>NC_088385.1:92192500-102192500 GCF_037993035.2 Macaca fascicularis
TCAGGCTCTACAAACTTTCCATAATTTGTCTTTAAATAGGCAGAAAAAATTTTTAAAAAGATGGAACTGTTAAAGATCTTTAACTACCTTGGCAGGTCAATTTAAAAACAAAAGGTTGATATGCTATAAAATAAGATGCTTCAGTGCAGCTCCAAAAAGCTTTATAAATACAGCCATTTGGAAGGACGATCCTGGATCAGAAATTATTCCTTGTGTATCTACATTATGTGCATGTCTCATTTCACTTGTCATAATTGTGTCTGTAATTTCCTCCTGAGTAGCGGTCATAACCACCCTGGTTTCTGCCATTATAGTCTCTGGAACGTCCATATCCATATCCATACCCTCCAGGTCTACTGTCATAATACCTGCCACTCCCATAGCCCTGGTCCCCACCACCTCTAGAGTAGCTGCGACCACGCCCATGGGCCCCAAAGCCACCTCCTCTGGTTTCCCGAGCAGACTTGCCTGCATGAGCCACACGGATCTGACGACCATCCAGGGACTCTCCGTTCATGGCTCTCATGGCAACTGAAGCATGCTCTGGGTTGGTGAAGGTGATGAAACCAAAACCCCTGGACCGCTGAGTCTCCCGGTCCTTGACAACGACCACCTCAGAGATAGGTCCGAAACTGCTGAAGTGGTCTTCCAGCGCTTGCTCGTCGGTGTTAAAGTTGAGCCCTCCCACGAAAAGCTTTCCTTCTTCAGAGGACATGGCAGTTCAAGTCCTGGAAATTAAAACGTAAAAAACCCGGACAGACGGCGAGCTCGGAGGAGCACAGAAAACAAGCTGATGTTTTTAAATGCATGAATTAAACCACTTTAATTAATTCAAATCCTTAGCCAATTTAGGATGTATTATGAATATTAATATGTAGTTTACACCTTATTTTGATGTGTTTAAAATTAAATTAGAAATTTTAGTTTAGAATTTTTGAAATGATATCGATCATTTTCGAGTAATTCCTGGCAAGCCTTATGTCTTAGGTCATTAAGGCTGTAACAAAATACCATCAACTGGGTGGCTTACAAACAACAGAAATTTATTTTTACAGTCTGGAGGCTGGGAAGTCCAAGATCAAGGCACTAACAAGATAGATTTGGCCACTGATAGATGATGCCTTCTCACTGTGTCCTCATATGGGTGAAGGAAAAAACTCTGGTCTCTTAGGTTCATTATAGGACACTAATCTCATTCATGAGGGCTTCACCCTGATGACCTAAACACCCTCAAAGGTCCCTCCTCTTAATATCGTCAAAGTGGGTATTAAATTTCAACATATGATTTTTGAGGGGCCACAAACATTCAGACTGTAGCAATTTAGCTTCCCTAAGCACAAAAGTGTACAAAGTTGAACGCTAGGCTGCCAAATTTGTAACTTACTGAAGTTGTAGGATTGGGTTCCCTCTCCCTTCCAGAGGTTGAAAGTAACAGATGACATGCTCAAAGTTGCCCACTTACCCAATCCATAGGGGAAAATATTGATTTTTCTATATTTGTCATCTAGATTAATATTTTCCTCCAAACATGTTTCAAAGATCTTTCATTATTCAGGTTGATAACAGGTGTTCTTCAAAAGCAAACATATTATAAGTTTGTTTATCTGCTAGGTAAAACAAGTTTAAACCAATTTCCATCCTCTAGGAATTTTCAGAACCATTAACATATCAATTTATGTAGTGAATTTCCAAAAGTTGTTGTATAATATAGGTGATTTTTCTAATCTAAAAAGAATAGAGTCGTTTCACTGATAACAACCAATTTAGGAAATAATTATATAGATTTTGTTGTAGGGTAAAGGTGTATGTCTACCTGATTTTTGTTGTTAAAAACAAGTCTTTGGAATGCCTGAATCAGATATGGGATTGTACAATTTATCTAATACACCTAGCTTTCTTGAGTCACGTTCATCTGTTTTGAAGTAGAGCACCAAAAAGTTTCCAAAATAAATATTCTTTGGATTTAGTATATGTAAAAGAAAGTTTGTATTTCATATAGCAATCTGTAAGCCCATAAAGATATATATAAAATTCTTGAGTAGTTATATATAATTTGGATTGCTGAACATTTAGTATATTGGATTTTAAAACAAGGACTTCAAAGGTAAAATATAATTCTCACTAATGAAAAGCACATGTGGTATGGCTAAATCCCCCAGCCCCCACCCCCATAAGCAACAGTCAGGGCAGGCCTAATGTGTGATCAGAGTACACGGCCACCTGTGAACTGAAGTTTGAAGGACGTGATCTACCTAGCTGCCTTCCAAATCATGCTTACCTCCATCAGTTGAATAAGGTTGAGTGTCACCAGAAGAGTTAATATGTACAGTGTTGCCTGTGAAAGTTGGCACATCAAATTATTACTACCTATTAACCTAGAAGTTAGTATAGGTTTATTATCATTATTGTTACATGCCATGGCACTAATATTTAATAATAATAGGTAGCATTTCACTCAACCACATATGCCAGTTGCTTTACATGATAGTGACAATAGGTAACATTTTTGACCACTTAGTGTGCTACACATAGTGCTAAGTTTTTTACTTACATTATTACATTTAATTATTTCAATAACCTTTTGAAGTCAATTTCACTTTTATATCCATTTTATAGATGATGAAACTTAAGGCTTTGTAAACTTAAGTGTTTTACTCAATAGGTATAGTAAGTGGCTGAAATGGTCTTTAAAACGATCTTTATCTGATCTGTGAGTCTGCATTCTTAAAGCTCTATGCTTTAAGAATAATTACAATTCCCTAGTTTGGATAGATGCTGAAGTATTCTTATCGACTTTTATCATGGAAACAACTGAGGCTCATAAAAATCTATATACTTTGTCCAGGGTCTTGAGGGAACAGAGACATAGGTTTCACTGTGAGAAAATAAAGATAAATTATGTAAAACTACCTATGCCAGCAGAAGCACCAAATATGAGATTCAGGGCAAGAAGAACATATAGTTTGGCAATACAGAGATGAGGTGAAGGGAGAGAACAAAAAATAAAGTAGGGGCCGGGCGCGGTGGCTCACGCCTGTAATCCCAGCACTTTGGGAGGCCGAGGCGGGCGGATCACAAGGTCAGGAGATCGAGACCACGGTGAAACCCCGTCTCTACTAAAAATACAAAAAATTAGCCGGGCGCGGTTGTGGGCGCCTGTAGTCCCAGCTACTCGGGAGGCTGAGGCAGGAGAATGGCGTGAACCCGGGAGGCGGAGCTTGCAGTGAGCCGAGATCGCGCCACTGCACTCCAGCCTGGGCGACAGAGCGAGACTCCGTCTCAAAAAAAAAAAAAAAAAAAAAGTAGGATAAACCCCAAAGACCAAATTGGCCTTTGCAACAATTCCGTTCAGACTTTAAGGAAAAACTCTGTCTATTAAATCTTACGTGATGTTTTCTATGTAATTTATAAACTGTCTAAAAAATAAAATACGTTTGAATAGAAAATAATGTTTTCATTCCTAAAAGCATTAGGAAATAGACCACTTGAGGTCAGGGTAACACCAAAAAGAATTTCCCACCACTAAAACGAACCACATTGCAAACTCTTCCTAAGTGCTTAGCAATGTTCTGAAATGGCTCCATTTATGTGAGGCTTGAGAAAGGAAAGAGGCCTCTTGTGAACTTTTCAACCACAGAGAGGAATGTTCTTTAAAAAGATATATTCAAAGTGCTATAACAAGTGCTACATATAAGTTGGTGAATTGCCTTATTTAAAAACAAGTGCCAATAAAAGATATTCTTCCTGTTGACAATCAAAATAATTCAATTTTCAGAAACTAAGTTTCTGCAAGTTATAATAACTGTTTTGTGTTTAATGTTCTTCACATTCTGTAGCTATTTTTTGATTTCTTATATCTGTTTTTAATGTAAGTACTATCTCATTGAAGATCTCATTGTTTTTGCAACATCTTATTGAATGAGTAATGCAGATTGATATTAATAAAAATTGACACTGAGTGATATATGACACTGCTGCTAAGAGGCTTTGGAATATAGAACATAATAATTTGTCATGGTGGTTGTTTGATTTCAAATATTTCCTTTCTAGCAGACTTCCCCAGGAGAAAATGTTGGTTCCAGCTTTCACAGCCCAAATATAGGTGAGATTATGAATAATCCTTGATGTATTACAACTACAAAGGTTAATATACCAATTTTTTATCCTGCTAAGTACTAATCACTTTAGAAATCACTCTGTGGGACACCTATTATTATTATCCCATTGATAGATAAGGAAACTAGATTTTAGAGAGGTTAAATAATTTATCCAAAGTCACACAGCTAGTCAGTGGTAGAGCCAGGATTTAAATTCTGGCAATCTAACTTCAATTCTAACAGCTAACGGTTGTAACCGTTATGGTCTAGATGGTCTCCTGTGGAAAAAGCATTGTTGGAAACCCAGTTCTGACACTGCCATGACCTTCGTTTCTCTGTGTCTTGGATTCTCCATCTGAATAATGAGGAAAACTCTAACTGAGCCCTGAGATCTATTAGATGTCTAACGTTCTATACTGTCTCTAATTGTTACAGCAAAACCTTAGAGAAATGACTACTTGTGCATTATCCAAAATGAGTTATATTATAAATGGAAAAACTAGAGAAAATGAATGGTTATTTATAAAAGGGGAAATTAAAATCATATGTATTAATAACTCATGAAATACAGTGAATTCATTTAGTGTTCTGGTGCATATGAAAAAATTGCTTTTACAGATGCCTTTGGCGATTGCTTTCCTAGACCTTGTACCGTAAACCTGGAAAATATTTTTTTTTTGTTTGTATGTTTTATGTATTCAAATTTAAACAGCTGATTTAGAGTGCTCTTTTTCTTATATTCCTAAGCACGGTAAATTAGAAAAATTTTGCCAGGGACCCTTCAATTCCCTTTGTCTAAAATATGCTTGTCTGACTTTCTTGGGTGTGACCAAAGGTCTTTAGTCTTATTTTCAAGTGAACTTGAAGGTCCTATTTTCAAGTGAACTTTTCCTCTTTGTAATTCCATCTTCCATTTTTATTAACCAGTTAAGCATGTTTTACTTTACACTGTGATAAGAGGATCAGAAACAGCTTCCCCACATCTAAGGCGATCTTAATCAATTGCAAGGAATACATGAGTGGCATAGTGTGGAAGCTTCCTGCCTAGAGGAAGAAGAGAGCTCCTCTGGATTATTACTTTTGATTCCATTGATAAAGGAAGAAAATTAGGTAACCTTGAAAATGAGTACTTTTGCCTGTGAACCATTTTGAAGGGACATGAGGTAAATTGTTATCCCCCTGTTGACCCTCAACTAACCTTTCACTTTTAACATATGTTTTTGAAGTGCCAGCCATGTTGATTTGCATGGCTGTTTGGGTACAAGTTTCAGAGAATCCTGCTCCCCCCAAGTCTTTCATCACTTTTTTGAACTTTGAGTATAAACATTAAAATGCCCTATGGCTCACAGAAGACTGGATGACTGGCATTGACTAAGAGATATTGTTTAGTAACACACCCTCAGTAACCCCAAGGTTTGTTACTTAGCTTCTCACTCAGTAACCTAACTATGAGGTCTAGTTACCCAGGATGGAAAATAACTACTATAAGCTGATTGTGCTTGCAGGGATGAAGTGGTGATTGTGTCATATAATCTCTGGAATATCCTGAATTTTTCTTTGTGGCCCACTGGGTTCTGAGGCATTTTCCAGGTTTTTTCAATGTGAATCAATCTACTGTATCCTAATACTTCTGTCTCTCAATGTCAAAGGATGTGATCAATAAAAGAAGAAATGTATAGTTAATGTGATAAGATACTGACAAAGTAAATAAAGAAAGCAAAGAAAGTATCAAGGGTTTGCTTTTTTGGCAAAGACTGTTTCACTGTAGTGTAATCTAAAGGAATAAATATGCAAAAGGCTGTTTCACTGTAGTGTAATCTAAAAGAATAAATACGCAGTTAATCATAAGTACACATAATATGGCCCTCAAAGGAAGAGAAGTGCAAGGGTTAAACACATTAAATTATCCTTCTTTCTTCATTGGTGCCTGTTAAATAACATTATCTTCTATTGTCCTTAATACCAATGCTCCCACCTCTGAAAAACCCACCTCTCTCTTTCTTTCTCTCTCTTTCTCTCTCTTTCTTTCTTTCTTTCTTTCTTTCTTTCTTTCTTTCTTTCTTTCTTTCTTTCTTTCTTTCTTTTTCTTTTTCTTTCTTTCTTTCTTTCTTTCTTTCTTTCTTTCTTTCTTTCTTTCTTTCTTTCTTTCTTTCTTTCTTTCTTTCTCTCTCTCTCTCTTTCTTTCTTTCCTTCTTTCTTTCTTTCTTCTTTTTCTTTTCTTTCTTTCTTTCTTCTTCTTCTTCTTTTTTTTTTTTTTTTGAATAAGGTCAAATTAATGGAATGAAAATCAGTTCTCACTAATGTCCAGGGTAGGGGCTGGCAGCGTTCCAGAAATGCTTTTCCAAAATACTGGTTTCAAGTTTTCATTGTGGAGGAGGGAGGGGGAGAGGGGATTTTGGAACACTGAGAACCCCTGGGGATTATCGCTGGCTCAGACACCTCATTACAGAGCTTTAGAGGCAAAGTGACAGGAGAGCTTTGGAGGCCAGGGAGATCCTGGAGAAAGACTTTATGAAAGTAAGAGTGTAGAAAAACAAACAAACAAACAAATAAATAAAGTAGAAAAATGAATGTCTTTCATTTGTGATATTAATAGTGATAATCCTATTAATTAAATATGCTGATAGGTTTAACAAATTCAGTGCTGTGTGAAATGTATATACTTTTTACTCTCTGTGCATTTCTAATGGTAGCCATACATTACACAATAAGTTGCATATAGAAAATACTCAATAAAAATCTGCTGAATTAATTTAAGTTAAATGTCATCTATAGGCAACATTCTTATTTTATCAAATCCGAATATCTACTTTGTGTCAATCCTTGTGTTAAGTATTGTAAAGGATAATGGAATACATTTTGCAGACATACATCCTGCCCCCAAGGGGTTTATAGTTTAACTATGATCATAATAAAAGTTTGAAAGCCAGTCTGATGTGATATCAGTTCCCTTAAGTTGACCCTGAGTGCATGAAAAAACTAAATCATGCCACATCCAAAGCATTTTATATTGAACTGTCTTTCTTTTTCTTTTTCTTTTTCTTTTTCTTTTTGAGATGGAGTTTCACTCTTGTCACCCAGGCTGAAGTGCAATGGTGCGAACTTCGCCTACTACAACCTCCTGGGTTCAAGTGATTCTCCTGCCTCAGACTACCAAGTAGCTGGAATTACAGGTGCCTGCCACCACACCCGGTTAATTTTTGTATTTTTAGTAGAGATGGGGTTTTGTCATGTTGGCAAGACTTTTCTCAAACTCCTGGCCTCAAGTTATATTGAATTTTCAATTGGGAGTATAGATAACTTTCAGCCTTTTAAAAAACTCATGTAGCTATGAAGAAATTGAAGTTTCACTCTTTAATGAATATATGTATATCAATACCTTTTATAATCTCTCAAGACCCTAATTATTTTACTATATAATAGCAGCTATTTAAAAATACTTCTCAATGTGACATGTATGTACACATATATATGTGTACGTATATGTGTGTGTGATTGTATGTGTGCAAGTTAAACACATGTGGAGGGAAGGAGAGTAAGAGTGAACTTGTACCAAACATATGTTTCATGAGTTAATGAACAACATTAGTTTGAGGAAAAAGCTGTTTCTAAATATTTCATGGAAACCAACATAAAAAGGAAAATTTCTCCACATTGGAATAAAAATGTCATCTATTCACCATGTCTGCATGGATTACTGCAACTCTGCCTTTATCTATCACGATCCATAACCTATCTCCAAAAAGAGTGTAAAGCTGACATCGATTAAGTCATTTCTCTGCATAAATCTCTTCAGTGTCTTCAGTTGCTTTAGATCAAAGTCAAAACCCAGTATCATGGTTAACAATGGCTCCCATAATCTAGCATTTGCTAACCTCTCCAGCCTTTCTTGCTGGATGCTCCAGCCCAGTGGCTGAATGTTGTTCCATTCCTGAATGCCCTATACCCTCTGTTTGATCTTTTAAGTTTTTCTATCTCTTACCTTAGCCAAGAAAAAATCTCTCTCTCTAACGATCTTCCTTTCCTTTGGTTCTAACTTAAGAGTCACTTATTTCTGACACTTTGCTGACATTGACTTAGTTGGTCTGCTCAATGCTTTTTTAGTACTTCTATTTCCTGGGTTATAACAATTGTCATACTTTATTATGATTGTTACTGTAAGTATGTCTCCTCACTACACTGGCGCCCTCCATGAACATAGGTATAATGTCTATTTTGTTCACAGCATGTGAAACATAGAATAAATGCAATATTTATAGAATGCATTCATTCATTCAACAAGTACATATTCACTGATGCTAGGCAGTGTTCTAGGTGCTTGGAGTAAAGCAGTGAAGAAAACAGAAAAAAATTCTCTGGTCCCATGGGTTTATATTCTAAAGAAATAAGGGGAATCATAGTTTGTTAGAAATGATAAATGCTAAATCAAAAAACAAAATGGGAGGGCAGGTAGGAAATTTCTGTGGTGAAAGGGGGTTATACTTATAATTGAGATGGATTAAGAACGGCCTTATTGAAAAGGTGATTTGAAGGAACTGCAATAGCATCAAGGGGATATGGGGCAGAAGAGCCCTGAAGGCAGAGATACAGTGGTAAGGCCCTGAGGCAGGATTGTCCCTATTGTGTGAAAGGGAGAGTGTTAAGAGATCCAACAGGTAATGGGAACCAGAGCACTAAGATACTTGCCAGCTATGCAATTATCCTATTTCTTCCTAAAGTTTCATCTGCTCTTGCCTGCAGTAATAATTACTGTAGTATGTTCTAATGGTGATTTTCCATTTCCCTTGTCTTTTCTATATGATTTGAAATTCTCCTGTAAAGAAGATTTTCCTTTGCCCCTATTTATTTATTTATCCATCCAATCATTTATTTGTACCCATGTGTCCTCATAGATATTTATTTTAATTATTGGGATTATAATTCAATGCCATAATTATTTATTGCATTTGTCAAATTGTTTCAGATTTTGCTATTGGGAAATTGTTTCCGATTGGCTCCTGCCTCCTTTTGATATTCTCTGGTCTTGTTTTTATTGAGCCCTTCCTTACTCTCAGGCACTACAAGATGCTCCAGGATCATCTTATATGCTCCCTGCCCTAGTCATGTATATTAACCTATGTATACACACATGTATATATCCAATTATGGCTGTCTGTCTGTATGTCTGTCTGTATATAAATACATACATTCGGGTAATATCTGTGATTCTAGTCCAGCACCACAGAGTTTAATTCTAGTTTTCTACCTTGGTTATTTACGAGTTCTTTCTCTTACAGCAAGAAATCTAGCTCCCATTATCTATAATTTATTGACTTATTTGTTCCTAGTATGCAGGCAAAATAGTTTCAGGATTGTTGATCTGTACCCAGGATCTTGGCTTTAATCTAAGATGTTTTATGAACATCTTTAGAATTATTCTCTGGTACATGTTGGACATTAGCCTATCATTGATAATACTAATAAATAATGGAGTCAGTCAGTACAGCTCACATTTTATCATGTTGTGCAATAGTTAGATATCAGGAAACTCTGACTGGTGTCCTTCATGTCACTTTAATATCAAAGAATGTAACATTGAGTCAAAGAAATGGCTTGAAAATGTTGCCATGTAGAAATAAGAAATGGGTATCTTACAGCATGCATGTTGAGACTCCAGTGGAGACATCTCTGCCCAATTTCGTATCACTAGAGTGGCTGAACCACAGATGTATTGACTGTTGTGCTAATTCCGCTTTGATTAAGTGTTTGTCACTGCTCCATTATTTTGTATGCATTCATACAGATTCTTTTCAGATATTTTGCAAAATGGAAGAAAATCTGAAGTTAAGGTAGTTAATTTAAGATATTTAAATTAAGACAGTTTGAACATTTAACTTTTAATAGTAATTCTCTCTCTCTCTCTCTCCCTTTGACACATATTTTCGTTCTGTTGCCCATTCCAGGCTGGAATGCAGTGGCATGATTACAGCTCACTGCAGGCTTCAACACCTGGGCTCGAGTCATCCTTTCACCTCAGTCTCCCAAGTGGTTGGGACTACAGGCACACACCAACATGCACAGCTACTTTTTAAATTCTAGAGATGGGGTCTCCCTGTGTTGCTCAGGCTGGTTTTGAATTCCTGGGCTCAAGTGATCCTCATACCTCAAACTCCCAAAGTGCAGGGATTACAGGTGTGAGCCACAGCGCCCAGCCTCAATTCTTTTTAAGGTAAATGAGTTCTGCACATTTTAAGAGATCTGAAAGATAAGAAAACAGTTAGTATTCCATACTTGAACTGCTAGTTGGAAGTTAGGTGTGCTAACATGAACTCTACTAGTTCAAAAGCAAGAAGAGCTGAGCTGTTTGTCAATTAGTCTGTATCTTTTCAGTGCCATCTAAAACTACAAAAAAAATCCTTTGAAAAGTGTTTCAAACAATGTAAAACTTGATACTTTACCTGGTTATGTACTAGATTAGCTCATAAAATAGAAAATAGTATTGAAAATAGTGATATATTATAATTTAATGATGTCAAGTGAATCATTTCATTAAAATAATAAAGAGAAAGGTAAAAAGGTTTCTGAAAATCAGTTATGGACATACATAGGTAGAATGCTTTAAGGTACTGTGCTGAACAAATAGAAGTAATACAGAAGCGATTCAGCAGGAGTGAAATGGCTTGGTAAATACTATTCACTAGCTGGTTCAAATGACAGTTATCTTTCATTGTTTGTCATTGTAAACTGAAAGAAAGCAGGAACAAGATGGAATAGCTGCCCTCAGTTTATTTTAAAGAACATTTTTGTACGGTTCATTTTTGTCCAAGACATACATGTGCATTTTCAGTGCACAAATGCAGCAGAATTTTAAGATGGTTAACGTGTAGAATCTGTGTTACCAGAGACTTAACTAAACAGACATAAATAAGCTGAAATTTTTCCTACAGTCAAAGAGAGCATTTTAGTGTATGAGTTATGTTGTCTGTAAGCCTAAGTTTGCCTGTTCTTTCTCCCTTGCCACAAACAGGACTTATAGAAGTCTCACCTTCCTCTTTCCTCAGTAGCTCCTATTTTCCTCCAGGGACCCATACTCACATTTTTCCTTCCTCCTTCCCTCTCTCCACCCCGCCCCACTCTCTCTTCCTTTCCTCCATTTTATCAAATCTTGCCTTTCTTTTAGCCTTTGGCTTTTTCTGCCACTGACTTGACATCATTCCTTCTGTGTTTACTTAACACAAATAATTCCATTAAAACTGCTTATCCTATTTCTCCCTTTGCCTTCCTCTCCTCTTTTTCAGAGTTTTTGCAGGGTAAAGAGAACAGTCTGATCATAAAATGTGTTAACACAGTTACTTCTGTCACTTATGTTTGTCGCTGTGTCCTCTCTTCTCTTGTGCGAGGGGTACACACAGGCACACTGGTTCTTTAGACACACAAACAAAGGTGATTGTTTTGTCTATACCAGTCAAGTCAATCACAGGGTAAGCCCTTCTTTTTTCCCTCTGACTTGACTGATTGAGTCAGTCAAAGCATCAAACTAGTTTATGTGACTAGACAGCATCACTCTGTGTCTTGTTTGTTATGACATGCCATGGTTCCCTGGCTTTTTTGTAAATTTCAAGTTTAGACATTTTCTTTGAAATTTGCTGCTACTGTTTCTTGAGAAATATATTTGTGAAGTCTCCAGCTTTTCAACCCCCTCGCTGGAAGTCATCACTCTCCTGAATGCTTCCTCTACACTTTGATCATACCCCCATTACTTCATGCATTTTACTTAGCTGAACATGCAAATGTTTCCTCTGTTAGATTGTACATTCTTCAAAGAGTAATTTTTTGTACCTTCAGTATTTTGTAAATTTTCTTTTATTTAATGGGTGTCCAGGTACATATTCTATAAATTAGTGAATGACTGCACTGTAATTTTTAACAGTAAAATTTTGAGTTAATCCTAAGCAAAGAGATTATAAATCATGATGGCAAAAAAAAAAAAAAAAAAAATGAAACCTGGTTTCAAAGGAAAATCACTACTATACTGGTAGTTCTTCTATCATATTAATATTATACTTAATAAAAATTGGGAAATAGTTCATCTTTGCCTATTCTCCTCCCTGACTTTATAGATTCATAGGGAAAAAATAGAGGAATTCTTGTGCTAATTTATGGAAAGGGTTTTTTTTAAAACATTAAATTAAAGGCAATATGTGTTTTCCATAGGCAAGCATGCTTTGAAGCTTTTACTTAGATTTAAGTTTATGTAACTTTTAATTGGTAACATGTGCTCTGTGGATGTCTTTGTGGATGAATGTGTACACAGTATACCTATAGAAGTAGGTATAAAAATGATTCGAATCCTCCTTATCTGTTTATAGGTTTCCGCTTCACAGCTTCTAAAATTTACTAAATTCATCTAAGTCCTATGCCGTTTTGACAAATAAAAACCATCTACAAAATAATGTATTTATGCATCTGTCTCTCAATATCACATCTACACATTTACAGGCAGAGGAAAGAAGAGAACAAGAAAAAAGAAGAGAATAAGGGGAGAGAAATATGTATGTGAGTAAATCCATTTCTAGAGTAGCATGTTTGTGTTTGCGCCTCTGGCAGTGGATCCATGAACACTGGAATGTATGAGTAACTGCATCTATATCTTTATAACTCATTCTCTATATATTCATATCATCTGATGATTAAAAAATATTTTTACTTATATATGTTCTAATTTTACAAATTATCATTTTTAAAAATGGTATCAAAAATAACACCTATTTAAAATTAGAATGCTGGTAATAATAATACAAATTACATCGATAATACAAGATTTGAATTTTAGAGTTATAAATTCTATAACTTTGTGGATATATTAGCCAAAATGTAAATATGAGGAACTTTTTTCATTGCTAGTGAATTATAAAAATTATTATTCATGGCTATCTGAAACAGAGAATGAGGTATCAAATTGGGATAATTATTTGATTATTTGACCAACCTAGGTTTTTATTCTTAGAACAGATTGGTCAATTTGCTTCCATAACCTAAAGTGAATGAATAGCCAAATATTTTTAAATTTTTTTGCATAAAACATTTATTTAGTGTAATTCTGTTTTTTAGTAACCTGGTTTTATATGTGAAAACAATAGCCCTAAACATGATTGGAAAAGCATAAAGAAACAAACATTTTTCCCAAGCAATATATCTGAAAGTTCAAAGTAATTTAGATTATTTAGAAAACTGGCTTGTTCAAGGAGTGATCTTTATCTCTCTTTTTAATTTTTAATTTGTATTAAGCCTTTTCCTTTTGTTAGTAGCTCTAAGCTATACTTGCTTATAAAGAACATCACCTAAAACTTTAGTGCCATCTGGCTAAATTTAAAAAGTTGTGATTCCTAAATACATATAATCAAACAGCAAAATATTTGTTTCTGTGCTTTTGGAAACATAAATGATTTATTGACCATAAAAATATGAACATTTCATTTTCAGCAAATTAACTAGAAGCTGTCAACATTAAGTATAGCATGTGGAAAGCTTTTGTTGTAAAGCACATAGAAGAAAGAATGTCTATTTAAACTGAAATACTTAGCCATTAGTCTGAAACAGATTCATTGCCATAATTTTTATTCTGATGGCATTTAAAAATGTAAAATAGTAGATATCATAAAAGTAAATCATCTTATATTTGTTTTCTGGGATTTTTTAAGGCCAGAGAAGGTGATCTTAGTCTTAGCTTCATATTGGTGAATAAATTTTTAGTCATTTTTTTAAAAAACGAAAACCATTTCTAAAAACTTCAGGCAAATAAGTAACTCTTTGATAATAATTGGACAATAAATTGGGTAAAATAACAGTTTTTAAAATTGAATTTAATAATCTTCAAGCTTGTCAAAATAAAGATGGATTTAATTATAGGAAAGAAATTGTCCACAGACTGTGTCCCATAATATTTATGAACTAACCATATATCAGTTTTTCTGAGTCTAATTTTCTCAGTCTAATTGTTGACTGTACACTCATTGTTTCTTTTGCGCCATTTACATATATAAGTACACACACTTATTGGGCAGAAGAGAAAATATTAAATTTTTATTTCAACGTTTTAGTATTACTGGTGTGAAAAGGGCACCGAAGAAAAGAATGAAACCATGCATTCACTAAAAATGAGGATTAGGAATTTAAAAAATTATCTTCCCTAAAAATTAATCAGATAATGCACATTCTTCAGATTTAGCATTAAGGCCGTGATGAACACATAGACATATGCAGTTTTTATTTGCATGAATGCTGTATGTGTAGCATTCTAATGCTTAATCACTCTGCTTCTTGGAAGTGATTTCTCTTACTACCTTGTGGTCTCCACTGAATTTCTCCCCTCTATATTCTCTCTTTCTCTCTTCCTGCATCCCCTTTCTTCTTCTTTCAAGGAGGGGGATTGGATAACAATGTTTTAGATAAAATAAGTGAGGTACATAATATAGAAGGAAAAAGTGAAAAGGCGAATGGACTATAGGAGAGGCAATTGCCTTAGGATGCTGAAGGATAAGGCAAGAGTGCAGTGCATGATATGCTATATATTTCTGTTTCATTTCCTCTGTCATTTTTTCCTTTAAGATCACTTGATTATATGTAGGTATGAAGTATAGGAAGACTCAGATTGTTTCAAAGTACACACTTAGTTCAGAAATTTATCCCTGAGTAGAGAATTTAGTATTTGGAAGATTAAAAGAAAGTCCAACTTGAAGAAGAACATGACAGTGCTAATTAATATATGATCGTCTAATCAATTATTATATCCAGCTGATTTGTCCACTTTCCTCCTTTTACATGTCTCAGTTATGAATATAGTGTAATCAGCTTCAATTGTTCTGTTTGATATATTAATGGTGTGGGTATTTAGTTCAAGGCTTTCCATCACATAAACACTCTACAACCTGTAAAGGCATTTTTGTTCTAAAAGTATGCTCGTAATTTAGTTGTTTGGAACTTAATAGTCCTTGTTTCTCCAAGAGTTCACAATGTTAATAATGGTAGCTATGATCTCAGTATAATTTCACAAAGGTGCATTTAGCCTAACCCTGTGGACTCGTTTGTCCATCAGCACATATAAGAGACATTCCCCAAGAAAGAAATATACGCTTAACTTCGCAATCCCCACCCCCCTCAACCCCAGCATTGGTGAGGCAGTTTTATTCCACTGCGTTCTGTAAGATGTGTCCTTTCTCTCTTTTCCTCTCTGCTTACTTTCAGCTTTATCTCTCCTCTTCCTCCCAAGATCACAGTTATATAACACCGACCAGCACTGGCCAGCACCTGAAAAGAACCTTTTCAATAATACAGAGTGATGTCCTTTTATATCTGCCTGATTTCATTAGGCAGAGAGTATCTGCCTAAAATAC
This sequence comes from Macaca fascicularis, assembly GCF_037993035.2. NCBI lineage: Eukaryota > Metazoa > Chordata > Mammalia > Primates > Cercopithecidae > Macaca > Macaca fascicularis. The sequence goes on from NC_088385.1 coordinate 92,207,970, forward strand.
CAAGGTGGAAAGGCACTAAGGCTGCTTCATTCTATAAATGACAGATTTTATTTCATGATGGAGATTCTGATTTTTCCTTGAGTTTTCTCAGGCAGCTAGTTGTTGTCTGTGTTACATCAAATAACAAGGTATTTAGATTGTACCTGGCTATACAGAAAGACATTTTATTACATGTTGATAACAAACTTCAACATGATGCTAAAACTCTTGAGGAACTGTATACTGAGTCTATTCATAGGTTTATACATTAATGAAGTATTGGATTAGAAAAGACTGTTCTTAGATTTTTTTAAGTCAACATTCTAGAACTAAAAACATTTTCATCCTTTCCTGATGAATTTTATAATACTTGTAAAGGAATGATGCTCTGCTTCACGTCTCTGAGTTTCACTCAATTGTTTCCTCAATTTTGGTTTGGATATAATCTGTGTGCATTTAATATCACATCTCTAGATCTGGTCAAGGTTTCCCGTTAAACCTAAAGGAAACAGTTGAAAGGAAAAAGGCAGAATAAAATATCTTAGGAAGACTTAGACTTGGTCTGGCTATGTTTAGATTTCTTCCCAATTTTGGCTCAGTTTTAAGCTTTATTGGCAGTCTCATTCAGAACTGTGGCTTTATCCTCTTTTTTCATTTGACTAATATGATTTGTTAAAACATTCTCTGTTTATTTCTTCTTGCTTAACATTTTTCCACACAGCAGGCATAATGAATTTTTGTTTATGATGGGCCGTGCTGCCTGAATTATGGTATGGAATCTGGGTTTGGTTTCTTTGGAAAGATATTTTATTGCAATTTCAGGGGATTTATGTAGCTTCTGGTGTTCAATCTTAGACATGAGTTTCTCTGAACTTGGTTGCTTTAGGAGGAGTTATTTCTAAGGAAAACTAGGCAGCATCTGGTAATAAAAAAACCACCACAATTTATTATAAATAGATTTACCAGATTTCTTGGTATAAGCATTATCATATTCCCTACCAACTTATCTTTGTATCTGAATTATGCACAATTAAAGAGTGACATGTATCTTTTTAACTCAAGATCCTCAAAGCTCATTAAAGTGCCACAAGCACTGGGGTTTGTTGACGCTGATCAACCACAGACAACACATATTAAAATATACTCTTCCCCAAAAGAGCTAAGGAGATCATGTTTCCTTGTACAAGGAATACTGATATGGGCTACATTTTGAAATGAAAGTACCTGGTTTGTAGGAAATAATTCTACCCCTGAGATGCCTTGTTGTCAATTCAAATTGCATAAAATAAACTTCTAAAGAAACCAAACGGCAATTTCTAGGATAATGTGAAAAGTTACCACCATACCATATAAACTGACTTGACTTAGAGCACTCTCAGAGAAGAATATTCATGAAATTAATCCACATATTCATTTATTTTTGAAATGCATACTGTATTTTAATGAACTCATTTTTAATGTACTTTATGCATCAGTTATTGTAGCACTTTTCTTCAGATTAAAAAAGGAGACAAAACTCCCCAAAGCCTTTGTGTTAAATTATTTTTAGTTCATTTACTTGTAAGATGACCATCCAAATACAAGATTTCCCATAGATTAAAGAGCACAGAATTTGAAGCTAGGCTGATTCTATTCGGAATCCCAGTTCTATCTCTAAGCTGCCTAACCTATGTTAAGTCTGAGACTCCTAGTCTATAAAATAAATAAATGCAAAACTTGAAAGGTTGTTATGCTGTTATGCAGAGTAAGTAATGCAGTAAATGCAAAATGCCTTGTATTACCTCTGGCAGATATTATATGTTCAATAAATGATAGCTGGTATTACTTGTATTGTTATGCATTTCAATGGTAATTGATATTTCCAGAGAGATATTTTGAAGTAAAAAAATTGTCATCTTTAATGTTTTTGAAAATATACTTTATATTTAAAGACTGGCAGTCAACATATGGATCAGCAGCATAGAAATGACATTTTTATTTTTATTTTTATTTTATTTTATTTTTTTATCATACTTTAAGTTCTAGGGTACATATGCATAATGGTCAGGTTTGTTACATATGTGTACTTGTGCCATGTTGGTGTGCTGCACCCATCAACTTGTCAGCACCCATCAACTCGTCATTTACATCAGGTATAACTCCCAACGCAATCCCTCCCCCCTCCCCCCTCCCCCCTCCCCGTGATAGGCCCCGGTGTGTGATGTTCCCCTTCCCGAGTCCAAGTGATCTCATTGTTCAGTTCCCACCTATGAGTGAGAACATGCGGTGTTTGGTCTTCTGTTCTTGCAATAGTTTGCTGAGAATGATGGTTTCCAGCTGCATCCATGTCCCTACAAAGGACACAAACTCATCCTTTTTGATGGCTGCATAGTATTCCATGGTGTATATGTGCCACATTTTCTTAATCCAGTCTGTCACTGATGGACATTTGGGTTGATTCCAAGTCTTTGCTATTGTGAATAGTGCCGCAATAAACATACGTGTGCATGTGTCTTTATAGCAGCATGATTTATAATCCTTTGGGTATATAACCAGTAATAGGATGGCTGGGTCATATGGTATTTCTAGTTCTAGATCCTTGAGGAATCGCCATACTGTTTTCCATAATGGTTGAACTAGTTTACAATCCCACCAACAGTGTAAAAGCGTTCCTATTTCTCCACATCCTCTCCAGCACCTGTTGTTCCCTGACTTTTTAATGATTGCCATTCTAACTGGTGTGAGATGGTATCTCATTGTGGTTTTGATTTGCATTTCTCTGATGGCCAGTGATGATGAGCATTTTTTCATGTGTCTGTTGGCTGTATGAATGTCTTCTTTTGAGAAATGTCTGTTCATATCCTTTGCCCACTTTTTGATGGGGTTGTTTGTTTTTTTCTTGTAAATTTGTTTGAGTTCTTTGTAGGTTCTGGATATTAGCCCTTTGTCAGATGAGTAGATTGCAAAAATTTTCTCCCATTCTGTAGGTTGCCTGTTCACTCTGATGGTAGTTTCTTTTGCTGTGCAGAAGCTCTTTAGTTTAATGAGATCCCATTTGTCAATTTTGGCTTTTGTTGCCGTTGCTTTTGGTGTTTTAGACACGAAGTCCTTGCCCATGCCTATGTCCTGAATGGTACTACCTAGGTTTTCTTCTAGGGTTTTTATGGTATTAGGTCTAACATTTAAGTCTCTAATCCATCTTGAATTAATTTTCGTATAAGGAGTAAGGAAAGGATCCAGTTTCAGCTTTCTACTTACGGCTAGCCAATTTTCCCAGAACCATTTATTAAATAGGGAATCCTTTCCCCATTTCTTGTTTTTCTGAGGTTTGTCAAAGATCAGATGGCTGTAGATGTGTGGTATTATTTCTGAGGACTCTGTTCTGTTCCATTGGTCTATATCTCTGTTTTGGTACCAGTACCATGCTGTTTTGGTTACTGTAACCTTGTAGTATAGTTTGAAGTCAGGTAGCATGATGCCTCCAGCTTTGTTCTTTTGACTTAGGATTGTCTTGGCAATGCGGGCTCTTTTTTGGTTCCATATGAACTTTAAAGCAGTTTTTTCCAATTCTGTGAAGAAACTCATTGGTAGCTTGATGGGGATGGCATTGAATCTATAAATTATGTTGGGCAGTATGGCCAAGAAATGAAATTTTTAAATAGAAGTGGATCCTTTTGTAAATTTTGGAATAAACAACTCAGGATCAAAGAACTTGAGAAGAATGTCAGTGGGGAAATGAGAAGTGACAAAAGCTGTGAAAAATAAGCCCCACAATAAACAGAATGAAAGTAGTGTTACTAGGTGCTTTTTGTTTTCTTAAGTCTAGAGTTGTTGCATGGTTCCCATAATATAGTCATTAAGGGCACAGGTTCTGGGGTCAGCATACCTGGATATGACCCACTTACTATTTCTGTGATCTTAGATATTACTCTCCTCTTTGCTTCCATTCTCTTATCCAATATTATAAAACTAGCTTAATAATAATACTCCACAGAGTAGATTTTTATGCTGTCCTACTACATTAATACACATAAAGTGTTTAAAATAATACCTACACAGAATAGGTAGTCAAAAAATATAGCTAATACAATTATTTAGACAGAACAAGGATTTATATTCTCATCTTACTTGTAAGTACAGAAATCAAAATAGGGCTGTAAGAAATTTTCTTCACATAAATAACATTTCTGTATCTTATATAAATCTGCTTTGCCTTTGCATTTTACATGCTAATCAGCATAAAAACAAAACTAGAGATTTATATAGTATATCTACAGTATTTTATTTCTTATCATTTACATATTACATTTTAGTAGTAAAAGCAAATAAATATCAGAACATTAATGTTCTTATGATCAAGGACATACCACTCTACCTTTTAAAAAATTAATACCTGCTGTTTCCTGCTACATTGTCTGCTATAAGTTTGATACGTATTGGCTCAAAGCATCTTTTTCATGATTTCCCAAGCCAGAAACTTAGACATTGAGTTTTTTCTCTGTAATTTACTTGATAGAAAAACCCAATATGATAAAAAACAATTTGATTACAAAACATGCTCCAAAATAACATGATAATTATAGTCTTTTTTGTTAACTTAGTATAAATGCTTACTTGTGTATGTCTGAATGAGCTAGGTTATGCTGTAGTAACAAACAACCCTCAAATCTAGTGGCTTAGAACAAAGTGGCCACTATGGTTTGACATAGTCACTCAAGAAGCTAGGTTGGTAGACCGCCTGTCACAAATGCTGCTGGCTTTCATGTCAGAGGAGTAGAGAAAGCTCTGGATGATTTTTCATTAATAATTGATATTTGAACTTAGAAATGATACCATGATTCCACTGACAACCAGAACTAGTTGCATGGCTCCTCCCCAACACAAGAAGTATAATCCTGCTGCGTGTCCAGTAGGGAAGAGAAGTGTAAATATTTGGTAAACAGTACTAATGATTACTAGATTATATTTCACTGCAGAAATATTACTATAGTGATTTTATATTTCAGACCCAGAAAACTGTTGTCATCTTGTATATTATATATCATAAATTCCATATAATTTTTATAAAATCTGAAATAAGTTTTCATTCCAACAAGACAATCTTTTCAGATATGGAATTAAGAATTAATTCTATGTTGAGCTCTAGGGATTCGAGGAAAAATTAGACATGGTCTCTACTTGGTAGAACTCAGAGTCCAATGAGAGAGTAAGGCATATAGCCAAAACTTTCAAAGGAATGCATAACGTATTATATTAGAGGCCTGATGAGAGTGTGATTGCAGTACAGAGGAGGGAGTGAAGAGATAGATAGGCCTGATCTAAATAGAATGACTTCATAGACATTGCATTTAAGCTAGGATTTGATGCATGGTAAGCATGGTAAGCATTGAGGGTATAATAAGCATTTCTAACGGTTTTTAATTAACTTTTTATTGGCAGGCTTTATGTTTTGTTTATACAATATGTACATATTTTTATTGTATATGCAGTGTTTGGGGCACAGTAAATATGACAGTGGTTCCATGATTGAGAAAAGATACATTTGGGAAAGAAATTATGCCCCATCATGAGGGCATGCTGTAGAAAAGGAATTTTAGGCCAGGCACGGTGGTTCACACCTGTAATCCCAGCACCTTGGGAGGCCGAGGCGGGCGGATCACCTGAGGTCGGGAGCTCGAGACCAGCCTGACCAACATGAAGAAACCTTGTCTCTACTAAAAATACAAAATTAGCTGGGCGTGGTGGTGCTTGCCTGTAATCCCAGCTACTCGGGAGGCTGAGGCAGGAGAATCGTTTGAACCAGGGAGATGGAGGTTGCGGTGAGCCGAGATCGCACCATTGCACTCCAGCCTGGGAAACAAGAGCAAAACTCCGTCTACAAAACAAACAAACAAACAAAAATCTAATGTTATTCTGAGGGCGGTAAAGATAATCAACTAAGTTTTTAAAGAAGGAACATGAAATATTCTGTGTTTTCTGAAGGTTCTCTTGTGCCAGAGGATCAATGTAGGAATGTCAAACTCATTAGAAAAGGTGATTTGTGGAAAGAGAAGTAAATTATACTGTTTTTGTATTTCAGTTCTTTTAGTAATGTCTTTTCAATATAGTGTGTATATTCAATATTAAACCTAGCCGAGAACTCAAATCTTAAACATCGATGTACTTGTCCGAACAGAAGGTTATACAGAGGAATTCCTCATGTTTATGTTTAGGTCGGTTGATTACAATGTTTCCTTATGCATGTTGCATTCCTGGAGTCCTATTGGGTATCAAATGCATTTTGCCATTGTCAATCTTCTATATTTTAATCCTTGAAATATGTGAATAGCATATGACGGATACATTTTGTACAATGAGTCCTGTATACACCTCCTTAAAAACCACAGCTGCACTTGCATCAATACTTGAAGTGAAATTGCAGGAAAATCTCTGAAATGAGGAAAACATAAAAAATTGAACAGTTTACATTTATAGAAAAAACACTTCATTTAGAAAAATATATGAATTACTTAAGACATATTGAAGTCAGAATTTGTATTATATTTTGCACATTTTATATAGTTATAGCATTTGCAAAATGTATGATTCAATAAGATGATATGTTACCAACATATTGAGATTATTTTAAGGTATATACCAGCCTATATATTTTTAAATAATACATAATGTATAAAACACTTTTCTATACATTCAGGTCAGTTGCTATGCATAAAATCATTGAAGTGGTAAAAGTGAAAATTATGTTGCATCTTTATCACACAAACATCAGTTGAACAGTTATTTTATTGCAGTTAACCAATGAAATAAAACTAATCAGTATAAAAATACTATGATATGACTTTTTATTCTAGAAAACATTATAGAGGAGCTTATTTTAATGGAAAAAAAAAGTGACTTTTTGGGGAAAGTGATAGTTTACTATCTATGAAATAGAATTTCCTTCCTACTTGTTTCATTCTATAGGCCAACATGAAACGGAATAGTGAGATGAATTAGAATTTGTATGGTTTTGCTACTTATTAGCTATAGCCTTGAGCGAGTTGGTTAAACTCCCAAGTCTCTGTTTATGCAGTATAAGTTGAGAATCATGACAGCTAGTGTCAGGAGTTGCGTATACGTGTATATGAAGGAAATGATGCAAAGTCAATGCAATGAATAGGAGCCAATGATAGATGAAGAGAACTGTAATAGCATCGTGATTCCACTGTTAACAGCCTGCCACCCTCTCTCACAGAGATCCCATCTTGATATTTATCATCCTTTAGGTAGAACAAAATCTCACTTTCACAAAAACTTAGAACAAAAACATTTCAACGAAGGGCATCACATTGCATTTATTTTAATAAAAATCAACTGATATATCAATGGAACAAGTTGTACTACAAAGACAAATCTGGGATATCAATTGGAAACAAAATTCCATGGAGATGGTGTAGTACAAAAAAATAGCAGTCTGAACTTGTTATCAAAGCTTCACATCAGATTGGCCTCATAACTTCACTGGTGCTTCATAATATTTATGCTCAAAGGTGATATTCTCTTTCACCTCCAATATCTCCTCCAGCCTCACATCTTTCACTGTCCCATCCAAGAAGTTTACATCCATTAAATTATAAAGATCATTGTCCTGTATTTGAACTTGCTGATCACTTCTTTTTTTCTGCTTCTGTTTATAACCTTGGGTTCTATGATGCCTGGTTCTACTGACACTGCTCTGATCATCTATTCTTGATTCCTATCCTAAGCATTGTTTATCTGGTTATCCTTTAAATTTTTGTAATTCCCAGGATGTTATACCTTATATTTTCCTTATAATTTCTGGGTTACTGTATAAGTTTTATGATTTTAACCATCATCTACATGTTCATTACTGGATATATATGCAACTTTATTAGTTTCCTATTGCTGTTGTATCAGCTACAAATGTAGTAGCTTAAATAACACAAATGTATTATCTTACAGTTCTTCATCCTTAATGATATAGCATAGATGCTATGTTCTCCAGAAACTTCCTTGGCACCCACATTTTTGGATGGAAGTTTTTGTCATTTCCATAGAAAGTAAGGTTAGTCTTTTCAATGTGGCTCAACATTAAATTGAAATTATGTTCACCTATCTTGTTTCAAACCTTCCCAACTAAAAGTTAAATTTAATAAAGGACTGAAAGCAATCGTTTTGTATCTCCAGCCAGGAACACAATGCCAAGCTTGGAGGAGCCAAGCTTGGCATTGTGTTCCTGACTGGAGATACAAAATGATTGCAATAAGATTGCAATAAATACTTATTGGACTGACCTCAACACAATTTCCTTACCTATAAAAATAACATAATAATTCAGACCCCATATGGTTACCGTGATGATTAAGTGAGGCAATATATGCAAAGCACCTGGCACATAGCAGGTACTTAATAAATGTTCATGTTCATCCTTTCACAGAGCCTTCCTTCACTGCATTGGTTCAGGCTTTCATCTTTTATCTTAATTGTCTCCAGTCAGGATTGCATTTTGGTTCTCAGTTCTTTGATAATTTTATGTATGTATTAACTTTCCATCCCTATCCAAACTGTAAACTCCTTCTGGACACAACTGCTTCTTATCCTTATTTCTAGCCTTATTACACCTTGGACAGAGGAGGTGTTCAATATACACTTTTTTAAGTTGACTGAGTACTCTCTGTATGTGTTCTATTATGTTACATTAAAAACAGCTCTAAAGCCAGGTCTCTATGACAGCAAACAAATCTCTGGCCAAGAAATAAGCCAGTGCATAAAACATGCTGTCAACTTGGCTTTCATACTAACCTATGCAGGTGTGTCTCTGTTTAGGGAGTAGAATATTATGAAATATCAGTGCCAATTTAGTGTGGGGAGTGAAGAGAGGGTTGTGTATGTACATAACAGATAATCTGTAAAAACGCTAGCTTCACTGGCTGTACTTAAGCAGCATATGTACATGTGCACTGACTCTAGAACCATATGTTTTGCCATGACTTCACATAGTGTCACTCTATTTGATATATCCTAAACTCCACCAGGAATATGTCCTCTTTTAAGCTGATTCTTGTGTGACAATAATATTCTTCATTCATTAGTTGGATTCCAGAGTTGCAATATCAAAGATATTCTGGGAAGTGGTTCAGTTTACTGAGTGTGTTGGAAAAAAAATGGGTATTCAGGGTTTAGATGGGGATGAGCTAAAGGCTATCCCAATAATATATTATAAAGAATAAGAGCGCAGACTCTTGAACCAGACTACCTGAGCTTTATTTCTGATATTGTCTCTTGCTGTGGGATGCAAATTTGTTCAGGTTATTCGAGCATTGGAGAAGTATTTATTCAGTGCCTAATATTTTCCAGACCAAGAAAGAGTAGTAAACAACACAAAGTTTCCTTCGGTCATGGAGCTTACATTCTAATGGAAGGCAAACAATAGACAACAACAACAAAAGTATGTAGAGTATTATATAATGAAATATTTTGAGAAAAATGGAAGAGAAACAAGGAAGATGGATAAAGAGTGCAAGGTAAATAAGTTTGAATTTAACAGGGGTGCCAGGGAAGGCCTTATTGAAAAGATGGAATGTGAAAAAATGACCTTAAGGAAGAGAGAGAGAACCTTCTGCAGGCATTGGGTAGAGTGGTTGCTAAGAAAGGAATAGCAATTAGAAAACTGAGCAACCTAATAGAAGAAGAAGATGGAACATTTATAGGCGCCTTAGGCAATTTCCAGGACTTTGGTTTTATTCTGAGTGATTTGGAAAGCTATGCAAATGTTTTGACAGAGGAGTGGCTTATGTGCTAACAGTAGAATGAAGTGGCAAGAGGGCAAAGAAGCAGACCAGTTAGAAGCCTATTGCAAAAATTTAACCAAGAGTTTAAAATGGGGCTTTGACTAGAAGGTAGCAATGGTGATATAAGAGGTTAGATTTGAGGATATATGTTTGAAAACAGAGCTAATAGGCTTTGTGGATGAATAGCTTGTAGGGAATGAGAGAACACAGTCAAGGATACTCAAAGATTTGGGGCCTGATTAAATAGGAAGATAGAATCACCATTAAGTGAGAGAAGGCTATGGAGCACAGAAGCTAGCTCAGTTTTTGGTGTTTGGAAAGCCTGTGAAACATATGAATCCAAGACACTGAGATATATGAATCTTAAGATCAGAGCAAAAAGTCCAAATCAGTCATATGCATAATTAAATCTGTTAAGCAAAAAGTTAGTACTATATTTAAAGCCTTAATATTAGATGAGATTAGCAAGTGGGTAGGTGTATGTACAAAAGTTAAGAGTCCGTAAGGTATACTGTGATAAGAGCTAAGTCAATGGTTCATTGTGATGATTTAATAAGTTATATATGTAAAATTCTTAGGGCATTATCTGATACATAGCAATTCTTCAATAACTATCAGATGTGCTAGTTTTCTTTTAAACACAATAGAATGAGACAGGCTTGTTCAGATATTATGTTTCATATATTATATTATTAAATGAAGACTCAATATTATCTGACACAAACTCACTTCTCACATATCTTCTTCTCTAAAGCGAATTTTTCTATAGTAGTCTCCTATAATAAATTAAAATAATTGAGTAGTATTGGAATTAGAGTTGAGCACTGATTTCATCTGTTCCAACCTTTCTTCCAGTATTAACTATAATAGCATTTGTTTAGTGTTTTATTCTTCTATGTTGCATGTCTCTCTCATTTCACTTATCTCCATATGTTATAATTTGTTTGGGTGTTTTACCCGCTATACTATGAAAACCTTGAGGAAAGGGATGTCTTATTTATTTTTATAGTCCCAGTGCATAATACCAGCCTGAAACCCCGACACTACTCAATAAATATTTGGTGAATGTAGAATGAATAGGTAGATAGTATATGCTAGACATTGCATTAGGGTTCTTTGATAGTTTTTTTTTTTAAATTTATGTAATCCCTACAAGAGTCTACCAAGACTAATATTAATAATCCCATTTAAAAGATTTAACAGTCTTCACAGACACTAATGGATATGCTTACTGTAACAACCTAGTTAGCTGCAGTGCTTCTATTATACCACAGGGATACACTATGCCCAAGTGTTCCCTGCCCTTTCCAGAAGATGTTTCCAATGCAAAAGTTACTTTTGTAATATTTATGAAAGATAATCATAGATCATTCACTGGAAAATATTAAAAAATGGAAAGATCATTAATTATAAAAAAAGCTATGCTATTATTATTACAACCTTGATTGTTAGCATCCCTTAAATATATTGAGCCAAAAGAAGACAAATTGTAATAATATAGAAATGTATGCTTCATATATATGAATATATATTATATATAACAGTATATATGATTTTTGAACAATCATAAACCTACCGGGAAGTTAAAAGCACACAGCACACAGAATACTTTTCCCTGAACTCTCAAACACTTTAATATGCATTTCTTACGTTCTCCTACATAAACAAAATATTAGCATTGCAATCAGGAAATTAACATAGGCATATTGTTCCAGTTTCATTCTCAGTCCCTATTTAAATTTCACCAGTTGTCTCAACAATGTCCATAACAGCCAAATTATCCAGTTCAGAATCATGTGCTACATTTGCTTTTCATATCACTTTAGTCTTTTTCAACATGGAGCAATTCCTCAGTTGCTCCTTGACTTTCATGATTATGAGACTTGAAGATTTAAAGCCATTTTCTGTGTTGAATATCTCTCAAAATTGGTTTGTTTAATCTTTCCCAATGATTAGACTCAAGTTGTGCTTCATTGAAATGCCACTGCATTCTTCTCATTGCATTCTACTAGGTGACATGTAATTTCAGTCTCATGCTAATGATTTTAATTACTTGATTAAGGTAGGCTTCTCCACTGCAAAGTTAATATGTATGTTAATAATACATATTTATAGCAATAATAAGTATTTTGTGCCTATTAGGTGTATTAGTCCATTCTCACACTGCTATAAAGATATACTGCCTGGGACTGGGCAACTTATAAACAAAAAAGGTTTAATTGACTTACAGTTCTGCATGGCTAGGGAGGCCTCAGGAAACTTATAATCATGGTGGAAGGTGAAAGGGAAGCAAGGTACATCTTACATGGCATAAGGAGAGAGAGAGCAAAGGAGAAGTGCCACGCTTTAAAACCATGAGATATCATGAGAACTGATTCACTATCAGGAGAACAGCATGGGAGAAACTGACCCCGTAATTAGATCCCCTCCCACCAGGTCTCCCCATCAAAACACGGAGATAACAATTCAAGATGATATTTGGGTGGGGACACAGAACCAAATTATGTCATACGTCAATACCCCATTCCTCAACAAACTTTCAATTAATTTATCTCATTATAACGATTTGGTCTTAGGGGTTTTTTTATTATTATTTCCAATTGGCTATAATCTTTCATTCATTATTTTTTATGCCCAAATTGTTACAGATTTGATGCTGGAAGCCCCTTTCAAACAGACTTCTGTGTCTTTTTGACATGTTCTCATCATTCAGGAGCACCTCCTGCTTTCTGCTAGTTGCAAATGTTTTAAGCTTATTTTGTATTTTTCCTACCGTGACCTGGAAAAACAAAGAGAAGTGAACCAGCAAGTAACATTTTTAAAGGTCAAAATGTACATGCTTTTTTTCAATTTTATTTTCAAAACACCCTTTATAAAATGTTTTTCTTTATTCTTGTTGTGTACTTGAAATTTAATTGCAAAAATGTATAAGTCACTGCCTTTGATAAATTCAAACTTCCGGCAGATGACAGGCACAGAACCAGTCCACAGAGATTTTTTTTTTTTTGTTCATCACAATTGCTACTTTGTGTATATAATTGCACTGTTTATCTAAACAAAAGGCAAAGAATTTTAGGTCTCAAAAGGTCCTATATGATTCAAGCCCTCTCCCATTATAGACACTGTTCTGTGAATTCTTGGCTAAGTGTGACTCAAAGTTTCCTTGAACCATCACAGAGACAACTTCACTATTTTTTGAGATCCCCTTCTCCATGTTAGATAATTCAGACTTTCTAGAATTGAATCAAAAGCACATTTGCCAGGCTTCTACCCATTAGTAGTAGTTCTACATGTTGATGCAAGACCAAAAAAAAAAAAAAAAAATCACATTTTCTACATGATAGCCATTCAAATCTTAGAGAAAGCTTTGATTCCTGCCTCACTAGTCTTCAAGTTATACTTGCAACTGGCGAAGCATATCAAATTTCCTCATTCTTCACAGTACATGTTTCCTTGGTCCTTTATTTCATTATATCATAAAAGTATATTAATCTACTAAAAGGATAGAACATACTTTTAAGACTTTAAACTACTTGAATGTAATAATATAAAATCATTCTCTTATATGTAGGATAACTAAGAAATAGTCTGCTGTATTTCAATGAAAATTAATCTCAAGGAAAATTGGGACCCATCTTGCTACAAATTCAGAAATTTCTTGGGCTGCACCTGACATGCACTGGAAAGTCTACAGTCTAGTATCACTACATGGATACACTGCAACAATAACTTTTTTAGTATTTTAATAATGCATTGCATTTCCAATAGTTTATTTGTTTTATATATGAGCCTATTATTTTTCAAATATTATGTTGAATGTTAAAAGTTCATCTTGAAAGAAATTTTTAATTTTAAGTCAATTCCCAGACATAGGTGAAGAAGGAAAACTGAAAACATTTCTGAGCACTAGAAGAACTTTAATTAAAGTCCAGACCCAAGAGCCCGCCGTTGAGAAGAGCTTATTCCTGATCCCTAATTTGAAGCCTTGGGATTTTAGAAAAAAACGTTATTCAATTCCACTGTCATGGAGGTCCAGAGGGTGCCTGCAAATTATGGTGAGAAAAACATTGGGAGAACATATCAAAATGTCACAAAACAATTCTCAGTGTGAGCAAGTACCTACCAGATATCTAAATGGTTTTTAGAAGAAAATACCTCTAGGAAAACTCAGTGACATCAGTTTATGACTTTCTCTAAACCAGAGAGCCTCAAGTAATTATGAGAAAACAGTAGATTGTACTCTAAGCTCTGATTTGAGTAATGACTTTTGAAACGGCGATTGAGAAATAATTGCACCCTTCTGAGTTCCTCTGACTAAAATGTAATGAATATTGGTGAGACTATGCCACAGTTTTTACTAATGTAACATAGTAAATTGTATTCATGATGTGTAGTTTTATGTTTATGAGTTTTTAAATTGGCTCCTGACCTCTAGGTTAGAAAATATAGAGAGAAATAGAAGGAGAAAAAAATAGTTGCATTTCTATGAGAAGAATACAAAACAATGATAAAAAATTAAAACCTATCAGTGGCACTGCTGCTCTAAACAATTTGTGTTTGTTATTCTGTCTCAAAAACGGAGACGGAAAAAGATGCGTCATTCTAGTGTCCTATAAAGATAACTTCTAAAGACAGATGTGGAGTATATAACTCAGTTATTTTTTCAAGAAAAAATGAAGACCCTAGTCTTTTCAGGTGAGCAAGCAAAACACTAGCATTTATGTATATACCTTCTTCAGATTTTTCAACACATTTTAATATATTTTGTATTTCTTTTCCTTTTTAAATGATGCTTTTACTTAAAGAAGATTGCCTCCTAAATTAAAGAATGTCTTCTCAAAACGATAGCATGTTTGTCAATGGAGAGAGTATGGTAGTCAGACACTGGTTATTTCATTTTACCATTATTAACTATGTAATTTAATTTTATACTTTTGATAGCTGTGATTAAAAGTTTGTTATTTTAAATAATTAATTCTTAGGTAGGAATAAAGCTTCTCTTAGTTTACTCCATATAAAATAATTTAATAGACTAATATATCTCCCTACTTTCTGTTTAGGTTATTTAAATTTGGCAAAGGAAATAAAAATATATATTTTAGCATATTTTATAATGAACATTAATATCTTTCTGATTAAAGAATAATATTCCAAAATTGTCCTTATAAAGCTAAAACACAATAACAGAAATGTCAGTATCATGACCGACAATAAAACAGAATAGATATGTAGTAGCTTGCTTCAAGAGCTACTCTTAAATAGTCTATTGCAAAATAATGGGACAATTTTAATCTAAGTATTGAGCCAACCAAATCCTCTTATAGTGAAAGATCCCATAGATAAATATTTGAAATTTACATTTTTACAAATTTTACAATTTCTGTATTTGTGAATTTCCACCTTCATTGAAAGTACATGACTTTTCAATATAAAGAATTTCAAAGATTTGAAATAAATATATTATACTAATGATCAGAGAAAAGTAAAAATTCTAAACATCCTCTAAAATCCTTTTGTGAAAAGGAGCAGCTTCTTTGGAATAACTATTTTTCTTATTAGTAATTTATCTATAATTTTAGTAGCTTGAATTTAATTCCAAAATGTATCATATAGTTTTAAAAAATCCAATGTAATTATAGAAACTTGATATAGTGACTTTTGTTCTGAGTGATTAGAACTATACTGAAAGCAACTTTTAAAATTTCATGGATTTACAGTTTAGTGCGATTTGTTTTAAGTGCCCAGTTCTGCTGTATGTCTCCTGCCATTTGTGTGCTGGAGACATTCTGCTTTTCTCCCCTAATGAAGTGCATTAGTCAAGAGCTCAGTGACCTCTGACAAGGCTCAGTATGGGATTATAGCCTGACAGGAGGCAGCTGGAAGAAATAGTTGACAATTCACACTTAAAGTAATCCCTGAAAATTGCATGTCAGTTATGAGGAGGTGACAGTTTGGCTCCCTTGTGGAGAAAAAAAAAAAAAAAAGGGTAATAAAAGATATTTCAAGTAGAGTTTTTGGACCCTAACTATAGTTTCTGAATTAAGGCTAAATTATCAAGTTCTCTAAGCACCAGTCAATAGGAAGAACATTTTCATGAATAGATTCAATCTGCAATACTATTTCAAGCAGCTACCACTTTTAGTCCATTGATAGAAAACTCATTTAGTCAATGGATTATCTATAATTGACCAACTTCTTTAATAGAGTTTTAACACATCTTACATGTAAAAACATTATCGGGGAGGCTCACAGAGAATAACAGTTGTAAGCAGAAATATAAAATGGTCATTTTCTGTAAAAATTATAGCAAGAAATCAATAATACAGATTTTTATATGTTGACTTGTATTTTTCTAACACGCTATTTTATTTAAAATGTGTTTTTTTCAAACAATAACTGCTCCACTATAATTTTGTTTAAAATCCCATTAATTTGTCCACTTAATGGCAAAAATATTTTGCAAAATAACTTTCAAAGATTACATATTTATCATAGTAAATACGTTGTTATATGGAATTATTATATATTACATTATAACTTATTACACAATAATTGAATAGCACACCTATATTTTAAAAATACAGATACTTTTTTAGTAACTTTTTTTTCTGTCTACTTCCCAGAATATCAGATGTTTCCTTTTGATCTCTGTTATTATTTTCTTGCAGTTGTGATTAAAATACTTTCCATAGAGAAATGAAAACATCAGAATGGACTTTCTTTGGAAAACACACTGTTTGTTCTGTAACTTCGGATTTTCACTATGCACAATATGTGATGATTGACTTACACCCAGCAGGCACTCAATAAATGTGTGATGGGTTAAATTGAAAAAACATAGTACTACTCTCACAATTGTTCAACATTTCTATAAAATACAGTTTTCCTAGACCATTCAACAAATATTGTCTGATATCCATTATGTGATAACCCCTCTGCTGAATGTAAAATTCATTTTTTTTGGTCCATAAAACTGTTTTCACTTTCTGCTCAACTCATAGTTTAACCTATTAATTCATTCGTTTATACGTGTACAGTGCATTTTAAGAAAAGTTAAGTTAGTAAGTCTATACTTAATTTAATCCCTGGCTCTTTGTACCATTTATTGTTTAGAGATAGAGTGACCCACCTTCCAAATAAGCAAACGCGTCATGTTTCTAATTCTTCCTTTTTTTTCCTACCTGTAAAACTAATGTTGAATTTACGCATCTTCTTTGAACATTTACACTTTCAGAGTTTATTAGAGAACATTTTTTATTATGACCCTTATGAATGCCTACCATAATTTAGGCTAAACATTCACAAGCTGGTTTGCATGTTTTTACGTTGTGAAGGTGACAAAAAGGTAAGCGGTAGAGTATCTGCTCAAACATCAAAAAGGAACTCCTAAATTCTTTCTCAGCTGCTTAACTTTGGGATGTGATAACTGCTTGAGTGTAGAGAGAATTTAGGTCCCAGCAATAGTAGAATGGCAGGACTGACTGTGCAGCAGCTGTGGAATAACACAGCAGGTTGAATGGTCTCATGGGTCTCCTAGGGCATGTGTATTAAGAGTTTCTGATTTAGACCATGTGTCTCTTAGGTAAGAGAACTACTTGTTAGATGATCAAATTCAGAGTAGTTATCTTTGGTTCAATATTACTCAAGGGAATGGCAAAAATCATGCTAAATTTAGCTTTTCACTTCCTCGTTCTTAATTGATATTCTATTGAACAACATTAGCTAGAGGAATATCTGTTCTTTATTTATTGAGAACAACATTATACCTATACTTGAGAAATTAATCCTTGAAGTTTTATAGCTGCACACACACCGACTCACACCCATTCACAGTATTTCTTCTGCAGTTGTAGGTGTCGTTCCAAACTGGTTGTTGGTTGTGACATTTAGGCAATAAAAAATACAAAAAGAGACTTTCAGATATACGGAGTTGTATTAAATAAAAATTAAATTGACATCTAAAAACTGCTCAGAATACCACATAGGCTTTTTAGCTACTGTTTTATAGTCTTTTTATTCCTTTTCTATCTTTACTTTAAAAATGTGTACGTACCTTTGATTGCTTTGCTCTATCATGCAAAGTATCAATAAACTTATAAAATCTAGCTTTAAAACTATAAGTTTCAAATTTTATTTTCAGTGGACACATTTTTCCTCTTAGCTATGGTACAATGTCCAGTAGTTTAATCACTCAGAGGTGAGTACATGTCTTCCAAAATGTACTCAGCACCTAAAGGCTTAGGATATGTTCTTCAAACTGCTGCCATAGAACATCTCAGAAAACAGGACTGCCTGGGCATCTCAGAATGACACACTTGCTTTCACCTGAAACCAGCTATTATTTCATTTTGCTTGCTCAATTATTCTGATTTTATAGAATCCATGACACTCAGTGCAGCAAAATCATAATTAGAAGTTCTTATATATAACATTGATTATTTCATGCCATGTCTTTATTGAAATAAAAAATATATATATATTTGTTGTTTGTTATCAGATGTCAGTAGTTCCTAGGTAGAATTTCTTTGGTATCCTTTCTGCATTTCAAACTCGTAAAGGTAATCAGAGTTGATATTGATATTTAAGCTCACAGTATATACAGCACCAGTTTGTGTTTTTAAACTCATGTTCAGCATGTGATAAATAAGTCAATTACTATGTATCTCATGGGGAACTAGAAATAAAGAATGCTGCATTCTTCCAGATAATGAAGCCTCAAGATGAAAGACTTTTTAAATTCTGTGCAGTCTAGTGTCTAGTACAATGCAAACATAGTGTAATGCTTAATAAATGTTTATAGAATGGTTAATTGTTGAAGAAGAGCCTAGATAGTTGTTGAGAAATTATGACTTATAAGAAATGTGTCATCTTAAATCCACCAGCTTTCCATAATCTCAGGTGTTGCTGCTATTCTCAGGTATTTACCTTCTGAAACTTATACTATTCCTACTCCCTACTGTGCTCTACAATATGACTTTAGGGAATGTTTCCATTATTTAATTAATGGAAAGCCCCATTGTTCTATATGTTTCAGATTGAGTATAGACTATATTATCTGATTTGAAGCCTGACCAACCTGATAAAATTGCCAATTTATTCAAAATTATCCATAAGCCATTTTGCTTGAGCTAATATAGGCAATAGATAGTATATGAAGAGTTTTCTTTCTCAGATGGAAGAAAAATGAGTGTCTTAGATGGAAGAAAAAATACATGGTATTTTGACGTTCAACTCTGAAAAAATGAATAAAGCAGAGAAAATTCCATGAAATTGTATTGAAGAATTGTTTTGCAGGCATGACTTTATCTGATAAAAGATTCAATACCTTTTGATCAGATTCTCAAATGGTTTTCTGATACTTCCCTTTTCACCATACAAATCTTTGATGTTGTAACTTTCTGAAGAAGCAGAGAAGCATAAGCACTTTTAGCATAAGGTGCAAAGTGAGGACAGCTCCCATATTTAAGTGAGGGTAGGATGTGTTTTAAAAATGTGACATGATTTGCGATGGCTGGAGCACAGGGTGCAACAGAGAATATCTGGATATGAGGCTTTAGAGGAAGTGGGGGAGATATTGTGAAAGGCCATGTGGTTTAGGCTAATGAATTTAAACTGTATCCTGTGACCAGTAAGGGGACATTACAAATTTTAAAGCAAAGAGTAACACTGGGTTTATTTTTAAATGCAGATGAGAGTGGGAGGTGCCTTGCCATGGGCATGGCTGGAAGCAGGTAACAATCTGTAAGAAGGAGCTGTAATAGTTTAAGGTATGATGAGCAGGATGATGAGCAGTTTAACTAAAGGAGTCTCATCGTGTGTAAGAATAGCCCCTAAAGTAAAAGGGAGAGTCCAGGACTGGTAATAATGCTTGGTAAGAACAAGAAAGCAAGTTGGCTCTGGAAAGACAGGAAGAAAACTTAGAGAGGTAGGGGAATGGGGTGAAAGAAATGTGATGAAATCTAAAGGAAGCATTTTCACATTTTCTGACACACAGAAAACAATAAATGTTAAACAAATTACTGAATGTTCGCCTTAGGAGTATCAAATGTCTTAGAGAGGTCAGCTTGGTTAAGGACTTACAATAACTAAAGTCAATTACAAGGTCACCGGTGACTTCTCTGAAAGCAAATACAACAGATTTGTGAGGGCAGAAGTCATATTTTAAAATAATGAAGAGTGAATTTGAGCTGAGGAAGCTTTTATGATGATTATGAACATCTCTTTTAAGAAGTTTGGCTAGGAAGAAAATAGTTTGATTCAGTAAATATTTATCAATCATTCATTTTGTGGCAGGTTCTGTGCAAAGCAATATGTTCCCCAGTGGAGCTTAAAGTCTGGTGCAGAAAGCAGACATTTAACAGGTAAGCTGAGTGTTCAGAAAGGCTAAGCACAAGATGATATAGGCAATAAAGCTGAGCTACTGTAGATTAAGGCAGACCTTTCTAAAGCAGAGACAACTAAGGAATGTGGGAATTTGCCAGGCAAAGTTGGTTGGGGGGTGGGGGGTTAGTCGGAAAAAAGAAAGAATATTACCGGCTACATAACTGAAACTTTGCAACAGTCGAATTGTTCATAGAGTTGATAACACTGTATTGTGCACTTAAAATTTTGATAAGACAGCAGATCTCACATTGTCTTCTTACCAAGGTGATAATAATAATAAAATAATAAAAATATTACTGGTTGAAGAATATGTAAAGAGATGGAAACATAAGACATCACAGAGTTTTACAACTGTAAAATAGATTATAGATATAACTAGATATGTCTAAATCTAAAATAGATTTAGATATAACTTTCATGAACTTATGTTATTTAAGAAATAGAACATTATCAATAATTTTGAAGCTTTCTGTGTATCTCTTCCTATGTATCCCTTCCTTTTTCATCAATATACACATTGAAAAAATATAGTCTCTATATAAACTATATACATATACTATATATTAAATATGTATTAAACATATAGCTAGTGTTATAAATTTTGTGTATATTATTTACTTGTACTTGACATCATATGTGCATATGTATTTAATTTACATATTGTTAAATTTTGTTAGTTTAAAATTGTATGTAAATGTAATGATATTACATATATTATCTCATGACATTCTTCACTCAATATGACGTTTTGAGAGTTCACCCATGTTGACTGTTAAGGCTGAGATAAATTTTTATTATTGTGCAGTTGTCCAACTTAAGAGATACCACAATTCATTTATCCATCTCCTAAAGATTTAAATTGTTCTCATAATTTTGCTTTGCCAACAACATATCTGTAAACATTCTTGTATGTCACCTGTTTCACAAGTTTGAATGTTTTTCTGGGGCATTTCTCTAAAAATTCTGAGTCATTGGTTATGGAGATGTTTGGCATTGTTGCATAATGTCAAATTGTGTCTGAAGACCTTAGAGTTTTTGAAGATCTTGAAGCAGTAAGGATTGTTGAAACAGAGAGAGAAACAGTGTGATGGGTTATAAGAAGATATCAAAGAAAAAATTGTTAGTTTGCATGTGTTTGTTAATTTGTGTGTTTTCAGCATAGGGAGCATATGAGCACATTTATGAAAGCACATGGAAGGAAATCAGTGGATGGAGAGATTTTTGAAGATAAAAGTGAGAGACAGCATAATTAACGGCACAAGTTTCCAAGGAGTGGGGAAAATGAGTTCAAGATCATAAGGGAGAGGGGAAAGAACTGAGAATAAAAACAGGGTCTTCTAGTTACACTGCCCAGTGTTTCTTCACACTTGCTAAAGCTGGTTAAGAAACAATAGCAGCGCAATGTAAAAGTAAATGCATTATTCTTTTATTGTTTGAAACAAATTATGTTTCTAATATAGTAGGATGTGTGTTTTATTTTATGTTTTCATGCACCAACTCAAGTTAATGGAGAAAAGAGTCTGAAGACCATGAGCACAATGTAAACTCTCCTCTTGGAGCTATCCATTGAAAAATTCCTCTCAAAAATCATTCTAGTCACCATTTTCCACAAGCATTAAGACGACTCAACTGACTTTTGTTAGTAAAAAAGCTATATTCTTCAAAAGACTATGTGTCTGGTTTAATATTTTTTCGTATATTATTGCTTTTATTACAAAAATGGTTAAGGTGTCTTGATCGTTACATTGAGTGTTGCCAATACACAAGGACCAAATTGGTAAATGTTAAATGTTTAACATCTGAGATTTGTCTATGAACAGCTATTCAACTCCGCTAGAACGACCGTGTCAATTAATCGACCACTCATGAGGAAGTGTGCGTGGTGGATTTTCAAATTTTTTTTTTGGCAAAAATATGTCTTTTTTTGTATGTATTTATACATGCAAATATTTGTATTTGAAAGATGATATTTGTATTATCTTTCAAAAGTATTTTTAAATTGTTTAAATGCTTAGATCTTTTGGAAAAGCTATTGTTACTGAAGCTAGAATATGAGTTTCAGGATTCTACCTTTTGCTCCAAGAGATAGCTTTAGAAGAGTCATTTTAAAAATGTGCTGATAGGTAAAAATCAGTCAAAGGAAGGATAAACGTTTCCAGGCTTTCTCAACTGTTTGTATCTAGGCTAGACAAGTCTATCTCGGCTTATTGTTATTCCAGTCTGACTAATTTTCCTTGTATTTAATGACTCTGTTACATGTGTCTGCTTTATGTTTCACAAATACTTTATCATCTGCTTATTTCATCATAAAGGAACTTTTTGTTTACAGATTAAATTTAATATGTATGGGTTGCGTCTTTACTATTTAATATCCCTGGAGGATAATCTCACTGGAAAATACTTCCTGTTTTCCTTCCCCCACAGTCAATATTCATGTCTCGTTTTTGTTGCTATCTGAGGTCAAAGCAGCCAAAATCCTGCCTTCATGTTGGCTTTAACTTTAGTTAAAAGCAGGCAGCTATATGTTCGGGAAGCCCTGTATAATTTATACGGTATGGGTAATATCTTGAACACTCTGCAGGAAAAAGGAAGGTCTCATGTAAAGGCTTGCTGGTCTTCCACTATAATATAACACCTTTATATCTCTATGAGGTCATCAGAATCATATGTGCATTTATTCCTTTGGAAAAACATGACCATGTGAGTAGCATATAAAACTCGACATGATTTTTCCATTGCTGCCAGCTCTAACGTCACAAACAACTCTAACCTCAGCTGGAAAGATACTACTTTGTTTCTTACCGTCTTTTAAGAGTAAGAGTTTCCATTTTCTTTATAACTCAGTCCACATCAAAAAAGATTTGTGACTGCTATTTGTAAGAGAGTATTTTAGCTTCTGGCCAAAACTCCTGGTTTTTATACAGGTTAGGTTTCAACATCTATTCTGCCATTTGCTCCCAGTGGGGTACAAATAACCACAATACCTATGAAATGGCATTTCTAAAGCTCACTTCTCCACTCCATATATATTCTTGAAAATAGTTATAAGAGAAAAATTGAAGTTATACAAAATACATCTGTCTGGATTTATAGTGGAATTTTGCAAAAAATCATCTTGTAAACTGAAACATTATAATCTGGCCTCCCCACACTAGCTGCTAATAACCTGCTTCATCTGTCTTATGTCTGAGAGCTAAGCTTAACTCAGAGGTGGGGCAACCTTTCCAACTCAGAAGTCAACATGAGAAGAAACAGTGACAGTTGTAAGTAAGAGATGATTTATATACCTTTTGACTCCCTTTACCTTCCTCAGACACCACTGAAGATATTTCAATGACCTTTGTGCCTTATTTATGCACAGAATAGTTTGACTAGTTTTGCTTGCAGTACATTAGTAACTATAGTGATTCTAGGAGCTCATTTAGCAACTTGTTAATAGTAATGTGTATAAATAATTTCCAAAGTGTGTTCTCAGTCATTATCTCATTTAACTACATCAGATAACTGTAAATTAAACAGATTAAATATGATTAACCCATTCTCTGATTGAATAAACTGAGGCTGGAACTATTTAAAACAACCTTCTCAAAGATGATTAATAAGTAGTAGAGTGAAATTCTAGATTTCTAAATTTTCACTAAGTTCTCGTCTTACTATGTATCCTATATTTTGTTGAGAATGAAGCAATTGTTTCAATTCATGTTAGAAATTTTACTCTGACATTTAGTGTTTAATGTCTTTCCTTGCTAGAATCATACTTAGACAAATTCATTTTAATTTGTTCTCAACTACACAAAACTTTCTTTATCTGTGTTAGTATAAATCAATTAACAATCTTTACTTTCTGCCAAAAGTTTAAAACTTCAAATGAATTATCCATTAACTTTGTCTGTGTAGCCAGTGTACTAACAACAATAAAAATAAGCATCTGAATGGAATATTGTTTTCAATCCAATTTTCTTATGTATGCCTTGAAAAAGGATCATCAGGAGCTGGCCCTGATGTTTTATATACTGGCAACGTTTTGGTGATAGAAAAACTGTTACTGGTAACTCTTTTGCAAGAACTGTCAGCATTGCAGATAGTTTTTAACTAGTTTCCTTCCAACAGTAAGGGGCAGGAATTTCAGCATTCTGTGTGCCAAGCAAGTGCATATTCAGACTGAAGTTCTCACAAGTATACAATGGGTAAATGAGCCAAAGATGTAATATATATATATATTTTTTGAAACGGAGTCTCACTCTGTCACCCAGGCTGGAGTGCAGTGGGGCGATCTCAGCTCACTGCAAGCTCCACCCCCTGGGTTCAGGCCATTCTCCTGCCTCAGCCTCCCGAGTAGCTGGGACTAGAGGTGCCCACCACCTCGCCCAGCTATTTTTTTGTTTTTGTTTTTTGTATTTTTAGTAGAGACGGGGTTTCACCATGTTAGCCAGGATGGTCTCGATCTCCTGACCTCGTGATCCGCCTGTCTCGGCCTCCCAAAGTGCTGGGATTATAGGCATGAGCCACCACGCCAGGCCCAAAGATGTAATTTGTATAGGACTTAGCAAATGGTTTTTCAGGCTCCACTGATTGTGTGTGTGTGTGTGTGTGTGTGTGTGTGTGTGTGTGTGTGTGGTAAACTCACACACTAATTTATTTCATTGAACAAAATAGGCCACATAAGGCTGTTTGAAGTACAACTAAAATCAAAGAATAAGGAAATCAGGCACACTGCAAATAAGTTTGCTGGGGTTCTGAAGTTTTCTTCCTTCCTTTCCTTTCCCCTCTCTCTTTCCCTCCCTTTCCTCCCTTTGTCTTTCTCCTTTCCTTTCTTCTCTTCTTCCTTATCTATCTTCCTTCCTTCCTTCCTTCCTTCCTTCCTTCCTTCCTTCCTTCCTTCCTTCCTTCCTTCTCCCCTCCCTCCCTCTCCCTTCCTCTTTCTTTCTTTCTTTCTTTCTTTCTTTCTTTCTTTCTTTCTTTCTTTCTTTCTTTCTTTCTTTCTTTCTTTCTTTCTTCTTTGTTTCTTTGTTTCTTTCTTTCCCTCTTTCTTTCTTTCTTTCCCTCTTTCTTTCTTTCTTTCTTTCCCTCTTTCTTTCTTTCTTTCTTTCTTTCTTTCTTTCTTTCTTTCTTTCTTTCTTTCTTTCTTTCTTTCTTTCCCTCTTTCTTTCTTTTTCTTTCTTTCCCTTTTTCTTTCTTTTTCTTTCTTCTTCCTTCTCTTTTTTCTTTTCTCCCTCTCCCTCACTTCCTTTTCCCCTTTCCTTTCCGTTCTTCTTTTCCTCTTTCCTTTCCCTCCCCTTTCCTCCCTCCCTCCCTCCCTCCCTCCCTTCCTTCCATCCTTCATTCTTTCCTTCCATCCTTCTTTCCAAGCATGTTATATAAATAAGCAATTGCGAATATGCTTGAATGGCACCACAATAAGAAATCCTTTTTGGAAGTGTCTAAATGCTTACCCTTAACTTCTGACCTTTTCTCTTCAAGGATTTGTAACATGCAGATCATTGATGAGCACTGACAAAGCCCCACTGTCAGTTCTTGCCTGGACGTTACCAGTAGGTAACTTTTTTTTTTTTTTTTCAGTCAGGCTTGCTCTCTGTTATGTCTCTCCTTTAGTAAAGTTTCCCAATAGCATACAAATGATATTTTTAAAAAGATAATAGCCAAAAAATCCCTGGCTTCATGGGCTTCCCATCGCACTTAATGGTAGTTCCACTTGGCTGACATGGGGACCCTGTATAAACTGGCCCTGATAACCTCTCCTACTAAATTTCTTTGTTTCCCACATAATCACTGTCATACTGTCTTTGGCTTTGCTTTATTTTAGAACTTCTTGTGCGCTCTTTCTTCCGCCTAGAATGTATTTCTCGTGGCTCTCTACCTGAGGCTCAATTCTGTTCATCTTTAGACCAACGATGGGCAAAGTTCATAAAAAGCATGATAGTAAATATTTTTACGCTTTTGGGTCATGCAGTCTTTGTCACAACTAGCCACCCAGCCATTGTAAATGAAAGCAGTCATAGACAATACATAATCAATGAGCATGACTGTTTTTCCACCAATCTTTATGTATGGACATTGAAGTTTGAATTGATGTAATTTTCGTGTATAAAAATATTCTTCTTCTTTTTAAACAATTAAATGTAAAAAGACATTTTAGCTCAAGGGTGCACTTTGGAGATCTATTTGTCTAAATTTAGCTTAAAAGTCATTTCATGAGGGATTTTTTTCTGACTTTATTATCTAATAAGTATATTTTGCATCTCAGCACTGTTATTTTACGTTACATTACCTTTTTGTTCTTTTGAGAATTGTTTGTTTCAAATTGTTGTTTGTTCATTTCATATTTTCATTCAATTACAACTTTCCTGATCTTAACTATTCCACTTACCTCTGTATATTCACCCTTAGGACAATGACTGGTACATAGTGGGTGTTCAGGATGTATTTGTTGACTAAATTAATTAATTTGGTGAACTTATTTTCCTACACCTCAAAGTGCTTTAAAAATGAGCTATGTCACCTAGAAAAACAACTTCAGTAAAGTTTCAGGATACAACATAAAAAAAAATCAGTAGCATTTATATACACTAATAACATTCAAGCCGTAAGCCAAATTGGGAATGCAATCCCATTTACAACACACACACACACACACACACACACACACACACACACACACACACCCCTAGGAATATACCTAACCAAGAAGGTGAATGATTATCTACAAGGAGAACTACAAAAGATTAAAGAAATAAATTATAGATGACACAAACATATGGAAAGATAGTCCATGTTCAGGGACTGGAAGAATCAATATCATTAAAATGACCATACTGCCCAATGCAGTCTACAGATTCAACACTATTTCTATCCAACTACCAATGTCATTTTTTACGCAATTAGAAATTCTATTCTCAAATTCATATGGAAACAAAATAGAGCCCAAATAGACAAAGCAATCCAAACAAAAAGAACAAAGCTGGAGGCATCACATTACACGACTTCAAACTATACTATAAAGCTACAGTACTATCAGGGTACTGGTACAAAAACAGACACATAGACCATTGGAACAGAATAGAGAAGCTAGAAGAAAAGCCACACATCTATGACTGTCTGATCTTTGACAAAAGCTTTAAAAAAAAGAAATAGCAAAATGACTCCCTATTCAATAAATGGTGCTGCTTAAGCTGGCTAGCCATATGCAGAAAATGAAACCTCTCACCATATTAAAAAATGAACTCAAGGTAGATGAAAGACTTAAATGTAAGACCTCAAACTGTAAACATTCTAGACGAAAACCTAGAAAATATCCTTCTTGACTTCACTGTTGGTAAAAAATTTGTGACTAAGCCCTCAAAAGCGATTGCAACAAAAGTAAAAATTAACAATGGTACCTAGTTAAATTAAAGAGCTTCTGCAAGTAAAAGAAACTATCAACACAGCAAACAGACAACATAAAGGGAGAAAATATTCACAAACTATGCAGCCGACAAAGGTCTAAAATTCAGACTCTATGAAGAACTTAAACAAATCAACAAGCAAAAAAACAACCCCATTAGGAAGTGGGCAAAGAACATGAAAAGACACTTCTCAAAATAAGACATATAAGTGGCCAAAAAAAAAAAAAAAAAAATGAAAACATGCTCATATCATTAATCAGAAAGAAATGCAAATCAGAATTGTGATATAGCATCTCACACTAGTCAGAATGGCTTTTGTTAAAAAGTGAAAATTTAACAGGTGTTGGAGAGGCTGCAGAGACAAAGGAACACTTACACACTATTGGTGGGAATGTAAATTAGTTCAGCCAATGTGGAAAGCAGTTTGGAGATTTCTCAAAAAACTAAAAATAGAACTACTCATTTAGCCAGCAATCTAATTACTGGGTCTGTACCTAAAGAAAAAAAAAATATTTTACCAAAAAGATATATGCACCTGTATATTTGTTGTAGCACTATTCATAATAGCAAAGACATGGAATCAACCTAGGTGTCCATCAATAGTGGCTTGTATAAAGAAAATGTGGTACATATACACCACAGGATACTATGCAGTCATAAAAAAGAATAAAATCATGTCCTCTGCAGCAACACGGATGCAGTTGGAGGTAATTATCCTAATGGAATTAACACGGAAACAGAAAACCAAATATTGCATGTTTTCACTTATAAATGGGAGCTAAACACTGGGCACATATGGACATAAGGATGAAAACGATAGACACTGGGGACTACAAGAGAGAGGAGGAGAGAGGGGGACAAGGGTTGAACTACCTAATGGGTACTATGCTCGTTACCTGGGTGATTGGTTCAATTGTACCCTAAATCTCAACATCATGCAATACAATCATGTAACAAACCTGGACATGTTACACCTTGAATCTAAAATAATTTTAAAAAGACAAGAAAAATATTTGGAGAAATGCATGCCCAGCTGCTTTACATAGTGGGCAGAATGAAAGACATTTCACTTTCATGTAGAAATTTCAGAAATGGTTTAAACTATTATAAACAGAACATGTTAATTTTGTAATTTGGAAATTTTTCATGGCAAACACTGTATTTTTCTCTTAGAAAAAAGCTATGTCAAACAACTTGTTTTAGGAAGTTTAATACATTGTGAGAATAGAACTTAACACAAGCATCCTATTATTTTTCTTATTGTGGTATGTATTCAAACAAAATTTGAGAGAATATTTGCTCCTCCTCATTCAATCTTCAACAGCCATAAACAGTGCAAAAAAAAAAAAAATTCTACACATTCACACTGTGTATCACACTGTGTTTATAAAAAGATCATAGAAAGGCACAACGTGGCTGGGTGCCATGGCTCACGCCCATAATCCCAAATCTTTGGGAAGCCCAGGCAGTCAGATTCCTTGAGGTCAGGAGTTCGAGACCAGCCTAGACAACATGGTGAAACCACATCGCTACTAAAATTACAAAAATGAGTCAGGCATGGTGGCACATGCTTGTAATCCCAGCTACTTGGGAGGCTGAGGCAGGAGAATCACCTGAACCTGGGAGGCAGAGGTTTCAGTGAGCTGACATCATACTACTGCACTCCAGCCTGGGCAACAGAGTGAGACTCAGCAAAAAAAAAAAAAAAAAAAAAAAAAGAGAGAGAGAGAGAGAAAGAGACAATGTAGTATTATTATAGTCTTAAGACTTTTATTTGACGTTCAAATTACAGTCATTTACACAAAAATGAATTCCTCTGGTATAATTCGTGAGTCTCATGAAACATCTTTGTTGCATAAAGAACTGGAAGTAGCCACAAAGCTGTGGCAGTCATTGTTGGTGTCCAAGCAGTTCCCTCATTCTCGCCATGCCTGTCTCAGTGGCAGAGCCCTGGTGTGATTACGTGCCTATGAAAGCTGACCTCACCTTGGCCCAGAGTGAATGTTGATTTGTTTTAGCCAATTGTGACAATTCCATCCCCCCACCTAAAGGAATCACCAGTTAGGAACCAATACCACCAAAAGTGGGTTGTTAGGGACTTTGGTGAAGGATCTTCTCCTCTGTCAAAACAGACACAATAAGAGGTATGGCTCTTCCTCTTCCCGTCTCTTTGAACAAAGCCATGTGAAAACATAATGTAATATATCAGAGCAAAGATAAAAGAATAAAGATAGTGAATAATAAAACATGTATCTCTAAAAACTAAGAATTTAAAACCCAGCTTTCTGATTTAGGCCTTTCATTTCGATATAATACAGGCATTGCCTGTCTGAAACAATGCAAAGGTTATAGGGGCATTTGTGAAAGAAGCATAGACAGCAAACAAAGTTGCATCAGTACAAAAATTTAGCTGAAAAAAAATATAAATGATGTCATGAGAATGACAACTGAGTCTCATGATAAACACAAGGTGGCTTCTTCTGTGATTGCTTATACTTCCAGGAAATGGTTATTCTTTGTATATCCTCTGATTATTTCTGCCAGCCCAATAGCATGTAACTAATATACTAAAAATACTTTTTGAATAATGAAACTCTTGCAAATAATCTATTGTATCACACTTTTTTTTTGTATTGTCCCAATCAAAATAAAAGCTAATGCTAAAAATCAAAAGTTCATTCCTTTCTGAGAATGAGTAACTAGCTAGATTAGCAGCCAACCCAGATGCAAGGCCAATTGATGGGTCAGGAAGCAAGTTCAACAATCCAGGAACACGATGTTGATTTTGGCCATTCTCTAAAGAATGTTTGTCTGAATATTCAGGGTGGGGCTGACTTCAGTTTTTCTTTCTGCTAGCATGATGCTTAAAATGAAATCTTCTACAAATCTCCTTCCTACAAGTGTTTATTCTCTGATTAAATTGTAAAAGGAAGTTTTTTTTTTTTTTTTTTTAAAGTCACGAATTTTCTTAGATACTTAATCTGATCCTTTTCTATGAAAACCCATGGTCTGTTCTCAAAGAGATAAGGAAACAGGATGGTTGTCTAGGCCCAACCTTTTAGGCAAATTATTACTAAGGACAGATTTTTTGTTTCCCTGGTCCTATAGAATCAATGTCAGTTCGCTCTTCTCTGAATTTTAGATCTGCCTCAAATCTCTAACTATATGCTGATGTTGAGTGCCATAGTTTTATAAACAGTGATATTTCTTACTGTTTGATGTCAGGTGATTTCTATGCTTTTTTTTTTTTTATTTCTGTGCTATTTACTTTTGTGTTCTACAATTTGTTTTTGTGGTTTATAGGTAGTTTATGCTGTATACTTTAAATATTCAATTAGAGATATACATTGAATCATTGTAGATTAAAACCATATATCAGCATAGAAATGTCACTTAATTATTTAATAATTTTGATTGTGCACATAAAATAATGTTTAATTACATGAAACTAGTGTGCTGATTGAGACTCAGCCACGAGTGCAGGCAAACGGTTCAAACCAAGCTATACATGTTGGATCACAATGAATAATCTTATGCTGGGCTACTTTCATTTCTTCCTCATAGAAGTTAAAGAAAAAAAAAATGAGTGTGGCTCATAATGAAATAAGATTAGAGCTATGGAAATGCTAGAATCAAATATACTAATAACCCAATTAAATATAAAGATACCATTTAATTTCACAACTTTTAAAAAATCTCATATACTTATAACTTTAGGCTTTATTTCTCTGAAGAATATTTAATTTCTATAATAAACATGAATTATTTTTCAATATAGCTAAATGATAAAGGTATAGCAACATAACATTGCATATTTAGAAAATATAGATGGTTAGGTATAGGTTTAGCAAAAATTCTTCTTTTCAGTAACTTCAGATGAATTTTTACTTGTAGTTAGAGTCTTTGTTTTCTTCTTATAGTTAAAGAGAAAGTTAACAAATCAATAGATCTTTAAATTTAAAACCATGTCACAAATCATTGTTAAACCCTAGGTTACTATGGCTATTGCAGAAAGGTAAAATTATATGATGCTGTTTTCTTTAAAAAGAATCAATATAAAACAATTTTACTTGAGCTGTGATTTCAAAATTATAACCTACTGGTTTAAATTCACTGTATAACTGATTAAGTGGTAAGCAGAATATGATCATTAGGATAGACTTAACAGAAGAAGCTGTTAAAGGAAGGGGAATTTAAGTATCAGACGTAAGTCTCTATATATTTGGTTTTCTATATGCAAAAAGGCACATGTAAAAATATTTTTTAAAACTGCACCACAGTCTGTCTTGTGTAATAGTATTTTCTGGGATAACAGACTATAATACTGTGTGTCAAGTGTAGAATTGGTCCTGATAGTAATGGCTATCACATACTGACTAATCGCTGTGGGCCAGATACAGAGCCCAACTGAAATGGTTTGGCTCTGTGTCAACACCCAAGACTCACCTTTAATTGTAATAAACCCCACGTGTTAAGGGCAGGGCCAGGTGGAGATAATTGAATCATTGGGTCAGTTTCTCCCATACTGTTCTCATGGTAGTGACTAAGTCTCACGAGATCTGATGGTTTGATAAGGGGAAACCCGTTTCACTTGTCTCTCATTATCTCTTTGCCTGCCGCCTTTGATATAAGATGTGACTTACTCCTTCTTGCCTTCCACGGTGATTCTGAGACCTCCCCAGTCATGTGGAACTGTGAGTCCAGTTAAACCTCTATCTTTTATAAATTGCCCAGTTATGGTTATGTCTTTATAAGCAGCGTGAAAACAGACTAATACCCCAACACTTAATACAGATCTCTCATTTCATCATGCAACAATCCATTAAAGATAGGTACTTTTTTCTCCCTATTTTAAACATTTGGAAACTGAGGCTTAAAGTGATTAAGTAGCTTGGTCAGGGCCCAATCGTTCACCAGTATTTATAACCCGACTTGAATTTAAGAAATCCAACCCCAGAGTGTAGTTTTGCATTTGTTTTATAAAAAGGAAATTTGACTCAATTTTGAAGCCTTGGCTCTAGGCTGGTCAGTTTCCCTTCGGGTTTTTTTTTTTTTTTGGAGATGGAGTTTCATTCTTGTCGCCTAGGCTGGAGTGCAATGGCCTATCTCCGTTCACCGCAACCTCCGCCTCCTGTGTTCAAGTGACTCTCCAGCCTCAGCCTCCCGAGTAGCTGGGATTACAGGTGCCCACCACTACGTCCAGCTAATTTTTGTGTTTTTAGTAGACATGGGGTTTGGTGGCCAGGCTGCTCTTCAACTCCTGACTTCAGGTGATATGCCTGCCTCGGCCTCCCAACGTGCTGGGGTTAGGGGTGTGAGTCACTGTGCCCAGCCATTTTCCCTTCTTGAATAGCTAGTTAAGTCCATACGCCATCCATTTTCCTTTTTGAGTCTTATACTCTGATCCTCTGTGTACCAGCCTTTATCATCCCAAGACCATGTGTCAGACAACTAGGGATAATCCTTTTTCCTGAAGCACAGGACACTATTCAAATTAGCCAGTCCAGGGGAGTTTAGGAAACCTAGCTATCCCCACCCCACTTGCCATATATTAGTTTCTCCCTACAGCTTCAACTTGCTGTTACCCTTTCCCAGGGTACAACAACTATTGGCCCTGCCTAGCGGTTTGGAGCTGTTAAGTAACAAGATTTCTGCCCTTCATCTATCCCAGTGTCATTTTGTTATATCTCATCATCAAAATAATCTTTAAATCTTGTAAAACACAGAATCCATGCCCTCAATCCCAGCACTTCCTCCCACTTATAGTGAAAGTGTTTTTTTTGTTGAGGTAGTCTTGCTCTGTTGCCCAGGCTGGAGTGCAGTGGTGCAATCTTGGCTCACTGCAACCTCCACCTCCCAGGTTCAAGAGATTCTCTTGCCCCAGCCTCCTGAATATCTGTGATTACAGGTGTCCACGACCATGCCCAGCTAATTTTTGTATTTTTAGTAGAGACACATTTCACCATGTTGGTTAGGCTGGTCTCGAACTCCAGACTTTAAGTGATCCAAACACGTCAGCCTCCAAAAGTGCTGGGATTACAGGTGTGAGCCACTGCGCCCAACCTAGGATGATAAATTATAAACCACTTAACTCTCTTTACCATGTACGTTTAATTGGTCTGGAGTCGTATTAACTGGAATTGGCTACAAGAACTTAAGCATTTCTTTCCACATGTTATGATAAAGGTCATATTTAAGGTAAAATTGAATTGAATAGGACAAAGGAGATTATACAATTTTTAAAAATAGGCTTTAAAATTATTATGCTTTCTGTTTGGTTTATAAATAGTCAAGAAAATTTATCAGAAAGGAAAATAATTATTGTGTCAGTCAATAAAGTGAAAATATAAAATAACTCAAATGAATAATAACTTTAATTAAGGCCTCTCATACTTGAGTACTTTAAAGATGAAAACATTAGTGACAAATTCTACCTACCCCATATCAGAAATGTCACTGCAATGTGTAAACTGCTATGAATTACTTTAATAGTATAATACAGGGTTTGGAAAACTTGTAAAGAGTCAAATAGTAAATATTTTAAGACTGTGGAGGCCACAAGTTCTATCTTAACTACTCAACTCTGCCTTTGTAATGTGAAAACAGCCATGGGCAGTGATTAAGTGAATGAGTGTGTCCGTTTGCAAATAAAGCTTTATTTACATAAACAGGCAGCAGGTTGGATTTGGTCCCATGGGTCATAGTTCGCTGACCCCTGTTCTAATAGTCTAAGTTACAGTTATGGCTTCCTTCTCATCCATGAGTGACATACTTTCATAGAAGGGACTTCCCTGGGGGGGGCGGAGCAAGATGGCCGAATAGGAGCAGCTCCAGTCTCCAACTCCCAGCGTGAGCGACACAGAAGACCGGTGATTTCTGCATTTTCAACTGAGGTACTGGGTTCATCTCACTGGGGAGTGCCGGACGATTGGTGCTGGTCAGCTGCTGCAGCCCGACCAGCGAGAGCTGAAGCAGGGCGAGGCATTGCCTCACCTGGGAAGCGCAAGGGGGAAGGGAGTCCCTTTTCCTAGCCAGGGGAACTGAGACACAACACCTGGAAAATCGGGTAACTCCCACCCCAATACTGCGCTTTAAGCAAACAGGCACACCAGGAGATCATATCCCACACCTGGCTGGGAGGGTCCCACACCCACGGAGCCTCCCTCATTGCTAGCGCAGCAGTCTGTGATCTACCGGCAAGGCAGCAGCGAGGCTGGGGGAGGGGTGCCCGCCATTGCTGAGGCTTAAGTAGGTAAACAAAGCTGCTGGGAAGCTCGAACTGGGTGGAGCTCACAGCAGCTCAAGGAAACCTGCCTGTCTCTGTAGACTCCACCTCTGGGGACAGGGCACAGTAAACTAAACAAACGCAGCAGACACCTCTGCAGACGCAAACGACTCTGTCTGACAGCTTTGAAGAGAGCAGTGGATCTCCCAACACGGAGGTTGAGATCTGAGAAGGGACATACTCCCTGCTCAAGTGGGTCCCTGACCCCTGAGTAGCGTAACTGGGAGACATCCCCCACTAGGGGCAGTCTGACACCCCACACCTCACAGGGAGGAGTACACCCCTGAGAGGAAGCTTCCAAAGCAAGAATCAGACAGGTACACTCGCCGTTCAGAAATATTCTATCTTCTGCAGCCTCTGCTGCTGATACCCAGGCAAACAGGGTCTGGAGTGGACCTCAAGCAATCTCCAACAGACCTACAGCTGAGGGTCCTGACTGTTAGAAGGAAAACTATCAAACAGGAAGGACACCTACACCAAAACCCCATCAGTACATCACCATCATCAAAGACCAGAGGCAGATAAAACCACAAAGATGGGGAAAAAGCAGGGCAGAAAAGCTGGAAATTCAAAAAATAAGAGCGCATCTCCCCCGGCAAAGGAGCGCAGCTCATCGCCAGCAATGGATCAAAGCTGGATGGAGAATGACTTTGACGAGATGAGAGAAGAAGGCTTCAGTCCATCAAATTTCTCAGAGCTAAAGGAGGAATTACGTACCCAGCGCAAAGAAACTAAAAATCTTGAAAAAAAAGTGGAAGAATTGATGGCTAGAGTAATTAATGCAGAGAAGGTCCTAAACGAAATGAAAGAGATGAAAACCATGACACGAGAAATACGTGACAAATGCACAAGTTTCAGTAACCGACTCGATCAACTGGAAGAAAGAGTATCAGCGATTGAGGATCAAATGAATGAAATGAAGCGAGAAGAGAAACCAAAAGAAAAAAGAAGAAAAAGAAATGAACAAAGCCTGCAAGAAGTATGGGATTATGTAAAAAGACCAAATCTACGTCTGATTGGGGTGCCTGAAAGTGAGGGGGAAAATGGAACCAAGTTGGAAAACACTCTTCAGGATATCATCCAGGAGAACTTCCCCAACCTAGTAGGGCAGGCCAACATTCAAATCCAGGAAATACAGAGAACGCCACAAAGATACTCCTCGAGAAGAGCAACTCCAAGACACATAATTGCCAGATTCACCAAAGTTGAAATGAAGGAAAAAATCTTAAGGGCAGCCAGAGAGAAAGGTCAGGTTACCCACAAAGGGAAGCCCATCAGACTAACAGCAGATCTCTCAGCAGAAACTCTACAAGCCAGGAGAGTGGGGGCCAATATACAACATTCTTAAAGAATTTTAAACCCAGAATTTCATATCCAGCCAAACTAAGTTTCATAAGTGAAAGAGAAATAAAATCCTTTACAGATAAGCAAATGCTTAGAGATTTTGTCACCACTAGGCCTGCCTTACAAGAGACCCTGAAGGAAGCACTAAACATGGAAAGGAACAACCGGTACCAGCCATTGCAAAAACATGCCAAAATGTAAAGACCATCGAGGCTAGGAAGAAACTGCATCAACTAACGAGCAAAATAACCAGTTAATATCATAATGGCAGGATCAAGTTCACACGTAACAATATTAACCTTAAATGTAAATGGACTAAATGCTCCAATTAAAAGACACAGACTGGCAAACTGGATAAAGAGTCAAGACCCATCAGTCTGCTGTATTCAGGAGACCCATCTCACACGCAGAGACATACATAGGCTCAAAATAAAGGGATGGAGGAAGATTTACCAAGCAAATGGAGAACAAAAAAAAGCAGGGGTTGCAATACTAGTCTCTGATAAAACAGACTTTAAACAATCAAAGATCAAAAGAGACAAAGAAGGCCATTACATAATAGTAAAGGGATCAATTCAACAGGAAGAGCTAACTATCCTAAATATATATGCACCCAATACAGGAGCACCCAGATTCATCAAGCAAGTCCTTAGAGACTTACAAAGAGACTTAGACTCCCATACAATAATAATGGGAGACTTCAACACTCCACTGTCAACATTAGACAGATCAACGAGACAGAAAGTTAACAAGGATATCCAGGAATTGAACTCATCTCTGCAGCAAGCAGACCTAATAGACATCTATAGAACTCTCCACCCCAAATCAACAGAATATACATTCTTCTCAGCACCACATCATACTTACTCCAAAATTGACCACGTAATTGGAAGTAAAGCACTCCTCAGCAAATGTACAAGAACAGAAATTATAACAAACTGTCTCTCAGACCACAGTGCAATCAAACTAGAACTCAGGACTAAGAAACTCAATCAAAACTGCTCAACTACATGGAAACTGAACAACCTGCTCCTGAATGACTACTGGGTACATAACGAAATGAAGGCAGAAATAAAGATGTTCTTTGAAACCAATGAGAACAAAGATACAACATACCAGAATCTCTGGGACACATTTAAAGCAGTGTGTAGAGGGAAATTTATAGCACTAAATGCCCACAAGAGAAAGCAGGAAAGATCTAAAATTGACACTCTAACATCGCAATTAAAAGAACTAGAGAAACAAGAGCAAACACATTCGAAAGCTAGCAGAAGGCAAGAAATAACTAAGATCAGAGCAGAACTGAAGGAGATAGAGACACAAAAAACCCTCCAAAAAATCAATGAATCCAGGAGTTGGTTTTTTGAAAAGATCAACAAAATTGACAGACCACTAGCCAGACTAATAAAGAAGAAAAGAGAGAAGAATCAAATTGACGTAATTAAAAATGATAAAGGGGATATCACCACCGACCCCACAGAAATACAAACTACCATCAGAGAATACTATAAACACCTCTACGCAAATAAACTGGAAAATCTAGAAGAAATGGATAATTTCCTGGACACTTACACTCTTCCAAGACTAAACCAGGAAGAAGTTGAATCCCTGAATAGACCAATAGCAGGCTCTGAAATTGAGGCAACAATTAATAGCCTACCAACCAAAAAAAGTCCAGGACCAGATGGATTCACAGCTGAATTCTACCAGAGGTACAAGGAGGAGTTGGTACCATTCCTTCTGAAACTATTCCAATCAATAGAAAAAGAGGGAATCCTCCCTAACTCATTTTATGAGGCCAACATCATCCTGATACCAAAGCCTGGCAGAGACACAACAAAAAAAGAGAATTTTAGACCAATATCCCTGATGAACATCGATGCAAAAATCCTCAATAAAATACTGGCAAACCAGATTCAGCAACACATCACAAAGCTTATCCACCATGATCAAGTGGGCTTCATCCCTGGGATGCAAGGCTGCATCAACATTCGCAAATCAATAAACATAATCCAGCATATAAACAGAACCAAAGACAAGAACCACATGATTATCTCAATTGATGCAGAAAAGGCTTTTGACAAAATTCAACAGCCCTTCATGCTAAAAACGCTCAATAAATTCGGTATTGATGGAACGTACCTCAAAATAATAAGAGCTATTTATGACAAACCCACAGCCAATATCATACTGAATGGGCAAAAACTGGAAAAATTCCCTTTGAAAACTGGCACAAGACAGGGATGCCCTCTCTCACCACTCCTATTCAACATAGTGTTGGAAGTTCTGGCTAGGGCAATCAGGCAAGAGAAAGAAATCAAGGGTATTCAGTTAGGAAAAGAAGAAGTCAAATTGTCCCTGTTTGCAGATGACATGATTGTATATTTAGAAAACCCCATTGTCTCAGCCCAAAATCTCCTTAAGCTGATAAGCAACTTCAGCAAAGTCTCAGGATACAAAATTAATGTACAAAAATCACAAGCATTCTTATACACCAGTAACAGACAAACAGAGAGCCAAATCAGGAATGAACTTCCATTCACAATTGCTTCAAAGAGAATCAAATACCTAGGAATCCAGCTTACAAGGGATGTAAGGGACCTCTTCAAGGAGAACTACAAACCACTGCTCAGTGAAATAAAAGAGGACAAAAACAAATGGAAGAACATACCATGCTCATGGATAGGAAGAATCAATATCGTGAAAATGGCCCTACTGCCCAAGGTAATTTATAGATTCAATGCCATCCCCATCAAGCTACCAATGAGTTTCTTCACAGAATTGGAAAAAAACTGCTTTAAAGTTCATATGGAACCAAAAAAGAGCCCGCATCTCCAAGACAATCCTAAGTCAAAAGAACAAAGCTGGAGGCATCACGCTACCTGACTTCAAACTATACTACAAGGCTACAGTAACCAAAACAGCATGGTACTGTTACCAAAACAGAGATATAGACCAATGGAACAGAACAGAGTCCTCAGAAATAATACCACACATCTACAGCCATCTGATCTTTGACAAACCTGAGAGAAACAAGAAATGGGGAAAGGATTCCCTATTTAATAAATGGTGCTGGGAAAATTGGCTAGCCATAAGTAGAAAGCTGAAACTGGATCCTTTCCTTACTCCTTATACGAAAATTAATTCAAGATGGATTAGAGACTTAAATGTTAGACCTAATACCATAAAAATCCTAGAGGAAAACCTAGGTAGTACCATTCAGGACATAGGCATGGGCAAAGATTTCATGTCTAAAACACCAAAAGCAACGGCAGCAAAAGCCAAAATTGACAAATGGGATCTCATTAAACTAAAGAGCTTCTGCACAGCAAAAGAAACTACCATCAGAGTGAACAGGCAACCTACAGAATGGGAGAAAATTTTTGCAATCTACTCATCTGACAAAGGGCTAATATCCAGAACCTACAAAGAACTCAAACACATTTACAAGAAAAAAACAAACAACCCCATCAAAAAGTGGGCAAAGGATATGAACAGACATTTCTCAAAAGAAGACATTCATACAGCCAACAGACACATGAAAAAATGCTCATCATCACTGGCCATCAGAGAAATGCAAATCAAAACCACAATGAGATACCATCTCACACCAGTTAGAATGGCGATCATTAAAAAGTCAGGAAACAACAGGTGCTGGAGAGGATGTGGAGAAATAGGAACACTTTTACACTGTTGGTGGGATTGTAAACTAGTTCAACCATTATGGAAAACAGTATGGCGATTCCTCAAGGATCTAGAACTAGATGTACCATATGACCCAGCCATCCCATTACTGGGGATATACCCAAAGGATTATAAATTATGCTGCTATAAAGACACATGCACACGTATGTTTATTGCGGCACTATTCACAATAGCAAAGACTTGGAATCAACCCAAATGTCCATCAGTGACAGATTGGATTAAGAAAATGTGGCACATATACACCATGGAATACTATGCAGCCATAAAAAAGGATGAGTTTGTGTCCTTTGTAGGGACATGGATGCAGCTGGAATCCATCATTCTTAGCAAACTATCACAAGAACAGAAAACCAAACACCGCATGTTCTCACTCATAGGTGGGAACTGAACAATGAGATCACTCGGACTCAGGAAGGGGAACATCACACACCGGGGCCTATCATGGGGAGGGGGGAGGGGGGAGGGATTGCATTGGGAGTTATACCTGATGTAAATGACGAGTTGATGGGTGCAGCACAGCAACATGGCACAAGTATACATATGTAACAAACCTGCACGTTATGCACATGTACCCTACAACTTAAAGTATAATAATAATAAATAAATTAAAAAAAAAAAAAAAAAAAAAGAAGGGACTTCCCTTTCTTAGGAAATATGAAGGCCTCATTCCAGGGATAAAGTCGCTCTAGAGTGATACCGCCAAAGGCCTTTTGTTTGAAACCACATTATAATCATAATTCATCTGATCTTTTTAGGACAGTTGGGATAGGTCACATAAATAAAGACTGCTTTTTTGTGATACTACCAGTTTCAGCTTCACAAAACTCCCGATTTTCATAAAGTTTGTTATCTGCTGCTATGCATTTTGTATTTGTTAATTTCCAAAAAAATTTGTACATAGTATTCATCTCTCATATGAAATGATTTATCAGTTGAGACTAGAAATGTATAACACCCTTTTATGACATATAAATAATAATCATAGTACAGGTCGAATATCCCTTATCTTAAATGCTTGGGACCAGAAGTGTTTCAGATTTCAGACTTTTTTTTTTTTTTTGGACTTTTGAATGTTTGTAAGGAGATATCCTAGGGAATAGACCCAGGTATAAACATGAAATTTATTTATGATCCCTATATACCTTATACAAATAGCCTGAAGATAATTTAATACAATATTTTAAATATTTTAGTGCGTGAAACAAAGTTTTTGTTAAGTACTTACATGTGGAATTTTCTACTTAGGGCATCATGACAGCGCTCAAAAGGGATTTCAGGCCAGGCGCTGTGGCTCACGCCTGTAATGCCGGCACGTTGGGAGGCTGAGGTGGGCGGATCACAAGGTCAGGAGTTTGATACCAGCCTGACCAATATGGTGAAACCCTGTCTCTACTAAAAATATAAAAATTAGCTGGACGTGGTGGTGGGCAACTGTAATCCCAGCTACTCAGGAGGCTGAGGCTGGAGAATCGCTTGAACCTGGGAGGAGGAGGTTACAGTAAGCTGAGATTGCACCACTGCACTCCAGCCTACGTGATTGAGACTCCATCTCAAAAAAAAAAAAAAAAAGAAAAAGAAAAAAGGATTTCAGATTAGAGATGATCAAGCTGTAATAACAACAACAATAAGAGATGCTAGATATTGAATATTTACTGTGTGATATCCTCCTTTCTCTTCAAGACCCATTTTGTCTAGCAAGCCTTCTCTGACTCCATGGGCTAGGTGTTGTATCCTTTTATTCCCCATGCCTCATAGCTCTCTGGTTTCTTTGTATCACAGCACTTGTCACACTCCAAGAGTCTTACTATCATTTCCCTCCTAAACTGGTAATAAGTTCTTGGAGGGGTCAGGGACGATGATTTATTTATCTTTGCATCCCTAGGGAATAGCACAGTGCTTGACTCCTAAAAGGCTCTCATGCTATAAATGCTTACAAAAGAAATGAGTGAATGATACCTGGAGCCACAGTGGAGCTGGCTAGCCTCCTGAGGCCTACAGGAACTGAAAGGAAAAGCTGAGTCCTGGCATAATATCCAGGTTCGGATGAAAGGCCCATCACTCTGAATCATTCTAGCACAAATTACAGGCTTTAAAAATGGTTTGTGAATGTTAATGTTTTGAGTTTACTGCACTGTTAAGATATCTTAAATTCCACTCCCTTCCCTGGGCCCCTACTCTTTCTGATTGTATGTTGGTTTGTTCACTCAAGTGAGGAAGAAAGCCAGTTTGAAAACAAACCACAAATACAGATTGTTTTCCTTGTCTGATTCCCCCTTTGTTTTTGTTTATCATAGTACCAGAACTAAGATGCCTTTAGAGATGTGTGCAGATAAGCTACCAGAAATGAAATTTCAATTCAAGTTTGGCACTAAGTAAGCTACTCTCCCAAACGTTTTTTACAATGTGCTGACTGTAATACTTTGACCATAAACCACTGGTAATAACAAGAAATTAGGCCCTGGTTACAAACATACTACTACATTGCCAAGTTCTTCAGTGGAATTCAACTACTACATATTTTTAAGTTAAAGAGAACTAGATCTTCTGTGTTTCAGCCAAATTTGACTTTGGTTTCAAATCACCTCCGAGGAAAACTTTTAGCTGATGATTTATTGTATATGATTTGTTTCACATAGAGATATATTTATAGCACATTTGGTAAATAAATATATTTTCTATTAAAAAGGCCAAAGCACATCCAGTGATACTGCTTAATTTAAGCACATCCAGTGATACTGCTTAACTAAAGGTTCCCTGCGGAAAATATTGGTTCTTCTAGGGGCTAAAAAGAGAAGTGGATAGAAATTCTGATATCTTAGGTCACTGGAAATAGGGAAGTGGGAGTGAGTAAATGTAGGGATTTGAGAAGAAAGAAAAAAAAATACTATATATATCTCTCTCTCACAGTGCCTGGCTCCTAACAGGCTCTCATGCTATATATATATATATTTTTTTTTTTACATATATATTTTACATATACATATTTTACATATATATTTTTTACATATATGTGTGTTAAAAAAAGGGGCGCTGAGGTCTCCAGAGAAATATCTGGAAAAGTCTAAGGCTTCATTCTAGGGAGCATTCCTGCTCGGTCGGCACCAAGTCCTCTAATTCTGACTGGGCTTACTTGGTTATATTTACAGATATCACACATATGTCTTCAACACTTGTCATTTTTCATTTCCCCTTGGTTGATCTTTCCTTATTCCTTTTCTCTTGAGAGATAAAGTAGTGAAAACATGTAGATGAAAAGGAAAATCCCAGAATTTTTCTTCTAAACTCAATTGGATAAGATAACATAAAGTAAATCTACATTTGTCTAGTACCTTGCAATCTACAGCACTGGTTAATAGAGCATACAGGGACTATCAATACTTTAAGAAACACTTTATTAGAATTTCTAAAAGAGGAAACAAAACATGTTTAGGAAAGAAGTTTGTGTCAAGGAGAGACTTATCTAATTATTTACGTATTCCACAATATTTACTGATTGCTGGCTATATGAATGAACATAGGTGAGAAGTAATTTTAAGAAGTCCTTGTAATTCATATTTCCTTTGTTAGAGCAGCTTAATCTGTAGTAAACGTTTAATTTGACATTTTAAAATTACGGATTTTCTGAGAAATTTTAACTCTCAAATTCCAATACAGTTCTTATTTGTGATAAAACTGAGGACTGACCTTTGTAAGTTTTACCTACTTGGCTATTATTGTAATTGATTTTAAGGCATGTTTTTCATATTTTTGAGCTCTCTCCCAAATCATTCCTGACACATAATTCTACCAACTGCTAAATCTAATCTTCCATAGTAATTTGTGTTTACATCTTCTAATCTTACTGTCATTTTAAGAGGTGTTAATGAGTAGTAGTGAATATATTCTCAGAGAAAAAAGGTTGTTTCATTTACCTAAATAAAACACTTGTGTTTAATGATAAAACTGTTAGAATGCTTATCCATAGTTCTATGATACATGAAGTTGAAGGTTTTTTCTTTTAATTTAAAAAAGTTATCTTGTATTTAAGGAATGAAAGCCATTGCAACTTGAGTTCATGATTTATTATATTAAGGAGGCTTAAGCTACAGACTTTGGTGTCATACCAATTATAATGGTTACTGCTTATTCCTATTTTTAAAAGAAAGGTTTTAATGGAAACAAAACACGCAAACAAGTGCACTGAACAAAAATATCTGCTTCCTTTGACTAATTAGCATAGTCATATACAGTCATAGACCACATCTATAAATGTAAGGTGAAATCACCTTTTCGAAAACCTAAAAGCTTTAAGTTTTGGATTCATTCATCTGGTTGTCTTTCTTTGGGAGCAAAGCTAGGAAAAAATATCACTTTCCCTAAGTTTAAGTGAGTTTTTCTGGAGCATTTAACAGCACATTTGCACTATGCATTATCAAGAAACATAAGCTCTACGCATTGACATATTTACATTTAAGGAAAAATAATTCCAGTCTCTCTGAGCATTGTTCTTTCTTAAGTTTTTGTCAGATCTTCATAGAGGATAATCACTGTGGCAAAAAATTTAAGAAACTAAAGGTATTGGGTAATGCTGATTCAACGTTTTACACAGTTCTTGGAAATAGACATGCCATTTGAAGCTAATCTTTTCATTAGCAAGTCATTTTTGCCTACTATATACAAGGATAATAATGAACGAATTACAACATATTCAGTAATATATTCAGTCATACACAATCAGATATGCCAATTCATTTATAAATTTATACATGAATATTTAATGTCATTTACTCAGGTATATAGAGTTTTTAAATGCAAGTTTAAATTATTTAGATTACAAAATTTAGAAGGATACAGTGTAGTGTAGTCAAAAGAACACTGCACTTTGAATCAAGATGTGTTCTGTTTTATTTTTCATGAGGGTTTGGTGTAAAGATTATTTGATCACCCAGGTAATAAGCATAGTATCCAATAGGTAGTTTTTCAATACTCG
The DNA here is from genome assembly GCF_037993035.2 of Macaca fascicularis. NCBI lineage: Eukaryota > Metazoa > Chordata > Mammalia > Primates > Cercopithecidae > Macaca > Macaca fascicularis. The sequence goes on from NC_088385.1 coordinate 92,252,787, forward strand.
TCCTCCTCCTACCCTCCACCCTCAAGTAAGTACTGGTGTCTATTGTTCCTTTCTTTGTGTCCATGTGTGTACTCAATATTTAGTTCCCACTTTTAAGTAAGAACATGTGGTATTTGATTTCCTGCTTCTGTATTAGTTTGCTCAGAATAAGGGCCTCCAGCTCCTTCCATGTTGCTGCAAAGGACATGATCTCATTCTTTTTTATGGCTGTGTAGTATTCCATGGTGTATATGTACACATTTTCTTTATCCAGTCCACTGTCAGTGGGCATTTATGTTGATTCCAAGGAAGACATGTGTTGTGATTTATATTCTAAGACTACTAGCAGCATGATTTTAGGCTATTTTAGCACCAAAGGTCTTGGTTTCCTTATCTGTTAAATTTGCACACATTTTAAACATTCAGTGATTCCTTATGGCTGAGAAGCTAAATAGATACAAATAATTTGATTTGAATGAATTCAATGTTTTTAATGGTTACCTAACTGGCTTGCTTAACCTTATCCTTGTATTTTTTTTTTTTTGAGTTCAACTTTGTGTTTTGTTTTGTTTCGTTTTTCATAGTATTGTCTCTTCCAATTATTAGTGGTTTTCTATGATTTGATATAGATTCTTGATTACATAACAGTTTGATTTAGGAGAGGTATAAAGTACTGATAGATGTAGCAAAGATGATCATAAAAACAAATACTCTATGATCATCTTTGTGTACTTAAGCTAGTGATTAAAAAGGTAGTTTAACTTGCTGCATCTATTTTATAAATAGATTTTATTTTTATAGAGGTATTAGGGTCATAGCAAAACCGAGGGGAAAGTAAAATAAAATTGAGAAGAAGGTACAGAGACTTTTCATATATCTCATTTTTATGTCCACATTAAAATGTAAAATAATTAGCTTGAAATCTATGCCATTTTAAGTATCACTTATTGATTCAGATAATTATGACTACTATTAATTCAGTTAAAATCTAAATTATGTTTTTCTGAAACTGTACTTATTAAGCTTGTGAAATATTACATTGAGTCATCACATTTTATCCTTATTTTCCTTAACCTTTACTTAATATTTACACTCCCCTAAACACCCCTCCCCATGAACATTTGAAATCTTCTCTCCTCTGTCCATTTGGATACATAATTCTTTGTTGGCTCACTGTCTACATACTCAATATTGGCATACTTCATAGTTCCATTCTAGGATCTCTTCTGGCTCCACTCATTCCTGGGTGAGTTTATGACTTCAATAAAATACCCTCCAAATGTATACCTCTAATTTTCAACTCTCTCCCAGGTCCAGATTCCTATTTCTAATAGCAGCCTGCTCCATTTAGATCTCCTACAAGACCCTCAAAATGAACTCTAACAGAGGTAATATTTAGTAATCTCTCTCTTCAGAAATGTTTCTTCTCCTCTAATATTTATTCTTAGTACTAGCAAGTCATCTATGCAGTGATCTAAGAGAGAAATCTGAGACTCATACATTTTGTTATTTCTCATGGCTTCCTAGTTATGGAAACAGGCTTTAGAGTCCATGTTTGAGTTTGAATTTTAGCTCCATGGGTCATGTACTTACTATTGTTGTGATCTTGGAAAATATGGTTGACCGCTCATTGCCTAAGTATCCTTATCTGTAACATGGCGATAATAGTAGAATGGACCCCTTGGGGTTATTTTGAGAATTACATGTATTCACTACATGTGAAGTTTTTAGAATGTTATCTAGCAAAGTGAGCACTCAATAAGTGTTAGCTATTATTGTTATCATCATCATCATTATTATTTTCAAGTGATGCTTGTTGACTCACTGTTATTGCCTTTTTCTGGGACTTTATGATCTGTCTTAGACTGTTGAGTTCTAGATTCTTCAAAATTCTCTTGCCTTCAGTCATTCCCCTTCTTAATTTATGCTTTTCTCTACTGATTGAGTGATCCTACACACTTTTAATAAAATTTGCTGTACAATCTGTTTATATTATTTGCATATTCCTCTACTAGACTAATATTCATAAGAAGGATAATGTCTTATATACCTTTTTATTGCTAACCCTTAGCATAGAGCTAAAACTTAAGTTTTTGTTAAACAACACAATAAATGAAAGCTAGTTTATTTAGAACTAAGTTGTAATTCAAGGCTTAAGATGTTATGGTTATCAAATTATATTTACTAAATAGAGAGCTGAACAGACAAAACATGTAAATGGTACTATTATTTGGTATGCATTTAAAACATATAATTTTATAATACGTTCATGAGTGGAGGTGAGCTGTAATTTCCAAAATAATGTCTGTTAAGTTTGAATTCCATAGTCCGTTTAGAGGAATCTTACACAGATTGTTGCAGGAAGTTTTTAGGTCTAATCAAACACTTTCTGTCTAAATACACCCCCTCTGGTTAATCTTTAACCATTGCACGAAAGCAATTAGAAGCCACTTTTTAATGTTTTCTTAAAGAATTAAGAATCCATGATAGGCCCTCTCTAACTAATCCTGCTAGGAAATCTAAGAACTTTAGTGATTGTTGAGCCCAGCATTAGGAGACAAATATTTGACACCTTCCTCTTCTCCAGAGTACCCAGGATAACACAGCAGACTCTCCTGTTAAATAAGGTGTATGTTAAAACCTCCAATTCATGTTTTATTCTGGTTGGTTGGCATCTAATTGGTAATCTTTTGAGAAAACAAAAATGATAGAATATTTGTAGCCGTGAAAAGACCGGGATTCAGGCAAAGTAATTTCTTCTGAGTTTCTTCTTTGAATATGTTTTGGCTGTGCCAAAGGATTCATTAATTCAATCAGTATAAGTATCAACTCCAAATCATTCTGGGAAAAATTGTCTGTTTATTCAATCATAATTTACTTCACTTCAAATTTGGACATGACCACAAAATTATAGTCAGGGCAACAATCCAAGACATTGACTAAATGATGGGTTTCATTGAGTTTGAAAATTAATTAGAACTTTCCAAACATAGAATTATACTTTTCTTCTGTGGTGAGTTATTGCCATAGATTGAAACATCAATTATACATGGATTTAGGTGCCAAGAACATTTACTTCCAAATGAATAAGGATTTATGCATAGCGATCATAACTGTGAATATGAATTTGAGATTATCATAATATTCATTCTGTATATTACTTAAATGGGAAATATTATGTTTTCTGAAATCATTTAAATTTTGTTATTCAGTTTCTATATTAGAATTTTAGTTTGATCTTGTTTATACTTTGGTTTTTACTAAAGTATACGCTTCTTCTTTGAGAAACTGTCTGTGGTATGTCTTTGTATTATCTTTCCGTGATGCTTTTAACATACTAGATATTTTAAAAATAACCCAAACTTCCATTTAGATATATAAATAGTAAATTTATAAATTTATACTACTATTTATATACCTAAATTTACTTTTTATATACCTTTAATCCTTAAAGCAACCTTAGAAGTATTTTAATGTATATTTTATAAATAAAAAGCAGGGGTCAGAAAATTTAAAGAGCTCCTCATTTAATTTCGCCAGGATAGGAAATGAAGAGGTTATATTTACACCCAGGTCTTTTTTCACCATGTCACACTGCATTACATATTGATTATTAGTAAAGGTAGACATTTAAAAACTACTATATAGGTTCTAGGAAAATCTTTAGTTAAAATACACTCAACCAGATAATTGAGAAAAAAAAATTCCCTGGATGCTATGACTTAAGTTATTTCTACTGTAAGATTACCTGTCACCTCAGTGGGTGAGTATAAGGGATGATTCTGTCCTAAACATGGCTGGGCTCAGAAACTAATATAGGCCAGATAGTCCAATTAATGTTGAAGTGCTCATGAAACCATTAGGTTTGATTGGGTGAATAAAACTATCTAAGAGTTCTAGTCTTGTACATGGTGAAAAAAACAGTAGGAGATGTGTCGGTAGAAGTATTCTTTCAGGTAAGCTGCTGCTCTTAGTTCCTTGTGGGTTAATAAGGATCATACTTAGCATCTGGGATTCAGGGACAGAATCTGTCTCCCAAATCTCCAAAACTCACCTCAATGAGAAGAATGCAGATAAGGCTAGGCAAGGGTAAGGAACTAGCCAACTTGGTTTAGGTTCATGTTAGGACCCCATTCCAGTGGAGACAGTGAACTGCGAATCAGTATATCCCACTTAGGAAATTTCACAGCACACAGGCACATACACTAACATCTGTGCTCAAATAACCAAGCTGCTTATTGTGATTAGTTCAAAGATGTGCCCATATATCAAGCCAGACTACTGAGAATACCTTCTAGAATTCTTTCTTTAAACCATGGAAAGAGAAATTATGGAATTATTAGCTACAGTAATTTATGCTGAAGTTTCTGTGGGTTACTATGTCAACTATTCTGAGGATATAGCTAACACAGAGAAAGATGATTGATGAGAGAGAACAAGAGACAAAAAAGGAGAAGATAAGGGAAAGAGGAGAAGGACAGAAAGAGAAAAAGAGAGCCTAGTTTTTTTATATTGTTTGAGCACCTAGTTCCAGACATTCCTGATCTATTTCCAGAGTTTTACAATTCAAATACCATTATTATTATTATTGTTATTATTATTATTATTATTTACTTAAAATATTTGATTTTACAATGTCAACTCCTCATATTAATGAATAGCAACTTCGGAAAAGTCACTTAGTGGACTTCATCATGAAATGGGGATGTTAAATAAATATAATACTAACAATAATAATAAATGACGTCAGTCTTGCATGACTCTTGTAAATAGTGAATGATATAATATATGTGAAAGGCAGAAATAATTACTAATTATTATTCTTTAGAGAGTTACCTGGGTACTTTGTATTTTGTTGACAAACATAAAAATATATGTCAGGCATTGAAAAGGGCTACAATTGTCATTATGTGTAGATAAAAGGATCTTTTATTTAGAAAGTACCCCAAATACAGAAAAAGATTTAGGGAGTAATGTAAGGTTTTTATCTTTTTTTAAAGCTGGATATAGAATTAATGAATAAAAATTCTTTGTGCTTTCAGTTTATATACCAGCAAAAATAACCAGAAATTGCAATTAAGTGGAAGATAATTCTGCTTGCAGTATTCTCAGAGAATATCAAGTACATAGATAAATCTAACATACAATGTGAAGGACCTCTGCAAAGAAAATTTTAAAACTTTATTAGTAGATATGAAAGAACACAAATAATGTGAAGATTATGTTCAATTTTCCCCAAATAAATTATTAATTAAAAGCAATTTTAATAAAAATATCAGCAGAGTTTTCCAAGGAATTTGATAAAATTTATGTGTTAGGGTAAATGTTCAAGATCATCTATTAGGCATCTTAGGAGGAATATGAAATGGGAATTGCCATATCCACTGTCAGAACTTAGTATGAACCTACAGTAAATTAGACAAGTTGGCACTAGTTCAAAGAAAGAAAAAAAAAATGACCAATGGAATTCTAAAGAGGGAGCCCAGAAGAGTGGCTGTGTGGCTGTGTCACTTTATCTAAGTTGGAATTCTAGACTCCCAGAATTGTGATAATTTTGCATTGAATGACATTTCCAAAACCTTCATTCATTTTAGTAGTTCAAGGGCTGATTCACATTGTTTTCAGTAAATTTTTCCTGGTTACCTTAGCCAAAAGTAGACCATACCTGTACCTCTTGCGTATGTAAGGAAACAGACCTTCTCTGGAAAGGTTAGCATGGTGCCTTAGTTATAGGAAGTAAAAACAGGCTGCCAAGAGGGAGAATTGAAACACAACGTAGAAAGCAACCTTATTCCTAGTCTAGGGGCTTTAAAAATGATCTGTTGTTATTGTTGGACAGATTGTAAAGTTCTACTGAGGACAAATCGAAGGAATACCACAATATTTTATCTTCAATTTAAGTAAATAACCACAAAATATATCATTTTGAGGTTGCTGCTTGTTGAACATTTTATCAACATGACATTTTAATATAGAGAATAGAAATTCTCAAACTTTGCTCCTTAAGATATTAATAGACACTTTTAGAAAGAAAGAAAAAGAAAGAAAAGAAAAAAGTAAATTTGGATATATTTAGCAAATGCTGTCAGATATTAACTACCCATGGCTAGTAACAATGTCAACTAGCATACAAAATTATATGGAAAAGCTGGCAGGAAAAGTGTAGACTGTTTCCTCCCTTTAAATCTGAATCAGACTTTTGACTACTTCAACCAGAAGAGTAAGGAAGAATTGATATTGTGTAACTTCAAATAGTAGGTCATAAAAAAGACGTAGCTTCCACTTGACTCATACTGTTTGGAATGCTAGCTCTGGGTAAGCCAGCCATCATGCTGTAAACTCAAACTGGATTTGGATTGTAATCCGAAAGGCAAAAACCTGAATGCCATAATCCTGAATGTTAAAATCCCCAGATTGAAATCCCTTACGCCTCAAATCCCAAAAGATCAAACCTTGAAAATATAATTTTGAAGATGACAATAAATAATGTCAGAGACATTATTTGCATTTTAAAAATGGCATTTATTTGAGAAACATAGAACATGAGAGAATACTTCATCAGCCACTTTACACAGTAAGACGTACAATAACAGGACACATTTTTGCAAGCATAGATACTAATGCATACTAACAAAACTCACATGAGTATAACAGTTATAAATAAACCATATTTATAAAGAAATAGGTCAAAAAGCAAAATGCGTAAACACATATCACTATGGTTGGTAATTGTGTGCACCCAAATTTTTAACTGTGGTCATCAACTGTGGTCATCTAAAATGCTATGATGGACGAACTGAGTCTTTTGACAAGATCTATCAAATACTGCAGTGGGTCACCACAACATATGCAGTTGCCCAAAGAGCTGAGATCTTGAAAAAAGTTTTTCTTTCACAAATGGGGATATACAAAATAAGATCTCTCTTCATGTACTGAGGATCAGTGTTTTTATATTCACTCATAATGCTTACACACACAGTCAACATTGTGATAATGCACTTTTGTGGAGTCAAATTTGAAAAAGGAAAACATAAAAAATTAAAAATCTGTAAAAGGTTTTAAACAATGATGCATTGATTAAATACATAAGACAGCAAATTGGCAGTATGGTACAGAAGTACACTACCAAATTATTTGGAGGAGGAGATTTCATGCATTTTTCACCTGTGTTTTCACTTCTTTTTTTTTTTTTTTTTTTTTTTTTTGAGGCGGAGTCTGGCTCTCTTGCCCAGGCTGGAGTGCAGTGGCCGGATCTCAGCTCACTGCAAGCTCCGCCTCCCGGGTTCACGCCATTTTCCTGCCTCAGCCTCCCGAGTAGCTAGGACTACAGGCGCCCGCCACTTCGCCCGGCTAGTTTTTTTGTATTTTTTAGTAGAGACGGGGTTTCATTGTGTTAGCCAGGATGGTCTCGATCTCCTGAACTCGTGATCCGCCCGTCTCGGCCTCCCAAAGTGCTGGGATTACAGGCTTGAGCCACCGCGCCCGGCCCTGTTTTCACTTCTATGATCTTCAAAATACTCTCTGCACTTGTATGTGGAAAGTGGTTGTGGTCTACACCTTCTATAAGTGTATGCTCTCCATATGAAAATCTGGTTATTGCTCAGATACCACAAGCAATTTTCTGCTTTCACATGCAGTACCTATAATAGTTAGCTTTTAAACTTTTATCATTAAGTCATTATTACAGTCTTTTTGTGAGGGAATAATTTCACAGTTCTCTTTCATTGTGTTGTATACAGTAAAAGGAGTAATATTTAGCTTCCCTAATTCCATATCTGTATTAGTCAGGGTTCTTCAGAGAGACAGAAGCATTAGGATATGTATATAAATACCTGAGAGGGTATTTATTATGAGAATTTGTTCACACAATTATGGGGCTGAGAGTCCCATGACAAGCTGTCTGCCAGCTGGAGACCTGCGAATGCTAGCAGCATGGCTCGGTCCAAGTCTGAAGGCCAGAGAACCAGGGAAGCTGATGGTATAGCCGAAAGCTTTGGTACCCGGGGAGCTACTGATGGAAGTCCCGGAGTCCAAAGGCTGGTGGGCCTGGAGTTCTGATGTCCAAGGCAGCAGAATAAAAATTCTGTCCCAGCTCTCAGAGATAGGGACCAAGTTGCCTTCTTATTTGTTCTCAGGCCCCATGGCCTATTAGATGGTGCCCATCAACACTGAGGGCAGACCTTCACCACCTAATTTACTCAGACTCAGATGTTAATCTTTTCTGGAAACATCCTCATGGACACATCCAAAATAATGCACTACCAGGTTTCTAGATATTCCTTAATCCAGTCAAGTTGACACCAAAAATTAAGTCCACACAACTGTCTTTCACACAACCGAAAAATACACTAATTTCTTCCTCAGAATTCAGCTTTCAGGATTTTAACATTTGGGGATTTAATGTTTCAGTGTTGTTATTTTTCTGGATTTTAGCATCAGGGATTTTAGATTTTAGGAATTTTGACTTTGGTGGTTTCAGCATCTTGGATTATGGGGTTTGTGGTTGAGTCTTGCAGGATTATAATCAGCACAAAGTTGTCTCAACACTATGGATTAAAAAGTTTGTATTTGCCCATGATTGAAGATGCAGTCTTCACTTTAAAACAAATGTGATAAGTGTAATAGTATCACTTTTTAACTCTCAATTCTCATGCACTGTTTTAATTATCTAAGTTTTTTTGGGGGGTTTTTTTTTTTTTTTTTTTTGAGATGGAGTCTTGCTGTGTCACCCAGGCTGGAATTCAATGGCACGATCTCAGCTCACTGCAGCCTCTGCCTCCCAGGTTCAAGCAATCCTCCTGCCTCAGTCTCCTGAGTAGCTGGGATTACAGGCATTTGCCAGCACACCTAGCTAATTTTTGTATTTTTACTACAGATGGGGTTTTGCCACGTTGGCCAGGCTGGTCTCAAACTCCTGACCTCAGGTGATCTGCCTGCCATGGCCTCCCAAAGTGCTGGGATTACAGGTGTGAGCCACTGCACCTGGCCAATTATTGAAGCTTTTTATTGTGTGCTATTTTACTATCTAGTAGGGCTGGTCCCCCTACCTTGTTTTCTTACTTAGAGTTGCAGTGACTTTTATTGTTCATTTATTTATCTTATTGAAAATTCAAATCAGCACATTTCATTTCTTCCAGAGTTGAAAATAAACAAATAAAACCTGTAGAAACCTTTTCATTGTGATTGTATTGAATTTCTTAATTTTATCATTCCTGTTGATATTGTATACAAAGTTTTATCTTCCATTATATTTTTACTTAGATCTTGTCATTTCTGATGACACTATATCTCTGCATTATTTTTAAATCACTATGCTACTGAATTATCTTTTTTTTTTTGGATAGATGTTCGGTTCAATGTTTTAAGTATTCCAGCTAGAGAATAATTGCATCTACAAATAAAATCTTTTCTTTACTCTTTATATACATCTCTTTATTTTCCTAATATATTTTCACTGAAGAATAAATGTACAATATGTAGTTGTGATAGTGACAGCCTTATATTATTACTAGCTTTAATGAAAATGTCCCCAGTATTATTTTTCCACTCAAGCTGATGCTAGCTTTTAGATTGATATGAATAAAAATGCTCTATCAATATCTGTTTCAATTTTTCTATCTATCCAAATCTTCCCCCTCTAGATTTTGTTTGTTGTGCCAACTCTATTTTGTCCAAATACATAACCTTCAATTTCAGTCTTTTACTCTAATCACGCTTTGTACCTTTTAGTTTTGGATCTGCAGTTAAATGTAGTCAGTGCTAGTAGCTCATCTTTTAGCTACTATTTGAATGGAATTAATTATCAGGCAATATCTTCTTTTTTTTTTTTTTGAGACGGAGTCTCGCTCTGTCGCCCAGGCTGGAGTGCAGTGGCGCGATCTCGGCTCACTGCAAGCTCCGCCTCCTGGGTTTACGCCATTCTCCTGCCTCAGCCTCCTGAGTAGCTGGGACTACAGGCGCCCGCCACCGCACCCGGCTAATTTTTTGTATTTTTAGTAGAGACTGGGTTTCACCATGTTAGCCAGGATGGTCTCGATCTCCTGACCTTGTGATCCGCCCGCCTCGGCCTCCCAAAGTGCTGGGATTACAGGCGTGAGCCACCGCGCCCGGCCTCAGGCAATATCTTCAAGAAGGACTATGTGAATGCTTTTCTCTGAGTACCTTCAAGTTAAAAACCATTTGTTGGGCAAGGGGAGGAGAGCATTAGGGCAAATATCTGATGCACACGGGGCTTAAAACCTAGATGATGGGTTGATAGGTGCAGCAAACCACCATGGCGCATGTACACCTATGTAACAAACCTGCGTGTTCTCCACATGTATCCCAGAACTTACAGTAAAATAATAAATAAATAATGATAGAGATGCAACTTCATCTAATTATAAAGATGTTTATTGCAGTGTTGTTTATCACAAAAAGTTGAAACTCCCTAAGTACCTAACAACACAAGATTAGTTAAGAAAACAGTGGTAAATCCGTGTGTTAAAAAATAGAATTGACATGGAAAGATGTTCAAGATAATGGTGAAATAGAAAAGTAGACTGAAAAACAGTAGACACAGTAGGATCCTATTTTGGTAAACAAGACATATGTCTGTGTTAGCTATGTACACATAAGAAATGACTAGAAAGTATGCAGAGTGGGTCCCTGTGGGTGATGAGATTACAAGTAATTTGGAAATTCTTTTTGGTTCTCTATGTGCTCTGGAAATAACTAGAGGAAGTTAGCACTGGTACCTGTTAAGTGCTGATTATGTCTTCCCAAATTCACATGCTGGAGTTCAGGATATGACTATTTGGATAGAAGATTTTTAAAGAGGTAATTAAGTTAAAATAAAGTCATATGAGTGGGCCCTAATCTATTATGACTGATGTCCTTATAAGAGGAGGAAACTTGGACACAGACATATATAAAGGGAAGACCATGGTAAGACATAGAAGATGGCCATCTACAAGCCAATAAGAGAGGCCTTAGAAGAAAGCAGCTCTGCTGACACCTTGATACTAAACTTTTAGCCTCTGAAACTGTGAGAAAATAAATTTTTGTTAAAAAAAATTTAAAAAAATTGTCTTTACCCTACATACTTGAAGGAGAGCTTATAGGAATGTGAAGAAGGTTCGTATGGAATGTTGTGTGCAAGTCTGATACTAGCTTCATTGTTTTCTCATATATGTGACACAATATTTTTTGCCTGGATTCTTTAATTTGAAAGTCAAATAAATTTACAAAGAAATGTAACACTGTCCTGAGTGAATTTTTCTTGGCATACAATATGGTCTTTCAATATACGAAATGATACAGTTATATTTCAGAATGTTTTCTTTAATTATATATTTAACTTTTTGTCTTGTCTCATTGTTTAGTTTCCTTCAGGAATGGCAATGTTATGTACAGTGGAATCACCTTTTTCTTTTATGTTTATCATTTTGCTTTTAGTGGCTACTGTCCTTTTTCTTTCTGTAATTTAAGCTATTATTTCTCAAGTGTTTTGGGTATTTTCCTTCTATTTACTTCCTGAGAGCTAGAGTTTCCCCTTTCTCTTTCTTGTATGGTATGCTTGCTGCCTATTCCAGCCTATACTGTTCTCAGCATTTTTGTATTTCTGATCTTCTCTTAAATCAGCAATTGCTACATTGTTGTTTTTGTGGTGGTTTTCATGTAGTAATGTTGAATTATAATTACTGAAAACGTTATGAGAGTTTTTTCTCCTTGTGAGTTTTTTTCTAGTAAGTTTTTCTCACATATATAAAAGATTTGTAACTCTTTAACTTTTATTGTAACATTATATAATGTTTAATAATTTTCTTAAAATATTTGTATGTAAGACAGATAAATTTTCCTGGATGAGCTGATAGCAGATAATTACTATTATATGTATACGGCAAGTGAAATGGAGGGAGGCAAAGAAACTGACAGAGTAGCTTCGAAATGTACAATCCTTGGTCCTTGTCCCTCTAGGTATGTGGGATTCTGTAACTTATTCACATAATCTAGACTTTGTGTAATGTTACTTATTTCATTGGTCTGATGTGAAGAAGTCAAGCACAGTGCTGGTTACATAATGAATATGCAGTGGATGAAAATTCTCATTCTACCTTCTGTCTAACCTGATTTGTCTAAGCTGTAAAAATTATAAAATGGTTGGCTTCTATTGTAGCATACATTAAAACACAAAAACCAAATGAATGTTCAAATATCAAAACTGGTCTCTGTTCTCTGTCCAAGACAATGAGGTTAATGCAAACAAATAAATAAATAAAGTACACAGAATTATTGCAGAATTTCTGTGTACCTTATTTATTTGCATCAACTACGTTGTCTTGGTCAGAAAGCAGGTACCAATTTTGATCTGTTCCATAGGGAAACTTTTTGATACTTGTTAATCATTTGAGTGAACGGAAACTTAGAGGTGCTAAAAGGGGATGAATGAATATCATTTTAAAAGTAACAATTCTCATCAACAAAAAGAAGACTCTTGGCTTTGAGTAGCAAAAGTTTCTTTGTTCAGGGCACATTTATTTATAATGTGTTGAATTTTTGTATGGAAGCTCTGGAAAATATTAGTACAGTTATGAGATTAAGAAGTTTTTGACATACATATGAAATCATTAATTATTCAAATGTATCACTTCAATTAAAAATATTTATAGACATTTAATACATCAAATAAGACATTTTTAATATTTCATGTTAGAATGGCTTAATCATACCATCAAAATTAAAGAAAATAAAAATTAAAGCTATGTAAATTTTAATAGTATATTAAAAAATAAAGTCAATACGCACACTACAGGATAAAAAATTATTTAGTTTTTATTTGAAAAAGTAGATTTCTAAGTCAAGTATCTAAGTTTATTCTGGATCATGTACATAACTATGAAATTATTTTGTGTACCTATGTCTTCTTCATGAAGAATTAGGTCATCTTGATACATTAAGAGACAGGGCATTTATTGATAAGCTTTAATAATAAGGTATACATACTGAAGCCTATTTTAGAAAATATCTTCCAGTGGATACTTTAGAAAACTTGGGTAATTTATGAAATTGAACTTGGCAGCTTAAGAGAAAGTCATAGTTTATATGCTATGGCTACCGTATTTCAGCAACTTGTTTAAGAACAGTCTTTTCATTTAAATAATTTTTTAGAAGAAAATCTTAAGAGAAACTTCAAAGAAACCTATTTTTTTTGTTGTTTGTTAGAATTCAAATATTCATAAGTGTTTATCCAACATTAATGGAGGTATTTCTCCTCTTTTGGAACTTTAGGTAAAAGCTTAGTGAAAATGAACTTCCTCTTTAAAGATTTACAATTCTTCATATTTCTTTTCATGGGAACAGAAAGGCTGAAATATCATTTTCCCTGTAAGAGTTCAGTATTTTTGTTTCAGAGCCAAACCAAACTAAAGCCATCTGGGAAACTGCCCTTCCTCAACTTTCCATTTATTTACCTTGGGGAGATGATGACCCACACTTCTTACTGTTTTGGTACTTCAGTTCACCTAACAACTTTGAATAAATGCCATCCATTTGCCTATATGATTTTTATCTGTTTTTATTATTTTTAATTTGTTCTCTATATGTCTATCTCTTTATCAAAAAATAAAGTTCTTAACAATATATAATTATCTCTTTCTCTCTCTCTCTTTTCCTCTTTGTCTCTCTTGATTTTTCTCAATTTCCAGTATGATGAAAGTCACAAAATATACATTATTAGTCACTCCCTTAATTTAACAGAAAATAATGACCTATAACTTAGAAGATTTTAGCTTCTAAAACTAATATAGCTTCCAAATCTAGTAAAGAGCATTTAAAAACATTCTATTTTATTTTCAATTCCTATTGTATATCTTTCAAATCACACCATGCATTATTGCAAAGCTCTCCTGTGTTCTCCTTATGATATGTATTTTCTCCTCTTGGTGCTTAGTCTAGTCCTAGATACCCACGAGTCAGTGATCAGTGAGAAAGATGGTGGGTCTTCCTTCATGGAGGTCCAGCCACTTAGAAATGATAGACTAAAAAAGTAGTCAAATATGTAAAAGAGTTAACAATTGTGGTAATTGCTATTAACAAATGAAGCAGGTACTGAGGTAGAAAGTGATAGGAAGACCTATTTTCGATTGGATAGTCAAGGACTTGTTTTCTAGGGACACCACTTTAAGGTGAGAGATGAAGGATGAGGAGATAACAATGCAAATAGCTTGACTAAGCCTGACATTACTGTCAATATTAAGATTTCCATATGACATGTTATTATATATCTTTCTTCTGCTTCTCTGTTGTAGTTGTGTGTGTGTTGTGTGTGTGTGGGTGTGTGTGGGTGTGGTTTTTGAAGTATCTTTCCTTTACCTTTTGCATCACTGTTAGGTTTTGTTAAAAACCTTGTTAACCCCATTAACAGACTCTTCTTCCACTTTGACTTCCCTTTCAAACTATTCTCTCAGCAACTTTTGCATATCTATTAACTTTCTATCCAGCCCCTAAATTCTTAGTTTTTAATAGTCTTAATTGAAATATTGGAGATCAAGCCTCCAATTCTTTTAAATAACAAATGAAACATTTATAAAAATTGATCAAATTCTATGTCACAAATTAATATTAAATACCAAAATTTATCATACGGACAATGTTGTCTGATCATAATGCAGTGAAATGGATAGCTTTAAAAATCTCATATCTGGAAGCTCAAAAGCATTCCATTAAAAAACAAAGAACAAGGGCAACAGTGTAATTTTAGAACTTAGAACTGAACCATGGTAAAAATGAATAAATAAGAAAACAAAATTTGTGAAACACTGCTAAGAAAAGCAATAGTTAAAAATACAAAATCAAAAAACAAGAGTAAGAAATATTTTAAAATAAATAAATTGAGTTTAATTGCAAAAGCTGAAATGAAAGTCACAAACTAAAGAAATAAGAGAAAAGTAAATTATAAAGACAGAGGAAGGAATGAATACTATAGAGAACAATGATACAAAAATAAGAGTATGAAAACCACCAACTGTTTTCTTCAAAAGATTAATAAAATAATCAGTTTTCACTACTTATGAAACAGGTATAAGCAATTAAACAATAAAAAGAACAAATAACTACAGATGACAGATATTTACAAGTGATGAATGACAAGTTTAAAAATGATAGTTTTGAAAAACATGTGCTAGAAACTTAAAAAACATAAAGTAAACAACATTCTGAAGAATATAATTTTGCTATAATGAGCCATTAGCCATGAAAGAAGACCCCAGGAACAAACGGTTTCATAGGTATATTGTATCAAATTCCATGAAACAGGAAATTCCTTTCTTACACCATCTTTTCCAAATAATAGGAACATTCAAAAAATGCTTTCATTTTGTGATGCTAGTGTCATTTTGATGTCAAAACAGACATTGACAGCACACACACATAAAGGGAAAATTTTTTAGTACGAGCCTAGTTTAATCATGAATACTGATTTAACAATTGTAAATAAAAGCTCAATTCAACAGTGAATAAAATTACATATGAAAATTAAAAAAAAGTTTATTGCAGAAAGGCAAGAGTGGTTTGACATTAGAAACATCCATATGACTGACCTAAGAACTTTGGGTTTTATCTCCCTGGTCTCAGATAAATGTTAAATCCTTTGTAGGTTTAAGCATGGGAGTAAATGTCAAATTTACCTTATGGAAAGACCATTCAACTTTCAATGTACATTTTTAATTGAAGTGAAAAAGGATTGGAGGTTGGAGATCATTTAAGATATTATCATACATATCTATGAAGAGGTGACTAGGATTTTAACTTTAGTAGTGTCATTGGCTGTTGAAAGGATAAAAAGGAAAATGAGTAGGACATATTTTGTCATCAAGCTGCAACTTCTTTGAGCATGAAAGAGTGTAACCCATACTTAAACTAGAACAACAGGTAAAGTCTAGAACTTCCCAGGGCTAGCAAGTATCTATTGTCACCATTCATACAAGGGACTATCAGAAAACAAAATATGCAGAATTAGCCAGTAATTAAATGTGTGAAGTGAGGGAAAGAATGGAGTAAATAATGACTCCCAGATTTCTGGCTTGGATCACTAGTAAACAATGAAAGAGAAGATTGGGGGGCGTGGGAGTGGGGTGGAAATATGATGAAATTATTCTCAGAGATGTGGAGTTAAAGTTGCTTGTAAAATATTACAAGGGAGAAGGCACTTGAGTGAATTTTTCTGACAGTGATCAGAAGAGAAGTCAGGATGGAAGGTATGGACCTGTATGGCTCAACACAGAGATGGAAGTTCAGTCCCTGAGAGTGAATTAATCTTTCCAAAAAGCAAATATTGTTTTGTGTGGAAAACATACAGCCTTCCTTCAGTAGAAAGCAACTCATTTGGAAATATCCCAAATCCCCAATTCCTGGGTCTATATTTAACCAAAATTACTTACTTCTTTTTAAGTATTGTTTTTTCCTTTATCCTAAAGATTTTTGTCAAATTCAAAATAATATAAGTATAAACTATTTCTTGATAGTTCGAGTTTAAAATAGCACATGCTTACATGGGCAGAGTAGAGATAAATTATAAGTTACAAATATTTGAAAGAAGGTATAGTTTGAATAGTCTATTTGCATTACTACCAATAAAATAATATTAATTTCTAACATTTATTCACCACTTACTTTGTGCCAAGCAGTGTTGTAAGTGCATTATTTGAACTGCCTCACTTAAAATTCACAACCTGTTGGGGATATTAGGGGGATATTACCATAATCTTTAATTGTAAGTTAAGAAAATTATGGCCCAGAAAAGTTAAGTAACTTGTTCAAATGATCACAGCTAATAAGTGATAGATTCATGACTCAGATTCTTCACTCTTCATCACTCTTCTATTCCAATGGAATGAACCTCATGTAAAATTGCAACTCAATTTTAATATTGAATATGGACATATATATATATATATTTGTACCTTACTCATCATCATAGTTCAAGCAAGAAAAATATGTGTTTTAATTTTCATTCATATGTTAGAATGTTTTCATATAAAATAATTTTAACTAAAAAGTGAAACATTTCATTATTATTTATGATAACAGGCAGTTTCCTTGAATATTTAATCTTTGGGTCTCCACTGTGCACACTGATCCATATAAATACCACATTTGTGATGGGGCATCAATAATCAAAACTTTTTGATCATCAAATATTCCAGAAAATAGTGTATTTTCTTTCCTGTATATCAAATTATTTTTACTTTTAAAAATATAATGATAGTGATCTTAATAAAGTGTTTGAAAACATTTTAAATCCTATTTTTGTCAGTGAAATCAACATACTTACCATCACACATCACAACATACTTACATCAAATACCATCACACATTTTTAAAAAATCCTTAGAATTAAAATCATTAACTATACCAATTGCACATTCTCCAGATCCAATCAATAGCCAAGATGTATTGGTTATACTTCCCTGTGGTCTCATACATCTTAGTCTCTTCCTTTCTATTCTTGCTGTCACTACTGTAGTTTCATTTCTTGTCATATCTGCTTAAGACACTGTAAGAACTTTATAACCTGTGTTCTGTTCAATTTCCCTGCAGGTTAGTTTATCCTTCACATTGCTTTTAGATAAATCTTCATTAAAGCACAATCATAATCATGTAACTTGCATTTTCAAAATGATTCTAGAACTCTATTTGGCCTAGTGAATTACATCACTATCTCTTGAGTTTGACATTAGTGTGCTGGAGAAAGCTCATATCACTTTCCAAGACCGAATGTTAAATTTTGAGAAATTTTGTGACCCAATTGTTAAATACAAGCATTAGGGAATATTAAATTATGTAAACAGAATTAAACATTTTTATTAAAAACAAAGGTAATAAAACTTCAAAATTCATTACTTTAAAATTATTTTGCTATTTTACCATTACAATCTTGAGGTTATTAACATATGTTGCATCTGTATGGTGGAAATACTCTTCATCGTGTGTTACTATGCATCTTTTCCTAACTGCATACAGTAACGTGTTGTTAGTAAATTGAAATCTCTATTATGGGAAAATTTACACCACAGAAATGGGAAAATACTGCATATTGGGAATTAAAATGAATTGTTTTCTTGATTGTGTACAAAGTTGGCAAATGATAGCCAGTGGACCAGCTGCTGGTTTTTGTATTAAAATTCAGCCATGTTCATTTTTTAGGCATTGCCTACAACTGTTTTTACACTGCAGTGGCAGACTAGAGTAGTTTTGGCAGAGATAGTTGGCTCCCAACCCTGAAATATTTATTCTCTGGCCCTTTAAGAAACAGTTTGCTGATGATTACACAGGGAAAGCAGCCAAAACTAACAGGGAAACAAATGGTAGTTCCTGTGTTTTAATAAAACGTTATTTGCAAAAACAGATGGTGGGCCAAACATGGCCCATAGACTGTATAATTTGCTAACCCGTGGTCTTGACTTACAAAAGTAATAGAAAAATACGTTAATAATGCAGATCAAACTTAAAAATGTGTTGTGCATAGCCCTCAAATTATGACTATTTTAACAAATTGAGGAAATATTCTTTCAGTTTTCAAAAACTATTTTGTATTTGATTTGATTAAAGAGTTGTGCATGTTATTGAAAAAAATGAATAAATGTACAACATTCATCTTTGTTTTACTCTCATCTTACTCATTAATGTAAGCAAAACTATCAACCAGTATTCATGTTGGAACTATAATGAGTTGTTAATTGCAACTATAGTTTGGCTTTGGATACAAGAGTGCACCAAAAATCAATGAAAGTACTCTGTGAGAACTATTTGACTATGTGGAAATTATAATAAGAAGTACTGTATTTTATCATCATTTGTAAAATTGTGAGTTACACATCCTTTACACCAATAACATTTATTATAAATTAATGTACATGAATCTGTGCATACATATACATTTTCTGAGAGCTGGTGTTAAGTACGTATCAGCAGACCATAGGATATAGCTTTATTTTCAGCTTCTTTCCTTCATTTACAGGCATTCAAATGAAAGTGAGTATGTGCTCTTCCATGAGCGCACCTTTCATTTACCCAACTCTCTGTGCCTGGGTTGTTTCTTCCACGTGGAATGACTTCACAAACTAATTCTGTTATTATTCCTTTATATACTTTTCAAGACTTAGTTCATATGGCACCTTCATCAAGAGTACCATTACCTCTCAGGTTACATATGACTTATTGCAGCACTAAATACCAATAGTGCTCTTTTCATATTTCTTTGCAACACATCAGAGATCTTTATATACTTTTTAGGTATTGCCTATGACTGCCTTTGCACTGCAGTGGTAGAGTACAGTAGTTTTGGCAGAGATAGTTGAAAAAGAAGTTCCTTCTTGATTAAAACTTCCTTGAGGACACATGATTTATCTCTTCCATTTTCACTCTTTATGGAATCTAGTTGTGTCTTACTCATAGTGTTTAATGCGCTTTATTGAATTGAACTGAATAAAAAAACTGCTGAAATATTTTTTGTTAGCATTATTTCTTCCACATAATCTCCCTTTAGTATGACTCACTTTCTCCTAAAACACATCTTTTACATGAATGTCCTTTCTTAGATTTATTCTCTAAGAAATAACTTCATCTATTTATCTTTGTATCTGAATCCTATCTACTCTTTAAGACCCATGCTGTTTCCCTTCTCAAGCAAGTAATATTCCCTGAAATTAAGAGCCAAAGGATAGATTCTTCAGTGTGCTTCACTTACTTAGTACTTTTCTTAAATGTTATATTTTTTAAAAATTGCCTTCTGTCTTAATTCAGGCTGCTATAACAAAGCACCACAGACTGGGTGGCTTATAAATAACAGAAACTTATTTATCATAGCTCTAGAAGTCCAAAATCAGGGTGCCAGCATGGTCAGGTCCTGATGAGGACCCTTCTGTAGGTTGCAGATTGCAGTCTTCCTGTTGTATCCTACCATGGCTAGAGAACTCCCTGGGATATGAGGACACTAATTTCATTCCTGAGGGCTCCATTCTCATGACCTATTTGCTCCCCAGATGTCCCACCTCCTAATACCATCACACTGGGGGTTAGGATGTCAGCATATGAATTTGGGGAGGGACAAAACGTTAAATCTATAACATCTCCATAGCTGACTATAAGATTCTTGAAGAAAGGAATATCTTTCTCTTCTTTAAAAGGCACAGAGTACTTCTAAAGTACTCAGCACAGAGCGTCACACTCAAATGCTCAATATAAAGTTTCTTGAATAAATTTTTCATGTCTCTGTATTGTCAATGGTGGTAAATGGTGCTGAACACATTGTAGCCATTCAATAAATAGGTGCTGATTGATAGATATGTTAGTGAAACATAAAAACTGAAAGTAGTTGAAAATTAGACTCATATTTTATTGAAATGCAATAAAACTATCTTCGGTTTCTAAGTATTTTAATGCTTTCAACTTTTGTTTCATCTTTCCATCACAGCTAAATTTTTATGCAATGTCATGAGGCTGTTGTCTGCTCAAATTTATAAGACTCTTAAAAATGCTCAAGCCCCATAGCAGTGCCAAGATCTAGGAAATCTGCAGTCATTTATGATTAATGATTCTCTGTGTTTTGTGAGGCATTATTAAAAACAGAAGCCTATGACTTCACTGTTTCTGACAATAACTTTGAACACAAGGTCAGTCCTTCAATTTTAACATTTCTTTGTAAGATTAAAAGAAAGTAAAAACAATCACATTGGGAGCTTCACCCAGATGTCACAAAATAAGAGACACAAGTTTTCAATCTGTTTCTTCCAATGAAACGTCATCTCATTCATGGGATATTGATGATGAGCAAATGTTACTGAAGGGCAAATCTAGTCATCAGAAAAACATAGAGTTCAGGACTCTATCAGGCATCACATAGTCAATTCATAGAAGATGTTAACCAAAAGACGTAAGAGCTGCTTAGCAAATGTAGTTTAATATTTGCATTTCTCTCCAGATGAATAATTGGAAAAAGAGTTATCAACCTTTACAAAATCAAAGTATTCAAGGTTCTGTTAAAAATGTAAGCAAGTCCTAGATGTTTCCTGAAAACAAAAAGTTATATTAGAGCCATTTTTATTCAATTAGTTAAAAATCATAATGTGCTACAGCAAATTAAAAAGGAAAAATAACATGATACTTTGTTTTTAAATAGAAATTTCAGATTCAAGAACACACATAGTTCTCCCTTTATATAAGAAGATAAATATGTATAAATAAATGTTTTATCTATAATAGATTATTTGAAATTACTGGCATTTCTAAAGGGAATGCATGCTTTTACAAAAAAGATTAATTCAAACATATTAACTCTGCTTACTGACAAAACTTTACAATCCATAGGAAATAAAAACTAACGTCTTATAAGAATTAGTACAGCCTTCAAAATATACCATTGCACTGAACTCTATTTCTGCTACCAACCTAAAAGCATGCTTTTTATTGTCAGGTAATACAGTGATCATATTTAAAATAGACACATAATTGCGTGACTTTTTCCATGTTACAAGTTCCTCACTGGTTACTAGGCCACAGGCTGACCTTACATTTGTATGAAAAATTAAGTGGAAGGCCATCAGTTGAGTTGTGGTTTCTCTCAGTTTCATATGATTGCCCTGGAGTCTGGCAAGGAAAGAAAAAAACAGCTGCCTGATGGAAATTGTCACTTTCTAATCCTTCAGTGAAACAGCCCTAGAGAGGATTTAGTTGGAGCCAGCTTCCAGCCAATCCTTCTTTCTGAAAATGTGATGATGTGAGGATAGACAAGCCAAAAGGAAGATATAATCCAAAAAATTTCTTCCTCACTTTATTACTGAAAGTTAACTTCTTTAAAAAAATTTTTTTTAAAGTCCACTTGACTTTTTTGCTTCAAAGCAGTAAAACGATGTGTCAAAGCTATGCAGTTAAATTAACAGTCTTGGGCTGTAAGAACAAAGATCCTATCATGTCATGTGTTCAGTTGTTAGAGTAACCCCAATTTATTGTAACCAAACAAGAGATATCTGAGAAAGAGAACTCATTCATAACTTTGCAGTTTAAAACCTTCTTTTCAATCTAACTGAACAGGATTTGTGAATTAGGGGGTGTTTGTACACGTGTGCTGAAATAAGCTCTTTGCAGTGAATGTCACAAAGGAAGTGAATTATAGGCTTTGTAATAAGACACCTTTTTCTTTAAGTAATAAGAGTATGGTGTTGCTTTCTACCAATGAAAACGTCATCCTCAGTGTATGGAAATTTTGCTGGTTGTTTAATTATTTGATTTACCTTTATTTCCATATATTCAGTATTTGCTCAATCGCTTTCAAAATACTATACTTTGTAAATAGATCCAAACGTTCTGAATGTGGATTTCTAAAAGTGTTGGTTAAATTCCAAGAAATGGAAAATACAAATAACTGGCTCAAAAAGATTGTTGTTAGTATTTCTCCTTTACATTTTGTGGGTCAAGCAAACTAAAAGCAAATGAGTAGAAATATAAAATACTTTGATGAGGTTTTAAAATCCTGCTAGACACACGAAGTGAATCAGCAGCATAGGAATCTCTTCCTTGTGAAGGAATTGTTGTGTTTTTTGTTTTGTTTTTTTTTTGTGTGTGTTTTTTTTGTTTGTTTGTTTTATCCCCATGTACTCACAGCTTTCATTCATGCACTCTTTCCTATAATAAATATTTATTGGGCACCAGCCATGATAAATCTTAATGCTAGGCTCTGAGGATGTAGCAAAAAGAGAAGGTAGGCCTGGTCTCATTCTCATAGCACATACAGCCTTGCGATGCGAATAGCATCCTAACCTAGCAAATTAACAAGAATAAAAGCAAATTAACAAGAATAAGAAAAATAGCAAATGTTAAGGCCTCCTTGTGGAGATGACTTGTTAGCTGAGATCTGAATGATAAGATGGCATAAGTTATGTGAATATCTGTACAGAAATTCAAGGCAAAGGATGCAAGGGCCCTGAAGGAATAAACTGGGTGTGTTGGAGGAACTGAAATAAAAGTATGCATCACTGGAGCCCAGTGCAAGCGAAGTGGGTAAAAGAGGGGTGATAGGAGATCAGAGGAACGTGAGGCCAGATCCCGAACTACTGCATAGGCTAGAGCAATGTGTTAGAATTTCCTCTGGTTGTGATGGAAAAGATATTAAGAAAGGGAGTATTATGAATTATGTTTTTAAAAACATCCTTCTGTCCATTACATATAGAATAGATTATAGACAAGCCGTAGTTGAAACAAGTTTCTTTATTTTAACTTTTATTTTAGATTCAGGAGTACATGTGCAAGTTTGTTAAAACAGGCAAACTTGTCTCATTGGGGTTTGGTGTACAGACCTTTTTATCACCCAGGTACTAAGCATGGTACTCAATAGTTACTTTTCCTGATCCTTTCTCTCCTCCCACCTTCCTCCCTCAAGTAGGCCTTAATGTCTGTTATTCTTCTCTCTGCGTCCATTGGTTCTGATTATGTAGCTCCAACTTATAAGTGAGGATATGTGGTATTTGATTTTGTGTTCCTGAGTTAGTTTGCTAAGGATAATGGCCTTTAGCTCCACCCATATTCTTGCAAAGAACATGATCTCGTTCTTCTATATGGCTATATAGTATTTCAGGGTGTATATGTACCACATTTTCTTTATCCAGTCTTTTGTTGATGGGCATTTAGGTTGATTCCATGTCTTTGCTATTGTGAAGAGTACGGCAATGCATATACGTGTGCATGTGTCTTCATCGTAGAACGAATAATTTATATATCCAAATAAGAAGAAAGGAAATCAAGCTATACCTATTTACAGACAAAATTATTCTCTATCTAGAAAACCCCACAGTCTCTGCCCAAAAGCTCCTTGAGCTGATAAACAACTGCAGCGAAGTCTCAGCATACAAAATTAACATATTTCACAAAAAATCAGTAGCATTCCTATACACTGGCAACATCCAAGCCAAGAGCCATATTAAAAACACAATCCCATTCACAACTATCACAAAAAGAATAAAATACCTAGGAATACAGCTAACTGGGGAAATGAGGCAGGTTTGTAGTCACTTTGTTATTTCTGTGGGCTGCATTATGTGACACAACATTGAATGGGAGGGGGGTTTGTGTATGTAATACAATTCTGATAAATTCCTTATGTTTTTTATGTTTATCTTTCACATGTCCTATGAACATTGCCTTGCCTATGATCCCAGAAATGTTCATTTTCCATCTATTTGCCAGTCCCCAATATACATAAACCCTACCTCCTTCATGAAATCTTCCTTAAGATAAATTTTAATTTCCATAAATTTATCTTCAACAATAAATTATAATTTATAATAATACATTATCTATAATAATATTTTAGAGTCTGGGCAACATGCTGAAATCCTGCCTATACAAAAAATACAAAAATTAGCTGGGTGTGGTGGTGCACACCTGTGGTGCCAGCTATTCTGGTGGCTGGGATGGGAGGATCGATTGAACCTGGGAGGTCGAGGCTGCAGTGAGCCAAGATCACACTACTGCATTCCAGCCTGGGTGACAAAGCGAGAACCTGTCTCAAAAAGAAAAAAAATGGGTATAATATACTTTATTTTAATAACTGAAGCCAAAGTTTATTACTTACAAATAATAAAGACTCAAAAAAAGGCAATAAATTGGTCAGCTGTTTAGTGGCAGAACCAGGATTTGAAGCATAAGTTTTCTCACGAATAAAGCTCTTATTTGTTTCACCATGGCAACCTGTCCTTTTGGTTGAGAATTTATTCCTTTTTGTCAATTATCAGGGACCTTAACAGACACAAAGCGTCACAAAGGAGAATGTTCCTGTATATGATTATGGGTGTAAAAAGGAATATAAAATAGGTAAAAGTTTTTTACCAGTTCCAATATCTTCATTCTTAGAAAATGAACAATAGAATATAGCTAGGAAATGGCTGAACCTTATCTCAAGGGACTAGGAAAGAAGAAAATATAGAATGATGATTGATAACATATAGTTGTTTTCCCCTTCATAAGTACATTGGATACTACATGCTTAATAACATGTAGCTATGTTGGCACCTTTTAAAACAATAAATCTATAGATTGTGGCTTTACATCTAGTTTCAGAATATAGCGTGGTGTCATAAAGCTGCCTTGGCCATTGATATCTACTTAGTTTAGAGTAAATGATAGCCACAGAGTTATACAATTCAGCAAAGCAGAATGGATCAGGTGACAAACTGGCCCTATTTTCAAATTTCTCCCTTTTATCACCACACCTCTCCATGGCAACATTAGACAAAAGGAGCATAAGAAAAAATTGTAACACATAAATTATCTATGAAGACGTATTTGGACACATTTCCTAGGTAAAAATTCTTGAAAAACTACTGTGGGTTTCCCTTGTTACACTGTAGCAGGAACCTTAGGCCAAGGGAGATTATGGTACCTTATTTTCTTGTTGGCTGATTGAATTCTGATTGTAATCTTAGCCCATTGAAGTAAATAAAGAATACCTCTGAATCAGTAAGTTTACATTGATTTTCTTAGGAAAGGCCAGAAGGAAGTTTATCAGTCAGTTCATTTATAAAATTAAATTGACTATGAAGGGGTTAACCTTGATTTTGTATTAGCACATAATAATGACGGAAGAACGAATTTAAATGACACTTGATTTCAAAATAGATCTCATATTTTAACAGAAAATTTGAAGAATATAGCCACTATACAAAGTATAGCTTTGTATAGCTAAAAGTAAAATTAAAATATTACTTTGCCTACATAACAAAAGCAGATCTATGCTATTGTTAACTTCTAAAAGGATAAAAAAGAATGGAAGAAAAATTCCACCTTATTTCAAATTGCAGAATGTGATCAACATTTTCTTAACATTCTTCTTTTATTAACTTCCGAGTTTTACTACCAGAAAGTTATTTAGCTTAGATTCAGTTAAATAACTCAGTCAGTTTTCAGAGACGCTTACCTGATATATGGAAAACCTTGTGAATATTTTGAGATATGTTATGCAAAATTCAAAAGCTATGCTTTTTCACCAGTATAAAGTTGAGTTCAATACTTGGAAAAATAAGTTGGTCATTCAATTAAAATTGACATGTCTTTGTTATATATGATTACTCGTAATCTGTCCTGATTCAGTTAAATTTAATATAATAATTTTAATGTTGCAGTGTAGGTATTTTGCATCACGTAACTGTTTATGTTTATTGAGTATACATTTTATTTTATAATTGTTCAGCTACTCTGAAATTTTAGAAGGGAAATGAAATAAACGCTATATCCTTTAGAGCAATAAAGAAATGAATTTCAAAAGAAAAACCTACCTTCATTTCCACATGAACAAAGGTACATTCAGTTAGTCACCTGACTGTTTGGCTACATAACATCAAATACCAAGATATTAAGGAACATTGACATGTTAGGCAATAGCAATGTAATGAACTATTTTACTTTTTACTTATATTTTGGGCATCATTTAGAAATAGTTTTGGATTAAAATTTAGTTAAGTGTTCAAAGCAATGTTATTTAGAGTGGAAAGCACAACTCTGTCTTCTTACTTGAGGACAGAAGTGATTTTCAATGGGGGTTGATTTTGTCCCCTAGGAGATATTTTTTAATACCTGGACACATTTTTGTTTGACACAACTGGGGGAGGGAAACTAGCAGGATCTAGTTGGTAGAGGCCAGGGATGCTGCTAAACATACTTCATTGCACAGGACAATCCACTACAGAAATAATTATCCTGTCTCAAACATCAATAGTGCCAAGTTTGGAAAACCCTGAAGTAGAGAGGTATTAAAGAATTGTAATGGTACAAAGTGCATTAAAAATGGTATACTGAAAATGTAAACATTATGAAGTCAGAGACAGATTCTACCTGGCTAATCTTTGTGTATTGCACATTATAGAAACTCAGTAAATATTCACTGAATGAATGCAAACAGGCAAAGTACAATTGTTCACTGCAGACTTGCTCAGTATTTGTAAGTAAAAGAACATGGGTAGATACTATTTTCTATACCAAAACATGTTAATAATCATTGCTGTAGGGCAGCATATCCTATTTTATGTATGAGAAGCATTTTTAGGATTATGTTTATGCCATACTTCAGAATGCATGTAAATGAAGGATACAAATATGTTTCAAATCCTTTTTGTATATGGGACATATTAAGATGGATTTGGTAATACATACATGTAGCCATTTTATTATACTGTAAAATTACTTCTCATTCTTATGGAACAATAAAACTTGTGAAAAGGGCCTTTTTACAGTTTTTAGCCACAAATGATAGAATTTTTATATGCCCCAGGCAGTAATATTGCTTATAAATTTATACCATACGCCACTTTAACTTAAACTTTTTTTTTTTTTTTTTTTTTTATTAAGGAGACTGATCAGAGTCAAACCATATGCTGTGGCTTTTGCTCCATAGAAATCTCAACTATACTGCAAGAATAATTATTCCTACTTAATGAAGTTACAGAAGAGAATGTGGTGCCGGATGGTAAGATGTATATAACCTAATGAATACCCTCTGTAAACTCTCTAAAGACTTGTGCTAGAAGTTTTTCGGTTTTGTGGGTTTTTTCTTATTAAGAGACTAAATAGCTGTTGAAATCTCTAACAGAATAAATGGATGCTAAAAATTCAAAAACTTTCCTACTCCGGGGATTCCATCATAAGTGTATAATAAAGAGTTTTAGTCCTTTGGGAAATCAGTGCCTTTATTATGGGAGGGGGGAATTTAAAATTATATATGGCTCAAAAAAACGCATCATGTAGACTTTTTCTCTATTTGGAAACTAAAGCATACGTTCAATCCTCATCATTTTGTTTTGATTAGACCATTGCCTTAGCCTGCTAAGTGTCTTTCTGCTCACATTCTTTTTTCCATTTAGCCATTCTTCAGAGCTTTCTCTGTTTTTGTTTTGTTTTGTTTTTAAAAGCACAGATCTGGAAATGTCTGTCCTCAGCTTCAAAATACTCAACCTCCGTAGGAGGGTAGGTAAATTATTTTGAAATCTACTCTCTACCCTTCTGACCAACTATATCCTCACTACTCATGGACTATCCACACACGTCTTTCCCCTTCATAAAAATACCATCATCTTTTATGCATTTGCATCTTTGCTTTTTCATATCTAGCTGAGTCAAGGTATCTTTCTAATTCCAAATCTTTAAAAGTTTTCCATAATCTTTCTTTGACTGTACTTACCTATGTTTCTGAAAGAATTTCTCTGTGCCTATATTGAAGGGTTTACCACATTATACTGAAGTTATGAGTTTGATTATTATTTTCTCATTGACTGATACATCTGTGAAAGAAGGGACATATTAAGCATTATATTCCCACTTCCAATGCCTGGCACATAGTAGGTGTTTTAAAAATTAAAAGGTGAACTAGTATATACATCTTATAATGGCTAAAATTCAGAAGACTAACTAAATTGAGTAAGTTGAGTCAAGGCTGTGGAAGATCGCAAACTCCCATACACTGCTGGAAATACTGGGAAAATAGTAAAACCACTTGGGAAAATACTTGGGGCAATTTTTAAAAATAGCTACACATACAGATATATGATCTGCCTATTACACTACTGAGTAGCTACCCACATAAAAGTAAGCATATGTGCATATAAAAACTTGTATATGAATGTTCTTAGATGTTCTATTTTAATAACCCAAAACTGAAAACAACTCAAATTTCCATCGACAGGTGCATGGAAAGATAAAGTTGGTATACCCATACAACATAATACTATTTACAGCAATACAAAAGAATGAACTTTTGATAAATGCAATGAAATGAATGAATTTCAAAACAATTATGCTGAGTGAAAGAAGTCAGAAAACACAAGTATAGGCTATATAGACCAATTTTATAAAACATCAAAACAATGCAAACTCTTCTATGGTGACAGAAAGCAGAATAGTGGTTGCTGGGGTGGGGGTGAGGCAAATACTGGAAGGCTGAG
This sequence comes from Macaca fascicularis, assembly GCF_037993035.2. Lineage (NCBI taxonomy): Eukaryota > Metazoa > Chordata > Mammalia > Primates > Cercopithecidae > Macaca > Macaca fascicularis. Next base: position 92,281,727 of record NC_088385.1, read on the forward strand.
GATGGAAGGATTAAAAAGAGGCATGAGAAAACTACCGAGGGTGATGGATATATTCGCAATCTTGATTGTGGTGAGGCTTTTATGGGTATAAATATATATCAAAACCTATCAAATTGTATAAATATGTGCATTTTTCTACATCATTTACACTTTTTTTGTTTTTTTATCTCACAAAATAATTTTAATTTTTATGTATCTTACGTAAAAAGGATATATTTATTTAAAATTTCAAAAAATAGAAAACCTTCAGAAAATATAAAAGCCATTCACAATATCAACAGTTAGGAAAGTAATTGTTATCTATTTGGTATATTTCAGACCAGTGATTTCCATAAATATACAAATATGAATAACATATACAGTTACAAGTATAGAACCATATCCATTTTAAGAAACATAGAAACAAGCAATATTTTATGTACTGTCCAAATATTAATTAGTTAGATCTTCATAAGAACGCTATAAGATAAGGACTATTAAACAAATTAACTTCAATGTTCATTAATGGATAAATAGATAAGCAAAATTCATCATTTACACTTTGATAAAGCTTTTGTAAAAAAGAAAAAGTTAGAAAGTGAAAAGATAAAACTGTAGTTTGCAAGTAATTTTACAAAATAGATGCTACTGGTTTTCTCAGGGCACAACTGGGTAGGTATATACATTTATCAACATAATTTGATAATACATATCTTTTCCAAGATATTGATTGATTTGGGATACTATAAAGTCAGACACTATTCTACACCATTTAAAATATGTATGTTCTTCTCCGTTAATCAAATATATGATTATTTATTATCTGTATTTACTGTGGTAGAGTGGGAAGAAAAAGTGAACTGAGCATAATTCTACCAAGGTCAGCATGTGGCCCCTGAGCAGGTAGTTTAAGCTTGCTAGGCATCGGTGCTTCATTTTGTAAACTAAGGCAGTTAAAATACAGTGAATACAATTCAACAAGTAAAGTTTGTAAAAATTGAGACACAATTTTGACAAAAATACTTAGGAAAAGTATTAGAGTTGGTAGATAGTATTCATGGCCTCTGGAGCAGTTTAAAATCTAGAAGGTATATGAGACCATGCCTAAGTAATTTTAAAGAAGGTATGGGTTCAAACTGGGTATGTTGTAAGCCAGGAAGGAACCAAATGCTCTGAGAAGACAGTATGAATGGAGACTGCAGAAAGCTTGTGAATAACACTTCACTGGAGTCAGCCGTAAAAGAATGGGTAAAATCCCAAGAAGATGGAATTGTGATATTGTGACAACACAAAGTCTTAAATATTATTGAACCAAACAGAGATGGAAAGAAAGATAATCTAAACAGAGATAACTTGGCAGTAGTGTACACAGTAGCCTTGACAAGAGGGAATTACTAATGTTGGCTGGAGCAGGCTATTCTTAAAAGCAAGTAGAAATGTGAAGTGAGCTTGGAAAAGGTTTGGTGAAAGTCGGCGAGGACCCTGAAAGCACAGTTAAGAAATCCGGAAGTTTGGACTCATGCTTCAGAAAGTGAGTTCATGAGAACTTTCATTTAAGCAAAACTACTGTGTAAACATTAAACATTCTTTTTGGAAATTAAATTTGCCTTACCCTGTCCGGAGAGCATTGATGCTCAAAACCAAGACAGTGCACACAATTGAAGCATCTGGTTTACAGGGAAGGTGAGTAAGCTCAATTTTATATATTGAGTTTGAGGTGTTAGTGGAACAATTAGATAGCAATGGCCCATCATCAATTGATGTTAAAATTTTAAACTTAGCCTAGAAAAGTTATTATGAATAAAGCTTACTCATAAGCTTTTCAAGAAGGAACTTTTATTTATTGAGGATTCACAATATGCAAGGCATTTCTTTTTAAAACTTTACAATTTTATATATCCATTAGTTCATGTCACCATCTGTTAATGAGTCACTTTTCAGTCCCTTTACTGATTTTACCTTATATCTCTGACTAATAAATGTAAGAATGCTTCAAAGTGCAGTGATTGATCCTCTTTTCTTTTTCTCTTTCTCTAACTATGTTCATTCCCTAAGTAATTTCACATCCTGTCCCATGACTTGAAGCACAATCGTTATGTTGTTAAAGACACCTACATAAATGTACTTGTCTAGACTCTCCTGAGACTTAGCATATCTAATAGATATCTTAAACTTAAGACGATCAAATACAAAGTTTTTATTTCACTTTATCTTTTTGCAGTCTTTCCGTATCTTAGAAAATGGTAACTCCATTTTTCCAGTTACTGAGGTGGCAAAAACAAACAAACAAACAAAGTTGCTCTATCCTTATTTTCCTCACTCATGCTTTACGTTCAATCGATAAGTAAATCCAGTAGTTCTACCTTCAAGATATATTCAAAATTCACTTATCATATTCACTACTATATCCTGATATAAACCAGCATCCTGTACCATCTAGATTAATAAAATTTTTTCCTAAATGGTCTTTTAATTTATGATCCACAGAACAGGCAGAATTGTTTATTTAAAACATATGATAGATCATACCACTCCTCTGCTAACAACTCTCAGAATAAAAAAGTTGAAGTCCTTAGCAAAAAGCCTGGTTACTCCTCTGCTATCCTCTAACTTCTGTACCCCTTTTATTACCAGTATGTACTTCTTGCTATTCCTGGAACTCTGAGAAGGCTTCACCATTATGGTCCTATTACTTGGTCTTTCTTCTGCCTGGAATGTTCTTCCCTCTTACATTTCCAAGACTCACCCCTTTTCTAGCTCCAGGTCTCTGCTTTAAAGGCACCTAATCAAAGTGGCTTTGCTTAACTATCTTAATCAAATAACAAGCCTCTTCACACTATTACTAGATCATAGTGGGTGCTCCAAAATATTTGAATGAATAGTCAATATTTCAAGGAATAGTCTCCATCTCGGAAATGAGTATTTTGTGGCTTAAATTGTAGGAGCTAAAGCTTTAGGAGCTAAAAAAGATTTTCAAGTCAATATTGGGATTTCTATCCCCATAAAATAACTAAGGTTTTGAAATAAAAAATAATTGGATTAAAGTTTCTGCTCTATAACATAAAAATATAAAAACTTAGAAAAATTATTTAAGGCACAAGTGGGAGCTAAGTGATGAGAACACATTGACACATAGAAGCAACATACGCTAGGGCCTTTCAGAGGGTGGAAAGTGGGAGGAGGGAGAGGATCAGGAAAAATAACTAATGGGTACTAGGCTTAATACCTGGGTGATGAAATAATCTGTAAAACAAATCCTCATGACACAAGTTTACCTATGTAACAAACCTCCACTTGTACCCCTGCACTCATAAGAAAAAATTTAAAAAAATAAAATCTTATTTAAAAAGGAATATTTGAAACTGTGGTAGGAGATGGGATTATATTGTGGCTAGATCTTATAGATGGATTAGAGATAGACATTACAGTTAAGGTCATAGATTCCTTTGATAATCTAATATAACTCCCCACAAACACATGTGATCATGTACCACAGTCTTGCACCGTATTACATGTACAGACTCTACATTATGCTCTAGCTGAAAAGGACCAAAAATGCAGACGGGTGAACTTGAAGATTTTTTGTGCAGACTCCTCTTTTGGACAGTTTGCATGTAAATGTAAAAGGAAGGCCAGTGAGTCTTCCAGATCTACAGGCTTGGATGCCACTGTTTGTGCATAAATAATTCAAATATTATGGTCTCATCGAGTTGGGATAGAAGGAACAGAAGAGATAATCTAACATCCTCATTTTTCACGACATAGATGTGTCCCAGAGGTTTGCCTGTATTTCCTCAACTGGTTAGTGGTAGAGCAGGGACTAGATTCCAGGTATCATAACTCAAGGTCCATGCTCCTTTGACATACCCTGATGCCTCCTTGGAAAAAGTAGCTGTCCTTCTTTCCTTCTGAGCTGTGTTCAGATGTTTCAGCATAAAAGATATTGGTGTTTTTCTCTGTCGAAATGTAGTTGAATAAAGATGATAAACCGTGCTTTGCACTGGAATTATTCTTTTTTATTGCCCAAACATGCCAAAAAGTCATTTAGTAACTAACTTGTGGATTTGAGAAATTTACTGGTTAGTTATAACTGATGAAAAAAAAATTGGTGGTTAAGTGAGTGCATAAAATCTAGACAAGGTTTAAAGTACTAGTGCAAGAATTTCATTCCATTATGCAAGTAATTTTAACCTACAATTTGGTTTTCATTGTGGAGACAGCTGAAATAGTGCAAGATTGTGACATTGTGGTCAATTGCAAAATTACAAGGAATGTTATGCATTCCAGATCTTCATAGACACAGTACAAAATGCCGGTGTATTTTCATTCATTTGGAGAAGCTTAAATAATATTGTAAATCTTCAAATCTGATAGTAATACTGAGGGGAGTTTAAATTGAATGTCTAGCCCCTTTATTTCTCTATTAGTCTATCAATTTATCTATTCATCCATTGACTTAAAAAAATAGCATTGCTAATAAAGTGGAAATCCTCATGCATTATGTATGGACCCCGCCTGAGTGACTGACAGGACTACCCAGAGTGTCAATGTACTCTCTGCTCCAGCTTATCAGTTAACTAGGGAAATTTAACACGGATGGTGTTGGCTTTTTATTTAGAGTGTTACTGTATAAACAGAAGAGGCCACTGGGAGAATCTTGTTTTGGAGTTTTCACCTCATTTAAATTCTTAATTTTTCCCCTCAGTTTAGAAAAGGCTATTGCAGTGTGGTCCTGCTTCCAATTAATGAGCTTCAGAAAAGGATTAGGTTTGCCTCACTCAGTCTTTCCAAAATAGACTAACCTTGAATCACACAAATTCCAAGAAAAGGTAAATATTCTCTTCTGATTCAAATTAACTTAGACAGGGAAGACAACCTTAGGTTGTTTATTTTATTATGAGCCAAGTTAAAAGTCCCGAAAGTTAAAGTTAATGAAAGAGATAGGCATTTTGTTGAAAGATAAGGAAAAAAAGAGAAATATTAGTTTAATACACTTGTTAATTTTTTTCACTTATCGAATATTTTTCATTTCTGTTCTTTCTATAAAATAGCAGCAGTAATAAATAGCTTGTATCAGTATGAAGAAGTTTAAAATATTTGCATGATTTTGTTTTTTGGAACTAAATTCTGAAGAGCTGGCTATAAAATAAATAAAATATTAAATGTCTTAAGCATATTGTGGGATTATAAAGGGAATATAAAGTGTCCATGTGTGTAGGTTCACTTTAAGGTTATGGATTTCCATGTAATAACTTTTTGGGGGTCTCATAGAAATCAAAACATCTAGAAGTGTCACAATCTAGCTTCTTTTTGCATGAAGGTGGTCAGTCATTGCCCCTTCAAATCCATCCCACACTCATACCCAGGAATAAAGATTACATCTTGGGGGATCTATGATTGCGTTTTTAAAAAATCTTAATTCATTTTTGGTAGTTTCTTTTATGTGTTCTACCTGAGTAATTTCGAATGTTAATTCCTGAATTCTTTGAACTTAAAAATGTGCCAGTCATGCCCACAACCACATATACATGATAGCCCCTTCTAAAGGTGAATTGAACTCCTAAGTTATTTCCATAAAAAATAAATGTAATAAATGTACTGGATGCTTATGTATTAAAGATAAGCTATTTTTCAGTAGCAAAGACAGCAATAAGAAATTAATCAATTTAGGTCAAATTACTTTTGTACTTAAAAACATTAGTTTTAAGTAAGTTACTCGGCCAGGATCAAAGCAATCAGCACTGTTGTAAATGGAAATATGTTTGAATTAAAACAATTAGGCTTGATTTTCTTGTGTCTCACATCTCACACCAGGTATTCGAGCACAGCCAAAATTTGGATGTGCTGCCACCTGTAATCAACACAATAGGTATCTTTTAAACTAACAAATCATCTTTCCCAGTGGAAGTATAAACAAAAGTCTAATTGGAGGCTTTGCTAACTATTCTTCCCTGCTGTGAACACTAGTTAGTGTTTTGTGTAAAGCAGTAACATCAGCTACAATTTATAATTGGCACAGGATAAGAGCTAATTCTCCAGATTCAGTCAGTTAGTAGGTATACTTAAGTTGAGCATACCTCATTCAATGATTTCTTACTTAAAAGTTAGTATCAAGCGTCTTGAAACTATGTTTTAATTGCAAGGAGACAAATAATAACTAACACATACAATGCCGATGAAGTGCCACACTACATCCTAGGCACTTTTAAACATATTAGCTTATTTAGACTTCACAAAGTACATTTGAGATAGACAGTATTATTCTCAATTGACAGATGAAAAAAATTGAGACTACATGATTGTTTTAAGCATCACAACTAAGTAGTGGAAGTGAGTTTTGAATCCAAGCAGTATAAGCCCAGAGCGTTTGCCTTGCCATCTCCATTAAAAATAAAGATTTAAATAAATAAATGTAGCTAGTATCTCATTTTAGACAATTAAATTTAACACATCTACTGACAAGATCCTTCATGCCTGCTTCCTAGTTTTTACATGTTATGGATTCTGAGGTCTACAGTTTGCAAGTAAAGGCATAACCTCGATTAAAATAACTGATCAGAAAAAATAAACAAAATCTCAGTGCACAATGAATGAACAAAAATAAGTAAAAGTGATGTTAATTCGGTAATAAATATGTGCTTTTTCATCTTAGAACATATTTTGTCTTAACTATGCAGGAATGTAACTTTCTCCCCACCTATTGCTCAATGTGGTTATCAACAGGCTTTAAAGGTAGATTTTCCTGTTCCCTAAAGTAGGTACTGCTAAGATGCAACACTAGAGTTATGTATAATTAATTGAAAATAATGAAAATGTAATAAAAGTAAGATAAGGATTAAAAATGAGAATGGTGCCAGATGGAATTGAAAAGATAAAACATGTGCCACAAAATGCTGCACACATGTTAGAAACAAGCCCTAATTTCAGCTCGCAGCTTCCTAGAAGTCAAAGGGGTGACTATCAACTACTCGATTCCTAGTCCAAATTGAAAATTAAATTCTTGCACATGAGCAGTTCATTTATGCCTGGAATTGGAGGGATTTTTTTTTCATGACTCCTAGTAAAAAGGACACATTATGATGTAATAAAAAAAATACTCAGTCCACTTCTTAAAATAAACATGGTGATAGTTTTTATATAATTACTTTGTGTAACCTTTTAAGCAATAAACAGATAAATATTTTAGTAAATGTAATATAACAAAGATAAAAAAGACTGCAAGATAAAATCTTGGAATAGAGATATAAATACAAACATATACACCCATATAGGCATATGTATAGAACAAACTGAGATGCAGATATGGCAAGATTACACCAAAGCTCCAATTTAGTACACATCAATTTCACTGTCTTTATATTTTGCTGTCTCTGTATATATGGAGCTATATACTTCTGAACAACAAAATGGATGGATAATTAAACAAAAACATTAGTGCCATGATTTCCCTGGTACATGCCCCTTTCCCTGACATGTAATTTGTTTCCAATTTTTATAGGAACTAATCTTATAACTGAAATATATTTTGGTCACATCTTTATGTTTTTATGTGTTTTAGCATAATTTGCTTTGGATGGATTACCATAATTGAAATTTAGGTTAAAGGGTTTAAGTATTTTAACTTTTTAATAAAAATAGTATACTTTTAAATATTGCAAAGGGCCTACTGGATACAAAAATGTTATAATCAACCTGAAGATCCTTAGCACATTCTGAATTTTATATACTTAGCCATGAATATGCTTGTTACCACTGCAAATATTTGACATTTGTAATCTTTCCACAGAGGAATAGATAGCCTATATTAATACTATCACCAGGAAAACCATTCAGAACAGATACCTTACCAATGCCAGTCCAACATAGTTAATTTTCTATCTAAAGCAAACTGTATTTTCCTTTAACACACACTGAAATAACATTTATGGCACACCCTATTTTACCCAGTAAAGACTAGACATGTAGCTTTATTTTATGTTTTTGACTGTGTTAATAAGTATTTAGAGAGAAACAATACTAAACTGCAAAATTTCTGAAGCTTTTTTTGTTTTGTTTTGTGATGAAGTCTCACTCTTGTTCCCTAGGCTAGAGTGCAATGGTGTGATCTTGACTCACTGCAACCTCTGCCTCCCGGGTTCAAGTAATTCTCCTGCCTCAGTCTCCTGAGTAGCTGGGGTTACAGGCGCCTGCCACCACACCTGGCTAATTTTTTTTTTTTTTTTTAGTAGTGACAGGGTTTCATCATGTTGGCCAGGCTGGTCTCGAACTCCTGGCCTCAGGTGATCTGCCCACCTCGGCCTCTCAGAGTGTTGAGATTATAGGCGTCAGCCACTGCGTGTGGCCCAAAAGCTTAACATAGTACAAATTTATGTTTTACTCACGTAGAAATTCCATGTAGGTATTTCTGTTTGGAGTTGAGAAGGACTTCTGCTCCATGCAGTCATTCATGGAGACTTTTGATAGAGGCACTTTCATCTATGACAATGGCTTTCAGAGTCACCCTGGGTGTCAAAAAACAACTGGTAAGCTGATGAGAGAGACTGTGGGGAAGACACAGTCTGCTTTGTCTTCTCCACAAAATGACAAATCACTTTTACCAACGTTCAATTAGCAAGAATTAGTCTTACAGCCTCATCTCAGCCCTATTTGCACATCCTTGGGGAAATTGCTTAACCTTTATAAATTTCAGTTTTCCTATTGGTAAAATGGAGACAAAGTAATGAGCTCACATGGTAATCGTAGAGATTAAATATTATATATAAAATAGTTAGTGTTTGACTCATACTAAGGATTTAATCAATAACACTCTCATCATTATTATCATTTTTTAATACTAGAGAAGACATTCAACTAGACATATATTAGAAAACTATTTTAATTACATGTAATTACATTTAATAATTTTTAAAATAATCCGTATAAACAGGAAAAAAATACCTACCAAAAAAATAAGTCTAGTTTCTGACCTCTCTGTAGTGCAAAGTATCAGGAAAAAAATGAAGATTAAAAAAAGTTATGGCCAATAATGTGATCACTGGACTAATATATAAGACAATAAGAATACATATTTACATGTATAGATACATGGAAAATATAGTAATTATGATTCATTTAGAAAAACAGATAAGTTCTAAAAAGCTGAACTCAAGAATGAAGAAGATGTTGGCTAAAAGGGATGGTGATGACTTCTAACTTTCTAAGTTAAAAAATTATTATAAATATCAGTAAAAAATAATGTAAGAATAATTATTCAAAGGTAATATGTGTGTTGTGAAATTAATGAAATTACATGTGAAGCATGAGATTATCTAAATAAAGGAGAAACCTGAAGAAAGATAAAATGAACACTGGAGTGGCAAGCAGGGACAAGAACAGAATATTGAAATTTTTAAGTCTGCATATGGTAGAAAGTAGAGTGGCATGATGAGGGTCAAGCTTTCAAAAACAAACAAATAAACAAAAAAACACTCCAGAGGCATCTGGTGAATGGACTCAGGAAATTTAAGAATGGATCTGGGATCTGGGGAGTCCAGGTGGTTTGCATAAGGTGTTTAACATTATAGTGGAAAGAAGTGGACACATTAGAGAATATTTAGGCTTTGGGAATGACAGAGCTCTGTAATGAATTGGGCAAGTGGATGGGGAAGAAAGATGGGAAAGGTGGCACAGTGTCTGACTGTGGTACTAGGTAGTGGGTAGCGATGCTGTTCAATAATAGTGGGGTTAAAGACTCATAGAACAAAATTTAAGATTAGTTTGTGACAAGTTGAGTTTGAACAAATTTGGGACATACAAGTGGAGATATTATATAGAGAACTGAATGCAAGGACCAAAGATTCAAAGCAGCTATTTGCAGTAAAAATTTTGATGCATGTTCATATAGGTGGTATAATTGAAGCTCAAGAGAAAGTTTCTCAACGTTGGAGCACTGACATTTTGGCCGAATAATTCTTTATTGTACAGGGCGACATTGTGTATTGTAGAATGTTTAGAGCATCCCTAGCCCCTGCTCACAGATGTCAGTAGCAACTCAAGTCATGAGAACCAAAAATGTCTGCAGACTTGACCAGATATGCCACAGGGGTGCAAAACCACACCTTTTTGAAAAACACTTGTTAAATGATAGTAAGTAGGAAGAGAATGCTGAGTAACAAGAAAACCATATAACCCTACTGAGACAAGAAAGCTTAAATTTAATTTGGCTCCAATATTAATGGCTCAAATAATTTTCTTTAATTATGTAATTGGAATAATTGTCATGGATATAAAAGTGGGTAACAAGAACAGGAACACAACATTATTTTGCAGTACTATTTTGAGACTTTCAGTTAAAATACGATCCAGGGTAGACGGAGAAGTAAAGCCAAAAGAGTTAGAGATTTCCAAGTGGTTTAAGATTAAGTTTACTGGAAACAAAAGAATTTTAAACGGTATGAAGTATTTGTAAATTCTAATTTGGAGGGTTGTATCTACTTATACAGGTGGTTAATCCTGCATATCCATGAATAAGCTTAACTGAGAGACCATGTTCTTGCTGATTACATTTTCAGAAAAAGCAGAGTGGTCTGTATCTCTACTATACATGTGGACATTAATCAGGTCAGAATATTTTTCACTGGAATTTTTGCTCCTGTTACTGCCAATGAACCCTAGTGACTTCATGGGAATTCCTAGTATCTTTGAAGACTGATAGAATATTAGGACTTTGTTGAACCCTATAAGGCAACATTACTAGTTACATGCTACTATAAACATGATTAGTTACATCTACTGTTAACAGTATTTTAAATACCTAATTTTTATTCATTGATTTATATAAATTTAGATTACATATATTAGAAATATGATTTGTACTGTTGGTCTGATTATTTTGTTGTTCGGCAAATAATTTCTTTATTTTGTTGATAAGAAAATAATTTATTTCTTTAAAGATACATAAACATATAATCATTTTACAAAATGAAACCTGTGGAACCTAAGGTAAAGTTAAATTACACATCATTAGCTTCCTCTTTTATTAAAATTATTTACTTAATTTGCAAAATTTCAATTGAATGTTTTTTTCTAAAGTACTTATATTTAAGTTTCACTTGAATATTTCTAATCTACATTGCTTTGATATTATAGCTCCTTTTATTTGCAATACTGAGTAGGGCAAGTTGTGCTTTGCCTATAACTGCCAGCTCCTTTGAAAGTGAAAATGAAAAAAATAGAAATCTCTTTTAAAACAATTTAAATATGGCTTTTTTTCTCTTAATGACCAGAAATGTCTAAAATTCTGGTTTCTAAAACTGTGCCATTTTGAAATTTCCCTGGCGGATAGCACTGCTCTGCTGTATTACATGTGGTTAATGTTAGTCACATCCTTGATGTAACATAACACAAGCTGGCAAAGGTAATCCAATGTGACATATGACAGCATTGTGAGCCAGTCTGGGATATTTGAAAATATGCCATCTTTCAAAGACCATGGACAGATAGCATGGTTAATCAAGACTCTGAACTCCGTTGCATTCATTTCAAACAACAACATAGTCAAGGTTCTGTAATAATTAAAGGGTAATTTCCAACACGGTAGATTCTAACAAATGCTAAAATGCTAGCAAGAGTACTTTTTCCTTTTTTCTTGCTGGTGAGTTTATATTTGAAACCACTAGGTTAAATCGTTAAGAAAAACAACAACTAAGGAGATGTGATTATATGTTGCTTTAGGTATGAGAATGAGTGAAAATTTATAAGACAATGCATGGATGAGTGAACAATGTCTAGTAATTTATAAAGAGGCAATAGGTAGGCATTTGGTACCCAGTTATTTACCATTTGCCAAAAGTACTCAGGTTGAATCAAATATATTAGCATTAGAGGAAATACAGTCTAGAAACATGAGCACCCAGGTGAAAATCTATGTTTTCTACATGTGTTGTTGAGTTTCCCTGTAAAAGTCTTTCTGTCTTCAACCTAATTTATTGTGCAGTCTGTGGAAAATCTGAAAGCCATGTTTTCTTCTAGGATTACTTCATGATCAGCTTCTTTGGTTTTAAATTTGTTACACATTTGTTTAAGCAGAAAATACTACCCCTAATAATTCCTAATGAATAGTGATGAGTTACAGAAATGAAAATAACCTGGACACTAAACTCGAAAGAGGATGGAAGAGGAAATTGAACATAATATGAACATCTTAAAATGAAAAGGTAAAACTGAACCACAAGGTAAAGTGTCAGTGGAGCTGTCTTTTTTTTTTTGTGAGATTTACAACTACAAGTCATAATATGCTATTGCCTTATTATATTTTAAAACACCCTAATTTTATAAAAAAACTTTATCTCTCCATGTAAGTCAGAATCATTAAGTAATACCTGTGCTAATCTATTAACAAAATGATTTAAACAAATGCAGAAAATAATTTATTTTCTTACAAATTAAAAAGTATATACCTCATGCATATATAAAAGGATAAGTAAATATATTTTAATATTGGTTTTCATATAAAATTTGCTTAAAATATTACATTGAAGTTTACTGAACTACTGAGATGACAAAGAATATAGGAATAAAATGCTGTGTACTTTTTATTTTAGGTACAATAAAAGCATTCATAATACTGTAATATTAATCTTCTAGTTTAAAGTTTTTCTATTGTTTTCTCATTTGAACCTCAAAAGTACATTGCATATTATGAAGATAGATTGTTTTATCTACTTAATAGAAGGAAAAATTAATAAAATCCAACCTTGATCCAGTCTTTGAACTTCAAGTCTACTACCTTTCTTTCTGTGGTTTTCATAAAATTAGAAGTTTGTTGAAGTGACTCAAGACATAATGAGCGATACCAAAATTTAATGTAAAGAAAAATAACTTCATGTTAAATAAAGACTGGATCTGCCACCCTGATATTATACTTTAACATGCTAAAAGTGCACACAGATATTACCTCTCAATTCTGGTTGATAATTAGATTAAAACATGGTTGTAGCTAAAACTTTGTAATATTTTATAGTTAATGTTACAGGGTGTGTTAGAATAGAAACATAATAATACAAGAGAAATTCAGTATAGAAGACCTGATACTTTTGATTGAACAGATACAAGAAAAGTAAATATTCCCAAAGGGCCAGGCGTGGTGGCGCATGCCTGTAAGCCCAGCACTTTGGGAGGTCGAGGCAGGCAGATCACTTGAGGTCAGGAGTTCGAGACAGGTCTGGCCAATATGGTGAAACCCTGCCTGTACTAAAAAATAAAATAAATACAAAAAATTTAGCCAGGCGTGGTGGCAGGGACCTGTAGTCCCACCTACTCAGGAGACTGAGGCAGCAGAATCACTTGAATTCAAAAGGTGGAGGTGGCAGTGAGCCGACATTGTACCACTGCACTCCAGCCTGGGTGACAGAATGAGACTCCATCTCAAAAAACAAACAAAAATACATACATATATATATATATATCCAAAGTTACTGATTTTATAAAACAATATACAAAGTCCTTTAGAAAAACAAGACAAAATAAAACAAGCTTGCCTCTTTTGAGGAAACTAAAGGAAAACTGTATAAACTGAGGCCAGGCTCAGTGGCTCACACTTGTAATCTCAGCACTTTGGGAGGCCCAGGCAGGCAGATCACTTGAGCCTCAGAATTTGAGACCAGCTTGAGCACCATGGTGAAACCCAGTCACTAAAAAAAATACGAAAATTAGCTGGGTGTGGTGGTGTGCACCTGTAGTCCCAACTACTCAGGATGTTGAGGTGGGAAGATCACTTAAGCCCAGGTCAAGGAGAAGTGAGCTGAGATGACGCCACTGCACTCCAGTCTGGGTGACAGAGTGACACCCTGTCCCCAAAACAAAAAGGAACAAAATGATATATTAATATATACACTGAGGAAAATCAAGGTGAAAGGTGAAGCATTTTTTTTTTCTCTGTGTTGATTTCAAGAGTGTTGTTTGACTATTTTGTGGAACTGGTTATCCATGACTCTGCAATTTCTTTTAGAGATGTTACCTCACTCAACAGAAGGGATAGGATACTAGGAAAAGAAAGTTAATATTTGTTAGATGCCTGCTATGAGAACAGTTTTTCATGTATTATTGATTATCAAAGAAAGCATGTGAATAGATATTATTATCACATATTATATATGCCAAGAACTGAGGCTTACAGAGGTTGTGACTTGTTCATGGTAATATAGCAAATAAGTGGGAGAGTACGGATTTGTACCCAAGTATGGAGTTAGGATTCGAATATTAAAAATAATGAAAGTATGTATATTAACCTTGGAAGAAATATAAACAGATGATGAGTAAATAACAGAGAGTAGAATAGAATAGAATAGAATAGAATAGAATAGAACAGAATAGAATAGAATAGATGAAAGAACAAAGAAGTTTTTCAAACTAGTGGTCTAGCATTTGTACAGTCCTACCAAGGAAAAACTGTGTGAATCAGTGGAATAATGGATAATTCTGTTTGATATTTAGTTGAATTATACAAATGAGGAATCTTTCAGATAATGAGTTGCCATGCATTTTGACTTCCTGAAATACTGTGAGATCAAACATGGGAGATGGAGCCAGACATCTGCATTCATTTCCTTGCTGTCTAGTTTACTAACTGTGCTACTTTGGGCAACTTACTTTGTTCCTCTGATCCTTAATGCTGTCCTCTGTAAAGTGAGTATTAATGTTACTTACCTGTGTTCTGTTAAGGTGTTTGTGGTCAAAAATGTTGCCAAAATCTGAGAGGCTTACAACAACAAAGGTCCATTTCTTGCTTGGATTGCAGATCCTTTTCAGTTCAGCTAAAGTTCTGCTCCCCGTTTTCTTCCTCCTGGCAGAAGAAGCCACCCCTTCTGGGATGTGTTGGTCTTATGGCAGAGGGAGAAGAGAGAGGCAGGAACCAATTATACAGTAGCACTGAAAGGGTTTGTTTAAATGAGTCATGTATCACTCTCACTGACCTTTAAATAAGCAGGAGGAAGTCACACACCCAAGCCTCACATGGAGGAAGTTATCATCACCTCATAGGAAAAAGCAGAGGATGACGGGAAAAATACGATAGTCTACCACAACATCCACAGGATTATCATATGATTAAATTAGATGAAAAAGTAAAGCTCCCAGCAGGATTTTAGGCACATAATACATGCTCTAGAAATTTTATTTCATTTTCATTCTATGGGATCCAGAGTTAAGTTAAACAAAGACCAAGTTCATGAAGAATTGCAGCTACATATAACAATTTTCCAGTGTCCGTTTTGTTTGCAACTTTTATTATAATAATTGATAGTTAAAAGAATGAAAACCATATTTCAAAAATCAGTAATTTAGAAAGATTTTAATCCTCCTATTCAATTGTCAATAAATAATGGATAAATTAAGACCTGATTTTTAAAAGTGCAGTCTTAATTTTTTAGGCATTCTTGATTTCTTAGAAAGTTGTTTTTATTTTTTTTTTAACAATTGCAGAAAAGAACTGGTGAATGGTTTGTGTGTGTGTGTGTGTGTTTGTGTGTGTGTGTGTGTATGTATATATCAATTAAATGGGCACCATTAACAGAACAATAAAGCAAAGCTTCCATTGGAAGGTAGCATGCGGGTTACCCAATGAAAATAAATGTTGGTTAAGATTGAATTCCAGTAAGAAATTTATCAGGGATTTTGCAAACTTTAGGACTAGAGGGAAAATTCCCTATTGAATGTTTCTGAAAAGGTCTCTTTTCTGTGTCATGTGGTCAAAGAATTTTGTATGAGTAATGAATTTGGTCCTGTAGATTTTTGGATAAATCCTTAAGAAAAAAGCCAACAAGTCTTGCCCTCCCTCTGTGAGATCAAAGACACCACTGTGTTTTTGGTATGAAAAAGGTTTCTCCATGGTTGCCAAAAATACGTTGTTTCCCCATCAGCTGTGTAGCTGCCATGAAATGATTGACGGCCCTTGAAATTTCTCCAGGGTAGTTCAATTTCAAGTTGAAGGTAGTGATGAATTTGGAAAGTATTTTGAGTCCCTTTTGAACAAAAATTACAACAGGACAAAAACACTTCTTCCTTTCAGCTGACAGCCAATGACACCCACTTAGTAAGGTGTTACTGTAGTACAAAGTGGCCCTTTGTGAATACGTGGGATAAATTTCCATCTATTCAAGGCTGAAGTACCAGTTGCAATTATTTACCTGCCTTTTTCCTTAATAAAATTTAATAGAGCAAAAATAATTTGAGATGAAGACTGAATTCTTTAAATGCTTTCACAAAAACAATTTTTTTGAAAAATTTCTTGTGAGAAAAATTATAACAATGTTATTGATACATTAATTATCTTGTTGTAAACTCTTTAAATAATAAAAATCTGTTATCACATGATTTTAGAGGTACTATAGTTTGAAACATATACTCTCTAAATATAATAAATTATCAGAAAACTCTGGCATACAATGAATAATGATAGATGGATATTAGTCATATCCTATCAAGGAATCTCACAATATATAAACTCCACTTTGATGTCACATATGTGAGAAAACATTTTGAGAATCCATTTGCTTGTAGTTTAGCACACTTTAAAAAAAATTCAATGTATGTAATATTTTGCAAAATTGAAAACTTAAAAATAATTTTGTAAAAAATAAATATGTTAACAAAAATTGATTAAAACTCCTCTCAGTTATTTGCGGGAGAAAGGAAGGAAGTACAAATCATTAAGTCGTTCTCGAAAGAGCATGCCCTTTGAGCTGCTTAATATATACGAAAATGGAGAGTCCAGCTGACTTAAAAAAAAAATTCCATAAAACATCCTCTTTTAGGAACTACCTGATTTTTACATGAGTGTTTACAAACTTGAGATTTGTAGTATTCCTTAGCTTTCCCTTGAATCTCAGGTCCAAATCAATGGAGTAATGTGAAATAAAACACTTAGGCACTTTATGATCCAAATCACAAAACTAAGGATATGAGATCTTGAATGATTAGAACTAATTGGTGACTGCAGAGATCAAATTCACCAGAAAGCTGCATGACTTTTCCTTTAGTTCATAGGCACTGTTTAAGATCAGAGGTTAACAAAAAAAGGTTGCATGTTGTGTTAATTGATTCAGGAATATGTTTTCTGCTCACTTTTGATGCTATAAAATGAAATGGAACAGTTTGGAATGCAAACAGAAACAAGGGGTTACATGGGTGTGGCAGCTTCGCAGCCTACGCTAGTTTGTTGTTTGCCGGTAAGCATTCGTTTGTTACACCTCTGATATTTGGGCCTTGTTCCAAGAGTATTTTTGAGAAAATATAAAAGTTCTGTGTGAAACAGATAAAGTATTATTTTAACTTTTGTGTATTTCATTGTCTCAAATATTTATATATTCCATTAATTCTATTTTACCCATTTTTTTCCAAGTTACTCTTTAATGTCTCCACTTCAATTTAAATGCACCTAGTTCTAAATATTCTGTAGTCTACGGGGACACTTATGTCTTATTCTGCAATGTCTTTTTACTTTTAAAAATCTATTATATGCAGATAATTCATTTTAATTATTTTATTAAACAAAATAGCAAATTTTTTAAGTGAAATTTCTGAAGATATTAAAAAATCCACAGTAAATCTCAAAGTCCATTTAAGTAATTATAATGTGACTGACAAATGATGCTGTCTATAGTAATAATGTAGGTATATACGTACACATGCAACTTTTTCAAAAGTGAAAATTTGATAGACATCCTCTTTCTTCTCATTCCTGCTTTGCAAATATCCAGGATCTGAAAACAAGTTTATACTTTATACCAGAATGATCTATAACAGAGAAAAAAGCCATGCTCTTTGGCAGAAATATGTGTAGTGAACTTATATTGTTAGATTTTTAAAAAACTTGAATGATGGTTATCTATGGTGGGTCTCTTCTGATATTTGAGCTTTTCTTATTACTGCTTGAATCATTATCAAGAAATTCATTTTTTCAAGAGTTCTCTAAATTGGGAAGCTTTTAATCAATTTTGCACCTATTATGAAATTAAATTATTCCACTGACAACAACCAAAATTAATAAACTAGAGGCTTTTACTGTTAACTGTGTATTTATCTTTAGACTAATGCTATTATTGGAGAGTTAGATGTTAATAAAATATATGCAGTATTAGTAAAATAACTTATTAACAAGTTTGGAATATGCTAAAGTGAAACTCAACCCATTTTATGTTTACATTCCTAAAGCTTTGATTAAATTCTAATACACATCATCCAGCTGCACTGAATTCATCTGATGCAAACACTTGATAATTGTTCACCTTATACCCTTATCATCTGTACACATTCTCTAGCACTCTCTCTTTGAAAAAATAAACTCAAATACCAAAGTTAAAAAAAAGAAATTAAACAGCAGTCTGAGCCCCAAATACAAAAATAGCAATCTCTGGAAATAAAAACAGAAACCTCTAAAATAATGTTTTATTTATCACATACAAACATGTTTTCCTAAGAATTACTTCCAGTATGGGCCACCATATGGAAGTAGAAAGCCATTATAGGAATGAACTAAGATGGTTTGTATCACCTGCATAACTTGTTTTGTTCTATGCCTTCAGGGTTCAAAACCCGCTTCCCATATTTTTTTCCTTTCTTTAAAAATAATGTACATCAGTTTAATTTATCCCAGGTCCTGACAGAAGGATCGGATTTTAAGCATTTAATGCTGTGGTTTCAAATCCAATTTCTCAGTGTTCATCGTTTCAAAAGTGGCAGAACTCAGTTTTTGAAAAAGTTCAAGAACGTGGGGAGGATTGGCATACTTTCTAAAGTTCCACATTGATGTTAAAGGAAGCTCTGTATAGGAGAGAGCAGTTCGGTCTGAATTTTTCTATAGTGCTCCAGGAAATATTAAACCCTCCACCTACTTCAACAAGAGCCTCTTCTTATTGGTGTCAACCTAGGAATATTTCTCAAACTCATAAAGCATATTGAATACATAATCTATTACAGGTTTTCTGAACTAGGGCACTGACTGGTTGATATATTTTCCTAAATGGAGGGCATCGATATATCTGCTTAAGGCTTGATTCCACTGAATGTGTTTGGAAACAACTTTCCCTGAAACCAATGGGATTTTTATCCATTCAGAAACTAAAGCACTAGACCCTTGAACAGTAAATTCATTGTAGGCTCTCTTTATCGGTGGTGGGGGAATCTCTAAAGGTCAGGGGAGTCCAGATTGCTTCAAATAAACATCCAGAATCTCAGATGCTTTTTTGAAACGAGCCCAAGTTTATCTGAAGCTCTTTCTCTGGTTTGGAAATCAGGCTGAAAATGTCACAGAAACAGATTTTCTTGTGAGATCTCAGAATGTTGTGGTTCAAGTAAAGTAATAAACAAAGTTGAAAAATGAAAGGCAAAATTGGCTCAAACTCACCTGGTTTCATTCTGTTAGATGCCTAAAACTGAGTGGCACTGTGCAATCTTTAGAACAGAAAAAATAAAAACAAAACAAAAACAGAGTTTGCCTGTGGGTTAGCCTAAAATCATCAACCATTTCTCCTGAGGAGGTTTAAGAGAAACTTCTGCCACTCCATCCTGCACTGTCCTTATGTTGCAATGTTTCATTTATCCCCCTCTCTGTCTTCAGTTTGGGAGACTTCAGTACCGGTCTTCCATTTTTAAACTGTCAGTAAGGAATAACTCTTTGACCTTTTGAAGTAGAACACATTCCTTTTTATTTATGGGTGTGATTGCCTTGAAATGCATATTTTAGTATTTTTGTGGTGTGTGTGTGTATGTATACATATGTGTATATATGTATATTTAACACTAAAAAAGTAGAATTTTTTTGAATAGCTACTATTGAATGCAAGGGATGAGTTAAAACTTCACCACATATCATATTATTTAATCATCACAGCAAAACCATTAAGCAGGTATTTTTATCTCCATTTAATAAATGATATAAAAGCAGTTTATGAAGATGTAGTAACATTCTCAATTGTACAGCTCTGATACTTACAGCAAGTAAGTAGCAGAGGCAGGATTGAAGCTGAGGATAGCTGACTTCAAAGACCATACATTTTACTACTAATTTATGTAGTTTCCCAAGAGCTGTTTTTAAAATCCATTTAATATGCCCAATAGGCTTAGCCCTCCCTATTACAAATAATGGGTTACATATCGAATACACTAACTGAAAAGTTCATTTCTGAAAAGGCCTCTTTTCTGTGTCATGTGGTCAAAGAGTTTTATATGAGTAATGGATTTGGTCTTGTAGAATTTTTGGATAAATCCTTAAGAAAAAAGCCAACTGTGTATTTTCAATACACTGAAAAGCTAGTGTATTAGATATATAGCTGAAATTATTACAATGATAATGCCTTAGATTTGTAAGAACTGTATAGAATTCAAATTCTTTTGTATTTGTCTTCTCATTCTAATCCTTCCAACAAACTAGAAAGCAGGCAAATGAGGCATCTGGATCCACGACTGGGGAAAACTGAGGCTTCATGAAATTAAGATATTTTTCCAAAGTCATGAAAATGAACCCAGAAGAAACAGCAAATAGAATGTTTTACCTGTGGAAATTGCTCTTTGCAAATCAACACCAAAATTCCACTCCACCGTCACCTATTAATATCTTATGTTATTTTCTCAGTCACTTCTTTTCAATTACACTCACTTTTCTCTACAGTACTTTTGCATATTTCAGCTTTTTACATATACTGTGCCTCTGATAGAAAGTGCTCTACACTAACTGATAAAATCCAAACTACTTTTGCAAAGCCTGAAAAGGTCTAGACACATGATACCAATGCTATTCTTGGGCTACCCATTTAAGTTATGTATCAAGTCTAAATTTAATCAAGGCCACATTTTATTTATACATTTCATGCATTAAACTCATTTAAACTTTTAGTCAGATTTCATTAGAAGAAATACTACCGTGTACATCATGCAGTAGTAAAGCTAATGTGCTTCAAGAATTTGAAAGGAGTTGGAGATCGGGGGTCTGATTTCAAAATTTCTTTTTCTTTCTCTCCTTAGTGCTTGCAGCAGGTCTGCAAGCAGCACACAGTTTGTTTCCTAGGACACTAATACAGTCAGCATGCTCTGTACAAATGTGTAAACACAGACATTCCCTGTAATCAGGGAGGTGGGTGTCTTAAGGCAAGATTATGTTTTTTTAGGAAATGCAATTTATGTTCAGGATTAAATTTCTCTTGCAGACTGATAACGTCTGAGGTTCAGGGAGATGATAATAAGTGTTGTGTGCTAAACTGCCTGCCCTGAATCTGAAGCCTTGAATTAATCTTCCTGTGTAGCCCTCATTCTTATGACCCCAAATTTTGTAGTTCTTAATGTCTTAGAAAGATGAGAGAAGTAAATAATATAAAAAGACATAATATACTTAAAAAATGTAAAGCATCTATAAGCCTCACGGAGGTTACAAGGATATACAGAGACATAAGGAAAAAATACAGATGACACCATGGCTAACATCCTTCTTCACAATTCAGGAAATTTAAATTTACGTCTGGTACTTTGGTATTCGTGAAATTGAGATGGGGATGGACAGCAAGTTAGACAATATTCTTATAATCGCTTTAGTCTTCTCATGGAATGATCCTAATACTATAAAACAACTTAAACACATAACAAATATTCTCTCTTTCTAAATAGTAGTTGAAATAAATCCAACCAGAATACCAAGAAAACCTTCTCTATGAATCCTTGCATCACAAAACTGCTCTATTTCTTTTCCAAACCAGAAAAAAAATGGTTTCAGAAGTTAAAAGGGCAGTTTTTATGCCAAAACCACAATTTTTTTTGACCTAATATTAAATTCTTAAGATGTTTTCTTTTCTTTCTTTCTCTTTCTTTTCCTTTCCTTTTCTTTTCTCCTTTTTCTTCTTTCTTTCCCTCCCTTCCTTCCTTCCTTCCCTTCCTCCCTCCCTCCCTCCCTCCCTCCCTCCCTCCCTCCCTCCCTTCCTTCCTTCCTTCCTTCCTTCCTTCCTTCCTTCCTTCCTTCCTTCCTTCCTTTTCTTTCTTTTCTTTTTCTTTCTGTTCTTTCTGTTCTTTCTTTCTTTCTTTC
This sequence comes from Macaca fascicularis, assembly GCF_037993035.2. NCBI lineage: Eukaryota > Metazoa > Chordata > Mammalia > Primates > Cercopithecidae > Macaca > Macaca fascicularis. The sequence goes on from NC_088385.1 coordinate 92,303,751, forward strand.
TTTCTTTCTTTCTTTCTTTCTTTCTTTCTTTCTTTCTTTCCTTCCTTCCTTCCTTCCTTCCTTCCTTTCTCCTTTCTTTTTCTTTTTTCTCTTTTTCTTGCCTTCTTTCTCTTTTCTCTCATCTTCCTCCTCTTCCTATCATTCTCTTCCTCCTCCTTGTTTTCTTTGTCCTTTTCTTTTAACCTTTGAGGCAGAGATCTGAGGTTACTACCAACTCCTTTTTACACAGGGAATGCAGATCATACAAAAGAAAAATATGGCCTTGATCAGACAGTTGAGTTTTTTTTTTTTTAATCTTAAAAAAATCTGTTTTATCCAAATGAATTGAGTACTCAGAACTAGAACTTTCCAGACCACAAGGAAGACTGGCATGCTTTTTTATCATGGTAACAGGTACTGACTGCATGGGGAGAGGCCATACCACAGAAACCTCAATCTGCCTGAGTCGTGACTCTGAGAGCTGGAGTACCACCGGACAGGGTGAGGGGAGCATTTGCTTGTTTACTCAAAAATATTTCCTAAATTACCTGTTTGTGTTATTTAGGAGGGCAGGTTTGGGGAATGCTGCTTTGACCTGATTTTTACAGAATAAACTCCTTGCGTAGCATTATAATAATCAGAATAACTAGATATGCTCTTTTAGGCAAGGTTGGGCAAAATTTCTATATCCTGACTCCTCTTGCTGTTTTCTTCCCAAACATCTGAAAGAAAACACATTACAGTTTACAAAAAAAAAAAAAAATCCCTCATTCTCCCCTGTGTTGGTTCCACCTCCCCTAAAAATAGAATTTTATGATGCTCAATCTAATTTCTTTTCAAGACCATTTATTTAATAATAAGAATGTTCTCCTGGCCTGAGATGCAATATAAGTGAGTATGTATTTTTTTCATAGAGTTAATGTTTACGGCAGAGGGCTAAAGCATTGAAAATAAGGAACTGAAATGGAAACTCTGACATCACTTTAACGGCAGTCCTGCTGCCTTACTGGGGAGAAAAATATTAGTTCTTGTCTAACTTACCTTTTCCATAAGGTGTAAAAAGCACCCTATACGGAGGGAGTATATGAAACCTATAGCTAGTCTGATTGCTTGCATGCTATTCATATACACGCCCGTTGTTGTAAGCTGGCACTGGGTGAACCCGCTGATTCTAACCATATGGCTGCCTGCAGAAGTGTACTCAGGAGTTTCCTCTAGGGTGCCCAAACAGTGTCCTACTGGCTTCCTAGGCTGCAGGAAAAAAATGAAAAAAAAAAAGTAATTTTCCCATTATGAGATTTCATCCAGATGCTCATGAGGTTATGTATTAAATAATGAGACTTTAAAGAACGTTACTATTTTAAAGAATTCCAAATTGTATGAGTTTCTCCACTGGGTGGCGCTGAAAGTCCATAATCATGAAGACAACTAAAAGACCGGGAAACTGAAAATCTAATTAAAAAAAAAAAAAAAACCACTTAAGGGTTAATTAATTCAGAACTACTATTCTTCTAATCAGATTACCAGTTTATAGTGCCGCATGTCAGTCAGACTGTGCTGGTTCTGCCTGCTGGTAGATAATTTTGCATTACAGAGAGCTGTAGAAACTTTTGAGCTATTGAAAGATTTTATCTATGCTGGTAAAATTACGTTTTTTTGGACTAATTATCAAGAATAAAATATTTTTTACCACTATGTATTCAATCGCCCACTGACAACAACAATTTCTCTACAATCAGGTTTTAAATTTTTTGCATAATTTTACACAGCTTTTAAAGAAGGTTTCTTATCCCAAATATCTTTCAAAATTCCAGAAAGATATCATTTCGCTTAATAGTATTCCCTGGCTATGGCCTATTATTAACAACCCCTATAAACTACTCTGATTATTTCTAGAGCTGGAATCTTTACAGCTATATAGGACATTCATTTCAGTTTAATAATGTTCCGCTCTTGTGTGCTACATGAGCTATCAACTGTAAATAGAAAATCTCATGTAAGGATTGAGATTCCAATGAGGTGTAGTCAAGGTTCCTATTAGATACATGCCTTTGCTTTTAGCTTGTTGAGTTGGTTTTCCTTCTTCTTTCTTCTAACTTTAATTTCTGTATCTTTCTGAATATCTGCATGTACAAATCCCATTGTAAGTCAGTCTTGGCTAAAAGAAAGAAGTGCACAACTAGTATAAATAGAGCACACATTAGGGTCAAACTCTTCCACAGGACGTAGTTATGTGCCCCATACCCCACCACCTACCTTGTATGACCAAGCAGAGCCAGATATAAGTCAAATTGTGCAGTAGGTGATTTGGTTTTGCTTCATAATCATCTCTTTCCCTGACCTTATCTCCATATTACATGTAGTAATGGGCAAACCCTGGTGCTTTCCTTTACCTCTCATGTTCTCAAGGGCCTTCCAGGTATAGCCGACAGTTGCCACATCACACAGACCTTGAGTTTCTGATAGGACTGTTGATCAGTGTCAGATTCTGCTCATGAAGGCTGCGAGGCAGCTGACGTTTGCTAAAGGCAGTTGATCTGCAGAGTTTTTCTGCTGGCCAAAAAATAAACGATTTTGAGCACTACAATGGAGGAGATCCAGTCACTTCTCTACAGAGTTGAGACCTCACTAAGGGCTTGCTTTTCTTCTGCTTTTACTTAAAGATTAATGTAGGATGATGGAATTTGGATGGAGAATGCCTGGTTGTCCTATCCTCAGCTCTGTCTTGCACTGTGGTAATCAACTTTTCTCAGATCAAAAATAGGCAGGTACAGGCAGTGGGCTTACAACGTTTGACCGCAACTGGTTTTCCTAAGTACATTTTTTTCTAAGTACATTATTTCTAAGTACATTTTTTTCTTTTCTTTATTATTATTATTATACTTTAAGTTCTAGGGTACATGTGCATAACGTGCAGGTTTGTTACATATGTATACTTGTGCCATGTTAGTGTGCTGCACCCATCAACTCGTCAGCACCCATCAACTTGTCATTTACATCAGGTATAACTCCCAACGCAATCCCTCCCCCCACCCCATGATAGGCCCCGGTGTGTGATGTTCCCCTTCCTGAGTCCAAGTGTTCTCATTGTTCAGTTCCCACCTATGAGTGAGAACATGCGGTGTTTGGTTTTCTGTTCTTGAGATAGTTTGCTGAGAATGATGGTTTCCAGCTGCATCCATGTCCCTACAAAGGACACAAACTCATCCTTTTTTATGGCTGCATAGTATTCCATGGTGTATATGTGCCACATTTTCTTAATCCAGTCTGTCACTGATGGACATTTGGATTGATTCCAAGTCTTTGCTATTGTGAATAGTGCCGCAATAAACATACGTGTGCATGTGTCTTTATAGCAGCATGATTTATAATCCTTTGGGTATATCCCCAGTAATGGGATGGCTGGGTCATATGGTACTTCTAGTTCTAGATCCTTGAGGAATCGCCATACTGTTTTCCATAATGGTTGAACTAGTTTACAATCCCACCAACAGTGTAAAAGTGTTCCTATTTCTCCACATCCTCTCCAGCACCTGTTGTTTCCTGACTTTTTAATGATTGCCATTCTAACTGGTGTGAGATGGTATCTCATTGAGGTTTTGATTTGCATTTCTCTGATGGCCAGTGATGATGAGCATTTTTTCATGTGTCTGTTGGCTGTATAAATGTCTTCTTTTGAGAAATATCTGTTCATATCCTTAGCCCACTTTTTGATGGGGTTGTTTGTTTTTGTCTTGTAAGTTTGTTTGAGTTCTTTGTAGGTTCTGGATATTAGCCCTTTGTCAGATGAGTACATTGCAAAAATTTTCTCCCATTCTGTAGGTTGCCTGTTCACTCTGATGGTAGTTTCTTTTGCTGTGCAGAGCTCTTTAGTTTAATGAGATCCCATTTGTCAATTTTGGCTTTTGTTGCCGTTGCTTTTGGTGTTTTAGACATGAAGTCCTTGCCCATGCCTATGTCCTGAATGGTATTACCTAGGTTTTCTTCTAGGGTTTTTATGGTATTAGGTCTTACATTTTAGTCTTTATCTAAGTACATTTTTTTCTAAGTACATTTTTCAGCAGCAAAACCAAAATGGGTCTTCAGATTTATCCCCATTTCTTGCAAAGGAAGAGCCTTTATGTGATTGGGCACATTTTGTTTTTTCCTCACTGAGAATTTTAATCTTCTTTTGTACTGTTTCTATGATAATTTGTAAACATATTTGTTTTTACCTACTTTTTAAAACTTCTGGTGACATTCATTATACTGCATGTATTTGTCAAAATAAACATTCTCATAATGCTGGTTTAAAAAAATTCAGCTTAAAATGAGGCGTGCTCAGCAAACACCAGTGAATTACAATAGTTCCAAAGAAAACTAGTTCACTACTTGACAAAACAAAAGCACAGGTTTTAAACAGGCTTGGGTTAGAATCTTGATACCATTATTTACAGATTACATGATTTAGATTAATTTACTTAACATCTCTGCATTTCCATTACCTAATTTGGAAAATGGGAAGAATAGTTCCTATAACTAACAGTGGTTTTGATTATCAGATTAGATCAAACATATGAAACACTTAATCATGTAGCCTATGGTAACTTCTCAATAAATGGTAGCAATTTTCATCAAGAGTAAACATTTTAAAAACCTAACTCTGTGTGGCACTGTGATAGATTGAGATGAAAAGATCATAAGCCACACTCTATGCCCTAAAATGTATACAGTCCTCTTGAGATAATTATTTCTTCACAAACAAATATTTACTGAACACCTAGTGTATAAGAGAAATTGGTTTTGATGATGCTATTGATGATATTACAGGCTAAATAACCCTTTTACATATCTCTTGGGATCAGAAGTCCTTTTGAAATTTTATTTTTTTTTTGGATTTGGGAATATCCCCATATACATAATGAGATTGGGACCCAAGTCTAAACACAAAATTCATTTATGTTTCTATACATCTTATACACATTGCCTGAAAGTAATTTTATACAATTTTTTAATAACCTGTCACAAGAGATCAGGTGAGGAATTTTCTAATTGTGGTGACATGTTAGTGCTCAGAAAGTTTCAGATTTGGGAACATATTGGATTGCAGATTTTCAGATTGGGGACTCTCAACCTGTATAACAATGAATGAAAGAAACCTGAACCTTGCACTTAGGAAGATTACAGTTCTGTGGGAGAAACAAACTTTAAGGAAAAGCACATTATTCAAATATTTTGAAAATCATAATCTGTAAGTAATGATGACAAAGTACAGCATAGCTAAAGCCAAGATGTCAGCTGGGAGTCACCCTCTACATGGAATTAAACATAAATATTAATCTTCTATCATGTTCTCTCAGAAAACAGATATTCTCCTCATAGCCATGCAGATTCCTCCAGACTTATTTTCTGAGAGGCATCCCTTTCCCTAATTCCATATTCCTACTAAAATCTCTATTTCTCTGCAAATTTAACTCCTACATTGTTGTCCTTCTGTCTGCCTTTCGTAGACCAAGACAGATTATATAGCCTTTTCCTTTGGCGCTCCCCCACCCACCACAAACATCACTCACATGTATAATGGGGTCAACACTGCAGCATCACTCAGAGATCAATTTCAGGTTGAATCTTAGATGTTATTTTCTTAACAGACATTTGCCCATTCTAACCAAACAGAATGTCTAACTTGTCAAAAAAGAGAGAAAGCTAAGTAATTCTGAGTCAGCCAGATGATCTTCAAAGGAGCATTGGTTTGAAAAAGGCATTTTGCTTGTTTCAATTATGATAGTTTTTGTTGATATTTTGTTATGCCTTTATTGATTTTGTTTTGTAGACCTAAGCTAGATTGAAAGATGAAGTAAGACTTTCTTGAGGAAGTGACATTTAAGCATAGAATTGAAGGGTGTGTGATGAGTTGCAGAAAAGGATTCAAAACACATAACGGCATATGTATAAAGGCTGGAAGATTTTTATATGTTTGACTTGATCTGACTGTAGTCACATTCATAAAACTTAAGTAGAAATACTCAGTAGCTCAAGTTCACTTTCAAGTTGCTATCCTAGGGGAAATTCCAGAAGTTCAGGGAAGAGAGAGTTGAGTGAAGGCTGGAAATCCAAGATGAGTCTTATTTAAAGAGGTGTGATTTGTGGAGCTTGAAGAAAGAGTAGAACTTAGATGGTAGATTGAAAAGGACAGGAGGAGCAATGGGATGGAATGAAGGCAGGGTGCTTGCTGTTGTGCTCGTGGAGAAGGAGTTAAATTTGGTGAAGGAAAAGGAAGTCAATGATTCTTCTTGAAAAGTAAGCAAAAAGTCTTACTGAGGAGTTGTTGAATATCTTCGAGAGATAGGGAGATAACTTTTGAGTAAAGCAGTGTCGTAGAAATCTGGGAAGGCTTAATTCCTCAGGAACATTGGTGGTTGATGCTAGTTTAGACATTAATTGAGGCTGTTGGCTTAAACACCTGCAATATGGCCTCTCCAAGTGATATGGGCTTTCTCACAACATAGTGGCTAGATTTTTTTTTTTTTTTTGACAGAGTCTCACTTGATTGTCCAGGTTGGAGTGCAGTGGCATGGTCTTGCCTCACTGCAACCTCCATCTCCTGGGTTCAAGCAATTCTTGTACCTCAGCCTCCGGAGTAGCTGGGATTACAGGTGTGTACCACCATGCCCAGCTATTTTTTTGTATTTTTAGTAGAGATGTGGTTTCATCATGTTGGCCAGGCTGGTCTCCAACTCCTGACCTCAGATGATCTGCTCACCTCAGCCTCCCAAAGTGCTGGGATTATAGGCATAGGCCACCGTGCCCTACCTAGTGGCTGGGTTCTAATAGTGAATGTTCCAAGAGAAAGCCAGGTAGCAGCTGTATCTGCTTTCATAACCTGGTCTCAGAGATCAATGTCACTTATGACATATTCTATTCATCAGGATGGTCAAAACCTTACCAGGTTCAAGGAGAATGGAAAGAAATTTAACTTCTGGATGAGGAATGTCAAGATTGTGAAAGAATGTTAGGGACTAGAAATATTGCTACAGCCATATCTGGAAAATGCAATGTGCCTATTTTCTTTGTGTCTCAGCTTGGAAGTAGGAATATGGATTTGCATTTCAAGGCAGTAGACTCTATGTGGATTATTTTGCCTTTAGGAAAATTAACATCTTCATTAATGTGATTTACTTGATACTGGCAATGAGAAATTTTGTTTATCCTAAGAAGTTGTTTTGAGTGTGTGCTTGCACAAGCATTTCAAACAGTAATTATCCATCGACAAGTTTGATGAGTGAGGAAGCTTTGACCTTGGAATGCTGATGTCCATTTCAACATAGTCTTTTGAAGCTCCTGACTTCTATAGCATTGCACAGCTCTGAGTCAGAGAAATGCACAATTGTGGCATTTTGTCCAATAAACTTACAGTGTGAAGAAAGAAAGATGGACTGGGTGCAGTGGCTCACGCCTGTAATCCCAACACTTTGGAGGCCGAGGTGAGCCTATCACCTGAGGTCAGGAATTCGAAACCAGCCTGGCCAACGTGGTAAAAACCCCCATCTTTACTAAAAATAAAAAATAAAAATAAAAATTAGCCGGTCGTGGTGGCAGACGCCTGTAATCCCATCTGCTAGGGAGGCTGAGGCAGGAGAATTTCTCGAACCTGGGAGGTGGAGGTTGCAGTGACCAAGATCGCGCCACTACATTCCAGCTTGGGTGACAGAGAAGGACTCCATCAAAAAAAGAAAAGAAAAGAAAAAGAAAGATAGATTCAGGCTTAGGAAATTGAGTTTTTCTAAACGTGACTGTGAATGAAGAAAGAGGTGGCTTTCAAGAGCAAGCTAGGAAAGGGTCTTATAAAGGATTTGCCTTTTGTAGTTTTCTATTTATTTTATTATTATTTTTTAGACAGAGTCTCATCCTGTTGCCCAGGCTGGTGTATAGTGGTGCAATTTCAGCTCACTGCAACCTCTGCCTCCTGGGTTCAAGCGATTCTCCTGCCTCAGTTTCCCAAGTAGCTGAGATAACAGACACCTGCCACCACACTCATGGCACAAAGTATTTTATATAAAAATACAAAACTAATTTTTTTGTGTTTTTAGTAGAGATGAGGTTTCACCATGTTGGCCAGGCTGGTCTCGAACTCCTGATCTCAGATGATCCGCCCATCTCGGCCTCCCAAAATGCTGGGATTACAGGTATGAGCCACCATGCCCAACCTGTAGTTATTTTATTTAGCACTGTGAGAACAGTCATACTTAGCATAGTGTCTTAGGGACTTTTTTGTTGTTTTTTTCTATGTTGTAACTTGATTCTCTTCAATAATGCCTCAACTTTTCAATCAATTCTGTCATATATATAAAAGTCTTAGTAGTAGTCCATGTGAAATTAAGGGATTGGGTAGAATGGCATTCAATAGATGCCAATTTCTAGGTAGTGACCAGTAAGAGCCTAATGCAGAACTCAAATATGACAGAGAAACAACTTCCAGGTAGATGATTCATATAGGAAACAGATATCTGCTGCTAGCATTTGGATTAAACATGTAATGTGTCCAGTATAATGACTAGCATATAGTAAGCATTGACTTATAGAAGCTATTATTGTTGACGATAGTAAAGACAGAACTCTTTATGCTAATCATAATTTGATTTTAAAATCATAGTGTTCTAATGCTAAAATTGATTAATATGATTGCTATTTGTTAATGGCACTGATGATGCAAATAGATGTTTAAGGTAAAGACCAAAGACCAATGATAATGATCCTAGCCTAGGGGAAAGAGATTTTATGACTAAATTATCTTCTAGCACCTCTCAAATCATACAAAATAAGATTTTTTTTTTTTTAAACCAAGCTTATTTGCAAAGCAGCTTCCAATAATTTGGACAAAGTTTTAAAATGTAATTAAAAAGATGACTTTTAACTAATTAAAAAAACCCTGCAAAATTTGACTTTGAGTTTAATTTGTTTGTCTTCACTATTTCATGATGCTTCTCCAGGGAAGTAAAATTTATAAATTTGATAAAATACGATTTAAAAATTGATGAAAATGATTATCTTAGCTATTTCAATAGCTGTAACATATGACAATTGGATGAGTAAAATTAACTAGTGGGAATATAGCTTAAAGAATAAAATGAATAGAACACAAACTTATTTCTAATAATGTATATGTCTTCATTGTGAAGGTCAAAACTGGCTAGAAATGTATACTTGTTATGATACCATAGAGGAGTATATCTGGAGTTAGGAGGCTTGGGTTCTAATAAGCAACTATACATAAGTATCTAAAACCCTCTTGAAATGCACTAATATAGTACCCACTGGCAATATTTTTAAAAAGTTAAATAAGTCTTCATTTAAAATTAAATAAAATTTTAAATTTGACTCCTCAGTCATACTAGTCCCATATCAAGTAATCAATATTTATGGACAATTAGTGGCTATCATGTTGGACAGCTAGCTCAGTTACAGACTTTGCAGGAAGTTCTCTTGCATAGTGCTATTCTAAAATGTCTATCCTCATCTACAAACATATTATTATACTCCTCATCCACAAGCATATTATTATACTCTGTGCCTTGCCTTTTCGCTTCTTTTTAATGCTCTGTTTTGGGGAACAGAAATTTTTAATTCTAGCATGTTTTAAATTATCCATTTTTTTTCTTATAACTCTTTCTGTATCCATTTAATGAAATTTTGCCAATTTCAAGATCATGAAGATATTATTCTGCCTTTTTCTCAAAGAATAAGATATTTCACCTTCTATCATATTATAAATCAGCACTTACCTAGATAGAAATGTAGTCAATGCTAATTGACAATGGTGGTGATAAGACTGTCAATTTACAGTCTCAATACATAAAATATTAAAAGAAAAGTTATATTATGAAAAATAGTCTTTTTATAGAAAGAAGTGTAGGGATATGGAAAGTATTCTAAAATATTTTCTGGCAATTAATCTTTAATTTTTGTATTGTTTTAGATAAGTATCACTAAGACATATTTCAATTGATATCATTTCAACAAATAAATAGTGTTGTGAAGCAATCTATCAGGCCATGCACGGTGGCTCGCGCCTGTAATACCAGCACTTTGGGAGGCCGAGGCAGGCAGATTACCTGAGGTCAGGAGTTTGAGATCAACCCGGCCAACATGGGGAAACCCCTACTCTACTAAAAATACAAAAATTAGCTGGGTATGGTCGCGTGCGCCTCTAATCCCAGCTACTCGGGAGGCTGAGCCAGGAGAATCGTTTGAAGCTGGGAGGCGGAGGTCGCACTGAGCTGAGATCATGCCGCTGCACTCCAGCCTGGGCGACAGAGCTACTGCGCCCGGCCAGGAGAATCTCTTGAACCCAGGAGGCGGAGGTTGCAGTGAGCTGAGATCGCGCCACTGCACTCCACCCTGGGTGACAGCGCAAAACTGTCTCACACACACAAAAAAATTAAAATCAATAAATTGATCAAAGAGATATATTTTACATAGGAAATTGCTGATCATCAAAGCATTTCTTTAAACAAAGCTCCCCAAGCACTCTGCACAATCCCTACCTTTATTACCACATTAGTATATTTCATCTCAACAGCATCTCCAAAATCTTGCCAATATTCTCCCACTAAGCTCATTCTGTATCACCAACTCTGTTTTATTCTCTTCTCAGCACTTAACAACTATCTGAAATTTTATGTATTCATTTGTTTACTTTTTACTGTTTGTCTACACCAACTACTCCATTCTAGCTGTTTTCCTAATAACAATTCACTATTTTTTTTTCTATTTTCTCACTGTGTTTTTCTATTTTCTTTATTTTTTCCCGTTATAAGAAGAAATACAAATTATCCCCAAAGACAGTTTAAGGTGGAATACACATTAAGAAATTACTTATAAGCAAATTTTAAAATTGAATAAATTATAAGCAAATTATAATAGTCCCTATACGATTTAGCTATCTTGTTTACAGCTGTATTCCTAGGATAAAGAATAGTGACTGTCACTTGGTAAGATATTCAATGAATATTTCTGGAATGAGTGAGTGAATTTATTAGATAAGCAAAAAAAGATGAATGCTATCTAGAGACAGTTCTGTGATGGAAATAAAAATTTACTGAGATTTCAAACTCATATACTTTCCTTATGTCAATCTGCCTCTGAACTTAATTTTGAATAAGAAAGAACTGATTGGTGAAGTAGAATTTGGCAGAATCTTCAGGGAAAATTACAATATCATATAAGCTGACATTAACCAAAGAATTCCTAATAGAAATAATATCTATTTTTAGAAAATAGGATTTCCGGAATGTTCAGATAAATTTGAACAGGGATTGAGGCTCTAAAAGAGAAGACACTTGAAAAGAGATGAGAAGCTCTCAAAAATGCAATTATTGTATTTATGTTCTGAAATTAGTATTACGTTATACACTTATTTCTCTGTTATATATTAGAGTTGATTATCTACTTCTTTGTTCTCATTATAGTTTAACCTGATTTGATCCTTCTGTGTTCCCCACACCAAGTATTACATTGTATACGATAAGCATTAAATAATCACTGAATTGAATCAGATGATTTAAATCAGAAGAAAAATAGATATATTTAAACAAACAAATATTTATATGCAATTAGATTTTAATTCATTTTGATTTTCAAGGGGCTTATCTAGGAGATAGAATAAAGTGGATACATACTTAAAATGTGCACTTAATGAATAATGAAGAATTAGAATAATTAGTTCATATTTTTCTTACCTATCCCATTGAGCATTACTCCTGTCTCCTTGAAATAGTAAAAAGTAGGGAAAATGTAAATTTAAATTTTTAAAAATATAACTGATGAAGAATTTGTTGGAAAAACACTAGAGGGCACCATTACAAAAATTCAAGTCTAGAACAGTTGTGTCATATTTTGAAATGTGATTCAGATATTTGCAAATTATTAATGAGACATCATGGAAAGTTAGAGCTATCTTGAAAGATAGCTAGGGACAGAAAAATGTCCAAATTAACAAAAGGGAGAAGAATTTATGGCAATGGCATTTAGTGTTACATATCTGACATCAATTCTTTTTTTTTTTTTTTTTTTTTTTTTGGTGGGGGAACTCCATGTTTATTGCATGCAAAAATTTGATAATGGTGAAGTATTCTAGTTCTCTTCTGATTATTCCAATTCCCATATTTTTTTCTTCACAAAAGCTTTATTTGTAGCAGCCAAACACTAGACATTCTCCAAATATCCATCCACAGGAGAGTAGATAAATTGTGGTGCGTTCATACAATGAAAAACTACTAGGCAATGAAGGAACAAACTAACGATGTCCACAACAACTTATACAGTCTCATAAGTATTGTGTAAAGTGAAAGACGCATTAAGAGTACATAAAATATTATTCCATTTCTGTGAATTTCAAAAACGGGCAGCACTAATCTATGTGAATAGAAATGAAAATGGTGGTTGCCTCTCAGCAGGGGAACTAACTGGAAGAGGTATGAGGACACTTCTTGCAGTGATGGAGATGTTATATATATATATATATATTATATATATATATTATATATATATATATTATATATATAGAGAGAGAGAGTTTAATTTTAGTTTTAGGGATACATGTGTATGTTGATTCTACAGATAAATTGTGTGTTGTTGGGGTTTGGTATCCATATTATTTTGTCACCCATGTGATAAGCAAAGCACCCAATAGGTTTTTTTTGATCTTCTCACCCTTCACCCTCAAGTAGGCCTTGGTATCTATTTTTCTCTTCTTTGTATCCATATGTACTAAAAGTTTAGCTCCCATTATAAGGAAGAACATGTGACATCTGGTTTTCTGTTCCTGTTTTAGTTTGCTTAGGATAATGACCTCCAAATCCATCCATATTGCTGGATAGGACATGACTTTGTTCTTTTTTTATGGCTGCATAGTATTCTATGGGATATACATACAACATATTCTTTATTAAGTCTAGCTTTGATGGGCATTTAGGTGGATTCCATGTCTTTAGTATTTTGAATAGTGCTGCGATGAACATGCATGTGTAAGTGTCTTTATAGTAGAATGATTAACATTCCTTTGGGTGTATACTCAATAATGAGACTGGTGAGTTGAATGGTAGTTCTGTTTTAAGTTCTTTGAGAAATTGCCAAACTGTTTTCCACAGTGGCTGAACTAATTTATATTCCCACCAGCAATATATAAGTGTTCCCTTTTCTCTGCAGCCTCACTAGCATCTATTACTTTTTGACTTTTTAATAATAGACAATTCTGACTGGTATAAAATGGTGTCAGTATCTCATTGTGGTTTTGATTTGGATTTCTCAAACAATTAGTGATGTTGAGCTTTTTTTCATATGTTTGTTGTCCACATATATATCCTCTTTTGAAAAGCATCTGTTCAAGTCCTTTGCCCACTTTTTAATGGAGTTGTTTGGATTTTGCTTGTAAATTTTTTACATTTCTTATAGATTCTTGATATTAGATGTTTGTTGGATGCACAGTTGGCAAATATTTTCTTCCATTCTCTATGTTGCCTGTTTACTCTGTTGATAGTTTCTTTGCTGTGCAGAAGCTCTTTAGTTTAGTTAGGTCCCACTTGTCAATTTGTTTTTGTTGCAGTTGCTTTTAGTGTCTTCATAATAAAATGTCTGTCAGGGCCTATGTCTAGAAAGGTGTTTTCTAGGTTTTCTTCAAGGGTTCTTCAGTTTAGGTTTTACATTTAAGTCTTTAATTTATAGTGGGTTGATTTTTGTATATGGCTTAGGAAATGGGGTCCAGTTTCTGTGTATGTCTTCTGTGTATGGCCACTCAGGTATCTTAGGACCATTTGTTGAATAAGGAATCATTTTCCCATTGCTTGTTTTTGTTTACTTTATCAGAGATCAGATTATTGTAGGTATGCAGCTTTATTTCTGTACTCTCTATTCTGTTCTATTGGTCTATGTGTCTATTTTTATACCAGTACTGTGCTGTTTTGGTTACTGTAGCATTATTGTATAGTTTGAGTTTGCATAATGTGACACCCCTGATTTTGTTCTTTTTGCTTAGGATGGCTTTTGCTATTTGGGCTCTTTTTTTTTTTATTCCATATGAATTTTAGAATTTTTTTTTCCTTTCTAATTCTGTGAAGAATGTCATTGATAGTTTAATAGGAGTAGCATTTAGTCTTTAAATTGTTTTGGGTAGTATGCCATTTTAACAAGGTTGATTCTTCCTATCCATGAGCATGGAATGTTTTTCCATTTGTTTGTGTCATCTCTGATTTATTTGAGCAGTGTTTTCTAATTCTCATTGTAGAAACCTTTTATCTACCTGGTTGGCTGTATTCCTAGGTATTTTATCTTTTTTGTAGCTATTATAAATGGGGCTTTTCTTGATGTGGCACTCAGTTTGGACTTTACTGGTGTGTAGAAATGCTTCGGATTTTTGTACATTAGTGTCGGATCCAGAAACTTTGCAGAAGTTGTTTATCAGATCTAGGAGCTTTTAGTCAGAGACTAAAAGTTTCCTAGGTATAAAATCATATCATCTGCAAATAGAGATAGTTTGATCTCCTCTTCCTATTTGGATCCCATTTCTTTCTTTCTCTTGCCTGATTGCTCTGACTAGGACTTTTCAGTACTATGTTGCATGGGAGTGGTGACTGGTGAGAGTGGGCATCCTTGTCTTTTCAGTCTGGAGTCAGTCTGGAGGCCCTGGTGAGAGTCATGGGGGATCTCCTGAGCCCAGGATTGCAAAGGTCCACAGCACAAGTGGTTCCTGGAAGCTCTCACTCACTCACCATTTCACCACGGTGGGGAGCCTACCCTGACTCCACACCAATCCTGGATGGGTGGCTCTCCTGTCTTGCTCTTCTCTGTTCTCCATGGGCCACCTTGATTTCTTGATGAATCCCAACATGCCCAGCTGGATGACCTACTTGACACTAGTATTTACTCACCACTCTTTCTTTTCTTCATGAAGCAATGCACACTAGCTACTTCTAGTTAATTATCTTGGCCCCAACACCCTAATATCAACTGATAAATTTCTACAATTATAATCATTTATAATCGTTGATCATTAGAAAATATTATAAAATCACTTGGAATAAAGTTTGTCTAGAGTCGCAATGGATCTGAAATATTGCCCTACTTGCAAGCTAGCAAGTTAGCCTGCCACAACTTCATAGATGTTGGCAGAACATATGAGACTCCTGGGTTAGAGATCAAGAAAAATATTTCTCATGGCAGAGCAAACAATTTGAACATCAACATATTTGCATAAATTTCTTTTGCCTCAATACTCCTGAGGTGATTTAACAAGCCCAAATGATACCTGAAAATACAATGGCTTACATACAAGAAAGAAATTATTACCTTAGAGAACTGGAATCTTTTACTCAGGGCAGTAAACAAACTTGCCGTTTGCTCTGAAGAGAGAAAAGAACTGTTATGTTTTAAGACTGTTTGCTATACAAACATTCTTGATAAGATTGCCAGAAACAAGAGGCAGTGAATGCCTCTCTCCTAGGAGGTGCAGAAATGCAAGACACATGGAGAATCATTTCACATCAAAAGTATGTCAAACTAAGATAATTTTCTTTTTCTGATCATGGTATTTCAGAATTCTTATAATATATTGATTTTAGCATGTGATAACATTTCTTCTTGTACAGTTGCACATACGAAAGCTGTATAGATGAATAGATGTTGCAATTGGATGAATCTGTTGCACACAGGGTCCAGATAGCTTAATTTATGAAAACCTTAAGGGAAGTCTTAGGTAATATTCTTGAACAAGTTATCACCAATAATTGCCATCCTTCTTCATATATTAATTTCAAGTACCTTTTTCTCTGACCTATGTCCTACTCTTTTATAAAATACATTTTAGCACCCCCCTCCAAAAACTGTATAAGTTCATTTGAGGTTTACAATCCACTTATTCCATTACTTTTTCAACATGTGTCAACCCATCATGCCTTTATCACCTATGGGCACAATTTATATTCTGTGATCAATAATTAGGATAATTCTCTAAAACTACTGGCTAATTAAATTGCTGCTCTAGTCTTAATGTGTGTCTCCCCAAAATTCATAAGTTGGAACTTAATCTGCAGTGCAATAGTATTACAACATGGTGACTTTGGGAAGTGATTAGGATATAAGAACTCTGCCCTCATAAATGGGATGAGTGCCCTTATAAAAGAGACCCTAGGGAGCTTTTTTTTTTTTTGCCTGTTCTGCCATGCAAGGAAACATAGGAGGCCCTGTATATGAGAAACAGGCCTTCACCAGACACCAAATCTGCTGGCACCTTGATCTTAGATTTCCCATCTTCTAGAACTGTGAGTAATACATTTCTGTGGTTATAAATTACACAGGGTAAGGCATTTGTTGTAGCAATCTGAATAAACTAAGAAAATTTCACGTAACCATTGTGGGATCAGAGAAAAAGCAACCATAAAACAAGGACTTTTATTTTAAATTCATGGCTAAAACCACAAATGTTCAAATAATATTTACAAAATGTTTAGTATCATGGCCCATCATAAGAAAGTGACTATCCAACAAGCTGCATATTTTACAGCTATACCTGTGCAGACGAATGGGACCGAAACACACAGCCACATTCACACAAACGCACATTCATGAGACACATGCACTCAGGCACACCAGGGCTGACATTTTGCCTTTGCTTTACTGTAAATCTTAAATGTGTACTAAAACTGACAAACCATTCCATTATATTTTCTCAGAATATTTTCTTTCCCCCTCGTTCTCTCAGAGCATTATGACACACATTTTTCCCTCTGTACAAACCTCCAACAATCTTCTAATTTCCAGGTGATGATATTAACTCATACTTAACTGGAAAATAAAACAACATTAATCTGACTCTAGGAGGACAAGACAACTATCCAGAGATTTGCAGTGCCACCTAATGGATAGTCCAGAGGGCTGAGCTAGGGTTCAGAGAGAAAAGTTAGAGGAAGACTTTCACCACATAAAGTTATTCCCAGATGATTTTGAGCTACTTAGTGAAATACTGGGAGGGTAAAACTGGGCAACTATGTTTACATGCTCTTATAGATAAAAAACTAGATTTGAGTCACTGTTGGGTTTGAAGCTGTATATGACACTTGCAATAGTGTTGTTAAATTCTCAATGTGACATGAGAAGAATTTTTAATAAATCTTCCAAACACGTGGGCATATGTAGAGATAAAATAGACTTAACAGGCCAGTACAGTGGCTTACGCCTGTAATCTCAGCATTTTGGGAGACCAAGGCGTGCAGATCACGAGGTCAGGAGATCCAGACCATCCTAGCTAACACGGCGGAACCCGTTTCTACTAAAACTACAAAAACAAAAGTATCCGGGTGTGGTGGCGGGCGCCTATAGTCCCAGCTACTCGGGAGGCTGAGGCAGCAGAATGGCGCAGAATGGAGTGAACCCAGGAGGCGGAGCTTGCAGTGAGCCGAGATTGCGCCACTGCACTCCAGCCTGGCAGCCTCGGTGACAAAACGAGACTCGTCTCAAAAACATAAACAAACAAAGCAACAACAGCAGCAACAACAAAATCAAACAGACTTACCAAAAGTTAATACAAGAAAAACAGTTAATTTAATTAATGCGACCTTCCAGTCAAACTTACCTGAAGGGATAGAAAGTGAACATCCCTAGGCAGGGGAATGTTAAGGATTCCAGATCTCTTTATTCCAGGAAGGGTGGAGCATAATTTGCTAGTAGATGGGTGAGGAGGTTGAGGTTGGTGTCCCAGAAACCATGATTTACCTGAGAATTTCTGATTCAGCTCTTGAGGGCCATGATTCCACCAATAGGTTTCAGGCAATAATATACATTACGGTACATATTTTGAGACCTCAGTTTGCTCCAAAGTAAACCCTGGGAATCTTCCTGCATGAAACAGACCAGCATTCAGCCCATCAGTTATTGATGCACAGGTCTTTAGCATTTTATTGCAGAAAGTCAATTATATTTTCGTTCATTCATTCATTCAACACCTGTATTGAGTATTACTACTTTAAATGCAGGGAATATTTTAAGTGTAGTAAAAGTTAAATATAATCACCTTCTCTCTTGAAACTCGTATTCTGATGGGAGAAGGCAAAAATTAGATTGAGTACGCAAAATATAAATGTAATAGGCTGGGCGCAGTGGTTCAGGCCTGTAATCCCAGCACTTTGGGAGGCCGAGGCGGGCGGATCACGAGGTCAGGAGATCGAGACCATCCTGGCTAACACGGTGAAACCCCGTCTCTACTAAAAATACAAACAATTAGCTGGGTGTGGTGGCAAGTGGCAGTAGTCCCAGCTACTCAGGAGGCTGAGGCAGGAGAATGGTGTGAACCAGAGAGGTGGAGCTTGCAGTGAGCAGAGATTGCGCCACTGCACTCCAATCTGGGTGACAGAGTGAGACTCCGTCTCAAAAAACAAAAAAAAAAAAAAGAAAAAAAAAGTAATAAATAGCAATATATGCTATGAACAAAAATATAGAGGATAGGTGGTTAGGTGTACATGAATAGAGATTATAAATTTAAATAAGTTGGGTAGAAAGGCCTGAGATGTGGTATTTAATGAAAGAACTGAAGTTTGGGAAGTAGAATGGAAGGAAAAAAAAGAGTAATGACTAGTTTGGCACCCGGGTATCTAGGAGGTACCTAGGGAAAGAGTGTTAGGCAGAAAGCACAAAACTTTTCAATACTTTAAGCATATTAGTTTCCTAAGTGTGCACCCTGTGCTGTTGCACAAGATCTTGTGCACAAGACCCTTGTCATCTTGAAATTCTTAAAAATTTTTGAACAGTAAAACTTGCATTTTGCTTTTTGTACTGGGCCCCAGGAATAATATATTCAATCTTGGCCTTAAGGCACATCAGGGGAATGCCAATGAAGTCTCCATGATTAGAGGGAAGTGAGATGGACAGGGAGTAGTAGATGTCAGAGATGGAGTGAGGCGTCATATCTTATTTGACCTTGAATTACCTGAATAAAGCTTTAACAGAATCTATATAACTGCTACGTTGAAAATAGAATGAAGGGATCAAGAGTAGAAACGAGTGATCAGTTTTAAGAGAATTATTTCAGTGAAATCTTAGCAAGACTTGTTGGTAGAAATAATATCTGGTCCTAAATGTAAAATATTGTTGTATCATCCTGTTTTTTTTTTTTTTAAAAGCTTATAGGTTTCAATGCATTTAGATAACAGTTTAGGGACAAAAGGGAGAAAGCCTTATTATAAAGTGCCATTTGCTGCTGAAAGGCAAGCTGTGATAGAAGATTGTCTCCTGTCAATGTACCACTTATGATCTGTGATCTAAAAGTCCTCAGCATATTTTAAAATATGCCTTATAAACTGTATGAATTTATGATGATCATTATTACAATTGGGAAATTTGAACTAGCTCATCTGTAATGGTTCTTTCCATTTCTTTTGATTTGTACATTGTCTTTTGTCATTTAATACTATATTAAATCTGATTTTATTTTACTTACTCTGGCTTCAGAGAGACTAAGTTTATTTTCAGTTCACATTTAATTTTGAGGGTGGTAGAACTGTCATATTATATTTTTAAATAGGATTGTGTACATTTCACCAATTAGGATCAAATGACATAATGTATATGAAAATGCTTTCAAAAGCCTAAGTCACTCTCTACATGCAAAAGATTAAACATGTATTAGGAACATTGTAGTTTAAATCTGTTTGAAATAATTTGTTTGAAATTCATATCATCCAGCAATTTGAGAGAACTACATACTCTTTTACTATAGCTAAAACATAGAACTTGCTTTCATTTTACAAAATAAATTTTTTGGAGAAGGATTAACTAACAATTTTCTACATAGTGTAAAGATTGTTCTGATACTGGCACCTGAAGGCTGTTTAGAATTTTCCTGCCAAATGTGCAGTTTCTTGGATTTTTTTTTATGTCGATGGGAGGGAATTAATTTTCTGTGTTCATGCTTGTTTCCAACTTTAGACTTCAATTTATAAGCAAAAAAAAAAAAAAAAAAAAAAAAGCAAAGCTTTCTTCCCCCTGCCTGAAATGTTAAGTTGAAATACTCATTCCCTGGATCAAGTTGTTGGTAACTATAATGTTAACTACAAATGTATCTGTTTGGTTATGATCCAGACAGTGATGTGATTGTAGATATATCTCTTTATGAAGATGGTGATGAAGGCTGCAAAGGTTAAGTGTTCTATCATGACTCTTGATCCCAGCTTCAAACATCAAGTATCAGCTTTTACCCAGCTCCCTCTTTCCAGCCCTCCCTGTGTTCCCAGATAAGGTCACACCCATCGCTGCCTTCCACTCTCTTCTTCCAGGGAATTTGTCATGAATGGATTGATATGCTTTTTCTTTATTAGCTCTCTCCCCCACAGATTCTAAACCTGGTTGGAGTAGGACCTGATGCCTGTTTGTTCTCCCAATCCTATCATGTTACTTGACAAATAGAAGCTGCTATGAAATTGTTCTTACACAGTTAACATCAGGGTGCCTGCTTCAAATGGGATTATTGTACTAAAATATTTAGAATATGCCAAATATATTAGTAGCCACAGGAGAAATAGTGATCAAGTAGCAAATTTTACCTTGAGTTTTTAAAAAATGGAGCACAACTTTACAATTATTTGCTTTATGGTTTAATTAGTCAGGATATGCTAGACTATGCTGCATTAAACATTTACCTTCCAAATGTTAGCAGTTGTCTTGTGAGCTCAGTGGAAATCACTGTTCTGGGAGGTTACTTAGGGACCCCAGCTGACTGATGTTCCTCAATACTGGGACACACCACTTCAAAGCACGGCTTCCAGGGCAGCTGCAAGAGGCAAAGAGACAAGGCCAGAGAACTTACACTCTTTCTCGAATGCTGTGGATTGGACATGACAAGTGCCACTCTGTGCACAGGCATTTGGCCAATACTTGTCATATTACCCTGCATAATGAAGGGGTCTTCAAACCTTCTATTATACAAAAGAAAGAGAAACAAAGCAGAGGTAGTGAGACCTAAAACAATTTATCACTAAGTAAAATTTTTATACTAGGTAACATTTATTTCAGGATTTGTTTTTTTTTAATTAATTAATTTATTTTTTTTGAGACGAAGTCTCTGTTGTCTAGACTGGAGTGCAGTGGCACGATCTTGGCTCATTGCAACCTCTGTCTCTCAAGTTCAAGCGATTCTCCTGAGTCAGCCTCCCTAGTAGCTGGGATTACAGGCCCATGCTACCATGTCCAGCTAATTTTTGTATGTTTAGGAGAGATGCAGTTTCACCAAGTTGGCCAGGCTGGGCTTGAACTCCTGACCTCTGGTGATCTGCCTGCCTTGGCCCCCCAAAGTGCTGAGATTACAGGAGTGTGCCACCATGCTCAGCATTTATCTCAGGATTTTGCATGAGAAATTATAAATGTGATACTGAATAAGTAGAAAGTTTATTCTGAAAAAGCAAAAGGCCTTGATCAGAGAATATTATCTAAAAGGCAAAATGCCTTGAATTAACTTTATTATGTGAGTTCTGAGCACCATCTGATGGTAATATATCTAAATTATATAAAATCTGGGCTCCCTCTCTCCCTCTCTCCTTCCTTCCTTCTCCCCACCTCCCCCAATGAATTTGAAATCTGAAACATAAACTGTCAACATAAGTCATTAGAAAACATAAATTAAGCAATATTTTTAAAAGGATTTTGTACTTCTTTATATAACTTTTACAGTTAAAAACTTGTGACAAATGCATAAAATATGAACTAAAAATATTTGATAAAAGTATTCAACCATTCTGCTTTTGAAAAACTATTTGAAATAAAGCATGATAATAATAAAGCTGTGACCATGATTATGGCAATGGAGGGACGGGGTTGCAATTAAAGTTCCTCTCTATGGGAGCCTAAGTGATTATTCTTAGAAACGGGAACATGGGTTTTTATAAATTTCACCGAGTCTACGTAACCAGCTTTGACAGTTTAACTAATTTTACAGCTTACTAAATACTAATTTTTCAATTTAGTCAAATAACTGGCACTAAACAAGTGTGTTTAGTTAAAGTAGTGAGTAAAACTAAGAAAAATCATCAAATTGGTAGAATATATAGTTTTAGCCTCAAATTACATCCAAAAGACTATGACAGAATTGAATGTGACCAAAAGTTGTTTTAGTTTGGAAATCCCTGACCCCAATTCAATGTGATTGTTAAAAACTACTTACCCTGGATTGACTTCTCACAGGGATGTCTTACTGAATCAGAGAAACGGACACTTAGTGACATCTGATTCCACCACAGACTAGACATAAAAGCCATATTAAAACAGAATCACATCAAACCAAAAGCTAAAGTGAAATGTAAAAATATCTATGCCTTTATGCAACAAATGCATTTGTGTTATGGAAATAAGAAACCCAGTTTGGCTCACTGCATCGTCCTAATTTAACTCCTACTATCTTTTCCAGAAGGAGGGGTGATATCAAGTTATAGCATATAATGCCAAGTAAGCTTTGGCAAACTTTAGAGATATCTATTTTGCTTATTGGTAGCCATTTACTGAAAATATTTTTTATATTATGGGTTGTAAATAAATATCTTTTGAATTAAAATTGATACCAAGTATGTAATATAATTGATATCTTTAGTTTTTTTAATATTTCTATAAGGAAAAACTTCTCATCTCTTTTGACTGCACACTATTAATGCTTAGAGTATAACTTATCCATTCAATAAGTATTTATTGAGCACCTACTAGTGTTATTACTTCAGAACTTTGGTTGAAATCAGATAAACAGAACCTCTTCTCTCATGGAGTGGGGAAGGCAGGTATTAACAGTTATAAGTAATCTGTACAGAGTGCTAGGAAATAAGTAGCATGGAGGTGATGAAGATGTAGGTGGGGCAGGCTAGGTAGGACTCATTGAGAAGGTGCCATTTGAGGAAAGACTTGAAGATGGTGTGGCAGTAGCCAAGTAATACTCTGGAGAACAACATTCCAAGTAAAACAAAGTAAAGAACTAGAGCAGAGTTGTGTATGTGCTTTGTCTGCAGAAAAGACACAAGGCCAATGTGAATAAGAGAAGCAGGGAAGGGTAGGAGTTGAGGCCAGAAGGGTAGTAGGGAACCAGAACTTAGACATTCACTCAGAGTGAAATGGGAACATTTTCATGATTTGAGCAGGTCGGGGACATGATCTGAGTGGTGATTTAAAAAGACCCACTAGCTACTAGGTTAAGAATAAACTGCAGGAAAACAGGGGCTGAAATGAAGAGGTCAGTAGAGGTGATGGTGGCTAAGAAGAAGATAACAGCAGTACGGGTGAAAAGAAGTGGTTAGATTCTGGGAATACTTTGAAAACAGAGTTAACATGACTTTCTGACATACTGGATGTGGAGAGAGAGGGAGACAGAGATAGCAAGAGAAATGTGAGAACAACAACAAAAAAGGAACAAGTTGAAAAAACAGAGAAGTGAATGATGACTCCAGCACTTATGAGCCCAAGTAATGTGAAAGATGCAGTTTTTAATCCAATGAGACAATAAAACTGTCGATGAAATATATTTGGGTGACAGTCATGAAGAAGATCAGAAACTCAATCTTGGATGTGTTGAATTTGAGAAAACTATTAGGCATTTATGTGGAGACATTGAACCCTTAGTTGGTCATGAAAACTGAAGTATTAGGAAATAGATTTACATTCTAAAAAAAGTTTACGGGAGAAGACAGACATTTAGAATAGTAATAGAAAAAAAAATGTGATTCCAATTCAAATAGGAAAATGTTTTCCCTCAGTTGTATGTACTGAATTTTATAGCTGTACATATAAGCCACACGACTAGTTTTGGTCTGGCTGCTAAGAAAATAGCACCATCTTGTGGTAATAATATACAGGTATCTTTAAAAAATCTGTAAAAAAAAGGTAGTATAATACATTTCCCTGTATCCTAGAGAAATTTAATTCTTTTTTTAAAAATAAATATATTTACTTTTACATTTTTATTTTAATATTTCTGAATATGTAATATTTGTACATAGGCATGAAGCACATGTGATATATTGATGTAAGCATACACTGTAATGATGAGGTCAGCAACTGGGATATCCATCACTTTAGCATTTGTCATTTATTTGCATTGACGATATCTACATCTGCTTCTTTAGTTATTTTGAAATATACAATACATTCTTGTTAACTATAGTTGCCCTATTGTGCTACTGAACACTACATCTTATTCTATCTAATTGTATTTTTCTAACCATTAACTATTCCCAAATTCCCCACTCCTCCCCACTCCCCTTCCCAGTCTCTGGTAACCGTCATTCACTCTCTACCTCCATGAGATTAATGTTTTTTAGCTATCACATATGAATGGGCACATGAAAACATGTCTCTTTGTGCCTGGCTTATTTTGCTTAACATAATGTCCTACAGTTCTATCCATGCTGGAAATAAGAGGATTTCATTCTTTTTTTAAATGGCTGAATATTCCATAGTGTATACGTACTACATTTTCTCTATATATCTTGGCTATTGTGAATAGTGCTGTGATAAACATGGGAGTGCAGATACTTCTTCAAAATACCAATTTCCTTTCTTTAGAACATTTGCTTGAACATGAGATTTCTGGATCTTATGGTAGCTCTAGTTTTAGCTTTAAAAGTAACCTGCATACTGTTTCCCATAGTGGCAGTACTAATTTACATTTCCATCAATAGTGTATTAGCATTTCCCTTTCTCTGCATCCTCATTAACGTGTTTTTTTTTTTGTTGTTTTTTGTGTTTTTGATGAAGCCATTTTGACTGAGGTGAGATGATATCTCACTGTGGTTTTCCTTTGCATTTCTCTGATGATTAGTGATGTTGAGTATTTTCTCATATACCTGTTGGTCATTTGTAGACCTTGTTTTGTGAAATGCCTTTTCAGATTTTTTGCCCATTTAAAAAATATAATTATTTATTTTGCTGTTATCAAGTTGTTTGAGTTCTTTATCTATTCTGTTTTTTAAAAAAATATTTATTTTTTTTTAGAGATAAAGTCATTGTCTCCCAGGCCAGAATGCAGTGGCATGATCATAGCTCACTGCTGCCTTGGACTCCTGGGCTCAATCAATCCTCCCACCTCAACCACCAGAGTAGCTGGAACTACAGGTGTGAGCCACCTCACTTGATTCTATAGTCTGTTTATTAACCCCTTGTCAGTTGAATAGTTGGCTTACAATTTCTCCTATTCTATAGGTTGTCTCTTCACTTTGTTATTTCCTTTGCTGTTCTAAAGATTTTTAGCTTGATGTGATCTCATTTGTTCATTTTTTGCTTTGGTTGCCTGTGCTTTTGAGGTTGCATTCAAGGAATTTTTGCCGAGACCAATGGGCTGAAGCATTTCCCCAATGTTATCTTCTACTATTTTCATTGTTTCAGATCTTCTATGGAAGACCTGAAATCTGACCATGTTGATTTGATTTTCGTATGTGGTGAAAAATAGGAGTCTAATTTCATTCTCTTGCATATGTCCATCTACTTTTCCAAGCACCATTTATTGAAGAAATTATCCTTTCCTCAATGTATGTTCTTGGCACATTTGTAAAAAAAAAAAAAAAAAAAAAAAAAAAAAAAAAAAAAATCAATTGACTGTAAATTCTTGCATGTATTTCTGGGTTTTCTGTTCCATTCCATTGGTGCATATGTCTGTTTTTGTGATAGTACCATGCTGTTTTGATTACTGTAGTTTTGTAGTATAATTTGAAATCAGGTAATCTGATGCTTTCAGCTTTATTCTTTTTGTTCAGTATTGTTTGGCTATTTTGCTTCTTTTTTTTTTAATTGATGAATAATAATTGTGTATATTTATAGAATACAATGTAATGTTTTAATC
Organism: Macaca fascicularis; assembly: GCF_037993035.2. NCBI lineage: Eukaryota > Metazoa > Chordata > Mammalia > Primates > Cercopithecidae > Macaca > Macaca fascicularis. Next base: position 92,329,558 of record NC_088385.1, read on the forward strand.
TTTGTATACTTTGCAGAAAGACTATATCAAGTTAATACATCCATCACATCGCCAACTTATTATTTTCTTTGTTGAAAATATTAAAAACTTATGTTTTCACTTATATGCAGAATCTAAAACAAGTCTTAGAAACACAGAGTAGAAAGGTGGTTACCAGGGAATAGAGGTGCATGAAGGTGGGCAGCTGGAATTCATTAATTTACTCATTCATTCCTCAAAAATTTTGAAATACATTATCTGTATATGCATAATGATATCAGGTCCAGTGGGAAACCAAATAAATTATATAAATCAATATCACTGTCCTGAGGAAACTTACTGCCCAGTTGAGCTTACAACCTATTAATATTTAAGGAATAATAAAACTGGAAATTATAGCAATAAAAAATAAGTATGCAGTAGCTATTTATAATCCAGATTATTATTTTTGTTTTATTTATAATTTAAGAGGTACCATTTTCTTCAAGAAAACAGTTTATCATTTTTTAAAAATGTACACATTATAATTGCACATCTTTATGAGGTATAGTTTGATATTTCAACACACATATATGTTGTATAATGATAACAAGGTATTCAGCATAACCCTCATTTCATGCATTTATCATTTCTCTGTGGTGAGAACATTCAAAAGCCTGTTTTGTAGCTATTTTGTCATATATAATACCTTACTCTTAACTACTGTGCAATAGAACAGCGGTCTCTAACCCCTGGGTCATGGACTCCTATGGGTCTGTGGCCTGTTAGGAACTGGAACAGTAGGAGGGCAGGTAAGCAACCAGTGAGCATTACTACCTGAGCTCCGCCTCCTGTCAGATCAGCAGCAGCCTTAGGTTCTCATAGGAGAGAGAACCCTATTGTGAACTACGTATGCAAGGGATCTAGGTTCTGTGCCCCTTATTATTTTTATTAGAATCTAACTAATGCCTGATGACATAATTTGGAACAGTGTCATCCCAAAACCACCATGACTCACACCACTGGTCCATGGAAAAATTGTCTTCGATGAAACCTGTCTCTGGTGCCAAAAAGGTTGGTACAGGTCTGATACAGTAGAACGCCAGAATTTATTCCTCTTTTCTAATTGTATCTTTGTACCCATTGACCAACCCATTCCCATCTTCCCTAACTCCTTCACCTCCTCAGTCTCTAGTAACCACTGTTCCACTCTATGAGGAAGCCAAATTACTAGTTTAGACTATTGTGTTTTAAATTGGGTTCACTGAATTTGCTTTAGGAGTTCCACAGCATTTTACCAAAAGATAAGAGAATGGCTGTGTAAGAAAGTTTGCTTTGATTTTGTAAATGACCATAAAAATACACATTTCAAATATTGTATTTGAATACCAAGTTCATATTTTTTCACTTTACTTTTATTGCTATGTTCTAAACAAGTCAAACATAAATGTATTTAGTTCCTTACATATATCTAGTATAACTTTGATAATGAGCTGTATATCTTTTAGAAATTAAAACAAATAATCAAACAAATAAATGTATACATTACTATGCATCATCATTTTGTAACCAAAATTGTATTAACTGATTCAGACAAAGATTATCAGTGCATGCTAAAAACATTGAGTAAAAAGTTGTCTGGGAACTTAATGCTCAACTGATCACAAGTCTCACTATAGATTACACACGAATTTTAAACAGGAAGAGGTATGTACCTCTACAGTGAAGAAATCTAGTGAGCATCATCTTTACCAAGTGTTTAAGATTAGCATAATCAGTAATGGCATAAGCTTAAATTATATTTCTCCTGATATGATACTATGGGAAGGACACAACATTATCTAAAATATAGTATTGTTGACATAAATATTTAATCTGAATCTAATCATGAAAACACAAACAAATCTACAAGGTATTCTATAATGCAACTGGCCTAGAGTCTAAAGTGTGAATGTCACAAAATATAAAGGAAGAGCTGTTTCAGATTAAAGGAACTAAAGAAACAAGACAATTAGATATAATATTTAATTTTTTGATCATTTAGAGGGAAAAAAGCAGCTATAATCTAAATTGTTGAGATACTTGGGAAGATTTCTTATGTAAGATGATTATTATTGCATTAATATTATTTTCTTGAGTGTGATATGTTATTGTGATTATGTAGGAGAATGTTGTGTCATTATGAGACAATATGGAAAGTATTATGATGCTTAAATAATTAGGGATATAGTATCATCGTATCTGCAATTTACTCTGAGTATTTTTCCGGAAAAGAAGGCAAATCTATATCTACATTTATGCCTACCTCTATTTCTATGACTATATCTATGTGAATAACTCAATATCTATAGTTATACTTATATCTCATATGCAACTATATTTATCAATGAAGCAAATGATTAACAACTGATGAATCTAAATTAAAGCCATGTGGGAGTTCTTTCAAATTTCTTATAGGTCTAAAAATTTTCAAACAAAAGAAATTAGGGTAAAAATGATCTCATTTACTACATATCACATTTTTTTCTTTATTTGCCCCATATTTTTGAAATATAACAAGCTATAGAAAATATACTGGTAATTAAGACCAACATTCAAAATGTTACCCAAACTCACAAAGTTAAAATCTGATAGGGCTGAGATATACATCCAGGCTGGACTGGAAGTTCTTTGTCCTTGTCACAATGTTATATTGCTTTCACGGTACACCTAATTACAATCTTCAGACTGGTTTGTGATTACTAATTCAATTTTTTTAATCTCCCAATCACAACTTTCTGACTTTATGTTCTGACTTTAACTGATTTTTAAATCTGACTAACAATTCTTAGAGCACTTTTCGTCTATAAAATAAAGGTTTGGACTAGTGGAAGTTCAGGCTCCCACTAATTATAAGATTTTAGGCTTTTGTGGATTTTACATATTTTTCATCTCAAGTACAGAAAAATATGATCTGATGTTATGTGTATATATAATCTACAAAATGGAAAGACCATAAAATCCTTTTATCTAACAATAATATACACATTCAGGTTAACTTTTAGTAGTAAATATGATGCAATATTCTGATTATTTGAATATTATAATTTATATATATTATATTATTTAATATATCTAAATCTCTACTCATTCCAGACATTTTAGCTTTTGCTGTATTTTTCAAATTGGGATTTCAGAAATGAGAAATTTCTACCATTAGAATTATAAATAGGTTTAAAACAAATTTATTTAAATAATTTAATACTTTAAAAATTATTTCCAAGCAATTTATCTATGAATGTATTTCTCTCTTTCTTCATGCTTCCTAGCTTCTATCTACGTCCGTGAAAGTCTCATTCACTAGTGAAGGGAATTCTGAAAACTTTTACTTCGTTTCTCTTGCTAGGATAGCCATTTCCTTTGCATTAATTAAATTCAGTAAACTTGTTTTACATTCCACTTGGCTTTAACAGTGAAAGCATTGAGGAGTGATATAAGTAAAGGAAGGGTAGATATAAACAAGGAAAACACTCAACACATGTAATAAAGAATGGATACAATGTTTTGCTGTAATAAATTAAGAGCACTTTAATTTGGGTGGGGAAATTTTGTGGACTCTGTAAGGCACTATGATTTATGGGACTAGGCTGGCTAAATTCCAATGTAAAAATTTATCAGTATCCAAATATCTAGTCAGATTAAAATTGATAGAGCAGAGATTCAAAAAATAAGAAAGTTGTTGGTGTCTATCCTCACCCTTCTACCTATCACCAAGAGTTCTATCTCTCAAACCTGCTTGAAAATCACTGTCTGTGAAAGAAAGGCCTTACCCTCATGTCAGAGCAAAAATAAATAGAGACATATTGGTTATTACGCTTCCTCTTCCAACAGAAGGCTGTTATTTTCCGGCATTTCGTGAGAATTCATAATTATGTGTATCTCTATAATACATTTAGAGAGAAATGCATTTCAGTCTTTTCTTGGCAGAAATTGTACAATTCTCAGATGTCACCTTCTATCTCAATTCAAATGTGGAACATGTGAAATTAAACAGTATTGCTGCTAATAGTGCAGTGCTACTTACTGGTAGCCTACTTACTGCTTCTTTTCCTAAAGAAGTCAAAATTTTTTTTAAAGCTTAGCAAATGAATAGCATATAATATAAGAAACTGGCAGAAACTTCAACATGGAGGAAACTTTTAGAAAAAAAAAATTGAACAGATTTTTAACAATCCTAGTGCCACAATTACTGCCTTGAATACTGTGACAATGCAAGTATATTGAGCAATTTCCGGCAAAGGGGTTTGATTGCAATTCATTTATGGAAAGAAGAGAAAACAGTTACCTCTTGTTTTTCATTTCACAAATGATTTTCATGCTATTTTAAAATGCATAATAGCTTTATAAAGTGATTCTCTTTTATTTTTCTGACCCCTTTGTGGCATTCCAGTCTAATAGATTAAGGTGAAACTCAGATAAGTGTCTTCAATGGCCTGCAAAGTAAATGTCACCAAAGATCTAAAATCAAAATGCTATCACTGTAAGTTATAATTTGCGTTTGCTTAGTTTCTAAGAATCAATTTTAAAAGGGAGGTTAAGGCATTAATTTTATGTTTAATACTAAACAGGCCAAAGAAACATAATCTCATAATCTGAAGTACTCATGAATGGTATAAGATAAACCTAAAAGCAGCATTTTAATTATAGTGCATTTGTATTCTGTTTCCTCCAAAGATATTGCCCCTATGCAATCTTCTGATATGACTTTTCTATCTGAGAGAGGCAATAGTTTTAAATTACAAGCATTTATATTATTTACCTCCTCTGCTCTCTGTGGAGGGTGGGTCTGATGGAAAAATCTCTTCCTTTGCTATATTGAGTGGTGGACAGAAATAAAAGAACTCTGGAGAAACGACCTGATAGCTCTATGTCAACATGTGAATCATAAAGAGGGGAAAATTCCAGTGAGAGGAGAGGTAAAATGTAGATTCAATGTGACCTAAGAATGTGTGCTGAGATAGGGTAGATTTGAGAGTACATGAAGAGCATAAAACTTTTGGAAAGGAAGCAATAACTTAACGAGTAGTTTTTGACATGTAGTATGTGATTTAATTTCATCTTGTGTCTTCTGCAAGAAATAATCAGTAAAAGATTGCATTATTTTTAAGACAGCTTAGAAATGGATGTCTAGCACTTTTAGATGAGATGGTGGGCTGAGATTGGTCTTAATGTAGGAGAATGTCAGCATTTTCTTGTGCTTACACAGTTTTCCATAACTCATTTACAAACCTGACTCCTTTCTGGTCTGCCTCTTGCAACTTTTTATGCCTTCTACCTTCCCAGTTTACCTCTTTGTCTCTCAGGTGCCTTCCCCTCTTACCTCAAGTATCCAGGGAAAAGATTAAATGAAAATCACACCACCAACTTTCAGCCATTCTTACCTCCTAAATACTTCTGTGTTTCTCAAATATGTAGTTTCAACACCTGCAACCTGTTTTCTTTTACTCTTGTGTTCATGTTAACTCTGTAAGTCCTAAAGACCAATTCTAATTATTCTTTAAAGAAGATACTTTAGGCATCTTCTCATTTTGTAGCATTGGATACGCTCCACTTTCTCATGTTCTTGAAATTCATCTGGCATTTGGCACTGATACGGGAGGCAGGCAGGGAAGTGCTGTGTAGAGAAGGGTGGGGTACCTGGTGAGAGCTCCACCCTCGGGACTATGTCCATGGATTTAAATAAGGACAGGCATTTCTGTTTTCGTGCCCCAAAAGTTGCCTTTGGGCCCAACACACCCCACCCATCCCCACCCTGTGCTCATAAAAACCCAGGGCACAGACCCAAGTGGCTGGATATCAGTAGGAGCAGAAGAAGACACTGACAGACACCAGCAGACAGTGGCAGGCCAGAGATGGTGGAGTGACGTGGATGCCAAGGAAACTTTGGCCGGGGGCAGTTGGAGGGGAGTCTGGGTGCTGGGCGGCGCAACTCCAGGGAAGACCGCCTTCCCATTCCATCCCCCTTCTGGCTGCCCATCCATCTGGCTAAGAGCTACCTCCGCCACGCCATAAAACCTTGCGCTCATCCTCCAAACCCACGTCTGATCCGATGTTTCTGGTACACTAGGGCAAGAACCCAAGAAACAGAAAGCCCTCTGTCCTTGTAATAAGGCAGAGGGTCTATCTGAGCCGATTAACACAAGCCACCTGAAGATGGCAAAACTGAAACAGTACACTGTAACACACGCCCACTAGGGCTTCGGGAGCTATAAATACTCAATCCTAGATGCTGCCGTGGGGTGGGAGCCCAAAAATGCTGCCCAGGACCTGCCCGTCTGCATGTTTCCCTTATGGGTTTGAGCAGTGGGGCACTGAAGAAGAGCGCCACATCCATGTCACATGCCCTGAGAAGGGGATAAGGGAACTCTCCCATTTCAGCATTTTGTAGTAAGATAATGGAGAATTTCTTCTTTTGTTTTTGCTTATCTAACAGATGTCAGGTTTCATATCAAGCCTTTACATGTACAACAATCCTGCAGATACCTCATTACAGTGATGTTATAGAGAGAAAATGTTGGCATACAAGTGAGGTAAATTTGTCCAAGATCGCATGGTGCGTTTTAAAGTTTAATGTAGGCATTCTGTCTCTAGAGTATGCTCACTTAGGTACTCCACTGAATATTCTCTAACCAATGAGATTGATTATATTGCCACTAGTTTTCTTTCTAAACAAAGATCATACTCCTTTTGTAAGTAAAATTAGGAGATGATATGCAACCTATCTGAAATGTACTTTACTATCCTTACCTCCAGCCTACCTTAACCACTCTGCAGCCAAAACTAAACTTAGATATTGTTTTCATTATTTTGTACTACCTGCTCCTCAAACATGTCCAAACAGGATCCTACCTCAGGGTCTTTACCCTTACCCTTCTCTTTCTTGAATGCACTTCCCACATATACAATCTTCACATGAGTTGATCTCGCTTACTTTAGGCATCTTCTCAAATGCCAGTTTGAAAGGCTTTCCTTGACCTCTCTGCCTAAATAGCAGTCCTCCCATGATATACTTTGTCCTGTTACCTGTTTGATTTTACTTCATGCCATTTTGTGGCACTTTTCACTACCTAACACATTCCCTATTTATTTCTTAGGTCCTTGTGTTTCACCAACAGAATATAACTTATTTAAAACTGGGACTTTATTTTGTTCATAGTTTTATCTCCATGACAAGAGCAATGCTTGCCTGAAGGAAAGAAATCAAAAAGTGTTTTGGCATGAACCCATGAATTAAACTAGCTTCACTGCATTAAATACGTTTCTCCCGCCTTAAAAAAAAAATTGTAAATTGTGGGGCACATGTGCAGGATGAACTGGTTTGTTACATAGGTAAATGTGTGCCATGGTGGTTTGCTGCACCTGTTAACCCATCACCTGGGTATTATGTTCAGAACGCATTAGCTGTTTTTCCTGACACTCTCCTCGGCCGCTCCTTCCCTGCCAACAGGCCCCAGTGTGTGTTGTTCCCCTCCCTGTGTCCATGTGTTCTCATTGTTCACCTTCTACTTGTAAGTGGGAATGACTAGTTTTTAAAACCAGATCAAGATCAAATGAATCTTTTCTAAGACACCATTTCTTCCACTAGGAAGACTTAATTGCTCCATCTTCACAGTTGGTATTACACTTTGTAGTTAAGTGTATTTCAGCATATTGTTTAAAAGTGTTTTTATTTTGCATTCTGTTTGTGTTGTTTCCATCCTTGACTAGAATATAAAATATTAAAGGTCATGAATCTTGAGTAGCTAAAAAATACTTGAATGGTTGAAACAATTATTTTATGAAGTACAAATTAAAAACAACTACTAGATAAAAAGAATAAGAAAAATAGTTTGTTTGTCACTGAAAATATTCGAGGTACTTTCCCTCTGGGTAGTCAGTTACATTTATAACATATATTGTTACATTGTTGCATCTTTAAATACAGAAATACAAAGAGGCTCTGGGGTGTCAGCTTGACCCTAACTTGACAAGTGTCAGATCAATTCATTTTAGAATATAGGGAGATCACTGTACAGAATACACCTTCCTTAAAATATCTCTATTGAAAATAGAAAAGAATAAGACTATCCTTCCAGATCTGATTGGAATATTTTAGAACTTCAACAATTTAATGTGGAGTTTGAAATTAGATTTTTGTTCCTAAATTGTTAAATTGTTCAGGAAAGCACCTTCTGAAGGATTTTAAATAACATAATTGCCTGACAATTACCTTGAACACACTGAACAATTTTCTCCCACTAAGAAGAAACTGAGCTCTTGCAAAAAAAAAAAAAAAAAAAAGTCACTTAGGTGTAGCACACTGGAATAACAGTACAAAACCTTAATAGCTGGAATTTCTTTCTGTCTCGCCAAATGAAAGTAATTTAATGACTCACTTTGCCACAGTTTTTCTCTGACTAAAATCATACAAAATTCTTTTTAATTTGTGTGTGTGTGTTTCTATAGGTCAAAAAAAAAAAAAAAAAAAGGAATCCTAAAAAAGCAATAGAGTCATACATAAATGACAAGTCTTCTTTACTTCTTTTTTGTTTGTTTGTTTGTTTTTTGTTTTGTTTTTCCGAGACGGAGTCGCCCAGGCTGCCAGGACGGAGTTCAGTGGCGCGATCTCTGCTCACTGCAAGCCCCGCCTCGCAGGTTCACGCCTTTCTCCTTCCTCAGCCTCCGGAGTAGCTGGGACTACAGGCGCCCGCCACCACGCCGGGCTAATTTTTTTTTATATTTTTAGTAGAGACGGGGTTTCACCATGTTAGCCAGGATGGTCTCCGTCTTCTGACCTCGTAATCTGCCCGCCTCAGCCTCCCAAAGTGCTGGGATTACAGGCGTGAGCCACCGTGCCCGGCCTTACTTTTTTCTATTCTTTAACTCTCAAATTTAAACTCACATAGATCTCTCCCTAAACCCCTGCCCCTAACATTTCTATTGGATAGTTTTAGAGCTCCATCTATGGTCCCTGGGTCCCTGCTGGCACCTTAATATTACTCAGATTTTCACTTATTTTTCAAAAATGGCAAGTCCAGCTCAGCCCATGGGCCGTCATTGCTATGACAATTAGTGTTTTTCATTGTCTTCTCTTTGTAGCAACTGGGATTTATTCTCTGACTTGGGTGTAGTAATCAGTGTCAGTGCTTTATACATTTGTCACAGTGTTTGGAGCAATTGCCTTCATAAACACTAAATTTTGCACATTTTAACTTTTAGAGACAATCTTTATCTGTCATATGGAAATTGAATTTGACTTCTACTATCCTTAAAAATTGTACTTTTGTGGCTCAAGTTCTTTCTTGCTGTCAGTCTAAAAAGCAGCATTGTCGGAATTAGTTCTTGCTGGTCTTTTATTTTGTAAGCTTCCAGTAAGTAAACGGGATCATATTTAAAACTAGGTCACTTACTTTCAACTTTAGAATTTTCTTACCTATTTTATATGATGATTCAAATTTAAGACAATCTATAGAATTACAAAAACATAATAAATTAGTTGTATTCTTTGCAGCTGTTGTCATTTAATTGAATGAACTTTTCACTTGAAAAAAAGTATTTTTCTAGCCGGGCGCGGTGGCTCAAGCCTGTAATCCCAGCACTTTGGGAGGCCGAGGCAGGCGGATCACAAGGTCAGGAGATCGAGACCACGGTGAAACCCCGTCTCTACTAAAAATACAAAAAAACAAAAAACAAAAAACAAAACAAAACAAAAAAAAACTAGCCGGGCGCGGTGGCAGGCGCCTGTAGTCCCAGCTACTGGGGAGGCTGAGGCAGGAGAATGGCGTGAACCCAGGAGGCAGCGCTTGCAGTGAGCCGAGATCGCACCACTGCACTCCAGCCTGGGCGACAGCACGAGACTCCATCTCAAAAAAAACCAAAAAAACAAAAAAACAAAAAAAAAGTATTTTTCTGATGTCATGATATTAGAAGTATCAACAACAATAATAATTGATGACATTTGTCCATTTGTCCATAATCTTATAACATGCTTTACATGCATTATCGTAATTTTTTAACAACTACTATAACATAGACTCTATTATCCATATTTTACAGAAAATACATCTTTAGATTTATGGAGATTATATAATTTGCTCATGCTCATACATTTAATAAGTGTTAGATTATAACTGAGAATTCATTCTATATTAGGCTTTGTTATATTTACTAATAAATTGTAACTTCAAATGATATTATGCTAAACTATAATTTCAGGTGTATTTGAAACAATTACACTATAATAAGTGATTATAAACAGATACAGAAGAATTTGACATGCTTATCTCAAAGAGAGAATTGGGATTATTTAATCATTTAATCTATCAAAATCATAAAATTTCATTGAAGACAAAAAATTGAGACTATATTGAAAGTATGAACCTTTCTTAAAAATTACATTAAAAATTATCTATATATTATGTATATTTTCTAATTAAGACTACAAATATTTTTTGATTATGAAGAGTTTTATTAAATGACTTGTGATTTCAGTCACTGGTAATATTTAAATGCAGGTAGTTGAGAGAGTAACCTGTCTCTATTTTCATATTAAATAATCTTAATGATTTTAACTCAATAGCTCTTGATTATCCTGTTTAAGGATCAATGCCAGTACTGTAAGTTTCATTTTACCATGTACAGGAAAACAGCAATATATATGGGAACCAACTTGAATATACTCTGAGAAATGAATAAATGATTTGGGTAAAATATTTTATTAGTATTGAAATGTATATTCAATACTAAAAAGCATAAGAGTATAATACATAAATAATTAAACTTGGAGGTTCTTTTAGGATATTTCAGCATACAAAAATATACAAAGAGGCATACTTATTGTATAACAGGTAAGAGGAGTTTTCAGGTTCATCAGGGGAAAAGGAACCTGTCTCAGCAGGTTTTGGGGAGAACTTCAATATGAGTCAAGGTTCAGGATAGTTCTAGAGACTTGATTCTCTTTGGATGACCCCTGTTTTCTTCTCAAAAGTGGGCTTCCATTGTTACGTACAAGACCTCTGCCACTGTGGACGGTCAGCTAAACTACTGTGTATTTTGGCTTTTACTGTTAGTGCGCTACAGGCTAAGTGTCCCTACTCTCTTTTGTTGTGTCCATGGCTTTGGCTGACTCATGGCTTCTCCTCATTCAGGACCTGCTCAACGGTGCTACCACTGGCATTTGGGGCCTAATAATTCTTTTTTTGTAGGGGGCTGTCCTGTGCATTGTAGGATGTTTAGTAAGATCCCTACTTCTGGCACTTGATGCCAGAAATGTCCCCAAGTTGTCACAACCAACATATCTCCAGACATTGCTAAATTTTCCCTGGGTTGGCGAGGGTGGGTAGACAAAATTTTAAGTGATTTAAATCATTGACTTACACTTAAATTTCTCCCTATGAGTTAGATCCCCACCTCACAGTTACTCACCTGAGATGTACTGTCCCCATCTCACAGTTAAACTCACCTTCACAGAGAGCTTCCCAGAAGATGGCAGTATGCCCAGCCAATATCTTACATAGCCTCTCCATTAGAGTTAAGTAATATCTTAGCCTTTAAGCCCTTAAGGGTTGCTAAATAAACCAAATTAGAAACACAATTTCCTTTTATTTTGTTATCGTTTATAAGAATTTATTTTGTAATCTCTATACCATTTCTATAAGTATATACCTACAGATACTATATTTGCTTATTTATATTCCAGAATGCCAGGTTCAAGTTCAGACTGATACTAGTTGTGTGACATTGATCAGTTTACTTAACCCAACTAGGCCTTAGTTTTCTTAAGTGGGGATAAAATAATACCACACTTGTAGGATTTTTAGAATGATTAATTAATGTTTATTAAAAATATGTTTAATGTCTGTTAAATACATAATCAAAATAATGATGTCTATTACCCCCAGAACTTTTCTCATGTATCAATATATTGACTGTGGTGATGGTTTCGTGGGTTTACACATGTCTCAAATTCACCACATCATACATTTTAAATATGTGCAGTTTGTTTTATGTTGATTATACCTCACTAAGAGTAAAAAAAAATTGTATCAATTATATCAATAATATATATTTATGTATTTGTAATGATATTTAGCTAATGATAAAAATAGTCATTTCTGGATTGTGGTAGTTTGTGTCATTTGTTTGAGACTTAACTAAAATTTTATTGCATTTAATTTAAAAACTGTTATTCTTTGCTGCATTGTTTAAAATTTTTATAATGAATATATAAAATAAACATGAAACATTTAATTTCTTAGGGGGAAGTATTTTGAATATAATGATGTATTTAATATTCCTTTATAATTCTTTATACTTTGTCACTCTTCTTTATGCAGGCTTCTGATTTAATATTTCTCATCCAAATCTCTAAGTGCTTTTCTTCCAATGTTTTACATTTGACAGATTCACATCTCAGAGAGAGAACTTACTTCCTACTTTTCCATTTCTCAGTATGACTATGAAAACTCATTCCATAATTTTCTCATGTTTTGTATTTTTTTCCTGTATTTGGAAATAATTTATGTAGTAAATGAACACTTCCTTATATTTAACTTAAAAGCAAGATACAATTTAAGTTAATTCTTGCTTCCTGTCTACAGAAAACAATGGCTGCTAATCAATTTTGGCTTAGCAGTTTTTCACATACAGGGAGTGTTAAAATTCTCCTTGCTCCTCTGCATCAGATTAATTTTGTTTCTTTTATAGCACGGTGAGTTTTATTTTTGTTTCCACAAACTACAAGTAATCATGATGTTCTTAACTGCCTCTGAGTAGGCCAAATTTTGTCAATTTCTGCAGTGTAATGGCAAGAACCTCCCTCTCTTTCTTCCGCTGATACACACAAAGTGCTCCTTTCCTGCCTGAAGCTACGGGAAATTTAAAGATTTAAAAAATCAGATTATTGACTATAGCACAAAACATCTCACCCATAATAATATGGCTTGCATTGCCTCATATACATCATTGTTTTAATCAGTGCCTAGGTTAAACACTCACCTTTTAAAATTAATTTTTATTATAAAAATATATCCAGTTTTGAATACATAAATTGCAAACATTTAGAAAGTACACATAATTATTATTTTATTTTATTTTATGTTTCTCCCTTCTATTGGCAATAACAGTGGTTGTGCCAATGGCTGCTTTTATATGGACACGGGATGGAGAAAGCAAACGTGCTACTGATTACAGTAGTCTTCTCTTTGTTTATGAAGTAAGCAAGCATAGCATGGCTTTAAATTTCCATTTTCTTTTGACTTGGGAATAGCTTTGAAAGAGTATATCTCTGTCTCGTTTGACATATTTATATTTTGAGTCAAAGCCTACTATTTGATTGGCTATTCTTTTCAACAATATCCCCAGTCCATTGTGGTATTATTTTGGTTCTCTATTAAGTCTGCTTCATTTCATTACCTCACCTTCTTCCTCAACACTTGGTTCTTTCTCTGTCATTTTCCAACTATGTTCTTCCTGTTTCCTTTTAAATGTGATGGTCAAATTCTCACCCTGGTTTTCAAAACCTGCCAGGATCTCCTGATACGTGGCGACTGCCTCCGACATGGATTATGTGTTCTACTCCAATGCCTTGTTATGGAAAAGCAGACATGCCACATCATTCACCATATCAGATATATATTTTGTGGGTTTTTTTTTTTCATTTCATATTTGGATGCCTACTTTGTCCTTCTTGATCACTTTTTGAAACCTGTTTTTGCTTTGAGGCTCATTTCATGTCCTATTCCCTCTGAGGACACATTTGTTCACTTCCTAGTCTGATTATCTTTAAAATTAAAGTCTTAGAATTTACAAGTGTGAGGAATTTCAGAGATCATGTAGTTTAATACCTTAGATAATCTAAGGAAATTAGGAATTTTGGAGATCATGTAGTTCAATACCTTAGAAAATTTAAGGAAATTTATCAGTGTCAAAGAACTAGCTACTGCAGAGCTGACTAACAGCTTCAAATTTTATATCACAGGACAGTGCTCTCTCTCTCTCTCTCTTTTTTTCCCCCCAATAACATGTTGTTTTGGCATTGAATCACATCTTATTTTCTTGTATTACTTTATTGTTTCATTGCATGAGTCTCGTTTCCCAATTTGGTAGAGGGTTCTTACAGGTTCATACTTTGTATATCCTCCAAGTGCCAAGACCATCCAAGCCACAGAGCTGTTGTATGTGTGTGCACTCTCCCTCTATTCTTTCTCTTTCTCTCTCCTTGTCTCTCCCTCTCTCTCTCTCTCTCTACACACATACACACACACCCACACACACAAATGCACTACTACCAATCATAGATTCACCAGATGTCTGTTTTTAAGAGCTTTAATCATCCGGTCTTTGTATGCCCAATATAGACTCTGTTAAGGCCTCTTGTGATACTTTACATGTATTTAGTTTTGTCCAATATTAGATTATAAAAATGCATTGGATGAATCTCTGACTCCCTTCTACTTCTGCCACCCTAAATTATTATCCACCAGGTTCATCAGTTTCCTTTCTTTTTCTTTCCTTGATGATAGGAAAAGGCTGATATCTGCATGTGACAAGTACTCTCACAAGTACCTCCACTGAAACAAATTTCCTTAAGTGGCAAGAAAAGGCCGGAGCTCAAGGTAAACAAAGCTTTTTATATGTGTTTTAGGACTTGCCTCTTTTTTCCTCTGTTCATTGCATATGTCTTGCTTGTTTAGCCTTGGTCATTTTGTGAAATTATGAAAAAGTAATTACTATGTTCATTGGAAGAGGTATATCTTTGTAGATTCATGTAGCATTCTGCCTCTATTCTAACAGTTTCACCACAAGTAAAGAACTAAATCTGTAAGACAAAAATATTGTGTGTGTGTGTGTGTGTGTGTGTGTGTGTGTGTGTTTGGGGTGGGGGGAGGTTGGGAAGCAGCTGCTATTAAGATAGCTGTATGTGGAAACCACAAAACTGAGTCATAAAATACACTGCATGAAGAGAGAACAGGTTTGAACATAAGGAAGTCTTACAGTGAATTACCCTTTCACAAGGAAGCAGTCCCTCTGGAACATCAAGTTAGTAATCTAAACTATATTTTACTATTAAAACTACTCATGCTTGAAATAAGTTGTCCTAGTCATTAATTAAATCATAAAATCACTGAAAAAACTAACTGACATCTTTGTAAAATGGGGATTTAATTATAACTTTAATCTTGGCAATGCTGCTTGAAGCGTAACTTAACACTATGACCATAAATGTGTATACTCAATAAAACGTAACCTTTCCACTTATTAGCAACATTTCCTTCACTTAAGGGGTTTCCTTTTCTTAGACTGTTGGAACATTTGAGGACTCTCCACTTTATGAGTCCTTGGAGAAATACATAGTTCTTTGAATATGGAGACAAATATGGAGACAACATTCAGAAGCGTCTCAAATGACTTATAACTTAAAACTTAGGCTTAACCATAATTTCCATTTGGGGAAATAAAAGAAATGTTAAGTAGCAGCATGATGCATTCCTTTTCACCTGTAATTCCATTTATTTATATTTTTAAAATAAGACCTTAGTGTTTATTACTTTTAGCAGAAATAAATTAAAAATAAATCTTGCTTGTCTATTGCAATATTTTTTTGACACTTAAGAAACTCTCTGCTGGGAAATAGGCTGCCTTAGAGAAAGTATGTCTGTCTTGTGCATTGACATGGCCCAAGCACATAGTAAAAGGCATCACCTGCCCTCACGAATGCTCATTACATGGATATTTTCTTTCACAGCAAGCCCTAGAAACAACACCTTCATAATGCAGCCTGTCTTCGGCTTTTGTTTAAATTGATGAAAGTAGGCTAACTTCTCTAGCAATACTCCTGAAACCATATAAGCTCTTGCTCAATATATTTTTCCCCACATAAACCAATCAGGTGATCAACTGGACCAGCTAACTTCTTAACAGTCATTCGGGCTCCCAGGTGAATGCAGGTTCTTTCATCTTCAGCAGATTTCGATACCCCGTAAGCCACCATCTTGGTAGACTTGAAGTGAAACATACACTGAGGAGAATGTGTAGTAGGTTTTCATAATCCAATCTTGGTAGTAGCACATATCATTTCTGCTTCCTTTCTTTTGCCTAGAACTTAGTACATGGCCACATATAAGTAAAAGAGAGGCAAGAAAACATGGTTTGGCTTGGCTGTGTATCCAGAAAGAAGAGAGGCTCATGCATTTGGGTGATCAAGTGGTTATTTATGCCACACCTGTTCAAGCTCATTCAGTCTTCACTGGTGCAAGAAAGGAATATCTTACTTTTAGATAGCTCATTTCAAGAAACCTTGTGTCTTCTAAAAGGAAATCCAGCTGGGCCATTTCCAGTTTTCAATTCCAGAAAGATAATCAGATTTCTCCTAATGAAATTGAGACCACTGATATCAAGCACAGTATCTCCAAGTAGATATAACTTAGATATTTTATGACATTGGTAACTTTATTTTCTGTGTCTGGAAAAATTCAACCATGTTTGTTTCTGTGTAAGCCTATATTCTATCCAAACCATTACTGACAATTTTAGTGCTAGGTTGAAAGTTCAAGGTCTGTAGAACTGGCTTGAGCTTTTGGGTTTCAAAACTTACCAGGTTTCTTAATAGAATATTTTTATTTACTTTTATTTTGGAAGAGTTGAAGTGAAAAACTACCAACTGTGTAACTCAGATGCAAACGAGTGGCATTGGTGAAATTGGAGGCTTTGGATGATGTCACACAAATTCACACAAATTCAGTTTCCCATTATTCAACATGAACACTGCTTTTCTGGTAATGAGTTATGCCAAATCCATTTTGTTCCTATATCTTTTTTGTTCACTGATTTACTCATTTTGGACATAAAAGACTGCTGAAGTTAAAAAAAAAAAAAAGTGATTTCTGCAGGAAAAACCATCTAATCTAATCTAATCTAATCTGATCTTGTGATGACTCCAATCAATGAGAATTCTGAATTCTATGTCTTCCCTATTGTTAGCAAAGGTAGCTTCTCCTGTTGGATTTTTGATGCCTCCTCTTGATGTAATGCCTAATAATGATTCCCCAGCAGCTGCTATTCTCAACCTAGATCATTTTAGAAGGACTGCTGGATCTTTGCTGAGCTTTCTTCTGGTAGCTACAACTATGCAAACCTTTTTTGAAGGAGGTTTCTTCAGTAGGTGACCAACTGTTCTAGTTTGCTTGGGGCTCAAGTGTGTTCCAGGATACAGGAATTTCAGTGATAAACCAGGACAATCCCAGGCAAACCAAGATGAGTTGGTTATAATCTTACGGTTCTCTGGAGCAGCCAGGTAACAACAGCAGCACAAAATCCCATACTTCCTTGCTTTCCTCTCAGCATAATTTTTACTTTCTGTGAAGTAGCAATTGGCAGTGCCAATTTACCTTTGGCTTAGCAGAAAACATTTCTGCAATTGTGTTTACATACAACCTGAAGCAGAGTAAGAATGCTTTTTAAAATTCAAATCCCTGAGTTCTACCTCAGATCAACCCTCAAATCTCACAAATGGAACTTGCAAAACCACATTTCTAATGAGTATTTTATAGGAATCCCTGTATTCATTAAAGTTTGGACTATATTTCTTTATGAAATCTATTTATAAAGTAGCAAGAGAGAACTTCTGTTTTTAGCTATCAGGATCAAGTTTAGGTAACGAGAGAGTTTGACAAAAACACTCATTTTTTTTGATGCATTTAACTTATTTAAGTAATACAGGCACTTATTTAAGTAAGACCCCAAGTTACAGTTACCTACACATTTGGGGGTATACATACCTGGGGGTTACCAAAATCCTGCCCCATGCAGGAGTGCTTGGTGTATACATGGGATTCTGAACATTACTGTTTCAGGGTCTTTCCTCCAACCCTTGCCCCAGGGCAATTATTAGATGTTTAAGCTCCAATCAGGCCCTCCTTTCTCTTGTACATTCCTTAGATGCCATTTCAAACTTATCATTATTGCAGTCATATCTATACCACTATCAAATTCTTCGAGGGAAAGCTGCACTCCTCCCAGACCCCCTCAACTCCTGGTTCTTTCTTTGTCACATCTTCTCCTTCACAGGAATCATCACCATGAGAGAACCCTCCTACCCTGGAATATGAGCACAGTGCGATGGTCCTTCTCGCCCTGTGTCAGCACAGTAGATACAACTCTTCTGAGACACATAGTTGGCCTCCTCCACTCCCTTCTCTGCCTCTGGGCTGGATAGTGAGTTTTTCTGTGGGGGAGAAAGGAGACAATGATTAGCATTCCCCCCAATCTTTACTTCTAGGCTTAAATTTATTTCTTTAATTGCCGAGTGTTAGCTAGAGTATCCCATTTCTGGATGGCTGACTCCTTCCAATTTATTTTCATCATTTTAAGAAAAATCTAGGGAGAGCGAACAACCTGTTGTGGTCATGCTAGATCAGTCCACTAGATGGCACTCTTAGGTTAGCTTTGCTTCCAGTTTCCATCAATGCAGGAGTTTTACAGTGAAGCAAAAGCTGAAAGAGCCATAGTTTATGTTTCATGATTTACTTGGTTGGTTAGAAGTACTGCAACGTTTTACACTATTTCAGAAATTAAGATATGTGCTTTACTGTTGAATCTGACTTTATTATATTGTGATACTTTCGGGGTTACCTTACAATGTAGGCAAACAATAGTAAGCAGGTGAATGCCTTTACTGGGTCCCCCCACTATTTGTTGTCGTAGATTCAAGAGCCCAGGAGGAGCCACGTACCTCTTTCCCAGAGACAGAGCTTGGGTCTTACTATAGCTCTCACTGAGACAACTCTGTTTTCACCAGTAGCCTCTCTTCTCTTCTAACTCGTAGAAAGCACAGCCGCTGTGCCGCGCATTTTCCTTGGTCACCTTCCTTGACTCTCTCCACTATACAAACTAAGTTTTCATAATAATTTTGGTTCTATTTCATATTCGCTATTACATCTTATGACTTTAATTAAAAAACAGATATATTTTCAGAAGAAATGATTAGGGGTTTGGAATAAGATAGTTTTATTTTTTAAAAAAATATTGTATTTTATTTTTGTATTACTTTAGATTCAGGGATGCGTGTTCAGGTTTGTTAAATGGATACATTACATAATGCTGGGAGCTGGGCTTCTATTGACCTCATCACACAAATAGGAAACATCATACCCAACTGGTAGTTTTTCAAACCTTGCCCTCCTGTCTTCCTCCCCGCTTTTGGAGGGAGTGCTGATGTTTCCGTCTTTATATCCATGTGTACCTGTTGTTTAGTTCCCACTTACAAGTGAGGACATGCAGTATTTGATATTCTGTTTCTGCAAAAATTAACTTTGGATAATGGCCTCTCCTGCATCCATGTTGCTACAAAAATAACATGATTGTGTTCTTTTTTATAGTTATGCTGTATTCCAGAGTGTGTATGGACCACATTTTCTTCATTCAGTCCACTTTTGATGGACACTTAGGTTGATTCCATGACTTTGTTATTACAAGTAGTGCTGCAATATCATGAGAGTGCCGGTGTCTTTTTGGTGAAATGATTCATTTTTCCTCCAGGTAGATACCTAGTAGTAGAATTGCTGGGTCAAATAGCAGGTTTGTTTGTTTGTTTGTTTAGTTCTTTGAGAAATACTATACTGCTTGCTGTAAACGCTGAACTACTTTACATTTCTACCAAATGTTACTTTTTGCTCCATCCTCAGCACCATTGTGAATGGTATGAGATGGTATCTCTTTGTGGTTTTAATTTGCATTTCTCTGATGATTAGCGATGATGAGCACCTTTCCACCTGTTTGTTGGCCGTTGTATGTCTTATTTTGAGAAGTGCCTATTCATGTTTTTTTGCTCGCTTTTTAATGGGTTTTTTTTTTCTTTCTGCTTTGTTACATATGGATTCTGGATATTAGTCCTTCATCAGATACATAGATTGCAAATGGTTTCTCCCATTCTGTAGATTGTCTGTTTACTCTGTTGATGTTTCTTTTGCTGTAAGGAAACACTTTGGTCCCATTTGTCAATTTTTTGTGTGTTTGTTGTAATGGCTTTTGAGGTCTTCATCATAAATTATTTGCCTTGGCTAATGTCGAAAAGAGTTTTTCCTAGGTTTCCTTCTGGGATTTTTATTGTTTGAGGTTTTACATTTAAGTCTTTAATGCATTTTGAGTTTGTTTATAATTTTTACGTATGGTGAGAGGAAGGGGTTCAGTTTCATTTTCCTGCAAATTGCTAGGCGGTTTTCACAACATCATTTACTGAATAGTATGTCTTTTCACCATTGCTTATTTGTGTCAGCTTTATTGAAAATCAGTTGGTTGTAGATGTGTGACTTTTTTTCTGGGTTCTCTATTCTGTACCATTGATGTATGTGTCTATTTTTGTACCAGTACCCTGCTGTTTGGGTTACTGTAGCCTTGTAGTGTAATTATAGGTAACATGTAGTCAGCAGGTATACCTAACAGTATAGTCAGGTAATGTGATACCACTGCCACTAGTTTTGTTATTTTTGCTTATGATGTTTTTGTTTGTTAATTAGTTTGTTTTTAAAGCTATTTGGGTTCCTTTTTGATTCCATGTGAATTTTAGAATTTTTTCTTCTAATTCTGTGAAAAGTGACATTGTTAATTTGATAGAAATTTCATTGAATCTGTAGATTACTTTGGACAATATCATCATTTTAATGCTTATTCTTCCAATCTATAGCATGGGCTGTTTTTCCATTTGTCTGTTTCATTTCTAATTTCTTTCATCAGTGTTTTGTAGTCGTCCTTGTAGAGATCTTGCACCTCCTTGGTTAAATATACTCTTAGATATTTTATTTGTGTGTGTGTGGCTACTGTAAATGGGATTGAGTTCTTGATTTGATTCTCAGTTTGAAGGTTACTTGTGTATAGAAAGGCTATTGATTTTTGTACATTGATTTGTATCTTGAAACATTGCAGTTGGTTTTCACCTCTAGGAGGCTTTTAGAGGACTCTTCAGGGTTTTCTAGTTATCTTAGAGTTTCTAGGATCATGTCATCAGCCACCAGAGATAATTTGCCTTTCTGTTTTCCTATTTGGGTGCCTTTTATTTCTTTCCTTTGCCTAGTTGCTCTGCATAAGACTTCCAATAGTATGTTGAGTAGGCGTGGCTGAGTGGATGTCCTTGTCTTCTCCCAGTTCTTAGGGAGAATGCTGTTGTTAACTTGAGATCTTCCTATCATTTTGATATAGGCATTTAGTACTATAAACTTTCCTTTTAACACTGCTTTTGCTGCATCCCAGAGGTTTTGGTATGTTGTGTCTTTATTTTTATTTTATTTTATTTTTTAAATCTGCCTTTATTTTGCTGTTTACCCCAAAGTCATTCAGGAGCAAGTTGTTTAGTTTCCATGTTCTTACGTAGTTTTGTTTTCTAGTTTCATTTCATTGTGGGCTGAGAAGATGCTTGATGTGATTTCAATTTGTTTTAAATTTATTGAGACTTGTTTTATGACCATGTGGTTAACTTTAGAGAATGTCTGTGCTCAGATAAGAAGAATGTATATTCTGTGGTTATTGGGTGGAGTGTTCTCCAGATGTCTATTGGGTCCATTTGGTCGAGTCCAATTTAATCACCAAGTTTCTGTGTTAGTTTTCTACCTCAATGACCTGTGTAGCTTCCTTTAAATTTTTTTTTGTTCATGTTGACCTTGCATAATCTGATGACTCTACACCTTGGGGATAGTCATCTTGTATAGTATTTCGCAAGTGTTCCCTGAATTTCTTTAAGCTGGAGGTGAACCTCTCCTACAAGAGTATGAAAAATTTCCTGAATTATTCCCACAGATATGTTTTCCAACTTGCTTACTTTTTCTTCTTTTCTCTCAGGAATGCAAATAAGCTGTAGGTTTGATCACTTTACATGATCCCATATTTCATGCAGGCTGTGTTTATTTTCTTTAAATTCTTTTTTCTTCATATTTATCTGGCTGGGTTAATTCAAAAGGCTGGTCTTCAAGCTCTGAAATTCTTTCTTTTGTTTGGTATAGTTCACTCTGAAAGTTTCTGGCTGTATTTTGAATTTTTTTTAGTGGAATTTTCAATTTCAGCAGATCGATTTTTTTTTCTTAGTATATCTATCTCGTCTTTTATATCCTAATTTTTTTCTGATTTCTTTGTATTTGATTTCAACTTTTCCTTGCATCTCATTGAATTTCCTTAAAATCCATATTTTAATTTTTTGTTTGTCCTTTCAGCCATTTGAATCTAGTTATGATCCAGCGGTAGAGAGCTAGTGTGATCCTGTGGAGGGGGCAAAGCTTACTGGCTTTTTGTACTGTCAGAGTTCTTATACTCATTCTTTCTCATCTGAGGGAGTTGTCACTTCTTATTTTTGAAATTGCTATTGTTTGGATGAGACTTTTACTTTTTTCAATTAGTTTTTTTTTCCCCTTGAGGGTATGACTGTGATTTTTGTTATGTATCATCCTTTGGCTTCATTTCTGGGTGCTTTCAGGGAGCCACAGTTCTGGATGGGTTCCTAGGTAGTGGATAACTTCTGAGAGGTGGCTTTCCCATATTCTTCTGGTTGTAGTGATGCAATGGAGGTAAGCGCTGACCCACTATTTCCTACAGAGCTGAGGGTGCAAAGGTCTCAGGAAGATTATCTCAAGGACCAGCACTAAGTCCTTCTATTAGCAGGTTTTTTTATGTGATGGTGAAGTTCAGGCTGCAGTCCCGCAGATGATACTTGACAGTACGAGTGGGCTCTCCCTCAGGTAGGCTGATGTCAAGTAGAAGCACTACCCTGACAGGGAGGTGGCAGGAACAGACTGTGTTGGAGTGCACTGAGGTCTCCAGGATAGGGGTGGGAGGTGCACCAACTCCTCTTCTTGAACTGGCAGGAATGTGTTCTGTTCCCCTACCAGGCCCCTGTTGCAAGGCACAGGACTCTAAGTTCATAAAGACTTTCTCTTTTGATTCCGGGCCGTAGTGTGGCTGTGGGCCATGGCAGGCTCCCTGATGACTGCCACTAAAGTGGGTTTGGGGCAAAGCCTGTTCCTGGAGACCAGAGCAGTCAGGCTAAAGACTTGTCTGTCCGCTATTGCCGGGGCACTGCCAGTCTGTGTAGGGAGAACAGTTAGGCCCTACTCTGCATGAAAGCCTGAGCACCACAGGCTCGCTTTCAGCAAGGGGTGGAACCTTCACAAAAAGCACAAAAAAACACTTTTGGTCAGCGTACACTCTCGGTACTTGCCAAAACCAGACTGAGTCTGGGGGAGTGTCTGGTGGTGTACAAGGAGGGAATCCCCAGGTAGGGCAATGTCTTACCACAGGGGCACAACCTGTATGGAACCCAGCATGTCGGTTCATGTCTGCTGGGAGTGCAGGCTTTGTCTGCATGGCCACCTGGTTCTCTGTCCCCGGGAAGTTCCCAAACCACCACCAATTGTATTGCCCTGAGCTGGGGGGGCAGAGGCACTCTGCAACAGTTTGGTGGTCAGCAAATTGTCAGAGGGGTGACGGGGAGGAGAGAAGCCTTTCTACCTACCCTTCCCATGAGGCACCAAGTTCTTCAGGGTCCATCTCTGACAGACTTTTGCTACTTTCCTTTTCTTTCCTCCTCCAGCTTCTTCCCTTGGGGACTCTGACAAGTCTTGGCTCTCTTCCCTCCATTTTCTATTCAAAAGTTGTCTATTCACTGGTAACTTTAATCTTTCTGAGTAGAACTGGCATCTGATGTCACTAGTCACTCACCTTAAATAAATAAGAATTTTAATTTTAATCACCCTTGCCTGAATTAGTAAAATGACAGTTAGCAAGTACCGGAACTTACAGAGTAAGGAAATGGAAGCCAAAACAACATGGCTAATAACCATACACAGGTAGAATTCAAAGAATAAAAGGGTAGAGAGGGTCTTAAGCTGTATGTTTATTTAAGTGATGAAAATATATAATAATGTGTAAACAGAAGTGTAATATAAAAAGATATTGGCCAAGCATGGTGGCTCATGCCTGTAATCCCAACGCTTTGGGAGGGCGAGGTAGGTGGATCACAAAGTCAGGAGTTTGAGACCAGCCTGGCCAATGTAGTGAAACCGCATCTCTGCTAAAAATACAAAAATTAGCAGAGCATGGTGGTGGGCACCTGTAATCCCAGCTACTCTGGAGGCTGAGGCAGGAGAATTGCTTGAACCCGGGAGGTGGAGGTTGCAGTCAGCCGAGATCAAGTCATCGCACTCCAGCCCAGGTGACAGTGCAAGACTCCATCTCAAAAAAGAAACAGGAAAAAAAAAGAAAAAAGAAAATATTGAGACAAACCTCCAACTTTACTCATTTATAATTGGACTATAGTCAAATAATGAGAACGATGAAACATTTCACATCTAGAAAGAGGGGAAAATAATTTTTAACCTAAAGCAGTGCTATCTATGGCATTATTTAGGTAATGGTACATCCCGAAAGGCAGGAGCCCTGTCTTGGGTTTCACTCATTTCTTCCTCTGGATGGTGCTGTAAACATTCTCTAGAACAGTCTACTTGTATATCTTGAGCAAATTATTAAAACTCTATAAGCCTCATTTTTCTCATCTGTAAAATTGTGATGATAATATTCAGTCTTACAAGGTGCTGGTGAGGTTTCAATTATACAACATTTGTAAAGCATATTAATAAGGCATTCAGTAGGGTATTAGAACAGAGTGTCTTGACTAGTACAGTAGAGTCTCTCGGTGGAAGGCATTCATATTTTTCAATTAACACTCTTTATGTAGTTTTTAGTAAATGCACATATGCTGGGTCACTTTGCTTTTATACTTTAAGAGTCTTAGCAAGAAAACTCTAATTTTCTGCACATAACTGAGAAAGAACTCTCTTATTTGTAAATTTGTAGGGAAGTGATATCAGAGTTGGAGTGGTTGCAGGACTGGAACATTGAGATTTTAATATCTCAGAATGATAAGGAATGATGAAAAAAAAAGAGGATTCAGAAAGCAAAACTGAATTAATGGGTATTAGCGACCTTCAGCCTGTGGAAAAATAAATTGAGAAAATAATTTGATATATTAATCAAGTATGGGCTTCCTCTTCAATCCACCTAATTTTTTTCATATAATAATTTGTAATAAGCTCATTTAAACTTTGACAATAAAAATCAAACACATATAATAAAAATGTATACATTATATCGATCATGCTAAATTTTCAAGTTGTTAAATAAATGTCTTGACTCAATTTCAAGCTGATGACATGCTGAACACCAGTCGTCAATCTTAAAGGTATTGAAATGAAACAGATTTTTCTTTCAGTTTTTTAAATTGGAAATGTTTCCACTTTATTTCAGTCTTTTTGTATGTACAGGCATACTCTAAAGTGGCTTCATGGGTTGATGTAATTAATAACAAGTCATATCATCAGAGAATAAAAATAAATCAATTTTCTTAATCACACTTTACAATATATTATTTTTGTTTTCATTTTAAAACATTAAGAATTATCAAATATATTTGGAAAAATCAACTTGCTGAATTTTTTTTCTTATTTCTTTTTGTCAGAATGAAACATTGGTTGGGTTGAAATGTAGATTTATGTTATCACATTTAAAAAAAAAACTGCTTGCAGAGTGTACTAAATAACAAATTAGATTAGTACTGTGAAGTATGGGCACCTAAATATCACAAATAGTGCAATAAGGTTAACTTATTTCCCTTCCTTTATTTCTGATCACTTCTATATTTTCCAATGGCATTCTGAATTTCTATCACCCTTAAAACCAGGTCAGTTGATACTGGCTGTAACTTTAATAAGAATGTTTTGTACTCAATAATTCATATCAGAAAAAATAACTGTCTAAAATACCAGACCCAGTCTCACTTCCCTGAACATGTTCTCTAAGTTAATGACAGCCTACTAATAACAATTTATGGAAATGAAAAATTTTTACTCAATTTACTAATATAGTAAGTAAGATTTTAGAAAATCATTTATGGGAGTCAAGATAAAAGAGGACTGACACTTGGTATATCCAGAATTCTAATATTTATAAAAGTTTTGGAGGCCAGACATCAACAAAATTGGAGAAAGTTCAGAAAAAAACTCTGAACTTTAATTGTTTGAAATGGGGTTTGACAAAAATATGAGAAATGTTAGAATTGTTTGACTGATTTGGCGTAAGGGAACACTTCCTAATTTTATTTTTATATTTCAAATTTGAGGCAAATAAAAGAGATTTTTTTTTTTTTTCTTGAGACAGTCTTGCTCTGTTGCCCAGGCCAGAGTGCAGTGGCACGATCTTGGCTCACTGCAACCTTGCCTTCTGGGTTCAAGCAATTCTCCTGCCTCAGCCTCCTGAGTAGCTGGGACTACAGGCTCATGCCACCATACCCAGTTAAGTTTTGTATTACACCACCATGTTGGTCAGGCTGGTCTTGAACTCCTGTCCCTGT
Source organism: Macaca fascicularis (assembly GCF_037993035.2). Classification (NCBI taxonomy): domain Eukaryota; kingdom Metazoa; phylum Chordata; class Mammalia; order Primates; family Cercopithecidae; genus Macaca; species Macaca fascicularis. Next base: position 92,355,917 of record NC_088385.1, read on the forward strand.
GAACAACCCACCTTGGCCTCCCAAAGTGCTGGGATTACAAGCATGACCCACTGCGCCCTGCCCAAAGAGAATATTTTTAAAAGCCAGAAAAAAAAGTCTTAGTAGTTTATTAATCCAAGAAACAGTTCTATTTTTTACTGAATGCAAAATAAGTATCAGTATTTCTTCTGTCCTGTAAACTTTGTGCCAGTAACCATCAGTAACTGTATATTCTCTATGGCCCTCACCTTGAAGGCTGGACTACTTACAAGAATGATTGAGTGTAAAATCTAGATTTGTTTATTTACATAAATATAAAATCTACATATATATTTACATAAATCTAAAGATAATTTAGATTTTACATAAAAACTAATCTATGCATAATAATAAGCACTACATTTAAATTAAGCCTCAATTTAAAGATTTTTAAGAACTATATACAACAAATACAATTTGATATCTTTCTTCATATTCTTCACTTTACCAATGTCTGCTGACATACCTCTAGTTTTTTTTTTTTTGAGACGGAGTCTCGCTTTGTCACCCAGGCTGGAGTGCAGTGGTGTATCTTGGCTCACTGCAAGCTGTACCTGCCAGGTTCACGCCATTCTCCTGCCTCAGCCTCCCAGTAGCTGAGACTACAGGCGCCCGCCACCACGCCTGGCTAATTCTTTTTTGTATTTTTAGTAGAGACAGGGTTTCACCGTGTTAGCCAGGATGGTCTCGATCTCCTGACCTTGTGATCCGCCCGCCTCGGCCTCCCGAAGTTCTGGGATTACAGGTGTGAGCCACCGCGCCTGGCTCTAGTTTTCATTTCAAGCCTTACTTAAAATGCTAAATTCAACCAAGTTTGTTGCTATATTTTTAATCTAAATATTTTTGTAGATTTATACTGAGGTCTTTATTGATCACTTTAGACTGTTAGGCTTTAGAATATTTGTAGCAGTTATTTATTATTATTATTTTTATTATTATTTTGAGATGGTGTATCACTCCTGTTGCCCAGGCTGGAGGGCAGTGGTGTGATCTTGGCTCACTACAACCTCCACCTCCCAAGTGGCTGGGACTACAGGCAGGCACTATCATGCCAGGCTAATTTTTGTATTTTTAGTAGAGACAGGGTTTCACTATGTTACCAAGGCTGGTCTAGAGCTCCTTGCCTGCCCAGGTCTCCTAAAATGCTGAGATTACAGATGTGAGCCACCGCACCCAGCTTATAGTATTTGTTCTGTTATTGATTTACCCTAGCCATCTGCTTAGAATTAGAGAAATACAAAAGAAAGAAAGAAGGGGAAAGAGACAGAGAGGGAAAAAAAGAAAAAACAGAAGGAGAGAGAGAACAGGAAGATCACACTGACCTCCCTCTGCTGTTTTCATTTTCTGTTCTCACTTCTTGGTACATGAGAGTAGAAAGATAGCCTTGATGATGACTGGACACATCAATTAACACTCTTCTTACTTCTCTGACACAGTAGTGAACTCCACGACATTAAGAGTGTTTATACGAGATGATTTGCAAATGTGTTTTGTAGATTAATTAGAAATGCAATAAAGCTATAAATCAGCAGATGCTACTGATTTGTGTAAATCTTCTAGTGAGATATTTTTCTTTAGTCTACATTGACTAGTCAATGAAGAAGCTTCATATCTAGGGAATACGTCCTCTAGCTGTTTTCTGATCAATGGTTGCTTTCACAGTCATCTTTATTCTTCAGATGAGGGTAGAAATACATTTTAAAAAACAGATAAATTATATAAATCGTTATGGAAAGAGGATATATTTTGGGTCACATGGCAAATGCTTTTGTACAAAAATGTTGATTTTTAGGAACATTATGCCCTCCTACACTGCTAGAAACGTTGTAGAAGAAATAGGTATCTAGGACATTTGTAGGTACTCCTGAGTAACTGTGTAGTGGCAAGTTAAATTGTTGGCCATCTTCTAAATATCTGTCTCTTTAGCTCAAACTTTTTCAGAAGAAAAGTTTCCACATTAAAGAGAGCATGAGCTAGCAGAAATTTTCTTTCCTCTCAGATCCAATTCCTTTTCATAACCAATATCCTAAGCTAAAATTCATAAGTAATATAGCTCATCTACAAATATAATTTATAAATCCAGATAATGTCCCATTTGTAATATAAAAGACAAAAAGAAATGTACTAGATGATAAGAAAGTTCTGTATTTCAACATGTAAATACTTGGGAACAAATACACCAGAAAACATAACAAAGTAATTAGATGTCTACGCCTAAATATAGAATTGCCAATAATGTAACAGTTAAAAATTATAAACTAATACAGGAATTTTTTTTTGGCCAACTAAAATATAATAATATCATAAGTGGTTTTGACCAATGCCATGATTTTTTTAAATGGTGAGCATGTCTTAAAGCTCCAGAAAAAAAATAAAAGCTAAATTTCCTTATTATACAATAGTTTCATTCCTGGAAATGTCAATTTGTATTAATATATTAAAAAATCATTAGTTTTTATTTGCAAAGTAGATTTGGGTTCATGCAGCTGACATTCATAATAGGATTAGCATAGAACTACTAGGTTTTTCAAAGAGGAAAATTTAACTTTCTGAGTTCAAGATAGTTCTCCTTACCCCTATCAACCATGTTGTAATGTTGCATGGAGGGGAGGACAACAGGCCTTAGAATGAAGATCACCACAGAGCAACCCAACTTTAGGTTTTCTCATTGTCATCATGGATCTGAAGTCCAAAATTAGCCTCCCACTTGGAATCACAGATTGACCCCCTTCCACAGCCTTTAGTCCAAAGTAATGAAGTTATTTAGGTCAAAACAATTGTCTTTGAAAAATGTGTATATTTCCTAAGATTCGAGTACACTACTTGTTTTAAAATAAGTGGTAGTATATTGCTTTTCCAATGCTAGTAGGTTACCCAAATTAATAATTCTTTAATTACAGAATGGAAGGAAACTGCTATTAACCCCAAGCATATCTGTCACTAACAGATAGGTGGCATGATACAGAGGTTTGGTGTCTGACACAACTGTTTACAAATCTCAACTATGCAAATTACTGACTAATGTTCACTTTGTTACTTAATCACTCTAAAGTATTATCCTTACTTCATGGGGCTGTCATAAAGCTCAAATGAAACTTAATAAGTGGAAACTAATATTTTTAATTCATCCTGTTCTGTTATAAAATAACCCAGGAACAGAAATAGAGAGAAAAGCTCAAAGAGGAAATGATGATAGGAAACATAAGACTGCCGGGCGCGGTGGCTCAAGCCTGTAATCCCAGCACTTTGGGAGGCCGAGACGGGTGGATCACAAGGTCAGGAGATCGAGACCATCCTGGCTAACCCGGTGAAACCCCGTCTCTACTAAAAAATACAAAAAACTAGCCGGGCGAGGTGGCGGGCGCCTGTAGTCCCAGCTACTCGGGAGGCTGAGGCAGGAGAATGGCGTGAACCCGGGAGGCGGAGCTTGCAGTGAGCTGAGATCCGGCCACTGCACTCCAGCCTGAGTGACAGAGCGAGGCCCCGTCTCAAAAAAAAAAAAAAAAAAAAAAAAGGAAACATAAGACAGAGAAAAAGTAAGTTTTCCTGGGAGAGAATAAAGGGAGAGTGTTAAACTGGGTAAGGGATGATAAATTAAAATCAAATTCCCTTCTCAAAATTAAGATTTTTGTTCTTCTATTTACCCTGATAAAAAGTGACTAGAACTGTTGTTGCTTATATGAAGAAGACCAATGGGAGGTTGTTCTCATCATTTATTATGTGAATCTAATGTGCATTTCTTTTTTTAAAAATGAGCTTAAGAGGAATAAAGATATATGAGACATTCTTTTTTGTTAGATTAATATCACTGTCATTTTAGTTGATATCACATCTTGCAGTATCTAGTTATCTGCCTAAATTTCACAATTCTAAATTGACATTTACAGTAAAAAGAAGATATTTTACAGAAATAGAAAAAATATGATATACAAATAAGCATATTGGTATTCAAATATATATCAATAATTAAATGTTAACTAGTTAATTTAAAATAATTATTAAATTATTAAAATATTATTTTTATTCAGAAAACCATTATGTATATCAAGAATTAATTTTGCTCTAACAATAACAATTAATCCTACCAAAATTTCTTGCAATTTACTAGAAAGAGAACTTTCATTGATTCATTAATTCATTTTAGCTTTAAAAAAAAAGTCTTACATTCCTACTTTATGTTATGCCCTGCGCTAAATGCTGGGAATCCAATGATGAGTAAGGTTACTATACCCATCCTTAAGTAGGTAACGCTCAATGTTAAGTACATTTTGTTTAGAAACAAAAAATGATAGATATTTGTTGTAGTTTATCCACATGCACATATTTTCTCCTGCTTTTCTGGTTTTGATTTTGGATTATGATATTATTCATGTGAGAACTAAGCATAAAATCCTTGTAGTCAATAAAACACATTTCAAAGGTAAAATAAGCTACTTGCAGAAATAAAAAATAAATTCAGCCATTTTATATAAACTTTTTTGTTTGTTTTCAGAACTAGAAAGTAAAATTGTCAAGTAATTTGCTGGCTATGTGCAGTGATCTGCAAGATGAATTTGGCACAGCAGTCTACCAATTTCTTATAGACTACAGTGCAGAATAATTCCTACTTAAAAGTTATGAGGAAATTTCAAGGACTGTCAAACATCTTTTTTTTTTTTTTTTGAAATCCCTGTTTTTAACTGTTAGCATATCATACTGTGATGACTTACCAGGACTAAACCCTAAGATATTTTGGTTGAACTTTGCTCTGATGCTTGGAACTAATGATTCACTTCAGTGGCATAGATAGCAGTTTAAGGCCTTGAAACAAAACTGAAAAATAATACTAGTTTTCACATCAGCATTCACAGTAAGCTCTGAATCTTCACTCAAGTCAATTCAGAAATTGAGATGTGGCATGGTTCCTGAGAGATCTGAAATTTTCCAGCTGACTAGTTTTAAATGGTAAATTTAATTTTACCCTTCAGTTGAATCTGAAATGATTTCATATTGAATAATACATGGACAACTGAATTGAAAATATACTAAAAATCATAGCTTTGGGCTCACTGAAAATTTTTAGATTATTTGTTCTATTTTTAAATTTCAGCGAAAACCATTAGTTCAAGGACTATCTAAGAGATCACATGGAGATTAATAGTTTAAAAAGTTGCTGAAGTTCAAATGTAAATGGCCTAAGTATATACATGTTTCTGGAAACATTGCTGTTCATAAATATCTGTTTCATTCCAAGGAGCCTCTATAATGTGACCTCTTATTACATGTTCCTAAAATATATTATTAAATTGCTATTGTGTATAGTTGTTCTCCTTGACGAACAATTAATTTTTGAAGCCTTACAATGTAGGCCAGGGTGTTAGGCACTGGAGTCTCCAAAATAATTGAGATATGGTCCCTGTCCTCAATTTGGTCACAGTCTAACTGGATTTAATAAGAAAGACAAATCTGTCACTTGAAACTGATATTAAACAAGGACGTCTGCTCTATGTGGAACACATGTAGCTCACATGTGAGCTACAAATGTTCACTCTTTCCTTAATTCCTCTGAAAAGGCAAGGTAAAAGTTATTCAGGCTCTTTAGGAAGTTTTAGACAGATCTAAGTATTGGCATAGCAATAATAATAATAAAAAAAACTACTAAAATTTTCTTCTGGTTCTTGGAACACCATGTTGTTTCAGGTTACAGCTACTTACTTTCCCTGCCCTTCTAGGGGACCTTGCTGCACAGGTTTATCTATGAGTCCAGAGACTCATGCCGTAGCTATGAGTCCTCAAGCCTGAGTGTACATTAAAATCACCTGGCGTGCTTTAAAAAGTACCCATGCTCAGACCCCCTCCAGGTTAAGTAAATCAAAATCTCTGCAGATGGAGATAGAGAATCACTATCTGTTTTAAAATTCCCCTCAGTGAGGATTTAAAACACACTGCTTTAGACATTTCCATATTTCCTAAACCGAATCATGTTACTAATGCACTCTAAAAGTGCACTAGCTATTGTGTAACAACATGAAGGCAATATGGAAAGCAGCTGAGTGTTTTGTCATGTTATAAATTATATAACTTTTACTTTAAATATCTCATCTGTCCTCTAAACCCAAATAGTCATGAAGGAATAGGTTAATCTCTTTAAATACAGCTGTAGTATTGGAACCCTAAGGTCTGCTTAGTCTAACCTTTCATTTGATGTAGGTATCACATCTGTAACAGTTAAGACTCCTGCTTATACACTGATTGTTCACTGCCTCACAAGGCAGCCTATTACTTTAATGGAGATTTAACTATCAGAAAATTATTCTTTCTTATGTTAAACCAAAACATTTTTCTCTATCATTTTACGTATTAGTCCTTGTATCAATTTTCTTGAGGAAATATGTTCCAAGACCCTCAGTGGATACCTGAAACCACAAATAGTACTGAATCCTATTTAGGCTAGGTATTTTCGATCTGATAACTTATTCAGTTATTCAGTGACTAACGATATACTTTATAAAGAGACGACTGACATACCTGGAAAGATGAAATGGGACTATGTGAGATTCAATGACTACACTTAGAATGGCACATAATTTAAAGGAAATGAATTATTTCTGGAATTTTCCATTTCATATTGTCAGACCATGGTTGACCATGGGTAACTGAAACTTCAGAAAGAAAAACTGCAGGTAAGAGTTGACTATTGTATATGGACTACACACATATTAATTTCATGGATAACCCTTCAGATAACTGAAAACAGTTATCAGAACTTCTTTGTCTCTTCTGCATATGGGATATTCTTAGTAACTATTCTCTTTAGATGCCTGGTGGCTTAAAAAATAAGGTTGAAAATTTTCTGATACTTTATTTTTAAGTAGACAGTTCTTTACTTGAGTAACTCTAGGTGGACTTGTGAGTGAGAATGTGACTGTAACGATACTATGTGAATTCCAAAGTTAGGTCATTTAAATTAATGTAGCTTTCTTCTTGTTCATTGGAACATTTGCTGCTACATCTCTAATCCACTACGTAAGAAGTCCAGGTATACTGAGACACCCATGCTGGTGAAGCCACGTGTAAATATCCCAGTCAACACTCCCAACTGAGCTCACCTTCCAGCCATCTTCACAAATGTACCCTCCAGATCAGCTGAATCTCACTGAGTTTTTGCAATCACTGCCACATGGAACAAAAGAAACCCCAGCTAAGCTCTGTCCAAATTCTCACTCATAAAATCATGAGTTGTAATTATATGACTATTGTTTTAAGCTACTAAGTTTTGGGATAGTCAGTTACTTAGCAACAGACCTGACATGAGGTGGTGTATTTGTCGTAATATATCTTACAACATCTTTTTACACACCCACATGAGCAAAAATCAGCTAAAAAAATCTTATATCTGTTTACATGCCAACGTCTGATATCACTTTAGCTTCACAGAGGCAAACATTGAGAAATGGCAGGTGTTTATTTTTCTTATATTTCATGGTTCCATCAATATGCCTATCTGAAGTTCTGTGTTATGAACCTGAATTCTGGTTTACAGGAACAGAAAGGCAAGGAAGAAACAATGTCTTAAACCTTTAGCATATTTTTCTGCACCTAATCTAGATAGTGAAAAGCCATTGTCAAATATTTTCTCAAATTACACAACTTAAAAAGAAAATGTGATGTCAAATATTTTCTCAACCGACCCAAATAGAAAATGTGAAAAGTTAATCAATTTTGCTTCTTTATTTTTGGTATTGATGTGTATGCTATATACAAGGGGCTGGTCATGAATAAGATAAGTATCAGTTAAGTTAGTGAAGAAAATGTCTCAAATTTAGTAAATAATGTTTAAGTTTTTGGTACAACCATTTTTACAAAATTTAGCAAAAATATTGCTATATGGGAGGTCAAATTTTACTTCCTAACCAGATACTTTAGTGAATACACACACACAGATGTGTAAACGTTAGGTTGGTGCAAAAGTAATTGCGGTTATTTCCATTACTTTTAATACATAACGTGGAAAATGAATTTGTAGCAATGTTTTCTTATAGAACTATGTCTTCGATATATTTCTAACTGTACCACTAGATGGGGATATTTATTAGAAAGTTGTCTGCCTCTTATCCCAAAGAACTGCTTGAGTGGGAGGGAAAATATTTTTCCCATTTTATATTCCTTTGGAAACATGAAAAATAATTAAAATATAAATAAAATATCTAATAAAATTTTCTGAGTTGGTCAATTCATCTAAGAGTGAGAAGACGTGAATATTTAAGCACTATCAAATTTCAGAAATTTTTTTCTATTGCTCTTGAATAAAAAATTTGAAACAATCCTCAGAAATACAATCTGAAAATTTTTGGTTCCCTGGAACACATATCTCTTACCAGTACACAGATAACAGTGTCATGGGTGTCCAGAGTATATACATTCTATTCTTGAAAAAATAAATTCTAAAAAATTACAAAGCCAAATGACAGACTTTAGGAAGATAGATAAGAATGTTTTGTGTAACTTTTGTTAAAAGCATAAGCAGGTAATCAGCACAGTTATAAGCAACCTGGCACCATGTTCTCAATAAATGAATAGTCTTTGCTAGAGACACACATTTTGATCTTTGTTCCCAGTCATTTGCATATAATTACTGCATTTATCATGTGGCCAAGAGATATTAAAAACATAATAGAAGGAGATAATGAATGAAATTGGACTGAAATTGAACTTTCTGGTCAAAAGAACCAGTACTGAGCAAACCTACTTTAATCTAGAAAATGCCTACTGGTCAGAGTTACCTTCATTTGCTCAGTGAAGGACTGATTCTAAATCCATAATGAGTTTACATCCAGTTGAAAAAGAAGATCCTTGCCAAGTTGTATTAGTTTGTTTTCACGCTGTTGATGAAGGCATACCTGAGACTGAGCAATTTACAAACGAAAGAGGTTTAATTGGACATACAGCTCCACGTGGCTGGGGAAGCCTCACAATCATGGTGGAAGGCAAGGAGGAGCAAGTCCTGTCTTACATGGATGGCAGCAGGCAAAGAGAGAGTGAGGAAGATGCAAAAGTGGAAACCGGTGGAAAAACCATCAGATCTCGTGAGACTTACTACCATGTGAACAGTATGGGGTAAACCTCCCCCATGATTCAATTACCTCCTACCAGATCCCTCCCATAACATGTGGGAATTATGGGAGTACATTTCAAGATGAGACTTGAGTGGAGACACAGAGCCAAACCCTATCATTCCACCCCTGGTACCTGCCAAATCTCATGTTCTCACATTTCAAAACCAATCATGCCTTCCCCACAGTCCTCCAAAGTCTTAACTAATTTCAGCATTAACTCAAAAGTCCACAGTCCAAAGTCTCATCTGAGACAAGGCAAGTCCCTTTCACATATGAGCCTGTAAAATCAAAAGCAAGCTAGTTATTTCCTAGATACAATGGGGGTACAGGCATTGGGTAAATACAACTGTTCCAAATGGGAGACATTGGCCAAAACAAAGGGACAACAAGGTTCATGCAAGTCTGAAATCCAGTGGGGCAGTCAAATCTTAAAGCTCCAAAATGACCTCCTTTGACTCCATGTCTCATATCCAGGTCATGCTGATGCAAAAGGTGGGTTCCCATGATCTTGAGTGGCCCCACTCCTGTGTCTTCGCAGGGTAGAGCCTCCCTCCTGGCTGCTTTCACAGGCTGACATTAAGTGTCTGTGGCTTTTCTAGGTGCATGGTGCAAGCTGTCAGTGGATCTGCCATTCTGGAGTCTGGTGAATGGTGGCCCTCTTCTCACAGCTCCACCAGGCAGTGTGCCAGTAAGGACTCTGTGTGGGGGCTCTGACCCCACATTTCCTTTCCACACTGCCATAGCATGAGAGCCATGCTCTTGCAGCAAACTTCTGCCTGGACATCCAGGCTTTTCCATACATCTTCTGAAATCTAGATGGGGGTTCCCAAACCTCAATTCTTGACTTCTGTGTACCCACAGGCCCAACACAGCTGCCAAGACTTGGGGCTTGCACCACCTGAAGCCAAGACCCAAGCTCTGTATTGGTCCCTTACAGCCATGGCTGGAACCTCTGGGGCACATGGCATCAAGTCCCTAGGCTCCACATAGCTCAGGGACCCTGGGCCCAGCCTTCAAAACCACTTTTTTTTTCCTAGGCCTCTGGACCTGTGATGGGAGGGGCTGCCATGAAGACTGCTGACATGCCCTGGAGACAGTTTCCTAATTGTCTTAGGGATTAACTTTTGGCTCCTCGTCACTTACGCAAATTTCTGCAGCCAGCTTGAATTTCTCCTCAGAAAATGGAATTTTCTTTTCTATTGCATTGTCAGGCTGCAAATTTTTCAAACTTTTATGCTCTGTTTTCCTTTTAAAACTGAATGCTTTTAGCAACACCCGAGTCACCTCTTGAATGTTTTGTTGCTTAGAAATTTGTTCTGCCAGATACCCTAAATCATCTCTCTCAAGGTCAAAGTTTCACAAATTTCTAGGGCAGGGGCAAAATGCCACCAATCTCTTTGCTAAAACATAATAAGAGTCATCTTTGCTCCAGTTTCAAAAAGTTCCTCATCTCTCTCTGAGACCATCTCAGTCTGGACCTTATTGTCCATATCACTACCAGCATTTTGGGCAAAGTCATTCAACAAGTCTTTAAAGTTCCAAGCTTTCCTACATTTTTCTGTCTTCTTCTGAGCCCTCCAAGCTGTTCCAACCTCTGCCTCTTACCCAGTTCCAAAGTTGCTTCCACATTTTTGGGTATATTTTCAGCAACACCCCACTCTACTGGTAACAATTTACTGTATTAGTGTGTTTTCACACTGCTGATAAAGACATACCCAAGACTGGGCAATTTACGAAAGAAAGAGGTTTAACTGGACTTACAGTTCCACGTGGCTGGGAAGCCTTACAATCATGGCAGAAGGCAAGGAGGAGCAAGTCCTGTCATACATGGATGGTAGCAGGCAAAGAAAGAATGAGAAAGATGCAAAAGCAGAAACCCCTGATAAAACCATCAGATCTCGTGAGACGTGTTCATTACCACGAGAACAGTATGGGGGAAACCAACCCCATGATTCAATTATTTCCCATCAGTTCTCTCCCACAACATGTGGGAATTATGGGAGTACAATTCAAGATGAGATTTGTGAGGGGACACAGAGCCAAACCATATCACCAGCTAACCATTTATTCATCTATTCCTGTAATCACATAACTCATTGAGGGACTACTATGTGAAAGGCAGTCATGTAAGCTGATGAATCCTATTCATTACAAATTCAACACTGAAAGTATGAATAGAGTCTTTTGGAAAACAGAGGAGGAATAAATAGACAAAGAATGCTGAGATTGGTAGTATAATGCCACATTGAGAGGGTGATATTCGAGCAGGCTCCAGAAGGATATTTAGGGGTTTTAGAGATAAAGGAAGTGTTAAAAACAATAGAAAAGAAACTTTCACTGTATTAAATTGGGTGTGGATATAAAGATAAGCAAAATTTGGCTCACACCTGTAATCTCAGCACTTTGGGAGGCCGAGGTGGGCGGATCACGAGGTCAGTAGATTGAGACCCTCCTGGCTAACACGGTGAAACCCCGTCTCTAATAAAAATACAGAACAGCCGGGCATGTTGGCGGGCACCTGTAGTCCTAGCTACTCTGGAGGCTGAGGCAGGAGAATGGCGTGAACCCAGGAGGTGGAGTTTGCAGTGAGCCGAGATCGCGTCACTGCACTCCAGCCTGGGCGACAGAGCGAGACTCTGCTCAAAAAAAGAAAAGAAAAAAAAAAAAAAAAAAAAAGATAAGCAAAATTTAATAAAGTAAGATTTGAAAATAAAATGTATGGTTTGGTCATCATGGTCTCTACTGAGATCCCAGCATGGGCAAATCTAGGTGGGAGACTCAATAGTGAGAGTTCTGTAATGGGAACTTTACTTATTATCTCTTGTTAACTTGGAATATGGTTTTTATAAGTGCCAGAACCTATAGCCTGTAAACCTGAGATGCTTTCTCACAAGACCAAAACTGCTAAAATATTTTATTCTTACAATCTCCCATGATATTTTCAATAGGATGGAAAAAGAAGAAATAAATGAATTTTATGAAAATATTGGGGACACTTGATGTCCAGATATACCCACAAGAGAAGAGTCCACATAGAAATAATCTCCACCTGGAAAGAATGGAAGGGATTGGATGAGTGAATATACTCAGTAAGAAAGCTGAAACAGGCAATTTTTATTTTACTTTATTTTATTTTATTTTATTTTATTTTTTATTCTGGAAACACAGAGCAGAGAGCAACTGGATTAAGAACTGTTCTGCTAGTTTCTTATGATATAGAACTCTGTGATAATTTACTTTTAAAAGATGAATTTAATTCACCCAGTTAGAAATACTTATGATTTTGTCTGCTGGTGGTGGGAAACCTATTTGCAGGAGAGGCTGTCGTGGCAGTAATGAGCTGAGCCCGTGGTCTCAAGTGTACTAAAAAGACACCACTTTCCCTTGCTTTAGGTTAGGGAGGCTCTTGAAACAGAGATTGAGTTTCTTAATTCTTGTGTGATGAGGGAAAGTCTACATAAGAGGTGACTGGGGAAAAGGAAGCAGAGAAGTGCATTAGGATGAGAAATGAGAGTCAAACAGAAGCTTACAAACCTCAATTTTGTCTTTCTTAATGCTCTGCTTAGAGCCCAATACTGAAGTCTAAGAAAATATTTGGTCTGTCTGTCTCCAAAAGTACTGCTGTTTTCATTATTAAACTTGATGGAAGAAGGAAGTAATTACAACTAAAGGAGGAGAAGGAGAATAAAATATATGTTTTACACTGGCAGAAAAACTGGTTATGTTAGCACTTTAGATCGGAACAAAAATGATCCAGAACAAAACTCACTCTTTTTTTTCCATTCCATAGATATCTACCCTACAAATATTTTTTTAAGTTATCCTAAGTTCTAAGTCCTAAACTTTATTAATCTATTATTCAAAATTCATTGAGGTACTGTAATAGACTTCTTAAGGAATCTACACTGGCCATACATCCCTTGCCTTGAAGTATTTATAATAATTAATCATCTATTTGCTTTCCTAAGAGGATAAAACATTAACTCTTCCATTATTCCTTTGCCTTGTGTTAATCTCTCAAACACAAGTATTCTCAAGTGAAAGTCTCATTCACTTCTGGCATCTTAATAGCCATCTGTGTAGCTACACTTTTAACCACAATACTATACAAGAAAGGAAATGCTATTGGAATGAATATCTTAGAAAAGCATATAAAAATTGATATTTTCAACTGCTTTACTTCTAACCTTCATTTTTTTAATAGAGAAGAAAAAATATCACTTTGAAATAATGGTTGTCCCTTTACATCGTTCACACTTTCCATCCCCTTCCCAAACTTTCTTCATAATACAAGACATGAGATTTAGTTCCTATACTGTGAGATAACTACTAAGACCACTAACCCTTAATAGAAGAACCAAACTAATTCTTGCAAGAACCTGAAGAGTTCAGAACCTCCAATGGAGTTAAGAATAATAGGAAAGAAAAAAGGATGAGATGGAACTACTTAGTGAGATTTATAGGCCACATATTAAAACTAAAAATCTTGATTCCCTGGTTTGGGGTCTTACAAATGTTTATGTCTGTAGACAGAAAGTTAACAAATGACCTTCTATAGTGCTGATACAATTATTTTTTCTAAAATAATGAACTTGCTGTTTGATACCACTGCCAATTTTAAAAATAATCTGCTTGTCTGAAATATCATAATAATGATTAAGCACTACATCTTCAGAAATCTAAGATAATTTGATATTGACAAGCATTTGTTAATGGTACAAAGTATAATGAGTCTGTATTTGATGTTAGAAAATCTGCCATTAGTAGTTAAACCATCATTGTAACAACTGTTTGACAACAGAAAGAGCTTATTAGTATTAATTCTATTTGGCTAAAGTATCAACTAATACTGAACCAATCAGCCAGCCAACTAAAAGGAAACATAAAAATGCAAAGTTCTTTTCTTGCCTTTTCAGTATAATTTGAAGCCATCAAAATTAAATTGAATGTTATAATTAAAACACATTACACAAGTGTGTTTAATAAAGACTAAAATTCTCTATTAAAAGTGAACAGGAACCAGAGAAACATTTATAATGCAAAATAACTCTAAACTGACAACAGTAAACTGCTGTTGCATAGAAATTGGAAAGTGATATTGTTTAATGTCAACAAAGGAGATGCCAAATACCTTCTTTAAAGAGGCTTGAAAGAAATAATTTACCATGGAAACTCTACTCAATTCCAGAGACTGCATGTGCTTTCATCCAGTGAGAAAACCTGTGAGATTCCAACTCTCTGTAGAATGTGAGAGGAGTAAAATGGCTGTCCTCATTCCCCACGTTAATTTGAGCAATCCAGATTTTACTGTGGAGTGTTCCACTGAACAAGTAGCTATACAAAAATTGAATAGGTGTATCTAAGAAACAACAACTACACAGACATCCAAAGAACACTTGCTCAAAGAAGTCTGGGAAATGATGAAGTGAACAACACTAAACCCCACTGCAGGATCTCATAGAGCCTTTAACATTTGAGATGCCCAGAGAAGCTCCAAGAGGTGAATGGAGTTCCTACCAGTTCCCAAAATTTGCTGGACAAAAGTAAACCCTCTTTTTTGCATAGGTCATATTATGGTATTAGGACTCACTGGAAAATATTAATACAATCAGAATTTAACTAAAAACAAGAAAATTTAAATTTTTATAAATTGCTTCTTTGAATTTTAGGTTTCTAAGAAATACAGCAAAGATTAAAACTATGTAATATGCATAAACTCTTTTCCTTGTTTATGCACTTATACCAAATTTAACTCAAGTTTCCTACCTCATTGATATGGGACGGGCAACAAGGCAATCCCAAATTCCTGGAAAATTGCTTGATTGTATAGCAATAATTTATTAATTGTCTTTAACATAGGGGTATTATCCTTCCTGTAGCATAGTGTCCAAGAATGCTTCAGTGGGATCCAGTCTGGATTTGCATCTTGGCTCAGCTACCTACGAGTTGTAACCCCTTGAAAAACTTATTTAATGTGTCTACACTTCTTTTTCTTCACCTATGAAATGAGAATAATAATAATGTACCTATATCATAGGTTAGTAAGGAGACATCAAATATATGTGTATGTCTGTGTGTGTATGAGTATAGCTATGGGTATGACTTACAGTTGTTTTAAAAGAATACGTAGCACTAACTCCTCAATCAATTAACCCCGCATTTTTTTTTTATCCTCTGACATTAAAAGTTCACACAAAAGTCAGACCCAAAGAGCTAACTCCTAACCTTGGCACCTCCTAACCTTTAAAGAGCATCTTCAAATAAGGTACTCCCAAGTACTACTTGAAGAGTAAGAGTAAAGTAAGAGAGACTGTAGAGGGCCTATGAGTCTCAAACCCCCTGCAAAAACTTCAAGATAATGTTACTCTATACAAGCTTTTTCAGAATGATCTGTTCACTCCCGCTGATGCAGCAAAGGACCTTGTCCACCCTAGGACCAAGAATAGCTATACAGTTGCACATCCTCTAGTTGTTTTAGGTCTGTGATACTCTCTGATGTCTACCCTTGAATCCACTCAAGTCATTTCCTCCCTGAGACAATGAAAATTAGAAGAAATAGGTGTGCATGTGATCAACATGTTCCACCATCTTCTTTCCTTGGGAGCCGTTTTTTCAGGACAAGGAGACTTCTGTTTTGTCTTTCTATTTCTCATCTAAAGTTTCCATGGTTGTTGGCCTAAAATAATTCTAAAAGTCCTAAAAGATATGCATGTTTCTTTTATTGTGACCTTAAAGGAATTCTTAGAGACAGTTACCTTGTACTACTCCTTTTCTCTCTGAAACTCCCAATTCTTCTCCTTTAAACTTGTGTGTGCTGTGCATAAAATCTGTGAAGAATAAGAATAGTGGTTTAAAAATATTTCAGCTGTTCCTAATATGTAAAATAGTAAAATACCCCTCCTTCACCTCTTTATTTTCCTTCTCCTTTGAGGAGTAGATGTTTTTCTAAATTTCATTTTGGGACACTTTGGACATTTTTTCACAAAACTTAATTATAAATCTAGTGATAATTACTTTTGGAAGACAATGAAAAATAGAAACTTAAATTTCTAGAAAACATGGCATTTTTACTGACTATTCCAAATGTTACGCTATACTTTTGAGAAAATATTTTTTTTTTCATCAGGTTATTGAGATTCTCAGTATCGGAAAATTACTAAAGGGGAAGCAGTATAAGCAATTGACATTTCCTTCTGGGGATTTTGCCCAGGATTTAGGAAAATGAATGAGGCATGTGAGAAACATTAACAAGGCAATGTTAGCATATTATATAGAAACATAACTATGCATAATTTCCTAAAACTACGACAAATTTTAAAAAGTAGATATTTTAAGAGATAAAGATATAAGCTCACTGCAGCATAAAAGATGGTAAAAACCTGTTATCGAACTCCAAATATACTAAGAAACAGCAGTGGAATGAGTAATTCTCTCATGAGAAAAAAGCGAGCCATTGTTACTGATCAGTTCTGCTTTTGTGTGCCTGTTTAACCTTCTACTTCCTCTCCTCTTTCCACAGTGGGAACTGGAAGGGAATTGAAGTATCTGGGGCACCTGCTTCTCTGGTAATGTAACAGCCTATAATTTCCACTAGGGCGAGATCCTCATCAAAACTCAGGGCAAAGCTATTTTGCCTGCAGTTTCTGAGCCATCGATCATGTCCTTAAATATGACCTGCTTCTATGAGATTGCTTTTGAGGACAATGAAAGCAGAGCTTATTTCATGGCGACTGTGCCTGCTAGATGATAATAACTAATTTTGAGCTAAACAAACAAACAAAATACTCTGTAGATAAAATATACAGCATCTTTTTTTCTTGTTGGATTCTTGAAAAGCCAGTACTCCACATTTGAGAGGTTTAAAATCAGAGCTGACAAATGCAGGATTTTAATTGAAGTATTTTATGTAAATATTAGTATACACTTTTCCAGATAGGGAATGAGGTTCTGTTAGGATAATTTCAGTTCTTTAGGAACTGTTCATCTTACATCATCATTTTAATTAGAATAAAGACATTCTTTATGTGGTATTCATTGTAAGAAAATTAATAATTTTTCTTTCACAGTTTATATGTACTGTTGGTTGTATTATTCTGAAAAGCTACTAAAATTCAAGCTGCCATTATGTATATATTTTTTAAATGAAACCTCTTTCATTTCTTACTTGTATGTAACAAAATACCAACGCCTGAAAAAGCTGTGAAAAACTCTGTTAATACAGTACAATTAAATATGGTTATCAAGGAAATAGGTGAACATAAATTTTAAAAAGTGCTTAAGCCTAGAGAAACTTTTTTTTTCTACAAAAGTCTTGAAAGTAGCCCTGAGGAGACAAATGACTGGACATCAGTCTATTATCATTTGGAGAATGTGACATAAGCTCCAGTTTTATTTCCTTTAGAGTTGAAAAATGATCTTCATTTTCCCTGATCTCCTTCACAGTTTATTCTCTTGTAAGTGTAAAGTATATATTTTAAAAATATTGTTTAGCTTGAGTATCTGGCCCCTTGACAACATGAATGATAAATCACAGTATAAAATAGTGTTTTTCCTGGCCAATCAGAAAAAAGAGACAATGAATGCCTCTATCTCATTTCATTGGGGGCTGGTGAAAATTAAATGTAATAAAGGCTGTAGCTCTAAATGGACATGATCAGGTACAATTGCATTGGAAAGGAAAAGGATAATATTAATGAAAAGCACATTTTTTATTAGGGGATTCCATTGCTAAATGCTAACACATTTAAAAATAGTAAACTCTGTTTATACATAAATATATGCTACCTATATCTTTAAAAAAATGTTTTTAAATTGTCATGGCTTATTGGGTACAAAGGGACACCTCTTGTGACAATTATAAAATCTCCCAGTTAAATATGAATTATGTGCAAAGAAAAAGTATGTTTTGCCTCTGTACTTTATAGACAATGGCAAAAAAAAAAAAAAGAGAGAGCCCATTAATTTAGAAAATAGACAATGAGATACTCTCCAATTAAATAGAAAGTTTCAGGAACTGGACCTTTGCTTCTCTCCTGCCCATCCCAAACATGTGGATGAACGAACTCAGTGCATTAGGGATTTGAATTTAATCTATGGTAATTTAGATAATAGAAAATAAGAATGTGCAATGGTACCTGAAACATATAACTCTAGGGAAAAAAAACATTTATAGTGCCAAAAGTAGTAGTCTCCATTTGGAGACATTATTACTTGATTTATGCGTTTTGCCAGGATTGAATTTTACTAAATTATAGTTTTCAATTTTTCTATATTAATAGAGATACCTCATTAGGCAATTTGGTGTGCTTAACATGTACTATGACTAATACTGTTAATGCTTTCAAAATTGGACATAAATACTGGGAGATACTCATCTAAATAGACTTAATCATAATTTAATTACTGTATGCTAAGGCACACCCATTACAAAATTCAGACCCATATAAGCCAAATAATAGATTACAAATACAGTGTGATCATGCAAGACTGAATAATAAACTCACTTATAGATGATTGAGAAAACATATTAGGAAAAATTCTTAGGATAGTTGTAATGGAGAGGAAAACTCCACTTTTTAAATTTAGAATCTTAATTTTCCAGTCTCCTATTTTTCTAGTTTGATGATTGATGAGGAACCAATTGTACTTTTGGCTCCCAGAATATAAATAGAAACTGATGATAACATATCCTAACTCTTGCAGCTTCAACAATTGGATACTCAATTTCTTTTTTCTATGATAATAAAATTAATAGAAAGAGACCAAAATTTACCACTAATACTTTACTGCAATAAGCACAATTTCTGATGGGAGGTGCCCATTTGCCATGGAGAAAATTAGCTCCCAGTTTTTCCAGATCACAAATCAATCTTTCTTGTGACAGTAAAAGGTTTGACCTTCTTAGCAAGTTGTGGGATAAGAGGAGTCTATTGTTAGAACACAGGTTTAAATATATTCAAGTCCAGACTGTTCTACCAAGAAAAATTTTTATGTGAGTTCAGTGAGAAACTGTTTCAGATTAAGCTCATGCTTTCAATTTAGCTCCACAAATGTTTATAGAGCACATAGTGTTTCTAAAGTACAATACTGGGGATTAAAATCAGTTCCAGGCATCAGGGTATATGACACTTGAACCAACCAGATCCTTCAGAGTTCTCTTCTTTAAAACAAAGCTTACTGTATGAAGATTATAATCCACAGATACTTAAGCAAAAAGGGGATGCAAAAAGCAAGTAAGGTCAAGGACATTGCTCCAGTGCTTCACATTGCTCTCTGTACACAATCTAAATTTTTTACCTTGAAGTACAACTTATTCCAGGGCTTGGTTTCCCATGTGGGGTCAACCCACATGTCTGCCCTCCTGTTTATTATTTTTCCTTTCTATTACCTTTCCTGAAACCTCTAGATTAATCATATTCTTTCATTACATGGTTCATTCAATACCACTCATTAGCTGTAAAAACACTTTCTTCATTTTAAGATTCAGATGAGGTAATAAGTCCTTTGAAACCTCTTGTTTCCTCAGGGAGAGTTGCCCCATTCTCTACATTTCTAGAGTTTATTGCTTATAGTACTGTAACTGTTTATCATATTATGTTGTAACTCAAAGTATGTAAGTTTGTCTCTTGAGAGCAAGAACCTCGTATTATTAATCTTCATATATTTAGTATTAAGAATATCAAGGATATACTGTTCAAAAAATGTTAAATGTTCATTGAGGATAAGATTTTTTTTTTCTGGAGGGAATCTCATGAGCTAGTCAAAAAAACAAGCATGAAAAGAAACAAACAGAAAAGACTACAACACAAGAGTAAGAGCTAACTTTTACTATGTCCTTACTCTATGCTAATTACTGTACTAAAGTATTTTCAGGAATTATATTGAAACTTCATGCCAGTTTCAGAAGTAGGTATTATCACTATATCCATTTTATATATTGCACTGTGCTCTCACATGACATTGACCTTTCTTTGTTAGTTGTCTCTCTAATCCACGTTAGACTGTAAACTCTTTGACTACATGGACTATATCTGGTCCTGCTTCATCCTCAGAATCTTATATGGTGCCTAACACCTAATCAATAATCAAAATACTGGTTGATACATTTGTTAAGGCATTCATGCATGAATCAAATGATTCTTTTTGCCCAGTATTTTAAAGATTATGACAGCACATGCTTATGTAATGCTTATGTTGTGCCAGATGCTGTTCTAAGTGCTTTACAAATATTAGCTTACCAAATCCTCACCGCACCTTGGGAGCCAGTTTTTGTCCCAGTAAACTGAGTAATATTTTGCAGATGAATAAACTGAAGCACATATAGGTACAGCAATTTGGCTAAGGTCATATAGCTAGTTACCCATTGTGGATAAGGCTCTTAAAGTTGAACTGAGATAAAACCTAGAGTATGAAATCAGCCATGCAAAATCTACTAAAATGGCAATTTAGAGACTGTCAATAGTTTTAAGTGGTTTAATAATCATTTTTCATCTTCCTTATCTGGTGAACCCTTAGCTTATTTTGATCAATTTTCTTAATTTTCTCTCATCGCTAACCTGTGCTGTAAGCTTAGCTCTCCTTTGTTGATACAAAGAACATGCTCTCTACATATTGCACGTGATTTATCTTTGAAATTTCTCCTTAAAAAATAGAATATTTTTTACAATAACCCAGAATTTAGGGTCTGTCTGCCAATTGCCATTCTAATTTCTTTTCCTAATTAGTATTGAATAAGTTTGTGAGTATTGGAAATAGCCAGAAGTAAGATCTTAAGGGGAAAAATCTTTCATGCACATTTACCACATTGTTCAAAATTTATTTCTCCAACAATTTCTTTTTCTTAATTTATTCCACAAGTGTTTGTTTTTGAAATATATTTATTTAATATAGATAAAATTCTATGTATTTAACATGTAAAAAAAGATGTCTTATGGGACATATACATTGTAGAATGATTAATTCTAGCGAATTAACATATATATCACCTCACATAATTATTATTTTTCTTGTGAGAACAGTTAACATTTGCATTCTTCAGTGTATCTTCATATACTATAGTCAATATGCTGTATAACAGATCTCTTGAATTTCTTTCTCCTATCTAACTGCAATTTTATACGCTTTGACCAACTTCTCCTCCGGACCCTGTCCAGTACAACTTCCGCAGCCTCTGGTAAACACCATTCTACTATCTGTTTGTATGAGATCAACATTTTTAGATTTTACATATAAGTGAGATCATGTGAGATTTGTGTTTCTGTGCCTGGCTTATTTCACTTGTCTTTCAGGTTCATCCATATTGTTACAAATGACTGAATTGCCTTCTTTTTATGGCTGAATTGTATTCCATGTGTTACCACATTTTCTTTATCCACTCATCTGTTGACAGACACATAAATTGATTCCAAATCTTGGCTATTTTAAATAGTGCTGAAATAAACACTGGAGTGTAGATGTCTCTTTACATACTGATTTTAGATCCTTTGGATTTATATCCTATAGTGGTATCGCTAGATCATATGGTAGTTCTAGTTTTAATTTTTTGAGGAACTTCTATACTGCTTTCCATTGTGGCTGTACTAATTTACATTTCCACCAACATGTGCAAGTGTCTTTTTTTTCCATATTCTTTCCTAATAATCATTTTTTAAGTTTTTAATAATAACCATTCTAACAATAATGAGATGATACTTCATCATGGTTTTGATTTGCATTTCCTTGATGTTTAGGCATGTTGAGCATTTCTCATATATCTGCTGGCCATTTGTGTAGCTTTGTTTTAGAAATGTTCATTCAGGTCTTTTGCCCATTTTTAATTATTTGTTTTCCAGGTATTGGGTCGTCGAGTTTATAATATATTTAGGATATTCCCCTTATATGATATATAGTTTGCAGATATTTTCTCCCATTCTGTAGATATTATATCTACTCTATTGATTGTTTTCCTTCCTGTGCTAAACATTTTTGTTTGATATAATTTCATTTTTCTATTTTTGCTTTTGTTTTCTCGCTTTTAAGGTCAGATCCAAAAAAATATTACCCGTACCAATGTCATGGAGCATTGCACCTATGATTTCTTCTAGTAGTTTCATAGATTCAGGTCTTATATTTAAATTTTAAATTCATTTTGAGTTGATTTTGTATATGGTATCAGATAAGGGTCTAACTTCCTTCTTCTGCCTATGGAGATCCAATTTTCCCAGAGCCATTTATTGAAGAGACTATTCTTTCCTCATTGTGTGTTCTTGGCACCTTTTTGAGAAAATAATCGGCTATGTAAACATGAATTTATGGGATTTCTATTCTGTTTCATTGGTCTATGTGTCTTTTTATGTCACTACCATGCTGTTTTGAGCCATCATTGCGGCCCTGGGATGAATCTTACTAGATCATGGTGAATAATATTTTTCATGTTCTGTTGAATTTAATGTACTGTTGAATGTGCTATAACTTTATAGGATGTTTTAAGGTCAAGTAATGTAATGCTGCTCAAGATTGCTTTGGCAATTCAGAGTCTTTTGTGGTTCCATATAAGTTTTAGGATTTTTTTTACTATTTTTGTGAAAAATGCGTCTGCTATTTTGATGGAAATTGCACTGAATCTGCAGATTGCTTTGGGCAATATAGACATTTTAACAATATTATTTCTACTCCATTAACATGGATGACTATTTCATTTATTTGTGTCCTTTTCAATTTCTTTCATAAATGCTGTATAGTTTTCAGTGTAAAGATTTTTCACCTGCTTGTTTAACTTTATTACTAAGTTTTTTTTGGTTTGCTTTTTTGTAGCTACTGATAGTTTGCTGTTAATATACAGAAACACTGCAGATTTTTGCATTTTAATGTTGTATTTTACATCTTTATTGAATTTGTTTATTAGTTTGAACAATTTTTTTTTCAGTGGAGTTTTATATTTAGGGTTGTATAAATGTAACACCATGTCATTTGCCAACAGGAATAATTTAACTTCTCCCTTTCCTGTTTGGATGTCTTTTATTTCTTTCTCTTGCCTGAATGCTCTGGCTAAGACTTCCAAAACTATGTTGAATAGAAATGGCAAGAGTGAGCATCCTTGTCTTATTCCAGATTTTATATGAGAGCTTTCCATTTTTTTTCCAGTTGACTGTGAATGTTAGTTGTGGTTTTGCCGTACATGGTCTTTATTATGTTGAGATACATTACTTCTAAACATAATTTGTTTGGTTTTTATCATGAAAGGATGTTGAATTTTGTCAAATGCTTCTCTGTATCTGTTGAATTGATCATATGGTTTTGTCCTTCATTCTCTTAATATGATGTGTCATGATTTTTGATTTGGGTATGTTGAGCCTTCCTTGGATCCCTGGGATGAATCTCACTTGAACTGGGTGAATAATCTTTTTAATGTGCTGTTGAATTCAGTTTTCTAGCATTTCGTTGAGGATTTTTGCATTTATATTCAACAAGGATAGTGAATTATCATTTTATTTTTGCTATATCTTTGTCTGGTTTTGATATTATGGTAATTATGGCCTTTTGTTTTCAAGTTTGCTTCCTCTTCAGTTTTTTGGAAGAGTTAAGTCATCAGGTTCTGCGATTTTCTTAGATGGGAGACATTTTATTACTGATCCCATCTCCTTACTAATTATTGGACTGTTCAGATATTCTCTTTCTTCATGATTCAATTTTGGTAGTTTGTATATGTCAAGGAATTTATCCATTTCTTCTAAGTTACACAATTTTCGATTCTTTGTATTTCTGTGGTATCAGGTATAATGACTCCTTTATGTCGGAAATCTTATTTGAGTCTTCTCTCTGCATTTCTTAGTCTAGGTAAATGTTTGTTCATTTCATCTCATTAATAAAACAACTCTATTTTCTTGATCTATTCTATTGTTTTTCTAGTCATTGTTTCATTTATTTTCTCTCTGATCTTTTTTATTTCCTTCTTTCTACTAATTTTAGGCTTAGTTTGTTTCTGTTTAATTACATTGGTGCAACATTATATTATTCATTTGAGATTTTTCTTCTTTTTTGATGTAGCATTTATTACTACAAACTTTCCTTTTAAAACACTTTTTGCTGTATTCCACAGGTTTTGGTATATTTTGTTTCCATTATTACTTATCTCAATAAATGTTTAAATTTCTCTTTTAATTTCTATATTGGTCCATTTGTTCAGAAGTACATTGCTTAATTTTCATTTGTTTGTAGATGTTCCAATGTTCTTCCTGTTTATTTTTAGTTTTGTAACATTGTGGTGAGAAAAGATATTTAATATGCCTTCACAATTTTAAAATTTGTTAAGACTTGTTTTATGGCCTAAAATATTATCTATCCCAGAGAATGTTCCATGTATTATTTACAATAATGTGTATTCTGGAGCTGTTGAACGCAATGTTCTATAAATGTCTGTTACATGTATTTGTTCTAATGTGCACTTCAAATCCCATATTTCTTTGTTAATTTTCCATCTAGCTGATTTGTCTAAAGCTGGAGAGCAGGGCATCGAAATCCCCAACTACTGTTGTATTGGAGCCTATTTCTCCCTTTAAAGCTAATAATATTTGCTTCAGATATTTCGGGTATACTGTGTTGGGTGTGTATATGTTTAGAATTGCTGAATAGGCCCATTTGTTGTTATATAATGACTTTCTGTGTCTCTTTTCAGAGTTTTTTTCTTAAATACTATTTTATCTAATGTATGTATAACTGTTTTTGTTTTCTTTTGCTTTTTATTTCCCTGGAGTAGTTCTTTTTAAAAAATATCTCTTTACTTTCAGTCTTTGTATATTCATGCAGGTGAAGTGAGTCTCTTGTAGGCAGCAGATAGTTGGTTTTGATTGTCTATCCATTTAGCCATTATACATCTTTTGATAGAGAATTTACATCATTTAAATTCATGGTTATGACTGATAGGTTAGGACTTATGACTGTAATTTTGTTAATTGTTTTCTATTTGCTGTGTAAATCCATTGTTCTTTTCTTTTTTTCTTTCTGTTTGTCTCTATTTGTGGTTAAGTGATTTTTCTTTCGTGGTATGTTTTAATTTCTTGTGTTTTATTTATTTTTTAAATCTACCATAGATTTTGCTTTGTGGTTACTATGATGCTTACAATAAACATCTTATAGTTAAAATAGATTATTTTAAGCTGAAAATAGCATAACTTTGATTGCCAACAAACACCCACAATGAGAATCTCTATGCATTTGCTCAACTGTTCACCTAACATTTAAAATTTTTAATGTTATCACTGTAATCTTTCTATATTGTATATATCTTAACAAATTACTGTAGTTATTATTTTTAGTTTTATCTTTTAATATCATTTATGTTAAAGTTATAAGTGATTTACACACTACCATTTACAGTATTAGAGTATTCTAAATGGTTCTATGTACTTACTTTTTCCAATTAGTTTTATACTTTCAGACATTTTTGTCTTACTCATTAGTGAGTAAGCTATTTCTTCAGCTTGAAGATCTTTGTTTGGCATTTATTATAGGACAAGTCTGGTGGTGATAAAATCCCTCAACTTTTATTTATCTTCTTTATCTCTTCTTCATTTCTTTTTTTTCCATTCTTTTTTTTTTTTTTTTTTTTTTTTTTTTTTGACAGAGTGAGTCTGGCTCTGTTACTCAGACTGGAGTGCTGGGATGAGATCATGGCTCATTGGAGCCTCTGCCTTCTGGGCTTAAGCAATCCTCCCATCTCAGTCTCCCAAATAGCTGGGACTACAGATGTGTACCACCATGCCGGGCTAATCTTTTATTTTACTTTATTTTTTAGAGAGATGAGGTTTCTCCATGTCATCCAGGCTGGTCTCAAACTCCTGAACTCAAGCAATCTATCTATCTCAGCCTCTCAAATTGCTGGGATTAAAGGCATGAGCCACCATACCCTGCCTCTTCATTTCTCAAGCACAGATTTGCTAGGTACAGTATGCTTGTTTGGTAGTTCTCTTCTTTTTTTTTTTTTAACTTTTAAGTTCAGGGGTACAAGTGCAGGTTTGTTACACAGATAAACTCATGCCATGGGGATTTGTTGTACAGATATTTCATCACCCAGGTATTAAGCCTAGTGCCCATTAGTTATTTTTCCTGATCTTCTACCTCCTCCCATCCTCCACCCTCCAAAAGGCCCCAATGTGTGTTGTTCCCCTCTATGTGTCCATGTATTCTCATCACTTAGCTTCCACTTATTAGTGAGAATATGCGGTATTTGGTTTTCTGTTCCTGTGTTCATTTGCTAAGGATAACTGCTTCAGCTTCATCCATGTCCCTGCAAAGGACATGTTCTCATTCTTTGAGCACTTTTAATATTTTATCCCACTGTTTTCTGGCCTGTAATGTTTCTTCTGAGAGTCTGATGCTAGGTGTATTAAAACTCTCTTATATGTTATTTGCTTCTTTTCTTGGGCTCCCTTCAGAATTTCTTTTTTTGTCTTTTATTTTTGATAATTTGATTATAATACGGCTTAGGCTAGTATTATTTGAATTTAACCTGATTGAAGACCTTTGACATTCCTTGATCTGGACATTTATATTTTCTGCAGATTTGAAAGGTTGACAGATATTATTTCAATTCCAGAATTTGTTTAATTTTTTTTTTAAATATTACTATTACTATTTCAGTCTCTCTGTTAAATTTCTAATTCTGGCCATTTACTTTTATTGTTCCACATTGCTTTGAATGGTTTATCTGTATTTACTTGAAATACATTGAATGTCCTTTAAACAGTTATTTTGGCTTCTTTGTCAGACCATTCATACATCTCCATCTCTTTGGAGTCAGCCCCTAGCACTTTATTTTATCTCCCTGGTTATATCATGTCTCCCCAATTGTTTTTGATCCTTACAAACATTCTTTGATGTCTACTGATTTGAAGAAGTAGGTATTTATTAAAGTCTTGCATCTGTCTTTGTCTGAGAATGCCCTTCATCAGTAAACCTATTCAGAGATTCTGAGCAGATCATCTGGTGTGATCCCTATACAAAGGACCACTGTGGCCTTTTCAATGCTAGGAATGCCTTAAGCTGAGGACCACCATGGCTTGCATGGGCCGGGGCTGGAATCTTATGACCACTGAGACTGACTTAATACTAAGGTGTTCTTGAAGCCTACCGCTGCTGAGTCCTGCATACTGCTGTGGTTTTACAGGTACCCAAGTCTCTCATAGTTGGCTGTGGTGATGAAAACTGCAGATGGAGCCCATTTTGCAGGAACTGTGGGTTCCTTTATGGCACTGGGGCACATCTGGCTCAGTCCACTGGTATCAACCTGGAGTCAGAGGCCATGGGGATCCACCTGATGTTGGGTTTTACTGTGGCAGACCCAATGTTAGATTCCAAAGGAAAATCCTATGCTAACTTTTCTCTTTCCCTTAAGCAGATGGTATTTCTTTCCACACTGTGCTGCTTGAAAGTGGTGTAAAGGGTAATGTAAAACTGTTCTTTCTACTCTCTTCAATGCATTTTTAAAAATTATTATGCTACATTCAGGTACTTTCATCTCTCAGCTGGTCTCATCTCTCAGCTGGTCTCCTTAGCCCTTGTGAAGATAGATTTGTGCATGAATAATTGTTCAAATTGATGTTCCTGTCAGGGGATGATTGCTGGGGATCTTGCTCCAACTTCTTCTAAAGTACTCTAATTTCAATGAAACTATCTTCCCTTTGTATTCAGCCCATTTGGTTGAACAGTGCTTTTTTTCTGTTTATATTACATATTCATTAGCATTGCATGTATGTTAACACTCTTTTACTCTATAAACTCTATTTTATGGTGACATATTTTCTATGCACATGGTCCCGCTTATTAAATAGTAGTAATAATTGGCTTATTACTAACAAAGTGAATTATGAATGGTTATGGGTAATTTAGAGAGTTGTTCCTTGGTGAGTTGTACATTATCCAGTTTTTTTATACCTTCAAACATATAATCTGATCATTTAATAGGTCTTAAAAGTTTGTTATTATAGAATAATGTGATACTTCAAATAATTTTAAAAAAACTAACCACAAATATTAAAATATATAAGACATAAAAATATTAGCTGCTTTTATAACTTTGGAATTAATTTTAAATCTATAGAAGCCTGAATAAAGGACTCCTTTATAATCCATATGCTTGTTTTCTATTGCTGAATTCCATGTCCCACAAATGTATCAGCTGAAAACAATGCTCATGTATTAATGGCTTTTTATGCCAAAAGTACACCAAGATGTGTCTAGGTTTATGCTGCTCAGGATATTATGAGACTGAACTCAAGTTGTCAATCAGGCCTGAGTTCTCCTCTGAAGGAGCTGGGAAAGAATCTGCTTCTAAGCTCATTCGGGTAGTTAGCAGAATCCCATTCCTTGCAGTTATAATCGGATACCTAGAGTTTTGCTTCTAGAGTGTTCCTAAAGGCCACGCTCAGGTTTTTTTCACATGGCTTTCTTCAACTTCAAACCAGACATGGCATATCAAATTTGTTTCCTTTTTCAAATCTCTTTTACATTTCTGCAACCAGTGCCATATAACTTAATCATGGGAGTGAAATCCACCATGTTCACTGTCTTAAGGATTATGCAAAGCTTTCACACAGAAGTGTTGGGGGGTTGGGGAAAATTTGGGATTCTAATTACCACAGTCCCCAACTGGAAAAGGTTACCTCTAAATTTCAAAGCATACTTTTTTTTTTTTCTCCCATGAGTAACTAAAAATATTCTTGCATATCTTTTCGTATGATATCATGTAGCCATATTCTGCCAACTTTTGCAGACTTAACATTTTCAGACTGGCTAAAGGTGAATGACGTTTCTACCATTTCAGTGTACGTTTGTGACTTTTTAAGATATGTGCACATAAGCATTTGAAACACTTTTAACAAATCTTAATAATTAAAATTTGAGCCGGGCGCAGTGGCTCAAGCCTGTAATCCCAGAACTTTGGGAGGCTGAGACGGGTGGATCACGAGGTCAGGAAATCGAGACCATCCTGGCTAACACTGTGAAACACCGTCTCTACTAAAAAATACAAAAAACTAGCCGGGCGAGGTGGCGGGCGCCTGTAGTCCCAGCTACTCGGGAGGCTGAGGCAGGAGAATGGCGTAAGCCTGTGAGGTGGAGCTTGCAGTGAGCTGAGATCCGGCCACTGCACTTCAGCCTGGGCGACAGAATGAGACTCTGTCTCAAACAAACAAACAAACAAACAAACAAACAAAAAACAATAATAATAATTAAAATTTGCTGATATCTTGGCTACATAAACTGTGAATATTTAGAGAATCAAGAAAACGACTACATATATATTGATGAAATCTATCACTGCTGGGTTTTCACATAAAATATTTTAAGATCAAGTATTAGTCTGCTCAGGCTGCCATAACAAAGAACTACAGACTAGGTAGCTTAAACAATGAAAATTTATTTCCTCACAATTCTAGAGACTGAAAGTCTAGGATCAAGGTGCCAACAGGGTTGATTTACCTCGAAACCTCTCTCCCTGACATGAAGATAGCCACTCTCCTGCTGCCTCTGTCCCTTTGCTTATAAGAAAAGGAGTCATATTGGATTAGGGTGCATCCTCATGGCCTAATTTTAATTTAATCATCTCTCTTCTTAATTACCTTTTAGACCCTATCTCCAAATACAGTCACATTCTGAGGTACTGGATATTAGAGCTTTAACATATGAATTTTGGGGGATGCAATTCAGTCCATAATAGATTCTGAATAAAACATATCATAAGAACCTCTGTTTGTTATAAACATAGTGCAGTGAGGCTCACAATTATCAAACTAGTGAGAAGACCCGTCATGTGTGATTAATTTTCTTTCTGTGTATACCTATAGCTGACTACCAAGATAATAAAGTGATATCTGGGATATATGTTTTCCCCAAAATATTTTATTTAGGTTTAGTCATTCTTCTCTTATGTTCTTACTAAAACATCACTCACATGCAAATTGTTCCGGTTTTCAGAAAAGATAAAATATATATTTTCTAAAATATGAACTAAAGTCATCACTATAAGAAAATGATTTTTATAGATAGAAAAGTCCTGTGTTAATCTGTGACTCCATGTAAAATAGGAAAGAAAAGTAAACATTAAAGAATGAGGAGTGGGCTGGGTGCGGTGACTCACGCCTGTAATCCCAGCACTTTGGGAGGCTGAGGCAGGAGGATTGCGAGGTCAGGAGATGGAGATCATCCTGGCTAACACGGTGAAACCCTGTCTGTATTAAAAAATACAAAAAATTAGCCAGGCATGGTGGCGGGCACCTGTAGTCCCAGCTACTCAGGAGGCTGAGGCAGGAGAATGGCGTGAACCCAGGAGGCAGAGCTTGCAGTGAGCAGATATTGTGCCACCGCACTCCAGCCTACGAGACAGAGCGAGACTCCGTCTCAAAAAAAAAAAAAAAAAAAAAAAAAGAGGAATGGACTGCAAGAATAGTAAAATGTAGACTATTATCCTCCTTTTTCTATACATAATATTAAGCACTGACTTTTAGTAATAAGCACATCATAAACAGGCTATTGACAAAATAAATATAATCAATTAGGACAACAATTGGGAAATAATTTACAAAAAATATCCTTTTTAATACAAAGTATATTATTATACCTTTTAACTAAGTAGGCCATATTCCTTTTATTTCAAATTAAATAGGTAGATGGTGAATAATTTATCGTTATTTCCAGAGTCGTGGAAGAATAGTTACCAAAAGTCCCTCTTATGGATAAAAGTCCAAAGACTGAATTAGTAACCATTAAATGGCTATGATACACCCAGTTGCATTTGTTTACTGTTGCCACCATAACAAATTACCATAAATTGTAAGACTTACAATAGCACAAATTTATTCTCTTTCAGTTCTGGAGCCTAGAAATTTAAAATAAAATGTATGGGACTTAGAACAAGGCTGTGTTTTCTGAGACTCCAAGGGAGAATCTGCTCCTTGACGCTTCAGCTTTTAGGGGATTCTATCCTTCCTTGACTCCTGGCTACATCACTCCATTCTCCGTTTCTGAGGACACGTTGGTTTCTCTACTGTTGTGAAATCTACCTACCTCTTACAATATTTGCTCTTTGTGATTATACTTATGACTCATGCAAATAATCCAGAATAATCTCATCTCAAAATCTTTAACTTAATCACATCTGCAATATTATTATTGTCACATAGGGTAACAGTCACAGATTCTGGAGTTTAAAGTGTGGACATCTTAGGGAGCCATTATTCAGCCTATCATACCACTACTGTTCTGTAGTACTGCTCGAGATGTAAAAAAGAAAGAGATAGGTCCTCCATGGGTTTATAATATAACTGGAAAGACAAAAGAAGCCTTCCTTATCAAATAAGGAACACTTTATGCAGGATGAGGCCAGCAATAAGAAAAAAATACTTCATAGTTTAAAGAATGAAGAAATCAATTGGAAGAGGCTTGGAAAAATACATGAGCAAAGACAGGAGATGTATAGTAGGCATGTCTTAGAAGACAGTTTCATAGAACTGGATTTCCAAGATAGAGCAAACACTTGGAGGATGGAAACATGTAGTGCCTTCTTCATTGTCAAGTACATAAGTAGGCAATATGCAAATATCTATATGAAAAATAATAGATGATTGGTTAAAATTGGAATGAATGAATAAATATATGAATAAATGGATAATTAAATTTATTAGATACAGATATTGAAAAATTACATCAATTAATCTTCATAAAGCTCTGTTATCATTGTGTAATTTGTTAGAATGAGTTGTATCCATAACTTAAGGGGCAACAGTGAAACCAACAGGAAAATCCTAGAAGACGCATCCTAATATCTTGATACAATGACACAGCCTTGGGTGCCTAAAAAGTATTTGCTACATGTAAAGTTTAGCACTGAAAATTTCTTAAATGTGCTTTACTTTTAAATATCTTGATCACCAACTCAGTGTCTATACATCTTATAAAAAAGGGTCAGTTTAAGAAATATGAAGGTCAGAAAAACACGGAAATGAGAAACAGAAAGCTATAAAGTTTCATTAAAAAATATATCACTGCCTCTGAAAAGTAAGAACAGGAGATAAAAGTTTCAAATTGATTAGGAGCAGTTCAAGAAAGTTATTGTTGTCAACTCTTTTTAGAAGGCAATGTTGGGCAAGAGATGAGATGGCACTGAAGTTTATATATGTGTGTCTGTGTATGTACATGTATATACATATATGTATATTATATATAATTTATGTTAAATTTTAGACTACTGCCAAATGATAATTAAAACTATATACAGAACTGTCTAAAATCTGGTTTGTGTTTCCCTCAGTGAGCTGTGTTTTCAGTGTTTGTTCATGGAAATAGCATGTTTTGTGGAAACAATACAGGAATATAGTGGCCATGATTTAAAGTTAAATTTCTTTTTGCAATTTTCTTTGACATATAACTCAAATTAAAATCATTTTATATGTTTTATAGATAATTAAAAACTAATCTATTTCCCTTGAGAATACAATACCCTTGCAATGAAATGGTCACTGTGTTGGAAATCAGACCTGGATTGTGAGTTGCTGACATCTTCATTGGATTTATTGAGTGACATTTCATCCTTCATTTATAAATGTAAATTGGTTAAAATGTTTGGGGGTAAATTACTATCATGTTGCTTTATACAATAATATCATTATATTTACTAGAAGCAAAAGCCACTGTTTGTAATCATTACAGTTTTTCAATGAATATTTATTTTGAAGTTTTCTTCTGAAGAAAACTTAAACCACAAGCAAACTTTACAGTTGGTTTTAAAAACACAGATTATGGTTTATTAACTTATATTACATTATTTCCAACCCCATATTGGCTTGTAATAATGTTTTTCCCCAAAGAAGTGGAATTGAAACTTGACTCAGCTTGGAGGTGTTCACTAATGATCTCTTGAATCATTTCCCTCTCCACAGTTTTTATTCCTCTATATTAGAAAGCATACAGCATATTGCCAATTTTTCACTAACGATGCATGAAAAGTAATGAGTTGTATGGGCTGCCAGAATATTACATGAATGACCTTCAGTATGTTGTTTCACTGTACTCTCCAAACTCATATTCCATAATTGCAAGGAGATAATTTTTAACTTTGCAATCACTCAACCGAATAGCATACTAAAATTGTACTACCTGCTATTCCAATTTGGCTATCAAATTTTCATCAACATGTAAGCACAACTATATTATTGAGGTTTGTATTATACATGTATTAGGTTAAATATAATTAACATATACTAATTATTCCGAAAAAACATTAATTAAAATAGACTACAACAAAGCAAACATATATTTTTGCCCTTTCAGTTCATTTTATGATATGTATTTTTCTAATTTCTACTTTATATCACTTACTATATCTGAAATTATCTTGTTTGTTTATTAACTTAAATTGTCTGTATTCTTCAGTAGAATGTAATCTCCATGAGCAAAGGGTGCTTCTCTGTTTTGTTTAGTGTTATATCTTCAATGTTTTGATTTTTCTGGTTTTGTAGTTAAGTTTTAAACTCAGAAAGTGTAAGTCCAAATTATAGGCTTTTAATAGTCATTTGGTATCTTCTA
Source organism: Macaca fascicularis (assembly GCF_037993035.2). Lineage (NCBI taxonomy): Eukaryota > Metazoa > Chordata > Mammalia > Primates > Cercopithecidae > Macaca > Macaca fascicularis. The sequence goes on from NC_088385.1 coordinate 92,389,585, forward strand.
CCATAGAATGTTAGATTTTTAAACCTGTGTTCAATCACAACATTTAATAGTTCTAAAAATTATGGGACTATTTTACTAATAGTAGTAAACAATAAGTATACTTACTAAGATATGAATATAGTAAGTCACATTTTTATCAACCTATGGGTATCCTGTGTTCATATTCTAATCATTTTCTGAGTCAAATGAAGTCTTAGTCATTTAATTTTAAAAATGTCTTAAAATTATACAAGGCAGTATGTTCTGCATGGGCTTAGGATAAGACACTGACCTTGCTTTAAGAATGTACTCTAGAGACGAAGGTAAGATAAAAGCACAACTAGTTATAAATCTAAGAAAACTGCAAGTAGTTAGAAAAAAGTGAAACACATATTCAAATTATGAAACTATCACTTGCCTTTGGGAGAAAGGCATCTTGAAGGAAGTCACAGTGATTTTAAGGTATCTTGGGATGTGCAAGTGGTCTATAAGTAAACATGGGGAAGTGAAACATGGAGAAAGGAAAGAGGTATTGGAAGATATTGAATGTATTACAGAATAAGCTATCTTGGGGCCACGTGTCAGATAAGGTTAGAAGAAAGGTTTGGATATTATTGTAACAAATTCTACAATACCACAAAAAAATAACAAATTTTATTTAATTTGTTATGAAATAGAGAATCATTGAAAGTTTATGATTATGAAAGAAATTGTAAGAATTCTGCTTTTGAATGATAAGTATTGCCATGATTAGCGGTTTTGACAGAACTGAAATATAACTTGAGGTAGAAGAATAGGTAGTTGGTGGTTGAAATTGTTTGAGTGAAGTATGACGCATCGTTGAAATAAAAACAATAGCTCTGGAAACAGAAAGAAAGGTGTATTTAGTAGACATAAAATTAGGAATCCCTCAAGCTGAGGTATGGATAAGGTCTTTTTATTATTATTGTTGTGGTGGTGGTGGTGGTAAGATCACTTAACATGAGATCTACCAGCTCAACAAATTTTTATATGTACAATACCATATTGTATATGGGGACAATGTTGTACAGCAGATTTCTAGGACTAATTATTGTGTATAAATGAAATTTTATCCCTATTGAACAAGGATAAAGTCTTGAACTAGTTCTCAACTAGGAACCCATTTCTGACATTGGCCAATGGAAAAAAAATTTCTATAGAGGAATTCTTTAGTGAAACTGTCTCATTTAGTGTATCATTTTGTGAAGTTTCTAAATAAAGGTAGTGGTATATAAATATACATTTTTGTGCCCATTATTGCTGTTGAAAAGGATAAAAATTAATATTTTTATAAAAATTCTCATTTTGGCTGGGCGAGGTAGCTCAAACCTGTAATCCCAGCACTTTGGGAGGTGGTGGATCACCTAAGGTTAGGGGTTCGAGACAAGCCTGACCAACATAGTGAAACCCTGTCTCTACTAAAAATACAAAAATTAGCAGGGTATGGTGGCACATGTGTGTAATCCCAGCTACTTGGGAGGCTGAGGCAGAAGAATTCCTTGAACCCAGGAGGCGGAGGTTGCAGTGAACCGGGATCACGCCATTGCACTCCAGACTGGGAGACAAAGCGAGATTCTGTCTCAAAAAAAAAAAAAAAAAAAAAAAATTCTCATTTTATTTCGTATGTTTATTAAATCTAGGGACATAAACAGTCACTAATCTGTTTCCATATTACACCATATTTTGTAAGTACATTTATTGTTGACCTAGTAGGAATTTTAATGATCATGAAAAATGTGTTTGTTAGCATTAATTGAGTGTTACGGTATAGCATTGGCAGACAGCTCTCTTTTCCTGAAATCTCGAATTTCTAATTTGTCAAGTTAGTAGTAGTATTCTAAATGTTATTATTTATGGTGGTTAAACTAAAGCAAGTCTTTCCAGGAACCCTACCTCCCAGGACAACATGCCTCCTCCTTCTGATACAGAAGCCCATGAGGTGATAAAGTTCTATCTCCTCCCCTTCCATACTTTTCACATTGCTTAGTCTTCTTCATCATAAGTTTTGACCATAATATCTCACTCATTCTAAATTTCCAGATAGAGAAGAAACACTAGAAAATTTTGCTTAAGAGCTAAGAATATACTTTTCTTTTTCTTGAAATGTCCATTTGCCCAGTCTTTTCAAATCTTTTCATTCCATCATTTTTTTTTAAATGAGAGTAGTTTTCTGATTTCTTTATAAAACCATAATTTTGGAACAATTTTGGAACATAATAAACATATGAAATAAAATGAGAATAGCTTCATGGAGTGCCCACCACCAGGGCACTCCATGAAGCTATTGAAATGCACTGGGCTTGTTAGTTCATATCAATTTACACTGGCTCCTGGGTTGTTGGGAACTAAGCATCTTTGTCTTTGACATGAGAACACTTTATTTCCCTGACACTCAGTCTTACCAATTTCAATCCACAGTCAGATAATCTTGGTCTTTTGTAATTAGCCCATGCCTCAGTTGGTTACCTTAAGTTCTAAAACTGAATAAAGTTATCCAGATGAATTTATTAAATCATAGCATATGAATAAAGCTTTTCCTCATATTGTATGGTGAGATAGTTTAGCAAAAAGATGCAATACTCTTAAATAAAAGACTCATTTAAATAAAATGACTATCTTTAATGAATAACAAAAGGAGGAGCAACAGTACCATCTAGCATGTGATGAATAATAAGTATTTGTATTACCCAATTAACTAGAAAACCTAAGAAACAAAATTTGTATCTGTTTTCCTATGGACAATAAACAAAATCAATATGGGCAATAATTCTAGCCAAAATAAACAGAACATTATGAAACAACTGACTTAGAGAGTTATCTACTGATATGTCTTCAAAACAAAACTAACAAATAAAAACACTGTACTATTTCTCATATAAAGATATACAGGCAAAGTTTTCATGACAAGTCACAACAAAAGCACAAATTGGCAAATGTGTTCTAACTAATTTTAAGAGCTTCTGCACAGCAAAAGAAACTAGCAACTGAGTAAACAGGCATCCTACAGAATGGGAGAGAAGTTTTGCAAACTATGCATCTGGCAAAGGTCTAATTTCTAGCATCCATAAGAAACTTAAATTTACAAGAAAAAAACAATGCATTAAAAAGTGGGCAAAATACATGAGGCCGGGCGCGGTGCCTCACACCTGTAATCACAGCACTTTGGGAGGCCAAGGCGAGTGGATCATGAGGTCAGAAGACGGAGACCATCCTGGCTAACACGGTGAAACCCCGTCTCTACTAAAAATACAAAAAATTAGCCGGGCATGGTGGCGGGAACCTGTAGTCCCAGTGAGTAAGGAGACTGAGGCAGGAGAATGGCGTGAACCTGGGAGGCGGAGCTTGCAGTGAGCCGAGATCGCGCCACTGCAACTGCACTCCAGCCTGGGCGACTGAGCCAGACTCCATCTCAAAAAAAAAAAAAAAAAAAGTTGGCAAAATACTTCAACAAACACTTCTCAAAAGAAGACATACATATTGCCAACAAGCATATGAAAAAAAGCTCAATATCAATATCGTTCTGGGACAACAAAAAACTTTATTGATCATGTATCTAATATTGGAAATTTAGTTTCCATATTTATGCTATTTGAATGACTCTGCAATCAGTATCTTCCATATACAAACTTTTGCTATTTTAAAAATTATCCTTAATATGAAGTCTGAAATAACTGAATCAAGACATAAGAACTATGTATCTTTTAAAGTATTTGGTTATACACCTGTGCATAATTTATAATACCCATAGCAGCCTGAGAATTTATAGTTTTAGTGCAATTTCACAAGAATTTTAAGGTTGTTAACATACTAGGTTTAAATGGTACTTCAAATGTGGATTAATTTGTTTCTGGGCACAGTGGCTTACACCTGTAATCCCAGCAATTTGGGAGCCTGAGGCAGTTGGATCACTTGAGGTCAGGAGTTCGAGACCTGTCTGGCCAAAACAGTGAAACTAAAAATACAGAAATTAGCTGTGTATGGTGGCGCATCCCTGTAATCCCAGCTACTCCGGAGGCTGAGCCAGAAGAATCACTTGAACCCGGGAGATGAAGGTTGCAGTGAGCTGAGATCATGCCATTGCACTCCTACACTTCAGCCTGGGCGACAGAGCAAGACTCTGTCTCAAAAAAAGAAAAAAAAAATCAAAATTTTGATTAACTTGTGATTATTTTATTTCTAAGACAATTAAACAAGTTTCCTTATGTTTACCATTTTTATACTTTGAATGTGGAGATCGGGTGAAGATGTCGGGAAAAGACAATACAACAGTTTGAAATTAAAAACAGATACATGATTCCTTTAACACAACCTTATCATAAGACTAATTCCAATTTGAATGTTATCCATTCAATCCAATGATTAAATAGAGAAAATAGCAAGTTTAGTTAATATTATTTTGTAGGTTTATTGGCAAAAATAGTTGATCCCTGTGTCAAGTTCTGTAAAATTAATTAATAGTCAATGATGAAGGTATTCAAACAGAATAGTCATTTAATCACTAGTAAATCAAAGTACAATTTACTAATTCTCCAAATTCTGATTTCTTTATTAATGCTTTATTAATATTGAAACTGGAAACAAAATCACTCAGGTATAGGTATATATTAGGTGATACAATTATATTACATTTTGCTTTATTTGAGACATTCTGTTTTCATTAATTACTAGTCATATAGGGCCTAATATCTTAAAATTTTTCATTATTCAAGTTATTATTCTATCAGATGATTTGTTTTTCTTTTGTCTATATTTTCCAGAGTTGTTATATTTGTATGTTTGTAAGCAAGATAAATAAAATTAATCATATATGTTTCTTTGAATTTTTAGGTATAGATTAAGAACAAGGGAAAATGTATGTGTGACTGTGATTAACAGGAAGCTCTGTACCTCAGCCAGAGACAAAACAACATGCATTAAATTATATGCAAAAAAAAAAAAAAGCACTCTAAGTATAAATATATTGCCTCTGGAAATATCATTTAAAAAATTTGGGTCGGGCGCGGTGGCTCACGCCTGTTATCCCAGCACTTTGGGAGGCCGAGGCGGTGGATCATGAGGTCAGGAGATCGAGACCATCCTGGCTAACATGGTAAAACCCTGTCTCTATTAAAAAAAAAATACAAAAAATAAGCCGGGTGTGATGGCGGGCACCTGTAGTCCCAGCTACTTGGGAGGCTAAGGGAGAAGAATGGCGTGAACCCAGGAGGCAGAGTTTGCAGTGAGCCAAGATCACACCACTGCACTCCAGCCTGGGCGTCAGAGCAAGACTCAGTGGAAAAAAAAAATAAAAAAAAAAAATATATATATATATATATATATATATATGTGTGTGTGTGTGTGTGTATATATATATATGTATATATATATAAAAAATGATGTGATTCAGTCACATAATTTCCTGTTTCTATTACATTTAAGCAACCATTTTGTCAAAAACTTTTAATATTGCCCAAATCTTTTAAACTCATATAAGTAGTCATTTGGATAATGAGAGAGTAATAAATTTTTATTTTTTTCTTGTGGCTCAGCAGTGGACCACGAACAAATTGTGATAATTGCTCAATCAGTTATGACTAAAAACTTTTTCAGGGAATAAAAACCTTTTCACTTTTTTCTTCCCGTTGTTCATTTGGCATGGAACAAGCAAGAGATCTGGCAGACAACATATTTTCTGAGTAATAAATCTTAGTATTACTGATGATAATATTTCCAGGCATTATATACTTCTTATTATGGTACAAAATAAGTATACAACACCACCTAGTTAGAGTATTCTTGCCAAAAATACTTAATTTGAGTCCAGTCAAGACTTTGGGTCTTATTTTTAGTTTATAAGAAAATTACAGAACAAATTAGAAAATTCCTCTGTTAGGTATTGAGTATTATTTTGGATAGCAATATGTAGATCATTGCATTCGTTTTGCAGTTGCTGTTGTTTTGCCCTCTTCTCATTCATTGTCAAGCATAACACCTTATTAAAAAATCATTGTTCAATAAATTAAGATTTGGATTATTGTGGAATTTAAGGCTTATATATATATAATCGAATTTGAAAACACCACTTTTGGAAGCAGTTATAGTTGTTCCCCTTCCAACATGAACCTAAAAGTCTGGGAGAAAAACAGTGCTCTATCTTCCAAAACATACTGAACTTATTAAATGTGACATTTCTGATAAACTACTCAGGTGGTTGAGATGGAGGTAAGGTTGAAGTGTTAATGAGCTCAGTGTGCTAGGGGATACATCTGTAAAACTAGTTGTTTGGCATCAGCTATATGAAATGGCACAGAAATGTTTGAATCATTTAGTCAGTTTTAACATCATCTTTAAGGAAATAGGAATTTCAACTATGTACAGGACAATTTTTGAGGTGTAGAACAACCAAGAGTGAATAAAATAGCCCTACCCTCATGCAGCTTACATTCTCATGTGGAGAAAACAAATCTTAAACTATTTTTTAAAGTACACATAGAATTTGTCATATGGTGATACATTTTATAGAAAAAAAGGTAACTGGACAACTAAATGAAGGGATAAGTGATGGGGAAGGCATTACAGAACTATATGACTCAGGTGATTAGAGAAAGCTTTTTTAAGAGATCTGAAGTGTGACTGAAATGCATCAGGAATTAAACCATGAGAATAACTTAAAACAAAACAAAAACAAAAACAAAACACTCTTCCCAGGCAGAGGAAACAGTAATTGCAGAGACTCATGGTGACATGGGCTTACCATGCTAGAGAAAGAACAAGAAAAACACGTGGTTGAAGTGGAGTGAACCAAGGAAAAAACAGTAAGACAGAATCAGAGAGGCAACTGTGGGCCAGATCCTCAAGAACTTTGGAGGGCATTTTAAATACTTCAAATCTGAGTGAAATGGGAAACCATTGGAAGGTTTTGTGATAAGTTATGAAATCTGTTTTTTGTTTAGTACTTTAAAAAAGCATTTATTCCTAATTACCTGGTGGTGGTGGTGGTGGTGGTGGTGGTGGTGGTGGTGGTGGTAGGACCTGAAGCAGTAAGATCTTCCATGAAAGAGGCTCTCATGAATTGGACCAGGTGGTTAGTGGTGGAGGTACTGAAAAACAGATTCTGGATATATTTTGAATGTAAGCTCTTAGGGAACTTACCAAATGATCAAATATGTGGGAGGTCGTATGAGTGAAATTAAGCCAAACTTTTAATATTTGGAATTTAGGTTCCTAGAAGGATGAACCTGGCTTTCATTGGATGAGGAAGACTGTGAATAATCGGGTTTTGGCAGGGAAGAATCAGGATTTCAGCTATGAATGTGGTACACTTGATTTGCTTTTTAAGCATACCAGAGAAGACATCAAGTAGGTAATTAGATATTGTGAGCCTGGATTTCAAAAGAGCAGACTAAATATAAACTTTGGAGTTATTAACATGTAGTTGGTACTTAAAGCCATGAGACTTGATAAGATGAGCCAGGCGTGGGAGCAGAAAGACAAGCCTGAGGCATTCGATCTGAGAGACAGAAAAGATGAGGGGAAAACCAGCAAAGGAGATTAAAAGGAGCATCAGAAAATTCACGGAACCAAAGGTCCGTGGGATCGTGAGCAACTCAGCATTCCACTGGAGGCCAAATGATCAAACAGCAAACTGTTGATCATGAATGCAGCATGTGAGCAAATCACACTGTGCTTGCCACCACAAGATTTCCTGAGGGCCTCACTCCCCGGCGCCTGGCTCCTTGAAGTTATTTACTGAGAAATCCAGCGCCTATTGCAGTCTTGCAAGCCTGCTGTGAACCAGTGACTGACAATTACCTGACAGTCATCCCGCTCCACCTTTCTCGCTATCTCTTTTGTGTAATAAATACAGAGGTCTGTGTAAAGCTCAGGGCCCTTGTCCACTGGAGGCAAGATGCTCCCTGGCCCCTTCTTCCAAATATACAATCTTGTCTTTGTCTTTTATTCCTGCTTTCGCCACCCTTTGTTCAGTCCACCAGGGATTCTGGCAGGTTAAAAGAAAAGTAGGAGAAAAGGCTAGTGGAAGGAAGTAGTGTCTCAGAAACCAAGTTAAGAGAGTGTGGTGGAGCAAGAAAAAGGCCAGTTGAGATAAGAGGAATCTGAAAGAATGGCGTACCACAGAGGCTTACTGGAGAAGAAGGAAGTGGTCAACATGGTGAGATACTGCTGATGGTCTGGATAAATAGGATCAAATATTGTCCATCAAATTTATCAATATGGAGATCACTGATGACCTGCTTTGTTGGAATAGTGGTGCTAAATACTATTTGGAATGGGTCAGTGGAGAATGGGAAATGTATTAATTTTCTAGTTCTGTGAAATAAACTACCATAAACTTAGTGGTTAAAAAACAACACCTATTTATTAGGTCAGAGTCCAAGTCGAAAGTCTGGCACAGCAGGTCTGTCAGCCACTCTGTGTTCCCGTGTGGAGCTTGTGGTCTTCTTTTAAGCTCACATGGTTGTGGCAAGATTCACTTCCTTGTGGTTATGGGCGGTCCCTGTTTCCTTGCTGGCTGTCAGCTGGGAAATACTCTCACCTTCTGCAGGCAACCCACATTGCCTAGCATGTGGTTTTGTCCATTTTTCAAAGCCAGCAATGGAAAATCTCCCTCATGTAAAATCTCTCATACTTGAATTTATGACCTCCTCTTCTAGGAAGTGCTGGAAAAAACTGCATTTACCCGGATGATCTATTTAAAGATTAATGGTCCCACATAACAAAACCTAATCACAGAAATAAATTCATCCTATTTGTGGTCCCAGGGATTATAGAGGTTTTGTACATCAAGAGGACAGGGAACTTCTGGGGATTTTCTTAGAATTATGCCTACCACAGTACAACTGAAGATGGGTAGTATAGACTGCTTTTTGAGTGAGTTGTTTTGCCGATAAGACAGCAGAGCAATAGGGCAATAACTCAAAGGAAAATAGGATCAAAAAAGGATAGTTTAATATGTAAGACATTTTTAAAATATCTGTATGCTGATCAGAATAATTCTCCCCAAAAGACAGAGCTCTGATATTTCTTGAGAGGAGTGAGCTGCTTGAATAGTATCTACTTTTGTGTAGGCCGGGATGAATGGGATCTCTGGCATATGTATAGATGTTGATCTTAATCAGGAGAGTCGAATAAACAGATTCTTTGCAGTAAAGGAAGAATTCTTTAGTTACTTTGCTCAAAGCTACCAGAAAATTTCTTCTGTTGCTTCTTTTGTTCCCTGCATTAGTGAAATAAAAAGATTTATGAGTGAACTGTGAGGATGGGGGAAATGGTGACAGAGATTTGAGGATCATGTATAAGGACTTGCAATGGAATATATACAAGCCGACGTATAATATAATCACAAAGATAATTTTTAAAAGAATATTTTTTTCACAAAGAGATCAAATTATTTATGCTGTAGAAATAAGTTGTATAGTTTAAAGAAAAGAATAATAGAAGGAAGAGGAAGAAAGAGAGGAGAGAATGCAGGGATGCTTATGCATTTACTTGGGTGAGTGTTATTTTTCAATCACATCGTTAGTGCTATGAGAATAAATAAAATACAGTCCTAGCATTATAGGTTAAGAAAGGTCTTGTAAATTTTTATAAAAATACATATTTGTGTAGATAAGATAACAGGAAGAGATATGAAGGATGGCAAAAGGGCTTAACCTGCCTAGAAGATGTCATAGAAAATGACATTTGAGATACACAGTCCTTAAGAGAAAAATAGAGAATTTTTTTTTAACAAAATAGATCGTATTACTTAGAGTTCTCCTTAATTCTAATGAAAAAATAATCTTTGGGGGGAGATAATACAGTAAACAAATAGTGTAGAGTAAAATTAGTATAAATCAGGATAAAATCTAAAACCTGTAGGTTCGATGATGGCTTCAGTTGTAGGCCAACCAGTGAATGATATTCATCATTTAAAATGTCCATTCTGGTCTCAAATAGATATTCCTAAAGTGTGCCCTTCAAAAGAACTTACCTAATTGTTTTTATATTAACCTGATTATCATCATGATCATCAGGGTATTAATAATTTAATTAACTAAATAAAATTATTAATATTTCATGATTGTTTTAGTAAGACTCAGACTTTTAGTCTTTAATAAGATTCAGGCATTTCAGATTCTGTAAAATAAGGAAAAAATATACTAAAGCAAACTATTTATAGCTAAAATGCCAATGAACACATTTGCTCTTGCTCCTAAATCTTGTAACCTATCTGCTTGATGCTTTACATTTTAAAATATTAAAACTTTATGTAGGTTGTTTTTCTTGTGAACTAAGGTAACTGAAATGCCAACAGAAAATGGTTAATTTCTTTCATATCACTTGTACCTGTAAGCTTATTGACTATTTGATAGTATTTATTTTAAAAATCTTGGTTGATATTTACAATTAGACAATAGATTTTTGTTAAACACTTTATAGAGACTATATAACCTATTTATATTCTTGAATTTTATTTAAAAAGGTAATACTAAAAATAACCACAATTTATACAAACCACCAATAACTTTATTACTTCTCCTATTCATTGAGTGCTTCAATAAAAACAACATTCAGTGCAATTTTAGCACCCTCGAATTTTCTATCTTTGAACCAGAAAAAGATATCCAGGTTTGATTTTTCACTTTTAGTTCTAGATAATAGTATAATATTGAAAAAAAAAGTCAAATAAGTGTCACTGCAAGATTAGGCTTGTAATTCTCCTAATAGTTCAGAAAATAAGACCATCATGATTACTTTTCTCTATTGTAATAGCTGACTTGCAAGACAAACTGGGTATAAAAAAAGCTGTAAATCCCATTCTCATGTATTCTTGTTTCCCACAAAATTTCATTTTCAAATAAGAATATATAAGTGTATAACATATACATACCATTTTTATTTAAAGAAAAAAATTTGTAGCCTATTTTTTTTTTTCTAGAATGAAATCATGCAGAGGGCATCGTAAAATTTGTGAATAACTAATTAGAGATTTTAGTCATTTCTTTCAAAAGAAAATGATTAATTAACAGCTATAACTAAGACCACCATTTACTAGAAATAATAAAACTTTTAAACATTTTAACATTTTATTTAAAATAATTATAACATAAAATTTAGTCTAAGTAAAATATAGTACATGTGATTTGTATAATAGTTCAAGAAATAAGACATGAAAATAGCTCATGCCAAATTAAAAAATATATACATGTATATATGCGTGTGATAAATGTCTATGTGTATGCATGTGCATACATGTATAATCAAAACTATAAATTAAAAATAACATAACATGATATAAAAGTCAATCAACTGAAAAATTGTGTGCCAGATACTTGACAGTAGTTTGACAAAATTAATATGTAATGATCTCTTATTAATTCACATACACACACAAAATATGAGCATCTAAAAACAATGGGACACAGAACGCAAACAAGCAAATCACATATGTCAGATAAACATATAAGAATATGATAAATGTCATTAATAAATAAATATAAAGTAAAATAACAATGTATTTTTTAAGATTTCAAATTATCAAAGATTATTTAAAGTTATAAAACTCAATATTTGAGGAAGATCTCCTCAAAAGAAACTATTACTCAAAAATGAGAAAAACTCAGAAAATTAATTTGGAGTCTTAATAATGTTCATACACTTAAAAAAGATTTGTAGGTACATAGCAGGTGTATATATTTACGGGGTACATAAGATATTTTGATACAAGCATACAATGCATAATAATCATATCAGGGTAAATGGGGTATTGTTCATCTCAAGCATGGCCTGTGTGTTACAAACAATTCAATTATATTATTTTACCCAGTATTCTTAATTAAAAGAATTTATGTTAAGAACATAATCAATGATGTGAGATATACATAAATATTTTTGTGTAACAATACTTGTATATTTCTAATTGCAAAAAGTAGGAAGTAACTTCATTATCAAAAGTAAAGGGATGATTAATTAAAATATATGTCCACATAATGTAGCATATGTATAATCCTTTCTAGTCCTTCATAAATAGTTGAAACAGCCAGTTGTAAATACACTAAAATTTAAAAAAATATTTAAATAACAATGGATGACCAAAACGTAAAAATAATACATGAATCAATAGATCACAACATTTTTTACTAGCCCTTCCAGATTCTAGAGACAAGGCTCTAACCCTAGTTCCTCTGCCGCCGACTGTCTAAGCATCTAGTGAAGCTCCCCTAAGCTTTCAAAGATCTATCCACCAATCACATACCTAACAATGAACTCCCAGGATCAACTATTTTGAAAGCTTGCAGCCAGGTAACTCTAGAATACCTGTTTTTCTTAGTTATTGACCCAGATGTAGATATATCTTGTCATGCCCTCTTTCCTATGTAGTAATCCCCATGCTGCTTTGTATTTTTTTCAACCCAAACTCATTCTCCGACAGCTCCTTTCTTTCCAAATCTTCCTACTTTGTTCTCTGGAATCCCTGTTTCAGAGTAAGCAAGCTTGCTTTTATCATAATCCATTTCCTGAATGCTGTTTCCACTTTTGGGAAACTTGAGTTTCCACTAAAGACATTACTTTACAGTGGATCTATTTCAAAGTAACAAGGAAGGATTTATCCTTCCTTTCTCCCATGGCTGCTCCTCAACTATTACTTCTTTATCCTCATGCAAAACTCCTTGTTCTCTGGAGGCTTATGAAATTGGGCTGAGCTCTCTGCTCACAAGAGTTGCTTTTATCTTCTCAAACTCCCAGCCACTCTCATTTACAAGGAACTTCTTTTTTTTTTTTTTTTATTTATTTTTTTAAAATTTATTTATTATTATTATACTTTAAGTTCTAGGGTACATGTGCATAACGTGCAGGTTTGTTACATATGTATACTTGTGCCTTGTTGGTGTGCTGCACCCATCAACTCGTCAGCACCCATCAACTCGTCATTTACATCAGGTATAACTCCCAATGCAATCCCTCCCCCCTCCCCCCTCCCCATGATAGGCCCCGGTGTGTGATGTTCCCCTTCCCGAGTCCAAGTGATCTCATTGTTCAGTTCCCACCTATGAGTGAGAACATGCGGTGTTTGGTTTTCTGTTCTTGTGATAGTTTGCTAAGAATGATGGTTTCCAGCTGCATCCATGTCCCTACAAAGGACACAAACTCATCCTTTTTTATGGCTGCATAGTATTCCATGGTGTATATGTGCCACATTTTCTTAATCCAATCTGTCACTGATGGACATTTGGGTTGATTCCAAGTCTTTGCTATTGTGAATAGTGCTGCAATAAACATACGTGTGCATGTGTCTTTATAGCAGCATAATTTATAATCCTTTGGGTATATACCCAGTAATGGGATGGCTGGGTCATATGGTACATCTAGTTCTAGATCCTTGAGGAATCACCATACTGTTTTCCATAATGGTTGAACTAGTTTACAATCCCACCAACAGTGTAAAAGTGTTCCTATTTCTCCACATCCTCTCCAGTACCTGTTGTTTCCTGACTTTTTAATGATCGCCATTCTAACTGGTGTGAGATGGTATCTCATTGAGGTTTTGATTTCCATTTCTCTGATGGCCAAATAAAAGAGGACACAAACAAATGGAAGAACATACCATGCTCATGGATAGGAAGAATCAATATCGTGAAAATGGCCATACTACCCAAGGTAATTTATAGATTCAATGCCATCCCCATCAAGCTACCAATGAGTTTCTTCACAGAATTGGAAAAAACTGCTTTAAAGTTCATATGGAACCAAAAAAGAGCCCGCATCTCCAAGACAATCCTAAGTCAAAAGAACAAAGCTGGAGGCATCACGCTACCTGACTTCAAACTATACTACAAGGATACAGTAACCAAAACAGCATGGTACTGGTACCAAAACAGAGATATAGACCAATGGAACAGAACAGAGTCCTCAGAAATAATACCACACATCTACAGCCATCTGATCTTTGACAAACCTGAGAGAAACAAGAAATGGGGAAAGGATTCCCTATTTAATAAATGGTGCTGGGAAAATTGGCTAGCCATAAGTAGAAAGCTGAAACTGGATCCTTTCCTTACTCCTTATACGAAAATTAATTCAAGATGGATTAGAGACTTAAATGTTAGACCTAATACCATAAAAATCCTAGAGGAAAACCTAGGTAGTACCATTCAGGACATAGGCATGGGCGAAGACTTCATGTCTAAAACACCAAAAGCAACGGCAGCAAAAGCCAAAATTGACAAATGGGATCTCATTAAACTAAAGAGCTTCTGCACAGCAAAAGAAACTACCATCAGAGTGAACAGGCAACCTACAGAATGGGAGAAAATTTTTGCAATCTACTCATCTGACAAAGGGCTAATATCCAGAACCTACAAAGAACTCAAACAAATTTACAAGAAAAAAACAAACAACCCCATCAAAAAGTGGGCAAAGGATATGAACAGACATTTCTCAAAAGAAGACATTCATACAGCCAACAGACACAAGGAACTTCTAGATTGCACTGATGACTGTAATCTAGTGTCAGTACTCTGTTGAACAATCTAGCTCATCAGATCTGAACTTGCTAACTCCAGGAACCTTTATACCCACGTATTTTAGTTTTCCACTTCTGCCAAAGCTATGCTTTAAAACTTGTCATCACAAAAGTCTGTTTCCATAATAGTAAGTTTAGAGATTCTTTTTGGCTGCAACCTCCTATTTTCCTGGTTGCCTCCCTGTTACTTCTATCATACATTTCCTTTGATCTCTTGGAGACCATGAGTCTCTTTACCACTCTAGTTTTCCCAGGAGTTACACCCTATCTTCATTTTCTTTACTAATCAGCTTAATTGCATGTGCCACTACATGGCAGTATTATCATGCCTTTTGTCTGTATGTGCTGTCATTGTCTTCAGACAGCAAAATGCTTAACCAGAGCTACTCTAGCTAGCAATAATGCCCATAGAACTCTGAGAGAAGGTAAGCACTGCTGGAGATATTTGCATTTACCTGGGCTGCTACAACTTCATGATATCGTATCTCATTTGAGTAGCTCAATCTTCCAGGGAAACTCCTATAATTTCCCAGCCAACTGGATTCTACTTCATACAGCCCCGATTTATCTTTTGAATCTTATTCTTGTTTGTTTACTGTCCGCTAGATGCCTACTCTTAAGCTTTACTAAACTAATTGTACTTCCCCATCTAAGTTTGGATGAGCTGCTAGTAGTATATATTCTATGGAGAGTCACACTTCCTTTATTATAGTACATTTTTCCTATAATGATGCTGCCTGTTTGCTTGGTTATATTTGTTATTAGCATGACAATATGCCAACAGAAACAGACAAAGCCATGTGAAGTAAAAATAATTTAGTCTGATGTCATTTTAATAACTACATAATTTTGGCCCTATCAAATAGGGAAAATGTGGTAAAAAAGAAAACCAGTAAAAACAATAAAAGAAACACAAATATTGCAGAATTGTGTACATTCAAATGAGGGGGATGAAGATCAGATTATATAATAATGATATGAAGGACTCTGTCAAACAGCACTAATGAATCTATACAGACATGAGAAGACACAAATGTATTAAGAGAACTAAAGAAATGCAAATAAAGCAGTAAAGGGAGGTAGCAAAAATTCTAGTGGGAGCTCAGACGTTTTTTAGTAAAGACTGGAAGAATTAGGTAATAATATGGCTTATCCTAGTACACAAACATTTTGTTTAAGTTTTAGAGACTTAGTTTGTATTACAGAAATTGATTGGGCATGCACCCATAGAGTTACAGACAAAAAAAAAAAAAAAAATTCCTGTGATGTGATCAGAATTTTTAATGAAAATCCCAATGCATTGGCATAGAAAATTCTCATTTCCATAGATTGGGATGAGAATTATTTGCATTGCAGTATACATATTCTAAATCAATATTTATAATATAGAAATTATACATTAAATAATAACCTTAAGACCTGCATTTAAAGCTGTGGCAAACTTAATTTAGTGGCATATTAGAGCTTCTTTATATTGGTTCAAAACAGCTGATTGCTAAATATTCAGAAATTTAACAAGCTGGTTGTTAAACCCAGGCATTATCAAATATTTGAACATATAAACTTACATATAAATATATAGGGACAATGTATACTGAAAACATATTTTCCAATTATTTTACTATTATTCCTCCTTTTAGGTTCTTTATGTATATTGTATCTAAATGGTAGGAATTCTGTATTTATTGGTGTGCTTCTGGTGTGTAGTGTAATGTAACTGTATATTTCTGGGCATCTTGTCCCACTTCATGTTCAAGTTGGTAGTTTAAAAACAGCCACGGTGGGAATATTTACACCACAGAAATATAAAAATGCTACAAATCAGGGTTGTTAGCATACTATTGCCTTGGTTCCTGCTTTTCAATTCCCAGAGCCAGGTTTCATCCATAATTCCTGACCTTATTTCATATATATAGCATTTTCCATCAATTATTAAAATAGCATCTCTTTTATTTGTTAACTCTTTGGATTCTTCTTCCTTGAAACTAAAAATGCTTGAATAAAACAAATGAAATTGTTAAAAAAAATACACATTCTTCAAGCGTTTACACTTTCCCTGGATTTCTTTTATAATGAATATTTTTCATGTTTACATTTGTGTGACTTCAGAAATGTGAATATCCTACGAAATTAGTAAGGAAAGATTATATTTGCTTTGTCCACTCACTCTAAGCTCCCCTGCCCCACACATTGGCTTCTTCAACAGCCCAGAGGCTTTCATTCATGCAGGTGAGGACAACAAAGCAGCCTTTTCAAATTCAGGGCTGAAAAAGTAGCAGATATTCTTTCAGTAGAATGGGTACCGGAGAAAACAGCGGTAAAAAGCTTATTATTGTTTCATTTTCAGATAACCTATCCTAAACCTCAATTGCCGTGAATGTCTCTTCTCTCTCTTTTTATTTTCCTCTTCTCTCTCTCTCTCTTTTTTTTTTCTACACTTAGGGTTGATTATCCACTTCTGACTGCTTCTCATTAGTAGAAGAACTGGATGTGACTTAAAGATGTCTAACAACACATGCTACAGGGAGTGTGTAAGAGAAGAGATCACCTGCGTGACATAGACAAAGCAATTCAAAGGATCAAGGGTTTATGGATTAGGAGGGAGATGGAAAGAGGAGTTGCTTGGTTAGGGAAAGAAAGGAAGAACAGTTATTGGGAGGTAGTCAGAAACAGTGCTTCTCAAAGTGACTGGTTCAGTTCGCAATGAGCTAAGTACAAGAATTGAGATTACAACATCACCAGTTTTCAGAGAAATGCAAATAAAAACCACAATGAGCTATCATCTCACTCCACTTGAAATGGCTTTTATCGAAAAGACAAAAAGTAGCAAATGCTGGCAAAGAAGAGGAGAAAGGGAAATGTTCGTACATGGTTTAGTTCATGCAAATGTAAGTTAATAGAACCAGTATGGAAAGCAGTGTGGAGTTTCAGCAAAAAACTTAGAAAGAGAACTACCATATGATCCAGCAATCTCACTATTGGGCATATATCTAAAAGAAAGAAAATCAGTATATCAAAGATGTGTCTGCACTCCTGTGTTCATCACAATAGCCAAGGTATGAAATCAAGTTAAGTGAACATCAATGGCTAAATGGAAAAAGAGAATGTGGTGCACATACAGAATGTAATTCTATTTAGCCATAAAATAATGAAATACTGTCATTTGCAACAACATGGATGAAACTGGAGGAGTGAAATAAGCCAGGCACAGAAAAACAAACATTGTATGTTTTTACTTATATGTGGGAGCTACAAATTGATCTCATGAAGGTATAGATTAAAATGAAGGTTAAGAGAGGGTGGGAAGGATAGTGAGGGAGTAGAGGGTTAAAAAGATATTGGCTAGTGGGTTCAAAAATACGGTTAGATAGAAGGAATAAGATCCAGTATTCAGTAGCACAATAGGGTGACAATAGTTAAAGATAAAATTTTGTATATTTCAAAATAGCTAGAAAAGAAAATGCGGAATTTTTTTATTTTTATTTTTATTTTTTTTGAGACGGGTCTGGCTGTGTTGTCAGGCTGGAGTGCAGTGGCGCGAGCTTGGCTTACTGCAGCCTCCGCCTCCAGGGTTCAAGAGATTCTCCCACCAGCCTCCTGAGTAGCTGGGACTACAGGCATATTCCACCACACCGAGCTAATATTTGTATTTTGGGTAGAAACGAGATTTCACCATGTTGACCAGGGTGGTCTGTAATTCCTGACCTCGTGATCTGCCCATCTCTGCCTCCCAAAGTGCCGGCATTACAGGCGTCAGCCACAGCGCCCGGCCTGGGAATGTTCTTAACACAAATAAGTGATAAATGCTTGAGGTAATTGATATCCCAGGTACTCTGATTTGATCATTACACATTGTATGCTCATAGCAAAATATAACATGTATATAATAAACATATACAACATAAATGGCGGGCACCGAGTAGTCCCAGCTACTCGGGAGGCTGAGGCAGGAGAATGGCGTGAACCCGGGAGGCGGCGGAGCTTGCAGTGAGCGGAGATTGCGCCGCTGCACTCCGGCCTGGGCAACAGAGGGAGACTCCGTCTCAAAAAAAATAAATAAAGAAAAATTAAAAATAAATAAATAAATAAATAAAAATAAAAAATTAGATAAAAAAATAAAAAGCAAGTGGAGCTTAGTCCTTTAAACACTTCTAGAATGTTTACATAGCAATTTTATATCTATTGACTCTAATAGCAAAATAATGGGGTTGAATTTTTAGGATTTAGAGAATTTCGTTCTCTAAAATTGTATATTGTCAATAATTAGGATTAAAATTTTTTTTATAAAAGTATTGGTCCACAATGGACTTGAAATTAAGGAAAAACTATCTTTTAACAGAGATAGTTTAAAGCAGTGCTAAACATAAGTGATTTTTAAAATAATAAAATTTATATTTATTACCTCACAGAGTGTATAAACAAATGCACACCTACACATATAAATAGAAGCCAGTTTGCAAACCACAACTACAAATTTTTTTTAACTGTCAAGGAAAAGCTACATATATTCAATATTTTGATATTTTCCAAGAGTAAACTGTATCTCTCTCTCTCTCTCTCTCTATATATATATATATATATTTTTTTTTTTCTTTCTTTCTTTCGAGACAGAGTCTCCCTCTGTTGCCTAGGCTGTAGTACAGTGGCGTAATAACAGCTCACTGCAGCCTCGACATCCTGGACTCAAGTGATTCTTCCACTTCAGCATCCTGAATAGTTGGGGCTACAGGTGCACACCACAATGCCTGGCTAATACTTGTATGTTTTGTAGGGCGAGGGTTTCGCCATATTGCCCAGACTGGTCTCGAATTCCTGACCTCAAGGGATCCTCCTGCCTCGGCTTTGTAAACTGCTAGATCTACAGGTGTAAACCACCATGCCTGGCCCCAAAATATTATACATTATTTTTCAATAATTTGATTTTTTATTGATTATTAAATGTAACCTTTCAAATAGGAACATTTGATCCTTACCTCCAGCCCACCTGTTTCTCCCTCAGCCTCCCCAGCTCAACTTACCATCCAACCACCTGCTGAATCCAGATCCTCCTTTTCCCCAGCCTCCCATATTTAATTCTCTGGGTTTTCTATCCAAAAAGTGTATCCTCAATTCTCAACCTGCCTTCATTCCCACCGCCACTATCCTATTACAGGGCATCATTATTTTTCTTTTTTTTTTTTCTTTTTTTTTTCTTTTTTTGAGATGGAGTCTTGCTCTGTCGCCCAGGCTGGAGTGCAGTGGCCGGATCTCAGCTCATTGCAAGCTCTGCCTCCCGGGTTTAGGCCATTCTCCTGCCTCAGCCTCCCGAGTAGCTGGGACTACAGGCGCCTGCCACCTCGCCCAGCTAATTTTTTGTACTTTTTTGGTAGAGACGGGGTTTCACCGTGTTAGCCAGGATGGTCTCGATCTCCTGACCTCGTGATCCGCCCATCTCGGCCTCCCAAAGTGCTGGGATTACAGGCTTGAGCCACCGCGCCCGGCCGCATCATCATTTTTCAACTGCAGAAGTTGCAATAATCTTGTAAGTGGTCTTCCTCCTTCTATTCCTGATTCTAGAGTTGTCTTTGCGGATATGTGACCTGTGCAGTCATGGAGGGCCTCATACAGAAGGGTCTCACAGTTGATTTAATGTAATTCTGAATAGTTTTTGAACAAGAATTTCACCTCTCAAATTCCATAGCTGGTTCTAACTCTTCCCTTAATATTTCTCTCTACCAAGCAGCCAGAGTAATTTTTAAACTACAGATCACATTTTGCATTTCCCTACTTAACAACCTCTATTCTATGCCCCCTGCCCATAACTTGTAGAATAAAATCCATGTTCTTAACTTTTGCCTTAGAAACCCTACGTTATGTGGATCCTGCCTAACTGGCCTACTGTCTTGCCGTTTGTTTGCTCACTCCTGCCACGTTGGCCTTTTTCTTATACTCTTCCCACAGCTGAACTCCTTCCTAGGTGCTGTGGACTGAATTGTGTCCTTCCGGTTTCGTATGCTGAAGCCCTAGCCCCAACGTGATAGGGCTTTTAGAAGGTAATTAGGATTGGATGATAGGTCATAAGGATTGGACTGTCATAGGATTGGATGATAGGTTATGATAGGTCACAAGGATGAGGTCATGATCCAATAAGATTGGTGACCTTATAAGAAAAGGAAGAGAGAGAGGGAAGGCCATGTGATACCCAGCAGGAAGGCAGCCATCTGCAAACCGGAATGAGAGCCATCACTAGACCCTGAGCTCACTAGCACCCTGATCTTACACTTCCACCCTTCAAAACTGTGAGGAAATAAATTCTGTTGTTTATAAAACCGTAGTTTATAATATTTTGTTATGGCAGCCCAAGCTAAGACAAAAGGTCACTGTGCTTTATAATCTTCAGCTTGGAAAGCCTTTGCTTCAGCTCTCTTCTTAACTGACTTTTTTTTTTTTTTTTTTTTGAGATGGAGTCTTGCACTGTTGCCCAGGCTAGAGTGCAGTGGCCGCGATCTTGGCTCACTGAAAGCTCCACCTCCTGGATTCATGCCATTCTCCTGCCTCAGCCTCCCGAGTAGGTGGGACTACAGGTGCCTGCCACCACACCCGGCTTATTTTTTGTACTTTTAGTAGAGACAGGGTTTCACCACGTTTGCCAGGATGGTCTCTATCTCCTGACTTCATGATCCACCCGCCTTGGCCTCCCAAAGTGCTGTGATTACAGGTGTGAGCCACCGCGCCCGGCTCTTAACTGACTTCTTAAAATACTTCAGGTCTTACCTTCAATACCATCTTTTCAGTGAGGTATCCTGTAGACAGCACCACTTAGTCACTTCCTACTGTATTTCTTTAATTAAGTACACTTATTATTTTATTAGTTTGTTTGTTTTTTATTTGTCTTCTCAGCCAACCCATCCCACCTCTACACCACTCAGTGTAATCTCATTGAGGACAATGATGTAGTTTGCAGTTTTAACATCTGTACCTAGACATGGAATATGGTAATGACCCAGTAGTTATTTGAACAAGTGAATGCAAGTATTCAGGCATGTTACATTAGAAGTCCCAGAGACAGAGAATTTGACTCAGTTCAGTGCCCGATGTGTTTGTGAATATTTGCCCAATAAAAGTGTCATGAAATTATTCATTCGGCATATTCATTATTCCAAAGTATTAAAAAAAGAAACTATAAAACAGTATAGATACTAACTATTCTCTCTGATCCAGAGATAATGCTTATCAGTATAGAATGTATTTAAGAAATTGTAATTCTGATGTCATTCATTTATCCAAGATTATCAGAGAAGTTTTATTTAGTTTATTACAAAGTTATTGTTTCCTGCCTTCACCTTTTACTATGTGTGAACATCTGGGAGCAATATAAATCAGAGATAATACACAAGTGTTTATAGTTTGCATATTTCTCATAATGAGTAATCTATTGTTACTTTTATGTACACACTTATGCAAGGACAAAATGTGACTACAAATACGGTGATGTTCCAAGAATATGTCATTAATAACATATTCTCTCATGTCATCAGCACATTTTTACTGAGCCAGCCACACCTCAAAAAGGGTGTATGCTAAAATGTGTCCTAATACTCTATATTAAGAGTATTTTCTGTGGAAACACATTAAACAGGTGTTTTCCAACTGGTGTGTCAAAAACTCAAGCAGACTGTCTAGACAGGCATATCTGCTTTGACTGAATGCCAACTCATGCTTCTGTTCTCTAGGAGGCTGTAATTAATATTCAGGTCTAGGACAGGTTGATGAAAAGCTAATATTAAATAATTGCTAACATATAGGAGTGTTTACTATGTATTTTATATGCATCCAATCTCATAACAACCCTATGGGATAAGTCATCTATCTTCATTATATGGAATGCAATGTGCTCACAGATCAAAATACATTATATTATGTAAATCATCACAACTCTATGAAAGAGTTAATGTCATTCTTATTTTATAGATAAGGAAAATGATGTTCAAGCATGGTAAAGAACTTTTCCAAATATGTATATCTTATTTGTGGAAAAATAAGGATTGTTATTCAAATCTGTCTGGCTCCAAATCCTGACTTCTGCTACTCCCTGATGCCTCTCAGGAAGGAGTTTAGGAAAAAGTTTTTAAATTTCCACTCCAGTGAGTTGCTTCTGTTAGTTTTTCCAATACGATCCATATTTCATGCTTCATTATTTATTTATTTATTTATTTATTTATTTATTTATTTTGGAGACAGAGACTCACTCTATCACCCAGCCTGGAGTGCAGTGGCACAATCTCGGCTCATTGCAACCTCTGCCTCCCAGGCTCAAACAATCATCATTCCTCAGCCTCCTAAGTAGCTGGAATTACAGGCACCCACTTCCATGCCCAGCGACTTTTTGTATTTTTAGTAGAGATGGGGTTTTGCCATGTTGGCCAGTCTGGTCTCAAACTCCTGACCTCAGGTGGTCTGCCCTCCTTGGCCTCCCAAAGTGCTGGGATTACAGTTATGAGCCAACACTTCTGGCTGCATGCTCTTTATGATTCTCAGCTCCTCATTTATCTTTGTGAACAATTGCTCATCTAAGTCAAAACATCTTTCTTACTGTTACCTCCCTCTTTATCATTATTACTCAGACAAATTAGTTCCTGCCTTTCTCAGGCCAAGTAGCCTATCACTGTCCATGTCTCTGTTAGCTATGATGCCTATCTTTAAGGGTTTCCATTACTTCATCTTGCTGGCTGAAAATTTAGTTTTTTTTCTTTTTTTCTTTTTTCTTTTTTTTCACTCATTAGGGCTGCTGCAACAAATTATTACACAGTGTTTTAAATGAACAGAATTTAATTCTTTCACAGATTAGGAGGCCAAAATTCTGAAATCATGATTCCAGCAGGATTGGTCCCTTCTGGATCCTCTGCAGGAGATTTTTCCTATTCCCAGCTTCTGGTGGTTGCCAACAATTCCGGCCATTCCTTAGCTGGTAGATACATCACTTAAATCTCTGCCTCCATCTTCATTCACATGATGTTCTCTTCTCTGTATCTCTGTGCATTATTTAACCTACTACATTGCCTGACTAGCCCAACAGCCCTCATGGATCCTCCAACTGGATGGATGGAGAGAAAACTTCTCATTCTTTCTGTCAATGGGGCAAAAATGAGAGGGGAAAATATCTCTTTGATTCAAACTATTGTTTATAGATCATCAGCATTTTAAATTAAGACAATGACTTTTCTTTTGATTCCTCCGTCTTGTACTTCTGGTACTATCTTTCACACTGGCGCCATCTACTAACATGTAAGACACTCTCTCATCTTTGTCAAGGGCTTGTACACGTTATTTTAAATATTTCTTTCACCCTCATTTTCTGTCAGTGACAACAGAATATCCACAGTAGTATTTTCAGCCTCTGACACTGTGAGTCCCAAGTCATTCCTTGTTCCTGAATCCATGAATTTCCATTTCTTCTTTATCTCGATGACTTTATCTGCAGGCTTTGCTTTATCCATTAAGTGGAGAATCAGCCAGGATGTTAAACTCAAAAGTCTCATTTGAATCTTCAATCTGGTTACCTTTCATGTCTCTTTACTCCTATACTGTGGTTTTTATTCTTAGTCTGGCCTCTAGTTTCTCATTTTTCCTCCAGTGTATCCAGCCCTTTTATTCATTTAGTTTTTGACATATTTACCTCCTTCCTATTCTGGAATCTTTCTGGAAACTTTTGTTTTTCCTATATACAAGAGCTTGTTTAAGCACTTGACATAGTAAAGATACCATGGATGTATAAGAATGAAATCATGCAATAAACAAAAGTTCAAATTTAATTAAATGTCAACTTCTATCTATTTTGTCCCTCTGTAATCCTTCTAATCTTCTGGTTAATCTTTCTAATTCGTCTGAAAAAAAAAAAGAAATTAAATAGTTTTACACAGTTTTTGTATTTCCAAAAGAAATTTGTTTCTGAAATTATTTCTTCTTCTAAGAAGTAGGAAACTGCTTTGTAGAAAATGAAAATAGAACCTTAAAAAAACTACTAGGCAGGGCGCTGTGGCTCATGCCTATAATTCCAGCACTTTGGGAGGCCAAGGTGGGTGGATCACGAGGTCAGGAGATCGAGGCCATCCTGGCTACCATGGTGAAACTCCATCTCTACTAAAAATACAAAAACAAAATTAGCCAGGTGTGGTGGAGGGCACCTGTGGTCCCAGCTATTCAGGAGGCTGAGGCAGAATAATGGTGTGAACCTGGGAGACAGAGCTTGCAGTGAGCAGAGATCGCACCACTGCACTCCAGTCTGGGCCACAGAGTGAGAATCCATTTCAAAAACCAAAAACAAACAAACAAACAAAAACTACTAATGCCAACAAAGCTTTCAAAGTGTGTGTTTTTGTGTGTGTGTATAATCAGAGATTTATAAGATAGTGATTAATAATATGCACCAGTTCTATGAGTTTCTCATGAGTTCAGCCAACGTGCTTAATTCTCTCAAGTTCTAATTATGCCTAAAATATGTACCTGAGTGATATAGTTTTTATATTTGTCCCACTCAAATCTGATGTTGAATTGTAATCTTCAATGTTGGATGTGGGGCCTGGTGGAAGGTGACTGGATCATGGGGGTGGATTTCTCATGAATGGTTTATCACCATCTCCTTGGTGCTGTTCTGGTGATAGTGAGTGAGTTCTAATAAGATCCGTTTTTTTTTTTTTTTTTTTTTTTTTTTTGAAACGGAGTCTCGCTCTGTCGCCCAGGCTGGAGTGCAGTGGCGCGATCTCGGCTCACTGCAAGCTCCGCCTCCCGGGTTCACGCCATTCTCCTGCCTCAGCCTCCTGAGTAGCTGGGACTACAGGCGCCCGCCACCGCGCCTGGCTAATTTTTTTTGTATTTTTAGTAGAGACGGAGTTTCACCGTGGTCTCGATCTCCTGACCTTGTGATCCGCCCGCCTCGGCCTCCCAAAGTGCTGGGATTACCGGCATGAGCCACCGCGCCCGGCAAGATCTGGTTGTTTAAAAGTATGTGGTATTTCCCCTCCAAACTATTTCTCTCTTGGTCCTGTTTCTGTCGTGTGAGATGTCTTCTTGCTCTTCACCTTCTACTATGATCGTAAGCTTCCTGAGGCCTCCTCAGAAGCAGATGCCTATGTTATGCTTCTTGGACAGTCTGCAGAACAATAAGCTCATTAAACCTTTTTCCTTTATAAATTTTTCAGTCTCAAATATTTCTTTATAGGAATGCAAGAATGGCCTAATACAGAAAATTGGTACCAAGCAGTGGGACATTGCTATAAACATACCAGGTATAAACATACCGTGGAAGTGACTTTGGAACTGGGTAATATGCAAAGTTTGGAAGAGTTTGGAGGGCTCAAAAAAGACAGGAAGATGAAGGAAAGTTTGAAACTTCTTAAAGACTGGTTAAATGGTTTTGACCAAAACGTTGACAGTGATATGGGCAGTAAAGTCTAGGCTGACAAAGTCTCAGATGGAAATGAGAAACTTATTGAGAACTAGAGCAAAGATTACATTTGTTATACCTTAGTAAAAAAAAAAACTTGGCTGCATTATGTTTATGCCCTAGGAATCTGTGGAAAATTGAACTTGAGAGTGATAATTTAGAGTAGCTGGTGGAAGAAATTACTAAGCATCAAAGCCTTCAAGCTGTCACCTGGCTGCTTCTAAAAACCTATGCTCAGATACGGGAGCAAAGAAATGACAAAATTGCAATTTATATCTTTTACAGGAAGCAGAGCATAAAAGTTTGAATAATGTGCAGCCTGTTTATGTGACAGAGAAAGTAAAAGCATTTTTTAGAGATAAATTAAAGCAGGCTGTGGAATAACCACTTCCTAGAGAGATTTGCGTAACTGAAAAAGAGCTATCTGCTAATAACAAAGACAATGAGAAAAGGACCTCTAAGGCATTTCTGAAATCTTCCAGGCTGCCTCTCTCATCACAGGCCTTGAGACCTAGGAGGGAAGAATGGTTTGGTGGGCCAGGCCCAGGGTCCCATTGCCCTGCCTACCTCTGGACACTGCTTCCCACATCCCAGCTGCTCCAGCTGCACTCAGAGCTCAAAGGGGTCCATTTACAGCTCGAGTTGCCACTTTACAGAATGCAAACCGTAAGTCTTGGTGGCTTCCATATGGTTTTAAGCCTGAGTGAGTTGAGGCTTAGGACCCTCCACTTAAATTTCAGTGAATGTATGGAAGAACTTGAGGGTCCAGGCAGAAGCCTACTGCAGGGGCAGAGTCCTCACAGAGAACCTTTAGTAGGGCAATGCCAAGGGGAAATGTGGGGTTAGAGTCCCCACACAGAGTCCTCACTGAAGCATTGTCTAGTGGAGCTGTGAGAAGGGGGCCACGACCCTCCAGATCCACTGCAAGCTTGACCTCTGTACTTGGAAAAGCCACAGACACTCAACAACCAGTGAAAGCAGCCACAGGGCTGCACTTTGCAAAGTCACAGGTGCAGATCTTGCAGGTATGAACTAGGTTTTTTAAATATATCATTAAGTCTGCACAAAAATTCCCACTGTGGAATGGCTAGTAATTCCCCAAATATACAAATGGGGAAAGATATACAAGGAAGTTAACTGCTCAAGATCACTAATAGGTTAAAAGCTGAGATTTGAACCCTGGTTTTCCTGATTGCAAAGCCTGTGAGATCTCTTAATCATGATACTTCACTACAAACTATATCTGTATTAATTTTAATTTATAAGCACAATGTTAAGCTTCATGTCATTTCTCTATTAGTAAGTCATAAATCAATGTGGAGATGTGATCTTCCAATAGACTCTGAGAGAACCAAACCCATTCTTTCTTTCTTTCTTTTTTTTTTTTTTTTTGAGACGGAGTCTCGCTCTGTTGCCCAGATTGGAGTGCAGTGGCCAGATCTCAGCTCACTGCAAGCTCCGCCTCCCGGGTTTACACCATTCTCCTGCCTCAGCCTCCCAAGTAGCTGGGACTACAGGCGCCTGCCACCATGCCCAGCTAGTTTTTTGTACTTTTTTAGTAGAGAGGGGGTTTCACCGTGTTAGCCAGGATGGTCCTGATCTCCTGACCTCGTGATCCGCCCGTCTCGGCCTTCCAAGTGCTGGGATTACAGGCTTGAGCCACCCTGCCCGGCCCCATTCTTTCTTAATGCATTGAAAGCATTCTTACACATGTTCCTGTGAAGATCTTTTCGCCACACATATGTACAAAACATCAAACTCATTCCTTTAGCATTTATCAGACTATTGAAACAATAAAGCTCTGTGGTTATCTTATTCACATGTTTCTTCTTTTTTTAAGTTAAATTTAAGGCAGGTGTAGTATTTTGAATTGCTGCCAATCACAAAGCCTGACCCTTGGAAGTATCTATACCTAGTCCCTTAAGGGCACAGGCATAGGTTCTGCCTCTGACTCCACGTTTACAGGAATTTGATCATATACTGCTTCAAATGAAGACAAGCACAGCAGAGCTACATGATTAGGGTGAGATCTACCCTGGTTCAAGTCAGATTTTTTCCATGAAAAATCACTGTGATTTTAAGCAAATTACTTCATCTCTCTAAGATCATCATCTTTATCATTTACATAAACAAAATTTAATATATACCTTGCAGAGTTTTTGTGCAATTAACAATAACAGAAATAATGCACCTAGTAGCAAACTCCTTTGAATGTATTATAGAATCACATCTCTCTTCTCTATCCCTATTTTAGTGATAACAGAGAAGAGGGCTTTTTTTCCTTCAAAACGTTTTCCCCGATATACACTGCAAACCACTGTTTGAAAGGCATTCTGTCTTCCTGTCTCTTAAACCTCAAGTTGGAGCACAAAATAAATATCACTGTTAGGTAGAAATTAATTTGTGGGAAAGAGGCAAAATGATATAAAAATCTGATTGTTAAAAGTGGACTATATAAAATCCACAATTATTTATTGTTTGATTAATGCCAGTCATTTATTGCCCCATTAAACTCTAGACCTCCAAGCAAAATCTAGAGAAAAGACGTCAGTTAATTGAATAGATATTTACTTATTTATTTATTTAAAAAGGCTTAGGAGGAAACACAATTAAAGAAGAAAATAATGAGTTGCAAATTCTGTGACAATAGGATTTCCATCATACTCCTTATGAACAAGACTTGGCTTGAAAAATATGTCCGTTTTTTTCTCCAATCCTGTCAGTCTCAAGATGATTTGCCTTAAAATGTTGTATTTCCCTTTAGCTACAAAAAGTTTCTTTTTATTTTTTTTTGAGACAGGGTTTTGCTTGTCAGCCTTTCACCCATACCAGAGTACAGTGGCACAGTCACATCATCTGACTGCAGCCTCGACCTCCTGGCCTCAGTGCAATCCTCCCATCTCAACACTTCACCTCCCCAACCAACCCCAAGACCGCACCATAGGCACACGCCACCACATTCAGCTAAATTTTTAAGTTTTTAATTTTTAGATACAAGGTCTCACTATGTTACTCAGACTGGTCTCAAATTCACGGGTTCAAGCAACGCTCCCGCCTCGGCCTCCCAAGGTGTTGGGATTAAGGTGTGAGTCACTGTGACTGGTCTAAGTTATTCTTTGTAAGATTTTTCTTTCATGAAATTTAAATATGAGAATATATGACAATTTTAAAAGATTTTTAATAAAATATTTCTTTTGTAAGAAGTAATTTCATGTATAATTTAA
The DNA here is from genome assembly GCF_037993035.2 of Macaca fascicularis. Classification (NCBI taxonomy): domain Eukaryota; kingdom Metazoa; phylum Chordata; class Mammalia; order Primates; family Cercopithecidae; genus Macaca; species Macaca fascicularis. The sequence continues at coordinate 92,418,734 of NC_088385.1, forward strand.
CACCCACTTACCTCTCAAAAAAGAATCAAAGGCATTTAGGATCATCATGAACCAGCTCATCTTAAAATATGACTAATTAGTTTAACATGATGTTTCAGGTTTTTCTTTAAACGACTCTGGAAAAGACCTTAACTGTGCATGTTCCATCCAAGTGAACTTTGAAAACAATGTAAATTGCAGTAGGTATAATAAAAGCACTTTGTTGATAATTTGACCTCACTACTGATAAGAATGAGGAAGTTACTTTTCTTTTTATTCCCTGTCACCAGGACTACAATTATATTTTTAAAAATCATTTCTTTAAAAAGGTACAAAGCTTTTATTGCTTAATATTTTGAAAGATAATTTAATTGTGGACTTGGATCTTGAGAAATTGTCAGATGCCAACTACTAAGTTTTTCAGTGAAGAGTGAAATCACAGGTGATATAACCACCTTTCTCCATTTCCAGAAGAAGGGGTGGGTATTAGGAGCTTTATTCTAGAAGGACCCTGACTGACAGTAGGTCTAGGTTCCCAGAATACCTGATCTCTTGTCAAATTGTAGCCTGGTGATTATATATTGTTCCCTTCTCAGATACTCCTGAAAGAGTCTGTCTGTTGAGAGCAAGCTTTCAGATTGAGGGATGTTCCATTCTTTCATAAATTGTAACCCTTGACTAGATGGTTATTCTACTTTCAGAGTAACTAGTAGAATTATACCTTCACACTCACAGCTCTTTTTTCCCTGGCCACAGGGTCACCTCCCCTTAAAATATAAAACAGTTGAAAGAGACCTATAAGGGTAGGGGCAAGTTCAGAGTCCTTCTCAGCCTACCCACAGTGCCTGCTAACTCCCTTGTTGCAGTCTGGGGCCCCAGGGGCTCCGAGTGGCATAGTGTAGAACTCACCGAGCATGTTCTTCAGCCTTTTTCTATTTATTTTCTTGTATCCTTTTTGAAATTTATTTCAGACCCATCCATGAAAGTCACTCTCCTTCTTCAGAGAATGTCCTTTCAAAAGGCAAAGTTGGCTTCTACATAAAAAATAACAAATTCTAATATTAAAGACATTTAATTGGAAATATTAGATTATGTTTCCCTTTTCTTAAAGTTTCTTTATTATGATTGAAATGATTAATTCATGGTTTCTAATAATTTTGATTAGATATGTAACACTGGACTTAATTCTTTATTCTTGCTATATGTTTTTTTGTTTGTTTGTTTTTTTAAATTTATTTATTATTATTGTACTTTAAGTTGTAGGGTACATGTGCATAACGTGCAGGTTTGTTACATATGTATACTTGTGCCATGTTGGTGTGCTGCACCCATCAACTCATCATTTACATCAGGTATAACTCCCAATGCAATCCCTCCCCCGTACCCCCTCCCCATGATAGGCCCTGGTGTGTGATGTTCCCCTTCCCGAGTCCAAGTGATCTCATTGTTCAGTTCCCACCTATGAGTGAGAACATGCGGTGTTTGGTTTTCTGTTCTTGTGATAGTTTGCTAAGAATGATGGTTTCCAGCTGCATCCATGTCCCTACAAAGGACACAAACTCATCCTTTTTTATGGCTGCATAGTATTCCATGGTGTATATGTGCCACATTTTCTTAATCCAATCTGTCACTGATGGACATTTGGGTTGATTCCAAGTCTTTGCTATTGTGAATAGTGCTGCAATAAACATACGTGTGCATGTGTCTTTATAGCAGCATAATTTATAATCCTTTGGGTATATACCCAGTAATGGGATGGCTGGGTCATATGGTACATCTAGTTCTAGATCCTTGAGGAATCGCCATACTGTTTTCCATAATGGTTGAACTGGTTTACAATCCCACCAACAGTATAAAAGTGTTCCTATTTCTCCACATCCTCTCCAGCACCTGTTGTTTCCTGACTTTTGAATGATCGCCATTCTAACTGGTGTGAGATGGTATCTCATTGTGGTTTTGATTTGCATTTCTCTGATGGCCAGTGATGATGAGCATTTTTTCATGTGTCTGTTGGCTGTATGAATGTCTTCTTTTGAGAAATGTCTGTTCATATCCTTTGCCCACTTTTTGATGGGGTTGTTTGTTTGTTTCTTGTAAATTTGTTTGAGTTCTTTGTAGGTTCTGGATATTAGCCCTTTGTCAGATGAGTAGATTGCAAAAATTTTCTCCCATTCTGTAGGTTGCCTGTTCACTCTGATGGTAGTTTCTTTTGCTGTGCAGAAGCTCTTTAATTTAATGAGATCCCATTTGTCAATTTTGGCTTTTGCTGCCGTTGCTTTTGGTGTTTTAGACATGAAGTCTTTTCCCATGCCTATGTCCTGAATGGTACTACCTAGGTTTTCCTCTAGGATTTTTATGGTATTAGGTCTAACATTTAAGTCTCTAATCCATCTTGAATTAATTTTCGTATAAGGAGTAAGGAAAGGATCCAGTTTCAGCTTTCTACTTATGGCTAGCCAATTTTCCCAGCACCATTTATTAAATAGGGAATCCTTTCCCCATTTCTTGTTTCTCTCAGGTTTGTCAAAGATCAGATGGCTGTAGATGTGTGGTATTATTTCTGAGGACTCTGTTCTGTTCCATTGGTCTATATCTCTGTTTTGGTACCAGTACCATGCTGTTTTGGTTACTGTATCCTTGTAGTATAGTTTGAAGTCAGGTAGCGTGATGCCTCCAGCTTTGTTCTTTTGACTTAGGATTGTCTTGGAGATGCGGGCTCTTTTTTGGTTCCATATGAACTTTAAAGCAGTTTTTTCCAATTCTGTGAAGAAACTCATTGGTAGCTTGATGGGGATGGCATTGAATCTATAAATTACCTTGGGCAGTATGGCCATTTTCACCATATTGATTCTTCCTATCCATGAGCATGGTATGTTCTTCCATTTGTTTGTGTCCTCTTTTATTTCACTGAGCAGTGGTTTGTAGTTCTCCTTGAAGAGGTCCTTTACATCCCTTGTAAGTTGGATTCCTAGGTATTTTATTCTCTTTGAAGCAATTGTGAATGGAAGTTCATTCCTGATTTGGCTCTGTGTTTGTCTGTTACTGGTGTATAAGAATGCTTGTGATTTTTGCACATTAATTTTGTATCCTGAGACTTTGCTGAAGTTGCTTATCAGCTTAAGGAGATTTTGGGCTGAGACAATGGGGTTTTCTAAATATACAATCATGTCATCTGCAAACAGGGACAGTTTGACTTCTTCTTTTCCTAACTGAATACCCTTGATTTCTTTCTCTTGCCTAATTGCCCTAGCCAGAACTTCCAACACTATGTTGAATAGGAGTGGTGAGAGAGGGCATCCCTGTCTTGTGCCAGTTTTCAAAGGGAATTTTTCCAGTTTTTGCCCATTCAGTATGATATTGGCTGTGGGTTTGTCATAAATAGCTGTTATTATTTTGAGGTACGTTCCATCAATACCGAATTTATTGAGCGTTTTTAGCATGAAGGGCTGTTGAATTTTGTCAAAAGCCTTTTCTGCATCTGTTGAGATAATCATGTGGTTCTTGTCTTTGGTTCTGTTTATATGCTGGATTATGTTTATTGATTTGCGAATGTTGAACCAGCCTTGTATCCCAGGGATGAAGCCCACTTGATCATGGTGGATAAGCTTTTTGATGTGTTGCTGAATCCGGTTTGCCAGTATTTTATTGAGGATTTTTGCATTGATGTTCATCAGGGATATTGGTCTAAAATTCTCTTTTTTTGTTGTGTCTCTGCCAGGCTTTGGTATCAGGATGATGTTGGCCTCATAAAATGAGTTAGGGAGGATTCCCTCTTTTTCTATTGATTGGAATAGTTTCAGAAGGAATGGTACCAACTCCTCCTTGTACCTCTGGTAGAATTCAGCTGTGAATCCATCTGGTCCTGGACTTTGTTTGGTTGGTAGGCTATTAATTATTGCCTCAATTTCAGAGCCTGCTATTGGTCTATTCAGGGATTCAACTTCTTCCTGGTTTAGTCTTGGAAGAGTGTAAGTGTCCAGGAAATTATCCATTTCTTCTAGATTTTCCAGTTTATTTGCGTAGAGGTGTTTATAGTATTCTCTGATGGTAGTTTGTATTTCTGTGGGGTCGGTGGTGATATCCCCTTTATCATTTTTAATTGCATCGATTTGATTCTTCTCTCTTTTCTTCTTTATTAGTCTTGCTAGTGGTCTGTCAATTTTGTTGATCTTTTCAAAAAACCAACTCCTGGATTCATTGATTTTTTGGAGAGTTTTTTGTGTCTCTATCTCCTTCAGTTCTGCTCTGATCTTAGTTATTTCTTGCCTTCTGCTAGCTTTCGAATGTGTTTGCTCTTGCTTCTCTAGTTCTTTTAATTGTGATGTTAGAGTGTCAAGTTTAGATCGTTCCTGCTTTCTCTTGTGGGCATTTAGTGCTATAAATTTCCCTCTACACACTGCTTTAAATGTGTCCCAGAGATTCTGGTATGTTGTATCTTTGTTCTCATTGGTTTCAAAGAACATTTTTATTTCTGCCTTCATTTCGTTATGTACCCAGTAGTCATTCAGGAGCAGGTTGTTCAGTTTCCATGTAGTTGAGCAGTTTTGATTGAGTTTCTTAGTCCTGAGTTCTAGTTTGATTGCACTGTGGTCTGAGAGACAGTTTGTTATAATTTCTGTTCTTGTACATTTGCTGAGGAGTGCTTTACTTTCAATTATGTGGTCAATTTTGGAGTAAGTACGATGTGGTGCTGAGAAGAATGTATATTCTGTTGATTTGGGGTGGAGAGTTCTATAGATGTCTATTAGGTCTGCTTGCTGCAGAGATGAGTTCAATTCCTGGATATCCTTGTTAACTTTCTGTCTCGTTGATCTGTCTAATGTTGACAGTGGAGTGTTGAGGTCTCCCATTATTATTGTATGGGAGTCTAAGTCTCTTTGTAAGTCTCTAAGGACTTGCTTTATGAATCTGGGTGCTCCTGTATTGGGTGCATATATATTTAGGATAGTTAGCTCTTCCTGTTGAATTGATCCCTTTACCATTATGTAATGGCCTTCTTTGTCTCTTTTGATCTTTGATGGTTTAAAGTCTGTTTTATCAGAGACTAGTATTGCAACCCCCGCTTTTTTTTGTTCTCCATTTGCTTGGTAAATCTTCCTCCATCCCTTTATTTTGAGCCTATGTATGTCTCTGCGTGTGAGATGGGTCTCCTGAATACAGCAGACTGATGGGTCTTGACTCTTTATCCAGTTTGCCAGTCTGTGTCTTTTAATTGGAGCATTTAGTCCATTTACATTTAAGGTTAAGATTGTTATGTGTGAACTTGATCCTGCCATTATGATATTAACTGGTTATTTTGCTCGTTAGTTGATGCAGTTTCTTCCTAGCCTCGATGGTCTTTACATTTTGGCATGTTTTTGCAATGGCTGGTACCGGTTGTTCCTTTCCATGTTTAGTGCTTCCTTCAGGGTCTCTTGTAAGGCAGGCCTAGTGGTGACAAAATCTCTAAGCATTTGCTTATCTGTAAAGGATTTTATTTCTCCTTCACTTATGAAACTTAGTTTGGCTGGATATGAAATTCTGGGTTGAAAATTCTTTTCTTTAAGAATGTTGAATATTGGCCCCCACTCTCTTCTGGCTTGGAGAGTTTCTGCTGAGAGATCTGCTGTTAGTCTGATGGGCTTCCCTTTGTGGGCAACCCGACCTTTCTCTCTCGCTGCCCTTAAGATTTTTTCCTTCATTTCAACTTTGGTGAATCTGGCAATTATGTGTCTTGGAGTTGCTCTTCTCGAGGAGTATCTTTGTGGCGTTCTCTGTATTTCCTGGATTTGAATGTTGGCCTGCCCTACTAGGTTGGGGAAGTTCTCCTGGATGATATCCTGAAGAGTGTTTTCCAACTTGGTTCCATTTTCCCCCTCACTTTCAGGCACCCCAATCAGACGTAGATTTGGTCTTTTTACATAATCCCATACTTCTTGCAGGCTTTGTTCATTTCTTTTTCTTCTTTTTTCTTTTGGTTTCTCTTCTCGCTTCATTTCATTCATTTGATCCTCAATCGCAGATACTCTTTCTTCCAGTTGATCGAGTCAGTTACTGAAGCTTGTGCATTTGTCACATATTTCTCGTGTCATGGTTTTCATCTCTTTCATTTCGTTTAGGACCTTCTCTGCATTAATTACTCTAGCCATCAATTCTTCCCCTTTTTGTCAAGATTTTTAGTTTCTTTGCGCTGGGTACGTAATTCCTCCTTTAGCTCTGAGAAATTTGATGGACTGAAGCCTTCTTCTCTCATCTCGTCAAAGTCATTCTCCGTCCAGCTTTGATCCGTTGCTGGCAATGAGCTGCGCTCCTTTGCCGGGGGAGATGCGCTCTTATTTTTTGAATTTCCAGCTTTTCTGCCCTGCTTTTTCCCCATCTTTGTGGTTTTATCTGCCTCTGGTCTTTGATGATGGTGATGTACTGATGGGGTTTTGGTGTAGGTGTCCTTCCTGTTTGATAGTTTTCCTTCTAACAGTCAGGACCCTCAGCTGTAGGTCTGTTGGGGATTGCTTGAGGTCCACTCCAGACCCTGTTTGCCTGGGTATCAGCAGCAGAGGCTGCAGAAGATAGAATATTTCTGAACAGCGAGTGTACCTGTCTGATTCTTGCTTTGGAAGCTTCCTCTCAGGGGTGTACTCCACCCTGTGAGGTGTGGGGTGTCAGACTGCCCCTAGTGGGGGATGTCTCCCAGTTAGGCTGCTCAGGGGTCAGGGACCCACTTGAGCAGGGAGTCTGTCCCTTCTCAGATCTCAACCTCCGTGTTGGGAGATCCACTGCTCTCTTCAAAGCTGTCAGACAGAGTCGTTTGCGTCTGCAGAGGTTTCGGCTGTGTTTGTTATTGCCCTGTCCCCAGAGGTGGAGTCTACAGAGACAGGCAGGTTTCCTTGAGCTGCTGTGAGCTCCACCCAGTTGGAGCTTCCCAGCAGCTTTGTTTACCTACTTAAGCCTCAGCAATGGCGGGCGCCCCTCCCCCAGCCTCGCTGCTGCCTTGCCGGTAGATCACAGACTGCTGTGCTAGCAATGAGGGAGGCTCCGTGGGTGTGGGACCCTCCTGGCCAGGTGTGGGATATGATCTCCTGGTGTGCCTGTTTGCTTAAAGCGCAGTATTGGGGTGGGAGTTACCCGATTTTCCAGGTGTTGTGTGTCTCAGTTCCCCTGGCTAGGGAAAGGGATTCCCTTCCCCCTTGCGCTTCCCAGGTGAGGCAATGCCTCGCCCTGCTTCAGTTCTCGCTGGTCGGGCTGCAGCAGCTGACCAGCACCGATCGTCCGGCACTCCCCAGTGAGATGAACCCAGTACCTCAGTTGAAAATGCAGAAATCACCGGTCTTCTGTGTGGCTCGCGCTGGGAGTTGGAGACTGGAGCTGTTCCTATTCGGCCATCTTGCTCCGCCCTCCGCTATATGTTTTGAATGAACAAAAATTCTTAGTGGCATAAGTTGTCACACTTCACGCACATATGATCATATAATGTAGAAACACATATATGTATAAGCACAGTTAACTGTAAGCTCAATAGGGCAATAAGTATTTAAGAAAACTTTCTTTCTTAAATACTGTAGAGAGATTTTCTGTGTTGAAATGTTGGAGAAAATTTTTTCACCTCTCTGTGCTTACTTTCCTCATCTACAAAATAGAGACAATAATACATACTTAAGAGAATTAACAGGCATCTACAAATGAAATATTACATGTAACTCAGCATTTCACTGGAACAGAGTAAGGGCTCTTTATAAATGCTTATTAATAGTGTTACAAACATAGAAGATATTGTGTGTAATGAAGGCTACGGGATGAGAGGTCTTATTTAAGAAAAGTTTCTGAAGAGGCAAACAGCTGAAACTGAAAACTGATGAACGGTTATCAAATATGCAATAAGCTCTGAACTGCCTTTGACTGTCTGGCTGTTTTCACTTTCTATCCATGCTTAGACACACAGAGGTAATATTCTATCCTGGGTTGCACACAACAGAGAAGGGAAAGCAATCTAATACTGTTAAACTCTGAAGGCTGAGATTTAAACAGAAGCATATTTTACTTCCCAGGAATAAGAAAAAGAAATTGTATTTTCTTTCACCTTTCATATGGGAAATTGATTTCTTAAATTTGACATTTCCTTTAAATGAAACTCTTTGTTGGGTTACTTCTTTTTTCTAAGGCTTCATTAAAGGTGGTGTAAGTAGTATGAAATCACTCACTCTCTAGTATATCAGCGTTTGATATTTCATTACAACTGTGTTGCCCTCGTATTATCATCTTCTTCTTTCTCATGTCATTACCTTTGAAGACAGATCAATTGACAATATATTGCTTTAAAATTATGTTATAGGCATATTGAGTCTAATGCTTAACACCCATGTCTAATATTTTGCTCAATTGTTAAAAAGTTGATCCCTTTATTTAATTGTGCATGAAGAAGATGGAAACAGTTTGCTGTTCTCTGTGAAACAACAAATACCCTGTACCCATTTCGAGTGCCCCATACCCACTTTATTTATAGTAACCAATGTCGTTGTTATTCAAGACTTATTCCAATGTCTTTGGGGACCTATATGCCTCTTTACACCTAACTCTACCAAAGTTACCTGCAGTAACACTGGTAGTGCAAAACTCAGGAGTCTCCAAAAACACAACTGCATTTTGCAGGAGACCAGAGTAGGAACTTCCTAGGCCTGTCCACCCATCTCATAGCCTGCTAGAGAGTGGTCTGGTGCTGTTACCTCTGGGACATTCACTCAACTCCCCTATCCCTTCTCCTTCCTAGCCTGCCAGCCCAGCTACCACCTTAGAAGGTCTCATGTTCACGAAATCCTCTTATTTCCATAAAAATTGACTATTTCTGCAGATAGAAATGGGATCTGGGTTAGTAGATTAAGGATATTTAGTGGAATAACTTGATCTTTTTAATGTTCAAAATCCAGTTCTTACTGTTCTGTAACAACAAGTGGGTTCAGGACTTTGGCTTTATATTTTCACTCAAGGCTTGGTTATAAAATATATGTTATAAAATGCATATATAAAACAACACTGATAATACTTATTTTTTAGTAGATAAATTACTGATTTTTTTAAATAGATACATTTTTCATAGATAAATTATGTCTCAAAATATATTAAGCCAGATCATGTATCTTTGTTTAAAACATTTCAGTGCTTTACCTTCTCAATCATAGTTAAAGCTAAAGCTGTCATGCCGACTGCCCAATGTTGCTGTTTAACAAATATTCCCAAAGGTTAGTGGTCTAAAACAAAACAACTTCATATTCTTTGATATAGAAATCCAATCAGGGCACAGTGGGGATAATTTATCTCTGTTTCTCAATGTTTGCAGACTTAACTGGGAATACTTACATAGTTGGTGTCACCACAGATGTGTGGAATTATTTAGAAGAATTTTAATCCACATTTCTAGTATCTGGGTTTGGTTGACTTAACAGTTGGGCTCAGCTTGCATTGTTTACCAGAGCCCCTGCATATGGCCTGACCATGTAGCTTGTGCTCCCTGAAGCATGGTAACGAGTTTGTAAGTGGAAGTGTACCTAAAGGAATCATCTAGAAGTGAGCACACCAAAAAACTCCAGGGACAAGTTACATTTCTTTTATGACTTAGCTTTGGAAGAAATAGTGCATCATTTTCTTCATACTCTATTGGTCAAAGCAGACACATGCCAGCATCTATTCAAGAGGAAGGGACAGAAACAGCACTTCTCAACAAGAAGAATGTCAACTTTTTTTTTTTTTTTTTGAGACCGAGTCTCACTCTGTTGACCAGCCTGGAGTGCAATGGTGTGATCTCGGCTCACTGCAACCTCCGCCTCCTGGGTTCAAGTGAGTCTCCTGCCTCAGCTTCCTGAGTAGCTGGGACTACAGGCATATGCCATCACTCCGGGTTAATTCTCATTGCTTAATCTGCACTCTGGCTACAAAGTATTTATATTTTTCTCACATGAGAAATAAATTTAAAATGTTCAAAGGCCTACCAAAAGCTTTATTCCACTTTGGCATCAGGCTCAGGCTTCAGGTCTAGAATCTCATAATTTAAATCAGATCAGGAAGTACAGGAATTACCTCAGGGTCAATTCCTTGGGTAAATTTTTGCCAATCTGAAATCCTTTTAGCCCACCCTACAGTTACCCAGTAAATGTGGATGAACAGGCATAGTATAGTGCAACAGAAACTTCTATTCAAAAAGAAAAGAGAAGGGAGGCACTTAGCAAACATGGACCCACAGCATTTTTGAAACTCAGTTAGGTACATGCCATTTCCTTTATTATGGGCCCAGTAAGATTCTCTAGGACTGATTCTCCCCAGATCTTGACTGGATCCCCTGAGATCCTCTCTGTTCTAAGTCATTCTTGCTTAGTCCTTTTTAGCTATGTAGTTTTCTTAATTTTCTTCTACTCATAGAAATTTGAGAGTCCAAGTTCCTCTTTGGATTTTGTACTGCCTGTCGTTTTCAGCCCAAGGTGGCATATTGTGTTTTTTTCTGTGGGTTCAGTACTTACTGAGTTGTAATCCACTGTATTAGACATAAATCACTCCCACAAATCCTTTTGAAATGAGTTATTCTCAACTTTAGGTTTCTTATGGAGTTGCAGTAGGACAACACTCTATAATTTTTAGAAGCTTCATTGTTTCATGTTAAGGATACGTGAGGCATATCCTTAATATCTTTAAAAGGCCTTTGACTGCCTGAGCTGAGTGAATCTGTGAGGCTCCACGTGAAACCATCCTGGCATTTTAACAAAGACCTTAGAGTGTATTCTTAGCTTTATCTTTACTCTGAGACCAAGATGACGCTTTCTTAACATTATGAGAAATAGTTTTATTTTAAATTCAGAAACACTTGGCCTTTTTACATTCCTTTTAAATTTTGCTTGAAAATTGAATAAGTCATTCTTTAATGCTTTCTATTCACAGTTAAGGACTGAATGTTTGCATTCCTACAAAATTCATATGTTGAATTTCTATCTCCCAATGTGGTGGTATTAGGAGGTGAAGGATGTGGAGGTGATTTTGTCTGTATGCTGTGAGGGTAAAGCCCTCATGATTAGTATTCTCATAAGAGGCATGTGAGCTTGCTTGCTCTATCTGCTCGCTACCATGGAAGGATACAATGAAAAGATGACGTTCTGCAAACCAGGAAGCAGGTTCTCTCCAGACAGTGGATCTGCTGGCTTCTTGGTCTTGGACTTCCCAGCCTCCAGAATTATAAGAAGTACATTTCTGTTTTTTAAGTCACTCTCTCTATGGTGATTTTGTTATACCAGCCCAAACTGACTATGACACACATCTTACAAAACAAAGTTCAAAGAAGCCACTTGGCACTGTCTATAATCTGCCAAAAATCTCTTTAGCCAGATCTGTTGCATTAAGATCCATTTTTTTAGGTACATTTTCTATTTTCCGTGACACCAAAGATGGCAGTTTTCCTAAACTTTTACTAGTATATAACGTCAACTTTTCTTTAGCATCGAATAACACTTTCTTTACTTTAACTTATTGAAACGTCTTCCTTAAGGCCTGTCAGGCTTCTACATACTGTCCCCTTAAGACTATTTCAACTCCAAAATTTGCCATTTTATCTCTAAGCCAAAGCCACATATTTTAGGTTTTTATTATGGCAGAATTCCAGTGTGAGTACTGAATTCAGTTTCCTCATGGAGACCACTCCAAAACCTAGCAATGTAAAAAAGTGGTCATTTTGTTATGCTTAAGGTTTCTGTAATTCAGGAATTTGGAGAGGGCACAGAGGGAATGGCTATTTCTGTTATATGATGTCTGAAACCTCATCTGGGAAGACCCAAATGACTCAGGGTGACATAAATGGTTGAAACCTCAATTTATTTGAACATTTCTTCACTTACATATCTGGCACCTAGGCTGAGAAAACTAAAAGCCTAGGGTTTGCTAGGATTGTCAGAGCCTCTTCATGTGGCCTCTCCATGTGATTTGGGTTTGTTATAGCAAGTGGTTGGGATACACAAAGGATAAACCCCCAGAGAATGAACATTTCAAGAGAAGCAGGAGGCTTCATAACTTTTTATGGCTTACTCTAAGGAGTAATTTACTGTGATTTTCACTGCACTTTATTAGCCCAAAGAGTTACAAGCCGACTTATATTCATAAAAGAAAACACAGATGCCAACTCCAAATAGAGGAATGCCAAATGATTTGAAAACATTTTAAAAAGTAGCTATAACCCACATGATCTGTCCTCCTTTCTCCAACTAGTTACCTCTGACATAATTTCCTAGTGTTCTCCTTGTTCTCCTTTTGCTCATTCTATTACTGAAATGACTTCACTCTTCATCAGAAGCAGCAAGCAGATTTCTGTCTTAAGGGCTCTGTATTTCCCATTTGTTTTGAATGGAATGCTCTTCATTAAGATATCAGCATGTCTCATCTACTCCTTTGCTTCAGGTCTTTAGTCATATGTTTTTAAATTTTAGGTTTTAATTTTAATTTGAAGTTCTGGGGTACACGTGCAGGATGTGCAAGTTTGTTATCTAGGTAAACTTGAGCCATCGTGGTTTGCTGCACTTATCAACCCATCACCTAGGTATTAAGCCCAGCATGAATTAACTATTTTACCTAATGCTCTCGCTCTCTCCACTCTACTCCACAACAGGCCCCAGTGTGTATTGTTCCCTTCCCTGTGTCCATTTTTTCTCATTGTTCAGCTCCCACTTATAAGTGAGAACATGGGATGTTCAGTTTTCTGTTCCTGCATTAGTTTGCTGAGGCTAATTCAGGGATGGAGCTGGAAGCCATATGTTATTTTTATTGGAATGTAAGCTCCAGAGTAATTTTAGATGTTGTTGTTCATGTTTGATTGGTTGTGTTTAGAACACTAACACATAGTAGGTGTGTAAATATATGTATAATGTATTGAATAAATTAATCTTTAATTCCCACATTGGTTATTTCTTTTTCCTATTTTTTCTACTTTTATTAAGAGATTGACCACGGTAGATAGGGAAATTAAGAATAGGGAATAAAGAATACAACCTAAAACAAACAAAGTGGGGGTTGAGATGGGACATTTTTACTGCTGATATTGAACCTTAGCCTCTCACCAAATGTAGAGGAATTTTATTAAATTAAAATTTCCTTCTCCAAATCTATTTCTACCTCTGGTTTATACACCGAGCTCATAAATATGAGGTGAACTATTATGTGAACTTTTTTCACATAATAGTCTTCAAACTATGAGGCTGATTTATATTAAAATTGATTAAATATTTTTAAAAGATGGTTTTATAATTTTAAAAAGTAATTTTAAAAGATTGATATTCAAGTGTAAAATCTAATAAAATTAAAACATCTGCTTTTTGGAGTTTTGAGCTACAATGATACATCCTCCATAATATTTTATGTTAATTAGGTTGAATCAAATTTACAAATCAAGCTAAACAAATCGTCACTTTGGTTGATAAAAAATAAGAAAGAATACAGTTTACATTTTCTTATTTCTCCTTTCACTCTGCAGTCCCAACATTACTGCCATATACAAAATATACATATACAACTTCTACAAAAGTTCAATTCTCAGTTTTACTTGTAGACACTCTAGTTTTGGGGGTGATGAAATTCTACCCTCTGCTATACTTGATATTGAAGTATTTTAGGTCCTATGATTCAGTTTCAGATTAAATAAATTGATGATATACAGAGTGTGGAGGCCATTACTAGGGATAAAGGAGGTTTATCACTCTAGTAATTTTGCATTCAACTTTATTTTTATTGGAATTCCATAAATGCTATCTTGAAGGCCATACACAATAGCATGTTCTAACTGACCATGTAGTTTTAAAACTCCCATGTCTAGTTTCAGATTTTTTTCTTGTTGTATCTTGAAGGTAACACATTCCATGTAACTTGAAAAGAAATACAAATCCTATTTTGACTAATCATATAAATTGCTGCAAAAATTGCTAAAATTATCTAGTAGAATGATTGAGTATAATAGCTTATAACTGAGTCCAAATTATACTGTTTATAGATTAAGGCTGGTAGGATTTTGTGGTTTCTCATATGGAAATTATCCTCAATTATCTTTCATTATTTATTCAAAATTTGTAAAAGTGCCTAATGGCCAAATGTTGCTATATTAGTGATTAATGTCTTGAATCACAGTCATCAGTCACCATCATCCCAAAGGTCTCAGGTTAAGCTTTTGTTTGTGAGTTTACCTGAAGGAATTTCCAGTTTCTGGAGACTAGATGTACTTTTTAATTGGTCATATTCTCCTCGGTAGGTGGATGAAGTCATGTTGTTGGTCACATATTTCATTTATAATTTTTGTACTCAAATGTACACTTTTATCTTTTCTAACATTTATTTCCAGATTTTTATATTTTAAATGATTTTATAATAAATGACACACTTAGTAACAAACATAATGTTTCCTATTTTCCATTAAAAGAAACACTTGAAATGCTTTGCTCTGAGAGTCTGAGTGCGGATTCAGCTACTCATCCTAAATGATACGAGTTGCTAGGTCCCAAGGCAGAAAAGCGACTGTTGTAAAGGAAGTTCCCTCATTCTTTGAACTATTCTTTCTGATTTTTGAAATTCTTACTATACATTTTATCAATGCAGTATTATCTAGCTCATTCATGTGAGTAATTATTTCTCCCTCCTTACGACATTTTAGCTTCCTGAAGACAAAGGTCATTTCTTATTCATCTTACAGCCATATTTATGTGTATATAGTCTGTCTTTCTCTTTCTGTCTCTGAATTTACAATAAAATGGCAAAGCATTTTAAGAATAATGTTTATGTAACATGTCCATATTATCACTATTATTTATTCTGATTACCTGGATATTGGACTCATGTATTTATTTACTCAACTTATAGCAATGGGTTGTCTTCTGACAAAATGATAAACAGTACCATCAGATGGAGAAACAGGTCCATAAATCATCAGAGCAGATAAAATTCCATAATTATTTGAACATGATTTCTGTTATATATAAAAAGTGGTACATATTGAACATTTTTTAGTTCATCAAATAGCATGTACCTGTTTTATTACTATTTTAAATGCCAAGTAGCTGAAAAATAAACTTCATAAAATCATAATGCTAAAAGATGCCTCAAAAACTTTACATTTTCCTTCACACTGAAATGGGTTTTATCAAAACCACCCCAAATATGTGAATATACATTGAGATATTATATGTAAAAATATTTCTATGCATTTATTTGTATAAGTATATACACCATATTTTAAAAACAATATCATATTTTTTAATTATTTAGAACTCTACTAAAATTAATTAAAATTTAAGCTTATTCCACTGGAAATTCTAACACATTGCTCAAAGGAGCATCATACCCAGTCCCATAATTCTATTTTTCTATATTCTCTTACTTAAAAATATTTTATTGCTATTTATATAATATAGAAATATATATTCATATGTATCCTTTATATATATATATATAAATAAGCTAACACACACACAAAGTGTGTATATATATATACACACACATATATATACACACATACACTTTGTGTATGTGTTAGTTAAAAACCTTCAAATCTTACTCACTTAAAAAAAAAAGGCTTTATTTCTCCTACTCTCTACATGTTCACTGCTGTTTGGTCGGGGGCTATTTTCACATTGTCTTGGAACTTAAATCCAAGCTATCAGAGCAAACACTATCTAGAACACCTGCTACCATCATGGCAGATGAAAAGAGAGTGTGGTTTTCACACACAGACTCTTCACACTTTCAAACAGAAGTGTCACACAGCACTTACACTTATCTCTTATTGACCAAAGGAAAACACAATCACAATTAGCTTTAAGGGGACTTGGAAGTACAATCCTACCAAGAGCCATGGAAGAGGATTGTAATTATTTGTTGGCCACCATTACTAAAACATTTTGCAAGTTGGATCATTGTTGTTCTTGTTTTATAGATTGAAAGCTAATGCATGAGAAATTTGGTAGCTTATTCAGAGTCACACAATAGTCATAAAGTAATGAACTATGCTACAACAAGAGTCTTAAAAAACAACTGCCTAATAATAAAATGACATGGATAAAATTCAACTTTTAAGCAAAGATATTTTGAAACCATTATTATTGTTCTGTTGCCTGTATTTTAGAAGGATTTTTTGCAATAAATAACTATTTGTTAACCCTGGAGCAACGTAATTCATCATTCTACCATCATATCCACAGATCTTAACCATTAAACTTAATCCCAGCACTTTGGGAGGTCGAGGTGGGAGAATCCCTTGAGGTCAACCAAGAGTTCAAGACCAGCCTGGGCAAAGTAGTAAGACCTGGTCTCTACAAACAATTTTTAAAAATTAAAAAATAAAATAGAATTATAGAAAAGGTAATATGTGCATTTCTTTATTTTCAACAGTCCATTAAAACCTAAAACCATAACTCTAGCATCTAGAATAGTCTCCGGTTCATAAAAATTTGTTGAATGAATGAATGAATTTGACTTTTCACACTAAGATGTTATTATTTTAGCATTATTTTCAAATTAACATGCCTATTTTTTATTGGGGGAATTCTGTTTTGTTTTATTTTACTCTGTAACAGGGCTATACCTTTCATCAATATTGAAAATATATTTTTTTGACTTCTAACAATTATCTAAAAATAATTTAAAAAATGAAAAGGCAATGTATTTTGCTTGATTGTGCATACTCTTCATGTATGTCTCTAACTATAATATCATATCCCAAACTTCTTATTAATGAAAACTGCAAATGCATTTGTAGCTTGTTTATTCAGATGATATACTTCTATTTTTACCTAAAATGGCTGTTTTCAAATAAATGCTGCAGCAGGCAATAAGAAGAATCTTTGGGGAAAAACTAAGCACATAAAATATAATTAGTTATAATAAATAAAGCTCAGTATCTAATTTGGGTAGAGGTATAAATGCAAATAACTAAAATAAATGGCACAATTTATCATATTTAATCAACAACATGCCTCTAGTAAGAGTTAGGAAGGTAAAAACTATAAATAGTAACATTGGGATGAGAATTACTCTTTTATCAGTTGTAAGTAAATGTTAACTGAAGCTGATAAATCAAGTGAGGGAAATCTGAGCTCAATTTCAAAGTTATGGGTTAAGCACTAGAATTAATGAAATAAAAACACAAAAACCAGAAATGTTTAGAAGAGATTACTTGGCAGAGGCAAATAAGAGAATTGGAAACAATTGCTTATGCCCTTCTATATGATTTGATTCAGTAACATGTGCAAATATTGTTTTGATTAAAGTACCTTTTTGACATCTCCATTTGGATGCTCAAATGCACCTTAAATTAAAAAAAAATTAATAAAATTCACAGACAGTTTTTCCCCACTGTCTCCTATATCAATTAATGGCACAGATCCATATTTCCAGTCATTCTGGACACTTCCCTCTGCCTCATGCCTAGTGGCCTATTTCTCACTAAGCCCTCAGTTTCTCTCTTTTAAGTATCCCTTGAATATATATGCTTCTCTTATTCTCAGTAGTTGCCTTTATGAGATGCTTTATAGGACTGAATTTCATTTTTAATAGTATTTCCTAAATCCATTCTGAGCTCTCTCATTAGAGTTTGAGCTATATTTTCAAATTGTCAATGTGATCATGTATACTATTCCTACTTTAAACACAGGAATGGCTTCCAGTTGCTCTTAGAATACAGAGTAGCTCTTTCTCAACTGGGACAAGAGATCCACTTCAGGGTGATGCCACAGCACCACCTTATATCATTGTCTGCTTCACTCTCTGTGCCAGGGATCACTTTAACTAGAAGTCACATAGTCCATCTATTCATGGGAACCTTTGTATGACCTTCCTCTGCCTCTTGTAAATACCTTTACCCATAACCCACCATCACACGGTTCAATCTTAATAATTCCTTAAATCTCAGCTAAATGGAAGCTGCCACACCATTTTTAATCATATTCCTAAGAATATGTTCATAAACAGACACATGAATTTGAATTAAAATATTTCTTGCACACTATCTGTCTCTCTTTTTTTGCTATTTCCCCAATTCAATATTTAGTTTCTCTGCATACCAAGCTGAATGAGAAAGTGATAGCGTAGTTTTTGCTCACCATTACAAGCCCAGCAATTAAGATAGTGCCTGACAAATTGTACAAACTCAGAAGTACTTTTTATGAATTAATTCATGACCTATTGGTCGCTTATTCAAGCAATAATGCAAACATTCTCATTCTTCCTATTGACATCCCTCCAAGTTAAATTTCTCTGGTATAAACTTTTGGATACTCTATATCTTGCTCTACTCCTGTTTTTAGCCCTAATTGTTTCTTACAGTTCCATACAATGCTAAGAAAGTATATTCTTTTCAGTGTAAATGTGCTGTACCCTGGAATACCTTTGGCTGCTTCAGATTTGCTGACTGCTATGTATTTCAAAAGTAGAAATAATTTCTTCCACATTTAGTGCTGGCTTATTATAATTACTCCTTTTTTCTCAAATGTTCCTATTTTTGGTCATTCTCTGTGTTATATATTCACTGGAAAATAAATAATTACTTATCTCTTGTAGATACATTTGGCAAATTGAACACTTTTAGTATTTACATTTTTCAAGTAATTATATGTAGATTCCTATGTTTCCATGGGGAGAAACTTTCACATTCATCTATAAACTGTATGGTATGTCAGTATCAAAAAACAGAGTATTATATTCTATGCACTAAGAATCTACTGATGTTTAAATTCTGAAATAAATAAACATAAGGCTATAGATACAGTAGATGACTGAGGATTACTTGCTAAAGAAAGAAAACTATATCTTATTTGAAGAGGAGAATCAGATATATACCAAAGTTAGTGACGCTTGTGGACTTGTGGTTTTAGTTGTTTTTGGAAGTGCTATTAGGATGCAGACACTCTTAACATCCTAAATGAGAGGTGAAGGGAGGATTTTTGAGTTTATGCAATTTGCCTCA
Organism: Macaca fascicularis; assembly: GCF_037993035.2. NCBI lineage: Eukaryota > Metazoa > Chordata > Mammalia > Primates > Cercopithecidae > Macaca > Macaca fascicularis. The sequence continues at coordinate 92,437,653 of NC_088385.1, forward strand.
TTATGGTCAGATGGAAAAAAGTACTGCATTATAAAGAGATTTTTAATTTCTCAAGATAGCAGTATAAGTTTTAAGTAGTTTTATTTGAAAATATATTCTTCCTGATTGCTTCATATCACTGCCCTATATCCAGATTATTTCAGAAAAAAAGCAGTCTCAATATTTTCTTATCTATTTATTTATTGAGACGTGATCTAGCTGTTGCCTGGGTTGGAGTGCAGTAGTGCAACCTCTGCTCACTGCAGTCTCCGTCTCCCGGGTTCAAGAGATTGTGCTGTGGCCATGACACCCAGCTAGTTTTAGTATTTTTCGTAGAGACTGGGTTTTGCCATGTTGGCCAGACTGGTCTCGAATTCCTGACTTCAAGTGATTTGCCCACCTCACCCTCTCAAAATTCTGAGATTATAGACATGAACCACCTCACACGGGTGGTAATATTTTCTGTGTATATTCAAGTAGCAATCAATGTAATTCTGGGACCAATTCATTTATAGATTTATTTTGATTAGGTAAAACTGTTCTCAGGAGAACTACAGAAATAAAAATAAATTATGTTATGTAAAGATTTTCTCTTAAATTTCAAAATAAATGGATTACAAAAGGAATGACAACAGTTTCTTAGTTAGATAGAGTATTTTGACATGAATAGATTAAAAAGATCAAAGAGATGGAGATAAATTTCCATTTTCTCTTGACTTCTTCATCAAAGTGCAATAGTGTTTGACAAAGGTCTTTTCTTTCACTAACTCCCACATTTCATAAATTTGAGCTGAGAATTCTCAATAAATGTCAAAGAAGATGCAACTTGCTTCTTACATTTTCTTATGTGAATGACCCAATGACATATTTTCCAAACTGAAGGAAAATGCTATGATAGAGTTATAAGTTAAGAGACATATGGAGATAAGTTCCGATATGAATGCTAAAACCTGTTATATGTGTTTCTTTAATTCTCAAGAGAGCTCAATACTTACAGATTGATTTTATTCTTTGAAATACCATTCAAAGTTACATTTTTTAAATGACAAATGCCCAATAGTGTTCATCTATATCACGCTTATTTGTTGCTTCTTTTTATAGAAGATGCTAGAAAAAAAAAAAACCTAAAGATGAAATACAGAAATATTTAAATAGTGTATTGTTTTTAGCTATAGGACCAACATTACAAGTGAGACAAAGATAGATGAGCAGTAAGATGCCTATTTTTATTATTTTCTTTTTGGAAGTTGGATTACAGAAGAACACTTTCATTCCTCTTGAAGCACCGCAATGCATGTAACCAAAAACAGATGAGGTCTTCCTCCTTAGAAAATTTGAACTGATCCTTCATGGCATGTACCTTTCCTTCACACAGAGCTATAAAATTTATTTTGGCAGATACAAATAATTGTAGTTAATTATTGTAAACATTTATTAAGCATCTACTATATCATAGATATTGTGCTAGGCATTGATATTCAAAAGGAAATTAAGCATTGTCTCTGACGTTGAAGAGTTTATTTCAAAAGGAAGATATATACAGATGGGCCCCACTAAGTATGGTTCAACTTACAATTTTTCAGCTTTATGAGAGGTTTAACAGGTTACAACCCCATCATAGCTTGAGGAGTATTTCTAATATATATTTACCTTATTGTATGGTTTTGCTGTGTCCCCATCCAAATCTCATCTTGAATTGTAGCTCCCATAATCCCCCATGTGTCATGGGAGGGACTTGGTAGGACGTAATTTAATCATAGGGGTGGTTACCCTCATGCTGTTCTCATTATAGTGAGTGAGTTCTCATGAAATATGATGGTTTTATATGAGGCTTTTCCCTTTTGCTTGGCATTTCTTCTTGATGCCGCTATATGAAGAATGATGTGTTTGCTTACCCTTCCATCATGATTGAAAGTTTCTTGAAGCTTCCCCAGCCATGCTGAACTGTGAACCAATAAAATCTTTTCATTTACAAATTACTCAGTCTCAGGTATGTCTTCGTTAGCAGCGTGAGAGCAGACTAATATGCCATACAACATAATAAGTGCTTAAACAGTGGCATATGTGAAAATAATTCTGTTGGACTATAAAGAAGAAGAATGTTCTGCCTGGTGGTCATGTGAGAGACATCATATGGAAACAGAGATCAAATAATGTCATTGCTGGAAAGGTGCTCTGAGCCAAGGAATGTGGACAACTTCTAAAGCCTGGAAAGGGCAGGGAATTAATACTCTCTTAGAGCTTCCAGAAGGAACCAGATCTGCCAACAGCCTGACTTTAATCCAGTAATAGAGATCATAAATTTGTGTTGTTTGAAACCACTAAGTTTGTGTGATTTGTTGCAGCAATCAGAAATGAATACAATGACAACAGGTGGTGGAATAGCCTTATGGGGCTGTGTTTATGCATCTTCTGGGATGTGAACCACATGTAGTTTAAAAATGTATTCAAGTAATTGTCATATTCTCTCTTAAAAATGCCTCCTGCTACCTTCTCTTCCTCCTTCAATTCTTATGGGAATTATTGAGGTAAATCACTCTGAGTAAAAACAAGATTACCTTGAAACAGAAATATAGAGTATGAGCCCCAAGCATAATGACTTACTTATTCTTTGGTTGCCTTAGGTTTTGAGTAAGATAAGCTTAGGAACATTCTTCTGGGAACTACTAGGATCTGAAACTACCTTTGTCCCCACCCTAGCAAATACCATTCTATAACAGAATTTCCTTTGAGCATTAGAGAAAATACTCTAAATTAGTTGAAACTTACAGACTTTGAACCTAAAGCTGGATGATGTAGTAGGGTTTAATTTTTTAGTATCAGTGGTATATTTGAAATGTAGAAGTATGATTTGTGGATTATTTTGTGCATGAGAACCCCAGCACCTGAATTCGGGATCACTCTGAGGAGAGCTAAAATTGTAAATAAATAGACCCTCATGGTCATTTCTCCAGGACAGTCAGAGGCAATAGAAATGTATTCTATCTCTTTATTGGGCAAAGACAATCTTCTTTAAAATCCAGAATTATTTTCCAGCTTCACCTCTCAAACAACAACAAAATAATTCCCTTAATCACATAAATTTAGAATCCAGAATGATTTGTTTTTGAAGCCATAACTAGCTAAATCTTGGCAAACCATATGGTTGCAGTATAGTTACCTGCCTTGATGAGTTTATTTGAAACTTTGAGCTCCAGAAAAACTTATATGTGTACTCTGAAGACAAATTATTTAACCAAATATTTGATCTGTTTTTACTGTTAAAAGAGGCACAAGGCCAGGGTCATGAAATTCCATCAATCTATGAAGGAAAAACAACCTTCCAAAAAGTTCAATTCCATAAGTAGAAGAACTATTCTTGCTATTAATAAATTCTCAGAGTGATAAAAAAATTATTCAAATTTTAAAACTAGAAAAAATAAAGACCTAGACATTTTTCATCTAAAACAAATAGCTATAAAACCTTTATAAACAGAAAGAAATCAAAGATGCAAATAATAATGATTTCAAAAAAGTCAATGGTAACAGCAGGAGAGAGAAAGTAACTTTATTTTTATAGGATTTTTCACCAACCAAACTCAGCATGAAGAAAGATTGTCAGCATGGCAAAACCCATTAATGTATAAAAATAATAAAAAAGAATGATAAAATGAAATAGTTTGAGAAGATACTAAAGAATTTAAAGAAGAATGGAATCAAAAGACAGACTGGGATTCAATAAGCTTAGACTGTAACCCTGGGGATTGGACTGAATGTTAAAGAATCAGAAGTTGTGCTTGAATGAACAAGTTTTAGCACCACATGGAAGCAACTGTAAGTTTGCTCAATTCAAAATAATAACTAGAGACTTTCTATTGTTCAAAGAAAATTGATAATAAGCTCTGCTTCCATGAATTCTATCAGATCAGACTGGAAAACATGTCTCTTAATATCAATTTTGAAAACATATATCTGAGGGTAATCTTCTGCTCCTACCAACTGAAAGATAAGGGAATATTTCTTCTTCAGTGACTGTAAACTCAGGAATCCTGGGGATATTCTTTAATAATCTTTGTTCAGGAAGATATTGATACTGAAACACTGTTTGATCCTTTTTTGGAACCAGAGATATCCACTGTACCACAATACATCCTAGCAGGCATTTAAAACACACACACACACACACACACACACACACATTTTAAAATTAATATTGGGATCCAAATTATGTTGTGTGCTAAATAGAATGTGTATGAGGAATAGCACTCAAATTGTACCCCGTTAGCATAAATATGCTCACTCTTTTCCAGGTTACTCTTAACCTTTCAGGAAAAATAAAGATCTTCTCATAATATAGTTTAAGCCACTAGCATTTGTAATTGTTCTTACTTTCCAAAACATGTTTAATGCTGATTTTTTTCTTTTACTTCTCTTTGTTACTCCAGAAATAGGGTTATTTTATCTTTAAGCCTTGAAATTTATTCCTGGATTTTGCTTACTATAGATCATCTTAAAGTGACACAAATCCAGTTTAACTTAATGTCCCTGGCCTCTAATCACGGACATGTTTTGAGTAGGGTACATTTTTATCCTGGGGTTATAATGCTCTATTTAATTTTCCTGAATGACTTCCTATTTGGTGTCTTCTTCATCTCCTTCCCTCTTATGTTATTTGTGTTGTGGCTTAATTATCTCTGTAAAACTTGAGTTCCCATCTTCATGCTTTCTTCAACATATCAGGGGTTATCAATCAACCTTGCTGGATGTACCTCTTCAACTTTCACCATCTCATCATCAAAGTGGCAGAGATGGATGTTTAAAAGGGGATATCAGAAACAGTCTTTTTTTTTTTTTTTTTTTCCTAGGGGAAGATTGTTTTTATGTGTATTTTCAGGAAACTTATTTTTCAAACAGAAACATGGCATGAAAAGAGACCAAAGGATTTCTGATAGAATGTAATTTAAGAAACGAAAAAGCTATGATAGGACCTGTGAAAGATGAAACTGTCATTGTAATGTGCGTTCTGAGCATTAGACTTTATGTGTCAATGGGTGAGTAAAGTGTATACCTAGCATCATGCTCATTACGTGTACTATTCTTTTAAAGTTCTGTGTTATTAAAATAACACTCCAAATAAATTGGGAGCTACCCGAAACAGAGAGTCTAACTGATATTGTGATCATTATAACTAGCACTCTCCTGGTGTTCATTCTTAAGTACTAGTGTTAATTCAGATGTTAATATCGGATATTATATATTCAGTGCTGTGTTAGAGAATTTTTTGCTGGTACTGAAAAAACACTATTTTTTTCTACTTGTATTATTTATTTGTTTTATTAACATAACATTTAATATATATAAAATAGTATTTAGTACACTGGTAGGGTATATGCGTAACAGTATGATAGAATCATGAAAAACACCTGCCTATTGAAGGTACTGAACTATTTCCAGTGATAAGAATCTATCAATGTGCCCCTCTTTTATTCTATTTCCCTATATTCCTGCTTGGTAAAAATAATATTATACGGGACATAGTCTTTGCGTACTTTTTAAAAAATATGAGTCTAAAATTCATCTATACTTTTTATTGCTCTACTTAATTCAGTAAGTTGTTTTTTGATATGCTGTGGTTTCTCTGTGCTTTACTTAATAGCATTATTGTCAGTGGACATTCCTAAACTCTAGTTTCCTTGGGCACAGTGTTGTAAAAATGGGGATAGTCATAGGGAAACGAGAATTAAGATAAAACCTACTGTTTAATACATCTTGCTGCAGTGTGTGTGATCACGATTAATAATCCCAGGAAATATGAATTATTCTAATAGTTCTTGGGCCTATATGACATGTATTTTGAGTACTATACTCTCTCATATTATAGTAAACCTATAAATATAATGGATATAATGCATTACACACTATGGCACGTTCTATCCACAGTAGATAACAAATCTAGCCCTTAAGAGATTAGCTACATTTACCAAATAAGATAAAATAGCATTTATTTAACACTAAGTGTACAGGATGTTAAAGTTATTCTTGCTATAGATATGATGGAGAACTCTTTATGGATACAGAATACATGTTAATATTTAAACAACTGAGGAAGCTGTTTTCAGGTTGTACTCAAAGAAGCAAAAGTAGTTTTTTTTTCCACAAAAACAGCTGGAAAATACCCCTAGTCATTGAGAAGGTGCCTACAAAAACAATGGAAAGGAAAACATAGATATTTTACAAGGAAGCCCAAGCTTAGTTTAAAAAGAGAGACAATGAGCCATCAGCAAATTTAGCCATTTTTGTTAACCAGCAGGACTGAGGCCTGATATTTTGCAGAGCCTGCTGGAGGAAGGCAACAACTCCCACAGAAATCAACTGATAAAAATTCAAAAACAAAGACTGCATGAGATGAGCATGAAAACTTCCCATGTTTAGCAAAAAGAGTTCTGAAATAACAAATAGCACTCCAACTAGGTAGTTTAGGGCAAGGTGATGTGGTACTTTCTAAAGACAATCCATTTAATAAGAAAAATGCAAAGTGTACGAAAAGAATTACAACAGTTTTCATCTGACAGAAATGAGGTTGGCATTATAATCCCTCCATATATTATTAATACTTTATAGTCTGTCATATATATATGCTTTAATTTCAAAGTCAATTTTATTCACTTTCAAGAAACACTTTAGTCACCTTCATAAACCCCCAAGTTAAAAAAATAAAATTTTTTTTTAAAAGGCTCTAGATGTCAAAAATATACAGGCACGTGGATGGACTGAATGACCACATGCAAATTTTAAGAATTGAAGTTCCATTACTCAGAGTGGGTGTAGTTAGGCAATCACCCCCTTCTTAGACAGTACCATGTCTGTGCCACTTAATTCTCTCCCACACGCTTCCAAAATATTGTTACATAGTCAGGAGGAGAAGCTATAGAGCTTGGAATCATTAGTTTAGTTCTCTTTCTTCCACCATTGCTGCCTAAGTACCTGTTCCAATTGTTAATATATGTGAAAAATAAAATGTTGAGATCCTTTACCCCTAAAGCTATATGTCTGTTTAACTAAGGTAGCTTGAATAGCCAACATGCTAATCCACATAAAGTAAGCTCCAAAGAGGAAGACTTTGTACTTTAACCCCAACTAGCTATCTTTAAACATTACATCATTAGTTACAACATAGGTTGAGTGAGAAATCATGAATGGCTTACATCCATTAAAAGAAAATCAACTCCAATACAGGCTGATCTGTACCATGTTTGCACCCAGAGTTGTGCATTACATTATATGATACCCTCTGCCAAGGACAATTGAAAGTCCTAAACATATAAAGGGTTATTGTACAAAGGATGTTGTGAAGCAGCCAGCCGTCTGTATATGAGCTTAAATTTTAGCTGCTGGGATTTAGGATGCTCACGATCATTGCTGTTATTGACAGAACATTCCTGGAGTATGGATCAGCAGACAGGAGATGTTTGAGAACATATTAATGTGAGATTAGAAGCACTGGCACTGAAACAGGTTTCCAAGGGAAACTTGTAGATCTCCTTTCCTGGAACCTTTTGATCGACGCCTTACCGTCTGGCATAGCTAAAATCTGTCCTGCCTCGAGCAGAACTGATGATCTAATGTCTAGAGGTCGCTTCCAAGCCTATGACAGAGAACTAAATTCAAGACAATACAAAGAACAAAACATGGTGTCAAATAAATTGCTCATATTCTTCTTAAGTCCTCAATTCCCTGCAGCAACAGATGAATCTGAACAATAGTTATAGAAATAAAATAAAATAATCCCACAATTAACTAGGGTGTATATTGCATTGTGACTATTATGTTTATCATTTAATCATAAGTTAAGCCGGATGTCACAAGAGGAGAAACAGACCTGGTTGTGAAAACCTTATTATACTGATTAGAATGTCTTTCTATGAGGTATTGTGGAATGATGGTGATGATTTTACAAGCTAAATTACTAGGTTTGAGAAGTTCCTGGCACGTGTAAGAGTAAGTGCACTAGACTTCCCTAATAAAGCTTTCCTTCTCTTGTACTTTAACACAAGGGTCTGGTTCTGCACTATCTTGGCCTCACCTTTCACATACTATAGAAACTTTTCACAGCAGCCCTATTAAAGAAGTGCTTAAACCCCAAGCTTTGTTTTCCCACTGTTTTTACCTGAAATTAGCTCTTTCATTGTTTTCTTTACTTTTGAATACATTCATCCAATGATTATTTTATCACCTTGGAAGCACATTGTACTGTCTGAAAAATATGCACCATGCTGACTTCACTTATGCCGTATTGCACTCACTCTGCAAGCTCTTCAACAAGACATGCTATGAAATCACCTACCCTGTCTCACTGTTTCAAACAGACCTTTGCCACTGCAGATCAAGACTTTTAAAGTTCACTTGCTGACTTGCAGCAGCTCGTTGAATGTTTTCCAAGCTTGCAAGCATGCTGTTGTAAAGTAAAAGTGAAGCTTTTAAAGATTGCACAGCAGCAGGGATTCACTTCTTTAATGGAGAAAATTCAAATTTGCAATCCCAAACTGGCAACGTGGGGTGTCACATTTCCCACAATCTGTTGTGAGGCCTGCAGGTGTGACAACTCTGCCACATGTTTAAATGAGCACTACTGCTCCTCCTATATGTTGCAGAATTGACAATTTATCTCCTTCTGTTCAATTTGCTTTCTGCAAATCATTTTCAGAAACCAGTTTAGAGGGATGCACTCTAATCCAAGGACACTTCTGCTTTATTTTCCTTTCATTGTGAATCTCTTGATATCCCTGACCATTTACAGGTAAACCAAGTATTATTCCCATGCATTTAATAAAACTGCATCACATCAAACACAGTTGGGAAATCAAATCTCAGATTTCAAATAACAATACAGTTTCCTCTGATTCACTATTATCTTACTTCTATCTCTCATCTAAGCTTAATATAGGAGACAGTAAGGAAGCAGTAGTACAAATAGGATATTTAGAATCACAGGACCAAAAACGTGGTCAGCTGCTGTGTGATTTTGTCTAAGCTGCCTAACTTCTCAAAGCCCTATGCTCCTATCTTCAAAATAAGAGATTACATAATCTATTTGGCCAATGAACCATTCAGCAAACATTTTTCGAGGACCAATTTGCTCTATGGATCAGATTAAGGGGGAATACAATAAAAAAGACAAAATGTTGATCCAAAGTGAAAACACCATGTTAACCTTTAAACACTATACTTTTATCAGATGTTGCTGTTACCATCTAAATTGGAAGCCCCAAACTAGCTAAGTAGTCAACTTAGCTTAATAAACTGTATTGATGTTTGCACCCAATAAACTGTATTGATAATCTTAACATTTTAAATCACAGTAAATGTACAGTGATGCAGGTAGTAAAGATATGAAATTTGGGAGGTAATTTTATGTTTTGTATTAGAAATTCTGGAAAAAATCTGATGAGAAAAAAATATATTTTTCTTGTTCCAATCCTGGAAACATAAAGCAATTTTGTATCAAATTATTGTTTATAATGGCAGATAAGAGCTCCAAAGTTGTATTGTGGTTTATTTCCAATGCTGTTGAGTAAATGTATAACTGCCTGTATTTAGCAAATAAATGAAAAGCAATATGCCCTCAATGTTCAATTGTATCCAAAGAAAATGTAATGCAATTCCTTTTATTTTTCTCTCTCTCTCTCTCTTCACAATGAAGAGAAAATCAAGACAACATTATTAGACACAGTTTGGCTCAACCCTATGCTAGGCTAACATAAAAACACAAAGCTTATGTTTAGATACTTTACAATTGATTCTAGAGAAATAGGCTTGATATATACGAAACAACTAACATACAGTGTCACATGTTAGGATAGTGCACAAACTTCACGAAGATTGCAAACTCAAAAATATTTTACTAATAGAAGATGATTACTGTAAGAATTTTCAATGAAGATTTCACTAGAGGATAAATCCTACCCTTCTGGATTAATTGGGTTTCTCTCTGGCAACTCCCCTGTAAGATCTGAAGTGCGATTCCATAATTCGCATTTCTAAGAAGTTACGAGGCAATGCTGATGCTGATCTGGGAACCATTCATCCTAGGATGAATCCTATAAGCAATTCACAAATAGGACCAATGTTTTAGTCTCTTAGTGTCTCCCTAGTACTTACAAAAGAATCAGATCCACATTATATACTCAATAAATGTTGAACGAAATGCAGTCATTCTCTAAACATGTGTGATATGAATCCCTTGCTATGAAGTAGGTTACGAAGTACCAAAACAAAGAAGTTACAACCCAGATGGGAAGAAAGACATCGAAATATATAATTGTGGTCATGCTGTCACATGTAAACATATATTTTTAGCAGACCTGTTTAAATGCCATCAGAGTCACGGTATGTACAGGAAATAGCCATGGTATATAGAAGAGAATGAACATTTCTGTTCTGCATAAACTCTCCAAGAAGGAGAAGTGAGAAACTGGAATTTCTCGTGGATTGCATAGGGCAGAATATTTCAAAAAATAAAAGGCCCAGCAATGTGAAATAGCAATATTACAGTTAGGGAACATAATTATTTTAATGTGCTAGGATATTGAGCACATTAACTGTATTTCTAGAGGATCCCAAAGGTTTCAGAGCTTAGCAAAGGTTTCAAATTGATGGGCCATGGATAAGAAAACATATCATGCCAGGAGACAGCAGGGGTAAAGCATTCAAGTAGTTATGATGAGGGGTGGGAACAGGGCAGGAAATGGAGGTATCAGGAAGACCAGCACTAATGTGGTGAAGATCATTGGTTCTCAAACTTTAGTGTTCATCAAAATCATCTTATTTAAACAGATATTGTGGGGTTTCTCTCTGCCAGCTCCACTGCAAGTTTTTGATTCAGTAGATCTGAAATGCGATTCTGTAATTTGCATTTCGAAGAAGTAACCAGGCAATGCTGCTGCAGATCTGGGAACCACACATTGAGGATGACAAGTATCAAAAATAAATCATGCCTGTAATCCCAGCACTTTGAGAGGCCAAGGGGAGTGGATCACCTGAGGCCGGGAGTTCGAGACCAGCCTGACCAACATGGAGAAACCCCAACTCTACTAAAAAATAAAAAAAATTAGCCAGGCGTGGTGGTGCGTGTTTATAATCCCAGCTACTCGGGAGGCTGAGGCAGGAGAATTGCTTTAACCTGGGAGGCGGAGATTGTGGTGAGCCGAGATTGCGCCATTGCACTCCAGCCTGGGCAACAAGAGCAAAACTGCGTCTCAAAAATAAATAAATAAAATTTTATACCCAACGTAGGACCAGTTGATGAAATATTTTAAATCCTTGGATCCAGAGTGTGGACAGCATCTTATAAATGTTAATAAGTCATAATGCCTTCTTAAATTCCATAATCGTCAGACTAACAATGAGTTTTAAAACATGAAAATACAAAGAAATAATGAGTTTACATTTTAGAAACAACAATTTTCAAAAATATAAAAGCCCGCATCTCCAAATTTTAGAGAAGTTATAGAAAAACAGGAACTTTTGTGCAGTGCTGGTAGAAGTGTAGGTAGAAAGAACCCTTTGGAAAATGATTTGTCAATACCTAGAAAACCTAAATATGCCCATAACTTAAAAGGGGCAATTCCAGTCCTCAGCATGTTTGCCAGAGGAACTCTCATGATTGTGCACATAGAGAGTTATACCAAAAAATTGATTGCGTTGCTGTAAGAACATTTACCTATCTACCTACCTATTTATCTACCTATCTATATAGATATAGCTATCATACATACAAATATAAATATACATACATATATGCATATGTACATATCAACAAGGATAACATGAATAAACAAATTATTATGTGCAAGATTCCATTGGATGATCTTTTAGTTAAAAGTAATTAAGGATTATAGACCTGCAAGGATAAAACTCAAAAACAAAACTGTAAACAAAGAATAATACAATACTATGCTCTCTTTTAATATCTAAATATGCAAAAAATATATTAATTGTGAATGTACACACATACAGTCAGCATTAAAACTACATGTAATGACATATGACAAATTCAGAAGTGGTTACCTCTGCACTCACTGGAATGATATTGGGGGCAAGAATATATAGTGGCTTACATTTTGTCAACCATTTTTTCTTAAGATAGGTGGTAGATAAATGAGTGTTTCATATACTGTCATCTATATTTGTGTGCAAAAGTTAGTTTATAATTTCAAAAACAGGAATGCCATAAAGAAAATTATGCTTTAATAATAATACAATGTTATATAGAAATATAATAAGTTGTATTGTGCAGAATGGATTTAGTGGGAGTGACGGGTGAGGTAATAAAGATGCCTGTTGAGAGGTTATCATTCATATTTGCTTCATAGCTACTGGATTTCTTGTTATTTCTATGACCTTTCTAAACAATGTTAGCACAGCTCTCGACTTGGAGTTAATCGTCAGGAGAGTATTTTTCAGCGGCTTATATAACGTTAAAATTCACTGACTTTATTAGTATAAATAGCTAAGCAATTGAAGTTGAGTTTGCTTACCTGGTAAAATTGGCAGTGCTTAATACCTTAATATCTTCAGGTGAGGGATGGGGTAGGAAAGGAAGAAACTCAATAACACTTGATTTTATAGCATTACATGCAAATAATAAATTAAATATTAAATTTAAAAATTCAATAATTTTCCTCTGTATAGATATACCTGGCTAATAGTGTCAAAAATAGGTTTACTTGAAAAATTAATTATATTTTAATTTGTGGGTTATATTATTAATATTCTGATACTGTCATGGATGCAATAAGCTAAATATGTAAGAATCTTTAAAAAGAAATAAGAAAAATTTACTAAATGAGTTAATTATGTGTAATTTCTTAAGTATTTTTGCTATTATGACTTCCTGTTAGTCTCATTATTCACATTTCTCAATTGCTTTTGTGTACTACTAGTTATAGGGAGATAGGTTCTTGGCTGTGAGTCTACATATATATATATTTAATATTGGTAAACTTCAGATGATCAGTTGTCAAAATTCAGGAATTTAAGCTTTGCTAGCATCTAGTGAATAATGAAGTCAAACAAAGGGATAATTCTTTAGTAACTGGTTTATACTCTGGATTAATCTAATTGAGGATTTCTTATCAATATGAACTTTCATTGTTAAGCTAACTTGCACATTAGGGAAAAATAATTTTCTCTTTCTATTAGCTATTACTGAGGTGAGTGGTGCTGTGATTTTTATTTTCAGCCTAGCAAATAGAGCACTCGAGAAAGCAAATTTTGTGTTACATAATCACATAATGCATTTCAACATCTAACATAAGTTTCCTTTGAAATCTCAGTTCTTCTAGAGTAATTACTTAGCTGCTTTCTGATTTTAATTAGCTCTATGATTTTAGAAAGATTCCAAAGTGGTGATAATAAAGGTCAAAGTAAATTCTATGGCACTTGATAGGTAGTGAATGTTTGCAAGCTCTTATTTAAATGCAACCAACTGAAACACATTTACTAAGATATTAGGAAAAATATGATGATGGTGATGATGATGATTTGAATGCCGAAGCTAGAACTGATACTTAGGTATTCAGGCCAAATTGAAGAGACGTTGTATTAGAGACTTTAACCTAACCAGGCTTTTAACTATCTGTATGAAAAAAAAAAAAAAAAAAAAGGTTAAATAATTATAGATAAGTAATGAAAAGGAAATCTTCACATATGGTAGTACATTGTGGAGATAAAGAGCATGAAAACGGGGACCAAACTCTTGGAGTTTAAACCCTTGCCTTGCCTCTTACTGGCTGCTTGACGCTAGGTATGTTAAGCATCCTTCTCATGCCTCAGTTTTCTAATATGTAAAAGAAGGATAATGATAGCATATGTCACATAGAGTTTATTTGAGAATTAAATGGATCAGTTTCTAAAGCACTTAAAGTAGTGCCTGGAAGACAGTAAGAACCAGTTGAATGTTTTTGTTAAGCAAAACAATTTGCATAATAAAAACAACCTAGTATGGATAAACCTGATGTAGAGATTGTGAGTCTTGGTGTTAAATAGGTTATCAAATTCTTCCAACTGAGTTCTATTTAATAATTTGCTCTCATGACTCCCCTTTATTTCCTACTTGTTCTCCAAATTTGTATGTAAACTCTATAAATTTTTAATAGAGGTATTTACATGGTAAATAATTACTTTGTAGTTAAAATATTTCTTGCCTTATAATTATTCCAACATTGGTTTATAAAAATGTAATTAATAAACTATTCTCTCTATTGTAAAATATGTAATCAACAATTGGCATATATGTGTCTCTTATCAAGTAGAAATACTAAACTGGCCCACCTATTTAATTTGTTTTAAATAAGTGAATTATTAACATTGTATTGTCTTAAATTTCAGTTACCCAGGAGAAATAAGTTTACTCTTAAACTATATTGTACAGTATATATTGTACAACATAGTGACTACACAAACAATATATTGTATTCTCAAAAAATGCTACAAATGGATGTAAAGTGTTTTCATCACAAAAATAAGTGATGAGGCAATTTATATGTTAATTAGGTAGATTTCATCATTCCACACTGTATATATGCTTCAAGACACTGTGTCGTACATGACAAATATCCACAAATTTTTTCTGTCAATTTAAAAAATTAAAAAAAAAAACCACTCAGTTTGCAATCTATCTGCTGGAATTAAATACAAGGCCAGGAATTAGAATCCTACTATGTTCCCAGAAGAAGATCATGATTAGATATTTGTGTATAACCTTAGTGATAACTACACTCCATAAAATATAAAATAAAATTGTAAGATGATAAAAAATTATATTGCCCTTAATATTTTTATTTCTATACACAAGAGTTTATCAAGTTGTAAAGAGTTACATACTCCTTTTTATCTTTGGAATAAAAAAAAGAATTGTAAAATTTGTCAGGTGGAAGATCCTCTATGTTACGTAGTTTGTGTTCAGAAACTGGCCTTTTATATGGCCTCATGGACACTTAATTGCAAACCAGGTCTTGACTTGTAGGATTTGCAGAAATGGCATCTGATAGTTGTTCCTTTGTCTTCTTCAACTTCCACATGCACACATAGTATAAGAATACTTCTTCAATCATAATTATGTGCAGAATACTGTTTAACATATTTTCCACATTATTAGGTTGGTGCAAAAGTAATTGCAGGTTCCGCAATTGAAACCATTGCAAAAACCGCACATATGTTTGCACCAACCTAATAACTCACGTTATCTTCACAAACACCTTATGCAGTTGTCATTGTTACTATCCTAATTTTACTCATGAGAAAACTATAAAAAAGCAAAAACTAAGTAACTTGATAAAAAATACAGAGAAAGTGGCAGATTTGGTAGTTTGACTTAGGCAGTCCAACTTCAGAAGCCAAGCTTTTAATCACTAACATACACTATCTCTTCCACATGTCATCCATTGGATTTAAGATGAAATCCACAACAACCAGTTTAAGATGCAACCAAGAGTAGTCAGTTTCTGAAGTGGTTGCACCCATTCTCCTCTTTGGGAGCTTAGGTGGAAGAACTTGGTTGAATTATCACCATTCTGAACTTTGACAGAGAAGTTCAACCTTGTAGTTAATGTATCTTAATTTCTAATACAAAACAGTAGATTAGTCTTGAAAAGAATGTAAGATGCTTACATGATATTATTTTCAATATCTTTTTAGTCTCATGTTATTGATTCCTATGATATTAGGCCCTATTTTAGCAAAATAATTTTATTACTTTAAAGATTTGATATACTTTGTTATCAATCAGTATTAAAAGCTATAAAAGTGTGAGTTTTTAAAGAATAAGTAAGGCAGTCAAGTACTTATAATGTTAAATATTTGTTTGAGAGGATGTCGTTCATAAGCTTCTAATAGCAGTTGGTTATACTTCTATGTGTCTCCTGTCTTTTGTTTGTTTTTAATTTTTAGGCTTTACCATTTCTTTTGTCTTGTTCTATATTCAGATGTAACATGGCAGAATAATTAAAACTTTTATAATAGCTTATCCTTATTCTTACAAAGAAACTTGGTATATGAAATGGTGAGTTTTCATTTTTAATGAATTTCAATTATGAATCACTTTAATTATGAATAATATGAATTTTACATTCATATTAGTTTTACAAAATATGAATGTAAAAACTTTGTAATTTTAGAACTGTAAGTAACTGCAGTTAACTAGTCCTAAGCCCTGATTTTTTCAAATGGGAAAACTAAGTTCCAAATAGATTAGATTACATTCCCAAATAAATCATCCTGGTTTGTGATACATATAAGATACTTGACTGAAAGATGTCTTGCATACCTGGTTGAATTTCTACTCTAATATCTGAGAAGAAAACATGAATATATTTTTTCAAGATGCAGAGTATATGAATATATAATCTTAACTTAATCTTAATTTTAATTGTATAATCTAAGAGTTAAAATAAAAGCATGGTTCAGAATAAGATGAAAACCACTTAGATTAGTGGAAATTTTCCCAATAGCCTTTGGAACAGCTCAGAGAAGTTAATCTTAAAATATCTCAAGGCAGGTAGCTGTGTTTCAGCAGACACTGTCCTTATATCCCACAAAACAGTAACTGTTTTACCATGTTTTTCATATGAAATACACAGCCAGAAAAAAAAAAATTCATATGTTACTAAGCACAAACATATTCTATATGTTGGAGACATTGTGGCTTCTTTTAATTTTTAAAAACTTATTTTTTGTTTTTGAAAATAAGATACTAATTAAAAAACTTTTGTAAGAATACATTTTTAATGTGTGTTCTAGCATTTAAGAAATTTACACCACTATTTTTAAAATACATTTTAAAAGTTTCATAATAATATAACTTCTTCCTGTACTCAAGCATTCTGGAAAGCATTTAAACAAAGATCATAATGCCAGTGTCCTTCACTTTTAAATTTGTGGGGTATATAACTTATACGGGAGTCACATCAAAATATCAAGAAAGATTCATGACAAATCAGAAGTAACTGTGAAAATGTCACCTGATGCAGAAAGTCAGGATGTTGTAAAGAGAGTACCTTATTATAATATTCAGGAAAAACTCCTCACCAAAATGAGAAGTTGCTGTATCATAAAATTTAAATCAACCAAAATTCTTAAGTAAAACTATATTTATACTTAAGTCAAAGGCAAAAAAAAAAAAAAAAAAAAGTCTCCTAGAGTGATGCTTGTAATCGAGCTGAAAATGTTTCTCTAAATAAAAGTCTAAAAGTAGAACTAAATTGTATTATAACTGTTTTATGACAGATGCTAATAAAAATATATGGCCAGAAAAGTCAACATAGGCATTAAAAACATTAGGAAACACAGCAGAAATTTTATAGTGTGGTCTAAATATAATCTACATAGAAGTTTTATGATAAAATTTTTGGCTAGTAAGTATGTCATTTTGTTTTCTGTTCAATAATTGTTCAGTGATTTGTCCAATCTAAATTACAAATTAATTGAAATAAAGTTTATCTGTAAGCTGAAGAAGTAGACAATAAATTTATTATGTAGAAAATAGACACAGTAAAAATGAAATAACATGGTTTTATCTTTTATCAGCTAAGTAGTAATCGTATCCACAGTATACACGTAGTATTATGTATCATAAAATCAATTTAGTTTGTTTTACTAAGGAAGTTAAGTGGATATGTAAAGTTAAGCTAGATTTCTTTCATTCTCAGGGGCTGAGCATCATTAGATATGACTTTTTTTAAGCAGATGTGGTTTAGTGACTAAAAAGACTACAAAATGCTGTTTTTCTAATGTAAGTATTTTAAGCGGCTGGCTCTTTCTCTTAATGAGAGAAAGTTTTTCACAAGAGACATTCATTTGAAGTCATTTTGAGAAAGGAGTAAAAAAATTAGGGCTACTTATCTGGGAAATAACACAAAAAGAACTCCAGTTGGAGCTGCATATGAATCCTTCAGACATTTTTCTAAGTGGACACTTCAAGAACTTGACACACATGAATTAAAAATATAAAAGCTGATTCAACCAGCTGGAAGGAGGGTGGTATAATTGTGATGATAGCTTAAATGATCTCCGAAAGCTGTCAGTACAGCCTCATTCAGGGAGGAATAAGTGTTTTTCAGAGAGTTCAAGCGTAAGTTGAGGGAACAGTTATAATATGAGATGTGTCATGCTGAGCTGGGAGAACAGTCCGTACTCAGTAAAAGAATGAAAAGAAAAATACTAGAAGATAAATAACATTGGAATTATTAGTGCCCATCACTTTGTAAATGTTTTTCTGTGTTTCTCAGACTATTCGAGACATTTCCTTTATGATGACATTACTAATATACCATAGTTGCCTCTTTATCACAAAAATGTTTGGGATTTGGAGAATTTCATATTTACATTCTAACCAGTGTATTCATCATTGTACACTAAGTTGTAATCCAGTCCTTCTCTCTTTTTTAAAGTTATATAAAATTGCTAATGAACAAAATAATGGTTTTTATCTTCTCGAATTAAATTGGCAGGTAGGCATATTTTTAATATCAGAAGGAGAGTACATCAGTGTACCCTATGAATAATTTCATTTATAGTTTCACTTTTAACAATAATGTTAAAACCAAGCTAGTTTATTCATGAGAATGAGTAAGACAATTACGAATATATTGTTATTCAATTTGATAGAAGGAAGATGTCCCAGAACAGGCAGCTATAGTCTAATTTCCAGATATTTCCATTTAAAATAATTTTGACTCCCATTTTTTCTATTGCAGGGTACATCTTGTCATTTTGTTGTCTAGCTAGCATCAATACCACTCCTTATTCTGCTACTAGAACCCTTATTTTCTTCTGTAAGTAGTATTGTTGGGATTGTCTACTTCAAGCTTATATAATATCTAAATTGAACTGCCAATCAAAGTGATTTCTTTCCCTAGTCAAGGGGTAGTCAGATTATTTCTCCTGGAAATATGAACGTTGAGCCAAATGTAGATTCAAAGTTAATCACTGTACTTGAATGAGATTATCCAGTGGTTCCTGTTACTAAGATCTCATGAGCCTTGCTAGTTCTTATCCTCGCCAAGGCCTCATTCTTCAATATTTTCTTTCATTTTGTGACCTAACCTACTTCCTTTCAGGTGTCTCTTTTTTCCTAGGTTGAGCCAGGAAAAATTTCAGCTTTACAGAAATTTTTACTTTACTTTCAGCTGAATAAATTGAACTGATTCATCTTCATTACATTCATTCACTCCTATTAATTCACTTATTCATCTGGCAAGTATACAGTGAACAGAAGATGACTAAGATGTAATTGTGAAAAAATAATTTCTCCCTTAAGAAATTTGACATCTGTTAAAATAGACCAGCAGTGGGCAAACATTTTTGTAAAGAGCTAGATAGTCAATATTTTAGGTTTTGTGGACCATGTGATCTCCATTGCAACTACTCCGCAAATGTAGTGCAAAAGTACGCATAAACATTGTATACATGAGAGTGGATGATTTACATTATTACTCTATTTAAATATATTAAAATATGTATTTCATAAAACATTTATATGTCCTGAAATATTATTCTTCTTTTGATTTTTGTCAACAATTTTAAAAAGTAAAAAACTGAAAACTAACCAAACAAAAACATTCTTAGTTTATGAGCCATACAGAAACAAGCAGTAGACTGGATCATGCTGATCTCTGAGATGGACCTAAAAGAAAACAGTTATTTGTGAGCCATATTATGAAGTAGTAAAATTTGGATAAGGAGGATGTCTTAGCAGTAAGTGGAAAGTAGCATGGGGTTTTAGAGGTAAGAATCTAACTCAATGTAAGAGGAAAGAATGGGTTGGGGGAGTCCTTTCTGAAGGAATTACATTTAGATGTACTTGAGAATAGAGTAGGAATAAGCTAACTAAAAAGAAAAGCAATAAAGTATTCAAAGTAAATGGAACAGTGACTATGAATGCTTACAAGAAAGGCAGAGAATCACAACTTAAAATGGCTGAATGCTTGGACGATGTGAAAGAAATAGTTACAAGAGGGGCTGGAAAGTAAAGCCAGAGGCTTAAGAATGGCCTTGGTGCTCAGTTATCTTGAGGCCTATTCAACATGTGCTTAGGGGAACCAGCAAAGTGAGTCAATTCCAGAGTGGGAGGTGGTGATGGGAGTAAGGGAGAATGCCTCTGAAGGAGAGCCATTAAAAATGAGTTGCTCATGCCTGTAATCCCAGCACTTTGGGAGACTAAGGCAGGCAGATCACTTGAGATCAGGAGTTCAAGATCAGCCTGATCAACATAGTGAAACCCCGTCTCTACTAATAATACAAAAATTAGCCGGGGCTAGTGACACATGCCTGTAGTTCAGCTACTCGGGAGGCTGAGGCAGGAGAATCACTTGAACCCAGGAAGCAGAGGTTTCAGTGAGCTGAGATTATACCACTGAACTCCAGCCTAGGTGACACAGCAAGACTCCATCTCAAAAAAAAAAAAAAAAATTGTCATTATCATTATGAGCAAAAATGAAATTTGTTGTATTCCCTAATAGGTTATATTGTCATTTTGTATGGTATTTAATTTAAATTGCCTATGGAAAAGAATGCAAAAAATTCAGGGCTTCTACAATTTTAATTTAGATAAACTTAAAACTTAGGTTAAATGTTTTAGAATTCAATTTAAGAGCAATGGGGTAAGGGAGTCACTGCCTTTAAATGGAGAAACTACATGATTTGATCTTTTTTGAAAAACCACTCTGGTTTCCATGCAGAAAAACAGATCACTGGGAAAAAGAGAAGAGAGTCAAGGATATAACTGAAGGAACTTTTGCTATCACTTTCTGTTGGAGACATGATGATGGCTTAAAATAGAAGGCAAGGAGGTAGGAATACAGACAAGTGGCCCCATCTCTAGTACTATTAAACAGATAGATTAGAAGACCCTTACTGATTCACCAACATGAAGAATTATTGTGAAGGTGGAGGCAAGGATAATTATTAGGTCTCTGATTGGAACAGTTCTATGGATGTCTCCACTACCTGGAAACAAGAGAAAGAAAAACAGGTTTTGGAGGGAAAAGAGTTCAGATTTGACATATTTAATCTGGTGTGCTTGTATTTTTAAACTTCAAGATAAAGATAGCAAGTAGGTCACTGGATATATCAGAAAAGTGATCTAGGTTACAGCAAAAACATTGCTGTTTGACACGGTATTTTGAAAATTCATTTCAATTTGCCAAACACCTTGTGTGTCCTGCATTTTACTAAACAAATTACATGCATTGAATTAATCTTCACAATAATACAGGGTATAATTGTTATTAATACTATTATGACTGCTACATTATGAGTTATAAAGGTTATGTTACTTGCCAAAATTATTAAAGCTAGTAGTAAATGGAAAAGATGTGATTCAAGCATCAGATTTGTTAGGTTCTGGAAGCAACACTTTTAATCACCATGCTGAATCAAACAAGCATGATATGAGAAGCAGTTTCCTTCCAGGTGGAGGGAAACAATTAAAGGGAGAACAGTAAGGCAAGATCTTCTAACTTTTGGAAGACATTTTTCTAACTATTTTTTCCACAATAATGCAGTTTGTCAGGTCTTGTAAAACAATTCTAATAAGTGAAGCAAACAGTAGACTGCTTATAAATGGAATCTCTATAAATCCACCTAAAGGTGATCAGTTTATGAAATGTTAGTGTAACCTTGGGTACTTTCATACATTGTCCATAAATTCACCTGAGTTACCTACTATACGTAATAGATTTTCCCAACCCAAATCATGACTGGTAATAATTATTTTGACCATTTTTAAACACACCTAATTCAAGGTCTATAATTAACAAAATAAGCATAGTAAGTACAATTGATATAACAATGATGAAGTATCTATAAGGGTTATATTTTGGGGGATTGGCAGGGTAAATCAGCTTAGATCAAGATTTTTCTACAGACACACAAAAATTGTGTAAACATAGTTCAAAGAAAAATGACTATCCCTTTTTTCATTAAAATTCAAACAATGTATTGGATGCTAAATACTACATTAATGTATAAATTATGCAGCATACACTCATCTCCCCTGTCTTTCCACTAACATAGCTTATAATGCAGTAATAGTCATCATTTATCAGAAACATGATGCATGTAAATGCTTCCCATCCTCTTCTCTCTGCAGATAATTTAGATAGATTCCTGTCACTAGGTAACAGGAAGCTTTCCTGTTACGTACATTTCATAAAGTGAATGACATGACTAAGCACAGAACTGTACATCTCAATTTGGACTAATGTATAAGGGAGTTATTGGAACTAAAAATCGAATGTGTGATTCCTTTTCCGTCAAGAAATAAATAGCAAGTTGAAAGATTATAGGAATCACAAATTCCCTCTATATCAGGGTTTCTCAATTTTGACATTATTAATATTTTGAACTGGATAAGTATTTGTTATGGTCTCCCACAGCACATCCGATGCATATCCTATGCACTGTAGAATCTTTAACAACATCCCTGGACTCCATTCACTAGAAGCTAGTGACACATTCTCAGCTGTGATGATCAAAAATGTCTACAGACATTGTTAAATATCTCTTGGGAAGCAAAATTATCCCTGCTGAGAACCTCTTTTTAATATAAACTTTCCTAAATCATACTAGTGCCCATAATGTATTTATTTACATATTTTTGCCTCACTTATTAGTTGACATCATTATCTAATCAGAAAAGAAGGATGTGTCGAATATGTGTCATCTTTTGTAGCTAAATAGGATGAAATTATTTAGTAAATATAATATATACCAAACATATCAGAATAATTTAAGATCCAGGAAATTCAGCCATAAGAAATTTTGACATTATATTTGATTAATCATAATTACTGTCTATATTTTTTTCTGTATAAAAGTTAACTTTCAAGTGGGTAACATTACAGGATATATGTACAATAAGGAACAATAAAAATATAAAGGGAACAAGTGTTTAATATGCTTATTTGCTGTGCAAAGGAAAAGGGGAAATGGAAGTTAACGAAAACAATTCTCAAATGCTCTTCTTCCAAGAAACAATTTTATCAGAGCTCACTCCTGAGAAAATGTAAGTAATATATTGTGGAGTAGACTATTTACAACACAGATAGATTATTACACTCTGGATCAGACAGGAAAATTATGCAATCTTTTTGAGCAGTTAGAATCCTTGGAGTAAATGGTGGTAAAGTTTTACTAAAGTAAGATAAATTAGCTAACATGAGGCAATTTTAATTCATTAATGCCAAAAACTCTCTGCAAAACTTATTTATCGCTAAAATAAACTTTCAGATTCTGCTTGAATTGTTTTTTGAGATGAAAGAGAAAGAGTAGTAGGAATAAGGTAATCGTTTGTTTTAGCAGACTGGAAGTAAAGCTGATCTCACAGATTTAAATTCTCAAATGAAAGTCTATCCATTTCAATAAACTAAAATGCAGTAGATATAGGAGATAATTGTTTTTAATTACTTATTAAAGTCACATTAATTTCAAACATGCTTTTATCCATGCCCAAAAGTTTCTCATGATGGTTTTGGAGCACTAAATCGAATATTTACCTGAAGCTGATTTAATCTTCATTATTAAAGGCCAATTGCAGAAGTAGTTTTGTAGCCTGTAGTGTATTGCAGTTTTAGAACTGGAGATTGAAATTCTTGATCAAGTAATGAGAAGTCTGAAACACTGATTACTTCACTTGTGGTTTCATAAAATATTCTATTATTTTTATTTTGACATTATTTTATTTATTTAAAATATTGAGCATGAATACATGAAGAATCAAGTTAGAATTATTAAGTAGTAGCTTACCTTATTATTATATACTGAAATTATACTTACAACATTTAGAATATTTTTATATGCAAACTGATTTAATTCTCACAAGCTACCTTGAAAAACCAGCAGGAAACAAGTAGTTGCAATTTAGCAGATTCAAAATGTTAGGCTCAACTATATTTAGTGATCACTTAGTGATTAGAGGAGTTTGGGACTACCATTTAAGGAAATAAGCAACATCTTCAAAGTATACTGAAAAAAAGTATAGGAAAAGTTATACAAATGTTAGTGTAACTTTACTTTGACCTCAATAAGCTTTATAAAGCCTATTTCAGAAAAAAATCACCTATTCTATAAACCTGTCATGTTTAATCCTCTCTCTATGCTTTCCATCATGCTTTTGCTTTCATATAAAATATCTTTCCCTTCCGCTATGACTGCACGCTCTGTATTTGTGTATTACACTCCCAGACACATGTAGATTGCAAGATATCCGTGAATATTTTTTGAGTAATAGCTTTTTGTTCACTTCCTGCAGCTTTTAGAGTCATCACATTTGTTTTGCATCTAATTACATTACTGTTATTTGCTGTCACTTTAAGTGTGTTTTCCTCACCTCTTGAATTACATTGTAGTTTGTTTGAGAAAGGAATATGTTCATAGTTCTTCTATTTCCCAAAGAGTGAGTTGATGATAATGTATATATTTTTAAATTATTAATATTATACTGGTTTTAAGTTATCCCTTACTGATATTTTGATAAGATACCTTTTTCACCATATATTTATTGACATAAACTATCTTAAACCCGTTGGATTTGCCAACCTTTTAATCAACTCCTGTTAACTTTTCATTTTGTTGGCAGCTTTTATGGGCATATACACACAGACATAGGCACAATCACACGTTCACTTGCACATATACAGAAGTATCATGCCCCAAGCCTATGTTCTCAATAATATGTTTTCTGCTGGTTGGCTGCCATACCTTACTCTTAATTAATAGGTTGCTTTTCAACAGAAATATTATGCCTTGGGCATGTTCATAAACAATGTGTCTTCTTATGAAGATTTAAAGGTTATGGTAATGAAAAGAATCTTGAATGTTAGAGAAGGCAGGGGCAGAAATTAATTTTTGTCAGGCAAATTCTTTGCTTACCACTAAGTTATACTACATTACTCTTTTAATTTTATGCTTAGAATAAGCTTTCTAGGTTAAACTAGAAAACGAGTATATCTGTTTAAAGTCCAACTAAAATAAAAGTTTGGCACAATAATAATCATATGCTTGCTCTATCAATCTACTTGTTTTTGAAGAAAATATACAATTATTTTTCCTAATTTTGAAACACAAGATTATACATGCTTATGAAGAATGCCCAAGCTCATTTCTAACTAGCTAGATGATGATATATTATATGAGACTTGGGGTTTAATTCAGAGGATTATCTGTCATTTTCCAGAAATGATTATCATTATTATCACTAATAAGTTATATATTCTTATTTATTGATTTATCTCAGGGAATACAATATTTATAAGAAGAGACAAATGAAAAGTAAACTTAGTTCTACTTCATATTATAAAGAGCTTTCATAATAAAATAATACACACAAAATATTTAAAGGACTATAAGTACATAAAGGATTCATTTTTTAAAAAATTCTATTTTCTCTTGACTTCTAACATATATATTGTTTATTAAACATGGGTTGTTCTATTAATGGAAACTATGCATTTCAAAGTTTGTATAAATTACTTTTTTGGATTACTACTGTAATATAAGTTCATGGTGGGGCAAAAAAGTGAAACTTAAATTTGAACATGAAGAGTGAATGCTATTTAATAGAGTCAGTGTCAAAGAAAAGTGTTGCAAACAGAGGGAACAACATAGGGGGAGACAAGAGATGAGAGAGCATGAGACTCCTGGGAGACTTTAAATAATTCAATGCTGCTGGATAGTTGGAGAGGAAGCAGGAAGTGATGCCAGGTGGCAATGGTGACACAGGTAGAAATAATTATTCTTGATTTCCTCATTAACTTTATACCAGAGTTCACCATAATTTTGCCTCATTATGGAAAATACACGGGAATAAGGCAATTTTTGAGGCAGAATGACAAAATAAGCATCCACGGCAGCAAAATATAATAAAGAAAACGTGTTGGTTTTTTGTTTGTTTGTTTGTTTTATATGTGGCCTAAGAGAGCATGAAGAATCAATCATGAAGCCCAGGCTTAGTTTCGTTTTATTTTGTTTTGTGGGGGCAGTAGTGTAGACTGCCAGGACATTTATTACGATAGAATATAGAGGGAAAAAAAATCTTCTATTAACAGTGTTTCAGGGACAAAGAACTGGTTTGGGAAATTTTTGGTATAAATTACCTCTAATAAAACAAATTAGCAATGTACAAAAGGAAATAACTACCATTTTCCAATTAAACGAACCAGGGCTCCTTGGAGAAATGGCAGATTCTGGTACTAAGGCAATAAAATAAAATAAAAGAACATCATACGTATAGTGCTAGAAAGTAAGAAAAAACTCAAAACAAACAAACAATAGAGAATGAGGTTATGTCAAAGTGACACAGGAACCAATTTTAAAGAGCTTTCAATGGCCAAAACTGGAATAACTTTAAAAATAAAATAAGCAAGATAATATTGAATTATAACTCAAAATATAAAATAAATATACAGGAGTACATATTTATATGGCCAAATTATTAATTAAATGAATAAATGAAGGATAAGCTGGTCAAGTCTTCCTCACAGAAGAGTCTCAAATGATATTTATAAATACTCCCTTAAATAGAACCCAGAAATAGGTCCATATAAATACAGTCAGTTGATCACTGACAATGGAACAAAAACAATACAACGATAAAAGAGAAATCTTTTTAACAAATGGTTCTGGAACAACTGGACTTCCACATGTGAAAAAAAAAAAAAAGAATCTAGGTACGGACCTTACACTCTTCCCAAAATTAACTGAAAATAGATCATAGACCTAAATGCAAAATGCAAAATTATAAAACTCCTAGAAGAGTTTTAAGGTAGAAGTGGCATCTTATCCCTGCCTGGCAATGGGGAGAACATTCATTAAGCTCCAAGATGACTAGATCACCTTTGGAATATTGAAACTTTTATTAAGGGTGAAACAAATCACATTTAGGTCCTATTTGACTTTAATTTAAAGTTAAATATATACACATAAGATTGCTGGTGGCAAGATGTTAATTTCAAAACACAGTACAGTATTTTAGTTACTTGATGGAGCAGTTTCTTCCAGCATTGAAAGATCAAATGAGGGGTTGTGCACCCGAGTTGGTGGGTGCCATGCTGTCACCTGATGCAGAGCAAATTCTGTGGTACCAGTTCAAGGTGGAGGAGCTTGTGGAGGAGGCGCTGGTGGACAAGCAGCAGGTCGTGGATGTGGACACCAAAAGGAATAAAAACCCAGAGGGCCTGAGAGCCCTGCAGAATGGTCTCAGCCTCTCTGAAGATGTGGCTTGCTTCAGGAACATGTTTGTCAAGATGCCTCATCCTCAGGTGAAGGAAATGATTAAGAAAAATCAGGATCATCTGGATAAAGATATAGAAATAATCCAAAAACAATGAGGCCCAAGGCAAACCAGAGCCGAAGAGTTTTAACTTGAACCCCTTCAATCAAGGTGAACTTAAAACTCTCAAGTTCTTCTTGAAAGGATGAGACACAAGAATCAAGATAGGGCACCAGTGACCAACTCCTCTTCCTGGGGTCATGGAGGACCCAAGACCCTCCAACTTTGATGCCTGTAAGGACAGGCTCTCCTGTAAGGGGTCAGGTGTAAAGAATCTGGCCATAACTCCCGTATGAAGCCTCTTTGTCTGAAGTACTTGGGTGCTCTTTGATGGCAGGAGGGAACACTC
This sequence comes from Macaca fascicularis, assembly GCF_037993035.2. Lineage (NCBI taxonomy): Eukaryota > Metazoa > Chordata > Mammalia > Primates > Cercopithecidae > Macaca > Macaca fascicularis. The sequence goes on from NC_088385.1 coordinate 92,465,285, forward strand.
AACCTGTCGGTGGCTGCTGGACCTCACCACCAGGGCTCAGTGGACATAAGATCTATTGACAGGCCCTGGCAGTCACCAGTGGGTGGGTGTGGCAGTGGCTGGGGGGTGTGAGAATGACTGCAACAGGTACTACTCAACAATGACCTGCTGTTCACATGGCCCCTGAGCAGGGAGGAAGGGAGAGGGACAATGGAAGCTTTGTTCCAGCGTTCCTCTTAGAAAGGGGAGAGACAATTTCAGGCAGGTGTAATGGAATTGGAATAAAGCAGGAGGCTCACAGGTGGTTTCTGAGTAAAGGATAGAATCGTGGTGCTTTGTGGTTCACCACAACCTTCCATGGGCGGACACACACATTTCTCCCCATTGCCTCCATTTTTGCCCCTTTTTTTCCTGCTTTATTCCAAGAGTAGATGCTGCTTATTAGCCCTCTGTGGCCGCTCTTTGGTCAGGAGGGTGTTGCAGAGTCCTGCACCAGGGATGAGTGAGTGGGTGTGCTGCCCCTGGGCATACAACACGTGTCAAGAATGCCACCCCACCACCTCTAAAAGCAGGGCCTGGCCAGCTCTGACTGCTCAGAGTACCTTCTGCCTTTAGTGGTCTGAGGTCCCAGTGTGAATGTGCTGTCAGGACAGAAAAAAAAAAAAAAAAAAAAAAGAAAGAAAAGAAAAGAAAAAGAAAAGTCAAATACACATGGAAATACTTGTTCAACTTTGATTATAAAAGTAATATAAATACATACCTAAAACTTCATGTCATATTTTATCTTTCTATTTAAAACCTACTATTAAACTAAGTTTGTTTCGTGATTTTTGCATCTCTGTAAATGATAATAGTCTTTCTACTCTGATAAATTATTCTCTATTAATATAAAGAACATGAAATTTTTCTTGGTTTTTATGGTTTTAATCTATCTAAACTTCAAAAATCTTCTATCAACAGTTAGCCTACTATTTATATAGAATTACAGAGTTATGTTTTATCTTGAAGTCATGCCATGTGACCTAAAGTAGAACAGGAAGCATACTGATAGTCATGTTTTTAAAATGGGCAAGTGCCTACAAGTTGTGATACTTACAAATGCTGGGATAAACCTTACCCGAAGCCAGGCTATGCTGGATTTAGTAATTTAACAACTGTTACGTAAATGCGATTAATTTTTCACTTTAGTGTTTCTCAGGTATACATATGTATGTGTACCTGTATGTGTGTGTCTGTGTGTGTGTGTGATTATATTTGTGTAAGCAACTGAAAATAAATATTGAAACATTTAGACTGTAAGATCCATATAAAGGCTATGACCAATAACATTTTTCTGATGACCTCTGTGCAGTTATGTTTTAGCACATTTCATGACTGTTACATATGTTAGTTCTCTATTGCTGTATAAAAATTACTTCAAATAGTGGCTTAAAACAATATATATTATTACCTTAAAGTTTGCATGGGTCGGGAGTCTGGGCACAGCTTAAGTGTGTCCTCATGTTGATCTCAAAAGGCTGCAATAAAGGTGACCAGGATTGCATTCTCATCTGGAGCTTGAGGTCCTCTTCCAAAACCATGCAAGTTGTTTGAAGAATTCAATTCCTTGTATTTGTGAGACTGATGCTCACAGTTCCTAGCCTTCTGCATAGGTAGTTCAGAAAATGACTGTTTCTTCTTTAAGACCAGCAGGCAAGAAGCCCTACTGCTTCATCTCTTCTTTCAGGGAATGTCTGGTTCTTCTTTTAAGAGGCTTATTTGGTTATGTCAGGTCCTCCCAGGATGATCTTCCTTTTGATTAGAAACCTTATGTCTGCAAAATTCCTTTACTTTGCCATATTCTTGGTTAAAAGCAAGGTAACGTTTCTGTCTGCAAACAAAGAGAGAAGCTTATGCACAGAATTGGATACTAAGGGTAGGGATCATGAAGACCATCTTAGAATTCTGCCTACCACAACTGTCATGCAAAACCAGTGTGCTCACTCTGCTGCTCTACTGTGTATGGTAGGGTAGAAATAACTGAACACTAGTTTCTCCTAAAATAAAATATAATCTGTAAATTCACAATATTTTTTTCCTTTTTTAAACTTTCTATTCCCATTATAGGATTAATTGTAACTTAGAAAAGCACTTGCTGAATTAAACTGCATAATTTATTGGTTTGTAGTTGTAGTTGTACTACTGTATACTGATTATTGAATAAATGCTCCAGGTTCCCTTTTCATAATCTAAATGTTACTTGCCATTTTCTTCATACAATAAACTGAGAAATATAAGAGGAAAAAATGCCTTATTTGAAAGTCTAAGAATTTTTACTAATATTTAGGTTAGTAAATATTAATCTAAGTTTCTTAACATCAATGTTGTTCCTAATTAGATATGGCACTGGGAAACAAAATAAGTAACCTTTTAAACTTAAGAGTATAAGGATACTGTGAAAGTTACTCTCTTTTTAAAAGTATAGGCACTTTAAACTTCTATTTCAAATATACAGAGCAGAAACAAAAGCTGCACCCAAGTAATTGTCCTCTGAAGCATTAGGAACATTTCCTACTTCAACACAAAACCTTAGCTTTAGGAGATTTTCTTCTGTAGATTTACAACACTTCTCCCTCGAATGCATAGTTGAGAACACGGACTAACTGCATTTTTTGTTTTGTTTTGGTTTCATGTGCAGATAAATAATTCATTGCAGCTACTACAATTCCTCTGAAAGTCCCTAGAAATTATATAACAGTGCAAGTACGATATAAAATATAAAAGACAGTAAGTCATGAATATTGTTACTTTTACAGCCTACTGGATCTCCTTACCTGTGCCTTACTTTACACAGCTGAACACTATGACCTATCTCCATGGTTCATTTATAGCTCTAGAAAGTGGCTGCTTTCTGAAGATATTCTGAAACAAAAAAAAAATGCTGTTTTTCTTACTTTAAGAAAACTTTATTTTTATATTTTTCCTTTTCTGATTTTTAAAATAATAAAATATGGCTGTTCTTGAGTATTTATTGTTCCTCAATCTATCTTAGTTGCTGCCAATTTGTTTTCAGTGACACCATTTCTCTCACTATTCCATAATTTTCCAGAGAGCGAGAGAGACATATATATGTACATACAAAATATATATATTCAGAAAAAATATGTATATTTTCCCCCCAATTTTTAGTGTTGCTTTTTTTCACCTAAGGCAATCTTCTGCAATAGAATTTAATTTTTAAATTATTTTTCTAGTGGAGGACATGCTATTGTTACAAAATACTGAATTTGATTAATATTAGTGATATACTGAAAAATAGATTTAAATTGAACAGAATCAATGCCCTAAAGACTGAAATATGTCTTAGTATCTAGGGACATTAAGAAACATATTCACCGTCATTGCATATAATTGAAGACATCGGTGTCTTTTTATTCAATGTAGAAATTATTATATTTTCCTTTGTATTTATTCATTTCATTTAGTCCTACTTTAGGCAAAAATAAAAGCACACTGTGAAAACACTTTAAAACATATAGCATTGTTATGGGTTGAACTGTGTCCCCCCAAATTCATATACTGGAGTCCTAACTCCTTAGTACCTCACAATGGTACTTAGAGTCTTTATAGAGGATATTAAGTTAAAATAAAGTCATTAAGGTGTCCCCTAATCCAATATGATTGATATCTATTTAAAAAGGGAAAATTTGGACACTGAGATATATACAGAAAAAAACCGTGAAGACGCTGAGAGAAGACATCCATGTATAAGTCAAGAAAACAGTCGTTTAACAGATCCTTCCCTCACAGCCCTCAGAAGAAACTGACCCTGCCTTTACCTTTTCTCTGACTCCTAATCTTCAGAACTATGAAAACTACGTTTCTCTTGGTTAAGTCACCGAAGTTGTGGAACTTTGCTAAAGCAGCTCTAACAAACTAATACAAGTTCTTTAAAATTGTATTATCTTGTGCTTATTAATATCATCTAGTTATTCATGGTAACAGTAACTCCAGCTCCAGGAGACCATACTGGGATTGTCCAATGAGTAATAGTCCTCCCTTCTATCTGGATTATTACTTATTGATCATGTCCTACACTCCATTTGCCCTCCTGGGCTTTGATTCCTTAATGTAGAAATTGTATACATAGCCTAGTGATTCAGAGATTTGGGGCCAGACTTTCTGAGTTGAAATACTGACTGCTTTATTTGCTAGTTATGAGTTTTTATGCTGTTTACTTTTCTATATGCTTGACTAGCTGCAAAATTTGTGAGGCCTACTGTGAAAGGATAATGCGGGCTACCTCATAAGAAATGCAAGAAAAAAGTGCTATTAAATGTAACTAAAAATTAAAGTTTTTAAAAAGTTATTAATTACAAAATGTAATGGATAATCATGATACATGAATAAAAACATAAATTTACAAATGAAAAACATTTTGGTGTCATAAATTTATGTAATACAACAAATAGTGAAAGATAAACAAAATATTGAAAAACAGATTTAAATTGAACAGAGTCAAAGTTTTAAAGATTGAGACATTGGTATCTAGGGACATCAGGGAACATATTCACTCACCAGGATTCTGTATCATCAAAAATGTCAATATCTTTTAATACTTTATTAATGTGGTATCTTGATTAATCATAAGATTTTTCTGGATCACTACTGCAAATTTGTTCATTAAGTCATCAAAACTTATACTTCAATTTTCTAAAAATATATGTGAAAGTGACATCAATTGCTCTTGAGAAATGCAAGACCGCAGATAATTTTCTATTTTGAGAAGAGTATTTTTGGTAAACTACTAAAGCTGTGTATTTATGACCTAATACAAATAAATTTTATGTATTCTGAGTTTAATTTCAAATTTAAACTTACACAATATTATTTTAACACTTCTTCAGACATTCCCTGTAACTTGTAGAATCAATTTAAGAAACTAAAAATTGATTCATTTTATATATATATATATATATATATATATATATATATATAATTCAAAATACCTGGTAATGCATTTTTATCTTTGTATCTTCAATTAGGAGAGAAAATTTAATTTTAGAGTTGCTTTTCTTATTAATTTTAAAGTTATCTTTATTCCAAAAAGACAGTGGACATGCAAACTATTTTTCCTTTAGCAGAGTGTGAGAGGAAAAAGCAGCTGACAAACATACTGAGAAGAAAACATCTGAAATTTTAATGAATTTTTAAAGATTAATTGTAGGTTATCCTGAGAATTTAGTTTATCTGAAGATTCATATGGAAATCATGTTCTTTTCTGTTCAATATGGTGATCTTTAAATTTAATTTTTATTTTTAAGACTGTTGATACCTGCTTTCCAATATTGCAGCAGTTTTCAAAACTGGATATTCTGAACACTTTGAAGAATTCTAGACACTTCCCGGTATGTTTTATGGCAACGTTTATGTGTAAGTTTTAGTTTTTAATTATTTGCTGACACAATATACTGCCTGTGCATTAACAGTTCTTGTCCAGCCCTCACTTTAGAGAGTTATTATTTGTGCACAAGCCACAAGGATGGGCTCTGGGGATGGAAGGTCCAGCCATAGTCTCTCCATGGGGCCTAGTGCTGCTGATACATGGAGCCTCGCTTCTCTCTTGTGGCCAGAACCACTACTGCCACCTCTACTGCGTCTCACCATGGCTCCTAATCTGGACCCACGTGCCACCTGGTTTTCTTGGGACCCCAGAATACCCGCTGAACTGCCCTGAAGCCTATACCTGTGTGTTGGGGCACCAGGCCAATTGTGTAAAGCCTAAGGCTCAAAATTCTGAGCCTGCACTTGCAGGGACACCCTGAGGCCAATCTCCACTGCTTACTGGCATGCTCTGTATCTCATAGACATTGCTTGTAATTCAAAAATAAAAGTATTAGGAATTTCTAGGTGGCAATAGCAGATCCTTTTTAAAAAATGTATTGTTGATATTTCTTCTTTTAAAACTCATACTTTAAGTTTGGGGTACAAGTGCAGCTTTGCTACATAGGTAAATTTGTGTTGTGGGAGTGTAAGTGTGGGGCCCTTCTCAGAGTAACACCCTATACTTTTTACTATAGAGTTCACATGTCTATATACCCTGCCCTGCCCTGTCTGTGTTTGCTTACTGAACTTAAGGTTAGAATGATAATGCCTACTTTATAAAGTTGGTGATGATACTAAATGAGATTGTTAAAGGGGTGGCCTGCCCCTCCACACCTGCGGGCGTTTCTCGTTAGGTGGAACGAGAGACTTGAGAAAAGAAATGAGACACAGAGACAAAGTATAGAGAAAGAAAAAGTGGCCCAGGGGACCGGCGCTCAGCATACAGAGGACCCGCACCGGTACCCGTCTCTGAGTTCCCTCAGTATTTATTGATCATTATCTTTACCGTCTTAGAAAAAAGGAAGTGGCAGGATAATAGGATCATCGTAGGGAGAAGGTCAGCAGTAAGACATATGAATAAAGATCTCTGTGACTTAAGTTTAAGGAAAAGTGCTGTGCCTTGATATGCATATGCAAACATCTCCATAAACCTTTTTAGTGCATAAAGAGCAGCATTGTGCTAGCAAGTCCCACCTTTCACCCTAAGGCGGTTTTCTCCTTTCTCAGTAAACAGAACATACAATCGGGTTTTACACCCAGATGTTCAATTGCCCAGGGACAGGCAGGAGACAGATGCTTTTCTCTATCTCAACTGCCAAGAGGCCTTCTTTCCTCTTACACTAGTTCTCCTCAGCACAGACCTTCACGGGTATCAGGCTGGGGGACGATCAGGTCTTTCCTTTCCCATAAGGCCATATTTCAGACTATCACATGGGGAGAAACCTTGGACAATACCTAGCTTTCCTAGGCAGAGGTCCCTGCGACCTTTGGCAGTGTATGTGTCCCTGGGTACTTGAGATTAAGAGAATGGTGATGACTTTTAACCAGCATACTGCCTTCAGGCACTTGTTTAACAAAGCACACCCTACACAGCCCAAAATCCATTAAACCTTGAGTCACCACAGCACATGTCTCTTGCAAGGACAAGGTTGGGGGTAGGGTTACAGATGAACAGCATCTCAAATACAGAACAAAATAGAGTCTCTTATGTCTACTTCTTTCTATATAGACACAGTAACAGTCTGATTGTTCTTTTTTTCCCCACATTTCCCCCTTTTCTTTTCAACAAAACCACCATTGTCATCATGGCTCGTTCTCGATGGTCACTGTCTCTTTGGAACTGTTGGGTATACCTGCAGACTAACAGCAGACGGAACAGGCACGCAAGGATTAATATGAAATTTACAATAGTAGTACTTTAGATGGTCTTAACTGAAGTGACAGGGTTAAGATTTGTGAGGCCATCAGCAACTCCTGCCATTGCCTCAGTCTCTGGTACCAACACAGAGATCACATACTTCACAAAGTAATAAAATATCACAAAGCAAATGGAAGCAGGATGAGATCACAGGATGGCGTTAAAATTAAAATTAAAAATAAAATTGCTAATGAAATTTCATGCACGCATTGTCATTGATAACATCTTATCAGGAAATGGGGTTTGAGAGCAGACAGCCTGTCTGACCAAAATTTATTAGGCGGGAATTTCCTCATCCTCATAAGCCTGGGAGCGCTACAGGCGACCGGGGCTTATTTCATCCCTTCTGGCTTCGACCGTAAAAGGCGGCACGCTTCCAAGGGGGTCGTTTATAGGCCTACCTTCAGAGCACATTCTCTTTCTCAGGGATGTTCCTTGCTGAGAAAAAGAATTCAGTGATATTTCTCCCGTTTGCATTTAAAAAGAGGAGAAACATGGCTCTGTTCCATCCGGCTCACTGGCGGCCAGTTCAAGGTTACCTCCCTTGTTCCTTGAACATCGCTGTTATCCTGTTCTTTTTTCAAGATGCTCAGATTTCATATTGTTCAAACACACATGCTCTACAAACAATTTGTGCAGTTAACGCAATCATCACAGGGTCCTGAGGTGACATATATCCTCCTCAGCTTACAAAGAAGATGATGGGATTAAGAGATTAAAGACAGACATAGGAAATTATAAAAGTATTAATTTGGGAGAACTAATAAATGTCCATGCAATCTTCACATTTTATGTTTTTCTGCCGTGGCTTCAGCCAGTCCCTCTGTTCAAGGTCCCTGACTTCCCGCAACATCCTCTCTCCCTTTCCTTTTATATAAATGTGCCATGGCGATGAAGGCTTGTTCCTTCTCTGGATTTTGACACAGGATTCTTTGACTGGTCTGGCACACTAAAAACAAGCCGATTAAACAGAGACACATAATTCCAGAATTTACTGCAGTAGAGTTCCCAACAGACTTAATCCAAGTCATGGGGTTTAATCCATAAAGATTTTTTGCCATTTATTTAAGTGACTTTGAGAGGCTTCAAAAATTTCTTCTTTTAATTTAGAAATGTCTAAAGTGAGATTAGCTTCTCTTCCCTGTAGATGGCATCTAAGCATGTACCAGTGATGTTCAGACTCATTATAAACTCGGGGTGTAATACAAAAATCTGACGTATTCCAGTCACACTGTAACTGGAAATGATGTTCCAAGCTCATGAGTCTTTCTCCCATCCAAATGGCAGTTTGTCTAAGATCATTAATTTGATTTGCCAATTTTTGATTGACACCAGATTGTGAATTCCACAATCTTGTGGAATTCTTTTGCCAATTGTCAACAAAGCTTACTGTCTGAACAGAAGAGTGCAATGCAACTCCTGCCACAGTGGCTGTAGCTGTGACTGCAATTAATCCCATAATCACTGCAATTAAAGTAAAAATGAATTTTTTGGATCTATTTAAAACGCCTTTTAACACTTCAGTCAAAATATGGATGGGTGGCGAGGCCTCCCATGGTCGGTCCATGGACACAGGAATCCACATGCCTTCTCTTGCTCTCACTAGCAGAATACAGTGCTGCCAATCAAAAGTCGAATCAATGCAAGTAAACAATCTGCAATTTTCACAAGTTATAGTTTGGGAGTCTGGTTTAATAACTATATTTCCTACGACTAACATATAAGGGGGCTTTACACAACTTTGTAAAGGAACTGTTAGACTGGAATTTAGGTTGATAGAATAAAATGGCTTATAATCTCTTGTTTCTATAGTTTGATTTCCAGACCAAATTCTAAGGCGGTATGAAGCTTAGAAAACAGGACTTATTATTTTTGGTCTTGGAGTAGAGATTCCCTTTTCTCCCCATTTCCAAGGGTAGAAAGACTGTAATTTTTTGTGCTTATGTTCGTCTAAACTTTCTGTTAAGTCACTATCAACAGTTGGACTCACTTGTGCACTGGGACAGAATTGTGTTTGTCCTGTGCAATTGTGGTAGAATTGACCTAGAGGTGCCCAATCTATAACAGTTCCGAATGTATTGTTTTGTAATATCACTGCACTATAGGCCACACATTCTTCCCAAACTAAATCTTTTGATTCTTTGGGAATCTCCTTGGGGCAAAGTTTCCCTTTTGGCCTAAATTTTAATGATCTTTGATAAGAAAAGTCTTGTAAATAGTTTACCTGTGGTTTGAGTGACATTCTGCTTACCATGTGATAAGTAAATCTACTGGTGGGACTGAGAGTAGGTACTTCTACCAACCAATTTTGGATTGCAGGCATTAAACATCCTGGTGCTCTCCCTAGGCAAACAGGAGGATAACAATACCCAATGGAAATATTTATCATCATTCCTTCTTCCTCCGGTTTGGCAGGGCAACGATCATCTGTGGGACCAGGTACCCACACACTATTATTAACATATACTTCAATAGGATTATCCATCCATGTGACTGCCCAAATGAAGAGCTAGAAAGGCACATAGGCCCAGTAGGTATAATTAGCTGCAGCTGCTCCTGCAGGCATGGGGAGACTTACCACCGTTGATACAATCATTAAAGGTGCAAGCAGCGTATTTTCTGGGATTTGTGTCACCTTTGTGCTAGCTAGGCTTTTTCCAGCTAATGGTGTCAGCTTCTTTAACTGTGCCCAGATTGGCAGCTCCGCCTTCTTGGTGCGTGGCGACTTCATCTGTTCTTCTGGTATCACCACTCGGTTCATCTTGCGAGTCAATGTTGCTCGACTGTGGTGTTTCCATCTCCGTGGAGGTGCTTTTCTTTGCATCTCCGATGGGTTCATTGTAGAACTTCAAATGTTTAGTGGATATCCAAACAGGAAGCTGATTTTCTCCTGGTGAAACACAAGCAAAACCTCTTCCCCAGGTTATCACCTTCCCTATTTCCCATGTCTTATTTTTGTTGTCTTCCCACCAAACCAGTTTTCCTTCATGTGGGTTGTTCTTTTTACCAGTAAGATGTTGTTCTGCAGAAGTAGTAGTCTGATTTCTATAAATGTTTAAAAAATTTAAAGTATAGAGTACTAGATTAAGTTGCAGCTGAGGAGTGGTACACTCCTTACTGTCTCCCCCTTCTTTTTGTTTAATTAACTGAGTTTTGAGTGTTCTATTAGTTCTTTCAACTATGGCCTGTCCTTGGGAATTATAAGAAATTCCTGTTGTATGTGTAATTTTCCACTGATTTAAGAATTTTTGGAAAACTTTACTACAGTATCCTGGTCCATTGTCAGTTTTAATTTTTTCTGGAACTCCCACTATTGTTTACTGAAAACCTGTTTGCCATGAAAAGAGTTTTCTTGTCTGAGCAGTGGGCCTCCTCTGGGTGCATGTGAGAAAGACTGGGGTCAGAGAAAGGAACCTGACAAGCCCCACCCCCACCGTCAGTGGTGCAGGTATGCAAATGGGACTGCAGTATGCAAATGCTGCTGCTGGAGAACAGACCTGAAACCAAGACTCTTGGCAGAGGCAAGAATGCTCAGGGTTTTATATTTTTTCAGTAATGCAAAGCAAAGCTACTGGGAGCAGACAGGAAATGCACTCTTGGCCTAGAACCTCCTCATCCTTACAAGGCAGAGTTCTGGTTGGCAGGGGACTGGGAAGGGTGAGTTGCTGGGAGATATAAGGAATGCTCAGAAAGCCCCATCCTGGAAGGGTAAATGCACAGGGCTTACCTAAGACTGAGACTGGAATAAGAGAACTGAGAAATTTCCCTGCTCCTACGATAAGCCCTGCATGAAATAATAAACAACAGTAGTAAACTGCTGAGATAACACTAGAAACATGGACAAAGACTCTTTCTGCGTCATCCCTCTACAGGGCTGCTCAAAGCAACCATGCTGAGAAAAGCCCTCCAACACTCTGGATGTTATACAAAGCACAAGATAGCAGTAATCCTCAACACAAGGATCCAGGACCATCTCCATTGATAGTTAGGCCATAGCAGAAAGCTGCCACAAGATGGCACCAAACCTCAAACACATCCTGAACAGGTCTGGATTACATAGCTGGACTCCTGGACCACCCATTTTTCTAGATGCATAGTCTAGCCCTAGTCATTGAATTTTCTTGTCTGTCATTACAACCCTGCATTTAATATTAATGTTTTGCCTTTATGATTACTGGCCATTGTGATATTGAACTTTTTTTTTTTTTTAATTTGAGTTTTCTAAAACTATGTATTACAAAAGTGGTATGACTTGAGGGATGTTTTATATATACAACTGGGTTGGAAGAAGTGATTGAACATGCCCACAAACACAGATATATATGGCATATATATGTATGTATGTGTGTGTGGGGGGGGGCAAATACAGTGGCACACAGGAAATGAGATCATATATCATGTTTTAGTGTAGTTTCTCATGATCCTCAGGAATCCTCATGGGACATTAAGCTATCACTAACATATTTGCAGGACCTGGAAAACTGAATTCTTGCTATATAATGGACATCAAGTGAGGATGGCTATTAACTCTCTAATGTAGAACTACATTTTTAAATTTGCATTTACTTTTTACATTTTTATGCATTAATGATCTTGCCTAAATCAGTTATTACTTTGGAGATCATAAAATGGTGATTTGTTACTTCTAGGTTTATGTTGTTTCATTTTATCTAATTTTATTTTGATTCCAAGAAAGAAAAAAATACAAATGTGCATCATTAACCCACTGGTTAATGATGAATCAGTTTAAAAGTCATTAAAAGGGGCCAGGCGCAGAGGCTCACACGTTTAATCCCGGCACTTTGGGAGGCCAGTGTGGGCAGATCACTTGAGGTCAGGAGTTCGAGACCAGTCTGGCCAACATGATATACCTCTGTCTCTAATAAAAATACAAAAATATTAGCTGGATGGGCTGGCAGGTGCCTCTAAACCCAGCTACTCAGGAGGCTGAGGTGGGAGGTTCGCTTGAACCTGAGACTTGGAGGTTGCAGTGAGTTGAGATCACACCACTGAACTCCACCCTGGGTGACAAACTGAGACTCCATCTCAATAAAACAAAAGCAAAACAAACAAACAAAAAACTCAAAAGTCGTTACAAGAAGAAATGATGAGATATTTTAGAAGAAAGATACAAAAAGGCCTTTCCTAATATATATTTGATGATTTTCCAACAGGCAAGAGTTAAGCTTATTTGTTCTCTTCATTATGTGGTTGGAGGTTGGGTGTATTAGATACACCAAGGCAGGCATATTTTTAATTTATCACATTTCTTGTCTTGGTCTCCAGGGCTCTATATCACTTTATCCTCACTTGATCTCACAAAGTCTTCTATAATTCTCTCCTGTGATCCATACAGTACAGGTGCATTTGCCCCTTCTTATTCCTCAGACATATCCAACTTTGCCAGATGGTCATATGGCTTCCTTCTTCTTGTCTTTCATTTCTTGGGTTCAGTGTCCTGCCCGTAGACTGTCCTTTTCAGACCATTCAATATAAAGTATCTGTTGCCTGCTCTATGTTACAGGAGCCTCCTTAAAATCCATGCTAGCATTTGTGATATCTGATTTTTGCTTTTTTATTTTTTGGTCCTTTCCCGTCTTCCCCCAGTAGAATGTCAGTTCCAGAATAGCAGGTGTCTTGGCAATCTATCCATTTCTTGCTATATCCCACCACCTAGAGTAGGATTGTAAACAGTGTTTTTTTTGTTTTTGTTTTTTTTAATATAAAAGCGTATTTGTTTATTCACTTCTTAAACTTTTACCTTTTCACTTTCTTATTATTAGGTATAAAATATGGATTTACATGTAAAAAAATATATATAATGGCCCAGGAATCCTGCTTCTGATAGTGGCAATTGTAATTCTGTTCAACCCTCTCAATAAGGCAGATTAAGAAAATGTATGTTTGCATATGTGTCTGTGCATGTGCACACGCGTGCATTTGGAGTGTTAGGAAGACAATTCTAGGACCAAATTCCAAAATAAAAGAAATGAAACTTAGAGAAACATGAACCTGGTATTTAGCTCAACCTTTCCTTTAGGAGTATATGCCAATTCAGGAAGAAGTGGTTGATGAGATCAAGAAGTTGATGACAGTTTTTGAAAAATTTATAGAAATAAAAATAAAACTTGAATTCAAATTTTGCTAAGAGACATTGATAATTCACCAACACTTTTGATTAGGATTCTGATGATCTACCCCCCCAAATAAGGGGAAAATATATTTGCAACTTCTAATTTAAATTCTTGATAATGTAAAGGTCATTCTGGTCTACTGATGGCCCTAGACACTTGCACAAAGAAAAATAAACCTACCCTAGAGGATAAGAAAATTATACTGGACCTTAAATCCTTTTTACATATTTTTATATGGAACCTTGCAAACAGCGAAGAACAGCTGGGCAAATGAATACACAGAGGATGTGGCAGAAAAGAAGAGAACTAGAGAAATAATAAGTAAGAGTAAATAAGAACAAAGACAGACCAGGCACGGTGGCTCATGCCTGTAATCCCAGCACATTGGGAGGCCGAGGAAGGCAGATCAGCTGAGGTCAGGAGTTCGAGATCAGCCTGGCCAAAATAGCAAAGCCTTGTCTCTACTGAAAATACAAAAAAATTTAGCCAGGCATAGTGGCGTGTGCCTGTAATCCCAGCTACCTAGGAGGTGGAGGTTACAGTGAGCCGAGATTGCGCCATTGCACTCTAGCCTGGGCAACAAGAGTGAAATTCCATCCCTCCAAAATAAGTAAGTAAATAAATAAATAAATAAGACAAAGACCTACTGCAATGGCTTCTAGTAAGCAATGCAATGCATACATTGAAAACTGAATAATCGCTTTCAGTGCATGCACTGATTTCAAAAAAGAGTAAGTTATAATTTCTTACTCTCCTCCCTCCCCCAGCCCATTTCACCTTTTCTCTGTGAATGGCAACCTCCTGGTTCCAGGGCTCATCCTAAGGTATCACTGTGCTCTTTGTCTCCTTTCTTTCTGTCATATACTACACACGATTGGCTAGGAAATGTTTACTTTTATTTCAAAATACAGGTAAATACAGTTGCTAATAATTTCTCATCACATCCACAGCTACGACCCTGCTACCCTATCTTACTGAATGCTTGTAGCCTCTGCTTACAGTCTCAACACAGCAGTCAGTACAGTCCTATTAAAGCATAAATAAAATAAAGATTGCTGTTTGCTCAAAATTTTGCAATAGCTACCCTTATACTCAGACTAAAAGTAAAATCCATAAAATGGCTTACAATGCTCTAAGCCTTTCCAAATCCATGTTATGGCCTTAGAGACTGCTTTATATCTGTATCATGTATTTATCTTACCCCAAATCTTCTATAATAGTGTGTATCATAGGATGTCAATTAACTATAACTCTGCATTTTCCTGCAATCTACATGTTTACAGTGAGCAGTGTTTTGTTGACACTGAAAAAACTGCAATGAAAACTATATACTGGAAGATTATATCAATCCTTTTTTAAAACCTTATAATTTTGGTAGCAGAATGATGTTTCAGTTATCATCAGTGAAGAAATTTTTCAGGGAGTAGGGAATAGTGGGAAGTGGGGATGGTTACTAGGGGTAGTATGAGGAAGATCTTTGTAGTACAAGAATATTTTTGTTGTTGTTGTTGTTGTTTGAGACGAAGTTTCCCTCGGTCGCCCAGGCTGGAGTGCAGTGGTGAGATCTTGGCTCACTGCAAACTCCGCCTCCTGGGTTCACACTGTTCTCCTGCCTCCGCCTCCCGAGTAGCTGGGACTGCAGGCACCTGCCACAACGCCCGGCTAATTTTTTTTTCTTTTTTTGTATTTTTAGTAGAGACAGGGTTTCAGGGTTTCACTGTGTTAGCCAGGATGGTCTCGATCTCCTGACCTTGTGATCCGCCTGCCTCGGCCTTCCAAAGTGCTGGGATTACAGGGATGAGCCACTGCGCCTAGCCAAACAGTTTTAAATTTTGATTATGTTATACAAACCTTCACATGTAATAGAATTGCAAGAACTAAATACACAATATACACACACATGAATAAGTGCATGTAAAACTAGTGAAGTCTGAAGAAACTGTGTATTATTTAAAAATAGTGTCTTACCTTGATTGATGGGCATCAATTTCTGTTTTAAACAACTAATAGTTTGCTTTCATCATTTTTGGTTTCATACAGTGTTTTCTGATTATAGAAACCTCCCATTGAGCACCAGAGAGCTATTTTATTAACCAATTTTAATCTCCTGATACTCAGAGTAAAAAAAAATTGTATTTACATAACTCTTAACTTTTTTGTTTTTCAGTAATGTTTCATGATTAAAGCAATGCTTCATTGGACTCCAGTGAATTCTTTTATTGATCTATTTCAAACTAATGGTGGTTTAAAGATAAATAAGCTTGACTGTAAAGAACTATTTTGGGGCAGAGAAGCTAGAAACTAGAGTACAGCCCTGATTGTCAAATAGTTCTAAAGACTTCTGTTTATCACACTATGTTTAGGGGTACATTTCAATTAAAGATTGTCAAATTTTGGAAGTTGAGCTTTTCTTAAAACATAGTTTCCCCAGAACTTTCAGGAATCTATTTTTGTTGTTTTTCTTTTCTTTTTCTACGCAAATGCAAGGTATAACTACTTTTTAACTATAAATAATTTTCTTCAAATTAGATTATGTAATTAAACTAAAATTAAAATAATGAAATAGAAAGTAAGACAATGCTATATGACCATTTATTTTAAACCTTGTTTTAGCAAGATGAGTAATACATTAATAAATCCAACAACCTTGGTTGCCATCACTGTGACCTGGACACTCCTAGTCCACATCCTGAATCAGGATCTTGGACGTCACCCATAGTGGAAGCTGTGCCATGTGAGTGGAAAAAATGGAAACCACATTTTGATATTCAGTTCTGAGGAGGAAACTCTTTTGTCAAAAACAATTTGTTTCACAATTTTAGTTTCAGTTATCTACAGCCTGATAGCTAAAATGTGCTTTCCTTTTGTTTTGATTTGCTAAGGAAGCACAGATCAATCTACATGGCCACATGCACACAGTTGCCAACACTGTTCCTTATAAAAAGGATAATTCCTACACAATGGGGAGAGCAAGTACATTTCCTGCCCCTGTCAAAATTCTATCTTTCTACTTTGGCATAGGAAAATAATTCCCACCTTACTTTCCAAAATTAACATTAAATTTTTAATAAGTGAGCAAATTATATATTTAAATATCATGTATTATAAGACAAGTAATTGAAATTTACCTTGATAGCAGTTTGTTTTTGCACAATTTTTTAGAGATAAATACATTTTATATATATATCTTTTATATATATTATATTGTTTATAATAAACAATATAATAATAATAGTAAAATATTGGTTAACTTCTTAAAACATTTAAGAAAACAGAAAATCTGAGACATTACAAAATAATAAGCCAAATTTTTAGGCCAGGCACAGTAGCTCATGACTGTAATCCCAGTACTCTGGGAGGCCAAGGCAAGTGGATCACAAGGTCAGGAGATCGAGACCAACCTGGCTAACATGGTGAAACCCCATCTCTACTAAAAATACAAAAAATTAGCTGGGGGTGGTGTTGGGTGCCTGTAGTCCCAGCTACTCGGGAGGCTGAGGCAGGAGAATGGCGTGAACCCCGGGAGGCGGAGATCTTGCAGTGAGCCGAGATCGTGCCACTGCACTCCAACCTGGGCGACAGAGTGAGACTCCATCTCAAATAATAATGATAATAATAATAAGCCAATTTGTATAAGGGTTTTTATAGGTTTTTTGTTCGCAAAATAATGTGATAATGTTTTATATGGAAGACTTATACTCTCGCAGTAACATTTACTAAAATTCTAAGTTCCATGTACTTACAAAGCTTTTGACACTCAATTTAGGGAGATGTTATAAATAACATTAGACTGGCTTCAAAATTCTAAAGTTTAGAAAACCATTGTCAATGGTATATTTAGCTTGTAAATCTTTTTCTTAAGAAACAAGTTTTAAAAAGCAACCTGCAACTCTTTATATTCTTATCTTCTTTAGTTCACTCAGTACATATTGATTGAGTGCTGAATTTTTTGTATAGACAAGTCTGTTCAGTGCTACTGACACAGCAATAAACGAGAAAGAAACTTCCTGCCCTCAGGTAACTTAGGACAAGTGAATGTAATAAAATGGAAAATATTAATTGCTATAGAAATACATTGATGTTCCTTTGTGCATTAAACTTTTTATCAAAACAATTACATGTCATGATTATTCTTCTCTTTCTCCCTTTCACTTACACATTAAATCTATCTGTTAAAATTGACAGCAAACATAGGATTTTTTTTTTTTTTGGAGATGATCCCTCTTTATAACTCTGATAAAAGAAATAATATACAGAAGACAGTTCATAGAGTTCCTATTCTCTTCCCCATTCCTTTGTGGCACAGTCTGTTTTGAATAAGTCAGCTTAGAATATATATATATATACACACACACCATCCCCAAACCTGTGGGCAAGTCTAGAAGTCAGATATGTATAAAATATTTTTTATTTCTATATTGATCTGTAATATTGATACAACTCTTCAAAGATAGTGCCACATGAAACCTCTCACATCACCAAACTAACTTTGGTTTATAGCCTGTGCAGTTTACATGCTTGCAGTGATTTGAATGGCTTGCTTGACAAGAATGGCAAAATCACATCCTTACCCTGTAACTCATTTTTACATTTCCGTTGATTAGGATTTTCCTGAGGGCAGAGACATGCCCTATTCATCACTTTAATATAAGAGAATCCAAAAGAAGAAATTAGAGTAGTAGTTAAGCAAGTCGTATGTGTTGAATTATTTGTTGTTGACTACGTAACTACATTTTGCGGACATGGAAACAGGATTGTGCCTTCAGGTGAACTCAGGGGAATTTAATTAATGCATCAGAGTGAAGTGTTGCCAGGTTCACATATATGAAAGCAAGCTCACCCTTGAGATTCAACTTAGGTCTTAATTCCTCCAGAAATTATTACCTGACCTTCCTTTCTTACTGGCCATACTGCTAACACCCTCTCTTGCCCTCTGAATTTAGTCCTTTTCTATTCTGCCATAGTACTCTGTCATTACATTTAACACCTAGTTTGTAATTGTGAGTTGTAGTTTCACAACAGAGGATAAGCTCTTTGAGGGCAAGAAGTGTCTTTAATTCTTCTTTGTGGACTCATTACCAAAAATTCTGTAGTTAATTAATGTATCTCTATGCTTTGGAATATTGCTTGAATGAAGTGAATGAATGGATAAGTGCATGAGACGGTCATCGATTTTGCCTGTATGGTCCTTTTTATCAGATAACACAACCAGCTCTACAGGATGGTTGTCATTCTCTTGTCTCCAGGATGATTTGCTTTCTGGAATGATTGTTTAACAGATAAAATGAATGTAAAACACAAAAGTTAAGGTTATTAATATAGAAGATTAATCACCAGAGCTAAAGCTAAAATTTAAGATGGATTTAAAGAATGGGACAGGCAGCATAAAAACATAGTCAAAAAGACCTAAGTTGAATATGGGTCCTTTCATTGGTAAGACATCCTCAGGTAATGCGCATAATTTTTAAAGTCTCAGTTTTTTTTGGAAAGCCTATTTCATAATATTGCTATGAAATTATACAGGTAGGTAAAGAGTTCCTAGTCCAATGTTTAACATATATTAAATATAACAATCTTTGATGTACTATAAATATGGGCATTATGATTTCTAAGCAACAGTAACAAAGCAGACTCAAAGGAATGTTGTAAGATAAAAGAAACACAAAGACCAATGAGAGTTCATATGATAGAGTGTATCAAAAAATAAACGTAATTCATGGAGGAGGTAGCCATAGATGAAAGAGCCTTAAAGGTAATTTTATGTGATGTAAATGTATTTTCAAAACAGCTGTGGCTATGATGACCAAATATCCACATATGCCTGGGACAGATTCATGCTATGATTCTTGCCTTACTTTATTAATAGCTCTGTTTCACTCTCATAATTGTCAGGTTTTAGACAATAACTTAGATGGTTACTATATTATGGCTCATGTGCTAATCAGAAAAAGTTTTAAGAGGAACTTTTCCAAATACTTAATAAATACCACACTATGAAAATTTACACAAGCATGTATAGGATGAGTTTTATGTTCAGTGTACAAAGACCCAAGTTAATTAACATTTCCATTTTTATTCTATCCAAGTAATTGAGCTGATCTGAAAGTAAATGTCTTTTTAGCAATTCACAAAGAATGTAACTTGATGGCAATGGAATTGGCAAGTGACTTCTCAGGATTGACTTTTTTACTTACTTTTATTTTATATTTTGCCAGCTTCTGATAATTGGCTTCCATATACGGTAATTTAGAAAAGATTATTTTATGCTTTATCCTTATGATCCTGGAAGCAGAAAGATGAAAAGATAATGAGAGGTTTTCATTGCCTTTCTTTACCCCCTTTTTATAAAGGGTAATAGCCTTTCCAACAAGTATCTGATAAAGGAAAAAATACTGATAGGAAATTCTTCTTTGTTGTCATTTACCAATTTTTTTTGTTACCAAAACAAAAACAGTAGTATTACTTCAAGTAATTTCTTTTTTTAGCTAGCGTCTAAAAAACAAACCAAAACAAACACAAAAAACTACATTTTTATTTATAGATACAAAAACTTTGCTATTATGCCTGGTGTGATGGCACATGTCTGTCATCCCAGCTACTCAAGAGGCTGAGACAGGGGGATTGCTTAATCTCAGAAGGGGGAGACCACACTGGGCAACATAGCCAGACTCCATCCCCCTCAACCCTCCAAAACAAAATAAGCTGCAGAAAAAAGGAAAATAACAAAGAAAAAAAAAAAAAAGGAGAGCAAATCATCTCCCTGTTTTGTTGTATAAACTTTTCTCACTATAAGTGGTTAATTTAAAAAGTATAAATAGTGATGAAAATAAATATAAATAGTGATGAAAAAAGCAACGTCAGATTATGTTAATGACAGAGGAATAGCTTTCTAAAACTATGATTTCTAGAAATAGAGAGATATGGATCACATTATCAGAAATTTGATGATTTTCAGATAGTCTTCACTATTCTGATAATCACAAATTATCAGAAATTTGTGATTAAAAGAGTTGAGAAGAATTTCTTGGTAAGTTGTAAGTCCAAATTTCTAATTATTATTCCAAGAAAATGTAAAAAAGTGAATAGTATTTCAAAAGACACTTTAATCAGTGATGATGGCATCTTGCAGAGGGAAACTAATTGTGAAATATTAATGTGGTAACTCATATCTGTAAGTACAATTAAAATAATACTAAAAGTTCAACATTGCCTTGTAGCAAACATCCAGTCAGTTTAAGTATAAAACTCAGTAAGATTACTGGTCCTAATAACAGTTTCATTATATTTTGTCTAGTCTTAATATTTTAGATATTCAGACTATGTGAGATTACAACATTTTCATAGAAAAATACATTAATTTTGTCCTGATGTTTAATAATGAATTTGTTGGAAAATATTTTACTTTAAGAGTTTTTAATCAGTTATACTAAAAGAAAAGAGAAATTAAAAAACAATTAAAGGTATCAGGCATAGTGTGGTGGCTCATGCCTCTAATCCCAGTACTTTGAGAAGCTGAGGTTAGAAGGATCACTTGAGGCCAGAAGTTCAAGACTAGCAAGACACCTGTTCCTAACTTTTTTTTTTTTTTTTTAAATTAGCTGGGCACGGTCGCATGTGTCTGTTGTCCAGCTACTTGGGAGGCTGAAGTGGTGGGATTGCTTGAGCCCAGGAGTTCCAGTTTGAAGTGAGCTATGATTGTGCCACTGCACTCTAGCCTGGGGACCAGAATGAAACCTTGTCTCTACCAAATACACAAAATAAGGTAAAAATAAATAAGTAAAAATAATCAGTCTTCTGGCTATCCAGCTTGGTTTTAAGTTTTAGGTGTTTAATTTCTCTCATACGGCAGTTTAGGTTTATGTTTATTGACCATTTTTTACTGAAACTGCAACTCTGCTCATGGATAGGAAGAATCAGTATCACGAAAATGGCCATATTGCCCAAAGCAATTTGCAAAGTGAGTGCTATTCCTATCAAACTACCATTGACATTCTTTACAGAACTAGAAAAAAGCTGTTTTATAATTCATATGGAATTAAAAAATGAATAGCCAAGGCAATCCAAAACAAAAATAACAAAGCTGGAGGCATCATATTATCAAACTTCAAACTACACAGGGCTACAGAAAGAAAAACAGCATGACATGCGTGCAAAAACAAGCACATAGACCAATGGAACAGATTAATCCAGAAATAACGCCACATACCTGCAACTATCTAATCTTCGATAAAGCTGACAAAAACAAGCAATGGAGAAAAGACTCCCTATTCAGTAAATGATGCTGGGATAACTGGCTAGCCATATGCAGAAGATTGAAGCTGCACTCCTTTCTTACACCATATACAAAAATCAACCCAAGATGGATTAAAGACTTAAATGTAAAACCCAAAACTATAAAAAAAACCCTAGAAAACAACCTAAGCAATACCATCCTGGACATAGGAACGAGCAAAGATTTCATGACAAATCACAACAAATGCAATCACAACAAAATCCAAATTTGACAAATGAGATATAATTAAACTTAAGAACTTCTGCACAACAAAATAAACTATCAACAGAATAAACAGACAACCTACAGAATAAGATAAAATATTTGCAAACTATGCATCTAACAAAGGCCTGATATGTAACATCTGCAAGAAAATAAGGAAATTTACAAGAAAAAGCAACCTCATTAAAAAGTGGGCAAAGGACATGAACAGACACTTTTCAAAAGAAGACATCCATATGGCCAAAAAGCATATGAACAAAAGCTCAATATCGCTGATCATTAGAGAAATGCAAATCAAAACCACAATAAGATACCATCTCACATCAGTCAGAATGGCTATTACTATGAAAGAATTTAAAAAAAAAAACAAAAAACAGATGCTGGAGAGTTTATGGAGAAATGGGAACACTCATGAATTAGTTCAACCACTGTGGAAAGCAGTGTGTTGATTCCTCGAAGAGATAAAAAGAGAACTACCATTTGACCCAACAATCCCAGTACTGGTGTACAGTCAGAAACATATAAATCATTTTACCATAGAGACACATGCATGCTCATGTTCACTGCAACACTATTCACAATAGCAAAGACATGGCACAATAGCAAAACCAACCTAGAGGCCCATCAATGACAGATTGGATAAAGAAAATGTGGCACATATACATCATGGAATACTATGCAGTCACAAAAAAGAATGAGATCATGTCTTTTTCAACAACATGGATGAAGCTGGAGATCATTATCTTTAGCAGATTAACACAGAAACATAAAATCAAATGCTGCATGTTCTCACTTACAAGTACGAGCTAAATGGTGAGAACTCATGAAAACAAAGAAGGGAGCAACAGACACTGGGGTCTACTTGAGAGTAGAGGGTGCGAAGAGGGAGAGGAGCAGAAAAGAAATAACTATTGGGTACCAGGCTTAATACACTGCTGATGAAATAATTTAAACAACAAACCCCTGGGACATGAATTTAGCCATATAACAAACCTATGTATGTATTCCTGAACCTAAAATAAAAGTTAATAAAAAGATTCCATAACACTGTGTACCTCTCTTTTGCAACATTTATCACAGTTGGAATTTGCCGTTTGTTTGTGTAATTATTTGATTAATGTGTGTTTCCCTTAGTAGAGAGGACTACAAAAAAGCATGGATAGTATCAGGTTTTGCAGTTAGTACAGCCTGACATATAGTGGGGACTCTAAATATTTGTTGAACGAATAAATGAATACACTCATGTCTACATGTTTTGCACAGGGAGTGTGGAATACAATATCTGCCTGGTGAAACTAGGATATTTTAATTACCTTTGAGTCCAGAGGTAAAGTGCAGAAGGAATAATGTACTGCTTCATATAAAATTCCAAAGTTGCCTGTAGAGGTAAGAATAGAAAAGTAACAAACACATAGAACAACAACAACAACAAAACCTGTGACTTGAAGAGAATAATAGCCATTCAGAATAATTTCTGTTATGTTCTGGGATAGAATAAAATTTTTTCTTTACAATCTGCATATTATAACAGGTTCATCATATCTTCCATGTATCCTTTACAAGCTGACTGAGTTATGATATTATCCACCCAAAATAAATTGGTATTTATATAGTCAACAATCTTTGAGTACAGCACTTCTCTACAATAGTGGCTGTGTCTGTTTGTGCATTGTGGTTACCATGGTTAGGAAATACTCCCTGAGAATGGTCTTTAAAAATATTAGCTATCAAATTCAGGTAGACAGCTGTTTTAGAGTTGATAAGGTTGAGAAAGCAGATAACAGGCAGACACGTTGCCAATGACTACAACAGCCTCAGGAGATCTTGAATTTAATGTTTTCAGAAAAGTAATTAAAATGCCAGGAAGATCAACCTATATGATGCATGCTAGCAGTCCTAACTGGTACAAGAAGCAAAAGCAGACCCCTTCCCCAAAAAGAAAATAAATTCAAAATTATATTCAAGTATTATAAAAATTGCTGGATATATCGAAAGGAAGTTAAAAAGGAAGTTCAATGAATAAAGCAGAGTGATAATAAAGGAAAATAAGAGACAGTGGAAAGGAGACAGAAATTAGCAGGAGATAAAGGAAAGGAAATATTCATGTCATTAAAAGATTTCATATTACATTTTAAAAATACGTGATCATTTCCCATCAGTGACAGAATACAATTATGTTGTCAAGTACTCTAATTATGCATTGATTAAATCAGTTCTACTCTTGGCTCAAGTGCAAAATTAATGACAAAATTCCAGTTGCTATAAAATGAATGGTAAAAGATTAGTAAGAATTTCACAAAATATATAACTCAATATGTTTTGAATGTGTGACTTTAAACAATTATAACAGATACATTCTTTTCTATTTTATTTTTACTTTGAAATTTATAATCTTAATTGAGATATATATTTATAAATCAAATACTTTATATAATATAACCTAATCCCGTGTTTTCCTCTAAGTACAGTCATAAGATATTATTTACATACACATGTATATATATATAAAATAATATACTGTACATTGAATATGTTTACAATTCCATTTTTTTTTACCCTTAGATAGCTAGTATTTTTTTACCCTTAGATAGCTAATATTTAGGCATCACTTGAGTCTTTATAATAAAGTTATATATATTGTAATGAACTGAATTATGTTCACCCCAAATTCATATGTTGAAGTCCTAACCCCAGATGTGCCTCTATTAAGATATAGAGTCTTTAAGGAAGTAATTAAGGTTAAAGGAGATCATATGGGTGGGCTTCTTACAAGAAGCAGAAGGAACAACAGAGATCTCTTCTATACACACACAGAGGAAAGGTAATGTGAGGGCACAGCAAGAAAGCTGCCACCAAAAGGCCAGGAAGAGGGGGTCTTCCTAGAAACCAAATTTGTTGGCACCTTGATCTTGGACTTTTAGCCTTTAGAACTGTGAGAAAATAAATGTCTGTTTAAGACACCTAGTCTAGAGCATTTTGTTATAGCAGCCCTAGCAGACTAATACACATACCATTACATTTTATTTCACAAACACCCTGGAAATACAGCCCTTATTTTAGATCTACAAAATTTAGCATATATATATACTTAACTAAAATAAATAAGTACATAAAATAAGTTCATTATTTGCAAATTTTTAACATATTTTTAAGTTAAACAATTAGTTTGATGAATCTCTGGTTCTTGCTGCTATGGACATATTTTCTATTATATTATTTTAAGGTTTTTTTAATATATATAATATATAAAAAATACAAATATTTTCCCTCCTTTTGCCAATATCTTTGCAAAATTAATGAGGCAGAGCATCCAGGAGCAAGATAATTAAGGTTTATTAAGTATCTGCTATAATTGATGAATATTTTGCTTTAAAAATAAAACAGTTTATTACATATTAGGGAAATTATTACCTTTTACTCATTAGCAAAAATTTTTACATATCTTTCTCATCTACCAATCAATCTAAAACTGACTCAGTATATGTCTGCAGATGATGTATAATACAATTACCCACAGTAAATTGGCCCTGATTCTACATATCCCCTATAGTGTTTACAATGGGCATCTGAGTACATTGAATATAGAATACATGATTTTTGAACAAAATTTAAAATCCTAATTAAGATAAATACTAGTAGGAGTAATTTCAGCATCACATTATTTATAAGAATTGATAAGAGGAGAATCTTTGGGAAATAATAATGATCCTCTCTCCAAAATAGGATTTTTAGTTACCAGGGAAACGGCTTTACAGATTGAAACAAATATTGCTATATCTGTTAATGTTCTTTTTTTAAAATCAATCAAAAGGTAGCTCTTTGAAAGTTGTATGTCTGTTCATGTGTTTACACGTCTTATCTGAACTGTTATTTCCTTAGAGAAGCTTTTCCTAATCTATCAAACTACATATATTTTCCTCTTTTATAGAATATAGAATTCTAGCAAATGCAAACTAATATATATTCACAAAAAGCAAATTAATGAGTGTCTGGGAATGGGGTTGGGGACCAAAGCTGAAAATGAAAATGAGGCAAGGGGGAATTTTTTTTCTTGGGTATAGTTTTTTTATTTATAAAACATCTAGGTCAGTGCCTGGTATATAAAAAACTCACAATGTATTTTTACTTTCCTTTATTAGCTTTGCGACTTTAGGTCACTTAATCTGTCTCAGTTTTTTATCTATAAAACAGGATAAAACTTACCCGTTTCATAGATTTCTTGTGAAAATCCATTGAAATATGGATACAAAGTACTTTGATATGTTTTAAACCTTATAACTATTACTCATAATTCTACCACCACTGATATGCATGTAAATAATAGAATTCACAGAGCATTTTCTTTTCCACAACTTGCAGTGACTGGGTTGTATACTATTGAGTATTTCCTAAATGAGTCCATGATATCATTTGATCCTTTTATCAACATTTTAAGTTTAACATGGCAGTTATCACCTTTTAAATGACTTACCTAATTTTATATGTCTAGTTGATCTTATATCATTTATCTACTTCTATTGCTTATAATGTCATAACATTTAAGTTTTATTCTCATTAAAAATAAAACACTATTGCAAGGCAGATAATTAAACAATTTATAATAATAATTAATGATGGAAGGCACCTTTTTTCATTGGCATTGCCCTACCGATTATGTTTTTCATGTATTTGTGGAATAAACATTCATTGAGCATCTATCAGCATCTGGATATGGGAGACACGGCAATAAGCAAGAGAGAAATAAATCCCTCCCCTTATAGAGTTTACAGTGAAAGTATAAATAATTTAATTGCAGCAATCTCAAAAAAATAAATTCTCCTTTGGGAGGCTGAGGTGAGTGGATCAGCTGAGGTCAGGAGTTCAAGACCAGCCTTACCAATAAAGTGAAACCCCATTTCTACTAAAAATACAAAAATTAGCCGGATGTGGTAGCAGGCACCTGTAGTATCAGCTACTCGGGAGGCTGAGACAGGAGAATTGCTTGAACCCAAGAGGCAGAGGTTGCAGGAGTTGAGATTGCACCACTGCACCCCAGCCTGGGCGAGGGAGGAAGATTCCATCTCAATAATAATAATAATAACAATAGTAATAATCTCAAAAATAAAGAGTAATTAATATAATGAGAAGAAAAAAACTGATAACAAGTGATATGGTTGAAAATTAATTTTTCAGAAATTAATTTTTCAGAAATTAATTTTTCAGAAATTTAATTTTTTATTGTTAATAAAATAAAATATGTTTCCTATTTTAGTTGTGGCCTTTAAAAATCACACTTTTGAATTGTGTAGTGGCTATCTAACTTATGAATGTTTGCTTCTCTATATACAATGCAGGGGGCATCACTACTTCTACTCTGTGCCTGAAAACATTAATGAGTATTTAAGGAAATTGGTAGTGATTTGGTAGCTTTAATTCATATTTATTCTTAGAATATTCTTTCTTCTGACCTTAAAAAATTGAATATACATTTTAATAGTCACTTTATACAGACAAACTGCCCAATATCAGCTGTTGTAGATTCTATTTTCCTTATTTATCCAGACAGTCAATAGGAGGTGTGAACTTGATATTCCTTAGAAACAGTCGTTGATTTAACTTATTCACCTCTTCAGGGAAAGACATTGGTTTTTACTGTCATTTACAAATGCCATTCAGACATCAGTACACGTCTTCACTTTCAGAAACAGTAAACTATAAATAGAATAAGTGGTTTTGATAATTCCTGTATTGATGTTTTAAAATGCACAAGAGTAATCTTTCTAAAAGGTAAATTCTGTCAGGTAAATCCCTGAAATCTGAATATCCAGGAAGCTCATTCACTCATTTAAAAAAATCCGTTTTTGATACAAGTCACTAACATAAAAGTCACTACCTTTGCTTGAGCTAAGACGAATACAAAGACAACAGACAGATAAGTGATATTCTTATCTTCAACAAACTCATAATCTACTAGGGTTTTTGAGATATCTCCATTAAAAGTATACTAAAAGGTCAGTAGGAAGGTAATAGCAATAAAGAAGGTATGATCAAATGTTTTAATAATTTAGAAAAGCTAATGTGCACCAGTGGATTTAAAGATGATATTGTACTATATATAGGTGGCATTTGCACTGAACTATGATAGGTCAACCATGAACAGACAGAGATCATGAAGAACATTAAAGTTAAGGAGAAAGCAATCATATTTAGAGACGAACATTTGAGGAAGGGTAATTAGTTTCTCTATGTCTGGAAAACAAAATGGTTTTAGACTTATCTACAATATCTTGATTTATGACAAACCAGGAAACATTATCTTCAAAGTACCTGAGATGAAGTTACAAATAATCCTTTACCAAAAAAATAGCTAACAATAAGTCATAAAGCAGTTGGAAACCCCCTTAGATCATTTTACTGCTCTCAGGTATGATTTCCTCAGTCTAACCACATATAGTGATGGACTTTAAGACAGCAAGTACCAGCATTGAAATATGAAAGAAACTGGAAGCTGGTCATTAAAATAAAGAAATAAACCGTTTTCTCCAAGATTTA
This sequence comes from Macaca fascicularis, assembly GCF_037993035.2. NCBI lineage: Eukaryota > Metazoa > Chordata > Mammalia > Primates > Cercopithecidae > Macaca > Macaca fascicularis. The sequence goes on from NC_088385.1 coordinate 92,493,705, forward strand.
TTATTCCCTGAATAAATGACTTGAAAAATTTTCACTTAGATAAGATTTCTGTCACTAAAAGTGCATTTCACAAGAAAACATTTTTTTCTAATTTCATATTTCTTAAAAGAAAGAACCATATGATCTCCTGCCAAGTCTGTAATTCAAGTCCATACCAATGGTCAGTTACAAATGGGGTAATAAAACTTAAAAAGTTGAACATAGGAGCATATCTTTTCACAATTGTCACATACCTTTCCTCTTAAATTTTATACCATTCTTCTTTCAGCTGATAATCTTTTATTGTAAATATGAAACCACCTTTAACTGTAAAACATAAATCATCAAATAGGAGTTCCTTCATTTTTCATCAACAAATCTATAAACTTACCTGTATTTGAATCAGTCCTCTTGAAGTTTTTATCTAATTGTCACTGACAGTAGCAAATGCTAATACTGATTTGTGTCCTGTGTCCCATTGCCTCTCAATTTTTAAAGAACTTTATTCCAATTGTTATACCCGTTTTCTCTTGAGTCTGTAAGCTATCCCTTTTTAATCAGTTATTCCTGTCAACATTCACCCAATCTTCAATACTTCCAGAAAAAAAAAAAAAAAAAAAAAAAAAAAAAAAAGTCTTCTCTTGATCTTACATCTCTCTCCACTTGTACTATTTTTCTGCTCCCTTGAATTTCCAAGCTTTTTTGGGGAAAAAGGTAGGGGTGTCTACATGTAGCTAATTTATTTCTTTATTTCTCATTTACTCTTCAACATTCCCATTCAACCTCTGATATAATCTCCATTTGTCAAAGGCAATGAAAACTTTCCTGTCATCAGCAGTCATCCCAGTTGATCATTCTTTCCTTCAAACACATTCATTCCACTGTATTCCCAATACACACCCTTCTTCCTCCTCTCCCACCCCAAACCAATATTCTTTTCTCCCCACTGCCGGTTGTATTATCTTAGATTCCTTTGCTGTCTTGTTTTGTCATTATCTTTCTGCTCAGGGTCCAGGGACAGGTTGAAAATGCATAGTTTTCATAATTGCTCTTTTAACAAGATACTAAAATTCCTAAAATATTTATGAGGGTACATGATTGACTATACTCCACAATCTGGACAAGTCTATAGCTTGGGTTCATAATACTTCCTAAAAGCCAGATAAATTATTTAGTTATAGAATATATTTTCTCACATTCAGGTAATATTCATTCAGTTTTTTATTCAATCAATATTATTCATCACCTACCATGTGTCAAGCATTGTTACAGATCCTAAAGATAAAACAGTAACCAAGATAGACAAGATACCTGCCTTCATGGAGCATGAGAGTAAAGGCAGGTAGGGAGGATTGTGGATGTTATAGAGTTAAGAGCATTATCATAATGGATTAAATGTTAGATTTTCATCAACTCATGTTATAGAGACTCTAAACTCTCCAGAGTAACCTACTGTTTTTTTCCTAGAAATATATGCAAAGACAAGATCTACTTGACTTTGCTATGTCTCTGTACCTCTTATAGTAAAAAAACTGAGGGGAATTTCTGCATGTTTTAAGATCTAGCCCTTTAGACAGACTTGTGAAAAATAGGACCTCATGTTTAAAAATAAGCATTGTAAATGGATAATTGATTACATTAAAATTAGCTGGTAGTTAAAGATGCAGTCCAACCCCCACAATCAGTCCCCCTCCCCATTTTCTGCCAAAAATAAAGGTAAGTCATTCTGATAATGAGAATTTTAGAAACAACTCATACAAAAATATCTGTACCTCATTGCACAGTGTCTACAGAACCAGGTGATATAAGAGTTTATTAGGTGATGTGACAGTGCCTGTTTCTTCAGCACTTACAGAGGAGAGTCGCACCCCTATGTTCAGAAATTGGGGTTTGTGGTGCATATGTGAATGGCATGATAAATTCCAAATCACAGAACATCGCTTATTTTAATAAGCTAAAATATCATTTAGTACAAAATTTAAGGAGCTCATCTTCATGTGAACCTGGCTGGACCTCTTCATCTTTCTTTGCCTCTCTTTCCTCATTGATAAAATATGATTAGTAATGTCCATTCTATCTAACTGATCAGATTGCTTTGAGAGAATTATGGGATAAGGGTTATACTTGTGAGTTCATATACAATTACAAAATGCATTAAAATATCATTTGCAACTATGAATTTTGCTGTAATCATAACAGTGTTAAAATAATAGTACATGCTTTCCAGATTAAATGATTTTTATTTCTTCAAAAATGTCTTCCATTTATGCTTTCTTATTTTTTATACATGTGAAAACTGCCTCAAATTCTTTATTATAAGACATTTTAAATGTTGAAAATTCAAGTCTGAGCGGCTAATCTGAACACAAATATATGGTAGAAAGCGAAAGTTTATTCGATACACCTATTTGATTGAGTTTTTTACTAAAAACAGTCAAGATAGTGGAGTTAGATAGCACTAGTCTAAATGATGTTAGATCTCTTTAAAATATGTTTTTCGGTGAATTTGACAAATAGCAATTACTAAACACAACACCAACAGTGATAAATACTCAATTTCAACCTGTCAGAAATAAACTGAAGACTAAAAGGAAGCGCATGATAGGAAACATCTGTTTCTTTCTCAGACCTGCTGAGAGATGATGAGGATACACCTTTTGACAATAAATAAATAATAAAATAATGTAAAACTTCAAAAGTCAGTTTGTTTTTTCACATTACCTCTTTGAACTGAAGAGAGAATCTGTACTGTAAAAAATGGAGAGATATGTGTCTCAGTGCTTAATACACACTAAAATAAACTTTGGATAATTTCATCTCCGTATTTTAATGAGGAGCAGATTAATGAGAGTTTTAGAACTTTAAAGACAAGGAATTGCCAAGGTATATCGATTATGAATAAGATTCTAACCCCCTTTCTGATGACTTCTTTATGTTTATTATCAGGAAACAGTTCATTTATAAAGTAAACTTAGGAATTAAAAACTTTTTATTCAAAATTCAGTTACTTTTGGACTGTATTCAGATTAAGAAAGGTTAGAATTATGAACTAGATGTTTTTCTGCCTCAACAGAGTAAAGGTGCTGAAGATTTTTATTTCCACACTACCTCCTCTTTTTTTCTGCCATCATTGCTCTTCCGGGGATCCACGTTCTTCTCTCTGTTTTGTGGGAGGTGGTGGGGGTAAGTGAGGATTCAATATCACCCTGGGACACTGATAAAGGAGTTGATTACATCAGTGTTTCCACAGGGCAGGGTTAGACAGCACTCCTGCTTAGCTGTTCAGTAAAAGACACATGACAATTACTGGAAATATAAGAATTTTTAGTCCTTACTAGGGGTGATGTGCTATGCTCATTGAAATGTTGATAGGATAGTCTTCTGATGCAGATTCAGATTATACAGGACACAGATTGAGGAACATACTAAGGCTGGGAGACATTTATGGGAATGCTTGAGGATGTGCAAAGTGACAGTATGCTGAGTCTAGAAAAGATAAATCAATCACACATAGAACACTAGTGGTATTTCATTCTGCAGTATATGGAGAGTTGGTGAAGAGCCTTGAATAAGCTAGACTAGCACTGTCCCATTGAAATATAACCCAAGACAACTAAAAACATTTAATTATTTTAGTAGTTATTAATTTAAATATTTATTACTATATATTTAGTAGTTGGTAGCTTTAATACTTGTTAAAAATAGTTAAAAGAAGCAAGGAAACTCAATGTTAATCATAATTAACTCAGCATATACAAAAATATTATTTGTACATGTAATCAACATAAAATTAATGAGATGTTTTATATTTTTTGTACCAAGTTTTTAAACTCTGTTGTGTATCTTATCTACAGCCATCTCAATTCCTACACCATTTTTTTTATCCAAAATATGCTTCATATTTAGATGCCATAACATTTAAAGTTACAAAAGTAGATTTATATACCTAAGTTGTTCCAGTTTCCCAACAATTGAACTGATGTCAGTTTTTAAACTTACATTTAAATTGACTGAAATTGAAATTTCTGTTTCCAGTCATACCAGCTTCATTTCAAGGGATGAACAGCAACATGTGACTAGTGGTTCTCATATTGGATAGTGCAGCTATAAACTGAGAAATTTCAGCTGGCCAACACAGCCTTGGAAAAGAAAGCATTATGAAATGGCAGGCAGATGAGAAAAGGTCATGATATACAAAGTTTATAAGCTAGATAATCAGATTCTGAGTAATTCAGTGGTGACTCTCATAAAATTCACTTGCTCAATATTCAGTCCTTTCCAGTTGTAGTGATACACAAATCCAGAGGAGAGTATAATTGAGGAAAATTTTCAAAGCTTTTAAAAAATTATATTGTAAGAGTACGGAGATATCTTGGATAACTCTTAGATATCATCTAGTCCAATTCACTTTATATTTATGAAACATGTCTAGAAAATACTATTCACTTATCCAAAGTCAAAGTCAATTAACACAAAGGCTGCTCTTAGATCTAGATCCAGAAAATTGTGTTTTTTTTCTATAGTATCAAATAATATTCAAATATAATATTAATCTTAAATGAATAACCCACAAATAAAATTTTAACTCCTTTACATGAGACATTTCCCAGTTTTTCAAACCACTGTATTACATTATTACTCACTAATAGCTTTGTTATGAAATATCACCTCTATTGGGTAAAAAACTTAAAAACAAAATTTAAATTAAATAGAAAAAATAAATATAAATTCCTTTAATAACAAGAAGAAGAACACAACTGAAGTTAAAACTTTAGGCTTGAACTTAAACTGAGCCTGATATCAAGTATGTGTAAGAAAACTGTTAATTGAAACAATTTTGTCTGATAAACATGTGATTCACTGTCTGAACCAATCTGAGTGAGAAATACAAATTCATGTTTTCCTATTTGACTTTGCAGGTGAACTTTAGTACCAGTAAGTTGAACGCATATGTGACACACCTGTAATTATTCACCAGTTACTTCCATACCTTGTTTGTTCTAGAAGAAAATACTGCAGCAATTTTTTTTGTCTTTAAAAAAGAATTATAGATGTCTTCAACCTGTGCCAAAGTGAACATGTTCACACATCTCAGTTATTGCTCATCGTGGAATATATATTATGCTACCTATATTATCTCCACAGACAAATGAGTAAGTTTGGAAGTATATAAGTTTAGCATTCTATTTCCCTTGTATTTCATTGTAAATAAGTTATTTAACAGTTACATATATTGAGCACTTAAGGTTGTATAAAGTCAGCTATTGGAAGTCAATCCTAGAAACAGCCACTAGTTTTGAGTTGATACTTCATTTGGCTCTTTTACCTGAAAGATTTATATGAGGGCAAGCAAAGCCTGTTTACTCAGAGCTTGCTCTAGCAAAGGAGGCAGCCACCATCATTTGTGTTTTGGCAGAAACTCAAAGGCAAACAGGAGAGTGGAAAAGCTTTATGGAGAAAAATAAATAAATAAATAAATGGGAAGCCTTTGAGTATTCTCTGATTGGAGGCTCTTTGGAATGGGGAAGCTGTAGGTGGGCCAATTAGAAGCAAGGCATCCTTTATGAGTGGTTATGGGTGTGTATTTGGCTTTTCCTGTTGGTCTTAAGTTGGAAGTGGGGACAAAGATTAAGGAAACTGTCAGTTATTAATCATGTCTTGGCCATTTTAGGAATGATTTTACAGGGACTATTGTTTCTCTTCCTAGATGATTACTAGAGATAGTGGTCTGACTTCCTAAAAGTCTGAATTATAGATAGCAGACTGACTTCCTGGACTGGTTGTTGTAGATAATAAGTTGGTTTGCTGGGCTTGTTGCTGCATATTTTTGGTTAGAATTCTATTTTTATATAGAGTTTGGCTGTTATCCATTTGTATGTTCAGTCTTTTGGTATCCATAAACAATAATGACTCACTGGGATATTTTAAACAATTAATCAACAGACTATTTTTTTGATTAATGGTATTATTTCACTTCTTAAAGTGATTAGATTTGCATTTATCCTGTTTAATTTTGGAAACTTTACTCTCAGGATATACAAACTGCTCATTTTTCAGTCAGTATTCTTAGAGAGAAATAAGAAAAGAGGAACAAAATATTTACTTAAATGTAATTTTCTAAAAACATTAATCATAATTAAATGCATCTTTGAGTTGTACAATGTTGTTTAAGACTGTGAAAATAATTCAAAATAAAGATAAATCACTTCAATAGAAGTGATGCAATAAAAATTCTTTATTAGAAAAATCACTGAAAATATTTCCAAAATTCAGTTTCTTATTATCCTTTTGTCACAAATTAGGAAATACTGTGATCAAGGCAGACTTGTTTTCTTTTTAAAATTTCAGTGGTCTAATTTTTGAGGGTGGGAAAACTTGTATGAAGTGTTGGAAATTTAAGTAAAACATAATTCTCCATTTTTGTTATCTGAACACGATTAGGCAAAGAGAGGAAATGACCTGGTGAATGAAGTATATTCAATAATTATATCAGTTGGATAAACATTTTGTATATTACTGAACTATTTCAAATGAGGATCACAGAGTTGTAAGACCAGATATTTTATTTACTTATTTATGTTAATTGAATAGAGATTGTATTTACTTATTTCTGTTAATTGAATATTTGAAGTTAATGAATACTATTTAAGAGTACGACTGTATAAAAGGGAATGTGGATAGAACACTGATAAACCAACATCTTGTAATGCTCAAGAATAAGTTGATTGGGATGCCTCATCCCTCTTATATATAAAGTAAGACCAAGCCAACACTTTTCCTTAGTTAGGTATCTTTTTCATTTATACAATAACTACTTTTATTATTTTTCTAGGGCTGGCTGCCATGTCAAAGAGCTATCAACCAGGTACATTAAAACAATATGAATTTATTCTTTCACAGTTCTGGCAGTTAGAGGTCTCAAATCACAGTGTCATCAGGGCCATGCTCCCTCTGAAGACTCTAAAAAAGAAGACTTCCTTGTCTCTTTTAGATTCTTGTGGCTGCTAGTAATCTTTGGAATTCCTTAGTTTGTGTGGCAGCATCATTTCAATCTTTGCCTCTGTCTTTTTTTTTTCCCATCTTAAAATTACTTTTTTTTTTTTTTATTATACTTTGAGTTCTACGGTACATGTGCATAACGTGCAGGTTTGTTACATATGTATACCTGTGCCATGTTGGTGTGCTGCACCCATCAACTCGTCAGCACCCATCAACTCGTCATTTACATCAGGTATAACTCCCAATGCAATCCCTCCCCCCTCCCCCCTCCCCATGATAGGCCCCGGTGTGTGATATTCCCCTTCCCCAGTCCAAGTGATCTCATTGTTCAGTTCCCACCTATGAGTGAGAACATGCGGTGTTTGGTTTTCTGTTCTTGTGATAGTTTGCTAAGAATGATGGTTTCCAGCTGCATCCATGTCCCTACAAAGGACACAAACTCATCCTTTTTGATGGCTGCATAGTATTCCATGGTGTATATGTGCCACATTTTCTTAATCCAGTCTGTCACTGATGGACATTTGGGTTGATTCCAAGTCTTTGCTATTGTGAATAGTGCCCCAATAAACATACGTGTGCATGTGTCTTTATAGCAGCATGATTTATAATCCTTTGGGTATATACCCAGTAATGGGATGGCTGGGTCATATGGTACATCTAGTTCTAGATCCTTGAGGAATCGCCATACTGTTTTCCATAATGGTTGAACTAGTTTACAATCCCACCAACAGTGTAAAAGTGTTCCTATTTCTCCACATCCTCTCCAGCACCTGTTGTTTCCTGACTTTTTAATGATCGCCATTCTAACTGGTGTGAGATGGTATCTCATTGTGGTTTTGATTTGCATTTCTCTGATGGCCAGTGATGATGAGCATTTTTCCATGTGCCTGTTGGCTGTATGAATGTCTTCTTTTGAGAAATGTCTGTTCATATCCTTTGCCCACTTTTTGATGGGGTTGTTTGTTTTTTTCTTGTAAATTTGTTTGAGTTCTTTGTAGGTTCTGGATATTAGCCCTTTGTCAGATGAGTAGACTGCAAAAATTTTCTCTCATTCTGTAGGTTGCCTGTTCACTCTGATGGTAGTTTCTTTTGCTGTGCAGAAGCTCTTTAGTTTAATGAGATCCCATTTGTCAATTTTGGCTTTTGCTGCCGTTGCTTTTGGTGTTTAAGACATGAAGTCTTTGCCCATGCCTATGATTCAAATTGGCCCTCTTTGCAGATGAAATGATTGTATATTTAGAAAACCCCATTGTGTCAGCCCAAAATCTCCTTAAGCTGATAAGCAACTTCAGCAAAGTCTCAGGATACAAAATTAATGTGCAAAAATCACAAGCATTCTTATACACCAGTAACAGACAAACAGAGAGCCAAATCAGGAGTGAACTTCCATTCACAATTGCTTCAGAGAGAATCAAATACCTAGGAATCCAACTTACAAGGGATGTAAAGGACCTCTTCAAGGAGAACTACAAACCACTGCTCGGTGAAATAAAAGAGGACACAAACAAATGGAAGAACATACCATGCTCATGGATAGGAAGAATCAATATGGTGAAAATGGCCATACTGCCCAAGGTAATTTATAGATTCAATGCCATCCCCATCAAGCTACCAATGAGTTTCTTCACAGAATTGGAAAAAACTGCTTTAAAGTTCATATGGAACCAAAAAAGAGCCCGCATCTCCAAGACAATCCTAAGTCAAAAGAACAAAGCTGGAGGCATCACGCTACCTGACTTCAAACTATACTACAAGGCTACAGTAACCAAAGCAGCATGGTACTGGTACCAAAACAGAGATATAGACCAATGGAACAGAACAGAGTCCTCAGAAATAATACCACACATCTACAGCCATCTGATCTTTGACAAACCTGAGAGAAACAAGAAATGGTGAAAAGATTCCCTATTTAATAAATGGTGTTGGGAAAATTGGCTAGCCATAAGTAGAAAGCTGAAACTGGATCCTTTCCTTACTCCTTATACGAAAATTAATTCAAGATGGATTAGAGACTTAAATGTTAGACCTAATACCATAAAAATCCTAGAGGAAAACCTAGGTAGTACCATTTAGGACATAGGCATGGGCCTCTCTCTTTATATGGCTTTCTTTCCTGTGTCTCTATGTCTAAATTTCTCGCTTATAAAAGCAACAGTCATCAAATTAGGACCCAACCTAGTCCAATATGAGTTCATTTTACCTTGCTTACATTTATGAAGACCTTATTTCCAGGTAAAGTCAAATTTATAGGTACAATAGTCAGGATTTCAACACATCTTTTTGGAGGACGCAATTAAAACCCACAACACTGCCCAATATCTTTGCATTGGCTAAACTTCTATTTCTTAGGTAGAGCTTTATTTTTTAGCTTAAAGCTCTCATCCTGATCATTTTCCTGGCAGAGATAAATTTTTCAGCTTGGAAGAGCCCTAAGAGTTATATAGATACCCAAATAATTCATGATTACACTTAACAAATTCCAGGCATTATTTTAAGTACATTATATATAATATTGTATGTAATCTTTACAAAGACTGTTTAGTACTGTTATTATTTCCATGTTACACAGGAAATAACTGAGTGCTTTGAATAAAAATAAATTAACTTTGTTCTCCACAAGTATAGGATTGTTTAGATAACTCTAGTTAGGTATCACTGAGAATCTGCCTTGCTATAGGTGGCATGTATTATGATGAATCCAAGTCTCCATGTGAATTTTGCCTCCTAGTTAACAAATGGATACACAGATAGTCATACAACCTATTCTGTATATATGAACACCTCTCTATACTTCTAAATGCTCTGACAGCATATATCAAGAAATGTTCATTTGAGCCCAGTGCAGTGGCTCACTCCTGTAATCCCATCACTTTGGGAGGCTAAGGCAGGCCGATCACCTGAGGTCAGGAGTTCAAGATCAGCCTGGTCAACACAGTGAAACCCCGTCTCTACTAAAAATACAAAAATTAGCCGGGCGTGGTGGTACACACCTGTAGTCCCAGCTACTCAGGAGGCTAAGGCAGGAGAATCGCTTGAACCCAGGAGGCAGAGGTTGCGGTGAGCCAAGGTCGTGCCACTGCACTCCATCCTGGGCAACAGAGTGAGACTCTGTCTCACAATTCTGAGGCCAGAAGTCCAAGATCAAGGAGTCCTCCTTGCTTTGCAGACGGCTGCCTTCTTGCTGTGTGCTCACATGGTCATCCCTCTGTCTGTGTTGTCTGTATCTTAATCTTTTCTTAAAAAGATATTAGTCCTATTGGATTGGTCCACCCTGAGAATCCCATTTTAATTTAATTACCTCTTTAAAGGCCTTACTTCCAAACATAGTCATATTCTGAGGTATTGTATGTTAGGACTTCAATATATGAACTTGAAGGGGACAAAATTAAGCCCAAAGCAGAGGTAATAATCATTTTTTGTGCTCCTTTCTTATTCTCATGTCACAAAGTGAAAGCTCGGAGAGAATGATGCCCAAACATCATCATATACACCATAAAATAAATATTTTGAGCTTTTTATAATGTCAGGCATATTTGCTCTGGAATTAGATTACCAAGTTATCCTCGATAATCATATATCCAGTTGAAATGCCTGAATGAATATATCCTATAAATCACACTCCATTACACATATCAAAGTCATTTGATTGCACCAAGTTATAAATGTTTACCCTCACATTTTTGCCAGCATAATAAATTATCAACCTGATCAAATAAAATTGCCCTGCAGGGAATTGCATCTTCAAATATGCCTCCTCACTCAAATGTTTAAGCTCATATCTGTATGTTCCCCACTACCTTATGGTTTTCCCTTGTTCTACTTGATATGCAACCAGGATACTATTTCATCTGATATTTCATTTAGCGTTTTATGACTTTTCCTTTACAATATGCAACATGAAACTCTTTTGTTTTAGAGTTCTCCTTGCTCACAGTCTTCCTACTGCTCTCTGATATTCACTCCTCAAGGAAAAAAAAAAAAAAATGTCCTTGGCTCCTGCTTCTACTTGTAGAAGTGGGTAATCAATAGAAAATCCCTTATTACACTACTGTCATTTCTGCCAGTGAGAAAATTTAGTAACTACTGGGGTGCAATCACACAAAATCATGTGGATTCTCAGTCTCTCTCTGAAACTGTGCACTAAGATAAACTCTGTGATTCATTTCATTTTCAACAACCTGTCATTTGCCTAACTGACCTGTGTCAGGCTGTACCGAGGCCATAATTCTCAGAGGCATTTACAGGACAATTTCAGCATGTATTAAAGGACTAAGAATCTTTTTTTAAAAAAAAATCCTGATATCTTAGAAAAAGAACCCGGATAACAGGTAAAGGATTAGTAGAGATAAAATAACTCCTGTAGTTTTCCCTGAGATCAGGAGTGCAAATCTCAGCTGTTATTAAATTTTTACTCTACCATTCACAGTCTGAACAAGTTTTATGCCTCAGTTTCCATTAAATAAAAATTAACATTCCTTAAAGTTTATATCATACTTAACCAACAATAGCAAGTACCTTGAACATATGAAAGTCTGTTATTACACTCCAATATTCTGTAGTGCATTCTACACACTAATCAAAATAAGAATTACATTCTCTATCAAGGCTCCCACCCTACAGAGTCTCCAAAAGAATTGTAGTTATTATAGCCAAAAATCACCAGAGCTAATTTCAGCCCAAGGAAGGGTTAGTCATTTGAGCCATGAGACAGGGGCTGAGCTGAAACGTGTTCTTTTGAATTGTCATGTTCTTCATCTCTAGCATTTGATAACCACATCTATCTTTTTAGAGTTCCCCAGATTTTCTTGAAATAGTATTGAGCAGAAAAAATTATTATTTTTTTAGGTTCAGGGGTACACGTGCTGGTTTGTTATGTAGGTAAATTGTGTGTCACGGGGGTTTGGTGTACAGATTATTTTCTCATTCAGGTAATAAGCATAGTACCTTATAGGTAGTTTTCCTATCCTCCCCCTCCTCCCATCATCCACCCTTAAGTAAGTCCCAGTGTTTGTTGTTTCCTTCTTTGTGTTCATGTGTACTCAATGTTTAGTTTCCACTTAAAAGTGAAAACACGTGGCATTTGGTTTTCTGTTCCTGTGTTAGTTCACTCAGGATAATGGCCTCCAGCTCCATCTATGTTGCTGCAAAGGACAAGATCTCATTCCATTTGATGGCTGCATAGTATTCAATGGTGCATACATACCATATTTTCTTTATCCAGTCTACTGTTGGTGGATATTTAAGTTGATTCAATATCTTTCCTATTGTGAATAGTACTGCAATTAATATACACATGCACCTGTCTTTATTATAGAATCATTTACATTCTTCTGGATATAACCCAATAATGGGATTGCTTGGTTGAATGGTAATTCTGTTTTGAGTTCTTTGAGAAATTGCCACACTGATTTCAGAGTTGCTGAACTAAGTTGCATCAGTATATAAGGATTCTCTTTTTTCCCTGCAACCTCACCAACATCTGTTGTTTTTGATTTTGTAATAATAGTCATTCTGACAGATGTGAGATGGTATCTCATTGTGGTATTGATTTGCATTTCTCTAATGATTGAAAATCATTAGAGATTTTCATCTAATGGAAAAATGTTGAGCATTTTTTCATATGCTTACTGGTTGAATGTATGTCTTCTTTTTAAAAGTGTCTGTTCATGTCCTTGGCCCATTTTTATTTTACTATTACTGTCATTATTATTTTGCTTGTTAATTAAAGTTCCTTACAAATTCTGAATGTTAGACCTTTTTTGGATGCATAGTTTGCCAATATTTTCTCCCATTTTGTAGTTTGTCTGCTAACTCTGTTGATATTTTCTCTTGCAGTGCAGAAGCTCTTTAGTTTAATTCGGTCCCATTTGTCAATTTTTGTTTTTGCTGTAATTGCTTTTGGTGTCTTCTTCATGAAATATTTGCCAGGGCTTGAGTCTAAAATGGTATTTCTCTGGTTGTCTTCCAGGGTTTTTATAGTTTTAGACTCTTCATTTAAGTCTTTAATCTATCTTGACTTGATTTTTGTATATGGTGTAAGGAAGGGATCCAGTTTCAATCCTCTGCATAACTAGTTAGCCCAGCACCATTTATTGACTAGGGAGTCCTTTCCCGATTGCTTGTTTTTATGAGCTTTGTCAAAGATATAGCTTATAGCTGCATGCACCTATAAGTGTGCAGCATTATTTCTGGATTTTCTATTCTGTACCATTGGTCTAGGTGTCTGTTTTGTACCAGTACCAGTACTAGGTGTCTGTTTTGGTTACTATAGCCTTGTAGTATAGTTTCAAGTCAGGTTATCTGATTCCTCCAGCTTCGTTCATTTTACTTAGAATTTTCTTTGCTATTTGGGCTCTTTTTAAAATTCTAAATACATTTTAGAATTTTTTTTCTAAATCTGTGAAGAATGTCATTTGTAGTTTGATAGGAATAGCATTGAATCTGTAGACTGCTTTGGGAAGTATGGCCATTTGAACAATATTGATTCTTCCTATTCCTGAGCATGAAATGTTTTCCCAGTTGTTTGTGTCATCTCTAATTTCTTTGAACAGTATTTTGTAATTCTCATTTTAGAGATTTTTCACCTCCCTGGTTAGCTGTATTCCTATGTGTTTTATTCTTTAATAAATACTGCAGCTATTGTATATGAGACTGTGTTCTTGACTGTTAATATTTTATGTATCAATATATAAGATAATTACCTAGGAAGAAATGTTCCTATTTAAATGACCTTTTAGCATATTCTTCACTTTTTTTCCTCTCAGGATTCTCAGCTGGTGAGGGAAGCAGATCAATCAGACCTTGAAGAAAATACCTTCAGAAAATTTAGTATATTCACTCCTAGAAGTTCTAAACACATAAACATCTAATGTTTCCAGATTTTGTCTTTCTTGTTATGGTTGTTTGAACCTTATCTTTTAAATCCCCCCCATAATACTAAAAAGAAAACATAGTCTCTTAAGGGTTGTAGGGGAGAAGAAATATATTTACTTTCTATTTTAGCTTCATGACTGTGACCCTGTAAGAAAAGACAGATTCACAAAAGGAAAGTACATAAATATATTTAATATAAATTTTGCATAATATGGGAGACTTCAGAAAGGATCACAGAAACAGGGTAACTTGCAGATTTTTATGTACAGTCATGTAGGAGTATGATTGGAGGACAAAAGATATGATCTAATAGTCATAAACTGGGGGGAAATTAGCAGGGTCTCTTTGTTCAGATTCCTCTTGGCATCAGTGTGTTTTTGCAGATAAGGATGTTCTTTTCATCTGGGAATAAGGTGAGCACATCTGGAATGAAAGTCCTATGACCCACTTCAGAGAGAGGTCAGAAAATTCTTGTATAGCCTGCCTCAGTGGAGAAGGGCAAGGGGTAGGTAAGAATGACCCTCCTGCTTCTGCCATTTCCTCAAATGACAATGTGCGACATTTCAGGGTAGTCTGTCCTGAACCCCAACAGTGTCCAAGATTGCAAATCAATGACAAATTGGACTACCTTATTATATAAGAGGTGATGTAACTGAATTTAAGTGTGCATATGTTTTCATTGATTTCTATAACCTAAGTCAGGGTAAAGTCCTGATTCTGAAGATGGCCACTCATATTCTAGGAAGAAACAGTAAATTTAAGTTTATATACCAGCTCTGTTATATTTACAAAATATTAAATATGATTGATAAAGGCCATAGTGACACTGTTCCTCCATGAATAATAACTTATAAACATAAGAAGTTATAAAAATAATATGACTTTTACTTACAGAGTAAAATATTTTGCACTGTAATCCTAGTTGGAAGTACTAAATAAAACTAAGGGGTGGAGAAGATCAGAAAATAAATTTTAAAGAAGGTTTCAAGAATTTCATTAATGCTAATTGGCAATTTTAGCAGCTTTCCATGTCAATTTCCTACTTCTCTTGACTATTTCTTACCTTTTTGTCCCTTCTTTAAAACGGAAATATTTCTTCTTGTTTCTTTTCTTGTGTTGATGATCTTGACTCCTTTTCCATTTAGAAAATGAAAAGAATTAAAAGAGAGCTTTTAACAAGTCATTGCCAGCCAGCATCCATTTGTCTTCATCTACTCTTTATTTCCCTGTAACCAGCAGAAGGAGGGGACAGTGCTCTTACCTAAGCCTAGCCTCTCCTCTCGTTCATGTCCAGCACTTCTCATTCAATAGAAGATATTATTCCAAAGATTTCTCTCTCTTTCCTCTGTCTTCCATCTTTACCCTCCATTGGATTATTTCTGTCAAAATGCAAACATAAACATTCTACACTATATCCAGTCCTAAAAAAAAGACTATTTTAATAAAATTCCATTTCACCCTCCATTCCTCTTGTGCTCCTATCCCCTTTCTCTTATCCCTCTTACATCAAAAGTCCTCAACAGTCTTTCCCTCCTTTTTCTTTCTTGGCTGTCTTCTTTTTGTTCTTTTTTTAAACCACTGAATTGGGTTTTCATCCTCATTATGCTGCTGTAACAGCCCTTTATACCACTCAATATATGTATTCATGAAATCATTCATTCAAGAAAATGTTTTGAGCACCTACTATGTGTCATATCCCCACAAAGATAGTGAGTGGGAACCTCAGTACCCAAACACTTCTTTTTCCTTTTGTCCAGGAGTAAAATTTTAAACTCTTGAAGGGATCATAGCTGAGCAAATCTTGATATATTTTCAGGAAAACTGTACAGATGGACAAATTTTGCGCCCTTCTACTTCTTATTTCTCAGAGGAGAGGGGACATACAAAATAGACCCAGGATATCTTGAACAGTGACTACACTCAATTTTATGATACTGCCCTTGGCCCAGGAAGTCATTTCTCCTCTCCTGGGACCCATACTTAAGACAGTCGTACACCTGAATCCCTTTAAATTACAGACTTGAAAGATACAAAGAATCTAAATGTGTAAATTTATTTTCATCAAATTTTATCTTCATTACTGCCTCAGCCTCCGACGTAGCATATTTACATGCTAAATGGCTTCTGGACGTTTAGGCTTTTACTCTATACATATATGAAATGTATATATATTCTTTCCATGTCCCCTTTTAAGCACCTTAACCATATAAACTTCAGAAGATTTCCTGATATTTTGGTTCTTCTTCTTTTAATGGTCTTCTATGACTTTTCTTGAAAATACTTTTCTAAAACGTTTCAGCGTCTAGTCCAGAAAAGTAAATTCAGTAACTGATTTTGGGCACTGTGGTGCTGCTTCAAAAAGATACTAGTTTTCTTTGTCAACGACTGACTTTGCTAGAGAATTTTTAAGGCAGAAGATAGAGGATTCCTTTTTTTCTCTTCTGCTCCTCAGAGGAATATCTTTCTTCTACATGTGTTAAAATTTTTTAGAGGAAAACACTGATCTAGTAATTGATAGATTTGAATTTTAAGTCTCAAAACAACCTCTGAACTACATTGATCACTTTTGTGCTATATATCTGATTAATAACGGCTTTGAAGCTCTTGTGATAGAGGTGTTATTAGGTATGTTCAAGGTTCCTACAATAAACATTCTCTTCCAGTGTAGTTCAGTAGTCCAATAAACATGGCAAGAGTAGCTTTTCCATTCAGATACCTCAAAGTTTTACCAGAAGAACATCGCTTTAATTTTTTTTAAAAGATTTCAAATTAAAACCACTAAATTAGGTCAACTGGTTGTCTCTGGTTATTTAGAAATAAAATGGAAGATGCTATGGAGAAACCGTAATGAACTTAACAAATAAAATACAGTAAGATGTAGCATGAACCAATCTACTTTGCCTAGAAATGTGAACATAACAAATTAACAAACTTAAAACTGCATAGCTCTTTCTATGTGGAAACCTTATGCCAACAACAACAAATCTTCCAGTGAGGTGTTTTATCTCTAGGTAGAACGGCTTCAAGTACAATTAAAGGATCAGTGTTTTTCAATCCTAGTCCCTTTTTTCTTACTTTCTCAAGTGGGAAGAAGTCAAGCATTTGACATAAAGCAAACTGAAGGAATATGGTATTTAAAATAGGTTGTCTCTTCCATAGGGAAATAACAGATTTGAATCTTCTTAGCTTACCTCCAACAGTTTATACTGGCAACAATACAATTTAAAACAGCAGATGGTTACTTGCATATCATAGATAAGCAGGAAAAAAGATAGTGAGATACCAACTGGGATTGCAGCTGGGAAAACTTACAAATTTCAGTAAGGGCTACAGAGATTGAATGTTTATGAGCAATAAAGAAAGGAAACGTGAACAGGAGGCAAAAACCTTAATACAAAAAGGAAAGGTTAATGTGGCAGGTGGTATAGGCCTGTTACTCTTTCCCCTAGGAGAGAGTAAATGCATTTGATAATTTTGCTGTTGCAGAACGTGTACACCATCAGAAGAGTGCAGCATGGACACAAAGGGCTATAATGAAGCAAGTAGACTCATCATGTTCACCACTGAGCATACCTTCACACTGCATTCAGTAAATGGCTCCCTTCTGCATACACAATAAGCCTGTACTCAGCTGAGCTTTCCTTTCTTCTCTGCTGATATTAGTGTATTTCTTTTCCTGTCTCATCATGAACCTATATCGATTACGCAAACTTATTAATAAATAGATCACCTCTGTAGCATGTGGCTAATGCTCTAATTTGCTCACAGCAAACTGAGATTCCTAATGCATGAATTCCATTTGAAATAAATTATACAGGCTGTAGAGTTTATTACATTTTAGTGCGGTCTGGAACAATTTTCTAGATCTCATTTGATTCCTGTTGCTTATTTTGTTATTTAATCTCTATGTTCCTTCATCTGCGAAAGGGGATACTAATAGTACCTACTTCATAGGTTTATTGTGAGGATTTAATGAGTAAACATAAAGCATTGAAACAGCAAAGCACTGTGCTGGCTACTAAATGTTATTTTTAGTAGTGTCAGTGTGTGCAGACAACACTGCAGAGCAGTTTACTGCAGACCCTCTTCTTGCTTTAAAAGTTCCAGCTTCCCTCCTTCTACCCTACTAGTGCAGCAGTAACTTTTTAAAATTACAAGTGAAAAATAGCTGACATTTAGTGTTCACGACGTCTCAGGCACTATTCTAAGTATTTTATATGTATCAACACATTTGATGTTTACAAGATCCTATGATGAAGATGTTAATATTTCCATTTTACATGTGAGGAAATGAAGGCACAGAGGAGTGAAAACTCTTTTCCTATGGCAACATAGTTAATAACTGATGGAACCCAGCTTCAGAACCAGGCTGTTTGGCTCCAGGGTCCACAACCATTTCCACTTCTGTACATAGCTGTCTCCGTTTGTTCTCACATTATCCTATCTTTATGCCTCAGTTCTTTCATTCTAGTCCCAACTCAACTGAGTTTCTCACCTATTCTTTGACTTGATTACTTCCCACTTGCCCTGTAATACTTTCTTTCCAAGTATCTTTAATTTTTCCCACTTCAGCTGCTTTCCGAACAACCAGCTTTCCTTTTGAAATTAATAAGTGTAACCCTTTAATTGGTGTGTTCGTGTCCTAGGAATATTCCATTTCCTCTCCTTTTCTTTACTCCATATTTAACTTCATGAGACAAAGTCTATGCCAGCTGTTGGCAACTGTTATCAAGTTCTTTCCTCACCTATTCCCACTACCCCATTGGAACTGCTCTCTGGAAGTTACTGTGACCCAGGCAAACCTAAAGACCTTTTCTGGCTCTCCTCTCATAGGAGGGCCTTTGGAGACAGAGCCCACAAAGCAGTTATTCCAGGAAATGAGTGAATTAGGATAAATGTTATGAGAGACAGTATAAAAGACTTCCTTTAAAAATTAGTGTTCCTTGTGTTACTTCTATTTATTATCACTTCAGGAGCTACTCTTGATTACTTAGGACTTAAATAATTCACCTTGATATATATTTTACCAATATATTTGAAATAACTATATAATTTTCTATATTTGAAGATTTGTTTTTTCATTATTTTGACATTTTCTTAACATTGTTCTTTTCCCTCAAACTCTAACAATGTTACAAATAAAAATTCTTACAAATAAAGAAGATGATTAGCATAATAATGTCCATGACCCTCAATTTCTTAAAGCAACTGACATTTAAAAACTGGTTGGACAGGTTGTCATTGAACTGTAAGAATTACCTATGGACTTTCAGATAATTGCTAATTTAAAAATATGCATGGTTTGTAACTGTGTATTGTTTAAAGTGAATCTCTCTCTCTCTCACACACACACACACACACACACACACACACACACACACACACAGATATATATATATACAAGTCTCTACTGACATAGGCCCTGAGCTAAATTCAGGGTCTAGGCTAGGAAAGGCTACTTCTTGTTTCAACTGGCATTCATAAAACGTCATTTCCTGACTGGGTATTAGGCTCAGCTTTTAAAGGGTATCTTTGTATCTCTCACAACACATAGCACAGTGTATGAGGTAGAATAATTATTCAATTATTCCATTCTATTATTCAATAATTACTCATGGAATGAATGCATGACTCTATGACAGGTTGAAGAGAATGAAGAGAGTATTTTTATAGTTTCCTCTTGCTGCTCACCTCATGTTTTACTTGAGAACTATGTGGTGTTTTAGAAGCAGAATCTTGGAAGTTTAACTAAAAACAGGGAGAGGAGAAAGTTTATATACAGAATGATAATATTTCCTCCTTCCATCCAGTTCTATCCTGGCATTTTGGCTTTTACCAGGTAACAGCAGTTACCTGGCTGAATATTATGCTAGTCATAATAATGCAAAGACTGAATATTGATTTAAACAAAATTGTGCTAGAACTATGTTGGATTCTGTATTACTCAGGGTCCTTCAGAGAAATATAACCAACAGAAGATATATATTAATATACACAAACATACATATATTTTTATATATACACACATTTATATACATATATATGAACTTTGTGTATTTGCATGTGTATATATATGTGTGTGAAAGAGAGAGATTTATTATAATAAATTGGCTCTCTGAAGCCGAGGTGACCACATAACAATCAAAAATGGAAAAAAAAAAAAAAAAGGCTCATATAATTTTGAAAGCTGACCAGTTGCAAGATCTGCAAGGTAAATTGGTGAGCTGCAGATTGAGGAGAGGTGATGGTGTGGTCCCAATCCGAGGTCTAGCAGACTTAAGACCTCGGAAGAGCCAATGTTGTAGTTTGAGTCCAGAGATAAGGTAAAACCAATATCTCAGTTTGAAAACAGAGAGGCAGAAAGAATCCTCTCCTATTCAGGAGAAGCTCATCCCTTTTTGGATGAGGTGTACCTACTTTGGGGAGGGTACTCTGCTTTCCTCAACCTGCTGATTTAAATGTTAATCCTGGCCGGACGTGAAGGCTCACGCCTGTAATCCCGGCATTTTCGGAGGCTGAGGTGGACGGAACACTTGAGGTCAGCCTGGCTACCACAGTGAAATCCTGTCTCTACTAAAAATACAAAAAATCATCCAGGCACAGTGGTGTGTGCCTATAGTCCCAGCTACTAGGGACGCTGAGGCACGAGAATCGCTTGAATCCAGAGGACTGAGGCTGCAGCGAGCAGAGATTACACCACTGCACTCCAGCCTGGGCAACAGAGGGAGACTCTGTCTCAAAAAAAAAAAAAAAAAAAGTTAATTCCATTTACAAACACCTTCATAGAAACAGCCAGCATAATGTTTGACCATATGTGGGTACCTCATGGCCTGGTCAAGCTGACACAAAATGAACCATCACAGATTTTATAAGAGTGTAATATATGGTAGCCCGGGTGGCTGGGGGTGGTGGTGCTAAGCATGGGGTGGGTGCAAAATCGCGACGATTATTAAAACAACTTTTTGGCAATTTAAAACAAGCTAGTAATATAGGCGTATTTAGAGGACTCCAAAAAAGGACATTTAAAAAAATTACAATTTTAAATAATATTTAACATTTATTGAGTATCATCAGTACTCTGTTAGTTGTTTGTTTTTGTTTTCAATATTTTTTTCACGTAATTCTTATAGAAACTCTGTGGTAACTGTGATTGTTGTCACCATGTTACAGATTAGCAAAGTTTACCTGTGACACAGTGGTTAAGATCACACATGGACACTGGAGTCAGACTGCTAGGGTTCAAAGCCTGGTTCTGCTACTTACCAGATGGCTGACCATGAGCAATTTACTTAGCCACTTTGTGCCTCAGTTTTCTTATCTAGAAAGTGTAATAATAGTACAATCTGTTCTGATGGCTGTGATTTAACTGACTTAAAATTTGTAATGTGTATAAAATCCTTAAAGCAGTCCTGACACTGATGGAAAATATTTAAGTGTGTTAATAATAACAAAAAGTATTATTTTTGTATTATTTGCCACCAGAAAAAAGTATTATTAGTCACAACTAAGACCAAGAGCACCTACTAAGTTTCCCAGTGTCTGGCACTGTAACACGATTTTTACAGATCAATCTTATGCAGTTTTAGAGACAATACTAAGTGTTTTGATATGCATTTTCATCTTCACAAAAAGTCTAGCAGGTAGATTTGATAATTCTCATTTTTAAAGCAAGGAAATTGAGGTTTAGAGAATCAGCATGGCCATTTGATATTATGGTATATCTCTTTTTCCTTCTCCAACTCAACTAAAATTAGATGAATAAAACAAGAATAAATCCACAAAAAGAATCCAAACAAATGGGAGCTAACCCCACAGGAGGGTTGGCAACCTAATTTTGGAAGGTGGAAAGTGAGCAAAGGTATGGTTACTGTATAGATCATTCATCTATGCTCTTAGCTCAAATCCATCCTTCTTTATGATGTTGGACATGGCGATCTCTGAACTCCATTTCTCAGAAATCCTTGCTGGCTGGCTTCTTGTCAGAGTCTCTCAATAGTGGGGACTAAAGGGAGATCAGACAACAAGAGTTTCTTTGTGTTCTGATAAAGATAAAGATTCTCATCCTAACCAGACTTCAGTTAGGCTCCTCTGAAGCTTCTTGCCAACTAGGCCACAACTTTTGGACTCCTGTGTCTGTCTTGTATCACTCAATTTTAGCAAGAATCCTGCTAAGCTGGTTTAGTGAGAATCCCTCACCGTCAATGTCTGATCATCCTCAATATAACATCTGACAAATTTCCACACCCCCTACCATCCCATAGGCGATGTCAGATCACCCTGGTTTGCCTTCATCAAGAGACATATCAGGTCCAAACAGCTAGAATCTCCTTTTACCCGTGCTGTTTCTTCTTAGTGATGTTCTATCCACTGCTCCTCACCCCATTTCTGTCTGTAAATTCCACTTTACCTTGCTTGTTATATTCAGATTTGAGCCCAGTTCTACCCTGAGATTATTTTTCCTGTTGCAATAGTCCCAAATAAAATCTGGTTTTATCTATTTAGCTACTGACCAGCTCTTGTTTTCTCGGACAGTTCCCCTGCCCCACCTGGCCTTTTGGTTTGAAACATCAGCTTCTTTCAGGACTCTCAGAGCTAGCTGCCTCATGTCCCTGCAGAGGTACCAGCAGCAACTACGCTTACATTGTGAACCCCAGCTCTGTGAGGACTCTCCTCTGTTCCTCTAGGTTCTGAAAACCCCATCACTTCTCTTTGTTCCTTAAGCCCTAGTGGGGGTGGTAATTATATCCAACTTTGTAATCAATTATTTGAGTCTAATTTTCTTCGCTTGATATAACTTGTATGGTTCATGTTTTTTCCAGTTGGTCCCTGAGTGACCCATTAACTGACTTAATAACTTAATAGAGAAGAGAAAACTGAAGCCTGTTTAGATGAGGAAATCAACATGAAGTGAGAAGACTGAAGCAACAAAACATCAGAAAGTGTCAGAAACTGTAAACATGAGGAATCTCTGAAGATGAGGATTCATCTTCAGATAAATAGAGATGAATATTCAGATGAATAGAAAAGGGGTGGGATGAATAGAGAAGGCCTGAGAGTGTGTCTTAGAAGCAGTTACATTCTGCAGATTCTTTTTCTTTTCCTTACAGAAAGATGAACATTTTTACGCGTCCGTGGCAGGAAACAGAAGGTTCACTTTCACAATAACTGAAGCAGCACAATCTGGAATTAATCCTAGAGCAGTCTCAGAATCAGGAATAACAAAAGTAGTGAAAGCAGGGCAGAGCAGATTTAAGGAAATAATAGCAAGAATGGGAAACGGGGATTAAGTGAAAATCATCTTATTGAAAACTGTCGTTGCCATCTCCTTTAAACTCTGAAACACTGACAGCTAGGTTCACATGGAAAGCAGAAATTGGATCATTATTCTCTTGATACGTTGAGAACCACAAGAGAAATAGCCATAGGTTCTGAAATTTGGTCTCCCAAACAGCTACGAAGACAGCTTGACCGATAGTCACTGGATAGTGAAACTCACTTGGTGAAATGCCCTGTTCCTACACAGTTTCTTGTTTGAGAGTTAAATATGAATGGCCAACCCATTGGCAGTTGAACAAAAGTGCTAATATAAGGGGCAAAATAACAACCAAAAAAAAAAAAAAAAAAAAGTGGAATAAAAGAGGCAAAGTAATAGGAGAGAAAACATCACAAAATCTATTACTATATTTAGAGAAATAAAAGAATATAATTCTTTTTTAAAAAAAATAAAGATTATTTAGAGGACAAGAATATGTTCTTAGAATATTAGGAATCTGGTAGCAAAATTGTATACATATATTTTTGGATATTTATATGCAACATATTATATATATATACATATATGTATGCAGTAGAAAAAAAAAGTTTGGGCAGTTTCCCAGAAAGTAACACTAAAAGGAAAATTCATGGGTAAAAAGAGATAAGAAATGTTTAAGGACAATCATGAAAGTTCAATATCTGAATGTTAGGAAATCCAGAATAAGAAAACAGAGAAATTGAAGAGTCAGGCATGAAGAAGGAAATATGCATTAATTATCAAGTAGGTAGTAAAAGAAAATTTCCCAGAACTGTGAAAGATTAATTTCTCAATTAAAAGACTCCATAGATAGCACAATGAATTAAAACAACAAGAGCAACAACAACACACACACACACACACACACACAGACACACACCATGGCACTTCTTTGTGTCATATTAGAAGACCAGAGATAAAGAGATGGTCTGAAAAACTTAACAAAAAGGTAAGAAGAGGGGAAAAAAAAGACAGATGCAAAGTATCAGGAAATGGAATCAAAGGGGATGATGGCTTTCCTAAAATAATGTTAGCATTGCTTGCATTTTAAACTGTAATCCTGGTTGGCTTCAAATTAAATTTAAAGATATGTATGGAATTTGCTAAATATCACAAAAGTAATTAATGACATGGAGAAATTCGGATCCAGATCTACTAACACCAATTTCCACATTTTTCAATAGAGTTCAATATAGTTGGAGTTGGTGTAGAATAAATACAAATAAAGGAATGATTAAAGAAAAACTTTTGAAAGTCAGTGTTGTGCTTTGGTTTTCAAAATGATGAATCTGAATTGCTTGATAAAAGTAGAGAAAAACATTTAGAGTTGATTAAATGGTCACATGCTATTAAGCCTAGGAAAACTAGCTTCATTAAGGTGGAAAGGATTTATTTGATAGGGTGTCTACAGTGTTTATAATACAGTTTACCAGGTACTTCATTCTCTTCTCTTTTCCTTTCATCTAGTAAAGACACAATTCTTCTTTCCACCCTGATGCCAAATGACCCAAGCTGGTCCAATTCTAATATATTACTCCCCTGGCTACAGTGATGGTAGGCTCATGATACAGGGAAGACAAATCAGACCTTTACTCTGGTATTTATAAAACTGGACAGGTAATAGAGAAGGTCCTTTTTTCTATAGTCGTGCAACTGTCAGAATAAGAGCCCAGAGCTGCTAAGAACCATATCTTTCACTATGCGGGGCAAAGTGGGAAAAAGAAAAAAACAATGAGAGTAGAGTTTCAATAGCATTTTGAAAGCCACAATTCAACCTTGTATAATGCCAGCTTACTGATGTCTTTCCAAATATTTGTTTGTATGCGACAATAAATTTAGCTTAAGTGAGTTGAGTTGACCATCTATCACCTAACTTTAGAATCTTGGCTAAATCACAAGATGTATTTGAAGGGTTATAGGGTACAAGGGAGAAAGTTAGTTGAGTACATTTTGATTAAAAACTAAAGAGTGATTATTAGTTATAATAACTAATGAGGGCAGTTCAGATTGTAGACTTGTTTAAAGTGATAAAATGGTTTTCAATAAAGTCTCCTTTTCTATATCAGTGAGACGATGATACTGGGTAAATAAAAGGTTAGCAATAAAAAACAAGCCAAAATATAACTGTAAGAGTTCACTCATGATAAATTTAGGATGAATCTACCCTATAAAAATGGATGAATGTAAATGCTTTCTTATAGTTGTGCTTTTGGTTCATTTTAACTACTGTGATTTCTGCAAGTTGATAGTATTTAAAGGTCAAATTTTTTGATATTTATTTCACAGAATAGGTGAGAAAATAAAAATAATTTTTGAAAAGTTATAGCCAAAAAAAAACCACAACTATTTGTGTAGAGTTCAGAAAGTGTTCTAAAACATCTTTAGTGCTAATTATGTTCCAGGCATTATATATAGCATTGCATCATATATTTAACGCAACTCTAAAAGGTTCTTTTTATTGGGTCCATTTTTCAGATGAGAAAATCAAAATTCAGAGAGGTTAATGACCTGCCTGTGATTACACAGTCAGTAGGTAGAAACTGGAATTCAAACCAAAGCTACGTAACTCCCAAATTCATCCTTTTCATAATGCTCCACTGCCAAATGGAAATTCATATCAAGTTTCATAGGTATAATTACCATGCTCTCACAAAAGAATATGTAAATTTACAATAGTAGAGTAGAATTTTCATAGATAAGAACTTTACGTTCTGTTTCAATTTAGATACTGAATCTAAGGTTCTTTGAGAGCAGGACGTGACTTACACTTTTTATCATTATGTTGACTGCCCATAAAAAATTCACTCAATGCATTTTCTTTTTATTCTTAGAATCATGTTAACATGATTCTTTATATATGCATTTCAATTTGCAACACTCTTAAACCTAATTTGTTCTAACTGAATAAAAGTAATTTCTGATTAATAAATTTCATAGTTGATACATGTCATTGAGTTTTCCTTTCCAACTACATAGTTAAGTGTGACTTTCTGTTTTCTCAGTTTCAGCCAAGTCTCCAAGAGGCTAGACCAAACAATAGGTATCTTTACCAAACAAGTGGTAAAGAAGGTTGACAGGCCACCTAAAGAAGACTTAGAAGTCCTCTAGATCTGCGCTGTGTAATACTGTAATCACTGGTCACATGCATCCATTTAAGTTCAAATGTAAAAGCATTAAAATGAAGCAAAATTAAAAATTAAGTCCTCCAATTGTACGAGTCACATCTGAAGTGCACAGTAGTCATGTTTGACTAATGTTTCCCATATTAAACAGTGTAATATAGAATATTTCCTTCATTGTAGAAAGTTATTTTGGACAGCATTGATCTAAACAATGTGAAGAACACTTAGAATGGAGTAGTTAAAAAACTGCCTTTTCAGCATTAACCTATAACTTATCCTTATTCCTATAAGAAATGCCCAAGAAAATGTGATTAGACATTAGATATCTAACCCATTCCTCCAAAAAATATTTAAAGCCCTAATTTGTATCATTTTCTAATTTCCATGATATAAATATTTCCAACATGTGGTTTCAAGCTACCATGATAAAGCCACTGAACACAGCGTTGGGAATTGACTCTACCAGCTCTTTCGAGCCCTTCATATAAGCTTCATCTCCATAATAAACATTGCCTTTTACCAATTATAGTTCTAGCAAAGGGGTTTTCTGAGGAAACCGCAAAGCATGCTGCAAGAAAAAAAGCTGGCAGCCAACATGAAGACATGATACTAAGTTACAACTGAACCAACATTACATATGGCCTTTTTGCCCCTGTACCACTTCTCTGCTCTCCTGTACCTGACACTGCAGAGATCAGAAATATGAGTAAAAAGTGTAAATATGGGGTAAAATGTGAGGTAAGAACTGCCAGAGAATGAGATAAAAAGTATATCAAGTTAAAAGATATTGTCAACTCTGCATTTTTTCCCCCGATGTAGCATGTGACAGATGTAAACTGAAGTAGGAGAGAAGTTTAAAATTAGATGATGGTCTGTATTTTTATAGAGAATGAACTGGATATTTTTGCTATTTGAAAATTGTCTAAAAGCTATGGAATCTATCCAACTTCATTAGGAAAAAGAAAAAAATCTTCAGATAAAATTCAGAAAGTAGAGGTGAAAAAACATACAGCTGCATTCTGCCTGTGCCTAACCTAGTCTAACTAGTTCAATAAATTGGTCCTATAAGTAATATAGAAAGTCAAACAAGAATGAATGCCTAGAAGAAATAGAATTCTAAATATAATTTTAATAAAGTAAAGTTATTACCATGACTAATCCCAAGCTTATCTGGGCTACCCTCTGCTATGCAATCACTTTGTCAGAATTAGTCACTTCCTCTCACCCCCAAGAAAAGTTATTTTTCCAATTAAGCTATTGGTAACAGTCTTCCTTGGGTTTCCTCTAGACTGCCTAATCTCCTCCACTGTGAATTGCTGGGGGTTGGAATCATGGGGTGTTTATTTTTGTACCCTTGCCATGCTTAAAATGAGATACAGTTTTTCACTTGTATATAGTTGTGTTCTGCAGTGTCTGTGGGAAACATT
Organism: Macaca fascicularis; assembly: GCF_037993035.2. Taxonomy (NCBI): domain Eukaryota; kingdom Metazoa; phylum Chordata; class Mammalia; order Primates; family Cercopithecidae; genus Macaca; species Macaca fascicularis. The sequence goes on from NC_088385.1 coordinate 92,521,397, forward strand.
TGATCCCTTTAGTAGTTGAAAAAGATTATACTAGGTGTGAAATTGGCTTGCAGAAGTTATTCATTTACTTATTTTTTTGAGACAGTGTCTCACTCTGTTTCCCAGGCTGAAGGGCAATGGTGTGAACTTGGCTCACTGCAGCCTCGACCTCCCAGGCTCAAGCAATCCTCCCACCTCAGTCTTCTGAGTAGCTGAGACTACAGGCACATGATAGCATGCCTGGCTAATTTATGTATACGTATTTTAGAGACAGAGTTTTGCTATGTTACTAGGCCTGGTCTTGAAATCCTGGGCTGAAGCATTCCTCCCACCTTGGCCTTACAAAGTGCTGGGATTACAGATGTGAGCCATCACACCTGGCCTGCACAAGTCATTTTATATTGGCAACGTAAATGTCGGTTTAATTCCAACTTGGGTGAAGAAAATAATCAATTCTACTCAATAAAAATAAAAATAAATTACATTTTATTATCCAGTGGGGAAGATTCATAGACCACACAAATCTAATAAACCAGCAGAGGTTGGAGACAGCATAAATGTTGGACACAGTGAATCTTCCAACAGCACAAAATTATTTGTCAATTCTTGAGGAATGTTTTTCTTCAGAATTTCATACAATAGAAAGGATAACTTCTAAACTGCATGTGTATTATTATTCAGTAAAATACGGAGAGATTAATTGTCAAATATCTTATAAGTTATGCAAATTAACATAATATATTAAATTATCATTTTGTGGTAACAAAGAAGAACACCACTAATTTTCAATTCCACTAGAACCAAGTCTGTTAGCTCTTATTCACATTCATTCTACGGTTTCAAATCTATGAATTATTTCACCTGGCTAAAGGGGCTTATGCTTGATCATATCTATTTTGAACTCCTAATTTTTGCTCTTGATTCATTTCCTTCTCAGACTTCCTACATGCACAGCTCTCCACATCTTAATTGTTAGTAACACTATCAATTTACATAGTTGTTCTGGGCAAAACCTTAACATCATCCATGACCCCACTCATTTTCTCATCTTTCACATCCAGGAAGTCCTGCTGACTCAACCACCAAAAATATATATGGATTCTGACTTTTCTCCTTGGTCCAAATTAACATCTGAAATAGTTATAAAACTAGTATCCTTGTTTTTACCTTGCCCCTTTTTCTTTTATCTTATAGTGAATACTACTTTCTTACATAAAATATTAAATTATATTTATTTTTCAATGACTATCTCCTCTACTATAACATAAGCCCTCCTAGGGCAGAGATTTCTCATAATGTATGTGTGTATATATATATTTGCATATAAAATGCAAAAATGAATTTGTTGAACAAAAAAATGAACGTTTGTTAGGACAAGCATTTATTCACTGCTTAAATATTTGTTGAAGATATCCATGTATATATGTATATCTCTATATAAAATATATTTTAAATATATGTATGTATGTATATACATAAATATTTGTGAATATATGTGTATATAATTATACACATACACTCAGCTACACATATAATGATTTTGGGTATAGTATTTGCATAGAAAGTTACATTTAGTAGAATAATTGTAAATATATTTATTTTAGATTTTTAAATTTTTTTATTATACTTTAGGTTCTGGGATACATGTGCAGAATGTGCAGGTTTGTTATAAGGTATACATGTGCCATGGTGGTTTGCTGCACCTATCAACCTGCTACCTACATTAGGTATTTCTCCTAATGCTGTCCCTCCCCTATTTCCCCACCCCCAGACAGGCCCCAATGTGTGATGTTCCTCTCCCTGTGTCTATGTGTTCTCATTGTTCAACTCCCACTTATGAGTGAGAGCATGCAGTGTTTGTTTTTCTTTTCTTGTGTTAGTGTGCTGAGAATGATGGTTTCTAACTTAATGCATGTCCCTGCAAAGGACATGAACTCATCCTTTTTTATGGCTGCATAGTATCCCATGGTATATATGTGCCACATTTTCTTTATCCAGTCTATTGTTGATGGGCATTTGGTTTGGTTCCAAGTCTTTACTATTGTGAACAGTGCCACAATAAACATACTTGTGCATGTGTCTTTATAGTAGAATGATTTACAGTCCTTGGGGTATATACCCAGTAATGTATTGCTGGGTCAAATGGTATTTCTGGTTCTGGATCCTTGAGGAATTGCCACATTGTCTTCCACAATGGTTGAAAATATATTTAGTTTAGATTTTATTAAATATATAATATTTGATCCTTTAAAACGTCATCCTATAAAAAATTATGACTTAACTTGAATCTAGAAATTCTGCATCAATACTTTAAATGAAGACGGTAGAAAAATAACACCTCAAAGGGACTATGGGAATAATAGAGTTGGGCTTTTGTCATTTATGGATATATCCACCGAAAGCAGCATGTTGCTTCTGTTATTTAACAGGAAAATTACTAAGCTAATTCCTTCATTCAAAAGCATATATTTAATATGTACTTTGTGTATGAAATTGTACAGTTTTTTATGAACCTTTGAGCCTTTGGGTGCATAGGAAAATGAATGAGACACAGATTTTATTCTTAATCTTAATGTAATGAATAGTAGAATTTTATTTAATATAAAAATAGTCATAATGTGATTATTACCATACCAGGAGCACACACATAGTGTTATATACCCTCAAAGAAAGAAGAGATAAATATGGAATAAAATTTGTGTTTTTATTTATTTTTTAATTACATTGAAATAAAGGGAAGACATTTTTAAAATTAGAAAAGGCTCCCTTCCATCTTCGAGATGAAATATCTATAAAACGTTACTAAAAGTTCACATAACAATTAAAGACATTTTGGATTTATTATTTTTTTTTAATTTCAGAACTTATTAGACATTGAAATGTGTGATGGTTAATTTATAACATGAAAAATTACAAGCGCTATGCTTTTATTGAATATGTAATATGGCGATTTCAGCAAAAGCATCCAAGCTGTGGACAAATTAAGTAGATATCAAAAGAGCCACCCATATGAAAAGAATCTTAAATACCTCCGAAATTAAGGGAACTTATGTGTATGATTAAATGGGGAAGTAATTATCCCATTCCTAAATTATAAAATAAAGAATAGAAATTCATGTCACAGAAAGCAACAATCTCACGTAGCATTTACAATTAACTGTGAATGACACATTGAAAATGTATTTACCTTTTTGAAAGGCAGCGTAATTTCTTAGGCTCAAAATTTGTAGTTGATACATTTAGCAATTTCTGGTTATAAATTTCATTCCTTTGTTCTTTAGGATATCTATCCCTAATAGGAAAAAGAACAGACATTCTTAAGATATTATACTTGTCTTTCAACAATGAAAATATCTCACAAATGCCTTAATTAAAAATAATTTGGCCAGGCACAATGGCTCACGCCTGTAATCCTAGCACTTTGAGAGGCCGAGGTGGGCAGATCATTTGAGGTCAGGAGTTTGAGAACAGGCTGACCAACATGGTGAAACCCTGTCTCTGCTAAAAATACAAAAATATTAGCTGGGTGTGGTAACACACATATGTAATCCCAGCTACTGAGGAGGCTGAGGCACGAGAATTGCTTGAACCTGGGAGGAGAAGATTGCAGTCAGCGGAAATCATGCCATTGCACTCCAGCCTGGACGACAGAGTGAGACTCTGTCTCAAAAAAAAAAAAAAAAAAAAAAAATTATCCTTAGTTTTTTTATTTTGTTTTGTTTGTTTGTTTCTTTTCCCTATTCTCATAGAATATAATCCACTCCCTGGTATTTATTCTTTTTTTGTTCTTACCATTTTACCTCCAACCTCCTTCATAAACTTTCCTGGCTTTACTACATGTATTAAATCCCTCTTTTCAAAAATTCAGTTTGGGCCGGGCACGGTGGTTCATGCCTGTAATCCCAGCACTTTGGGAGGCCGAGGCGGGAGGATAATGAGGTCAGGAGATCGAGACCATCCTGGCTAACACGGTGAAACCCCATCCCTACTAAAAATAAAAATTCAGTTTGTATTCTGCTGCATATGTATACATTCACAGGCTTTCAGATTTGGGAGAATGAAATCTCTTGCCGTTGTACCTGTCATCTATAAATCCAGCGGTGTGCTAGCAAACTGGCTCTCTATATTAAAACAAAAAGAGAAATTCTGACTTGGAGTGTTTGCCAATTTCTCTAGTGTAAATTAACCCACACCTTGGTGATTTGAAGCAACCAAACCAACCGATAAAATTCTTGATTATTTAACAATCAGCTTTCATAACCACTATAAATTGACTCAAACACATGTTGAGTCAGATATACTCATGATGAGTGTCCAGATATACTTATCTAGAATATCTTTTGTGACTTACAATTATTTCATGAAGTGTCCATCTATTGATGGAGATCTCAAGTTGTAAAAATGATATCCCTGGCCGGGCACGGTGGCTCATGCCTGTAATCCCAGCACTTTGGGAGACTGAGGTGGGTGGATCACCTGAGGTCGGGAGTTCGAGAACAACATGACCAACATGGGGAAACCCCGTCTCTACTAAAAATACAAAATTAACCAGGCATGGTGGCATATGTCTGTAATCCCAGCTACTTGGGAGGTTGAGGCAGGAGAATCACTTAAACCCAGGAGGCAGAGGTTGTGGTGAGCCGAGATCACGCCATTGCACTCCAGCCTGGGCAACAAGAGAGAAATTCCATCTCAAAAAAAAAAAAAAAAAAAAAAAAGAGAGAGAGAGAGAGAAAGAAAAAGAAAAGAAAAACAAAAAAGAAAAGAAAAAAAAATTATTTGATATTAACCCAATATCTTCCCTGCATTTTTCCCCTGAATTGGCGTTAGTCAAAATTCAAAAGCTATACAGTGTAAATAGAAATTATTTGGCAATGTCACTGAAAGACTTTAAGGTGGCTAGTATGCATGTCTTCTTTCCCAGGTTAAGCACAATTTTTTTCAACTGCTCCTCATATCCCATGGTTTCCAAAGTCCTTAACAGCTTATTATATTCCTGGGGGTGTATGAAAATTAAGAGTCATCAGGGTTCAGAAATTAACCCCTAGCTCCAGATGTGGTCGGGGTAGAGCAAAGTGCCAGAGAATTAATGCTTTGCTTTCCTTGTCACTATAATTTTGCTAATGCATTGTATGGATTCGTTAGAAATTTTGGCTGCCACATCACTCAGTTTACAGAGAAATTGTAAAGCCAACTTATCCACCCAGACCTCTTAGTTTTTTTCAAACCCAAAATGCAGTTCAGCCACTTTTTCATCATCTTGTATCTGTCCAACTAATTTCTGAAGCTAGGTGTAGGAATTGTGTTTAATACTTCATGGATTTCATACCATTAGTTAGACATTAGTTAGACTCTTCATTTCAAACAATATGAATGAATCATAATCAATCAACCTCTCCCATCACTGTGCTTATAATATTCCCAGATACAAAATATGTCTTCCTTTTTTATGCAAAGGAAAAATAATCTCAATTGATAAGATAACAAGAAGAAACAAAGAGCCTTTCTATCAGTAGCAGCATATGGGAAAAACCTGTGCTTTAGATCTTTAGATACTTTTTTTTTCTTTGTGAGATATTCTATTTTTCTCCTCAGCCATCCATCATTCTGAAATGATGGGCTGTATCCCAGAAAACACATTTTTTTACACCATCTGCGTTGACTCAGTTCCAAATACTTCTTTGTCTCCAATGCGCATTTTTCAGTTAGATCAAGAGATGACAACTCCACCTGTACAATGCAATTTCCTTGCCCCAAATCCTTTTGACTTCAACCTTAGATTTCAAAGTAACTAATGATGTAATTCAAGTTCTTTTTTGAGCTATTGCTCATTTTCTCATGAATCAGCAAAAGAAGGAAGCAGTTTGAGCTTCTCGTAAGTTCTGGCAGATTCCTCTTTATCTCAGAAAAGAATATCTTGGAAGATAGTACTCTTCTCTATTAACTATGGGAGTGTTTATATAACTAACTCTATATACCTCAGGAGAAAATCACTAGTGCTTACTATATGTCTTTTTTTATACTGCTTTGTTTCCACCAATTTGCACTTTCTACTTATTTTGCACATGGTAATGTAAATCGATACCTGTATCAGCTGACATTGTCATATACTTTGGTGTATGGTAAGCTTATCTCCTTTACTCACTTCTTAAAAATCAAGATCTGCTTTAAATATTTTATGCCTCTTACAGAACTGAATTTAACTAGTTTTTGTTAATATGCTTACACATATATCTTAAGTGAAAATTTTTTCAGTGGGCTAACTGGTAGAGTAACATGATAGAGTAACATCTCAAATCTGGGCTCCAAACAAACCTCTTCTAGGAAACCTCTCTTATTAACTGTACCTGACCATAGTCAGTCTTTTCCATGAGTTCTTGTAAGCACCAAGATGCTCGGTGTGAAGCACTCTGAATTAAACTTATTAATATGTTGCGGATATATTAGTGCTTAATATTTTCCAATCTTTGTTTCTTACCTCCTCCACTACATGATAACTTCTCATCGAGCAGAGATTTTGCCAGTCTTTTAACTCTCTTCTCAGAGCCCTTCAGGTCCCAAAACTCTTTAAAATAGGATGTGAAACATCTGGCTGCCCTCCATCTTCCCAGGTTCAACAACCGACATGCAGCTCTTCACACTAAGCTTCCGGGTTGCTCTGTAATTTCCAGAAGATATTCCACCCCTGGTATGCTTCTGTTCCTTCCTGGAATGACTGATATTTCTACCATTCATGAGAAAATTTATTCCTCTTCTAAGTGTCAGGTTCAGGTCAAGAATGTCTTTCTAATGAAATTCGTACTGTGCCCATAACCTCTGTGTCTCTCTTTTCTACTGAACTATCTTTCCTGTATGGGTTTCTGTAGAGGGTAATTGATAGAACACATGCTTTTGAATCACAGAGACCTTGGCATGAATCCAATTCTACCACTTTTAAGACGTGTGATTTCTGTCAAGTTATTTAACAATTCTAATCCCTTGTCTAGGATAGTTTTGAGGTTTAAATAAGTGATCCATGTAAAGCGCTTAGCAATTAGGTTGGCACAGAGTAAGCCCTTAGTAAGTGGCAGCTTTTTTGAACTGTAAGATTCTGGAGACCAGGTCATCTTTGAAATCAAGAGTCTGTTTCTTCATAAGTGCTTGGTAGTGTTTATAGAATTATTGCAATGAATACTTCTGCAACAGGGGAAGCATCGAACATTGAGACAGTGAGAGTCAGTCCTCAACATGCTGTAGGCCTGACTTCAGATAGGACCTTCAGATTTTTACTAGGCTTTCAACACATTGACTAGAATGTACGTACTGAAGAGTGGAAAAGTTAATATTAAAAATAAAAATACTAATTAAGCCTACTTAAAAGTCCTCCATAATTTTCAGTGAGGCTTTTTTCATTAAACTAGTTTTCAGACACTCACTCTACCATTCATTTTTGGATCTGTGAAATAATAGGAGAGAAGCATTATTATGCTTGTATGACAAATCTCTTGATTAAAATACCTGCAAGTGCAATTTCAAAAGACCATAGTAAAAATCAGCCCAGTTGTTTAGAACCAGACATGGCAAGATCATTGTCATGTGTCAAATTGAACCAGACTCAAGTTAAAAATAACAATAAAAAATAGTACTTTACTTTGGGTAATGTCTACAAGTAAAAACTGACCAGTTGTATGTCATTTTGAAGGACAAACATACTGGCATCTAGAAGGTCAGAAACAAACCCATTTCATTTTTACAGAGACTATTTTAGGGCTGATCTTTAGATTTACTTGCACATTAAATAGGCTTCTAATATTTCTTCCTAGCTTCAGTCTTGACCCACCATAATGATCCCTTTACAACTGTAGTCTAAAATACAAAGAATGAAATGTGGATTCCCATCTTATACCATACACAACAGTCAAAATGGATTAAAGACTTGACATTTAAGATGTGAAACAACAAGATACCTGGAACAAAATACAGGGAAGAGGCTTCTAGATATTGGTCTCAGCAGTTACTTTTTTTTTTGCATTTAACACTATATGTGCTTATGGTATGAGCACCCATAAGATGTTATAACCCATTCAAGAGATAATATGGCAATTACTTTTTCAGAATGTAAATGCCTTGTACATTCCTTTTTAGCATTGACAGAACCTAACTAATTGCCTTATTCATCTGAGTAGTGCATGTTTGTTGAATCAAATTACATTTGATTAAATCTAATGCCAGGATAGTTATTTTGAGGATGGGTAAAATTTATTTACTCTTGTAATTATTTTGCGAATATACATTGTGACGTTCATTAACATGTACAAGCAATTTAAATTTAGAAACGTATACTCCAATCAATAGTAATCTTCATTACAGAATTTCCTCTACTAAATACCACATGTGTGGTCAAAAATGACGAGTCTCATGGCTTTCAAGAAATATTCACATAGAAACCAAATGACAAGTAATATCCAACAGCTGCTGCCTTTAGGCAAACTGTAATTAAAATCTCCTATGTTTAGAAACATAGAAGTGTTCTACTATCTAGATAGTAGAAGTGCAAAATCATTTTACTTGGCAACATTTTTCTTTTTGATATATACATATCCGTGTGAAATAAATCACACAGCCATTCATTGGCTATGTGACAAAACCCATTTACTTTCTTACTAGAGGGTTCATTGATTTTATTGATTTGTTTTCCTAGGGCTTACTTCTGACTGTAAAGCTGCTAAATTAAAATTTTCAAAAAGGTAAAATCATAACTATTATATAAAACAAATATGGGCTAAAGGTTTATTTAACTCAATTAGTATGAGCACCCATAAGACTTTATAACCCATTCAAGAGATAATATGGCAACCAGCCCTTCAAAAATACTGAAATTAATTTTCCTACAGATCCAAAAGTGCTTAATGTTTCATACAGCCATGATACGTAATATTTGGGTTTCTTTTTCTATAGAACAGAAACTAATTATGTCTTTTCTTACTTTGTACTGCTCTCAGCTTTTTTAAAATTTTTTTCTTTTACAAAGGTGTAAAAATGGTGAGTCAACATAAAACCAGTTACATCTACATATCCTTTTGAATTAGATAAAACTCTGAGGGTACAATAAAAGAGCATCCAGTATTCATTTTTTGTCAATTTCCAAATCTTGGACATTGTTTTATTTCATAAAAGGGCTTCTAATCTGGGAATGTAATTTTGACATTTAATTTTCTCCAGATTAACTAGAGCCTATCACAGTTTATTTTTTAAAAAAGGTTATTCAACAGTGTGATTAATTTTTGATAGGTGTCAACTTTTGATATGCAAGACGGTATAGTTCATATCACAGCTAGATACCAGAATCATTCAAATTCCGAAGTAACTCTTAGGAGTTTCTAATTCTGTGGCTTTTCTGAGCTCAGTTCTGTCAAATCAAAGTTATTTCTTCCTTTCTCTGCTTCTCTAGCCACTAAGGATTTATGATCTGGTTTAAACTACAGGTCCAACTTTTTAATTAAATGCAAAGCTATTTCCAGTTTCCAAGATCAGAAACTCATTAGATTTCCTGTTTAACTTCCACATCCAGAAGTCTTTTTAGTTATGTTTATTGTGAGCCAGGTAAACTTTTTGCTGTTAAGTGGAGCCAAGAGTGACAGTGGGAGGGGAATTCAAGCATATTTTCTCTGACAGTATATGCTAGTGGATCCCTTATTCTCTGATGAAAGTCAGGATTGGTTTCACTTGTTAGGGTGATAGCGGGAGCGGGGGTCATATTCCCTGAGAAGGACATGTTTGCCAAATAAAGAAAATGATAACACTTAAAACACACACACACACAAAGATTAGGAAGCACTCCTTCCCATTTCAAATCAGTGAGAACATTTGCACAGATCTAGATTTCCAAGGGATCAGTTTGTAAGAGTGTAGCTATGGGCTTGATAAACTTTCTATTTTATAGACTAATCCTTTGTTCTATATAGTGACCTGCAGAGTGACCTGTCGTACTATTTACCACATATGTAAATATAGTTATGATCAAAGAAAAACTTCAGCCGAATTAAATTTAAAGACGTTTAATTAAACAATGTATGATCCATGAATTGGGCAGCCCCCAGAATCAGCAGATTCACAGAGACTCCAGTGCAGCCATGTGGTGGAAAAAGATTTACAGACAAAAAAAAAAAAATGGGAAACGATGTACAGAAATTGAAAGTGAGGTATAGAAAAAGTTGGCATTAACCTCATTTGAACACAATTTGAACACTCAGCAGTGTATGAATGGTTGAAGTATGACTGCTGAGATTGGCCAAGACTCAACTATTGTTACAGACGCATACGCCTAAGTCAGGTTTTCAATCTTGTCTACCTATTAAGCTAGGTTGCAGTTTCTCCACAAGGACTCAAATATTGAAATACGGAGTCCTTCTCAGGCCACATTTAGTTCATTTTAACAATTAGTAGTTCCTCAAAGCTGCTTTCAAAATGTAGCCAAATCACACTCTGTTTATATGAGTAAAACATGCTTTCACATTCTGTTATTTACCAGTGATATGAAAGCTAGATGAAAGGCAGGTGAGCCTAAAGTCAAGGAGCCGAATTAGGTGAGTATTTCAATAGTCTGAGAAAGGTATGGAACTAAGGAAGTTGTTGTGGAAAAAGAGAGATAGTTGAAAATCGTAATTTGTAGGATTTGATTAATTAGGTATGAAGTAGAAAGGAGGGCCTAAGCTGACTCAAAGATGTCAGGACTCAGTATCTCTGTGGACAGAGGGTTCATTAAGTGAGGTTTTTGTATGAGTAGCAGGTAGATTATGTGAAATTTGTCATTGATCATATTGAGTTCAAGATACTATTAACTATTATGAAGGTAAGTTCAGTATCGAATCTGGAGATACACATTTTAGGCTATTGAGCCTATAGGGCATGGTTAAAATCAAGAGTGTTGATATTGCAAAAGAGGATATGTGCATGGAAAGAAAAGACTGAGCATCCAGGGTCAAAAACCTGATGACAGAGTCAAAAAAGTCACTAAAAAGAATGAATTAAGAGGTCAGCAAAAAACTCTGGAAAGATAGATTGGTATCAATTGGGTCATTGGAAAGTGCTTAAGATTGTATGCCTTGAGTATGCATATAAAGTCAAAGACCCAATAGAGATTGCAAGTAATTAAATACATAGGAGAAAGTAGATAAGCTTGATGGAGAAATACACTGGAAAAGACAGGAGATCATGGGTAGAGAAAAGTTACTTGATGTTTAAAGGAAGAATGAAATCTCTTATTTTTGATCCTGAGAGAATAAAGAGCATGTGCAGTTATAAATAATGTTGTATGAAGGGGAAAGGGAGTTGGAATAGTTCATGCATGATGACCTCAATTTTATTTAAAAAATGAAAATAAGTTTGATATAAGTGTGAGATTTAGCTTATTCAGAAAATCTAAATGGAAGGATGAGTACCTGAAAGGTTCTTAACAGAAAGAAAAAGGTAACTGACCAAGGAAAACAAAAATTGTTGAATGTTTCTGGAGTTCAGCTGAAATAAAATTCTATTAATGTAGAGTGACCCAAATCTACACAATTTTATGATTTTCTTCAGTAATAGCAGATGTGTGTGTGAAGAGGGTGAAAACATTTATTCAAATGAGCCCCACTGATTAGCAAAGCGGCAATTTAGGTCAGAGAGGAAAGTTCAAGATGAGATTCATATACTGGAAAAAATAATTCCAGAGATCTCTATAAAGTCAAAGAGAAGGCCATGAAAGTGAGGGTGTGAGGAACTACAATGTTAGGAGATAAACATTTTGAAGTTATTGGTTTCTGCTGAGACATATTTTTGTGATAAGAAGGTCCAAAGCAAATCCCTTAATATAAAGAAAGAAGTATATTCTAACAGAAGTTGATTGAATTTAAAGCAATTAAGAATTTATGAGATTAGAGCTATAGTTAGGTCCTTCTCTGGTCTTCGAAATTACTATAACTGATTATAGTACATGGGATAGAGAAAAACACTGATTCCGATACCAAGACCTTTAATTGATATGAGAGAGTGATACAAAGATTTTTAGATTAAACTGTAAAGAGGAAAAACAAAGAGCAATATGCTCAGAGTCCGTGAATTTCAAATGAAGAGATAATTTTACGAGAGTAGAAAGTGAGAATTTTGAAATCAAGAATAATAATTGCACTTTTGGTCCTTATGGCCTATGTGTGAAGAAATATCTTCTTAATGGGATGACTTAATAGAAGAGTTTTCTTCCAGTAAGGGAAGTAGAAAGCAAATGACGCTGCCTTTGCAAAACTTGTGACAGTGAGAGAAATCTGATATCACTTACTCCATCCTGCTTCTAACCTCACAAACTAACTGCATTTGTTAAAGTTAAAACAAAGATGATAACAGTCCCTTCCCCAAACTAACCACATCCTTGCTCTGGGACTGAAACTTGCCTTTGTAAGATGAATGAAAGTCCACAAGGTTAGGATTATAAGAGGGTTCAGAATTCTGCTAAAATGTAGGTGTAGCTGAATGATAAGCAGACATTGTCTTCTAGCTTGCTTTTTTATGATTCCTTACTGCTCAGGGATTATGCAGCCAGAGGTCACAAGATTTGTAACTTTCTCAGTTGCTCCTATAGATTATATCACTATTGTAAATCCTGAGATTAGCCTTTGAGATATTTTTAGACTTCTGCATTCTGGTTACCACCTGACTCTGTTTGGACTCACCTAGACCTGTGATTCACACTAAGAAACTGACTCAACTGGTCTCGAGGCCCCTACCCAGAAACTGACTCACAATGCAAAGACCATTTTTCACCCTCTAGGATTTCATCCTCAGTCCAACCAATCAGCATTCCACATTGCTAGCCCCCTGCCTGCCAAACTATCCTTGAAAGATCTTAGCCTCTGAATTTTCAGGAAGATAGATTTGAGAAATGTCTCCTGTTCCCCTACTTGGCTGTCCCTATGATAATTAAACTCTCTTCCTTTGCTGCAATACCTGCTGTTCTCAGTACTTTGGCTTTTCTGCATGACTGAAAAGATGAACCTATTGGGCTGCTCCACAAGTATTAGGGACATTGTTAAGAAGAGCCAGCTTTTTGTATGATGAATATTTTTAAATGTTAGACTAGTAATTCGAACAGTATATTTGAAAGGTGTGGGAAGTAGGATTAGAGGAAGCACAGTTCCACGAGAGAGTAAGGTTCAGTAGATAATATATAAACAGTGTCAACCTAAAAGAAAGAAGTTGAGGCAAAACTAATATAGGTAGAGAGTTTATTTGGGCCAAGCTTGAGGACTGCAACCCTGGAGCATAGATTCAAGTTGCCCTGAATATACATTCTGATTAGCAATAGTAATAAGTAGGTTTTTAAATTAAAATAAAAGGCAGTTCCTAAGGTGTTCTCCAATAATTTACATTAAAATATCAAAAGCCATTGATTGGCTATATATTGTTCTTTGTGTCACAAATCCCCAAAACATGAAGATAATGGGTAAGGTCGCTAATCAGAAACAAAATGACTTTAAACAATTGCTCCCAGGCAATGGAGAGGAGATAAGATTATGCTCACTTCTTTTCTGACCTGGGTACCCTACAGAGTCAGACTGCTCTGAGTTATTTTTCTTTTCTCAGTAGTGAGACATTCACAGTGAAATCCTCTGTGATGAGCATGATGCAAGGACCAGAGTTGCAAAACACATTGTAATACTCTTGCCATAAAGTTTGAAACTCTAATGTCAACACGGGCATAGAGCCTCCTGGTGTCTCAGAGAGGGAAGCTCATGTGATGGCGTCTAAGGCTTTTGGAATCAGAGGGAGACAATTTATTGTTTCTAGGCCTAGAAGATAGCATTTTCCTTTTTAAATAGATTTTAGATTTTCTCTTTTTTGCTACTGACCACGCTTAGAGGATATGTTTTGTTGTTGTTCTTAACCCCAGATCTTCTCTTTTAAGCAAGCTCTGTCGTTTGCAATATTTTTTCTGGTGTGGCACTCAGACAGTAATAGCATACACAGTATATTCTATCTTAAACATGGAAGACTAGAATGTCCCCACTGAAAATATAATTCAAGGGAATAATGTGTTAGTTCAATTAACATTATGCTATGACTTAAACTCATTCACTCCCAAATAGAGCTCAATACTTATCTTTATATATGTATTTTAAAATAAAGCCCTTCTCTTTATAATGTTATATTTGATCAGACTGTCAATATTATGAATCCATCATGAACCCACTGTAATGATGTTCCTTACCAATTTTGTGTTTTTTAAAATTTCGTTAAGCTGGAATTATCAACGTTATTTATAAATGTGAAAGAAGACACAAAGATAGAGTCTATGACATAAAATACATGACCTCTTTTAAAGCTGATGTCCATTATGTATAGTGGTTAATCCACTTACAAACCATTTAACTGTATTATCTTTTCCACGTTTATTTATTTATTTATTTTTATTTTTCCTTAGAGACAGGGTCTCACTATGTCGTACAGGCTGGTCTTGGACTCCTGGACTCAAGTGCTCCTCCTGCCTCAGTCTCCCAAAATGCTGGGTTTGCAAGTGTGAGCCACCATGTCCAGCCTGTCTTTTCCTCATTTCCATATTATCTATCAGGACGCCATGAAGAATGTTGCAAGTAACTCAATTAGTGCATGCATGCATGCATTCTCTTTACTTGAGTTCAGTAATAATCTAACAAGTGAATCTGCACTTGTTAGAATTTTTATGGTGTGATGAAAATACTTCTGCTAAATCCATGATCTGAAGGTTGTTTCCGTATCTCCCCAATCCTTGTCCACATTTCTTACAACCCTTTTTGCTCAGGTAGTTTTATTGGCGTAAGTATTTTAACTAAAGAGTTTAATATAACATTTCTAGATTGTCTCTGACCAGAGAGACTGTGAGAATATTTTGGAAGAGAATATGCTGCCTAACTTATAAATGACCTAAGATAATAAATGTCTTTCTGCCCCTCAAAACTCTAAGTCATTTATTTAGCAAACCATGAACTCACTACGTCCTGTTTGTATTGAGGTCAATTTTTTTTTTTTTTTTTTTTAAATACTGTATGTACCAGGCATTGGGCAGATGTTGAAAATACAAAAATCAATAAAAGTTAGTTTTTATCCTTGAGGAGCTTACAGTCTAATGACAGAAAAAAGATATTTAAATACATAATACTTAAATATTTAAATATTTAAATACATAATGGTAAGAGACATATTAAATAAAATAATGTGAGAATGTGGAAGACCCGAAGCATGTGTCAGCTGGAATCTAAGTCCAAAGAAATTCGTAGTGTTCTCAAGTTAATATTATTTACATAGAGTTTTGTCTAAAACTTTTTTCACTATAAAAATCATTCTGTTTTGAGATAATCACTTTAGTGAAATATTTCATCAGACCAGTCTTGGCCCACTGACATGAAACTGCCACCCACACCTGTATTTAGAAACTAATTCTTTTGTATATTTTTTGTGTGTATTTGTGCTCAATATAGTACATTCAGAACATTCCCAGGCATAGCTCAGAATGCTGATTAATAATCCAATTCAATTTCTATTTCTCATGAACCTGGGATCTATTTCCACACACGTATTGTTCAGCATGAAGGAAAAGCAAATAAATTCATTTCTTTGTGTGTGAGAAAGCAGGCCTAAGCTTGTTTGCATCTCTCTATGGCTCCTTCCAAGGGTTGATTTTCAAAAGCCAGATCTCCATCTTTTGTTGAGCTGAAAAATAGGAAACTTCCTTTGTGAAGGAAGAAGCCATATGTGAAAAGTTTTCATCCACCATGCACTGCCAATATTACTAAGTCTAACTCACTACCAAGGGCATTGCCTCATGACTGAATTTGCTTACAAGTGATTAAGGCCATAAATTACACAAAGGAAATGAGCATACAGCGAAAATAATTGCTCTAACACTAATTCTACCCTGTTATATCTTGCTAAGAATCCTTTGCCATCCATGCAGTCCCATCATGTTTATTGCAATTTTCAAGTCTGGCCTATTAAGAGTATTTCTTTTACTGAAACTTACTCCATTATTACCTTTAAGGATCATGAGGATTAGATAATGAAAACCTTCAAATTACTCCCTTTTGCAACCCTATTGCTTACAAGGTAGTCAAGAAGCTACCCAATTTTATTAGTATATTTTAAAAGCCTTGTGAAATAATCATGTTTATAAATATTTTTATGCTAGTAGTTCTGTGTCAATATTCTTTTCAGTTTCTATGCAAAGGTCTTTCATCCACAGAACTACAAAATTAAGAGAACTTCTGCAGTGAAATAATTTCCTTTCATGTTTTAAGTACTAGATTGATTTACAACTCTGCACTAAGATGAAAGCGTTCAAATTATCCCCCCACCCATCTTTCAAGTTTAAAAAGAACTAAGTGATTTTGCCTTTGGTATTTTACAATGTCAGTGAGCTTTAAAGAGCTTTTAAACAAATAGGATTGCCTAGGCAGCCACCAAGAACCAGATCATTATCTTCTTTGGGTTTCTATGCAATTGAAACAGTTTCACTGATTCAGGCCATGTCTCTCCAGGTACCTACGGTACCTTCATACTTGGGGCATCACTGATACTGTTCCCAGGAAACTTACCCAACTGGACTTTCCTTGAAAATCATTTCTCTTCCACTCCTCCCAGAGAAGAAGTACTACCAGGAGCCAGGATTACTACCATCTGGTGATATGGCCCCTCCTTCAATTTGAAACTTCCACCTTCTCAAATAAATCTCTTACTAAGTCTCCTGTTAAGTAAATACCATTTTCACAAGAGCCTTTCCAAGTATCACTCTTTTGCACTAGGACTCTTGCCCGCCACCCACATTCTATTCAAATTAGAAACAGTCTACTTTTCCCTCTTTCCTCAGGCATCAACAGTAGGTTTAAAGACAACAACTGCTATCTAAGTTTCTTTGCAGCTACATTGCCTTTGATGACCAAAAGTTAAGCTAGCTCATGAATTAAGACTTTCAAAGCTTGGAACTTAATTCACCAAACAGGGACAGGGCATAACTAATATAAAAATAATAGTTCTTTTCAATTCTGGGATATTATTAGCTCTCACAAACAAAGCAGGCTTGGGCCTTTATCTCTCAAGAATGACAGACTTTGAAATAAACACATGCTGCTTCATGAATATGTTGAATCTGGAGAAGCATTTTTTCAAGAGAGACATTATTTAGAAAGAACTAGATGGTGGTCTGTTGAATGGTTCAGCTATTTGTAATCATGTTATGTTAAAAGTTTCTATTCATAATAAAGACTATAATAAGCATTTCTGAAAAGGTAGAAGCCTATCTAAACAATTACATTTAATACAGTTTAAAGTAAAGTAGAATTTACTTGTCTAACACAGACTCAAATGCTACCACTCCGATTTCCTGCAATGTATTTAAATGCAACTTTACTTGCTCTCCTATCTTGTTTCTTTTTTGTATTCTTTTCAGCATTGATTACACTCTTTGCCATTATTTGTTTATATGTCTGTTTCTCCTATAGAATTCAACATTCAGATGTCAATAATCATTTGGTCAGATTTGTATCCTGGATCTTTTGAGTAAATAACTGAATTGCATTTTATTATTTTTTAAAAAATCTATATTTTAACAATTTGGTAAATTGTTTTATGTACCAACTAAATTATAGAAGCTTTAAAATGTTCTGATAATGTTTTGAATGGAATATAAGTAAAGATAGAATGTTTTTCTTATCTGTTTTTAAGGTATGTCTTATGGGACATGTCATATTTTTACAAATAAAATATTTCTTCCTGAGTCTATATATGTGCTGAATAAACACATAGATTGAAACCAAAATTGTTCCAATTAAATTTCTAAATTATAATTTTTAAGAATTGAGCTTTAAAAATATATATATTTCAATTATGTAAAGCTCATAACATATTCCTAAATGCATGGGATAATATACCATCCATAGGCTAGTGCAAAAGTAACTGCAGCTTTTGCCATTATGGTAATAGCAATTATTTTTGCACCAACCTAATAGATTTAAAAGGTATTTCCTACTATGATTGAGGCTTGTAGACATGATGAAAATGGCCCAGACAAGTGAAATTTTAGTTTACCCCAAGTAGCTCTCATAATTCTTATATTTACTTTTTCTTCTTATTTTCAACACACTGGATCTACTGATGGGTTTTTAATTCAGACTGACTGTATAAACATCCTGTGAGACTGTACTGGTGTTTTACAGGGATTTTTATTCCAGGGCAGCCAATTAGTAAACTGAACTGGGTTAGATATAGATAATTACCACTAGCATGATAGGAGATGTTTACTTCAAATTTGTTATCTTCCCTGTGATAGAGAACATATTTGTGCTTGAAAAACACAATTAATCCATGAAAATATGTATTCAGCTGAATGATGGTTCTTCTCATGTTACAATATGTGATTTATGTGTTCCTAAACAGAGATCAGGGATATTCCCAAAGTGAAAGTTAACATGGATACAATATATTTATGGAATGAAAAAAAAAAAAAAAAAAAAAAAAAAAAAAAGAAAAGAATTCAATTGAGTTAGAAACATATATAAATAGAATTAAGAGGAATGTCAAGAATTCTGAATAGGTACGATTTTACTCACTATAGTTCTCTGTATATAATGTGGCATTATTAATTCTGTACAAATGTGCCTGTCTTTATACAAAGCATAGTTGAGAAGAATAAATATGCATTTGTGAAATTTTATATAAAGGGTCAGTGGAGCTATAGCAATGATTTATTTAATCTGGCCCATGGAAAATTCAATAGGGAAAAATTCAGAAGAAAAAAATGTAGGTTTTATTAATTTTTAAATGTTTGTATTTAAATTGATAAAAATATGTGTATTTCTGAATATTTAATTTTATTTTGTGTAGAGGCAGAGTATAGTAAAATTAGTAAGTTCTGTCTATTTTATCATTTACTTAGTTTTCAGTCAATTATCATACATGTTAGGCCTAGATCTGGTCATCAGCTCACTTTGTATGTGCCTGATTTATTCTAAATAATAATATGAAATTCCCCAATATATTTTCTTATATGATTAAGTGTGTATGTGTGTCTGTGTGTGTGTGTTAGGTCTTCATAGAAATGGATTAATGCTAACATTTTTACATCATTGCTAATTTTTATACTCTATAATTAGACATTCTAAGTTATAATCTTTTTAACTAAATTCAAATATATTCCTCCATTAATTTTTCCATTCCTTCTACAAATATTTATTGAGTACTTTTTCTAGTCTGTGTTAATACATAATTATTCTCATTTGAATTATCTCAATTCAAAACACATATGATTATTATCAAATGATTTATATGATTAATTGTCTCAATTCAAAAAACATGATTACTATTTAAAAATAAAAATAGGATATATTATTTTGCAGTTATAAGTGCAAAATAAAAGTAGTTAATTTCTCTAGCATCTTGTTGACATTTCCTGAAGATGAACAACCATTGAATTTCTTGTGTACTCTTCTAAAACAATTTGATTCATATTTCTAAACAATATATGAATAGGTTTATAATGATTTACTTAATCATTATATGAGATCTATTCATATTAGTAATACAAATGGGTCTTTTATAGGCATAAAAGCTACATAATATTTTCTTGTGTTGATACATTATAAATTATTTAACTAGTTCTCTATTTACTGGTCATTAACTTCATTTCTAGTTTGTTTTAATTACAATGTTGCAATGAATAATTCAATGTATATTTTTGTATATTCTTCAGAGCTACCTGAGACCACACTAATAGACATAAATTGCTGGAAAATTTCACATACATTTTACATTTTGATAAATATGGCCAACTTCTACTCAAAACAACTACATTAACATACATCTGCACCAATAATATAAGATAGTCTTATTTTCCTATTCTTACACCAACACTGGATATTACCCAAGATTTCATATCTGTCAATGTCATGGGCAAAATATAGAATCTCATCTTTTGTTTCCATGTCTTTATATATGAGTGAAATTGAGAACCTATTTATATATCTATAGAATTTTTTCTAAAAGCTATTCTTTTTAATCTTTTTCTGATTTTAATTACCTTTCTTATGCCATCTTATTATGTTTTATACATGTGAACTAACCTGAGAAAAATGAGCTATTTGTTACATGTGTTGCCAATTCAAATTCACATTTTGCATTTCTTTACTTTATATACATTTTATATATATAGACTTTTTCAATTTTTGTGTAAAATTATAAACTTTTAAAAATCATTTTTGTTTGAAAAAGCTACTCTCAATTATAAAATCATGTTAATTCAAAAGTCTTCTTTCAGCATTTTAGTTTTTATTAACATCTAAATATTTTATAGAAAAATACTTAAAAATGTATATGAGTAATGAGGTAAGAAAGCACATTGACTGTATTTTAAGTAAATACTCGATAACCGTATGTGATGGCTTCCATATTACAGAACATTTCCATTATCACAAAAGCCTTATTGGACAGTGCAGGTATAGAGAATGCTCTACCCTTATTTTCAGATGTTTTTCTAGATAGTCCCTTAGATTTATTTTACAGATTAATAAAGAGTTCTCTGTGATAAGAGAAGAACCTGCACATGCATTTCTAATCTATTCTAAGGTCTAATAGAATGTTGGAGCCTAGAAGAACTAGAACAGTTTACCACCTGAACTACTAAATTTACATGCTGATATAAACATATATAGAACAGGGGTGAGGTACATAGAGCTTAAGAGACTCTTGAAGATTAGTTATTAAATAGTTCAAGCATCTTATTTTCTGCAGATGTTGAGACAATCTATAGAGATTAACTACATTTCCTACTCTGTTAGTTTGTAGGAGAAAGATGACAAGAATTCAGTTTTCTTGACTCTCTAGTTAATCCAGCACCACACATTTGTTATCAACTTATATCCACATGGAAAAATAAATTATTTAGTACATTGAAGAAATATTCAATCAAGTACAATCACAGAAACAAAAGAAAAGAAAAATTGACCTTAACCACCTAGGAGTATCTGTTCAAGTATATTTGTGTCTTAAATGTGGACTTCCCTAAGTGTGGTCATGGTTATTGCTTCTTTCTACATGTCAGGCAGAACTCAGTACCTTTTTACACTCCTCAGAAAATATTGACAAGCTCCAAAAACATGAGTGAGCAATGTATAATTTTATGAAAAATTCCACAGACAAAAGGGTCAGGAGGCTTATATTACACCCGGCACAGCAAATGCCTTAAAATTTTTCATCATGTATATCTACCATCGAATCTCTTCCACGTATGTCCTATTTCACAGAGTATTGAGCTCTCTTGAATCCTGTCTCCTTCTTTCTAAATATCTCCAGTCTCAAATGCTCACCTGCTTTTGCATAACAATTTAGATAATTTATGTTTAAACTATATAAAATTATCAGTTTACATAGAATAACTCACACATTTTATCCACTTTTCAATGCTGAGTACTTACATTTCAGTCATTGTAGTAACCACTCAATTAATGAAGTATATTCAGTGGGGAATAACTAACAACTACAATTTTTGTTACATGTTCTACATAAGAAATTAACTTAGGTTTTATAGTTTGAAATTGAGGTTGTACACTTCTGAATTCATTGAAGAGTGTGTTATATAAAATGTGGCGTTTTGTAAAAGGAGAAATTCGAGGAAATTGGTGAACTTGAGAGAGATGATTCTTCACAATTTTAAAGATGAAGGGTTTTTATCTTGTTCGATAGGCTGTAAAAGTAATACTTCATGAAGTAAGATAATTAGCAGAAGTGGTGATAGAAATTCACTGTGGTACAGAGAATTTTATTTAATAGTACACAGGACAGTCAGGAAAGTAATCCTACTTAATGTAACTCAGTATCTTCATTGAAAAAATATGTTTTTTTAAGAAAGTTTGAAGAACATTAACTTTACGACTTAAATGTAAGTGTAAATAAACAGTTCTGCTAAGATGAATCTAAATAGCCACAATACAGAAAACTACTCATAAGATGGAAATATACAGATATATGCATTCTAATATTAGCCAAGAAATGTTTTTCTTTTTCTTTTAATTGTGATTAAAATCACAAATCATATAATATTAAATTCACCATCTTTTTTTTTTGTGACGGAGTCTCAAATCATTCTACTATAAAGACGCATGCACGTGAATGTTCAATGCAGCACTATTCACAATAATCAAGACATAGAATCAACCTAAATGCCCATCAATGACAAATTGGATAAAGAAAATGTGGTACATATACACCATGGAATACTACGCAGCCATAAAAGAGAATGAGAGCATGTCTCCTGTGAGAACACAAATGAACTGGAGGCTATTTCTAACTGGAGATTAGTAAGCAAACGAACACAGGAACAAAAATTCAAATCCCATATGTTCTTACTAAGAAATGGGAGCTAAATGATGAGAGCTTATGAATACAAAGAAGGGAACAACAGATACTGGGGTCTACCTGAGGGTGGAAGCTGGGAGGAGGGAGAGGCTCTGTCGCCCAGGCTAGTGCGATCTCTGCTCACTGAAAGCTCTGCCTCCCGGGTTCACACCATTCTCCTGCCTCAGCCTCCTGAGTAGCTGGGACTACAGGCGCCGGCCACTACGCCCGGCTAATTTTTTTGTATTTTTAGTAAAGACGATGTTTCACCATATTAACCAGGATGGTCTCAATCTCCCGACCTTGTGATCCGCCCACCTCGGCCTCCCAAAGTGCTGGAATTACAGGCGTGAGCCACCATGCCCGACCTAAATGCACCATTTGAACCACTTTTTTGTTTGTTTAATAATGTTTATTTTATTTGTTCCTAATTAAAATGTAAAAAACATGAAAATATAGGGGAGAAAATTCTATTATGTGTCAGCCACTTTGACAATTTTTATACATTATGTTATTTTTTTAAAAAACAAACAAACTTTTATTTTAGGTTTTGGGGTACATGTGAATATTTTTACATAGGTGTACCCAATAATTATCTTTTCTGCTCCTCTCCCTCCTCCCAGTTTCCACCCTCACGTAGACCCCAGTATCTGTTGTTCCCTTCTTTGTATTCATAAGCACTCATCATTTAGCTCCCATTTCTTAGTAAGAACATATGGGACTTGAATTTTTGTTCCTGTGTTCGTTTGCTTACTAACCTCCAGTTAGTAATAGCCTCCAGTTCCGTCTGTGTTCTCACCAGAGACATGCTCTCATTCTCTTTTATGGCTGTATAGTATTCCATGGTGTATATGTACCACATTTTCTTTATCCAATTTGTCATTGATGGGCATTTCGGTTGATTCCATGTCTTGGTTATTGTGAATAGTGTCGCATTGAACATTAACGTGCATATGTCTTTATATTAGAATGATTTATATTCTTCTGGGTATATATCCAGTAATGGGATGGCTGGGTTGAATGGTAGTTCTGCTTTTAGCTCTTTGACAAATCACCATACTGCTTTCCATAATGGTTGAAGTAATTTACGTTCCCATCAACAGTGTATGTGTTCCCTCTTCTCTGCAACCTCACCAGCATCTGTTACTTTTTGACTTTTTAATATTAATAATAATGATCCTGACTGGTGTGAGATGATATCAAATTGTGCTTTTGATTTGTATTTCTCTTATAATCAGTGATATTGAGCTTTTTTATTTCACATGTTTGTTGGCTGCATGTATGTCTTCTTTTGAAAGTGTCTGTTCATATCCTTTGCCCACTTTTTAATTAGGTTGTTTTTCTCTTACAAGTTCCTTTATAGATGTGAGATACTCTTTGTCAGATGTACAGTTTACAACTCCTTTCTCCCACTCTATAGGTTGACTATTATTTTGATAGTTTCTTTTGCTGTGCAGAAGCTCTTTAGTTTCATTAGATCCCATTTGTCACTTCTTGCTTTTGTTTCAATTGCTTTTGGTGTCTTCTTTGCCTATTCTTATGGTCAGGATGGTATTCCTTAGGTTGTCTTCCAGGGTTTTAACAGGTTTAGGTTTTACATTCAAGTCTTTAATCCATCTTGAGTTGTATTTTATGTTGTGTAAGAAAGGGGTCCAGCTTCAATCTTCTGAGTTTGGCTAGCCAGTTATCCCAGCACAATTTATTAAACAGGGAGCCTCTTTCCCATTGGTTGTTTCTGTCAGCTTTGTCAAAGATCAGATAGTCATAGGTGTGTGGGTTTATTTCCTGGCTCTCTATTCTTTCCATTGATCTATGCATTTGTTTTTGTACCAGTACCATGCTCTTTTGGTTACTGTAACCCTGTAGTATAAAGTTGGATAGTGTGATGACTCCAGCTTT
The DNA here is from genome assembly GCF_037993035.2 of Macaca fascicularis. Taxonomy (NCBI): domain Eukaryota; kingdom Metazoa; phylum Chordata; class Mammalia; order Primates; family Cercopithecidae; genus Macaca; species Macaca fascicularis. The sequence goes on from NC_088385.1 coordinate 92,545,643, forward strand.
CTTCCTTTTGCTTAGAATTGCTTTATTATTGCCCATTAGCGCTCTTTTTGGTTCCATGTGAATTTTAAAATAGGTTTTTCTAGTTCTGTCAAGAATGTCATTAGTAGTTTGATGGGAATAGCATTTCATCTCTAGATTGCTTTAGACAGTAAGGCCATTTTAATGAAATTGATACTTCCTATCCACAAACATGTGATGTTTTTGCATTTCTTTTTGTCTTTCTTTCAGCAATGTTTTGTAATTCTCATTGTAGAGATCTTTCACCCACCCCCGTCCCCGGTTAGCTGCATTCCTAGGTATTTTATTCTTTTTGTGGCATTTGTGAATGGGATTTCCTTCCTAATTTGGCTCTTGGATTCGCTATTGTTAGTGTACAGAAATGCTAGTGATTTTTGTACATTAATTTTGTATCCTGTATCCTTGCTGAAATTTTTTAGCTGAAGGAGCTTTTGGGCCAAGAATACTGGGTTTTCCAGATATAAAATTATGTCATTTCCAAACAGGGATAATTTTTGACTTCCCCTTTTCCGGTTTGGTTGCCTTTTATTTCTTTCTCTTGCCTGATTTCTCTGGCTAGGACTATGTTGAATAGGAGTGGTGAGAGAGGGCATCCTTGTATTGTGCTGGTTTTTAAGAGGAATGTTTCCAACTCTTGCCCATTAAGTAGGATGTTGGCTGTGGGTTTGTCATAGTGGTATGTCCCTTTTGTACCTAGTTTATTGAGAGTTTTTAACATGAAGGAATATTAAATTTTATCAAAAGCCTTTTCTACATCTATTTAGATAATCGTGCAGTTTTTGCCTTCAGTTCTGTTTATGTAATGCACCACATTTATTGATTTGTGTGAGTTGAGTTAACCTGGCTTTCCATGGATGAAGCCTACTTGATCATGGTAGATTAGCTTTTTGATGCGCCACTAGATTTGGTTTGCCAGTGTTTTGTTGAAGATTTTTGCATCAGTGTTCATTAAGGATATTTACTTGAAGTTTTTGTTGTTGTTGTTGTGTTTCTATCACCCTTTGGTATAAAGATGATACTGGCCTCATAGAATGAGTTGGGGAGGAATCTCTTCTCCTCAATTTTTTGGATAGTTTTAGTAGGAATGGTACCACCTCTTTGTATATCTGGTAGAGCTCGGTTATGAATCCATCAGGTCCTGGGCTTTTTTTTTTTTTTTTTAGTTCATAGGATATTTATTACTGATTCAGTTTCAGAATTCATTATTGATCTGTTCAGGGAATCAATTTATTCCTGGTTCAGCCTTGGGAGGGTGTACGTGTCCGGAAATTTATCCATTACTTCTAGTTTTCTAGTTTGTGTGCATAGAGGTGTTCATAGTAGTTTCTGATAGCTATTTTTATTTCTTTGGGTCACTGGTAACATTCCCTTTATCATTTCTAATTGTGCTCATTTGGATCTCCTCTTTTTTTCTTCTTCATTAGTCTAGCTAGCAGACTATCTGTTTGTTAATTTTTTCAAAAACCAACTCCTGGATTCATTGATCTTTTGAATGTTGTTTTCTGTGTGTGTGTCTCAGCTTCCTTCAGTTCAGCTCTAATTTTGTTTTTTTCTTATCTTCTGCTAGCTTTGGGGTTGATTGGCTCTTGCTTCTGTAATTCTTGCAGTTGTGATGTTAGGCTGTTAATTTGAGATATTTCTAACTTTTTGATAGGCATTTAATACTATAATTTTCCCTCTTAACACTGTTTTAGCTGTGTTTCAGGTACTCTGATATGTTTTATCTTTGTTCTCATTGGTTTCAAAGAATTTGTCTATTTCTCCCTTAATTTCATTTTTTACGCAAAATTCTTTCATGAGCATGTTGTTTAATTTCCATTTAATTGCATGGTGTTGAGCAATTTTCTTAGTCTCAACTTCTATTTTTATTGTGCTGTGGCTTGCGGGTGAGTTTGGTATGATTTTGGTTTCTTTGCATTTGCTGAGGATTGTTTGATGTCCTAGTACATGGTCAGTTTTAGAGTATGTACCATATTATGATGAGAAGAATGTATATTCTATTGTTTTAGGATTGAGAGTTCCATAGATGTCTATCAGGTCCATTTATTCCAATGTTGAATTCAGGTCCAAAATACCTTTGTTAATTTTCTGCCTTGATGATCTGTCTAATACTGTCACTGAAGTATTGAAGTCTCCCACTATTATTGTGTGGGATTCTATGTTTCTTTGTGGGCCTCTAAGAACTTGCTTCATAAATCTGGGCACTTCTGTGTTAGGTGCATATATATTTGATAGTTAGGTCTTCTTTATGAATTGAACACTTTACCATTATATAATGCGTTTCTCCCTCTTTTTTTTTCTTTGTTGGCAAAGTTTGTTTTGTCTGAAATTAGGCTTTCAACCCCTGTTTATTTCTGTTTTCCATTTTCTTGGTAGATTTTTTCCCCATCCCTTTATTTTGATCCTATGGGTGTCATTATGTGTCCGGAATTGGTGGGTTCTTGGTCTCGCTAACTTCATGAATGAAGCTGCAGACCCTTGTGGTGTTACAGTTCTTAAAGATGGTGTGTCCGGAGTTTGTTCCTTCAGATGTTCAGATGTGTCTGGAGCTTCTTCCTTCCGGTGGGTTCGTGGTCTCACTGACAGGAGTGAAGCTGCAGACCTTCACGGTGAGTGTTACAGCTCTTAAAGGCAACGCGTCTGGAGTTGTTCCTTCTTCCTGGTGGGTTCATGGTCCCTCTGGCTTCAGGAGTGAAACGGGAGACCTTCGCCGTGAGTGTTACAGCTCATAAAGGCAACATGGACCCGAAGAGTGAGCAGCACCAAGATTTACTGTAAAGAGCAAAAGAGCAAAGCTTCCACAGGGCAGAAAAGGACCCAAGCGGGTTGCCACTGGCTGGCTTGGGCAGCCTGCTTTTATTCCCTTATCTGGCCCCACACATGTACTGCTGATTGGTCCATTTTATAGCAAGTTGATTGGTCTGTTTTACAGAGAACTGATCGGTGTATTTTACAGACAGCTGATTGGTCCATTTTGACAGAGTGCTGATTGGTGCATTTACAATCCTTTAGCTAGACACAGAGTGCCAGACAGAAAAGTTCTCCAAGTCCCCATTAGGTTAGCTAGAAACAAAGTACTGATTGGTGTATTTCCAAACCTTGAGCTAGACACAGAGTACTGATTGGTGTACTTACAAACCCTGAGCTAGACACAGAGTGCTGACTGGTGTGTTTACAATCCTTTAGCTAGACATAGAGTGCTAGACAGAAAAGTTCTCCAAGTACCCACTAGGTTAGCTGGATACAGAGTACTGATTTGTGTATTTACAAACCTTAAGCTAGACACAGAGTGCTGATTGGTGTATTTACAATCCCTTAGCTAGACATAAAGGTTCTCCAAGTCTGCACTAGACTCAGGAGCCCAGCTGGCTTCACCTAGTGGATCCCACAGTGGGGCTGCAGGCGGAGCTGCCTGCCAGTCCCACACCGTGTGCCTACTCTCCTCAACCCTTGGGTGGTCAATGGGACTGGGTGCTGTGGCACAGTGGGCGGTGCTCATCAGGAAGGCTGGGGTGCGCAGGAGCCCATAGAGGGGGCAGGGGTGGGGGAGGCTTGAGCATGGTGGGCTGCAGGTCCGGAGGCCTGCCCTGCAGGGAGGCAGCTGAGGCACTGTGAGAATTCAAGCCCAGCGCCAGCGGGCGGCCCTGCTGGGGGACCAGGCACACCCTCCGCAGCAGCTGGCCTGGGTGCTAAGACTCCCACTGCCCTGGGCCAGTGCTCCAAGTATGGGGCCTGCCAAGCCCATGCCTGCCAGAACTCACACTGGCCCGTGAACACCACGTGCAGCCCGGGTTCCCACCTGTACCTCTCCCTCCACACCTCCAGGCAAGCAGAGGGAGCCAGCTCTGTCTTTGGTCAGCCCAGAGAGGGGCTCCCACAGTGTCGTGGTGGGCTGAGGGCTCCTCAAGCACACTAGAGTGGACCCCGAGGCCGAGAAGGTGCTTAGAGCAAGAGCTACTAGTATGTTGTCACCTCTCAGTTACTCGTGAGCTGAGTCTCTGGTAGACAGCATACCATTGAGTTATGCTTTTCTATCTAGCTTGCCACCCTGCTTTTCAAGTGGGGGTATTTATCATGTTTAAATTTGAGGTTAGCATTGATATGTGTCAATTTGATCTTATCATGTGTTGTTAGCTTGTTATTATGCTGGCTTGTTTGCATGGTTGCTTTATAGCATCACTGGTCTGTGTATTTAAATGTGTTTTTTATTAGCTGATAGTGGTCTTTCTTTTCTTTCTGTATTTAGTGCTCCTTTCAAGATCTCCTGTAAGGCACGTCTGGTGGTAACAAACACCTTCAACATTTGCTTATCATAAAAGAATTTTATTTCTTCCTCACCTAAGATATTTAGTTTAGCTGGTTATAAAATTTTTGGTTTAAGATTTTTTTTTTAAAAGAACATTGAATATAAGGCCCTCAATCTCTTCTGGCTTGCAGGGTTTCAGCTGAGATGTCTGCTGGTAGCCTGATGGGGTTCCGTTTGTAGGTGACCTGCCTTTTCTTTCTAAGTGCTTTTGACATTCTTTCTTTCATCATTTCAACCTTGGAAAATCTGATAATTGTGTGTCTTGGGGATGATCTTCTTGTGTAGAATATTGCAGGAGTTCTCTGTATTTTCTGAATTGGACTGTTGGCTTCTTTAGCAATGCTGGGGAATATTTCATGAATGATATCCTGAAGTATGTTTTCCAAGTTGCTTGTTTTCTGCCCCTCCCTTTCAGGAAAGTGAATGATTTGTAGATTTGGCCTCTTTACATAATTCCATACTTCTTGGAGGTTTTGTTTATTCCTTTTTATTCTTTTTAAAAAAAATTTTTTCTGTCTTATTTCAGTAAGTCAGTCTTCAAGTTCAGTTTCTTTCCTCATTGGTTTATTCTGCTATTAATACTTGTGATTTTATTGTGAAATTCTTCTATTGTGTTATTCAGCTCTGTCAGATCCAATAGGTTCTTTTTCATCCTGACTGTTTCATCCTTCACCTCCTATATTGTTTTACTGTTGTTAGTAGTTTCCTTGGTTGGGTTTTGCTGTTTTCCTGAATCTTGATGATCTTCATTCCTATCCACATTTTGAATTTTATTTATGTTATTTCACCCAGCTAAGCCCAGTTAAGAACTCTTGTTGGAGAACTGGTGTAGGCATTTGGAAGACATATGACACTCTGACCATTTGAGTTACCAGAGTTCTTGTGTTTGTTCCTTTTCATCTCTGCATGTGGGTATACCTTTAACTGCAGTGTAGATTGAGTATAGTCAATAGATTTCTGGGTGTTTTCTCTGGGATGAGGCTTTGTGCAGGGTCTGTTTGGAGCTGACTTCTCATTTTCAGTTTCAGATGGGAATATGTTAGCAAGCCATTTTTGGTGTTGAAGCTTTGGGGTGTGATCCCATAGGTGGCACTTAGACATACTGGTCAGTTTGTAGACTCTTCCTCAGTTGTATTTCCTGTGTTTGCTCACAGTTGCAACTGTGTTCCTTCTCAATGGTCTGAATGTGTGAATTCCTCTCCCCCTTGAGTGTTGGTTGTATATCACAGCTTAGCACTCCTGGGCTGCCCACTGCAGCTCTGGGGTGATTGCAGTGTTTATGATCCCCAACATGGAGGCAGCAGGGGAAGGGACCTTAGTAGTGGTTGTGGTCAAGGGTCTTTTGTTTTTTTTTTCCAGGGGGCTCCCCCAGAAAGATGCAGGCCAGCAATCACTCAATATAATCAACCAAGGATGCAGAGTCTATGCTGTCATCAAAGCTGGGGATTCCCTGTCCAGTGATGAGTGGGGAGATAGTGGTACCCATGGGAGATGGGCTGGCCTGCTCTCTTTGGGTCAGACTGCAGCTTGTTGGAGGAGTGGATAAAGCACTTAGGGTCTTTGCTCCTTTGTTAGTCCAAGGATAGCAAGGGCAATTCCACTGCAGAGGAAATGGAGTGCTCCCAGGGACTCTGTCCAGGGAGTTGCAGAGCTGTTACTGGCTCCATAGCTCTTAAAGGGAGTATGCCTGGAGACCCAGGCCTGGAGTACTTGCCTGATGAGGAGATATGGAAATGGGCACCCATGTGACAGTCTGGACAATTTTCTGTAGGGCTGCTACGGTATGCTGGGGGTCCCCTCCAATCCCTAGTCACTTCAGACTTTCATCTGGAGATATCATCAGTGAAGGCTGTGAAACAGCAAAGATGGCAGCCTGCCCCTCCCTCTGGGAGCTCCATTCCAGGGAGCTACTGACCTGTTTCCTGCTGAAATGCACCTGTAGGAAGTGAGTAGAGACCCCACTTGGGAGGTTCCACCCAGTAAGGAGGAATGGGTTTGGGGACTCACTTATGAAGCCATCTGGCCATGTTTTTATAGAGCAGACTGTCATTGCTCAGAGCCCTGGATTTGACTCCTTTCCTAGGGATATGTACAGGGATCTAAACTCCCACTTTGCTGGAGTTGCAGCTACTTTTGCAAGCAGGCCTGGAAAGCCTGCATTTCTAAGGCTCTTGGGTCTTCACATGTGCTTGAATGGCTGCTCTGTTGAGACTCCCCATAGTTCTGTATGTCAGATTGAAAGTCCTGGTGGAGTGGATTCACAGAGAGATCTCCTGACATAAGGTTGCATAGATCTGTCAGAGAAGCATGAGTTCCTGGGGTGGCACATTCAATCGTGACTTCCCTAGGTGGGGGAAGTTCCCCTGTCTCCATGTTGCTCCTGCGTGGGCCATTATTCTGCCTTGCTGTTTTCCATACTTCTTGAGTCTGGTTGTTTCCTTGATTAGTCCCAATGTTGTACCTGAATGTTTCAGTTAAAAGTGCTGTATTTACTTGCCCATCTGTTTCTCTCCATGAGAGCTGCACACACTAGTTGCTTCTAGTTGACCATCTTGGCCACTCCCCCCTTTTATTATTTTTATAAAAATATTGAGACCTACATTAATTATTCATAATAACATATCATAAATTTTCTTAAGCTCTTGATTATTATCAGATAATTATTTCTTGGTGCTAAACTCTCATTTAGACATAATTATTGTGTGTTTTTCTTAATTTTTTTATCAGTGAGATAGAGGAAAATCAGTTTGTTCCATGTTTCCATAGTGTGCTGTAGGGTATTCCATATGCAGAGATGTATCCTCTTCTAAGTTTGATTGTATTCTTCCATCTTGTTCTGTTCTAAAGACATGCTTATTGAGGATCAAAGAACAATAGAAACATTCATACAGTCTTTATTCCCCCCATTATATACGATGGCAGAACATACCTACATTTTACCTGTTCTGATAGTTGCCTTCTGTTAAAAGAGGAGCTCTTTATTCTAACTGTTTGATCCCTTCTTAACCCAAAGTTCGACTTTATCATCTTTGGGGCATACTTCAGAGGGGGTGTACTATAACTTGTAAAGAAAAGTATGGTAAGAAATACCAGTTGACTATTTCAGCAAAGAGACTGAGTACTCTGATGCTTATAATGAACTTCACTGTCGTAGGAATTATTGCTCCTGATGAAATCTAGACACATGTTCCTTTACTTACTTTGGGAAACAAAGGCTAAATTTCTCCCCAAGATGTATTTGTCAACATGCATATCCTAAGCAAAGAAACTTCAATAAATGGATTTGATAATGTTAGGCAATCTTCCCATAGTATCAAGTGACATTGGCCCATCCTTCGAAAGAATATTGTTAAAAACTATTAGCCATATCTATGTTCAACAGGAGGAAATTGTAGTCACGTGTGTGTGTGTGTGTGTGTGTGTGTGTGATGGCGGAGCGTGAGGCAGCTGCGCACTGAGAAGCCATTCCCAAGCACTGTTTAGAGAATTTTCCCAAAGAACTCCTGGAACATAGAGTTGAAATAACCTAAACAATGAGTTATTTTGGTTCCAGTACATTCACTTTTAGGAAGCTCAGTATATTCAGGCCTACTAATACTTGTATACTCAAAATAGTGAAAGTTGCAAAGATTTTAAAGATGATCTATTTCAGCTTTTCTATTTAAGGGCAATTCTAAATCCATGAATACGAATATAATCTTTAAATCAGAGTTTAATGAAAGCTGTGAATGAAAATGAGATCTAGAAACTTCCTGTCTCATGCAAATTATATAGTACAAAATAGTATTATTGGAATTTTTCTAGCATGAAATTAAAAAGATACGACTAACCAACCAAGAAGGAAATATAAGCAGAGATGGAAGAAAAGGTTATAAGGAGATGATGATATTTCCACCTCAGAGAATAAAGAGATGGAAGAATTAGGCACAGTCACTGGAAAGTTAAACCTAAGAATTGAAGAGGACGTTATTATCTTAGTCAAAATGCTCTCTACGAAGAATGAAATGTGTGAATTACTTAAGGGAGAGAGGGAAAAGTCCAAAGGGGATAGAGTGAACAGAATTTTATGTGCTAAAACTGTGACAACAGAAGGTCCCACTAATTTAATTTAATAGCTAAATTAACTGACTGGCCAATATTGTTATTAGTAATTCACTTACTGACTGATACTTTAGGAAATAAATAGAGACACTAATTAAAATGACTTAAGCATATCAAGAGTAAAATGATGGTTCTTTTAAAATAGGAACTAATAAGTTTATTAAAAGCCTTATATTTAGTATTCAGCAAATAGAACAATTTGATTTGATAGGTTATAATAACCATGTAAATTGGGTCTGACAAAGCAAATATATTATTATGGCAAACAGTAGAAAATCATAGTAATTTACTGCTACCATAGCAATATATTAGGCCTATATTCATAAAAATCATAAACCATTTAATTGGTATTTTAAAAGTTAATTTTAAAATTGTGAAAATATATATTTTTAAAGATTATTTATTCTTACCTCTAGTAAAGTACTATACCTTAAAAACCATGGGTAGGCAACAAAATAATTACTGATAATTTTTTAAAAATGCATTAAGTTTAGAAAATTATTTCCTTCCAAATTTTTATTACAACCAAATCATTGACTTTAAAAAGCAAAAAGAAATGTATTTATGGTTCTAATGATGTAATATTTCCTAAGTAAAGTTTAATTAAAGTTGCAATAGACATAATACTGTTTTGTTGGCTTTGCTTGTGATACACTTTAAGCTAAAGGGTTCAAAGAATAAACAAGAGTCTATGCTTCTTAATAAAAAGACCCCTTTTTTCTATTGAAACAGTAAACTATTCATGTTTCTGAAGAAAAGAAACTCATCTAAGCAAAGTATCTTAGAGTTCTGGCAAGAATTCCTCATTTTAGGTAACTAATGTAATAATATACCTTAATGTAAGTATGTTTTTAAATCTCAAAGTAGAATGTTGTAATCTAGTTAAGTAATATGTATCATAATAAATTACATGGTTGTTTACTACATGTGTCATTACTATGAAGTAAAATATATAGTCAAACCAACAAAAACATCATATGAAGATGCTTAAGCAGAATAACTGTAGTGAAAAGATGTATGTGTCCATGAGGCAGAGTGATATGGTAAGAAGTACCAGTTGATTATTCCAGCAAAAGAACTGAGTATACACCCTGGATTACTGCCTTAGCCATTCAAGCTGCTGTAACAAAATACCTTAGACTAGGCAACTTATAAACAATAAAATTTATTGCTCACAGTTCTGGATGCTGGGAAGTCCAAGCTCAAGGTGCCAGCAGATTTGGTGTGTGAAAAGGGCCCTTTCTCATAGATGGAGGCTTCTTGCTATGCTGTCATGTGGCAGAAGGGGTGAATGAGTTCCCTCAGGCCTCTTTTATAAAGGCACTAATCCAGTTCATGAGGATGGAGACCTAATCAACTTCCAAAGGTCTCACTTCCCAATACCACTGCAATTAGGATTGAATTTCAACATGTGAATTTTGAGGGGATACAAATAATCAGACCATGGAAACTGCATCTAGATTAAAATATGTTTTGAGACTGGCAGTGTTTAGGCATTTTTTTTTTTACCTTGAATATTTCTGTTCTGGGAGAGGGGGAGGTTGTCAGAGGAGTTAGCAGAATAGCTCTGATATGATTTGGCTATGTCCCCACCTAAATCTCATCTTGAATTCCACGTTTTGTGGGAGGGACATGGCAGGAGGTAATTGCATTATGGGGGCAGGTCTTTCCCATGCTGTCCTCATAATAGTGAAATAAGTCTCATGAAATCTGATGGCTTCATAAAAGGGAGTTTCCCTGCACAATCTTCTCTTGTCTGCCGCCATGTGAGATTTGCCTTTTACCTTCCACCATGATTGCAAGGCTTTCCCAGCCAAATGGAACAGTAAGTCTGTTAAACCTCTTTCATTTGTAAATTGTCCAGTCTTGGGTATGTCTTTATCAGCAACATGAAAACAGATTAATACAGTAAATTGGTACCAGGAGTTGGGTACTGCTGATACCTGAAAATGTGAAAGTGACTTTGTAACTGGGCAACAGGAAGAGGTTGGAACAGACTGGAGGGCTCAGGAAAAGGACAGAAAAATATGGGAAAATTTGGAACTTCCTAGAGACTTGTTGAACGGCTTTGACAAATATGCTGATAATGGTGTGGACAATGAAATTCAGGCTGAAGTGGTCTCAGATGGAGATGAGGAACTTACTGGGAACTGGAGAAAATGTGACTCTTGTTATGTTTTAGTAAAGACAGTGAGTGGCATTTTTCCCCTGCCCTAAAGATTTGTAGAACTTTAAACTTGAGAGAGAGGATTTAGTGTATCTTGTGGAAGAAATTTTCCTTCCTTCCTTCCTTCCTTCCTTCCTTCCTTCCTTCCTTCCTTCCTTCCTTCCTTCCTTCCTTCCCTTCCCCTCCCTCCCTCCCTCTCTCTCTCTCTTTCTCTCTTTCTCTCTTTCTCTCTTTCTTTCTTTCTAGATGGAGTCTTGCTCTGTCACCTGGCTGGAGGGCAGTGGCACAATCTCTGCTCACTGCAACCTCTGACTCCCTGATTCAAGCAAGTCTCCTGCCTCAGCCTCCAAGTAGCAGGGATTACAGGCATACACCACTACACCCAGCTAATTTTTGTATTTTTAGTAAAGACAGGGTTTCACCATGTTGGCCAGGATGCTCTCGATCTCCTGACCTCATGGTCCACCTGCCTTGGCCTCCCAAAGTGCTGGGATTACAGGTGTGAGCCATTATACCTGGTCAGTGGAAGAAATTTCTAAGCAGCAAAGCATTCAAGAGGTGACTTGGATGCTGTTAAAAGTATTACGTTTTAAAAGGGAAACAGAACATAAAAGTTAAGTAAATTTGCAGCCTGACAATATGATAGAAAAGAAAATCTCATTTTCTGAGAATAAATTCAAGCTGCCTACAAAAATTTGCATAAGTAATGAAGAGAAAAATGTTCATCCCCAAACAATGGGGACAATGTCTTCAGGGGATGTCAGAAGTCTTCACAACAGCCCCTCCCATCACAGGTCCAGAGGCCTAGGAGGAAAAAGTGGTTTCGTGGTCTGGACCCTGCGTCCCCATGCTGTGTATAGCCTAAGCACTTGGTGCCATGTCCCAGCCACTCCAGCCTTGGCTGAAAGGGTCCAATGTAGAGCTCAGGCCATGGCTTCAGAGGGTGCAAGCCCCAAGGCTTGGGAGCTTCCACCTGATGTTGAGTCTGCAAGTGCACAGAAGTCAAGAATTAGGGTTTGGAAACCTCCATCTAGATTTCAGAGTATGTATGGAAATACCTGTATGCCCAGGAAAAGTTTACTGCAGAGGCAAGGCCCTCATAGAGAACCCCTGCTAGGGCAGTGCAGAAGGGAAATGTGGGTCAGAGCCCCCACACAGAGTCCCTTCTGGGGCACCACCTGGTGAAGCTGTGAGAAGAGGGCCACCATCCTCTAGACCCCAGAATGGTAGATCCACAGACAGCTTACCCAGCTGCATGGGACCTGTAGCCCCTTTGTTTTGGCTAATTTCTCCTATTTGGAATGGCTGCGTTTACCCATTCCTATACCCCTGTTGTATCTAGGAAGTAACTAACTTGCTTTTGATTTTATAGGCTTGTAGACAGAAGGGACTTTCCTTGTCTCAGATGAGACTTTGGACTGTGGACTTTTGAGTTAATGCTGAAATGAGTTAAAGTTTTGGGGGATGTTGGGAAGGCATGATTGGTTTTGAAATGTGAGGACCTGAGTTTTTGGAGGGGACAGGGGTTAATGATATGGTTTGCCCGTGTCCCCAGCCAAATCTCATCTTGAATTCCCACGTGTTGTGGGAGGGACCTGATGGGAGGTATTTGAATCATAGGGGCAGTTCTTTCCTGTGCTTTTCTTATGGTAGTGAAAAAATCTCACAAGATCTGGTGGTTTTATAAAGGTAAGTTTCCCTGAACAAGCTCTCTTCTCTTCTCTGCCACCATGTGAGACATGCCTTTCACTTTCTGCCATGATTGTGAGGCCTCCCCAGCCACGTGAAACTGTAAATCTGTTAAATCTCTTTCTTTGTAAAGTGCCCGGTCTCAGGTATATCTTTATCAGAAGCTTGAAAATGGACTAATGCAAGCTCAGAGGAGAAAAATAAAAGTCCATGATAGCTTAGAATCTACTGGATCCACAAAACTTTTTTAAAAAGTCTAATCCTTCTATAAATAGCTTTAAAGTTAATATTTTATTCAATGTCAAATAACTTGATCATAAGAGGAAGGTCTAAAATTACTGAACTGTAATGATTGAGTTCAAAACTCACACATAAAAAGGGAAAAGAAGAAATAAAACAACTCGCAGACTTTTATAGAAGTCACTTCATTTACTTTTAAAATCAATACTTATAAATATTATGTTTCTCATTTCAACAATGAGGTTCTGCCAGTTCTCTGTCATCGACTATCTCCCAAGAGTAGGAAATTAGATTACTTACTTATTAAACCAAAGTTTAACTTGTGGGTTCACTTTCTTGCTGTCACCATTCCTCTATTATCACAGTTTCCTTAGTGATGGCATCCCTTACCACTCCCCTCCCCTGCCCACTTGTTCATCAGCAGGAGTAGAGCTGTCTTATTACTTATTCTTCCACAACAGTGAGTTCATCATGAAAATTTCAGAATATCATTTAACTTCCAGATTTCTGATGCTCTAATTGGCTTTAGCCTTTTCATAAGAACTACTATTTAGATTAATGATTACCACATTGAAATTTTTGAATACAATTTGTAGAAATGGAAAAACTTATATAGTCTCCAGCAGGGCCTGATGTGGCCAGCCTCAACAGTTCCATAAGGGAAAACTCACATTATCTGGTCACTGATTTCAAATCTTTTTCCACAGCACTTCTTGGTAGGCTGCGGCGAGTTCCCTGTATTCCACTTTCGTAGTTGCTGTTGAAACCAAGGAGTCATCAAACTTTTCTCTTTCTGACTCCTAAGTACTCCCTTGATCCCTGGAATCTCTCCACAGGCCTGGTTCTGGAATAAGATGCTGTCTGTAGACTTCCAGCTACATAATCCTTTTCTTTGAGATCCTAGAAGAAAAAAAAATGACAAAGGCCTCCTTTATTTTAAAGACTGTGCTAAAAACCTTCAGGAATTTATAAATTACATAAAGTAAGAGCATCAAAATGTAACAGTGATTATAAAGTATTTATAGTAATTGCAATACTGATACATATTAATTCTCTACTTTTTTCTACTCTAGTAAATAAAAGGAAGTCACAGTTGAACTTTTGCCCTGAAGTTGTGATTCACCCACTGCATCTTGCCATTCATTATGCACCCCATGCCTAAGCTCCCACCTGCCAACCACTTCCCACTACTAACCACTCCTTGCCACAAACCACTTTCCTACTTAAAAAAAAATTAACTTTTACTTTTGATACATGGGGTACATGTGCATGTTTATTACATGGGTGCATTGCATGATGCTGAGGTTTAGGGTATGGATCTCCTCAAACAGGTACTAAGCATTGCACTCAATAGGCAGTTAGCCCACCCTCAATTTCCTCCCTCTCTCCCTCCTCTAGTAGTCCCTAGTGTCTATTTTTCTCATGTTTATGTCCATGTGTGCTCAATGTTTAGCTCCCACTTATAATTGAGAACATTTGGCATTTCATGTTCTGTTCCTGTGTTAATTTCCTTATGATTATGTCCTTCAGCTACACACATGTTGCGGCAAAGACATGATTTTGTTTTTTATGGCTGTATAGTATTCCATGGTATATGTACACTTACCACATTTTCTTTACCCAATCCATCATTGATGGGCACCTGGATTGAATCCATGTCTTTGCTATTGTGAATATTGCTATGGGACTGTTGCATGTGTGTTTTTAGAAGAATAATTTTATAGTCCTTCGGATATATACCCATTAATGGGATTGCTCTGTCAAATAGTAGCTCTGTTTTAAGTTATTTGAGAAATTTCCAAACTGCTTTCCACAGTGGCTGAACTAATTTACATTCCCACCAATAGTGTATAAATGTTCCCTTTCCCCTGAAACTTCACTAACATCTGTGTTTTTTTTTTTGTTGTTTTTTTTTTTTACTTTTAATAATAGTCATTCTGACTTGTGTGAGATGGTATCTTATTGTGGTTTTGATTTGTATTCATCTGATGATCAGTAATACCAAGCATTTTTTTCATATACTTGTTGACCGCTTTTATGTCTTCTTTTGAGAAGTGTCTCTTCATGTATTTTGCCCATGTTTTCATGGGGTTGTCTTTTGCTTTTTGATTTGTTTAGGTTCCTTTTAGATTCTAGATGTTAGACTTTAGTTGGATGCATATTTTTGTGAATATTTTATCTCATTCTGTAGGTTATCGGTTTATTCTATTTATACTTCTTTTTGTTTTTTCTGTGCAAAAGTCCTTTAGTTTAATTAGGTTCCACTGCCAATTTCAATTTTTGTACAGCAACCACTTTCTGTCACCAACAACCACAGTCTTTTATGATCTGATGGCTGCTTGTCTCTACATATATACATCTTAACAAACTGTATTAGTTCACCTTTGCATTGCAATAAAGAATACTTGAGATTGAATAATTCATGTTAAAAAGAGGTTTAATTGGCTCATGGTTCTGCTGGCTATACAGAAAGCATAAGGCTGGCACCTGCTCCACTTCTGGTGAAACCTCAGGAAACTTACAATCATGGTGAAAGGCAAAGGGGAGCAGACACATCACATGGTGAAAGCAGGTGCAAGAGAGTGAGCGGGGAGGTGTTACATGTTTTTAAACCACCAGATCTCAGGAGAACTAACTCACAATCACAAGGACAGTACCAAGAGGGATGATGATAAACCATTCATGAGAAATCTGTTCTCATGATCCAATCACCTCCCAACAGGCCCCACCTCCAACACTGGGGATTACATTTCAGTATGACGTTTGCGTGGGGACACATATCCAAACTATATCACAAACTAAGGATAACAATCCACACTTACAAATTAAGAAGTCTCCTTGCTATAAGAAGTAAATTGTTTACCTGAAGAAATGCAGATGCTGAGACAACCATTTCCTGCAATCAATCATGCCAAAAGGATTATATTTTTTATACATTTTCTCACAACTCCTAGTCATTATAGTTTAGGAATAGGCAAATGCTGCCTGGGTATGAAACAAAAGTTGGAGGTAGGTGCAGTGTGTAAGGCAACATTTTTTTTTTTTTTTTTTAATTCATCCTTGTGTTTCTTGGTCCACCTGAGATAAAAGTGTTATTTTGTTCTTGAAATTGAATCTATGATGATACACTCAAATAAATTGTATAGCATTACTTGTTTTAGAGAAGGTGATAAAATATAAAGTATCTAACAGTACTGTAATAAATGAAAATGTAAGAGGAAGTATATTGCAAGAAGTTTATGTTTTAATTTGTTTTTCATTTATATGTTTATAAATGTGTCACCAACTTGTATCATCTCCTTTTTAAAGTGTCTCTTCCCTATAAAAGGCTTTTCTCCAAAAATGTCTATGGGTATTTTTGGCCATTCTGATTATACCCCACCTAATTTTTCTTCATAGCTGTTTCCTGGCACTTAGCCAACATTTTCTTTATTTCTCTCCAAAATAAATATCAGCCAATAATTTTTAATTACATTTTAAAAATTATAATTAATAATGCTTCCATTGGCTTTGCTAAACTTTTTATTTTAAAAATAAGTAAGCAATATGAATTTTTTAAATTTTCCAAACTGTTTTTCTTTTTAAGGTTATTTTTAATTGAAAAATAACAACTGTTTACATTTATGAGTTGCAAGGTGATGTTTTGTTCTATACATACATTATAGAAATATTCAGTAAAGCTAATTAATATTCATATCTCACCAACTCATTTATTTTGTGGTAAGAATGTTAAAAATCTATTATTTCAGCAATTTGGAAATATACAGTACATTATTATTAATTGTGGTCGCCATGCAGTACAATAGACCACTAAAACTTATTTCTCCAGTCTGAGACTTTATACCCTTTGATCAACATCTCCCTTTACCCAACCCTCCTCCTCCTGTGACAAAGTCCCAAGGATACTGTATCTCAAAATCATAAGTTATGAGCAGATTGGTTAGTGAAGAATCATTCAGGCTTACTCTACTATTCTTGACCCCTGTTTCTCTGAGTTCAAAGTGAATTCTAAGCTGCATATTTATATGTTTGGCTTGGCTTTTACCTTTGATGTGGTGGCACACCACAAATTGATATAATAAAATAAAATTACACACAGAATCTTTGCTCACTCAAATCCACATCAGATATAATGATCAATTATGATCAGAGAATAAAAAATTATTTCCTAAAACAATTAAAAGCTAGCATATAGGACATATTTCCTTTGATTTATTAAACCACTGATTATATTTTCTTTTAGAAATAGAATTGGTTTAATAAAATTTGTAGAAAGTAAAGTAACCTAGAAAATGATAAAAATGTATAGAAGGGAAAAAAGCTTTGGATAGAGCATATTTTGTATCATTTTGCAAATGGACCTGGTAAAACATTGCTATTGGCAATGACCAAATTTTTAAATGGATGATTACCACAACCACTGAGTACAAGCATCTGAAGCAATTATTCTGTTCCAATGCATTCAGTAGCACTAAACACTCTGAGTAGCCAAGAAAAGTACATTCTAGTTTACTCTTCCTATAGTTAGCTGTGATAACACAAGTTATAAATCTTTCCTAGAATAAGTTATTATAGGAGGCTTTCACTATATAAATAAATAGTGGAGAGGCATATCCTCAGTATAACTCCACTGGGTACTGTGATAGCACATAAGTTTAAACAATATACAGATATATTCACTTAAACTTACTTTACCTCATTACTAGTATAGTTGAAATAATTCTATCATATCTGTGCATCTATGATATGTAAGCTGAGCAGCTGTTGCTCTCATCACTATTTTCAAATAGATAAAAATTTATTTTGTTCTAAATAATTTAATCTTTAAAAAAGCAAATAAAGAAAATATATTAAATTGGAGTAATCCTATGGCCCAGTAATTCTACTTCTAGGAGTTTATCATAGGAACATAATAAAAGATACTAACAAATAGTTTGACACAAGAGTTCCATTAAAATATTGTGGATAGTCATGAAATGACAATAGAAAATAATTTAAAGAAGTAACAGCATGAAATACCTTTTTGATGGATTAGTATGGCATCATTATTCTGTATAATTACATATTGTGACATAGAAAATGAACAAAATGTATTAAATAAAAATGATTAATTTTTATAATACATACAACATAAGATCCCGTTTTTTAAAATTAAATGCATCAAAATGCATTTACATCCCAAAATGTTAACAGTGATTATCTTTTTGTGGGAAAAATTAAGGTTAATTTTAATTATATTTCCTTCTTTCTATTACTTTTTTAAAAAAATATTTACTAACTTTCCTGTTGTGGACTTATGTTACATACATATTAGTTATATTAACAACAAAGTAACTTTGTAACTGTTTTTAACATGCAATTACCTAACAATTTTAAAATCAATCAAAGCAATCAAATTACTTATGAACTGCAAGGGACTTTTATGAGCAACACTACCAGAATTTCTATTAATCGCTCAGAAAAACATGCAGAAATTTCCCAGTTCATATATAGGCCGGATATCCCAATCTTCACTAATTAGCCCTTTGGAATTCAGAATACCTCTCACCTGAAAAGGCAATGTTATAAATGATAGCTAGGTTTTCAGATAAATGATTCATTCCCTGAATATATACTAAGATCTTACTGTAAGTTAACCATTGTAAGCACTGAGGAGTCATTAGGGACAAAACAGATAAAAACCCATCCTCTTCTGTGGCTCACATTTAATCTATACACACTATGTAATAGATCAGATAAATGTTAAGGAGCCTAGCAAGATAATGTCTGTTGAATTAACTGAAACGCTAAACATCGTTATGAAAACCAGTAGAAAATAATAAGGTTAAAGTAATAAGAAATAGAATATAATTAATAAAATCATGTAATAAGTATTTTTTCAAATGATAGCGTATTGTAGGTTGGATTGAGTCCTCCCAAAAATATGTTTTTAATTCCTTACCCCTGGTACCTATGAATGTAACCTTATTTGGAAATGGGGTCTTTGCAGATGTAATTAAGCTAAGATGAGGTAGTACTGGAGTAACACGGACCTTTAAGCTAATATGACTGGTGTCCTCATAAGAAGAGAAGAGACATGAACACAGTGATATACAGGGAGAATGTCAGATGAGTATGAAGAAAGAGATTGGAGTCCGCCTCTACAGACCAAGGAACACTAAGGATTGCTGGCAACACTAGAAGCTAACAGAAAGGCATGGAAAAGATTCTCCCCTAGAGCCTTCAGAGAGAGCATGGCCCTCTGGATGACGTGATTTTGGTTATCTAGCTGCTAGATATGTAACAGAATACATTTCTGTTGATTTAAGCTACCTAGTTTATTATAGTTTATTATGGCAGCCTTAGAAACTAATACGATGGTACTTGAGAAAATATGGAAGGTTTCATTTCCCCAAATTTTCCCCTTTCTTACCAGATGAGGAGGGAAATTTTAACAATTTCCATACTTCTACTTCAGGTGCTATTTTAAACCTTCCTGCCCAGCAACTTTAGTTGTTTTCAAATGAGCAGGGCTTTCATCTGCCTATGACCCATGGTCCTTTTGCTTTCATTAGGTAAGTAAGGATTGAGGGAGGCAATTGCTTCCCCAAGCAAACTATTTTTCTCTAAGTTCACCTTTGTTCAGCTTACTTCTATATGATTAATGAACAAAAAAAGAAGCTATTATTCAGGGAGCGTGGCCCACACTGGAAAGTGAGGAAGGACTATCTTTTTTTTTTTTTTTTTTTTTTTTTTTTTTTGAGACAGAGTCTTGCTCTGTCGCCCAGGCTGAAGTGCAGTGGCGCGATCTCGGCTCACTGCAAGCTCCGCCTCCCAGATTCAGGCCATTCTCCTGCCTCAGCCTCCCCAGTAGCTGAGACTACAGGTGGCCGCCACCATGCCCGGGTAATTTTTTGTATTTTTAGTAGAGACGGGGTTTCACCGTATTTTCCAGTAAGGTCTCGATCTCCTGCTCGTGATCTGCCCGCCTCGGCCTCCCAAAGTGCTGGGATTACAGGCTGTGAGCCACCGCTCCTGGCCGGGAGGACTACCTTAACCCTTCTTGTTAGATACGCACTACTTTCCTAAAATAAAGTGATGGTTGGGAGCCTAAATGATTTCTTTGAAGTCATTTTGGTACCATGAATGTACCAAGTCAGAAAAAAATTAAAGGAATAAAAATTAAGTGGAAACATTTTCTCTATCCAGGGAATTTTCCTGTAACCAGGAGTGATTATGAGATGGAGGAAAAATAGAGCACTTATTTAATATTCATGAATAAGAGGATTTCATGTTTATCCTTTGTCATTAACTGTATACAAATTCATTCTTTTTTGAAAGGGTGAAGAGAGACTCATAAGAAGATGTTCATGCATACTTATGTCAATAAATCAGGGATATATACCCTAAAATTATATGAAGTAATTTGTAATAACAGGGTGAGTTAAATTGTAACCGGGTAATTACTTCTTGCAGCACCTTTGCCCTAACTCACTGGTTTTACAGTCTTCCACCAGTTTTCCAGGATTCTTAGCTAGAGCTTTTTTGTTTGTTTGTTTATAATTGTTATACCTGATTTTCTTAAAGGAATTGAATAATAACAATAACAAAAAATATCAATAATAATACTATCCATTCAATAACTTTCAGAGAACTTTTACAACATATGCATTAAATTCCCTTCACAACTAACTTCTTATCCTTTGAATCCTAGCTCAGGCATAATCACTACTGGGAATCTTTGTTTTACTGACCATCCCCAATAAGATAGAGAAAGACTCTTAGGGATTTAAGTATTACCTCTACTTCTCTTAAGACATCCACTATTTTTTTTTTCTATCTTAGCCCTTCCACCAATGTTGTAAACTATTTCGCCAACTATGGAGAATAGGACCTCTTTGTGTTATTAGTAGTTTCCTTCCTTCCTTCGTTCCTTCCTTCCTTCCTTCCTTCCTTCCTTCCTTCCTTCCTTCCTTCCTTCCTTCCTTCCTTCCTTCGTGTCTCCCTTCCTCCCTCCCTCCCTCCCTCCTTTCCTTCCACAAATGAATAAAATGAGGATTTAATGAACCATATATTTGATGGACACTTATGGAAAGCACAGTCTTCTATTGAGTGGCCCCTTTTCTGGCCACTGTAATGAGCACTGGAAAAAGTGACGGAAGAGTGGGGAATGCCCATGATTTTATTGGGCTTATATTAAAAGGGAGAGATAAGTCAGAAGTAAAGAAACTAGTAAACAACCTCACGTGGGTTGATATCCAGAACTATGAACACAAGAAACAAGGTAAAGTGATAGAAACAAACTGGGTAAAGGAATGTAGGAAGGCGTCTCTGAGAAGGTAAGATTTGTATTCCAAGACTTTAGCTACTTCTTCAGGAGTTACATTTAAGTAAATAAAACTTTCATTTGTTATCAAAATAAAAATTAAATTTTAAGTACTTCCTCCCACTGAGTTGAAAGATATCATTGAGAATGGTTGTGTAGTTTAAGTCTCTAGCAAAAGTGTCTGACTGAGGGATGGACAGGGGTCAAAATCAGCCCAAGTTCAACACATAAACTCATGCACAAAAGGTTCAGTTACTCTTACAGGGCTTATCAGCTGGGAGGAAAAAGCAGACTTTTTTTTCTCTTGTCCAGAATAGTCACATTTTCTTAATTGCTTTCTGTTAGGAAGTGGTGGGGTTGGGGGCTTTTCCTAATTATTTATTTCAGATGAAGATATATTTTAAAATTCACCAAAAAAGACACATAAAACTGACCCAAAGGACCCATAAATAGTACCTGTTGCCCTGAAAATCTTCATAATCTTAAGTTTTACATTTAATAAATAAGAAAGTGGCTCAAATGATTACTCTGGGTTCAATAAGTATAAAACTAATGGTTAATCATTATTTTCTTATTTTATTATACATGCTATTTGCTAGAATCAGGAAACAATTTTTTTTTGTAAGGCATATATTTTTTGAAAGGCATAAATTTGGTTCTTGTAAGATAAAAAGGAAGAAATTTTAGGTTCCCAAGTTTCTCTTGATTAGTGACCCAAGTTTCTCTTGATTAGTGACCAATCAAGAAGGTTCATTCATTTTGTTTGATATGATATCGTACCACATTTAGTAAAACATATATTCTAGAATCAATGCAATAATACCAAAATGTACATTGATTATGAGAGTTTTTATTTTTATAAGTCCAAGTATATCCGGATTCCCTTCCATATACACACTCACATTATTTTGTGGGATTAACAAAGAAAGTCCTGTTTGTAATTGGGTATAAATTTCAGAGACTACTGCTTTTATAGCTTCTCTTTGTGCAAAAATGACTGGGTGTAGAGACATACAATGTAATTCATTACTTTGCTTTGGGTGGATTTGAAAAGCAGATCCTTCTGTTTTTTAATAGCAACTTTAAATATCAAGCTGGCAAAATTTTGTACAAAATTTTCTCACAAAAAATTGGAACACATGGAATTACATACTCCATTTGTTGTACTAATGTGAAATCTATATTTCTAGGGAAAAAACAAAAACACATCTTACTTGAATGTGTTGATGAATTTTAGGACTCACAAATTTGTGTTTATATCTTCTTTCCTAAGGGATGCAAAAGAATCCTTAAATTAGTGGGGATTAGAAATAAAAGAGTGAACTCGACTAAGAATTTCTTGGAAATACATAATCATCAATAAAATTAGTAATCACCTATTACTCCATGGACATAGATCAAACCAAATTAAAATAACAGAACAAAATAAAACAGGTATTTAACTTAGTTATAAAATCTAATACAGCACATAATCTAAGAAACATCCAAACAAAACCAATAATCCCAACTCAATCTTTGGATGCATATACAAAAAGTGAATGTCTTTCTTAGTACAGGTTCGAATGTGTTTTGTAGGCAATGAGGAAGAGATTGCTTTCTCTAGATATTGGTTGTATTAACCAAATATATCAATCCTAACAAAACTTCTGTATATCTACTTGGACAATAAGGCTTCTCTTCTAATAGTTTAAAGTAACATTTTATTTAGCATATTTTTTCAACTGTTTTGTCACAATTCCTTTCAATGTTTGTTGTTTCAATAGCCTCCCAAGAAAAACAGAGGAGATATATAAGGAAGTCAAACTGATAATATGTTTCTATATTTCTTGTCATTATAAGAAGATTTCACGAAAGTGTATTAACTGTAATGTTTACTTTCTTGTAGAAAGCTGCCTGTTTTAATGCTGTATGAATTTCCCCCCCTAAATTATTACTCTGTTGGCAATGAGTCAATCCTTTAGAAAATACATATTCATACATTTAATTGGGACAAATGTTTGTTTTTAATTTTTAATTTTATCTTTTTATTTTCATTTTATTTTTATTTTTGAGACAGAGTCTCACTCTGTTGCCAAGGCTGGAGTGCAGTGGTATGATCTCAGCTAACTGCAACCTCTGCCTCAAGGGTTCAAGCAATTTTCCTGCCTCAGCCTCCCAAGTAGCTGGGATTATAGGCGCCTGCCACCATGCCCAGCTAATTTGTATTTTTGTATTTTTAGTAGAGATGGGGTTTCAGACTGGCTTTGGACTCCTGATCTCAGATGATCCACTTGCCTCAGCCTCCAAAAGTGCTGGGATTATAGGCGTGAGCCACTGCACCCAGCTGTTTTTTAAACTAGCATGTTCATAATTGAGGTTATGACTGCTTAAAATGCTCTTTACAGTTATTTATAGCCAAAGTTAATTTACACTTTTGAAAAGAATTTACTAAGATTGTCACAATTAGAATATTTAAAGACTACTATCTCTTCATTTTCAGAGAAAATTATCTCTTGAAGCATATATTTTTAGTGACAGTTCAGTAGAAAAGCTAACTCTCCCTTGTATTTCTCCATTACTGCAATGTTCTTCCTACTGGGACTTGTGGAAGTTATTTTCATTGTCTAGTGTCCTGGACTGGTCATTCATCTTGATTCACTTTGGAAGAAGCTTAAAGACCTGATATCAGAAAGGCAAATTTACCATATTGTTTCATTTCATTTCCCCTTGAAGGTGAAGGATTCATGACAGAAACCAGTCTGAATTAAAGTCATTATATCATTTACTTTTCTAGTCTCAAAAAATCCTTTCTACTTGCAGAGTTCTCACACCAAGGAATTCTTCTGAGTGATGAATAAAACTTTTATTTGCCTTTCCCATAAGTTGCCTCCAACATCCCTCTAATTATCTCATTTCCTTTCCCAGTGAACAACCTGTCCTTAATTAGGATTAATCATTTTTATTTTGAAGAAAGTCATTTCTCTTGTTTACACACAAGTGTACATACTGTAATATAGTATATTAACTATGTAATGTAGCATATACTATAATTTGTAATTGTGTATGTTTAGACACATTTCTCAACAGAAACACTGGGAAATGGTTTCCTATGTATTCCTCATGGGATATGGTAATCAAGGTGCTCTAGGTTATTATATATTTACTTCTGAAGTCATGAGTGCTTTATCAGATATGTTATTTCTAGGATACATTATGCATTTATATTATGAAAAAGAGAGCTAAACCTTAACTTTGCCATTTACTGCAATGACCATGTTTGATTTCAATAAATAATGGAATGTTTTTTTAATGATTTGAACAGTTTGTGAGACTGAATAAATTAAAACAAGGTGATTGCACATAGATGGGGCTCATTAGTCCACTGCTATCAAGAACTACCTGAGACTGGGTAACTTGTAACAAAGAAGGTGTAATTGATTCACTGTTCCTCCTGGCCAGGGATGCCTCGGGAAACTTACAATCATGGAAGAAGATGAAGGAGAAGCAAACACCTTCTTCATGAGGCAGCAAGAGAGAAAGTGAGTGAGGGGAGAACTGCCAATCATTAAACCATCAGATCTCATGAGAACTCACTCACTACCATAAGAACAGCATGGGGAAACCACTCCCGCCCCGATCCAATCACCTCCCACCAGGTCCTTCCCTGGGCACGTGGGGATTATAATTTGAGATCAGATTTGGATGGGGACACAGAACTAAACCATATTATTCCACCCATGGCCTCTCCCAAACCTCATGTCCTTATCACATTTCAAAATGCAATTATGCCTTCCCAACAGTCCCCTAATTTAACCCATTCCAGCATTAACTCTAAAGTCCAAGTACAAAATATCTGAGATAAGTCAAGTCCCTTCTGCCTATGAGCCTGTAAAATCAAAAACAAGTTAGTTACTTCCAAGATACAATGAGGGTACAGGCATTGAGTAAATGTTTACATTCTAAATGGGAGAAATTGGCCAAAAGAAAGGAGCCACAGGTCCCATGCAAGTTCGAAACCTGGCAGGGCATTCATTAAATCTTAAAGCTTCAAAATAATCTCCTTTAACTCCATGTCTCACATCCAGGGTACACTGATGCAAAGGGTGGGCCCCCAAGGCCTTTGGAAACTCCACTCCTGTGTCTCTGCAGAGTATAGCCTACACAGCTGCTTTCCTATGCTGGCATTGTATACCTACAGCTTTTCTAGGCGCATGGTACAAACTGTCAGTAGATCTACCATTCTGGGATCTGGAGGACAGTGGCCATCTTCTCACAGCTCCATTAGGCAGTGTCTTAGTGAGAACTATGTGTGGGAGCTCCGACCCATTTCCCCCTCTGCATTGTCCAAGTAGAGGTTCGCCATGAGGGCTCTACCCCTGCAGCAGATTTCTGCCTGGACATCCAGATGTTTCCATACATCTTCTGAAATCTAGGTGGAGGCTCCCAAAGTTCAACTGTTGTCTTGTGCACACCCACAGGCCCAACACCATGTGGAAGCTGCCAAGGCTTGGGACTTGCATCCTCTGAAGCAACAGCCTTAGCTGTCCATTGGCCCCTTTTAGTCACAACTGGAGCTGGAGTGGCTGGGAAAGGCATAGAAAGACAAATACTGCATAATCTCACTTACATGTGAACATTTTAAAAGTCAAACTCATAGAAACAGAAAATAAAATGATAGTTGCCAGAGACTGGAGAGGTGGCAAAATGGGGAAATATTAGTAAAAGGGTACAAAGTTTGAATTAGGCCAGTTAAATAAGCTCTGGAGATCTAAGGTATAGCATGGTGACTATAGTTAATAATATTACATTGTATTCATGAAATTTGATGAGAGTAGATCTTAATGTTCTCGTCACACACATGCATACACAAATTACTATGTGAGCTGATGAATGTGTTAATGGACTTGATTGTGGTAACTATTTCACAATGTGTACATATATCAGAACATAATGGGGCCAGGCGCGGTGGCTCACGCCTGCAATTCCAGCACTTTGGGAGGCTGAGGCAGGCAGATCATGAGGTCAGGAGATTGAGACCATCCTGGCTAACATGGTGAAACCCCGTCTCTACTAAAATTACAAAAAATTAGCCAGGCATGGTGGCGGGTGCCTGTAGTCCCAGCTATTCTGGTGGCAGAGGCAGGAGAAGGGCGTGAACCCAAGAGGCAGAGCTTACAGTGAGCCAACATCGCACCACTGCCCTCCAGCCTGGGCAACAGAGCGAGACTCTGTCTCAAAAAATAAAAAAATAAAAAAAAAAAAGAACATCACTTTGTATACCATAAGTGGTATACAATTGTTATTTGTAAATTATATCTCAATAAAAATAGGGAAAAAAGAGAGTTAAGAAAGAAAAGAATGAAAGACAGCATAAAGCAACATAGCCCTGACCTGGCTGCTGAATGAAAGATATTGAACAAAAAATAAGTTGCAGTAGGGGATTGAATAACTCCTACTTATCCTTCTGGTTTCACTGTATAAAAATTTCTATGATGTCTTTTCTGGCTCACCAAGACTTGTGTATTTACCACTCCTTTGTGCTCTTAGAGCACAGTCTATGTTTTTTCATCATACTAAGGGAATATAATCATGAAAAAGACGCTATGGGAAGACTTACGAGTAAATTTCAAATCACCATATGATGAGCATTCATTCAGTGAATACAAAACTAAACAATGGATAAAAGCATGAGACGATGAAGGGAAATCATAGATAAGAAGGAAAGAGAGAGAGAGGAAAGCAGCACCTTCAGTGAAGAAGACACTATATGAAAAGGGAATCTCATCCTCTTTGCCTAAGAGATTATACCCGTAGAGAATATGGGGTCATATGCTTGTCATACAGGCAATGGCAAGCAGCATAGGACATGTAGTTGAAGCAAGAGTATCTTCACCTCCCCTGCAGTAAAGAACAGATCAGGCAGTAGAAGATCAGGGAAGAAACCACGGACCCAAGGACTTGAAGCTGCAGCTGGTAAAACAACACACACATGCACACACACACACACACACACCCCCCAAAACTTTACTGTTCTGAAAACTCTCAGTAAGAGATGAAGTCTTTTGCAAAGTACGCCTTCTTACTGTGTGACTGTTATTGTTTTGTAAAGGTATCTTCGTATGCTGATA
The DNA here is from genome assembly GCF_037993035.2 of Macaca fascicularis. Classification (NCBI taxonomy): domain Eukaryota; kingdom Metazoa; phylum Chordata; class Mammalia; order Primates; family Cercopithecidae; genus Macaca; species Macaca fascicularis. Next base: position 92,572,576 of record NC_088385.1, read on the forward strand.
CTTTAACAAAGAAGCCAGTAGAAGCCCTTTTGTGTGATGGGAAAATCCTTCTTGATTAGAATATGTAGAATCAACAAAATTAGTTAAATTGATTGACAATTATTCTGATTACTTTGGTAATAGTGATAGTCATCTGATAAACAGTTGTCATGTTACAAAAATTATATGGCAATCGATGTACAATTTCTTTTATCCAAAGAGGAACTAAAATCTGCTTGTCTTATACTTTACCTTACTTTTTGGGATATCTGTATATTTTTATTTTTAATATTTAAAATTTTCAATTTTTCCATCATGCAAGAGAACTGTACCTCAAAATATGTTCCATTCACTTTGTACTAACTCATTGTTCCATTTACTACAATCACTGTTTCATAACCATTTATATATCTTGCTACATGATTGGTCATATGTCAAGCTAATCTTAACATTTCTATATAAAAATAATAATGCAACAGAATTATGAATCAGTAATTTTAGAAGTAAATCATGCTGCAAATTACATATTTGTATAGTCTGATTAATAGACAACTTTAAAATGGGGTTTAAACATGTGGAAAGGCTTCTTTGCACCATGTTGGATAGAAATGTTTTGCTAAGTGCACTATTGAAGTGACAATGTAAAGTATAGCCCAGGCACCAAGAGTCACGCCACAACATGACAGTAAAACTCAGGCAATCAGGAAATTAATAAAACAGAAAGCTTTGGAAGTTCAGTGTTTTTTCAAATTGTTTTCCAGAGAAAGTTTGAATGCCAGGCTTTCCGGCTTAAGAAAAAATTCTGACACTTAGCAATCTCATTATTTGTTGAAATTTTTAAAAGTACAATAAACAGAAACATGATTTACATCTAATTTATAACTTCCTTATTCATCCAAAAACCACTGAGCTAGTCCTCTTATTCAATGAGAAAACTGAAGTTTATTCAGGTGTGGCTTAACTTTAGTATAGAATGTCTTTACTTTTAATTTACTTTGGTACAGTACTTTAGGCATGTCAAGAAAACACTTTCTATTAAAATTACAATCAATAAATTTTAATTCCAGTTTAATTTTTACCCAGATAGTAAATATATTTAACCAGTAATTTTGTACAAATCTTTGACATATTTCTCATAATTGTCACTTTGCACAATACATTTAGATAGAAATTTGATTGCCAAATTTGAAATTGTTGAACAGGTAAAAGCTGGGCTAAATTTTATGTCCTTAGAATCAAGACTTCAGTGGCAGAGTAGTTTTTATAAAGAGGAAATAAAACACATTTTAATGAAATTAGAAAAATCATGCTTAAGTTTGTCACCAAGAAAATCCAAAAATGGACACTTAAATATTTTGCTTTAAGGTAAAGCATATATATTTTTCATGAGAATAATTTAGGCAACCAGAATAAAATATTAATTTACATTTGTAAATAACTTTAATGATGTTTAATAATATAGCAGTGGACTCCAAAATATACATCTACAAATTTTCTCTTAAACTATGCTGAATCACAGTGTACCGGCCACACTGATATGCAATTAGATCATTTCGTAGTAGATAAAAAGACATTATTTCCATTTAGTATAAAGCTGAAAATTACTCTAAAATCTACAAAATTAAATATTTCTAAATAACTTTAATCAAATATTTTATTCTTATTCAAAATTGTTGGCAAACAATTATTTAGCTAGTATTTACTTTGATATTTATGAGAAAACGTTTGATAGCATACAACATATTAAAATATAAAAGCAAAATCTGTTGAAAAAGGTATATGTAGAGAGAGCTGCTGAAAACAAGCTAAATAGTCTCACATTAATCTTGTCCAATTTATGTAGTAAATTGGAAATACAGAAATAAAGGTTATGCTTACCAAACTGATGATTTTGTCAGATCTAATTATTGAATACGTTAAGCTATTTTTCTATATAATGAAACTTATTGATAATTTGATATACTCACAGCCATAGAAATAGCAAAAGTCTATATTTTAATGATGTCTTTGCTTTCAAGCCAGTTATGTATGAAACATAATACCTACCTAGCCAAACAAATATAAAATAGTTCTGAATATTTTAAAATTGTATTTTAAAATTGTATGATAGGTGCTACATGATTTATTATAAATTTTGACAATTTTATGTTTAATTAAATTATTTTATAAGTGAAAATATTCTAATTTATCTCACCGTTTCAAGGTCTCAAAATCTTATAATTTAACCATTTCAAGTCCAAGTTTTCTTTGTCCTTCCCTGTCATTTCTGCTTTTAAGAGATCTCCATCAGAAGTCTTTTTGTGTCCTCCTTAGATCAAGAATCCCTGCCTCCCAGAGAAGATTCTTCTTTTCACCACACATTTGGCCCAACAGGTGAAATTCCTATCACATTCTACCTCCACAAGTAGAAGCATTTTTAATTAAAGATATTATACTTAGGAGTAATTATCAATACTATACCCTCAAGGACCCAGAAAGAATGTATACTCAAGGTTCTCAAAATCTGCAAATTTGATCAAGGCACTGACAATAAAATAACATAAAGCAAAAACAAAATTGGAGTCAAGAAAGTTATATGGTAAGAAATTCAGATGCTGGTACACTAAAACTCTGCCTATTATGAGCTCTGGTCATCTATTTTGGATTGCATTCCATTCTCTCCTTTTCTCAATTATTTTGGTAAACATTAATTATATTAGCACTTGTAATAGAATTATATTCGATAAAAACATCAAAAACTCAAAATCAGCTTAGAAAAGAAGGAAATATTACCACTCTCTTAAAAAAAAAATCAAACTCAGAACCACAAGAAAGCCAGTGATTATGCCAAAAAAAGAGAGAGAAATAGAGAATTCTAATGCTAGCATAACACAGTCTTCCTCTTTCTACCACTTTTCTCATTTTCTTCTTCTGTCTTATCATTATTTTTATTTTTTTTCCCCTCTTCAGGTTGGCTTTATCCTATTAAAACTAATTCCTTTAAGGTATTAAAGTCTTTATCCTGGCAGCTTTAGGAATCTTTCATTTCACTATCAGAAAGTAACTCCCTTTCTCTTTAATTAAAATTCCAATAATCCTTGGGGGAAAGGGCAGGAAATTCTGATTGGCTTGATATGAATTGTGCCCTCATCCCTTTGGATAGTGGGTTGGGTTTCCATAATTGACAAATCCTATCACTACCTGAGGATGGAGTAGAAGAGGAGCCATTCCAATCAAAATGGGGAGAATTGTTTCTGGTATAAAGCAGAGGTGTTCAATAGGCAAACAACTGGTGCCCAGAGCGTGCTCCCTGGTTTGTATTGCTTTGTTTTCTCTTTCTGGCCCGCAGCAATGCAAACATTCCTCCCTTATGCTGTGCTGTTTGTGCTGGAACAAGGAAAATCTTTTTCCAACCCTGGGACTCGTGTAAAGCAACCACCTTGTACTATCAAGATTCTGATTTTTGCATTCAAATGTTAAAGCACTCAGTCTGCACATTTTTCACCTAGCTCACAATGTTCACAAGCAAATAAAATCCCTGCCAATGAAACTGCCTGTGGCTATTTATACCTACCCAGATATGTCTAGCTATTCAACATGCAGACACAGTTTAAGTTCTAGATCTAGGACCCTTGCTCTATAAACTTAAAATATGGTAGCATTCTAACATATTAAATGTTCATTTTGAAGACTTTTAAAAGAATTAAGTATAAATCACACAATCAGTCAAAAATATGAATCGCTTGTGCTGCTTAGCTAGTTCAAATGAAACTAAAATTACACATATTCCAAAAAGTTAATTGCTTTTGAGTTGATCAATAGCCCCATGCAACTGGCCAAAATACCATGAACAGAAAACAGAAATGATCCAAATTATTTAACCCTACAACAAGAAAAGCAATAGAAAGCATTTTCTGACTGGGCTTGGTGGTTCATACCTGTAATTCTGGCACTTTGGAAGACCAAGAGAGGAGGATCACTGGAGCCCAGGAGTTTGAGACCAGCCTGGGCAACATACCAAGACCTCATCTCTACAAAATGTTTTTTTAAAAAATTAGGTGGGTGTTGTGGCATGTGCCTGTAATCCCAGACACTTGGGATGCTGAGATGGGAGGATTGCTTGAGTCCAGGAGCTCTAGGATACAGTTAGCTGTTGTCAAAGCACTCCACTCTAGCATGGGCAACTGAGTGAGACCCTGTCCCCCAGAAAAGATTTTTGTTCTTTTTTGAAAAAAAACAAAAACAAAAGGCAAGCACTTTTTTTATCTATTAAAACCCCAGTCCTTAATGTCCTTTTTTTCTACACATTCATAAATTGCCATGAGTTATGATGCATGTCACGAGTGTTGTTTACTAAGAACTACAGTATCAAAATTTGTAAATAATTCCCTTTTCAGTAATTTATGCGGCTCCAAGTTCATTATATTATAATTCAGCATTATTTTCTCATTTATATCTTTCCAACATTTCTCCTTGAATGTAAGAGAAAAAAAGGGATCTTACAGGAAGAATGCCAGAATTAAATCTATTGAAGTTTGTTTAATAGGATGACCATGACCAGATTTGCATTTATGAAAGAGCACATTAACTATACTGTGAAAAGTAGCAAACTATGAAACAAGGTGACAACATCATAGACTGCTGCAGTGATTTTGCAGGGAGACCATGAAGCCAAAGATCCGAGGTAGAAGTAGTGGCAATGCATGTTACCAGGTAAATTGATAAAAATATAGCCTGACTTATATATGCAGACTGCCTTTGAAAAATCACTTAAGGAAGTTCACTTTAGATTAAAAAATTAAACTAGTATGTATTGGGCAATCACTCTGTGCAGGGCACTTTCGTAAATTCTACAGGCATTGTTACAAACAAAACATTTCTAAAATTCCCTGCCCTCACGAAGCTTATATTCCAGACGGCAGGGTGAAGAAAATAAACAACAGAAATAAAATGTATACAGGGAATAATAAAACAAGAATGAGGGTTAAAAGTGCCTGAGGGCTGTAATTACAGGTTTTACCAGAAAAGACCATGCTGAGAAAGTGGATTTGAGCAAAGTCCCAAAGGAAATTAGATAGTCAAGCAGGTTTAAAGAAAATACTAGCAAAGGAGATATCTCTGAGGTAAGAAAGTGATGTTTCCTGGGAGGTCATCATGACTGGTGAAAAATAAAGGAGGTGAGAGTAGCAGAAGATAAGATCAGAGGCAAATGAATGTTGTGGGGTCCAGATGGCACAGCTCCTCTTAAACCAATGCACGACTTCGTTTCTGGTTCAGAGTAAGATGGCAATGTGTTGGAATTATTTGAACTCAAGAGTGAGGAAATCTGACATATTTTAACAGGATTACCCTGGCTGCTGTGTTGACAATAGACTGATAGGGTGGAAAGGGGACAAAGGGGGAAGAAGGTTCACCAGTTAGAAAGCTATTGGAAAATTCCAGGTGAGGAATAATGGCATCTTGGACCAGGAAGATAGCAGTAGGATGGTAAGAAGTGGTTAGATTCTGAATATATTTTGAAAGTAGAGTTAATAAGATTTGCTGATGGACCAAATACCACCAGAGGGAGAGGTGGGGGCCATCATTCAGCCCATTATAAATGTACATTATTTATAATACAATAATCAAATAAATCATTTCAGAATACTATACTTGAGTTACTAAACTATTTGTAATTTCATACTATTAGACAGTATTGCTCAGAATCTGTGGAGGATATCATTGACAAAGAAAACGCACGAATATCTGGAAGAGAATATGCTATTTATGCCATGAATTGATTTCCCCTGTTTTAATTGTGGCATAATTAACAGATCATTTAACTTGCTTTTGCTATTTAGACTGTGCATAAAAATGTTATCAATAGTAATAATTGTATTCTCAGAAGAAAATTTACACACATGTGCAAAAAGTACTAAAGTATTTTAAATAGAAAAATAGCACAATATTTTAATTAATTTATTGCCAGACTAACCTGTATACTTTGTTCTTAATTTGTGCAGAATAATATTTTATCATCTCTGCATAAAGCAATAATTTGAGATATGATTTTCTATAGAGTTGATATAAAAGATTATTTAGTCTTTTATTTAGCTTAATTAAATTTTACTTTTGATTACTGAGAAGTTTTTAAAGTATTTTTATAATTTTCATCATTAGATATTTTAAGATCCACTGTGTAAAAGTAGTTTTGACATGTTGAAACTCTGATGATCTTTCTTTTCTTTCTTCTTTAAGAATACTTGTCTGGCTTTCACTAATATACTTTCTTCCTGTCATATTTATATTTTGGCGAAGTCAATAATCCTGGAAAATTGAATACAAAATTAATCTGAAATTAATGCCTGCTCAAAAGCACTTCAAATGCATATTTAAATTATTTCTATGCTGCACTGACTTATTCTTTACTTGTAACAAATTGCTCTTGCACTGCATATTTTGAATTATTGACAAAGGTGTAGGAGTTTTATCACTAGAACACTATTTCTTCAGGCTATTTTGCTACATTGGTGTCAATTTTACACATTACTTTATCTGAAACTGCTAGACTTCATCAAGACAAAATGTGTTAGACATGCTAAGACATGATCCCTATACAAAAAACATGAGACTTCTCGTACAGATATAGGGATGTACTCAGGAATTATAATGTTGCTATCAGTCCAAATCCTAAAAGCAATGATTCTGATAAATCCCATTGTGCACGATTTCCATTAAAATAAGCAAATGAACAAAAGAGTGTGCGCGTATAATTGTATTTGATGCTTCTGTGAGTATATTCCTGATAGAAGAAGACTTCTGTTTTGGCCAGACATTGAAGCAAGGACAATCTACTGCTTCAAATGTTGCACATATAATGACCGAAAGAATTTTCCACGTAGTTCTAGTTCTGGTTCTATACACTACAAACCTTGTTTCTCCTCCACACACTTCTGGCACTAAGAGATATAAAATGTGCTCATATTTCAATATTACTTCTGGTATGCACCTTTGAGCATCCATGTAAGTCAATATGGTGAGTGCTAGGAGTCTTCATAAAGGTCATTTTAACTGTGGCTGGCAATCACTTAGTTATACACAAAAATGACTGTAAATCAAATAAATTATCCTACTAAACCCAATAAATGTCAATTCAACTAAACTCCCCATTATCCAGATTTAAGAAAAAAAAGCCATGACTATTCCAGGGAATTGAGGCACAGGGAAGATCATGATAACAAGATGTATAAAATTGTGAACATATTCGGCATCATATATACTAAGATATAATTGTAATGCATGAAAAATGTTAGTTCACACATAGATGAATTCACTGTTTGCAGTACTGCTATAGGTTTATGCCCTACAAATACTAGAATTTTGATAAGAAGTATTATGCATTACATGAAAAAGAAAAAAAGATGATGCACTCATAATTATGGTGTTGAGCATATAGGAAATGTTCATAGTTTGGTAATCTCTGATCCGGCATCTCACGATAGTAGCTGGTGAATCAGCATGCAGACAGAGGAGGTACACCTGGACGTTTCCAATCTCCCTCCAGTGCTTGGAACTTGCTGATATCAGTAGAGTCATCTGGACACAGTATCCTAAGCCACGGATGTTGTCATTCCTCCTCTCAAGGTACCCCAACCAACCACACCCCAACCCTTCTTCCTCTCATGTGGCAAACCAGATGTCTCATGAAACTCTGTAACTCATGCCTATGAGATCATTCTCAGGTCTTAAGGCAAACTCCAGCTCCAGGATGGTGACCTGGCAACAGCAACCATTAGCTGCATGATATTTCCTTCTCAGGATCATGTGAAATCCTATATAGGCCACTAGACTGACACTGATGTGCTGATTTTTGTGACTCTCACATCAGACATATCACATCAGACATGAGATCAGTTCAGGGATCTGGACTGCCAACAGGGCACTTCTGACCCTCAGCTTAGCTGTGTGTTTTGGCCTGTGTTTCAGCTGTCTTCTTTGGGATTTCCAACTGAAGTCTGCCTCTGGTTCATAGAGTATTTTTGATATTTACTGCTCCATATAAATAAACAATTTCATTCATTGAATTTCATTAACAAATTCTTTTTAATTTGGGTTGCCTTGCATTCGTAAGTTTTCTTTTTATAAGAATAAATGTTGCTGGACATGGCAGCTCACATCTGTAATCTAAATGCTTTGTGAGTCTGAGGCTGGAGGATCGTTTGATGCCAGGAGTTCTAGATCAGCCTGGGAAAAAAGTGAGATCCCATCTCTACAAAAAATTAGCTGAGTGTGGTGGCACACACCTGTAGTTCTAGCAACTTGGGAGGCTGATGTAGGGGGATTGCTTGAACCCAGAAGTTCAAGGTTTCAGTGAGCTGTGATCATGTCACTGCACTTCAACCTCGGCAACAGAGTGAGACCCTGTCGCTAGAATAAATAAATAAATAATAAGTGTTTCCACCAATAAATATATCTTTTCTATTATTTGAATATTTTATTATTTTAAAAAAGTTTTAATTTTTTCATATTTTTAACAATTTTACTATACCTACTGTGAAGGGGATCTTTTAACTGTTATATTTTCTAACTGCTTATTCTGTTAACTAGTGGAGTTATTGATTTTTATGTGAAGAACTTGTATCTAACCACTTTGGTAAAATGTTTCATTAATTCAATATCCTATCATTTAATTAATTTGGTTTTATATGATGATAAGTATGTCATTAGCAAATGATGGTTTTATCTCATTCCTTCTGCTTATCTATTACATTGGCTGGGATATCAAATACAAATGTTCAATAATGACAATGAAATTGTCTTGTTCCTTTGTTTAACATTGTATCTAATGCTAACATTATATCTAATTCTCTCAACACAACTTCTGTTAGCTATGCTTTATCAAATTAGAAAAATAGGGACAAATGTGGCTACTTTGTGTTTCCCTGTTTATCTAGAAGAGTTCCTTTTTGTTTCTCGGTTATGACCCAGCCAACTTAGGATTCCTTCTCCAGAGTTAGATTTTCCTAATGCCATGATTAGAATGCACAATTTTAGTGAAATTCCAATTTAGAGAAATTGAGGAAGAGCCATAGAAGAGTTAAAGCATAATGCAAATACAAAAATGTCATTTGACATAATAATTTTAAAATTTCCAGTTTGTATTTAGATAAAGGATGAAACTATAAATGTTACAACATGACATCTTTTCACAACATGTGTTACCCTAGATATTAAATGCAAATGTCAGTCTCTTTTCATTCCTAAATAGGATTAGAGCCCAGATGTAATTCATGTAAAATAACATATTTCAACCTATTTTGAATAATTTGGTGGAAATGAATTTAAATATTTATGAAGATACAATTTATTTTTGAGTATGCTGTTCACAGGCCTATCACTTTCATACAGCCAAAGTTCATGGGATGTTATCAATCCGGGATGATAATTCTATGCACTATTATTTATTAAACCCTAAACAGAACTATTTTCTATAAAAGAATGCTTGGTGTTATGGTTGATTGCCAAGTGAGATAAATTGACTATTAAAAGTTGTCAGGCATTTCTGTTTCTGGTAGTGGGTAATTTGAGCAGATTCCTTTATTCAAAGCAAAGCAATGTAGAACCTGATCTCTTTTCTTTTGAAGTTCTGCATTATTAAAATATCTTAATAAGAAGAGTTGACTTAGGTCAGCTGACAAATATGGGCAGCAGCTCCTCTTGAAGGGAAAGTCACTGAAAACGTGGGAAAAATATGAACTGGAGACCTGGGCTCAAAACCAATTCTTCGAACACTGTGCAGTTGAGACCAGATTGCCCTTCTGACCTAGCTGTGCTGTCACTCCACAGGTTGCTTGCAGGAAAGTGGCACATGAATACTTACACTTAGAAAGCCCTTGAAATTGAAACGATATTTTAGAAGCCTAATTATTCTTTGTCATGGGATAGCCACTGCTAATCATAGTATAAAGAGAGAGAGTATTTCTCTATCCTGCTGTCACCTACTCTCTGAGAAACTGCTGCAGGCCAGCAAATGGAGGGACTATCTCTGAGTGTCTGCAGGTTTAATAGTACTCAGTACGTAGTTCTCACCATATAGTTATAATTTTAGCCACAACATAAGAGAATAGGATTCTCTGACAAGTTTAGCAGGCTTTCTGGTTTTCTGTCCTTAAATAACAATATCAAACAATCTTTGACTCATGGCAGGAAAAAAAAAGATTCAGGCAAGGAAATAAAGTCATTTTCTCCATGTGTGAATTGAAGGCTAGTATGACTTGATTTTTATAATATCATACTGTGCTATTCTAAGTGAAAGAAGCATAGAACGTATTTGAGCAAACCATAAACCAAACCTTGCGGCAATAAATGATATGGTTTCAATTGATAAGGTAGAACCACAGAGTGTAATATCAGTTCAGATAATTTTGTTTCTAAAAGTACATTGAATTCTTCTTTTGATTATTTGACAAGTAGCCAGGTAGCTATCTGAAGGTTTGTGGATTTAACTAACTATTTAAATTCTTTTTATATCATTATTGACTAAATTAGTGTTAATATAAATTAAATTTATAAGGCATCATGAAATGACATCCAGGGTAGCCAGGAAGACTGAGTGGCATGAGAAAAGAAAGGACAAAAATGAAGACCAAATAGAAGCCACTCGTGATTTGTAAAGAGATATTCTGGTAGAATGTTAAGGATAAAAAGCCAGAATAGAGTAGAATAAAATTAAATAGAAACGAGGAAAAGAGTAAGTGCACAGAATGCTAGAATTTTGGCTTTTAACAAAAGAGAGTTAGGTTGAGGTATACATCTCTCTCTATATATGCATATATATATATAAAAATATACAAATGTGTGTGTGTGTGTGTGTGTGTGTGTGTGTGTATGGAAAACTCGGTAGCAAAATAACCTGATTAATAAACAAAAGTGATTATGGTTGGAAAGATCTGGATTTGGATTTGGAATTTGGGAGCTGATACTTATTAGCTGGATGACTACAAATTGCCTCAGTTTCATCATTTCTAAAATAGAGATATTGATGCTTATTTCACAAAGTGGCTTTAGGGAATAAATGGAATATTATGTGTCTACTCCTTTGGCAAATAGAAGTGCTTAATAAGTGGTACCTATTAATAATATTATAAAGTTGGTTAAATTATCTCTTTCTAATAAATGTGATTATTAATATCAATATTAATCATGATAATAATTGCTATTGACTATTTCTACTAATCAGGTTTTCTTGATTGGTTAATATGAAAAATCATCAACAGAAGCATTAAGGAATTTATTGGAACATCAGGTCATGAAGCTTGCAAAATTAATAAAAAGCTGAAGTGGCAAGGTTAAGCATGAATGCCAAGAGGCAAGTCATAGCCGAGCTGCCAAAATGTTTTCACAGAAGCCATTTGCTCATGACATTGCTATTTGACCAGACAGCCTGACATTCTGCCATCTCTGCACAACTGCTGCTGTGATACTGCATTGTTCTCTCTGCTATCAGTATCATTCCAGGCTTTCTCAACCTAACCACTACTGACATTTGGATGAGATTTTGATGTATGGAGCTTTCTTGTACATTGTAGGATGCTTAGCAGCATCTCTGGCTTCTACTCATTAGATACCAGTAGCACTCCCTGAATCTTGACAATCAAAAATTTCTGCAGACATTGCACAAATGTCCCAGTTGACAACCACTGTACTATGCAAATGTCTCCACTAACCTGAACCTTTGCTTCACTCCTTCAAAATTCAAATACAAAACAGGAGCATCTCCTTACTTACATTTGTTTGATTTGACCTAACCACCAGAATGGTACAGGAAAAAAATGTTTTTTCTGTTTTTCTTATTGGAAACAGTGAACTTCCACTTACCTTGAATTGCTCTGTTACATTTGAATGGTGCTCAAATACAGAGCCACAAAAACAAATATACATGGAATCTCCTATATGCCAATTATTATGGTAGCCTCATTGCAGTCATTTATAATCATTATGACAATCTTTTAAGGAAGCTGTTGTTATAATCATTTTACTGATGCACAAAGTGATGTTTAAAGACTACATACTTTGCTGAACATCAACCAGCTCAAACAAATTTTGTTTGATGCTTATATCTTTCATCTTCTATCAGGTCGAATTTGAGTGACATTTACAAGAATCCCACCTCAAGTTGCTATTTTTCTCTTTTTGTTTACTACTTTAGAGAAAATGATTTTTGAATGTTTTTAAATTATATTGAACTGTAATTTCTCTATTGTGGGAATGCATCCACCCAGTGTTCACTGTAGTGAATAATTGCAGAACTGTTTTTGATTCGTGTCTCCACTCAACAAAGAACACTGCCCATTCTTCTCATTCCAAATTCTCTTTCTGCCCTCACTCAAATTAAGGTTATTTCAATGTCATGAATACAACAAAGAATTTCAGTTTTGAGAAATTCTTGAAGATGCTTTTCAGATAACAGCTATGTAAAAAAAAAAATCAGTCCTAAGTTTCCTCTTTACCTAAGATAATTCTTTTTTTGCCTCTTAATTATGTATTACCTAGCCAACTCAGAATTTCTCCTCCAAACTAAAAACCTAGTACAGAGTCAGTCAAATTGAAGAAACCCCAGTATGCAAGAAGGCAGAATGCACTATTGGAATAGCTGGAAGATAGTGTGCAATTGGTCTATTTATTTCTTAGTATTGTAACTCTTAGTCATCAGTAATTATTATACAAACAAAAATTTGAGTGTCTCTGAACCACTGATTTTTCTGCTGCTTGTTTACCTCTGTAGATACTTTATTTTTTTCATATTTGATCATCTTCACACATATGCATTTACTAATTTAATCTTATTTTCATCAAATTTTTTGAGTCATATGTAGATGTTAGCTTCAAAAAATACCAATTCTCTTACACAAATGTACAAAAATCCCCAAACAATTAATGTAGTTTTGTTATTAGGTAATGTTTTTGTCTGTATGCCAATCCAGTAGCTAAATCTGTTATGGGATACATCATTGACAATGATGATATTTTTTGGGCTAAGAAGCCTGTTGCTCTCATGATTATGCAAAGCCTTTCATCCTCTGGCCAATATCATCTTTTCAAAGTTTTATCTTTCAGTATGAAATACAGATAAGAAGGATAGGAGAGGTTAGAAAAAGAAAGAAACCTAATCTCAGTGTATTTCCCTCTTTCCCATAGCACATTTATGTTGGTGAAAATACCAGACACATTGCCAAGATCTAAGGGCAACATAACAATTTTAATAATCAGCCTTCATTGAGTACATGCCAGGTTACATGTACTGGGCAATGTGCTTTACATACCTTATTTCATTTATTTCTCAAAAACACTAGGAAATAGATTTATTTTCACTCTCTTTTTACAGCTGAGGAGTCTGAGTTACAATAAAATTGACAATGCAACAAGTTAGTACCAGGGTCACAATTCTCACTGCTGCTTTCTAACACAGGGGTCTAGCTTCAGGTTACAAATGTTTTACCGGTATAGGAGATGGCTAGTGAATGGTCAGCAATGTGATTTGGACTAAATGAATAATAGGAATTCATATAATGAGGAAGATAACTAAGGAATTTATTTGTTTTTCTATCTATGAACGTTTGTCTGGCTTTACCTATGCATATATGACAGAGCACTTGCTCTTTTAAGCCCTTTACAAATATTAACCCATTTATTTCTCGTACCAACTTTCTGAAGTAGGTTTAATTATCATGTTAATTGTTATCATTTGAGAGGTGAGGAATGTGACACAAAGAAAATTAATAACATGCCTGTCAAATTGCTAAGCGCAGCACTGGAATTCTAAACCAGGTGATCTGGCCCTTAACTGGTATTCTATGCTGATACATGTGGAAGGTGTCCCATATATTCTCTGGTCCATGATTCCTTTCCACTAGGCTTAAACTTCGCAGTAAATCATTATAGCCAACCTCTTGCATATCACCCTTTTTTTCTTCCCTACTTGATCTTTCACATCAGCTTACAAACAAGTTACTATGTATCCTTTCTTTAATATATATATATTTATATAAATAAAATAAATAAAATATATTTATATAAATAAAATAAATTATATATATATATATACACACACACATATATATATCCTCTTAACCCCATTTCCCTTTGCAAATGTTATCCATTTTCTACTAGTCTTTATAATGACTTTTCTACAAAGATTTTTTCCATACTCATTGTCTCCACTTTATCTGCTTATATTTCCTCTTAAGTCTGCTTCAGGTCTTAATCTCCAGTACTCCATCAAAACTAGTTACTAGTGTCACCACTGACTTTTGCATTGTTCAATCTAGAGATGACTTTATGAATTCTGAGTTATTATACTGTTTGACTCATCAGAATCTTTTATTATTTAAAATATGGTCTTTTTTCTATCATATATCTGAAACTTGCTAAGAGAGTTGATCTTAAGTGTTCCTGTCATCCCCCGCAAAACAAACCAACCGTAACTATGTGAGATGATAGATATGTTAGTTTGATTTTGGCAATTATTCCACAGTGTATATGTATATGAAAATATCAAGTTGTAGACTGTAAATATATAAAATTTTTATTTTCCAAGTATACTTCAGTAAAGCTGGGAAAAAACACATTTAAGGGAAAAAACACATTTAAGAAAAAAACACATTTAAGAAATATATACTCCATATAAATTTCATTATGGCAGGTATAATTATCTGCTTTGCTCACTACTGTATCTCAGGGCTGAGAAGCCCTAACCAATAACAGGAGCTCTTATAAATGGATTAAATATAGAGTATGGGATACAACATATTAGACTTGAGATTTTCACAGCTGTACATACAAGGCTAGTAGAGTTTCCATGGATTTATAATTAGGTATTCACTTTTGGTCTTTTGGGAAGGAGACTCAACAGGAGATGAAATGTGTGTTTCCTGTGTTGTATCTTCCTGCCCAGGTACTTTGAGGACTGTAGATCTTCCCACACCTTCTAAGTACTCTGGGTGTATACATTTTTGAGATTACATATTTGGATTTTATGTTTTTTAAAAAAGAATTAAAATAGTGTCTTTTTGGCTTTTTTTTTTTTTTTTTTTTTTTTTTGCATTAGAATACTACCCTCACTTGGTTTTCTTCTTAATTTTGGGGCAGTTCTATCTCAGTTTATTTTCTTAGTTCCTCCTTATCTCCCCAACATGTAGACAGTGCAATGTTCCAGGGCTCAGTCCTTGGACCGCTTGTCTTTGTACTTATAGTTTTCTATTTATATTTACTTCCTGTGTGGTCTCATCTAGTTTCATATCCTACTAACACCTGTATGCAGATTATTCTCAAATTTTGTTTTCCACTCGTACCTATCCCCTAAACTGTAAACATGTGCATCCAGTTGTTTCTTTTACATCTACACTTGGCTATCTAATAGGCAACTCAAACTTAACTGGTTCAAAACACAGTTCTTAGTCTTTTTCCCCTTTTACCCTGTTCCTCCTCCAACTACCCCATAGCATCACCCCCCATCAAACTGCTCTACCTATAGTTGTCTCACTTCATTATTTGAAGTTCATTGTATGAAAACACCATCTTTACTCATCTGGTAACATATCACAGATCCCACAGAATATGATTTGCCTCAAAATCTTGCCATAAACTTCCCACTTTTCATTAGCCTCCCTACTTCTACCCCGATGCACTTGGATTGCTGCAAGTTTCTAAATATATCCATGTTTCTATCCTTGCCACTGTAACCTGTTTTCCATGTAGAAATTGGAGTTATCCTTTTAAAACACAGTTAGATCCACTGCTGAACTCCTTCCACTGCCATGCAAAGCACTAAGCTTCTATAAGGCCTTGGGTTCCTAAGTGAACTTTTTGATCCATCCCCCGTGACTCTCTTCCTGCTTTACCATTTTCCTCCCACACTGACACTTTTTGCTGTTTCTTGCACAAGTCAGACAGGTTCCCACAGTGGAACCTGTGTACCTACTGCTCCCTCAAATGAAACACTCTTTTCCCCTATATGCATTGCCAGCCTTCTCTGCCCTTTCAAGACTCTCCTCACATGCCACCTGCTCAGTGTCACTTTGTCTAGCAAGCCATTCCAAAATGTCAATCCCCCTCAATTCCAGACACTCATGATACTCCTTCCTTGCTTTAGTTTTATCCTCAAGTGTTATAACCAGTGAATATATTATATATTTTACAGACGTATCTTTCTAAAATTAATCTGTCTCCCCCTAATAGTATGTAAGCTTTATTAAGGCAGAAAGTTTTATGTTTTGTTCACAGATTTGCTTCAGAATATAGGATAGTAGATGATTAATAAAGATATGTTGAATAAATGAACTGTGCACCATAAAGGTGGATAAGGAAGTAATCATGAAAGTGTAAGTAAGGTTAACCTTAAAAGCCTGGTAGAGTTCCTCAGACAGAGAAAATAAGAAACACTTTGGGCAAGAGAAAAACATCAGCTGAGGCTTTGGCAGTAAGAATTAGTATGTTATGTCTACTAGAGAGAGATGAAATCAACAGAATGAAGTTAGAAGGTGTATTTTTTATTTTAAAATATTTATTTATTCACAAACAGGATTGATAAACCTACTACATGTTAGCACGAATAGCACATTTTGTGGGGAGTTATACTGTATTTTCCAAAATATGCAAAATAATTTAATGAAAAGAGTGACATTGCTTTACAGATTCACAAATTTCTTTAATGCTTAACAATAAAAGGATAGGTGGGTGGTATGTTTAGGCTTTGTGTCCCCACCCAAATCTCATCTTGAATTGTAATCCCCATAATCCACATAATCCCCTTGTGTCAAGGGAGAGACCAGGTGGAGGTAACTGAATCATAGAGGTGATTTCCCCCATGCTACTCTCTGATAGTGAGTGAGTTCTCATGAGATCTGATGTCTTTACAGGTCTTTGGTAGTTCCTCCTGCATTCATTCTCCTTCCTGCTGCCCTATGAAGAGGTGCCTTCCTTCCCCTTGGCCTTCCACCATGACTGTAAGTTTCCTGAGGCCTCCCCAGCCATGCTGAACTGTGAGTCAATTAAACCTCTTTCCTTTATAAAATACCCAGTCTCAGGTAGTTATTTATGGCAGTATACAATTGACTAATAGTGTGCCTCTACATTAATTGGTTGATAAAATGTTGTTTTGGTAAACAAGGAAAATGTCTTCACACAAAAATGTACTTGGAAAAGAGAGAAATATTTTCATAGGTTTTTCAGGTAATTGCAACCATTCATTTTTGATAAAGTCAAGATTTGAATATTTTTGAATATTTTTTGAATATTTTAATTTTTGAAGCTTAGCTGTTATATATAATCTAAATTATCAATAAGCTTTGATACTCATTTGTTAGATTAAAATCTTGCATTACAAATGGATTTTTGATGCATGCATGAATTTGTAACATTATGCATGAATATTTGGAAAATGTGAGTTATGTAGATCTTTCAAACGATAATAGAGATTATATGATATTTTAACATCACATTCCTTAATATCAGCACTGATCCCATCAAATACGTCTTCAAGTATTGGCAAGTTGTCATAATCACAGTGGTGGTACCATTGTTCTTGAATTCTAATTTTTGTTAAAAACTCAGATTTTGTCATCAATGATACCTACTCTCAGTTGTTCCAAGCTCAAAGCTAACTTGATTCATTTTTTAGAAAATATCTTCCAAAAATTCAAGTCTGAATAACCACAATTGATCAACCATTTGTTCTCTTAAGTATAAATGATCTTTCTTGGGTGGAAAGAGAGCCCTTAGTTTAGATTGCAACTCAATCACGTAAGTGCTTTTCTTTCAGGCAGCCATGTTACTCTGGTATGCACTAATACTTTCAATTTTATCAGATAAAATTGAAAAAGCATGTACTTAACAGCAAAAGTTTAATACAATTAAAATTATTATGTTTCAATCAAGGAAACTAGCCACCCTGTGGATGCCTGGCAGTGAAGAATACAATGGCTAGCAATATAGTTTTGTGCCACTACTTTGATTCATGCTAAGGTCCAAGCCTACCATTACTTTTTTTTACTGTCAATACAATGATAATTGTACAGTGTCTCAATAGTGCAAAAAAAATCGCTTTGACTCAGTGACTCCTCTAAAAGGATCTTTGGAATTGCATAGTTCTGTGAACCACACTTTAAAAACTGCTTCCCTGAGTGTTTCCGAATTTTAGCATAAGTACGAGACAACATAAATGTAAGAAATGTACAATAATCATAATTATAATAACTAGTTAATGCAAAAAACAGTTGAACAATCATACATTCAAGACAAAATTCAATTAAATAGTAAGTATTTTCAGACCTTAGCCAAAGTTTAGACAGTTTATAGAGTTATACTCAGTTACTGATAGATCTAAAATGAACTTCTTCCTATGATAATATACTGTTTTGGCAATAACAGGAGTCTTGACAGTTTTTGAATCTGTGTATCTAAATTGGATACTCCTCCTCAAATCTAGAGTTATATAGCTTTCTGTAGAGTTATGAGATATACATATATACATATGTGTGTATATACACAAATATATATATACACACATATATGTATACACATACACATATATGTTTTTGTGTTTTTGTTCACAGTCCCTGGTTCATAACTTTCATAGCCCTTGTTATAAACTTTTGTTATAATGGGGGATATTTTAGGCCTCGGAACAGGCCTCAGGAAACAGAATCTGTCCAATCTTCTCCTGCCCTCTTTTTACCCGCCCCAATCCTCCCCCACCTTTCTGATTGTGGGGCTTAAGACCCTCACCAAAGAGCCCCTTGCCCAATACCCATGGGCAAAATAATGCTGATATTGTAAGGCTTCCATAAAACTCCAACACGACTTTTATTTATTTCTCTCAAAAGTTTTACCTAAGAATACATCATGTATTTTGGGTTCTGCTATATCTATCAGGAATCCTAAGCACACTGATGGGTAACTAGAAAAATTAAAGATAAGGGCTCAAATACTAAGGAAATAGACTGTACATGTGATTGATACACCATGAAGAACAAGAGCTTTCAAGTTGGACACATCTTGGTCTGATACTTATTCTGTCACATAATATAGTAAACCTCTTAGCAATTTAAGCCTCTACTTACTTGTAAAATAGAGCTAGTATCTACCAACATAGCTTACTGAATATTAAGTAAAGTATATATACATACATATAAAAATAATAACTAATACTGATTATGTATTATGTATTATCAGTATTAATTATATGGTATATGCTATGTTACATCATGTCATATCATATCATACTATATATTGAAAACTGCCCATCATATTGTATTTATGAAAAGTATTTAAATACTCAAAAATAACCACATTAGTCCCAATTTTTAAGTTAAAATATGCATAAGAAATCATCTACAGTTTGAATGTAGGCTTACTACTGTAGATTAGCTAACAACTGAACTAACAGATCCCAAATCAAATAATGCAAATTGTTAACTAAATGTTCAATTGCTGATTGTGATAGAAACCACAGTTGAGTAATTATAAGTACTTGTAATATGTAAATAATTTCCAGCATTTTTTTGTTTTTAATACTGATATGGTTTGGCTGGGTCCCCATCCATATCTCATCTTGAACTGTAGTTCCCATAATCCCCACATGTCATGGGAAACCCGGTGGGAGGTAATTGAATCATGGAGGCAGTTTCCTCCATGCTGTTCTTGTGATAGTGAATAAGTCTGATGAGATCTGATGGTTCTATAAAGAGTAGTTCCCCTGCACTCGCTCTCTTGCCTGCAGCCATGTAAGATGTGCCTTTGATCGTCATTCATCTTCCACCATGATTGTGAGGCCTTGTGGAACTGTGAGTCCATTAAACCTCTTTTTTTCTTTTTTATAAATTACCCCGTCTTGGGTATTTCTTCATAGTAGTATGAAAATGGACTAATACAAATACTTTATACAATATTTTTGTTTTTGTTTCATTTGGTTTTGGTTTTAGAGGAAGAGTTAAATAGTGGGCAAAGAATGGTTTCTTATATGACATCCTAAAAAATACAAAAGTATAAGGAAAGAACAGTAGAGTGGTAGAAACAGGGAAGGATAGGGCTGAGGTCGACTACAGTGTTAGTCTGCTTTTGTTGCCATAAAATTGCTATAAATTACCCATACCTGAGGTTTGGTGCTATAAATTACCCATACCTGGGGTTGGGTAATTCATAAAGATGATTAATTGTCTTATGGTTATAGAGGCTTTACAGGAAGCATTGTGCTGGAATCTGCTCCTGGTGAGGGCTTAAGGAAGCTTCTAATTATGGGAGAAGGCAAAGGGGAGCCAACATGTTACATGGCAAGACAGGGAACAACAGAGAGGAAGGAGGACGTGCCAGGCTCCTTTAAGCAACCTGCTCTTGTGCACAAAATCACAGAACAAGAACTCCCTCATTACTGTAAGGATGGTGCCAAACTATTCATGAGGGATCTGCTCCCATGACACAAGTGCCTCCCTCCAAGACCCATTGCCAACAGTAAGGATCACATTGTAACATGAGATTTGGAGGGGATGAACATCCAAGACATAACAGCTACCAAGAGTCATAGGGGAATTTTGGGGAGTGATGGAACTGTCTTTTAACTTTATTATGGCAGAGGTGTCATAATTCTACATATCTGTTACAACTTGCAGAACTGAAAAAAAAAAGCGTTCCTTGATTTAAAAATCTAAATTGGGCCTCGGAAACATGAAGTAACCATTATTTGAAATGTTTTAAAAGTATTGAAAATTAATGTGCTACGTAGGTTGAGAAATTATGACACTCATTCAAGAATACTCCATTTGGAAGATTAGTATTGTTTGAACATTGTATTAGTTCGCTAGGGCAGCA
The DNA here is from genome assembly GCF_037993035.2 of Macaca fascicularis. Taxonomy (NCBI): domain Eukaryota; kingdom Metazoa; phylum Chordata; class Mammalia; order Primates; family Cercopithecidae; genus Macaca; species Macaca fascicularis. Next base: position 92,593,375 of record NC_088385.1, read on the forward strand.
AGACCAAGCATCCACAATGAGTGGTTTAAACAACAGAAACTTATTATCTCGAATTCTGAAGCTTAGAAGTTTGAGACCAAAAGATTGGCAGAGCTGTTTTCTTTTGAGTCCTCCCTCTTCGGCTGTACATAACTGTTTTCTACTTCTATCTACACATCATCTTCTCTCTGTACCTCTGTGTCCAAATTTTCTCTTCTTATAAGGAAAATGGTCATATTGGATTAGGGTCCCCACTAAAATCTCATTTTATTTAATTACTTATTTAAAGACTCTGTAAACTAAAATTCTAAGCCCCTGATAGTATAAATGAAACCCTCCTCTCAGCTAAGGGCATTCCAAAGTTAACCTGTAAAACTAGTTCAGGTTGTGAAGAGAAGGGGAAATCCAACATGCCTCATTACCATTAACACCAACACAGACCTTAGGACTGATAGAACAGATCTTTGAGTCTGATAAGAAATATTTACAATCTATTCTCTTTAAAGCCTGTTACCTGGAGGCTTCATCTGTATGATAAAACCTTGGTCTCCACAACCCCTTATCATAACCCAGACAGTCTAATTATTCCAGGTCTTCAAATAATAACTCTGCCAATTGCAATCAGAAAAACCTTTGAGGACCATTGGTTTAAAGTAACTTTTGTTTTGGTCTCAGGTTGTTTTATAAGAATAGGGACATACGTTTCTCATTGTTTTTAGAAACTGTTGCTCAGACAAAGGAAACAGAACCCAGGACATGTTAAATTAACACTGCGACTCTGATTCTTTATGCAGATTGCATAAAAAGGTGTATATTTGTATTTTCAATCACCTTGCATATCTTTTCCTCACAGTCAAATAATTAAAGTAATTTTCAGGTACAATAATTTTCCTAAGAATGTTTGTCAAGAACTCTGCCAAACAAGTTTATTTAACTTCAGATTGTTGCTTTGTTTATCCCCTGATGTAAAACCAATTTCCTTTTGAAGGCTACCAGTCTAGGAACTTTGTATTTAGGTGAGTTCAAAAGTAATTGAGGTTTTTGCATTGTTGGAATTTGCCATTTGATAATGGAATACATTCTTAAATAAATGTCGTTATGTCATACATCATTTTAATGGGCATTTCTCGCTTTATATTTTTCTGCTAATGACTTTTTACTTGCTGTTTGTTTTAAGTTTATTTTAGACTATGGAAATGATGTTAGATAAAAAGAAAATTTGAGCAATTTTCTTATTCGAGTCCAAAATGGTTCATAATGCAGTGGAGATAACTTGCAACATCAACAACGCATTGGCCCAGGAACTGCTAAGGAAAATACAGTGCAGTGGTGGTTCAAGAAGTTTTGCAAAGGAGACAAGAACCTTGAAGATGAGGAGCATCATGGCTGGCCATCAGAAGCTGACAATGACCAGCTGAAAGCAATCATCAAAGCGATCTCTTAAAACTACACGAGAAGTCTCCAAAGAACTCAATGTCAGCCATGGTCATTTGACATTTGAAGCAATTTGGAAAGATGAGAAAGCTTGATAAGTGGATGGCTCATGATCTGTGCGAAAATAAAAAGTAAATCAACCTTTTGAAGTGCTACCTTCTCTTATTCTACACAACAACGAACAATTTCTCAATTGGATTGTGTTGTGTGGCAAAAGGTGGATTTTATATGACAACTGGTGATGACTAGCTCAGTAGTTGGGCTGAGAAGAAGCTCCAAAGCACTTTCCAAAGCCAAACTTGCACCAAAAAAATGTCATGGTTACTGTTGGTGGTCTGCTGCCAGTCTGATCCACTACTGCTTTCTGAATCCTGTCTGGCAAAACCATTACATCTGAGAACTATGCTTAGCAAATCGATGAAATGCACTGAAAACTGCAGAGCCTGCAGCGTCACTGGTCAACAGAAAGGACCCAATTCTTCTCCAGGGTAACGCCTGACTGCACGTGGCACAACCAACACTTCACAAGTTGAATGAATTGGGCTACGAAGTTTTGCCTGATCCGCCATATTCACCCAACTTGTTGCCAACCGACTACCACTTTTTTATATATGTATGTATGCATGTATGTATGTACGTATTTGAGACAGAGTCTCGCTCTGTCGCCGAGGCTGGAGTGAAGTGGCACAATCTCGGCTCACTGTAGAGTTCAAGTGATACTCCTGCCTCAGCCTCCTGCTGACTACCATTTCTTAAAGCATCTTTACAACTTTTTTTTACAGGGAAAATGTTTCCACAACCAGCAGGATGCAGAAAATGCTTTCCAAAAGTTTGTCAGATCCTGAAGCACAGATTTTTAGTACAAGAATAAGCAAACTTATTTCTCATTGGCAAAATGTGTTAATTGTAATTGTTCCCATTTTGATTAATAAAGAGGTGTTTCAGTCTAGTTACAATGATTTAAAATTCACCATCCAAACTGCGATTATGTTTGCATCAACCTAATAGAATAATTATACCATAGACAAGATTACAAGGCAAATGAATTATTTCTCTAACTGAATGCAAATTTATTCATGAAGAGAGTAACATTTGCACCAGAAAATCATCGCTGAAGCCAGCAATTTTCCAGAGGGAAATTTGTTAATGACCATTTAGCTATTTAGAGAATAATCTTTTTCAAAGCTTGATAACATCTATAACCCTCTCCCTAAGACAAAATTTATTAAGGTTTTTAAAAAATAAAAAAAGAGATTTTTTTCCATTTTTATGTACATAATATTACTTAAACCATCATCTAAATTAGGATTTCTCTACTGCAGCATATCACTATTTTGGACCAGATAATTCTGATTGTTGAAGATATAAGGTGCGCTTCAGATAGTTTCCAGCATCTTTGGTCTCTGCTAGGTTCTAGTAGCAATTACTCAGTCATGACAATCTAAAATATCTCTTGAAATTGCCAAATGTTTCTTGGGAGACAAAATTGCTTCTAATTAAAAAAATACTAACCTAAATGTATGTGTACCTTCTTCTGCTCACATTGTACTAAGGGTATTTATTTTCAACCACACATATGACAGTCAAACATTTTCTGGAAGTCTATGGTATTTCTGGATGCTGCAATGATAAAAATGGACTCTTTAAATGAATTAATACATGTAGTCATTGAAGAAAAGGGGACTTCGTTAGAGTTCACAGGGAGAAAATAATGTATTTCTTTAATTGGTAGAAGGAAGATACTTGAGTTAAAGATTTGTCTTCTCTATGCTGACTCAGAAGCTGTGTTAGGACCAATGATTGGATGTTACAGTGAAAAATACTGAAACTGAATAGAAGAAGAATTTAATTAATTAGAACCCTGCTAAAATTGTGTTTTAATGTTTATTAAAAATTACTTAGGATCACCAAGGATTTAAAAACTAAAAATGCTTTTTTTTTTTGGTAGTGGGGGACGGGGTGTAATATTAATTAAGTCGTCATCTAAATCAGGATTTCTCAACTATAGCACTATTGCTATTTTGGACAAGACACTTAGATTACTACTGAGTATTGACTATTGATAATATGCCATCTTGAATTACCAACTCAGATTCTCTGTACATTTCAACCATTGTGGTATTTATATTTTGATAATTTGTTAAGTCTTTTTTAAAGAAAGGCCATTAACTTTTGCTTGCTATATGTAATACATATGTTACTACTATATTTAATTTTTTCACTTTATCTTTATTATTTTCAATATAGAACTTTTGTTAATTTTTTTATTCCAAGCCATTAATTTGTTGCTATTATTTATTCATTGTTTTTATGTCTAGTAAGCTCTTTCCCAGAATTAGAAAAACACTCACCTGAATATTTCTTGACTCTGTTTTTAATTTGTTTAGTAACATTTATATTCTGTCATTATTAAAGGACTTTTAATTCTAGGCTACTGAATCTTCAAAAAATGGGAAAACACTTTATTTACTGAATGCCTATAGCATGTCTGGGTGGTTTACAAGTTGCATCCTATATAACCTTATTTAACATGTCATCACTATTAGCAAGGTATAATTATTCTTGGTTTACAGATGAGGATATTAAAAAACCACAAAATGTAATAGTTCTATCAATGCCACACAGTTATATGCAGTGGAGCAGACATTTGGACCAGTTCTGCTTGACCTAAAGCTCATGTTCTTTTAATTACAGCAGTACTCTACAAGCACTAGGCAGCATCTTAGACTTTTAAGTGGGAAAAATGGCCTGATCAAAGCTGTGCTTTAAGAAAATCGATTTAGCAGAAACAGACACGGAACATTTTTTAAAAGGAGATTCTGGATGCTATTGAAATAGCCAAGTCAAGGATAATGAAATCCCTGGGCCTGAATGAGTGTGGTAACTGGAAACTGAAGAGGAAGAAATAGAAGGCCGGGCGCGGTGGCTCAAGCCTGTAATCCCAGCACTTTGGGAGGCCGAGATGGGCGGATCACGAGGTCAGGAGATCGAGACCATCCTGGCTAACACGGTGAAACCCCGTCTCTACTAAAAAATACAAAAAACTAGCCGGGCGCGGTGGCGGGCGCCTGTAGTCCCAGCTACTCGGGAGGCTGAGGCAGGAGAATGGCGTGGACCCGGGAGGCGGAGCTTGCAGTGAGCTGAGATCGGGCCACTGCACTCCAGCCTGGGCGGCAGAGCGAGACTCCGTCTCAAAAAAAAAAAAAAAAAAAAAAAAAAGAAATAGAAAAGAGATATTATGGAAAGACAGTTTACAGAAAAGGGTAACTGACTCAATGTTGGTGTCAGCAGTAGAGGTGTTAAAGATTATTAGGAATTTCCTGATAATTCAAATAGAAAGAACATATAAACAGTTTTTTGAATATGAAGTTTTTCTAAGGAAGATTGTGACCTCAAGTTTGGACATCCTGAGGCACTAAATACAGAGGAAGGGCCTTTGGTGGAAGTTTAAAACTTAAAATTGCATCCTGGGACATGAAAAATTGGGTTAAAATTTATTACTAGATGTGGGAATCATTGCACTGATTTAATAGAAACCACAGACTGCCAAGGGTAAGAGTTGAAATGAGAAGCATCATGGGCAGATTCATGAAAAATATTTATATTTAAGTGGTGAGAATAGGAAAAGAATCTAGATACAAAAATAAAAGGAGTGAGCAGAAAAGTAGAAAGGGACGCAAATAAAAATATTTGATGTTTGCGGTTAGTGTTTTCTTTTATCTCTCTTTGGCTCTTAACTGTCGCCCAAAGACTCTGTCATCAGAAATGACTCCCACCCCTGATTGAGACTCTCTCCAACCTCACAGATGCTGGCCTCTTGGCACCTGCTTAGCTCTTGGGCCTGACCTTCAGTCCTGCTGGCCTCATCTTATTTCCCTCACCCTGGGTTTGGCCCCTGAAACCTCTCCCTCGTGTGTACCACACCCCATCTGCTGTGGAACCCGTTGTGGGGACAGGGAGAGAAGGCCTCCCCTGAGGATCTACTGTCCCCTGGAGTTGTTGGATTGGGTAGAGTCCTGGGCCCCCAGAGGCCTTTGCTCACAAAGACTCCTTCTTCCTGTCCCTGGAACACTCCCTTCCCCAGGACCATGCAAGAGTCAGAGTATCTTTCTTTCCAGGGGACTGGGCCATGGGTCCTCCACCCATATGTCCATCCTCCTCTCCATGTAAGGGCTATTTAGGCAGGAGTCACCATTGCAAGGGTGACGTCAACAACCATGTACTGAGCCACCGCAGCTGCTGCCACTCCGCGGCCTGTACAGAAGAAACTGAATCTTTTTTCATATTCTAATAAATCAATGTGAGTTTTTGACAGAAAACTATGATGATTATTTAAATTTATCATCAGTTGCAACCAGTAAATATTTTTAAACAGCATAGACACATACTATCAGTACCATACCCATATCCCCTCCCACTAATCAGATTAGTATATAGCTGACTAAATTCCAACATCTAACAACTGCATTACTTTGCTTGAGAGTTTTCTCTGGTCTCCAGAATCTGCTGTCCTTGCTCACCTTATAGGCTAGTAGTGTCAGAGAACTTCCCTCTAACCCCAGCCCTAAACCACTATTTGAAGAAACTTAGTAAATAAATACTCCAGCTCCTTTGCACCTTGGGTAGGATAACTTTGAAGCATATTGTCTACATTGGCTATGCCAGTACCCTGACATGTTTAACTTTTAAGTTACTCTCAGAAAGAACTTACCTAATAACAAAAGCTTTATTGACTGTCTTTTCTTTTTTCATTGCCCTAGTAGTGTTTCTTGATATCACTTACAAAATAAACTTCTTGTGCTCTTAAACACAACACTGCCTCATGGTCTGCTTCTGGGAGAACCCAAATGAAAACAGAACATGAAGGATGATAAAAGTTATTAGAAACAGAAAGTGACTGCTGATCTTAAAGGCAGATTAGGAACAGATAAATTGGGTATAAGAAAACCAAGAATAAGAGAGTGTTTGAAAATGCCAGGCAATTTGAGGTTATGTTGAGGGAAGCTGAGAGAAGCATTTGAACTTGGTCTGAGTAAAAAATTGTCTGCCTTGAGTAATGTGAAGGGGGATGTTAAGAATCTGGAAAAGGGTAGATGCAGTTTGGAACTGCTGTGGTGTATAACGTGATAAACTGTCAGTCGGGGTTAAAAATATTTTATGATAGTGTCTAATAATGAAAAGCATGTTTTTCTTCAATCACATAGACCTGCATAGGAATTCTGGCCTTACCTCACTGTGGGAACATGGGCAAGATACTTAACATCTCTGGCCTCATTTTCTACATCTGTGAAATGATAATAAGGTTCAGCAATCAAGGGTCGATGGAATAAATGCAGCAACATGTATGAGCCTAGCACGTGGTTAATAATTAATAAATTTAAGCTGTTACCCCAACTGAGGGAGAAAAGAATCCAGTTGAACTTTGATTGCATGAGTTTAGAGCAGCGATATTCAGCTTGGTATTATGTAACTTAAAAAGAAAATAGAATGTTTATCTCTATTACAGAGATCTTGGAATAAAAAACACCTCTGTGTTCCAAGTTTTTCCTTTCTCAGGGGTTCTCATGGACTTACACGTGCTATTTTTGATAACTTACTACATTTGTCTAGGCATGCACTTAAAAGGGTAGCAAAAATAAAAGTAACTTCAGTTTCAGTTTTGTGAGTGCTTTACATGGGTATTATTTTTCAGACAATGAATAATATCTGATTATTTTGGTAAATCAGACTTAAGGTTTCCTTCTCAGCTTTATTTATAGATTAAAACATTGAACTGAATACTAACTTTAAAAAAAATTCAAGCACACAACATTGTTATATCGCCAACAGAAGTTACAACCTCAAGTGAACTTCCTTGTTCTTAATAGATATTCTATTTTATTTTTAAATTTTTCTTTCTTTAAAGTAGATTGGCCTTTATATACTTTCACATTCTTTTCATTACTAGACTTTAATAACATTGTCATTATGGCAAAAACCCTATCTTACTATTATTTCTATAACTCCCAATGATTGAATCCTGGGAATTTTCTGTACTGAAGAATGTTCCATGTGCATTTTTGAAGAATGTGCACTCTAATATTGTTAGATGGAATGCTCTTTAGCTGTCTATTAGTTCTACTAGTTTACAGTTGTCAAATCTGTTTCCTTGTGGATCCTTTGTCTAGTTGCTCTATCCATTATTAAAAGTGGAGTATTGAAGTCTTGAGCTATTATTTTTACTTTTTAAATTTTTTCTCTTAAATTCTGTTAGTTTCTGCTTCATATATGTTGGAATTTTTTTTTCCCATTATTGTTAGTAGCCATTTTTATCTTAAAATCTACTTTGTCTAATACTAGTATAGCCACTCCAGCTTTCTTTTAGTTACTGCTTGTATCGTGTATCTTTTTCCATCCTTTTGTTTTAAATCTACATATACCTTTGAAGTGGGATCTTGTTCTTTAATCTATTCTGTCCCATTTCTGCCTTTTGATTGGAACGTTTAATTCATTTTCATTTAATGTTACTACTGATAATGAAGGATTTATATCTGCTATTGTGTTACATATTTTCTCTTTGTCTTATTACTTTATGGTGTCATTGTTTCTCTATTTTTTATTGCCTACTTTTTGGTAAAATAAGTATTTTTAAGTATGCAGCTTTAATTCTGCTGATATTTCTTTCACTCCATTTTTGCATTGTTTTCTTAGTGATTTCCCTAAGAACTATACCTACTATACCTAAAACTCATAACAATTTATTTTGAACTAATACCAACTACTTTAAATCATATACAAAAACTTTGCTTCTATATAGTTCCATCCTCTCTTCATATTTTCGGGTTTTTATTGTCATAAAAATACATCTTTATACATTATATTTTCACATATACTTTTTTAATTCATTTGGGTGGCTATTAAAAAGTACTACAGACTGGGTAGTTAAAAAACAATAGAAATTTATCTCGTACAGTTTTGGAAGTTGGAAAGACCAAGACCAAAGTTCTGTTAGATTTGATGTCTGGCAAGGGTCTCTTTTTTGGTTCATAGATGGTGCCTGCTAGCTGTGTTCTCACCTGGTAGAATGGGCAAGGCAGCTTTCTGGGGCCTGTTTTATAAGAACACTAATCCCATTTGGGAGGACTGACCCTCAAAACTTAATTACCTCCAAATACCCCACTTTCTTTTTTTTAATTACACTTTAAGTTCTAGGGTACATGTCCACAACATGCAGGTTTGTTACATATGTATACCTGTGCCATGTTGCTGTGTTGCACCCATTAACTCATCATTTACATTAGGTATTCCTCCTAATGCTATCCCGCCCTACTCCCCCCACCCCATGACAGGCCCCAGTGTGTGATGTTCCCCACCATGTGTCCAAGTGTTCTCATTGTTCAGTTCCCACCTATGAGTGAGAATGTGTGGTGTTTGGTTTTCTGTCCTTGTGATAGTTTGCTCAGAGTGATGGTTTCCAGCTTCATCCATGTCCCTACAAAGGACATGAACTCATCCTTTTTTATGGCTGCATAGTATTCCATGGTGTATATGTGCCACATTTTCTTAATCCAGTCAGTCACTGATGGACAATTGGGTTCATTCCAAGTCTTTGCTATCGTGAATAGTGCCGCAATAAGCATATGTGTGTGTGTGTCTTTATAGTAGCATGATTTATAATCCTTTGGGTATATACCCAGTAACGGGATCACTGGGTCAAATGTTATTTCTAGTTCTAGATCCTTGAGGAATCACCACACTGTCCTCCACAGTGGTTGAACTAGTTTACACTCCCACCAACAGTATAAAAGTGTTCCTATTTCTCCACATCCTCTCCAGCACCTGTTATTTCCTGACTTTTTAATGATTACCATTCTAACTGGTGTGAGATGGTATCTCATTGTGGTTTTGATTTGCATTTCTCTGATGGTCAATGATGATGAACATTTTTTCATGTGTCTGTTGGCTGCATAAATGTCTTCTTTTGAGAAGTGTCTGTTCATATCCTTTGCCCATTTTTTGATGGGGTTGTTTGATTTTTTCTTGTAAATTTGTTTAAGTACTTTGTAGATTCTGCATATTAGCCCTTTGTCAGATGGATAGATTGCAAAAATTTTCTCCCATTCTGTAGGTTGCCTGTTCACTCTGATGATAGTTTCTTTTACTGTGCAGGAGCTCTTTAGTTTAATTAGATCCCATTTGTCAATTTTGGATTTTGTTGCCATTGCTTTTGGTGTTTTAGTCATGAAGTCCTTGCCCATACCTATGTCCTGAATGGTATTACCTAGGTTTTCTTCTAGGGTTTTTATGGTTTTAGGTCTAATATTTAAGTCTTTAATCCATCTTGAATTAATTTTTGTATAAGGTGTAAGGAAGGAATCCAGTTTCAGCTTTCTACATATGGCTAGCCAGTTTTCCCAGCATCATTTATTAAATGGGGAATCCTTTTCTCATTTCTTTTTCTTGTCAGGTTTGTCAAAGATTAGATGGCTGTTGATGTGTGGTATTATTTCTGAGGGCTCTGTTTTGTTCCATTGGTGTATATCTCTGTTTTGGTACCAGTACCATGCTGTTTTGGTTACTGTAGCCTTGTAGTGTAGTTTGAGGTCATACCAAATGCCTCAGTTTCTAAAACCAACACAATGGTATTAAATTTTCTCACATGGGCCGGGTGCGGTGGCTCAAGCCTGTAATCCCAGCACTTTGGGAGGCCGAGACGGGCGGATCACGAGGTCAGGAGATCGAGACCATCCTGGCTAACACGGTGAAACCCCGTCTCTACTAAAAAATACAAAAAAACTAGCCGGGCAGGTGGCGGCACCTGTAGTCCCAGCTACTTGGGAGGCTGAGGCAGGAGAATGGCATGAACCCAGGAGGCAGAGCTTGCAGTGAGCCGAGATCTGGCCACTGTACTCCAGCCTGGGTGACAGAGCAAGACTCCGTCTCAAAAAAAAAAAAAAAAAAAAAAAAATTTTCTCACATGAATCTTAGGGCACACAAACGTTCAGACCAATAACATAAGCATTAGCTTATGCAGTTATTTTACAACTTAGAAGAAAAAAGAGTTACAAACAAAATATATTTATGATTTAAAAATATTGTTTTCCTATGCAGTGCTCTTTACAGTGCTAATTATTTATTTTGTTTTGCAATACTGTATTGCTTCCTTTCACTTCAGCCTGAAGGACTCCCTTGAGAGTTTCATATGGGGCAAGACAACTAGTGAAAAATTACCTGTTTTTTGTCTGTTTGTTTGTTTTGTTTTGTTTTCAATCTGGGAATGTCTTAGGGTCTTCTTCATTTTTGAAGGATAATTTTGCTAATATAGAATTTTTGGTTGTCAGTTTTTTGCTTCAACCTTTTGAAGATGTCATCTTAGTGCCTTTTGAATTCCAGGTTTCTAATGAGAAACAATACACTAATCTTATTATAAATCTCTTTTTGTTGTTGTTGTTGAAGCACTTTTTCCTTGCACTTTTTAAGATCCTCTCTTCTTTCTCAGCTCTTTACCATTGGATTTGTGTATGTCTGTATTGATCTTTATCAGTTTATTCTACTGGGTGTTTGTTGATCTTCTTGAATGTGTAGATTAATGTATTTCATCAAATGTGAGAAGTTTTGGCTATAAAAATTTAAATAATAGCCATTCCTTCTGGGACTCTCATTATGAATGTGTTGGTATCCACAAGTCTCTGAGCTTTTGCTTATTTGTATTTATTTATTATTTTAAAATTTTTGTTATCAAACTAAATAATTATAATTGACTTATTTTTCAAATTCACGGATACTTCCTTCTACCAGTTCAAATCTGCTGTTGAGTTTTTCTGGTGCATCTTCATTTACTTAAAATACTTTTCAACTACTGGATATCTTTTTTAAAAATACTCTTGTCTCCTTGTTGATATTCTCTATTTCCTGAAATAGTATTCTGATACTTAATTCTTTAGACAGTGTTTTCTTTAGTTCTTTGAGCATATTTAAAATAATTGATTAAATCTTTGTCTAGTGAGTCCTACAAATGTGCTTTTTCATGGGCAACTTCTGTCTACTTCTTTGTTATTCCTGTATATGTATCTAACTTTCATGATTCTTTACATGTCATAAGTTTTGTAGAAAATTGGACATTTTAAAAATATAATGAGACAACTCTAGAAATAAGATACTATCCTTTTCTCATTATTTATAGTTATTGCTATTTGTTATTGCTTTTGGTGTTGTTTCTTTTTATTTGTCTAATGACTTTGCAGAATTAATTTTGTAAAGTCAATATTTATCATCATGTATAGCCACTGAAGTCTCTGCTTGATTAGTTTGGTGACTAGCTATTTATAGTGCCTAGATTTCCTTACATGTCATGTATTAGCCCATTTTCAGATTGCTGATAAAGTCAAACCTGAGACTGGGCAATTTACAAAAGAAAGAGGTTTATTGGACTCACAGTTCTACATGGCTGAAGAGGCTTCACAATCATGGTAGAAGGTGAAAGAAACTTCTTACATGGTGGTGGCAAGAGAGAAGAGAGCTTGTTCAGGGAAACTACCCTTTTTAAAACTTTCAGATCTTGTGAGCCTTGTTTGCTATCACAAGAACAGCATGGGAAAGACCTGCCCCCCATGATTCAGTTATCTTTCACCAGGTCCCTCCCACAACACATGGTTATTCTGGGAGCTACAGCATGAGATTTAAGTGGGGACACATAGCCAAACCATATAATTCCACTCCTGGCCCCTCCCAAATCTCATGTCTTCACATTTCAAAACCAATCATGTCTTCCCCACAGTCCTGCAAAGACTTAACTCTTTTCAGCATTAACTCAAACGTCCACATTCCAATGTCTCTCATTGGAGACAAGGCAAGTCCCTTCCATCTATGAGCCTGTAAAATCAAAAGCAAGTTAGCTACTTCCTAGATTCAATGGGGATATAGGCATTGGGTAAATACAGCCATTCCACATGGGAAAAATTGGCCAAGACAATGGGACTCCAGGCCCCACACAAGTCTGAAATGCAGCAGGGCAGTAAAATCTTAAATCTCTGAAATAATCTCCTTTGAGTCCATGTCTTACATCCAGGTCACACTGATGCAAGAGGTTCCCATGGTATTGGGCAGCTCTGTTCCTGTGGCTTTGCAGGGTACAGCCTCCCTCCTGGCTGCTTTCACAGATTTGTATTGAGTGTCTGCAGCTTTTCCTGGCACAAGGTGCAAGCTATTGGTGGATCTACCATTCTGGGGTCTGGAGGACAGTGCCCTCTAGTCCCAGTTCCACTAGACAGTGCCCCATGGGGAACTCTGTGTGGGAGTTCCTACCCCACATTTGCTTTTCATACTCTCCCAGCAGAGGTTCTCCATGAGCACCCTGCCCCTGCAGCAAACTTCTAACTGGACATTCAGACATTTCCATACATCCTGTGAAACCTAAGCAGAGGTTTCCAAACCTCAGTTCTTGACTTTGTGCACCTGTAGACTTAAGACCACCTGGAAGCTGCCAAGGTGTGGGGCTTGCATCATCTGAAGCCATGGCCTGAGCTGTACCTTGGCCACTTTTAGTCATGGCTGGAGAGGCTGGGATACAGGGCATCAAGTCCCTAGACTGTACACAACAGAGGGACTCTAGTCCTGGTCCACAAAACCATTTTTTCCTCCTAGGTTTGCAGGCCTGTGATGGGAGGGGCTACCACAAAGGTCTCTGACATGATCTGAAGATATTTCCCCCATTGTCTTGGATATTAAGATTTGGCTCTTCATAACTTATGCAAATTTCTGCAGCCGGCTTGAATTTCTCCTCAGAAGATGGGATTTTCTGTTCTATCACGTTGTCAGGCCACAGATTTTCCAGTTTTATGCTGTTTCCCTCTAAAACCGAATGCCGTTAACAGCACCCAAGTCATCTCTTGAATGCTTTGCTGCTTAGAAATTTCTTCCACAAGAAACCCTAAATCATCTCACTCAAGTTCAAAGTCCCATAGATCTCTAGGGCAGGGGCAAAATTCCACCAGTCTCTGTGCTAAAACTAACAAGTGTCACCTTTGTTCCAGTTCCCAATAAATTCCTCATCTCCATCTGAGACCACCTCAGCCTAGATTTCATTGTCCATATCACTCTCAGCATTTTGGTCTAAGCCATTCAACAAGTCTCTAGGAAGTTCCAAACTTTCCCACATTTTCCTGCTGTCCACACTGTTCTAATCTCTGCCTGCTACCAAGTTCCAAAGTTGCTTCCACATTTTCAGGTATCTACAGTAGTGCCCCACTCTGTTGGTACCAATTTTCTGTGTTAGTCCGTTTTCACACTGCTAATAAAGGCATACTCAAGACTGGGCAATTTACAAAAGAAAGAGGTTTATTGAACTCACAGATGTATATGGCTGGGGAGGCCTCACAATCATGGAAGAAGGTGAAAGGTACTTCCTATGTGGTGGTGGCAAGAGAGAAAAGAGTTTATGCAGGCAAACTTTCCTTTTATAAACTATCAGATCTCGTGAGACTTATTTGCTATCACAAGAACAGCAGAGGAAAGAGCTGCCCCATGATTCAATTATTTTTCACTGGTTCCCTCAATTAACATAGAGAAATTATTGGAGCTACAAGATGAGATTTGGGTGGGGACACAGAGCCAAACCATTTGCTTCCATGAACCATTATTTCCCTTTGGATTTGTCAGTTGGCTAAATGTGTGTTACGGTGTGTGTTCAGTGCTCAGGCACAATTTATAACTGTAACATAACCTTCAGTTCTTCTTTTCCAGTGCCTCATGGTCAGCCAGAAGTGATAGCCTAGGGCCTTCTCAGATCTTTCCTGGGTACATACACAACCTCATACATGCAAGTTCCTTCTAGATTCCCAGGAACATATGAGGGCATTTCAACCTCTTGAAACCTCTTCTAGGTTTTCAGACTACCAACTTTTTGTTGTATCCTCACATGTAGAAGATGAGAGAGCTTCCCAGGATCTCTTTCATAAGGACACTACTCATTTATAAGAGATCCAGCCTTAAAACCTAATTACATGTCAAAGGTCCTACCTCCTAATACCATCACTATCACGTTGTAAGTTAGGACTTCAACATATAAATGGGGGAAGGAGCATATACCTTCAGTCTCTTGTAAATGACAGTTTTCAGTAAATGGGTGTTTTGGAGGAGCTCCAATCTCATGATTTCCCCTTCAGTTGATATTAGCACATTTGTTTTCACTGTAGTGGTGGAGCTGTGCTTTCCAAGGCTAGCGTAGAGCTGAAGAGAGAGAGATGGGAATAGGGATACTTACAAACAAAATATAGTTTGCTGTTCTCTATATTTTGCCGTTTGTCTTAAATAAATACTTTCAGGTTATTGTAAACTGTTGGTTAACTTTTATGTTTCTAAAAAATTTATTTTGACAGTTTTTGCCAGTGTTTTTATTAAATAAATAGGCTAACTTTGGATCCCACCCTAACACAAATAAATTACAATAAATATATCTTTTCCTTCTTTTGTTTTGAAAAGCAACAACAAAAATGTGTAATGATCTATAAAAATTGCAACATGGTTCATCTAAGGCAAACTAAACCATCATTAGTATGTTAGAGCAAAATTAAAAAATTGTCAGACCCATGAAAACGTCCAAAAAGAGAAGTTCATCTCTGTAATCAGACTAAATTGGCCCTAGTGAAAGAGAAAAATTGCACTAATTGAAAAAAAACAGTTAAAAAAGAAAGTAAAGTGTTCCAACAAACAGAAGATAGTCAGTGGGTTCAGAGTACTGCTGAGAGGCACAATTCAAGTGTAGAATTTGTCCAAGGACACGTGACATCTTCTACCTGTTCAACTTTCTCTGGACACACATGTGTTATCCTTGTTTATAGCTTTTTACATGATTTTTGTATAATAACTAAATCCAGCTAAAATAGCATGAGAATAAAAGAGTGAAATAGGCACTCTTTATACACAAAATCTCTTTGCTTGGGGTAAAACTACAATTGCTGGTAATGAAGAGCACAGGCTTTGAAGAGAATCAAATCTAAATTCAAACTTGACTCCTGTACTTATTAGTTCTGTGGCATTAAGTTCCTTACTTTTGGGAAACCTTATTTTTCTCATATGTAAAATCTAGAACTTTGTAATAAACTAAATAATGTATGTAAAACTTTTAGTTCGGTGTCTAGCATATAAGGAGTGCTAAATAAATGATAGCTATGATTTCTGTGAGTATTAGTATAGCCTGAAATAAATGTCTGTTTTTAAAACTGAGGAGATCTCTTGAGTCAGCAGTCTTAAAAAGAAAGCACATACATTTAAATAAGGTCTGGTCCTGAGACCTTATTATTTTACATGTAAATGTGAAAGATAATCAACTTGACCAATAGTTAATTTACATAATGCAATAAACAAGTGAGTATAACCAAAGTGTGATTCTATCACTCCTACTTTTTTATTTTATTGGAAAAAAAATCCAGAGTTGTTTAAGATGAAAGGCTGAATAATTTTGTTCATTGTGTTGCTATCTTATTGTTCTTGCTTTGTGTCTCTATAAGTCTGAATTGTTTTCTAATGTGTCATAACATTTTCTTCTGTTTATACCATGCTTGTTTTTGTCTGATATCAGATCAGGTACACTAGTGTGGAAAAGTCTTGACATCCTTCAGCATGACTTTATAATCACTCACCATTCAAACTCAGCTATGCAATCTATATCTAAAACATTGTTACTGTTACAAATTTTTCCTAATTACCATTTCATAGATCAACAGAATATTACATTTCTTTTCTCACTAAAACAAAAATAATAATTGTCACTACCAATTACTGAGGCTCAACTATAAGGTAGGCACTGACCCAGTCCCAGGTATAATAACAACAATGAGTACTGTATATTGAGAAATGTTTAATGCATATCTCATTAGTCTACACAACAAATGTATAAATGAAGTATTCTCATTTTAGGAGTGAGAACAATGAGATTTTGAAAGCTACCTGAGTAGAAAATTGAAGAGCTTTATTTTTAATCTAGTTCAAAATATGTGCTCTTTATATTTTACCATACGGCCACTCCATATAAATACATACAAAAATATTTCTCTTTAAGTCATATTGTTACAAAGGTCTTCTTCAGTGATGTTGGAGTGACATTATAGGTTGTTTATAATTGTAGTAATTGTTTACAAATTTAGCATTGCTTCTAAGACTGTTCTGCTTTACTTAAAACTGTTCTTGTTGATTAACTATTGATTCCTCCTCTCATGAATATCTTGCTCTTTCTTCTATATGTCTTTACCCATGACCATCTGGCGTTAAATATGTTTAATGGTTTCATAGTCATTAACATATAAATTATGCTAGATCCCATTCTTACACTCCTTGTTCCATAAGTTCTCCAGCACTGTGTCAGTTAATAAGCATGCACACCCACACAAAACACACACACGCATACACACCCACCCACACACACACAAACACACACACAATACTTCTGAATAAACCACCTCAAAATCCTATGGGTTAAAACAATAATTTTTCTCATAGTCTGGGGGTCAACTGAGGGTACGCAGATTTGGCTGGACTCAGCTAAAAGTCTTGTTGATCTCTGCTGATGGCATTCAGGCATCTGAAGATTGACTGATAAAGATTGGGCTCTACCCCTACTTTGTTTTCCCCATATGCAATATTTGACTAGCTGGACATTTTATTTTCATTGTGATGTAATATGCACAAAAGTGGATCACCAACAATGCAAATACTTTTCAAACCTCTGCTTTTATAACTTCTGCTAAAATTATATTGGACAAAACAAGTCTCTGAATGCTCTGAATCCTGGACAAAAATGTAGACTACTATATTTAATATTACAAGTCATATATCTGGATGGCATATGACATAGACAAATCTACTCTGGGGCCAGTTCATTCTCGTCGTAGTTCAGGAAGAGCCATCATGCTAAATTTACTATCAACCTTACCTACCAAGAGAAAAATAATGTTCATACAATTCAGTCTTCTTCCTTGTATGTGATGGTGAATTAAGATAGGAGTCATTAGCATACCATCCTCATTTATTTACTATACAAATAAATGGGCCACCTCTCTTTAGTTTTCACCTCTTCGGGGAGCATGATATAAAGGGTAATTAATTCATGAGAAATGTGTAAGTGAACTAAAAATAATTGAAATTGTCAGTCTGCAAATTACCCAGGTTGGTGCAGAAACACTTTTTCAACAGTGAGGAAGGTGTTTCTTAACTATATTATATTGCTTGTCCCCAAATAGCTGTCATTTCTGTATATTCTTTGTATAAAAAATACAAAAAGTTATTAAAATAAGTAAAGTTGGTGAATTATGATTAATAGCAAATGTATGGCGATAATTTCAAATTTGACTTGAGATAAAGCTTAAATAATTGTTTTAACAAAACAGATAAAGTAGAAGCTTTTCCTTTTGAGATGTATATATACATATATCTATATATAAATATTTGTATCTAAAGCAAATATAAATAAAGCTAATTTATATTGATATGAAGCTATTATATATATATATATACTTAAGTATATATATACATTTAAAATTATTTGCATGTGGAAGAATTTGTCATTGTATAGCATATCAATCATTCCAGAATTTCATGTATATTTCCTATTTAGTAAAATTCGTATTATTTTTCCATTCAGTGCTGGAGGGTAAACAGTTTATCTTGAAAATCAGCTGGAAACTTTTGACAGATACTTCATCATTGCCTGAGTGACAGCTTTCTCTGACACATCAGTGAATCCTTGATCTTCCCAAGGCTTGTGAATTCTCTGACTGTCTGAAGGGATTTGGCTATTTCTACTTCTTAAACTGAATTGCTGGGCTTACAAGAGATAATTATTGGTATACATAATAGTTGTTTATTTTAAGAATGTCCCACACCATAATCTTTGGAATACATTTTCAGGCCCAATATCTATAATTTAAACTAAAATTTGCAACCTCTTCAAATAATTCAACTGAAGAAAATTAGATGAGAATATGAACTACGTCTTCAGTACCCTTCTCTTCTAATTCATCTACACACACACACACACAGACACACACAGTGACAATGGCAACAACCAGAGTCAACACTGACTTCTTAGCCCGTAGATAGGCAGATGTCATTTACTTTGATTTCAATTTAAAAAATATTTAGCATCTTAAAATAATGAACCCAGAAATTCAACAAATAAGGTCCCTTATCTTTCATTAAATTAACATCATTTTAAAAGCAAATGTGTTGGCTGAGGCAATTTATTACATGATCTTCAATATAATTAAACTACATGATTAAATTACAAATATATAATTTGTATTCAGCATTAGTTCATTGTATACCACAGTTTTGCTGTGAAATGACATTAATTATTGGCCTAAAATTAGAGACCAGGTTTTTATAAAGTTGAAAATTATTGATAGTATATTCTTAGGATCATATGATACTAAAATCATCTATTTCTAGATATACATTCATCCTCAAAGCATGTATGTATAGATTTTATGAATCACTTAACCATTTTGCATCTCTTTCCATATGTTAAATATGTCAATAATACACATATCAAAAGCACAACCATTAATAACCTCACAAAGGTATAATTTAATTAACTTTAAATCATTACAGTCACCTTCCAGTTGCATCTCTCTTGAAAATACGTAATTATTAAGTTGATGCTATACTACCTGTCAATGTTTCTAATGGCAACCAAGAAAGGCAATCTTGAAGGTTAGCATTTTTAAAAGTTTCAAAGGAAAACATTTGGAAAAAATATTATCTGACTACCTCTAACAATATTGTGAGAAACAGCAAAGAGAACATTTTGAAAATGTGTAAGTCTTATGCCAATTTGTTGACATGGTTCTAAGGATAGCTTTAATTTTCCCAAAGAAAACTATTTGAGCCAGTATAATTAATGTGTTTTTATTTTTGTTTAGACAAAAATTATAATTAATTATAATTGTCTTGTTGTTGTTGTTGTTGCTGTTGTTGTTGTTGAGATGGAGTCTTGCTCTGTCACCCAGGCTGGAGTGCAGTGGCTCTATCTGAGCTGACTGCAACCTCCACCTCCTGGGTTCAAGCAATTCTCCTTCCTCAGCCTCCCAAGTAGCTGGGATTATAGGCGCCCGCCACCACGCCCAGCTAATTTTTGTATTTTTAGTAGAGATATGGTTTCACCATGTTGGCCAGGCTGGTCTTGAACTCCTGACCTCCAGTGATCTGCTCACCTCAGCCTCCCAAAGAACTGGGATTATAGGCGTGAGCCACCACACTTGGCTTGTGTAAATATAATTGTTCATTCATTCATTACAGTATTTAAAGCAAGGTTATAAAAATTTTGATAGTCTACTATCCTTTTTAAATGAGGTATGCTTCTCTTACAGTAGGAATGTGTATCATTTTAGAGTAAAATTGTGTTATATAATAAGTTAATGCTGAATGCAAATTATATATTTTTATTTTAACCATATAGTTTAATTGTATGGAAGATCATGTAATAAATCATTTCAACCAACACAATTTTGCTTTTAAAATCATGTTAATTTAATGAAAGATAAGAGACCTTATTTGTTGAATTTCTAGGTCCATTCTATTAAAATGCTAAATATTTTTGAAACTGGAATCAAAGTAAGGTGATTTCTGCCTATCTAGTGGCTAAGAAGTCAGTGTTGACTCTGGTTGTTATTGTCACTGTGTGTGCGTGTGTGTAGATGAATTAGAAGAGAAGGGTGCTGAAGACATGTTCTCATCCAATTGTTCTCAGTTTAATTATTTGAAAAGATGGCAAAATTAAGTTTAGAATCCCTAATTGTACCTAACAATTTATTCCAAAGATTGTGCTATGGAGCATTCTTAAAATTAAAACTATTGTGTATACCAATTGTTCTCTATCATAGTCCAGCAATTCAGTTTAGAAAGTAGAAATAACCAAATCCCTTCAGACCATCAGAGAATTTATAAACCTTCGGAAGACCAAGATTTATTGTTGTGTCACAGAAAGCTATCACTCAGGCATTGGTGAGGTATCTGTCAAAAGTTTCCAGCTGATTTTCAAGATAAACTGTTTACCTTCCAGCATTGAACAGAAAAATAATGAGTTTCACTAAATAGGAAATACACATGAAATTCAGGAATTATCTGATATACTATACAATGACAATCAATTCTTCAAGACACAAATAATTTCAAGATCATAAGCACAGGCTTTGTCAGCTTACACTGTGCAAACTTCTAGAAGTGATTCAGATGATCATTTAGACTGATTAGGAGTAAGGAAGAGGTCTCCTGTGATACTAAAAATTAAAGTGAACTGATGCTATATGAAATTATACTTTTCTAGTTGTCTTTTTAAATATGTATATTTTGTCTTTGCATTGAGCTTCTAAGAAATGGGTGATGTGTTTTATAATTTACAATGTCCATAAATAGAGGAAATGTGTACTTTACAAAGAAAAATACCTGTCCAATTACATTTTGTTTGTAAATACTCTTTCTAAAATGATTGAAATCACATTTTCCATCTTGAGAAGGCAGAAATTTTTCATAGCATTTTCTTGATCTATTTTATTATATTATAAAACTTTTCTCATAAAGTCATAGGTAAGGTTTCATTGAGCTTTGTCTTTACTTTGTCTTATTATTGCTAAGTCAATATTTTTTTCCTTCCCTATTTTTTCTATGAATCTCTCAAGTTATAATCCATAGTTTCCTCTGATATTCTATATTTATTATTGTATTATCAGGACATAACATCTATTTCAAGTTTCTCAACTTCAGCACTAATGACATTATGGGTCACATAATTCTTTGTTGTGGAGAACTGTCTTGTGCATTGTAGAACATTTAGCAACATCTCTGGCCACTACCCACTAGATGTCAGCAGCAAGACCTTCTTACCCCATCTGTGACAACCAAAATTATCTCCAGACACTGCCAAATATTCTCTGGAGGGCAAAATGACTCCACTTGAGAACTACTAATCTATATAATATTTGTTACATGGCTTGATAAAGCTTACATTTGGAACTATGATTCAAAACCCAGGTCTCTCTAGTTCTTACAAAACCCAGGTCCTTCTATTTCTTGCAGTTTGTGTAATCTTGGGCCTCAGTTGTGTAACCTCTGAAATGTAAATAATACATTTCTTATAGAATTGTTATTTAAATTGAATGGGATAGTATATGTTTTAAAATAACAATTTATATCTTTTACTATAAAGAAAATTTTAAAGTAGCATTTAGGGATAAATGGAAGAGAGACCATATTAAGAGTTGTTTATATATATATATTATCATTTCAGTCCAACAATTTTAAAAATTACTTGTTATATCTTGTAAAGTCATTATTGATGTATATTTTTGATCTAAATTCTTGCTCTTTTCATTCATTTTCTTAGACATAGTACTTCGTAAAGGTATAAAACATTTGGTCACCTTCTTTTTTATAATTCCTCATGTAATTGAGTAAAAGTTTTGAGTTGCATAGCACACTATAATTACACTCAACTATGCCTGTTATTTTATGCTTTCATTATTTGTTCCAACTACTAGTCTTAACTTTCAATCATGTTATTTCTCTTAATGCACTGACCACTGAAATTTGTTTCTACTCTAATAAGGAATTAGACACCGGAAGTGATATCCCTTTCTTTGTAGTGTATCTTTTATTGGTCAACATAACTTATTCTTACCAGCCTTGAATATTAGCCAATCTATAGTGGCCTGATCTGACTCAAGTGTCATGAAAAATTGGGAACAGGAAAAACTCTTAGAAGACTATTTCAGTAATCTGTAAGAACAAAGATAACAAAGAAGAGATGATATTAGAGCTATGTAGACATGAATCAGGTTGGATATCGATGATGAGCAAACTGATATCATCTGAAGTAACTGAAGGCTTGTGGGATATGAATGACTTATTAGACTGAAGAATCATGGAGTAAAGATATGTGCATTTTGCTATCTAACTATACATGTATATGTAGGTATTTAAATACATATGTGTTTTTACATATATGTATGCATATATAGAAGCTAAAGCTTTAAGATGAATCATAAAAAATAAAATTTTCCAGTATTAGAATTATTCATATCATGTAAATCTTTTTAGGGGGCCAATTAATTTTTAAAGTCTTACACTAAATGAACAATTTACTTATGAAAAAGTCAGCCATCATATGATTGCTAATGGCAAGAAGATGACAACATACTCTTAGCACATATTACTACAGTTCACAAACCATGACTTTGTGACAGCTATATAATTTTAGTGAAATTATGAAATAGAAAAAGCATTGTGATGTTGGAATAAAATGCTTCAAAATCAGTTCTTGCACTGAAAGATGTTATAGAATAACATAGTTGCTACTGCTTCATATTTTTTTTTTGCAAGTGGAAGAAATTGTCATATATTCCCTCTTTTACATTGTTAACTTTATTTATACTAATATACTAATCAGATTTGAAAGTATTATTAGAACTTATTGCTTTTCTTTCCATACCACTCAAGCTTGGAATAGTTTATCTTAAACTTCAGATCCTTCTACAAAAGTTCAATTTAATCCAACATCCTTTGAATATTTTACCTCCATCGCTCTCTTTCACCAGTTTGATAAGAGCTTATGAAACAAACCTCAGAAAATTCTTTTAAATGAATATGTCATTTAATAAACTAACACCATGAAGCTTCAAATGTCAATAGGATAATGAGTAAACTTTCAGTGGGAAACAAATAATATGGTATTATAAAACATTATTTTAAATTTAAAAAGATTTGCTAATTCTGGAATAGTTGTCCTCTCTCATTACATAATGTAATCCTACAAATGGTGAATTAATACTATGAAAAAAATTTAATATAAAGTAAAATTGATGTATATATTATAATGTAATATAGATAGATATATTCATAGATACATAAGTAGATACACAATAAACTCAGAGTAATAATTGGGTGATACTGTAGGCAATTTTAAAAGAATGGTAACTATTTGTCTATCTAAAGATATCTAAAGATAGAAAAAGTACACTAAAAGTATGGAATAAAAGATTAAAAATGTACACTTGTGCAGGGCAATTATTATGAATGGAGTTTGCAGGACTCAAAGTGGCTTTGGGTAAGTCAGTGAGTTAGTGGTGAGTGAATGTGAAGGCCTAGGACATTATTGTATACCACTGTAAACTTTATAAATACTGTACATGTAGGCTACATTAAATTTATTTTAAAAATTTATTTCTTCAATAACAAATTAACCTTAGCTTACTATAACTTTTGCTTCATAAGCTTTTAATTTTTTAATCTTTGACTCTTTTGTAATAACAGCTTAAAATAGGAACATATTGTACAGCTGTACAAAAATATTTTCTTATATCCTTATTTTGTAAGCTTTTTTTATTTACAATTTTTATTTTTATTTTTTAGTGTTTTTAACCTTTTTGTTAAAATCTGAGAAAGAAACACACACATTAGCCTAGGCCTACATGGCGCCAGGATCATCAGCATCACTGTGTACCACATCCTGTCCCACTGGAAGCTCTTCAGGGGAAATAACACACATGGAGCTGTCACTTCCTATAATAACAACACCTTCTTCTGAAATTCCTCCTGAAGGATCTGCCTGAGCCTGCTTTATAGTTGACTTCTATTTTTATAAGTAGAAGTTATATACTTCTACTTATTAAAAGGATAAAGATATAGTATAGTGAATACATAAACCAGTAACATGGTCATTTATTATCATTTTCAAGTATTATGTATTATACATAATTGTATGTGCTATACTTTTATAGGACTGGCAACACAGTACATTTGTTTACACCAACATCATCACAACCATGTTTGAGTAATGCATTCCTCTATAACATTGTGATGGCTACAATGTCACTAGTCAATAGGAATTTATCAGCTCCATTGTAATCTTATGGACCGCCATCATATATGTGGCCCATTGTTCACTGAAATCTCATTATGTGGCAATGACTGTATGCTTCAAACATCATGTCATACACAATACATATATACAATGATATCCTTTAATTAAAAAAATTAATTCATCCATTTTGGGGACAAAACGACTGAAACCAAAGTGGCAGCTGAGCTCCATTCTCATATTGTGGTTCAACTTGGAAAGAATTCACTTCCAAGCTCGTTCTGGGTGGGTAATGGCAGAAACTATTTCCTCTTTTCCTGTGTGACTGAGGGTCCTTGGTTTTTGCTGGCTATTGGCAGGAGGATACCCTCAGAGCCTGGAGCCTGCCAGCTGTTCTCAAAGTCTACTCCCAGTTTCTTGCCTTGTGGGCTTCTCCAACATAGTTTCGAGAGTTTTTAGCTCCAGTGTGCTAAGGTGGAGCATTATATAATAACATAATTACAAGAGTGACATCTCAAGTTTCCTATGCTGTATAACTGAATCATGGGAGTAACATTGTCTTACTTTTGCTGTATTCTATGGTGTAGGAAAGTCGCTGGTCCTGCCTGTGGAAGGGGATTGCACAAAGGAGTAAATGCCAGGATAGGAATCATTTGAGGGATCACATTAGGGTCTGCCACCACACAAGTTTTGAATAACTTAGAGAATATGAGACATAGTAATCAAATAAATGGAGCCAGGAGAAAATTACATATGCTAGTGCATGCATTTGGAGATTAGGGATTTTTTCCATTTTTGTACTCTATATTTTCTGTTTTACGATTATGTTATGTTTATAATAAAAAGTGATTGATTTTAAAAGTTTGCCAAAAGAGGGAATACAGTATTATCATTCTTCTGAAACATAATTTTTTCAAAAATTACTACTGACCCACAAATTATAAATTCTGACTTATTTTTTTTTGTGGTGAAATTGTGCTATTAATATTTCCCCTTAATTTCCTTGGGGCTACTCAGTTCCAATTCTCCAGGTATTCTCCAGACATTGTTATCACAGTTAGTGCATTTCTGTCTTGATGCTCTCAACAGAGGTATTGATTAAGCCTGTCTTCTTAAGTATCCATTCTTCTCACTCTATTTTTTGGTGATCACAATCTCTCCTTCTACTTCAACTGTCATTTCAATGTAAATTATACTTAAAATATTTCCTCCAGAAACTGTATCATCTGAAATGCAAGGCCTTTTTTATTGCTACATGAATGGTTTTTTTTTTAAATCCAGTAACATGACTAGACATGTGTACTTCATATCTTGCCATCATGTCAAACTCAAGAAATAAAACTGAAGTCAGAATTCTACTAAACTTTGACTCCTAAATTATTTCTTTGATGGTAATGATAATTTTCCTCATAAATTCCCTTATACATTAAACATTTTCTCATGTTAGTCTGTCTTATTTTATTCCATTATTTTATGCCTGGAGCCCAGCTATTATAGAAGTAAGATACAAAAAATAAAAATAAAAATAAAATAAAATTTGGGCCTCGTCCTGAGGAGTAACTTGATAATTAACCAGCTGTGGTAAATGCTGTGGTTATGATACAAAACCATGCTAAGGAAATACCTATAAGTCTAACAGGAAACCAATTTAAAGTGTTGGAAGATGCCTCTAATTTCAAACTGGGCGGTCTTAGAAGAGAGGACCACTAAATTTGATCTTGAAGTCAGTTTGTCAGCAAAAATATATATAAAAAAGAGCTTCTCTGTCTGAAGAAATAGCATTTATAAAGGCATAAAGTCACCTAATTATAAAACATTCTTGACCTGACTCTTACTCTAACATTTTATGTCACACGTAATTCAGTGCTTTACTCCAGTCCTTTACTCCAACTTCAGAACATTCCTCTTACTTTTTCCATTTTCTTTGCTGCAATTTGGTTTAGACTTTCAATAACTCTTACCTGGACTCATCTATCTGATTCCTAACTGGTGTTTCTGCCTTTCCTCTGTTCTAATGCCAACTCATACTACTCAGCAAAGTCAAATAACTATAACTATATAAGACACTAATTGAATTTGGTCTTGGAGTTTTGATTAGAGCTTTTCATCATTCCAGTTCAAGAATCATTGGAGGTTTGAGTCGTTTTCTAAATATTAAAGAGATAAGAAAATAACACTTGGAACCTTATAAAAGTAATATAATTTATGATGTAAATAAGAGATGGGTAGATCGACACAGACAGGAGGAAGAGAACAGAAGATTACATGATTGATGAAGCAATCTAAGGAAAAAAATAAAAAAGTTTCTTCCAGAGAGATCATCAAAAGTCACAGACAAGGCTGGGCACAGTGGCTCGCGCCTGTAAATCCCTGCACTTTGGGAGGCCAAGGCAGGTGGATCACTTGAAATCATGAGTTGGAGACCAGCCTTGTCAACATAGTGAAAACCTACCTTTACTAAAAATACAAAAAAATTAGCTGGGGATGGTTTCATGCACCCTTAGTCCCAGCTACTTGGGAGGCTGAGACAGAAGAATCACTTGAACCTGGGAAAGAGGTTGCAGCGAGCCGAGATCACACCATTGCACTCCAGCCTCGGCAAGCGAGCGAGACTCTGTCTCAAAAAAAACAAAAACAAAACAAAACAAAAATGTCATTTGTAGAAGACTTAATGATTAGGTGAAAAAAAAAAAGAGGAAATAAGAAAAGAATATGAGTAGAGGCAAAAGCATGTAGACTATCGAAAAGTCATAAATACCTTGCACACAAGATATGTGGAAATGCTTTGTAGCCTGCTTCAGCTAGGAAAAAATATATATATATATGAAAATGTGAATGGTTGGAAATCTCCAGAACTCCTACAATGAATGCTGAGCTTCTTAACTTGAAATTTAAGGTTTTTAGCATAATCTTAGTTATATTTTAGTTATTTCCTTCTATTTTTGTTATACCCCCACCATATTAGAGTTCTCCGGAGAAACAGGATAAATAATATCTGTATATACATAGAGAAAAATTTCTTGCAAGGAATTGGCTCACATTATTACAAAGGCTGAAAAGTCTCAAAACTGCCAAGTGGGCTAACAGGACAGAGACACAGGGAATAGTTGATGTTGCAGTTCAAGTCAAAAGGCTGTAAGGCTGGAGACCTGGTATAAGCTTGGGCTGCCATAATAAGATGCCACAGACTGTGTAGATTAAACAACAGACATCTTCTTTGTCACAATTCTGGAGTCTAAAAAGTCCAAAATCGAAATTCGTCAGTGTTCAGATTATGGTGAGGGCTCTCTTTCTGGTTTGTACCTTCTCTCTGTGTTCTCGCATGGTGGAGAGAGATTGAGATCTCTCTCTGTCTCCCACTTCTTATAAAGCCACCAATTCTATCCCATTAGAGCTCCACCCTTATAACTTCATGTAACCTTAATTACCTTCTAAAAGCCCGTCTCCAAATACATTCACATTGGGGATATATTTGTTGGGAGCTTCCACATATAAATTTTAAGGAGACACAATTCAGTCCATCGCTCCCAGGAAAAGCTGATCGTATAGTTCAAGCCTGAAGGTGTTTAAACTGGAGATCAGATAATAGTCAATGTTGCAGTTCAAATCTGAAGGTCATCTGCTGGCAGAATTACTTCTTTCTCAGAAGAGGTTAATCTTTGTTCTCTTCACGCCTTCCACTGATTAGAAAAAGCCCACACACATTGGGGAGATTTTTACTCTGTTTTACTCCAAGCCCATCAACTTAAATATTAACTTGATCCCAAAACATCTTTACAGAAGCATCCCAAATACCTGAGCACCATGGTTAAACAAGCAGACAAATAAATTTAACCATCACATTTATGTTTCACTCTGTTTTCTTCCTTTATCTTTTGACATGCTCCAAAACATCCTTCGTCCAAATGTTTGTTCATCTGGAATATATTATTTTCCTATAACTATCTAGTAAAATTCCTCCCATTCAGTAAGACACAAATAAAATGTTATCACTTTCATAAAGTTTCCCCTAATTATTATCACTTGTGATTGTTATAGCTTTCTATTTTGGAAGCCTATAGTAGTTCATAGCATCCATGTAGTTCTTACCATAAACTGATTTACATTATTTGGGTGCTTATCTGAGTTTCATTACTAGATTTTTACTAAGCTTATCACTAGAGTGTTTCAAAAACATAAACTTACAATGTCTTTCATTGTTTCATATCTTCCCATATATATTATTTCTATTTCCCCATATTACTCAACACTAAGACTCCGAGGTTTCGTTCTTCTACCCTGGGGTAGAATAACTGGAGAGATAATAACAAAAAGAGGTGTTGAAGTATCAAATGTATAGTGAGTCAATATGAGTCAATACTATGGTGTCTGAATTTTTAAAATGACACAAATGTATATGTTTATGTTTGAATATGATGTAACGATCACTATGTTGTCAGTGTGTGTAGCATTAGAGATGGGTTTTAGCAGTATTTAAACATATATCTTTTTTTAAAACAGAAAGCTCTTTTGACATTTTAGTAAGTGTTACAGGAGCAACAGGTTTGTATGCCTGCTGCACAGTAACAGACCAATACACCAAGACCTCAGGGTTTGCAGCAAAGAAAGAGTTTAATGATCACAGGGTGGCTGAGTGAAGAGATGAGCGGAGACCCTCAAATCTGTCTCCCTAAGAAGCTCTTGGCTGGGGTTTTGTGAGATTTAATATTAGGTGTCAACTTGACTGGGTCGAGGGACTCCTAGGTGACTAGTATAGTATTGTTTCTGGATGTGTCTGTGAGGGTGTTGCCAGAGGAGACCAACAGATATTTGAATCAGTGGATGGGTAGAGAAAGACCCTTCTCAATGTGCATGGTCACCATCCAGTTGGTTGCCAGCATGGCTAGAACAAAGTAGGTGGAGGAAGGGGGATAAGCTTGTTTGCTGAGTGTTCTGGTTTACTTTTTCTTCCTGTGTCAAACTCTCGCTTCTTCTTCTTCTGCCCTTGGATATCAGACTCCAGGTTCTTTGGTCTTCGGTCTTTGGACTCTGGGCCTTTCACCAGCAGCTTCCCAGGGGCTCTCAGATTGAAGACTGCACTGTCAGCTTCCCTGTTTTCAGCTCGCAGACAACCTGTCCTGGGACTTCATCCATAAGCATGTAAGCTAATTCAGCTAATTCATATAATATATTTATATATATTATATATTTATATATGTAAATATATATATTTATACAATACATAAAGGTATTATCTATATATTATCTATATATTTATATATTCTATATAAATATATTATCTATATATTATCTATATATTTATATATTATATATAAATATATTATCTATATATATTATATATCTATAAATATTATCTATATATTTATATATTATGTATAAATACATTATCTATATATTTATATATTATATATAAATACATTATTTATATATATTTATTAAGAGATAAATATATATTATTGGTTCTGTTCCTTTGGAGAATCCTGACTCATACAGATTTTTAAGGGGATCATGGAGGTAGAGAAACAGGAAAATTGGGGTCATTGATTGTTAGGGATGTGTGGTATAGAATCATCAGGATGTGGAAACTGCATTTTTAGTGAGTCAGCTCCTCGTGGGGGTTCTTCAGATCAGCTTCAGACCAGCTGATGTCAGTAGTTTCACTAGTATGCAGGACCTAAAAGAATATCTCACATGACAAACTTAACATTTCACAATGTTCACTTTGTTATCTATAGGGGAGTTAACAGGAATTATAATCTTGTGACAGAGTCTGCACAATTCCAGGACAATAGGCTGCAAACAACTATGAGGAAGCAGGTCAGAGAGTGAGCTGACCTAATGCTTAATGTTGAATGTGCTGTAAGCTTGGTTTATTTTCATTTTTTCCCCGTTCTTTTTCTCTGATTAACTTTATATAGTTTATAGGGACAGTTTCAGAAGCACAGGAAGAAGAAATACTCTATAACATCACATCTTTTATAATGAAAAATTTGGAAAGTCGATCTAAACATTGTATGTTAGTTTTCTAGCACTCCCTTAATGAAGTACCCCAGACTGAGTGGCTTTAAGTAACAGAAATGTATTGTCTCACAGCTCTGGAGTCTGGAAGTCCAAAATCAAGATGTCAGTAAGACCATGCTGTCTCACAGTTCTAGGGAATCATCTGTTCCAAGGCTTACTAAGCTTTTGGTGTTGCTGGCAATCCTAAACATTCCTTGGCTTGCAGCTGAATAATGCCCATCTCTGCCTTCTCATCAGATAGTTGTTTTTTCATCATTGTCTTATAATGACACTGGTCATATTATATTAAAGTCCTACCCTACTCGAGTGTAACCTCATCTTAACTAATTACATCCACAAAGATCCTATTTTTAAATTAGGTCACATTTTGCAGTCCTGGGTGCTAGAACTTCAACCTGTCTTTTCGAGGGGGAACACAATTCCATCCCTAACAGTGGTCAATCAAAAATGCTTCATTTTATATTGGGAAATATACTAAAACATTGACAGATCACATTTTTAAAATGACCATCTCAACAGGTCTAAAAATCAGTTGAAAAAATTTGAGACATTTTTGATTTAAAAAAAAACAATAAAAAACAAAAATCAACTCTTAAAAAAAGAAATAAAAGGATTTGAAATATCAATATTTACAAACAAATTATTTTCTCAGATTGTTTAAAACAATTTAAAAACTATCTGTATTGGATATATGTTAAACAAATATGAGCGTACACATGTATACTCCAGAAAACATTTAGAAAATAGCTTACATAACTTTTACAACTAAACAATGAGAAATTTTATACATTACTAATATATATGCAGCAATACATTAATATATTGAGTTATATATTTTGTTAGGAAAAATATATAACTTCAATATAGGAAGATAATATTTAAAAACTAAGGTCAACTCTATATAAATCCCAATTTAATACAATGAAAACTGAACAAAATGATTCTAAAGCTCCTTTGGAAGAGTAAAATGATAAAAATATCCAAGGAAATTTTTATATTAAAAATTCAACATAAATATATAAAAATACACAATAAAATATAATATAAAAATATTACTGTTTCAAAAATAGATACAAAGACCAAACATTGACATTTTCCAGAATCAACCAGTTATTTTTTTCTCTAATTTTCTCCTTTTAATTAATAAGGATATCTGTAACATACAGAGCAAACTCAAAGAAGCTAAATAAGATACAAGTTTCTTTCTTTTTGTAGGGAAAAACTGATTAGGCAATCTAGGGCTATTATGTCACCTCCACATTCATCTGCATTTTAACAGGCTTTTTCAAAGCCAAAACCATGACATCCTCAACAGACATTTTCTTTATAGTGGTCCAGAATGACTATTTCTAGATACTTTTATGTGTCCTAATTTCAACCTAGGAGAAGGGGGAAAAGTGATAAGAAGAGACTTGCACATAATCACTTCTGCTCACATCTCATTCATGAGAAAGTAATCATGTGGTTCAATCTAGCAGAGAACATAGGGAATGTAGTCTTTAGCTAAGCAGCAATGTTCACAGCTAAAATATTTGTTGATAAAGAAAAGATATTAGTAGATAAAAGCAGTCTTTACTGCCCTCTGCCCATTTAGCCATTCAAATACATATGTATCCCTTTCTTCCCACCCATGAAAAATTTTAAACTTTCCCCAAGAAGAAAGAATCCAAAAGCTCTTTCCAGTTTTGTTATCAAGAAAAAGTTTATATTTCACTTCTATAGTGCCTAAAAATGCTTATACATTTAACATTAAATATTGGTAAACTTCTAAAGAAATAGATACTTTCATACATGGTGAAGGAAAGAAAATGAAAATAGCCTAGTTTTTTAAGAAAACCATTTTATATACACTGAGAGCACAAAACATAAATTTTTCCCCAATTACATAATCAGTGGCATAGTTATAACTTATTTCTTACAAAAAAAAAGTTGTGTAGTGGCAACGGTTTACTGAATAGAATATTATACAGTCTTTGAAAGTATGCATAGAAAGTCTTTAATGAACATGATTATATCATCTCAATATGATAAAAACATCAGGATAAAAATTGTACATCCATTAATTTCTGTATAATTAATAGAAATATATATATATAGAGTTATACTCCAAGTAATAATGTCACTGGATCCTTTCAATTTCATCACCAGAAATTACTTATTCACTCAAATGATTTTGATTGCTTCTCTGAGAGTACTTCAGGATAATAAACACTTAGAACAGGTTCCACACTTTGTTTCTTCTAGGACTCACTGGTGCTCCCACACTGACTCTTACAAATGATGCTAATGAAGTTATCTTTCTGTTGCACATAACTACACTTAGCTGGTGACTGTCGTGCTGACAATCGCTCTGGCCTTAAAGGGGACAACAACACTCTTTTTCTGTTCTGTTCCAAGAAAAAAACAGGACCTTTCTTTAAACTGAATGACTTACAACTATATTTCACTGAAGCCAGACTAATCTTTTTCTACCAACAGAAACATTCCAAAGTTCCATACCTTAGAGTCCAGAATAAACATTCCCTTGCCTTTAAAAAGCAGACAGAGGATTCCTTTTCTTAATTTCAGATAAACATTTGTCACCTACTAGTTAATAAATATTATTATAACTAAATGCAGTTACTTAATACTCTGCAAAAAACTCTAAAGGATAAAAAATTAAAATTAGGCTCCAGTCTTTAAAGAATTTAAAAGATAAGATTGATATACAATTGAACCTAGCAAAAAAATGCAAACCATATAATTGCATGGTATAGAACAAAACTTTTTGAAAAATGAAAGATTAGGCAGGATAATTTATAAAAATCTTGACAGCCCTTTCATGTTGGGCTCCTGCCATTGGTGTACTGATGGGACAGAAATGATTTATGCAGTTTGAGTATTCTGTGCTAATGGAACCATAATTTCCTAAATCTGTTCCCAAATGGACCTTCATTCTAGACTCTGTATTTTCCTTAAAGTGATGTTTATGGGAATCCTATTGATTATCCCATCTTTTGCTAAACAACGTGCAAAATCCATGATGATTTTGATGGTGCATACCAATTAACTTGGGCATTACATTACCTAATACTACCTATAATCTTGTAGAGTAAGAATTACTATCCACATTTAACAGATGTTAGAAATGAGGCCAGGGAGTTAAAGCAGTTTGCCTGGTCACATCATTAGTGACATACAAAACTGGCGTTAAGTGCCCAGACTGCTCAGTAAAATGTCAGAGTAGAAAGCTGGGCTGCAGAGTGGGAGTGAGTGAAAGGAACAATGGTGAAAGTTTGTTTTAAAATGGAAAACAATTTTTGGATGGTAAGATAAGTGTACTAGAAGTAAATCTGACTTTTAAGAAGCAGAAAATAAATGTTTAATACTAAGTTTTAAGAACAGAAATTTTGATAAGATGACATTGTGTTAAAGCAACAAACCATGATAGAGAAAAAACAGATTGAGAAACTATAGGGATAATAACATAATAGGGAAGATAACTCATTCACTAGCCACATATTACCTCTTCATCCCCATTTCCTACCACTTCTTTTTCCAGATACTGTAGCTAAAATGAGCATTTTTATATGTCCTTTGAATTACAAATGTTCTCTTAATGCTACGTTTTTTGTGTCTTTTTTTGGTCCAATTACCATTCTAGTCATAACTGTAGACAATGTATTTCTATCATAAAAAGACTATGCCAGAGGCAAAAAATCAGGTTAAAAGAAATAATTCTTGAAAATTAAGAATATGAATACAGAAATTTACAAAATAATAATAATAAATAGCCTAATAGTAATGCTTACATTTGTAACCACTACTCCATGTTGTCTCAAATAGACAAAGGAATATTTATGTGAAAACTCTGAATTCTCAGGCTTAAAGAGCTACTGAATACCCAGTAGATTTTGAAAATTTACACCAGGAAATATAAGAAGACTCTCAAAAATGAGAAGACCCTAAAAACCCCAGAGAGAAAGAATTCAGATGATATACAAAGGTATGTGAATGGAAAAGATATAAAGTTTCTCATCTGCTAAAAAGCAGTGAAATAATGCCTTAAAAATACTGAAAGAAAATTATTCTGTCCTGTATAGCTATCCATCTAGTGGGAGACTGTAACAAAATATTTTCAAATAGAAGTGTTACTTTTCAAAATATAATAAAAGATTAAAATGTGGCTTTTATTAATATATAAAATAAGTCAAAGATTTTATTTTTCCCTATTAGTCAGTTTAGGCTTTGCACAGCGACTTATACCTGTAATCCCAGCACTTTGGGAGGCCAAGGTGGGAGGATCACGTGAGGCCAACAGTTCAAGACCAGTCTGAGCAACATAGCAAAACTACATTTCTACAAAAAAAAGAAAAAAGGTAACACCAGTTCAAAGGAGAATTTGAATATATATGTGTATATATATACACTCCTAGTATATATATATATACATCTTTTGTGTAAAAGCAATATGTCATTTGAATAATATGCCAGATTTTTATCCACTAGAGGGGTATGAGTTAATGTTTGGGATCATCTTTTCTCTAAGGCAGATATCAATTGTATCTCTACCTACTAGACAAGCTCATTTGCATTGCTATGGAAACACATAATTTGAATGACTTTCAGTTTTCTACACCTTGATTTCTACGGCTATGCAATTGTAAAATAGGTTAGTCAATGGAAAGAATTTTAAGTAAACATACCTGTAGAGTTCAGGCCATCCCTGAAAGTGTTTGCCAGACAATGCCCAGCACTTCATTGAAAGAGAACACACGGTAATATTTTGCCCATTTCCAAGTCTGTGGCATTTTTTCCTATTATGAGAAAGGCTATACAAATTTTAATCTCTAAGCACTTAGAAAGCTATTAAAAGACGATCGACAACCAAACAAGGAGTAATACAAGCAAGTATACTAAATTTCTGGAGGACAGGTAATCCATCCGGCACCATTGCTCTATTACTTGAGGAGAGCAGATCTCCAAGATGACAGTTAAGCATCGATCACAGAAGATAACCATTCAGAATAGCATGCAAAATCTAAAAATGCAATTTATATGTTATCAATATATATTGGAGCATTTGAGAAAATTATCCCCAACATTTAACAAATCTGTTGATGTATTTAGAAACGAAAAATAACAATTAATGCACAAAAATCTAAACAAATGAAAGAAGTGCAATTATCATGTCAAGAAAAACATGATAGGAATATACAAATAAATATTGTCTATAATTCTTGGGTTGAATACAAACCACAATTATACATAAAAATAAAAGCACTGTCTGTTGATTTGATGCACACTTATGATGTAACTATATTGGCTTAATGAATGATAGGGAAAGATGCCTGAAATAAAATGGCTAAACCACTACCTAGCATAAGAGGAAATTAATAAGTGATGTCTAAATTTGATAGATTGGGAAAGAAAACTTAAAGAATATCTTTTATTTTATTTAAAAATACCTGGACAAAACAAATGATACTTTTGAAAATAGTTGTCTCTGGGAAAAGGGCCTAGGTTAAGTAAGACCTAAAGAATGTGTTTCTACTTTTTATTATGTCTTTCAATTTTATTTGACTTATCAAATAAATCTATTTATGTGCAATTATAACATTGACAAAAATAAAAAAAAATAACGAACTATAACTGCATATTATGTGTAGTAAAAACCGGATTGACATATGTGGGTAAAGTTGGAAATTTATTATTATTACTATTATTTATTTATTTTTATTTTTATTTTTATTGTTATTTTTTGAGACGCAGTCTCGCTCTGTCTCCCAGGCTAGAGTGCAGTGGAGCGATCTCAGTTCACTACAAGCTCCGCCTCCCGGGTTCACGCTGTTCTCCTGCGTCAGCCTCCTGAGTAGCTGGGAATGCAGGCGCCCGCCACCACGCCCGGCTAATTGTTTGTATTTTTAGTAGAGACGGGGTTTCACCGTGTTAGCCAGGATGGTCTCGATCTCCTGACCTCGTGAACCGCCCACCTCGGCCTCCCGAAGTGCTGGGATTGCAGGCGTGAGCCACCTCACCCGGCCGGAAAATTATTTTTAACTGAGGTGACAATTGATTGGGTAACCCATCATAAAGTTCAGATTTCCCTTGATGAGAAATGAGAAGTAAAGGTTTTACAGTAGAGAAAATATTATGTGAGTAGGTGTCTTACATTCAAATAAGTAATTTTATTAAGTTATGAATACAACAGAGTTGTGGTTAGAATTTTGTAGTAAAAGATCTCTGATGTTTCCAGATTACTTGCATAAAATTTAAGTCTAAATACAATAAAATTCATGAAGATTACATAAATTTATATTTCTATTTTCAATTCATGTTGTGTTACATGGATTTGTTAGTCTTTGCTTTTCAGATGTTCTAATACTTTAGCTTTCATTATTCAGGTGAGAACACAAAGCAAAATTAAGAGTAAATTACATGTGTATTAACATAAAAAACTTTCAAATTCTTGTATGGAAAGCAAGTCTTTAATGTATGCGAGCACATATTTTCTCATAAACAGATGTTGAGATTACAAAACAACAAGTAATAGAGCACAGATGGTGTGCTTGGCATACTAAAAAATGCTTAAAGGAGAGTTAGCACTTAACAGAGAGAGCAGATTTCCTTTCAGTCAGGGTTCTTTTGGCTTTAAATGTTCCCGAATTTTTTTTTTAATAACTTAACGCCTCTTTGCAAAGGGAGTGTTCTGAGCCAGTATGAAAATAATAATATGTCAAATGTTAATGATAGATACAAATTGATTTTTATTCCATATCAACCTTAAAGAAACTGTGCTGCATAGTCTTAAGTATAAATGGTAATATTACTATTATGCTTGAATTACCTTTGTATCTTTGTATCTTCTGTATCTTTTGTATTCCATTTAATTTTTTATTTTAGTGAGATAATTAGTGCATTCATTTCTGTAACTGAGTAAATTAAGCTTGCTGCAGTGGCAGCTTAGTATTATTTAATATTTTTTATAATTGCAGTGAATTAGACCTGTAGCATAATAAAATAGTGTCTACTTTTTCCTATTTATAGCTCCTGTTGAAAGTGTGTCTAAGAACTCAAACAAAATACTAATGATAATTAAGGGAAGAAATGGAGAAAAAATGTAAACTCTTAAATGTAGTTAGTAGATAGATACTGGTTTCAAATTACCATTTTTTTTATAGCAAAATAACATCAATTTTCATTTTTAAAAATAACATCAAGACATCCTCATCATGTTAACAGTATTGACTAGAAACATGAAAAATATATTTGAAGATTTTTTCTCTTTATAAAAAAGGAGAAGAGGTAGACTTTATATCTAAAATTTCTGGGCTGTGCTAAATATTTTATGTTCAATTGAGAAATAATTTGCATTATTGTATTCCCTGAAGGCATTTTTTCTGCACAAAAGTTTTCCCTCTGACTTCAAAGTGGGAACCACAAGAATGCATATTAACATTGAAATGGATGAAAAACAGACTCAAATTTTGAATGAGCATAGCAAATTGAAAGGTACCTATTAGAAATAGTGGTTCAGCCAGGCTAACAGACCATTTAAGTCTCTATTGTATTAAAGTCAAATTTAAAAGATGGACATAATTTTTGCTAAGAATGTGAAAAATTTCAGACGATGGAAATCAAAACACAAGAATGAAGGAAGCTTTCAACTCCTTTAATGTAATGAAATATTACTATAATTTAATGAAGCAGGCAGAATACTTCGCTCTTGGTTATGGAATTTTGCTTCTCATGCTAAACCCAAGGATGTACAGTGATTATGGTAAGAATAACATCATAGGGAAATTGATACTTTCTGAGGAGGAATTTCCATGGATCATTCCCAGGAGGACTTTCCAAAATAGGAGAGAAAAGTATTTTGGGATTTCAGAGTCCAAAAGAACCCAGAATTAAATAATCTCTCTCTCTCTTTTTAAAGCATTTTAGACTGTAAGGGAGGCCATAACAATGGGCTACCACCTAAGATTTTTGCTGTGCCTTAGGTACTGCTGTCTCAACAATGAGTTCCTTAGGACCAAATAGTTCTTAATTATTCTTCACAGTTGTGTTTTTATGGGTTTTGCATTAAATAAAAACCTTAGAAGAATTAGACAGCTCTGACATTCTCCTCTTTAGGACGGGTTGTATTTTTAGGAAGAATTGGCTTGTTTTCACACTGCTGACAAAGACATACTCGAGATTGGGCAATTTACAAAAGAAAGAGGTTTGCTGAACTTAACAGTTCCACATGGCTCAGGAGGCCTCACAATCATAGCAGAAGGCAAGGAGAGCAAGTAACATCTTACATAGATGTCAGCAGGCAAAGAGAGATCTCATGCAGGGGAATGCCTCTTTTTAAAACCATCAGATCTTGTGAAACTTATTCACTATCAGGAGAACAGTGCAAGAATGACTTGACCCCATAATTCAATCGCCTCCCACTAGGTTCCTCTGACAGACAATATGTGGGAATTGTGGGAGCTACAATTCGAGATGAGATTTGGGTGAGGACACAGCCAAACCATATCATTATGCCCTTGGCCCCTCCCAGTACTCATTTCCTCACACCTTAAAACCAATTATGCCTTCCCAACAGTTGCCCAAAATCTTAACTCATTTCAGCATAAACTCAATAGTTCACGGTCTAGTGTCTCATCTGAAACAAGGCAAGACCCTTCCACTTATGAGTCTGTAAA
The DNA here is from genome assembly GCF_037993035.2 of Macaca fascicularis. Taxonomy (NCBI): domain Eukaryota; kingdom Metazoa; phylum Chordata; class Mammalia; order Primates; family Cercopithecidae; genus Macaca; species Macaca fascicularis. The sequence goes on from NC_088385.1 coordinate 92,632,306, forward strand.
GTCAAAAGCAAGTTAGTTACTACCTAGATACAATGGGAATGAAGGTATTGGGTAAATACTGTCCTTCCATATGGGAGAAATTGGTCAGAACAAAGGAGCTACAGGCCCCATGCGAGTCTGAAATCCAGCAGAGCAGTCAAATCTTAAAGCTTCAATATTATCTTTTTTGAGTCCATGTCTTGAATCCATGTCATGCTGATGGAAAAGTTGGGTGCTCGTGCTCTTGGGCAGCTCCACCCTTGTGGCTTTACAGGGGACAGCCTCCCTCCTTGCTATTTTCATGGGCTGGTGTTGAGTGTCTGCAGCTTTTTCAGGCACAGGGTGCGAGCTGTAGGTAGATCTACTATTCTGAGGTCTGGAGGATAGTGGTCCTCTTCTCACAGCTCCACTTGGTGGTGCCCCAGTAGGGACTCTGTGTGGAGGCTCTGACCCCACGTTTTCCTTCCATAAGGCCCTAGCAGAGGACTACCCATCTGACAAGAGATTAATAACCAAAATTTATAAGGAATTCAAACAACTCTATAGGGAAAAAAAATCTAATAATCTGATCCAAAAATGGGCAAAAGATTTGTCTAGACATTTTTCAAAAGAATGCATATAAATGGCAAACAGCCATATGAAAAGGTGTACAACATTACTGATTATTAGTGAAATGCAAATGAGAAATGCAAAACTACAATGAGATAATATCTCACCTCAGTTAAAATGGTTTATACTCAAAAGACAGACAAAATAAATGCTGAAGAGCATGTAGGAAAAAGGGAACCCGGCCGGGCAAGGTGGCTCACACCTGTAATCTCAGCACTTTGGGAAGTCAAGGCGGGCAGATCACGAGGTCAAGATATCGAGACAATCCTGGCAAACATAGTGAAAACGCGTCTCTACTAAAAGTACAAAAATTAGCTGGGCGTGGTGGCACGCCTATAGTCCCAGCTACTCGGGAGGTTGAGGCAGGAGAATCGCTTGAACCCAGGAGACGGAGGTTGCAGTGAGCCGAGATTGCGTCACTGCACTCCATCCTGGTGACAGAACGAGATTCCATTTCAAAAATAAATAAATAATACAAAAAGAAAAGACAAAAAGGGAACCCTTGTAAACTGTTGGTGAGAATGTAAACTAGTACAACCACTATGCAGAACAGTTTGGAAGTTCCTCAAAAAACTAAAAATTGAGCTACCATAGGATCCAGCAACCCCACTGCTGGGTATGTACCCAAAAGAAAGGAAATCAGTATATTGAAGATTTATCTGCACTCTCACATTTGTTGCAACACTGTTTACCACGGCTAATATTTGGAAATAACCTAAGTGTTCATCAAAAGATAAATGGATAAAGAAAATGTGGTGCATATACATAATGGAGCACTATTCAGCCATTAAAAAATAAGTGAGATTCACTCATTTGCAACAACATGAATCGAACTGGAGAGATCATTGTGTTAAGTGAAGTAAGCCAGGAATGCAAAGACAAATGTCACATGTTCTCAATGATTTGTGGCATTTAAAAATCAAAACAATTGAATTCATGGAGATAGAGAGTAGAAGGATCATTACCAAAGGCTGGGAAGTGCAGTGGGGGGCTTGGGAGGAAGTAGGGGTGGTTAATGGGTACAAAAAAGGAGTTAGAAAGAATGAATAAAATGATTTTTATTTGGTAAATACAAACTATCTATTTGATAGCACTATAGGTTTACTATAGTCAATAATAACTTAATAGTATGTTTAAAAATAACTTAGAGTGTAATTGAATTGTTTGTAACTCAAAGGATAAATGCCTCAGGGGCTTGATAGCCCATTCTCCATGATGTGCACTTTTCATATTGTATGCCTGTATCAAAATGTCTCATGTACTAAATAAATAAATAAATAAATAAATACCTGTAGGAAACTACTATGTACCCACGAAGATTAAAATAAAATAAACAAAAAACCCAAAGAACATTCCCAGCATTTGTTGTCCTTTACTTTCTTACTTTTATGGAAATAGAAGGGTTTTGTATGAGATACAGATGATAGAGCAAAGTGGCCCAATCTCCTTCTAGCAGTGGTTCTCAACCCTGGAAGACTGTTAGTATCAGATGGATAACTTTAAGAAAGTACTAATTCTCAAACTGTACTCCCAGATATTCTAATTCAATTTGTCATCACAGGACCCAGAAGTCAATATTTTTAATAGAGTTTCCCAAGGAGAATTTTTTTTTTTTTTTTACTGTTGATCATTGTTGTTTCTATACATACTCAGAACTCAGTAAGTATTTGCCAGATGAATTAATAAATGAATGATAATCAAACTGCTTTCAGGTGAAATACCAATAACTAAATAGTTGTATATTATTGAAACATATGTTAACAGCTCTGGGAAGAAAAAAATAGGTGATCCTAGAATTTTATAAACCATTGAATTCTCAATGAAATATGAAGAAAAATAAGCATGCTTTGAAGTATGTATACACAGTTCAGTAACAAAGCATACTAAATGAAAATATGATACAATATCATGCTATAACCAAGTATAGGTATATATAACACAGAGATCATAAACCAATTCTAAAATAATTAAAAGAGGATCCAGTAGACCCTGCCACTTGGAAGATTCTCATTACCACAGGAAATTTAATTGATTGAAGACTACATTTCCTTTATTTGCTTTCCGGTCATGCTATTGCTTTTACAGCGAATAATTTTATAAATTTCAAATGCTGTGTAAAATAAATCCAGCCATTAATACTTAATACAATTACCAAATAAAATATAATTTGTAATAACTATGGTATAATAAGAAATATATTTGGTATCTGTCCCTGGATCCTGACACTGAGCTCCTCACATGATTTGGAGATGTGAATAAGGTGACTCAGGGTGACATCCCTAGATCACTTCAAAATAATCAGAATAATTGGAACTTTTAATGCCACCTTCTGACTTTGTGGAAGGGGGCTGGAGATTAAGCTCTATAAAGACTCTTGAACAAAATATAATGAGCCTTAGAATTGACAAATCCACGCACATGCTGTGCGGCAGCGCAGCTCCACAGCAACAGAAGCTTTCAGCCCAAGACCCTTCCGACCTTGTCCTATGTACCTCTTGGTTTGGCTATTAATTTGTAACCTTCTAATAAATCAGTAAATATAAGTGGCGTCTTCCTGAGTTTTGAGACCACCCTCACAAATTATCAAACATTAGGAGGACGTTCATCAGAAGTATGGACGTCTGGGACTTGAAACCAGCATCTAAAGTTGGGGGCAGTATTTTGGAACTCAGCCCTTAAATTACAGAATCTGCACTAATTTTGAGTAGTTAGTGTTAGAATTGAACTGAATTGTTGAACATCTAGTTGGTGTCAGGAGAATCAGAGTATTAGTTTTTAGTGTTGGAAAATATCCCTAAAAAGAACCTTTAAAATTTAAAAGTAACTAAAAGTGAAATATTAAAGGGAGAGTTATGAGAAAATATAGAAATTATAATAGTATCACATTTTATAGTAGGGAGTTAACACATATTCATTAAAATTAATTAATCATAGAATATGGATATAAGCACTAAATTTAAAATCGTAAACACTGCCGCAGAAAATGAAATTTAATAACCACAACCTGAAGCTGTGGTGGAAAAGGGCAGTAAGAGATAGTGTAAGTACTTCAATTGTTCTAGTGTAGGTGTATCAATTGTTCACCTTTCATAGTTGGTAGCCAACAGATGTTATAGAACGTTATAAAATAGTAAATAGAAGTATAAAATTTAAACTTTTACCGGTAACTATAAAAGTAACAACAACGGAAACTCTTTTTTGTTTTTGTTTTTCTTTCTTTTTTTTTTTTTTAATAAGGTCTTGCTCTGTCACCCAGGCTGGAGTGCAGTGGCTCAGTCAAGGTTCACTGCAGCCTCGATTTCCTGGCCTCAAGCAATCCTCCCACCTCAGCCTCCTGAACAGCTAGTACTACAGGCATGTCACATTTTTTATTTTTTGTAGAGACAGTGTTTCCCCAGCTGGTCTCCAGCTCCTGAGCTCAAAGGATCCTCCCACCTTGACCTCCCAAAGTGCAAGCTTTACAGGCGTGAGCTACCACACCCGGCCAGAAACCGTTTCCTTATTAAGAGTAGCAGCCTCTAGGGAGTTGCAGGGATCAAAATGGTATTTTTTTGTTTAATATTCTCATGTCCTACCATAATTTTTGCATATATTACTTCTATAATTTAAATATATAATTTAAAATATAATTTGAACTGCAAAATAAAGCACCATATTCAGCAAAACATATTAGTCCTAATATTTTATGATTACACTTTATAAGATGCACATACATGAAAACAAAAGACATAACCCTACGTAGGCTGTTTTTATTATTCAGTTACACTAAACATGCAGTGCGGTTTATGCCTATTATATATTGTAGAGCTCTCTGTTTACTTATTAAGTAATACCTACCTATTTCAGAAATACAGGTTGATGTTTTGGCTTGCCTTTTTCAAATATGTTGGGGCAGGTAAAATTTATCAAAATCTTTCAAATAATGTTTTAATTCTGCCACACAAATATCTTCCTTGGATATTTATAGAATTATTCACAGAGTATCAGGTAGTATAATGCTGTCAATATTCCTATTTCTCTTATGTAATTTAATTCTTTGCATATACTTTTTACTTTGTGAATGTTGTAATTTTGTGAAAACTATATGAAACTTACACAGGGTGCAATTAAATTAATCAAGGGCCATCAATGTGGCACATTGAGTTACTGAGCAAGAGAGCCTTAAAAACTACTTAGAACTTGATTTTGATTTATAATGCATCTCTATCAAATAGAGTATCTAAGGCACTAGCTGTCACGACTAAAATATGAAGAGAAATTTAAAGGAGTAAGGTTAGAGAGTACTTTTTAAAATACAATATGTTCCCATTAATATTTGCAAGTTTATACGTGCAAGAAGAACTTGTCTTTGTAAACTTATGGTGTGTTTATGCAGACACCTGCTTTCAGAATGCAGTTTCCCTTTTTGTGAGCTCTAATGGGAAGGTAGTGGAGTACCAGGAGATTCACCCAAATACATATTTATGAGGATGGTCCCACTGAGATTTAGAAATCCCTCTTCTGGCCGGGCGCGGTGGCTCAAGCCTGTAATCCCAGCACTTTGGGAGGCCGAGACGGGCGGATCACGAGTTCAGGAGATCGAGACCATCCTGGCTAACACGGTGAAACCCCGTCTCTACTAAAATACAAAAAAAAAATTAGCCGGGCGAGGTGGCGGGCGCCTGTACTCCCAGCTACTCGGGAGGCTGAGGCAGGAGAATGGCGTGAACCCGGGAGGCGGGGCTTGCAGTGAGCTGAGATCCGGCCACTGCACTCCAGCCTGGGCAACAGAGCTAGACTCCGTCTCAAAAAAAAAAAAAAAAAAAAAAAAAAGAAATCCCTCTTCTACAAAAACAAACAACCAAAACAAAACAAACAAACAAAAAAGACTTTTTTATAAGAATATAAGAGCAATGTGTTTGGATGGGAAAAAATAACAGAATAGATTTGTAAATAAATTAAAACAGAACTAATTATACATATAAACAGTAGAGGTAGGTTTACTTAGACTGTTTGATTATATCTCAGTGATAACAGTTCATTAATCTGAGAAGGCTGTGTGTGCATATTTCAATGTTTTTTATTTTTCTGCCGTTTTCTTATGTCATTTGAGGAAGCTTTATAGACTTCCTTTGCAACTTAGTGAACATGAATTTATTCTGTAATCCGAATTGCTGCTCACTTTCACAGTCTGGCTCTTTAAAAGCATTACTCCACTCTGCTGTTTCTCTCTTTTGCACAATTTCATGTTGATTGAGCTCTCTATGACCTATTTTCAATGCTATATAGCTCTTTTCCCCCACAACACATAGCTTCCTATTTTTCTGTCTAGCTGTGTTTGTACTAGTATTTCCTATGGCTCGATGATCACTTCAATTCTGCTTTTATTTTTTTTCTGGCTCTTGGCTCTTGAAAGGTTTTATTTACTTTCCACAGGAAATTCTGTATATAAAGAGCCGCCTAATTAGTGAATGGTCAGAAAAAATCTTTCTGCAATCACAGAACGCTATACAAACATTCTCTTAATGGTGCTTCCTGGCTTCCTTCCTTTAAAACATCCACTGACAAAGCTAAAATGTAGCTATCTTTAAACCTTTGGCCCTCCACTGGAGTGATAGAACCTTTGAACTCTTTTTTGTCCAGTGAATATGGTCTGCATTTCTATGTGGAATATGGTTTAGAAGATATGACAGGTTACATTTTCTTTCAGCACTTCCATTTCCTCATCTACAAAAATGGGAGTAAATAGTGCTTACTTTTATAGTTCATGTTAGGGATTAAATAACATCAACGCTTTTTAAAACCTCCTAGCACAGGGGCTGATGCAGAGTAATTTCATTTGGACATCTATTTTGAAAACCACTGCCAATTAAATATTTATTAAAAGACTGATTGTTTTAATTCTGTAAAAAAAATGATATGAGTTGCTAAACAATCTTTGAATGCTTTCTCAGTTCATTTTCATTGAAACTGTGATAGAATGTGAGGTGCTGTATTCTACTCCACTTCTTAGAAATAGTAAATAGAAGTATAAAATTGTTGTATTATCCTCCACTTCTTAGAAAAATAAACAAAACAATAAAAATAAAAACAATTTCAATTATTTAATCAATGACTATTATTCATAGAGCACGGCCCGAATGTTGTGATATAAATGTGGTAATTACTTCTATTGGTTTGCAGAGATGGCCCACCACACACTCTCAGAACACACACATACACACTTGCAGATTTCTCCTTTGAGTTACAACTTTTATACAACTTAGTTTGGAGAATATAGCCATAGCAAATTCAGCAGAAATAAATTCAGTCAGAACTCGAAGTTATATCTATGGTAAAATCAGTAAAGTATTTTTTTAAATTCAGCTGCTTAACTTTATTAGTGTGGGTTTAATATTACATGTAAAACAATAGCACAAAGTTCAGGAAGTGAAAAAAGAGAACTTCATGATTTTTAAGTTCTTGTATCATGCATAAAGTGGTATAATATCATCAGAAGCTAGACTGTCATAACTTAAAGATGTAAACTCTAAATATTAACATATTCAATGAAATTTTAAAAAATTAAAAAAATTGTAGCGAATAAGTCAGCAAAAGAAATAAAAGAGAATCATTAAAAGCATACTCATCAAATCCAATAAAAAGCAGCAAAAAGACCAGTGAATAAAAAAGACAATAAGCAACTATCAAGTTCATAGATTGACACCTAGCCACATTACTGATTGTACTAAATGTAAATATTTTGAATGAGGACACATTTATATCATCTTTGTATGTATATTATATATACATAGACACCTATCCACATTACTGATTGTACTAAATGTAAATATTTTGAATGAGGACACATTTATATCATCTTTGTATGTATATTATATATATATACACGTATGTGTGTATATATGTAACTTGATATATATGTAAACATACATTAATACATGCAACTGCATATATATATCACTTATACATATCTCAGTGTGTATATGTGTGCATGTGTATATACAAGTATATACACATATATATATATAAAATATACATATAGTCACCTAATGAAGTTACATAATGAATTTATCCATGGGTCAAGGCTGAAACTCTGTTTGAAAACCATCTCCTTAATGTGCTCAAATTCTGAGATGAAAAAATTTTCAAATTCTGAGATGAAAATATTCCTAGAAATTAAATAATAAGATTGGCACAACAGAACACTAAATAATATGAAATTTTAGGCCTCAAGAGGAAAATAGTAACTAGAAGAACAGTAGAAGAAAATAAGAATATATGTCATACATTTAAGAAATTAAGATTTCCCAGCAATGATAAGTCATTTCAAAAGGGGTACATGATTCTAAAAAGAGTCATGGTGTGACTAACAGTAAGATACAGCTAGAGTGATCAAAGTACCAATTTTCTCAATATATGCACATTTTATACCTGATAATTTTATCATCTGATATTGACTTGCCCAGTATTAACATCTATATGTTTTGGACCTGCTTGAATTAGTAAATTCCAGTGCAGAGCTTTCCATTTTCCTTAGATGAGCCAACTTGGTGTCTGCAATCATAGTTTTAGTACTCATTTTGGGTAAAAACAAAGCAAGTAGCACACTTTATAGAACAGACCCAAGAAATGCTTTCTTTCTCTGTCAGGATGTACTACCACACACACTTATTATTTTACCAAAGACATGTTACAAAGTATTTTTAAACACTTTATAATCTGAATACCTCACTTAAGAAAGCTTTTACCCAAAGTAGTTTACTTCCAACATGAAGTGCGCAAATGCAGTCATTTTAATATTTTTTAAAATTTGTTTAAAATATTATTTGAAATATTATTAATAGAAAGCTATGTTATTTCTGAAATTTTCTTAATATGACTCTCCTTTTTCTCCATATGCCCATATATATCACTATCTGTAGAAGAAACTGATAGCATAAGTTAGAAAATAAAGCAATCAAAAATAGCAGTATAATTTTTAAACCACGAGGTAATAGAGTATCATAAATTGAAATTCAGAATTGCAGTTTCCAGTTTTGTTTTTAACTATTATTGTTATCTTGATTATTCTACCAGCTTCAGTTTTCTTATCTAAGACATTATAACATTAAATTAGATGACTTTAAAAGTGATTTTTGTTGTTAGAATTGTGTGAAGTGACTTTCTACAGAATTCAATAATTCTATTCAAATATTAAATCATTGATAATTGTTAATTCACTGAGTCAGTTATTGATTGTCTTCAAATAGGCTTATTCAAGTGTATCAAATTTAGTTAGAGTTTAAATGCATATTTTGAGACCACTGTTTCTCTCTCTGTTAACAATTATTTAAAGATCATTTTCTTCTATTGACAATTATCTCTACCCTGTTAAATTAATCATTCTTTTGGCAGGTTTTTTTATTGTTACTTTTTTTGCTATAGGAAAGTCTGCTTAGTCCAAACTCTTGTTTGGAAAAAGTCTGGTCCTCTGAGAAATCTGTTTATTTCTCCCAGGGATTTGGCTCAAACCAACGAGTTAAATAAAGTTATAGAAGAGGGAAAAACTTGACAATGGCTCAGATTCTGAGTCAGAGCTGCACGGTGTGCTCTCATTATTTTGTTCAACGTGAATTCATGAAACATTAGATGTGCTCGTATGTGATGTGATTACAAAATGCAAGTACAGAAACCAAAGCCAAATATAAATGGAAAGCTGGCTCATTGCAGGGGCAGAAAATATACAAGATGACTTTAGAGCAACTTGTAGTGCCAGAAGGTTAGGAAGCACCCAACACAAACACAATGATGGGGCTTTGTCAAAGGGACGGACATAGGAGCTTAACTAGTCAAAGCTAGAATAACTTTAGCAAAAACATGAGATAAAAATAGATCATAGTCCAAAGTATAAAATAAATGTAATTCTATATGCATATAAATAATTTAATAAGTAAATTGGAGGGAATAGACAACTCTTCCACGTAGAAGAATTGTAAGTACTGTATGTAGATACTTTTGCTACAAGGAGTTGGAGCATGATTGCTCACTTCTTTTTTTTTTTTTTTTTTTTTCCTGAGATGGAGTCTCGCTGTCTCCCCCAGTCTGAAGTGCAGTGGCAGCGATCTCAGCTCACTGCAAGCTCTGCCTCCAGGATTCACGCCGTTCTCCTGCCTCAACCTCCTAGTAGCTGGGAGTACAGGCACCCGCCACCACGCCCGGCTAATTTTTTTGTATTTTTTTGGTAGAGACGGGGTTTCACCGTGTTAGCCAGGATAGTCTCGATCTGCTGACATTGTGATCCGCCCGCCTCGGCCTCCCAAAGTGCTGGGATTACAGATGTGAGCCACCGCGCCCAGCGCATGATTGCTCACTTCTTAAGTGGAGGTTGCATATAGTGACTTCCTTCCAAAGAGTGCAGTAGGGAACAGGAAAGAAGAAAAAAGGAACTTTACTGTAGAAAATCTTTACAAACCTAACAAACAAGATATTTTGTTTGTTAGGTTTAGCCAGGTGAGCAAGGTTAACATCAAAAGTGATCATTCATTTTTAATATTATGTACCTTTGATACAATCTGGTGAAAATGGCACCTGACCTCTGTGACCTTTCTCCCAAGAACACATGACCATTTCTTATCATGAGAGAAAGATCAAAGAAAACTCAACTGAGGGACATTCTACAAAATACCTGACTAGTACTCTTAAAAATTGACGAGTCTATCAAAAACAAGGAAAGAATGAGCAACTGTCAACACGAAGAGAAATCATAACTACTAAATGTCATGTGATTTCCTGAATAAAACCCTGAAACAGAAAAGGATATTAGATAAGAACAAAGGAAATCTAAATATAGACTTTAATATTGGTTAATTAATTGCAGCAAATTATTTTATTAATGTAAGAAATTAATGAACAGGGAAATTGTTGTTGGGTATAAGGGAAATCTGCACTAACTTCTCTATTTTTCTGTAAATGTAAAAATGTTACTAAGTTAAAAGTTTATTTTGAAAAATATCCTTGACTCTTTTTGGGAGGACTTTTTAAATATCATTGCTTTCATTTCAATGAAAACCTGAAATATCAAAGTACTCATATTATGTTTCACCAAGATGACAATTTATAACAAAATTCTACCAAGTAATTTCAGCTGCAATATTTGCATTTGTGTATATGAAAAATTTTCCAGAGCTACTGAGAAGCAAATATCAGCTTAATTAATAATCAAATATTTGTGCCAAGCAAGTGATGTTAAGCAATCCACAGCATATTACTGCTTTGTACTATTTCTACCCTCTAGGATATTAAAACATTTATCTCTAATCTATTAACCAATATCTTATAAGCAAATTGACTTTGATACTCTATGTTTTTTCTAGATTTTTTTCTCTCTATGTCTTAATATTCTCCACTTTGATTACTTCAGAAAGTATATATATATATATATATATATATATATATATTTTCAGGTGTCTATTTCTTCTTAGTTTTTGAGGAAAAATTCTCTTCAGAGCTGCATTCCTTTTGGATTATGATCACGGAACATGTCTTGCTGTACCCCTTACATTTATTTTTTATTTTTGTCTTTTTAACATGGGAGCACAAAGTCATTAACATGAAAGAGTGAAATGGTTTCATTTATGATAGTATATACTACAACTGTGTACCAACATCTTTGTTCCTTTCCCACAGCAATATTGGCACGTGTAAATTTCAATATTTTAATATCACCCCTCAGCTGATAGGTGCTAAGGTAATGTAAAGAGAGGTGAGAGATGCATAAATTAGTAGCTAATTTATCTATTATATAGCAAAACACAAACTCGTAAGCTAGATGTAAATTAAAGTAACTGAAGTTGTTAAAAAAGAAAGAAAATCTTAGCTTTTCTTCTTATTTTTATATTGTTAGATGAATCATAATCCATCATGTTTTGTTTTAAACAATAATGAAATTATATTATAATAAAATTCAAGTTATTGGTTTGTAATGTTTTACTTCGTATTTATTTATTTATTTTTATTTATTTATTTTTTAATTATACTTTAGGTTCTAGGGTACATGTGCACAACGTGCAGGTTTGTTACATATGTATACATGTGCCATGTTGGTGTGCTGCACCCATTAACTCGTCATTTACATTAGGTATATCTCCTAATGCTATCCCTCCCCCCTACCTCTTCCCCATAATAGGACCCGGTATGTGATGCTCCCCTTCCTGTGTCCAAGTGATCTCATTGTTCAATTCCCACCTATGAGTGAGAACATGTGGTATTTGGTTTTCTGTTCTTACGATTGTTTGCTGAGAATGATGGTTTCCAGCTGCATCCATGTCCCTACAAAGGACACGAACTCATCCTTTTTTATGACTGCATAGTATTCCATGGTGTATATGTGCAACATTTTCTTAATCCAGTCTGTCACTGATGGACTCATTTTCAGTTTCATGGATATTAAGAAATTCATAAGGATAATACATGCTTCATTTCTCATTTCTTCATACGAAATCTCATTTCTCATTTTTCATTTCTCTTCATATTCTGCTATTATTATTGAAAACAATAGCAGAAAGTGGTATTAACACATTTATTCATTAGATTTATTTTTCAAGTGTTCACAATTGCCAATTTGGAAAAGACAATTGTATTATGAAGGATTTTCTTAGAGATTTTTAAATTTATCAAATTAGTATAGTGCATTTATCTTGTGGAGAGTGAAAATTAATTTTAGCCTATTGTTTATCTTTAAGAGCATTTAAAATTTTAAATTGATAAATTACATCAATTGGATTTTAATAAATATGAATCATTTTGTATTATCACAATAATAAAAGAGCTATCGCTTATTATTTTTACATGTATTAACATGATGCTGTCTCAAATGGTTGACTGATTTAAAGTAGTGCTTTTATTCTTTACAAAATTAAAATAAAATCCCAAACTTCTAAATACTGTCTCAAAAAATAATAGACCTGCCTTTAATATGTTACTTTTATGTTTGATAATTTTAAGTACATCGTAACCCTTTAAACAGGTAATTATGACTTAGAACAATTTCATAAAAGCATTTCAATTACAGATTAGAAAATTAAGGTTTTTTAAAACCACAAATTAAATTTTTAAAAACCCCTCATTTGCTATTGGAAATGTTTGTAAAAGGTAAAAATTATTGAAATTCCAATACACTTATTTTGCTAAAACTTTTATTGTATAAAAATAATCAGAACGGCCTTTTTTGCCAATATTTTATGTTCCCATTTATCATGGTGGCACCAAAATTCCTTCTTTCTCATGAAATAATTTTAAACTTTTTCTTTCTTTATTTCTCACATTGATACATCAAATGGAAATGTTTCTTGTTTAAAACTGAAAAAGAGTGGAATTTACCAGTAAAATTTGTAGTTAGGTAGTTATGATAATTCTGAGATAAGGGCAAAAAAGAAGTAAAGAAGAATCCTATAAATTATTTGAACTTATTTATTTATTTATTCCTTCCATGACTTTTTTTAAAAATTTTAGATATTGATGTGTTTGGATTTGTGTCCCTACCCAAATCTCATGCTGAATTGTAATCCCCATTGTTGGAGAAGGGGCCTGATGGGAGGTGATTGGATGATGGGGCAGGTTTCCCACTTGCTGTTCTCATGAAAGTGAATGAGATCTCACCACAGCTGGTTCCTTAAAAGTGTGTAGCACCTCCCACTTCATTGTCTCTTTCTCCTGCTCTGGCCATATGAAGATGTGCCTGCTTCCCCTTCACCTTCCGCCATGATTATAAGTTTCCTGAGACCTTCCCAGCCTTGCTTTCCACACAGCCTGTGAAACCATAAGCCAATTAAAACTCTTTCATATATAAATTAACCAGTTTCAGGTATTTCTTTATAGCAGTGGGAGAAAGGACTAATACAGAAAATTGATACTGAGAGTAGGACATTGCTATATGAAGATGTGAAAACTGTTTTGGATCTGGGTAACAGGCAGAGGTTGGAATAGTTTGGAGGGCTCCAAAGACAGGAAGATGAGGGAAAGTTTGGACAAGTCCTAGAGACCTGTCAGATAATTTTGGCCAAAATGTTGATAGTGATATGGACAGAGATGGCAAACATGAGGAGGTCTGAGATGGAGGCAAGGAACTTTTTGAGTACTAGAGAAAAGTTCACATTTGTTATGCATTAGCAAAAAGGTTGGAGCCATTGTGCCCTTGCCCTAGTGATCTGTGGAACTTCTAACTTTAGAGTGATGATTTAGTGTATCTGGTAGAAGATATTCCTAAGCAGCAAAATGTTCAAGATGTGGCCTTGCTGCTTCTAGCAGCCTGTGTTCATATTTGTGAGCAAAAAAAAGACATAAAACTGGAACTTACATTTGAAAAGGGAAGCAGAGTGTAAAAGTTTGGAAAATTTGTAGCCTGGCCACGTGGTAGGAAAGAAAATCCCATTTTCTGGGGAGAAGTTCAAGCTGGCTGCAGAAATTTGTATAAGTAAAGAGGAGTCAAATATTGCTAGCCAAGATAATGGAGAAGATGCCTCAAAGGCATTTCAGATACCTTCCTGCCATTCCCTTCCATCACAGGTCTGGAAGCCTAGGACAGAAGAATGGTTTTGTGGGCCAGACTCAGGGCCTTGCTGCTCTGTGCAGCCTCAGAACTTGGCACCCTGCGTCAGGGCCACTCTAGCCCCAGTCATGGCTAAAAGGCCCCAAAGTACAGATAGGGCATTGCTTCAGAGGGAGGGTGCAAGCTGTAAGCCTTAGTAGCTTCAGTGCAGTGTTAAGCCTGTGGATGCACATAGTGTAAAAGTTGTGGCATGGGATGCTCCACCTAGATTTCAGAAGATGTCTGGAAAAGCCTAGATTTCCAGGCAGAAGTCTCACAAAGAGGCAGAGCCCTCATGGAGAACCTCTACTAGGGCCATGAAGAAGGGAAATCTGGGGTTGGAGTCCCCACCCAGAGGCCCCACTGGGGCACTTCCTAGTGGAGCTGTGAGAAGAGGGCAACCATCCTACAGATCCCAGAATTGTAGACCCACTGACAGCTTCAACTTTGCACCTAGAATATCCATGGGACTCAATACCAACCCATGAAAGCAGTCACCAGGGCTATACCCTGCAGAGCCACAAGGATGGAGTTTGCCAAGGCTTTGGGAGCTCAACATTTGCATCAGCATGCCCTGGATATAAGACATGGAATCAAAGAAGATCATTTCAGAACTTTAAGATTTAGTGACTGCCTCACTGGGTTTTGGACTTGCATGGGACCTTTGACCCCTTTGTTTTGAGCAATTTCTCCCATTTGAAATGGGAATATTTACTAAATGCTTACATCCCCATTGTATCTTGAAAGTAACTAACTGTTTTGTTTTGTTTTGTTTTTAATTTTATAGGCTCATAGGTGGAAGAGACTTGCTTTGATTCAGATGAGACTTTGGATCTTGGGCTTTTGAGTTAATGTTGGAATGAGTTATGACTTTAGGCGGCTATTGGGAAGGCATGATTGTATTTTGAAGTATGAGAAGTATGAGAAGAACATGAGATTTGGGAGAGGCAAAGGGTGGAATAATGTGGTTTGGATTTGTGTCTCCACCCAAATCTCATGTTAAATTGTAATCCCTAATTGGAGAGGCGCCTGGTGGGAGGTGATTGGATCAAGGGGGTGGATTTCTCTTTGCTATTCTCATGATAAATAATAGCAAATGAGTTCTTAGGAGATCTTGTTTTTTAAAAGAGTGTAACACCTCACACTTGACTCTCCCTCCTGCTTTGGTCGTGTGAAGACGTGCCTGCTTTCCCTTCACCTTCTAGCATGATTGTAAGTTCCTTGAGGCCCTCCTTGCCATGCTTCCTATACAGTCTGCAGAATTGTGAACCAATTAAACCTCTTTATTTTATCAATTGCCTGGTTTCAGGGATTTCTTTATAGCAGTGTGAGAATGAACTAATACAGATATTATGGTAGACACTGATGATACATAGATAAAATAAAATGTGATCTTTGATTTCTTAGAACTTTTCTAACATTTATACTGGGTATGTATAAAATACGTCTTCCTGGTTACAGTGTATGTGGGAATGCACTGTGATTAGAAGATTCCCCTGCTTTGGTAATCAAAGAGAGAAATAGTAAGAATCATCTTTCTTCTGTGCCTAGGGATTAGAATTTTGATTTACTATAGACATACAATGTTCTAGGAATTTCAAAGAAACTTAGCAACAATTAAATGGTATTAAATTATTTGGTTAAAATTACACATTTATTTTCAAAGACAGAATTTTACTCTACTATTAATAATTAAATTCTAGAGTATTTTCTAGTGTTGTGGCATTAAAAAATTATGTGACTACATTATTGTTTATATATCCTTTATTTCCTTATATGTTATAAAGAAAGCAAGCAAACCTTTTTTTCATTATATTTATGCAATGTGAGGTTGATAGGTAATTATTTGTATGGCTTCATAAATATTCTTATCTCCTGTTTTCCCTTTGTTACATGACTTTAAATATAAAAACAAAAATAAAAACTCAAACTATTTGACATTCTAGCAGTTAAAAAAAACTTGAACACAATGCTCCTAATGATTAATAAATGTTAATAGCAATATTTAAAGAATCTTTAAAATTAATGTGACATTTAATACACAGAGTAAATAAGTCATAATAAAAGTATAATTCCTTTATTTCATTAGAATCTAACATACTATTTATCTTAAATTATTTTTGCTTTTACTAACTCCTTAATTTCTCTTGCTTTCTTAAGAATATCATTTTCTATTCTCTAATTCATTATCTTTATTTTATTTATTCTTAAATTTATGAATGATTTAAAACAAAACAAATGTATATACTATGGCCTATATTTAATTAGAATTGCAGTCTAATGACCTATATGCCTCTTACTTTTGTCCAAAGAAATTGGAGAATAGCTTATACCTCATTATTTCACCCTGCCCTACCTGTCATTAATGGCCACTCCTCATGTTTTCATTGCCTTGCTTCAACATGCTGTCTAACTACCCTTATGTAGTCACCTTCCTTTGTATACTCTGATACTTTTTTTTTTTGGATATGGAACCTTGTTCTGACGCCCAGGCTGGATTGCAGTGGCGCAATCTTGGCTAACTGCTACCTCCACCTCCTGGGTTCAAGCAATTCTCCTGTCTCAGCCTCCTAAGTAGCTGGGATTATAAGTGCGTGCCACCTCTCCCAGCTAATTTTTGTATTTTTAGTAGAGACAGGGTTTCACCATCTTTGTCAGGCTTGTCTTGAACTCCTGACCTCGTGATCTGTCCACCTCTGCCTCCCAAAGTGTTGAGATTACAGGCGTGAGCCACCATGCCCGGCCTCCCTGATACACTTACTAAGTTTCCCAAACATTATCCACTTTTCATATTAACCACTTGATGTATTTTTCAGATACCATAAATAATATTTCTAATAATTTTGCAATCCCACCCAAAATGTGTGAGAATTATTAGGAAATTAATATCATTTTGTGCTCATTATGAGCAGCACATTTTTGAAAGCACAATCTTTTATAAAGACACTGAACTGCATCAGATAGTTTTTCTGATAATTATTGTATCCTTAATAAAGTGCAGTTATTCTGCAAGGATAATTACATATAGCAAAAATTCATTAAACTGCATATAGCAAAAATCCATTAAAAATTATGAAAATTTGTACACAGTGAATTTTCAGTTAATACAATTTATCAAATTGGTATACAAAGTTTATGGAAAGAAGGCAAAGCATGACAAATCTGTCTTTTTATCCCCAAATATTTTAAACATATTCATATACCACGAATGGTATCACACATAGTTGTTTTTTATTATAAGAAAAATAATGTGCTACTTCCTTTGAGAAAAAATCTTTGCCTAGAAATTTCACTAAAGAGATTCTTAATAGAGCTTTCTACCTTTATTTACAGGTCAATAGTTTTAACTCCTCTTCTATTACCCTCTACTCTTTAGCTATGTGGCTTCCTATGCACTTTTATTGCACAATGCTTCGCATTCCTTAAGTAGTTTTTTATAATTTGATATATTGTTTCTCAAACTAGATTAAATAATTTGATGTCATCTTATTTTTTATATAAATCTAGGTTCGATATTGATACTTGTGGGTTGAGATTTGCCTCAGCATCCTTCAATAACAATATACTTATAAAACTGTACTGAAAGAAAAGTATTTTCTTTGATATTGTATTTGATAAGATCCTGAGCCAAGAACATAGAATTCTGGATAAGAGTGGAGTAATTCAAGAATGATGATGATTTACAGCTTTGGTAAATAAGCCCGTCATGTTTAGAGATTGGGAAGGGGCAAAGGTAGGTGAGTTGGGAAAATCACAGCAGGAACAGAGGCTGAGTGTTGTGGCTCCAGCATATACCCCACCACTTTGGGAGGTCAAGGCAGGAGGATTGCTTGAGGCCGGGAGTTTGAGACCAGTCTGGGAAATGTAGTGAGACCTCATGTCTACATTTTTTTTTTTTTTTAATTAGCTGGGCAATTGTGTGTGTGCCAGTAGCCCTAGCTACTCAGGCGGCTGAGGAAAAAACATTGCTTAAGTCCAGGAGTTTGAGGTTGCAGAGAGCTATGACTGTACTCCAGTCTGGGCAATAAAGCTATGCCCTTTCTCAAAAAAGAAAAAAGAAAGATAAAAGAAAAGGGAGAGAAGAGGAGAGGAGAGGGGTGGGGAGGGGAGGGGAGGGGAGGGGAGGCGAGGCCAACAGGTTTACATGTGAAAATAATTGAGAGCGGATTTTGATTCTTAAGCTTCGGGTGCCTGAATTACTTTCAAGTGGTAATGACTAATAGGCAGTAGGAAATACAGGTATAGCAAAGAAAGGGAGGGTGATGAAATAGATTTGGTAAAGCCTAATATTTGAAGCCATTAGATTGGATGTAATCCATTGGGACAATATTCAAAGAGGAGGAAGGAAAGAGAGAGAAAGAAAAAGAGAACCAACGGAACAAAAATAGTTCTGGAGGTTGCTTGTAAGACTAGAGTTCAGTTGTTTTAAGGACAGATTAGTAGACATAGACCAAGAGAAGGCACAACTGAGGAACTTAATCAATGGATATAAGACAAAGTAGTATGTAAATATGTTATATAATTTGTAAACAGAGTCTGAAACTCAAGAATTCTGTCTATTAACATAGGAAAAGGAAATTCACAGAAGTTCTGATGGACCACTGAAGCCATTAAGCTCATTTTACAATTACGCCCTAAACTATGAGAAAATTTGAACTCAAGATTCAAAAACCTTAGCTCATAAGCAGACGTGGGTAGGAAATAGGAAATTCAGTCAATAAATGAGCTTAGATAATAGGATCATTAAAATAGTTATTACAGAAATTGTGATTCCCCTAAGAGCTCAGTTAATAAGAAACTCTAATATCAATGCAAAGTAAGAGCCCAACGGAGTGCCTTATAAAATCCCTGCATATCCCCAGTAGTTTCCTTGGTGTCTGGAGTAGGCCTCATCCATAAAACAGAAGTGAATATCATTGAGTCATTTCCCCTGCTACTTCTATGGAAGTGGAAGCCAGGCTTACCCACTGGTAGACATAGGCAGCTTGGGGATTGCAGACCTCTACAAAAGAAGATCAGACCAGGCAGGCTGACCAAAAGAAGAAAGGTAGGGTCTCAGGCTCAGCTCCTTTCAGATTCTGTAATCATATTAGTCTCTCTTCTTCCATGGATAGAAGTGAAAGCAGAGTATGACTTCCACGAAAGTTCCTCCACAAAGAAACATGAGAATTGAGCATAAAGTATTCTGCCCTGAGAGAACACTTAAGGCTTATTGTCATCCTGTTCTTCTTTCAGGAGTTGTTACTGAAGATAATGAAAAACTTCTATCATTTCTCTAGGCTTGTCTTTTAAAAGTTTCCTAGTATAATTTTTCAGAGTAACTATCTGTAATTAAACAATGATTTCCCATTTTTTTGTGCTGCCCTAGAGTAAGACGCTTGCTGTCTTTTACACTAAAGCTAAGAACCAAACCAAAGCAGATGAGATTTTTGATAAGAAGAGGGTAAATGTGTGCTACTCTAATAAGTCACTAGAATTTGCCAAAGAACAGGTGAGTATTAGCAAGACAATTGTTCATAAAAGAATTGTTTCATTCTGATAACAGAACAGGATGTTTAATTCTCTTTCTCCTCTCCTGTATCTCAGGAGCATAAAATCTAAAGAAACCGATAAACCTTGTTTTCAACTCAATAGAGAGGAAGAGAGATGTTACCTGAGAACTTAGGATCTGCCCCAGAGAAGAACTGGTCCGGAGATATCCTGTACTGCAAAAGCGGGATATAGTTAGGTCATTTGTATTTACATCTGCAAAATATTCTTTCACTAGGAAAACTGTTAAATCCATTCCCAATCCTGTATTAATGGTATTTTATTTTGAATTTTTGTTTGATACAGCACTGTAGCCTTTGTGCTGACACAGTTCTCTTCCTAACTAGAGCTTTGGTGTATCTTTCCCCATACTTTGGAGGTGTTTATCTTATCTGTTGCTTTTTCAACAGTCCTCTCAGCAACTGTGTTCATTTCAGATTATAATAGGACAATTGAGTAGAATATCTTTTAAATACAAAAGAACATTGCGAAGAAATATGAAAAATAAAAGTATTGGATTTCAACCCAATGTTCTATATTGATTAACTTTTAGTTTCCAAATGTAGTATTGCATCCAAAATTCTCTGATAAGTTACAGTGGCTGTTAATATTTCCAGAGGATATATCAGATACCTGGGAAATTTTCTCCTGCCAAATTTTGCTGCACTTCATTTTTTAAATTATCAGTTTCATTATTTATACCTTTTTCTCACAGAGTCTTTAAAAATTTTCCTTTTAAAAAGTTGATTTCCTTCTTTGTTAACTTAGAATTTCTCTTCATATTTTAAAAATGTACTTTGCCTTTTGTGTTTTGGTATAACTTTATACCAACCAAGAGTGTCATATTTAGACAAGAAGTTAAAAATTATGCACATTTTATTGTAGGTTGTTGAGAAGTTTGTAGTTAAGTGGAAGAGAATATCAGACATTTATGGTTTTGTATTCTGGATTGTGAGCTCTAAAAAGGAGATAATTAAAATAAAATAAACAGTAGTAGACTAACTTCTAAAGAATTAAAGGAAGTAGGCCAGGTGCAGTGGCTCACACCTGTAATCCCAGCACTTTGGGAGGCTGAGGTGGGCGGATCATGAGGTCAAGAGTTCGAGACGATCCTGGCCAATATGGTGAAACCCTGTCTCTACTAAAAATACAAAAATTAGTCGGGCGTGGTAGTGCGAGCCTGTAGTCCCAGCTACTCAGGAGACTGAGGAAGGAAAATCGCTTGAACCCAGGAGGCAGAGGTTGCAGTGAGCCAAGATCATGCCTCTGCACTCAGCCTGGTGACAGAGCAAGACTCCGTTAAAAAAAAAAAAAAAATTAAAGGAAGTAAAAGAAACATGTAAAACTGAATTATCTAGATGCTTTTATTCCACACATATAGATATTAATTATGTTCATTTACTTTTCACTTAATTCAATCTCTGCCTATGATGGTTTCTACGATTTTGGTATGATATCAATGCCTGTGTTAGTTAGGATTTTGGTTGTTTCTATATCAGACCTATCCACGATGGCTAAAACAAATACGATTTTTTTTTCAATTAAAAAGAGTTAGGAAGTAGGCCATTAAGTTTCATGCAGCTGCTTAAGGGAATCATCAGGGACCTAGATTAATACTAGCTTCCTGATCTGCCATCTTTAGCATGTAATTTTGGTCCCTGCTCCACTTCCAGGGAATTTCACTACACTTCAGTAAGAAATAAAGGCCAAAGGCACTGCAGTTATGTCTTTGACTAGACTGCAGTAAACTTCAGTGCAATTATTTTTAACTCTGAGTTTTAGCCAAATAAAAGCACGATTCTTTCAGTAAGTAAATAGTGTACCTGCTATCATACTGCTAGGATAAAAAAATGAGTTACAGATATGACGTGGCACACGCATACATATGTAACAAACCTGCACGTTGTGCACATGTACCCTAGAACTTAAAGTATAATTTTTTAAAAAATGAGTTACAGATATGAGTTATAATTCTAACACTTCATGGTGATTGTAGAGGTCTTCAAAATTCAGAATGCATAATATTTATATAGAAAGTTTATAAAAGAGACAGATTTTTAAGTTCTCAAAAACAGATACTCTTATTCAACAGGGCAGAGCATGTTTCAAAATGTTCTGTATGCAACTATCATCATAGCTACAGATGGTTCATTGACCACTTTTTGAGAAATACAGGTAAACTCTGATACAATTTATTGAAGAACCTTTCCATTGATGAGTAAATTTCAAAGATAATTGTTTTTTAATTTATTTGAACTCTATGCTTCAACTTCTTATAATTTTATTCTTAAACTTCCTCTCAATATTTCCCTTCTTTGTTTTTCTTTATTTTTAAAGATGAAACTACCAGTCTGATTGCAAATTTTGCCGTTTCTAAACAAAGTAATTATTAAGTGAACTTCAGTAATTATTTTTCTGTCTTCATTGACTCTTAAGTCATAGTCAGTCTGGAAGCTGTTATGTACTTTTGGGAATATATCCTGAATCTATTACTTTGGGTAACATTTAATTCAAGTTATATTTGAAGATTGTAGCATATTTAGTGTTTTTCAAGTTTGAGAGTATGAAAGCATCAAGTCCTCAGGGTTGCTAGTGAAAGAAGACCTTGTTTCTGTCTATCTCTTCCCTTTGATTTTGGTACTGATTTTTGTAAATATCTCTTTCAGCTTTCCATTGAATAGAATGTGGTCTACCATAAAGGAAGCAGAGAGGCTAGTAGTCACTATGCAGTTCCTCCCTCATGGCCCTTATTTAGTGACTTTCTGGAGCAAGCTCATGCTAGATTCTGAGAGTTAATTGTCAGCATCTATTCCCAACTCTGTGTTCTATGACATTCGCTTGGCAGTTAGAAATTGGCCACCGCGGGTATATTTTACACCACAGAAATCAAGAACTGCTACAAACCAGGCTTTTGTTTGGTTTTCACTAGCACATCACAGCCTACATTCACCTGTATCATCTTTTGGATATGTAAACAGATAGCTGTGAAAGTCAAATTACCCACCTTCCTCACCTTCAGCCCACTAGGAGTCTTGTTTTGCATGGGCTAAGCCAGAGTGTTGACTGCAGAATTACAATTCTTAGATAAGAAACATCTAAACATAAAATAAAGCACCAAGATGACTTTCATTTCTGTTGTTACAAATTAGGAACCTGATCAAGAACAATGAGATCTTGTAGTAGAAATGGAGTCACAGTCTTTAATTTATCAAAAAGTTATTTATAAATATTCATAGAAATGACCACAGCGTCGGAATTCTTCTTTGCTTTGGGACATGACTATTTTCAAGAGTAATCTAGCAAAGGTATGAAAGAAGGAAAGAGAGAAGGAGAGAATGAAAGAAAGGGACAAAAAAGGAAGAATAAAAGGAAGGAGGAAGGGAAGGTGGGGGAGGGAGGGAAAAAAGAGAAAAAGAAAGAGAGAAATAAAGAGAAAACTTAGTGAAATCAATAAAATTTTGCACTTGCTTTGTTTTCAATTTTAATCTAAATAAAAATAAATAAATAAATTGCCCACTCACGCCTGTAATCCCAGTACTTTGCAAGGCCAAGGTGGGCAGATCTCTTGAGGCCAAGAGTTTGAGACCAGCCATGGCCGACTTGGTGAAACCCAGTCTCTACTAAGAATACAAAAATTAGCTGAGGGTAGTGGTGCACACCTGTAATCCCAGCAGCTTGGATGGCTGAAGCAAAAGAATCACCTGAGCCTGGGAGGTGGAGGTGAGCCCCCTGGGTGACAAAGCGAGAACCTGTCTCATAAAAACAAAGCAAAGCAAAACAGAAACCATGAACTGGAGTCTGAAGATGTGAAATAGAATCATTATTAATAAAATAAAAATTTTAAAGAACATATTTTCTGTATATAATAACTAGTTTATAGTAAAAATTTCTTAGTTGCATTAAAATTGTTTTGCTCCTCTTTTTCCAAGTAAAGAATGAGGTGTTTCTGAAAAACAGGATGTACCACAGAGAAGGAAGGTGTTAAATAGCTCTAGAACAAAGTATGTCATATAAATGATTTACTGTGTTCTGTAGGATACAGATCATTGTTGCTGAGATCATTACAGTGGAAAATATTGATTTGTTTATAAGAAAGTATAAAGTCAGAACTGAGTCAGCCCTCAAAGAACACTACAGAATGATGCCCTATAAAATCCTACAAAGACAAGTTGTATTGTTAATCAGCCTCTATACAGCCTGATTTTGCAAGATGTCCTTGATTGAGGCATAGAGTCAGCTATCCTTACGTCAATACAGTATGTCAATAGTGAAGAAATATGTTTGTAATTGCTTTTGTTTGTGAGAGGGCTCTATGGAATCCTGAAGACTCTGTGAGATGCGATAGACTACTGAATTAGCACTCCAAAGATAACAGTCCCACATATCATTGATAAACAAATCACCACACATGCATTCTAGCTAAGAGTCTGTATTCTGTAAGTCAATTTAAATAAGTAGGGCATACCATGTAGTAGACTTTAACAAATATCTTAATTAAGGACACGAGTTTGGGAAAGACAAATGTACCAAAAAGACATTGTAAGGAGTGAAGTCACCACCTCTACCGAAATAACCTAACATTATTCAAGCTTATTTTCCTTGGATTTTCCAAGTAGATTAATTGCAATATTTTAAATATTGCAATAATTTAATAAATAACAAAAATACAAATAGATATTTTGTGAACAGACAAGGCACTCATAAGAATTTATTGGCTATATATCCATACACAAATTAAATTTCTTATTTTGATTCTAGTGTTTTGTAAATTTGTCACAGTGTGTGTAGCTCCACCCACTTTCACCTGTACCCACAATGCCAGACATCTTTCATATTGGTATTAATATTGTTATTATTATCACCAAATGTACTGCTAAAGAATTATACACTGGACTACTAAAGTAATAGCGAAAATTTTTCCATGTAATCTTATGTGTATTAAACTTCTTTAATATTTAATTGACAGAAACCTAACTCAAAGTAGAGAAATTGAAAAAGAAAAGGTCAATTTCACAAAAACTGAGGACAGGTGTGGAAGTAACATAGGCATAAAAGTGGATCTGGCGCTCATGTTCTATTCTTAAAAGTGTACTTGTCTTGCTTCTCTCTGTGTTTTGGCCACATTCTCTGCTACTATAGACAGGTTTTATTCATGTGGTGGGGAAGGGTGGTGAGAGTGCTTAAACTCTTTCTTGCAATGGGAACCCAACAGCAGGAGAATAACTTTTCACCTTCCTAGCAAAGAAAGAATGTCTCAGCCTAGTTTAAATTATGTGCCCGTCCTGGAACCCAATCACTGGACAGAACAATGAGACAGTCTGATTAATAAGGTCTAAAACATAAGCCTTCTCCTAAATCTGGGAGTGACTGGGATAATATGGTTGACAGGTCCACAGTTACCACAAGAAATAGAAATGTAAATAGTTCCCAAAGATGGAGGTTTAAAGGGCAGACAAATTCAAGAGATATGCACTATACCATTTAGCAAAGTATTCCTATTTGATTCTGGTACTTTTGAGCTCCCCAGCAAAAGTATGCAGTATTTATTTATTTATTTATTTATTTATTTTTATTTATTTATTTTTTTTATTTTGAGGTAGAGTCTCGCTCTGTCACCCAGGCTGGAGTGCAGTGGCACGATCTCGGCTCACTGCAACCACCACCTTCCGGATTCAAGCGATTCTCCCACCTCAGCCTCCAAAGTAGCTGGGATTACAGGCGCTTGCCAACACGACCGGCTATTTTTTGCATTTTTAGTAGAGACAGGGTTTTGCCATGTTGGCCAAACTGGTCTCAAACTCCTGACCTCAGGTGATCCACCCGCCTCAGCCTCCCAAAGAGCTGGGATTACAGGCATGAGCCACTGTGCATGTCCAAAAGTAAGCAGAATTGTAAACGTTCTCTGATTCACCCAGGAATAGCTGATGAACATATATAACAAGTTTCAACTAACAACTTCACAGACACAATCATATTTGCTTCATGTAGTTTGAGTAGGTAGGCTTTTGTCACTGAGAGACCTGATTAACAATGTTTTCCACATGTTGTTCAATTATTATAATTATTCCAAATTAAAAAAAAAAAAAAAAAAAACAGATCCCAATGAGAAAAGCAAAGCAGGTCCCGATTTTGATCAATTTCAACAATTCATCTTTATTCATTTATCTATTTTAATTTCTGTACTTTTCTTACCCTGCCTTTTGAGAGCAACCATGCCCCCAGGTAAGTAAAGATTCCAATGCTATATTCATTTCAGTGGACATTTCTAAGTTAATTTTGTTGAATTAGACATCACTCTGTTTCCACTGGAAGACCTCCTTGTTCTTGATGAACTTACTAATTGGTAACAATATCAATAGAAAGTCGTTTTGTTCCTACAACACAGGCGAACATATTGCTCAATTTTCTGTCCATTTTGTGGAAGAAAATCAGAGTACCATTAGCCTAAGACTTTATTTGAAAATGCCAGGAACAAGAATGCTTGCTAGGAGTGTTTTGTCTTCGAAAGGGAAGGGGGAATTTTATAAAGCTTTAGCAAGAGGGATTATACAAAATTCAGCTAATTGGGAAATAGTTGGTCAATATCAATTCTGAGAAGATGGTGAAATTGTTATGTGAATTTGTAGCTGTTTATTGATCAATTCAAATGTAACAAAGGTGAGGAGGAAGAGTTAGGTGCTTACTCATGTATAAATTAGGTGGGAAGGAGCAGTTGAGAAAGGAGGGGGACAAAAACATGCAAAGGCCA
Source organism: Macaca fascicularis (assembly GCF_037993035.2). Classification (NCBI taxonomy): domain Eukaryota; kingdom Metazoa; phylum Chordata; class Mammalia; order Primates; family Cercopithecidae; genus Macaca; species Macaca fascicularis. The sequence goes on from NC_088385.1 coordinate 92,658,714, forward strand.
CAGTGGACAATACAGTCTTTCAAGAGCTCTTACAATTGTATTCCAGCTTATGAGGTATGAACTCATCTCCCCTCACTTATTTTTTTGGTAATAATGTCTAGATTACATGTAAATAGAATTGTATTTACCTTCTCTTATTTATGTACAAGAAGATATAACTTTTGGGATTTTTAAGTTGTTTGTACTTAACCCAATCAACAACCAAAATAAAAACAAAACAAACCCATTTTTTAAATCCCCTTTTTACTTTCACAGTTAAAAGAATTAGAGTATTCTCCTGTAACTTTGTTCTATGCTCTAAAATAACTTATAATTGGATAATAAGAAATAAATAAGGCTTGCTTAATACATGAATATAATATATAATGTAATATAATTCAATGATGAATACCTATTCTAATTTATTTTGAATTCCTTTGAGATCTATGCTACCTTTAAAACATATTACATGGAAATTAGCATCAGTAATTCTGTTCATTGGAAGCTATGTAATAGGAGCCCTGAAAATGTGTAGTAGCTGAATAATACACATTTGGAAAAGTATCAAGTAGTGGCATTTGTCATATAACATGCACATTGGTAATAATGGTTATCAGGTAATGCAAGATAATAATTCAATATGACAGCCTAATTTGAATCAACTGATTGTTTTATTGAACAACGTAATTAAAATATGTCCAATCTATTGGTATTTAAATGTATTTATATGGTGACAAAACGGAATAAACCAACATTTAGAGGTTCCCCGTCAACATCATAAAACAACATGGAAAGAAAAGCAAAGAAACCAAGTGGGAGGTCTGTGCACACAGTGTTCATTAGACCCACATTATGTTTGGTTAGACTGGCTTTGAAAACAGAGCTTTTGTATAAATAATAAATACAGTCCCCACAACAGAGAATATCCCTGTTATGATAATAATAACAAATGAAAACATATCAACTAATTCATTTCTGACAAAAGACTGGAATAATCTGGGTTAGCATAAATGTTCTACTTTGTAAATATTTCACTGTCAACATATATTTTCAACAAACAATTATGTAATACATAGTACCATTGTTACTAGGAAGTTATCTAGAATTCTAATACTTAAGGTTTCCTCAAATATCATTGCCTGTCATTGGATTAAACTGATAACATACAGTAAAAATGATCTGAAGTAGGAAGACTGTGACCAAATAGTTCTTTATAAGAGTGCATTTAAATATGTCTTATTTCCTGGCGGAGGGCCTTTCAGAAATAAATGCAGCAGGTGAGAAATAATGCACCATCAATCAAAGACACTGGGCACCTTACTGCCCAACCTTCTCCAGTCCTGCAGAAACCCAGTAACTTCAAACTCTCTTGCCCGTCAAGATGAATTATTCCATAGTTGTTAGACACAGATTCTAGAAGCAGCTACTTTTGTTCAGACCTCAACTTTATCATTCACTGCCTTTAAGACTTTGGACAAATAACTTAAAATACCTACCTTATAAGGCTTACCTTCACACAACAAATTACAAAAGTAAATAAAAACCAATCCCATGTTGTTGTTGTGATGGTTAAAAGATTGGGTATGTACAAAGTGCTAAAGACGGTGCCTGGTTCATATTATGAACTGTGTAGATGTGAGTTCATATTATTGTTTATTCCTGTTCTAGGTGTCCACACCATCTTTCTATGGAGGAAAGCTTTTAAATAAAGTTTAAGTATGAGCCTAGGCAGAGGCAAAAAATTGGGTGACTGATGACTAATTTGAATATGTCAGGGAAGAAAACTGTTTAAGAAAGATGGTAATATCCACCAAACTGCAACCCTCCAGGAGCATACAAGCAGAGAACAATTAAAGGTCAGATTTTATTTTCTTGCTTTTTTTTTTTTCTTTTCCATAGACTACTTTTCAAGTACAATTCTATGGGGCTACTTTCAATGTAGTTTTGGCTACAGTCTCAGTTCTCAGTCTGCCTCCAAGCAAATGCTCAGAATATGTCTGAATTTTGAAGATACATTTTCATTTTACAGAAAAAATAACAATTAAAAAATAACAAATTTATCTTTCATAGGTCACACAACTCATACATAGGCAATCCCATAATAGAATCAACTAATTAAGCTTTTGATTTACATTTCATACGCTTCCCCTTGTTGTAAGGCTTTGAATCATAAACTCTCAGGTTGAAATACTTCCATTTGGAACTCCATTATATGAAACCAAACCAATCAAGGATATATTCAGTAAAAAATAATTTAAAATGTGAGCAACACAAAAGCAAAAAATATAAGTACTAGAACTGACCATACTGTCCAAGTTGAAGTCTCAAGGTAGTCCAAATTTCTAAGGAAATTTCTTATTCTAAAGTCTTTAAAAAATGTGCTTTCTGAAGTCAGTTAAATTTCCTCCTCTGGTGTTCTATCTCTCATTGTCAATAGTACCATTCTTGCAATGTGAATGGCAATCTGGAGATTCATTCTAGACTTTATCTTTCCTTTCCTTACCTTTCCTTTCAAATTATTATACTGCAAAATGTCTTCATTTCCTCTCTAGCTCCCTCTTTCGATTATTTCAATTCAAGATTCAACCAGTTTTGCTGAATTGCTTCCTGACCCTCTTTCTCAATCATCTTGCATCAAAGTCAGGAAATTCCAAAACCTTAACATGAAACATAAAGGCCCTGCATAATGTGACCCAACCCACGTTTCCAATTTTGTTTCTTACTACCCTCTACCGGCACCCCACTTCGTCACTGCAGCCTACACAACTGTTGTCCAGAACTCTAGTGTTAACATGTTTTCATGTTTCTATGCCTTTATATATTATTCCTATAGTCTAAAATGTGCCTTTCTTCCTCTTATTCTTCAGTCTTTTAGATCAGATTCAAATAGTTCTACCACTGAATTTCCATATTCTGGGTTGGTTACTGGGTTAATTAGTGTTTTGTTACACTATTTTCTGCTCAGACCTCTTTCTCGACCTCCCACAAGAAGTAAGAGGACATGTAGCCCCAGCTTGGAAAGTCACAGTATACCCACTGCTCTGGTAATTGATATTGGTCTAGGACTATTGTAACCTGTCCATTGAGAATCCCTTTCTGAGATTTTTCTTATTGTACCAACATGGGAACTCTCTGTTCTTCCTGGCACATAGAGCAAGAAACACGTGAGCCTGGGTAAGTCAGTGGCTATATTCTCTATCATAAGAGATAGCCTGTCAGTAGGAGCAAGAATGATGCCAAGTAAAGCGAAAAGACAGGTAGAAAAGTAGTGTTGGCAGAGTTTAAATTTCCTTTACAAACGCGGAGGTCCTCAGAGATGGCTGCTTTCCTATAGAATTTCCTTTGATTATGAGAGCTTCTTTGTTATCTTTCCAATGCAGCTTTGCTTTTGCATAAGTAAGTTATTAATAGTTGGATTTCTGTCACTGGCAACTACAACGTCCTGACTAATAAAAATACCCACCCTTGACCACATGCTATTAGAGTACTCTCATAGTCTACTGTATTGAATTTATTTATTTTCTCACATATTCCCTAAATAAAACTGAGTACTTTTTGGGGGTGAAGGGTGGGACTTCATATCTGATTCTACAAAATATTAGCAGAATAAAAATATATAATTGTTGAATAAATATGTTAACAAAAGACTAAATAGCAAGCTTTAAAAATAAAGCAAATGAAACTTCATTACATGTAGTTATGAATTGTGAATAAATACATTTTTATAAATTAACTTTTGGGGATTTTCATAATAAAATTTATTAGCTATATTATTTGGTCTCACTTGTCATATACCCCAATGTTATCCTTTTGCAGATGAAAGATATAGGTTCAAAATGATGGAACTTCACCAAGAGCACATGGTTGATACGTGAATTTTTTCAATCTTAAATTTAGTGTAAGTGTAATTACACTACAATAGTTAAAAAGGAAGATTTTTAAAAAGTAATTCCATGAGTTAAATTAGATACAATTACTTACTCATCTTTGTTAGTGTCATTGCTTTCACTTATGTATAGTTTCCTTTATTGTTTCTGCATTAAATGATGAAGTTCCCAGGAATTAAAACTCTAACCATTATAAAAATACATTTATTTTCCTTTTATGTATTTATGTTTGTCCAACAGGGAGTAGATCAATAGTAAAGAACAGAGTGAACATGTCAAGTTGACGCTCCAGGACACTTAATTGATTCTTAAGCTTTTGACATTTGCCCCAAGTGTGTATTATAAGCACCACCCATCAAAACTTTTTAAAGATGTTTCCTATAGTAAAAGTAAACAGTAAAAACTGATGTGAATCAACCTTACAAAACATCTCTGAAATAGACATCTCACAGAACACTTCATGATAAATGAAATCTTTCAAAAATATGCATATATATTTTAGTCTGAAAGTTGTAAGTAATTCTAAATCAGATAAAGAGCATGTGAGATTTTAAAAGGCAATATGCACTTTTCTTTTTAATAAAAATATTATTTTCTTTAAAAAAATTAATATTAAGCTGTGATATGGTTTGGCTGTGTCCCCATCTAAATCTCTTCTTGAAATGTAACTCCCATAATTCCCTCGTGATGGGAGGGACCCAGTGGGAGGTCACTGAATCGGGGGGCAGGTCTTCCTTATACTGTTCTCGTGATAGTGAGTCTCACAAGATCTGATGGTTTTATAAAGAGGAATTCCTCAGCACAAGCTCTCTCTCTGTCTTTGCCTGGCACCATCCATGTAAGATGTGACTGGCCCCTCCTTGCTTTCTGCCATGATTGTGAGGCCTCCCCAGCCATGTGGAACTGTAAGCCCTTAAATCTCTTTTTCTCCCCAGTCTCGGGTGTGTCTTTATTGGCAGCATGAAAAGCAGACTTATACAAGCTGTTTATACAAAAATTCCATCAAAGCAAAGTTAGGGATTTATTTAATCAATTTAGTATCTGCATAAAACACCTTTACTGTACTCATTCACCACATCTATTTTTTCAGGAAAAAATTCACCATAATATAAAAATACACCCCAAATTGGATCACTTCTCACCATCTCCACTGCTGTCACCTTCATTCAGCCTCCATCATCTTTTACTGGATACCTGGATCATTTCAGTAGGTAGTTCAGTAGAGTCTTAACTAGTAAAACTCTTGGTGTTTTACTGTCTTGGACACCCCTCCTTCCACTTTCAGTATTACACAAATTTTCCCAAAGGGATCTTGGTAAAATATAACTTAAATTTTGCCTCCCCTATGTCTTTTTTTTTTTTTTTTTTAATGACAGAGTCTCATTCTGTCACCAGGCTGGATTGTAGTGGCATGATCTCAGCTCACTGCAACCTCCACCTCCTGGCTTCAAGCGATTCTCCTGACTCAGCCTCCCAAGTAGCTGGGACTACAGGCGCCCGCCACCACACTCAGCTAATTTTTGGATTTTTAGTAGAGACCGGGTTTCATCATGTTGTCCAGGATGGTCTCAATCTCTTAACCTCGTGATCTGCCCACCTCAGCCTCCCAAAGTGCTGGGATTACAGGCGTGAGCCACCGCGCCTGGCCTCCCCATGTCTTTAGAGTTTCTTCCTATACACTCTAGCCCAAGGTTATCTCCCGGATTTCCAATTACTGAATCACTATAACCATGTTCCCAGCCAAGCACTTTGCGTTACTATTCTGTGAGCACATCATACATGCCCATGGATAAGGGCATATGCTTTTTCTTCTCTCTGTCTCAAATGTCTGTGCCCTTATTTAGAGATGTTACTTATTTACTTCCTTCAGCTATCTGCACAAATATCAGCTGTTCAGAAGGACCTTGAGAGGGCATCCTATATAAAATTAGTTATACTCCTGTAACATTCTTTGCTTTCTTAGAGCAAATATCATCAGCTAACATATTGAATTATTATTTGCCTATTTTCTATCTCCATTCTTATAACACATTGAATTATTATTTGACTATTTTCTATCTCCATTCTTATAATATAAGCTACATGGGGCCAGGGATACTGTCTGTTTTGTTTACTGCCATATCCTCAGAAGCAAATGAGTGCTCAAAAATATTTACCAGATAAAAGAATAAATGAATTAAAAAATGGAATAACAGTATTTATTTCCATACTGCAGCATTTAAATATATTTATAATCATTTCTAACTGTTGTCATTACTTCAATCATTTTCATTTCAAAGTTTGTAGATTTTATTCTAAATAAATTTTATACATTCTAAAATTGGAGTTAAATGTGTGATTTAATGTAAATATGACATTTATTTATTTTTCTTCCAGGTTTGTGAGTTTGAGAGTGTATTCTTACTAATTTGACTCCTCATATTAGACCACAGGCCTAGCCAACGTCTTGATTACATACTTGTGAGAACTTTTAAAGGCGAGAACTTAACTAAGCCATTGCCAGGTTTCTGTTCCACCAAAAAAACAATTAAAAAAATAAATTTACATTGTTTTAGGCTGCTAAGTTTTGGGATAAATTACTATGCTGCAATAGATCACTAATATAGACAAGATAATTTTGCATATATTTATCTGCACATAGAACTTCAAAGGTAAAATTTTTGGTCTTTAAAAATATTCATTTGTTTATTTTTGGCAGTGTAGAAATTTATCATTAGCATAGTATTATTTCTTCCAAAATATTTTTTTCTTAATCATGAAAGGTATCATCACCCAGTTCTGGGAACAATCAAAACACCTTAAAGCTTTTTCATTTTTTCTTAATATAAGTTGTTTTAAAAAATCCCAGAATATATTATACGTAAAGGTTAAACATACTTTGGTTTGTCTATTATGCTCAATTGGCTTCCCACATAGTCTTTTATTGTTTCTAAAATAAATTGCTTAACTGTGGAACTTTCCATTTGCTATCTCTTGTAGAGCCTTTTTGATAGTTTATTCTGTTCATTTTTGTTTTGGGCACATCCCTGAGATTACTCTTTGCCCACACAATCTGTCACCTAATTTTATGGCCAACTTATTTTTTTCTTTGTGACTCACTATTGTTTTCCTTTGATGAACTGGATTTTTTTTTTTCCCCCACAGTGATACATCAACTTTTCCTCTTTTTCTTTATTTATCTAAGACCTTGTATACCAAATTAAAAAAAAAAAAAAAACAATGCCAAAGATCATCACGGCTTTAGGGATTGCTATTATACTTCAGCAAATTTAATTTAGCAGATTTGTGTTATGATACAATAGTAGATCATTTGTAAAAATAAGAAACTCAAGAGGGGCTTTTGTTATGGGAAAAGAGTTGGCTATAGCTAAAGCTAATTGAATTTAGAAGCCACAAAACCAGCATCATTATGCTAGAATTTCTGACTCTACACTTCCTTGAAAAGAAGTGGATGATCAATATCTTGACTAGGAAAAGAAAATTGGGACCAAGTAAAGCATGTTTAGTTCTCATCAGGTTGGGATTGAAAATGGAGAGTAATTATTTCAAGATAATATCACCTTAGAAACAAAGCAATTAGTATCCCCTTTGCTGCTACTGGTGAATTGCATCAAATCGCTATGTAATTAAATGTTTACTGTAACCTGGCCTAACCCTTCATTTCACTGGATTTGTGAAATAAAACTACTGTATTTCTTTCCCCCATCACTCAGCAGGATATGTCTCTGTGTATAACTACAAAGAGAGTTTAATTATGTGTCTTCAGTATGACACAGTTCAAACTATTGTTTGTCCTTGGAATTGTTTACCATTAGATATAAGAAAATAAGAAAGATAAATCAATAGAATGATGTTTGCGATCCTAAACAACAAAAATATTTACTTTCTTATTTCAAGTTATTTTCTACACAGGAGCTAACTTTCAATTCAGCAGATACATTCTATTGTAAATGATTAGCATCCTGATTTCATGCACATTTAAGTTTTAGTTGGAGCTAAGTAAAAAAAAAAAAAATGGTTTAATAGCAGTAATTTTATATTGTTCAACCTAGCAGGATACCTGATCTCAAATTATTCTTTAAAGAAACTTTAGCCTACATTTGAATTATTATTCATTTGAAATGAATATTTGCTTCTCAAACTGTTTGGAAATGAATTGAATACTTGTCTATGAAAACATTTTGTCTTTTCCAAACTCAGTTATAATCATATATTTTAGCATATCTACAGATTTGAGGCAACACAATTTTTTTTTGAGGCAACACAATTTTATATATAACACCAACTAGCTTACCTCTTAGTCTGTGTGGGGGTCTACAGATGGAACAGACTCACATTTGTGTTGCAGGTGTCTATAATTACCTATGAAAATATGAAATAGCCTTTTGAAGCCAGGACTGAACTTCTCTTCTCAGCGGAACATGTGGTCAAATTGATTTTTCAACATAATCCTTGCAGTTATAAGATGATAATTGTAGTGTTAAAGATCAACTTTGGCAAATTAAAGTTTTAAGGAGTTTATTTCAGCAGACAGCAAAGGAACCCAGTGTTAGAGTTTCCTCATTCTATTAGCTTTCCATCTAATTATTGTAACATTAGAAAAGTTAGAATACATAATCAGGCCAAATGAAACCAATTTCTACACGAAATACCTTCATTAGCATTCTGATATATGATCTAGATTTTTCATATAATATATTACATAAATCAGTATATGCACATGCATTATATCTCATGTATTGTGTGTGTCTACTATATTGTGTGTGTCAGTGTGTGTGAATGTGTATTTGGTTGCATACAAAAAAGTGTATGGTTGATGGACCTGTTAGCATTTTCTTTTTCTGAATTCTTGTTACTCTGATATCCTCTATCATATTGTATCTATTAACATTTTAAGGCAAAGACTAATTACCAATGATACTCTCATATTTTTTTGAAATATGAGTGTCTGTATATTATTCTAATACCAGCACATAAATATGTGCTTCAACTCATGTACAATTAAATGTAAAGGAAATTGACATTTGTCTAGTGAATTAAAGGAAAAATAGAAATTAGCTGGCTACTTAAAGCAATAAATAAAGGCAGAAGAAAATAAAAGATTATAGATTAATTTAATTACTTCCTAATTAATCTAAGACAATAATTGCTAAAACTACAATTATATTCAAACTAGGAAAATCACTTTCCAAGAATGTTCTATAAAATACTATTTTAGTGGATCTTTTAGGTGTAACAGAAAAAAGAAGTTCAGTAACCCAGTAAGTTTAGACATACTTAGCTTGAGTGAAGCAGGTTTTGTTGTTGTGGTAGTTTGTTATTGTGTATTTATTTGGGTGTATTCTGACATTAGACCTTCTCTAATCTTGTAATCTACTAATGTTCATTGTAAATATCCAATACCATATGGTAGTGTTACCAGAAAAATTGGTCTTCATCCAGACCCCAAGAGAAAGTTCTTGGATCCCACATACGAAAGAATTCAAATAGAGTCACAGAGTGCAGTGAGAAGAGACAGTGGATTGCTAGTTTAATGGGCATCCCCTTTCTGGGAACACCCATTGCAGAGTAGGGCATCCTCACAAAGCAGGCAAAGAAACACATTGGCTTTAAGTTTTTCTTCTATTGTGGTCTTGTCTATGTAAAGACTAAACTAAGCTTTGACTAGGTGCATTTGGGCTGATAGCATGAAAGTATTTATTATTCTATTGATTTAAAGAAAACTATCTTTGACATTTTAGTGTGTAAGTACATCAAAGCATAACTATAAATATCTTGAAAGCACATATTGTTATGGGTATTGGGACATCTGGACTTTTTGTCATTGTAGGAGTGTGCCCTTGTAGGTATACTTAGACTGTTTCCTCAACTATAAGCATCTTAGGATCATGGGTTATGAGTGGAAAATAATGCACCTTGCTAGTCTTTAAGATTTATGTGATTTAAAAATGGTGTCACCTTGGTTATCCTAGGCTCCTGTTTCCCTAAGAGTAGGATACAATATTTCCCATAATTGTTGGCCATGGACATCCTTTACTCTGTTGAAAGAGCTGACTAATATTTCAGTGAACAATTCCTGGCAAATGCTTGTGTAAAAATATCAAAATATTTTCCTTGAATGTATTGCATGTTGTTTATTGTAGTAGATTCTAAATATAGACTAGACTGTAACCGTTTATGCAGATTTTTTTTTTCTTGAGACGGAGTCTCACTCTGTTGCCCAGACTGGAGTGCAGTGGCACTATCCCAGCTCACTGTAACCTCCGCCTCCCGAGTTCAAGCAATTGTCCTGCCTCGGCCTCCCAGATAGCTGGGACTACAGGTGCACGCCGCCATACCTGCCTAATTTTTTGTATTTTAGTAGAGACAGGGTTTCACCGTGTTGCCCAGGCAGTCCACCCACTTTGGTTTCCCAAAGTGCTAGGATTGCATGCATGAGTGCCCGGCCTATACAGATTTTTTAATGTCACAGCATTACCTGTCTTAAAGTCTTTAAATTTAGTGACCTTCGTGGCTCCTACTTCTTAGCCTCCAAGGTATTTTTATATTAACTTATATTGCGTAAGCATAAACTCTGAAATATTTCTCTTTTATTACATTTTTTAATCTTACTTCTTTCACTTTTTTACTTGATTGAACAAATTCCCCATTACTGGTCATCACAGTCAGTATTTACATGCACCTCTCTCTTTTCCCTACTTTAGTTTTGTGTATCAATGTAGCCAATTGACACTCCAGGCTTGGCTATTTTCATAATAGGCTTACTACTCCTATAAAATCTCTCAGAAACTATGGGCCTGCTTCTACTCTTTCCTTCTTGTCAATTTCCAAATATGAATCATATACACAGAAAACTTACTTGACAATCACTCTACCCCCAATTTCCCTAAGAGCAGAGCCTTATTGAAAGAAGTCTCAAAACTATGCTAATAAAGTAGGCATCCCTACTGAGCCCTCACTGCTACTCTGAAATCTTTGTGTGTGTGTCTCATTGATAACATTATCAAAGTTTGCACATAAACTATCCCAGACCTTCTTAACTCTCCTGAAAGTACATATCTCACTTTGAAACCCTAAGAAAATGACCATGTCTTCTAATTTTTAGAGAATTCAAAGTCATTCTTAGAACATATGAAAAAATACAATACCAAAAATAAAACAAAACTTAAAAAAAAAATAGAAAAAAGTCATTCTTCCTAATTCATTTTATTACCCAAGAATATGGCACTATTCTATTCGCCAGGACTAATCCTCTGTATGCATTTGCATCTCACTGTTCCTTAACTTTCTCCAGGACTCTATTTTATTGGTCTTCTTTCGCATACCTGTTTAATCTTTTTCTATTTTTTACTTCCTTCCCTTCAGTTTTAACTGTTCATACGTCAATCATCAGGAAATATCAAATTATTTCAATTCATTTCTTTCTTCCTCAGCCCCCAGACCACTTCTTTTCCAAAAACTAGTTCACACATACTAACTCCCCTTTTCCAACACTCCTTCTCTCAATTAATAGTAATATGATCTTCACCACATTCCTGAAAGTTGATTCTCTAGTCAGCAGTTAACTTCCTTTTCAACAAACTTGATACCTCTTTCAGTTCTCATCCTAATTGTGTATGAACAGTTGGCCTATTGAGTGTCCCTGGTTATTTGGCTTCTTTTCCTGTTTGGCCCTCAGGATCTTGCATTATTCAGTTTTTTCCTACCTCTCTGTGGTTTCTTCTTTGTCTGCTTCACTGATTCACGATTCTACTGTGTGTATTTATGTACTCCACCAGCTGCTGATCTCATCCATATCCATAGCTTCAATTTTCATGCTCTATGGTATTGCTTCTTAACTTTGGCTGCATACTGGAAAGATTTTTTAAATTATTAATGATTATATTTACCCCCAAGTATCCTGATTTAATTGATCTGGGTATAGCATAGATATTGGGATCTTTATAATCTTCTTAAAGTCATTATAATGAACAACCTAGGCTTAAGTAACTACTCTGTGGATTTCTCTTGGTTATAGCAATTGACTTGTCAATTCAAACAATGCCTCAAAAATCAATAAATCTAAATCTGTAATATTTTATCTGTTTGTGATCATACTAAGTTCTGATGAATTTACAATTTTATATTATTTTTTGTCTTCTAGCTCCGCTATAACACACATATTCAAATGCTTTCTTACAGATAATATTACTGAGCATCTCATATATTTTGCTCAGTAACTCCAACCATAGCCACCTGTTAACACCATATTGCCTCCTGCTTAGACTTTTACTATTGTATCTATTCTGAATAATATTTTCAAAAAACAGTTTGATTATATTATTGCCAATTTGTTAGCTACTAAAATTAAATACAAGTTCATGCAACATATATATTCTCAGTCCCCAAACCTGTTTCATTTAACAAGACTAGACTCCTCAGATCTTTTGCTTCTTCACTCATCTTTTTATCCCATTGCTTATACAGTTTTTTTCTCTTTATGTCCAACTTTCCAAGTCCCTTGGGGTCCAAACTAAGATCTTTGATTTAGTTTCATATCTGATCTTATTATAGTGGGAAATTTGCTTATCCTCTTTTGGTCTCAGGTTGGTTGCTGGGGTTTTATTTTACATCTATAAAGTTGAGATGAGATCTTTCAGAGTTGTAAAACTGAAATAAGATAGTAATTGCAAAGTTCCTAGCTAAATATTAGTCCTCAAAAATGTTAACTACCTTTCCTGATTTTTCCTTCCATACAGTCCTAAAAGTTGTGTCATGTTAATTTTTATTATCCTCACTCAACTCTTTTATGGTTGTGTGTTTTGCCTCCTCAACAAGAGCTTAGGGACTGTGCCCAGTCTTGAATCATACTTCTTTTGTTACTACCACATACTTAACATGTATTATATTCATTGTAGGGCTCATCAAATATTTGTTGAATGGATTTTGCTAAGTAAATTAGGAAATCTTCAATCAGAGTACAAACCAAAGCTTTGCAAGTCTAAATTATGAAGGATTTTTGTGGGAGCTTCTAATTTGTGGCTGAAAGAACAGAGCCAAATAACTTCCAGTATTAAAACACACACACACACACACACACACACACACACACAGAGAGAGAGAGAGAGAGAGAGAGAGAGAGAGAGAGAGAGAATAAAACAAGGAAAGGAAAAAATCAATTAAAATAATTCCTGGAAATCAAAATGCAGATATGGTTTAAAACTGGATCTTATTCTCTGCCTACAGTTTTAACCATATGGAAATGCTGGGAGAAAAATAACCGATGTGTCTCAGTTTCAACATCACTAAATGTAGGTAAATTGTTTTTAACTTTCTTCCATATGAGTTATGATGTTTGGCCAATGTCATGAATGAAATATACTTTGAGATTTCTGTAAAGCATCAAGAAACTGCTGTATTAAAGTGAGATTATTACTGTATATACTATAAATATTATGTAGGTGTGTTTCTTCCAATATTTACAATATTCAATTTCTTCTTCTAATTTTTTTCAGTGTTTCATTTCTCTTTTTTACTTCATCAAGACAAGCAAAGTACCAGTGCTGTACATTAAAAATACACAAATACATCACTCACACCGCATCAACTCCTACAGGCAAAAGGGCTTTTACTAAACATTGCTCCTCTTCGAAGCACATAATCACAGCTAAATGTATCAAGAGCCATCTGCTGGTCCAATGTAGCCAACTCCAATTAGCAAGATGTCTATTAGTGTCCATATTTCCAGGCCACTGAAGCTGAAGAGCTTGCCAAGGCCTTCTTGCCACTGGTCGAGGTAGAAATGATCTGCTCCAAAGCCACCAAGGGTGATGCTTAGAGCCAGAGCAATAGACCACTTACAGCCTCCAGCCCAATTTCAGTACAGCATTTTGAAAAAAGTAGTTACCCAAGTCATGAATGTGTTGATCAAGCAGTTGGCAGCATAATGTAGTTGAGGACAGGACTTTATGCAGCTGGTAGAATTGAAACATTCATATTCTGTTTCTGGAAGCTTCCAGCAAAATCAAGTCATGTTGATGATAAAGTTACTTTGGTATTTTAACTCTTAATCAACACAGGCAACTGAAGGTTTCACTGTACAGTCAAAAGTGACTAGCTTCCCATAGACACAGGGGACATTTGTTGTGCAGTCTATAAAGTCTGCAGAATATCTGCTACACAAACGTAAAAGGTGGAATTTCGGTACTTTCACTGCCCAACAGGAAGTAGCACTGTGAGAGTAAAAGCAGCACATGGCACGGGCAGTGGGCATCCTACAGCTGAGCTGTTACAGCCACCCATAATTTTGAGTTATTAGTCATAACTATTTTTGTTTTCATATCGTTTATTATACTATGATCTACTCTCCCTCCTCTGACTCTCTTTGCTAAATGCGCTACCTGAAGTTCAGGTCTATCCAAATTCAGCTTCCTCGCCCATCCCGAGTTGTGTGCTTTAGGTTACCGATGAAACCTCAAGATGTCTTTGTTATAATTAGAGTACAGTCAACTCTCAATTATCTATGATAATGGATTGCTGGGAGAGCCTGAATAAACAAATTGGTTTGGAGATTTGTCACCTTGAGTGAACTCTTTCTCCCAAGCTGTCCCTTGGGAGTGGTAGAAAGGGTAGGGTGAGGGAAATAAGCAGGCCAACTCCTCACAGTGACTCATGCTCCAGAGGGTAGCTTCACAGATAACTTCTGGAATGTCCCTGTGTCACTCCTCTCTTAAAGATGAAAGGACTGAAAAAGCTGAGAGCCACTAGCAACAAACATTTACTGAGTGAATGAATGAATGATAGGATTTACTTGATGTGGTTCCCGTAGAGAAGAAGTGTCATCTTTCACTTCCATTACAAGTTTGGAGTGAATAAATGCACTCACTGAAGAAACACTGTGGTAGTGCAAATGCTTCATTAAGGAGGCTCTACATAGACGAGGTACATTTCTGTCAGTGCTCATACATCATGGACAATTTAAATATATTCACTTCAATAAAGCAACAGACCAACAAGTAAACATTTTAAAATTAATGCTATATAAGGAACAATGCTTCTATAAATATTGCCCAATGTTTATAAATATTGCTCAGTATTTATAACCATTTCTCTCCTGCTGCTTTGGAAATAACTGGTATTTTCCCATAGGAGATACACAGAAAAATGTGAACTGTTTGTTGAAATAGATAAAAAGGTACAGATCTTCTAATTGTGCCTCTAGTTGTCAAATGACTCATGAATTTGAATCCAATCAATGTTCATCAAACATATGTCAATTGTAGGCATTTTTCTAGTGACTAAGCATGAAGAGATAGTTGAACAAAGATAAACAGGGTATTGCAACTGTCAGTTCATTGTTTCTATGGATACCTGGTGTAAGTAACAGGAGAATTAAACTCCAGGCTCAAGTTCTTCCTAGGCAATGTGATACTTTCTATGCATTTTTTTTCTAAGAAAGAGAAGATTTTATTTAAGGAAAATATAATTTAGCTACAGTTGAGTATATTATTTTTCAGAATTGAGACAGTAAGTGTTGCATTAACAGAGAAATGTGAAGAATCCACTTTCCTTGAGGCAATTTGAAGAAAAAAACCACTCTGAGAGTTCAAAGGTCTTAATTTCAGTAATAATTTCACTATGAACTATCTATAAACCTTCAGTTGTCTGGGATTCTTTTTGCTCTTGTAACATGATGGATTTGGAGTACATAAACTCCCAGACTTAACTTTAAAAAAACTATGATTAAAGAAAGATTTAATTTCGGATAAATAGATGACAAAAATTAACAGGTCTTGGAGACATTCAATATGAGTATTTGGTAGAGTAATAAGTCTAAGGAGATTCTGAAAAGGCCAATTTGAGTAACTGATATCTGGTTAACAGAGTTAACCGTTAAATCTCTCAAAATGCAGGCAAAATGAGGAGAAAGCAGCAGCCAGGGTGATTCACATATTTGACAACTGAGCACTGATTGCTTAGGAAAGCTATCATCAATCTTTTTTTCTTTTTTCTTTTCCTGACTTGTGTACTCTTGCTCTAACCATCTAGAGAAATTTTCTTGGCATTATGCATAAAAACTCATTACTCACATAGCATGGACAAAGCAGATACTCTTCAAGCCTCATTTAATTTGTCTCTATGAGGAATGATGAACACTAAGCATTGGCTCTAATTATAAATTTAAGGTAGTGGGGTAAAGCTTAAAGTACTGACTACCCATGAGCCTAGCTAATGGTGGTTTTAGGTGCAATAAGGTGGAGACAAAAACTTACAGAGCCAGTTTCAGCTGAGCTTCCATGGTGACAGAGACCTTCACAAGGTTCTATTAAGTCTATCTGTAATGACACATCATTACATCAGGCTTTGAATATTTAATTCATATCACATACTTTAATTTCATTAGATATGAGAAGCTGCTTTTTGTGTATGTATGAAAAGTCTGAAAGATTTTAAGTTCAAAATAAGCGGATAATTTTTTATTTTTATAGTAATTTGGGGATTCCTCATTCTCAGTCATTGCAATTCATTATATTTTTGTGTGAAATAATGGCCATGTAATTTTCTTTCTAAGAATGGTATATTACTTGTGTATCCAACATGTTCATTGCTAAAATAATCCTTTTAAAATTATACATTAAGATAAAAGTAGGATCTAGTCTCTTTCCAACTGTACCATATTCAAAATGTAACTCCTTATTTGCCAAAGTTCAGTCATAAATTGCCTCCTCTCTAGCTTAACTAAAGTGAAGTAACATTAGAGGAAGATGGTTAAATGTTATTGATAAACAGATATTAAAAAATGTTATAAATGTTTCTAAAGATTACTGGTAACTCACCCCTTATATTAGGTCAAAATCCGTGTCTAAGATGCATCTTAACTTAAATGCCATTTGATCCTTTTAAAAATTGTTTTTCTTAAATTTGCATAATCTGACTACCTCCATCTTCTTCAGGCTTCTGGAGTTATCTTTCCTTTTGATATATAAATAACGCCACTTGAAGCCCTCCTCTCATGTGCTATAGGTAATAAATGTTCTAATATTTCCACGATTACCAGATGAAATGGAAACTTGCTGCTTCCATCTTTTTCCTCCAGATTTATTTTCCTATATTAGATTTTTTGTTTTTAAGAATCATATTGGGAGATTTTTGTTAAGTAAAATTGACATTTTAAATTTTGTTTGCCAGATTCTTAGCAAATATGCCTCTATTCGATACAAACTTATTGGTGTTGCTTAATATCATAGAATCATGAAGACTTTAAGTTATCAGTGTTTCGTAGTTGTTAAAACAATCCTCAAATAATTAATAAGTTATTTCATTGAAATACTTTTAGAAAGAATATACGGGAGAGTGTTTGAAAGCTCTTTTTTTACAAATAGTGGTAATATGTAGTGTATTTCATGTTGAAGATAAATACTTCATATGAAACATTGATTTCATACATTTTTCTAATAATAATTCTAGGTATTAGATATATTTCCAAGACTGTAGAATAAAGTTTTAAATTCATATTAATATTTACTTTTCCCTGGCCTTATCAATGAAGAACTTTGTATCCAACTAATAAACAGGTATATTGTACATGGCATTCTGTAGGAGAAGCAAAAAGGAAGGATGCAACAAAAGAAACTAGATAACTGTATTATCCATCTTTCACACAAACAGCCCATTGTGAACAGTAGAGTTAATTAAATGCAGACCAGATGCTTTTAAAAGTTTGTTTGTCTAAATGGCAATTACAACCTCCACATACAAACAAGAAAATTAAAAATAATACAGGACACCATATTTGTAATGATTATAGTACACATATCACTTTTAGTCATTAACTGGGTTCTCCCATATTATAATTTGTTTTCTGCTCAGCGTTTTACTTTCCCCAGCTTCTCTCAACTCCACTTTTTCTGAGAGGTGGACATGAATCTTTTTTATTCTCCAAAATATTATAAAAGAATACTTCTGCATGAAAAGAATGCTAATGAGGTTTGAGGATAATGACTCAAGTGAAGCTCAGAAAAGGAACAATTTAATTCAAAGTGTGACCACAAAATCCATTGCCAACTTCTCACTAGGAGTCACCTGCCTACTATCACTTTATAAGGCTCAAAACTCAATATTGCAGCGTTATTTTTAATTTTTGATCACTTTTTTAAAAATTTTACATCCCTTTGTTAAAATTTGAATCCTCTATTCCACCATAGTTTCTTAAGCAATTTTTTTCAAATAAACAAAAATAATTACTCATACAGAGTACCTAAGACAAAACAACACAAACCACTGAGATAAATTTTTACACTTGCCACAGGAAGTTTTCCTTTGTCTAGCAATTTAAATTTTGTCCTGATCGATAGATTTACATAATAATTTTTGTGTTACAATCTTTTGCATTTTTTTGGAAATTAGTTTTTATTGTAACACTCTTGATGTTATCTGTTATAAAATATGTGTTTAAAAATAAGATATCTGTACTGTACTTATAATAATACAGTTTTTCTAAAAACAGTTTTTGAAGAATAAAATAAATACATGCTGTAATATATTTAGCCAACAACCATATGCTTTTTTTTCTGTTATATTAGCATTTTAGGTCTAAGTGTTCTCATTAAGAATTTCTAAATTGTTCTATATTACTTTTAAGCATTGAGAATTATGATTAATTTGTATGTATATAAAATATTGGTTTTCATAACAAATATTTATGACCTTTATTTCTTTATTTTGAGAAAAACATGGAATATAACAATCTGTAATTCTCCTTGACCATAACTTGATTCCTTAACATAATTAAGTATTACTGGAAAAAATATTTTTCTCTAAAAATAAGGCAGATTTTTTTTGACAAATTGTTATTCGATACCTGAGCAATAATCTTTATAATACATAAATACATCAGCCTCTCTTAACTTTGAAAATTCTGTGGTTTATTTTGGGATACGTGGATGTTACCACTGCCTTTAATTGCTCAGCTTATTTTGTGAATAGAAAATCTTTTCAATGACCATATACAGTGCAACTTTATCTTGTCTTATCAGGTGTTAGAAAACTTTTGGCTATTGCCTCAAATTAAGTATAAACATGTGGTCATCCTTCAAGGAAGAACATATGCATTGATTATAATCCTTGTGCTACATCTGATCTCATAGCTCTGTTTTTGTTCTATTTTTATCCACATACAAACTTTTTATTTCAGTGATGGGCTATAGTAAAATATTATAAATAAACTTTTATGATGGAGTGAAATTTGCATAAATACCCAAATGAAATATCAGTAGAATGAACAGATAGTTACTCTATAAATAATCGCCAAGAACTAAGACCAAAAACTGCAGCAAAACCTACGGTTCAAACTGATGGGCATTTACATATTTTCTGACATAAGTACAGTGATGCACCCTTCATTATAAAATCAAGAAAAGGACAGGTACGGTGCCTCACGTGTGTAATCCCAGCACTTTGAGCGGGTGGATCATGAGGTCAGGAGATCGAGACCATCCTGGCTAACATGGTGAACCCCCGTCTCTACTAAAAATACACACACACACACACACACACACACACACACACACACACACACACACAAATTAGCCTGGCGTGGTGGCAGGCGCCTGTAGTCCCAGCTATGCTGGAGGCTGAAGCAGGAGAATGGCGTGAACCTGGGAGGCAGAGATTGCAGTGAGCCGAGATCGGGCCACTGCACTCCAGCCTGTGCAACAGAGTGAGACTCCATCGCAAAAAAAATAAAAATTAAAAAAAAATAATCAAGAAAATATTGGACTAATAATAGTTGCTATAATGATAAGAGTCTACTCTATACAAGGTGAGATGCTGAGTATTTTTCATGCTACATCTCCTATCCTTAAAGCATTCCAGAAAGTTAGGCATTATTATTATTATTATTTTTTTTTTAATTTTTTATTTTTTTAATTTATTTATTATTATTATACTTTAAGTTGTAGGGTACATGTGCATAACGTGCAGGTTTGTTACATATGTATACTTGTGCCATGTTGCTGTGCTGCACCCATCAACTCGTCATTTACATCAGGTATAACTCCCAATGCAATCCCTCCCCCCTCCCCCCTCCCCATGATAGGCCCCGGTGTGTGATGTTCCCCTTCCTGAGTCCGAGTGATCTCATTGTTCAGTTCCCACCTATGAGTGAGAACATGCGGTGTTTGGTTTTCTGTTCTTGTGATAGTTTGCTAAGAATGATGGATTCCAGCTGCATCCAAGTCCCTACAAAGGACTCAAACTCATCCTTTTTTATGGCTGCATAGTATTCCATGGTGTATATGTGCCACATTTTCTTAATCCAATCTGTCACTGATGGACATTTGGGTTGATTCCAAGTCTTTGCTATTGTGAATAGTGCTGCAATAAACATACGTGTGCATGTGTCTTTATAGCAGCATAATTTATAATCCTTTGGGTATATACCCAGTAATGGGATGGCTGGGTCATATGGTACATCTAGTTCTAGATCCTTGAGGAATCGCCATACTGTTTTCCATAATGGTTGAACTAGTTTACAATCCCACCAACAGTGTAAAAGTGTTCCTATTTCTCCACATCCTCTCCAGCACCTGTTGTTTCCTGACTTTTTAATGATTGCCATTCTAACTGGTGTGAGATGGTATCTCATTGTGGTTTTGATTTGCATTTCTCTGATGGCCAGTGATGATGAGCATTTCTTCATGTGTCTGTTGGCTGTATGAATGTCTTCTTTTGAGAAATGTCTGTTCATGTCCTTTGCCCACTTTTTGATGGGGTTGTTTGTTTTTTTCTTGTAAATTTGTTTGAGTTCTTTGTAGGTTCTGGATATTAGCCCTTTGTCAGATGAGTAGATTGCAAAAATTTTCTCCCATTCTGTAGGTTGCCTGTTCACTCTGATGGTAGTGTCTTTTGCTGTGCAGAAGCTCTTTAGTTTAATGAGATCCCATTTGTCAATTTTGGCTTTTGCTGCCGTTGCTTTTGGTGTTTTAGACATGAAATCTTTGCCCATGCCTATGTCCTGAATGGTACTACCTAGGTTTTCCTCTAGGATTTTTATGGTATTAGGTCTAACATTTAAGTCTCTAATCCATCTTGAATTAATTTTCGTATAAGGAGTAAGGAAAGGATCCAGTTTCAGCTTTCTACTTATGGCTAGCCAATTTTCCCAGCACCATTTATTAAATAGGGAATCCTTTCCCCATTTCTTGTTTCTCTCAGGTTTGTCAAAGATCAGATGGCTGTAGATGTGTGGTACTATTTCTGAGGACTCTGTTCTGTTCCATTGGTCTATATCTCTGTTTTGGTACCAGTACCATGCTGTTTTGGTTACTGTAGCCTTGTAGTATAGTTTGAAGTCAGGTAGCGTGATGCCTCCAGCTTTGTTCTTTTGACTTAGGATTGTCTTGGAGATGCGGGCTCTTTTTTGGTTCCATATGAACTTTAAAGCAGTTTTTTCCAATTCTGTGAAGAAACTCATTGGTAGCTTGATGGGGATGGCATTGAATCTATAAATTACCTTGGGCAGTATGGCCATTTTCACAATATTGATTCTTCCTATCCATGAGCATGGTATGTTCTTCCATTTGTTTGTGTCCTCTTTTATTTCACTGAGCAGTGGTTTGTAGTTCTCCTTGAAGAGGTCCTTTACATCCCTTGTAAGTTGGATTCCTAGGTATTTTATTCTCTTTGAAGCAATTGTGAATGGAAGTTCATTCCTGATTTGGCTCTCTGTTTGTCTGTTACTGGTGTATAAGAATGCTTGTGATTTTTGCACATTAATTTTGTATCCTGAGACTTTGCTGAAGTTGCTTATCAGCTTAAGGAGATTTTGGGCTGAGACAATGGGGTTTTCTAAATATACAATCATGTCATCTGCAAACAGGGACAATTTGACTTCTTCTTTTCCTAACTGAATACCCTTGATTTCTTTCTCTTGCCTGATTGCCCTAGCCAGAACTTCCAACACTATGTTGAATAGGAGTGGTGAGAGAGGGCATCCCTGTCTTGTGCCAGTTTTCAAAGGGAATTTTTCCAGTTTTTGCCCATTCAGTATGATATTGGCTGTGGGTTTGTCATAAATAGCTCTTATTATTTTGAGGTACGTTCCATCAATACCGAATTTATTGAGCGTTTTTAGCATGAAGGGCTGTTGAATTTTGTCAAAAGCCTTTTCTGCATCTATTGAGATAATCATGTGGTTCTTGTCTTTGGTTCTGTTTATATGCTGGATTATGTTTATTGATTTGCGAATGTTGAAGCAGCCTTGCATCCCAGGGATGAAGCCCACTTGATCATGGTGGATAAGCTTTTTGATGTGTTGCTGAATCCGGTTTGCCAGTATTTTATTGAGGATTTTTGCATCGATGTTCATCAGGGATATTGGTCTAAAATTCTCTTTTTTTGTTGTGTCTCTGCCAGGCTTTGGTATCAGGATGATGTTGGCCTCATAAAATGAGTTAGGGAGGATTCCCTCTTTTTCTATTGATTGGAATAGTTTCAGAAGGAATGGTACCAACTCCTCTTTGTACCTCTGGTAGAATTCAGCTGTGAATCCATCTGGTCCTGGACTTTGTTTGGTTGGTAGGCTATTAATGGTTGCCTCAATTTCAGAGCCTGCTATTGGTCTATTCAGGGATTCAACTTCTTCCTGGTTTAGTCTTGGAAGAGTGTAAGTGTCCAGGAAATTATCCATTTCTTCTAGATTTTCTCGTTTATTTGCGTAGAGGTGTTTATAGTATTCTCTGATGGTAGTTTGTATTTCTGTGGGGTCGGTGGTGATATCCCCTTGATCATTTTTAATTGCGTCGATTTGATTCTTCTCTCTTTTCTTCTTTATTAGTCTTGCTAGTGGTCTGTCAATTTTGTTGATCTTTTCAAAAAACCAACTCCTGGATTCATTGATTTTTTGGAGGGTTTTTTGTGTTTCTATCTCCTTCAGTTCTGCTCTGATCTTAGTTATTTCTTGCCTTCTGCTAGCTTTCGAATGTGTTTGCTCTTGCTTCTCTAGTTCTTTTAATTGCGATGTTAGAGTGTCAATTTTACATCTTTCCTGCTTTCTCTTGTGGGCATTTAGTGCTATAAATTTCCCTCTACACACTGCTTTAAATGTGTCCCAGAGATTCTGGTATGTTGTATCTTTGTTCTCATTGGTTTCAAAGAACATCTTTATTTCTGCCTTCATTTCGTTATGTACCCAGTAGTCATTCAGGAGCAGGTTGTTCAGTTTCCATGTAGTTGAGCGGTTTTGAGTGAGTTTCTTAGTCCTGAGTTCTAGTTTGATTGCACTGTGGTCTGAGAGACAGTTTGTTATAATTTCTGTTCTTGTACATTTGCTGAGGAGTGCTTTACTTCCAATTACGTGGTCAATTTTGGAGTAAGTATGATGTGGTGCTGAGAAGAATGTATATTCTGTTGATTTGGGGTGGAGAGTTCTATAGATGTCTATTAGGTCTGCTTGCTGCAGAGATGAGTTCAATTCCTGGATATCCTTGTTAACTTTCTGTCCCGTTGATCTGTCTAATATTGACAGTGGAGTGTTGAAGTCTCCCATTATTATTGTATGGGAGTCTAAGTCTCTTTGTAAGTCTCTAAGGACTTGCTTTATGAATCTGGGTGCTCCTGTATTGGGTGCATATATATTTAGGATAGTTAGCTCTTCCTGTTGAATTGATCCCTTTACCATTATGTAATGGCCTTCTTTGTCTCTTTTGATCTTTGATGGTTTAAAGTCTGTTTTATCAGAGACTATTATTGCAACCCCTGCTTTTTTTTGTTCTCCATTTGCTTGGTAAATCTTCCTCCATCCCTTTATTTTGAGCCTATGTATGTCTCTGCGTGTGAGATGGGTCTCCTGAATACAGCAGACGGATGGGTCTTGACTCTTTATCCAGTTTGCCAGTCTGTGTCTTTTAATTGGAGCATTTAGTCCATTTACATTTAAGGTTAAGATTGTTATGTGTGAACTTGATCCTGCCATTATGATATTAACTGATTATTTTGCTCATTAGTTGATGCAGTTTCTTCCTAGCCTCAATGGTCATTACATTTTGGCATGTTTTTGCAATGGCTGGTACCGGTTGTTCCTTTCCATGTTTAGTGCTTCCTTCAGGATCTCTTGTAAGGCAGGCCTAGTGGTGACAAAATCTCTAAGCATTTGCTTATCTGTAAAGGATTTTATTTCTCCTTCACTTATGAAACTTAGTTTGGCTGGATATGAAATTCTGGGTTTAAAATTCTTTTCTTTAAGAATGTTGAGTATTGGCCCCCACTCTCTTCTGGCTTGGAGAGTTTCTGCTGAGAGATCTGCTGTTAGTCTGATGAGCTTCCCTTTGTGGGTAACCCGACCTTTCTCTCTGGCTGCCCTTAAGATTTTTTCCTTCATTTCAACTTTGTTGAATCTGGCAATTATGTGTCTTGGAGTTGCTCTTCTCGAGGAGTATCTTTGTGGCGTTCTCTGTATTTCCTGGATTTGAATGTTGGCCTGCCCTACTAGGTTGGGGAAGTTCTCCTGGATGATATCCTGAAGAGTGTTTTCCAACTTGGTTCCATTTTCCCCCTCACTTTCAGGCACCCCAATCAGACGTAGATTTGGTCTTTTTACATAATCTCATACTTCTTGCAGGCTTTGTTCGTTTCTTTTTCTTCTTTTTTCTTTTGGTTTCTCTTCTCGCTTCATTTCATTCATTTGATCCTCAATCGCTGATACTCTTTCTTCCAGTTGATCGAGTCGGTTACTGAAGCTTGTGCATTTGTCACGTATTTCTCTTGTCATGGTTTTCATCTCTTTCATTTCGTTTAGGACCTTCTCTGCATTAATTACTCTAGCCATCAATTCTTCCACTTTTTTTTCAAGATTTTTAGTTTCTTTGCGCTGGGTACGTAATTCCTCCTTTAGCTCTGAGAAATTTGATGGACTGAAGCCTTCTTCTCTCATCTCATCAAAGTCATTCTCCGTCCAGCTTTGATCCGTTGCTGGCGATGAGCTGCGCTCCTTTGCCGGGGGAGATGCGCTCTTATTTTTTGAGTTTCCAGCTTTTCTGCCCTGCTTTTTCCCCATCTTTGTGGTTTTATCTGCCTCTGGTCTTTGATGATGGTGATGTACTGATGGGGTTTTGGTGTAGGTGTCCTTCCTGTTTGATAGTTTTCCTTCTAACAGTCAGGACCCTCAGCTGTAGGTCTGTTGGAGATTGCTTGAGGTCCACTCCAGACCCTGTTTGCCTGGGTATCAGCAGCAAAGGCTGCAGAAGATAGAATATTTCTGAACAGCGAGTGTACCTGTCTGATTCTTGCTTTGGAAGCTTCCTCTCAGGGGTGTACTCCTCCCTGTGAGGTGTGGGGTGTCAGACTGCCCCTAGTGGGGGATGTCTCCCAGTTAGGCTACTCAGGGGTCAGGGACCCGCTTGAGCAGGGAGTCTGTCCCTTCTCAGATCTCAACCTCCGTGTTGGGAGATCCACTGCTCTCTTCAAAGCTGTCAGACAGAGTCGTTTGCGTCTGTGCAGAGGTGTCTGTGTGTCTTAGTTTACTGTGCCCTGTCCCCAGAGGTGGAGTCTACAGAGACAGGCAGGTTTCCTTGAGCTGCTGTGAGCTCCACCCAGTTCGAGCTTCCCAGCAGCTTTGTTTACCTACTTAAGCCTCAGCAATGGCGGGCGCCCCTACCCCAGCCTCGCTGCTGCCTTGCCGGTAGATCACAGACTGCTGCGCTAGCAACGAGGGAGGCTCCGTGGGTGTGGGACCCTCCGGGCCAGGTGTGGGATATGATCTCCTGGTGTGCCTGTTTCCTAAAGCGCAGTATTGGGGTGGGAGTTACCCGATTTTCCAGGTGTTGTGTGTCTCAGTTCCCCTGGCTAGGAAAAGGGACTCCCTTCCCCCTTGCGCTTCCCAGGTGAGGCAATGCCTCGCCCTGCTTCAGCTCTCGCTGGTCGGGCTGCAGCAGCTGACCAGCTCCGATCGTCCGGCACTCCCCAGTGAGATGAACCCAGTACCTCAGTTGAAAATGCAGAAATCACCGGTCTTCTGTGTCGCTCGCGCTGGGAGTTGGAGACTGGAGCTGCTCCTATTCGGCCATCTTGCTCCGCCGAAAAGTAGGCATTATTATTATCACAATTTTCCAGTTGAAGAACTTCATGAACAGAATAGTTGAATAATTTGATTAAAACCATGCAAGCAACTAGGGCTTGAACCCAAATTTGAACCGAATATGTCTGGCTTCTTAAAGGAGGCTTGTCTTAGTTATTTTGTAGAATAAATTACTTTTAATTTGAGCCAAGAAAAACAACACTTTTTGACAATTAACTAATATACAAGTCCTGTTAATGTCGTATTTGAGGAAAATAGTGTAAGACACATTAAAAAATATCTGCAGTACTCGTATGATAACAGGAGTTCCCACAATGGTCTAATTTCTTCTATCATTTTCATCTTAGATTAGACACCATTTAAAAAAGAGACAATAAGCCTTGGGTACCTGTAGTCTCTGGAGCAGCCCTTTAACACATTTCTGTTTCCCAATTACCCTTGGCTTGGGACCTAGTGCTTTTTATGTTTCTTCCAAGTCAATGAGCTCTATGGATCACTTTAGGAATGTTTGCTCTCCACATCCTTCATTTAGCTTGGTAAAGTGTTTAGTCATCAGCTTTGCTAAGTTAATAAACCACACTCTAATGCCATTTCTTTAGAATCATTTGGCTAGATATTTAAAATCACTAAAGTTAGGGCTGCAATCCAGACCACCTCAATCAAATTCACCAGGGCAAAGTTGAGGAATCTGCATTTTTAACAAGTACTCTTTGTGCGTTTGTTGTGGAAACAGGTTTGGGAATTACCTCCAAAAGACTCGTGACTTGGCTTGACCTAAATTTAAAACTCCGACTCAGGATATTTTCCTCCTTAGTCGTCTTACTTTTGAACGATAAATCCCAGTTACCATTACCACCCTCATCCTCTGTGAAACTGCTATTCCTCACATTATTTGACATTTTTGTATTTTATAATTTTTTGGACGATGACTTCAGGAGTGGGGTGGTATGGGTAGATGCTAAAAGAGGGATATGTAGCTTTGATATCCATCTTCGGGCTCTTTCCCTCTAAGGTAATTTAGAGGTTTTGTGATAAGATTCGTACTTGGAAAGCAGAGCAATTACCAATCACCATGCTATGCACCTGCACTTACTTGAGAAGAGTGACTTGCAAATGTCACAGAATGCTAACAAACATTTCAAAATCTTAGTTTCAGTTCTGAAAAGGTATAAAACTTTTCTGCTCCCTTGTCTGGGATATTGCTACTTAGAATAATTTTTTGTTGTTGTTGTTGAGATGAAGTCTCACTCTATCGCCCAGGCTGGAGTGCAGTGGCACAATCTCAGCTCACTGCAACCTCTGTCTCCCAGGTTCAAGCGATTCTCCTGCCTCAGCCTCCAGAGTAGCTGGGACTACAGGCACGTGCCACCAAGACTAGCTAATTTTTGCATTTTTTTAGTAGAGACAGGGTTTCACCATATTCACCAGACTGGTCTCAAACTCCTGATCTCGCGATCTGCCTGCGTCGGCATCCCAAGGTGCTGAGATTACAGGCGTGAGCCGCCGCTCCCGGCCTAGAATAAATTTTAAAACTTCAAAAATAGTATTTGAAATGGAAAAACCATACCTTGATTGTATATCTTAGTACCAATGTACTTGCCCTGAGTAATGGAAACAGGAGAGGAAGTAGTGTTCTTTTCAAATAAAGTATGTAAGCAATACTTTACCTGTAATAGACATTTAACTTTTCTTTCATTACTTACAATAATAAGGGTTAACATTTATAGAATAACTTTAAAGTTCCCGACACTATGCTTGCCCTTTAGTTACATATCTAATTTTATTAACATTTATTGGTAAATATTAGGTTCTAATCTCTGTTGGGCACTAGAGATATTAAAATAAATAATACAAGTTACTATTCTCTCCACCTCTGTTTCCAGAATAGCTTTTTCTGTTCTGGAAACACAAACGCTGTTCTTTTTTCCCTAGCCATACATTGTTTAACTAACATAACCATGACTCTTTTGTCTATCATGGCCAATAATAACAACCCTAGAGCCCCACCCTAACTAATCTGAAAAGAAATGAGAGATAAGAGTAAATATATCAGGAGAAGCAGAGTTTTGAGTTTTAACTCCCTCTTTTTCAGTTAGTAGGCTACTTTAACTTCTTTTTAAGGTGGCTCTATGAAGAATAAAATAAAATAAATAGAGCCATGTCCAACAAATAAACACCTAATATTTGTTGTGCATGTACCAAATCTATTGAATGCATTATTTAATATAATTTGACCAAGCTGAAAACCTTATAGGTTATCTAATTTAGCTTTTTAATATTTTTATTTTAAATTATTTTCTAGTTTGGAATCTGACATCCTAGAATTCAAATTGTTTACAGCCTTCAGGTTTCCAGTTCTCAGTTAGTTGATTTTGACATTTCCCATTACACTGTAGCTGTTTCATGTTCATAAAAGTCTTTAAAGAGCCTCAGCAAAGAAATAAGAAAGTTAGAAGGATATTATATACAGGAAACACTTTTAAAGTTTTTAAATTATATTTTTGAAATATGTTTATAGTGGAAAAGAAATATGTCATCCCTGAAATCATCAAGTTAATACAAAAACTTGTAGAAAAATGTTGCATTTCCAATTTCATATGGATTTGCTTTTAGTTACGTAGGTTTTCTTTTTTAGCATAGTTTGTTTACATACATTTGTGAAATAATTCCTTTTAAACTAGATTTGACTATTGTATTGTCTTATAATAATAAGTATTGGTATTTGTAAATTTCAGTAATCTGAACTTACTCCAATAATACTCCAGAACCTACTTAACACTTGCTCTATTATCAGGGTTTTAATTTGCCGTTAAGAATAAAGCTAAGACAAGTAATTTCATGCATATATGTTTTCACACATTTTGGATTATTTTCCCTCTACTTATTATGAAATGTAGGAATGCTGACTGAAAGCTACGAATAATTGTTGATCTATACTATTATTTCCAAATTACTTTCCAATATGTTACACCAATTGCCGTAAGTAAATCTAGGGGTTTACTTATCAAGGAAGGCCATTTCGTTCATCTTATTTTCAAATGGAAAGTTGTTCAATAATAGGAATGGTAGAGCTGTTGCATGATAGAAACGCATAAACTCTAGCAATGCTGAGAAAATGAGAACTAAATACCTAAAATTCTGATACTTACAGACCAGAGTCATTATAGACATATTTAGTCTTATTTTTTTGTTTGTTCTGTAGAGACAGGTTCTCTATGTTGGCCTGGCTGGTCTCAAACTCCTGGCCTCAAGCAATCCTCCTACTTCAGCCTCCCAAAGCACTGGGATTACATGTGTGACCCACAACACCTGGCCTTAGAGACACATTTAGTATTTATGACTGCTACTTGTTCTCTAATCCCTAGTCTACCTTTTTCTTTTCTGTATGGCCGCCATTTGAATTTTTAAGTAGTAACTTGTAAGCAACATTTTCTCATTTCAGAATAATAGTTAGTGTTTTAATTTACCCCTATAGATATGAATTAAACAAAACTGAAGAAAACTGTTCTTCCCACATTGAGTCTTTTGAAACTTTTGTTTCATCCTAGTAGAAATTATAGAATACTTGTGCTGAGACAACTGTTTCAATAACTGATAAACTGATCAGCACTTTCTGAAGCACCATACCTATGGAAGCATATGAACAAGATTCTGTAGATTTTGAAATCAACTTGGGCTGCTGAACTCCTGGCAAATGAGGATGATGTCAATCATCACTCAAGAAAAAACCTAAATTGTCTCCCATCTTTATGTTTATGTCTCAGTCTCATAAATTATTATCCGGCTGGATCTAAGGCCCTCCTTCCTTTGATTTAAGCAGATTGTTCTGTGCATTTGTACTTAATATAACTAGCTCTTGTCATTGATTCTTCTTTTAATTTTATTTTTAAAAGATAAGTGGTATTTTATTCTAACAATAATTGAACTCCCATATGACTTCATTATTTGCAACCAGGGACAATACTAGCCTCTAGGGAATGTTTGGAAACAGGGGTGAGAGGAGGGGTTAGAAGAAGACAATTTTGCTTGTCCCAGTATATAGTGATACCATTGCCATTTTGTAGGGGGCATCCTGGTGTGCTAAATGTTTTTCAGTTAATGGGAGAGTCTCTCAGACAAAAAACTCTCCTGCCAAAAATGCCGATAATGCCACAGCTGAGAAACTCTGCAGGTTAAGCATTTTTCTTATGCAAACATTCATTTCGTAGCCTCACAAAGTTCGTAACTGGACCAATGATACAATATTAATAGACATCCTATTTTTATTTATGTCATGGCCATTACAAATATTACTAGTTAAATTTAGGTATTCTATACTATGCAAATTAGGTAAAAATCTTAGACTTCTTTGCATTGAAATGTGTTTTAATCTGAATTTTGTTGGTCAGTTAACTTGTTTTTCTAGGGTAAGGAGAGTTGTTTGTTTGAAATTTCAGGTAATTTCCTAACTTTTTCAATTTACTTTTCTGGTATGCAAAATAATGTAAGAGAGAAAGTTTACATGCATGAGAGTAAGAATAATTTGAATAGGTGGTTGAAAGTTTAAAACTTAAGCATGAATGCACTATAAAGAATTAATGTACTATTAATCCACTATATTCAGTGAAGTTATTGAATTCAATGGATACAACATAGTTCTGAAGTGAGGGCTTAAAACAAGCAATGACTAGGGAATTTCCAAATTTTAACTTGGATGAAGATACTTATTAGTTGAATAATTTAATGAGAGACAAACCTCGTTTATGACAGTAACACAAAAGGTATGAAATTCAGAAATAAATCTTATACTGCTTGTGCAAGAAGAAAATAAAGTTTTAAATCCTGCTGAGGGACACAACTGAAGACTTGAACAAAAGGAAACACATAAGGCTCTCAAACAATAAGTCTCAATATTTAAGTAGTCAGTTTTCTCCAAATGTATATATAAATTTAGGCCGGGTACGGTGGCTCACGCCTGTAATCCCAGCACTTTGGGAGGCCGAGGCGAGTAGATCATGAGGTCAGGAGATTGAGCGTATCCTGGCTAACACGGTGAAACCCCATCTCTACTAAAAATACAAAAAATTAGCCGGGCTTGGTGGCGGGCGCCTGTAGTCCCAGCTCCTCGGGAGGCTGAGGCAGGAGAATGGCGTGTACCCGGGAGGCGGAGCTTGCAGTGAGCCGAGATTGTGCCACTGCACTCCAGCCTGGGCGACAGAGCAAGACTCAGTCTCAAAAAAACAAACAAAATGCATATATAAATTTAGCATGATCTCAATTTAAAATACCAACAGACTATTTGTGTAGCTGTGCAAGATGATTATAAATATTTCAAAATGTATAAAACAAGAACAGGAAAAATTTAAAAATACACACGAGTAGTAGGAATATATAAATAATTAAAATATACCAAATCTTAAAAGGATTATAAAGTCACAAAAATTCAAATCATGTAGATCTTGAATGTGAATACCCGGCCAAATCAATAGGATGATAGAAAAAGTCCAAAAATAGATTCGAAATATGTACCAGAATTTGGTTCACAATAAAGGGATATTTAAAAACAGTGGCACAACATTATTTGGTAAATAATGTGGAATAACTTGTAATCACCTAAACAAGAGTCAATTATCTCCCTACTTTTAAGCATTGTAACTAACTTAATTTCAGACGGTTGAAAGTTTACAACTAAAGCACGAATGCACTCTAAAGAAGCATCAGAGAAATTATTTTACAAATTATTTATCACGCAGTGTGAAGGCCTATTCAAAAATGACCAAAAAACACTTCATGACTTATTTATCCATACATTCAACTATATAACTTAATTTTTTGCTTTAAGATAAACAAGTTAAAAGACAAATAGCATACGCTGTGGGTGGGAAGAGTACATTAACAACTTGGGTAATAAAAGATTAATTTTTATAAAGATAAATTGTCAATGTTTACTAAATTTGAAAATGCCTTTGTCACCCTTTAAGCCAATATTCCTACATCTGACAATCTAGTCTTACAGAAATGCATTGATAGAATGACGTTGTTTATAATAGTAAATTATCAGAAAATATCTAAATTCCCCAAAGGAGCAGATTAGTTAAAATAATTATTATAATTGATACAATGAATTTCCCTGCTGCTATCAAACAGAGTAAGGAATCTCTGTATGAACAATATGGGGCCATCTCCAGAATAACCACATCTCAGAGTGAGTAAGGAGTTATGTAAGAAAAATGTGAGTAAGAGTCTGCATAATCTTCCACAATAAATTGGAACAAATATGTATAAAACCTAATAAGTAGTTTTGTTCAATCTTATTTGCTATATATTTATATTTTCATGAAATAACTAACCTTAAAATAAATTGTGTATTAGATTAGCAATTATATAATTTATGGTTGGGCGCAGAGGCTCATGCCTGTATTTCTAGCACTTTAGAAGGCCGAGGGGGCAAATTGCCTGAGTTCAGGAGTTCGAGACCACCTTGGGCAACATGGTGAAACCCCGTCTCTACTAAAAATATGAAAGAAATTAGCCAGGCGTGATGCTGGGTGCCTGTAGCCTCAGCTACTCGGGAGGCTGAGACTCGACAATTGCTTGAAGCCAACCCGGGAGGTGGAGGTTGCAGAGAGCCGAGATCGTGCCACTGCACTCCAGTCTGGGTGACAAAGCTAGACTCCGTCAAAAAAAAAAAAAAAAAAAAAGGTAGCAATTATATAATTCGAACTGAAAGAAGATTTATTTTTAATATAGTCAAATAAAAGACCCCCAAAAACCATATCACATGAATGGTATAATTATTTCTTTTATTATTTTGTATCAGTTACAACATGAAGAAATGATATATACTTAATATTTGTCACATCATGTTTATTAAACCAATCAGGCAGCATGAAAAGAAATAGTCTAATAGTTAAAAACTATATATCAGGATTAAATGTATTTGTCACTAGAAAAATATGTTTTAAATAGAACAATATGTCTACTTGGAAAATAATTATAAAATGCAGCCACAGAAATATATTTTGTCATGTACAGTAGATATTTAAATAAATATAAAAATAAAATTTTAATGGATTAAAATAGCTTCTACACACTAATGAAGTGTTGTTATTTTACTTAAGAAGAAAAATGAAATAGATATTTTGTTTAGGATATTTTAAAGTTACTTTCTGTGTCTACCACTTAAAACCTAACTCTAAAGTATGTTTTTTTTCTTATAAGCACACAATGCAATAAAAAATTCTAAAATATAACCATTAAATCAGCTAAAAGAGACAACATATGGGTTTTATTAAGTCAGTAATTCTATGAATTAAAAATAAAAATAAAAACTGATGTCACATTTTAAAAAATCATAGTAGCATGAAGATTTAACTTTTCTTTCCCAAAATTTATAAGCTCAATTACTGTTAATAAGTCTTCTAAAATACATATTCATTCATGTACAAAATGTATAAGCATCATTTGCCGTGTATAAAACACACACCACACACACACACACACACACACACACAAAAGCTACAAACCTCTAAAATTTAGTCACTCAATTTAGAAAGGGAGTAGCGGGCAAAGAAGTTAATAGGAAAGAGTAAGGCTAACAAGACAGATGATAAAGTATTATAATAAGAATTCACTGAAGGAGGGGAATTAGGTAAGTGCATAAATATATATAGCCTAAGCCAGAATAAAAATGCTTCTTATGAGAAGTACCTCTAAATATTTCTGGGTTCAGAGATGAGATTCCAACTGATTGAATGGAACAAACATATCATAGAAGAGCTAGCACATTAAAAAGACTGTGGAAAGGGTAAGATTTCAGAGCACTGCAGAAGGAGAAAAAGGAGAATTCCAAGTGGAAGGATAAACAAGGATGAATCTAGGTCTTGTTACAGAAATTTAGAACAGTCAGCTTTGGTTGTTTCTTCTAGCTGCATATAGCAATTTCATAGTTAACCTGTCAGGTTACTCAAGAATTTATACTTTAACATTTCTATAGATAATAACATTATTTTCTATCAAATTCTATACTTATAATTCTAATTCTCACTTAATTTAATAACAAATAGTTCAGTATCCAGACGTGACGGCATTGTATTTCAGTACTTCTATTTGTGTTAATATACTAACATATAACTGTAAATTAAGAGGTTCACCACAGTAGCTGATGAATGATTAAAGCATAATGATTGTAATGATCGAAAGCACAAATGCATTTGTATAACTAATGAGCAAATGGAAATTCTAAAATGAATTTATAAAGCAATGGTACTGCTTTCTGAGACTTGCAAACATTATTTACTGTAAAATGTGGAAGAATTGACCCTTAAATGCATCACTGTGCTTAACTGTATAAAAGGAGAAGTTAATTCAAAGTTTCTAAGATGAAATTATCTCTCCAGGCCTACTTCTTATCAGAACCTTTTTCGAATTCAGATAATTAGTCAAATAGATAAGCATGTTCTTTCATTATTTTCTCACTAAAGATAAGAGTAATTCAAAGAGATTACTTCCACTGTAGGGAAATGTTACAATTGATTTATCATTTATGATGATCTTCTGAATTTGATCCCCATTAGTGAACAATGAATATGTCAGTAGCTAATATTGTTGAATAATTTTTTGGACTCTTAGGCAGGTGAACTTTCCTTTCACAGATGACTATTCAATTCTATCTTTTTGAAAAAATATATAACCAATGTCAGAATTATTACTCTTTATCACTGTATTTTTCCATGGAATGGAAATTTCTATTTTTCTTTCCAGCCAACTTGACATAAGACCGGAAAATATCTATTTTGGTGCAAGAAATGATAGTATAAATGCTCACGAAACTGAAGCAATAAGAAAAATCTAAATATCTTCCCAAAGATGAGTTAAAAGACAGGAGAAGGCAGGAATAAATAAATATGTTAAGAAAATTTAAGGAACAATAGATTTTTTAAAATGAGTTAACAATAAAGTTGCTTTAAAAAATTAAATACTTTTCAAATGTTGAAAGTAAAACAATAAGAACACTGAGTTAAAACCTGCACTGAAGTATGCATAAGAATAAAAGAGAAGAAATGAGAAAGATTAGGATGCGTAACCAATGTCCACATATTGAAACTAACTAAAATAAAATTTCTACTTACATGTGCACTGACACACAGGAAAGGTATCGGCTAAATAAAAAATAAACTGCCGCAGTATTCAGTTAACAGTACAATAAAAAATAATTATTTCATTATGATTGCATCATGTGTTCATTGGCAGGAAGGAAGAAAAGGAAAAAAAGAAGATGGGAGAAGGAGAGATGAAGGCAGGAAAAAAGAGAAGAAGTAAGGCAGACAGGAAGGCAGATAAGAAGAAAGTAAGCAAAGAAGGGAGAGAGAAGAAAGCACATTTCTAATTAAAAAACAAGCATAGTCGGCCATAATAATGATTGTCAGTCAAGATAAGACCTAAATAATCCCTTCAATTTCATGGATTCTTACTAGTGTGTCTGGGATTTTGCTAGTACTTTTTTAGGAACTAAGTTTTTTAAAGCACTTTAGATGAAGAAATAAGACAATCTGAATTATAGCATAGCAGAATAAGTCTTTTGTCCATGTGGTTTCCTCTCTGTAGGTTCAGAGACAAAATGCTAATAATTACAGCAGATTCTATTTTATCCACAGAAGGTTTCCAAATTCCATCACTGCAACTTTTGTAGACAAGACACAAACAAATAACACTTTGACTGATTTTCTCTGTAACCCACACTGTACCTCACTCAGTGAATGAACATGGGTTTGGTCAGGAGATCTGAATTGCCAGATGGCAAATACCCATGCATAGCTCTTAATAATTTTAGGCTTCTTTATAAAAATTGCTGTTTGTATGCAGCACTTGGCCTTGCCTCATCTATATCCTATATATGTCTGATTCCCTGCCAGTGTTTATACATGTCCCAACAGCAGCCTGTTTCATAGGCCTCAACACGTAGAAGGGTTCAGGAAGTGATATACATGATATGTTGTATTATCAAAGGATCAATTAAAAGAACCAAAATTTGAATTAATGCAGTTACAACACAGTAGCTTCCATATACTTTACAGATATAAAAACTCCAATGATACAGTTTTGGAAAAATATATATCACTGCACATTTTAATTCTACTTCTTCATGTTTGAATATTTGGGCTGTCTAATATGGAGGATTGCTTTTAAAGTTTACGTAAATCATTTTCCATAGAAGCTAAGGAAGATTATCATATGATTCCCATCAAATTATTTCTGTGTTCTCCACTGACAAGCTGTCTGTGCTGCATTCGTAATAAATAGTTCATTGCTTGAACTTGTAATATTTAAAGTCCCCTTGGAAATTTCACATCAAAAACAACACATTTCTCTAGTTTTTATTAACTATTGAATACTATAATATGATTTACATTTTTTTTCAGAGTGTTATATTTAAAATAAGGTTTCCTATTAAATTAAACAAACATTAAAACACGAAAGCAGGTCAGAAAGAAGGCATTGGAACTATGTTGACAACAGCACCACATCTCCCACGGTTGTTTCAGAGTCCTGACTGTGGTTAGAACTGATACCAGTGTCTGAGTCTGTGTCATTTGTGTAATTGCTAAATACTCTTTGAGTAAAGGGAGGACTCTCCCCATTGCTACTGGAAACCTCAGATTCCTTCACTCTGTTTTCCTTTAACTGGCACCCATCTTTGTTGCTAATATGAAGTGAATTGAATTCCTTGGCCAGGAGTTCATATTCTTTTTCTTTCATCTGAAGCAATGAGTCACTGTATTTAATCTCTTTCTGGATGCCACTCAAATGAGAGTGAATTTTTAAACCAACTTTCATGCTTTTCTCCAAATCACACTTAACATTCTCTAAATTAGAGCTTTCCAGTTCACTTGCAACTGCCCCTTCCGCATCTTCGTTTATATCAATGCAAACACTTTTTACCTCTTTTTCTATTTCAGCAGAGAGCTTATCAATGAGTATTCGGTAATATTTCAGTCGTTCTTCCAGCTGTTCAATTCCATCACTTTCGCTCAGGTCCTCCAGAGTCTGGTTTTCCTCATACTGCAAGTCTAGATTTTGCTCAACTTCACTGAAACTGGGCATTAAATATGCATCCTGAACGTAGTTTTCTCCATCATTTTCTACCCGATCAAGATGGAACTTAGCTTCACACTTTTCAATTTCCAGATCCAGCTCTTTCATTCTCTTGACTTGCTGATGAATAGTATGGTCCTGGGAAATGATGAGATGAACTAATGTCTCCATATTATCTCGCTCATGAGAAACTGTGTCCTGCTTAATTTTAGCCAGTTTCCGGAAAGTTTTTCTGACTATTCTTTTTTGTTTATCTGGTGGTAATGTCTTCATGTAGTTTGCTGGGCTGAGCTCCCACATTTTTTCTGTGTTTTGCACTAATTTGGCTTCAGCTGTCCGCCACAAAGGAACTGGTAAAAAAGCATCTGCTTTAACCAAAACAAATTGCATATTGGGCTGCTCATCTCCCCATGCTTTCCAAAGCTTCAGGATTCTAGTTAATGGAGGAAGAACCCGTTCTGAGCCTCTCCACTTCTCTATGATGCAGTAATCACTGGGCTTCCCCAGAAGAAATCGTTTCTCTCCAAATGTAGCCTCATGTTCCTCAAGCAAAGCCTGGATGACATCAGCAGAGGTGGTGCGTTTAGTCAGCCCACACACAATCTTCTCTTCTTGGCAAACCCAAACCACAATTTCCTTCTCTTCTGAATCCATGTCTTTAGTTGGAGATCTGAAAGAAAAACAAAAGCACATTATATTTCTGTCATCGCCTGTGTAAACTCAGAAAGATGGTTTAACATTAATACGCTTTCTAGATTTTTTACCCTTAATGAGAGAGGCATTTTAAAGTTGAGAATAAGAGTCAGAAGATTGGCCGCGTGTGGTGGCTCATGCCTGTAATCCCAGCATTTTCAGAGGCCGAGGCGGGTGGATCACCTGAAGTCAGAAGTTTGAGACCAGCCTGGCCAACATGGATAAACCCCATCTCTACTAAAAATACAAAAATTAGCCGGGTGTGGTGATGGACACCCTCAGGCGGCTGAGGCCAGAGAATTGCTTTAATCCAGGAGGTGGTGGTTGCAGGGAGTGGAGATTGTGCCACTGCCCTGCAGCCTGAGCAACAGAGTGAGCTCCATCTCAAAAAAAAAAAAAAAAAAAAAAAAAAAAGATTTAATTATTTAATGCAAGAAAAATATAAAAGCCATGGAAAGAATCTTAATTATCTTTTTATTTCCTAGCTGGGCTCTAGAAAGAGCAACTTTCATTCAAGACAACTGAGGCTATTTTAATTAAAGCATAGGTAGCAATAGTGAAATCATAGAGTTAAAAATAGTACAAAATGGAAAAATAGTCATTCTTTTTCATTAACAACTGTTTATTTCATGCCAACTATATGCCAGACACATCTAAAGGTACTAAGGATACAGTAATAAACAAAGAAGACAAGAATGCTGACATGAATATGTAACTAATGTAATATCAAATTGCAGTAAATGCTATGAAGAAAATTAAATGGGGTGAAGGAATAGAAAATGACCTGGAAGAAGGGCAGTCTATTTTACGTTGAGTGCTTAGGACAGTCTTCCCCAAGGAGGTGGCATTTGCACAGCGATATCAATTATCACAAAGAGGCAATCAGAGTTCTCAGGAAAGAATTCCAGGAACAATGAGCAGAAGTATAAGGATCTAGGGACAGCAATAACGTGAATGTAGTTGAAAGCTGAGGATAGCAGAGTTGGAAATTGCTGCCGGTGGGAAGGAGAGATTAAATAATAGGCAACGGAGGGGATGGAGAAAAGCAACATCTCCTTTCTCCATCCCCTACTTTGGAGAAAGAGGAAGCTAAAGAGTTAGCTAACATTTTCCTAAACTCAAGCAGCTGGAAAGTTTTAAGCAAAGGTGAAACTAATTTATTCTTTACATATGTCTGTCTTCTGTTTGTGAAATGGACTGGAAAATAGAAAAAAAATTAGAAGCAAGAAGTCTATTGCATCAGTCTAGAAAAGAGATGATGATTTCCCAGACTAGAGTTTTAACAATACAGATATCATAAAGGAATCAGAGTTGGGATATAGATGGTTACACAGATAGATCCCCCCTACCCAGCACACAGAGGCACACACATGTATTTATGTAAATATACATGTACATATGGGCTTGATAGTACTTTCCTCTGTATTATATAAGGGCAAGGGGGAAAAAATCACGTCAGTTCTCTGGAGAAAAAATTGACACAAGTAGTAAAAGCAGCAAAACTTCCACGGTGTCTAGATCATACCTATTGGAAAATTTTTAAGATCATACTTTCCATCATGACTATACATCAAGTTGACTGTGTCTTTCATAATATCTCTTTAAAAGAATGCTATGAAACAAATGACACAAAATGAATTATGCTACAATGTGATTTACGATGGTATAACAGTTTTGAGTAGTAATTGGCTTCTTGTGAAAGTTAAGTCAAAATCATTTATCGCTTTACTTATATGGTGCACTCAAAGGATATGACTCCAGGAACCACTTACCAAAGAAAATTTCTCTGGCTCCTATAATAATTTAACATTTAGAATTTATAGTGTTTATGTTTTGGTAGCAATAGTGATTAATTCTATGTCGTTATCTTTATTTTAAATTAACTAACTCTTATACTTTGGTTACTAACTCACCTGAAATCAAAAAGTTATTACTAAAGGTGAAAGATAAATCAGGGATGCCAAGTAACACTGAAGATTAGGTCAAACTCCTAACAAAAAATGTCCAGGAAAATGTAAGTATTCACATGGAGGAAGTAAAATGTTATAGTTGATTACTCAAAAAATCACACTGAGTTGTGATAATTCTCTTATAAAATATTTTGCACTTAATGACTCAATATTGAGTATTATATTTTGAAGTAAGTATGATATTTGACAATGTTTATAATTCATCATTTAATAATTGCAAGCAACAAAAGAGTAGGTTAGAAATTAGGACACCAAACTTACTTTCATATTTTGATTAGTAGAGAAATAAGACACAAATACTTTGTAAACAAAAACAAGTTCTTTAAGTAAGTGATACTACTATCTGTGTTATGGCTATATAGCATGAGTCAGCTCTAAATAAATCCTTACCTTAATATGTTTTAATTGTGTACATGCAGTATCCAAAATTAGTATAAATGTTTTTGTGCCATGTAGAGTTAATTTACTTCAACTAGGATATTTGAAAATCAGTAAACAATATTCTATGTACTTATTGCATGTTAAATTGCAAAATTTTATTGTAAACTTTTATAAATAATGGTAAAAATAAAATTAAATAGTTGTCATAATTATCAACCTTATAATGCTAGTAGTTGTTATGTTAAAACTAAGGAGAAATTTGTTTTATGTTATTTTTTAGTATTTAAGATTAAATTCTAAAAGAAATCCTGTTCAAAATAAATAGCATTAAAGATAGTAACTATCTATCATAAAGTATCTACAATGTCCCAGGCACTGTTCAAATCTCTTGCATGTACTAAGTAATTTAATTGTCACCATTCTGTAATGTAGGTAAAAATATTACCCCCATTTTATAGATAAAGTGAGGCACGAGAGGTGTTAGTAACTTGCCTGAGGTCACACAGTGAGTGGTGCAATGAAAGTCCAAACATAAGCAAGAAAACTGGCTCCAGAGTCTGCAGTTCTAACCACTACACTATAAAAACAAATTTATAAGTCTGATAATTTAGATGTGTGGATTACTTTGGAAATAAAATGAACCACTTTTTTTTAACAAGAATTTAAATGAGTCTTAGATACCAAGGGAATGAACCACAGTGCCCCATTAGAGCACTCAATTGATCAAGGAAGAACTTTGTCCACTAGGCAGCCATAAAGAAATGTGTGCAGAAATTATTCTCTTCTGTGACTTTTTAATTTTAGTCAAATCTTGTTTTATGACTCATGCAGTAATAAAAGATTTCTGCTGACCTGGATATCTCCCTTAGCTGACAAAACTCTCATGTAACCAAAACCCTCTATTGTTTTCTTCTTAGACCTATCTCCTGTAGCAGACCTACAAATTTTTCATCCCTACACTAGAGCTCTGAAGGAGACTCAGAAACTGAGCATATAATCATTTTTACTAGTAGAATGATGATGATGATGATGATGATGATGATGATGATGTATGTATGTATGTGATGATTCCCAAATATTCCCATGACCCCTATTCCTATTGGAATCTTTCCTGCTTTGGAAGGATCAAGTTCTTGTATATTGTGACCTCCTCTAGAGATCTGCCAGTTTTCAGCTCACATGGAAAGAACACTAATGATCATCATGCACATTGGTTCTATGTTACATATTTAAAAAGTAATACCTTATTAATAACCTCACAATCTGACTGGCTCCAGAACTATCATTTTCTGTCTTTCTTTTTTAAATCTGCCCCAAATGTCCTTGTATTTTCTGCAGTCAGCTATTTCTCAATATTTTGGGGAAATTTTAGAATCATGCAAACAGAACAATTTTTAAAACTTCTTCCGAACACATTTAAAAGTAATAACCATCTATTACTGAATTTAGGCAATAAATCATTCATAACTATTATATGGTTCACCAGGCCTAGAGTCTACTTTATAGCAGACTTAGGATTTATTTAAAATAAACCATATTTTATAATGTGGCTGTGGCTGAGTTTGTATTCATTTATTCCACAAATGTTTGTTAAGCACCTCCTCTGTGACTGGCACTGTCATGGGAAATGTGTATGATACAAAGATATACGTAATTTATAAGAAAATGTTTCTCTCTTATTGTGGGGAAAGTGCCAGGATTGAGAATGGAACATTTGTTTGTTTATTGGCGGTTCCAGTGCTGAATTCCTTAATACATTAGTAGCACCCAGTTGCTAGACAGATATAGAATTACGAACCTCAGTATCATTTCATAAAGTTAAAAAAATTTAAAAATATAGAAAGTATATGGAATAAATATCCATCAAAAATTAAATCAGTTTAGAAATCTTAAATAATCATTACTTTATAGACATAAATGTTTTCATTTGGTCACAGCCCTATGAAAACCTAGTCATCTGATATAAATAAATATTTTAACACTCGATCTGGGCCTAAATAAAATGTTCCCATCTCAACCTTTCAAAATGTACTGTTTAGTAGAAATAATGATATCCACAAATGCAAACACAACAAAAGGTTAAACATACAAATTTAGATTAGATAGCTTGGTTTGTTATGTAATACCATGTAACAAACAGTTCTTATCTAATGGATTCAAATCTAGTAGTTGAGACACACAACCTCCAATTCTAATGCAACAGTGGATTGCATAAAATATACACATATATTGCATGTGTAAAATTGTTATTTGTTCTGTGTTACTTTGCTTTATGTGTGTGTTTCTTGGGGCTGAGCAGATAAACATTGCTTTATTCTGTTTTTAATTTATAAAATCTCATATCCCAAGATTTATGTC
Organism: Macaca fascicularis; assembly: GCF_037993035.2. NCBI lineage: Eukaryota > Metazoa > Chordata > Mammalia > Primates > Cercopithecidae > Macaca > Macaca fascicularis. The sequence continues at coordinate 92,701,106 of NC_088385.1, forward strand.
TATTTTCTATTCTTATCTGTGTTTTGGTTTCATTGATGAACAATGCCACTGCCAATTTGATTGTTATTATTCCTTTTTTTTTTCCTTTTCAGCTTACCATACTCTGCTCTTGCTCACTCAATACTTTTTAATACCTCAAATATGTTTTCCTGTTCATTGGAAATATGTTTATTGATATTTACTATTTTCTATCCAATGAAGATATTTCTATTTTAGAGGTTTCTTGGGCAACAGCCCTGAAGTTAGGAACCCATGTATAAGGCATTACTAATGTTATCCCCATTTTACAGATGACATAACTGAGGCAAGGAGAGGGAAAGTCACTTGCCTAGTCACAAAGCTAGGAAGTAGGAGTTTTCCTTCCCGCTCTGGCTTTATACTTTAACCTATAATCCCTGAAAGTGGATTACAATAGCTATTAAGACTACTCACTTACAAATATTTTCCAATTTATATGAATTGATTACATGTCAATAGTTACTTTTAAATTAACACTTGGAACTCAATGTACTTTTCTTCATAAAATTAATGTTTTACCTACTATAGTTAATCAAACTCCTGGGTTGAATGCTTTTAGGTAAAGTATAATTTTGCCTTCCTTTAACTTTATTATCTTCTTCATGAACATTGAGTATAAAGGCAAGCATTGAGAGAGTCCCCTGTATCTGATTCTGGAATACTAGATGAATAGGGGCTGAGATTGAAGGCAGACGGTAAGACTGATATTGATGTTGGTTCCAGGAGTGATCCTCACTAGATACTCTGGAAGGGAGTAACCAACAGGTGGATGTCCTCATGGGCACCTCTATAGGAATACCATAATTTGTTTGCAAGTGTAGATTAGTTTAAATTAACTGGTTATAAAATAGAGATTTCCTGGATTATGGAATTCCAAATGTATTACTCCTATATTACATTATAGAGGAAAAGCTTTTACTCAAAAAATTGTACATTTAACAGAATAAAGTAACTACCACACTCACACTTAATTCATGCCAATTTCAGTTTAGAATTTTAGATTAATTTGATAACTGTTATCTTCACAATTTGCCAGTGGATATAAAATTTCATAAGCCAGAATTCAGTGGGGTCATGTCTTCAAAGTATAGTAGTTAGCATGCTAATAGCTTATCATTCATGAACTTTCTTTAATAAATTATATGGTCAAAATATTTGAATCAGTTATCTACATCATTACTTATAACGAGGTAATGTACCAGATGTCCACTTTAAGCACGTAAAACAATGAATAAATAAAAACTCAGAGTATCACCTTACACAATGTTAATTACGGTATGTTACATTTTGTTTCTGATTAAAACACATCACAATCAATAAAACTTAAGACATTTTACAATGAAATATACGTTCAAAATTGAATAACATTATAGCTGTGATTGCACTTGATTTGAACTAGTTTGTCCATTTCAAGAATGGTTCCTAACAGAAGAGAAAATGCTTTTTACTCATATTTAAACTATGACTCCCACCAATTCATAACTACTTCACACAATTATCTTTTATTATGTTTTAGTTATTGGAAATTGAATGAAAAACAATTCAAAACATTATTGAAAATATTTTGTTACACTATATACATATATTATGCTACAACTATAATTACATAGTATACATTTATGAAATTTCTTATGCACATAACTATTCTTAGTTGTATATTTGAAACCTTGTTAAATTTGAAAACATTAAATACATCCTAAGGTTTTCACAGAAATATTTTGTTGTGTTGCTTAACATACTTCTGTTTATTTTAAAGATAGTTTATAATCACATAGTATGTTTGAAAATTATCAATATATACACAAGAAAAATTTTTAATGTTCATAATGCTATATAATGTACATTTTAATTTAATAACCCCTGAAATATTGAGATTCATTTGCAAATATTTTGAAAAATATATAGCAGGGATGATTGGACTTGAAAATTTAAATTTAAGATTTTAACTTAATTTTTATGAACAGATTTTAAAAATTCAGCTACATTATTTTTTCTAATTCTATATATTCTTCACTATAAAACTGCAATGTAGATATATGACATATTTCTGCAAGTAAAAATAAGAGTAATAGAGGTAGAAAATTGTGGAAAATATACTGTATAAATACAGGTATTAAGAATGATAATAAAGTAACCACTATTATTACTTAATACACAGAATGGTATAGTGTTTTTAGTACTCTTATTCAGTAACCTTATTGATTTTACTATAGTAGTTAACAATATTATTTTATAAATATTTTCTAACTTATACACAATATTTTTTCACCTGTTTCAACCAGTCTATTTTTTTTATTGGCATGTACACTACCAAAATAAAATAACTCTTAACCAAATAAGAGACATTGTAAAAAATCATTAATATACACGTTGGATCAAAGATGAGCCAAGAATGTTTTTAATCTTCCCCAATTTATAGTTTTCTGGTTTTGATTAAATTTGTGCTAATGAGACACACTTCACTGAAAAGATAGATATATACTTGGTTATTCGCCTACACCAGTTTCATTATTCAGGTTTTGCCTTTTTTGAATATCTTCATCATAAATTCAAGAGGATTTATATACTACATGAAACTTTCAACAACATGTGTTAGCCTCGGAGGTATTTTTCCAAAATAACTTTGAAATATTAGTGAAAAATTGAATATGGGACTTTTTACATTGACTCTATTGTGAAGCAAGCACTTAAAATAGTTCTCCACTGATAATTAGCATTAATAACACAGAAACAATTACACAGAATTAAAATGAGTTGGCTTGTAATAAAAAAGACAACATTCATACAATCAAATATTCTTTCAAAATACTTTAATTGACTAAGCACAAAGCATCAAGAAATAAATTAGCAGTTTAAATCCTGAAGTTTTAAGATAAAATATTGTCTATGATATTGTAGCATCAAATTGGAGATTCAACAAAATTTATATTTACAGAAAAGGAATTTAGTGTGGAGGTAGAGAAAAATGAAGCTAAGTGGATAACTGTATAAAATTTGGCCATCTTTATTCAGTGGCCCAAAGATAAAAGGCACGAAAGTTGGCCCTGGAAAATCAATCAAAGAGCAAAATTTCTTTCTAGTGTATCGTAGACATTAAACTTTGGCTAAAATTTTATGTATAAAACTTAGCAGGAACCCACTTTCAAAACAATAAGAATAAATAAATATTAAATTATTAAGAATAATTACACTATAAGATATGCTTCTAAAACCCAGTATATGAACACCAGGATGTAACCTGTAAATATTTATGGAAAATATTTGGAACTCTGAGTGCATTTTTCCATAGACCATGTGAAACAACTCTTGATTTCCCAGGCCAGCCTGGAAAGTATAATACTAACACAATGTAGCTACTATGTAAAGGAGTGATTCCAAGGGAAATGCTTTTATTGCTTGAGTCTCTGCAGAACAAGACTTCGTGCTTGAAAATCAGAGTCTGGACTTTTTCAGTTTCAACCTATTGGTGGCACCTATGCCTAGAGATTGTGAGGGAAACTTCCATCAGATTGAAGGATGAGACCTGTGAAGCTTTGGGGGCATATCTGAGTCTTGGCCAGCTTCCCAAAGACTAGTCTTTGTTTCCTTCTTATTACCATTGTTTATTCTTTAAACTGAAATTTATCTCAGTGGTTCCCTACCAAGGGTGATTTTGCCCCCGGGAGATATGTGACAATGTGTAGACACATTTTTGGTTTTCACATCAGGTGGCACTGTTGACACACCCTCTTCCAGATTTTAAACAAAACAGTATGTATCCAGTGAGTAGAAGCCAGAAAGATAAATATCCTACAATGCACAAGACAGCTTCTCAGGCCGGGCGCGGTGGCTCACGCCTGTAATCCCAGCACTTTGGGAGGCCGAGGCGGGCGGATCACAAGGTCAGGAGATCGAGACCACGGTGAAACCCCGTCTCTACTAAAAATACAAAAAATTAGCCGGGCGCGGTTGTGGGCGCCTGTAGTCCCAGCTACTCGGGAGGCTGAGGCAGGAGAATGGCGTGAACCCGGGAGGCGGAGCTTGCAGTGAGCCGAGATTGCGCCACTGCACTCCAGCCTGGGCTGGGCGACAGAGCGAGACTCCGTCTCAAAAACAAACAAACAAACAAACAAACAAACAAACAAGACAGCTTCTCATATCAAACAAGTATCTGGCCTGAAATGTCAATAGTGGCACTGTTGACAAGCCCTGTTCCAGATTTAAAATAAAACATACTTTCAGCACAGCTCCCCTTTTCCCTCTTTTTTCTTACCACTTTTAGGGAATCTGATAGTAAAATGTATTAAAGCAAAAATAACAAGCCAAGGAGATGTAGCAATCTCAAATAGTCTAAAATATATGACGAAAGTTGGCGTTCTATTTAACGAAATATGAATAGGACTTTTTTTTTTTTTTTTTTTGCTCCTTTTCATTCCACCATCAACCTTTATGCTTGCTATAATTAATTCTACCCAACTGGGCCTCTTTGTTAACTCCAGAACTGGTTCTAAGGAACAGGATTAATTTTAGTTCATGGAAAGGCTTCCATTCATAGCCTTGTAAATTTTTCTTTTTGATTAAGAAATTGTTTTTGAATATATGGCCACTATATACGGGAAATGAGTTATGGGACAAAAAGAAGATGTGTGGATGACATGACATACTTGGAATGGTTTATACCCCAGTATTAGGGCTGGGAGTCAGCACAATGGTTTATTGCAATTCTCTTATATGCCTTCCTTGAAGTTATTTCTGTCCTGGACAGAAGGGACAAACAAAAATCAGAATTAGGAAGGAAGATTTCTAGGCACTCAAAGTTTAAGGAAAGAGGTGGCCAAGAAATTATTTGCAGTCTTTACATGGTGAAAGGGAAACCCCACAGACAACTGTAGGAAATAAGAGAGAGAGAAAAAAAAAACAAAAACCTCTAGTTTAGGGGAGCTGTAGGCATAAAAGATAGGTCTAAACAAGTCAGGGACAACCTTTAAAAATAGCCTAGCAATAAAATTAAACTGAATATAACATTATGTTGCTTTTGTTGTCCAGAAGACATTCTGGAATCTAATATGGTCACAAAGTCACCCTTATTCATGTGAATTGGTGACATGCATTATTCCATGCATTGTGTTTCTGATTGCTGAATATAAAACAATGGTTACTCCTTTGGGTACACACCCAGTAATGAGATTGCTGAGTCTAATGGTATTTCTGATTTTAGGTCTTTGAGGAATTGCCACACTGTCTTCCACAATGACTGAACTAATTTTCACTCCTCTGAAAAGTGTATAGTCATTAATTTTTTTCCACCTTACCATCATCTGTTATTTTTTATTTTTTTAATAGTAGCCATTCTGACTGGCATGAGATGGTATGGTATCTCATTGTTGTTCTGATTTGCATTTCTCTAATGATCAATGATATTGAACTTTTTTTCATATGATGGTTGGTTGCATGTGTGTCTTCAAAAAAAAAAAGAAAGAAAAAGACATACACATTACATTAAACCAAATAAAACTGCCTATATTCTGACTTAAAAAATAAAGTATCTGTTCATGTCATTTGCCCACTTTTTTATGGGATTGTTTATGTTTTACTTGTAAATTTAAGTTCCTTATAGAGGCTAGATATGTACTCACATGTACTCACGCATATGTTCATTGCAGCACTAGTCACAATAGCAAAGACATGGAATCAAACTAAATGCCCATCAAAGGTAGACTGGAAAACGAAAATGTGGTTCATATACACCATGGAATACTATGAAGCTGTAAAAGAATGAGATCATGTCCTTACAAGGATATGAACAGAAATGGAGTCCATTATCCTGGACAAACTAACATAGAAACAGAAAACCAAGTACTGCATGTTCTCACTTGTAAATGGGAGCTAAATGATGAGAACACGTGGACATATAGAGGGCAACAACACACTGGTATCTTTCAGAGGGTGGAGGATAGGAGGAGGGAGAGGTTCAGGCAAAATAACTAATGGGTACTAGGCTTAATACCCAGGTGAGGGGATAATCTGTATAACAAACCCCCATGACACAAGTTTACCTATGTTACAAACCTGCACTGGTACCCCCGAACTTAAAAGTTAAAATAAAAAAAAATGGTTACTAATATTCTACATTTCATCAGTATTTGACTAAGCTAAGATTAGTGTTATAGCCTGATTTTTTTCATGCTATAGAAGGTAAACAAATGTTTTCAGCCAAAATTTTCTTTCCATAGAAAAAAGGGGATTATCTTTCTCATATTTTCTTAAAACACAGTGCACATAATTCCCTTCAAAATCTTCATTAAATGTCAGTACATTTTATAATAATATAATCCTCAGTAGACAGAAGCTGATTTTACTCTAACACCATCACAGAATTTTTTTTTGAGACAGAGTCTCGCTCTGTCGCCCAGGCTGGAGTGCACTGGCACGATCTCGGCTCACTGCAAGGTCTGCCTCTTGGGTTCACACCATTCTCCTGCCTCAGCTTCCCAAGTAGCTGGGACTACAGGTGCCCACCACCACGCCTGGCTAATTTTTTGTATTTTTAGTAGAGATGGGGTTTCACCGTGTTAGCCAGGATGGTCTCAATCTCCTGACCTTGTGATCCGCCCTCCTCGGCCCCCCAAAGTGCTGGGATTACAGGCGTGAGCCACCGCGCCCGGCCAAATGTGCAATTTTTAATAAAAATTTTAACAGTAAATTGCATTTATTCTATATCACTTTGCCGCCAAATTCTCTGTTCATTTTAAGCTATGGTACATAAATTATTATAATTTGCTTCAACGTGTATTTGTTAATGGAACTTCAGTTTTAACAAATATGATTTGGTGTTAAGGATGTAAGAGAAATGGAAGATAAAATGATCTTTATATTCAGAATATTGTCATATAGCTGGAAAGAAAAAAATATATGTTTAGAGAAATAGATTTTTAAAATTCAAGACCACACTAAGCACTACTAGAAATCATAAGATATGCTCTGTACAAATGTACTATACAATTTCAGAGAAGAAACGCAACAATAAAGTTAAGTAGTCTTTAATAAATAATAAAAAAGACATAGAAGTTGTTCTCAATAGCTTCAATTCAGTCACAACCTCCATAACCCTTTGTAGAAAGAGCTTCAAGAGATTTAATGTGGGACGAAGGTGGTAATTTAGATCTTGTCTGTAAAGGGGACCTATTGAAATTGTGCCTTGCCTTAACATGATTAATGTGGGCATGGTAGCTGAGGAACAGCTATTTAAAAAATGGTAAGATAACTAAAGAACAGTTGAGGATAGGTAAAAGATACATTGGATAATAATAACTCATATTTATTGTATGCTTAGTAAATGTCAACAATTGTTGTAAATGCTTTATGCATATAAATTCAGTTTTCATTACAATCATATCAAATAGGTTGTATTATCAAACCCATGTTACAGATTAGAAAACTGAGGCACAAGAGATTGTTTGTTCAATGCTACCCTCAGCTAATAAGTGGAGTAAAATAAGTTTCAATAATTGAATTAGAATTGAGTCAGACCACTGATGAACTCTCTAGTAAATCTAATATAATAATCAATATGTTTTAGTAAGTTTTTTTCTGAAAACAAAATATAATATCTGAGTTAGATTTGAACTTATTGAGAAAATATGCTTTGTGGTATCATAAAAACACAAGACAATATACATTTATTTATCAACTACATCAATGTATTATAAATATACAAAGTAATCTATCAATGCAATATTCAATAATTGATTTTCTTGAAATCAGGTGGCTTATCATACACAGACTTCTCATTTTTTAAATCAGTTTAAAAAGGAACTATAAAATTGGCTGGGCATGGTGGCTCACGCCTGTAATCCCAGCACTGTGGGATGCCAAGGCGGGAGGATTACGAGGTCAAGAAATTGAGACCATCCTGGCCAACATGGTGAAACCCCATCTCTACTAAAAATACAAAAATTAGCTGGGTATGATGGCACGTGCCTGTAGTCCCAGCTACTCTGGAGGCTGAGGCAGGAGAATGGCATGAACCCGGGAGGCGCAGCTTCAAGAAAAAAAAAAAAAAAGGAAATATAAAATTATTTTGTAATTTCCATGGTGAACACCTGAATAAAATATTGAATTGCCTGTTCGATTCAAATTTCTAAAAGTATTTTTAAAACTGGATTAAACAAAGTTTCTTCATGGTATTGTAAACCTCCAAAACAATATAATGAGTAACTTGGAAGGAATCAAATGCATGTATGTTTGATTACTGGCTTTTTCACATACTAGGCAATTTTTTTTTTACCTCAAGCATTTTTTTTTTTTTTTTTTTTTTTTTTTTTTTAGGAGACAGGGTCTCACTACGTTGCTGGAGCTGGTCCCAACTTAAGTGATCCTCATGTCTTGGCCTCCCAAGGTGCTGGGATTACAGGCACGAGCCACGGTTCCTGGCCGCTTTAATCATTCTTGATTATACTACAATGTTTACCATAAAAATTAGCAAAATACGGATTTTAAATAAGAAAATTTAAAATGACTTATTCATTCCTGCACCTGGAAATAATTCATATTTAATTATTTTCTAATAAAAAATACCAATATTTAATGAACATTTAGTATGTGCTATGCTCTGAGTGCTTTACATGTTTAAACCTATTTAATCCATTTCCCAAACCAATGAGGATGTACTAAAATTACGCCCATTTTATGGATGAGTGAATCAATAAGTACAGATAGATCATTATGCACATCTAAGCTTAAATTTTCTCATCTACACAACACACCCAAATCACAAGTTTGTGATAAATATTAAATTACACAACATATGTGAAGTTCCTAAGCCACTGACTGATACATAGTTAGCATTTATAATGACTAGTTCTCTGTCTGCTTTAGAAAAAAAACAAAAAAAAGAAGACAACAATAATGTGGTTATATGAAGACCAGCAGAGCGCCAAGTTCATATTTGTAAATATTAGTACCTTGTCTAAATATTTAAACATACAAAGCTAAAATGTCTCTGCTAGTTTTGGAAATGGAAAATTGAAAAGGACAACTGGTTCAGTTATTTTTCTAGTTTTCTTTAGACTTGTTCATTAGTCAATAAATAGGTGATAAGTCAATGTTTTGATGTTCAAATAAATTTGGAAATTATTTGGCTACCACGGTGTTGGCAAACTATAGCCCTTTGATCACATGCAGGCCACCACCAGTTTTTGTAAGGTTCATGGTCTAAGAATGTGTTTTACATTTTTTCATGATTTTAAAAATCAAAAGGAAAATAACCAGCTTAGACATGAAAATCATAAGATTCAAATTTCAGTGTCCATAGTTTTATTGAAACCCAGCCATGCTATTTGTTTACATATTGTATATGACTGTTTTCATGCTGCAATGATGAAGTTGAGTATGTGACAGAGAATGATCTTATGGTTCACAAACCTTAAAATATTTACTATTAGTCCTTTACTGAAAGTTTGCCAACCCCTGGATAAACACAATGAAATAGATTTCTTTACTTTAGGAATTCTGAGGGCATTTAATATGATGATGTTACATCATAAAACCCCAAGAAAAGGAAAATGATTTCAGTATACAGTACTTTCTAAATGTATTTGACCTTGTCACAACATTTCACAATATTGAAGGTTTACATGAAACGTCTGTAACGCACAAATTGAACTATTTTTTACCATATAAAATGAAAAATGTCATCTTTTTTCCTCAGAAGCCACCTGTATTTGCTAACAATAAATTAAATAATATTTCCCTCATGTAAATAATGTATGACTGCATAAAATTGTATTAAAATGCCGATGGGATCTCTTACATAAAACATTAAAATTTTTTTCAGGAATACATATTGAATGTCAGTCTAGGAGACCTTTGACTGTCTTCTTTAAGTTTTAGAGAATTGTTCAATTTATTTTTAGTAAGTTTCAATGTTCCCCCACTTGTTCAGCCTTTAAAAGTTACACTGAGGCCCAGGGCAGTGGCTCATGCCTGTAATCCCAGCACTTTGGGAGGCCAAGGTGGGCAGATCACGAGGTCAAGAGATCCAGACCATCCTGGCCAACATGGTGAAACCCCATCTCTACTAAAAATACAAAAATTAGCCGGGTGTGGTGTCGGGTGCCTGTAGTCCCAACTACTCTGGAGGCTGAGACAGGAGAATGACGTGAACCTGGGAGGCGGAGATTGCGTGAGCCAAGATGGCGCCACTGCACTCCAGTCTGGTGACAAAAAAAAAAAAAAAAAAAGAAAGAAAAAGAAAAAAGGAAAAGAAAAAGAAAAAGAAAAAAAAAAAGCTACATTGACCAATAAATCTAAGTTTGTCTGGCTATTTCCTACACTTAAAAAATAATCACCTCAGAAAAACTGAAGGCGGTTTAGGTAAAGCAAATATGCTACACATGAAATAGGAAGCTCTGGCCCACAACTAACTCTGCTTAATTTTACCCAGTATATGGCAAATGTCTTCTGAAGTAACATTTGTTTTTGGATCATACAGCTGCAATCCTAGGGAGAGATAAATACAGAACTCATAAATAATACAGCTCTTTTCTTAGGTTGCTAAGGAAATTTGAATCACTGTTTTGATAGATAAAGCATGAAAATTAGTGCTATGAAAAGAGTTTCCTCCAAACTCAAACCATTAGCATTTTTAAAAAATAGTTTGAAAATTGGAGTCTTTCAGAAAATTAATGACTCTATGGAAACTTAGGACAGTCATCATTTAATAAAAACAAAAGAAAAAATTATCTTGAAAATTAAAATTTGATATATATGTTTGTGTGTATACGAGTGTGTGTATAATTGTATTTATTAGTTCTGTGCTCTACTAATGCCACTTTAATTTTCCAAGAAGTAATATTATAAACCAGACATGCGGGATAAGAAAAATCCTAGACATTCCATAATGGCAGGGTAGCTATACCACATAATTCCCATGTACAGAGAAAAGGGAAGAGAGTGTGTAAAGAATGTGTATTGGAAACCACTTGGGGTTAAGTAAACTGAGCTCATAGTTCAGATTCCGGAAACTGATTATAATCAAAATACAAATATTTAACATGTGGTATTTACCAGATGAAATGGTGAGAAAATATCTAATCTTGTTGAAAATTCGAGTGTTCACTTCCCAGTATTACCTGCACCTGCGAGGTTGCTAAAGTGGCCTTACTGTTTGGTATTTTGTAAAGAAATATTTCGCAACAAAAAATAAGTGCTTATTAAAAGGAAAGTCACCTACCCTTAATGTTTTGTTTACTGATAACTATTGTTATTTCAGCTATTAGTACAAGATTTTCTTTTGACAGCCGAATCCATATTGGCTTTGCCTTCTTAGTGCAAGATATTTCCTAATGATAATGATTTTGAGCTTGTATTTATGTGCAACCACCTGCTCTTCCCCTCTAAATGTATTCCGAGATAAGCTGGTAAACTTGAAGGGCATAAGTCACATGAAAGAATTTCAGTTATCCAGTTGGATAGCTGAAAACATGAGGTGAGCCCCGTTATCCCTGACTTTCATTTTCTGAATATACCCTGTAATGAACTGCAATAAAATAACTTCCAACTGGAATCTTCATCTGAATAATCAACTATTTACATTAATCACAATTAAATTTCTTGAAGAGAAAAAGAAAATTATTAACTTGTAGAAATGAGAGTATATTAGGGCTTGCCATTCTATTTTGTTAAGGAAAAGGAGAGATATTATACTTGGGAACATTATTGATAAGAGAAAAATACGAATCGTCTATATCACAAGTATTGTGCGTTTATTTTTCTTCCCTAGGTTTTAACTCTTTAATATGCTTTGAATTTACCGTCTCCACTTCTTCTAGGACTTTGCTTTATAATTTACCCCTTCATAAACTCTTTTTATCTTCTACGTTTTTCTCTGGTTCTTTCTACTATCTTGTCACATTAAAAGAACCTTCGCTTGACCACATATTCCCCTCCACTATCTTTCCTTCACACACCAAATAGCAATCTATTGTTATTCTCTCTAGTACATCACTTTCCAGAAACTCCTCAACCCACCACAAAATGTCTATCTACTGCCTGCACTCATCCTCAGTAGACACGTGCCTTCTTAGGGTTATCAGAAATCTCCTAACTGCCACACCCAGTAGTCACTTGCAGAACTGATCTGACATGACCTCTTTGTAACATAATGCATTCCGACCTCCTCCTTCCATTCTTGCAACTCTCCTCTCCTTGACTGTTACGATGCCATTCTCACATGGGTCTTCCTTTACTTTTCCAGCTGCTTCTTCCCAGATCCCACATGGACGTTGCTTCTTCCACATAGTCAATAGATGTGGACGTCATGCAAGTTAAGATTAGCATGGCCACAAATACTCGGCAGTTCTTCCCATTAAGAGAAGCTCTCTATTTCTTCACCCCTTGAATAGACCTTGGAACTTGCTATGACCAATGGAATGTGACAAAAACCATGTTTGCAAGTTCTGGAGTTCAGGCTTCAAAAAGTCTTGCAGCTTCTGCTTACTTCTTTTTGGAATGCAGTCTGAGACTCCTATTTGATGAAAAAAGCCTGAGTTCAAAGAGTATATGGAGAGAAAAGAGGCAAACCATCGAAATAAAGTTGCTCTACCTGAACTGAGCCCTCAGCCAATCAGCTGCTCATGAGAGAGCCCAGGTGAAGCCAGCAGAAGAACCAGTCCTGCTGACCCACAGAATTATGGAAAATAATAAATTGTTCTTTTAGCCACTAATTTGGGGAGTGGTTTTTTTTTTTTTTTTTTTTTTTTTTTTTTCTTTTTTTCTTTTTGAGATGGAATCTTACTCTGTCGCCCAGGCTGGAGTGCAGTGGCGCAATCTCGGCTCACTACAAGCTCCGCCTCCTGGGTTCAGGCCATTTTCCTGCCTCACCCTCCCGAGTAGCTGGGACTACAGGTGCCCGCCACCTCGCCCGGCTAATTTTTTTTTTGTATTTTTAGTAGAGACAGGGTTTCACCGTGTTAGCCAGGATGGTCTCGATCACCTGACCTCGACCTCCGCCCGCCTCGGCCTCCCAAGTGCTGGGATTACAGGCTTGAGCCACCGTGCTGGCTGGGGAGTGTTTTATTATGCAGTAAGTGATAACTGATACAGTTGGCATCCCCTAAGTTTTCGACTGTGACTCATTTCTTGTCTCACTAAACACAGTCTTGTGTGTGACTGCAATAATAGTTGCAGTCTGTAAACCAGTTGTATGATGATGGTTCTCAAACCTAACTATTACGACCTTGAGTTCTAGACCTATATTCCCAGCTTTTTTTTTTTGAATCTTGATATTTTCATTTTCATAACTTACAAACACCTCAGATTTGACCCGTGAAAACTAATTCATCATACTCTTCTTTCAAATATCAAACTATTCCATTACCTGAGTTCCTATCCTACTGAATGCAATTATTAATAGTATTCCCCATCTGTCTACCCAGCTTGAAAAATGAGTTTTCCTAAACTCTTTCCTTTGCCTCTCTCCTCTTTAACAACCAATCACTGTTTATCTTTTCTCTTAAATAGCCCAAATATCTGCCCTCATATTCATCACTACCACAATTCAGACAACTCTTTTACTATATATTACTGTAGTAAGATATTGTATATTCTGTTATTATAAAATCTTTCCCCTTCACATTTGTGCCCCATAATCTTACCAGACTGTCATTTTTAAAATGTAAATCTTGTTTTAATTTCTTTGATTGAAATCTTTAAATTATTTCTGAGTCTTGCATTTTAAACCTGTCTCTGTCTCCCTTTATCCCACTCTCTATCTCTTTTCTGCTCCTAGGATTTCTTCCATAATCTGACTCCTCTAACTCATAGCCAAGCATTAATTAATATACATATTGAGTTAGCCATTCCTTACTTCTTGCTGATCTCTAACAGGTCTACTATGAGAACAACCTGCTGTTATACATATCACATTATTGATTGCTAGACTGGAACGGACCGCATCTGCTATGCTTTTATTTTGACTTCGAGCTTTTCCATAACCTGTTGCGTTATGCTGAAACATCCTTTGATCCCTTCTCCATCTAACTCTTACTCTGCTTTAAGTGTTAAGTGTTGCTTTCAGGAAAGTTCTCTAACCTTCTCTGAATAACTTCACTTCCACAAACCCAAATGGAAATGTGTGCTTATTTATGTATTTATTTATTTATGATAGGAAGTCTCACTCTGTTGACCAGGCTGGAGTGCAGTGGTGCAATCTTAGCTCACTGCAACCTTTACCTCCCAGGTTCAAGTGAGTCTCCAGCCTCGGCCTCCCTGATAGCTGGGATTACAGGCGCATGCCACCATGCCTGATTAATTTTTGTATTTTTAGTAGAGATGAGATTTCACCATGTTGATACTTCTACAAAATCTAATATACACTTAGTAGTAGCAGCACTTTGTACTTTAGATAATGCTTCCTTTTTTGCTAATTTGCCAGTCAAGTCCTGGACTAAGTCTCACTTTCGACTAAATGCCTAATACAGTAGGTATTAATCTTGGGAGTGGGGTGGAGATGAGAAGGGGGAGTTGTAGGGAGATATGTAAAGGGAATTTCTCAGTCAATAATCTAGATCGAGTGTCTGTAAACTAAGGTCCTCGTGGTTATAACTGCCCCACCACCTGTTTTTGTAAATAAAAGTTTTATTGGAACACAGTCACATCGATTTCATTATGTATTGTCTATAGCTGTTTCCATACTACAAGGACAGAGTAGTTGAGATGGAGACACTATGTCTGGGAAAATATAAAATATTTATTATGTTTTTTACACAAAAAGTTTGACAGCTCCTGTCCTAGATAATTTGGCTGCCCCAGAAATCTACACTGTATTTATTTAAATAATAAAATGTTTATTGAACTTCAATATCTACACAAGTTTTCTCTGTGCCATTCTCCAGGAGATAAACAGGTAAAAATAATGTGATCTTTACACACACACACACACACACACACACACACACACACACACACACACACCCTTACAGTCCATTGGAAATAATGGCTATGTTTGAAAGCAATTTGAACCAAAGGTAATGATTAAAGGATCATTAAAAGGGTGACTGCCTCATGTGGCCTGACTGTGATTCATGTAAGATTAGTCAGCCTGACAGCCCTGACTGGGAAACCAGTTTGTGTTTTGCCTTTGAAAGCCTCACTCCAGGTGCATCGTGCTATTCTGTATTAATCAGCCCCATATGGATGTCAGGAAGGACAAGAGTAGGTTGAATGAAAGGCTGCTCTCACAGTCCCATCTCAGGTGCAGTGTATCCAAACACCAGGTGTTTACAGGTGGAATATTTGGAAACATTAAAATCACACCTTAATTTTCTTCACTCTTCACCCTGATGTTCTTCCCTCCCAAAACCTATCTCTGTCATATTTTCTGTTCTTTATGATGACACACATGTATCTCCAGTTACTCAGAACCAAAATCTAGTCACCAATGCTTCTTTTTTCCCATCCTGATACAGGTCCTATGCATTGAATTTTCAATTCCTATAAATTCTGCCTCCATGGTGACTCTTAAATCATTCTTCTCTTTCTGTTTAAGAAAGTCCTTCAACTCTCCCATACCTGGCCCACTCTTACTCTTTCTCTATTCCTTCCAATATTTTTAAATATATTTATTCAAGTTTGTTATTTATGTGACATAATGATCATATCATTTTCTTGCTCATAGCCCTTCAGTGGTTCCCACCACAATCTAAGGAAAAAATAAATTAAATTTAAAAGTAAAATAATCTGTTTGGCCATTCACAAACTCACTGATACTATTATGCCAAATATTTTACATTTCCTCCTTTCTCCTTTACCTACAATATTCTTTTTCCCAACTTGTCATATTCTAACTTTCCCTCTCATTTGGATGCCAGGATTCCTGTTTTGTAAAACCCACAGAGGTTGTTTCTCCTTGTCACCTAACATACCACTCTATCTATATGTCAGTCCTGAGTTTCAGGCCCTAATATCTTACTGAATACCTCTACTTTATATATTTAACTAATCTGAAACTTAGCAAGGCTGGAGAAGAATCATTAATTTTCCACACATTCTTCCCAACATCTGCTCTTTGACAAATGTCTTCAGAATCATCCCTGTTAAAACCGTCAGAGTCATCCCTCATTTTTCATCTTCCCTCACTCAGTACAAATTTAACTTCTCCTTCCAAACTGTATCCATTTTGTCCCCTACATTCCTTCTCTACTATCATTACACTAGTCATCACCTTTTGCCTGTACTACTGTAATGTCACTGCAACTAGATTCCCTGCTTTCACTCTTTGTCCTACTACAATTACCTCTCTACATACTAGCTAAGTTGACCTTTTGAAAAATGTAAATAAGATTATATAATTCCCCCTGGTTAACACCCTTCAGTGGATTTCCCTTGCATTTAAAGTACAATCAACATCCCTTATGATCCACAAATATCTAAATGATCACACTCCATCTAGATCTTCAACTACTTTCCCTACTAGTTAAGCCCCTTACTAACTGGTCTTCCTTCGTGTTTTCCACAGCTCCAAACCATATTCTGTCTTAGTGACTTTATGCTTTCTGTTCAACCTGGCTGAAACAGTCTTCTACCACAAGCCTGACATGCCTGATTTCTTTGGTTCATTACAGTCTTAACTAACAAGCCAACACTTCCCAGACCACTCTCCACTCTCCACTACACGACTCTATTTTTTCCTTATAACAGTAATTACTATCTCAAATGTCTAATTCACGTATTGTTCTTGCATTGTCTATCTGTCTACCACTGCATTACACATGCAATCAGAGGAAAAACCAACCTTGATTATCTTTCTCACTACTTTATCCTTAATATCTAGAAAAATATATGGCACATACTACAAGGTAAATAAATATTTATTATTCAACATGTGGATTTTATTATGACACTTTAAAATGCTTGCTTTATATTTCAATTGTTTACATATGGCTTGTGTGTCTTGTTAATCAGCAAGCTCCTTAAAAACATAATCCATACCTGATTTATCATTAATACTTCACAATATAACTCGATATAAATATGTGTGTGTGTGTGTGTGTGTGTGTATTTAAATAGGTCACAAGTCTGATGGAATGAGATTTGTGATCTACTTAGAACATCATGTATGTTTTTTTCTGAAATGATAAAATAAATTTTCTAGTATCTAATAGCACAAGAGTGTGGTTGTAGCAGTAATAATTTAATTGTACATTTAAAAATAACTAAAAGTGTAATCAGATTGTAACACAACGATAAATATTTCATGTGGCAGATACCTCATTTACCCTGATGTGATTATTATGCATTGTATGCTTGTATCAAAATATCTTATGTATCACATAAATATATATACACACTTACTATGTGTCCACAAAAATGAAAAATAAAATATTATGAGCATATTCTGTAAAACACTACATTCCAGAGTCAACCGTTTTACTGAATCTTCTAAATTGTGATTACAGCAAGTCCTCCTAATTAAAAGTAGAACCACAAAAAATGCTTAACATTGTTAAAACAGTAACTTAGTCTAAGTCTCATGGCTATTAGTTATAGTTCTAGGAAGAAATTCCTTGACTTCCACTGCTGGAAGAACAGGCAGTCAAGGAATAAAGTTGAATGCTTTGTGGTCTACCTCTGTAATGTGCCTAGTTTCCTGCACTATTAACAAAGATGAAACCTCAACATTTTACTATGGCCTTTTAAATGTTTTTACTAATCATGTACAATTCTTCTCCATATGAGAAGGTAGTTATTACATGTCTACTCCATAAAAAGTTCCATGGTTTACTAATAGCATCTCTCTTATCTTCCAGGCAAACACAAGGTCTTATGTGCAGAGCTGAAATAGGTATCCTTTTAGGCTTTACTGTGGAAGACTGTGTTTTGCCAAAACAAATGCTCTTCTACTGAATGCTAAATTACCACAGTTAACCATAATTTCAGGGATTCCAGTGGGATTGAAAAAGATCAGAATAAATAAGGAGCATTAAGAGTAACTAAAGGGGCCGGGCGCGGTGGCTCAAGCCTGTAATCCCAGCACTTTGGGAGGCCGAGACGGGCGGATCACGAGGTCGGGAGATCGAGACCATCCTGGTTAACACGGTGAAACCCCGTCTCTACTAAAAAATACAAAAAACTAGCCAGGCGAGGTGGCGGGTGCCTGTAGTCCCAGCTACTCGGGAGGCTGAGGCAGGAGAATGGCGTGAACCCGGGAGGCGGAGCTTGCAGTGAGCCGAGATCCGGCCACTGCACTCCAGCCTGGGTGACAGCGCGAGACTCCGTCTCAAAAAATAAATAAATAAATAAATAAATAAATAAATAAAAAGAGTAACTAAAGGTATATGAGGTGGCTACAAAACGTCCCAACCATTGGTTGAGAACAATAAACATGCACCAGAGGGCATATCAATAGGCCTCTGACACAAAGCTTCTACCAATCATACACCATAATTAATGAGCCTGAAAATTTGCTGAAGTTGGACCACAATCTGCATAAATGGAAATAAAATTTAAAAGACTCATAAAATGGTAGAGTTATTCAATTTCAAGATCTGATAAACTGACCAATTTAATGTGATGATTAGAATAAACAGAAGTCAACTGCCATTGACTTTCAACCTGACAATGTTATATAAATACATGAAATTATTTTAAACACTTTTATTGTAATTGTAAAATATTGTTTTCCACCAACTCAACTAAGATTATTGATTATTGCCAAACTGACCATATCATTGCCCACTTCTTGGATTCTTCTCTTTTAATTATCATATGTGAGTCAATCTTAGCCCTGTGTGATTCAGCCCCCTCCTACATATTTTTCTAAATCTATTGCATTCCCTTCTCTTGTTCAAGCCTGTTGCCTGTGGGAGTTTAATAAATGCTAGCTAATTACGATGATGCTCATTTTATTTTCCTTTACCTCCATTTACTCCTCTCTTAAATATTTCTACATAGAGTTAATCAACATTTATTGAGCACCTACTCTACAGAGGAATAGCCTTCATCAACTCCAAGAGATTATACTCTCTTAATTGTATTACAAAGATTATGATTTTGTCTACCCTGTCAAAGATAGTTTTCCATGGAAGAGTGATTTTTAAAAAGTTCTTGCATGAGCTATTTTACTATAATGCTGTTTTCTCAATTAGGAGTTTAATCTCTTAGGAATGGGGTTGTGTCTTTGCATGCCTGGTACAGTACTAAACACAGTTTACCCGTCCTAAAGAAATAAAATTAAAAGGTAGCCACTCAGAACATTCCTATAACTGTGTTGCTAAACTATCTCAAATAAGAAGGAGATATGCTCCATATTCAACAGTGAGGTCTTTAGAAGCCATTCAGTCTCACCCACCCAACTTCACTCATATGCCTACCTGGCTGTGCTCTAGGAGGATGAGGGAAGGTAAGAGCATCCCTAGAGAACGAATGACCATGCTCCTTGATTTGTTTTTCTACCAAAAGGTTGATAAAGTCTCATATCATCGATTTACTAGATATGGCCCTTTACCACTTGAAAGCCAGGAGCTGAGCCTAGGAACAGGGAAGATGAGAGGTCAACCTTGCATTAATGGATTCATTTTTTAAGGTACCCATGTATCCACTTAACATAAATACACTACTGACCAGCTGTATTTTGAGAGTATATGTTGAATGTCTTTATTCAATCAACAGATATTTTTTGAGCACTTACTCTCTGGCTATCTAGGAAGGAAAAAGACAAGTAAGGTCCCTGCTCTGATTGGACCTATACTCAATGATTTTTTTAAACAAAATGCTTAAACCACTTTATTTATAAAAGCAGGGTGCATTCTAGTCTGAAGATATAAACTTCTGAGCATAATTTTCCTTGTTTTTCAGCAGATTTAATTTACATTGCTCATTCTTATACTTGAAATATTACTGCCAGTGCTAAACATCTTCGCAAGGCTCTACTCCATTCTCATAAATACTTCGTACTGTATGATCATTTATATTAGTAATTGCTTTCAATTTTATCCAACAAATACACAAACTTTCTCTAGAAGGTGTAGTACTACAGCAGACTCCACGAGAATGGAATCACAATCTATTAAAAATAGTAAAGAATTAGCACTTAAGAAATCAGTGCTGTGTTTTGCCAATGTTGTGTTTGGATGTCAAGAAATTAATTAAGCAACCATATATTAAAGTCATTATAATGCAGAAGTAAGCTGAACTTTTTCTTCTGACGTATACCTGGTGCAGATATCACGAGGTTTCATTTTAGAAAGCTGATATGTAAGAAGCAAAGAGATTCCTTGTCAAGGACTGGTATTCATATACACCTGCAAGAGTTAAACACATACCCCTACTTCAACCTTATTTCATTTTTGGAACTAATATCAAAAGAATAGAGCCACACATTTGTGAATTATTTAGGGTTATCATCAGATCTCCTGGAACTACATGACAATAACATAACATCAAAACTTTCTGAGTTATACAGCCAATAAATACATTATCTAAATTAAATTGTTAGACAGCTTCAAACTTTTTAACACTTCTCTCCAAAAATTGATTTAAGTACTTCTCACCTTGACATGTGTCCAGGCACTGATACTGTATATAATATATTTTATGTAGTACAAAGCTGGCTTAGTTTTTCTTCAGAAACAATTCAGGTTTAACCTAGAGCTCAATTTCACCCTTGCCACAGCTCTCAGGATATTTTTGCTAGGGATAAAGCATTCCAGTCATTGTTCCTAATGAGCTATCCACTGCCAACTAATAACTACTTGAGTTACCAGATATAATCAGGGGAAATCACTTTCAGGAACTCCTGAGAACTGTGAAGATTTATATACTCAAATATCTGGCACTTCTCCATACAATTTTGGGAACATTTTGAATCTTGATTGGAAGGATAAACAAAATAGTGCATAATAATTTCCCACTCTGCAGAATACACAAATTACCATACTTCTAATTACAGAGAGAAGACATCCTTCTTGTCAGCAACTTTTACCCTAACCACAAAACTTAATTCTTTCTTCTGATGAAGCAATCATTGAATGATTTACTTCTAGTGACAATATAATGTACTTGGCTTTAAGAACTTTTGGCTAAGTATGTTCTAATTGATTAAAAAGTAACCTGGAATGCAAATTTTATGTATCAATTATAAAACAATAAAGCTATAATATTTTATGCTCATAAATTCAGGACAAGCAAATTTTTTGGAGTCTTTTAATTTTAGGTTGATATTACAAGTATGTCTGCCATAGCCTGTAGTGGATATTCATATATCAGTACGTTTTGAGAAAGTCGAAGGAAACCCTCGAGATGAAATTAAGGGAAAATGAAGACAAAACTAAATAGTACTTCAACATAATTTTAAATGCCCTTTAAACTGGATTCAATATTTTTATATTCATTATTTTTTATCTTACAAATCACCTATGCAAACTATTCTCATTTCCTATTTTGAAAAATACATTAGACACTATTTCATTATGGCAATGTTGTACTTCCAGCAAGGTTTGGTGAAAGTACCAACCAATTCTCTGTCTCCAAACTTTATTAATTAAAACACTACAAAATCATACCTTACAACCATGTGTGCCGAAACAGCTTTCTAATAACATTCTAGTTATCTGAACTTTTACAAAATTTCTGATTGTTACTTAGACATATTAACATTAAAACAATCTTTACCTTGAAAACATAATATAATATAAAGACAATCACATTCACAAATGGAATCTATGTGAATGGTAAATAGGTTAATAATCTAAATCCAATTGCTGAATGTCCACATGAATCTCAAATGGATTGGTGTTTCATTATTTACTTATTTAGCTTTTATGTGAGGAACACTGGCTCCCTAGCAACTTTCAGAAAACACTGTCAGAACTTGAACAGCTTGTTGAAATATATCTATACTCTCAAACATTTGTATTCTTTGTATCTCTCAAACCTTTGTATTCAAACATGTTGAACAAAAGTCTGATGAAGAAGATATGCATCAAGAATCTTTGGAATTCAGTCATAGAATATTCTGTTTTTCTGGAATCAAAGTAATAATTCATCTCCTAAAATCAACAGATTCTCTTAAAATCGAAGTCTTTCAATTAAACATTATCACACTTAGAAAAATTTAAAAGATTAACTCTCATTGTAAACAGAAAAAAATTTAGATTGGTTCCATGTCTTTATATGAAAGTTTGAAATGAAATGCCTAATTATATTTGGGCATACAAACTTTTCAGGCTTTTTATTTAGGCATCTATTATTCTCAAATTTCCTGAATACTATTTCCTAAATTGTTGAACTAAATAATCTTTAAATTTGGGGAAAAAATTATCTAGTGCGATCAAATTTGCGTGGTTTCAAAATCCATATAACTATGGGTCTATCTCTTTAGGTTTTGAATTACATTAAATATCAACTAACTCTTTAAAAAGTATTCACTTTTATGTAATACCAGCTAGTGTCACATGATGAATAGAGAATACAATAATTAGTATATTTATACTTTGAGTACAAATTATAATTCAATTTACAAAATTGATAATTGTATTGTAGTTCTACCACATGGCAGGCACTGTCTTGGACATGAAAACACAATGGTGTCTACACAGATATGGCCCCACCTTCTCCAAGCTTTATGGTTTGTATTTTCTAAAATTTTGTATTGCCTCATACTTTGAAGTTTTAATTGCATCCTGTTTGTCTCTAAAGCTCTCAATTATCCATTTATTATAAGAACATTTATAGTACTATCTTATGAGGTTCAATTCTGGGTGATTAAGTATCACTCCAAGAGTGACCAAAAGTGAAAAGAGAGGCAGAGAATAGCATGCAGAAAAATTCTGTAAGCAGACTTTCTCATAATTTTATGATCTTTAATCTCCAATATTCCTTGTAACAGTACATATGTTTTCCTGCTGATAATGATGCAATTATGCTCAAGTAGTTTTTTGTTATTGTTGCCTGTCATATATCATAAGGCATATAAATATATTTGTTATCCAAATTCTTACTTTACATTGTACAAGAAATTTTATGTCTGTATTTGAAGAATATAGTGACTCTTATCAGATAACTATCTTATCATAAATCACATTTTCCATGAAAGGATAAATCACTCATCATTGAAGAAAAGATATTTTGTTTCTGTGCTTTAGAGTGTGGTTATTCAAATCATTATGGAAACTGTAAACAAAATGAGCAAACTTAATCTTGCAAGTAATTTTCACCTGTGATCTCACCTCTGCTAAGGTGAAAAAACAAAACCAAAGACCCCGTATATAGCATTACTAAATACCAAAACAAATATTAATTCTATTTCAATACACTCTGTAATTTATTTACTGCTTAATTTGAAATACCCATATTTTTGTGTCCTAGACCACTGCTGTGGTTTAAATCTTTCTTAAGGATTGAAAGATACAAATCTGTAGAGGGAAATACTTTCATTAGAGAAGCTTACGCATATCCTTACTATTGCCACCTTTTCCAAAACACTTGCCTTTATAACAAAGCATCATCTTCGGGAGCCATTCCATTTTCTGAGAAACTTGAAACACTATTAAACTCTCTATTTTTTATCTTTATTTTCACCTTTTCGTAATTTTGCATAGAAAACTTTTAAAAAATGTTTGTATACTCACCTCCTCGAAAGAAAGCTAGTTTTATAAGTAGAGTAGATAGTAGAGTGGCAGAACTGATGTAATGAAATTGAAGAATGCACTTCTCTGAGGGAAACTCAGGGGCACATGCAAAGTTTTATTGTCCTGTATTTGGCATACCAATGACAGAAATCTCAAATTGCTAACGCAAAACAAAAAAACCTCAAACAAACAAACAGAAAGCCCTGACTACAGGAATAGTATGCCAGAAACACAACTTGATTTATGAAACCATAAAGTTTTCCAGAGTATTTTTGTATATTTTGATGACATTTAAACAAATGCCAAAATAATACTACAAAAATACCACTACAAAAATATCATTTAGAAACCAGAATATTTTTATTTTTGGCTTGGGGGAGGCTTTTCTGGAATATTCTAGAATATTTTAAAATACATTGTCACCATCAAAGCACAGATTTTAAACACTCAAACCACTTTATTTTAATATACAGTTTCATTATCTGTAATTATCATAAATACCATATTTGTGAAATATTGTCAAATTATTAGAAAATAAAGCTTACTTAGAAACTTTTACGGTATTTATCAAGGCCATTTAATTTCTAAAGGAAATTTTGTCAACTAAATCACGAAAACATTTGGAATGAGTTAAAAACAGGATTTTCAAAGTAGACATGTGTGCACAAAATAAATTATGGAGATTTACTTTAAAGTTGTATTACTGTATATCGTCAGGTAGACACTTTAAAATAATTATATCATTTCCTACCATGTAATTGTATCCTTTTAAATCTGCACTGAGCAAATTATGACAAGTACAAACAGGCATGATTGAGAGAAAAGTGGTGGACAAGTCCCTATGCCAAAATAAATATATCTTAAAAAATATAGCCCATGTCTAAATTTATTCTCAAGTTTTTGGCATGAAAATGTAACATTTGATGTGTAAATAAAATATTTAACAAGACTAAAATAGACATACTGTCCTAGGAAAATATGTGTGTGTATGTGTGTTTTAAGTAACTTATTTATACTACAGGCATTTCAAGCTTGAAATATCAAATCAAATCAAAGTAAAATAGTAATAATAAGGATTAGAGAGGATAGCTGCTTGAATCCTTCTTTAGTGCTTATAACTTCCTAAAATTCTCAAAGATTTTTGAAAGAATCAGTTCACACAGAGTTTCTCTCCAGACTATTTTCACTTTGGGAACATTCCAGCTTTCAGGAATGCCCCGCTCTCAGGGGAGCCAAAGCATTGTTTCTGAATTATATCAGCAGATTTATTTCTCATCCTATTTAGTGACTATAAAGTTTAGTTATCTCGTTATCAAAGTTTCAACTCTTTCTATAATATTCTAAAGCTCTGTTTGAAACAAAACGACACTTTTTATTCTACTACCCTCAAATGTCCAGGGCAACAAAAAGAGAAACTGTTTATCTTGCTAATTGTGGAGCCAGGACTGGTCAAAAGGGGAGAAAGGAGTAAAAAATATTCACTCTTTATCGTTTGCGATCCTTGAGCTGGTAAATGCCATCATCAATACTGGGGGAATAGCCTTACCATCTAGGTATTCATACTAGCCTAACTCTTTAGGCTAGGGCTTTGTCCCTACAAAGCCTTTTTTATCAGAATCTAACAACCACAAAACACAGGCTTTCACAGGTAGGGTCCAGACTACACATACCAGACACATACACACACACAGACACACACACACACACACACACACACACGCTTTACTTTACCTGTTTTTATGCCGAGTCTTGAGCAAGTTTCTTCCAAAGGGAGCCATGGTCTGTCGGGCAAATGAATAAAGAAGTTATGTTAAAGCGATCTGGGGGTAGGGGTGGGGGTGTCTGGATTTCCAGGGTAAAGGGAGGAGGGCTGGAAGCTTTCTCTTCTCCTCGAATGTTCCTGGCTTTCAGCTCATTAGTAGCCGGCTGAGAAAGTTGCTGGAAGTTGTGCAACTGCTGCTTAACTTTGAACTGCGGGATTGTTGTGGCTGCTGCACCTTTGGAGACCTGCCCGGCTTCAGCCTCGAAGAAGGCGTTTGGAAGCAGGAAAAGAAAAAAAAAAAAAAAAAAAAAAAAAGAAAGAAAGAGAGAGACAGGAAGGGAGGAGGACTCCATTGTGTTCTGTAGTTATTTGCAGACTAGCTAAACTTAAAGAACTGCCAACCCCACAGGCATGGTAATACCAATGGAATGGGAATTTCACTCGATCTGGAAACCCCCATCCCCCGCTTTCCACACCCAACCACACAAGGTGTACTGAAAGCACATAAAAGGATTAAAAGTAAATATCCCCCAACTCCTGCTCAAGCTCCAGTCTGTGGTAAGTCATCTCATCATGGCAAGAATGAGGGAGAGCCGAAAACTCTGTTTGCCAAGGCATTCGACCCCCAAATCCCCTGCCAGGGTGTCAGGACTTTAAAATATATTAGGGAGAGCGAAGCTGGAAACCAGATCAAGGTGGACTCACAGACAATTTAGGATTTTAAGTCCCTGAACTCACGGTCTTAAGAGCTTCTTCCAGGTCCCTCCTCCACACTCTCAAGTTCATCTTGCAAAAGTTGAAGGACCTGAAGGACCACAGGGCTCCAGGGCTGATGCATCACAGTTTGGTCTAGGAACCAGCTGGAGTTTAGTGTTTGACTTCCACAGAGTTTATGTTGACCCCTACCCCATCTTTGACATTCACTGGGCCTTTAGAGCCCTGGGAATTTCAGAGGAAAAGCAAACTGCTCCTGCCCTCAACGAGTAAAGAAGACACACCTAGGGGATCTGCTGGAAGTCGAAACGTGACGGGAAGTCTAAGGGAGGGAGAGTTTCACCTAGTCCCAGGAGAGCTCCAACCCAGAAGCAGGGCAGGGGAATGGAGCTGGGAGAGTTCAGGGGCCTGCAGGAAGCCCAGGGCAGCTCCCACCAGGTACCTGGCACTTATGGGAAAGCGCTGTTTAGGGGCAAGGGCCAGGAGAGCTTTCTCATGGACGTGTTTTACTGGGATTTTGGCCCCCTGAAACCACCCCACCACCCTTCACCCCACCAGGCTTCCCAGGCTTCCCAGGCAGATGATGAGGGAGGGAGGGAAAAGAAAGTCAACAAACTTGTGAGTTCCTTCTGAGCCTTGGCAAAGAATATGAATGGCTCACGCTTACTTTGGGAGTTTATCCCCTGCCCCCAACACCACCAAACAAAAAAGTGATCTCAAGGGCTTCCATGATTCTGATACACACTGATTTATGCAGTGCTCAGATAAATCATGTTTTTCATTATTTATTATCATAATCTTTCTCTATTCATCTATATTTCATGTTTCTGTATGTACATATACACGTGTCATATACTATTTTATTATTTATAATATTTATTTATAATTTTATATAATAAATCATATATTATATCCATATATACATCCAAATCATTATGAAGTGAAAAACATTACAATAGCTAATGTTACAGTTTAGTTACCTTTTTATATCCCTGGGAGTTAGGATAATTAAAAAATACATACCCATCTTAATTTGATATGGTCAGTGATTCCAGAGAAAATCCAGGCACCAAAAGTTGTAATGACATGTTCTGTGTATATATATGTATAAATGTACACATATATACATGTATAAACATCTGTATGCACATCTTCATCTTTGTAAACATAAGTGTATATATGTGTGTGTGTGTTTTATATATATGACATACTGTGTATATATGCGCTTACGATGCAACATAAGTTACCTAATCTTGGGTGTATTTCTGTTTTGGTTCTTGATTTGGTTTTACTAGCACCTCACAAGAAATGATTTAAACTATTATGGAAGTTTACCTAGTTATTCTAAGTTGTTCACAATGTAATCCCTTAAAGCTATACTGTTTACTTATTAATATAATTGTTGCAGTCAATTTGCAAATAATTTCACATTTACAAATATCCCTACACTTCCTGTAGTTTCGATTCTGCACACTTATTAACATTTTATATACATATGTGTATTATGTTTTTCAATAAAAGAGTTTTAATGGGGAACGAGGAAACAATACTGTGTCTTTACTAGCATAATCTTACGTTGAGTTTCAGGTTATCACAAATGAGTTTCATTTAGGTGTCATTAATCCTCACATAAAATGCCCTATTAATACTTTTCATGGCAAGCTCTTTGATGTATAAGAATTACACATAAAAAGGTTTGTACTCACTAAATATATACCATTTTTATTTGCCAATTATACCTTAATAAAGCTGAAAGAAAAAGCACAGAGGGTTAATGACTCTCAGATAGTAGAAGTGGAAAGGAATAAAAAAAAATGAATACTGATGCCTTAATAGAAAATTGAGCAAAAACAATCCTAAAAGAAAGTAACAAAAGTCATTCTTTTTAAAAAATTTTTATTTTTTTATTTTTTTGAGTTAGGATCTTCCTGTGTGGCCCAGGCTATTCACAGACACAATTGTTGCACACTATAGTCTCAAACTCCTGAACTCAGGCAATGCTTTTGTTTCTCCCATCTAAGTAGCTAGTACTACAGGTATGCTCCACCATATCCAATTAAAAACATGTTTTTAAAAATTGACTACAATCTGCAACAATTTGTTGTATATTTTAGAATAACGAATAACTTCAATTTAGGAGTACAATTTAAAATGTTTGGAACACAAATAATGAATGCTTGAAGGAATGAAAACCTCATGTACCCTGAGGTGATTATTACACACTGTATGCTTGTATCAAAATATCTCATGTACCCCATAAATATATACACCATATATGTACTAATAATGTTTTTAAAGTAACCTTCACTAGTAACTAGATACTGTCTAGTTAAATTGAAACAAGATTTTGTTTTACCTCTGCCAAACTGACTACTTTTTAAAATGACGATGCTCAATAGTGTCAATATGATGAGCATAGTATACTACTCTGCATAAATATTAAAAATTGGCATATCATTTTTCAGAAATGAATTTGGCTATGTAGAGCAATAACCTTCAGAATAGTCAAATTCTCATTCACGTTTTTCTCATAAAAACTTTTTGGAGAAAAATAACAAGTTTCAGAGAAATCTTATACTCATTGATATTAATTCTGAGAACAAAATGAAATAATGCATACCAATTGCTGACATATAGTGTTAACCTAAGTAGTGTTTTTATTATAGGGTAGAGGAGGTTAGGAAAAATTATCTCACACTTGAAACTAAAACAAATGGATGACTGCATGTTATCTCAAACATATAATGGAGCATTGTCTAATAGACTCTTTCAAAGATTATTTAATTCTCTGGAAGAATGCATTGTTTCTTTTACTTACTCTTTTTTTATTTGGCTGAGACTCCATGAGATTAGATATTAAACTGGTTTTTAACAAAAGAGTAAATTTTGTTGTTCAGAAGCAATATAAATTATTTTATCTAGTAGAAAAGATAACACAAATGTAGTTTTATTGCATTGTAGAACATCAACCAACTTTACATCTATTTAATTTTCTCTCAGCATTCTGTCTTTAATTCACTTTCTGTCCATAACAGTCTTTCTTATTCTCTTTTAGACCAGCTTAATAATTCTGCTGGATCCCTCACTAATGAGTTAAGTCAATTTTTGTCACTTGCTCACTACACATTTGTATTAAATTCATGTTTTGGCTTCCTGAAAATTATACCCTGAAAAACTATGAGAACACAGTAGTCCTTTATAGAAGTCCTTTATAGAAGAAGTAGTTCTATATAAGAAGTCTTTATAGAGGAAAGATGGCTACTTAGCTATACAATTTCTACTTTTCTTAAAACATAAAATGTGCAAAAAGGATTTTGATGGTAAAAAATAGAGTGTCCTTTCATTCATTTATGATATGAAGCTCAGCCAAAATAGATAGAAAAGATGTATTCCCTTACAAATAGATTAACATATGAAAAATCAACATTGAAGATGATACATTATACTTGATAAAACAATAAATGTATACTCTCTGCAATTAAATGAAAATGATTTAATCTTTGGTTGACTTGATATCAAAAGCTAAATATTGTTAAAACATGTTGTCTGATAGAGACCCAGCCTGTTTCCATATGAAATCTTGTTTGTTTGTTTGTTTGTTTGTTTTGAGACAGTGTCACTCTGTCACCCAAGCTGGAGTGCAGTGATACCAATCTTGGCTCACTGTAGCCTGGGCCTAAAGGGCTCAGGTGATTCTTCCACCTCAGCCTCCTGAGTAGCTGGGACTACAGGCATGCACCACCACACACAGCTATTTTCTGTATTTTTTTGTAGAGATGGGGTTTTGCCATGTTGACCAAGCTGGTCTGGAACTCCTGGGATCAAGCTATCCACTTGCCTCAGCCTCACAATGTACTGGGATTTACAGGTGTGAACCACTGCACCTGACCCATATGAAGAGGTATTAATTTCCTTTCTGATAACTAAATTTCAAAATTATCTGGGCTGATCTAACGCATGCAAAGAATGGAGAGTAAAGTCTTTGCACAGCTCCCTGACCGTTTACATCGATGTCTTGATTTTCTTCCTCCTACGATATGTTATAAAACTAAAGTTTTAAAAATACCACTCTTATTTTCGTCTTAAATCCTTTAAAGACTCTTTTAGAATTCAGCACAAACTCTGTAGGTTATCATTCAAGGCTCTTTATTACACAAGCTTTTTTGACTTTTAGCTTTAGTATACATGACTTCGCTAAAAGGGCGGCAGATATAACGCGGGAGTTAAGAGTGCAAGTTTTGGAGTTGCACAGACAAGGATCCATGTCACGGCTCTGTCATTTTCTAGTAGAGACCTTGGGTAAATTATTTAACCTTCCAAGCCCCAGTTTTCTCATCTGATAAATGGAGAAAATAATAATAATGTAACCTCATTTTCTTATTAAATATAAGTCTAAGATAATTTTTTCTTCTAAAAAACTCTTATAAAGATGTGCTCTCTTCTTATTGCTAGAAATTTACTTCTCACAATTTAATTATTAAATTGGCTTACTGGTATAATTACAATAGACATCTGTGATACGAGCCACTTGTACCCAGGGCCTTCATAAAAAGAACAGCAGAGCTGAAATTCTTCTGATCACACAGATACTTGACTCTGAGCCAATTTGTCGACACTTACATGGTAATCTGTGAGGAAATAACATACTAGATAGCTTGTTATAATCAATCAGTTCATTTGATTTACTCAAAACCCCATTCTCAATCAAGCGAATAGTAACAAGATAGAACTTCTTTTGTATGGAAAAGAGAGAGAAGAACTTAGAAATAATTAGAGCTGGCCAGAGGGTAGGATCATAATTTGAGTGAGAATCTTTGTACAACAGGTTGTGGCAAAAGAGCATTGTGCAAAACAGAGTTGTTTACAACAAAAAGTAGGAAAGCCCCTAAAAGTCAGTAAAAATAAATTCTTAAATTGAATACCAGAGCCACTACAATTATTATTATTATCTACAAGTACCTATCTTCAGCAGTTCTTTCCTGTCTTAAATTTGCTCATGGTAATAGGAAACTGTCTCTAAAAATTGGAATGGATGAGGCTTTTCTCACAAAACCTTTTAAATATGGATGGTAGGTGTCATGGTTTGTAAATTAACCTCTCTAAGAGGTTTTAAGAATAGAAGAAATGGCCGGGCATGGTGGCTCACGCCTGTAATCCCAGCACTTTGGGAGGCCGAGGTGGGCGATCACAAAGTCAGGAGATCAAGACTATCCTGGCTAACATGGTGAAACCCTGTCTCTGCCAAAAATACAAAAATTAGCCGGGCATGGTGGCAGGTACCTGTAGTCCCAGCTACTCGGGAGGCTGAGACAGGAGACTGGCGTGAACCTGGGAGACAGAGCTTGCAGTGAGCCAAGATCGCGCCACTGCACTCCAGCCTGGGCGACAGAGCGAGACTCTGTCTCAAAAAAAAAGAATAGAAGAAATAACTATCTTGAATGGATTAGGTGTATCTCAGAAGCCGGGATTCCATTTCAACTCTAGGTTTCTATGGTGTCAATGCTCTTTTGATTCTCCATGAAAGTTCAGAATGGCACTACTAAGTTTTGTAGTACTTACATGGAGTCAGGTGGTATAATTAGTCATCCAGCTTTAATAGATTATTCCATTAAAAATCTTTTTTAATAAATTAAACTTAATATTTGAGTAGCTGACTGGCTGAGTGTTGGTCAGATACCTGTGTCCTAAATAAAAGTCCAAATTTCCTCACTAAGGAGCTATGACTGTTATTAACTCTAATTAGATAAATCCACATAAGGCTGGCTACTGGCGGAAATTGCTCCACTTCAAAGAAAGTTTTGAAGGCTATGAAACACAAAGTATGCACATAACATAAAATATGTGCAT
This sequence comes from Macaca fascicularis, assembly GCF_037993035.2. Classification (NCBI taxonomy): domain Eukaryota; kingdom Metazoa; phylum Chordata; class Mammalia; order Primates; family Cercopithecidae; genus Macaca; species Macaca fascicularis. The sequence continues at coordinate 92,733,053 of NC_088385.1, forward strand.
ATAAGTATATAAACGCCACCAAATATACATTCACCTTCTATGGTAAATGATATAATATTATGTTGTAGTGCTTTACATAAGGCATTTTTATATTTGGTGTCTTATTTGATCGTAGCGTGCTGAGCAGGAAAGAAAATAGAATCTCAAATTTGTGGATAAGAAAAGTGACGTTGAGAGCTATGTGATGATTGAATAATCAATCAAAACCAAATCAAGGCCAACCTATTGTTGTTAACAAAAATAATAATTTATAATTATAATATAACCACTTAATTGCCTTTGGAAAATTTCCTTAAGTGATACTTTACTTTTATTAAGTAGATTTGGGACTCTTTCCTTTTTAAGACTTATTAAAGATTTTGTGAATGTAATGTGAATTCACCATGGTACAAATTTTATTTCCTTATGATATGGAGACCATCATAGGCTCAAATGTATCAGAGCACTAATTGTTACTGATTGAATTGTGTCCTCCACAAAATCCATATATTGAAGCTCTAAACCCAATGTGACTGTATTTGAAGAGAGAGCCTTTATGGCAATAATTAAAGTTAAATGAGGGCATATGGGTGGGTCTCTAAACTGATAGGTCTGGTGTTCTTACAAGAGGAGGAAGAGACAACAGAGTTCTCTCTCTTATTACTCATAAACAAATAAAAAGTCATGTAAGGATGCAGCAGTCAGAGAAGATGGCCATCTACAAGCCAGGAAGAGAACCCTCACCAGAAGCTATTTTCGGACACTTTAATTACGAACTTTTAGCCTCTACAACTGTGAGAATATGAATTTATGTTGTTTAAGCCACCCAGTCTGTGTCATTTGCTCATGACAGCAGACTAATACACCAATAATATGAAGCAAATGAACTTGGACTGACTATAGTACCGTTTGCCCTTTGAGTAAAAGCTACCTCCTCTTACTATCCCTTTGTGTTCTGGAAGAAGAGGTGGATGATTTACACCTGCACTTAGAAGCTTCCTGGGAAGTGCAGGGTTCTGAATCCACACTTGTCCTTTGAGCAGCACAGAATTTTTCAATGAATTAAGGTTTCCTATTGAACTGAAAAGATACCAGTGATGCTAAAAGTGATGCAAATCCAAATGTAAGTGATGGCAATGGCAGGTCATCTGGAGCAGCCGCTGCCAAGACGCAGGCTGCAATGGGGAGGCACAGCCGGGGCTGCATTCTCCACAGAGCCAGCGGGAGCCAGGAACAAGTGGGAAACCCACCGCTACCAAGGAGGCAGGGCAGGAGCTCCCTGGGTGCAACTGCAGCTGTCCAAGCCGTGGTTGCAGACCCCGGCCTCCCTGTGCTCTTGGAGACTGGGAGCAGGCCTCCTGCCTGCTCTCCTGGGCACTGCTGAAGTCACCCAAGTCACAGCTGCAGACCTGTGCTTCCCTGTGCTATGTTTCCTGGGGACCAGAAACAGGCGGAAGCCCTGCCCTCCCGGGTCCAGATGCAGTCACCCAAGCCGTGACGGAGGACCTGGGCATCTCTATAGTCTTGGGGACCTAGAAAGTACCCCCCTTCGTGCCTCATCGGTCTTGAAGGTGTCTGCTCCAGCTGCCTGGACTCTCCCCACTCTCGGCACCGCTCTGATCTCGGGGCAAGATTGCGGCTGAGCCCTGGTGCTGTCACAGCCCAGTCGAGTGTGTGCATGCTTGGGGCAGCACTGCCATGCCAGACCTCTGCTGTCTCAGACCCCTCTGGACTTTGGGCTCTGGTAAGCACAAGAGGGAGGCCCAGTGGGGACTGAGGGAAGCTCAGCACTGGCCTGCCTGGACGTTCTTCATGAACAGCCTGGACACCACAGAAAGCAGTAGAAGGCAGACAGGCTCCAAGGAAGAAAGGGATGGGTCCCTTGTGAAGCCCCGCCTTCAGGCTGGGGAAAGCCTAAAGCCTGGGGGCCAGGCTCCAGTCTCCTGGACCAGAGAGGGAACTCGTGGTGTTTTTTCCTGTGCCTGCCCATGACTTCCCTTGGACGAATCAGCAGGTACTTCCTCCCCTCTGAGGCCCATAGAAACCCCAGACTCAGTCAGATTTGGGAAGACAATGGGATGACTTGCCTGCAGAGAGGAGCTACCTACTCTAATGCCTCCTCTCAGCTGAGAGTTGAACACTAAATGGGACAACCTGCCTGCAGAGAGGAGCTATCCACTCCAGGGTCTCCTCTGAGCTATTCTGGCACTCAGTAAAGCTCCTCTTCACCTTGCTCACCCTCTACTCGTCCACATACCTCATTCTTCCTGGAGGCAGGACAAGAACGCAGGACCTGCCAGATGACAGGGTTGAAAGAGCTATAACAAGGCTGAAACACTCTACTTGCTCACTACATTGCAGGTGAAGGGGAGAGAAGAACTGTGGCGCTTCGGAGAGCCCAGACCTGGGAAGCTCCCGGAGCCAGGGCTGTTACTCCCTCTTTAGGGGCCTGCAGGTCCTGGAGTCTCCAAGCTTCTTGGCACCACCACATTCCCCAGTGTCAGACATGGAAGCTGCTTGCAGTCTACCTGGTCCACCCGCAGCCTCTCAGTGAGCTGGTGCCCGTGCCAGCACCTGGAGCTGCCATCCACTGCAGCAGCCAGTGTGCCTGACTTTGTGCAGTGGTCGGACCCCATGCTCGCTTGCTTACACACCCCTCACCACTCCACATCTGGCTCGCCCTTGGCAGGAATGGAATCCAGGCAGGTAGCGTGAGCCGAGCACAGCCTGACAGGCTGAGTGGACAGAGCAAGCCCAATGGGCCTGAGCAAAACTCAGGCAAAGGTACCACTGTTCATAGAGGTTTCTGGCCAGAAAAGTAACATCCCAAGGATCGTGTGACATAAGAAATTTCTCAGGTTACAGCTTTCTCTCTAGAGTTCAACAGAAAAACCTGCAGACTTATGAGCAAGGATTCTTTCTGGAAACCACTCAAAACAAAACCACTATGGATCTTCAAATTCTAGCTAAGTGTGCGAGTTTCTGAGAGTACATCAGGAAGTAATGTTTGACTACATGACCTTAAGGTTACTTCTTCTACACTTGCCGGTGTCTGAGCTTGTTAGGGCAGTGGTCGCAGATCTGACTTTGTTCACCTAGTGTTTGAGACTGAAACCTTTGAGAGCAATAGAAAACATGGCAGCTAAAAAGCTAGAACTGCAGGTAAGCTGTTCGCATTTGTCAATCTCGGCTCACGGGAAACCTCCACCTCCCAGGATCAAGCAATTCTCCTGCCTCAGCCTCCCGAGTAGCTGGGATTACAGACATGCACCACTACAACCCAGCTAATTTTCATATTTATGGTAGAGACAGGGTTTCAACCATGTTGGCCAGGCTGGTCTTAAATCCTGACCTCAAATGACCCACTCTTGTCAGCCTCCTAAAGTGCTGGGATTACATGTGTGAGCCACCATGCCCGGCCAAGTGTAGAAGGTCTTATTAAAATACTTGTAATGAATAAAAGTGGGTTAGTTTCTAACAAATATTGGCAGAAGTGGTTGTGAATCATCTTCGAGTATTACGTTTTAAAAGACTGGCTTCTGTCTTGCTCTGGGGGAAGCCATTTTGTGACCAGCCCTATGGAGAGGTGCACATGGTGAGGAACTGAAGCCGCCTACCAATAGCCATAGGAGTCAACTTAGATACTCCAGTCCCTTTAGAGATTGCAGCCCTCATCTACAGTTTACCTGCAATCTCGTGAGACACCTTGAGGCCTTGGCATCTAGCAAAGCTGCTCCCAGATTGTTGACTCTTACAAACTGCTTTAGTTAATAAATGTTCTAAGATGCTAAATTTTGGAGTAAATTGTTACAGAGTTAAATAACTGTTACAATTAGATTTAATAGGTATCAAAGAAAGGCAGCACAAAACAACAAAGCGAGTCACTTTTTAAACATTAGATTGGCCAAATTTTAAAAGAATAATACTCCCCAGTATCTACCAGGCACACGCTATTGATGTGTATTTAATTGAAACTCCCTGCTTGGGGAATAATTTGCCAAAATTACATCTGTAAAACTTTAAAGTGCACATTTCTTTTTTATTTAATGGTTCTAATTCTAAAATTCTAACCTAGAGGAGTTCAACATTGTAAATGCCCCAGAAGGTATATTTTGGCATCACTGCATGCAATAGTGAAAAATGAATTGTCTAACAACGATGTATCTATTATAACAACTCTCTAGTGTCAGATGCTATCTCTAAAACAACTATCTATTATATGTCAGACACTTTTCTTAATGCTTACAAAAGTCTATGAGATAGGCTCATGTTCAAATCCATTTTATGATAAAGGAAACTGGGAAGAGAGATGTGAAATAACTTGCTTGCAGTTACAAAGCTACTAAGAGGAAGAGAAGAGATATAAAGCCACGAAGAAGAGATATATAAAGTACATATATTGAGTGTACTTTAATAAGTGAATGTTTAAATACAAAAACACACTTCAATTATGAACCATTTGATACAAATGTTTAAAAGAATAAGATATTTCTATAGACAATTTTACAAACTGATATCAGCAAACTTTTTTCTTTCAAGTGAAACTACATTTCAATGGCTGCTAACTAAATTGCCGAAGGGTGTTAAATAGGTTATGCTAATGAATATAGTGAACTAGACAGCTCTAGCAGATTAGCCCTATGTGGAACATGGGTCCATTATTTCTACAGTTTCTGATTTTTTTTAAGAGAAACCTAAAAATCTGACTTTTTAAAAGTAAATTTTGTCATATTAAATGAATGGCAATAAATTATATTCTTAAAAATCTAAAATCAAATAAGACATTTCTGAATGCAGACTCCCCCCGCTGTGTTCCAGATTGCAATCTCCCTGTGCATTAACAATAATAAATTAAGAACAGTTATTCAAAGTCACCTGACAAAACTTCACTGAAACATGATTGACTCCGTTATCACATCTAAATGAATAATGCCTAATTAAAATGACATTGGCCACACACTGGAAGCAGAGAAAAGGAGAGAGAAAGAATTGCTGCATCCAAGCAATCTCAGTACAAATATTGCCATCCCAAGAATCTATGTATCCGGTACTTACATATTGTGGACACTGCATATGTTTATAGCAGAATGGTTGAGAACGTGGACTCTTGAGCTAGAATACATCTGTTTGAAGCACAGTTCCACCACAAACCACTTATTCAAACCCTGGGCCTCCGTGTCTCTATTTGTAAAGCAGGATATAATTGAATCCCATAGAGATGCTGTAAGAAAACAATGACTCCATAAATACCAGCTATTATTAATGTGGAGATAAAGTATTGTATTACCACAACCAGGTGCCAGAAAGCATTCTTATTATTTACCAGCCTTTCTGCTGACTTCATTCTCACAAAACAATTCCTGATTATAATCACTTGTGTGCAATGAAAGAATGTCTTGGCCTGAAGGTGTGAAAGCAAACACTGTAGTAAAGATCTTAGTATATTTTTTAAAATTGCTACATTTTACTTTTATTTTTAAAATATCAACAGATAAAATTGTATGTTCTTACTATTTACAACATATTTTTGGAGTATGCATCCATTGTGGAATGACTAACTTGGTTAATTAATATATGTATCACCTTACATAGTTATTTTTGTCATAAGGACCCTCTACATCCATTCAGTATTTTCAAGAATACAATATATTGTTAATTATGGCCAATATGTTGTACAAGAGATCTCTTGACATATGTCTCCTGTCTAATTGAAACTTTGTGTCCTATTATCAACATTTCCAAACACGCACCCCCAAAACCATTCCAGTCCCTGATAACCATCATTTTACTTTCTACTTACCTGAGTTCAACTCTTTCAGATTATGCAGTATTTTTCCTTTTGTGCTTGGCTTATTTCACTCAATGTAACATCTTCCAGGTTTATTCATGCTGTCAAAAACTACATAATTCCCTTATTTTTATAGCTGAATACTGTTTTATTGTGTATATTTATCACATTTTCTTTCTTCATTCATCCGTTGATAGACATTTTGGTAGATTCCCCATTTTAGCTACTGTGAATAATGTTGCAATAAACATGGAGATGCAGATATCTCTTTGAAATACAGATTTCTTTTCCCTTGAATATATGCCCAGTAGTTAAATTGATGGATCAGATGGCAGTTTTAGTTTTTTATTTTTTGAGGGACCTCCATACAGTTTTCCATAATTACATTGTCACTAACTGTGTGAGGACTTCTTTTTCCCCACATCCTAGTCAACACTTGTTATCATTTTTTTATAATAGTCCTTCTAACAGGTGCGAGGCAATATCTCACTGTGTTTTTAATTTGCTTTTTTTGACGCTTATGATGTAGAGCATTACATACAGACACACACACACACACACACACACACACACACACACGTTGGGCATTTTGTCTTATTGAGAGAAATAACTATTCAAGTCCTTTGCCATTTTATTTTATTTATTTATTTTTTTTTTTTGAGACAGAGTTTCACTCTTGTTACCCAGGCAGGAGTGCAATGGTGCAATCTTGGTTCACTGCAACCTCCACCTCCTGGATTCAAGTGATTCTCATCCCTCAGCCTCCCTAGTAGCTGGGACTACAGGCATGCACCACCATGCCTGGCAAATTTTTTGTATTTTTTTTTTTTTTTTTAGTGGAGACAGGGTTTTTCCACGTTGGTCAGTCTGGTCTCAAACTCCCGACTTCAGGCGATCCACCCACCTTGGCCTCCCAAAGTGCTGGGATTACAGGTGTGAGCCACCATGCCTGGCCATTTTGCCTATTTTTTAATTGGTTTATTTATTTACTTGGCATTGAGTTGAGTTACTTATATATTTTGGATATTAGCACCTTTACAGTTGCATAGTTTGCAGATATTGTCTCCCATTCTATCAATTGCATATTCACTGTTGATATAGTCTGGCTGTGTGTCCACACCAAAATCCTATCTTGAATTGTAATCCAAATTGTAACCCCCACATGTTGGGAGAGGTACCCCGTGGAGAGGTGATTAGATCATGGGGATGTTTCCTCCTGCTGTTCTCATGATAGCAAGTGAGTTCTCATGGCTTTATAAGGGTATCTGCACTTTCCCCACTTTGCTCTGCAATTCTCCTTCATGTCGCCATGTGAAGAAGGACTTGTTTACTTTCCCCTTTGCCATGATTGTAAGTTTCCTGAGACCTCTACAGCCTGCAGAACTCTGAGTCAATTAAGAGTCTTTCCTATATAAATTATCCTCTCAGGCAGCTCTTTATAGCAGTGCCAGAATTGACTAATACAACTATATTGATTTTTTCCTTTGCTGTGAAGCATCTTTTTAGTTTGATATAATCTCATTTGTCTATTTCTACTTTTGTTAACTGTTCCTTTGGCATCTTATTAAAGAAATCATCACCCAGATCAATGTCATGAACTTTTTCCCTTATGTTTTCTTCTTGCAGTTTTACAGTTTTAAGTGCTACATTTAAGTGTTTTGTTCATTTTGAGCTGTTTTTTATATATAGTGTGATATAAGAATCTAATTTCATTCTTCTGCATGTGCATATCAGTTTTTCCAGTACCATTTATTGAAAAACCTGCTGTTTTCCTATCGTGTATACTTGGCATCTTTGTTGAAAATCAATTGACTGTAATAAAGGGTGGATTTAATTTTGAGCCCTCAATTCTTTTATTTTTAATTTCAACATTTATTTTAGATTCAGTAGGTAACTGTGCATGTTTGTTACATGGGCATACTCCATGAAGTTGAGGGTTAGGGCACATTTGATCCCATCACCCAGGTTGTAAGCATAGTATACAATAAATAGTTTTTCAACCCTTGCCCTCTCTCTCCCCTCAGACCCAAGTAGTTCCCAGTGTCTATTGTTGTCATCTTTAGGTCTGAGTGTACTCAGTGTTTAGCTTTTTCTTATAAGTGAGAATATGTGGTATTTGGTTTTCCATTTATTCAATAATTTGCTTAGGATAATGACCTTTAGCTACATCTATGTTGCTGCAAAGGAGACAATTTTGTTTATATTTATGACTGTGTAGTATTCCATGGTAAACATGTACCACATTTTCTTTATTCAGTCCATCATTAATGGGCACCTGAATTGATTCCATGTCTTTGCTACTGTGAATAACAATATGATAAACATATGACTGGACATGTCCTTTTGGTAGAATAATTGATTTTCCTTTGGTTATATAATAAGTAATGGAATTGCCAGGTTGAAAGGTAGTTCTTTTTTTAATTCCTTGAGAAATCTCCAAACTGCTTTCCACAGTGTCTGAGCTCCTTTATATTCCCATCAACAATATATAAGCATTCACTTTTCTCCATAACCACACCATCATCTGTTATATTTTAACTTTTTAATAAAAGCCATTCTGACTGGTGTTACTTATGTCATTGTGGTTTTGATTTGCATTTCTCTGAGGATTAGTGATGTGGAATATTTTTTCATGCTTGTTGGCTGCTTATATGTGTTCTTTTAAGAAATGTCTGTTCAGGCTTTTTGCCCATTTTTAAAAATTGGGTTATTTGTATTTTACTTGTTGATTTACGTTCCTTATAATAAGATTCTGGACACTAGACCTTTGTTGGATGCATAGTTTGTGAATATTTTCTCCCATTCTGTAGCTTATCTATTTACTCTGTCAATAGTTTGCTTTGCTGTGCAGAAGCTCTTTAGTTTAATTAGATGCCATTTGTCAGTTTTCATTTTTGTTGCAGTTGCTTTTGAGGACTTAGTTATAATTTTTTTTGCCAAGACCAATGTGATGTCTAGAAGCATATTTCTTATGTTTTCTCCTAGGATTCTTATAGTTTGACATTTAAGTCTTACATTTAAGTCTTTAATCCATCTTGAGCTGATTTTTGTATATGGTGATAGGCAAGAGTCCAGTTTCATTCTTCTGCATTTGGATAGCTATTTGGATATCTTCTGCATATGGATAGCTATTGCAGTGCCATTTATTGACTAGTGAGTATTTACTGTATTGCTTATTTTTTGTCAACTTTGTGGAAGATCAGATGGCTGTAGGTGTGTGTTTTTATTTCTGGGTTCTCTATCATGTTTCTTTCATGTATGTATCTGCCTTCATATCAGTACTATGCTGTTTTGGTTATTATAGCTTTGTAGTATAGTTTGAAGTTGGGTAATGTGATGTCTCCAGCTTTGTTCTTTATGCTTAGGATTGCCTTGGCTATTCAGGCTCTTTTTTGGTTCCATATGAATTTTAGAATAGTTTTCCCTAATTCTGTGAAAAAGTGATGCTGGTAATTTGATAGGAATAGAACTGAATCTGTTGGTTGCTTTGGGTAGTTGGGCCATTTTACAACACTAATTCTTCCTATCCATGAGCCTGGAATTTTTTTCCTTTTGTTTGTATCATCTCTGACTTTTTTCAATAGTGTTTTGTAGCTCTCCTTGGAGAGCTCCTTCACCTCCTTGGTTTGATTTATTCCTAAATATTTTACTTTTTGGGGACTATGGAATTGCATTTTGATTTGGTTCTCAGTTTGAACATTGTTGGTGTTTAGAAGTGCTACTGCTTTTTCTACATTGATTTTGTAACCTGAAACTTTACTTAAATTGTTTTATCAGCTCTAGAATTATTTTGCAGAATCTTTAGAGTTTCCTAGATATAGAATTATAACTCAGTGAAGGGAGTTTTTGTACACTGATTTTGTAACCTGAAACTTTACTTAAATTGTTTTATCAGCTCTAGAATTATTTTGCAGAATCTTTAGAGTTTCCTAGATATAGAATTATAACTCAATGAAGGGAGATTATTTAACTTCCTCTTTTCCTATATGGATGCCTTTTATTTCTTTATCTTGCCTGATTACTCTGACTAGGACTTCCAGTTGAATAGGAGTGGTGAGAGTGGGCATCCTTGCCTTATTCTAATTTTTAAGGGGACCGCTTCCAGCTTTTGTCCATTCAGTATGATGTTGGCTGTGAGTCTGTCACACATAGCTCATATTATTTTGAGACATGTTCCTTTATGCCTAATGTGTTGAGAGTTTTTATCATGAAAGAATGTTTGAACTTATCAAAAACTTTTTCTGCATCTGTTGAGATTAACATCTGGCTTTTGATGAGACACACAGATAGAGGGTGTGGGCCAGCACAGCAATCGATGAGAAGTGAAGAGGATAAAAAGGAATCCCTATGGACATTTTAACAATATTAACTATTTAAATCCGGAAACACAATATATCTTTCAATTTATTTGTGCCTTCTTTAATTTCTTTCATCAATTATTTGTAATTTCCAGTGTACAGATCTTTCACCTACTCAGTTAAAGTTATGACAAAGTATGTATTACCAATAACATAAATAGTCCATTAATACATATTTTGTATGCTCTATATATGTATGTAATATACTGTATTCTTACAATAAAGTATGATAGAGAAAGAAGGTTATTAAGACAATCACATGCAAGAAAATATATAGTTACTCTTTGTTAAGTAGCAGTGATCATCATAAACACCTTCATCCTTATCATCTTTATGTTGAGTAGGCTGAGGATGAAGAGGAAGGGAATGGTTAGTCCTCTGTCTGGAGATGATGGAAGCAGAAGAATATTTGTACATATGTGGACCCCTATGTTCAAACTCACATTGTTTAAGAGTCAACTACAGAAGGAAATAAATAATGTCAAGAATATAAATGAATAAAATTGAGAGTAAATGATAGAGAAAGTCAACAAAAGCCAAAAGCCAGTTTTATAAAAAGATGAAGAAAATTGATACATCTCTAGCAAAATTCATCAAGAAATTAAAGAGAAAAACACAATGTCAGAAATGATTAAGAAAATGTTACTATAGATCCTACAGAAAATATGATATAATAACTAAATATTATGAGTAAATACATGTCAATAAGTTTGATGACTTAGATAATATAGGAAAACCAATAAAGGATACAAGTTACTAAAATAAGGATTATCGACCCAGGTCCTATCAATGCATTTAAAACCAAAAATACTTATCTGAGGCTGCATCTCAAGCTGGTATTGTGACCATGTTGTCAGAATTAGTAGAGAGCTTCCTAGAGTGATCATATTGAAAGATAATTATTGGGATGTGTGAATTTTATCACTTGTATTTTCTTAAGCCATTGGTTGTCCAAGTCTTAAGTAATTTGTGATGTACCATGACATCTTGTAGGCATACATTAAAGGACTTAAAAATAAGCAGAGGAAAACTTCTGTCATCCTCTGTGATTAGTTTTTGATGAAAGACAGATTAGATAAAAGAAGCAGAACACATGAATAGGCCTCGATTTGTTTGGAAAAAAAAATTTACAAGTTTGAACTTTCCCACCAGGTCAAGGTGTTTTCACTAGTAGACTCTAACTACTGGTAAAGCAATGATACCAATCTTACACAAATGTTTCACCTATAAAAGGAAAGAGATCACTTTCTATATAATTTTATGAGGCCAGACTAATTATGATACAAAAATTAGTTGCATATATTTCAAGAAACAAATAGCACAGAACACAATCTCTTATGAAAAGACATGTAAAAATCCGTAACAAAGTACAAAATACATTCTACATTATATAAATAGTATAAGACATGACATTATGCTGTTATCCCAACAATATAATGTTGATTTAATAGTTTAAAAATTAGTCAAAACCATTATCAAAATAATTAAAAGGACAAAATTCATATGATAATCTTAAAACATGTGACAAAAACATTTGACAAAATTGAACACCCATCTATGATTAAAAAATAAAAACCTCTCAGCAAACTAGGAATAAAAAGAAAAACCTACAGTTAGCATAATGCTTAATTGTAAAATACTAACTGCTTCCACTTAAAATCAGAAATCAGATAAGGATTTCTGCTCTCACCACTTGATCAACACCTTTGTACTGGAAGTGTTAGCTAATTCAGTAAGAACGAATAACAAGTAACTAAATGACGTATGGGTTAGAAAGAAAGAAAAAAGAAGTGTCTTTATATGCATACAATATGGTTGTTTACGTAGACAATCCAAAGGAATCTACATAAACATAGCTAATAGATCTAATTAATGAATTTAACAACATTGCAGTGTAGAATGACAATTTATAAATATCATTTTGCTGTCTATATGCTAACAATTATTAGAAATAAAACTTGCTAAAACAGACCTCTAGTTTGAAAACATAAAATATTTCTGACAGAAGTTATGGTTTATAAGATACATATAAATTCTCTCTATCTTTTTTTCTCTCTCTTATTTAAGAAACAAGATTTTGCTATGTAGCAGAGGCAGAAATGCATGGGGTAGGGTGACTATTTACCATGCCCAGCAGAAGTTAAATTTAAAAAGATCTGAAGTAATGGAGAACATACTATATTAATGGATGAGAAGACTAAATGCATTGAACATATCAATTATCTCAAATTAATGAATTTGATTTAATGCAATCCCAATCAAACCAGGCTTTTAAAATATAAACAAAAAACCTGACTCGAAAATTTATGTAGAAATGTAAAGAATCAACAGAAACCAGAATGATTTTGAAGAAAACAAAGCTGAGGAACTTAAGCTTGTTGATTTTAAAGTTACTACAAAGATAGAGTAATCAAAATACTATACTATTTACATAAGGCCAAATAAAGAGACCATTCAAAGAGAGTAAACTTCTATGATCCAATCAATGGTTTTTCAAAGGAGGCACCAAATAATTTCAATGGGGAAACAATATCTATTTAACAAATAATGTGGAGGAATGAAATATAAAAATGAAAAATATGAACCTGACCTCAACAGCCTGCACAAAGATTAATTTGAGAACACTTCATAGAACTATATCGTAAAAGCTAGATTTATAAACCTTCTAGAAGCAAACATAAACATTTTTGTGACATTGAGGTATGCAATGATTTTTAGGCTATTAGGAGCACTAATCAGAAAGAATAAAAATGGTCAATTGATTCCATCAAACTTAAACACTTGCTCTTTGAAAGACATTCTTATGAAAATAGGTAAGCTGCAAATTGGAAGAAAATATTTGCAGTGCATATACCTGGAAAAAAAAAAAAACCTCATAACTCAACAATAAAAAGGCAGCCCAGTTAAACAATGGGTAATGATCTGAACAAACACTTTCCAAAGAAAAATATGAGAGTAGCCAGGGCTGGGTGCGCTAGCTCACACCTATAATGCTGTCACAGGATCATTAGAGTGTCGCTTTTCCAGCTTGAAACTTCTGTGGCTGGTGGTACTTTTGCCTGAGTTTTTCTTGGGCCCACTGAGCTTGTTCTGCCCACACTGCCTGGCAGGCTGTGCTCAGTTCATGCTACCAGCCCACATCCCATGCCTGACAAGGGTGAGCCAGGTGTGGAGTGGTGAGGAATGTGTGAGCAAGTACAGTCTGGCCACTGTGCACAGTCAGGCATGCCAGATTCAGTGGGATGGGTAGCTCCAGGCACTACACAGGTACCAGCTCCCTGTGATGCTGTAGCTAAACCAGGCATACTGCAATGGACTTCCACTGTAGGGACCAGGGGACACAGTGTAACCCAGAAGTCTGGGGATGCCAGGAACTGCAGAGCCCCAAAGATGGTGTTACAGCTCTGGCTTGGGGAGGTTCTAGGTCTGGGTTCCCCAAAGGGCCTCTAATATGGTTGGGCTGTGTGTCCCCACCCAAATCTCGTCTTTTAGCTCCTACAATTTTCATGTGTTGTGGGAGGGACTGGGTGGGAGATGATTGAATCATAGGGGTAGGTCATTTCTGTGCTGTTCTTGTGATAGCGACTAAGTCTCACGTGATGTGATGCTTTTAAAAGCGGGAGTTTCCCTGCATGAGCTCTCTTTCTTTGCACACTGCCATGTATGTAAGATGTGACCAGCTGCTCCTTGCCTTCCACCATGATTGTGAGGCCTCCCCAGCCACATGGAACTGTAAGTCCATTAAACCTCTTTTTCTTCCCAGTCTCAGGTATGTCATTATCAGCAGCGTGAAAATAAACTAATACAGCTGCAGCTTTTCTCTCCTTCTCTCCTTCTTGTCACCCACAAAGTTGTGAGCGGGGGGATGTTTCAGTCCTGTTTGTGTTTGTCTTTCAGTTCTGCCATTCGATGGGTCCTGAGTACTTTTTCTGCATCCAGGAAGAATGAAGTATGTGGACAACTGGAGGGTGAGCAAGGTGAAGAGGAGCTTCATTGAGCTAAGGAACAGCTCTCAGGAGATCAAAAGAACAAAGGTGCCACTGGCCATAGATGTTTTGAGCTGGAAAAGTGACACCCTAAGGATCCTGTGACAACACTACAGGTGTGAGACACTGCACCCAGCCATGGCTACTCATATTTTATTTTGGGAAGTGTTTGTTCAGATCATTGCCCATTATTTAACTGGGCTGTCTTTTTCTTGTTGAGTTATGAAGTTTTTCAGATACATGCACAGCAAATATTTTCTCCCAGTTTGCAGCTTATCTATCTTCATAAGAATGTCTTTCAAAGAGCAAGTGTTTAAGTTTGATGGAATCAATTGACCATTTTTATTCTTTCTGATTAGTGCTCCTAATAGCCTACAAAATAGCTCCTTTCCACAGGCAGGGCATCCCGACAAGTGTCCAGCTCTCAGCAGAGAGGAGACCCATAGTGGGTAGCTCCTTTCCACAGATAGGTAGTCCTGATAAGTGCAGCCCTCAATGGAGACGAGAGCTGGAGTGGGTAGCTCCTTCATGCAGGTGGTAGTCCCAATGTCTGGCTGAGCCTGGGGTTTTTATGGGCTCAGAAGGGAGGAAGTGTGTGCTAATTGGTTCAGGGGCAGCCATGGGTGGGTCCAGAGAAAACAGCATAAATTCTCATTCTGGGGAGTAAACTCTACTCAGAACTGGCAGCCAGGCCCCAGGATTCAGGCTATCCCTGGATTGAAAGTGAGGTTTTGGCCAGGTGTAGTGGCTCATGCCTGTAATCCCAGCACTTTGGGAGGTTGAGGCGGGTGGATAACGAAGTCAGGAGATCAAGACCATCCTGGCTAACACGGTGAAACCCTGCCTCTACTAAAAAATACAAAAAATTAGCTGGGCATGGTGGTAGAGGCCTGTAGTCCCAGCTTTTCAGGAGGCTGAGGCAGGAGAATGGTGTGAATCCAGGAGGCAGAGCTTGCAGTGAGCCCAGATTGCACCACTGCACTCCAGCCTGGGCAACAGAGAAGGACTCTGTCTCAAAAAAAAAAAAAAGAAAAGAAAAAAAGAAAAAAGAAAGTGGGGTTTCGTTGGAGACCTGCCACTCTCCACCCAGGAACCTGTCTGTCTTCTGCCATCAACATGCCATCCATGGCTGAGTGGCTGTAGCTGCATCCTGGAGCACAGGTCTTCCGCCCACCCAACTCGGTAGGGAACAGTGCTCCAGATGGACCACCACCACTATCAATCTCAGAACTTTGGGATTGCTTGAATCGAGGAGTTTGAGACCAGCCCAGACAACATGGTGAAACCCCATCTTTACAAAAAATACAAAAATTAGCCAGGTGTGATGACACAACCTGTAGTCTCTGCCACTCTGGAGACTGAGGCAGGAGCATACTTGAGCTCAGGCAGTCAAGGCTGCAGTGAGCCAAGATTGCATCACTGCACTCTAGCCTGGGTTACAGAATGAGACCCTGTCTCAACAACAACAACAAAAAAAAATAGAATAGCCACTATGCACAAGACAAAGAGTTCAACATTGTCATAAAAAATGAAAAACCAAGAGATGACACATTACAATGGCTAAAATGTAGTAATACCAAATGTTAGCAAGGACTTTAAAATGAGACAGTCACCATAATGAACTGTTGGTCAGTTTCTTACTAACTTGAGCATACACCTACTCTAAAACTCAACACTTTCATTCTAGGTATATACAAGAACAATAAAATATATGTCCAGGAAAATACTTACATGTGAGGGAAGGTTCGTAAGAGCTTTTTTCATGATAGCTCCAAACTAGAAACCACACAAATGTTCATTGCACAGTAGAATGAATAAAGTTACAGTATATTCATACAATAGAAAAATACTCAGCAATAAAGTGGTATGTACTACTGATGTGTGTAGTACCATAAAGCAATCTTGAAAGCATTATATTGAACATTAGTAGACACTCACTTAAAAAGTATACAAAAGTTGATTCCACTTATATGAACATTAAAAATAGGCAAATTTAAGTGCTTACCTGTGATTTCAGAGGATTCTCTGGGAGTGTGAATTTTTGGGGGTTTTTGAATTACACAAATGTATATAATTGTCAAAATTCATCAACATTTATACTTAGGACTTATGCCTTCCACTGGATGCAAACTTTGCCTCAGTTAAAAAATAATCCAAAGAGGGACAAATGCTATGTATGAAACTAACACTAAAAGACCTCAATATTGGAAAGCAAAGAGACACAAGGATGCTCAACTTTGGAGAGAAGGAAGAGAAATAAGGTTCATATAGAATCTCTGAGACGGAATCTGATTTAAGATTTCATGAACAGATCCTGGAATAATTTCAAGAGATTAAAGTATGTAAATATAAAGTAGAAGAGGAAAAATGAGTAAATGAGAGGGGCAAGTTTAGTTTCCTGTTGGATGTGTAACTTTTATTGTATGTCTGCTACATGACACATTTTGTAATATATGCATACTATATAAGAATAAATATGATTTTTTTTTTTTTTTTTTGAGACAGAGTCTCACTCTGTCACCCAGGCTTAAGGGCTGTGGCATGATCTCAGCTCACTGCAACCTCCACCTCACAAGTTCCCGTGATTCTCCTGCCTCAGCCTTCATGGCCAGTAGCTACACATTTCAATTTGTCTGCATAGTGTTGTAAATAAATTGAACTAAATATTAGCATTTAAAGATTGTAATATTTTCATAAAATACAATTTTCGGCAAAATCCTGAAAATTGGAAGATTTACCATTCTTGGTTTCTATTTTCTTTTATAAAAAAACTTTGTGGGTGAGGCACAGTGCCTCACACCTGTAATCCCAGCACCTTGGGAGGCAGAGGTGGGTGGATCACGAGGTCAGGATCAAGACCATCCTGGCTAACATGGTAAAGCCCTGTCTCTACTAAAAACACAAAAATAGGCATTGTGGGATGTGCCTATACTCCCAGCTACTTGGAAGGCTGAGGCAGGAGAATTGCTTGAACCTAGGAGGCGGAAGTTGCAGCCTGGGTGACAGAGCGAGAATCTGTCTAAAAAAAAACTTTGTGGATCAGGTGTGGTGGCTCACACCTGTAATCCCAGCTCTTTGGGAGGCCGAGGCAGGCAGATCACAAGCACAGGAGATTAAGACTATCCTGGCTAATACTGTAAAAACCTGTTTCAACTAAAAATAAAACTAAAAATAAAAATAATTTTCTGGTCATGATGGCATGCACCTGTATGTAGTCCCAGCTGCTCAGGAGGCTGAGGCAGGAGAATTCCTTGAACCCGGAGGCAGAGGTTGCAGTGAGCTGAGATTGCGCCACTGCACTCCAGTCTAGGAGACAGAGTGAGACTGTCTCAAAAGAACAAAACAGGGGGTTGAGCAAGATGGCCGAATAGAAACAGCTCCAGTCTCCAACTCCCAGCGTGAGCGACACAGAAGACTGGTGATTTCTGCATTTTCAACTGAGGTACTGGGTTCATCTCACTAGGGAATGCCAGACAATCGGTGCTGGTCAGCTGCTGCAGCCTGACCAGCAAGAGCTGAAGCAGGGCGAGGCATCGCCTCACCTGGGAAGCGCAAAAGGGAAGGGAATCCCTTTTCCTAGCCAGGGGAACTGAGACACACAACACCTGGAAAATCGGGTAACTCCCACCCCAATACTGCGCTTTAAGCAAACGGGCACACCAGGAGATTATATCCCACACCTGGCCGGGAGGGTCCCACGCCCACGGAGCCTCCCTCATTGCTAGCACAGCAGTCTTCGATCTACCGGCAAGGCAGCAGCAAGACTGGGGGAGGGGCGCCCGCCATTGCTGAGGCTTGAGTAGGTAAACAAAGCCGCTGGGAAGCTCAAACTGGGTGGAGCTCACAGCAGCTCAAGGAAATCTGCCTGTCTCGGTAGACTCCACCTCTGGGGACAGGGCACAGTAAACAACAACAAAAGCAGCAGAAACCTCTGCAGACGCAAATGACTCTGTCTGACAGCTTTGAAGAGAGCAGTGGATCTCCCAACACGGAGGTTGAGATCTGAGAACGGACAGACTGCCTGCTCAAGTGGGTCCCTGACCCCTGAGTAGCCTAACTAGGAGACATCCCCCACTAGGGGCAGTCTGACACCCCACACCTCACAGGGTGGAGTACACCCCTGAGAGGAAGCTTCCAAAGCAAGAATCAGACAGGTACACTTGCTGTTCAGAAATATTCTATCTTCTGCAGCCTCTGCTGCTGATACCCAGGCAAACAGGGTCTGGAGTGGACCTCAAGCAATCTCCAACAGACCTACAGCTGAGGGTCCTGACTGTTAGAAGGAAAACTATCAAACAGGAAGGACACCTACACCAAAACCCCATCAGTACATCACCATCATCAAAGACCAGAGGCAGATAAAACCACAAAGATGGGGAAAAAGCAGGGCAGAAAAGCTGGAAATTCAAAAAATAAGAGCACATCTCCCCCGGCAAAGGAGCGCAGCTCATCGCCAGCAACGGATCAAAGCTGGATGGAGAATGACTTTGACGAGATGAGAGAAGAAGTCTTCAGTCCATCAAACTTCTCAGAGCTAAAGGAGGAATTACGTAACCAGCGCAAAGAAACTAAAAATCTTGAAAAAAAGTGGAAGAATTGATAGCTAGAGTAATTAATGCAGAGAAGGTCATAAACGAAATGAAAGAGATGAAGACCATGACATGAGAAATACGTGACAAATGCACAAGCTTCAGTAACCGACTCGATCAACTGGAAGAAAGAGTGTCAGCGATTGAGGATCAAATGAATGAAATGAAGCGAGAAGAGAAACCAAAAGAACAAAGAAGAAAAAGAAATGAACAAAGCCTGCAAGAAGTATGAGATTATGTAAAAAGACCAAATCTACGTCTGATTGGGGTGCCTGAAAGTGAGGGGGAGAATGGAACTAAGTTGGAAAACACTCTTCAGGATATCATCCAGGAGAACTTCCCCAACCTAGTAGGGCAGGCCAACATTCAAATCCAGGAAATACAGAGAACGCCACAAAGATACTCCTCGAGAAGAGCAACTCCAAGACACATAATTGCCAGATTCACCAAAGTTGAAATGAAGGAAAAAATCTTAAGGGCAGCCAGAGAGAAAGGTCGGGTTACCCACAAAGGGAAGCCCATCAGACTAACAGCAGATCTCTCGGCAGAAACTCTCCAAGCCAGAAGAGAGTGGGGGCCAATATTCAACATTCTTAAAGAAAAGAATTTTAAACCCAGAATTTCATATCCAGCAAAACTAAGTTTCATAAGTGAAGGAGAAATAAAATCCATTACAGATAAGCAAATGCTTAGAGATTTTGTCACCACTAGGCCTGCCTTACAAGAGACCCTGAAGGAAGCACTAAACATGGAAAGGAACAACTGGTACCAGCCATTGCAAAAACATGCCAAAATGTAAAGACCATTGAGGCTAGGAAGAAACTGCATCAACTAACGAGCAAAATAACCAGTTAATATCATAATGACAGGATCAAGTTCACACATAACAATATTAACCTTAAATGTGAATGGACTAAATGCTCCAATTAAAAGACACAGACTGGCAAACTGGATAAAGAGTCAAGACCCATCAGTCTACTGTATTCAGGAGACCCATCTCACATGCAGAGACATACATAGGCTCAAAATAAAGGGATGGAGGAAGATTTACCAAGCAAATGGAGAACAAAAAAAAAGCAGGGGTTGCAATACTAGTCTCTGATAAAACAGACTTTAAACCATCAAAGATCAAAAGAGACAAAGAAGGCCATTACATAATGGTAAAAGGATGAATTCAACAGGAAGAGCTAACTATCCTAAATATATATGCACCCAATACAGGAGCACCCAGATTCATAAAGCAAGTCCTTAGAGACTTACAAAGAGACTTAGACTCCCATACAATAATAATGGGAGACTTCAACACTCCACTGTCAACATTAGACAGATCAACGGGACAGAAAGTTAACAAGGATATCCAGGAATTGAACTCATCTCTGCAGCAAGCAGACCTAATAGACATCTATAGAACTCTCCACCCCAAATCAACAGAATATACATTCTTCTCAGCACCACATCGCACTTATTCCAAAATTGACCACATAATTGGAAGTAAAGCACTCCTCAGCAAATGGACAAGAACAGAAATTATAACAAACTGTCTCTCAGACCACAGTGCAATCAAACTAGAACTCAGGATTAAGAAACTCAATCAAAACCGCTCAACTACATGGAAACTGAACAACCTGCTCCTGAATGACTAATGGATACATAATGAAATGAAGACAGAAATAAAGATGTTCTTTGAAACCAATGAGAACAAAGATACAACATACCAGAATCTCTGGGACACATTTAAAGCAGTGTGTAGAGGGAAATTTATAGCACTAAATGCCCACAAGAGAAAGCAGGAAAGATCTAACATTGACACTCTAACATCACAATTAAAAGAACTAGAGAAGCAAGAGCAAACACATTCGAAAGCTAGCAGAAGGCAAGAAATAACTAAGATCAGAGCAGAACTGAAGGAGATAGAGACACAAAAAGCCCTCCAAAAAATCAATGAATCCAGGAGTTGGTTTTTTGAAAAGATCAACAAAATTGACAGACCGCTAGCAAGACTAATAAAGAAGAAAAGAGAGAAGAATCAAATAGACGCAATAAAAAATGATAAAGGGGATATCACCACCGACCCCACAGAAATACTAACTACCATCAGAGAATACTATAAACACCTCTACGCAAATGAACTGGAAAATCTAGAAGAAATGGATAATTTCCTGGACACTTACACTCTTTCAAGACTAAACCAGGAAGAAGTTGAATCCCTGAATAGACCAATAGCAGGCTCTGAAATTGAGGCAATAATTAATAGCCTACCAACCAGAAAAAGTCCAGGACCAGATAGTTTCACAGCTGAATTCTACCAGAGGTACAAGGAGGAGCTGGTACCATTCCTTCTGAAACTATTCCAATAAATAGAAAAAGACGGAATCCTCCCTAACTCATTTTATGAGGCCAACATCATCCTGATACCAAAGCCTGGCAGAGACACAACAAAAAAAGAGAATTTTAGACCAATATCCCTGATGAACATTGATGCAAAAATCCTCAATAAAATACTGACAAACTGGATTCAGCAGCACATCAAAAAGCTTATCCACCATGATCAAGTGGGCTTCATCCCTGGGATGCAAGGCTGCTTCAACATTCGCAAATCAATAAACATAATCCAGCATATAAGCAGAACCAAAGAGAAGAACCACATGATTATCTCAATAGATGCAGAAAAGGCTTTTGACAAAATTGAACAGCCCTTCATGCTAAAAACGCTCAATAAATTCGGTATTGATGGAACGTACCTCAAAATAATAAGAGCTATTTATGACAAACCCACAGCCAATATCATACTGAATGGGCAAAAACTGGAAAAATTCCCTTTGAAAACTGGCACAAGACAGGGATGCCCTCTCTCACCACTCCTATTCAACATAGTGTTGGAAGTTCTGGCTAGGGCAATCAGGCAAGAGAAAGAAATCAAGGGTATTCAGTTAGGAAAAGAAGAAGTCAAATTGTCCCTGTTTGCAGATGACATGATTGTATATTTAGAAAACCCCATTGTCTCAGCCCAAAATCTCCTTAAGCTGATAAGCAACTTCAGCAAAGTCTCAGGATACAAAATTAATGTGCAAAAATCACAAGCATTCTTATACACCAGTAACAGACAAACAGAGAGCCAAATCAGGAATGAACTTCCATTCACAATTGCTTCAAAGAGAATAAAATGCCTAGGAATCCAACTTACAAGGGATGTAAAGGACCTCTTCAAGGAGAACTACAAACCACTGCTCAGTGAAATCAAAGAGGACACAAACAAATGGAAGAACATACCATGCTCATGGATAGGAAGAATCAATATCGTGAAAATGGCCCTACTGCCCAAGGTTATTTATAGATTCAATGCCATCCCCATCAAGCTACCAATGAGTTTCTTCACAGAATTGGAAAAAACTGCTTTAAAGTTCATATGGAACCAAAAAAGAGCCCGCATCTCCAAGACAATCCTAAGTCAAAAGAACAAAGCTGGAGGCATCATGCTACCTGACTTCAAACTATACTAGAAGGCTACAGTAACCAAAACAGCATGGTACTGGTACCAAAACAGAGATACAGACCAATGGAACAGAACAGAGTCCTCAGAAATAATACCACACATCTACAGCCATCTGATCTTTGACAAACCTCAGAGAAACAAGATGGGGAAAGGATTCCCTATTTAATAAATGGTTCTGGGAAAATTGGCTAGCCATAAGTAGAAAGCTGAAACTGGATCCTTTCCTTACTCCTTATACGAAAATTAATTCAAGATGGATTAGAGACTTAAATGTTAGACCTAACGCCATAAAAACCCTAGAGGAAAACCTAGGTAGTACCATTCAGGACATAGGCATGGGCAAAGACTTCATGTCTAAAACACCAAAAGCAACAGCAGCAAAAGCCAAAACTGACAAATGGGGTCTAATTAAACTAAAGAGCTTCTGCACAGCAAAAGAAACTACCATCAGAGTGAACAGGCAACCTACAGAATGGGAGAAAATTTTTGCAATCTACTCATCTGACAAAGGGCTAATATCCAGAACCTACAAAGAACTCAAACAAATTTACAAGAAAAAAACAAACAACCCCATCAAAAAGTGGGCAAAGGATATGAACAGACATTTCTCAAAAGAAGATATTCATACAGCCAACAGACACATGAAAAAATGCTCATCATCACTGGCCATCAGAGAAATGCAAATCAAAACCACAATGAGATACCATCTCACACCAGTTAGAATGGCGATCATTAAAAAGTCAGGAAACAACAGGTGCTGGAGAGGATGTGGAGAAATAGGAATACTTTTACACTGTTGTTGGGATTGTAAACTAGTTCAACCATTGTGGAAAACAGTATGGCGATACCTCAAGGATCTAGAACTAGATGTACCATATGACCCAGCCATCCCATTACTGGGTATATACCCAAAGGATTATAAATCATGCTGCTATAAAGACACATGCACACGTATGTTTATTGGGGCACTATTCACAATAGCAAAGACTTGGAATCAACCCAAATGTCCATCAGTGACAGACTGGATTAAGAAAATGTGGCACATATACACCATGGAATACTATGCAGCCATAAAAAAGGATGAGTTTGTGTGCTTTGTAGGGACATGGATGCAGCTGGAAACCATCATTCTTAGCAAACTATCACAAGAACAGAAAACCAAACACCGCATGTTCTCACTCATAGGTGGGAACTGAACAATGAGATCACTTGGACTCGGGAAGGGGAACATCACACACCAGGGCCTATCATGGGGAGGGGGTACGGGGGAGGGATTGCATTGGGAGTTATACCTGATGTAAATGATGAGTTGATGGGTGCTGACGAGTTGATGGGTGCAGCACACCAACATGGCACAAGTATACATATGTAACAAACCTGCACATTATGCACATGTACCCTAGAACTTAAAGTATAATAATAATAATAATAATAATAATAATAATAATAATAATAAACTTTGTTTTGCTTTATTTCTTCTAAAAAAACAGGATACATATGCAGAATATGCAGGTTTGTTACATAGGTATATGTGCATCACAATGATTTGCTGCACCTATCAACCTATCCTCTAAGTTCCCTCCCTCACCCCCCATCCCTTCAACAAGCACTGCTTTGTGTTGTTCCCCTCTCTGTGTCCAAGTGTTCTCAATATTCAGCTTCCACTTATGAGTGAGAACATGCAATATTCGATTTTCTGTTCCTGTGTTAGTGTGCTGTGGATAATGGCTTCCAACTTCATCCATGTCTCCATAAAGAACATGATCTCGTTCTTTTTCATGGCTGCATAGTATTCCACAGTGTATATATACCACATTTTCTTTATCCAGTCTATATCACCGATGGGCATTTGGGTTGGTTCCATGTCTTTGCTCTTGTAAGTAGTGCTGCAGTAAACATACATGTGCATGTGTCTTTATAGTGGAATCATTTATATTCCTTTGGGTATATACCCAATAATCAGATTGCTGAGTCAAATGGTATTTCTGGTTCTAGATCTTTGAGGAATTGTCATACTGTGTTCCACCATGGTTGAACTAAATTACATTCCTACCAACAGTGTAAAAGGTTCCTATTTCTCCACAGCCTAGTCAGAATCTATTGTTTCTTGATTTTTTTTTTTTTTTTTTTTTTTTTTTTTTTTGAGATGGAGTCTTGTTCTGTCACCCAGGTTGAAGTGCAGTGGCCAATCTTGGCTCACTGCAAGCTCTGCCTCCGGAGTTCATGCCATTCTCCTGCCTTAGCCTCCTGAGTAGCTGGGACTACAGGTTCCTGCCACCTCACCTGGCTAATTTTTTGTGTTTTTAGTAGAGACCGGATTTCACCATGTTAGCCAGGATGGCTTTGATCTCCTGACCTCATGATCTTCCTGCCTCAGCTTCCCAAAGTGCTGAGATTACAGGCGTGATCCACTGCACCCATCCTGTTTCTTAATTTTTTAACTATTGCCATTCTGACTGGCATGAAATGGTTTGTCATTGTGGTTTTGATTTGCTTTTCTCTGATGATGATCAGTGATGTTGAGCTTTCTTTCATATGTTTGTTGACTTTTGAGAAGTGCCTGTTTATATATGTTGCCCACTTTTTGATGGGGTTGTTTGTTTGTTTGGTTGTTTCCTGTAAATTTCTTTAAGTTCCTTGTAGATTCTGGATATTAGACCTTCGTCAGATGGGTAGATTGCAAAAATTTTTTCCACTCTGTGGGTTGCCTGTTCACTCTGATGATAATTTCTTTTGCTGTGCAGAAGCTTTTTAGTTTATTAGATCTCATTTGTCAGTTTTGGCTTTTTGTTGCCATTGCTTTTGGCATTTTCATCATGAAGTCTTGCCCATGCCTATGCCCTGAATGATATTGCCTAAGTTTTCTTCTAGGGTTTTTGTGATTTGAGGTTTCACATTTAAGTTTTTAATTCACCTTGAGTTAAGTTTTGTACAAGATATAAGGAAGGGGTTTAGTTTCACTTTTTTGCATATGGCTAGTCAGTTTTACCCCCAGCACCATTTATTGAATAGGAGATCCTTTCCTTTCTGCGTTGCTTGTTTTTGTCATGTCAAAGATCAGAAGGTTGTAGATGTGTGGTATTACTTCTGAGGTCTCTGTTCTGTTCCATTGATCTTTTTGTCAGGTATGTCAAAGATCAGATGGTTGTAGATGTGTGGTGTTGTTTCTGAGGTCTCTGTTCTATTCCATTTGTCTACATGTCTGTTTTGGTGCCAGTATCATGATGTTTTGATTACTGTAGCCTTGTGGTATAGTGTGAAGTCAGATGGTGTGATGCCTCCAGTTTTGTTCTTTTTGCTTTGGATTATCTTGGTTATACGGGGTCTTCTTTGGTTCCATAAAATTTAAAGTAGTTTTTTCCTAATTCTGTAAAGAATGCCAATGGTAATTTGATGAAAATATCATTTAATCTATAAACTACTTTGTGTAGTATGGCCATTTTCATGATATTGAGTCTTCCTATCCATGAGAATGGAATGTTTTTCCTTTTCTTTGTGTCCTCTCTGATTTCCTTGAGCAGTGGTTTGTAGTTCTCCTTGAAGAGGTTCTTCACATCCCTTGTTAGCTGTGTTCCTAGGTATTTTATTCTCCGTAGTGATTGTGAATGGGAGTTCATTCATGATTTGGCTCTCTGATTGTCTACTGTTGGTGTATAGGAATGCCTGTGATTTTTGCACATTGAGTTTTATACTCTGCGACTCTGCTGATGTTGCTTATCAGTTTAAGGAGTTATGGGGCTGAGATGATAGGGTTTTCTAAATATGAAATCATGTTGTCTACAAGCAGAGACAGTTTCACATCCTCTTCCTATTTGACTACATTTTATTTCTTTCTCTTGCCTGATTGTCCCTGCCAGAACTTCCAAAACTATAATAAATAGAGTAGTGAGAGGACATTCTTGTCATATACCAGTTTTCAAAGGGAATGCTTTCAGCTTTTTCCCATTTAAAATGATATTGGGTGTGGGTTTGTCATAAATAGCTCTTACTATTTTGAGATATGTTCCATCAATATCTAGTTTATTGAGAGTTTTTAACATGAAGGTATGTTGAATTTTATCAAAGGCCTTTTCTGAATCTATTGAGGTAATTGTGAGATTTTCATCTTTTGTTTCTGTTTATGTGATAGATTATGTTTATTGATTTGTGTATGTTGAACCAGCCTTGCATCCCAGGAATGAAGCCAACTTGATCGTGGGGGATAAGTTTTGTGATGTGCTACTGGATTCAGTTTGCCAGTATTTTATTGAGGATTTTTGCATCAGTGTTCATCAGGGATATTAGCCTGAAATTTATCTTATTTTATTTATTTATTTATTTATTTATTTATTTATTTATTTATTTATTTTTTTGCTGTGTCTCTTCCTGGTTTTGGATTCAGGATGATACGGGCTTCATAAAATGAGTTAGGGAAGAGCCCCTCCTTTTCAATTGTTTGGAATAATTTTCAAAAGGAATAGTACCAACTCCTCTTTGTACTTCTGGTAGAATTTGGCTGTGAATCTGACTAGTCCTGGACTTTTTTTGTTTGGTAGGCTACTAATTATTGCCTCAATTTCAGGACTTGTTATTGGTCTATTCAGGGATTTCTCTTCCTAGTTTAGTCTTGGGAGGGTGTATGCATCCAGGAATTTATCCAATTCTTTTAGATTTTCCAGTTTATTTGCACAGAGGTGTTTATAGTATTCTCTGATGGTAATTTGTATTTCTGTAGGGTCAGTGGTGATATCCCATTTATCATTTTTTAATGTGTCTGTTTGATTCTTCTCTCTTTTCTTCTTTATTTTTTTATTTTTTAAAAATTAACAAAATAGATAGATGGTTAACTAGATTTCTGCCTTAATATCATTATTTACCCAGGAGTCATTCAGGAGCAGGTTGTTCAATTTCCATATAATTGTGTGGTTTTGAGTGAGGTTCTTAATCCTGATTTCTAATTTGATTGCACTGTGGTCTGAGAGACTATTATGATTGCAGCTCATTTGCATTTGCTGAGGAATGTTTTACTTCCAATTATGTTGTCAATTTTAGAATAAGTGCCATGGTGGCACTGAGAAAAATGTATATTCTTTTGATTTGGAGTGTAGAGTTCTGTAAATATCTATTAGGTCCACTTGTTCCAGAGCTGAGTTCAAGTCCTAGATACTTTTCTGTCTTGTTGATCTGTCTAATATTGAAAGTTGGGTGTTAAAGTCTCCCACTATTAATGTGTGGGAGTCTAAGTCTCTTTGTAGGTCTCTAAGACCTTGTTTTATGAATCTGGATGCTCTAGTATTGGGTGCAAATATATTTAGAATAGTTTGCTCTCCTTGTTGAATTGTTCCCTTGACTATTATGTAATCCCTTTCTTTGTCCTTTTTGATCTTTGTAGGTTTAAAGTCTGTTTTGTCAGAGACTAGAATTAGAATTGCAACCTTGCAACCATTGTTTTTTTTTTTTTTTTTTTTTTTTTTGCTTTCCATTTGCTTGGTGAATTTTCCTCCATCCCTGTATTTTGAGCCTTTGTGTGTCTTTGCACATGAGATGGGTCTTGTGAATACAGCACATCAATGGGTCTTGACCCATTATCCAACTTGCCAGTTTGTGCCTTGTAATTGGGGTATTTAGGCCATTTACATTTAAGGTTAGTATTGTTATGTGTGAATTTCATCCTGTCATCATGGTGCTATTTGGTTATTTTGCACACTAGTTGATGCAGTTTCTTCACAGTGCCATTGGACTTTATATTTTGGTATGTTTTTGCAGTGGCTGGCACTGTTTTTTTCCTTTTCATATTTAGTGCTTCTTTCAGGTGCTCTTGTGAAGCAGGCCTAGTGGTAGTGGAATCTCTCAGCATTTGCTTGTCTGATAAGGATTTTATTTCTCCTTTGCTTATGAAGCTTAGTTTGTCGGGATATGAAATTCTGGTTGAAAATTCTTTCTTTGAGAATGTTGAATATTGGCCCCCAATCTCTTCTGGCTTGTAGAGTTTCTGCCAAGACATCCACTGTTAGTCTGACAGGCTTCACTTCGTAGGTGACCTGGTCATTCTCTCTGGCTGCCCTTAACATTTTTTCCTTCGTTTCATCCTTGGAGAATCCAAAGATTAGGTGCCTTGGGGTTGATCTTCTTATGAAGTATCTTAGTGGTGTTCTCTGTATTTCTTGAATTTGCATGTTTGCCTGTCTTGGTAGATTGGGGAAGTTCTGCTGGGCATTATCCTTAAGTGTGTTTTCCAGCTTGTTTCCATTCTCCCTGCCTCCTTCAAGTACTCCAATTAATCATAGGTTCAGTCTTTTTATGAAATCCCATATTTCTTGAAGGCTTTGTTCATTCCTTTTCATTCTTTTTTCTCTAGCCTTGTCTGCATGCCTTATTTCAGCAAGGTGTACTTCAAACTCTGACATCCTTTCTTCTGCTGGGTCCATTCAGTTATTGATACTTGTGTATGCTTCAGGAAGTTCTTGTGCTGTGTTTTTCAGCTCCATCAGGTCGTGTATGTTCCCTTCTAAACTAGTTGTTCTAGTTAGCAGTTCCTCTCATCTTTTATCAAGGTTCTTAGCATCTTTGCCTTGGGTTAGAACATGCTCCTTTAGCTTAGTGTCGTTTTTTATTATCCATCTTATGAAGCCGACTTTGGTCAATTTGTCCATCTCATCCTTTGTTCAGTTCTGCACTCTTGCTGGTGAGACATCGCGATCATTTGAAAGAGAAGAGGCACTCTGGTTTTTTGGGTTTTCAGCATTTTTTAGTTGATTCTTTCTCATCTTTATGAGTTTATCTAGTTTCAATCTTTGAGGCTGCTGACACTTGGATGGGGTTCTTGTGGGAGCTTTTTTGTTATGGTTCATGCTATTGTTCTTGCTTTCTCTTTGTTTTTCTTTCAATGGTCAGGTCCCTTTTCTGTAGGGCTGCTGCAGTTTGCTGGGGGTTTACCTCAGGCCCTACTCATCTGGTTCATCCCCATGCCAGAGATGTCACTCAAGGAGTTGGGAGAACAGCAAAGATAAGTGCCTGCTCCTTCTTCTGGGATCTCTGAACTTGAGGAGCATCAAGCTGATGCCAGTAGGATTGGTCCTGTATAGGATGTCTGACAACCCCTGTTGGAGGTCTTACCCAATTTGGGGGCATGGGGAACAAGACCAATTTAGCGAACCACTTTGTCCCTTGGTGGAGGGGGTGTGCTTCACTGGGGGAAAACTCAGTTGTTTGGGCTGCCCAGATTCCTCAGAACTACCAGGAGGAAAGGCTAAGTCTGCTGGTTCACAGAGACTGCAGCCACCCTTCCCACTAGGGATTCAGGCCCAGGGAAATCCAGATTCTGTCCCTGAGCCTCTGGCTGGAGTTATTGGAGTTCCTGCAGGGAAGCCCCACCCAGTGAGGAAGGATGAGTCAGGGTCAGGCCTGAAAAGGTAGTCTTGCTGCCATTTGCCACAGTTGGAGTGTTGGGCTGTGGGAGACACATCTTAGGACCAAGTGGTCCAGCCTCCCTGGCTCCAGCAAGGCGAAAGTGCAGTCTGGAGCTATAGAGATGAATGCTGCCCTTCCCCCACCCAGGGAGCTTAGCATATTAGGCAGTTGTGAGTCCCAGTGCTGGCTGCTACCCTTTCCCCAAGGAGCTCAAATGGCTTAGACAGCAGTGAGCTACAGCTGTGGTGCTGGCAGCTTGGTAGGCTTAAGCAGATTCCAGCTGAGAGGCTGTTGAGAATCTGCGCAGCTCCAGGGTTGGGACGCTAGGCCCCGGTGGTGTGGGTTCGTGAGTGGGATCTTCCAATTCATGGGTTGCACAGTACTATGGAAAAAGCACAGTTTCCCTAGCTGGGTAGCACGCTCACTCACTGCTTCCCTTGGCTGGGGGTAGGGGGTCCCCTGCCCCATGTGACTCTCAGGTGGGCCACCGCCCCACACTGTTCTTCCTCTCCATGGATCATGCCAGCCTCCTAGTCAGTTCTGATGAGATAACCTGGATACCTTGGTTGCCGGTAAAGGATTCTCACACTTATTATGTTTTATTTTTAGATAGGAGTCTCCCCATGCCGCTGTTTCTAGTGGGCCACCTTGGCCTTGGCCCCACCCCTCCACCCCAGTTTGTACTTTCTTATGGAGAAAAATCATCTGAAGCTCAGTAGCATGAAGATGATCCCCTTAAATAGAACCTAAATAGGATATGTTACCTGCCTGGTCCTTGTAGGTATTTGAGTATGGTTATCTGACATATGACCATGTCCGTTCAACTTCAGGGCCAGAGAGACTTAGGAAAAAGGAGATGATGTTACATAATAAAACAAAAGTTTATCCAAGTAGAGATTCCATGATCTAGGAGCTAAAGGATTTGTGTTTACTGGACGATAGCAACAGAATTGAATGTGCCAAAAGAAAAACATTCTGTGGAATAAAGACAAAAAATAGGCTGTCCAAAAGGAAAGCCTATTTCATAGTGACTAATCCCTTTGATGTGTTCCAACTTGTGGGGATGCTATACAGAAACTCACAAAGAAGAAATTATTTCTCAAAGTAGCTTGACGGATGTTGGAGAATCAATCCTTCCCCTGAGAAGAGAAGGGAGGTCAGTCTCAGAGCAGTTAGCACCTATGTGATTAAGAGTTGGAAGGTGAAGGAAATTTGTAACTCACCTAGAGTATCTGGACTTCTATTTCTTTTTCTGAAAAATGAAAGTATGAGACTAGCTTCATACAGCATTTTTCAGTTTTAACATTTTCTGGGTCAATGAATTATAATGACATTAAAATATGATCTAGTACTGTGAGTTCTTCCCTGACATTTCCATTCTGTACATACTAGTGCCTCCACCTAGAGTACAAAGTGGGAAATATTCTCCTTCCCAGGCACCAAGCTGTGACTCCCCTCCAGTTAAAACCTCACTTTTTCTCTGATTCTTCTATACATACTTTCTAACTTCTACCCAGTCACGACAATTCATTGCATTCAGAGTCCGTTTAGGTTCTTCATGATCTCTGTGATTAGAAGAAGGATTCTGAGATCAAGGGTCTGTGTTTTTGTTTAATATGTGTAATACACCTAAGCCTGAAAAGGTAGAAAAACATGGTTAAACTCATAAATTGGAATTAAAATCACACCTAATTTTTTCACTAAACATACTTTTAAGTTAAAAGTATTAGCCAGTACTTTGTTTGGCATAATATTTTACACAGCATGTTAATACAAGATTTTCTTTGACTTATCACTTGGATCTGGTATTAATGTTACAAAGATTAGCTGTTGCTTTGGAATGAAAACATTGCAGTCCTACCCATACTCTACTTAGTAAGTCCCATTGTCCTTAGTTAAACTCTTTATATCTCTTATTTTTTTTAACCTGCACAATAGCAATAATGTTCTGTGAACTCTACTTCATGGTATGCTATGTTACATGAAATAAAATTAACCTGGTATACAGTAGCTTTTCAATAATGAATTTCAAATGTGTTCTTTAGATTACTCCGAGGTCTGTAGTCGTGGTTACAGTGGCTATTTCTTCTAGACTCAGAATACTCTAATGTTGACTGTAGTCTTCTGTCTCTGACAACTTGCCGGTACTTATCCTCTCTGCACAAATCGGCTCAACAAATTTGGGGCCTTCAGTAAAACCATACACCCAGTTTTCCTCAATGACAACTTACAAAATTCCAACTGGAATTAAATCAATATTCAAGAATCTTTGAAAGGAAGCATTTTTTCATACTATTTCATTTTGCTAAGAATTTCCCCCAAAAGAGGTTTCCTGGAGTTTATTATTTGCATATTGGAGAATAAAATGTCCTTGTGAGAGGTGAGGGAGTGGTAGCTTATTCTAAAACCATCAGGGAGGGATTCTTGAAATTCAATTAATTCATTAATGCATATTGTCAATATTTACTGAATGATTACTATGAGGAGAATTATTTATGTTCTGATAATTTAAGGAAACAAAACAAGAATGTCCATGCTTTTATTAACAAAAGACAAAAATAAATGAACAAATAAAGACTTGTAGAGATTGAATGGGGATAGTGGCAGAATAGGTTTTAAAAGAAATGGTTGTATCAGTCAGCTATTGCCACAAAAATGCTGTATGACAAGTGACTCCAAAAGTCAATTACTTAAAGCAAATTATTTAACTCTGTTCACATGTCTCTGAATCAGCTAAGGTAACCTTGTTTTAAGCTCAGGAATCTCTGCCTTACACTGCAGGTGTGCAAGTCAGCTGGGTCAGCTTTGCTCCATATGTCCCTCCACATTTTGGGATCATCTGAGAAAAGAGTTTCTCATGGCAACGACAGAAGAGAAAAAGGGAAAGCGCTATGTTTCAAGCACAAATCAAGCCTGTCTTTTTCTTATGTCTACTAACAGCCCACTGGCCAAATCTAGTCTAATTTCCTAAGTTAAAGTCAAAGAGTGAGGAAATATATTTCATCCACTCTGAGAGGAGTCAGGGAATGAATATTTGATGAACAGTAATCACAGTGTTCATTGCAGATCTTTAACAAAAAAGCTTGGCATCTTGCAGAAAAGCCAGAAGACCAATGTGCTTGAAACATAGGAACAGAAGGGGAGAATGGTAGAATATGATGATAGAGAGGAAGACAAAACCCACTCAGGTAGCATAGGCCATCATCAGGCATTACAGGAGGAAAGCTTTATAGTGTTTTAAGCAGAGAATGACAGGAGTAGATTTACATTTTTAAAAACTTTTCTGGAGTTTTTGAAAGCTGAAAGGGATCAAGGTTGTTTGTAGGGAGACTACTCAAGTGGTTATTATGGCAGCTCAGGAGAAAGATGGTGGTGACTTGGACTTGGGTGGCAACAATGACATAAGGAAAAGTAGTTGGATTTGAAATATGTTTTGGAACAGGCCTGCACCCCAGGGGTTTTTGCTAGCTTGGAAGTGGAGGGGAGAGAGAAACAATGTAAATGGATTCTAGTTTTTAGATCTGTGCAACTTAATAAATCATGGTTCTAATAACTGAAATGAAAAACTCTAGAGGGGCAGAAGATTTTTAGAAAGATGTTTGGAGGAATCAAAAGTTTTACTTTAGGCAATAAGTTTGCCTAATGAAACTCCAAGTAGACCTGCTAATGAGGTGACTGCTTATACAATTCGAGTAGTCAGAGATACAAACTTGGAGGTTATTAAGAAATAGATAGGATTCAAAACCATAAGACTTATCAGATTCACTGGGAAAGCACCGTAAATTTAAAAAGAATTATAAACCCAAGAAGTATGAATAATATAAAACTATTACATTCCAAATTTAACATGTAGTATATTCTTGAGAGAAAGAAAAAAAGTGTTTCACTGAATTTGCTCCTGGTAGACGGTAGCTCAAGTACATCTGTTCTGTTTCAGGTATTGCAGATGCCATGGAAATTTTCTTAGACTTTGTAATATTGAAAAAGAAGAGAGAAAGTTTTCTTATAATAACAGTTTATCTCATTTATTACATTAGATACACTAATTTATAAAACTAAGAAACATGAAAGAAGAAATTTGTCAGGAACATTTTTTCCTGTAATATTTTTATTTTGGTCTTATTCAAAAGGGAGACCTACAAGGACACCTACCTGAGCATTACACACAATGGGTGGTGATTTTGTGGGTATTTACATTTTTTCTTAGACATGAGAAGCAAGATTATAAGTGAAGTCAGCGATGGCTGCAATGTGGAGCGTGGTTAGTTAAATACAGTAACTCATTAACGTGTAAGTCCCAAGCAAAGCGTGTGTTGTAATTACGGTTTAAGTTGCAAAATATGCTTTCACTACAGAAATCAGTCATCAATTTTTCCAGGTTGATTACCTACAAGGATGCAACAACAGAGATAGGAAGAGTCGAAAGGAAATGAGCTGGGAATTTGTAAGGATTATGGGCAAAACAAGGTTACATACAGATTGGGAAATTGAACGTTTGTTTTACATTTACCTAAATCTCCAAGGTTGGGTTATACACATCCTATGTGGGTGTATGCATGCGAACACCCATCTGTGTTTCTAGAAAATAGACTTTAATTGAACAGAAAAATCAATTGGGTTCACAGACTTTGACATCATTATTTGTTCAGATGAATCAGTTGCAGCTTCAAATGATAGACTCATTTATAGAAATGGAGCAAACTTACAATTTATCTAAACATTCAGCTGATGATTGTACATGATCCAAGGACAATCTTCTTGAATGATTTTTTTAAAGTTAACTTTTCCAGTCAGAGAGGAAAAGGATGATGAGACAAAAGTCTGAGAAAACTGACCATAAAAATTCACATAAAATATGAAGATTAATGATAACAAAAGAGTGTTAAAAGATATGGCTGAAAGAAACATTTGAAATTAAAACATGGAAAGGGCATGTAAGAAATTTAACATAATCAGTACTTTCATTCAATTTAGTAAGTATGTATTGATCACTTGTGGATTATAAACCTTAGAAGTCAGAATGTTTTCCTTCTAGCAGTTTACAGTTTACCATAAACTGTATAAACAAACTACTGAGCATTTAACAGAAAACTAGGAAAAATGGAAGTAGAAAATACTACTTTCAGGACTCAAACTTGGAAATATTTTTGTTGATTAGGCCATAAAATACAGGATGATCAAAGGAAGGTGAAGGGGAGATTCCAGGTTGTGGAAACACAACAGGCCAAGTTTTGGACATTTAGGTTACCAAAAGATTGGAAAGGCCAGGAAGTTGTTATTGAGGTGTTAAAGTCACTAGAGCTATAGGAAGAAACTGTCAGGAGCTGAAGAACCAACGCTTCATCAGTTGGCTCCAGAGCTTGCCCTTCTCCAAACCAGATAAGCTTTCAGACCACTCCAATTCTTCAGGTGTTTCTGTTGATTATTTTCAGCAATTACCTAATAAAAGTCTGACATAAGTAACAGTACAAGCTTAGAAATCTACCTACTTTAGAGATATTGCAATTGACAGGTACCTAACAAGTGACATCCACTTAAGAAGGCCAACACAGGAAGATTATTAAAGGACAATGTTTAAAATCTTTATCAGATATTTTAAGAACTAGGTAACCCTTAGAAGGATATAAGGTAGGCCGGGGTGGCTCACGCCTGTAATCCCAGCACTTTGGCAGGCCGAGGCGAGTGGATCACGAGGTCAAGAGATCGAGACCATCCTGGCCAACATGGTGAAACCCCATCTCTACTAAAAATACAAAAATTAGCTGGGCATGGTGGTGTGCTTGTAATCCCAGCTTCTCAGGAGGCTGAGGCAGGATAATTGCTTGAACCCAGGAGGTGGAGATTGCAGTGAGCCAAGATCATGCCACTGCACTCCAGCCTGGCAACAGCGAGAGACCCCATCTTGAAAAAAAAGGGGAAAAAAAAGGATCTCGGGTAAAAAGCCTTTAAAATAAAAACAGTTCATCCATCTCCGTAGCGAGGTGTCTACAATCTTGCATTAAAGGCTTCATTTAGGGAGTTCGTAGGGTACTTTTTAAGTGGAAAAATACATACTTAACCTTTATCCCTACAACAAATTGTTTTATTGGTTTATCTGTAGCTTGAAGGCATTAGATTAGAGCCAGAAACAAAAAACAAAAAACATTAAAAGAAAATACCAATTAGAGGTCAAAGTTTATCTACCTCATAATTCT
This sequence comes from Macaca fascicularis, assembly GCF_037993035.2. Classification (NCBI taxonomy): domain Eukaryota; kingdom Metazoa; phylum Chordata; class Mammalia; order Primates; family Cercopithecidae; genus Macaca; species Macaca fascicularis. The sequence goes on from NC_088385.1 coordinate 92,768,829, forward strand.
ACCAAAGTTATACATCTTTTTTCCCCAAAAGAAAAATAGCATATAGCATCTATTTGAGTTTGAATTATTTGACATAACTTAATGTTTCCCCTGTTCTTGAATGTTTATCATATATCTCAATTTTCACATTAACAACTAATATCCATGTTATATATTTAAAATGAATTTCCATTATTCTTTCTCCCCCTTTTTTCTAATTAATTAGGAATCAATTTTGTCAACATATTGAAGAAATCATTTCAGGAAAATAAGAATCACACTTCCTTTTTACTATTAGACTGCTATCATACATTTTAAAAGATCATTCTTTGTATTTGCAATTCAAAAGCAGAGAAAACAACTAATTTAATTATCATGCAAAGTATATATAATTTTCCTGATTTGTTAATCAAAGTGGCTTTAAGAGGATTCTGTCACAAAGATGCTCTGATCATAACAGGAAAGTAAGCACAAATCCTCACTTCGACTCTGTTAAGTGAAAATAAAGAGTTTCAAGCTTCCATTGCTCCCCCTAATGGTAGGAAAGCAGAAAACATCTAAATGAATGTATTTCACATTTCTTTGTCAACCAAATACTTTACAGAAACTTTCCTCCACGTATGTTCGATATCGTATTTTATGTAAGTTCACAAAACAAACTAAAAGTAATAAATATATCATTTATTATTAAATTCCTGGTATTATATGAAAGACTCCTTACTATTCTGAGTAATTATTAAATGCTTGGAATTAATCTCTTTCCTTAAGTTTAGGGTAAAGGTGAAAAAGTTAAACTCATAGATTGTATAACATAAATCAGTTATCTATAGGCATCAATCCTATTTGTTTCTCAACTGTTACTATATGATTGATTTATTTAAAAATTAAACAATGCTCAGACAACTTTACATTCAAATATTCACATCTCTAACAGCATTGACTTGTCAAATCACCCCATGTATCTTGAAACGCTTACTACAAGAAGAAAGCTTTACTCTAAAAGGCATTTTGAGCAATTTTCTTTCAGAACTCAGACAAAGAATGGGTATCAGTGTAACCCATTAAAAACACGAAGACTATCATAGAAAAGTGACTTTGGTGAACGGTGGTTATTTAGGATTGTCTCCTTGCCAAAAATACAATCTCATTTTTATGATGAAAAGAGTATTATAACAGGGAAAGTAAGCTTATGCAATAGTAAAAACAGTTGAGAAGGGAATTATACAAAGAATGAGACATGGCATCAAGAATGAATTCAAAAAGAGCAGAAAAATATAGGCACAAAAAGAGATAATGTACAGAAAAAAAAAGTCAGTGATACAACAATACAAATTTTTATGTGCTAACATTTAAGTAATTTAGAGCTGGATTGTATAAACATGAAATTGTTTTTCTAATACATTCAACCAAAGTCAGCACACATAGTTCAGTCATCTCTCATTACTTACAATAAAATATTTTTGATTTGTTGGGAAATAATATCTTATTCCCTGGATCTATTATTTCTTTTTATTGGCTTTGTTTCTATTCTCTAAATTTATTTGCTTAATTTTTATAACTGATTCTCTGACTATATTCCATCTTATTCTAGCGTGGATTATTTAAAACCTGTATTAGTTTTGGAACCACTAAACATTTGCTCAGAAGTTTGAATTACCAGAAAAGCCCCTAACTCTTCAAGAACTTTCAAGCCTAAAGAATCACTGATTTAATGCATTCATCCTTGAGATTTTACTTAAAAATTAGAAATAACAGATCTCATATTTCACAAAATCAAAATGACTTTTGCAGTGGGGGAATGAGAAGTGGGAAAAGGTTGATACTGGGGGTTCTCTGTCAGTATGCTGTACATAGCAGTGCAGTTGAATGACTCCTTCTGTGCGTCAGAAATCCAAAGCAGCAGCAGCAGCAATTAGGGAAGATCGTCACTTTCACTCAAGGTTCAGAAATGGGGGAGGAGAGCAAAGGGGGACAAAGGAAAGGGGGAGGAGAAAGCAGGGCGAAGGGGGAAAGGATAGAGGTGAAGATAGGGCACATCCTGCAAAGATAATGCCTGTACAATCAATGACATCATCCTCCTGCTTATATATATAGGGGAATGGCCAGAGCACCTCTCATAGTTCACTCACTTTCAAAGCCAGCTGAAGGCAAGAGGAAGTGCTAGAGAGAGCCCCCTTCAGTGTGCTTCTGACTTTTATGGAATTGGCTTGTTAGAAGGCTGAAAGATGATGGCAGGAATGAAAATCCAGCTTGTATGCATGCTACTCCTGGCTTTCAGTTCCTGGAGTCTGTGCTCAGGTAAGCAAAACAGAATTTCACAACTCCCTGAAGTGATTTCTTTTTTCTCTTTTGCAGTGTGTTGCTACTTATGTTCATGTATCGAGGGAGAAGAGTTGCTCCCTTTTATTCAGGATTTACCTTTTAGTGACAGAAACTGAATATCTTTTTCTCTGCCTTTATGATTACTGAGAGCTGCATTTTCCCTTTTAAAATCTACAAAGCAATAAAAGGGATTTCAAGGAAACACTGCATGACCCCCTTTGGAATGCAACCACTAGAGGAAAAAAAAAAAAAAAAAAAAAAAACCTTACAAAACTTTCAATTAGGCTGATCATTATCTAATGAGAAGTACAGAGACAGTGGCTGTCAACCTGCAAACCCATCATTAAATCCCATTCCATTTAAAATGTTTTACTCTCATCCTCATTCAATCTCTTAGGAAACGGTGGCCCTCATGCCCTTGTAATAGTCCCCATATTATTTTCTTAATTGTTTGTGTTAAGATAACACATAAAGTGCAAATGGATGCTTACTGAAAAATGAATGAAGCATTATTTGTAGATTTTCATTTCTAGAAAAATACAAAAATATTCCAGATCTTTTTGAGAATACAGTTTGCATAGTCTAATAAGTATGCTATTAATATAACTGTTTGGCATTTTTTCCATGCCATTTAAGTTAATACAAAATACAGTTGGAGAATTGGTATTCTTATATTGATGGAAATGATTTGACTTCAGAGTGTTTTGCATGTGGTGTGAAAGGAGAAGTTATATAGTCCTAAATATCTATAAATAACACACTTTGAAAATAAGATTTAAATTGAAAGGTATAACATGAAATATTACAACTATTGCAAAAGGCTGTACTTAATATTTAAGAAATATTTGAATGACCACTTCAAAGGGAAAAGAACACCTTAGGAAGTAAATGCAGCAAAAATAATTTAATCTGCTCCGTGCTTTTATGTATCATAAATATGACATTGAAATGTTTAACTCAAACTCATGCTATCATTTGATTTAAATTATGACATTAAAATCTAAGAAGATATAAAAGTGATTTATGCAAAATTTTAAATTTATTTTAATCATCAGAACATAACTTTCAGCTTCTACTTTTCAAATCTTATGAGAAAAAACAAACTTTTCTACAATTGTGATTTTATCTGAAAGTTATATGAGATTAAAGATTCACATACTTCTGGAAGAAAAACTGGGTTATTGATTAAGCACTGTGATGATTAACTTGAAACTACTTGTTGTAATAATGCAAAACTTATGAGGATTTGAGTATACATTGTTCATAAATTCCTAAAACAGATTATGTCTCTAACAAATAAGGAGAGAAGATCTCTTGTATAATTTAGGTTCTAGGTAAAATTAAGCCAATAGTTTCTCCGATTCTGACATTTCTTTTTACTGAGTGTGAAGTACAAGAAAGATAGAGTCATTTTTAACTTGATTTTTATTACCGTACACTATTTTCTAAATTTTCCTTCTCTGTAAAATATTCATTAACAGAAACTTGGATAGAGTTTTAAAAAAAATCCAGAGACCCATTTTCAATACTATTGTACATGTATTGTTGAATAGCTCTACTTGTGCTTTAAACAATTTTCTTAAACACCTATGATAAAATTAAGGATACATAATTCCGAATTCTTACTTAAAGTACAAATACAATTCTTTCAACGTATGTTTTGTAAAAAAGCATCTCAAGTTAAGTAAATCTCAGTATCTGTATTATTCTAAAATTATCAGTAAGCAATTCCCTTTGGTTTTGTCTTGAAAAAGTCTCTTGTATAATCTTCATTATGTTGTGTTTTTAAATGTTAATATGCATATTTTCTATATAGGTAAACTATGGCTGGTAAGAAATAAACTACTCTAGCATATTTGGTAAAATATGTGTTATACAATATAATCACATTTTAAAAATCTGAAATTCAAAGTTTAAACAACTCGAAGTCATCAACAGCTGTCTGAACAAATAATCATATGCTTATTTTCTTAGAAGTGCTTCTACTATTTTAGCTTCCTATTATGCTAAAATATACCTAAAATTTGTTTTTTAAGATTACTATTTTTAAGAAAATACATAAGAAAGACATTAACCTCTAAGACTACTTTTTAAAATTAACCTAAAATCTGTAGATTATGATATAATTATATGATATGTGATTATAGTAAACTTGATTTTGATTTTACTCAGATTCAGAGGAGGAAATGAAAGCATTAGAAGCAGATTTATTGACCAGCATGCATACATCAAAGGTAACTTTTTCTTTTCTTTAACTCTGGGTTGAAGAACATATGAACTTTCATTATCAATATGGTATCCTTTTCCTTTAGTAATAACTTCCCATCCAGATTTAAAAGTTCCTTAAGAGGCATTTCCTTTTTGAAAAAAAAAAATTCTTTTAGTTAAAAGAAGTTAAAGGTGTTGATATGACAGCTAAAGAAATTATAGTTCTATCAATCAGTATTTTGCAATTTTAATTAATTGCCACACATATTTACGTGCCTGTAAATGTTTTTAAAGGAACTTGTTTCCATGCCTTTTACATTGGGTATGATGAAAGGTATATTGGTCTCAGTTTAAATGAAAACAAAGTGAGCTCTTTGCCTTTGTTTATTATATTGGGGGAAATAAAAAGTTGTTTTTTTATTTCCTTAAATTAGAAATAACAGTTCATTACAACCTGCAAAAGAAATGTAGTAGAGAGGGGAGAGCAATGGACTGGCAAGCAGGAGCACTGAGATCTAATCCTGAAACAGTGACTTATTAAATATTTTATCTTTAGCAAGTGGATTAGTTTACCTTGCTTACCTGTGTTTCCTTGTTTTTAAATGCAGCTCATAGTCTTCTAGACATTTACCATTCTATAATGTATTTAGGAATTACTAAACTGTACTCTTCATTGTATGTCTGGATTTAATTCTCCTTATACCAGACACGTTATTTTCACATGTTCTAATTCTTTTTTCTTTAATTGAGCCAAATACAACTTTGTATTCTGGGCCCTATTACTCCTCTGCTGGGGTCTTGAAAGCAAGTTTCTAAAATTCCAATCCGTACCTAGGAATACGTTCTGCGGTACATGTGCAGGCTGTGCAGGTTTGTTACATAGGTAAAGGTGTGCTGTGGTGGTTTGCTGCACCTATCAACCCATCACCTAGGTATTAAGCCTAGCATGCATTAGCTATTTTTCCTAATGCTCTTGCTTCCTCCACCCCACCCTCTGACAGGCCCCAGTGTGGGTTGTTCCCCTCCCTGTGCCCATGTGTTCTCATTGTTTAGTACTCAATCAGAATACCAATGGCTACAACATCTTCAGTTCAAAAATAGACAACGGAAGTTAATAGTCTGTGTTAGAAAATGGGATAAGTTACGTGCCTTGGTGTCTTGGTATAGATTTACCTAATTCCCAGGTGCAAGTTAATACATAAAGGTCCTAAATAATCTGTGATGCTACCCATAACAATTATTAATGTGTGGAATGCATTACTATCTTCATGCTTTGTAATTGTCCACATTTAATAATACCATCTTTGTCACTGCCCCATTAAACATTAAGCTGAAATGTAATAGATATGGAATAATTTTTTATTTTTAATTTTTCATCTGTGATATATATATCATATTTATATATTTCTGATGTCATTTTAATTTCCTTGCTTTTTTACTTTGCTCTGTGTGTATACACATAAGTGCATGTGTATGTGAATATGACTATTGCGTTTTGTTAAATAGAATTTATGAGATATTGGCACTATACAACTTTGTGAACATGATGTTACTAAATAAATAACACTGTGTTTATTAGACTGGAGTAGCAATTAGATCCTAAATGTGATGGTTTAGCACACTGGGAATTCATTTCTTGCTCATGTAACACAAGTTTTAATTGCAGGGTTTTTTTTTTTATTTTATGTTTCAGATTAGTAAAGCACATGTTCCCTCTTGGAAGATGACTCTGCTAAATGTTTGCAGTCTTGTAAATAATTTGAACAGCCCAGCTGAGGAAACAGGAGAAGTTCATGAAGAGCAGCTTATTACAAGAAGGAAACTTCCCACTGCTTTAGATGGCTTTAGCTTGGAAGCAATGTTGACAATATACCAGCTCCACAAAATCTGTCACAGCAGGGCTTTTCAACACTGGGAGGTATAGCAATAACAAAATATTAATATGATTATAGTTACACTAGTTAACTGTCATTTGTATTGATTTATTAAATTCCCAATCATAATCATAACAAGAAGAGTTACAAGTATTGAAGAAGAACAAGCCACGTGTTGAAGTCAACATTGCTTCAAATCTTCAAAGTGTCCTTCAAATATTTGAAACTGAGCAAAATATGTTTTTCTTCAACCTTAAAAAGAGGATATATCTTCAGGCAGATTTGATCTACATGTTTTTATTATGCTTAAGTGGATGGCATGTTTAGGCAATTTTTGTTGTTGTAGGTGGTGGCATATCTAACAAATTTAAGCAACTCAAAATGTTGTCTTAGAAACACAAAGTCATGTGTAGTGATCTATAAACAAACTGGATTTATAAATCTATAAACAAAGTAATCCAAGTAAAACTGGAATAAAACATAAAGTTTTCCATTTGTATTTGAATATATTAGGCAAATAAAAAATATATTTTTATGTATATACAAATATAAGATAAGGATGTATTACGTTGTTGCAAAAGTAATTGTGGTTCTTGCCATTACTTTTGCCATTACTGTTGATAGCAAAAACCACAATTACTTTTGCACCAACCTAATATATCTCTATTATTCCAGTTTTATCTGGAACCTGTTGTGTTTGAATATATTAGGCAAATAAAAGTATTATTAATTTATATAAAGGTATATATAATAGGGATATATATCTGCCCATCATTTCAGTTTATTTGGAAACCTTTGTGTTCTGTGTTTGTTTATAAATACACACCAGTGTGTAATAATGTACTTGCAAAATGCTTTACAATTTATTGCCTTCATTGATATATTTTGCTCTGAAATATAAATTACAGCTTTGAGAAGATATAGAACAATGTTAGGAAAAAGAAGAGGAGGGGGAAGAAAAATAAATTCTTCAACAAAAACAAAACAGATGTTTAAAAATTTCTGACAAAGGAAACATTTCTTTCAAATTAACCTCTAAGAGAAATTTGGTCAATATTTTATATTCTGGATTTACACTAGCATTGGAGATCTGAGGGTGCCTTCCCTGCTAATCTAACAAACTTGTGATTGACTACCAAAGAGCTACCCTGTAGATAAGAAGAAGTGCAGGCAGAATTTCTAGTGTTTATTATAACTGGTAAGCAAAAAGATAAATAAACAAAAAACTGAAAAGATCAGTTTTAAATTTACTATTAATTATTTAATTTAAATTTCTGGTAAATTGTTTAGTATTTAAAATATGTTTTGGCTGGGCATGGTGGCTCACGCCTGTAATCCCAGTAGTTTGTGAGGCTGAGGCGGACTGATCACTAGGTCAGGAGATCGAGACCATCCTTGCTAACACGGTGAAATCTCGTCTCCACTAAAACTACAAAAAATTAGCCGGGCGTGGTGGCCGGCGCCTGTCGTCCCAGCTACTCAGGAGGCTGAGGCAGGAGAATGGCGTGAACTCGGGAGGCGGAGCTTGCAGTGAACCTAGATCGCACCACTACACTCCTGCCTATATTTTTATATAGGAAAATGTCCATTATATGTTACTTACCCCCCCCAAAAAAAAATCCTCAATAAACTACTATGTAGACCAATTCTACTATGTAGAATGGTTTTCATGTCAAATAAGTAACTGACTTAATTGAATATAAAATTTTGTTTCCTTTGTGGCCAAACTTGGTTTACCAGATCAAAAACTATATTGAAATATATATTTCATACTTTTGGCATTTCCATCATAAATTGAAGCCTGAAAAGTACTCAAAGGTCTATTTGGTGTTTTTCTACAAAAGGTGTGATTAGTGTACAGTCTTGAAATACATAACTAGTAAAGTATATAGAAATTTTTTAAAAGAGCTAGCCTGGTGAACTAGGAAGAATCCTGAACTGGGTCAGAATTACCATGTTCTTATACTATTGCAGCCACTGAATAGCCATCTCTCCTTTGAAAAAACAATTTCTTTGAACTTCATGTATCTCGTATCTCACCTACATATGTCTTGCTGTCTTAACAGCAAATGAGATAGAATGTAGAAAAATGCTCTGAAACAAAAGAGTTTATTCATGTAAGTTTCACTTACTTCATCTCTATCTTGCAGTTAATCCAGGAAGATATTCTTGATACTGGAAATGATAAAAATGAAAAGGAAGAAGTCATAAAGAGAAAAATTCCTTATATTCTCAAACGGCAGCTGTATGAGAATAAACCCAGAAGACCCTACATACTCAAAAGAGATTCTTACTACTACTGAGAGAATAAATCATTTATTTACATGTGATTGTGATTCATCATACTTTAAATATCAAATTATATTTGTGTGAAAATGTGACAAAACACACTTATTTGTCTCTTCTACAATTGTGGTTTATTGAATGTGATTTTTCTGCACTAATATAAATTAGACTAAGTGTTTTCAAATAAATCTAAATCTTCAGCATGATGTGTTGTGTATAATTGGAGTAGATATTAATTAAGTCACATGTATAATGTTTTGTAATTTTGCAAAACATATCTTGAGTTGTTTAAACAGTCAAAATGTTTGATATTTTATACCAGCTTATGAGCTCAAAGTCCTACAGCAAAGCCTAGCTTACATATCATTCACCCAAAACAAAGTAATAGCACCTCTTTTATTATTTTGACTGAATGTTTTATTGAATTGAAAGAAACATACATTCTTTTCAAGACTTCCTCATGAATCTCTCAATTATAGGAAAAGTTATTGTGATAAAATAGGAACAGCTGAAAGATTGAATAATGAACTATTGTTAATTATTCCTATTTTAATGAATGACCTTGTACTGAATTTTTTGTCTGTTAAATGAACTAGATAGCTAATAAAAAGACAACTAGTCATCAAAATCATGTTTCTCCACAGATTTGCTTCTTTATAGTGTTACTTTTTATTGAATTTTCCCCCTTTTGCATTTTGACCTAGTAAATAATAGTTTTACTTTTAACTTCACTGAGGTATTTGTGTGACTAATATTTTTCTCAGTTGGAAGGGCATATTTGAGGCAAAAGCTATGCTTGAAATAACACTTCTTAATTTGCTTCTTTATAGTGTTACTTTTTATTGAATTTTCCCCCTTTTGCATTTTGACCTAGTAAATAATAGTTTTACTTTTAACTTCACTGAGGTATTTGTGTGACTAATATTTTTCTCAGTTGGAAGGGCATATTTGAGGCAAAAGCTATGCTTGAAATAACACTTCTTAAATTTTCTTTAAGATCATACATACGGTGTCTGAAACCCTCAAAGTCTTTGCAAGTCATCATTAGTAGTGACTTTCTTGACTCTTTCTTTTATAGAGGTCTAGGAAGTCTTCTCCTCGCAAGGCTGCAACCTATCCCCCAGTCATCCATGCAAGATAAATCAGAGCTTGAGTTGTTCTGGTATTAAGAAGCCTTTACAACTCCATATCCCTTTGAGAAGATTGTCCCTCCTTGAGGATTAATATTACTCTTGGAAGAAGTGAAGAGAAATCTATAGATCTCTGAGTTTTTCTTGTAAAATCACAACTTCTCATTACTACTGCCCCACCATCTCTTACCATCCCAGTAGTCTCATAATTAAAAGTGCCCAAAGTCCTGCTTATAAGAAGGAAAGTATTTCATAATGATTAAGAGTGTCTTCTCTGCAGCTAGAATGCCTAGATTCAGCTCCATTACTCACTAAGCAGTATTAGATAACTTAACCTCCCTGTTTCTTCAATCATAAAATGTAGACAACAATGAGGTTTGCAGGAGGATGATATGAGCTGATACACACACACACACACACACACACATATGTAATGCTTAGAATGATACCTTGAACATATTAATGACACACTAACAGTTATCAGTAGTAACAGCAGTACCAACTTTCCCATTAGAAAGTACTCAACAGATGATACATTTCTCTGTTTACTTCATTAGTTAAAAAGGTTCAAATCTACTAGGTCATACATCATCATCAAAACTCTGTTCTAAGCCAACACCCACTCTTTTCCAACCCTTTAAATCCTTTCATTGGTTATTCTATGAAATTCATGGTCATTGTTTTCTTAATAGCTTTTTCGATGCCTGACTGACTTTTATAACATGTGTTAACATTATCTGGAAGTGAGGTATGTATTCTGGTCACTACCATACCATTTTTCTTTCCCTTTTAAAAACTATGGATTATTTGAAATACAGGGCATAAGACAATTTCATCTACTGTGATTCGAATAACTATTGTTTTCTCAGTTTCTGAACATCTTCACCTCCAATAATGAATATTTATCCTTTTCATATCAACCAGTCACTTCCATGGTCATATCACAGAACATTTCACTACCAATAAATTCATTCTTTACAAAATCTCATTTTCAAGCACTCTACTCTGGAAACATCATCTTGTTTTTCCAGTTCACATAAGCTAGTACTGTCACTACAGCATCTATGATTCTGTCCAACTCATTGTCCCACCACTTTTTACTCTTCATCTTCTAATTATGACCTTATCTTCCTCTTTAGTTAGCTTACTTTGCTCCAAAATTAAAATGACTCCCTTGTTACCCTCAACCCTGTGTCTTAAATCATATAAGTTTCTCAAAACATTAGCTGTTAAACTTAAATCTCTCCTGATTCTGACCTCACTGAAAAAGCTTAACATAGCTGAAAGGAAGTGTTCAACCTTGTTGAAAAGTCACACTTAAGATTTTTAATCACAAATCTCAGGTGGATCCCTATTATTGCCCAGAATTCCTATTCATTTGTCTAATAAATTTCACTTCTGATTCTCAGTGATGATTGTCTCATACCCTCTCTTCTTTGAATTTCAACATTTTTCATTCTCCTAACTTCATTTGATGACTTTTCAATTATTTCTCCAAAAATTAAAAAACAATAAGAAAAAAAAATGTTATCATTCTTCCCTCTCTATCACATGTAACCATCTGCCTGCATCTAATTTTCATTCTTTTTCTCCACTTCCATTTTGGTGGAAGAACTTTTTCTTTTCTTATCAGGGGCACTTCTTCATGTCTTCTTCTCAGTAAATGGTCCTAATCCCTGCTCAGGCTAAAAATCTAATACTAATTCTTAATTTATCCTTTTAATATACATCTTCCATTTTGTCCACTAAGAAGTTTTGTTGGCTTTACCTTCAAAATACATCTTAAATTTGTGTCTTGTCACATTAACTATTACTATCCTAAGCCACCATATTTCCCTCTGAACTATGTCCCTTTCTCCCTAGCTTCACACCCCGTTATCAATTTTATTCATCTCTATCCACATAGCACATACTTTTTTACAAATTTTGATTTACTTTTTCATTGGTATACAATAAATGCACATATTTTCTGGATACATGTGATAATTTATTACATTCATATAATTTGTAAAGAGCAAATCAATGTAATCAGGATGTCCACCACCTCAAATATTTTTCTTTTCTTTATACTAGAAACATTTGAATTATTCTCTTCTGGTATTTTGAAATATACAATAAACTATTGTAAACTATAGTCATCCTACTGATCTATCAAACACTAGGTCTTATTTTATTTATCAAATTGTATGTTGGTGCTCATTTATTATTTTTAATTAATCTCTTTATTTCCCCCTACCCCTACCCTTCCTGGCCGCTGGTAACCACCAGTCTACTGTCTATCTTTATGAGATCCACTTTTTTAGCCACAACACATTAGTGAGAAGATGCAATATTTGTCTTTCTGTGTTGGCTTATTTCATTTACTTAATGATTTCCTATTCCATCCATGTTGTTGTAAAAGACAGGATTTCATTCTTTTTTATGGCTGAATAATATTTATACACTACCTTTTTTTTTTTTTTTTTTTTTTTTTTGAGACGGAGTCTTGCTCTGTTGCCCAAGCTGAAGTGCAATGGCATGGGTGATAGACTTGCCTCGGCCTTCCAAAGTGCACACTACCTTTCTTTTTAGAGGCATAAATTAAATTATCTCACACACCCCAACTCAAAATCCTACAGTGGACTTCTGATTTCTGGCCCAGTATATAAGAAGCTTGGAAGTCATCACTCAACCCCAACAACAAATAAAAAGCTGAACAAATGAAAAAAAAAATCAATGACTCATTTTATATTTATAAAACAAGAGAGTTCACAGGGCAAATCACTGCCCCTGAAACTGGAGAGGCAAACCGGTAAATGTATAAAGCAACTAAATGAGCAGAAACCCACAGGTAATATTCTTCATGGAAACAAGTGCCAGGGGAAGAAAGCTTAACTGTGATTAACAAATTGCTGGAGACTTGGTGTTGACAAGTCTGAGAGATTAAAAACTCCAGAGGGACCCAGTCATTGGAGGGCTCCCACACTTCTGTGAGTTTTATTTCCTTGAGCTCAACCTGTTTTTTCATGGTACAAATTAGAGAAAATACTCTTGTGCTTTTGTCTGAGAAGAGAAAAGGAAACCATTTAAAAATATACCAGATAATTCAATTACTCTTAACAAGGTCTGTTTTCAGGATGAACTATTCAACCAGATCCTAACCTGCTGGAATTATTATCAGAACCCACTTGACTTGGGGGAAGGATAATACCAAGTTCCAGCTCCCTATAGCTATTCTGTCCCATTTAAGGAGGTACAGGCAAAGAGGAGAGGTGAACTGAGAAACACGTGTAAAGCTCACAATCCAGAGGTACAGCGTTACTGAAAAAGTAAAACATAATCATTGGATTATGGAATGCTTGCCCCCCTTACACCGTAGTACCACATTACCACAGGCCTACTTAAAATAGTTCCTTTTACTCAATACATAATGTCAGGCTATCAAAAAAAAAAAAAAAAAAAACCACAAGACTTACTAAAGGCATAGAATCACAATTTGAAGAAACAGAGCAAGTATCACCAGCTGACTTAGATATGGCAAGGGTGTTGGAATCAGTGGATCAGATATTTAAAATAACTGTGATTAGTATGCAGAAGGTTCTAAAGGATAAATTAGATAATGTACAAAAATAGATGACAATGAAAACAAAGAGAAATAAATTTTAAGAACCAAAAAGAAGTGCTAGAGATAAAAAAAAAAACCTTAACAGAAATGAAGAATATGTTTGATAGACTTATGAGTAGACTAGACACTTTTGAAAGATGAATCTCTGAGATTGAATATATATGTGTACACACACACACACACACACACACACACATACATATCAGTAGAAGGCTCCAAAACCGAAAAGCAAAGAAAATAAAAACTGAAAAAACATGGAACAGAATATTCAATAACTGTAGGACAACTATAGAAATGTAACTTACACATAGGGGGAAAACCAAAGGAAGAAGAAAAAGAGAAAAGAACAGAAGAAACATTTGAAACAACAATAATTGAGAATTTCCCCAAATTATTGTCAGATATCAAAACACAGATTCCAGAAAACTCAGAAAATAGCAAGCTGGATAAATGCCAGAAAAATGACAACTAGTTATATTATTTTCAAATTTAATACAATCAAAGATGAACAAAGAATCTCAAAAAGGACACAAGAGAAATAAACACCTTTCCTGTAGAAAAGCAAAGAATTACATCTGATACCCTCAGAAACCAGGTTAGCAAGAAGATAATGAATGAAAATATTTAAAGTGTTAAGAGAAAAGAAATCATCAACCTAGAATTCTTATCTCATTAAGCAACCTTCGAAAGTAAATGGGAAATAAAGGTCTCAGACAAATATTGAAAAAAATGTATTGCCGATAGCCCTGCATTGCTAGAAATATCAAAGGAAGTTCTTTAGGCAGAGGGAAAATGGTATCAGTCAGAAACTTTGATCTATGTAAGAAAGGAAGAGCATCATCAATGAATACATAATAATGGTACATAACATGAAAACTACTACATTTTATGTTTAATTAATATATCAGATAATAGTTTGTTCAAAATTATAATAGTAACAATACATCCAAATATGTATGTGTATGTGTATGTGTATGTGTATGTGTATGTGTATGTATAAGTGAAATGAATGCCAGCAATAATACAAAAGGTGAAAGAAAGAAATTAGGATTGCTGGCCGGGCGCGGTGGCTCAAGCCTGTAATCCCAGCACTTTGGGGGTCCGAGACGGGTGGATCACGAGGTCAGGAGATCGAGACCACCCTGGCTAACACTGTGAAACCCCGTGTCTACTAAAAAATACAAAAAACTAGCTGGGCGAGGTGGCAGGTGCCTGTAGTCCCAGCTACTGGGGAGGCTGAGGCAGAAGAATGGCATAAACCCGGGAGGCGGAGCTTGCATTGAGCTGAGATCTGGCCACTGCAGTCCAGCCTGGGTGACAGAGCAAGACTCCGTCTCAAAAAAAAAAAAAAAAAAAAAGAAACAGAAATTAGGATTGCTTTGTTCTTATAACGTAGTGACACTACCTATGAAGCAGTATAATGTTATTTGAAAATGAACTTGAATTGGTTGTAAATATATACTGTAAACTCTAAGACAACCACTAATGGAGAAAAAAAAAACATACAATACATACAATTAATACACTAAAAGGAGGAGCAAATACAATAATATAAAATGCTCAATTAAAACCAAAACTGGAAAAAAATGTGAAAGATTAAAAAAGCAGGAATAAAAATAGAAAACAGTACAAATATAACAGATATTAACCCAACCATATGAATAATCATTTTAAATGTCCATGGTCTAAATGAATCATTTAAATGATTGATATTATCAGAGTTGATCCAAAAAACATGACCCAACCGTATGTTATCTATGAGAAATCCAGTTAAAATATAAAGACACATATAGATTAAAAGTAAATTGATAGTAATTATAGAATATGCTAACACTACTGAAAAGAAAGCAGGAGTAACTATGGTAAATTTAGACAGAGCAGACTTTGTGAAAGTAATATGCATGTATTTAATAGAAACCATACTTTGAGTGGCCGTACAACCATTCTGTTTTTTCACTGTCAGTATGGTGTTCAAAAAATTATATAAGATTTTCAGTACTTTATTATAAAATAGGCTTTGTGTTAGAGGATTTTGCCCACGCCAGGCTAACATAACTGTTCTGTGTACATTTAAAGCAGGCTAGGATAAGCTGATATTTGTTAGGTTAAGGATATTAGATGTGTTTTCAACTTATGATATTTTCCATTTATGATGAGTTTATTGGGATGTACTACATTGTAAGGAGCATCTATAGCTGCAATAGAAAGAAATAGATTTGTGAAATATAAAAATAACTAATATAAACTGCAACTTGCACATAGGAGGAAAGAATAAACAAAATATATTAAGATTATTTTAATATTTTGAGTTAGGAAGATTATTCTTTATATTTGTGGTATTTGAGATGCTGCCACTAGGATAGTCTGAGCTATGTAAAAGCTGGATTTAAATTCTATTTTTTGCCATTCTAGCCTCATTCATTTGAAGCCTGAATTCTTCCAATCAAACACAGATTTTTATCCAAATTTTGTTGAAAATCATTATACTGTACAAAATATTTGTTTTAAACACCCACTTCAGAAGAAATAACAATATTTATAATATAATTTATAAAATCAAATTCCTATTATGTTTCTAGAATTTTCTTCACATTTGTCATATGTCAGGAGTAACTATAATAAATTTAGACAGAGAAGACTTCACAATATAATAAGTTATCAGAAATAGAGTTCTTACATAATGATAAAGGGATCAATTCTTCTAATAGACATAACAATCCTTTACAAGCATTTATGAATCTTTTTCAACATTTGAAAAACAATTCATGTAATTTATCCCATTGACAGGTTAAAAAAGAACAATCACATGTTCATATTAGTACATGAAGAAAAACATTTGACAAAATACAGAAACCATTCATGATTAAAACTCTCAGTATACTAGGAATAGAGGGGTTCATCCTCAGGATGATATAGAATATCTACAAAAATCCCATAGCTAACGGTATACTTAATGGTAAGAAGCTAGCAGCTTCCCCACTACGATCAGGAACAAGGCAAGAATGTCTCCTCTTTCACTGCTTTTCAACATCATACTTTTGTCTTATTGTGAATATTATGTGTAGCAATTTTTAAAAGTAGACAAATTTTACAGATAAGAGAACTGAGCCACCAGAAAGATTAAGTCACTTGCTCAATTTCAAACTGAATGTAAGTATAAGAAGCTGAACTCAACGTCAAGTGTATTTATCTTGTTGCTATGCTGCTGTGTGTTTTAGTAGGACACACCATTGGCAACATAGATGAGTTTTAGATGGGGAGCGCCCATATTTGAAGTTCTGTATGAATAAGAACTAAAAAATATTTAACTAGATTCTTTCGACAGATGAAAAACATAGACACAGCCTTCTTCAAAATGAAATTTTCAATTACTTTGTATTGACTTGCTAATTCTATAAGTAATCAAATTAAACATTTCACTACATTCTCATTTTTTTTATCATGGACATATCAGTAATTGAATGAAGAAAAAATTATTTCAAGACTTTAGAACATTATCTTTCAAATACGTTTCTTTTATTACAGATACATGTTTCTTTTGCTTCTCCCATGAATAAATTCATTTTTTCTATGCAAAATATAATAATTAAGTCATACTGAAATTGAAACAAAGTTTTAAATTTACTTTATATTTTTATACATGTGCTACAACAAATAGGAAAATGATTTTACTTTTTTAAGAGCTGAACAGGATAGCTACCATTCATCCCTATTTTCATATGAAAACATAATTCAGCTTTTTATTTAATGTTTATTTAATATTAGTATTATAAATTAATATTATTTGTGAAATATAATAATTGGTATTATAAAAAACATGTCTCTTTCAAAATCTTGAATTTTAAAAATGTATTCAGAAAGATTTCAAAAATTCAGTACTCATGCTTGCTTTTTATCTCCTGTGGATATGTATTACAAATAAATAAACTTGATACTTCTCAGAAACCAGATAACTGAAAAATAGAAAATATTCTTTGGGAAACAGTATGGAGATTTCTCAGAGAACTAAAAATAGAACTATCCTTTGATTCAGCAACTCTGCTACTGGGTATCTGCCCAAAGGAAAAGAAATCCTTATATCAAAAGATACTTGTATGTTTATCTCAGCACTATTCACAATAGCAAAGATATGGAATCAACCTAACTGGCCATCAGTGGATGATTGAATGAGGAAAATGTGGTATATATACAATGGAATACTACTCAGCCATGAAAAGCAATGAATCATGCCCTTGCAAGCAACATGTGTGGAAATGGAGGCCATTATGTTAAGTAAAACAATTCAGAAACTGAAAATCAAATACTGCACGTTCTCACTTGGAAGCAGGAGCTAAATCATGTGTACACATAACATGGAGTGTGAAATGATAGAAATCGGAGACTTGGAATGGTAGAGAGGTGGTAGGAGAGTGACTGATGAGAAATTATTTAATCGGTACAATATATATTATTTGGAGATGGATACAGTAAAAGCCAAGGCTTCACCACTATGCACTATGTGTATAATGTGCTTATACACATGATAAAAATACACAAAATTGCACTTGTACTTTTGGAATGTATATAGATTTTAAAAAGGGAGAAAGATGCTTAAAAACAAACAAACAAACAAACAAAAACTGCTCTTAAAGATCAAGGCTACAGCCAGGCCAAATTTTAAAAAAGATGTCACTTCCTCCCAGTGGATAAGATAGAGCCCTATGCCTATGTGCACAGCTAGGCCAGCAGAGCATGGTTAATATTTCATCTTCCACCCATTCTCTCTACTGGAAACCCCTGTGCTAAGCTCACCTTACCCACGTAGGCACTGGCAAGGCTAAAGAACTTAAAAGTAGTTGCCAATCCAAATATCAAATGGATACTAATTTAAGCCTTAAGTTACACTAACAGAAAAAAGAAGTCCTCTTCTGAAAGTTTGGCATTTAGTGTTGAATCATTATTAACTCTGATTAATTTACTCAAATAACAAATTATATTTTAAAAAACCTTAATTGGAAATATTCTGTGCGTGGTGGCTCACACCTGTAATCCCAGCACTTTGGGAGGTCGAGACGGGCAGATCACCTGAGGTCAGGAGTTCGAGACCAGCCTGACCAACATGGTGAAACCTCTGTCACTACTAAAAATACAAAAATTAGTAGGGTATGGTGGCGGGTGCCTGTAATCCCAGCAACTCAGGAGGCTGAGACAGGAGAATCGCTTGAACCTGGGAGGCAGAGGTTGCAGTGAGTTGAGATTATGCCACTGCACTCCAGTGTGGGTGACAATGAGAGACTCCATCTTGAAAAAAAAAAATCTTAATTGGAAACATATATCTGTGCTATATTTATTTTTGGCAGAGTTAATTCTAGACAAAATTTCAAAGATGCAGTTTTTCTCTAGCTTCCTTCCTCCTTCCATCTTTCATCATTTTTTCCTCCTCTGGGTGACAACTTTACAATGACCATCTCAAAACTATGAGACAGTTTGGTTCTCTCCACAAGGAGCCTACAACCCCTTTTGCAATGTCTTTCTTCCCATACCTTTCAGATTCTGCTTTCTCTGCCCTTTTGCTGATCCTGTACCATAGAGGCCAGATGAAACAACTTTTCATCAGGGTGAAGAAGGAATGTGTGTGCTAGCAATTGCATGCTCATTTTGGTTGCCTGGAGAGGAGAGGAGGGAGACTGGTGACAACTCCCACATGATATATTTAACTTCATATAAGACACACTAGTGTACAGAGTAGTGAAGTGGCATGTTGTAAAGCTACACTAATTTATTACACAGCAAGTATTAGAAACAAGGTTCGTTTATTTTTTCATATAGTTTCTTCCCTGAGAAAGGCCTCTTGAGGCAAAAAAAAAGCTGGCCCATTAAACATTATCAAAGTATTGTGCCAGGTTGAACTTACTTAGAAATGGAGAGCAGGAGTTCCAAGTTGGAGCAGGAAACTTAAGTGGACCTTGTTGTTACTGTGGAATGCAGACTGTTAGACCAGTGTTTCTCAAATGAAGGCTGGCTTCTTCATCTGAGTTAAAAATATAAATTCTGTGACTTCCTTGCAGAATTAGTAAATCAGAATTTCTGAGACTTAAGTTTGTTTCTTTCCTTGTGGTGGTTTTATTATTATGAATACTTGTTTATTTTTTAAGACAAGGTCTCACACACTCATCCAAGCTAGAGTACAACGGAATGATCACAGTTTATGGCAGCCTCAACTTCCCGTACTCAAGTTTTCCTCCCATCTCTGCCTTCATAGTAGCTGGAACTATAGCTGCAAACCATCGTGCCCGTCATAGCTTTTCTTTTTTTTTTCTTTTTGTAGAGATGGGATTTTTGCCATGTTTCCGGGGCTGGTCTTGAACTCCTGGCTTCAAGCTATCCTCCTGCCTCAGACTCCAACTTGCTGGGATTACAGCTGTGAACCACTGCACCTGGTCAAAATTTGATATTTTTATTTATAATAAGCTACACAGGTAACTGCTATACACAGTAATATATATGAGAAATAATTGGCCGTTAGCTATTTATAGAGAATTACTTTCAACCTGGTAATCTATGTTCAACATAAATAGATTTTATTTCTATTGTAGGAATAAAGGGAAAATTTCCCTTTTATCCCCTGAAGTTTTGCTGAAATATAAACTGAAAAAAAGATGGATTAATAGGAGATAAGGCATAAAAATTTACTTGATCATAGTTTTATTTGAAAAGCAAGCCTTCAGTATGAAGACCCAAAGATACAGAGAAAACTATCCATTTTTGTTCTTAGGTTCAATGAAGTATGGAAAGTTGCATAAAAAAGACTGAATAAAAAATGGGTATGATCTAATGATAATACATTGAGTGGGAGAACCCAGCAATGCCTGTATGTCTATATTCTTCTTGGCCTCTCTGCGCAGTACTTTTTTATTCTGGGTACGGGGCAGCATCCTTTCTAAAATGAAGTTCTTATGACCTGCAATCAAACAAGGTACATCAATTTAATTATGGCCAGTTTTTACACAGAAAGGTGGAGGAAACAGCAATATTTTGGGGGTTTATGGTGCACTTTTGGGGAAAAGTCTAGTTTCTATGACTTACCTTGCAGAAGAGGGACCCTATTTTCTCTGGCCTCCCTCAGAGGAGAAGGAGGGAAGAGAAACAGGAGGATAGGAAAACGTCAGGGAGAAAATTTGCCTCTGATGCAGTTTCTTTATATATTAATTTTTAATTTTTGTAAGTACATAGTAGGTGTATGTATTTATGGGGTACATGAGATGTTTTGACACAGGCCTTCAATGTATAATAATTGAATTAGAATAAATGGGGTATCCATCACCAAAGCATTTATCATTACTTTGTGTTACAAATATCCCAATTATATATACTCTTTTAGTTATTTTTGAATGTACAATAAATTATTATTGATTGTAGTCACCCTGTTGTGGGAAACACTAAATCTTATTCATTCTAACTATATTTTTGCACATGTTAACCACCTCCTCCTCCCTCACCCCATCTCCACTACTCCTCCCAGCCTCTGGCAACCATCCTTTCAGTCTCTATGCCCGTGAAATCAATTGTTTTAATTTTTAGCTCCCACAAATTAGTGGGAACATGCAAAGATTGTCTTTCTGTGCCTGGCTTATTTCACTTAACATAATGACCTTCATTTCCATCCATGCTGTTGCAAATGACAGGATCTAATTCTTCTTATGACTGAATAGTACTCCATTGTGTATATATGTACTACATTTTCCTTTTCCATTCATCTGTTGAGGGATACTTAGGTTGATTCCAAATCTTGACTATTTTAAATAGTGCTGCTATAAACATGGGAAAGCAGACATCACTTATATATACTGATTTCCTTTCTTTTGATATATAGCTAGCTGTTGGGTCGCTGGATCATATGGTAGCCCTATTTTTAGTTTTTTTGAGGGATATCCATACTGTTTTTCATAGTGGTTTGCTAATTTAGATTCCCACCAACAGCGTATGAGGGTTCCCTCTTGCTGGCATTCATATCCTTGCCAGCATTCATAATTGCTGGTGTTTTGGATAAAAGCCATTTGAAATGGGGTGAGATGATAGCTCATTGTAGCTTGATTTGCATTTATATGATGACCAACTATGTTGAGCACCTTTTCATATACCTGCTTGCCATTTGTATGTCTTCTTTTGAGAAATGTGCATTCAGATCTATTGTCCATCTTTTAATCAAATCATTAGATTTTTTTCTCATATAGAGTTGCTTGAGCTCATTACATATTGTGGTAATTAATCCCTTTTCAGATGTGTAATGTGCAAATATTTTCTCTCCTTCTGTGAATTGTCTCTTCACTTTATTGATTGTCTTCTTTGCTATGAAGAAGCTTTTTAACTTGATGTGATTTCGTTTGTCCATTTTTGCTTTGGTTGCCTGTACTTTTGGAGTATTGCTCAAAAAACTTTTGCCCAAACCAATTTCCTGGAGAGTTTCTCCAGTGTTTTCTTTTAATTGTTTCATAGTATGAGGTCTTAGATTTAAGTATTTGATTCATTTTATTTGATTTTTGTATGTGGCGAAAGATAGGGTTTAATTTCTTTCTTCTTCTTTTTTTTTAAATGTGTCACCATTTATTTACCAAATCACCTGTGTTAAAGAGTAGGTCATTTTTATTTTTTGGTTATGGTTTACGTTGCCTCAATTGACCTTACCAAAGACACATGTTTCAACAGTTGTCCAGTTTCTGAAGAATAAATGGTAAGGCTTTTGATACATAATGCCAAATTTCCCTTGGAAAGGTTGTATCAGAGGACAGTCCTTCTAGGAGCACCGAAAGCCTGTCAAAGGACATGGACACACTCCATGTGCTCACTGTCACTGGATTTTCCAGCCAGAGTGTCTTTGACTGCAGCTAATGGTAACTGGGAGAAGGTAAGGCCTCAACATAGACAGCTTGGTTTCAAATCTCAATTCTGTCACTCACTAGCTGTGTGACACGGGAAGTTTTCTGGGCTTTCATTTTCCTCATCCATAGCAATGCAGATCTTATAGGGTTATTTTGAGGATTGAATGAGATGATAGACAAAACGCACTTAGAATTAACCCTGGCACACAAGAAATAGTAAACAAACATTAGCTATTTCATTGTTTATATAATTAAAATGATATACTGATACATTGGTCTGATGTCGTCATCTTGCTGGTTTGTATATTTTTGCTTATTAATTCTGTCAGAAGCAAATATTTTTCTGTTTGATTATTAAAGAATCATACTAAATCTACTTCATCTTCTAAATCTTGCAACAGCCCCAAACAATAAAATAGATTCAGATCTATTGTCCATCGTTTAATCAAATTATTAGATTTTTTTCTCATTTAGAGTTGCTTGAGCTCCTTACATATTGTGGTAATTAATCTCTTTTCAAATGGTAATGTGCAAATATTTTCTCTCCTTCTGTGAATTGTCACTTCACTTTGTTGATTGTCTTCTTTGCTATGAAGAAGCTTTTTAACTTGATGTGATCCCATTTGTCCATTTTTGCTTTGGTTGCCTGTACTTTTGGAGTATTACTCAAAAAAGTTTTGGCCAAACCAATTTCCTGGAGAGTTTCTCCAATGTTTTATTTTAATTGTTTCATAGTATGAGGTCTTAGATTTAAGTATTTGATTCATTTTATGAATGACCTAATATATGAAATATAACATCACCTGCAGGGATTAATTTTGCATATGTTATAGAAAACATTCCTGAAGTTTTCTTTTTTTTTTTAAATTTTAGGTTTGGGGTATATGTGCGTATTTGTTATATAGGTACACTAGTGTTACGGGGTTTTGTTTTACAGTTTATTTCATCATCCAGGTACAAATCCCAGTATCCAGCAGTTATTTTTTCTGATCTTCTCCCTCATCCCATCCTGCACCCTCAAGTACACTCCAGTGTCTGTTGTTCCCCTCTGTGTCCATGGGTTGTCATCATTTAGCTCCCACTTATAAGTGAGAACAAGTGGTGTTTGGTTTTCTGTTTCTGCATTAGTTTGCTAAGAATGTTGGATTCCAGCTCCATCCATATTCCTGCAAAAGATATGATCTTGTTCTTTTTTATGGCTGTGTAGTATTCCATGTGTATATGTACCATATTTTCTTTCTCCAGTCTATCATTGATTAGCATTTAAGTTGATTCCATGTCATTGCTATTGTGAATAGTACTTCAATGAACATATACATACAAGGGACTTTATGATAGAACAATTTATATTCCTTTGAATATATACCCAGTAATGGGATTGCTTGGTGAAATAGTAGTTCTGTTTTAGCACTTTGAATAGTCACCACACTGCTTTCCATAATGGTTGAACTAATTTACACTCCCACCAACAGTGTATAAGGTTTCCCTTTTTTCTGAAACCTGAACACTATCTGTTATTTTTTAAATGTTTTAATGAAAGCAATTCTGACCAGTGTCAGATGGTATCTCATTGTGGTTTTGATTTTCATTTCTCTAATGATCAGTGATATTAAGCTTTTTCTTCATATGCTTCTTTTGAAAATTGTCTGTTCATGTCCTGTGTCTACTTTTTAATGGAGCTGTTTTTTTCTTATAAATTTAATTCTCTATAGATGTTAGATATTAGGTATTTGTCAGCCACATAGTTTGCAAAACTTTCTCTCATTCTTTAAGTTATCTGTTTGTTGATAGTTTCTTTGGTTGTGCAGAAGCTCATAAGTTTAATATGTTTAGTTAATTATTTGTCAATTTTTTATTTTTTACTTTTATTTTTGTCAATTTTTGCTTTTCTTGCAATTACTTTTGGCATCCTCATTGTGAAATCTTTGCCAGTCACTATGTCCAGAATGATATTTCTTAAGTTATCTTCCAGGGTTTTCATAGTCTTGAGTTTTACCTTTAAATCTTTATTCCATCTTGAGTTGATTTTTGCATATGGTGTAAGAAAGAGTTACAGTTTCCTTCTTCCTCCTTCCCCTATTATCAATATCCCCACCAGACTGATGGATGAATCACAAATAATATAGTTGTATTTAATGACTATATCAGTTTGTAATCATCATTTCTTAAAGTCTGTAGTTTACATTAAGGTTCACTCTTGGTCTTGAACATTCTAGGGGCTTAGGAAAATATATAATGATATGTATGCATCATTATAATATCATGTAGAGTATTTTCACTGCCCTAAAATCTGTGTTCTATCTATTTATCCCCCTCCTCACCCTGACCCCTAGCACACACTGATCTTTCCACTGTCTTCACAGTTTTGCCTTTTCTGGAATATCATATAGTTGGAATCATATAGTATGTAGTTTTTCAGACTGGGTCCTTTCGCTTTCCCAAATGCAGTTAAATTTCCTCCATGTTTTTTCATGGCTTGACCACTCATTTCCTTTTAGCACTGAATAATGTTCCATTATCTGAATGTGCCACAATTGATTTAGCCATTCACCTAGTGAGGGACATCTGAGTCTTTCCACAGTTTGGCAATTATGAATAAAGCTTCTATAAACATTCTTGTACAGGTTTTTTTTGTGGACATAAGTTTTTCACTTCTTTAGATAAACAACAAGAAACACAATTGCTAGATCTTATGGTTTAATAGTATATTTAGTTTTATAAGAAACTGCCTATCTTCCAAAGTGGCTGTACCATTTTGCATTCTCAACAGCAATGAAGGACAACTTGTGTTGCTCCACATCCCTGAGAGAATTTGTTGTAGAATATTGTATTTTAACATGTTTCCCCCAATTTCTTAGCCCATAAGCCCTTCATTCCACACTGAGATGGGAAGTCTGCTAATTTCATTGTGGTAACTGATTTTTTTTCAATTTTCATCCAAATGATTGTTGATAGTAGAGAAGTACTCTTGAAGTCAGAGGAACATGATGTAATAAAGCATTCAGATATTTCACATCACAGAATCAGAATAGTAGAAAGGCTTTTTCAAGTTGCGCTCACTGATAAAACTTTATAAAGAGGCTGAATGTGGTGACTCACTCTTGTAATCCCAGCACTTTGGGAAGCTGAAGCAGGCAGATCCCTTGAGCCCAGGAGTTTGAAACCAGTCTGTGCAACATGACAAAACACCGTCTCTTCAAAAAATTAGTTAGGCATAATGGTATGTGCCTGTAGTCCCAGCTACTCAGGAGGCAGAGAAGGGAGAATTGCATAAGCCCAGGAGGTTGAGACTGCAGGGAGCCATGATCGTGCCACTGTACTCCAGCCTAGGTGACAGAGTGAGATCCTGTTTAAAAAAATATGTAAAAAAACTATAATGAAAGTAAGCCTAAATTTGCCTTATGCTCTGAATTCATTTAAATGTAAAAACATGTCTGAATAACACACATAATCTCTGGTATGAAACACACAAACACTAATGATACAGTCTAACTCTCTGGTTTCATAATCCCTCATTCTCTCATGGTGAACTCTGTGCATTTACGGTTTATTAATTGTGCTCTTTGCTCCTGATAACGTTTCATCCTTTTCAGATTAAGACAAAATATTACTACTTGGAAGTATTTTTTTTTCTTTTTTTTTTTATTTTTCTTTTTTTTAAATTTTTTTAATTTATTTATTATTATTATACTTTAAGTTGTAGGGTACATGTGCATAACGTGCAGGTTTGTTACATATGTATACTTGTGCCATGTTGGTGTGCTGCACCCATCAACTCGTCATTTACATCAGGTATAACTCCCAATGCAATCCCTCCCCCCTCCCCGCTCCCCATGATAGGCCCCGGTGTATGATGTTCCCCTTCCTGAGTCCAAGTGATCTCATTGTTCAGTTCCCACCTATGAGTGAGAACATGCGGTGTTTGGTTTTCTGTTCTTGTGATAGTTTGCTAAGAATGATGGTTTCCAGCTGCATCCATGTCCCTACAAAGGACACAAACTCATCCTTTTTTATGGCTACATTGGAAGTATTGTCTAACCTACAGCTCACCACCAAAAGCTCAACTAGGTCTCCCCTGTGTTCCTCTTCTGTACTGCTGTGATACCTTATGTATGTCCTTGTTAGCAGATTTGCCATATGGTATTATAATAGATTGCATGCTTTTCTGTAGACAGTTCAAACTTCCTTTAGTTAAATATTATGCCCTATTCATATCTGTATCTTTCACTTAGTTCCTGGTACATAGTATGAACTCATGAAAATGTTTGTTGAATGAACAAATCATTGCTTAGCTAAAGTAGGCAATGATTGCAGTCATTCATCCTCACCCATCTCTTTTGTGGATAATCCTCTAAGCAGATGTCATTTAGAAAGACTCAGGTCTGCCCCTTTATAGAACTGACTGTGGCCAGGTGTGGCTCACACCTGTAATCCCAGCACTTTGGGAGGCCGAGGCGGGCAGATCACCTGAGGTCAGGAGTTTGAGACTAGTCTTACTAACGTGGTGAAACCTTGTCTCTACTAAAAATACAAAAATTAGCTGGGCATAGTGGGGGATCACCTGTAATCCCAGCTACTCAGGAGGCTGAGGCAGGAGAATCACCTGAATCCAGGAGGCGGAGGTTGCAGTGAGCCGAGACTGCGCCGCTGCAGTCCAGCCTGTGCTACAGAGCGAGACTCTGTCTCAGAAAAACAAACGAACAAAAGAACCAACAGTAAAATCCCTTATGAATACTAATATTCTATGTATAGCAGTCTTTTGGTTCCTATTTCAGAACGGTAATGAGGCTCTACCAAAAATTGGAGTGCCCCTATCGTCTACGGAACTAGTGGTTTCAGAAATTCACTTATGCAGCTCAGTTTATGACAAGTAGCGTATATATTGAACTCCTCAAGAAAGAGCAGCCCAGCTGTCTGAAATTCATGCAGGAGGCATCCCAGGCTTAATATCCTCTTATTGAGCCCACCTACCATGGTGAACAAATTGACTCCCTCCACCAGGCATTGCTACTCTAACCAGGATCAACCCAAACTAGGTTTTCTGTGTTTAAAAACAACAATCTAAATGCAGTTAGGTTTTCAGTGACAGAAAATCTTTTAGTACTTCCAAGCTTTTCACAAATGACTGCATCTGATGTCTACCTTGTTCCAATTTAAATCACTTTAGACTTTTATCGGGCATTCAGCATACGGACTTTCACTTTAGGAGAAGAATTCTCATGAGTACTGAAATACTAACAGTTGGAAATATGTATAAATAAATCTAAATAAGAGTTTTTGAGTGTTCTCATCAGAGTCCTGGAGAAAAACAAGTAAGGAATTTAAACTATTTCTTGCTATATTGTTATTGATAACTTTGGAAGGAGGCATGAAGCAACGTAATGTGAGGCTGCATTCAGCATGGGACAGCCTCATGAAAGAAAAGATATCTGACATTTACAAGAAAAGCCTTCATGTCCCTGGATTTAAATTCGGTGAGTGTTAAAACATCCTGTATCATGCTTGTAAAGCTAATTCCTGCTTACTTAAGAACTTACCACTTTTCTAGTAGATGGAAGCCTGCCCTTTAACTGTCCCCAGGTAAGCAGTTCAACACATTTGCTATCCTAACCAAATTTTAATCAAGGGAAAACTGTCAACAGAGCAGTTTAGATATGTTCACTTTTTCTCCTTCTAAAATGTCTTCTTGATACCTAAAATGTGCCCAAATACAACCAAATAAAAGGGTGGCCAAAATAGTTTCATGAAATTCTGAGTGATGATCACAAAGACATCAAAGACACCAGGATGAGTACCAAGGCCAGGTTAGTTTTCTGAGAACATCATTATTTAGAGTTTTAAGTCTTGAAGCTTTGTTTTATTTTCAGACTGCTTTTTGTTTCCAAAGAATTTTGATCCCAATTTCATCAAGATACAAAAAAGAGTGTAGTTATTAAAATTAATTACATTTTCTTTTAATTAATAAATACTTCTTGAGTACATACTTTCTGAGACACTGAATAGCATTGCAAACACCAGTTTAAAGACATCCTTCCAATTGTGTGTGACTAAAACCTTTCTGTATTACATGCTTTGTCTGGATGATAAAGTTTCAGGCAAAAGGATATACTCACGAACAGAGAACTGACAGAAATTCTTTTTACCCTGTGTTTCATCTTACCTCAATCCTGCCTCCTGTAACACAGATACCTTCTTGGACCATAATGTATAGGGAAACACACGAAGTGTGGCACCACAGTGACTTGAAAGGAGCTTAAGCCCCTGAGAAGCAGAGCCAACTCACTAGCCCTGGATGATGCACCCCTGGATTTTTATATGAGGAAGAAAGAAACACTTATTTTTTTTAAGCTGACAGTAATTTTAAGATTTTCTCTTACTAAAGTTAAAATTATGATCAAATCACCTCCCAATCTCCTTTTGCCTTATAAATCCTTCACCACATAGACCAGAAATCATTCCTACTGACAAGCTTCCTCTGACAAGGACAAACCAAAGTGGCTGAAATGTAAAGTAAAATAAATTTATACGATGCAGTATAAATAGGAAATATGACATAGAAGCTAAGAAACAGAGGATTGAGAAAATGGGAAGCACAGACATATTTAAAGAGATTTCTAAGCAGTTACAGGAAGTTTAAGGATTTCCAATTAGGATGAATAAAACAATATTTATATACAGACAATTATTAGTGAGACTACAGAACACAAACAACTCTTAGAGGAAGCAAACTATTTCTAACTCCACATAATCTAATCACTTAAAAATGGCAAATAGACTGAACTGAATTCTCAAAAACAATAGAAGTTGGAAGACAGTGAATCGTCTTTAATATGCCAAGAAAAATAACTCTTAGCTTAGATTTCGGTGCTCAGTAATAGAACCTTTCAAGAGCAAGTATAAAATAAAGATCATTTATTTAATTTAAGATTTTGACATCATAGAAAATAATTTCAGAAAGACAATAATTCTATTACAATATCTGGGATGCAAGAAGAAGTGATGAGTAAAGGTATTGGTAGATATGAGCTAAATCAAAACACCAACAGACTACATTAGGGAGAGTAATAATATAAACTTTGAAGGATTAAAAAAGGCAAACCTTTGATTGAATCAAAATACTAATCAGCTTTCTCATATTAGAAAGAAAGGACTTGGAGGCTAAAACATTTAAGTTGTTGAATTATTTCAGAAGATCTAAATACATTGATTGATGTATGACTCAAAGTATACACCAAAATAATAGGTATAATTTTTAAACTGGCAAAGAAAAAAAAACATGGAAAGGAGATAAATAAAGGGGAAAAATAAGTTCAATAAATCTTGAAGATGGCTTGAGAAGAAAAACAGAAAATAAATAGGAAATGGAAAATAAACCAGTCGTCTGTGGTGTAACTTTGGGAATGATGATGTGACGTTTTGTGAAACCTCTCCCACAAGGAGACATTTTATTATAGGTATCAAAAACATTAAAAATAAAATATTCAAAATCTATCCAAATTGAATGAAGGATTTGTAACATATTGAGAGGCATCTCTTCAACAAATCTACAGAACTTGGTAAGAGCAGGGCAGGTCACGTCATTGGAACTCAGAGCTGCACCCATTCTTCTACAATTCTGTATGCTGAAAGAGTTATTTTTCTGGGCTCAACAGCAAAGTAGTAGTTTCATATCCCCCAGCTTTCTATTAGATAGTCTGGAGTTGCTATTTTGGGTGGACTCAATAATGAATAAAACATGGTCAGATCCCATCTTACCTGGCTCTGTGCTGCTGAAGATATATATTGGGCAGTGGTGGCAGCTAGATCAATTCTTCCTTCCCTAACAACTTGATCCTCAGGGAGGATCACGATGATAAAGGCAGTGAAAAGAGGTTTCTAATCTACCCATATATAAAGGCAAGAGAAATGAAAACATGTCCACACAAAATCTTGCACACAAATATTCATACCATCAGCATTTATGATAGTTAGTAGGGGAAACACAGCTCTCCATCAATTGACGAATAGGTAAACAAAATAGAGTATAACTCAAAATGTTACACATATTAAAGAAGTCAGTTACAAATAACTACATATTACATGATTCTGCTCACACAAAATATGCAAATAGGCAATTCCATAGAGAAATATAATAGATTAATGGTTTCTTAGGACGCAGGGAAGGGAGATGTGATGGCTAATGGGTATAAGGTTTCTTTTGGAGTGATGAAAATGCTCTCAAATTAGATTATAGTAATGCTTGCACTACTCTGTAAACAGACTAAAAACCACTATAAACTATAAACTTTAAAAAGGTGAACTTTATTGTATATAAATTATATACCAATAAAAATATTAATATAAAAATGGTGAAAATAATATGAATAAACCAGTGGTTTCAGTGTGTAAGGCAAAATAAATTATAGAACTGCAAAGATAATCAATAAATCCAGCATCAAAGTGGTAGGTTTTACTACCTGTTGTTATGGAGTGAATTGTATTTTTTCCAAAATTTGTATGTTGAAGGCCCAACCACCAGTATTTTAGAATGTGGCTGTATTTAGAGAGAAGGACTTTAAAGAGATAATTAAGGTGAAATGAGATAATAAAGATGGGACCCTGACACCCTGATATGACTGGTGTCTTCATAAGAAAAGGAAGAGATAACAGAGATGTCTGTGCATAAAGGAAATGTCATATGAGGACACAGGGAGAAGGTGGCCATATGCAAGCCAGAGAGAGAGGCCCTAAGAAAAACCAAAGCTGCCAACACCTGATCTTGGACTTCTAGTCTCCAGAACTGTGAGAAAATCAATTTCTTTTGTTAAGGCCACCCTGTCTGTATCACATTATTAGGGCAACTGTAGGAAACTGATATACCTCTCTTTCAATATTTGACACATAAATACACATCACATCACTATAAAAAATTAGATTTAAAAATTATAAATATCTAATGGACATAGAGGTGATTTCTCACACAAATACTGGGAAATACATATTCTTTTCAAGCACATTTAAAGCATTTTTTAAAAAAATTTAATTTGTATTTGGCCATAAAAAAGTCTTGCCAAAATTCAAAGAGTCACACAGAGCTCATTGCATGCTCAAAATCTAATTAAGTTAGGCGCAAATAGAAAAATTTATAACCAGAAAAATCCTCAAGTTTAGAAATGTAGAAATACAATATTAATCCGTAAGTCAATAGAAAAAATAGAAAAATCATAAAATATTTACAACACTATAGTAATGAAAATGGTATATGTGAGTATCTACATACTCATATACATGCAATAATGAAAAATATATAGGTAAAATAAGTTGTCATGTAATACAAAATAAATACAAATTGTATAATTTTTTTTTTTTTTTTTTTTTTTTTTTTGGAGATAGTGTCTCACTCTGCAGCACAAGCTGGAGTGCAGTGGCACCATCATAGTTCACTGCAACCTTGAATTACCGGCTTCAAGTCATACTCCTGTCTTGATTTCCCAAGTAAATAAGACTGCACACACTACCACCACTATGAGTTTTTTTTTTTTTTTTTTTTTAACAGACAAGGTATTTCTACATTGCTCTGACTGAGCTTGAACTCCTGGCCTCAACGGATTCTCCTGCCTGGGATTTTCATAAAGTCAGGATTACAGGCTTGAGCCACTGTGCTAGCCCAATTTTTTATTTATTTTTTCTGACCACATAACACTTTGAGATACCAATTTAACAAAGTGTCTATCGGACTAGGTTTGGTCTTCTAGCTCATAGATTTTATACAACCATCAAAACCAATCTCTTACATCAAAACTCAGTAGTTATGCTGGTGAAATTTTTTGTCAGTTATTGCTTGGTTGTTTTCTTTATTTTTCTTTTTAAATTTTTTATTCTCATAGGTTATCGGGGAATGGGTGTTTGGTTACATGATTAAGTTCTGTGGTGGTGATTTGTGAGATTTTTGTGCATCCATCACCCCAGCAGTATACACTGCACATAATTTGTAGTCTTTTATCCTTCACTCTCTTTCCACCCTTTCTCCCTAAGTCGCCAAGTCCATTGTGTCATTCTTATGGCTTTGCATCTTCATAGCTTAGGTCCCACTTATGAGTGAGAACATACAATGTTTGCTTTGTATATAATAGTCTCCATAATAATAGTCTCCAATCTCATCCAGGTCGCTGTGAATATTGTTAATTCATTTATTTCATAGCTGAGCAGTATTCCATCATATATATACACACACACACACATATATGATATATACACACATATATACGATATATATACACACATATATGATATATATACACATATATATGATTATATATATATCACAATTTATCCACTCATTGATTGATGGACAAAATTCATATTTTTGCAGTTGCAAATTGTGTTGCTATAAACTTGCATGTGCAAGTATTATTTTTGAATAATGACTTCTTTTCCTCTAGGTAGATACTCTTCATCCAGTGATTTGACTGTCAAAAGTTCTCTACCTTTCTTTTAAGCCCTATGCTTCAAAATATCGAAAAATCCTGTCAGCTATTCCTTCAAAATATATCCTAATTTTGAGCTATCAATTACATATTTTTATTTTTATTCTTTTAATCTTTTATTTTTAATTTTTATTTTATTCATTTTTATTTTTCTATAGGTTATTGGGGTACAGGTAGTGTTTGGTTACATGAGTAAGTTCTTTCGTGGTGATTTGTGAGATATTGGTGCACCCATCACTCAAGCAGTGTACACTGCACCTTATTTGTAGTCTTTTATCCCTAGCCTTTCCCCCCAAGTCCCCAAAGTCTATTGTGTCATTCTTATGCCTTTGTGTCCTCATAGCTTAGCTCCTACATATCAGTGAGAACATACAATGTTGGTTTTCCATTCCTGAGTTACTTCACTTAAAATAATAGTAATAGACACCAATCTCATCCAGGTGGCTGTGAATGCCATTAATTCAGTCCTTTTTTGGCTGAGTGACATTCCATCATATATATCTTTATATCCACTCAATCAATGAGATGAAAATCCACTCATTGATTGATAGCATTTGGGTTGGTCCACTTTTTTTTTTTTTTTTTTTTTTTTTTTACTATACTTTAAGTTCTAGGGTACATGTGCACAACATGTAGGTTTGTTACAAATGTATACGTGTGCCACGTTGGTGTGCTGCACCCCGTTAACTCGTTATTTACATTAGGTATGTCTCCTAATGCTATCCCTTCTCCCTTCCCCAACCCCACAACAGGAGCCGGATGTGTGATGTTCCCCACCCTGTGTCCAAGTTTTCTCATTGTTCAGTTCCCACCTATGAGTGAGAACACGCGGTGTTTGGTTTTCTGTCCTTGCGATAGTTTGCTCAGAATGATGGTTTCCAGCTTCATCCATGTCCCTACAAAGGACATGAACTCATCCTTTTGATGGCTGCATGGTATTCCATGGTATATATGTGCCACATTTTCTTAACCCAGTCTATCATTGATGGACATTTGGGTTGGTTCCAAGTCTTTGCTATTGTGAATAGTGCCACAATAAAAATACATGTGCATGTGTCTTTATGGCAGCATGATTTATAATCCTTTGGGTATATGCCTAGTAATGCTATAGCTGGGTCAAATGGTATTTCTAGTTCTAGACCCTTGAGGAATCGCCGCACGGTCTTCCACAGTGTTTGAACTAGCTTACAGTCCCACCAACAGCGTAAAATTGTTCCTATTTCTCCACATCCCCTCCAGCACCTGTTGTTTCCTGACTTTTTAACGATCGCATGGACGTTGCAACAATTTTGATTCTTCCAATCCATGAACGTGAAATATTTTCCATTTTTTGTGTCCTCTTCAATTTCTTGCATCAATTTTGTTTTTGTTTTTTTATTGTAGACATCTTTTACTGCCTTGTTAACTTAATTCCTAGGCATTTTGTTTTATGTGTAGCTCTTGTAAATAATTTTTTTCAGATTGTACTCTATTGGCATTTAGAACTGTTACTGATTTTTTATATGGTGATTTTGTATCCTGCAACCTCACTAAATTGTTTTATAACTTCAAATCGTTTTTTGGTGAAGTCCTTAGGCTTTTCTAAATATAAGATTATATCATCAATTTGACTTCTCCCTTTCCAGTTTACATGTCCTTTGTTTCTTTTTGTTTTTTGAAGGGATAACAGAGAACTTCTTAAACCTAGAGAAAGACATCAATATCCAAGTACAAGAAGAATATAGAACACGAGACAGATTTAACCCAAATAAGACTAACTCAAGACATTTAATAATCAAACTCCCCAAGGCCAATGATAAAGAAAAGATGCTAAAAGCAGCAAGAAAAATGAAACAAGTAACATACAATAAAGCTCTGATATTTGGTAGTGGACTTTTCAGTGGGAACTTCACAGGCCAGGAGAGAGGACCATGACATATTTAAAGTGCTGAGGGAAGGAAAACAAAAACCTTTTACTCTATAAAAGTTTATCTAGTGAAAATATCCTTCAATCATGACAGTAAAATAAAGACTTTCCCAGACCAAAAAAAAAAAGCCTCTTGAGGCTGTACCCCAAGCCCCAGACTATGATCACTTATATTTGGTTCAGAATAAACCTCTTTAAATTTTTTAGAGTTTGACTTTTTTTTTTTTTTTTTAACACCATCTTGTTGCTGCCCAACATCACCTAAACACATAAACACTTTCTCTGATTCCCCTAACTTATTGACAAATTCCTTGCCCTATTCCCCTTTCAGGTGATGGCTGGAAGGTCTCCTTCTGGAAGAGAATTCTTTTATGAAACCCTGTCCAAGCACTGCCCAATAAACTTGCTGTGTATTTAGGAGTAGTTGTTGCTTCATTTAGGTGGATGAGTAGGTGTATTTGTTTTCTAGGACTTCTGTAACAAAGTATACCAAATTGAGTGGTTTAAACAAAAGAAGTTATTTTCTCACAAGGCTTGGAGGCTTAAAGTCTGAGATCAAAGCGTAAGTAGGACTTGTTAATTCTGAGGGCTATAAGTAAGAATCTGTTCTGTGTCTGTTCCCTAGCTTCCTGGGCTTTGCTAGCAATTGTCCGTGTTCTGTGATTTGTGGAAACATCAATCTTGTCTGCCTTTATCATCACCAATATCATGTGGTGTTCTCCCTGTCAGTGTCTGTGTCCAAATTTCCCCTTCTTATAATGACACCAGTCTTATTGATTCACCTTACTCTAGTGAGACCTCATCTTAACTAATTACATCTGTAATAAACCTATTTTCAAATTAGTTCACATTCTGAGTTCCTGGGTGGGGGAGGGTAGTGGTTAATACTTCAACATATGATTTTTTTAGGGGATACAATTCAACCCATAACAATAGATAGGGAAGTCACAGTTCAGAAGTTGACACTGACTCACATTGAGTTTTGTATATGTTTGAGACATTGTCTGATATTCCCAAATGTAAATTGTCTAGTAAGTGGTTGGACAGAAGAGATAGCATTCAAAGGAGAGATCAAGCTAGAGATACAAATTATAAAATCAAGAACCGTACTCATATAGATAATCACTGATGCCATGTGCATTGCTGATATTAAGGAAAGATAATACAGAGAAGAGAACTTAGAATTGTACATTGAGCTTTATTGGAAAGAAATGACTATAATCACAGTAATTTATAATATAATTATTCAGCTCTCTTAGGGTGTATAGAAAGTACTGTATGGAAGACAGAAATATAAAATTCATGATTTAAAGGAAACACTAAACCATCATTACCTTTCAGAACAAAATAAGAAGGTAATATAGGCTGAGCTTCACCTTATTATATTGTAATAAGCATTCTCTCTTATTCCAATAAAAATTTGAAAATCCATTTCCTGCATAATAGTGTGCGCATGTTTCTGTGTCATAAGTTTACAGTTATTAAGGTGAAAGTTTGCAATGGGGGTGTTTTGAATGGAAACTTTCAAAAAAGCTTTAAGCTGGAGAATTGCTAACCATTCCAAACTAATTTGTTTTCCACCAGCCACTGATGACCTTTCCATTTTTAGTTGAGTTATTTTTTCTCATCCTAGTTTGAAAAAAAATGTAATAAGAAAACATGCTGAGACCAGAGTCAGAATCTCTATATATTTATGGACAAAGAACCGACATGTATTTGGACATTTATGTGAACTACAAAGGAGTATGACAACTTCAAAAAAAGAAAATCTATGATTTAATACAAGACTATTGTGAATTTTATTTTTCTCTCTTCCCAGCAAACCGAAACAGTCTTTGAAGTAAGAACACAGTTCTACTTGAATCCTTCGGCAAAATGCAATGATGAAAAGTGTCCATAACACTGTTGCCAACCGCTTTGAAAGGAATATATCCATCTTTTTGTGGTGGGCTATAATGCAATCTAGGTCATCCCTATGCTTTTGGAAATAGATAATTTCTGAGAATCATTCTTATTATAGCTCTTATTGAAGCAATCAGCATGCTGCATCAATCCAAAGGAGTAATTGGTAATGATGTAAAACTCGCCGCCTCCATCATCTCTGACTAAAAGCTAGAATAAATAGCACCTAAGCAATCTGCCTCTGTACCAAGGTCATACTCATAAAATGAGCAAGAGGTAGAATCACACAGCTTGATACTCTGGCCCATGGCTTAGAAACGTTGCCGCAAATATGTAAAGGAAAGAAACATCTGTGATTTGATAAGGCAGCAGGAAAATTTATGCAAACTTGGGAGTGGGAAAAAAGGCTTTTCTCCTTTCCATAGCTCAGTGACAGAAAGTGAAGTAAGATTTCAATTTTTAATATAAAATGGAAAATTGAATCAAATATGAAGTTTGGTATATTTTGAAGATTTTTTTCTGAAACAATAAAAGTGATCCAATTTTTACCTCTAGGTTGGGGTCACCTGAAATATATCAAGTCAGCTGTCATTGACTATATTTATAAGATAGCAAAATACATATGTGAAAATGAAATATTTTCTTTTTTTTTTTTTTTTTTTTTTGAGACGGAGTCTTACTTTGTCACCCAGGCTGGAGTGCAGTAGCACCATCTCGGCTCACTGCAAGCTCCGCCTCCTGGGTTCACGCCAATCTCCTGCCTCAGCCTCTGAGTAGCTGGGACTACAGGCACACACCACCACGCCCAGCTAATTTGTTTTTGTATTTTTAGTAGAGACGGGGTTTCACCCTGTTAGCCAGGATGGTCTCGATCTCCTGACCTCGTGATCCACCCGCCTCGGCCTCCCAAAGTGCTGGGATTACAGGCGTGAGCCACCGCACCTGGCGAAAATGAAATATTTTCAATGGATTTTCACTCAAGGTTTAAGTAGAATAATTCAGTAGAAAATATTATTCATGCATACACACTTATTGTATTGCCTAGTCCAGTGTATTTACATGCAACGATAGTTTACTGAAATATTAAGTCTTTTTTTAATGCATGCTTTGATGAAGTAAGCCACAAGGCCTATTGTGATCACTTCTTCAAGATACTGCTCATAAACAATGTCACTTATTCACCACTTGTGCACCAAAATCTCACAAGCCACCACTAAAGAACTTATTCATGCAACCAAACACCACCTGTTCCCCAATAACCTATGAAAATAAAATATTAAAATAAAATAAAATAAAATAAATTACAAGTTTAGAAATCTTAAATACTTGAATTAGCGTTTTATAAATCTTGGTAAATCTTTGGTAGAGATATTGATGATTATTTATTTTCCTCAGTAAATACAAAACAAGTGCAAAATGAACATAAATGTATTTTTTATTTGTGAAGATTTTATTGGAAAATATGATACATAAACATACATAAAGCCTAAAAGTACAGCTTTATGAATTATTATAAAGCCAACACATGTGTAACCATCACCTAGTTGAAGAAATAGAATACTGCCAAGCCCTGGTATCGATCCAAGACTTTCTTTTAAGGAAAACCATTGTCCTGAGTTTTCTAGTAGTCACTTTCATCTTTTTTTTCCATATTTTTTATCACCAAATTATGTTTCATAAAACCCTATCTGTATTTTAGCTTTGTGTTTCTTATACATGGAATCTTGTACAATGTACTTTTCTGTGTTTGGCTTCTTTTGTTCAATATTAATCTGTGAGATTCATCCATTTTATTTTCTTTCTTTCTATTTTAGATTCACTATTTTAGTTTCTCTTTAGTTTCTTTCTATTTTAGTTTCACTCTGTTGCACAGGCTGAAATGCAGTGGTGTGATCTCAGCTCACTGCAGCCTTGCCTTCCTGGGCTCAAGTGCTGCTCCCACCTCAGCCTCCCAAGTAGCTGGGATTACAGGCATGCTCCACCACACCTGGCTAATTTTTTGTAGAGACTGGGTTTTGCCATGTTCACCAAACTGGTCTCTAACTCCTGGGCTCATGCAATCCTCCCACCTTGACCTCCCAAGTGCTGGGATTACAGGAGTGAGCCACCATACCCGGCCCATCCATGTTTTTATATGTAACCATAATTAATTTATTTTTATCACTAAATGAAATTCATAATATATGTTATTTATTCTTCCCTTCACAGGCATTAGGGTTTTATTGTTGTTGTTTTACTAATTATTATTATTATTTTTTATTAGAAAGCTGAACTACTTTGTAAAGGCGTTACAACAATTTATAATTTCATTGCCAATGTATGAGAATTCTTTTATATCCTCACCTATGGTCTCATTAAAGACCTGTCAGTCTTTTTAATTTTTGCCATTCTCAGGTATACACAATGATGTTGAATGTTGGTTTTAATTTGCATTTCCTTGATAACTAATAAGGCTGAACACTTTTTCATATCTTTACTGTCCATTTAATATCCTTATTTTTAAGTGCCTGTTCAAGTCTCTTGCCTATTGTTCTGTTGTGAAACCTTTTTTATCTATTTGATTCTTTATTGGGGGAACCCGCCCCCAATATTTCAACATAAGTTTTTTCTATTTTCCCTAAGTGTCGGCCAGTCTGAGAAATAAAGAGAAAGAGTACAAAGAGAGGAATTTTACAGCTGGGCCACCGGGGTGACATCACATATTGGTAGGTCCATGATGCCCACCTGAGCCACAAAACCAGCAAGTTTTTATTAGGGATTTCAAAAGGGGAGGCAGTGTACGAACAGGGAGTAGGTCACAAAGATCACATGCTTCAAGGGACAATAAAGATCACAAGGCAAAGGGCAAAGTAAAAAACTCCTGATATGGGTCTATGTTCAGCTGTGTATGTATTGTCTTGATAAACATCTTAAATAACAGAAAATGGGGCTCGAGAGCAGACAACTTGTCTGACCTCAAATTTACTAGGGTGGGATTTTTTCCAATCCTAGTAAGCCTGAGGTTACTGCAAGAGACCAGGGTGTATCTCAGTCCTTATCTGAACTGCATAGGACAGACACTCCCAGCGTGGCTGTTTATAGACCTGCCCCTAGGAATGCATTTTTCTCCTAGGGTCTTAATATTATATTTCTTGCTAGGGAAAGAATTTAGCGATATCTCTTCTACTTGCACGTCCATTTATAGGCTCTCTGCAAGAAGAAAATATGGCTCTTTTTGCCCAGCCCTGCAGGAAGTCAGACCTTATGGTTGTCTTCCCTTGTTCCCTAAAATCGCTGTTATTCTGTTCTTTTTCAAGGTACACTGATTTCATATTATTAAAAGACACATGTTTTACAATAAATTTGTACAATAGTGGTCCTGAGGTGACATACATCCTCAGCTTATGAAGATAACAGGATTAAGAGATTAAAGTAAGACAGGCATAAGAAATCATAAGAGTCTTAATTTTGGAAGCTGATTATTGTTCATGAAATCTTCACAACTTATGTTCAGAGATGGAAGTAAAAACAGCCATGAGAATTTATAAAAGTATTAATTTTGGGAACCGATACATGTCCATATTAAAATGAAATCTTCACAATTTATGTTCCTCTGCCATGGCTCCAGTTGGTCACTCCTTTTGGGGGTCCCTGACTTCCTGCAACAATTCCTAGGTGACAAAATTACCTAGAAATCAATAAGAAAAAACTATATATGCTCTCTTTATGACATGCACTACAAACATATTCTTAATCTAATTTGTGGCATCTTTCATTCTTATAATGGTGGCTCAAAAGAAATACTTATTTTAATTTTAATGTAGTCATGTATTTGTAAAATATTGAAAACTATTTGTAAATATTTTTAATGTTTAATACTTCTTCTTCTTCTTCTTCTTTTTTGATGGAGTATTGCTCTGTTGCCCAGACTGGAGTACAGCGTCATGATCTTGGCTCACTGCAACCTCCGCTTCCCATGTTCAAGCAATTCTCTTGTCTCACCCTCCCGAGTAGTTGGGATTACAGGCATGTGCCAATGTGCCTGGCTACTTTTTGTATTTTTAGTAGAGACAGGGTTTTGCCATGTTGGCCAGGCTGGTCTTGAACTCCTGACCTCAAGGGATCCACTCACCTCAGCCTCCCAAAGTGCTGGGATTACAGGCCTGAGCCACAGCACTCAGCCAATCCTTCTTGTTTTTAAGAAATCATCCACCATCTTGTGAATTTTTATTTTGTTATCTTCTAAGAGCTTTAGTATTTTGTCTTTCCTATTTAGAACCCAAACTGACATTGAAGTATCTGGGTATAAATGTAGAGAAAGGATGAATTTTCTTTTTTTCCATATGAATGTTCCTTTTCCCCAGAATTATTTATTGAAGGGCTTTTACTTCCCTACTCTTCTAAAGTGCCCAAATTTATCATGAA
Source organism: Macaca fascicularis (assembly GCF_037993035.2). NCBI lineage: Eukaryota > Metazoa > Chordata > Mammalia > Primates > Cercopithecidae > Macaca > Macaca fascicularis. Next base: position 92,809,768 of record NC_088385.1, read on the forward strand.
TTAAGTGTTCACTTACTTAGTTTATAGTTTGTAATACTTATTTGCATCGATCAATTTCTGTACAATTATCAGTCTCTCATAATTACTATAACTCAGTAGTAATCTTGACAGTTCATTAAACAAACCCTCCTTTTTTTCTTCTTCAAGAATGTTACTTATTTTTGTTACCCTGGTATTCCACTAAAAATTTGGAATTAGCTTGTCAAATACCACACATACAAACAAAACCTGTGAGGATTTTTATAAGGATTGCATTAAATCTGTAGATCAATTTTAGAAAAATGAACAACTTCAAAATATTGAATTTTATAATCCACATACATGGCATACCTTTCTTCTAACACTCCTTTAATCTCGCTCAAAAGTAAAAAAGGATAATTTTGCATAGAGCTCTTGCAATGTTTTGTTAAACTTATTTCTAAATAATATTGTTATTCTTATAAACAATAACTTGTTACCACTTCATAGAAATATACTTGATTTTTAAAAATATGTACCTATTTAAGTCCTTCATCCACTTTTGAATTGGGGTTTTTGTTGCTGTTTTGAGAGTCTTGTACATATTACAGGTATTAGTCTCTTATGAGACTTGTGATTGGTAAAGCTGGATTATTTTTTCATTCCGTAAGTTATCATTTTACCACTACCACTTGTTGAAAAGAGTGTTCTTTTACTATCGAATGGTCTTGGCACCCCTGAGGAAGTCATTTTGTGTCCGGAATTGGTGTGTTCTTGGTCTCGCTGACTTCAAGAATTAAGCCACTGACCCTCATGGTGAGTGTTACAGTTTTTAAAGATGGTGTGTCTGGAGTTTCTTCCTTCTGGTGGGTTCATGGTCTCACTGATTTCAGGAGCGAAGCTGCAGACCTTTGCGGTGAGCATTACAGCTCTTAAAAGTGGCACATCTGGAGTTGTTCATTCTTTAGGCGGGTTCGTGGTCTCACTGGCTTCAGGAGCTAAGCGGTAGTGAGCCTTACAGCTCATAAAGGCAGAGTGGACCCAAAGACTGAGCAGCAGCAAGATTCATTGCTAACACCGAAACCACAAAGCTTCCACAGTATGGAAGAGGCCCAGATGGTTGCTGCTGCTGGCTCAGGTTGCCTGCTTTTATTACCTTATCTGGTCCCACCCACATCCTGCTGATTGGTCCATTTTACAGAGAGCTGATTGGTCCATTTTACAGAGAACTGATTGGTCCATCTGGACAGAGCGCTGATTGGTGTGATTACAAACCTTTAGCTAGACACAGAGTGCTGATTGGTGCATTTACAAACCTTTAGCTAGAGGCAAAAGTTCTCCAAGTCCCCTACCCTTCCCAGAAGCCCAACTGGCTTCACCTCTCACTGGCACCTGCTGCAGGACTTTGTGGCACACAGCCTGGGCACTCTGGCAGCCCAGATGGTCCTCGTTCCCTGATCAAGCCCAGCAGGTGCCAGCCGGCCACGCAGAATGTGGGGCTCGTGCCCACCCAGAACTACATCTGCCCGCGAGCACTGCAGCCCCGGTTCACCCAGGCCTCTCCCTCCACACTTCCTATGGAGCAGAGGGAGCCAGCTCCAGCCTTGGCCAGCCGCAGAGAGGGGCCACAACAGCGCAGTGGCGGGCTGAAGGGCTCCTCAAGCATGGCCAGATTGAAGGCTGATGCCGAGGTGGAGGAGGCACTGAGAGTGAGTGAGGGCTGCCAGCACATTGTCACCTCTCAATTTGACCATATATGCAAAAATTTATTTCTGGGATCTTTAATCTGTTCCAATGGACTATAAGTCTGTCTTTATGCCAGTACCACAATGCTTTGATTACTGTAGCTTTGTAGTAAGTTTTGAAATCAGAAAGTATGAGTAATCCAATTTTGTTCTTTTTTGTCAAGATTATTTTTATGATTTGAGTTCCTTTGAGGTTACATATTAATTTTAGGATCGATTTTTCTATTTCTTTAGAAAACAGTATCGAGATTTTGATAGGGATTGTAATGAATCTTTAAATTGTTTGGGGGAGTATTGACATCTCAACAATTTTAAGTCTTCCAATTAAATAATATAGGATATCTTTCCATTTATTAACATCTTCTTTAATTTCTCTCATATGTGTTTTGTAGTTTTCATTGTACAAGTCTTTCACTTCTTTGGTTAATTCCTAAGTAATTTCTTCTTTTTGGTATTATTGTGAATAGAATTGTTTTCTTAATTTTCTTTTTGGATTGTTCATTGTTAAAGTATAGGGTCACAAATTATTTGTGTTGATTTTTGTATACTGCTACTTTACTAAATTTGTTTATTCATTTTAAGTGATGTTTTGTGTAGAATCTTTAGGGCTTTCTGTAGGTAAAATTATATCATCTGTCTTAGAAAGTAGCGTCACAATAATTTATCAAGAATTTGTCTCCAATACTTTTATGGTGGTGAAACTAGATTAGAATGACTATTGGTATATAAATTTAAAAGAATAATAATTAAAGATACTTTGAAAAGTACCAGGTTAATTAAACACATTTGTGCTATAGATAAAGGAACTTAATGTCAGTTTATTTATTTATTTATTTATTTATTTATTTATTTTTGAGATGGAGTCTCACTCTGTCACCCAGGCTAGAGTGCAGTGGCACTATCTCTGCTCACTGCAACCTCTGCCTCCCGGGTTCAAGCTATTCTCCTGCCTCAGCCTCACGAGCAGCTGGGACTACAGGCGAGTGCCACCATGCCAGCTAATTTTTGTATTTTTTTAGTAGAGACGGGATTTCACCATATTGGCCAGGCTGGTCTCAAACTCCTGACCTCGTGATCCACCCTTCTTGGCCTCCCAAAGTGCTGGGACTACAGTCATGAGCCACTGCGCCAGGCCTAATGTCAGTATATTTAAAAGTTTCACGTTCTCTGGCTGTGGAGTTAATCTTTGGTCCTCAGTTACTTTGAGGCATTATAAATCCTGGGGCCTAATTCAAATGGACCTCCTTTAGAATAATCAAAGATGAGATAAAAATACAGAATATTTTTATAGGGTTTTAATTGTCTTGGAAAATAGTCTTTTATTTATTTATTTATTTATTTATTTATTTATTTATTATTATACTTTAAGTTGTAGGGTACATGTGCATAACGTGCAGGTTTGTTACATATGTATACTTGTGCCATGTTGGTGTGCTGCACCCATCAACTCATCATTTACATCAGGTATAACTCCCAGTGCAATCCCTCCCCCTCCCCCCTCCCCATGATAGGCCCCGGTGTGTGATGTTCCCCTTCCTGAGTCCAAGTGATCTCATTGTTCAGTTCCCACCTATGAGTGAGAACATGCGGTGTTTGGTTTTCTGTTCTTGTGATAGTTTGCTAAGAATGATGGTTTCCAGCTGCATCCATGTCCCTACAAAGGACACAAACTCATCCTTTTTGATGGCTGCATAGTATTCCATGGTGTATATGTGCCACATTTTCTTAATCCAATCTGTCACTGATGGACATTTGAGTTGATTCCAAGTCTTTGCTATTGTGAATAGTGCTGCAATAAACATACGTGTGCATGTGTCTTTATAGCAGCATAATTTATAATCCTTTGGGTATATACCCAGTAATGGGATGGCTGGGTCATATGGTACATCTAGTTCTAGATCCTTGAGGAATCGCCATACTGTTTTCCATAATGGTTGAACTAGTTTACAATCCCACCAACAGTGTAAAAGTGTTCCAACAGACACATGAAAAAATGCTCATCATCACTGGCCATCGGAGAAATGCAAATCAAAACCACAATGAGATACCATCTCACACCAGTTAGAATGGCGATCATTAAAAAGTCAGGAAACAACAGGTGCTGGAGAGGATGTGGAGAAATAGGAAAATAGTCTTAAATTATTACTCTCTTAAACACTAAAAATCACAACGTCATTTTCTGATAGTACTGGAAAAAAGAACCTATAAGTTATCTTTACACAGTCCAATAATCTTTATTACATCACTTTATATGGCATTTTAAAGTTACCATTAGTATAACTTTTTGTTGTGATTGTATATAAATAATCATATTTAGGAGTATAAGGCAGATAGTGTTTCTTACACAATTCATAATTTCAAGGATGTGAACAGAGAAATAAAAATGATACAAAGATAGGTGCATGGATTATAGGATCTAATTTTGGTATTATAGATAAATTTCAGAGAATCACGGAAAATACTTTTTAGACTGTATCTGTGACGATAAGCAAATCTAGAGAGCGTTGACAATGTATTTTTATATTTTGCATTATATTGCCACCTAGTGGTTACAACAGATATGAAAAGCAAACTTTTATAAACTGATGTCAGAAAGTCTTAATAGTCAACAAATATTGAAAAGAGAGAAGAGACAAATACATTTTAATGTTATTTTCTTTTTTCATTTTCTCTGCTCCTCTGCTTAGAGAGATAATCACTAGTTCTGTGGAAGGTAGGAGAGGAAATAATTCAGACCCTTCCCACTAGCAGTGACTAAATTTCTGCTTACTTACTTGAAGACAAACATACAGCATCAACAGGATATTAATTTCTTTATAAAGACTATACAGTCTAGACAGTATTTAATAAGAATATGTGCCTTACTAAATAACTCTGGCTTTTATTCTAAATAAATATTTTTTTCATTTTGATTGCAAGGAACCCTCAGTTTACTTCAGAATTCCCCTGGTGAGCCACCATAAGAAAATGGTGCTAATACAAAATACAAATACAAAATAGTCTCCCCTATCACCTATTTCTCTATCTTTTTGCTGTATCTGGGCCAAGCTTTGAATAGTCTCCCCTATTCAAATTTTTCAGCTCTTATGAAAAGAGAAATGACAATTCGTTCTTTAACATTGTAGGCCAGTATTTCTTGCATAATATTATAATCAATAAAATTTGAGCTGAATGAATAATGACCATATATCACATTATTTATTTTGAATTTTAAGATTAAAAAATTGTATTTATATATTTATTTGTATCCAAATTGGAATAAAAATAATTTTCTTTATAAAAATAATTTTCTTTATAAAATAATTTTCATTTAATGAAGTTTAATAGTACAAAATAAGCTATAAAGCTACCACCTTTAACTTGTCTATCTCCTTACCAACTAGTGTAAAAGGTCATATATTTCATGTATGATTTTCTGAGGCTTAGTAGAGAAGGAAACCCTGGAAATTATAATATACTTAGAAAACCTGGTGTATGTCCAGAGAATCAAATTTCTTAAAACATAATAAACATTTATTAAATAAGTGAAGGAATAACTAAATGAATGGATGGATGGATGGATGGATGGATGGATGGATGGATGGATGAATAAATGGATGGATAGATGGGCTGGCAAACCTATAGAAAGAAGATTTCTCCTTCCATGAGTTCAACCACTAGACATTTAAAAAAACAAAAGTTCTCAATTTTCCCACGAGTGAAACAGATGTCTGTATATCCTTGCTCCTTCTAGGAAGGCCCAACAGTGCCGTTTTAGAAATTCTTTGAGGGAGAGGTGCCACTTAAATTAAGCAATCTCCAATTGCTCAACCTGACAAATCACTGCAAGTAATAATATGTTACCAAAGTTAGCCTCCTCTATGCCCCCAAAACAGGATATCAAGTAGTGTGGTAAGAGGTATACAAATAGGAAATTGTTTCAAGGGATTTAGGTTCCAAAAGTGGTGGTGGTGTGTGTGTATTTATAGGCTTCTTGTGTCTTTTGAAAAACCATGTCATAGGACCTCACAATTTACCCCTACATAGGAATTCTTGTAAACATTTGCAGTGCCCGGGTGCTCTTTGCAGTGTAGGGTTTCCTAAAACCTCTACTGATTAACTCTGTTTAATGTGGGCACTTTTTAACAAGAGGGACTCCAGAATACAATAAAGGAAGGACAAAAATTGATATTCCTGACATGCACAGTGGGACCAGGGCCAGTGAGTTTTTTTCTGGTGAAAACAGTCTGGCAAAATATTTGGCAGTACAATTAATGAAGACCTTTAATGAACCAACTAATACTAAGAAAGAATTCAGTGGAAAATTCTGTCAAAACTTTTCTAATAAGCTACACTAATAGAGAACTAGGATTTCAAAATGAATAACTTTTCAGTAAAATTCATTGATAAACATTTTTTCTTCTCATAAAACGCTAATGACTAAACAGTAAATATGTGCAGAATAAAAATTCTTGGTGAAATCACAGGACTATTTCAACTATAATAAAAACCATCACTGCTCTACAAAGACTGACCTCATGATTTGTAGCAAAGTATCTGTCTAAGTTTCTATTCCTATTGTAGCAAATTACCACAAATTCACTAGCCTAAACCACACAAATTTATTACCTTACTGTTCTGAAGGCCAGAAGTTTGAAATCAGTTTAAAAAGGTGTATTAGTCCGTTTCTGCACTGCTATAAAGATAAGACCTGAGACCGGATAATTTATAAACAAAGGAGGTTTAATTGACTCACAGCTCCGCATGGCTCGGGAGGCCTCAGGAAACTTAAAATCATGGCAGAAGAGGAAGCAGGCACGTCTTACATGGTGCCTCTTTTACAAGCAAAAAAGAGCAAAGGGGGAAGAGCCCCTTAAAAAACCATTAGCTCTCTTGAGAACTCCCTCACTATCAAGAGAACAGCATGGGGGAAAATAACCCCATGGATCCAATCGCTTCCCACCAGGTACCTTCCTCAACACCTGGGGATTGCAACCCGGATTATAATCCAAGATGAGATTTGGTGGGGACACAGCCAAACCATATCTGGTAAGTCAAGGTATCTGCAGGACTAGCTCTTTCAGGAGTCTTGGACCCAGGAGTCTGTTTCCCTGTCTTTTTTAGCATCAAGCAGTCACCTGTATTTCATGGTTTGTAATCCTCTAGCCTTTCCTCCATCTTCAAAGCCCATTACTCCAATTTCTCCTTCCTTCATTAGGCAGCCGTCTCTTCTGACTTTACTCCTTCTGTTTCCCTTCTAGAATAATCCAGGTTCACTAAATAATCCAGGATAATCTCCCTATTTCATAATCCTTAATTTATTCACATCTGCAAAGTCCCTTTTGCCATATAAAGTAACATTCACAGGTTCCTAGAAATAGGATGTGACTATATTTGAGAGCTATTATTCAGCCTACAATGGCCTTTATGTATCTGAAGTAGATAACTATTCATATTTGTGTAGAGGGCAATAAATTTAGGGTCAGTTAGTAATTTAAATTATCATAGAGATATTTATGAACCTTGATAATAATCCATATTAAGCTCCTATTCATTCCATGTTTCAAAATATTGAACAATAGATTGCACTTACATTTTAGTACATTTTTGTCAGGTTGTTACTCTCTTGAACATTTCATTTTTATCAAAATTTCTTTATGTAAACCAGAAGTACCTAAAGCTGTACACTGTTTTCATATATTCTGATACAGTTTTGCCATTTTCTTTTTAGGTAAATATGTTACCATGGGTTTAGCATACTTTTCCTTTGAAAGTCAAAACTCTAAAATTACAAAAAAATAAAATAAACTCAAGAGGAATAAAATTAATGAAAAATAAGCAGATATGAAGCATCTACATTAAAGAAGGATCAGGGTAGCATAAATATTTTTTGACCACTAGGTGGTATTCCTAATCCACAAAACTGTGATAAAACATGTTCTTTAAGATTAAATTTCTTTTGGCAGTTTAGTCATTTTATTATTTTTGGGCTGATTTTTAAAGTGAGATTTAGATTAGCCAAACAGTGGTTTCTTAAAAAAATACCTTTCCATTGAATTGCAATATCACAGACACACTTTGCTTTAAAAAAACATGTTTTTAAAATACAGGACAGGGCTAGAACAGTTTGTTGGCGGTTTCCTCACAGTTTATTTACTTCTTCATTGTAAGTTTCTGTTGTAAAGTACCGTAAAGTTAGTGCAAACCAAATAATTGTTATCTAGCCTCCTCCCCTGAAACACATAAACAAGTATCAACACAAAAAAATTAACATTTTTAAATAATAATATTTATATGCTTACATCTTTGCACTGTTAAATTTTCATAACCCTGAATATCATGTTCTTAACAGAAAATTTTTAAATCAGATAATAAGGTATATAGTACATTTCTTTGATATTTTCAGAACTTTAAAATAATATAGAACTATGGCTTACAGTAGATCTCTGTGATGCTACTGGAGCACTACTTATCACATTTTCATACATGTAAATTTCCAAAGAGCAAATTTTGACAGGAATGTCAGCAGAATGGCATTTTTTAGGTCATACTGAGTGTTATCATCTTTGCTACATGTAAATCTTTGTGAAAATACAAGTATTTTTTCCCTAGCTGCTAATTAATTAAAATTTGTTTTTCACAAAGTCAAATTCATTAAAAAAAAAAAAATCAGATGCAATATCCCGAATAAAAAAGGGAAGAAATCAACTAATTTGCAGTTCTGAGGGATTGTATTTTTTAAAAATTTGGGCAAAGCATTTAAATTATGAAAGAAAGATTAGTGGAATTACAGTAATTTTCTATTAAAACTCTACTTTTGCTTCTGACTACATGTGACTATTGTGATTGAAAATAAAATTTTCAGTCATGCTAATGAGCCACAATCTGTGACACTGAGAGCTATACAGGTATATTTCTCCACTATATCTCTATAAAAATTGCAGATGAGTAACTAAACCTTATGCTGGAGCCCTCTCTTTAGTGTGGCATGTGAAGATAAACATTTTATGTAAGATCTGCATAGTGTTTATATTTTAGAATAAAGCAAAAGTTTTGAAAAATATTGATGTAAGTAAATAAACTGAATTTCAATTATGTTGGGACATGATTCAAAGGCATTCAAAATTTTTTGAAATATATTTTCTGAGTTGATTTGGTCTTTTAACAGTATTGAGAATTTTGTAGCTCAACTGGGAGGCAAATTAGATTAGTTTCTAGCTAACTTGGAAATAGCTAAAAACATTGGGCATGAAAACCAAAAGTGTACAAGAGCTGTATTTCCTCCATAGAGCAAATATCTAGGAGAAGAAAGAATTATGGAAAGGTAAATGAGCAACCTCAAGCTAAGGGAGGAGACTACCCCTCATATTGTCTTATGCCCAATTTCTGCCTCCAAAGAAAGAAGTAAAAACTAAAAGGCAGAAATGAAATCCACAAGTAGACTGCCCGGCGCCACACCCTGGGCCTGATAGTTAAAGATCGACCCCTGCCCTAATTGGTTCTGTTATCTATAGATTACAGACATTGTATGGAAAAGCACTGTGAAAATCCCTGTCCTGTTCTGTTCCGTTCTAATTACCAGTGCATGCAGTCCCCAGTCACGTACCCGCTGTTTGCTCAATCAATCACAACCCTCTCACACAGACCCCCTTAGAGTTTTAAGCCTTTAAGAGGGACAGGAATTGCCCACTCAGGGAGCTCAGTTTTTGAGCTGTGAATCTTGCTGATGCTCCCAGCTGAATAAAACCCTTCCTTCTTTAACTCGGTGTCTGAGGGGTTTTGTCTGTGGCTCGTCCTGCTACAAAGCCAAGAGAGCAAATCGAAACAAGATTGCATCTCAACAGGAATGATACAGATTACTACTACCCTCAAAGTCATAGAGAATGCAAGAGTAGTGGTTTCCATCATCATCCTGTTTAATTTACCAGTTAGGTCCCTTTAAAGATTGAGTGTACTGTAGCAGATGAGAATAGACTATCACAGATTCAACCAAGAGGTTACAACTGCAAGGCTGGTTGTGGTATATTTACTAGAGCACATCAGCATTGCCTCTGGTAAATGTTACATGGCTTTCAAGTTGAAAAATACATTATTTTCAATATCCTTTGGGATGGAAAATCAGCAGTTTACATTTACTTGGAATGGACGACATATACATTCATGGTCTTGCCTTTGGGCTTCGTTAATTCACCTAATCTCTGACACAATATAGTCCAATGGAACATTGGTTATCTATACATTTTCTTGAATATTAAATTTATTGGACCTTATGAGCATGAAGTCACAAGTACTCTGGGAACCTTGGTAACACATGCACTCCAGAGGGTAGGAGATGAAACTTCAAAACATTCAGGAGTCTACACTTTGGCAAAATTATTAGGATTCAGTAGTTTGGGACATTTTGGTACCTGTTTTCCAAACTGAAAGATGAATTATTAATACTTCAACACTCTACTACTTCTAAGAAAGACATATGATTAGTAGGTTTATTTGGCTTTAGAGTTAACATGTGGCTTTGATGTATTTACTGAGTGATGTGGGAAACTAATAGATCTATATTAAACCCACAATAGTAAGAGGGTTCTGTACCAGTCCAAAACGTTGTATAAGCAGTACTGCTATTTGGGCCATACAATTAAGAATATCTCATGGTACTTACCAGAAGTATTTGTTGTAAAGTTACCATCTGAAACATCTGATAAGTGCCATTAAAAAACTGTGCCCTAGACCTCTATGTTTCTGGAGAAAGGCCATGCTAAATACCGAAGGGAAATGTGTATCATCCAAATAACACAGCCCTGCATGTTACTGAGTCTTGACAGAGACAGGCATCTAACCATGAGTTAACTGACCATATGGCCATAACTGCCCATTGTAAGCTAACCAACTGAAGACTTACCAAGTCAGAAGACATAAGCAGCAATAAACTTTTATAAGCATGAAAAAAATGGACATTACATATTTGTGATCAGGCTCAAAAAAGTCTAGAGAGGACAAATGAGCTTCACAAGCAACTAGTCCAGACTTGCATATGTCACTTACCACTCAGGGCCATTATATGGTACTGTGTCCTCAATAAGCACACATTGATTCAAGACCAAGGGTTGGTGTTCTCACTTATGATCACTCCAAGTTATCAATTCGTAATTTGGGAAATTTATTCTTTCCTGTTTACGTATCTTTCATTTGAGAAGTCCTATTTCCAGACAGAAGAATGCTTTCAACATGTGACGCAGTAAGAGTCCTACTAAATTTGAAACTCTGAATGATACTGTTCACTTTAAGTTCCATGCACCTGTTCAACAGCAGGCAAAGTTACAACACTGCCAGAAATAAATGACCCTGAATTTTATGAGGCAGTAAGTCTGCTGCTACTTAATGGATGCCCTGGGGAATTTCTTGATATACTTGCCCAGTACAAGTTCTGAAATCACAAAAACTGTTAAAAAATGGTGACCAGATACTAAGATCCCTCAGGGATGAAAGTCGGGGTCACCCCATCAGCCCACTTATTTTACATAGTCTAACAGAAGAGTTGGTCAAGGGGAAAAAGGAAATTTAGAATATGTGTTGAAGGCAGATGAAAATTATTCATCACTTTAGGGGTTTTACATGATAATAAATGGAAAATTAATCCACAATTTCAACTTTTGGATATTGCTATGGTTTGGATGTTTGTCCTCTCCAAACTTCATGTTGAAATTTGATCCCCAATGTTGGAAGTAGGGCTTAATGGGAGGTGTGATGGTCATGGGAGCGGATCCTTCAGGAATAGATTAATTTCCTCCTTCAGGGGTGAATGAGCTCTCCCTTTATTAGTACCACTGGAGCTGGTTTTTAAATAGAGCATGGCACCTTCCCCTTTCTCTTGCTTCCATTCCTTCCCTGTGAACTGCACATGCTGGGTCCCCTTTACCTTCCACCACAAAAGGAAGCAGCTTGAGGCTCTCCCCAGGTACAGATGCCCAATCTTAAACTTGCCAGCCATCAGAATTGTGTGCCAAATAAAGTATTTGTTGTCATTATTTTTTTAACTTTCATTTTAGGATCAGGGTACACATGCAGGTTTGTGATGTAGGTCAACTCACGTCATGGGGGTTTGTTGTACAGATTATTTTGTCAGTCAAGTGCTAAGCCCAGTAACCAATAGTTATTTTTTCTGCTCCTCTTTCTCCTCCCACCCTCCCGATTCATGTAGGCCCCAGTGTCTGCTCTTCCTCTCCTTGTGTCTGTGTGTTCTCATCATTTAGCTCCCATTTATAAGTGAGAACATACAGTGTCTGGTTTTCTGTTCCTGCATTAGTTTCTAAGAATAATGACCTCCAGCTCCATCCATATCCCTGCAAAGGACATGATCTTCTTTTTTATAGCTGTGTAGTATTCCAGGGTGTACATATACCACATATTCTTTATTCAGTCTACCATTGATTTGGAAAGAAAAACACATATTGTGTTTTAGAAACAAGAATTTCAAGTATTTGCATGTAAAAGCTGCTGTATAATTATTCAATGTCTCAACAAAAGTCATTTAATGAATGAGATTAAACCGTGGATTATACAATAGAACTTTAAAACTTAGGTCATCACCATTACTGTGTAGACACTTAATTTTTTAGTTATATTATGAGATGAGACAGTAAGAAAGTGAAAGGAAGAAATGAGCTCCTTAAATTTCTTTCAGTTCTTTGAATGTACGGTATATTAAATATATCTTTGTCACTTCTCAATTGAGTTTAGATATATTATGTGGTTCCTATTAAGATTTCTTGCTTCTCTTCATTTTGCTTTAGTTTTCATGATTTAAAACTGTTTCTGTTCAAGTGGTTAATCAGAATGGTTGTTTGTTAGGTAAAAACTGAGGTAAAACTGAGGTAAAAACTAATTGTCTATGGGGAAATTATAAAGAAAAATTATGAAATTTTCACTATCATAGTTCACTACTAAACTATGATAATTATATTTTAATAATTTGCAGTGTTAATATTTAATGATAAAGTGTTTCATTGAAATTATCATTTAATAGGAAAATTCTGAGCCTCTTATTATTACAATAGGTGTTTTGTTATTTAAAGCAATGGTAACTAGAGCAAATTTATTGGTTTTTCATTCTGGGAATAGACATGAATATTTGAACATGCTCTGTTCTTGATATGAACATAACTTAATATGGATGTATAATTTGCATATCATTTCCTCATGTAATAAATATGTCTTTTGTTTAAAATTGCAAAAAGGTTTTCTAGAGAGAATATAATGGAAATAGTGACAATTATTCAAATCAAGTATTTTGAATTCAATTATCTACATTTTCAGAATGAATGTATAGTAAAGGGGCTTAATTCTCTAATCTCATGTAAAACAATGATAAATTCTCTCAGAAGATTTAGGCAGTGAAGAGGTGGAATGCTGTTACGCTGCTTGTTGCCAAGAGTTTCACAGCTCTCTATCCATTCTCCAGAATCGCATCTTCCATATTCCCTTTGACGAGTGACTTCTTGTTGGATTTCGCCAACGAACACTTAAAATAACATACATAAATATGTAGGTAGTATGTATGCATGCATGTATGTATGTTTTGTGTTTTTTTAAGTTTCTAAGTTACCTCTGCTGTAGTCAGACAATAAGTTCTGAATTATTTCAATGCTCTGAAATCTGTTAAGACTTACCTTATTGCCTTATTAAGGTAAATGTCCCATGGACTTTTGAAAATAATGCTTTTTTCTTTTCTTTCTTTCTTTTTTTTTTTTCATTTGCTAGTGGGCAGTTTTATTAACATAATCATGAGTCTAAAGAAACATGAAGACATTTCTAGGCATTGATATAAAACGTTTTAATTTTACAAGATGATACCAGGAGCAACATTTTTAGTTCTTGTACTATATCCTGATAGACATTAACAAGTTAGAAAATATGCAGTATAGAATGGTACCTAAAACTCTATATAACTATGTGTAGTCCCTTCTCTACATATTATGACTTTTAAATGTCTATTTGACCTATCCAGTTTCATTATTGTTCTTTATACTTGTGAATGACATAATTATGTAGCTCTGAGGATTTCACAAACACATTGGCTTTATAACAAATATAATGTCACTGTGTCATTCATACAGATGTATTTTTAATTTTTGACAAATTTATACTTCAAAGATTACCAATAATGAACTCCAAAATGTTTTTATTACCAATTTTTAAATGTATATCTAACCCAATCATTATAACTAAAAATGCATATTCTACTATATTCTATACTTTTTTAAGTATATTTATAATGGCCAAAAAGACCAATTTTTAAAGGAATAATGTTAAACATTAGTAGCATTTCTGTAAATTTCCAACTATGAAAAGCTGAGTATTTTGTAATTGAAATTTATATCATATACACCTTTAAAACAGAAAAAACCTCTTCAGGGGTACACTGTCATTCTAAAATCCATTTAAATAAATATTTTAAAATTGCAGCCGGGCGCGGTGGCTCACGCCTGTAATCCCAGCACTTTGGGAGGCCGAGGCGGGCGGATCACAAGGTCAGGAGATCGAGACCACGGTGAAACCCCGTCTCTACTAAAAATACAAAAAATTAGCCGGGCGCAGTTGTGGGCGCCTGTAGTCCCAGCTACTCGGGAGGCTGAGGCAGGAGAATGGCGTGAACCCGGGAGGCGGAGCTTGCAGTGAGCCGAGATCACACTCCAGCCTGGGCGACAGAGTGAGACTCCGTCTCAAAAAAAAAAAAAAAAAAAAAAAAATTGCAATTACTACAGAAGGAAAGAACCGAATGATAGAGATTGTAGTAGTCTTTAGTAACATGATAAGAATCCTTAAGCCAAATAAACCTCTTTTGTACCATGTGTCTGAAGTCAGATAGTCAGATATTTGAGGTTTAAATTCAGGCATTTCAAACAGAAAATACAAGTTTATCTCAAATTCAAATGTTTAATTTGAGTTTGGCCTTCCTGTAAAGGGCAAAATCAGATTAAAAAGCCTTAATCATCAGAGATTTAAGTTTATTGTGTTAGAACATCAATTTTTAAAACAATAAAAACACACTTATGTACTTTTGTTTTTAATTCATTTTTAAAAGGAATTTCATTTTGATGAAAGAATAAATTTTATGAGCTATATTATATAGGGAAATTAAATATGTTGTATTGTAATTATTTAACTTCTGTTGATACATGAACAAATACATATTTTCACGTGATAGTCATTTTGAGACAATTATTCAGAATTTACTAGATACAGTAATGGTTGTCTGGAAGCATACATAAAAACACCCAGAAAATCATGGGTCATATAATGAAGTCTACATTATAAGAAGAAATCATGTTTAGGTGGCCAGATATATGAAAATTTATTGATAACACTAAACTGTTAATGTGTATAATTTCAACTACATATGTAGAACACTAAATAATGAAAATAATTTAGATGCAGGAGATTAAGCAAAAGATAATTTGTAGAAGGCCTGAGAATCCAAATGTCCAGATATAATGGGAAATATTTTCCACATAAAAATGAAGAACAGTCAGTAGTAACTCTGATACCTACATATGTCAAATATTAATATTTAATCTCTTGACAAAACCCCTCAGTGTCTGTCTAACAACAAAACAAGTGGTTTCAAGGTGGTATTCACATATTTGCTATAAAATTAAATGTCAAGATGTTTGACTGATTTCTTAGGATTAACATCCAATAAATAGTGGTTTGTTTTGTGTTACTTGAGTATTAATATCCTAAAATCTGTTTGGCATTGTGAAAAATCTGTGTATACAAGACAATGTTAAGAATATGAGGGAGAAAAGCAGACTAGAATTTTGCAACACTGCATTTTGTGGTTGGTCTCCATCATGCATATTTATATGTATCAAAATACATATTTAAGTTGCTTCATTAATGGAACAAACACCTTCAACTTTCTCAGTCAACAATCAGGACAGATGTGACAAAATTAGGACAATATAAAACCATAGTCTTCATGATTTATTAAGTCTCCTGAAATATATTCTGGGAATTATTACTGTTGAGATAACTTTAGATCCTCAAAATTAATTTAGTTAGAATTGCTTCTTATCTGATTTATGTATGTCACAAGTGCATCATTTAGAACACTTAAAAATTAATACAATATTCAATATGTGACTCACTGAAGATTTATACTTTTGCTTCCTGAAACTTTTCTTATTACCTGAGATTAATGCAATGAAAATGAACAGAAATGATTAATGTCTTTAGGATCCATCAGAATACAAGGAAAAGACTACTGGCTTGGGAATCAGAAATCTCCCTCAGAGTCTGCAGTCAGAATTATCTTTGAATCTTCACAAATACAAAGATCCTGGCCCTCACTGTTTTTTTTTTTTTTTCCACTTTTTCAAGGGGTGACGGCTTTAGATATTGATTTAATACCTATTTTACCTCCAACAAAATATTATCTCATGATAATTTTATTCATATTATCATATTAATTGTTGGGAGCAAGCCCCCAAAATCTGACCATAAACTGGCCCCAACACTGGCCATAAACAAAATCTCTGCAGCACTGTAACATGTTCAAAATGGCCCTAACACCCACACTGGAAGGTTGTGGGTTTATGGGAATAAGGGCAAAGAAAACCTGGCCCACCCAAGGTGGAAAACCACTTAGAGGCATTCTTAAGCCACAAACAATAGCATGAGTGATCTGTGCCTTAAGGGTGTTTTCCTGCTGCAGTTAACTAGCCCAACCTATTCCTTTAATTCGGCCCATCCCTTCATTTCCCATAAGGGATACTTTTAGTTAATTTAATATCTATAGAAACAATGCTAATGACTGGTTTGCTGTTAATAAATATGTGAGTAAATCTCTGTTTGGGGGTCTCAGCTCTGAAGGCTGTGAGACCCCTGCTTTCCCACTTCATACCTCTATGTTTTTGTGTTCGTGTGCCTTTAATTCCTCTAGCACTGCTGGATTAGGGTCTCCCCAACTGAGCTGGTCTCAGCATTAATGTAAATAGAAAATTTATTAAGTAATTTTCAAAAATATTTTGTGTTATAATGAAAATTGTGAGAAATATTTGTAAGAAATAGGCAAGTGTAGGCTTTATTTACTTTTTAAAAAATCTAATGCAGGTAGCCAACTTAATATTTTATTTTTTTAACGAAAGGTAAACTATTAAAATAGGGATCATTGAAATGTTTTAAAGCTGCACACAGTATTTACCTTTTTAAACTTAGCAATAGTAGAGCTGTATTTAAAAATTAATTTTCTTTCTACTGCTCTTTCTTTAGGTAATAACTAGAAAAGCCAGGTAATGTGATTTCTCCAACTTTATTATTCTTTTTCAAAATAGTTTGAGCTGTTGTAGTTCCTTAGTGTTTCCATGTAAATTTTGGAATCAGCTGTCAATGGTAAATTCTACAAAATTTCTTTCTTTCTTTATTTTTTTATTTTTTTTATTTTTATTTTTTGATTTACATTTAAGTATTTTGCTTTGGGGGCAATATTAAGGGATTTTTTAAAAATTATGTTTCCTTTTGTGCCCTGCTAATATACACAAACACAATTGATTTTATGTGTTTGTCTCATATCCTAAGATCTGCATAAACTTACTAATTCTAGGAAGTATATTTTGTTGATTTTAAAATAATTCTTGAATATTGTGCATAATTATGTCAGCTGTGAACAGGGGGATTTTTAGTTCTGCCTGACCACACTATATGACTTTTATTTTCTTGCTTTATTCCACTGGCTAGAACCTCCAGGAAAGGGTGAATGGAAGTGGTAAGAAAAATATTTGTATTACTCTTGATCTTAGGAAAAAAGCTTTCAATTTTCACTGTGAATTATGATGTTATCTTTATGTTCTTCTTGTAGATTTTCTTAATCAAATTTTGAGAGTTGTCTTCTAAAACTAGCTTGATAAGATTTTTTGAATATTTCTTCTTTACATGTTTGGAATAACTTGCCAGTGAAACCAATGGAACCTAGATATTTCTCTCTCTCTCTCTCTCTCTTTTTTTTTTTTCAGGTTATACACTATTATTTAAATATTTTTAATAGTTCTAGGATTATTCAAGTTATCTACTTCATCTAAGGTAAATTATGGTCATCAGTAATTTTCCAGGAATTGGCTCAATTTCTCTAAATTATTAAATTCTTTTACAAAGGTTGTTCATAATATTCTTCTATTATTGTTTAATATTTGCGGAGTTGACAGTGAAAACTGCTAGTTTTCCATTGCTGGTATTAGTAATGTGTGTTTACTAATTTGAAAAGGATGCTTTTTTTTTTTTTTCATTTGCCAGTGGGCAGTTTTATTAACATAATCATGAGTTTAAAGAAACATGAGAACATTTCTAGGCATTGGAATAAAATGTTTTAATTTTATATAATTTCACTCTCTCTCTGTGATTCTTGGTACCCGTGGTACTAAAGAATAAGCTTTCAGCTTCATTGAAAGTCTCTATTGTTATGTGATTTTGTGAAACTAATATTAACTGAAAGTCAAGATAATTATTTGCTCTAATTAAATTAGAATAGAAAGTGTTTAAAATAATGCCTTGCATGTAGCAAGCCCCAAATGAATACTAGCTTTATTTATTAACCTGCATCATTTATTTAATCTTATGCCTCATGAAAAAAATCACATGAAGAAAATATTATCATCCTTATTTTATATTAGTAGCTGATAAGTTTGAGTTGCAGAGAAATTAGACCCTGTGCCCAAATTTAACTGACTTAGGTAATGGAAGAAATAGGATTCAAATGCATGCTATATGATATAAAACCCATACTCTTTCCACTAAAATAAACCCTTTATATTATTTAGAAACAACCTGCCTTTTTCTTTTTGGATCTCTAAAAAGACAGGAATGCTCTACTGAGAAACTGTAACAAAGCCATTAGTCCTTTGTCAGATACAGTAGTCCCCCTTAATCTGAGGGAAATATGTTCCAAGACTGCCACTGCATGCCTGAAACCATAGGTAATACTGAACCATGTATATATATATATATTTACTATACATACATACTTGTGACAAAGATCAGTTTATAATTTAGGCACAGTAAGAGATTAAAAATAACAACTAATAATAAAATGGAACAATTATGTCAGCATCACCACTCTTGCTCTTTGGGGCCATTATTAAGTAAAATAAGAGATATTTGAATACAAGCACTGTTATACCACGATCTGATAACAGAGATGTCAACTAAGTGACTAAGAGTACTATATACAGTGTTGCTATGCTGAAAAAAGGGATAATTCACATTCTGGGCCGAATTGAGTGGAATAGCACAATATTTCACCACGCTACTCAGAATGATGTGCACTTTAAAACTTGCAAATTTTTTTTTTCTAGACTATTCCATTTAATATTTTTGGACTATGGTTTGCTGCAGGTAACTGAAGCCACAAAAATCTAAACCACAGAGAAGGAAGGAGTACTGTATATTAATTATTAATATGTCTACCAGCCTATGACTTGCCTATTTATTTAATGGTGTCTTTAGATGAACATTTTTTTAAAATTGCAATGTAGTACAATTTTTTTTTTATTTTTTATTGTTAGTGTTATATATGTATGTTTGTATGCACATCTTATTTAAAAAAATAAAGATTTGTATATAACTCCCAGGTTGTGAAAATATTCTCCTAAGTTTATTATATAGGAGTCTTATGTTTCTAGCATTTGTGAGTGTGTGTGTGTGTGTGTGTGTGTGTGTGTGTGGTCTGTATCACATAGATTTTTGGTATGGCATAAGATAATGGTCAAGTTTTTTTTTGTTTTTGTTTTTCTTTTCCCCTGCATGTGCATAGTTACAGCATCATTTTCTAAAAATAGTAGGTTGGTGCAAAAATAATTGTAGTTTTTGTCATTCAAAGTAATGTATCTGTTTCTGAACTCTCTATTCTGTTTTATTGGTATGTATGTCTATCTTATGCCATATTGAAACCAGCTAATAAGTATTATCTGAAATTATTCCTTTAAAAAATGTTTTGGCTATTATAGCTTATTTGCATTTCCAAATATATATTGCAATCATGTCAATTTCCTCAAGAAAGCTTGCTGAAATTTTAATAGACATCTTATTCATTCATTATTTTGGTAGAATTGGTATTAAAAATATTGAATCTTCCAATACAGAAATGTGGTATACGTCTTTCTTTATTTGGGACTTAATGTTTCCTAGCAATGTTTTGTGGCTTTCATTGTATATGTCAAATTTCTAGGCATCTGGTGTTTTTTTATGTTATTAAGGTGGAATTTTAAAGTTTACTTTCCTAGTTGTTTGTTGCTTCTGTATCAAATATCAGTAAAATATTAATATTCATATCAATAGGTGCAGAAAAAGAACTTAATAAAATTCAAGCAATTTATGTAAAAAACACTCAGTCTGATTAGGCTGATATCACAAAATACCATACACTGAGTGGCTTACACAACAGACTTTATTTCTCACAGTTCTGGAGACAGGGCAGTCCAAGATCAAGGGGCTCACTGATTTGATGTCTGGTGAGGAACATTATTCAAACTTGGAGACAGCTGCCTTCCTGATGTCCTTAGGTTGATAGAGAGAGAGAAAGCACTAATATCTCTTCCTGTTCTTATAAAAGCACTAAGTCCATCATGAGAGCCTTGTCCTCATTACCTCATCTAAACCTAATTATCCCTCAGACACGATTTCTTCAAAAATTAGTGCTTCAATATTTTGAATTTTGGGAGATACAATTCAGCCTACTTCAAATTATAGATACTTTATTTTAGTAAAAAAAAAATACCCCCAGCTGGGCATGATGCCTCATGCCTGTAATCCCAGCAGTTTGGGAGGTAAAGGTGGGCAGATCACTTGAGGTCAGGAGATCAAGTCCAGCCTGGCCAACATGGCGAAACCCCGTCTCTACTAAAAATACAAAAATTAGCCAGACATGGTGGAAGATGCCTGTAATCCTAGCTACTTGGGAAGCTGGGGCAGGAGAATCACTTGAACCTGGGAGATGGAGGTTGCAGTGAGCTGAGATAGTGCCACTGTACTCCAGCCTGGGCAACAGAGTGAGACTCTATCTCATAAAAAAAAAAAAAAAAAAAGAAAGAAAAAAGAAAAACTACCCCCAAAATGCCACATAAAATACATTATATATTTATGTTGAACAACTGAAACACTTCTCTCTAAAATTATGGATAAGATGCAGAGATTCACTATCCTCACTTATATTAAGAGCTGTATAGAAGGTTCTACCTAGTTCAATAAAACAAGGAAAAGACATAACAAGTATTATAATAGCAAAATAAAAAAAATATTTTAACACTGTCAACATGATAACATACACAAAAAATTTTACAGTATTCACAGAAGATATTTTATAATGAATAATTTAGAGTAACAATTTTCTTGGATGCAATATAAATATGGAAAACTTTTATTTTATATATAGTTTCTTGTTTTTCAGTGTTCTTGGAAAAGGACACTGAGAAAATGCAGCTTCTAGAACAGAAAATAGCTGAATTAAAAAATTCACAGGATAGTATGTGAATAGTATAAGAGCAGATTAGACACTGCAGGAGAAAATTATGGTAACCTGAATAAATAGCAAGAGAAACTGTTCAACTGAAAGTGCAGGATGAAAAAAAAAAAAAAATGAAGATAACCTCTGTGACCATTGGAGAAATGTAAAAGCACTGTTGCCGACATATAATTGGAGTCCCAGGGGGAGAGGCAAAAATATTTGAAGTTATAATAGATAATACTTTTCAAATTTGATTAAAATATTAATGCCACCATGGTAGCTTTAAATATGTATCTAAAATTATTTGACACTTTTTCTTTAAAGTGTTGGGGTACCTATCTTTTCTCCTTAAATATGTTGGACTTAACTCTTTAAACAAACGATATGGTGGAAGTGAAATTCTGTGATATCTAGGATAAATGATAAAGTTTTGCCTAATTCTTTTGTGATGCTTGCTCCAGGAGAAGCAAGGTTTATGTAAAAATCCTAATATATCCTACTTTCACTGTGCCATAGAGGCCTTATGTATATGCTCTGGTAAACAACCCAGCTGGCTTCCAGCTGGCCACAAGTTCCCATTGTTGGCTTTATGAGTGAGCAAGTTTGGACATCCAGCCTAGTTGGGCCTGTATAGTTGTGCATCACTTAATGAAAGATATATTCTGAGACTATGTCTGTGATGGTTAAAACTGAGTGTCAACTTGATTGGATTGAAGGATGTGAAGTATTGATCTATGAGTGTCTATGAAGGTGTTGCCAAAGGAAATTAACATTTGAGTCAATGGGCTGGGAAAGGCACACCCACCCTTAATCTGGGTGGGCACAATCTAATCAGCTCCCAACACAGCTAGAATATAAAGCAGGCAGAAAAACATGAAAAGACTAGACTGACCTAGTCTCCCAAACTACATCCTTCTCCCATTCTGGTATTTACTTCCCTTGAATATTGGACTGCAAGTTCTTCAGATTTGGAACTAATACTGACTCTTGTTGCTCCTCAGCTTGCAGGTAGCCTATTGAGGGACCTTGTGATCGTGTGAGTTAATACTTTAAAAACTCCCCCTTATTTATATATATTTATCCTATTAGTTCTGTCCCACTAGGGAACCCTAATACAGGTTTTGGTATCATGAGTGATTTTAGGAGAACAGAATATTAAGGAAGGAGTTTTTTGTTGGTTTTGGGGTTTCTGGAGTTGGCTGCTTAATATGATTAGACTCCAAAATGCCAAGGACTCTACTTCTAATAGTTTGGAGAATGCTGATAGTCCTTGGTGTGAACTGTTCAGAGAGTTATGCACAAATAATGCATTTAGCACTCCTGATTCACTGCCCTTGAGAGGCAAGGAGCTTAGTGACCCTATTCATAATACTGTTGACCATATGTGGAGAGCCAAGGAACAAATTGAAGCTGGTTGGTAGCTCCTAAGCTTAGTGGAAAAAGTGATAAAAGAAAATGATGAACTCAGGGATTCTAATTCCCAGCTTCAGAAGCAGATGCTGAGCCTCAACTCTGCTAAGATTGCCCTGAGTGAGAGTCTTATCCCCTGTAGAGAAGGAGCTGAAATTGTGGAAAATCTCAGTGGTGGTGATTCCCACCTTATCCCCATTCAACTCTCACATTTGGCCTGTGCAGAAGACAGATGGATCTTGGAGAATGACTTTCAAATTAAAATCTACTTGATTTTAATAATCAAGGAGATAGGATGGCCCATTCTGTAACAGCACTTAGCCTTTTTCCCCAGCAACCCCTGTCATAGCCCAATGGGCCCATGAACAAAGTGGCCATGGTGGCAGGAATGGGGGTTACACATGGGCTCAGTGACATGGACTTCCACTAACCAAAGCTGACCTGGCTATGGCCACTACTGAGTGCCCAATTTTCCAGCAGCAAAGACCAACACTGAGCCCTCCATATGGCACCATCCTTGGGGTGATTATCCAGCTACCTGGTGGCAGATTGATTATGTTAGAGCTCTTCCATCATAGAAACGGCAGAGGTTTGTCCTCACTGGAATAGACACTTACTCCGGATATGGATTTGTCTATCCTGCATGCAATGCTTCTGCCAAGATGACCATCTTTAAACTCACAGAATACCTTATCCACCGTCATAGTATTCCACACAGCACAAGACACTCACTTTACAGTTAAAGAAGTGCAGGAGTGGGCTCATGCTCATGGAATTAACTGATCCTACCATGTTGCCCATCATCCTGAAGCAGCTGGTTGATAGAATGGTGGAGTGGCCTTCTGAAGTTACAATTACAATGCCAACAGGTGACAATACTTTGCAGGGCTGGGGAAAAGTTCTTCAGAGAACCATGTATAATCTGAATCAGCGTCCAGTATATAGTGCTGTTTCGCCCATAGCCAGGATTCCTGGGTCCAGGAATTAAGAGTTGGAAGTGGAAGTGGCACCATTCACCATCACCCTTAGTGATGCACTAGCAACATTTTCGCTTCCTGTTCCCATGATATTACATTCTGCTGTCCTAGAGGTCTTAGTTCTAGAGGAGGAACGCTGCCACCAGAAGACACAACAACGATTCCATTAAACTGGAAATCAAGATTGCCACCTGGATACTTTGTGCTCCTCCTACCTTTAAGTCAACAGGTTTAAAAGGGAGTTACAATGTTGACTGGGGTGATTTACTATGACTATTAAGATGAAATCAGTCTACTACTCCACAACAGAGGTAAGAAAAAGTGTGCATGGTATACAGGAGATCCATTAGGGCTTCTCTTAATATTACTATGCCCTGTGATTAAGGTCAATGGGAAACTACAACAGCCCAATCCGGGCAGAACTACAAATAGCCCAGACCCTTCAGGAATGAAGGTTTGGGTAGCTCCACCAGGAAAAAAGAAAACACGACCTGCTGAGATGCTTGCTGAAGGCAAAGAGAATATAGAATGGGTAGCAGAAGAAGGTACTCATTAATACTAACTATAACCACATGACATGCTACAGAATTAAGAGTGTAATTGTCATAAGTATCTCCTCTTTATTTTGTTAAAAACATATTTGTGCATGTATACACCTCTACTAAGAAAATATCTTCATTTTATTTCTTTTTTATCATGTGACATAGTATTTATTGACTTCATATCAGCACTTAAGTATTGCTAACTTTATGTAATAGTATTTGGGTTGGGGATTCTGGTTGTACAAAGGATAGGTGTATTATGTTAGTCATAAATATGACCTTAGTATTGTCTTTATTTGAAGATTACTTGTGATCTCAGGAGATGTGTATAGGTTCAAGTTGACAAAGGGTAAACTTGTGATCGTTAATAATGAGTGTCAACTTGATTAAATTGAATGATACAAAGTATTGATCCTGGGTGTTTCTGTGAGGGTGTTTCCAAAGGAGATTAACATTTGAGTCAATGGGCTGGGAAAGGCAGACTCACCCTTAATCTGTGTGGGCACCACCTAATCAGCTGCCAGTATGGCTAGAATATACAGCAGTAAAAACGTGAAAAAACTAGACTACCTTAGCCTCCCAGCCTACATCTTTGTCCTGTACTGGACTCTGATTTCTTTAGTTTTGGGATTCGGACTGGCTCCCCTTGCTCTTCAGCTTGCAGATGGCCTATTGTGGGACCTTGTGATCCTATGAGTTCACACTTAATAAACTCTCCTTTATATATGTATATTTATCCTATTAGTTCTGTTCCTCTAGAGAACTCTGACTAATACAATGTCATGAGGCAATTTTGTCATTTTGTGAACATCTTAGAGTATATTTACACAAACACAATAGTTAACGTAGCTATGCAGCATATGACTGTACATGTCTGCAACAAAATGAACTGTACAGTTCATTGCAACCATATGAGATAACTCAAGCAAAAATAGCTGACCTTCTTGAATTTCTGGACTCTCAAAATCGTAAGCCAAATAAAATTGTTCTTTGAAGCCATCAAGTTTGAGATAATTTGTAATGTAGCAGTAGCAGTTAAAATGCCCAAAGACACAAGAAATTCAACAAACCTTAAGCAAGATGCACAGGATAAACAAACCACATCAAGGCATATCTCAAACAGATTCCTGAAAACCCGATAGAAGTGGAAAATTATATAAGGAGATGGTGGAAAAAGATACGCATAGAATAGAAAACAAGATAAGAATCATCATTGATACTTTAAGAAACAGCAAACCAGAAGACAGCGGAACAACGTGGTTACTTTAACATGGTAAAAGAGAAAAATATCTGACAACCCCGTCTATGGAAAATGAAGACAAAATAAAACATTTTTACAGGAGGAAGAGTTGAATCAGATTGTTGCCATTAGAACTGCCCTAAAATAATGTTATAGAAAGCACCTTGTTCTAAAGGAAAGTAATAGATGGAAATTTAGATCTACACAAAAGAATGGAGAGGGCTAGATATGGTACATCTGTGGTTAAATATTAAATACTTCTTTTTTATTTAAAACGTATCTTTAGAAGATATAATGTCTTTAGTAGAAGATACAGTGTTAGCATCCTGGGACTGTCATAACTGCATGGCTTAAACAACAGAAATGTATTCTTTTATACTTTTGAGGGTCAGAGGTCCAAATAAAACTGTTGTCAGGGTCCTTTTTCTAGAGCCTCTGGGGGAGAATTTATTTCATGTCTTTCCTATAGCTTCTGGTGCGTGCTGGCAATCCTTGCATCTCTTTGTTTGTGGCCATCCTCCAATCTCTATCTTGGTCTTTATATGGACTTTTTAGATGAGTTTGTTTCAAACTCTCTTTTCTCTTATAAGAATACCAATCATTGAATTTAGGGCCATCCCTAAATCAAGGATGATCTCCTCCCAAGGTTATTGCCATAATTATATCTTCAATGAACCCTATTTCCAAATAAAGTCACATTTACAGATGTAGAGGTTAAAATTGGGGTAAATATTTTTGAAGGAACACTGTCCAACCCACTACAGCTACTTAAAACAAAAATGAGAATAATTAATTTTGGTGTTTATTATGTATATAGATGTAAAATGTGCAACAATAGCAAAAATAATGAAATAAGGAGATAGAAGTATGCCATTGAATGATGTTTTAATATTATGCATAGGCCGGGGGCAGTGACTGAAGCCTGTAATCCCAGAACTTTGGGAGGCCGAGGTGGATGGATCACTTGAGGTCAGAAGTTCGAGACCAGCCTGGCCAACATGGTGAAACCCTGTCTCTACCAAAAATACAAAAAATTAGCCAGGTGTGGTGGTGTGTACCTGTAATCCCAGCTACTTGGGAGGCTGAGGCAGGAAAATTGCTTGAACCTGGGTTGTAGTGAGCTGAGATTGTGCCATTGCACTCCAGTCTGGGCAACAAGAGCAAAAACTCCATAAAAAAAAAAAAATCCATAAACTGTTATTTTTTGAAAGTATACCTTGATACATAAAAGATGCATTTTATGAATTCCACATCATGCAATACAAAATTAAGTAAATATATATAGCTAATCATTCAATAGAGGTAAATAAGTAATTTTAAGAATACACATTCCAGGAAAAAAAAGGAAGTCAGGAAAGGTTAAAAAAAAAAAAAGTGAGAGAGAGAAAGAAAAAAAGCAAAGAACAGGTGAGCTAAATAAAAAAATATCTGTCAAGATGAATGACTAAAACCTAATGAAATTAAATATTACATTAACTAGTTGAACATACCAATTAAAAAAGAAAGAAGGTCAGACTGGGCAATGTTTTATCATAATAAATGTGTCGATTTATCAAAAATAAATAATAATCATAAATGTGTTTATTTCTAATTACAGACCTCCAAAATACCTAACGTGAAAACTTACAGAAATAAAGAGACAATGTTCCAACTGTAGTTGGTTGTTTCAACCTTTCTATCAAAGGATTTGATAGAACAGTTAGAAAATAAGTAAAGATAGCCAGGTGTGGTGGCTCACGCCTGTAATCCCAGCAATTTGGGAGACCAAGGCGGGTGGATCACCTGAGGTCGGGAGTTCGAGACCAGCCTGACTAACATGGAGAAAGCTCATCTCTACTAAAAATACAAAATTAGCCAGGCATGGTGGTGGATGCCTTTAATCCCAGCTACTCGGGGCACTGAGGCAGGAGAATCGCTTGAACCCAGGAAGTGGGGGTTGCGGTGAACCGGGATCGTGCCATTGCACTCCAGCCTGGCCAACAAGAGTGAAACACTATCTCAAAAAAAAAAAAAAAAAAAAAAAGAAAAAGAAAGAAAGAAAGAAAAAGAAAATAAGTAAAGATATAGAATACTTGAACAACACTATCAACCAACTGGACCTAATGGATATTTATAGAGCTTTAAATGCAAAATTGGCATAATGTACTCTTATTTTCAAGTGTGCATGAAGAGACTATGTTCTGGGCCCTAAGAGTCTTAATAAATTTTATAGAACTGAAATCCCTTGACTATTAGTTCTGACCACAAGAAGTTAAACTAGAACTTCAAATAGCAATTTCTGCCTAGATTATTAAAAGTATCTGGAAAATCCCTGGATATCTGAAAATTAAGCAGCACACTCCTCCATGACTTTACTGTACTTGTAGATGTCTTGCTGCATATGCCACGAATGAAAGGCCCTGAGCACTCTTTACCTGGACAACTTCTCTTGCATTTGTAGTTAGCAATTTGGAAAAATAAAGTAATGTCTCTGGAACAAAAAGTGTGCTTTTGTACTGCTTTCTGTAAAAGTAGTGGATCCCCCAAACTTAGCATTTTTCCGCTGCTGCACTAACCGACTACATGCTTAGCATCTGTTGGGGTCCCTCCATACAATTTCCATGGGATTTGGACACCAGGGAAACTGATGCACACATACTGTTGTTTATGCTAATTGCTATGCCTTGAGTAATAAGGCACAAGACTCTAAACCAGGAGTCTCATATTTTCTGCCAGCATCCATGAAGCCATAATTAACTAACTTATTTAGCTTGTAAGGAAAGTAAAATGAAACCTCAGCCTTGGACAAAATAAAAACATTTTATAAAATTCTAAAATCTAATTTTTTTTTTTTTTGTACAATTTTCAGGATAAATAATGTGATTATTCTTCTTCTAAAGGTATCTATCTGAGCAGCCGGAATCTCCCTGCATACTTTCCTTCTAATAGTTACTATTTGTTGTGTATGTCTCAGGAAATAATAAACTTTATGAAAACTATTTTCTGAATGAAAAGTTAATTTACTGGACTTCTTTTAGCCTTTATAGTATTTTAGAGGGTATTTTGAAGTTGAGGATAAGTTGGTAAGGCATTCAGTGTCTTTTTACATTGTTATGTAATGTTATTTTGCTTTTTCAGTGGCTTCAGTTTCTTTTCCTCAAACAGGCACATGTCATCAATGTATAAGCACATTCATTAAGTTTGTTAGTATGCCTAGAATTGCAGCCTCATCTGGGTTTTATACATGCTCAGTAACTCCAGGGTATTTTGTGACAGCGGGTTTAGCTATACATAATCCTGCAACATGAAGTGCTCTTGCAGGTGGAAGTCTGAAGTAATGCTTAAATGATTTATATGAAAGTTAAACACGATTTCTGACAGTAAGAGAAAAAGACAGAGAAAGTGATTTCTTCCTTTTGTTATTAAAATATGACACCATTAGGCTGGGCACTGTGGCTCACTCCTGTAATCCCAGCACTTTGCAAGGCCAAGGTGGCAGATCACTTGAGGCCAGAAATTCCAGACTAGCCTGGCCAACATGGCGAAACCCCTTCTCTACTAAAAATACAAAAAATTAGCTGGCCATGGTGGTGCACACCTGTAGTCCCAGCTACTCAGGAGGCTGAGGCAGGAGAATGGCTTGAACTCAGGAGGTGGAGGTTGCAGTGAGCTGAGATCACCCCACTGCACTCCAGTCTGAGTTACAGAGAAGACTCCATCTCAAAATAATAATAATAATAATAATAATAATAATAACAACAACAACATTAATAATAATAAAATATGACACCATTAGTGGCATTCAGGATGAAGAAATAATTTAGGTAAAATATTTAAAAACTATAAAACAAAACTACTTTAGCAAAGATAATTGAGAGAGGTTTATATAAGAACCATTTCATTGGCTGGGTGTGGTGTCTCAAGCCTGTAATCCCAGCACTTTGGGAGGCTGAGGCAGGCAGATCACGAAGTGAGGAGGTCGAGATCATCTTGGCAAACATGGTGAAACCCGAGGTCAAGAGGTCAAGACCATCTTGGCAAACATGGTGAAACCCAGGATCTACTAAAAATACAAAAATTAGCCAGGTGTGGTGGTGCGTGCCTGTAATCCCAGCCACTCCAGATGCTGAGGCAGGAGAATCGCTTGAACCAGGGAGTCAGAGGTTGCAGTGAGCCGAGATCGCACCACTGCACTCCACCCTGGTGATAGAGATTCTGTCTCAAAAAAAAAAAAAAGAAAAAAAGAAAAAGAAAAAGAAAAAAGAAAAAAAAAAAGAAAAAAAGAACCATTTCATTAAATTATATAAGACAGTAATTTTCATTATGAAAATTAAGTTTTTAAATGTATTGTTATTTAAGATGACTTTCAAGCATCTTATTAAAATATTTTAAGAAATATTTCTGAAGTAATACGCTTTAATTATTGAGGTGAGAATTTAACTTAAACTTTAGCTAAGAAATATTTTTCTTATGAATGCAAATTAAAAATATTTTTAATTGATTAAAAAAATTGACCCCATTTAAAAAAACTAATCCTTTTATTTTCCAACTTAGTAGAAGTATACAAAATTGAATTCAATTGTTTAAGGTCAGAAGTAAACGTGTCTTTGTATTTGAATAGGCTGCTTTATCTATTAGTTTGCAAATATAATGGAAGAGACACCTACCGTAGTCAGGATTTATCATTCAGAAAGTGTTCATTAAAGGTGTAACTCTTATTCTGACTTAACACCATCAGAGTGTTACACCATTAAAGGAGACTTTATATAGTGATTTGAAAAATTCAACGAAATTAAATTTAAAGGAATTTAATTGAGCAATGAGTGATTTGCGAATCAGGCAGCCCCCAGAATCGCAGTGGATTCACAGAACGGAGACTACAGAGGTGCCTCGTGGGCAGAACAAATTTATAGACAAAAGAGGTAAAGCAACGTACAGGAATCAGAAGTGATATATAGAAACAGTGAGATTGGTTACAGCTCTGCGTTTGCCTTATTTGAAGGCAGTTTGAACATTCACTAGTGTACGAGTGGTTGAAGTATGGCAGCTGGGATGGGCCAACACTCAGCTATTGTTACAGGTGCATGCTATGAAATTAGGTTTTCAATTTTGTCTGACTATTAAGCTAGGTTACACAAGGACTCAAACATAGAAGTACGGAGTCCTTCTCAGGCCACATTTAGTTTGCTTTAACAATAGGATACAGACTCATGCTTATACGTGATTGTATAAAAAAATCAAAATAAAGGGTAATACCATTTACTTTTCTAATAGGTAGTTTCCCCGCTATGTGTTGTATGCCTAACTCACTTTGAATTTGAAGGCATAACTATTCCAAAAATAAACCAATGTAAAGATTTCTCTGCAAATAAAGGTTGTTTGTAATTTGAAAGTGTTTCATAAAACAGTTTTTAAGAACCCTGCATATTCCATGAGATTTTTAAAAATTTATGTACTATACCAGATGTGCAATTTTTTATCTATATACATAGCTTCTGTTTTTTTTCCCCCAAAAATAATATTGATACAACTCTGATAAGTGGAGAAACACCAGGTTCTTCATCTCGAGTCGAATTAGAAAAATCAAGATGGACACACGTGGAGTAGTTTTAAGGAGCAGGGAGTTTAATAGACAAGAAAGAAGGGAAGACAAAAAGAAGAAGCTCCCCTGTACAGAGACAGAGGAAGGAGGGGTCCAAAGCAGAGAGACAGAAGCCCACCTGCCAGGGATACCTGCCAGGTATATGTGCAGAGACTGGAGGAGTCGGTGTCTGATTTGCATAGGGCTCAGGAGATTGGTTTGACTAGGCATATCATTCACAGAGCCCATGAAAAAGCTGGCCCACCCACCCCAGTCTTTTAATATGCAAATGCAGGGCGCCATGATTTTCTCCACACGTGGGGCTATGTGGGAGATACGTGGCGGCAACCATGTTGCCAGGAACATGGGCAAAGGCAAGAAAGCCTTGGGAATTGCCATGTTGGGTGGACCCAGTTTCTAACACCTGGTATTTGCATATTAAAGGTTGCTGACCTGGCTCTAAGAGTTGGTGCTTTACAAGAAACTTTTCTGGAGATGCTTTAAAAAGTGAAAACTTCCCAAGGACCCCTTTTCCTCTCTATCTGCCTAAAATAATTTCTTAATAACTCCTACAACAATATTAATCAAGATTACCTCTAGGTCATTTATCATGCTTTGTAAGAAAGACAGGTGCACGCTGATCCACCATATTGATCTTGCTTATTTACCTAGTGGGCTATGTCATAGCACTTATTCAGATTATATAAATATGGGAAAAAAAGAATAAATGAATGCATCTATTCTTCTGTCAGACCATTGGTATATTAATTGAATTAATTAATCAGTAATAAAGCATAGTTATGATTTGATTGTTATTATTGTGATCCTCAGTGTACCACAGACTTCAGGTTTCTTCAGCAGTGAACTATATTACTTTGAATTTAGTGTAGGGTTTGTAGTGCTGCAAGTGTTTTCTCAGTGTCCCTACTTTACTTCAGTTATCAACAGTATCTTCATGCCTACATCAGCCTCTGCACTACATCGATCTCTTGCACTTTTGCATATCTTGTGAGCAGAGGCACTGGCAGACTTTTTTCCCAACTACATTTTCATGGATACTTGTGTAGCAAACAGCCTTGGAGGATTGGATGCCCTCCAAGGACAGATTTGCTTACTGTTTAGTATAATAAAGCTTCCATTTTATGCAGTCCATTTTTAAAGATTGAAGTTTCCTAAGCTCAACATTCCTCCTCTGTGAAACAAAATCACTGTATGTGTAGGATTTACCAAGTTGCTCCATGTAATCTTCATGAGACTTGGAGTGGAGGGAGGGCAAGGGCAAGGGCAACCATTAAAATGAAACAAATGCTGCTTGTTGTGCTGGGAATAATAAAGTTCTTTGGCTCTAACCCAGGAGTCTCGTATCTTCTGTTAGAATCCATAAAACCGTAGTGTGCTTAACTAGCTTGCTTGAGAGTAAAATCTCAGAACTTATAAACTTTTTTTTTTTTTGAGACAGGGTTTCACACTGTCACCCAGACTGGAGTGCAGTGGCTCGATCTCGGCTCACTGCAACCTCCACCACCCAGGATCAAGTGATTCTCCTGTCTCAGCCTCTGGAGTAGCTGGGATTACAGGCACGCTCTGGTACTGCCTGGCTAATTTTTGTATTTTTAGTAGAGACGGGGTTTCACCATGATGGCTCGGCTGGTCTCGAACTCCTGACCTCAAATGATCCGCCTGCCTCAGTTCCCCAGAGTGCTGGGATTACAGGCGTGAGCCACTGCACTCAGCTCAACTTCTTTATTCTTTACATACTTTATGCCCTTGCCCTTCTCCCAGCATTAAACTGCTGTTGTGTGCAGGGGCTGCTAAGCTTATTGCAGTAGCAGAGAGGGTGTATATATATATTTTTTTGTTGTTGCTGTTGTCACTTGTTTGTTTTTGCCAAGATCTAGCTCCAGCACTCTTGCCCTTCCTCTCCAGGGAAGCCAAACTGTACCTTGTATTATTTCTGGTTGATTTTTGGGCAAGGGAGTCTCGAATTCCTGACTCAGTGGTAGTAGATCACAGTTAGTTATTGTTCTATGATTATTTACCCAAGAGAGTTTCTTGGCCTTTCAGCCAATGAAAATATATATCTATCTTCAGCTCTTCGGTTTCACCAGGATGTTTTGCAATGTCTTGAGAGCCAGAGGCTTTTCCCTACTGGAGAGGCAACTTTGTTTCTACTCTTCTATAGAAGCAGTGGCTCTTTGCATATTCTCTGGTGGCAAAAGAGTTTGTTGCCTTCCTCCAGGGCTTAGGATTTTCATATAAGAAAGAATTATTCAGAGAAGTGGGCAGGTTTCCTTTTCCTGAATTCCCACAGCAGACAAATGCTATATGCACATTTGCAACACTAAAAGAAGCTTTCCTTGTTCTTTTGTATTACCCTCAACTTTCTAGTGAGCATCTACTTGCAAACTCCCCTTGTGTCTGGGAATCTCAGCTATTGAAAATCGACATTTTCATGCAAACTTGGCCTTTAATAATTTGTTTAATTTTTAGCTGATTTTTTTCTTTCATGGACGTGTGGTGGCCATCTCTTTCTCCCATGTACTACAGAAGGTTAACGTGTCTATATCTCCTTTTGGAACTCCGTTTTCTTGGTTGCTTTCCATTCTCTTCTCTCTGATGGATTCACAAAAAGTTATGATTTGTGTACATTACCCAGATTCTTCTCATTTTTCAATTGAGTGCAACATTATTTAATACATTTGTACAATTCTAAATGGAAGCATTAATATAAAATTGATAACTGTATATAAATAGTTCTATTTGAGTGATCAAGAATAGTAGCTAGAATATTTCCATTTATACTTCACTTCCGCAAGGTATATACAGATTAATTCCAGCATAAAGAAGGCTATCTCCAAACCTCTTAATGCAGAGATTGACATTGTTTTAAGTATTTAGTGAAGCAAATAGCTAATTCAATATAAGTGTCTATCAACCTAAAAATATAATAAAAAAGTAAGTACTGAATATAATAGCTTGTCTTTTGTTCTTTATATTAATTAGCTGAATAATGTAAATCAGTTAATGTTATACACAGATGTGAATGAGAGCATATATTAACACTTTATTTTTCGTGCAAATGAAAGCAATGTTCATTGATTATTCACTCATTTTTCCATCAAGATATTTGATATCTACTATGTGCCATGCACTGTGGATAGAAATATTGATAATCTAGGGTCTCTGGCATAAAAGAGTATATTCTGAAGAACTGAACAATGAAAAATTGTTTTAAAATGTGTAACAGGAATAAGTACAGGATATAGTTGAGGACAAAGGTAGAAAGTTGGGGGAAGGGAAAATCTGTAATTTAAGAACTTGTACACTAATTCATTGAATTTCCACAATTGCATAATATAATTATTTTGATTTTTACAGATAGTCCAAATGGAGTTCATTAATCTTAAAAGGAATAAAAAATTTGCCTCAAGTCTCATATGTGGTACATTTTCATTTGGGTGAGTTAAACACAGAGAGACCTAAAATTCTGCCAAATTGTCCCTATAATATGTAATCTGGTTAACTTTATAATGTATTGGTATTATTCTTCGGTGGATAAATAAGATCATTGGCAAAATAACATTTCATATGTTTTAATGTTAAAAAATAATGTATGTCCATGTAGATACTATCAAGAAAACATTCTTTCCAAGCAGTGAATAAACTATTAATTTAAAGCCAATAAATGGAACAGAATATTAAGGATGTGTAGGACCAATAATAAACTTAAACACATCATTTATGCTGTCATGAATCTCTAATACTGCTATACTTTATATGCTTCCATTTTCTGAAATCAATTATATTTACCAGGATGTTTTTGAGCTGTACCATTGGAGTGTATGGAAGCACTGTTAATTCATCCCTGAAAAAGTTTCCTCCATTAAAATTTTTTTTTTTAATATTTATATATTTTTTTGAGATGGAGTTTTGCTCTTGTTGCCCAGGCTGGAGTGCAATGGCATGATCTTGGCTCACTACAACTCTGCCTCCTGGGTTCAAGTGATTCTCCTGCCTCAGCCTCCCGAGTAGCTGGGATTACAAGCATGTGCCACCACACCTAGCTAATTTTTGTATTTTTAGTAGAGATAGGATTTCTCCATGTTGGTCAGGCTGGTCTCAAACTCCTGAACTCAGATGACCTGCCCGCCTCGGCCTCTGAAAGTGCTGGGATTGTAAGCATAGGCCACCACGTCCAGCCTATAATTTCAATTTTTATTTTAGACTCAAAGTGTAGATATGGAAGTTTGTTACATGAGTATATTGCATGATGCTGAACTTTGGGGAATAAATAATCCCATCACCAGCCAGGTAGCAAGCATAGTGCCCAACAAGTAGTTTTCCAGCCCTTGCACCCCTCTTTCCCATCTAGTAGTTCCCAGTATCTATTTTTCCCATCTTTATATCTATGTGTATTCAGTGTTAGCTCACACTTACGAGTGAGAACATGCAGCATTTGGTTTTCTTTTCTCGTGTGAATTCATTTAGGAATGGCCTCTAGCTGCATCCATGTTTCTGCAGAGGACATAATTTCATTATTTTTTATGATTGTGTAGTGTTTCATTGCGTATATGTGCCACGTTTTCTTTATTCAATCCACCATTGATAGGCACTTCAGTTGATTACATGCCACTGCTCTTGGGACTAGTGCTGTGATGAACATGTGAAAGTCCATGTGTCTTTGGTGGAACACTTGATTTCCCTTTGGGTATATACTCAGTAATAAGATTGCTGGATCAAACGGTAGTTCTGTTTTAAGTTTTTGGAGAAATCTTCAAACTGTCTTTCACAGTGGCTGAACTTATTTATATTCCCACCGGCAGTATATAATTGTTCTCTTATCTCTCCAGCCTTGCCAGAATCTGTTGTTTTTTGTCTTTTTAATAATAGCCATTTTGTCTGGTGGGAGATGATATATCACTGTGGCTTTGATTTGTATTTATCTGATGATTAGTGATGCTGAGCATTTTTTCATGTTTAGCAGCCACTTGTATGTCTTCGGAGAAGTGTCTATTCATCTCATTTGCCCACTTTCTAAAGAAGTCATTTCTTTTTGCTTGTTGAATTGTTTAAGTTATTTATAGATTCTGGATATTTGACCTTTGTTGGATGCACAGTTTGCAAATATTTTCTCCCATTCTGTAGGTTTTCATTTACTCTGTTGATAGTTTCTTTTGCTGTTAAAAAACTGTTTAATTTCATTAGATCCCATTTGTCAATTTTTGTTTTGTTACAAATGTTTTTGAGGATTTAGTCATAAATTATTTGCCAAGGCCGATGTGATGTCCAGAAGGGTATTTTCTAGGTTTTCTTCTAGGATTTTTATAGGTTGAGTTCTTACTTTTAAATTGAGTTAATTTTTGTATATGATGGTAGGTAGAAGTCCAATTTCATTCTTATACATGTTGATAGCCAAGTAATTCTGATGCCATTTATTGAATAGGGAGCCCTTTCTCCATTGCTTATGTTTGTCAACTTTTTTTGAATATAAGATGGTTGCAGGAGTGTGGCTTTATTTCTGGATTCTTTCTTCTGTTCCTTCGGTCTATGTGTCTGTTTTTGTGCCACTACTATGCTGTTTCACGCGCATCTGTGTGAAGAGACCACCAAACAGGCTTTGTGTGAGCAATAAAGCTTTTTAATCACCTGGGTGCAGGCAGGCTGAGTCTGAAAACAGAGTCAGTGAAGGGAGATAAAGGTGGGGCCATTTTATTGGATTTGGGTAGGTAGTGGAAAATTACAGTCAAAGGGGGTGTTCTCTGACTTGCAGGGGTGGGGGTCACAAGGTGCTCAGTGGGGGAGCTTTTGAGCCAGGATGAGCCAGGAGAAGAAATTTCACAAGGTAATATCCTCATGTAAGGCAGGAACATTTTAACTTCTTTTGTGATTCTTCAGTTACTTCAGGCCATCTGGATGTATACGTGCAGGTCACAAGGGATATGATGGCTTAGTTTGGGCTCAGAGGCCTGACATGCTTTTATGGTTACTGTAGACTCATAGTATTGTTGATATAGGGTAATGGGATGCTTCCGGTTTTATTCTCTTTGCTTAGATTGCTTTGTCTATTTGGGCTCCTTTTTGATTCCATATAAATTTAGAATAGTGTTTTCCAGTTCTCTAAAAACTGACATCAATAGTTTGAAGGAACAGCATGAATCTGTAGATTGCTTTGGTCAATGTGGACATTTTAACAGTATTGACTCCTCCAGTACCTGAGTTTGGAATGTTTTTCCATTTGTTTGTTTCATCGATGATTTCTTTGTTTCATCGATGATTTCTTTCACTAGTGTTTGGTAGTTCTCTTTGTAGAGTTCTTTCATCTCCTTGGTGAGATGTATTCCTAAGGTTTTTGTTTGTTTTTTTCGTGGTGACTATTGTAAATGGGAATGGGATTTTGTCATTGATTTGGCTCTCAGCTTGAATGTTATTGGTGTATAGAAATGCAATTGATTTTTTTAATGTTTATTTTGTGTTCTGAAAATTTATTGAAATTGTTTGCCAGTTTCTAGGAGCCTTTTGGTGGAGTCTTTAGGGTTTTCTAAGTATAGCATCACAACGTCAGTAAAGAGATAATTTAACTTCTTCTTTTCCTATTTGGATACCTTTTATTTCTTTCTCTTGCCTGAGTGTTCTGGCTTGGACTTCCAGTACTATGTTGAATAGGAGTGGTGAGAGTCGAGTCCTCTCCAATTTCTTAAACATTCTTAAACCCATTGAAATAAGGTTAAAATGAATTCTTAGAAATGTTTGAACAAAAAATTAAACAAACATAGATACATTTGAGGAATGTAGGAGAACCAAGGTCACACAAACCTTATTGTATGGGGCAGGGGCGGAGGTGGTGATGGTTATGGAATGAGGAGCTCTAGTAACTCTGGAGATATTTATTTTCAATATCCCATAAGAAGAGTCATTGTCCATTCTGTGGTACAAACCCACCTATTCCAGAACACTTGTATCATAACACGTGCCTTTGTAATTAGCAAGAATGAGATTATATTTAGTAGATTTTAAGAAAAGGATATACTTATTGCCTGTTAATTGTGTTGAAAAATAGACTGTAAATGGTAACTTAATGAAAAATAAATATTCTTATTCTTGAAAATGGTGCAGTAAATAAATTTTACCATAATTCTAAAACACAGACACGTTTCCCCTACTCTTAGGATTATAATATCCATTATTGAAATTAAAAATTACAAATAGTTGATTCCTGTTATGACAAAGGAGCTTGAAGAGAATTACTTCTAGCAAGAAGAGTTTTCCTAGTTTTTTATATAACTTAGCATAAAAACTCCAAAGACTTAATGGGAGTATAATAAATATGAATAAAATGTGTAAATCAAACACATAAACATTTAAAATATATATTTGTGGGAGAAGAAAGCTAGAAAGATAATAATTCATTGAGTAAAATTAGTACCTTCATGTTTGCCTGGCTTATTATTTGCATTACATTGCCATCTGGTTGATATCAGAAACTCTGTATAAGATCAGATACATAAATTTACTGCAAGAGATAAGAAAATAACATATGTTGTTATTTTAAGTCCAGGATCCTATAAACCATATTTTAAGATTGAAAAGAGGATTAATTCCTTAGGCACAAAACAGTGGAGCTACAATTAAGAACCTCAATTAGTCTATCTGGTATTTCAATTTACTGATTCTCTGGTAATGCTCAGTGCTTATTGTGTGTTCACAAGCTGAAAACATGGCGAAGTCACTCTTAGAATGATTAGGAAATGGTTGTGTTAATCAGGGTTCTCTAGAGAAACTGAACCAACAGAACTTATATATCATATATGGATTCATAAGATAAGATTTATTATGGGAATTGGCTCACATGATTATGG
Organism: Macaca fascicularis; assembly: GCF_037993035.2. Lineage (NCBI taxonomy): Eukaryota > Metazoa > Chordata > Mammalia > Primates > Cercopithecidae > Macaca > Macaca fascicularis. The sequence goes on from NC_088385.1 coordinate 92,848,527, forward strand.
AGGCCAAGAATGCCCACAGTATGCTATCTACAAGCTGGAGGGCAAGAAAAGTTGGTAGTGTTATTCAGCCAGAGTCCATAGGCCTGAACACGGGACCTGAGGTGCAGGTTGTGGGATTTTTGTGAGTCTTGGAGCCCAAAGGCTCAAAAACCACGAGTTGTGATGTCTGAGGGCAAGATAAAACAGATGTTCCCCTTAAGAAAAAAACAAAATTTCCCCTTTGCCTTTTTGTTCCAACTAGGCTCTCAACAGGTTAAATGATGCCCAACCACATTGGTGAGAGTGATGTTCTTTACTCAGTCTGCTGATTCAAATGCTGATCTCTTCTGCAAACAGCATGATGAGCACACCCAGAAATAACATTTTACCAGCTATCCTGATACCCTTTAATCCAGTCAAGTTGACATAAAATCAATCATCACAATGGCGATTCTATTTTAAGACTTCATAATTGAGCTAACCCCATGAAATCCCTATTTCTAAAAAAACCAAAACAAAAGAAAAAATTCTTTTTTATAGGACTTTTCCAAGTTATTGTGCAGTTGCATAATAACACAAACTCTGCTGGCTATGTTAATAAGAAATAGTTTATTACAGTTAAACTTTGAATAGCCTCCTTTCTTAAGAAAACAATCAAGAAATAAGGCATTTTAATGATCCAAGTCTGTTTTTATGTTAAACCTTGTTTTAGAAAGTAAAATCTTTACATCAGTATGTGAAGACTCAAACATTGATGAGAATGGTAAATCGCCAAATTTTAGTTGGATGGCTACTGAGCAAAAATCATATAATAAATGTTGAATTTTTTAGAAAAAATATTACTATTAGTAACATATTTGTGTTTTCTTTGCCAAATTTGGAGTGAACGTAAAGGTTTCATTTTGATTAGCAGTTTATTTAATTACTTTTAAGGGCATCACAGAATCATATATCCTTATTTGTAAACATTAGGACATATAGAGGAAGAAAGAAAGGCTGGGATGCATCACAAATTGAAATATTCACAACTAATTTGGGAACACCCGGATGTACGGTGACCCTAGCAATGACAATTTCCTGAATCTCATTTTGGCCACAGGTTAGTTTTTGGAAGTTATGTTAAATATTATCAATTATTGTATTGAAAAAAGCTAAACACTTTTTGTGCAGTAGTGCAATTTTTACCAATCCAAATTTGTTTTTGGCTTTGTTAATAGGTGGTTCATTTATTGACCAATCAACCATTAGTTAGTAATCACTCTCAGCTCGGCAATATTATTGAGTGTGGAAAATTTTACCCTGGAATACTAAAGCTAGTATTTTCAGTCTCAAGTAGCACATTGAGGTCATGACTAATGACATATATATATATATACACACACACACACACACACACATATATACACACACACACATACACACACACTCAAATATATATATATATATGAGTATCATACATTCATCAGAACTTTGGATATTACTCTTTTACATTTTTATGTGTGTTTTTGTTTGTTTAATTGTTTTGTTCTTGTTACATAAACATCACTTGTGGTATGGAAGAGCAAGAAGACAGCGTAAAATCTGAGGGAAAGTGACGAGAGATGTTATTGCTCAGGCATGCTACTTTAAGAGTGTGTGTGTGTGTGTGTGTGTGTGCCTGTGTTCCATCTTTCCTTCGTTTTTCCCTCTGATTCTCTTAGAGTCAGGTGGCTTTTATTCAATTTGCTAATTCAGTGAAGCAAATGCAGTCCTATGGTGGCCTTAGCAGTGCAGTTGTCCCTTAATATTTTACTAATTTTTCTGGTTGGTTTTGTTTTGTGGACAGAGATTCCTCTGGCTTTATTTAACAAGTCAGACTCCTGAAGACAATATGGGAGCAAGAGGAACAGGTATTCCAAACATTTAAGTTAGGTAGGATTAGAATCATTGGATCATTTTTTGGGGAACATGCCAAGAAAGAAAAAAATTTGAGATTACAAAGAAGTTAAGAAGATTTTTCTGTTAACACTTCATATAAGAATGAATAATTGAAATTTCAAGTTGGAAATTTCTTAAACTAGTGGTTCAATTTAACCATCAATTTAAAATTTAAAATAATACTGAAAATTAAGATTCAATTTTGTCTGCCCCTACATCAATTCAGGGCTATTTCAATTCCAACAAAAACATCCACAGCTTCACAAATGTCTAGTTGATGAATCATGAGAAAAGTTAATATGCAGCTTATTCAAATTACTCTTCATTAGGCATAGTTACCTTTAAGGAGTTTGATAAACAGTAATATTGATAGCAAACTCCATTCACGTTTTTATTTAAATTTTTAAAATATTGACTATTGTTTTTTGTGACTTTTTTTTTTTTTTTTTTGATCTCGGCTCACTGCAACCTTGGTCTCCTGGGTTCAAGTGATTCTCCTGCCTTAGCCTCCAGAGTAGCTGGGACTACAGGTATATGCCACTATGCCTGGTTAATTTTATATTATTAGTAGAGAAGGAGTTTCTCCATGTTGGTCAGGCTGGTCTCGAACTCCCAACAGGTGGCCTGGCCTTCCAAAGTTCTGGGGTTACAGGTGTGAGCCACTGTGTCCGGCCACACATTCCTTTTTATTTATCTTTTTCTTTTCTAATACTCTTATAAAGCAAAATGGTAACAATGAAAATAAAACAAAATTAAAATTTTGATTTATATAATGCCATTGTAATTAATATATTTATGCTTTTCCTTTCTAAAGTAAGTATTTGGTCATATAATTAGATTTTTTTCACACACTTTTATAAAAAATTCACAACTTCAAAGTATATTCAAAGTAAAACTCACTGGGAAAAAAAATTTTGGGGGGCATTCATATTGGGAAGTGTAAAATTCAACCACTAGATGGTGGAACTAATCCAAGTATCTATAATTAAATAGTCCTCACAAGATCTCTTCCAATTTTTGAAAGTTCCGTGATTTTATTGTTTTGAGCCAATTTTTACGTTTTATTTAGTATAGCATTTAATTCAGCATATTAATCATTTCTGGTTTTGTGCTTTTTCATCTATTCATCACTCATATAGAAATTTTTATTTATATGACTACATGATTTAAAATGAAAGAATAGAATAAATATTTTCCCCCATTTCAAGTGAATCAAAATTCTCTCATTTATGACCTTTAAAGTTAGCTTAAGACAAATGACATTTTTTTTTTCTTTTGGAGACAAGTACAAGATTCAGAAGATGAAAGCAAATATTTATAAAAGAAACCACAATGTTTTTATGCTGTTTTAACCTTCATAATTTTGAACAATTCTGAATTTGTTGCTTCAAATGAATAATGAATTGCAGACACAGGTATTAAAGCCATAAAACATACTAGTTCACCATGTTGCAGACTTTAAAAAACACAGGACAAAGGTTTACAGTAACTATTTGTGCTATCTAATGAAGAAACATCTAGATAATCAGTTTTACATAATTTTTGTACATATACATTTCAATCAGTAAATGTCAACTACAAGATCAGTGCAATTACACTTGTTAGGGCACAGAGAATACTGGTATTTTTGATGAAATTAAGTCCACAAATAAGTATAGTAAAATGTAGAGGTTTGCAATTGGTTTACAGGAAGCCTGATTTTTATAAAACTAAATTAATGAAAAATCACAACTGAAATCACTCTTTCAATAACAAAAGATATATTTGTATGGTAGTTAGTTTTAATTAATTGGATTAGCTTTTCAAATTTGGACATAACCTTCAACATTGTGTAGAACACAGTGGGAAGTATAATAATTTTTCCTGAAAACCCTGTTTTTTACTATGCAAACATGCAGGCATCAGATTTTTAATCAAACCAATTGGCTGCCATCTGTGACACTGGCAGAGAACTGAAAGTGTAGATTTATTTATTACTTGGTTTTGTTGAAAAAACTAGATGAGCCATTTGTGCTAACATGGGAATCTAATTCTCAATAACTTCCGTGTTTTGTTTGTCCTTAGACAATAGAGATAATATATTCATTATGTTTCCATTTTAGTTACCTCAAGGTAAAATTTATAAAACTGTTGGACCAATTGAAAAACTTACTAAAATATGGTTTTGGGACACCTGTTGGGAACACTTACAGATCATTTCTTGGATTACATTTAGTCTTTAGAAAATATGTGATTCAATCAAACAGCATTACTTGGTATGGTGTAGAGAAAACAAAAATGTCATAACAATTTCAGTTTTCAGTCTGTCTTGTAAGATTTAACCCAAGCCACAGTGGGAAAACTACATAATTAGTCAATAAATCATGAGCCCAAAGTCTGTCTTCAACCAATCTAATCATGCACATATAAAACAATATCAAAGACTAGAGAAGCAATTTATGACGTGAGATTGAAGGTGATTCTGAATCAACAGAATTTTATTTTTCTTTTACCATGGCCCAAGTAATGTTTGAAGTAAACTTGCTTGGGAAGCTTTGTTGAATTGACACACACAAGCACAGACATGCACCAATAAGCACATACCAAAGTCAATTCTGAAATGAGTTACAAAACCGTTCAGTGGTGGTCTTCCCATTGTAAAAGCTGATTCCATGGCTATGTGGAACCATTGGTTGGACAGGTAAAATGAGAGAATGTAGATGAGAGCCCTTTGCTGCTGGCAAAGCTTTAAAAATATATTATTATTTTGTCATTATCTGTATTTCCTCATAGCAGCTCCTCTTAAAGACGGTTAGTCAGAATTCAGTTGTTTATAAAAGAGGCAGTAATAACATACTACCTGGGCTAGGAGCAGGAAGTTGAAGCATGTGTATGTTTAATTTTTATTTTATTTTTTCATCTGTAAATAAAGTCATATTAGTTGTGAAAGACCAAGGCCAAGGATCTTGCACCTCATTCTATAATGCGGTCATCTCATATTATTTATTGTAAAAATCCCATAAATTAATTATATTTGGTTCTCATTGAAGGGCATGGGCCAGAGATATGCATACAGAAATTGTCCCTCTAGCCTTCCTTTCATGACATGCATGAACTCTAGCAGTGGCTAGAAGGAAATTAACGGTTTGGGAGGTTGAACAACAGACTTTGAGAGTTAATTTTAAGTATCCTACATATATCTGGTAGCTGTGAAGGAAGACAAAAATTGACCTTTATTCTAGTATCCTTCTTCTAACTATGGCTGAAGATAGCTCTGTTATGTCAAATAAAACCACAGATTTTCTTTTACTGTAGAGCTGAATGAGAAAGAAAAAAAAAAAAGAAAGAAAGAAAGAAAAAATCTATCAATCCTGAAAAGAGTGAATCTAGACATATCACATGGTAAAAATACAAACTGAAATCCATCAGCTAAGGGGTTAATTGGTCAGGGGAGTGTAGGTGGTGCATGCCTTTAATAATAGTTTAAGATATTAAATAATTAAATGGGTAATAGGAACCACCATTATTTATTGGCTTTTGTTACTTTTTCTCCAAGCAAATTCGGAATGTTTTCACCTGACATAAATTATTTTACTTAGATTATCTTTATTTGATTGAGAGAATTGTCATTAATGTGCAGCAAAATTTACAAGTCACCATTCCTCCAAATACAAGACTGAATTGTTTAGAGTTTTTTTTTTTAAGTGTGTGTGTGTGTGTGTGTGTGTGTGTTTGTTTGTTTGTTTGTTTTCGTTTTGAGACAGAGTCTTGCTCTGTTGTCCAGGCTGGAGTGTAGTGGCATAATCTCTGCTTACCGAAACCTCCGACTCCCAGATTCAAGCGATTCACCTGCCTCAGCCTCCTGAGTACATAGAACCACAGGCATGCCCTACCACACTCAGATAATTTTTTGTTTTCTTAGTAGAGATGGGGTTTCACCATGTTGGTCAGGCTGGTCTTGAGCTCCTGATTTCAGGAGTTCTTGGCCTCCCAAAGTGCTGGGATTACAGGCATGAGCTACAGTGCCTGGCCAGTTTTTAAAGTGTTTCATACAGTGTAACTCTAGGCTGTCAGAAATACCTATATCTCAAATTCATTTAACTTTTCTATGAAGCAATCTTCTTATTTTCTCAGACATAAAAATTATCATAATATTTTACATTGAGTCTCTACAGTTAACTATATCCTGTGAAGGACATAAATACATGTGAGAAACAATTAATTGATAGTTTTTATACTAACTAGAAAGCACCAAGTTATTTGACTGCTAAATAAAAGAAGTTAATTTTATATACCTGTTCAGTGAGTGTTGGCAAGTATGAATTAATCTTCAAAAAATTCACTTACAACTAGCAATTTTAAAGACTTAAAGGTTAATTTTATTATTAAAAGGGTATGATTATTTTTACTAAAATTAATAAAAAAGATTAACTGTTATCATTAAATTAAAGCTCCTTCAAAAACTGATAAGTATATTCTTTAGAGAGTTAAAAAGTAGTAGCAATACATTTTTATTTTAGTTAAGCTTACTTAACTAATGATCAAATAGATTAAGTTGTATAAAATTGTACAAACTTTATATTTTTGCATACACTTATCTTCCTGGCATTTTTGAAATAAGAAAAGTACAAGTGTGTGGGGCAGAGGAGGCGATTCAGTTACTTCTGCTATGTTATTAAATCTCTGGTAACCACTTATACAATACAATACAATACAATACAATACAATACAATACAATACAATACAATACAATACAATACCTGTAGACTCAGCATCCAAACTATATTTTACCTTCAAGTTCTACCTGATAAAGTGTTGGAATAAAGATGGTATTTTCCATAACTGTTTAATAATAATCACTTGTTTTATGCCCTTTGCTTTGAAGAAGAAACCTTGATCAACTAGAAATGTCAATCTAAAAGGCAGAAAAGTTGGAAAAGTCTCATGAAGACTAAAAGATTTACGTTGATAAGATCATTTAAATTTAGTTGGGTATGATAAAAAAAATAGGGGGTATAAAATCTAAAGTTTGGTAAATCTTTGCTTTACGGGGCTTCAGGTAACAGAATTTGGTTTCCCTTTCTCTTCCCCTTTCTCTCTCTCTCTTTTTTATTTTTGCCATTTCTTCTCAGGAGCCCTGCAATTTCAAACCTTGGAATTGAATTGGATTTGAGGAGGAAAATCCATATTCAGCTTTAATCCAAATGAATTTCACTACTTTAGACAAAAGTACAATACTCTATTCAAAAAAGTTATTGAAATCACATCTTTAAATCTGACACAGCCACTTGAATAAATAAGTTGTGTTGTAGTTTCTCAGAGCAACCTCCGTTCATCTTTCACTCACCTTAACAATTTCTCACTGTTTTCTGCTCTTTTTTTTTTTTTTCTATTTTCTGCTTGCTGAAATTGACATCAATATTCATTTTGTTCTTCTGGGTTAACTCTTTTTTATGTTAACTGAATCAATTTTGATTTTGTTTCTTTATGAAATTACTTTTAAATAAAGTATTGATATTGTCATTTATCAATTTTATTATAAGTCTTTTGCTTATTAAAGGATTAAAATCCACCTATAAACTTATTTAGATCAAGGTCAGTTTTTTTACTCCTCTGTAGAATTGTAAATATAATATCCTATTCTCCTTTTCTTACAGTTTTATTGTGAAGATCTGTGCAAATTGCTATATAAGATGCAATTCCGTATTAAAGAAAATTGTTGCATTGACTACATTGATTAGAGTCTAATTTTTGGAAAGTATACTTTGCTTTTTCAGTAATTTTATTATTCTGTCTGTGGTGGCTGCAGTGTGTCACTAGCCAGCCCTGTGCAGACTTACAAAGGACTACCCACTAAGAACAAAAACCTGATACAACTTGAAGAAATTTCCATCAAACGTCTTTGTCTTGTCCCCTTCTTATACAGACAAAGATGACAAGGGCCAAAAAGGAAGTGATTTTCTCATTGAATAAGAGAATCTGAACAGCATCGAGGATATCTAATGTTGGGGAGAAAATTGAGAGAAGACAGAATTTCAAGTCTGAATTATGACTTCACTACTGTGTCATCATTGGTAGAATAAGGATAACAATACTTATCACACAGATTTGTGGTCTGAATCATGTGAGAGACATAGATGAAAACAAGAATTAGCATGTGACATACTCTCAGCAAATCAATTAATCCTTCATTCCTTTTCTCTCCCCTTACTCTTTTGATTTTTAAACTAATTTAGATCATGATTATTGGCATGTGTGCCACCCATTATTCACATGTAGAATGGGTTGCATTATCCCCTCCTTGGAAATATCTTTCCAAGTGGGTAATGGGAAAACTACTTTGAAGACTGTGCTGAAGGAATTGATGACGGGAACAACTCTAGACAATAAATTTTTTGTTTATTTGGATATGACATGAATGGGTCCATACCATAAACTCCTATTAAGCTGAATCACCAAAAAAATTTGATATGAAAGTTATACATTGAAAAAATTCACTCTTACCACTGATTTGATTGATACTGAGCCTGTAAATATTCATTTATATGATGTTTGGCACTTTATTTTATAAAAGTACCCTTTACTTAAAATAAATCATTTTATTCACATAACTTTCCAGGGCACTATACATTTTTAAATAAGACAATCAATGTACTATTTAAAAAACAAAGTCAAAGTCACCTCAATGACTTTCTGACTATAAATTAGAAAACAATATTCTCCTTGTAATATATGTGCCACCAGGGCAAGAATTACAAATTGAGAGCAGGTAAGAAAATGGTTGTTGACTCTCATTAGTATTCCAATGCTCCTTCAGTCAGATTTATAAAGTATGACCTATAGCATCCAACTTCATCATTTTCCAATCATTCTTGAGACTGTCAACTCTATGGGCATTGTTTAGCAGCCTCGGAACACTGAACTTTTTACAGTCTTATTAGAGAGAAAAACACATTAAATGATCAATCTTTTATGAGCTCAGAAAAAAATGCCTAACATGAACATTTAAGTATCTTCTGTTTCTGTGATTTCCATTTTTGGAGAGCAAAATTTAAAGAAACAAAAGGAATGTGTCTGGGGATGGTACTAATAATATTGGGATTTTACAATTTAGGTTAAATTCAAGATAATTATATATATAAACTACATAATTATATATGGTATAGTTTCAATTTCTAATCTTTTATCATCGTCTACCACATAACTCCTCCTATATTCTCTTTTTCTGACTGTGGCCTAGTACCTCAAGAATATTGTATATGCTTGTCACTACATATAAACTTCACCCTAAGGAAATTTCTATGTCAGGTACAATAAGGGCAACAGAAGAAAATGTATCAAAACACATTTCCAATTTATTTGAATTTTTTTGGCCTAACCTTGCTTGCATAAGAGTTCCCACTTTGTATTATAATAGGCAAATTGATATACACTTTTCATTTCTTCTAAATAATAGATTAGTATAGTCAGGAGGTTTGGATTGGCAGCTATTAAATACAATTTGAAACCATGGGATTTTATTAGGATTCTAAGATTATTCTGTGATGACGAAACTCATGACGTAAGAGTCGATTACTCATTGTCAAAAATCATTGCCCATCATATCAAAGCAGTGAGACTGTGTGCTTTCTCCAGTTTTATTCATTTCTTTGGTGTATCTGAATGGGCCGTGTGGTAAACACAACAGTAGAATATACCTACACTCCCCTTAGAAACTCTTAAATCTTCAATTTATAAAAGTCATCCTAAGACATTAAAAATAACTTAGGAAAGGATAAATTCCAATGTCAATGGGTGAGATGTGCTCTAGCTAGTGTGCACGGAAGAGAATTTAGAGTTAGAATAATTATTGTAGGACTGTAGATTGTTATCTCAAGATCAGTGTCAAATACATTCATTCATGTAGTATTTTCACATGCATTCTGGTCTAAATATCCCACCATATCTTTCGTTTTGAGATCTGCAGAACAAAGTCAATGTCTGAATTTAGAGACTACTTTGACCATTTTGATTCAAATGTGTAAAGGCTAAACCAGAACAATTTACAACATCCATTGAAGTAAAATTATATAATTAATTAGATAATAAAATATTAACAATAATTGAACATTGTTTACTTTTTTATCCTCGCAACAACTCAACATGATATGTATGGTTATTACTAAATGTATTATACAAATCACATTTGTCAAATAAGGAATGTCTGAATTAAATGATTGAATGAAAGAGTGAAAGATGTAGATTGTTTAAATACATTCAACTTGTAATGAACTGTAAACTTCACCCATAACATTATTAATATATCACTGCTATCAACTACATTTTACATAGGATGAAAAAAATCATTATTTTATTAATCCAAGATATTTTATTTTATTATATAAATGAAATAATTTATCTATTATAAAGACCTTTATTTTTGTTCCACTCATTAAAGAACATGGTAAGACTGTTGTGTAATTGACTGGATAGGTAAGTCCAAATGGGTAAATTGCTGTTTATGTTAGTATCTCAGGATAGCTATTTGATAATGAAATATATTTTTCTTACCTACTTTCAAAAAAATTGCATAAACAAGTATTTCATAGAATTCAAACACTGATCTTTTTTAGTAGCAAATTGTCCAAAATAATGTAAGTAATATAAACTTAATAAATTCACTTAAACAACTATTTACATGTAAAAGTAATATTTTTATTGCCCATTTGGAAAATAGTTTTGCTTTCTGGTTTATAAGGAACTTTTACTAGTTTAATTATTTGGGTGCTTTCAAATGTTTTTTGGAGGCTATTACAAAATCACATCCTTAAATTTTAAATTGGAAACATTGTAAGAATTGAATTTTTAACTCCTCATAAATATTTTAAAAGTATACATTGTTCCATGGCTTTTGCCTTTAGAATAAATACAACATTTTTATGTAGAAAAATATTCTTGTAATGTAACTAGCACATAGTCAGTGTTTCTTAACCATTTTGGGGCCCTGAAAGTTTTTGATAGTGATGAAAGCACAGACATGCTATCAAGAAAAGTTTAACCACATAGCAACACACACATACATATAGACACACACAGAGTTTGCTTATAAGCTCAGGAAGTTTAAAGATCCACTGAAGATTATTCTTGGGTTTGCCATGAATAATAAATACCAAGTCAAATACCTTTGAATTTGATTCTTAACAAATCTTTGTGGCTGAGAAACCATGAGACCTTGGCATGTCCCCAGAATGTAAATATCAATGAACAATAGTCATTGAAAAAATCTGAACAGATATTATTGAGGCTCAAGATTGTTTAATGGCACAGATAATGTAATTCAAATCATGATCCTAGGGCCGATGAAGCCTTGTTTTAACATGTAAGTGGGATGGGGCATGGGAGAGAGAAAACAAAATAATTATTTATGTTAAATCATACATAAACAGTAAAGCCAACACAATAAGTAAAATAAGAGAAAGTAGAATGCTGGGGAGGTCATATGTTTCAAATGAATGCATACACAAAAGAGTAAGCAACAGGATACATTAAGAATAAAATGGGAAAAAATCATATTGGGTAAGTAGTATCACCCCAAAGTGATAGCCAAAAGTACCTGTGTTTGCCTAGTTCTCAGATTATAACTATGATGATAATTAGATAAATCAAACAAGCAGAAAACAAAACTATAGAAAAAAAGTCAAAGTGACATAAAATAATTACTGGTGTTTCAATGGAAAAAAAAGCAACATCAGGATTTATCAAATATATGAAACATTATGAAAGATTATAAAATGCCAATGATTAGATTATGTTATTATAAAGATGCTCTGAAGATATACTAAATGATATTCTTTTCATCTGTGGGTACTGCTAAAAAATTCTTTCACAGAAACTGTTGGATTTTGAAATAGTTTCATTCCAAAATATTTTCTCTATTTTGCAAAATTGTAAGATAAATGTATAGGATATTTTTCTCTGTGGTTACATAAGGATTTATTATCACATTGGCCAAAGAATACACAGAATGCTAGTTTTGAAGAAAATTTTAGAGATTTTAATACCAGGATGAAATAATAGTATCGTTCTATTTCAGGTTCTTAAGCAACATTTCTAAGACTAGAACCTTATCTTGAAAAATTATGCTTTTAAACGTAAGGGAATTCAGGTAAAGGAAATTGACTAGGTTGAGGCAAATACATCATGTTTACTGATAAAGTTAACATTATTTAAGGAAGGTAAGATATTCTTATTCTATATATATGCCAGAAAAATTTCTTCTCCTCTGAAAATTACAATTATTTTTGCCCAATATTGTAGCTTAGTTTTAAGTTTTTCTGTACTGTGTCTTCTGACAGTTCTGTGGTAAGGAAGAAATATTATAGGCAGCATTTTCTTTTTTCCTACAGAGTCTGCCATATGGAGAAGTAGAATGAGAGGCCACCTAGGTAACGTGATTTATTAAAACTTCTCCATCCCAAAATAGATATCCCATCTGTGGGCTAATGTCTGAAATTCCTATTATTAAACTCATTTTTATGTAAGATAGTGAGGCCCCAGAGAGTCCTTGAGAAACGTAAATAAACTATCACTGATCTCTCTTGGATTATGATGAAAACCATGGAATCTTTCTATTCTCTGTCAAATGTGGAGGTCATGGATCCTTCTTGGCACCTAAGGTTAAAACTCATAGAATGTGCTTTAACTTCTGAGACGTTGAATCTTAAGAGGACACTATTTATAAAATTTATTGCTTGTAAAATTTGTTTGTTGCACTCTTACTGTTATGAAAATCATGAACTTGGAAATAAGGACACTGAACAATTGAACAAGACTACACTGAAAGGCAGAGAAGAAGTAATTATGAACAAATTGTGCCTTTCATGAAGTGATCAATTGAATTTGAAACAGAAATTTTCCTAGCTTCTAAATGATTGGAAATTTCAGCTTTGGCTTAACTTAAAAACTTAACATTGTCAATTCTGTCCAAGTCTCTGAGTCATGTACAGAATTCAAATTATTACATCATTTTTTCACTTATCTGTATTATTTCTTCATTTAAAAGTGGACAAATTTTTATACTATATCCTAATAATGATACGAGGTGACTTGTAGGACTCTGGATAGAAAGAGATGGGCTAGGATACAGAGGACGTTCCTTAAACAGTTGCCAAATAAATGGCATTAAAAAATGTATAAAAAGGTATGTTAAGTAATTAAAAGTGTCAGGCATTATTTTCCTATTATGAGACATTTTATATTATGGTTATTCATTGTAATTACATCCAAAATAATTCATAAAACATTTATTTTTGTATTATTAAAAATCTAAACAATAATAACAAGATGGAGGGAAATGATACTATCTGATTTAATTATTAACTTGAAGTCCAGCTTCTACAACTTATTCTCATTTACCTTTATCTGATTTGGCCACAGTTTCTTATTGTCTCACATTTTGCTAAGCTTGTGGATGAAACTGCAGGTCTCTTTTTTTTTTTAAGCTGGAATATAACTTTGTCACTCTATTTAATTATTACTCATCATCTACCTACTTTGAAATTTTGGAGGTTTTATTAAAATAATGAATATTTAATCAAAGTTGCCTCTTCATCATTTGTCAGTGAAAATATCAAACCTGACTGTTTTGTTCTATTGTGCACTCTAATTACATAACCAAAATCTTTTTAAAAATTCTTAGTTCTTTGAAAATATAGTTTTTTTGAATTCACAAACTTGCAGAATGATGAAAAAAGTTATTAGATCCTGAAGAAATAACATTGATTTGTCTTTTCTTATTTTATATCAGTTAGTAGTAAAATTGTGACCAAATCTGATAAATCTTTTGGTGTTGCAGGTTCAAAATATGTTAATTGAGAGTATTCAACTATAAATTGCTTTAATTAAGCAATGCTTGCCTCAGAACAAGTTTCATTTCACCTCATGAAAAAATGTTATTTTTTATATTAATCAGTGGAATGTTTAAAGAAAAAAACTGGTTATCTTGAAGCTATCAAATAATTATAAGAAATCTCTATACATTATGCTTTAAAATATATAAAACCCATACATTCAAGCTTATTAGTTTCCATTTTCAGCAAGGTTTGTATGAGAAAATAAGTAATACAAATGAGCTTTCCAGAAAATCTGATTTTATGCAGATCAAATCTGAAAATCATGAGTCCAATATGAAACTGATCTCAAATTATTATTTTGATGTGTTTCCATTTGTACAAAAAATGCCTCATTTTAGCTAGCAACAATGTGTAGAATATTATTTTAAATAAGACAGAGCATTAAAATAATGTATTTGTTGATCTCAAAAAGAATAGATGATCCGATTTTTTAAAAGTGATTTTAATTAAATGGACATGTTTCTCTTTAGCCAGATATGACTGAGAAATTTTGAGTTGGAATTGATATAGGGGAATCCTTGGAATTATGTGTGAATATGTGTGTGTGAATTATGTATGTATATTTACATAATTTACACTATTCACAGTCTTTGCTTTTCTTGACTTTCTTAAGTTTCTCTTGCTTCGTACACTTTTTTATCTGTGTAATTACGTTATTTTCTTTGGGGAAATATATTGAGGCCTATATCAATAACCTCAAACCTTTTAAACACTTAGAGTAAGTCAATGTGCTTGTTCTGTTTCAGCTATCTGAAATTTAAAAATTTGGCAAATACATTTTTAAAGTACCCAGTTATTGGAAGAAGAAAAACAAATAAATTGGTGATTTTGATCATATGGACTATGACTAAATGAGACAAGGCATACGTGCTGACTTTTGAAGGATTTATGAAAAAAAGCCCACTAAGGAAAACTGATAGTTTTTCTCCTTCTTTCTTGAATACATTTACTTAATTTTATGGAAAGAGGAAGGTAGTTCAGCTTATGAACACCAGTGGGTTGAAGGCAATGCTGTTTATATTCTTGAATTTAAATATCTACAAATATGTCATCATTAGATTTTATGTGTTAAAAAGTGGATTTATAGTCTCTAATTAATAAGGTACAAATGTCAAGACTCAGGAAAACAGATCACTTACGTAGTTCTCCAAAAATGAGAGTCCCAGATTCAGTAGGAAGGCATGCAGAGTTTCTCTATAAATCCAACAAAGCCATAAAAATTGACTGGAATTTTTATTTTTCAGTACAGCAATAATAGTATTGAAATACCTAAAAAGGGCAGGAAGCAACACAGAATAACCTACACTTGTCATCATGTTTTCTCTATAATCTTTTCAAACTGGGTAAATGAGAAGTTTTGCAATTTTACTGTGATACAGTCTTTCTTAGTTCCTCTGTGGTTATCAAATCTGTCTGCACATTAGAATCACTTAGGAAGAATTTTAAAAGTATGCTGATGCCTGGAAACTCCAGAACAATTATGATAACTCTGAGCATGGAGCTCAGGAATGGGTGAAATTCTTCCCCAGAGATATTAATGAACAGCCAGACTTAAAAACTAGTAATTTAGACAAATGTGAGCAGAGGTTAATAATGTTGAGATGAACTGGGCTTAAGATTTTACTAACAAGGTCAGAGTTTTGATGCATCACTTAACTCAAACTTTGAGATTCTTCATCATTGAAGTAGCAATAGTAGTAGTCATTTCTATTTTAATACTTCACAGACTTGGAAGGATTTAATGCGGTGTTTCTAAAAGGAGTGAATGCACAATCTGCATCAGTATTATCTAAAATACACTAAAAGTGCCAATTCTTAGATTTATCCAAGATTTACAGGGAAGAATTCAGTAGTCTGAAACACACATTTTAAGTACATTGAATAGGTGATTCTTTTGCATAATGACTTGTTATAATCATTACTTTAATAGGTAATGGAAATACCGATTAGGAGAGTACCAAATACATATTAAACACTCAGTACATGTAAGCTATAGGCCAATAAATACAACTCTGGGGTTTGCTGATGTTTTCCAACATCGGAAATAATAGCTGAAATTTAGAAACATAGTTAATCACACAAAAAATGTTGCATACATGTTGTCTAACTACCGATTTGGCATGTTTGGGGCTGGTGTTATGAAAGACTATTATGTGATTAACACAAAGTTATAATTTTTGGAATCTTTTAGTGTACCCAGAGCCCATGAGTTTTAATTTTCTTTTTGGAATAACAGAAATTAGGTTGCGTTTCAGTGAAATTACAGAAGCAAGTTTTTTAGATGTTCAAGTTTAAAAAATGAGAAAAAAATGTTTTATATGAAGAAACTACCAATTATTTAAATTCATTTTTCAGCTATTTAATGTTATTTTAATATAGCCATATCTTCCATAAAATCCTATCTTAGACAAATGGGTTTTCAATAAATTATTATTATAGTTATGAGGCAATGTATAATAGTGATAAGGAACATAGATTTTGAATTACACAAACCTGAAATCCAGTCCTCTCTGTTTCATTTATCGGTTATGTGACCTTGGACAAGTTAGTAAAACCCTATTTTTCATACTCTCTTTAGCTTTGTTAATAGCTCTTACCTTATATGGTTGTTTATTAAATAAGATAGTGAAATGAACACGAAATCTTCACACAGTGTATCATAATGTCTCCAAAGATATTTATGTAGTAAGCATTGTTCTTGGCGCTGAGCCTACATTACGTGATCAGTAAATTAGAAGGAATTTGTTATATTTGTTTCCTTTCCTTGTTGCCCTAGATGCCTTTTCTCTGCACCTAGATAATTTAGTCTCACTCTGTGGCCTTTACCCTTCAATCAATATGGATTATTAATAAATTTAATTTTGTAATTCCTAAGGAAATATTAATTCATAAAGATTAATCGTCAAATGGAACTGAGTATCTTTGCCAAGTCACGCAAATTGATTAAATTAGATTCATTTTTCCATTGATTTTGTTTATATAAATAGTAGCAAATTATTTATATTCTTATTTATTCTAGTAGATTGACAGGCAGTTTTATTAAGAAATGCATCAAATGGTAAATTTTGAATCATCTGGTAAAAATTGACAAAATTTAGTTTTATCTTGTGGTCTGGAAATATACCCTAAATTATTGTGTCGACTTAGTTAAGGCTGTTAAATTGATTATGAGCATAAGCACATTACTTATAGATCCCCTTATGCTCCCTTAAAACCTGTGAATGTTTAGTGTTATCCAACTATAACTCTTCTAAATATGTCTTGTAATTTTTAAGTTTGCATGAAAATAACTACCATCCTGAGTATACTCATTTCAATAAATTATTTGTCTTGAGCCTATTGTAAGAAATTTAGTAAGGTATTAATTGAATTTACTGTGATTAGACTATTACAAATTCACTTTACCATTCAGATATTATTTTGCTTTAAAGTCAAATAGAGGAACCTTAAAGAATTTAAATAAAAATAATTAATGTTTTTATTAAAGTTTATACAGCAAGATAATAAATTCACTAATCTGAAATATTGACAAGGTATGTACAACTTGTTTCTTAAGTTACTAAAAATGTGTTTTCCTACCTACATAATATCTATCTCTAATTGCTTCTAACATGTGAGTAGCTAAAATTGCAAACTTAATCACATAAATAGTGAGATTAAAGTTAAAATGAAAAAGTGGCATGAGGACTATTGTTTGTGTTAAGTGAAATTGTACTTTGTAAAATTTCATATTATGAGAGCAGTATGTAAATTTCATTGCAACAATAGTTATTCAATTTACTGATGAAAATCAGAAGAATGCTGGAAAATTAGTGTATTTGTAAGCTTAATTATTCATAATAAAATTGAACATTTATATAATATAATACATATATTCACAGGAATAAAATAGATATCAAAATAATTAAACAAATTTCACTTTCTTCTTATGAAATAAAATAATTTTTAAGGTAACTAATTTTAGTAGTGCATCAGATCGACACTATTGAGCACCCACTTATTTGGTGGTATACCGAGTGATAATATGTAGCTTTATCTACATTACATTGGTTAGGACAACTGAAAAATTTGCTAGGAAACAATTTTATTACAAACTATGTTGTTAACTTTTCAAAGATGATCAGTTTAGATTGCTTTAACTTGAAGGACACTTATATTTTGTATCACTTTTATAGCAAACACATGACTCATCATTGCCCAAATCAATTGCCTAAATCAATTCAAACATCTTATTATAATTCATCCCATGGCAGAAAATGTATTTATCCATTTAGTAAAATGGGTAACACAAGAGCTTCAGGTTTAATTTGAAATATTAACTTCATAAGAATAAACTTGACCTGTTTGTTCAAGTAAGTAAAAACACTAAATATGTACCGAAATTGTCTTTTGACTCTCGCAGGGAGTCAAATTTTGATTTGCTTGAATAAAAGCAAGTCGAGCCATCTTAATTTGCAGTGCTGACAGGAAAGAAGAATTTGCTTGAGGCAAAATCGTGAAGTACAACTTTTCCTTTGCATCCTTTTACCTCATGTTTGTAACATTTCCCCTGTTGTTATTTTTACGCATCTGGATGCTCAGCAAGGCCTACTTACCATAGTAATTGAAAGAAGTACTCTGTCAATAGTCAGAATTGAACGAGAGATAGGTTGTTGGGAATATTCTGGGTGAATGTGTCTTTTCTACTTTGACTCTATTTACGACTGACTACAGTAACTCAGCAGAAAGTTAGAGGGTAGAATACATACATTGGTTTATGGGTTTAACTGAAAGTATCCCCAACCATTACATTACAGACAATTCATATACACGTCTTAAAAATCTTCTTGACAATTTGTGACAAATTTTCTAAATGTTTTTCCAAAAATAGTTGGTTCTTGTAAGTGATGTTGGTCATGACTGATTACCAAATTATGGTGGGTAAAGATGCCACATGCAATAAAAAAAGTATCTAATTATGTTTGTTTCAGAGCTTAAGAAATGTTAAGAAGAGAAGTTACAACTGCATTAATAGGATTTTAATTTTTATTCAAAATGGAAAACTTATGTACTTCTACACAGAGTTAAGCTTATAGATATTTTCATTTAGAGAAAAACTGTTCATTTTATTAGCAGATATCAAGTGCCCTTTTGAAAATTGAGACTGATTTCTAAATAAAAAAAAATGACTTTTTTGGAGGTTTAATTATTTTTAACATATTGCTTCTTTACTAAAAAGAAAGATATAATCCTTCAAGGTCATTCAATAGTAGTAATTGTTAAAGTGAGGGATATAGTTTACATTACCGAGTTTATTTTCTAAGGGTAGTGAATAACTCCTGACAACTACTGATATCATGTCAAGTGGTCCTTTAGTGACCAAAAATGCACAGTTGTAAGATTGCAAGTGTTACTTGTATTGAAAACCAGATTGCATTAAAGGATGGACAATTATGATAAAGGATCTGAGATAATTATTCTAACTTTTGGAACTATACTTTCACTCATTGATAAAGTAAGTAAACAATGTGGAATAACAAAGTTTAAGTGTGTCAGAAAATACATACATATGTTTAAAAGTAGGGAAAATTTTATCAATTATTAAAGATGGAAAAAATAGGACTACATCAAATAGTTAAACAAATGTGGGGTACTTTATGGGAAAAAAGAAGTATGTACTACTTTAAACATTTTCCAATTGAGAACATTTTCCAATTGAGAACAAGAGGCATGTACTACTTTAAACATTTTCCAATTGACAGATTATTATTCAATGAGAAACCAGACTCAGATGAAGTTACAATAAAAGTACTTTTTAAATATCTAGTTTCTAATAGAGTTAGAGCTTTATTGATTGAGATGTATGGAACTGCCACATATCTCTAGGCTATACTTTAGGTACTTTCATAATAAATGGTAAAGTGAGGGAAAGGGTGGAAAAGACAAATCTCTACATCTCTTCCAGAACTTTGAGTGCACTATAAATTAAATATTTAAAATATTTTTGCAATAGTTAGCTTTCAATTATGAACACTCTCACCTCTATTGCCTTATATATGCATTGACTTTGGGAATTTTTGTACATCAAAACTATAATTACCTGTATTTGGGCAGAATGACGTAGATTATGCCAGCTATTGTGGTTGAAGCTGTAGTAACTTACAGTACATTGAAATTACAGACTAAGCTTCTGAATATTGGTAATTCACTATTGTTGTGCACCCTTAAACAACTCTTAAGGTAATGTAAAGTAAATTAAATTCTACATATTAAATTTAACGTGTGTGTGCCTCATGGAAACTTTTATTTTATAGAAAAATATTGACTATCTTATTATTTCTTTGGCTCACCTACTTTAAGGAGATGGCTACTTAGGGTACTTTTAAATCCAATACTATGTGAAAATGTGATCATGCTATATTCTTAATGTAATGGTATCTCTATGGTCATATACAATTTATCTATCACTTTATCACATGATCAATTTAACTTTTGGGTAAATCTTCCAAGAGAGCATCTAGACAGAGTGAAATGAAAGCTGAAGCAACAGTCAAATCAAAAACTGCTTTCATCTCAAATCCATGTTTTTCAGAAAAGATATTCAGATCCAGTTATCTGGCAAATGGTCTCAAACATACATTTCAATTTCAATGTTAAAAGTAGGATATTAAACATCTCAGAAAATATTGGGATTATTGAAGCAAATTCTACCCTGGACTTGGAGTAAGCATGATGAACAGATTAATGAGGTAGAAGGGACTAGAACTTTGGGAAAGTGCAACCTTGTTATCTTAATATTTTTGTAGCTTAGAAAGAGAATGCTTTGCAGCTCATATTTTGATCTTTAAATGTTAAGGAATTCAAATAAAAACTATAAACCTGAAACTCTTAAAAGACAAATTCTGTTTTGAGAGAGATGGCCTCCTCTAGTAAACTTTTAAGAAATTCAAAGTATCTAAAAGGATGCACAAAGATCTCTAATGTGCTATGCTTTTCAGAGGATGTTATGTATAAAATATGTGAGGGAGAACATGAAAGCAAAAGTAAGTTCAGAAGAGGGACACAACCAGGAGGACAGTGTGTCAGAAAAATCAAAGAATAAGTGGAGGTGCAAAGGCTAAAAAATAATGGAAGTGGTGCCTATCCTTCTGTCTCTCTCTCTCACACACACAGACACACTTATACAACACATATACAAATACATACATGTATACATGCATATATATAATATATACACACATATTCACATAATATTCAAGTATGTATACATATATACACACATATACATACACATATGTATATATACATACACACAGATTGAGAGATTAACCATATGTAGATACACACATGCACATATGCAATAATGAAATCATTTCATAGCATGCCAAAAATATAATAAAAGATACATCCTCTGGGATTAAAAAAAAGTTTAAAAGCAAACAAAAAATAAATGGCAATAACTAATCACATTGAATTTTGTTTTGGTCTTTTTCTTCCTAAAAAGAATAACCTCAATCTGAACAAAGAAATTCAAAGCAATGGAAAACTCAACAATTAAACTCAAAGTAGACTAGGAGATAAGATATCTGTTTCAAACATCACTGCCAAGGTAATTTATAGGTCAGTGCATTGATAACTTTTGCCAATGATAGAAAAGATGCCAGAGAGCCAGACCCTGGCATTAAAAAAATAAAAATAAAAAAGTAAAATGATTCTGAAGACTGCATCTCTGAGCTTAAGGTAAATTCTAAACAAAATCTTGGAAATTAGAAAATGACTTTATGTTTCTTTGTTTTTCAATGTAAATGGATTGAGGTTTATTAAAACAGAAATGAATATTATTTGTAATGAGAGCACTAGGAGCAATTTTGATATTTTTGAAAAGGTTTCTAGAGTGATAAATTATAATGACAGGAATATATGTTGATTTTAGAAAAGTGTTTATATAATTCCACATGACATTCTCTAGACAAAATATAAAAAGGTAGGCTGAGTAACATTTTTAAAGGGCAGTAAATCTTATAATTGTTATTGATTAGGATGAAGGCCTCTGGTAATGTTTTCCAGGGTCATATTCTGTTACATATACATGACATGGATAAAAAGGAAACCAATATTTACTGTGTGCTTAGTTTATGTTATCTCAATTCCACCTCTACAAGGAGCTACAATGTAAAATTGCTACCTTTAAAAACCTACGAGGTAAAATTATTCCTATTCACAGATGTAGAAACTGAGTTTCAAGAAGGTTAAGTAAATTTCCTCATATCTGGAGGCTAGTAATGCAGAACTGGGTGTCAAAATCAAGTCTGCATGAACCTTCTGTTTTGTCTCCCATGAAGACAAAAGGCATGAATATAAAATTTGTTGAAACACAAAGTTGGGAAGGTGTAATAAGACATGGAATGACATAAGCAAGATCTAGAAAGTTTGGGATCATGAATCAAAAGAAACAGGATAAAATTATCCTAAAATTAATATTAAATCCTACAAGAAACTCGTCCAAATCAGCTGAATTTGGACAAAACGGAAAATCATTTTATCAGTAGATCCAATAATAAATATTATAAAGTTTAAGTGTGAGCTCTGTTACTCAGTAGTATGGTACCATTACTCTATTGATGGATGCATTGCCAAGGAAAAGGAAGAGAATTACACACTGTCTCCTTCAATTGTTATATGACACTGGATGTACTGTTTTCAGTGTTAATCATGGTATCATGTTCTTTGCCATAAACTTGTTGACAAATTGGCAAATATTGACAGGAAGTATGCTATTAGAGCATCTAAAAATATAGGTGCTTTCCCTACTGCATCATATATTATAATTTGCAAACGTTTGTTTCATTTATATACCATTATTATACAGAAAGGGTTTTCTATGATAGCATTATAAAAATTCCCAGAGAATAACGACCCAGTAAGAAATGGAATGTTCACAACTCATAGTATAGCTATATGAAAGAAATAGATCTAAACGACACGTTGGTTTCCAAATTATATTTTCATACCTGGAAAATATCTACTTTATAAATAGCACAAGGTTACAGTTTTCAAAGAGTAGGAAAAAGTTCTTGCATTAACATATTTTATGTATGTTTTTGTATCCACATTTGTGATTGCCACTAAAATGTGTATTTTTAAAAAATGTGTATTTTCTGAATTTCATTGTGCTTTTACAAGACACATTTTTCTTTGATGTTCATAAATGCTGAAAAGGCTCCCCTAAGGAGAATTTTAAGTGTAAGTAAGGTTTTTGGTCAGTTTAAATTATACAATTCTGAGGCATTATTTAAGGTACATACTGTATTTTTTGTTTGAAATCTGTCAGCATTTTATTTGTATGGCAATTAAATGACTCAACCACTCATGTCTCAAATGCCAGTCTTTGTCAATTGTTATTTTTAACAAAGAAAATTATATACATATATGTGTTATATATGTATATAAATATATAAACTTACAGCAAAAATGTTTAAAAATAGCAAATAGATTGAGTATAGTTAAACCTAATAATTGTATTTTTGTTTCTATGACTCTGATACAAGATTACTAGACCCTTATTCAAAGTTTCTAAATATAGGAAATAGAACATCGGACCATGCTAAAAAAATGGTTCAGATTTTCTTTTGAAAAAGAAGAGCTATTTTTCCTCTTGATCCCTAATGAAGAAGCTTTATTTGTCAAGGGGTTTTCCTTAGAAAATTGACCCAGTGTCAACTGTAAAGAAAGCACAGAAGATCCTAGGATGATTGACGAACTTATCCAAACACAGGTTTAGTAAAGAGAGGATATTAAGATAAAATGTGAAATGACCTCTCTGAGTCACATTTGTTTTCATAATTTCCTAGCAAACATCCAACTTCACTGCTACCCTCAGCAATCTTTTCTGAAACATTTTTAAGACTTTGATAGACACCAACAGTTGATCTTCAGAAAGTCATCCCCAGAAGAATATGTAAAATGTTACAACTCATTTCAGGGAGTCTGCCTAGCTCTTGATATTATATATCTTTGGCATACAGTTGTGTACCTTTTATCATTGACAGTGAAGAAAATAATGCCATTTGTAACTTCTGAGATATACACACAATGCTATCAACTAGCCAGTTAAAAAAGATAAGAAAAATAAAGAAAATAGAACATTTTTAGGGGTCTGGCAAGTATCCTCTAAATCAAGGTAAAGGTAATAGTTTAGTGGCAGTGTTCACATTTTCCTATGACTGTTAAGATTTAGATGCCTTACAAAATATTAATATTTAGACTTCTATGAAAGGTTCATTTTTCTTCTAACACTTTAGTAGCTGGATACAAAGAAAATATACAACAGCTGTTTATAAATGAAGAAAAAATTTCCATTTTTTATCCGAGTTTCTCATTTATTTGTAGAGAACGAATAAAATAAAAATATCCTAGTGTTGTTTGGGCCACAGCATACTAGTAAATCTTAAGGACTGTGTTTCAGTATGAAAAGGAAGAGCAGGAAGATTTTCTCATTCCTTCTTACTAGCAAAAGTCTAGCCTTCACACACACACCAACACACACACACTCACAAACACACAGAGTCATCTATATAAACATGTACTTGAGTTTCTTGAACATATATGAAGCACCTTCCATTTCCTTTTATAATAAACCCCTGTTTTTGCTGTTCATTAAAAAACAAAAAGGATGAAACAAGCTCAGGACATTCTGAAAACCAATGTCTTTAGGACACACTAAGGTGTCCTGAATTACTTTAATGGACACATTATAAAGACACACTCTCCAAGTTTAGTCAAGTTTGCTTACTATTTGGGTGCATATACCAAAAAAGTATCGTTTAGGACATTATTTAGGATAATATTATTTATGCAAGAATTGTACCACCTATTTCCAGATGGTATAACTTATTATCTGAGAGTCACATAGCAAATAGAACACAGAAAGCATAAACTGTGTCAGGAGAAATCATACGAGAAAAAGAGCATTGTCTGGTTATCAGAATATCAGATCTCTCATTCTGGCCTTGCTAGGAAATAGATCTTTGATTCCAGAAAAGTCAATTACTTTCTATGGTCCTTTATAATATACCCATTTAAATTCCAAACAAAGTATATGATAAATCGCAATAATTTCAATCACATGGATTTTAATACAAAATGTATAAAATCAATTTCCCAAAATTTTCTGCATATACTGAAAATGTCTGTACGAATGAGCTAACTACTATAGGCCTTCCCTAATTTATTCTATTAAATGTGGGTACTTAATGTAACCTGAAAATATTGAGCTTAACTATTCTTTTCTTTTTTTTTGCAAAAGGGAAACTAGAAAAAGACTGCTTCCCCCAGAAAATTTATCAACAATAGGTGCTCAATTAAATGTTTTTAAACAATGAACAATGTCCCCTTTCATATAAATGGTCAGGGGAGAGATATTTTTAAGTCTTTTTTTTTTCTTTTTCCATAGCCTCACTTACACAAAAAATATGTTGTAAAGACACCACTTCTATGAGGAGGTATTCATTGTAGATGTACAGAAGTCAATGGAAACCTAAGTTTACACACACAAAAAAACCAGATTATCATTCCACCCAACTGTATATTCCCACAGATGCTTAATAAAAGCTATCTGATGATATAATGAATTATCGATTCTTGAGGAAGTATATACAGTTGATGACTAATTTTCAAAAACCATCATCCAACAAACTAATTTGTTGATTTAAAATTTTTCATATTACCCTTTTGACAATCAGTTGAAATTTAAAAACTAAAAGCATTTAAAAATATAAAGGAAAATAGCATTAGCTATAGACTTATATTCAACTTCAGACGTTAAAATAAATACAAGTGTGTATTAAGAATAAAATTATGTCAACAGTGTATAAATGAAAACTACCAATGTAATTAATGTTTCTTTTAACATATCCCATCCATTGCTTTCCCTCCAAATGACAACGGTAGCAAAAAAGGAAACAGGAAGACCTGTTTCAGAAACTGAACATACTGATTTAATTGGCTAAGAAGTCCAAATGCTAATACTCCTAATAATTAGCCATTCCTTTTGTGTTTTGGTGACATATATCCTCATACAATGTATATCAAATGGAATTTTTTGATTCACACCTGACATTTCAAAGTTTCCATTTTTGAATTCTCCTAGTCTTAAGTAAGTAGAACATTGTCTCCTTCGTTTGCTAGGCATAACGTTTTCCCCAACATCTAGTGCTCCATGATGCAAAATATCATTTTGTCGATCTTCTGTTCCAGTATTTACTTTAATTTTTTTAATTATAATTGGATTTTCAAATACAATCACAAAAACATCTCCTGTTGAAGGTGGTTTCCCCCAAAAGTACTCGTCAACACTACTGTAAGCCTTGCTTGCTTCATAATTTTCAAACACATTCATGTTGGTGTACAGACTTGCAGGGGGGTTATCAGGAATGTCAAATGACTCCTCTTCAAAATCATCATCCTTTAGCTTATTCTCTGTCCCTTTGTATGATGAATAATAGCCCATGTGCTGAAAGAGAGATGGTTTAAAACGGATCACATTTTTCTGAGCCAACAGACCCCGGAAATGAGTCAATAGCCAATCACAAGGCATTTCTTGATAAAACATTAATAAAAAATGTGCCAAACGTGGGAGATCATGAGAATGATAGAGTTTACCAATGTAGCCAAGCTTAGAGAATTCAAGAGTTACCCAGTAAGTTCCTTCTAGGGATGCAATGACTTTCTTGATGGCAGTTAAGAAATTTTTTGAACATCGAACATCATCTTCAAGCATTACATAATAGTCAGAAGTATTGGCACAAAAATTAAGCAGAAAAGCATAATCTACATTTTGCTTTGAACGAAATTTGACTCTATCTTCTGGATCATTGTAATTTCTTTTAAGGCCATCCAGGATTGGGTAATACTCCTCTGGGGCATGTATAACCATTAATCTTCCTGCAATAATATGGTGCGCAAATTTCTGTGTAATATCCTGGACCATGGCATCACGCCAGGAAGAATTAAAGTCTGCTAGGTGAACCACCACTGAAATTTCCTTCAGTTCTTCGTAACTGGACTGCTCAAAAATTGACTTAATTGTCTCAAGTAAATAGTTTCCTTTTTTTCGCTTTACTGAAGAAAGTCCAATTGTAAGATACCCTGCAAAAAGAATTCAGAAAGAGTACAAATGTGAACTAGAAATACAGAAAAAGAAAAAGAGAGAAGATATTTATTCCTTAGACTTGCTACTTATTATGTATTAAGTAAATATAGTAAATGACTATGCACAGAACATTTTATGATTAAAGTAATAAGCTAAATATATAAAGGCTGTAAGTGCTTGGTACATAATTTATATTTTCTATGAAAAATAAATAGCATCTTAAGCATAATAATGTATGAGTCCTATTACTGTGAACATTTATTGATGAAATTGTAAAATGAAATGGTTTTAAGTGTTCTGCAGCTTAATTATCCTTATATACGCCCACTAGAGAAGGTAGACATGTATTTAGATAGCATGCAAGTTCCTTTTAAAAATAAAGTAAATAAAATGCTTTTTCTCTTTTGCAAAAAGAGAAGAGTATTCACAGTTAAGGCTGACAAACTAGTTTCAAATGATACAAAATAAAAATAAGGGTAAGTCTTTCAATCATCTTTAAATTTTTTACAGAACACCTCACATATTTTCAGTTTTTTTTTTTTGCTCTCATTATCTTGTACTAGACTTCATAATTGGACTTCACAATTTTATCCTGAAATGCACTTAGTATATTAATTAGAAAGCAAACAATATTATAAGACACATTCAAAAAACTTTAATGCTACATTGTTCCAAGACACAAGCATCACTTAAAAAAATTTTTGAAACACATTTTATAGTAATGTTGCTTGAATAAATTTTTATTCAGACATTTAAAATCTAAAATTAGGAATTAGATATATTTAGAGAATAAAGACAGCTCGCCTCTGAGAAGGGTTAGAAGTCTATTGAAAAATTTTTTAAAGCTCATTCTCATATGAATCAGAATTGAATAACATTTCTAAGCCACTATTTAGAAAATGGGGAAATCTATATACAACAAGATCATTGTTTTAATACAGGCACCTGTATAATGTGGTTTGTATGATACTGAAAAAAGTCCCATTCAAAAAAAGAATTCTTACTAGTTCATCAGAGAGGTTGTGATTTACACATTTCATTTAAATACCTTGGCTTACAACTCAGAATTCTATTGAAACACAATATGTTATCTAGTACCGTTAAACTTGAAGCCACCAAACTTCATTAATAATAATAGTCAATGCTTATGAAATACTGTCTACATAAGAGGCAGGAGTTTGGGCATTTTATCTGTAATATGCATCTTAAATGTTCAAAATTGTCTTTTGGGGTAGGTTTGCTATTACCATCATTCTGCTTTACAGATGAGGACACTAGGTCATGGTGAGATGATGTGACTCATGCAAAGTGGTACACTTAGTAGGTGATGTTGTGTCAGGATTCAAACTGTCCCACTCTTTTATCCTCTGTGTTACATTGCTTCTGGTAGAAAGCAGTTGGCATGTGTGCCAATAAACATTGGTAAATTTAGCACGGGAAAGGGAAATCAGTAATGTTCAAGCCAAGGTGGTGTAACAGAGATGAAAAATGAATGGCAGTCTTAGACAATTAGAAAGAAGCCTAAGAACAGTAGACATTTCAAATGGTAGAATGAAAGGAAATGAGATCTAAAGAAATCTAAATTAATTTAACAATTTCCTCAACCTAGTGATAACAAATATGCTCACATAAACAAGTCTTAAAAGAGAGGCCAATTTTTGTGGTCTCCACATAATTTATTAAAATCATGATAGCACTATATTTTATTCTAAGATTCATGGTTTTTGTTTTTGTTTTTTTGAAATGGAGTCTCGCTCTGTCGCCCAGGCTGTAACGTAGTTCCACCTCCCAGGTTCAGGCGATTCTGGTGTTTCGGCCTCCTCAGCCTCCCGAGTAGCTGGAATTACAGGTGTACACGATCATGCCCAGCTAATTTTTGTATTTTTAGTAAAGAAGGGGTTTCACTATGTTGGCCAGGCTGGTCTTGAACTCCTGGTCTCAAGTGATTCACTTTCCTTGGCCTCCCAAAGTGCTGGGATTACAGGCATGAGCCACCTAAACCCAGCCTAAGATTTATATTTTACGCATTGAAACATTTAAAAATCAGGCTGCATACTGCAATCAATAGCGTTATAATTAAAATTGGTAGTGCTTATACTTTCTTAGTGGTATGCTAATTAGATAATGGTACTTTTTGTAAGCTATGGTGTGTTAGAAATGTAGTATGTCATTTCTTGGCTCCAAATATATATATATATTTTTACCAGATTGTAGTGTGTTCAATAGTTTCCTCCAAAAATTCATGTCTACCTGGAATCTCAGAATGTAACTTTATTAGTAAATTTGATCTTTGCAGCTATAATTAGTTAAGGATCTTGAGATGCAATAATTCTGGATTTAGATGTGGACCCTAAAATCAGTAACTTGTGTCTTTATAAAAGAGGAAAAGACACAGAAAGACAAAGAGAAGGCCACTGATGATGGAGGCAGGAATTGGAGTGATGCTGCAAAGCCAAAGATTACCAGAAGCGAAGCCACCAGAAGCTGAAAGAGGTGAGGATTCTCTCTTAGAATTTTTGGAGGGAGGAAGAGGGGCCCTGCCAGCACCTTGATTTCAACCTCTGGCTTCCAGAACCATGAGAGAATACATTGCTCTTTTTTTAAAGCCAGTCACTTTGTGGTAATTCGTTATGGCAGACCTAGGAAACGAAAACACTGAGTTTCATTAATTAAAATGTTGCGACAAGTCATAAAACCAAACTGTTAGAGGTTAGAAAACGTAGCAATATGAACATAGCAATTTTTAAAAGTTACCTTCTAAATTTTAAAGTAAATTGATTTTTTTCTAGTCACTCTATAACATCCTACAACAAAATCTCAAAAGACGCATGATTAGGCATTTTATTTAATTTTTTTGTTATTAAGGGTACTGGGTCAGTGAGTATAGTAGTTGGCAATTCATGAAGAAACACTGAAGTTTTCTCCAAATAATTTATTATATGAGTAAAGCCCTTAAGCCTTTTTACTATACATGTGAAACAAATTATTATTATTTTAATGCAAAATATTTTTTGTATTCTTTATTTAAATGTTTAAGGATACTTACGCTTTCTTTGTAAAGGTGTGGCAGCTAGGTAGCGATAGGTGACATTTATGGCTCCTGAGAAATTAGACAAATCCTTAAAAGTATGAACATAGCGTTCTGAATTCAGTTGATGTGTGGATGTTTCCCTTATAAGTTGTTTGTCTCCTTCCTAAATGCCAAGAAAGAGGCAAGAAAAATACATAAATAATAGATGGTCATGGATTAAATAAAGTTTCTTTTTTACACAATAAATGTGTGACTATAATATATAGTATGCAGGGTTATATAAATCTCAATTACTGACATCATAAGCTATAGCTCATCATCACTCACCTCATTTTTTACCTGGAGGTTCTGCTCCAGTAGCTCTCTTGCCTATTTTACTGTATATACAATTACACTTGTTTTTCTACAGGACACATTAATAATGGCAATCTATTAAAAAAAAGAATTGCTACATGAAAACTCCCACTGCCATTATGCTACTTTTCAAATTTTTGACAATCATTTAGGGATCTCAAAATTGACAGTAACCTATTTTATAGTTTACTCTAAGGCTATTTCCTACCATATTGCCTGACTTACTCTTCTTCAAGCACTCTCAGATAAAAAGATCACAGTGTCTCCATGATTATGAAACTATAGGAATGATTAGGAAGATGCAGTAGTGGACATAACATTTGCATTTTGGATACTTTATTAAATAAGTCACTTATGTGACTACTATCTATCTGTTGAGAAGAGCTAGTTATGGGTGATATGGCAGTAATTTTTTTCATATGTCCTAAAGTAACCTCAAATAGGACACATTTGCACCAAATTAAGGTAACGTGTAGAGATCCAGGACTAATATTTCTCATGATAGTTTGTGTGTGTGTGTGTGTGAGAGAGATTCTATTGGATGTAATGCCCAATCTTTTCATATTTTAGATCCACTTTATTTATTTGGTGTTGGATTTTGCATGTCATTAAATCTTCAGGAAGGTTTATAGTCAAGAAAACATATTCATATTCAGATTAAAATATGTCCTTTACCCATTAATTGCCCTTCTTTGATATAAGCTAAATGGTAAATTTTAATTATCTAATCATCATTTGATCAAGCCTTTATTAGTCATACACTATTAGGAAAATGACTGTTTGACTCGTATGTGATTTACTAGAATTGGTAGAATACGTTTGAGAACAACCTAATTAGAAAGAAATGTTTGTCTCTCTCTCTCTCTCTCTTTTTTTTTTTTTTCAAAATGTGCACTCTACTATGTGGTTTTATTCATTTATTTTAATCAATTTTTTTTTGAGATGGAGTCTGGATCTGTTGCCCAGGCTGGAGTGCAGTGGCATGATCTCGACTCACTGCAGCCTCCGCCTCCTGGGTTCAAGCCATTCTCCTGCCTCAGTCTCCCAAGTAGCTGGGATTACAGGCACACACCACAATGCCCAGCTAATTTTAGTATTTTTTAGTAGAGACTACGTTTCGTCATGTTGGCCAGGCTGGTCTCAATCTCCTGACCTCAAGTGATCCACTCACCTCGGCCTCCCAAAGTGCTGGGATTGTAGGTGTGAGCCAGTGCACCTGGCCTTATGTGGATTTATTTTATTCAGTATAGAAAGTCAAGCTAGGCATGTGCTAGCTATTAAGACTATAGAGAAAGTAAATGGATTAAATAACTTTGGTCCTGCTATTTTTTTTTTCCTGTGGTCAAAATGTTAACTAAAGCCTTGTTCTAAAAAATTAGACAAAGCTCAATATAAGTTTTACAATGAAAACATTCAATACTTCGCATCAATCTCAAGTGCCAGTGAAAAAGATGACTAATTGAAACTTTCAAATCTATGGCCAGACGTGACTATTCTTCGAATGAAAACTGAAAGTAGGGATCTTAACTAGAGGCTTCCAATATGGTCCTTACTAAATCAAGATTCATTCTGAATATCTTTTCTGTATATCCAGTTATGTTTATAAATCTAAATTGGGTATTTAATAGTGTATTTCTCTATTTTATACTGCCTCTGATAATTTGGACCAAGAAATACTTTAGTCCTTTATAAAGTTCACAATGTGTAAAAGTGTGACTTTGTGTGGCTTTTACACAATGCCGTGGGTAAAAGCCATAAATTTTCAAAGTACTTGAGATTAAACCTTAGATTCTAAATTACTTAGAAATATACTAATTGACTATCCACTGAATTCTGATTATTTTAAGTTCTTTATACATAAATATTTTCATTGGTGTCTACCTGCAAACCTATAAAACATCATTAAAGTTTAAAATAAAAAATTTAGAACTGCCAAAAAGTAACTAGTGACTCAGTTTAGTATCAATTATTTTAATAGTAATGTAGTGGTGTACATAATTAATAATGCCTGGAAGAAATTTCTATAAAAAGTACAGTACTTACAGCACTAAATTCATTTTACCATTCTGTTCTTAGTTGATGTTACATTCTAAAGTAGGTGCAGGATATTGAATATCTCTTTAAAAATTCTATCCTGAACACATAAAATCTAGAAATTTTGTGTTATAAGATGGAGTGCATTCAGCCTGATTTAAGGACATAACAGAATATAAAAAGAAATGGAACTTATATGAAATCACTTTATTAAATTCTCAAGAACAAGCTTTTTTCACTTTTCAGCATAAATAAATAATGCAACTTTTACCTGAGTCAGCCTTGTTGGCTGCTTTCCAGAGGCATCTACCTGAACAGTCAGGGTCTCCCTGGATACCTTCTTTCTGTAGCTACTATGCTGTAGTATATTTCTCAGTAATAAGACAAGGCTTTATGACAATCATTTTCTGGAAGGGAATGCAATTCAATGAACTAGCTACAGACTAAATATATACCCTTGTGGCTACTTTGAAGATGTTCACAGCCAAGAGGCTAAGTTGATTGGGCATGCAGCGTCTCTTCTACTTAGTTTGCCTTGTAACGGTGTTTGTCTCTTACACTAAGCACAGCTTCCTTTTTCACTTAAAGGCACATATATCTCTAATACATAAGCAAATAAGCTAAACTGCTAATATGCCTAGGGTTTCAGGCCACAAATGGATTTTCTAACAAAAAGAGGAGAATAGAATGTGTTAACTAACTCCAGAGACCTTGCTAGTTCTAACTATCCACCTGATATCTCCAAGTTAGAAGTATTATTTCCCAGTGTTTAAAAAGGAAGACAAAAAAGAAAGATCTACTAATGTCTGTGCTTAGCAAATTGCATATTTTTATTAGCAAATTGTGATAATCGGGAAGAAAGAAGAAAAATGAGTTCAGATAATTTTATGAAAAAATGAAATAAACACAGGTAAAAGATCAAAAGGGAGATGTGTTAAAAAGAAATTGCATTATATTCTTGGAGGAGGCCAGTTTCCCATGGATATTATTCAATTTTAGAAGAATAATTATAATGCACTTTAATATTAATCATTGAAAAAGTTTTCAATTTATAGTCTTGAAGCAAAATTCAGCTAAAATGCAATTTGGTTAAAAAACATCAGTCAGTAAATAGTAAATTGTTAAATAATAAAAATACTATCATCAAACGTAGAACAAGGGATGAGTGCTGGAATTTAGCAATCATTTTAACTCATTTTTTCCAACTTTTGTAAGTATTTTAAAATAATAACTTTTAAAAGCTAAGAAGCAATCTGTTTTCTGCACCTGGACTGATTTGCAAATTTGAGTAGATATATTCCTAATATAATCAGAGAAATTTCATTGAGAAAGTAGCTTTAGTGGAAGAGCTACTTCATTAAATCATACTATCTACATTTGATGGCTAGGACCAATGTTTAGATAGCACTGTAAAAATTTGCAAAACAGGAAAATAGCATTTTAGTTTCTAATTGACATATACTCTACTACTTCTTACTCATTTTACAGTGAATTTAAACAGGTTCTATTTCAAAAGACACAAGGGCGTTTTGCACATTCAATGGTCCTTTGGGTTTGTTGAAAGTGAAAGATTAAAATTGCACTGGAAACTGCCTTTTAAATTCAATGAGTCATTGAACATAGCAAGCCTCCAACCAATAACATGTGTTTGATTTACAAGATTTTATTTACTTCTACCTGTAGACACAGAATCAAAAATATATTTTTATTATAAAATTGAATCATTAATCAAGAGAATCTCTAGTGAACTTGTGATCTTTCATTATCTTAAGAAAAAAATAGCAAGAACACATGGGCCTTGTTCTGTTGTACTTATTATATCTCATATAACTAATAGGTTTTAAAAATATTCAAAAAAGCATAACGTTAGTATGTTTCTCCTATTTGCTAAGTTTGCCTAAATGATGCCTACTCAAATCCTGTTTAATCTTTGGTGATTTCAACCATTGTGCATCGAATGTGTAGAGAAACACAAAGGGTCCACAACATCAGAACCGCTATTTGAAGACAAAAAGCCTAGGCAAAGTCAAAATCTAGGATTCTGGCACAATTTCACCATCAAAGAACAGAGCTAAAGGATGCAAGATGTTTTACAGAGGACTTCTTAAGAATATCTGTACCAACCAAAAAATATGGTTGGATCATAGGATATAGCATAGTATCTGGCAAACAATAGTTAATAAATCATCTAAAGTTTTTTTTTTTTCTTTTTTTTTTTTTTTGGAAATACTCTGTCTCTTTTAAGACACTAATTTAAACTCTCAGCATTTTTGCATGTGAAAATCACTTTTTAGTTCCTGTTAGTTGTAAAGGTTTTGATTTCTGAAATATGTAAACTGTAATCAGGTTTTGATTTTCTGAAATCTATAAATATTAATAATAACATACAAATTAGGACAGGTATTTTAGGCTCCATTAAGATAGAAAAAGTGAATAGCAATAATGTCTATATTAATCTTATCAGACATGAAATGATGTGACAATAACATTAAGAAAAAAAGTCAAAACTAGTACATTAATCTTTCATAATTAGTCAGAAAAAGCCCTTTTGCATATTGTCATATTTTCCCTAAAAAAATGTATTCATATGTAATCACCTACCAATATTTGGCATCTCATGCTAACTACTGAATAATTTACACATCAATATCTTTATCTCTTGAGATATTTTCAGTGGGTATAAATATAAAACAGAGTGGCCATCTAGGTCTATTCAAAATCCAAATAAGATATTACACATTGTAATAAAATATTACTTATACAAATAGCACAATTAAAAAGCATTGTTAATTAGACAATGGAATTTTGAAAATTTCAGTGATAATATAGAAAAGTAGAGGAAGCAAGGAGTAATACTTTCTAAGCAGATTTTGTTCATTCTATACATTTCAAATGGAAAACCCAAAATCTTAATGGTTCCACATAATATTAATTCTGCGTAGTGATGATAGCTAACTTATTTGTAATTATATGTACACACTTGGAGCACAAACTAAACAGCATTAAAATATTGGAAAATAATTCAATACAAGTGTAATGTTGATGTATGGTTAATATAAAAAATAGACAATATACATGTTATAATTTTGCTCAAACTAAGTCTTCTCCAATAGCTTGAGACTGAAGTTAGGTTACAGTGGGACTATTTCTTGTTTGACTTATGCCTTATTTTGAAGAAAAGACAATTAACCTCCAAAACTTACCAGAACATAGCTATCTTCAATGTACAAGTTCATAAAAAGGAGAAAAATGACAAGAACTCCCAAGAATGACACTGTAGAACGTTTTCGCAGGCATCTCATTTTATCAAGTATTTCAAAAATATGTTTCATTTGATGAAATTTAAACATTCTCTTCTGTGGAAAAGAGGCACAGAATTACTAGCAGTTGGTTTTGGATGAAAATATTTCTTTATCAGATATATAAAAGTCAGGTCCTTGTAAAATCTTATCTTTCAAATGTTTGAATTAAAATTCTGTTCCCAATTTCAAACATAAGTTTGGCACAGATCATTAATTAATCTGTAAACATAAGATCAATGCAGTGGTTTATATTAATGTGAGTAAATAAAAATTAAAAGCAAGCCTCATAGTTACTGATGAAAAAAAGATGAACTTTGGTCATAACAATGTAAAAAAACAGGCCTCTGATGAGAAACAGTACAAAAGCCCAATAGAAAAACAGTCAAGTCCACTGTCATCAGTGAGGTATAACTGTAAGGTAATATTTACCTCTCCTATTGTAGCATAATGAAAATGAAAAAAAGCAGAATTATGGACCTAATACTAATCTCAGAATAGATGTCAACTGAAAATATTTAACTGGGAATCTGGGTGGAGTAAAGAAAAGTGACAAAGAAGTTAAGGTTGTGGGGTAAATCCAAACATATGTTTGAAAGCTTCTGGGTTACAATTGCTTTGCTTATTTTTCCAATAATTCTTGTTAAATCAGGGCGAATCCTATAGTATTATATTAACATTTCCTTGATATCTACTAATTAGTAGTTTAGCTGTTTGAAATAATTCATGTACTACACAAAGGCAAAATGAGAGTCGGAACGATTTGTGAAAACCTAATTTAAAAAATTTTACTTTTTTCTATTTGTATTATTTTCCAACCAAAAATTCCTTTACATTATTCACCGTTTTATAAAAAAGTATAAACATATCTGGAGTGCTCGACGAACTAGAACAATCACAATTTGTCTAAAATCAGCACATTGATAACCTGAAAATAGAGCCACTTAGAGTTGTGTAATGAATCTCCTTGGGTTTATCTTTATGAAGAAGTATTTATGTGTAAGGAAGACTTTAGAAAGTGAAAAATGTTTGTCCCCTATAATCTTAGAACTATGCCTAGAACATAGCTGGCAAATCTTCTCTTCAATGAATTAATGCAAGGGAGAATTCATGGGTCCTTATAAATAATAGTAAAAATATTAAAAATTAGAAGAAAGTCTTAATATATGTGAAGAACAAAATAATTCTAAAAAATAAAGAATTATGAAAATGTTATACCTATTACTGTCCATTTTCTTTGATCATATTTTTCTTAAGGATTATTTTTCTTATTAATTTGTAGAAATTGTAAAGATATATATAAATATGCAAACATAGATGC
The DNA here is from genome assembly GCF_037993035.2 of Macaca fascicularis. Lineage (NCBI taxonomy): Eukaryota > Metazoa > Chordata > Mammalia > Primates > Cercopithecidae > Macaca > Macaca fascicularis. The sequence goes on from NC_088385.1 coordinate 92,885,461, forward strand.
ACATAAATGTATATCCTGAGGATTTGGGTGATATATAACATTTCAAATAGTATGAGAACTGGTAAATAATGCTTTGGAGGCAATATCGTAGTTCTGTTATGGGATCTTCAGAGTGTTGCTTTTCTGATCAGAAACCTCTGTGGCTGGTAGCATCCTGCCAAAGTTCTCGTCCTCTATCTAGGAAGAATGAGGTATCCAGACAAGTGGAGGGTGAGCAAGATGAAGAGGAGCTTTATTGAGTGTTAGAACTGCTCAGATGAGACCCGCAGTGGGTAGGTCCTCTCTGTCGACAGGTCGACCTGTCAAGTGTTGAGCACTTAGTAGAGAGGGTAGTTCCTCTCTGTTTCTGGTTGATCCATCCTCTTCTCAGCAGACAAGGTAGCCCTTCTCTGAAGGTGACCACCCCATCATCTCTCCATCCTCTCTGCTCTGGCTGAACCTGGGGCTTTTATGGGCCTCAGAGGGGACGAAGCACATGTCAACTGATCCATGGACAACCATGGGCGGGTCCAGAAAAGGCACCACAAGTTCCCAGTCTGGTCTGCAGGACTGGCAGTCTGGCCGCCAGGCTTCAGGCCTTTACTGGCCTGAAGGTGGGGCTTCACTGGGGACCCACCCTGTTTCCCCCCCAGAAGTCTGTCTGCCTCCCAGTACTGTCCATAGCCTCCAGGCTGCTCACACCAATGGGCACCTGCAGGTCAGTGACAAGACACCCTCAGCACCCTCCTTGGTTATCCTTTCCACACTCATGGGTGCCCAAAGCCTGGAGGGTGCTGAGATGACAAGTGGCTGGCATGTCAACACTGCCCAGAGCTGACATTACAGGCATGAGTCTGAGATGTTGCGCCTTGGGGGAACTCAGTTTCTAGGCATGGTGGCTCATGCCTCAAATCCCAGCTTTTAGGGGGGCAGAGGTAAGAAGATAGCTTGAACCCAGGAGTATGAGACCTGCCTGGGCAATATAGTGAGACCCCATTCTCCACAAAAAGGAAAAATTTTACTTCACAGTTTCCAGGTGAGATTTCATCAGAGCAGGTCCTGGAAGTTTCCACCATCCTGATGACAATATGGCAGGGGTGGTGACCACCAAGACATCTTCAGAAGTGGCCCTACCTTTTCAAAGAGCAGACAAAGGCACCACCAGCCACATACATTTCTGGCCAAAAAAGCAACACCCCAAAGATCCTGTAACATTTTGGGGGCTCATCCAGGGTCTGCGGAAAGGTAAATAAAAGTGGATCTGCTTTTACTGTCCTTTTTTTGGAGTCTCTAAATTCCACAACAGTCAAAATGAAAGAAAAATACTGGACCTTTGTCAGTCAGTTAAAAGCGACTAGCACAGCTACCAGGACTCAAGACATGGAGAACAGACTTTCTGGGGAGGACATTGTCAATCCTCCATCACCCTCAGGTGTTGAGAATGTTGGCTTTGTTTCAATCCAGTTTCTTTTCATGAATATCTAGCTGTCACATAGGACTGAAAGAAAATCTTGGCGCAACTGAGGGTATCTGGCCAAGGCTACACCTTGTGTTATCCAAAGGCCTCTGGACTAACTCCAGTCTCCGAGTGCCCATTAGGGTGTTGGCACTTGGACCTCAGTTTTTCCTATCATTCTTTCTTTCTTTCTTTTGTGGTTGTCAAGGTTCCCATCTCTTCTTTATATACAATTTTAAATGTTAAAGATGTTGTTGCAAACCAGAGATATTACTGGGTAGAATGTGGAATTGGCTTAGTCATCAAAAGTATAAAATGGAAAGTTAAGAACACCACAGACAAAGCAAACTGTGCATTGGCATCTGCATATAAATTTGTGGCAAACATGTTTTTGCCATTTCCTTTGTTGTCAACTTAGTGTCAAGCACCTTGAAGTATCAAACAGAAACATGGCCTCAGGAAGAAATCTGTTCTGTGAATGTGAGGGCAAATGGTCCAAGGTCCCATATGTGCAGGCCTTCTTTGCCTTGCAGGGCAATTCAGACCTTTGTCAAGATTGTAGGATTAATTAAGCCCTCCTAGTGGACATCTCAGGAGAGGCTGCAAGAGAAAGTCCCAGGGAAATAGGGAAGCAAACCCCAGAGGTGCCTCCAGCAGGGGAATCAACCTCCTTTGCTCTTTCCTATGCGGGTTCTCTCTTAAGCTTGCCCCAGCCTAAAAATCTTTGTTTTAGGCAGGTCCCAGTCTCAACTGCTCCAATAACAGATGCCTGGTGAATATGGCATCATTAAGGTCCAGGTTCCCTTTTCAAATTAAAGGGGGTCTTGGCAAGTTTCCAGATGGTCCTGACAGGTATATAGAGGCTTTCTAGAACTTAAACTAAGTGTTTGAGCTCTCCTGGAAGGATTCATATTACTTTTGAGTCAAACCCTGACCACCACTGAAAAGCAGGGAATCCTGCAAGTGGCAGAGAAGTTTGGAAATGAACTTTATATCTTATACAGGGCCACGGATGGGGAGGAGTTGGAAGAATGGCAGTACCATTGGAGGACCAGTTGGAAGAATGGCAGTACCACTGGAGGACCCAAAATGAGCCCCCAGTGATAAAATGAGAGAAAGGAGGAGGAAACACTTTTAGGTTTGCACACTAGAAGGCTTACAAGGGACTGAGTCCAGCCTCTCAATAGAACTGAGCGATCCATGGTAGACCAGGGATTTGATGGGAGTCACACATTTGATGGGAGTTCATCAGGGGGCTGGAGGGGCATTGGTGAAGTGTGATTCTCCATCTCCTGATTTGATTAAGGGACAGCTGGTTCTAGGGGATGAGTTAATCGCACAGGTGGCCCCTGATGTCAGAAGGGGGCTGCAGAAATGGGCTGTGGGACCAGATGGTACTTTGGAGGGCCTGCTGGGAGTGGCCACTTCAGTATTTCGCAGTGGGAACCATGAGGAAATCCAGAAAAGAGAGGGGAGATACAGTAAAAAGACAGAGGCTTCCAGTAACCACCTTGTGGACTCATGGACCCCAGAATCCCCAAGATGCATTTGTTGATTGCTGCAAATGTAGGAGGGACTGTCTAGACAGCAGGGGGAGGCCAGGTAGTGGGGGCAGGCATCCCTGAGCCTGTGAAGATGGTGGCATGGGGTCCTTTCTGGGTCCCCAAAAGTGCAGACTGCAGAGAAGTCTGGATTCTGCATCTGGGAGGGCAGCTGCAGTGGCTCCTAGGGAAGGCGAGGCTCCTGCCCAAGCAGTGGCATGGGAAGTCTGGGTCAGCCTCCCTGCTGCAGCTGGCATCTTGGCAGCAGTCACTCTTGATGGGCCATTGCTACCATTAGTTCTGTCTGCAATAATGTGAAATAGAATAAAACAACAACAAAACCCCAGGATATAATTCTCAAGAGTTGACAAAGAAATACAGAAGTCCTTAGAGAATAATGATGGTCTTCTAAATTCTAACATCCAAATCCTGCAAATTGTAATCCTCCCAAATCCATTCACAATACAGAAGAGAAATTAACTTTCCATGGTGTATACCCCCAGAGTAACTATGACACAGACAATTAGCACAAACTTTAACTTTCATTTAACTGAGAACATTTACACCCAGGGTCATCAGAATAGGCGGAGAAGCCCAAACCAGAGCAAACAAAACCATAAAAAAGTAGTAGGCCAAACAGTTCCTGAAGCTTATAGAGTGTTGGGGACAGTTTGTGTGTCCATAAGCCAAGTTTGTGTGTCCATCAGCCAGCAGGATAGACCTGGACATTAAAAAGAATACTCAGAGGCCAGTTGTTGTGCCTCACGCCTGTAACCTCAAAACTTTGGAAGGCTGAGGCAGGAGGAAAGCTTGAGCCCAGGACATTGAAACCACCATGGGCAACATAGTGAGACCCGGTCTTTACAAAATATAAGAAAACTAGCCAGCTCTGGTGGTGCACACCTGTAGTGCCAGCTACTTGGGTGACTGAGGCAGGAGCATTGCTTGAACCTGGGAGGTCAAGCCTGCATGCAGTAAGCTATAATTGTGCCACTGCACTCCAGCCTAGGCAACAGAGTAACACTCTGTTTCAAAACAAACAACAACAAAAAGAATACTCAGAAGCATATTACCTTAGTATTTGGGCCAATAATCTCTAAGCTTGTCCTAAAGAAAGCTTAACAATAAGCATCAATAGCATCAAATAATTTTACATAACTTAACTCCATACTAGTACAAAGTACAACACTCTTTAAACACATAGGACAATGTCTAGAACTTAAGAACATAAAAATTACAATATCCAGGATCCAGCAAAAATTACCATTTAAATCAAGGACAATATAGTCTATAATTAGTCTAAAACTAATCAGAGAGAAAAAAAATCAAGAAATAATTGAGATGATAGAATTAAAAGAAAAAGGATGTTAAAAAGACTATCATAAATATGTCCCATAGGTGCAAAGTAGAAGAACAATGATAATTTTAAGGACAGAAAAAGAACAATGATAATTTTAAGGACAGAAATGAAATATTTCAATAAAAACAAAAACAATTTCTAGAGATGAAAAATATGTGCGAAATGCAAATACACTGGCTAGTAGATAAGGAATAGCAGGAGAAAAGATGAGCCACTGAAGATACAACAGTAGAAATAATACAAATTAAGCACAGAGAGAGGGACAAACATCCAGCCAAACTGCTGTCTAAATTTTGAGTCACAGGAACAGTGAGATCAAAAATGTTTTAAGGCATTAAATTTCAGAGTGTTTTCTTTGGCAACATTAGATAACTGATACAGCTACCTACAGGAAACTCATTTAATGATAAAGACAAAAATGAGTTAATAATAAAGGGAAGGATAGGGATAAATATTAATCAAAGGAAAGCTGGACCAGATATATTAATATCATATAAAGTAAACATTTAGTAATTGATGAATATTAATTTTTTGAAGGAAGCATAAATGTACATGCACTACATAAGAGTTTCAAAATACCTGAAGCAAAACTGACATAAGGGAAAGGAGAAGAAAGGGAATAAATAAAGGAGGAAGAAAGGAAAGAAAGAGAATAAATAAATTCATTCATTTTCTTTTTCTTTTTTATTTTTATTTTTTATTTTTTTTTAAATTTATTTATTATTATTATACTTTAAGTTGTAGGGTACATGTGCATAACGTGCAGGTTTGTTACATATGTATACTTGTGCCATGTTGCTGTGCTGCACCCATCAACTCGTCATTTACATCAGGTATAACTCCCAATGCAATCCCTCCCCCTTCCCCCCTCCCCATGATAGGCCCCGATGTGTGATGTTCCCCTTCCTGAGTCCAAGTGATCTCATTGTTCAGTTCCCACCTATGAGTGAGAACATGCGGTGTTTGGTTTTCTGTTCTTGTGATAGTTTGCTAAGAATGACGGTTTCCAGCTGCATCCATGTCCCTACAAAGGACACAAACTCATCCTTTTTTATGGCTGCATAGTATTCCACGGTGTATATGTGCCACATTTTCCTAATCCAATCTGTCACTGATGGACATTTGGGTTGATTCCAAGTCTTTGCTATTGTGAATAGTGCTGCAATAAACATACGTGTGCATGTGTCTTTATAGCAGCATAATTTATAATCCTTTGGGTATATACCCAGTAAAGGGATGGCTGGGTCATATGGTACATCTAGTTCTAGATCCTTGAGGAATCGCCATACTGTTTTCCATAATGGTTGAACTAGTTTACAATCCCACCAACAGTGTAAAAGCGTTCCTATTTCTCCACATCTTCTCCAGCACCTGTTGTTTCCTGACTTTTTAATGATCGCCATTCTAACTGGTGTGAGATGGTATCTCATTGTGGTTTTGATTTGCATTTCTCTGATGGCCAGTGATGATGAGCATTTTTTCATGTGTCTGTTGGCTGTATGAATGTCTTCTATTGAGAAATGTCTGTTCATATCCTTTGCCCACCTTTTGATGGGGTTGTTTGTTTTTTCCTTGTAAATGTGTTTGAGTTCTTTGTAGGTTTGGATATTAGCCCTTTGTCAGATGAGTAGATTGCAAAAATTTTCTCCCATTCTGTAGGTTGCCTGTTCACTCTGATGGTAGTTTCTTTTGCTGTGCAGAAGCTCTTTAGTTTAATGAGATCCCATTTGTCAATTTTGGCTTTTGCTGCTGTTGCTTTTGGTGTTTTAGACATGAAGTCTTTGCCCATGCCTATGTCCTGAATGGTACTACCTAGGTTTTCCTCTAGGATTTTTATGGTATTAGGTCTAACATTTAAGTCTCTAATCCATCTTGAATTAATTTTCGTATAAGGAGTAAGGAAAGGATCCAGTTTCAGCTTTCTACTTATGGCTAGCCAATTTTCCCAGCACCATTTATTAAATAGGGAATCCTTTCCCCATTTCTTGTTTCTCTCAGGTTTGTCAAAGATCAGATGGCTGTAGATGTGTGGTATTATTTCTGAGGACTCTGGTCTGTTCCATTGGTCTAGATCTCTGTTTTGGTACCAGTACCATGCTGTTTTGGTTACTGTAGCCTTGTAATATAGTTTGAAGTCAGGTAGCGTGATGCCTCCAGCTTTGTTCTTTTGACTTAGGATTGTCTTGGAGATGCGCGCTCTTTTTTGGTTCCATATGAACTTTAAAGCAGTTTTTTCCAATTCTGTGAAGAAACTCATTGGTAGCTTGATGGGGATGGCATTGAATCTATAAATTACCTTGGGCAGTATGGCCATTTTCACGATATTGATTCTTCCTATCCATGAGCATGGTATGTTCTTCCATTTGTTTGTGTCCTCTTTTATTTCACTGAGCAGTGGTTTGTAGTTCTCCTTGAAGAGGTCCTTTACATCCCTTGTAAGTTGGATTCCTAGGTATTTTATTCTCTTTGAAGCAATTGTGAATGGAAGTTCATTCCTGATTTGGCTCTCTGTTTGTCTGTTACTGGTGTATAAGAATGCTTGTGATTTTTACACATTAATTTTGTATCCTGAGACTTTGCTGAAGTTGCTTATCAGCTTAAGGAGATTTTGGACTGAGACAATGGGGTTTTCTAAATATACAATCATGTCATCTGCAAACAGGGACAATTTGACTTCTTCTTTTCCTAACTGAATACCCTTGATTTCTTTCTCTTGCCTAATTGCCCTAGCCAGAACTTCCAACACTATGTTGAATAGGAGGGGTGAGAGAGGGCATCCCTGTCTTGTGCCAGTTTTCAAAGGGAATTTTTCCAGTTTTTGCCCATTCAGTATGATATTGGCTGTGGGTTTGTCATAAATAGCTCTTATTATTTTGAGGTAGGTTCCATCAATACCAAATTTATTGAGCGTTTTTAGCATGAAGGGCTGTTGAATTTTGTCAAAAGCCTTTTCTGCATCTATTGAGATAATCATGTGGTTCTTCTCTTTGGTTCTGTTTATATGCTGGATTATGTTTATTGATTTGCGAATGTTGAACCAGCCTTGCATCCTAGGGATGAAGCCCACTTGATCATGGTGGATAAGCTTTTTGATGTGTTGCTGAATCCGGTTTGCCAGTATTTTATTGAGGATTTTTGCATCGATGTTCATCAGGGATATTGGTCTAAAATTCTCTTTTTTAGTTGTGTCTCTGCCAGGCTTTGGTATCAGGATGATGTTGGCCTCATAAAATGAGTTAGGGAGCATTCCCTCTTTTTCTATTGATAGGAATAGTTTCAGAAGGAATGGTACCAACTCCTCCTTGGACCTCTGGTAGAATTCAGCTGTGAATCCATCTGGTCCTGGACTTTTTTTGGTTGGTAGGCTATTAATTATTGCCTCAATTTCAGAGCCTGCTATTGGTCTATTCAGGGATTCAACTTCTTCCTGGTTTAGTCTTGGAAGAGTGTAAGTGTCCAGGAAATTATCCATTTCTTCTAGATTTTCCAGTTTATTTGCGTAGAGGTGTTTATAGTATTCTCTGATGGTAGTTTGTATTTCTGTGGGGTCGGTGGTGATATCCCCTTTATCATTTTTAATTGCGTCGATTTGATTCTTCTCTCTTTTCTTCTTTATTAGTCTTGCTAGTGGTCTGTCAATTTTGTTGATCTTTTCAAAAAACCAACTCCTGGATTCATTGATTTTTTGGAGGGTTTTTTGTGTCTCTATCTCCTTCAGTTCTGCTCTGATCTTAGTTATTTCTTGCCTTCTGCTAGCTTTCGAATGTGTTTGCTCTTGCTTCTCTAGTTCTTTTAATTGCGATGTTAGAGTGTCAATTTTAGATCTTTCCTGCTTTCTCTTGTGGGCATTTAGTGCTATAAATTTCCCTCTACACACTGCTTTAAATGTAGAGATTCTGGTATGTTGTATCTTTGTTCTCATTGGTTTCAAAGAACATCTTTATTTCTGCCTTCACTTCGTTATGTACCCAGTAGTCATTCAGGAGCAGGTTGTTCAGTTTCCATGTAGTTGAGTGGTTTTGATTGAGTTTCATAGTGCTGAGTTCTAGTTTGATTGCACTGTGGTCTGAGAGACAGTTTGTTATAATTTCTGTTCTTGTACATTTGCTGAGGAGTGCTTTACTTCCAATTACGTGGTCAATTTTGGAGTAAGTATGATGTGGTGCTGAGAAGAATGTATATTCTGTTGATTTGGGGTGGAGAGTTCTATAGATGTCTATTAGGTCTGCTTGCTGCAGAGATGAGTTCAATTCCTGGATATCCTTGTTAACTTTCTGTCCCGTTGATCTGTCTAATGTTGACAGTGGAGTGTTGAAGTCTCCCATTATTATTGTATGGGAGTCTAAGTCTCTTTGTAAGTCTCTAAGGACTTGCTTGATGAATCTGGGTGCTCCTGTATTGGGTGCATATATATTTAGGATAGTTAGCTCTTCCTGTTGAATTCATCCTTTTACCATTATGTAATGGCCTTTTTTGTCTCTTTTGATCTTTGATGGTTTAAAGTCTGTTTTGTCAGAGACTAGTATTGCAACCCCTGCTTTTTTATGTTCTCCATTTGCTTGGTAAATCTTCCTCCATCCCTTTATTTTGAGCCTATGTATGTCTCTGCATGTGAGATGGGTCTCCTGAATACAGCAGACTGATGGGTCTTGACTCTTTATCCAGTTTGCCAGTCTTTGTCTTTTAACTGGAGCCTTTAGTACATTTACATTTAAGGTTAAGATTGTTATGTGTGAACTTGATTCTGCCATTATGATATTAACTGGTTATTTTGCTCATTAGTTGATGCAGTTTCTTCCTAGCCTCGATGGTCTTTACATTTTGGCATGTTTTTGCAATGGCTGGTACCGGTTGTTCCTTTCCATGTTTAGTGCTTCCTTCAGGGTCTCTTGTAAGGCAGGCCTAGTGGTGACAAAATCTCTAAGCATTTGCTTATCTGTAAAGAATTTTATTTCTCCTTCACTTATGAAACTTAGTTTGGCTGGATATGAAATTCTGGGTTGAAAATTCTTTTCTTTAAGAATGTTGAATATTGGCCCCCACTCTCTTCTGGCTTGGAGAGTTTCTGCCGAGAGATCTGCTGTTAGTCTGATGGGCTTCCCTTTGTGGGTAACCCGACCTTTCTCTCTGGCTGCCCTTAAGATTTTTTCCTTCATTTCAACTTTGGTGAATCTGGCAATTATGTGTCTTGGAGTTGCTCTTCTCGAGGAGTATCTTTGTGGCGTTCTCTGTATTTCCTGGATTTGAATGTTGGCCTGCCCTACTAGGTTGGGGAAGTTCTCCTGGATGATATCCTGAAGAGTGTTTTGCAACTTGGTTCCATTTTCCCCCTCACTTTCAGGTACCGCAATCAGACGTAGATTTGGTCTTTTTACATAATCCCATACTTCTTGCAGGCTTTGTTCATTTCTTTTTCTTCTTTTTCTTTTGGTTTCTCTTCTCACTTCATTTCATTCATTTGATCCTCAATCGCTGATACTCTTTCTTCCAGTTGTTCGAGTCGGTTACTGAAACTTGTGCATTTGTCACGTATTTCTCGTGTCATGGTTTTCATCTCTTTCATTTCGTTTATGACCTTCTCTGCAGTAATTACTCTAGCCATCAATTCTTCCACTTTTTTTTCAAGATTTTTAGTTTCTTTACGCTGGGTACATAATTCCTCCTTTAGCTCTGAGAAATTTGATGGACTGAAGCCTTCTTCTCTCATCTCATCAAAGTCATTCTCCGTCCAGCTTTGATCCGTTGCTGGCGATGAGCTGCGCTCCTTTGCCGGGGGAGATGTGCTCCTATTTTTTGAATTTCCAGCTTTTCTGCCCTGCCTTTTCCCCATCTTTGTGGTTTTATCTGCCTCTGGTCTTTGATGATGGTGATGTACTGATGGGGTTTTGGTGTAGGTGTCCTTCCTGTTTGATACTTTTCCTTCTAACAGTCAGGACCCTCAGCTGTAGGTCTGTTGGAGATTGCTTGAGGTCCACTCCAGACCCTGTTTGCCTGGGTATCAGCAGCAGAGGCTGCAGAAGATAGAATATTTCTGAACAGCGAGTATACCTGTCTGATTCTTGCTTTGGAAGCTTCCTCTCAGGGGTGTACTCCACCCTGTGAGGTGTGGGGTGTCAGACTGCCCCTAGTGGGGGATGTCTCCCAGTTAGGCTACTCAGGGGTCAGGGACCCACTTGAGCAGGGAGTCTGTCCCTTCTCAGATCTCAGCCTCCGTGTTGGGAGATCCAATGCTCTCTTCAAAGCTATCAGACAGAGTCATTTGCATCTGCAGAGGCTTCTGCTGTGTTTGTTATTGTTTACTGTGCCCTGTCCCCAGAGGTGGAGTCTACAGAGACAGGCAGGTTTCCTTGAGCTGCTGTGAGCTCCACCCAGTTTGAGCTTCCCAGCAGCTTTGTTTACCTACTTAAGCCTCAGCAATGGCGGGCGCCCCTCCCCCAGCCTCGCTGCTGCCTTGCCGGTAGATCACAGACTGCTGTGCTAGCAATGAGGGAGGCTCCGTGGGCGTGGGACCCTCCCGGCCAGGTGTGGGATATGATATCCTGGTGTGCCTGTTTGCTTAAAGCGCAGTATTGGGGTGAGAGTTACCCGATTTTCCAGGTGTTGTGTGTCTCAGTTCCCCTGGCTAGGGAAAGGGATTCCCTTCCCCCTTGCGCTTCCCAGGTGAGGCGATGCCTCACCCTGCTTCAGCTCTCGCTGGTCGGGCTGCAGCAGCTGACCAGCACCGATCGTCCGGCACTCCCCAGTGAGATGAACCCAGTACCTCAGTTGAAAATGCAGAAATCACCGGTCTTCTGTGTCGCTCGTGCTGGGAGTTGGAGACTGGAGCTGTTCCTATTCGGCCATCTGGCTCCGCCCCCCCATTCATTTTCAATAAATGAATATTGAAGTCCTGTATTTCAATATTCATCCCTCAATAATTGACTGAATATGCAAATACAAAACCAGTAAATATCAAAGATATTTAAAACACTATCAAATAAATTAATCTACTTGGGATTTATGAAACACTCCACCAAACAATAGCAGTCTATAAATCTGTTTTCATGCTGCTGATAAAGATATACACAAGAGAGTGCAATTTACAAAAGAAAGAGGTTTAATGGACTTACAGTTCCACATGGCTGGGAGGCCTCACAATCATGGTGAAAGGCAAGAAGGAGCAAGTCACATATTACATGGATGGCAAAGAGAGAGATTTTGCAGGGGAACTCCTCTTTATAAAATCATCAGATATTGTGAGACTTATTCACTATTATGAGAACAGCACAAGAAAGACCTGCCCTCGTGATTCAATTACCTTCCCCTTGGCCCTTGCCTTGATATGCAGGAATTGTGGGAGTTACAATTCAAGATGAGATTTCGGTGGGGAACCAGCCAAACCATATCATTCCACCTCCTAAATCTCATGTCCTCACATTGCAAAAAAGCTTGCCTTCCCAACAGTCCCTCAAAGTATAAACTCATTTCAGCTTTACCTCAAAAGTCCATGAAAGTCTCGTTCTGAGACAAGGCAAGTACTTTCAGCCTATGAGACTGTAAAATCAAACCAAGTTAATTACTGCCTAGATACAATGGAGGTACAGGCATTGGGTAAATACAGCCATTCCAAATGGAAGAAATTGGCCGAAAGAAAGGGGGCACAGGCCCTATGCATGTCCAAAATCCAGCAAGACAGTCAAATCTTAAGGCTCTGAAATTATCTCCTTTGACTCAAGGTCTCACATCCAGGTCATGCTGATGCAAAAGGTTGGTTCTCATGGTCTTGGATGGTCTTGGGTAGCTCTGCCCCAAAGGCTTTGCAAGGTACAGCCTCCCTCCTGGCTGCCATCATGGGTTGGCATAAAGTGTCTGTGGCTTTTCCAGGTGCACAGTGCAAGCTGTCAGTGGATCTACCATTCTGGGGTCTGGAGGATCGTGGCCCTCTTCTCACAGCACCACTACATAGTGCCCCAGTAAGGACTCAGTGTGTGGGCTCTGACCCCACATTTCACTTCTGCACTGCCCTAGTGGAGGTTCTCTATGAGGGCCCCATCCCTGCAGCAAACTTCTGCCTGGACATCCAGGCGTTTCCATACATCCTCTGAAATCTGTGCAGAGGTTCCCAAACCCCGATTCTTTACTACTGTGCACTGTCAGGCTCAATACCACATGGAAGCTGCCAAGGCTTGGGGCTTGCACCCTCTGAAGCCATGGCCCAAACTCTATGTTGGTCCCTTTCAGCCATGGCTGGAGCAACAGGGATTCAGGGCACCTAGTTCCTAGACTGCACACAGCACTGGGAATCTGGGTTTCACCTATGAAACCATGTTTTTCCTCCTGGGCCTCCAGGCCTGTGATGGAAGGGGCTGCCATGAAGACCTCTGACTTGACCTGGAGACATTTTCCCCATTGTCTTGGGGATTAAATTCGGCTCCTCATTACTTATGCAAATTTCTGCAGCCAGCTTGAATTTCTCTCTAGAAAATGGGATTTTGTTTCCTATCGCATTGTCAGGCTGCAAATTTTCTGAACTTTTATGCTTTGCTTCCCTAATAAAACTGAATGCCTTTAACAGCACACAAGTCACCTCTTGAATGCCTTGCTGCTTAGAAATTTCTTCTACTAGATACACTAAATCATCTCTCTTAAGTTCAAAGTTCCATTAATCTCTAGAGAAGGGATGAAATACTGCTGATCTCTTTCCTAAAACATAACAAGAGTCACTTTTGCTCCAGTTCCCAACAAGTTCTTCTTTTCAAATGCACATAGAAAATTTATACACTCACATACACACACACACACACAATGGAATACTATTTAGCCATAAAATAGAAGGAAATCCTGTCATTTGCAGCAACACGGATGAATCCTGTCATTTGCAGCAACACGGATGAATGCACGGAGTGCATTATGTTAAGTGAAATAAGCCAGGCACACAAAAACAAAGACTGCATGATCTAACTTATTTCTGAAATCTAAAAAAGTTGAACTCGTAAAAGCAGAAAGTAGAATAGTGATTACCAGAGGCTGGGAGGGGAGATGGAAGCTGGGTTGGTAAGAGGCACAGTTAGAATTAGACAGTAAGTGTAAGTTATTGCAGTCTATTACACATTAGGGTGACTATGGCTAATAACAATGCAGTGTATATATCAAGATATCCTGAAGTGAAGATTTAGAATGTTATCATCAAAAAAATTGTTTAAGGTGACAGATATGCTAATTACCTTAATGTGATCATTGTACAAGGTATACACAATCATTGAAATATCACACTGTACCACAGAAATATGTAAAATTGTGTCAATTATAAATACAAATAATTGTAAAAGAAATTAGAAAAAAAAGGGCAAACTATCTCCAAAGTAAGCTACAGAAGAGCAAATTAGGCAAAAAGTAAACAGACAAAAATGACAAAAGTAAAAGTAAAAATCAATGAATAACATAAAAATAGAAACAAATGCTGGTCCTTCAAAAAGATCAATAAAATATATATTCCTCTAGCCATATTGATCAAGAAAAAAGAAAAGACATTATTAATATCATGAATGAGACACGTGTCATATCACTAAAGATTCTACAGGATAATTGTATATTTTGAAAAAATATGCTAATAAGTTTGACAACTTAAATGAAATGGATAAATTCCTTGCAACACAGAATAATTATTTATGTATTAATAAAATAGAATAAGCAGTTAAAACATCCCTCTCAAAACACTCCATGTCTGTATGGCTTCACTAGTGAATTCTACCAAATATTTTAAGGAAAAAGTACACCTACTCTACACGAGCTACTCCAGAAAATAGAAGAGAAGTAAATAATTTGTATTGTCTAGATCTAATAAAGCATTTTTATTAAATTTTATTTGATAATATTTTAAGAAATTTTATGAATAGTAGGAGTAAAAATGAGTATGTTGAAAACAACTTTATTAGAAATATTGTTAAGCATCTAAACATAGCTAAACAAGATTTTCTTTCTAATTTTTCCAATTTTAAAAGTATATGCCTACCAAATCTACAATGCCTCAACTGCTCCCCAATCATCATGCCAGAACCTGCAACATATCCTTCTTGTAAGCTGTGATTTCATATTTCTAATATATTTCTAACAGGCTCATGCTTATCACTACTTTGGATTCTTGCGTTTGCACCATCAAGACACTATACCCTTGGGAATTTCAATGGCTCATAATTTTGTTGAAGAGAGGACAATTTGCTTATCCTGTCAAATCAGTTTAGCCAGAATCCCCTATCTTCCATATCCGATCCCTCAATATCTGATCAAATTTCTCACCCACCACTATCCCCCAGGTAATATATGATCTCCCTGCCCTGCCATCAGTAAAAATCCTTTTAAGTCAGTTTAGCAAAAAATTATCTATCTTCTTAATTATTTTCAATACACTACCTTGCATTCTTCTCCTTGGCTATAAATTCCAATTTGTCTTTGTTGTATTCAGCATTGAGAACAATCTCTTTCTCCTACTTCAATACCTCATGGCAGTAGACCCTTGAAATCCCTTGAATAAAGTCTAAACTGCCATCTTTAACAAGTGTTATTATTTTTCCTTTAACAGTTTTTGTTGCTCTGACTTGTATAGGATCAAATTCATTATTGGATTCCCAATCTTCTGACCCAGAATCCCAAGCACCTACCTTTGAAGCTATTGTCTTCACTTCTGGTTGATTGATGGATGAGCCCTTGGTGATTTAGACTCCTGAGCCAGTGCTCCAAATGATAGTCTGTTGAAGTACAGTTAAGGCAGAGAGACTCTCAGTACACTATACAAAGGCTGAGTTAGTCCTGTTTCTTTTTTTTAGAAGTTGGTTTAGTCACAGGTTTCTTTGTTAGGAAGGTACTGGCTGGATTGTAAGTCTTACCTCCTGTTTCTGTCTTTGAGTGGGAATTTACTTCTTGAATCCCTGAGCTGAAATATTTTCCTTGATTATTTGTGAGGCCACTCTGTTCTATTTGATCCTATTTCTCCCATGGTAACTTTTTAGTCAACAGAAACCCCCTTCTTAAACCCTTACTGATCGTATACTCCACTTCCTTACTTGTGGTCATGGTTTTGCTAAGGATAATTTGAGACTTCAGGATCTCTTTGGGAAACTGAAGATTTTCCCGAAGTGAGTCTTCTGAGATCTCTTCCTTCCCATTGTTTCTGCTCCCCATTCATCCTTTTACTACCTTCAATCTACCCTTCAACTTTCTTGAATCTTTTGACACGTGCCTCTTCAGACCTCTTCCCTCTGCCTACCTGTCCTCCCAGACGTTTTTCCTTCCTGCTTCAGCCATTCAATCACTTGAACTTTAGGTCTCCTATTTCCATCATAACTTTCAAGGGACTCTAGGACCCCGAAAGCAATTGTCTGAGGTTGAAAAAGGGGGAAAAAAAGACTGATTGAAAAATAGTTTGGATATTTTATCCAGATGAGGCTTTGAAGACATCCAGATAGGTGCTTGATGTTCTTTCAGTCTCTTGCCTAAAATGTAGTCACAGCCTCCATAATATTGCATATATGGGCAAAAGAAAATCTTAAATGTGTCTTCTCCACAAATATTGGCTAAAAGCTTTAGCCTTCCTATTGAGAAGGTAACCTTAACTTGTTGCATCTGTCAGAAACGCAATGGATAAAACTATAAAGTAGAGGACATAAGAGAGTATTACTGTGTTGTCTAACTCCTGGCTAAAGTTTTAGAATAAAACCTTTACGATCTCTTATAATATATGTATACATTACATTATATATATGCAATATATATTCATATATAATACCTATATGTATAGAATATATATATCCCATTCTCTGTATATATAGAATATATGTATATCCCATTCTGTAAATCTAGAGAATATATATTATATATATGTATATGCAGTATACATGATAATATATATCATAATATACATGAGATTTCTCTGTGGATGGTATTAGCAAATTACTTAGTACTTTCTTTTTGTTTTTTAGAGACAGATTCTCACTCTGTCACTCAGACTAGAGTGCAGTGGTGCAATCACAACTCACTGTAGACTCAGATTCCTGCGTTCAAGGGATACTCCTGCCTCAGTGTCCCAAGTAGCTGGGACTACAGGCATGTGCAACCATGTCCAGTTAATTTTCAAATTTTTTTCTAGAGGTGGGGTCTCACCATGCTGTCCAGGCAGGTCTAGAAGTCCTGGGCTCAAGCAATCCTCCTACCTTTGTCTCCCAAAGTGTCAGGATTACAGGTATGAGCCACCACACCTGGCCTAAAATTTCTTAAGTTCTATTCCAATTTTCAGAGATAAATTTGTGCTTATATAAGGCAAATATTTCTAAAACTCTCAGAAACTAATTCAAATACTTTTCGAATTCACATGAAATGGATGTATATTTGACAATTAATACTAGCTTCATATTGTTTGTTTCATAAAAACAACTACATTTTCTGGTATATCAGCATTCAGTATAATATGAACATACATTTTTATTCTACTTGGGCTTACTAGTTGAATCAGGTAATATGTCTTCTAGATATTTAGGAATATAAACA
Source organism: Macaca fascicularis (assembly GCF_037993035.2). Lineage (NCBI taxonomy): Eukaryota > Metazoa > Chordata > Mammalia > Primates > Cercopithecidae > Macaca > Macaca fascicularis. The sequence continues at coordinate 92,902,316 of NC_088385.1, forward strand.
ATTATCAGTTTGACCTTAGAATAAGTATACAAGTAAAGGTACAGTAAAGAAGAGTTGTTTGATGCCCATTACTTCATATTTCTCAAGACAGCCATAAAACCCAAAACTGCGTGTTTAACTTCGTTGGTTTTTGCTTTTGTGATGCTTGCCTACCATGATGATGTTAACTGTAAAAACAGTTAACAGGGAAGTAAGTTGAGATTGTGGCTAGCTTTGCCTTGTATTACAATATCGTTGCCAAAAACAGTTTCCAAATTATTTTTGTTAACTTGAAGCTTTAAAGTTTTTCTAAGCTGTATTAAGTAATAAATATTCATTAAATATCTAGGTCATTTCTAAGTAATATGAACTACTGAAACACTAATTGTTAAGCATTAGGTTTAATTTTATAGATTTTTTGGCATTTTATTTTAAAAATGAGACTAAAGATATTTGGACCTGTTAATAAACATGTTATTTTGTCACATAAAAATTGTGCTATGAGGAAGCATGAACCTATAAGAAATTTTGAGACGATATATTCATAAAATTTGCTAGTCTGCTACATAATGCAAGACAGACAATTTACAGTCATCTTCTTCCCAGTTTTCTCAGTCAAAAGAAATATTACTAATGGTCAAAAGCGATCATCAATATATGTAATTAAAACTACTAGAAATAACAACCATGAAGAGAAACATCTTTGTATGTAGAGTATGCAAGGAAAATACGATATGTTTTCAAGAAAAATAATTCGATGTATGAAGAATGTATTTTTTGTCAAGGGAACAGGAGGGTAATTTTGTCCTAAAATAAAATGATTAGTTGTGCCAGAATCAGAAAAAAAAGAGAGAGAAGGACAAAAGCTAAACAGATATAGAAAGTTGTAAAAAGTTCATGGAAGAAAGAATTTTATATGTTTAAGCTGGTAAGATTGAACAGATTTATTTACAAAGTTTTGTAAAAGAAGAAGAAGAAGAAGCAGCAGAAGGAGGAGGAGGAGGAAAAGGAGAAGGAGAAGAAGAAAAAGAAGAGAGCCCAATGCTATAATAATGCAAAACTAGATTTTTTTTTCTGTTGAAAATGCCCGTTTTCTTGGATTACAGTACAAGGTCTTTTTGTTTGTTTTACCTTTTAAGTAATCTTCCTAGGAAACCAAGATTTTGTGTCTTATCAAGTTAGTTTTCTGTGTTTATGTTAACCTTTATCATTGGCCTTGATTATTTAAGAGAACTGAGAGCTTGCAATTTAAAAGCACTAAAACATTTTACCTGTTTTACAGTGTTGCCTTTTCAAAACAAATCTTAAGCAAAATCTTGTTCTCGAACTGATCTTGAAATTTCTCGAAGGGACCCTGAATAATTTCAAAAAAATTGTTCTTTCACCTTGTAAAGAGAAATGCTAAAAATAGTTTGGTTTATTTAATTGATACATTGCATTGCATGAAAAAACACTTTCAAATAAGATACTTTAACTTTCCCTAAATTATATTTTTTTATGGGCAAACATTAGGCATTTTAGAAATTACATAAAATTCCTAGAAATTTGTCAATGTCCCTTCTGTCCACAATATATCTTGGTATAATATCATCAGGGGTGGCTCTAATTTTTATTTAAAATATTATATGCCTCAAAAATAGCCAAATTATCTTGTCCTTTGGGTTATTTTTATATTGAACTCTCATTACATGTTAATTTCCATTTAAAATTTTTTGTCATTCACTCATATTCTGATTCTTCTCCAAAAATATTTGCAATCAGCTACAAGTCATAATGCTTCATGATGGTGTTGATTAATTTAGAGACCATAGTATAGTACTGAATTAAGGATTTTCAGAACTAGAGTAGAGAAGGAAATGGGTTTATGAAATTCCTAACCCAAGAGCAAGGAGAACAAAAATTATTTGTTCTGATGGATGATAATGAACTGAAGAAAAGTGATTATGGTTTCGTTTGAAAGTTTGTTGGTTCTTTAATGCTCTACTTTCTGGATATAAGCACTCTTTTCATTTTTCTCATATTTATAGAACCACAGAACAAGCCCAATCTGGTTCAACTTTGAATAATAAAATGGTGAGTTATTTTTCAGTTGCCATGGATTCTGGGTTGCAATTATGTAAACTGCTTATGTTCAGATAAACCACGTGTAACTGTAGTTAGAAACTAAATTCTAGGATCACAAATCAGGGACTGAATTAAGAAGGGGATATCTCATGACATAATCCAATCAGATCAAGTCCTGACACCACCCCATGGCACAATCCAGTCGGATCATGCCTCATGGCATCATCTCATTGTAAGATGCAATCAGCTCACACCTTGTTACCCTCTGCCTATAAAACCTGCCCCAGTCCCCAGTCTTCAGAGGCAGATTTGATCACTGCCTTATGTCTCCTTGCCAATTAACTCACAATAAAACTTTTATTTTCTCAAAGACTTGTGCCACATTGGGCAGAGAAGCCATTGCTTACTCAGTAACATTTACACTTGTAAAAATCAGTAGATTATACTTTTGTAAATATAATATTTTCTCCTCGATCCTTCTAGAATTTGTAAACTATTGAATATTCTTATTTTCCTGGCAATACAGTTATTTACCTGAATTTAATAAGAATCTGTTCTCTTTGTAACAGAACACAATTGGAAACATTGGTTATATTTATAATGCTTTGACTTCAATGTCATATTTGAGAATGATGTGTATAGAATCCAAGTTATGGAATTTAAGTTAGTTTTATAGAACCAATTTTTACAAAGCTATCTTAAAAAAGCTGGCCCAATAATAATTGGCTTCTAGGGTTCCTAGCCATACAGATGAGTAAGGAAGATCACTTCCTAGCAGGCCCAGGGAAGATGGGCTATCTTGGGAACCTCAAGAAGAGAGGAATTCATTCAAATCTATAAGTACCAGAAGTGAAGTCTGATGGCCAGTTCTTATTAGCTTCAAGAGGTTTTTGAAATTATAACCTGAGATTCCTTATGAAAAGTTCCAGCAAAGAAAACTCAAAAAGACCTATGTGGTCAGTTACCATTCTTCCTTTCCTTATGTAAATAATCAGGTCAAATCTAATGAGACCAGATTTATTTTGTCTTTTAAAATAGAATAACCTCACTTTAGTTATCTTTGATAAAAAATGAGCGTGACTAGAAAGATGCATTTTATGTTTCAGTGGAAAAATACAGTGCACTCTTGTGAGTTCTCGATTATTTTAGCTTTTTTCCAGTATCCATCTACAACTTCCAATTTTCTCTCACCCTCCTGACTTGGAGTCAATGAGATGTAAAACTGTCCTTTTTTCAAAACTTTGCAAGCTGAAGCTCGACTATGTGATATAAACTTCATGGAAATCACTGTAACAGATTATGAATAGACAGCCTTTTTGCTTGTTGCTGTGTGGGCCATGCAGAATGTTCATGGAAACACTTCATGCTATCACTGAAAACATTCAACCTGCAAACCCAGAAACTTTGTCAGTTTGCCACTGCCATCCCCACTTCACTACCTAAAGATGCTTCAAACTCAAATCAAGATGTCTTCTTGAATGGCGGCCCTGTGGAATCAGAAACTGGATTTCTAACCATTAATTTTTAAAAAAATTTTCACAGAAATTCCCCGCATTAAATTCCTGACTGCTAACCCATCCAGCAAACATACTATACTACCATCTCCCAACAGGTGCTTCAGCTTGTCCTCAATGAGCAAAAGATAACTCAAAAAGAAATGGACTTGTTTTGTTCAATGGAAAAAACAATATTTCTTTTCTTGAACAAGAGGAGGGACTGACAAAGAATCTTTTCTTGACCAAACTTTAATCAGTCTCCTCTGAGCCGAACTAGGCCCCATGTTGGGCATATCCTTCAAGAGCCTAGTTTTAGCACTTACCCTGTAGAGTCAGCTTAGCTAAAATCCCTTGCTCTCCACATTTCATCCCTCTCAATATCTGATCAAATTTTTTATCCACCACCATCCCTCAAGTAATGACTGATAAATCTATCTTGCATTAAGCAAGAAACTTGCTGGGTCATTCTTGCAAATAATTACTCTACTCTCTTAGTGATTTTTCCATCCACTGACTCACATCCTACTCCTTGGCTATAACCTTCTACTTTTTGTATTCAGAGTTTAGCCCAATCTATCTCCCCTACTACAAAACCCATTGCATTAGTCCCCATGAAGCTACTTGAATAAAGTCTACTTTATGTTTAATAAGGGTCATCATGAATAATTTTCTTTCTTTAACAGCATCTAAGAATCTGATTCATCTAATAATTGTGAATTATATAATTCTCTAATAATTATGACTCACATAAAGAGTATCTTCCTCTATTTATATTTTTCTCTTTATCATTATCATAGGAAAATTAAAAATTCTGCATTTTCAACTGTGTTCAATGAATGGTTGAATACACAGATTAAAGGATAATGTCTTTAGAATTTTACTTACCTACTTGAAAGACTGCAGTACTTTGGGCAGCACAATACCAATAGTGAAGAATACTATCCTGAAATGGTTCATTATTTCAATACCGCATCTTCTACTTAGATGAGTCCATCATTCTTCCATTTTCTAATTATTTCAATCTGTGCTTTAGCATGGTTAGAATAATTTATGTGTGATGAAATACTCTCTATTAACATGAAATAGTAAAATATTTCAAGATATAAAAAATATAAGATCACCATGATCTGGTAGTATATCATAAGATTTACCAAAAGGTCTAATGGGCTTATATGCTAATTATAATTTATAATGAATGTGCCATTTAAACAAGAATAAGTATTCTCTTTTTTGGTCTGGTAGAATTCCAGTGAAGTATAAATATCATCATACATCAAACTTTAAAACAAAAAATGTGTTTAAACAAACAGACGAAAAAATCAATAAAAACAAAAAACTAATTGGTTTCAACAGACTCTGATGATTTATCAAAGGTGAACAGTATTTTTTGATGAGCAGCCATTTTTAATGTTGATGATAAAGTCAAGTTCATTAACTTTTTTGGTATCGCTTTTGTGTATTCTAACCATTGCTTAATTAGTATAATGGAAATATTCTCATATGCTTTCTTCCAGGGGCTTTAGTTTTTAGGGTAGGTATAATAACCATCTTAAATTAAGTGTATGGTGTGAAGAAGAGGATGAAGTCCCTTTTCTACCCTATTTATTCAGTCATATTGGGTGCCTTTGTTGAAAATCAATTGTGTATATATGTGTGGTTATATATTTGAAGTCTCTATTTGGTATATGTCTCTATTTTTCCTTATATCAGTATCATACTCTCTGGATTACTATCTGAAATATGATGATGTCAGTAATTTGCATTATTATGGAAGTTTTATCATCAATTGTCAATTTTGACAAAAACAAACCAGAATTTTAATTAAAAATTTGTTGGGTCTGTAAATTATACAATCCACTTACCAATTTCTACCAAAAAATTATTTAGAATTTGAGAATTTGCTGGATGCACAAATAAATTATTTGAATCTAAAAATATATTTTTCCCAACATGGTATTTATTTATATTTATTCAAGTCATCTTTAATTTGAGCAATGGTTTTATTTTTTCAGTGATTCTGACATCTTTCATGGCTTGTAAAATTTATTCCTAATAATTTTGTCTTTTTTCTATTATTACAAGTGATTTTTGCACATATGTTTCCTGCTACTACATAGAAATACAATTTATTTTTGTATATTGATGCCTTGGATCCTGTGACCTTGTTAAATTTAACCATCATGATATTGACAAGCAATAAACAGATTTAATACTTCTTTTCCAATCTCTAAGATTTTAACATTTTGTTGCTGTTATTGCTGCCTTATTTCCATGGCAATACGTAAATGGGCTTCCAGTCACATGTTAAATAGAAGTTATTAAAACAAACTTCTGTGCTTTGTTATGATGTTAGGAAGAAAGCATTAAGTATTTCAATATAAGGTAAGAAGACAGCGGTAGTTTTCTTACAGATGCACCTTATCACACTGAGGACATTTCCTTCTATTCCTGGATTGATGAAGTTTGATATTGAGAATAACTGTGGGATGAATTTTGTCAAATATTTTTTCTCCATCTGTTGAATTTAGGGAGCTTTTTCTTCTCCTTTATTGTGCTATATGATGGATTATACTTGCTGGTTTTGTAATTTAAACCAAATAGAAGTATACATTAAGTAATTATATAATTATTTTTATATACTGTTGATTTGCTAAGATTCTCTTTCTGCGTTTATGTTCTTCAGAAATATTGATACGTAATTTTCTTTTTTATTTTCCAAAATCTTTGTCAGCTTTTGCTATTGGAGTGCCAATCTCAGAGAAACCTTCAGTCTAGGGCTAATTTTGCCTTATAGCCAAGGCATACCCTTCTGAGTACTCTAATGACCCGCATATTACAAACTTTTTCATTTCAGTTAACAGAAATAAGAATTAGTCTTCTTTTGTGTGTGTGTTGCAGAAGACATTGCAACTGTTCCTTTCCAGTGATTCTTTAGCAACCTTGAATAGTTTGTTCACACACATGCCATGATAAATGTTCAGACATAAAATAATCCCTTTCTCTCTCTCCCTCTCTGCGGTTGTGTTTTCCATGCAGCTTTCTCCTCTCCAGTATCTGCTTGACAATTATAATTGTCAAGCAAGAATCCAAGTATCTTAGCTATGTCTCTTCAATTCAGAGAGATCAGTTGTCTCTTTGACTTCACTCTGCTTGTATTGTAACCCAGAAACTGTAGCCAGTAAGATATAAAAATAACCTCATTTCCACCCTCCACCCATCAGGAATCATTGTCTTGTTCTGCCTATTTTATAATGTCTAAATTTTGTTTTACATATATTAATTCTACTTTTTTTTTTTAGTTGTTTAAGGATAGAAGTAAATCTGATCCCTATTTCTCCATCATGGTAAGAAGCATCTTTCTGGTTACAAGATTATTTGCCTACACATTCTTTCCTTTATTTTCTTGAAAACATTGCTCCATTATTGTCTTGCTTTCTGTGTTACTGCTGAAAAATCTAATCTTGCCTGCTTTTCTTTCCATTATAAATGACTTGTCAAACATGAATGAGTTGGTTGTGTAGCTTAGAGGCTTGCTGAATATTTTATCTTTAAAGTGGAATCATATATGTTTTGGGGTTGTCAATTCTTCGTTAAGTACTCAAGAATTACTGAAGAAAATCAGAAAAATCACTCTTGATCACTTGATATTTAATTGTGTGTTTAATTCTAAACAGAACATAGGGAATATAGTGTAAGAATAATGCATAAATGTTATACATTCTGATAATGCCAGAAAATACCCAACTAAAAATACAAGGAGATAGAAAGGGGGAAGTAGTATAAACTAATACATCTACACTGTATAGATAATAGGTGTAAGTCATAAACTATTATTTAAAGCAAAACAGACATTAGAAGCAAAGTTAGAAAACGAGACTAATGAAATAAAGATAATTGTAAAAGCTAACTACTTAAACAAAACTGCAAGAGTTCCTAAATACCAAAATGAATACAAGAAAAATATCTGCAAAACTACCAGTGCTATGGCTTGAATGTCTGTCTCTTTTAAAACCCATGTTGAGGATGGGAGCAGTGGCTCATGCCTATAATCCCAGCACTTTGAAAGGCCGAGGCGGGCAGATCACGGGGTCAGGAGTTCGAGACCAGCCTGGCCAACGTGGCGAAATCCCGCCTCTACTAAAAATACAAAAAGTAGTCAGGGGTGGTTGTAGGTGCCTATAGTCCCAGCTACTCAGGAGGCTGAGACAGGAGAATTGCTTGAACTCATGAGGCAGAAGTTGCAGTAAGCCAAGGTTGTGCCATTGCACACCAGCCTGAGCAACAGAGCAAGACTCTGTCTCAAACAAACAAAACCCATGTTGAAAGATAATCCCCAGTGTAACAGTATTAAGAGGTGAGGCCCTTAAGAGGTGATTGGATCATGAGGCTTCTGCCTTTGTGAATGGATTAATCTACTCATGGATTAATGGGCTAATAGATTAATGGGTTATCACAGGAGGGGTTAGTTATCACAAGAGTGGGTCTATTATAAAAGTTAGCTTGACTCTCTTGTGCCCTTTTAGCCTTGTGATGCCTTTTGCCATGTTGTGATGTAGCATGAGGCCCTCACCAGAAGCCAACCAGATACTGCTACCTGATATTGGACTTCCCAGACTCCAGAACTGTAAAAAATACATTTCTGTCTATATAAATTACCCAGTCTCTGTATTCTGAGATGGCAACAGAAAACACACCAACACAATCACAAAGGGAAATATAATACAATGAGCAACTTTCTAAATCAGAAACACAGAAGGTGCAAGAAGTCAAAATTCCTAATAATAGGGGCCTTTAATTTTCACAGTTCAATATAAGTCAAGAGGCCAAAAATTGCCAAATATCACCACAGTAAATTGCATGAGCCAAGAACTTTTAGAGACATAAGCACAAGTTTATGGGTTCAAAAACACAGTGAAGGAAATTAATATTCTTCTCTCAGAATTTCCTAGTTTGAATAGTTTAAACATTAACAAAGACAGAGAATATAAAAAATGCAAAGTTATCTTTTAGAATTTTAATTTTGTGTGAGTTTTGGTCAACAAAGTACATATGATAGGTAGAGATTAAAAAAATATTTCATACCTGACCATAAACCAGTATAATTCAGAATATTACAACAGAGGAGAGAACCACATTGCATGAGAGAGATGTTGTTGGCTTATAATAGTATAGTAGAAAATGAGATGAGAGAATTGAAGATATTTGGAAGCAAGTTATTTCCTAGGTAGTAGGATAGGGCTAATAGGCAGAAATTTAAATTTATATTTTAAATCCATAGATGCAGTAAAAACTTTAGTAACTTAGGGTACCAGTGTAAAAAATGTATGTTAATATAATTTGTGAATAATACTGATTACTAGGAATAAACACTACATTGAATGTGGCAGACACAAACTCACCATTCTTTACCAGCTCCAAGGGTTAAAAGAAAGTAAAATTTTGGTCTCAAATTTGTAACCAGGTGAGCATACCCTGATAATATAAACTTCCATGTCACAAGCTACTGCCTGAAAATATCATTCATGCAAATGAAGATGACTTACTTGAGCAGTAGATTTTGGTTCCATGTTCAAATAACATTTTATCTGCTAGATTTTTTTTTGTTTTGTTTTGGAATAATATTACAAAGGACAAGTATGTTTTTCTTTTAAGGCCATGAGTTGATTGTTACGGATTAGGTTCATTTGAAAAGTGGTAACTCATATTATCTTGATTTGAGTGAACTGTTTCTCAGGATGATACATCATCTTTATATATCCTGAATGTTATAGACATTTGTTTGCTAACAGCATATCCCACAATACCTTTTATTTCTTTCACACCCAATGGGAAATCATGAGGGTATTTTGTTTACTAATTACGTTGCGTTTTCAAAAACAGCTTCATCACAACTTTCTGATCCAAGGCTATTGATTACAGGACACAGTTATGGAAGCAAGGTTGTAACAATATCCTTACTTCTCTGTACCAAATATATGCAGCATTGGCATGTCTGCTTCAATAAGACTTAATCAGTTTTTGTTTGAATTATATGCGTTTTCAGAGAACTGGGTGAGGCCGGGAGCAATACTCAAACCTGTAATCCTAGCAATTTGGGAGGCCGAGGCATGTGGATCACCTGTGGTCAAGAGCTTGAGACCAGCCTGGCCAAAATGGAAAAACCCCATCTCTACTAAAAATACAAAAAAAAAAAAAAAAAAAAAAAAAAAAAAAAAAAATTAGCCAGGAATGCTGGCGGGCACCTGTAATCCCAGCTACTCGGGGGCTGAGGCAGGAGAATCGCTTGAACCCGGGAGGCGGAGGTTACAGTGAGCTGAGATCGCACCATTGCATTGCAGCCTGGGCAATAAAAGAGAAACTCCATCTCAAACAACAACAACAAAAACAAAAACAAAAAAACCTGGGTGGTGGGCCTGCTGCAGTGGCTCATGCTAATAATCCCAGCACTTTGGGAGGGCTGAGTTGGGAGGATTGCTTCAGGACAGGTGTTTGCAACCAGCTTAGGCAACATAGTGAGGCATCATCTCCACAAAAATTAAAAAAAAAATAGCCAGGCTTGGTGGGACATGCCTGTGGTCCTAGCTACTTGGAAGACTGAAAGACTGAGGTGGGAGGATTGCTTGAACTCAGGCAAACAAGGCTGCAAAGAACTATTATCACACTACTGCACACCTGGGTAATGAAGAATTAAGACCTTGTCTCTTCAGAAAAAAAAAAGTAAAAAGAAACAGATGAGTGATGAATGTTCATTTACATCAAAGTAATATTTCAAAATATAAACATTAAAATTATTTTGAAGTGATACTGTACCAAGTAATTCATTTTTAAAATAGAAATAAATCATTTCGCTCTGTAGTTCCCCTCATAAAAGACTATTATATGTGGATATATGGATAAATATACTAACATAAAAAATACAATTATATATTCATGCATTTACACTTAATTTTGAAATTATACATAATGTGGCATATATTCCTATACATATAAATGCACAATTATACATATATAAATAGAGCTATATTCACCTATAAATCTGTGAGCACGTACTATTCTTCCGCACCATTTAGTACCGGTCCTACCTGAATTTTACCTACGGTTTACAAACCACTAACAAAAAGAATATACGGCTTTTCTAGTGTCATGACGGTCCACAGAATCTTGGTTAAAAAACGAACAAAAAAAAGACTTTCTTAGTAAATTCTTTTCTCTCCTACTCTCATAAATATTATCATTTTCCATCATTCTATCCAAGCTTTTCTTCTTTTTCTTTGTTGCAATATTTTTGGTATTACAGAACTTCTCCTACAGCCATATTTAGAGCTTCAGCTAGGACTCCTTCCTGAATCCCAATATCAGCTTTTGAATAATGACTATTCTCTTTACCTATTTTTCTGCTGACCAATAAAACACAATGCATCTAAAACTGTAATTTTCCTTTCCTGCCAGCTTCTCCTTCCAGGTTCTTATTTTTGGTAGGCTCAGTTTTCTCAGGGCTAATTTTATACCTTTTATTCTCTCATAATTAGAGACATGCCAAGTCCTCTCATCCTCAATATCTCACCTGCCACAATGTTTCCTATTTAGTTATCACTGCAATAATCAAAGTTCCCGTTAATACTTCCTTTAATTTTGGCAACAGCATTACATTACTGATGGTTTTCCCTACCTGTTCATTACAATTTTGAAGCATCAACCCCTAAACCGGAAGTGGGAAACTAGTTTTGGACGTTCCATCCCTAAACCAGAAGAGGGATGATCCGCCCTTGAGAAGAGATCTTGATGCACTCCCAGCCTACAAGCTTTAAGCAGATGCCTGCTTGACGATGTTAATGGGGAAAACGTAACAATCCTGCCTGGCTGTGCTGCGATGTGAATCAAGAAGGCTGCCTGCAAATGATCTCAGTTAACTCAGTAAGAAACAGTCATGGCAACATCATGTGTTAGCGTGAACCTCAGCCAGCCCTGTTCGGAGCTCCAGGGGGAGGTCCTTTCAGGTCAGGGTTTCCCCGGACCTCATAATTTATGCTATGAAAATTGTGCAGAAGTCGGTCTGCTTTCGCCCTGCTCTTGGCAAGAACTGGGGGAAGAAACCTAATGCCCCTTCGAAAGTATGTATTAATTTTTCAGGGCCTGGAATTTGCTGAGCTTGTAATTGTATTCTGCATTTTATGAAAAAAAATGACAATGAGGAGTGCCAAGGAGTACTTGGGAACGTGGAGGGCTTGAACAATTTATTATTATTATTATTATTATCATCATCATCATTATTATTTATTTTGAGACAGGATCTCTTGCCAGGTTGGAGGGTTCAAATGATACTCCCACTTCAGCCTCCTGAGTAGCTGGGACTACTGGCATGTGCCACCATGCCAAGCTAATTTTTCTTTATTTTTCATTTTCTTTTTCTTTTTTTTGGAGAGGCGGGGATTTGCCATGTTGTCCAGGCTGGTCTTGAACTTCTGAGCGCCAGTGATCAGCCTCAGCTTCCTGAAGTGCTGGGATTACAGGTGTGAGCCACCACACCCGGCCTCTGTGTCCTACTTCTGTTTTTTTCACTTCTGATGTGAAATAAACAAAGTTTATTCTGTTTTGTAATAATAAGAGTAGTTATATTAAATAATAGTAAGGCTGGTGAAAAAGTAATTGTGGAAAAAGTGCAATTACTTTTGCACCAACGTGTGTGTGTGCATGCGCGCGCAATTTTTTTTTTTTCTTCTGGGAAATAAAAAAAGGAACTGGGGCCCAGTGTCCTGGAAACTGGAGTACTTCTAGCACTGTCTCCCTTTGCTGCCTCCCAACAAGCTGTTTGTGCTGTGGTCATGCCAATCCGCTGGGCTTTGAGGAGGAACTGGAGGACCAGCTATGAATGCACTGTGAGCGAGCATCTCCCATCTTGACGTATGGAAGGCAGAGGTCTGGCATTCTTTGTGTCAGGACACTGAAATTTATCCAGATTAAGTATAACCTTTGCCCAAATCCACCTGTCTGGAAGAAGCACATTGCACAGTTGCCACCACAGTAAGTCTTGGATTGCTTGAGACAGGAGTTTTAGCAATTGCTGCAATAACTGGAGGAAGAAATAAAAATCCTTAGCAGCTTCATACAGAGAGTTTCAAGATGGTGACTCAGGATCTGAGCTGTCAACTCCAACAGTTCCCTCTGATTTTTAATGACCTTAAAGTGCTTTCATTTAGTGCCTTACTTGTATATAATCTCACATATTTTGTAAATGCAAAGCAAGTAAGCACATTCAAGGGCTATTGATCAATTACTTTTATTTCTTTGAGGTTCTGCACAATTGAACATCCCTGTGTTTTGGACACTTGAAGCTTGTAGGTGAGTGGTAGTAAGTATACAATTCCAAATAAATGGGCTACATTCCTTTCTCATGCACAGCACCTAACCGACTATTATTTCACATTGAACGCCAGTGGAATTATTCATAATTTCCAGGTGGCTCACATAGAATAGGCAAGGACTGAGATTTGCTTGTAGGATGAATAGGAAAAAAAAGAAATCAAGCATAACTTAAAAGTAATTACCCTTTTTTGGGAATGGAGCCCCAAATCTTTGATGAATTGTCATCACATATCAACTAAATGTACTCAACTGGGCCAATTCTTTTTCTAGAAGGAAACACTAATGCAGTTTATTAGGACACTACTCTAAAAGACAAATGCGATGTTCCTGTGTCATCAAGTTTTGTCACAGGGTTGAAATGACCTATCCCAGTGAAATTTCAGAGCCAGAAGATTTTCAAGTACCTATATGGAACCAGAGGGAGATAGAATGACCTTGCCAGGACTTGGACTTGTTTGGCAAAAGCCCTGGTTAAAGCCAGACCCAAGCTGTGGAAACTAATATTTTGTGCAGACAGGATAGTTCCAAGGAAGCTGTGCATTTTCCTGATACTAATGTTATCATCCCTGTGCCTGAACGTGTCTCCTGGGACAATGCAACAGATATCTAGGAAAGTTCTGTTGGACTAACCTTTGCAATTCAGAATTGAGTGGTAGCAGTCCTGTATTCAAGGTGAGGACACTTAACACAGAAGTAAAAACCAATCTGTATGTTAGTTCTAGATTCCCCACTCCTGATTAGAAAAATTTAGGGATTCAACTACTTAGAAGCACGTAAAGCTGAGAAGGATGTTATTGGTGCAACACAGTGTATATTCATTCTCAAAGGCCTACGTGTAAATTTTTTTTTTTTTTTTTTTTTGTATGCAGACAGGTTTTTCTACACAATTTCTTTCCACCTTAGGTGTGCTACATTTCTGTGCATTAGCTTAAGAACACTAATGTTCTCTACATTTGTCTCTCATTTTAATATCCAGGGATTTGCTCTCTTCTTTTATCAATTCTCTCATTTTAAAAGTTAATTTTTAAGTCAGCAAAATGTTACCTTATTACTGAAGATGCCTCTGAAGCCTATTTTCAGTCAGAAGTTGTTGTTCATTTTTTTGAACTCGTATCATTTTGTCTGTACATCTCTTAGTTTCTTTAATACTTTCTACTTCTTAGAATTGTCATCTGTATGTCTTATTTCCCCTTGGATTCTGATCTTCTTAAATTTGAAAATACTTAAAAAAAACACTTTTATTACATCACTTGAGTACATAGGGGAGTGTTTAAAAAGATTACAGCTACCACTCTGGTTTGAGTGTGTGTGTGTGTGTTTGTATGAGTGGGTGTGTGTGTTTACATTGCAGGAATCTTGAACGTGGAGCTATATGACAAACTATCAGCCATGAAGATTTGTATTTATTATTTACAGCACAGCACCCCTTGAAAACTTGCTTAAGACTTTCCCTGATATAATCCAGATCTGTATGTCATTTTGGGGCTCTTTAATTGAAAAATCACAAATGAGCATATCAAACTTAACTTTGTCTACTAAGAAGGTACCATACATTTCTCTTACTGTTTATAACTTATTTAAGTGAGAAGTGAGGATAATGCCGCTTGTTAAATTATATAATAAATATAAACATCTTTTAACTGCTATGAATAAAAATATTTTAAGATACTAAAAATGTAGCAGAAAAAAATATTGACACTGTGTACAGTTAGAAGATTAACAGCAAAACTGAGTACTGGGGGAAACTCAGACATGTAATCTAATCTGTCTAATATCAAAATTCATATATGATATAAAGTTTGAGGAGTCTCACAATTTAGGGACAGGTATTTTTGGAATCTGCTGGGCCATCTACTTGTCTTCACTGCCTCATACATATACATATATATGTAGAGAAATAACATTTTTAACTATTCTATTTGCCATTGGAACACAATGAATCTCTATTATTTACCTCTAATCATTGTTCATGAAGGCAGATAAAGTATTAGCTATACAAATGTTATTACATTTCTTCTTGGGAAGATAATGTGTGGGAACTTGTTAGCTTTCATCAACTCCAGAAAAATGCTCACTTATTAAGGAATTTATGCTGATATGCAATGACAAGTGAATTATTACACTGTAGAGTGCTTTGCTTAGAATGCATATTACTGTGCATGTAATCACAAATTCCTCAGGTTTCTGGAGTGTTACTTGGACTATATGCAACAAACCACCAAACACTAATGGGCTCAATTCTTTTCCTTCAGCTCTTCAAGGTTGCTCTTCCTCAGTGCAAACTATTCTGTGGCCCTATGTAAAAGTGGGAAAGAAGAAAAACAAAATTCTACCCATCTAAATGAAAGTGGTAACGTTAATCTACCCCAAGGCACTAAACTGTA
This sequence comes from Macaca fascicularis, assembly GCF_037993035.2. NCBI lineage: Eukaryota > Metazoa > Chordata > Mammalia > Primates > Cercopithecidae > Macaca > Macaca fascicularis. The sequence continues at coordinate 92,917,602 of NC_088385.1, forward strand.
GTATTTTATTTAATCATTTATTTTAAAATCAACAGAATGCAACAGTAAATTACATTCCCCAAATCATAAGGGCTGGTATTCAACACTTAACCTCAAGTCAGGGAAAACGTAAGTCTTGCAGTCAACTCTTCATCTGTCTCACATGGTCCACTGTATGTATCTGACTTGCTTTGCTTGCTTTTTTAAATGCTTGCCCAACTTGTTTTTCAACTTTGCTTTGTGGAAGGCTGCGTATGCCCTCAGGGCAGTATTCAGTACTTTCTGACAAACAGAAAGAATGTTGCTGACATAGCAAAATCTTCAGAAAGCCAGAAAAATGAAAAGTTTTTCTGAAACATATTTATAATTACATTGTGTACAAAATCTCAGATATTGATAGGAGCACATGTAATTGTTTCGCTGTTTCATATTTTTTTACAGTCCCAAGTTGTATGTTCATCTATAGTATAGGTGGTAATGAAATAGAAAACATATTATATATATAAGGAGAGAGAGAGAGAGAGAGAGAGAGAGAGAGAGGCTAGAGTATCCCACAATGATGTCCGGCAAGATTTACATTAAGTTTCACTTTAAGCTTCAACGTAAATAGAAAACGTGTGGCATTGACAGGATCAAGATTTCCTGCCAGTGATTACAGAAATAATAAAAGTTGAGAAGAGGATTGGGAAGGGACAGTAAACTCTTCCAATATTAAAGTTAATTGAGACAAGTTATGTTGTAATTTATTTACCAACTTCTTTTTTACACTATCATTCTCTTAAATATTTCTTTTTTTTTTTTTTTTTCTGTGAGCTAAAAAAAGGCTTGGTTAGAATAGAATCAGTAGTAGCAAACATTGAACTAACTACATCAGCAAGAGAACAGGAATTAACTCGTTCTGAGAAAAGTTATGACTGTGAACACTGCTTTGATTTGTGGTGGGGAAGAGAAGAGTGACAATGATGATGAAAATAACTTAAGTCTTTCAAAGGGCTATAAAACATGCTTTGTTAAATCCTCCATAAAACTCATGAGGTAGGTAAAAATATATTCATGAATATTCTTATACTACAAATACAAACTGAACTAAGATAGGTTTAGTGGTGTGCCCCAGTGTAATAGATAGCAAGTATGCTGTCATACCTATGTATGATAAATGGCAATTTGGTTTCAACACAGGCCTTTGTAAATAAATCTCTGATGTTTTACACATCTTAGTCTACACACAGTTTATCAGAGAGATAACTATTAGGTGCTTCAAAGTCAAGTTAAAAATTGGTTAAGCAAATAATATTGAAGAACAGTAGCAATCATGTTTCCACCATTAATGTTAAGACATAATACTTAAGATGATTATTTTTCCTTAAAGGATGGTATAAGCGTTTATGTACAACCACTAGTATAGTATAAAAGGCAATAATATATTGTCTCAATAATATTGTCCCACATTTTCACTGTACATTTTCATATAATAATAGATCAGGTAAACTAACTTGAATTTGGTAGTACCAAATAACAAATTTGGGCAGATTTAATGCATGCATTAATATATTTTTACATTTAAGTAATATGCTCAGATTACAAATTATTTTCCTGTTTAAGTGTTGTTTTTCCTAAGCTTGTTATTAAATTCTAAAAATAATAAGAATTTTGTTACTGATAAATCATTACCATTCATTTATTATTTCACTCAAACATTTAATGAGTTTATACTAGGTACCAGATACCTGTGCTATGCACAATGACTGCAATTTAATATGCAGCTTAACTAGAACAGAACAATATTACAGAGGAAGTACAGTATAAACACATGTTGTGGCTAGAAATGCTTTTAATACTTTCCTGATAGCTGTTATGAAGAATTTTAAAAAACATTTTAAATGGTTACTCAGTCTGTATTGCCCAAGACATTAAGTATTGCCTTAATTCTTTCTGCACTTACTGAAGCCCTACTATGCACATGGCATTGTGCTAAAAAGAAAAGTAAATATTAATTTAAAGTCCATGTTCTTTCTGGTCCTGCTGGCTCACCGTCTGTAATTTCAGTGTTTTGGGAGGCTGAGGTGGGAGGATGACTTGAGGCCAGGAGCTTGACACCAGCCTGGGCAACATAGTGAGAACTTATCTCTATGAAAAATGATAAAAAATAATTGCTGCTCATAGTGGTGCACACCTGTAGTCCCAGATACTCGACAGGCTAAGACAGAGGATCACTTGAGCACAAGAGTTCAAGGTTGAGCCATGATTGTGCCATGTACTTCAGCCTGAGTGACAGACTGAGACCCTGTCTCTAAAATAAAGTAAGTCCCTGTTCTTACAGTAATGTCCAATGCAAGGCAAAAGGAAGGTAAATGTGCCCAAAAGTAGATCCATAAATTGTTAGAGACATGATGTTACAAAAATGCACAGGTTATAATAGAAACATAAAACAGGGAAATAAGGTACTTTTCTACTGGGGACTTGGCTGTTTTCAGAGAATATTACATAGAGGAGATGAAGGCAGACAGGGAGTAAGACAAGAGTGGGAAAGACCCCAGGGTAAGAGTATGGCAAAAAAAAAAAAAAAAAGAAAAAAAAGTGACATAAGGAGTGTAACATTTCTATATTATAAAGTTGTTGATATTTCCTGTTTTCGTAAAATCTCACCACCATCTAAGTGGAAATAGTATAAATTAATGCATTATAGAGCTCATGATAAACAAAATGAACAGCCTGGTTTCAGATTTATATTCTGTAATAGTTTTATTAAATGAGAAGATAATAAGAAAATACCTTGAAATTTTTGAAGGGAAATGTTATGTTATTGTTCCATAACTGTAGTTCACAAAAGTTCTCTTTATTTTGCAGAGGCAAAGTAATTTTTTTTTTTTCTGATAGGTAAGGTCTTCAGAAATAAAGTATTGATTTATTTTCCTCTTTAGAAAATAATTAAAATTTCCACCAAGTCATTTTAGAGATGAATTAAGAACCAAGAATGGAGAGACTATGGTGAAAAGTGACTGCAGTTTTTTCTTACTTAATTTTGATTCCAGATTCAAGAAACCAGTAGGATTTAGGTATCCTCAGGTTGCTTTTAAAGCCAAGCGGTGAAGCTAGATTTTTATATTAAGTACTATTTAAGACTTTATATTAAGCTTGGTTCCTGTTTTGTAACTTCAAATTTTGTAGAATCACAAAATATACTATATACATTATATAAATACTTATGTAATTATATGTTTATATTATATAAATATTTATTATTATATACATATAATAAAACTGCATCCAAGCTTCAAATAGAACACATAATACTGTTGTTTGTAGCCACTTGAAGCAGTAACTAGCTTTTTTTCCATTCATGAATTTACTGAAAATGACTATAATATTTGCATGGTTTGTAGTTTATAAGAATAATTACAAAGTGTTTGTTCTTGTTTATCCCATTTAGAAAGTTAGAGCTGAGCTGGGCAATTTAAAGGTCACTTCCATGTTGAGAAACTTGAGAAATGATTTTTTAATTTATCTTTAAAATTCTTCCTGAATGAACAAGTATAATATGTATCAAAAAAACCCTCCACATATTATCTCGCATCTAAGACCTCTAATGTTCTTATATGTTTAATATGTAAAACTTTAACTATGAAAAAATGTATACAGAGAAAGACTAAAGAACTACAATGACATATCAATAGTATGCATTTTCTACAATTATGGATGGTTGTTACTTTTTTCTTTATATCTTTCTATATTTTGTAATTTTTAAATTATGTATATACCCATAAACCATCCCTTCTTTCCAGCTTCAGATAATCATCATTCTACTCTGTATATGGGTAAATAATGTTAAACAGGGATACAGAATAGAATAATGGTTTTACTTTTGACACTTCCTTTTGTCTTTTCTCAATTAATAATTTTTTTCTATTCAAAAAATATGCATATAGCTTATATTTAGAAAAATGCATTTGAAAAAGCCCTAAAATTCTGTATATACTATCAAAATTATGCAAAAAATATAGAGCAAAAATTCTAGAAGGGACTAGATCTAAAGTTAAAAATTGTCTTCCAAGCCTAACAGGGTTTTACTTCTTTCCCTTTGTACTTTGTAAAATTACTGCTCTTATATTGATTTTATAGAAGATATAATTTTCATTTATATAAAGACTCTTAAAGCTGCACTCTAACATCTGAATTGACAAATCAGGCCACAGAATTGTACATCATAGTGCATGAATGACAAGTAATTTCAGATTGACTCAAGTTGGTAATTCAGGTTTAAGAAGAAAGATGTCATTGGCGATAATTCAGATAAAAGAAGAAAAATGTCATTAACTATCCTACAGCCTACTCCCAATGAGATTGAAGGAGTAATTTCCATAGTCAAATGGTCAAATGTGAAGAATAAGTATCTGTGTTCTAAGGACATTTATAGTAATGGTATAATTAACATTTAAAAAATGCATTTTAAAGTGTCAATACCCGTTTTTCGAGTTATCAAATCTTAAACATTTCAAATACCCGAACTAGTTTTTTTTTTTTTTCTATTTTCATTCTGAAGTTTAGGATTAAACCTTGTTATATTAACAACTGTATGACAATCTTGATTCATTTGGCTTACTTAAGATGAAACTGGAATTCAAATGTTGTCTTTTCCTGTTGGTCACAGATTCCTTAAAGTAAATTATCAAGTGATTTTTATAAAGAAATAACTGAATTTTAAAATAGGCATAACCTAGATTTATTACCAGGTCCCTAAACATAATTTTTATACCAACATTTCAGTATATCTTTTTTTTTTAAAATTTCCCCCATGGTATAAATTACTTTATCGATTAGGAAAGAAGTTATGGTTTGAGAGCACAATAAAAATCTGCAATGAAAAACACTTTCTAGAAAGAAATTAATAATTTCAACAGTGAAAATCAATTTTCCTATGTTCAATCTTATAATCTATTTTGCATTATTTCCCTTGTGTAATCGAAACATCATTGATTCATGGCATTATGTAGATAATCAACTAAAATGAAAGAATGACATAAAATATATTTCTCTATGACTATCCCCTAGCTGTCTCATACTAAAATACTTAAATTTATATATTCAATAACTAAAGCTGTCATGAGAGAATTAAACAGTTTTAAAAATTTATCCATTGTTGAAAAACCCATAAAACAATATTTTTATATTTGTTTCAAATATTTATAACTTACAAAGATAGGAAGAATAGGCTATTAATAAGAGCTATGAAGAAACACTAAAATTCTAAATTCTAAGGGAACTTATTTTATGATAGGCTGTGGGACTCTCTACATGCATTATCTATTTTAATCCTCCTAGGACTCCAATTACTAGATATTATCATATCTATTTACTTATCAAGGAAAAAATGAGGCTTTAGGGGATGTTTAATGAACTTTTCCAGGATTTCATAACTATTGGGACGAGGTGTATCTGACTCCCCAGACTGTGGTGTTGGACATCATGCTATGTTGTCTCTCTTCAAATAATGAAAATAATTAATCATCAACTCAATCTTAATGCTTAGGGCTCTTGATATATACATACATATATGTTTTTAATCTGATAAATGGTTCAATATTAGTGAATATACAATGATACATTATAATACTTGTAATACTGTAGATACATCCTGCAGTTATGATGGTGTATTTATGTCATCCGTCCTGAAATTTCATGTTCTTGCTAACACCAAAATTTTTAAAAATACTGTGGTAGCAAAGTAAGTGTCCAAGTCCTATTCATAAGAAGTGGGGATATAAAATAAGAATAATTTTACTTTTATTTTTAATTACAAAAGCAATGCAAGAATATAGAAAAAATAGAAGCAGTTGAATATTCTCCTCTACTCCCATCACTGTAATTCCTACTACTGATTACCTTTACTGGTACAATTTGTTTTTTAGGACCTTTTCTGTGCATTTGTGTGCACATACACACACAGATGCACACACAAATACTAAACGCACACACACACACACACACTTGTTTAAAAATAACACATACGTTGAACCATATCATGTTTTTGTTTATTTCACTATATCTTGAAAATCTTTCCATATCAGCACAAATAGGTTCACTTTACTCTTTCAAAATGCTGAATAGTCTAGTTGAAACATGTATTTATTTAACCCACTCCCTTAGTTCCAAATATTACCTTACAAAAATGATACAATTAAAATTTGTATAAGATATCTTTGTGCCTAATTTTTTGATATAAACATATTAGTAAAATTGATGGGTCAAAAGGTAGTCTCATTTATGAGAGCTACTTCCAGCTCCCCTCAGTCTTGTAATATATTCTTGTGCATTGACTGTAACATTACAAGTGGCTCAGTGTTTATTTTCTGCATTTCAAATAGATCTTCCCCCCGTAAATTTAAGCAGATCTGAGATATTGCTGTTGACAGCTTAGTCAAATAAGCTTTCTCAGCTCTTCCAATTTGTGTGTGTATAATTTCTCTAGAGTCCAGAGGATTACTAAAAGGGATCCTTTTCAATTAAAGTAGCAACAGTGAAGCATTTGTGTATGATACCATTTATTAAGTGGAAGGTAATCCTTATGAAAAATACACTTGTTGCAATCTATTTGGATTTAATTTCCAAAGTCATTATTAACCAGTTCTCAGTATACTATAAGTAGGTCCATATTCTAAAAGGAAAAATAGTGACAACACATAACTGCAATGAATCATTATTAGGAAATCTTCAGGAAATAACGAATTTTTCACTATCATAGTGTACCTCACTTCATAAGCAAACCAAACGTAACAGTATCATAATAGAAGAGGCTACCTGGAGACCTCTGGGAAGCATATTCATGGGGTTTTCCTGGCTGTTGTCTCTTCTGATAACTAAACTTTTGCTGTATTCCATGTTTTCTCAAAGACAATGGCTGTGACTAAGTTTTCTGTTTTATTGGCTACTCTAATATTGAATGTTTAATTATTTAGATCAAATATTATAATATGATGTACTATATTTCTGGCCCAGAGAACAGAATAGAAAAAATTTATTTTAAAATATACGTGGTTTTTCATGAAATTAATATGATGAAAAACATTAACATAAAGTATAGGTCATTATATACTGCACATTATAACTGTATTTTATCTGATTAAGAATTGTGGTCCAGTTAAAATAGTTTGGTTAATGGGAAATTATCCATTTTAAAGACACATTTTGGAGTTTATGTGAATACATGTAATGCTGAAATATGTTAAGCATAATTTAATATTTCACAGTTTATCAAATAGTTCAAAAGCTTTCAATGCCCCATGGCCCTCATTATAGCTTTTACTATAATTTTCCAGAGATCTGACTAATTTCTAAAGTTCACTTCACTTTGCTAAATTCATCGTTGAAATAACAGTGATGATCCATAATCATTTCATTTTTCCAAGAAAAAATATTTTATATATACAGTAATTATTTATCATCAGTATAAAATATTATAGATCATAATAGCTTATCATCAACATCATATTGTATTTTATACATTTTACATTGACCTACGTTGTATACATTCTCCAGCCTTTGAAAATCAAGGGCATCGATCAAAAAATTATCAAACACATGCTGTTAAATCTTCCATCAACTACCTTTTCTAAATAATACCTTGCATCTTCTGGATCTCTTTGCCACACTCCTCTGCACAGTCTTTCTTAAAACAAATCTGACCATGTCCTTCCCAAGCATGAGACATTCCAAGATTCCATCTGCTGATGGCAAAAAGTGCAAAATCTTTTTAATTGTTATTAAAAGCTCCTATTACCTTCTCTTGCCCTAGTAATTGGCAGCATTCCATTGCAACACCATGCCCTTTGTCTGCTGAAATACCCTGAACTCCTCATCGTGGCAGGGCAAGTGATGCTCTCACTATGAAGTATTGCCGATTTCTCTCCTATAGGTAAGAAGTGGTCAGTACTTCTTTGGGGTCTGGTGTCTAACTTGCAGCTTGTCCATCACATCATCTTTTACACTTTCTTACCCTTATTTCTGTACGCAACTTTTTTTTCCCTGGTAAACTCTGGGCTCACTGAAGGCAAGAAATTAGGCCCAGGTATACCGCAGAAATGTTCCCTAACAGTTTTAATTAGAATTTTAATTGATAAATTTTACCATTTGAGAACACAGACAGAGTCATCTCTTTAAATAAAATTTGAGAAACCTTTAGTAGAACGTCAAGGAAATTGTTTCTGTTAGTAAGACGCTATGTTGCCATTCTAGCCGCTATGTTGTGTGGAAAAATACAGGTTAGGTTTTGATCCTGGTTTCTAGAGATTATAAATATTGGGGGTAGGATTACCTTATTAAAACAAAAGCACTGAGAAAGAAAATAAGTGGGGGAATCCATATTATAACTAAGAAATGATATAAGATCTCACATTACATATTCCAATTATCTATATTTTCACTGTACATGTAATTATTGTGCTTACTATTTTATTGCTTTATCATTCAAACTAGGGTAGTATGCACTATCTTTTCTATTTTCTAATTATTGTTTGCAGTATTTATTATCGAGATGGTCTTATGGCTGATATTTATAAAAGACTGAAATGATTAAAGACAAAACATAGTAAATGCCTGATGCTATTTAATGGACAATAGTATAAGCAGTAAAGCCTGATGATCTCCAGTATTATATATATAACCAGCATATTTAACTTTTAGTATGTGTCAGGCTCTATGTAAGATGTTTACATGCTTCTAATTTTCATTAAAACTTGTTATATGTCAATATCGGATCAAAAAGGACAGAGTCGAAATCTAGAACGAGTCATGGGAAAGAAAGGAGTACTAAACATCAGTATGCAGCCAATTTGAGTGTAGGGCTGGATCTGCTCTCACTTATGAGAAAAACTATAACAGAAAGGTTGCTAATGCCCTACTGACCTTACTATGCTTTTTAAATAGTACATTTAAATACATATAAACTTATTTAAACTGGTTGGACAGAGATCTAACTTGCTAAAAACTAGCAGAGTAAAATCTTTTTACAGTGTGAGAATGAGAATACAAACTTCCCTTTCAGCTTCTTTCCTTGATTTTGTATCCTGAGACTTCACTGAAGTTGCTTATCAGCTTAAGGAGATTTTGGGTTGAGACAATGGGGTTTCTAAATATATAATCATGTCATCTGCAAACAGAGACAATTTGACTTCCTCTTTTCCTAATTGAATACCCTTTATTTCTTTCTCTTGCCTGACTGTCCTGGCCAGAACTTCTAATACTAGGTTGAATAGGGGTGGTGAGAGAGGGCGTCCATGTCTTGTGCCAGTTTTCAAAGGGAATGCTTCCAGTTTTTGCCCATTCAGTATGATATTGGCTGTGGATTTGTCACAAATAGCTCTTACTATTTTGAGATACATTCAATAAATACCGAGTTTATTGAGAGTTTTCAGCATGACTATTGAGTTTTGACAAAGGCCTTTCCTTGTCTATTGATATAATCTTGTGTTTTTTGTCATTGGTTCTGTTTATGTGATAGATTATGTTTATTGATTTGCATATTTTGAAACAGCCTTGCATTCCCAGGATGAAACCAACTTGATTGTGGTGGATAAGCTTTTTGATGTGCTGCTGGATTTGGTTTCCAGTATTTTATTGATTTTCACATCAATGTTCATCAGGGATACTGGCCTGAAATTTTCTTTATTTGTTTTGTTTCTGCCAGGTTTTGGTATTAGGATGACCCTGGCCTTATAAAATGAGTTAGGGAGGAGTCCCTTTTTTTCTGTTGTTTGGAATAGTTTCAGAAGGAATGGTACAAGCTTCTCTTTGTGACTCTGGTAGAATTTGGCTGTGAATCTGTCTGGTCCTGGACTTTTTTTGGTTGGTAGGCTAGTAATTACTGCCTCAATTTCAGAACTTGTTATTGGTCTATTCAGGGATTCAACTTCTTCCCAGTTTAGTATTGGGAGGGTGTATGTGTCCAGGAACTTATCCATGTATTCTGGTTTTCTGGTTTATTTTTCTATAGGTGTTTATCATATTTTCTAATGGTAGTTTGTATTTCTGTGAGATCAGTGGTGATATTCTCTTAATCATTTTTTATTGCATCTATTTGATTCTTGTCTCTTTTCTTCTATATTAGTCTGGCTAGCAGTCTATCTATTTTGCTGATCTTTTAAAAAATCCAGCTCCTGGATTCATTGATTTTTTTGAAGAGTTTTCTGTGTTTCTATCTCCTTCAGTTCTGCTCTAATCTTAGTTATTTTTTTGCCTTATGCTAGCTTTTGAATTTGTTTTCTCCTGCTCCTCTAGTTCTTTTAAAGGTGATGTTAGGGTGTCAATTTTAGATCTTTCTTGCTTTCTCTTGTTGGCATCTACTGCTATAAATTTCTCTCTATACACTGCTTTAAATGTGTCCCAGAGATTCTAGTATGTTTTGTCTTTGTTCTCATTGGTTTCAAAGAACATCTTTATTTCTGCCTTCATTTCATTATTTACCCAGTAGTCATTCAAGAGCAGGTTGTTCAGTTTCCATGTAGTTGTGAGGTTTTGAGTGAGTTTCTTAATCCTGAGTTGTAATTTGATTGCACTATGGTCTGAGAGAGTGCTTGTTATTATTTCCGTTCTTTTGTATTTGCTTAGGAGTGTTTCACTTCCAATTATTTGGTAAATTTTAGAATATGTGAGATGTGGTGCTGAGAAGAATGTATATTCTGTTGATTTGGGGTGGAGAGTTCTGTAGATGTATATTAGATCTGCTTGGTCCAGAGAAGCTTTCAAGTCCTGGATATCCTTGTTAATTTTGTTTTGTTGATCTGTCTAATATTGACAGTGGGGTATTAAAGTCTTCCACTATTATTATGTGGGAGTCTAAGTGTTGGGGTGATCAGACTCAACCCCAGGTCGTGGGGGTGATAAAGTCTGGTGGAGTCAAAGGAATTTGAAGTGACAGTTTGAGAGAGAAAGTGGGTCCAGGGGGCCAATGCGAGTATGCAGGCTGTGAAGGCCCTGAGTTCTGGAAGTCCACACTTTTTATTGGTGATCAAACAAAGAAATAGGTAGTGAGAATGTGGGGGTCAAAAGGGCAAGCATGTGATCTACAGCTGTGATGGTTTAGCATTTCCTTTGAAGCATATGGAACATATTCTGCTACTTGAGATAATGGGGAGCGTGTTCTTCTAGTTTAAGCTAGAAACAAGGAGTCAGCAAGTCTAGACTCATTCCAGAGGTCACAGGGGGTTTTATGTCCTGAGCCCTGGACATTATATCAGACATGCAAGCCCTGCCTCAGCCTTTTTCTCAACACTATGTCTCTTTGTAGGTCTCTAAAAACTTGTTTTATGAATCTCTGTGCTCCTGTGTTGGGTGCATATATATTTAGGATACTTAGCTCTTCTTGTTGCATCGATTCCCTTTACCATTATGTAATGCCCTTCTTTGCCTCTTTTGATCTCTGTTAGCTTAAAGTCTGTTTTATCAGAGACTATGATTTCAACTCTTCTTTTTTTTTTCTTTCCATTTGCTTGGTAAATATTCCTCCATCCCTTTATTTTGAGCCTATGTGTGTCTTTGCATGTGAGATGGTCTCCTGAGTACAGCACACCAATGGGTCTTGACTCTATCCATTTTGCAAGTCTTTGTCTTTTAATTGTGGCATTTAGCCAATTTACATTTAAGGTTAATATTGTTATGTGAGTTTGTTCCTGCCATTATAATGCTAGCTGGTCATTTTGCCCATTAGTTGATGCATTTTCTTCATAATGTTGATGGTCTTTACAATTTGGTATGTTTTTGCAGTGGCTGGTACCAGTTCATCCTTTCCATATTTAATGCTTCCTTCAGGAGCTCTTGTAAGGCAGGCCTGGTGGTGAGAAAATCTCTCAGCGTTTGCTTGTCTGTAAAAGATTTTCTTTTCTCCTTCTCTTAGTTTGGGTGGATATAAAATTCTGGATTGAAAATTATTTTCTTTAAGAATATTGAATATTGGCCCCACTTTCTTCTATGTTGTAGGGTTTCTGCAGAGAGATCCACTGTTAGTCTGATGGGCTTCCCTTTATGGGTAACCCAACCTTTCTCTCTGGCTTCCTTAACATTTTTTCCTTCATTTCAACCTTGGTGAATCTGATGATTATGTGTTTTGGGGTTGCTCTTCTCGAGAAATATCTTTATGATGTTCTCTGTATTTCCCAAATTTGAATTTTGGCCTGCCTTGCTAAGTTGGAGAAGTTCTCCTGGATAATATCCTGAAGAGTGTTTTCCAACTTGCTTCCATTCTCCCCGTGACTTTCAGGTACACCAATCAAATGTAGATTTGGTATTTTCACATAGTCCCATATTTCTCGGAGGCTTTGTTTGTTTCTTTTCACCCTTTTTTCTCTGATCTTGTCTTCTCACTTTATTTTATTGAGTTGATCTTCAATCTCTGATATCCTTTCTTCCACTTGATCTATTAAGCTATTGATAATTTTGTATGCTTCATGAAGTTCTCGTGCTGTGTTTTTCAGCTCCATTAGGTCTTTTATGTTCTTCTCTAAACTGGATATTCTAGTTAACAATTCATCTAACCTTTTTTTAAGGAACTTAGCTTCCTTGCAGTTGGTTAGAACATGTTCCTTTAGCTCAGAGGAGTTTGTTATTACTCACCTTCTGAAGTCTACTTCTGTTAATTCATCAAACTCATTCTCCATCCAGTTTTGTTCCCTTGCTAGCAAGGAGTTGTTATCCTTTGAAAGAAAAGAGGAGTCCTGGTTTTTGGAATTTTCAGCCTTTTTACACTGGTTTTTCCCCTTCTTTGTGGATTTATCTACCTTTGGTCTTTGAGATCGGTGACCTTCAGTTGGGGTCTCTGAGTGGATGTCTTTTTTGTTGATGTTGATACTATTCCTTTCTGTTTGTTAATTTTCCTTCTAGCAGTCAGGACCTTCTGCTGCAGGTCTGCTGGAGTCTGCTGGAAGTCCACTGCAGACCCTGTTTGCCTGAGCACCACTGGTGGACACTGCAGAACAGTCAAGATTGCTGCCTCTTCCTTCCTCTGGAAGACTCATCCCAGAGGGGCACTTGCCAGATGCCAGTCAGAGCTCTCCTCTATGAAGTGTCTGTCGGCCCCTACTGGGAAGAGTCTCCCAGTCAGGATTCACAGGGGTCAAGGACCCACTTGAGGAGGCAGTGTATCCCTTATCAGAGCTTGAATGCTGTCTTGGGAGATCTGCTGCTCTCTTCAGAGCTGACATGCAGGGAAGTTTAAGTCTGCTGTAGTTGTGCCCCCACCCACCTTTTCCCCTAGATGTTCTGTCCCAGGGAGGTGGGGCTTTTATCTGTAAGTTCCTGACTGGGGCTGCTCCCTTTTTTTCAGAGATGCCCTGCCCAGAGAGGAAGGAATCTGGCGAGGCAGTCTGGCCTCAGTGGCCTTGCTGACCTGTGGTGGGCTCCGCCCAGTTCGAACCTCCCCATAGCTCTGTTTGCACTGTGAGTGTAAAACCGCTTAAACCTCAGCAATGGTGGATGCCCCTCTCCCCACCAAGCTTGAGTGTCCCAGGTAGAGTTCAGAATGCTGTGCTAGCAGCAAGAATTTCAAGCCAGTGAATCTTAGCTTGCTGGGCTTCATGGGGGTGGGAACTGCCGAGCCAGACCACTTGGCTCCCTGGCTTCAGCCCCCTTTCCAGGGGAGTGACCAATTCTGCCTTGCTGGCATTCTGGGCACCACTGGGGTATAAACAAACAAACAACAAAAAGAAACCTCCTGTGGCTAGCTCAGTGTCTGCCCAAACTGCTGCAGAGTTTTGTGCTGGAAACCCAGGACCCTGGTGATGTGAGCACTGGAGTAAATCTCCTGGTCTGTGGGTTGCGGAGACCATGGGAAAAGCACAGTATCTGGGCTGGAGTGCATGGTACAGTCCTAATGGCTTCCCTTGGCTGGGAGAGGGAGTTCCCTGACCCTTTGTGCTTCCCAGGTGAGGCGATGACCCACCTTGCTTCAGCTCACCCTCCTTGGGCTGCACCCACTGTCCAACCAGTCCCAGTGAGATGAACCGGGTACCTTAGTTGGAAATGCTGACATCACCCGCCTTCTGCATTAATCTAGCTGGTTGCTGCAGACCGGAGCTTTTCCTATGCAGCCATCTTGCCTTTTTTTTTTTTTTCCCTATTAGCTCAGTGGTAATGTCCCATTTGCCATTTTTAATTGTGTTCATTTGGATCATCTTTCTTTTTTATTAGTATAGCTACTTGTCTGTCAATCTTATTTACTCTCTCAAAAAATAAATTCCTAATTTGATACTTTGCTGTTGTTTCTGCAGTCCCCCTAGGTCTGATGTGATGTTATTAATTTTAAATCTTTCTAATTTTTGATGTGGGTGTTTAGCACCATAAGTTTCCCTCTTAACATTATTTCTGCTTTGTCCCAGAGATTCTAGTATGTTGTATCTTTGTTCTCATAAGTTTCAAAGAATTTATTGATTTCTGCCTTAATCTCACTGTTTACCCACAAGTCATTCAGGAGTAGGTTGTTTAATTTACATGTAATTATATAGTTTTGAGTGATTTTCTTAGTATTGACTTAAATTCTTATAGTGCTGTGGTCTGATTCTGTGGTTAGCATGATTTTGCTTTTTAGACTTTCCTGAGGATTGCTTTATGGCCAATTGTGCAGTCAATTTCAGAGTATATGCCAGTGCACATGAAAAGAATGTATATTCTGTTGTTTTTGGGTGGAGATTTCTGTAGGTGTCTATTAGGTCCATTTGGTTGTGCTCAGGTCCTGAATGTCTTCATTAGTTTTCTGCTCCGATAATCTCTCTAATGTGCTCAGTGGGGTGTTGAAACCTCCCACTGTTATTGTGTGGCTATCTCACTCTCTTCATAGGTCTCTAAGCACTTGCTTTATGAATCTGAGTGCTCCTGTGTTGGGTGTATATATTTTCGGGATAATTAGGTCTTCTTGTTGAATTAATTCCTCTACCATTATGTAATACACTTCTTTGCCTTTTTGAACTTTTTTGGTTTAAGGTCTGTTTTGTCTGGAATTAGAATAGCAACGTCTGTTTTTTTGTTTTCATTTTCTTGGCAGATTTTTCTCCATCCATTAACTTTAAGCCTATGGATGACATTGTATGTGAGATGGGTTTCTTGAAGAAAGCATATCATTCGGTCTTGCCTCTTTATCCAACCTGCCACTTTGTGCCTTTTAATTCAGGCCTTTAGCCTGGTTACATTCAAGGTTAATACTGATATGTGCAGATTTGATCCTGTCATTGTGTTGTTAGCTTGTTTTTATGCAAACTTGTTTGTGTAGTTGCTTTATAGTGTCAATGGTTTCTGTAGTTAAATATGTTTTTGTTGTATCTGGTTGCAGTCTTTCCTATCCATATTTGGCACTACCTTCAGAACCTCTTGTAAGACAGGTCCAATGCAAGGAATTCCCATAGCATTTGCTTATCTGGAAAGAATCTTACATGTCCTTTGGTTATGAAGCTAAGTTTGGCTAGATACAAAATTCTTTGTTGGAATTTCATTAAGCATGCTGAATGGGAGGCTGAGGTGGGCAGATCACAGGGTTAGGAGATCAAAACCATCCTGGCTAACATGGTGAAACCCCGTCTCTACTAAAAAAAATACAAAGAATTAGCCAGGCATGGTGGCAGGTGTCTGTAGTCACAGCTACTTGGGAGGCTGAGGCAGGAGAATGGTGTGAACTCAGAAGGCAGAGCTTGCAGTGAGCCAAGATCATGCCACTGCACTCCAGCCTGGGATACAGACAAAGACTCCATTATATATATATATATATATATATATAGAGAGAGAGAGAGAGAGAGAGAGAGAGACAGAGAGAGAGAGAGAGAGATATAAAATAATGCTGAATATAGGCCCCTGCCATTTTCTGGCTTATAGGGTTTCTGTCAAAAAGTCTGCTGTTAGCCTTATGGTGTTCCCATTGCAAGTGACCTTCTCTCTAGCTGCATTTAACCTTTTTTTCTTTCATTTCAATCTTAGAGAATCTAATGACTGTGAGTCTTGGGGATGGTCATCTTATGTAGTATGTCACAGGGTTCTCTGCATTTTCTGAATTTGAATATTGTGTCCTCTCTAGTGAAGTTGGGGAAATTTTCATGGGTTATATAATCTGTACTAGTCAGGGTTCCCTAGAGAGAAAGTACTAATATGATAGATGTATATACAAAAGGGAGTTTATTAAGGAATTTTGACTTACATAATCACAAGGTGAAGTCTCACAATAAGTCATCTGCAAGCTGAGGAGCAAGTCAGTCCAAGTTCAAAACCTCAAAAATAGGAAAACAGTGTAGCCTTCAGTCTGTGGTTGAAGGCCTGAGAGCCCCTGGCAAACCATTGGTGTAGGCCCAAGAGTTTAAAAGCTGAAGAACTTGGAGTCCAATGTTCAAGGGCAGGAAGCATCCAGCAGAGGTAAAAGAAGGATGTCAGAAGACTCAGTCAGTCTAGTCCTTCCACATTCTTCTACTTGCTTTTATTCTAGCCACATTGGCAACTGATTAGATTGTGCCCACCCAGATTGAGAATGGGTCTGCCTTTCTCTGTCCATTGACTCAAATATTAATCTCCTTTGGCATCACCGTCACAGACACTCACAGGAACAATACTTTACATCCTTCAATCAAATCTAGTAGACACTTGATACTAACCATCACATCCTCCAATATGGTTTTTGAGTTGTTTGCTTTCTTTCCCTCTCTTTCAGGGATGTCAATGAGTCAATAAATTTGGTCTCTTTACATTTTTGCATCTCTTAGAATACTTGAATTGGGTTTTGGCTTTCTCCTGAATCTTCTTTCCTGTCCATGATCTGAATTCTATTTTTGTCGTTTCAGCCATTTCAGCCTTGTTAAGAACCATTGCTGGGGAACCAGTGTGGGTCATTTTGAGGTGAGAGGACACTTTAGTTTTTTGAGTTGCTAGAGTTCTTTCTCTGTTTTTTTCTCATCTGTGCGGGCTGATATTCCTCCAATCTTAGAAGTTACTATCCTTTGAAAGGGTTTTATTTTTATCTTGTTTGCTGCCCTTGAGGGTTTGATTGTGGTCTAAGGTGGTTTCAGTTGAGTGGATTTCTTTATGGAAGATTTTAGGGGTCTAAGGCTTAGTTCAGCACTCTTGAGCTGTGTGCTCTAACTTTGAGGGAATGATACCAGGCTCCCAGCTTTGTTCTCTGGCCCCTCAAGGTTAGGGATCTGTGGCGCTGGAGGGACTGAGCTGTTTCCAGACAGCAGTCTGTAACAATCCAATGGATGGTGCCAGCGAAAGTGCTTTGTCTGAGTGGTGATAGAAGAATTCATGTTTGTTTGCACATGCCAGCAGCAGTGGCAGCATGGTGGGTTACACGTTCATTGGTCCGGCTGGGATGCTGGTGGGTTTGTGGCTGCCAGCCTCTGTGTGCATGTTTGCTCTGTGGGCAGTAGTGTGAGGGGATGCATGCATACACATATTCTGGCAGAGGAGGGGAGACAAGTTCCACTTGCATGCATGCACACTGGAAGGACAGTGGAGTGAGTGACAGTGGGCAAGTGAGTGCTGGCAAAGCAGCATGGGGGAGGTTGTGGTGGGGGTAAGGGGCAGGTGAGCTGGTGTGTGTTAGCAGGGGCTGCTCTGCTGGAGCTCTCTGATGGTCAGGCACAGTCAGCTGATGAAGGAGCTATGATGTGGGCCCCTGGGAAGCACCTTGGTTGACTCTCCATCATTGCACTGCAAGTGAGCTCTGCCAGGCTGGGGCCCTGGAACAGACCTAGCTGTGTTTTACTGCAGATGTTCCCACACCATACCCCCTGAGTTCAGCACAGGATAGAGTCCTGCTCCTATCAACTCTCTACACAGCTTTCCCTGCTAGCTCAAGTGTCCATGGGTATTGTGGTATCTCTAGTTGTCAGGATTCCAGAGGTTCATGGTGAGGGCAGGTTGCTCCTCACCTGTTCAATTCACTCATTCCCCAAGAGTTGTTAGGAGCCAGGAATAAGTTGTTTTGCAAGGTAGCTCTGTTCAGGGTTCCCAGTCTCCTCCTACTTCAGCCCAGGGTCTGTGTCCTCCCTCTGTCCACCTTCAATGCCTTCCCTCTGAAGATATGCTCATAGTGTACCAGTGTGCCCTATGTCCCAGTCACTTGGTGGCAGATGTTCCTCCTGGGTGTGTCTAGTCAGGCATCTTTCTGAGACAACCTTCTTTTGTTTTTAAAATCAAAATATGTAGTAATAATGGATTTTCATTCCTACATTGCAGCGATTGACAGGACCTAAGTAAAAGCCAATACTATTTATATCAGGAAGGCTTATCCTAGTTGCCTACACTCCTCTCTCTCCACAAGTACTTGACGTTTTACTGCTGAACTATGTCACTGATTTATATTACTTGCATTACTCTAGACATTTGAGGAATATGTAACATCTGATCCAGAGGAAAGGGAGCCAAGCTATAAAATTTTGATATTTCTCCTCTTAATGGTGTGATTATCTTTGAGGTGGAGAGAAATGTTGTATACATGCTTTAAGCATTTTCCATTCTGTTAGAAAAAGAAAACGCAAAACCAAAACCCCCAAATTGTTATCATTAAATACAGCTTTCTTAGCTTGATGTTGTTAAATTTTTACTTATCTGATCTTCTATTGTCTATTTTGATAATCAGAGAACAACAGTCTGATTTCTATATTTGTCTATGTGTAAGGAGGAAATATGCTCAAATATGTATTTTGTTTATTTCTTGTCTCTGTAAAAGTGCATTAATGACAGCATATTCATAACATTCTTGGTGTTACTTGACTATAGTGAGAGATTTTGCTGATTATTTCTGCAGAAAATTCCATCTCAAGTAATATCTATATTTTTTATTGTGAGTTAAAAAATTAGTGATGTTAATATTGTCATCAGTATCAATTTATCATGTATTTTATTAGTGTGATCCTGTCTCTCAGGGCCTGGTTATATCCAAGGTTATGGTTTTACCTGAGCACTTGCAGTATAGAGCCCAAACTAATGAATTTTAGGTGACAGCAGTATTATTTCTTTTTTTTTTTTTTTTTTTTTTTTGTTGAGACAGAGTCTCGCTTTGTCGCCCAGACTGGAGTGCAGTGGCCGGATCTCAGCTCACTGCAAGCTCCGCCTCCCGGGTTCACGCCATTCTCCTGCCTCAGCCTCCCGAGTAGCTGGGACTACAGACGCCCGCCACCTCGCCCGGCTAGGTTTTTGTATTTTTTAGTAGAGACGGGGTTTCACCGTGTTAGCCAGGATGGTCTTGATCTCCTGACCTCGTGATCCGCCCGTCTCGGCCTCCCAAAGTGCTGGGATTACAGGCTTGAGCCACCGCGCCCGGCCCAGCAGTATTATTTCTTAACATGTCCCTACAGATTTCTATAGTATCCACGGTGGAGTTAAATCATTTGAAGATGAGGAAAGAAAACTGTTTACCTTGTTTCTGTGTTGAGAATATAAGATGCTGTGGAAGACTGATTGACAAAATGTCTTGTATTGTTCATGCTCTGTATGTACCCCATTTCTGGTATGACTTTGTAACTTCTCCCATCAAGAAATGAAATCTGTTCCCCACACATGAGTTCAAGCTGACTTTTTAATATGTTTGCACCAAAAGAATGCAGTAGAACTGACAGCCTACAATTTGAAGCCTAAGACTCAAGAGTGATTTTATACTTCAACTCTCCCTTGTGAAACCCTTCCACGACTGCCACAGAAACAGAGCAAGGCATGTTTGGTAGAGGTACAGAGTTCATATGGAGTGAGGTGCTAATCATCTTAGCCAAGATCATTCTAGAGCAGCCAGCCTTTAGACAACCCAATAGCTGACTAGAAACATATTAGTAAGCTGTGTGAGATGAGTCAAGTCCAGCCCAGATTGAATTACCAGGTTCAGTAGAATTACCCACGCAACCTATAGACTCATGCGGCAAACTGTTGTAAGCTATTAAGTCAGTAGTTTTCAAAGTGTGATTTAGGGTCTCCTGTGGATCCCCAGCAACTTTTGAAAACAACTACAATATCAAACCTATTTCCACAATGATGCTAAGATATTATTTGTCTTAATTCTCATTCTGTCACAATACACAGGGAAGTTTTTCAAAGACTACATGATGTTTGGTATCAAAACAGAGTGGATACAGAAGCAGGTACAACACTCCAGCAGTCTTCTATTGAGTTTTCTATTGAATCGTACATGAAAGAGATTAGCAAAAATACAAAGCAGTGCTAAACTTCTCATTCATTTTTGTTTTGTTTAAAAAATGCAGTTATTTTTCATAAAAAATATACTATTTCTGTTACAGGTAATGGGTTTATTCTTAGTGGTAGAGGAAATAAATATTTTAAAATTTCTATTTTAGTTTATAATACAGCAAATATTAATGGATGAAAATCCTCAAAACAAAGCCATTTGGAGTCCTTAATAGTTCTCAAGAAACTGATATTCTGAAAGCAAAATGTTTAAGAAATGATGCACTTTTTTCTGCAACATTTCTTTATTCTGAGTATAGCAGTTGTTTATAGAGAAATCACTATAAATTTTTCTTCATGACTGTCTCCAAAATGTAAAGAATCAAATATTAGCATCTTTAGAAATCAAAAACATTTACTTTTCTGCTTCAAGCCTGCATATTCGATCTATCTAACCAGAGTAAAGTTACTGATGAAAAAACAATTAAAATAAAATTACATACACACACACATGTATGTACATTACAAGAATCTTTGATTTTGCATGAAGGAAAAAAAATCTACAAATACTAAGATAACAATAAAAGCAGAAACCCTGAGAGGTGAAGTAATCATCAAAGCTAGCTTCCTGTGTGAAAAGTCCTACCAAACCTTAGAATGTTTGAGATTACATTTTGACTGCTTCATGATGAACGGAATGCAGGAGATAAACCTTGTGGCCCATCCAAAGTGGAAAGTATAATAGAAAACGCTATCCCTCATAAAATGAGAAACAAATCTCATGGAGATAAAGGGTCTGAAAAGAAATATTCATTCCTGAATGCTGCCTGGAGAAAATAAAACCAAAACAAAGAACTTACGAAAACACATTAATCCTCATTAAAGATCTGAGATCTGAATAAATTCATGCTATTTGTTTGCTCAAAAATCGAAAGCAAAGAAGTTAGTATAAAATTGGTCTTGGGTTGATATTGCTCCTTAGTGACTGGCAGAAGCAAAAAATTTAAGAGTAGAACTTCAAGTCTCGCCTCAAAGAATTTTCATAGTCACATTTTATGTGTGTGTGTGTGTGCAATCATAGTTAAAACAACAGTGAAAACACACATGGAAAATAATATTCCATGAGTGTAACTGATCATGAACAACACAGAGTGTAAATAGAATCGCAAATAAAATAGAAACTTGGATTGAACATAAGAACAAGAAAAAACAGATGATGAATTTTTAAAAGACTCAAACAGAATTTCTTAACACAAATGGAATACTCTGTCACCATAAAAAACAAAAGCATGTCCTTTGCAGCAACATGGATGCTGCTGGAGGCCATTATCCTAAGTGAATTAACAAAGGAACAGAAAACAAAATACTCTATGTTTTCAGTTATAAGTGGGGACTAAACATTGAGTACACATGGACATAAAGATATCAGCAACAGACACTAGAGACTACTAGAGCAGAGAGTGTGGAGGGAAGGAGTGAGGGTTAAAAAACTACTACATCAGGTACTATGCTTACTACCTGAGTGAATGTGCTCATTCCTATACCAAACCACAGTGACACACAGTTCACCCATGTAACAGACCTGCACATATACCTCATGAACCTAAAGTAATATTTCAAAATACATTAATACAAATTAGAATATTAAAAAATATTAAATGAAAATATATCACCAACACAGATAAAATCAGTGAACTGGATGTAGATTCAAAGTAATAAATAATGAAATGATGTGAAAAAAGGAAGAGGTATGGAAAATAAAGAAATGGAAGAGGTTACATTAAAGGACATGCTGACGGAGGAGTTCCAGAATTGCTGGAAACATCTACTGACAGTTTCAAGAAGGCTAACACATCTAAAGCGGGATGCATAACATATCCAGTCATATTACAACCAGTTTCAGATCACTAAAGATTAAGAGAAGACTTTAAAAGCAACAAGAAGAAATGCAAATTACCCAGACAGGTGTAACAACTGTCTGAATTGTTACAATGAAAACAATTGAGTTTTCATTAATAAATGGAATCCAGGAAGCAATATAATAAACTACTCAGTGGTGCAAGCAAAATTACTGACAATCTAGATTCACAATGGGGGAAATTATTTTTCAAGAGTAAGAGTAAAATAAAAATACTTTCAGACAAAGAAAACTTGACAATTCTTTACTAAAGGAAATGATAAAGTATATACTTTTAGCAGATAGATAAAGTGTAAAGTCTGATAAGAAATGGTAAAAAAAGGAGTAAATGTGTGAGTAAATCTCATATGACTATCTTATAATACAATAATAAAAATTGCTAACTCTTGGAATAATAAAGAAGATAGAGCAAAACTACTCATTAACACAACAATCTGGAGGGCTTTTGAGAATTGTAAGATTCTAATGGACTTGTATTTTAGGAGAAAGTTACAAATATTAATTACCATCCTCTGTGTGTGTGTGTCTGTGTGTGTGTGTTTGTGTATACCTACACAAGTGCATGCACTCTCTGAGAGATGCCTTAATTGTATTAGTTGTATTAGAATGTTTTGCTGTTGTTCTCTAACTTGATTTTCTTATATGGTTAACATATTTCCAAGTTTTAATCAAAGTATCAAGTTACACGGTTTGTACTCAGAAATGTCCAAGAAATGGTTAGAGTTTATCATGAAAACAGTACTATTGAAGAAATAGAATTATGTACATAAAATTGATGAGAAAATATTTTCAATTTAGGAATGTGTAGCTACTCCAGGATAATTTTACTTATGAAATATTTTTGATAATACATTAAAAAAATGTGTAGTCCCTTAGAAAACTACCATGAATGACATCCAATCTCACCTTAAGGAAGAAGCTGTCATAATCTGTGCTGTACAGAAACCGTTGATACCCTGGAAAAAAGAAAGTCTAATATTACTAACACGACCCACTGGTTTCTTGCTGATAAAAGTAAAATAAAAAGTATTCCCTGTAATAATTTGCTATTTTCCATCTAACTGCATTATGATCGTATTTATAAAATCTTTCTAACTTGACAGAAAAATATAGACCAAACATTTTAAACGTAATTTATCCGTGTATGCATATCATGGAATAGGCATACCTTTGTATTACGTTAAATTTTTCATTAAAAGTATCAAATTAATTATTTGAATTATATATAGCATAATATAAAGATACATACATATAAGTCTCTTTTAATATTACCATTGATGTCTGTGTTAGTAAATAAATATATTTTATAATATTCCACTTAAGCATAAAGTTATTTTACTTAAGAATGTATTTCAGTCCATATCACTAAGCTTCACTTCACCAAAAAGGTGCACAGGCTAGTTTGTTACACATTTATCCATGTTATTGATTTTTCCATCATATATAAAGGGTTACAACATTCAAGAGATTGTTCCTGTTACAACAGTATAAATTCATTGCCTGGAACACAGTTTGCTATTGAATGTCTGCCAGACTGTGTTAACAAGGGTATTCAGGAGAAAACTGTGCAGGTATGAGACAATACGTAAGTGAATAAAATTCTCTAAAGACAACATGCCTCTAAAATTATGTGCATTTTCTTTAAGCAAAGGTAGTCTGAGAAAATAAATATATTCTTATTTTGCATTGCCTTTTTCCACTATACATAAACTTATATTTATATTTTTAAAAATTCAGTGCTACTCTGAGGCTATTTAAGTACCTCTGAGTAGAACCAATTATGCTGTTTTTCAAAGTTTGGTGTTATGCAAACATTATTCTTTCAGACAAGAGTCAATTGTGAACATTTATATGCTCTTGAGGCACAGATTCCTCCAGCTCTCCTGATGTCTCGCCATCAGCATTTCTCTCTCTACTTAAATGTGCTGTGGTCAGCTTAAACACATTTTGTCTTCTTCCATAGCCTCCACAGACACCAAGAATGGTTACAATTGGAGACTGACATTTTGAAACAGTAGTAGGTATTTTGGGATTCTCATGTCACATAAACTCATTTTTGTAACATGAAGTTATCTTCACAGCCAATTAGTTATATCACAGAACACAGAGGTTAGGACCTAAACCCAGATCTCAGTCATTGGCATGGAGCAGAAAGAAAGCAGGACTTAAGGAGACCCAACGATAGATCCCAAGAAATTTGCTCTTCAGAAGGCTATAGCAACAATCGGTTGAATCCCATGCAAGCATTGGGTATTTGGTCACAGCAAGGTGTTTGGTTTATGGAGTTTATGTTTTCAATATTGTACATTTGGCACATTGATGAAGAGAATCTAAACATTAGAGATGATCATCAGATGATAAGGCAATCAGGAAAAACGGCATTGATTTTGAAAATATTATAACAATGTTCATGACCAGAAGTGTTGTAATGGGTCTTTTGACTCTATTTACTAGTGATGAGACTTTATATATAATTCTGAATACGTTTTAACAGCGGCTGATTTTTTACAAAGATTTCATGAATTTTGTGAAAGACTGATGAACAAAATGGAATTGCTGATTTATCTTTGTATGGCTATCATCAACTAGAAACTTTAACACACTGTAGGCACAGGACCTTAAAATCTCGTTAGTGGTTTATGAAGTTTATATTTGGCTGATAATTTCTCATAGACACTGATGAAAAATATCATGTACCTGAGAAGAGATAATTAGTAAGCCACATATTCAGTTAAATAAAAAGCAATTCAATTAAATAAAAAGTAATTAAGGAAAGATAATTTCATCTGGTTAAATTATATATTTTTTTATAAATATTTTGTTATCAAATCAAAATAATTATAAGAATGTGTTCTATTTAGGTAGAAAAAGAGTATGAATGAAAAATAATATTTTATTTTTCTAATTATTAATATTTAACAAATTAGGTAGTATCTTCAATGTGAATAAAATTATAATAGATATAATTTAGTTGATTTTGGATCCATTCTTGTGTGACTATCTCCTTTCTGAAGCATTATTGTTAAAATGGTTAGTTGTTTGTACTATCACTCTGTAGCATAATGAAAAATATTTTGAGTCATGTTGCAAATAATTGTGCTAGCATAAAATATTTCAAAGAGTTTTTAAAACAATTGGAGATATATTTCATTTAGAATTTTCTATAAATTGGCTAATGGAAGTATTTTATTATTTTCAAGAAATTTCTAATATTCAAATATCTCATAAATACCTACATATGTGTTCCTAAATATATGTAACATAATACAATGAATCAGGTTGCCATAATAAGATAATTATACATTTCTATCATCTTTAGATTTTATAAATGTAAACTTTGTTTCTGTGTAAAAGGAAAATACATGTTTAAAAAATTTCAGATTAATGGTAATTGATTTGCTGCCTCAAAAAGAGGGCCCAGAATTTTTTCCTTAACAAAAAAAGGTAAGTGACCAAGCCTTC
Source organism: Macaca fascicularis (assembly GCF_037993035.2). Taxonomy (NCBI): domain Eukaryota; kingdom Metazoa; phylum Chordata; class Mammalia; order Primates; family Cercopithecidae; genus Macaca; species Macaca fascicularis. Next base: position 92,943,091 of record NC_088385.1, read on the forward strand.
TACAGAGAGAGTAACCTAAAAATTATTGTTGATCTGTAATGGTTATAAAAAAGTTTTCAAGATAATAAAACCTGACAAGTGAAAGTGAAATTCTTCATTAATATATATTTTTGAATACATATTCAATAAATTTCTAATTTTGAGATAAACTGTTTCAATCATATAAATGTCAGGTATTGCTAAATTATATGTTCAATTAAATAATAAGAAATGCATACTTCCTGTATTATTCTCATAAAAGCAATTTCCTACATGAGCACATGAACAGCTTCAAGAATCAAATCGACCACACTACATCACTCAGCAAAATGTATTGCAGATTGGGAACACAAAACATGAAAGAAAATGAAAGACAGAAAGATAACCTTTCCCTTAAATCTATGCTCATCTGAATCTTAAATCATGTATTATTTTCCCTTTATATAATTCTTGATGGGAGTCTTACAGAAAAAAAAAATGAGTTAAACTGACAGTTCTTCACTGTCAAGAGAAACCTATGGTCAGGGATATATATAATTCCCAGAGCTTTCATCATTAATATTTTATGAGTCTTGCTGATCTGTCCCATCTGGAAGAAAAATTTATCTTTCATTTGTGCAAGTGGTGCCTGCCGAGTAATAGATTTCATCTCTATAAGCTGAGTGGTGAAATGCAAACGGCAGCAAAGGTACTAGGAGGCAAAGTGTTCACTTTATTTCTTTTACTGGAGTCTGGATGCACTTTACTGGAGTTGCAGAGACAGCCAAGCAAAGCGAAAGATCTTTGGGGAACTACAAGTGTCAATTCCTTGCCAATATACCTCAGCCTACATATGTGAATGCCCACGTGTTCAATCTGACTTTTAAATGAGGTGACTAGCCACAGTGACTTTTTTTTTTTTTTAAACATAAACATATACAAGAAGCTTTGGTGACTGGCACATTGGAAAACCATTAGCTGAGTATTTGACTTTGTGTGTGTGTGTGTGTGTGTGTGTGTGTGTGTATACATGAGATGACTAAGAGATAATTAGTAATTTTTGGACACTTCTAACTTAAAAGGCAGGATGTTCTGTCCCTTGGGTGAGCATGACTTGCCTTAGCTGAACTAAGAATTTTGTGTAGGTTCATCTGTGACACTGGAGCTGAGTATCCCCTGGGCAGTATTCAAACACAGAAAAGCAAGCAGAGAAAGTGTTATAGGACCCCTTTCAAAGACATAAACACTGGGACAATCTCTATAACATTGGTCTGGACAATGACTTTTTTGGGGGGATTAAGACCCCAAAAGCATAGAAAACAAAAGCAAAAAATAGACGAATGGGATTATATCAAATTAGAAAGCTCTAAACAGCAAGAGAAACAATGAACAAAACAAAAAGCCTACAAAATGGCAGAAAAAATTGTAACCATGTATCATATAAGTTAATATTGCAAATGTATAAGGAACTCAAACAAACTATTAGCAAGAAAACAAATGGCCCAGTTAAAAATGGGCCAAGGACAGGAATAAACATTTCTCAAAAGAAGACATAAAATGACCAACAGGTATATATAAAAAAATGCTCAGCATAACTCATTAGCAGAGAAATGCAAGTAAAATTCACAATGAGTTATCACCTGGCCCCTGTTAGAATGGCTATTATAAAAAAGATGAAAAATAAGTGTTGAGGAGGATATGGAGAAAAAGTGAATGATGGTGGGAATGTAAATTAGTACGGCCACTATGGAAAACAGTATGGTAGTTTCTCAAAAATCAGAGAAAAAAAAAAAAAGAAGTACCTTATGATCTAGCCATCCCACTACTAGATATATAATCAAATGAAATGAAATCAGTATGTCAAAGAGATACCTGCACTCCCATGTTTATTGCAGCACTATTCATACTAGCCAAGATATGGAGTCGACCCAAGTCTCCAGCAATGGATAAATGGATAAAGAAAAACTATTCAGTCTTGAAAACAAGGGAATCCTGTAATTTGCCATATCATGGATGAACCCAAGGATATTGTGCTAAGCGAATTAAGCCCAGCACAGAGACAGATATCACATGTTCTCACTAGTATATGGGAGTTATAAAAAAGCTGAACTCATAAAAGTAAAGGAGAGTAGAATAGTAGTTACTAGGGCCTGGAGTGGAGGTGTGGAGATAGAGAGATGTTCTTCGAAGGTTATACAATTTCAATTAGACAGAAGAAATAAGTTCAAGAGCTCTATTGCACAACACAGCGACTATAGTTAATAGCAGCATATTGTATACTTGAAAATTGCTAAGACTGTAAAATGATAAGCATGTGAAGTAATGCATATGTTAATTAGCTCAATTTAGTCATTCCACAATGTATATATTTTAAAACATCATGTTGTACAAGATAAATATATCCATTTTTATTTATCAGTTAAAAAATAATGATACATTAGCTTAAAAATAAAACAATAACAACAAAAGCCAGAAACACAGTGAGTTTATCTAGTTCATAGGTCCACCATGAGTGAAGTGTGGGTCCCTCATTCGGATGAAAAGAAATTTCTGGAGAAATGTATTTAGTGCATAATCAGAAAAAAACATATTGGTTTTAGAGGAGAATTTTCCTTCATTAAAGAATCTAGAATTTAAAACTCCTTGAAACAGTTTCTCTTTTCTTCAACAACTGTATTTTAATTTTTAATGAAATATTAAGGAGTGTGATTATTTAACATCTTTCTGACCTTTTAGAACATAAGACCCTTTCTATTTTCTGCAAAATTGTATCCCCAGAGTCTTGCACACTGTTGACAAGAAGTAAATATTCAGTAAGTTTTTGTTGAAAGATTTGCATATTTTTCATTTTTATCAGTAGCTTCCAACATGTTCTAACATAAAAGCTTCAACAAGGCTTGGGGTAAGAGTGATGATTTATTCAAACTACAGCTACTAATCATAAATTTACATAAAGCACTGTGTTAGAAATTGAGTGATACTAAAATGCCTAAGATTAATTTCTGGGCTTCAGAGAGTTAACCGTCTAGTTGAGGGAATAAGATGTGTGTGTAAAAATAATGCCAAATGTGAAATATTAAGTGACTAGAGAATATATGAGCTGAAATTGTACATTAGACAAAAGAAATAAAAGGACATTCCTGATAAGGAGAACCACATGAGTAAATACATTAATATCAAAAGTCTCTAAACCATAAATCATATAAGTGATGTTGAGGATGATGGAGATTAGAATGACTGACAAGAGAACACTATCCCTGTCTATAAGAACTATCTACTCCCCATTCTTTAATTGATTTGTCTATTTACTCTTTGTCATAGAAAAGCATGCGATTTCCATGTATGGAAAGAATCAACACTGAATACTCATGTTAATATAATATTACCACAAACGTATAAGGATTTTTTTTTTTTTTTTTCTGACATTCAACTGGCAGCTGGGTGCTTCAAACTTTTTGAATCTTTACCATCCTAAAATGGGTGAGGGTAAAGGGAGAATGGTATCTTGTTTTCATTTGAGCTTTACTTATGATTTAAATATCTTTTCATGTCTTCATTCTCTCTTTCAGCCTCAGCTCTTTTTTCCATTCCCCTGTTACCCAATTCATTTGCCTGACTCCTTGGCATCATTCCAGGCTATGCAATCACAAGTGGAGCAGATAGCCATTTTCAGAGAAAAGTAGCCATTCGTTGATACTCTCTAACTAAGTAAAATGGTTACTAGTTGTTACTCTTAAATGGCTTGGCTATAATACTAGTTTTAACAAGTTAGAAAAAATTATTCCAGGCATTCTTCTGGATAATTTTAATGAGTTCTGTGCTCACTAAAGCCTTTATTTTGCCATTAACTTGTTAGCTCTATTATTAGCTAAATTTTATGTCACTTTGAGAAAACTATTATTTGAACTTAAAAAGCAGGCCATATGTGAAATGAACGATCTACTTATTTATTTTATTTTGTAAATTATACTTTAAGTTCTAGGGTACATGTGCACAACGTACAGGTTGGGTACATATGTATACATGTGCCACGTTGTTGTGCTACACCACCAACTCTTCATTTATGTTAGATATTTCTCCTAATGCTATCCCTTCCCCTGCTCCCCACCCCAGGACAGGTCCCAGAGTGTGATGTTCTCCACTCTGTGTCCAAGTTGTTCTCATTGTTCATTTCCCACCTATGAGTGAGAACATGCAGTGTTTGGTTTTCTTCCCTTGTGGTAGTTTGCTCAGAATGATGGTTTCCAGCTGCATCCATGTCCCTGCAAAGCACATAAACTCATCCTTTTTTATGGTTGCATAGTATTCCATGGTGCATATATGCCACATTTTCTTAATCCAGTCTATCATTGATGGGCATATGGGTTAGTTCCAAGTCTTCGCTATTGTGAATAGTGTTGCAATAAACATATGTGTGCATGTGTCTTTATGGTAGCATGATTTATAATCCTTTGGGTACACACCCAGTAATGGGATCCCTGGATCAAATGGTATTTCAGTTCTAGATCCTTGAGGAATTGCCACACTGTCTTCCACAATGGTTGAACTAGTTTACACTCCTACCAACAGTGTAAAAGTGTTCCTGTTTCTCCACATCCTCTCTGGCATCTGTTGTTTCCTAACTTTTTAATGAATGAATGATCTATTTAAAGTGATAATATAAAAATTTAAAGTTACGTAGGAAAATAAACATGCTAATATTGGAGAAAATATTTCTGTATTTCCTTGATTTTAAAATCAAAGTAGTTTTCTTTAAAGCTAATATCAAACTAGTTGAACTTACATTATTTTTATTTAAAAAAATCTTTTATATCCTTTAGATCTCAAAAAATTTTGAAATTTGCAGATTCCATAATAATGTATGTCTAAAATTATGTAAACTCTTTTACTAATTATTATTATTTACTTTTTTAGAGACAGGGTCTTGCTCTGTGGTTCAGGCTGGAGTGCAGTCGTGCAATCATGGCTCACAGTATCCTCAAATTCCTGGGCTGTCATAGTATCTATGCTTTTGGTCTTTTCAGTACATTTCTTTCCAATTATGTAAGTGAATGAAACTCTGCTGCCAAAAGGAAATTCTAGTCAGATCCCTCTTGTTTCTGATCCCTTTATTGGTTTCTTATTGTTTGAATAAATACATTTCTTAGCCATATATTTTACTCCCACCAATAACTCTATCCTGCAACTACACTGAACTACCTGCCATTTTCCAAACATATTTCATGTGAGCTTTCATGCTTCAGTGACTTTGAACATATATTCCATTTTTCTAGACAATACTTTGATTAACTGTCACCTCTGCAGGAATGGCTGTGACCCCTATAGCGATCTTGGTCTCTCTGTCTTCTTGGGACTACAATTAGAGAACTAAGTCCATCTTACTGCAATCTTTGTGTGAATGCCAGTATCTACCCAATGCTATAACCTTAAGGGCAGAAATCATAGCATGCCATTTTTGTGTTTGGAATACAGTAGATCTTCAACAATTGTTTGCTAAATGACTAGTATAATAAATTCATATAACATTTTCCCACTAATTGGAGCTTTTAAGGGAAATACTTTAATTCAACAAGATTTCTATAGCAGACAGATCTTTGACTTCTATACACTGCTATTTAAGAAACTAATTTTGATTTGACAGTTGTTTCTGGATGTCTCAAATAACGTATTATTATAGATTTACTTAAATGTAAAGGCTTTTTAAATGTAGATTTTAACCTACATTACCACACTTCTTTGCTTAATGATTAAATGAACTGTTGCTTAGATTTTTATAAGAGAAAAGAGGCAGTAAATAAAATGCACATTTAATTAACACAGTGAATATTTTTTGTATCTACATATTTTAGTTGTTAATGGGATTTCATGACCTAAATTGGCCAGCAAACTGTAATATTATTTTATAACACTCATGCATATAAATGCTATAATAAATCTGCTAGAAAGAGAGAGAATGCAATCAAATTTAAAAGCCTCACCAGAAAGATGACAGTTTTCTTTCTGGTCATTTCTTTGAGTAGTTTGTATAAGTGGTATAAATCTCCACAAATCTATAAAATATTTTACAGTCTGCCAAATAAAATGTTCAAATTCCTCTCATGACTTCTTTCTGCAAGAAAAATGAACTCAATATTATGCTAATAGTAAAAAATATTTTCCCTAGTAGTTTTTATAATATTCAAAAAAGTTTACAATTAATTATGCCTACAATTTACAGTTCTTTAAAACTGGGAAATGCTTTAAGCATATTATTTTAATCTACTCGTACAATAGTTTTATGAAACAAGTATAACAATTTGTGATATTAACTCTTTCTTTCTTACTGAGAAGTGAAGTCCTAAAAGATTTGATAACTTATCCAAGGCAACATATATATGTCTTCTAGGTTTGCAATGAAATTAACTCATGGTATATAGTGTAGAAAAACGTCTTTCTTTCTTTTATTGACATGGTGTTTCTATGATTTTAATAAAAAAGTAAAAGTTAATTCAACTCCAACAAAACAGGCTTGAACATCTAATTTAACATTTTATTTATCTTTTAGATGTAAAAATGTCTCATTTTTTTCAAGTTTCACCCTCAAATTCTCCCCAATTCCAATCTTACTAATCAATGGTCTTACATGTATACAAAGCATTTACAAAGATATGCACATTATTTTCTTAGGAATATAAGTAGATTTAAGGAATATAACATTTTACACCATCTTACTCAATTCATATGCCACAACATTCCATTTCCCTGAAAGATCGAACATGTTTTTTGTTTTTATTTGTTTGTTTTGTTTTATTTTTTGAAACAGAGTCTCACTTTGTCTCCCAGGCTGGACTTCAGTGGCATGATTTCGGCTTATTGCAACCTTCACCTCCCAGGTTCAGGCAATTCTTGTGTACCTCGGCCAACCGAGTAGCTGGGATTACAGGTGCCTGCCACCACACCTGGCTAATTTTTGCATTTTTAGAGGAGATGGGGTTTCTCCATGTTGGCCAGTCTTGAATTCCTGACTTCAAGTGATCCGCCTCCCTCTGCCTCCCAAAGTGCTGGGATTACAGGCATGAGCCACCACACCCAGCCTTAACATGTCTTCTTAATGTTCACACCAGCCCTTTCTTCATCATTTATTCATCTCTTTGTTTTAATATTTGATTATCCCTTTGTTGTTTTCTTCTCCTCTCAGAAGAAACCATAGTTCTCTGGAGGAGCTGGGCTCAGACCAGTGTTTCCAGTTTCCTTTCTGCTGGTTGGAAACTGACCTGTCTTCCGTGTTCTCTGTAAGACACAGATAGCACATGCTACCCCTTTTCTCCCTTTTGGAAGATACATCTCCTGCTGTCAGGGAAGACTAAGGATATTTAAAGCCTCAATCTGAAGTGGCCTGTATAGTTGACAGAGGCTACGTAGGTTGTAGTAGACAGATCTTTTTGCACAACCACAGTGGGAAACTTCAGTGAAGCTGATTACAAGGAGCTAAAGTGAGAAGGGTTCTGTCCCTTTGGTTCTTGCTCCTTTCACTTGCCCATCTCTCTGTATCAAGAACACCAGAGCAGCAACCCCTAACACAGGACTCTAACACTGTGTAAGATAAGTTTTCAACCCAACACTGTTTACCTTATAATACAAGTCAGCACACTGAAACTAACGAGAGGAATAAGAGACAAAGATCTGATACAGAATGAGAACAGGAATAAGGCAGAAAGATAAAGAAAAGACAGAAAGCATTTTCTTTCAAGACTTGTTTTCTTTTGCTATTTCTTGGAGGGAGAAAAGGAAACATGCAAATATGGCTATCTACTAGGAATAAATTAGTTAGGTATAGTATGAAATGAAGACTAGAACTTCAGTTTTATTTTATTTTATTATTTTTTTTATTATACTTTAAGTTCTAGGGTACATGTGGATAACGTGCAGGTTTGTTACATATGTATACCTGTGCCATGTTGGCGTGCTGCACCCATCAACTCGTCAGCTCCCATCAACTCGTCATTTACATCAGATATAACTCCCAATGCAATCCCTCCCCCTCCCCCTCCACATGATAGGCCCTGGTGTGTGATGTTCCCCTTCACGAGTGCAAGTGAGCTCATTGTTCAGTTCCCACCTATGAGTGAGAACATGCGGTGTTTGGTTTTCTGTTCTTGCGATAGTTTGCTGAGAATGATGGTTTCCAGCTGCATCCATGTCCCTACAAAGGACACAAACTCATCCTTTTTTATGGCTGCATAGTATTCCATGGTGTATATGTGTCACATTTTCTTAATCCAGTCTGTCACTGATGGACATTTGGGTTGATTCCAAGTCTTTGCTATTGTGAATAGTGCCCCAATAAACATACATGTGCATGTGTCTTTATAGCAGCATGATTTATAATCCTTTGGTTATATACCCAGTAATGGGATGGCTGGGTCATGTGGTACTTCTAGTTCTAGATCCTTGAGGAATCACCATACTGTTTTCCATAATGGTTGAACTAGTTTACAATCCCACCAACAGTGTAAAAGTGTTCCTATTTCTCCACATCCTCTCCAGCACCTGTTGTTTCCTGACTTTTTAATGATTGCCATTCTAACTGGTGTGAGATGGTATCTCATTGTGGTTTTGATTTGCATTTTATGATGGCCAGTGATGATGAGCATTTTTTCATGTGTCTGTTGGCTGTATGAATATCTTCTTTTGAGAAGTGTCTGTTCATATCCTTTGCCCACTTTTTGATGGGGTTGTTTGTTTTTTTCTTGTAAATTTGTTTGAGTTCTTTGTAGGTTCTGGATATTAGCCCTTTGTCAGATGAGTAGATTGCAAAAATTTTCTCCCATTCTGTAGGCTGCCTGTTCACTCATGGTAGTTTCTTTTGCTGTGCAGAAGCTTTTTAGTTTAATTAGATCTCATTTGTCAATTTTGGCTTTTGTTGCCATTGCTTTTGGTGTTTTAGACATGAAGTCCTTGCCCATGCCTATGTCCTGAATGGTATTACCTAGGTTTTCTTCTTGGGTTTTTATGGTATTAGGTCTAACATTTAAGTCTCTAATCCATCTTGAATTAATTTTCGTATAAGGAGTAAGGAAAGGATCCAGTTTCAGCTTTCTACTTATGGCTAACCAATTTTCCCAGCACCATTTATTAAATAGGGAATCCTTTCCCCATTTCTTGTTTTAGCAGAACTGAAGGAGATAGAGACACAAAAAACCCTCCAAAAAATCAATGAATCCAGGAGTTGGTTTTTTGAAAAGATCAACAAAATTGATAGACCGCTAGCAAGACTAATAAAGAAGAAAAGAGAGAAGAATCAAATAGATGCAATAAAAAAATGATAAAGGGGATATCACCACTGACCCCACAGAAATACAAACTAACATCAGAGAATACTATAAACACCTCTACGCAAATAAACTAGAAAATCTAGAAGAATTGGATAATTTCCTGGACACTTACACTCTCCCAAGACTAAACCAGGAAGAAGCTGAATTCCTGAATAGACCAATAGCAGGCTCTGAAATTGAGGCAATAATTAATAGCCTACCAAGCAAAAAAAGTCCAGGACCAGATGGATTCACAGCTGAATTCTACCAGAGGTACAAAGAGGAGCTGGTACCATTCCTTCTGAAACTATTCCAATCAATAGAAAAAGAGGGAATCCTCCCTAACTCATTTTATGAGGCCAACATCATCCTGATACCAAAGCCTGGCAGAGACACAACTAAAAAAGAGAATTTTAGCCCAATATCCCTGATGAACATCGATGCAAAAATCCTCAATAAAATACTGGCAAACCGGATCGAGCAGCACATCAAAAAGCTTATCCACCATGATTAAGTGGGCTTCATCCCTGAGATGCAAGGCTGGTTCAACATACACAAATCAATAAACGTAATCCAGCATATAAACAGAACCAAAGACAAAAACCGCATTATTATCTCAATAGATGCAGAAAAGACCTTTGACAAAATTCAACAGCCCTTCATGCTAAAAACGCTCAATAAATTCGGTATTGATGGAACGTATCTCAAAATCATAAGAGCTATTTATGACAAACCCACAGCCAATATCATACTGAATGGGCAAAAACTGGAAAAATTCCCTTTGAAAACTGGTACAAGACAGGGATGCCCTCTCTCGCCACTCCTGTTCAATGTAGTGTTGGAAGTTCTGGCTAGGGCAATCAGGCAAGAGAAAGAAATCAAGGGTATTCAGTTAGGAAAAGAAGAAGTCAAATTGTCCCTGTTTGCAGATGACATGATTGTATATTTAGAAAACCCCATTGTCTCAGCCCAAAATCTCCTTAAGCTGATAAGCAACTTCAGCAAAGTCTCAGGATACAAAATTAATGTGCAAAAATCACAAGCATTCTTATACACCAATAACAGACAAACAGAGAGCCAAATCAGGAATGAACTTCCATTCACAATTGCTTCAAAGAGAATGAAGTACCTAGGAATCCAACTTACTAGGGATGTAAAGGACCTCTTCAAGGAGAACTACAAACCACTGCTCAGTGAAATAAAAGAGGACACAAACAAATGGAAGAACATACCATGCTCATGGATAGGAAGAATCAATATCGTGAAAATGGCCATACTGCCCAAGGTAATTTATAGATTCAATGCCATCCCCATCAAGCTACCAAAGAGTTTCTTCACAGAATTGGAAAAAACTGCTTTAAAGTTCATATGGAACCAAAAAAGAGCCCACATTGCCAAGACAATCCTAAGTCAAAAGAAGAAAACTGGAGGCATCACACTACCTGACTTCAAACTATACTACAAGGCTATAGTAACCAAAACAGCATGGTACTGGTACCAAAACAGAGATATAGACCAATGGAACAGAACAGAGTCCTCAGAAATAATACCACATATCTACAGCCATCTGAGCTTTGACAAACCTCAGTAGAACTTCAGTTTTTCTAAAAAAAAAAAAAAAAATGGAGAACTTGGAGTATGCCAGATCTATTTGTAGGTCAAGGACTCTACTAAGCTTTCTGACACACAAAGGTAGGCCTCTAGGTAGACTGACCTCTTCTAAATTGTCATTTCATTGAAAGGATAAAGAATTGTTTTTCAATTATAGCATTTTCTGAGGCCTCCACGTCCTTTTTGTTTGTTTATTTAAACAATAAATATATTTAGGAAAAGTTCAAGCAACTTTTACAATTGTTTTACAAAGAGTTAGGAAAAGAATGGCTTCCACAGTTTAAAAAATTATCTAGTTGTTTAATTATGCAAATTGCCTATTATAGCTTATGTTTATGGTTGGCTATTTCGTCACATCATGATATAATACTTGCAATACAATACAACCTAAGGGGTCTAATAAAGTGGAAATAGTTCATTCATACAATCCTAATTAATCAATAATCTTTAATTAGAAAATTATATGCTAGGAATTAACATTTTTTCAACCCTCGCATTGAGCAAATGTGTATAATCTTTTAATTTATAGTTGTTACAATCAAAGAGAGATAACAAAATGACTGAAGAAAAGAAATAGAAACATTTGCTTAGATTCTGTATCTTCAGAGGAAAATTCATCTATAGAATTCAGCCCCAAAGTGGACTCATTTCTCTTTTCAGGAAGTAGTTACAAGGAGTGAAATCCTTGGTTTAAAGAAGGATCTTAAGAAAACCCCATGGTGGCCAGACATTTCTGGTGCTACTGGGGGACTGAACTGGCCAGGAAAATTCCATTCTGGAAACTAATACGGGAAATTTCATATGCTTCTTGGGGGAAGATGTAGGGAGGAAGGAAATCCTGCTCCCATCAACTCACCCAATTTTTTCATTACCAATATGGGCTTTCAAATTGGTAATAGGGTAGAGGAAGGAAGCCTTGGTCAGGGGCTTCACTTTCAAGAAAAGAGACAGATACTATCTTCGGTGGCTGAGTCTGCAGCTCCCAGCGAGATCAACCCAGAAGGTGGGTAATTTCTGCATTTCCAACTGATGTACCTGGTTCATCTTATTGGGCTGGTTGGACAGTGGGTGCAGCCCAAGGAGGGCAAGCTGAAGCAGGGTGGGGCATCGCCTAACCCGGGAAGTGCAAGGGGTTGGGAAATTCTCTCCCATACCCAAAGGAAGCCGTGAGGTACTGTGCCTTGAGGAATGGTGCACTCCACCCCAGATACTGCACTTTTCCCATGGTTTTCACAACTCGCAGACCAGGAGATTCCCTCAGTGCCTATGCCACCAGGGCCCTGGGTTTCAAGCACAAAACTCGGTAGCAGTTTGGGCAGACACCGAGCTAACTACAGGAGTCTTTTTTTTTTTTTTTCCATGCCCCAGTGGTGCCTGGAACACCAGCTAGAAAGAACTGTTCCCTCCTCTGGAAAGAGGGCTGAAGTCTGGGAGCTAAGTGGATTGGCTTGGCAGGTCACACCCCCATGGAGCCCAGCAAGCTAAGATCCACTGGCTTGAAATTCTCACTGCCAGCACAGCAATGTGAGGTCGACCTGGGATGCTCAAGCTTGGTGGGGGGAGGGGTGTCCACCATTGCTGAGGCTTGAGTAGGCAGTTTTACCTTCACTGTGTAAACGAAGTCGCTAGGAAGTTTGAACTGGGTGGAGCCCACCACAGCTCAGCAAAGCCACTGTATTCAGACTGCCTCTCTAGATTTCTCCTCTCTGGGCAGGGCATCTCTGAAAAAAAGGCAGCAGCCTCAGTCAGGGACCTATAGATAAAATCCCCACCTCCCTGTGACAGAGCATCTGGGGGAAGGGGCAGCTGTAGGTACAGCTTCAGCAGACTTAAACTTCCCTGTCTGATAGCTCTGAAGAGAGCAGTGGATCTCCCAGCACAGCACTCTAGCTCTGCTAAGGAACAGAGGGCCTCGTCAAGGGGGTCCCTGACCCCCATGTATCCTGATTGGGAGACACCACCCAGTAGGAGCCAACAGAAACCTCATTTAGTAGAGGTCTGGCTGGCACCTGGCAGGTGCCCCATCAAAATTAAAAAGAACTAGAGAAGCAGGAGCAAACAAATTCAAAACCTAGCAGAAGGCAAAAAATACCTGAGATCAGAGCAAAACTGAAGGAGACAGAGACATGAAATCTCTTCAAAAAATAAATGAATCCAGGAGCTGTTTTTTTGAAAAGATCAACAAAATAGACCACTAACCAGACTAATAAAGAAGAAGAGAGAGAAGAATCAAATAGACGCAATACAAAATGATTAAGGGGATATCATCACTGATCTCACAGAAATACAAACTGACATCAGAGAATACTATAAACACCTCTATGCAAATAAACCAGAAAATCTAGAAGAAATGGATAAATTCCTGGACACATACACCCTCCCAAGTCTATACTAGGAAGAAATTGAATCCCTGAATGGACCAATAACAAGTTCTGAAATTGAGACAGTAATTAATAGCCCTCCAACCAGAAAAAGTCCAGGACTAGACAGATTCACAGCCACATTCTACCAGAGGTACAAGGAGGAGCTAGTACCATTCCTTCTGAAACTATTCCAAACAATAGAAAAAGAGGGACTCCTCCCTAACACATTTTATGAAGTCAGCATTATCCTAATACCAAAACATGGCAGAGACACAACACATAGAGAAAATTTCAGGCTAACATTCCTGATGAACATAGATGAAAAAATCCTCAATAAAATACTGGCAAACTGAATCCAGGAGCACATCAAAGCTTATCCACCACCATCAAGTCAGCTTAATACCTGGGATGCAAGGCTGGTTCAACATACACAAATCAATAATCATAATCCATCACATAAACAGAACCAATGACAAAAACCACATGATTATCTCAGTAGATGCAGGAAAGGCCTTTGACAACATTCCACACCCCTTCATGCTAAAAACTCTCAATAAACTACATATTGATGGAACGTATATCAAAACAATAAGAGCTATTTATGACAAACTGCCAGCCAATATTATATTGAGTCGGCAAAAACTGGAAGCATTCCCTTTGAAAAATGGGAGAAGACAAGGGTGCCCTCTCTCACCACTCCTATTCAACATTGTAATTGGAAATTATTGTCAGGGCAATCAGGCAAAATAAAGAAATAAAGGGTATTCAATTAGGAAAAGAGGAAGTAAAATTGTTTCTATTTGCAGATGACATGATTGTATGTTTGGAAAACCCCATCGTCTCAGTCCAAAATCTCCTTAAGTTGCTGAAAAGTAACTTCAGCAATGTCTCAGGATACAAAATCAAGGTGCAAAAATTACAAGCATTTCTATACACCAGTAACAGACAAAGAGCCAAATCATGAGTGAACTCCCATTCACAATTGCTACAAAGAGAATAAAATACCTACAAATCCAACTTACAAGGGATATGAAGGACCTCTTCAAGGAGAACTACAAAGCAGTGCTCAAGGAAATAAGAGATGACACAAACAAATGATAAAACATTCCTTGCTCAGGAAGAGGAAGAATCAATATCGTGAAAATGGCCATACTGCCCAGAGTAATTTATAGATTCAATGCTATCCTCATCAAGGTACCATTGACTTTCTTCACAGAATTAGACAAAACTACTTTAAATTTCATATGGAACCAAAAAAGAGCCCACATAGCCAAGATAATCCTAAGCAAAAAGAACAAAGCTGGATACATCACGCTACCTGACCTCAAACTGTACTACAAGGCTACAGTAACAAAAACAATGTTGTACTAGTACCAAAACAGAGATATAGACCAATGGAACAGAACAGAGGCCTTAGAAATAATACCATACATCTACAACCATTTTACTTTTGACAAACCTGAAAAAAAGGCAATGGGGAAAAGTTTCCCTATTTAATAAATGGTTTGGGAAAACTGGCTAGCCATATGCAGAAAACTGAAACTGGATCCTTTCCTTATATCTTCTACAAAAATTACCTCAAGGTGGATTAAATACTTATATGTATGACCTAAAACCATAAAAACCCTAGAGGAAAACCTAGGCAACACCATTCAGGTCATAGGCATGGGCAAAGACTTCATGATTAAAACACCAAAAGAAATGGCAACAAAAGCCAAAATTGGCAAATGGGATCTAATTAAACTAAAGAGTTTCTGCACAGCAAAAGAAACTTTTATCAGAGTGGACAGGCAACCTAAAGAATGGGAGAGAATTGTTGCAATCTATCCATCTGACACAGTGCTAATATCCAAAATCTACAAAGAACTTCAACAAATTTACAAGAAAAAAAAAAACAACCACATCAAAAAGTAGGTGAAGGATATGAAGAGACACTTTTCAAAAGAAGACATTTATGCAGCCCACAAATATATGAAAAAAAGCTCATCATCACTGGTCATTAGAAAAATGCAAATCAAAACCACAATGAAATACTATCTCGACCATCTCGTGCCAGTTAGAATGGTGATCATTAAAAAGTCAGAAAACAATAGATGCTGGAGCAGATGTGGAGAAATAGGAATGCTTTTACATTATTTGTGGGAGTGTAAATTAGTTCAGCCATTGTGGAAGACAGTCTGGTGATTCCTCAAGGATCTAGAACCAGAAATACCATTTGACTCAGCACCTCATTACTGGGTATATACCCAAAGGGTTATAAATCATTCTACTATAAAGATACATGCACACATATGTTTATTATGGCACAGTTCACAATAGCAAATACTTGGAACCAACCCAATGCCCAACAATGAAGACTGAATAAAGAAAATGTGTTGGGGGGTGAGCCCAAGATGGCCAAATAGTAACAGCTCCAGCCTCCAGCTCCCAGCGTGAGTGACACAGAAGATGAGTGATTTCTGCATTTTCAACTGAGATGCGGGGTTCATCTCACTGGGGCATATGGGACAGTTGGCACTGGTCTGTGGGTGCAGCCCAGTTGAAGTAGGGCGAGGCATCACCTCACCTGGGAAGTGCAAGGGGGAAGGGAATTCCTTTTCCTAGCCAAAGGAAATTGAGACACACAACACTTGGAAAATTGGGTAACTCCCATCCTAATACTGTGCTTTACCAAGGGTCTTAGCAAACAGCACTCCAGGAGATTATATCCCACACCTGGCCCAGGGGGTCCCACGCCCACAGAGCCAGCCTCCTTCATTGCTAGCACAGCAGTCTGAGATCTAACTGCAAGGTGGCAGCTAGGCTGGGGGAGGGGCACTCGCCATTGCTGAGGCTTAAGTAGGTAAACAAAGCCGCTGGGAAGCTTGAATTGAGTGGAGCCCACCACAGCTCAAGGAGGCCGCCGTGCCTCTGTAGACTCCTCCTCTGGGGACAGGACATAGCTAAACAAAAAGCAGCAGAAACCTCGGCAGAAGTAAATGTCCCTGTCTGACAGCTTTGAAGAGAGCAGTGGATCTCCCAGCATGGAGGTTGAGATCCAAGAATGGACAGACTGCCTACTCAAGTGGGTCCCTGAACCCTGAGTAGCCTAACTGGGAAACATCACTCACTAGGTGCAGATCCACACCTCATACCTCACACGGCAGGGTACACCCCTGAGATGAAGCTTCCAGAGCAAGAATCAGACAGCAACACTCGCTGTTCAGCAATATTCTATCTTCTGCAGCCTCCACTGCTGATACCCAGGCAAAAAGGGTCTGGAGTGGACCTCAAGCAAACTCCAACAGACCTACAGCTGAGGGTCCTCACTGTTAGAAGGAAAACTAACAAACAGAAAGGACACCCACACCAAAACCCCATCAGTACATCACCATCATCAAAGACCAAAGGGAGATAAAACCACAAAGATGGGGAAAAAGCAGTGCAGAAAACCTGGAAATTCAAAAAATCAGATCGCATCTCCCCCTCCAAAGGAACGCAGCTCATCGCCAGCAATGGAAGAAACCTGGATGGATAATGACATTGACGAGTTGAGAGAAGAAGGCTTCAGTCGATCAAACTTCTCAGAGCTAAAGGAGGAACTACGTAACCAGCGCAAAGAAACTAAAAGCCTTGAAAAAAGAATGGATGAATGGATAACTAGAATAATCAATGCAGAGAAGACCTTAAAAGAACTGATAGAGATGAAAACCATAACACGAGAACTACATGACAAATACATAAGCTTCAGTAAGCAACTCAATCAACTGGAAGAAAGAGTATCAGCGATTGAAGATCAAATGAATGAAATGAAGTGAGAAGAGAATTGTAGAGAAAAAAGAGTAAAAATAAATGAACAAAGCCTCCAAGAAAAATGGGATTATGTGAAAAACCAAATCTACATCTGATTGGTGTGCCTGAAAGTGACGGGGAAAATGGAACCAAGTTGGAAAACACTCTGCAGGATATCATCCAGGAGAACTTCCCCAACCTAGTAAGGCAGGCCAACATTCAAATTCTGGAAATATAGAGAATGCCACAAAGATACTCCTCGAGAAGAGCAACTCCAAGACACATAATTGTCAAATTCACCAAAGTTGAAATGAAGGAAAAAATGTCAAGGGCAGCCAGAGAGAAAGGTTGGGTTACACACAAAGGGAAGCCCATTAGACTAACAGCAGATCTCTCAGCAGAAACTCTCCAAGCCAGAAGACAGTAGGGACCAATATTCAACATTCTTAAAGAAAAGAATTTTCAATCCAGAATTTCATATCCAGCCAAACTAAGTTTCATAAGTGAAGGAGAAATAAAATCCTTTACAGACAAGCAAATGCTTAGAGATTTTGCCACCACCAGGCCTGCCCTACAAGAGATTCTGAAGGAAGCACTAAACGTGCAAAGGAACAACAGGTACCAGCCATTGCAAAAACATGTCAAAATGTAAAGTCTATTGATGCTAGGAAGAAACTGAACCAACTAGCAACCAAAATAACCAGTTAATATCATAATGACAGGATCAAATTCACACATAACAATAATAACCTTAAATGTAAATGAACTAAATGGTCCAATGAAAAGACACAGACTGGCAAATTGGATAAAGAATCAAGACCCATCAGTTTACTGTATTCAGGAGACCCATCTCACATGCAGAGACACACATAGGCTCAAAATAAGGGGATGGAGGAAGATCTACCAAGCAAATGGAAAACAAACAAACAAACAAACAAAAAAGCAGGGGTTGCAATACTAGTCTCTGATAATACAGACTTTAAACCATCAAAGATCAAAAGAGACAAAGAAGGTCATTACATAATGGTAAAGGGATCAATTCATCAGGAAGAGCTAACTATCATAAATATATATGTACCCAATATAGGAGCACCTAGATTCATAAAGCAAGTCCTTAGAGACTTACAAAGAGACTTAGACACCCATAAAATAATAATAGGAGATTTAACACCCCACTGTCAATATTAGACAGATAAACAAGATAGAAAATTAACAAGGATATCCAGGAATTGAACTCAACTCTGCACCAAGCAGACCTAATAGACATCTACAGAACTCTCCACCCCAAATCAACAGAATATACATTCTTCTCAGCATCACATTGCACTTATTCCAAAACTGACCACATAGTTGGAAGTAAAGCACTCCTCAGCAAATGTAAGAGAATGGAAATTATAACAAACTGTCTCTCAGACCACAGTGCAATCAAACTAGAACTCAAGAGTAAGAAACTCAATCAAAACTGCTCAACTACATGGAAACTGAACAACCTGCTCCTGAATGACTACTGGGTACATAATGAAATGAAAGCAGAAATAAAGATGTTCTTTGAAACCAATGAGAACAAGGATACAACATATCAGAATCTCTGGGACATATTTAAAGCAGTGTGTAGAGAGAAATTTATAGCAATAAATGTCCACAAGAGAAAGCAGGAAAGATCTAAAATTGACACCCTAACATCACAATTAAAAGAACTAGAGAAGCAAGAGCAAACACGTTCAAAAGCTAGCAGAAGGCAAGAAATAACTAAGATCAGAGCAGAACTGAAGAAGATAGAGACACAAAAAACGCTTCAAAAAATCAATGAATCCAGGAGCTGGATTTTTGAAAAAATCAACAAAATTGATAGACCGCTAGCAAGACTAATAAAGAAGAAAAGAGAGAAGGATCAAATAGATGCAATAAAAAATAATAAAGGGGATATCACCTCTGACCCCACAGAAATACAAACTGCCATCAGAGAATAACTATAAACACCTCTACGCAAATAAACTGGAAAACCTAGAAGAAATTGATAATTTCCTGGACACTTACACTCTCTCAAGACTAAACCAGGAAGAAGTTGAATCCATGAACAGACCAATAGCAGGCTCTGAAATTGAGACAGTAATTAATAGCCTACCAACCAAAAAACGTCCAGGACCAGACGGATTCACAGCTGTATTCTACCAGAGGTACAAGGAAGAGTTGGTACCATTCCTTCTGAAACCCTCCAATCAACAGAAAAGAGGGAATCCTCTTTAACTCATTTTATGAGGCCATATCATCCTGATACCAAAGCCTCACAGAGATACAACAAAAAAAGAGAATTTTAGACCAATATCCCTGATGAACATTATTGCAAAAATCCTCAATAAAATACCGGCAAACAGAATCCAGCAGCACATCCAAAAGCTTATCAAAAAGCTTATTCACCATGATCAAGTGGGTTTCATCCCTGGGATGCAAGGCTGATTCAACATCCTCAAATCCATAAACGTAATCCAGCATATAAACAGAACCAAAGACAAAAACCGCATTATTATCTCAATAGATGCAGAAAAGACCTTTGACAAAATTCAACAGCCCTTCATGCTAAAAACTCTCAATAAATTCAGTACTGATGGAACGTACCTCAAAATCATAAGAGCTATTTATGACAAACCCACAGCCAATATCATACTGAATGGGCAAAAACTGGAAAAATTCCCTTTGAAAACTGGTACAAGACAGGGATGCCCTCTCTCACCACTCCTGTTCAACGTAGTGTTGGAAGTTCTGGCTAGGGCAATCAGGCAAGAGAAAGAAATCAAGGGTATTCAGTTAGGAAAAGAAGAAGTCAAATTGTCCCTGTTTGCAGATGACATGATTGTATATTTAGAAAACCCCATTGTCTCAGTCCAAAATCTCCTTAAGCTGATAAGCAACTTTAGCAAAGTCTCAGGATACAAAATCAATGTGCAAAAATCACAAGCATTCTTATACACCAGTAACAGACAAACAGAGAGCCAAATCATGAATGAACTCCCATTCACAATACCTTAAAAGAGAACAAAATACCTAGGAATCTAACTTACAAGGGATGTAAAGGACCCCTTCAAGGAGAACTACAAACCACTGCTCAGTGAAATAAAAGAGGAAACACAAATAAATGGAAGAACATACCATGCTCATGGATAGGAAGAATCAATATTGTGAAAATGGCCATCCCCATTAAGCTACCAATGACTTTCTTCACAGAATTGGAAAAAAACTGCTTTAAAGTTCATATGGAACCACAAAAGATCCCACATTGCCAAGACAATCCTAAGCCAAAAGAAGAAAGCTAGAGGCATCACGCTACCCGACTTCAAACTATACTACAAGGCTACAGTAACCAAAACAGGGTGGTACTGGTACCAAAACAGAGATATAGACCAATGGAACAGAACAGAGCCCTCAAAAATAATACCACACATCTATAGCCATCTGATCTTTGACAAACCTGACAAAAACAAGAAATGGGGAAAGGATTCCCTATATAATAAAAGATGCTGGGAAAATTGGCTAGCCATAAGTAGAAAGCTGAAACTGGATTCTTTCCTTACTTCTTATACAAAAATTAATTCAAGATGAATTGGAGACTTAAATGTTAGACCTAATACCATAAAAACCCTAGAAGAAACCTAGGTAATACCATTCAGAACAAAGGCATGGGCAAGGACTTCATGTCTAAAACACCAAAAGCAATGGCAACAAAAGCCAAAATTGACAGATGGGATCTAATTAAACTAAAAAGCTTCTGCACAGCAAAAGAAACTACCATCAGAGTGAACAGGCAACCTACAGAATGGGAGAAAATTTTTGCAATCTACTCATCTGACAAAGGGCTAATATCCAGAACCTACAAAGAACTCAAACAAATTTACAAGAAAAAAACAAACAACCCCATCAAAAAGTGGGCAAAGGATATGAACAGACACTTCTCAAAAGAAGCCATTCATACAGCCAACAGATAAATGACAAAATGCTCATCATCACTCACCGTCATAGAAATGCAAATCAAAACCACAACGAGATACCATCTCATACCAGTTAGAATGGCAATCATTAAAAAATCAGGAAACAACAGGTGCTGGAGAGGATGTGGAGAAATAGGAACACTTTTACACTGTTGGTGGGACTGTAAACTAGTTCAACCATTGTGGAAAACAGTATGGCGATTCCTCAAGGATCTAGAGCTAGAAATACCATATGACCCAGCCATCCCATTACTGGGTATATACCCAAAGGATTATAAATCATGCTGCTATAAAGACACATGCACATGTATGTTTATTGGGGCACTATTCACAATAGCAAAGACTTGGAATCAACCCAAATGTCCATCAGTGACAGACTGGATTAAGAAAATGTGACACATATACACCATGGAATACTATGCAGCCATAAAAAAGGATGAGTTTGTGTCCTTTGTAGGGACATGGATGCAGCTGGAAACCATCATTTTCAGCAAACTATTGCAAGAACAGAAAACCAAACACCGCATGTTTTCACTCATAGGTGGGAACTGAACAATGAGATCACTTGCACTCGGGAAGGGGAACCTCACACACCAGGGCCTATCACGGGGAGGGGGGAGGGGGAGGGATTGCGTTGGGAGTTATACCTGATGTAAATGATGAGTTAATGGGTGCAGCACACCAACATGGCACATGTATACATATGTAACAAATCTGTACGTTGTGCACATGTACCCTAGAACTTAAAGTATAATAATAATAAAAAAAAGAAAATGTGTCACATATACACTATGGAACATTATGTAGCCATAAAAAAGGATGAGTTCATGTTCTTGGCAGGGACATAGATGAAGTTGGAAACCATCATTCTCAGAAAACTAACACAAGAACAGAAAACCAAACATCGCATGTTCTCACTCATATGTAGGACCTGAACAATGAGAACACTTGGACAGAGGGATGGGAATATCACACACTGGGACCTGTCAAGGGATGGGGAGATAGGGGAGGAATAGCATTAGGAGAAATACCTAATGTAGATGATGGGTTAATGGGTGCAGCAAACCACCATGGCATGTGTATACCTATGTAAAAACCTGCACATTCTGCACATGTACCCCAAAACTTAAAGTGTAAAAAAAAGAGACAGTGAAAATGGAAATTGCCAAATGCTTCTTTAGTATTTATTTCACTTTTGATGACATTATTTTTCATTGGCAGAAGGCATGTAGTAGATAATGAATCCTGCTGGTCTCTGTTGATGATAAGATGCCAAAGCAGGAGTAAATTTTCTTGACATCCAGAGCAAGAGCTGGAGCAGAAATTCAGGTGTTATCTCGTCAACACAGCATGTAGATCCTGGATCCATGAGCCCTGTCAGATGGACTCACTCCTTACCAAAAAATCTGGAAGATCCTCAGGTCCTTTTAAGCCTCTGCTAAATGCTGCTCAGATACCTCTCCAAAATTTCAAATTTGACATCCACTTTAGTTAATTTTGAAATGCTGTGTATGTGTATGTTCTTTTCTCATACATTACTAAAGTTTCTTGACCAACCTGGGCTATCAAACATATATCACATATTTTGTTATCAAGGGCAACAAAGCAGATTTTTAAGGAACAAATAATTCTTTGTTTGTTGTTGTTCTTTTAAACTTTGGCTTGCCTTTTTGGCAGATGTTCTACTCTGCATGTCTTCATCCGCTTTGCAACTATCTCTAAACTATCCTTTCCCTCTATTAGGAAAAGTAGCTAGTTTTGTCATCATCATTGATATTAGTTTGTTTTTCATTTATTGTTATAATTCATTCATTATATTACTAATGAAGCTCTTGTATTTCACTTTTAGGGTTTGCATTTTCCGATTCCAAGGATTCATTCTTACTTTTCAGAGTTGATGCAAGTCATAACTGCTTCTTTTTTTCTTCTTTTGGAACATAAATATATAGATAAATATGAATAAAAATATATGTAAGTATATTTATATATTACATATATACGCATAGCATATTTATATATATATTTATATACACACACACACACACTTCCAGGAAATGCTTATTCTTTCCTCGGTTTGCTTGTGTGAAGGCTTGTGCCTGTCTAATCTATAGTTGAGCTGGCTCTCTGGGCTTTGGGAGTTATGAGGCATTCTCTTTACTATTCCAGCTTTTTATGCTTCTGAAGATGTCTCTCTACTTTGCTGACCTGCCCCCTTTTACCTGTAGGAGTACAGTCTATGAAAGCCCAGTAAGACTTGGGATGGCACATTCTCTTCTCTTTGCTGCAATCTTTGAAAGGGTGTGGTCTTGCACTTTGTGAAGTCCCTCTGTAAAGTTGGTTGATAATATGGTATTGCTTTATGTGGGAGACTACTTAAAATTCCAATTAACTGTTCCAACCTATATGTGGCCATTAATAGTTTGTTAAAAGTTGGACTGGTCCTCTTTTCTGTCTAAAGCAGATTGCCTCCTGCTGCTGCAGTGCCCTCAGGTATGAAAACAGTCATGTGATCCCTTTATTCTGATAAGATGTCTTTTTTTCTGGAATTTGGTCATGTAATTTTGTACCTTCAGTTTTCTGAGTTAAAATATAACATTTTAGTGTATCTTGCTTATTCTTAAGTATTCTTTTAATAGGTATCTCCCCACAAAACTCTTCTGTTTATCTTAAATGAGGACAGCACCACCAACAAATACAATAATTCAAGTCAAATCTGAGATAATGTAGATTTACTCCTCAAATGTTGTATTCAGTAGCACTGGTGATCCTTCCATAAGTGACTAGGTTAATAACAACACTCAAAGCTAAAAGTAAAGTATATGTGTGAGTTTTAGATTTTACATGGGCTATTTATTTGCAACTAATATATGCAGTGGAAAAGTCTCCAATCTTAATATTCTATGCATATTATGGTACTAAGGTGGAAGTGAATAGTGTGAAGTATGGCAGATTACGTAAGAAAATGAATCTACACAATATTCTTATTCTGAATTGATGTCTATCCTTCCAATTCCCCAGGCCAGTTACAGTCATTCTTAACTCCATCTTTAAATCCACACTCAATATATTAGGCAACTGTGCTGGTCCCATATTCAAAATATATCCATAACAATGGCTCACTAAAGTTACTACTAGCATCTTGGTCTCAGCGACTATGATTTCTTACTTGGTTTTAACTAGTATATTTTTAACTCATCTCCATTCTTTTGCTCTGGCAACATTTTTTCTTCCTCTCCCCACAATGTATTGTAAATAGAACAACTAGAATGACTTTATTAAAATGGAAGTCAGATAATCAAGTTTTTCTACACAAAATCAAATAATATATTCTCATTTATTGCTAAACAAATGCGAATTACAATGGTATAAAAGGCCTTCTTGACCTGGCGCCTTCCTTGAACTCATCTCTTGCATCAGCAGCAGCCACGTTGTCTTCCTTGGTGTCCTGTGAATCATGAGGTCCTGATGTAGGAACTTTGCATTGGATGTTTTTTTTTTTTTTTTTTGAAATCTGGAAATCCCTTCTCCTAAATATTCCCATGGTTCTAACATTTATCCTCCTTAAGTCAAATATAGTCAACTCTATTCTAACCATTAAACTGCAAATTTCTCCCTTCAGACAGGAATTCTAATATACCTGAACTTGACCAATAGTTTTTCTTCTCTATAGTATTTATCATTTTTTAATATGCTATATGACTTAATTACTTATTTTCTGTCTTTTCACATTGACTGCCAAGTTTATAAAAACAGTAATCTTTCTTTTCTCTGATTGTTTGCTAGTCACCTGCTAAATCATTAAAAAAAAAATTTGTTGAAGGAACGAATCAACAGGGAGGTAAAAGCTAGTACACCACTACTAATCCACTTTTTTTGTGTAAATTCCACCAAGATATTCAGCAACAAATAGTTTTTTTTCTCAGATTTCAATTTTAATATAAATTGATGATCTTTAAGAAAAATTCACTTGGTGATCTGTATCTGTACAGGTAGCAGGAGTTTTTAATGGGTTGTAGCTCTTTATTATTTTTAATGAGCTGGGATTTCAAAGTTCTATCTATCTCTAAGGAGATTTCTAGAAGAATATTCAATTTTTATTAGATAATACAGGGATATACTTACCAGGACAGAGTAGTCACATTTCCAACAGGTCCACAAGCAATCAGATTCACAATCCTAATTTTGCACTGAGTTCTAATAATGTAGTTAATTATTGATTTAAAAAAAATTTGACCAAGCAAGAAGAAAATTCACTATTTTGTCAAAAACAGCACATTCCTAATTTGCCTATGGAAGAGTATGCAATGCTTCTAAATGGGGATGAAATCTACATGATTATATAGAAGATTGTTCCTTATTCTAAATTGTAACTAAAGCAGAAATTCAAAGCTTATGAAATAAGGCAGATAGTCTCAAGGTAAAACTCCTAAGTAATATTACGTTTAAATGCAGAGGTAGGCAATGGACCATATGACATGGTAAAGCACAAAAAGAGTAGGGCACTACACTCAATCTTATTAAATTCACTGTGAAAATACCACAGCCAGAAGCTATTCAGTTTTTGGAGAAGACGGGAAAGTACCAAGATATCATGGGAAAATGCAGACAGGGAAAAAATACAGATTCAAAGTGAAATTCAAAGTTAAAAAAGGTAATCCTGCTTAAAGGAAAAAATAAATCAGATCAGTACTAGAAACAAAATCCAGAGGATCAGACAAGGCAGAAATGTTTCGTTCAGATAGACCCAATTGTTTTTTGGAAGAATAATACAATAATATAAATAATTTATGAAATGTGTTTTGCAGTTGGCTTATAACAGAATCCTTTAGGCCAAAAAATATTTGACGTCTTTACATATGGCTATTAACAGGTAACTATGTTGCTCTTTTATGGTTAACTTTTTTGCTCTTATGAAGGCTGCTAATTTGTGCAACTCCAGGAGCACATTCTATTCACATGTAACATAACACTATGTGAAATATTTCTCTTAGCATCAAGTAATATGGTAGCAATACTGCTTACTATGTATCATAGCTTTACATATTTTAAATCATTTAATCATGTCAATAATTGTATGAGTTAGGAATTTTTATTATCCCATTTTACATATTCAAGAAATAAAGCACAGAGTTAACTAACTTGCACAAGTTGAACAGTTAAACGTGTTAGATCCAGAATTTCAGTACAGGAAATCTGTCTTCCTGATCAGCGTTCTTAACTCGGCTATTATTCTGCCTCTTCAAAAGAATAATTATTGAACACCTTCAGTGTTTTGGGCACCCATTCTTAGTATTAGGAAATGGCGAGAAACATAAAAGCCCATCTCTTACTCTCATTAGCTTTTATTTCTGTGAAGATAATCAGACCATAAGTAACGGTTAATGCATAGGGTGTGTGTGTGTGTATGTGTGTGTGTGTGTGTGTTCCAACCACTGTTCAAATCGCTTTATAAATATTAACACATTCAGTCCTCACAACAGCCATTTTAGATAGTTGCCATGATTATTCCTCTTTTACAGGTGATAAAACTGAGGGCAAAAGGGTTAAATGATATGCCCTGAGGTCACAGAACTAGCAAAACACATTTTCCCTACTCTCAAATAGAGGACTGTCACTAAACTAATTATACAGAAAAGTCTTTCTGAAGAAAGTGAAGTAAGAGCTCTTTTAGAATTTCCTAATTTTTTTAGCTTTTTTTTTTTTTTTTCCCCAAAACACTTTAAAATCCCAGGACAACCCATGCTTTTTTATTGCCATCCACATGAAAGAAGAGAAGAAAAAATTACAAGTAATTAATGAAAAATAAAGAGCCAAGTGTGTTTACAAGTATACAACATGCATCTGTATGTATATTTATATCTGTAAGGCTCTTTCTGGATAGAAAGACACAGACAAGCCAAACACATGCATTTTTTCCCCCTTTTTGTACAATTCATGTATTTTACACAATGAAGCAAAGGATGGATGAAAGGATGTTTGGATAGATGAATAGATGGATTGATTAGATGAGTAAGCAGGTAGATGGAGAGGAAAACAGAGTGGGGGAGGATGGAATGAAGAAAGCTGTGGGGGAGAGAGATTTACAGCTTGAACAAAAGAAATATACAACAGAATATAATTGAAAAGTAACTACACCAATATTTTTTACACCCCTTTTATACTGTGATAATAGATTTATGAGAATTATCTAGTTTCTTAGATCCTTACTCAGGTAGCTTTCTTGTTTGGAGAAGAAAAATGTTTGAGATTCATTAATCTTTACCTGATGTCTCACATCATTAACAGTATTGTGATTCTGGAACACGAGAGGACTAGGAGTTACATTTCTATTCCTCTATGCAATGCATACTCCAAAACAAGTGATATGCTTTGGCTGTGCCCTCACACAAATCTCATCTTGAATTTTAACTCCCTTAATTTCCACATGTTGTGAGAGGGACCTGGTGGGAGACAACTGAATCATGGGAGCACTTTTCTTCATACTGTTCTTGTGGTAGTGAATAAGTCTCACGAGATATGATGGTTTTATAAGGGGAAACCCTTTTCACTTGGCTCTCAATTCTCTCTTGTCTGCCGCCATGGAGGACAGCTTTCACCTTCTGCCATGACTGTGAGGCCTTCTCGGCCATGTGGAACTGTGAGTCCATTAAACATCTTTTTCTTTATAAATTACCCAGTCTTGAGTATGTCTTTATCACCAGCACGAGAACAGACTAATACAGTAAATTGGTACCATAGATTGGGGTGCTGCTCTAAAAATATCTGAAAATGTGGAAGCGACTTTGGAACTGGGTAACAGGTAGAGGTTGGAACAGTT
Source organism: Macaca fascicularis (assembly GCF_037993035.2). Classification (NCBI taxonomy): domain Eukaryota; kingdom Metazoa; phylum Chordata; class Mammalia; order Primates; family Cercopithecidae; genus Macaca; species Macaca fascicularis. Next base: position 92,970,887 of record NC_088385.1, read on the forward strand.
TGAAGAGCCTGGAAGAAGACAGGAAAATGTGGGAAAGTTTGGAGCTTCCTGAAGACTTGTTGAATGGCTTTGAACAAAATGCTGATAGTGATATGGAAAATAAAGTTCAGGCTGAGGTAGTCTCAGATGGAGATCAGAAATTTAGGAACCGGAGTTAAGGTGACTCTTTAAAAATCTGGCTATTCCACTGGATTTTGGACTTTCATGGACCCTGTAACTTCCTTGTTTTGGCCAATTTCTCCCGTTTGGAATGGCTGTATTTACCTGATACCCATAACCCACATTGTACCTAGGAAGAAACTAGCTTACTTTTGATATTACAGGCTCTTTGGTGGAAGGGAATTGCCATTTCTCAGATAGGACTATGGACTGTGGATTTTTGGGCTAATGCTGAAATGTGTTAAGACTTTGGGGGACTGTTGGGAAGTCACAGTTGGTTTTGAAATGTGTGCGGACATGAGATTTGGAGGGGCCAGGGGTGAAATGATATTGTTTGGCTATGTCCTCACCCAAATCTCAGTTTGAATTGTTATCTCCCAGAATTTTCATGTGTCATGGGAGGGATCGGGGGAGGTTATTGAATGATGGGGACCTGTCTTTCCCATGCTATTCTCGTGATAGTGAATAAGTCTCACAAGATCTGATGGGTTCATCAGGAGTTTCCGCTTTTGCATCTTCCTCATTTTACTCTTGCCACTGCCATGTAAGAAGTGCCTTTCACCTCCCACCATGATTCTGAGGCCTCCCCAGCCATATAGAACTGTAAGTCCAATTAAATCTCTTTTTGTTCCCAGTTTCAGGTATGTCTTTATCAGCAGTGTGAAAACGAACTAATACATGGGACCTTGTAATCGTGTGAGTTAACACTTAATAAATATATATATTCCATTACTTCTTCTGTCCCTCTAGAGAACCCTGACTAATACAATCTCCATTACTGAATAGTATATCTTAATAAACATTTGGAGTTTGCAAGTGGTAGAATAATCCATATTTTTATATAAGTGAGTGCAAGTATAATGACACTCTATGTAAATCTCTTCTATGTCTCTTACAGTACTTTGGAGCCCTCAAAAATGGAATCACTGGCTGTTTTTCTTAATTCTTTCATATGGACCTGTATTAGTTTGTTTTCATGTTGTTGATAAAGACATACCCAAGACTGAGTAATTTATAAAGAAAAAGAGGTTTAATGCACTCACAGTTCCACGTGGCTGGGGAGGCCTCACGATCATTACAGAAGGTGAAAGGCACATCCTACATGGTTGCAAATAAGAGACAATTGAGAGCCAAGGAAAATAAGTTTTCCCTTATAAAAGCATCAGATCTCATGAGACTTATTCACTACCATGAAAACAGTATGAGGAAAACTGCCCCCATGATTCAATTATCTCCTACCAGATCCCTCCCACAACATGGAATTATGGAAGCTACAATTCAAAATGAGATTTGGGTGGGGACACAGCTAAATCATATCGTTGTGCCCCTGGCCCCACCCAGATCTCATGTCCTCACATTTCAATACCAATCATGCTTTCTCAACAGTCCCCCAGTCTTAACTCATTTCATCATTAAACCAACAGTCCACAGTCCAAAGTCTCATCTGAAATAAGGCAAGTTGCTTCCACATACGAGCCTGTAATATCAAAAGCAAGCTTGTTACCTGCTAGATACAATGGGGGATACAGGTATCGGGTAAATACCGCCATTCCAAAGAGAGAAATTGGCCAAAGCAAAGGGGTTACAGGACCCATGCAAGTCTGAAATCCAGTGGTGCAAATTTTAAAGCCCCAAAATGATCTCTCTTGACTCCAGGTCTGACATCCAGGTCATCCTAATACAAGAGATGGGTTCCCATGGTCTTGGGCAGCTCTGCTCCTGTGTCTTTTCAGGGTACAGCCTCCCTCCCCAGCTGCTTTCCCAGGCTGGCATTGACTGCCTGCTGCTTTTCCAAGTACATGGATCAAGTTCTCGGTGGATCTACCATTCTGGGGTCTGGAGGACAGTGACCCTCTTCTCACAGCTCCACCAGGCTGTGCCTCAGTAGGTACTCCATGTGAGGGCTCTGATCCCACACTTCCCTTCTGCACTGCCCTAGCAGAGGTTCTCCATGAGGGCCCCACCCCTGCAGCAAACTTTTGCCTGGGAATCCAGGTGTTTCCATTCATCTTCTGAAATCTAGGCGGAGCTTCCCAAAACTCAATTCTTGACTTCCGTGCATCTGCAGGCTCAGCACCACGTAGAAGCTGCAGGCCTGGGGCTTCCATTCTCTGAAGCCACAGCCCAACCTCTAAGTTGACCCCTTTCAGCCACAGCTGGAGCAGCTGGGACACAGGGCCCTGCCCACAAAACCACCTTTTCCTCCTGGGCCTCTGGACCTGTGATGGGAGGGACTGCTGTGAAGACCTCTGACATGCTCTGGAGACATTTTCCCCATGGTCTTGGTGATTAACATTGGGCTCCTTGCTAAATATGCAAATTTCTGCAGCCAGCTGAATTTCTCCCTGTAAAATGAATTTTTCTTTTCTACCATATAGTCAGGATGCAAAGTTTATGAACTTTTATGCTCTGTTTCCTTTTAAAACTGAATGCCTTTAACAGCACCCAAGTCACCACTTGAATGCTTTGCTGCTTAGAAATTTCTTTTGCCAGATAATCTAAGTCATCTCTCTGAAGTTCAAAGTTTCACAAATCTCTAGTACAGGGGCAAAATGACACAACTATCTTTACTAAAACATAAGAAGAGTCACATTTGCTTCAGTTCCCAACAAGTTCCTCATCTCCACCTGAAACCACCTCAGTCTGAATCTTATTGTTCCTATTGCAATCAGTATTTTGGGCAAAGTCATTCAACAAGTCTCTAGGAAGTTTCAAACTTTTCCACATTTTCCTGTTTTCTTCTGAGCTCTCCAAACTGTTCTAAGCTCTGCCTGTTACCCAATTCCAAAGACGCTTCCACATTTTCAGGTATCTTTTCAGTAATGCCCCACTCTGGTGGTACCAATTTCTGTATTAGTTTGTTTCATGCTGCTGATAAAGACATACCTGAAACTGGGAAGAAAAAGTTTAGTTGGACTTACAGTTCCACCTGGCTGGGGAGGCCTCATAATCATGGCAGGAGGCAAAACACACTTCTTACAGGGCAGTGGCAAGAGAAAAATGAGGAAGAAGCAAAAGTGGAAACCCCTGACAAACCCATCAGATATTGTGGGTCTCATTCACCATCATGAGAATAGCATGGGAAAGACCGACCTCCATGATTCAATTATCTCCCCCTGGGTCACAGCTACAACACGTGGGAATTCTGGGAGATGCAATTCAAGTTGAGATTTGGGTGGAGATATAGCTAAACCATATCATCACACAATAAGCCATCTGCAGGCTGAGGAGCAAGGAGAGCCAGTCCGAGTTCCCAAACTGAAGAACATGGAGTCCGATTTTCTAAGGCAGGAAGCATCCAGCACAGGAGAAAGATATAGGCTGGGAGGCTAGGCCAGTCTCTCTTTTCACCTTTTTTCTGCTGTCTTACATTCTAGCCCTGCTGGCAACTGATTAGACTGTGCCCACCTAGATTAAGAATGGGTCTGCCTTTCACAACTCACTGACTCAAACGTTAATCTCTTTTGGTAACACTCTCATAGACAAACACAGGATTAGAACTTTGTATCCTTCTATCCAATCAAATTGACACTCAGTATTAACCATCACAAGTCCACCACTTGTCAACTTGAACCCATACACATCTCATGAGATTATACATAATCTTCAAATAAAGAAAATAATAAGTTCATAATTATAGCTGACATAATACAACTATCCTTCATTCAATCAGAAATGCACCATTCCCCAACCCAATTACTATTACAGGAAGTCAAAAATACTTAAATGCTGATGTGAAGTTAATAAATCTTATATTACATGATAAAAAAGGAAATAAAATGAAGATACTTTCTTAGATACAAGGCACAAAGATAGTTTTAACAAAAGGAGTAGGAAATACTCATGACAATTACAGTCCTCATTTCTGGAGTTGCTCCTCATTTCTGCAGCTGGTCACACGGTCATAGCTGGTATTGACGACTATTTTTTTCTACTCCCCATTTTGAATACCCTTTGCCTTCAGCAAGCACCTCAGCAGGTCATGAATTTTTCCTGGTGGAGTGACCCAAACCTTCACTTCTGAAGGGTCCAAGCCATTTGTAGTCCTACCTGGATTGGGCTGTTGTAGTTTCCCATTGACCTTAATCACAGGGCATGGTAATAATACGAAATTCCCAAATGGATCTCGTGTATTCCATACATACTCTTCCTTACCTCTGTTATGGAGTAGTAGACTGATTTCTTCTTATAAGTCCAGGTCAATCACTCCAGCCAACACTGTATCTCCCATCTTAGCCTGTTGACTTAAATGCAGAAGAAGTCCAAAGTGTCCAGGTGGTAATCTTAACTTCCAGTTTAATGGAATCATTGTTGTGTCTCCTGGTGGCAGCATTCCTCCCTCTGGAACTAAGACCTCTAGGCCAGCAAAACATAAAATTATGGGAACAGGAAGCAAAAATTTTGCTGGTGCATCACTGGGGGTGATGGTGAGTGGTGCCACATACAGTTCCACCCCTTGATTCCTGGGCCCATAAATCCTGGCTATGGGAGAAACAGTATTATATATTTGATGCTGATTCAGAGCATCAGCCTTCTAGAGAACTTTGCCTCAGCCCTGCTAAGTATTGTCACCTAGCTGGCATTGTAATTGTGACTTCAAAAGGCCATTCCACCATTCTATCAATCAAGCTGCTTCAGGATGAAGAGGAACATGGTAAGACCAGTGAATTCCATGAGCAATGGCCCACTGCTGCACTTCTTTAGGGAGCGCCTTGATCAGAGGCAATGCTGTGTAGAATACCATGATGGTGGATAAGGTATTCCGTGAGTCCACAGATGGTAGTCTTGGCAGAAGCATTGCATGCAGGACAGGCAAACCTATATCTGGAATAAGTGTTTATTCTAATGAGGACACACTGCTTCCTTTTCCACGATGGAAGAGGTCCAATATAATTAACCTGCCAACAGGTGGTTGGCTTATCACTCCAAGGAATGGTGCAATATTGAAGGCTCAGTGTTGGTCTCTGCTGCTGGCAAATTGGGCACTCAGTAGTGGATGTAGCCAGGTCAGCCTTGGTGAGTGGAAGTTCATGTTGCTGAGCCCATGCATAACCTCTATCTCTGCCATCATGGCCACTTTGTTCATGGCCCATTGGGTGATGATAGGGGTGGCTGGGGAAAGAGGCTGATTGGTGTCCAGAGAATAGGCCATTCTATCTACTTGATTATTAAAATCCTCCTCTGCTGAGGTCACCCATTGGTGAGCACTCTCATGGGATACAAATATTTTCACATCTGACATGCATGTTCTTAGTGTATTACTTCTTTTATGTATACAAGCTATTTTGTAATACAAGCAAACACTTAAACTCATCGTATTGATATCTTAGTTGAATTCCTTTTTAAAATTAGACCTAGATGAGAACAGAGCTTAGAAGGAAGACCACACAAAGTAGAAAAGGCTTAGTAATAAAAATATGGTGTGGGATGAAAAGGCACTGATTATTTGAGAAAAAAAAAAATGTTGGTATAGTGGTCAGTGCAGGTGGAATGCCCTGGTTGAAAGGAGTAGCATTTGTATGTTGGGTACGTAGTCAAATCCTGGCATAGATGTAGTACTTAGTTAATATGGGTTTTTAATAAATCAGAAGAGAGGGATTTACTCCATGGAATTAAAAAGCACAGAAAACAACCTTAGTATGTCCTAGAGTTTTAAAGGGCCCAGGAGACCTTTCTCCTTTTAATTCATTTAAGAGTGGTACCTGGATATAGCCAACCTCAAGGCAAAGTGAGGAAACCCTGGTTAACTTGCTGAAGGGTTAGGAAACAGCCTTAAATTCTGGACTGTGAGATCAAAAGAGCAAGGTCAAACTGTGAGTCCAGAATGGCACATTTGGAAGTGTCCTTAAAATATCTAAGGACACCCAATGGTCATCATTAAGTATCACTATATAGTATGGTCTTGTCTGATGAGAACATAAGGGTTGGAATGAGGGTGGATTCTATGTTCGGCAAGGAAAATAGGAATTTCCGTGGAAAATTACCCCAAAAACATTCCTACTTACTCAAAAACTGCATACTATAAATGATTTATGTATATAAGTTTAAACAATAATGTGTATGGGTAAATGGAATATTTGTATAAGTGTGTAAAAATAATATATATTTTATATATATATAAATACAAACATATTTCTGAATCTTTAAACACTAGAAATATTCAAACATTAAGAATAAAGTGAAACGGAGACTACTGAGAGCAAATTTACAGCTCTTAACTCACTATCATTCCAGGTCGTGCTCACTGAAAGAAATGATTAACTCATTTTGCTAGGCCTCTCTCTCTCTTTTTCTCGTCACCTTCTTTCCATTTTTCTTTTTTTCTTTATACTTGATCCCCTACTCTACTCCTGCCTAGACAGGTATGAAGTTCTCCCTGCTGTGTTCTGTTACACTAGGGGGCCGCAGCTAAGATTCCCTCACCAAGCATGACCCATAGTGCCAGTGCTATGCTTCCATGCCACCTGTTTATCTCATTTTCTGTTTTGTTTCTGCCTATTATTTTTCCTTCTCCCTTCCTCTGCATTTTGTCTCCTGTTGTATTTATTAATAAATATTCTGGCTTTAGCTACAGAGATTGCTTTGTCTCACCAAATAAAACATATTTCCTGTGTCTGGGCAAGCAGTTATACTCACTATTCTGGGTAACTTATTTGTGTTATTTTAACACCTAGTAACTAACTCCAGCTTTTATCACATACTTTAAAAAAATGTTTTCTTTATATTTTTAGCTTTTCTATTCTATCTTGATTACTATAGAAAATAGGCAACATGTATTTTCACACTGGAAATTATCAAATAGAGCATTTACAAAATACCTGAAAATATGTGAAGTGCTACAATAGCGACAATAGAAATAACATAAAGTGTCCCCCCAACTGTTTGTGCTTCAATCTGGTTATAAAAACATGTCAGAGCACATGCACGCATGTACCAAGACATTGCAACCAGAGTTTAATGTCTAGTGCTGTAACAATGGCTGATGATTAGAGCTATGTATTCTACTCAAAATTAACAGGCATGAAAGAAAAGAAAGAAGGAGGGACTTATTAGCTGAAGGGAGGATATATCCAAATCAATGTGCTACCCCATGAAGCTATCGTCCCAGCGTGAGCATAATTAAAAACAATTATGGTTTTACATTATAAAATATTTTTGGATAACAAAAGTAAACAATTTAATTTTTAAAATAGAAATTATGTGTTCAGCATGAAAATACACTTTCAAAAGAAATTATACATTTAATCAAGTCTATAAATAATGCATATGTTTTCTAAGCATTCAACTTAAAGAAAAAAGGTAAAAAGAGAATGGCATTTAGTTGATGTGAATAGGTTACCATTTGTTTCTCTATGATCCAAGGGGAAATAACCAGAGGAAGCATGCGCTTGAACATAGTTTTAGCATTATGTGTCTGAAGAAACAAACATGGTTATTGTGGGTAAGAAAACGATAATAGTGAAATATTAAAAAAAAAAAGATACTTGAACAGTTCCTGAATAATGAATTTTACTCCCAACATGCATCCTGGCACACTATAGATGGTAAGGAACAATAATGAATTGACTTTTATTGTTATCGATTTGTTGCTATGGTGACTTTTTGGGACAACGGAAGTCAGCATAGTCAAAGTGATTCTTATTTGGGAGTCTGTGATCCAAATCAGAGACAAATGAACATTGTACAGAAATTAGGGACCTCATTTTAGTCTCCTATAGATGCTGTTTGTTATAGTATTACATTTGTTTTGATAGCTTTTGTTTGTTTGTTTTTTGTTTTGTTTTGTTCACAGAAATTTACAAATTCACCATTAATCCATTTTGGAATATTCAAGAGCTAGTGTTCATCTAGCACAACTGATAACACTAGGAAACAACACCTAAAATAGCTTTTGGAACATAGAATGCAGAATATTTATTACAAGAATTGAATGAAGTCTGGGGGGTGACAACTTAGTGACAATTTGCCCTATTGCTATGCATGAAGCTTGTACATTGAGGCCTTCTTCAGTTGCTCAGCTACAGAAAGGACTGAAAAGAACATGCTGATATATAAAAGAAAAAAAGGAAAAAAAAAAAGTGCTCTAAACAAATAAAGCCAACTATCTGGAAATATCCCCCTGCTGTCCTAAGATATAACGTTGCTGAATGTGACAGGCTGTGGTTCCTATCTCATGGGATGTGGTGCAAAGAGTAGACAACTGAAATGCTTGTTTAAAATCTTCATTTAAAAAAGTCCACATTATAAAGCCTCCATGTCACTAGAGAATGGAGACATTAAGTAGCTCATTATAGTTTGTGCAGCATACTGTCTAGGGACCCCTTGCCCAGTGGGAGCTCTTAGTAGCAGAATCCTTGGCAGGCATTTTTCTTCAGGGAAAGTATTTCTGTTGGAAACATTGTGAATTATGCATAAACACCTTATAAGAACCCCCTTTCAGAAATGTCACAAAATGGACACTGGCACAGTATAAGCAAAAAAACACTAGACTGAGAACCAGAAGACAGTATTTCTAAGTCTGGCAATGCCATTCATTAAACAATCTAGCTGACCTTAGGTGACCTTAGGTTGGCCTCACTTTCCTCAGTTGCAAAGTGAAGGCTTTGGATTAAATCATCTCTAAGCTCTTTCACCTCAAAAATCTTAATGATTCTTTTCAGCATTGCTGTGTGTATTTCTTTCCCCAGAGAGTGTCTCCTTGGACTAAGTGGAAATAAGGTAAAGGTTTATACTGAAAAAGGAATTGGTAGGTGGCAATTCATTTGTATTACTATGTTTCTTCAGAGACAATCTGGAGCATATCTTTTTTGTCAAATGTGAGATTTATTTAAAAGAGATTTAGTGCAACAGAGATCAACCACAATTTAGCCATCTTCAGGGAAAAGAGAAAATAAACACAGTTGTGAGTAGTAAATGGCATATTGTAAGTTTCAGCACAAAATGATCCAACAGAAAGTCTAATATAGGTATCAAACTATTACATATGATATGATATCTATTTACAACTTTTCTCTCCATAAAATACATTTCTATTGGGGTTTATTCATTATAAAAAGTAGTGGTATGGGAAAAAATGGAAGGGTTTTTACAAATCCAAAGTTAATTTGGATTTTTCAACAGTAAAATAATTCTAACATGTTTTATTGATTTATACTTTTTTTTTTTTTTTGCTTTTTACTCTTTGTCAAGAAGAATACCTTTTATTTAAGTTATCAGTGCCAATGGAAAAAGACAAGAAAATTATTTTCAAAGAGTATATCATATCTTCATGTATCTATAATCACATAAAAACTACAATTGTTTCTTTCAAAGACAACTCAGTCTCAATCTACCCACAAATGAACTCAAATTCTCCTTCCCAACCATCCTCCTCCTTATGTATCCTTTAATGGTGTCATTACCTACCTGTCATCTAGTCAGAAGCTTCATTTCATCATAAACCTCTACTTTTGCTCCATTGCCATCTAAATAATTTGACAGCCTAAGGTCAATTTTAACCCTTTTACAAATTTTAAAGATATCATCTCCTCTTCATTCATAGGCACATTGACTTACTCTAGACATTCATACTTTCTCATTTGAAATAATTAAGGCCTTTACCTAGCTGATGCCTCTGCCCCTGGACTCAACTTTCTCTCATTGATTCTCAAGACTGCTACCAGATTGTTTCAAAATAAGAATGATCATGCCACTGTTTGGCTGAACAGTGTCTGACGGCTTACTATTTCCTTCAGGATAAGATTCAGTTTTATAGTACTGTCCGCAGGGTTCTTTATGATCAGAATATTGTCTGCCCCTCTTCACTGTCCTTTCCTCACTTCCTGTCATTTCCCCACAAGTATCTGCACTCTAGTTAAAATAATTCAGAAATCCTCATCAGCTTGTGAGTACGAATAAAATCACAGAAACACGATTGAGGATGGGCCGTACTAGATAACAATAATCATTGATGGTTAGAACAGAATGGACTCATACACAGAGTGAATTGTATCCAAGCTATATCCTAAATCAACATATCCTGGCTTATCACCATAATGCTCCTTGCCAAGTCTTCCTGCTCAGCTACATAGCTGTCTCATTATCTGATTATTAGCTTTCATTCATCTTCAGAAGATTTATTTCTCTGGTAGCTTATGAGCAATATGAATCTCTAGAATCTAAGGTTGGCAAGTTGCAAAAAGAGAAGGAATATTCAACACCTGTCCAGGATCTATGTCTTCCCAGAATAATTGAGAGAAGAGATGTTTACCACAGTTAGTAAAAATTCTACTCATGTTGAACAGAGGTGTAGCTCTCCCATGGACTCCAAAAAAGAAGAATGTGAGAGAAAGCTCCCAAGCACATGGCTTAGCCTTGGAAGTTTAGTACTGAGGTGATTTTTCATTCAACAACTATTTCTGAACATCAACTACTTATAAAATTTTGTCCTAGGAACTGAGAATAGAAGAAATCCCTGCTCTCTAAAAACTAACATTTCATTTTTGGTGACTAACAGGATAAAAATAAAGCAATAACTATAATGCAGGTAGTGGTGAGCATTACACAGAAAAATAATTTTGGGCAAGGGGTTAGAACCTGATAGGGTAAAAAACAAGGCATTTATTTTGGGGGAGGTGGTTAGAAAATGAAGCGTGAAATTGATTTTCCTGCAGTATATGAGGTATTGTACCAGAGTACTAAAAGATATGTAATATTTTATTGGTAAATCTATCATTTAAAAGGAATATATTTTAGGATGTCATCATTTTGATGTGAATCGTGTAAACGTTTATAATAGGCTGTGTATTATACACTCTGTGTTTCAAGAGATTCACTTAATTGCCTTTTTGACATGTATATTATGTGGTCTATTTGCAACTGTTTTTTAAAAAAATGACATTAGAAGAATAGTTATGTAGAGAAACATTAGTGGATGTTAATTGTCTCCCCACCTATATTTATGGGTGTTAGTGCAACTGTTTTTCTAGTTGCAAAGCTGTATTATCAGAGTACAAGTGTATTTGTATACTATATGGCAACTAAAAATTAAGAATAAAAACATTTTCTTATTTTAAAAAAGGAAAAGAAAAAGAAGTCTGAGCAAATGAAGTTTGAGCAGTTGCCTGAATGAAGTAAGGAAGTCCTATGAGACTATTTGGGGTGGCTAGATTTTGCTTGGAATGAAAAGTAAGTATATGTTTCTGAAACAGAAATTATCTTTGAGTGTTTGAAGGATGGTTGTAAGGCCAGTGTAACCTGAGTAGAATAGGTCACAGTAAGGAAAATAGTAAGAGAAGTAGTGAGGAACTACAAGATACTGGGTCTGATAGACATTGGTTAAGATTTTGTGTTTTGTTCTAAGTTATAAGGATGTGTGTGTGATACTTTTTAATATCTGAAAAGCCACACACTCTCACAATTTCTATTTCAAAATATCTATACATTCTCTCATATAGTTTATTTTTTATTTATTTTTAAATGTTTTCCGTTTTGTTCTTTCTTAAAAAGTTATGGATAGTTTCTTTTATTATACAGAAGCTCTTTAGTTTAATTAGATCCCATTTGTCAATTTTGGCTTTTGTTGCAATTGCTTTTGGTGTTTTAGTCATGAAATCTTTGCCTATGCCTATGTCCTGAACGGTATTGCCTAGATTTTCTTCTAGGGTTTTTATGGCTTTAGGTCTTACATTTAAATCTTTAATCCACCTTAAGTTAATTTTTGTATAAGGTGTAAGGAAGGAGTTCAATTTCAGTTTTCTGCATATGGGAAGCCAATTTTCCCAACACCGTTTATTAAATAGGGAAACCTTTCCCCATTGTTTGTTTTTGTCAGGTTTGTCAAAGATCAGATGATTGTAGATGTGTGGTGTTATTTCTGAGGCCTCTTTTCTGTTCCTATATATCTGTTTTGATACCAGTACCATGCTATCATCAGAGTGAACAGGCAACCTACAGAATGGAAGAAAATTTTTTCAATCTATGCATTTCACAAATGAGTAATATCCAGAATCTACAAGGAACTTAAACAAATGTTCAAGAAAACAAAACAAAACAAAACAACAACAACAAAAACTCCATCAAAAAGTGGGCAAAGTATATGAACAGACACTTTTCAAAAGAAGACATTTATGCGGCCAACAAACATATGAGAAAAAGCCATAATCACTGGTCATTAGAGAAATCCAAATCAAAACCACAATGAGATACTATCTCACACCAGTTAGAATGGTGATCATTAAAAAGTTAGGAAACAACAGATGCTGGAGAGGACATGGAGAAATAGGAATGCTTTTACACTGTTGGTGCGAGCTTAAATTAGTTCAACCATTATGGAAGACGGTGTGGCAATTCCTCAAGGATATAGAACTAGGAATACCATTTGACCCAGCAATTCCATTACTGGGTATATACCCAAAATATTATAAATCATTCCACTATAAAGACACATGCACAAATATGTTTATTGCAGCACTATTCACAATAAAAAGACTTGGACCCAACCCAAATGCCCATCAATGTTAGACTGCATAAAGAAAATGTGGCACATATACACCATGGAATACTATGCAATCATAAAAAAGAATGAGTTCACGTCTTTTGCAAGGACATGGATGAAGCTAGAAACCATCATTCTCAGCAAACTAACACAAGAACAGAAAACCAAACACCGCATGTTCTCAGTCATTAGTGGGAGTTGAACAATGAGAATATATGGGCACAGGGAGAGGAATATCACACACCAGGGCTTGTTGGGGGTGGGGAGCAAGGGAAGAAATAGCATTAGGAGAAAAATCTAATGTAGATGACAGGTTGAAGGGTGCAGCAAACCCCTGTGGCAGATGTATACCTACATAACAAACCTGCACGTCTGCACATGTATCCCAGAATTTAAAGTATAATAATAAAAAAGTTATGGATATGTGATAGTTCTACATATTTACGGGGTACATGTGAGATTTTGGTACAAGCAGTATATAATAATCCAATTAGTGTAACTGAAGTATCCATTTCCTTAAGCATTTATCATTTCTTTATGTTAGGAACATTCCAATTCCACTCTTTTAGTTTTGTGAAATATACGATAAAATATTTTTAACTATAGTCACTTTAATGTGTTACTGTACACTAGATATTATGTCTATCTAGAAGTATTTTTGTATTCGTTTGTCATACCCTCCTTATCCTCCTCTCCCATTATATTTCCAAGTTTCTGGTAACCATCACTCTACTCTCTATTTCCCTGAATTCAGTTTTTCTTTTAGCTCCCACATGTGAGTGAGAACATGAGATACTTGTTTTCCTATGTCTGGTTTAATTCACTTTACATAAGGTCCTCCAGTTTCATCCATGTCGTTGTTAATGACAGGACTTTATTCTTTCCTATGGATAAATAATATTTTATTGTGTATATATGCCACATTTTCTTTATTCATTGAACCATTGATGGGCACTTAGGTTGATTCCATATCTTGACTATTGTGAATAGTGCTGCAGGAAATATGAGAGTGCAGATATCTCTTCCATATACTGATTTCCTTTCTATTGGATATATACCCAGCAATGGGATTCCTGGGTACTTCTATCTTCAGTGTTTTGAAGAACCTCAATACTGTTCTCCATAGTGGCTATAACTTCATTTTCCAGTTATTTTATATTTCTGTTAAAATTGTATCTTTTTGTATCTTTTAATTTTTTTTTCTCATTTCAGTTATTTTGTTGCTTCTGTAAAATATTATTTGATTTCTTTATCTTATGTTCAATACATTCTAATGCTTATACTATTTCTAGTATTTAATTAACTTATTTTACAATACCACCATATAGTCTATAAGTAATGGTAAATTAGTCTTTTCTTGATTAGAATTTATCACTTATTTTGACTTGGCTCTCAGCTTGGACATTGTTGTGTATAGAAATGCTTCTGATTTTTGTACATTGATTTTGTATCCTGAAACTTTGCTGAAGTTGTTTATCAGATCTAGGAGCTTTTAGGCTGAGACTATGGGGAAACACAGTGGAGTTCACAGTAGGCACAAAAATAATAAAATACCTCGGAATACAGCTAAACAGGGAGGTGAAAGATCTCTACAATGAAAATTACAAAACACTGCTCAAAGAAATCAGATATTTCACAGACAAATGGGAAAACATTCCATGCTTGTGGATAGGAAGAATCAATAATACTGCCCAAAGCAATTTACAGATTTATTGCTATTTCTGTCAAACTAACAATGATACTCTTCACAAAAATAGAAAAAAAACAACAACAACACTATTTTAAAATTCATATGGAACCAAAAAAGAGCTTGAATAGCCAAGGCAACACTAAGCAAAAAGAACAAAGTTGGAGTCATTACATTACCCAACCTCAAAGTATATTATGAGTGTACGGTAATTAAAACATGGTACTGGCACAAAATCAGTCACATAGACCAACAGAACAGAACAGAACCAAGAAATAAGCCTGAATACCTACAAATATTTGTACTTCTATAAAGTCAACAAAAACAAGCAATGGGGAAAGGTGCTTCAATAAATGGTGCTGGGATAACTGGCTAGCCATATGCAGAAGACTGAAACTGGACCCCTTCCTTATACCACATACAGAAATCAACTCAAGATGAATTAAAGACTTAAATGTAAAACCTAAAACTATAAAAACTCTGGATGATAACCTAGGAATTACCATTCTGGACACAGGCCCTGGCAGATATTTCATAACAAAGATGCCAAAAGCAATTGCAACAAAAATAAAAATTGACAAGTGGGACCTAACTAAAGAGCTTCTTCTGCACAGCAAAAGAAACTATCAACAGAGTAACCAGATAACCTACAGAATAGTGGAAAATATTATATTTGCAAACTATCTAGCAAAAGTCTAATATCCAGAATCTATAAGGAACCTAAATTTACAAGCAGAAAACAAGAAACTCTCCTAAAAAGTGGGCAAAGGACACAAACAGACACTTTTCAAGAGAAGACATATACACAGAGCCAACAAGCCTATGGGAAAATGCTCAATATCCCTAATCATTAGAGAAATGAAAATCAAAACCGCAATGGGATTCCATCTCATATTAAAAGGGCCAACTATGTTAATAGGGCTACTATTAAAAGGGCCAACAATAACAGATGCTGGAGATGTTGCAGAGAAAAGGGAACACTTATACACTGCTGGTGGGAGTGTAAACGAGTTCAACCATTGTGGAAAGCAGTGTGGTGATTCTTCAAGGACCTAAAAGTAGAACTTATTTTGCTGTCTTTTCCTTTTATGGCTTAAAATCTTCAACTTATAGTTTATATTATAGCAATTGTACGTATTGTCGTCTTGTTCTTATTTCATTGAGGGGCACTTTAGATTTAAGCCATTTCATATGTTTTAATAAGGTTTGCTGATGGTTTCTAATGCATACGCTTCTTTATGTCAAATATTATAGTAAAAGAGATTTAATACTAACATAGATGAATCACAGTTTAGGCATTTTCAGGTAAAAGACAAAGAAACCTCAGGAAAATTATAAATGGTATATTTTAAGTTCAATGCAAAGTTATCAAACAGAAAGCCTAATATAAGTATAAAGCTATTAACATTATATGAAATACATGTAAACGCTTCCTTTTCCTCTTTTGTTTATAACTTGTTTAAGTAATTGTTGAAGAATATTTTGAAAAGCATTTCTATTTTATTGTGTTTTTATTAAAAGATGTATCCTCTACCTGTTAGTACAGTGAAAATGTATTAAAGTTTTATTTGTGTGCAATTATATATTCAGATTTTGTATCTGTTTTTTAAACATAGTACAATAACGCGTACACGCAGTTATAGATTGAGCTTGTTGAGTTTTTCTATAAAAATTGTTCATGTCTTTCTCCTCCTCTATTCCACTGGTTGAATTGTCAGTTCTCAGGAAAACATCTTACAATTTTCTATTATGTTTATTGATTTGGCAATTTCTCTGTTTATTTCTAAAGTGTTTTGGTTTGTTTATCTCTTGTCCTGATGATCATCTTGATGGGTTGCCCTATTATTAAAATTATTCTTCTTTTTACCATTTAAGCTTTTGTCCTCAAATGACATTATATCAAATTGAAAATTAATAACCTTTTTGTCTATCATTTACTTTCAAGTCACGTTTTGCCATTTTGCTTTAGGTATGTTTCTCCTTGCCAGATTTTACAGTTTGTATTTGTTTAGTCAAAACTGAATCTTTATCTTTGAATAGCATATTATTTACCAACTCTTTTTCATGGGTGATGTAGTTGATTTCATTTCTTTGATAACATGTATTTGTTCCCATATTTTAAAATGCACTATAAACATATTATTTATTTTTTCTTCTTTCCTGGAAAAATATTGGCTGATTGATTGGGTTTTCTAAAGTTCTGTTTATCTCTACAAATATTGCTGCTCACAAACACAGTATTCTCTTCTATTTGGGATTAACCAAAATTTTGAATATACAATTATAATATAGAATTGCAAGTGTCATTGTCTTGTTCTTAATTTCATTCAGGGGCACTTTAGATTTTAGCCATTTCATAGAATGTTTGCTAATAGTTTCTAAGGAATTATCTGCTTATGTCAAATATTATGTTAAAAGAGATTTAGTACTAACATATATGATGGTACTACACATATTTCTCATGCCATATTCATAAAGTTTATGCATATATTAATTTATAAACTTCATAAATTTATATTTCTCCTAAACACTATTTCTTATACTCAGTGTATTCCACCTTGAGATATTTCATCTTACTTTATTTTCATTTGGGTGGAGCTGGTCTTCTAGTAATTATCACCCAGAAAACTCAGGAGTGATATACTTTCTGAATAATTTTACATTATATTGTACCTACTTTTAGCACTTAAATATGTATCATACATTGGCTGAGTGTAAATATTAATGTTGCAGTACTTTTCTCTCATGTTTCTGCAAATATTCTTTACTTTTTTCTAGATTCTAACACTGCAGTGAGAATTCTAATACCAGTCTATGTATTTTTTCCAGAGTGCCAGGTTTAGTTCAAGGCTAGCAATTCTTTTGTGATCATATATACCTCTAAACAATGACAACTTACTCACACTGTTTCTTGAAAACCCAAAGTCACAATGAGCTTGGACTTATTCTCCATATTCATTAGTTAAATCACAGTTTAACTACTTTCTTTATACATTTTGTTTGTTTGTTTGTTTAGAAGGTAGAAGGATAAGGAATAAGGAGCACATGCTTGGGCTACCTTCCTAGATTCTTTCTAAAGTAGATTTTTAAAAATCCTGACAGCCAAAACCAATTGTTTAATTTATCATTTAAGAAGAATAATTTAGAAGGAAACAAAGGTCAATTTATTTACTTGTAATGATTTACATAAAAAATTAAACACGTGGTTTTATCTTCCCTTTTCCTGTAAAATGTCACATAATGGACCAAGTGAAATGAGAAAACAATAAAAACGTTAAAAACTGAAAGGAAAAAATCTGAAATACGTTGAACTACCCACACAAGAAATATTCTATTTTTTTTTTTTTTTTTTTTTTTTTTGAGACGGAGTCTCACTCTGTCGCCCAGGCTGGAGTGCAGTGTCCGGATCTCAGCTCACTGCAAGCTCCGCCTCCCGGGTTTACACCATTGTCCTGCCTCAGCCTCCCGAGTAGCTGGGACTACAGGCGCCCGCCACCTCGCCCAGCTAGTTTTTTGTATTTTTAGTAGAGACGGGGTTTCACCATGTTAGCCAGGATGGTCTCGATCTCCTGACCTTGTGATCCGCCCGTCTCAGCCTCCCAAAGTGCTGGGATTACAGGCTTGAGCCACCGCGCCCGGCCAAGAAATATTCTAATTCTTAGTGCTTCAGTAGAAATATATTAAAATAAAAAAATGTTACCTTGGACATTTCTTTAAAAAATGGATTTATTAGGAAGGAAAGCATAAAAGCAGTATGCTTGAACAATAACTTCCTAAGATTTGAGTAAATGAGGCAGAAACACACAACCTCAATGTATATTTGTCACAATTTCATAACATGAATATTGTGATGGGCTGTTAACCATTTCCCCCCCGCTGGTCTCAGATATTAACATTACCATGAGAATACGTATGATATTTTTTGTTGTTTATGAAGCATGAATGCATTTTGATATCACTAGCCAAATACAAAAGAAAGCAGAGCATAAAGTGGCTAATCAGGCAGGAGGAATTTAAATACCAATGTCAGCATCTAGAGAATATTCGATTTTTGTTCTGAAATGGCTTAAAGTCTTAGGCAAATAATAAACAGCAAACTCAGAGAAATGCTGAGGGATTGAAAGTCATAGCTTTATAATACCTCTTTTATTTTATGCTATTCTATTGAAAAGTGACTTAAATATAGAATTGCAGAAGAAAATAAGATGATGTTCCTTGACACAAAGGTATGTTTCTGTATATCTCCTAACTTGATGGAGAGCCCTTGAAGTATATCATAACATCTCTGTACTAACACAGAAGCTTCACATAACCTGCAAGTTCCTGCCTCTGGCATTCACCAGAGACACAAAGACATTATGAGAGGAAAGCTAGCCTTCCCTTTATCTAATAACAGTTCCCTTGAGAGAATCCCAAAGGCACTAAGGCATGCTCTCTAATATCACAGGAAGAACCAGAAATTGCCTTTCCTTTTCTTTTTTAACTCAATTCTCTGCAGCAAGAACTAAGTATAGTTTTTCTCTTGTCACCCTAAAGTAACCTTTGGCCCTTCAGTCTTCTCTGATATATGACAGGATAAAAATACCTACAAAAATGTCAAGTGACCTTTTTTTATTATTGCAGATCAGAATTCTCTCAAATAATCACACAACTACCTCATGCTCGAACAGAAATTAGTGATGGTTAGCTGCAAGCAACAGTTTTTAAATTGCCAGCTGACATGCAGAAGCAATCATTGCACATAGCATGCTTCACTTTCAACATGTTTGATTAAGTAATAATATCTATATATCTTGGAAAGAGCTGGAAGAAAGGTGGAGATAAATTACTATTATCCTATTGTTTTAATTATCCTATTTATTTATATAAATTACTATTATACTATTGTTTTAAATTACTATTATCCTATTGTTATCCGAGGCCCAGAGGGTTTAAGTCATTTATTTCACAAGAACACAGTTATAATTAGTGATCCAAAACACTAAAAAAGGATGCTAAAATATTATATTATTAACATTGGAACTATGAATATGCAAAATATGTGTGCCCCAGGGAAATTTAGTACTTAGACTTAGTGCTAAAATTTCAACTAAGTTCTCAATTAACTCTGTTTTTCATTTACTTTAGAGTTCCAAGAGGATGCTGCATCTTAATTTTAACCTTAACCATTATTCTCAAGCGTCTAGACTCATCTTCTTTTTATCATTATATTTAGTTTAACTGACTCTTAAGTGCCTGCAGGGCATAGGCATCTAAAGAGTTATGACAAGAGCACAGTATCTAGGAGGTATATGATGGTTCCTTTAACTCATCATTTAAAGCTATCCCTCCAATCACCCTCTTTTTTTTTTTTTTATTATACTTTAAGTTCTAAGGTGCATGTGCAGAATTTGCAGGTTTGTTACACAGGTATACATGTGCCATGGTGGTTTGCTTCTCCCATCAACCCGTCATCTATATTAGGTATTTCTCCTAATGCCATCCTTCCCCTAGCCCCTCACCCCTTGACAGACCCCTGTGTGTGATATTCTCCTCTCTGTGTTCATGTGCCAATCACCCTCTTAATCTCATTGAAACTTTGTCTCTATTCATGCTTTTATCTATCTACCATATAATGTCAGAAAGAAATGAATATGTCCTTCTTTCAAAGCTGACCCTAAGCTTTCATCTGTTCCCCTTCAAAACATCACTTCCCTTATTATTAAATCTTCTTTTGAATTTTATCACTATGTTCCTTTCTACTGACTCTTTCCACTCTGACATCATATAGCTAAAGTTCTCATATTTTTTCAAATTATTTTACTTCATTGATTCTGCATAAGCAACTTTCTCTCTTAACCCAGGATTCTGTTTAATACTTTGACAGTATGCCTTCACTAAGCATTCCTAAATGCTTATATAAGTTATTCACAGCCCTTAAAAGGTCCTTTTAAGGCCAGGTGCAGTGGCTCATGCCTGTAATCCCAAAACTTTGGGAGGCCGAGGCAGGTGGATCTCCTGAGCTCAGGAGTGAGAGATCAGTTTGGCCAACATGGTGAAACCCTGTCTCTACTAAAAATACAAAATTAGCTGGGTGTGGTGGTACTTGACTGTAGTTCCAGTTACTTGGGAGGCTGAGACAGGAGAATCGCTTGAACCCGGTGGGCGGAGGCTGCAGTGAGCTGTGATCACACCACTGCACTCTAGCCTGGGCAAGGCAGAGAGAGACTCTGTCTAAAAACAGCAGCAACAACAAGGCCCTTTTAAATTGCTCTTATTCACCTGGGAAACGTTTCATGTTTTCTCATTCTACAAATAGGTCACCTCCTTAAACGTAGTCTTAAATTCCTTGGGCAAAGTTAGTTGCTACTATTTCTGTGCTTCTTCAATATGCTATATATTTGCTATATATTTTCTATATATTTTACATTTCTTGCATATTCTTGTAATTATTAGTTTACTTTATGTCTTACTCATAGACATTGAAGTTTCTTCAAATGTATTCAACATATTTATTTTAAATTGCAAGGTGAATAGGATACTACCAGCTTTAGAGATTGTGTAAAATATGTTTAATGAAGGAAACAAAAAAGGGGAAAACGGGTAATGTGTTGATGCAAGTGAGAGTTCGATGAAATAATGTGTGAATCATGGAAGGACAGAAGAATTGAGCAGTTATATGTACAAAACGAAAGGAGAGAGAAAAAAAGGTTGTAAAATTACACTGAAAAAGAGGATCTTGAAGATATTGGCCAACAAAAGGAACTGTAATGTTGGCATGCCACGATTTTTGTTCCAAAAAATTGATAGAAAAGACCAGTAAATAAATTATTTTTAAATATTCTCAAATGGGTGGAAAGGAAGGTGTCATGCATAAGTTATCTCCAATTGAAAGTAAGCTTGATGAAAACTCTGTTGTATCTTTGTAAATGTCATGTATATCTTATAATATTGATAGATGTGAACATGTATACACAGGCCTTATACACTGCTAAACATTTTATATACTATTTTTAAAAGACAAAAGTATATCCCAGAATTAAGCTATTCACCTAATGCATTGGCAGATATTCTCATCTTTTTAAATCTCTTTTATTAAAAATATAGGATTACACAAAGCCTTCTGCTCAGATGAATTTTACGAAGATATCTTTTTATTAAAACTATTTTTTATTAAGTATCTGTCTTTCTTTCATTTCTCCTGAGTATGAGGCCTGGAAATTTGTGGTTGCTTTTTTTTTTTGCTTGGTATCATCTTATGCCCTTTGTCCCTGTGAGGAATGATGTAGATTTATTCTTCTTACGAAGACTCAATTAGCACACTGTCTAACTTTCCTTGAACACTGAGTTATAGATTAAAGGATTACAGAGCCAATTCTTCCTTTAGAAAGAGACAAGAGTAGAGGCCAAGATACCTGCTCACTGTCACAGAATTCGCTCAGCAAAAGCTGTGGTGGCAGAGAATGTGAGCTATGTTTCCAATATCCATTCTCCCCTTCTTCCTTAGTTTCAGAAATCCAAGTTGAGGAGGTAGTGGCATTGTACTCAGATTTAAGAGCAATATATTTTCTAGATTTACATACAGATATAAATGACGTATGTTTAAGTTTTGACTAATGAGATATAAGTTGTTAGTTGCACTTTGGGGAAAAGCTTTATAAAGAGACTTGATGACTAGTGCATGCACTTCATAGGAACGATGCTTGGAGATCCAGCAGTTATCTTGAAAGAATGAGGAAAAATGCCCTACTTTAAAGTATATATAGTCTGAGGGATGAATACAGTCAAATTAAAATTTTTTAAATTAATTAAAATATTTTTGTCTGGTATGGTTCTGAATGCATATTAAGTATATTTTATCTTGTTTTTTTTATTTGAAAGGATGCTTTTTAATTGCTTTTTAACAATTATGAACAATATTTACCTGGTTTTAGAATCTTAGCTGATATTCTTTGAACATATTTCCTTTTATTGGCAACCACTTTAAAATGTTTTAAATGAGTTTTTAATGCATTATTTAGGCATGATTGCATTTTATTCTAGGGGCTACCTATCTACTCATGCTTTATGCATGCTTTTAGCTTTCCTTTCTTTTTGAGTAGCGAAGACTATTTTCTTTGTTCTTCTTTTCCTTCTTGTAAGGAATACAGGAATTCGTGGGTAACTTCTTTTTACTACTTCTCTCCCTCTCCATGTCATCTAATTTGAAGTAATGTCCTACTCCTATTCAATTCCTGTAAGTCAAACGTTAAGCTTATTCTACTTTTCTTATATTCATCTCCTGTGATTTTTGTTATTTGTGTTCATTGTGTCAGAATATACAATCATTCCATTTTATGTTGACTATCACTTAGTCTTAAAATACAGACAAATACATATTTAATTATTACCAACACTGTTTACATTGATATTTCTCTAATCATTTGGTTGCCTAAAGGGTAGAGCTCATTAGAACAATATTTCTGAAATTTTCCATGTTTATAGCAGTTTGCCTGTCACCTCTATATGTGAATCAACTTTGGCTAGTTATAAAATTCTTGGCTTATATTTTATATCCCTGGTTATCTAAAATATATTACTCCATTGTTCCTGGCAAAAAGAAAAGTTCGCTCTCAAAGATTTAGTAGCAGTCTCTGTTTTCCTTATAAGTAGTCTTATCATTTTTGCCTTAATGCCTTTCTAAAAAATTTTCTTAAGTTCAGTAGTTTTACTAGAACTGGTGTTATTTCTGGCCATTATAGGTCACATACATGGCATGACCTGTCAATATGTAGTTTCTTATTTCAGATTTTTAAACTTTTTTTAAAATTTTATATTTGTTTTGCTCCTTTACTTTGGTATTCTTCTATTACTTGCCTATCTTCCATATTTTTTACTTCTTGAATTAACTTCCACCTTCTCTTCCCTCCCACCCTCCCCTCCCCTCTCCTCCCATTCCCTTCCTTTCCTTTTTATTCTTTCTTTCATATTAAAAAAACACTATTCCATCTTCTAATTTTAAGTCATTCTTGTGTTTCTTCAAGTTTTACCTTCACTTGTGAAATATTTTTCTAAAATAAATTTTTTGAATTACTTTTTTCCTTCAAATCTTTTTTATGATGAATTTATCATTGAGTTTTTCTAATTCAGATTTATGTTGTTCTTTTATATCCTCTATCTCTTTTTACATTTAGTTACTTGAAAAGTAGAGGTGTTTTTTTTTTTTTTTTTCCTGCTGTTGGGATGCTATTCTGTTCCTTATTTTCTTTTCTTTATAATAATGTCATAGAAAATATGATTAAGATCCTTGCAAAGTTCTATTACCCTAGTTTATCTGTGGAGGGGATTCTTCCACCTAAATCCCATATAATATGTTTGTGGTTGTCTCAATCATCTGTTTGAAATGCCGATTTCTCTGTCTTCTTAGACTCTTTGTCTTTTTGTAATATCTCGGACTTAGTTCATTTATTTTGCTACTTTTCCAATTTATGGAATGTATGTTGTAGATTCTTATTTCTTCAGAACTGTATATCCATGAAGCATACATTCATCTACCAGTCCTTATACAACCAAACTCTGAGCTTTCTTTCAAGTTCAAGTATATTATAATATATTATCTTCAGCTGGCATGTTTGCATACAATCTTGGTCTCAAAATTTCATCACTTGAAATTGTTTTGTCACCAAATAAGTACTGACTCAACAGTCTGTTACTATAAAGAGTGTTGCACTTATTGTGGCTATTTAAGTGTTGTATTGCAAAAGCCATTGATAAGAGGAAAGTTATAAGGAGAAAAATAACATATATTAACTTTTGTAGAAAATAATTTGGCTTGAATTGACCACTTGTTTGCCAGAAAGGCACCACACTGACTTTAGAATAACAAAAAAATTGGCATCCTTGCTATAATCCTGGATACTAAGATAACATGTTGATTAATTACTGGTATCAACATTTCTTCTAGACATTACTCTTTTCAATATAATATTTTTAGTTTGCTTAATATAAATGGTTATGACATAAAAATACTCCATTTGCAAAGTCTTTGGAAGATTTCCATAGAAATATATACTGGAAATTACCATAAGACTAGAGAGTATATATCTTTGATAACTTGTCATGGATTTAGAAATTTCATTATATTTCAGCATTTGTAATTCATTTAAAATTAGCCTATTATTTGCATTATTACAAGTAGTTTTATGAGAAATTTTATTCAAACTAATTTCTGCAACAATGGAAAGCCCCAGGTACCTATTAAGTTAGAAATATTCTCTACCTTGAAATGCTTGTGTTGTATATTCTATTACTGCATCTTCCCTTGGAAAAATCTTTTAACTTTGCAACCAGCTAGTGTCTCATTTCCAAGATAATTCTAATGAGAATTTTAGTAAAATAGAGGGCAGCAACCTGTCATTTGACACTTATCCTGAAGGAAGGAACTCCTGTCTGAATTACATTTAGTATCAGTTAATAGACTCTTTCTCTACACTTTTCAAATGGCTCTGTGTTTAGAAAAACACTTTCTAAGGGAAGCATTTCCTGTACTCAAGTCGTATGATATGTAATACGTAAATTATAATTTACAGTGTTTACTAAAAGATGAATATATTCCTATGAAAAAGTTAAAGTCATTACAGTTTATTGTCCTTTTTCCTCCTGTTATGTGGCCCCTCATCAGTTTTTCCTATTTTAACCTTTAATACTGGAATATGTGTTTTCAAGGTAATTTGTTATTTTGTTTCTTTTTGCTATCAGTTATGAAT
This sequence comes from Macaca fascicularis, assembly GCF_037993035.2. Taxonomy (NCBI): domain Eukaryota; kingdom Metazoa; phylum Chordata; class Mammalia; order Primates; family Cercopithecidae; genus Macaca; species Macaca fascicularis. The sequence continues at coordinate 92,995,932 of NC_088385.1, forward strand.
CTGTCTGAAATGATTTGGCCACATACTATGAAAAAAGTTTTGATGCAACTACCTGTAAATTTACATTAAGTTGGAACCATTGAGGCATGTGTGATTGAGTGCCAATGAGACGTTCTGGCACCATCATACATTGGCTTCTTTTTGTGTATTGTTTCATTTTGGTTCATCTTGTTTCCACAGTGTGTGAATGGCTAGAAGATAGAGACTATATATTAGATGCTTTTTGCAATCCTGTATTTCTGCTACAGCTTTAGGTGACATATTAAGTAGTCCTCCTTCACTTCCTGTCCTTTGTCACTAATTTCTCCACAACTAACACAGATCTTTTTAAAATATAAATGGAATTTATTATGCATATGTGTATGTGTGTACATAAATAAAACATTTTGGTGCTTCCAAACTTATATATTCCATGTATTCTTCTGAATAACTTAAAATTATTGCACATAATGTTTGTGAGAGATGTATGTATATACCAGGCTATTTTTTTTCTTTCTCAAGTGAATAGCAATTTTCTATAAATTATTTATCTTTTCATAGACAATGTCATGCCAACCTAAGAAAACTCAAATCGTAAAATATTCCATTCAGTTACAGATAACTTTTCTTCTTACTTAAAACTACTTAGAATAGTTAGAAGAGAATAGTTAGGCATTTATAGAAACTCGATCTTTTTAAAATAAATTATATTATAATTCATTTATAATTTATATGAGTTTATATCAGAATGCTCTAATTATTTTTTTAAATGTTTTATATACCTGTGCCAGTAAGTCTTTTATTCATTACATGTTGTGTGTCATATTTTTATGGTTTGTGCTTAGAGAAAATTTATATAGCTTTCCAAATTCCACCAGAAAGTGATTGCTCACCATTTTAAGACTTTTTAATGTCTGTCAGTGTGGATCGGCATTTTCATTTTTATTTTATTTTTTCATATAGGACTTCCATCTTTTCTTTTGAGAATTGTTCCTTGCTGTTTTCTGGTTTGGCTGGATTCCATTGTTATTTGTATTCAAAACTTTTTGGTTATTAATTTCTTTTTTTTTCTTTTTGGATGAAAGAAGTTCTTCCTTCCCTTCCTTCCTTCATTCCTTCCTTCCTTCCCTCCCTCCTACCCTCCCTCCCTTCCTCCCTCTCTTTCTTTCTCTCTCTCTTTCTTTCTCTCTCTCTCTTTCTCTCTCTTTCTTTCTTTCTTTCTTTCTTTCTTTCTTTCTTTCTTTCTTTCTTTCTTTCTTTCTTTCTCTCTCTCTCTTTCTTTCTTTCTCTCTTTCTTTCTTTCCTTCTTTCTTTTTTTTTTTCTTTCCTTTCTTTCTTTCTTTCTCTTTCTTTTTCTTTCTTTCTTTCATTACACTTTAAGTTCCTGGATACATGTGCAGAACATGAAGGTTCTACAAAGAACTTAAACAAATTTACAAGAAAAAAAAAATCGAAAAGTGGGCAAAGGATATGAACAGAAACTTCTCAAAAGAAGACATTTATGCAGCCAACAGACATATGGCTATTAATTTCTGAAGAAGCTGTTGTCTTGACTTTTTTTCTTTTCTTAAAGTAAGAAATCAGTTAAAAGGAAATTTCCCTTTGAATTTTTATAGTGTGTACATTTATTGGTTATTTTTTTCATAGACTCTAATTCCAATTTTTAGTTATGTTTTTGCCACAAGATCTGAAAAGTGTGGTTTCTTCAGGATATGTTGCATTTTTTTGTGGCATGAAACATGGCCAATTTTCATGAATATTTTAGGATTTATTTTTAAAATTGACACTGTTAGTTAATTTTTTAGGTGTGTTCTTAATCTGATTTAGGGGAAATGTAAGTTTTTCTATTAAACATGAATTATCATTTACCATTTTCTCATTTCATTTATATTAGTGTTTGCTCTCTGCATTATGAAACTACATTATAAGTGCACAAAACTTTTTACTGCCTTAGTTTTTTGAATCTTTTATTCTATTAAATTTGAATAGCATTTCTATTTATTATCTTTATGTTTAATCTGTATTCCACTTTATTTCATGCATGTCTCCAGAAAATAATGTATGCCAGAAATTTTTTATCCTAATGTAAACTTTCTTATTCAGAGAATTCATTCATATTCAGGTTTATTACTATTACAATGCATTGGACTCAGCAATGAAATCCTGTTTCATATCACTTATTCACTCTTTTCCTGTTTGTGCTTTCTTTTTTCATTTTGTTTGATTGACCAAGGATTTTGAAGTAGTAACTTATTTTTATTTGAATAATTTAGAATTTCTACAACTAATTTCTGCTGTTCTTAAAGTTACCGTTAAATCATTAAACATAAAATTTTAAAATAGATTTTACATCAACATTCAAAGTTAATGATTATTTACAGGCTAATTCCAAAAAATACAAGATTTTCCCCTTTTCCCTGCCCCCAATGCCCACCACCAATTCCATGTTGACATCAGCTATAACTTTTGTTAATTTAAAAAATATAACGTTATAGAAATTACTTTGACATATACGGTGGTTTGCTACTTTCATTATTCTCCACTATTAATTGTGTAGAGTGTATATATTCATAATTGGTAAATTTAAATGTGTATAAATTTAAATTTTTTTTGTAACTATTCTTATTTTCTATCTCCAGGGTCCAGTTCTAGTTACTGTAAGGAACAATATTGTCACTTCCAGACAAACATGGTCAAATAAAATTTTGGATTTTTTTCCACCTGTTTCTTTACTGACAAATATTCGTAACTGGGGCTAGCACAATAATTGAATGTTATTAGAGAAAAGGGAGGAAAAAAGACTATATACTTCTAGACACTTGTGGAATACATAATTGCAAGATTATCTTCATAATTTATGCATCAAATCTAAACTACTGCATAAAATTTAAGCCATTCACATTGATTAAGTGATAACTAATAAGATGCAAGTGTATTTTTCCTGTTGTTTTTTTTTCTATTCACTCCCAACTGTAATGTAGAAATAGATTTCATATTCTTTTTCATTCTTTGCTAAAGAGACACTTTTTTCAGAGATTCATTAAAAATAAATATTTACTGAAGATCTGCAGCATTCATTTTTACTTTGTAAGACATAGTTGCTGCCTTCGAGATACTTAGATTTTGGTCAGTAAGATAAGGGATAAGACTGAAAAGTTAATGAACAAGGGCTTAAGTAATACTTTGGAACATCAATGAAAGAATTCATGTAAACATTCAAAATTTACTGTGACACTGTTGATTACACAGAGGGTGTCTGTTAGTGGAGTTCAAAAGAGGGCAAGACCATTGACCTTCACAAAGAATAAGTATTAAAGCAAAAACCTTAACTGTTGCTTGAAATACATCACGGATGGCTAGAGATCTTTTTAGATGAGGGAGTTGAGATAGTAAAGATAAAATAATTCAAGAGATTAAAAAAATCCATAATTCTTAGTGTAAAATTATCTTTTAAACACGTCTTTCTAAACTTAGAGATTGCTAATTATGCATAGTCCTCCTTAGAGACACATAGTATCAACTTGACTGCTCCTGTCTAATTAAAGCACAGTGGATGCTTCACAATCATCTATGTAGGTAGCCAAAATGGTAGCACAGTAAAAGTTGCATTTAGTTTAGGGTGGTGCTGGTGTGAGAGAAGTGTAGCAGAGACATGATTTAGTCTAAATACTCAGAAAATTAATGCACCCCTGCTACCCCGCCAACTGACTTGGAATTCAATGAAAATGTGTACGCATACAGATTTAAAGGCTATGCATTATGAATTTTTGTCTTTATGAACTAAAATTAATAGAATCAAAGTCTTAAATTCCCAAGTTGAAAACCTCCTACTGAATTTCAGATAACAAACAATATTTTTCCCAATCCTTTTTCTGATGAAAACTTCTCTTTGGAAAGAATAATGTTTGTTATCCAAAATGTAGGCTGACAGCTGGCCTAATTAATCACAAATGACAGAGAAGAGAAACAAAATAAATTATAAATGTTTAAAACCTTTTATATCTCATTTGAAAGATTTAACCATCGCACTTCATTAGAATATAAACAGTGGGAGAGGAATCAAATGCTGATGTAAACTTGAATAACTAAAATATAGGATATCAAAAAATACCTGCATGTTGATGTAGAAATGGAATGAACACTTTTTGTAATGACAAAACAAACTTCATTAAAGCTGAAGATAAATTAAAGAGCCAAAGCTTTCCAAAAAATGTAGCATTAGCTGTTCTTCTAGTGATCTTTAATATTTATTTTTACTTAAGAAAAATTACTTTAACTGCAGTAATATATGTTATCTAAAGTCATATCATTAATCTAGTAAAAACAAAACAAAACAAATAGAAACTCAGAAAGCAGATTTACCTTTATGAGAAATTTTCAAAGCAACTCAAAAGTAACACCTATTGAAGTAAAAATTAATGAATGGAATATGGCATTAAGCTAATAAATTCATATTAGGACATCAAAGTAATTTAGAAATGAAGTATTTTTAGTTCTCTAATCCATTAGTTTGACAAACGGTTTAAGTATCAACTAACCCAAAAATCAAATGTAAGATCCTCATAAAGGAGAAACAGGTGAAAGATATCATTCTAATATAATTATTCTTAGTAGTCTTACCCAACACTAATCAATCTTTAAAAAATAGTATTTTTTATGTTGAAGACTGCATTATAATTCTCATACATCTAATGTTTACCATTTTAACATTTACCAGTTTTTATAGACTTGATTTTTTTTAGAATAGCCCTTTAAATTTAATAATTCTTAATTTATTTTTGCAACATGCAATAGAGAAACATGAAAGTTAGCACAAATGTATCCGATATTTTGCATTTGCTTATATTGGTTGAAATGGCAAATATAATAAAGTATTTATAAAAAGAAATAAGTTCCTAATATTATGTATTTTTATTTTAAGAAGAAGAGCTGCATTTCAAGTATTTTTAGCATTTTGAAGCAGTGAATGTTGCCTGCATTGGCTCCATATTCGGATTGGAGATACAGCTGGTACCTTGACTGACTTAGGTAATAAAGGTTAGCTGAGGAGTTAAATCCCGGTGGGGGCTAAATGGTAGTCAAAAAAATCTATGTTCTAAACCCTGGAAACTAGGAATCTTACCTTATAAGGCAAAAGAATGAATAATATTTTACATGGCAAAAAATATATATAATTAAATGCAATAAAGCAGATTGAGACAAGGGAATTATCCAGTGGCCCTAAGTATACTCATGGATTTCTTTCTAAGAGAGAGGCTAAGCAAGCTTTGAGACAAATACACAGAAAAGAACACACACAGAAAAGGAAGAGACAATGTGACTACAGAGCCAGAGACTGAGGTGCAACAAGTCAAGAAATGCCAACTACCAGAAACTGGAAGAGGTAAAGAACAGATGATTCTTCAGAGACTCTGTAGGGAGTGCCACTTTGCTGATGTCTTGATTTTAGACTTCTGATCTTATGCCACCTGGTTTGCACCAATTTGTTATGGCGGCCACAGGAAGCTGACTGATACATATCCTTTTTGTTTTTTTCTTTTGTCTGTCTAAACTAATATCCTCTTGTGTCCTATGGTTTGAACTCGAGCTGCCATCTTCTCAAGATGGGGGAGGGAGAGGACATCTGACCCAAGCTATACCAATAATAGGATTCTTCCCTCTCTCATGAAGCCATAGTCAATTAGGCGATCTGCTTAAATTTGAGATCCTCTAATATAAGATTCTCACATTATTTATCTTTCATTTATTGTTGCATCTCTAGAACTTAGTTATGCCAGCCATATAGTAGGCATTTAATAAAAATTTGATGAACAAATTATTTGTCTAAATTAGTTTTTCTTCAGTGTGAATTCTGGCTTTGACAAATTATTGGAAGGTCTTTTAAAAGACCTCAAAAAGTAAACATAGACATTTAAGGAGATCCCAAGTCCAGAGATCTGAATTTCCTCTGTCTGGGCTCTTTATTTTTTTATCAGCTTTATTGGACAAAACAGGAGACACTAATCCAAAATTGGAACTTGGGATAGATCACGTTTTGAAAACATTGTCTCTAAAGCCTGTAATCTCAGCACTTTGGGAGGCTGAGGTGGGCATGAATTGCTTGAGCCCAGGAGATACAGACATGCCTGGGCAACATGGCAAAACTCTGTCTCTACTTAAAAAAAAAATACAAAAAGTTAGGCAGGCATGGTGAGTCAACGCCTGTAGTCCCAGCTCCTCGGGTGGTGGAGGTGCGAGAGTCGACTGAGCCCAGGAGACAGAGGTTACAGTGAGCCGAGATTGTGCTACTGCACTCCAGCCTGGGTGACAGAGTAAGACCCTGTCTCAAGAACAAACAAACAAATAACAACAACAAAAATTGTCTCATAATATTTAATATTATTTTTCTAAAACTCTTGAGTAAGTTGATTTCTGGAGAGCAGGAGATGGACTAAAAGAGGTAACATATAACAAGCTGGAAGAAAAAGATAACTTTTGTTTTCAGTCTTAGTATCTTCAGGGTTCAGTTTCACAATGCTCTCAATATTAAACATTCATACTTACCCTTTGCAATTGAAATTGCAGTTTTACAGAAAATCAAAATGAGTCATAGGCATTTGTTGAATAGTTCATATATAAGTGAAGTATGTTTTCTGAATTGAAAATAACCTTGCCATTAATGCAGATTATATATCACCTTCTAATTTTATACACGTTAGTTATCAGAACACTTAGGTAACATTAAATTCAAAATTACATGACAAACATGATTTTTTTTTTTTTTTTTTTACAGACTGTGTTCCTGGGTTGATGCATAGTTAATAGACTCCAATACTTTTAACAGGGTTCAGAGTTAGACACTGTGTTTTGTTCCATCTATCCTCACCTCACCTATCTGTGGTACTAAATTTAGAACAGAGATGGACTTAATTACAAAGGCCGTTACATCTTATTTAAATTTACATTCCTTTTTCATGAAAAATTCACATGTAAAGGTAGGTAAAATGTGATACACTAAATCAATCATATCAAGGCAAATGGTAAAATTACATTACCACATTTTTCACAACTATTTCATCTTGGACCTAAAAATTCATTGTTTAAATATCTGAGGAGTGATCGTTTTGAAATTTAGGGAATCTATTTTCTTCCTCCAGTAAGATTTGGCTTTATAAACTCTGGGGTAAAGGGCGGGGGAGTCTGATTGAATATCAGATAATGTCTTAAAAACAAAACATTATGAAACAACAAAACCAAAAACCACATAATCTTCCAAAATCACATTAAGTATATCATCTTATAGGAAAAATATTGTATGTATGATTTTCTAATTTCTCACTCAGGCCTCATTAGCATACATGTTATCAAAAACAATAAATTAATAGCAGTTAAATTCTTATCTCAAATAACCTATATTGATTGAGTTACATATATTGTGCAGCATCTATCTCACATTTCCTATAAAAGAGAGGAAAGAACAGAATTGTGAGAAATACCAGCAAGCTACATATCAGAAAACGAATTCCATACTGTACTTTTTATTAATGCAAGTGCAAATTAAGGAAAAATTATTAGCCACACACAAATCATGCTTTTATCTTCCATGTTAATAACTATTCCTTTATGATTCAATTCAGTAAGTAAATTTTTATAGATTATTTGCCATATAAAGTAATATATTTCTATTCCATTAGGATAATGGTTGGCAAATAAGGTAAAATATGGTGGAATATTCTATCAACATAAGGGTTCTGCCCCAAACAGTTAAACACAATAATTATTTTGTGCACTTACTTTACAAATGTCTTCTGTCACTTATTTTACACATATTGAGTAAACTACACTGTAGTGGGTCTGCGGAGTGGAAGACAACAAAATACTTTTAAAGTCTGAACCTCAATGGTAAATGACAGCTATAATCTGCAACATCATCTTCAGAAAAAAAAAATAGTGCTATATTCTTTCTAGTTTGAACTCCAAACCTTTCACAAATTCCTTTATGCATGGAATATTTACTAATAGTGCTTCCTCAAATGTTTTACTTTCATGCATTGTTTTTTCTTGTTCTCACAATTACTGAACTCTGGATGATTCTAATAGGTGAGTTTTTATCTTTTTGTGACTGATTTGCCATCTGATCTGGTGTTTGATATATTTCTCTTCTTTTTTTTTTTTTCATGTAAAGTAGCACTCTTCTTTAGTTTAGTTTAGTTTAGTTTAGTTTAGTTTAGTTTAGTTTAGTTTAGTTTAGTTTAGTTTGGTTTTTGAGATCCAGTGTCTGTTGCTCCGGCTGGAGTGCAGTGGCACAATCCTGGCTCACTGCAAACTCCGTTTCTTAGGCTCAAGCAGTCCTTTCACATCAGCCTCTCTAGTCACTGAGACTGCATACCCCTGCCAGGACGGCTGGCTAATTTTTTGTATTATTTGGTAAAGACAGGGTTTACTCATGTTACCTAGGCTGTTCTTGAACTTCTGGGCTCAAGCAATCCTCTCACCTCAGCCTCCTAAACTGTTGGGATTACAGGCGTGAGCCATCACACCTGCCTTTTCTCTTAAAGAGTATTCTCTTGCTTTGAATGTGCCAATGGTCTTTCATTTTTTTTTTTCTTCTGAGTGACTTATTTTTGCTCTAATCCTTTAGTTACGTGTTTGTTTCTTTCCATATGTGAGGTGTTGACTTAGAAAAAATTACTGTCATTTCAGTGTCTACTAAATTCAATTTCTTCCTTTGGTCATGAGAATACATCTTCTGCTAAGTAGGACCTTGCTTGATTTTGTATTTGAAGTAGATTGAAAATCATAAGTTTTTCATATTTTCCAAATCCACATTTTCCTTAGAGAAAAAGCAAGGAGAATCAATATTCTGCAGAGTTTTTGTGAAGTGGAGCAGTCCTTGGTTTCCCCAGACAGTAGCCTGAGTCTCCATGAATGCAGAGCACTCTTTTGTTAGGTCTACTAAGCCCTCAAGATTCACTTTTGTGGACCTGAAACATAAGTATTTTCCTTAGTAAAATAAAAAAGTTTTAAAAAAAGCTTTTATACTTACAGATTCAGTAAATGTGTATCTTGAAATTGAGAATTTAACGGGGCTGGATAATCTAGCTCGCATCTTCAGGTTAATCTCAAATTAGAAGTTTTAGTTGTATGAGCCTTGTATTTTAAAAATTGTTGTTTCAAATATATTTTAAAATCAAATGCATTGGTAACTGGGGTCAAAGGCTGAGTAATAACACTTTATGAATTCAAAGCCAGTGCTCTTTTTTGAAGTAGAATCCTGAAAATCATTTTGTGTGTGTGTGTGTGTGTGTGTGTGTTTAATTTTTTTTTTTTTTAATTTCCAACACTTTTATTAATCCAATATTTTTAAGGCCAAACTTTCATATAAACAAGCAAAGTTCCGGACCCATTTTTTTTTTAATTTATTTATTATTATTATACTTTAAGTTGTAGGGTACATGTGCATAACGTGCAGGTTTGTTACATATGTATACTTGTGCCATGTTGGTGTGCTGCACCCATCAACTTGTCATTTACATCAGGTATAACTCCCAATGCAATCCCTCCCCCCTCCCCCCTCCCCATGACAGGCCCCTGTGTGTGATGTTTCCCTTCCCGAGTCCAAGTGATCTCATTGTTCAGTTCCCACCTATGAGTGAGAACATGCGGTGTTTGGTTTTCTGTTCTTGTGATAGATTGCTAAGAATGATGGTTTCCAGCTGCATCCATGTCCCTACAAAGGACACAAACTCATCCTTTTTGATGGCTGCATAGTATTCCATGGTGTATATGTGCCACATTTTCTTAACCAATCTGTCACTGATGGACATTTGGGTTGATTCCAAGTCTTTGCTATTGTGAATAGTGCTGCAATAAACATACGTGTGCATGTGTCTTTATAGCAGCATAATTTATAATCCTTTGGGTATATACCCAGTAATGGGATGGCTGGGTCATATGGTACATCTAGTTCTAGATCCTTGAGGAATCGCCATACTGTTTTCCATAATGGTTGAACTAGTTTACAATCCCACCAACAGTGTAAAAGTGTTCTTATTTCTCCACATCCTCTCCAGCACCTGTTGTTTCCTGACTTTTTTTTTTTTTTTTTTTTGAGACGGAGTCTCGCTCTGTCTCCTGGGCTGGAGTTGCAGTGGCCAGATCTCAGCTCACTGCAAGCTCCGCCTCCCGGGTTCATGCCATTCTCCTGCCTCAGCCTCCCGAGTAGCTGGGACTACAGGCGCCGCCACCTCGCCTGGCTAGTTTTTTGTATTTTTTAGTAGAGACGGGGTTTCACCATGTTCACCAGGTTGGTCTCGATCTCCTGACCTCGTGATCCACCCGTCTCGGCCTCCCAAAGTGCTGGGATTACAGGCTTGAGCCACTGCGCCCGGCCTTGTTTCCTGACTTTTTAATGATCGCCATTCTAACTGGTGTGAGATGGTATCTCATTGTGGTTTTGATTTGCATTTCTCTGATGGCCAGTGATGATGAGCATTTTTTCATGTGTCTGTTGGCTGTATGCATGTCTTCTTTTGAGAAATATCTGTTCACATCCTTTGCCCACTTTTTGATGGGGTTGTTTGTTTTTTTCTTGTAAATGTGTTTGAGTTCTTTGTAGGTTCTGGATATTAGCCCTTTGTCAGATGAGTAGATTGCAAAAATTTTCTCCCATTCTGTAGGTTGCCTGTTCACTCTGATGGTAGTTTCTTTTGCTGTGCAGAAGCTCTTTAGTTTAATGAGATCCCATTTGTCAATTTTGGCTTTTGCTGCCATTGCTTTTGGTGTTTTAGACATGAAGTCTTTGCACATGCCTATGTCCTGAATGGTACTACCTAGGTTTTCCTCTAGGATTTTTATGGTATTAGGTCGAACATTTAAGTCTCTAATCCATCTTGAATTAATTTTCGTATAAGGAGTAAGAAAAGGATCCAGTTTCAGCTTTCTACTTATGGCTAGCCAATTTTCCCAGCACCATTTATTAAATAGGGAATACTTTCCCCATTTCTTGTTTCTCTCAGGTTTGTCAAAGATCAGATGGCTGTAGATGTGTGGTATTATTTCTGAGGACTCTGTTCTGTTCCATTGGTCTAGATCTCTGTTTTGGTACCAGTACCATGCTGTTTTGGTTACTGTAGCCTTGTAGTATAGTTTGAAGTCAGGTAGCGTGATGCCTCCAGCTTTGTTCTTTTGACTTAGGATTGTCTTGGAGATGCGGGCTCTTTTTTGGTTCCATATGAACTTTAAAGCAGTTTTTTCCAATTCTGTGAAGAAAGTCATTGGTAGCTTGATGGGGATGGCATTGAATCTATAAATTACCTTGGGCAGTATGGCCATTTTTACGATATTGATTCTTCCTATCCATGAGCATGGTATGTTCTTCCATTTGTTTGTGTCCTCTTTTATTTCACTGAGCAGTGGTTTGTAGTTCTCCTTGAAGAGGTCCTTTACATCCCTTGTAAGTTGGATTCCTAGGTATTTGATTCTCTTTGAAGCAATTGTGAATGGAAGTTCATTCCTGATTTGGCTCTCTGTTTGTCTGTTACTGGTGTATAAGAATGCTTGTGATTTTTGCACATTAATTTTGTATCCTGAGACTTTGCTGAAGTTGCTTATCAGCTTAAGGAGATTTTGGGCTGAGACAATGGGGTTTTCTAAATATACAATCATGTCATCTGCAAACAGGGACAGTTTGACTTCTTCTTTTCCTAACTGAATACCCTTGATTTCTTTCTCTTGCCTAATTGCCCTAGCCAGAACTTCCAACACTATGTTGAATAGGAGTGGTGAGAGAGGGCATCCCTGTCTTGTGCCAGTTTTCAAAGGGAATTTTTCCAGTTTTTGCCCATTCAGTATGACATTGGCTGTGGGTTTGTCATAAATAGCTCTTATTATTTTGAGGTACGTTCCATCAATACCGAATTTATTGAGTGTTTTTAGCATGAAGGGCTGTTGAATTTTGTCAAAAGCCTTTTCTGCATCTATTGAGATAATCATGTGGTTCTTGTCTTTGGTTCTGTTTATATGCTGGATTATGTTTATTGATTTGTGAATGTTGAACCAGCCTTGCATCCCAGGGATGAAGCCCACTTGATCATGGTGGATAAGCTTTTTGATGTGTTGCTGAATCCGGTTTGCCAGTATTTTATTGAGGATTTTTGCATCGATGTTCATCAGGGATATTGGTCTAAAATTCTCTTTTTTTGTTGTGTCTCTGCCAGGCTTTGGTATCAGGATGATGTTGGCCTCATAAAATGAGTTAGGGAGGATTCCCTCTTTTTCTATTGATTGGAATAGTTTCAGAAGGAATGGTACCAACTCCTCCTTGTACCTCTGGTAGAATTCAGCTGTGAATCCATCTGGTCCTGGACTTTTTTTGCTTGGTAGGCTATTAATTATTGCCTCAATTTCAGAGCCTGCTATTGGTCTATTCAGGGATTCAACTTCTTCCTGGTTTAGTCTTGGAAGAGTGTAAGTGTCCAGGAAATTATCCATTTCTTCTAGATTTTCCAGTTTATTTGCGTAGAGGTGTTTATAGTATTCTCTGATGGTAGTTTGTATTTCTGTGGGGTCGGTGGTGATATCCCCTTTATCATTTTTAATTGCGTCGATTTGATTCTTCTCTCTTTTCTTCTTTATTAGTCTTGCTAGTGGTCTGTCAATTTTGTTGACCTTTTCAAAAAACCAACTCCTGGATTCATTGATTTTTTGGAGAGTTTTTTGTGTCTCTATCTCCTTCTTAGATCTTAAGAAGATCCTGCTCTGATCTCCTGCTCTGATCTTAGTTATTTCTTGCCTTCTGCTAGCTTTCGAATGTGTTTGCTCTTGCTTCTCTAGTTCTTTTAATTGCGATGTTAGAGTGTCAATTTTAGATCTTTCCTGCTTTCTCTTGTGGGCATTTAGTGCTATAAATTTCCCTCTACACACTGCTTTAAATGTGTCCCAGAGATTCTGGTATGTTGTATCTTTGTTCTCATTGGTTTCAAAGAACATCTTTATTTCTGCCTTCATTTCGTTATGTACCCAGTAGTCATTCAGGAGCAGGTTGTTCAGTTTCCATGTAGTTGAGCGGTTTTGATTGAGTTTCTTAGTCCTGAGTTCTAGTTTGATTGCACTGTGGTCTGAGAGACAGTTTGTTATAATTTCTGTTCTTGTACATTTGCTGAGGAGTGCTTTACTTCCAATTACGTGGTCGATCTTGGAGTAAGTACGATGTGGTGCTGAGAAGAATGTATATTCTGTTGATTTGGGGTGGAGAGTTCTATAGATGTCTATTAGGTCTGCTTGCTGCAGAGATGAGTTCAATTCCTGGATATCCTTGTTAACTTTCTGTCTCGTTGATCTGTCTAATGTTGACAGTGGAGTGTTGAAGTCTCCCATTATTATTGTATGGAAGTCTAAGTCTCTTTGTAAGTCTCTATGGACTTGCTTTATGAATCTGGGTGCTCCTGTATTGGGTGCATATATATTTAGGATAGTTAGCTCTTCCTGTTGAATTGATCCCTTTACCATTATGTAATGGCCTTCTTTGTCTCTTTTGATCTTTGATGGTTTAAAGTCTGTTTTATCAGAGACTAGTATTGCAACCCCCGCTTTTTTTTGTTCTCCATTTGCTTGGTAAATCTTCCTCCATCCCTTTATTTTGAGCCTATGTATGTCTCTGCGTGTGAGATGGGTCTCCTGAATACAGCAGACTGATGGGTCTTGACTCTTTATCCAGTTTGCCAGTCTGTGTCTTTTAATTGGAGCATTTAGTCCATTTACATTTAAGGTTAAGATTGTTATGTGTGAACTTGATCCTGCCATTATGATATTAACTGGTTATTTTGCTCGTTAGTTGATGCAGTTTCTTCCTAGCCTCAATGGTCTTTACATTTTGGCATGTTTTTGCAATGGCTGGTACCGGTTGTTCCTTTCCATGTTTAGTGCTTCCTTCAGGGTCTCTTGTAAGGCAGGCCTAGTGGTGACAAAATCTCTAAGCATTTGCTTATCTGTAAAGGATTTTATTTCTCCTTCACTTATGAAACTTAGTTTGGCTGGATATGAAATTCTGGGTTGAAAATTCTTTTCTTTAAGAATGTTGAATATTGGCCCCCACTCTCTTCTGGCTTGGAGAGTTTCTGCCGAGAGATCTGCTGTTAGTCTGATGGGCTTCCCTTTGTGGGTAACCCGACCTTTCTCTCTGGCTGCCCTTAAGATTTTTTCCTTCATTTCAACTTTGGTGAATCTGGCAATTATGTGTCTTGGAGTTGCTCTTCTCGAGGAGTATCTTTGTGGCGTTCTCTGTATTTCCTGGATTTGAATGTTGGCCTGCCCTACTAGGTTGGGGAAGTTCTCCTGGATGATATCCTGAAGAGTGTTTTCCAACTTGGTTCCATTTTCCCCCTCACTTTCAGGCACCCCAATCAGACGTAGATTTGGTCTTTTTACATAATCCCATACTTCTTGCAGGCTTTGTTCATTTCTTTTTCTTCTTTTTTCTTTTGGTTTCTCTTCTTGCTTCATTTCATTCATTTGATCCTCAATCGCAGATACTCTTTCTTCCAGTTGATCGAGTCGGTTACTGAAGCTTGTGCATTTGTCACGTATTTCTCGTGTCATGGTTTTCATCTCTTTCATTTCGTTTATGACCTTCTCTGCATTAATTACTCTAGCCATCAATTCTTCCACTTTTTTTTCAAGATTTTTAGTTTCTTTGCGCTGGGTACGTAATTCCTCCTTTAGCTCTGAGAAATTTGATGGACTGAAGCCTTCTTCTCTCATCTCGTCAAAGTCATTCTCCGTCCAGCTTTGATCCGTTGCTGGCGATGAGCTGCGCTCCTTTGCCGGGGGAGATGCGCTCTTATTTTTTGAATTTCCAGCTTTTCTGCCCTGCTTTTTCCCCATCTTTGTGGTTTTATCTGCCTCTGGTCTTTGATGATGGTGATGTACTGATGGGGTTTTGGTGTAGGTGTCCTTCCTGTTTGATAGTTTTCCTTCTAACAGTCAGGACCCTCAGCTGTAGGTCTGTTGGAGATTGCTTGAGGTCCACTCTAGACCCTGTTTGCCTGGGTATCAGCAGCAGAGGCTGCAGAAGATAGAATATTTCTGAACAGCGAGTGTTGCTGTCTGATTCTTGCTTTGGAAGCTTCCTCTCAGGGGTGTACTCCACCCTGTGAGGTGTGGGGTGTCAGACTGCCCCTAGTGGGGGATGTCTCCCAGTTAGGCTACTCAGGGGTCAGGGACCCACTTGAGCAGGGAGTCTGTCCCTTCTCAGATCTCAACCTCTGTGTTGGGAGATCCACTGCTCTCTTCAAAGCTGTCAGACAGAGTCGTTTGCGTCTGCAGAGGTTTCGGCTGTGTTTGTTATTGCCCTGTCCCCAGAGGTGGAGTCTACAGAGACAGACAGGTTTCCTTGAGCTGCTGTGAGCTGCTGTGAGCTCCACCCAGTTCTAGCTTCCCAGCAGCTTTGTTTACCTACTTAAGCCTCAGCAATGGCGGGCGCCCCTCCCCCAGCCTCACTGCTGCCTTGCCGGTAGATCACAGACTGCTGTGCTAGCAATGAGGGAGGCTCCGTGGGTGTGGGACCCTCCCGGCCAGGTGTGAGATATGATCTCCTGGTGTGCCTGTTTGCTTAAAGCGCAGTATTGGGGTGGGAGTTACCCGATTTTCCAGGTGTTGTGTGTCTCAGTTCCCCTGGCTAGGAAAAGGGATTCCCTTCCCCCTTGCGCTTCCCAGGTGAGGCAATGCCTCGCCCTGCTTCAGCTCTCGCTGGTCGGGCTGCAGCAGCTGACCAGCACCGATAGTCTGGCACTCCCCAGTGAGATGAACCCAGTACCTCAGTTGAAAATGTAGAAATCACTGGTCTTCTGTGTCGCTCGCGCTGGGAGTTGGAGACTGGAGCTGTTCCTATTCGGCCATCTTGCTCCGCCCCTCGTGTGTTTAATTTTTAAGGAATAAGATGATAATCCAGATGTAATGTTGACACACACTTAACACTACAGAGTAAGTGTAAATCAGTTATATTATTTTGAGCAAACCAAATATAACAGAATAAAATATGAAACGTATATGCTCTGTTTTTCAGTATTCATATTTTCAGCACAGTTGAAACAAAAGATGTCAATATAAAAAGGTTTTTCTTAGGCTTGGTAACAAGTCCCTCCATTAATTAGAGAACAAAATGTTGTACAACATCTCCTGTGTTTTTGGCTTGGTAGTTGTTACTAATATGCTATATTTTCTGAATTTTACGTAAAATTGTTCTTAGTACATGGATTACCTTTTCTGGTTACTGGCAGAACCAACCGAAGTTGATGACAGATTTTCTTAATGAAGTCATGGATGCAAATTGAATACTAGGAAATTTCCAAAAAATATATTAAAAGTGCTTATTTTAAATGACTAAAAATGTTATACATTTTAAAAAATGTCTTAAGTGTCTTTGGATTTTGGAATTCTCACAAATGCTATGGTGGAAATGTTATTCTAATTGGATTATATTAAAAAAATTTATTCTAGGGCAAATCAACATGAAGTTGAATAAAGCAGAGGCAGAATTAATCAACTGATGTTGTTTTTTCCCTGTATGGAAAAGTTGAAAGACTTAACCCTCTAGCGTAGCTTTCACATCTCAGGTGGAGAACTGGAAAAATTAACTAAAAATAAAATCTAAGCCCTCCCATTCACCGAAACCTCCCTGTAGCCAAGGGGACCACAGAAAAGGCTTAAAACTGAATTCTCAGTCATGATGAGATGGGAGGTCAGAAAAGCCCCCTAATACCCTGTTCCTTTGGCATTTAGACACAATGACTGGTCCTCATTAATCTTAAAATAGAGATTATAAGACTGAAGGAAAACACTCTTTGTAGCAATAAGATACCAAATTATAAACAGGGTGTAAGGCCATGCCAGGCAACGGTTAAGTCACACACTCCTACATTTAAAGAACAAACTATATTCTAACTCCTCAAGGCTTTTCTTTTTTTTCTAGAAGCTAAATAACACTGGCCTCAAGATAAACAATATTAAAATGATTACAACTCATTCAGCTTACAAAGGCTGACTAACTGACCCCCTGTTCTGCCAGCCATAATTACAGACAAGAAACTAATGTTGGTAACTCTCTCCAGATAGGACGAATACCCACCATGGATTGGTTCTGGCCGGGTTTACAGAGGCTGACACTTGAGTGACTTTGTGTCTTGAAAAGACCTTTTGACATATAGGGCCTAATTGTATAGTTAAATGTTAAGCCTCCACTCCACTTAACATGGATGTATGTTGCATGGCTGTTTCATTCAAAATGCATGCCTCAGGACCACCATCATGAATATTTATAGCTTCCCTTATAACCTGTTCAGCATAAAGCTTCTACCCCAACTCCTCCTCCTTCAAAGTGTCTGTCTTCGGTCTTTACCAGAGACACACTTCCCAGCCTACAAGATGGCCACCTGTAGGCTGTAACTCTTCACAACAAAGAAAAATTCCATTCTCAATTTATAAATTATTATTTTCTTAAAGTTAACAAGAATCACACAGATGACTATATAGAATATATCTATATATATATCTATATATCTATATATATCTATCTATATATCTATATCTATATATCTATATATATAAAAATAAAGGGGAGCAGAGATCCTGTATGGTCAGTAAATCTACAACATGGGATTTAAATCAGCACTATTGATCATCTGTAGATCAGCAGCAGCCATAAATTTGTCAAATACTCTTCCTATAAAATATCCTTAAAAACTATATGTAATTAATTAAACACTAGCACCAAAGTTTTTCTATTTTTGTCTTCCAAGGCAATTTGTAATAACAACAGCAACAACAACAACAACAACAACAAAAATTAATAGGTCACCTCTTTTTGTGGAGAGTTTCCAGAGAAACTGATATATAGCGTGGTATTGTAAATTAATATAGCCTTTTTAGAAAGTTATTTGGGGCAATACAAAGATATCATATTCTTACACTAGCTATTGTTTCTGAGTTTTCGTAAAGAGTTAAACAGAAGAAAACAGAAATCTACACGAATATATTCTTATCAATGCATCTATAAGGTCAGATATTAATGTTTAATTCAAAATTAATGTTTTGAATATCTATATAGATTAGCTTTGTAAACGATGTTATATCAGTATTATTATCATCATAGTTATCATTATTATTCTGATGAATTCATTATCATTTGAAGTGATAACTGTTTACAAACATGGAAAAATATTTATGGTATAATCCTAGGTAGAAAAAAGGAGAATGCAAATTATGTTGACTCATTATTTTGACAAATATTTATTATGTCTACCATGTGGCTAGTCACACACTTTTTAAAAAAAAAGTGGTAGGCAAAATGTATGAAATCCCTAACTTTATGGAGCTTTTACACTTGTGGTGGGTGCATATGAAAGAAAATGACCACATTGAGTTAATCCATTTCAACAGTACTGAGTGGTACTGAGGAAAGAGACAGGACCTCTGAGTCGATGTAACAGGAGAATCTAAATGAGCCTAAGATGAAAAAAAGCTTTTGTGGGAAAGGTGCCTGGAGACTGAATAGGCGTTATTCAGATGAAGAAGTGTGGAAAGTGTTCCAAGTAGAAGAAAAGTCATGGTCAAAGGTCCTGTAAAAGTTGTAACTTCAAGAATTTTGAGGGTCAGAAGAAGGCCGAAATGATTGTATAATAGAGAGTCAGGGAGGACTGCTGTTACCCCAGGGTAGCACTAGATCAAGCAAGATCTTTTAGGTAACGTGTTAGGAGTTTAGTATCCAAATAATAGTAGCAATGGAAGTATCTTAAATTAAGCAAGTATATGCATTATGATTCTACCTCTGTAAAACAATAAATGAATATATATATTCATTTGAATATATATAATATGACCATATATATGATTATATATGACTATATATATAGATAGATATAGTGAAGGGGTTGAAATGAAATTAGCAATGATTCTAAAGGCAAAGGCAGAATTTGGGGGAATTTCTTTTTATAAGAGAAAACTAAACTATTATATATGATGCCACATCAACTCTTCAATTACATTTAAATTTGAGTGAAAAAATATGGTTTTCTAAATGCAAAATAAGTGCTTTTAAAGTTCTTTAATGTCATTTTTAGGACATTAAACATTATGAGAAATTCTAACAACGCATTATACAAAATAATTCCTAAGCCTCATAATCGATTTCTTCAGTTTTAATAAAACATTTCTCTAAAAAGTATATATTTATGTTTTTAATATAAAGTATAATCATGAAATATTTGAAAAGTCTAACGGAACTTTGAGATCAAAGCTTTGTTTATAGGATTTATAATACCCAGTTGAGGATAAGAATCACAGTTATATTACTATGTTACTATTGCATATTAATAGTATATACTATTAATATTAATAGTATATTGTATATACTAATACTAATTTATGTGATTATATATAACTATGAAAATGTATAACTATTATGCAGTTATATATACTACTGTGAATTTGAGATATGCAGACTGCAGTGAGACTATTTTTTGTTACATTGAATTCTCTTAAAAATTTAAAGATGCTAAAGATACTTATTTTTCATGTATTTGAAATGAATTATTTTTATTTCATATTAAAATATAAGCAGTAGAACACTTTGCTTTAACAAATGCTAATTTATTTTATGAATTTAATAAAATGTTAAAGTAACTTTTGTAGTTTTTAAACCATAGAAAGTTTCTGGCATTTTAGGGAGACTAATTTTCTCTATATATTTAAAGCAATGATGTTGTCACATCGCACAAGAAACTTTATTATGCAGGTATAAAAATATAAAATGCATCAGTAAACTAACCTAAAAGTTAATGGCATAAGAAAATGAAGACGGGAATTTGTGTACTGTCTATCAAGCATTTGTCAGGATTTCACAATCAAATAAGAAATGTTGCTATTTGTGGCTGTGCAGATAACATCATGTCTCACTATCCTGTTGTATTTGCAAAATGATATCAGTGTTATATATGTATACATAATACAGTACTATGGAACAAGAATTTGGCTCATTACATTTAAAGTGATATAAATTCAGATTTCATTTCTCAGTTTTCCAGAGAGATAACAAATATGCCTAGCAATCCTCTATTTTAGAGAAACAGATTTTAAAAATATTTTAAACAAAAGAACTAAAAATTACTTTTCCTGCACTGTATATATGTGTTTGACTCCCTTTAGGATTAGTGAGAGTTATTTGTGCATGTTAAAGGAAGTCTATAACCTAAGCCTCAATTCTAACCCTTTCCTAAAAGCACTTTTTGAAAGCTTAACTAGAGTGGCTACATGCTTTTAACCCACACTTATGTTCAAACACTTTCAAGGGGACCACACTTACTTTAAAAACCTAAAATCACAGAATCATGTTACTTAGCCAAGTTAAATAAAAGATAACCACAAATGGAATGCAAAATATCTTTTCGATCTTTCTGTAATCACTTTTGAATGGTAAGACAGCCTTCTGAGGGTGAATGTGTATCACCAGTCATTTTAGTAATGCAATTATTTGAAAAATGTAACTACTGGAAAATGCTGTTGGCATAGAATGCCAAATATGTATGCACATGTGTATATTGTACAAGTATACAAATGTATATAAGTAGAATCCATAATCTCACTACCTGTGGGAACAGGTAAGTATAGGCTAAATACAGTGGACAAAATGAAGACTGAAGTGCATATCATCTATGTATTATTCATGCTTGAAAAATCTTATAATCAAGGATAATAGTTATTGAAGTGAGATTCAGGTTTATGGCAACGTTTAGTTCTCTGTAGATAAAATCTCTATCACCTTGAAAGGATGGATGACATTTCAATATCTCCTAAGTGGTGCTATGTAATCTTGCCTCTCTTACTTATTTTTAGTCGTTTCCCTCCCCACCCACCTTTTTTTGTTGTTGTTGTTACATTGAATGCGATAGATGTACTTAATGTCTTGTAGAGCTCATCTTTCTCTACAGAGACAGTTGGAAAATGCCACGAGTATCTTGGGAAATACCAACAGTGGCAGAGAGCATTACCCCATTCCTTATTCACATTTGCAGGGAAGCTTGATACTGATTAGCCAGATGTTATATATTAAAGCACCTATTATATGCCTCTTATTGTG
This sequence comes from Macaca fascicularis, assembly GCF_037993035.2. Taxonomy (NCBI): domain Eukaryota; kingdom Metazoa; phylum Chordata; class Mammalia; order Primates; family Cercopithecidae; genus Macaca; species Macaca fascicularis. The sequence continues at coordinate 93,017,020 of NC_088385.1, forward strand.
CTAACCACTGAGAACAACAGAAATAAGAAAAATGGTTTCTACTATATATTATTTATTTTTAGCAAATGAATGTGCATAAAATAATGACCAACGAAGTATTAGCTGGGTAATAAACAGGATAAATACAATACAAGTTTGACAATTAGGGAGATGATTGTGGGTTGTAGTAGCCATGAAATAATGAACTAGACATGTCCTCTAAAATAGCTAGGAGGAAACAGAGTGAGTAAAGGAATGAAGATAGCATTGATGAGTGACAATGGAATGATAAGTCTTTTGAAACAAGGCTTATATTGGGGAGTGCCATATTATAGGAAACAAAAAGAAAGGTAGGGGCTTGAAATGCAAAGGTGTTTGGGGGAAAATAGGAAGCCAGTGAAATTCTAGTGGGGTAGTGATACACATTACTAAGTGTTTTCCTATCATTCATCTAGGAGTGTAAGAGAAAATACAACTGAAGCTGGAAACAAAAAATAAATAAATAAAGAGACCACCATAACAATCTTGGCATGAAACAGTGAGATCTTGACCTCAGGTGGAATTAATGGAAATTGCCAAAATAAGAGAAAAATATAACCTTGATTAGCAGTAACAAAATTGTTTGCCTACATGTTCAGGTCTTATTAAGCAAAATAAACTTGTTCCTTATTTTTAAACTCTCATTTTGATTCAGAAACACGAGGCTATAAATCCATAGCATTTTATTCAAAAAAAAATGTCAAGAACAAATCCTTAAGAATTATCAAGAGTAACTTAAGCAGTATTGATGTAGAGATAATATTGTCACAAAATCCAAGTGTTGTGCAATGTCTGCTTTTCTGCCTGAGCTGATTATTAGGCATAAATAATCAAGAGCAAGTTATTTTTTTCTTGGCTAAAGGTGATTTTGGGGGATTTTTTGTATGGATGCTATAAAGTTTATATTCAAGGATGGGAATTCTTTAGGTAAGATAGAAGAAATATTACAGAATTTAAAAAATTAAAGCATAAAAAAGAATGCAAACATGAAAAGGAAAAGGAGAATTAGAACATTAAAGCCAGTAAAACTATGCAGTTTTTACTAAAATTTGGAGATTTAGGGTTTTGTGAGAATTTAGAACAGAAAGAAAAGTGAACTAGTAGAAAAACCAGATGCATCCTTGTCTGTATTCGAGAAACTTGGGTGAACAAGGGTAAAAGCAACTGCTCCTTAGTAAATTAAGATGCCTGCGCTAGTTGATTTCTAATTGTCTCATTTTAATTAAGATTTTACACTGCAAGAAACTGAGATGCATCCAGGTTAGTTCAGATAATGGATTGAAAATAACAAAACAAAACAGAAACATTTCCAGGAAAGTAAGAGAGACAGGAAAAGTCTCAAAAGACCTATAGTAGATCTCATGAGGAAAGGAAAAATCACTCATTCATCTTTTACAATACAACAGGAATCTTAGCAGTCCAAAGAATGCTGTCGCATCTAAAACCTTTTAGTGGGTTGATAAGATTGGGAGTTGTCTATATCTGCTTCTTTGTCTACTTTTTGCACCTGATTATCAACTAACTTCTCTAAGTATTTTTTCTAGGTGAGGAACTCTGCCTAATCACACATCTCCTCTTATAGCTTCAATTTCCTCATGATTGATTTTTGTTTATTTTTATTAATATCCTGGTGTGTTGTCCCTTCTCTGGCCTCACATTCTGGGCTGGCTTCTTCTTTTGGTATTCCTTAAATGGTTTTGTCAGTCATCAAAAAGGACACCTGTTGAAATCTGGTATACTTCAGAAGTAAATAGGTGGTTTATGGGTATGAATTCTTATTACTGTGACCTGAGTAGAGGGACTATGTTCTCCAGAGCATGGCAACCAATCTGTGTTAGCTCTTCAACAGAGGTTTGCACGCATGACATGCAACATGACATTTATTTAAAAAATAAAAATAAAAAATTATAGTTACAACGAACAAGGTCATGATAGGATCTGTTTCCTCTGGGTTCTCTTGATTTTTTTTCAAAATGAAAAGCAATAGAAATCATCATTAATTAGGCATTTATAATTTTTCTCAGACAGTATGTTAAATGCTTCAATGTATACTATCTGCAATTTTAATAGCAACGCATGCCAATTTAGTTTACTCGTGCTGTATTAGAAATGCAGAAATAGTTTCAGAGTTATTCTCTGAGGTTCCCCAAGGCAAAATAATTGAAATTAGACAGCTGAGATATGACAAACCATGTCTCTGACTCTAAAGGTCTACTGTCTCATTTCTCTTCCATTCCCCTCCTTCATATTTCCTTTTTTTTTATTATGGTTTTAAAGATGTTAAAATCTATCACCTATCCTCAGGAAATAATGTGATATTTGGTGACAAGAAAGCTACTGAGATTTATGGAGGTAGTTTGGGGTAACCAGGCATTATAAATCATCTTTGAACCCACACCTGGAAATAGCAGATAACCTAACAGAATTAATCTGTTTTACTGTTTACTGACACCCTTATTTTATGGAGAACATGATACAATCAGAAGATCTTGTATGAGTATTTTTGGTAGTAATCTCAAAGATTTAGGTTATAGGTGGCATTTCGGTACCATTTCTTTGGGTACCAGTTGACAAAGGAAGAGTGGTACATACATTTAGCACATATCTCATTCTTTTAAGATAAAGATAAGGTTGTTAATGAATATATTAAAAATAATATAAAGACAGGAGAAAAAGCTGAGTATGACAGTGTGGAGATAATGATATTTTATGGATAAGAAAGGTTCACTGAGATTAAGAACAAACTGATTCAGGAGTGGAAAACGGAGGAAAAATTCAGGAAGACTTGTTAATTCAATTAGGTCAAATACTTAAGATATGGGGTAGAACTAAAGATAGTTTAATGATACAATATTAATTTAAATGACAATATCTTATATTCACATATTAAAAAAACAATATTAATACAATAGACTAGAAGAATAGTATTCATTTGTGTGAAAATAAGATGGTAAGGTTTCAATTGATTATAGAGAACATTAACTGTTGTTTTAAGGTAAATACAACTCTAAGTAGTGTTAATTAATCTAGGTCACTATAAATAATGGTCCCAATCTTCTCAGTGACAAAGTCATCTTAGAATAATTCATTACAAGTTTCTTATTTCAAAGGGGGATATAAATGAGATGTCAAGAGTTCTGAAAGAATACATTAGAAGGAAGATAGAAGAAATTCAAGATGTCTGTTCTGGGGAAGAAGACAAGTAAGTGATATGGTAGGAAGACAAAGCACTGATCTTTTAACACTTATTTATTGAACATCTATCTACCTTGTGATAGGATTTAATGAACAAGGCAGCCAACATCCTGAATTGATTAAGGTCCACCATGATCTCATTTTAACTTAATTGCTTCTTTAAACTTTCTCTCTCTAAGAGCAGCCACATTCTGAGAACCGAGGGTTAGGATTTCAATATATGAATTTTGGGGTGACACAATTCAGTCCATAGCGGTAGCCATGTGAAGAATTTGCAATAATATTCCAGAAAGAAAGAACATCCCCAAGAAAGGCATATGCTTGATATGTCAAAGAATAGCATAAAGGCTGCTCTGGTCCGAGTATAGCAGTAAAAATGACAGATAATGTAGTTGAATTGATAGTCAGGGACCAGATCACATTGGGCCTTAGAGGAAGGAGCCAGCATTTCACTTTCTTCTCAATGGGAAGCAAGCATAGGGGTAGAAGTCGGGCATAATCTGAATTATGCATTAATGGGCACTCTGACTTCTCTATGAACAATAAAATACAGGAGCAAGTATTATCAGTCAGGAGTTGCTGCAGTAAGTAATCCAGATAGAAAAAGATAAAACGATACTGGCTTGGACTAAGCAGCTGTAAATTTGGTGAGAAGTGGCCAGATTAGAGATTTTTTTAAGGTGAAACCAACAAGACATATGTTAGATTAGATGTTAAATAGAAGGCTAATGGAAGAAGTAAGAGTAATTATTCACTTTTGCCTCAGCTCTTAAATTGGAAAACAGAAGAAAATCCTAGATTACTGTGGAAAATTTAATAAGGACTGGTATGGAACTCATTTACAAGTAGATCTAATCAGAGTTTAGGAAATTTTTTTTTAACTCAAATTGTCCAGTATTGGAATGAATTACAGCATGGGAAAATAAGCATTTGTCAGTCAAGGTGAGCAAGATGGGGGTGGGGGGGATGAAATCCAACTGTTTCTAATGTTAAGATATATGGTTGAAAGAAATATCTCCAGATATAATACTCATGATAACTTACATGAGCTATTGACATCAATACTTTAGAGATCATTTTCAATGGATAAATATCAATGCAATCGAACATCAGAAGATCAAAATTTTAATTTGTATATAACAGGAAAATGTTTCCATTAAAACATTTTAGGTAAATTTGTATTTTCTATCAGTGTAAGGAGGGAAAGTTTATTTGTTTGAGTAATATTAATGGCAAATTATTTATTGAGGATTCTGAGAGTCTATATATCATAGTATCTTATTATACTTTAATCATTGCTAAAAAAAAAAGTTGCACTATGCAACTGCATAGGTTCAATTAATTTCACAAGGGAATGTTTGCTCTACTCAAAGGTATACCTCACTTCTCATTTCCTTCAGACCAAAAAGTAAACCAGGCCATATGTTATCTTGAGTACAAAATTATATCATGGGCTAAAGAAGAAAACCATATTCATACTGAAAAAATTGCATAACCTTACTAATACATACTGAAGTGAACTAGGAAAATATATGTGAGAGTGTATCAGGGATTTTGAGCAGGAAGGAGAATATAAGACAGGACAAGTGAAAATATATTATTTGAAAAAGCACCTTTCCATTTCTTATGCCATAAGGATATCTGGAGCTGGCCTTAATACACCACTGGAATGTTTTTTTGAAGCTTATACCTGATGATGGACTATGGCACATTAGAGAAGATGCATAAAATACCTTGACAAAATGTTAAGGATAGGATCAGAAAATGCAGAGATACAGGAACGTTAGAATGAATTTATTATGTGAATGGAGAACCATCACTCTACCAAATTTCTCAAGGGCATAAATAAAACTCCTTTCACCAAAACATTAAGGACTGCACTGGTAATGAGACTACTGGCATCATTGAGAAGGAGAGAGTGACTGATTTCTAGAAACTGAGGTTAAGAGTAGGAGAAGCTGAGAAGCTTATTATCATTAGGGCTAGTAGGACTCCAGAGTGTTCATGGTCAAGTGGTACTAATTCATCCATCAGAGATAAAGTAGACTTAATCAACATAATGAGCTTCATGGCCAGAATGGTAGTCAAACTGCCTGGAAATAAAGGAATTTGTGGTGATGACTAATGGGTCATGATGTTCCTAGTGGTAAGAGAGATGAACAGCTGCCTAAATTGATTTTGACTTTCATAACTAGAAAAAAATCACAAACTAGAAAAAAGGCAGACTAGTCATCAAAAAAGAAAATTGTAATTTTTCACTCAAGTTGTAGATCAAAGTAAGTTTGACTAACTATATTCAAATAACTAGAAGAAAAGGTTGCAAAATTATTTCTAAAATACATGAATAACATTTTCTGATTATTTCCCAAGGGGATTGAATGCCATTTCCTAGTGTAGCTGGACACTGGGCAAGGGAAAAACAAAACAAAACAAAACAAAACAAAACTATTTTATGAGCCTTTGAAGGAGAAGTAGCCTGAAGAATGGGTACTCAAGACTTCCAGGAAGTTTGCAATGGCTTATCCTATTGTTCAGGGTCCTGCAAGGAACAAGATCCAAATGTTAGAGATGACAAAAAAATTCTGGGAGGGAGGCATTTTGGTAGGCACAGAGCACATGGATCTTTGTATTTTATGTTAGTGCCCATTGAAGAGCATCTATCTCAGAAGAGCTGCTTAGTAATAACGTGGGCAACATGAAACATTCTGTGAATGTCAGCCAATCCTTATCCTTGACTATGCAGTACTGTTGCAATGGAGCCATGAAAAGATTAGCCATGGGAACAGAGACATATGAGAGAGAGGAAGGCCAATACCAGGGATTTCTTCTCATCAAGCCATGGCCAATGCTGAATGCCAAAACTGAGCCATTTTTTATTAGTGAAAAATTATATGTTTATAAACCAAGGGCTTGTGACATTAAATTAGATATGTTGCTATATTAGATTTTTTAAAATGATGGTTTATACCAACTTTAAAAATAAATAGAGATCACTATGAGCTATTGTAGGTAATAAAAATGGAATTATAACAAATAAAATGCATTTCTTTTGTATTGATAAAATTACTAAAACATTAGATGACCAGAAAGCAATATAATTATGTTATAGTCTCTGGGAAGAGTATTTTCATGCTTTTCCTAATATTTTATGTAGATAAAAAATGATAATTTATTAGTCTAAAATGGATGTATAATTTCAACAGATGAGCCATTTTCAGTAACAAAATTGAATTCATCATATTCTAAGAGTTGACTATGAAAAATGTGGTGATTATCACATTAAGAAATCACATTAACAGTAGAACTCGAGAGCCTAATTTATACAATGAAAGAATGTTACACAGTTTTACTTTAAGTGATATGATAAAACTTGAGATAAAACAAGGTTTAAAGTATTAAATACAAATTAAGATATCATTTTTAATGAAATGAGCCTAAAATTATCTTCATATTTTAATTTTTATATCAGTATATATTTATATAACAGTAGGAGATGGGGCCTAGGCATCCAGAGGAAAAGACCCACTTCCAGAGCAAAATTCCTAAGAAGATAGGATTATAGGTATATTTTATTTACTAACATCTATTACTAAATTTCATAGATAGCATTTATTCTAACCTCCATATTCTGTGAGGAGTGACAAACTCCCATTTTCATTAAGTATTTTTCTTCCTCTTTTCTTTTTTTTTTTTTTTGAAACGGAGTCTTGCTCTGTTGCAGTGCAGTGGCATGATCTGCAACCTCCACCTCCTGGGTTTAAGTGATTCTTCTGCCTCAGCTTCCAGAGTAGCTGGAATTACAGATGTCCACCTCCATGCCTGCCTAATTTTTTGTATTTTTAGTAGAGATGGGATTTCACCATGTTGTCCAGGCTAGTCTCAAACTTCTGACCTCAGATGATCCACCAGCCTTGGCCTCCCAAAGTGCTGGAATTACAGGCGTGAGCCACCATGCCTGGCCCCCTCCCCCCATCCTTTTTTTTTTTTTTAAATAGAAATAGGAGTCTTGCTATATTGCCCAGGCTGAACTCAAACTCCTGTGCTTAAGCAATCCTCCCATCTCAGCCTCCCAAGTAGCTGGGACTTCAGGCATGATCCACTGCATCTTACTTTTCCTTTTAATAATATAGTAAAGTGAATAAAACTGGGTTCCAGGAAAGTGTCAAAAGGAAATGCCATTTGAATAACATCACTGTAGTAATATTTCCTTTATTTGGTGTTATATCATGAATTAAACTACTCACATTATTCAAACCTTATTAAAAAAAGGCTTGGACATTGTTTTGCTTATGTTTTACAATGCTAACAATTCACACAAGTTCAGCTTTTCTGGGTCTCAGTCTTGTGATTAAATATATGTTATCTTTAAAGAAAAAAGTAGGTAAGAAACATAGGCCATATGTTTGTAACAAGAGAAAATATAAACATTAAAAGAAGATCACTTTTTTAATTATTATTTTTATTTATTTATTTTTTTTATTATACTTTAAGTTCTAGGGTACACGTGCACAGCGTGCAGGTTTTGCCTGCCTCCGTAGACTCCACCTCTAGGGGCAGGGCATAGCTGAACAAAAGGCAGCAGAAACTTCTGCAGACTTAAATGTCCCTGTCTTTACAGCTTTGAAGAGAGTAGTAGTTCTCCCAGCACTGAGTTTGAGATCTGAGAACAGACAGACTGCCTCCTCAAGTGGGTCCCTGACTCCCGAGTAGCCTAACTGGGAGACATCTCCCAGTAGAGGCCAACTGACACCTCATACTGCTGAGTTCCCCTCTGAGATGAAGCTTCCAGAGGAAGGATCAGGTAGCAACATTTACCATTCTGCAATATTTGCTGTTTTGCAGCCTCCACTGGTGATACCCAGGTAAACAGGGTCTGGAGTGGACCTCCAGAAAACTCCAACAGACCTGCAGCTGAGGGTCCTGACTGTTAGAAGGAAAACTAACAAACGGAAAGGACATCCACACCAAAACCCCATCCATATGTCACCATCATCGAAGACCAAAGGTAGATAAAACCACAAAGATGGGGAGAAACCAGAGCAGAAAAGCTGAAAATTCTAAAAATCAGAGAGGAAACATGTGAAAAGGTTTTATAAGAGTAGTAACATTAGAGATAGTCCTTGAGAAATGAATATGATTTTCACATGTATGTATTAATTCATTCACTTCTCTAGTTCTTTGTTTATTTAGTATGTAATTGTTGAAATTATATGGTGTACCCACACTACACTAGCCATTGAGGATGGGACGGTGAGCATGATGGAACTTGCAGTCTAGGTAAGGACATAGACATTAATCCAATGATCACATCTATGTGTCATTACCAATGACTATAACTATTACATATTAAGAAATGTTTAACCTTTGTGGAAAGCAGTGTGGCAATTTCTCAAATAACTTAAAACATAATTACCATTGAACCCAGCAATCCCATTATTGGGTATATAGCCAAAGGAATATAATTTGTTCTACCATAAAGATATATACACATGCATGTTTTTTGCAGGACCATTCACAACAGCAAAGACATGGAAACACCCTAAATGCCCATTATTGGTAGACTGAATAAAGAAAATTTGGTACCTATACACAATGGAGTACTATGCAACCATAAAAAAGAACAAGATTATAACCTTTGCAGCAAAATGGAAGGTAATGGAAACCATTATCCTAAGTAAACTAACAAAGGAACAAAAAACTAAATACTGTATGTTCTCAGTTGTAAATGGGAGCTAAACAGAAAGAATGCATGGATACAAAGAGGAGAAAACAGATACCAGGTCTGCTTGAGGGTGGAGAGGGGGGAGGGAGAGGATAAAAAGAGACCTTTTGGGTATTATGGTTTTTACTTGGGTGACAATAATCTGTATACCAAACCCCTGTGACATGTAGTTTACCTATATGACAATCCTCCACATGTACCCCCAAACCTAAAATAAAAGCTAAAAAAAAAAAAAAAAAAAAAAAAATCAGAGCGCCTCTTCTCCTCCAAAGGAATGCAGCTCCTTGCCAGCAATGGAACAAAACTGGATGGAGAATGACTTTGGTGAGTTGAAAGAAGAAGACTTCAGACAATCAGTAATAGCAAACTTCTCCAAGCTAAAGGAGGATGTTCGAACCCATTGCAAAGAAGCTAAAAACCTTGAAAAAAGATTTAGAAAATGGCTAACTAGAATAAACAGCATAGAGAATACCTTAAATGACCTGATGGAGCTGAAAACCATGGCACGAGAACTACGTGATGCATGCACAAGCTTCTGTAGCCGATTCGATCAAGTGGAAGAAAGGGTATCAGTGATTGAAGATCAAATGAATGAAATGAAGTGAGAAGAGAAGTTTAGAGAAAAAAGAGTAAGAAGAAACAAACAAAGCCTCTAAGAAATATGGTACTATGTGAAAAGACCAAATCTATGTTTGATTGGTGTACCTGAAAGTGATGGGGAGAATGGAACCATGTTGAAAAACACTCTTCAGGACATTATCCAGGAGAACTTCCCCAACCTAGCAAGGCAGGCCAACATTCAAATTCAGGAAATATAGAGAATGCCACAAAGATACTCCTCAAGAAGAGCAACTCCAAGACACATAACTGTCAGATTCACCAAAGTTGAGATGAAGAAAAAAATGTTAAGAGCAGTCAGAGGGAAAGGTTGGGTTACCAACCAAGGGAAGTCCATCAGAATAACAGTGGATCTCTTAGCAGAAACCCGATAAGCCAGAAGAGAGTGGGGGCCAATATTCAACATTCTTAAAGAAAAGAATTTTCAACCCAGAATTTCATATTCAGCCATACTAAGTTTCATAAGCAAAGGAGAAATAAAATCCTTTACAGACAAGCAAATGTTGAGAGATTTTGTCACCACCAGGCCTGCCTTACAAGAGCTCCTGAAGAAAGCACTAAACATGGAAACGAACAACTGGTACCAGCCACTGCAAAAACATACCAATAGCAGATCACTTTTTAACCTCCTGTGTACATGTAACGAATTGTTCCCATTTAATTAAAGAAAGCTTCCATAGCTTTGGAATAGATTTTCCCCCAAGGGTCATACAGATTATTAATTTTAACAATATTTCACAATTGTGATCGTAACAGCTGAAAAGAAAACAAATAATGCATGTAAAACATTAACACAAGTATATTCTCTTTTAATTATTTGTTGTCTAGTTTTATTGAAATTGCTCAGAAATAACTAAAATTTGAAAAATAACTGTAGTCTTCAAACTTGAGGTGCTATAATTATAAACTGTTGACATACTATGTCATTGTTAACCATTGGAAAATCAATACCATGTTTCTGAAAAGCCAATATATTTATAATAATTTAGAAACTCCATTGCATATAAGTTATGATACAAATAATTAAATGTACTCATTTTTAAAATGTATGCTTTTTTGTTAGTAAAAACACACATTATACCCTTCAGGCACGATAAAAAATGTGCTCTTTCTTGGTTATTACTTTCTTTCAACATCCTAACATGTAAAATCTAATACATTTGTGCCACTGTTATTATTACTGTCTTCTGTATTCTAAAGTATTTTTATGTGTCAACTTCACATTTTCCTTATACACTTTTACTATAATTACAGCTATGCAAAAAGTTATTATAATTGTAGTGTTTAAAATTTGTATGACACTTTTCATCTTATCTAAGTTATAACTAATTAAATAGGTAATTCATCTATAACATCTCTAAAGTGGTGTGCAAGCATTTCATCTACATTAATTATACAAACAATGAAAGTAAACATTATACTACATATATATAAACACTACAAGATGATCTAGTCAGATGGAAATGGTTCTATTAAGCTTCCAATTAATCTGCTAGGAAATTCTATAAAGTGCATAGAAGAGGAATCAATAAAACAATAAACAGAAACATATGAAAATACTTGAAAGTTCTCTTAATGTGTGTGTATGTGTATATATTCATGTGTGTGTGTGTATATATATGTATAAGTATGCACAAAATGATAGTATTCTTAATACATCAAAGGTGATACAAATTGTGTCAACACAGATAAATTTGTATTTTTACCTATTTCTAAGTAATTAATTTTAAAAAGAAAGGGAGATGCATAATGCATTGATAGCTGCATTAAAATATATATTGGGGAAAGATGGCCAGTAGGATATCACTGCTTTTGGTTGTATCTAGACAAGCCAATATTAGTCATGATTAAGTCATTCATTCTACAAATATTTAATGAACTTCTACTCTGTGCTATGCTCTGCTGTATGTGCTGAATGCAAAGTGCCCACTCTCACAGAAATTACTTTCTAGTGGCCACTCAAGATTTCTTTGTGAATGATGTTTCTCCTTAAGCCATCTGATAAAAATAACAGATGAAAAAGAAAAGTTGTAGAATCCCTAAACGACTGTCAAAGTTTGGTCCTAGATGACTGCAGGGTCCTGAGAGATTTGACAGTATAAGTTCTAGGAGTGATTTGAAACAAAAAGTATATTATTACTGTTATTAAGAGTATTTTTCGTGGGAGATTATGTCAGATGCATGATGGTAGACTCAACTGTGGAAAAAAATATTATCCTTAGTTGTTGGGCTTCAGATATATTCATAATCATCTGAATGTAGCTTGAGCACAGATAATCTATGACTTCAGCCTTTTTTATCTTACACACATAATACCAAATCTACAACTGTATTTGCTATACTGGAGGATTGTTAGAACTAATAATAATGACAAGAATATCTAACATTTATTACTGAGTGCTTGTTATTTACTAGCTACTGTTTTAAGTACATTTCATGAATTATCTAATTGGATGTTCACATTTCTTTGAAATTCAAGTGTGAGATTTTTCTTTATCTGTAAATGTCTTTATAGTAAAAACCATTTGAGTCCTAGACATGGCATCCTTGGTTCAGTTTTCATTCAATTATTCCAGCAATTCATTACCTTGTTACATATTTGATACATTTAAGAATTTTGAAATGCCTCGATAAGGTTATTTTATAAAACACAGAGGAAGGATAGGCTTTAATTTCTATTATTAAATTACTAGGAAATACTTGTATGTGTATTTCACTTATTTAATTCAACTATGAAATGAGATGTAGGAAAAAAAATAGTCCCATTGTTATCCTTAAATTCCACTTTTAGTCATTCCCCAAATGATTCTACCGCTCTACTGATAGGACAAAATCAAAGTAAAATAAGCCAAAAGAAATAGATGGTGAACCTTTTTTCAGTTCCTGAAGATACTGAGAGTGATTTAAGAATTTTTCAAAGATAACATGGACTGTACACACTTTTCAAAATTATGAGCTAATTTAAAAATACAACTTCTGAATTACATAAAATCTTACTACACTACTTGTGTCATTAGCATCTGCTGCTCTCAAAAACAGATTTGTATTCTCCAAACTCACCAGTTTATCATGTACACTTAAAGCTAAAGTTGCAATAAGTAAAAATATTAATGATAATTTACTAGTAGGATAGACTACTTAAAACATGCCAAGTGTTATGCTAAGTGCAGAACAGAACAAGAAAACACAAAATAATGGAAAGCTATAACAATACTGTCAGTTAATGAAAGATACATTTCACATTCTAAGAATTTTAAAGAATCTTTGATAGAAGTAGAAATATTGGGAAAAGTGTATATGAAGGTTTTGTTTGTTGGTTGGTTGGTTTGGGAAGTCCCATCCTGGTAAAACTCACAAAACATCCTAATTTGTAGGGCAAGTACTAATGATCAGTGGAGCAGATGTGGCTCATAAAATGTGGGCTGAATATGACTATAATCATCAGTCTTAGAAAACAGTAGCATTCAGAGGTCTCTGTGGTCTTATACCAGATAGGCTATTCAGAGAGGTGGAAGAGGTTGCTTCAGGCACTAGGATGGAGTTTTGGGAGACTTACAGTTTCTACCTGGCACAGAGACAGGGTCATACAGTAAATCTGGTGCATTCCTTTTAGTGCTATAATTTTGCCAGACATGGAGAAGACATAATGCTGAAATAAATTTCCCTGTGGAGGTGAGGGCATATTTCTGGGTCTATCCTCAGTCTCTTGTTGTTGATCATATTTGTATCAGTCCTAAAAACCAGGAAAAGATGATATCCACATTCTATACACTTGAAGAAAAATAAGATGCTGTACAAGAGTGAGTGGAAATGTGACCAGAATGAAGAAAGAGCTTACACAGCCTGTAACTCACCTGTTTGTATCTGACAACTGCTCTTATTAGGAATGTTGTCCAGATTCTGACTAAACCTCAATAACTATCTTATTTGGAAGGATGAAGGCTGGATCTGACAGTGTTCCAGTGTGTGTATAGAGAAGAGTTGTGGGAACAATGTGTTTGGTTATAAATCTGAATCTCACCAACACCTCTGGAACACACATCAGCTATTGGAGATCATATCAAGCAGGGATTACTCCATATACACTAGACATATATACTGTAACTATCAAAGAGAACTAGCATTTTACTTATAGTAGTTCTAGGCTGCTACATCCCACACAGGGAAAAAAGGTATAGCAAAAAGTAAATGCTCACTGTTTATGGTACCTTTGGGTCTCATTCATTTTTATATTACTGCATCTGTGAACTGATGTGATTCAGCCAGGTAAAATAACTATTCCCATTTTTTCCCTTCTTGACTCATAATGTTACAGATCATCTCAAGACATCAGATGACCCCATAAACAAAGATGAAGATAAACAGCAAATAAGAATGGCAAACAGTAAAATTACTAGGCATATGAAAACAAAGAGACTACATTACAGAAAAAGAATAGTTTCCTTTCAATGAAATAGAATTATTACAAGAAACAGGAGGGCATTTTAGAAAATGTCTAATTTTTCTGAAAATATAATTGGAGAGGACAGAATACCAAGGAATCTCGAGCAAGTTATATGTGATAAACTAAAATCTTGAAATGTGAAAGGCTTAATAGAGACAGCAAAAGTAATATCAAATTTTAAAATAATAATCCCAAATGGAAGCAATGAGTGACAGCTGCATAAATTAAAAAAGAAGTTTAATATAAGTCTGAAAATTTCTATTGGAAATCAAATTTTTTCTCATTTATTCACTAAAAGAAAATATATTCCACATAAAAATAAAAGAAAAAAAAAGCAAGAAAATCAAGTTAAAAATCAGAAAACATTAAATTACACAGAAGATTGAATCTACTAGTTACTAGTATACAGGAATCAGTTAAAATTACTTATGAAAAGACAAAGATTTCCAGATTTGATTGCAAAACAAAATTAACTATATATCATTTATTAAAAGTAGAATAAAATGTTTAAAAATTAACTTCAAACAAAGCCTACCTAAAATGCTATATGTAACTGCAGTATTAATATTTAATATTGAATAAAGCTGACTTTAAAAGTAAATGAAAGTGTCTCATATTACTAATAAAGAAAAAATAATGGAAGCTATAATGAATTATAAGCCATTAGAGCACAGCAGATAATATTAAAAATAAAAAGAGAATTTAACAAAAGTAAGTATAGTGAAAGACCCTAGTGCATAACTTATTAGTCCTTAAGACATCAACAAAGAAGACAGACTACCTTTATTACACAATTAAAAAAAAAACCAATTTAACCATTGTGCTAAATTTAGCGTGGAACACACCAAGAATAAACATATTTTCCAAAAACTATTGCACCAAGTCAAATATAGAAATAAGATAACTCAGTTTTTGACATTGTGATAAAGCTGGATAATACAAGTTTTAACAAACCAAAACTTCAAATACTGATAAATGCATATCAAAAATCACTATCTTAAATAATTCAGTTTAAAGATAAACTCAAAACTATGATATGCAGACTAGTTAGAAATAATAGTAGATATATACAGTCATGTGCAGCTTAACAACGGGAATATGTTCTGAGAAAAGGCATTGTTAGGCAATTTTGTCATTATGTGAATGTCACAGTGTGTACTAACATGAATCTAGATGGTATAGCCCAGTGGTCCCCAAAATTTATGGCACCTGGGACCAGTTTTGGGGAAGACAATTTTTCCATGGATGGATGGGGTGGGCAGTGGTGGGGTAGAGAGTGGGGATGGCTTCAGGATGAAACTGTTTCACCTCAGATTATCAGGCATAATAGATTCTTACAGGGAACACACAACCTAGATCTCTCACATGTGCCGTTCACAGTAGGGTTCACGCTCCTGTGAGAATCTAACTCTGCAGGTGATCTGACAGGAGGTGGAGCAGTAAGGCTCACTAGCTGGCGGCTCACCACCTGCTGGGGGTCAGCTGTGTGACCCACTTCTGAACAGACCACTGACTGGTACAGACCAGCAGCACGGGGTTAGGGACCCCGGTATAGCCCACTACATAACTAGGCTATACAGTATAGCCTATTGCTCCTAAGCTACAAACCTGTATAGTATATTACTGTACTAAATAGTATAGGCAGTTGTAACACAGTGGTAAGTATTTGTGTATCCAAACATATCTAAACACAGAAAAGGTACAATAAAAGTATGATATAAAAAATTTTAAAAATGGCTCAGCTGTTTGGGCATTTACCATAAATTAATTTGTAGAACTGGAAGTTGCTCTTGGTGGTAAATGTGAAGGCCTAGGACATTACTGTCCACCACTGCAGACTTCATAAGCGCTATACACTTAAGCTATGCTACATTTATAAAAAAAATTTTCTTCCTTCAATAAGAGCTAATTACTTCAACTTACTTCATAAACATTTTAATTGTTTTTAATTTTTTGGCCTCTTTTATAATGACACTTAGCTCAAAACACAACCACATTATGCAGCTTTACAAAAATATTTTCTTTATATTCTTATTCTATAAGCTTTTTTATATTTTTAATTTTTTAAATTTTTTACTCTGTAAACATTGTGTTAAAAACTAAGACAAAGACACACAGATTAGCCTAGTATGAAACAGGGTCAGGATCGTCTATGCAGTGTTTTCCAGCTCCACATCTTGTCCCACCGGAAGGTCTTTGGGGCAGTAACACAAATGGAGCTGTCATCTCCTACGGGAACAATTCCTTCTCTTCTTTTCTAATACCTCCTGAAGGACATGCCAGAGACTATTTTACAGTTAGCTTTAAAAAAAAAAAATAGTACACTCTAAAATGATGCTTAAAAGTATAATTAATACATAAACCAGTAACATAATTGTTCTTTAGCATTATCAAGTATTCTGCACTGTACATAATTTTATGTGCTATATTTTCAAACGACAGGCAGTGCAATATATTTGTTTACACCAGTATCATTGCTGACACGTGAGCAATGCTTGTCGTTCTGACAGCTAAGACTTTATTAGGCGACAGGAATTTTTTAGCTCCATTATAATCTTATGGGATCACTTTCATACATGCCATCCTTTGCTGACTGAAATATTATGCAACACACTATAATATGGTTTGGCTCTGTGTCCCCACCCAAATATCACCTTGACTTGTACTCCCATAATTCCTATGTGCTATGGGAGGGACCTGGTGAGAAATAATTTGAATTATGGGAGTGGTTTTCCTCATACTGCTATGGTAGTGAATAAGTCTCATGAGATCAGATGGGTTCATCAGGGGTTTCTGCTTTTGCATCTTCCTCATTTTCTCTTGCCGCCACAATGTAAGAAATGCCTTTCGCCTTTTGCCTCCCGCCATGATTCTGAGGTCTCCCCAGCCTTGTGGAACTGTAAGTCCCATTAAACCTCTTTTTCTTCTCTGTCTCAGGTATGTCTTTATTACCAGTGAGAAAACAGACTAATACACATGACTATATATATCCAAATACATGGATCTGTGTTCAAAGAATGATAAAGAAGGAAAATGCAGCTCAATAAACTACAGAAGGCCAAAATAGCACATTATTTTCTTCAAAATATGAGCCAGAGTTTAGTACTTCTGCTGCATTTAATAAAGTATTATGGGTTTTTTCCAAAGTTATATTTTCAGAATTTTTATAGATTCAGGTCTTAGGTGTAAGCCCTTAATCCATATTGAGTTGATTTTTGTATAAGGTGAGAGATGAGGAACCAGTTTCATTCTCCTACATGTGGGTAGCCAATTACCCAACACCATTTGTTGAAAAGGGTGTCCTTTCCCCACGTTAGGTTTTGTGTTTGCGTTGTCGAAGACCAGTTGGCTGTAAGTATTTAGGTTTATTTCTAGGTTCTCTATTCTGTTCCATTGGTCTATGTGCCTACAGTCGCCTCTGAGCAACAGGTGAATGGGATATGCTGACTAACTTTGCTGCAGAATAATTAAGGAATCAGAGAGACTGAGGGGTTGAGGAGGAATTATTTAATTATTTGGGTGAACTGAACCAGTTGGATTAACATTCAAAGGACTGAGCTCCAAACAGTAAAGTTACCTTTTAAGCATTTCGTGGGGTGGGGGGAGTTCTGTGCAGGGGGAAGCGTATTACAGAAGTGAGAAACAAAGACAGTTATTCAATTAAGACATGCATTACATTATTTCTTACTTTTCAAGGAACAACATGTTTTGCTACTTGAGATTATCTGTCTACTGACCTTGCAGCTGCACAGCTAGAGAAACAGAGTCTTCACAATGCCTGGGAAAGGGAGAGATAAGGCTCACTAGCCACAGAGAGAAAAACAGGCAGTTAATTTTAAAGGACTCCAGCCCTTTTCTTTTCCTCAAGGGGAATTGGGTTTTCTTACATACAATTGAGTTTTTGCTTACACAGTCTTTAATATCTTTTAATTCCTGTTCCAACTTAAGCAAGTCAGTCTACCCCTACAACAGAAAGCACATGCACTGTGTGAAAAATGCCTGAGACACTCTGGAATTGGGATACTTTTGCTAAGAGACAGAGGGCAGTAAATCCGAGGAGTGATGAAAGTTGGTTATGTAGGATGTAATTAAGTTAACGTTTTTAAACAACTATCTATGATTGCCTATAGTGATGGAATTATATTCCCCGAAAAACAGATAAACCATTTTATTTTATTTTTACAGCCCAAACAATAGCTGACACCTGAACCTGTGGGTTTTTTAACAAATAATTTTCATCAAAAATGTAAACACTTAAATTTAGTCTTATAAAGTATTCATTTCTTTGACAATGTTGGTTAGTACTGACTAATAAACATTAAAGAGTGTTATCACAAAAATAAAGAAAGTACCCTACATAAATCCATACTGAATATGAAATATAAGAAATGTGAGAATGATTGTTTCCATGCCAAATGTAATAAAATGGCTCACAATACAATTTTAGAAGGATAAGTAACATGTGTTTTGGAATTCTGATTTCTTAGGGTAACTATAAGAAAAACAATATCTGTATTTTATAAAAAGTAGATAATATAAGGCAATTCTTTCCTAATTCAATACACATGGCTGACTTGAACATGATATCCGAATAAGAAAATTATCTAGTGTTGCTTTTCTTCCTTATTAAGAAAAAAAAAATGGGTTATGCTACTATCAGGCACAAGAAACCCATGATTAAATTAAAAATTGGAGGATGAAAGATGGTCCTTAAATGTATAAAACCCTAATTACAACAAAAACCACATCATATCAAAAAAATATTTCTTTTTCCAAACAAACCTTTTTATAGTGGGGTTAGGGTGGGAGATTCTGCAAGAAAAAATAACTTTAAAACTATAATAGCTAAAATTTTGAAGTGAATATAGATAGTAAGAAATTTATATAGTCCTATAATATTCTTGACATTTAAAATAAATATTGAATCCAGATATCAATATAAATTTTTAAGATTATGTAATGGATGTATTATTATAACTCATACCTATTTCAAAAAAATCACTGAAAACATTACTTCTACTGGAGTCTAAATTACTATATTAATCTTATATTTACTCTTTGTACATACGAATTTGTATCTACCAGTCTGGGCAAGTTTGTACATTTTTATTTTCATGCTGAAATTAAAAACGAAAACCTCTTTGTCTTGAAATTAACGTGAATGTATTCAATGGGTACTCAACAAATACTTTCTGATTTTCTGTCTGAAACATTTGAAATATTTTCTTTATTTGGAAGCAAATATAAGATGTGACTTATAACAGAATGGAATGAGCAGTTACGTACCAAGGAGAATACGAACTTTGCTTTTTCAATATAAATTGATTCTAAAATTCAACAGCATTTAGATGATTTTTTTGCGTGAATTTTTCTATTGAGCTTATGAGTTAGAATAATTCTTCCTTTCATCACTTCTTCCACAATCTTATGAAATTATAAAACAATTACACTATTTGTAGAAACATTCTTGTAATTAAAACACAAGTGAAAAATTGACAGTAGTGTTAAATGTTATTATTTCTCAAAAAGATCCCAAATTGATGTATCAAATTAAATCAAAGTACACATTTACTTCTAAACATGGCACCACTCATTTTTTCGTTATATTGATGGATTCAGTTTCTTTACTGAGTCTATATATTTTCTTAGTTCATAAACAAAGTGACTTGTTCTTTACATTACTCTCCTTGGGAGAAACATCTGCTAACTATTTGAGACTTAAGTATTTTTCTGTGTCTAGAAGAAGTATCTTTGTTATTGCTTTGCTTCATACCTGTATTTGCATAATTTTGTTTAACAGAAGTATACTTTCTTTTCCAGTTATTACCTATTAGAAAAATTATTAGAAAAATGAGCAGATAATATGTACTTAGAAAGTACATGTTGAGTAATTTCTTCATTTATATTTGATTAGATTGCTCCTTAATTGTATCTGGGAAGGTTTAGAGTGTAGAGTGGGTAACAAATACTTAGCATTGCAGTAGCCTGCCACCCATCAAAATCAAGTCACTTCTTAAATGTCTAGTATCCTTATTTGTAAATGAGGACTTTGTTACTTTTCTTGCCTTATAAGCTTTTGGAAGCATTTTAGAGTAAATGAGTTTACTGATAAAGCACTGCAAATTTAAGATCAGTTTGATAATTTTCTCTAATTTAAATGTACAATAAAAGATGGACAGCTTATCTTCTATAAAGATTCCATAAAAGCTCTAAATACAATCAGGGTTACTTCATTGGATTAATAAACAGAATTAAGTCAGTGTTTATTACACTAACTTGCTACATTTATTATAATGCAGATTATTACCTATGGTAACTTCTTTGATTTAAAATCCGTATGTGTAAAGATCCAAGGAGCTGCAATTTACAATGAAAAACCATTTTGTGCTTAATAAATCTCCTTTAATAAGCATTCAGTTAAGTATTAAAATTTTGATGAAAATATCTGTAAGAAGTTATTCATGACGTTGCTGTACACCTTTCGGATGACACATATTCAATTAGGGAAAAACAAGATAAAACAGAAACAAAGTAAACATCTTATTCTGTGGAGAACTTAGAAATAGGAAATTTAGTTGCTAAATTTAGGTTTTATTTCAAAATTAGAAGATTTTATTCCTAATTTTAAGTCACTATAACAATAACTAAAAAATACTAAAAAGTTCAAATGCTACATTTGCATTTTTTATTTTTCTTGAATTCAAGAAGAGAAAGCAGCATATAATTAATCACAGTAATCCTAGTTATGTGTTTTACAATTCTTTATTACTCATAAATCGTGACCATTTTTGTTTTCAGTTAGGATAGCCTCTTAGTTAGACTCAAATGTTTTCTAATATTCCTGTCTAAATAATTCACAAACAGGATCCACAAGTTCCAAAATGTAATATTTTATTTGATTAACCGGTAATTTTTAGTCCTTATTTTTGTCTGGACATAACTTTTGTCAAGAATATTATAGGACTATATAAATTTCTTACTATCTATATTCACTTCAAAATTTCAGCTAATATAGATTTGAAGTTATTTTTTTCTTGCAGAATCTCCCGCCCTAACCCCACTATAAAAGAGTTTGTTTGGAAAAAGAAATATTTTTTTGATATGATGTGTTTTTTGTTGTAATTAGAGTTTACACATTTAAGGACCATCCTTCATCCTCCAATTTTTAATTTAATCATGGGTTTCTTGTTCCTGATAATAGCATAACCCATTTTTTAATTTTTTTCTTCCTTTGTCACCCTCACGAATGAAACTGGTAATAGTCCTGAACCCCATGCCGTTTTGTCATGTAGTTACAGCTTGTCCTTTTATAAAAGAAAATTATAAAACTGCTGAGTGTTATAGATATTAATGGTTGTTAGAAAAGCATAATAAAAGCCTCTCTTTCTGGAGCATTGCTAAGCTTTTATGTCATTATTCATGAGTGACTAATGCATTCAAAGAAGAGTGCTGATCTCAAAGGCTGGGATGATGAACAGTGGAGAGGGACAGAATGGCTAAGAGAAAGTCATTTGTCATATGTGAAGATTTAATAACAGGCTTGCCTACAATGAGATATTTCAGCTGAACTTAGAAAAAGAAACGTTTTTACATATGAGGTTATTATTCATGATATTTCAAATCACCAAAGACAAATCTATAGGATACCTTTGTTTAAATGGATATTTTTCAGGAACACATACAACCCCAAAATCCAGAAAGTAATAGCATCTTATGAAATGCCATTAAACTATACCTGTTTTATTTCTTTTATCATACCATATCACATACATATTGCTCAATTTGTGGGTAGTTAAAAGAATCATAAATAGAACATCTGAATTTGTTGGTGTTCTTGGACTGTAAGCAATGAAAACAAACTCAGGGTTTATATAAAACATGAGGTTATTAGAAGGATATAGAGTAGCTTTTGGAATCCTAGGAAAGTCTGAAAATCAAGAAGGACAGGATCAAAGACGTTTCTAGAAGTATGGTAGGAGGAATTAATGGGCAGTCTCATCAGGGTAATGTCATTAGTAAAAATCACCTCCCAACATTTTTGTTTTAAATGTTTTTCAGTTCAAATTTCAGATTCCAAAGACAGACAGCCATATGACTATCAGGGGAGAGTATGTGCATGATCTTATTTGTAAGGTTTCAGGCAAAGGCTGGATGGTGTAATTACACAAGCAAATCTTGAGATAGTATTACTTAAAAAAGGAAAGGGGCGGACAAGATAAACGCTGGGAAGATAAAAGGATAGTTATGAACTATACCTGCCTTCTGAATATCTCTCAAGTCTATTTATTTTCTTTTTCTGCAACAAACACAAAATCATACTGACCATTTACATAGTGCCCTAAACTACATGCTTTCCTGTGACACTGATTAGAATCTAGCCCTTAGAGAATGTCAGCATCATCTTTCATTTAGCAGCATCTTAATGTCGTATAGAAGTGTAACAACTTACCAACTGCAGGATAAAATATGTTTTTCAGATTAAGGTGATCAACAATCTCTAATTCCGAACACATTATTGCTAAATTAAGATGCATGTGAAATCTGGATACAGGTTAACTACTGATTAATTTATTGTGACTCGCTTAGCTTAGGGATACAGTTTAACCATGGAAAGATAATAGAAGAAAACTATTTTGTTCATTTGGACTAAAACTGTAGTTTTGGTTTCTTTAGAATAATTCAAGAATTTGTATTATTATTGGAGAATTAGTTTTTGCTTCATTTTCTCATAGATCAGTAATACATAAAGGGAATTTGCTTTTGCAAACATTATTGTTTAAAATGTCAATAAATAGATCTATAAAATAATCACCCTATTAGTCTGCTAGATATATTAGTCATCCATTAATTCAATTAAGCATTATTGAGTCTTTTATGTTCTAAGAAGTGTTCTAAAAACAGTGGTTCTATTTGGTGGGAAAAACAAAAGAAAACAAAATAAAACTCTGCTTTTATGTAGCTTACATTCTACTGCAAATATACAAGATAAATATACCCACAAATATATAATAAAATGCCAGCTAGTTGCATGTGCTGTGAAGAAGAAAGAAAGCATGGAGATGGAGAATAATGGATGCGGGGGTGGTGACATGGAGGACAAATATTTTAGATAGAGTGGTTAAGAAGGGTCTCTATAAGTGTGTCCTTTGAATAGAGATGACTAAGAAGATTAGACAAGCAATTACATCACGAAGATATTATGAAATGTGAAAGAGTTGGTCAATTCATATCTGATAGGGTTTCATTATTCTTTAAGTGTTATATTACTCAAGATTCCATCAGTTATTTTGTTTCCTACCCTGCAAACATTTCCTACATTCTCTTATACACTCATATCTTTTTTTGTTTGTTTGTTTTGTTTTTAGGTGGAGTTTTGCTCTTGTCATCCAGTGCGGAGTACACTGGTGTGATCTTAGCTCACTGCAACCTCTGCCTCCCAGGTTCAAGTGATTTCCTGCCTCAGCCTACCAAGTAGCTGGAATTACAGGTGCACACTACCACGCCTGGGCGAATTTTTGCAATTTTAGTAGAGACGAGGTTTCAACATGTTGGCCAGGTTGGTCTTGAACTCTCGACCTTGTGATCCATCCACCTCGGCCTCCCAAAGTGCTGGGATTACAGGCATGAGCTTCTACACCCGGTTCACTCATATTTTTGACTATAAAAATATGATAAGATTATTATATGCAAAATCCTATCTGGTGTCCTGAACTCCATTACAAACTTCGGAATTCAACTGTTTAGTGTCTATCAGGATACCAGAATGTCCCAGAGTCACCTTATATACATTCTTTCCAAGTTGAAATGAATTATTTTCAGCATCCCATTCATATTCCTCTCTTAACTCAGTAATCACATACAGAAACCTATAGCCATTTTTGACTACTTTTTCCTCATGGAAACATAAGACTCAATTTATTTTGCATCTTAAATATTTCATAAATAAAAAATGCTATGTCTGTTCATTCTGACTACCCTCATCCTTTATCATCGATTACTTGCACTTTTGCAACAGCTTCCCATATATTTTCCTAGGCTTCAATTAAATAGCCTCATCTGTCCTTCCACTGACCTTATTGAGATAATTGTGTATATGACTTTGTCAGGCTCCTTCTTAAAACTATTCAGTGACTCTTATTGCCTAAAGTCCAAGCTCCTTATAAAACATTACTTCTTAATAATCAGTCCGAAGTTTAAACAAGCCCTTTGATTAAATCTGATAAAGTCTTATCAGTTCTTTACTCACCTTATACTCTCAAGAAAAATATTTAGCAAAATTGACCATGACTAGGAACTCTCTTTGGATTCTGTGATGCCATATTTTGCAGACGTTTGTGGGTGACATGGCCAGATTCCTTCTGATTACTTTGATCGTATCTGCATACCTATACTCCCCTCCCATGAAACTTGCTTCTAACTTCCTGCATTTGCAATTAAATTTTAAGGACTACCTACAGGCAATTGTGACCCTTTTTCAGAGAACAGACAGTATGTGGGAGCCAATAACCACATGGAGCTGACTTCGGCAATACCCTATGAGTGTATAAAAGTTCAGCTCATTTGCATGGAGTTGGGAAAAATTCTGAGGAGCATTTTACCCTTCAGGTCTTGCCTAAGGAAGCAGGCTATAGTTGGGATTTTCTGAATAATCACACACTTACATGATTTCTTCCTCTTCCCAACTCCCTTACCAATTTCTCCAGGAATACTTTTCTAATAAATCACCAGAACGTGAATCACGATCTGAAAGGCCTGCTTCTGAAGACATGACATAATACCCCACTCTATCCTATTTCCTTTATTCTGCCTGGCTCCTCTTCCTTGCTCTCCACTACCAGCTTTTCCTTCTTCATCCAACATATAAATTCCTGAGTTCCTCAGCACTCAAACTCAGACTCATTTCTCATTGCACTCTATACCCCCTCCTTAGGCAATTTTGCCCATACCTATGACTAATGTTACAATCACTTTTTTTTCACTACCCTAGACTTTTCTTCTCAGGATTAAACAATATACCTAACTGCCTCCTCAGGATTCCCACTCGGATATCAGGCAACTCAAACTCAATGAATCTCAATGATCTGGCTCAACTCCCATTGTGTGTGTGTGTGTGTGTGTGTGTGTGTGTGTGTGTGTGTTTATATATATAACAAATTATCTCTAAAGTAGGTACTCACACTATGGAGGAAAATTAACAAGAGAACTGCTGACATAAGCAGGTATTCAGACTTGGAGGAGGAAGGTAGAAAGTTGTTTTGGACTAGTGTCAGGAAGAGAGGTACTTTCCTTATAAATTAGCAGCCACAGACAGCCTGCCTTGTATCAAGAGGGGTGGAAAGGAACAGTTAGACAATAATATTCCATGCAAGAGGATGTGGGGAGGAACAGCAGGAAGATCATGTGTGAAAGGCTACAGTGGAAAATGCTGAGTCCTTTAGAGTCTCTGGCAACATCATCTTCCCTGGTCCACTTAACTTCCCTCCATCTTATTTGCCTCACCCTAGAGTAATTAATTATATTTCTACTGAATTGTTCTGATAATTTTCAAAACATTTTCTGTGCATCTAATCGTATCCTTCTATGATGTGTTTTACAGTGGTTTTATTAAGTATTTAGAAATTATAAAAACATTAAAAGTTATAAAAGATAAGACTAACATGCCAAATGACTGCTTTATCCAGCAGCTTAAGAAACCTCCTGGGTACTTCTCTCTTTCCTCAAGCATAACCATTTTTGTGATTTTTAGTTTCATCAGCCATTCCCTTGATTTCCTTAAAATTTTATCATTTCTGTCTGTATCCCTAAAATATACTGTTTATTTTTCGTGTATGTTTAAAATACTTAACTATAAAATAATAATGTATGTATTCTTCTATGACAACTTTTTCACTCAAAATTATGTTCCTTATCTTCATATATGTTATATAAATCTTTTGTTTTTTAAAATTTTCACTGGGTTATAATATTTCATTATATATGTAAAATATAACTTGTTTATGCATTCCAATGTTGATGGGTATTTGGGAGCTTTTTGATTTCTAAAGAATAACTTAATAACTAACACAAATCATTAACTAATTTACATTTATAGAAAGGCAATTTCAATGAAAATTTATATATATGCTTTCTGATATAAAAATGTAAGAGTTTCTTCAAACACTTAAGAACAGAAAAAAAACGGTTCTTTGAGGATATGACTTAAACTTTACTAGACAATGCCAAATAATTTTCCACAGCATTTGTACCAACTTTATATTCATAATCCTACCTGAAGTGCATGAGAATTTTAGCTGCTCTGCATTTGCAATAAGACTAATCCATTCCTCATCCAGCAGTTACTATGACCTTTTACAAATACAAATCTGATTAAGTCACCCAAACCTTGCCTAAAAGCCTTTAATGGTTTCTCAATGATCCTAAAATAAATTCTAAAAGTTTAACATTGTTGAAGGATTCTTTTTGCCCTGACCTCTCCCTCATTTAGTATTTTATATCATTCTTTTTGCCTTCTATCTCTGTACTGGCTTTAAGTTTCTTTTTTCTGCCCTAAGGCCTTCATATGATAAACTTCTTCCTGGAACTATTTAATTCTACCTGTTCCTCTGATTAACTTTTCTCCTTTAGTCATATATTAAATGTCATTACAGCAAGGAAGCTTTTCTGGACTCTTCAGAATTGATTAACTCCCCTCATATTGCTCTAATTGTACATTTTCTAAATATAACATTTATCTCAAAAATAATGAAGAAACAATTGTGGTTTAAACTGTGCCCCTATGTCCTTTGCAGGGGCATGAATGAAGCTGGAAACCATCATTCTCAGCAAACTAACAAAAGAACAGAAAACCAAACACCGCTTGTTCTCACCGCATTATCTCCTATAAGTGAGAGTTGAACAATGAGAACGTGTGGACACAGGGAGGAGAACATCACACACCGGGGCCTGTTGGGAGGTGGGGTCTAGAGGAGGGGTAGCTTTAGGAGAAATACCTAATGTAAACGACGGGTTGATGGGTGCAGCAAACCACAATGGCATGTGTATACCTATGTAACCTGCACTTTCTGCACATGTATCCAAGAACTTAAAGTATAATAAAAAAAAAATAAAATAAAACAAAATAAGATGTGTCCCCTACTCACCTTCACATTCAATGGGTCCAATCATAGTTTCTTGTTCTGTGTTGTTCACAGATTTATTTAGAGCAACTAGAAAGTACTTGACAAATAGTCAATGTTCATTATACATGTTGAATGAGAATGACTAATCTCAATACATACACATTATACTTTATATTAATTTTCATTCTAGAAGAGATAAATTTCTATTCAACTCATAGTTATGTTATTCTTTTACTTTGAATACCCCCAACTTCTAAGTGAGTGGTATGCTTTTCTGTGCCATTGATGCCATGATCTTCTTTGGCCAATGAAACGTGCAGGGTATCATGAAATCAGAAAGGTGAAATGTGCTTGTTCTTCTAGGTGTGCCTTATTTCCTTTCACTGGCACCATGAGAGAGGAACATGGTTGAGCTAGCTTGCTGGTCTCTGAAAAATAAGTGTCATGTGAGACTAGTGTAGATAAGCCAAATACCATCTGACTAACAAATTCAGAGATAAATACTTCTTTTTGAATGCCTCTGAGATTTGGTGGTTATTTGTAGACAGGAAAAGTTAACACACAGAGTAGATAAATTTTTACAAGGGATACAATTCTTAGAAGGACACAAGTTTAACAGAGACGAGTTTCTCAAGGAATTATCAATAAAATAAAGTTAATTCAATTTAAGTTGAAATATAAATAGCTGCTCAAATCAATTTTTTCAAAATAACTTAGATGAAAATGAAATACAAAGTTAAATATTAGAAAATTTGAGTGAAAAACTTGATTTTAAATTGATTATAAGCCTTTTATCACATAAATCTTTTCATGTGTCTGGTCATAAAACAGTAAGGATCATGGCTGTCATCAGCTATGAATGACAATTTCCCTTAATGTTGTATGGGCCAGCTTTAAACTGAACAGTTTCTATTCGCTGTAAAGAAAGGGTTTTGTAATCTTTTCTGGAATGACCCCTATTTTTCAAAGCTGAAATATAAAATGCTGTTAACCAATTACCAGCTATACCTAATGTTCAAGTTTAGCTTTTTAGTCATAAAGAAAAATAGCCTTTTGAGTTTCAGAGGCAGTGAATATATAATAACTAAAAGCATATAATTTAACTCATGTAGATTATGCAATTCATGTGCAATTTATACCCACTAAGACTATTCCTGGTGGCTTCAACGACTGGAAATACCTCTAATCTCCTAGGCCAAGAAGAGACCCGACACCTGTCAGTATAAGCTTGATGTCAGAATTTTCTTCCTTTATTAGGAGAGTGAGTGTCCTTTTCTTACAGGGGAGTGGTCTTATGTTAGGATCCAAACAACACTAACATGTGGAAACAGGGATTCTAAGGAAGCCTCATAAACTTTTTACTGATTGCCCTGGCTTTAGTCAGTCCTACTAAGGAGAAACCTCTGACTTCAGTTAAGCAAGTCTGATTCTTTCTTGAAAACTGAGCATGGAAATTCAGGTTTAGCTAATTAGATCCATGGTTTATGCCCAGAATTTAGGTGATGTAAGCAGGAAGGTGGTCATGTGGATGCAAAGAGAGAAAGTGAGGCCATGCACAGAGAGAGATGAAAATCAAGCCAATATAGCACACATGTGCAGGTTAAAGATGGAGCCTCCTGCCTAGGCTCTGAACAGCTGTCAATCCAATTTTCTCCCTTGTTAAGAGGTCAGTGTCCCCATGTTTATTTTCATGTAATTAAAGTGAGGGAAGAACTCAGATCTCTGGGTTGCTCATTTTCCTGTCAAACTTCGTGATGATCAAATGAGATATTTCACATCAGAATCTAATATCTGTAATCTCAGCAATTAGCTACTAGGAAATGTCTCAGTATATATCAATCCTGCTTTCTCTCATTTTCATAGCTGTAGTTCTGTGCAAAATCTAATCCTTTACAGCTGAATATGTAGTAGGTGACTGTTTATATATTTATATTACATGTTTAGATATTGGTGGTTACAATAACTACATAGGTAGGGATGGAGAGAGGTATTGTGGTCGGTTCTTGTTTTTGTTGTTGTTGTGGAGGGTTGGGGGTTGTTGAGACTTAAGTTGGGATTTTCTTTTTTATAACCAAAATATATTACTATGGATTGAATTGTGTCCCTCTCAAAATTCATATGTTAAAGCTCTAATCACTAATGCAACTATATTTGGTGATAGGTCTTATAAGGAAGTAATTAAGTGAGGTCAGAAATGTGAGGACCTCATTCAAAAGGATTAATGTCCCCTTGTAAGAAGAGACTCCAGAGAACCCGCTTATTGTCTTCACACTTCCACAAATGAAGGCTGTGTAAGAACACTGCCAAAGAGCGATTGTCTATGAGCCAGAAACAGAACCTTTACCAGAAACTAAATTTGTTGGCACCTTAATCATGGCCTTTCAACCTCCAGAACTGTAAGAAAGAAATTTGTGTTGGTTAAGCCACCCAGCTTATGGTATTTTTATATAACAGTGAATCCCATGCCTGAGGGGGACCAATAGTTACCTGGGATCCTCCGAATTTCTACATAGTGAAGCCAGATGACACAGCAACTCGTAAGTTGTCTTAGTTTCAGAATCATCTCCACTGAGATACAGATCTATCATAAAAAGCACACCTGCTTTCATAGCATGGCTTAAGGGTGAAATTTTCCCTGGACAAAACCAATTTACATTTAATTTATTACTACCCAGAAGTATGTCTTACTTTCTGATTTAGAGGAGGTTGTCATGCAGAAAAAGAGGGAAACTCATAAATAACAGTCTATGACAACGTAATAGAGGTATAGATAGCTTGTTATAGGAGAACAAAAGAGTAACTCATTGGCAATAAAGGGGAAATTTACACTTAGGATACTTTTGGGAAAAGTGTAACCTTTCTCACCTGAACAACAGGACTTCAGGTATTTAAGGTTCTTTGCTAGTATGAGATTTATACTTTGGTTTACTTAATCAGCCTTAGTGTGTTAAAGAGAGGGATAAAAAAAACAATGCAGGATATTCCGATAAAACACAGATACTTGAAAGCTTGAGTGGCAGAAGTTAGAAGTAAAAAGAAAAGAAAGAAGTGAAAAGTGTTTTTAATCAGAAACCCTGAATACTAAACATACTATTTTAGCAGGTTGTAGATATTGTTGAACCCAGCACATGAAGGCAATAGAAACTAATATGTGGAGGGCAGAGAAATAAAAAGAACATAGGCTAGTAAGTGATTTAGGTGCCTCACTTTTATGGCATTCTTTTCCAGGATGGGAATAATGTTGATTTATCCTTTGTGATGTCAGCCCCTAGCACAGTGCCTAGCACATAATATGTGTTAAGTAAATTCCAGTCATAGGGATGATGCGCACAAGGAAGTCCAAGTATGTGGTTTGCTGAAGAGGGACCCACTAGGTGACTGGGCATCCAGGAGAGACCACTAGGACAAATGCAAACAGAGAGGACAGAAAAGACCTTTCATGTACTTTACATTTTGTATATAAGCCTAGATATAATTCTTTTATATATCCTGGTCCCATATCAAGCCTTAAAATTAATATTTTTTATTTCACTTTAATATGCAGTCACTGTACGCCATGTTAATATTCTTTATTTTAATAAGTAAAATATGCCTTTTACCAGGAAAGCTATAAGCAGTGAAAATGCTGATAGATTCTCCTAATTGAAATTACATTGCTAGTTATAACCTCAAGTACAGGTCTTTTATCTGCTTAGTATAGGATGCTAAGAATCATGACACTATTATTAAAATAGAGACACATTATTCTTCAGGTCAGAAAAAAATTGGTGTGACCAAGGGGATTATACATTACATTTCATCGCAACATGGTCACTCTTATGATACAGTGCAGAACACTAAAAGCTATTGTTTCCATGAATTATAACCCCAAATACTTTCACTCTGCAGATTCATTTTATCAGGATCTCAGTATTATACATCACCACGGTAATGTGTAACATATTTTCAGTACATATCTTTATTGTACATTATAGGCTAAAATAGCATAATTATCATTATAGTAAGGTTTTACAAGAGATTTTATGTTTTAATTTTTATGTTCAAAGTTATTTAAGTAGTCACTGCAAGAAGAATGTTAAAAAATACTCATAAGTTATACTATAAAATCAGTCCTTGGAGATTTTAAATTGTTTTCAATTTTTAGGAGGTCTTTTACGAGAAGAAATATTTTATCAATAAGGGAGTAAACATTTTCAATGCATGCTCTTCATTTCACATTGCTTCAGCTTGCACCAAATGGCTATTTCGCAGGAAAGCAAAACAAAACAAAAAAATATTAAAGATTCAATTCTGTTGCACTAAAGTAAATCAAAAGCAACTGCAGAAACAAAAACCTGCTTAAATGCAAAACCTTGCTAAGTTTTCTGTCAGGCTATACAACTTTTAAATGGTGTCTAAATATTTTAAACACAATAAGAAATAGATCTCTAAAACTTATATTGCTATTCACCTCTAGCTTCTGAGATAAATTCTGGCCTGGCTAACCATTAGTAGATAATTAGAAATGAAACAGGAGATCCAACATTCAACACAGACTTTCTTTTTTTTTTTTTTTTTGGCTTAGGAGCCTCCTTTATGCAAATTGGTAGGAGACCATTTTCATGCATTTCTGGCAATCAGTACTTAATTTGTTGATAACCTTAACAGTTGTGGCCAGAGTATAATTGGTATGGGCCCTTGTGCAAAAAAATAAATTGGGTTGTGCACAAAACCAAACAACATAATTACCAACAATTAGACGTTAATTACAAAGTAGCAGATTCTCAAACCTTTCTCCCGAATTTGGCCAAAGCTGCTAGACCTAATTATATTTTAATGTTGTGAAAACATCCATGTGCCTGAGATAATCAGGTGTTCTGAAGATGCCTTCTGTAGATATGGTGTATGTTATGGATTCTCATGTCAGGAAATTAAATATGTTTATATTTGGGCTGATCTAATAATCATGAAAAAGTTGGTGAGGTGGGATTTGTGCTAATTTGGTAGTCATTTATCTACTTTACCTATTTAATTTGATCACTTCTGAAAAGAAAGAACAGAAAGATTTTGCTCAGGCAAAAATAGAGCTTCTACAAGTATCCTTCACTATAACAAAGAAACCTTTTCCAATATTAGACCCTAGGGGAACACAGCTACAGCCACAGTCTGCATAACAGGTTTTTACTACCAGATGTGACATAAAAAGTATTTATACCAAAAAATTAGCAGATCAAATATTATAACTAAGAACGAAAAAAGTCTAAGACTTTTTGGGGATCACTAAAAATATTTTGCAGACATTCCTTGTGATCAGAAACATAGAATAATATTATCAAATTTTAACAGCATAGCAATATCTAAATAAACATTTTCTTACTTCGTTTTCTCAGATCTGAAGACCTGAAACCAAGGTCTAAGGGTTGTCCTACCAGGGAGTAGTGGTAAAACCCACTTATTTTCTTACACTTATATTCTAATTATGGCTGACAGGTTATTCTGTGCTAAGCTCACAGGCAAAATTAACATTTTTGCATTCTTGAGGGAATCCACATGTCCCATTGTGTTTTCACTTCAACACATATTTGTTTATTCAATTAGTTAGGAGATGCACACACCATTCTCTGAGGAAAATGAGATACAGTTTTCTTATTTTCTTTTTTATATTAGTCTTCCTGCTTTTTCATCTTCCATTCACTCCCTTGGATTGATAATTGGAAGTTAATTTTGAAAGTAATTTTAATAGAAGGTTATCTACTGGTTTCTGTTCCAGGTTCTGTTATTCTATTTCAATCTCTCTAAGAACTTGCAAGTTATCCGATCTAATGGCCTCTTCAAGGTCTTCATGCTAGACACTGCAGCACTGGATATTTTTGAGATTTTCCTATTTCTTGAAAGCTCCTCTTCCCATGAATTTTATAATATTATTTTATTTATTAATTAAAAATTTGATGTCTTCTCAATAGTAATCAGCAAAATGTGAAGGTTACCATCATAGAGATTCAAATCCTTTACAACTGGACAACAATCTACCTTATTTGGTACTTGCTTTATACATTCTAATCCTCTCCTTTTTTTTTCCAGATTATAACATGTACTTTCATATTCATTTACCTGTATACTTGCATTTTCCAAACCTGGTAATGTCCTACATATATTAAACTGCACCTACTCTGTAAAATTTGGAAGTAATTCTACTGCACAACACTCATCAAACAGACTAAATTATCAGACCATCTAAACAACATTGGATGGATTTTTTCTTATCTTTAGAATGTCTAGAAAAAGATATGGAACACATACAATTATGAAATGTGTGTGTGTGTGTTTATGATTTGTACTTATTTGTTTTCAGCTAGAAGGGCATGCATGTGTTGGACCCATATATGTCTTAGAAAGGTGGGTTGAGTTTTCTAAGACTAGATGAGGTGAGGGTAAAGAGAAGAAATAAGACAGCAGGAATCTATTATTATTATTATTATTATTATTATTATTATTATTATTTGAGATGGAGTCTCACTGTGTCACTCAGGATGGAGTGCAGTGTCACGATGTCAGGTCACTGCAAGCTCCACCTCCTGAGTTCACGCCATTCTCCTGCTTCAGTCTCCCAAGTACGTGGGACTACAGGCGCCTGCCTCCACTCCCGGCTAATTTTTTGTATTTCTGGTAGAGACGGGGTTTCACCATGTTAGCCAGGATGGTCTTGATCTCCTGACCTCGTGATCTGCCAGTCTCGGCCTCCCAAAGTGCTGGGGTTACAGGCGTGAGCCACTGTGTCCGGCCTATTAAATGTTTTAACAGTACATTTTTATCTATTACTTAGGATAGTTTTTCCTCCTAAATAATATATGTCTGGATGAAATATAATCCTAATTTGAGTGGAGCATTGGAGATATTTACAGAAGGAAAGTTGGTTCTCCTTTAAAGTTGGACAAATTGCTATAGTCTGATGAATTACTAGAGAGGAGGAAAAAATGGAAATCACATTGAATAAAAGTTTTTCTATTTAAGGAAATAAATCAGTAGTATAATTACGTTTACACTAATATTAGTAACTTATAAAGAAGACACTGTAGATTATGATATGCAAGTAAGGGATCCATTATTTGGACAGCATAGAAGCACATACAGAAAAATAAAGTGGTCTCTCTAAGACAATATTTGAGAGACAAATCTAAGGCTAAATTTAAAGTCTCTTGATTTCAGAACAAAATATTTACTGGGTTCCAGTGAGAGCAAAACAAAGAAGAGAAAAATTTGAAGAACCAAAACAAAATAATATAAACAAAAACTACACCCATATTGAAGAATTTCATAAAGAACTACTAATTTTGATAATAATAAAGTGAATGACTAATTAAACGGTGCATTTTTAAAAGACTTCTTGCAAACACTCTTTTTGCTGTCACTTAAAATTGGTGCTCCTTGGAAAGTGGAAGGAGAGAATGAGGAATCATTAAGCCTAGTACCATAATGAAATACCTGGGTGATGAAATAATCTGTACAACAAGTCTCCATGATGCAGGTTTACCTGTGTAACAAGCCTGCATTTGTACCCCTGAACTTACAATATCAGTTAAAATATTGTGTGCTTATCATAATTTCTTGATATTGTGTGCTTAACTAATTGCATATGCAAAACTATGCCTCTGCATCTGTTAAAATTACCCTGATTGGCCACTCACATTCTTAGAGAGAAGGGCATAGAGCTAACTGACCTTGCCAGAGACCAAGTGTACCTACTGTGTTTTAATCTGGTGTGCAATTCTGTGTGCAAATTTTCTCATGCCAATTATTGCACTTCAAAAAGTCTGCATCCTACCAACATCTTTGCA
Source organism: Macaca fascicularis (assembly GCF_037993035.2). Lineage (NCBI taxonomy): Eukaryota > Metazoa > Chordata > Mammalia > Primates > Cercopithecidae > Macaca > Macaca fascicularis. The sequence continues at coordinate 93,051,949 of NC_088385.1, forward strand.
ACTGAACAGAAAGAGGAGAGAACATTCTCTAAACAATGCAATTAGAGCAGTATAGGCAATTAACTTTGCTATTTAGTCTAAAGTAGAGAGCACTAGAGACAAAGTAATAAATGTTCACAAACACTTTACCATTATATGGAATTGCAGAATAGACACACATTTTTAATACACAATACAGGCAGTCATATTATTAAACTTAATGACATCTGAGAAATGATGAAACGCTAAGAGCCTTGAGCTTGTAATGAGATCAACTTGTAGCCTGATCAGCTTGCATACAAATCATCTCATCTGAATAAAATTAATGTTGGATTTTTATATCTCTCCTCAAGCACTGCTGTGCCCTCCTATTCATTTTATGAACAATTATTGAAAAGAAAATAAAAGTTTAGCCGTGATATGATATATCAGTGGGAGGATCTACAAAACATGACATTTTAAGTTCTTATTTCTGTTGTAGAATGTAAAATTTCTTATAGGTTAAAAATTGAAGAATGAATTACTGATGCTAAATACAATGTGAGAAATATTTTAAAGCTTTTAAATGAATACAGAAACTGTTTAGTTTTTTTTCATAAAAATGTTTACTTTAAAAATTTTTTCATACTCCTAATAACAGCATGCCAGTATTTAATGTTAAATTTTTAAAAATTTTAATTGTGTTTCCATCTAAAAAGTATATAATTGTGTTTCCATCTAAAAAAAAGCTATTCCCTCTAAATCCTCATTTTAAAATTATAATATTAAAGGAGATAAATGTGACATGGCTATGTCATTTCAATATCAGTCAAAATAGAAAAATTGTGTACTTCATTTTAACTTATGTAACTAAAGTTTACATTTTAAGACAAATTGCAAGCATCTCAGGGCAGGATATTGCCCTCTTCTCTCACATTTTGTACAGCGTCTAGTAACACTTAGCATTCCATGGCTATGAAAGAGTAAAAAGCACAAAATCTAAATTTTCACTACAAATCTTAACTGACAAAGAAAGCCGTAAGGGAATTATCTAAACTAGATACTCCTTGTGGGTTGATATCTTAGAAGATAATTCTTCAACAGGGGTCTCATATTATATTCATCCAAAACATGACTTACAGTTATTTGAAATATCAGTATGAAAATTTATCTTCAAAGACAACATTATGAAGAACTACCATGGTTCTCAATAAAGAGAAAATTTAAGCCATTCATAAATTAAAGAGAGTATTTTAGGAAAAGTAGATAAAAAGGTAAATTAAAAACTCGAATTTCTTTCTTGAAGTATCCTAGTTTACTTTTCGATATTCATTTCACTGTATTTGTGCAGACATCTAAGTCAGACATCTGTGGGTCTATCTGTCTATCTATAATGTGTCCAGTCCAGTTCAGGTCACTTTTTAGTCCTCCTAATAATATTACACTCTGATCCTGTAAGTACAAACTTACATTTTCCACTTCACAGATCCCAATCTGCACCACCGATTGTGAAACAAATATTCTTTGTTCCTGAATAACTGTAGATGTGGTGGAGAGTACCAACGGGCCATAGCCTCTCTCACACTAAAAACAAGAATAAAGCAGTGAGTTGCCTTCTCTCAATTCAAACAGCTATAAACCCAACAAGTACATGACCTTTAATTCTCCTACTCCTGGAGGAAATCTCTTGACTGCCCTTATATTTAGGCCATTAAGGGGAAGAAAGCTACCCTTATATTAATATATCAGCACACAATAGAAATATACAACAAAGTAAAATATTTAATAAATTGTTTGAGGTAAATAATGAAAGTATAACCCTAAAAATCCCAAAATAGACATAGCATTGAACCTTTTGAAAATTCAATTTATAGTCCATCTCATGTGTTCAGTTATAAGTTACAAAAACAGTTACGTCTAAAATATTGTTAAAGAATCAAATGGGTCCATGATATGGTTTGGCTGTGTGTCCCCACCCAAATCTCATCTCACATTGTAATCACCATATGTCCAGGGAGGGACCTGTAACCTCTATGTGTCAACGGAGGGAAGTGATTGTATTGTAAGGAGGTTCCCCCATGTTCTTCTTGTGATAATGAGTGAATTTTCATGAGATCCAATAGTTTTATAAATAACACTTTTTCCTGTGCTCTCACTTCTCTCTCCTGCTGCCTTGTGAAGAAGGTGCTTGCTTCTCCCTTTGGCTTCTGCCATGATTGTAAGTTTCCTGAGGCCTCCTCAGCCATGTGGAGCTGTGAGTCAATTAAACCTCTTTATAGATTTCCCAATTTGGATATGTCTTTACAGTAGTGTGAAAACTAACTAATACACTCCCCATGCTCCATTCTTATTGTGAGCATTTTTTTCTTTATAGCAAAAAATAGATTATGATGCTATAAACACATTTCAGGGATGTAGAACATTATCAATCAAAAGACGCTGAAAAGAGAAAAGGCAAGTTATAGGGATTCATATTGAGACAAAACACACTTATCATCATAAAGTAGTACTTGCTTGATATTGAGTACTTTTTGAGTACATTCCAAAGTTCATTATCATGAATCGTATTTGAGAAAGTTCAAGGCAGTTCTCTGGGTGACCTTGGACTGACTCAGTTCTCCCCCCACCATTTCTTGCTTGTAGATCTCAAGAATAAGTATAAAATAGGCTAGGAATTCAACATCCTGAGATAAGAGGGAATTGGCCAGAACAGCCTGGGCTTTGTTTCAGTCTACCCTGGAAAAGAGATGTTCATCAATGCTGTAGCCTCTGACGGTGAGGCATTGTCCCTTAGGTACATAATTGGGAGTGGGCTGCCTTTCAGGACCCCTCAGCTCCAGTGTAAGTCAGGCAAGTGCAGGCAAAATGCCATTCACTGTGGTGAATGAGCCTTGGTGAATTCTATGCTTCTGTTGTCCCTCACTGCCTATCTGTAAATAATAAACTTGCTTATTGTAACTTCTTTTGTGTGTGGATGTTCTCTCTCACCAGGCTGAGATCAGTTGGTAAGCTGTGCACACTGAATCTGCCCAAATGAAATGGATATATTGGTTCTCACATTATACTTTAATTGCAATTTTAGTCACATCTAGAGCAAAAAAAAAAAAAAAAAAAAGATAAATAAGTGAATTTCGTTTTTGGCACACCAACCATTTTCTGCACCAAGAACCTTACTTTTATGCAGGACTAAGCAATATCTAGTACTTCATTTGTATCAATCATTCATTTTATCTATCATTATGTGTTGAGAGCTTCCCACATGCCTGACCCTGTTCCAGATACTGAGGAGACTGTGCTGAATCAGACAGATAAGACAGCTATGCCCATGGAGCTCATATTACGGTGGAAATAAGACCAACAAATTAAAAAGTAAGCTATAAATGTGTGTGTTCTGAAGAAAATAAAGTGGGATGGCATGATAGAGAGTAATGAGAGAGTGATAATTTAAATTAAGTGGTCAGGGAAGGCCTCTATTAAGACGTGATATTTAAACAAAGGTACAAACAGAAGATGATCCTGGATGTGAGAAATACAGCAAGAGGGAATTAACTATTTATCAGGTGGGGAAGAGCTTGGAGAATTTAAAAATCAAAAATATCAATGTGGCTGTAGTACAGTGAGTATGTAGTAGGAATAATACAAGATGAACTTGGCAAGTTAGTTCAGAGACATTTCATAGAACCTTGTAGGCAAGGGTAATAATTTTGTATCAAAGTATAATGAATAGCCATTAGGTGGTTTAGATATGTGTGTGGAAAATGGATGGGAAGAAATGAAGTTTGGAAGCTATGGTGCAGCAGTAATATGCGTGAAAGATGATGGCACCATGGAATAGAAGGTATAGTAATAGAAAAAATACAAAATAGATACATTTGTAATGTGGTCTGGGTGCTCTCAACAGGACATGATTATGGTAGTCTGTGGGTTTAAAGGAAAAGAAATAATTAAAGGATCAAAGATGATCTTAGATTTGGGGCTTCAGTACATGGAGAGGTGGTGGCATTATTTACTGATATGCAGAGCTATGAAGGAATGGGTTGAGTTCATTTGTGTGTTTCAGAAATGTTACAACAGATGACACTGCTAGATTGCCAATTGGAAATATCAAATAGGTGAAAACATTTATATATTCTATACAATTTTGTATTTGTGTGCGCCTCTAAACTTATGTGTGTATGTATATACACACACAAAATATGATGAAAGAAAGGTAACAAAAAATATTCTAAAGTTGGAAATGGGGAAAAGAGACATTTGGTGTCCTTTTAATCCAGTGCTGGCCTTGACTTTCTACTGACTAGGCCATTTTCCAACTCTGTAGGGATGGAGCTAACCTACACATTTGCTGTTGCTATTGTGTAATTATGAATATAATTTTAGTTTAGTGAAAAAAAAAAAGTTACAGCTTATTGCCCTGGAAAATATTGATCAGTTTTGTCTTCAACCTGGAAATCTTAAAATGTCTTTATTAAATTGCATATTGTATTAATACATGCATACATGTACACATACATAAACACACATATATAGTTATCTTCTCATATGCTCTTTGGGTCAGTTTCAATATCTTGTTATTAATTAATGAGTTAAACGGAATCTTTGGCATGTGTTTATTTCATATTTGCCAGAGATTATTGTGTTTATCTTTTTGAAAATTATAATTAAATAGATATGAAGGTTAACATATTAATCTGAGAGTCACTGACATGTGGATGATAGCTATGAAACTGATGAGATCACTTTTTTTTCCTTTGAGATGGAGTTCTGCTCTTGTTGTCCAGGCTGGAGTGCAATGGCACAATCTTGGCTCACTGGAACCTCCGCGTCCCAGGTTCAAGTGATTCTCCTGCCTCAGCCTCTCAAGTAGCTGGGTTACAGGCATGTGCCACCACGCCTGTCTAATTTTGTATTTTTAGTAGAGATGGGGTTTCTCTGTGTAGGTCAGGCTGGTCTCAAATTCCCGAACTCAGGTGATCCGCCCACCTTGGCCTCCCAAAGTGCTGGGAATACAAGTGTGAGCCACCGCATCTGGCTGAGATTACATTTTTAAAAAATACATAAAAACATGATTCGTTTTGGTTCCAGAGAATAGAGAACATAAATATGATTTCACTATTTGTTTAGAAAAACTCTGTAAGGTTTTGATATGTTCATTTTTCTACTGAGTAAATTATGGCTCAGAAAACTTGAGTAGCTCTCTCAAGGTTTCACATCTAAAAAATGTTAGCAGGCCGGGCGCGGTGGCTCAAGCCTGTAATCCCAGCACTTTGGGAGGCCGAGGCGGGCGGATCACAAGGTCAGGAGATCGAGACCACAGTGAAACCCCGTCTCTACTAAAAAAAAAAAAAAACAAAAAATTAGCCGGGCGCGGTGGCGGGCGCCTGTAGTCCTAGCTACTCAGGAGGCTGAGGCAGGAGAATGGCGTGAACCCAGGAGGCGGAGCTTGCAGTGAGCGGAGATCGCGCCACTGCACTCCAGCCTGGGCAACAGCGTGAGACTCCGTCTCAAAAAAAAAAAAAAAAAAAAAAAAAAAAAAAAAAAAAAAAAAAGTTAGCAAATGTAGCCCTGGTCAGTCTAACTCAAAAATTTATTTTTTTCCCACAAAAGCAAGATAATTCTCCAGAAGAAAATAGCTTAATTTTTTTATAAAGCTAATGGGCAATTTAGGCAATTTCCCTTCTCTTTATTCCCATCCCCCTCCTGGTGTGTGTGATTACTATAATTTAGGCCCTGGATACTGCAGAAATATTTCTTAACCTGTATAATCTCACCCAAAAGAGACATTTCAAAATGGTAAGTATAGATCATGTCAGAAATGCAAGTACTATCATGATATAAGGCATTTTGCTTTAGGCAAAATATGAAAAAAACAATTTTCACATATTGTAATATTTTAAATATACACATTTTTAATTTTTTTAACTGAAAGTGCATTCATGAATGAAGTAGATGATTATGTTTTCCTCTTTTTAGCTTAGGACTTTCCATTATGTAATTATAAGTAAATGCATTAATGATCATTGGTTGATCCTGAATCTAAAAGTATAATCAATTATATCCACATGGAATTTAAAATATAATAATTTTAAAATATTATTTAAGTGAAATAATTCATAATGAGATTAAAGGCAATGCATAAAGAACATATTATGTAATGCAAATTAAATGTGTCATTATTACCCTATTATTCACCACATTTTTAGTATGCATGTTCTTGTTATGCAGGTAGATAAAAATCATGTTAAAGAGCATATAAAAATAATAAATCTCCTGTTATTAGTAAATTTTTACACTACTATTAACAACTACCTGAGACTGGGTCATTTATAAAGAAAAGAAAAGAAGAAAAAAAGAAAAGATATTTAATTGATGTACAATTCCACATGGTTTGGGATTCCTCAGGAAACTTACAATCATGGAGGAAGGAGAAGGAGAGGAAAGGCACATCTTACATGGTGGCAGGAGAGAGACAGTGGGTGAAGAAGGACATGTCACAGTTTTAAACCACCAGATATCCTGAGAATTTACTATCATGAGAACAGCATGGGGGAAACCGCCCCAATAATCCTATAACTTCCCATCAGGCTCCTCCTCTGACATGTGGGGATTATAATTCCAGGTGAGATTTGGGTGGGGACACAGAACCAACCATATCATCCCTCTATGATTTCTATAATTCAGTAATAAAGAATATTAAACAACTGAAAAATATATTTTATTCAAGAAGCAGCAATGATTGAAAGTGATTGAAAAGAATAAATCATATTGCCCAAATAAAAGTTTTAAAATATAACACCAATTATATTGAAAATGATACATTTAGCTAGATGTTAGATCATTATTTTACATATATATCTCCTTCTAATAAACCACAACCCTTTGAGGGCAGGCAAGGATCATAATCATATTGAACTGTGAGTTTCCAAAGCACATAAGGAGACTCTCATAAAAATACATGAATGTAGTCTAAGTCTTACACATCATAAATCCATAGCCTAAATCTTACTAGAACTCTAAAAATATAACATTTATAACAGAATAAAATTCAAATTTTGACCTTTTTTTAACCTTTTAGAGATGTTTATTAATTATTTGTTAACCATTATGCATTATTAAATTAAAGCAAATCAAGGTTGGAATTTGGCTGCTCTAAACTAGGAATAAAATACTGAAATATAACTGTTAAAGTTATGGAATATGTAAATGTTCAATACAACAAATACGTAAAAATTTAAGAATTGTAACTTTATTTATTTCTCTTATTTCATGTCTTTTATTTTAAAACAATCAACAACACAGAACTAGATGCTGAGGGTCTATAACGCTTTATTCCTATTTAAATGAACTGTAAACTATTGCATATAATGTGAAAAATTGAGAATAGGAAATTTTATAAAAACAATGAAGGCTGTATGTAAGTTATACCATTAGAGAAAATTAAATATCTAAAATTTACTGTAATTATTCACAAATTATAATTAGATTATATCTCCTTGGTTAGCTATATTCCTAGATATCTCATCTGCTTTATGGCTATTGTAAGGATTCCTTTCTTGATTTCACTATCAGTCTAGACAGTGTTAGTGTATGGAAATGTTAATGACTTTTGTACCCCTATTTTGTATCCTAAAACTTTACTAAAATTGTTTATCAATTCTAGGAGTCTTTAGATAGAATATAGGATTTTCTAGGTATAGGATCATATCCTCAGCAAAGAGAGACAGTTTGACTTATTTTCCTATTTTGGTGGATTTTATTTATTTTTCTTGCCTGACTGCTCTGGCCTGGACTTCTAGTACTATGTAGAATAGGAGTGGTGAGAGTAGGCATCCTTGTCTTTTTCCAGTTCTCAAGGGAAATGGTTTAAGCTTTTACTCATTTAGTATGTTGTAGTCCGTGGGTTTGTCATGCATAGCTCTTATCATTTTGAGATATGTTCCTTTGATGCCTAGTTTCTTGAGAGTTTTTATCATGACGGGATGCTGAATTTTATCACATCATTTTCTGAGTATTGACACTATATGGTTTGATTTTGATTTTTTTACGCAGTGAATCACATTTATTGATTTGCATATGTTGAACCTGCCTCACATCTCAGGAATAAAGTCCAGTTGATCATGCTGAATTAACATCTGGATATGCTGCGGGATTCAATTTGTTAGTTGTTTATTATTATTATTATTATTGAGGATTTTTGTGTCTATGTTCATGAGGGATTTTAGTCTGCACTTTTCTTTTTTCACTGTGTCTCTGCCAGATTTTAGTGTCAAGGTGATGCTGCCGTCATAGAAAGGATTAGGGAGGAGCTCCTCCTCCTCAACTTTTTGGAATGGTTTTAGTAGAACTGGTATGATATTTTTTTTTTCTTTTTATACATCTGGTAGAATTTGACTGTAAATTCACCTCAACCAGGGCTTTCGTTTTGGTTGGCAGGTTCTTTATTACTGATTCAATTTCAGAAGTTGATATTGGTTTATTCAGGGTTTCAATCTCTTCCTTATTCAATCTTGAGAGATTGTGTGCTTCCAGGTGTTTACTAATTTCCTCTAGATATTCTAATTTATGTGCATAGTTGTCCACAGTCATCTCTGAGTATTTTGGGTTCTGAGCATATATTTGTGGGATCAATTGTAATATCACCTTTGTCATTTCTGATTGGGCTTTATTTGAGTCTTCTTTTTCTTTCTCTTTGTTCATATAGCCAGGAGGCATATCAATCTTATTTATTTATTTGAAAAACCAATTCTTGGTTACATTGATCTTTTTATAGATTTTTACATCTCAATTTCTTTAAGTTATTTTTTAATTTTAGTTATTTATTTTCTTCTGCTAGCTTTGGAGTTTATTTGCTCTTTTTTTCTAGTTCCTTTAGGTACAAAGTTACATTGTTAATTTGAGACCTTTCTATCTTCCTGATAAAGGCAGTTGGGACTATGAACTTTCCTCTTAACACTGCCTTTGCTGCATCCAAGAGATTTTCGTGAGCTTTTCCCCCTGTTTTTATAAATTTCAAAGAAGTTTTTTATTTCTCCCCTAATTTCAATGTTTTCTCAACAGTTATTTAGGAATAAGCTGTTTAATTTCCATGTATTTGTGTAGTATTGGGAGATTTGTGTAGTATTGGGAGTATTGTGTAGTATTAAGAAATCAATAGGTATTGATTTCTATTTTCATTGCACTAAGAGTGTACTTGGTCTAAGAGTGGTCTAAGAGTGTACTTGGCATGATTTCAATTTGTTTTGAGTGTATTGGTGCTTGCTTTATGAGCGAGCATGTGATCAATATTAGAATATGTTCTGTGTGCAGATGAGAAGAATGAGTATTTTGTGGTCATTGGGTGGTGTGTTCTGTAGATGTTTGTTAGGTCTAATTGGTCAAGTGCCAAGATGAAGTCTAGAGTTTCTTTGTTAGTTTTCTGTCTCAATGATCTATTTAACACAGTCAGTGGGTGTTAAAGTCTCCTACAATTATTGCATGGTTTCTAAGTCTTTATAGGCCAAGAAGAAGTTGTTTTATGAATCTGGGCACTCCAATGTTGGGTGCATATATATTTAGGAGACTTAAGGCTTCTTACTGAATTGTACTCTTTATCATCAATGTCCTTCACTGTCCTTTTTAATTTTTACTGGTTTAAAGTCTGATATATCTGATATAACATTACCAACTCCTGCTTTTTTTGTGTGTTTTCTGTATGCATGGTGGATCTTACTCTACTCTTACTTTTAGCCTGTGGGTGTCATTACATGTGAGATGAGTCTCTTGAATACAACAGATGCCAGGGTTAAGAAAAATAAATGGGAAAACATTCCATGCTCGTGGATTGGAAGAATCATTATTGTAAAAATGGCCATGCTGCCCAAAGCAATTGAAAGATACAATGCTCTTTCTTTCAAACTACCAATATAATTATTCACAGAATTAGAAAAAATGATTCCAAAATTCACATGTCAATAAAAAAGAGCCCAAAAGCCAGAACAATCCTAAACAAAAACAACAAAACTGGAGCTATCATAGTACTTGACTTCAAACTGCACTGTAAAGCCACAACAACCCTAACAGATTGGTACTGGTACCAAAAACAGACACGTAGACCAACAGATCAGAATTTTAAGAACTCAGAAAGTCACGTACCTACAAACATTCTTTGACAAAGCTGCCAAAAAAAGGCAGTAAGAAAAGGAATCTCTATTCAATAGATGGTACTGGGATAACTGGCTAGTCATATGCAGAAGATTGAAGCCAGACACTGCCTTTCATCATATACAAAAATTAACTCAAAATGGATTAAAGATTGAAATGTTAAAATGTGAAACTCTAAAAATCCTGGAAGACAACGTAAGATATACTCTTCTTGACACTGGCCTTGGTAAATAATTTTTTGGCTAAGTTCACAAAATCAATTGCAATAAAAAAAAATAGACAAGTGGGACCTAACTAAACTAAAGAGCTTCTGCATAGCAAAATAAACTGTTACCAGAGCAAACAGACAACTTACTGAATGGGAGAAGATATTTGCAAACTAGGCATTCAACAAAGGCCTAATACTCAGAATCTACAGGGCACTTAAATCAACAAGCAAAGAATAATCTCATTAAAAAATGGACAAAGGACATGAACAGACATTTTGCAGAAGAAGTATACAGGTTGCCAAGAAACACACGAAAAATTGTTCAGCATCACTAATCATCAGAGAAATGTAAATCAAAACTACAGTGAGATACCATCTCACACCAGTCAGAATGGCTATTAATAAGACATCAAAAAACAAGAGATGCTGTTGAGGTTTCAGAGAAAAGGGAATACTTACACACCGTTTATAGTAATATAAATTGGTCCTGCCAATAGAAAGCAGTCTGGAGATTTCAGAGCTTAAAACAGAGCTTAAAACAGAGCTACCTTTTGACTGAGCAATCCTATTACTGGGTGTATGCTCAATGGGAAATAAATCATTCTACCAAAAAGACACGCACTCACATGCTTATTGCTGTACTATTCAAAATAGCGAAGACATGAAATCAACCCAGGTGCCCATCAATAATAGATTGGATAAAGAAAATGTGGTATGTGTACACTATGGAACACTATGTAGCCATAATATAGAATGAAATCATGTCTTTGCAGCATCATGGATGGAGCTGGAGGCCATAATCTTAAGCAAATTAATGAAGAAGAGAAATCCAAATACCACATATCCTCACTTATGAGTGGGAGCTAAACACTGGATACACATGGACATAAATATTGGAATAATAGAGAGTAGTGACAACTAGAGGGTGGAGGGGGAGTGGGTTAAAAAACTACCTATTGGGTATTATGCTCACTATTTGGATGATGGGATTCATACTGCAAACCTCAGCATCATACAATATTCCCATGTAACAAATCTATACATGTACTACCTGTATCTAAAATGAAGGTTGAAGTAAAAATTATAATATTAATAATAGATTATAAAGCCTTTAATATGTCAGGTCAGCAAATAGCTATTGAGAGCCAATGCATCTTTAGCAAATGTTGTTAACTACGAAAGCAATTACTCATTAAAATAAATTAAATTAGCATAGAGACTAAATGACTTGTTTGTTTTAATGGTTTTATCTACAGCCAAAAATAATTGGAAGTTTCTCCTATCACCGATACTTTGTGGGACATTCTACTCAGATTTTCCACAAATGTAGAAAGCAAACCTTATTTCTTATTTCCAAATACTATACACTTAGTTCTTAGGATAAAAGTTGTATAGCTATATTAAATTAATGCATGTCTGTTATACACTCATGGAGCCTCTGATATCAGTGAGTCTGGGATGGGGCCTAGAAATCTGCATTTCAGATCTCATGAAAATCTAATTCTAGTACTCTGTGGAGCCTTCTGTGAACAAAATCACTACAGTCAGTACCTAAATTCTGCTTTTACCAGACAGCTTCTGCACACTAACTTTCCTCATGATACTGACATTACAGAACAACAATTAGTAATCATCCCCTCCTCACATGTTTTTTTTCTTTTTGTGACAGGGTCTCACTCTGCCACCAAGGCTGGAGTACAGTGAGCAAACCTACCGCAGGCTTCCTGGGCTCAAGCGATCCTTCTGCCTCTCGAGTAGCTAGGACCATAGGCACACACCACCATGTCAGGTTAATTTTAAAAACATTTTGTAGAGGCATGTCTTGCTATGTCGCCCAGGCAGGTCTTGAATGACTGTCCTGAAGCAATGTTCCCACCTCAGCCTCCAAAACTGCTGGGATGGTAGGGGTGAGCCACTGTGCCTGGACAATAACCAAAATTTCTTAGAAAAACAGACCTTCTCCGTTTCACAAACTTTTATACCTTTAACAATGATCCCTTGCCTAAAACACAACAGATTTTTTTTTGTTGAAGTATTGAATAAATCCATGTTATCATTAGATCAGTCTTTTAAATAAAATTACTGCTTTAAACAGATCGTTCTCTACATAAGAATGCTTAATAAAAAAAAAAACTTTATGAAATTCTAACTTGATAACGTGAAACATTTTTGAACTAGATGGAATAAGACATCACATGAACCACTGAACCCTTATTTGTACCAAGGTTATGTTTCATAATTCCATAATTTCTATCTATCAATCAACTTATATTTTGCAAATCCTTATTAGGGAACTTAACTCGTCATAACCCTTACTCATATGACACTTTTTAAAATCTAATTGTAAAATACATATATGCACATCAAGATATGAAAGTACGCAATATAGTAGATAGCAAATTTGCAGTTCTATGTATTTATATATGTGCAGTAGAGGGCAATTAGCATACCTGAGTGGGTTTTAAATGATAGTTAGAATTAAATAAGCAAAGAGGGAAGAAGAGTTTCATAGACATGGTGAAATATAAGACTGTCAGATGCCTTCGAAAGAGAGTAAATCAACTTAACAAAAACAGAAGGTTTATAGAGAGTTAATGTGTGAAATAAGTTTTAAAGGACAGCTTTTAAAAGGTAGCTGTGTTTTAAGAGACTTATGACTACCAGGCTGAAAGATCTGAAGTTTAATCGATAGGCTCTGTGCTTCCTTGATGATTTTGGTAAAGGTAAGTTGCCAGCAAAGTGATGTGAATTAGGTGATGTCCAATATCTTTAAAATCGAAAATGAAATACTTTGCAAAGCTGAAATGCATGTATTTTACTATTTAATCATACATATTTAATCAATAACTGTTTACTGCATTCTGAGTCTATGCTGTGAACTCTGCCAAGCAATGGGGGTGCAAAGTTGAGCAATAACATGTACATAAGATTTAAAGTCTAATGGGAGAGAGAGACATTAATCAACTAGTCACTAAATAGTCAAACTATTCTAACTGGTAGTTTTTCTATGGAAAAGTGAGTGACGTTTTAAGAGCGTATGTTAGGGATGGTTTCTCTGAATAAGTGACTCTGAGTTCAGTTCTGAATAAAGAATTAGGACACAGATAATTATGGGCAGATGAAGGAGCATGTGCAATTGCTTGATGGGCCACAGAGCATGGTACCCTTGGGGATTTGAAAAAATGCTAGTGTTGCAGAATGTGAGGGTGAGACAAGTTATGTGGCTAGAGAGGAAGGCAGCAGCCCAATTAGTAGGGCCATTTAGGCCATTTTAATGAGATTGGTCATGAAAAGACCACTGGTGGTGAGGATTTATTAAAATCCCTCAGTTCCTGCTAGTAATTAAAGGATTTTAATAAAATGTTGACATTGAACTAAAAAATTCATTTAGGCTAAAATGTAGGAAGGGAATATTGAATATCTGAGACATCCAGTTGTTAAAATGAGTAGTCCATTCAGGTTTAAAATTACATTAAACTTTGAATATAATAATTTGGTAGAAACAAGGAGGCAGATTTAAAGGATGTTTAGAATAAACCTTAGTCACATACTGACTATTGGAAGTTAGATAAAAAGGAGATTTCAATGATAACAACTAGGTTTTAAGCTAGGATAATTAGATTGATTATGGGCTAATTCATTAAGACAACTAAATACATGTATAAAATAATTAATATAGATATAAATAATGCATTTGTTGACAACATCATAAATATACATAGTTAATATACTCTTTAAAAACTAAACATTCCACAGACATATAAATTATCGGTTCTCTTTTTTAATATCACATGCAATATAAGCATAATTTTAGAATAGTTTATTATTATTTTACATGTATTTTGATAACACATTATCCTACAGTATATTCTTATGAATATCAAAGTCTATCTATGAGCTAAACATTTTGTTTCTTCCAAAGCATTTCCATTTGTTCATACATTCACAAAGGAAACTGTTTAGGTGAAGCTTCACAATATATTCAAGTATGTGGTAGGACAATTCTCTCTTCATTATTATCAAATTACTTTTTGCCTTTATAGGCTGGTCTATTATTTAAATCACTTTGAAAATTTTATTGTCAAGTGCTACTAAAATTGCCAATGGAACTTAACTGAAATCAATTTAAAACTATGATATAAATGAGAGATATCTGATATTTTTATAATATTATATTTCTGAAACTTATTTTGAAAACTTATAATTAGAAAATGTAATGGTAAACAACTCATATTTGTTATTTAATTAATAAAATAGGTAGCTGCATTTGTTTTCCTAAGTGCATAAAATTGTGATACGGACAGAAATTTAGTGGACATAGTAGAGCTGATCCTGGCTTCATCAATGTCAGGATTTGAAACAGCTAAATGCTTATAAATTATTACATATGTCAAAATCACTAAATTTAAAACTTAAGCAGCGTCTAAATCACACTCTTAATTTTGAAAGTGTACTATGCATGCAAGAAAATAAATGTGCTTTAAGAATCTATATACTACTTTGCTGTCTGCAACTTGTTACTTTTATTATCTTTGAGTCACAGCAAAAATTATCTACATGTATTGAAAATTGAGGAATATGTAGACCACATATATATAGAATTATAGTCAACTGTAATGGATTTACAATCTTTTCTGACAGGTTGCAAACCATTTACAAAATTATTAAGGTAATAAAATGCACCTTAAATTTTAAACTATTACTGATTCCAAACATGATGTAGCATTTCCAAGGTTGAATTTTACTTCCAAAAGGGAAACAAACAAACAAACAAACAAAAACCAACAACTAGGTACTACAACAAAATCTGACTACTAAGCCGGGTGTGGTGGCTCACGCCTGTAATCCCAACACCTTGGAAGGCCAAGGCGGGCAGATTGCTTGATGCCAGGAATTCGAGACCAGCCTGGCCAGTATGGCAAAACCCCATCTCTATTAAAATTACAAAAATTAGTTGGCTGTGGTGGCGCAGGCTTGTAATCTCAGCTACTCAGGAGACTGAGGCACGAGAATAATTTGAACCCAGGAGGCAGAGGTTGCAGTGAGATGGGATCGTGTCACCGCACTTTAGCCTGAGAGACAGTGGGATGGTCTCAAAAAAAAAAAAAAAAGTATATTAAATAGCTATCGTTAGACATTTCTTAATACAGATGTTGTAACAATACGTGAAAATCTAAATAATCCTTACCTTCCTATCCTTCTATAAGTATAGCTGCAGCAGATTATACAATGTACATAAAAAATTAAATAAAGCAAAACAAATCAAACGTAAAAAGAATAACTCATGAAAATGATGACCAATATTCATATTAATTAACACTATAAAATAAAAGACAGCCAACTTGAAATATTAAACTTATATTTGGCAAGTATGCATAATTATGAAATAATATATTTAACTTCATTTGCTGACTTGGAATTAAAATTATATATCTCACATTTTGGTAAATTATCTCATATACTTTAGTTCTCTCAACAACTCTGCTTATGAAGAAATGAAGACTATTGAGTTTATGCGAAGTGCTTAAAGTGACACTTCTAGAAAGACACAAATACAAGACCTAAAACTAAGTTTATTATTCTATCAACAAAACTCATTTACTCAATAATTACTCTATGGCAAGTTTGGTGTTGAAAAATACATTTCCACTAAGAAATGTTAAATTGGAATTATAAAATGCGACAAATGAGAAAATAACTCAATAATCATGATAGCTATAGTCATATAAAATTGTACATTTTTCAGGGCAGAAATCATTTCTTCTTTTTCATTTCACAGTTTTTATTACAAATGTTTTGAGAAGCACTGATGTAGATGGTGGGTAATAATTGTTTACTGAATTAGGCAACACAGTGAAACCTCATTAGTTTAAACTAAATAGAGAAAGCTTAATCTGAATCAGTGAATATTTTAGTCTGTTTCGTGCTGCTATAACAGAATACCACAAACTGGACAATTTATAATGAACACAAATTTATTTGGCTCACAGTTCTTGAGGCTGATAAGTCCAAGATCTATTGAGAGGCTGCATCTGGTGAGGACCATCCCATAGCAGAAGGTATAAAGTCAAGAGAGCAAACACAGTTATATATGAGGGAGAAAGAGAGGGGCAAACTCACTTTTATAACAGGTCCACTCTCTGGAGCCCATTCCAGAGATAATAATATTAATCGATTCATAAAGGCAGAGTCCTCATGACCCAAACACCTGTTGAAGGTCCCTCCTATCAACACGATGCATTGAAGATTAAATTTCGACACATGAAATTTGGAGGACCCATTCAAACCACAGCAGTGTTCATTTTCAATTTAAGACTATCTTCTTAAAAGCATAACTAAGTTCTACTAAAACATTTATTTCGAAAAATCTATGAGCTACCTTTTGAGTCAAATAGTGAATAAGGTATGCTGTCTTCTGTCAGTGAGCTCACAACCTAACTCAAGTATGTTACGTCTTATGATAAAAGTTTTCATAAGAAGGTAGAACAACTAGGATGCCTTTTAATGATAAAACTAATTGGATTTAAATATTCAAAACTCAGCATTCTCTTTATCAAATGCTATTTGTGATAAATTTAGAATTTATTGAAGAAATATTCAAAATATTCAAAATACCACTGCTTTATAGTTATAAATCCCTTTTGTTCAAGTAAAAATCCATATAAATTGTCTCTTTTCATGTGCACATATAGTACAAGTCAAATTAACCCTAGTTTAGTCTCCTTAACTGGGAAACTTAAACTCCCCAACTAAAAGTTATCATGTTAAATTATTGAATTACTTCTTGAGAAATTATCACCAGTAATGAAACAAATCAAGACATGTGCCTTCCAATATGATGTACAGCATCACTTATTCAGTATTTTTTCTGTTACCATAATTAGAAAATTGATATGAGGTAACATTACCCAAATTCATATTGAGGGATATTGTATAAAGCAGCTATGAACTCTTCAAAAATGTCAGAGCCAGAGATAGAAAACCAAAAACAAACAAACAAACAAACAAAAAAACAGAAAGATTCAGGAAGTATGTGAGACTGAAAGAAATTACAATAGGATAACTGGCTGCAATGCATCATTCTGAATTTTCCTGTTCAATAAAGGACATTATCGAGACAAATGGAGAAGTAAATAAAATCTGTAGATTAGATGATCATGTTGTAAAGGTGTTAATTTTCTAATTCTAATAGTTGTACTGTGATTATGTGCTTTCCACTGTTCCTGCTGCCTAGAAAAAAAGAGTGGATGAAACCATGTGAGAATTTAGTAAATACAGATGACCTGACATACAGTGTCTCAAGTAATATTTTTATAATTACTTCAGGAAAAAAAGAACCTTTTATTTTGCTGTAGTCCAGTTCCCATGCCATTACAGCTTCGTTTCCTTCTTGGCTGAGTACAACCTTATGAAATCTAAGTAGCATCGATATCTATGTTATTGATTGTTCATTTGTATTGTTTTGTGTAGTTTTTAAAATGAGTTTCATGTTGGAGATAAGATTGTAAAAAAATATGGGGGAAAACTGCCCCCAAAGCATGTCAACGTCTCTTGATAAATTCAGGCACCAGAAGTTGTCACTGTCTCTTATTATCTGAGTGTCTTACTCATTAATAAATAGTGATATTAGCAAAGATAATGCATAACTTCCTTCTGTGGTTTCCACTCCTGAACTATTAAGTTTTGATACCATGAAAGAATGAGGAGACAAGCAGAGTAAAGATAAAGGTAAAAAAAACATACAAGGGTTTCTTCATGTCTTGGGTCTTCATAAGTCTGCCCTTGCCAGACTTCTAGCTCAATTTCTTATTGAGTCTTACCTTTATTCTTCTCCTATGCTATATCCGTCCTAAGTTACTTGCATTTGTCTGAACCATCAGAATGTCTTATAGCCACCATCTAGTTATCTCTCAGTAGAAATAATCGTTTATACTCTTCAAATTTCTTTTAATTGAAGGACAGTTATTCATTTTGCAACTCAAATTCAAACTTCATCTCAATTTAATCATTTTGTTTTATTTTTCTTGCACAGGCAGATACATATCCAACAATTTATTCTATATTCTTTTACGTTTTGGTACTCCATTGGTGTAGTTTCATTATTAATTCATCTTTCTACTCCCTACAACCTAACAGAGAGCCAAACATATAGCAGATGCTTCACGGGTGACTGAATAAATCAGGAGGAGAGGCACAGAACACACAGCGATAAAATACACATCAACAATTCAGACCAACCTCTTCTGATAGACTTTCCTTTTACCTTTGAGGGGAAAACTGGAGTATATTTCACCCTCAAAGTCTACCAAAGCCCAGAAAGAGAAAAGATATGGAGAAACCAGGATTTTTAAAAGTTCATGGAATGAAAAGTATATCAAAAAGGAGTTGCATATTTAATGGTATCCTCATTTTACAAATATTTCCCATATCAAAGGTTAGCAAAGGAAATGTAGACAGCAAAAAAAAAAACAAACAAACAAAAAGCATGCTATTTCTTACCAGGCCAGAGGCATTCCGATGTAAATTTAGTTCTTCCAAAAACCAGTATATGATTTAGAAAGGAGGAACTGATTGGGAACTTTTTACTCTCAGATGTGTTGCAGAAAGCAGAAGAGCCAGTATTATTAGTTGTTTGGCTAAAGGTTTCTTATACGAATAGAGTTTTTGAACATTCGTGACCCAGTTTTAATGCTGAGACTGGGACTGTCCTGAGCAAAAAGGGTAGTTGGTCATGCTATGAGAATCCTCATGAAAACAGCTGGACTTAGGAAATTCGAAGTGTTTTTTATAAAAGCTCAAAAATGTTCCTCTCACCTCCTAGATCATGTCATTTGAAACTTGATACTTTCAGAAAGTCTTCTGTCAGAGTTCCTGTTCTATGTTAAAGGGCAGATTCCTTCGAAATTCTATGTTTTGATGTCATTAACACATTGTTAATAAGTTAATTCTTTTAGTGAATATTTATTGTTTAAATTATCTATGTAGAATATTATGTATTAGTACTGTGTGCCAACTGGTTTGCAAACATTGTTTCATGTCATGTAAAAAGCTAATGAAGTAGTCACTAATATTATTTTTGACATGAGCAATGCAAAGTTAAAGAAACTAATTTTCCAAAGATAACAGACCTAAAAAATGATTATTCCTATGTTTAATAATGGTTATATAGGTCGGGCATGGAGGCTCACACCTGTAATCCCAGCACTTTGGGAAGCCGAGGCAGGTGGATTCCTTGAGCTCAGGAGGTCGAGACCAGCCTGGGCAGGCAGGAAGGCAAAACCCTGTCTCTAAAAAATGGAAAAAATAGCTGGGCATGTTGGTGTGCGCCTGGAGTCCAAGCCACTAAAGAGGCTGAGGTTGGAAGATTGCTTGAGCCCAGACTGGGCGATAGAGTGAGACCCTGTTTCAAAAAAAAAAGAAAAAAAAAAAAAAAAAAGAAAAGAAAAGAAAAAAAAAAAAAAACGAAAGGAAGGAAGGAAGGAAGGGGATAATGGTTATATATTTTAATCATAAAATATCTGAACTTGAATACCTGAACATTCTGTTCTCTGAGGTATATTGTAAGTACGAAGCATCTTGCTGGATACACTGAGACTTTCCAAGATGCATGATGCACTGTTCTTAAGATGTTTACTATCTTACGGCCGGGCGCGGTGACTCACGCCTGTAATCCCAGCACTTTGGGAGGCTGAGGCGGGTGGATCACAAGGCCAGGAGTTCAAGACCAGCCTGACCAACATGGAGTAACTCCATCTATACTAAAAATACAAAATAAACTGGGAGTGGTGGCACTCGCTAGTAATTCCAGCTACTTGGGAGGCTGAGGCAGGAGAATTGCTTGAACCCAGGAGGCGGAGGTTGTGGTGAGCCGGGATCATGCCATTGCACTCCAGCCTGGGCAACAAGAGTGAAACTCCATCTCAAAATAATAATAATAATAATAATAATAATAATAATAATAAATAAATGAAAAGATGTTTACTATCTTACATGGGGATCCAACATGCAAATAAATAGCTAAGATATTACTGAAAATTTGCATAGCACTTTGGTGTACACAACCCCTTCACAAACAGTAAGTCAATTGACTGTTCTAAAGGCTCATTAAAACAAGCATAACAGGAGTTTATAACTTCCATTTAGCAGATCAAGAAGCTGAGGTTCAAATAAACTAAATGACTGTTCAATGACTATTGATACTGTAGCAGGGGTTTAAAATCCAGACGTTTTCCTTATAGACTGATGTTCATTTTACTTTATTGTGTGGCTTCAAATACACATTACCAAGTCATAATTACATTATAGAACTTTCCCTTTGGCTCATGAATTTCAGCAACCTTTGTGATCTGCAACCCTAGTCACATCATACTTTTGAAACGTCATAAATGTTTTTTGGATGAATGAATCCGTATTTCCAGATAGTCTCACCCTTAGAATGTATTTTATCCACAATCAGTAACAATTTAGAGAACCACAAAGCAAATCACCTTATTCATAAACAGAAATGAACATCTTGAAAAGCTGTAAAGTTGAGTGGCTAAAAAATCTTGAGCGAGACTGGCTTTATAATTGAGCTCTTCAGCTCTCTGCTGTGGTGAGTATGAGGAGGTTACTTACCATAACATTTCTTTTGAACCTTTCCTCAATATCTCCTCTGGTACAATTAGAGAAATATTCTAGCTATCTCAGGAGGTTGTTATATGAATTCAATGAAGTAATACGAGTACAAATCTGAGAACAGGATCTGGCACTTAGTATTATATATCTCAGCTACTATTATCATGGACATAATAATTATTATTTTACTCAGAAACCAGAAAAAAATAATATAGGTCCAGCCACTTGTTTTATCTGGGGAATATTATTTTCACCAAGATAAATTTCTTCATCTACATAATTGGACAATATTCAAATTAATATGCCAAAAACATTTGTTCAGTGTTAACACAATATAATTGTCCAATAACATCTCTATATTTTTATTTCATTTTAGCAAATATTGAGTAAATACAGTATGCCAGGTCTTTTGTTAATCGCTTGGGATGGAACAGATTTTAAAACAGATAAAATTCATTTTTTCTTTTATTTTAATGGGGGATATGGACATAACACAGAAATAAACTAGTTTCACAAATAAATTACATATACTGAATCTATACTCAGCCAGAACACTTAGAGCTAAAATATGCCACATACAATTTATCATTCATTTAACTTTTGAATTATGGTGTTTATTCAGTTGTCTGTACATTCTATAAGTTTGCTAAGAGTATAAATTAGAGTTTCAACTCAGAGCAGAGACCACTTTACAGATAATATGTCTTTTAATGATTAGCACTTAATTTTTTTAGATTAGTGATGGTAAAACAAAAATGAGATCACTTTTAATGTTGCTGACAGAGTCCCAAACCCAAGTGTTCTGAGTCAATGTATTCTATAAATCCTTTTAATAATTAATATTAATGATTAACTTTATTAAAGTTATTAGAGCCATTGATGACTTTTCCAGGTTTAAAATTATAGAGTCATTACATTTTAAAATACAATCATAAAATTATATGCATACAGGGCCATGCATATACAATTTTGAATATGAAACTGTCATAGGGATAAATGTTAGCTAGCAAAATCTACATTAATGCAAGCATTAACGTTCTGCAAGAGACTTCCAGTTCAGGCTGGGATAAATTGTGATCATAGTGCTAAATCACTTGGCAAGAGACAGAATAACCTAACCGGGATTCATACATTTCTTAGAAGAGCTTCCTGTTATCCCTCAACTAATAGTGATTTTTATTACTAAGAACACTTAATTTAACTCTGTATCAGCAACTTTCATATTGGGCAACTATATTTATTATAATTGAACATTTATCTATTCTGCAGATTGCTAAAACAATGACTTTCTTGTCAATT
Organism: Macaca fascicularis; assembly: GCF_037993035.2. NCBI lineage: Eukaryota > Metazoa > Chordata > Mammalia > Primates > Cercopithecidae > Macaca > Macaca fascicularis. The sequence goes on from NC_088385.1 coordinate 93,074,171, forward strand.
ACTACATGAAGAGATATATATTTTTAGAAATACTGATTTAAATGTTGTAATTATTATCATACCTCAAGCAGGAATGCCCATAATAGAACAATTATTAAAGGATATTTCAATTAACTACTTTATTTTTATTAAAAATGTTGTTTATTTTAAAAATGATATGCAGCAGATCAGCAGGAATTAATCGTAATGAGCCACAGTATTTTTCACAATTATAAATACATCACATTTATTTGCATTTCCAAAAATATACTTTTGCTCAAAAATAGTAATCCAATATTTTATTTGACTTTCCCCAGTGTTGTTTTCAAACAGTAGAACACTTTGCTATTCATTTGATAGGGTAATATTATATAATTTAACAAAGCTCTACATAAATATATGTGTGGGATATGTTATGCTGGGATACATTTTTTGTATATATAGTCTTGACCTGAAAAAAAAGGGATGGGGATTTCATTTATATTTCTTGTATGTGTCTTTTTCCCATTCATGACTTTACATTTCATTTTTGAGAGTTACATAGTTATATGATCTCTAGAATTGCATTGGGTTTTTCCTTCCTTCTCTCTTTTTTATGTCCAAGCTTGCTTGTACTGTGATGTAACTGTGTTGTCTTAAACACCTAATATTGTCATTCTGTGTCCAGTTAACGCAATGTTGTCACATTCACATACAGAAAGGAAAATAGCCAGTAGCACAGTATTTAGTAAATGCCCCAAATGCCATGATCTGTGTTTTTTACAGTGAAATTAAAAGTAGGTTATTCTTACCAAAAAAAGATACACACACACACACACACACACACACACACACACACACACACACACACACACAGAGAGAGAGAGAGAGAGAAAGAATAAAAAACTGAAATAAATGCATCTTCGTTTTTTGATATTTCTATTTTCCTTGATTTTATTATTGCACGGAATTTACCTTAGTCTGTATGTACTTCCCTAGTCACTTCTTTTTCAGTTTTTTTTTTTTTTTTTGGCAAGATAATAACAAATGGTTGCTAAGGACTCAGAAGCAGAAACATTTGTATACAAACTCCAGTTGTTTTTATCTTGCCAGTTGTGTGAATTGCGTAAGTGACGGAAGTCTTAATTTTGTTATGTGCAAAATTTAGATAATAAATATTGCCCCGTAATTAGTGGTTTACTGAAACGTTAAATGTGACAATGCATATGACATTTTCAACAGTTGGTGAGCATCACTAATACATGTATTATCATTGACTTGTGCCCCTCTTCCTGTTGTTGAAATCCAAGCATTATTTAAGGTTCTACCATTTATTGCTCTCTTCTATTTTTATGGCTCCAGTATGTAGCTCCACTCATTGTCAAAACATTAGTAATTCCAATAATCAAAACATTCTCAATGAAGTGATATTAAAACAAACTTTATAAAACTCCATCTTAGGATTAAAGTGGTATCACTGATTTTAAAAGTTTGAGAGGTAAAAATAAATTTGTTATTTTGGAAACAAAAGATAAAGAAGAAAATGCATTGGTACTCACTCATATTTATATTTTATTCAGTAAGCTTAGGACTCACATTAGTTCAGTGACTTTGAAAGAATGTTAATTTAGCATTTAGCCTGCTTGGTATTTGGAATTAATGAATATAAAAATTAATAATCACTTTCATTTGTCTACAAAAATGATTTCAAGATATATCTGCTGATAAATAGAATTGCCAAGTATAGCATAAATTTCTATAAATGAGAAACTCAGTAATCACCTAAATTATTGTAGATACATTTGCCTTAAATCAAAGAATGTATAGAAATTTATGGTATAATCAAGTTTTTGCAGTCCTTGTAAAAAAGAATATGCAAATTGATAATATATACTAATAGTACTTGAGAGTATATATATTAAATAATTGCCTGAATAATATGACTGGTTTCCTTTATTCGCAAGGCTAGAACACTAGAAATCAATTAAAATTCCTTCCTTTACCTTATCCTTCTATGTCTGTCTGTTCAAACATAGATTTTACATCCTAAATTTCTCTTAAATCCACTCAATCCTCTATATAAATGTATTTAGTACATTATTTCAGAACCTCATCAGTTCTCACCTGGACTAATGAAATATTATTAAATTCATTCTTTTGTTTTTATTTATGTCTTCTTCTGGTGAATCTGCCAAAGGATTATTCTAGAGTTTCCATATTCAGGCTTCTTTCTCAGCTTTGTCAGTACGTGGCTTTGTAATGACAGACGTATATCAAACATTTTAGTGTGGTAGTTTTCAAACTTTAATATGTATCAGAGTCACCTGGAGGGCTTCTTAAAAACAAATAATTTTGGCTGGGCGTGGTGGCTCACACCTGTAATCCCAGCACTTTGGGAGGCCGAGGCGGGCAGATCACGAGGTCAGGAGATCGAGACCATCCTGGCTAATACGGCGAAACCCCGTCTCTACTAAAAATACAAAAATTAGCCGGGCGTGGTGGCGGACGCCTGTAGTCCCAGCTGTTTGGGAGGCTGCGGAAAGAGAATGGCGTGAACCCGGGAGGCAGAGCTTGCAGTGAGGCGAGATCGTGCCACTGCACTCCAGCCTGGGAGACGGAGCGAAACTCAAAACAAACAAACAAACAAAGAAAAAAACGAAGAATTTCCTGGGATTTTTTTCCAGAGTCTCTTATGCAGTAGTTTTGGGTGAATCCTGGAAAGGTGCAATTCTAACAAGTTTCCTGGTGATGCCAATTTAGCTGATCCTGTAATCAAACTTTGAAAATCACTGCTTTAATCTGACTTAACACATTCTCCATGACTTCTCTTGCTTGTTTCTCAAACCTAATTTCTCATCACTTTCTCAAACTTATTCACATTTCATAAGCAGGCCTAAATAGTGTGAGCTCTTGTACATTTCCTTACAGGATTGTATGTTCATTCTTTCTAGAACATCCTTTATTTCACTACTCCATGGCTTTGCAAACATGTTTACCTGGGTTACTGATAATCACATTCAAGATTCAGCACAAACATAGTTTCAGCTTGGACACCTTCCCAAACTCTTATTTTGTGTAACCTTCTCATATGTAAGGGAGTCCCTGTGCATACATATATCCCAATACTTACCAAAATGCAATTGGCTATTTTTTTCTGTTTCTCGTATAATTTTTGTGAGCTCCTCATCTTATTTATTCCTATAAATTCAGAAACGTATCTGGCAATTGGACTCTACAGATATTTATCATAAAGTAAAATATGTACATGTCAATCACTGGAAAGAATATTAAAAATAATAAGTAAAAATATATCCATTACAGTAATGATGTGCTTGTGTGTTTTCTCCTTTAATAGTTTAAGGATATTCTGATTTTTATAAATAAGGATAATTTCCTATATGTTGTGAATTTTAACAATGACATTAAAATATTGATGATATTATATAGTGTGTTCTGTATAATCCTTTTTTAGGGTGAGGCCAAATTATACTTGCTGTTTTATTTTTCTTATCTCGTATGTGTTGAAGTGGTAAGAAGAGATAATATTTCTTATGTATTAAGTGACTGTTCATTAATTTACTAAATTAAGGAATACGTATCAAAAGCTTACTATGTAGCAAGCACCGTTTAAAGTTATATAATTTCCCCAAACTCAAAGAGATAACAGTAAACAGTGAAGCAGCAGGTCAGTATATCTGACCCATTGCCATTTCACTGTCTGTTCTTCTCCCTATGTACTCTGGTTGGTAAAATTCGTGTCAGAATACCAGCTTACTAATCAATGAAATTGACCTGCAACTCTCTCAAGAAACATTTATGCTAAGTGTAGGTCCTAGCAGAAGAATACGGCTACTGGGAAATTCTCAGCAATAGAGCAGAGGATGCAAGTGAAATGAAAGACAATTGGACAGCCTAACTGAGAAAGTAATAATGATACTCAGTATGAAAATAGATATGATGATGGGATTACCTTCCCTAGGATATTCTCACACTAATCCATGATATTTCTAAAGATGTATGAAGTGTTTTCACTACTTTAACCATAATTGATGTAGAAAACATTTAATAGAATAACAAGAAAAATTTTCAATGTGTACATAAACAAAAAATTTTGAAAACAAACTCAAAACATTCACAGAAATTTTTTCAAGTAAGCTTGCAAACTAGAACAGAATTATCTTAATAATTATTAGATTTCACCCAATATCTAAGAAATAGAGGTGGGGCATAATCTTTTTATACATCTAGAAATCATAAAATGAGTGATTTATTCTCCATGTCACCAACACCCTATATTTAATATAATACATATGCCAAAAGGATTTCTTGAGAAAAAGTAAACTATTACTCATAAAATAATTACTATGCTGAAAAGGGATTTGCAAAAACAAATCCTATGATTACAGTGTCTAATATAATATATTTTGGATTATATCTCTACTAATCATTTCCATATGAATCTTAGCTTTACATTTCCTGCTTATAAGGACAGATTCTTATATTGTGATTAGCCCACAAAACTGGATTTATAATTTAATATTAAATAAAAATCCTAGCCTATTAGGGATAGGCATTCAAATATATATATTCATTTACTACTAATACTGTAGAAGTTAGTTTTACTTATTATTGAAAAACAATTTCACATTTTTTTATGATGACGCGAGAATATGAAAATAAAATGAAATTATAGTAAATACTTTGATAGAAGATTAATTTGATAATTTGCATAGAGCATGTTGGCTGGGTGGAGCATTTGTAATCTCTATACTCCTTGATTGAGGGCATGGATGTTCATGTTTATGCTGAGAATTTAATTATAAGCAGAATGTTGACTTTTTTATCCTTCCTGCTTTTACTATTTTCAGAAGATTAAAATGACATTTCTTGCCCTACCACATTTTGTTTATTCATCACATTTTTATTGTTACTGGATTTATTTGTAGTTAAGTAAGTCTGCAGAAATCTTCCTCCCAAACTCTTCTCCCTTAATCAGAGACGCCTGCTGATCCCATTGTGGTGATTAGTTAAGCTAATGACTGCTTGTCTTTAGATTTGGGTGCAGGGAGAAACACATTTAAAACTCTTGTTATGAAATCATTAAATTAATCTTAAGATACTCATATTAAAATAAAAATTAGCTTGTCATTTCATTACCAGTCATGTCCTCAGCTTTTTAATTTTTGGGCCAGTATGTTTCTCAATAATGACTAGCTTATTTGACTCATAGATCCCTATCTTCTTGACCAATGCCCCCGAACTCTGCTGTGATCTTTATGATTTCACCTTTATAAGATTCTGCTTTCTGATTTTTCTCCTGAATCTTTAGATTCAACCTATTTGCCTGCTATTTGCTTTTTTCAATACGACACTATTCACATTTTCGGATTATACCTGTAATATGGTTTGGCTGTGTCCCTAACCAAATCTCAACTTGAATTGTATCTCCCAGAATTCCCACATGTTGTGGGAGGGACCCGGGGGAGGTAATTAAATCATGGTGGCCGGTCTTTCTTGTGCTATTCTACTAATACTGAATACATCTCATGAGTTCTGATGGGTTTATCAGGGGTTCCTGCTTTTGCTTCTTCCTCATTTTTCTCTTGCCACTGCCAGGTAAGAAGTGCCTTTTGCCTCCCACCATGATTCTGAGGCCTCCCCAGCCATGTGGAACTGTTAAGTCCAATTAAACCTCTTTTGGCTTCCAGTTTTGGGTATGGCTTCATCAGCAGTGTGAAAACAAACTAATACAGTAAGTTGGTACGAGGGTGGGATGTTACTGAAAAGATAACTGAAAATGTGGAAGCAACTTTGGAACTGGGTAATAGGCAGAGGTTGCAACAGTTTGGAGGGCTCAGAAGAAGACAGGAAAATGTGGGAAAGTTTGGAACCTCCTAGAGACTTGTTGAATGGCTTTGACAAAAATAGTGATATGAACAATTCCAGGCTGAGATGGTCTCAGATGCAGATGAGGAACTTGTTGGGAACTGGAGCAGAGGTAACTCTTGTTATGTTTTAGCAAAGAGACTGGTGGCATTTTGCCCCTGCCGTAGAGATTTGTGGAACTTCGAACTTGACAGAGATGATTTAGGGTATCTGGCAGAAGAAATTTCTGAGGAGCAAAGCTTTCAAAAGTGACTTGGGTGCTGTTAAAAGCATTCCATTTTAAAAGGGAAACAGAGAATAAAATTTCAGAAAATTTGCAGCCTGGCAATGCAATAGAAAAGAAACACCCATTTTTTGAGGAGAAATTCAAGCCATCTGCAGAAATTTGCATAAGTAGCAAAGAGACTAATGTTAATCCTCAAGAGAGTGGGGAAAATGTCTCCAGGCCATGTCAGCAACCTTCACGACAGCCCCATCACAGGCCCAGAGGCCCAGGAGGAAAAAGTGGTTTTGTGGGCCAGGCCAGGGTCCCTGTGATGTGTGCACCCTAGGGACTTGGTGCCCTGTGTCCCTGCCGCTCCAGCCATGGCTGAATGGGGCCAATGTAGAGCTTGGGCTCTGGCTTTAGAGGGTGGAAGCCCCAAGCCTTGGCAGCTTTCACTTGGTGTTGAGCCTGTGGGTTCACAGAAGTGAAAAACTGAAGTTTGGGAACCTCTGCCTAGATTTCAGAAGATGTATGGAAATGCCTAGATGCTCAGACAAACGTTTGCTGCAGAGGTGGGGCCCTCATGGACAACCTCTGCTAGGGCAGTGCAGAGGGAAATATGGAGTCGAATCTCCACACAGAGTCCCTCCTGGGGCACTGCCTAAAGGAGCTGTGAGAAGAAGAGGCAAACGTCCTCCAGACCCCAGAGTGGTAGATACACAGGCAGCTTGCACCGTGCACCTGGAAAAGCCTCAGACACTCATTGCTAGCCCATGAAAGCAGCCAGGAGCGAGGCTATACCCTGTAAAGACACAGGGGCAGAGCTGCCCAAGACTATGGGAACCCACCTCTTACATCAACATGACCTGAATGTGAGACCTGAAGTCAAAGGAGATCATTTTGGAGCTCTAAGATTCGACTGCCCTGCTGAATTTCAGCCTAGCATAGGCCCTGTTACCCCTTTGTTTTGGCCAATTTCTCCCATTTGGAATGGCTGTATTTACTCAATACCTGTACCCCCATTGTATCTAGGAAATAACTAACTTGCTTTTGATTTTCAGGCAGAAGGAACTTGCCTTGTCTCAGATGAGACTTTGGACTGTGGACTTTTTAGTTAATGCTTAAATGAGTTAAACCTGTGGGGGACTGTTGAGAAGGCATGATTGGTTTTCAAATGTGAGGACATGAGATTTGGAGGGGCTGGGATGGAATGATGTGGTTTGGCTGTGTCCCCACCCAAGTCTCAACTTGAATTATTTCTCTCAGAATTCCCACGTGTTGTGGGAGGGACCAAGGGGGAGGTAATTGAATCATGGGGGCTGGTTTTTCCCATGCTATTCTCATGACAGTGTATAAGTCTCGAGATCTAATTGGCTAATAGAGGTTTCTGCTTTTGCTTCTTCCTCATTTTTCTCTTGCCACTGCCATGTAAGAAGTGCCTTTTGCCTCCTGCTATGATTCTGAGGCCTCCCCAGCCATGTGGAACTATAAGTCCAATTAAACCTCTTTTTGTTCCCAGTTTTGGGTATGTCTTTCTTAGCAGTGTGAAAACAAACTAATACAACCTGTTTCTAGATTAAAGTCTATTTTGATGGTAACTTAACATTTAGCCCAGAGTTGATACTGGTGTTGGTATAAAACCTGAAGGAGACATAGAATTTTGGTACAATTTGGGGTAAGAAGTGGAAGTACTTGGGCAAAATTCAACAGATAAGCAGCCAATTAGAACATTAAGCTATATAGTATATAAAATTATTCATTACAGTAATCAATATTACAAACAACTTTTCTAAGGAATCTTTGAAATGATGAATGATCAAGGATCCTAAGCATATGAACCTATACAATGCAAATTTTAACAACTTATGTAAGCAATTCTACATCTATCTATCATGAACTTCCATTATAAAAAAAACCCATCATTTTTAATATGAATATCAGAGTCATCTAAACTTTTACAGGCAAATAAATAGATTGTGGAATAAATTTTCAACAAAACCAAATGTTTATAATTTAGCTCATTATTTTTGTTTCAGCAAATAAAAGCAATAGGTCTCATTTCTTTTCAGCATTCAATTTTTCAATTAATTTTGATTGATGTGTTATGGATTGTTTTTCTATTAAAATACATATTTTTAAACCCTTCTGAACTTTCCCAGTATACTTTAATACTATTTTATATCAATTACAGTCTCATAATTGAGTTAGATAATTTCCTCTCTGTTTAACCAACCACTGTTTAAATACTTTTTAAATGTTAACACCACTCTATCTGCTGCATTGTACTGCATTTTGCATAATAATCATATATTAAAACACTTTTCTAATATTGATTTTCTAAGTTGATTTTCTAATATCTAATTTCCTAAGTTGAAATTTGTCTTCCCCATCCTCTTGGACATTGAATAAAATGATTACTTAGACGATCAACATTTTATATTCTTTAAATATTTGAAGATAGCCTTCATTTCTCTCTTCTGTCCTTGTCTCCCTGGGCTAACCATTCTCATTTTTTCTCTTCTGTCTGTTGACTCTCATCATCATTGTCTCCCTTGTGTTGGGGCCTATTTTCAAATAAAGCAGGTTATGTGCAAAATTAAATATACTGTGGTTAACAACTTTCTTAATTTGAACTCTGTATTTCAACAAATGCAACTGAATTTTTATTAGATTCATGGTAACAAGTTTACATTTGTTTTTAACTAAAATTCCCTGAAGCTTGTTCACACGTGCTAATGGTAAATCCCACCTTTCCCATTCTGTCTTGCCTATTATATCCCTATCCATTTGTCTTCTTTCCTCTCCCTTCCTACTTGCTTTCCTCTTTCCTCTCTCTTCCTCCCTTCCTTTCTTCTTCTTTTTTTTCTTCATGTTCTTCCTATTCTTCCTTCCTATTTAGTTATTTTATTTCTTTCTTTCCCCATTTTGTTTTTCCTTTCTTTCTGCGTGACCACCCTGTTGACAAAAGTCAATAATAGCTTAAATTGACCTAAAGACAGCCACAAACAGCAATAGAGTATATCAAACAGTGCATTTTTATAAAATATGAAGAAGGAAGTTAGTATGGTCATTATATATAACAGTGAGAGCTATAGGACTATCTAAATCCTCACCATCATGTAGACAGTTACTGATTTTATCTGAGTTAGGGATACATAGACCTCCTGGAAAATTATCTCCACAACTTCAGGACCCAGCACTATATATCTGTATATTAGAATGGAACAGTTTTTTTAAATGGGGGTGGTTTAGATTTGCGCCAGGGTTATCTCTGGGGTCTATTCTGATTATACAGTACTATAAAAAACTGTACTCTTAGCCATTTTTCTTCATCATGTTCAGTTTTGCCAGGCTATACTACTTGGTAAAAGTAGATTCCTGATTTTCATTCTGTGGAACTCATGCTTTATATGTTTTCACATATATTTTCTTTATACACTTTGAATTTCTCTCTTATGCTTTTCACATTATTGTGTTTCATTTTGATATTTTGCTTGTTCTGGAAAGGATCTGTATCTTTCAATGTACTCAGCATCTGTTTCCATCTTCGGAAGAAACTATTTAGAAAAAATACAGATCTCAAAATGCAAGAACTGAGGACTGGCTGTGTTACATATTAGCCCTGTAACTTGAGCTAGTTATTTAATCTCTCCTATGCTTCAGTTTCTCAATCTGAGAAAAGGATAAAGATAACACCAATCTCATGCATTTTTATGATAATTAAAATACATAGTTTATTTCCAGTATCCAGCAAACTATCTGATACAGATACAAAACTTAATAAAAATAGCAATTAGTTTGATCAATTTGCCATTGTTTTAATCAGCTCAGGCTACTATAACAAGAATATCATAAACTGGGTTGCGTAAACAACAGAGATTTATTTCCCCAAGTTCTGGAGGCTGGGAATTCCATAATCAAAGGACTGGCCAATTTGGTTCCTGGTGAAGTCTCTTTTCCTGGCTTACAGGCGGTGGCCTTCTAACTTACATGCTGGCTTGACCTCATCATGGTGTATGCATGGAAAAAGACAGAAAAATCTCTCTCTCTCTCTCTCTCGTTCTTCTTATAAAGCCATAAATTCTATCAACTTAAGATCCCCCACTCTACGACCTCAATTAAACCTAATTATCTGCTAAGAGCTCTGTCTTCTAATAAAATCACATTGAGAGTTTGGGCTTCAACATATTATTTGGAGGGACAAAATTTCACCTGTATCAGTTAACAAACCATACCATCAAGCCATTTAAAAAATGTTAAAGAGAACAAGGATTTGGGGGTCTGTGTGTATTCCACATGGATACATATGCATAGATCATACTTTCAGATCAACAAATGTGAATTCTCCTCTTTTCACAATTTGCCAATCATTAGTCAATTTTTATGAGGTATTTTGTTGTAGCATTGATTTTTTTGACATTTAGAAAATGATATTCCATTTCTTTTTCTTACTATAATTACTAATCAATTAAAACAAGTTTTTGGTCTCTACTAAAAATAAAAATTAGCTGGTCGTGGTGGCAGGTATGCCTATAATCCCAGGTACTTGGGAGGCTGAGGCAGGAGAATTGCTTGCACCTGGGAGGCAGAGGTTGCAGTGAGCTGAGATTGTGCACTGCACTCCAGCCTGGGTGACAAAGAGAGACTCTGGGTTTGCTTTTATTTACTATGTGCCAGGACATTATTCTAAGAATTTTCACACGAAACAATTAACTTTTACATGTTTTATACTCCTTTGTCTTTTTTTCTTGAAATTTTAATAATTTCTGTGTATCATTCTTGGGTCACCTCTTGCTGTGAGGCCATATAGAGGGGTGGAAAGAGTTATTAGTTTTGAAGTCAACTGGATATACATTACTTAGTTTGTTGAATAAATTATTAAATTTTTTATTCTCTTCCTTCCATTCTCCTTTCCTTTCTCTTTTTGTTGGTTTCTTTTGTTTTCTTCTTTCCTACACTATTCCTTCCTTATTTCTTTTTCTCCTGTTAAAAAAATAAAAAAAAGAAAACCATGGGAGGCCATTGTTTTGGACCTGCACTAGGCTCCTGAAGACCAGACCAAACAGAAAGCAGTCATTTGTGCTAAGTACATATAATAAAGCTGAACTTTGAAATGGTCCAGTTTTCAGAAAAAAAATCTGGATATTCCCATCAACCTATGTCAACATAACAAAATAGCTCCCACTCTGTCTTAACTCTGTAAGGAAAGTCACTTTGAAATTACCAATCTACTTTTCGTTTCCTGTTTCTGTCTCTTCAGCCCTTTTCTGCCCATAAAGCCAACTTCCCCTGCTCAGCTCATGGGAACACTCATTCTAATTTATAGAATGTGGTTTTGCCCAACTCTGGAATAAGCAATAAAAGCCAATTAGATCTTTAAACACAATTTGTTATAATTTTGTCTTTTGACACTCCTTTCCTCCTTTTGTGTGACTATATTCATTGTTATTTCCTTACTTGCTTGTCTTTACTCTCTGTAGGTAGTACAGCTTTACTTCTTGAATTTACTATCTTCATTTTGGTAAGTAATTTAATCTTTTCATCATTTTTAAAAATGGGGATAATATATACAGTATACACAAAATATGTCTGATGCATTGTAGGCAATTCTCAAAGTTTATTGAGAAAAGTTTAACGCTTGTATTTGAAAATTCTCTCAGTATTTTGAATGAGACTTTTGTGAGTAATCAGCATTTAGCAATTCTTGAGAGCATAAGTCTTTCAGGTTCTCTGTAGATACACACATAAGCATATGTTCTTAGAAACAAACAATGAGAACAAACAAAAAAAGAGCACAGTTTCAAACATGATCTAATTCTGCCCCACTCTAATTGTGGATACTCACTGATGACCAAATATCACTTAAACACATATGTGACATCTTTACTATGACTTGAAATCAGCAATTAATTGCAGATTGAAAAATTTGAATCCATATGCCAACTTAATTTACATAACTAAATTATCTTAAGGATTCTCTCTAATATTTCTCTATTTTGTTTTATCTTTCTCCATCAAACAACTTTTATTGTAAGAGCACAAGTATTTTACAAAATTCAGGACCAAATCAGCAAACACATTTCTTAGGCAAAGAAATGAGAGTTGCTCAGGAAAATTTAACAGGAGGCATGTTAAATACAATTTGTCCTCCCCACCCTGCAAAAAAAAAAAAAAAAAAAAAAAAAAAAAAAAAGGCATTAAGGAGACTTAGCAGATAATCACTCAGACTTGATATCTATTTTCAACATATAAAATTAGTAAGACAAAGCCTGATTGGCTCAACCTAGATGATTTGAAAAGAATGAAATCATTTAGCTATGGCCAGATGGCCAGAGGACTCAGACTTATAGGAGAGAGAAGGATACAGAAAGCTCTCAAATAAGAGGTACCTGTTGGACAGACCAATCAACCTGACACTACTGCCTTCCAACCATAAGACAACAATACCATACCTACTGTGACATATTTGACATGTCACCATATGTGAAATTTCAAGATCCTTTGTTTAAGCAAAAATGAAGGTATTATAAACAATGAACCCGAGTCCAAGCTAACACCAATCCCAAAGCCACATCCCCAAAAGGCAAATCTGCTCATATCAATAAATAACTGACATGCTGAGGTCACTCACTGAGTTTAAATCATCCACATGGTGTTTGTGGCTTTCACAGAATTGTTGTGACTCTTTCAGATTCAGAAACCTATGGGCTAAACATTGTATGTAAATGCTGCAAATACAAAACTTTACATACTAATTGAAGAATCAAGCACACCAATTTACCAAGCTGTAAAACACATTGCTCATTACCCCTAATACAGAAATTATTCCCCTTGAGCTCTAAAATCTAAACACATTTGAGTGAGGAGTGCTCATCTTTAATCATGGGAGGTTCAATGCTCAACCATGACCCCTAGTTGCACAGGAGAAGCATAGGTGCTTAGGTCTTGCCTAAAACCATATTCCACATTCTTTGGGCCAACAACTTGACTGCATAATCTGTAGTTTCAAGCTCATCATGAATAGAGTTTGCAATAGGCTTTTCCAGCATTCTGTAAGACTAGTTACATCTAACTGAAGGGAAGAATAAGAAAGAGCCCACTGTTGTTCTTTCCTCAAATTAATAAACAGGAGTACAGTAGGTCTTCATGTGAATAAGAAGACACAAAGGAAGCTTGGCAAACCAACTGAAATCTATAGTGTTATCTGGCCAGCTTGGCAGCCATCAATAATCTATATATTGTATTACTGGAGTCAGAACAATGGGCAAAATCCAGACGAATCTAAGGAGATCATTCAAAGTGTATAGGTATGCATACATTCTGCATATTGTTTTCATGCTTTATATGAGGCTTTTACACTAAATTTTTAAAACACAGGATGTGATTCCTGACATTCTATCAACCATTTTATTAGGTGATATGTATCATAAATCATAAAGATCAAATCTCTACTATAACCCTACCACCCTGAGTGCACCCAATCTAGTCTAGTATTTCTCTACTTTAATTCTACACAGGTGGAGCCCTCCATTATTATGAGTTTAAAGTTTTGTAAATCTTCCCTTTTTGTTTATTTAGGTAATATTTATATATAGTGAAATTCAGTCCTTTTAAAGTATATGATTTACTGAATGTTGATGAACTTACATAATAGTGTAACCACCACGAAAATCAAAATGAAAAATATTTCCATTGTCCGAAACAGGGTCTTCATTACCCTCTGCAGTCTCTCCTTTTTTCCTACATCACTCCAAGAATGTGGCAACTACTGGTATAATTACCTTCCTTTTAGATTTACCTTTTCTAGAATGTCACGTAATAATAAGTCTTTCCTTTCTATAGTGACTAGTTCATTGTTACTAAAAAGGGCCTAAAATGGGCAAATAAGCAGAAGAAAAAATGTTCTAATCAGACCTAGTACTGCTACTTGGCTGTTGGCTGTTAGGCATTATGTCTTCCTGCCTTCAAACTGCAAAAAAAAAAAAAAAAAAAAAAAAAAAAAAAAACAGTCATTTTTTAGGGCTCTAGGCTTGTACATATTAAACATTGGTTGTTTATCTAAGGTGCACTTCACTAAAAATATTTCATACAACTCAAGAATTAGTTATCTCAAGATATTCAAAGATATTCTTGAATTAGGAGGAAATTATCTCGACAAATGGCCACCAAAAGACCATTTTATCTGATGGTTCCTAGATGAGGTGACCAAAGCATTCACATCCAAAATGTACTGAGAGTGAGAATGAGATATGTGTCCTGCTGAGATAAGAACCTGATACCTGATGGGCCTTTGCCTGTATTAAAGTAAATTCCTTTTAGTAGAGATTGGCTTTCTCTTTTCTGCTATGATTTTTCTGCTCAAGTTATACTAGAAAAGTATTTTTCAAATAGTAGTATAAAACAACTAGCCAGAATGATGATGAGAAATGATTAAGAATTCTAGTGATTTTAAGGGAATAGAGTTTATATTACCCACTCAAGCATAGTGATGGTTTTCTAGTGGGGAAAATAGAACTGGAACTGCATATGTTGTGATAGTTTGGTGGCAGGATACAAAAGAAATTCTTCGAAACGGCATTTAAAATTCCCTCAGGAGTATAAACATTATTTCTTCCTTGCCTGTGGGCAGCAGGGTGTAACATATGGGACATACATACAATATGAAAGAAAACTGACAAACAGGAGGGACATGCTCATTCCCTCTCTGTGGTGCCAGTTTGGTCTTTAGATTCTTAGGCACTATTCCCACTCTAGACAAGCTGGAAATAGATTTAGAATACGGAAACATATGTGTTAGAGGAATATCCACAGAACTTTAAGTTCAAAAGAAATAAGAAATTATGTAGCTTCCAATTATTCTGAGAAAAAAAAAAAACTTTCTATACATGTTGTATTATGTGATACAAAATATGTGATATTTTGGAAGTTTGAACAATTGATTTGTGCATTTTACTTTATATTTATGACCTTAAGGGAAATTCATTAACTAATACATTTTGTTAACTCTCTAAACTGCTGATAAAGAGCAAGGGACACTGTGAACTTTTGATTCATTTGAGTTTATTGGAATGGAAAAAAAGTCACTAAAAATCCATGATAATGAAATTGCTAAAAGAATATTGAATAACCTATGAAAAGTTATGGGTATAAATTTAGTAAATGCTACATTTTAAGTAAATAATATAAATAAGTTTATAAATAATGCCTTTGAGTAAATCATAAAGCATATGCTTTAAAATAAGAGTGGTTAGGGTAACTAGAGAGATTTTTCTATGTTTTACACGGAGATAGAGCAGTGCATTTTAGAAATTAAGGACTTTCTCTATAAAGTTAAGTCAAGAGATTATTTTAATTTTTTCCCTTTATGGTTAAGACTCATAAAATATTGTTTTATTTCTAGGAATAGGGTTGATTTTTATTGTCTTTTCCTTTTGAAAAATAACACTCCAAAGAGAACACTAGATTTTCTGCATCACTTTTCAACTTCTCAACCCATTTTAGAGGATAATTCTGCCAAAACACCTTAAATTTCTCATAAAATTATTTTTACATTTTGTTGCTAGTCAAATGTCACCTAAAACATTTTCATATAAATTTTTTATTAAGGTAACTGGATTCTCAAGGATGTAATATATTCATGTCTAACCTATAGCCCTTCATATTACAGTAGCAGCCTCACCTTGTAAAAAAAAATCACAATAAGCTGAAAAAAATACAAAAATAAATTAGCATTGTGACAGCAAAAACAAGGACCACTAGGAAAATTAGGAAATAAAATGACACTGAAAAACACTGTATCTTTTTAAATTTTTCTATTGTAGCCCTTCTTAGTAGAAGTTGAAATTAAAGCTACTGATTTCCTAATAGCAAATAAGGGAAACAGTCTAAGAGCACCTGAAAACTGGAAAATCTTTTATTTCTTAAAATTTCTTTACCTTTGAAAACATCTTCATATGCAAACTTATAAACCCATTTTAAATGACTAATCCAATTATTTTCTTTGAAAGCAAAACAAAAAACAAAAACCAAAGAGAATACTGAAGTTGTGGAAAAACATGGGTAGTCTTGTAGTTCACTCTCTAAGTCCTTTCGTATTGCCTCCAAAGCCATTTTTTGTGGTTTCAGATAGAAAACACATTCAGGCAGCCAATCATGCATTCCTTTTGATCGTATAATGTAATAATCCTCAAAAGGATCTCAGCTCCCCCTTGTTCATATTTATACAATTAACTAGTCCTTTAAATGCTTAATATATCTCAAAATAAAGGCTAAATATTTCATTTTCATAGGATTTCATTTGATTGGAATTTTGATTGTGAAGGACATTTGGTGACAACTTTTCTTTTCATGTCTAAATTGCAGCTTATCAGTGGGAATTTCCACTTAGCTCTCAACAAATTTGGGGAATAAAGGCCAAAATAAGAAAACATTAAGGAAATGGGAAAGTCCTAACAATATTATAGGGTTGATAGCACCTTTTTTTATTACACCAGGGATTACTGAGAGGCAATGCACTTTTCACCTTTTTCTAAGTATTTGCTATTACAGTTTAAAAAATCAATTAGAAAGATTATGTCATTCAATAATTATGATCAAAAGTAAAGAGGATAATTCAACTTTTCCAGGTTTGCTTTGATAATCAAATTGGCATAATTAAAGTGTGTTTCTCCTGTTAATTACAATATTCAAGTAATAATAATAACCAATAATGAACAAATTTTCACATTTATGGATGGTATAATTTCATCAGATCATACATCATTCCTTTAACCATCTCTGGAGTTGTTATCGGCCTTTGCTGACCATTGCTGCCCTGCCCTCTCAGTTGCTTTCCTCACAACAAATATACTATTTCTATGGGAATTTTGACTTGAGTATGCAATAGCACATGTGACACCTATTTGAATATATGGCCATTTTTGAGCTCCCGATTTTACTTCTAAGTAAATACTCTGTGATGATGAATATTACACATCAATTTGGCTAGAATAAGACAAATAACGTGTCTTTTTGGTCACACCCTAGTCTAGATGTGAAGATATTTTGTAGATAGGACTAATATTTACTTTAAACAACTCTACATTGGCCGGGCGCGGTGGCTCATGCCTGTAATCCCAGCTCTCAGGGAGGCAGAGGCGGGAGGATAGCTTGAGCCCAGGAGTTCGAGACCTGCCTGGGTAATATAGCGAGACCCCGTTCTCCACAAAAAGGAAAAAAAAAAAAAAACAACTCTACCTTAACACTTAAGTTGATTTAAAGCAAAGATATAATCCTCAGTAATTTGGGTAGGCCTCATCTAGTCAGTTAAATGTTTTAACAGCAAAAACTGAGGTGTTCCAGATAAGAAGGAATTCTGCCCCAAGACAGTAATTTAGAAATCATTTCCCAGTTTCCAGACTGCCAGTCTGAGCTAAACGTCAACTCTTAGCTGAGTTTCCAGCCTGCTGGCCTGCCTCACAAATGTTGGATTTTTCAGGCCCTACAATCAAGAGCCAATTTCTTAAAATCTCTCTCTCTCTCTCTACACACACCACACACACACACACACACACACACACACACACACACACACACCCCTATAGGTTCTGTTTCTCTAAAGAATGCTGAGTGATACAAATTTTGGTACTAGGAATGGTTCTAGAAGAACAGACTCTTCAGAAAAAATGTTCTGAATTGATTCTGGGATCTTCTAGAATTGGTGCTCAATCTGGTTAGATACAAAGGTACCAATTGCTCTATTTCTAGTAGTAAAGACAAGTAAAATAAGATTAGCTGATTGCTCCTAATTGTTCTGGACAAAGTGGGCACAGAAAAGGATGAGCTCAGGGTTTCAAATTCTCAGCTCAAGTACCACATACATGATCTGAAAATGTCTCTATTTATCCTGAAACACACACACACACACACACACAAATACACACACACACCCACACACCCTTATCTCCTGTAGCAAACTTAACCCATATTCTCATCCTGTAAGTAGCTGAATTTCAACAAAAATATAATTTCCAAAATCAAAGGGTGTCTGCTTTAATACGAGGGCACTGATGAGGAAGAAACGGAATCCTCAAAATTAGAGTGGGACATAGAGCAGTTTTAATGAAGCTGAGGACACCGAATTTCAAAATTCTGCAGTCATCTTTGGCAGCAGCCCTTCCACACCTGTTTGAGGACATTAAATCTGCTTTAACTGAGGCAATCAAATGGACTTTGAGTTGCCTTGCAAGACTTTGCTAATTCTACTCAGAATCCACCCCCATCACCCACCTTGCTTCTAGATCTCTATCTAGACTCAAATCCTAGATGACCCAAAAAGGTGAAGTGCAAAGTGTAGCCCATGAAGAGTTGCATTATATTGCAAAAGAACCACATGGTTTTTCTAACTCATACAGAGAAATTTGAGGAATGTGTTTATTATTTAACATGTTTAACATTTTGGGTGATTTTTTTGTTGTTGATATTGAGGTATCTTCTACATACTTATGGTTTTTGTTGTTTTTCCCTCAACAAGAACATGATATATGTTAAAATCTCCCATTATTATGGTAAGTTTGTCTATTTTCATTTTTAGTTATTTTCTTTAGGTACATTCAAACTTAGCATTCTAATCTTTCCCTTGGATAAGTTATTGTAGCATTATGAAATGTGTCATCATCTGATATTATTACTCCATCAAATCTTTCTTGGGGTTGTGGAGCTTATCTTCTATTATTGTTTCACTTTTCATTTTTGTATATATTTATTTTCAATTGTATCTCCTGTAAGCAGCATCAATCAGGTTTTTTTCTATTAATTATTTTAAACTTCAACTTTTATATGGAGTGCTTAATCTATTCAGATTTAATAAAAATCAGATATATTTGACATTAAATTTAACACTTTATTTTTTCATTATTTCTATTTTTTGCTCATTTGATTATCTTTCTTAGAACCCATGAAATTCTTTTTTTATTTTCCCCTTTATTAGCGTATTTTTACATATTTTACTTTTACTTTTAGCCTAAAAATTATAGCATGCTTCCTTGTTTTAATATATTTATATAAATTGGTACATTTTTCACTTTAAACAACAAAAGGACCATAGAATTCCTCTCTCCACTTGCCCCACTATCTATTTTTATCTTTTCCTAAGTTCCTAGCTTCAGTGTTATATTGTCATGGATTTTAATTTTATATTTATCCACCATTATCATTGGTTTTTATTCTTCCCGGTATTTCTGTGTTTTCAGTTGTAATTATTTTCCTTTGCAGGAAAAAAACTCACTTTACTTGAAACAGCTGAAACAAATCATCTCAATTTTTGTTTTGACATAAATTATTTTCTTTTTATTTGGAGGATGTTTCTTTTAGGTGCAGCATTCTAGTTTGGCAGTTTTATTTTTTAGCTCTCTAGTAACAGCGTCATATTATCCTCTAGTTTCCATTACTTATGTTATAAAGTCAGCTATCGATGACATTGTTGCTCTTTCAAAGATAATGTGCCTTTTGTTTAAATCAAAATATTCCCTATGTATTTGATTTTCAGCAAATTGAGGTTTCATTTGTATATATTCTGCTTTAGGTACATAGTTCCTTTTAACTTTGAGCTTTCTTGTCTCATTTTTTTGGGAAAATTTTTTTTTTTAATTTATTTATTATTATTATACTTTAAGTTGTAGGGTACATGTGCATAACGTGCAGGTTTGTTACATATGTATACTTGTGCCATGTTGCTGTGCTGCACCCATCAACTCATCATTTACATCAGGTATAACTCCCAATGCAATCCCTCCCCCCTCCCCCCTCCCCATGATAGGCCCCGGTGTGTGATGTTCCCCTTCCTGAGTCCGAGTGATCTCATTGTTCAGTTCCCACCTATGAGTGAGAACATGCGGTGTTTGGTTTTCTGTTCTTGTGATAGTTTGCTAAGAATGATGGATTCCAGCTGCATCCAAATCCCTACAAAGGACTCAAACTCATCCTTTTTGATGGCTGCATAGTATTCCATGGTGTATATGTGCCACATTTTCTTAATCCAATCTGTCACTGATGGATATTTGGGTTGATTCCAAGTCTTTGCTATTGTGAATAGTGCTGCAATAAACATACATGTGCATGTGTCTTTATAGCAGCATAATTTATAATCCTTTGGGTATATACCCAGTAATGGGATGGCTGGGTCATATGGTACATCTAGTTCTAGATCCTTGAGGAATCGCCATACTGTTTTCCATAATGGTTGAACTAGTTTACAATCCCACCAACAGTGTAAAAGTGTTCCTATTTCTCCACATCCTCTCCAGCACCTGTTGTTTCCTGACTTTTTAATGATCACCATTCTAACTGGTGTGAGATGGTATCTCATTGTGGTTTTGATTTGCATTTCTCTGATGGCCAGTGATGATGAGCATTTTTTCATGTGTCTGTTGGCTGTATGAATGTCTTCTTTTGAGAAATGTCTGTTCATATCCTTTGCCCACTTTTTGATGGGGTTGTTTGTTTTTTTCTTGTAAATTTGTTTGAGTTCTTTGTAGGTTCTGGATATTAGCCCTTTGTCAGATGAGTAGATTGCAAAAATTTTCTCCCATTCTGTAGGTTGCCTGTTCACTCTGATGGTAGTTTCTTTTGCTGTGCAGAAGCTCTTTAGTTTAATGAGATCCCATTTGTCAATTTTGGCTTTTGCTGCCGTTGCTTTTGGTGTTTTAGACATGAAGTCTTTGCCCATGCCTATGTCCTGAATGGTACTACCTAGGTTTTCCTCTAGGATTTTTATGGTATTAGGTCTAACATTTAAGTTTCTAATCCATCTTGAATTAATTTTCGTATAAGGAGTAAGGAAAGGATCCAGTTTCAGCTTTCTACTTATGGCTAGCCAATTTTCCCAGCACCATTTATTCAATAGGGAATCCTTTCCACATTTCTTGTTTCTCTCAGGTTTGTCAAAGATCAAATGGCTGTAGATGTGTGGTATTATTTCTGAGGACTCTGTTCTGTTCCATTGGTCTATATCTCTGTTTTGGTACCAGTACCATGCTGTTTTGGTTACTGTAGCCTTGTAGTATAGTTTGAAGTCAGGTAGCGTGATGCCTCCAGCTTTGTTCTTTTGACTTAGGATTGTCTTGGAGATGCGGGCTCTTTTTTGGTTCCATATGAACTTTAAAGCAGTTTTTTCCAATTCTGTGAAGAAACTCATTGGTAGCTTGATGGGGATGGCATTGAATCTATAAATTACCTTGGGCAGTATGGCCATTTTCACGATATTGATTCTTCCTATCCATGAGCATGGTATGTTCTTCCATTTGTTTGTGTCCTCTTTGATTTCACTGAGCAGTGGTTTGTAGTTCTCCTTGAAGAGTTCCTTTACATCCCTTGTAAGTTGGATTCCTAGGTATTTTATTCTCTTTGAAGCAATTGTGAATGGAAGTTCATTCCTGATTTGGCTCTCTGTTTGTCTGTTACTGGTATATAAGAATGCTTGTGATTTTTGCACATTAATTTTGTATCCTGAGACTTTGCTGAAGTTGCTTATCAGCTTAAGGAGATTTTGGGCTGAGACAATGGGGTTTTCTAAATATACAATCATGTCATCTGCAAACAGGGACAATTTGACTTCTTCTTTTCCTAACTGAATACCCTTGATTTCTTTCTCTTGCCTGATTGCCCTAGCCAGAACTTCCAACACTATGTTGAATAGGAGTGGTGAGAGAGGGCATCCCTGTCTTGTGCCAGTTTTCAAAGGGAATTTTTCCAGTTTTTGCCCATTCAGTATGATATTGGCTGTGGGTTTGTCATAAATAGCTCTTATTATTTTGAGGTACGTTCCATCAATACCGAATTTATTGAGCGTTTTTAGCATGAAAAGCTGTTGAATTTTGTCAAAGGTCTTTTCTGCATCAATTGAGATAATCATGTGGTTCTTGTCTTTGGTTCTGTTTATATGCTGGATTATGTTTATTGATTTGCGAATGTTGAAGCAGCCTTGCATCCCAGGGATGAAGCCCACTTGATCATGGTGGATAAGCTTTTTGATGTGTTGCTGAATCCGGTTTGCCAGTATTTTATTGAGGATTTTTGCATCGATGTTCATCAGGGATATTGGTCTAAAATTCTCTTTTTTTGTTGTTTCTCTGCCAGGCTTTGGTATCAGGATGATGTTGGCCTCATAAGATGAGTTAGGGAGGATTCCCTCTTTTTCTATTGATTGGAATAGTTTCAGAAGGAATGGTACCAACTCCTCCTTGTACCTCTGGTAGAATTCAGCTGTGAATCCATCTGGTCCTGGACATTTTTTGGTTGGTAGGCTATTAATTGTTGCCTCAATTTCAGAGCCTGCTATTGGTCTATTCAGGGATTCAACTTCTTCCTGGTTTAGTCTTGGAAGAGTGTAAGTGTAAGGAAATTATCCATTTCTTCTAGATTTTCTCGTTTATTTGCGTAGAGGTGTTTATAGTATTCTCTGATGGTAGTTTGTATTTCTGTGGGGTCGGTGGTGATATCCCCTTTATCATTTTTAATTGCATCAATTTGATTCTTCTCTCTTTTCTTCTTTATTAGTCTGGCTAGTGGGCTGTCAATTTTGTTGATCTTTTCAAAAAACCAACTCCTGGATTCATTGATTTTTTGGAGGGTTTTTTGTGTCTCTATCTCCTTCAGTTCTGCTCTGATCTTAGTTATTTCTTGCCTTCGGCTAGCTTTCGAATGTGTTTGCTCTTGCTTCTCTAGTTCTTTTAATTGCGATGCTAGAGTGTCAATTTTAGATCTTTCCTGCTTTCTCTTGTGGGCATTTAGTGCTATAAATTTCCCTCTACACACTGCTTTAAATGTGTCCCAGAGATTCTGGTATGTTGTATCTTTGTTCTCATTGGTTTCAAAGAACATCTTTATTTCTGCCTTCATTTCGTTATGTACCCAGTAGTCATTCAGGAGCAGGTTGTTCAGTTTCCATGTAGTTGAGTGGTTTTGATTGAATTTCTTAGTCCTGAGTTCTAGTTTGATTGCACTGTGGTCTGAGAGGCAGTTTGTTATAATTTCTGTTCTTGTACATTTGCTGAGGAGTGCTTTACTTCCAATTACGTGGTCGATCTTGGAGTAAGTACGATGTGGTGCTGAGAAGAATGTATATTCTGTTGATTTGGGGTGGAGAGTTCTATAGATGTCTATTAGGTCTGCTTGCTGCAGAGATGAGTTCAATTCCTGGATATCCTTGTTAACTTTCTGTCTCGTTGATCTGTCTAATGTTGACAGTGGAGTGTTAAAGTCTCCCATTATTATTGTATGGGAGTCTAAGTCTCTTTGTAAGTCTCTAAGGACTTGCTTGATGAATCTGGGTGCTCCTGTATTGGGTGCATATATATTTAGGATAGTTAGCTCTTCCTGTTGAATTGATCCCTTTACCATTATGTAATGGCCTTCTTTGTCTCTTTTGATCTTTGATGGTTTAAAGTCTGTTTTATCAGAGACTAGTATTGCAACCCCCTCTTTTTTTTGTTCTCCATTTGCTGGGTAAATCTTCCTCCATCCCTTTATTTTGAGCCTATGTATGTCTCTGCGTGTGAGATGGGTCTCCTGAATACAGCAGACTGATGGGTCTTGACTCTTTATCCAGTTTGCCAGTCTGTGTCTTTTAATTGGAGCATTTAGTCCATTTACATTTAAGGTTAAGATTGTTATGTGTGAACTTGATCCTGCCATTGTCATATTAGCTGGTTATTTTGCTCATTAGTTGATGCAGTTTCTTCCTAGCCTCGATGGTCTTTACATTTTGGCATGTTTTTGCAATGGCTGGTACCGGTTGTTCCTTTCCATGTTTAGTGCTTGCTTCAGGGTCTCTTGTAAGGCAGGCCTAGTGGTGACAAAATCTCTAAGCATTTGCTTATCTGTAAAGGATTTTATTTCTCCTTCACTTATGAAACTTAGTTTGGCTGGATATGAAATTCTGGGTTGAAAATTCTTTTTTTTAAGAATGTTGAATATTGGCCCCCACTCTCTTCTGGCTTGGAGAGTTTCTGCCGAGAAATCTGCTGTTAGTCTGATGGGCTTCCCTTTGTGGGTAACCCGACCTTTCTCTCTGGCTGCCCTTAACATTTTTTCCTTCATTTCAACTTTGGTGAATCTGGCAATTATGTGTCTTGGAGTTGCTCTTCTTGAGGAGTATCTTTGTGGCGTTCTCTGTATTTCCTGGATTTGAATGTTGGCCTGCCCTACTAGGTTGGGGAAGTTCTCCTGGATGATATCCTGAAGAGTGTTTTCTAACTTGGTTCCATTTTCCCCCTCACTTTCAGGCACCCCAATCAGACGTAGATTTGGTCTTTTTACATAATCCCATTCTTCTTGCAGGCTTTGTTCATTTCTTTTTCTTCTTTTTTCTTTTGGTTTCTCTTCTCGCTTCATTTCATTCATTTGATCCTCAATCGCAGATACTCTTTCTTCCAGTTGATCGAGTCGGTTACTGAAGCTTGTGCATTTGTCACGTATTTCTCGTGTCATGGTTTTCATCTCTTTCATTTCGTTTAGGACCTTCTCTGCATTAATTACTCTAGCCATCAATTCTTCCACTTTTTTTTCAAGATTTTTAGTTTCTTTGCGCTGGGTACGTAATTCCTCCTTTAGCTCTGAGAAATTTGATGGACTGAAGCCTTCTTCTCTCATCTCGTCAAAGTCATTCCCCGTCCAGCTTTGATCCGTTGCTGGCGATGAGCTGCGCTCCTTTGCCGGGGGAGATGCGCTCTTATTTTTTGAATTTCCAGCTTTTCTGCCCTGCTTTTTCCCCATCTTTGTGGTTTTATCTGCCTCTGGTCTTTGATGATGGTGATGTACTGATGGGGTTTTGGTGTAGGTGTCCTTCCTGTTTGATAGTTTTCCTTCTAACAGTCAGGACCCTCAGCTGTAGGTCTGTTGGAGATTGCTTGAGGTCCACTCCAGATCCTGTTTGCCTGGGTATCAGCAGCAGAGGCTGCAGAAGATAGAATATTTCTGAACAGCGAGTGTACCTGTCTGATTCTTGCTTTGGAAGCTTCCTCTCAGGGGTGTACTCCACCCTGTGAGGTGTGGGGTGTCAGACTGCCCCTAGTGGGGGATGTCTCCCAGTTAGGCTACTCAGGGGTCAGGGACCCACTTGAGCAGGGAGTCTGTTCCTTCTCAGATCTCAACCTCCATGTTGGGAGATCCACTGCTCTCTTCAAAGCTGTCAGACAGAGTCGTTTGCGTCTGCAGAGGTTTCGGCTGTGTTTGTTATTGCCCTGTCCCCAGAGGTGGAGTCTACAGAGACAGGCAGGTTTCCTTGAGCTGCTGTGAGCTCCACCCAGCTCGAGCTTCCCAGCAGCTTTGTTTACCTACTTAAGCCTCAGCAATGGTGGGCGCCCCTCCCCCAGCTTCACTGCTGCCTTGCTGGTAGATCACAGACTGCTGTGCTAGCAATGAGGGAGGCTCCGTGGGTGTGGGACCCTCCTGGCCAGGTGTGGGATATGATCTCCTGGTGTGCCTGTTTGCTTAAAGCGCAGTATTGGGGTGGGAGTTACCCGATTTTCCAGGTGTTGTGTGTCTCAGTTCCCCTGGCTAGGAAAAGGGATTCCCTTCCCCCTTGTGCTTCCCAGGTGAGGCAATGCCTCGCCCTGCTTCAGCTCTCGCTGGTCGGGCTGCAGCAGCTGACCAGCACCGATCGTCCGGCACTCCCCAGTGAGATGAACCCAGTACCTCAGTTGAAAATGCAGAAATCACTGGTCTTCTGTGTCGCTCGCGCTGGGAGTTGGAGACTGGAGCTGTTCCTATTCGGCCATCTTGCTCCGCCCCCCCAAAATTTACACTTTAATTAGGATTGATGGTTCACTATAGAATGATGCTTTTGTGACAGTTGTGATTTGAGAGCATGTCTCTGTTAACTTTAATTCCATCTCTCTTTTTTTCTTTCCCTGTAATGCTCAAAATGCCAATACATCTTCATTTGCCAGTTGAAAATTCCTGTTCCCAAGGCACCAAGGGTCTACTAAAGAGTATGTCACTAAGAATGTTGCATTTTTGCAAGCTTGGGCATCACATATGGCTCACACTAGACTGAGATAGCTGTGTGGAGCAAATGCTCAAATCTGTGCCAGAATTTGTTCATTTTAACATCACTGGGACTTTCGAAGAACAAATACCATGTATGTGAAATAAAACACTATTAAAGGATTTGATAGTGTTACTTATAATGGTTATCTTAATGATCATGCTGAATTCATCTATTCTGAAATTTATTCCAGATTAAAACATCTTGATAGACTGTTGCTGCTACTGCTGCCGCTGCTGCATCTCTAGATTTTTCTTCATATAGCTATTACTTTTGATATGCCAATAGGAATCATATCAGTGACAGAAGAATAATGCTTGTGGAATCCTCAGGGATAGAAGCAGCAGTATGTAGCAGCTGGAGTATGAAGGCTTATGGCAGAGGCAGCAGTGAGTGGAGGCAGAGACACAAAGAAAGGATCCAGGGAAGTGCAGGATTAGCAGGAGAGATGACAATGTTAAGGGACAGTTTAAGGGAAAAAGGTAGAATTTTGTTCTAAATAAGCTGCATATTATTCTGATTTCAGTGCTTAGTCCATTGCATTTTTTTAAGTTAAAAAAAAATTCCAAGTTATGTTTTATTTCATCATTCATAATATAATAATAAGCACATATTAATATTTAATGTGTGTTTATTTTATGCCCTAGTTCTGTTGTAGATATTGGAGATATATTGTAAATGAATGAAATATTTTTAAAATGTCTTCCTAATTGAAGTTGGCATTCTGGTCTATGAAATCATATACTATAGAACATGTATATATATTGTCATAATTAATACAATAAATGTAAAATAGTGAAATACATAACATAAATAATCTCTAAATAAATGTAACATTGTTATTTTTGAAAAATGTATATCACTAATATCATATCAAAGAGCTAAAAACTCAAATACATAAACCACCTGCTAAAACTTACCACTGAATATTTTATGTTTATGAATTAATGTTAATATTTACATATAATGAAATGCAAAACTCGTAAGTATGTATTAAGATGAGCTTTGACACATGAATGCACAGTGCAAGTAATAACCAAATCAGAATATAGAACATTTCCATCACCAGAGAATTTCCTTATGACCCATTCCTGTGAAGCTCTTCTCTACCCAAGCCCTCTATGTTTATATTTCTTTCCCATAAATAAATCTAGCTTGCTCTGTAACTTCATCACAATGGCACAAATAGTATGCTTTTTGTTGTTGTTGTTGTTTTTGTTGTTGTTGTTTTGTTTTTTGAGACAGAGTCTTGATCTATCACCCAGGCTAGAGTGCCATGGTGGGATCTTGGCTCACTGAAACCTCCTCCGCTTGAGTTCAAGTGATTCTCCTCCCTCAGCCTCCAGAGCAGCTGGGATTACAGGAGCATGCCATCACAACAGGCTAATTTTTGTATTTTTAGTAGAGATGGGTTTTTGCCATGTTGGCCAGACTGGCCTCAAACTCCTGACCTCAGGTGATATCCCTGCCTTGGCCTCCCAAAGTGCTGCAATTATAGGCATGAGCCACCACACCCGACTGGCTCCTTATGCTCACCATAATAGTATTGAGATATATCCATGTTGTTGATTTTATTACTGAATGTATTATTGCATTCCATTTTGTGAATATATTATAATTTTTAAATCCATTATTCTATTAATGAACATTTGGTAGTTTCTAGTCTTTGACTCTTATCTATAAAGCTTTCTAAATGTCCTTGTACAAGTAGTTTTATAAACATGTATTTTCACTCTTTAGTAAATACCTAGCTGCATCATGGTGCTTTGTAGGAAACTACCAGATACTTTTCCAAAATGTTTGAAAATTGTATACACTACCAGTATATTAAAAGAGTTTATGTTGCTGCACTTTCTCCACAAATTGAGTTGTTATCAGTTGTTTTAATTTCAAGCCTTCTAGTAGATAAAAGGCCATAGTCACAGCTCATTGTGGTGTCAATTATTTATTTCCCTGCTGCCCTATGAAATAGCACCCTTTGATATTCTTACTAGGCGTTTGTGTAGATTTTGCTCATTTTTTCATCAGGTTTGATTTTTCTATGCATTTTACATACAATTTGTCAGAGAGATGGTGTTACAGGCTGAACTGTGTCCTCCAATATCCATATGCTGAAACCTAAAATCACCAATGTGACTGTACTTAGAAATATGTATAAGGAGGTAATAAAGGTTAAATGAGGTCACGAAAGTCTTAATCTAATAAAACTGGTTTCCTCATAAAAAGAAGAGACACTAGACTTTTCTTGCCCTTTCTGAACAGGCACAGAGAAAAGGCCATATGAGGATGCGGTGAGAAGGCAGCCATCTACAAGCCAGGAAGAGAGGCTTAATCAGAAACCGATCCTGGTGGCACTTTGACGTTTGACTTTTAACCTCCAGAACTATAAGAAAATAAATTTCTGTTGTTTGAAATACCCACTCTGTGATATTTTATTATGAAAGCTCTAGCAGACTAATATAGATTTTTAGCAAATACTTTTCTTCTAGGCTGCGGCTTATGTTTTCAAGGGTGCAAAGTTATTTCCCTTATTTTTTCTTCTACAAACTATTATTTTAATCACTCTGCATGTATGCATGACCCATGCCAAAATATTTTTTATATGATGTGAGATTTTACCATTAAATGATCACAACAACTTTGTTGAAAGCCAATTAGATTGCGCATCTCTGCAGAGTAAGTGTAGACTTCCTACTCTGATCTGTTGTTTTACTTGTTCATCATTGTGTCAATAACACCCTGTCTTGATTAATAAAGATATATTATAAGTCTTATACTATTATTTTATATTTATGTTTTAAAATTTATATTTATATATCTAATACATTTTTATATTATTATATTTATATAACATATACTATTTTATTGCATTTTTATATTAAATTTAAAATTTATATTTTATGTAGTTTTATATATTAAATACATAAATATAATTCTTATTATAAGAAATCAGGCAATGTATGTCCTCCAAATTTATGGTTGCTTTTAGTGTTGTTTTGATTATTCTAGGTCCTTTGAATTTCCAGAATAATTGGTTACTCTACTTGTAACAAATTGGTTGTTGGGATTTTTTATTGTGGTTTCTTTGAATCTATAGAATAATTTGATAACAAACATTCTAACAGTATTGAATCCTCCAATCTGTGAAAGTGATTTAACTTGCCCTAGACCTTCTTTACTTTCTCCCAGAAATGGTTTTAATGTTTAGTGCAGATACATTGCATGCTGTCCACTGAATTCATTGCTAGGATTTTATTGTTTTTATACCATGGCAAATGGTATTGTGCTTCAATTAAATTTTCCACTTGTTTATTGCTATTACATACAATTGTTCCTTTATATATTGACCATGTATCCAGTGACTTTGGAAAAAATTGAATGTTTATTACATTTATTAAATATATTTCTCATGATTTTTCACAAATCCAATCATTTCATGTGTGTGTAAAGAGAGGTTTACTTCCTTTTCAGTCATGATTTTGCTGGATAGCACTGGGAAGACCTCTAATAAAATGTTAAATAAAGCAATGAGAACTCACATCCTTGCCTTATTTGAAATCTTAGTAAGAATGCATCAATATTTTGCTATTACATATGATGTTAGCTCTAGGTTTTTCAGAAAAAATACTTCATCAGATAGAGGACGTTTTCATTTATTCTCATTTTACTCTGAGCTATTAACATGACTAGGTATTAAAGATTGTTTAATGATGTACTCATAATATTTCTCTTTTATTAGAGCTGCATTTTGGATTAATTGCTCTTCAAAAGTTAAACCAATCCTGCATTCAATAGATATGTTCCACATGGTAATGGATTATACTTTATAGTTATTATTGGATTCAATTTGCTAATATTTTCTTTAAAATATTTTTATCTTTGTGTGTTTCACTGAATTTCTAGATGTATAGGTTGATATTTGTCACAAGTTTGACAAGTTTTAAGACATTATTACTTTCAATATTTTTCTCTATTTTTCTGTCTTCTAGAACCACACTCATTGCTGTATTACTTGATATTTTCCTATATATTACTAAATCTTCATTTAATTATTTTATTATTTTGGAATCTTCACTTTAGATTTCTATTGATCTGTCATCGACTTCACTTATTCTTTTTTCTCTACTGTCTAATAAGCCGTTTAACCCATTCAATGAATTTTCTTTCATTTATTGTACTTTTTTAGTATTTCCATTTTCTTTTTATAGTTTTCATTCTTTAGCAATTTCAAAATTATTCCTTCATATGTCCAAATTTTTATTTACTTTCCTTAAATATATTTTGACAATTGTATTACATCCTTTTGCTAACTCAAAATCGGTCTCATCTGGTAATCCACTTTTACTGACTGCTTTTGCTGCTAAGTATATGTCACATTTTCCTGGTTTTTTTTTTTTTTTTTTTTTTTTTTTTTTTTTTTTTTTTTTTTTTTTTTTACATAGCTGGTCCATTTTTTGAAATTCTGCATATTGTCAATGTTCAATGTTACCTTAAAAGGAGAGATAATTTATTTCTTTATATGGTACTGATTTGTTCTGACAATAAAACCCTAACAGATCTTCTGTATTTTATTAAGCTTTATTTATGATTGGTTAGGATGACTTTATTTTTGTTGTCTTCTTAATTCAAGGGTTATATTCTGATTCAAAGGTGGTGTCCTTATCTCTATAAAACTTTCTGGGTTCTTACATAAATTTCCAAGGGTAGGCTAGAACTCTAATGGCTCTAGTACTGTATGACCTCTTATATTTTCCAGTCAGATGTGAGCTGAACAGGAGCTAATGTCTACAAGGTAACAAGCAAAGTGCTCAGCATGAACATATGAAGCTCATATGTTATTAGGTGAGTGCTCTCAAATATTTCCAGGAAGAACTTTGGAATCCTTCTTTTGCAGAATTATGTATCTTCTGTCTCCCTGATCAAATTCTAGGTGTTTTGGTAGCTCCAAACTAATTTTTTT
The DNA here is from genome assembly GCF_037993035.2 of Macaca fascicularis. Taxonomy (NCBI): domain Eukaryota; kingdom Metazoa; phylum Chordata; class Mammalia; order Primates; family Cercopithecidae; genus Macaca; species Macaca fascicularis. Next base: position 93,105,203 of record NC_088385.1, read on the forward strand.
CTCTATATCAATGTGCACCAGATAAAATGCCAGATTGAATGTGGAGCTTGTCTGTATGTAGTTTCCTTCTTTCAAGGATATTTCAAGAAATATATATAGCCAGGCGTCGTGGCTCATGTCTGTAATCCCAGCACTTTGGGAGGCTGAGGCGGGTGGGTCACCTGAGGTCGGGAGTTCGAGACCAAACTGACCAACGTGGTGAAACCCCGTCTGCACTACAAATACAAAATTAGCCGTGCATGGTGGTGCATGCCTGTAATCCCAGCTACTTGGGAGGCTGAGGCACGAGAATCACTTGAACCCGGGAAGCGGAGGTTGCAGTGAGCTGAGATTGTGCCATTGTACTCCAGACTGGGTAACAAGAGCAAAAATCCATCTCAAAAAAAAAAAAAAAAGAAATACATAAATAAATTAATGCCTTATAGCTAACTTCTAGAGTAACAATGATAAAAAAAAAAAAAAAAAAATTAGAAGCAGAGGGACAAAGATAAATTTACTTCAAAGAGCCAACAGATGGTAGCAGACTTCTTCACAAAAATATGTTACAAGAAACAGAGTCAGATAAAAAGTGTTCAGAAAACCAAAAATTGAGAAATGTTTCCACAAGCAGACATCTCACTCTAAAACCTTTGAAGATGGGATATTTAATTAGAAGAAAATTTTTTCCTGATGAAATTATTGAGATATAAGAAAAAAAATTTAAAGAACACCAAAAGGTTATAGTACGTGAGTGAATTTAAACAAATATTGATGATATAAAATAATTCTCATTGTATATTTTGGAGTTCAAGAGAAAGAATAAAAGCAAAGTAGAATTAAGATAAAAATAACTGCTGCAAAGAAGCTTATAGAGATAAATGATGTTAAAATGTTCTAAGATCTTAGATCATATAAGAGGAGGAAAAACATTGATAGGTATATTATAAAATTAAGCACATATATTTCAATGACTAGAGTAACATCAAAACCATTGGAAACAGCATACAACTTTCAAATAGATAGGAGTTTCCTGTGGATGCTCTTTTGGCTGTAATTTATGCTACTTTCTGTTCAAAGTAGCTTATTTTCTATATTCTGAGTTACTTTAACTTCAGGCTGATCATTTTCCTTATGATTTTATTTGTATAAACATTTAAGACCCAGGATGATGGCGGGTCCCTATAGGAAAGGTGTGTAAATGTTTCTACCATTTACTTTGGAATTACAAGATATGTCAACACATGTAAAGTGTCAACAAAGTAAATAAATGCCAGATGTGAAAACTTTTAAGTAAAAACATTATTAAAAACTCCAAAGCATATGGATACACACATTTTTTTTTCAAAGAAAACAATGATAATTCAGAGCATAGACTTTTTAAAAATAGTTGTTACATTTGTAAAGTAAGTTATATGTTAAGAATCACATACAATATAAAATAATTGAAAAAAATTGCATAATGGCACAGACAAAAATGTTGATCCTTGTACATATTACCAGTACAGTAACTCTATTCTACATGTATATAAAAATAAAAATGTAAAAATTTGGATTCTAGATATTTACTGGAACAAAAATATTAATGCTTAGAGCAGAAAGTTAGAAAACTCAGCAGTTTTATAACTCATGAAACATTTTTAATTAAATAGAAATGTAACATTATGAAATCTTGAGATAGTAGAAATGAAGTGTGATTAAACAATTTTAAATTTAGCCAAGATTCATATTCATATAGGCATTGAAAAATTATACCTTTTTCTACGTTTGATTCTAGAAAATTATAATTAGTTTTAAATATTTATTTTTTCAGTGATTTTGTCACATTTAAAATTCCCCCTTGAAAAATTGCTTTCCTAAAGTGCAATATTTGAATATGGAGTTTGAAGAGTAACAAATAATTTGTCTTATAATCAGTTGTAAAACATACATAATTTTCAACATTAGTTTAGTATCTACATGTATTTTAATCCTCTAAAAGCAATATTTTTATTGTAACCAGAAATTAGATATTCATACTGCTAACAGATTTTTAAATAATATAGCTATTAGTGTATATAACTTAAATAATATTTCTAATGTTTGAAACTTCCTATATAACTGGTTCTTAAACCCTTCAACTACTAGAAGACTTTAATGCAGATTGATAAATGTGTACTTTACTTAATTTATAATAAATATGGCATACTAAGTACATTTTCTTGCTTGAGATGGTATTTCCAGAATTTTAATTCAGATTTCCGTATGAATCAGAGAATTATTTACTTTGACCTAAAATTAATTTGAAACTCCCTACAATGGTACTTTGTGAACTTCCTGTTTTTAGTTATTTCAGTGTCTGACATTTGCGTATCAATATTTTTAAAGTTAGTTTATTTTCTTACATGTGTTCTATTCAGCACACTTCTATCAAAAAAAAAAAAAAAAAAAAGCAATTATGGCTTTCTTCCATTTAGAAAATGTCGGCAGGTCTGTGGGGGTAGTACAGAAGGTATATTTCATCTCAAACATAAACAGGAAGCCAATGTGTTATGGAATGATTGTTTGACCCCTGTGAAACTCATGTTGAAACTTAATCCCCAATGTGGCAGTATTGAGAGACGGGGTCTGAATTAATTAATGTAAATTCCAGTAGACTCAACACACTGGCATCAACAAAATGGCAACAATTTTTACGAACCACTTATATTTTCAATACCTGTTATCTTTTTTGAAATAATAAGGACAGATAATGTAAAAGGAAGTGGAAAAGCACAGTATGGTTAGGAGATTCATAAAATTGTGTTTGGATTATAAAACACTTTAAAATACCTTCAGACATTTTTGAAACAAAGTTTGTCAGAAATATCTGTACACATGCAGATAATGACAACTGTAAGTAAGCTAAGACAGGCTGGGCAGAGAAGGTGGTAGCAGGCATTAGGTTTTGGGGGCAGAAGTCTTTGCAGAATGTAGAGTGTAATAGGAGAGACGCTGTTTCAGTGGAAACCTACTGATTTTTTGTTTTGTTTTCCTGCATTCCTTTCACTTTCCTGTCTGTCACTCGTATTTCTTTCAATCCTCTTTGGACTTTTCTGTTCTTTTCCTTTTAATTCTCCTCTCTTGTTCTCCCACCCTCTCTCTCACACACCCTTCTTCCCACAGTACCTTCATCCCTCTTTCTCCTTTACCCCATCCCTTTCAGAAACCTTTATTGAAGATGTATTATGTGAAAGGTATGAGGTATTCACAGTTGAAGACTATATTTTAAGTTTCATATTGGCATATGCCATATTCATGTTCAGCTTCTGGCAGCACACTCCTAAAATATACGGTCAAAGCACAAATTGAAGAATAAACAAAACGTTCACTTCACCTCAGTTTCTTTTTCTTCGTTTTTAATAAACATTTGCCAAATAACTGCCATATTCCAGGTACTTTTCCACGGTACTGAATGTAAAAAGAGAATTACAAATTGAATTTTGAGTATTTAGTAGTAGGGCTAAATAGTAATGTAAAATCTAAAAAAAATCTTTACAGTTATAGAAAAAAAGAGGGAAAGAAGAAACCAGCATTTAAACAGAACCTATGTTGGATTCTTTTTTTTTTTTTTTAAGCTCACTTAATCCTTGCAACTTAATGAAATAATTACTATTATCTTCATTTTAGATGTGAAGAGAGGCTCACATAGATCAATTACCTTTACAGTGAGATTTTGCATGCATCAAATGCCAAAGACTATTTCCTTACACTCTGCTTTTTCTTTTTTAAAATTTTACTTGAAGTTCTGGGATACATCTGCTGAACGTGCAGGCTTGTTACATAGGTATAATGTGCCATGGTGGTTTGTTGCACCTATCAACCTGTCATCTAGGTTTTAAGTCCTGCATGCATTCAGTATTTTTCCTAATGCTCTCCTTCCCTTTTCCCTCAACCCCCCAACAGGTCCTGGTGTGTGATGTTCCCCTCCCTCTGTCCATGTGTTCTACACTATGCATTTTGAAGAATGAATACAAGTTTGTCAGGCATAAAATATGATGATGATGATGATTCCAACAACAAAAATAAAATAACATTCTAATGAAGAAGGAGAAAGGAAAAAAACAGCATGAACAAGAATTAAAAAAAAAAAAAAGATTTGCTAACACTTATACAGCATATACTATATCCAATTATGAGTACTATAAATACAGCAAATAATTTAATTATCCCAATCCTGCAATAACTTATGTAGGTAATATATAGGATTCAAGGTGGCAGAAATAGATTATGTCTAATTTTTTAAAAAAAGCAATGCTAAGAACTTTGATCCTTGTTTTCCTGAAAATGAAGAATTAATGAACATTTGCAATTCATTCAAATCACCAGAAAATATTTTAAAATAATATATATGGGATATAAAAATACATATTTAGTAAGAATCATATTATTCAAGTTAATAAAGTATTATGGTCTTAATTGATATTTTCAAAAATAGTAACCTACCTAAGATCAGATCAATGATGAAGTCCATTTTGGATTTTTTACAAAGCTTATAATTTATCAAGACAGCCTTAATGTTTTCCTAAGCTTGAGTAAACTTTAGATAAGCTTCTTCCTGCCTCTAGGTCTCTGACCTCCTTCTGATCCCAATCCTTATAGAATCCAGATGGCTTAATCACAGAGGTCTCTTTCCTCTCTTAGACCCTTTACTTTAGAAAACCTGTAAATCCAAGCTGGGTGCAGTGGCTTATGCCTGTGATCCCAGCACTTTGGGAGGCCGAGGCGGGCAGATCACTTGAGGTCAGGAGTTCAAGATCAGCCTGAGCAACATGGCAAAACCCTATCTTTACTAAAATACAAAACAATTAGCAGGGTGTGGTGGCGTGCACCTGTAATCCCAGCTACTCAGGCAACTGAGGCAGGAGAATCACTTGAACCCAGGAGACAGAGGTTGCAAGGTTGCAGTGAACTGAGATGGTACCATTGCACCCTAGCCTGGGTGACAGAATGAGAGTATCTCAACAACGACAATGAAAGTGTAAATTCTTTGTCCCTTTAAGATGCATTTTTTTTTTTTAAAGCTTCTTGTCAGGTGTACAAATCAGGAATGCCTTAATGCCTTTACCAAGAACCTGAGAGATCTCCTTTAGAAACACTCAGCAGGACTGGGTTGAGACTGCTTTCTGATCTCTTTTCTCTACTGCAGTAGAGTTTTTTTGTTTTGTTTTGTTTTGTTTTTTATTTTTTCCCTTTTTAACTTTGCACCATGCAATTTTGGCTTTGATATAATTACAATCCTCCAAACTCTGAGGACAGTGACATTTTGAAGAGTAGATATCTAGTTTCAACATAATCCCCAAATTCCAAATTCTAACAGTGTATATAATGTTCTTAAATAATAGACTGATTACTCCCAAATTAGATTTACTTAAGTAACTAATAAGAAGCCATGTAAGTACAAAATAAACTCAAAAAGGACCTATACACTCACTATTTGCTTCTCTAATAACTTTGTCTTAGTTTCAAAAATGATTCTCAATTTTTCATTTGTATGGACCTTTTTGATCCAAATATTGCATTCAAAAATGACTCTACACTTCTCTGATAATAACGTATCAGTATGCATAAGAACCCTGCATTAATAGATTTTTCTTAGATCCTGTCCACAAATGAAGAAAATATGGCTTAACAAAAATGGATGATATTCTACATATACAGTTTTTAGAAGAAGTCACATTTCATATCCACCAATATTATACAATATTAAGAGCTTTTCCATTATTTTTATCTGAATGTAGATAGCACTTAACGGTATTTGCAAGAATTATATAATTAAACAATTACATTGTGTTAAAGTCAGATACCACCCTTCTGGGGAAAAAAAAAAAAAAAAAAAAAAAAAAAAAAAAAAAAAAAAAAAACTCTACGATAAAATAAAGGTAATTCTATTTTGTGAGTTCTCATAAGTAATACCTTCAAATCCATAATCTTGTCAGTATTCGTTAGCCTAAGGAATTATTTTCCATTAGGAAAAATATGAATGAAAAAAGTCACAACTTTTGACACAGTTATCTTTCAATTTGATTCTTATATTGTCAATCATGTTGTCCAAGCTACAATATGTTTAGCAATTTCCAAAATTCTTAATATCTTTAGCATCAGGTTTTGGGACACATGAAATTCTTTTCATTCTCATATTAAATCAAACTAAAGTTAAGCGGATCAATCTACATTTCTCAACATGATTTTAATAAAGGATTCTATATTTTCTATTCATCAGTGGACAGAAGATTCAAAGGCAGGCCTAGTCATTAAAGAGGAAGTGAATGAAGCAAGAGCATCAAAGATCTAGCTTGGCACAAATAAAAAGAAGATAATTGTTTTCTTCTTCACTGTACCATATATTTCCTAGAGTTCTCAGTTCTCTATTCTACAATTATCCAAAAAGAAGGTGAGAAAGTTTTAATTATTATTCTGTAAACAAAAACAACCTCTTAGGTAAAAGTTTTGGAATACCATTTCTATGCTTTAAAAATAGAAATTATAATTCCCTCACTCAATTGCCTTTCATTTTTGCCTCTTAATAATTATACAGATTATGTTTCTATTATTCTCTCCAAGGTAAGGGCTGCAAATTCAGGCTCAACTGTTTCATTTACCTGTTTCTTGAAACTACTTTTGCTCTCCAATTTATCTTCCTAGCCAATTGATCACCATGACCTATCAATTTCAGAACATGATTTTTGAATCATGGTCTTATTACACACAGATAAATACGCTTAAGATACATACAGTAGTTTTTTTTCAGGGGATATTCCCTAATCAAGTTGTGGTGTTAGTCACTACCTTAACTATAAATAAAGCCATTTAAAATAAGTGGATTCATCTTGGGGGCAGTCACTGGCTTGCAGGTGCAATGTTCAGCAAATTTTTGTTTCAGACAGTAATGTCTAGAAATGCAGTAAACAAAAGTGTGCATAATACATTATTTCACTATATATATATATATATATATATATAAAAACTGTGATATGAGATGTAAGCCCTTGCCTTGTTTTTCATTGTTGACAGCTTTTACATCCTGTGATTGGCATCATCTGACATTCGCTCATAAGCTCAGCATTAGTCCAGAGTCAGAAACACTCTAGACCTTGATCCTCAATGATTTCTTGAGTTCTAGGTTAACGGCTTCCAATTAGAAACAGTAAAGTTATCTGGAAGCACTCATAAAAGCGTTTCAATATTTCAAAATACCTCATACACAATCATCACTTACACTTACCTATGAGGCTTCATTTATCTGTAGCTAATTAAAGTGCCAAACATTTTTACATTTAATTGGAATTAATATTAACTCCATGTACTTCCATATTACCTCAGGTTTTACTCAAGAGTAACACATATTATTTTGGTTTTGGATGTTTAGTTGATTACCTTGTCTCTCTCAGGATAATAGTGTTAAACCTGGCTCATTTATTTGATAGATAGTTGATAATAGATTTCAGATCTTTGCTAGGCACTGGGGCTAAAGAAATAATAGACTTCACCTTGCTATCAGTCTGTTTCTAATCTGATTGGAGAGGGAGGTAAACCAACAACTACGATAGAAAGTGATAAGTATACTAGCACAGTGCTAATCAAACATAGAGGATAGACATCTAACTCAGAATATGCAGAAACTGAAAGCAGCACATGTCAGTATACCTCTCTGCTTCCATTTGTCTATCAAGGAAAAATAGCTTCAAACTGCTTCTGTGGGTCTTTGCCTTTTAACTTTGGTTTTGACGGGCAAAAGTCCTTGTTAGCGTACACCATGCAGTCCAATATACACACATTGGAATATATACATATTGGACTGCATGGCATATGCTAACAAGGGCTTTTGCCTGTTAAAACCAAAGCTTATGGCCGGGCATAGTGACTCACGCCTGTAATCCCAGCACTTTGGGAGGCCGAGATGGGCGAATCACGAGGTCAGGAGATCCAGACCACCCTGGCTAACACAGTGAAACTCCTTCTCTACTAAAAATACAAAAATACAAAAATAAATAAATAAATAAATAAAATAAACCAGGCAAGGTGGTGGGCGCCTGTAGTCCCAGCTACTCAGGAGACTGAGGCAGGAGAATGGCATGACCCCGGGAGGCAGAGCTTGCAGTGAGACGAGATCGCGCTACTGCACTCCAGCCTGGGCAACAGAGTGCGACTCCGTCTCAAAAATAAAAAATAGAATAGGATAGAATAGAATAGAATAGAATAGAATAGAATAGAATAGAATTTACATAGCTTACAGCTATTTCCAATCTCAGCATTGTCTTCTTAAGTTGGTTGTCTCTGCCAGTGCTTTTCAAGTTCCAACCATTTCCTTTGCTGTTAGTACCCTTCCTCCAGAGAAGCTGATCCATACAGGAGTTGTTGTTGTTGCTGTTGTCTGTTGTTTGTTTTTTTCCTACATGACTTTGTTCTCTCTTTGCAGCTGTTGGAAAGTAAACCCTGCTAATGCGATCTCAGCCATTTTCTTTGTCTACCAAGATAGAATCCTTTCAGATGTTATCTTTTACACCATGTTTAGTCCTTTAACTTTGGAGCTGCTGGACAGCTTAGGAGTTGATATTCCAGATGCCTTTTTAGAGATTTGATCTTCTCAGAAAAGAAAAATATCTTATGCTACCTTGTAACGTTTCTATCAAAGAAATACTGACTGACTTTCTAAATCCCAAGAGTATAGCCGTAGAATCATCATTACTTTATGGTTAGTGTAGAGATAAGACAAAAGAAAGAATACCCATCTCCTTTACATATCCACTAATCCATTCTTTTCAAGTCAGTATAGGTTTTTCTCTAACCAAATAGCATCCCGCCAAATTACCTAGGAAGCAACCCTGCTAACATTCTAATCTACTCCACCCAAAGGCAGAGGGTATTATATTGAACTTCTTATAAAATACTTTTATCACAGGTTTCGAACATAGAGAATATATGTATCTTTAAAATACATTATCATTTAAAATAAGTATAGTAATTTTGCATGAAGAGAAGGAAAACATAAGAATGTCACAAAATTATGCCAGAACCCAAATGTTTTTAAAAATGGAGGCAGCAGAAATTTTAATTGTTTTTGTTTATTGGGTTATATTATCATTACATAATTGATATTTCAATATCCATTCTTATTGGAGTCAGTTATATGAAAGCTTTAAATAGTTACCCAAAAAGAAAAACAAAGGTAACAAAGAACACTTATTAACTGTTAGTGAGATTATTGTCTTTATAAATGGCAGCCAAAGTTACTTTCATGAACAGTGTCTTTAAAAGTAAGCTCTAAATTTTGTGTTTTGTAGATTCAGCTTGCCATATTTCCCAACGGAATTCAGGATGTGACATTTCCTTTACCAACTCAATAGCTACACTCCTGGAACATTAGCTTTGTCTACTGAGGGATAAGAGAATTTGTGGCTGGAGGATATGGTTCTAATTTACTTGAGATTTCCTGATAACTTTGCTTTTCTGGCTTTTGGCATCGGTGATCTAAATTGACAGATCAATTTGGGACAGAAACATGCACTTGTCAAGTTGTTTCCAAAAGTGAATCTGAGACCTAATGCTGCTTCTCAAGAACTGCTGCTGCTCTTCCTATTCCAGGCCACCCCTACTGAGAATCACTGTAATAGATTGATCGGTTCACAGATACAGGGCAAAATGATTGTACAGGGACAAAGTCATGGTGGTATCATATGGTAAGTCAAGGAAATAAATACCTCTTTAGGCATTGAATAAAATAGTTTTAAACCTCATGAGGAATAGAAATCATGTATAACATCATATTTTTTTCACTAATATATGTAATAGTTATTTTATTATTCTCCACATTTAAAAATAACAACCACAATCATAATTGTTTATGTTTAATGGTTCCTTAACAGCAATTATTTTTTTAAAAGTATATCAATCTGAAAATGCATCAGGATGCTAGTCATTTTTATTTAAAACTTATGCAAGACTATTTATATATTCTATACACATGTTGGACAGTATGGCATATGCTAACAAAGATGTTTGCCTGTCAAAACCGAAGTTAAAAGGGGATAGACCCATAGGAGCAGTTTGAAATGAGCGTATGGTTATGTGGAGACAGAGAAAGAAAATTTCTAGAGCAAGTTTCAATTTTCTGTATCTTTATATGACTGCCTGAAATCAAATCCCATCATGCCTTTACTTTAAACTGCTTCCTGCATCTATTGTATGCCCATATGATTTATTCCACACATGGGGGTCTAAGTGATCTTGTAAACATACAACAGGTCTTACTACATCCCTCTTTAAGTTATCACTGCATTCTTTAAAGTATACCATTTTTCTATGGACTCCCAGGCTCTATATCATCTTTTCTTGCATCCAATTCTGTGATATTAGCTGTGACTACACTTCCAATTACACTCCATAATCCAAATGCTGTAAATTGAATTTCTCTGTGTTTCTGTACTTCTCCAGGTTTGTCCTCATTTCTGTGTCTTTGTACATCTTGTATCCTCTGCATAGACCCCTTTTCTTCTGGACTATGTGTATCATTCTCTGCTCAGATCAAAGCATCAGAGATATCTTCCCCTAGTGATACTCAGTTAGGTTACCTATGCTAACCAGTCTCTGTGCCAATACCCAATTTCCTTTTCTTCAGAATATTTGTCATTATCTGATTTTTACCTATAGACTATAAATACCTCTTGAAGGTTTTATGAGAATAGGGATTTTGTCTGTCTTTGTCTTATTCCATGTGGGCTACTATAACAAAATGCCATAGACAGGGTGGCATAAACAATAAATGTTAATTTCTCACAGTTCTGGATGTTGAGAAGTCCAAGATCAAGGTGCTATCTTATTTGCTTTGTGAGAGCCCTCCTCCCGGTTTGCAGGTGGCCAGCCTCTTGCTGTGTCCTCACATGGCAGAAAGAGAGATCCTCTCTATTCTCTTCCTAAGAGTGCACTAATTTCGTTATTTCTAATTTCACCATCATTACCTGATAACTTCCTAAAGAACACACCTCCAAATACCATCACATTGAGGATTAAGGCTTCCACATATGAATTTTAGAAGACAAAAATATTTAGTCCATATCAGTCTTATTCACTGCTCTTTTTGCCAGTGTCCACAAAAGTACTTGAAACATAATAAACATATACACAATGGACATTTGTTGAATGATGAATGTAAGTAACTTTTATTTGGTACCGATGATCTGATACTAAAGTTACATTGCATTATATCAGTTGCTTGTAGAATCAATTTTCCAACCTATTTTCAGATTCTATTTTTCTATGACCTTCACAGGGTCTTCTTGACTTATCTCTATTTCTCAATCCTGGAAAAACCCCACACTAGATTTTCAGTTATGGAGTAGCGATTATTTCCATAAGAATGTTGTAATTAACAAGACCCTCTTACAGTGTTTTCTGGAGCAAGCTAGATTATACATATATTTTAAATTAAAACCCATCCATAGACATATGGAGCCACCTCATCATCTATTTTTCTGTAAGTTGTACATTTTGTATATATAAGTTGTGTGACTTAATTTCTAGGGTTTAAAAAAATAATAATCTCTTGCTCATTTCCATGGCTGCATCCATAATCCAAAGCAAGATCCTTGAATAAGAAATGGGGTATCTTTGCAATTTTCACGTTGTTTTAAAGTGTTAAATTTTATTTGACTTATAGTTGCCCCCACATATAGCAAACTGCAACTTAATTTAGTATGTAAATGAACTGCAATCTAAATTAAGAATATACTCTTTTAATAAGTAGCAGAATTTTAGCCAATGATAATAGCCATGTTTTAGCCAATCGCAGGTTGCCAACTGATCATACCATGTTCAAATAAAGACAATGATGAGCTGCAACCAATCAAGCGATTTCTGCATATTTCTTCCTTTTTTCTGTCTCCAAACACTGCCTGTTCACTTTGCTTTGTGTCGCTCTCTGAATTCATTCTAGTTCTGACATTTTTAGCAACTTGTGACTTGCTCTTTTCTCAGATAAACTCTGCTAAATTTAATTTATCTAGTTTTTTCTTTTAACAGTTTGTGTCAAAAGTGGGATCTAAAGTAGACCTCTAGTGACTCCCAGGAGCACTGAGAGATCAAGCAAAGGTACCTGTCAGGCCCATTATGCCCCTTGTTATCTTGCAATAACTGGGGTCATGGGTGAGTTCTCCCTCAGATTTGAGCTCCACAGATTTGCTTTTTGCTCTTCAAATTTATCTGAGCAATTTTTACTTAACTGGAATCTAGGATTGAATTGTATTCCATAATTAACTGGATTGAATCCAGCAAGAGGTCTCAGATACCTTAATGAAAATGGGATTTTTAAATCTAAGGAGTCTGAGACTTCAGGAGTCTAGGACTCCATTTTCTGGGATAGCAGCTAACTTTATGTGCAAAAATTATGAGCCCAGAATTAGCATATTTTTGGAGAAATGGGTTAACCTTACTAATGAAAACACAGAATTATGGTAACAAGGTGGGGGAAGTTTTAACTTAAATGTGTTGGCTTGTGAGGCGAGGTGCCTTAGAAAAGATAGAATCAAAAGCACCAAAAAAACAATAGGGTGCATTCTTTAATTGGTACACGGAGCAATCTGAAAGAATAAAGACTAAAATAATACCACATGAAAAGCTTCCCTACAGAAGGCAAATGAAGAAAATCGTGAGACTGTTTTACAAATATTATTCAAAAGATGTAGCCCTCTGGGCAGAAAATCTTGTTCCATTTGCCAGTAAAACAGGTTGGATCTAGATATTTTTAAAGAAATTAGTGGGTTTTATAGTATTGACTTTGGTACATAACTAACATTTTTAAATTAAAATGATAAGAGCTATTTATGTTTATATATTTATGTATGTCACTATGTATGATATATATGTGTAATATTTTTCTATCTTTTTATAATATTGCAAATTAAATTATAAAAGGGCTCTATCTAATCTTAAAAATAAGTGCTTATGTAAATCAGGTATTCTTTGAGAAAAACTAACCCAAATGCTTTTCAAATTTACATGACTTGGCTAATCCTTGGTAAAAAAAAAAAAAAAAAAAAAAAAAAAAATATATATATATATATATATATATATATATATATATTTTGTGTTGATTAAATCTGGTATATCTTCAAAGTTGTCAGCATTAAATATACTGCAGACATACAACTTTCCTATCTCAGTTTACTGGTGAAATCAGCTCATGTTATCTTTGTATTACACATTTTTTTCAGCAAGAAAAATAACTTAAGATGATGACTAGCTGCTTTGTCTCATCTTTATAAGCAATCCAAGCTCAATAGCTAAATATAAGTAAGTTAAATAGCTATAAGATAAAATTCCTATGTGAAAGTTTCCTCCCTATAGTACAAGGTTTTAACATTCTTATCACCAAAAATTGAAAATTGTGGCTGAGAAAAATCTTTACAAATAATTTAACTCTCAAGCCTAGCAAAGAAACCAAAAGACAGTGATAAAATGTTTTCCCTCTACAGTTTCTTTCTTTCTTTCTTTCTTTCTTTCTTTTTTTTTTTTTTTTTTTTTGTGGTGAGACAGGGTCTTATTCTGCCACCTAGATTGGAGTGCAGTGGTGCAATCTCAGCTTACTGCAACTTCAGCCTCCCAGGCTCAAGTGATTCTCCAGCCTCAGCCTCCTGAGTAGCTGGGATTACAGGTGCGTGCCACTACTGCCTGGGTAATGTTTGTATTGTTAGTAGAGACCGGGTTTCACCATGTTGGCCAGGCTGGTCTTGAACTCCTGACCTCAAATGATCCACCTGTCTCGGCCTCCCAAAGTATCCCCTCTACATAAAGATGTCTGTGACCGTTAGTAAACATGTTTTTTGCCACATTGATAAATTGTACTATGAGAAAGCACATGATTCTAGACATCGATTCATAAATTTGCCAATCTACATATTGTTCTCTGACAGACAGTTTACAATTGTTTGCTTCCCAGTGTTCACTGGAAATGAAGGTTACTACAGTTAAGAATTCTAATTTACAGATGTTGCTTAATTTTTAAAAAATAACGAGGAAAACAATTCTATATGCAAATATGTAAGGAGGGTAAAATGTGCTTTTGGTAAGAAAAAGCTATCAAGTATGAAGAAAGTTTGTGTTAGTCAAGGAAAAAAAGTATTTTTAGTCCCAAAGAAGAATGCCTATTGTTTCAAATAAAAGAATATAGAGAAAATAATTGAAGTGATATAAGAAAGTTGTAGAAGTTTGGTGGGAGAAGAATCTTGTGAGAGGAATTTAAAATGCAGTCAAGCTGACTAAGATTATAAGAAGATTATCTAGAATTTTTTTCTACAATTTAGTATTAATATCAAAATTAAACGGGTGAAAACTAGAATTTGACCTCTCTACTAAAACAAGAAAGTTTTCTTGGAGCATTAGTCTGCTTTTTATAGGAAATTGTGAAAGGTTTTCTTTACCTTTTAGGTAATTGGAAAAAATAAAAATGATTTTGCATTTTACCAAGATAACTTTCTATGTTTTATATTATTAGTTTCTGTATCACTTAAGGAAATTGAATCCTAATAAAAGAGCTAAGGTTTTTCCACTACCATGTAACTTTCTTTATTTCCTTTGAAGTCTTTGATTTTCACTGTGGTTAAATGATTTACTATTTTTTCACAGTGACCTGCAATGCTATTTTGATGAACCTTTGATATTTTTGACAAACTTCCCAAAATCAAATTCTAAAATATTTTTTATTGTCCTCAGATTAACTTTGAGATTTTCCAGATGGGTCCTTGCAACACCTCAAAAGGCTCTCTCCCCTTAGATAGAGAAGAGTATTAAACTAATTGAGCTTATTTGATATATTACACTATAAGGAAAACACTGTGAAATAATAAGTAATGCTAAAACATTTTTGAGTTATTTTGGTATGGAGTGTTATTAATGTGTGTTTGAGAAATTGTATGATGTTCGTAGAAATCTTATCATAGCATTTAACTGAGTAAGAATTCCCAGAACTCTAATAAAACAACCGAATGTTTTCATGCTAACCCAATTTCAAGCAGAACAGGAATTATTTGATTACCATGTAACTGCTGTGGCTGGTTTTCATGCTGAGTCAGACTATGCTGAAATTGTTAAGATATACAATTGAAATGAACTCTGTAAGATTCATCTAAGTCAAAATGATCTATGTTAAACTATTTAATGAACAGTGTTATGCACTTGAGTTAGAGAAACAAAACTAGTATTTAAAAGTATGTAAATTCAGGCCAGGCAGTGGCTCACACCTGTAATCCCAGCACTTTGGGAGGCCTAGGCGGGTGGATCACGAGGTCAAGAGATGGAGACCATCCTGGCAACATGGTGAAACCCCGTCTCTATTAAAAAAATAAAAAATTAGCCTGTGTGGTGGCAGGCACCTGTAGTCCCAGCTACTCAGGAGGCCGAGGCAGGAGAATCACTAGAACCCGGGGGGTGGAGGTTGCAGTGTGCCGAGATTGCGCCACTGCACTCCAGCCCGGCGACCAAGTGAGACTCCATCTCAAAAAAAAAAAAAAAAAAAAAAAAAAAGAAAGAAAAAAGAAAAGAAAAAGTATGTAAATTCAGTGTTGAGTATGGACTCATGGAGAGCCTTAATGGCTGCCTAATCCTTCCTGAGTATTTAAAGGTTCTGTTCTTCAAAGGTCTGCATTACATGACTCATCATAAAAGAGAAAAAATAATATGTTATGAAAAAAATGATGAGGTGACTGTTCTAAAATTGCTAAAATGGTTCATAGCCTATGTTTGATTTGTTAACCCATAATTCTGATAAGACAATAAAAACTTCAGGTGGTACATTTCCTGCACCTGTTACATCATTGGAACACTTACAGAAACATTTCATTCAGTTGCCACCTTCAATGCATGTTTTCTGTTTGTATGGAAGATTTCTCTTACAGGAAGGCCAATATTATAACAGTAGCTAAAAGCTTATTAGTATCCCCTTATAGGGCATTTCTGGAAAAAATATGCAGTGATAGAGGTCTTCATTTCACTGGACAAGTTGTAGAACAGTCAAATAAAGTATTACAAACACGATGGCATTAGGTGAAGCAAACTGATTCAATTAGATTTCTTTGGTCAAAGGTATTACCAATTGATGGAAGTCAGATTCACTCCCACTGGAAAACGTAAATTGTCCACTTATGAATTAGTTACTGGAAGGTCTATCCCCCTAATAATAAGAACTTCATGTGACTTATGCTCTTATGAACTCTGACATGGCTCAATATTTCGAGACCTTAATCCAACATGCTAATGTATATTTTTACAAGATAAAATAAGGTTTACCTGCCCCACCAACTGATGACAATCAGACCCTTCATGATCGAGAACCCAGAGATTGGGTTTTTGGAATTAGCACCAGAGAAGACTGCCCTATAATTTAATTAAAAGGGACTGTAGCAAGTTCTTACCACCTACACATCAGAGCCTCAAGGATTGGCTTCACATTGTCTTAAATGAAGAGAACCTAACTGAAGAGAACCTTAACTCCAGAATCTTGGGACTGTACATTCATTGGGGACCTCAAGGAATAATTAACCAAGGATGTTTCTCCTCAGAAGAAGATGACATCCTAGATGTGGGCAGCTTTCCCAAGATCATGGAACAGGAATTATCTCCTCTATTGCCATGAAATCATTGTCCCTTTTCCTTTTTCTCCTGTGTGTTTTCACATATACATGGCAAGATAATATGATCATTAAGATTTCATGATCAATAGCTTTTGCAGAGAACTTAACTGAATGTTAGATATGGCATGTTACTAACAGTAGGCAAAACTTATGGTGAGAGTTTTACAGTTAAATTATTCCAGAAATTTAATAAGAAAGATAATTCAGTGGTTTGTAAACCAATTTACCACCCTAATCCCTTGTCAGTAGCCTTCAACCATGCAACGATTCTATAATTGAGCCTTAGACAAATATCACTAGTGCTTCCCTTCTGTGATTCCTAATGCACAAAGCATCCTACCATCTGTTTTGCCTCTCTAATATATGTTTTTGTCTATGTAGGATTTAACAACCAACCCTATGTGTGGGCAACTCCATGTCTCAATAAGTGGAAAATAAGGGGCTACTGTGGACTAAATATTCTGACAGTACCATTATCACTCCATAACCAATTGGAAACTGAACATTGGTCTACACCTCTTAACTTGCACTATCGAATAAAGAGGAATTAGATAGCAGGTAATAAACAACTCTGTTGGTAGGATGCTTCTTCCCTGGCTTAGCAAAATGTAAGTGAAGTTATGATTAGAAATCTGTCTCAAATATTAGCTACTATAGCTGACTCTACTACAAAGGCTATATTTGCCCAACAAACCTATTTAAATTCTCTTGCTAAAATTGTTTTAGGTAACAGGATTGCTTTGGACTACCTGTTGACTGAATCAGGGGAATGAGTGTGGTAGTAGTTAACACCTCGTGCTAGACTTGGATAAATAAATCTGCTATAGGAGAAACTCAGTTGAACAGAATCAACAGAGAAGCTACTTGGTTAAAACAAGTAGCGTTCTCTTCTGGCTCATTGTTGTTATATTTAATTCGGTTTTACTCATGGGGGCTTCTGTTATGGAGTATATTTCGGTCTCTTGGTATTATCTCCCTGATGACTATCATAATAGTTTTCCTGGTGGGCCATCTCCTCTTAAGAGTCTTAAATACTTGTATGTAGCTACCTGTTGTACATCAAGTGGCCTCACAATGGTTAAATGACACAAAAAATGAAGAGAATATAAAGAATCATTCTTTATGTCATCAATTGTGAATTCCATACTGAGGACTAAACAAGCTCATTTAGTGATTGAGAGTAGCATCATGCCCAAGGATTTGGTCAATCTCTCAAAACTGAGAGACTGGCCAAAAGAAGGGAATTGTTAAATTAGTTATGTCCTAAAGCTGTCTCTGTACATAGTGACCTGCAATCTAAGTTAGTGTATATAAACAAGCAGCAACCTGACTTAAGAGTATATTCTTGTAACAAGTAGCTGATAGCAGCCAAGCTTCAGCCAATTACAGGCTGTCACTGATCAGACCATGTCCATATAAAATAAATACCTAGCTGTAACCAATCAAGCTGTTTTTCTATGTCACTTCCTTTTTCTATCTACAAATACTACCTACCCACATTGCCATGTGAAGCTGTCTGAATCTCTTCTGGTTCTGAGGGCTGCAGGATTCATGGCTTGTTCTTTGTTCAAATAAACTCTGCTAAATTTAATTTGTCTAAAGTTTTGTTTTCTTTAACAACAGTATATAAATACACATATACAAACATACACACATATAAGAACAGTATTGGTAATAAACTTTGTTCATTAGAGAATTATTCAGGATCTTAAATAATTGTTGACTGTATTGATGTTGTGATAAACAATGTGAAAGTCAGAAATAGACATTTTCCAAGAAACTCTGTTCTAGTACGTATCATACAGACATAATCCACAGTATAAAAACTGAAAATATAAGCTCTTGCTCTCTCTCTGAAAAAGAAAAATATAAGGTCAAAATGCACATTTTTCTTTTAAATCAGAATCATCTTGAAATAAAGGAAAACTACAATACAGATCACAAAGAATTGAAAATGCATTTAAAAATCTGGTGTGGTGCTTTAATGTGTCTCTTTGTGCAGATAGGAAACCAAATTTACAAGCTTTTGAACTAAACAATGAGCTTTAGTTAACTGAAAATCGAATTGAAACAAAGGTCTCAAGAAAGACTAAATTTAATTATACTCTGCTCTCCATCAAAAGTGACAGATTTTTCTATTATCTTTTCCTGACACTGAATGAAATAAGAAAAAAGTCTCTATTGGCACATTGTTTTATTGAAAAGTCTTTCTATCAACCTAAATTATACCTTTATATTTATATGGAAGTCAAAATTTGAATAACATGTTTGAGTTAATTATGGAACACCATAAAAAAATAATCTCAGCTAGCTCAAAGATGAACTATTTGAAATTTTAATCTCTTTAGAAATGATCAAATTCAAAATGAACTTTTAAGATTTTGAAATTCCATTATAATATTATTCCTTTTTAACCTCCTAGTTTTTGTTTCTTTTCTAAAATCTATACATATCACAGAGAGATTTTACTTTTGATCTGGTTATTTTAACTTGTGCTCTTTGTAGAGAAGGTTAATGTCAAGAATAACTAAGCAAGAGAGAGAAGAGAAGCAACTCAATTGGCAGGGATTGTCTGGGAGCTGGAAGAAGCTTCTGGATGTGGGGTAATGGCAAAAGAGACAACCACAACTCCACACTCCTGCCGTACCATTTTACAATACTAACTATGGGAGAATTCCTCGACTTCTGTGGGCTTCAAGGCTAACATAGGGTGCTGCCTAGAGATTGCACAGAGGCATTGTTCAAGAGAGGGAACACATATGGAGTCCCACAGGCATCCGAACTCTGAGCAGGTGCAGTTTGCTACTATTCTGAGATCCAAGTCCCCAAAGGAAGCCAACTCTGCTGCTGTGACTGGGTCACAAAGATAGAGGAGAAACTGGGAACTTCCATGAACAAATCCCAGCATTGCTGCTGAGGGTTGCTGAGGAACCAAGACATGAGCGAACTGCAATTTCCACAGCTATCTGCCTGTGCTGCTCCAGCTGAAAGGATCGCCATCCTCCCCAGTGGCAAGTCCACGGGCAGCTCTATTCTGAGCTCAGTTGCCAAAAGTCTATGTCCTGCCCTTGGGGCTAGTGCAGATGCTGCTACTGCTACCCCAAGGGCAAAGAAGGGTAGGGGAGGCCAGGCACTTTCACACACTTCAAGAACAAATTCTACCACAGTAGAATTTGCAGGCTACTGTGATACCAAGGCACCAGGAAACCACAAGACCCACAGCTACCTCGCTAGCCTGCTTCCACTGTGAGTGCCTTACCCTCCCTGGAGGTAGGCCCACTGTACCCATACCTGATTACTCACCCAGTAGCCTGAGAACCAGGCTGCCCTTGCCTAAGATAGCCAGTCCCTGAATTCACTACTGGGAGCCCGAGGACAAGACTGTGGCCTAGTCCTGTTCACTTTGTAATGATGTTCTCACCATCCAGGGGCCTAGAAGTTGTCCAGCCCATTCTAGCCCTGTCAGTGCCTGAACACTCCTTCTAACGTTCCTTCTAAGGTCTAAGGAATGGCAGACCCAACTTGCCCAGACTACTATAGCTTGCACTCACCTATACATACCACCAGTGAAATGGGGCCTTGGCCTACCCACACTATTGCAGTCACTACTATTACCAGCACTACCACTTGTGTTCCAGTGAATTGCCCCACCACTACTACAGCCATTGACCACATCACACCAGATGCCCAAGGTGCTGAGAATCTGCTCAAAACCTGGCCAACAACTGCCACTATGACCAGCATTTAAGCAAGACAACTGGAGGTCCAAGAATTGGCCCATGTGTACCCACTAACACTACGGCCAGCAAAGCCACCCACTAACACTATGGATCCCAAGACAGGCACACTTATCCCACCTCTGCCACCAGGAGGGCCTAAAGACTGCCCACCTGGCATCCCAACAGATTACAAGTCGAAAACTGAATAAAAGACAAAGAAGGTCACTATATAATGATAAAGGGATAAATCAGTCAAGAGGATATATCAAATTCTAAATACATATGCACCCAACACTGAAGTACCCAGATTTATAAAGCAAATATTACTAGATCTAAATAAAAAAGATAGACTCCATAAAATAACAGTAGGGGACTTCAACACCCCACCTGCATGAGATGGATCATCTAGACAGGAAAATCAATGAAGAAAAAAAGGATTTAAACTAGGCTCTAGACATTTAGAAAACATCCTATTCCAAAACTGCAGACTATACAGTCATTAATCAGCACATGCAGTATTATTCAGAGTAAACCATATGTTAGACCATAAAACAAGCCTAAATAAATTTTAAGAAATCAAAATGAAGTCAAATACCTTCTCAGACCACAGTGGAGTAAAACTAGAAATCAACAACAGGAAGTACTTTGGAAAGTATACAAATATGTGGAAACTAAACATCGTGCTCTTGAACAAATCCCTGGGTTAATAAAGAAATTAAGCAGAAAATTTAAAAATGCTTGAAACCAATGATAATGAAAACACAACATACCAAAACCTATGGGATACAGCAAAAGCAGTACTAAGAGGAAAGTGTATAGCAATATATTCCTGCATCAAAAATGTAGAAATATATCAAATAACAATCTTACTTTGTACATTAAGGACCTCGAAAAGCAGGAACAAAGCAAGCTCAAAACTATCAGAAGGAAAGAAATAGTAAAGATCAGAGCATAAAGAAACCAAAATACAGAATTAAAAAATAATACAAAAGATCAGTAAAATGAAAAATTGTTTCTTCAAAAAGATAAAATGGATAAATTACTAGCTAGACTAACCAAGAAAGGAAGATCCAAAAGAAAAGAAAATCAGAAATGAAAAAAAGAGATTTTATAACTGACATGAAATAAATACAAAAGATCATCAGAGAGTATTAGGAACAACTGTTATGTGCTAACAAACTGGAAAACCTAGAGAAAATGGGTAAATTACTAAAAACATACCACTTATCAAGACTGAATCAGGAAGCAATAGAAAACCTAAATAGATTAACAACAAGCATGGAAATTTAATCAGTAATACAAAAGTCTCCAAACAAAGAAAAGCCCAGGACTGGATGAATTCACAGTGAAATTTGACCAAACAAAGACAAACTAATACCAATCTTCCTGAAACTATTTTAAAAAATTGAAAGAGAAGGAATTCTTCCTCACTCATTCTATGAGGCCAACATCACCCCAAGACTAACCATCAGACAAGGACACAACATAAAAAGAAAACTGCAGTATGATATCCCTGAACATAGATGCAAAACTCCTCCACAAAACATTACCACACCAAATCCATCAGCATATGAAAAAGACAATGCATCATGATAAAGTGGGATATATTTCACAGATACAAGGGTGGTTCAACATGCAAATCAATCAATGTGATACAGCACATCAATAGATTGAAGGACAAAAATCATATAATTATCTCAGTAGATGCAGAAGAATCATTTGATAAAATTTAATATATTTTTATGATAAAACCCCTCAACAAACTAGGCATTGAAGGAACATACCTTTAAATAATAAAGGCCATATATGACACACCTACAGCTCACATCATATTGAATGGGGAAAAGTTGAACGCATTTCCTCTGAATATTAGAACAAGACAAGGATGCTATTTGTGACATTTGTATCAAACATAGTAGTGGAAGTCCTAGCCAAAGCAAACAGGCAAGACAAAGAAATAAAAAGCATCCAAATTGGAAAAGAAGTCAATTTTACCTCTTTGCTGGGAGGAAGCACAAAACAAGGCACTTGCATGTAATAACAGACCTATATAATGTCATAATGTGCAATATTTTACCTATAGCTACTGGACATGCAATATCATCATGAAAAAAATGTGCAGCTGCTGATATAAAGAAAAGTATATGCACTATAATATAATAAGTGATAGGATTGTGGTGATTTGGGGGTTTGCACAGGGAAGACTTCTTGGAATTTAAATTGAGGTGGGAAGAATGGTTAAAAGTTACATAGCTCCCCTATCAGAACCATAGAATTTGCAAAGTCTTAAAATGTGATGTATATTTAAAAAGTATGAAAAAATCAATATGGCTGGAATACAGTGAATGAAATGGAGTTCCTTGGAATCTGTACTTACTGGCAAGAAATTCTGTATCAACTCATTTCTCATTTCCCTTCCTGCTTAACACCTAGAAATAACCCCCGGCTGGTAAAACTTGTATCTTCACCTTCTTAAACGTCAAACATTTCCTCTCTCTACTCTCTGTCTTATCTGATACTTTTTTTTCTTTGTTTTACTGAGAAAATAGGATACATTAGATAAGAACTTTCAGATTACTGCCCTCATCACAAGCCAAATGATGAAATCTACTAACCTACATTCACAATCAGCTACACATTTTGTCATTTCTCAAATTAAAGTAGAGGAATCATGTTCCTAAGACCAATTCTCCCACTTTATGATCTGATTTCATCTACTTACACACACTCCCAGACACCTCTTTTACAGTTGGACTCCTCCTTTCTTTTCGGTATTGTCAAAAGTTTTTAAATTCTCTCCTCTCTACTATAATGTCCATATCAGAATATAGTATTGTATACTGTTTCTCGAAAAAGAACTTCTTTGGACCCCCCCTCCCAACCTACTCCTACTAGTGCTGTCTTTCTGTGTTCCTCTTTATAGAAACACATGTCCACTCCTCTAAAGTGTAGTTTATATTCATCACTTCACTTTGTCTTTATCTACTCTTTAAACTCCTTTCAGTGAACTTTAAACTTCATTGCAAATTTTCCTGTCAAAGCCATTACTAGAATCCAGGCTGACATATTCAGGGGTCTTTTAATATTTTTTCTAGACTTTATCTAAATCATCTCCTCAGCTTTTGACACATTTCATCACTACATGCTTTTTGTTTTCTTTACTTGGCATCAAAGATGTTATTTTTTTTTTCTTCTCTTTCTCAATAAATGCTATTTTTAGTCTACTTTTTTGACTGTTCCTCATTTTAAAAACTTACAAATAATGTGGCGGCCTGGCATCGAATCCTAAATTAGAATCAGTATCTAAACACTACATGTAGAATTCAAGCACTTTCCATTAGCTGTTGCTAAGGTCCTAGTTAAGTCACCATCATCTGTCACCTGACTTACTATTTCTCTCTGTATTTGTTTCACTACATATCCAATGACCTCCTTCAGTCCAGCACTTCAAGGCATTTGTTCTCTGTGCCTAAAATATTCTTACCTGGGTGTTTGGATATCACTTCTTTCAAAAGCCACCATGTTAGAGATATCTTCATTTAACATACTATCTAAAATTAGTCCTTTTCCTTCTTTATCCTAATTTATTCTCTTCTTAGGACCTGTCATGACCTGGTGAAATTATTTGTTCATTGTTTTCCATATAGAGTCACTAGAACATAAAGCACCATAAGAGTGTCTTTGTTTTGCTTTCTGATATATCCACAGACTTCAGAACAGTGCTTAGCACAGGGTTGCCACTCAAAAATTTGAATGTAACTAATCATAATCTAGGTCTCACACAATGGGATAGAAAGGAAGAGAAGATAATTTGGTACTCTAAAAGGGCTGGGAAAGGGAAAACTAAATAACTGAAAATGAAACAGCCCTTTGCTTCCAACTGAGTTTAATGTAATCGGATTCTAATGAAACATTCAAACATTTGTAGCTGTTTCTAAGAAAGGTATTGAGTTTACTTATTTCTTTCTTTTGTTAACGTCAGTTTTCTTCAAACATGACAAGAATGGCTAATAGGACCTTTCTGTGTCTGAAAATAAACAGATTCCTGATAGTAAAGTGTTTCAGACATAAAATAACCTCTTGATTACCCATTACCCCAAATACTACCACTTGCCTACACCATCCCAAACCTCTGACATACACACAATATAAATGTCTGAGAATGTTTTGAATCACTTGATGACAACGTTCATGCACTCACGTTAAATATTTGCATCATTAACGTCACCAGATGGCCACCGTTTTAAGGAAAGGCCAGCTGCTTAACTCCCTGGGATTTCCAACAGATCAAATTATTGTAGAACTTACATTTAAAAATTTTAAAAGGAATGAATAAAGCCAGTTTAAAGATTGTACAATGAATCCATTTTTTTTTTGTTTGTTTTGTTTTGTTTTTTTTTTTTTTTGTAGCTCAAATACATTTGCTATTAACATGCAACGAGGGTAGGAGTTCAAGAAGGCATCTAAGAAAGAGTTCCTATGGGACCTCATGGCGTATTTGGTTGTAGGGTATGAATTTGACTGTCTAATTCTAGTCATTTCGAATGAAATTGTGCTGTATATGTCAAAGTTATTCCAAATGTTTCTAATTAGCATTTGAAAGCCATCGTGAGTTCAGAAATCACCCTTTAAGACTTGGGATAACTGACCAGGTGCAGTGGCTTACGCCTGCAATCCCAGGACTTTGGGAGGCCAAGATGGGAGGATCACGAGGTCAGGAGATGGAGACCATCCTGGCTAACCACTGCAAGACACCGTCTCTACTAAAAATACAAAAAATTAGCCAGGCACGGTGGCACGTGCCTATAGTCCCAGCTACTTGGGAGGCTGAGGCAGGAGAATCACTTGAACCCAGCAAGTGGAGGTTGCAGTGTGCAAAGATCGCGCCATTGCACTCCAGTCTGGCCGACAGAGACAGACTCCATCTCAAAAAAAAAAAAAAAAAAAAAAAAAAAAAGACTTGGGATAATGAGATGGAGTGACACATAAATACAAGTGAGATGCAGAGGTAGTCAGAGCATAAGTTATTTGAATTATGGTAGTTTTGACTAGCTTGATTTGTTTCTTTTAAAATTATATTACAAGTAGGCAGAAGCTTTTTGTTTGTTTGTTTTTTGTTTTTTGAGACGGGGTCTCGCTCTACCGCCCAGGCTGGAGGACAGTGGCGCGGTCTTGGCTCCCTGCAAGCTCCACCTCCCAGGTTCACACCATTCTACAGCTTCAGCCTCCCGAGTAGCTGGGACTACAGGCTCCCATCAAAATGCCTGGCTAATTTTTTTGTATTTTTAGTAGAGACAGGGTTTCATCGTGTTAGCCAGGATGGTCTTGATCTCCTGACTTCGTGAACCGCTCGCCTCGGCCTCCCAAAGTGCTGGGATTACAGGCGTTAGTCACCGCGCCCTACCGGCAGAAGCATTTTTAAATGAGAAAATAAATTTAACTGTAGTACAGACAATTTTCAAAATAAAAAATATATACATTTGGCACCATAATGTAAACAATGCTATTTATTAATTTTGGGTAAATAATTCCAAATTTTATTTTTTCTTATGTATGTTTAAACATATACAACTTATGTTTCCTTTTATCATGTTACTGTGGAAGTAATATATCAAAATGGCTTTCTCTGGATTACCACAATCTACTCATTTCAATATCTCTAGTCTCCTTGAATCCCTTCCCATCTTGTTTTGCTTTTTCCCAGGAAGTGTCTCTCCTATTCACAAAATAGTCTCCTTGGTTACCATGTGACTTCTATGATTTTCTTCCTCTCCAGGACAGGCTCATAATTTTATCTTCTGAGACTCCCTGTGCCACTGATCTTTCCATTTCTTTGGATTCTGAAGCCTGTCTAAGGATGTAATAAAGCTGAGATGCTGCTATGATGCCCACTTAATACATGTCCCCCAGGAACACTTTTCTCTCAGCGCTTAGAAAATGTCCACTTCATATTCCAATGAATATGGGCGGAGAATG
Source organism: Macaca fascicularis (assembly GCF_037993035.2). Classification (NCBI taxonomy): domain Eukaryota; kingdom Metazoa; phylum Chordata; class Mammalia; order Primates; family Cercopithecidae; genus Macaca; species Macaca fascicularis. Next base: position 93,131,514 of record NC_088385.1, read on the forward strand.
TCATGTCTTGTTCAGCAGTACTGCTGTCATATCCTCCTTCTTCTTTTTTTTTTTTTTTTTTTGAGATGGAGTTTCACTCTTGTTGCCCAGGCTGGAGTGCAGTGGCGCGATCTCAGCTCACTGAAACTTCCACCTCCTGGGTTCAAGAGAGTCTCCTGACTCAGCCTCCTGAGTAGCTGGGATTACAGGCACCTGCCACCACGCCCGGCTAATTTTTTGTATTTTTAGTAGAGACAGGGTTTCGCCATGTTGGGCAGGCTGGTCTAGAACTCCTAACCTCAAGTGATCTGTCCTCCTCGGCCTCCCAAAGTGCTGGGATTACAGGCGTGAACCACAGCAACTGGCCACTGTCATATGCTTCTAAAGGTTAACATGTGTTCCCAATTCCTCACAGGTGATTTTCTAAATACAGCTATTTTATAATCACACCCATCCATTTAAAACAGCAGTAAGTTTCTTGAGGATGGAGTAGCTATACTCCAAGTGACTTGGCTCCCATGTAAGTGAATTCTTGACAGGTCCACGGTGGCAATTCTACTACTGTGAATCAAATTTCAGTATTTTAGCACATGTATAAAATATATTTTCATATTTAAGTTTTTGCTAAATATAGTTATACTCATAATATATTGCCCTAATTGCCTTTACTTAACATTACATTATTAGTATCTGTCATAAGTCCACATTTGAATGTAATTCCAAAATTTTAATATTTCCATAAATATATTTGAGAGGATACAGTGCAAAAATAGAAATATCTGATACCAAGGATTCTCTATCCTGATGTGGAAACATCATTTTGTGTCTATGACGGCAGAAGTGAAGAATATAATAAATATTTTGACACCAATATTTCCTAATGGAATTAAATGATGTAGTAGTACAGCTAGAAATATTAACCAGATTCTTTCCCCATTTTAATATCAGGCTAGAGTTTGCTGTTCCAAGTTTCTGAATCACGGCTTTTTAATATTCCTCATGTACCCCTTTTTCCAAGTATAATAACATATTGTTTCATTAGATGTTGCCTATGACCTCCTTGTATAGCTTATTCACTTCAATATTTATTGAACTACATTATGCATCAAGTACCGTATCAGATGTTAGGGGTACAAAGGATGAATAAGACATTGTTGCTGCTCTGAGCCACATGGCTACAGTTTTACTTGGAAACTACATGTCCACATTCATCACTTCTATCTCTTGACTTTTCTGTAGACCAATAAAAAGAAAATAAAAGAGAGAGAGAGAGAAAAAAAAAAAACACACCCTAATATCTAATAGAAAGAGAGGATAAAACAGAAGGGAATCAGTATTCCTCAGGGAAGATTAGCAGTCTAAAATATTACCTGAGTGCACCTCTATTTTATCTATAGATAATTTTAATTCAATATGTCTTATATCTATATATTTTATAAACAAATCTAAAATGCATACAATGAATGTGTTTGTAGAAATATTTATGTAAGCCAGTGGAATAAATATATTTGGCTTGAACTAAGAAAATACCCTTCAAACACACAAAGAGAGTTTCTGCAGCTTTCAGTGAATCAGAGGAACCTCTTTTGGGGAGGAGGAGGAATCAAGAGAATTCTCACATACACAGGATTTTTCTGCACTCTCATAGAATGAACACTGTATTAGTCTCTCAATATTTTCTATGTAAGAGAAATAACAATTTGCCTTTGTGGAAAAAACATTTTTTATGCTGATAAATCCTGTTTTCTTTTTATGTATGTAAAACTCTAATTTCAAACTAAAAAGACATTTAGTCAGCAAGGAACAGTTAGATATATGTCATTATAGTACTTAGATATTCACTACAGCCAAGAGAATTAATTCTTGTTAAGATCAGCAAAGTGAAACTAAACAAATACAGCTTGTCAACTGACTAACTCTTCAGGGAACAAATATCTACTAGCTGGTAAATATTATCTGGGATTATCAAAGCCATTGTCAAGAAAATATGAACTGGTGGTTTCTTATGTCTGGAGGGAGCATGAAATGTGTGCAGATTTGGAAAGAGAAAATAATTAGCTTGATGCTTTTTCTAATTCAGCTTCAGATACTATAACTATTATAATGTATAAATTAATGATCAATCTGAATATTAATGACCATAAGGAAGTTCAAATAAATTAGAAGGCAAATGAATAACAAAGTTAAAATAATGAATAATTAATTTTACTATAGCCATTCTCTCTCAAATAATGATATGGGTACTTGCATTCATAAAAATACAGCAATCTAAGTAAATTTAGAAATGCTTAATGTCTTAAAACATTGAGTTGCAAGAATAATGCTTAAATATATTTCTATTAATACAATAAATAGCATAATTCAATCTAATGTTTTTTCTTTGTTCTCGTGAAAAATTGTTCAGTTACAGAAATCGGAACCTGTAGTTGTCTGTCTACTATATTGGGAGAATATAGGAAGTATAAGATATTTATGTGGACAAAGGCATGTGATCCAAAAGTATGCTAAAATTCAAATTGGAAATTGGAGACAAAGAATGAGGAATATTCGTGTGCATATGTGTATTTTCGTTCTAATTCTCAGTTTACCTTGGTTATATTCCAACTTAATACAGCAAATATCCATTCAGTATAAGCCACACCCTGTGTTAGGTTCTATACATAATAGAGTAATGACTACAACATAGTTGCTTGCCCATAAGTAGCTTACAATCTAGTAACGGTATAAGGAAGTACATAATTATATACAAGCGAAAAACAAGATGGACATCTTAAAATGGAATAAACTTCTGTCAGGGACAGTTAGGAAAAGCTTCATGGTGAATGTGATAAAAAAGAACTTGGATTATATGGAAGGCACCATTATTTTACTTATATAAGCTTATATATAACTTTCAGCAAAGCACAGTGTTAAAAAACACGATATGGAAATGTAGATGTCCTTTCAGCATGAGCAACATGAAATAATGTCTTTATTGCAGGGAGGAGAGAATGCTTCTGTTCTTCCACCACCCTCAAAGTTTGCCAACGTATGCTCTTGCAAATTCCCACGGAAAGAGACATTGTCAATGTAACTAATCAGAATCTGAAATATTGCAATTGCTCTCCAATGGAATGCAAGGTACACAAAAGGCAAGAATTTAGTTGGCTTTATGTATGTGTCTACATCCTATGATAGTGTCTAGTATATAATAGGTACTTTACAAATGTGTGTTGAATGAATAAAAAAGCACTAAAAATGGCGGTTATTACTTGTTACTAAGTAGTTGTTTTCCTCTATCAGAATGTGTGCTTTTTGAAGGTAGGGACTATCTCTTACTTAACTATCAGAAACACATGGTTATTCTGGGCACTGTTTAATGTTTTAGAATGAATGGATGCCAGAAAAAATATTAATGAACAGCCCAACACTCTACATGAAAAGGGCAAATGTCTTGGCATTTCAGATAACATAAATATAAACAAGCTATCAAACATTTAAAGGAAGTCAAATAGGTTTTGACCTTTTCAATTACATCCATCCTTTAACTCAAAGGCATTATTAGCACTTAAATTACAGTGTTGTGTAAACAAATTTCAGTTCAACTAGTCATCTTCTGGAGGAAACAAAATGTGTCCAGTGTAAGTTGATTTAATTATAAAGTAGAAAATCAGAATTTGTCACAAAGGAGAAGCTGATGATGTCAACATATCATTTGCCAGTCTGCTCAGGAAAAGGAACACAAAACACAGAAATACATTGCACTTTCATGTGTTTATATGGGAAAGGAAAAACTCCAAAGGGAAAATCCCTGAGCAACACAAAAGGAATTTCACCTCTACCACTTGCAGGGTAAAACAAAAGATTTTGAATAATGTGTTTCCCCCGATTTGTAGCAAAAATGACTCTGGAAATCTGACCTTTAACAGATGACTACTTCAAACACTCCCCCTTTTTTTTTACTTTCTTCCTAATTTATGTGACAAACGGGAAAAGTGATTTCCATTATATTATGAACAGGTCATCCCCTCCCTTACTGCATTTTCTCAGGGTCAACAAAATCATGAGCAGTAATGGATGTCTACTAAAGTTGAGGTGGTAGAAAAGCCGAGTCAAATTGAAATAAAACCCTGACGAAAAATTTATGCCTCGAGTTTTAATATCATCGATGGTCTGGTAATCAGATCTAATGTGTTAGAAATCTGTGGAGATTATAAATCAGATTTTTCTCACTAATAGAAGCTTTCTAAAACATTCCCTTTAGCAAATTATTTTCTTAGGAAGTGGCAGAGATGATATTTTGCACGTATTTGAAAGGAGAACTTATCTGGTGCGAAGCAATTTTTAAGCCAAAAGAGATAACATATGCTTAGGCAAGATCCATTAAAAATGTTTTGATTCTTTTTATGAATTCTCAATATACCTGGAGTAGAGCAAAACTCCTACTTATTATATATGTGTACCTAACCAGTGGGTTACATTCTGCCTTTCTAATCATCTGCCTATCTAACTACCCATGTAACATGAACAAAGGATTGGCTTATTGTAAAGCAGAGGGTTTAATTAATCAAAGAAGAATCTAGTTCTGGAAATCAAGTATGTACAACAATCATCACAATCTAAATGTTAATAAATAATGTCTTTATATTGCTAAGTAGAACTGAGGAACCTCAGAACCTATGTATTTGAATTCCTCTGAACATAGATGTGATATACAGGGTATGTATTCCTCTTTCATTTAAAATTATCTTAGATTCACCCAGTTAACATAGAGTGTAAAATTCTAACATTCATTTTGGCAATATAATAATAGTTTGCTGCATTTATATAGAAATGTATTGTTGACAATGAATATGCTCATAATTATATTATTTAATACCAAGTAACAGCCTTCTAACAAAGACAAATGTCATTAGACATTATAAAATCAAAGCTTAAAGGGGTTAAGTGTGGCTCACGCCTGTCATTCCAGCATTTTGGTAGGCCGAGGCGGGGTAATCACTTGAGGTCAGGAGTTTGAGATCAGCCTGGCCAAAATGGTGAAACCCCGTTTCTACTAAAAATACAAAAAAAATTATCTGGACATGGTGGCATGTGCCTGGAATCCCAGCTACTCAGAAGGCTGAGGCAAGAAAATCACTTGAACCCAGGAGGCCGAGTGAGTTGAGATAGCACCACTGTACTCCAGCGTGGGTGAGAGAGCGAGACTCTGTCCCAAAAAAGAAAAAAAAAGACGGGGGGGGTGGGGTGGCGGTTAAATAACTTGCTAAAGATTGCCAGTTTCAGCAAGATGATCCCATTTTGATTATTTATGTATATGGAAAAATTTTAAAGTTAAAAATCCTACACTTGTTTAACAAATATTAGCTTGTTATCTATTATTTTGGTGATTGGTTAAGATAACATTCACAAAAGAGTTCAAGAAATTTTTTTCTCAAATAAATTAACATAAGATACATTACCAACTACTTCAAATGTGGTCAGATTTGGAAAGAAAAACAGTGTAATAGAGTACTTGAGAACACAAGATCTGAGGCCAGTGTGTTTTGGTTTAAACCCTAACTTGGTCATTCACTCTCTGTTCTTAGACTATTTATTCTCTCTCACCTTCAGTAATTTTTCAGATGAATATGGGGAAAATGAACCTAACTCAGAGAGTTATGCTGTGGTTGAATGAAATAAAACATGAACAGATTTAGAAGAGAGCCGAATACAAGTGTTCCACCTACACATTGCCTATGTGTTTATTCATACATCAACAAGGAATGCCAAATAAAGAGTTGCCCTCAGCCACTCTCGTATTGAATCAGTGAGTATGTGTGTACATGTTAATGTGTGTGTCAAGGAGAAAAACAAATAATTGGCAGTTGGATAAGAGGAGAAAATCAATTTCACAAGTTTGAAGTTGAAGATTTGACTGGGAATGTCACCAATTCCTAACACAGAACACAGAACACCTATATCTGGACTCTGGGAGATGCTCTTTGATGTTCTGTGGAGAGAAAAACACTCCCTGATCCCATACAGCAGTCAGTACATGGCATTTCCTATAACATTATAAGTAAAATTTTAATAATTTGTAGAATCAACAGCCGTAATCTGCCAGCAGTGGTGAAAAGACTCATTGAGGCAGGTAATCGCGGAGGGGGTCTCTAGGTCATTCTGTTTTAGATTTTTTTTTAAGTTAGATTTATTCTGTTGTATCATATGTAGTGTTAGGAATTTTGCATGACTACTGCCCTTATGGTGCAATGTGAATTAAATGGGTTTTAGAAAAGAAAGTGGTATTTTGCAGGAAACAGTTTTCTTCATAAGCAGCTCATATGCAAGTCTGTTTTCAAATAAGTAAATTTATATGATGAAGTTTTGGTGCTTACTTGGTAAGCAACTAGGAATTTGGAAGCAAGCCAAGGGGCCAGTACTTAACACATTTAAATCAAAACCAATATTATAGGCTAGCAGACACTTTGATGCTAATGACACATTACATTATTCTTCAGATCTTTATTTCAAGGACTCCGAAGGTACAGCCTTTGATAGGTGACAGGCTTGCTGGGTTTCAAGGAGTGAAAACTTTGATTCCTCAGAGTTACTAGGTTTCACAGTTGTAGCACCTTGGACTTGATATTTTGTTGGTGAATTCCAGGACAATTTCTTCCTGCTACAAGTACAAAGAAGGGTGAATTAAGTGCCCTTGTCAATAGCAAAGCAGAGGAACACAATTTCACTTAGTTTTTTTTTTTTTTTCTTTTGAATTTGATTAGGAATTCCCTTTCTAAATAGGTATGATATGAGTATCTAAAAATAGTCATAATTTAAAGAAAATCTCAAGAAAATAACTATTTTTGAGCTGAATTATCCTTTGTAATGTTTCCTTGTGAAATAAAATTGCAGTAAGTATATGTATATATTCATTTTATAACAGTTCTTGCTATCAAAATCAGTTAAAGACAGCTCAGCTCTGTTTGTTTTATTCTATTCTGACTTCAAAAGTTTGTGAATTATTTTTTACTATATACAAGTTTATAATATGTATTATGTAATGGATTAAATGTTTTTATACAGAACTGGATATTTTATTCTCAAGTAATATTTGACATTAATTTATTTTAAGTGTTTCAAATAATGTATGCTATCACAGTAGCAATAGTAATAACAATAAAAAGGCATGAAAATGGGTCAGGATGAACATTTCTTGTTTAGTATATACAATTCAGATTGAAAAAGCCATCTGGTTTAGTTTTTTGTAAAAACTATGTATGTTTCCCTAAAGATGAATTCCAGAGAACATCCGATAATAAGATATTTAAATTGAATTATTTGAAATAGTGATATAACATTATCTTAGACTAATGGAGATCCAGCAATTGGGGAAAAAATTACAAGTAAAGAAAACAAAGGATTTGAATTGATTTTTATAAATTGAAAGGTAACTGGAGATTAAGATACTCAGCCCTTTATGTCATGTGGATGTTTATTGAAGAATGACTGTATGCCTAACATTGCACTTTGTATGCACACTTGAGAGAAACTCTCCATCAAGTATGAATCTCTGTGCTGAGTCAGCATGCTTCTGTGGTTTGAGTATCATTCTAAATGCAAAATAGGTACCAATCTGTGTCTGGTAAACAGTGTATGCAAGCATAAGTCCTGGTTTGCACTGACAGTTCTTGGGTACGTAGTCAGAAATCTTGACAACTCATACATCAGTGCAAAGCTCTTGGCCGACGCTAGTTGTCCCCTCTACTTAATAACCTCTATTTTCCCCTTCACATTAGTTGCTTGAGTTTTGTCTCCCCTAATTTACTCTAATTCATTCCTAAACCCTTTCTAATTTGTATTCTTCCCACACTACCCCACTGCAACTGCTATTCCCAAGGTCACCAATGACCTCCTTTTTGCTAAAACCAATCAACATTTCTCAGTTTTTGTTTTTGTTTTTTTCCCACACATGAACTGGTACTTCATCTGACACCATTTCCTCCTTCCATCTTCCTGAAATACATTTTTAAATTCTTGTTACATCTCTTTTAGTGTTTTGTCTACTTATTTGAGCTGTCTTGATTCATTCTGCCTCTTCTTAAATGTTGATATTTTTAAAAGACCTGTGCTTAGCCTTTTATTTTTTTCTTTTACTTATAAAACAAACAAAACCTCTCTTATTCCATTGCTGGGTTAGTTCATCCATCTTCGTAGGTTTATTTATATTCGTATGGTTCCCAGGGCAGCTTTTTCCCATGAACTCCGGGTCTATAGATTCGGCTGCATAATGCATATTCTTTTGACTCCACTTGCTCAGATTCATCTACTCTTCTTCTTCCCCCTGCTATCACCTCTGTTTAGGTCACATCTTCTCTTTCCTCAATAAATTTTTAATGTACACTTGACCGATCTATCTGTTTTAAGATTGTCTAGCTTTAGTCCATCAATAATCAAAAGGGATTTTTTATAAAATATAAATGTATTCATGTCACTTTTCTAATAAAACTAAAACTCTCCAGTGATTTCCTCCTTCAAACAGGTTACAACACAAACTACATACTAAGGTGTTACAAGATTTATTTTGTAATAGTTCCTCTCCTTCCTCTCCTCCCCCTTGTTTCTAACCTCTGTCACCTAACTCAATGCTATTGTCATACTGACTTTTTTCAGGTTGATATGGACTATAAATTGTTTTCTCTGTCTCTGGGTGTTTGTATATGCTGTCTGAAATGCTGCACCATTGTATTTGGCTAATCCTGTTCATTGTTTTAGATTTAATCTTAGAAAGTACTCTTCTTGGACTACTTGCTCCACACACTGAAGACTAGTTTAAGCACCATTTCTGTGAATCTCAGTACCTAGCTCCTGAGTAGATACTTGCTTCCTTCATGAAAGCGTGATTCCAGAAGGCCAGTACTGAGTCTTACTTATTGTTATTTTCCTTAGAGTTTAGCATAGTGACTGGAATAAAGTTGGTGTTAAATAAATATCTATGGTGTGATTTCAAAAGGCCAGTACTGAGTCTTACTTATTGTTATTTTCCTTAGAGTTTAGCATAGTGACTGGAATAAAGTTGGTGTTAAATAAATATCTATGGTGTGATTTCAAAACCACTACTACCAACTACTCCAAAAACCTAAGAAGCAAGTCTACATAACAGAAGGTCAGCATATTTTAAGATATACTCTTGGATTAACATGGCATTATGTCACAGCTGTATATAAAGATCTAAGTCATCTTACAGCAGACTGAAGGGTCTAATTTATGGCCACTCAAAACGTGAGCACAGATATCCTACTGACATCACTGAAATACATTGTTCATGTGTCACTGAAAGTGCATATGTTTTCAATGAAAGAACAAGAAAATAATGAAAAGTACAGTCTAATGTAACAATTTAAAGGCACAGCGTTTTCAGGGTTGGTTGATGTAGCATCTCTACAAAACTATCAAAGGCCTGGATTCTTTTCAGCACTCATCCCTCCCATACTAATTGTCTTGGTTCTCTGGCTACTTAGAGTTGGTAAGATATTTGTAGCGGTTCCACTAAAGATATTTCATTTATGTGTCTTTATTTTAGGAGAAATAATTATCATTTCCACCCTATCCCAGCAGGTTTCTGCCTATACCTTATAAGCAAAAACTAGGTCTCAGTTTTATTTCTAGCAAGGAAGATGGGCTTATAACTATTATCCTAAATTAATAAATAGAGAAGTATAAATGGATGCCAAGAAGTTAAACACCATTGCTAATACAAAACCAAGGGTCCAAAATGTTGTCACTGTTTAGGGTCTGAATCCAAAACCAACACATAGGATGCTTCTTTATTAAGCATATATGTGAACATCATGAATGGAAACAGTGAACAGGGAGTTCTTATATGGTCAGTTAAAATAGTATAATTGCAAGCAGATATGTAACTTACTAAATAATTAAAGGATCATCTCCAGTTCAATTAGAAAAAACACAAAAGTTGATTCTAGAGGTGACAGAAATAATTTAACATAAGCAAAATATTCTGAAGCCATGAGATTACAAAGCAGAGTTATTTAATGTGATTATCTTGGTAAACAGGTCCTGAAGATGATTTCAAAAAATATTAGCCAAATTTGCATACCTGGTAAAGGCTTTATCTTAAACAAGAAAAATATATTATATGTCCCATTAGCTCAGTCTTTAATATATGATATATAAATATTTATAGATATTTATAAAATATATTTATATATCTATATATTTATACATAGATATATTTATATATCATATATTAAAGTATATAATTTAAAGTATATTAAACTACATATATACATATATTTACATATGTATTCCAGCTCTAAATACATATTTTTAGAGAGGGAAGGTGGGGGAGAGAGAGAAGAAAGAATGTGGATAAACAGTTTAATATAAACATGATAAGGATATAGAAAACCCACACACACCACACATATACATAAACACACACATACAAATGAACAAAATGGCAATCTACTTAATAAAACAGTGTGAATTAAAGTTCTGGATATAGATAACCTACTTATAAGTTGTTTCCCAGCTCTATTATTCACTAGCAGTGTGACTTTCCTAAATAGTCCTAGGTTTTCTTATCAATAAAATTGTGATACTTTGCAGTTTAGGATTGTTGGGCAATTAAACGGGAAAATGTGTAAGTGTTCAACACAGTGACTGGCATGCTTTAAATCTCACTTGAAAATTAGCTATAATAAAAAAATTACAATATTAGACATGCAATATAGCCATCATAAAATTATAAGCAAAATTTTATTCATAAAAATTTTAAAATTGTCTATTAAAACCTTTTATTTAATCAGGTTCAATGAGCCAACCAAAACCATTGCTCCTATAAGTTTAATTTCTTTCCTTTATTCATATCTCTGTGGAAATTAAGCAGACAGATAATGTCATACAGATCAATATCAGAAGAGAAACTTGTGTTGCTTTAAGTTCTTTGAAGCTCACAGTCTACTTACAATAAAGATTTCTGAAAATATGAATCACAGATATGACATTAGGGAAGATAGAAAACAAGAGACCTACAAGAAAACATGAAAAAGTGACATAGTATACTTAACTGTAACAATTAATTGGTAGATAATTTTATCTTTCAATATTGAGGGTAAATAATAACTAAAGTCTACCCAAATTTTCTTCCTTTAAAATCTGTGCTCTTGGCATCTTGCACAAATAAGCTTAAAATATCCACACTGGGGTTGTAGAGTCACTTGAAATATATGGAATTATTTTTGCAAAATTTGAATAGATTTTAGTTATCATTTACTGTGAAGTAAGTATATTGCCATCAATAAGTATAATGAGTTTGTTGAGTCATTTCTCTTTACTTTTTGATAAGCTGTATGAACCTAAAATAAAATTAGGAGGTAAAAAAAAGCAAAACAAACAAACAAAAAACAAAACAAAAAAAAACCATGCATTAGTGGTTTTTGTTCTCCAATGGAGTCACTGTTAAGGGGTATGCAAATCCTGCATGTTAGAGTTAACAAAGCTCATCTTCTGCCAGTACATTGCATAGTCAAGTAATACAAAAGACTGAACACATGGAAGATGCTTTGAGCTGTTTGCAAAGAATGACCCATGATAAAAAGAATTTACTTGTCTTGGAAGTCACCATATTTTATTTTAATCATTTTCATAATTTTCTTATTATGCTATCTGATGTTTCCTAATACAATCATCAAGTTTGCAAAATCATAAAAAAATCATTATGGTACAATTGTGGGCACATGCATTCTCAGTCATAGGGTTTATCTGAATTCAGCTTACATGGTTTCAGGGTTAGCAGTTACAAAGCTGTTAGCTGAAGGGGAAGCTCTAATGTACTGGAAAACTTGGACAGCACAGATATAGCTTCATAGTAGATCTAAATTTGTATTGTATGCCATCTTCAAATTGTTGAGCCTTTTTACTCAATAATCAATATTTCATCCAGCACAATAATAAAATATAGAATTATTTATGGTTATAATTAAGGTGTACTTTTTTAGTCACAAGAGGAATGAAAAAGTGACTGGAGAGGTGATGTGATTTAATGAAAAGGCCATTGAATAAGCAGCTAACGCTCTCAAATGAGATAATGAATGTGAAAGGCTTTGAAAAAAAGATAAAGTATTATGCAAGCTCATAGTATTAATATTAAAAGCCTAAAATGTTCATTTCTAGTAGACCTCATGGGTTTTTTGGCTGTCTATCAGAATCACATTAAAAAGTATTCTATAAAAACAGTAATATTTGGTACCATATGAAAATCTAAGACTCATGTTTTAACGTCAAACTTGGAATTTACTGCTTTTATGATATTAAAGGGTGACCCTTAATATCCGTTGGTATGTATCATAGCAACTGCATTATTAAAACTAGGTATGTTCCAAAAAGGCTGTCAGAGACCATGACACACTTTGATTCAATCTCATTGGAGTAACTGCAATCTAATTGTCCCAAAGTCATCACTTTTGGATGTCTCAATAAATCTGGCTTTGATAACATGAAAATTTTTATTTAGGAAAGCTCGTGGAGGAAGGAACATGACTACTTTTGCTGTAAAATGCCAAATTACACAGAAACTTCTGAGGGTCAGTGAAAGCCTTAAATTAAGGAGCCAGAAGCGGTCTCTCTCCCTCTCTCTGTTTGTCTCTCTCTCTCTCTCTCTCTCTCTCCCTCTCTCTCTGTTTCTACTTCAGCTGACACGTAAATGTGTTTCAAAGAAGCATGTTTTACAATTACAATTAATACCGATTACAATTAATATGTATTTATTTCATATCCTTTCAGATATCCTTTCCAAGTGAAGTTCAAAAATCTTCATAAAATAATCCCATTAATCCTTAAAGCATGCTTATGTGGAAAGTAGAAAGAGCAATGTTATTCATCCTTTTATAAAGTGAGAAAAATAAAGTATAAAAGATTTTAGATAAGCTATAACAATTAAGTCAGTGGGAAATCCAGACATACAACTAAGGTTTTATAATTCTTTTTCTTCTATTTTTCTCTAGTAATGGCATTTTTAATTATTTTACTTTTCTTTATTTATTAAAAGATCTTATCCCTCTATTCTCTAGTAGAACATGTACTCCTGGAAGGCAGGAGATATAAAATATAATTTTAAAATTATATCTCTAATGCATATTCTAATGTGCAGAAATTAATTAATAAATATATTTTAAATTGCATTAAATCAAGTGTGCTTTGTTTTTCATTTCAAGAGTACACACACACACACATACACATATATATAATATATATTATACATATATGTGTTTTGTTTTTATTCAAACATCACAAGAGTCACACAGTGAAAAGCAGGTATCTCTCCTATCTAGACATAAACGCCCTGACCCAGAGGCAAATGTCTATCACTTTTTTACTTGTCTCGGATGTTACCATATTTTATTTTAATCATTTTCATAATGTTCTTATTATGCTATCTGATGTTTCCTAATACAATCATCAAATTTACAAAATCATAAAAAAAATTCATTATGGTACAAATGTGGGCACATGCATTCTCAGTCACAGGGTTTATCTGAATTCAGCTTACATGGTTTCAGGGTTAGCAGTTACAAAGCTGTTAGCTGAATCTATCTATCTATACAATTTAATGTAAATTAATGAACATGTGTGTCTTTGTGTTTCTATTTATTTTTGAACAATTGGGAGCAAGATGAATATACTGTTCTACATTTGTGGGTTTTTAACAACAATATTTACTGGGTAACTTTTTAAATAAACTCTTCATTTGGAAATAATTTTAAATTTACCACGTAGCAAAAATTTTAAAAAAATGAGGAACATTCATCTACTTTTAACTAACATTAAGATTCTGCTCTTATAAATATTTTACCTTCTTGTTTAATCATTTGTTTAATCTTTTTCTTTCTCCCTCCAGCCCCTCTCCTGGCTCTCTTTCTGAAATCATTTGAGGGAAGTTGCGTACATCATGGTCTATTACTTCTAAATATTTATATTTTTATTGCCTAGAATAACCCTTTTATTGTATATTACCACATTAAAATTATCAATATTATATTTAATATTGATATGATAATTTCAACTAATACATGTTTGCATTTCAACTTTGCCAATTGAAATGTTTGCATTTTCACCCCTTCAGTATGGGACCACGTCTAGAATAAGGTGTTACATTTAGTTATTTCTTTTTAGCTTTCTTTAACCTGAATTATATCAGAGCCTTTCTTTGTCTTTAATGTTATGGATAATTTTGAAGAATACAATTTCCCCACTCTGTTTTTAATAGATATTCCTCACCTTCAGTTTGTCTGATGTTCATGATTAGTTTTAAATTATGCACTCCTGGCAAAAAAAAAAAAAAAAAATACACAGGTGATTTTGTTGTCTGGGAAAAGAATCTGGGGGTACATAATATCCATCTGTACCTCACTGATAATTGTTTTATTATACTTTAATTTCTGGGGTACATGCGCAAAACATGCAGGTTTGTTACATATGTTTACATGTGCCATATTGGTGTGCTGCACCCATTATCTCGTCATTTACACCAGGTATATCTCCTAATGCTATCCCCCCTCCCCCCTCCCCACAATAGGCCCCGATGTGTGATGATCCCCTTCCTGTGTCCAAGTGATCTCATTGTTAAATTCCCATTGTTAAATATCCACCACCCGTTGTTAAATTCCCATTGTTAAATTAAACACCCATGAGAACAGGCGGTGTTTGGTTTTCTGTTCTTGTGATAGTTTGCTGAGAATGATGGTTTCCAGCTGCATCCATGTTCCTACAAAGGACACAAACTCATCCTTTTTTAGGGCTGCATAGTATTCCATGGTGTATATGTGACACATTTTCCTAATCCAATCTGTCACTGATGGACATTTGGGTTGATTCCAAGTCTTTGCTATTGAGAATAGTGCCACAATAAACATATGCATGCATGTGTCTTTATAGCAGCATGATTCATAATCCTTTGGGTATATACTCAGTAATGGGATGGCTGGGTCAAATGGTATTTCTAGTTCTAGATCTTTGAGGAATCACCACACTGTCTTCCACAATGGTTGAACTAGTTTACACTCTCACCAACAGTATAAAAGTGTTCCTATTTCTCCACATCCTCTCCAGCACCTGTTTCCTGACTTTTTAATGATAGTCATTCTAACTCATGTGAGATGGTATCTCATTGTGGTTTTGATTTGCATTTCTCTGATGGCGAGTGATGATGAGCATTTTTTCATGTGTCTGTTGAAAAAAATGTCTTCTTTTGAGAAGTGTCTGTTCATATCCTTTGCCCACATTTTGATGGGGCTGTTTGTTTTTTTCTTGTGAATTTGTTTAAGTTCTTTGTAGGTTCTGGATATTAGCCCTTTGTCAGATGAGTAGATTGCAAAAATTTTCTCCCATTCTGTTGGTTGCCTGTTCATTCTGGTAGTAGTTTCTTTTGCTGTGCAGAAGCTCTTTAGTTTAATTAGATCCCATTTGTCAATTTGGCTTTTGTTGCCATTGCTTTTGGTGTTTTAGACATGAAGTCCTTGCCCCTGCCTATGTCCTGAATGGTATTACCTAGGTTTTCTTCTAGGGTTTTTATGGTTTTAGGTCTAACATTTAAGTCTCTAATCCATCTTGAATTAATTTTTGTATAAGGAGTAAGGAAAGGATCCAGTTTCAGCTTTCTACTTACGGCTAGCCAATTTTCCCAGCACCATTTATTAAATAGGGAATCCTTTCCCCATTTCTTGTTTCTCTCAGGTTTGTCAAAGATCAGATGGTTGTAGATGTGTGGTATTATTTCTGAGGGCTCTGTTCTGTTCCATTGGTCTATATCTCTGTTTTGGTACCAGTACCATGCTGTTTTGGTTACTGTAGCCTTGTAGTATAGTTTGAAGTCAGGTAGCATGATGCCTCCAGCTTTGTTCTTTTGGTTTAGGATTGTCTCGGCAATGTAGGCTCTTTTTTGGTTCCATATGAACTTTAAAGCACTGATAATATTAATTTTAGAAACACAATTAACTATTTTCTGGTTTTCCACAGTAATGATTATTTTTGTTCTTCCTTGAAACTAATAGGAAGTCCTTGGGAAGTCACTTTATGACTATACATGTATCATGCCCCACAACAAAATTAGTCCCTTCATTCAGCATCCATTGGTGACTCTTTTCTGATCCAATCTTGACTACTGTGGAAGCAAAAATGACAATTTTCCAAGTATCTCTCCCTCTGCATTTCTAATTGGCTGTCTGAATTCTAATGTTAAAAAAGATTATCTCTTCCCCCCAATTACTATCTCTTTATTATTATTATGGGCTGGTAAATTTTATTTTGTTTGACAGCTTGTAATTCATTACTGTTCCAAATTGTTTGGGTTCTGACATTTTTGTAGATTGGGTCATGACCCCATTCTTGAAAGTCTAGAAGGAGCAGAGTGGTCCTGCCTAAGAGGAAAAAGATAGCTGAGCTCAGTAGAGAGTGCATCAGCAGCAGTTGATTTCAGGCTGGCCTCAGATACCAGACCTGTTTGATTACTTTATGTGGGAAAGCAGTTCATAAAGTGCTTCCTAAAATGCCACGTAACCTCTTCCAACCTTCACTTCAGGTGGTTAACCACATGTCAAAAGGCCTGGTTTCATAATGCTGGCAAGCCTTTAGCTTCATACTCACCACCTGTCTGACTTGGCCCAACAAACCACTCTTCCTGAGCCTTGCCCGAGCCTGCTTTGCCAATCCAGCTCTCAAATCATCTGAGACTGGGGGAGGGGAGGACACTGAGAAAATATCACTGTGTTTACCTTTGGTAGCCTCCCAGTGTCTCAGAAGTTATCCCCACTCTACTGGCAACCTCCATCTTTTCATTATACCATCACACTGCCCAGTTTCCTCCCTTTGCTTGGGTCTTTTCATGACTGAGGCTCTGGGAACATATTTAAGGACTTTGGAGTAATATTTAAATTCTGTCTAGGGCCTCAACCTCAAGTAGAACAAGTTCTCTTTTGTGCAATTATGCAGACATTGGTTATAGAGCTGCACCCATTCAATCTAACTCCAGAGAACATATTAGAAAAACTCCCCAGTTGCAGGATCCTGCAATGCAAAGACATGTAAAACATTCCCCTTCAGCTCACTGGCTGCAAAGCTGGATTTGGTAAACAGAGATACTGCCTCAGGTTCAATCTATCTTTCCCTTGAATCTGCATCATTTCTTTTATTTAAGTGGCCTCTCAGATTCCTTTATGTTGATACTTTGTCCATGTGAATACGCATGGACTCTTTAAACAAGTATCTTTTTTGCTATTTCTTCTATAGCGTATTTCACATGTAATGACTTCTTTGTAACTCCTGTACTTTCTGTTTATCGGGACACATTGACTTTGGACTAAAGTTTCAAGAGCCTTTATCAATTTTATTTGATTGTCCGGGGAAGTACTTTAGAGTAGAAAAAAAAAAAAAAAAAAGATAGGGTATTTCAAGGCAAATAGAAAGAATACAAGAGAAGGAAAAATGGAGGAAGGGGGTTGCTGAAAACCTAGCTCTCCCATCTGAACTTACCTTTATACAGTGGCATGAGTAAGGCACTAATCCCCTACTCCCCACCACATATATAATCACACACATATACACATACAACACACACCTCCCAGTTCCTTATGGGCTCTAATGACTCCTCAGAACTTTCAGCTATGAAAGTTAAGGGAACTGACTCTAGCTACTAACAGAGCCAAGGAACAAGAGATCTTTTAGGTATTTTGCATTTTTAAGCACATTAACATTAAGGTGGTCCCAAGTGATAAAATCTGCAATGAGACTCTTTCCTCCTCTTTGACAATGGGTTGAAAATAGGGGTTTCTAACTGAAAATGTACTCTTTCCAAATAGTCTAATTAGTGGCAAACCCTGCAGTCATTTCTCCAGGTCTCCAAACTCAAAATGAGTACACGAGGGTAGAATTTCTTTTTGAGCTCACAGGGTAGGCAGCTGGCCATCTCACCTGGATCCAATCATCAATTTCTCTTGGTTACTGACAAATTTTTCTCAAGCAAAATTACTCTTGTTGGGTGAGCTCTGCTACTTGCAAGTTTAGGGAAATTAATAGAATATCTCTAACAAATGATTTGGCAGTGGCAGCTGACAGTCACTTAGAGGTCTCTGAGAATGTTCTGTGATTGTTCCATGTGGTAGACACACCCTGAGGTGACCCTCAATGATTCACATTCTTGTCTTATTCCCTCCCCTTGAGTGTGGGCAGAACCTATGACTTATAGCCAATAGAACAAGGCAAATGTGATGGGTCTCTCCCATGATTTTATTAGACTATGTAAGATTCCATTTTAGCAGACTTAAGCAAAAGATTCTCCTGCTAGCTTTGAAGAAGTAAGCTTCACTGTTATGAAAAGGCCTGTGAAGGAGCCTCCTGGCAAGGAACTAAGGTGGCCTATAGATTCTGAGGGTGGTACCCTACTGAGCCATCAGAAAAAGAGGGACTTCCATTCTACAGCTGCAAGAAACACAATTCTGCCAAAAACTTGGTCTGAAAATGAACCCTGAACTCCAGAGATTAAAAAAGATTAGTAGACACCTCTATTCAGCCTCTTGAGACCCATGAATAAAAGACTTATCCAAGCTGTGTCTATATTGCTGTCCGTAGAAACTGCGAGATAATAAACGTCTATTGTTTTCAGCATCTAAATTTGTGGTAATTTGTTACACGGAAATATAAAACAAATACATTTTTTTATGCAGTGAGAAGAGTCCAGGAGGAGAAAAGACTGTCCACATTAAGCCTGCCGCTGTGACTTTTAAGGCTACGGTGCTGCTGGTGGCGTTTGCCATTTTTCTTACTAAGATAAAAAAGTGAATTAAGATGAAAGAAATGCAAGAGAAATGCTTATAAATACTAAGAACAGCAGCATCTTGCCTAGGTCATACCTACGCCTACATGCACACAAGCAGTGCACATCCTATACTTTCTAGAATGCTTTGCACTGTTTAATGATCCTGGGCAGACATTTGCTAACTACCCTCCAGGCATATTTTTACCAACTAGATTGGGAAAGAGGGTGACTGCCACAGCAGCTCGGGGGTTGTGTCAGAAACTCTCAGGATGTAAGTTGTTTCTACCAACACTGTTGGGGCAGGAGACAGACGGGGATTAGTGAAGGGGTGGATTTCATTGCCACCCTCTAAAAGCAGCTTTTTCTCTCACCTCAGACCTTCTAGTTCTGGCTCTACAACTAAGTTCTAACAGAGTACCCCAAATTAAACTCTAATAGAGAAATCCTTTCAGATTATGGCTCCCTAAAGGGATCTAAGCCTGGGGTTTCTCATCATACATACATTTAATCAACATTTAATGAGCTTCTACTCTGCGTTAGCACTGCTGATATAGCAGTGGATAAAACTTATAAAATCCCAAAAGACATAGAGCCTACAGGCTAATGGGGGATACAGAAAAGGCAATGGTCAATTTAAATACATTATAGGGAAAGTAAAAATGCTCTCTGAGCACAAAAGAGGGACACCTCACCCATCAAAGAGGTTCTAGAAAGAAACCCCAAACACCGCAAGTAAAGATGAAAAGGAATTGACATAGCAGACTTCTTCAAACAGAAAGAATATGTGCCAATGCCCAGAGGTGAGTTTCAGGGAGCAGCAGAACTGAAGCATGGGGTTTATGGGTGAGTAATAATAATCATAAGGTACAGCATTTATCCAGCATATACTGGGTCAGTGCAGTATTAAATGGATGGTATGCATTATCTCATTTGATCCTCACTTAATCCCCCTGATGAGGCAACTGAGGCACAGAGAAGTTAAATTCTTTGCTCATAGTCATGACACTGGTTAAGTGCGAAGCCAGGAATTAATTCCTAGCCAACTGACTCCTAAGCCCACACTATAATGGCCCAGTCTAAACTCAAAAAAATACACCAAATGGTGGGATCAGCCCTCTACCCTTCACCAATAGAAACACCAGCTAAACCTATGGGTACAAATCCACCAAGGTTCTACAACTCCCTGATCTCAGACACTCTGACCAGTCCTCGAGTTCTCTTGCCAAAAACAGAGAGGAATAATTAGGTCTCCTGCACTTATTGGGTCTCAGGTTAGCATGCCAGGTTTCCAGATTAAGTTTCTGCCCTTCCTAGGCTTCCTGGAAATTATAATCTTGTCTCTGAGTTCAGTCTTCTTGCCTAGATTCTCCTGTCAGACCTCAGACACCATGTTCTGCCTCCTTTTTTGAACTTCTTTATATTTTGGCCCCATGGGCATCCTCAAATTGTTTTGGGGTGTCTATGCTTCTGTCTGGTTTCTAGGGTCTAGTCATCTTCAGTTTAGCCTGAATACAAGAGATTTCTGAATGAATATCTTTGTCACATAGAGGCGACTGTGATCTTTCCTAGGCATAGTATTGTGGCTAACTGTTCTGGTTTCGAAACCCCCTTTTGATCTCAATTTCTTGGAAACCATGGTGCATCCCAGTGCTCCTTCCATGTTAGCTCCTAGGGTTAGTACTCAAATCCTGTTACTTTGTTTTTCAAACTATTTTGGAAAAAGGTAGAATATAATTTTTCACCTCTCTAGATTATTCAAAAATATCTTGTCCTCTTCTACAACAAGAACAAATTAACTAAAGTGATTTCTTTCTAAGTAAATCAGAAATTTCTTGAGAATAAATCTATAATCATCATAGAGCTACCAGAACAAATAGCTCAATGTGTAGCCAAATTTTAAAACAAGTTTCCATCATTATATAGTTTTACATATTTAAACTAAAATAATTTGTATATACATACACATTAATTGTACATTCATATTTATATATTAGAAAGTAGTAGTATTTTCCAATCCAACAGATTTTTAAGCTGTATCTAAAGCATACCTTTCTCTCTTTTGGTTTCAGTTAATTTCGTCAATGTCTTACAGTTTAGGAGCTCTTCTATTTAGCAGGCCATGAATATCTTCTAGTGCACCATTGCTTCTTAGAGTATCCTGCAACCTTTTAGAGGTTCTAGGTCTTCATGCCAGAAGGTTTATTTGTTTATTTGCCTACACACTCATGAACAGTTTACCATCTGTAAACATGCTTATAAATGGCTACTGAAAGAGTCATTTTAAAAGAATAAATTAACTGCTGAGTAAATGACTCCCAAAATTTTCTATATTTGGGGATATATTGCTATCTTTTGTTCTAACTATGCTTGAAATTTTTAAATATAGCTATATGTTCTATAAACATATAGCTTTATTTATTATAAATATGTTTTGTACAAGTTATGAAGACCAATTTACAAAGGTAAATGTTACTTATAATTCATATATCTGCCCACCAAATAAATTTTTTCCATTCCTGAAAGAGTTATTATTTGACAGTTCTGACCAGCAAGTCTTTATTCCTTTTCAGTTGGAAATTGCTTGAACATGACTTCAACGCCTAAGTATCAATTTCCTCCTGGACTCCTTGCTATCTAATATCTCAAACTACTTTCTTTAAGGCCACCAGTGACCTTCCCTGCAATTTAAAGTGCAGTTTTCTTTGTTCTATATTTTGAGATTTTCTGCAGCCTTTCATATGATGGGACATCACATTCTCAATTACATTCTTTCTAGTTTTAGTAGCATCAGTTATACCCTGGTACAACTTTTGTACAAACACACTCACATACACACTCAGTTTCTATGATGTGTCTGTATCTCTTCATATCTTTCAAGTATCTGTGTGTTACAAATGACCATTAGGGTACCATATTTTTTATTATTCTGTGCATAACTCCAAGGGCACAATCTGTTATCTTACTTAAATACTTATATAATTTAGTTATAGGGTTACACACATATTAGAGGGAAGGAGGCTGCAGAGATGGGCACACATTTTATTTATGCTCTAAGAAAGTCCACTCAAATTTTATTTCTATGATTAACATTAGGTAGCATCTCAGTACTTTGTTGTTGCCAGGTGTAAGTACACTTTTTGCAATCTTCTGTTTACTCACACCATTTATTTACTTGACCATATTTATCTAGCTGATCTCCTTACTCCAGACACTGGAGGTTCAGTGGTGATTTAGAATAGACTCTGGTCATTACTTTCATAAAGATTACAGTCACAAGGGAATGGAAGGGAGGTTATGGGGAAGAGAGGGGAAAGGAGTGTCGTGTTCAGATTTGTATCTCCAGAATAGAGGTTTCAGAGGATTTTCTACCCTCAGCACCACCTTTTCCTTCCTAATCTGAAGTTTTAATAGTCTAGATTTAGTTACCATCCTTATTCAACGGCTCTTTGATTCTGAGTCTCCTTTGTTTGTTCTTCCTCCTCTTCACCAGTTTTAAATAGTGGAATTCCCTAAGGCTTCTTGATAACCAATACCTACGTGTCTTATTTGCTCTTTAGTGGATATCTCAAGCATAGCATGCCTAAAGTACACAAAGTAAAAGAACCTATTTTCCTTCCTTCCTTCCTTCCTTCCTTCCTTCCTTCCTTCCTTCCTTCCTTCCTTCCTTCCTTCTTTCATTCCCTCCCTCCCTCCCTCCCTCCCTCCCTCCCTCCTTCCTTCTCTCAGGCAACCAGACATTCATTCAGCAAACTTCTGCTGAACACTTTCCTAGGCCATAAGTATTCAGAAAATAATTAGGGAGAATCTTTGACCTCAAGAGCGTAAAATACCCTCTATGATTTGTTACTACAACCTTGTCTGTGAATTTTTTTGTACTTTCTCCCAAATATTTACCTTTCTATATCTCCACCTCCCTAGTGCCTCACAGTTTATACTATTTTCTACACTCAGGACCATGTTTTCTTTCTCATGCTAAAATTATCACTTGCACACTCTTATGCAAGATTGCTCTGAAAGTTAATATTAAAGATACAGGCAAATGGGAAGCGGTTCCCTTCCAAGTAGATGGGCAACTGTCTTGCCTCTTCTGTCTTGCCTTTTCTGTCCTATTGCCTGTTGTGCTCTGCTATGACACACATTTTCTTGATGCAACACCACCACCATCATTATGTAACTTCACCACCTATCAGAGTACCTATAACACTGTAGATGGGAGAGGTCATACATAAAGCCTAATTCGTTTTGCCCTCTTTGAATACCACCTAAATATATTGGAATTTCACCATGATGAAATAAGTGAATAAACTTAGAATAAGTTTCTGAGAGACAGCCTAAGAGACAGCTGTGAAACTGGCTAGTGTTAATGCTCTGTTCCCATGCTGAGGACCTCTTTCCATCTTCCCCCATTTATTTGTGTTCACTATAAATCACATGCCACTTGAGAAAATTTTATACCAAGAAAAGAATGATACAATGCTTATTGTTTTCTTTTAAAATGATTATTTAATATATAAGCTTTATATAATGTTGTTCAGATAATTTAAAAATAAGTGCAATGAATTGAGTTATTCTATAAGAAGATCCTTTCCCCGGATCTTCCCACTGACCTCAGCCCAATAGTAAAGCATTTGGTCATTCAGCATCATACAGTTCCTATCCTTAGTTCATGTTTGCTTAAGTTCATAAATAGTCAATAAATACTGATTTCAGAAACTCTTTCCCAAACTCTGGTATTCCTCTCAATTATGTCACGTGTGACCCACTTTTATATTTTTGAGTAATTAATCACCCCATCCAATATTATCCATTATTTAAAATAAATTAATAGATTGATATACCTAGTAAAGTTAGTGGAAACTAATGAAGTGGAATGTCTTGACTATTCCTGTTCCTTTGATGTGTCAGACTGCTTTAAATTGTTCCAAATAATCCTGCTTCTTATCTCGTTTAGGAAGCATTCTTCATTTTCTCAAAACCACAGTGATCCATCCCATAACAACCCTTCTAGAGTATTTAAAATTTGAATAACCTAATTTAAACATCCAGCCAAGGTTTAAAGTTATGCAGTTATGACAGTTGTCCTTACTGGTTATTTACAACTAGAATCTGTTCTGATACCTTGGTGCAAATTTTTAGCTCTCCCTCACTCCTGCCTTTGCTTATGATAAGCAACTTGACCTTAACCGAACACACTGTGCTTTCTCTTCTCATTTTGACTTTGTTCTTAATGAGGTCCCTCTCTCTGAAATATACTTTGCCCAACTGTACTTGAAAAGGTCTCTAATTTTCCAATACTTAGCTAAGTGACCGCTTATTTTTAAAGATTTTCCAGATTTTTACACATAGAATAAATCACTCCTTGTGTGTGTCCCCTGAGCACTCTGTGCATATCTCTAATGTAAAACTTATCACAACGGATTGTGATTATTTATTTCCAACTTTGTGTTGACCACTAGACCATGAACCCCTGGAGAGCAGCGGTGGTGCTCTGTTCACTGCTGGCATGCCATAAGTGCTCGGTAATTGAGTGGCTGAACTTTAAATAATTTGTAGAATGAGTCAGAGCACTTAAAAGTGAAGGGAAAATACCTTAGGGGAATGAATACATTTTTAAAAAATATTTTACACATTCATTAATGCCTTGATTCTACAAGATTATAAACCATGGATAAGAATAACCTAACTTAAACATTACATTTTTTATCCTTTTCTATTTGTATCTCTCTTGAAGTAATATTAGGTACATGTTAGATGCTTCATTAAAACAAAACAAACAAGCGACCTATACACACACACACACACACACAGACACACACACACACACACAAATACAGGGTGAGAGAGAGAGAGAGAGAAAGAGAGAGATAAAGATATTTTTAAAATAAAGACATACTTTGTCTCTAATGAGTAGGTTAAGAATACAGAATGTCATAAGTAAAGAAGAACTGAAAAACTTTAACTCAATTCTATACCACTTCATCACCAATATGAGACAATGGACTGTTGAAAAGCAGAGACTGTTGATCTCTACATATATCAGACAAATAAAACTTTTATAACTCCAGGTTTGAAACTCTCATTGACATCCGAATAATCATAGAATAAAAAGTAGCGAAGTAACAGAGTAAAAGATAAAAGGTAAAGCTATAAGACTTTCTATTTTATTATGTACTTACATTTGTATATATATATGATATCCCATATTATATCATTTAGAATTGGGAAAAGTTCCTAAAATTTATTTAATTCATTTTTTACATCTTATAATAGTTAAAATTAAAACATCAGAAATTTTATATGCAGTAAATGATTAACCCGTGTCTACCGATAAAATCTACAATCAGCATCTAGTTTCAAAAGTAATTAGCATAATTCGTTCCCAAAATTGTGTGTTTGTACTATACCAGAGTTTTCATGTTAGTGAATAGCAATTTTTAATGAAACTCCTGAATGAATTGAAAGAAACACCCACACAATACTAAGCAAGTCAGTAACAATGAAAATACTAAAGAGTGGCAATACTAATTGAACATTTACTATAGGCAAGGCGTCGTTCTCCATGCTTATAAGATCAGTTCATGAGATTTTCATAACAACCTTATGAGGTAGGTACTTTTATTTCCCCCTCTCTCCTACTTTTTTTTTTTTTTTTTTTTTTATTATGAAGGCATGAAGCCTGAAAAGGGTGGAACAAGAAGGGGGGACCAGACTACCTGAATATAATTTGCACACAATTATTGCATATTCTTACATGCAACAAGGGCATGCAAACAAACAAGAAAGTGTCTTTAAAAGCATCTGCTCTTTTCTTGCTCTGCTGAGCAAAACTGTTTTTTAGCCTGATCATAGCCTCTTCTGTACTTCGAATTGAGAAAAGTTGCTGGAACTTAACTTTACACCTTGCCTCTCATCACAGTAAATTGTGTCTTTTTTTTCCCCCATATTATTGATTTTACTCAGCTCAATATTTTATCTGACTGACTGCAGTAGCAATATGTATACTCAGTTTTAGGAAAAACACATTTTCCACATTGACCCAAATGTTAGGATATACCCTTGAGAGTTTTATGGTATGCTATGGCACACAGGTAGAGAGCCACTTACTTGTGAAAATTTACCTAGACAACCTTTATGTTATGCTCAGTTCCATGCCCCTGTGACCAGTATCAAACACCGAACAACTAACTCTCTGCTTTTGGCAGAATTTAGCATTAAAAAGTACTGTTGTCAGTTTATATTTTCTCATCAAAAATACTATTAAAATTAATTCGTGGATATAAGTAGTTACAAATAGCTAAATCCAAGGCCCAGTGCCTTGTAAAACTTCTTGGAGAAACATCTACTGCTTAATAGCTCTAGATTATATTTTCATTTTATGCAGTTCTAATGTGAACAAGCTTCTCTGTCTCTAACTCTGAAAGAAGCAGAAAAGTCTTTATAATTTATTAACCCCTGAAAAGAGCACATTCCTTTGTCATAGCTTCAGAGGCAGAGAGAGAAAGCAAGATAAGAAATCACATTCATACTTTCAATTATTGAATTCTAATTTTATTCTCTCATTCTGCATACTTCAAATGGGCATTACTAAAGGGACTAAGTTCAGGGGTATTGTTTTATTATTATGTAATAGTACAAGAGTAAAATATTTGGAGCCAAATCAAGTGTGTTCAGCTAACTTTTGTTGTACAATTTATATGTATGTTCACTAGATAGATTCTTCAGTGGCTAATTAAATGATACTATCTAAAAATATCTTTATCTTCAACTGATAGGTTCTATGTACAGATTGATTTTCTCTGAAGAGGTTGTATTTTAGGCTTTTTATTTCTTTTAAGTCACTGAGTATGTGTAAATAAGTTCAATAGGGAATAAATATCACTTTTAGTGCCATTGTCCTAGGAACTACCATTACTGTCTACCAAGATACTGAAAAAATTGGCCTTAAAAGGTAGATTGTCTCTAGTTTGCTTGTTCAAACACAAACTACTATCATTTGTGAGATATTAAGGTTTTTAATTAAAATAAAACATTTCTTCATTTTTTTTATTCTTTTTCTTAAACTTTAAAGAACCTTATCCAAAGTCAAACAACTGTGAACTTGGCATACTATTACCAGCAAATAATTGATTGTAAAATAGACAATAAAAATAAAGCTAGCTTGCTTGAACATACATTATAAATACAAGATAACTTTGTCCAAAAATGCTTGATACTGTTTTTGGGATCCACTATTTCATTCTTTTTTTTTTTTTTTTTTTTTTTTTTTGAGACAGAGTCTCGCTCTGTCCCCCGGCTGGAGTGCAGTGGCGCGATCTCGGCTCACTGCAAGCTCCGCCTCCCGGGTTCCTGCCATTCTCCTGCCTCAGCCTCCCAAGTAGCTGGGACTACAGGCACCCGCCACCGCGCCCGGCTAATTTTTTTGTATTTTTTGTAGAGACGGGGTTTCACCGTGGTCTCGATCTCCTGACCTTGTGATCCGCCCCCCTCGGCCTCCCAAAGTGCTGGGATTACAGGCGTGAGCCACCGTGCCCGGCCCTATTTTATTCTTATAATATTTCAGTGACCACATTCAGAATCAAGTATGAGTTATAAAATATTTGACAGACTTTTCACAAAACCCAAATATTATGTAAAAATCTATTTTAGATTAAAACATACCTGAGAACTTAGAGACACACAGAAACACAAGAAATGCAAATGAGTTTGTCCTTTAACTCATGTTTCCTATTTCCCATAAAGTTTTTGGTCTTAATTAGCCACACCTTAAAATACATTCTACATTTGTAGTAATTTAAAGATGAGAACTTTTCAGGTAGAAAAAAATAATATATGCAAGAACAAGAATTGTTTTTCATTGTTCAGTTATAAATGCCAAGTACCTAGAAAAGTGCCTGGCATGGAGTAGATACTCAAGAAAAGTGACTGATTAGGTAATCAGCTGTATTAAGGGAGGGAGGGAGAGAGAAAGAGAAAGAAAGTAAGAAAGAGAAATTGATTGATTTGGGGCACTGAAATTTGTAAACTTGTTTCTGGGTCCTAGCTCCTCCATTTACTGACTTACTGACTGGGTGATCTTTGGAAACAAGTTACAAATTATCAGTTTCTGTTTCCTTAGTTGCATAACATCAATTATTTTATCGCATACCAATTGTTAAGAATTAAATATATATGTACACAATGTTGATAAAAAGAACTTTTAAACTTTAAAATACATAAAATATTACATTTATGTACCTAAAATATACACCTAAATATCCAGACATTCACGCAGTAAGTCTAAGCTGTCCAAGATGACATCATAGTTACCATATTTTTTGTCTTAAGCAAAAAGTTGGCCTGGAATGCCCAGAATTTCACACTGTCAAGACAAGCATAGAATTCATGATCATTCAAGTGCTTGAACTGAGAAACTAAAAAAAACAAGCAGTGTTGTGCATTCAATCACTACAAGAAACTAACAAAGGGGCTTACATTAAACTAAAATCTAGAAAAGTATTAAAACATACAAAAAGAGTATTATTTTGCAATAGGTAAAAACATAATTTGAAGAATAATTTTCTTTTTTTTTTTTTTTTTTTTTTTTTTTTTGAGACAGAGTCTCACTCTGTCACCCAGGCTGGAGTGCAGTGGCCAGATCTCAGCTCACTGCAAGCTCCGCCTCCCGGGTTTAGCCATTCTCCTGGCTCAGCCTCCCGAGTAGCTGGGACTACAGGCGCCCGCCACTTTGCCCAGCTAGTTTTTTGTATTTTTTAGTAGAGACGGGGTTTCACCGTGTTAGCCAGGATGGTCTCGATCTCCTGACCTCGTGATCCGCCCGTCTCGGCCTCCCAAAGTGCTGGGATTACAGGCTTGAGCCACCGCGCCCGGCTGAAGAATAATTTTCAAAATAAAAAATATATCACCCCCAGTGTATGGAGTATGCAGAGAACTTCAGAAGAGTTAATAAGAATCTTTCCATGGCTATTTTTTTCCATCTCTTCTTAATATTGGTTACATAAATCAGACAAAGATCATATGTATTTAAAAGGAAGGAGATAACACAGTAGTACATGTAACATCACACATCATTTGTTTATGTCACTCTGTACTGACAAGCCTTCCTAGGAACTTTGTGGCATAGGAAATTGCTATGATCCCATTGATGTCCTCTCTTACATTAAAAATAATAACAAAAAGACTTCCTGTGAAATGAATTAAGTCCACTAGCCAGGTAGCTCATATCCTGTGTACTTGCATTGTATAAAGTTGTCCAAAGGAAAAGGAGAAGATAAGCACTTAAACATACTGCAATCACCATCAACATAGTGCATTTGTGACTAGCCAGGCTAATACTGAAAGAATGAATCATACACAGAAAAAAATACATTTAAATGTCTAGATCATTCACAAGCTGAATAAGATTTTCTTCATTGTTGACAGAATGATATAAATAGATTTTTAGAGAATTAATTATTGGGAGACAAATGCTTTTCCCTTAGTTAAGTTTAATCACCTGTGAAAATGACACAGTCAATACCACTGGGTTTTTCAACTCCACTTTAGAGTACTTAGGGAAAGAAAAAAAAAAAATCATTTCAAAGCAGTGACTCATTACGCTTTCAAGCTCATATTATCAAAACTTTTAGATTTCTATTTAAATTTTGAAATTCACAGAATATACCAACTTAAATTTTCCTGAGTAAAAAATTAACTCTAGATGTGTATCAGAAGTTTTTTGAGGTTTTGTTGATTATATATGGTTGTGGCTGAGACATTAAGTTCACTTGTTTAGATTTCATTAATACACATCTGACACTTTCTATAAACTTAGTTTTGTTCAGACCTGAATTGACTAAAGGAGACAATTCGAACAACAGTAATGTCTAGAGCTGCCAAACAGGACTGGGCTAGCAGAAGATACGGAGTGTGACATAGCTGAGAAACCCCTGCTGTCTTACAGCTCAACTTGAGAATCTCCAAATCCTGATTTTTAATTATCAAAATTACTAGTTTGCAAAGGCAGAAATATTCTATGTTAAAGGCAGAGTAAAAATAAATCTAAAAAGCATAGGCACATCAACGCTGGATGAACAAGCCATTATTCAAAAGTTTTATACCCTAGGAGGAATGGAGATGCTATTAAAATAAAAGAGCGTGTTAAATAAAATAACAGCTAATTACACTTTTCTGTGGTTTTATTTCATAAATAACTGCATTCAACTTTAAAATAACAACCGTGTGCTACTTTCTACCATAATAATAGACAACATTTGAGGGGATACGAATATTTTTGAATTCTTCATTCGTTAGCATGTGAACATTCTCAGTCAATTGAAAGCTTTTAGTGTAGTGACTTTTCAGGTTCTCTGTCACATTCAATCACCTATCCATAGCAATTCAACAGCTCTAAATATATTCGTTTTGCTACAATATAACAAGATCCTCAGGCATAAATGTTACTACTGACAAATGATTAAATAATATAAAGTACTCTTTTAGGATTTAAATATTTTCTGGCTACATAAAAGACAGTATTTTATTTTGCACTAAAAAGCATAACAAAAATGCAATAAAAGATTTTAATATCTCTTAATTCCAGAAAGAAACCCTTACACACATTCTTAAAATTTTTCGTTATTATTATTTCCTTAGATTTAAATGGTAAATATGAATGTAAAGTCTTACAACTTTATTTCAGAAGCCAGAGCCTTTGCTCACTTGGCAAATTTTGTTTTCCCTATATAAACGCAACTTTGCAAAACTGTCCCAAAGAACTGCCATTTAACAATTAAAAACTTTGACTCATTTTAAGTCTACAGCAACACTACTTGGTTGACCATTTCTACCACTATTCTTCAATACTAATAGAAAAATACAGAGAAATGATGCAGAATGATATACATGCACATATACAGCTTTAAAAACACATCCAAAATTGTGGTCTTATAATAGCAGTTACTTTCCTTTTTCTAAAGCAAAGCTGAATTTACCTGCCATTCATTTTCTGCTGCAAATTAGTTTGTCAGGTACACGTTAGCAAGCTCTTTCTTCAATTCATTTTGCTAACTCCATAGTCCTTTAAATAATGATAAACATTCCTGAATAAAAGCTTACCAGTTAGTAATCCTCTTTGACCCTTATACTACTTCGTCTGTAAGACACATCTACCTTTATTTTAAAAGAGAAGGTAAAACGGAAGAAGCCCTTACCAGAGACAGAGAAAACAATTCGTTCAGCTAGATCCAACAGTGCTCTGTGTAGCCTGGCAGCATGAGTGATCCTTGGGCCTCACACAAAAGCGAGATAATTGGCTCTCAATGAAGAGATGTAAACATCCATCATAATGGCACTGTGCTGAAACTGAACGCCACCTCAGCTGTTCTATGTACTCCGAATGGAAGATGATGTCACAAACATCAACTGGGTGTACTCTCATTGGCTTCTGTTACCTGGAATCATATCTTAACCCTAAACTGTCAGCTGCAAATTAAAATGCTCATTTCTGACTATAATTTCTGCCTTTAAAAGGAGAGTGAAAGTAATGTTGAGCTCCTGGGGGATCACAAACTGAAAATACTGCCCTATAAATATGCTAAGACTGATTTACCTAATTAATTAATCAGAATTAGTGAAAATGTTATTTTTCAAATGTGTTTTGTTAAGTAACAGTGTTTACAAAAGGTATTTGATAGAATGAATATTAAAGGACAAGATGTATGTAATCATAGCATCTGGAATTTTAAATTTTGTAATTACTTTGCATTGATTTTACAGTACTAGCCCCTGAGATTTAAGAAACTCAAATTGAGGAAAATTATAATATAGTCAATTGTACAGTGAAGTTTTCAGTCAATTTTTTCAGAGCAGCCATTTGTGTTTTTAAATCTTCTAATAAAAACACAAAAACGTAAATACATTTTATTCTCTGAGTATTAAGCGCTATCTGCAAAGTTTTGTGTAATAAACCTTAAAGTATGAGATATTAAAAGCACAACATCACTAACATAATAATGTTAACTATTGGTTTTTACAAAGAGTAATTTATAAGTCACTGGAACTTCAGACAATTCCATTTCAGTAATTGAAAGCTACTCTATGATATAGTGCTGTTCTCTTTGAGCACACATGGGGTATAATTATCCATCTCTTACCTTCTACCTGACAAAAGCCCCAGATTTCTCCCTAGGCTTAAATCCAGTGGGAGAGGAGGATAATGGGCTAAGCTGGTTGCAGCAGCTTGCTGCCAGAGGGACAAAACTACAATCACCTTGAAATATACCCAAGCTTTCCCCACCGAAAAGAGCTGTCAACCGCATAACTGTGAGATGCAAGAATTACCAGAGCTATTCAGTAACCAGTTCCTTCTAAATCTAGCCCAGCCATATCCCAGGGCAAGCCCTTTGAAAGCTGTGCAGCTCAGCATGCAAACAGTACAAGCACCTGGAGAAAGAGAAAGGAAATTCACTTCAACCACCCCAACTTTAGGGAAAGGAAAGCCACCAACAGTGCGCTTGCATGCCTTTATGTTATTTCATTTATTTCTGAATAATGGATTCAGGGCAAATACTTGTTGCATTCCCTCCGCATTTCCAATGACAGAAAATTATTTTTACTCAATGGCCTCAATGAGAGTTCAAAAAGTTGATAATATATGAAAATACACTTTCATATGTTCATATTTCCTCTCAAGTTCCGACTTTTATGATAGTTAGTTTATTTTATTACTTTGAGCAGCAAGCTAGCACGTGACATGGGAGCAAGCGTTCTAGACTAGGGTTGAAATGATTCAGGCTCCAGTTCTTGCTCCACCACTTACTATCTATAAAAACTCTGGTAACTTAACATCTTTTATGTATAGACTGAGAGAATGGTAATGCTACATACAGCAAAATAATAATAATAGATATAGGGATCAGATGAGACAATGCATAGAAACTTGCTATATAAAATAAAACGTATTACATAAACATAAGATATAATAAATATTATTGTTGTTATAAAAGCAATCAAATGTGTTCATTTTAAAGACACATGGAAGACTTAAAATTTAAAGTTACTTTAGTGCCCTCAAAATAATGTTATAAATATCTTAAACCCTTAAAATTTCAACTCGAAAATAATGTTGCACATTAACTTGATTTATAACACTGACACTGACTCAATGTTTTTTGTTTGTTTGTTTAAGTTTTTAACCCTCCCAGAATAATTTGGAATTTAATCATATTAGTCAAGTGCAAGATTCTAGACTCAAGAAGACTATTTGTCAAAATGTACTTTGGGCCAACGTGAAAGACGCTGTTTATTTAATTCTGCCTAAGAACATGGAAGTTTAGATGAAAATGTGTATTAAAAAAGATTCATTGCCAGGCAAAGTGATATAACATTGAATTACAGATCAGAAAGATGAATTTGGACAATGTGAATGTCAACTGTATTTCTGGTAGACGAATGATAAAGCTGAGGTATTATAATTGCTAAGAGGATATGGCAAGCAGAAAAAAAAGTTTACACAATAAAATATAATCCTATATTGCATACATAATATAAAATTTTAATAGTACAAATATTTAATGGCAGAGATAGAAAGCTAGCAAATTAGATCATATCCTGTTGCATGTAGAAAACATGCTGATATATAGATATATACATTCAGTTAATTTTTAAAGACAAATGTATTTTCTGGTAATTTTAGTGCACACAAATCATAACCTCTCTTACTTGTTTTGCATTTGTTTGGGTGACAGAATGCCACATATAATGTGCCTAGAGAAATACAGCAATATAAAGACTGGGAAACTTAAATACTCCTAGTGCTCTGCAGGCATTTTTGTTTATTTATTTATCTGTCAATTTCCACAGGTATCAATGTATAGGCATTTTGTATCAATAACCCACATCTTACACAAAATTTGTTTATAAGTGAATAAGGTACTTAGTAAAGAATGCTGGTTATTGCCAGGCGCGGTGGCTCACACCTGTAATCCCAGCACTTTGGGAGGCCGAGGCGGGCAGATCACGAAGTTAGGAGATCGAGACCATCCTGCCTAACATGGTGAAACCCCGTCTTTACCAAACATACAAAAAAAAAAAAAATAAAAAATAAAAATGCTGGTTATTGTTTTTAAAATATGTCAATGAGATTTTTTAGGAATATAGATTTCAATGTTTTTTTTTTTTTTTTTTTTTTTTTTTTTTTTTGAGACAGAGTCTCTCTCTGTCGCCCAGGCTGGAGTCCAGTGGCACGATCTTGGCTCACTGCAGGCTCCGCCTCCCGGGTTCACGCCATTCTCCTGCCTCAGCCTCCTGAGTAGCTGGGACTACAGGCGCCCGCCACCGTGCCCGGCTATTTTTTTGTATTTTTGGTGGAGACGGGGTTTCACTGTGGTCTGGATCTCCTGACCTTGTGATCCGCCCGCCTCGGCCTCCCAAAGTGCTGGGATTACAGGCGTGAGCCACCGCGCCCGGCCTCAATGCTTAAATATTATACAAGATGGAGTCTCTAATCAATTATTTAGTAAAATTTTAAGGAAATACACTTATTACATATGAAAATAATTTTATATTTAAAATTTGAATTGTTTAAAAATTAATAAAAGTATTGGTTTACAATTTAATTCCTAGGAAAATTGATAGGAAAAAAGATAATGTACTAGAAATACTTCATATTAATGTTGGACTACAATAATTAATGAATCTTTATCGCATATATTAATAAGTAAATCTCAAATTTTGTTTTTATTTATTAGGACAGAATTTATATTTTAGTTTTAAATAATTACATCTATACACCCAGGAATGTTTCAGATAAATATAGGATATAATAGTTCATATATGAATATCAATTTTATTACTCCAAAGTATGCTTTATACATAAGGACAGAAAACATTTATATACATATATTCTCTTACAGTGGGGAGAAACCATTAGAAAGTAATAATTAGTGGAATTTATAAAACTTTTTTGTGATTCTTTAGTGGTGTTTCTTTTGGAAGAGTAGAGATACTAAATTTCAAGACTTTTCAGTAATTTTCAGAATGTCCTTTGGAAAAAAGTCTGATGACAGTTGAACATCAGTCTGCACATGTATCTGGGTTAAGGTCAAAAATAAAATAGTGTGTATGTGATGTGAACGTTGATAATAAGACATGTAACTATTTTCTACTATACTAAAATAATATTATTAAGAAATGCAACCTGATTACAAAATGTAAAAAATAAAATTCTAAATATAAAAATGTGAAAACATTAAGAAACTACAAGAAAAAAATAAAAGGATGGTGTCATTTCTTGAATATTCTATTTAATATACACATGTAGAAAAGTAAAATGCTGCATATAGCTCTAATTTCATACAGGAATAGTAACAAACACTGCATTTGAGAATAAATTTCCCAACATTGTCTCATTATTTATTACATTCCCCCAACTAAAATGGCCAGCTAGCATTTGTGAGTTCAGAGAATATAAAATATTTTAACTTTAATAGTGTGTAAAAGTTTAATATGTGGGGAAAAACACTCTATAGACATCAATTTAGGCTTCATTCTCAGTAAATGTATATTAGTAAATTTTTTTTTTTTTTTTTTTTTTTTTTTTTTTTTTTTTGAGACGAAGTCTCGTTCTGTTGCCCAGGCTGGAGTGCAGTTGTGTGATCTCGGCTCACTGCAAGCTCCGCCTCCTGGGTTCACGCCATTCTCCTGCCTCAGCCTCCTGAGTAGCTGGGACTACAGGCACCCACCAGGGCTAATTTTTTGTATTTTTAGTAGAGACGGGGTTTCACCGTGTTAGCCAGGATGGTCTCGATCTCCTGACCTCCTGATCCACCCGCCTCGGCCTCCCAAAGTGCTGGGATCACAGGAGTGAACCACCGTGCCCGGTGTAGTAAGTGTTTTCTAATAGGAAGAAAATTGAATCAACAAAATTATTTTGACAAATCAAGTTGAAGATGTTTTGTAGTTTAAGCCAAGTACATCACAATTTTATTGTGGTACTTACATACTATATATTTCCCAGGAGCTGAAATCATTGCAATATTTAATTGCCTGACAATTATTTCTGTTACATAAATTTTGTGGTTAAATTAATTATTTATATTATCAAAACAAATCAGCACTAGAGGCTAATTAAACTGGAGAAACCATCCTCCAATGTTTCCCAACCTACATATTAATAAAGTTTAGTTTATTACTAATTTCAGAAGGAATGAACATGTCCTACAGGTGATAATTTGATAGGCAGAACTTAAGAATTTAAAGAAGTTTAAAACTGTTGTGAATATTATTATCTCCTCTTGAGCAGTTGGGCATATATAGGATTTTACTACATCTTGCAAGATTGACTGACCCACTACCTAGTTATCCACAAGACGGCAGCTCGATTTATATGGCCACCAACAGCTAATACACTGGTTTATCCTTTTACATTTAACAAAACATAATATGTAAAGTATATAGGTAACTTTTGTGTATGAATGATCACAATTAGGTAATTTTTCATTTATAAAGAATAAGCCATGAAAGATGGATATCTATTAAAATCTATTGAAAAGCAGGAGATTTAAAAAGTTCCTGCAGCAATTATTGAAAAAGGCAGAACTTTAAAACACTGAATTTTTACTAACACAAATTCCAACGTTTCATCCCAAATTTATTTCAGAGGTTAGTCTATTTATAATAAATTGCTTTTATTTTGTTTCTACAAAGTCTTATGTTGCTTTTAAAAATTGCAAAGTTAGTCTTCAAAATAACTGTGACTACGTAGCAATGATAACTCACTGTTACAATAAAAGAGATCCAGGAATTGTATTTTCCATCTAGCAAATTCTAGATATAACTAAACCTCATAAGAATATCTATTTATTGACCTCACTTGAATTCCTTTTCTATACTTAGTCATCTGCACTCTCATTTTTTTCCTCTATGTCTACCTTAAATCTATTATGTGGCAGCTTCAGTATATTACCTTTATTTCTGTTTTCTGTGCAGATAAAAATTCTGAAAATACTTAGAATTATTAGGCCATATCACCTTTCTTTTCTGAGATTGGATAGCCCCAAGACATTTAACTATGTTTATGTGTCAGTAAATTTTACTCTGGAGAAAGAGAAAATGATTTAGTAAGGATGAAGAAAAGTTTTCCTGCTTCTACGTTAAAGAAATACCAATTCTTAGACATGAAAGTAAGAAGCTATGGCTGATTTAGTGATTCAGCTTCTTGTTTTTAAATGCAAAGCAAAAACATTATCTTATTAAAGAGACCCCAATTTAACATCAACTTGAGTTTATTTGACTAGGTTTCCTTTGAATGTCATGGTTAACCTTTGTAAAAAATCTAGGGATCAATGAACAGAAAGATTTATTTTTTACCCTGTTCTCTGAACGACGGTGTCTTGTGTTTTCATATTGCTCCTTAACTAAGGACACTTTACTTGCTTTCTTATAAATATATTTTGCTTCATTCTTAATATAAAATCTTACAACTCCACTTAGCACTTTTTTTCATTCACCTCACTTTTCTTGCCTTTTGTCTTATGTAACCCAAATTAGATCAAATCAAGAATGACTGACTCTATCTTGACAAATTTGGAGCAACATTAGTCTCATAGAAACTTAAAATTGAATTCAGATCTTGATGAGGAGCATATGAACGCAACCACTTTGTGTTATACCAAAACAGGGGTTATTCATATAAAATCTGCTGTGCTCAAAACATTGCTTCAGACATGTGAATGTTTACACATGAAAGAGAGTGAAAACCAAGTGAAATACTAATGATTGTGTGTTATTTCACCTTACTATACCTTTGCAGTAGAAGAGTCTTCAAATCCTTCAAATACATGTTACCATATGGAGAAATGGTATTATTATAATTGTAAAGGAAAAGAAAAAACATCATCATCATCATCATCATCATCATCATCATCATCATCACCACCAGTTGTTTGCTGACTTGGTGCTAGGCACTGTGCTCAACATTTTTCACTGGTTACTTAATTCATTTTGTTTTATTTAGTTTGCAACAAATCTATAAGATAGGTCAATGTTAAGATTTTCAAAAGAGTTCTTAAGTACTACAAGCCAGTATTTTCCAACCATGTCCGCTTATTTGAATCTCAACTTGAAATGTCAAAATACAGGGCCCCATCCAACTACCTGAAACAAAATCTTTGAGAATGGGATGTAGGTGAGACTTTTCTATGTTACTCTCCACATGACTTTCTCTGTGGCCAGGTTTAAAAATCACTTCTCAAATCCTCAGGTATGTAAGCCACATGTTTTGATGTGCAACACCAGATTTCACTAAAATAAGTAAATATGTTCTAAAAAATCTGAAATGAAAACTGTAAAGAAAGTAAAGCACAGTTTTTATGTAAAATAATAGGTCGTAAGGTATATGGAGAAAAATCCAGATTACTCCATCTCACTCAAGTAAAGAGATGGGTGTCAGTGGCATGGTAAGTTTTAGCAAAAACATTAGATGGAGTCTAATCTTGCAGGAAGTCAGTAGGGACAGAGAAAAATAACATGACTAGTAGGAGGGAAACTGTATGAACAGGAGCTGATTCAAAATGCAGACTGCCCAGTAACATTAGGTTCTAGTACTAGGGAGTCCTATGAAAGCCAGGATATCTACAGTTAGAGTTCATCAGCCCCCATGTGAGTGAAAACTCCTCCTGCACACAATCTAGCACAAGTAATGCTTTTTCTTAACGCAAAACATTATTGAGACTCACCCTAAATGTTCTATACTCTTCTTTTCAAAGACCTAGGATGCATACAAATCCACTGACTCAGAGGATGGTACCTAAATGAATGGTGGTTATGTGGAATGAAAAGGTCACAGCATCTGTATTTGGGTAGGGATGGACCCTGTGAAAACCAACTCTATGACAGGAATAACAGATGAATGTTTCTAAAGAACTCTATGATTCCATAGAATTCTATTCATAAACCAAGCTTTGTGTCTGCCATCTGCATTCGCTTTACATTTCAATTGTACTTGTTCAAATATATACCAGCACTGCTATTTCCAGAATTAGTCATTAAGCATCATCTGTAATAAAATATAATGCATTTCTGAAGATGTAAATGAGAATACTGTCCTTGTTATACTCTTTATAATCAAGTACATGTGTCTATTAATCTATAGATATAATTAAATAAATCTTATTAAAAGGTTTTAAATAATCGACAATTAGTCAAAAACCAGTTATAGAAATCCTAAAGAATTCTAAGAGTTGTTTTCAATGTCTGGTGTGATATGTGTAACAGGTAGAGTAAGTTTATTTGTCCTTACATTTGAGGATGTTGCAATATATTTATTTTAAAATCAATTGTTTTATTTTTGTTTCATGAGAATCTGTCAACAGCAGC
Organism: Macaca fascicularis; assembly: GCF_037993035.2. Classification (NCBI taxonomy): domain Eukaryota; kingdom Metazoa; phylum Chordata; class Mammalia; order Primates; family Cercopithecidae; genus Macaca; species Macaca fascicularis. Next base: position 93,170,635 of record NC_088385.1, read on the forward strand.
TGTAATTCAAGTGTTCATTTAAATCTTACATTATTTCGGCCTTTTTTTCAGGACTTCCTTGTTTTCAGCAATATAAGGCTATGATAACTTTCTGTAAATTTGTTATTTTGTCAAACTTTGTTAAATAATCCTCCTTTTGATTTTGTGTAACTTTTTGCTAATTTTGTTATTAGCTGATATTAGGTAATGCATCTTCCACTACACTTCACCTGCAACAATTCAGTAAAAGTATACTCCTGCAACCATAGGTCACCAAAACAGAAAATGCCTGGATGCTCCTTTAGCCATTTTTTAAGTGGTTAAATTACAGTCACCCTTCTGAACACTGTAGCCAGGCAACATAAATTAATGATCTTAGACCAGATCTTGATTGACTGTTGTCCAGGAACACATTATTCACCTTAATACATGAATTCAGCAAAAGTAAATGATTACTCTAATGGCTATGGGAACCTTATGAATTGCCAAGACAAATAACAAGTAGGTAGGACTGAAGCCTCTGTGAAATCACTGGCATATTTATCTTTCATCTCTGTCACTCCATGTTTGAAACTGTAGACTTGGAAAATACTCTAGCTCTTTCCAGGTTAGGTCAGAAAAAAAAAAAAATCACTAAGTGGACACTGTGAAAATTCAGGCGATAACAAGAAATTGCTTTCTTCTGCCAGAGGCTATCTGCTCCTTGTATATCTGAAGGTCAAAGCCAATTGTAGGCTAGACGTAAGATATTCCTATCTTTTCACCACTCTTGCATTCAAAATCAATTAATAAAATGCTGGTTGAAAACAAATGGCCACACATACATCACACTTCTTTTAACTATAGACCTTACTGGAATACACAGTCTGACCTATAGGTACTGTATAACCTTCAGGTGCCTGGCCAGGCTCCCAAATGTTCCCCAAATTCCACATCTCAGGATGAGCCAACTGTGGCTCTTGGGACTTTCTGATGTAGAGAGTGGAAGTGGGCTTAGAGTTCATCCTCTTTGTGAAAGGAACTACCCACTTCACCAGGCCTGCTAAATTCTTCTCATGCTCAAACACCTTACTCCTTCCTAAATACTGTCCCTAATATAGAGGTGTCTTTCACTGATTTTAAATTACTCTATTTAAAACCTATATGATCCTCTGTTTAGTCTTGCTCTGTATAAAAACTGCCTCATGTTGCATTTCATACAAAATATGCTTACAGACCTTAAAATTAAAATCATGATATTGGATAAAAAAAAAAAAAATTCCTTCTTGAGATTCCAGGGACCTTTCTCACAGGATGCTTAGGGTATTGCTTCACCAGTCAAAAACCTCTGTGGCTGGCGACACTTTCTGCCTGAGTATTGCCTGTGCCTGCTGGATTCATTCTGCCCACTTGACTTGGCAGGCTGCACTCAGCTCATACTAACAGCCTGAATCTCGCACCTGCCAAGGGCAAGCCAGGTGCAGAGCGGCAAGGCGTGTGTGTGCAAGTGATGCGGGTCTGGCCACTGCATATAGCCAGGCACATCAGCTACCGTAGCAGGTTGAGCAGCTCCACACACCAGCACATGTGCCAGTTCCATGAAAGGCTGTGGCTGGACCAGACGTATTTACTGCGTGAAACTTCGGCTACAGGCACTCACATCTGGATGAGGGGAGCACGGTGGTGCCCAGAAGCCTGGAGATGCAAGGAACCACAGAGCCACAAAGAGGGTGTCACAGGCCTGACTAGAAGAGCCCCCAGGTCTGAACTCTGAGAAGGGCCGCAGCTATTCTCTCCTTCTCGTCGCCTGCAATGTGGTGGGTGGGAGGGTGTATTTCAGCACTGTTTGTGTCACAGCTCTTTCAGTCCCACCATTTGGTGGGTCCCGAGTTCTTGTCCTATGTCCAGGAAGAATGAGATACAAGGACAATTGGAGAGTGAGCAAGGCAGAGAGGAGTTTCATTGAACGACAGAACAGCTCTCAGGAGACCCACAGTGGGTACCTCCTTTCTGTGGGCAGATCAGTCCAACGAGTTGAGGAGACCTGAAGTGGGTAACTCCTTCCTGCAGCTGGTAGTCCCCACATCTGTCTGGGGCTGGCTAAGTCTGGGTTTTTCATGAGTTCAGAAAGGAGGAAGTGCATGCTGATTGGTTCATGGGCAGCCATGGGTTGGGCCCAGTAAAATCACAAGTTCTCACTCTGAGCCACGACTCCCCTTGGAATTAGCAGCCTGCTCCCAGGCTTCTGGCTGTACCTGGCTTGAAGGTGGGGTTTCACTGGGGACCCACCCCTTTCATCCCAGGAGCCTGTCTACTTCCTGTCGCAATCAACATGCCATCTATAGCACCCAGGTTGTTTGTGTGGAGGGTTGCAAATAGGCCCACGCTGAGCCACCTATGGCATCCACTGGTATCTCTCCCTAAGCTAGTTGCTGCATAATGTCCGGAGGGGGCCAAGGCAGCAGGGGGCTGGCATGTCCGGAGGGGGCCAAGGCAGCAGGGGACTGGCATGTCAGCACTTTGCCGAGTATGCTCACACCCAGCTGGGTTGCAGCAGCACTGGGAATCCGCCTCAACTTTGCTCCGAAATGGGAGCAATCGCCAGGAGCAAGGAGGAGCAGAAACAGACACTTCTCACTCTGCGGGGACAGGGGGGCTTCCCAGGCCCCAAGAGCACAGGGATGTCCCGATTCAGAGCTAGGGCTGGGCCTGGGAGCCTGGGGCTCCCACCCTACCAACTCAGTAGGCTCCCACCATTTTAGGCTGCCCCAGTCATTCCTCCTCCACTGCAGCCGGTGTCCCCGCATTGGCTGCCCCAAATAGGCCACCACCACCATCACCTCTACCATGATTCTTTCCACAATGGAAACAGAGTCATTTTATGCTATGTGTAATTACTAGAGTTAATCTATTACTGGAGGGACAAATATTTCTACATTGATGGAACCTGTGGAGGCCCTAGCAGAATGAAATAAAAAGACTTGAGATTAAGGGGCATTGTTAAATTTATTATTATTATTATTATTATTATTATTATTATTATTATACTTTAAGTTCTAGGGTACATGTGCATAACGTGCAGGTTTGTTACATATGTATACTTGTGTCATGTTGCTGTGCTGCACCCATCAACTCGTCAGCACCCATCAACTCGTCATTTACATCAGGTATAACTCCCAATGCAATCCCTCCCCCGCACCCCCTCCCCATGATAGGCCCCGGTGTGTGATGTTCCCCTTCCTGAGTCCAAGTGATCTCATTGTTCAGTTCCCACCTATGAGTGAGAACACACGGTGTTTGATTTTCTGTTCTTGTGATAGTTTGCTAAGAATGATGGTTTCCAGCTGCATCCATGTCCCTACAAAGGACACAAACTCATCCTTTCTTATGGCTGCATAGTATTCCATGGCGTATATGTGCCACATTTTCTTAATCCAATCTGTCACTGATGGACATTTGGGTTGATTCCAAGTCTTTACTATTGTGAATAGTGCTGCAATAAACATACGTGTGCATGTGTCTTTATAGCAGCATGATTTATAATCCTTTGGGTACATACCCAGTAATGGGATGGCTGGGTCATATGGTACATCTAATTCTAGATCCTTGAGGAATCACCATACTGTTTTCCATAATGGTTGAACTAGTTTACAATCCCACTAACAGTGTAAAAGTGTTCCTATTTCTCCACATCCTCTCCAGCACCTGTTGTTTCCTGACTTTTTAATGATCACCATTCTAACTGGTGTGAGATGGTATCTCATTGTGGTTTTGATTTGCATTTCTCTGATGGCCAGTGATGATGAGCATTTTTTCATGTGTCTGTTGGCTGTATGAATGTCTTCTTTTGAGAAATGTCTGTTCATATCCTTTGCCCACTTTTTGATGGGGTTGTTTGTTTTTTTCTTGTAAATTTGTTTGAGTTCTTTGTAGGTTCTGGATATTAGCCCTTTGTCAGATGAGTAGATTGCAAAAATTTTCTCCCATTCTGTAGGTTGCCTGTTCACTCTGATGGTAGTTTCTTTTGCTGTGGAGAAGCTCTTTAGTTTAATGAGATCCCATTTGTCAATTTTGGCTTATGCTGCCGTTGCTTTTGGTGTTTTTGACATGAAGTCTTTGCCCATGCCTATGTCCTGAATGGTACTACCTAGGTTTTCCTCTAGGATTTTTATGGTATTAGGTCTAACATTTAAGTCTCTAATCCATCTTGAATTAATTTTCGTATAAGGAGTAAGGAAAGGATCCAGTTTCAGCTTTCTACTTATGGCTAGCCAATTTTCCCAGCACCATTTATTAAATAGGGAATCCTTTCCCCATTTCTTGTTTCTCTCAGGTTTGTCAAAGATCAGATGGCTGTAGATGTGTGGTATTATTTCTGAGGACTCTGTTCTGTTCCATTGGTCTAGATCTCTGTTTTGGTACCAGTACCATGCTGTTTTGGTTACTGTAGCCTTGTAGTATAGTTTGAAGTCAGGTAGCGTGATGCCTCCAGCTTTGTTCTTTTGACTTAGGATTGTCTTGGAGATGCGGGCTCTTTTTTGGTTCCATATGAACTTTAAAGCAGTTTTTTCCAGTTCTGTGAAGAAACTCATTGGTAGCTTGATGGGGATGGCATTGAATCTATAAATAACCTGGGGCAGTATGGCCATTTTCACTATATTGATTCTTCCTATCCATGAGCATGGTATGTTCTTCCATTTGTTTGTGTCCTCTTTTATTTCAATGAGCAGTGGTTTGTAGTTCTCCTTGAAGAGGTCCTTTACATCCCTTGTAAGTTGGATTCCTAGGTATTTGATTCTCTTTGAAGCAATTGTGAATGGAAGTTCATTCATGATTTGGCTCTCTGTTTGCCTATTACTGGTGTATAAGAATGCTTGTGATTTTTGCACATTAATTTTGTATCCTGAGACTTTGCTGAAGTTGCTTATCAGCTTAAGGAGGTTTTGGGCTGAGACAATGGGATTTTCTAAATATACAATCATGTCATCTGCAAAGAGGGACAATTTGACTTCTTCTTTTCCTAACTGAATACCCTTGATTTCTCTCTCTTGCCTGATTGCCCTAGCCAGAACTTCCAACACTATGTTGAATAGGAGTGGTAAGAGAGGGCATCCCTGTCTTGTGCCAGTTTTCAAAGGGAATTTTTCTAGTTTTTGCCCATTCAGTATGATATTGGCTGTGGGTTTGTCATAAATAGCTCTTATTATTTTGAGGTAAAAAAAAAAAATTAAATTACTGGGGATAAAGAGAAGATCCTACAAGTCTAATGTGAAACAAAACAAAACAAAACAAAAACAAATCATAAAAATGTTCAGCAGTCAGACCATCACCATTTGCATGTCAGCAAATGGAGGGTGAAGGTATATAGTTTTGTTACTATATTGAAAGGGTAGGAGAGACCATGGGCAAAAATACAACATTTGGGATTTTTAAAGATAACTGAGGAATTAAATGTATGGTTTCATATGCTTTTCATATATTCAACAGATACTACATAGAATGCTTGAGGTTAAACCTTGATCCTCCATTTGCTGAGAAATTACTAATCATTTAGGTGAGTGAATAGTTCTGCTCTCTTCTTCAACAAAATATAGAAATTCTATGACATGCAATGTGCAAGGCACCTAGCATGTAGTAAATGGTCAAGAGATATTAGCTGTAATTTATATTTATATCTATTTCCATATAAATCAGTTATGCAACTCAGGGTAATTCACTTAGCAACTTAGAGAAACAGATTTGCCTCTAGTATCATGATTATTCTAAAACTCAAATTTATTATTGGATTTCTGAATTACAAATGAGTGAATTTAGGTAAAGCAGCTTCAGTATAACAAGATCCTTTCCATGGTTTTCATAACTCAGCACTCTGACTAGTAACATCAGAGCCACATGTCATAAAATATACAACACTAGATATGGAATGTCTTATTTTGTTGAAGGTTCTGAATAAAGCCCAGTTATCTACTATAAAACCTTCTTTTTTTTTTTTTTCCTTTTTTTGAACAACACTGTTACAATTACAACACCTGTAATTCAAGAAAAAAAATTGTTGAATGTATTGAGAAAAAGCTAACCAATTCCAATGTAGGCATTTTACTATTCATTAGCGTTATTTTACTACATAGATACATAATTAACAGATAAATAGGCTTTATTGCATTAGGGTACATTAAAGTTAAATCTGCTCAAAAAATGGAAGGACAAGTTGGAATACCAAATAAAAATTTATATCAAATCCTTATTAATATGTTTGCAGAGAATTAGGTGGTAAGAGAATTAAAAACACAAAGACAAAAGACAAACATACCCTTGTAAAAATGCTTGTTGTCCACAGCTGACTCCCACCCGCCTTTTATTGTTTCAACACCTTGCTCCCACTGAAAGTAAGCATGTATGTGTCCCTTAAAGTACTGTCTTAATTCTTAACTAGTTTCTCAGTTTACCCTGTTTAATGGCTATGTGGTTACTTAGGACCTTTTAAAATTAGAATATGATGCAGACACAGCTATACCCTGATAGCCAGAAATGGCCAGAAGCCTACTACCTTTTATTTTTGAATTTATCAAAGTTAACATTGAATAATTTACAATGTGCTAAATTCCTAATAGAAAGAAACCTCCAAATCAAATTATTTGCATAGTAAGGTGTGTTTCCATAGGAAATGAAACAGAGTTAGGTATTATCTGCATTTACTTTCTCTAGAATCGCTCCACTATTAGAACTGGATCAGAGAATAGAGTGTAAGTCAGAGATTCTTCTGTTCAATTATTGACTCTGTATTTTATGCACCATGACAAAGAGCAAGTTATTTACATTCCCTGAACAATGTTGCCTAACTTGTGATCTTTCTCAAAGGCTTCTTGAAGTTATTAAAAAGAGAAATATATTATATAAATTATTTAGATTATTATTTAGTACTTGTTAATTGGTAATTGCTCAAGGGATGAATTTTTCCCATATCACATTATATTTTTATATAATAAAAATATTTTTGAAACAGAAACAAAGCTATACATGTTTTTTTTTTTCCATTAAAGAGAAAGGTATATATAACTACCACATATATAACTACTCAAATGAAGGTTTTGTTCATTAAACATCATATATAGCTACTCAAAAGTATTAAACAGAACCATGAAGAAGAATGGAGCACATGATAAAGTAAAACTGTGAGAGAAGCAGCATCTGAAAACATTTGTGGGGCATTTATCAGTACTTGTCTAGCACTATCTTGTTCAGAGTAGTAGCTCATTAAACATGTGTTGAATTGATTTGACATTTTAAGAATTGGTGAACCTCTGCAGCAGAACATATTTAAAAACCAATATTGCATCAACTTCACTTCTATTCATTCAATTGAAGACCTTATATAATGCCAGTCATTGCATTAATTGCTATGATACAAATACGAATACAACTCATACAACTCATACTTTACTTTCAAGGAATTCTTAGGCAAGGGAAAGCTTGAAACCTTAAATAAAATACACCAGACCAAATTTCTTACTGGTCTGTTAACATAAACGTAAGTTTACCTAGAAGGCTGAAATGCCAAATATTTCTGTTCCTCACTTGAATAAGCAAAAAAAAAAAAAAAATCAGCAAGCTATTAGAAGCAATTTCCTGAGAAAAGTAACTTTTAAGATATATAATAATGTCATGACTGATTCAGACCAATATTTTGCAACCCGTGTATCCATAGTACTCTATTGATTTTCAATATGCACAACCAAGACCAAGAGGCATATCAAGGCACTCAAGTACCTTCTGAATCATCTTGAATTGATTAGGTGTAATAGAGTTCATGATTAATTGAGAGCATACCAGAAGTCTGTTGTACCTTAGGGTTTCACTCTGCCTTGCAAGGAAGTAAGAATCACAGTGAAGGGGAAGTAAGAATCACATTACAGAATGTAAATGAAGGAAACTCTTAACATCCCTCCCCCACCACATCCAGCCTTGTTTAAAATCCTTCAGAAGTTCTTGTTTTTATAAGGAGGAAGGCAATCCCTTTAACCCATTTATGCCTGAGGTTGCAATTTTTTGAATGTTTGCAATCAGACCTTGGCGATGGCATTGAGCAGTAGGATATAAATAACTCCCACATGCTTAGCGTTCCAATATTAGAACAGTAGGCATAAATTTAATATAGTTTACAATGTCCTGTATGATGACCACAATCTCTCTAGCCTTACCTTCCACCATCCTTTTCATCTCACTGTTGTTTTTTCTGTTCTCCATCAAAAGTGACAAGTTTCAGTCCCATTTCTTCCATAATCTATTTTGCTACAGAGCATGTTTATATATCCAGACAGTTGTTTCAACCTGGAATGCTTTCTACCCATTCTTCCTTTCATATTACTCCTTATTCTCACATGTCAAACCATTTGAATCTATAAATCACTCACAGTCCTATTGCATCTTTCAGCCACAGGTTCTCTGCATATGCTTTCTATTCTAAATAATCTTCTATGCATGCCATCTTTCTCTTTATCTAGGTGTCTCTACTCATCCCAGATCAGCTATCCCTTTTCAAAAAAGTCATTCTTGCCTAACTTATTAAATCAAATCTCTCTTAAGTGACCTTATATCCTGATAGCTCTCCTTTGTTGCACTTATCATTGCAATAGATTTCCTTCTGTGACTTTTAAATGTTTGTATCTTCCAGTAGGTTCTTGAAAGCAGACATTCTGTCTGCTTTTGCCTACTCTCTTAGGCATATGATTCATTTTGTAGACTAAATTCATATATAGATATTCTAGTATATTACACAAAATATGCATACAAGCTTAAAAACTTTGGCATGAAATTGATATTTATTTTTAATTTTCTAATTTTAAACATCCTTTGTATTTTATAAGCCCTTTAAAAGTAATTTCTACCTGAGGTCAGAATCAGAGAAAAGATAAACCATTTTAATATATTTTCTAGCACTTACTGAAATCTTTTACTTATTATTTGTACTTTCAAAATTTTTGACTGACTGGACTTCCATATGGAATATTTTTCAACTTTCATCCTAGATATAGTAATGTTGACTGTAAAAACTTTGCTATTTGTTTAAAAGATTCTATGTTCTATATTTTCTACTAACATAGTGATTTTTACCCTACTATATAAAGGTGAAAACTTGATTTTTCAAATGTAACTTAAGGTAGTAACCCCATAAATTGGTAGATGAAACCAAAGATCAGTGATATGTCTAGACTGGGAGAGCCAAACAAATATTCTAAATTTTTATTTGTGTAAATTTGTGGGATATAAGTGCAGTTTTGTTACATGCATCCATCACGTAGTGGTCAGTTTAGGGCTTTTAGGGTATCTATCACCCAAATACTTTACATTATACCCATTCAGTAATCTCTCCTCACCCACTCCATCCCATCCTGTCACCCTTTCGAGTCACTATTAGCTATCATTACACTATGTCCCTGTCTCTACATTTTTTAGTGCCCATTTATGAGTGAGAATATATAATATTTGTCTTTCTATGTCTGACTTATTTCATTTGAGGTAATGTCATCCGGTTTTGTCCATGTTGCTGCAAATGTCATGATTTCATACTTTTTATGGCTGAGTAGTATTCCATTGTGTATGTATACACCAAAGTTTCTTTATCCATTCATCTATTGATGACACTGAAGTTGATTCAATGTGTTTGCTACGGTAAATAGTGCTGCAATAAGCCTATCAGTGTAGATGTCTTTTTTATTCATTGATCTTTTTTCTTGTGGGGAGATACCCAGTAGTGTGACTGCTGTATGAAATTGTAGTTATACTATTAGTTCTTTGAGAAATCTCCATACTGTTGTCCATAAAGCTTGTACTAATTTACATTCCCACCAACAGTATATGAGAGTTCCCTTTTCTCTGAATTCTTACTAAAATCCGGTATTTTTTTTGTCTTTCTAACAATAGCCATTCTGACTGGAATAATGTTATATTTCATTGTGCTTTCAATTTGCATTTTTCAGATGCTTGTAATAAAATTTGAAATGCTCAACTAGTGATGTTGAGCATTTTTTTCATATACCTATTGGTCATCTGTATGTCTTCTTTTAAGAAGTGTCTGTTAATGTCTTTTGCCCACTTTTTAATTGAATTATTTGTTTTGGGGGGGCTGTTGTTGTTGGGTTATTTGAGTTATTTCTACATACTGGATATTAGTCCCCTGTCAAATGCATGGTTTGCAAATATTTTCTCCCGTTCAACAGGTTATCAGCTCTCTGTTGATTGTTTCTTTTGCTGCACAGAAACTTTTAAAGTTCCATTTGTCTATTTTTGTTGCCTGTACTTTTGAGGTCTTAGTCATAAATTATTTGCCTAGACCAATATTCAAATGAGTTTTTCCTAGGTTTCCTTCTAGTATTTTTATAGTTTCAAGTGTTATGTTTATGTCTTTGATACACTTTTGATTTATTTTTGTATATGATGAGAGATAGGGGATAGCGGCTCTGTTTTGTTCGTTTGTTTTTATTGTTTGTTTGTTTGTTTTTGAGGCGGAGTCTCTCTCTGTCGCCCAGGCTGGAGTGCAAACGTATGATCTCGGCTCATTGCAACCTCTGCCTCCCAGGTTCAAGTGATTCTCTTGCTTCAGCCTCCCAAGTAGCTGGGATTACGGGTATGCGCCACCACGCCCGGCTAATTTTTGTATTTTTACTAGAGACGGGGTTTTGCCACGTTAGCCAGGCTGGTCTCGAATTCCCGACCTCGGGTGATCCACCGACCTCGGCCTCCCAGAGTGCTGAGATTACAGGCGTGAGCCACCGGGCCTGGCCCAGCGGCCCAGTTTTGATTGCAGCAGAGGCCTGTCTGGAGCTGCCACTGCGAAGACGCCGGCTGCAGCGAGGGAGGCAGGGCTAGCGCGGCGCACTCCACAGAGCCAAGGGAAGCAAGGAACAGGTGGAAGTCCCGCCGCCTTCCGAGTTAGCTGGGCAGGAGCCTCCTGCTCCCAAGTGAAGCTGCAGCCACCCAGCTGTGTGTGCGGACCCGGACATTTCTGTGCGCTGGGGGGCCAGGAACAGGTGCCCCGCCCCCTGAGGTGCAGCTACAGCCACCCGAGCCATGGCTACGGACCCGGGCATCTCTGCACTCTCCGGGGCCCGGGAAGCAGCCCCCTGCCCCAGCAGGTTCAGAAGTGCCTGCTGTCACTGCCTGGCCTCTCCCGGCGCCCTCACAGATCTCCCAGCAAAGCTGAGGCCGAGCCCAAGTGCTGTCAAAAACCCAGTCGACTTTGCCCACTCTTGGGGCAGTGCTGACACATCAGGCCCCTGCCGCCTCAGCCCCCTCTGGACTTTGGGCACTGACAGGCACGGGCTGTGACACCCTCTCTGGGGCTCTGCGCTTCCAGGCATCTACAATCTTCTGGGCGCTACTGCGTTCCCTCGTGCCAGCCATCGAAGCTGCTTGCGGTAAGCCTGGTCTAGCCGCAGCCTCGCAGGGAGCCGGCACCCGTGCGGGCACCTGGAGCAGCCCATCCCCCTACCCGCAGCCGGCATGCCTGGTTGTGCGCAGTGGCCAGACTCCACCTCGCTCCCTCACACATCCCTCACTGCTCCACGCCTGGCTCACCCATGTCAGGTGTGACACCGAGGCCAGTAGCGCGAGCAAAGCCCAGCCCGCAGGGCCAGAACAGGCAGAACGAGCCCAGCAGGCCCCAGCAAAACTCAGGCAAAGGCGTCACCAGCCACAGAAGTTCCCAGCTGGCGAAGCAATACCCCAGGGATCCTTTGCCTGAGTTTTCTCAGGCAGGTTTCATTTTTCTGCGTGTGGCCATTCAATCTTTCCACCATCGTTTATTGAAAAGAGTGTCCTTTCCCCAATGCGTATTTTTGTTTACTTCGTCAAATATCAGTTGGCTGTAAGTATGTGGCTTTATTTCTGGATTCTCTATTCTGTTCCATTGATTCATGTGCCTATTTTTTATACCAATACCGCGTTGTTCTGGTTACCATAGCCTTGTAATAAAATTGGAAGTCAGGCAATGTGATGCCTCCAGCTTTTTCCCTTTTGCTTAGGATCACTTTGGCCATTCAGGCTCTTTTTGGCTTCATATACATGTTAGGTTTGCTTTATCTAATTCTGTGAAAGATGACATTGGTATTTTGATATAGATTTCACTGAATCTGCAGATTCAATGAAAGTACGGTCATTTTAATGATATTTATGTTTCCAGTTCATAAGCATGGGATATTTTTTATTTGTGTCATCTACAATTTCTTTCATCAGTGTTTCACCAAAGTAAAGATGTTTTACTTCCTTGGTTACATACATTCTTAGGTATTTATATTTATTTTTGTAGCTATTGTAAATGAGATTGCCTTCTTGATTTGGTTCTAAGCTAAGTTGGTGGTGGTGTATAGAAACACTACTGATTTTTGTATGCTTTTTTGTATCCTTCGAGTTTACTGAATTCATTTATTAAATTTAAGAGCTTTTTCTAGAATTTTTAGGTTTTTCTACCTGTAAGATTATATCTTAAACAGGCAAAGATAACTTGACTTGCTCTTTTCCAGTTTGTATACATTTTGTTTCTTTCTCTTGCCTTGTTACTCTGGCTAGGACTTCTAATACTGTGTTGAATAGGAGTCGTGAAAGTGGGCACTCTTGTCTTGTTCCAGTTCTTAGGGGAAGTGCTTTCAACTTTTCCCCATTCAGTATGATATTGGCTATGGGTTTGTCATATATGACCTTTATTATTTTGAGGTATGTTCCTTCAATACCTAGTTAAATGAGGGTTTTATTATGAAAAGATGTTGAATTTTATCAAGTGCTTTTTTTGCATCTATTGAGATGATCATAGTGTTTTTGTCCTTCATTCTGTTTATGTACTGTATCATATTTACTGGTCAGCATATGTTTAATCATCTTTGCATCCCTGGTGTAAAACCCACTTGATTGTAGTGTATTATCTTTTTGATATGCTGTTGTATTTGGTTTGTTAGTATTGTGTTGAGAATTTTGTGTCTATGATTATAAGGGATATTGTTCTGGAGTGTTGTTGTTGTTGTTATTGTGTTCTTGTCTGGTTTTGTTATCAGGCTGATAATGGCCTCCTAGAATGAGTTAGAAAAAAGTTCCCTCTTCCTCAATTTTTGAACAGTTTCAGAAGGATTGTTATTAGTTCTTCATACCTTTGGTAGAATTTGGCTGTAAATCCATCAGGCCCTGGGATTTTCTTTGTTGAAAGATTTTTTTTTTTTTTTTTTTAATTACTGACTCAATCTTGCTGCTCTTTATTGGCCTGCTTGGGCGTTTAGATTTCTTCTTGGTTAAATCTTGGGAAGTTGCATGTTTCCAGGAATTTATCAATTTCCTTTAGCCTTTTTAGTTTGTGAGTATATAGTTGTTCATAATATTCTCTAATGGTCTTTTGTATTTCATATCTCCTTTTTCACTTTTGATTCTACTTTTATTGTCTCCTGTCTTATTGGTTACTTTATCAATTTTATTTGTCTACTCAAATAATCTAGTTTTGTTTTATCTTTTGTAATTTTTTGTTGATCTTTTTTCATTTAGATCTTCTCTGATTTTTGTTATTTCTTTTCTTCTGCAGTTTTGGTTTGTTTTTGCTTTTCTAGTCCCTTCAAAGTGTATTATTAGATTGTTAATTTGTAATCTTTCTACTTTTTTAATGTAGACATTTAAGCTATAAACTTCTCTCTTAGCACTGCTTTGCTGTATCTCACAGGTTTTGGTAGGCTGTGTTTCCATGCTGAGGGAATTCATCATCACTAGACGGGACCTACAAGCAACATTCAAACGTGTCTTAAACTTGGAAGTGAAAGGTAGATGTTCACCATCATGAAGACACATGAAAGTATACAGATCACTAGTAATGCAGTTACACAAAGGAAGAGGAGAAAGGGATCAAGTGGCACCACTACAAAATTCTACCAAGACACAAAAACAGACAGAAAGAAACAATTTATAAATTTTAAATAACATTTAGATTTATTAAATCTATATAGTTCAGAGCTGTCTTTTTAATTCACAGCTCTTCTTTCAATTTTTTATATGCACTAGACTGTAGTAATTCAATAAAGGGGGTAATAAATAAACCATAAAGAGAATGGAAACTTATAAAAATATCTAAAGTCATTACAAGCTAGTAAGTAGGCCTAGACTGGAAAACCATTGATTAAATGCAGAGCAAAGATGAACATATTTTTAAAGTAAAAATTTAGACTTCTCTTGGTTTGGAAAGAAGTATTGTTAAGATGTTAGAACCAGATTTTCACTTATAATATGGAATTCATAGAATTATGTAGACATATCAATTGCAAACAAACAATGCAGTTCCTGAATAACTCTAATGTAATTTTTCTTACTGAAATATGACTAACATAGTGGCAGTAAGACAGAAATAGGTTTTGGTGGCATTAGAATATATTGAAACTCAGCGACATCCCCAGATTACTGGGGTGAAGTTGGCTTTGAATTAACAAGGGATCTCATTAGAGAAGATGCTTAGAAAGATGGTTGTGTATGTCAGCCTTGAATTATAAGTTCTTTTAAGCTATAAGGAGAACGCTTTCATTAGTCTTACAGACTTAGGGAGTTGTACAGCTACTGATGGCCTTAGAAATTATTGATCTCACCATCTCATTCAGCCTACAAATTTTACAGATGTGAAAAATGAAATTTTTAGTCAACTAGCCCAAGGTCTTTTAGCTAAAGACATCCTTAATTGAAAGCCAGACTTTGGACTCTGGCTGTCAGCTCCCCATCTCTTTGTTACATACTTTTCATTGTATTAATATATTCAACTGGCCAGTCACAAAACACTTACTATGTCAAAATTTTGCTCATATAGATTAAAAAACATTGAAAAATACATGATACATAAAGGAGTTTTTTTTCTTCATCTTCTTCACTTCAGTAAATGTATATTGAGATCTTTTATTTTTTCCCTTTTAAACCTACTCTCTACCACACTTTTAGGGACTCACAGATTTTTGAAGGGTCCATTAAAAACATTAGTAAAGAGAAGATACAACCTTAATAAAATATTTTGTTGTACTTATTTAATTGGCTTATTGCTGAAACAAAAGGATATTAACCATATGTATATACACACATATATATACACACACACACATATATATATATACATACATATATATACACACACACGTATTTTTGGGCTCTACCAACAAAAATTTCATTTTTATTGTTTATTTCAGTTTTTATCAATAAATATTATTATTCTGAAAGAAAGTAACGTGTCACTTTTTTTCTTCTTAGCAATATGCATATACATTTAAAATAAAAAAGAAAGGGATTTTTTTGTGTGTGTGCCTGAAAAACAAGTAGAGAAGATATTACAGTACCCCTCTCAAACACCATCAACCCACCTTCACACACATACACATCTCATTTGCCTTTTGTATATATTCTTTCATACCTACCTACATATATATATATATATATATATGTATATATTCTTTTAATTCTCACACTCTGTGGAGTTTTCACTAACCTCATGATATTTTATTTAATTGTTGTGAGCTCCTCATATGCCTTCAACAGATATTTATGAGTTCTTCAAAAAATTGTAGAAGACAAAGTTGTTATAAGTATATCTATTTGGAAATAACCTGCTTAAGTGTTTTATATCATCAAGTCACTTAAAATATCTTTAGATAGGTCTTACCTCATCTACATATTAGTCTTATAATACTGAGACTTGGGCTCATTTCTACTTATTTCTAAGAAATATTTAAGTAAAATTTATTTTTTTTTCTTTTGGTCATTTATATAAATGTAGTTCTGATCCTTAATTCTCTTAACATTTCTTGACAGTAGTCAAGAAAATTTCAATTTAACTACAGTCATAAAATGTGATTGTTAGTATATTCCAGTTAGTATATGGTACTTAGGACAAAGACAGTTTTACAGTGTTAATTCAATTATAAACTCTCCAAATCAGGTGTTTTTTTTTGTTTTGTTTTGTTTTTTGTTTTTTTTTTTTTCCTGGTTGCCAGGTGTAGAAGAGATCTCCAGTATTTTTCACTTTCTCCTCATTTTTCTTCTTAGAGAAACTGCCTCGAAATGGCAATATCTTCTTTGTGCTTAATGACCCTAATTTCATAAAGACTCATTGGCATATAGGTGAGCACTTGAATATTGAAATTAAGAGATTATGAGATTTAGACTATATTAATCGAGGAAAGAATGCATAAAAAGTCAATATAGTTATTTTGTTCATATTTTTGATGGTACCCTGGTCCCAATCTCCTTGAAAATGTTACTTGATTCTTCTTGTGTTTCCCATATGAATTGTACTTTTTTATTGTGTAAAATATATATAACATAAAGTTTATTATTTTAAACCATTTTAGTTGTACAGGTCAGTGTTATTAAGTATATTCATGCTATTGTACAACCATCACCATCATCCTTCTCTAGCACTTTCACCTTCCGTAGTGGATCTCTGTTTTTGTTTTGTTTTGTTTTTCTTTTGAGATAGAGTCTCACTCTGTCCTCCAGGCTGGAGTGCAGTGACATGATCTCAGCTCACTGCAATCTCTGCTTCCTGGGTTCAAGTGATTCTCCGGCCTCAGCCTCCCAAGTAGCTGGGATTACAGGTGCACACCACCACGCCCAGCTAATTTTTGGCATTTTTTTAGTAGGGACGGGGTTTCATCTCTACTAAAAAATGTTGGTCAGGCTGGTCTTGAACTCCTGACCTTGTGATCCGCCCACCTAGGCCTCCCAAAGTGCTGGGATTACAGGCGTGAGCCACCGAGCCCAGCCCACAGTGGAACTCTGTACCATTAAACAATAACTTCCCATACCTTTCTCCTTCCAGCCCCTAGCAACCACATTTCTATTTTCTTTCTCTATGAATTTGACTACTCTAGGAATTTCATATAATTAAAATCATACCATGTTTGTTCATTTTTGTCTGGTTTATTTTACTTAGCATATTTTTTTCAAGTTTCATCCATGTTGTGGCATGTGTTAGATTTTCACTTACTTCTAAATTCAGTACAATCCCTATCAAAATATCAACATCATTCTTCACAATATTAGCAAAAACAATTTAAAAATTTATATGTAACCAAAAAGGAAAAGTGCAAATAGCGAAAGCAATCCTGAGCTGAAAGGACAAAGCTGAAGGCATCACATCACACTACCTGACTTCAAAATACATTACAAGGGTATAGTAAACGACATGGTATTGGTAAAAATACACACATGGAACAATGAAACAGAATTTAAAAAGCAGAAAAAAAGAACGAAGTGTTTATAAGTAACTAATCTTCAAAAAAGATGACAAGAGCTTACACTGAGGAAAGACAACCCTCTTCAATGAATGGTCCTGGAAAAATTGGATAGCCAAATGCAGACGAATAAAACTGGAATGCTATCTTCCACACATGCAACAAATAACTTACAACAAATTAAAGATTTAAATGTAAGACAAGAAAATACAAAAAATACTAAAAGAAAACATGGGAAAAACTATTTTGGACATTTGCCTAGGTAAAAAATTTATGAAGACCTCAAAAGCACAAGCAACAAAAACAAAAACAGACAAGTGGGGCTATATTAAACTAAACAGTTTCTGCACAGCAGAGGAAACAACAGAGTGAAGAGAAAACCTGTTGAATGAGAGAAAATATTTGCAAACTCTCTATCCAATAGGGGCCTAATATCAAGAATATAAAAAGGAACTCAAACACCAGGAAAAGACCAACTAATTACAAATAGTCCTATACAAGAGTGGGCAAAGGACATGAATAAGGTATTTCTCAAAAGAAGACACAAACGGCCACAGGTGTATAAAAATGATCAATCAATATCACTAATCATTACTGATTAAGTTGAAAGCACAATAAGCTACCATTTATACCTGTAAAAATGACTATTATTAAAAAGACAACAGATGTTGATGAAGATGTGGAAAAAAGGGAACACTTACATATTGTTGGTGGGGATGCAAAGTATTAAAACCACTATGTAAAACACTATAGAGATTTTCCAAAAAACTGAAAATAGTTGCAATTTGATCCAGTAATCTCATTACGTGGGTATCTTTCTGAACAAAAAAGAATCATATGTCCAAGGGAAACCTGCACTTGCATGTTTATCGCAGCACTATCCACAATAGCAAATATGTGGAACCAATTAGAGTTCATCAATAGATGATGGGGTAGAGAATATTTGGTATATATACACCATGGACTATTATTCAGTCATTAGAAAGGAATAAAATCCTGTCATTTGCAGCAACAAGGATAGAACTGGGAGGTCATTATCTTAAGTGAAATAAATCAGGCACAAATTGGCAAATATCACATGTTCTCACTTATATGTGAGTTAAAAATATTTGATCACGTAGAGATAGACAATGAAACCATAGAAACTGGGAAAGGTGAGTCAGGGAAGGGAGGAGGATGAAGAGAACTGGTTAAAGGGTATAAACATACAGCAAGATAGAAGGAATAAATTCAATATTTATAGTAGAGTAGGGTAACTATACTTAACAAAAATATATTGGGGCTCATGTTATGAATATCCTAAATACATTGACTTGATCACTATGCATTATATACCTGTAACACAATTTCCCATGTACCCCATAAATTTGTGTAAATAATTATTTATTTATTCTTCAGACTGAATAATACTTCGTTGTCTATATAGACTACATATTGTCTATTTATCCATAGATGGACATTTAGATTGTTTCCACGTTTTGGCTAGTGTGAATGGTGCTGTTATGAACATTGGTATACAGATATCTATTTGAGCCTATGCTTTCAATTCTTTGGCTATGTTACTTGAAGTAGAATTGTTTATTCTTTTAAAGAAACCATAATACAATATTGTTAACATTTGTATTATTTTAAAAAGATGTTCATTCCCCTAGGATACCTGAGAAAGAGCTCTTTTTTTTCTTTCTAAACAATCCCCAACGAAAAACTAATGCAATAATGATATCTAAAATAAATCTCTTCCAGTGCAGCTCATGCCTATAATTCCACTACTTTGGGAGGCTGAGGTGGGCAGATTGCTTGAGCTCAGGAGTTGGAAACCAGGCTGGGCAACATGGTGAATCCCCAACTCTACAAAGAAATACAAAAACCAGTCACGTGTGGTGGCATGCACCTGTGGCCCCAGCTACTCAGGAGGCTGCACTGGGAGGGTCACATTGAGCCTGGGAGGTCAAAGCTACAGTGAGCAGTGATCATGCCACCACACTCCAGCCTGGGTGACAAAGTGAGGCCCTGTCTCAAATAAACAAATTAATTAAATAAATTAAATATTTGCATTCATTGTACAGATGGCGGACAGAGGACCTGATCTTAGGTTTACCTGACAATGACCCTCTACATCATAAACAGCAACATAGCTCTTCTTTAATATTAATGAAATGCCCATTCATCATTTCCTGTTTTCTTAGAACAGAAAAAAAAAAAAAAAGATAGGAGACTTTTTAGAGTCCTCTAAACTGGAGATATTAGTGGTGTAGATAGCATGTTAGCAAGTAGGATGGAGAAATATTTGAAAACCAAGAGTTGGTAAGATCAATTCCCTGGATGAAGCATGGATGTTGATTAAATAAACAAATTTTTGAGGTTAAATTACTGGATTACAATTCTGACTTCATCATTTACCAACTGTGTGATCTTGGGCAAGTTATTTAATTTTCCTGTTTTTAATTTTATAAAATGAGACTAGTAATAATATTTATTTCTTTAGTACTTTATAAGAATTAAATAAATTGAAAGACAAGACTCAGACTAATGGAACATAAGAAAAAATATAGACATATTTGTTAAATATATTTAGAGGAGAAAAATATAAATATTGTTTCCCAAGTTTATGGCAAAATGAATGTTACTATTTATTATGATAAAAACCAACAAAAATGAATATATTCAGGAAGCATGTTTAATTTTAAATCTGCATGCAACATACATAATCTTTAACTTTAAGTGAAAATTGGACTGTACAACTATGAAATTGAGAGATAAGAGATGAGACTTGGAGTCACAATATGGAAATTTATCAGTGTACAGATTATATGCGATAACATAGGGTCAGTATATAAATAAAATGAGGGTCTTGTAGTGAGACCCCAGTAATCTACAAAACTTAAGAGATTTGCCAGTGTATAGATTGCATATGATAACACAGAGTGAGTATATAAGTGAGAAGAGGGCCTAGTAATAAAACCCCAATAATTCAACATATCATGAAACCACAAATAGTTTTAATCCAACAGAAACTTTATGCAGCTCTGAAGCTCAAAAACTTTAATGGTACTTGCACCTTGTATTAGACTTTTCTGGCATAGACATAAAAAAATACCATGGAATTTATAAAGAAAAGAAGCTTAACTGGCTGACAGTTCCACAGGTGGCACAAAGAGCATAATGCTGGCATCTGCTCAGCTCCTGGGGATGCCTCAGGAAAATTACAATCATGGCAGATAATTTGTAGGCTCCCCTAAGGGGCAGCACTTGTCTTACACAGCAGGAGCAGGAGCAACAAAGAGAGTGAGGCAAGAGGTGCTACACACTTTTAAATAACCAGATCTCATGACAAGCCACTCATTATCAGGAGAACAGCACCAACCAGATGGTGCTAAACTATTAATGAGAATCACCCCCAAGATCCAATCACTTCCTACCAGGTTCCACTTCCAACATTCGAGATTACAATTTGACATGAGATTTGGGTGGGGGCACGTATCCAATCTATATCACACTCAAAGACACTCTAGTCTTCAAAAAGTGGATATCATCTAAATAACTATACAACTATGTATGTATATAGTATAGTATATAGTTATATATGTTTCCCATAAATAAAACTGGCATTGTGCTGGAGATTAGATTTTTTAAAATATGAATACGAGTCAACATAATGTAAAGCAATAGAGGTAATTTTCATCAATTTATAGAACAAACCCTTGAAAGTAAATTTGGCTATTGAGTTTTGCACCGGATGATAATGTTAAAAAATGACTGCTAGACAATACGCAAGAACTCCTGGGCAGATTTACAGATGGAATGTTCCATAATTAAGTTTTCATGGGCCGTATGAAAAGCGAAAGTAGTATTTAATATGAGAATGTTTAGCCATCATCTGTCCACATTATACGCCCAGATTTGCTGCAGTCATTCTGTTACATTAAGGTGAAACATAATACTGGGGTCAGTTGTTTGCCTCCAGACTTGCCAGGGCAGAATTCATAAACAGGTTTGAAAGTCAATTTTTGCCTAAGAGTTAACACCATCCTGTGAAAGGAAGAGTGTGAGAAAAGTGAACATTTACAGAATAACAAAAGCTCTTCTTGCAGAAAAGCTTCATGTCATCAGACTGCAAAGAGTGGATGAAGCGTAGTCGAACATATGGTAAGGGGCCCACAGACATTTTAGCATGGCCACTCGGGTTTTGGGAATCTGAAGTTGTTTCAAAAAGTAGATAAGGTTGCTCGAGGAAAACAAAGCTAACCTACAGTCAACAGTTCATTTATCTTGATTTAATTTAATACGACACAATATATACCATTCAGAACAAGTATCAAATGTCACTTGAAAATTAAATGACAATATGAAATTACACAAATCATCAGATGGATAATACTATCACAATCAATCTGATAATATTAAAGAGAGTAGATAACATAATGATTAAGAATAAGAGTTCTGGCTGGGCGCAGTGGCTCACGCCTGTAATCCCAGCACTTTGGGAGGCCGAGGCCGGCGGATCACAAGGTCAGGAGATCGAGACCATCCTGGCTAACTCGCTGAAACCCCGTCTCTACTAAAAATACAAAAAAAATAGCCGGGTGTGGTGGTGGGCGCCTGTAGTCCCAGTTACTCGGGAGGCTGAGGCAGGAGAATGGCGTGAACTCGGGAGGTGGAGCTTGCAGTGAGCCACTGCACTCCAGCCTGGGCGACAGAGCCAGACTCCGTCTCAAAAAAAAAAAAAAAAAAAAAGAATAAGAGTTCTGGAGCCGTTCATATAAAGGTTCCATTTCTCAATCTCTCAACTCACTGTGATCTCATGTGGTCTCATTTATCCTTCTAAACTTGTGTCCTCTGTTGCATACAGCCTATGCCATAAGGATCTTATGAAGGTAGATGAAATAATTAATGTTACACAATCAGCATAATGCCCAGCTGTTGCAGTCAGATCATGACCCCCAAAGTTGTCCATGTCTTAATCCCTGGAACCTGGGAATATGTTACCTTACTTGGCAAAAGGAAAGTTGCAAATAAGATTAAGTCAAAGCTCTTGAGAGGGAGAGATTATATGAATGAACCCAATGTAGTGACAAACATGTTGATAAAAGGGATAAAGAAAAGCCAGAGTCAGAGAAGGAGATTTGAAGATTAAAGCAGAGGGTGGAGTGATGCAAGACCATTTGTCAAATAATTCAGGCAGCCTCAAGGAGCTGGGAAAGACAAGCATTCTCTCCTAGAATCTCTAGAAGGAACACAGCAGTACTGACCTGTTTTAGATTTCTAACCTCCAAAACTGTAAGAAAATAAATTTGTGTAGTTTTAAGCCATTAAGTTTGTAATGACTTTTTACAAGAATAGGAAATTAACATACTAACATAATTACTTAAATTTAGCTATTATTATTGAAAAAGTTGTAGTGCTTTACAAGATGAGAAATCTATTTTTCAGTTTTTAATTTTGTAGGTATATGGTGTCTATATTTAATGAGGTACATGAGATATTTTGATGTAAGCATACAATGTGCAATAATCACAGCAGGGCAAATGGGATATCCATCACCTCAAGTAATTTACCCTTTATGTTACAAACAATCCAATTATACTGTTTTATATTTTAAAATATACAATTAGGTTGTTATTTACTATAGGCTCCCTGTTATGGTATCAAATAGTAGAAGGCATTCATTCTTTCTTTTTTTTTTGTACTCATTAACCATACTCAATCTTCCACTTCAACACTTGCACTGCCTTTCTCAACTTCTGGTAACCATCCTTCTACTTTCTATCTCCATGAGTTTAATCATTTTAATTTTTACCTCCTACAAATGAGTGAGAACGTGTAAAGTGTGTCTTTCTGTTTCTAGCTTATTTTACTTAATATAATGACCTCCAGTTCCATCCTTGCTGTTGCAAATGACAGAATCTCATTCTTACATATGGCTAAATGGTACTCCATTGTGTATACATACTACGTGCTCTTTATCCATTTGTCTGTTGATGGACATTTAGCTTGCTTCCAAATCTTGGCTATTATAAATAGTGCTGCAATAAACATGGGAGTGCATATCTCTTAAATATACTGATTTCCTTTCTTTTGGGTGCATACCCAACAGTAGCATTGCTGGATCATATGGTAGCTCTATTTTCAGTTTATTGAAGAACCTCCAAACTGTTCTCCCTAGTGGTTGTACTAATTTATATTCCTGCAAACAATGTATGAGAGTTCCCTTTCTCTATATCCTCTCTAGCATTTCTGGTTGCCTGTCATTTTAACTGGAGCAAGATGTTATCTCATTGTAGTTTTGATTTGCCTTTCTCAATGTTGAGTACATGGTTGTATACCTGTTTGCTCTTTGAATGTCTCCTCTTGAGAAATGTTTATTCAGATCTTTTGATCTTTTGTCCATTTTTAATCAGATTATTAGATTATTTTTCTTATATATTCTGGTTATTAATCCATTGTCAGATGAATACTTTGCAAATATTTTCTCCCATTCATTGGGCTGTCTCTTCACTTTGTTGATTATTTTGTTTACTGTGTGAAAAGCTTTTTAAATTGATGTGATCCCCGTTTGCCCATTTTTGTTTTGATTGTCTTTAAACAATTTTGATTTGAATTTTGTATATGACAGAATAGAGTGGGGTAGTTTCATTCTTCTGCATATGGATATCCAGTTTCCCCAGCAGCATTTATTTAAGAGACTATCCTTTCCCCAGTGTGCGTTCTTGGCACCTTTGTTGAAAATGAGTTCACTGCAGATTCATGGATTTCTTTCTGGGTTCTCTTTTCTGTTCTATTGGTCTATATGTCTGTTTTTATGTCAGTATCATGCTGTTTTGGTTACTATAGTTCTATAGTATAATTTGAAGTCAGGTAATATGATTCCTCCAATTTTGACTTTGTTGCATAGGATAGCTATGGCTATTCCGGGTTTTTTGGGGGTTCCATGTAAATTTCAGTATTATTTATCTATTTCATTTAAGCATGTTATTGGCATTTTAATAGGGATTGCATTGAATCTGTAGATTGCTTTGAGTAGTATGGACATTTTAACAATATTGATTTGTACAATCCATGGAACATGAAATATATTTCCACTTTTGGTGTCCTCTTCAATTTATTTTATCAATATGGTACAGTTTTTATTGCAGAGACTTTTTCACTTCTTTGGTTAATTCCCAGATATTTAATTTTATCTGTAGCTATTGAAATGGGATTAGTTTGTTGATTTCTTTCTTTCTCTCTCTCTCCCCCACCTCCCGTTTTTTTAGATGGAGTTTTGCTCTTGTTGCCCTAGCTGGAGTTCATTGGTGCGGTCTCGGCTCACTGCAACCTCAGCCTCCCGGGTTCAAGTGATTCTCCTGTCTCAGCCCCTCAAATAGCTGGGATTACAGGTGTCTGCCACCATATCTGGTTGATTTTTGTATTTTTAGTAGAGGCGGGGTTTCCCCATATTGGGCAGGCTGGTCTTGAACTCCTGACCTCAGGTGATCCACCCTCCTTGGCCTCCCAAAGTGCTGGGATTACAGGCGTAAGCCACCATGCCCAGCTTTGTTGATTTCCTTTTCAGATTTTTCACTGTTGGCATACAGGAATGCTACTGATTTTTGTGTGTTGATTTTGTATCTTGCTACTTTACTGAATTTGTTTATCAGTTCTAGTAGTTTCTTGGTGGAGTCTTTAGGTTTTCCAAGACATAAGAGCATATCAACTGCAGACAAATATAATTTGACTTCTTCCTTTCCAATCTGAAGTGATTTTTTCTTTCTTTTTTCTGATTGCTCTAGCTAGGATTTCCAGTACTATATTGAATAACTGTGGTGAAAGTGGGCATCCTTGTAATGCTCCAGATCTTGAGGAAAGCCTTTCTGTTTTTCCCCACTTATGATACTCGCTGTGACTCTGTCATATATGGCTTTTATTGTGTTGAGATGTATAGGGTATATTCCTCCTATATCCAATTTTTGTAGAGCTTTTATCGTGAAGTAATATTGAATTTTATCAAATTTTTTAGCATCAGTTGAAATTATCATATAGGTTTTGTCCTTCAGTCTGTTGATATGATGTCTCACATTGATTGATTTATGTATGCTGAACCATCCTTGTATCCCTGTGATAAATCTCATGTGGCCATAAGGAATGAATTTTTAAATGTGTTCTTGAATTTGGTTTGCTAGTATTCTGTTTTTGCATCAATGTTTATCATGGACATTGGCCTGTAGTTTTCTTTTCTTTTCTTTTCTATTATTTTAATGTGTCTTTGTCTGATTTTGGTATCAGGATAATATTGGCCTTGTAGAATGAGTTTGGATGTATTCACTCCTTCTCTATTTTTTGGAATAGTTTGAATAGGATTGATATTAGGTCTTCCTCAAACGTTTGCTAGAATTCAGCAGTTAAGTCATTGGGCCATGGACTTCTCTTTGCTGGGAGATTTTTATTATGACATTGATCTCATTACTTGTTATTGAGCTGTTCCAGTTTTGGATTTCGTCATAGTTCAATCTTGGTAGGATGTATGCATCTAGAAATTTATTGATTTCTGTTAGGTTTTGCCACCGATAGCTGTACAGTTCCTCATAGTAGCCACAAATGATCCTTTGATTTTCTGTGGTGCCAGTTGTAAGTCTCCTTTTCATTTTTGATTTTATTTATTTGGGTCTCCTCTCTCATTTTCTTACTCTGGCTAAAGTTTTATCAATTTTGCTTACCTTTTTAAAAACAAACAACTTTCTGTTTTGTTGATCTTTTTTTCTTGTTTTCTTCATTTTAATTTTATTTATTTCTGCTCTGATCTTTTTTTTTTTTTTTTCCTTCTACTAATTTTGGGTTCCGTTTGCTCTTGCTTCCTTATTCTTTAATAAGAATTGGTAGGTTGTTTATTTGAAGATTTTCTACTTTTTAAAATGTAGGTGCTTATAGCTGTAAGCTTCCCTCTTACTACTGCTTTTTCTATATCCCATAGATTTTGGTAACTTGTGTTCCCATTACCATTTGTTTCAAGACATTTTTCAATTTCCTTAGTTTCTTTATAGACCCATTCAGCAGCATATTGTTTAATTTCCATATGTTTGTATAGTTTCCAAAATTCCTCTTGTTATTAATCTCCAGTTTTATTTCATTATGGTCAGAGATGATTTATATGATTTCAATGTTCTTGAATGTTTTAAGACTTGCTTTGTTATGTAACATATGGTCCAACATTGAGAATGATCTATGTGCTTAGAAGAATGGGTATTCTGCAGCCCTTGAATGAAATATTCTGTAAATATTTTTTCGGTCAATATTTATTTGGTCAATTGGTCTATGGTGCAGATTAAGTTCAATGTTTTTTTTGTTGATTTTCTCCCTGAAAGATTCGTCCAATGCTGAAAGTGAGGTGTTAAAGTCTACATGTATTATTATAATGGAGTCTATCTCTCTCTTTAGCTCTAATAATATTTGCTTTATATACCTACGTGCTCCAGTGTTGGGTGCATTTATATTTACAATTATTATATCCTCTCATTACAAGTCTATTTCTTAGGGGAAAGAGTTGTTTTTGTTTTTAACTAAATTTATATTATTAAAAGGTAACTATTTGAAAAATACAAAACCATATGAAATAAATGTAAACTATCCTTTTGACTCAAGATTCACAGCCTACCATTTAAGACATAAAGCTTCAATAACAGATTAATGCATATCTTTTCAGAAATGTTTCAAAAATTTAGAACCATTTTCATACTTTATTGCTTTCAAATTTTATTATATAGATTTGTCTGTTTATGTCTTATTATTGTGATTATTGCTATTTGTGTTTGGAGCCTCTCTTACTAGTTTACACTTTGAATTTCTATCTTTTTTTCTTGAATGAAATAACCCTTTATAACTGTGAAATGATTTTCAAAAATATCTTTGTTAATTTTTGTTTTACTATGAATTTCACTTTTGCTGACTTTATTATAATCACTTTAGCTTTCTTATTGTTTACATTTATAAAGTGCATATTTTATCTTATTACTTTTAACCTTTGTAGTCTTTTATGGTTAGTATGTGCCTCCTGTACAGAGAATATAGTTAGTTCCTTCTTTGTTTAATGATTATGGCAATTTTTGTCTTTTAATTAGAGTGTTTAATCTATTTACCAATAATGTTATTATTGACATGGTTATGTCCATCATCTTGTTATTTAGTCTTTGCTTGTCTTGTAAATTTTGTGTTTATTTGTTTTCTATTATCCTATCTTCTTTTTGGTTGCATACATTTTTGTTATTTCCTTTTCTGTTGTTTATTGACTCTTTTTCACTGTGCCCCTCCATTCTTTTGGTAGTTTTTATGACTTACAGTATACATCTTCTATTTATCAGAATAGCCTCTCTTGAAATCGATTTTATTAAAAATTTAAGAAACTTACATTGGTATACTTTCATTTACCTTGCTAAGCCTCTGTGCAATCGTTGTCACACATATGTTTTCTCTATTTTCCACTTCCTATCCCCCATTTCCTCCCCCTTTCCTTCCTCTCTCCATCCTTCTTAATACAAAACATATATCCATTTTGTTTCCCTACATATATAGATATGGATGTAGATAGAAATAGAGATATATCTATCTGTATCTCTGTATATGTATCTTCAAAATGTATCATTATTTTTATTAATTATATTTTGTAGAAGTTTTATAAATAATTATTGGAAGACTTCTATATTTAATTTTTAATTTTTCTATTTTTTTAGAGGTAGAGGTCACACTATGTTGCCCAGGCTGGTCTCGAACTCCTGGCCTGCAGTCATCATCCTGCCTCAGTCTTCTGAATTGCTGTGATACAGGCATAAGCCATGGTGCCTGAGTGTTTTTTTTTTTTTTTTTTTTGTATAAATTCCAACTTCCATAATGTATCCTTGTATTTTAACCCAGCAAACCTGAGTCCGCATTCTTATCATGCAGTACTGTTTGTAGTAGGTTTTCTGAGCTTTTGTTCATAAGAAAATGCTTTTATTTTGCCTTTTTTTTGTGAATGCTATTTGAAGGACACTTATTTCTGGAGTATAAATTACATTTCAGCAATTATATTTTCCCGTTCTCTAGCCTTTAGTTACATCATTTTATTGTTGTTTTTGTTTAAAGTATGAGGCCACAGTCATTATTCTTCCCTATGTAAGTAGAATGTTGTTCCCTTCTGCTTGCTCTTAAAATTTTCTTTATATTTCAACTATCGCATTTTGACTATGTTGTGTACATGGGTGGCTTTTTAAATTTTACTTTGCTCAGTATTTGATGTGATTCTTTCATCACCAGACTAGTGTTTTCTTTCAAATTGCAAAAAGATGTTTTGCCAGGAAGTACTTATCAGCCTCATACAATTTCTCTTTCCACCTGGAATCCCAATGACACATAAATTAGATTGCTTAATATTTTCCACAGTTCCCTGTGGCATTCTTATTTTATTTAACACTCTTTTTCTCTGTGGATTACTTTCAATGATTTACATTTTTCTATCTTCAGTCTGACCAATAATTTCTTATACAATATTCTATCTGTTGTTAAACCTAATCCAATGCCTTCTTTTTGGTTTTGAATATTGGAGTTTTCAGTTCTAGAATTTTCATTTAGTTCTTTTTTGTAATAGCTGCCATTTTTTCTACTGAGATTTCTTTTTGTTCATTTATTGTTTATGTTTTTCTCTAAATACTCATTTATAATAACAAAATAAAATATTGAAACAGCTAATCCTGATATACTAGTCATAGGTATTTGTTTCTAATGATGATACTTTTTCCTTGCTTCTTCGAATATCTAGTAAATATTTATTATATATCATGGATATTATATTGTTGAGAATCTAATTAAGTGTGCTCCTTTAAAGTATTAAATTTGTTCTGGCAATACTTAATCTACTAATATACAACCTTGATTATTTCCAGTCCTGTTTTTCAACTTTTTGTTTTGTTTTGTTTTTAGTTTGATTCTAGAGTAAAGTTTATTCTAGGACTATTGCAGCCCAAGTACAAAGGCTTTTCTATATTGCATATATTTTCTGGACTCTTGATTAAATGATTCGGGTGTTTAGCAAAGCATTTTGTTATATTATACCCAGTGTGTCTTCTAGCACTATGAAACTTTAGATCAAAGCTACTCAGTATTTTTTCTAGGCAAAAACTTTCAATATATCATCTTGGGCATGTGCAACTCAGTGCCTGGTAAAAGACACCAAAGGAACATCACACAAAGTCCTGGAGCCTTTTGTCTTCATACTTTCCATTTCACCATTGTTGAACTCTCATTTCTGCCTCCTCAGCACAATGAGAGTACTATGCTTTTCTTGGGTTCTACCATTCTGTCTTATACCACAATAATAAAAAAAAAATTATTCCAAATAGAAAAGTGGTGTAACTGTGAGGTTCACCTCTTGTACTTCTCACATCCCGATTCTGTTTGTTATTCAGATTCTAAACGCTGTTGCTTCACCTATTTTGTCTGTTCTTACAGTGTTTTATAGTGGTAGAGCTAGCCTGTCATGGACATAAGTGAAAATTATATATTTATGTTATATCAAGTTATATTATATACAAATAATTTCCACTGTTCTCTTTAGAAATTCTTCTTCTTTTCTCTTAAATGCTGTACATATTTAGAACTTTTAATCTGATCATTTATTCTAAAAAAATAAGACAGGAACTGAGAGAAGAAAAATATATTTTTAAAAATCCCCAAAATGGAACAAGTTTGGTTTCTTCTTAACTATTCTAGTTTTTATTAATATGATTAAATATGAAATCAAAATATAATAACTTAGCTTTTCACATGCTTAGGCTAATTCTGATACAGTGACCATGGGTAACATACTGTTTGTTGATTATTTTTAGATTTTCAAAACTCTGCGGTATAAATGTATTCTGTTTTCAACTATCTGCCAAGAGCATAAATAGTTGAGCTTTAAAATGACACCCGGCTACATCTCTATTTGTCTAAATAAATGTCTGTATGTGATATGTTTATAGCTGTTGGAACACTGCTTTTCTTCACCCTGACGGTTCTGTAGAGACACAGTATATCACTATATGGAATTCAAAGCATGTTCAACACTTTGTGCTAAGGCATTGCTGCCTCAAAATGTTTACAATTTGATCCTCTGCTGCATCTATTGAATCTACTACAACCAATATTACATGTTGCACAGGACTTTATATAGCTGAATAAAAGATAAGCATAACATTTTCTAAGACTTAAGTGTGTTCAAACAAAAATGTATTTGTATCGTCTAAGCTAAATGCACTGGCTAAAATACCTCCAAACTGTTTTTGTGAATAAAGCATAACATACAAATACACTATCCAGGGTTGGGAAATATTAATCAATAATTCTATAACAGGTTGTTTCATTTAAAAACAAAAATCAAATATACAATACACAAACAGACTTAATAGTAGGTAAAAATAAAGATGTCCTTTAGTCCTCTGAGATGAATGTTTACATATATGAATATAGATTAAATGCACATTTGTTCCTCTATCTCTTTACTTTGAGAAAATAAAAAGTAACAATATGGTCCTTGCAAAGCTTCTCTGGAGACCCTCTTCTAGAAGTAGTGATTTCCCCTATTTCTAAGATCTAGCCATATATATATATACACATATATATATATATATTTATTTATATATATATAAATAATATTATATATTATTTATTTATTTATTTATTAGATGCTTATACCGAAGTTTAAACTAGTCAGAAAAAATCTGCCAAAAATATACCCACAAAACAAATCATATATCCCTCGTGAAAATATTTTCTAATTCCACCCTTATCCCTTATGTTTATTATGACTTAATAATAGTAGAAGCTGTCTTATTATCAAATACTTTGAATAATTGAAAAGAAACAGTGGAATCAAATAGGAAACCATGAAAAATCATATGTCTGCATTAAACATTTGCTTTGACATAAACCACATAAGTGTACACTTTTTCTAGTTTACATTTAAAACTTCTCCTTGTGGCAATAGTCTGCTCATTAGAGTTCCATGCAGTCTTCTCCCATTCGCAAACAACCATCATGAATATACCATAATCTCCAATTTCTGTTAATTTTAGATGGAAGGAAAATGTAATTCAGAAAATCCTGAGTGCATATGTCATCTGGACAGTCAGTTATTTTTTCAGTAATTTTCACCCTTATGTAATAGTATTAATTTTAGCAACTAAACTTTGTTTCTCTAAACATTAGACAACATTTCATAGAACAAAGTCATATTTCATTTGTGCTCATATTTTTAGTGTATATAATATTCATGAAAGTTCAAAAAAACCATAACAGGAATATGTTGGGCAAACACATTTGAGGTCAAACACATTTAAATCTTAATTGAGAAAACAAGTGGAAGGAGCAGAAATGTACATGCTCTCCAGGTACTAGCCTTCCAGTCACAATTGTTGGGCTTCCTATAGATATTAGCCACCAGGTTTTGCTGTAGGAATGAAGGGTGTTGATTAAATGAGAGTCAATTATGTAAGAGCCTGTTAAGAGAGCTTAAAGTACCACATTCAATGTTCCTTTTATCGTGTGGAATGTTAAGCTTTGTAAGAGCAGGGAACTTGACTATTGTGTTCACCACCGTGTCTCCAGTGTGTAGCATTGTGCTTTGCTCGTAATAAAAATCAATATAATTTAATACAGAAAATTCATTTATACAACACACAACATACACACAAAATGCAAATAGCATACAAGAATATTTAACAATACAGTACGGCAAATAATGATTCTGGAAACTATCCAACTATCTAATTTTAACAAAAGTTAGAAAATGATTATTATTGAAATAGAAATGAGGGAGCAACACATTTGTATATTACTGATGGAAGTGTGAATTGATACATTGATTCTGAAAAATGAAATTTTAGAATAAGAGATGTGTTCAAAAGCCTCAAAAATATAAACATACCCTGATGTCTTTAGAGATGTATGTAAAGACGTGTGTAAGATACTTTTTACAGTTATACTTATGTCCATAAAACATTCCAAATTGCCTACATATCTAACAGAGGATTTATTAAATAACTTATGTATGGAATAAAATATTATAATGAAATATGCATATATTTCAATCATGTATTCATAGATTCTTTAATGACATAAAAATGCTTACCAAACATGAGAAACAGAACTCCATATTTATAAAATCACATTGATTATAAGACATACCCACACATTCACAAAAGAAATACAACAAACCAGAAATTATTATTTATTTTAAGGGTGATAAAGTATTTGCAAATGCTTATTGTTTCTCTTTATTTTTCTTTTTTCTATAATAAACATACTGCGTAGAAATCAGGGCAATGCCTTTTAAGTCATTAAAAGGCAATTTTTATTTCTTGTATCTTTTTCTTGTCCTTTGAAATATCACCAGGAAACTAGTCTTGATTATTATATTTAGTGAGTTGGAGAGAGGATATGACGTTTTATACTCATTAAAATGCTAGTCTAGCATGACTTTGGCTTAAATTTGAGTGTGTCACATGTGATAAAATGTTAGCAGTAAAAAGAACATTAGAGAGGCCCTAATTAAAATTCCGTCTTTAGCAGTAAGTGGCCATGCACTATGTCCACATTAAGCTTTCCATCAAAATGTGTTTCAAAATTGGTAGTGCTTATACTTGTGTGAGAAAGAGAAATTGCAATACAGAAAATAATACAACTAACCAGCCAATATTTTTCAGACTAATAAGCATGTGCGTTTTAAAACGTGGCAGTAAATGAATATTCATTAGGCATGAAACCTTTACAATTGAATATTCATGACAGTTTGTAGTTTCTAAGTGAAAAGTAAATTTTTCTTTTTAAATTTTATTTTAGGTGCAGGGGTACGGGTGCAGGTTTGCTATACTGGTAAGTTGTGTGCTGCAGGGGTTTGATGTACAAATTCTTTTGTCATCCAGGTAATAAGCACAGCTCACAATAGGTCATTTTTCTATTCTCATCCCCCTCATACCCCTGCCCTCAAGTAGGTCCTGGTGTCTGTGGTTTTCTATTGTGTGTCCATATGTACTCAATGTTTAGCTCCAACTTATATGTCAGAACATGTGGTATTTAGTATTCTGTTCCCCTGTAAGTTCTCTTAGGATGATGGCCTCCAGCTCCATCCATTTTTCTGCAAAGGACAAGAACTCATTCTTTTCTGTGGATGCATAGTATTCCATGAGGTATATGTAATACATTTGCTTTATCCAGTCTACCACCGGTGGACATGTAAGGGTGATTCCATGTCTTTACTATTGTGAATAGTGCTGTGATGAACATATGCATGCATGTGGCTTTATGGTAGAGTGAGTTATATTCCTTTGGGTATTCAATAATGAGATTGCAGAGTCAAATGGTAGTTCCTCTTTGAGATCTTTGAGAAATCCCCAAACTGTTTCCCAAAGTGGTGAACTAATTTGCATCCCCACCATACACACACCAGGGAAGTGTATAATTATTCCCCATTTTCCCCAATCTCTCCAGATTCTGTTATTTTTTTACTTTTTTAATAATAGCCATTCTGACTGGTGTGAGATGGTATCTCATTCTGGTTTTGATTTCCATTTCTATTTTTTTTTCTTTCTTCATTCTTTTTTCTTTTTAATTATACTTTAAGTTCTGGGATACATGTGCAGAACATACAGGTTTGTTACATAGATATAAACGTGCCATGGTGGTTTGCTGCACCCATCAACCCATCATCTACATTAGGTATTTCTCCTAATGCTATCCCTCCATTAGCCCCTCCACCCCACCACAGGTCTTGATGTGTGATGTTCCCCTCCCTGTGTCCATGCGTTCTCATTGTTCCACTCCTACTTATGAATGAGAACATGCAGTGTTTGATTTTCTGTTCCTGTGTTAGTTTTCTCAGAATGATGGTTTCCAGCTTCATCCACGTCCCTGCAAAGGACATGAACTCATATATTTTTTTTTTTTTATGGCTGCATAGTATTCCATGGTTTATATGTGCCACGTTTTCTTTATCCATTATAACATCGATGGGAATTTGGGTTGGTTCTAAGTCTTTGCTATCATGAACAGTGCTTCAGTAAACATATGTGTGCATGTGTCTTTATAGTAGAATGATTTATAATCCTTTGGGTATATATCCAGTAATGGGATTGCTGAGTCAGATGATATTTCTAGTTCTATATCCTTGAGGAATTGCCACACTGTCTTCCACAATGGTTGAACCAAGTTACACTCCCACCAACAGCGTAAAAGTGTTCCTATTTCTCCACATCCTCTCCAGCATCTGTTGTTTCCTGACTTTTTAATGATCACCATTCTAACTGGTGTGAGCTGGTATCTCATTGTGGTTTTGATTTGGATTTCTCTAATGACCAGTGAGATGAAGAGCTTCTTTTCATATGCTTGTTGGCTGTATAAATGTCTTCTTTTGAGAAGTGTCTGTTCATAACCTTCACCCACTTTTTGATGGGGTTGTTTGTTTTTTTTCTTGTCAATTTGTTTAAGTTCCTTATAGATTCTGGATATTACCCTTTTGTCAGATAAATAGATTGAAAAAATTTTCTCTCATTCTGTGGGTTGCCTGCTCACTTTGATGAGAGTTTCTTTTGCTGTGCAGAAGCTCTTTAGTTTAATTAGGTCTCATTTTTCAATTATTTTTTTTCGTCACAATTGCTTCTGATGTCTTTGTCATGAAATCTTTGTCAGGGCTTATGTTCAGAATGGTATTGCCTAGGTTGTCTCCCAGAGTTTTTATAGTTTTGGGTTTTGTATTGAAATCATTAATCCATCTTGATTTTTGTATATGGTATAAAGAAAGGATCCAGTTTCAATCTTCTGCCTAGAGCTAGCCAGTTATACCAGCACCATTTATTGAATAGGAAGTCTTCTCTCCATTTCTTGTTTTTGTCAACTTTGTTGAAGATTAGATGAGGTGTGTGGCATTATTTCTGGGCTCTCTATTCTGTTTCACTAGTCTATGTGTTTGTTTTTGTACCAATACCAGTTTGTTTTGGTTACTGTTGCCTTGTAGTATAGTTTGAAGTTTGGTAATTGGATGCCTTGGGCTGTGTTCTTTTTGCTTAAGATTACCTTGGCTATTTGGGCTCTTTTTTGTTCCATATGAATTGTAAATGTTTTTTTTCAAGTTATCTGAAGAATGTCCTTGGTAGTTCGATAGGAATAGTAATGAATCTGTAAATTACTTTGGGCCGTATGACCATTTAACAATCTTGATTATTTCTATCCATGAACATGGAATGTGTTTCCATTTGTTTGTGTCTCTTCTGAAGTCTTTCAGCAGTGTTTGGTACTTCTCCTTATAGAGATCATTCACCTCCCTGGCTAGCTGTATTCCTAGGTATTTTATTCTTTTTGTGGCTATTGTGAGTGTGATTGCATTCTAGACTGGGATCTCAGCTTGGATGTTGTTGGTATGTACAAATGCTACTAATTTTTGTACACTGTACTAATACAAAAATTGTGTACTAATTTTGTATCCTGAGACTTTGCTAAAGTGTTATTTTGCTTTACTATTTTTTTAAAATTTTAGGTATTTACTGTTGAGGTAACTGTATTCCCAAATTCATAGTTAACTCATATATCATAGTTTCCTTTGCATTTGCTTTGAAAATGTATAAAATGTTAATAAAATGTGAACTTACAGGCCCACCCATCAACACTCTTTAGGTTAGCATACATGCTTTATATTTTCCTTAAAAAGAGACATCATAGGTCATACTTAAAAGACAATGGAATTACTAGCTAGAAAGATGCTGAATATCTAAATCATTTTTTTTTCTTTTTTTTTTGAGACGGAGTCTTGCTCTGTCACCCATGCTGGAGTGCAGTGCTGTGCGATCTCTGCTTACGGCAACGTCTGCCTCCCAGGTTCAAGCGATTCTCCTGCCTCAGCCTCTCAAGTAGCTGGGATTACAGGCGTGCACCACTGCGCCCAGCTAATTTTTATATTTTCAGTAGAGACGGGTTTTGCCACATTGGCCAGGCTGGTATTCAACTCCTGGCCTCAGGTGATCTGACTGCCTTGGCCTACCAAGGTGCTGGGATTACAGGTTTGAGCCACCGCACCCAGCCTCTAAAGCACTTTTTAGATAGAAGCTGCCCAGGAGAGCAGCAGCACAATCAATAATATCCCAATTCAAATTTGCATGACAAATATCACAGAGGTTTTGAGATTTGCAGTAGCCAGCATTGAGTATACAGACTAACACAAAAACTGGATCCTTAAAGTGAGCTATTGACATAACAAAATTGGAACACATATTAACTTAGTAGGGGACAACAGATTGCAAGAAAATAGGTAAAGTAGGTTGGTCACTTGGTGATTGCAATGAAAACACATTTGAAACCATAACCTGACAAAATCATTTGTACATCAAACCCCAATGACATGCAAATTACCCATGTAGCAAACCTGTATATGTAGCCTCTGAAGCTAAAAGTTGAGGGAAAAAAAAAAAAAAAAAAACAAAAAAAAAAACATAAGAATAAGTTAAGGTAAACAACAACCACAAGAAAGCATAACCTGTGGTAACTTGGAAGGCAGACCAAGGCTGACTCAGTTTATAGCTCTAAAAGTGTTTGAAAAATACATTCTTGTAGTATGTATTATTATTATTGATGATTTTAGCAAAGTATTACAAGAAAGAGATGAGCTCAGAAAATAATTAGCAGATTTAAAGTGAAGCGGAAGGGAATAAGGAAGCTTGGAAAAAAGGTTGAAATTTTAAATGCTTTGAACCAAGACCCAGAGAAATTGCTCAGCTGAACAGTATCTCATATTTGTGCCAAAGATCAGATAAAGGGCATGCTCTGCCCACTCAAGCTTGATGGCCACAAGCTTATCTGACTTTAAGTTGAGATAGAAATAGGCATTACAGCAAGATAGTGAAGAAATGAAACAGTGGAGAATAATGTCTGGTGGTTTGAGCTACTTGTACCTGAAACTGACTGGAAGCAAATAGTTTGCCAAGTTCTTAAAAGATTTATATTGCCAAATAGTCACAAGTCCAGGTTAAAAAGTATTTGACTCTGCAATCCTAGAAAGAACTCTTGGACATGAGCATGAACATGAGATGACTACTGTAAGCTGGACAGCCAAGAAATAGATATTTTTCATGTCTAATTGAGATAAGGCATGGAGGATGAGAAGAAATAGCGCTCATTAAATTGGGTTTTCTTAACAAGGGAGTTCCTTCCAGGGAAGATGATCAGGTCTAATTGAGAAGCTTTCTTTTTTCACCAGGAAGTGGGTCCTCACAGTATGTTCTTAGCTGGATTCCATAAATGTCATGGATCAATGACTTCTGTGTGCCTTCTAGTCTCGTGTTTTCCAAATAAGGGTTGTTATTGATATTACTGTGTCTCTATCTGTCATTATGTATACATGAAGGATCCAGGGGCAGAATAAATGGATTTTTAATTTGCAGATTACAGAAACATGAACATGCTACTACATGTGGACCTAACATAGGTATTAGGTTGGTACAAAAGTAATGGCAAAACCAGTTTCTTTTGCACTAACTAATAACTGCAATTAGTCAAAGATTCCAGAAATAAACTGAATATTGTGATTGAATAAGATTTGGGGGTAAGTGGAAGATAAGAAAAATAGCACTAATGAAATATTGGGTGGCCAAAGGGTAGGCTATAACAAAGACACTGCTCTATGTTTATCAAAGCATATCTATCTCCTTTTGGACTCACAGCTAAAGCTATGATTTCAGGCCCCATTTCAATTAGCTTGGGATCATATGAAACTTGGGTCCATACAATTTTATGCTTGATTCTCCACATTCATCTCTTTAAGATAAATACAGAGGCATTAGAAGATGGCAGGAGCCTGTTGTTACTGCTTGGAGGCAAACCACTCAGGAAGGAATTAGTAACAGATGAAGTTTATTAAGCCACTGAGATTTCTAGATGTTTGGTGGTGGGGGTGGGACAGCAATTAGTGTTAATAACTCTGAATAATATAAATACATTTTAGCAAAAATATTGATAATGAAAAATTATAATTTTATAATTAACTATTAAAATATTTTTATTTTTAAAATATATTTTAGATATGTAGACATAACTACTCTTTTAACTTACCACAAAGAGGTTTAAGCTTTTGCTATTTCTTTGCAAAGACATCAAAATTCATAATTTTTCACAGTCTATTATTTAAAGAATAAGAAGAAAAATTCTACTACTTTTTTTTTAGTGAAGAGATCAGGAGAGCTATTCCATTTGGCAAACATTGATTTTCAGCAGGGCCTATTTTTCCTCAAATTCAAGGAACACAAAACAAGTTAATTCAGAAATGTGGGTATAGATGACTGTCTAGAAATAATTAATGATAACTTCTGAAGAGCTGTCATAGGTAATATGATGTGTTTAAATTAATAACAGTTTACATCACCCATATTGTTTTCCACGAAAGCTGCTGTTCCATTCTATTTGACCTTAATTGGTATAATTGATAACAGCTACAGCTTGGAGTGTCATTTTAATCATGTCGGTAGTGGTCTCCTGACAAAAGAAAATAAAATCGCTGTTGTGAGGTATTTATTATTAGTCGGGAAACAGAAAGGTAAAAGAAATGACTGTTTTATTTTTAACCTGCAACTTTGGGACTTCTAAATTATAACAGGCAATTTACTAATGGGATTAAAGGGTTTGTGCTAATTGCTAAAAAATTAATGAAAAATAGTTCATATGTAATTTGACATAATTGAAAAAATGAGAAAATTAGTTGGTTGCAGGTTAGAGATATCAGTAAACAATTCAAGATGAAGAGAATATTCTAAAATGTTCTAAACGTTAGTATGACCCCTGGTGAATAAGATTTCCATGACAGATATGCTGTTTAGCGCTGATTATTTAAAAGTTTAATTTTAAAATTTGAAGTATAAATTGAAAATTATGCTAGTTATAAATGTGACTATTTCTTGCTGATTTTAATGGGTTATTCAGCGTGTGCATGGTTGCTGTGTGTAACTGGGGTTAAATGTTGGAAAAAAATGGATATTGCTAGTTTAATAGTCTTTTTGTGATAAAACACAGAGTCAATAGTGAGTCTCCTAAGCCCTTTTTCTACCAAATATTGCTGAATTATTGCAAGATAATGAGCTGGTCTTTCCAATAAAATATTTTGTCTTTCACCTTTATCACTACTTTCAGAAATTTGTTTCTGTTTTTTAAAAAATAATAGGAAGGCAAAATTTATTTTAACAATAGGAACTCAGGATTTTAATTTTGTGGGCAATTGAAAAATGTGTACTATATCTACCTATTGAAGAAATCTGAATTCTGAGCCATTTCTTATTTCTTGTTTTGTTCTTGTTTTTTAAATTTGAGTAACATTCATACTCTCCTTTTTGACTTGTAACAATTGAGTCATTATGATATGTTTGTATTTTAGTGTGTGATATGGTTTGGCTCTGTGTCCCTATCCAAATCTCATCTTGAATTGTAATCCCCACATGTCAAGGGAGTGCCCAGGTGGAGGTAATTAGATCATGCTGTTCTCGTGATAATGAGTGAGTTCTCACAAGATCTGATGGTTTTATAAGTGTTTGGAAGTTCCTCCTGCATTCACTCACTCTATCTTCCTGACCTGTGAAGAAAGCATCTGCTTGTCCTTTGCCTCCTGCCGTGATTAAAGGTTTCTTGAGGCCTCCCCAGCAATGCAGAACTGTGAGTCAACTAAACCTCTTTCCTTTATGAATTAATCCATAACTCAATATTATCTCACTTTTCTTCTTTGATTATTCTGCTCTAACTCCTAGCAACAAAATTTCCCATGCACCAGTGCACACAAAGATCATGACAAATATTACAGGACATAGAATGGTGCCTGGCTCATGGCAGTTCAGAAATTAAAAAACAATATTAAAAAAAACACAACTATGCAATTCAACTGTAACTTAGACTTCTTTAGAAGCTATTTTACTTAGCTAACTCATAGCTAGTGAATCACTACAGCAGTGGACATGTTTGGGGGCCTCCTTTCCCATCCCTCTCCTGGATTATCTCTAATTCAATTCTTACACGTCTTTATCTGTATCTTCTTAGCGTTCTTCTATCATGGGGGAAAAAGTGTTATTCACACTCACTAAAGTTCTTTTTTTTTTTTTTCCTAAATCCTTGCTTTTATCACTTTTCTTATTCCAGAACCTTGCTTCCAAATTTATTATCTTCCTGTCTAGCACCACATGCCTCTTCAATTGCACTTGTTCTCGTCTGCATGCAAATACACGCAGGGCTTGACTTTTCTGAAAATCAAAGCAAAAAGAGAACAAAGTACTTCATTTTATTCAACTGCACTTTCTCCCAGACAATCTGGTTTTCTCCTTTCTGCAATTGTAAAACAAGTAATGGGAAATATTCAGTAAAGATTTTATCTCTGGTTTGTAGTCAACACATGTTGGGCAAAAAAAAAAAAAAAAAAAGTTTAAATACTTTTAGTTTCCCAGTTGTCTCAAACCTGTGACCCTTATTTCTTGCCCCAGTATCAGCAGACTATTTGATTCCTATTTTGCAAATAATCGTATTTATTTATCAGAACTCCCTCAACTCATTACCTCCAAGATTGCAAATTCACCTACATTTGCTCCCATCGTTTTCCCTTCCTTCTCTGTTACAATGAAAGCTTTAACTATATTTCCTCTTGCCTAAGGTAAAATTTTCACTGGCTACCAGAGTTTTTATCTCCTCTTACTCTCCCAATTCATCCCTGGCAAAATTTTAATTAACTCAAACCTGTACAGTATTTAAAACAAAACAAACAAAATAAGTTAAAAAATAAAACTTTCCCCAGATGCCACATTTGCCTGTCATTTTCCTTTACATGATCAGTTTTTAAAAGAATAATATACACCTTTCAATGATTTCAACTTAGACTTTGATTTTTCTGTTCGTGGGTTTTCTTCTACATTTAAAGTTCTTTTTAGTCTTTCGCAGGCTTTTCTTTTGTCTTTTTTTACCAAGAAACAGTGTTATCCATGCTTGTTTCACAGACCCTGCTCTTTCCTCTCTCAATACTTCCTAGTTAATCTTGTCCATTTCTTCATCCAGATATGGATTCCTTCATTCAAAAAATGTGTATTAAGTCTAGGCACTACCCTAATTGCTGGTGACATGAAGTAAAGAAACTATAGTATATATGAGTGATGAAAAGTATGTATATGAAGGACGCCAGATATAATCTTCTATAAAGATCAATAATGAAGTAGCAGCTAGGGTAAAAAATCTAAGATATAAGCATTCTATATTCTAAGCCAGAAAGAAACTTCATGTAGTTTGGCTGCAGTGATGGAAGGTAAGAAAAATATGAAGTGATGTTGGAAATATAGGCAGCTCTCAGATCATAGAGGAGGTTTTTCTAGAACTCTGGGTAAGAAACAATTGTGGTTTTACTTCCTAAATACGTCTAGCTTTCTGCCAGACTTACTTTCTGACTCATATACCCAACTATTTAGTGAGTATCTCATTTGGGTAATATTTAAATAGACTCAGTCACTCTGAAGCCAAACTCATCATCCTTATCCCTAAACGTGCTGCTTTCTCTCTTCCCTATCTTAGAATGTGAAACCCTAAAGTTTTGCTGCCTTATCCACAAACCTATGAGTCTTCCATCGTATCTCTTCCTCCTTCTTGCTCACTCGGCCTCCAAAACTAAATTTACCATGAGTGCTACCAATGGCACCTCATAAAGTCTTTGTTCACTTCTGTCCCTCCTAATTCCCACTTTAACAATATTTGTCACAAAAATCTTCTTCAATAATTCCAAAATTTCTCAGTTCATCTTGCTGACTTCCAATCATGTCACCACAGTTGCAAGGAGAATGGTTCTTTAAAGTACAGAATGGTCCTATAATAATAATGCCTTTGCTTAAAATCCCTTAACTACTTATTATTTTATTCAGACTTTTAATCTCAATATATTTTAGTTCCCTGAAGAAATAGCTGTAAATAATTTATTTAAATAGTATACATATTTCAGTATTAAACATGGGCGTTTTGTTCTAGCCTTAGTATTCTCTTAAAATTCAATTTTCAAATCTATAAAATTATTTGTGATAACTTTTATTTTGCATGGTTTTGTGAAAGTAACAGCCAAAGGTTAAAATATTTTCTTGTAAAAAAGGCAGATAAAGACAAGTTTTAGTTGTAGATATCTAATTTTCCCTGGAAAAGAAAACATTTCCCGAGTGAAGTAAAAAAAATTTAAATCTACAGTAAAATAACTTTACAGAAGATATGACCCCAATGAAGGAAACAGAAAAGATAAACATGGAAGTTTAAGTAAACTTAAACTTACTTAATATTTAGAGTACTACTTACAGTAATACTCTATTTTCACCATTGACAAGGTGACTTAGACTTTTGAATCCTACAAAAAGCTCTGAATATTTAAGAATAATAACATTAGCTTGTGAATATTTAAGAATCATAATAATTATATCCTGGAGAGTTTATTCTTGTACAACAGTGGCAGGCAAGATTTTATGTAGCTTAATCTTTGAAGCACAGTAATAGTATGATTTTGCATGTGACATGCAAATGTATATGTGTATATACTTATATATTTATACAAAATGTTATTAAAAGAAAAACGACATTTTATATAGAATGTTACCCTACATATTATTTTATTTAAACTACATTTGAGTCTGTTCACGTTATTTAAAGGAGAAAATTGTAGAAGCAAGTTAGTTGCAGAATGATTAAGAAACAAAATCTGAGTGTAGACTCTCCAGATCCCTTGTGGATTGATAATGCTATGAATGTGTGAGAGACTAAAGAGATTTCCATTGAAAAACTCTAAGAAACCAAGAGGAGAGTCTGTTCCTAAAAGACAGAGTTGGTGCTGATAAGATTTGAAAGTTTGTTGCACCTTTGACTACTATCAACTCATACACAGCTCAGGTTTATGAAAACCTAATCCAATTTTAACAAAAGAAAAACAAAAAGGGAAGATTGCTCATCCTATCTATTCAGACATACTATAAAGCCATATTAATACAAACATGTTACCAACACACATAAATAAAACAGAATAGAAAGGTCATCATTTAAATATGAGAGCTTGATGTTTGATTAAACGTGACGTCAAAAATCAATGCAGAAATAATGGATTTTAAAGTCAGTGATGGCAGAAAAAAATATTCACTATGTGAAAACATATATATATATAAAGATATGTGGATGTAATTGATAGGTTGATAGTTATATAAATACATACATGCATAAATACATGCACACAACTAGTAGAAGAGGGTGTAGGGCAATATATCGGTGGTTATGCTTTGGAGAAAAACTTAATAAAAGCCCTAAAGGGAAAAAGCAAAAGTTAAAAAAAAAATCAATGGGTTTAACTGTATCAAAATAATGATTTCTATTCAATGAAGTACAAAATTATGCAAAGACATATTTACAACACAAAAACTGGTAATTACTTACAATCTAGAACATTAGACTATCTCCAGTAAATGAAAGAGAAAAAAAGAAGAAACAAATAAAAAATGAGCAAAGGCTATAAATTAAATAAATCACAGAATAAGTAATTTAGAAAGCACACTCACTGGTAATCAGAAAACTTTAAAAACTTCTACAGAACCAAATATTGTAAGGATGTGAAGAAATGAAAATTTTCATGCATTGCTACTAGTTTTATATAACCTGGTGAGATTAGGTCTTAAAGTGCAAACTCTAAAACCACTCTGTTATAGCTGACATTCAGTAAGAGACAATTCATAGAAGTAAAACTCTAAATGGTTAATAAACATATAAAATATTTGACTTAATCATGAAGAACAAAAATATGATAAAATGATTTTTTCATGTTTAAATCATCAAATATTACAAAATAGGATAATATTTATTTCTTACAGGTTTGAAATGAGATGGCAACCTGCATATAGCACTGGAAATCAGGTAAATTTGCTGCAATCTTTCTGAAAACCGATTTAACACTATACATCAGCAACATTTAAATGTTCAAAATTTATGACCTAGGAATTCTATTTCTAGAATTCTGTCATAAAGGAAGAATCAAAACATGTATAAACAAGTTTCTCATGGCATTATCTTTTATAATAAACACTGGAACAAATCTAAAACCTCAAAAATATGACAAAGCTTAAATAATTAATGATGGTCTTTCAGATAAAGCTGTGAAAAGTATTTTCGGATAAATTTTAATGAATTTTTAAAATTCTTATATTAAGTTGGAAAAAATATACTGAGAAACCCTGTTGTGTTGAAAAGAAATGAAATAGTAATAGTGGTAATCTATTTGTTCTGGAAGTCAACTAGTAGACTGTAAGCAAGAAATGAGAATATTGTATTTTACCTCTAAATGATCAGCTGTTAGTCCAGCAGTTGGTATAATCTGTATCAATCACTTAATAAACAGTTATTAAGATAAAAAATTGTATTTAAATTTATGTATATTTTCTATACATTTATGTAATCTGGAAATTATCACTAATGAGTGCATATTCTTTTTATAATCATAACACATAGTACTATTTAAAACAAGTGTTTGTTACAAATCTCTGTAAGGGTTGGGAATAAATATGCTTTTTGCTTTTCTTTGCTGGAGTATAGTTAAAGAATCAGAAAATTTATAGAATACTCTGATCTTTTCAGTAAATTTATTTATTTTTTGTTTGTTTGTTTGTTT
Organism: Macaca fascicularis; assembly: GCF_037993035.2. Taxonomy (NCBI): domain Eukaryota; kingdom Metazoa; phylum Chordata; class Mammalia; order Primates; family Cercopithecidae; genus Macaca; species Macaca fascicularis. Next base: position 93,215,479 of record NC_088385.1, read on the forward strand.
GTTTTGAGATGGAGTCTGGCTCTGTCACCCAGGCTTGAGTGCAGTGGTTCCATCTCTGCTCACTGCAAACTCCACCTCCCGGGATCATGCCATTCTCCTGTCTCAGCCTCCCGAGTAGCTGGGACTACAGGCGCCCGCCACCACACCCGGCAAATTTTTTTGTATTTTTAGTAGAGACAGGGTTTCACCGTGTTAGCCAGGACGGTCTCAATCTCCTGACCTCGTGATCTGCCTGCCTTGACCTCCCAAAGTGCTAGGATTACAGGAGTGAGCCACTGTGCCCAGCCTCTTTTCAGTAAATTTCTACCTGAAAATGTCTCTTTTATATACTGGTAAATAAATATGTCAATGAGAATTTAGAAATGAAGAGAGCTATGTTTGTCCTTTAGTTTGGGTCAATAGAGACAAACAATTTTTATTACATTAATTCAGCTTTGTCTTTTGGGTTTGTTAGGAATTTTTAATACAATGCACTTTTACATTCATGAACTTGATACAGCTCAAATAATGAAATTATATAATATTTAATGTAAAAACTTTCTAATTTACAACTAAACTGTTTTTTTATTCAACATATTACACAACAATATAAAAGGTATTTGCTTTGGGACAATATGCCAAATTATATCTTCTATATCGTGCTATAATTACATAAAGGAGTACATTTTACTTGTGTGTGCAAACTGAGATAAAATTGTTTAAATATTTAACATTCTGTTTTTATTCCCATTTACCTAAGTAATAAGTACTATGTCAGAAAATCAAGTGGAAGAGGACACTGGAAATAGGCAAGGAATCTGGAACACAAAATCAATATTTAATAAACTTTGCATTTTAAGAAAAGAATGAGTAAAGGATGAAATATGTCCTATGCAGTAGATTTAACTAAAACTTATCAATTTCAGACCTGAATTTCAATTTGCTGAGCACATTTTCTCTATTTGGACATGTTTTCTTTTTTTCTGGCTCAGCTTCATCTCTACTGATGCCTAAAGGATTTGTGTGAGTTGGCTTACATTTACAAAGCACCCAGTGTGAAATGGCATTTTATTCTCTGTGCATCCAATTTTTTCTATTCTCTTTCTTTGTTGTTAGTTGGAAATTGACAGGAGTTTCACACTGCAATGCAGGTCATCAAAAATACCCATCATGGAATAAATACATACTTTCTTTGATTAAAAAGTAAATTGTAGCAGAAACTGGTTGTCAGCTTCTGACCATCCAGATGTTGTCACAAAATTTAAAAAATGAAAAGGACTTAGGAAACTCCATCATCACTTAGAGTAAAATAATAAAATTGAACATGGCTGTTTAAATCAGTTAATCTGAAATTGATCAAAACCTATCTAGGTATACATAGAATACGTATTTTAAAATGGAGTGGGAAAGACCAAAAAAAAAGAAAAACAGAGAAGAGTGGTTCCTTCATGACAAGAAGAAATTTGAAGTAATTGTTTTAACTAAGAAGTAATAGCACTACTAAGCAACTTCAAGTTACATATATAATCAGTTTGTCAACATTCTGTTGTTAAAAAGCATTAGCTTGCATTGTAGTTTTTTTAAAAATATATAACCTGCCATGTAGCCAAAGATCCCCCATTCTCATCCCCCTACTCTAAATTTTTATGAAATCTGTTTCACTTGCATTTCATAGACTGAGTATAAAATAAAGTTGTACTCCAAAAAAATAGCAAATGAAGTCAAATGGGAGCTACTGAGAGATACAAACTTATGTTAGATATGATCCTTGATTAGGAATATTTATAAGTCATTTGTTTCAGTCTAAGGAGGGATATCTAAGAACAAGTAAATCAATTCAAAACAGTGGGGAACTTGTTCTAAATCAGTTATTTATTATGTGCTATAGGGTCACAGAAGAGAGACTCAAATTCAATCTTGCGGGAGCAGAAGGAGGCAGTAAGAGACGTTAACTCTTTTTAATTCTACTTTTCAATCCTTTACAATTTATCAAGTGGTAGTGCAATGTGTTGATCCTCTAACTCATTCACACTCAGGGGCTCACTAACAATGAGAAGTGTGACATACAGACAATCTCAAAGGGTTGCTAGAGGAACGAGATAACGTTAAGCTGGTCTTTGAAAGAGTCTTGCAATTACTTTCATAGATAAGAACCATTTATTATGAGCTCATTTATTTTTTATCAGTGATGTTTTCAAGCCTTTAAAAGTTTGCTAAACTTGACTCTTAAATATGATAAATAATTTCCTTGTTTACATGATCAATTTGCTTGGAAAATGGTTTCTGTTTTATACAACATAGAAAGTCAATTCCAATTCATCATACTATGATTATCATGAGCTACAAATCAGTACTACTCTAAAATACATTGTACTTAATGAGTGATATGTTCCTTGGTATAGAAATATTTCTGCTTTTACATTTGTGTGCTTCTCAACAAATTGATGAAACAGTATTTGTGTGGATATATCGTCTAGTTGATTTTGTTGTTTTGTTTTGAAAGACAAATTATCCTCTATTTTCATCTGACCTCTGTATATTGATGTGTGATATATCTCAGGATGACTGTACAATTATGTAATAAAGTGTTTCCACTGTAATAAATAAAAAAAGCAATGAAACATACTCTAAAATATCACACTGTATTTCTTCACATATTAAAATATGTTTCTCATTTTAATATTTCTCAAATCAAGATCCATCTTAAATTGCTACATGCACTGATGCAGTTTTGCAGACAAAATGTACAATCAAGGTTTATGATGTGTCTTATATTGATGGAATCTTAGAAGTGATAACATACAGTATTCACAAGAATATTTGCCTATAGGTGAAAAGTCAACATCAACTCCTGTGACTTCCTAAAGAGACATTTATGTATGTCCTGCATTGCTGTAATATTTCGTGAATCTATTTCAATCACTCATGAAGCTCTAGAATAAATCTATTTTTAAATAAATTTTTTTGAATCTTAGCCTCAAAGTAGCTTTGATATTCAATCATGAGAATTATTCTTTTTCAGAATCAGTGTTTTGCTCCAGTGTGTAAGCACACAAGAATTCAAACTTTATGGCAATAGAAATAGGTTAGATATAGCCGGGCGCGGTGGCTCAAGCCTGTAATCCCAGCACTTTGGGAGGCCGAGGCGGGCGGATCACAAGGTCAGGAGATCGAGACCACAGTGAAACCCCGTCTCTACTAAAAATACAAAAAATTAGCCGGGCGCGGTGGCGGGCGCCTGTAGTCCCAGCTACTCAGGAGGCTGAGGCAGGAGAATGGCGGGAACCCGGGAGGCGGAGCTTGCAGTGAGCCGAGATCGTGCCACTGCACTCCAGCCTGGGCAACAGCGTGAGACTCCGTCTCAAAAAAAAAAAAAAAAAAAAAAAAAAAAAAAAAAAAAAGAAATAGGTTAGATATAAAGACTCTGTAGCATAATTCAAATAAATATAATCCTTGAAACACCTAATTAAAACAGCTAAATTTTTTTTAAAAATCATCAAATTATACATAAACCTTAGGAGAATTTGATTGCCTCTATTGTACAAGAATTCATAATTTGTAGGAAATTGACAAGGAGACAGAATAGACAGTTGCAGGGTTTTTTTTGTTTGTTTGTTTGGTTGGTTGGTTTGGTTTGGTTTGGTTTTCGAGATAGAGTCTCACTCTCTCGCCCACACTGGAGTGCAATGGCGCAATCTCGGCTCACTGCAACCTCTGCCTCCCGGGCTAAAGCGATTCTCCTGCCCCGGCCTGCTGAGTAGGTGGGATTACGGGTACACGCCACCGTGCCCGACTAATTTTTGTATTTTTAGTAGAGACGGGGTTTCACCATGTTCCCCAGGTTGGTCTCTATCTCCTGACCTCAGGTGATCCACCTACCTTGGCCTCCCAAAGTGCTGGGATTACAGACGTGAGCCACTGCACCAGGCCAGCAGCCTCTTTTATTTGTTGTTGCTATTTACTTACTGATCTCATCTGATTCATTTTCTACCTTAGAAAGATTACAGAATCTGAGACTGCCAGTCAACCAGTGATTTCAACAGTTGACACACTTCTGTTAGATCTATTTGAATTGAGGAACGGTGGTATGAGGGATGAAAGCTAAGGGATCAAGGTTCCAAGAAGCAATGACAAGTTTTACCTTGAGGAAAGGAATTCAGGGTCTAACTCTTCCCGCACATTTTGTGAAGATACAAGTTTTTGCCCCAAGCTCATAGAGTAGAACTTCAACTATTTTCTCCCTTCGTTTACTGATATTAATTTTACTTCTCTGTTTTTCTCCTATTTTTACAGTATTCTCACTGTAACTCAACATTTTAACCTCCATCCTTTGTGGAACTAATTTTAGTTACATTGCTATAATAAAAATGAAGACACGAGAATTTAGAATTTGATATGAACTGATATACCTATTCTTTTAAGGTGAATTAATCTAAGATGTTATTATTTATTGTGTCTGTATTCCTTTTTCCAGAGCTCTGAAACCATGCCAGTCTCTCTGAATTTTCAAATTAAAATACAAAACATAGAATCTAACAGCATTACTTGGATATATTTATAAACTATTAAATCTTTAAAGGAGACCATTAGCTGCATTGTCCCTATAGAAATAGATGAAATCAGAATCTTAGAGTTCCATTTGAAAACTCTAGGCCGGGCGCGGTGGCTCAAGCCTGTAATCCCAGCACTTTGGGAGGCTGAGGCGGGTGGATCACAAGGTCAGGAGATCGAGACCATCCTGGCTAACATTGTGAAACCCTGTCTCTACTAAAAATACAAAAAACTAGCCGGGCATGGTGGCGGGCGCCTGTAGTCCCAGCTACTCGGAGGCTGAGGCGGGAGAATGGCGTGAACCCGGGAGGCGGAGCTTGCGGTGAGCGGAGATCGCGCCACTGCCCTCCAGCCTGGGCGACACAGCGAGACTCCGTCTCAAAAAAAAAAAAAAAGAAAACTCTGTTAATATCTCTTCCTACCTTGAGTAAGATCTTATATAGCTGGGATTTTAAACTAAAATTTTATAGGTATACCTTGGGGAATGATTAAAGGAAGACACTTAAAAAAAAAAAAAAAAAGAGAGAGTAAAACTACTGCAATCCAGAGTTAAAAAAAAAAAAAAATCAAATTATTTTCTCTGGCCTCATCAAGCTATGTAACCTTAAATAATTCTGGCCCTCGGTTTCTACATATAGTAACAAAGGCTATTATATTGTTACCTTCTGTATACAAGAACATAAAAATTAATCTCTTAAAATTACATTACTTATGATTAATACACTAATTAATTTCATTTTACTTTTGCTAGAACATACTGGTTTTCAATGGATTAACTATCTAAGAATGTGGTAATTTTTACTTTATTATATTGTGAAAGCCAATGTCTTTCTCTCTCCATCCCTCTCTCTGTCTTCCTCTGTGTGTCTCTTTCTCTTTCTCTCTCTCAACCTCTATATGTCTGTGTCATATTTATTTACGGGAATAGAGAGTAGGCATTCCAAGTAAAGCTTGAGTTGATAATAGGTAAATGTCTCACAAATACACAAGACAAATAAGTTATATTTCCTCATAGAATTTCAGTACTTGGTTAGCAGTTTTTATTCCTTCTTGATGTTACATTTCCATTAGTTTGAAATGAGAAAGTGGATTTTCTAGAATTATAACTAATAATCAAAATATTTGAGGGTGTATTATATCAGTGTTGAAAAACATAAATTGTTTTCAGCTTTCCAAAATGATTTTTGCTGGCAAATAAGCTTTTTTGTTGCAAACTTGTGTAAGTTCACTCTTCAAGCTGATTTTTTCAATCAGTAATGTTCTGCTGATTTTGTGAAACAAGTTGTTATTGCTTTTGGCATTTTTTGAGAGAACTTGAAAGAAACAATCATTTGCATACTCTACTTTCTATCTGATGGTTTCTAAAGCTATTAGATTAAGAGAAGAAGAAAAAAATAGCAAAATCAAAAATGTATACTTATTCCAACTGTCAAAACTTATCTGCATTATCAAATATCCTAATATATTTAAGAAGAAATGACCAAACTTTTAATCATGCCATTGTTTCTTACCTATTCAAAATGGGAAATATATCAAATGTCATGCATCCTATACTATGAGTTTAATTGTGATCTCCAAAAAACTATGTTTAAATTTTGACCCTATGTACCTGTGAAGATGACCTTGCCTGAAAATAAGTCTTTGTAGATTTAATAAGGTTAAGATAAGATCATTACGGTGATCCTTAATCCAATATGACAGGTGTCCTTATAAAAAGAGAAGAGATGCAGACACATGAGAGGAGAATGCCATATGGCAATAGAGCCAGAGATTAGAATGCTGAAGATGCAAGTCAAGTGATATTACCAAATGGCAGCAAACCACCAGTAGCTGGGAAGAAGGAAGGAAGGGTTCTCCTCTACAGGTTTCAGGAGCATGGTCCTGCCATCACCTTGATTTCAGACTTGTAGACTTCAAAACTGTGAGACAATAACTTTCTGTTATTTTAAATCACCTAGTTTGTGGTACTTGTTATGGTAGCCATTAGGAAATCGATAGATATCATCTGGTCTTTATCAAAAATAAATGTAGTTTTAATTCTGATTTAAATTAGGTTTAGTTTAAAACTGAATATAATAATGTCCAACACTTCACTTGAATTAAGAAATGCTGTTAGGCTGGGTATGGTGGCCCATGCCTGTAATCCCAGAACTTTGGGAGGCTGAAGTGGGCAGATGACCTGAGGTCGGGAGTTCAAGATAATCCTGACCAACATGGAGAAACCCCATCTCTACTAAAAATACAAGATTAGCTGGGCGTGGTGGTGCATGCCTGTAATCCCAGCTACTCGGGAGGCCGAGGCAGGAAAATCGCTTGAACCAAGGAGGCGGATGTTGTAGTAAGCCGAGATTGCACTATTGCACTCCAGCCTGGACAACAAGAGCAAAACTCCATCTCAAAAAAGAATAAAAAAAGAAAAGTAAAAAAGGAAACGCCGTTATGTTTTGATTATGGGAATAAAGACTATATTATTTTTAACAAATGTTTTCAGTGTTCTATGAAGCAATTTTAAATTAAATACTTAAAATAGTATATACACTCGTTCCTTGGTGTCCATGTGGTATTGGTTCAAAGACTCCCCATGAACACCAAAATCTGCAAATGTTCAAGTCTTTTATGTTAAGTGGTGTAGTATTTGCATATAATCTATGCATATCCTCCTCTATACTTACGTTCATCACTAGATTATTTAGAATACCTAATACAATATAAATTATATGTAAATAGTTTCTATGATGTATTATTACATTTGTAATTTTTATTGTTGTATTGTTATCTTTTATTTATTTATTTATTTTCAATCTGTGATTTGTTGAATCCAGGGAGGTGATATCTGTGGATATGGATGGGTGACTGCACGTACTTACTTTTATATAAAGTTGTTCACATTCAGCCTTTATGCATCTTTAAAGGAAACTGTTTTACTTTCAGATGTACATTACATCTTTAAAGTATATCTCTCCTCTACCAAGGAAGAAGGAAAGATACATATTGCAAGAAAGGTTGAATTCATATTGATTAGGTAGGAAAGTCTAATTTCCAAATTAGAACTTAATAAAAGAATACAATTAGAGATTATAATCACTTTGAGAAAAAGACCTGGCAGTGTCCTATAAACCCCAAGATACACCTTTCTTATGACCCTACAGTTCCACTCCTAGGAAATTTCTCAAGAGAAACAGAAACATAGGTCCACACACTTATCAAGAAAGTTAACAGCAGATTTAAGCAAAATGGACAAAAACTGAAATCTTCCTAAATTGTTATCATCAGAATGGATAAACAGTGTGTATATAATAAAAAACTGCTTAGCAATAAGAATGAAGTAATTATTGATATACACAATAACATGAAATAATCTCATATAAACCATGCTAAATGAAGGAAATCTCATGCAAGAGAATACATGTAGTATACTTTCATTGATAGGAATTTCTAAAAGAGACAACATTAATAAAAATATTGGTTACCTCTGGGGTTGGGTGGTGAAGTGTTTGAAAGTAAAAAAGTATGAAGGTTTTTCCTTTGTGATGATAAATCATGTTTTGTACCTTGATGGGTATTGGATTGAATAGGTATATGCAATTGTCAAAATTAATGTAATAATATGCCTAGGATTTGTGCATTTTATTCTGTGGAAGTTTTATTGTAAAGTGAATTGTAAACAAATATTGACCTTTACATATATACATGCATACATGCTAAGGTATGTAGGGGAATAGCGCAGTGATTCTACACATATTTTTTGGAATGTAGAAAATAAGATGATTGAATTATAGATAGGTAAAGGGATATGTGATAAAGAAAGTATAGTACAATGTAGCAAAATATTAATTAGGTATATTATAATATTAGTGATTGTAAGGGCACTATAAAATTCTATTTTTCAGTATGTTCAAAAATTTTCATAACAAAATGTTGAAAACTTTTAATAAGAAAAACTTACACAAATATATGCACAAATAATTTTTAGAGTGAATTTTCTAGTAGATACAATGAAAAATGTCACTTCTATGTCCAAAATTCTTCAATCATATTGATCCAGAGTCATTCATGATAATTATTTAAAATAGAGATATTCCTTGAATTCAAAACAGGTAACTGTCACTTAAGATAGTTTGGTTACTAAAAGATTCTACTAACGTCTGTATTTATTATAATAACTATATTAGATTTGTCTCATAATAATTATAAGAAATCATTTTTATAGTGTGTGGTAAATGTATAGTTATTAACTAGCAGAATTAGTATAAATTACATAAAATAAATTATTTATTTCTACATCGCTACACTGTTTATAATCTTATTTTAATCTTAATACATGTTTTATATAGTCGATTTTAAATAAATGTTTGTGGAAGAAAAGGATAGAGAGATGCATTCCATTAAAGTGATAACAAGAATTATCACTATCTGGCCATGAACTAGAAATAATCAAAAGGGTCTACTCGGACGCAAAAGCGATGGAGAAATGCTGTCTATGCCTGGGCAGCTGCTTTTCCGCAACAATTTTATATTAAATAGAGGAAGATCACGGTTTTCTGTAGAAAATTAGACATCTCGCTCACATTTATTTTGTTTTGAAATATATTAAAGGCAGTCTTCTTCAGGGGCTTGTTTGGGTACTTTTTTTGTATTATTTTTGTATAATTTTTATATTTGCATTATCTGTATATTTTTGTATTATTTTGTATTATGTGTATTATTTAGATGTACAATGACATCTAAATAAGTATTTGGAAACATAAGTATATTTATGTACATACATTTGCACAGACACACAGACATGTATAATGTATATACAGGACCTTTGAACATCTTTCCTAATGTAATATCTTACTTAAAAAATTTGATGCATTTATTGAATATTTTATTCATTTAGAAAAGAATTTCCAAATGCCTCTTTTGTTCCAAGTGCCTACTAGAGAGAAAAATACAAATAAAACAGCAACCATATTCCTGCTGTGCTGAGAATTTTTATGTCAGTTTCTTTACAAACATAGATTTCTGAAAAGTTTGAATTTACACAAATCTCTTAATGCTTATGACCAATAACAAATCCAAATTATCTTTCACTTAAAAGAGATCTGAGGGAAAGAAAAATAAAAAGACGTTTTCTTCTGCAAAGGAAAAAAAAAAATAGGTATTTAGGCATTTATTTGATTGTTTGTTGTTTTAAGAAATGCTTGATTGGTTGCTTGGTCATGTTACAGCCTAACAGTGATGGTAATAATTTCAGTAAATAGCTTTTTTTTAAATGGCAAAATACACAAAAACTGAGAAGGAAAGTTAATACAAAGAAAGACATTCTTTCTTCAATCATAAACAGGAGTGTCCCCAGTAGATAATCATATTTTTTTCATAGTAATATTTAGTATGATCCCACTGTTGTTGACACACTGTGTTAAGTATTTTAGATAGATACATTATTTCACTAGATGTTTACAACAATTTTTGATGTTAGATTGTGATCTCTGTTTTATAGATTTTTTTTTAAAAGAAGAATTTGGAGGAAGGGACTTGTCTGGAGTCACCTGTGAAAGTTTGAATTGATTATCTGTAAACAGAGAGCTATATTTATTGAAGAGACTATTTAGTGTTAATAATTAACTTAATAAAAAGAAAAGTAAAATCTAACCTTTATTAATACCCATTCTGCTTCCATAATAATGATAAGGTCTGATTCTTTCAAAAAATTCTTATTTTTTGGTTGCTAACATGGTATTCAGATGATTACCACTATCCCAGTCTTCTGGTCTTTAAGTGGCTTGTTGATTCAGAAAATAATCAAATAAGTATTTTGGGCTTTCTTTATAAAGTGCTAAATATTGTGGATCTTCTGATGCATGCATAATTGAGCAAAAACGTGGACTCAAGGCAAGTGTATGCAGCTTACCACCACGAAAAACTTAGTTGCCAGATACAAGTGTCCTAGTCCATTTTGTGTTGCTATAAAAGAACACCATAGACTGGGTAATATATTGTAAAGAAAATAAGTTCATTTTTCGTAGTCCAGAGACTATGTGCAGTCCACTATCAAAGTGCAGACATCTGGCTTGGGCTTTCTTGCTGCATCATAACACACTGGAGGGAAAGAAGGTGAGGATGGGGGGCAAATTCATCCTTTAATCAGGAACCCACTCTGGGAATACCTAACCCACTGCAAGGTAACAGCCTAAATTCATGAGGGTTTTGCCCTTATGACTTAATCATTTTCTAAAGATTTCATCTCTCTATGCTATTTCATTGAGAATTAAGTGTCCAAACATGAATTTTTTGGGATACATGCAAACCATTGCAACAGATTAGTAAAAGCAAAATATAGATTGTTCTAAATTGGAGGTTGCAATATTATAAACTTCCTCTGAAACAATATAACCTAGGGGAAAGCATATTAATAAATGGCTGTGTTGCTTATCTTATTTCTCTGATGACCTCCTTAGTCATCAATATATTGTCCAGACTCCAACAGATTTTATCTCAAAAGAGTCCAAAATTTTAAAAATAATTTATCTCTCTCATGCCTTCTCTTGCACAGTGTGCACAAAAAATAATTTATAAAATAGGAAAGTGTATAATCTGTATTGGTAGGAGAAGGAGAAGGAAGAAAGACAGGATAAAGCAACAAAAAGAGGACTTTATAATAGAGTACTAGAAGACCCTATTAAAAAAATAAATATAATAGAAAAAGAAGAGGAAGAATTAAAGGGACAGTATGAAGTAGAGAAACCAGTGAGCTAAGGGCAAGATGAGGGAGGAGTCAAAGTGTTAAGCTAGGATCTCAAACTCAATTTTTATTTTATTTTTTCCTGAGGTCAGACAGATAATGCGAATGAGTAAATTGGGCTGATTGTAAGAAGAATGTGACCAGCGTTTCATTTATTTTTGTTTTGTTTTTAAATGAGCTTTCTTTCCTTGCATTTGATAGGGAAATAAACATTTCTTTTTGAACTAAACAATAGTAAAAGTGAAATGATTAAAAGTAATGTTCTCGGTCTCTGGAAAACAACAAAGAATGGTGTGGCAAACCAGCATTCATACTGGCCCTGGAAGAGAACCGGTGGTAGGCACCATTCAGCTCTGTCCAGTATTGAAACTATTTTTTAATGAGAAGCTGAAATCCAAATTTTAAGATAAATCTGAAATACTGACAACTCATTAAAAAAAAAATGTTTAAGTTAATGTGAGTACTCTCAAAGCCGTTATTGACTCCACCCCTACAGGTTGGGGATTGTGGCCTATAGCTACCAGACTGCATGCTTACTATTAAAAAGTTAAGCGGGCCGGGCACAGTGGCTCACAGCTGTAATCCCAGCACTTTCAGGGGCTGAAGCGGACGGATTGCCTGAGGTCAGGAGTTTGAGACCAGCCTGGCCAACATGGTGAAAGCCCGTCTTGGCTAAAAATACAAAAAAATTAGCCAGGTATGGTGGCATGAGCCTGTAATCCCAGCTACTCCGGAGGCTGAGGCAGGGGAATTGCTTGAACCAGGGAGGAGGAGGTTGCAGTGAGATGAGATCGCACCACCACACTCCAGCCTGTGCAACAGAGTGAGACTTTATCTCAAACAAACAAACAAACAAACAAACAAGTTAAGCAGAAGGGAATAAAATGATACCGTAACTTAACCTCTAGCTATTCTCAAGGCCCGATGGGACCTGCTGCTTACTCTGCTCTTCTCCAGATAACTTTTCTATAGGTGAGACTAGCACAAAGCTCTCCATCAGTTACAGTCATGCGTCACGTAACAATAGTGATGTGTTCTGAGAAATGTGTCCTTAGGTGGCTTCGTCACTGTGCAAACATCCCACAGTGTACCTATACAAACCTAAATGGTGTAGCCTACTACACACCTAGGCTATATGGGATAGTCTATTGATCCTTGGCTACAAACCTGTATGGCATGTTACCGTAATAACTCTATAGGCAATTATAACACAGTGTTAAGTATTTGTGTACCGAAATACATCTAAACATAGAAAAGGTACAGTAAAAATAAAGTATTATAATCTTATAGGGTCTCTGTTGTATATGTGGTCTGTCGCTGACTGAAACGTAATATGGTGCGTAACAGTACTTGATTTTCAAAAGGGTTTTAGGATTTTGCTTTGGTCTAAACTAATTTTTTAATGAGAGCCATACAGTGTTTAATTCTGGCTTATTTGTTGTCATCTATTTTCTAAGATCAAGCCTGTTCCAAGGAATAAGTCCTACAAACAGACCTGGCTTCATGGGTATAGCATCACTGGAGTTCCAAAGGGTTCTGCACTCAGACAGAATCCCTGTGTTTAGGGTTTAATAAAACTCTGTGAATGTTGTCTTAAAATTATTACTAATTTTATATTTGTATGTGTTTTAGAAGGTTCGATGGGACATGGATCATGAGCTGGGGCTTAGAGTCTTTGCTCAGAGATTGTCCTGCCTCCTTCTGACCTTCACCATCTCCCCACTTCCCCAGCTTGGGTTCTTGGTTGGCAATGCCCCACTCCTGCAAAGATATCACTGGCACTCTCCACTCCAGCAAGGGCCTGGACACAGGTATTAGGAGAGTTAGGGTATGCATATATATTACAGGGACGAAGTCATGGGGCTTTGCCCAAGGCACCTATAAGGCCCCATGATTGAGGCGTCTCAATATTAAATAGGAAATAAAAAACACCACAGCAATTCAAGAAAGACCACAGAAGAAAAAAAAAAAAGTGAGTTTTGTTTTGTCATTTTGCTTTTTGAACAATGTGTCCCATATTTTCATTTTATACTGGACTCTCAAAATAACGTAGCCAGCCTTGCTTCTCAGGGTATTTTATTAGTGCTTACCTACTCTTTCCTTTGCACTCCACAAGCCTCTTCTTCTTTGCCTAAAACATGCAACATCAAAATAAATGGTCCAGCAAAACCTGACGGTCCTTTAAAATGTAGTTAAAAGAAACAGGAGGCAATTCTATTTAGAAGCAGCATTATACTCTACCCCAAATCTGGAAAGTGTGAAGAGCAAATGCGAGCATAATAGCTATCATTCTTTGTTGTTAGCACACCTGCTTGTTCACTTTAGTTTTCTCACACATATAGTGCATATAAGGCAGAGCTGTGATGTACTCAGACAGATCACATTCAAATTCTCATTCTGCCACTTGCTAAGTGATGACCTTGGGCAAGTTGCTTAACCTTCCTTAGCCAGCTTCACTCTTACAAAACAGTTTTAATAATGAATGTTCTCGCAGTGTTGTTCAGGTTGAATCGTGTAAGATGAAACAAATATGTAGCATAATGCCTAGCATATAATACAAGCACATTCTTATGAAAACCTATATATATATACAATGTTAATAATAATTTATATTTTTAGTATTTTAATGCACACAGGGTTAACTCCTCTTTGTGTCAGAGAAAAACAAACCTTTAATTTTTGCTGAAATGATCAGAAGTCATTATATAGCATTTCTAAGGTTGTGACTACTGAGTCTGCATTGGCCCATCAACTGTCATTGTGGGGAAGAGATGAGTGGGCTGAGTGCCTTGCAGTAGCAAGCTTAAAGTTAATTTATGGCCTTTGGAAGAAGTGAGCCCCAAGCACAATATTCAAGGTCTTTAATATATCAAAAGGCTTTTATTCTTAGATAACAAAAATCTCCTCCAGTTTTTTGATATGTGAAATTTTAGTGTGCATGAAATGGAACTCTATATTAGCCAACACTGCATGATTTAATCGTGTTACAGAGGTGGCTAATGTCTATGATAATCAACAGTTAGCGAAAACATGAATTTGGATATTTCCATGTTTATTACACACACATACAAAAACAGTATTTATGTAATCACAGAAGTTTAAAATACAATAAAATCAAATTCCAAATAAGCCATAATTTTTATCAGGGCACTTTTAAGTAATGTGTGTGAAAACATTGAGGGTACTCACAGATGATGCAACTAATTTGTTCAGTCTTAAAATGAAAACTCATAATTCAGGTAAGAGATATGGAGAAACAATTTTTGCAGAGACAAATTTAACTTGTATTAAAATTTTACTATCTTCTTTTCAAAATCATGAAATCAACATATTTAGCGGTAAGTAACTCATATGCTGCTTACTAAAAAATTGTGTCAAAGTCAGTTGGTCAGTGAAGTCTATGGATCCATTAAAACCACAGATAGCTATTGATTAACAGAAATCAGCAAAGACCTATAAGGTAGTTAACTAAAAGCAGAACAAAACACATTCTTACAAGTGAGAAAAACCAGGAGAAGAATTTTAATGACTCTCTCACGAACTCATAAAAACAAATGAACAAATATGAAATCAGTAGAAAACAGATGTCTGGCCAGGCGCAGTGCCTCGCACCAGTAATCCCAGCACTTTGGGAGGTCGAGGCGGGCGGATCATGAAGTCAGGAGATCGAGACCATCCTGGCTAACACGGTGAAACCCTGTCTCTACTAAAAAGTACCAAAAAAAAAAAAATTAGCCGGGCGTGATGGTGGGCACCTGTAGTCCCAGCTACTCGGGAGAGTGAGGCAGGAGAATGGCATGAACCTGGGAGGTGGAGCTTGCAGTGAGCCGATATAGCGACACTGCATTCCAGCCTGGGTGACAGAGCAATACTCTGTCAAAAAAAAAGACAAACAAAACAAAAACAAACAAACAAAAAAAACACCAGATGTTTGTCTGTGACTAGATTAACTAAATTATATCATAGCAAAGGAGCGAATATGATAAAATACCTAAGGTCTAAATACCAAGATATTTAGAAATAATTGTTTGGCTGGTGACAAATATTAGAATTAAATAGGAAAAACTTATGAATATCTAAAAAAAAAAATTCCAAATGATCTACAATGTCTATGGAAAGAGAACTAGTATCATGAAATGAGATGCACAAATGTGAAACAATTTTAAATCATTGCTGAAACTGTAGGGACCTAAGTAGTAGTTGGAATTAATTCCCATTGAAGTAACTAAATGAATTACTTCTGCTTCAATGAATTAAACTGAAATATATTTGCTCTAATTTAGGTTTGTGTCATTTCGTTCTGTATCAATGGAAATGGATAAGTGTTTCCTATATTTATTATTTCAGGAACACAATAAATTCCCTGTCAACTTTCTCAAATGTTGTTTTTCATCTTTTGGCACTATTCACTCTCCATCTTCTAATAGAGGTTATTTAAAAGCTTAGCACATGTAATTAAGTTTGTAGGATGCTTTAATATCATATAATTGATTTGATAAAAATAGAGAGATGGAGGAGAGAGAAGGGTAAGAGAGAGGCTGAGCGCAGTGGCTCATGCCTGTAATCCCAGCATTTTGGGAGGCCCAGGCGGGCGGATCATGAGGTCAAGAAATTGAGACCATCCTAGCCAACACAGTGAACTGGAAAAAGCAAATATGCTCACTCTGAACTCTCCTATTCAACATACCACTGGAAGTCCTAGCCCAGGCAATCAGGCAAGAGAAAAAAGTAAAAGTCATCCAAATAGGAAAAGAAGAAGTCAAACTATCTCTCTCTGCTGACAATGTGATTCTATACCTAGAAAACACTAATTACTCTATCACAAGACTTTTAGAACTGATGAAGGACTTCAGTAAAGTTTTAGGATACAAAGTCAATGTACAAAAATCAGTAGCATTTCTGCCAATAATCAGTAGCATTTCTGCCAACAATCAGTAGCATTTCTGGCAAAAATCAGTAGCACTGCTGCCAATAGCATTTCACCAATAACATTCAAGTTGAAAGCCAAACCAATTTACAACACAATTGGATTGGAACACAATCCAATTTACAACAACCCCCAACATTAAAATACCTAAGAATACATTTAACTAAGGAGGTGAAAGATCTCTACATGGAGTACTACAAAACACTGCTGAAAGAAATCAGAGATCACTCAAACAAATGGAAAAACATTCCATGCTCATAAATTGGAAGAATCAGTATTGTTAAAATGGCCATACTGCCCAAAAGAATCTACAGATACAACACTATTCCCATCAAACTGCCAATGTCATTTTTCACAGAATTAGAAAAAGTTATTCTAAAATTCATATAGAACTGAAAAAAAACAAGTCTGAATAGCCAAGCAAACCTTAAAAAAAAATAAAAACAAAAAACAGAACAAGGCTAGAGGACTCATATTATACTACTTCAAACTATACTATAATGCCTCAGTATCAAAAACAGCATGAGCCTAGGCAACAGAGCAAGACTCGTCTCAAAAAACAACAAGAACAACAACAACAGCAACAACAATGACAACAACAACAAACCTAGGAAACAACATTTTGGACATCAGCCTTGGGAAATAATTTGTGATAAAATCCTCAAAAGCAATGTAGCAAGAACAAAAATTGACAAGTGGTACCTCATTAAACTAAAGAGACTGCACAGCAAAAGAAACTATTAACAGAGTATATAGTTTATACTATATATAAATAATGTAAAGAATGAGAGAAAATATTTGCAAATTATGCATCCAACAAAGGTCTAATATCCAGGTCTCTGAGTAAGTTAAACAATTCAACAAGCAGAAAGCAATTAATTCCATTAAAAGGTGGCTGACAGACATGAATGGAAATTTTTCAAAAGAATAAATACAAGCAGCCAAAAAACATATGGAAAAATGATCCACATCACTAATCATCACAGAAATGCAAATGAATACCACAATGAGAGACACCATTTCACCAGTCAGAATGGCTATTACCAAAATGTCAAAAAAACAGCAATGCTGGTAAGGCTGCAGATAAAAGGGAATGCTTATACACTGTTGGTGGGGATGTAAATTAATTTAGTCACTATGGAAAGCAGTTTAAAGATTTCTCAAAGATCGTAAAACAGAACTACCATTCAGCACAGCAATCCAATTACTGGGTATATATCCAAAAGAAAATAAATCGTTTTACTAAAAGGAAACATGCACTCATATGTTCATCACAGCACTCTTCACAATAGCAAAGGCATGGAATCAATCTAGGTGTCCATCAATGGTGAACTGGATAAAGAAAATGTGGTACACGTACACTATGGGATACTACGCAACCATAATAAAGAATGAGATCATGTTCTTCGTAGCAACATAGATGCAGCTGAAGGCCATTATCCTAAGTTAATTAATGCAGGTACAAAACAACAACAAAAAACTCACATTATAAGTGAAAGATAAACATTGAGTACCAATGGAATTAAAGATGGCAACAAGAGACACTGGGGACTATTGGTGGGGAGGGATGAAGAAAGCGGGGAAGGATGGGAAACTAACTATTGGGTACTATGCTCACTACTTGGGTGATGGAATCAATCACACCAAAAACCTCAACATCACACAATTTACCCATGTAACAAGCCTGCCTACATACCACCGAATCTAAAATAAACATTGAAATTATATTATAAAAAGTGAGAAGCCCTAAGTCAAAAAATTAATGAAATGAAGCAAAAAGTTTTAACTGAAAGATTTAAAAATTAGTGCAATGTTTAAAGCAAATTCAAAAAGGAATCAAGGAAAGAAGAAAGGACAGAAAAAAGAAAGGGCAAGAGGAAGGAAGGAAGGAAGGAAGGAAGGAAGGAAGGAAGGAAGGAAGGAAGGAAGGAAGGAAGGAAGGAAGGAAGGAAGGTTGGTTTAGAAAAACATAAGTATACAAGAAGAAAAATAAAATAGTAATTGGTTCTATTTGAACAAATTTACATAAGGCTAATATTACATACTTTCAACTTTTATAGTCAATCTATTCACAAAAGATGTATAGTTTCAGAAGAATACCTGAATATTATTAACAAAAAAAGAGCAAAAACGTTACTACAGATGGCAGAGGTTGTGTGTTAGAAGGGAAGAGAGAGGTGAAGGAAGATAGGAGATATAATTTTAAAGAGGAAAGCCAAAAAATAATAACATTAGTTGAAGAAATAAGAAATGCAGGTTTGGATTAAAAATAGGGATATACATGTCTGGGATGTGTATAAATTTCTGGTAAGAGAAAGGCAGGTATTCTCTAAAAACTGGTAAATAAATTAGATTCAACAATATTAACACATTATTGAGACATTTAAACATGTCAGAAAAAATATAAAAATACACAGGTTTAAAGAAGTAGTGTGTGTTCTTTTGAATGTGAGATTGAGAATGGGAAGGATGTGTGATTGGGATGGTAGTTCTGACTTTGGGCATACTGTATGTAGATAACAAAGCAAACCTCTACTCTTTTGAGAAGTTAGGATATTTAGTCTGAGAAGTTTGAGTGTGGAGTATGAAGCAACTTTGGCTAAAAATATAGAAGGTTTTCTAATGAGTAACACTGGAATAAACCACTTTGTAAAAAAGTGAATTAATAAGATATTTAAGGAAAATTTAATGCATATAAGAGACATTATATTTGAGGTTCTATGGTCTAACATGCCTTTAGCAGAAGGATTTTCAAAGAAATGCTACTAGATGGCAAACTCAAGTTATTTTTTAAATATGATATTTTAACTGAGTTTTTGCAATGAGAAATCTCATAGTTATCCTTTTCTTTCTCCATGTTTATCTTGTGTTAAAATAATTCAGCTTTTAGAAATAAAGCAACAAATTTAACTTAAGGCAAAATAAGGCCTCATCTTAAATTTTCATGGAAAATAATTTTGATGAAAACCTCTCAGATAAATCAAAGGAAAAAGAAGCTAGAAGTACATAAACAAATTATAAAGTAGAAATTGGTCCTGTGAGGAGAGATTTATTTGGTTTAATTTTCTTTGGGTAATATAAAATATGTAATCTATTTTATGAAGTTTTTTTGTCATTTTTCATATTCAGTTTGAATTCACACCTGAAAGAACCAGATGAATGTTACTCTTTCTTTTGAGCCTGAAATTTCTTTCCAACACTCCTCACAGAACTGAAACATTAATACTAAGCAGTACTGTCTATGCCTGAAGGAGCAGCCATCATGGAGCTGGGTGACACATCACTGCTCCCTGATGTCTGGCAATGTCTAAAATGCAAGCCAGCCCTCTGGAAGTGCTGGTGCTGGCACCTGTCAGCCCACTTCACTCTTCACAACAATTGTTGGAATTGGAACAGCCTTCCTCATATTGAGCCCAATTCTAGACCACATAAATAAAGTATATGGCTTTTCCTTAAAATATTATGTCTTTTTTTGTAGGGTGAATATTTTTTGTACCCTAAACTTACTGTATAGTTGGCTTCCAGATCTAAGTCACCAACAAAAAAGTCCTGACTGTATTATACTATGTTGTATGATGTTGTTTTATATTATATTATATTGTATTTATTATATTATATGTAAAGTAAAATACATCCCCTCTCAGTATTCACCCAACCATCCTAATGGCACATCTTTAAGTGGCATAAACTTTCACTGTTTAATTATTTAGGATCATCCCAGGTTTGTTATTAATGGTTTTTAGGCTGCTGTTCTTTATCACTTTCAAAAGGTGAGCCTTCCAGTTTTATCTCTGACTTTTACCTATATGGTCTTATACCTCAGTCATTAAGTGTTAGTGATCAAGACATGTTTTTAAAGTCTATGCTTTTTCCCACTCTTCTTATTTTGCCAGGGATTTCAACGTCTATCACCCAAGCTCTATTTCTCAAGATGTGACAAACACCTAACTACCCTCCTACAAGACTCAGGTAAAACATTTCCTGTGAGAACACGTTTTCTGACAAACCACAGGTAACTACTTACTCCTTTCTACTCCTAGTGAAGCCCATAATCATGTCTATGACGGAATAACTTATTACAAGAGGCTCCTAGATGACTTCCTATTTCCTCTATACACCAAATCATACATAATTTCATAATCTCTTCCCATTGCTTTTAGGATAAAACTCTAAAGATTTAACACATTTAGCATGAAATATAAGGCTCTTCATGATGTGATCCCAGACTGCTTCTTTAGATGTATTGATATCCCACATACATGCATAAGAAATCTCTCTCATGTCACCCCAGCAACCCATCCCATTTCCACGTAGTCCATCAAAGAGGCAGTGAATAATTCCTTCAGGTAATTCAGATCTAAGTTTAAATACCTTACTATATTTATTGGTGCATTTATTGACTCCTGTATAAAATGATCTACGCAATCACTCATATCCTGGTTTTATATCACTTAGCATTTATTTTTGTCAAGAACAGTAATGCTTGTTTGCATTTCTCTCTTCCATTAAAAAGCAAGTGGAATGACAGTAGGGATGTTGTCTCATTTTCTGCTGAATTCCTAACACGTAAAATGTTAGTTATTTTTTTTTTTAAGTGAGGAATGAATGAATGCTGGCTTCATGAAAAATGAAAAGTTTCTTTTCAAGTTACCTAGGAAACATTGTATTAGCATCTTGCATTTCCCTCTTTTCACATCAAGTATCTGAAAGTTGAAACAGGCTGCATTATTACCTCTCCCAAAGTGCCCAATGTTTTAGGATTCAATAAATGATAAATTTTTTAAAAAATTCACTATAATTTGAAAAGAAGAAATGAAATTTTAATTGTCATAAATTAGTAAGAAAATAAATTCATGATGTACTGAGTGAATTCAATTTTACAGAGAAACTGTTCCTTGGTTCTTATTGTTTTTCCTTTGGAATACTGTAAACTTCAAGGAAGGACAGACTGGTATCTGCAGTTCTGCCTTGGGAGCCTCTGACCCAGCCCATACTTCCTGATACTACAAGATCTTCTTCATCACATCTACCTCTAAATCCACTTCTCTTGTATTTCTTTTTTCACTCTCAGTTTGGTGAAGGAAACTAATCTGATAATCCTGAGGAAAAAAAAATATCGATATCTGATAATGGCTTAATTCATCTTTTACAAAGGTTTGTATGTTTAAACCCAACAGCCAGTAGCCCAAAGGAATGATGAAATAATTTAATCTTTTGATTGTAATTCCCAGTAGGGAAGTTGTTATCTTTCTTTCAGCTCCTTGAGTGAAACTATATAAAAAGATGTTCTGCATAAAGGTGATCTAGATTACCAAAGAGGGGCATTTTCTTTTAATATTATTAGTTTATTAAGAAAATAATTTTCATGGTAAAAATAGTAATAGTAGTAATGATAATAATAATGAGAATTAAAATTTATTGAGAATTTGCCATGTACCAAACATTGTGCCAAATGCTTTTCAAACAGCATCTCATTTCACCATCATAAATGTACTATAGAAAATCACTTTTATCCCAAATTTACAGATAGAAAATGAGACTTCAATAGGTTAAGTAGCATGGTCAAAGTCTCACTGCTGGTCAGTGGCGGGGTTGGGATTTACATTATGATCTGCATAATTCCAAAAATCATGGTTTTCTATAGCCTCTCAAGAAAACCCACAGGGTTTTAAAATTGGGTTATGTCTTATCTGTCATTAAACCCTAGGCATGAATCCCTTACTAATAACCTCGAGTGGTGACAAAGCCTTTTCTTTCTGAAAATGCAAAACTAAGTGACATCATAAAGTAGCAACTTACTTTTTTATCCAGCTCTAATTGTTACCACATCATTTTTCTTAATGGATCAAAATCTACCAACTATATAATTTGTACTATTTAATTCCATTCTTGATCCTAAACAATTAAGCTAGGAAAAAATAAAAAAGTACCCTTAAAAAGCTTCTAATTTCATATTTTAAAGATGTATGGAAATATTTTAATAGATAGAAAAAACTAGATAAATCTTAAAACTATCTTTATACATTTTTAAAGTCACTATACTTTTTTAAAATTAAAGATGTTAACGTATCAATTTTTCAAACTTTCAAATTTATTACCCAACATTCTTTAAAATCTACGTGTGAAAAATTATTTTAAAAATTTGACAAGAGAAAAAAGACATGATATGAGAATTCTTTAGATAAAAGACCACTTCAGTTACATTAGCAAATATTTTGATTTAACATGTCTGCTAAAGTGTAGCATTCACATCCTTGTATTTCTCTCTCTTTATTTTGATTTAATTTGAGATATGTTATGACATAAAATAGATCATTTACACATGGATGAAGATATAAGAAACCTCTTTTATTTTCCAGAGTAAACAAAACTTTTCAGTTGATTTCTACTGAGTTTCAAGAAGTGTTTTGATAGTTTGAGATTTATTTATTGTTTTAATTTTAAGAGCTAATGAGAAAACTAAGACATGCCATTGAAAACAATACAAGCTGAATGCTTTTAAAATGCTGAAAATGGCCATTAGAAAATATATTTATTCAAATACCACTATGTTCTTTTTTAAAAATGTCATCAAGTTTCACTTTTTTAAAAATCAGAGAGCTGCTTACATGTTTCATTCTAAACCATTGGTTTAGCTATTGAACTAACTTTGGTTACTATTACTTTTTTAGACTTATAATCTTAACAGCTTTGTTTCTTTCCTTATTTTTCTAAAAGAATGAAGCCAATATTATATTAATTTATTGTTTCGAAAAAAATAGAGATTTCTTAATTTTTTTTAATTTAAGGCATCTGCTGGTAGAGCTGTCATTGTTCTTAATTCATTGAAAATGGTCAATGGGAAGGCCAATTTAGTTGCTTTGACTTGATAACACAAACTATTTTCCCTAAATATTACCTTCTAGCATTTTTACAAGTCCAATAATGTGTTCATATATGAGTCATAAAGCATACATTTTTAGATTGCAAAATTATACTAGCATGAGACAAGGTACTTTAGATTTGGATTGTGAAAATATCAGTTTTAAATTTATAGTAATACTCGCTTCAGTTTCTGTATACATTGTCAAGTTTATTGCAGGAAATGGGGAGGAGTTAATTTTATATTTTATTCATTATTCAAATAATTATTAAGATGTTTATAAACTCATCACAAGCATTGCTTATTTTTATTGGCTTTCAATCCGTGTTTAAAATCCTATTGTAAAACTCTGCAACACATGAAGTTTGATAGAGAATGTAAGTTTAGAGGAATTTGAAAGATTTCACAAAGCCCACAGAATACTCTCTTGCAAGATTTTTTTTTTAATGTTAACTATATAATGCTCTTTAGTGATATACTGCTGCTGGCAAAAATTATATATATATAATTTTTATATTTCTCATTGCAAATCTAAATAAATACATATATTATTCAAGTTTTCTATACAAATTTAGTGTTCATTTAATATCACATGAATCTCTCTAAAGTTACAAGAAATCAGAGTAAATTATTATAATCACCCATATTTTAATATTCAACTTGCTTTCTGTATCAGTGGTTAATATGGTAAAGTTTTAATATATTTCATCTTTCTTTCCTAAAATAATTTAATATCCCTATTTTAAAGGGGTGGTAATATGAAAAGAACCACAATAGTTATTTAGGATCGTAAAATAAGATATTTTTCAATATGCAGAAGGCAAAGAAAAACACTAAGTATGTAAAAAGATGATAATACAGTTATATAATTTAAGGAAAATACAATATCCAAATCTCATAGGTGTTCTGTTTCAAATAATTACTTAACGGAAATTCGGAGTAGTAAAATAACATAACTACCGTAGTAAATACACACATATACAAAAATAGAATAAATATAAAATATATCTTATTTTTGTATATTTACTAATACAAATTGTTTTAAAATAGCATTATAGATTTATGCTTCATACCTTCTCATTGAAACATTTTCCAATAAAATTGTTGATGCTTCCAACAATTCCTCTCATAGTAATTTGATATTTAAAATCAAGAACTCTCTAAAGCTACTAAATCTTTGCCACTAGCCTAAATGAGGCAATATTCTTCTATTCCCATGAATTATTCAAGTTTATAAAATGGTGAAATCAGATGACAAAATACTGTATTTTAATATGGACTATGTATTCTTTTTTGTTTGTTTGTTTGTTTGTTTGTTTGTTTTGAGACGGAGTCTTGCTCTGTGCCCCAGGCTGGAGTGCAGTGGTGCGATCTCGGCTCACTGCAAGCTCCGCCCCCCGGGTTCACGCCATTCTCCTGCCTCAGCCTCCCGAGTAGCTGGGACTACAGGCGCCCGCCACCACGCCTGGCTAGTTTTTTTTTTTTTGTATTTTTTTTAGTAGAGACGGGGTTTCACGGTGTTAGGCAGGATGGTCTCGATCTCCTGACCTTGTGATCCGCCCGCCTCGGCCTCCCAAACTGCTGGGATTACAGGCGGACTATGTATTCTTATATAAGCCATTACAAATCAAAAGAAAACTGGAAGTAAAAATGAAGCTTCAATTAGTTGTTTTATTTTCTTTAAATTGATTACCAGAAGCAGAATTTCTTTATTTTTAATTAAATTCAGCAATGTTAATTAAGTATACCGTCACAAACTAATTTATCTTAACTAGTAAGTAAAATCTCCATAGTTAAAAACAATAGCAGTTTTTTCTTCTATGGTTATATATTGCACTTTTGTTTTAGTTATCCATTTTACAAATTTAGGCAGATTCTCATGGGTGGCAAAAGAGTGGTAGATAGCACTGTTTAATGCATCCTCATAAAAAGCAAATACGTATTATGTTGTATTAGGGACCACAAATGAGCTTGGTTTTATTTCATGTTTTGTGTGTATAACTTCCATAATCTCATATTCTTTTAATTATTTTTGTGCATTTTGGTTACTTATTGATTAAATATATTGTACATTAATTTTATTTAATTTTGTTTGATTTTGATATATTTATTATTGCTTTTAATGAATTTAATAGTAGATTTTATTGCTAAACATGTGATTTAAATCCAGGAGTAATTAGAGCGTATTTCTTATGTGCCACTTTTTAAAGTGTAAATTCTAGAGGGAAAATATAACAGTAATTGGTAATTGTACCATTTAGAATATTGTAATTTTGTATTAGCAGGTAAAGCAATGAGGATATAGATGCTTTGACAATTAATCTGCAGAGAAATAAGAGGTTTTTTTTTTTTTCTTCTGCTTGTGCAAAGCAAATTAGAAAAACAATCAATATTTCTTTTCCAGAAGCATTCGCTCTCTGCCCCAGATTTATGTTGGAATGTTTATTTGGTTTGTATCATTCTCAAGAGATGTGGCTTAATAGAAGTACTTGGATAGCAGTCTTAGAAATCTAATGACAATTGTTTGATTTTCCCAAATGACTACTTCCTAACAATTATTATTGAGCCTTGCAATGTTAAAATGACATGTTCAGTTTTAGATGAGCATTTACAAATTATTTCAGCTATTCTGTTACTTGCTATAAAATAAATGTCAATTTTTTGACCTATGTTAGATGTTCAGAAGCGGTCAATTTTTTTTTTTTTTTTTTTTTTTTTTTTTGAGACGGAGTCTCGCTCTGTCGCCCAGGCTGGAGTGCAGTGGCCGGATCTCGGCTCATTGCAAGCTCCGCCTCCCGGGTTCCCGCCATTCTCCTGCCTCAGCCTCCCGAGTAGCTGGGACTACAGGCGCCGCCACCACGCCCGGCTAGTTTTTTTGTATTTTTTTTTTTAGTAGAGACGGGGTTTCACCGTGTTTAATATAAATGTTGCATTGTTCACCTATGCTTCACACAGGGATGAACAACAATTTGAAGCCACTAGATCAATCCTATGCATGTTATTTGCAGTAAGTAGACATTAAAGTACAGACCTTTTTTTTTAGATTGGATTGTCTCTTGATATAATTTAATTCACAGTAATTACTAATACTGAAGATTATAAAAAGTTTTGTCCTCCATGTAAACATGTATTGATACTTTTCCAGATTTTTCCACATTAAGTTCTCATTAATCATTGTATATTCCAGCAGCATACCAAAAAATTAATAATTTATTTAGAACTTAGTAGAGCTACACTATGTAGAGTGAAAAACAAAACAAAACCTTACCCCAATTCACAAACAAGTATACAATATTATATTGGCACATTTCTAATTTTGCAATAAAAAAGGATTACAGTTCAATTATGACTTGACTACTTTGTTCTGTGCATGAGCAAATCCAAAGATCTCTATAGCTTATTATCCGTAAGGTGGGTAAAAGGGATGTAGCATTAAAACAATAAAAATAGTGCCTGAGGCTGGGCACAGTGGCTCACCCCTGTAATCTCTGCACTTTGGGAGTCTGAGGCAGGTGGATTGCTTAAGTCCAGGAGTTCGAGACCAGCCTGGGCAACATGGCAAAGCCCTATCTCTACAAAAAATACAAAAATTAGCCTGGTCTGCTGGTGCAGCCTGTCTCAGCTACCCGAGAGGCTGAAGAGGGAGGATCACTTGACCCCAGGAGGTCGAGGCTACAAAGAGCAGTGACCATGCCACTGCACTCTTGCCTGGGCAACAGATGGAGACCCTGTCTCCAAAAAGAAAAAAATAGTAATAATGCTTGACACAGGGCTCCCTATACAGTCATTTTTATTTTATTACTGTTACATTCTCCATGTCAAAATGGCGTGGTTAATATTGATTGCATGGGCTTTGAAGTTAGAAAGACCATCTTGACTCTGCTAACTGTGTAACCATGAGCAAATTATATTATTGAGCTGAACTTGCCTATTATTTAGCATAAGAATAATATTTTATTTTACATAATATTGTTGGAGGATTACGTGAGATAAAATAAATATATTTTATATTAAGCAATCAACAAATATTTGTTGTATTTTTTACCCCATCACTCAACTGAAGAAAAAAATATGAGACCTAATGTACAGCTTGGTGATTGTAGTTAATAATGTAGTGTACACTTACAATTTGCTAAGAGGGTAGATCTGCAGTGTTCTCATCACGCGCACACACACACACACACACACACACGGTATTATGTAAGGTGATTTATATGTTAATTAGCTTGATTGTGTTGTTCATTTCACAATGTATACCTATTTCAGAACATCACAGTGTACACCATTAATGTGTACAGTTTTATTTATCGATTATACCTCAGTAAAGGTGAAAAAAGAAAAAAAATGAATTACAAAGTGAAATAAAGGATTATAAGCACTTAAATCTACTAAGCTTTTTAATAAAATGGTAACATTTTTATTCCAGAAAAGGTAGATGAAATTATTGAAGAGTAAATAACTAGTTTAGCTTCTAAATACATGTGGATCATATTTTATGTCACAAAAGGGAAATTTTGTGTTTGTAAAACAAATGTATCTAATCACTTATAAAATCAAGAAAACCACTTGAGCTTTTACATTTGTCAAAGTGTGCATTGTACCATTTTCTATTTCATCCAAAAAAAAAATGCGAACAATCAGAAATGAAAGCAGTTAATAAATAACTAAAGGCAAAATATTTTAACTAACAAAAGTCACTTTAAAGGAGCCTTACTCCACTCTTTAAACAATAACAAAAATAAGGCACTAAGCTAGTTAAGAAAGATGATTCAGACAATTGGCAATTTGTATTTTGAAGTCAGGAAGCCTTTTATATGACTGCTTGAAATAGCAGAACTCTGGTCAGATGGCTCATCCACCCTTTCTAAAACTTTTTGCTAAAATGACTAGAACCATATCTTTATAATTATGTATGTGCTCAAGATAATAGACATGTAAGCACGAATGCAAAAAAAAAAAAAACTGTAAAATATGCTTTTACCATTTATCTTATTATCCTATTTTTCATTTATCTGTCTTTTTATTTTATTTCCCAGGAATTGCCCTCATTTATCCCCCAGCACTATATTATAGTCCTGTGATAAGCCATATTGGAGCTGAGGCAAAAGGAAAAATTAGTAACATTTATCTCGTGTTTGTTTTAAAATTTCTTTTGTTACTTTTGGATTTTTTAATTTTTTATTTTCATTGTGTTATATTAAAATATTATTTATTTGGATTGCTGAGTTGATTGATGCATACTCAAACTTTCACTCAAAGTGAGTGCCTCACTTGCTTCAGTCTAGTCACCACCCTGCTAACTATTGTTTGGTTTGTACACTTTCTGGGTACAAAGCTGGGTAAACCTGGTGGTGTTTGAAAACTTGTGATTTATGAGTTTGCTTGTTAATGCAAACCAAGAACATGACATCTACTGTAGTGGAATTGAAATTATATAAATCAAATTTGTTTAAGTGGAAACAAATTGGAGAAAATTGAGATAAAAAGAAAATAAAATTTCAAAACTGACTAAAACCCTGATTAATATATTTAAAGATACAAAATTATATTTTTACCAAGAAGGAAATTCCACCTACAAAAAAAATTGAATATGCAGAGAACTGACAGGAGTTCTTGGTTTTCAGTGAATCTGTTTGTTTGTTTTCTCTACCCTACTCCACCTTTTATAACCTGCACAAAAGATATCTTTGCTGCAAGTTCCTGAGACTTTGAGGAATTCCATAGCATGGGATCAATGATACTATTTCTTATCTTTCCTTACTGACGGCTTAAGGTTTACTTTTTTTCAAACATTTATTGTTTACCTCTAGTCCAGAAACTTCCCAGCTAGCAAAATGTTGTTGCATTGTTCTTGACCTCCAACTACCCATTTTGACAGTTTGTGTCTTGAAATAAAAACAAAATACTCTCCAGGGTCATTTTATTGGAGTTCAAGGATGGAAAGTAGATGTAAGTGTTCAATGTGCCACATTTACCTTAAATTTAACTTTTTAAATGTTTAATGTATTGATAAGATCCTATGACTTTTTCAGTCAAAGAAATACAATGAAATGTAATGAGTCAAAATTGCTACAGTGAGATTCAAGATATTCAAGATATATAAATGTGTTCATTTTATTCATTTTTAACAGAAGTTTAAAAGCATCTACTATGTGCCAAGCTCTAATTATACTCTTTATTGAACATACAATCTTTTGCAGAAAATAGACATATAAACTGCATATAAACTGGCATTTTCTATAGATTAATTTTTTTATGTTGGAGAAAAATTTAAAGTTGCTACAGTTAAAAGTAGGGGAGTTTGAGTATGGCTCTGTAGTTCAGAGAAGTCTTTCAGAAAAGCCTATACCTAATACCTAAGCTGACTCATTACTGAAATAGGAACTAAGTAGTTAAAGAGGGATGGAGAATGTAAAGATACTATTTCAGCTAAATATAATAGCAATTCATGTGAAATTCTGTGCAAGTGAGAGAACAACAATGAGAGAAGCCTCAAAGTGTTCATTTAGCGTATTTAAGGCTCAGAATAAAAGTCAAGAAGAAATAAAAATTGTGATGATACTTCCTTGAAAGGATAAGTCACCTGTTCCTAACTTTATAAAGTTAAAAGCATCTTTACTGAATAGCACTACAAATTGACAATAGAAGGGTAAACAAGATTTAAATGGAGGAGTTTACCAATTAACTTCCAAACAGTATGACAAATCTATAAATTGTAGGTTTAAGAAAAGTATAATATGTAATATATACTACTAGTATATAGTAGTATAGTATTATTAGCAAAGTATACTAATATTCATTTACTATTAGTATAGTATATATTATATATTGTATTCTTAAATATTAGTTTAGTATATATACTAATGTTAGTATATATAATATGTACTCTACAAATATTAGTATAGTATATATTATATATATTCTTCTTAAATGTATAATAGTATATATTAAATTTGTATAATATATAATATAATTATTGTATTATATATTATATATTAACATATATTAGTATTATATATTAGTATAGTATATATTATATATTATACTCTTCTCAAATAACTATATAGTATTATATATATTACATATAATATATATTATACTAATATATGCTATACTATATACTATACAAATATATATTATATACTATACTACTCTTCTTATAGGTTTTTAAAAATATTCTTATTGATAATATATGTACTCAATATGCAACAAACCTAAAATTATGCAACTCATGAAATAAACATGAAAAACCAATGCCAAAAATATTCTGTTTTATCTTCTGTGGACCTGATATTAAGATACAATATTGTGTTAGAAAAAACACTGGGGGCATGAGTCAATTCTTGACTTTTCATTAAGATTCTCAGGTTAGGATTTTGTCAAAGCTTTTTAATAAAGTCATATGACCTTCTATACCAGTGGGCATATTTCAGTTCCTTAAACGTATTATTATGGAAAAAACAATCAACCAAAGGAATTTGCAGCAAGTAGAATTGTTTTAAACGTCTTAGTTTTCAGAAAGTAAAATTACATTTCCACCTAGGTGTTAAGTGTTTTGCTTCCGTGATTTATTTATAAAATGAAACAAAACAAAATGGCTAAGAGTTCATATTTCTGAAGGTATTAACAGTGTTTTAATTGCCACCTTCCTGGTGCACTGCTAAGAATAGAATTTGAACATAGTTGTTTTCTTCCAAGAAATTGTCATGGGCATTTCATTATCTATGCATTCATGATTAACCCTTCATTGGTCCCATTTAAACAATTAATAGAATAGAGATTTTGACATATACTTTTAAAATAACTAAATGGTACAAGAATCATAATGTAAGGCACTCAAAATAATTATATCTACATTGGGAGTACACATTCAAGGACATGGACAAACAGTTGTATTTTCTTCTGTCTATATAACCATAGAAGTAAGTCTATTCTCTCAAAATGATATTTTGGTATTAGTTTTAGCATGAATTATATTTACTCAAGCTATTCTCTTCTCACTTTTCCATTATACAAGTGAACAGTCATTTACTCTTGAAAATATCCTATTCATAGAACAGTGCCACTCAAATTGAAATCATACCTTTTTTTCCAAGCTAGAAGAAAACACAAAGAAAGATTCCATTTCCCACTGTGAATATGAGCATTTTTATAGCTAAGAAAAATAATGGAGATTAGGCACTTGGTTAAGGATATTATGATGATGATCGTTTCTCTTTTTCCATCATCATTACATTTTTAATACTTCCAGTCACTTAAGTTGTAGATATATTCACAGGACCTTATTCATGAGTATCAGTAGTTTGTTGAGCAAAGAACCTTGATATTCTAGACCTTAACAATATTTGTATTTTGGGACAGTCAGATTTTCACATAATTTTTTCATGTATAAAATGGCCCATTGAACACCAATGTGCTTATTAGCTGTAAATTCCTATCCATGGATTTTAATTATTTACTCAAGTCTTAAACTCTCTCCTTTAAATGTGTATCATTTTTTTATCTTGTAAAACAGAACATTCAATCCAACAGCAACAGAATACACATTCTTCTCAAGCACACAATAGAACATTCCCCATGATAGATCAAATGCTAAGTCACAAAGAAAGGCTTAAAAAAATTAAGAAGATTGAAAATATTTCAAGTATCTATTCCAACCACAATAAAATGAAACTAGAAATCAATAACAGAAAGAAAATGGTAAAACTCATATACATGGAAATTAAATAACACATTATTGAACAACCACTGGGTCAAATAAGAAATCAAAAAGGAAAAAAAAAATCTGAAACAAGTGATAATGAAAATATAACATACCAAATCTTATGGGATGCAGTAAAGTGGTACTCAGGAGGAAGTTTTTAGTGATAAAGATCTACATTAAGAAAAAAAGAAAGATCTCAAATAAACAGCCTAATATTACTTGTCAAGAAACTTAAAAAGGACATACTAAGCCCAAATTTGGCAGAAGGAAATAATAAATATTACGACATAATAAAAAATAAAATAGAAAAACAATAGAAAAAACTTGAAACTAAGAGTCACTAGTTTAGAAAGGTTGACAAAACTCACAAACCATTACCTTAACTAAGAAAAAAGAGAGAAGACTCAAGTAAATAAAGTCAGAAATGAAAAATGAGGTATTATAACTGCTGACAAATTTTTAAAATAACCATAAGGAACTATTATGAATATTTATGTGCCAATAAGTTGGACAACAAAGAATGGATGAATTCCTAGAAACATACAACCTACCAAAATGGAATCAGAAAGAATGAGGAAGCTCGAACAGATGGATAACAAATAAGGAGACTTAATCTCTAATTAAAAGTCTCCCAACAACAACAACAACAACAAAAGCCTGGGACTAGATGGCTTCACAAGTTAATTCTAAAAATGTAAAGAAAAATTAATAACAATAATTCTTCACCTCTTTCAAAAAATAGAAAAAGAGGGAAGACTTCCTAAGTGATTTTATGAAGCCAGCATCAGCCTGATACCAGGGCTATAAAAAGACACTTAAAGAAAAATATAGGGCGGTATACCTGATTAAATGAATGCAAAAATTCAATTCAATATACAGATGAAATAGATGCAAACTTTCAATTCACATTTCTGATGAATTGGATGCCAAAATCCTAAGCAACATATTAGCAAGCTAAATTTAAGTGCATATTAAAAGGATCACATTCCGAGCCCAAGGGGGCTTTATATCTGGGACACAAGGATGGTTCAACGTAAGAAAATCAATTAACCTTATCACACAAAGAAAAGGAAAGTTAAAATCAGATGATCACCTCAATAGCTACCAAGATAGCATTTGATAATATTCAACACCCTTTCATGCTAAAAACTCTCAACAAATCAGGCATAAAAGAACTTACCACCGAAAGTAAAGGTCGTATGTGAAAAGCACACAATTACCTTTTTACTCAGTGGTAAAAGGCAAAAACAAATTTTCTAATATTTGTAACTAGGTAAGGATGCTTAGTCTCATCACTTCTATTTATGGTAGTACTAGAAGTCCTACCCAGAGCCATTTAGAAAAGATGAAGAAATATGAAATAGCAAGATTGTAAGGAAACTATAAAATTTATTTTTGTAGATGACAACTATTTGCAGAAAACATCCAAACATGTTAAAATTAATAAACAAATTCAGTAAAACTGAATTAATATTGCTTCATCATTAATAAACAAATTCAGTAAAGCTGTTATTTGTCTATAGCCATGAAATTAAATTAAAACATTTTTAATCTTTTTAAACATTAAAAATTAATTTCATGGCTGTAGACAAATATCAAACCACCCAAAAGTAAATCAAGAAAATAATCACATTTATTACAGCAACAAAAAGAGTAAAACACTTAGGAATACCTTTAACCATGGAAGTGAAAGACTTAACCATTGAAAACTGTCAAACATTGGTGAAGGAAGCAGCTGATTACACAAATACATGGAATGGTATCTCATGTTCTTTGACAGAAATAATTAATAGTGTGAAAATGTCCGTAGTACCTAAAATCATCTGCAGATCCAATGTAATCCCTATCAAGATCTCTGTGATAATTTTAATTGAAATATAAAAATAATTTTAAAATGTGTATGGAACCACAAATACACCAAATAGCCAAGGCCATTTTGAGCAAGAACAATGTTGGAAGCATCAAAATTTCTGATTTCAAAACATTACTAAACTAAATTATTTAAAACAACATAGCACTGGCATAAAAACAGACATACAGACAAACAAAATAAAATAGACAGCTTAAAAATAAACTCATGCATGTATAGTCAATCATTTGGCAACAATGCCAAGAATACGTAATGGGGAAAAAATAGTCTTTTCAATAAATAATTCTGGGAAAATTGGATATCCACATTAAAAGAAATAAAATAGAGTGTCATTTTATAAAATCCACAGAAGCCAACTCCAAATGAATTAAAGACTTAAATGTAAAAGCTACAACTGTAAACCTCCTAAAAGAAAACATAGGGAAAAGCTTCTTGACATTAGCCCTAGCAATGATTTCATGGATAAAACCTCCACAATCACAGGTAACACAAACAAAAATAGAAAAATGGGATTACATCAAAATTTGTGAGATTCACATTATGAAGACTACAAATTGCTTCAACGAGAAATAATATAAGACAAATTAAAGAAGAGGCATATCATCTTCACAAATGAGAAGACTTGATGTTCTTAACATCTTACTTATCTTTGATTTGTTAGCTTTAATGCAATTTTAATCAAAATGTTATAAGAACTTAAAGCAACTCATAAGCTGACTTTAAAATAAAATAGAAAGGGCCAGGCATAGTGGCTCACACCTGTAATCTCAGCAGTTTGGGAAGCCAAGGTGGGCATATCATGAGGTCAGGAGTTCAAGACCCAGCCTGGCCAACATGGTGAAACTCCATCTCTACTAAACATACAAAAATTAGCTGAGGGTGGTTGTGGGTGTCTGTAATCTCAGCTGCTTGGGAGGCTGAGGCAGGAGAATCACTTGAACCCAGGAGGCAGAGGTTGCAGTGAGCTGAGATATTGTCATTGCACTCCAGCCTGGGCAACAGAGCAAGACTCCATCTCAATAAATAAATAAATAAATAAATAAATAAATAAATAAATAAATAAAATTAAATAAAATAGAACAAGATCTAGAATAGTAAAAATAATCTTCAAAGTGAACACAATTGTTAGAGTTATATAACCTCATTCCAAAACTTGCTCTAATGCAACAAAAATAATGGAAAAATTTGGCCGGGCTTGGTGGCTCATGCCTGTAATCCCAGCACTTTAGGATTTACTTTCTATGCTTCTAAGATGAGAGATGGTTCAGCGGACATAGTCACATTCCAGCAGAATCCAAACGCCTTAAGCTAGTATTAATCTTCCACAATCTTGTCCTAATCTACTTTAATATGTAACTTTTATCCATAGCAGCTGTCAAACATAATATTTTCTATCCTTCTACATTTAGTTGACATAGCTGCCAAAATAAGCAACTAATTCTTACTAAACACCTTCTTCATACCTTTTCCTGATTCCATTTCCTATGCCGAGAATCCCTCAGTTTTCTTCAAAACTTAGGTTCAAATCAACATCAGCAATGTACTTTTGCTGCTTCCCTCAGCTGAAAATGAAGTCTCATTCTTTTTATTACTATAAACTTTATAATATACTCTCACAATAAGTTATGCTTAATACCTCTTAATGAATATTGACATTTTAAACTTTCACTTTATAGTTAAAGCTCCACTGCATTTTTAAGTATATATTAAATTTCCCTACTATGTATCATTTCCATGGTGTTAGAGTTAAAAATTTACAATGGTAAATGTCCTGCAGATCTCTGCACAGTTTCATACATAGTTAACCCTCAACAAATACTTGTAAAATAAATGAATGGATGCTTTTAATAATAATAGGTGTTTGTGTATTTCTTTAAACTATTTCAAAAGATATCCACAGAAATTTTCATAATTTATCCTAGACAATACTAGTTATGTATTCCATGTGATAGGACACAGGAAATGCTACCTCCAAATATAGAATTATTGTAGACTGAGTATTTTAAGCTGAAGGAAATTAAGAAAACCATAGAAGCTGAAAGATCTCTCTGACCTTCTCCTGTCCCCTCTTTTGAGGACCCTAATGTGATACGCACTTGCTAATATCTATAGGGTAGGAATGTTACACAGAGAGGCCAAAAAGAATCTGAACAAACAGGCCTTGCCAAGTTACTCCTCAGTTTATTGCCACTAGTACGTACCATTTTTATCAAATTATTCTTTTACATAATTGTCCATTCTTCATTCCAACCCATGGATAAAAATACATTTTTCACCATTTCCCTGGGTCTTTATTGCTGAAGCCTCCTATGTCATGTAAAACTCTGGAAAAATAAATTTGTTATACTTTTCTCTTGTTAATCTGTCAAGCAGTGCCAGCCAGAAATCTTGAGACCAATGAGAAAAATATATTGGCATATATATGGCATTTAATATCTAATAAGTTTTTAGTAGCTTTTGTTGTCTACTGAGGTATGATGCTTACTAAATTCTCTATTTACAAAGTCTATCTGTAAATATTTTGTTAAATAAACCTGTGATTATATAACTTTTGGATCTGTGTGATAGTCTTATTTATAGAATTATCTGGTTTTCATTATCTGATTTCATTCAGTCAACAAAATGTTTTGATTACTTATTATATTCCAGGCACTATGCTAGGCACTGTATATAACATTTAAGTTTTACGGGAGAGATATACAAATAAACAATAAATAATTATATATTTTTAAATACTTAATAATTATGGCAAGTGTCATGAAGTGAAAGAATTCTATGAGAGATAATGGCTAGATTGAAATGTTAGAAAAGGCCTTTCCAAAGAGATCTTCAAATTACTTCAGCAGAGTCTGAGAAATAGGGAGCTATCATATAACAATTAATATCCCTATATATGTGTATATATGTTAGCAGTGGTGAATCCATGTGGGTCTGGGGCAACCTCAACTCTGGTCTTCTTAGAAGAAAGAATTCGACCTAGGGGCAAAAGGCAGAGTGAGAGGCCAAGGCAAGTTTTAGAGCAGGGGTGAAAGTTCATTAAAAGTTATAGAGAAGGAAGGTAAGGAATGAAAGGAAGTAAAGTACACTTGGAAGAGGACCAAGCAGGCAACTTGAGAGATTCAAGCGCGTGGCTTGAGCTTTGACTTGGCGTTTTGTACATTGGCATGCGTCCAAGCGGTTGCATCCCTTCTCCCTTGATTCTTCCCTTGGGGTGGGCTGTCTGCGTGCACAGTGGCTTGCCAGCACTTGGGAGGGGTTGCATGAGCAGTGTGTTTACTGAAGTTATACGCATGTACAATTGTGACATTTTCCCCTTACTAGTTGAATGTTTAAACTCCACCGTTTTGCTTCTTAGTGACTTGAGGCATTTTTCCCTTCCCAGTTGAGTATTCCTAGAGGAAGCTCATATACCTGTTAAACTATACCATTCTGCCTCTTAGTGTGCATGCTTGAGTGCATTTACTCAACTTCTGAGATCTTATTGGGAAGCTGCTGATCACCAGTTTCTGGTGTTTCTATCTATTGGAAGATTGCTTTTCCCTGGCATGGACTGCGACCAATAATTCTTTTAGAAAGACAGTTTAACAACTGCCTGATCATAACCTGATCATCGCCTGGCATTGCTGGTGGTTGGTGGGGAGGGGCCTCTCCTGCCTTGCTCATGTCTGCCTGACTACCTAATGTAACATGTAGAGCAGAGGAAAATTTACGAAAGATAGAGAGAACTATTTAAAAGTACCACTACAATCTGAGCAGCAAAATGTTTGTGAAATCTTTTAAACGTCTCTAACAAATACAACCTAATAGATTGTATATTTATAATGGTATTTATAAAAAGACATAAAAAATTAAAGTATATGGATTTTTTATGCTCTATAGACAACAAAATTTTAGGATGGAAAAAGCAGGGCAGAAATATGCCTAAGTATATGTACCTTGCAGATGGTATAATAATTTTTTTTTCATATTTTATGAACTAGTTTTCTTTATTTGCCTTTTTTTCCTTCAGAGAGATGTTTACCAGAAGATTTTGAAGTTCTAAAATAATTTTATTAAAAATATTGATTTCACCCTCCTGTTTATTAGAAAGCCTTACAAGATTTTAAGGTCACGGTCTTAATTTAAGGATTGGGAGATGTGAAGAATATCTCATTTACTTATGGTGAATTATGCATGAAAGGTCTAATAGGTTCCCTACAGTAATGCCCTAATTATGCTTTAATTCATCAATAAGAAAATTCTTGTTTATGTTGAATGTTCCACATTTAAACAACTGGGACAAAATTAAAAGATTATACCATGTAAATGCAGCATAAAGTCATCATTTGTATCTACTTGAAAGAGTCTTCTTTGCTACTTCATGAAATGATCGCATTTGTTTTAGATTGCATTACAGAATATAATGAACAATTTTAAATTAAAAAAATAGAAAAAAAAATCAGTTTATGTTGCTCATTTACCCACAGTAAAGACTTTTGTCATAGCATGCTAAAAATACTTTAGAAAGATTTTACTGATTGCTTTAATTTAACTGCCACTTTGCCATTTATTGGCTTAATTTTGCAGAGAATGAAGCACACTTAAAACTCAAGGAAAGATATTAGGTTTTAGTTTTACACAGTCCATCATGAAAATAATAAAATGAAGAAAGGATTTTTTTTTCTTTTTTAGTATTTGCCAAGTATTTCTCAAAAAAAAAAAAAAAAAAAAAAGCCCCAAATCTCTCAAGTCACTCAAGACAATCTAAACACACAAAAAAAGCATATTTCCCTTTTATATTCCTCTCAAATTCAAACCAATATCTATCTCATTTTACAAGGCATGCCATTGTCTTTCAAAATATATGTAGTAATCAGTAAAATTTCCACAGTAAAAAGCCATATGGTAATTGGGAAAAATCTTTATTTTTTAAAGGTTTTTGTTTGTTGGTTGGTTTGGTGAGACTTGCTTCAAAGCAGCCGTGCATTTTTTCAGTATAAATTAATGAGCTTAAGTAAATATCCTTTTGTTGAAATAAATAAAGGAGCCATGAAAGTACATTCATCAAGATCTAGGTCATTAAATTGAAACATATCTATAACTATTTAATTATCTGAATAAATGACTGTGCTAAAAGAGGACAGGTTGATTAACATTTTTTTTGTTACAAACACTTGCATATTAAGTGATAGTCAAGTTTTTGTGAATCCTTTTGCTATTCAAATGTTTCAAGGGATCGTCTAACATATGTTCAAGTTACCAGCAGAAAAAGGCTATATGAATCCAGCATACATCATCCAATAGCATGAGTCTTACGACCCCTGAATGTGACCTGCTCCCAGAGGAAACCAATTTAATGCTCTATCGCACACAGAGTAGTATGTATGAATCACAAAGCCTCCTGATAAATTAATGACAGGTACACCTGAACAGGATTCCTTCTAAGTCACTTATCTGCAGCCAGGAAAGCTTGTTTCACCCTCACTTTCAAAGATAAAGCCACATGGCATGTTTCCATGGCAGATTCTCACAAAGCAAACAGCCCCCATTGGCATTATTGGGGAAAAACATTCCCCTTATTATTTCAGGTACTGTGACAGCAAATGGTATAAAGTGAAAACTATCTTCCAGTTGAAAATTCATCATTTACCTATCTCTCTCAATTATCAGGCCTTATGTCTTCTCTAACCTTCACAGGCTCTGTGCCTCTTGCTCTTTTACTTTTATTTTTGACAATTCTGCTATCCCAGAATCGTAGCCATGGCAGGGTTCAAGAACAAAACATCAGGCTATCAAAGACAACTTATCAGAGGCCAAACAGTGAGAAGAGATGGCCACCATTAGCAAGTAGCCAAAAGACAGATCGATGACAGAGCAAAGAAAAGTGCACTAAGCTTCATCATTAACTGATAGCTTATTCCATTTGGAAAATCCAGGAGAAAAACTGAGATAATAAATATATGTCCTAAGTATTTAGGCATATTAGTCACAGAGATTTTAAAATTACGTTAAAAAAAAAAGGCATGGAAAATGTTTATTTGTGAGGGATCTTATTTACACACTTTATCAACCATAAATACACTGGAATATCAAAACCTTGGAAAACCATATGCCTTAAACTGAATATCAGCTAATAGCACAAATATATTATCTTCTTCAGAGTTAAGTATCTATTATTCTTTTAAACTAAACAATAAAACAAACATAACAATTCTCACTTTCTGTATTCCTTATAAAAATGCAGAAACTGCACTTAATCAAGACTATCTCATTATATACCTTAAAAATGCCATATCATATCACCATGGTAGTTATATAGCATAGTAAAATTCAGTAACACAAATCAACGGACTCACGTTTTAGTTTCTATAGAGATAGCCTTTCTCACGCAGAATCAGGGCTGTGCTTCCAGGGTGAGTCTGTGTTAAATTAAAATGACAAAAATCTTAGTTTCTCATTCCAGTGTCACTTAGAATGCATGCAAATAAACTCCCAGTTAGTCAAGGGGAAAAAAAATTGCATTAAAGAGTACTGATTTGTAAATTTGGTCTTTTCAAATGTAGATGATGTTTACCCCTCTCTCTCCCCCAATATCTTTGCAAAATTTCAGCCCAATGAACTCATTACTGTAAAAACTTAACTAAGGCTATGGTCAGTTAATGAAATTCAAGTCTGGGATTAAGCTCCATAAACACACAAAATGGCTGGGCATCTGGAATTGGGAGCGACATGGATGATGCTGGAAAGAAAAAGAAATAAGCCATATAATTTAGAGAATGTACAATATGATCAGTTTAGCTAAATTATGTGTTGTCCTATACATGAGGTGGTTCACAGTACCCTAAATGTGTAAGAAATAAAAGCAAAATGCTTTGAAAATATTACCAATACCATATCCAATGACACTTTGTGGGATGTAAATATAGCTACTAAATTTACCTTCTTTGAAACTACACAGGTTTAATTAGATTGGATATATTTTCTTTATAGCCACAATAATTTAAACAACATTAAACACCATTCAAAATATGAAAGAACTTCAGTTAGTAGGCGATAAAAATTATTATTTCTGGTCTATCTAGCTACTATGTTATAGTG
Organism: Macaca fascicularis; assembly: GCF_037993035.2. Classification (NCBI taxonomy): domain Eukaryota; kingdom Metazoa; phylum Chordata; class Mammalia; order Primates; family Cercopithecidae; genus Macaca; species Macaca fascicularis. The sequence goes on from NC_088385.1 coordinate 93,256,176, forward strand.
TTACTTGATTTGCGGTGTACTTCAAAGTCATCAGTAATTTCTTAGAAGTTTTAGCAAATGCAGAACTAAGATGTTCAATTAAAACACTAAACTCTACCTGTGAACCTCCATAGTATAATAATGTTATTTTATTTTTTATGAGTTAGAAAAATATAAAAATGTATTCAGAAAAATTCATTTGAATATTTAAAATTTTAAATCCTATGCATTATTCCCCAGTTTATTTAAATTATATAAATGCATAGTCATAATAGTTTTTCCATTATTATATGTCAAGAGTTTTATACTGTATTATGCAATGTTTTTGAATTTTCTGGTTAACTATCCATCAACTCAACAAATATAGATCTAGAACAGGAGGCCCTTAACATTCCCTCTGCTTGACTGAACTATAGATAGGTTTCTTTCTGACTCTAGGCCCCTAACCTCTTTTTTCTTAGAGCATTTATTTTACAACACTTGTTATTGTATTATTTTTCTACCCCTTTGAGATGTAAATCTTCTCTCTGCACCTTGCTAGTTTTACAACCTAGTAAATTCTTTCTCTAGGATCTGGGGATACATCCCTTTGAAATGTAAACATAAAGAAAAATAATGACCTGATCTCCCAGTCTCTATAGGAGAGTATAAGCCTAACTTAGATGAGCAATATTAGCAAACACAGATGGCCGAATAACACTGGCAAAGCTCCTCACTAATATCCTCTGGTAGAGTGATTTCTTGGGGTTGGTTCCAGGAACCTCATAGATACCAAAATTTGTAGATGCTCAAGTCCCTTAAAAATCATCTCTAGATTGAGGAGAGTCAAAACTACCTGGTGACCATCCAAAGGCAAAACTCTTTATCTGAGGAATTCAGAAGTAATTATACTATTATTTAAAGCCCACATCTTGTTCCAGGTTTCTTTGCAAAAAACATATAGTAACTAGAATTTCTATACATCTCTGGAATAGATGCCTATCAAAACTCATTGTGCAGCCCTTGCTGACATTAAGGCACCAAAATGTCTACAAATGTAATCATTTATCATGACCTACATGGCTAATATGGTCCAAAATACCTTTAACCTCCCATTTTAAGGTCCATAAATACCTCTAAAGAAAAATCCGCTGTGGCGTGCTCACTCCTCTCTTGCTGAAGCTTCCCACTGCACTCTTCTGCAGTGTTCTTTCTTTCTAATAAAACCTTCCTTTTGTAAACCTATACTGATGTTGATAAATTCTTACCAACCCTTGAGTCAGCCACTTTCCAATGCCTGGACTTTACCGCCTCCCTGGCATAGATTGCTTAATACAATGTAAGTGTTATGTAAATAGTTGCTATCTTGTATTGTCTTTTTTTTATTTGTATTATTTTTATTGTTGTATTGTTACTGTTTTTTGTTTCCCAAGTATTTTTGATTCACAGTTGGTTGAATCCCATGGATGAGGAACCTGAAGATACAGAGAGACAATTATACTTTCCACTAGTTCATCTAAGCTCTGAACAATTCTACCACCTTGTGTTTCAGTAGAGTTCAGTTCAATATTTCTCCTTCTTTGCAATAAATCTTGAATACGCTACGAATGTTATAAATCTTCCTTGCCTGTTTAACTCTAAGTGCAATTTTTCTTTCACATTCTCAGGTGTCTATTATGTGCCAGCAGGCACTCTGGTAATTCAGTGCTTACAAGTTAGACACTGTATGCCTTGATAATACCTACAATCCAGTGGAAGACTGAGACAAATAATTTGATATTTAAAGGAGAGTGTCTGGGAAAAGAGAAGGCAGGTGCCTGATAAAAGAGGAACAGAGAATAAAAACTATAATAGAAGAAATATCATCAAAGCTAGTCACTTCATGGTATTATCCAGGCAATTTGCAGTAGGGCAAACACTCCAGGAGGACATCCAGCACATGTGAAAACCTAGAAAGAAGATGAACATTGCAGTATGAAGACAAGAAAAATCAGAATGGCTACAGTGTATTCAGTGAAATGGGAGGGGTATCAGGAAATGAGGCTAAAACAAAATAAGAGAAAGATAGGGAAGGCACTTATTTTTTAATATTTAATATTTGTATACGAGTTCAGTTTTATTTTAATCAATAGATTAATTAGCAAGACAATATAACTTAATATTCACTGCCAAGGGCTTTGGTGTCAGACTAACAGGTTTTGAAATTTGACTCTATCTCTCATAAGTTGTGTAGCATTAGGCAAGTTGTCTAACCTCTCTAAACTTCAGCTTTTTCATTTCATACATAAGGATAATGCTTGAAGTTTTATGTGGATTAAAGGGAATTGTAGCTAAAATATTAATGTAAGTCTTGGTACACAGAAAATGATCCATGATGATGATGATGTGGTGATGACAATTGAAACCAATCTGTGATACTGATAATGAAGTACACATACCACATACCAGTTCCTGGGAGTTATGAAGTGTCTGAAGAAAACAGAAATTGCTGGAGTGTTTTTAAAATGGAAATGTACTATCTAATTTACATTTTTGAAATAAAATTCTGATGTTTTTAAAGTTGGGAAGTGGCTGGGCATGGTGGCTCATGTCTGTAATCTTAGCACTTTGAGAGTCCGAGGAAGGTGGATTGCTCGAGTCTAGGAGTTCAAGACCATCCTGGGCAACATGGTGAAACCCTGCCTCTACAAAAGTGTAAAAATTAGCCAGTTGTGGTAGTCCCAGGTACTTGAGAGGCTAAGGCAGGAGAATCATTTGAGTCCAGGAGAGAGTGGAGATTGCAGTGAGCTGAGATAGTGCCATTGTGCTCCAGTCTGGACAACAGGAATGAAATCCTGCCTCAAAAAAAAAAAAAAAAAAAAAAAAAAAATTGGGAAGTGAATGCTGTAATTCAGACAAGATACAATAATGGTGTGAGAACAGGTAGTAGAAGCTAAAACTTTGAGTAAATATTTGCAGATACATTAACTAAAAGTCGATATGTACTGAAATGATGGGTTTATAATAGAATGGCCTAATAATAGGATCAATGTACTTCTGCTTTTTAACTGTTGTCTCAATGTAATTATTAATAGCAGAGCCTTCTACTTATAAAAGTATCTCTGTTTGGATGATGATCTACATTGCAGAAGTCTTTGTAGGAATCAGTACATATGTTTTATAAGAGAGTTGTTTAATCGAGCCAATCAATCGAGTGGATGACATCTTCAAAATATAATATAGCAACAATCATAAGACAAAGGGCTTTCAGGACCATGTTATAACCGCCCAATGGATTCACCTTGCCTGCAGCCTAGACAGATCTGATTTACCAAGACAGGGGAATTGCAATAAAGAAAGAGTAATTCATGCAGAGCCCACTGTGAGGGATACTAGAGTTTTATTATTACTCAAATCAGTCCACCCGAACAGTCATGGAGCAGAGTTTTTAAGGACAACTTAGTGGGTGGGGATAAGCCAGCAAACTGGGAGTGCTGATTGGTCAGAGATGAAATCATAGGGAGTCAAAGCAATCTCTTCATGCTGAGTCAGTTCCTGGGTGGGGGCTACAAGATCACATGGGCCTGTTTATCAATCTGGGCAGTCCCAGTTGATCCATTAAGTGCAGGGTCTGCCAAATATCTCAAGCACTGATCTTGGGAGCAGTTTAGGGAGGGTCAGAATCTTTTAGCTGCGTGACTCCTAAACCATAATTTCTAATCTTCTGGCTAATTTCTTAGTCTTACAAAAGCCGTCGAGTTCCGCAGTAAGGAGGAGGTTTATTTTGGGAAAGAGTTGTTATTGTCTTTGTTTTAAATTATAGACTATAAACTAAATGCCTCCCAAAGTTAGCTCAGCCTATGCCCAGTAATGAACAAGGACAGCCTGGAGGTTAGTAGAAAGCTGGAGTCGGTTAGGTTAGATCCCCTTCACTTTGTCAGTCATAATTTTGCAAAGGCAGTTTCAGTGGCTGACACCTTTAATCCCACCACTTTGGGAGGTCCAGGTAGCTGGATCACTTGAGTTCAGGAGTTTGAGACCAGCCTGGCCCACATGGTGAAACTCCATCTCTGCAAAAATACAAAAATTAGCCAGGCTTGGTGGCACACACCTGTAGTCCCAGCTACTCAGGAAGCTGAGGCATGAGAATCACTTGAACCCAGGTGGCAGAGGTTGCAGTGAGCTGAGATAGCGCCACTGTGCTCCAGGCTGGTTGACAGAGCGAGAGTCCATCTCAAAAAAAAAAAAAAAAAAAAAAAAGAAAGAGAGAGAGAAAGAGCTATTTTTTACTTGAGCACATTTATCTGTCAGATGCTGCTTTTTGCTGATAACATGCATTATATAATTTAATGTTGAAAAAAATCCTATTAAGCACATGTTATTGTTATCCCTATTGTACAGATGAGAAAATTGGAGCACAAAGAGGTTAAACAATCTGTTCAAGTTACATAGCAAATGAAGGGACATGTATCCAAACCAGAGCGTCTGCCTCCAGAGCCTGTGCATTTAACTCCTATGCAAAAAGTGCCAGAATAGAGTAGTTTTAAGACCAGGCAATGCTCATACAGGTCTACTATTATCTAAGAATATAGTAAAGAATCAGATGAAGAGCTGTGGGCAATAATAGAATAAACTATTTCAGCAAGGTAGAAAGCACAAAGACGATATCAGAGTAACTTCAACTAGGAAATGATATTTCAGATAGATTTTAAAGAATGAAAAGAATATTTGTCTCCTTAAAAGGTCTACTTCAAATGAAAATTTATAAAGATACATGTTTTTCCTTTATTAGTCCAAGCAAATGTGATCACTCAGTCTTTGAAATGTCTTTGAATTAAACATATATAAAAATATGTTTTCTTACCACAGACAGATCTGAGATCAGCAACATTCTGAGAGACTTCTGTACACTTACATTATTTATATGAAAATTTACAATTCAAACTATTTATCTTAGTCTCTCTGATTAATATTCTATCCTACAGCATATACCCACACACCTACACATGCACACACACACACAAAGACACACAGAGCAAATTTTAGTATCCAAGATACTCTTGCCACAATAGTTTTTCTTTTCCTCAAACACGCCAAACTTTGGCCTTTTTCCTTTCTCTGTTTAATCTTTTTCAAATCTTAGATTGTCAGCTCTTTTCTGATGTTTCCTCTAGGCTACGGTACATAGAACAGCACTTTGGTTTTATTTTTTAAAATCTTCTGGGGACAAAGCCTTTCTCTACATATTGCAACTTCTCTGCTCTGCTTCCTGTAAAGACTCTTGTCCCCATTTGAACATTGAATATATTAATAACTGAGTAGAAAAGTTTGGTTTAATTCTGAAGTTCTTGTCAACTAATATAAGTTATAATCTCCAGATTAGCCTTTATAAATAACAGAAGCGTTCATTTTGCTTCATGTGCTTTTATTCTTTATCTCAGTCAGATATTAAGTAAATCGTCTTAAAGAACATAACGTAATTTATATCTTCAAATTACTTCCATAATTTTTATACACAATGTCTGACACACAGAAATAATCAAGTAAAAGGGAAGTCAAGGCTTGATTAAATACCAAGAGAAAAATAAAATAACCAGGGAAATTAGAAAATGTTTTGTATCAAATGAATGAAAATAAAGCCGAGTTTTAAAAATGTTTAGCTTGAAAGCCTATATTCAACAAAAAGAATGATTTAAAATAACCAAAGCAGACACATTAAGAAACTAACAAAGAAAGGCTGATCTAATTTCCAAGCAAGAAAATACAAGGAAACCATAGAAATTCTACAGAAAAATAATAAAATAGAAACAGAAAAATAAAAATGTAGCAAAATCAATTAAAGCAAAAGTTGACTCGCTTTTCAGATAAAAACTTTGATAAATTTTGGTTAAACTGGCAAACAGAAAAGACAGAAGACACAAATTTTAAGAATCCAAATGAACGGATATCATTATTGATGACTCTTTGGAAATAATACAGGTTATAAAGACACTGTGGCTTGGAATTAGAAGACCTACACAGTGGAATAACCAAATAGAAGAATTCTGGGATCCTCATACAGTGAACATGATAGTGTGTATATACTGGAGAGACATAAAGGAGTTCAGAAGATGCTTCACAAGAAAACTTTGAGGTTAATCTCTCACCTTACGGCCCAAGTTTAACCTGGTTGATTTTAAGTTCTTTAACAAGAAGTTTCTAAAATATTTAAAAGGACTTATAAAAGTAAATATTGGGGAATGGCCAAGATTGCTGACTATAAGTAGCTAGTGCTTGTGGCTCTCACGGAGAGGAGCAAAAGGGGCAAGTAAATGCAACACTTTCAACTGAAACACCCATGTACTCACATTGACATTAATCATAGAAACAACTTGATGCACAGAGAATGAAGCAGAACAAGACAAGACAATGGCCCACTTGGCAGCAACATGGAATCAGAGGATCCTCCCTAGCCCAGGGAAGCCATGAGTGAATGAACAACCCCAGGAAACGACACTTCTCCCACAGATATGTGCTACCCCAGGGTCAAAAGATCTCCTTGTGAACCCACTCCACCAGGGCCTTCAATCTTCAGTCTGTCAGACAGAGCTACATGGAGTCTCAGCAAAGGAGCTGCTTAGGTGTGCATGGAGACCCTGGAGCCTTAGATACTTTGACTTTCTGGCAAAAGTAGCTGCTGCTCTAGCAAAGTGGGAGGTTAAACTCCTGTACATACCCCCAGGCAAGAGGCTGAATCCAGGGGGCTGAGCAGCGACAGCCCATAGACTGCATTTCCAGAGCACTTCACAAGATTAGACCCACTTGCTTAAAATTACAGTCAGCTACCAGTAGCAGCATTGCACTCACCTAAGAAGGAGCTCCCAGAAAGAGGGTCAGGCTCCCATCTTTGCTGTTCAGGTGACTTTGCCATTCCAGCCTTCAGGCTTCGGAGAATCTGAGCTGACCCAGGGCAGATGGGATTCCCCCAGACAGCACAGCTGCTCTACCAAAATGTGGCCAGAATGCTGCTTCAAGCAGGCACCCAATCCTGGGCAGGACCTCCCAGTCAAGGCCTTCACACCCACCTGAGCTCTCTAGCCATCAGAGATCTGAATTCTCCTAGGACAGCACTCCTAGAGGAGAAGTTAGGTCACCATCTTTGCTGTCTGGGTGACAACCATTCGAGCTTTTGAGCATTGGAGTGTCTGAGGTGACAAAGGACTGAAGTGGATCCTTAGTGCAGCAGAGCAGATCTACCTGGCCAGACTGCTTTTTTTAAGTGAGTCTCTATCTTGTTCCTTCTCTCTGGGTGGGACTTCTCAACTGGGGTCTCCAACAGATGCCTATAGGCACTATTCACAATAGCAAAGACTTGGAATGGACCCAAATGTCCATCAGTGACAGACTGGATTAAGAAAATGTGGCACATATACACCATGGAATACTATGCAGCCATAAAAAAGGATGAGTTTGTGTCCTTTGTAGGGACATGGATGCAGCTGGAAACCATCATTCTCAGCAAACTATTGCAAGAACAGAAAACCAAACACTGCATGTTCTCACTCATAGGTGGGAACTGAACAACGAGATCACTTGGACTCGGGAAGGGGAACATCATACACCGGGGCCTATCATGGTGAGGGGGGATGGGGGAGGGATTGCATTGGGAGTTATACCTGACATAAATGACGAGTTGATGGGTGCTGACGAGTTGATGGGTGCAGCACACCAACATGGCACAAGTATACATATGTAACAAACCTGCACGTTATGCACATGTACCCTAGAATTTAAAGTGCAATAATAAAAAAAAAAAAAAAATTAAAAAAAAAAATAGGGAAAGCCACAGAGTCCCTGACTGGAAGAGACAGGGATGCTCTCGAGTGGCTTGCGGGTGGGGTTCAAGGGCTTGTCAGTTATGAAGTCTTCCCTATTACAAACAGGAACGAACAAACTATAAACCAATCAACGAATGAAAAAGGCACTTCTATGTGTTTAGGAATCACACACACACCAGGGAGTCCAGCTTTGGGGGTTGATGCATGCTCCAGCCAAGGTAAAGCAATAGCTGCTATTGAGGATCCGTGGATAATTATTAATGGATGGGGGCTTCCTGTGGCAGAGCTAGAGGCTGGGCTCGGGATCTCTCCACCTCCCCTCACCTGCTTGAGCCAGCTTTGCTTCCTGGAATCCTAACTGCTGTCAACCACTTTCCTCTCTGCCCTCCCGAACCCTGCCTTCCATTCCAGTCACGTTTTCCTGTCCTAGGAATTCACTTTTCTGTCTTCTAGGCCAGGCCCCTCTGATACCAAGGAACGAACTGTAGTTGCTTTGCCCTGAGCTCACCTGCCTAATCTGCCTCCCTGCCCCAACCTGCCTTGCTATTCCTGTTTCTTTTCAAACCCAGCTCTTGCTCAATCCCTACACCTGTGCTAGTAACGGCTTACGTAGGTGAACTAGCATCCTGCTCCCAGCTCCTTTCTTCTCATTAAAAGAAGGTGGGGAAGAAGACAGACTTGATTCAGTAACTGTAATTTATATATATAAAATAAATGATCATAACATGCAGTATTATTATAAATTTCAAAATAAAACCAGCGTTGAAGTTTTTCTGTGCATTGATAAACACAATTAGTATTTTGGTAAGCAGTCTTCCGGATATCTTTATCCCCTGCCCTCTTCACCCTACTTCTTCTCCACCCACAAAGACACTCATGCCTTTCTGTATCTCAAATGGGATTATACTATATACCATGTTCTTTGATTTTTTTTTTAATTTAGAAACTTCAATTATCTCCTTCTTAATGTATGTTTTCTTTTATGTTCAACAACATGCCTTGTTTTCCTTTCATATTAGTAAATTTAGAATCACATCAGTATTTTATAATTGCATGGGATGACACCTTAACTTATTTAAACATACTCCATTTACAGATATTTTATTCACTTTCAATTAATTTTGTTAGTAGTGCTCTACTATTTTACATTATTACTAGTAATATAATAAAAATATGAGAAACAAACAAAAAAAAAGAAAATGTACCTACACCCCATGGAATATTATGCTGCCACAAAAAAGAATGAGATCCATGAATTCCTCCTTTTTTATGGCAGAATAGCATTCCATGGTATATATGTGCCACATTTTCTTTATCCAGTCTATCATTGATGGGCATTTGGGTTGGTTCCAAGTCTTTACTATTGTGAACAGTGCTGCAATGTTTAGGTTTTTAATTCATCATAGTTGATATCTGTATATGATGAGAGATAATGATCTAGTTTCATTCAGGTATATGGTAATCCAGTTTTCTCAGTACCATTTACTGAGAGTGTATCTATGTTATTGATGACCTTGTGGAAGATCAGTTCATTGTAAATACGTGGATTTATTTTGGGGTTCTCTATTCTGTTCAATTGGACCGTGTGTCTATTTTTATATCAACACCATGCTGCTTTAGTTATAATAGCCTTGTAATACAGATTGAAATTAGGCAGTGTGATGCCTGCAACTTTATTCCTTTTGCTCAGGATTGCTTTGGCTGCTTTGATTCTTTTTTGGTTCTATATGAATTTTAGGACTTTTTTTTTTAATCCCTTGGAAAATTACATTGATATTTTGATAGATATTTGAGTCTGTAGATTGTTTTTGTTCATATGGTTATGTTATCTCTATTAATTTTTCCGATCCATGAGCATGGGATGTATTTGCATTTATTTGTGTCTTTTTACACTTCTTCCTTCAGTGATTTGTAGTTTTCCTTGCAGAGACTGATTACCTCTTTGGTTTAATTTATTCCTTGGTATTGTTTGTAGCTATTTTAATGGGGTTGCCCTCTTGATTTCTTTTTTGTCTGTTTCCTTATCCATTATTGGTGTTTAGAAACACTAATGATTTTTGCATGTTGATTTTGTATCTTACAGCCTTACTGGATTTGGTTATCATTTCTAAGAGGCTTTTTGGAGGGTTTTTCTAAATAGAAGCTAATATTGTCTGCAAAGAGGGACAATTTGGCTCCCTCTTTTCCAGTTACAATGCCTTTAATTATTTTCACTAGCCTGGCTAGCACTTTCAGTACTATGTTAAATAGGAGTGGTGAAAGTGGGCATCCTTTTCTTGTTCCAGATCTCAGAAAAAAGGCTATCAACTTTTCCTCATTTGGGATGATATTAACTGTGGATTTGTCCAATATGGACTTTATTATTTTGAGGTATGTTCCTTCTTTTCCTACTTTGTTGAGAGTTTTTATCAATAGGAAATGTTGAATATTTTCAAGTGCTTCTTCTGTGTCTATTGAGATGGTCATAGAAATTTTGTTCTTCATTCTGTTGATGTGCTGTGTCACATTTATTGATTGCATTTTGAGCCATCCTTGCATCTCTGGGCTAAATCTCATTTGATCAAACCAACCGTTGAATTTGATTTGCTAGTATTTTGTTGGGGATTTTTGCATCTATATTCTTCAGGGATGGCCTGTAGTTTTCTTCGGTTGTGCCCTTTTCTGGTTTTGGTATCAGGGTAATGCTGATCTCATAGAATGAGTTAGAGAAAATTTTTTCCCATTTTAAATTGTTTGACCAGTTTCAGGAGGATTTGTGTTAGTTCTTCTTTTCTTCATTGACCCTGTAGTCATTCAGGAGCATGTTGCTTAATTTCTGTGTATTTGTATTCTTTCCAAAGTTCTTGTTGGTATTAATTTCCAGTTTTATTCCATTTTCGTCTGAGAAGATAATTGATATTATTTTGATTTTTAAAAATCTATTGAGACTTGCTTTATGGTCTAACATATGGTTTACCCTGGAGAATGTTCTATGTGCTGATAAGAAGGTGTATTCTGCAGTTATTGAATAAAGTGTTTTGTAAATGTCTGTTAGGTTCATTTGACCTAAAGTCCTGTTTAAATCTAGTGTTTCTTTGTTAATTTTGTGTCTATATAATCTGTTGAATGCTGTGAATAGGGTGGTGAAGTTTGCCACTATTATTGTATCGGAATTTATCTCTCTATTTAGATCTAGTACAATTTGTTTTATTAATCTAACGTCTTTAGTGTTGGGTGCATATATATTGAGAGTTGTTATATCCTCTTTCTGGATTGATGCTTTATCATTGTATAATGACTCCCCCCTTTTTATTACTGTTTTTGATTTAGAATCTGCTTTTTTTCTGATAAATATATAGCTACTCCTGATTGTTCTTGGTTTTTATTTGTGTGGAGTATGTTTATTATAGTGTTCCTTTGAAGGCATTACATTTTCCTGCTTTTTCATGTTTCCTGTGTCCTTATATTGATATCTGTGCATCTAGCATAACTGTCATTTCTTCTACTTTTTTTTTTTTTTCATTTGTTTTTGTAGGAGAGGACATTTTCCTGAAGTTGTATCTATAGTGTTGGTTGGGTAGAGCACATCAGCTTTGATTCCAGGTACATGTAGTAGGGTAGTATCTGCGTGATTTATTTAGCTGTAAACAGCGTCTGTGGTGACTGCAATTTCCTTAGTGGCTTTGGTGCAGTTTTTAGTGGAGGCTGTCCTGAAGTTTTACTAGGGACTGAGATGCTAGGTGGGCCAATGTTTGAGCCCCAGTGGTGGCAGCAGTGGGCAGGACTGCATGTGCTGGCACTAGTGCCAGTGGGTCTAGGTAGGCCAATTATTGGGCCTTCAGGTAACTTGTTCAGATGCCAGTAGTGTCAAGGGTAGGATGGGTTGTTGGGTAGGCTCTTGGACCCCTGGGTGGACGACATGAACTATGGCAATGCCAGTGGCTGGATAACACTCTGGGTCCTAAACAGTGCTTGCTGGTAGTGGTGAGGGCTGTGATTGTTGGTTGGGATAGTCTCCATGCCTGCATATGGTACATGCAAATAGGCACCAGCTGTAGCAGTAGCTGCAGGGTGGGTGGGATTAACCTCAGGCCCCCAGGAAGAGTGCTTAGATGCCAATGGTGGTGGACTTTGCTGGGCAGTCCCTAGGCTTTAGGGCTGTGCACTCTGACATGGAGAGAGTAGCAAAGAAGCCTGGTAGGCTTGTCCTCAGAGCCCTCTGTGGTGTGTGCACGCACCAGCTATGGTATACAGAGGCAGTACGATCCCCAGGCTTCTGGAAAGATGCTTGGGTGGGAGGTGGTAGGAGCTGCACAGTGGCCCTGCCACTGAGAAGGTTGGGGTTGCCTTCATTGCCTGCAAACTTGGCTGGCTGGTTGGAAATGGGTGCCATGCTTACATTTTAGCTTCAGAGTTGCTTACTAGCTAGATTCAGTGGTTTTAACCTGTGCCTTGCTCACTTGCACCTCAGGTCCATCTGTGGCAGCCCATGACTGACTCATGCTTCAGCTGTTGAGCACCAGGGCAGGGCATAATCTGTTGTGGGTTGGATTCAAAAATGGTGCCTTGCTGTAGCATCTTAGGTCTCAGTATGTGCAAGTGACCCAGCACAAGCTCTATGAAACAGCACCCTTGCAGAGTTTCCTGGCAGTCCCACTTCCTGCAAGGGAGAAACTAGAATCTTCATGCATCACTGATGGCAATGTAAAAGGGTACTGCCATTTAAAAAAAACATTTTGGCAGTTACAAAAATATTAAACACAAATTTAGCGCATGACTGTCAAATTCACTCCTTGATATCTACTCAAGAGAAATAAAACCTAGGTCATCTAAAGATTCCTATGTGAATGTTCATAGTGGCACTATTTCTAATAGCTACATACTGGGAAAAATCCAAATGTTCATTCCTTGTTAAATGAATGAAAAAAAATGCTATAGTCATACAATAAAATAATGTTCAGCAGTAAAGAGCAACAAACTGCTAATACACGTTACAATATGGATGTACCTCAAAAACATTATGCTAAATGTATTAATCCAGATGGAATTGACTACATATTTTTGATTCAATTTACATAAAATATCTAGGAATGTCAAATGTTTTAAGACAGGAGGCAGCTTAGGGCTGAGAGTGAGAGTGAGGATTTGCAGCAGAAAATGACCATGAGAGATCCGTTTAACGCAATGGAAATATTTTAAACCTCAGTTGTGCTGATGACTACACAAGTCTAAAAATTTATTACAAATCAAAACAAACATATTCACTCTCTTTACATTTATTTAACATTGTAATGAATATCCAATGCCATGGTTTGACTCTGTGTCTTCTCTCAAATTTCATCTCAAGTTGTAATCCCTACGTGTCTAGGGAGGGACCTGTAATCCTGTATAATGTGAATTAATACAACAACATTAGTAAACTTTTGGGCAATATATTAAAATTTGTATACATATGTCTATGTTCCATTTCTAGGAATATACTCTCGAAATGCATTCATATATGTGACAAAAGCATCACTATTTATAGTAAACACTAAACTGAGGTGAAACCAAATATCCACTAATAACTAAACAAATAAATAATTGCGTATTTACACAATGGAATTTCGTACAGCAGTGGAGTAAACCAACTAGGGCTGTGAGCAACAACATGGAGGAATCTCATAAATATAATGTTGATCAAAAATTAGTTTGATTAGTCAGATAGAGCATCCAGAGAAATTTATTTATAGTAAGTTGATAAACAAGCAAAAATAATCCTTGCTCTTAAAAGTCAGATTAGTCATTAACTGGGGAGAGTGGTAATGGGGTAATTATTTGGAAGTTTGCTCTGAAGTGTTAGCAATGTTTTATTTATTGGCCATGGTTGTTATTATATGTGGATGGTCATTTTGTTATAATTTGCTGACTCCAATATTTGTAAACTTTTCTGAATATACATTACATGTCAATAAGACATATTTTTAAGAGTGTTTGAGGTGTTGGTCAGGGATCAGTAAGTCACCTATGTTACTTTTGTTATTGTGTTTGTTTTGTTATTCTCATCTCACACCAATAATTTTTTTGAACTCCAATAATCTTTGCCACTTGTTAGTCTTTACACATATTTTTATCCTGCCTATCTTCTCTTCACCATAAATTCTACTCATCACTCATGCCTACATAATCAACATTTCCCCAGGGCAACATTCTGTGACCTCCCATACAAGGCCCACGCCTGCCTCCTTTAACAAGTCTTAGTCTGTTTGTGCTGTGCATAACATAAAACCTGGGTCATTTATAAAGAACAGGAATTTATTTTCTCATAGTTTTGGAGGCTGGGGAGTTCAAGAACAAGTTGCCAGTAGGTTAGGCTATCAAATGAGAGCTACACTCTGCTTCTAAGATGACGGCTTATTGCTGCATCCTCTGTCAGGGAAAGATGCTGTGTCCTCATATGATGAAAGGCAGAAGGGCAAGAGATCCTAACACTGCATGAAGCCTCTTGTATAATCCCATTCATCAGGGAGGAGTCCTCATGGCTTACGCATGTTATAAAGGCCCCACCTCTTAATACCATTACACTGGGAATCTGAATTTTGTAGGGGGCACATTTAAACCATAGCAACATGGATCTGATAGTGCAGCATCTCTCTCCTTCCTCGCTGGTGTCAAAGTTATCATTTTACATTTGTTTCTATGATTACTGATAAAATTATTACCAGGTACAAGTCCCACAAGGGCAGAAGCCTGCTTTTTTTTTTGAGACGAAGTCTCGTACTGTCACCCAGGCTGGAGTGCAGTGGCGCAGTCTCTCAGCTCACTGAAAGCTCCGCTTCCTGTGTTCACACCATTCTCCTGCTTCAGCCTCCCAACTAGCTGGGACTACAGGTGCCCACCATCATGCCTAGCTAATTTTTTGTATTTTTAGTAGAGACAGGGTTTCACCTTCTTAGCCAGGATGATCTCGATCTCCTGACCTCGTGATCCACCCACCTTGGCCTCCCAAAGTGCTGGGATTACAGGCGTGAGCCACCGTGCCCAGCCATGGTTGTTTTTTATATTGTAGTATATTTCCAGTATCTAATGCAATATCAGCCTCAATAAATATTTGATGAGTGTGACTTGGAAGTTAGCCATGCATTTGCAGTGAATGATTCATAGGAAACACCCAATGCAAACAATTGATTATAATTACCAAAGAAAGACTGCTGCAAAGAGAATGTATTACATGTTATGTTTTCTTCATCATGATGACTGTCTTTACTAGATAGGGTAGAAACATAAGTAATTCAGAAAAACTACAGTGTAATAACATGACTCAAATGAGATTGAGATAGAAAGCTCAGGTCTGTTTTGGAAGTTTGTGGTCACTAAGGACTCAGGATTCTTTCTGCTTTGCCACTCTTAGACAATGGTTTCTACCTTTAAAGTACAGCATTGCTACTTCAGTTCCAGGTAAACTATATAGGTTCCAGAAAGCAGAAGAGAGGAAGAGATGAGGGCAAAAGAAACATACATATACTGGTTGAGCATGTCCAATAAAAAGAGCTTTTCTAGACACTGACCCAATAACTTCAGCTTTACATCTTATTGAAAGCACCTTTCAGAAAGGAAATTGAAATGTAGATGTTTTGATAAGTCTATCGTCACCTCAGACAATATACTGATTGTTAGTAAGGTAGATAGGAGAAATATAAAGCATTTTTCTCCTCCCTTATGAAATGTGTCCATTTTTAGTTATTTGAGCATATTGCATCCTAAAACTGTTTTTTTTTCCAAAACCTATTGGAAATATGTCTTGGCAAAATATATTTTTATTGTATATTTTCCTTTAAGCCTTTTTCCCAAAAACTCTAAACAAGGGAAGTTCAGTATTAGAAATGGATTTATGGTTCAAAATATTTAAAAATTGAGAAATACATTGTGTAAAACCCAAAGTCAAACCTCACCTGGATTCCAGATACATACATGAAGATGCAACACTATGTATTACACTGTGTACATTTTGAAATATATCCTCATCAAAAATTGGATGAGCCATCAATATCTTATCTATCGATCTTCCCCAACTACCCTCTTCTCAACTCTTATGAAGCCTCATTCAGTTAATTTTTTATGTAAAAAACTATTGAAGTTAAGCCATAGCAGCAGGAAAGGTTTTTTTTTTTTTTTTTCCTTTTCATTTTTGAATGTGTTTTTTATAGGTCTGTGTGCTTACATATGAGTGTATGCCTGCTGTTTGGCCGTTCTTTCACACCAAACAATGAATCCACACAGAGATGACCTGAATTGGGTGTTGTAGCCGTGCTGCCATTTCTTCATTCTACCTCTTTGTTTAACTTTTCTGTCACTAGTTCTAAACTAAAAACAGAATAAATTGCCAGAATAAAGTAAGAATGGCAGATTCTCAAAATTCATACCCTCCCCCATCCAGAAAGATAGTCTGATATTTGAATTTCAAAGGAAATTTCTTCAGAAACATTGAATAAATGGGGTTGAAAAACTGAAGGATGCAAACACTTAAGTATAGATGACTCATTAATTTAAAAGAAAAACATTCTAAGGATTCAAGAATGAGTTACATTTTGAAATGAAATCATTTTTATATTTGTGCTTACTTTTAACTTTAGGGACTATTCTATCAAAAGGGACTTTGCTTTTAATTGATTAGGTAAGGCGCTGAAGAACTAAATAGACGACTCTTTTTATTCCTTGACAGTTTTCTTCAAGAAAGAAAAGCATTCCTGGGCCAAAAGAAAAATGAACTGACTTCTGAAAAATAGCACTTTTAAAATTTTGTCAAACATTGTTAATACAGTTATATGAAATTAAGTTCTCTTTCTCTACTGTTTCTTCCTAGTGTGTCAGAAATACTAAGGTTCCAATTGGTTGTAGCTTACACACATTGCATAGAGACTATACAAAGTGTTTAAAGATTTGTAAGATATAAAAGACTCATTTAAGAAAACTGTCATTAAGTGTTAAATAGACAGCAATATAGTTCTATCTCTTCTCTCTCTCTGTGTGTGTGTGTGTGTGTGTGTGTGTGTGTGTGTGTGTGTGGAGAGACAAGAGGGGCATATTGAGACGAAGCACAAGATTTCTCCAGAGGAAGCTGTTGCCCATTGCATTAATACATGTGACATATTGGCATATTTGGTCCATCAAACATAAGGCTTGCTTCCATTTAGTTTGTGACAATTCGAACAACTATGTACGGATAAACACATTCCTGTTAGTTTTGTATTTTCCATAAACATTCCTAAGAAGAATTAAGATAAAATCACTGAAGAAATATTCCACTATTTATGCATTATGTTTTAATGTGTTCATTTTTTATTTTAAAAATTTAACACAAAATATTTTGAACAGACAAATATGCCACACATTTGATACCCAAGATAATGTAATATACTATAGTTTTAGGAAAAATGTTAAGAGCGTCATACATAAAGTTGTGATTGACCTTAAGTTTCTAAAGAGGAATCATAGTTGCACTCACATTACTTGTTTGCTTACTTTTTATGCTCACTTTCTAAGAATAATATTTCTTACAGAAATAGCAAAAAGGGATTTTAGTGGTTAATTTTATTTCTGAATTTCAACCAAATTTAAATTCTATTTATATAAATTATGCCCACTATTTTAAATCCTGGCTTGCATTATAATATGCAGCATCAGAAGAAGGCCACCTATCATTTGCTATAAAAACATGAGCTATAATACTGGCTAGTTTTTTGTTTGTTTGTTTGTTTTTTGACAGAGTCTTCCTCTGTTGCCCTGTCTGGAGCACAGTGGTGCAACCTCAGCTCACTGCAACCTCTGCTTCTCAGGTTCAAGTGATTCTTCTGCCTCAACCTCCCAAGTAGCTGGAACTACAGACGTGCACCACCATCCCTGGCTAATTTTTGTATTTTTCGTAGAGATAGGGTGTCACTATGTTGACCAGGCTGGTCTCGAGCTCCTGACCTCAAGTGATCTGCCCACCTCGGTCTCCCAAAGTGCTGGGATTACAGGTGTAAGCCACAGTGCCTCACCAGTAGTTTGTTCTTTGAAGGTAACAAACCACAATTTGTTTAACTATTTATCTGTTGAATGACATTATTACAAACAATTAATAAAAATGAATTAAAAAAATATGTCACTTAAGTAAAATGCTTTCAAGTAGCACACTGGAGGATAACTGCAACTTTTGTATTATGCCTGGTATGATGGTTAATATTGAGTGTCAACTTGATTAGATTGAAAGATAAGAAGTATTGTCCCTGGGTGTATCTGTGAGGGTGTTGCCAAATGAGATTAACATTTGAGTTAATGGACAGAGATAGGAGACTGATCCTCAACCTGGGTGGGCACCATCCAACCAGCTGCCAGTAGGGCTAGAAAACATATGTGGAAAAAGGTAGAATAAGCAGACTTGCTATGTGTTCCAGCCTTCATCTTTCTCCCACACTGGATGCTTACTGCCCTTGAACATTAGACTCCAAGTTCTTTGGCTTTCGTACTCTTAGATTTACATCAGTAATTTGCCCAGGGGCTCTCGGACCTTTGGTCACAGACTGAAGACTGCACTTTCGGCTTCCCTAGTTTCGAAGTGTTGGTACTTGGACTTATCCACCACTGGCTTATTTGCTCCTCAAATTGCAGACGGCCTATCGTGGGACTTTACCTGTTACCATCTGAGTCAATTCTCCATAATAAACTTCCTTTCATATATACATATATCCTATTAGTTTTATCCCTCTAGAGAACCCGGACTAATACACATGGAATATTTTAAAAACACGGCCACATTAAGACTAATTATGAAATATGTAGTATTTGATCACTGAATTCATGACTTACAGAGAAATATTAAGTATTTAAAAACACATGGTATATTTTTAAAACATGGCCACATTAAGACTAATTACAATGTATAGTATTTGGTCACTGAATTAGTGACTTACAGAGAAATATTAAGTATAAAAAAATACTGATACCTTTCAGTTCTTTGCTTAATTAGGAGAGCCAGTCTCTGTGCACCTTTGGAACAAGCCCCATTTATCTGAGTTCCAAGAGTATACATTGTCAATTACTCATATTCCTAGGAACTTTACTTGCCAATGCTACCTTAGTTGTCAATAAAATTATAAGACGTTTTCATTCTTAAATACTTGTCACCTCATATAGACACATATTTATTTCTAGTTCTGGTAGAAAAGTAGCATGACTAACCTTTAAATTATGGTTCATTCACTGGGATATGCCATTTTACAAAGAGTCAGGAAAATCGGACCATAAGCATAGTCCCCATGTTTCCTAACTAAAAATTCCTGACATTTTTATTACAAAAGCATTACAGTAAAATTGCTATTTTATTTTAACTCTACCTCTCCTTATTTCCTTTGAACTTTCATGTTCTGTCCTTTTAATTTTAATTCATATCATGTTGATAATAATCATATTTTATTCTGTAACAATGTGCCTTCCTAACTTTTTCTTTAGGCTTATTCTAAGTGCGCATAACCAAACTAATAAACATTTCCATTATTTGGAAGATACACACACACATTGTGCAAGTGTTTAGAATGATGTGTGTAAATTATACTTCTTCAAATTTAGTCCACTGTTAACAAACCCTGAACCAATAAAATATTCCTGACATCTAGATGAATTAAATGATTTTTATTTACACTTACTGTTTGAAATCATTCCACATTTTACTTTACCTCACACTTCAGCAATAAATGTGCTACTTCTAAAAGTTTCCTTGCTTGTTCATAAAGGACTCAAATATTTTTTCTTACTGTATTACTAATATTATTCACTCTTTAGTCTTTTTCTTCATTTTAAAAAAAGAATTCATAGTTCTATTTAAGATAGTCTTCTTAGATTCCACTGATGTTTTAACTTAAATTCAACTAGCTGGTTTCTAGGCCTGTTACCTAGTTGGGATTTTTTTTTTTCCCCCAAATAAATCTCCAGAATGTTTTATCATTTCTTGTTGCTATGCATTTCTCTTCCTTGGATTTTGCTGAATTATATTCTTAAGTAATTTCCTCACAAAAGGATGTATTTCAAAGTAAATTGCATACATTATTTCTACCTAAAACTACATTTATGTGGCCCTGGCTCTTGAATGATAGCTTGTCTGGAGATAGAATTTCAAAATTTTGAAGGCCTTGGATCACCATCTTTCGAGGATTTTACCCAGTGTTTTAGCTATCTGTGTGAATCTCATTCAATAGTACATGGTCTTTTAGTTGTTTAATATTTTTTTAAACATATTTTTCTCTGTGTAAACTTCTGACTCTTTCAATCATTCATGGTGTTTGGTATATTACAATGATGTGTATTTATATGAGCCTTTTATCATTTTTTTGGTACTTGGAAACTTTTTAAAATCTTGTGACCATTTCCTCAATCTGGGAAATTAAAATTGCTCTATTCATAGATTTTATTTTAAATAATTATTATCAACTTCATGGATGTTTCTGTTTTATCATTTTTATTATACTATCACTCAGTTTAAAAAGATGAACCACATCCACTGACTAAAATGAAGCATTTTGTTAGAATTATTCTGTTCGAACTCAATAGCAATAAACAGCTCAATTTAGTTTTCTTGAAACTAAAGTTCTTATTGCTTGGGTTTATTTCCACTGTATTTTACAGATATATGGTAACCATGTCCTTGAAATCTTATTATAAATTAACTTATAAAGAACTGGGATATATTTTCACACATAATGCCAGATGATGGGTGTGGGAAATTAGAACAACACTGTGAATTTATCTTGCTCAGAGAAGCTACTTCCTACCCTTTCTTGGTCAGTAAACTAAGGCAGATCATTTTAATTCAATAGAGCTTGGAGGTAATTTAAGGCTAGGTTTTGGTCTTTAAGGGGTTCACTATACATCTGGCTCATTTTCACTCCTAGTCAACAGTATATTGGTATTCCCAACTATGAGCCTGCACTGTTTACAGAGTCCTCTTCCTTGTAGGTTCCTTAGCTCAAAATATATCTTCCTCACTGTAGCAATGCCAAATCCTCTGCTCTGCTTTCTAGCCACATTCTGCAGAGCCTCTCGTAAACCCTCTGTTTTTGTTTTCTTTGAACCATCTAGGAACCAACTAGTGCTTCAATCAGCTAGGAACTCTGCTCATTCTACACTTTACCAGTGC
Organism: Macaca fascicularis; assembly: GCF_037993035.2. Classification (NCBI taxonomy): domain Eukaryota; kingdom Metazoa; phylum Chordata; class Mammalia; order Primates; family Cercopithecidae; genus Macaca; species Macaca fascicularis. Next base: position 93,277,059 of record NC_088385.1, read on the forward strand.
ATTTAGAAAGTACACTTGGCCACTGAAAATTACCAGCTACAAAAATTACAAGTTTATTACTCTGGATTGCATAGCCAGTAAGAAGCAGATTGCATACATTACTCAGTTTTGTTTTGTTTTAACTCCAACTTCCAGTCCATTTTTACTAAAAATTTACTACATATCTACTGTGACAAATTTCATTTGTTACGAGTTATCTGTTGTCAGTCAAAGTTGTCTGTAATTGTTAAATTTATCAATAAATTCTTTCTAATCTAAAATGTAAATATAATTTATTCCATAAATTCTTTCTAAAGTAAAATGTAAATATAATTCATTCCAATATAAATATAATATATTCCAAAGTTACATAAATGTTTTAGGAAGTAAGACGATATAACCAAAAACTTTACCTATGTGGCTTTTTGACCTCTTGTGCTACGTAGTTCTAGAATTTGGCAAATTCTCTGGGGAGGAAACTCAAAGTTTAGGGCTTGCTTCTCTTATCCTTTCTTTTCCTAGGGATTATTACCCTTCTATCTTGGATAATTCAGGAACCTTAGACTTTAACATATTTTTCAAGCTCTATATCATTGCTAAAATCTCTGCAGCCCTTAACTGGTCACCGTCTCTTGCTGCCTGGTATAGCAAATATCCCAAGGAAAAAGGAAGTGGGCTGAATGTTGAACTCACCTTAATGGGTTTCTTTTGTTACTAGATTTGGTCACAAGTTCTGTTTCATTCACTGTTGTGTTCTAACTGTGTAGCAGGTCCATGGTATAAGGCAAATATGCAATAAATGCTTAACAAATAACTAAATGAATGATGAATACCTTCAAATTTATTTTACAGAGCAAGTGTAAGCCTAAAGACAAAGCAAGAAAAAGGAAACTATTGACCAATGCTCCTTTCTGCTGCAACTATAGTCTAGATGTTATTTAAGATAATGATATCAAATGGAATTCAGTTATGCATAAAAGAAAAAAGAACATATGATCATTAGGTTTGTTCCAGAAATGCAAGATTGCTACCTATAAGAATATATATGCAAACAACATATAGTAAACTGTGGTTTACATATTCAGAAATCAATTTGCATTATCAAAAATCTCTTCAAATATTTGTAATAGCAACAATTAGCAATTTTGAGTATATTTTACAATAGACTGAAATGTTTGATATATCATTCTCATAAGATTATGGTGAAACTCACATAATTAGGCATTTCTGGTGGTAATACAAATTGATACAATCTCTCTTTTTAGGACAACTATATTTTGTTTATATACTTTGGTAGTTTTTTATTTATCGTTATAGACATGTTGTTTATTTTAATTTTCTTTTTTTCCCACCATATATATATGTAAACTCAGTTTAAATACATGATATTGAATATTAAATATTGATTGATATTAAGTATGTGAATATATGATATGATTTGTAAATCCTTCTCTAGTACACAGCAGTAAATAACATGTACTTCAAGTACAATACTTTCATTTCCAAGCAGATCTCTGACCTGGAAAAACGAACGTTTCTCTAGAAATGTACTAGAAATTGTTTAGTTCCAAACATAGGCCAAATTTGCCTCACACATTTCCTTCTTGTGAGACTGTATTATAAGAAATTTGGTTTAATCATGATATATAACAATAACTGTACTCTTGTCACTCACCGATTTCTGTTACAAAAATAAGTAGAGATGGCAGTAGATATATACATGTATTTTATCAAATATTTCTGCAGATACAGAGATAATGTATACGAATAATCAAGAACAATGAAACTTGCCTAAAGTAGAACTAAATAAGGGAGAGATTGTCAAATACATTTATAAATTATAACAAAATAAATGGAAATCAAAATTAAAATTAAATCACATGTAATCCTACTATCCTAACATAATTATTGCCAGTAAGATAATTTTGAAAATAAGTTGATGAAAAATTATTAGGAACTATAAATGTAAATATATTTTTTTTTATAATTTCATTTCTGGTAATTAACCCTGAGGAATAAAATCAAATGAAGAATGCTGCTTTGTACATTGACATGTTCAGTTTAACCTTAATTTTAATGGCAAATTGTTAAACAATCTAAATATCTGACTGGGAAATGGTAAATGATTGCATAACATCTTAATCAGTCCTTAAAATTAAGATCCTAACCATAATAGTTACATGGAAAATGTATTTAATATAATGTAGAAAAAGTCTGTAAAGGCCGTCACAGTTAAAAGTAAAATTATTCATTATATGGTTGATAAATGAAAGAGGCTTAACACAGTTTAATATATGAAAGAGTTACATTAGGATAGTTGGATTGCTGTGAGTTTCTTGTAATTTTTGTCTCCCTCTTCTTATAATAAATGTGCAAAAAATTACGTGAAAAATATAGAAAATTTCAGATAAATAAGAAGTGAATTTACTTAAGTAACAATTGAATAAAGAGCTTATTGGCACTTATTAATTGATACTTATTTGAAATAACTTCTAATGTACATGAAGTTAAATAAGGTTTTATTTTTACTCTCTAGTGCAAAGTCTGTTATAACAAAAACAATGAAAACAGTTGCCTGGCACACTAATAATGTCTTATTTAACTTGACATGCTTTAAAGTCTAAAACAATGGCTTAAACATGGCAAGTTATTGATAAATACTTATTGATTAAATTTTGAAAAAGTTATTTAAAGTCTAAAACAATGGCTTAAACAGGGCAAATTCTTGATAGATACTTATTGATTAAATTTTGAGACTCTTCAAGGAGAACTACAAACCACTGCTCAATGAAATAAAAGAGGACACAAACAAATGGAAGAACATTCCATGATCATGGATAGGAAGAATCAATTTCATGAAAATGGCCATACTGCCCAAGGTAATTTATAGATTCAATGCCATCCCCATCAAACTGCCAATGACTTTCTTCACAGAATTGGAAAAAACTACTTTAAAGTTCACATGGAACCAAAAAAGTGCCCGCATTGCCAAGACAACCCTAAGCGAAAAGAACAAAGCTGGAAGTATCATGCTACCTGACTTCAAACTATACTACAAGGCTACAGTAACCAAAACAGCATGGTACTGGTACCAAAACAGATATATAGACCAATGGAATAGAACAGAGCCCTCAGAAATAATACCACACATCTACAACCATCTGTTCTTTGACAAACCTGACAAAAACAAGAAATGAGGAAAGGATTCCCTATTTAATAAATGGTGCTGGGAACACTGGCTAGCCATATGTAGAGAGCTGAAACTGGATCCCTTCCTTACACCTTATACAAAAAATAATTCAAGGTGGGTTAAAGACTTAAATGTCAGCCCAAGAACAATAAAAACCCTAGAAGAAAACCTAGGTAATACCACTCAGGACATAGGCGTGGACAAGGACTTCATGACTAAAACACCAAAAGCAATGGCAACAAAAGCCAAAATTGACAGATGGGATCTAATTAAACTAATGAGCTTCTGCACAGCAAAAGAAACTACCACCAGAGTGAACAGGCAACCTACAGAATGGGAGAAAATTTTTACAATCTACTCATCTGACAAAGGGCTAATATCCAGTATCTACAAAGAATTTAAACAAATTGACAAGAAAAAATCACACAACCACATCAAAAAGTGGATGAAGGATATGAACAGACACTTCTCAAAAGGAGACATTCATACAGCCAACAGACACATGAAAAAATGCTCATCATCACTGGCCATCAGAGAAATGCAAATCAAAACCACAATGAGATACCATTTCACACCAGTTAGAATGGTAATCATTAAAAAGTCAGGAAACAACAGGTGCTGGAGAGGATGTGGGGAAATAGGAACACTTTTACACTGTTTGTGGGACTGTAAACTAGTTCAACAATTGTGGAAGATAGTGTGGTGATTCCTCAAAGATCCAGAACTAGAAATACCATTTGACCCAGCCATCCCATTACTGGCAATATACCCAAAGGATTACAAATCATGCTGCTAAAAAGACGTATACACACGGTTTATTGTGGCACTATTCACAATAGCAAAGACTTGGAACCAACCCAAATGTCCATCAATGATAGACTGGTTTAAGAAAATGTGGCACATATACACCATGGAATACTATGTAGCCCTAAAAAAGGATGAGTTTCATGTCCTTTGTAGGCACATGGATTAAGCTGGAAACCATCATTCTGAGCAAAATATCACAAGGACAGAAAACAAACACTGCATGTTCTCACTCATAGGTGGGAACTGAATAATGAGAACATTTGACACAGGGTGGGGAAGATCACACATTGGGGCCTGTCGTGGTGTGGCAGGAGGGGGAAGGGTTAGCATTAGGAGATATACCTAATGTAAATGACTAGTTAATGGGTGCAGCACACCAACATGGCACATATATACAGATGTAACAAACCTGCACATTGTGCACATGTACTCTAGAACTTAAAGTATAATAAAAAAAATAGGCACACCAATTCAAAAGACAGATATTGTCAGATTGGATTAAAACAAGAATAACAAAAAGATACAGTCATACATTCTATAAGAAAAATGCTTTAAATATAATAGTGCAAAGAAGTCCTACTGGTAACAGCAATTAAAAGAGTGCGAGGGTGTGAGGTCAGGATATCAAGACCATCTTGGCTAACACAGTCAAACCCTATCCCTACTAAAAATACAAAAAAAATAAAAATAAAAAATTAGTCAGGCATGGTGGCGGGTGCCTGTAGTTCCAGCTACTTGGAGGCTGAGGCAGGAGAATGGCGTGAACCCAGGAGGCAGAACTTTCAGTGACCCGAGATCACACCACTGCACTCCAGCCTGGGCGAAGGAGTGAGACCCCATCTCAAAAAAAAAAAAAAAAGAAGAAGAAGAAGAATGTGAGGGTAAATATAGTAATATTAGTTAAAGTGGATTTCAGAATAAAGAAAATTACCAATGACAAAGCAAACAATATAAAGACCAAAGGGTCAATTTGTTAAGAAGTAATAGTTACACCAAATGTGCATGGATCTAACAACAGAACTTAAAATTCATGAAGAAAAACCTAATATTACTGCAAAGAGAAATAAATTCAAAATTGTACCTATTTATCTTAATTAATAAGACAAGTACACAGAAAATAAGCAAGTGTATATAACATATTATCAATATTATCAAACAACTTAAAATATACCCAACAATTGCAGAATACATATTATTTTAAAATCTATGTAAAACATTTGTCAAGATAGGTCCTCTCTTTGTTAACATAACAGATTTAAATTTAGAAGAATTGTAATCAATAATAGAAAATTGTCTATAAAGATCACAAAATATTTGTAAATTAAGCAACATACTTGAAGATAATCTATAAGTCAAAAAGAAGTTTCAAGACAAATTAGTATCTGTTTTAAACTTGATTAATATAAAAATGCCAAATAAAATGTATAGGATGCAGCTAATTCAGAGTCTGGGGGAAAATTTATAGCACTGAATGCTTTTATTAGGAAAGAAAAAATGTCTCAAATCAATAATTTAAGATCTCACATTAATAAACTAGAAACTAAGAAGAAATGAAAAACAGCACAAACAGGAAAAAATGTGATAATAAAGATTAGGCTTTACAACAATGAAATTTAAAGGCAGAAAACAATAAAATTAATGGAACCAAAAGTTACTTCTTTGAAAAGTTTGATAATTTGATAATACTGAAAAACCTTTTTCCAGATCAACCAAAGAAAGAAACAGAGAGAAAGCCAGAAAGAGAGAAATAGTGAACAAAAATTATTAATATCAGTAGGAAAGAGGGATATTATTACAAAACCCACAGCTATTCAATATGTAATAAAATATAAGAGGATAATAAGAAATATTATGGACAATTTTATGCCTATAAGTTCAACAACTTAGAGTGAATAAACCAATTCATTAAGAAAAAAAATTACCAATTCTCTCTTTTTTTTTCTCTCTCTCTCTCTCTCTCACACACACACACACACACCCACACACACACACACACACACAGATATCTTCAATGGTACTCCATTTGTAAAACCAATTGAGTTAGTAGTTAAGTATTCTCCAAGAAAATTACAGGCCCGGGTAAATTTGTTGGTCCTCTAATTCTAAGAATAATTTATGGAAGAAATTATAGTAATCCTACAGAATTTCTTCCAGAAAATTTAAAAAAAAGAAGAAACATTTCTTTGAGGCCATCACTGCTTCAATATCAAAATCAGACAAAGCTACTACAACAAATAAAAAGCACAGAACAATATCCCTCATGAACATAGATACAAATATTTTCAAAAAAAATATATTGTTGCAATTGCTTCAGCGGCTAAGTATAATTTATTTGCCAATACAAGTGCCAAGAATGCTATTTCCTAAGTTTTCTTCTAAGATTTTCAGAGTTTGAGGTCTTATATTTAAATCTTTAATCAATGTTAACTTTTTTATATGGTGAGAGATAGGGATCCATCATTTTCATTCTTCTGCATATGGCTAGTCAATTATCCCAGAACCATTTATTGAATAGGGAATCCTTTCATCCTTTCCCCACTGCTGTTTTTTTTTGTTTGTTTGTTTGTTTGTTTGTTTGTTTTTTGTTTTTCTGAAGATCAAATGGTTGTAGGTATGTGGTTTTATTTCTGGGTCCTCTGTTATGTTCCATTGGTCTTGTTTCTGTTTTTGCACCAGTACCACACTGTTTTGGGTACTGTCACTGGTAATGTGATACCTTGGGCTTTGCTCTTTTTGCTTAGGATTGCTTTGGTTATTCCAGTGCTGTTTCAGTTCCAAATAAATTTTAGAATAGGTTTTTCTAGTTCTGTGGAAAATGACATTGGTATTTTGATAGGGATAACATTGAATCTGTACATTGCTTTGGACAGTATGGCCACTTTAACAATATTGATTATTCCAATCCATGAGCATGAAATGTTTTTCCAGTTATTTTTCTCATCTATGATTTCTTTCAGTAGTGTTTTGTATTTGTCCTCGTAGAGTTGTTTCACATCCTTGGTTAGATGAATTCCTAGGTATTTCATTTTGTGTGTGTGCGGCTATCGTAAATGGGATTGTGTTCTTGATTTGGCTGTCAGCTAGAATGTTACCGGTGTATAGAAATGTTATTGATTTTGTACATTGATTTTGTATCCTGAAACTTTACTCAATTAGTTTATCAGTTCCAGGAGCAGAGTCTTTAAGGTTTCTATCTAGAGAATCATATCATCATAAAAGAGAGACATTTTGACTTCTTCTTTTCCTATTTGTATGCCTTTTATTTCTTTCTATTGCCTGATTGCTCCCACTAGGACTTTTGGTACTATGTTGAAAGAAATGGTTCTGTACGTCATTATCCTAAGCAAATAAATGCAAGAAGAGAAAACCAAAAACCTATGTTCTCACTTGTAAGTGGGAGCTAAACATTGGGTACTCATAGACATAAAGATGGCAACAACAGACACTGGGGACTACTAGAAGGAGGAGAGTGGAAGGGGGCAAGGATTGAAAAAGTATTTGTTGCATACTGTTCTCACTACCTGGATGATGGTATCATTTATACTCCAAACCTGAGTGTCACATAATATACACACCTAACAAATCTGAACATGTATCCTTTAATGTATAATAAAGTTGAAATTTTTGTTTAAAAATTAGCACATTAGATCCAGCAATAATCCAGTAATGCAAAGATAATTCATTATTTGAAAATAATTTAATGAAACTTTCCTATTAGCAGACTAAAGGAGAAACAACACATTATCTTAATAATAGATGCAGATAAAGTATTTGAAACAATTAAAAATGTATTCATAAAAATTAACTTCTCAGAAATTTAGGAATATAAATGAACCACTTTAATATGACAAGTAGCATCTACAAAAGTCCTACAGCTGGCATCATATTTGAAAATGTTAAAAGTAACACCACAAAACTACTTTAAAAAATATAGTGAAATTATATTTTTATAACCTTGGTTATAGAGTAACTGACAGAGCAGGAGCACTGTCATCTCAGACAAACACCACCACTTCAAGTTTCAGCTCTCTTTCTAGCCTCATGCATTTCAAGGAAATCACTTCTGTTCTAACTATAAGCCACCAGAATGGGCAGATAATAAAACACAGGTAAGATAGTTTGAGCACAAAAGGAAGTGGGGGTAAAGTTTCTTGGGTAACTGCCAAACTTCACCCTCATACAATGGGTCCCAGAAAACAGTGGGCCTTTATAAGCACATTCCTTACCCTTGAGGTCCACTAAGATAGGAAAGTTAAAAACAGAATCCGATGTTGGGGGGTATACCAGCAGCTGCAGGAAGATGTTTGGGAACGGACACACAACTCTCCCTCCCAGATAAGCACAACGAACAGAAAGAAAAGCAGTCCAAGCTTCTGATAAACTCTTCAACCCTTAATCCTTAAAAACTCTTAGTCTGTAAGAGGAGTGGGCTCTGATATAACATGGCCAGAAGCCCCTCTCATGTTTGTTTTCTCTAAAATAATCTGTCCTTCGTTGTTGAACCACCTTTCATGTTTCTTTCCCCTTTCTTTAATTCTTACAGTAATTTTTAAAATGATAATTATTAACTCAAATTATAACATTAAAACTACTGAAATTTGCTAACATAAAAATAAAGTTTTGTTTTCTTAGTTGTGTCTTCGTCTTAGAAAACAGAGTTAATATGTGATAAATTAGGAAAATACTTAAAATGTCTGGAATTGTCAAGAATATGATATCTAAAATATGTGATAATATGCATATCAACAATAAAAAGGAAAACAAAAACTAGGCTTACTATTAATTGCTATTCACAGAAAGAAATGCCTGTCTAGCTAGGAAGTGTAAGATGAGTCCCCAGTTCACCACTAATCTAAAATACTCAAATTTAAATAAACAAACACTACATTCATCAGATTGGCAATATTAGAATGTCACTTTATACCAAGCATTGTGAAGAGATTGAGGGCAAAGCCTATGCAATCAACCTAGAGAGCAATAGGAAATACCTAAGGAAATGATACATGCATGCACAACCTAAGACCCAGAAATCCCACTTCATGGCATATGACTCAGGGAAAGAAAATTCTCATGCAGGTTTATAAGAGGATTAATTATTATTATTAAATCTTAAATGAGTGTATAATCTATTATTTAGTGAGATCTTCTTACATTTGCAGATTAAAATTTTTAAACCTATTTACAGTGAGTTTAAACCATTTATATTTGATTACTATTGAGTTTATCTATACATAAATATATTTATTTGATTTTTGTTTTCTATACACTATGGTTTCATTTCTTATTTATTTTTAATCCTCTCTATTTAAATAAATTACTCTTTATTGAAATAGCTATTGGAATAATGTCTCTTTTCATTTGCTCTTTATTGATTTGGATCTTCTTTATTATCTTTCTGTTATTTTAGTGCTTATTCCTAAGTTATAATTTGCACACTGGATTCAACTAAGACTAAAGCTAATTCAGTAGCATATTTCAAGAACTAGAGTCCAAAGAGCCACATCTCTCATATTGATTGGTACTAAAGTGACACGTTGTTCATTAACTTCCTATTAAACAAAATGATTGTTTCAGTTGTTTTAGCTCTTATTCTGCAAGCAAAATGCTTACCAGTTTATTTGCTCAACATTGCTTTTGATTTCAACTTCATTTTTTCTGGGTTCATTCTCTTTCCAATTGAAGTACAAATTTATCTTCAAGTGAGAGTCAGGACATTTTTTTTTTAGTTCTCTTTTTGAAAATGTATTAATGTTCAAAATAAATTTATTTATTAAATTTATTGAATATATTTGAAAATATATTTGTTTTCCAAAAACTATATATTTGCTCTCACTCTCTTCTCTTCTTCACTTCTCTCATTCCTTCTTCTCTTCAATACTTATTTCCAAGAAGCTACTATGTAGAAGGCATATTCTAGTTCCAGGGGAAGCAGAGGATACAATGGTACACAAACTAAATATATACATAATTTCTTCAAATAGCTTACAGTATGGGTCCCTGCCCCTTGCAAAGAGCTTTTCTGGCACTTAATAAATCCAGCTCTGCCTTACTCACTCTCACGTGTCCGTGTGTCTTATTCTTTTTGATCATGGGATAAGAACCCAGGGCTTGCCAATGGTGGAGTCAAAGAGCTGTAACATTCCCTCCCGCTCACCAAACAATAGGAGTTGTTGTAATACTTGCTTCTTACCTACAGAGGCACTTAGAAGGTCCTGTCTGTCACAATTCCATTTCCCCATTCCCTATGTAAACTTAAAAAAAAAACAAACAAACAAAAAAAACACTACATTATTGGGGTATGACTGACATTCAAGAAGGTGTACATATTTAATTTCTTCTCTTCCATGTTTATTTCTAAGAAACTACTATGTATAAGGCACATTCTAGTTCCAGGGGAAGCAGATGATACAATGGTACACAAAATACATACATACATATATATATATATATATATGTCCCTGTCTTCACCTAGCTTTGAGTTTAGTTGGGAAGAGTTTTATATGCGTTTACTCAATTTCCTCCCACTAGGTAGTAAACTGCTATTGGAAAGGAAATTATCTCCTCTCCCTCCTCTCCTGAATACAGAATTCCAGGTTTATAGCCATTTCCCTTCAGATATTTGAAGACACTTTATTTATTATTATTATTATTATTATTGAGTCACTGCTCTGTTGGCCAGGCTGGAGTACAGTGGCATGATCTCAGCTAACTGCAACCTCTGCCTCCATGGTTCAAGTGATTCTCCTGCCTCAGCATCCCGAGTTGCTGGGATTACAGGTATGTGCCACCACACATGGCTAATTTTTTTAATTTTTAATAGAGATGGGGTTTCACCATGTTGGCCAGGCTGATCTCAAACTCCTGACCTCAGGTGGAGGCCTGCCTCGACCTCCCAAAGTGCTAGGATTACAGGCATGAGCCACCATACCTGCCTAAGACACTCTATCTTAAGAACTTTGTTTCATGTGAGAAGTCAGCTCTTGTTAAAATTCTAATATCGTTGTAAAATAAATACCATTTCTGTACAATTTTTATGTTTTGTGTCTTTTTTAGTTTTACTATAATATGTTTAAATGTGGCTTTACTATGTTTGTTTTCCAGTGAATGCAATATCTGATTCTTCAACCTGAGAATTTATGGCTTACACGTATTCTGGGAAATTGCCATTACAACTTTAAATATTGCATCTCACATATTGTCTGTTTTTAGAAATTCTCTTAGTCATATGTTGGCATTTATAAGCCAATTTTCCATATTTTCTAAACTCTCTTTCATAAATTTCATGTTTAAATTTCTCTATGCTGAATCTTTTGAATTTTCTAAAATTTTTATTATACTTATTTTTTTTCTATTTAAATATGGCTAATCTGCTATTTAACTTATCAATTAATGTTTTATTTTATTGACAATATATGACATTGCTAAAAGTTCTATTTGGTTGTTTTTCAAATGTGCTCTCCCTCTCTTCCAACAAAAATGCTCTGTCTTTTCATGTGGTCTCTAGTTCTTCCTTTATTTCTTTACACATTTCATTCATTCTTATTTTATAGTCTCTTTCAGACCACTCTGAGATTTTAGACAGCACAAACTTTATCTATGTTTTTATCTTCTAATTCTCTATTTTCATTTAAAATCTTTTGTTATAAATGTATATTTCATTGGGTTGTGGGAGCTGCATGTACCTTCATGTACCACATAAGTGGCTCTTCAGATTCATTTTGTATTTGCTTCTTTCCTAGATTCCAGGGGTTTTATTAAATGAGGACCAGTTTGTTGTTGTTATTGCTGTAATTAGTGTTATTGTTTGTGATTGTTGTTGTTGACCTCTTGACTTCAAATTCCACATCATACGTGTAATGTAAACTTGAATTGTGTACCCTAATATGCTATGAACTCATGTTTTCAGAACATTTGTTTTTCCAATAAAGATCACAGAAAAGGGTTCAACTTTCTTGTGAGAGAGGAGAAAGGAAGAAACCAGTCAGGCAGGCAGTTAGGGTGGGTCCTCAGCAAAACTCCTTCAAACCAAGAACAACATGAAAATCAAGCTGCTGGCGCCAGATAAGAAAGAACCTGCATCCTTGAATGAAAATCCTACTCTGTAAACCCAGATGAACGAATTCCACTCCTTATTTGGACACATTTCTCTCTCCATGGCATGCCTTTGTCTCGTTTCACGTGATTCCTCCTGACAGGCCCTTACCTTTCACCTATTTTACATATATCTATCTTTCTGTTGTTGGCCGTGGGCCAAATCTTTGTTTGCATAAAGTGTAACATCACTCCAGCCCATGATTGGTTGAAAGTCAAGCCTTCCTCTCTGCCTCCAGTTGGTTCTATTCACTATCATGTCTCTTTCCGAGTGGTGCTTTCTGCAAGATGGACTGCAGAACAGGCAGTGTACTCCTCCACCTTCCTAGTCTATAAAAACCCTGAACTTAGGCCCACAGCTGGCAACCCTCTTTTGGGTCCTCACTCCTTTCTGAGAGCTTTTCTCTCACTTAATAAATCCAGGTCTGCCTTACTCTCTGTTGTCTGTGTGCCTTATTCTTTTTGGTTATGAGACAAGAACCCAGAGCTCTCTGACAGTGCGAGTAAAAGAGCTGTAACATTCCCTCCTGCTCACTGAATAACAGGGGTGAAAAAGGTGCAACATTTGCTTCTTACCTGCAGAGGCACTTGAAGGTCCTGTCTATCACAATTCCGTTTCCGTATTTCCTATGTGGACTTTAAATAAACTACTTTATTGTGGTATGATTGACATACGAGAAGGTGTACATATTTAATGTATAAACGTGATGAATTTGGAGATAGCTATATACCAGTGAAACCATCCCCAAAGTCTATACCATAAACATATCCATCACCTTCAAAATTTCCTGCAGATCTCTTTATTATTATTGAAAAAAATATTTAATGTAAGATACACCCTTTTAGCAAATTTTTAAATATACAGTACAGTGTTGTTAACTAAAGGCATTAGGCTATACAGTAGATCTCTAGGACTTATTCATCTTGAATAACTGAAATGTTGTACTCCTTGAAAAATACCTCCCCACTTCCTCCTCCTCACTCCAGTCCTGGGCAACCACCATTCCCCTTTCTGCTTCTACGGGCCTGACTCTTTTATGTTAGTTATGTAAGTAGTATCATGTAGTATTTGCCCTTCTTTGTCGGGCTTATTGCACTTAATATCTTCCACATTCATCCATGTCAAAAATGGCAAGATTTCCTTCATTTTAAGGTTGAAATATATATATATATTTGTTCTTGTTCAAAATTGCTTTGACTATTTGTAGCCATAGTTCCATATACATTTAATTTTCTTTCTATTTTAGTTAAAAGTGCCATGAGGATGGAATCTATAGATTGCCTTGGGTCATATGGATATTTTAACAACAGTAGTTAATTTTTCCAATTCATGAAAAAAGCTTCCTTTTCCATTTATTTGTGTCTGCTTCAATTTCTTTTGTCAATGTTTTATGGTTTTCTGTTTTCAAGTCTTTCAACTCCTTTATTAAATATATTTCTAAGGATTTTATTATTTTTAATGTTGGTTTAAATAGAGTTGCTTTCTTAACTTCTTTTTCAGATAGTTCCTTTGTACTATAGAGATTAACAATTCAATTTTGTATGTTTATTTTGTATCCTGCAGTTTTATAGAATTGGTTGATTCCAATAATTTGTGTGTGTTTGTGTATGTAATCTTTAGAGTTTTCTACATATAAGGTCATGATATCTGCAGATAGCGATAGTTTTACTTCTTCCTTTCTGATTTGAGTGCCTTTTATTTATTTTTTTCTTAATTAATATTTTTGACTAGCACTTCCAGTATTATGTTGAATAGAAGAGGATAAGGCCAGCATCCTGCCTTTTTCAAGATCTTAGAAGAGATACTTCACATTTTCATCATTGTTATATAGATATGGGCTTTTCATATATATTTTTTATTGTATTGAGGTAAGTTCTTTCTATGCCTAATTTGTTGAGAATATTTATCATGGAAGAGTGTTGAATTTTTTTTCAAATTCTTTTCTGCATCATTAAAATGATCAGGTGATATTTTATCCTTCATTCTGTGACTGGTGTGTATCAACTGTGACTTATTTGCATATGTTGAATCATCCTTGCATCCAACTTGGTTATGACATATAATTTTTTTAATGTTCTGTTAAATTGGGTTTACTAGTAATTTATTGAGGAGTCATGCATCTATTGTTCTTCAGGGATATTGGTATATAATTTTCTTTCCTTGTGGTGTCCTAGTCTGTATTTGATTTCAGGATGATGCTGACTTCATAAGAAGAGTTGAAAAGTGTTCGTGTTCCATTTTCTACATTTTAGAAGTGTCTAAGAAGTATTGCCATTAATTCTTCTTAAATATTTGGCATAATTTGCCTGTAAAATAGTCTGGCCGGTTTTTTTTTTTTCTTTCTTGGGACATTTTTGATTATTATTGATTTAATATTCTTATTTATTATTCGTCTGTTCAGGTTATTTCTTCTTGCTTCAGTCGAGGTAGGGCATGTTTTTATAAATTTATCAATTTCTTCTAGGTTGTCAATTTGTAGGCAAATAATTGCACATAATAATTCTTTATGATATTTTAAAATTTCTGGAGCATCAGTCATGGTGTATCTTCTCACTTTTCTGATTTTATTTACTTGAGTTTTCTTTTTTTTTCTAGTTTAGTCATGTTAAATGTTTGTTGGTTTTATCTTTCAGCATACTAACTCAGTTTCATTAATTTTTTTCTATTAATTTTCTTTTCTCTATTTATTTTATTTCTGCTTTGATCTTTGCTATTTTCTCACTTCTGTCACGTTTAGGCTTGATGTGTGTGTGTGTGTGTGTGTGTGTGTGTGTGTGTGTGTGTGTGTGTTTCTTTGTGCTATAATTTTAGGTTGTTTATTTGAGGTCTTTTGTCTTTTTTAATGTAGGTGATTATCATTATAAACCTCCATCTTAGCGCTGCTTTTGCTACATCTCATAAGATTCAGTGTGTTGTGTTTTTTTGATTGTTTATTTCTAGACATTTTCTAGTTTCCATTATGATTCCTTTTTTGAGCCAATGGTTGTTCAAAGATACGTTATTGCTGTAAATTTGTAAATTAAAAACTTCTTTCTCTTCTTATTGATTTCTAGTTTCATTCCACTGTGCTCAGAAAATGTACTTGGAATGATTTCAATATTCTTAAATTTATTAAAAGTTATTTTGTGGCTTAGCATGTGATCTATCCTAAAGAATATTTCATGTGCTCTTGAAAAGAAAATAGATTCTGCTACTGTTGGGTGGAATTTCTATATATGCTCATTTCTTCTATAGTGTTGTTCAAGTATGCTGTTTCCTTATTGATTTTCTGCCTGATATGTCCATTATTGTAAGTGGGCTATTGAAGTTTCCTACTAGTATTGTATTGTTTATTTATCAATTCAGATGTCAATATTTGCTTTATCTATTGACATACTTTGATGTTGGATGCATATATATTTAGAATATTATATCTTTCTTTTGAATTGCCATTTTTATTATTACATAATATCTTTCACCAACGTTTTTTACTTAATGTCTATTTTGTCTGATATAAGTTTAGCCACCCCTTCTCTCATTTGATTTTCTTTTGCATGGAATATCCTTTTCCATCCTTTCCTTTTAAGCCTATATATTTACTTAAATCTAATGTGAGTCTCTTACAGACAGCATATAGTTGGATCTTTTTAAAAATTATATCTTTAATTTATTAGTTCATTTACATTTATGGTAATTATGGAACTGTAAGAACTTACTATTGCCATTTTGTTGTTCTTGTGTCTTTTTGTAATTTTTTCCTCTCTTTTTCTCTTGCTGTCTTCTTTTGTTTTGATAATTTTCTGTAGTGATATTCTTTGATTTTTCTTCCTTTATATCATTTTTTGCATCTGATACAGGTTTTTCTAGTGTGGTTAGCATGGGGCTTGTATAACATTTTTTATAGTTATAACAGTCTTATCAGCTAATAACAACTTCAATCACATGCAATAATTTTGCACTTTTACTTTTTCCACATACACTTTATGCTATTGAGGTCAGAATTTACTTTTTTAATTGTGCAGCCATTAATCATTTTTATGGTTATTGTTGTTATCGTGTTTCAACAACATTGACAAACTACAAAATAGAATTACATAATGCATTGCTTTATTTTCTTGTTGATTTAAAAAGGTAAAAATGTCTGCCTTTGAATTTCAAGTGCCACCTCTTTTAAATCTGCAATAGACTATTTATATGTATAGTATTTTATGCTGTTTAATTCATTTTGTAAATGCAGATTTAGTACTATTTTCTCTGATTCCAGCTGACTAGATTGTGATTAGGTATTCTAGATTTTACTGAATAGCTTCTTCCTTTTCTATTTTTTTAGCACTAACTTATATATTTTTTGTTCATTATTATTTTGCTTTTTCTTATTTTACATTTAGAAAATAAAAGAGGCATATGCCATATATAAATAACTATTTTTATCAGAAAGGAGGTGAATTGGGACATCAACAAGAAAATTTTCTGTTTATTCAAAAGTGATTACTGAGTGCCAACTTTGTAACATTTACCTCACTAGAAATGAGGTGCAGCTGATAGTCAAAAGTGAAGGACTCATAATATAGATGTTAGAATAAATATGCATTATGAAATGGAAAAATAGAGTATTTTATTCAGACAGGGAGTGAAAGGGAAGTTTCCCACCAGGAAGTGATATTTCCACTGAAACTGGAAAGACAAATAGATATCTTCAGCATGAGAAAATAACATGTCCAAAATATCAAGAAGTGAGTAAATATGACGTATGAGAAAAATACAAACATGTTGATATAGCACATGGTATGGAAAAACTTGCCTGGTGATGAGATTGAATGAGCTTTCAGATGTAAGAAGCTACCAGAGCTTGAATATCTTTTTTATTCTACTAAGGAAGTTGAATATCCTTTGGAAAACAGTAGAAAAGTATAGATAAGTGCTAACAAAGGAAATAGCCTGAGTAGATTTACAGATTTAAAAGATTGTTATGAAAGCAAAACTGAATAATGAAGGCAAAATGCTATGAATTATTCTTATCACACAATGAAGTAGCTCTACTGCCCCTAATAACTCATTTTCCTACTTTCTTTTTTCCTACTTAATCCCCAAAAGTTATCTGGGTCAATATGTATGCATAATTTCCCAATTAAAGTAATTTCAATAGTACTGACTGTGTCCTACGACAAGCATTGAAATACTAAGTTAAGCACTATAAATACTACCACAAATAAGACCACATCCCAGCCCTTTAAAAGTTTGCTCCTTTAGTGGGATGGCAGACGGGTGAGGGGTAGCCCTTTCAATACCATATCAAGATGATTTTATACCATTATGCATAGGTTGTTATATGTATAGGAGCAGAGACACTGTGAGCTTAGATCAGTTGATTGAGAAAATATTTCTTTCAGGAAATAAAATTTATACTAAGTCTTATAAGATTAATAAAATTAGAAAAGGTGCTCACATGCCTTGGGTCAGTATTAGTTATTGCTCCAACTAAAGAGGACTAAATATTCGAAAATTCCTCTTCCTTTCCTTCTTGCCCTTCATTCCCAGCATCCTATATCTTATTAGTCACCAAGACTTTTTGTCTATTGGTGTGTATTGAAGGGAGAAAGCTTTAACTCAGTCATTTCTTTCCAGTTCTGCTCTTCATTTCCTTCCCACTCTTTAGTTCCTCGCCATCTCTCACTTAAACTTTTGTAATTACTTCACCCTAGGACAATCAATCTTCCATACTGCTGCTAGAGGGATCTTTCCAAAAGATAAATTTGCTCTTATGATTCCCTTGATTAAAAAAATAAAACACCAATGAAAGTGTTCAGCAATCTTCCATTGCCTTCAGGGAGAATCTCAAAACCCTACGCCAGTGGTAGAACACCCCTTACCAGGTGACAGTGACTGTTCTCATCTGTTTTCATGCTGTCTTTTCTTTCACACTCACATACTTTAATTTTTTAAAAAATGTGTTCTTGTTTATAAAGATTCCCTCCCTATCCCATAGGCAGAAGTAGCTCGGACCCTGACTTAGAGCACTTTTCTCTTTGAATGAAATTACTTTTATAAATTCTATACTGTTTCACTTCTAGACTGTGAACATCTGCAGTTGGGAAATGCATGTTATTCATCTTTGATTCCTCAATACTTGGCCAAATTCCTGGGTCAGTTCTTATCATATTGAAAGTATGAAATACATTTTAAAGTAAATTAAATAAAAATAAATCAACTCAGAGTTGAGAAAAAGATCTGGAAGTTAGATAATAAATATGAATAAACACTTTCCTGGAAATCGAAAATGTCAAGAATTTTCCTGGAGGATACTTCTACACTTAAGTATTCAACATTTGCCTTTGGGTACTTCAAAGTTAACTAAGATTTTTTTTTCAAGTCCATTAGATGAATTTTAGAAAACAAATTTCAAAAAATATACTATATCAAATACAATTTAATGTATAGTAATCATATTATTAGGCTTTTAAAAGTGTTGGTTTAATTCAAATCAGAGTATTGGATGTTTGGATAGCTAACCATTTATTTGAATTCAGAATATAGCAGTTCATGTGTTTTATTATTTTTAATATGACATCAAGACACTCCAGGGCACATTTTATTATTCCATTTATTCATGCCTAGGCTATACTATGAGCTGCAAACCTAAAGGCTAAGTACTTTAACCACCCAAATCATGTATTAGTGGATCAATAAAACATACCCTGGAGTATCTTAATTCTATAATATGTCTCCTATTTCTTATTAAAAAGGAAAAAAGCAATTAATCTAGAACAAAACTAATACTTTAAAATCACATCATTCTATTGTTACATATTTTATACAAGGTACAAAGGAAAAACAATGGCAGTTATTTGTTAGGATATTGCTAGGGAAATGATGAATTATGCAGTTCATCTTCTGAAATAATAAAAAGTATTTCTGCTTTAAAGGCTTTTATGGATATACTGTCCAAGTCTATGTGAAGTATTATATATTCAGAACTGGTAATTCCTTATGGTAGTGGCAATCTAAAAACAAAGGAACTAGACAATGGAATGTTGCATTTAATTAAATGTATCTGGTAAACTGCAACTTGCCATGTATTTAATACAATTTTATATTCAATTGCAATAGCTTGTATCAGCTACAATTTCTTAGTATAGCTTTTTCATTTGCTCTGTGTCGAGTATTTTGTCTAAACACTTTTGTCACTAGATTTGTCACACCCAAACTATCAATTGGCACATTGTAGATGCTCAACAAGTATACAGTTTAAATAAAAGTATAATTATATTGCTAAACAATCTCAAATTCCATTTTGGAAGTAATTGAATTATAAATAAAATTAATTATAAATACTTACATGTATTATATGAATAATCGATTATAATAAAATTATAATAAAAGGCAAAAGAAGGCAACAATTATTTATATAATTTCTGATATTAACAGTATTTTGATATATTAACTCATTTAATTTTTATAGGTGCACTATAAACAAAACCTTACTATACTCTCACAAATGAGAAGTCTGAAGCTAAGAGATACTAAGTGTGTTGCTCATCTTGGTAACTGATAGGGTTAAGATTTAAGAGGAAACAGATCCAGAATCTGTTTGATAACAAACCCTATTTTATTTTTACTGTAACATTTCAAAACTAAATATGCTCAGCCCTTTAATCTTTGTTTAGCAAAACTGATCCATCTTGTATCATTCAGAGATCAGTCTTGGGACTGACCCCATTGTAAACATTTATCATGATTGCACAGTACTGTAGACAATGAGAGTATAGCAAAGTGAAACTGTCCAGACAGAATTTATATCATCCTTACAATATATACCTCACATTGTATTTTTCTTGACTTTATTTTTCCGTAAATATATACAGCAAAAATCATTTGTTTAAACTTCAGATAAGCAGATAAACAGTATCTCTGAGCAGATTAAAGAAGAAATGTTTAATACTTCTGTATATATTTTTTCAGTCTAAATATTGATTGTAGGGAAATGGGAATTGCCATCATAAAACAGTGGTTTTGTTTGTTTGTCTGTTTGTTTGTTTGTTTTGATGTAGCATAGTTCTCTGTTACTACTGCGTTAACAAACTATAGCAGAGCAGATATGAATATCTGCAAAACATAGTGAAGGGGTCAATAGACAAAAAGCTTGAACTAAGGTTGTTTAGTGGGCAACATCCATTGAACACCACCACCAAAATTGTTAAACTTTCTCATTCTACTTCCTTCTGCCCCACAATCCATTCATCTTCTTTTAACATCTTGCTCTTAATTTATTCAGTGAAGTGCTCACATTAACAACCACTGCTGTATATAGCTGTAACTTTCATTCTTACATTTACCAAATATACTTTGAATGTGTACTAGGTTTCAAGCCTTGTGTTAGGTCCTCATGACACAGAAAGTCCCGAGCCTACCTTGAGAACTTATCTCAAAGTCTAGAGAATCGAGATGATTGTAGATTATTTAGCCTATCTAATGGCTTCTCTGTGGAAAATGGTAGAAAAGTCATCAGCAAAAACAGACATGAAAAAAATGAGAGATGTTTTAGCTGTAGTGCACCTATCATCACTGTGAGCTGAGAATAAACAATATATTGAAGCCAGATTACAGATTATTTACATTTCAAGCAAGGGATTTCAACAAATGATACTGAAACTCTGAAGGAAGTTGATTTCTGAAAAAAAGTGATAGGTTAGAAAGAATAACTTTGTGACTGCACCCAATGCAAAATATCCAGTACTCAAGTTACTTTTATTTTTTGTACATCTAATAGGTGTCATGCACAGTGCTGCAAAGAGAACAGAGACTTCACAATCACTGAAGAAACTATTATATTCTTTGTTGAGTTCACATGGTAACACCAACAGGAGCTACAATTTATTAAATACTTACTATGGCAATCAATATATTAAATTTGGCATTGTAAGCATTATATTCCTTATAGGCATCTTACAAGATGTTTACTATTTATTCCATTTTTAAAAATGAGAAAATTAGGTTCAGTTAAACAATTTGTCAAGCTGAGATCAGAAATGAGGCATTTCTGGATCCACAGTTTGTGCTTCACCATGCCCTCGGCCTTCAAGAAGAAAATGAAGCATTCCTTCAGATTTTGTGGAGGAATTTCTGCTTAGCAGAATATTTATTGAAGGCTTACTGCAATTACTGGAAACATCAATTATTAAGGCTACTAAAGACAAAACTAATTTAGTAGTTTAGGCAAGAACCGGTAAGGCCTGCTTTGCTGGTGAAGTAACATTTCTATTTCAGTCTTTCAGAAAGATGCGCTAGATCTAATGAACAAATAATCCCCAGGACATGATAACTCAGCAGGAAATGATCATATTTTTTAATGCTGGGAATGATAATCCACTTCCCTTGACCACACTTTCTTATATTTAGCACTCCCTACTGTCAGAACATTCCCTCTT
Organism: Macaca fascicularis; assembly: GCF_037993035.2. NCBI lineage: Eukaryota > Metazoa > Chordata > Mammalia > Primates > Cercopithecidae > Macaca > Macaca fascicularis. The sequence goes on from NC_088385.1 coordinate 93,298,531, forward strand.
ACAGTTAAAGTAAATTTGTTTAAGTGTTACTCTTTGTCATTCAATTATGATTTCTCATGAATAGGATTTTTAAAAAGAGTGACTGTTGGCTTATTTAAGAGGAAAAAACTCAGTACTCCTATGCCCCCTTTTTCAAGCAACTTTGCATCTTGAAAGAGATATAGAAATAGGAAATACAAAAGAATAGTTCACTCAAGGTTTTGTATTCACCACTGGAAATAATAGTAGAGAGAGAATGGAGAAATTACATGGAGATTCTATGCAAAAAATTCTCTGTTGTGTTGTTACTGAACTGTAGGGAAAATCATTTTCAGATCATCTCAAAAATAAAAAAAAATGTGAAAAGAAAATAAGGTATGGTTAGACATGCTGTCTACTGATATTAGGTTTATTGTAATTGGTGCTAATAGCTCAAGGTTTATTATTCTTTTTTCTTTATAGTTAACCTAATCAAATCTGTTTCTTAAAGTTTTGGAATGTTCAGAGAAGGAAAAAGAGGAATTTGTATAAGCATAAATAAATATTTGGCAGATTCTTCCAAATTAGGGTACATCATTTTAGGTACTTTACAGAGCCAGATTATTTGTATACCTGCATATAGTTATTTATTTTTCTACTTTCAAATATTAATTTTTAGAAGTTAAACAAAATCATAAAATTAGAAGTTTACAACAATAAATAAACCCTGAAGCAAAAGGAAACTCAAGATTGTCATTAACAATGAGAACTATGCATATCTAAATCTTTGGAATATGTTTTACCAGCAAAATAATAAATACACCTCTAGCAATGCTACTTAAAAATGGAGAGATTATGCAACGCATAATATTTTAAAGTGGGAGAGATAAATATAGATCAATGGAAAATATGGATAGTCAATGATCATAACCATCTGTTATAATATTTGCATTTAAATCTTTGCAAATAGATTGAAAGTTAAGGCAAATTGTTTGGAGAGCACTATAGAACTGTTTTGGAAATAATTATATGTCTACATTACACTCTAATTTGCAAACGGATAGTTAAATTGGAAAAAATGAGGCTGAAGGGTGGCTCATGTCTGTAATCCCAGCAATTTGGGAGACGAAGGAGGGCAGATGGCTTGAGTCCAGGAGTTCAAGCCAGCCCAGGAAACATGGAGAAAGCACATGTCTATTAAAAAAAAAAAAAAAAAAAAAAAAATTTGTTTGAATTCTTTGTAGGTTCTGGATATTAGCCCTTTGTCAGCTGAGTAGACTCCAAAAATTTTCTCCCATTCTGTAGGTTGCCTGTTCACTCTGATGGTAGTTTCTTTTGCTGTGCAGAAGCTGTTTAGTTTAATTAGATCCCATTTGTCAATTTTGGCTTTTGTTGCCATTGCTTTTGGTGTTTTACACATGAAGTCCTTGCCCATGCCTATGTCCTGAATGCTATTACCTAGGTTTTCTTCTAGGGTTTTTATGGTATTAGGTATAACATTTAAGTCTCTAATCCGTCTTGTACTAATTTTCATATAAGGAGTAAGGAAAGGATCCAGTTTCAGCTTTCTACTTATGGCTAACCAATTTTCCCAGCATCATTGATTAAATAGGGAATCCTTTCCCCATTTCTAGTTTTTCTCAGGTTTGTCAAAGATTAGATGGCTGTAGATGTGTAGGTGTTATTTCTGAGGGCTCTGTTCTGTTCCATTGGTCTATATCTCTGTTTTGGTACCAGTACCATGCTGTTTTGGTTACTGTAGCCTTGTAGTATAGTTTGAAGTCAGGTAGTGTGATGCCTCCAGCTTTGTTCTTTTGACTTAGGATTGTCTTGGCAATGCAGGCTCTTTTTTGGTTCCATATGAACTTTAAAGCAGTTTTTTTTTCCAATTCTGTGAAGAAACTCATTGGTAGCTTGATGGGGATGGCATTGAATCTATAAATTACCTTGGGCAGTATGGCCATTTTCACCATATTGATTCTACAAAGAACTCAAACAAATTTACAAGAAAAAAACAAACAACCCCATCAAAAAGTGGGCAAAGGATATGAACAGACATTTCTCAAAAGAAGACATTCATACAGCCAACAGACACATGAAAAAATGCTCATCATCACCGGCTATCAGAGAAATGCAAATGAAAACAACAATGAGATACCATCTCACACCAGTTAGAATGGCAATCATTAAAAAGTCAGGAAACAACAGGTGCTGGAGAGGATGTGGAGAAATAGGAACACTTTTACACTGTTGGTGGGATTGTAAACTAGTTCAACCATTGTGAAAAACAGTATGGCGATTCCTTAAGGACCTAGAACTAGAAATACCATATGACCCAGCCATCCCATTACTGGGTATATACCCAAAGGATTATAAATCATGCTGCTATAAAGACACATGCACACGTATGTTTATTGCAGCACTATTCACAATAGCAAAGACTTGGAATCAACCCAAATGTCCATCAGTGACAGACTGGATTAAGAAAATGTGGTACATATATACCATCGAATACTATGCAGCCATAAAAAGGATGAGTTTGTGTCCTTTGTAGGGACATGGATGCAGCTGGAAACTATCATTCTCAGCAAACTATCTCAAGAACAGAAAACCAAACACCACATGTTCTCACTCATAGGTGGGAATTGAACAATGAGAACACTTGGACTCGGGAAGGAGAACAGCACACACCGGAGCCTATTATGGGAAGTGGGGAGAGGGAAGGGATGGCATTGGGAGTTATACCTGATGTAAATGACAAGTTGATGGGTGCTGACGAGTTGATACGTGCAGCACACCAACATGTCACAAGTATACATTTGTAATAAACCTGCCCATTGTGCACATGTCCCCTAGAACTTAAAGTATAATAATTAAAAAAAAAAAAAAAAGAGCCGGATGTTGTGGTGCACGCCTGTAGTACCAGCAGCTACCGAGCAGGCTGAGGTGGGAGGATGGCCTGAGCCTACAGGCAAAGGTTGCAGCAAGTGAGTTGAGATCCATCCAGTGCACTCCAGCCTGGGTGACAGAGTGAGACCCTGTCTCAGAAAACCAAAAATAAATAAATTTGAAAAATGAAACAAAAGGATTATTGTGTATATGTATATAATACTATTTTTTTAGTCAGAATGTAAAGACATCTATTTCTGTACATAGCTATGTTTTCCTGTGCCTAGAACAACATATTAGAATCCCAATAAATATGTATTGAATGACTAAATGGGAGAGGCTTTTTTATTTATGGTAAATACAAACAAAAATTAGGTCACATGACAAGACAAAAATAGGAGGAATAAACATAAATTTAGAACCACGAGAAAACATATTTAACAAAATCATCATTAACTCAATAGGAAAAATATAAATAAGCAGGACTTAAGAGGTAAAAGTGATGACACTCCCTTCCCCATGTACGTACCTACATCAAAGAGAGAGAGAGAGAGAGAGAGAGAGAGAGAAACAGGAGAAAAAGAGAAAGAGAACGGTTGAGATTGAGATTGAGGGAGAGACACATCTTTAAGTTGTTGATACTAGTGGAATTAATGTACTTTATTCTTCTCTTCAACCTTCATTTTCATATTTTTCTACATTTGATTATATAATTCTGTTTGTTAGAAGAAACAAAGATATTATTTGCTGAGGTTAGGCACTTACTTTTTTTTTGACATGGAGTTTCACTCTTGTTGCCCCGGCTGGAGTGCAATGGCGCCATCTAAGCTCACCACAACCTCCGCCTCCTAGGTTCAAGCGATTCTCCTGCCTCAGACTCTGAGTTGCTGGGATTACAGGCATTTGCCGCCACGCTCGGCTAATTTTGTATTTTTAATAGAGATGAGGTTTCTCCATCGTGGTCAGGCTGGTCTCAAACTCACGACCTCAGGTTATCCGCCTGCCTTCCACATCCCAAAGTTCTGGGATTACAGGCTTGAGCCACCGCGCCTGGCCTGCATTTACATAATTAACCCCCAAAAAACTTGCTGCTTTTTTCCTATTATTTTAAGATGAAATGGTAATCAACAGTGATAGCAAGTGGTCTTTAACTCAAAACCAACATGTTTGTGAGAGCATTTAGTATTACAAACAGAATAGCAGCATATATGTTGTGTTCAATGCTTTAATCCCAGCAATGAACTGTTAAATAATGACTTGAACTCTTAACAATGTTTTAATTTTAAAAGTGACACACTTAAAAATATAGTTAGACTTTTTCATCCCTTTGATTTTTTTCACCAAAGATCAATAATAATTTAATATTTTACTTTTCTACATATTTTTATTGTTGTACAATATAACAACATAAAATCTGCCATCTTAACAGTTTTTAAGTATGCAATTCAGTGATATGACTACAATCACATTGTTGTGCAAGCATCATCACTACCCATCTTCAGAACTTTTCTCAGTTTTCCAAACTGAAATCCTGTACTCATCAAATAGTAACTCTCCATTCTCCCCTTCCCTGGCCCCAAGTCCTTGGCAACCACCATTCTACTTGCTGTCTCTATGAACTTGATTAATACAGATACTTTATATAAGTTGAATCAAATAATATTTGCCTCTTTGTGACTGGTTATTTCACATTGCATAATGTCATCAATGTTCAACCATGTTGTCCTATGTGTCAGAATTTCCTTCCGTTTTAAAGTTGAATGATATTCCACTGTGTGTATATACATTTATGCACTCATCTGTTGATAGATATTTTGCTTGCTTCTACCTTTCAACTATTGTGAATAATGTTGTTATGAAAATAGGTGTACAAATCGCTCTTCAAGGTCCCATTTTCAATGATTTAGGATATATACCCAGAGTGAAATTGTTGGACTATATGGTAATTCTATTTTTAATTTTTTGAGAAACTACTAAAGAAATATTATTATTGTTATCTGGTTATACAAATGACCACAGTGTGTTGGTATTTACATGGCACTTGAATTTGGAGTCAAAAAAATAAGGGTGTGATTTTTTGTTCTGCTTTAGCTAATTCACAAGAATCTCTAGACATTTGACTTGTATAATAAGGTAGAACAATATAAGCAATATGACGTTAAGTTTGTAAATTAATGTCTGTGAGTTTTAGATTTGGTGGAGGAAATAAAATAAGAGTAAACACAATGACTTCATTTTAACAACATTCTTTTATCCAAGAACTGTGAGCTTAAAGGATTGGGCATAAGCAGTACTCTTAATGTTAATGAGGAAGACATAGAAATAATGACCTACAGAAAGTTTGAATTATAGAGATCCAAATTCGATATGATTTATCCCTGGAAGACAATGTGACATACAAGATTAGCAAGAAGACGAGTAATTCGATCTCACAATATTAATTTAGGAATAATATGCAGTTACTTGGAACTCAAAGTCACGTTGGCTGATGAAGTCACAAGGTAACAGTCTTAAAATGAAGTCCCAAGAAGTATCTAAGGATCCAGACTAGAAAAGTTTACAAAAGTTACGGTGAGGCCAGAAAGGATTCTGTATCTTTTGCCTGGTGGCTGTATAGATTTAGAACCAATATTGGCACTCTTAGAATCAACCTGTTTGATTTGAATCTGAGCTCTGTCTTTTCCAAAAATGTATATCAAAACATAATATTGTATTCCATAAATATATACAATAATTATTTGCCCATTAAAAATACAATTAAAACTATCTTAAGCAAGTAGTATAACCTTATGATTCTCAGTTTATTTATTTTTAAAACATTGCTAATACTAGTATTTACCTTATAAATTTGTGGAAAAGTTAAATGAATAAATATATGTAAAGTGTTTAGAATAATGCCTAGTTGAGAGTGTTGCGTAAATATAAGCTATCATCATTACTTGACTAAAATATAGTCATAGTTGTCCTCTCTCCCATGTGGGCCAAAATGCTACTTTATTACTTTAATCATCATTTTGCTGCTGTGGAATACATTGGCTAAAAATTGAAATTAGGCATTTTATATAATAGAGCCTAAGAATATTTATTCCAAATTCTGCCTTGGTAGGTGAACAGGTTTGTCTCTGAAAATAGCAACCTGCAGTAAGGTTTATATCATTTGCTCTAAACAATGTTGCCACCTCTTTCTGGCAAAGGTTATTTGGGAGCAGGGAATATGCCTGACTGATTCATGATTGTATATCTACTGCTTAGAATGGTACATGGCACACAGCATTAGATAAATATTCGACCAGTGAATGAGCAAAGGAAAAAAATCTATTTACTCTCAGTATTCTAATTATAATCTATGTAAAATAATACTTTTTTAGAAAAAGTTTAATACAGGTAACATTTAATTAAAATTATACTTTTGGTCATTATAATCTAAGGCTTGGCCCTTTCTATTACAAATTTCAATAATCTTATATCTCCTCTTTTATCTTTTTCCTATTTTGTCATTCTTCGATCCAAAATTCTGTTTTATTCTGAGTTAGAGTAAGGTGTTCTTGTTAAAGGTATTCATCTAACATCTCAAAGTAAACTCATAATCATACAAGTGATTCACAGCATAAAAAATTTGTGGGGATTCATAAGTGGGTGTTGCACAGGAGGGGCTAATACAGCCATACATTATTCTAACCTTTCACTCTATGACTTTTAAGTGGTATTGTTTTATGGGCCAAAGACTAGAAATGAGTAGGACTAGTACAACTATGTCTTACATGAGTCATTTTTTATGGTAACATTGACTAATGTGCTGTAACACTGAATACGTTTAAATTGGTTCTGCTTAATAATACTTGATCTACATCACAATACACATTCTTTCTATAGAGTGAAAAGAAATGCTAAGAATGAGAGCCACTACAAAAGACTTCACTGACATTAAAAATAACACTAAAAAGTTGAAAAAATTCACCAAATTTCTGAAAGACTATTTTATCCAACTTATCTTTCTTTTGGTTAAATAGACTTACTCTGTTAACAATCCTTAACAGAAAAAAACTGAATTTGCCACTTTGTGGCATTAAATATTGACTGTAACCATGCCATATTTTTTGTATGCCAGAAATTAAAAAAAAAAAAATGCTGGAATAAATTAATGATTATGATGACTTCATTTGGTAGAAAGTAAACTAGATAAGGACATAGATTGTTTCTGTTTTAATCAGTGCTCTCTCTTCCATGCCTAAAAGAGTGAATATGTGAAAAATCATGATTAGATCAAACGTAAACACTACACAACATACCTACTAAGACCTTTGTGTGTATCATTTCATTTAGTCTTCACGAGAACACAATAAGGAGGAAGCCAATCATAATCCAGAGAGACATAATCTATAAAACCTTCATTTTATTTAAAAATATGAAGTTTTTGAAGATGCTTTAACTGGGAGGTTGGCTAACAATCCCAAGCCCATAATCCCAAATGTTGAAATCCCAAAAGATCAAAATGCCTAAAGTCTAAAATCTTGAAAATATAATTCAGGAAAAAATAATGTAAATGTTCTTTAAAGACATGTATTTCCTCTTTTGAAAGGGAATTTCTTTGAGAAATATATGAAAATATGAGAAAACACTTCATAGGACAATTTATACAATAAAATAGGCAATAATAACATACCTGTTTTTGCAAGCATAAACACTCAGACATAAACACTGACAGTTTAACAGGTACAACAGTTATGAGCAGGTGAACCATACTCATAAAGAGAAAGCTCAAAAAGTGAAATATAAAAATACACACCACTATAGTTGGAATCATGTGCACCCAGCTTTATAATGGTGTTCATTTGTCATGTGGCTGTCAACCTGAGATTTTTGACAGCATAGATTTAAAAAACCACGAGGGGTTACCACAGTATATGCAGTTACCCAAAGAGCTGAGATCTCAAGATCAAAGATTCAGATTTAGAGAAAAACAAAACAAAACAAAACAAAAACAAAAACATATCTTCATTTATTGTGAAAGTTCCAATGTTTTCACATTGAGAATCCGGGAAGCTGATGGTGTAACTTTCAGTTTGAGGCTGAAAGCCTTACGACCCATGGGGGTCTCTGGTGTAAGTCCTGGAGTCAAAAGTCCTGTGAGCCTGGGGTTCTGATGTCTAAGGAAGCAGAGGAAAAATCTGTCCGAACTCTCAGAGACAGACCAATTCACCTTCTGTAGAGACTGTGCCTGCCAACAGTGAGGGCAGAGCTTTCCCACCTAATACATTCAGACTCACACACTAATCTCTGGAAACATCTTCACAGACACACACAAAAAAATATTTTACCAAGTTTTTAGGTATTCCTTAATCCAGTCAAACTGACACAAAAAATTGTTCATAAATCCATTCTTTATCAATTAGGCATCTGACGTGGTTTGGCTGTGTCCCCACCCAAATCTCATCTTGAATTCCCATGTGTTATGGAAGGGACCTGGTGGGAGGTAATTGAATCATGGGGGCAGGTCTTTCCTGTGCTGTTCTCGTAATAGTGAATAAGTCTCACGAGATCTGATGGTTTTAAAAATGGGAGTCTCCCTGAACAAGCCATTTTCTTTTGTCTACCACCATGTGTGACATGCCTTTCACCTTCTGCCATGATTGTGAAGCCTCCCCAGCCACGTGGAACTTTAACTCCATTAAATCTCCTTCTTTTGTAAATTGCACAATCTTGGGTATGTCTTTATCCCAAAAATGTGGAAGCAACTTTGGAACCGGGTAACAGGCAGAGGTTGGAACAGTTTGGAGGGGTCAGAAGAATACAAGAAAATGTGGGAACGTTTGGAATTCCCTAGAGATTTGTTGAATGGCATTGACCAAAATTCTGATAAAGATTCAGACAATGAAATCCAGGCTGAGGTGGTCTCAGACGGAGATGAAGAACTTGTTGGGAACTAGAGCAAAGATGATTCTTATTATATTTTAGCAAAGAGATTGGTGGCATTTTGCCCCTGCACTAAAGATTTTTGGAATGTTGAACTAGAGAAAGATGATTCAGGGTAACTGGCAGAAGAAATTTCTAAGCAACAAAGCATTCAAGAGATGACTTGGGTGCTGTTAAATGCATTCAATTTTAAAAGGGAAGCAGAGCATAAAAGTTCAAAAAATTTGCAGCCTGACAATGCAATAAAAAAGAAAATCAGATTTTCTGAGGAAAAATTCAAGCTGGCTGTAGAAATTTGCATAAGTGATGAGGATGTTAATGATAAAGACAATGGGAAAATGTCTCCAGGGCATGTCAGAGACTTCAACAGCAGCCCCTCCCATTACAGACTCAGGGGTTTAGGAAGAAAAAAAATGGTTTCATGGGCTGGGCCCAGGGTCCCCGTGCTGTGTGCAGTCTAGGGACTTGATGCCCTGCATCCTAGCTGCACCAGCCAAGTCTGAAAGGGGCAGACATAGAGCTTGGGCCGTGGCTTCAGAAGGTATAATCCCCAAGCTTTGGAAGTTTCCATGAGATGTTAAGCCTGTGAGTGTACAGAAGTCATCAATTGGGGTTTGGGAGCCTTTGGCTAGATTTCAAATTTATGAAAATCAGAAGTTTGTTCTGCAGGAGCAGAGCTCTCAACCCCCACACAGAGGGCCTACTGGGGCACCACCTCCTGGAGCTGTGAGAAGAGGGCCACCATCCTTTAAACCTCAGAATGGTAGATACACTGACAGCTTGCACTGTGTTTCTGGAAAAGCCACACACACTCAACACCAGCTCATGAAGCAGCCAGGAGAGGGGCTATACTCTGCAAAGTCACAGAGGTGGAGCTTCCCAAGGCAATGGGAGCCCACCCCTTGCATCAGCATGACCTGGAATTGAGACATGAAGTCAAAGATCATTTTGGAGCTTGAAGATTTGACCACCCTTGCCTGGCTGGGCACAGTGGCTCATGCCTATAATTACAGCACTTTGGGAGGCCAAGGCAGGCAGATCACCTGAGGTCAAGAGATCGAGACCATCCTGGCCAACATGGTGAAACCCCGTCTCTACTAAAAATACAAAAATTAGCTGGGCATGGTGGCATGCACCTGTAGTCCTAGCTACTCAGAGGGCTAAGGCAGGAGAATCACTTAAACCTAGGGACAGAGGTTGCAGCGAGCCAAGATCACGCCACTGCATTCCAGCCTGGTGACAGAGTGGCACTCTGTCTCAAAAAAAGAAAAAAAGAAAAGAAAAGAAAGAAAGAATTGACTGCCACGCTGAATTTTGGATCGCAGGAGGCCTGTAGCCCCTTAGTTTTGGCCAATTTCTCCCATTTGGAACAACTGTATTTACCTAATGCCTGTACCTTCATTGTATCTAGAAAGTAACTAACTTGGTTTTGATTTTGATAGGCAGAATGGACTTGCCTTGTCTCAGATGAAACTTCGGACTGTGGACTTTTAAGTTAATGCTGAAATGAGTTAAGACTTTGGGGGGACTGTTGGAAAGGCATGATTGGTTTTGAAATGTGAGGACATGAGATTTGAGAGGGGCCAGGGGCTGAATGATATTGTTTGGCTGTGTCCCCACCCAAAAATTACCTTGAATTCCCACGTGTTGTGGGAGGGACCTGGTGGGAGGTAATTAAATCATAGGGGCAGGCCTTTCTCATGTTGTTCTCATGATAGTGAATAAGTCTCATGAGATCCGATGGTTTTAAAAACAGAAGTCTCCCTCACAAGCTCTCCTCTTGTCAGCTGCCATGTGAGATATGTCTTTCACCTTCTGCCATTATTGTGAGGTCACCCCAGCCACGTGGAACTGTAAGTCCATTAAAGCTATTTCTTTTGTAAATTGTCCAGTCTCAGGTATGTTTTTAACAGCAGTGTGTAAACTGATTAATATAGTACACACATGCATCTCCTAAAACTACACTTAATTTCCAAATGAAGGCGATAACAAGGTAATATTTCTGCCTAAGATGAGACAACTATCCTGTGATTGTAGTCCAAAGAATTTTAGACATTAGGGATTTTAGACAGTGGAAATTTAAACTTTAGAGGTTGTTATCTTTAGGGATATTGATTGTTCAGGATTTCAATATTTGGGATAAAGGTGTTCAGGATTGTGACCTTGGGATTATGATCCCAACCCCAGTAATGCAGGGCTTATCATTATTAATTTAATGTGAGGCTTAAATAAGATAAAATATCTTGCCCAAACTCGTTAGTATTTGATACAGCAAGAAAAAAAATCTAAACTGTGAAAATATTCATTCTTCCTTTGGGAGAATAACCTTTATTTGTTTTCCTTTATTCAATGTTTGGTAAAAAATAACAAAATATTTGTGTATTCTCATTTTCTTTCTGTATCAGAAACATCAAGGTGTTAGCCACATTAACTGAATGATATAGAACTAGCTTTGTGTTTAATGCCCAGTAATCTGGGCAGGACAGAGTCTAACACTCTGTGTAAGTTCATATCTTCTGCTCCCTCTTCAAATGGCCTCTTTTTTGCCGTTTGTCACCAGCTACTCCTCTGCTCCCTTGCCACTATGGATACTTGGGCTGTTAATTGTTTTACTTGGGTAGCTGTTCTCTTTAAGATGGTTAAATTCTACTAATTTCTGACCTACTTAATTTCTCCTAACTCACATCTTTGCCTAGATTCATTCAAATAGCAGTTTTTTCCATACTAAGAAAAATATTTTGAAAGTTAATGTTACCATTTAAAATACAACTAAAAAAAGAATGATTGAACTCAGTGTAGTTTCCTACAGTATTCCCCAGCATGACATAGTATTCCTTACACAGTAACTGCTCAATAAACACTTGCTGAAACAATAAATCTGATTGAGTCACATAATTTTTAAATCAGCAACTGACATGCTCTCACAAACCAATTAAAACAAGAATAAGATAAAATAATTTATAATAGTAAGAATAATATATGTGTATCATTTCATCTGGGTCTTTTTCATACTAGAATATTTTCCATGAGGATAAATCCTATTCCTCTTACCTCTTAAATTGTAGCTTTCAAATCTATGTATATACTCTTTTACTATTAAATGTCCTTTACATCAGGGTCTGTTCATGTCATGCCATAATTAGTATAACTCCTCCCCTCCAACTGGATGTCAGAGAAAGAAAAGAAAATATTAGCCTGAAATTTTGTTGCTTAACGTCTTTCAATGCCTCCTCAGCTGTCTGTAAGATAAAATCAAATGGCTTATGCACAGCACGTATGACCTTTTGTGGTCTAAGTCTGTCTTGTCAGCCTCATCTCTTGCTACCTACCTCAAAGTGAACTACACTTCAGCCACAGAAAATTACTTAAAATGTGCCATGGGATTGATGAAGTTGAGCCTGTTCAACTGTGGCTCTTCCTGCCAGTATGCTGTGTTGTCTACCAACACCTGTCTCACTGGGTCTTTTCATTCATTTCACTGTTTCCTCCACACTGTTCAAATTACATTCAGATACTACCTCCTCATGGTATCCTTTCTGTCTTCCAGCCGTGACTAAGATGTGCATCTTCTGTGCTCCCTCTCAATCTTATACAAATGGCACCATTATTCTTATTCATCTACAATTATTTTTGAGACTCAACTATGTTCAAGGCACTGTGATAGTTCCGGGGAATGCAGAGGATACAGTGCCAAACAAAACAGATGCCTACATTACCAGTCTTCACAGGGCTCAGAGTCCAGCCGGGAAGAGTAACGTGTTTGCTTACCTCCTCCCGCTAGGCAATGAATACCTAAAAATTGGGGCCTGCCTCTGATTTCTATGTTCCTAATCACTGGTACATCATAGATAGGAAGTGCTCACTGATAAATAAACTTTCCTTGTCTTATATGGAGGAGTCTCAGACTGTTAATGTTCAGGACTTCACAATCGCAGTTGAAACATATTTTATTTTGAAAGATTACCCCAGTGGCATATTGGAAAACAGAATTGTATACATAGCTTATTTTCCTTCATTTCAATTACATTATTTCTGCCTATTTCAATGCTTGTTTCACGTTGTGATTGAAAGTAAAATAAGAAATTGTTTACATTCAAACAAGTTAATATTTTGGACTACTCCTCTCAATAGAAAAAAATATTATGGAATAAGGTCGAGAATAATTACAGGATCTCAGTGGACTTCAGTAAAATATTACTGAAAGTTGAATTTCATTTTTATGTATACAATGTCTTGATAGAAATTGTCTCTTCTTCTATTTGACTTGTTAACTACATGGCACAAATATATTCACGCAAAGTTCAATTTAGCTATTGTGTTTGCATAGCTGACTAATAACACATATCACTTTAAATAAATTTCCTCTCAGAAGTCTAAGCTACCAATTGAATAAAATTTGAAGCAAGTTGCATAGTTGGAATTTGCCATATTTATTCCTCATTTTCTATAAATTGGCTTAAGTATTGTCATAATCTTATGAATATTACAGATCTAATGTCAACATTTCAGACATTGTAATAAGTCTTTCTTCTAACAGACTCCTCCAAATACAAAATGTACATAGTTGTCTGAATTAATTCCTTTATGTCTTCATGAATTTCCCAGTGATCTTGAGCTCACAGCAATGAAAATTTTACTGCATACTTACTTACTAGTCCTAATCTCTCAGAGACAATGATTATGTCACTTCGGACTTCTAGATTCACATATAATATTCGATATTGTAAATAATGGCAATATTCATCCTCTGTTTTCTATTATTGCTATATAAATATATACATATATGTTTATATGTATGTATTTCACAGATGTGTAATATTGGTGTTATTATTATCAATCTAGAATTGAAAACAGAATTTTTACAAAACATTCATTTCTTCTGTAAAAAATATTATGGAAATATATACGCTTGGATTATATGTTTGCAATATTTACTTATAATAAATTGATAAGCTAAACATGAAGAACTGCTGAAGGAGGAAGCATAGTAAAACTGTATTTAACCAATGTTCAATGGCATTATTCATAAATGTTGTCAATCAGTTATTTTGTCTAGAATGTGCAATAAAATGGGAAAATATTAACTTAATGGATTCAATAACAAGCTCATTATTACTGAAGCTGTAGTGTGACTTCTGCAGCCCTAAAGATTATAGCTGAGCAGCAGAAGGGGAAAAAAGTAGATCATCCATTACATTGAGCAGTTAATGATATTTTATTGCATTATTTATCAAATACTGTGGATGTTATTTGTAGCTGCGAGCTTGACCTTAGCTAATCATAATTTGATGAATGTATATATCTGAAAGGCACTATGACAAAATACTCTATTGTTTTATGAAGCAGGAACATGAGCTATTATTATGAAATTCAATAAGTGTGTAGTTTCAAGATATTAATGCTCAGACACTTATGCACAAGACAGAATAGATGCTTGTAATTCAGACATAGCTGCTGAAATTTATTTCTCTTTTAATAATATAAATATTCAAGCTATCTATCTTAAGTGATTCCTGCAAAGTCATTTTATAAATGCAGTAAGAAGACTATAATGATAATATATTATTAATAGAATAGAGTTGTCATTCTATCAGGAAGATGTGAAGAAAATTAGAAGCTTTTCACAATGCTATTTAGGAGTTTGCATTTAGTTGGATTTCAAATATACATATTTTAGAGAGAAAATATAAAAGTGATAAACAAGTACCAACTGCATAATTTTTAACTTTATCATTCTTCTAGGAAAGGAAATGCATTATAATTTCCAAGATGAGAACAATATTTTATGTTGTACAATTTTCTTAAGGTTGGAATGAGAAGCTAGCTCATTAGAACTTCTTTTCATATGTAAAGAAGCATTGATAATAATGAAGAAATATTTTGAACCAATAATATAACTTGTAAAGCATTTCTTGGATATTGAATCATGCAATTTAATTTACACATAGGCCAATTAAATTTTTCACAGAAAGAGATAAATAAAACTAAATAAGAACAGCCTCTAAACTAAGAGATTTTCCCACTGAACCAAACTGCCTATCAATAACACTTGATCAATAAATGGTTTTTGTTGTTGTTGTTGTTGTTGTTGTTGTTGTTGTTGTTGTTTTTTTTGACAGAATCTTTCTCTTGTTGCCCAGACTGGAGTGCAGTGGTATGATCTTGGCTCACTGCAACCTCTGCCTCCTAGGGTCAAGCTATTCTCCTGCCTCAGCCTCCTCGGTAGCTGGGATTCCAGGCACCAGCCACCATGACTGGCTAATTTTTTTCGCATTTTTAGTAGAGACATGGTTTCACCATGTTGGCCAGGATGGTCTCGAACTCCTGACCTCAGGTGATCTGCCCACCTTGGCAGGGTGCTCCCAAAGTGCTGAGATTGGGCTCCCAAAGTGCTGAGATTACAGGCCTCATCCACCACTCCTGGCTAGTTTCATTCATGAGCATAGTTTTTTTTTTTTCCTTCTAGTGTATGGAAAGTACTTACAAATTTTATTTTATTTTTTAACTTTTAAGTTCACGGGGGCAAGTGCAGATTTGTTAGATGGGTAAACTTGTCATGGGGGTTTGTTGTACAGATTATTTCATCACCCAGGTATTAAGACTAGGACCCATTAGTTATTTTTCCTGATCTTCTCCATCCTCCCATTCTGCACCCTCTGGAAGGCCCCATTGTTGGTTGTTTTCCTCTATGTGTCCATGTGTTGTCATCCTTTAGCTCACACTTATAAGTGAGAACATGCAGTATTTGGTTTTCTGTTCCTGTGTTGTTTGCTAAGGAAAATGGCCTCTAGCTCCTTCCATGTCCCTGGAAAGGACATGATGTCATTCTTTTTTATGGCTGCACAGTATTCCATGGTCTATATGTACCACATTTTCTTTATTCATTCTATCATTGATGGGGTATTTAGGTTGATTTCATGTTTTTACTATTGTGAATTGTGCTCAGTGAACATACATGTGCATGAGTCTTTATGACAGAATGATTTATATTCCTTTGGGTATGTGCCCATAATGGAATTGTTGGGTCGAAAGGTATTTCTGTCTTTAGGTTTTTGAGGAATTGACACAGTCTTCCACAATAACTGAACTAATTTACCTTAACAGTGTATAACCAGAACTTGCAAATTATAAGGTGAATCTCACTGAAACTACTGGGTGTAACTATCAACTTACTATATTTTACAATGTGTTATGTCTAACGCTGAGGGTTCTTTTCCAAATGTGGATGTCAACATTTTATATTATTTCAAAATTATTCTATGTGATAAATTGAATTATTGTTTCACGAATGTTCATGTTTTCTTTTCTCTCTCTTGGGAGTGCAACATATTTCACCATAACAATGTCTTTGCATGCGATTATGATACTTGTTTTGTCTAGATGAAAGAACATAAAGGTATAGAAGTCTTAAGTGTACTTGTGTAATTTGATTTCGGTTATGTGATCCTGGGATCCTTTCTTAGAGAGCATGCACTTTTTAACAACATTACGTTCAGCCAGGTTCCAGAGTGAAACTCATGATTCAACTGACCTTGACTCAATTGAGGATTCCAGAAACAAGTCCAGTTGACTCACAGCTTATAGTGGAAACACTAAACTGATTCCAAAAGAGCTCAGAAGGGACACTGTTGACTCACAGCCCTGTGAGTTTTGTTGTAAGCCACAGACTTTGAGGTGGTTTGTTTTACAACGTTATTGTTGTATAAATCATAAATACACATACGGGTTTCTGGAGTACTGTCGTTAAGGAACTCTCTTATTTTGTTACATACCATAGTTAAGAAACAAATTTTATTATCATATTAAATTCATATGTTTTCAGACTAATATTTTGTAAATTACTGTTGGATAGAGAGTTAGTAACTGAAATCTACTCTGGGAAAATATTTATGGAAAATGAATAAGTCATAGCAGAAATACTTCATATATTTAAAATTCATTCAACATTTTGAAGAAAATAATATAAGTAAATTCTGTGTACTTATCAATTCACTTTGCAAAAGATAATACATTTGAAAAGAAACTTAAAATCATACTACTCAGACATATAAATCACATTAATGGAGAAACAGCAAACATTCAGAATGCCAGTTTCAACCCAAAATTTGAATCACAAACAAGTAAAGGCTTTTGAAAAAAATTTGGTGACCAGTAGTCACAACCTTTTCTTTATCATGTTTATAAGTTGATAAAGAAAAAATGAACCCCATTCTGCACCTTTCAAATTTTAGTTACCAGGAACAATAATTAGTAATAGAACAAAGAACTAGAGCTTCATATAAGAAATTGAGGCTCAAGAAGATTGATATTAGGCCACAAAATACAGAAATTTACAAGGTGGACCAAGAGTTGACCTAAATTCTTCTAATTCTACAACCCATATTCTACTCATGCATTAATCTCATGGAAATATTTCCTATGAATAAACATATCTGATTTCCAGAAAGAACTTACAGGGTTACAGAATATGGGGTTACTGAGTCACTTAATTTTATTTTCTTTCTCATTTTGTGGGATGAGGCACTCAAAATCTGTTTTCTCTATAAAATCTCTTGCAATTTTGCAACTGTCAGCAAAGGTAGTCTTGAGTTTTCAAATTTTTATTTAAGGAGCTTTTTTGGATGATATGAAAAGCAGTTAACGAGTGTGAAATAACTACAGTCTAAAAACACATCAATTCACAGAAAAAAATTTCAATGTATGAGGGAGTATATGTGAGCACTTCGATTTTTAGAGTAAAGGATTTTCTGCTTATCTGACTGGTACTGAGCTCAAAACACAGGACAGTCGTGCAAGGGATTGTTGCTGTTTTAACAGTATAGGGTTAATCAGAATGTGAAAAGGTAGTGAATTGACATGTAATAATAAACAAATATACATATAAATATACCAGTCTAATTAGAGAAGAAGAAATGTCATTGATTTCTAGATAAAATAGAGGTGTATGTCCTTCCACTTTGTGGATAAGGTCCAGTTGTAATATTTACCGAGCAACTTGGTAACTTTATTCAATCAAAAAGTTGTCATTTATAAGGAGGCTGGCTGGGAAGCAAAGTTAATTTGAGTTCTACTCTAAGTTCTGTTACATGTTAGCAGAATAATAATGAGTCATTTATTATCTTTTAAAATTCTAGTTTATTTACTGATAAATTAAGGATAATAATACCCTGCCTTACAGGATTGTGGTGATGATTTTATATATCTAAATAGTAATTGAATTGTTATGATTATTGGCTAAACTTTACAATGTAACAGTTACAGTGTTTGGTACTAGGGATACCAAGATAAAAGTTATAGTCTTCTAGAAGAAGAGCAAGAATTAGGTAATGTCGGCCAGGCACGGTGGTTCAGTCTTGTAATCCCAGCACTTTGGAAGGTCAAGGCAGGCGGATCACCTGAGGTCAGGAGTTCGAGACCAGCCAGGTCAACATGGATAAAGCCCATCTCTACTAAAAAATACAAAAGATAGCCGGGTGTGGTGGCACGTACCTGTAATCCCAGCTACTTGGGAGGCTGAGGCAAGAGAATCACTTGAACCTGGGAGATGGAGGTTGCAGTGAGCTAAGATTGCACCATTGCACTCCAGCCTGGGTTACAAGAATGAGACTCTGTCAAAAAAAAAAAAAAAAAAAAAAGGAAAGAAAGAAAAGGAAAAGAAGAAAAAAAAGAAAAACAATCAGAAGAATTAGGTACTGTCAATGAGTAATCAGTGTTACAAAAGCCTAAGCAGCACAGGGTGCAATAAAACCAAAAAGGAGGATATTAAATCCAGACAAAGTGGTGAGGGATGACTTTTAGAGCAAGTGATATTTAACTGAGTTTTGAAGGATGTACAGGAATTAAATCTGCAAAACACTGGGTGTTGGGAAATCAAATTCTTCACAATCTGACATATGCATTGCATATTCAGTAAATATTTGACTGATAAATACATAAGTGAACAGATGTGTAAATACATGTTTGAATTAATTAGTTACCTGCTGACAAAATTTATTTTGCCTATGAAAATGGTTGGAAGAAATTCATCATCAATTTGTACACTACAAACAATCATATTATTATTGATCCAAATATTAACAGAATATGATACATAAATTATTGAAATGTATACAGTTTCACTGTTATTGTGAAGTATTTTAATCTATAATAAACTAAGAAAACAATCTGCATCTTTAAAAGATGTTGAAGTGTACATACATACAAACATGTAAATTAAAACAAAGCTTAGAAGGTCAATTTTTTTTCCAGGGAAAATAATATTATCTTTCCAGGTTTTTGAAAATTTACTCTAAAAATACTTATTTAACTTTAGGTTTCTTATAATTACAATTATGTATAGTTTTCTAAATGTATTTGGCATACGTGAATAAATAAATGTTATTATTTACTCTTCAGAGATCACTTTGCCCAATACGCTTTGGTGAAAAAGTACAGAAATATGCACAGAAAAACTATTTTCCTACAGTATTTGATTTGTATCACTTTCTTAATTACAGCATGTCTAATCCACATGATGTAAAAAAAATGATGTAAAAATGATTTATACCCCTGAAGCTTTTTTATTTCTAGCTTGGAAGGAATACAAGGGATCATACAATCCAGTATTACTGTTTTCGATATAAGAAAACTGAAGTTTGGAGAGACAAATTTTTTTCCAATAAAAAACATTTAGAAAACTAATTGGGATTAAAGCACTTTCTTCTATATTATCTTTTTTTTTTTTTTTTTTTTTTTTTTTTTGAGATGGAGTCTGGCTCTGTAGCCCAGGTTGGAGTGCAGTGGCCGGATCTCAGCTCACTGCAAGCTCCGCCTCCCGGGTTTACGCCATTCTCCTGCCTCAGCCTCCCGAGTAGCTGGGACTACAGGCGCCCGCCACCTCACCCGGCTAGTTTATTTTTTTGTGTTTTTTAGTAGAGACGGGGTTTCACCGTGTTAGCCAGGATGGTCTCGATCTCCTGACCTCGTGATCCACCCGTCTCGGCCTCCCAAAGTGCTGGGATTACAGGCTTGAGCCACCGCGCCCGGCCTATATTATCTTTTAAAGAGTGAATATATAAGAAACATAACAAAAATCAGTAACTCAATTGTTTTTAGAGATGTGGCAGACTCCGCTATTCACTTACCCAAGGCAAATCCCATCTGTTCCCTGATAAGTAAAAAAATGAATTTATTCTCTTGGCAAAATATCTAGCGTTGGAGAGTATAGTAATCACTGATTCTCAATGGGTGGCAGTGCTGCTCCCCTCCATCATGTATGGAAAATGATGTCTTTCACGGTGATTAGCTATAGGCATTTAATGCCTAGGAATTATGAGACAGTCCTGCACTATAGAGATTGGTATCATCCAAAATGTCAGTGCTGCTAGTTGGAAACACTGGCTTCACTCATCATGCCAATTGTGTCCCTCACTTTCTCAGGATTTAGTGGAGGGATGGGCATGTTAACCAGTTCAGGCCAATGAAACATAAAATGAAGTCTGCGATAGATTCCAATGATTTTTCTTCCTAATATAAAGGAGGTCAGTGAAGAAAGCTCACCTTTGCTCCTAAACACTTCCTTATGGTTTGTGCCCTCTCCTCCCAGAATAACAATAGCAGATGCTGAGCAGCCACCATGAGACAATGAGGCCACTAGCATAATAAGGTAAGCAAAGGGATGGCAGAGAAGAGGGAAGGATTACTGAATCAACTTGGGGAACATATGCCTTCTTAATTCTCAATTGATAAACAACATATAGCCATATGGGCTAAACGCAGTCCATCAGAGTATCCGTTATTTGCTCTTCAAGACATACTAATGGACGAAATAGATACTTTGGGTAAAATTGGTTGTTAAAAATAAGTTATGTGAATATTTTTTGGCTGTTATTAAGTCATTCTAAAGTTAATGCTTGTTCTAAAGAGGCTGTATGCTCCATTGAAATTAGTCCACTGAATATTATCATTGTTCTGAAATATTACTAGAAATTAGGTTTATATATATATACTTTTTTTTTTTTTTTTGGAGACAGAGTCTCTGTCTGTTGCAGTGGTGTGATCTCGGCTCACTGCAACCTCTGCCTCTCGGGTTCAAGCAATTCTCCTGCCTCAGCCTCCTGAGTAGCTGGGATTACAGAATCACACACCACCATGCCCGGCTAATTTTTGGAGTTTTAGTAGAGATGGGCTTTCACCATGTTGGCCAGGCTGGTCTTGAACTCCTGACCTCAGGTGATCCGCCCACCTCAGCCTCCCAAAGTGCTGGGAATACAGGCGTGAGACACCATGTCTGGCTTAATTATGTTTTTTTGAGGAATATTACATGTAACTTATTTCACTATTTAAATAATATATCAGAAGTACATTTATGAGTCCCCTTTCTCACTTTTGTTCGTATCTTCTTGTTAAGAAACTATATGTCTAAGAGCTTTAGGAAAAAAAAAAAAGAAAAAATATGGTCTTCAATGATAAGTAGGGATATTACATAATTTAGTAAAGTAATGTAAGGTTAAAAAGATGGAACATAATAAATGACTGTAAGAAAGCAGGCAATCTAGCTAATTCAGGTAACAAAAATTTGAGATCTCAGATCTAATCAGTTTCTTTTGCACATATTAGACAATTTTACTGAATTTTGGGGCTGGAAGATATCATCCTTTGCATCATACATAGGTTCTGACTTATTTTAAAAGAATACTTTTATTACTATAATATTATTCATGGTTTACTTATCTTACCATATTAGAGCATTCATAGGGAAAAAAGATTGTCATAGCTAAACCAATATACATTCAGGACATTTTTAAATTCTGCTTTTAAGAAAAGCACAGAAAATGGAAAATACACTAAGCACCTCAGAACTGTGTATCATCCAACAAGTAAGAGAGAAATGAGGTGAGTTATTAAAGCTTGGATTACACATTTCAAAATTGTATTCAAGGAAAGCTCCTCCAGTAAAAATTTGTTCTTTGTTATGCACGTTCAACCAATGTAACTTTTTGATGTGTGGTACTGAGCTCTTGTATTTTAAAAGTGCAGTGGCCTTTTGAATTTACAATTCAGTGCACAGTAGCTATAATACTGTAATAAGTCCTTGATTTTCTTTCCCTTGAAATCTATAACATAGCTTTAAAGTGAATGTCTTCCCAATACAACTTCATCCGGTTTTTTGTGTGTGCTTGTTGGCAGTGATATATTGTATGGATGTAGAATGGGCTAACATATGCCTCAGAGTTTCACAAAAATAATTTAATTAGTACCAGGAGTTAACAATAAATGCTGCAGAATAATAATATGTGGAAATATAACCACAATTTTACATTTTCTAAGCTGGCTATTTTTATTTAGTATAATTTCCTTTATCCTGATATTCTTATGTCCACGATTTAAATGTACAGTAAATATCATTGTGTTGTGTTTTTTTTCTCTTTCACTATAGAATTTTTTCTCAAGGTAATAGCTATGATTCAACAACAATACTTTGGATTCTGTAAAAAATCTAAAAGTAAAATTAAGAAGTTTAAACTGTTATGTTCAACTGATGGATCTCAAACCTAGATGCATTAGCCTCATTTGGAGTATATTTTAAAATATCAATCCCCAGGCTCCAGTTCAAAAATTCTAAGTTAATGTGAGTTTACTTATTCTGGAGTGAAGCATGTCTCTTAATATTTTTTAAAAACATTCCAGGTGATTCTTATGTATTGCCCAATGTGAGCCTTTTAAAAAATATATTTGTTTTTAATAAATACAAGCTTAGAATCAAGGAATTTTTGGCACTAAAGGCTTGGAGATTATCAAGCTCTATATATCTTAAAAGATTACTATGCTAACACATCTCTAGGCAAAAATACACTGCTGCGTTTGACCTACAGCAGGAAATTAATGCTATTGGCAATTATCTGGATATCCATCCATCATTTGACTACTCATACTTGTAATGGAAAATTTTATTCATGTTTCAAGTATATTTTCTAAAAAACAAAACAAAACAAAACAAAAACACAAACGTGGGGAGCAGGGAGTGAGATAGGATGCAGAAAAGCAGGAAGTGGCAGATAAGATATGGGGCAGGGAGTGACAAAGTTACAATGCATTATGTATTTTACTTTTATATACTTAACGCTTTAGAGTTAATAAAATTTGAAGTAATTGACTCCATTCATGAGAAAAGCACATTTGTAGCTATTATGGTAGCCATAGCTGTTACAATAAAAATACATTCAGACACTGTATTCAGGGGATTTTCCAACAATGTCTTTGCCTACCTATTTTGCATCATATCTGCTAGTCTTCCTTCTTTTTTCTTAATACAAATGTTCCTCAGCATGTACTTATCTAGCCTTTCTACAGAAGTTTTTTTCAATCTACAATTTGAAGATCACTTGTACCCAAACTACTAAAACCTACACATTTCATGACCTCATTGTGACACAGTAAATATGAATTCTCAAAAATGGAGGCCTGTATTTTATTATTATATTGATTATTATACCCGTAGTATTTGGAACATTTGCCTTTACATCACTTGCCGTATTCTATTGAAAATATTCACATTTCAGCAAAAGAATTTTATAGAGAGCAGAAAATGAGTTTTTTTTTCCTGATGTTCCCAGCAACCCTCACAGTATTTAGTACTTTGTACATATGAATATATATGTATGAAGTAAAAGAATGGCTTAGCCAAGCAACCATTATCATGCTCATTTAGACAGATAACTCAATGTGTCCAAACCTCCCAAACCCTCTTTTGAATCAACTTGATTTTTTTGCCTCCAAAACCCTGTTTTAAACCAATTTGATCTTCACTGGTTTCTCCAAGTATGCTTTTGCCTCATAGCCACACCTTTCTTAGATTTTTTTCCCTTGGGTGTTGGATTATTGAATAAAAGCTTAAAAAGCAGTCTATGAATCAAGCCAAGCACATCCCTATATCTAGTGTAGATATCTTATGTTTATTAGCCCTACTTCCACTGTTTACCCCTGCTTTATGTATATTAGCTCCTCATTAAATATTTTTAAAATAATATATTTTGGTTTTTATTAGACTTATATAATAATCAGTCCAGGCACTTTGGCTCACACCTGTAATCCCAGCATTTTGGGAATCCAAAGTGGGAGAAGTGCTTGAGGCCAGGTATTTGAGACTAGCTTGGGCAAAATAGAGAAAGCCATCTCTACAAGAAAAATTTAAAAATTAGCTGGGTATGGTGGAGCGTGCCCGTAGTCCCAGCTATCTGGGAGGCTGAGGTGAGAGGATGGCATGAACCCCGCAGTTTGAAGCTGCAGTGAGCTATGATCACACCGCTGCACTCCAGCCTGAATGACAGAGATGCCATCTCTTAATTTTTTAAATTGTGTAATAATTTGTTTATAAGTTTTAGCATCAGAATATTTGGAAGTTTGTATTCTGAGAAACAATTAGCATTATTTAGTTGGGAACAAAAACAAACAGTATTCGGTGTGTATTCGTTTCCTGATGCCACTATAACAAATGACTGTGAACTTGGTGTTTAAAACCATATAAATTTATTTTCTCACAGTGCTGGAAGCCAGAACTTTAAAGTCAGTATGACCAAGCCAGAATGAATGTTTTAGCAGAAGTTTTAGAGAAGAATCGATTTCATGCTTATTCCAGCTTCTGCTGGCTGTTGCTGTTCCTTGATTTGTAGCCACAACACTTCAATCTCTGCCTCCATGGTCACAACGCATATAGAACCTACCTGGATAATCCAGGATAATCTGTTCATCTCAAAATGCTAAATTTTATCACAAAAGTCTGTTTCAATTTAATCTGCAAAGACTGTTCCTTCATCTAAGGTAACATTTACAAGTTACAGAGATAAGAACTTGATTATATACTATCATAGTATATTAACATACATGTATACCATATATACTGTAATATAAACCATATATATATGTATATATGTTCTTGTCCACGGTTCCTGACTCATAACTCCCATAGCCCTTTTAATAGTCTTTTGTTATGATGTTTGGGTGCTTTAGGTCTCAGAAGCAGGTCTCAGGAAACAGAATCTCTCTCATATTCTCCTGTCCATCTTTTACTTGCTCCTTTTTCTTCCCAAGGCAGGTCTTAGAAACTAAAAATATATTCTAATCTTCCACCACCTTTCTGTCTTGGAGTTGAACATAAAAAAAATTATCTCCCCTACTTTGTTTGATTGTACGTCACAGACTCCCATTTTAGAAGGAGTCCTGCCCCATACCAGAGGGAAAGAATGTCTCTTTCCCTCTGGAGGTTAAGAAGAATCTGAACAGGCAGGCCTGGGATTTCAGCTGTCCAGGCCAGGTATTGGATCACACGTTTTTTTGTCCAATTAAATTTCTTTTTATTTATTTATTTATTTATTTATTTATTTATTTATTTGAGACTGAGTCTCCCTCTGTCATCAGGCTGAAGTGCAGTGGTGCAATCCTGGCTCACTGCAACCTCCTGGATTCAAGCGATTCTGCTGCCTCAGCCTCTTTAGTAGCTGGGACTACAGGCACGTGCCACCACGCTCAGCTAATTTTTTGTATTTTCAGTAGAGACAGGGATTCACTATATTGGCCAGGATAGTCTCCATCTCTTGACTTCGTGATCTGCCTGCCTTGGCCTCCTAAAGTGCTGGGATTATAGGCGTGAGCCACTGCGCATGGCCTTTGTCTAATTACATTTCTTTTTGTTCTTTTCTATTTATTTATTTATTTATTTATTTATTTATTTATTTATTTATTTTGAGACGGAGTCTTGCTCTGTCACCCAGGCTGGAGTGCAGTGGCGTGACCTCGGCTCACTGCAAGCTCCGCCTCCCGGGTTCATGCCATTTTCCTGCCTCAGCCTCCCGAGTATCTGGGACTACAGGCGCCCGCCACCAGGCCTGGCTAATTTTTTTTGTATTTTTAGTAGAGATGGGGTTTCACCGTGTTAGTAAGGATGGTCTCGATCTTCTGGCCTGGTAATCCGCACGCCTTGGCCTCCCAAAGTGCCGGCATTACAGGCATGAGCCACTGTGTCCGACCTGTCCAGTTACATTTCTACACGGTTGTCCTTACTTCAATCATGTCTATCTAAGGAAAGGCCCAAGAGGAGAAGGTAAGGTGAGCTTTTAGACAGCTGAACTAGTGGGAGCTTACAGGAAGGTGAACAGGAAGTCATCCACATGCAGGGAGGGTGTTGCACCCAAACTCCACAGCAACAAAAGTTTCTACACACTCAGGACTCTTTCAGACCTTGCCCTATATATAACTTCACCAGGCTGATTGTTTGTGTCCTTTAAAATATCTTTATAATTAACTGGTAACCCTGTTTCTTTGTGTTCTGTGACCCATACAAACAGATTAATCAAATCCAAGGACACGATTGTGTTGTGAGATCCCTGATTTATAGCTGGTAGGCCAAAAGCACAGGTAAAGCAATGGGGTTTGTGATGGACACTGGAAGTTCAGGGGAGGCAGTCCTGTGGGACTGAGTCCTGAATCTGTGGGATCTGAGGTTATCTCCAGGTAGACAGTGTCAGAATGAACTGGAGGACACCCAGCTGGTATCTGCTACAGAATTGATTGCATGCTTGGTAGGTGAGGGCGAAACTCTCCAACCCTTTTGGTCACAGAAGTCTTCTATATTGATGTTTGTGGAGTGAGAACAGAGGGGAAGCAATTTGTCTTTTTTACTCTATGGGTATTATTCACGCTATTACAATGTGGCATGAATAGCTTTCCAGTTGTCCCCAATAATTACTTTTCTTTTTATTTCATAGTACTAGGATTCTTACTAAATACTGTATTACCCAACTTCCCTTACTTACAGGTAAAAACATAACAAAGCTTTGACTAATTTTGATGTAGGTAACTTTTGGATCATTCTCTTAAAAGAAAGAGGTACATGATTTTCTTTCCCTATTCTTCCTGCTTATTGGTTGGAATGCAGATTAGGAGGTGAGCCATTTTAGACTAAGCAAATCACACAGGTCTCCAGGAATAGAAAAGGAAAAACAGAGAAGCATTTGTTCCTGGTGCCATCTTTGAACTGAGCTTCATATAAACTTGAATGTAAACATGAGAAAGTAACATTATGTTTAAATTACACTTTTTTGCATTTTCTGTATATTCTCATTAATGAATATTTCAATTAATATGAAGATATTTTCAGATGTAGCAGGGAATTTTGTAAAGTTAGTGATGGAGCCTAGGTATACTTTTATGGTCAGCAGGTTAATATAGAGGTAGTCATAATGATAAAAACAGTCAAAGCAGGATTTTTCTTAAACTGCATACTGCTGCATGACTTGTAAGTAATTTAGCTTCTCTAGGATTCAGGTGTTTATCTACATCTAAAGAGTGGTTAAGTGAGTATCTAGCATATGTGTCTTGGAACCTGTGTAGAATGATCTCACAGCAAATTTTAGTGTTTCCTTTTTCCTCCTGGAATAAACAAACTAGAAGGAGAGACTTTACTAAGGAATTGAACCCCCCTATTTATGAAGAAATGGCTGTTTTTAAAAAAAACAATTTTTTAATTTATCTCAGTATTTTAAATTAATTTGGTTAATAATAATGTTTATATAGGTAACTTAAATATTTTTGAAATCATGGATTTTTTCTTCATTTTTGGGTGTGAAATTCAGTTTATATAAACTTTCAAAGGTCCCATATTTATGATATTTATTCCTACTAAAGTTATAGATAACATATGTGTGTGTGTGTTTATATATATATATATATTTCTCTTGTGGTTGCTCATAAATATTTATGGAGTCCCTATTAAGTTAATGGCAGAGTAAAAAGCCATAGAATAACAACAGTACATATAATTTTAACAATAACAACAACAACAAAAAACCACTGGATTTTTCAATGTTACCATGTTATATAACTTGAAAAAAAGTCAGATAAGGCAAATGGCAATAATTCATTTTAAATTTTACTTATCTCTTCAAAATTTTGTCAAATTAGACAAAAAAGATAATCTATTCCTAAAACCAGCTGATGTTTATTCACTTTTATGCCTGTAAGTTCTAAGAGAAGTTTTTAGTTTTTGGTTCTGATTGATGAGACAAAAGTAGAAAGAAGTCTTCACATCACATCTTATGACATATTTCTAGCTTCCAGCACATTATAACATTAGGAACATCTCCTTGAGAAATAAAGTTTTTGGATGATAAAATATTATTGCACTTAGTTTTACTAGTTTCAAATATTTGCAACAAAAAAAACATTTTGTTATTTAAGCACAAGAAACATGAAAATAGTTAACAGTCAAAATTTAGGCTAAAAATGAACCTATACATGGAAAAGTGACATGGAAGAGTTCTAAGAAATAATTTGATAATTTAGCACTCATAGAAGAACTTATATACATGTTAATGGCTGCTGACTTCTTGAAAATATCATTTTTGTAAAACTGCATGTCCTGTATTAATAGTTAATGTCATATTCTATATTATTAGCAATATTATTGTATTATTATTGTTGAAAAATCTTTGCCCTTTAAAGGTATACTTTAATTTGGTGTAGTCTATTTAAAACACAGTGCAAGCAGAATAATGCTCTTTTCAGTTGAAAAAAATAGGCCAGGCACAGTGGCTCACACATGTAATCCCAGCACTTTGAGAGGCTGAGGCAGGCCGATCACTTGAGGTCAGGAGTTCAAGACCAGCCTGGCTAACACGGTGAAACCCCGGTCTCTACTAAAAATACAAAAACGAAGAAGGCATGGTGGCGTGCGCCTATAATCCCAGGTACTCGGGAGGCTGAGGCAGAAGAATTGCTTGAACCCAGGAGGCAGAGGTTGCAGTGAACCAAGATGGTGCCACTGCACTCCATCCAGCCTGGGCAACAGAACGAGACTCCATCTTAAAATAAATAAATAAAACTATGAGGTTGGAGACAAATTGTTCCCTCCTCCATATTCTCAAACACACTATTTATATTTGTAGTAGAAAAATTATGAGGTTTCATTGTATACAATTTGGTATTCTTGGAAGATAGATAGATAGATAGACAGATAGATAGATAGATAGATAGATAGATAGATAGATAGATAGATATCAGTAGATATATTCTTTTTTGTCTTTGTTCTTCTTGACAATAAACAATGTCTGTTTTTACCATGATTTTTTCTATATTTCCAATACTTTTCAACTTATCCTAGACTCTAACATATAGTAGGCACTTGATTTATATACTGACTTTAAAAGTTAATTTTATCTGGTTATAAAGACAAATCTAAAAGACTATTTCCTCAAGTATTTTGAGCAATTGCAGCATTACTGATGGAATTTCTTTCTTTTAATGTGATTTTAAATTGCAAACTTTAATGAAGTAAGAAAAAGTGGAATTATTATTTATTGAGCATCTTCTCCCAGCTGACTCTGAACTAGGAACTACACATATAATCTTATTTTATAGTCTCACACTAAACTTTTGGGTTTAGGTAATATTAACTAACATGTTTTATGACAAAGTTGAAGCTCTGACATGTTAAATACCTTGCCTAACTTTATATTGGCCATGACTATCAAATTTGAATTCAACACTTCTTGATTCAATGCCCATCTTATTTCTGCTATAGCATTACTGTTATGGCATCTTTGTTTAAAACAGCAATATGTTTTACTGAGTTATCAGTAACACTTTCTTACATAAATGGTAAAGCTTACCTTCCACCATTGACATTGATTATTATTATTTCCCATAACCTGCCCTAGGGAAAGCTTTATTACAGGGAATGATGCTTTAATACATTTAGACAATGGTCTGTAACCACGTAATGCTGATGGAGATCTCTGGAACCATTCCTATAACACATTTTACTAAGGGAAAATATATGCAAACACCCTGTTGGCAGCTTCTTTTCTTTATAGAAAGCAAATAATTTAATAGAATTTTTGTTAGGGCAGAAGTGATGTACTCACTAGGATTATAGAAATCTCAACCACAAAGAAGGCATAATTCCATGATAGAAAATCTCATTTATTTTAGAAAGTAGGGGTCCCATCTGATGGGTTTTTTTTTTTCTTCTGAATTTTAAAATTTAAATTACATGCTTCTTTTGGAAATTAGGGCCATTTTATGTTTTTGAAATTTTCACTCTTTTAGGAAGAGAGGTAACAGCTACCAACACATGTAATATCTATGCATTACTTAGGCATACATTTTGGAGGGAAGCAGAGGAAGACTAAAATCTCTCAAGCCATATTTTGCCACTGTTGTCCTGAAATACTTTTTATTGTCCTGGAAGAATGAAGATAGTTTGACTCCCAATGGGGAGACACTTTTATCATTGGTTAATCTGAAAGCGTTCATATGGCAAGGACAGAATCTTAAATAACCTTTATTAAAAATATTAAGTTAGGCAGGATAATTTTTGGTAATAAAATACTTAAGCAATTGAAATCTGTAAAATTGTATATACTAGAAGAACTTGGATTGTGTATATGTGATAATGAGATAATCAGATATTACCAGAAATAATAATGAAGACTATACATTAAAACATTTCACTGGACATGGTGATGTGCACCTGTAGTCTTAGCTACTTGAGAGGCTGAGGCAGCAGGATTGCTTGAGCCCAGAAATTTGAGATTGCAGTGAGCTGTGATTGTACCACTGCACTCCAGCCTAGGCAACAGAGTGAGATCCTGTCTCAAAAAAAGATCATAATCATAGTTTAACGGACTTGGTGCAAGAGCATTTAATAGTATCTTAAAACGACAATAAAAATCACAAGACACTAAATTAATAAAGGCAAGTTTGCTGTATCAGGCTGAACAGTGATTTCCAAGTATGTCATATCCTAGTCCTAGGCCTGGTATATTTTACTTATATATGTCTTATAAAGAAAAAGGGTTTTTGAATATGTGACTAAGGATCTTAAGATGGCGAGATTATCCTGGATTATACAAGAAAATTCTAAAGATGATTCTTTTAAGAGCCCTAAATATATTCTTACAAGAGGGATGGAGAGTGAGACTTCACACACAGGAAAAGAGTAAGCAATGTGACCATGGAGGCAGAAATTAGAATTTCAAAGGCATAAGAGCTCTTTATAGCCCAGTGGTACTAATTTTAAACTTCTGAGCTCCAGAACTGTGATAGAAGGAATTTATATTGTTTCACACACTGAGTTGGTGGTAATTTATAACAGTAGACACAGAAAACTAATACACCCACATTTTAATAAAAAGAAAAGAAAAGTCTGATATAAAAACCAATTATTGAAAGGAAGATTACCTAATGGATATGAAAGATGATTGATCATCTATGAAAGACTTATGGACTGCCTTTGAAAGTAAAAATAGATATTTTCTCTTAGAATCATATGCAAACATCAAATTTAATCCAGTCACAAATATAATGTGTAACTAAATGAGACAGGAAAGTAATAATTTATTTTATGTGATTTGACTTCTTTGGATCTTCCTGGTAGAAAGATAGTAGGTTTAATTTTCCTTTAAAATTATGCATTCCATCTCTCTATCTTTAAAGGGGTGAAATCACATAAAAGAAACAAGAAAAAAATGTTTTCAAAAGCTATGAAAGATTCCCCAGGATGCTTTTTATCAATAAAATTAAAGTATTTTAAATGTTAATAGTAACATTTGTACTCCTATTCCAAATGGTGATGGAAGTTCTAGCCAGTACAATAAGGCAAGAAATTAAGGGAGAAATAAAACTGTTCCTATTTGAAGATGGAATGTTTATGTAAAATAATCCCAAGGAATCTAAAAAATGTTCCCAGAACTAAGACGTGAGTCCAGAACAGCCAATAAACAGCAGAAGTCAATTATATTTTTATATGCCAGCAATGAACTAGTGGACACCAAAACTAAAAATAAAATACCACTTAGAAACAGTCATAAAAAATACTTAGGAGTACGTATAAGAAGGTTTGCACCAAACTTGTATGCTGAAAACTATACAACACTGATAAAAGAAATAACCAAAGATCTAAAAAATGAAGGAGCATATTGGGTTTATGGATTGATTGACTAAACGTAGTAAAGATGTCAACTCTCTGAACTTGAAATATAGTTGTAAAGAAATTCTTATCACAATTTCTGAATTGTTTTTATATAAAATCGATACAGAAAGACAAATAACCAAATGAGCTAAAATAATCTTGAAAAAGAATAAACAAATAGGTAGAATCAGTCTAACTGATTTACAGATGCAATATATAGCTGCAGTAATCAAAGTGTGCATTACTGCTGTAGGGACAGAAAATAGTTTGATGGAACAGAATAGAGAGCCCAGATTTACACGGATATATCCAATTGATTTTTAATAGAGTTGCAAAGCAATTCAATGAGGGAAAGACCGTCCTTCAACAAATGGTGCTGAAACAACTGGATGTACATAGGGAATATATATACTTTATATATATATATACACACACACATATACACACACACACACACACAAACATATATTATATATAAATATATACAAATACATATTATATATACTATTATATTTTATTATATATATGCTAATTTATATATATATATATAAAACTTTGACTTAAGTTTCACCTGGCAAACAAAAATTAACCCTAAATGGATCATAGAATTAAATGTAAAATATAAAGCGTAAGTAAAAATATTTAGCATCTAGAGCTAGTCAGAAAGTGCTTAGATGACAACAGAAGTATGACACAAATTAAAAAATTGATAAAATGGACTTCTGCCAAGTTAAAACCTTTTGTCCTGTGAATTTCCTTATTAAGAGGGTGAAAAGACAAGTTTCAAAGTGTAGAAAAATGCTTGTAAACTATATATGTAACAAAAAGCTAGTATCTAAAATATATGAAGAATTCTCAAAACTCAACAAAAAAGACAATCTGATAAAACAGTTAAAGATATGAAGAGATATTTCACCAAAGATTATATGCAAATGGAAAGTAAGGACATGAAAAGTTGTTCAACATCATTAGCAATTTGAAAAATGCAAATTATATCACTACATACCTATATGCATGTTTGTTTTAGCCATTTAGTAGAATGACTAAAAGAAACAAAGGGAAAAACAGTGATAATAGCAAATGTTGGTGAGAATTCAGAAAAACTGATCCAT
The DNA here is from genome assembly GCF_037993035.2 of Macaca fascicularis. Taxonomy (NCBI): domain Eukaryota; kingdom Metazoa; phylum Chordata; class Mammalia; order Primates; family Cercopithecidae; genus Macaca; species Macaca fascicularis. The sequence continues at coordinate 93,331,348 of NC_088385.1, forward strand.
TCATACATTGTTGGTGGTAATGTAAAATGGTACAACCACTCTAGAAATCAGTTTGTCAGTTTCCTTAAAAAAAAGAAATGTGCAACTACCATATAATTCAGCACCTGTACTCTGTAAAGAATGAGATAAACTTTTATCTCTCTACTCACACTCAACACGAACACTTCTGTGACCAGACGTATGAGGGTATTTTACACATGTCAAGTAATTCTCCAGCAGACACCAACCAGGTATCTTCCAATTCAGTTCAATTCTAATGCTATCTACCTGGAGATATGTCAGATCCATAGGTTGTGAGCTCAGTCCCATATGATTGTCCCCATTTTAGATGCCAGTTGCAAGTAGTAGGTTGTCATCTATACTTCTGACTGAGTGGTTACAAACTCGGCTTCCCATGATCTCCCCTATAGATTGAATTAATTTGCCATGATGTCTCACAGAACTCAGGGACACATTTATTGGCATGATATAAAATATTATATAAATAATATAGGTGAATAGCCAGGTGAAAAGGCACATAGGGTGAGATCTGCATGGGTCCAAAATGCGGAAACTTTTGTCCCCATGGTTAATATTTATCATTTCTCAACATTGTGCTTTAAAATATATAGTAGAATTTAATATATTTATCAACACTGTTTTCATAGAATATATAATCAAGCATCTTTGCTCAGTATTATAATTTCTGACATTACATATTAAATTATAATGGAGAATGCAATAGAAGATTATACATGTTGTTAACCTGTAACTGAAGGGTGTAGTGAGGAAAAGATTATATTAGAATAAGCATTCTTATTCTAAAGTCAATGTTATGAGAATATTAGGTATGCAGACCTCACTATTTATGGGGAAAAAAAGAAAGTTTGGGTGAAGTTTTTATTTCCTTAAAAATGCATACTCTATTGTGGTTTAGTAGGATTAATGTCATTCTAAAGTGGAGGTTACTAGAGTAGGATATTACTTTGTTTAAGTTTAATCAGTTTGCTGTGTGATTCAACAATCCCCTCAGGTGCAATTTGATTCAGTTTCATAAAACTGTTTATTCTGTATGAATTCGTGAATAAATCATACTCCTTGCTTCTCTGTAAGGTTCATTTACTACACATTTGATAGAAAGACAACGTTTTTTCAAGAAGATGAAGACATATTGTAGCCTTATGTCAGCCATAAGGTTTAAACTCGACACAGGAATTTATAGCTGCTTTTTCTTTTTAGAAGCACAGTCTAGTCAAGCATTAAATGTATAGTTAACAGATATCCAATAGTCACAAGAGAGTTGACAACTTAAATCACTTAGTGATAATGAAGATAAATAGCAATCTAAACATGGGTATATATTGCACCCTGCAATGCAATTGACTCTAATGTTGTTGCCAGGCAACTTCCTTGGATAGATTAAACATTCTTCCTATAATTTGATGGTATCAGGACACACACAAACACACAATTGCAGAAATGACCAAAGCTCTTGTGTTTTAAAAAGTAGTGTCTCCATAAAATGTGTTTGAATGCATACATGGGTGACATCAAAATAAAATTCTGTTTTGCAGTATGCTTCATTTTGTAACTCTTTAATAAAAATATGAGCCATCATAGATGTTCAATAACTCACAGTACATTTAAGGATTGAAATCAGTTATTTTCTGAGATGAATTGAGTGTTCTTAAGAGATTTATATGTATGTTTAAGGAGATTTTTTCTGAAGCAAAAATTAATTAGAATGAAGTAACTTTTTTATCATTTATATAACTGGAATAAATTGTTATTACACAGTAAACTCTCTCTCTATATATATGTATATATATGTATATATATGTATATATGTGTGTATATATATACTCTCTGTGTGTGTGTGTGTATATATATATTCTTGTATATTGGGCTCTTTTTAACTTTTCTAATTTCATTTTATATTTTTGAAAGTTTATTTTTTGCTTCCCCAACTGGTTTCCTAGAGTCCCTGTCTCTGAAATTCACATACATAAGTACTATTGAAAGATTTATAATAATTTTTGGTAGGAAGGGACATTATTAAAAATTCTGCAACATTTGTGACTCAGCAAAACAAGCTTGCTAGCCTATTTTTTTCTCTTTGAAGAAACAGATTGATCTCATTATTTGTAATCAAAAAGGAGAGATAGAACTTCAGTCCCCATTTTTCCAGAATAATATGTCCAGCTATTCCCTTGTTCATTTTTAATGTCTTCTAAATCATATATAACATTTTATTTAAGTTTTAGAAACGGTTCAAGTCTGTGTAGGTTCAGTCATTCAATGACTTTTTGTGAAGATCAGAAAAAGTTTCTAGACATTTTCTTTCTGTTTTATTTTCTTACAATGCCCCCAGAGTGTGTGTTGGTTGCGTTGTGGTAGTGTAGTAAGGAAACTAAATATCTAAGGCAGAAAGTAATTTGGGGAGAGCAAATTAATCTACTTTATTACACTTCTCTGTGAAGAACTATAAATTCAATGGTACTCATTCTATTAAGCTACTTTATACCTAGAAATTATTTAATGAAAATACTAATAAAAAAGTAACTACAGGTTTATTCATTGGGCCAACCAAATTTTATCAAATAAATGATATGTTTTAGGAATAGAAATAGGTGCTGAGAGTAGTAATGATAACAAAAATAATAGTATTCCATAATTAAAGTACTTAAAGAATTCAATGCTAAGAGAGTAATGATAATATATTGGCATTTATAGAAGGTGTGAAAGTTTTCAGATTCAAAATGTTGTCACTAATATTAAACACAATCAAAAACCTGTGGCAAATGGAGACAGAGAAGGCCATGAAGTGAGCATTCTCATCTTTGAATGTTTGTTAACAAAAACTATTACAAAGGGCTGCCAAAAAAAAAAAAAAGGTTGCACAAAGGACATCACAACCTTACAGAAAAATTACTTCTATAAGGAATTCAACCCAACAACTACCTTTTCAACCTCAAACGGGAATTACCCTGATTATTGTACCCTGATCTTTGTAGCCAACGATAATTATTTCTGATACGGTTTAGAATTGTGCCTACACCCAAATCATGTCTGAATTGTAATCCCCAGTGTTGGAGGAGGGGCCTGGTGACAGGTGATTGGATCATGGAGGTGGACTTCTCCCTTGCTATTCTCGTGATATTGAGTTATCACAAGGCCTGGTTGTTTAAAAGTGTGTAGCACGTCCCACTTTGCTCTCCTCCTCCTGCTCTGGCCATGTAAGACATGTCAGCATCCACTTTACCTTCTGCCATAATTGTAAGTTTCCTGAGGCTTCCCCAACCATGCTTTCTGTGTAGCTTGTGGAACTGTTAGCCAATTAAACTTCTTTTATTTATAAATTACATAGTATGAAGTAGTTCTTTATATTTTGTTGGTGAAAAAATAGCAATGTGAGAATGGACTAATACAAAAAAAGGTAGTGAGAGTGGAGATTTGCTATAAAGATACCTTAAAACATGTAAGCAACTTTGGAACTGGGTAATGGACAGACAGTTTGGAGGACTAAGAAGAAGACAAGAAGATAAGGGAAAGTTTGGAAATTCCTAGAGACTTAGTAAATAATTGTGACCAAAATGCTGATAGTGATATGGACAGTGAAGCATTCTGAGGGGATCTCAGATGACTCAGATGAAAATGAGAAACTTATTAGAAACTGGAGTAAAGACACTCTTACTATGATTTTGAAAAGAGCTTGGCAGCATTGTGCCTCTGAGCTAGGGATTTGTGGAATTTTGAAATTTGGAGAGATGATTTAGGGTATCTGGTGGAAGAAATTTCTAAGCAACAAAACATTCAAGATATATCCTGGTTACTTGTAGCAGCCTATGTTTATATTTTTTAGCAAAGAAATGAACTGGACCTAGAAATTATATTTAAAAGGGAAGCAGACTATGAAAGTGTGGAAAAATTGCAGCCTGGCCATGTAGTAGAAAAGAAAACTCCATTTTCTGGAAAGGAATTAAAACTGGTTACAGACATTTATATAAGTAAAGAGGAGCTAAATGTTAATAGCCAAGACAATGGGTAAAGAGCCTCAGAGGCGTTCACAGCAGCCCCTCCCATCATAGGCCTGGGGGCCTAGGATGGAAGGATGGTTTTTCAGGCCAGACCCAGGGCCCCACTACTCTGTACAACCTTGGGACACTGCTCCCTGCATACCAGCTGCTCCAGCTTCAGCCATGGCTAAAAGGGGCCCTGAAATTTCTCAGACCACTGCTCCAAAGAGTGCCAGCCATAAGGCTTGGTGGCTTCCACATGGTGTTAAGCCTGCAGGTGCACAGAGGTCAAGAATTAAGGCTTGGGAGCCTCCACCTAGATGTCAGAAGATGTATGGAAACACCTGGATGTCTAGTCAGAAGCCTGTAGCAGGGTTGGAGCCCTCATGGAGAATCTCTACTAGGGCAGTGCAGAGGGAAAATGTGGGGTTGGAGCCACCCCACAGATTTCCCACTGGAGCACTTCCTAGTGGAGCTGTGAGAAGAGGGCCACAATCCTTCAGACACCAGAATGGTATTTCCACCAGCAACTTGCACCATGCACCTGGAAAAGCTGCAAGCACTCAATATTAGCCCTTGAGAGCAGCCATAGGGGCTGAGCCATGTAGAACGAAAGAGGCAGAGATGCCCAAAGTTTTGGGAGCCTAACCCTTCCTTCAATGTGGCCTGGATGTCAGATGTGGAGTCAAAGGAGATTATTTTAGAGCTTTGAGATTTAATAATTGCCCTATTGAGTTTTGGATTTGCACAGGGCCCTATAGCTCCTTTGTTTTGGCGGATTTTTCTTTTTTGGAATGGGAGTATTTAACCAATGCCTGTACCCACCTTGTATCTTGGAAGTAACTAAATGATTTTGATTTTACAAGATAGTAGGTGGAAGGGACATGCCTTGTCTCAGGTAAGACTTTGGATTGTGGACTTCTGAGTTAATGCTGAAAGAAATTAAGACTTTAGGGGACTGCTAAGGAAGGACGATAGTATTTTGCAATTTGAGAAGAACATGAGATTTGAGAGGGACCATGGATCAAATTATGTAGTTTGTATTTTTGTCCCTACCCAAATCTCATGTCTGAATTGTAATCCTCAGTCTTGGAGGAGGGGCCTGGTGGAAGGTGATTAGATCATCAGGGTGGACTTCCTCCTTGCTGTTCTCACGATAGTGAGTGAGTTATCACAAGTTATAAAAGTGAGTTATCTAGTTGTTTAAAAGTTTATAGTACCTCCCCGTTCACTCTCTTCCTCCTGCTTTGGCCACATAAGGCTGTATTTTTTATATTTACTCCAAGGTATTTGGGTTTTGTGATTGCAAGAAAACAGTGCTTTTTAACTTATTTGTTCTGATTAAATAAAATTTTATGTTAAATTGTGTGTTTGATAAATAATAACAAAATTGACTTTTGTATACTGAAAAAAAAAGTACTTGGAATAAGAATGGAGGGAAAACAGACCAGCTGTAGACATTTCATAGATAGAACTATAATTAATGTGGCAAGTACTATCGAGAAAGAGAAGAGTGAAAGATGACTTCACTCTTCTGAGTTTCAGCTAAAAATTGAAGTGAATAGCTAATAAGAGACAAAGAAGCTTGCTCAGAGGAAAATGAATGAAACAAGATGTTGAGCCTCAAGGTAAGATGCCTAATAAACTGAATACAGGACTTTGAAACTCAGGAGAGTGTACAGAGTTAGAATCGTAAGTTTGCCAATGAGAAATTGACAGTCATGTTACTAAATTAGGTGAGAAGGGACAAGATCTGTTGTTCAAGATATGCGAATTGTAGATTGGGCCTGTGTGGAAGTTTTCTTCTGAGAGATTTTATTGCTGAAACAGAAAAGGAAGAGGCAGCTGAGAATCAGAAGACATGGGAAGTGTTGGAAATTAGAGCAGAGCAGAGATGTTATAAAGTCGAAGATTTGTTAGAGTAATTTTTTCAAGGGGAATAAAGTAGAATGGTAGTGTTACACTAAAGGGGTCTACCTAAATTATTGCTTATGAGTTGAACTTAAACCTGGTCAGCAAGTGTGTGCAGTTTTATTTTGCCATCTTTAGCTTCCCAAGTATTGGCATACTTAAATCCAGGGCTGGATTTAACCTGGTGGGAGTTTGGACACGTTAGTGTAATTTCAAGGGGTTCGAGGGAGAGTAGAAGTAGGGATAGGGAAAGAGAAGTAGGAGAAGAGAGAATTGTTTTGTTCAGTAACTATTTTTTTAGTAACCAGAATTGTCAGCACATAACATACAGTTAAAACCAAGTTTTTACTGCCTAGAACAAAAAGCATTTCAAGGAAGAAATTGCTCCAGCAAAATGCTACAGCAAGTTTTTTTTTTTTTTTTTTTTTTTTTTCCTGGAAGTATATGAAGAGCAACTTGAATAAAGAGTTGAGAAGAGAGATAGAAAAAGGTAATTAAAATTCATTTTGATAGTTTTTATTTATCTAAATTCATATTAAGAATGAAAATCTTGAATTAAATTGACTATTGTGGGAAATAAACCTGAAGAAAAAATAAAGAAAGAAACATAAAGATTCTAAGAATGGATTTTAATTAGTGTTAAACAAGTTCTCAAACCAGAAAGTCATATGCATTAATCAATATAGTGTAAAGAAAAATTGATTTTTGTTTTTTAATTATTCTCCTCACGGACATAGTGTTTACAATATTATGTGTGATCAGCAAAATGTAGCAAGTTAATCCTATTCTCATAAGAACAATTTCAAACTCAAGAGTCTCCTTTATAAAATGCAGGGCACGTAATGGTTACTTTTTTATTGATTTAGACAATATATGAGTTGTCAGAAAAAATCCCATTTTTAAAATCTACAACATGATTTCCTAACTGTAGGTGTTTTAAAACAATCATTAGTTACTTTTTAGAGCCAAAATAAATTCACTTCATGTTGAAGACCTATAATCCTAATCATTGTGTCTTTTCTTGTTTTTCTAACTAGTGTACCTTAATGGCTGACTGCTCAAAAGGAGATTAGATGTTTTGCTACAAGTGTACTTGTTACAGGTCTGTTTCATATTGAACCAGATGGGGAAGAACTGCTTATTAATTCAAGCCACTTTTTTTGGACTGACATTTCCCTAATTTCATCAGTAGAAGTAGCAGCTATTTTAAGCTGCTGCATTCCGTGTAATTAATGATAGTTCATTTTATAGACCAATGTCCCTTCTCCCTGCAAAACAAGTTTAACTCAATGTGTGACTGAGCACTATTTGTACTACAGCAATAAGCATCTGTAACAATGATCTATGTCAAAATGCATCTTGAGTTTCAACTGGTGATACCAGACAAATCTCTCCTTTTTAAACTTCCCCCCCCGCCATTCCAGCAGCAGCAGATAATCCATGGAAACATTACGGGGGTAGAAAGGAATGAATGAGAGGCAAGGTGACACCTGGACCTCAAGTCTCTCCTGGACTTGTTTATTCTGAATGTCTATCAAAAGAGAATTACCGGCCAGGCGCGGTGGCTCACACCTATAATCCCAACACTTTGGGAGGCTGAGGCGGGCAGATCACGAGGTCAGGAAATTGAGACCATCCTGGCTCACATGGTGAAACCCCGTCTCTACTAAAAATATAAAAAAATTAGCCGGGCATGGTGGTGGGTACCTGTAGTCCCAGCTACTTGGGAGGCTGAGGCAGGAGAATGGCATGAACCTGGGAGGTGGAGTTGGCAGTGAGCCGAGATCATGCCACTGTACTCCAGCCTGGGCAACAGAGCAAGACTCTGTCTCAAAAAACAGAGAGAATTACCTCTGTACATCAGCAAACATGAATTACAGAGAAGAATTTAGTCAATTCCAGGTGTTGTAATTGTAGTAAAATTGCAATAAGGCCTGGAATGACATGGATGTAAGACCTCCTTTCCTCGACTCTCATGCATTCTACATTATTTATACTAATGGTATGCTAGACCTTACGTTAGTAACTAACATACAAAGATAATTACAACATGGTGCCTGTAAGAGGAGGGAATAATAACTGAGAGAAGAGATAATCAGTCAGTGGGCATAAAAACACACAGGAGTATGATGGATATATGAAGAAGTGATTCAACAAGAGCTTAGTGCAGTAGATGAGGCCTGTATCGTTAGGACTTTGAAGCTAATTTAAGTTTGAGGATTTATTTTTTCCTATACACAATGGATTCATCATAAACGATTAAAGATTTTTAAAGCCAGAGAATGATATCTCAGTATTTGAATTTTAGAAAAATCATCCTGGCAAAACTGTGGAAAGGATCAATGAAGATACAAAACCTTGAAATAGGGAACCTATCAAGAAGAATTCAGAGAGGACTTCATAGGACTCTAAGAAAGAACATTTGGAGCGGTTAAAAGGAAACTAACAATGTATCAGAATAATGGGTATGTCCATATAACAAATAAAAAACCTATTTTAATTTGTGTTCAACTGTAAGCAAATGTTGATCATTAACAATCTTTGACATGGCAGTTACAATGGATTACTGGAGGAAAAACTCTAATTACACAAAAAAGATTTCAGGAAATATAACCAGGTGAGGATGACTCTAAAAGGAATAATAAGCCTAGAAAGAGAATGTCATGAAATGCTATTTAGAGGGGAAAATAGGCTTATATAAAATGCATTTTGAACATTTTTGTATAGAGGGATATGTGTACACATTTGTATATAATAGACCAAAAATCTAATAGAGACAGAGATTGAAAATTGATCAAAAGAAGAAATATTAGTTAACTAAGTCAAGATAACTAAGAAAGAGTAGACAATATGCTAAATCTGTTGGAAATATTTCTTATTCAAGTGAAGGATCATGTTTTCTGGCTGAGATGGAAAAAAAAAATGTGATAAGCTTTTCAGAATAAATTAAGTGTGGGATGGAAAAATTTACATTCTGAGATAAAAATTTTTCTTTATAAATCAGTATTTGATTTAATTATGAATCAGGTTTATATTAAAGTTGTAAGGGACTTTTAGACAGAATGCTAGAGATTTGTAAATGACTGTCATACAAAACAGAAGACAGAATAGCTGTGACATTAAGAAATATTGATGAGAGGCACTGGTAATCCAGTTCAGGATTGACACTACACCTGGATATTGGCAGCAATCTTATTCGTTTCAAAAATGTTTCGAGACTATATGGTTGCATTTGGCTAGATTAAAGTGCAAGAGAGTAACTAGATTAGATCCTGCAGAATAACAGGAACAAATAAGTAGGAGTATAATGGAAATGGCACTTGATATAGAACTTGTGGGTTTTGGATGAACACACAAGGAAGTGTAGCCAGGAAGAAGTTGTGAAAAATTAGGAAAAGGACCAAACAAGAAACACATGCTCAATGTTATGAGTTGAATTATGTCACTCAAAAGATATGTTGGTGTCTTAACCTTTGGTGTCTATGGCTATAACCTTATTTGGCATTAGGGTCTTCATTGCAGATGTAATCAAGTTAAGATGATGTCATTGGGCTGGGCCTTAATTTAATATGAATTCAGAAGCCAGAAAAGGCAAAGAAAGATTATTTCCTACAGGTTGCAAAAGAAACATGGTCCTGCCACCACTTTGCTTTCAGACTTTTTTTGCCTCCAGAACCATGAGACAATAAATTTCTATTTTTTTAAGCCATCTTGTTGCGGGAAGTCAGGGATCCCAAGTGGGGGAACCTGCTGAAGCCATGACAGAATAACATAAATTGTGAAGATTTCATGGACATTTTTTAGTTCTCCAAATTAATACTTTTATAATTTCCTATGCCTGTCTTTAATCTCTTAATCCCATCATCTTGGTAAACTGAGGATGTATGTTGCCCCAGGACCCTGTGATGATTGTGTTAACTGCACAAATTGTTCGTAAAGCACGTGTGTTTGAACAATATGAAATCTGGGCACCTTAAGAACAGGATAACAGCGATTTTCAGGGAACAAGGGAGATAACCTTAAAGTCTGGCTGCCTGTGGGCTGGGTAGGACAGAGCCATATTTCTCTTATTACCAAAAATGGGTAAAAGAAATATTGCTGAACTCTTTCCCCAGTAAGGAATATTAATAATAAACAGCCCTGAGAAATGAATGCATTCCCGGGGGGCCTCTAAAATGGCTGCTCTGGGGGTGTCTGCCTTATGTAGTTGCAGATAAGGGATGAAATACGCCCTGGCCTCCTGCAGCACCCCCAGGCTTGCTGGGATTAGGACATTCCAGCCTGACGAATTCTAGTTGGACCAGTTCTCTGCTCTTGAACCTTGTTAAGATGTTTATCAATGACGATGTGTGCACAGTGGGACATGGAACTTCATTAGTAATTCTAGTTTCACCCTGACCTTGTGATCTCGCCCTGACCTTCTGCCTTTTGATCTTTTGTCACCCTTGAAGCATGTGATCTCTGTGACCCACACCCTATTCAAAGACTCCCTCCCCTTTGAAAATTGCTTCTAACAACTTGCTGGTTTTACGGCTCAGGGGGCATCACAGAACCTGCTGACATGTGATGTCTCACCCAGACTCCCAGCTTTAAAATTTCTCTCTTTTGTACTCTTTCCCTTTATTTCTCAGACTAGCTGACACTTAGGGAAAATAGAAAAGAACCTACATTGAAATATTGGGGGCTGGCTTCCCCCAATACATCTAATTTATGGTATGTTGTTACAACAGCACTAGGAAACTAATACAGCCAATAAAAATTATCACCAACAGTCTGCATTGGTCAACTGGTTTTTAGAATGCAGAGACAACTAACTAGTTTAATATTTTATTTTTTTTTTTTTCAAAATTGGTTGGTTTATGAGATATATGATAAGAATATAGATAAATGGATTGAGCAATCATTTGCACACTGAAATCTTAAAATATTTTAATGTTTTATATTAAATAAAATGACCACAATGACCAATAGAATGACCACAGTGTTCTTCAGTGTTGAAAGAATTTAAATTTTTGATACTCTTTTAGGCTAAAGTATACCTTGTTAAAATAAAGTAAAAACATAAGTAATCATGTTATATGCTTAAATGTTGAAAAATCTATTGATGGAAATTTAATTGCATTTTCTATCCCAAACAAAGCACATACAACTAGTAATTCTATTTATCTGCTTTAGTATAATAGTAATTTAATAAAATTAGAATTTATATACATTAAACAAAATATATTAGAATTAAACATTCACCCTGACTGTGAATGTGGGTACCTGTATATATTTTTGACTTCTAAATGCTTGACATAAATGACTGGCTTAATATTTAAATTTTTATGCACTTAAATTAATTGAATGAGATGTATTTATAGGCAGTATTTACAACAGGAAATTTTATTGCCACCATACATTATGTATACTGCAGGGACGAAGAAAAGATAAATACTTTATTTTAATAAGAATATTAATGGTGATGATGATGATAATAATAAGACCTTAGATTTAATTAGTGCTTATTTTCAGATGCTTTACATGTACTAATTTAATTATCAAAAGCCAAAAAAATAAGCAAAACTACAAAGTAGCTACAATTACTATGCTCATTTGTCAATGAAAAAATTGTTCCTTATAAACTGAGTTTCTTGCTCAACATTAGACAACTAAGAAATGGTGGAGACAAGACTGGAGTCCTATCGCATTCCAAAACTTTTATGGTTAATAAGTATATTATTTGAATACATTTTGTAAATACGTATTCAAAGAGTATACATTATTTGCACAAACTTTTTTCAGCTATTGAAAAATAAAAGCCATTTAAAAGGGCTATTGATAAAATACTCTACAATTTTAATATTCTCATTTCAAATGCTACTCATGACTAACTGGAGGTAGACTGAATGATTAGAGCATATGATTTGTGAATCATTCATATAAACATAAGTCTGGTGGTTGATGGATGGCCTGAGTTTTTAACACGTAAGAGGTAATAGGGGCTGGGTGCAGTGGCTCATGCCTGTAATCCCAACACTTTGAGAGGGCAAATCACCTGAGGTCAGGAGTTTGAAACCAACCTGACTAACATGGTGAAACTCTGTCTCTACTAAAAATACAGGCATGATGGAGCATGCTTGTAATCTCAGCTACTCAGGAGGCTGCGGCAGGAGAATCTTTTGAACCAGGAAGTGGAGTTTGCAGTGGGCCAAGATCCTGCCACTGCAGTCTAGCCTGGGCAACAGAGTGAGACTCCATCTAAATAAATAAATAAATAAATAAATAAATAAATAAATAAAAAGAGGTAATGAATAAGTATTCATTTTTGTTGAAAAAGTGAATAAGTGAAAGTATAAATTAGTATTTAGAGAATATTGCAAAGAATTGAGCTCATCAGCAACTAATTGCAAGGAGGACCAATAAGGAGAAACAAAGTTTAAAAAGAGTAAAGCATCATGTGAGTAGATGGAAGAAAGAGTATTAAAGAAATTGCAAATATAACTAGCTAGGGAAGGAAAGAAAACTGAAGAGAGTTGATTGGATTTTGCCAAGAAATCACTTATGTCATTGTAAAAATAATGGTGGAAAGTTGAGGTCAAATATTCTGCTGAAATTATTTCCTAGAAAAAATGCTCATATTTTTGTGTCACTCACAACTTTCAGACCTTTCTCTAGTTTAAAGAGTTATTATGGTTATTGCAAAACATTTCTGTTACAGAACAGCAAAACAAAATCTTTTCCAAAATTTCATCTATATAGTGTGTTTCAATCAAATGCATTCATGAGGGAAAAATATAACATTATTTCTCCCTCCAACTTTTAAAAGTTCATGATCTGTTATATAATTATTACCTAAATATGAGGTTATTAATATAGAATTTAATAAAATTTTAGGATTTCTCATACTTAAGATAATTTCTTCAACCTTACAGATCTGTTAAAACTTTCTGCTGAAAGTCCTTTATCCAAAACACTAATTCCAAGGACTTTAACCAGTAATATTAAAAATGAACAAAGAAACTTAGTTTTATTTCAGCCTCTTTGAGATATACATACATATATATGTACATATATCTATACATATATAAATTTTAAATTATATATAAATATATATCACATAGATAATTTAAATTTGAATATTATACAAATTAATATTACCAATTTTGCAACTCAGTGAGTTTTCCAGCTTCCTAAATCAAGGAATAAATTAAGAGGCCTATTCTGAATTCTGAAAGGGGACCAGAAGAATAAAAACATGACATTTTAGTCTTACACAAATTTTCTGAAGGGAGTAAAAAAGAAGTAAAAATAGAGCAATAGATAGTAATATTTTGGTACTCAAGTGGAGATGAATGGACAAGGCCATTTTACTTCCTGAAATTTTCTTGTAGGGGATGGTAATAAAAGAAAAATGAGACCTAAACACTCAAGGAATCAATGTGTTTGTGATATTATGAAGGGTGTGTTTCATAGTACTACAGAAGGAAGGCTAATATTGACCCTATGTATTAAGGGAGTTGTATCAGGGCATAGAAAAAAGCATGGGTAGAGGTTATTTTGTATGTTATGTGTTAAGTGCAGCAGCAAATGTGAGGAAAAAAGAGATAGGAAAAAACACTACTAACACATAGCTTAACTATGACTGTCTTTCCCATAGTTTAGGAATTGCAATAAAGCCTATATATATATATATATATATATATATATATATATATATATTTGTTTAAAGATAACCAGTTTAAGTAGGATTCTGAAACTCTAAGTTATTCATGTAGACTTTGAAAAAAAGAAATGCTTTTTACAGGCCTGGTGTGGTGGCTCACACTCATAATCCCAGCACTTTGGGAGGGTGGGGTGAGGGAATTGTTTGACGCCAGGAGTTTGAGACCACCCTGGGCAACATGGCAAAAACTTTTGTCTCTAAGAAAGATTTTTAAAAATTAGCGAAGCATGTTGGCATGTGCCTGCAGCCCCAGTTACTCTTGAAGCGGAAGTGAGCCCAGGAGTTAAAGGCTGCAGTGAACTATGATTGTGCCACTACACTGCAGTCTGGGCTACAAAGCAAGATCCTGTCTCAAAAAGAAAATTAAAAAAAAAATATTAAAAATAAATTTTGCAAGTGTTTACTGTTTAAGCTAATGCATAGGTAGCAAGACTATTCATTGGTTCTCTAAATTTGCAATATTTATAGTACCACAAAATAGGCTGGGCCACATCTTAGCAGCTCATAATATGAAGTCATTGCTGAGATGAATTGCAAATACTACCAGTTCAGCTCCATAAGAAATAAACCATATAAAAATTCATAGTACTTTAAAAACCACATTTTGCTTTGAGATGTATAACAACTTTCATTCCAAGATTCCTAATATTATAGTTTAAAACAACTTTAGTTTAGAAATATATCCAGTTCCATATAGCTGCTACTCGAACAGTTTGGCCATAAAAAACAAGAATACATATTCTCTCTCTCTCTCTCTCTCTCTCTCTCTCTCTCTCTCTATATATATATATATATATATATATATATATATAATTTTTCTGGTAAAATCTGAATTATAGAAGTTATGCTGCATTCCTTTCAAATTGGTTCACATTTCAAAATTCCTTTTAGAGTAATAAAATATAGTGAGACATTGTGAACCAATCAAACTTTAATGTGAGGTAGAATTTGAGTAGCCTCTTTGGAAAGTAGAATACACACCTTTAAACTTGGATCTTCTTTGTCCTGGCTTTTGCTGACTTTTGAATGTCTCTACAGGATAGAAGTAAAATTGAGCATTTCTATGTAATAGTATTAATGATCAGATAATAAATTACACACACACAAAATTGTTTAGGCTATACCTATGGTTCAGATAATTGTTCTACCCCTTGCTGGTAAAGTGACATTTAGATTTGCAGAAGTTAGGCGCATGGTACATTCATCAAATTCATTGTTCTTTACATATTGATTGATTAAACTGAGGCTTATACCTTTGGTTCTCAAAAATCTGTCTTTTTCCAGAGGTATACTTTTTCCCAAATAACCCTATTTAATGATTTGCCAAGCAGCCTATGTTTTTTAAAAGACCTTGGATTCTCTGGGTGCCATGGCTCACACTTGTAGTCCCAGGATTTTGGGAGGCCGAGGCAGGCGGATCACTTGAGGTCAGGAGTTCAAGATCAGCCTTGTCAACATGGTGAAACCCCCTCTCTACTAAAAATACAAAAATTTGCCAGGCATGGTGGCAGGTGCCTATAATAAAAGCCACTCAGGGAGACTGAGGAAGAAGAATCGCTTAAACCCAGGAGGCAGAAGTTCCAGTGAGCCGAGATCGCCCCACTGCACTCCAGCTTGGGCGACAGAGAGAGACTGTGTCTCAAACGAACAAACAAAACTTTGGATTAAAAACCAAATGTAAAATGTAAAGAGAAAAATGTAAGTCCCACATATCGTGTATCTAGTACATAGTCAAGAAAATAAAAAGTATATAAATTTGAAGCATAAGCAGAAACTGTAAGTCTTCATTTGTAAGTCATTCTGAAGAGTCATACTCAACTTCTTAAATGTATGATAAAATCAGTTTAGGCAGAGAAACTAGGTTACTTACTAGTGGTTTGTTACAAAATATGTTTTCCTTGAATCTAGGCTTAGAAATGGGGTTTTATTCAAAGATAAGACAGAATGATACAAATTGACAGAATGATGAAAATCAAGGAGGACACAACTCTAAAAAAAATGGAGATAGCATTAATATTAAATATTCAACCATCCCAAAACCTTTTTACTCAAATCTACCCTTTAACCACTCCTATCCTTCTTTACTCCTTCTCTCACCCTAGCTTAAACACAAGGTTAACTGAAGTACAAAATTCTGTCAGCAAGTATATAGCCACTGTTCAAAACCTTGGAACTATAAGAAGTCCTGGATTGTTGCCTTAATTATTAAAAATACACTCACGAGAAACTAATTTATTTTCAAAATTTACTCACAGATCAGTTAAAATAACTTCAATAACGCTGAAACAGTCATGCATTTGGAAAACTATCATTTTTCAACCCTTGACATCTTAAAATTTGCTATAGCTTATAAAAACAAAAGCAAACCAATATCTCTGGTTGTAAGAATGTGCTGTAGACTAAATCTAATGGCCAACATGCAACTTCTGTGTCAAAGAAATGACATTTTAAAATCAATTCTCATGCCTATGCGATTTAAATTTAAAAAGAATCTCAAATTAAATTTACAAAGAATTTTAAAAGAATTTAAATTACAATTTAAATTTTGATTTAAAAAGAATCATAACATTTAAAAAGAATCACAAAATTTATTGGCCGGGCGCGGTGGCTCAAGCCTGTAATCCCAGCACTTTGGGAGGCCGAGACGGGTGGATCACGAGGTCAGGAGATCGAGACCATCCTGGCTAATACGGTGAAACCCCGTCTCTACTAAAAAATACAAAAAACCAGCCGGGTGAAGTGGCGGGTGCCTGTAGTCCCAGCTACACGGGAGGCTGAGGCAGGAGAATGGCGTGAACCCGAGAGGAGGAGCTTGCAGTGAGCTGAGATCTGGCCACTGCACTCCAGCCTGGGTGACAGAGCAAGACTCCGTCTCAAAAAAAAAAAAAAAAAAAAAAAAAAAAATATATATATATATATATATATATATATATATATATATATATATAACATAAAAAAATATAGTCTCGCTCTGTCTCCCAGGCTGGAGTTCAGTGGCGCGATCTCCTCTCGCTGCAAGCTCCACCTCCCGGGTTTACGACATTCTCCCGCCTCAGCCTCCCAAGTAGCTGAGACTACGGACGGCGCCCGTCATTTTGTTTTTGTAATTTTTTGTATTTTTAGTAGAGAGGGGGTTTCACCGTGTTAGCCAGGATGGTCTCGATCTCCTGACTTCGTGATCCGCCCTCCTCAACCTCCCAAAGTGCTGGGATTACAGGCGTGAGCCACCGTGCCCGGCCTCTATTTCCTTTTCATAAAATAACATGGGTCAATATTCTAGCTAATGTGACACAATTCAATAAAGATATTGTAGAATAATTTAAAATGTAATTGTACTGGTAATTAGTTTCCATTTCAATATACTGTTCTGAAATTGCTGTATCTTATTCTGGAAAAAAAACCAGAGTATTTTGGTTACTATGACAAATCAGTTTTTCTGCACTGCATCTCTCCAGCAAGGGCTTAACATATCTGATATGTCATAGTCAACATTCCTACTAATCTTTCCCACCAGTGTCAAGTGCAGAGAGCTATCGCCTATTCATTTTGTTGTATAGTGGAGGAAGAAAGATGTAGAATGGGCAGAAAGTAATCTGCACAAACATCAGAATAAAATGAGCTTTTTGAGCACAGACACAAAAGAGATGCAAGTAGAATTAGAAAATCAGCTGTTTTCTGAGATTTCTTTTGCAACTCTTTCTTTGCCTGTACTGTTTGCTTGAATGTAAATTACTCTTAATTTTATTATATTACTTAATTATTGAATGTTGTAACACTAAAAAAAAATTTCTATTTGTATCAAAACTTTATATATTTCACTGCATCATAGAGTCAGGGTGCATTAAATAAAACACTATTAAATATTAAATACTTTGACATCTATGAAGCAATACTATTATTGTCATCTAACATATAATTATGGAATATGTTAGCATGTGAGTACTCTAAAGAAAAAACTAAGAAGTCTCAGAAAACATAAGGTAACAATAGTGTTTACAATTTTACCAACAGTAATGGAATTTTCTATGATAGAACAACTAAAACTTTGACTATCTACTATACAGTTTCTTCTATTGAGTGTTTGTGTGCAAATGTTTGCATGTATAGCACATGTACATGTATGAATGTATGTGTGTGTGTACAGGGCATATAGTGTAATAATTGAATTATATTTTAATATAATTTTAGTTTAATGATACTGGAAATGACTCATAGTAGAAAGAATTGAAAATAAAAACCAGAAAAGTCCAAAACTTGATGTGTAAAATATCCATTCATAATGTATTGAACATTACATTACATTATTATCCATTCATAATGTCTTACATGTAAGGAACTATTAGTGTGATTCTTCACTTTAGAATTGGCACTCTCTTGGTCAATAATGAGAAAGCAAAAATAAAGATCTTTTTTTAAAAATGCATCTATTTAGAGCCATACACAAGATAGATATTTTTAAAAGGAGCCTCAAAGGGGTAGGACATAGGGAAAATAGGTGTGACTATGCTTTCGAGAGATACAAAATCTTCCACTTGGAAATATTTGCAAAACTAAGTTTTGTTAGTATAGGTTAGCAAATCACACACAGAAAAGGCCTGATTATTTGTGTAAGGATGTAAGAATGCAAATTAAAGAGAGATCTCTCTTCATAGTTTAAACTTTGTTAACCAACATATATAATAAAAACTTTGATAGAAGGAAATAAAAATTAGAAGCATTGTGTTTAAAATTAGAAGAACCTAGGTTCCAGAATCATCGCAGCCACCTATTAACATCTTTAAACCTCCATTTTGTCACCTGTAAAAGAAGAATCTTAATAGTGCTGATTGTTGCATTGTTGCTGTTAAAAGGTTTAGCCTTCTCTTTAGATTTTTGTCCCCTACTCTTCCAGTCATCACAGGGAGTGCACTATGCCTCCTCCATTTGGTTAGAACCTCTCTTATGTTTTATTCAGTGTTCTTTTTTTGCCTGAAATAAAATTTCTTACCTTTCTTTTGATATGAAAAAATGTTGGCTATATACTTTTTTTTCTTTCTTTTTCTTTTTTCTTTTTTTTTTTTCTTTTTTTTTTTTTGAGACAAGAGTCTCGCTCTGTCCCCCAGGCTGGAGTGCAGTGGCCGGATCTCAGCTCACTGCAAGCTCCGCCTCCCGGGTTTACGCCATTCTCCTGCCTCAGCCTCCCGAGTAGCTGGGACTACAGGCGCCCGCCACCTCGCCCAGCTAGTTTTTTGTATTTTTTTAGTAGAGACGCGGTTTCACCGTGTTAGCCAGGATGGTTTCGATCTCCTGACCTCGTGATCCGCCCATCTCCGCCTCCCAAAGTGCTGGGATTACAGGCTTGAGCCACCGCGCCCGGCTGGCTATATACTTCTTAAAAATTATATTTAACTGTTAGGATTCAAAGGTACCATTCCACCAATTCACTCACCAAACTAGTTTCAGAGTCAGATCTGAGCAATGGGTGACTGTTCTAAATAATACCTCCCCAGCCTCTGAAGTAATGAAATCCATTGATTCCTAAGTGGGGATGACTGGGCAGCATGAATAGCATCTGCATTATAAATACTTATATAGAGCTTAATCTCTTATGCCAAACACTATTCTAAGAACATATTGATTAAATCAATTAATTCTTATAACAACCCAATAAAGGAGGTACTATTATATATATGTGTGTGTGTGTGTGTGTGTGTACGTGTATACATATGTGTGTGTGTATATATATATACTTTAGACAGAGTCTCGCTCTGACACCCAGACTGGAGTGCAGTGGTGGGATATCTCGGTTCACTGCAACCTCCGCCTCCAGGGTTCAAGCGATTCTCCTGCCTCACCCTCCCATGTAGCTGGGACTACAGGTGCGTGCCACAACGCCCGTATAATTTTTTTGTATTTTTAATAGAGACAGGGTTTCACCATGTTATCCAGGATGATCTTGATCTTCTAACCTCATGATCCACCTGCCTCAGCCTCCCAAACTGCTGGGATAACAGGCATGAGTCACCGTGCCTGACCCCACATTTTAAAATAAGTCTAGCGTGAGATAAAGTACCTTATTCAAATTCCCATACCCATTAAGTGATAGAATCTGAGTTCAAGCCTAGGCAGCAACGTGGTGGCTCCAGATTTCTTGCTCTGAACATTACACTATGCAGTCTTTCATCATAATTTAAGGAGAATGAGAAATACACTGACTTGATATTTTCAAAACTGTTTAATATGGTTTGGCTCTGTGTCCCCACCCAAACCTCATCTCTAATTGTAATCCCCACGTATTGAGGGAGGGACCTGGTGGGAAGTGATTGGATCATGGGAGGTGTTTACCCCGTGATGTTCCCGTGATAGTGAGTGAGTTCTCACGAGATCTGATAGTTTAAAAGTGTAGCACTTCCTCGCTCTTGCTCTCTTGTTCTCTCTCTCCTGCCAACACGTAAGACGTACCTTGCTACTCCTTCACTTTCTGCCATAATTGTAAGTTTCCTGAGGCCTCTGCAGCCATCCAGAACTGTCAGTCAATTAAACTTGTTTTATTAATAAATTACGCAGTCTCCAGTAGTATCTTTATAGCAAGGAAAAAACAAATTACCATACGGTTATACGTATCATACCTCCATTTGACTACTTGCATCCTAGCACTGTTAAGCTTCAGATAGTATTGAGAACATTTTCTAATGCCTTTGGCTCCAAAATCTTGCACCAGTCAAAATCTTGCACCAGCCAGCAAAGCAAATTACATGATGATCCCTTTCCAATGAGAAGACTGAAATATTGCATGCATATAACTTTACCAATATCTTGGGTATTTCCAAGATGAATGAATGGATATTAACTTATATTTGTATAACTAAAAACTCATTCTGATTATTTCTTTTAATTTGCAAATGACTTACTGTCTTTTAATATTTAAATAGTATTTTAATAAAATTAATAATTAAAATAATTTATGCCAATATTAATAATCACATACTCCAGTCCAGAGTATGCTCATGATATATTTTATCTCAATAAACTAAAAATTAAAAAGTTTTCCTCTTTTTATGATAGAAGCAAACTATGTTAATGCAATATACATATTTAAATATCTGAGTATATTTCACTTAAAAACTATGTTAGAAGGATACAATTTATTTTGCAGTCATCCAAATAGGTAGTATACTACGGCATCTGCCCCTTAACAAGTCTCCTCTGAATGTGTGGTCCATCAGTCATTGACTCTCTGGGTAAAATCTATTTCAGCAATGTCCTTAGAGTATTAGTGTGTACTTTTAACTCAAGAAAATGGAAAACCTTACACTGCCATTCGTTTACCGATTGGCTCACAAGTTTTCTGCCTTATTACTAGATATTGAGAAGAGTAGACGGTGAACTATAAGAGTAAAATTATAATTATCATATACTGATCATTTATAAGGCACAAGACACTATAATAAACACATTTATCTTCTCAGTTATTTTCACATATAAAAAATAACAATCATATGTATAATAAAGTATCATTCACCTTATACAAATAAGGAAACAAAGGCTTAGGGACGTGAGGCAATTGCTCAGGCTAATTCAGCTAACCTGCAGCAGAAATGTTTCTGGAACCCAGGTAGATTGATTCAAAGCCTCTGCTCCAAATGCATACTCCATTCAGTGCTATATAAAGGCATGACTACAAGTTCAAGATAAAAAGAGAAATCACATCTAAGTATCCTGCTCAGACCCTCTTACACCATTGTCCTATTTAAGTGTCCATGCCTTATTAATGTCAGTTAACAAGAGAAGGAGGTATTGGTGAAAGAAAGGCCATCACAGGTTTGGGATACTATTGTTATAGGTTTGCTCTATATGCTTCTTGGAGGGAAAAGTGTGTGTTTCCCGAAAGTCCTACTACCTTTAGTGGGCAGCTTTGAAGCTTCCATTCTACATTTACACATAAATGGACATGTATTTCATAGTACTGTTGCTCTGACTTTGACTATCTAATTACTGGAGAGGTAGAGAGTATTATGCATTATATTATAATGCTACATTAATAGAGTTTGAAATGTGCTAACAATTTTAATTAAGATAATTATAAATATTATAATTATATATTTTCACTTTTCATTTTTTCAAAAGGAAAAGTTAATAATATCATGCTTCTGTACTTAATGAATCATAATTTTGATTAAATTATAGAATTATTTCATTCTCCCATCCACCTTACACACACAGACACAAACACTCTCGCACACACATGCACATATGCACACACCCTCTTATCCATTCAGGAAGATAAGCTTTCACATCCTTAGTAGTCACATTCTTAGTTTTCCCAAAAAAGAAACTCCATTCCATTTATACTTGTGGAAATGAAGTATATCATTGCCATATGTTCTCTAAAATGTCATAAAAGGTGAACATTTCCATTCACATGGAATATTTAAAAGCTAATATAGGCTGGGCGCGGTGGCTCATGCCTGTTATTCCAGCACTTTGGGAGGCTGAGGCGGGCGGATCACGAGGTCAGGAGATCGAGACCATCCTGGCTAACACAGTGAAACCCCTTCTCTACTAAAAATACACAAAATTAGCCGGGCATGGTGTCAGGTGCCTGTAGTCCCAGTTACTCAGGAAGCTGAGGCAGGAGAATCGCTTGAACCCAGGAGGCAGAGGTTACTGTGAGCTGAGATCGCGCCCCTGCACTCCAGCCTGGGAGACAGAGCGAGACTCAATTTCAAAAACAACAACAACGAAACCACAACAACAACCAAAAAAAAAAAAAAAAGCTAATATTATATAAAATCATTGTCTCAAATTAAAATATCAGATTATAGGAATAAACAATGCAGATATTACATACATTTTAAGATCGAATTATTTATTTAGATTATTTCATTTAATTATATAAAATAGATGTTATTATCTCCATGCTAAAGATGAGGAAATGCAGAGTGTACAGTCTAATTGCTCAAGTTCCTAACAACTGGCAAGTAATATAAGTAGGGTTTGAACTAAGCCTCTCTGATCCTAATGTACTCATTCTTAACCATGTATCTACAGAGAGCAAGATTGCAGAGCATAATAGAAAAGAATCTCTGAAAAGCGGGGCTCAGTACCTGACACTACAGGCATGTGCCACCATGCCAGGCTAATTTTTGTGTTTTTTTTTTTTTTTGAAAAGGCTTTTTGTCATGTGATCTGCTTACCTCGGCCTCCAAAAGTGTTGGGATTACAGACATGAGCTACCACTCCCAGTCTCTCCTCTTTGACTTTTTGAAAGAGTTTGAGGATTGGTATCTGCTTTCTTTAAATGTTTGATAGAATTCAGCTGTTAGGGCATAAGGTCCTGGTCTTTTCTTGGTGGGAGACCTTTTCTTATTATATTCCCTTGTTAATAGTTTGTTCAGATTTTCTGTTTACTAATGATTCAGTCCTGGTAGGTTGTATGTGTCTAGGAATTTATCCATTTCTTATACAATATCCAATTTTTTGGCATACAATTGTCAATAGTATCTTCTTATATCCTTTTTATTTCTGTGGTACCTGTTATAATGTCTACTTTTTCATTTCTGATTTTATTTGAATGTTCTGTCTTTTTTAGTTATTCTAGCTAAAGTTTGACAATTTTGTTTCTTTTCAAAAAATGAGTTCCTTTTTTTTATCTCTTACGCTGTTTTTCTAGTCTTTATTTCATTTTCTTTTCTAATTCACTCTTTATTATTTTTTCCCATATGCTAACTTTGGGCCTAGTTTGTTCTTTTTCTATTAATAGTTCCTTAAGGTATAATATTACGTGGTTTATTTGAGATATTTTTCTTCTTTTTTTTGTTGTAGGTACCTATTGCAAGAACTTTGCTATTAGAACTGCTTTTGCTGTATCACATAGATTTAATGTGCTGTGTTTCCATTTGTGTTTGTCTCAAGACTTTTAAAAAATTTTCATTTTAATTGCTTCAATGACCTTTTGGTTGTTCAGGATCATGTTGCTTAATTTCCATATATTTGTGAATTTTCTAAAATTACTTCTGTTATGAATTTTGTTTCAAACAATTGTGTTTAGAAAATATATTTGATATAATTTATATTTTTAAAAATTTGCTGAGACTTGCTTTGCACCTTAGCATGTGATCTATTCTGAAAAATGTTTTTTTGTGTGTGCTTGAGTAGAATGTATATACTGTTGTGGTTGGATGAAATATTTTGTTTATCTCTGTTAGGTCCATTAAATATAAAATGTTGTTCAAGTCCAGTGTTTCCTTGCTGATTTTCCGTCTGGATGAATAAAATATTTATGGTTGGTATGCTTTTGTTTTTGTTTTTCTCTTTCAGAAATCTGACTACATGATTCCACTCTCTCTTGGCCTGAAGACTTTCCGTTGAGATATTATTCTGATAGTATCTGATAGTAATATTCATACTCTTTCATATATGATGTGTTTCTTATCAGTTGTCCTCAGAAGTTTTTCTTGTCTTTGATTTTTGATTGTTTCGTTATTATATGCCTAGTTGTGCTTCTCTTTGGGTTGAATTTGATTGAAGACCTTCATTCTTTCTGTATCTGGTTATTGGCATCTATCCCAGACAAGAAAAGTTTTTAACCATTATTTCTTTAAATATGTTTTATTGCCTTTATTATCATTTATATCTTTCTGAAAGTTTAATCTCTTGATGGTGTCCCATAATTACTGTAAACTATATTCCTTTATCTTTCTGCTCCACTTTTCTATTGAATTTTTCATTTCAGTCACTATATTCTTCATCTCTAAGATTTCTGTCTGGTTCTTTCCTATTGTTTCTATTTGTCTAACTTCTTGCAATTTTGTATATTTTTTCAAATTTTACTAAATTTTATATTCATATTTTCTGGTACTTCATGGAACATCTTTTTTAGTATTATTTTGATTTATCTGCTACCAATTTCTAGATCTCTATTTCTTTAGGGTTCATTATTGAAGCTTTATTAGCTTCTTTTGGAGGTGTCATGATTCCTTGATTCTTCATAATCCTGTGTCCTTATGTTGTCTGCGCATTTGAGGGAATAGCCCCTTTCTTGGCCTTTACAGGTGTTCTCTGGCAGGGATACACATGCATTATTTAATCTAGCCTCTGATTTTGGAAAAGCTAGCTGGTGACCTCCTTGGGGAGGCAGAGCTTTCCATGAGATCTCTAGTTAGTGCGCCATTGACTTTGGGTGGGGTTGCTCTTTGGACTCTGATGTCCTATGGGAACACTGGCTTTGTTTGACTATAAAGTGGAGTTGCTGGGTGAGTACTGTGATGGATTTTGAGGTCAGTCACAAGATATGTACTCTGGTCAGTCAATTATGTTATTGGTGACCTGAAGTTGGGCAGGGCTGGAGGCTGGACTCCAAGGTTAGGTGGAGTCACTACTCTGGACAGGTGGATCCAGAGGCTATGGTCCTTAGAAATACACAATTAAGGATGTCCTCCCTGTGAATGTGGAGCCATGAAGTGGTTTTTTGGCTATGTTGAGAGGATTTGGGAACTCCCAACATCATCCCTAGCAGATCTAGACCCTATAATTTTCTGAGATGCATGAAGATGGAAGTCTTCTTATTTGGATGGACTCCTCGGGAGGGCTTATATGTGGAGTGAAGATACTACATGATTTTCTGGGTTAAGTAGGTTTAGCTCATTTGCTTCTTTAAAATTCACAGAATTGGGAAGTTCCTTGCCTGGGCAAAGTCACTAGGAGTGTTTCTTGGCTGAGTAAAGCTGCTGCTTGTTAAGTTGCCAAGTTTAGTTGGTCTAGCCCCTTCATTTCTTCAAAAAGGGAGGAGATGGGCATGTCCTTGCTTAGGCAGAATTGTTGGGGTGGTCCCCGAGGTGGGGTGAGTTAAAAAGCATATAGGGACTCAAACTAGGTGAAACTTTTCATCATGCTTTTGAAGACACCTTACTCTGTACTGCATGTTGGCTATGAGGCTGACTGGTATCTGCAATTGGGCACCACAGCTAGCAGGAACACAGAGGTCCCACCATGATCCACTCTTGTTACTATGGTCTCTGCCTCTTTTCTTTGGTTCTATTTGGATCTGAGTGGTTTAACCATACCATTTTCCTTAGAGCTCCCTGTGAGGTAAGGACAGAGTGGGCTTCCTGGAAAGCATCTTAGAGTGCTAGGGACACATCAAAATAAAAACATGGTAAAACCTAAGCAAATATATTTCCAGGAGAGAGGGTGTTTTCACTGCTTGACCCCAAATCTCCCTTGACAAGTATACTGATGGTCCTCCATTTACAATGGTGTTGTTTTCCAATAAACCCATTATAAGTTAAAAATGCTATAAGTTAAAAATGCACTTAACATACTGAACCAACTGAACATCATAGCTTAGCCTCACCTATCATAAATGTTCTCAGAATGCCTCTGTTAGCCTACAGTTGGGCAAACTTGTCTGGCAACACAGTATACTGTAGAGTATCGATTATTTCCCATCATGATTGAGTGACTGACTGGGAGCTGCAGCTTGCTGCTGCTACCCTGCACTTCAAGAGGGTATCATACCACTTTCTATTGAATACGTATTACCTTTGCACCATTGTACACTAAAAAGTTTCATCTGTATCCACATGGAATCAAGGAATGCATCCAACAATTGATACATGCTATAGGGTTATGCTGTAAGACTGCTGATATTTTAAATAACTATAGAAATAAAGACTATAGAGAGAAGAGGAAAGAGCGAGACAGAGAGAGAGAGAGAGAGAGAGGAAGTATTAGGTTCATTATTGTGTCCTGAGGAACGCTTAAAAGTGTACTCCACTCGAAGAAAAAGCTACCAAAGAAACAGAAAGAGAAAAGAAAAAAAAAAATAGGAGAGTGTTAAGGAGGTAAAGGGAAAACTATCTCAAAAGGAATTGAATAGTCACCTCTTAAATACTGGTAGGAAACCAAGAAAACTGAGTGGACTTAGCAACAAGAAAATAATGTAACTACCTCAGAAAATTTGGAAGAATCACGAGGATTGTGCAAATTTAAAGAAAAATGAAGGCAAAGATATGGAAATGGTATCTGGAAAAAAAACAAAACAACAACAACAAAAAACCATTTTGGATGTTTTTGTGAAGTAGCAGATACATGGATGGTATTTAGAGAGGGTATGTAGTCCCAGCCAAATATTGGTAGAGATGTGTAGTAAATATCAAGAGGTGTTTAATGGGAACAACTTCATGGAGAAAATAGAGGTAAATATTTGGAATAAAAATATTTATCAGGCAGAGGAGTATACCTGAGAAGTCACAAGTAGAAGAGATGGAAGTTGGGGTAATGAAAGTTGGGATACTTCTTCCCATTATAAATAAACGAAAGAAGAGCAGTATGAGGGCAGATTGGGAGGTAAGCTTTGTAGATTTGGAGGCAAAAGAACACAGGGGAACCCATTAAATGATCTGTATCTTCTCAGTGAAATGGAAAGCAACTTTATCAACTATAAGAAAAGGAGAATGAACGAAGCAAAGAAAATTTGAAGAGTAATAAATTTTTTTCTACAAAATATCTCTCTAAAAAGCAGATTTCTTAAAATATATCTAAAAGGAAAGAAAGTATAACAAAACTGTCTCATTTTGTTTACAATTAGAAAGCAATGAATTTGCATCCTATTTGTAAACTTTTTGTTTCATAAAATCGAAGTTATAAGAAAATTCCCAAATGAAATAAATCATTTTCCCTGGAGTGGGTATGAGGCTTGACAGGAAGATATCTTCATATAAAGCAGCCTCTAGTCTGAGCCATATAGTTCAGGTAGAACGTAGACAAGAGACAGTAGAAAAAGCAGCGTTCTCAAGATGAATAGCAAAAGCAAAGGCACGAAAGTAGAAAATGGTAGGATATCCTGCTGTGCCAAACTCATCAGGGGGGTAGAGATGCTATACTCGCTTCTCTTTCCTATCTTCCAAACTAAAGCATGTGTGTGTATGTTAACAATTGTAGTTCCTAAATGTGAAGATAACAATGAAAAGAAAAAAAACACACACACATATATTTATAACTATATATATATAATGATATAACTATATATGTGTGTGCATACATACACACACACACACGTATATATACCATTAAATGTGGTTCTTACCCTAGAAGGATTTTTTTTCTGTCTGAGATTCACTTAAAAGTTGGAAAGATATACACTAAGGGAATTGATACTTTATGTTGTTGCTTGCTGCATGTGCCTATAGCAACAAGAGTCTTTAAGAGTGCAGAAACCACAGAAATTTAAAGCAAATACTTTTTTTTTTTTTTTTTTTTTTTTTTTTTTTTTTACTACATGGATTCATGGTAACATAGTTACTGACTTATTTCCCTTAGCTCTCCTTTAAACTAGAATCTCTTTCGGAGGCAAGACTGTCTGTATTTCTTTCAGTGCAAGGTAAACAGGTAAAGATTTCAAATGGGTTGAATTGAATGCATGCATAATTTAAATGAGGGCAGAACAAGGGGAAAATGGCATTGCTAAAGTTTTGTAAGCTTGTGCATTAAAGCATAGAATTATTTTTTACATCTGAAAAAATAAGTCTCATTGTATTCATTGTCATTACTGACTCCTCCTGACTTTACTATTTGTCCTTAGCCAAACCTTCACTATGAATTTGTTATTTTTATGCATATATGTTAAATCCTCATTAAATCTATACAGATGTTATGTTTCATTTAGTTAAGCTACTTATTTCCTCTCCTCGAAGCTTTCAGCAATGTACATAATCAATAAATACCTATTGAAGTTATCAGATAAGCATGAATTTTTATTGCAACCTATTAGACAGACATGGCAAGCTGCTTGTAACTTTGAAGCCTGGAAGCCTATCCTGGTGTAAACTCCTGAAAATAATCGTATTTAAATTTCATAGATGTATGTATAAATTAAAACATGGATGTAACTGAGCAACTTAAAAAGAATAAAATCTGAATCATACAAGTTTATTTAAAAAGTAATGTATCTTCAAATGTAGCTGTTTCGTTATAAAGTCTTTTTGATATTTATGTTATTGTTTTCTGAACTAAAGTTTACCAAGAAAATGAAAAGGAAGGGTCATATAAATGAAAATTAAAAGCTATAAATTTCCATAGGGATTACATTGCTTTAATATGCAAATGTGTAATTATCTAAAATTAATTTTCATGTCAAATGTTACTTATATACATGTACATATTTATATACTTGTATATGCTCTCAATATTTATTGTCATTTTAGACTGATATGAATTCAGATAGTTTATAATACGTAGAGATTCTCAAACAAATGTTGAAGCACATTACAGGCTGAAGAAATTACATGAAAAACAAAATTTTGTACTTTGTATATATGTGCACAGTTACAGTCTTTAGAGCTAAAGTGAGAAAACTATTCAAATAAACTCATCCAGAATAATCCCCAGCTTTTCCAATTTTAAATATAGAAAGAGATTAGAGTGGTCAAAAAAATATGCAAGTGAATCCAAAGGCCGAGTTTGGTGGTGGTGAGCTCCTGGGAATTAATAACACCATTGGTCAGGGGAAAAGTTAAACACAAGATTCACTCTCAGCCATGGTATTAGAATACCAATCTTTCTTCACTTCGTGCTGTCCAGGAGATCTACAGTATGAACATAAAATGACCTCACATTTCACTCAACAGAAGAGTAGTTTAAGACTCCCCTATGTCCAATACAAATTTAACATGTGCAATATGACTTAGTGTTTCAGTTTTATCTTGCTATAACATAAAGGCACAAAGCATAGTGAAAAAAATATTTCAAAGAAAAAACATTTTCTGACTTATATAACAGAGTCTCCTTTCCCTGACCACATTACGGTTTAAAAAGATTTCTTATCAAACTCTCACCATAGCAAAGGAAAAGAAAGCTTCTCTTACCAGAGTGGATAAAGCTTCAATCTTGCTATAGCGTTTTCTGCAGCTCTTGTTTGAAAGACAGATCCACAGCAGCTTTGTGCATACAAGTGATCTGGCTGATCCCCAGTTCCTGCACACACACAAAAAAACAGTATAATTGGCTCTCAAAAAGGTGTTGTAAACATTCATCATGATGGCACTTGCATGTTGAATCTCGTGACTGTTACTCTAGTAGACTTTCTCCAAACAGGCCAATTACATTTCTACTTTCAATACAAGCTGTTTGGTTTGTCTGCTCGATACTGAGATTAATAGTTTTAAAGAAAGCATGCATTTGTGAGTATCTGTTCTATTACTATGTCTGAAAGTGTACTCTAAGATTAAAAATATACACACAATTATAAATCAAGATGATATTGTCTGGTACATAAATTTACTTAGCACCTATATGTCTTTATTTTTAAATTTAACAATAATCAGGCCAATATTAATGTACTAATGAGATATCAGTGTTATTAAGTCTCTTTCATTTACTATTTGATAAAACTCAAATGAACATTCTATATCTCTGCTTTGCAAAACACCCACATCAATAATGCCTCCAACATACCCCAGAGTCTGAGACCAAATGTGCTGCATTTCTAAGTCCATTAAATATTCCATGGTTTCTTTGCCTAAACCTTCAAAGTGGCCCAGATACAATCACATCCTTAAATTTTATGGGTGCAATAAAGAGGTCACAAAGCATTGACTTTTTAAAATTTTTACACATTCAATGTTTCTGGAAGCATTAACTCATTATAACTACAAGTGGTATATTCTTCTTATCAAATGAATATGAACACTACATCAAAAATTAATTCTCAATAAAAATAGTCTCAATTTGTGCCACTCTTTATAATGATCTAAGCAATACATTGATCTTACAACTATGTGATTATATAATCTTTGCCTTGCTTCCCATGGGTTTAAAGCCTGGTTAAGTGTTATCAGCAGTACCACAATGAAAAATATGAATTAACTGGATAGAGAGATTTTTTCTTTTTGCATTTTTATATCTGGCATCTTATTTTCCATCATGTATACAAATTAAGCAAGTGCAACAAACAATTTTGTGCAACAATTTATGATTGTAGAAATCTCAAAAAAATGATAACTTATGACAATATAATTCAGAGGATTATAGGTTGATATATACTAGTCTTTCAAAACAACAGATTTCATTAACCTAATTATGTTACTTAGGGAGTCAGAGGGTGGGGGGAGAAGACCTATACTGTTTTTTAAAATAGTGTGTATCAGTCAACTATTATCCTTTATTATTATGTAATAGTTATCTTTATAAAATTTTCCACTAACATTTTCATGTTTAGTTATTTTATTAGAACAGTGAAAACAGCATTATTATTCTCCATTATACACATGATATAACTAGGACTCAAAGGATAAGGAGTTGAAATTCTTAACTAGAGAACCTTCTGATGTTCAGCTACATCCAAACAACTTTTTTTAAAAAACAATATATCTAATATTTTTCTTTAAAAGAGGTTTGTGTGATTTAGCTTGGTGATTTCAATTGGAAAATAGGCATTTAGTGAATTATTATAACATATTCGGAGCTGTGATACATTGAGACCTTTTCCTATGCCTACTTATTTTGGAAATGATCTGCAAATACCGTTCAAAAAGACAATTATATATGATGTTATGTTAAAAATGTTTAAAATTTAAGAATTATCTATTGAATATCTGCAAAGTGACAGGTTCTTTGTTAAGTTCTAATGTTATGGTAGTGAATAACATAAATATCTCCACTTTATATAATTTTCAATGTAAAAATGAAGATAATTAGCCCAAGAAACAAATTTGTTTGGAACATTTTAGTGGCAGTGAGTTAATTTATAAATTCATTAATAGAAAAAAATTCCTAAGATATCAGATTTTTATGTCTTTATTACAAAAAAATCTAATCATTATTAAAAACAGTATTGCTGAAACATTGAGCTAATCATTTAAAAATGATTCTGAAATTCTTAATGCTTATATTTTAGAAGAAGATTGTAGACATTTTTACTAGTTATTTTCCAATGTACACAATTTGTATTTATAATACATATGTATATCTACAAATACAAATAGTCATATTAAGGTCTTGATTAGATAATGAGGTTTGGAACAGTTCAACTATTATATAATATGATTGTAGGAGTAAATCAAGTTTTCCACTAAAAGTTGTTGACGTCCCCCCTCCAAATGAATATATTAAAAATAAAATGATGAAGGCAAAATAAAATTATCATTAAGTATCATATTTGTTAAATGACTTATAGCATTTATGTGTTCTAGTTATTTTCAATCTCTTTACAAATACAGGAACACATTGTTTTATTGTGATTTGCTTTATTGCACTTTGTAGAGACTGCAGTTTTACAAATTGAACGTTTGTGGTAACTCTGCATTGAATAAATCTATCAGCACCATTTTTCTAATACAAAGTGCTCACTTTGTGTCTCTTTGTCGCACTTTGATCATTCACACAATATATTAAGCGATTCCATTATTATTCTATACTTTATCTGTTTTGTTATATCTACGATCATTGATGTTACTCCTGTAATTGTTATGGGGCACCACACACCACAACCATATAAGACAGTGAAATGTTGTGTGTGTTCAGACTACCCCACTGACCAGCTGTTATTCATCTTTCTTCTTCTACTGGAGACTCCCTGTTCCCTGAGACACAAAAATATTGAAATTTAGCTGATTGATAGTCCTACAATGGCCTCTAAGTGTTCAACTGAAAGGAAGAGTCATAATCTTTTACTTGAAGTCAAATGGTAGAAATGATTAACTTTAGTGAGGAAGGCATAGAAAGCCAAGATAGGCTAAAAGCTAGGCCTCTTACACCAAACAGTTAGGCAAGTTGTGAATGCACACGAAAAGTTCTTAAAAGTGCTAGTCCAGTGAAAACATGAATGATAAGAAATCAAAACAACTGTATTACAGATATGGAGATAGGGTTAGTGGTCTGGATAGAATATCAAACCAGCCACAATATCCACTTAAGACAAAGCCTAATCCAGAGCAAGGCGTTAATTATCTTTAATTCTATGAAAGTTGAGAGAGTTGAGGAAGCTGCAGAAGAAAAGTTTGAAGCCAGCAGAGGTTGGTTTATGATATTTAAGATATGATGCCCTTAACACAAGAGATGATGCAGAAGCTGAAGCAAGTTATCCAGAAGATCAAGCTAAGACAACTGATGAAAGTGGTTATGCTAAACAACAAATTTTGGATGTCGATCAGACAGCCTTCTAATAGAAGATGATATCCCTATAAAACAATAAAACAATGAAGAAAACAAAGTAACTAGGTAACAATCAATATGATGACTGGAACAATATGTCACATCTCATAGTAACTTTGAATGTCAATTATGTAAATGCTCCACTTAAATGATACAGATTGTCAGAATGGATACCATAATCACAATCCAAATACTGCTGTCTTCAAGAGACACACCTAACCATGTAAGGATTCTTATAGACTCAAGCTAAAGGGATAGAAAAACATATTCCACACAAATGGAAACCAAGGGCAAGCAGGAGTAGCTATTCCCATATCAGATGAAACAGACACTAAAACAACAAAAGTAAAAAAAAACAAAAAGATGAAGAAGGTCATTATATAATGATAAAAGGATAATCCAACCAGAAGATGTTATAATCCTAAATATATATGCACTGGAGCTCCCAGATTCACAAAATTATTACTACTAAACCTATGAAAAGAGGCAAACACCAATACAATGATAGAAGCGATTTCAACACTCCACTGACAGCATTAGACAGATCATTGAAGCAGAAATTCAACAAAGAAATGCTAGACTTAAACTGCACTCTAGAGCAAGTGAACCTAACAGATATTTATAGCACATTCTAAGCAATAACTGAAAAATACACATTATTCTAATCACCCTACAAATCATTCTCCAAGATAGAACACATAACAGACCACAAAGCAAGTCTCAATAAATTTTAAAACTTGAAACAATATCAAGTATCTTCTCAGACTATAGCAGAACGAAATTAGAAATTAATTCCTAAAGGGACCCTCAAGAATATACAAATACATGGAAATTAAACAACCTACTTCTGAACTATGTTTGGGTTAACAATAAAACCAAGGTGAAAATCTAAAAAGTATTAAAAATGAATGATAATAGTGACACAGGTTATCAAAACCTCTGTGATACTGCAAAAGCAAGGCTAAGAGGAAAGTCTATAGCACTAAATACCTACATCAAAAAGTCTGAAAGATCACAGATTGACAACCTAACATCACACCTCAAGAAACTAGATAAACAAGAAAAAAACAAACCCAAAATTAGCAGAAGATAAACAACAACAACAACAACAAAGATCAGAGCAGAACTAAGTGAATTTGAAATCAAAAATCAATACAAAAGGTAAATGAAGCAAAAAGTTTTTTCTTTGAAAAGATGAACAAAATTGATAGACCATAAGCCAGATTAACCGAGAGAAGGTTCAAAAATAAACTCAATTAGAAATTAAAATGGAGATATTACAACTGACACCACGGAAATAGAAAAGATCCTTCAAGACTATTATAAACACCTCTATACATACAAACTAGAAAGTCTAGAGGAAGTGGATAAATTCCTGAAAACATACAACCCTCTTAGCCTGAATTAGGAAGAAATAGAAATCCTGAACAGACCAATAACAAGCAGTGTGATTGAATCAGTGACAAAAAATGTGTCAGCCAACAAAAGTTCAGGGTCAGATGGCTTCACAGCCAATTTCTATCAGATATTCAAAGAGGAATTGATACCTATACTACAGGAATGATTTCAAATGATTGAGAAAGAGGGACTATTCCTAACTCATTCTACAAAGCAAGTATATTCTAATAACAAAGACAGGGAATAATATAACAAAAAAGAAAACCATAGACCAATATTCCTGATGAACATAGATGGAAAAGTCCTCAAAAAAATATTAGCAAACCAAATTCGACAGCGCATCAAAATGATAATTCACTATGATTATGTGGGTTTCATTCCAGGGATACAGGGATGATTAAACACACACAAGTTGACAAATGTGATTCACCACAAAAACAGAATTAAAAACAAAAACCACATGATAATCTCAATAGACGTAGAAAATCATTCAATAAAACCCAGCATCGCTTTATGATCAAAACTCTCAGTAACCTAGGCATAGAAGGAATGTACCTCAAAATAATAAAAACCATGTATTACAAACCCACAGCCAACTCATACTGAATGAGGAAAAGAAGAAAACATTCCCTTTAAGAACTGGAAGAATACAGGGATGCCCATTTTCATCACTTCTATTCAACTAGCACTGAAAGTCCTAGCCAGAGCAATCAGGGAAAAGAAATAAATAAGTACATCCAAATTGGAAAATAGGAACTCAACTTATCCGTTTACAGTTGATATGATCATAGACCTAGGAAACCCTAAAGACTCCTTCAGAAGGCTTCTAGATTTGATAAATAAATTTGATAAAGTCTTGAGCTACAATATCAATGTACACAAATCAGTTGTACTTCTATACACCAATAACAACAGATTTGAAAACAAATCAACAACTCAATCCCTTTTACAATAACTAAAAAAATTCTGGGAATATGCTTAACCAAAGAGGTAAAAGATCTCTAAACCTAGAACTACAAAACACTGCTGAAATAAATAATAGGCAACACAAACACATGGAAATACATCCGATGCTCATGGACTGGAAGGATTAATATCATGAAAATGACTATACTGCCCAAAACAATCTACAGATCAATGCAATTCCTACCAAAATACCAACATCATTTTCACATAAATAGAAAAAATAATTCAAAAATTTCTTTGGAACCAAGAAAGAGCCTAGTGAAAGCAATTCTAAGCAAAAAGAACAAATCTGGAGCCATGGCATTACCTGACTTCAAAGTATACTACTAGGATATAGTAACCAGGATAGTATGGTACTGATATAAAAGTAAATGCATAGACCAATGAAAAAGAATAGAGAATTCACATATAAAGCCAAATCGACCAACTGATTTTCAACAAAGCATACAAAAACATAAACTGGGGAAAGGACTTTATGTTCAATAAATGGCACTGGGAAAACTGGATAGCCATATGTAGAAGAGTTAAACTAGATCCCTATCTCTCACTATATACAAAACTCAACTCAAGTTGGATCAAAAACCTAAATTTAAAATCTGAAAACATAAAAATTCTAGAAGAAAACCTAGGGAAAACTCTTCTGGATATTGGTCTAGGCAAATAGTTTATGATTTAACCCAAAAGCAAAAGCAACAAAAATAAAAATAAACAAATGGAATCTAATTAAACTAACAATCTTCTGCACAGCAAAAGAAATAATCATCAAAGTCAACCCACAAAATATGACCCACAAAAAAGACAATTCACGAAATGGTAAAAACTATTTGCAAACTATGAATCTGACAAATAACTAATATCTAGTATCTGCAAGGAACTCAAATCAGCACAAAAAAATCACATCAAAAAGTAGGTAAATAATGTAAGCAGACATTTCTTAAAAGAATATACAAATAGTTAACAAACATATGAAAACGTGCTCAACATCACTAATCATCAAGGAAATGAAAATTAAAACCACAGTGGGAAACCACCTTACCTTGGCCAGAATGACCATTATTAAAAAGTAAAAAAAAACAATAAATGTTGGAGTTAATGTAGTAAAAAGGGAAATCTTATATACTGTTTGTGGGAATGTAAGTTACCATAACCTCTATGGAAAACAATATGGAGATTTCTTTAAAAATACTATTCAACCCAGCAATTCAACTGCAGGGCATCTACCCAAATGAAAATTAGTAATTATATAAAAAAGACACCTACATGTGTTTGTTTATTGCAGCACAATTCACAATTGCAAAGATGTGGAACCAACATAAGTGCCCATCAATTGATGAGTGGACAAAGAAAATGTGATACATATACATCATAGAATACTTCTCATCCATAAAAAAGAATGAAAAAAATGTCTTTGGCAGCAACTTGGATGGAGCTGGAAGTTGTTATTTTATGTGAAATAATTCAGGAAAACTTTCTACTGATAAGTGAGAGCTAAGCTATGGGTATACAAAGATATACAGAAGGGTGTAATGGACATGAGAGACTTTGAGGAGGAAACAACATATTGGGTACAATATACACTACTCAAGTGACAAGTGCACTAAAATCTCAGACTTCATCACTAAACAATTTGTTTATGTAACCAAAAACCACTTGTACCTCTAAAGCTATTGATTTTTGTAAAAGATATATTTGTTGACTACCATGTAAAAAGTTGCTATTATATTTTATTAAATCTCCCATTGATCTGGATGCTGAAAAAGGAAAGTGAAAATATTCAGTCACCTGGCAAATAAGATACAATTATGTTATTGAAATATAGTGACATACATATTAAATGAAATATGAATAATTTTGTCAAATTTTTAAAGTGAATTTTGCATCACTAATTGGCCTTATGCAAATAGTACCTTGTGGAGGCCTATAAATGAAGTTTGTCAAAAAATGGTGTCATTTACACACCCAGATAGACAGCAATGAGATACTGATGATTTCATTATGATTGACATTAAATGCAAAGCTGAAAGAAAACAAAATAAAAATTTTTCAAGTTCCAACACAAACCAGAAGAAATGCAAAGAAATTATTTCCCTGAAAGAATGTATAAAAACTGAGACCAGAAATAGAAAAATCACTAGACATCTGGGAAGCTTAAGGTGTTGACTGAGCCATCGTGTACACCTCACCTCTCTGGCTTCTCTAAATACCACTGAAATGAAAGAAGAAAACAGAAAAAAAAATAACAAGGTCCACCATTAACATATCATTTTTTTAAGTGCAAGACAGATTTTTTGAAAAATGGGAGACAGAAATCAGACATGATTGTAATGATATGTAAGTAATACAGAGTAAAGCTCAACCAATAACAAACACAGAAGAGGAATGATTCAAATAAGAACCTCTTAAAGGAAATCCCAGATAAACTTTACAGTTGGAATCTACAGGTACAAAAAGTTTCTTTGGGCCTTGAACCAATAACCAGGAAAGCCAGAAATGAAGCTGCTAAGCTCGCTGTCCTCAGGACTAAGCACCCAGAATTGCTCTCTTTTGAATAGCCGAGGGTTTATTCTGGGAGGGTTTCTAATTTGGCTGCTGAGGATAAAGAGAAGCAAAGCATAACTTGAATTTACTGAATCTTCGAGGTGGGTAAAGAGAAGAAAGGATAAAAAAATAAGCTTCACTCACTGGTGATATCCAAAAAGCAGAGACCACAGAAGAAAATGAAGATGCCATCTAGAACTTTCATAGCCAGAGAGGAAAAGTCAATGTCTTGGGTTCAAAGCTTCAAAGGACAGGCTGACGTTCTTGTAGCATCTAATGCAGCTGGTGACCTGAAGGCAACATCCATTTACTATTTTGAAAATAGTAGGGCCCATAAGAATCCTCTGAATCTATTTTACTTGTGTTTTATAAATTGAACAACAAAGCCTTGATGATCACAATGTTTTGCAAATAAACTTCTAAAAGAGAATTTTTGTGATTTTAAAAAATTTAATAATTATCTATTGAGTATTTACTAGGTGACAGGCTCCTTATTAAGTTCTGAGATTACAGTGGTGAATAAAAGAAATATCCTCAGTAACTTTATGTAATTTTCAATGTAGAAATACAATAACGAGTCCAAAATACAAGTTTATTTGGAGAATATTAGTGGCCATGCATTATAGTATAAGTTAACTGATAGAAGAAAAGATGCAAAAATTATTAGAATTGTTGTGTCTTTATTACAAAAAATATAGGATGGTTTACTGAATATTTTAAGCCCAATGTTGATACCTACTGCTTAGAAAAAAAGATTTATTTCTAAATATTACTGCTCTTTGGCAAGGCAGCTAGTCACCTAAAGTTCTGAAGGAGATGTTGTTTTCCATCTACAATGGAGATCAATGTTGCTTTTTTGCCTAATCATACAACATCCACTCTGCAGTCCATGGATCAAGGAATAATTTTGACTTTCAAGTCTTATCATTTATAAAATATACTTTGAAAAGGTATAGCAGCTGTAGATTTTGATTTCTCTGATGAATCTAGACAAAGTACATTGAAAACCTTGTGGAAAGAATTTACCATTCTAGATACCATTGAGAATACTTGTGAGTCACAGTAAGAGGTTAAAATATAAGATTAACAGAAGTTTGGGAGAATTTGATACAAATCCTCATTGATGACCTTGAGAGAGCCAAGACTCGAGAGGAGGAAGTAATTGCAGATGTGGTGGAAATAGCAAAATAAGTAAAATTAGAAGTGGAGCCTGAAGATGTGACTGAAATGCTACAATTTCATGATGAAACTTGAATGGATAAGAAATTGCTTCTTATGCATAAGCAAGGTGTGTTTGTAGAAAGAAAGAAAGAAAGAAAGAAAGAAAGAAAGAAAGAAAGAAAGAAAGAAAGAAAGAAAGAAAGAAAGAAAGAAAGAAAGAAAGAAGAAAGAAGGAAGGAAGGAAGGAAGGAAGGAAGGAAGGAAGGAAGGAAGGAAGGAAGGAAGGAAGGAAGGAAGGAAGGAAGGAAGGAAGGAAGGAAGGAAGGAAGGAAGGAAGGAAGGAAGGAAGGAAGGAAGGAAGGAAGGAAGGAAGGAAAGGAAGGAAGGAAGGAAGGAAGGAAGGAAGGAAGGAAGGAAGGAAGGAAGGAAGGGAAGGAAGGAAGGAAGGAAGGAAGGAAGGAAGGAAGGAAGGAAGGAAGGAAGGAAGGAAGGAAGGAAGGAAGGAAAGGAAGGAAGGAAGGAAGGAAGGAAGGAAGGAAGGAAGGAACGAAGGAAGGAAGGAAGGAAGGAAGGAAGGAAGGAAGGAAGGAAGGAAGGAAGGAAGGAAGGAAGGAAGGACGGATCTTATCCTAGGGAAGATGCTATGAAATTATTGAAATGACAACAAATAATTTAGAATACTACATAAACTTAGGTAACAAAGCAGCAGCAGAGTTTGAGAAGAATGACTCCAATTTTGAAGGATGTTATATTGTGGGTAAAATGCTCTCAAACAGTAGCACACGCTGCAGAGAAGTATTTTGTGAAATAAAGAATCAGTGGCCAGGAGCGGTGACTCCCGCCTGTAATCCCAGCATTTTGGGAGGCCAAGGCGGGAGGATCATCTGAGGTCAGGAGTTCAAGACCAGCCTGGCCAACATGGTGGAACCCCATCTCTACTAAAAATACAAAAATTAGTCAGGCATGGTGGCAGGCACCTGTAATCCCAGCTACTTGGGAGGGTGAGACAGGAGAA
Source organism: Macaca fascicularis (assembly GCF_037993035.2). Lineage (NCBI taxonomy): Eukaryota > Metazoa > Chordata > Mammalia > Primates > Cercopithecidae > Macaca > Macaca fascicularis. The sequence goes on from NC_088385.1 coordinate 93,371,168, forward strand.
TCGTTTGAACCCAGTAGGCAGAGGTTGCAGTGAGCTGAGATCGTGCCACTGAGCTCCAGACTGGTCAACAAGGAGCAAAACTCTGTCTCAAAAAAAAAAAAAAAAGTAATCAGTCAATGCAACAAACTTAATTGTCGTCTTATTTTCACAAATTGCCATGGTCACCCCAGTCTTCAGCAACCACCACCGTGATCAGTCAACAATCATTGACATTGAAGTAAGACCCACCTCCAGCAGAGAGGATTACAATTGTTAGAGGCTCAGATAATACTTAACAGTTTTTAGCAATAAGGTATTTTTAAATTAAGGTGTGTACATTTTTCTTTAGATATAATTCTATTCCAAGGTTAATACACTACAGTATAGCATAAACATAACTATAATATGCACTGGGAAACAACAATTTTGTGGGACTTGCATTACTGCAATATTCATTTTGCAGGTGTCTGGAACCAAACTTGCAATATATATGAAGTATATTTATATTTCCACTGACATTATATATATATATGTATATACATATATACACATGTACATTTCTGTTAACTCAATACCGTAATTGTAGTTTTATGTTATTATATAGGTTTCTCAAACATAATTATCCATTAATGTGGATGTTTTCTATTACAGTGATTAAACAGAAATTTCAACCACTCATTTTGTCATAGAAGCATGCTGAATAGACTTGGAGAAAAATTTAAAATCTTGAAAATTTTATTACTTTAAATTACTGACCATGAAAAACAAATGAACATTTACTACTGCAAAAAATATTAATTACAACTGATGGAATAGCCGTAAATTTCAGTGAGAAAACAATAGCCCCTGTGTAGGAGAGCCCAAATATCAACCCACCCCAACTATCTACCAAACTCTTTTTGTTGTTGTTGTTTTGTTTGTTTTTTTGAGATGGAGTCTGGCTCTGTCGCCCAGGCTGGAGTGCAGTGGCGCGATCTTGGCTCACTGCAAGCTCTGCCTCCTGGGTTCACACCATTCTCCTGCCTCAGCCTCCTGAGTAGCTGGGACTACAGGCGCCCACCACCACGCCTGGCTAATTTTTTGTATTTTTTAGTGGAGACTGGGTTTCATCGTGTTAGCCAGGGTGGTCTCCATCTCCTGACCTCGTGATCTGCCCGACTCGGCCTCCCAAAGTGCTGGGATTACAGGAGTCAGCCACCATGCCCGGCCTGTCTACCAAACTCTTTTAGCGAAGTTTTACCAAATTTTCTCATGCTAATTCTTCTCATTCATATAAGTTACTCCCTCTGCATTAGTTCATGCTCATCAGTGTTTAATCCTGTTTTAATATTTTCATGCTTCCAAAAATAAACTCCCCTACTACTTTGTCTCTCTAGTAACCATATTTCTACCTTGGAAAATATCTCAAAAATATTTATTTTCTCATTTTACAATATCTTCTCAGCTCACTTTTATAGTACATCCATCCCCCAAGGCACTAAAATAGTCCTCATTTTACCTGGTATTCTAACAATTAACTGATTCCTTCTTGAACCATCTTCTTCTCTTGTCTCTAGTGATACCATATTCTCCTTATTTCTTTCATACCATGCAAAGTCTTTCTATCCCAGGCTCATTTGCTGGCTCCTTTTCCTCTGTCTGCATAATAGGTTTGGAGAATTTCTTGACTGATCATGGACCCCTTTTTCTTCTCAACCTACAGTTTCCCTGCAGATAATTTTATCTGGTTCCATGGCTTTACATATAATCTTTCTTGTTGACTACCAAATTTAGATCTGCAATCTGACCTTTTTCCACTGCGCTTTAAATATGATTCTCCATCTGCATACTGATCTCAATTCCTGGCTCTCTAACAAGGATTTTAAAATTCAAACATGGCAAAATAGAACAATTGACTCTACCATATCGTTGCAAACCTGACCTTACTCCAGTCTTCCATATTTTAATATGGAATTCTTTCAGTTAAAATTATTTGAGTTAAAATCAAAGTCTTAAATTTTTATCTTAATGTTTTATTCTAACAAAAATGCATAACATAAAGTTTACCATATTAACTATTTCTGAGGTACAGTTCTGTAGTATTAAGTACATATTCACTTTGTTGCACAACTAATCTCCAGAACATTTTCATCTTTCAGAACTGAAACTCTACACCCCTTAACTCCCCGACAGGAAAGATTTATTGACATATGCAACAATACAGATGAATTTGTAAATTATACTGAGTGATAGAAGCTAAACAAAAAAGTACATACTATATGACTTCTTTTATATAAAGTTCTAAAAATGCAAACTTATCCATAGTGACAGAAAGCAGATCAGCTGTTGCCTGGGAACAAGAAAGGTGGGGGTGGAAGAATTGGTGTGAGGGATTGCAAAGGATCACAAAATTTTTGTAGGTAACAGATGTATTCATTATTTTTATTGTCATGAAGTTTTCAGTAGTATACACACATGTCTACACTTATCACATCACACACTTTAAATATATGTAGTCTAATTTATGCCAATTATATTGCAAATATGACATTTATAATAAGTTCACAAATAAAACTTCTAAAAATTAGAAAGAAAATAATTCAGTATGTAAAGGCAAAAATATATGTTCAAAATCTTCACAAAATAAGATATCCAAATGACCAATACCATGTGCGAGAATATTCAATATTATTTCTCATAATTATGCACATGTACCCTAGAACTTAAAGTATAATAATAATAAAAAATAAATAAATAAAAAAAGATTCCAATGGCAAAAAAATTTTAAAAAAATAAAATTAAAATTAAAAAAAATATTCATTCACCATATTGAGTAAAATTTATAAAAATAAACATTTCAAGATTTGAGGGAATGTGAAACCCATATACAACCGAAAGAATTGGAAATTAGCAAAAGCAGTTTGAGAAACTGGCAATACATACTAAAGCTGAAAATATACTCATCTTATGACCCAAGAATTCCACTCCTAGTTTCATATTCAAGAAGTATATGCACATGGCATCAAAAGATACACATTAGATTGCTCATGACAGCTCTCTTTGCAACAGACAAAAACTGGAAATTATCCAAATGTCCACCTGCAGTAAAACTGAAGAATATCTTTTAAAATATTTACATAATAGAATAAAATATATCAATGAGAATGAGCAAACTTTTGCTATACATGACAACATGGGTGAGTCTTAAACCTAATGTTGAGAAACGATGTAATAAACAAATATTATGTCTCATATAATTTTATTTCTATAGACTGCAAAAATGGTTAATTTTATTTTGGTAAAAGTAGTCAATCTACTGATTATCTTTGGGGTAGACTGGGTTTAACAACTAGGAAAAGGTACAAAATAATCTTTCAAATATTGGTAGTATTTTATTTCCTGTTAGAGTTATATTTCATTATAGAGATGTATTCACTGTGCAAATGTACTGGGTTGTTCACTTAAGGGTTTGCAATTTCTGGCTATGTGTTATGCTTCAGTAAAACTTTATATGTATATGTGTGTGTGTGTGTATGTATATATATGAACACATATAGCTACACATAAAATATATCACAAAAATATAGAATAAAATGTATTGTGATTTATGTTCTTTAGAACATATTATTTTTTATAAATATATAACTTGAAATACTTTGTGAAAATTTATTGCTAAGATAAGGACCCATTTTTCTCCTGATAATGAAAACAAAACACTTGGATAAGGTGAAAAAGTTCCAGTAAATAAAAAGTCATTTGAATAATTACTCATCCCAGGAAAGCTGTTCCAAATGGCCTTGGTAAAGTACATAATGCATTTATTTTTCTCAAAAGAATACACCATTATAGCACAGATATTTATTTGTATTCATTTCACATTATTTATGAAACTTCTTGAGGCTCTGACTTAGAGAAAGCAACCAGCTGTTTTTGTGATTTGCAAAATCAATGTGTAAAAGACAAAAAGGCAAAAAGTAGTATTTTATCATTTATATTGTCTTACTGCTTTTTTACTCACTTTCTTAATATGAATACCATGCATTATTTCCTATATTATCTACTGTTCATATACAATGAAAACTACTATCAGGACTTAAAGTTACATCATGTAACTCATTCTTAAATATATATGGATGTGATTAGCCATGGTGGAAAGAGTGTGGATTTCACAACTGTAATGAACAGTTTGAATGTATGTAAATTTGGACAAGCTGCATACTATTGCCATGCCTCTGTTTAATTATCTATGAGAGGGAGATGGTAATACTAAACTTACTGGTATGCAAATGTAAGCATTATATGTAAATATATAAAAATTGTTCTAATCTACATGCTTACCATTACTATGTTATGCACTACTAAGAAGTTTTATTGGGCTATGCATTCCTAGTGTTTTACATCAAAAGATAAGTTTGGAATACATTGATTTAAACATTGATAAAAAGATGAACAATACAAAAGCTAAGGGATCGTAGAACAGTGACCCTTCAACAGGAACAGTATCCCAAAGGAGTGCCCTTTCTAAATGAGCAGCAGAATTCTGTTTTGTTTGTTTGTTTGTTTGTTTTGAGATGGAATTTCACTCTTGTTTCCCAGGCTGGAGTGCAATGGTGCGATCTTGGCTCACCACAGCCTCTGCCTCCCAGGTGCAAGCAATTATCCTGCCTCAGCCTCCCCAGTAGCTGGGATTACAGACATGCGCCACCACTCCCAGCTAATTCTGTATTTTTAGTAGAGACAGGGTTTCTTCATGTTAGTCAGGCTAGCCTTGAACTCCTGACTTCAGGTGAAGCATCCACCTTGGCCTCCCAAAGTATCATTCTTTTTTTATAACTGCGACTGAGCACTTTGGCCTGAGTAAAAAAGAATGACTGGAAATAACTTGGCTATCAAAGTAACAATAATTGTGTCAATAAACTTAGTTTAGAGATATTTACCAGTGAATAAAATATTTACACTTCATGAGTACCAGTTTTGTTTGTTTGTTTTTAAAAGAACAAGTTTAACAGACTTGTTTACAATGAAAAGCCCACATGTTGACTAGAGTCTGATCTCATTGTAAATCGTATTGATGTAAGTCGACTTGATTTATAGTCTCCTTCATATTTACGTAGAAAAAAAAAGGATCTTTTTAAATAATGAGAAGATCCTTATTTAAAAAAAGTAAAAGGGGAATGAGAGGAAAAGAGAGAGTCAGAGAGAAGACGTTAGAAAGATAATTAGAGCAAGAGAGAGCAATAAATAAAATGAACCAAATAATCAATAGGTAAATCTGACTGAGGTTCGTTTTTTTTCTATGACATGCATATGCCATAACATGTTATTATCTCAACTAATTTAGTATTTTCAGAATTTGACTGTATGTGTATAACTAATCATCTCAAACATAATATTCATTTAAAATTGTTTTGTTTCTTTCTAAGAGCAAAACAATTTTTGCCCTTTTTTCCATATGGTTTATTTTTGAATGGCTATATTGTGCCAGAAAGCAGATCAATGATTTGCTGGAGATGGGGCTGGGGTAGAAGTGTTGACTGAAAAAGACACTGTTTAATGTGAGAAAACCATTCCATATTATGATTTGATGGTGGTAACATACTGGCATAAATATATCAATCTGATCAAATTGTACACTTAAAATGGATGCATTTTTTAGTTGTGAATTTTATTTAAATAAAACAAATTAATACTAGAAAATAAATTTATGGCTAAATCAAGTTGTCAATATAAGTACTTTGTATCTCATATTTTGAATAATTCAGAATCTTCCCTTCTGGTGTCACAGTTTTCAAGTCAATCGCTCATCATATTAAACTGATTCTGGTTAATACTGTGTTCTTACTACTATTAGGAAGACATTGTGGAGATAACTGTTATTAACAGCTACATAAATAAAACATAAATTCTGTTCTCAACAACTGGCAATCTAGTTTTAAAAAGTAGAGTATGCATAGTAACAAGGAAATGAAAACTATGATGATCTTCGTACTATTATAGTTGGTAAAATGTCTCCCCCATACTGCATTTGGTGTCATTTAGCATAACCACAACGGCAGACTTCAGATAAACGTGATTTTTTTTTTTTCAGGAACTCTAGATAAATATGTATTAAGCCTGCATTTAATTTTTAATTAATTGATTTGTTATGTTTGTACTGTCTACATAGAGAGTAAAATAAATAATAAGAATATATTTAGCTTCTCCTGTACAATAAGAATTATTCTAACATTTGTATTGGTGAATGAGTATTCCAAAATGATTATGTCAGCCATCCAATATATAGACCAAATACAAGTTGAACAATAGTATAGTTATAGATGCAAATATAGATATTGAGGTAGATAGAATGAAGCCATTTTTTTACAAGCAATGTTTGCCTACTTAGGTGTTTTGTACTTGCTGATCTCTCCAAGTATACTCCTCCTCCATATACTGCATACCATTCCCTCTTACGTTTCCAGGCTTTTGCAAATGTCACTATGGCAAAGCTTTCCATGCCCTGCCCATTTTCCTTCAGCATCACTGATTCCCCTACATGTTTGAGACCTTTTGCTGCATGCATCTGAGATGTTGCTTTCATTGGCCAATGGCACATGATTGACAAGCATACAGGTCAGCTCAGAAGGTAAAATATGTTCCCCAAAGCAGCCTTCAGTTAATGAGAGAAGGGAATTAGTGGTCAAGTGCCTCGCATTTCCCTCAGTCTTTGGATGATAAGATATGAGACATGGTTCACACAATGTCCCAGAATTCCATAGAAGAATGGAGCCCGTGTTGCCTGTAGCCGTTTCCTGATTATTTGTACACTTTTTATTGGAATCCTTTCCTTCTCAGCACTTTCCTATTTCCTGCCATGGTTCTTGAGAATCACCACACACAACTTACTTGTACCTAATTTCTTGCTTCAGAGTTAGTTTCCTGGAAATCCTACCTAAGATAGTCACATTCTTAAATGAAAAATTTACTTTCACCACCCTTGGGAGTGGTGGCGGGCCCCTGTAGTCCCAGCTACTCGGGAGGCTGAGGCAGGAGAATGGTGTGAACCCTGGAGGCGGAGCTTCCAGTGAGCCGAAATCGCGCCACTGCTCTCCAGTCTGGGAGACACAGCGAGACTTCGTCTGAAAAAAAAAAAAAAAAAAAAAAAAAAGAATTGCAACTCCAGCCTAAATCAAGCATAGTCATCTCCTTACCCTATCTTAATACGCTTCACTGCATTGTTATGAAATGAAAAATTATATCATTTGCTCTTTACGTACTACCTGAATCCCTTACTGGAAAGTAAAGCTATGAGAGGAGGAACTTTTGTTTGTTTGGTGTATCTCTAGTACCTATAATTATACCTAGTGAATGGAAGGTGCTCAGTGAATTATTTTTGAAGAAATAAATTATTTAAATGAATCTTATAAAAAAAAACTAAGCTAACATCAATATTTTCTTCTAAGATTGACAAGGTAGCCTTGGAAATTGGCAAGGAGATAGTGTTTAACTCAACTTTGTGTCTTCCCCAGACAAATCAAAGAACTATGAGTCTAATATAACGAATGCTAAAACATACATTTCATTAAAGCTTTGAGTCTTGCTTCAATGTAATTTTAAACTGTCAAGGAAAGCTAAGAACTGGAACCTTTTATTTTACAACTCAAATAGCTAGGCTTCAGATCTTTATCATTGAGGAGTATATGATTCAAGCAATTATTAAATCTACAGATGTTCAGCTATAAGCTTTACAACGTTTCTTGTCACTGAAAAGAGAGTAGAGGTATATTGTAGATATAGCCAGAAAAAGTTAGTTGGGCTAAGACAAAATGTAACTTAATTTTTATTGTTGGGGGTTACAAAATGTTTAGGTGGTATGTAACAATGTGCTAAATAAGAAAAATAATAATTGAGAATATACAATCAATAATTTTCAGTTATAATATTTATGGCAATGCCTGTTTTCTTATATACTGGAGTTTTTTAAGAAAACATAGTGAGCTTTCAGGTATTACTGTGAAAAAAAGAATAGTATGACATTATGATGTTTGAGGAAGTTTTAGTTATATAGGTTTTGGTTCAAATTCCAACTCTGCAATTTACTAAAGGTACACTCCTGTATGATTTCAGATTTACCTAATTTTGTTTCTATTTTTAGTGGGGTAAAATACATAAGGTAATGTGCAGAACTCTTAATTGCATAGTTTGATGTATCTTCAAGAAGCTAACACATTCATTGAGATAGCCATTTAGCAAATCAAATTATAGAATATTTCAAAGATCTCAAAAGCCTGCCTTGTGGGCCCTACCAATTATCACTCTAGCCAGCCACTCTCTGGTAATGACTCTTCTCACTTCTGTCACCATAAAATAACTAAGTCTGTTTTTGAAATTTTTATAGATGTAATAGCACAGTATGTTTTATGTCTAGTTTTATTTGCAGAATATTCTATTTATAAGATTTAGTACCATTGTTCCATGTAGTAGCCATTTGATCATTTTCATTTTATGCACTCTCACATTGTGTGACCACTACTAATGGTTTTATGACCACATCTAATTTACCCATTCCAAATTTGATGGAAATGTGAGATATTTTTGTTCATTAATATTTATTTTGCTTTGACTGTTGAATGGGTGCAGAGTTTTCTTTTGTGGTAATGAAATGCGTTTGAACTAGATGGAAATGGTGGTTATACAACATTAAGAATGTGTTGGATATCACTGAATTGCACCTTTAAAATAGTTAATTATATGTCACGTGATTTTGTCCTGAATAAAAAGTACTGTGTTGCTTTGAACATTGTATCTCATTTTTGCCCTCTTTATACTGTGAAGTATTCGTATGTTCAGCTTTGGTAGATACTGCCAAGTTTTCTCTGTGGCAGTGCCAGTTTCCACATTCATCGAGAGTAAATGAGATTTCTAGTCCTCCACATCATTGTCAACAGGATTTGTTTTTTCCCATACTCATTGGTTTTAATCTGTATTTCACTGGTGATGAATGATGTTGAGCACCTCTACATAAGTTGATTATCTTTTTGGATAGTTTGTTAGCGAAGTGCTTAGTTTTTTTATTAGATTGTCTTTTCATACTAATCTATATAAATTTATGTATTCTAAATCATTTTCCTCAGATTAACACATTCCTGACAATTATTCAAATTGTCAAAATATTCTCTCATTCTGTGGTTTTGAATTTTACAGTTTTACTCTCCTAAGAGTGAATAGAAGTTCTTACTTTCACCATAGTTCAATTTTCCAATTTTCCCTTTATACTTAGTGCTTCTTGAGTTTTGTTAACATATATTTAACTATATCAAAGTAACAACCATATCTTGTTATTTTCTGGAGTTTTCATTGTATTACTTTTTACATTTGAGTTTAAGATCCTTGGAATTAATTACCTGGTAGTATGTAACCTAGTAATCAAGCTTCTTTCTTTTTCTATTTTTCCTTCCTTCTTTCCTTCTAACACACACACACACACACACACACGTTTATCTATATGTATGAATATATAAATGTGACTATACACATATGTACATATGATTGTTTACATACACATGTTTGTATACACATATGTATGTTTTTATCCATATATGGGCACATGTATACATTTATGTATTCATACTTATGTATATGGGTAGATATATTGCAATAGATATTGTATAAATCATCTTCTTCTACATTATGTGTTATTTTGTTATTTTTATCATATATCTGGTAATTATATAAATATGAGTCCGTTATATCAGTCTTATTTAGTTCCTTTGAAGGTGATGTGGTTTGGATGTATGTCTCACATAAATCTCATATAGAAATGTAATCGCCATTGTTGGAGGTGGGGCCTAGTAGGAGGTGATTAGATCATGGTGCGGATTTCTCACAAATGGTTTAACATCATTCCTCTTGGTACTGTCATCATGATAGTCAGGAAGTTCTTGTGAGATCTGGTTGTATAAAAGTGTGTAGCACCTCCCCTCTTGCTCTCTCACTCCTGCTTTCGCCATGCAATATACAAGCTCCTGCTTCACCTTCCTCCATGATCAAAAACTGGGAGAGGCCTTCCCAGAAGGAGAGGCACTGTTTCCTGTACACCTGCAGAATCTCATGCCAACTAAACATCTTTTCTTATAAATTAGCCAGTCTCAGGTATTTCTTTATAGCAATGTGAGAACAAACACACAAAGCATTATGCCATTCCTTTAACCTCCTTTTGAAGATGTTTTCTCTTTGTTTTGATTTTCAATAGGTTTACTATGAAGTGGCTAGATTTTTCTTGTACTTGGGATTCTTGTAGCTTCTTCAATTTTTGGTACTATGTCTTTTGTCAGATTTGAAAAATTATTCACAAGTGGCTCTTTGATTTTATGTTTGCCTATTATTTTCTCTCTTTCCAAAACACTGATTATATATAGATCCCATTTTATGGTCTTTGTTCTTCAAGATGGATAGTCTTTGATTAATTCATTCTTTTAAAATAAGACTATACGTTAATCCTCTCTTCTTCAAAGGCAATCTTCTTTTACACCCACCTACTGAATTATTTATTATGGTTATCAAAAATTTCAGTGCTAGGATTTTCACATTACACACGCACACACACACACACTTTTAATTATAGTTCTCTGTTGAAATTTTCAATATTCTATTTTTCAGAATGTATTAATCATAATTGTTTAAAAGGTTGAATTTCATTTCAGTAAACCTGAATAACTATTCTATTACTTAATTTTTATCTTGGTTTTCAATCATTCGACCCCTATATTCTAGTAGAATCAATTATTTTTATTTAATTACTGGCAGATAGAAACTCGTGGGCAAATCACCTGATTCAGCTGAGGTTGACCTGTTTCTTGCTTGGTTTTCTACAAGGCAGAGCTCTTCTGGCATCCGCACTGAAAGTGTGCAGTACTAACTAGGGCCATTCTCGCTTATTAGTACCTGAACTTCAACTGTTGACTTCCTTGTCTTGTGTGACTGCCAGATTCTCTGCTTTGTTTGTAGCGGCTATTTTCTTCTTGATTTCTATTTATTTAGTATATGCATTTGTATTTTAGGGGGTGAAAAATGCCTTAACGTATATTACACATAAAATACTAGGCTCAAATTTCTACACTTTATTTTTCTTCTAGAATATTGATTTCCTGAATATAGGGCCAAATTATTGAAAACCAAGAGAAAAATTAAGTAATAGCATCTTCACTCAGGCTTAGTAGATTTTGAAATTATCAAACACAGACTTGTAAATAATTATGATTAATACATGCAAAGGTACTGCTTAGTAACTTTGACTCCAGTGTTTGTCTCCCTAGCCCAGTGAGTTTATGGTCAACTGTAGACTGTATTTGTCTATTCAGACTTTATGTCCAAGCCATGGATTAGCAAAAACCATACAGAAGGGAGTGGAAGAGAATGGAGGTAAATGATGGGCTTGCTACAAAGGATATTTTCTCTCTGATCTTGTTCTTCCAATCTTTAATTGCATTGAAATCTTCAGTCACATGAGTTTTGCATGTAAGACTCTTATTGTTGCTCTTAGTGAAGGAGTAAGTCTTATATCTGTTACTACACTATAGACAGAAATGAAAGTCTGAGGAAGTTATTTAAACTCTCCTGGTTTTTCTTTCTTTAAATGAGAATGAATATACCACTCAAAGTGTATATTTAAATCGTAGTTAAGAAGATTTCTTACGTAGAGTTCACTGCAGAGTACACTGTGATTAATAAAGAATAGAGGTTATTATTGTTAGTTTGGTTCATTAATAAACAATAATACTAATTACCATAACAATATTAGAAAGTATACAGTACTCAAATATAAAATATATGAAATTATAATACCAAGAAGAGGGTTTCAGTTTTCAGTAGAAACACAATTATATTTCTATAAATATTGCTTATTAAGTTGTTCTGTTCCGGAAACATTCTATTTATGTAAATCTTCTGGACTAATAAGGGAAAATGTCACCTAGTTTAAGTAATTTGGTGAGAATTCATTCAGCTATGAGTCAAATAAACTTAAGAGTAGGAAGCATGATTTTTTTCATGCTGCAATATGTCCAGTAGTAGGTAACCTAGACCAGCATGGTGACTCAAAATGACACTTGGAACTTGACTCTCTCAATCTTGCAGCTCCACTATTTACACTCTTTGGCTTTTGTCTGCTTTTCATGTTTGACTCTTGTTGATAGGAGGGACAAGTCTCCTCCAGCATCATGTATGCAGTATAGGCAAGAATGGGAAGTTGACAGCAATAATAAGACAATTATTCTTATGTCGGGAAAACGCATTTCCCCAGAAATTATGAGGACTTTTGCTCACTGGATTCTTGCAAGAACTTTAACTATAACTGTAAGGACTGTGGAGACATGTAGCTTTTTAGCTATGTGTATCAACTTTCCATATCAAATTTATCCCACAAATGTACTCACACTTGCCATGCACCAGGATTAGATTCTTATTATCTACTTTATTGTTTCACAAATCACCATGAGCCACAAAAAGAAGATGGCATGACCAAACACATTAGGGCATTACTTACATGACTTATATGATAATGTTTTCAAAGTGCCAATAAAAGGCTCAGAAAACTATAGTAGGAAAAAAATAAAAACCTGTTATTTTCCTACAATTTTTTCTGGAAAAGAAACTAAGTTTTGGTAAAATGCCTACAATTAGAGCACAGAGCTACTATTCTTTAGGAGAAACTCAGAAAACTATTGATACGTCATAATTTATGTGCAATTATTACATCCTTTATTATTATTATTATACTTTAAGTTCTAGGGTACATGGGTACAACGTGCAGGTTTGTTACATATGTATACATGTGCCATGTTGGTGTGCTGCACCCATTAACTCGTCACTTACATTAGGTATATCTCCTAATGCTATCCCTCCTCCCTTCCCCCTCCCCACAATAGGACCCAGTGTGTGATGTCCCCCTTCCTGTGTCCAAGTGATCTCATTGTTCAATTCCCACCTATGAGTGAGAACATGCGGTATTTGGTTTTCTGTTCTTGCGATAGTTTGCGGAGAATGATGGTTTCCAGCTGCATCCATGTCCCTACAAAGGACACAAACTCATCCTTTTTGATGGCTGCATAGTATTCCATGGTGTATATGTGACACATTTTCTTAATCCAGTCTGTCACTGATGGACATTTGGGTTGATTCCAAGTCTTTGCTATTGTGAATAGTGCTGCAATAAACATACGTGTGCATGTGTCTTTGTAGCAGCATGACTTATAATCCTTTGGATATATACCCAGTAATGGGATGGCTGGGTCAAATGGTATTTCTAGTTCTAGATCCTCGAGGAATTGCCACACTGTTTTCCACAATGGTTGAACTAGTTTACAATCCCACCAACAGTGTAAAAGTGTTCCTATTTCTCCACATCCTCTCCAGCACCTGTTGTTTCCTGATTTTTTAATGATTACCATTCTAACTGGTGTGAGATGGTATCTCATTGTGGTTTTGATTTGCATTTCTCTGATAGTGAGTGATGATGAGCATTTTTTCATGTGTCTGTTGGCTGTATGAATGTCATCTTTTGAGAAGTGTCTGTTCATATCCTTTGGCCACTTTTTGATGGGGCTGTTTGTTTTTTTTTTTCTTGTAAATTTGATTGAATTCTTTATAGGTTCTGGATATTAGCCCTTTGTCAGATGAGTAGATTGCAAAAATTTTCTCCCATTCTGTAGGTTGCCTGTTCACTCTGATGGTAGTTTCTTTTGCTGTGCAGAAGCTCTTTAATTTAATTAGATCCCATTTGTCAATTTTGGCTTTTGTTGCCATTGCTTTTGGTGTTTTAGACATGAAGTCCTTGCCCATGCCTATGTCCTGAATAGTATTACCTAGGTTTTCTTCTAGGGTTTTTATGGTATTAGGTCTAACATTTAAGTCTCTAATTCATCTTGAATTAATTTTTATATAAGGAGTAAGGAAAGGATCCAGTTTCAGCTTTCTACTTGTGGCTAGCCAATTTTCTCAGCACCATTTATTAAATAGGGAATCCTTTCCCCATTTCTTGTTTTTGTCAGGTTTGCCAAAGATCAGATGGCTATAGATGTGTGGTATTATTTCTGAGGGCTCTGTTCTGTTCCATTGCTCTATATCTCTGTTTTGGTACCAGTACCATGCTGTTTTGGTTACTGTAGCCTTGTAGTGTAGTTTGAAGTCAGGTAGCGTGATGTCTCCAGCTTTGTTCTTTTGGCTTAAGATTGTCTTGGCAATGCGGGCTCTTTTTTGGTTCCATATGAACTTTAAAGCAGTTTTTTTTTTTTTTTTTTTTTTTTTCCCCCAGTTCTGTGAAGAAAGTTATTAGTAGCTTAATGGGGATGGCATTGAATCTATAAATTACCTTGGGCAGTATGGTCATTTTCACAATATTGATTCTTCCTATCCATGAGCATAGTATGTTCTTCCATTTGTTTGTATCCTCTTTTATTTCACTGAGCAGTGGTTTGTAGTTCTCCTTGAAGAGTTCCTTCACATCACTTGTAAGTTGGATTCCTAGGTATTTTATTTTCTTTGAAGCTATTGTGAATGGGAGTTCATTCATGATTTGGCTCTCTGTTTGTCTGTTACTGGTGTATAAGAATGCTTGTGATTTTTGCACGTTGATTTTGTATCCTGAGACTTTGCTGAAGTTGCTTAAGCAGGGTCTCACCCTGTTGTCCAGGCTGGAATGCAGTGGCACAATCACCACTCACTGCAGCCTTGGCTTTCTGGGCTCAAGCAATTCTCCCACCTCAGCCTCTCAAGTAGCTAGAACTACAGGTGTAAACTGCTACACCTGATTAATTTTTGTATTTTTCGTAGAGATGTGTTTTGCCGCGTTCCCCAGGCTAGTCTTGAACTCCTGAGATCAAGAAATCCACTTGCCTCAGCCTCCCAAAATGCTGAGATTACAAGCATGAGTCGCTGTGCCTGGCCTCATACTCATATATACAACTATATAGAAACATAAAGATTGATAGGTAGATAGACAGACAGACACATTGCTACACAAAAACCAGAAAGATTGTATTTGCACATCAGTTCAAACGTAGATTTTATATGTCAGCAATGAAATTAATAAAATATTTATTGAATACCTACTGGTTTGGGGACTGGAGAAGTAAGCAAAGAGCAAATTCAATGACACGGGGAAAAATTTAATAACAGCAATAGCAGTTTGTTTTTCTCAAATCACAGATTCAGAAAAGCATAAACTTTCTGAAGTTTGAAGACATTCATATGAAATATATGTAAATTCAAGGTCTGAAATTGAGATATTTAATCCAACAAATTTTAGGTTGTTTCTGTCTCTTAACATTATTTTGTCTATTCCTTCTTTTCTCCATACATTTTTTTTCTTATATACTACTAGATGAATTAATAATGCAAAGAGGCTGGTGCTGCTTTTAAGTTTATCACTAATTCATTTTATTATACTAATTTTAGTACATTTTCAAGTTACCTGCTTGCATTGATTGTGAATCCTTTTATTCATTATTTAATTTAGGATGCTCTTGTATCATTTTAAAACCTCTAGAACTTTAGGAAAAAATACGGGTAGTGGTGTTAGTAAATATGTTTGAATGAAAAGGAATTAGTTTTTGTTCTATTCTAGCATCAAATAATTCAGCAATATATGCAGGACTTCCTTCAAAGGTATGTTACAAGTATTCAACACAATCCTCTGTCTTTCCAAAAGGCAATGGGTGTATATACTAATAAATTAATTAAATCACTCCTTGTGTGGGGAACATCTGTTTGAGGAAAGTTTTTGCTCCTCTAGATGAGGGTGACCCTAGTTCAGTTTCTATTGCCAAATATATGTCCTTGTTAATTAACAGGAAGTTTTAATTCTTTCATTTTATGTTATAGAAAAGTGATGCTTTTTAAACTTCTTACTATTTCTGAAAATACAGACATTAAAAATGTTATAGAAAGGAAACTCCTTCTTCACAGAGCTAATGAAGCCTTTCTAAGCATAATTCTCTGCAAGTAAAACTTGAAGAAAAGAACTTGGTGATAAACAAAACATAGAAGTCCCACGCTTACATCTCAATGGACTCTCTTAATATGTGTTCAAATAAAGTTACAGAAACAATAATGTTGTTAAAATAGAAAATATGCAAGTAAAGTCAAATATTCATTTTGCAGGCAAAAATGTGGGATAACTTTGCAAATCATTTCACAGGTGGTATTTTTTAATGTCTAAAATTATTAATATCTAGTTTCTAAACATCCAGGTGTATTCCTACCATTACTCGCAAGGTCTGGTGTGGTTCTTTCATTCAGAACCCTGTCAAAAAAGAAAATTTTCAAGACAAGATTTATAACAAACTGGATTCTAATGCTCTGAAAAAAAATAGATATTACTTGAACTGCTAAATCTTCTTAAATATTAAAGAAAAAGATACATCTACTATTAAACACCAGGAGAATTTAATGTAAGAAAAATATGCTTAAATTATGATTAGCATGAGAAAGTGATTCAATATATCCTTCCTATTCCTCATTCTTCTCATTAAGGCAGTTACAAATAAATGTTTGCTTTATTTAATTTATTGAGGATATATTTCACTAGGCTGGAAGACAAATGCTGAAGCCAAATTAACCAGCTGCCAGAATGTTGGAGGCCAATATGTATCGTTTTTAACATCGTCATCATCATCATCATCATCATCATCATCATCATCATCATCATGTTACAGAGAAATAAGGATAAAATCTGATTAAAAAAAATTTGGGGGGGCGGAAGAGCCACATAATCAATGTTAGTTATCGCATAATCTTTATTAAAATGAGTAATAGAGAACTTAAATAAACTACAGTCATATGGATAGTAAACGGCAGCCTGGCATTCAGATCTATGTGTTTCAAAAACCATCCTTGTAAACATGATCATATTCTTACTCCCTGGAGCTAAATGATTCAGTTTATGTAAAGGAGGACTTATCAAAATCTGAGTTGGAGAGATCTCCCTTTGGCATTGAGTTCTGGTATTTTAAGAGGGTTTTCAGTATAGAATATAATCTGATAAAGTAAGAGATCATAAACCAGAGGCAGATTTTAATCTATTTTTTAAATTTTGGCTCAGGATATGTGTACTTTAGCTACTTCTCTTTAACCCTTTTAGCAAGGAAAGCCTGAAAAGGGGGCAAATTTATCTATATAACCAGGAGATACTTGAGAAAATTAGGAAACTTGAGAAAATTAGGTTGTCCCAGCTAAAAATGTACATTTTAAAAGATGCATGACATAAAACTTACAGAAATCTTGCATTGTGAACTCTCTATCTTATATCCTGCCAAGAAGGTCTATTAGAACCTTCATCACTACCTGGTAGAATAATGGTTTCCAAAATCAATCTAATGATATGCACTCAAGTAGCTTCGAAAGACAACCCCAGGGAGCATTTTCAAAATCCAGACTCCTGGATCTTCTTCCTGAATAATTGATCTGAAATCTCAGATGGTCCAGGATATCCCTATTTCAAGCAGCTTAAGTGATTGTGACAGTTACCCAATTGAGAATCCACTGTTCTTGAATGTATAAATACTTTTTCTACTATATTATGAATTCAGACAAGATTTATTTTACTTTTTTCCTTTGTGTCATTAAATTTAATATATCATCCTTTTTATTTTAATAGAATTAATTTAATAACTAGTAAACTACTTAACCTGCTATAGTGCTTTCTTACCGCATTCAGGCATATTATTTTTCATTATTTAACTTTCATTACTTGCTTTTCCAAAGCACATAACATACAGAATCAGTGGGAGGCAGAATGAAAATTAATACCCAATCCTATTCACCTAGTACATATAAAGGAGGGTTAAAACAAAATTTTTAAAATAATATACTTTTAAATTATCTCAATGTAAATGCTTGATTTTATTTATGAATAGATTTATTCAGCTTAGCCATACCATAATCTAGGTGGAAAGATAATGTTATTTCTGGTTTACTGTTGTCTCTTTGCTCTCAGGTCATGACAAAAAGAGTATATATGCTGGAGATTTTTTTCATGTGGGAAGTTATTTTCAATATAGTTTAGCTGAAATGTCATCTTAGTTTTAAAGGGAAAGAAAACAGCATGTTAATTTATTGAGCAAGAGAGACTTCTGGTCACAGACTTCAGACTCTAGAGACTGTGGCTTGTAATGAAGCTGTCAGCAGTTGCTACTATGCCTACCCACTAAAGAAATGATGGCATTTCTAGGAAAATCAAAACATATTGCTTTAGTAGAATCTTGTTAAGAAAAACAAAATAATAATAAATAAAATCACAAGTTTTTTTCTTTCACCTCTCTCTAACTTCATGTGCTTCAGTACGGAATAATCCATGTAAATAAATGGGAATTTTTATTTTTATAAAATACTTTTAAAGGCAGTTTTTTTTTAATTTGATAAATTTTAAGAACTCAAGATTACAAGTCAGAGAATCATAAATTAAAACTTTTTTGTCAATACAAAACAAAAAGTAAAACTAAAAGACAAATCACTACCAACAGCAAATAATACAAAATAACTCATAAATCTCTGAATCAACTATTACCTTTAAAGGTGACAATATGCCTTTAGCCACCTAAAGTATTTTAGCAGCTACTTTAAATTTATTTTAGAAGAAAATAAAAAACTACTTTAAATCATTACAGACGATGAAACTAAGCCATGCCTGATTTTTAAAAATTTTTATGTTGTTCTACATCTCCATCAAGTTGTCTAGTCTTCACTGCCTCAGATGCCTAAGTTGTCTGCATAAGGATTTCCACACCTTCTCTAAAGTTTTCAAAAGTGCAATCAGCCTTTTCTTTGGTAATGTCAGATTTCTACCTGGTTTCTCAGTTCTCAGTATGGTATTATCCTGAATCTACCTCAACAATGTTCCCTTGGACTGTATTTGCATTTAATATTTATTCACAGGGATGATCATAATTCTCCATTTGGAAGAATGCAACAAGAATGTATGGGCCGGGCGCGGTGGCTCAAGCCTGTAATCCCAGCACTTTGGGAGGCCGAGACGGGTGGATCACGAGGTCAGGAGATCGAGACCATCCTGGCTAACCCGGTGAAACCCCGTCTCTACTAAAAAATACAAAAATCTAGCCGGGCGAGGTGGCGGGCGCCTGTAGTCCCAGCTACTCGGGAGGCTGAGGCAGGAGAATGGCGTGAACCCGGGAGGCGGAGCTTGCAGTGAGCTGAGATCTGGCCACTGCACTCCAGCCTGGGCGACAGAGTGAGACTCCGTCTCAAAAAAAAAAAAAAAAAAAAAAAAAAAACAATTATATGTTGGGTGCACTATGTGTGCTGGCCACTATACTACATATTTTCACATGAACTCAGTTTACCCCTCACAATTCTGAAAGACCATATTAAAAGAATGAAGAAACATAAGGAGTTATAACCTATGCAGATGGAATGAATATCACAGTTTGCTTTTAAATGGAGTAAATTATTTTTAAATGAGTAAATTGTAATTATCTCACAAAATTATTAATTTCAGCAAGGCATTTTTTTCTGTTTTTGAAAAAGGTATTTATATGAACACATTTATTATAATGTGTAGTATACTTTGGGATTATGAACACCAATGCCAGGTTAATCACATTTGACTCCAATTTTAGAGATAGTAATGCAAGAAAGGGTGAGGTAAGTTTTTGGATGTCATTTCCAATTTATTTTTTTACTTTTCTAAAAGTAATTTTTCATCATTTCCATAGGCTCATCACTACACTCACTTCATAGAAAAGTCTAATGAAAAGACATTTTGAGAATTTATGCCAATTCTCTTATATGTATATGCATATGAATCATATAGGTATAACTGTAGTAATAGAACATGTATAATACATATACAAAATATAAGTTTTCAAAAGATGAGAAAGTTTAATGTAAAAAACATTAATAAACATAGCTTTATACTATCTTTATTAGTATAACATGTTTCTAAAATGAACTCCAAAATTCCCGCTTCTGGTGTGACACACTGTATAACTCTCTTGAGTGTGGGCAGAATCTGTGAATAGAATGGCAATATCACTCCTGTGATAAGGTTCAAATCAGTTGACTTGGATTTAACCAAGAGGGAGCCTATATTGGGTGGGTGTCCGGGAAACTCCCATCGTTCTAAGGAGGAAGGAGGCATTTGCACTTTACAACCTTGTTGTAAACTGCCTATGGGTCACATAGGAAGGGACTGCAGGTGGCTACTAGTAGCTGAGAATCGTCTCTCACCAACAGATAGCAAGAAAATTAGAACCTCACTCATGCAGTCAAGGAAATGAAATCTTCCAACAATCAGTTATCTTAGAAGAGAACCCTAAGTTTCAGAAGAGAATTATAAATTATTTATGATCGTGGTAATATGCTGAGAAAAGGAGCCCCCCCTCAACCTTCCCCAACCCCCCAACCCACAACTTTCCCCGCCCGCCCCCCCGACATCCACACCCACACACATGAAAGCTACAGGGTTCCTGGATCTGAGCAACATGAGTTAAGGGGAAGTATCCACAATCTTACCTACAGAAACACACCCCTTTCTTCTTGTCCTCTTTGCTCTACTCTCACCCTAGGACAGCAAGGAAGTTGATGCTTAAAGGGATTAATAATTTCATCTGAATATGAACTACATGACACTAACTCTTATTTGAATAACAACTTATTATTCAATGTCTTCCAATGCTAACATTTTTATTTCTTTTATAGTATTCAGACATCTTTAGTAAAGTATTGATGCTGTACTAACTTTGTAGATTTGTAACGTAAGTTCTTCAAACCTAAAAACATTTTGAGGGGTTGGTGTGATAGTGCCCACCCACGCAGACACTTAAAAAGCTGAGGTGGGAGGACTGCTTGAGCCCAGGAGTTTGAATACAGCCTGAGCAACATACTGAGACCCCAGCTCTAATGAAAACCTCAAAAAGTACAAAAAAAGTTGTGAGTGGTAAAACAGCTGAGTTTGTGTGAAACACACCTGGGCTCCAACTACTTAATCCTCCTGGGGAGAAGTCACAGTGGATAATTAGGCAAACTCTGTGCTATGTTAGGATGAGGTAAACACCTTCCTGTGTTAAGACTATACTGCCTAATTCAATATCTCAACATTTTGTGGTTGTGATTATGAAACTTAGGAAAACAAAGTTGGATCCACATGTAGTAGTTAGGTAAATCGTTATAAGTAAAACAAAAATAAAAGATAGTACTTTATGAAGATCACATTAAAACTCATTATTAATAAACGGCAGTTCTTCTGGTTGAATTTCCATGGCCTTTTTCTGAAAGACTTCATATTATTTTAAAGTATTTGCATCAAATTGCAGGATAGCATGTGTGTGTCTGTCTGTGTATGCATGTGTGTGTGTTTGTCTGTGTGTCCCTTACCTTTAATAAATAATACCATCTTAAAGATTATATATATATATAGAGAGAGAGAGAGAGAGAGAGAGCTGATTCAAAAGTAAGAATATACTCTGTTAGCTTTTTTCTTCCCTGAGAAATGTATGTCATAAATAGAGTTTGAGAGCCACTAGTCTAATTCACAACAGTTAAATTTAAATTTATTTTCCTTGCCATTTTAAAAAACTTAATACTAAATGTCAATAGTAAACAAGGTTATGGCAGGAATAGCCTACTTTTTAAATTACACTGCTATGGCAATTATGTCTTATTTTATTCAGGATGTGAAGGAAACATGTTACCTTAACACAATGAAAGAGTTTGAAGTCTTGTCATATTTTTTAGGTCAATTCTTGTTTCCTATACTCCTTAAAATACAAATATTTATTATGCTTCATGTCCTTTTCATGTTACAACTCTCTGAAAAATTATAGGTCTCAGAGCCATTCAAGTGTTTATCATGGGAAGAGGTATAGATTTGACAAACAGCATAAAATTCCTACTTTATACATTTTTAATTATTTTTGCAGTAAATTCCAACGTAGGGAAGCCAAGTAAAGCAGATTTTTGAAAAATTTTTGTCTTCTTACCGATAGTTATATAGGTACTATAACTAGTCTCAGTCAACAATTCTTTTGGTGGGCTTTTACATTTCAATACAAAAAAAATCCACAGCAATATTAATAAAGGCTCATAAAGTGCACTAAGAATTCTATCATAGAGACATAAATATTCATTATTTGAGAACTCTACAGAATGTAATAAATTTCTAAAAAAATTAAAATATTAACAGACAGTTTAACAAAATGGGGGTGGTCAGAATTTTAGTTTATAAATGTAATTTATACTGGGAAAGTCAGTTTTGTGCTGTGGTGAATATTTGACCTTCCACTGTCCCTAGAATAAGGTCATATAGCATGAAACTCTATGTCAGAGATTAGCAGGCTTTCTCCTTTATTTCTTTTTGTAACATAAGGGAGCCCCGTACTCGCTGCATGCAGCATTACTTCAGGAGTGTATAACTATATTTAAATCATTTATATATTACATTTTACAAATGTAATAGGGAAATGTGTTCTTTTGTATTCATGGTTAAGAGTTGAAACAGATGGCAAAAAGCTCAGTTTAAACTAATATGGGCATTAAAATAACTGATATTGCATGCATTCCTTGATATAACAGAAGTTTAGTTCACTATAAAATGGGCTTATAACTTTCTAGAATATATTAAACATAATGTTTCTTTAGCAACAGTTTTTTCCACATTAGGAATTTTGCTATTAGGATGTATCCAGAATAAACTTTCAAAGTTAAAGAATGTAGTAATTCCTTTAACAAATATTTACTGAGCACTTATTATTTTCAGGTACTGTGCTTAATATTGAGTTGCTTAAAAAGACTAATAAGGCACGGTTCCTGCTTCAAGATAAGAATATCATCCGATGAAGGAGATGGAGACTTTACAAAACACTGACAACACATGGAACATTTGAAACACCTTTGTATTAGTCATGGTTCTCTAGACGAGCAGAACTAATAAGATAGATGTATAGATAAGGGGGAGTTTATTAAGGAGTATTGACTCACACAATCACAAGGTGAAGTCCCACAATAATCGGATATCTGCAAGTTGAGGAGCAAGGAAGCCAGTCTGAGTCCCAAAACCCCAAAAGTAGGGAAGCCAACAGTGCAGCCTTCAGTCTATAGCTGAAAGCCTGAGAGCCCCTGGCAAGCCACTAGTTTAAGTCCAATAATCCAAAAGCTGAAGAACTTAGAGTATGATGTTTGAGTGCAGGAAGCAGCCATTACAGGAGAAAGATGAGACTGGAAGACTCAGCAAGTATGCTCTTTCCATCTTCTTCTGCCTGCTTTATTCCAACTGTGCTGGAAGCTGATTAGACAGTGTCCACCCAGATGGAGAGTGGCTCTGCCTCTCCCAGTCCACTGACTCAAATGTGAATCTCCTTTTTGGTGACACCCTCACAGACGCAACCAACAACAGTACTTTCCATCCTTCAATCCAATGAAGTTGACACTCAATATTTAAGCATCAAAACCTCTATCTGTAGTGACTGTGTCTGTGGTATTTCCATACCACCCAGAATCTGAGCCTTCAATTCTGTCAATTACAAATTGTCAATGGAGCCTACATCTGGAGCCCAGCCGGGACACTCTGTCCTTTTGTATAGGGATGGATAGCTGAGAATAAATTAATTTATGACTCATACATTTGCTATATCCTTTCCATCAAACAACAGAAGAGTTAAAGAATTTTTTTTTTAAATCACCATTGAGCAATCATTTGAAAATACAAAAAGACCTTTTCACATGATGAACCATTCTACCAGCCACAGTATTTTTCTTGGCATCTTATCTTGCATGTAATCATGCCCCAAGAAGACTATTTTAGTCATATCTTTGAACAAATTATTGCAAGATCCAAATTCTACTAAATTTCTATAGTTCTTACATGCATCTCAAATTTCCCATTCCTCTATGCTTTTCTAATGTGTTATTGCCCTGACCAAAGACACCTGCAAAGAATCATTCCTAATATCTTTTTGTGTCCTTTCTCCTTGTAAACTCCTATTCATGCATCAGAACTTGACTTAAAGGTCACTTTTTCAGGGTATGTCTTCCCTGATGTACAAATTAGGTTAGATTCACCTGAAATATCTTTATTTAAAATTCTTCATTTTAAGAGCATTCATTTTTATTTGTTTTAATTCATTGCTTAACACCCATTATGTGCAGCAAGAAAACAAACACAATAATTAGTATATAATTACAGTAGAGAAAACTCTAATATAATCTTCCTCTTATATTAATAAAACACTTTCTTACTTTGCTATATTTTTCTTATATCCGTTTCTATTGGGGATATTGTTTAAAACAGTGATAGGTGAAAAAGAATGCAAAACTTAAGATTTAAAATGCATACTAAAAATTCTTTATTTAAATGAGTACGTTATAGTCTTTCTTGTGATTCACTAGTTATATCTACTTCCTTTTGCTATTTCAGAGATGTTGTTAAGAAAGCAGCACCACAGAGTTAATGTGTTTTTAATTTAGCCAGATTTCTTTCTGAGTGCTTTTTAAGTTTGGTTGATAAACCAATCTAGTTTCTTCACAGGTGCTGCCATACTGTAAGATAGTACTTCGTGACGAGTAGTTTTACATTATTTTTTTCCTTGATGCCTCACTGATGATTTCAAATAAAGTTTACTAGGTAATTTGGAGAATATAGGGCAGTTTAACCACACAGAATGTCATACAGGCTGCTGCTGAGTCTTTCGCTAATCTAATGAAGCTCTCTAAAGTTAGAGGCAAATTGTTTACTTAAAACATTAAAGAATTGTTTTGCAGTATTTAAGTAAAAAGGAGTAAGCAGTGGGAATAGAGAAAATTGCATCTGCAGTTCTTAAAAAGATTTTATATCAAAATCACTGGATATGAAAGTCATGATCATTCAAACGTGCACACCTGCTTACATTTGATGGTAACATCAGTCTTTCAAATAACCATCTATATTCTCCACATATACCTAATTCACCTGCACTAAAGTTTTGCTTTGATGACTGCACATTCAAATTTCTGCAGATGTTCTCAGAGCATATATTTATGAAAATAACATTCAAAACAGCCTATCATTTAAAATTTACTTGGATGTAATAACTGTATGTAGGCAAATATATTCATTTCTTTACAAATAAGAATTTATTTTGCTAATTCAATTAGATCTTTTACAAAGGGAGTCTAGTCTATAAAATATTAACACTGACAATATTCATGAAAACTATATTAATATTTCTATATTAACTATGAAAGATACATTACATTATGTATTGAACACTAATATCATTTCACTTACTTTTGACAAACAAGTGTATGACTTCCATGTAAGAGTTCATTGTTCATATATGAATAATGCATTATATTTATATGATATACTATAAAACACTTTGATATTCACACTATTTTGTTGGGTTCTAGAAATACTGAACATTAGTAGAAGTACTACTAGCTCTATATTGCAAGTAAGGAAACTGAGGCTCAGATCAGTTAGATAATTTATCAGAAGTCAAGTAGCTAGTAAATGATTGGGTCATAGATTAACTCTGGGCTTTCTGTTTTCATGGCCTGTACTCTCTCTCCACTGAAAAATATGATTATTCAATAAGTGATGCTAAAACAAATGGACATTACATTAAAAAAAGACTTGAGACATAAGTCATATACCCTTCACAAAATTAACACAAAATGGATAACAGACCTAAATATAAAGTGCAAAACTGTAAAACTCCTAGAACACAGCATAGGTAAAAACTTATATGACCTTAGATATGGTGATGACTTTTTAGATACAATACCAAAGGGAACAATCTATGAAAGAAAGAATAGATATGTTGGACTTCGCTAAAATTAAAACTCCTGCTCTGCAAATAATTCTGCCAAGAAAATGAAATGACAAACCACAGACTGAAAGAAAATATTTGCAAAAGCCATGTATAATAAAAGACCATTATCCAAAATATTCAATGAAGTCTTAAAACTCAACAATAAAAAGCAAAAAACTTGAGTTAAAAAAAAAATAGTATTTGGCCTGAACACACACCTCATTAAAAAGAATACACAGATGACAAAGAGCATATGAAAAGATGCTCCACAATATATGTCTTTTGGAAACTGCAAAATTAAAACAACAATCAGATAACCTGCAAGCCTATTAGATGGTCAAAAATTCACAGCACTGGCAACACCAAATGCTGGCAAGGATGTGGAGCAATGGGAACTCTCTTTCATTGGTGGTGGGAATGCAAAATTGTACAGCATTTTGGAAGAGAGTTTGGTAATTTTTGGTAAAACTAAACATTCTCTTAGCATATAATCCAATAATCATGCTCCTTGATATCTACCAAAGGAGTTGAAAATATGTCCCATCAAAAACCCAAATGTAGGCTGGGAGCGGTGGCTCATGCCTGTAATCCCAGCTCTTTGGGAGGCCATGGCGGGCGGATTGCCTGAGGTCAGAAGTTCGAGACCAGCCTGGCCAGCATGATGAAATCCCATCTCTACGAAAAATACAAAAATCAGTCGGGCATGGTGGCAGGCGTCTGTAACCTGAGCTACTCGGGAAGCTGAGGCAGGAGAATTGCTTGAACCCAAGAGGCGGAGATTGCAGTGAGCCGAGATAGTGCCATTGCACTCCAGCCTGGGTAACAGATCGAGACTCTGTCTCAAAATGTGTGGATCTCAAAAAAATTGGATTTTTACAGCAGTTTTATTTGTAATTGCCAAAATTTGAAAACCATCAAGATGACCTTCAGTAGGTTTATGGATAGCTATACTGTGGTACATCCAGTCAATGGAATATTATTCAGCAGTAAAAATAAATGAGCTATCAAGTTATGAAAAAATTTAGAGGAAACTTGAATGTATATTATTGTCAGAGTGAATCTGAAAATGCTACATACTGACTGTGTTAGTCCCACTATTTGACATTCAGATAAAGGAAAGTCTGTGGTGACAGTAAAAATCAGGTGATTGCCAGAGTGTTGTGTGGGAGAGGGATGAATAGGCAGAACACAGAGGAGTTTTAAGGTAGTGAAATTGTTCTATAGAATACTACAATGGTTGACAGATGTCATCATATATTTGTCCAACCCTAGAATATACAACACAAAGACAGAACTCTAATGTAAACTATGGAGTTTGAGTTACTATGATGCATTAATGTAGTAGGCTTGTTAGTTTTAGCAAATGAAACACTGACTGGGGATGCAGATAATAGAGGAGTCCATGCATGTTTGGGGCAGGGAGAATATGGGAAATTTCCATATTTTCCCTTCAATTTTGCTGTGAATCTAAAACATTTTCTTAAAAATTACTTTTATTTCTACATGATGCTTAATATTTGGAAAGTCACATAATTTCTATAAATTTCTAGGTTGTATAATTTTTAACTAATCTGCTGGCATTTATGTGAATCTGCTATATAAAATATGACATTGATTATTTTATATGTTTTATTCTCAAATAAAATGAGGTTTTGCTATAGTTAATGCATCTCAAGATGACATGCAATATAGAAACTAGTAGTTTTCTCTAAAATAATTGATGCAGCTACAGACTATATTACCTATAGTCCTTGAAGTTCGATATGACCAAAGACTAGTTTAAGGCCAGGGAAACGTGAATGGAAGCAACATGTTCTACTTCCTGGCCATGTCCTTAAAAGAACCTTACTCTTTCTCTCTCCTTTGCAAATTATTAGTATGGACATGTTTGTGAGAGTCAGAGAAGCCATTTTGGACTCAGAGAAATAAATTTTTCTCATGAAGATAGCAAAATGACAACAAATTAAACAAAAAATGAAAAACCAGAGTTAAAGAGACAAAGACCAAGACACCATGGAGTAGGTCCACGTTAGCATTTGGGAATACCTTTGCACTGTAATATGAAAGGGAAAATTCTATCATTTATAACCAATGTTATAATTGGGCCTTTGTAATAGCATCCAGAGCCTATATTCTACTTATATATACACACACATACACAAAATAATGAGGGTTACAACTAATTCAGGAGTTGCTTTTTTATGTGTTATAAATGTTATTATAAATATATATATATAATTTAGATACATATTTATTGCAAAAATAAATGCAAATTTTTCAGATGGACAATTTAATGAATTGATAACAGCTTTCTCTTTGAGAAATGTTTATCTTTTTTACTCTGTTTAAATGAGGTTTCTCTGAAAGCAGCTTTCTCTTCAATTGAGAAATGTTTATCTTTTTTACTCTCTTTAGATAATGTTTCCAGGATTCTTGACATAAAGGGTAATAGTTTCCACTGATTCCGAGAAATCTAAATCTACCATGGCTCTCAAGCCAAAACCAGTTACATGGTAGATTGACAAATACAAATTAATTTGAATTAAATGAAAAAAATAAGTGGTTATTTAATCTGAATTAGTTGGTATCTTTTTCTACATCATTAATAATGTTGGAACAATCAATGCTTCTATCCTCTACCTTTTCTATTCCCTAGTTACACTTCTATTTTCTAGCTATACCGTAGCATGTCTCAAATGAATATCTACAGCCAAAAATTATTTCCTTAACTCAAAATTCATATGCCCTACTGTCTACTTGGCTCTTCCACTAAACATATCTAAGATAAAACTCCTCATTCTTTCCACCTAAAACTAAAGCTTACTACAAACACAACCATCCCAATGTTCATTGACAATAACTCCATTGTTCTAGTTTTTATGTCCAATAACCTTGCAGGCAAAACCTTTTGAAATCATGTTTGTTTTTTCTTTTTTTCTTTTCTTTTCATCTTACTACACATCCAGGCTACCATAAAATATTTTTGATCCTAGTTTAAAGGTTGTCCAGAACACAGCCTGTTCTTCATATCTTCATTGCTAGTACTGTGCCCCTATGTCATCTTATCTTCCCAGAGTTGTTTCCGTAGCTTTTCAACTGATCTTTCCGCTCCACCCCACATCCACCCATAGTGTATCTAAATGCAGAAGTCTGAGGTTTTTCTTTTTAAATATAAGTTGGATT
The DNA here is from genome assembly GCF_037993035.2 of Macaca fascicularis. Lineage (NCBI taxonomy): Eukaryota > Metazoa > Chordata > Mammalia > Primates > Cercopithecidae > Macaca > Macaca fascicularis. The sequence goes on from NC_088385.1 coordinate 93,400,087, forward strand.
ACATAAATCCTCTATTCAAAATCCTGTTACTGCCTATCCCTTTACCTAAAATAAAAGTCTAAAGCTTTTAAATAACCCATAAAGCCTTACATGAACATAACCCTTGTTATTTCTCCACCTTTCTCTTCTACAACATTTCCCCTTCCTCGGTTCTAACCACACTGAGTTTCTGGCTGTTTCAGATATAGCAAGCATATTCCCATTTTACTGCCTTTATCCCATCTTTTTCTCTGCCTAGTGTGCTTTTCTTCTAGATATCTATTTCACTAACTGCTTCAGGTCCCTTAAGACTTTGCTTGAATCTTATATTCTCAATGAATACTGTTGTAAATTACATTTTTAATGCCACAACTTATCTCCAGCTTACCATCTGCTCTTTAGATTCTTTCAATTTCCTCTAGTCTTTTTTGCTTATCTTTGTATTCATAACATATATCACCTTTTTACATATTATCTAATTTAATTATTTTGTCATTCATAGTCTCTCACCTTTCCCCTCATATAAGCAGGGGATTAATGAGGCTTGTTCTTTGATGTATTCTACAGCCTAAAGCACATGATACTTACCGAAAAGTATTTGTTGAAATATACACACCTGCTGTATTTAGTCATACTACTGTATATTTTTAAATATATAATATCAGTTAATCCTGTGGTAGGCAAATTCTAGATGGTTTCAACAATCCCTGCTTTCTGATATTTACCCTATTGTATAATGCTTCTTGTTGTGTGTGAGCTGTACCTAGAGAATTGCTTTTAATGAATAGAATATGGCAAAAGTGATAGGTTATCACTTCTATGATTGAGTTATGAAAGACTACGACTTCTGTCTTGCTAGCCTCATGTCTTTTGCCAGCACTCTCTCTTGTCTGCTTCCTTTCTCTCATAAATCAAGCTGTGATGTTGTACTCTCTGGATAGGCACACACAGCAAGGAACTGAAGAAGTCTTCTGGCCCACAGGTCATCAGCAACTGAGGCCTCAGTACAGCCAGCAAGGAAGGGAATCTTGTTAACAGTCATGTGAATCAGGTAGGAGACTGTTAGATTGGTACCAAAGAAATTGCATTTTTTTTTCTCCCCTGAAAGTAATGGCAAAGATGGCAATTAACTTTTGCACCAACCTAAATATCTATCTATCTATCTATCTATCTATCTATCTATCTATCTATCTATCTATTTTTTTCCAGTTGGGACTTCAGATGACTGTGGCCTTGCAAGAGCCCAAGTACCCAAGGAATTAGTACCTAGATTCTTAACCCATAGAAACTGTGAGATAACTGCTATGGTTTTCAGTCACAAATCTTTTGGATTCTTTAGTATGCACTAGTAGATTACCAAAATAATGATCAATATGAAACCATATATTTGCATGAAGACCAAATCCTGCTATAGAAACTGAGGGAACTAATAGTGTTTTTGTTTAGTTTAGTTTAGCTTAGTTTTTTCTCAGTATTTTTATTTCACTTAGCATAATATACTTTGTGGTCATCCATGTTGTTGCAAAAGGTAGAATTTTCTTTTAAAAGCCTAAATAGTATTCCACTGTACGTATAAACCACATTTTGTTTATTTATCTGTTGTTGGAATTTGAGTTTTTTTTAATATTATGGCTACTGCAAAACATCTAAATTATCTAAGTTAAGGTTTAAATACTGCTGCTTACAAGCAGAACTCTAATTTTATTTTCTCCAAAAAGTAATGTTGCTACCTAAAGAACTATAATTTGCAGTCTTGCTTACTTCTAGAGGTGAAGAAAAGAAGTCTTCCAGGAAAGATACTTATGTATAGCTAAGTCATATGGAAATTGTACCCTTTGGTTCTCTATCTTCCCCACCTTTTTTTGTTTTTTTACTTATCTGAAATGAAAATATGAGGACTCAACTTTGCCTCTATCTTGGGTGACAAGGAGAACTGAAGTAGGAAGCAATCCTATGCTAAGTGTAAGAGAGAAATAAGACAGCCCACGCTCCACTGCCTTCCCCCACCACCAAATGTGAACCTATCATTCAACCCACAGCAGACTTTATAAATGAGAGACAAATGAATCTCTAATGTGTTCTTGCAGCTTATTTGCTTTTTTATTTTAGGAACTGAATCTTAATTGTAAACTGATACAGTGTCTCTATTTACTTTGCTTTGGTGTCCTAAGTAGAAATTATAAATACTATTTAGACTTATTGTAATAGGCAAAGGGCATATTTTAAATCATATTATGGATATCTGCAACTTTGTATCTTTTAGTTTTACAGTATGTATTGTCATAGTTATTATTGTAATCACAATGCACTAAAACTTTACATAATTTTCAACCATATATTAATACCAAAATAATATAAATACATAATTTTCTCTTTCTCAGCTCCTCTCACTATCTATGTATGTACTTCCTTTATATTATTCTTAACTTCTTAGGTGCGGAACAATGGTTTAAATGACCATGGATTTCTTATCAGACATTTATGACAGTCAGAAGACCATGGAACAGCATCTGGAAAGTACTAAAGGAGAACCACCGAGCCAGAATTCTATATCTAGCAAAAATATATTTCAGAAATGAAGACAAAATAAGAAAATTATCAGGTGAAGATAAACCAGGAGTATTTATTGTTGACATATCTAAAAGAAATGTTAAAATAAGTTTTTTAGGCTAGAGGGAAATAATGCCAGAGGGAAATATGAACCTTCAGGAACAAAGAAAGAAAAACAGAAATGGTAAATATCTAAATTAACATTTTCATTTAACATTTAACATTACATTTAACAAAAGTAGAAAAGACAATTTTTCTACTGTTAGTTTTTTAAAAATATGTATAACTCTTGAAAGAAAACATTCTTATCTGGTGGAGTTTTCAATGTACATTCATGTAATATACATGACAACAATAACATGGAAGCCACTAGGGGATAGTAAAGTGATGTATGGGACTATAAGTCTTTCACATCTTACTTGAAATATTACATTTTTAACTCAAGAAAGTGTGATAATTTAGAAACATATATTGTAATCCCTAGAAAAAATACAAAAATATAAAAAAGCCTACAGATTAATTAAACAGTATACTAAATACTTACAAAAAAAGGAGAAAATGAGAAGTAGAGGGACAAAATAAGAATATGCACTATAGGAGCAAGATGGCCGAATAGGAACAGCTCCAGTCTCCAACTCCCAGCGCGAGCGACACAGAAGACCGGTGATTTCTGCATTTTCAACTGAGGTACTGGGTTCATCTCACTGGGGAGTGCCGGACGACCAGTGCTGGTCAGCTGGTCACACCTGGCCGGGAGGGTCCCACACCCACGGAGCCTCCCTCATTGCTAGCACAGCAGTCTGTGATCTACCGGCAAGGCAGCAGCGAGGCTGGGGGAGGGGCGCCCGCCATTGCTGAGGCTTAAGTAGGTAAACAAAGCTGCTGGGAAGCTTGAACTGGGTGGAGCTCACAGCAGCTCAAGGAAACCTGCCTGTCTCTGTAGTCTACACCTCTAGGGACAGGGCACAGTAAACAATAACAAACGCAGCAGAATCCTCTGCAGACGCAAACGACTCTGTCTGACAGCTTTGAAGAGAGCAGTGGATCTCCCAACTCGGAGGTTGAGATATGAGAAGGGACTGACTCCCTGCTCAAGTGGGTCCCTGACCCCTGAGTAGCCTAACCAGGAGACATACCCCACAAAGGGCAGTCTGACACCCCACACCTCACAGGGTGGAGTACACCCCTGAGAGGAAGCTTCCAAAGCAAGAATCAGACAGGTACACTTGCTGTTCAGAAATATTCTATCTTCTGCAGCCTCTGCTGCTGATACCCAGGCAAACAGGGTCTGGAGTGGACTTCAAGCAATCTCCAACAGACCTACAGCTGAGGGTCCTGACTGTTAGAAGGAAAACTATCAAACAGGAAGGACACCTACACCAAAACCCCATCAGTACATCACCATCATCAAAGACCAGAGGCAGATAAAACCACAAAGATGGGGAAAAAGCAGGGCAGAAAAGCTGGAAATTCAAAAAATAAGAGCGCATCTCCCCTGGCAAAGGAGCGCAGCTCATCGCCAGCAACGGATCAAAGCTGGACGGAGAATGACTTTGACGAGATGAGAGAAGAAGGCTTCAGTCCATCAAACTTCTCAGAGCTAAAGGAGGAATTACATACACAGCGCAAAGAAACTAAAAATCTTGAAAAAAAAGTGGAAGAATTGATGGCTAGAGTAATTAATGCAGAGAAGGTCCTAAACGAAATGAAAGAGATGAAAACCATGACACGAGAAATACGTGACAAATGCACAAGCTTCAGTAACCGACTCGATCAACTGGAAGAAAGAGTATCAGCAATTGAGGATCAAATGAATGAAATGAAGCGAGAAGAGAAACCAAAAGAAAAAAGAAGAAAAAGAAATGAACAAAGCCTGCAAGAAGTATGGGATTATGTAAAAAGACCAAATCTACGTCTGATTGGGGTGCCTGAAAGTGAGGGGGAAAATGGAACCAAGTTGGAAAACACTCTTCAGGATATCATCCAGGAGAACTTCCCCAACCTAGTAGGGCAGGCCAACATTCAAATCCAGGAAATACAGAGAACGCCACAAAGATACTCCTCGAGAAGAGCAACTCCAAGACACATAATTGCCAAATTCACCAAAGTTGAAATGAAGGAAAAAATCTTAAGGGCAGCCAGAGAGAAAGGTCGGGTTACCCACAAAGGGAAGCCCATCAGACTAACAGCAGATCTCTCGGCAGAAACTCTACAAGCCAGAAGAGAGTGGGGGCCAATATTCAACATTCTTAAAGAAAAGAATTTTAAACCCAGAATTTCATATCCAGCCAAACTAAGTTTCATAAGTGAAGGAGAAATAAAATCCTTTACAGATAAGCAAATGCTTAGAGATTTTGTCACCACTAGGCCTGCCTTACAAGAGACCCTGAAGGAAGCACTAAACATGGAAAGGAACAACCAGTACCAGCCATTGCAAAAACATGCCAAAATGTAAAGACCATCGAGGCTAGGAAGAAACTGCATCAACTAACGAGCAAAATAACCAGCTAATATCATAACGGCAGGATCAAGTTCACACATAACAATCTTAACCTTAAATGTAAATGGACTAAATGCTCCAATTAAAAGACACAGACTGGCAAACTGGATAAAGAGTCAAGACCCATCAGTCTGCTGTATTCAGGAGACCCATCTCACACGCAGACACATACATAGGCTCAAAATAAAGGGATGGAGGAAGATTTACCAAGCAAATGGAGAACAAAAAAAAGTGGGGGTTGCAATACTAGTCTCTGATAAAACAGACTTTAAACCATCAAAGATCAAAAGAGACAAAGAAGGCCATTACATAATGGTAAAGGGATCAATTCAACAGGAAGAGCTAACTATCCTAAATATATATGCACCCAATACAGGAGCACCCAGATTCATAAAACAAGTCCTTAGAGACTTACAAAGAGACTTAGACTCCCATACAATAATAATGGGAGACTTCAACACTCCACTGTCAACATTAGACAGATCAACGAGACAGAAAGTTAACAAGGATATCCAGGAATTGAACTCATCTCTGCAGCAAGCAGACCTAATAGACATCTATAGAACTCTCCACCCCAAATCAACAGAATATACATTCTTCTCAGCACCACATCATACTTACTCCAAAATTGACCATGTAATTGGAAGTAAAGCACTCCTCAGCAAATGTACAAGAACAGAAATTATAACAAACTGTCTCTCAGACCACAGTGCAATCAAACTAGAACTCAGGACTAAGAAACTCAATCAAAACCGCTCAACTACATGGAAACTGAACAACCTGCTCCTGAATGACTACTGGGTACATAACGAAATGAAGGCAGAAATAAAGATGTTCTTTGAAACCAATGAGAACAAAGATACAACATACCAGAATCTCTGGGACACATTTAAAGCAGTGTGTAGAGGGAAATTTATAGCACTAAATGCCCACAAGAGAAAGCAGGAAAGATCTAAAATTGACACTCTAACATCGCAATTAAAAGAACTAGAGAAGCAAGAGCAAACACATTCGAAAGCTAGCAGAAGGCAAGAAATAACTAAGATCAGAGCAGAACTGAAGGAGATAGAGACACAAAAAACCCTCCAAAAAATCAATGAATCCAGGAGTTGGTTATTTGAAAAGATCAACAAAATTGACAGACCACTAGCAAGACTAATAAAGAAGAAAAGAGAGAAGAATCAAATCGACGCAATTAAAAATGATAAAGGGGATATCACCACCGACCCCACAGAAATACAAACTACCATCAGAGAATACTATAAACACCTCTACGCAAATAAACTGGAAAATCTAGAAGAAATGGATAATTTCCTGGACGCTTACATTCTTCCAAGACTAAACCAGGAAGAAGTTGAATCCCTGAATAGACCAATAGCAGGCTCTGAAATTGAGGCAATAATTAATCGCCTACCAACCAAAAAAAGTCCAGGACCAGATGGATTCACAGCTGAATTCTACCAGAGGTACAAGGAGGAGCTGGTACCATTCCTTCTGAAACTATTCCAATCAATAGAAAAAGAGGGAATCCTCCCTAACTCATTTTATGAGGCCAACATCATCCTGATACCAAAGCCTGGCAGAGACACAACAAAAAAAGAGAATTTTAGACCAATATCCCTGATGAACATCGATGCAAAAATCCTCAATAAAATACTGGCAAACCGGATTCAGCAACACATCAAAAAGCTTATCCACCATGATCAAGTGGGCTTCATCCCTGGGATGCAAGGCTGGTTCAACATTCACAAATCAATAAACATAATCCAGCATATAAACAGAACCAAAGACAAAAACCACATGATTATCTCAATAGATGCAGAAAAGGCTTTTGACAAAATTCAACAGCCCTTCATGCTAAAAACGCTCAATAAATTCGGTATTGATGGAATGTACCTCAAAATAATAAGAGCTATTTATGACAAACCCACAGCCAATATCATACTGAATGGGCAAAAACTGGAAAAATTCCCTTTGAAAACTGGCACAAGACAGGGATGCCCTCTCTCACCACTCCTATTCAACATAGTGTTGGAAGTTCTGGCTAGGGCAATTAGGCAAGAGAAAGAAATCAAGGGTATTCAGTTAGGAAAAGAAGAAATCAAATTGTCCCTCTTTGCAGATGATATGATTGTATATTTAGAGAACCCCATTGTCTCAGCCCAAAATCTCCTTAAGCTGATAAGCAACTTCAGCAAAGTCTCAGGATACAAAATTAATGTGCAAAAATCACAAGCATTCTTATACACCAGTAACAGACAAACAGAGAGCCAAATCAGGAATGAAATTCGATTCACAATTGCTTCAAAGAGAATAAAATACCTAGGAATCCAACTTACAAGGGATGTAAAGGACCTCTTCAAGGAGAACTACAAACCACTGCTCAGTGAAATCAAAGAGGACACAAACAAATGGAAGAACATACCACGCTCATGGATAGGAAGAATCAATATCGTGAAAATGGCCATACTGCCCAAGGTAATTTATAGATTCAATGCCATCCCCATCAAGCTACCAATGAGTTTCTTCACAGAATTGGAAAAAAACTGCTTTAAAGTTCATATGGAACCAAAAAAGAGCCCGCATCTCCAAGACAATCCTAAGTCAAAAGAACAAAGCTGGAGGCATCACGCTACCTGACTTCAAACTATACTACAAGGCTACAGTAACCAAAACAGCATGGTACTGGTACCAAAACAGAGATCTAGACCAATGGAACAGAACAGAGTCCTCAGAAATAATACCACACATCTACAGCCATCTGATCTTTGACAAACCTGAGAGAAACAAGAAATGGGGAAAAGATTCCCTATTTAATAAATGGTGCTGGGAAAATTGGCTAGCCATAAGTAGAAAGCTGAAACTGGATCCTTTCTTTACTCCTTATACAAAAATTAATTCAAGATGGATTAGAGACTTAAATGTTAGACCTAATACCATAAAAATCCTAGAGGAAAACCTAGGTAGTACCATTCAGGACATAGGCATGGGCAAAGACTTCATGTCTAAAACACCAAAAGCAACGGCAGCAAAAGCCAAAATTGACAAATGGGATCTAATTAAATTAAAGAGCTTCTGCACAGCAAAAGAAACTACCATCAGAGTGAACAGGCAACCTACAGAATGGGAGAAAATTTTTGCAATCTACTCATCTGACAAAGGGCTAATATCCAGAACCTACAAAGAACTCAAACAAATTTACAAGAAAAAAACAAACCACCCCATCAAAAAGTGGGCAAAGGATATGAACAGACATTTCTCAAAAGAAGACATTCATACAGCCAACAGACACATGAAAAAATGCTCATCATCACTGGCCATCAGAGAAATGCAAATCAAAACCACAATGAGATACCATCTCACACCAGTTAGAATGGCGATCATTAAAAAGTCAGGAAACAACAGGTGCTGGAGAGGATGTGGAGAAATAGGAACACTTTTACACTGTTGGTGGGATTGTAAACTAGTTCAACCATTATGGAAAACAGTATGGCGATTCCTCAAGGATCTAGAACTAGATGTACCATATGACCCAGCCATCCCATTACTGGGTATATACCCAAAGGATTATAAATTATGCTGCTATGAAGACACATGCACACGTATGTTTATTGCAGCACTATTCACAATAGCAAAGACTTGGAATCAACCCAAATGTCCATCAGTGACAGATTGGATTAAGAAAATATGGCACATATACACCATGGAATACTATGCAGCCATAAAAAAGGATGCGTTTGTGTCCTTTGTAGGGACATGGATGCAGCTGGAAACCATCATTCTTAGCAAACTATCACAAGAACAGAAAACCAAACACCGCATGTTCTCACTCATAGGTGGGAACTGAACAATGAGATCACTTGGTCTCAGGAAGGGGAACATCACACACCGGGGCCTATCATGGGGAGGGGGAAGGGGGGAGGGATTGCATTGGGAGTTATACCTGATGTAAATAACGAGTTGATGGGTGCAGCACACCAACATGGCACAAGTATACATATGTAACAAACCTGCACGTTATGCACATGTACCCTACAACTTAAAGTATAATAATAATAAATAAATTAAAAAAAAAAGAATATGCACTATATAGAATATAGTATTTGAATTACTAGACCATAAGTTCTAGCCCATAAAATTAAGTCCATGATGTGAGAAAATTTTCGCTTAAGAGAAAATGGAGTAAGCCACAGAGTAGAAGATTCAGGGCAGATGAGTGAACCCTTAAAATGATGTAGAAGAGAGAAGCTGAATTGGGTAGACAGTAAATTACAATGAACAAATAGAATATTGCCTTTTGTTTACTATCATTCAAAGTATTATGTTGTATAGTATTACTTGAAAATGCTATGAACCATAGAAGTGGATTTTTCCAAATCATAAAATTCACTAATCTAACTTAATTATGGTGTTTATAAATACTATTGATAATATTAGTAAACACTTTTAATACAGTTTTTTATCATATAAACATTTTGGTACATGTTATTTATCTTAAGTGCCAATAGTTTTTTGTATTTTAACTGCATCTAGCAAAGTATTTTCCTAAAATATTAGAACTTTTATCAATGGTGCCTACTTTACCTCTTTGTAAAGTTAAGCTAATATTCTAATTTTTTAAGTTGTTCCCATTAGGCCCCCAATTGTAGGATGTAGTGGAATAAAATGATAATCTCAGAAACTTTAGCCTCTATACTTTGTCTCCTTCCTATGTGTCTGCCTCCAGTAATTGTAGGCCATTTGAAGATTATTGTTGCTGGTATTCTGGTTTCCTAGAAAATGAGACAGATTATAAGGTCTATGAAAAGACTTTATTTATGTAGAATTTTCATTAAATTTGCTAAAGAGAAGTGCCTTAAGGAGGTTTTCTGTCTTTAGCAAATATATTTATTGGTGACCAGATTCTTTTTTGCCTTACTTTCACAGTTATTTCTCTAACATCTGAGGTTTTGGTAGTCCGATTTTTAGCTAAGTATGGTATTTAATTCAACTCAAAGTCTATATTCATTAAAGAAGGCTTACATTAAGAAAAATGAAGTTCTAATTTATTTTCATCCATCTCTATATATATTATTTTTGTGTTATATAACTAAAAATCTTACAGTATAGATTTTTTTTTCTTCTAGCTTAAAAGTTCTAAGTGTTCTATCTTAGTAATATGATTTATTCTGGAAGAGAGGGATGTTGTAACAAATACTTTCCAGTACAAACTAAGATATTTGCACTTTCAAGTTTTATATTAGAAGCAGTTTTGAGTCTTAGTAGTCTTATGAAATTATGATTAAATGACCAACAGTTATAAATTTTGAGTCACAAATATTTAATTATAGTCAGATGAAAAGAAGAAAGAAAAATAATTGGAAAAAGATCTTTCACAGGAAGCATGTCTTATTGTTAGTACAAAAGAGAAATAAAGGAGAAAGAGAGGAAGAGAGGGAGAAGCTAGATATTTATTTATTTATTTATTTAGAGATGGAGTCTCGCTCTGTTACCCAGGCTGGAGTGCAATGGGGCAATCTCGGCTCATTGTATCTTCCGCCTCCCAGGTTGAAGTGATTATCCTGCCTCAGCCTTCTAAGTACCTGGTATTATAAGCATACGCCACCATGTCCGGCTAATTTTTTGTGTTTTTAGAAGCGGCAGCGTTTCGCCATGTTGGCCAGCTAGTCTCGAACTCCTGATGTCAAGTGATCCACCTGCCTCAGCCTCCCAAAGTGTTGGGATTACAAGCGTGAGTCACTGCACTGGGCCTGATTTTTTTTTTTTTTTTTTTTTTTTTAATGTAAGTAGGAATGGAGGGCAATAACCAAGAAATCTGAAATGACATCCAGACAGCAAGTAATGCCAACTCTGACAAACCACTGCTGTGATCAGAGTTTGCACCTCTTTAAGATTTCAAGTATTTATTTTTTCTTCAGGCATAATCCCATCAGAACATTTATCACTGATACAGGTTTCTTTATAGCTGAAAGTTTACTCATTCCCAGAGATTGATGGAGAAAATAATGTTACAATTAAGAAAAAGACCTTGTACCTGTCATAAGAAAAGAGACACCATTTGGAATAAGAAGACCAAGGATCTGCTGTTTACTGCCTTCAAGAGCCTTGAGAAACTGCATAAAGCAGTCTTAAGAGGATGAATTCAAATCATGGCAATATTGCATAATAATGTTATTTTTAAAAGATTAAAAGAAATTCTGCCTGCTGCATCGTTTATTATTAAACTGTATATTAAGACTTTCTAAATTTGCTTCCCTAAGATAGAATGATGTTCAATCATTTTTGCTTTAATGAATAAAGTCTATCTTTAACAAGTAATTGCAAGTGGGACAGAATTGGGCCTTTTCATGTCAAATATATTTGAGACATGAGGGTTCACAAAATCTGACTATGGAGAATTTGCATAATAGGATTCACCGTGCAACAGAAAGCAGAAATTTCCATCAATGGATAAATTGAAAAGCAAGATTGTGTCACAGGTTTTTTGTTTCTTTGCTGCTATATAATGCCATACTCCCTTCTGACCCTTGTCCAAAGTCTCCCCAGGGTAGACTATACTAATGAGATCCTTTTTCAGCAAAAGAAAGTCAGGAACAGAAATGTTAAAACCTCCCCCTTGACTAGAAGTAATTAAGTACCTAAACTACAAATACACACCCTTACGTCTGGGGAGGTTAAATTGATTTTTTGAATTGTATAAATGACAAGGATTCATACTCTGACTTTTCATGTTTCTTTTTTTATATAAGAAAGCCCATCATTTAACAGTAAATAGAGGTTTTCTAGTGTGTCAAATGGGGATATAGTCAGATTAATGGAGAATTCAATGCTACACATGCTTTTACCCTATCTCTTCGTACTTTTGCAAGATGTGGACACTTTTAAATGCATTAGTTTCTTCCTGCATTGTACAAAGCGAATAAATAGATAAGTTCTTTGCATTCCAACCAGTCAATCATTGAAATATATGCACAAAAAGTAGATGTATAAAAACACATGTAAACTGATCAAGTGTCCTAAAAACACATTTAAAATAAAAATACAAAGTTAAAAGTTAAGCACTTAACTGAATATATGTTAACATGCATTATAAAAATAGTAAACTCATATAACAGAGAGAGTATAGCTTGAAAATTAAGGACTAACGTCAGAATGCCTGTTTTCAGCTCCCCAATACTCCTACGTATTTGCAATGTAACTTTTGACAAACTTCTCAAACTCGTTAAAACTTAGCTTCCTCAGTTGCAAAATGGAAAGAAATTTATCACTAACTCAAACGTTGGTTTTAGTGATTAAATAAAATAGAGTAAAAAGTTTTTAGTAGAATACTCAGGATAAAAAATTCTATAAATAATTACCAAATAGAATTTGGTTGCAAAATGGTCACAAAGATAATTGCAGAGAATACTGGAAAAATAATTGACAAAAATTTATATATTATTTAAAAGATTCAAGTTTACAATGCAAGCAGAAAAATGCATAAAGTCATTATAAAATTTAGGTGTTAATGTTATTTTTACTACACAAGTTGGAATAACTGCATAATTTCAAATATAATAAATTGTTAGTTATCAATTTGAAAAGATTTATGAAAAAAAGCCATGATTTTATGATACAGAATCAATATATTGTTTAGAAAGTATGCATTATATTTCATTTTATTTATGGTCTCTCTTTTCTTGATATACTTAACATTTAAAATATGTTTTCAAGGGTATATTTTTCAATGTCCCTATAAATAATTTATGTTAATAGAAAAGCAGAAATTAAAAATGTGATAGCCAATATTTTGGGTACAGCAACTTTCATGACAATCATTTATTTTGAATATGTCTGTCATAAATAAAAATTGACACAAAGTATAAAGTGTCATGAATTTTAAACTATTTAATTATCATCATTATAATTGCCAAGAATTCCTGTGCAGTCGCTATTTACCAAGCATTTTTGTGTTACTTTTTACTTTGTGTGTTAATTAATGTCAATTTTATAGAACTATTTTATTGTGCATATTTAAGGTGTACAGCATGATGTTTTGATATGCAAGTAGATAATGAAATGATTACTATAGGTAAACACATTCACACATCCATCACCTTCCATAATAATGTCTCATTGTACATGTGTGCATGTGTGTCTGTGTGTTAACAGTAACTAAAAATCTACATTTTATCAAATTTTCAATATAAAATATAATATTATGCAATATTCTTTATACATTATGTAAAAATGTAGACCAAGGGTAGATTCTCAAGTTATGCATCTGACAAAGGTTTAATATCTAGAATCTATAAGGAGCTTAAACAATTGAACAAGCAAAATACAAATAACCCCATTAAAAATGGGCACTTCTCAAAAGACACTTCCGAAAAGAAGACATACAAGTGGCCAAGAAACATATGAAACAATGCTCCACATCACTAACCATCAGAGAAACGCAAATCAAAACCACAATGAAATACCATCCCACGCCAGCCAAAATGGCTATTACTAGAAAATAAAAAATTACAGATGTTTGTGAGGCTTTGGATAAAAGGGAAAGCTTATATACTATTGTTGGGAATATAAATTAGTTCAGTGCCTGTGGAAAGTAGTTTGGAGATTTCTCAAAGAACTTAAAACAGAACTACCATTTGACCCAGCCATCCCACTCCTGGGTTTATACACCTAAAGGAGGGGGGCGGAAACATGTTATCAAAAAGACACATGTATTTGTATGTAAAATGCAGAGCTATTCACAATAATAAAGACATGGGATCAACCAAGGTGCCCATCAATGGTGGATTGGACAAAGAAAATATGATACATATATACCATGGAATACTACACAGCCATAAAAAGGAAAAAAAATTATGTCATTTGTGGCAGCATAGATGAAACTGGAGGACATTGTCCTAAGCAAATTAATGCAGGAACAAGAAACAAATATAGCATGTTCTCACATGTAAGTGGGAGCTAAGCCTTGGGCACACATGAACATAAAGATCTTAGCAGCATACACTGGGGGATACTAGACAGAGAAATGATGAAGCGGGGTATGGACTGAAAAACTACCTATTGGGTACTATGCTGACCACCTGGCTGATGCAACCATCCATATCACAAACCTCAGCATCATGCAATATACTCATGCAACAACTCTGCACATTTAACCACAGAATCCAAAATGAAAAACAAATAAATAAATAAATAAATATTTGTACTTATTATAAGTGAAAATATACTTAATATTTTCAGATCCTTTATTGATAGTATTTATAAATACAATTGACTTTTGTATATTGAAAAAAATGTTGTCTATATACAACATGGTATACTATGCAGCCATTAAAAAACAAAACAAAACAAAACAAAAAACTCTTGTTCTTTGCAGTGACATGAATGAAACTACAGGCCATTATCATAAGATAATTAATGCATAAATAGAAAACCAAACACTACATATTCTCACTTATACGTGGGAGCTAAACATTGAGTTCTCATGGACAAAAAGAGGACCACAATAGAAACTGGGGACTACTAGAGGAGGAAGAGAGAAAGGGGGACAAGTGATGAAAAGCTACCTACTGGGTGATAAGATCATTGGTACCCAAGCCTCAGCATCATGCAGTATATCCAGGTAACAAACGTGCACATGTACCCCCCTGAAGCTGAAATAAAAGTTGAAAGAAAAATGCAGATAAAAGGAAATATTTTCTTAAAGCATATTAATATATAAAAGTCTTCAAACTAACTTGGAATTACAAATTTACACATTTTCTTTTAAGAGCATTTCACATTTTCTACTTTACTTCCGAATTTTCAAGTGAGAAATTTTGTTTATAATTTAATTTTCTGTGGATTTTATAAGGCACTACAAGATCATTGTAGATTAAAAATTAAATATTAAATATTCCCTAACTTCAAGTTGTTCATAATTTATCACAGGCACTGAGGTGCATGCCTAAATGGCATACTCATATATAGGAGAGAGGTCAGAGGCCGGTCTAGCAACTGAATTTTGTGGATTGGTCAGTAAGAATTAGAAAAGTAGTTGTGATGTTTATGACAATAGGGTGAAAGAGAGATGTAAAAGATGTCATGTGGGCTGGGCACGGTGGCTCAAACGCCCGTAATCCCAGCACTTTGGGTGGCCGAGGTGGGCGGATCACGAGGTCAGGAGATCGAGACCATCCTGGCTAACACGGTGAAACCCCGTCTCCACTAAAAATACAACAAATTAGCCGGGCGCGGTGGCGGGCGCCTGTAGTCCCAGTTACTCGGGAGGCTGAGGCAGGAGAATGGCGTGAACCCGGGAGGCGGAGCTTGCAGTGAGCCGAGATTGTGCCACTGCACTCCAGCCTGGGCGACAGAGCGAGACTCCGTCTCAAAAAAAAAAAAAAAAAAAAAAAAAAAAAAAAAGATGTCATGTGGAGACTGAAAATTATTTTCCTTTTTGAGTTAGATGTAATAGTACGTATTCTTTTTCAGTCTGTTTTAAAGCCCTTAGCCATGAACAGCAATGTATTCAGGATCTGTGGAACAGGTAGCAGAACTGCCAGAGCGAGAAGAACCAAGAAGTGGAAAAGAGCAGTGAACTAAGTAAATCCTTAGATACATATCATCTCAAATTGGCAAATGGGTTCATATTGTGATTATGTATCAATAATATCAACAAAAAATATTGGTAATTCATCTAAATTTGAAAATTGAGGTTTTTCTGTTTTGTTGTTGTTGTTGTTGTTGTTGTTTTTTAAATATCAAAGTCAGTTCCCCACTTACTGCCCGTGGCAATTCAAATTCCCTGATTAACACTGGAACTTTTTGCAAGATTTGAAAATCTTTCTCAAGATCATAATTTATCCAACCTTTGTTTTTAATTTTTCAACTAATTCAAACCTTACAACCATATTGTGCTAATATTAATACCCATTTTAAATAAACTGAGGAACGGGGATTGAAATCACTTCTCAAATCTATCCAACTATTAATATTAAGTAATGTGAAAAAGAATAAAGCCCAGAATGTCTAAATTATTTAATATCGATTTTTAAAATAAACTCTTGAATTATTCCAGAATAAATTATTCTTTAACATAGTCCTAAGATTAAAATTTTTGTTTTGAAATCTCACATACTTGAAGGACATGTGACTTTTTTATACCACATCTTCATACTCTTAGTTTGAGCAGTGGAATTTTGTCTGAATTAATTAGCAAAGGTATTGCAAGCCAAACCAATAGCATAATAGTGAACACTTCTTCATATCTTAAAAAATCAAATTCTATAGACCTACTAAACTATGAAAAATTTAGATTTGTCATTCAACAAACTAACTCTGTGTCAGTACCTGTTTCATCCATTTAGATACAACAGTGTATGAAAACAGACAAAGATTTCTGTTCTTAAAAGTTTACAAAGAGGAAAGCCTGCCAATATAAAAAATGAATGTATAAATTTTGAGGTATGCAAGAAATTAATAAATACTATAAAGAAATAGTAGAGCAAGGCAAGTCTTTTTAATATTATCTAGAATTTTCAAATCTTCTTACGGTTTAAAGTATAGTCACGACACTGTTGGGTAAAGTGAGTAGGGCTGGTGCGTGCCTGCATGTATGCATGTGTGTGTGTGAATAACTGTGTTTTGCTATTTAGAAGAGTTAGGGTGGTCAAACTCTAAATAGATTCACATTGAAATAGTCATCTTCTAAAAGGTCACATGATATATTACCTTAGCTATTTTTTTATACTTGAAATACCTTGGGCAATAACAACTCTCCCCCAATTTGATTTAAATGATAAAAAGAAAGATGAATGAATGACTATAGTTATAAAAAATGTCTATAACAACTGTCAGCAATCTCCAGCAATTTATGGTACTCTTTGTAAGCGAAATGACTTTATTATAGAGCAAGAGTGGAGCCTTTTCACTTTAAAAGTTACCTACATCTAGCTGCAATTGTTGGTAGGATTAAGCCTCATCAAAAATGAAATTGGGAGTAAGGAAAAATCCTAGAAATCAAAGTTGCAAAACAGAATAGAATAGAAAACTGATCACACTTTGGAGGTTACTCTGACTAAACACTGAAAAACAAAATGCCTTTTTAATACTTATTATTATCATTAACTTTGGAAAGAGAAAGGATCCTAAGTTAATTTAACTGTTAGTCAATTGTACATGAATACATAATACCCTAAATAAATATCTTGTTCATTAGATAAGCATATAGTTTTATGATAAAATTTAAAATCTATGCTTCTATTATGATTCAAATTTACAGACATTTATTTGGAAGACATAGTCATATTATTTTTTATTTTCTATAAAAGTTTTGGAAAAAAATCACTAAAGAAATACTGCATTATAAAAACCACTCTTGCCATTAGAGAACATGTAAGTGTTCTTTCATGTATAAGTAATAAAGAATCAACATTTGCTGCTTTTGAAAACAAAATGAAACACAAGAAGAAATATGTCTAGCTTATAGGGCAATTTGGTAATATTTGAGAAACACAGCCTGACAACTTAAGGGGTATATTTTAATGTTTATGTATACGTATACATATGCATATATATGTACATATAAGTATATATATCCAACATATAAACATTTATGTATGCATATATAGATATATACACCTATACATATGTATGTATACATATATAGATATGTACACATATATGTATGTGGATAAGTAGTTAATGTATAAACATATGTACGTATGTGTGTGTATATATATACAAATTTGATAGTTACATGCTACTTATAGTATTTATAAAAACACATATTGCTGTAAGTATTTCTCCAACTTCAATGCAGCAATTAATACAAAATAGGTGCTAAATGATTTTTATTCCTATTGATGCTCTCTTCCCTTCTCTACAAAAAAACCATCATTTGGATTGTTTGTGTTTCTTTTTTTTTCTTCTTCTTGAATTTGAATATATGTTCTCTACTTCCTTAATCAAATCAGGACATTTTACACACTCTGAAATACCCACTTTGAAGTAAAACTAACCATATATTATTGTGAAAATGTTAGAATGTGAGAAATAAAATCTTTCAATGTAAAACAAAACATTCCAAAATAAAACATGCCTATAATCCCAGCAGTGATCCTAACAAACATCAAGGAGACAATGAGGAATATCTAAATGTCTAAAAAGTTAAACTTAATAAGCATCTATTGGCTTATAATGTTATAAATTCTAATGTTTTGTATAGGAAATATGTATATTTCATTTTCTTTTTAAAATTTTCTTGGTAAAAAATGTACAGCTTTCTTTTATAGCTCAGTCTAGAGCGTTATAAAGAAGCCTGAAATAATTGTCTTCTAGACTTAATACCAAGGATCAATGGAATTGGCAAAAATTTTTTTAAAGTTACAAAACTTAGTGTGAGGGAAATGATTGCTCTCATATGCTTTTGTTAGCAGTGTGCATTGACACAGCCTTCTGGAGTTCAGTCTAACAACATACATTAAGAGACATAAATGTGTGTATTACCCTCTGATGTAGCATTTCCGTTTCTAGAATTCATATTTTTTAAAAAGTCAAAGAGATACACAATATTTAGAGGCAAGAATCTTCATAGCAGTATTATTTGCATACACATACATATACATAAAGAATTAGAAGCATCTACATGTCCAGCAATATGTATATGATTATCATTATACACATACATGCAGACACACACACACATAATAGAATTCTAGTTAACTATCCAAAATGATTTTGGAGAAAATAAATCATATTGAAAAATATTTAAAGTTTCTTTTTAAGTAAAATGGTAACAGCGTGATATGTATAAATGATATATTTTATATATTTTTAACTTTTTTTTTTAAGAGATGGGGTCTTGCTATGTTTCACAGGCTGGTCTTGAATTCCTGGCCTCAAGCAATCCTCCCACCTCAGCAATTCCAAACTGCTGGAATTATAGGCATGAGCCACCACCTGTATTTAACAATTTGTTCTAAATACAATAATGTATTTTTTAAATGTATAATATGTATTATTTATTAGGAGATCATATATTAAAATATTACTGATGGTGAAAATTTTTAGGTTGTAAAATATACTCTTTTTTCTTATTTGAATTTTCTAAATATGTCACTACACACACACACATACACAAGCAAGTCTTCTCTTTCAAAGAACAGAATAAATTGATATAAGTTGTATTTTCACATCAAAGTATTCTTAGACCATTTTCAAATTTGATAAGGATATTTCCACTTCTACATACAAGCATTAGAACAACACTACTCTATTTTTACACAACTTTTTAATCTGCTAAAATAAAAAAAAAATCTGTGTAAATACACTTGAGAGACAAAATTTATAGATGTTATCATATTTTAGTAAAGTTATTCTTGAGCATCCAAATACTGCTATCAATTCTGTCTTTAATTTTCAGCAGATTGACATAGTTATAATGTCTTCTCTAATAATTAACTTGAAAAAGTTGATGCATTTTTATTTCTAATTATATATATATATATACTCTTGGGATAAGGATAATCTCTTTAAAAAATGAAAAATTCGAAGGATTGAAGTTTACATGAGTATGATCTTAGTAATTTACATTTTCTACCTTCTAAATTTATATGTTGTTGAAGAGAATTCCAACCTTATTTATTCTTGAGAAAGTATTAAAAAATATACCATTTTCAAATATCTTATAGAATTTT
Source organism: Macaca fascicularis (assembly GCF_037993035.2). Taxonomy (NCBI): domain Eukaryota; kingdom Metazoa; phylum Chordata; class Mammalia; order Primates; family Cercopithecidae; genus Macaca; species Macaca fascicularis. The sequence goes on from NC_088385.1 coordinate 93,419,791, forward strand.
TACAAGTGTTTTCTTACTTAAAAGTTTTCAACTTGTTAGACCAAATTTTCTCTAACTTATAAAGTCTATTTTCATGGGTGAAGTTGCAAAGATTGTCAGAGATTAATGAAAAGGTCCAGTGAAGTTATAGTCATATATGATACAATTCATATTTTTGTTTATGTCACAGAACTTACAATTTTATATTTATTTACCAGAGTAAATGTAAATTTTGTAATTTGTTTTATGTGACCAATTCTACTTGTTCATACATTCAAAGGAGAATAGCTGGGTCTAATGCTAACATTCCATTCATGTATTTACTTACAAATATATAATGATACATAAAAGTTTAAAGCATTTGTTTGTCTTAATCGCTTCTGACTGTTACAACAAAATATGAGAGACTGAGTGATTGTAAACAACAGAAATTCATTTCTCACAGTTCTGAAGTCTGAGAAGTTCAATATCAAGGATGGTTAGAGCCTTCTTCTTGTTGTGTCCTCACATGGCAGAAGCGGTGAAGGAGCTATCTGGGTTTCCTTTATGAAAACACCAGTCCTGTTCATGAGGTCAGCATCCTCATAAACTAACCACCACCCAGAAGTCCCAGCTCCAGATATCATCACATTGCACATTAGGTGTCAACAAATGAATTTCAGGGAGGCATAAACATTCAGTCTACAGCACTGTTTGCTATGAGTGAGCAGGAATAAAAACAAGAGATAATTTCTCCTTAATAGTGGCTATTATTTAATAAATACCATTTTACCCCCCAAAATTATGAGTTTGAAATATTCTATAAAACATGTAATTAGATGAGTGTGTATTGTTTCTATTCTAAATAGAAAAGTCAAGATTCTTGAAAGAAAATAAAAAGGTTTTATGGAATGTAAATAATTAGTAGTACAATTTATCTAGAAAGGTATGTTGGGTGCAAAAAATGAAAGTTTTGAGGGTAAAGACAATGAAAATATATCTATTCATTAGACAAAAGGGGCTCCTTTGCAATATGGAGAGTGATTCAATTATTTTCTGAATCAATTCACTCCAACATATTCTTATGGCACTTACTTATTTTCAGAACTTTAGACTTTAGTAGAGACTGTAAGTCTCCTACTTGGTTTCATTTCTGCCTCACTCATCCATGCCTTTCCAGCCATTCTCCATGGTGTCATCAGAGTGATCTTGATGTTAAGACAAGATGGCCTACTAGATGCAGTCAGGAAGTTCCACTTGCACAGAGAGAGACCAAAATATCAAGTACACCAACATATTTTAAACAAATATTTAAAGAGAAAACAACAAGAGTTGTTAGAGATGCAAGGTAAACATTGCAGCTAAAGAGCAAAAAAGCATGAAACCTTGTGCAGGGTTGCTGAATGCCAGGGCTAGTTTCCAGTCCTGATCAGCTTCTAGGGAAGGTGTGGGAAAGGGATGGTGAGGTGGACCACTCTCACTGCAGACCTCTGGGATCCCAGCTACAAGAGATGCCATGACACCGAAGACATTTGAACTGACAGAGGGATCAGCCCAGAAAGTAAACAGAGACAGAGACCCATCCTGCAGAGCCCAGGAGCTTCTGTGTTCTGAGAGAGCTGCAGTGGAACACGACCACAGGCACCCTTCTCTAGAGGCTTTCTGTCTTTCTCTGAAAAGCTTTATCTACCACCAGCTGGTCACCAGGCCAAGAGAGAGCAGGACCAACTTTCCCGCAGGACTGGGTACATCTTTTCTGTATGTTCCCCTGCCTGCTAGCCTGGCTCAAGATCCCTCCCTGGCTACTTTCACAGAAGCATGTGCACAGTACAGCCTCTGCTGTCCAACCTGGTGCTTTGCCTGTAGTCCCACCTGAGTACTTTCCCAGTGGACTGAGAGTAGTTTGAATCCCCCAACACAGTCAATGTCTGATCCCGAAGGGCAAAAGGATGTAACTGATTGTTGATCCCAATCCTTCAGGGCTGCAGCATGCAGCTTGGGAGGATCCCCCACACTCAGAAAACTAAGAGGATATAGACATATGGGTTTGTGGACCGGCGTGGGAGTGGGCTTTGCCTCCAACCACAGGGCTGGTCCAGGAAGAGTGAGACCTGTCACTCAACCTGACAGCCTTTCCTGAGAGAGCTCAAATGCCCAGAACATCGGCCAAAGGAAATGTGGACATGGCACCAGTGATCAGAGGAGGTTCCCCCAATGCCCAAGAGCAGGCCTGGTGAGTGGGGTCGGGTCTCTCCCCAAGCCACCAAAAAGCACCACTGTGAATTCAATGAAATACAATATAGCCACACAGCTGATCTGGAGGCAATCTCCTGGCCACTACTCTTAAGTACCATCTACTAGATTACAGTCCAAATTACAACACCAAATATATTCTGCCAATATATACCACCTGTGACACCCAAGGCAAGAATTCAGCCACAAATAAAAATCCTGTATAAAGCCTTTTCCTTCTAAAGGACTCAGAAACAAAGCTTACTGACTATACTAAACTCACACCACAGTTAAAAGAACAAAAGCTTCTGATGAGAAAGAATCAGCATAAGAACTCTTACAATTCAAAAAGTCAGAGTGTCCTCTTACTTCCAAATGAGTATGCTAGTTCCCCAGCAATGTTTCTTAACCAGACTGAAATGACAGACAGATAATTCAGAATGTGGATGATAAATAAGCTTACCAAGATTCAGGAACAAGTTGAAACCCAGTCCAAGAAATCCAAGGAATCCCATTAAAATGTTCTAAGAACTGAGAGGAAAAAAAAAAAAATAGCCATTCTAAGAAAGAACCAAACCAGACTTCTGGAATTGAAAAAATCACTACAGGAATTTCATAATACAGCCTGTAGCATAAATAGCAGAATATACCAAAGTGAGGAATACCAGAAACTGAACATTAGTTCTTCAAGTCAACTGAGAAATTAATAAAGAAAAGAAATTTAATGAACAAAATCTTCAAGAAATATGGGACTATGTAAAGAAATACAACATTTTACTCATTGGCATTCTTAAGAAAGGAGAGAGTAAGCAACTTGGAAAATATATTGGAGGATACAATCCATGAAAATGTCCTCAATCTTTCTAGAGAGGTTGGCACGCAAATTTGAGAAATACAGAGAACCCTTTTGAGGTACTATCTAAGACAACAAACTCCAAGACATATAATCATCAAATTCACCAAGATCAGTGAAAGAAAATAATAGCAGCTAGAGAGAAAAGTTGGGTTACTTACAAAGGGAATCACACCAGGCTAGCAGTGAAAATCTCAGCAGAAACTTTACAAGTCAGAAGAGATTGGGGCCTATTTTTGGTATCCTTAAAGAGAAGAAATTCCAACCACGAATTTTATATCCCACCAAACTAAACTTCATAAAGGAAAGACAAATAACATTATTCTCAGACAAGCAAACACTAAGGGAATCCATTATTACTAGACAAGCCTTATAAAAAGTCCTTAAACATGGAAGCAAAAGAACTATACCCACGACCACAAAAACACAAATAAGCACATAGTCCATCTATAAAGCAATTATGTAATCAAGTCTACGAAACAACTGCCAAACAACGTGATGGCAGGATTGAAATCTCACATATCAATATTACCCTGGAATGTAAATAGGCTAATTGCCCCACTTAAAGAGGATAGAGTAGCAAGCTCTATAAAAATACAAGACCCAACTGTCTGCTCTTTTCAAGAACACCATGTCACGTGTAATGACACGTACAGGTTCAACATAAAAGAATGGAGAAAGATCTATCATGCACATACAAAAAAAACAAAAAAGAAGAGCACGAGTTGCTATTCATATATAAAACAGACCTACCAACAATCAAGAAGGAAAAAGAAGGGCATTATATAGTGATAAAGTTTCAATTTAATAAGAAGACTTAACTACTCTAAATATATATGCACCCAGCACTGGTGTACCTAGATTCATAAAACGAGTTCTTCTTGCCCTATGAAAAGTTTTAGAGAACCACACAATAATAGTGGGAGATTTCAATACTTCACTGATGGCATTAGAAAGATTATTGAGGCAAACAACTAACAAAGAAATTCTGGACTTAAGCTGAACACTCACCAAATTGGACCTAATACACATCTAGAGAATACTCCACACAACAATCACAGTTTATATATTCTTCTCATGTGCCCACAAAATATTCTTATTTTATAAGTTTAAGAGTGTTTTCACATCAGTCTGTTGATAGTTAAGCCTAATAAGTAAACACTGGGAGTCTTTGCCTAGAGATTCGGATTCTGCTGAATTAATCAATCATGAAATTTTCAGGCTCAGCAAAGCAGTTTTATCTGAATGCTTAAAATGGATATACTAATCAAGGGAAAGACTGATATTGATTGAATGCTTGCAAGAGACTGGTGTATAAACTGAAGTTCCAATCATTTTAATTTATGACAAGAACTATGACAGAAAAATCAGAATAATTATGCTAGAATGGCCGCACCTTTCTCTCTCTGTAAAATAATCAAATGATGATTTCTTAAATAGAAATGGAGTCATTTGGTACCATTGTTTAAAGAAATCATTCCGTGTGAAAGAGATCTATTAATACAAGAGCCAGAACATTCCAACTCCTAACTAGTGCATATTTAGATACTGATATATAATGCCTTAGAGCTAGTTTTCCAACTTTCCACTTTGATATATGTATTCTTTCCTTGAATTTATCCAGTTAGGAAAAGGCCTGGAAATTTTTTTGCTCCGAAAGGTGACTTTGCAGACCAGACTTATTCTCTGCATTGCTTGAACTCCTGGAAGGGGATCTTCATTTCTTATTCATAAGTTTTGGACTGGCTATTGACTTTTGTTGTCATAAACTTACCACTTCAGAAAACAAGTATTTCTGAATTTTGATGTTTATAATTGTGCTCTTTTAGGGGTTCTTGATTTTCTTAGAGCTGAAGAAGTTAGTAAGTATTTGACAAATGTCTGAAGATTTTCTATTTCTAACTACCAATGGTTAAGTTTAAATATATTTACTTAACCATTTACATTTTATAACATTTACATAATATAGCATTTTAGGGCAATTAGACCTTTATGCCATTTGAATTTTCAAATACAATCACAAATAAAGCAACAAAGAAAATTAAGTTTCCAATTTTATTCCAAATACTATTCTTTCCTGAAAGTTTCCCATGAGACTTACTTTACTCGTCAAATTTCTGTAATTTTACTAGCTTTACATAAATTTTAAAACATTGTTTTTATATAAATAAACATTAAGTGTCTAAAATAAACCTTACTTGCTTAACATCATGTTTATAGCAAAATAAAAACAAATACATTGTGAATGTGGAGTGTTATTTGTAAGCTAATGAAATCATTTAGGAATAAATTCAGGATTGAACCTATAAGAACGTTTTAATTCAAAACTCACAAGATATAGATTAAGAAAGGTAGCATTGGTGGCCTGAAATCAGTGGTAACTTCAGAGTAATAAAAACACAGTATTCAAAATATTGGCTGGACATAGTGGCTCATGCTTGTTATCTCAATACCTTTGGGAGGCTGAGGTGATAGGATAGTGTGAACCTACAACATAGTGAATTCTCACTATGTTGCCCAGGAGTTTGAGACCAGCCTGGACAACATAGTGGAACCTTGTTCTCTACAAAAAAAATACAAAAATTAGCTGGGCATGGTGGCACATGCCTATAGTTACTCCAAGAGGCTGAGGCAAGAGGATCACTTGAGCCCAGGAGATTGAGGCTGCAGTGAGCAGTGATCATGGCATTGTACTCCAGCCTGGGTGACAGAGTGAGACCCTATCTCAAAAAAAAAAAAAAAAAAAAAAGCAAACAAACTCAAAATGAAACAAAACAACATTCAATAATTTATCTAAGGCGGACGCCTACAATTTGCCAGATTTTGTTTTCTCTCTGAACTATCCAGTAAGTAAGCAAATTAGATTTATTCTGTCTTTTATATATTTCACTTCCAATGAATGGCTTGAAGAGTCTCAGTGGCCTTCAGTTCTCTGATTTTTTCCTAATGAGAATCTTAATTCCAAAATCTATGAGGAACCATATTATTTCTCAGTTGGACATTATTCTTCTCAACATTGCACCCAAGTGCTTTCAAGCATAACAGTCCTTCTCAACATTAAGAAATATCAGAGTACATTATATCACATGAAGTTCTATTAGCTGCTGTAAATGGTAGAATAAAATTAGTAATACTTTAAAATAAATTTCTATTTGATCAACAAAATAATATATGCAGTTATTTAAAAAAGAGTGGCAACAACAGGAGGCAGAGAAATTCTGGGCAGACAGGGGTGGGTCCCTGGCAAAACCCCACTTTCAAGCTGAAAAGCTTGAAATCTATGGCCCAAAGTGAAAACTTCCATCCCTGTGTGCCCACTCTATTCCAACTGGTTCTTTCTGAATAATGCCTTTTTACCAAATGTTACCTTTTCCAAAACTACCTAGAGCTTGACCAGTGCCTATCTTGTGCCTATAAAGACCCCAGACTCAGCCAGCAGAGGACGGAAGCAGCTGGACATCAGGGAGAAGTGACTTAACTTCAGAGACAGTGGCTGGTTGAGGCAACTTAACTTCAGAAAAGAAAGGCAGAGAGGTGGCTTGACTTCAGGGAAGAGTAACTTACCCTTCCCGTCCCCTTTCCAGCTCCCCTCTCCACTGAGAGCTGCTTTCATCACCCAATAAAATTATCTATATTCATCATCTTTCAAATCATCTGTGTGACCTCTGGACATGTGAGCTCTGCGTGACCTCTGGGCGCTGGACAAGAATTCAGGACACACCAAGTGTGGGTACCCTAAAAGGCTACCATGCTGGCCCTTTCCGGTTGCTGCCAGAGGGCAGCTGCCCCAAACTACAAGGCAAAGGGCCTGTTGAGCTGATAACACACTGCTGGCTGCAGATAGCAGAGCTAAAAGAGCACTGTAACACACCCTCTGGCGCCTTGGGGCTGCAGGCACCCTGACCTGGATGCTACTGCAGGACCTGCATGAAGTTTACTCCTGCTGGCACTGAAGCTGCTGGCCAGTTCCCATACTGTTTGTTCATACACTCCCTCCTATGAGGGGCTGAACCATGTGGGCTGAGTAAACGAAGCATCCCTGTCACGAGTCCTGCAAAAGGGTCAAGAAAATATCCTGCATCAATAGCAGCACCTGTGCATATAGAAAACAATATGTTTAGGCTACAGATGTTTGTGCACATACTGAGAATGTATATTCTTGCAACATCTCTGAAAATGTTCAGATTTTTTTCTCTGTACTACTTTATTGAGTTACATGTGACATACAATAAAATATCCTATTATAAGTGTACAGTTGAAACATTTTGGTGATTTTGTATAGCCATGTAATCACCACGACAATCAAGATGTAAAACCTTTCATTCGCCTTAAAAAGTTCCTTTGTGCCCCTTTATAGTCATTCTCCTCCCCTTTTCAGAGTATAGTTTTACAATATATTCTCTCAGAAAGCTTGCAGTTTTTCATTCTTGAATATGTCTTTGAAAGATCAAAAGTTGTAATTTTGATGAACTGAAGTTTATCCAACTCTTTATTTATTGTTACTGTTTCTATCACATTACTTTAAAAAAAAAAACTTGCCTAGCCCTCTAAAATTGTTCACCCATATATTTGGAGGCAGTGATCTACAAGATAAAATTCAAATACTTAGTATAGAAAAAATAAACTTTTAGATTTTGTTTCAACTTTATTTTTTTAGTCCCATGTCTTTCTCTCTCTGATATATAGACAACTTCCAGTTTTATCAAACTAAGCATATTATACAAACAATAAATCAAAATAATAAAATAGTAATTTTAAAAATTAGACTATTAAAGAAATATATTTTAGTTAGTTATGTGATTTCATGATAGAAAGCATTGTATAAATGATGCCAGAAACCCCACAAACTATAGCAATGGTTAATAATATCAGTGCTTTAAAATCTTCTACAGGAAGAAATTAAATGTAGAGATAGGGAAAAAATATTTTAACATAAAATTTTAGTTTCAGAAAACACAAAGTATTTTGACATTTGACTTTCAAAAAGACAACTCAAATAGAGAAGTAGAGAAAACAATAAAAATAGGCAATTAGTTCATAGAAGAAAAAGGGATTGAATTATAAGTAAAACATATTCTTAGCTTTATGATAACTAGGGAAATTTAAATGGAAATAGTAATAAGATATGTTTGAATAATGATCAGATGATAACCAACAGTGAGAAAGAATGAAGTTGGGAATATATTTCTAAAAAAATTAAAAATAAACACATCTAATAATCTAGTGATTCTACTTCTAAGAATATGCACATCTTATGATCTAGCAATTCCACTTCTAAGAATATACCCAAATTTACTATTAACCACCGCTCACTCTAAACAGTAGAAATACCCAAATATCTTTATAAACTATATATTTACATATCAAAAGTTATAGAACACAGAAATATTCTCTTGAGAGGATAAATAGGCAGCAGGCCACATCCAACACTTATATATGCCCAACACTTATATATATCCAACAGTATACCCAACAGTATATAGTAAAATTGGGTATATACTATATACACAACAGTATATAGTAAAATTATGGAAATTACTTTTGAAGGCCCCGTTATCTGCATTCAAATGCTTATTCGAGGAAGAGGAGGAAAGAAGTAGGACCTAAAGGAAGAACAAAAGGAGTTTGACATTATCTGTAATATTTGCTTTGATATAAATATAGGAATTATACCTATTAGCAATTGTATGTAATAAACAATTACAACAGCTCAGTGGCAAATGAAAACAAGAATTTATTTCTCACATCTGTAGTGCATAGGATGGCCCTGCCATTCACACCTGTATTATGCCTGTATTTGAAGACTGGCTGGTGTTCTGTGTGTCCAGGCTGGGCTCAGCTAGGCACTGTCACTTCAAGCTGCAGATCTGCTTGGTTCAATTGTACTGTAAGCGTTTTTAATCTGGATCCCAGACGGAAAGAGTAGCAGATACCTACAGGAAGTTCTTGTGGGGATGGTGAAACTGGCCTAATTTTCCCATGGAACTGATGTTTACAGTTGTTTGAATAAACAGAAATTGACCCTCCATGTCTTAAAACTTGAAACTTACTTTTGTATTATGAGCTCCTTCCTCAGTAACTCATAATAGTTTCTTCCTCAAACAAGAAACTAAAACTCACCAGATGACTACATCCAGACAATGAGATGCCAGACCCCTCACCCATCATGATTTTCTAACCCCTCCCTAATTACTTTATACCAATTCCTCTTCCTTACCCTTCCCTAATTCCTGTTTTCCTACATGTAACTACATTCCTGCCCCGCTATATAAACTTCTGAGTGTAGTTGGTTGGGGACAGGGAGATGGATTTGAGACTCAACTCCCACCTCCTTCACTACAGTACCCAAACAAGGCCTTCTGCCCTGGCAATACTGATTGTCTTTCTATGCGGTGAGCAACAGGACCTAGACAATTGTTCCCTCCTCTAGTGGATGCATTTTTTGATGAGACCTATAGAGTGATAAAGACAGAAGTGGGACAGAGCCTGAGTTTTGAGTGACTCTCTTGCGGACAACCACATGAGCAAGAAAAGAATTTTGATTGGTTTCCTCTCTCAGATATTTAAGCCTATTTGCTATGCTACTTATTCTATCTAACTAATAGTTGTAGCCTGGTAATTATCTTGTAGAAGCCATTTAATAAGTGAATGAGTATAATAATTATTAGAATGATTTCAGACATGCTAGCTGAAAGAAAGAAATAAGCTCTCACAGGAAAATATTGAGATTCACTTTCTCAATCTTTTTAGAGAAGGTACATGATACAGAGTCATGAATGTCAATATCTAAAATTATGTGGTAATAAATTTAATAATGTTTCAGAAATGCTTAAAATATCTGTAAAAATGAGATAAATGTGTTTCATTGTTCTTTCAAAATGTGTTGTTTTCAAGAAAGAGAAGCTATATGTTTGAAAAATTGTTAACAAATGTGAGTGCATGGAAAATCATACAATAAATATTTATATATACATAATGTTCTATTAAAAGGTAAACACTGACTATGAAAAACACTTCTCTAATTAGCTCAGTGTAATTGAGCTCACCATTCAGTCTTTTATAAAACGTTAATCACTAAATGCTTTTAAATAATGTATGAGTCATGTAATTGCTCTGAGTATTTTTATAATGACTGCAGTTCATGCTAGAAAATGTACCTACTATCATATGGGTCTCCCATAAAACCATATTGATGAAGCTTTTAAAATAACCCTAATAGATATGAATTTGAAAGTAGATATCAGCAGATTTATTCTAAGAAGGAAAATATAATTAAACTTTATCGCCTCTATTTACAGTTTCAAATTAAAGGTAAAAAGACATTAAAAATTTAAACACATAATACATAGCTTTTCCAACTTTAGATATTACAAAAATGCAAATTTTTTCAATAAAATCCAGATGGCTACAATTGCTAAGGACTTAGTTAATTAAAATTATTTTTAATTCAAAATGTGTACTTCCTTGTAATTGATTTTAAATTACTTAATTCCTTTCTGCATGATTTATGTCATTAACAAAACCAAGTTGCTACTAAGAAAATAATTCAAAGAATTAACCAGTGACAAGTTAGCCTCTTTGGAGTATATACCTATGAGCCATGTCATTTCAAAGTTAAAGCAGAATTTTTGATGCTTTAACAAGAAGAAATTAAATACAGAAATTGTTTTACAGCATAGTACTTGAATAATAATGTTAAAAAGAAGGAAATTGTTACTTTTATTGTGCTCATTGATAAACTGATTTAGGGCTAGTGTGTTCAGACCTAATCAAATTCCTCTTTGCCAGAAATGGATTTTGAAACCCTTTTCCCAAACATATGGAATGCTTTCATTTCTAGACACTAAAGCTAGAAGCTATAAAATATGTGACAGTTTCAGGACACTCTCAGAGTATGCTAGACCCATTCTCATAATACCAGATAACTATATGGAATTTCCAGGATGCACAGGATGCAGGCTACATTTCCAACATGAAAGTACATGTTTCTTTAACAAATTATTTTTTCATGAAGTTTGACTGTATTGTGCCCCATTATTTCCAATTAGCATGGTGACAGTAATTTTGCTTATTTTACACCTTCAATTGCTATAGCTCTATGCAAATTATTTATCTCAGAAAACTGGCCTTTTCACCTTTACCAGATTTCTAATTTTCTCATGAAATTCTTAAGTATATATATACACACACATAATACTATATATAAATATATATTATACATAATATTATATATAATATATAAATTTATATAATGTATTATATATATAATATATTTTATATAAAATTATATATTATATAGTATATATTACATACAATATACATTACATAATATATAATAAAATAATATATAATACATGATAAAATAATTTACATTATAATTATGTAATATATATATAATCATATATTATATAGACATAGTATATAATAATAATTATATATTAGTATACTATATATTAATATAATATATATTATATATAATCTTTATATATTATATTATATATATAATCTTTTTTGGTTTTTGAATAATCTTTGTTCCAACCTGTGCTTATGAATGTTGTATGTGTTATTACTGTAGTAGATTTTTGTTTGTATTTTGGTCGTAAGCACATATTCCTCTTTCTGAGTGCAATATCACCACTACTTTCTTTAGGGTATTTGTTTTTCCCTCCTTTTCTCATTTGTGTATTCTATTTGAGACTTACTTTAAAAAGTTCCTGATTATGGCAATTGTCTCAAGTATATGCAGCCAATCTAATCAGAAATATACAGTTGACCCTTGAATAACAGAGGTTTGAACTATGTAGGTTCACTTATATGTATATTTTTTTCCAATAAATCCTTTGGAAAATTTTGTGAAGATTTGCAAAAGTTTAAAAAAACTCACAGGTGAACTGTGTAGCCTACAAATATCAGAAAAATTCAGAAAAACTAAGGCATGCCATGAAAATATAAAATATATGTAAGATTAGTCTATTTTATCATCTAGTACCATCAAATATACACAATATCTATTACAAAAGTAAAAATTTATCAAAACTTACACAAACATTTACAGACCATACCTGACTGCCATTTGCAATCAAGAGAAATGTAATCAAGTATACAGATGCAGTAATAAATCATAACTTCATAAAATTAACTATAGCATACTGTACTTATAGCCAGCTCCTGTTGCTATTGTGGTGAGCTCAAGTGTAGCAGGTATCCACTTAAAATGCCTTGTGATGCTAATTATCTCCACATAGACAGTTTACCTCTTCAGTAAATTGCACTATTACAGGAAAAAGTGATCTCTCATGATTCTCATGTATTTTTTATGTGCTTAGCGCAAAACTAAACATCGAATAACATCATGGAGCGTATAAGAAATCGTTAGTGATGCTAGAAGTACTTCCAAAAAGGGAGAAGTCACAACATTACAAAAAAAAAAAAAAAGATGAATTGCTTGATATGCACTATAGATTGAAGACTGCAGTTGCAGCTGCCCACCATTTCCAAAAAAGAATCCATCTTGTAAATAGTGTAAGTATTGTAAATGTATTTTGTCTTCCTTATGTTATTAGAAATGTTTTCTTTTTTATTTTACTTTGTGTTAAGAATACAGTATGTAACATATGAAAATGTTTTAATCAACTCTTTATGTTATTAGTAAGCCTTCTTTGACAGTGGGCTATTAGTAGTTGTGTTATGGTGGGGTTAAAGGTTACAGGTGGATTTCGGACTGTACAGGAGTTGAGGATGTTAAAGGGTCAACTATATGTGTGTGCATGTATGTATATGTATATTTGGTTATATCTGATTATATATACAGTGTATATACATGCTCTATATATAATACACACATGCTTGCACACACATATATACCTATATATATATTTCAACACAGAGGTTACTGAAGGTAAAACTGCTATAGCCATATTGCCTCTATGATGGGAGAACCTGTTTCAAACTGCGCCTAAGTGAGAAAACAAAACAAAACAAAAATACCTCTCTTTTGCTGAAGGCAGAAACAATTGGAATCATTCTCAACCCTCTCTTTTTTTTAATACCTAAAAAATTCTGCCAGACCTATATGAAAAGATATCCCCAAACCAACTATTTGTCACTTTTTTACTTAAATTGCTAGTTAATGATACCTCGATATTTTTGCCTGGACTGGTACAATCACTATCTAATAATTCTCATTTTTCCATTCTAGTTATCACAATACATTTTCATCTGGCAGTCAGAAATTATAATTTCTGAATTTGACTGGGACTCAGTAGTTTAGATTAAAATATCATACACTCTTGAACAACTAGAGAAGCGAAATAAAAATACTTCTTCAAAAATATTTGATTGTTATCAGAGAGTATATACAGCCAAAAATGAAGATTCAAGGATCATGGAGAGAAGGTAAACATATGGAAGGCAGTGGGGCTTTTTCTTCTTTTTGCCCATCAAGGGTTACCAATTTCTATGAAAGGTGTGTCTAGAGACAAAGTAGAAAGCAGCAGCCTATGCATTCTTTCAACATATCAAAACATGCAGAGAGCATCCAAAGCTTACAGGCAATGTTACAGCCTTCAATGCATCAGAAATAAAAAAGAAAATTGCTGAATTCATTACACATATATCTATGTATGTATGTGAATATATATGTGTGTGTGTATATATGGTGAATATCTATATGCATATATATTTATACATATATGTGTATTTATGTGCACACACACGTATATATTATCTGTAAAAAACTTAGAAAACACACCGTAAATTAGATCCAAAAAAGTAGAACAAAGTAAATAATAATGATAAGATCAGATTTATTTATGTAAATAATAAACTCCAACAAGATGTACCCAAAGAGAAAGAGAGAGAGGAGAGAGCAAACATGAGAGCACACACTATCAAAATTAGGTATAAAGACAGTATATAAGTAAATATCCTATGGCTGAAATAGATTAAACGTTATGAAAAATTATGCCAATAATTTAAATTTTATATTAAATGAAAAAGTTCTTTTGAAAGGCAAAATATAATAAAACTGACATAGTAAAATAGAGAATATAGAAATAATCCATTATTTATCAAATGCATGAATATATAAATGCAAATCATTCTGCAAAGTAAACTTCAAGTTTAGGTTGCTTTACAGAGAATCTTCTTAAGCATGTGAGGAAGACACAATCCACCAATTTATGCAAACTCTTCATGACAAAAGAAAATAGGATGTACTGTTTACTTTATCCAATGATGTTTATATAACTTTGTTTCATAACTGGATACAGACATTACAGGAAATAAAAATTATAGGTCAGAATTTTGCATTAATATAAATACAAAAATCTCAAATAAATATTAGCAAGTTGAATTCAGGAAAATATAAAAATATCACAATCTAAGCGGATTTATTGCTTGAATGCAATCTTAGTTTATCATGTGAAAAGCAGCTTAAGTAATTTATCAAATTGAAAAATGTAATAGATAATAGTACAATTACAATAAATAACAAGTCTTTTGAAAAAATTAACTTCTTGCATACTGCCTTGAGGGGAATTCTGAAACAGGCATATACATTCTCCAGATTTATGAGCAAGCTTCCACACAGAAAGAAGATGGTCTCTTTAATAATAAAACTTGTTTAATTGTATAGCCACATTGGAAAAAGAATAAATTCTGAACTCTACATTATCTTATACACAAAAATACATTCTGAGTTGATAGTATGGGGTAAAAAAATATATCAAAAAGAGAAGAACAGAAATGTTTCTAGAAGATAACATAGGCAATTATCTTCATTACACTGGAATTTAAAAAATTATTTTTTCTTTGTTTCTTTTCCCCATAGCACATGTATTTTTATTTATTTTATTTTATTTTTTAAGTTCTAAAGTGCATGTGCAGGAGTGCAGGTTTGTTACATAGTTAAACGCGTACCATTGCGGTTGCTGTACCTGTCAACCTATCACCTAGGTATTAAGCTCAGCATTTATTAGCTCTTTTTCCTAATGCTCTTCCCCCACCCACCCTCCCTCAACAGGCCCTGGTGTGTTCTTCCCTTCCCTATGTCAAGTCCATGTGTTCTCATTGTTCAGATCCCACTTATAAGTGAGAACATGCAGTGTTTGGTTTTCTGTTCCTGCATTAGTTTGCTGAGCATAATGGCTTTCAGGTTCATCCATGTCCCTGCAAAGGACATGATCTTGTTCCTCTTTATGGCTTCATAGTATTCCATGGTGTATATAGAACAAATTTTATTTTTCCAGTATATCATTGATGGGGGTTTGGGTTGACTCCATGTCTTTGCTATTGTGAACAGTGCTGCAATGAACATACGTGTGCATGTATCGTTATAATAGAATGATTTATATTCCATGGGTATATACTCAGTAATTGCTGGGTCAAATGACATTTCCATTTCTAAATCTTTGAGGAATTGCCACACTGTCTTCCACAATAGTTGAACTAATTTACATTCCCACCAACAGTGTAAAAGTGTCATAATTAGGAAAAAACACATAATTATATAGGAAAAGACTGACAAATTGGAGGCCTTTAAAATTAAGACTATTGCTACACAGCATTAAAATAATGAAACATAATTCACACCAGATGTCCTTCAAAAGGTGAATGAATGAACAGTCTGTTTATCATTTGATGGATATGGAATGTTATTGGGAAGGAATTATTATTGAAAAATTATACCCTATAAGAAAAGTCACAAAAAGTCTTGGGAAAACCTTAAATACCTATTGCTAAGTGAGAGAAGCAAATCCTAAAAGTCTACATATTATATGATTCCAACTCTGTGACATTTTGGAAAAGGCAAAACTATGGAGACAGAAAAGGGATCAGTGGTTGCCAGGGTGTTGGGATGAAGGATGGAAATATCATTAGGTGGAACTCAGGGGATCTTTAGGGCACTGAAACTATTCTGTATGCTGCTATAATGGCAGATACATAACATTATACAGTTGTCAAAATCCATAGAACTGCACAATACACAGAGTAAACCGCGATGTAAACTGTGTACTTTAGTCAATAATAGCATATTAGTATTGATACACCCATTGTAACAAGCAACAAGCATATGACATATTACTAGTTGTTGGCACAGGGAAAGTAGTATTTGGAGGGTGAAGTGTATATATATATATATATATATATATATATATATATACACACACACACACACACACACACACACACACACATATGTGTATAGTTCAGAATTTATTCTTTTTCCAATGTGGCTATACAATTAAACAAGTTTTATTATTAAAGAGACCATCTTCTTTCTGTGTGGAAGCTTGCTCATAAATCTATATATAGATATATATATACACACACACACATCAGAGTTCTGATCAATTTTCAGCTCAATTTTGCTATAAACTTAAAGCTTCTCTAAAAAAATTAATTTCATTATAAAAATCCACAGTTGGAAAAGACTTTTGAAATTTATATATTCAACAAACAACTTAAGTTTAAAACCTTCCTACAAAATAAGAAAAGTAAAGACAATTGATACAAAAGAAATGTGAAAAGGCACTTAAAATGTGAAAAGGCACTTAAAATGTAGGCTACTAAATGGCCAACAAACCTAAGAAAAAGGTGCTCAAATTCAATAGTCATCAAGTTAATGCACATTACCTTCATGAAGAGATGCCACTGCATATCTTCAGAATGGCAAAAATTAAAAACTTGGTAATATCTAGTGAGGATGTAGAGCAATTTTCAGTTTCACATATTATTGGTATATGTGAACGCTGTCATTATCTGCTGGAGCTGAAAATGTGCTATCCTATGACTCAGAAATTCTACACCTGGGCATGTAACCAAAAAAAATGGTACATATGTATGTGAAAAGTCATCTGCAAGAATATTCATAGCAGCAATTATTCATAGTAAAGAAAAACTAGAATCATCCCAAATGTCCATCTACAGTAGAATGTACACATTTGAGTATTAACATGTGATAGAATACTTTATAGAGTAAAAATAAATAAATAAGCTACTGCATGTACACACACAATTCATAAAATATTTACTTAAAAACAAAACTAATTCAGATTAGATTGTTCTGCTCAAAACCTTTAAATGAAACTCTAAGCCAATATAAAAGTCCAGTCAATCTAAATTCAGAATCCAATCTCTTAATCATTGGGATACGTTGCCCTTCTTTCCAGTAAGGTATGTTAGTTAGTAGGAGGACAACATACACATAGGAAAATAATGTTTTGGTTTTTTTGAGACAGAATCTCACACTGTCACCTAGGCTGGAGTGCAGTGGCGCGATCTCAGCTCACTGCAACCTCTGCCTCCTGGTTCAAGCAATTCTCCTGCCTCAGCCTCCTGAGTAGCTGGTACTACAGGTGCACACCACCACGACCAGTTAATTTTTGTATTTTTAGTAGAGACGGGGTTTCACAATGTTGGTCACAATGGTCTTGGTCTCTTAAACTAGTGATCTGCCCGCCTTGGCCTCACAAAGTGCTGGGATTACAGGCTGAGCCACCGGTGCCCGGCCAATCTATTTTTTATTAATTAGTTGAAGGATACAATATCTTATTCATACATATGTAATTGCACAGAAGACCTAGTAAGTAGCTCACACTTATTTCAATACGTGGTTTCCTTAGCATCACTGTGGGTCCTCACTATGGGTCAAGTATCTGCCAGTGATAACGCCTGGTTAAAAAGGAGATTTAAAGTATAATTCTTAGAGAACCTAATTCGGAACCTTTCTCAGAGGACATTTATGGCTTCATGACTACTCTCAATTGTTTCGGGAAAAAAAAAAGCTGGCCAAATGTTTGCTTTCTGGTCTGATGCAAGCAGGTACAAGCCAAAATAAACTACATAAGATAGAATTCAGGTAATAGTCTTCCACTTCCATTTTCCTTCTCAATGCAGGAGATGACAAATAAGACTCCAGCACATGATCAAGAAAATTCCATAGATCAAGTTGAATTTAACATCCGATTTCCAAATGTAATTAGGATATGTCAGTTTAGATGAGGCCAGAAGTCAGGCCCACCTAAAATTCTATATTACATAAACCAGAGTCAGCACAAATGCCATCTTTCAAAGATTAGCACTTCCTAAATAAATTCTTTTTTTATCTATTTTTCCATGTGGGATATCTATAACAACAAAGAGTATAATAGAAGATGTGAAATGGTTAAGCATACCTTGTAAGTTTTGTAGCTAAGGAAGTTATTTAACATATTTAATAATTTAAGGAAAATGAGTAAAGGTCTTTGTCTTTATTATGACTTAGGTTCATTTGCATGTACTGGAGATAACCTTGGATTATGCAAGATAGAAATGTATTTCTCTCTCATACTAAAATTTACATATATGTAAATTAGTCCTGGTCAGATATCTCCAACACCTTTACAGACTCTTTACAACTTTCTCTTTCATTATTCTTAGGGAGAAACGAATGTCCCAAAATAGGACCCTTGAAATAAATCTAGATTTTAAACAGAAGAAGACAGAAAAAGGCAAAACAACAGGTCATACCACATCCTATCAATGACACATCCAAGATGTTTGACAAATCACTTACCCCTAGACACAAGCCAGAAGTAAGTCAAATTGCCACATTGAACTTTAAGGAAATCTGGTAGGTGCAATCTTTAAGTCAGTGGATCATGTATCCAGCAGGAGTTTTCTTAGGAAGAGACAAGAAAACTGTTTCTGTGGGAAATCTAGCAGTCTCTGTCACAGTTGCTATGATGTGATTCAATGAAAATTCATGTTCAAGTCCTACTCCAAATGGAATCACTCTTCCTTTCTAGAGGAGTCTACTGTCAGGTGCTATCCCCAGCTGATACAAATAGAAAGATAACCATTCAAAACCACAGGTAAATGAAAGTTTTTTTGCCTTGTCTGTAAATATATAAGCAACTATAACTTTTAAAGACTTGGAAATCAAAGAAAACAAGAAATTATTGGCAGATATTGGGAATTTCTGAAAGAGAATCTGATTGAAGTAAAGAATGTCTTGGGAACCACAGACCAAAATCAGTAGATACTGAATGATTCAAAATGTAGAGCATTTCACAAAATTTATTTAGAAAAGACAAAGCAGATACTTCTACAAAATCCCTTACACTGATATTCATTGAAGATAATTACACATTAATAACGAAAACCCTTTTTTACTTGTGGTTGATTACATATAAATACATTAGATCACAATAATAAAAAGCCCAACTTCCAATAGCTTAACCACATAGATATATCTGATTTTTGTGTATCAAGAAATGCAGAATTAGTCTAGTAGCTCCAAGATATCATCAAAATCCAGAGTCCTTTTATTCTAGCTTTGAGCATCTTTGGCATGCAGCTTTCAACTTTAGGGTTGAAAGATGGCCTGTATGACATTTAAGTTAGATGAAGGCAAAAAGAGGAGTAGGTCTAAGGAAAAAGGTTAAAACCTTCTTCTTAAGTTTTATTTAACAGTTATTTCAAGCTGGAAGCCCTACTTAGAGATTTTAGCCAAAACGTTATTGATCAGAATTGTATAATGTGGCCATCTTAAAAAAAATGCTTGGGAGACTGAGAATTAGAAGAAGACAAAGAAAAATGAGGCTGTCTTGATGTCAGGTGGTCAACATACAATATCTGCTACAAGAACTATTTTTAAAGTTGTTGTGACAAACAACATATTTGCACTAATTTTTAACATAACTTTTAGAAAATACTGAGATAAAAATATCTCTCTGAGTTTTTGTAAGAAAACTATCTGATCCAGTAAACCTCATCTGGAAAATACAGAAAAGATTTTACTCCTGAGAGTGGATGTAGTCTATTATTACTCATCTAATATTCACTTCTTAGCCCCATAATACACAGGTACATGCACCTGCATGGGAAGAGTATGTTTTACCTTCCACTAATATTGATCTTTGTTAGGTAACCTTTATTTGGCTTCATGCAAGGAAAATGGGCATGTGCTTTGACTTGAGGTTTGAATATTTGACTTGGTTTGCCCAGTGGGATGTTTATGAATAAGAGGTGACCTAAGCTTTAAATAAGATGAGTGTTCGGGTTTGTTCTCTAGTTTCCTGTCATTAACCCTGTGAAGAATATGCTTTTGCTTGCCACTTGTCCAAAGCAGATTAGAGACACAAAAGTAAAATGCATTTAACCCGTCATTTGGTGCCAAGACCAGCTGAACAGAATGCTGGTGAGCCAGAAATCAGCTCACTTTCAAATGAGTAAGCAAGATATAAATGTTTTTGAAAGTCATATAAGTTTTGGGATTTCCCTCTTATGCAATATTATTGTGGCAATAGTTTACTGAATCTTTGAGCAAAACAACTAAAACAGTACTTCTTTAAAATTGAGTTTTAATTACTCTAGCTTTAAAATATATTTGGAAATCAGGAAGTGTGATGCCTCAGCCTTATTTTCTTTTTTAAGATTTTTTTGGCTATTTAGGGTTCTTTGTGGTTCCATACAAATTTCAGGATTGATTTGTCTATTTCTGTAGAAAATGTCATTGACATTGTGATAGAGATTACAATGGACTTGTAGATTGTTTTTTGTTAGTACGGACATTTTAACTATATTAAAATGTCTTTCCATTTATGTGTGTCTTTTATATTTATTTCCATTCATGTGTGTCTTTTATATTTCTTTCATCAATGTTTTATTGTTTTCAGTGTGTAAGTCTCTCAGCTCGTTAGTTTGATTTATTCCTAAGTATTTTATTATTTTCATGCTATTATAAATTGAACTGTCTTCTTAATTTTCTTTCAGAGTGTCCACTGTTAGTATGTAAAAATGTAACTGATATATTTTAAATCTATAGTAATTCAAACAGCATTGTACTAAAATAAAGACAGACATTTATACCAATGGAACAGAATAGAGATCCCAGAAATAAATCCACAAATATACAGTCAACTGATCTTTGATCAGGGGGCTAAGAATATACAATGGAGAAAGAATAGTCTCTTCAACAAATGGTGCTGAGAAAACTGGATATCCACATGGAAAAAAAAATGGAATTGTTTCTTGCGCCACACACAAAAGTCAATGCAAGATGGATTATATTTAAATAAAGGCCTAAAATAACAAAATCCTAGAAAGAGACAAAAGTGGAAAGCTTCATGACATTGGTCTTAGCAATAGTTTCTTGGATATAACACTAACAACATTGGTAACAAAAGCAAAAATAAACCAGTGGGGTTACATCAAACTAAAAATATTTTGCGCAGCAAAGGAAACAATAGAGTAAAGAGGCAATTTATGAACTGGGAGAAAATATTTGCAATCCATATATCTGATAAAGGATTTATATTCAAAATGTATAAAAATACCTACAATGCAATTGCAGAAACAAGAAAAAAAGGACAAAACAAAACAAAAAAAAAATAACACTATCAAAGAAAGAGGAAAAGACTCCCATAAACATTTATCCAAAGAAGACATACAAATGTCAAATAGGTATATAAAAAGATACTTAACATCATTAATTCTCAGGGAAATCCAAATGAAACTCACAATGATATATCACCTTACACCTATTAGGATTACCATTATTAAATAACGGGTTTGGGTAAGAATTTGAAGACACTGAAAGCATTGTACACTATCGGTGGGAAAGTAAACTTGTGCAACTGTTATGGAGAAGAGTATGGAGGTCCCTTAAACATTTGAAAATATAACTGCCATATGATCCAACATTCTACTTCTGGATATTTATTCAAAATAATTGAAACCAGGATCTTGATTAGATATTTACACTTCTATGCACTTCTATCTATGAATGATACTTGGAGTATCATTCATAATAGCCATAGTATGGAAAATTTTAATTTTCCATTGATGTATAAACAGACAAAGCAAATGTGATATACATATAATAGATTATTATTTAGCTATTAATAAAACAAGAAAATTATGTAATATGCCAAAACATGGATGAACCTGGAAGACATTATGTTAAGTGAAATTAACCAGTCACAGGATAAATACCACATGATCCCATTTATATGAGCTATCTAAAGGAGTCAAACTAACAGAAGCAGAGGGTAGAATGGTGGTTGCCAGAAGATAAGAGGGAGAGGAATATAGGCAGTTTCTGTTCAATGGATAGAAAGTTTCAGTTGTGCAATATGATAAGTTCTAAAGATTTGCTGTAGTTCATGCCTACAGTTAAGCATACTGTATTGTATACTTAAAATTATTTTTAAAAGGTAGATCTCATATTAAATGTTCTTACTCTAATAAAAAATAATAAAATAAAAACAGAATTGAGTTAGCTGACTGGGGATGGTAAACCTGTGACAACATTTGCCACATAATGCTACACACTATTTATATTTATTCTTATTTTCTCAGCAGAATATTAACTTGAGAAAGCTAATTAAAGTTGCAATGTGTATGCATGTATCCCCACAATTCTTATAATACTTTGCATTTTAATAGTTATGAAATAAAATTAACTACAAAACCAAGAAGTAAAATAGCAACTATTACACTTAAAAATCATGAGATATTCATTTGCAAATTCTTGGATTTTAAATATATTTACAGGAAAATATGGCAAGTAGCAACAAATAGTTACTATCCATTCAATACCACATGACTCAAATTCATGTTAAATATAAGGTTAATGGTAGAGTTCATCCAAAGGATGACAACCAGATGATGTACCTAAAATGATTTCTTCATTTCCGAATGGTTCCAGATGGTCTCCATTTCAGACTTTTCCTGAATGATCTGAAATTTTCTCTTCTTGCATGCTAATAAGTTAGCCTGCTGTAGTTTTATGGATGCTGGCAGAATAGAGTCCAAACATAAAGCCATACATATGTAATCAATTCATTTCAATCAATGAACTGAGGAAAGCAATGAAGAAAGGATAGTTTTTTGAACATATCGTGCTAGAACAACTGAATGTATGGGGAAAAAATGAACCTAGAGTGGTATCAATGGGAATGGTAGAGACTTTCAAGTATCTGTACCTTCACAACAGCAATGATAACACTAGCAAAAATGGCCAAAATCAACTTGTTCAGAACTCTGGAAATGAGCCAAAGTCTTGGAATATTTACTCAAGGAAGACAATAACAGAATCTTTGTTAAGAAAAATGAGTTCTATGGCATTTTAACTTGCCTTTATCTCCTCTCTTCAACTCCACATTAGATTTAGAAAACAACAGTTCCACAATCAAGGTAGCTGTGAAAATCAGCAGCCTAGCAGTTACTTAAGGGGGCACAAAGGATTTGAAGGCCTCAAAAGCCAAATCCCTAGTGAATTGTCATCATCTGACAAGCAGGAAGTACAAGCAAAAAGTGAAAGCAGAGTTGTCAGTTGCCTAAGTGTTGAATGAAGGCATGCACCAACACACACACACACACACACACACACACACACACACACATACATATACACATCACCTTAGTAGAGATTTGGATAATTACTGTATAAAATCATTTTAAGAAATCTCTTCCCAATTAGTAGTTTACAATTTAGTTAACTGAGCAGAAATTTCTGTAGACACACAGGACAACAAATACAGAGTTAACAGAATTAATTCAATAAAGTCACTAAGGAAACAAGCAACAACAACAAACCTTGGGGGAGGGGATCTGTATCATTCTTCTACTGCTGTAATTTAAAAAATGTCACGAACTACGTGGCTTAAAATGACACAAGTTTATTTTATGTCTAAAGGTCAGAGATCTAAAATTGGTCTCATTGGCTAAAATCAAGGTGTCAGTAGGCCTGTATTCCTTCCTGAAACTCTATGGGATAATCTGCACTTTTTCTCTTTTCAGCTTTTAGAGGCCCCCTGCATTGCTTCACCCATAGCCTCATTCTGCCATTACTAAAGCTAGCAAAATATGGTTCAGTTTTTCTCATGCTGCTAAATCTCTCTGACTCTCTATCTTCTGCCTTTCTCTTCCAGATAAAAGAACCCTGTGATTACATTGGACACACTCTGATAATGCTGGATAATCTCTCCATTTCAAGGTCAGCTGATGAGCATTCTTAATTCTATCTGTATCTTTAACTGTGCCTTTCTCATGTAACTTAATGTAATCATTAGTTCCAGAGATTACAATGTGAACATTGTTGGAGATCCATTATTGTGCCTATCATATTTAAGAAAATTAAAACCTAATACCTCATCATAAGCTCTAACAGTCAGAAGGCAGTGAGATGACATTCAGTGCTGAAAGATTATCAACCAAAAATTCTACTTTCAGCAAAATTATTTTGAAAATATGAAGGAGAAATTAAAACATGCATTAAACAAGAACAGAGAGCATATATTATAACTTGTGCTAAAAGACATACAAAGGAGGTTCTTCGGGTAGAAATGAAATGAAATGAAGCATATTCACAAGTTCTGGGAATCAGGATATGGATATTTGGAGACAATTATTCAGCCTGCCACAGAATTATCTTCAACCTCGTAAAGGCTGTCTATACATATCTGGCAGCTAACATGATACTTAATGATAAAAGACTGAAAACTTTCCTCCTGAGATTAGCAATAGGACAAAATAATTCACTTCTCCCTCAATTTATTGAACATCATAAAAGAAATTCTAGCCAAAGCCACTTGCAAGAAAATGAAATGAAAAATTGAAAAGGAAGAAGAAAAACTATTTATATTCCCAGAAGACACAATCTGGTATACAAAAAATTCTACAGAATTAAAAATATATATATATAAGAATTTATAAACAAATTCAGCAAGGTTGCACAGTACAAAATAAACTTATAGAAATTAATTGTATTTTTATACACCAGCAAAGAACAATTTTAAAATGAAATTAAGAAAACAATCAATGTAAATAGAATAAAAAATAAAATACTTAGAAATAACTAATGCAAAATTTGTACACTGAAAGCTATAAGACATTGAAAAAGTTAAGGAAGACATAAATAAAGGAAACAGCATTTTATGTTCATGGATAAGAAGATTTAAAAGTGGAAATACTCCTAAATTGTCATAAACATTGAAAGCAATTTATTTATGTATGTATTTTCATATTTATTTATTTATTTATTTATTTATTTATTTATTTATTTTGAGACGGAGTCTCACTCTGTCGCCCAGGCTAGAGTGCAGTGTCATGATCTCCTCTCACTGCAAGTTCTGTCTCCTGGGTTCACGCCATTCTCCTGCCTCAGCCTCCCGAGTAGCTGGGACTACAGGTGCCCGCCACCACGCCTGGCTAATTTTTTTGTGTTTTTAGTAGAGACGGAGTTTCACTGTGTTAGCCAGGATGGTCTCGATCTCCTGACCTTGTGATCTGCCCGCCTCGACCTCCCAAAGTGCTGGGATTACAGGCGTGAGCCACCGCGCCCGGCCGACTTTGTGTTTTTTTATGGTGGTGAGACAGTGGGGCAAAGTGTAGGGCTCCCTTTCATGCCTACTTTGAATTTCCCCATGTTAAAGAAGAAAACATGCAAGCTTTCTTATCAACTTGCAGAGATACGAGGCAAGATGAGAAGAAGTGAATCCTAAAAACTGTCAAATAAACCATTAAAATAATGAGTTGGACTGCTCATTATATTTGGAATACTTGAAGATTTCTTAGGTAGATCACCAACCGCATGAATAACAACAACAAAATTAATAAATTTGACTTCATAAAACTTAACCACTTTTGTTCTCCAAAAGAAACTACTAAGAAAATACAAAGTCAAGTCATAGGCTAGGATTCTGTATATTTGACCTTTGTACAAAGTATACATATAT
Source organism: Macaca fascicularis (assembly GCF_037993035.2). NCBI lineage: Eukaryota > Metazoa > Chordata > Mammalia > Primates > Cercopithecidae > Macaca > Macaca fascicularis. The sequence continues at coordinate 93,445,558 of NC_088385.1, forward strand.
AATTTGAAAGTAAATAATAAGACAAAGTAAAGAAGCAGGAAAATATTTAAAGTCTCTTTGCAAAATAAGCTATATAAATGATCATTAATCACATGAAAATATGTTCAACCTTATTTCTCATAGATGAAATGCAAATTAGCACATCAGTGAGATACCTCTACCCATTACAATAGCTAAAATCATAAAACTCAATAGCAACTATTGAAGAGGATAGAAAGAAACCGGAATACTTAAATATTGCTGACAGCAATACAAAATGATACAGCCACTCTGGCAAACAGTTTGGGAGTTTTTATAAAGTTTAACATATGCTTATAGTATGACTCACCCTACTCATTCCTAGGCCTTTCCATATGAAAAACGAAAGTATAATTGCTCAAAAAGACTTGCAGACTACTATTCCTATCAGGCATGTTCAGTAAAGTCGCCTCTGGAAGCAAACATCTGTCAAACATCTGTCAGGAAGAAAATTCCCAACTCATTGTAGCCTTCTATTTGAAGAAATCCTACTCAGCAATAAAAATTAAAAAAAAAAAATCTATTGACACACACAAAATGGATGAGTCAATAAAATAGTGTGCCACTAAAAAGAAATCAAGCATAAAGGAATACACGTTGCATTATTCTACCTTATGTGCCATTCTAGAAAAGACAAATTTAATTCAGAAAAACGCCAAGTGAGTAGTGCCTAGTCCTAAGTCTAGAGGGAAGGCGGAGATTGTCTGAAAGGAAATACAAGGAAATTTTTGGTGAGATCAAAATTTTTTATGGCCTAGATTGTGGTAATTGCTCAAGTGCATAAAATTTATCAGCCATTATCAAAATGTTTACTGAAAATGTGATTATTTTCACCTAACATAATTAACTCCAGTTTTATCTATGTTGCTGCAAATGACAGGATTTCTTTCTTTTCTATGATTGAATGACATTCCATTATGTATACATAATATATTTTCTTTTTCCATGTATACATTGATGGGAACTTTGGTTGAATCCCTATTTTGGCTATTGTGAATAGTGCTGCAATAAATATGGGAGTGCAGATATCTCTTTGATATATTGATTTCATTTATTTTGGATATATATCCAGTAGTGAGATTGCTAGATCATGTGGCAGTTCTAGCTTTAGTTTTTGAGGACCTCCATACTGTTCTCCACGATGGTTGTACTAATTTACATTTCCACCAACTGTGTATGAGAGTTCCGTTTTCTCTACATCCTTCCCAGCATCTGTTATTGCCTTTTTAAATACAAGCCATTTTAACTGGGTTGTAATGATATCTCATTTTGGTTTTGATTTGTGATTCTTTGATGATTAGTGATGTTGAGTATTTTTTAACATTCCTGTTGGCCATTTGTTTATCTTCTTTTGAGAAACATATGTTCAAATACTTTACCCTATTTTTAAATCAGACTATCTGTATTTTTTCTTTTGCTATTAAGTTGTTTGAGCTCTTTATATTTTCTGGTTATTAATCCCATATCCAATAGATAGTTTGTAAATATTGTCTCCCATTCTGTGGGTTATTACTTTACTTAATTGATTTTCTTCTTTGTGCATAAGACTTTTTAGCTTGATGTAATCCCAATTGTCTAATTTTGCTTATGTTGTCTGTGTTTTTGAAGTCTTACACAAAAAAATATTTGTCCAGATCAATGTCCTGGGATTTTCCCCCAATGTTTTTCTCTAGTAGTTTTATAGTTTTTGATCTTATGTTTAAGTATTTAATGTATTTCTTTTTAATTTAACATTTATTTTAAGTACAGAGTACATGTGCAGGTTTGTTTTATAGGTAAACTTGTGTCATGGGGGTATGTTGTACAGATCATTTCATCACTCATGTATTAAGCCTAGTTAGTAATCATTAGTTATTTTTTCCTGATCCTCTCCCTCCTCCTGTCATCCACCCTCCAACAGGTCCCAGTGTGCTTCGTTCTTTTCTATGTGTCTGTGTGTTCTCATCATTTAGTTCCCACTTACATGTGAGAATATGTGGTGTTCAGATTTATGTTCCTGCATTAGTTTGCTAAGGATGATGGCCTCCAGCTCCATCCATGTTCTTGCAAAGAACATGATCTCATTCTTTTATATGGCTGCATAATATCTGTCTCATGATGCATATCTACCACATTTTCTTTTTCCAGTCTACCTTTGATGAGCATTTAGGTTGACTCCTTATCATTGCTATTGTGAATAGTGCTGCAATGAACATATGTGTGCATGTATGATTATGATAGAATAATTTATATTTCTTTGGGCATATACCCAGTAATTGGATTGCTAAGTGGAATGGTAGTTCTGTTTTTAGGTCTTTGAGGAATTACCACACTGTCTTCCACAATGGTTGAACTAATTTATGTTACCATCAACAGTGTATAAGCATTCCTTTTTCTCTGGAACCTCACAAGCACCTGTTATTTATTTATTTATTTATTTATTTTGACTTTTTGGTAATAGCCATTCTGACTGGTGTGAGATGGTATCTCATTGTGGTTTACATTTGCATTTCTAGAATGATCACTGACATTTAACTTTTTTCACATGCTTGTTTGATTAATGTATGTCTTTTGAAAAGTGTCTGTTCATGTCCTTTGTCCACTTTTTAAACAAGTTGTTTTTAATCAAAATTTAAGTTCCTTATAGATGCTGGATATTAGACATTTGTCAGATATATAGTTTGAAAATATTTTCTCCCATTCTGTAGGTTGTGTGTTCACTCTGTAGTTTCTTTTGCTGTGCAGAAGCTCTTTAGTTTTATTAGATCCCACTTGTCAAGTTTTGCTTTTGTTGCAATTGTTTTTGGAGACTTTGTCATAAAATACATGCTTGTTCCTATGCCCAAAATGGTGTTGCCTAGGTTGTCTTCAAGGGTTTTTATAGTTTTGGATTTTACATTTAAGTCTTTAATCTACCTTGAGTTGAGATTTTTATACGGTGTAAGAAAGGAGCTGACTTTCAATCTTCCTCATGTTGCTAACCAGTTATTTTAGCACAATTTATTGAATAGGGTGTCCTTTACCCATTGCTTGTTTTTGTCAGCCTTATCAAGGATCAGATAGTTCTAGGTATGTGGCCTTATTTCTGGGCTCTCTATTGTGTTCTATTGGTCTATATGTCTGTTTTTGCAGCAGTACTATGATGTTCTGTTTGCTGTAACCCTGTAGTATAGTTTGAAGTTGGGTAATGTGATACCTCCAGCTTTGTTCTTTTTGCCTAGGATTGCCTTGGCTATTCAGGCTTGGTATTTTTTGTTTGTTTGTTTGTCTGTCTTTTTGGTTCCATATGAATTTAATTTTTTTTTCTAGTCGGTGAAGAGCATCATTGGTAGTTTAATAAGAATAATATTTAATCTATAAATTGCTTTGGGCAGTATGGCCATTTTAACAATATTGATTCTTCCTATTCATGAGCATGGAAAGTTTTCCTATTTGCTTGTCATTCGTTTTTTTTTTTTTTTTTTTTTTTTTTTTTTTTCCTTTGGGCAGTGTTTTATAGCTCTCCGTACAGATCTTAGAGATCTTTCACCTCCCTGGTTAGCTGTATTCCTAATTATTTCATTCTTTTTGTGGTGATTGTAAATGGGATTGCCTTCCTGATTTGACTATTGGCTAGATTGTTGTTGTAGTGTAGGAAGGCTAGTGATTTTGTACATTGATTTTGTATCCTGAGAGTTTGCTAAAGTTATTTATTAGCTGAAGGAGATTTGGGACTCAGATTATGGGGTTTTCCATCATGTCATCTGCAAACCAGGGATAGTTTCACTTTCCATCTTCCCATTTGGATGTCTTTTATCTCTTTCTGTTGCCTATTTGCTCTGCTCTGGACTTCTAATACTATGTGGAATAGGAGTGGTGAGAGAGGATTTCTTTGTCCTGTGACAGCTTTCAAGTGGAAAGATTGCAGGTCTTGTCCATTCATTATGATGTTGGCTGTGGGCTTATCACTTATTATTTTGGGGTATGTTCCTTCAGTACCCAGTTTGTTGAGAGTTTTTAACATAGAGTGTTGAAAGGTATTAAAAGCCTTCCCCATATCTGTTGAGATAATCATGTGATTTTTGTCTTTAGTTCTATTTATGTAATGAATCACATTTATTGATTTGCATAGGTTGAACCAACTTTGCATCCCAGAGATAAAGCCTACTTGATCATGGTAGATAAGATTTTTTAAGTGCAGCTGGATTAGGTTTGCCAGAATTTTTCTGAGGATGTTTGCATCAATTCTTTTTCTGTCGTATCTCGACCATGTTTTTGTATCAGGAAGATGCTAGCTTCATGGAATGAGTTAAGGAAGTGTTTCTCCTCCTCAATTTTTTGGAATATTTTCAGCAGAAATGGTACCAGCTTCTCTTTGTACATATGGTAAAATTCAGTAGTGAATCCATCTGGTCCTGGACTTTTATTGATTAGTAGGCTATTTTTTACTGATTCAATTTTGGAATTTATTATTGGTCTGTTCAAGATTCAACTTCTGCCTGGCTCAGTCTTAGGAGGCTGGAGACGTCTGTGCCTAGGAATTTATCCATTTATTCTAGATTTTCAAGTTTATGTTCATAGAGACATTCATAATATTCTTTGAGGGTTATTTGTATTTCAGTTAGGTCACTGGTAATATTCTCTTTATCATTACTGATTGTATTTATTTGGATCTTCCTTCTTTTCTTCTTTATTAGTCTAGCTAGTAGTGTTCTGTTTCATTAATTAAAAAAAAAAATTCCTGGATTAGTTGATCTTTTGAATCATTTTCTGTGTCTCAATCTCCTTCAGTTTAGCTCTTATTTCAGGTATTTATTGTCTTCTTGTAGTTTTGTGTGTGATGTTGTGTGTTGTGCTTTGTGTTGTGTGTGATGTTAGGTTGCCAAATTGAGATATTTCTAACTTTTTGATGTGTGTATTCGGTGCTATAAATTTCCCTCTTAATACTGCCTTTGCTGTTTCTCAGAGAATCTGGTATCTTGTATCTTTGTTCTCATTAGTTTCAAATAACTTCTTGATTTCTGCCTTAATTTCATTATGTGCCCAAAAGTAATTCAGGAGCAGTTTTTCAATTTCCATGTAAATGTATGGTTTTGAGTGAGTTCATTAGTCTTAATTTCTAATTTGATCACACTGTGATCTGAAAGTTTCCTTGTTCTAATTTCAGTTCTTTTGCATTTGCTGAAGGTTTTATTTCCAACCATGTGGTGAACTTTATATTATGTTACATGTGGCAATGAGAAGAATGTATATTCTGTTTTTGGGGGGTGGAGAGTTCTGCATATGTCAATCAGGTCCATTTAATGCAGTGCTGAGATCAGGTTCTGAATATCTTTGTTAATTTTTTGCCTCAATGATCTAATACTGTCAGTGGGGTTGTAAAGTATCTCACTATTATTGTGCAGGAGTTTAACTCTCTTTGAAGGTCTCTAAGAGGTTGCTTTATGAATATAGGTGCTACTGTGTTGGGTGCACATATATTTATTATAGTTAGGTGTTCCTGTTGAATTTAACCCTTTAGCATTATTTAATACCCTTTTTAGTCTTTTTTCATCTTTGTTGGTTTAAAGTCACTTTTGTCTGAAACTAGGAAGGCAACCCCTGCTTTCTTCTGTTTTCCATTTGCTTGGTAGATTTTTTCTTCATCCCTTTATTTTGAGACTATGTGTGTTATTGTACGTGACATAAGTCTATTGAAGACAGCATACGGAGAGATCTTGGTTCTTTATCCAGCTTGCCATTCTGTGCCTTTTAACTGGATCATATAGCTCATTTACATTCCAGGTTAGTATGGATATGTGTGAATTTAATCCAATCATCATGATGTTGGCTGGCCTGACTTGTTTATGTGGTTGTTTTATAGTGTCACATGTTTATGTACTTCAGCCTGTTTTTCTAGTGGCTGATAATGTTGTTTCTTTCTCATATTTATGTGCTACCTTCAGGAACTCTAGAAAGGCAGGCCTGGTGCTAAAAATGTCCTCAGCATTTACTTGTTTGAGAAAGATCTTATTTTTTCTTCACTTTTGAAGCTTAGTTTGGCCAGATATGAAATTCTGGATTTTAATTGCTTTCCTCTAAAAATGTTGAATATTGGCCCCCAATCTCTTCTGGCTACTGTTAGTCTGATGAGCTTCCCTTTGTAGGTGGCCTGACCTTTCTATCTAGTTGCCTTGAACACTTTTTCTTTCATTTTGACCTTGGAGAATCTGAAGATTACATGTCTTGGTGTTAGTCTTCTGATGCAGTATCTTATTGGGGTTCTCTGGATTTTCTGAACTTGAATATTTATGTCTCTAGCTTTGTTGGGGAATTTCTCATGGATGATAGCCTGAAGTATGTTATCCAAATCGCTTATACTCTTCCCTTCTCTTTCAGGGATACCAATCAGTCTTACATTTGGTGTCTTTACATAATTCCACATTTCCCAGAAGTTTTGTTTATTCTCTTTTATTTTTTTTCTTTATTATTTTCTGCCTGTCTTATTTCAGAAAGTCAGTTTTCAGGCTCTGAGATTCCTTCCTTTGTTTCATCTATTCTGCTATTAATACTTGTGATTGCATTATGAAACTCTTATAGTGTGTTTTCAGCTCTATCAGATCAGTTACATTGTTTTCTATACTGATTATTTTGTCTGATTCAGCTACTACATTGTTTTATTGTGGTTCTTAGCTTACTTGAAATGGGTTTCAACATACTCTTGCATCTTAGTGATATTCATTTATATCCATAGTCTGAATTCTGTTTCTGTTATTTCAACTATAATATGGTTTGGCTCTGTGGACCCACCCAAATCTCATCTTGAATTGTAATCCCCACATGTCAGGGGAGGGACCTGGTAAGAAGTAATTGAATCATGGAGGCAGTTTCCTCCATGCTGTTTTCATTATACTGAGTGAGTTCCCACAGGATCTGATGGTTTATAAGTGTTTGGAAGTTTCTCTCCCACCATCCTCTCTCTCTGCTACTGCCTGTGAAGAAGGTGGTTGCTTCCCTTTTGCCTTCTACCATGATTGTAAGTTTCCTGAGGCCTTCCCAGTCATGTGGAACTGAGAGTTGATTAAACCTCTTTCCTTTATAAATTATCCAGTCTCAGGTCTTTCTCTATAGCATTGTAAAAATGGACTAATACAAGCTATCTCAGCCCAGTTCAGAACCCTTCCCAGAGAGGTGGTGTGGTTGTTTGGAGGAAAAAAGATATTCTGGCTTTCTGAGTTGTCAGGGTTCTTGGGCTGGTTCTTTCTCATCTTTGAGGGCTTATGTTCTTTCACTCTTTGAAGTTGCTGACCTTTGGGTGTTTTTTGTTTTCTTTTTTAATCCTATTTGATGATTTTGAGGATTTGATTGTGGCATAAGGTGGATTAAGCTGACTGGTTTTATTTCTGGAAGATTTTATGGGACCAACACTCAGCTCCCAACTCCTGGACTGTGTGCTGTAACTCTGGGGGACTTGTATTGGGCCCTGACTTTGTTCACTGGATCCTTGAGGTTAGGAATCCACTGCACTGTTGGAAGGTTTGGGACTGAGATTCTCCTAGACTGCTGGCCACTATACTCTGATGGGTAGTGTCAGCCAAAGCATTTCATAGTGTAGTGACAGTGGGATCCACCCTCATTCGCATGTGCCAGCAGCAGTGCCAGTGCAGCACCAGGTACACTTGTTGGCTATGGCAGGGTGCAAGCAGGTGCTGGGGTGCCTGCCTCCATGCAGGTATTCAAAACAGTGGTGGATCCAACGTGGCTGGGTTAGCAGAGGGAGGGGAGTTCCTGCTGGTAACTCTGCATGTAGTCAAGCTAGTGGTGGTGTTGGCACAGGGAGAGGGTGCGGTTGGGCAAAGGTGGTTGCTCAGGGTGGGGGAGGGTCTGCTGTTCTCTGTGCCTAGTTTCACTCCCATGGCAGTGTTGGTACAAGGGCAGGGTGCTGGCAGGAGCAGGGTTGGCTGGCTCTGTGCCCACCAATGTTCTGACTGCAATTGGTTAGTAGGGGGAGGAGGGTCGGCAGGGAGTAAACTGCATTCCTGCTAGAGCAGTGGCAGGGCAGAATGTACACACACACACACTGCTGGAGCAAGAAAAGAAAAACCCACCTGTGTGTGTGTGCATGTGTGCACGCACACACATACACACACACACACACACAAAGTGATATGGAGGGTTTCCATGGGCCCCTGGGAAGCTGCAGTATGAGGAGAGAGCAGGGCAGCTGGTGTGTGGCCATGGAGGCTGCCCTCCTGGAGCTCTCTGCTGGTCAGGAATGGTCTACTAGTTCAGAATCTATGATGGAGGCCCCCAGGGAACCCCAGGGTGCCCTGCATGCAGGAGTGGCAAGGCTGGGGCCCCAGGAGAGGTGTGTAGATCAAGGACCACTCAGATTAACTGACCTCATCTAATGGGCAAGAATGCCCTGCAGAGTTCAGATCTGACAGTTTCCCTAGGACTAAAGTCTCCTATGAGAGCAAGTTGAGCTTAGGGGGAGGGCCATCACTGGCCATGCTCCGCTACTGATGTTCACACACCAAACCATTTGGATTCCATACCAGCTTACTTGCTGCCCCTACAACTTCTCTAAGCAGCTCTCCCTGCCAACTCGAGTGTCCATGGTGGTGCAGGGGTCTCCTCCTGCTGGAATTCTAGAGGCCTGTGGTGAGAGTGGGTTCCTCCTTGCCCGTTCAACTCACCCATTGTCCTGGAGTTGTTAGGGGACAGGAATGAGTCCCAGTGTGTGGTAGCCCTGTACAGGGTTCCCAACTTCCTCCTCCTTCAGTTCAGCTTCTGTGTCTTCCCTCCGTCCACTCTTGGTGCATTCCTTCTGAATATTTGTTATGAGTGCACAAGTCATCTGGGTCCTTTGGTGGCAGCTGTTTCACCTGGCTGGATCTAGTGGCACCTGGTCATCTTGCCAGACGTTAATCCATTTTAATTTGATTTTTGTACATGATGAGAGATAAGGATCTATTTTCATTCCTTTGCATATAATTATCCAGTTTCTTCAGCAACATTTATTGAAAATACTCTTCTTTCTCTATTGTATGTTCTGAGCATCTTGTCGATGATTTGGTTGTAAATACACAAATTTATATCTCTTTTCCATTGGCCTGTATGTCTGTTTTCATGCAAGTATGACACCGTTTATATTACTGTATCTTTGTCATATATTTGAAGTCAGGTAGTGTAATGCCCACAGCTTTGTTCTTTTTGCTCAGGCCTACTTTTTCTGTTTGGGGTGTTTTGTGGTTTCATATAAACTTCAGAATTTTGTTTTTTTTTTTTTTTTCTATTTCTGTGAAGAATGTCATCAGTGTTTTGATAGGGCTTGCATTGAATCTGTGAATTGCTTTGGGTTACTATTGTCATTTTAACAACATTAATTCTTCCAATCCATGAACATGGAATATCTTTCCATTTTTGTGTGTGTTCTCTTTTATTTCTTTCATCAGAGTTGTCTAGTTTTTCTTATATATATCTTCCACTTCTGTTGTTGGATTTCTAGTTATTTTATATTGTTTGCAGCTATTATAAATGGTATTGCTTTCTTACTTTCTTTTTCAAATTTTTTGCTATTTGTATATATAAATCTCCTGATATAGAAAATAAATAGCACATGTTCTCACTCATATGTGGTAGCTGAAAAGTGGACTTCATAAAAATAGAGTAGATTGGTGGTTACAAGACTGAAAGGGAGGCAGGTGTTGAAGAAAAAAATGTAAATGTATTTATCACCACTGAACTGTACACTTAAAAGTGGTAAGGATGGTAAAATAAAAATAAATGTTAAAAATCATAAAAAGTGTATATTTTATCATACGTGAACTACAGTTCATTAGAGCTGATTAAAGATAACATGACCTCACATAGTGTAATTTTATTTCATTTTCTATAAAATATTGTTTCTAGGAGAATAATCCTGCATAAATACATTTGAAAACATTTTAAAATGAAATAATTTATATATTTTTATATAATCAAAAGTAAAGAAGATTATTAATATGATGTCGTGAGTGAAGTAATTATAATGTTGGTCTCAAGCTTACATGACCACAAAATAACCATTAATTTAAAGCAGAGATGGCTTCAGTGTACTCACAGTTTCACTCTATTTCTCAGAGAATAAGGGGATTTTATATCTTTTAAGTGTTTTGAAATCCTCATATAAGTTATATTTGCTTTTTTAGAAAACAAAAATATTCAATAGACAGATTTAAATATTATCTTTCTTCTTTCTTCTTCTACTTAGGCCAAATAAAAATATACTGTATATAAATGTAATTTTTCTTTAGTATAGAAAGTTAGAAATATATCATAATGCATACTATTAATATTAAATTGTATATTTTGCTGATGACTGGTAGAAAATTAATTTCATGAACAATATGAATTTATGTAAAAATTAAACAAAATACAAATGTTAATATGAAAATTTTGTGTTTCTGTTTTAGAAAAATATAATCATAAGTCCTTCATTTTTGTGTAAGATATTCTTAATGATTTAAGAATTTAGTATATGATTCAGCCCTTTGGTTCATATATTTATTTTCCTTTCACTCCTCATTTAACTCTTTCCTTTCTTCTGATTGATAATCAGCTTTTGACAGTTGATAATTGAAGCTATCACATCAAAATGATGCAAAAAAAATTAACGCTAAAAAGCTACCGTGGCACACGTTTACCTACGTAACAAACTTGCACATCCTGCACATGTACCCCTGAACTTAAAATAAAAGTTAAAAAAAAAAGCACTAAAAGAATATTCAAAGTAAAATACGTTAAAACTCATATCTCTGGTTTGACACAGACAACCAGATAGGTGTTAGGGTAACAAAAAAAAAAAAAAAAAAAAAAATGGAAATGGCTTTTCTTTTTATCTTTCTTTGGTATTCTAGCTTTGGTCATGATCCAAAGGGGAAAGTGCATTAACTATACCAAACTTCCACTTGGCCTATAAAATAATTTCTTTCATTTCTAGATTATTTGCTTGGTGAAAAGTGTCTCCACTCATAAAGTTAATGTGTAATTGAATAAAGTATACATTTTAAATAAATGTCACTCTTATCTTTGGGTATGAGGCAATTCACTGCACCCAAAGACCATGCCATTATTACAGTAATGTGAGTAAGCACCAGTATGAGCAGTCCACCATCTCTTTTCCTTCTGTGGATACTGTAGGAAACGTAATACACTCTTGACAACTAATTCTTTGTCTATTTAACCCAGAGACCCAGACATTCAGACTTGCTCCAATGGCAGGCAATTTTTTTTGTTTCTTTAAGGGAAGATTTAAGGAGCTATGAACAAATGGTTTGTCATCTCTTATTAGCTGCACTGCTAAACTTATTTTAAATATCTCTGTTATAAGTCCCATCGCTGATTTTATTGTCTGCAATCATTTCACCAACTTGCCTCCCAGGTCTAGTAATTTGTTTTGGTTTTTGATTTCCTTTTTTTTATGTTTCCATAGCAGAAGCTTCCAAAGTAAAGGCTACAGATTATTCTTATTATTATTTAGTTTTTTATTTTGTACACAATGTCTAGCATTTTCCATGGGGGATTCATTCCAGGAGTCCTTCATGGATATCAAAAATCTGCACATGTTCAAGTCTCATATAAAATGGCATGGTATTTGCATATTGTCTACATACATCCTCTCACATACCTTAAATTATCTCCAGACTACTTAAAATGCCAAATAAGATGTACATGCTATGTAGATGGTTGTTGTAATGTATTTAAAATTTTATATTATTTCACATTTTCATGTCATTATTTTCTATTTATTTAGTTTTACAAATAGTGTCAATCTTCAGTTGGGTGAATATGCAGATGCAGAATCGTGGGTACAAATAACTGAATGTATTAACTTATATAGCTGTCTATTAAAATTTATTGTTTACTTAGGACTGGTCATTGTTATGCAATCTCCTTTGTTTCTTATAACTAGAGTCCTGCCTTGAAACCTAAACCCCTTGTAATCCCTGGCATTAGCAACTAGTTCTCACTTTTACCTAATTCTCCAGACCTCTATATATTTGATTTTTTTGTTTGTTTGTTTATTTTCTCTCAAACATCTAAACTGAATAAATATTTCATCTATCCCCTAGGAAGATAGCCTCTGAATCTTATTTCTATCCCACTTCTTTTCTAGTAGATGCTGCTAACCGTTCTCCTTTCCTTAAAGATGAAGCAAAGACATATTATGTACTCCTTAGACATAAATAAAATGAATATATTCCCTACAAATAAATAGTATGCTTTTAAAAGCAACACTAACTCTTGCAGGTAACTTAGCAAACTAAATCATACCTTATTTGCTGTACTCTTTAATTTTCTGAGGTCTCCTACTTTTCTAGAAGATTTACATGTTTGATATTTATGTTAGTACTTAATGTAGACACACATTAGTTCAACAAAGTACTCATGTTTCAAAAAGCAATATAGTAGCCTGAACAATTCCATATAACATAAGCAGTTTGTTCACTATTTCTCAATCAAGAATGCCATCCAAGGAATCCAATGAAAGAAGAAATTGCCCTGCTAACAGCTTCAGTATAGCTTCTTTTCCAATCCATTTGAAGAAATAATATATACTCCATTAGGAGTAAGACCATGTCTATTAGGTACCATGTATATACTATGTACAGTAAATGTTATATACATATATTTTACATAGATAGAAATAGCCAAGTTCAATACATAATACATGAGAATCTGTAAATTTTCAGTCTTTCAAAATAATACACATGCTTCATTGAGGGTAAGAATAGCAGTCCCCTCTATTATTCTAAAAAAGAAAGGGGCACTAGCTAACTACTCATGGATGATGTAAACTTGTTTTTAGAAAAAAAGAGTAGAGCATTGATAACAAATTTTGCCTTTGTACCATATCAAATAGCTTATGCAAAATTCATTTTTAAAAAATGTATCATAAACTATTTCAGATATGACAGTCTTTGTGTTGCAATTTATGGAACGGTGCCATTTAGCATGTGATCTGTCCATCATTTCCTCTACTTTTGAAAATCCAAATTAGATTATTCAAATGTGCACTCAAAGAGCTTACCCCTGGAAACCAGTTATAGACTTCGTGGGGTACAGAATGGCTTGGTTGCTGATTGGTTTTAGCCTCAAGGAATATCACATCAATGCACAGCAGTCTCCTATGACTACCAATTTGCTTCCCTGTGTGATGCTAGGTATTGCCTGTGTTCATTAAAGCCATGTTTGGTAAAGGGCTTCACTTGTTCACTGATTGCCCTTTCCTTCATTAGCAGTCAAAGCAATGAAGACAACAAATTGCAAATTTAAAATTTAACTCTCAAACTTCTCAAGATTACAAGGTTATATTGAAGGCACGTTTTCTTTCAGACTTTACATCCATTCAGTTATGAAATCACTCTCCACAACACTTGATTTGTAGACTCAAGCCAGATTCAATTTATTTTATTTTATTATTTTATTATATTTTGTTTTCAGATATTTTTTAGGTAGCATTATAAACAAAATGCTATATTTACTTTTCATCATTTAATATTTTATTTTAATTACATTGGAACTTAACCATTAATATTTTATTTTGAGTTTGCTCTATAGGTTTTGGTAACAATTTGAACTTTAAAATAAAAAAATATTTTTTTAATAAACGTAAAATCCATAGTATATTGACATGCCAATTAATGAAACTTAAACAACTGACTTTACAAACTGGCTAATGGATTAGTCAACTCGATGGAATCACCTAATTGGTAAATTGCAAATTTACACTAATTTTCTAAATACTCAAACTTCTATTTTAAAATAATATATCAGTCAAGTTATCATAGTTCTTTTTATAGATACTTTACTTTAAGAATAGGATAATTTTGGGGGCATTAAAGTAATTGACTGAAATTCCTATACTTTAGATGAAGTTAAGTGGGATAATAAGCTATAAGCTGTATTTCAGTGAACAGAAGTGTAATTACTCATAGTGATAATCGTACTATTATTAGACAATCTGTGGATTCATACATATAACACTTATTCAGATATAAATAGCTAATAAGGTTTATCTTTTGATAGGTAAATCAAAATTACTGTTAGATCTAGGAAAAATAAACTCAAATAAATTTAGTTATCTATACTATAAATCTTCCAGAATAAAATGCTCTAAGAAATTTTTAATTAAAGACAAAGTAGATTTTTCTTAATATAGAATAGAAATGGATTTTAACAATGTAGAAAATTTGAAAGCCACAGTAATTTTCCTGGGAGCATAAATTAATGCAGGTCAAAAGGCCAAAGACAATATTTGTGAATTAAAAGGCAAAAAGGCATTCAAATAATAATTTTGAATAGTCTAATTGTATTTGCCAAGCTGTTACTGCCTCGTGTATTAAATTTAGTTTAATTAGCTGTAAATTCAGGTAATAGTATGGATTTAGAAACAACCTATTAAATATGGTTCTGATAAGATTGCATCATAAAGGCTGGCAATTTGGGGACAACTACATTTTAATATGAATGACATTTTATGTATTTATTTTTTGATACGTAACTTATTGCTCAATCTTTTATCATTTTTAGTCATGATATTTTTACACTTTGCTTTCTCATGTTTACTCACATTGAGATTTGGATAGGGTTAGATTTGGCCTGTCAGGTATACCAAGCTGATAGATTAATAATAATAAAACCCTGACAATACAGAGACCATTTATTATGTTGTAGGCACTCTGCTAAGTCTTTAGCATGCACTATTTTACTTTATCTTCACATTAACCATTTGAAAAAAAATAGTTATTTTCCACATATCAGATAAGAAAACTAAACCTCAGATAGGTTATATAAATTCTACAGATTCATATAATCATAAAATGGCCATGTCAGAATGTAAACAGAGTCAATTTGGATTCCAGAACCCCAACTTTTAGCAATACAGCAATATTTTTTATAGTAGAATAAATGTTTAACCGCAAAGTACTCAGCCACAAACCTTTCAGAAACCATCGAATCTAGGAATGGAGGGACCTTGATGAGCTACTCTTACAGTCCAACAGTTCATCTAATGGTTTCCTTTCCATAATCTCAGAAACATTGTCACCCGTTTTTCAAACAACTTTCTACTGAAACTCTCAGTAGCCTAAAGTTATTTCTCATAAGGTTGTTTTGGGCCTGCTTGTGCCTTTTCCCCAAGAATTCTAGTTTGGCTCTTCTACTCTGACACGGAAATTTTCCAGTATCTCAGATCCTTTTACCAGTCATATTGAATATCTAAAATGTACTAGATAGGTATTTATATGTGTGTGGGTGGGTGTATGTATACACATAATTAATTAAATTATAATTATATATACATACTATATACTACTAAATACACACATTATTATACACAGACACATTATTGTATATGTACACATTAATTAAATTATATAATTATAAATTTATGTGTGTATATATATAAACAAAAATAAAATTCTAAGCCACACAATTGACTGATGGACTCTCCTTTAGGCCAAGGATATTCCAAAGTACACCTGAGAAACTAGTTCAGGTCATGATGGGAAGCACCCCCACCACCCACCCCC
Organism: Macaca fascicularis; assembly: GCF_037993035.2. Classification (NCBI taxonomy): domain Eukaryota; kingdom Metazoa; phylum Chordata; class Mammalia; order Primates; family Cercopithecidae; genus Macaca; species Macaca fascicularis. The sequence continues at coordinate 93,461,091 of NC_088385.1, forward strand.
AACATGACTCATTATACATTCTTCCTTTGGAATTCAGGCACAACTGACCAGCATAAATGTTAAAACAGAGATCTTAAGACTGGCAAAGCAGATTCTTTGTAGCAACAAGATACCAAATTCCAAATTCATTCTAGTATAGTATCTCATGACATATAGTAGGCCCTGAAGGAAGCTGAAGTACTTTATTTCAAAATATATTTCATTGATATATGTATTGAAATGGCCTCACAAAGCTGTCACTTGTGGGTAAAATCTACATTCTGTAGAGAATCTCCTTTCCTTCTCAGGTCCATTCCTGATCCTGGAGACAATTCAGCAAGAGAGTTTGCCACCTTTTTAGGTCTGATAAGAGTTCTGAAGCTTGCTACCTGGAAGCTTCATCTGCATAATCAAAACCTTGTTCTTTACAACCTCTTCTTTTAACCCATACACTTCTTTCTACTCATTTCAGGTCTTTAGATAATAACTTAACTCTTTCAATCACTTGCCAATCAGAAAAGTCTTTGAATCTACCCATGACCTATAAGCTTTGAGTTGTTCTGCCTTTCTGAACTGAACTAATGTATACCTTACATGTATTGATTGACGTCTGCCTGTAACTTCTGTCCTCATAAAATGTATGAAATCAAACTGTACACCAACCACCTTAGGAACATGTTCTCAGTACTTCCTGGTGTTCATGGTTTACACAGTCAGCTCAGAATAAACCTCTTTAAATATTTTACAATATGTTACCTCATTTAACTCTCACCATATATTTATGAAGTAGATTTTTGTTATTACCTTTAAATAGGCCAAGATAAATTGAATAATTTGTCCATAGTTAAAGAACAAATAACCATGGATAGTTAACTATGTCTTCTGACTTCAAATTCATTTTGCCCTAGAGAATCAATCTTACAAATTTACAATTCAATGCTTTTTGCTTCATAATAGATGTAATTATAACTCACTTATTTTTCATTTCTGTTTATTCTGCCCCTGTTTTGTTATGAAGTGTAGGAGCTCTGGGTTTTGTATGCTGCTTTATGTTCGCAAATAACTAAAGCAAGGCCTCCCCGACTCTTAGACTGAAATATGCCTATTTAAATAATGGTTCCAATCCAATTGATTCCCTTTCTTCTTATCTTCAAAAGTAAAATACAGAGGTAATATCTAGGAAAAAGGTTTATGCAAAATACTCTAAATATAAGCTCATCTTTAACTAGAAGTTCGTTTGTGAAGACAAAGTAAACATTAAATGAAATATTGTGAATACCTAATTGAGAGTGAAGGCATTTTCAGTCTAATTATTGATATCATAGTAATTATGTTGCTTGAAAAGCATCTTAGTTAACTATTATTATTTGCCAATGACCCTTGTATTTCGTGCATAAAATGGGATGACCTAATTTAACTCAATTAAAGCAACATGCAACATTACACGTTTTACCAACATTAATTTTCACACATCACAATTTTTATTTTATAATTCTTAACTAACAAATAAGAAAAACAGATTATATTTGTCTACAGTTTTTTAAATGAAGTTATTTCTTCAGAATAGAGTCATGCAATACCATGTGTGATTTTCAGTATAATCTTAACAATATATTATGTATTAAAGTTTTTTAAACCCTGTGTTCACTGTCTGTAAGTATAGATAAATCTCATTTAAAGAGAGTTAACAGCTGATTCACTCAGCTTCCCCTTCCAATTGTTAGGTTTGAGTCCTGTAATTAGACAGCATAACAGCTAACATACTTTTTTATCAACTTGCCAAATAGGAAGTTTTAGTAAGTGATACATTATATTATGAAAATCCTCCTTCCACAAGACTTTTAAAAAGAACTTGTACAAATCCAAACAATTAATCCTCCTGGAGCATTCTAATGAAATCACTAATAAGACATCCGGAAATGCAAATACATACATAAATTGTTCCTATGTGAATTTAGAGTTTGGGATTATCACACTTGTTTTTGCCCTATCCTGGAGAACAGTTAGTTTTTTTAGTAATTATTCTCTTTAAGCCTTTATTTGTATAAAGTTTGAATTCAAAAGAGATGTGTAATCAAAACATATATAAAATTATTGTAGGTATTTTCATTATGTATTTTCTTAATCTTGCTAGTATTTTGTTGATGAAACACCTATAAGATTATCTACTTAATAAAATGTAATTCATTTGTATATAACTATAATGAAACATTAGAAATTTAAAAGATAATAATGAGTACAATGCACATAAAATGCAAAAGTTCTATGACTACTTTAAAGAACCATCCATGTTAATACAGTCTTATGGAAATGGCAGCATACACCCCAGCTAACCTTTAATTTTTTCATTATTATAGCCTCATCACTGTCTTCCACTAAAGAGACTTTGTTAGACAAAGGAAAAAGAAAACACATATCTGGATACTATAACAGTCAACTATAATCATTATTTACATAATATGAATTCCACAGTTCATAAGGGACATAGATTTGCAGTCTAACCTTTGTAATTGTAAGTGTCATGTATTCCTATTAAGACATAGATCCTTGGTGGAAGCATAGTCATTTGCTAATAGGTAGGTTCTTAATAAAAATTTTGAAAAAAGGAAATAAAATCATATTTTAAGAGGTATGATAATATAAAACTTTACTAAACTTAAAATGAGTCTTCAGTCAAGGGGATTCATTGTATAATCAAACAAAATCCAGAAGTCATGAATAATTTATGCTGAAAATTATAAATAAAATAAAACCTCTTTAAGCATTCAGGCAGCAAAAATTGGTTATCAATAGAGAAACAAAAATCTAGTTGAGGACAATAGGACACTTTCTAGAGACTTTTAAGAAGAAAAGATTGTGATTCAATAATTTTCTATCCAGCAGAGAGCTGCCATTCACAGACAAATTTGTAGAAAATATATTGCCCATGTGTTCTTTCTTGAGAATAAAATTAAAATTTTAAAATCAACAGTTAAGGCTTTTTCATATTTGTTAACTTAGTTATAAAAGTAAATGTCTCTTTAACAGTAAATGATACACAGTACTGATAGTAACTCAGTAGATCACCATACATAATTATATGTATTTTCAAATAAAGAGGAAACAAATGTGAAGAAATAAATACTAATAATGGAGCTTAATTTCAATTTTGCATGCCCTATGAGGACATGAGTCATTTCTCACTTGATTGTCCTTATATTTCTCCTGCCCAGAACAATTCCTGGCACACAGAAGAACTTTAATTAATATTTGTTGAGTGAACACCTCTAATATGGGGACAAGGAATAAATTCCATTTTATTCTTGACATTGATAATTCTAGAGATATGTATATGAATATACACACATACTTAAAGATGAACATTGGTTGATAAAAATGATTTTTTGGGGCCAGGTGTGGTGGCTCACGTCTGTAATCCCAACACTTTGGGAGGCCAAGGTGAGTGGATCACCTGAGCTCAGGAGTTCAAGTCCAGTCTGGCCAACGTGGCAAAAACCTGTCTCTACTAAAAATACAAAAATTAGCCAGGTGTGGTGGCGGGCACCTGTAATCTCAGCTACTCGAGAGACTGAGGTAGGAGAATTGCTTGACACCTGGGAGGTGGAGGTTGCAGTGAGCCAAGATCATGTCACTGCACTCCAGCCTGGGCAACAGAGCAAGACTCCATCTCAATAAATAAATAACTAAATAAATAATAAAAAAATGATTTCTTTGTATTTGAGTGTCTAATTTTTAAAGTCTTAAATCAGAGTCTGAGATGAGAAGGCACATGAGGTGATATGATTAGGGAACCGGCTAATGTACTATATAGACAGCCAGGATGGCGTTGATTTTTCAGAATTAAGAACAAGAGAGGAATTAGATATTCAATAGGAGAAACATAAGCATTTTGAAAGACATTATTCTGAAGTTGGCAGGGATCCAAGGAAAGAATAGTTTCATGAGAGTCTGTGAAGACTGCAATGACTAGACACCAGGCACTACAGTCCAGAGGACCTCATGATGGAATTTACATGGAAGGACTAGATCTTTCAGTAATGCCTGATGAGTTTAAACATACCTGTTTTGGAACAGGAAAGGAATTATCAGCTGTGGTCACCAGAAGCTGAAATCTAGGGCTTAAGTCATATTCTTTTACTGATAAAGTGTTTCATATCAACGTTATGGTGTCTGTGTTCAAAGTGGAATACATTTATATAAGGAAATAAATGTTTTGTTTCTTATAACTACTGTGTATGCATAATATAATAATTTCTTTTTATTTATATTTTCACATATTCTAAAAACATTACATTACTATAAAATAGTTTTACTTTCTTAATTCACTTAAAAATTAAAAATAACAAAAATATAAAAGTATTTATGCTTCTATAACAAAATAGAAGGAAAGAACTTTAAAATATTTATTAAAATACTTAGTGCTTTGTGAAAATTATCTTGCTAAAGTTCTCTTTATCTCCATCCTTTAATTTTCCTCTCTTCCTTTTCTTCTTCTTTCTTTCTCATTAACATGAGATAACTTCCTCAATCTCATCATATCCATTTTCTTATGAGTTAAAGATACAAGAAAATCTCTAACACCAGGTATAGCACAACTCTCTCACCAGCTGGATACCGACTTTGATATAAATATAAATGACTTGCTATTTAAAAGAAATCAAACTCCAATAATTGAGAGTTGTAACTTTTATTAGAATGTTTTCTTCTATAGATGTGCAATCTCATTATCTAAGCATTTAATCAATTAACTTAATTAATCTAAATTTAGAATTTTATTCTGTATATAATTGGATGCACCACAAACAGCTTCCCTGGCAGGCACCAGGAAATGCAGTGGCACCCAGAAGCTTGGAGATGCCAGGAACTGCAGGACCCCTAAGAAGGAGTCACAGCCCTGGTTCAGGGATCTCTCAAGTCTGGGCTCTCTGAAGGGCCACAGCTCTTCTCTCCGTCTCTTCACCTGCAATGTGGCTCCAGCCCTGTTTGTGTTATACCTCTTTAAACCTCACCATTCAGTGGGTCCCAAGTTCTTGTCCTGCAACCAGGAAGAATGAGGTCAGCAGACATGTGAAGGCTGAGCAAGACAAAGAGGAGCTTTACTGAGCAATAGAACTGCTCAGTCTCCCAGAGAGGGCAGCTCCTTTCCACAGCCAGAGTGTCCTGACAAGTGTTTAGCACCTAACAGAGAGGAGACCCTGGAGTTGGAAGCTCCTCTCTGCAGACAGGTCATCCTATGGTCTCTGCATCTCTCGGCAGAGAGGAGGCCCTGAATTGGGTTGCTCCTCTCAGCAGGTGGGTCATCCTGTTGTCTCTTCAGCTCTCAGCAGACAGGAGGCCCTGGAGTGAGTTGGTCCTCTCTGTAGCTGGTCATCCTGAGGTCTGCTGCTCTCAGCAGAGAGGAGGCCCTGAAGTCGGTAGTTCCTCTCTGCAGCCAGTTGTCCACCTGTTCAGCTCTGGCTGAGTCCAAGACTTTTACGGGCCTCAGAGGAGAGGAAGTGTGCCCCAATTGGTTCGTGGGCAGCCATGGGCAGTCCTAGAAAAGGCACCACAAGTTTCCACTGTGGTCCATGGGACTGGCAGCCTGGCCCCCAGCCATCAGGCCCTCCCTGGCCAGAAGGTGGAGCCTCACTGGGGACCTGCCCCCTTCTGCCAAGGAACCTGTTTGACTCCTGCTCTTGTTCATGGTGCCCAGGCTGTACGTGCCAAGGGGTGCCTGCAGGACAGTGCTTAGGGGCACTCAGCATCCCCTCAGCTTCCCTCCTATGCTCGTTGGCACTCAAACTCTGGAGGTGACTAAGGTGGCAGGGGCTAGCACGTCAGCATTGCACCAAGTGTGTGCACACCAGGCCAGGCCACAACAGTGCCTGGGCTCAGCCCTGACTTTGCTCCAAGATCAGAGCCGGTGCCAACAGCAGGGAGAAGCCAGACAGCAGTAGCAAGCACTTCCAAGCCTGTCAGGGAATGGGGGACTTACTGGGCCCCCAGGAGTGCAGGGATGCCCAGGTCAGCAGCCACGGTTTGGGTGACTGCAACTGTGCCTGGGGGATTAGGGTTCCTGCCTGCTCTGTGGAGTGGGAGGTCCAGGTCTGCAGCCATTACCTGGGCAGCTGCAGCTGCTCCCAGTGGGGGCGGGGCTCCCTACTGCTCTGTGGAATGAGATGCTTGGCCGCCCTCCCAGCTGCAGCAGGAGCGATGGCAGCAGCCGTTCCAGACAACCCGCCACCATATCACAACTACCAAACACAAAACCTAGAGAGTCAATAAAATGAAGATTAGAACTACCAAAAATATGAGAAAACTGAAGTTTTAAAACTGATGTTTTACAAAAATCTACATACACATTTGATGGGAACTATAAATGATGATTTACTGTTTGTATAGTGAATTTATCAATTTCACTAAATTAATCTTGGACATTGTGTTGAAAACATAGATTCATATTAAATACAATTGTTTTTAATTATACAGTTAACTTGATTTTCTAGTCCAGAAGACTACAGATAGTTTCATTCATTGAATGTTTGTTAATTGCCTTCCATGTATAAGGTACTGTACTAGATGCTTATGTACATCATTTAATCTGGGCACTATGACGCTTTAGGCCCAGTAAATTTTGTTGTTTGTATTAGGAGGCTAAGAGAAACAGAACTAATCAGATGTTTATTATAAGGAATTGGCTCATATAATTATGGAGGCTGACAAGTCCCAAGATGTGGAAGGTGAGTCAGTAAGCTCAAGACTCAAGGACAGCTGTTGTTTCAGTTGAAGTCTGAAGGCAAGAAGTCCGAAGGCCCTGGTTCGAGGGTAGTCAGGTAGGAAAAATTCTTTCTTACTCAGGGGATAGTCAGCTTTCTGCCCTATTTATGCCTTTACCTGATTGAATGGGGTCCACTCACATTAAGGAGGACAATCTGCTTTACTAAGTCTACTAAATCAAATAATAGTCTCATCCAAAAATACCCTCAAAAAAAATGCACTCAAGCTAATGTTTCACCTATCTGGGCACTGTGTGGCTCAGTCAACTATATACATAAAATTAACCCTCACAATGTGGAAAGCTGTCATATGCATTGGAGAATGTTTAATAGCATTCCTAGATGCTAAATGCTACATACTAGTAGTGTCTCTCTGCTCCAGTTGTGACAACAACCGCAAAATGTTTTCAGATATTGCCAAATGTCCCACGGGTGACAAAATCACTTCTGGTTGATAACTGCTGTCATCCATAATATCTTTAATCCTCACAACAGATTTACTATGGAGCTACTAGTATTATCATTATACAAATGAAAAACTGAGGCTCAGAGTTATTAGCAATGTGCCGAATACCACATAGTTAATACAAATGTAGAGCTAGTATTTAGGTTCATGTGTGCCTGACTCCAAATTGCATTTCATTTTCAGTACATCATAGTGTGTCCAGTTGGCAGTTGAACATTGAATTGGCAGCTCAGGAGACAAGTTGACATAAGAAATACAGATGTGGAGTCAATATGATATACCTAACACAGTTAAAGCCCTTGTTATTAATAAAATTGACTTAGGATAAGCAATATAATTATTAGTCTCAAGGGGAAGAAACACTTCTGAGGGAAAATATGAAATCTTAAAGTTCCCCATGGATTATGTGGCCCATATAAACCCACCCAATTGAGCAGAATTTAAACAACATTGTGATAATATTCATGGGTCATTGAATCTATACTGATAACCAGAATACCTTCTTTCCCTTTCATAAATTTGAAATAGTCGTAATAAAAATCACAGCCTCCAGAGGGATCTTTTGTGTGTGTGTTAGAACTGGTAAGATATGAACACAAATTACTATATTAGCCTAATAAAATATTTTCTCACAAAAACAGAGGGCAGAGGAAAAAAAGACATGAAATAAATTTAAGACTATATAGCAGTCGTATGATAAGCTTTTGTGGGATAAAAAAAAGTAAGCCTAAAAAAGCTATCTTCTTTCTAAACAAAATTAAGTATAATTGATGGGAAAATATGAATTAATAATATCCCAGTCTTGACCACAAAATTAAGATAAATAAAAGACCTTCCTAGGTTTTTCATTTGTTTGTTTGTTTACTTAATAGACAGAGTCTTGCTCTGTCTCCCAGGCTGGAGTGCAGTGGCGTGACCTCAGCTCATTGAAACCTCCCCCTCCTGGGTTCAGGCGACTCTCCTGCCTCAGCCTCCCAAGTAGCTGGGATTATAGGCGCGGCTATATAACCAAGCCCGGCTAATTTTTGGATTTTTAGTAGAGATAGGGTTTCATCATATTGACCAGGCTGGTCTCGAACTCCTGACCTCAAGTGACTCACCCACCTCGGCCCAAAGTGCTAGGATTACAAACTTGAGCCACTGTACCTGGCCCTGCCTAGACTTTGCTTGTAATATTTTGTATCTATTCTTCAAGAGGGTATCCACTTTTTTTTTTTTTTCATTTTTTAAAATTTCAATAGGTTTTTGTAAAACAGGTGGTATTTGGTTACATGAATAAGTTCTTTAGTGGTGATTTCTGAGATTTTGGTGCACCCATCACCGGAGCAGTGCAGCTCCTTCCACACTGAATAGAATTGACCTGTGCAATAAATAGGTACTTTTTTTTTATTATTATACTTTAAGTTCTAGGGTACATGTGCACAACATGCAGGTTTGTTACATATGTATACATATGCCATGTTGGTGTGCTGCAGCCATTAACTCGTCATTTACATTAGGTATATCTCCTAATGCTATCCCTTCCCCCTCCCCCAACCCCAAATAGGCCCCAGTGTGTTCCCCACGCCGTGTCCAAGTGTTCTCATTGTTCAATTTCCAACTATGAGTGAGAACATGCAAACTATTTCTAAACTATCTGTCCTTGCGATAGTTTGCTCAGAATGATGGTTTCCAGCTTTATCCATGTCCCTACAAAGGACATGAACTCATCCTTTTTTATGGCTGCATAGTATTCTATGGTGCATATGTACAGCATTTTCTTAATCCAGTCTATCACCGATGGACATTTGGGTTGGTTCCAAGTCTTTGCTATTGTGAATAGCAGCATGATTTATAATCCTTTGGGTATATACCAAGTAATGGGATAGCTGGGTCAAATGGTATTTCTAGTTCTAGATCCTTGAGGAATCAAGACACTGTCTTCCACAATGGTTGAACTAGTTTACAGTCCCACCAACAGTGTAAAAGTGTTCCTATTTCTCCACATTCTTTCCAGCACCTGTTGTTTCCTGACTTTTTAATGATCGCCATTCTAACTGGTGTGAGGTGGTATATCATTGTGGTTTTGATTTGCATTTATCTGATGACCAGTGATGATGAGCATTTTTTTATGTGTCTGTTGGCTGCATAAATGTCTTCTTTTGAGAAGTGTCTGTTCATATCCTTTGCCCACTTTTTGATGCGGTTGTTTGATTCTTTCTTGTAAATTTGTTTAAGTTCTTTGTAGATACTGGATATTAGCCCTTTGTCAGATGGGTAGATTGTAAAAATTTTCTCCCATTCTGTAGGTTGCCTGTTCACTCTGATGGTAGTTCCTTTTGCTGCGCAGAAGCTCTTTAGTTTAATTAGATCCCATTTGTCAATCTTGGCTTTTGTTGCCATTGCTTTTGGTGTTTTAGTCATGAAGTCCTTGCCCATGCCTATGTCCTGAATGGTATTGCCTAGGTTTTCTTCCAGGGTTTCTATGGTTTTAGGCCTAACATTTAAGTCTTTAATCCATCTTGATTAAGTGTGACTACTGAGGCTAGGTCTTTAAAGACATGGTGGCTTCCACCATAGCTTCTGCTGATCTGCTGGATGGCTCATGCTGGAGAAAGCCAGCAACCCTAAAAACAGCTCAAAATGTTGAGAGACTGAGGATTCCTGAAAGCAACTAACAATAATTTCTCAGGCAATTAAATTTGAGCCATGTTGAAAGCAGGTATACCAGTTCAAGTTAAGCCTTAATGTGACTGTATCAGGGTCAATATCTTGGAGAAATTCTAAGCTTGGCTGGGTGTGGTGGCTCATGCCTGTAGTTCCAGCACTTTGTGAGGCCAAGACATGTAGATCACAAGGTCAGGAGTTTGAGACCAGCCTGGATAATATGGTGAAACCCTGTCTCTACTAAAAATACAAAAATCAGCTGGGTATGGTGGCACAAGCCTGTAGTCCCAGCTACTCGGGAGGCTGAGGCAGAAGAATCTCTTGAACACGGGAGGCGGAAGTTGCAGTAAGTCAAGATCACGCACTGCACTCCAGCCTGGGTGACAGAGTGAGACTCCATCTCCAAAAAAGAAAAAAAAAAGGGAGAGAGAGAAATTCTAAGCTGAAACCACCTAGTTTGAATTTGGAAATTCATATTTTTAAATTCTGAATGATTTTGAGATAATAAATGTTTGTTTTCCTTTTAACCCACTGAATTTGAGGCAACTTATTAGGCAGCAATAGATAATGAATAAAACATCTATCTAGAGGTACACAAGGGTGGGTGAGGTATCTTAAATATTTAAGCAGTTATATTTTTACTTGGCCTATCCTTACCATACTTACTCAAAGAAAGATTTTCAGATTAAAACAGCAAGGTTGTTTCAAAGAGTCGATTTCGAAGACATTGTTCATTGAAGTTACCTATGGTAACACTAAAGGTCTAAGTTAAAGGAGCCTATACATAAGATTTTGTAAAGTAAGATAAATATACAACACCTTTCCTATCCTTCATGTTATTCTCTATAGAAGACATAATCCGATATAGTCTAAGAAGAAAAAAATGCTTCCAACAAAGTCTTCAATTGTAACATTATTAAATGCAATTTAGCTAATGCAAATATATTTTGGATATCAAAATCACTCTGTATAAAATCAGACTAAATCTATGAAAGTCAACCCGAAGTCAGAGCAACATATAATTTGTGTACTACGATCTATTGAAAACCTATCGATGACTGGTAAATACTAGATGGTAGATTATGCAAAAGTTCGAAAAACTGATCTAAAAGTTCAAAATGATTTCAACCAAAATGGCATTGACTTCTTATTAATTTAACCCAAAGCAGTCCAAATTTACACACTACCACATTTAAAACTTACAAAATAAGCAGCTGAAAATGGCCAATTAAAGTGCATAAATCAATTGCTTGACAAGTCTAGATTTTATAACTAGAGAATTATGAAAAACTCAGACAAATTATACAAGTAGGTAATTTTAGAAGTGAAATTACATTTTAAGTTAAATGTTACCTAGTCTAAAGCTATTACAAATGATAGGAACTTAATCACTTTTATTCATTTTTAATGATTTATAAAAATGTTTCAACCATGGATATCAACATTCATTCATATCCAACCAGATTTTCACTCCCACCTTAAGCTTAATGTCATCTTTAGCTTTGTATAAGCAAATCAGTACAGGCATGCCAAATAAATGCTATTTCTGTACTCACTTCTGGTTTAGGCTTATGTCAGGTATCCTTTCCTTGTAGTTCATCCAAGTATTTATTAAAATGTTCCCAATGATGTTGATAAAGAAAAGCAAAATTAATATTCTTTAACAAAAACATGACATTTGAGCCTTTATAAGTGAGAGGACTTGTCACTAACTAGAACAGTAGTTCTCAACTGTGGACTCCGAAGGAGCAGCACCAGTAACACCTGAAAACACGTTACACATGAAAACTTGTAGGATCCTACCTTAGACATGCTGAATCGGAAAAACTGGGGAAATAGGGCTTAGTGATCTTTTATCAAACCCTTTGTGATTCTAAGACACGCTAAAGATTGAGGAACAATTAGAATGTAGAAGAAATTGGACAGATATTAATGATGTGGACTATGCACAACTATTTGCAAAAACAAAACATTTCACATGCAGGAAATAAGTAGGAAGAGGTTCTATTTTTTTTAATGGATTATATTTATATATTGAATATTTAAAGTATTACATTATATAAGTTAACTTATCTAATAAATTAACATTTTAAGTACCCACTATTGCCTGCTTTACAGTTTTACCAACTTGGTCAATGCCTCTTTAGCAATGTGAAAAGATATTAGTAAGTTTATATAAAGATAGTAAAGTAGGCAAGGAACTTCATCCCTCCTACTAAAAAGATAACCTTCCATAGTACAAACGTGGAAATTATGAGGATGAAATTATGAACTATTAAGTTGCCTTTAAATATTGTGTTTACAAACTATTTTTAATAATATGGACAATGCTTATTCCATAATGTTAAGCCCAAAAAAGGTCAAAATTTAAAGTTGTATAGATCATATTTTCTAAAATTTGTAAAAATGTGCAAGGAAGACAGACTGCAAAGAAATATTGAGGGAAGATAATTTTAAAACACAGAAAATTACTTCATTTTTATCTTTACATCAAGACTTCTTGGCCTCAGCTCCACCAACAATTTCTAGTTCAGAAATACAGAATCTATTACTCAACCAAAATAAAAACCAAACCAAAGGAAGTAGCCACTTTTTTACTGTGTACACACCACCATCTAAGGAACTGTGGGAGAGCTGTTTTTCTCTCACCTTAACTTTCAACCATTACGTTGTGGGGCATTTAATTTTTCCTATTTCTTTCATTGCATTTTTATTATTTAATATGTATCTTTTCCTCTCCTAGTTCCTTGAGAGTAGTGGCCATGCCTTTTCTTTTTCTGTCATTGAATGTCCACAAACTATATCAGTACCTGATATGCTGTAGAAACTTAATAAATATGCCAAATAAGCATGGAATTAATGGATTAATGAATAAAGTGAATGAATGTTGCACTATAAACTGTCATGTCTGTATCAGTTTTCATTGGATTCTTCTGAACTATTATTGTAACTGGCAGAGGGGAAGCACATAATAAATATTTGGTCAATTAATAAATTTACTAATGCATTGAAACTGTTTTCCCAACTTCTGCTTTGCCTTTAAACTTAAAAACATTTTAAACTTACAAATATTTTTTGATTTTATATATTCAAATATAGTTTTTGCCTTCTTTGGGGTATTCCCTCCATAATTCTAATCATTAAAGCTTCTCATTAATATGTTCTTAAGTCTAACTAGACTTATGTTTCTTTTATTTTGCTAATCCCTACTTCTGTTTAAAGAAATTTTATTTTGTTTACTTAGGATTAGTCAATGAAATAACCAAATTGAGTGGGTTCTGTTTTATATGATTAAGAGAGTTGATGAGTAAATTTTTCACACACATATACGGAAGAGTTCAAAAGGGATAAAATGATAAAGAAAAATTACATGGTATTATTAGTTTTATATTCCTACCTTATTAATAGTATGGTAATTTTTTATATTTACATTAATAGTATAATAATCATAAATTATTAATTTTATATATCTTATTGGAAAATTCACTAACAAATTTCACATTTCTGTCTTTATTTAAGCCTTGAAACATTCCAGATTAATGTGTCTCTGACAGTAAAAATATATAAATTATAAACATTTTAAAAATTCCTTAGATTATTCTGTTTCTCTTTTTTAAGACATGTTATTTAGCTATGTTTGAAGGTTTTTTTTTTTTTTAAATAGAAGTGTTGGAATTATCTATCTACTATGTTCCAGGTGTAGTACCAAGTACTTTTTCCATGATTGCATTAATTTATATAGAAAACTTCTAACGTAATTTTGTGCCTCTTTATTTTTTAGAATAGAAAACTTTCAGATAATGCCAGTATTTCTGTAGGGAAACATTACTAGTATTTTACTCAATAATTACACTTAAGTCTATTTGATTCCAATAATATATCAGTCAACTCTTGCTGTGCAAAAGATAATCCAAAATCTAGTGACTTAAAACAATGAATCTTTATTATTTTCTACAATTCTATGGACGGCTAATGGCTCTTTTGGTCTATGCTGGTTTAACTGATCCCTCTGGTCAGGTGGTGGCTTTACTGGGGCCTGACAGTCTGGGAGGTCCTTACTTACATACCAGGCAGTTGGCCCACTCTCAGCTACAGTGCCACATGTTATTTTCTACATGGACTCCTCACCAGGGGAGCTCAGGCTGTTCACACGATGATATCAGGATTCTACAGTCAACTAGAGAGCAAGCCCCATTTAGGAAGCTGTTTTACACTTCAGAATCATTAGTTGATTCTACTTGCGTATCAATTAATGTCTCAGTGGCCAAACAAGTCACATAGCCAAGCCTAGATTCAAAGAGAGGAGAAGCTTTCAACAATGCAATTGTTAGAATAAGGTCTGAATTTTGTGTTTTCCAAATAATCAAAATTGCGCATACTTTAGATAAAATCATATTCCTGCACACAAATTTGGGAAGACATTTAATATTCTCATGGAAGGTGACTAAAAGTCATGATTATTATTTTTTGGAAAACATATAATTGCTCAGAAATATGTTTAATCGATTCAATTATATTTTAATAGTAATTTGCAAAGCAATATATATGTTCTTGGTGGATTTATTTGTATCCTCGGTTTATTTGTGTGTAATATTTTGATGTTGATTTCTATAATTATCTAATGTTTCTGAAAGTTAATTTCAGTTGGATAGTGATCAAGAAGTAGAAGCCACTCCAACCTCAAAGGAATTTATTGATTAAAACTCATGGCCTATACAAACATTTTGGTTACTGATCCTCCATTAGCATGCTTTATCTCAAGTGTACACAATGTGCTTTTGCTACAATTAATAACAGCATACATACAGTTAGAATGTTGTCTATTAAATATAGCATTGCTTGGCCAATCAAATCATTGTACTCTGGAACAGGGAATGGCTTGCTATAAGTAAGAAAGAAAGGCATAGCATAGCATTAAAGAAAAGCAGAGACAAACACATATTTCTTGGAACTTAGAAATATAGTAACTTATTAGTGAATTGTAGCATGTAGTCAGAAAACTAAACTGTTATACTCAATAGATACATTATTCTCAGAAATATTAAATGAAAAAAAGATAACTAAGCCTGCTTTTATATTCAGCATGCAACTCTTTTAAAATTTAATAGTGATTGTTTTATAATCACTGTTAACTTACTTGTTAACATTTTTAGTCTTTTATTTTTTATAAGTGAACCTCCAAAAATTCTATGTCCAAAGTGTGCCTTGAACTCAGAAACATTAACAAATATTTCTCTCTATGGATCTAAAGGGATAAATTGGGTGATGATCATTCAACTTACAAGTCAATTTGTTACAGTATTCCTTCCAACAGCCACCCTCTGGCATATTAAAGTGTGAATCAATTTATAAATGATGACTTATACACTTCCCGAGAGAGTAATGCAACAACTTACATGAAGATTGCTTGTAAAACTTATTACATGTGAATCCATTTTTCTAAAATAGATGCAATAGCAATTAGATAATTTAGTACACTTTTTTCTAAAATGCTTAATATGAAATGGTAGTTTTGATAACCGCAAGTAGATACTATGTCACAAAATATTTATTTCAAATAGAGCAAACTCAGTCTATAGTTCAATATAGGTTGAATAATGTTACATAACCACAGGCTGTGTCTCTTCTAAAGATAGCACATATTTGGTATTACATCTTGTTGCCAGATTAGATGACAAGCAATATTCAAATCACAAAATCCTCTTGTATAAACAGGCTGTAACTATAGTGCCAGATTATGATTTTCAATTACCATATGTTTCTAAATGTTTGTTTAGGATTTTAGAAACAGTGTGCTTTTTTCTCCCTAGCAATAAAATAAAATAAGCTTTTATTTTGATAATATTTGAAAGTATAAATAGTGGAAAGAGAAGATAAATTATCTTTAAATCTCAGCTTGATAGAAGGGAATTATGGTATTTTGGTCTAGGAAAAAAAAAAAAAAAAGAAAACTGAAATTAACTCAAAAAATCAGTCAGGCTCATAACACTAAAAAATAAAGGTAGTAAGACTATTGTCATAGAGGCAAAGTTCTATTTTTTTATGAATGTGTCAGTGAATAACAACAATACTTGAAGCTTTAAACTGCTATTGTAAAATATTTTCAGAAGATTCTATTTTTTCTCATCGTGATATAAAATTACCAGAGACACTTTATTTATTTATTTACTATTATACATTAAGTTCTAGGGTACATGTGCACAACGTGCAGGTTTGTTATGTATGTATACATGTGCCATGTTTGTGTGCTACACCCATTAATTCGTCATTTACATTAGGTATATCTCCTAATGCTATCCCTCCCCCATGCCCCCACCCCACGACAGGCCCCGGTGCGTGATGTTCCCCTTCCTGTGTCCAAGTGATCTCATTGTTCAATTCCCACCTGTGAGTGAGAACATGCGGTGTTTGGTTTTTTGTCTTTGTGATAGTTTGCTGAGAATGATAGTTTCCAGCTGCACCCATGTCCCTACAAAGGACATGAACTCATCCTTTTTTATGGCTGCATAGTATTCCATTGTGTATATATGCCACATTTTCTTAATCAAGTCTATCGTTGATGGACATTTGGGTTGGTTCCAAGTCTTTGTCATTGTGAATAGTGCCGCAATAAACATATGTGTGCATGTGTCTTTATAGTAGCATGATTTATAATCCTTTGGGTATATACCAAATAATGAGATGGCTGAGTTAAATGGTATTTCTAGTTCTAGATCCTTTAAGAATCGCCACACTGTCTTCCACAATGGTTGAACTAGTTTACAGTCCCACCAACAGTGTAAAAGTGTTCCCATTTCTCCATGTCTTCTCCAGCACCTGTTGTTTCCTGACTTTTTAATGATTGCCATTCTAACTGGTATGAGATGGTATCTCACTGTGGTTTTGATTTGCATTTCTCTGATGGCCAGTGATGATGGGCATTTTTCATGTGTCTGTTGGCTGCCTAAATGTCTTCTTTTGAGAAGTATCTGTTCATATCCTTTGCCCACTTTTTGATGGGGTTGTTTTTCTTTGTAAGTTTGTTTGAGTTCTTTGTAGATTCTGGATGTTAGCCCTTTCTCAGATAAGTGGATTGCAAATTTTCTCCCGTTCTGTAGGTTGCCTGTTCACTCTGATGGTAGCTTTTTTTTTTGCTCTGCAGAAGCTCTTTAGTTTAATTAGATCCCATTTGTCAATTTTGGCTTTTGTTGCCATTGCTTTTGGTGTTTTATACACGAATTCCTTGCCCATGCCTATGTCCTGAATGGTATTACCTAGGTTTTCTTCCAGGGTTTTTATGGTTTTTGGTCTAACATTTAACTCTTTAATTCACCTTGAATTAATTTTTGTATAACGTGTAAGGAAGGGATCCAGTTTCAGCTTTCTACATATGGCTAGCCAGCAGAAACACTTTTTAAAGGTTATTTGCTATGTTTCCTACAATGAAACTAATAAAATAAATAGATCTCTATGCTCAAAACATTGATGTTTTTTAATTATGGTCATAGCCTTTTTTTGATCACATCTGAACTAGATAATTCTGGAAGTGTATAAATCTGTATAACTTAATTATAGACAGTAAGGCCTTAAGCTTGTTTGCGTGTGTTGCTTTTTTCTTTCATATTGTAGTATCAAACATTCAGAAAACAATTTTCATCATTGATCTTAAAAATCTCTTTACTTTTTCTAGGATTACAAAGTTCTATCTCTATTTATTACTGCATCCAACACTGAAATTTATAAAACGATTAAATAATTATATATTATTATATATACTAAATAGCCGTCAACATGGGATATGGAAGAAAAAGAAGCTCAGTCTTTCTATTGCATCTCTGCATGGACACTTCTGAAACTTGGTAGGTGACAAACTTCGTAGGAAAAATATTTTCTACCGATTACTAAGGATAAAATGAAACCATATATCTCCAAACATATTTAAATTCACAAAAGCCTTCCTTTATAGGTTTCAAGTAAAACTAAACTTTGACTTAAAGGTCATAAAGTTAAGCAGAGGCAAATTAAAAATGCCTTTGTTGGAATAGTTTATAGAATTAAATTTTACCTGCTGTGAAAGTGTATTTACTCAAACACTTTAAAAATTGTATTTTTTTTCTGAGCTGTAAGTACATGGACACAAATAGAAGTACATTTATCTGAAAATACACTGAATTGGGAAGCTGAAATGCCATAAAACCCTTCTAAAATAGTGTGTGGAGATAGTCATAACTGAGAAGGCATCCCCCAAAAAACACCACTGTCTACATGCCAGCTAAAAGTGACATGGTAAAAACAGAAATGCTAGAGAAAAATGTAGAAGAAAAACAGGGTGGGTTGAACCTATGTTGTTATTTCTAAAATTTTGACTTCGAGGACATTTTAAATATATTTTAATACATAAAAAGCATTTATTTATTATTATGGCAACATAGATACATTAGGTAAAAAATTTTTTTCCAGGGTAAATCAAATTTTTTTTTTTTTTTTTTTTTTGAGACAGAGTCTCGCTCTGTCGCCCAGGCTGGAGTGCAGTGGCCAGATCTCAGCTCACTGCAAGCTCCGCCTCCCGGGTTTACGCCATTCTCCTGCCTCAGCCTCCCGAGTAGCTGGGACTACAGGCTCCCGCCACCTCGCCCGGCTAGTTTTTTGTATTTTTTAGTAGAGACGGGGTTTCACCGTGTTAGCCAGGATGGTCTCGATCTCCTGACCTCGTGATCCGCCCGTCTCGGCCTCCCAAAGTGCTGGGATTACAGGCTTGAGCCACCACGCCCGGCCAGTAAAATTTCTTGATTAATGTCCTATATATTGAAGTTGCTTTTAATTTCCCACGTGTTTTATTTTTATTTTGCTATAAGAATTTTCACCAGGGTTAATGTTTGTTTGTAAATTTTAGAATAAAGCTTGACATATTAATACTTTCTTTTTTGCTTATGTAAAGTATTAGTATTTGTGACCTTTGCCAAATTGAAGCTTGTTTTTCTTTTTCTCCTTCTCCCTCTCCTCCTTCTCCCTCTCCTTCCTCATCCCCTTCTTCTCCCCTTGTTTTCTTTTCCTACCCCTCTTCCTCTTCCTCCTCTTCCTTTTGTTCCTCCTTCTCTTCTTTCTTTATCCTCTTATCTTCCTTTGTTCTTATTAAGTTCAATATTTATAGTCATTTTTAGCAAATCTAAATGTTTTTAAAAATTATAATATTCATATAGGCAGGAATTTTTGTCTGTTTGTCTCATTGATATCTTACCTGTGCATCTAAAAATGCCTGACTCATAGCATGTACTCAAAGATACCAAGAGAAATTTTAGCTAACACATATGATGGTGTACAATTTAAACTTGTATCTATTGGATATTATTTGTTCCAGAAAATTAAATAAATATTTCGTAAATTTTGTTTATTACTTGGAAGAAAAAGAAAACTAATTTAGAGCAGAGTTAAATGATCTGAATATATGATGCAGTCAAAACACCACACACAAAGTGGTGGAATTAAATCATTGCGGTAAAAACATCAAGAATTTTGCTAAGTCTTGTCTGATTAGGCAAACCCATCACAAAAAGAGACAGACAAACAGATTCCCTATTTGTGAAGATGCAAAACTTCTGGAAGTTTTCAGAACACATGAATGCACTTTACAGGGTAGGCATGTTTTTCTGCCCTAAAAGCTCCTAGTCAACGCTTTGATTGGCTTTTTCTTGTATTTCAGATCTCAGTTCAAATGTCAACTTTGTGAGAATTGTATTCCCATTAGGTTATCTGAAGAAGTTTTCCCACCTCCGGTAATTCTCCAGCTTTTAGGATCTTCAGATCATGATACATATATACGCACATGCATAAATATGACTGTATATGTATTTTATAGTTATCTGTCTCCCACATTAGAAGTTACATTTTTGGAAGGTGGAGAACAGGATAATCTTCTGTCTATTCCAGTTGTATACTCAGGATCAATAGGAATATGCATGGCAAAAAAAAGTCAAGGTAAGAAACTGAAGATTTTTCCTTGTGTTAAAAGATGATCCACACTGGGAGGGAATTTTTCTTGATTTTTTTAATACCAGGGAAACATGAGGTGCTCATTTAATATTTGAGAACTTAAGATGTCCACAATAGAATAACCTATCAAGGGTAATTTATTTAATATATTTCCCTTAAGTGAAAATAAGACAGTTAACATACTTCTTAAAAGATGGTCTTTCTCTTTCTCACAGTTCCCTTTAGTTAATCCCCAATTCCCAATTTGCTTTAGCAAATTCCCATTTATGCAAGTTTGGATCCACAGAATGAATTGTGAACTATCTTAATGGTCTATTATGTAGTGTACAAAACAAAGGGACATTAGCCAGATGAACATTTTAGGCAAAATCTAAGATAAAGAATAGACTAGTGATTAAGAGCACAGAGTCTGCAGACACACTTTGAGTTTGTTTCAAATCCCAGCTCTTTTCATTACTGAGTGTGTGATTTTTGAGCAATGTGTATGATTACTAGCCGGTCCATCATCTCTTTATCTGTAAAATGTAATAAAAACTACTCATACATATTTTGTGAAGATTAGATAACTCACTGTATGTGAAGACTTTAGAACTGTGTATAGAATGCTATAATCAATCTGTTTTATCTATTATTTTTAAATATATAAGAAGGAAACTTCTTAAAAAGAATGGAAGAAGCCAATTCCAAAGGAGAAGATTGATTTTGTAACCTGACTCTATCGCTTACTGGCTTTATTATTTCCTTCATCTGTGAAGGTAATACTTCCTGCCTACTTCACAGGGATTTT
This sequence comes from Macaca fascicularis, assembly GCF_037993035.2. Lineage (NCBI taxonomy): Eukaryota > Metazoa > Chordata > Mammalia > Primates > Cercopithecidae > Macaca > Macaca fascicularis. The sequence continues at coordinate 93,481,693 of NC_088385.1, forward strand.
TTGAGTTACAATATGGAAAATTCTTAAAACCAGGTCAGGTATATGGTAGCTCTCTATAAAAAGTGAACTATTTTATTTTGTTAATGATTTTAACATTGATTGTGATGATCCTACAAAGGTATCCAAGATATATGTGAAAATATTAAGAGCACTATCATAAGATTTCTGGCAGCTTTTAAAAAAATTGTATACATACTTAAAATATATTGTATATAATTTTTAAATAAATAAATACAAGAAATTTTAGTGCTTTTTGAACATGAAGTTCATCTGACTGCCGATGTTTCATCAGAAAGGACTCTATAAAGTAGCTCACTAATGCATATTACTGTATTTCTGTCAAAAGCCTTTAATTATTAAGTCATTTGAAGAGTTTAATTGCCCGTTATACCTGTTGACTTACAGTTGGAAATATAGTGTGATTTTCTTTTTAATTTGATGATGATAATTTACAGACTAGGTTTTTTTCATTTTAGGTTTAATGATGCTTTATTTCCTATTGGAGAGACTGTTGTTTCTCATCCCCAAACATTTTAATAATGCTTCTAGTTAAGAGTGTTAAATGAGGAATGACAAGTTTAATATTATTTTGTGGGTAGCTGAGTAACGTCAGCAAGATGCCTCAGAAGAGATGCTTGATGCTCACTCCCACCACAAAATGAACCACAACAACCTATAAACAGCTAAAATTTGACTGGTGGGAGAGTGCTGAAAACAATGGGAAAGTAGAGATGCACCTGTGGTGATTGGAAGCACAGGAGGACATATGGAGACACTCTCCCCAACTTAGATTGACCCAGAGTCAGGAGCGAGTTCCTGTTGTGGGGAAAGGTAAGCAGAGTGATACCATTTGGCTCTGTGTCCCCACGCAAATCTCATCTTGAAATGTAATCCCCACGTGTCGAGGGAGGAACCTGTAATCCCCACCTGTCCAGGGAGCAAGGTGATTGGATCATGGAGCAGTTTCCCCAAGCTGTTTTGGTGATAGTGAGTGACTTCTCATGAGACCTGATGGTTTTATACGGGGCTCTTCCCCCTTCACTTTCCCTCTCTTTCCTGCTGCCTTGTGAAGAAATAGGTACTTGCTTCTTCTTCACCTTCTGCCATGATTGTAAGTTTCCTGAGGTTTTTCCAGCCATGTGGAACTGTGAGTCAATTAAACCTCTTTCCTTTATAAACTACCCAGTCTCAGGTATTCTTTATAGCAGTGTAAGAACGGACTAATATACAGAGAAACCTCACCAGTTCCCATTGCCACTCCAAACACCTACAGTCTGTACTATAGGGAAATCCCACAGTCCTTGAAAGCCCTGAGGCCACTTTGAATAGCTGCTGGGAATTCACACAGCTGCACTGTCATGCAATAGAAGCACAAGTTCCACCTTTCACTTACTGTGACCAAACTGCTTCAGCATCGTGTCATCTGGAAATGAGCGCCACCTCTGGACTGTGCCCTGCTTTGAGGCCAGTAGGCACTACACCTCTCCAGCACTGGGGCTTCGTTTGCATTCCACCAAGTCCACAAAGGTGGCTTAACACCACAATATCACTGTGCTAAGCCTTGGCCTAGCATCTGCTATGACCGTGGTCCTGCAGAGCAGGGAAACTAACACCCACGATCAATACTCTCATCTGGAGAAATAGTCTGGCACTCTCACTCAGTGCAAGCCTGCCGGTAAGCTAGCCAACCCACTGTACACCCCTCCCTGGTGGGAAAAGTCTCTCAGTTACCAAGGAGTTGACACGCACCCTGGCTGGCAGCATAAATACATGCCTATGGCTGGGGCCTGACAAATAGCCCTACAGCCCTACATCGCTTCCCCGCTCTCCATGGACATTTCTCTGCCACGTGCAATGGTGGGTGCTTATAATCAGGGACGGGGAAACAGCCGTGCCTGTGGGCCACCCCTGGCAGACATGCCCCCTGGCCAGCTGATCAGTCATGTGCCCACATCTCAAGCCCAGGACAGAGCACCAATGGACACTCTTTAGTGGAACACACCCAGGCCTGCTGAGCAGCTTTGTGCCTATATCCAGACTTGAGAAATAGCCCCAGGGGCTGCCTTTGGTGAGCATGCCCCCAGGCCAGCCAAGCAGCTATATGCCTATGTTATTGGCCCGAGAAACAACCCTTTAAGGTTCCCCTGGTGGTCAAGCCCCAAGGCTGGCCAAGCAGACTTATGACCATATCCCAGGCCTGATAAACAGTCTTTGGGGACTGACCTGGCAGGCACATAGCCAAGGCAGCCAAGCAGCCTTGCAAATGTATCCCGGGCCTTAGAAACAGCCCTGTGGAGCATTCCCAGCTGACTTATCTCCAGGCCAGACTAGCAGAAACAGCCTCATGGGACGCCTCTGGCAGACATTCCTCCAGGCCAAACAGCTGTGTGCCCATGTTCCAGGCCTCAGAAACAGTTCCATGGGCTGCCCCTCACAGAAACACTCCCACATTGGCCAAGTAGCCTTGTGCCTACATCCAAAGCCTGACAAGCAGCCCTGTGGCTCACTGCCAGCAGACATGCACACGCCAGCTGAGTAACTAGGTGGCTGTTCCCCCACCCAGAGTAACAGCCTTATGGCTGTAACCCCAGTGAAACAGACCTTGTGGCAAACCCACTGTGTGTACACATGTACAACCTGAGAAACAGCCTAATAAGGCAACACTAGGCAAAGCTGCACCACCACTGCCATAAACTCTTTCAACTTAGGCCACTGAGATACTTGCAAATGTCACTGGCATGGATTACACCTGAAGAAACTACACAGAGATTACACTGTTGTGTCCAACTAGAACCAAAGCCAATGTACCCCACCTAATGGATACACCAAGCTCCACCTATACCAATAAGCCTTCCCCTAGAAAACTCTCTTCATAAAACTGGAAGAGGTTAACTGTTTTACCAGATGTGTAGGAGCACATCAAACATTTAAAAAGGCAAAAAAAAAAAAAAAAAAAAAAAAAAAAAAAAGACACCTCTAAAAGAACAAAAAATTATCCAGTAATAGACCTCAATCATAAAGAAAAATACAAAATGCAAGGAAAATAAATTATTGTAATAATCTAAAGAACACTCACTGAGACAGAAGAAAATATAGAAAGAAAATTCAACAAAATTATGGAAAGAATTCACTATTATTTTTATTATTCACTTAATATAGGACATTATGTTAAGTGAAGTTAGTGAGAAATTGAAAGTTAATCAGTGCATGTTCTCACTCACATGTGAAGCAAAAAAAGTTGATTTTCTAGAAGTAAAAAGGAGAACAGAGGATAATAGAGGTTAGGAAGGGCAAGGGGAAGAGGAAGATAGAGAGTTTTCAAAGAGTATAAAAATATAACTACGTAGAAAAAAAAAGTTCTAGTGTTCTATGCCATTGTAGATTGACTATAGTTAACAATAATGTATCATATAATTTCAAATAGCTAAAGGGAATATATTAAATTTTCTGAACACAAATAAATAATAAATGTTTGAGATGATAGTTATTCTAATTACCTTGATCTGATCACTGTACATTATATGTATCAAATATCACTAGGTACTTCATAAATAAGTAAAATTATTATGTGCCAATTTAAAAATACACAAAAAATCAATACAAACAAATAAATAAAATTAGATAGGTAGAGAATATGAAAAAATATAAAGAGAGTTATAAATTAATGACTGTGAAAAAGATATTAATTTTCTGAGGGTAGCTCAGTAACTCTTGTGAAGTAAATTGCATAAATATATCTCTCAATTTTAATGACTTGCATCAAAAATATGTATTAGGCTGATATAAAAGTAATTGTTGTTTTTCCATTACTTTTAATGCCATTATTTCTTAATGTGCCATTACTTTTAATGGCAAAATCACATTTACTTTTGCACCAAGCTGATATAAGTACAAGTCACATTCTGGTTTGATATTGGCCATAATCTTTTTTCTTAGTGATAAAGAATACAGAAATAATAATCTTTTTTTTTAGATATCACACTACCTAGGTAAGTATTTCTTAAAGTAATTTGAGAGCTTGTGTACCAGCACATAATTATCAAGCAAATTACTTAAGGTCAATTTTATATCTAATACATGGCAATAAAGTTGCAGTCCAGTCAGCAAAACCTTGGCATAATCTTTATTCTGTTCAGAAAATTCTATTAATTCCAATTGTTGCTGACTTAATGAAAGTGTGATTCAATATTCTACATTGACCTTGGGTCATTTCTTTTTAGGGGTGGTCATGTCACTAGTAAAGGTATAAGAGTTATTTTTGACTTTAAATATTTTAACTCCCACATACTCTAAATTCTAAGCAAAAGAAAACTGAATAAACAAAATTATCCTGAATCAATAAAGTTTCACAATAAGTTTAACATAGACTTTTAAAGTGTATAATTAAGTAAATTCAATCTTGTTCATAACTACTTCCTGTCACCTTCCTCACTATTATGTTATCACTCCCATTGAATCAGCTTCATACTGCCCTAGAAACTTGTTCTGTAATCCTTTATCATTAAATTGCACCCTCCAATCATTTGTTTTACCTGAAAACATGCTTCTTCCTGATGACACTAGTTTACCTGTAGCTTGTTTGAACAGATGACAACATGTTTTATCTCTTCCCATATAGCACAAAGACTTTAAGAATACAGTGGCATAAAGCTAGCTCTCTCAAATGCTAAATCATTGCTATTAGGCCATTTTTAGAAATTCTAATTGGAAGCTTGACTTTTGGTTGTGCCATCCTTTACCACTTCACTCATCTAAGCATAAATATATGAATACTTGCCTCTGAGTTTACAAATTAATTAAGAAAGTCAGAAATTTCCAGAACTTCTTGGTCTTCCACCCATTTGTAAATGCTTTCAATTTATAACCATGCTTTATCTCTTCTTTCCATTTCATCACAGAAATAGTCCTCATATTTAATGAAACTCACATCTCAGGGAACTTATGTTTGTTTCTTCCTTTTTTTTTTTCATAGTTTTCAACCTCTCTTTACCTTCAATATGCCCAAAGTTCTCCTATATTAAAAACACACAACACGTAAACATATACTCTCTCCCTCTCTCTCTCTCTTTCTCTCTCTCTCTCTCTGTCTCTGTCTCTGTCTCTCTCTCACACATACACACACATGCAGGCATTCTCATGTCCCTTCCTGTTAAATATTTACATTTCTTATATTTCTTAAAAGTGAAAAACACTTAGTCTTCACTACTGATCTTTAGTTCACCACTTGACCCACTGCTGCATGCTCTCTATCCCTGACATGCCACTGAAATTTCTCTGAATGCGGTCACTAGTGATCTATTATTAAATAAAATAAACCATCTTCAAACCCTGATTTACTTTTAGGTACACTTGTCATTATTTGCTACTTCCTTCTATTTGAAATTATCTCATTTTTTGTCTGCCACGTTGCCCGTCTTTGCAGCTTGTCACTACCATACTAGTCTGTCTGTGTACCCTTTTCACAAGATCCTCTTCTGTTTCCTCAAGATCCTTCTTCTGTTAATTGTGGATACTTCCAGGACTTCCAGGTGATCCTATTTTGTCTTCAACTTACATATTATTCATAGCAAAGATATCATCAACACATGTAGTTTCAACAATCACTATGTTATAGTAACCACCAAATCATATCATTAGACACATTTTCTCTTTCTTACTGCCAGATATCTCTATTAGGCCTCCAACTGAAACTCACCATTTCTATATTAGCTTTCTATTGCTGCTATAACAAATTGCTAGAAACTCTGGTTTAAAACAACAAAAATTTGTTATCTTACATTTTGGAGATCAAGAATCCTAAATGAGTCTTACTATGTTGAAAATCTAGGTGTTCACAGGGCTGTATTCCTTCTGGAAGTTCTAGGGAAGAATCCATTTCTTTGCTTTTTCCTGCTTCTAAAGGTAGCCTGAATTCCTTAGCTTATGGGCCCCTCCTCTGTCTTCAAAGCCAGCAGCATAACAACTTTAAATCTTTTATTTTTTTTCTTCCTCCCTCTGACCTGTACTCAGATAGTCATATTTTCATCTGACACTCCGGACTCCTTTTTCTTTTAAAGGGCCTGGTGACTTCATTGGGCCCATATGGATAATACTAGATAAACACCCCCATTTCAGGATCTTTAATTTTATAATCTCTGCAAAGTACCTGTTGGTATTTAAAGTAACATATTCACAGTTCAGGAGACTAGAATGGGGGCATATTTGGTGTAACATTTTTCTGCATATCACAATGTCCAAAAAAAGATAGTAATTGTCCTAAAATGATACTATACTAATTTTAAAGATTGTCATGTCAGTTAGAATTAAATACAAATGAGACATTTTATATAAATATAAATGGGATATTTGAACTATTGGAAGACACATTTCAGCTGAGATATACACAATGTCTATGCATGTAATATGTAGAACTGACATTTTCTCAAGTCTATAATGCTTTTTGTTACATATAAAGACAACAAATTTGATCCTCAAGAAATTATTATTGCATTTTTATTATTGCATTTTTAAATGTGGACATTGCTCTGCTAACCACTTAATGAGACTTGAGTGGCCATTATTAAATTATTAGACTTTAAAAATACTTAAAGATGAGAGGTAAATATAAGTAATGTACAGTATTTTTTTAATGAAGGAAAGGTATGATATAAAACTGCAAGAATAAAGCTTGATATTTGTTTTAAGTTAAACATTTATTTATAAAAACTATAGTCTTGCTTCCAAGAATCTTTTCAACATGGAGACCTATAACTATTTCATATATACTCAACTAAAATATGTTAACAGGTGATTTTATCCGTTACTTGATCTTTCACATTTTTGTTCTACCAAAAGAGCTGCAGCAAAGAACAGTATTCAAAAGACTGGAAAGATATTTAGTGTTTAGGGCTTTTCTGTAAAGACTTTTCCAGCGTTCCATTGACATTACTAGATGGTATTTTTACTGTTTTTATTTCATCTATACCCAAAATGATGCTCACATTTCTGAATTTTAAAAAGCCATAATGTGTGCATTAGTTATTGCTATTTTTTCCTTCAATACACATTAAGTATGGCACTTTAGTTTGTCATAATTTTAAAATGTTAAATAAACCCACTGTTTTTCTTTTAAGTCACTGCATGTACTAGAAATAATATTTATACTCTTAATGAAGATGATGTTTTCTGAAGTACCTGGCCATTTCCTAATGAATGAATACTGCAGAAAAATAAGTAAAGCTCAACTATTCAGTTACAAATGTTGCACATTACATTAATATTATAAGACCACTATATTTCCAAATTTTCAGTTTATTTTATTTGACTATTTTTTTAAAAATAAAACTATTATGTTGATAGATAAAGAGAAAACTGAAGAAAGACTCATTAAAATATAAGAAGAGTGAAAGGAGGAAAAAAATGTAAAAACATCAGTTTTGAGAGATTAAGTAAGAATATTTCCATTAATTTTTAGGCAATTTTCTTCAAATCATAGTTTTCATAGAAATAAGTTATAACTTTTTGATATATATCTATTTTTGTTCTCTAGATATTTCTCAGTAAATTATTTCATGTTAAAAATTCGGAAGTATCTTGCTATAAATATTTTGTAACTAAAAGCAGCAGAGTTTTCCTCAGGATAAATAAATAAATAATAGTTTTGATCCAAGAATTTCTGTTGACCACAATAATAAAACATTTTTAGGAAAGGCCTGCCTCACCCACCAGGTCGCTTGGCATCCTGGGGTTCAACCAACCCTGCCAGTCACCAGTGATGCCTGCACATATCCTCTAGTGGCCTGAGGACAAGCCTGCTATTTCCAGGACTTCTAACACCCACGCACATTATCTAGGACCTCTGGATAAGTATGTTGCAACGAATACAACCACCACTGGTGCCGGAGGACTGGCCCACCTGATGCCTTATCACTAGAAAAGCTTCACCAATCCTTCACTAACAACCACAACCTGCGTCATGAGGAAGTCATAGACACCACTGATGCTGATTACCAACAAATAATTATATAGAGATTACATAACAGTGCTTGCTCAGAATCAAAGTCAAAGCACTGTACTCAACAAACACTATAAATATATCTGTATGAAAAAGTGTTTCTCTAAAAAGGGCAATCCATTAAATTGTGAAACAGTGACTATTTCACCATAGACATCAACATAAGAACACAGGAAACATGAAAAAGTAAGGAAACATGACAACTCCAAAGAAACATAATGGTGCTTCAGTAACAGACCCTAATAAAAAGGAAATATATAAATTACCTGAAAAATAATAATTGTATTAAGGAAACTCAGTGAGTTACAAAAGAACACAGATAAACCATACAAAGAAATCAGAAAAAAAAAATGCATAAGCTTAATAAAAAATTAAATAAAGACACAGTTGTAATAAAAAGCAACCAAATAGAAATCCTGGAAATGACGAACTTAAAAAATGAAACTGTAAATATACAATGAAGTGCTACAACAATAAACTAGATCAATCACAAAAAATTTCTGAACTTGAAAACAGTTTTTTTTAATAACACAGTCAGACAAAAGAAAATACAAAAAGATGAAGCCTGCTTATATGACATATATGACATCATAAAGTGATAAAATATTTGAATCCTGGGAGTTTCAGAGAGAGGAGATAGGCAAAAACGTGAAAAGTTCATTTAACAGAATAATAGCTGAAAAACATTTCAAGTCTTACAAGCAATATTGATATCTAGATATATGAAGCTCGAAGATTCCCAAATAGATTTAACACAAAAAGTTCATCTCTAAAGCACCTTATAGTCAAATTGGCAAAAGTCAAGGACAAAGAAAAAATTCTAATAACAACAAAAGCATAAAGTCACATATAAACAATATAAATGAATCCCCAACACATTAATAGTGGATTGCTCAACAAAATCCTTACAGGCCAGGAGAGAATGGAATGATATATTCAAGACAGTTTAAGCAAAACACAAACAAACAAGACTAAATTAAATGTCAGCCAAGTATATTTTACATAGCAAAGCAAAGACATCCTTCAAAAATCAAGAAGAAATAAAGTTTTTCCCAGACAAACAAAAACAGAAAAGTCATCATCACTAAACCAATCCTATAGGAAATGCGTAAGTGCATCCTATATCTGGAAGTTAAATGACAATATCTACAATTATGAAAACACGTGGAAGTGTAAAACTCACTCATAGAGCAGATATACAAATGAGAAATTGAAAGGAGTCAAACATTACCACTACAGAAAAATATCAAACCATAATGATAATTAGAAAGTAACAAAAGCTACACAAAACAATGAGAAAACAACAAAATAATATAAATAATTCCCATATATCAGTAATAATGCAGACTGTAAACAAATTCAATTTTCCACTAAAAATATAAACAGAATGGATAAAAAACAATAAGCCAACTATATGTGAACTACAGGAAACTCACTTCACTTCACTAAAAATAAAAGACTACAGATAGTCTATGCAGTTGGAAACCAAATGTGAGCAGACATACCTATATTTGTGTCAGACAAAACAGACTTTAAGTCAAAAACTGTAGGAAAAAACACAAAGATTATCATATAACAATAATGGAATCAATTCAAGAGTAGAATATAATACAGGAGCACCCAGATATACAAAACAAATATTGTTAAATCTAAAGGGAGAGAGAGAGACTCTAATACTATAATACTCAGAACTTCAACACCCTTCTCTCAGCATTGAACAGATTATGTATGCAAAATATTAATGCAGAAACCTCAGCTTTAAACTGTATTTTACAACAAATGGATCTAACAGACATTTAGAGAAGATTTAATTAAACAGCCATAGAAGGCACATTCTTCTTATTAGCACATGGAACATTCTCTAGGATAGACCACATATTAGTTGACAAAACAAACATAAATATACCAAAATCACATCAAATATCTTCCAAGATCACAATGGAATAAAACTAGAAATCAATAACAAGAGAAACTTTAAAAACTGTAGAAATACATAGAAATTCAACAGCATGCTCCCAAACAACCAATGGGTCAATGAAGAAATTAAGATGAAAAACCATAACTAAAACAAATAAAAAATGAAAACACAGCATACCAAAAACCTATGGCATATAGCAAAAGCAGTGCTCAAAGGGACTTTTATAAGAATAAATGCCTACATCAAAAAGGATAAATTTTAAATAAACAACCTAATGATGTATCTCAAAAAACAAGAAAAGCAAGAATAAAACAAAACCAAAATTATTAGAAGGAAAGACATAAGAAATATCCTAGTAAAACTAAATTAAATAGAGACTAAAGAAACATACAAAGAATCGGTGAAATAAATAGTTGCTGTGTTTTGTTTTTTTTAAGATAAATGAAACCAAGAAACTTCTAGCCAGACTAAACAAGAAAATAAAGGAGAAGGCCCAAGTAAATAAAATCAGAAATAAAGAAAAAGACTTTAAATCATAGGAATCCAGAGGATCAATAGAAATTGTTATTAACAACTATGCAGTAACAAATGGGAATACCAAAAGAGAAGATGGACAAGTTGCTGGACACATAAAACCTACCAAGGTTAAATCAGGGAAAAATAAAAAAATTGAACAGTAAATAATAAGTGATAAGACTGACACAGTAATAAAAACATCTCCAAAAAAACAAAAAACAGTGCTAAATAGCTTGATAAATTGTACCAAGCTTATAAAGGAGAGAGAACATCATTTTTTTCAGACTTTGCCAACAAATTGAAGATGAGAGAATTCTTTCTATCTCATATATGAGGCTGGCATTACCATGATACCAAAACCAAACATACAGTAACAAAAATGAAAACTACAAGCCAATGACCCTCATGAACATAGATGCCAAAATCTTCAACAAAATACTAGCAAGTTTAATCCAGTAACACATTGAAAAAAAAAAAAAAATACACCATGATCAAGTAAGGTTGATTCCAGAACTGCAAGGATGGTTCAATAGACACAAATCAACAAACGTAATACATCAGATTAATAAAGGACAAAACCACAAAACCATATGACCATCTCAATAGATGTAGAGAAAACATTTGATGAAACTCAACATTCTTTCATGATAAAGTTTCTGGACAAATTCAGCATAGAAGATGCATGCCTCACACATTCAAAAAACCATATATGACCTACCCACAGCTAATATACTCAACTGGGAAAAGCTGAGCACATTTTTTATAATAACTGGAACAAGAAAAGGATGTCCAATTTAACTCGCTTTTTTTTTTTTTTTTTTTTTTTAAACATAGTACTTACTGGAAGTACTATTGAGACCAATTAGGTCAGAGAAAGAAATAAAAGGTAATAAAACTGGAAATAAAGGAAGTCAAATTGTACTTCTTTGCAGAAAACAAAATCGTATATAAAGATAAATCTAAAAACTCTACTAAAACACACACACACACACACACACACACACTATTAGAATTGATCAATGAATACAGTAAAGTTTCAGGATACAAAAACAACATACAAAAATCAGTAGCATTTCTATACACCAATAAGAAAAGTTGCTGAAAAAGAAACCAAAAAAGCACTTTCATTTAAAATAGCTCAAAAATATGCTTATGAATAAATTTAACCAAAGTGAAAGAAATCAGAGACACCTCATGCTCATGAATTGGAAGAATATATATTGTTAAAAAATGTACTACACAAAACAATCTACAGAGTAAATGAGATTTCTATCAAAATACTAACAATCTTTTTTTCAGAAAAAAAAAATTATCCTAAAACTCATATGGAACCACAAAAGACCCTGTGATGGTTAATATTGAGTGTTAACTTGATTGAATTGAAGGATGCAAAGTATTGTTCCTGGGTGTGTCTGTGAGGTTGTTGCCAAAGGAGATTAAAATTGAGTCAACGAACTGAGAGAGGCAGACCCACCCTCAGTCTAATCAGCTGCCAGCATGGGTAAAATAAAGCAGGCAGAAGAAGGTGGAAAGAGCAGACATGCTGAGTTTTCCAGCCTTCATCTTTCTCCCATGCTCGATGTTTCCTGCCCTCGAACATCAGACTCCAAGTTATTTACCTTTTGGACTTTTGAACTTATACCAGTGGTTTTCCAGGGGCTCTCAGGTCTTCAGGCCCAGACTGAAGGCTATACTCTTAGTTTTCCTAATTTTGATATTTTGGGACTGACGCGGGCTTCCTTGCTCCTCAGATTATAGATGGCCTATTGTGGGACTTCACCTTGTGATCCTGTAAGTCGATGGACCACTAGAAATTTTATTGAGGTAGAAGTTCCCTGAATTTTAGACGGATTTATTTCCCATCCAATGCCATGCAAATATATCACCAATAAGTCCAGTGCTGGTGAAGGGTATGTCTTCTGGACCATTCCATTTGGGATGAGTAGGTCTAAAGTGACTAATCCTCTCCAGTACCCCAATCTCTCTAAGCCTTTGGATCCCTCCCTCTACCGTAAACCAAGGGATCTCAGGCATTTCTAACTCACTCATAATGGGCCATCTTGTTATCGATGTTTCAGCCAACCAAGTATATAAACTATTAGGATCTTTTTAAACTGCCCTAGCTGCAACATTAAATGCAGAATCCCTGGTAGGCCCATATCAATAAATTCAGTCTGATCCAACTTTATGTTCTTTCTACCATTATCCCACACCCTTAACATTCATCCCCATGCATGCTCCCCAGATTTCTGCTTATATAAATTAGAAAACTCAAGCAGTTGTTTTGGAGTGTAGCACACCTTCAGAGTGAGTCACACTCTGAACCTCACCTCTAGGGGCCTGTCAGGACTTTAGTCTAGTTATAGGTCTAGAAGCAAGCAGAGGTGTTGTGGGTGGGTTCTGAGGAGAATCAGTATTGTCTTGCCTGGAAACTGCCTCTGAGGAGGTCATTTGCCTCAGACAGTGCAGGGTTGATCTCCTCAGACAAAGGTGTAAAGGCTGGTGGTAGCATGGGTTGGGGAAGGGATGATGCCACTACTAAGAGTGAGGAGGTTGTTTCCTCTGGCAAAAAAAAAAAAGGCTTATCAAAATTTAGGAGCTCAGTGCCCCCATCATCATCAAAGTCTTTCCACATGTCCCAATTCCAAGTGGCAGGGCCCCATTCTTTTCCAGCCAATGCCCTCGCTTTAACAGGAGACACCTGGCAAGGCTGAGAGCGCACCTTTCCTTGCAGAACAGCCACTCGCATAAGAGCTTGTGTCTGATTTTCTGCAATTTCAATCCTTTGTCTACAGGAGCTAAAATTCTCAGAACAATCTTACAAGATTTGAGGTTCAATGTGTGCTTCTGGAACTGAGAGTTAGAATCTCTGAGAGTTTCGTTTTCTTTTATCACTTTGTCCAGTGAATTTAGAGCAACCAACCAATGTCATTATATTCTTTGGTTCTCCACATATGGTGAAAGGTATTATGCATAGAGTCACAAAACTCCTTGCCTCTCAAGAGCAGTGAATCAGGAGTATCAAATGTGTGTTTATTTTGCATACCTCTCTAAACAGTTCATGCCCAGGACTATCAGTGTTCTCTATACTATTAGAAGTAGAGTCCTTAGCATTTTGGGGTCTAATAAGATTAAACAGCCACCTCCAGAAATGCCAAAGCAACTAAAGAAATCCACACTTAAAAGTTGTTCCTCTAGAAACACGCCAGGTACGAAAATCTGTATTAGTCAGGGTTTTCTAGAGGGACAGATCTAATAGGATAGATGTATATATGAAGGAGAGTCCTTTCACGATCTGCTGAGGTGCTTACTGAAGGCAATGGGAATACAGAATGGGTAGAAAAAGGTGGTCATCAATACCAGCTACAACCACATGACCAGTTGTAGAAAGGAGGACTGTGATTGTCATGAGTATTTCCTCCTTATTTTGTTAAGAACATGTTTGTGCATATATATACTTGTACAAGGAAAATATCTTCATTTTATTTCCTTTCTTCTTTCTGATTTATTGACTTCATATCAGCATTTCAGTGTTGTTAACTTTATGTAACAGCACTTAGGTTAAGGACTAGTGTGCTTCTGGTTATATGAAGGATAGCTGTATTACGTTAGGTGTAATTAAGACCTTATTATTGTCTTTATTTGAAGATTATGCATGATGTCAGGAGATGTGTATGGGTTCACGTTGACAAGGGGTGGATTTGGAATGATGAATACTGATTGTCAATTTGATTGCATTGAAGAAAGCAAAGTATTGTTCCTAGGTTTGTCTGTTAGGATGTTGCCAAAGGAAACTAATATTTGAGTCAGTGGATTGGGAGAAGCAGACCCACTCTCAATCTGAGTGAGCACCATCTACTCAGCTGCCAGCACGATTAGAATAAAGCTGGGAGAGGAAGGTGGAAAGAGCAGATTTGCTGAGTTTTCTGGCCTTCATCTTTCTCCTATGCTGGATGCTTCTGCCTTGAACATTAGACTCCAAGTTATTCCCCTTCTGGGCTCTTGGACTTACACTAGTGGTTTGCCTCTGGTTCTCGGGCCTTCAAGTCACAGAGTGAAGGCTGCCCTGTTGGCTTCCCTACTTTTGAGGTTTTGAGACACAGACTGGCTTCCTTGCTCTTCAGCTTGCAGATGGCCTATTGTGAGACTTTACTTTGTGATTGTGTGAGTCAATATTCTTTAATAAAAAACACTCCTTCAAATATACATATATCCTGTTAGTTCTCTCCCCCTAGAGAACTCTAATACAGACCCTAAATAGCCAAAGCAATCCTGAATAGAAAGAACAAAGCTCAAAGTATCATAATACTTGACTTCAGAAGATACTACAAAGCTATAGTAACCAAAACAGCATGGTATTGGTATAAAAACAGAAACATAAACCAATGGAAAAGAATAGAGAAACTGCAAATAAATTTACATATATACAGACAACTGATTTTTGACAAAGGCATCAAGAACATTATTGAGAAAAAGACACCCTTTTCAATAAATTGTGCTGGGAAAACTGGAAATCCATATGTGGAAGAATGAACATAGACTCCCAACTCCTCATCTTATACAAAAATCAGATCAAAATGAATTAAAAACTAGCTGAAAAATTGAACTAAAAAGGTGCTTCCATTTAAAATACCTCAAAAATATGTACATGAATAAATGTAACCAAGGAGGTGAAAAAATAGTGGTGGGGGCGGAATAAAACAAATGGAAAGGCACCCATTTTTGTGAATTAAAAGAATATATATATTCTTTGGAAGAATAGTCTAGGCAAAGGTTTTATGAGTAAGACATCAGATTCACAAGGCAAAAGCCTTCAAACAGAAAAATGACATTATATTATATTGAAAACCTTTGCACAGAAAAAGAAAACATTAAACATATTAAAGAAACAATCTGTTGAATGGGAGAAAATATTTGCAAAGTATTCACCTGGCAAAGAACTAATATCCAAAATTTACAGAGAACTTTAACATGTCCACAGCAGAACACCAAATAATCCCATTAAAAAGTTAGCAAAGGATACCCGTAGAGCTTTCTCAATACAAATTGCCAGTGTGTATATTTAAAAAGTTCGACATAACTTATCATCAGAGACATGGAAATCAAAACCTTGATGTGATATCATCTCTCCCCAGTTAGAATGGCTATTATCAAAAAGACAAAGACATTCCAAATTAAATGTTGGTGAAGATGTAAAGGGAACTCTTAGACTCTGTTGGTATAAATGCAAATTATCATAGCCATTATGGAAAAACAGTACTGATATTTCTCAAATACTAAAAGTAGAAGTACCATAAAATTTGGCAATTCTACTTCTGGGTATTTACCCAAAGAAAAGAAAACTAGTACATCAAAGAGATATGTGAAGCTCCATTTTTATTGCAGGACTATTTATAATATCCTAAATAGAAAATAAACTTACATGACTGGCAATCGATGAAGGGATTACAAAAAAGTGGTGTAAACATACACAATGGAATGCTATTCAACTTTAAGAAAGATGGAAATTCTACTAAGACTATCTAAGACAACATGGATAAACCTGGAGGACATTATGTTAAGTAAAATAAACCAAGCATAAAAAGATAAATACATTATCTCACTTAAATATGGAATCTAAAAAAGTTGAACTCATTGTAGCAGAGAGTATGATGGTGATTATTAGAAGTTGAGGGTGCAAAGAGAGGGGAAATGTTGATCAAAAGATATAAAATTTCAATGAAACAGGATGAATACATTCAAGAGACCTATGGTAACTAACAATGACAATAGTTAATATATTGTACAATTGAAAATAGCTAAGAGAGTAGATTTCATGTGTTCTCACCACAAAAAAGACAAGTAGTGAGGCAGTGCATATGTAATTAGCCTTAGTCCATTTGACAATGTATACATATATTTAAACATCATGCTACACACTACAAATATATAATATTCGTTTGTCCATTAAAAATAAATTTTAAAAATTTCACACATTTTAGACATTCAGAAAGGTATGAAGAGCTTCAAATCTTTTTATATCCAAATTTTTGTCTAATAAGACTTGTTCAAATATACTATTTCAAATGTACTAAGAATGAACATAGACCCTGACTCCTTACCTTATATAAAAATCAGCTCAAAATTAATTAAAAACTAACTGAAAAAATAAACTTAAAAGGTGCTTCCAGTTAAAATAGCTCAAAAAAAATGTACACGAATAAATTTAACCAAGGAGGTGAAAATGGGGGGAATAAAACAAATGGAAAGACACCCATGTTGGTGAATTAGAAGAAAATATATATATTCTTCAGGACAATGGTCTAGGCAAAAGGGTTTTATGACTAAGACGTCAGATTCACAGGGTAAAAGCCCCCAAATACTTAATTCATATACAACTGCTTTAATTATAGCCATATCAATCTATTACCCCCATGTTATTTACTTAACTTTTTTTTTTTTTTTTTTTTTTTTTTTTTTTTTTTTTTTTTTTGAGACAAAGTCTCGCTCGGCGCCCCGGCTGGGGTGCAGTGGCCGGATCTCAGCTCACTGCAAGCTCCACCTTCTGGGTTTATGCCATTCTCCTGCCTCAGCCTCCCGAGTAGCTGGGACTACAGGCGCCCGCCACCTCGCCCGGCTAGTTTTTTGTATTTTTTAGTAGAGACGGGGTTTCACGGTGTTAGCCAGGATGGTCTCCATCTCCTGACCTCGTGATCCGCCCGTCTCGGCCTCCCAAAGTGCTGGGATTACAGGCTTGAGCCACCACGCCCGGCCAACATTTTCTTTTAAATTTATTTATTTATTATTTATTCAGAGAATCTCATTCTGTCACCCAGGTTGGAATGCAGTGGCATGACCTCAGCTCACTGCAACCTCCGACTCCTGGGTTTAAGCGATTCTCACGCCTCAGCCTCCCAAGTACCTAGAATTACAGGCGCATGCCATCATGCCCGGCTAATTCTTATATTTTTAGTAGAGATGGGGTTTCACCATATTGGCCAGGCTGGTTTCAAACTCCTGACCTCAAGTGATCCACCTGCCTTGGCCTCCCAAAGTGCTGGGATTACAGGCGTGACCTACTGCGCCTGGCCTCTTTTGACTTTAATCACCCTTTTTTAGATTTATTTTAACAATAATGCCCATTTATCCCTGAGTTTTAACGCTCATTGTTTTTTAATAAATTTCTTCTAAAATACTTTTAAGGTAAAAATACATGTTATAGTAGCAATATTTTCTACATTGCTATATTGAGGAAACCAGTTTTGGTGTAAACAATTAATTTACTCTACTGGGCATAAAATAATTTTAAAGACGAATATGAAACATGAAAGCTCTTTTGTCATCAGTATACTATATATAGGAAGATGTATATATATATGTGTGTATCTATATCTGAATATATATACACACACACTAAAATATGCATTAAAGAAAACCTTGTATATGTGGCAAAACAAATTCAAAGTAATGCAATTGTTTCAGTAGCGTTGCTTATACAGTCTCTAAGAAAATCCCTAATAGAGTGGAAATAAGGGGTATACTCTTTATGAATACAGTATGAGTATGTGTGTGCGTGTGTGTGTGTATTTATATATGTACATGTAGACACGTGCATTGTATAGATTATAAGCTTTAATCCTACCTTAGCATGGATAATGGAGAGTTAACTGTAAAATATTTTAATTTTATCTGAATAGGAAAACTCAAAGACAATGCCCACATTGCTGAATGCTAAATGTTCTTCTATGAGTTTAAGGTCAAAGACATGAAATATAGATTAGGCACTGAGATTTCTACCTAAATTTTCAGAAGCCCTTTTAAAAAGGCAGTTCACATTAAATGCATGGTTATAAATCCTATTTAAAATAACTCACTTCATGTTTTGTTTTGTTTTTGTTTTTGTTTTTGTTTTGAGACGGAGTCTGGCTCTGTTGCCCAGGCTGGAGTGCAGTGGCCGGATCTCAGCTCACTGCAAGCCCCGCCTCCCGGGTTCACGCCATTCTCCTGCCTCAGCCTCCCGAGTAGCTGGGAGTACAGGCGCCCGCCACCTCGCCCGGCTAATTTTTTTTGTATTTTAGTAGAGACGGGGTTTCACCGTGTTAGCCAGGATGGTCTCGATCTCCTGAACTCATGATCCGCCCGTCTCACCCTCCCAAAGTGCTGGGATTACAGGCTTGAGCCACCGTGCCCGGCCTACTTCATGTTTTATTTTAGGTCTAGAATTTCTTTTACTTTTATCAATAAAATTATGACCCTTTCAACAATTTAAAGTGATAATTTGTGGTAGCTTATGATAGCATTTGAATCATATCTTACCTTTACTCATTTGAACTTAGATATGCATCAGACAAGGATGGGTAATTTGCCATCTTGCTCACGTGAAAATGGAGAGAATTTCTTAACTTGAAGAATTTTTTTAAATATTAGCTTTGTGCACTGGAAGAGTGTGTGAGATTAAACTAAAAATTGGAATAAATTTCAAAATAGTATATACATTCTTAGTTTACAAATAAAATGTATAAATCAACACAACAAGGCAGTGTCTGTTCAGAAAATACTTCCACAAATTCTGGGAATAACCTTCATCCCCTTCCTTTCCCTCACATCCTATTCTTTTGTACTGAATCAATCATACAATCCTGTGGTTTCTATAACCAATATATCTCTCACATTCTGCTTTACTCCCTTGCAATTTTTATTAATATACATACCCCCAATTTTATCACTCCATTGCTCAAAATCTTTTAAGGATGCCATTGAAGGGCACACTCTTTACTATCATGTCTGCCTACCTTTGTATCTGCATCACCCACATCTAGCTCACATCGATCCTATGGCTGTGTAGACATACTGAACTACTTACTCTTCTCTAAATGTGTCCTGCTCTTTCATATGACCTTTGTATTTTTATTCACGGTCCTCTTAATCTATAATAATCTTTTTCTAACTGGTTTGCCTCATTTACACATGATTAAACAAACCAGCTCAAAAATCTGCCCACTCTGTCACATCAACACTGGCTCTCCCAACCTTAATCAGGCAGTGCTCTGTCCTCTTTTTCATGGAGACTGAAGCACATCATCAATTATCAAATCATCTCTCTCTCTGCCTCACTCTGCCCTTTTCTCCTTTCTTCCCTTCCTTCCTATTTTTCCTAAGAATAGTGGACACCTTGAGGGCAAGGGGCTTTTGTATTTCTTAATTTAACCAATCAAAATCACAGATACTTGTAACTGCATCCAATCTAGAATGTTAGTTTTGTAAATTTTGTGTAGTAAAACATGTCTGTTTTCTTCCTCCAGCGTACTTTCAAACCCTATTAAAGCAAAGGCATTCACCTGTTACTTTGACACCTGTTTCCTTTTTTGTGCCTAATAATATCTCACTTTTCAGATTGTTGAAATGTATAAAGAAAAAAACATAAATCCTGTCTCATGATAAGTATACAAGAGATTTTAGTCATTTTGCTATTTTTAAAATAATTATTTAAGGTTTTACTTGTAATCACAATAACACATGCATTTTAAAACACAGAATACAATTAGAAAATATGAGAGGCAGTTGAACTAAAGGGGTTATCTGAAAGCTGTGTATTCCTCTAATTTTATCTATAAGAAAATTAAGACAGAGAAGTAAATGATCCTACAGTTCAGTGTTAGAGAAAGAAATCAAGTCCATTTTATTGACTAAGCTTTTCATTTTATAAACTCGCATACATTCAAAACATGCTTACTGTTTGATTTTACTTAGTGACATAATTTTGATGCTAACATGTAACTCATTTTTTTTTATTGTACTTGTAGAACTTCCCCACCACTACCACGACCACCACCACCACCATTACCATTCTAGAATATGGCTCCATGAGGGCAACAATGATGTGAACATTCTTGACTATTCTGTAAAGAGCTCCTTGGCAATTAGTATGTGTTCACTAAATCTGGTAGAAGCAACATCTGTATTAATTTAGGTATTCTGGAAAAGAGTTCCTCAAGTGCATGTTTAAACTGGCTTGTTAGAATTTTATTATATAACTTTCTAATAGCTTGACTTTGACATAATTTGTCTCTCAGAATATTAGCTATCATTTTCAAATTCTGGAACTCATTGATTACATATTCTTCTAAAGTTAATCACATTTCATAAGATACATTTCCTTGAATCTGTAACTTGGACATATATCTTCAAACTAACAAATCTGTCTTAGATAACACTCTTAAGAAACCACACTGACACTAGAATTTACATACGCTTACATAAGGTACTTTGAATCATCTTGGAATAGAAACTATGCTTTAGAAATACTTTATTTTTTTCATTTCATAAAAAAAGTATGAAAATTAGCATATTTTCTATTCCCCTACCCCCCTAAATGTCCCCATTTTCTTTATTTCTTTTCTCAGCCATAATTATGATATGGATATCTATGCATTAGGATATTGAGAGACAAAGAGAGAGTATGAGTTGGGATCCACCTCCTCAGAAAACTTCTATCAAGGAGACTTCAGTTCCATATTCAAGTAGGGATGATATTTTCTTCTGCTCACAGTGTCCAGTGAAAACTTCAAGTTCATCACTTTCCATATTAAGATGAAATATTTATATTTGCAGTGTCAACACCTGACATAGGACTCCAGATATCACAGATACGCGGTAGTTATTTCTTCACCTGAATATTAGAATGCATTTTCTATCCCTAGCACCAATTTCCTAATTTATTTTAAAATTAAGTAATCCTCTCAATCTTATAACAAGTTATTTTTAGTCATTATATTTGGAATCAGCTGGATACTTCTCTTGAGCATGTTAAAATGTTTAAGATTAGTGATGTGCATATATGGATGCATGATTCAATATTGTATAATATTTAGTATTCTAGTTATTTGGTTCGTAAACAGCAAAGTGAATACAATTAGCAATGTATGCTGCTTACTTGATTAAAAATTATTCCTCATTTAAGCTAGTAATAACTGCCTTCATTGATTGAGCAATTTAGTGTGTGCCAGGCAAGTATATTTATAAATTATTTGAATCCCAACTATAATATTTTTATTATCCTATTTATATTGGTGATGAATTTGAGCATTAAATAAATTAGATAATATGCATGATATTAACCCCCTGATTTTTATCCTAAAACTCATATTTGATTAATGCTCTTTTACCAAGTTGATAATGTGAGTATCTACATCTATCATTGACTGAAATGTACCAGTATGCTAAATCAGTAAGATCACTTTCTATTTCACTTCAAAATCAAAACCTTAAGTTTTCCAGGTCTATGTTATATTCCCTGTAGGAACATACACACACACACACAAACCACATGTAAACACTGTAAACATAAACACAAATAATCTCTCTAGACTCTTCTCTTCTTATTTATGCCCTCATTCATTCATGTCACCAAAATTAGCTTCCTTGCCCTTCTCCAAAATTATTTTTCTTAATCCATCCCTTCAAGCATTTATCCTTTGAGTTACAAACAATCCAATTGCATTCTTTAAGTTATTTTAAAATACACAATTAAGTTATTAATAACTGTAGTCATATTGTTGTGCTATCAAATAGTCAGTATGATTCATTCTTTTTAATTTTTGGTACCCATTAACCGTCCCTACTTCCCATCTCCAAAACCCAATACCCTTCACAGCCTCTGATAACCATCCTTCTACTTTCTATGTTAATGAGTTTAATTGTTTTGATTTTTAGATCCCACAAATACATGAGAACATATGATATTTGTCATTGTGTGCCAGGTTTATTGCAACATAATGAGCTACAGTTCTATCCATGTTGTTGCAAATGATTGGATCTCATTTTTATAGCTAAATAGTACTCCACTGTGTATATGTATTACATTTTTCTCGTTTATTCATCTGTTGATGGACACTTAGGCTACTTCCAAATCTTAGCTATTGTAAACAGTGCTACAACAAACGCAAGAGTCCAGATATCTCTTCGATATGCTGATTTCCTTTCTTTTGTATATAAACCCAGCAGTAGGATTGCTGGATAATATAGTAGCTCAATTTTTAGTTAATTGAGAAACCTCTCAACTATTCTCCCCAGTGATTGTACTAATTTACATTCCCACCAACAATTACAATGTCCCCATTTCTCCACATCCTTGTCATTTGTTATTGACTGCACAACTTTTATTTAATTGAGAAACCTCTAAACTGTTCTCCATGGTGATTTTACTAATTTACATTCCCACCAACAATGTACAGTGTCCCCATTTACCCACATCCTTGTCATCATTTCTTATTGCCTGTTTTTGTATGTAAGCCATTTTAATTGAGGTGATATGATACCTCATTGTAGCTTTGATTAGCATTTCTCTTATGACCACTGATGTTGAGCATCTTTTTATATACCTGTCTGCCACTTTTACGTCTCTTTTGAGAAATATTTACTCAAATCTTTTGTCTATTTTTTGATTGGATTATTAGATCTTTTTCCTCTAAAGTTGTTTGAGCTTCTAATATATTATCATTATTAATCCCTTGTCAGAGAGGTAGTTTGCAATTTTTTTCTCCCATTTTGTGGGTTGTCTCTTCACTTTATTGATCATGTCCTTTGCTGTGCAGAAGTCTTTTAAGCTGGTGTGATTCCATTTGTTCATGTTTGCTTTGGTTTTCTTGTGGGGTACTGCTCAAGAAATCTTTGCCCAGACCAATGTCCTAGAGACTTCTCCCGGTGTTTTCTTGCAGTTTTCAGATAGTTTGAGGTCTTAGATTTTAGCCTTTACTCCACTTTAATTTAATTTTTGTACGTGGTGAGAGAAAGAAGTCTAGTTTCATTCTTTTGCATATGGCGATCAGGTTTTTCCAGCACCACTTACTGAAGAGACTGTCATTTCCCCAGTGTATGTTCTTGCCAGCTTTGTCAAAAATGAGTTCACTGTAGGTGTGTGGATTTGTGTTTGAGTTCTCTATTCTGTTACATTGGTCTATGTGTCTGTTTTTCTGCCAGTACCATGCTATTTTGGTTATTATTGCTCTGTAGTATAATTTGAAGTAAGTTATTGTGATTCTTCCAGTTTTGTTCTTTTTTGCATAGAATAGCTTTGACTATTCTGAGTTTTCTTTACTTCCATATACATTTTAGGATTTTTTTTTCTATTTCTATAACGAATATCATTGGTATTTTCATAGGGATTGCATTGAATCTGTAGATTGCTTTGGGTAGTATGGATATTTTAATGATATTGATTCTTCCAATTCATGCACATGGAATATTTTTTCTATTTTTTGTTGTTCTCTTTAATTTCTTTCATCAGTGCTTTATGATTTTCATTATAGAGCTCTTTCACTTCTTTTGTTATGTTAATTCCTAGTTATTTAATTTTATGTGTGACTATTGTGAATAGGATTGCCTTTTTATTTCTTTTTCACATTTTCACTGTTGGCATATAGAAATGCTACTAATTTTTGTACAATGATTTTGTATCCTAAATATGGTAGAAGCAATATCTGTATTAATTTAGGTGTTCTGGAAAAGAGTTCCTCAAGTGCATGTTTAAACTGGCTTGTTAGAATTTTATTATATAACTTTCTAATAGCTTGACTTTGACATAATTTGTCTCTTAGAATATTAGCTATCATTTTCAAATTCCGGAACTCACTGATTGCATATTCTTCTAAAGTTCTCTAAACTTTACTGAATTTATCAGTTCTAATAGTTTTCTTGTGTACTCTTTAGTTTTTTTTCCAAATATAAGATCATATTATCAGCAAATAATAATAATTTAACTTATGCCTTTCCAATATGTGCATCCTTTGAATATTTATCTTGTCTGATTGTTCTAGCTAGGACTTCTAGTACTATGTTGAATAATAGTGCTTAGAGTGGGCATCCTTGTCGTGTTCCAGAACTTAGAGGAAAAGTTTTCAGTTGTTCCCCTTTCAGTATAATACTAGTTTTGGGTCTGTTATATATGGCTTTTATTATGTTAAGGTATGTTTTCTTCTATATCCAGTTTTCTGAGAATTTTTATCATAAAGAGACATTCTTCAGCATCAACTGAAATGATCATATAGTTTTTAACCTTTATTCTGTTGATACAATGTTTCATGTATTTTTTAGCATATGTTGACACAACCTTGCATTCCACAGATAAATCTCACTTGATCATGATTAATGATCTTTCCAATTTTGAATTTTCTAATGTTTGAATTTTGTTTGCTACTATTTTATTGAGGATTTTTGCATAAATATTCATCAGATATATTGACCTGTCATTTTCTTTCTGTTTGGGGAGAGTGTTTTAATTTTTATTAAGTTCTCAAAACCACTAATATGATAAGTCTCCAACTTATCTCTTTGAATATGTTTTTTTATTCAGTGTTTAAGCCTAATATATCATATTTTAAATACTTCTTCATTAACATTATTTCATTATTGGTGGGGTCATAAGATAGCTCATATAATGGTCACAGTTCTCTTACTGTTCTAAACATGTCTGTGTTTGGCGTATTGAGCACCTTTTGCAGGTCAGCCAGGAAACCTGATTACCTGGCTGTAATTCAGCCAGGAAACCTGAAACCTGATTACCTATCTTATAACAATATATAAGATTGTTATTTCCGTGGCCAGTATGTTTCATTATATCCTCTAAATGGCAAGAATAGGATGAGGAGGAGTTATCTGTGTGGTAAGGTAGGAAAAGAGAGTTTGGGTCCAAGATAGTCGATAGGAAGGTGAATGCTAATGCATAGGCAGAACTGCTCTCGCAGGCCCTGGCCCTTGTGCCTCCCTCTCTCCCTCCTCTTCCTTTCTCAGAAAGATACGTGGTGACATCAGAAATATAGACTTCACCTACCTTCTGTATTACTTATCTGTAGCTACATAACAATCATGTGTCTTTCTCTGGCTTTGGTATCAGGGTAAAACCGGCCTCATAGAATGAATTTAGAAGTACTTCCTTCTCTATTTTTGGAAATTGTTTAAGTAGGATTGGTAGTAGTTCTTTACATGTTTGGTAGAATTCAGAAGTGAAGGCATCAGATCCTGGGCTTTTCTTTGCAGGGAAACTTTTTATTACACCTTTGACCTTGTTACTTGTTATTGGTCTGTTCAGGTTTTAGATTTATTCCTGATTTAATTTTAGTAGGTTGTATGTATTTAGTAACATTTATTCTAGATTTTTCAATTTATTGGCAAATTGTTGCTCATAGTAGCCACTAATGATACTTTGAATTTCTGCAGTATCAGTTGTAATGTTTCCTTTTTCATATCTCATTTTGTTATTTGGACCTTCCCTCATTTTTTCTTAATCTGGGTAAAGGTTTGTCAATTTTGTTTAAATTTTCAGAAAACTTTTTGTTTCATTGATCTTTTGTATTTTTTATTTCAATTTTATTTATTTCTGCTCTGATCTTTAATTTTTCTTCTAATATTTTTGGTTTTGGTTTGCTCTTGCTTTTCTAGTTATAGAGTGACGTCCTTTGTCTCTTATTATAGTTTTTTGTTTTGAAATGTATTTTTTCTGATATAAGTATAGTGATTCCTGCTCTTTATTGGGTTTCATTGGCACTGAATACATTTTTCATATTTTATTTTCAGTCTATGTGTGTCTTTATAGGTGAAGTGTGTGTCTTGTAGGCTACAGATCAATTGTTTATAAAACTATTCAGATAGTCTATGTTTATTGATTGGAGAGTCTATTTACATTCAATGTTATTATTGATAAGTAGGGACTCTGGCCATTTTGTTATTGGTTTTCTGATTGCTTTGTGGTCTTCTCTTCCTCCTTTTTTTTTCTTCCTGTCTTCTCCTAATGAAGGTGATTTTCTCTAGTGATATAATTCAGGTTTTAGCTTTTTAGTTTTTATGTATCTATTGTATGTTTCTTGGTTTGTGGTTACTATAAGGCTTGCAAATACTATCTTATAAGCCATCATTTTACCCTGATAAAACTATTTGCATAAACAAGCAAAAACAAAACTAATAAAAACTCTACACCCTAATTTTGTCCCCCTGCTTTTTAAATTCTCATTGTTTCTATTTATTATACTGACTATGTCTTGAAAAGTTGTTGTGGTAATTATTTTTATGGACTTATCATTTAGTCTTTTTACTTAGTATAAGAGTTGTTTACACACCACAGTTACAGTGTTATAATAGTCTGTGTTTTTCTGTGTACTTACTATTAGCTATGAGTCTTGTACCTTTAGGACTCATTATTGCTCATTAATGTCCCTTTCTTTCTGATTGGAGTCCTCCCTTTAGCACTTCTTGTAGGGCAAGTCTGGTATTGATGAAATCTAGCAGCTTTTGTTTGTCTGGGAAGGTATTTCTCCTTCATGTTTGAAGAATATTTTTGCCAGGTATACAATTATAGGTTAAAAGATTTTTCCTTCAGCATTTTAAATGTGTTGTGCCACTCTTTCCTGGCCTGTAAGGTTTCCACTGAAAAGACTGCTGTCAGATGTACTGAAGCCCCATTATCTGTTATTTGTTTTCTTTTGCTGCTTTTAGGATCCTTTCTTAATCCTTGACATTTGGGAGTTTGATTATTAAATGCCTTGAGGTAGTCTTCTTTGGGCCAAATTGCTTGGTGGTCTATAATCTTCTTGTACTTGGATATTGATATCTTTCTCTAGGTTTGGGATTAAAACTTATTTCTACTCATGGTTTACATTTTCTCTTTTTCCTCCTAAGTGCTCTTAATGATAACTTGACCTGTGTAATATCTCCAGTGTAATTTCTATTAATCAGGGACTGCTTAAATTTAAATAGCAACTCTCACCTACATCTCTACCTATCATACCTACATGCTGTATTTTCTCTAGGCACTTTTTAAAAATCATTTAACACATTTTGTCTCTCTTATTTTTATTTGTAATATATGCCATCCCTCTAGAGTGCTAACTTGACAGGGATAAGAATTTTCTCTCTTTCGTCTAACACTGTATCTATCCCTAAGGTATAGATTATAGTCTGGTTCATAGTAGGTACTCAATTAATGGTTGTGGAATATGCTAATGAATGAAAGAATAACACATGAAAAAAATGCCTGAAGTCCGTAATAAATTTGACAGAAACATTTATCAGCTCAGAATTGATTATAGTTATGAGCTACATAATTAACTACAATTATGTCCTTGATAGTCACACAGGCTTAAATTTAAATTCATCCTTGCTCTCCTATTTACTATGTGATGGGTGTAATTAGCACTTTCTTCAAACCTTGCATCTTTTAATGTAAAATGTTAATAATTTCTTCATAGGCTTATTTTGTGTATTGAATAAGAAGACATATACCAGTTAATAACATTTTCTTTCTTTTGTTTTCTTCTCTATATCATGTAGGGTAAGATAAACATACATGAAGGTAAAGTGAATGTGTAATTTATTGTTCAAATCAGAACTCATTTAAGAGCAAAGAGGGTAATATTTATAATTATACTGGGACAACAGATACACATCAGGTCTGTCACAAGTAAACCAGAATGTATGGTTAGCCTACCTAATAAGCACACAAACATTCAGACATTGAAAAGAATTAAAAGCACACCACTGTGCTGGAATACTGGGTAGGCACTTAGTATCATTTGCATCATTTTCAGAGATTGGGTATCTAAAAACAACGTTTCTCAAGATGCCCTTGCACAAGTTTTTTTTAGTATGAATTAGGTTTTTCCAGTGTAATACTTAATGTGAGATTCAGAGTGTATAAGTATAGGAAACGGCACACTTCCCTTGCTTTAGCTTTGCTGCAGACAAGTACAGTGATGCTAAGATTTTCTGTAATGGAGACTAATGCCTAGCTACTACCTTAGTGGTTGTTGAGAGACAGTTTCGATAGCGGGGGCTTCCTGATGCCTAGATCATAGCCATAGTGGTATTTTCTTGAAGTCTGAAAAAGATAGCAGCTCACTGGCAAGCCAGTTCTTCAGGGAGTGATTCTGAGTGTTAGTCCAAAAGACCTTCAAGTGATTTTTAAGCATCTGTATTCCCATATTAAGTGCTTGCTGCTAGTGATGGTACTGTTTCCTGCAACTGAGAGTTAACAAACATACAAGATGTACTAACAGAGCCTCCTAATTCACAGCACTGCTCCTCCACTTAGTGCTAATATAATCTTTTCATAAGTGAATGAGTAGTCTTAGCCAGTCTGCTTAAACAGCATACTAACAAATTTTGAAATACATCTTCTCTTCAGTCAAGAATATAGAAGAATTATCACTCTTTCTAAGTGGTGGCTTCTCTGGAAGTTTTATCTCAAATATGTCTGGTATGAATCAATATTTCTGGGATAAATTTTCTTGAATTGCATGGAAAAGCCACACATGTTCACTAATACTCTTTCCAATCTCAGTTCTTCTGATACTGAAAATACATAACTACAAATTAAATCAAGTTGTTAACAATTAATGAATGTGCTGGCTGTCTAGATAAAACTATGCTCACCTTTTACGATTAAT
Source organism: Macaca fascicularis (assembly GCF_037993035.2). NCBI lineage: Eukaryota > Metazoa > Chordata > Mammalia > Primates > Cercopithecidae > Macaca > Macaca fascicularis. Next base: position 93,510,533 of record NC_088385.1, read on the forward strand.
CTTTAATTAGTAATTAACTTAGGTTGATATCCGCTGGCTCACTCTTCTATAAATAAGAAAAGATACAGTTAGTGTCTTATAGATTTTCTGGGATATTGTGGTGTAAGTATCTATGACAAGCATGAGTTTTTGACTACATTGACAAGTCTGTGGGTTGGCATAATGCACATGAGTTAAGGCATTCTTGTAAAAGAGTATAAATGTATTAGTATTTATTTTTCTGAGGCTTCCTAGGAAGCCTTATTATTAATGATAGTACAAGATGATCATGTATATACAAAGATCAATGCAATCTTTTCAGATGTTTGTGTTGAGACAACTGTTGCATCTGCTGATAACAACAGAGTCTTCAGGAGACTGTTTATAATATTTTTTTAGAATGTTATAACTTTGAATGTGAAATGATGAGTAGTTCCTTTCAATAACTCAATATTAGAGTAAAATGTTTTAGCCTTACATGAAGCTAAGTCAATGAGAACTTATATGGAGCATATTTAGACCTCATAATTAGAAGAACAAAGCTGTTTAGAATCAATTTGCTTGAAATTGAATGAAATACAATTGGGTCTACACTGTAATAATAAATATGTAAAATTTATGAATGCAAATGGGTAACAGTTGGAAGGGAACAGAAGTGTTACTGTAGTTGATTTGACAGTTTAGTAGGATTTGGAATATTTTAACTTTACTTTCAGGTTATTGGTATGACAAACACATAGAAATATAATGAATTAAATTTCTGTCTAGCATTTTATCCCACAGTTTATCATGGTGATATCTGAATCTGATGTACAGTCTGGTAAAGTATTCTGGTAATATCGAATAGGCTGATTCAATTGTGCTTAAATTAGAAATGGAGAAGTAGAGTCCCAAGGACGTTGGGGCTTATGTCGACCAAGTGACTCCCCGACTGTATCTGGTAATGGCAATAAAGGGATGAATCTAACCCTGTCAACATTCAAACTCCTTCAGGTTAACCAAACACATCTAACAAGATGAAATATTTAAGAATATAATTTTCTTACAGTAAAGACTACATAAATAAATAAAACATCACTACTTTACCTGCCATATAGACACAGAAAAGAAAATGGCACAAACTGGGAAATACTATAAAAGAGAAAATAAGGATAGTAAAATTATATTATATTGCCTCTGGCTTACACAAACTATTTCAAGGATGCAATGACCTCTGTCATATAAAATCTTAAAAAATTAAAATCAAAATATTTTCTCTGTAAGAAGTTTTCAGAAGGTTTGTGTGTTAAATAGCTTTATGCCTTCAGGACTACATATTTCATATAAAATACTAAGAAAGCAGAAAACAAAGTAAAAGACCCCTAGGGATTTCAAATCTCATAGATTTACTTTAAAATGTTTTTTAGAGGAAATGAGTTTCCTATAAAGGGACACTCAGGCTATCAAAACATCTACTGAAAAGAAAGTGAATGAAATATTCAATGACTTTTCTCAAAATAACGAAAGTAATAAAGAAAATCATTGGCAACAGTAACCTATTTTAAAGACAAAAGTCCTTTCAGGCTTAGTGCTTTACTTTTCCTCTCTCTATATTTCAGTGGCATTATCTGCCAACACATAACTGAACTCTATCAGGGTCAACACATCTGCTAATAAATACCAACATTAGCTTTCAAGTCTTGCATTTCCAAGTATAATACTGTACTTAAACGGTACTAAAAAGTTTAACTATTATTTTATTCCATTTTGAAAATATAAATAAACTATATGTATCACTTCTGTTACAGCTTATTTAAGCAGTCTTCTTGTGAAAATATATTCTATATATAATGAGTTCAATAATCCTTCATTAATAGTTTAAAATGTCAAAATGAAAATTAAATTATTTGTATAACATTGCAAACTGTCCTTCAGTGTGGGAAATATATTTTAAAGTATTTATTGTATCCCTAGATAAAGAATCTATCATTCTTAACGTTTTCCAATCTTGAATATTGGGAAATCTTTTTAAAATTATTTGGCAACTAAATTTTAGACTGTCTCTTCCTTTACCTTATACTACTAATAAAATAAGCTACTATAATAGGTTTAATGTGTATTATTTTGACATATTTAAAAATACGAGTCAAACATTATCAGAAGATAACTGGCTCATAGATAAGGAATAACAAGGATGATATATAAAAGTCAAATATTTTATAATTTTTTTCAGTGAGTTTTAAAACTCACTGATAATTCAGTGAATATTCACATATACATTAAGTGTTACGTATATTTCAAACACTGTGAAACACAAATGAGAGATACAGGAATAAAGTTTTGCCTATTAGACAGAAAAATAGTTTTTAAAAAAGATAACACTACATTGATGAGTTCATAATTTACAAAGTCTCAAACAAAATTAATTTATAAAATAACAGAATATTTTAATGAAATTTGATCATATTATCAAACATTAAAATTATGTCCTCATTGACTCAACAGTCTCTAAGGAATTCTTCCTGTGAAGTTAATTACAAGCTTTCCTAAGAAAACAATAATATATGAATATATTATTCTGTAATTTGCTCTTTTAACTTAACAATATATTTTACTCAACCTAAATATTTATGTTTGATCCCAGAGTACTGACTTACCACAACTTACTTAATATTTATTTTACCTTTTCTGTGTGTTTCAAATAAAGTATAATAAAAATCCTTTTAGCACAGTATTTCTGTGTAATGAAACTCAATTTCTATTGGATCAAGGCCTAGAAAAAAAGTTGCTCATTCAATGGGTATGTATACTTTAATGTTTAAAAATGCTGCTAAACGAATTTCACAAAGTTTTGAGTGAAGTTCAATTTTATTGGAAAGGTTATGATGCAACACTGAATATCATCAATCTCAGATTTCTGTCAGGTTGATTGTTTAAATAGATCTCATTATTTCAAAGATGTTCATGATGGCTTGTGAAGTGGAGCTATTTTCATTGATGGTCATTTGCATTTTCTCCTCATTTTATAACATATATAACTTTTTATGTAAAGCAGAAATATTAACTTTTTTATCTGTTAAATATCTCATATAGCAGGTTGAGCCATGTGTATTTGTCAATTAGTGAAAATTGTTGTCTACACAAATGACATTAGAGTATGGTTCAACCATATATTTTATCTCAGTCTATTATTTGTTATTTCACTTTGCTTATCATTTCTTTAAAAACTAAAATTTTAATTTAATGTAATTTGTACTGTACCTATATTCCTTTATGCTATACTTTAATATAATAGTTTTATAGTTTTGTACATAGCATAAAATGGGACTCTCTTTCCTTTCCAAGTAATAGCTGCTTTTAGTACTTCAAAATTAATTCATTATTAATACATTTCCATTTATTTGTAGAACTGGAAAAATGATTCCCAATGAAAATTCTTATAGGCTTTCAAATATAACAGTTTAATTATTGTTTAAATATGTATAATGCATTGAACTAGACATTCTTATTTTTTGTCTATGACTCCTAAATAACGTGAAATGTAAAATGATCAGATTGAATTTAAATTTTACAGAACGATACTATAAAAACATATTACATTAATTAAATATGACAAATTTGGCCTAAAGGTAAAATGCTATTTGCAATGGGAAAATGTTATTGATGGCTATAATTTCTTATATGAGATTGACTTATTAATAATTTAATGAACCATGTGATGACTTGAAATTCTCAGCCTTTTTGGTTTCTGAAAACTTTGTTGTCTACAGGATATTATAACATCATTTGTCTTCATTTTTCTTTAAGGCATCATGAAGACTATCTCCATACTTTCCCAAATAGGCTGCATGTTTTAAAGCAATATTACTTGGAAGTAAAATGTTCCCAAGCACAAACAAAAGCACAAGGCCTAAATCAGATAGCTATCCAGTGACTTAAAATATGTTTCTGCATTTCATTATTCAAATTAAAACAATACAAAATACAAAACGTAAAAATTATTGTAGAGAACTTCTAGAAGCATAAAATTAAGTCCAGGGAACACTTTGTAGGATGCTGATGGATGCGCCTCTCTCTGTTTCCCTTTAACAAAGGGAGAGGAGTACAGCTGTGCAGATTAAAACAAAACAAAACAAAACAGTAAAAACAGAATACATGCATTTCACACCAGTAAAATATAGACACTTCCCTAGGTGCTCTACAGCCGTGATTCTCGAATAAACATTATGAATAATGTTCATAAATGTATGAACATTAATCATGACCATTTACCAAGGATGAAACTGAAGCTCAGAGAAAGTTTAAGAATTTCCCTGAACCACACAATTATTAGGCATGATACTCAGTTTTCATGCTTGTGTCTTTTCCAAAGCCCCTGTCTTTCTGCTTTCAACCCTGAAGCAATAACTTTCAGCTGAGTGTCTGCTATTTAACTGGTTCCTGCTCACTACATATGGTTTCATTTCACTGCTCTCATATTTGCTGAAAAATGTTAGAAAAGGCAAACAACTTATTGACAAAATGAGCCTATGGCAGTCAATTTAATTCAAAAGTGCTTTCAAAATCCTACCAATAATCTTAGCTGCTTTTTCTTATATACATATGGCTCCATATTTTCAAAAAATATATTAAAAACATATTTTGTCATAATTAACAGCAATGTGATTATGCAGATGGCCTAAGCTTACACAGGCACACAACAAAATGACATAAATACAGAAACAAAAAAAATTGAGAGATCAGACTGGAATGTTTAATTCCCTGAATTTTAACCTAGATTGAATTCAGTGGTACTTTCAGCAGAACTCCCTCCTGCTTTACACCTGAAAGCAGATGGAGGCAGATTGCATCAGGAGTTCAGTCTTTCAAATTACAATAGTTTATGATGCTCATCTGCATTTTAATCAGATACAAAGGATTTATTCCTGAAAGGCATCAAGAAGGCCTATTTTCAGCACTTGGAAATGCATCAGAGAGTTTATGGCCAATCAAGTAAAATATGGTGCACATTTTTACTTTGTATCTATTTCTTGTGAGTATATAATATTACATGGATAGGGGTGTCAGCCATTTTATTAGTAGCTGTGCATAATCCTTTCAAAATAGGGATTGAGAGGTGGTTTCTTACTGAAAAATTATTTTTATTAGAATTAACTCATTTTAAAAGGAGTTGGGTTTTGTCATTCAATTTAATAATAATTTACCTAAAATGTTAGACTTAATAACAAATAATGTAGTTGGCAAATAGTAGCTTCCATCTACTATAGCCCCCTTAAGATCAAATAGGACTTGATCAGCATACATCCAGGCCCTGGAAATTAAGTAGGGCATAAGATCTATGATATTAATAGAATAAGTGAGGAGATTTTAATTTTACTGTTTAGAGGATACTATTTATTCACTTTTACAATTTATAGCAATTATGAAATTAAATCATTTTCAATATAATACCTCTGCCATGTTGAATAAAATAAATTTTAGTTTTCTACATAGTTTTTGAATGATTACAAATTTTGCAATCTGCATTGATATTTTTTCAATTGATTTTTGCATACTAACTAAAAAGGATGAAAAATGTAATAAATTACTAAGGTCCCCAAACAAATATCAAAAATAAAGAAAATACATAAGAACTCATTATGTTGAAAAGTATGCTTTTATGGAGATGATGTATTTAAACTAACACACATAAACTTGTAATATTTATACCTTTAGTTCAATACATTTTAAGAAATAGATACACAACTATTCCAGAATTTAAATCATCATGTTATTAATATATTATCATTTTGCAAATTTAATTATATAAAAACATTAATTATTCAAATGAAATTCAAAGAATCATCTCTTTTTTTGTGGTAATCCAAATTGTTTGCTTATCTATAGTTTCTGAAATTGTAATTTACTATATTACCTTTTTACCTGTTTAGATGTTTACTGATCTATTGTTAAAAACCAGCAAAGACAGAATGTTGTCAACAAATTAACAGCATCTTATTTCTAGAAAAAATTATGAAGTCTTTGTTATTTAAGTCTTTCATTAAATAAGTGTACATATTTTTAAAATGAAATTGTATTCATCAATCTATAGTAGCATGGAAAAGACATGGCAGAAATTCAGTTCTTTAGAGAAGGAATCTTAAGTTAGGAAGCAAATAAATACAATTTCATTTTGTAACTAAAGGTCTAACATTTATTTTATCAGTAGAAGCTGATTGAAGCAAATCAAGTATACACTTTGCTCTTTGTAGAAAATAGAACATAGAAGATATCATTAGTGTGATGGAAGCAGCTGTGCTAGAACACAAGCCATATATTTTCATTAGAATACCTGAATTTCCTTCCAGTTTATCTACTTACTGTGTGATTTTGAACATGTCATTTAGCCCCATTGAGACTCAGTACTAGAATGAGTATTATCTTTTTCTTCAAAAAGGCTGTGAATGTTTACTTATATAATTTATATAAAAGTGTTATCAAACTGTATAATTGGTAAACATGTTAAGTTTCACATATTTTCTTTTTAAAAATTATCATCAAATTCCAAAGTCTCTGCACATCTTCCAGAATCCACTTTCTATAGGTTTCTAATCAGATTTGTCAAGGCGAGGCACATGCCCAATTTTAGGCAGCTGAAAGGGATATACCATTAAATGTGTAGGCAGAGGCGGCTTATAACTAGATGTGTGTGCAGAGGGGAAATTCCCAGATAGTGAACCACTCTAGTGAATCACTGCCCTCTGTTCTTTAGACTGGGGTCTTTGTTCATGATCCCTCCAAGTTTAACTAATATCTCCATATTTTTTCCTTCTCTAAATTTTCCAATTATTGTGTAGTCTCTTTTTACCTAATATTAAATATTTCCACCTAAATATGTATTGAATGACTTCTGTTCTCCTAGCCAAACCCTTAATGATATATAAACATTTACCTTTATTGTCTATATCAACTGTTGGATTGAAGAGTTGCATAGCAGTCATTTGTGATCACAAAGTAATCGGTAATATCAAGAGGTTTTTAGTTATATAATACCTACTTAAGTAAATATGGCATTGTTTATAAACTTTTCACTTTGAAGGCACCTTTTACCTTGTCGTCCTTTAATTCCCAACATTTGTGCTTTTTTTTTTTTCTTTCTAGATTGTGTTTCTCTGGTTTCCTTGATTTTTTTATAGGAAGTTGTCCATTTCACCAAAGTTGTATAATTTATTGACTTACAACTGTTCATAATATTTCTTTATAAAATAATCTCACTTATTTCAGGAAGTTCAGAGCAATGTCCCTTTCTTTATTTATGATTCTAGGAATTTAAGTCTTTTTATTTTCTTGGTCAATGTAGCTAAATGTTGATTTTGTTCATTGTTTCAAAGAATTGGCTTTTGGTTTCATTGATTTTCTGTGCTGTTTTTCCATTGTCTATTTCATTAATTTCTGCTCTAATTTTCAATATTTTCTACTCTCTGCTAGCTTTAGGATTAATCTGCTCTTTTTTTTTCCAATGCCAAGGGTTGAAATTTAGGTTATGGTTTTGAGATCCTTCTTTTTCAATATATGCATCTGCAGCTATAAATTTTCCTCGAAGCACTGCTCTAGCTTCATTCCATAAATTTTGGTATATGTGACTTCATTTTCATTAATTTCAAAACATTTTCTAATTCCTCTGGTGATTTCTTCTTTGAATCATTCCTTACTTAGCAGGATGTTTAGCTTCCATATACTTGTAAATTTCCTATATTGATTTCTAATTTCATTTTATGATGATTGGAAAATGCACTTTTTATTATTTCTATTCTTTTAAATAGACAGAGAATTTTTTTTTTTTTTTGGCTGCATATTTGTCTACCCTAGTGTTCAGTGAGGTACTTCATAGATTTCCATTAAATGTAGTTGGTGGGGATTTGGAGTCTCTCTTCTACATCATGCTTCTTCTCCAGGCAAAATCTTTGAACCATGCCTCTGGTGCTGGGAGTAGGGATAATGTTGTGCTTCTCTCATTGTGACACCTCCACTTTAGGAACTGAAAACCTGATAGATAATGAAGGCAGCAGCCCCAAGGTTCCTTGGCTTGCTTCTCCTAGCTTGGAAGCTCTGCCATGAAAGCCATGACAATGGCTGTTTGGGTTCCAGTATACTCAGCAGTACTGTGTCCAAAGTAGATCCTCTGTCTCTTAAGTAGGGAGTGAGCAGAACAAAGGTGCCTCCACTATTGAGCTGTCCTCACCAGGAACTCAGCTTCAGCAATATGTAGCTAGGAGTAATGTCAGAATTGCTGATATCTTACCCTCCTGAAAGAATACTCCTCTGACTAGGAACTGGAGGGAAAGGGAACCCCATATAGTGTCTATATCAGTCTGGAGTGCAGTTTCCATTTCATTAAGCTGGCAGGAGTTGTTTATCAATTTTAGTATGTTAAAAAAATATAAGTCTTTCTTCATTTACTGTGTGTTCTCAGGGCCATTGACTTGAAATGGTGGTTATTTTATAATACCAGTTTCACTGGGAGTGAATCCCTAGAGCTCCTCAGGCTATCATGCCAAAAGTGGAAATCTCCTTTCTTGACTTTTAAAATCTACTCGTTACAAAATACATTATGTTTTTATATTAGGTAATTTCTATGAAAAACTGCTGAGAAGAACAGTACATTCCCATTATTTTGCTACCGTTCAAGGAGAGAAATTATTTCACCAATTAAATTCAATGGGGTTTATTTGAGCAATTAAAAGCAAAATCGAACAAAATAAAAATGATTCATGAAGCAGACCACTCTCAGAACCAAATCGGGTTCAGAGAACTCCAGCTAACTCCGTGACCTGACAGCATTTATAGAAAACAGAACTGAGATATAGAGACAACTAAATTGGTTACAGCAAAATTGGTTATTTGGTTACAGAGCTTCCTGCAATTACCTAAAGCTCAGCTACTGTGATTAAACTTTATATTGGTTTGGTCTGTTGGGTCCAGTGCAGGAGCCCAGTCTAAATCTGTGGCCTCCTGCAAATTTTATTTAATTCCACTGTCTGTCTTTGTCTTTATTTAATTTACTGTCTGTCAGAGCCCCATATTATTGGGTCATCATTCAGGTTATTTCCTTATGATTTAGTACGTTCTATTACAGTGCTTCTCAAAGATTAGGTATGCCCAACAAACTTGAAGATCTTGTTAAAATAGTTTCTAATTTAGGGAGTCATGCTGGGCCTAAGATTGTTATATTTTTACTAATCTCCAGGTGACACTGATGCTGCTGGTCTGTGGATTACTCTCCTAAGTAGCAAGGTTTGGGTCATCCTAAAAAATCTAAATAACCATTCTCTAAAAACTGATCATCTATTAGCCGGGTGCGGTGGCCCATGCCTGTAATCCCAGCACTTTGGGAGTTCGAGACCAGCCTGGCCAACATGCTGAAACCCCGTCTCTACTAAAAATACAAAAATTAGTAGGATGTGGTGGCACATGCCTGTAGTCCCAGTTACTCGGGAGGCTGAAGCAGGAGAGTTGCTTGAACCCATGAGACGGAGGTTGCAGTGAGCCGAGATTGCACCATTACACTCCAGCCTGGGTGACAGAGTCTTTTTGACTCTGTCTCAAAAAAAAAAAAAAAAAAAATCATCTATTACATAAACTCATTCTAAAGTATATGTCATCACTCTTTGACCAAACATCAATCTATGATAAACTGCATATTAAGAATTTTACATCCATGTAACTTCCTGTATTGCCATCAAATATTTTGATTATCACTCTTGGTTCAATGAATAACAAGTATTTTAACATAGACTGTGATTCTGCTTTGATCAAATTTTTTGAACCTTTTAACATTTTTGGCAGACATCCTCAAAATCAAATCCTAAATTAAGTTTCTGACTTAGACTTATTGGTGGGCCTTATTAAAGCTATACGATTATTCACCACAAAGTTATAAAATATTTTTACAGCTTCTGGTCAGACCATGACCTCCAATGTCACCATTTCCAGTCTAACAGTTACATACACCAGGAGAGGCATCAGTAAAAGGACTCCCCGCATCCCCTTCCCCCTTGAAAAGGTCCTTTATCAGACGTTATTAACTAACCCTTGTATTATTAATTTACAACGCTTTGACTCCTGGATACATATATTTCATCTAAAACAAGTACCAACTCTTGCTCAATCATGAATGTTGACACCAGTATCTGACATCAAGCTCAAGTTAACCAAAGTCTCATCTTCAGACCCAGAAAAAGATGACAATCAAAATAAACTGCTTTTGTGAGACACAGGGCCAGAAATTAAAACTATGCAATCCCTTTAGGCCCAGAGACTATCGTTAAAGAGATGACCACGTGAAATTGTAAGGGCCAGGTTTGAGGGATAAAATTAGTTCAGATCCTCCAAAAAAGATGGGCTCACAGATGCCTAAACAGCTGATGGCCCAACACATAGAACATATAGATAAACTGATTTTGTAACCTTACTTTTTGGCTTGGTTTGTGGCTCTTTAATTGCTCAAAAGGTTTTTAAGGAATAATGAATGCCTTCTCACCTCCATTCCCATTTGTCCTAGAATGTTTAATTGGCTATAAGTCTTTTGGCTATAAGTCCTTTGGCCATATGGGTCCCATTGAAGAACAGAATATATCTTAGGTACATAGCCACACCACCTGGCAATAATATGGAATGAAATAAAAGCTTGGCCATTGATGCTACTTTTGGCATATTTTGACCAAAAACAGGGAATGTGAATTAAAGATAAATCCTAAGTCCTCTACTGAACTCACTGAACAGATCTCCTTGTGGCTTAGGAGACCCCAGGAAAGCTTAAAACTAAATTCCTGGCCATAACAGCATGGAAAGTCATACAAACTTCTTCCTTTTGGGTCTAGACACAACTGAGCACCATTAATGTTAAAACAGATATCATAAGATTGACAGGACAGACTCTCTGTGGCAATAAGATCTTACAAATTCCATAAACTTTTCAGTTTATTTTAACAGTACTCTTAAAATTTGGGCTCATGATTCTGACAACAGGAATTCTAATCTACACAGTGGACAGCAGCCCTGATATATTCATGCTAACATGCCTGAAATCCTGGACCAGGAACTGGTAAATACTTGTAGGTTACTGCCAGGCAGTTTCATTCCTCTAATTCTGACTCTTACCCTGACTCTTGCCCTTGACAATAAGAAAAAGCTAGAGTATTCTTCACCAAATTGCCACCATATTAGCTCTCGCCTCCAGATTGACATATGATAAAGCCCAGGTGGAACAGAAACCATCCCTGTAAACTTTATAAAATTAATCAGGGAAAAAGGAAGAGGGGGAAAAGAAAATAAACCAAGCTTGCAGCTCATGCAGCACTAATTATTAGATCAGCTTGTTGTCTGACTGGTTTTCCCACAGTTGTGTTGTTGCTATTGCCTCAGAATCATGTAGACCCTGTTAAAAGATTATAGTTCTCTTTAACTTTTGCATAGATAAAAACTTGAACATTATATAATGTTAAGTTTTTCCTTTTTGATGTTCTTTCAGGTCCTGCATACTGATGAAACTACTGACTCAGCTGGTTTCAATGATCCCCACAGATGCCAGCTGATCTGAAGGACCCCAGAGGAGCTGACTTACCAGAGTGCAATCTCTATATCCTGATGATTTCATTCCCTATTCCCCTACCAATCAATAACCCCAATTTCCCAGCCCCCTTCCATCCACAATCCCTTTAAAAAGTCCTGTGGGAGATGGATTTGAGGGACTTCTCCTTCCTCCTCCCCTGGCACTCTGTGATAACTAAACTCTTTCTCTGCTGCAAACCCTGCCGTCTTGTTGTAATGGGGCTGTTACCGTTACTGTGGGCATTCGAACTTGTTGGCCCTATAACACTGACTCACCTAGAGCAACTTCAGGTCCTGCAAGCTCCATTCATGGCAAGTGCCTTATACAAGTGTACCATTTTTATCCTTTATGCCATACTTTTACTTTTCTATGTTTATATATGTTTAGATACACAAACACCATTGTGTTACAATTGCCAATTTATACATGTTTGTAGGAAATTATTTTCTTTAAAGATTTTTACTTATTTGTATGCAAGTTATTTGAAGTATTATATAACTTTATTGTGATTCACAGTGTATAATTTATATATAATTCTAAAACGATCATAAAATAAACTCAAAGTATATTTATTTCTTTGAAAAATAAAGAAAACATTAGAACCTTCATATATATGTAAGTTTATGTATAGAGATATGTGTATTTATATATCACATTTAAGTATATAATAATACTTCTTCCACCTATTTAGAAGCAGAGTACAGAAACAAATAGTATATTTGGTATAAATTTACTACAAGTTGTGGTTTCTTATAAGATTAGGAAAAGCTAGTCTTTAAAACTTCAAAGAAAAGCTAGTCTTCTTTCTAATTGTGTTGACAAAAGTTAGAAAAAATTCCCTTCATCACAAAACCTAAACATGTAGTGTAATTATTTACACATCTGTTTCAACAAACATCATATAAGCTCATCAGGGAAATCCATTGTCTTCAGCTCTCTCTAAACTATCCTAAAAGGTGTTATTATAGTAATTTTTCTAAAACTTAAATCTACTTATATTATTCAAAACTAAAACACTTCAGTGCCTTCATAGTACCTAATGGAAAAGGTTTAAACTTCTTGGAGGCAAAAATATTTTGCTTACTTCTTTTGCTTTATTTGGTGATATTCACATATATTCACATAGTCAAATAAATAGTAGACATTTTGTCTATACCATTTTGTTTAGCAAGGGAGGACTTTACACACTGAAATAAGTAAATAAATACTGAAGCTGACAGAACTAAGGGATTTATGGGTGGAGAAGAAAGCAGAGATGTTTCCTTTGAGGAATACACAATATACAAAAATACTATAAGTACACCATTCCTTCTTCACTGCATATAAACTGCTAAAGGTAGAGTGGGGAGAGTGTTATTTCTCCATTTCTGTCTATATGTCTGGTCTTGAAATCCAGTTATTATATTTATCAACCCTAGAAGCTTAGACAAAACCCATAGATATTGTAAGCCTATTTCTTCATGTGTCAGATATGAATAATAAATGTATATACTGCACAATCTGGTTGATTAGATTAAAAAAGTAAGACATACATATTTATTCACATTTTCCTGGCACATTAGATGCATTAAAAATTCCAATCATTATTATCATTTTCATTATGTTATCTGTAAATATTAAAATTTAACTTCTAGCTTATTGATGAAAAAATAGCCATTGGCAGAAATAAATACCTGTCTACAAATGCAAGATAACACAACCCAAATAAGATCAACATTTTAAAATATTTTAAACCATTATGAATGTACTTCATTTGATTTAGACTGCAAAACAATTCAATAGTGCTAAGTGAGAAATAAGTATCGTTGCTACTTGTTGCCAAATAATGGAGACTTACATTGTTATAGTGCTTTACAGTCTAAAGTATCTCATATCTGAGCTCACGGCAGGGTGATGGGGTTAACATGTTCCCATTTTACAGCTGAAAAAAAATGGAGCAAAGGGGTGTTAAATTCCTTTCTAAATTCACAGAGGTAGAATATAGTTGTTTATATTGCATAACATTGTGAAACATTCTTAGAAATATATAATTAAAGGCGTTAAGAGGTAACTTTTGGGAGAAATGAAAAGTGTATAGTTTTACATACTGTCTACTATAGTTGTTTATGCAAAAGTATTTATCAAACCTGGACCATGTTCTATGGACTCAGGTACCTCCATGAAGTACACAGACAGTATTTTGTTTCGTTTTGTGTTCTTTCTTAAGCTTACAGTCTAGGGAAGGATATTGAAAGTAAAAAACAAACAAACAAAAAAAACAGAAACAAATTAAATAATTTCACAGGTGATGAGTTCCATGAAAGTAGCAAACAGGGTGCTAAAAGGAAACACTTTTGGGGTACTTACTCTAAATCTAGAAAGAATGCTAAGGGAACGTCACCCTCTAGAGGTTATATTTACAGTCTAGAAGATATGAAAACTAAAAGTGACAAGCAGGGAAAACATTTCAGACAAAGGACAGTTATGACAAGTGCTTTGTGGTGGGATATAAGTTGGTCAGTTGTGAAAAACTGAAAGCCTATTAGTGTGACTGGAATACAATGAAATAAGAGAGAAAGGCCCAGGTTGAGTCTGTGGGTATAGGTGGGACGTGCATCGGTAGTTGTTCATAAGAACTTAGATTTTGTTTTAAATTAGACGGAGGCTCGTTAATGGTTTAAACAAGGGCATGGTGCGATCTCATGATCTCATTTACAGTATAAAAGGTCATTTGGAAGAGAACATATTTGAGTTGTGGAAGAATGTCAGCAAGGATATTAATTAGGATGCCACAAATCTCGTGAGGCATTCACTGGGCTGTGATCTTCAGCAGCCTCTCTCTGGAAACTGGGCTCTTAGCCGGTACAAAGTATGGCCCGTCTAAGGAAGCATTTTCATCACAATGATGGCAGCAGTGGCCCGGTTGGAGCAGCCGCTGTGAAGACACCAGCTCCCATGGGGAAGACGCGGCCAGGGCTGCGCACTCTGCGGAGCCAGAGGGTGCTAGAAACAGGTGATCCCAGCTGGAGCCCTGTGCCCTACTGAGTTGGTGGTACAGGAGCTTGCGCTCCCGCTGCAGCCGCCAAGCCACAGCTCTGGACCTGGGCATCCCTGTACTCTCGGGGCCGGGAAAGCCCCTGCCTCCACAGGCTCAGAAGTTCCTGTTCCCACTCTCTGGCCTCTGCCTGCTCCCAGTGCCTGCTCTGCAGTGGAGCAAAGTTGCGGCTGTGTCCCGATAGCCGAGCCCAGGCGCTGTCGCGACCCAGCCAGGTATGTGCACACTCGCGGTAGTGCTGACACGCCAGTTCCCCGCTGCCTCGTCCCCCTCCAGAAACTGCTTCTGAGGCTGAAATGTAGGGTGCTGATGAGCATGGAAGGGAGGCTGGGAACTGATGGTGGCTTGGTGCCGGCCTACGGGCACCCCTTGGAGCAGTCAGCCTGGGCGCCACGAACCGCATGTTGACGGCAGCAGGAGCAGACATGTTCCTAGGTGGGAAGGGATGTGTACCTTGCAAGGACTGACCTTCAAGCCTGGCGGCGGGACTGCCAGTTCCGGATGGAGGCCGCAACCGGAAGTGAGATTTTTTAAATAATTTTTGGCCAATGGAATGGTGCTTTTTCCAAGCCCGCCCATGGTCGCCCATGGCCCAATCAGCACTCACTTCATCCTACCCATGAACCAATTAGCATGAACTGCTTCCATTCTGAGCCCATAAAAATCCTGGACTCAAGCAGCTTGGGACTACTGCCTGTGCTTAGGAGTTGCCCACCTCTCGTCTTTTCTCCTTTGAGAGCTGTATGCTCACCTAATAAAGCTCTTCCTCACATTGCTCACCCTCCAAATGTCTGAGTAAACTCACTCTTCCTGAAGCGGGACAGGAACTCAGGACCCCCACACTGCGGGAGCAAAAGAAGCTGTAACATTTCCCTGCTGGCTCACTGAGCTGTGGGCTGGAGTTAAAAGGCCTGTACCACCAATAACCCTCCCACCCTCTGCCAGCAGCCACCCCACCCAACCGCGAAGAAGTGGTGGGGCCGGAGTGGGGCAGAGGTACTGAAAGAGCTGTAACACAAATAGGCTAAACACACACATCCCACCCCCACCCACGTGCTGTGCGGGAAAGGTCTGCAGCCTTTCTGGGAGTCCATGCCTTCAGGCTCTCTGACCCAGGGCTGTCACATGCTGTAACACTCTGGGGCTCTGTGATTCCTGGTGTCTCCGAGCTTTGGGGTACCACTGCGTTCCCCCCTTCCAGAAGCTGGTGCCCGCAGCGAGAGCCGTGATACGTCTGGTCCAGTAGCAGCCTCGCATGAAGCCGGAGCCTGTGCGGGCACCTGGAGCTGCCCACCCCAAGGCAGCAGCCAGCATGCCTGGCTGTGCACAGTGGCCGGACCTGTGTTCATTTTCTCCCTTGCTGTTCCTCACCTGGTTCACCCTTGGCAGGTGTGGGATCTGAGCTGGTAGCATGAGCCGAGCACAACCTGCCGGGCCAAGTGGGTGAAACAACCCCAGCAGGTACGGACAAAACTCAAGCAGTGGTGCCAGTGACCACAGAGGTTTGTGACTGACGAAGCCACACCCTAAGGATCCTGTGACAGTAAGGTGATACTTCTTGTTAAAGAATGAAAATCGACTTCCTAAAGTGATCATGTATATGCCCGAGGAATGTGGGCTGCACATTTTGAGATGTGCCTCTAAGCACTGGAAATAATATCAAAGAGCACAATGTCATCCTTTCAAAATTTCCTTGTTCTGCATCCATGGATAGAAACCTGGCTTGGAGAGACCGAAATCTAGCATAAGAAAATTGTTAATAGACCAGTAATGTTATTTTAATATTGATATACCAGTATGTTATATTTACAAATCTGAAAAGCAACGTCCAACCCAAAAGTTATTTAAACTCTGCAGAAATTACTTTTTTAAATGTTTTCTGAACCTCTGATTCGAGGTCTCCCTTACAAATTTTTATTCAAGAGATGTAATTATTTGGTATTATTTTTACCACCTGTAATGATTTTAATTAAGATTACTGAATGGAGGATCCCCAAGAACTTAGAAGTAGAATTACCATACAATACAACAATCTCGCCACTGGGTATATATGTAAAGCAGATGATATCAGTATCTCAAACACCTGCCTATCTGCTTGTGTGCGTGTGTGAGAGTGTGTAAAATGTATCATTTAGCCTTAAAAAGAAGGAAATCATGTCATTTGAGACAACACTGATGAACATGAAGCACATTATGCTAAGTGAAAGAAGCCAGACATGAAAAACCACATTTGGTACAATGTCACTTATTGGTGGAATCTAAAACAGTGAAATTCATAGAAGCAGACAGTAGGATGGTGGTTTCCAGGATATGAGAGAAATTGGGAGGTGTTGGCAAAAAGATACAAAGTTTTAGTCAGGGAGAATAAATAATGTATAGCATGATGACTATACTTAATAATACTATATTCTATACTTGAAATTTGTGAATTAGGTCTTGAGTACTTATGAGACACAGAAAAGATAACTGTTTGAGGTGTTGATAACTTAATTAACCTGATATAGTTACATTGAACAGTGTACACATATATCAGAACATGATATTATACATTATAAATATTATAAACATATATAATTTTTTGTCAGTTAAACTTCAATAAAGCTGAAAGAAAGAAGATTTGCTGTAGTTGTGAACAGAAGGGGCTTCTGCCTAACTAAATTTCAAAGAGACTTGAACCAACAGATAGCCTGGTTGTTCACAGGATGCCAAGAACAGCTAAGAAAATATGTTCCACCTGGGAGAATGGAAATGATGACAGCTAAAGAAACTACAGAAGTTGGGCTTGGGAGAACTTCTTTTGAAATGACTTTATCAAAGTTCAGTGTTAGTGATTTTTATTTTCTAGATCTCTCTATTCTAGGCTAAAATTCCCAGGAAGGACAATCTGATGACCCAGCTTTGATTTACCTCTGGATCAATCAGCTGGAGCTGCAGATGTAAGACTCCCAAAAGGACTCAGTTTTGTTCAACTGAAGACTTTCCAAGGAACAGAAAATTTCTGTATGTCAGAAGCTAAACCAAAATGGCATATTTTAGATTCTACCTTATGGCTATTTTCAGGCACACACACGCAGAGACATATAGATACACATAAAGTTATTTCCCTCTATCCAAATGTACCTAACATGATCCACATATACTAGACACTCATTCTTTTTTCACAAAAGAAAAAATTGGAAGTCACTTTCAGATATTTTAGTCCGTGTTCTTTAGAGTGTTCAATACTGACAATTGTTTTATAATTCCATCTCAATATTCAAATACTTTAGAAACAAATGGAAATTTAATTCCTTGTCTATATTATATAGTGAAGAAAAAAAGAAACACATAAAATATATACTTAAAAATAGAATAAAAATAGAAAATTATTCCATGCAGCAAACAAGAAAAAAGCTTCGGTTCTCATATTTGAAGGTCATAAGACTCCTGGGAGCATGTACCATGTCTCTTCTCAACTTCTTTGCCTTCACTTTTTATTCTAGCTGACTGGGGCAGAAGAATTCTCCTTTGGGAATTCCTTTCAAAGACCACAGAGTACAGGAAGTGAATATTCATGGACTATTAAGTGGGGTACAGAGATATATTACTACATAATTCTCATCTATTTGTTGTGATTGAGGGACATTGCTTCAGAGAATATTTTGAATTCTGAAAAATGCCTGCCAATCCTCATGTGGTGTGGTCTCATTATAAGTGACCATATAACTGAATATTTAATATGACAGTATTTTGTTTTATGTGGCTAGGTACTTTGGGATATAAAGGTACTTTTCAAGAAGGGTAAATTCTTGTATAATTGATTCCTCATTATTTCTGGCAGATGTGTGTGTGTGTGTGTGTGTATCTTGGTCAGTTTCAGGGATGAGAGTTTCATGCTGTTCCATGAATTTCCTTCATCTTTGGAATTATGATCATTGTTCTTTTACCTGTTTAATGGGCAGATTTTTTGATGAGTAAACATGACCATTGGCATATGTAGATGAACTCGGCAGCCTGTTCAGAATAGCAGTGATAGTAGTGCTGATAGTAATGATAATTTTCTGGTACCAAAAATATTTCTAGCCTCCATATTTTTCTGAGAGGTCCATTTTCATACCTGACTCCCAATTTTCTATCTGAATAACCTCATTATCTAAGTCATTTACTATTTTAACAATCATTACTTTGGAAGTGGTATCGATCTTTCATTAAGGCTATCCATTCAGGAAAGCTATGCAATGTTGAATATTTCTGGAAGCTCTGACAACTTGGGAGATTTCCATTTTAAGTGAAACTCTATAGCATTATATTCCCAGAAAGTTATGGTATTAACATAGGGAATCATTGTCAATCTCAAGCAAGCAAGTTATTTTTTTCACCTTTGTTGGCCAGATAGTATCCCCTGAGATCACAGTCAATAGGCTAAGAGAAAGTACAAATGTAGCAGGCATAGGTAAGTGTATTAGTCAGTTATCATACTGTTATAAAGAACTGCCCGACACTGGGTAATTTGTAAAGGAAACAGGTTTAATTGACTCACTGTTCAGCATGGCTGGGGAGGCCTCAGAAAACTTACAATCATGTCAGAAGGCAAAGGGTAAGCAAGACACCTTCTTTACAAGGCTGCAGAAAGGAGAAGTGCTAAGTGAAGGGGAAAGAGCCTCTTATAAAACCATTAGATCTCGTGAAAACTCACTATCATGAGAACAGCATGGGGGAAACTGCCCCATGATTCAGTTACCTTCACCTGGTCTATTCCTGGACACATGGAGATTATGGGAATTACAATTCATGATGAGATTTGGATGCAAAGCTTAACCATATCAGCAACTATATACTAAATGTAGACACTAGTGAAATATGAACTCTGACAAAGGTTATGTAACCTATTTCATATATTTCTACACCACCAAAATGTTATTGCGATGTGGACATGGAGAAATTTTTTTAACGTAAGTAATTATTTCGCTTTCATATCCTCTTAAATGCCATCTGGCATACAAATATGTAAAATAACAAAAATACAGATCGCCATATTCTTCTATCACTACTCTGTAATTAGCAATGAACTACACAAAGTACCAGACATTTGGGATGTCATTTAGCTTGTGTGACTCCCTTCGTGAGCTAGAGCAGAGAATAAGCAGCTTGCTCTGCTAATTGAGAATTTCATAGTCCTAGTTCCTGTTAACTCACTCAGAAAACACAGCTGTGCATATTACCTCTGAATGTCCACCTCAAAAAGATGCATTTTTAACAGTCATTGTCCTCATTCAAATTCAGTGTTACATGATAAAAGCAAACAACTACCGAGACTGCTGGATAGAAAAAAGGCCTCATTATTACAGATAAAACAAATATTTTGTCCCTAAATTTCTACTCTCTTGGAGACCACTTGAATGTTTGGTTTTTGTTCAGATTATCTCAACATTAAATGGCAGAGTGACACATTAGATTTAGGATATTTCTTAATTTGAAATTTACCTATTAGTATTTAGATGGTTAAATAATTCATAAAATGATTCAACAGTAAACACAACAAATATTTTAACATTATTCCTGTGCATAAAATGTATCTTCTATTTTTTGGAAAATATATGATGAACTATAACTGAAAATGTGCTAAATTTTTCCAGAAGAATGATTAAAAAAGAGTAAATAATACTTGAGAAAAAGAGAAATTCTCATACTTTTTTTTTCTCTTTTCATTAGAAACACATGCTCTTTAGCTCTTCTAGAAAGTAAAAAACACTGAAATTAAAATTCCTACCACTCACAATGTATATATTGGTTTTTGAAAAATGGAAGAAGCTAATATTTTAAAACTACATTTATTATTAACTTGTTAAAACTAATAGACCCAAAAGAGTTAGTCAATGATTGTAAAAATAAGCATAAAAATAGTGCTCAATGTTAGTACTTGTATTTTCTTATCTCATCATTAAAAGTTCTTTCCAATATACATACAACATAATGGAATGAAAGATACTCCTGTATACAAATATATAGTAATTATGTCTTGTGTCCCTTTGGTGTTTGTATCCATTTTCGTTTTGTCAATAACAAAATTTTTACTAACATGTGACATTATTCTCCATCCCAGGGCTGTTTATTTGCATAATTTTATTTTAAATTCACAGAAAACAATGTGAACAGTGGTCTCTTGTGTTATGCTACATGGGTTATCATCATCTATACTCTCTGTTATAAAAAACAATACATTTAAAAAAGGTGAAATCGTAGATAGGTTTATCCTTTAAAAATCTTAAGTCAATTTTTAAAAAATAATTTGCCATGATCTATCATTTGCACTTTGTTTGAATGCTCCTTCTCAACCCATGAGGTTTGCCTGATTTGTAAAATTTAGTAAAACAAATTAAGAGTCATGGCACCTGGCGGGGGCAGGGGAAAAACACACATTACCTGTTTCATGTCTTTATGCCATCATTATTTGGTTGATTGATTGAGACAGGATTTCACTATCTTTATGCCAGCATTATCTGATTGATTGATTGACTGGTTGAATGATTGAGACAGGATTTCACTGTGTTGCCAGGTCTTGTCTCAAATTCCTGAGCTCAAGCGATCCTTCTCCCTCAGTCTTCCAAAAAGCTGAGAACCATCAATATTTTAATGTGCACTCTATACTCACTTTAATAAATATTAATTTGAGGTTAATATGCTCCCATAATTTACTATGACAAAAACTGAAATATATAATACAAAATAATACATAGTTCCTGCCTTCAAGAAGTTAGTAATCTGGTAAGAAAGACAAATATATAAACCTAATTATCATACCATATGATAAAGTCCATAATGGAAAGAGCTCAAAATAGATGTATCACATAGAGCATAAAAGAATTCTCCACAAAATATCTTATATCACAGGAAAAATGATAAGATGCGGCCAGCATGGTGACTCATACCTATAATCCCAGAATTTTGAGAGGCTTAGGAAGGGAGACCACTTAAAGCCAGAAGTTGGAGACCAGCCTGGGCAACATAGCAAGACTCCGTCTCTTCAAAAAAATTAAGAAAAAAATAACAAGGCATGGTGGTGCACATCTGTAGTCACCTCTCAGGAGGCTGATTTGGAAGAATTGCTTGAGCCCAGGAGTTCATGGTGAGCCATGATTGTGGGACTGTACTCTAGCTTGGGTGCCAGAGTGAGATGCTGTCTCTAATAACGACCTATTTCAATGTGCTAGTACTGTATAATACATACATATTGCTCAAAACCCTTGACTGAATTTCATGTAGAAAAAAATTGACTTATTTTCATAAAATGTACTGCAATATTTTAAATAAACCAGTATGTAAAAAAAAGGCAACAACTTGATCTACATCTCCCATTATAAATGGAAGATTTTTGTACATGGAAACCACTTGAAATGTGCATAAGGTGTCTATGTATGATGTTGACAGAAAGAAGAAAGGCATCACAATATTATACATGGTGTTAGACTTTATTGGTCTTTCTAATCTTGTCTCAAACACTTTTTGCCAGTGTATTTTATATTTGCCTCCTGCTTTTGCATACTGTTCTATGAGTCAAGAAACTGTTGAAAATCTTTTGAAGAAAATGTAGAGATGAAAGCACAGAAAAAAAATAATAATAGAGTAAAACTAAGATATTTTGACAAAAAAAAAGAGCACGCCAAAGAAATTGGAGGCATGCTAAACATGCATTATTAGGGTATACCTTGCAATTATAAATAGTAAAATAAATAAATTTATAAATTAGCATTCCTATGCACTATGTGACAATAATACAGCATTATTTGCTAAAAACACATGCAAAATTATTGGGAAAATAAATGGACATACAGGATAATCAAAGACTCAGATTATCTACCAAATTGACTCAGAATAAGGAAATGACAGTGTTTGCAAAGTTAAACGTGAAGACCAGGAGAGAGAGAAAGGAGTTGTCAATGAAGTTGTCTTTCAAAGCGAGCCTTAGAAATTCAATGGAATCAATATTTTTTATGTTTATGTCATCAAAATAACTGTAGGAGCTGCATTAACTCTTCATGAGAAGACTGTTACTTTTCTGTCCTAAGTATTAAAAAAAAAAAAAAAAGTAAAAGAAAAAAGACTATACTGATAAACAAAATTGATGGTAGATAAGATAGGGTTGAGAAGCAGATATTGTACTGTGGGTTTATTCCTCGAAAGAATGAAGTGTCTGGTTATGAAGTTAACAGGTTAATTTTACTGATCTTTGTACTGGGGCTAAAAATATTATGTTAAAATCCAAACTAATCTATCATTCTGAAAACTCTATTTACTTAAAGGAATGTCCAAAGGAAATTACTAGCTGCGTGGAGGCCCTCAAAGCCTACTTAAAAGAAAGATTTTTTTTTTTTTTTTTTGAGAAATATGTACAGTTTTACCTCCTACTCTAAATAAGGCAGTACCAGGAAAAAAAAAAAAAAAAAAAAAAAGACAACTTGCAAACAAGGCCCTAGACATTTTTGATCCCTTGACATTTAACTGGGGATGTAGAATACAGCCCTAGGGATGTAGAATATAAGAATATACCCCTAACATCCAGGTGATTGTCTTCCCTCCAACTTTAACACTGCTTTTGCAATCCATGAACCATGATTTTATAGTTCATGAGGTTATCACAGTTGTCATGACTTATTATTCTCAATTACTTATTCAAAACCTGGTCATGGTCTAGGTTTGTCAAACAAGAAGCTTTACTAAAATTTTTTTGAACTATTTGACATTTAGAAAGGCTTTGGAATTCACTGACCATGCATGGCAATTTTTTTTCTCCATCAACATCAAGGGATATATGATAAAGAACAAATGTCACAATTTGTGATTGATTTAAAAGGTTTTGTAAAGGTGGTCGAGGATAGAGTCAAAATTTTTCTTGAGAGGGATGTTAACTTTGAAGAGGTTAATTTAAAAATGCTGAAGAGTTCTTGAACTCCCTTGCTGATAAATTAACTACTATGCTTGCTCAGGAGGATATGTAACCCTGGCTTGCAGAAGATGGAGATAGCTATGAGATGCGCAGTCAAACCACAGGTGCCATCTACTTTGAAGGAATGTTTGGACCATGCAAATATAAATCTAAACATTATTCTCCCATGTGCCAGCCATCTTATGAAAAGCCCTCATTTTAATATTGCCTGATAAATCTCATTGTGACATTCTCCTGGAAGCAGACACCAAGGAAGACATAAAAGGGCAACAGTTTTATTGAGAAAAACACCTGCAAAAGTAAATGAGAGAACAGAAAGGAGTACTTAGGGTCCACCCTCAGACCGCAATGCAGGTCTGATATCAGTGAATGAAGAGAGGAGAAAGAAGAAAGAATGCAGAGCCTCAGGCTATGAGAAAACCTTGGAAATTCAGAGCAGAGATTTCCCATTAGAGGAATTACATGTGGGTCAGAAATGGCTGACTCTGGTAAGTTCTCTTGCTGTGCTTAGTCATAGGCTGGAGACAACCAGAAGGTGTATAGATCCTCTGTGTGAACATAGATCCTGAATGTATAGCACTTGGAGGCTGTCAGCTAACTTCTCCTTGGAAGTATTCTCTGATGAAGGGAGGTCTGAGGGATACATTTCCATGGATGCCAAATTTAAGGAACCATACAAAAATTTTTAAGGATAGAAACGGTGTTAATTGAAACAAATTGAAATATTTTGAAATAATTGTTATTTCAAAATTTTGTGCATCTTCCCTGAAGCCTGCTGTTCTGGAATCTCTACAGCAGATACACAAAGACGTGCAGACACACACACACACACACAAACACACACACACACACACAAACACACACACACACACGTATGACAGATAAGCAGACAGACAGATAGAGGTCCCATAGATAGGTACGTAGGTAGGTAGGTAGGTAGGTAGGTAGATAGATAGATAGATAGATAGATAGATAGATAGATAGATAGATAGACAGACAGATATATATGTTTATATGACAGTTTCTCTGGATATTTTACCTGAAGTTATCCTTCATCACTGAACAACTCCTCTGCATGTCACCTTCAGTAATTTGTGATACTGCTTTTGCACTCCTTACCTCCTCGCATCTCAGTTTTCTTCAACGTCAATTTAATTATACTTGGTGAAATAGTAATAGTTCAATATAGAAAACTGCTTTGTTTTTAATTGCATTTTTTCTAAATATTTTATAACAAATTTATTTATTGTTATACTTTATTTATGGTGCTTATTTTCAATGTGAAATTTATGTCACAGCAGGCAATGTGTATATTTTACCATTTGGAATGCAACTGTTTCTTAGCCACCACGTTAACTGTTTAGTGATCAGGAAGTAATATTTTAAGTACTTTATATTTTATTGTAATAGTTTTATACATATAAATATGTTTTAATATTTTAAATACAATTTAAGAATTTAATTTGAGATTTGAATTTATGTGGAAACATCAGGAGAAAACAAAAGCGACTATTTGTTTGAAGGTTTATCACAACTTGGAGGATCTCTAAGTTTAATCAATCTTTAGGTTTAGAATATAATTCAAACTTTTGAGCGTCTCATCCCGGGACCTCTACCTATTTGTCCAACCAGCCTCATCTTCCAGTATTCCACACCTCACACTTTATACTCTAATGACAATGAAGAACTTGTATGCATTATACTTGAATGCATTATGCTACTTGAGATTTGCATTTATTTTGATATTTTCTATATGTGAATGATCCTCATATACTTATCTTTCTCAACCTACTAAAATCATATGCATGCTTAAAGTCTTGGCCTATCATTTCTGCTAGCTGGCTGTACATCTTCCTCTGTTCTTCATCCTCCATAGATGCCTGTTATACATTCATCTTATCACATAGATTTTCAGGTCAAGAATGAGGGTTTACTCATCTTTTAAAGAAGAACAAGACAATTTAAAAAGTAGATGTGGGCCAGGTGCGGTGGCTCAAGCCTGTAATTCCAGCACTTTGGGAGGTCAAGACAGGCGGATCATCTGAGGTCAGGAGTTTGAGACCAGCCTGGCCAACATGGTGAAAACCTGTCTTTACTAAAAAAACAAAAACAGAAACAAAACAAAAAAAATTAGCCGGGAGTGGTGGTGGGCATCTTTAGTACCAGCTCTTGGGAGGCTGAGGCAAGAGAATCACTTGAATCTGGGATGCGGAGGCTGCAGTGAGCAGAGATCGTGGATCGTGCTCCTGCACTCTAGCCTGGGCAACAGAGTAAGACTCCATCTCAGAAAAAAAAAAGAAGAAAAGAAAAGAAAAGTAGATGTTACATAGCCCCCCCCACACCAAATTAAGCTGTTTTTCAGAAATAAAACTTTCATTGTAAAATAAATTCTTCCTACATAATTTACTGTCTTATCATTCTGAAAAGCTCTCATGTAACTACAAAACTGCTGCAATTAATGTTCTACTTTCTAATCTAAAGTGTTCATCAGAAGAATTAGAAAATGTGAATCAATCGCATTTGCATTCTTTTGATGATAACATGTCCAAACTTATTACTGAATAATTGTATCTAAAATTCATTTTTCTCTAAAAGGATTAATTACATCATCTATTTTCCTGTAAATTATATGTAAGTTAATTATTTAAACTTCTACAATTATACATCTAAAGTAAAAGACCAATTTAAGGCTAACTGAAAACTTTTAAATTAATATATGAGGATGATTCTACCAATTTTTTTGAAATCTCTGTTGTCTACCACAACTGTCAATAAAGAAAATTTTTTAAAAATAGCAAAGTGTCTTACGAGCTTAAAATTACTTAACATTAATTTTCTCTATATAGGTCTCTCAACATGTAATTACAAGAAAAAATACACTTGTATTATTCAAAATACCTGCTTTTGTTTTATGTTAATCTGTTTATCTCAACTTTTAAATAAAGTGGCTATCAATCTGACAAAGCAAGTATTGGGACTTAATTAGTCAGGAAGCATGATGCCCTGAGGCTGTTGTATACATGTCATAATTGGCAACATATTCACTTTCTACAAGCAAGAGGAAGACATATTTCACAGTTATGATGCAATTACATTGTTATTTCACAGCTGTCAAAAAGCATAGTCTTGAAATATGACTTTTTAAAGTATGTACTTAAAAATTTTCTCAACATTTTAACTAATAATATTTTAGGATCCTAGGAATACTATAACTGCAAGCACCCTAAATATAAGGCAATAAACCAAAATATATTTTATATTATTTTTGACATAATAAAAATTATATTTTTAGGTTCAATGTATACCATACAGCTTTTCATATATGTCAAATGGAACACTGAAAGTAAGATTACAAAATTATAACAAAGACAAACCTAAGGGTTGAACAAAACAGGAAATACATTTAAAACACATTTTATTTATTTTTCTTTTCTAGCTGTCACACATAGTCTATACATAAATTGAAGGACATAGAATCACACTATCAAAAGATACACGAGGAGATGGGGACAAAGAGATATATGAGTAGAGCAATCAATGGGAATCAAGCTGATTTTAGTACAAAAAATTTGTGCCACAACATCATCTATAATTGCTAAAAATGGAAGGTATATTGGACTTTGGACTTCTTAATGAGGAGTTTAAAGAAAAGTAACTAGATAATATATTTACTGTGTCCATGATATAAAATGTAGACCAGATTATTGGAAGTCAGGCAATAACTTCTGGTTCCATCCAGTGTGTTATTATGATAAGCTGCCCTGTAACAAGCAGATTACATCCTCCAGAGAATACCTAAAATAAATATCATGTGAGTTTCAGAAGAGTATAGAATCATCGAAGGCTGTGCAACATGACATTTGGTTCAATAGAAGAACATAGCACTTTGAGAGGTGAAAGCAGGGCATTTTCAAACTGTGTCCTCTGACAATGTAGTAAGTGTGGGAAAGAAACCAGAATAATTAAAGAGATTATGGAAAATTATGCTTTAGGTAATCTCTGCAAATGATAATATTTAAAAATCATTCTTAGTTATATATCATTTAGTTTAAAATTGTGTGGTAACGTGTCAATTTTATAAATATAATATTAAGTGGGGAGAGGGAAGCAAATAACAGAAAACTGTATAAATTTAAAAACCATTTTTAAGCATTGACTACCTGAAAACAAGTCAAGTTAAACAATGTATTTGCAAAATGTTTCAATTATAAAGTTAATTAGGAAAAGGTAAACAAAAATTTTCACTGTAAAGAAAAACCCTGGGGCTCAGTAAACAGTATTGATGCAGTCCATTTGTCCATAGGTAGATTCACCGTGGAGTTTATGAACTTCCTCACTTGGATCATTTCCTTCAAGTTCCTTCTATCTAATTTAATTTTGGAAATTGTGTACACTTTTCCTTAGAAAATTTCCCCTAAGTTGTATAAGAGTTAGACCCATCAAAACTTGTAATCTTATGAAGTAATATTCTATTTATTTCGGTATTAGGATTATGGGTATTATTTTATTACTTAGATTCATAAGGTGTATTAGATTAGAGTATATCATCTTGTTTATATAAAATGCATCTAAAAAGAAAAAAACAATTGGCAGTATTATTGAAATTGTTGTATCTAGGATATAGGTATTATATATGGTTAATTGAGGGCAGATCCATTATTTTGACAGTCCAGTGAGCAAAAAGAAGGGTTTACTTTCTCTCATTACAGTGAACAATATACTAGGGCAATACACTGAAAAAGATAATCAAGTCACTTCCAATTGATATATCACTCAAAAAAATTGATTGGGATTCTGAAGCAGCAACATATCCCAGAACTCTGTACTAAAAGCCTATGAAAACACTTGACTGAAAAAATATTAAAGCAGGTTACCGTAGTTTGAGGTGTTGGAGGGTGCTTAAGAAAACAGGTACATTAGTGATTTATTGTTGTGTAATAAATTGTCCCAAAACTTAGCACCTGGAAACAGCAAATATCTCTGAAGTGATAAAAGTAACTAACAATGGAAGCCCACTATCAAACTCAATTGCTCATTTTCTACCAAGTTTTCCAAGAAGTGTAGCCTCATTTTTTTAATTTTTATTTTTTTTATTTTTTAATTTTTTCAATGTCATCACTTTTTTTTATATATACTTTAAGTTCTAGGGTACATGTGCATAACGTGCAGGTTTGTTACATATGTATACTTGTGCTATGTTGGTGTGCTGCACCCATCAACTTGTCATTTACATCAGGTATAAACCCCAATGAAATCCCTCCCCCCCCTCCCCCCTTCCCCCTCCCCGTGATAGGCCCCGGTGTGTGATGTTCCCCTTCCCGAGTCCAAGTGATCTCATTGTTCAGTTCCCACCTATGAGTGAGAACATGCGGTGTTTGGTTTTCTGTTCTTGTGAAAGTTTGCTGAGAATGATGGTTTCCAGCTGCATCCATGTCCCTACAAAGGACACAAACTAATCCTTTTTTATGGCTGCATAGTATTCCATGGAGTATATGTGTCACATTTTCTTAATCCAGTCTGTCACTGATGGACATTTGGGTTGATTCCAAGTCTTTGCTATTGTGAATAGTGCTGCAATAAACATACGTGTGCATGTGTCTTTATAGCAGCATGATTCATAATCCTTTGGGTATATACCCAGTAATGGGATGGCTGGGTAAAATTGACAGTAGACTTCTTAATGGAAACAATGCAAGTCAAAAAGACAATGGACCAATATTTTAAAGCACTGACAGAAAACTACTAGTATTAATTTTTTAAAGAATGTCATCTAGAATTCTATATCAATTCAAAAATAGCTTTCAAACATAAATATGGACAGAAATGTTTACACAATGACAGACTATGATCATCTGAAAATTTGTTTTCTCTATAAAGCAAGAAGAACATTGGCAAAATTGTTGCAAGCCAGCTATTTCAGAACTCTAGAAGTTAACACCACTCTGAGAACAAGGAATGAAATATTTATCAAACAAAATTAGATTAATACATTTAGGAATATTGAGCTTTGCGGTATTTTAATTTAGCCTATATCCATCCATGTCTCCCCAGCTATGTGAAACCTTGAACACCAGCAGTCTTTCAATCATTGCAGCTTTGAATACAAGCAACCTAGCAGAAAATGGAGGCATCCAAGTAAGATTCAAGTTCTACTAAAATTCTTGTCACCAGAGAATTTTCAGTATTTGAACTGTCTGTTAGCTCCCTAGAAATGTCCCATTTATGGGACTTCACTCAAAGCTCACTCAGGGTAAAAATCACCACACATATGTTGGTGTTTGGACATATGTCAGATATATGTTGAAAAGAATTAGTGGTAATTGTTTAAAATGGCAATTATCTGGAGGCAGTGATACCAACTGAGGCAAGTGCCTAGCCAAAAATTTTAAATGACATTTTACAAAATGAGATGTCCACAGGGAACTCTGAGTATGCCAACATATACCAGGGAATCTAAAGTTTACACACACAGGCAGCATTGTGTGTACCCAGAAAAATAACCTGAGAAACCCTATTCTTTCAATTCTGGTTGATCCTAGGGTTTTTCACAAGCAGGAAGTCAATGGTTAAGGCAGAATTGTAAACTGTCCAAGTGTTGAAAACTTACCCCAACATACAAACAGAGACCCTTAACAGAGAATGAGAGACTTATTGGCTTAAAGCATTTAAGAGAATCTTTGTTGAATCATTAGCTGACCACTAACCTAAAGAAGTGGAAACTTCAAACTTCAATGGCCACACACAACACAATACAGTGAATTTAAGAAATCAGGCCATGAAAGTTCCTACACAATCAAATAGCAGCAGCAACAGAAAAGATAACAGCAAAATAAATCCTGGACAGTGGGGGAAGAAGGGGAAGGGAGGAATCTTGAGTTTCCCCACATAGAGGTACCACATTATCTTATTTTAAATATGCAGTTTTCAGCAGCAACAAGTGTAAGAAAAGCAAAGAAAGAGAAAGGTATGGTCCATGTATGGGGAAAAAAAGCACTTAATAAAAGCTGTCCATTAATAAAGACAAATGTTGTGTTAATTTTTAGAATAATGTAAAGCAGCTATTATAAATATTTTCAAGGAACTAAAGAAAATCAAGGGATGTGACCTGGTTCCATGTTTTCACACCCTAATCTAATCTAAAATTGTAATCCCAATAATCCTCACATGTCGAGAGAGGGCTCTGGTGGGAGGTGATTGGATCATGAGGGCAGTTTTCCCCATGCTGGTCTTGTGATAGTGAATGAGTTCTTACGTGATCTAATTATAAAGGGCTCTTCATAAGGGGCCCTTTATAAGGGGCTTTTAAGGGGCCTGTTCACAAGTGGCTCTTTTTAAAGGGCTTTTTATAAGGGACTTTTCCATCTTTTCTCTCTCTGCTCTCTCTCCTGCTACCTTGGGAAGAAGGTGCTGGTTCCTTTTCCACCATGATTGTAAGTTTCCTGAAGCATCCCCAGCCATACAGAACTGTAAGTCAATTAAACTTCCTTTGCTTATAAATTACCCAGACTTGAGTAGTATATTTATTGCAGTGTGACAGTGGACTAATACATTAAGTATAAATAATTACAGGAATATATGAGAACAATATTGTGCCCATTGGAAAATATCAATAGAGATACAGAAGTTGTTAAAAACAATGAAGTAAAAATGCTGTATTTGAAAAGGAACATAACAGAAATTAAAAATTCACTAGAGGGGATCAACAATAGCTATGAGCTGGTAGAAGAAAGAATCAGCAAACCCTAAGATAGGCCAGTTGAGATGATTTAATCAAAGGAACATAAGAAAATGGATAAAGAAAATGAACACATCCTCAGAGACCTCTGGGGCACTGAGAAGCATATTAACAGATATATTTGGAGTCCTATAAGAAGACTAGTAAGAATTACTCTAAGTTGACTATACTAAGATAAATATGTATTTTATAAGACCTAAAACAAACCCTAAAAATAAAACAATAAATTATATCTACCGAGAAATAGGAAAAGTAGAATGAAATTATATAAAAAATCCTCAATCTAAAAATGGATAAAAATAGAAAAGAAATGAGAAATATAGGAAACTAATAGAAAGTAATTATTATTATTATTATTATTATTATTATAGTAAATATATCCATACAATAATGACATTAAATGTAAATGGATCAAATGCCTCAATTAAGAGACAGAAAGTTAGACTGAATAAAAAACCAAGACCCATCTATATGCTGCCTTCAAGAAACATACTTTAAATTTAAAAATATGAATAACTAAAAACAAAAGAATGAAAAGGATGCAAATGTGAATTAAAATAATGGGGGAGTGGCTATATTAATGCAAGCCAGACTCTATGCTAGATAAAGTTTTGAATTAAAATTTTTACACAATTCTCGTGAAGAAGAATTTTTTTCCAGCTACGGATATAAAAATTGAATAAGTACACAAGAATCACACACAAAAGAGAAGACTGTATTCAATCTGTGCATATAAAACAGATTACCTAATTCTCTTCTTGAACTGTATGAAATTTAAAACAAACAGTAGAATCTTATTTTAAAGTATTTTTGTTGATAAAAATAATTATAACCTACCAGATGAAATGAAATTGAACAAAGTACTTTTTATTCTCTCCAAATCAGACAACCTTAATATGTTCTGGTTTTATTAAATAACTTGTGCTATTGTGGTTATGGTTGTTTTCAACCTATCAAAGAGAAAGTTACTCTATAAGGCAGTACAGATTATGATAAAAGAGAATGGATCTGAAGTAACCCAAACCAGATTATGAATTTCTGCTATAAAATATATTTATTTAGGAAATAACTTTCTAATGTTTTCTAGTATTATTATAAAGATTATGGAGACTAAATAACTAGCAAAGTACTTGAGAAATATTACTAAATAAATGGTAATAGAATTATGCCCTAAAACATTGGAAATTGTTCTGTTCCAAGATGGTTGAATAGGAACAGCTCCGATCTGCAGCTCCTAATGTGATCAATGCTGAAGACAGGTGATTTCTGCATTTCCAACTGAGGCACCTGGTTCATCTCATTAGGACTGGTCAGACAGGGGGTGCAGCCCACGGAGGACGAGCCAAAGCAGGGTGGGGCATTACCTCACCCGGGAAGCACAAGGGTTTGGGGGATTTCCCTTTCCTAGCCAAGGGAAGCTGTGACAGATTGTACTGGGAATATTGGGACACCGCCACCTAAATACTGCACTTTTCCAATGGTCTTAGCAAACGACACACCAGGAGATTGTATCCCACACCTGGCTTAGTGGGTCCCACATGCACGGAGCCTTGCTGATTGCTAGCTCAGCAGTCCGAGATCCAACCATGAGGCAGCAAGCCTGACTGGGGAATGGGTGTCCACCACTGCTGAGGCTTGAATAGGTAAACAAAGAGGCCAGGAATCTTGAACAGGGTGGAGCCCACTGCAGTTCAATGAGGCCCACCTGCCTCTGTAGACTCCATCTCTGGGGGCAGAGCATAGCTGAACAAAAGGCAGCAAAACTTCTGCAGACTTAAATGTCCCTGTCTGACAGCTCTGAAGAGAGCAGTGGTTCTCCCAGCATGGTGTTTGAGCTCTGAGCACAGACAGACTGCCTCCTCAAATGGGTCCCTGACTCCGTGTAGCCTAATTTGGAGACACCTCCAAGTAGCAACCAACTGACACCTCATAAAGCTGGGTGCTCCTCTAAGATGAAACTACCAGAGGAAGGATCAGCCAGCAATGTTTACTGTTCTGTAGCCTCTGCTGGTGATGCCCAAGCAAACAGGGTCTGGAGTGAACCTCCAGCAAACTCCAACAGACCTGCAGCTGAGAGTCCTGACTGTTAGAAGGAAAACTAACAAACAGAAAGGAATACCATCAATATCAACAAAAAGGACATCTACACCAAAACCCTATCTGTAGGTAGCCATCATCAAATAGCAAAAGTAGATAAACCCAAAAAGATGGGGAGAAGCTAGAGAAGAAAAGCTGAAAATTCTAAAAACCAAAGCATCCCTTCTACTCCAAAGGATCGCAACTCCTTGTCAGCAATGGAACAAAGCTGGATGGAGAATGACTGTGATGAGTTGACAGAAGTAGGCTTCAGAAAGTCGGTAATAACAAACTTCTCCAAGCTAAAGGAGGATGTTTGAATCCATTGCAACGAAGCTAAAAACCTTGAAAAAAAGACGAGATGAATGGCTAACTAGAATAAACAGTGTAGAGAAGACTTTAAATGACCTGATGGAGCTGAAAACCATGGCACAAGAACTACGTGCCCCATGCACAAGCGTCAGTAGCCGATTTGATCAAGTGGAAGAAAGAGTATCAGTGATTGAAGATGAAATGAATGAAATGAAGTGAGAGGAAAAGTTTAGAGAAAAGAAGAGTAAAAAGAAACAAACAAAGCCTCCAAGAAATAGGGGACTATGTGAAAAGGCCAAGTCTATGTCTGATTGGTGTACCTGAATGTGATGGGGAGAGTAGAACCAAGCTGGAAAACACTCTTCAGGATATTATCCAGGAGAACTTCCCCAACCTAGCAAGGCAGGCAAACATTCAAATACAGGAAATAGAGAGAACATCACAAAGATACACCTCGAGAATAGTAACCCCAAGACGCATAATTGTCAGGTTAACCAAGGTGGAAATGAAGGAAAAATATTAAGGACAAAGAGAAAGGTCGGGTTACCTACAAAGGGAAGCCCAGTAGACTAACGACAGATCTCTCAGCAGAAACTCTACAAGTCAGAAAAGAGTGGGGGCCAGTATTCAACAGTCTTAAAGAAAAGAATTTTCAACCCAGAATTTCATATCCAGCCAAACTAAGCTTCATAAGTGAAGGAGAAATAAAATCCTTTACAGACAAGCAAATGTTGAGAGATTTTGTCACCAACAGACCTGCCTTACAAGAGCTCCTGAAGGAAGCACTAAACACAGAAAGGAAAAACCGGTACAAGCCACTGCAATAACCTGCCAAATTGTAAAGACCATTGATGTTAGGAAGAAACTGCATCAACTAACGGACAAAATAACCAGCTAACATCATAATGACAGGATCAAATTCACACATAACAATACTAACCTTACATGTAAATGGGCTAATTGCCACAATTAAAAGACACAGACTGGCAAACTGGATAAAGAGTCAAGACTCATCAGTTTGCTGTAGTCAGGAGACCCATCTCATGTGCAGAGATATACACAGGCTCAAAATTAAGGAATGGAGGAAGACCTACCAAACAAATGGAAAGAAAGAAGAAAAAAAAAAAAAAAAGCAGGGGCTGCAATCCTAGGCTCTGATAAAACAGATTAAACCAACAAAGATCAAAAGAGACAAAGAAGGGCATTACAAAGAGCTAACTATCCTAAATATATATACCCCCAATACAGGAGCACCCAGATTCATAAAGCAAGTCCTTAGAGACCTACAAAGAGACATAGACTCCCACACCATAATAATGGGAGACTTTAATACCTCACTGTCAATATTAGATCAAGACAGAAGGTTAACAATGATATCCAGGACTTGAACTCAGCTCTTCAACAAGCAGACCTAATAGACATTCTCAGAACTCTCCACTCCAAACCAACAGAATATACATTCTTCTCAGCACCACATTGCACTTATTCTAAAATTGACCACATAGTTGGAAGTAAAGCACTCCTCAGCAAATGTAAAATAATAGAAATCACAATGAACTGTCACTCAGACCACATTGCAATCAAATTAGAACTCAGGATAAAGAAACTCACTCAAAACTGCACAACTACATGGAAACTGAACAACCTGCTCCTGAATGACTACTGGGTACGTAACGAAATGAAGGCAGAAATAAAGATGTTCATTTAAACCAATGAGAACAAAGACACAACATACCAGAAGCCCTGGGACACATTTAAAGCAGTGTGTAGAGGGAAATTTATAGCACTAAATGCCCACAAGAGAAAGCAGGAAAGATCTAAAATCAACACCCTAACATCACAATTAAAAGAACTAGAGAAGCAAGAGCAAACACATTCAAAAGTTACCAGAAGGCAAGAAATAACTAAGATTAGAGTAGAACTGAAGGAGATAGAGACACAAAAAACCTCCAAAAAATCAATGAATCCAGGAGCCAGTTTTCTGAAAATATCAACAATATTGATAGACTGCTAGCAATACTAATAAAGAAGAAAAGAGAAGAATCAAATAGATGAAATAAAAAATGATAAAGGGGATATCACCACTGATCCCACAGAAGTACAAACTACCATCAGAGAATACTATAAAAACCTCTATGCAAATAAACTAGAAAATTTGGAAGAAATTGACAAGTTCTTGGACACATACACCCTCCCAAGACTAAACCAGGAAGAAGCTGAATCCCCGAATAGACTAATAACAGGCTCTGAAATTGAGGCAATAATTAATAACCCCAAAAAAGTCCAGGACCAGAAGGATTCACAAGTGAATTCTACCAGTGGTACAAATAGGAGTTGGTACCATTCCTTCTGAAACTATTCCAATCAATAGAAAAAGATGGAATCCTCCCTAACTCATTTTATGAGGTCAGCATTATCCTGATAACAAAGCCTGGCAGAGAAAACAAAAAAAGAGAATTTTAGACCAATATTCCTGATGAACATCTATGTGGAAATCCTCAATAAAATACTGGCAAACAGAATGTAGCAGCACATCAAAAATCTTATCCACCAAGATCAAGTTGGCTTCATCCCTGGGATGCATGGCTGGTTCAGCATACGCAAATCAGTAAAGGTAATCCATCACATGAACAGAACCAAAGACGAAAACCACATAATTATCTCAATAGATGCAGAAAATGCCTTCAACAAAATTCAACAGTCCTTCATGCTAAAAACTCTCAATAAACTAGGTATTGATGGTATATATCTCAAAATAATAAGAGCTATTTATGACAAACCCACATTCAGTATCATACTGAACGGGAAAAAACTGGAAACATTCCCTTTGAAAACTGTCACAAAACAGGGATGCCCTCTCTCACCATTCCTATTCAACATAGTGTTGGAAGTTCTGGCCAGGAAAATCAGACAAGAGAAAGAAATAAAGGTAGGGTATTCAATTAGGAAAAGAGGATATCAAATTGTCCCTGTTTGCAAATGACATGATTGTATATTTAGAAAACCCCATCGTCTCAGCCCAAAATCTCCTTAAGCTGACAAGCAACTTCAGCGAAGACTCAGGATTCAAAATCAATGTGCAAAAATCACAAGCATTCTTATATATCCATAACAGACAAATATAGAGCCAAATAATGAGTGAACTCCCATTCATGATTGCTACAAAGAGAATAAAATACCTAGGAATCCAACTTACAGGGGATGTGATGGACCTCTTCAAGAACTACAATCCACTGCTTGATGAAATAAAAGAGGACACAAACAAACGGAAGAACATTCCATGATCATGGATAGGAAGAATCAATATCATGAAAATGGCCATACTGCCCTAGATAATTTACAGATTCAATGCCACCCCATTCATGCTACCAATGATTGTCTTCACAGAATTGGAAAAACTATTTTAAAATTCATATGAAACCAAAACAAGAGCCCGCATTGCCAAGATAATCCTAAGCCAAAAGAATAAAGCTGGAGACATCACGCTACCTGACTTCAAACTATACTACAAGGCTACAGTAACCAAAATAGTATGGTACTGGTACCAAAACAGAGATATAGACCAATGGAACAGAACAGAGGCCTCAGAAATAACATCACACATCTACAACCATCTGATCTTTGAGAAACCTGACAAAAACAAGAAATGGGGAAAGGATTCCCTATTTAATAAATGTTGCTGGGAAAACTGGCTAGCCATATGTAGAAAGCTGAAACTGGATCCCTTCCTTAAACCTTATACAAAAATTAATTCAAGATGGATTAGAGACTTAAATGTTAGACCTAAAGCCATAAAAACCCTAGAAGAAAACCTGGGTAGTAGCATTCAGGACATAGGCATAGGCAAATCTTCTTGAAAAAAACACCAAAAGTAATGAAAATAAAAGCCAAAATAGACAAATGGGATCTAATTAAACTAAAGAGCTTCTGCACAGCTAAAGAAACAACCATCAGAGTGAACAGGCAACCTACAGAATGGGACCAGACCAGACGAAACCGCATCAAACCGGATCAAACCGGACCAAACTTGACCAAACCGGACCAGACCGGATCAGACCACACCAAACCGGACCAGACCGATTCAAACCAGATCAAACCGGACCAGACGGGACCAGACTGGACCAGACCCGGACCAAACCGGACCAGACCGAACCAGACTGGATCAAACCAGATCAAACCAGACCGGACTGGACCAGACCGGATCAAACTGGATCAGACTGGACCAAACCGGACCGAACTGGACCAAACCGGACCAGACCAGACCAAATCGGACCAAATCGGACCAAACCGGACCAGACCGGACCAAACCGGATCAAATCGGACCGACCCGGACCGAACCGGACCAAACCGGATCAGACCACAACAAACCGGACAAGACCAGAGCAGACCATACCAACTGGACCAGACCAGACGAGACCATATCAGACCAAACCGGACCAGACCAGACGAGACCATATCAGACTAGACCAAACTGGACGAGAACAGACCAGACTGGACCAAACCGAACTAGACCAGACCAAACCAGACAAAACCAGACCAAACTGAACCAAACCGGATCAGACCAGACCAAACCGGAGCAGACCAAACCGGACCAGACCAGACGAGACCAGATCAGACCACACAAAACTGGACCAGACCAGACCAAATGGACCAAACTGGACCAGATCGGACCAAACTGGACCAAACCAGACCAGACCTTACCACACCAGATCAAACCGGACCAGACCAGACGAGACCAGATCAGACCACACAAAACCGGAGCAGACCAGACCAGACCGGACCAAACCGGACCTGACCGGACCAAACCGGACCATATCAGACTAGACCATATCAGACTAGACTAGACTAGACTAGACCATATCATACTAGATTAGACTAGACTAGACCATATCAGAATACACTAGATCATATCAGACTAGACTAGACCATATCAGACTAGACCGGACCAGACCAGACGAGACCACATAAGGCTAGAACAAAGCGGACCGGATCAGATTGGATCAAACTGGATAAAACCGGACTAGACCGGATCGGACCGGTTCAAACCGGATCAGACCGGATCAAACCGGATCAAACCGGACCACACCGGATCAAACCGGATCAGACTGGATCAAACCGGACCAGACCGGATCAAACCGGATCAGACCGGATGTAACCGGATCGGACCGGATCAAACCGGATCAGACCGGATCAAACCAGACCAGACCGGATGAAACCGGATCAGATCGGATGAAGCCGGATCGGACGGGATAAAACCGGATTAAACCGGATCAAGCCGGATCGGTCGGGATCGAACCGGATAAAACCGGATCAAACCGGATCAGACCGGATGAAACCGGATAAAACCGGATCGGACCGGATCAGACCAGATCATCCGGTTCAGATCGGATCAAAGCGGACCAGACCAGACTAAACCGGACCAGATCAGACCAGACTAAACCGGACCAGATCAGACTTGACCAAACCGGACCAGACTAGACTAGATCAGATCAGACTAGACTAGATCAGATCAGACTAGACTAGATCAGATCAGACTAGACTAGACTAGACCATATCAGACTAGACTAGATCATATCAGACTAGACTAGACTAGACTAGACCATATCAGACTAGACTAGATCATATCAGACTAGACTAGACTAGACTAGACCATATCAGACTAGACTAGATCATATCAGACTAGACCGGACCAGACCAGACCAGACGAGACCAAATAAGGTTAGACCAAGCCGGACCGGATCAGACCGGATCAAACCAGATAAAACCGGACCAGACCGGATCGGACCGGTTCAAACCGGATCAGACCGGATCAAACTGGATAAAACCGGACCAGACCAGATCAGACCAGATCAAACCGGATCAAACAAGACCAGACCGGATCAAACCGGATCATACCGGATGAAACCGGATCAAACCGGATCAAACCGGATCAGACCGGATGAAATCGGATAAAACCGGACCAGAACGGATCAAACCGGATAAAACCGGATCATACCGGATGAAACCGGATCAAACCGGACCAGACCGGATCAAACCGCATCAAACCGGATCAAACCGGACCAGACTGGATCAAACCGGATAAAACCGGACCAGACCGGATCAAACCGGATCAAACCGGACCAGACTGGATCAAACCGGATAAAACCGGACCAGACCGGATCAAACCGGATAAAACCGGATCAAGCCGGACCAGACCGGATCATACCGGATGAAACCGGATCAAACAGGACCAGACCGGATCAAACCGCATCAAACCGGATCAAACCGGACAGGACTGGATCAAACCGGATAAAACCGGACCAGACCGGACCAGACCGGATAAAACCGGATCATACCGGATGAAACCGGATCAAACAGGACCAGACCGGATCAAACCGCATCAAACCGGATCATACCGGATCATACCGGATGAAACCGGATCAAACCGGAGCAGACCGGATCAAACCGCATCAAACCGGATCAAACCGGACCAGACCGGATCAAACCGGATCATACTGGATGAAACCGGATCAAACCGGACCAGACCGGATCAAACCGGATGAAACCGGAACAAACCGGATCGTACCGGATCGGACCGGATCAAACCGGATCGGACCAGACCAGGCCGGATCAAACCGGATCAGACCGGATGAAACCGGATCGGACCGGATGAAACCGGATCAAACCGGATCGTACCGCATCAAACCGCATCAAACCGGATGAAACCGGACCAGACCGGATCAAACCGGATCATACCGGATGAAACCGGATCAAACCGGACCAGACCGAATCAAACCGCATCAAACCGGATCAAACCGGACCAGACTGGATCAAACCGGATCATACCGGATGAAACCGGATCAAACAGGATAGGACCGGATCAAACCGGATCAGACCGGATCGTACCGGATCGGACCGCATCAAACCGGATCAAACCGGACCAGACCGGATCAAACCGGATCATACCGGATGAAACCGGATCAAGCCGGACCAGACCGGATCAAACCGCACCAAACCGGATCAAACCGGACCAGACTGGATCAAACCGGATGAAACCGGATCAAACCGGATCGTATGAAACCGGATCGGACCGGATGAAACCGGATCAAACCGGATCATACCAGATGAAACCGGATCAAACCGGACCAGACCGGATCAAACCGCATCAAACCGGATCAAACCGGACCAGACCGGATCAAACCGGATCATACCGGATGAAACCGGATCGGACCGGATCGGACCGGATCAAACCGGATGAAACCGGATCAAACCGGATCGTACCGGATCGGACCGGATCAAACCGGATCGGACCAGACCAGGCCGGATCAAACCGGATCAAACCGGATCAGACCGGATCGTACCGGATCGGACCGCATCAAACCGGATCAAACCGGACCAGACCGGATCAAACCGGATCATACCGGATGAAACCGGATCAAACCGGACCAGACCGGATCAAACCGCACCAAACCGGATCAAGCCGCATCAAGCCGCATCATACCGGATAAAACCGGACCAGACCGGACCAAACCGGATAAAACCGGACCAAACCGCATCAAACCGGATCAAACCGGACCAGACCGGATCAAACCGGATCATACCGGATGAAACCGGATCAAACAGAACCAGACCGGATCAAACCGCATCAAACCGGATCATACCGGATCATACCGGATGAAACCGGATCAAACCGGACCAGACCGGATCAAACCGCATCAAACCGGATCAAACCGGACCAGACCGGATCAAACCGCATCAAACCGGATCAAACCGGACCAGACCGGATCAAACCGGATCATACCGGATGAAACCGGATCAAACCGGACCAGACCGGATCAAACCGGATGAAACCGGATCAAACCGGATCGTACCGGATCGGACCAGATCAAACCGGATCGGACCAGACCAGGCCGGATCAAACCGGATCAGACCGGATGAAACCGGATCGGACCGGATGAAACCGGATCAAACCGGATCGTACCGCATCAAACCGCATCAAACCGGATGAAACCGGACCAGACCGGATCAAACCGGATAAAACCGGATCAAACCGGACCAGACCGGATCAAACCGGATGAAACCGGATCAAACCGG
This sequence comes from Macaca fascicularis, assembly GCF_037993035.2. Lineage (NCBI taxonomy): Eukaryota > Metazoa > Chordata > Mammalia > Primates > Cercopithecidae > Macaca > Macaca fascicularis. The sequence goes on from NC_088385.1 coordinate 93,552,234, forward strand.
ATCGTACCGGATCGGACCGGATCAAACCGGATCGGACCAGACCAGGCCGGATCAAACCGGATCAGACCGGATGAAACCGGATCGGATCGGATGAAACCGGATCAAACCGGATCGTACCGCATCAAACCGCATCAAACCGGATGAAACCGGACCAGACCGGATCAAACCGGATAAAACCGGATCAAACCGGACCAGACCGGATCAAACCGGATCATACCGGATGAAACCGGATCAAACAGGATAGGACCGGATCAAACCGGATCAGACCGGATCGTACCGGATCGGACCGCATCAAACCGGATCAAACCGGACCAGACCGGATCAAACCGGATCATACCGGATGAAACCGGATCAAGCCGGACCAGACCGGATCAAACCGCACCAAACCGGATCAAACCGGACCAGACTGGATCAAACCGGATAAAACCGGACCAGACCGGACCAAACCGGATAAAACCGGATCAAACCGGACCGGACCGGATCAAACCGGATCATACCAGATGAAACCGGATCAAACCGGACCAGACCGGATCAAACCGCATCAAACCGGATCAAACCGGACCAGACCGGATCAAACCGGATCATACCGGATGAAACCGGATCAAACAGGACCAGACCGGATCAAACCGCATCAAACCGGATCATACCGGATCATACCGGATGAAACCGGATCAAACCGGACCAGACCGGATCAAACCGCATCAAACCGGATCAAACCGGACCAGACCGGATCAAACCGGATCATACCGGATGAAACCGGATCAAACCGGACCAGACCGGATCAAACCGGATGAAACCGGATCAAACCGGATCGTATGAAACCGGATCGGACCGGATGAAACCGGATCAAACCGGATCGTACCGCATCAAACCGCATCAAACCAGATGAAACCGGATCAGACCGGATCAAACCGGATCATACCGGATGAAACCGGATCAAACCGGACCAGACCGGATCAAACCGCACCAAACCGGATCAAACCGGACCAGACTGGATCAAACCGGATAAAACCGGACCAGACCGGACCAAACCGGATAAAACCGGATCAAACCGGACCGGACCGGATCAAACCGGATCATACCAGATGAAACCGGATCAAACCGGACCAGACCGGATCAAACCGCATCAAACCGGATCAAACCGGACCAGACCGGATCAAACCGGATCATACCGGATGAAACCGGATCGGACCGGATCGGACCGGATCAAACCGGATGAAACCGGATCAAACCGGATCGTACCGGATCGGACCGGATCAAACCGGATCGGACCAGACCAGGCCGGATCAAACCGGATCAAACCGGATCAGACCGGATCGTACCGGATCGGACCGCATCAAACCGGATCAAACCGGACCAGACCGGATCAAACCGGATCATACCGGATGAAACCGGATCAAACCGGACCAGACCGGATCAAACCGCACCAAACCGGATCAAGCCGCATCAAGCCGCATCATACCGGATAAAACCGGACCAGACCGGACCAAACCGGATAAAACCGGATCAAACCGGACCGGACCGGATCAAACCGGATCATACCAGATGAAACCGGATCAAACCGGACCAGACCGGATCAAACCGCATCAAACCGGATCAAACCGGACCAGACCGGATCAAACCGGATCATACCGGATGAAACCGGATCAAACAGGACCAGACCGGATCAAACCGCATCAAACCGGATCATACCGGATCATACCGGATGAAACCGGATCAAACCGGACCAGACCGGATCAAACCGCATCAAACCGGATCAAACCGGACCAGACCGGATCAAACCGGATCATACCGGATGAAACCGGATCAAGCCGGACCAGACCGGATCAAACCGCACCAAACCGGATCAAGCCGCATCAAGCCGCATCATACCGGATCAAACCGGATCAGACCGGATCAGACCGGATCAAACCGGATAGGACCGGATCAAACCGGATCGGACCGGATCAGACCGGATCAAACCGGATCAGACCGGATGAAACCGGATCGGACAGGATAAAACCGGATTAAACCGGATCAAACCGGATCGGTCGGGATCGAACCAGATAAAACCTGATCAAACCGGATCAGACCGGATGAAACCGGATAAAACCGGATCGGACCAGATCGGACCGGGTCAAACCGGATCAGAACGGATCAGACCGGACCAGACCAGACCACACTAAACCGGACCAGATCAGACTTGACCAAACCGGACCAGACTAGACTAGATCATATCAGACTAGACTAGATCAGATCAGACTAGACTAGACTAGACCATATCAGACTAGACTAGATCATATCAGACTAGACTAGACTAGACTAGATCATATCAGACTAGACTAGACCATATCAGACTATACTAGACCATATCAGACTAGACTAGACTAGACTAGATCATATCAGACTAGACTAGACCATATCAGACTAGACTAGACCATATCAGACTAGACTAGACTAGACTAGATCATATCAGACTAGACTAGACCATATCAGACTAGACTAGACCATATCAGACTAGACCATATCAGACTACACTAGACTAGACTTGACTGTATCAGACTAGACTAGACCATATCAGACTAGACCATATCAGACTACACTAGACTAGACTTGACCGTATCAGACTAGACTAGACCATATCAGACTAGACCATATCAGACTACCCTAGACTAGACTAGACCATATCAGACTCGACTAGACCATATCAGACTCGACTAGACCATATCAGACTAGACTAGACCATATCAGACTAGACCATATCATACTACACTAGACTAAACTAGACCATATCAGACTAGACTAGATCATATCAGACTAGACTAGACTAGACTAGACCATATCAGCTAGACTAGATCATATCAGACTAGACTAGACTAGACTAGACCATATCAGACTAGACTAGATCATATCAGACTAGACTAGACTAGACTAGACCATATCAGACTAGACTAGATCATATCAGACTAGACCGGACCAGACCAGACGAGACCAGATAAGGCTAGACCAAACCGGACCGGAATAGAAGAAACCGGACCAGACCGGATCAAACCGGATCCAACCGGATCAAACTGGATAAAACCGGACCAGACCGGATCAAACTGGATAGGACCGGATCAAACCGGATCAAACTGGATTGGACGGATCGGACTGGATCAAACCGGATCAAACCGGATCGGACCGGATGAAACCGGATCGGACCGGATGAAACCGGATAGGACCGGATCAAACCGGATCACACCGGATCAAACCGGATCGGACCGGATCGGACCGGATGAAACCCGATAAAACCGGATCTAACCGGATCGTACCGGATCAAACCGGATCAAACCGGATCAGACCAGATCAGAACGGACCAGTCCAGAGCAGACTAAACCGGACAAGATCAGACTTGACCAATCCAGACTTGACCAAACCGGACCATATCAGACTAGACCATATCAGATTAGACTAGACTAGACTAGACCATATCAGATTAGACTAGACTAGACTAGACCATATCAGACTAGACTAGACTAGACTAGACCATATCAGAATAGACTAGATCATATCAGACTAGACTAGACCATATCAGACTAGACCGGAACAGACCAGACGAGACCAGATAAGGCTAGACCAAACCGGACGGGATCAGACAGGATCAGACCGGATCAAACAGGATCAAACCGGACTAGACCGGATCGGACCAGATCAAACCGGATCAAACTGGACCAGACCGGATCAAACCGGATGAGACCAGATGAAGCCGGATCGGACCGGATAAAACCGGATTAACCCGGATCAAACCGGATCGGTCGGGATCAAACCAGATAAAACCGGATCAAACCGGATCAGACCGGATGAAACCGGATAAAACCGGATTGGACCGGATCGGACCGGTTCAGACCGGTCAAAGCGATCCAGACCAGACTAAACCGGAGCAGATCAGACCAGACTAAACCGGACCAGATCAGACTTGACCAAACCGGACCAGACTAGAGTAGATCACATCAGACTAGACTAGATCAGATCAGACCATATCAGACTAGACTAGACTAGACTAGACCATATCAGACTAGACTAGATCATATCAGACTAGAACGGACCAGACCAGACGAGACCAGATAAGGTTAGACCAAACCGGACAGGATCAGACCGGATCAAACCGGATAAAACCGGACCAGACCAGATCGGACCGGTTCAAACTGGATCAGACCGGATCAAACTGGATAAAACCGGATCGGACCGGATCAAACCGGATCAAACCAGATAAAACTGGACCAGACCATATCGGGCCGGTTCAAACTGGATCAGACCGGATCAAACTGGATAAAACCGGACCAGACCGGATCAGACCAGATCAAACCGGATCAAACAAGACCAGACCGGATCAAACCGGATCATACCGGATGAAACCGGATTAAACCGGATCAAGCCGGATCATACCGGATGAAACCGGATCAAACCAGATAAAACCGGACCAGACCAGATAAAACCGGATAAAACCGGGTCGGACCGGACCAGACCGGGTCAAACCGGATCACACCGGATGAAACCGGATTAAACAGGATCAAACTGGACCAGACCGGATCAGACCGGATCAAACGGGATAGGACCGGATCAAACCGGATCGGACCGGATCAAACCGGATCAGACCGGATAAACCGGATTAAACCGGATAAAACCGGATCGGACCAGATCAAACCGGATCAGACCGGATGAAACCGGATCAGACCGGATCGGACCGGGTCAAACCGGATCAGACCGGATCAGACTGGATCAGACCGGACCAGACCAGACCAGACTAAACCGGACCAGATCAGACTTGACCAAACTGGACCAGACTAGACTAGATCATATCAGACTAGACTAGATCAGATCAGACTAGACTAGACTAGACCATATCAGACTAGACTAGACCATATCAGACTAGACTAGACTAGACTAGAACATATCAGACTAGACCGGAGCAGACCAGACGAGACCAGATAAGGCTAGACCAAACCGGACCGGATCAGACCGGATCAAACTGGATAAAACCGGATCAGACCGGATCAAACCGGATCAGACCGGATCAAACCGGATAAAACCCGATTGGACCAGTTCAAACCGGATCAGACCAGATCAAACTGGATAAAACCAGACCAGACTGGATCAAACCGGATCAGACAGGATGAAACTGGATAAAACCAGATCGGAACGGATCGGACCGGGTCAAACCGGATCAGACGGGATCAGACCGGATCAGACCAGAGCAGACCAGAACAGACTAAACCGGACCAGTTCAGACCAGACGACCACACCAGACCAGACCAACTAAACCGGACCAGATCAGACCAGACTAAACCGGTCCAGATCAGACTTGACCAAACCGGACCAGACTAGACTAGATCATATCAGAGTAGACTAGACCATATCAGACTAGACTAGATCATATCAGACTAGACCGGACCAGACCAGACGAGACCAGATAAGGCTAGACCAAACCGTACCGGAATAGACGAAACGGGACCAGACCGCATCAAACCAGATCCAACCGGATCCAACCGAATCCAACCGAATCAGACCGGATCAAACCGGATCAGACCGGATCAGACCGGATAAAACCAGATAAAACCGGATCGGACCGGATCGGACCGGATCAAACTGGATAAAACCGGACCAGATCGGATCCAACCGGCTCAGACCGGATCAGACCGGATGAAACCGGATCGGACCGGATAAAGCCAGACCAGACCGGGTCAAACCGTATCAGACCAGATGAAACCAGATAAAACCGAATCGGACCAGGTCAAACCGTATCAGACCGGATGAAACCAGATAAAACCGGATCGGACTGGATCGGACCGGGTCAAACTGGATCAGACTGGATCAGACCGGATCAGACCGGACCAGACCAGACCAGACTAAACCGGACCAGATCAGACCAGACTAAACCAGACCAGGTCAGACCAGACTAAACCGGACCAGACTAGACTAGATCATATCAGAGTAGACTAGATCAGATCAGACTAGACTAGACTAGACCATATCAGACTAGACTAGACTAGACTAGACTAGACCATATCAGACTAGACCGGACCAAACCAGACGAGACCAGATAACGCTAGACCAAACCGGACCGGATCAGACCGGATCAAACTGGATAAAACCGGACCAGACCAGATCGGACCGGTTCAAACCAGATCAGACCGGATAATACCGGATCAAACCAGACCAGACCAGAACAAACCGGACCAGACCGGACCAGACCGGACCAGACCAAAACCGGACCAGACCAAACCGGACCAGACCAGACCAGACCAGACTAGACCAGACCAGACCTGAGCAAAACAGACCAGATTAGATCAGACCAGACTGGACTAAACCAGATCAGACCAGAGTAGACTGGACCAGACCAGATCATGCCGGACTAGACTAGACCAGACCAGACCAGGCTAGATCAGAGCAGACCATACTAAATAATATTCGACCAGACTACAGTCCCTTCTACTTATCTCTTAGGGCCTGTGATAAGGTGCAGGACCCAGGGCAAAATCAGACCCTAAAAACAGCCTACTCAAGAGGTCAGTTCTCCATAACATGATTGTTACACATTGCATGCCTGTATCAAAACATCTCATGTACTCCATAAATACGTACACCTACATTGTACCCACAAACATGAAAAATAAAAAATTCTTTTAAAAATTAAAATAAATAAAATAAAACAAGAGATTGGTAGAACACCAACAAATAAGAGGTCAGAACCCCTAGTCCAAAGCCATAAATGGATTCCCCCCATAATGTGTTCCATTTGGCCCACATAATGTTGTCATCATCATCATCATCATTATTGAACTATTGCTAATATTTACAAATTAGATTTTACCCCCAAATCTAGTTTTCTAACTTCTCTAGAAACAGGAAGCCCTGGAAAAACTGAGCCCACATTTCCCCATGACAAGCATTGGTCTCAGCTGGGCAGCTGCTGCCCCTCGGCGAGCCACACTCTCCATTTCAGCCTAGCCCCCGCTGTTCCCTGCTGTCTGGAACCAGCTTGCTTCACTGGTCCCCACCAGCCCCCGTGGGCATGTGATGTGGGGCTTCCTGCTGAAGTCAAAAGATGGATGAGAGACCCAGTAGTTCTGCTACTTCCCACTCATCATTTCAACTGCCTCTGGAAACACTCACATGTGGACCAATCCAGGTGGAACATGAGGCACCTGTGAAAATGCGAGTTGCAGGAGAAGGTGTGAACCCAGAATCCAGCCTCAAAGGCATCGGGAAAAAGCCCAGGAGCCAGGGATGGCCCAGGGTCTCCATTCCACTTGCCTCTGCTTGGGCGCACCTCTTGTGGACACATTCACCTGCCTCAAAGGCACAAAGCCAGGTCATCTCCCTGCAGGGAACACCTTCCTCTCCTGTCACTGTCCAGAGTCATCCTTTCTCCACCTCTGGCTGAGCAGGGCTGGGAGGTAAGAGTACATGGGGTGACATGGGGCTTTCTCCACCCAGTGCACTCTGTGCAGAAGGCCCACAGACAACTGTCACTTCATCAAAAGCCTCACACCTCTCCTTCCATGGACCCAGCCCGATTTTCTCCCACAAACAGCCTTTGCTCACCTGAGACCCTAGGCAGGCAGTGGCACAGGACACTCCCCTCCTGGAAGGTGGAGGCTGCTGTTATTAGTGTGCCAGGGTCTCTTCTGCTGGAAAGGGTGCCAGGTCCAGTTGGCTCAAGCCCAAGCCTCCTGACCCCAGACCCCTCCCAAGTGAAGTCCCCTCACCCACCAGCTGACAGCCTGTGGGTCAACAGAAGGTTTGAGAATTATCCCCTGACAGCACTTCAGCTTCATAGCCACCATTAAAGAGCAATGGGGAGAGCCTCCCTGTGCACGGATTTCATAACCAGTCATTGGGTTAGAGCAAATCAGTGGTTTAAATATTTGGCCCTGCTGGCACTGGGAAGTTTGTGTGTCCACGGAAAGCTCCATGGTAAACCCACAAAGGCTGTGGGGACCACGCAGAGAATGCTTTGCTGCTGAGGGCTGCTAACTGGGGAGCGGAAAAGCCTGACCTGCCTGAGGAGGGCCCTAGCATTTTCTGACCTGCACCTGAACCCACAAATGACCACCCAGCATGGGTGAGAGGACACCTGGCACAGTACCCTCACGTGTGGCCAGTGTCTGAGGGTTCAGGGCAAAGTGGGCACAGGACTGTGGGTGGGATGGCTGGGCAGCAGCCACCTACATAAGAAAAAAAGCAAAAGAAAATTCATCATTTCCATCAGGCAGTGGTCAGGCCAGTTGAGTTTAGTGAATAAAAGAAGGTTTTTACATTAAGCATCAATGTTTGTGTTTCTTTCAACACTCTTCTATATTGTGGTTTAAATTACATTGCTTTTTCAAAAGCTGTAATGACTGAATTAGTCAGTGTCATTTTGTTTGCATGTGACAGAATCCCCACTTGAACTTGCTCAGGAAAGAGGATGGCTGTTAGACTGAGGACATTATGCTGAGTGCAATGAGGCAGCCTCCAAAGGACAAACAATGCCCAGCTCCACCGTACGAAGCACTAGCGTAGCCAAACTCACAGGGACACACAGTGGAAGAGTGGGTGCCAGGGGCTGGGAAGAGGGCATGGGGAGTTTAATGGGGACAGAATTTCAGGTATGCAAGATGAAAAGAGTTATGGAGCTAAACGGTGGTGATGTTTGCACAACAGCGTGAATGCACTGAGTGCCACTGAACTGCGCACTTAAAAATTAAGAGGGTGAATTTTATGTTATATGTATTTTGTGATACATTTTTTTTTTTTTTTGAGACGAAGTCTTGCTCTGTCACCCAAGCTGGAATGCAATGGTGTGTTCTCGGCTCACTGCAAACTCCGCCTAGCGAGTTCAAGCGATTCTCCTGCCTCAGCCTCCTGAGTGGCTGGGATTACAGGTACCCACAACTACAGCCAGCTAATTTTTATATTTTTAGTAGAGACAGAGTTTCACCATGTTGGCCAGGCTGGTCTCAAACTCCTGACCTCAGGTAATCCACCTGCCTTGGCCTCCCAAAGTGCTGGGATTACAGGTGTGTACCACCACGCCCAGCCTATCACAATTTTTAAAAATTAAAAAATAAATAAAGCCAGGTTCAGTGGCTCACACCTATAATTCCAGCACTTTGGGAGACCAAGGAGGGACGATCACTTGAGCCCAGGAGTTCAAGAACAGCCTGGGCAACATAGCGAGACTCCATCTCTTCAAAAAATTAACTGGGCATGATGGTGCATGCCTGTAGTCCCAGCTAGTCGACAGGCTGAGATGGGAGGATGGCTTGAGCCTGGGAGGTCAAGGTTGCAGTAAGCTATGATAATGCCACTGCACTTCAGCCTGGGTGACAAAGTGAGACCCAGTCTCAAAAAAACAAAAACTAAAAGTAAATCGGTTTAAAAACAAATGAAAGAAGGCAGTTCTTAGAAAGATCCAGGTATCTTATTAGAAGAGGAGTCGCAGGACTGTGGGAACCAGGACTACAACTGTGATACCACTAGGACACTCCCCACCTAGTCCCATCCCAGCTCCTTTCTGATCAGTGGTTTCTCCTCTCTGGCTGAGGCCGGCTTCTCCCCTGCTGGGAGAAGTGTGGCTGCTGAAGGCTTCTGCCATTCTTGTTTATTTCCAGTTCAAAAAGCTCCCAGGAAAGCCATGCAATCAGCCAGCTCAGCTGACTGCCCCTCCCCACACCCACCATGAACAATATAGTGGTGTTGTATGAAAACCTGGTACCTGCCTCGGGGCCTCAGAGAGGGGAGTGAGAGGCAGATAGACAAGAGACACCAGCAACAAGATCGGTCAGGCTTCCCGGAGACAGTTACACGAAGGGACATAGGTATTTGCATTTCTTTCCATCTTGCTTCATAATATAAGTCGACCAAAGTTTCCAGAATGCAGGACCATGAGACCTGGGCCTTCAGGACTGCTCAGTCTTACTCATCTGCTCTGAGGCTCTGGCTGGGGGTGCTGGTGCAGAAGCAGGAGAGGCTTCCAGGGCACCACCCACTCCCCCTTCCAGTTTTCTGTCTGCAGAGTCCCCAGGGAGCCCATCTGCAGGTAAGCGGCTCTTCACCCTCTCCGATGGGGCAGTTGGGCTGTGGGGCCAACACAGGGCAACACAGGGCATGAACTTTCCCCACGCAGCACTGGCTCGCAAAGGGCTGCGCCCGCATGATTGTTCGGTGATGACTGATGGGATCACTTGTGTCAGGCAGTCTCCCTACCAGAGGAGAAGCCCTGTTGGTCTGGTTTATAGCAGCACTCCCGGTGCCAACATGCACTTGATAAATAACTGACAAGTACTAAACGCTTATTCCTCCTCCCCCACCAATCAGTATTTTTATTGCCATCACAAGGTCCCTTTCTCAGATGAAGAAGCCTGCAGGATGAATCCAGCTGACAGACTTATTTTTGTATGGCCCACTTAGTGTTTTATAAAAATTTGAGTAAGTAGCCAACATTTAAAAATGTGAAGTCTTCATTTAAAAATCAGAATTCTCAACTTCTTTCAAAAAGCCCTCAAGATTTAGCCACTCTGGGCTGGCATTCCCGCATGGCAACCATTGCCTAGAGATGAGCAGCTGCTGCCCCATTAGATGGGCAGTACATTCCAGTTTGCCACAGTCCCCACCACTCCTTGTAGTCTCACCTACTGGCCTCCGTAGGTATTTGAGTATGAAAGTCCTGAATTCAGGCAGCATGTACTCGAAGCACTGTGTGTGTGTGTGTGTGTGTGTGTGTGTGTGTGTGTGTGTGTGTGAAGCAACCACACATCAAGCTGTTACCACTGAGCCCTGGCCTAACTGAATTTGCAATTTCATTTTCCACCCTGGCACTTACCAGAGCCAACATCTGAGGGGGCGGGCATGTTTGTGGGTGAGAAGTCAAGTCTGGGGCAGGAGCAGCTGGTATGAGTCGGGAGCTTGTTTTGGCAGGTGGCATTTGGTGAAGGTGACCTTAAAGAAGATGTAGAATCTTCACCAACCTCTCCTCCCCGCCCTGGCATCCAGCACGGGCCCCCACGCTGCTGAGGGGCAAGGGCCCTGCTGTCGGCTCCTGCGGGGACATCTTCTTCCTTTCCACCTCCCCGGTGCCCAACTACCGGCTCCCAGCCACTCGATCCCCTTTCCCGGCCCTCAGTTTCCCCCTATATAAAATAACAAGAGCGGCCCAGCTCTTTCCTGGGGTAAGCCATCCATCTCAAAAACATCTCTAGGAATCGCAATGACTTTGGGGGAGAAACGATTAAATAAGCACATTTAGAATCTGCCGCACTGGAGAGCCAGGCAGGAGCAGATGGCTCAGCGGCAGCGATTCTCGCCCCCGCCCCAGGACTCCCCGCCCTGGGTTCTGACACACCAGGGGGCCTCCAATGATCTCCAGAGAGTTTGCAAAATTGGAAGAGGAGAATTCCCAATACAATATTATTTCTAATTCACTCTGATTATTAAAATTAAGTTCATGCCCTTCTTCTGTGGCTGCGCAGGGTCTCAGCTGTGGCAGGCACCCTGGGGCCCTGGCTGTGGGAAGCATGGAGTCTGCCAGCCCTGCATTCTCAGCCTGGACTGGCCCAACCCTGGAGGGCTGGAGTCTTCTGCTAACACCTCACCTGCCCCCATCCCCTGGGGCCCTCAAAGGGCATCTCGGATCCTGTGGGACTGCAAGGTGGTTTGCTCAGCCTGCCCTGTCCCTGTTGCCTCTCAATCCTCTTCTCAGGAGTCCCTTTCTCCAAGGAGCCCTGAGCTTGCTTGCCTGATTATCCGTCTTCCTCTGGCATGGTGGAACCCCTGGAGGTGTCTGGGTGTTTCTACCTCTCTGACCCCAGGGTCCAACAGAGAGCCTCTTAAATGGCCCCAAATCCCCCCTCTAGAGCTGGCCCTGGGCTCCCTTCAGGGTCTCTACAGGCCCTCATCTCCCCCAGCTGGCAGCAAGGATCTTGGCCACTCCACTATCTACCTCCTGTTTTGGCCACACGTGGCCCTGCGCTCACCCCCTCCTGCCAGGTCACACCAACCCCGAACCTGCTCAGGCCGTCCCATCAGCCCAGCTTGCCAGCCCCGCCTCTTCCATAGCCTGGGGCCTCCTCTGAGTTCCCAGATCCTGACAGCAGCCACAGGAGCCCCTCAGGAAATTAACGTGAGCAGAGGCAGGTATAGAGGTCATAAGCACAAGTCACTGTGTGCTCAGGACCAGGATGGGGCCCCACACGCAGCAAAGGCTACATGGCAAAGCGAGGCCCAGAAGAGCAGGGAGGGCAGCACCAGGGCTGCCGCCAGCAGTGGGCCAGGGATAGGGCTGGCCTGCAGAGGATGCCTGCTCCAGTGCCAGTGTGTTTCTGCCCCACTCCCATCTACTAACAGAAGGGCATCCTTGGGGGAGCCTCCCACCTCTACTCTCTGTGCTTGTGACCAGGTGGAATGGACCCAGCCCCAGTTCCTGACCCAAGCCTGGGCAGCCAGACTGATCCAAGCCCCAACCACAGTGAGCAGTGGATGGTGTCAGTACTTAGCCCCAGAGCTCCTTCTAAGGACTTTGACAGAAGCCACTGGGGTAAGACACCGTCTGGTGGAAGGCTTCAGCCTTCAGTCATTGGTGGACTTCTTGGCTAACCACATAGCAAAAGTCTGCCTGAGAATGAAGTCAATGCAGAGGAAACCAAAGCCAAAGGGTGGAAAGACAGCTTTTCAGCACCTGGATCCAGCCATGCCTGAAGCCAAAAATAATTGGGGACTTTGGGTTATATGAGCCTGTAAGTTTCTGTTTTTGCCAGAGCTTGTTTGAATTGGGATTATCACTTACAATCCAAATAGTCCTGAAAAAGTGGTTATTCCAGAAGCTGATCCCACGCCATCTATTTCCAACTGTGCCCTGCCCTCAATGACCCATCAGGACCATCGAGTCACAGTGAGAAAACATCTGAAAAGAAGGCGTGAGGACAGGGGAATGGGACAATCCTGACAGTTGCCCTGCATGCAGGATGGTTTGCATGTTCCTAAAGGACTCTGGAGGGATACAATACTTTCAAGGTCCAAAGTTTGAATGACAGGTCTAGGCTTGAAGACAAAGGCAGACCAGGAGTTGGAAAGCTTTTTCTGCAAAGTAAGTATCTTTGACTTGGGGGCCATGCAGTCTCTGTCAAACTGCTTTACTCTACGGCCATAGTTTGAAAGCAACCATGAAACTTTAGAGAATAGGTGTGGCTGTGTTCTGATAAATCTTGATTCACTAAAATAGGTGGCAGGTTCAGTTTGGCCTGTGGGCTGCAGTTGGGAGAAGAAGCCTTCCCTCCTGTTGGTTGCTGGCTGGGAGGTCAGGGTGCGGGAGCCCCTTCCTTCACCCCAGCCTCCAGACTGAGAACAGGATCAGGGAAGCCAAGGCAGAACATGCAGCGGCTCCTCCCCAGGTTGCCCCTGTCCTTTGATGGCTCAGACTACACAGCTGAGCTTCTGTGGCAGTCACGCCCCAGGCACCCACCAGAGCTTGGGTTTGCAGATGGACAGACTGGAATCCAAGCCTCTGCTCAGCCTCGCAGTGGCTGTGTGACCTTGGGCAAATGACTTCCTCTCATCATGCCTTACTTGTCAGACAAGAATCATAACCTCTTCCTTTGCATCCCCTAGACATCATCGGCAATGAGGTGGACACCTGTCACTCATAGCTGCCCCAAATTCTTGGAATGCTTGAGGTTCACTATCACCATTCGTTCACTATCTTTTATTCATTTATTTGCTATTAGTTTCCTGGAGTGGAAATCTGGCTCCCTAAATGAGAATTGCAAACATCCACTTTCCAGCTTCCCTGGCTGCAGGGCACAGACCATGGTGAAGACTCCACCATTAGCTCTATGAGGTGCTTCAGACTCCAACACTGAGAAGGGGGAGCCTTATAGGAAACACCAAGGAAACAGAGTCCCAGCCCAGGGAACAGGCCAAGCATGTGCATGGGGAACAGCTCAAGGAGACAAAAGTCACAGGGGAAGAGCATCAGGCCTAGGCCCAGGCAGGGAGGGGAGACCAGGGGCAGGCTCCCTGCAGCATCAGCAGGTGAGACTGACGGCACCATGGCAAGCAAAGCGAAGCAAGGGTTTCCATAAAAGATAGCTAAGGCAGCCGCGTCTCTGCTATCGAAGAAGAGAAAACCCTGAATGTTTCGCTGTCGGGAGGCAGTTACATAGACCATGGTGCATGCCTACAAAGATCAAAAATGGAACTTAGGAAGAAGTTTTGGTGACCTAGGAAAGTGTTCAAAGTGGAATGTTAAGTTAAAAAAGCAGAACATGAGGGGCGGAGCAAGATGGCCGAATAGGAGCAGCTCCAGTCTCCAACTCCCAGCGCGAGCAACACAGAAGACCGGTGATTTCTGCATTTTCAACTGAGGTACTGGGTTCATCTCACTGGGGAGTGCCGGACGATCGGTGCTGGTCAGCTGCTGCAGCCCGACCAGCGAGAGCTGAAGCAGGGCGAGGCATTGCCTCACCTGGGAAGCGCAAGGGGGAAGGGAGTCCCTTTTCCTAGCCAGGGGAACTGAGACACACAACACCTGGAAAATCGGGTAACTCCCACCCCAATACTGCGCTTTAAGCTAACAGGCACACCAGGAGATCATATCCCACACCTAGCCGGGAGGGTCCCACACCCACGGAGCCTCCCTCATTGCTAGCACAGCAGTCTGTGATCTACCAGCAAGGCAGCAGCGAGGCTGGGGGAGGGGCGCCCGCCATTGCTGAAGCTTAAGTAGGTAAACAAAGCTGCTGGGAAGCTCGAACTGGGTGGAGCTCACAGCAGCTCAAGGAAACCTGCCTGTCTCTGAAGACTCCACCTCTGGGGACAGGGCACAGCAAACTAAACAAACGCAGCAGACACCTCTGCAGACGCAAACGACTCTGTCTGACAGCTTTGAAGAGAGCAGTGGATCTCCCAACACGGAGGTTGAGATCTGAGAAGGGACAGACTCCCTGCTCAAGTGGGTCCCTGACCCCTGAGTAGCCTAACTGGGAGACATCCCCCACTAGGGGCAGTCTGACACCCCACACCTCACAGGGTGGAGTACACCCCTGAGAGGAAGCTTCCAAAGCAAGAATCAGACAGGTACACTCACTGTTCAGAAATATT
Source organism: Macaca fascicularis (assembly GCF_037993035.2). NCBI lineage: Eukaryota > Metazoa > Chordata > Mammalia > Primates > Cercopithecidae > Macaca > Macaca fascicularis. Next base: position 93,567,330 of record NC_088385.1, read on the forward strand.
CTATCTTCTGCAGCCTCTGCTGCTGATACCCAGGCAAACAGGGTCTGGAGTGGACCTCAAGCAATCTCCAACAGACCTACAGCTGAGGGTCCTGACTGTTAGAAGGAAAACTATCAAACAGGAAGGACACCTACACCAAAACCCCATCAGTACATCACCATCATCAAAGACCAGAGGCAGATAAAACCACAAAGATGGGGAAAAAGCAGGGCAGAAAAGCTGCAAATTCAAAAAATAAGAGCGCATCTCCCCCGGCAAAGGAGCGCAGCTCATCGCCAGCAACGGATCAAAGCTGGACGGAGAATGACTTTGACGAGATGAGAGAAGAAGGCTTCAGTCCATCAAATTTCTCAGAGCTAAAGGAGGAATTACGTACCCAGCGCAAAGAAACTAAAAATCTTGAAAAAAAAGTGGAAGAATTGATGGCTAGAGTAATTAATGCAGAGAAGGTCCTAAACGAAATGAAAGAGATGAAAACCATGACACGAGAAATACGTGACAAATGCACAAGCTTCAGTAACCGACTCGATCAACTGGAAGAAAGAGTATCTGCGATTGAGGATCAAATGAATGAAATGAAGCGAGAAGAGAAACCAAAAGAAAAAAGAAGAAAAAGAAATGAACAAAGCATGCAAGAAGTATGGGATTATGTAAAAAGACCAAATCTACATCTGATTGGGGTGCCTGAAAGTGAGGGGGAAAATGGAACCAAGTTGGAAAACACTCTTCAGGATATCATCCAGGAGAACTTCCCCAACCTAGTAGGGCAGGCCAACATTCAAATCCAGGAAATACAGAGAACGCCACAAAGATACTCCTCGAGAAGAGCAACTCCAAGACACATAATTGCCAGATTCACCAAAGTTGAAATGAAGGAAAAAATCTTAAGGGCAGCCAGAGAGAAAGGTCGGGTTACCCACAAAGGGAAGCCCATCAGACTAACAGCAGATCTCTCAGCAGAAACTCTCCAAGCCAGAAGAGAGTGGGGGCCAATATTCAACGTTCTTAAAGAAAAGAATTTTAAACCCAGAATTTCATATCCAGCCAAACTAAGTTTCATAAGTGAAGGAGAAATACAATCCTTTACAGATAAGCAAATGCTTAGAGATTTTGTCACCACTAGGCCTGCCTTACAAGAGACCCTGAAGGAAGCACTAAACATGGAAAGGAACAACTGGTACCAGCCATTGCAAAAACATGCCAAAATGTAAAGACCATTGAGGCTAGGAAGAAACTGCATCAACTAACGAGCAAATAACCAGTTAATATCATAATGGCAGGATCAAGTTCACACATAACAATATTAACCTTAAATGTAAATGGACTAAATGCTCCAATTAAAAGACACAGACTGGCAAACTGGATAAAGAGTCAAGACCCATCAGTCTGCTGTATTCAGGAGACCCATCTCACACGCAGAGACATACATAGGCTCAAAATAAAGGGATGGAGGAAGATTTACCAAGCAAATGGAGAACAAAAAAAAGCAGGGGTTGCAATACTAGTCTCTGATAAAACAGACTTTAAACTATCAAAGATCAAAAGAGACAAAGAAGGCCATTACATAATGGTAAAGGGATCAATTCAACAGGAAGAGCTAACTATCCTAAATATATATGCACCCAATACAGGAGCACCCAGATTCATCAAGCAAGTCCTTAGAGACTTACAAAGAGACTTAGACTCCCATACAATAATAATGGGAGACTTCAACACTCCACTGTCAACATTAGACAGATCAACGAGACAGAAAGTTAACAAGGATATCCAGGAATTGAACTCATCTCTGCAGCAAGCAGACCTAATAGACATCTATAGAACTCTCCACCCCAAATCAACAGAATATACATTCTTCTCAGCACCACATCGTACTTACTCCAAAATTGACCACGTAATTGGAAGTAAAGCACTCCTCAGCAAATGTACAAGAACAGAAATTATAACAAACTGTCTCTCAGACCACAGTGCAATCAAACTAGAACTCAGGACTAAGAAACTCAATCAAAACCGCTCAACTACGTGGAAACTGAACAACCTGCTCCTGAATGACTACTGGGTACATAACGAAATGAAGGCAGAAATAAAGATGTTCTTTGAAACCAATGAGAACAAAGATACAACATACCAGAATCTCTGGGACACATTTAAAGCAGTGTGTAGAGGGAAATTTATAGCACTAAATGCCCACAAGAGAAAGCAGGAAAGATCTAAAATTGACACTCTAACATCGCAATTAAAAGAACTAGAGAAGCAAGAGCAAACACATTCGAAAGCTAGCAGAAGGCAAGAAATAATTAAGATCAGAGCAGAACTGAAGGAGATAGAGACACAAAAAACCCTCCAAAAAATCAATGAATCCAGGAGTTGGTTTTTTGAAAAGATCAACAAAATTGACAGCCCACTAGGCAGACTAATAAAGAAGAAAAGAGAGAAGAATCAAATCGACCCAATTAAAAATGATAAAGGGGATATCACCACCGACCCCACAGAAATACAAACTACCATCAGAGAATACTATAAACACCTCTACGCAAATAAACTGGAAAATCTAGAAGAAATGGATAATTTCCTGGACACTTACACTCTTCCAAGACTAAACCAGGAAGAAGTTGAATCCCTGAATAGACCAATAGCAGGCTCTGAAATTGAGGCAACAATTAATAGCCTACCAACCAAAAAAAGTCCAGGACCAGATGGATTCACAGCTGAATTCTACCAGAGGTACAAGGAGGAGTTGGTACCATTCCTTCTGAAACTATTGCAATCAATAGAAAAAGAGGGAATCCTCCCTAACTCATTTTATGAGGCCAACATCATCCTGATACCAAAGCCTGGCAGAGGCACAACAAAAAAAGAGAATTTTAGACCAATATCCCTGATGAACATCTATGCAAAAATCCTCAATAAAATACTGGCAAACCGGATTCAGCAACACATCAAAAAGCTTATCCACCATGATCAAGTGGGCTTCATCCCTGGGATGCAAGGCTGGTTCAACATTCGCAAATCAATAAACATAATCCAGCACATAAACAGAACCAAAGACAAGAACCACATGATTATCTCAATTGATGCAGAAAAGGCTTTTGACAAAATTCAACAGCCCTTCATGCTAAAAAAGCTCAATAAATTCGGTATTGATGGAACGTACCTCAAAATAATAAGAGCTATTTATGACAAACCCACAGCCAATATCATACTGAATGGGCAAAAACTGGAAAAATTCCCTTTGAAAACTGGCACAAGACAGGGATGCCCTCTCTCACCACTCCTATTCAACATAGTGTTGGAAGTTCTGGCTAGGGCAATCAGGCAAGAGAAAGAAATCAAGGGTATTCAGTTAGGAAAAGAAGAAGTCAAATTGTCCCTGTTTGCAGATGACATGACTGTATATTTAGAAAACCCCATTGTCTCAGCCCAAAATCTCCTTAAGCTGATAAGCAACTTCAGCAAAGTCTCAGGATACAAAATTAATGTGCAAAAATCACAAGCATTCTTATACACCAGTAACAGACAAACAGAGAGCCAAATCAGGAATGAACTTCCATTCACAATAGCTTCAAAGAGAATCAAATACCTAGGAATCCAACTTACAAGGGATGTAAAGGACCTCTTCAAGGAGAACTACAAACCACTGCTCAGTGAAATAAAAGAGGACACAAACAAATGGAAGAACATACCATGCTCATGGATAGGAAGAATCAATATCGTGAAAATGGCCATACTGCCCAAGGTAATTTATAGATTCAATGCCATCCCCATCAAGCTACCAATGAATTTCTTCACAGAATTGGAAAAAACTGCTTTAAAGTTCATATGGAACCAAAAAAGAGCCCGCATCTCCAAGACAATCCTAAGTCAAAAGAACAAAGCTGGAGGCATCACGCTACCTGACTTCAAACTATACTACAAGGCTACAGTAACCAAAACAGCATGGTACTGGTACCAAAACAGAGATCTAGACCAATGGAACAGAACAGAGTCCTCAGAAATAATACCACACATCTACAGACATTTGATCTTTGACAAACCTGAGAGAAACAAGAAATGGGGAAAGGATTCCCTATTTAATAAATGGTGCTGGGAAAATTGGCTAGCCATAAGTAGAAAGCTGAAACTGGATCCTTTCCTTACTCCTTTTATGAAAATTAATTCAAGATGGATTAGAGACTTAAATGTTAGACCTAATACCATAAAAACCCTAGAGGAAAACCTAGGTAGTACCATTCAGGACATAGGCATGGGCAAAGACTTCATGTCTAAAACACCAAAAGCAACGGCAGCAAAAGCCAAAATTGACAAATGGGATCTCATTAAACTAAAGAGCTTCTGCACAGCAAAAGAAACTACCATCAGAGTGAACAGGCAACCTACAGAATGGGAGAAAATTTTTGCAATCTACTCATCTGACAAAGGGCTAATATCCAGAACCTACAAAGAACTCAAACAAATTTACAAGAAAAAAACAAACAACCCCATCAAAAAGTGGGCAAAGGATATGAACAGACATTTCTCAAAAGAAGACATTCATACAGCCAACAGACACATGAAAAAATGCTCATCATCACTGGCCATCAGAGAAATGCAAATCAAAACCACAATGAGATACCATCTCACACCAGTTAGAATGGCAATCATTAAAAAGTCAGGAAACAACAGGTGCTGGAGAGGATGTGGAGAAATAGGAACACTTTTACACTGTTGGTGGGATTGTAAACTAGTTCAACCATTATGGAAAACAGTATGGCGATTCCTCAAGGATCTAGAACTAGACCCAGCCATCCCATTACTGGGTATATACCCAAAGGATTATAAATTATGCTGCTATAAAGACACATGCACACGTATGTTTATTGCAGCACTATTCACAATAGCAAAGACTTGGAATCAACCCAAATGTCCATCAGTGACAGATTGGATTAAGAAAATGTGGCACATATACACCATGGAATACTATGCAGCCATAAAAAAGGATGAGTTTGAGTCCTTTGTAGGGACTTGGATGCAGCTGGAATCCATCATTCTTAGCAAACTATCACAAGAACAGAAAACCAAACACCGCATGTTCTCACTCATAGGTGGGAACTGAACAATGAGATCACTCGGACTCAGGAAGGGGAACATCACACACCGGGGCCTATCATGGGGAGGGGGGAGGGGGGAGGGATTGCATTGGGAGTTATACCTGATGTAAATGACGAATTGATGGGTGCAGCACACCAACATGGCACAAGTATACATATGTAACAAACCTGCACGTTATGCACATGTACCCTACAACTTAAAGTATAATAATAATAAATAAATTAAAAACAAAAAAGACATACAAATCACCAACAGGTATATGGAAAAAAATGCTCAATATCACTAATCATCAAGGAAATACAAATAAAAAAGAATGACTTATCAAAAAGACAAAAAATAACAAATGCTGGTGAGGATGCAGAGGAAAAGAAACTCTAATACAGTGTAATGGAAATGTAAATTAGTATAACCATTATGGAAAACAGCATGGAGTTTGTAAAAAAAAATAAATAAATAAAATAAAAATAAAAAAAGAACTACCATGCAATTCAGCAATGTCACTATTGGGTATTTATCCAAAGGAAAGGAAATCAGTATATCAAAGGAAATTAGTATATCAAAGGGCTACCTGCACCTCCATGTGTATTTCAGCACTATTCATAATAGCCACGATATAGAATCAACCTAAGTGTACATCATTGGATGAATGGGTAAAGAAAATGTGGACACACACACACACACGAGTAATATTCAGCCATAAGAAATGAAATTCTGTTATTTGCAGCAATGTGGATGGAACTAGAGGTCAGTATGTTAAGTGAAATGAGCCAGGCACAGAAAGACAAATATTGCATGTTCTCACTCATGTGGGAGCTAAAAAAATGTTAATCTCATGGAAGAGAGTAGAATGATGGTTACCAGAGAGGCTGGGAAAGGTGGAGAAGGGAATGAAGAAGAGATTGGTTAATACGTGCAAAAGTACAGTTGGAAGGATTAAGTTCTAGTGTTTGATAACACAGTAGGGTGACCAGAGTTAACAGTAATTTATTGTATATTTCAAAATAGGTAAAAGATTATTTGAAATGTTCCCAACAGAAATAAATGTTAAATGTTTGAAATGATGGATATCCTAAGTATCCTGATTTGCTCACTGCACATTGTATGCATGTATCAAACTATCACATGTACCTCATAAATATGTATCAATAAAAAAGTCCTCTTGTTCACACTGTTAAAAAAAAAAAAAAAAAAAAAAAAAAAGCAGAACATATGACCACAATATGGTTTTTAAAAAAAGACTTGAAGAAAATATGTTGCAGTCTTAAATAAGGAAGGTCGAATGATATGTGGGTGATTTTTTTGTGTGTGTGGCACAGTCTTTGCTCTTCCTGCCATTAGAGCTAGAGCTTGACTCCACTCTGAATCCAGGCTGGCCCCGAGGCCTGCTGGGCCCACAGAAGAGGCCAGTGCTGAGCCCAGCCTCTAGACAGACTGCAAGCCGCTGCCTGCCCTCCAGGAACCCTGAGGGCCAGGTAAGAGTCGACCATCCTGGGCAGCCATGCAACTCAGCTTCAGTGTTTGCAGAGGTACCACGGCTCATACTGCTACACCAGGAAGCCCAAGTCACACAGAGGAGCCCCACTGAGACTGAGGATGCAAGTGAGACCAGCTGTCCTGCCATCTCTGCCAAGTGCCACAGAGGAGGGAGCTGCCCTTAGCCCTCTAGACCACTCAGCCGGCAACTGCAGACCAGTGAGGCACCTCACCCTGTGCCACATGGAACAGAATTTCTCAACTGTACCTATCCCAATTCCTAGCCTGGCTTATTGTTGTTTTAATACTGAGTTTTCAGGGAATATGTTACTCAGCAATAACCAGCTTGTGTCTTTTCCTCTTTTATATATCATATGATGAGCCAGACATAGAGAAAGAAATGCACCCGGGGAAGTTACCCTGAGCTGCGGTGAGATTCTACAGTGACGGGAGAGTGGTTTAACCTGTGCTGCACTTGTCCTTGATCCGGTGTCTGTTTGGACAGCCTGGCCCCTTTGAACAGGCAAAGACAGGCACACCTAAGCCAGCCTCTTGTGGGGCTAAAGGCAGGCAGCTCACACTCCCATGAAGATGCCACTCTCAGAGCCACCAAGGTGTCTAACGCAGCCTCCGCCTGGGCCAGCTACCCTGGTGCTGAGGGCACTAGGGCCAAGGGGAGGCCACAGCCCACCTGCAGGTCCCCACCCTGGCTGTGCAGGTGAGGCTCCACCTCAGTATGGCCCTCACCCTGATGGAATTCCCTGAGAACCGGGAAGACAGATGGCACTATGAAGACCTATCGCAAGGCCATTTCTCACCCTCCTCCTGGTTCCAGCCACGCCAGGGTCTTCCTTGGTCCCCCTCCTCCAGGTGCAGCAGCAAACGACAGGACTGCTTGCCTGTAGTTAGGAACCCACCACTGTGCCGTCTGGCCCAGTGTCGTGCTGGAGGACTGGGGCTGCAGGGGCTGACACCAGGCTGATCTCGCCTTTGCCATCTGTGTAAGTAACAGACTGAATCATTTGGGCTCGCTGTGTCCTTGCTGGCTGAGCCTATGGAAGTGGACAGGCTCCCCTCGCAGCTGCCGCTGCTGAGCTCAGGAACTGCATGACTGCTTAGTGCTCACACTGCTGCCACAATCCGACCTTGCAGGGCTGGCCCTGCTGCTCCAGGGGCATCTGGTCTGTGCCTCTGCACATGCTGAGACCCTTGCTTGGAGTACTCATCTTCTGATTGCATTTGCAGGTCAAGTGCATACATTCTTGGCTACCCTGGGAGCCCTCCCACAGCCACCGACTGGTCAGGGATTCCCTTCCACACACACCCCATTTGTGACCTCTCACTCTGATATGGAGAAGTGTGTGTACCAAATCCATCTGGAGTTGTCAGCTGTGAAAAGGGAACAGTAGCCCATCCAGCTAGCACAGAAGGAGCCTACTGGGGGAGGCTTGCAGCAGCAAATGTGGGCCCCATCTATCTACCTTCTGCTTATGGAGAACGTTGAGCCCAGACCAGGGCTGGGTCCTGCGGGTGGGAGACAGGGAGTGATGGGCAAGGCTGGAACAGCAGTGTGTTCAGGGTTGGGGGATGACAGCTTCTGCTGCTGACAGTCACAGTAGAGAGCATGGTTCTTTGAGCTTCTGAGCCTTCCCCAAACCCTGCTTGCCTGCAGAGAGGGCATGCCTGGTGTCCATGTCTAGCTGGGCCTGCAGTGTCCCCCTCTGAGAAAGACAGGTCACCTCTTGCAGATGCAGCAGTGCCTTGAGGGTAGGCACATGATCCAGTTCCTGATGTGTCCGGAAGTGCTAAGCAGCCTTTGCAAGAGCTCCATGGGTTCTGGTGCAGGGCAGGAATGAGACCAGATCCGGGATCAGACAGTCCCAGTGCAGTCCCAGCTCAGCCATTTCCAGCCATGACCTTGGGCTGGCACTCAACCTCCACAAGCCCCTCTCTTCTCTCTGATCAGGCACAGATTATAACAGGGATCTTTTAGAGTAATTGTGATGAATAAAGAATGTAAAATGTGTGGAAGTAGCCAATTGGAGGCCTTAGAAATGCCAGATTCTTAAAAATATCCATGATTACTATCGTAAAGAAACAAATTAAAAAACATTTCTTGGGCCAGGGTGGCTGACACTTGTAATCCCAGCACTTTGGGAGGCTAAGGCAGGAGGATCACTTGAGTCCAGGAGGTCAAAATCAGCCTGGGCAACACAGTGAGCAAGGGCTTGGGTGTAGGTGGTTTTTTGAGAAATGAAACAATCCAGGAAACATAAGTAAGGGAGGGGGAATGAAATGCAGAGGAAAGTAGGCAGCACAGAGTTTGATCTGAGCAAGCAACCACTGTGGGCGGCCAAGGGCCATCCCGCTGGGGCCTTTATGAGCCTTGGAGCACATGCCCAGATCCCCTGCCATGGCAACAGACCCTCACATATACAGTCCAGTGCTCCTCAGCAAGGTTGCCCAGACTACTCAATGGGGAAAGGACAACCTTTTCAACAGATGATGCTGGGAAAACTGGATCTCCACATGCAAAAGAATATATTTGGACCTTTACCTCACACCATATATAAAAATTAACTGAAAATAGATGAGAGACATAAACATAAGAGCTAAAATTGTAAAACTCTTAGAAGAAAACACAGGGGAAAAACTTCATGACATTGGCTTTGGCAATGATTTATTAGATATGACACCAAAAGTACAGGCTACAATAGCAAAAATTGATAAATTGGACTACATTAAGTTTTAAAAATTCTGTGAATCGAAGGACACAATGAACAGAGTGAGAAGGAAACCAGCAGAATGGAAGAAAATATTTGCAAATCATATATCTGACAAGGGGTTAATACCTAGAATATATAAAGTACTCCTACAGCTCAACAGCAACAACAACAACACACACACACACACACACGCAATTCAAAAATGGGTAAGGGATTCAAATAGATGTTTCCCAAAGAAGATATATAAATGACCAAAAAGCACATGAAGATGTGCTCAACATCACTAATCATTGAGGAACTACAAATCAAAACCACAATAAAACACCACTTCATACCCATTAGGATAGTTGCTATCAAAAAAAGCAGAAAATAACAGGTGTTGAGGAGAATATGGAGACACAGGAACCCCTGTGCACTGTTGGTGGGAATGTCAAATGGTGCAACAACTACGGAAACAGTACAGTGGTTCCTCAAAAAATAGAACTACTATTTGACCCAGAAACTCCATTCAGGGTGTGTGATCAAAATAATTGAAAACAGGGATTCAGGCCGGGCATGGTAGCTCATGCCTGTAATCCCAGCATTTTGGGAGGCCGAGGTGGCTGCATTATTTGAAGTCAGGAGTTTGAGACCAGCCTGGCAAACATGGTGAAGCCCCTTCTCTACTAAAAATACAAAAATTAGCCGGACTGTAGTGGCGCACACCTCTAATTCCAGCTACTTGGGAAGCTGAGGCAGGAGAAACACTTGAGCCTGGGAGGTGGAGGTTGCCGTCAGCTGAGATCATGCCACCGAACTCCAGCCTGGGCAACAGAGTGAGACCCTGTCTCAAAAAAGAAAGAAAGAAAGAAAGAAGAAAGGAAGGAAGGAAGGAAGGAAGGAAGGAAGGAAGGAAGGAAGGAAGGAAGGAAGGAAGGAAGGAAGGGAGGGAGAGAGAGAGAGAAACAAAGGAGAGAGGGAGGGAGGGAAAGAAAGAAAGAGAAAGAAAGAGAAAGAAAAGAAAACAGGGATTCAATTGCATATTTGTACACAATCCAAAAGCAGTATTTTTCATAATCATATTTTCACAATGGCCAAAAATGTTGATGGATGACTGAACTAAGTGTTGATGGATGACTGAATTTATTTTTCCAAATGTGGTCTATACATACAATAAACTGATTCAGCCTTATAAAGAAAGGAAATCCTGACCCCTGCTACAGCATGGGTGAACCTTGAGGACATTATGCTGGGTGAAATTAGACAGCCACAGGAGGACCAACACTGTATGATGTCACTTATACGGGATACTAGAGTGGTCAAATTCATAGAGACACAAAGTAGATTGGGGGTGGCAGGGGCTAGGGCAGGGGGATGGAAAATTGTTTAATGGGCACAGAGGTTCACTTTTATAAGATAAAAAGAATTATGGGCCAGGTACAGTGGCTCGCGCCTGTAATCCCAACACTTTGGGAGGCTGGGGTGGGCAGATCACTTGAGGCCAGGAGTTCAAGCCTGACCAACATGGTGAAACCCTGTCTCTACCAAAAAACGCAAAAATTAGCCAAGTGTGGTGGTGCACACCTGTAATTCCAGCTTCTTGGGAGGCTGAGGTGGGAGAATTGCTTGAACTGGGGAGGCAGAGGCTGTAATGAGCAGAGATCATGCCACTGCACTTCGGCCTGGGTGTCACAGAGTAAGACTCTGTCTCAAAAGAAAAGAATTCTGGAGTTTGGTTGCACAACAATGTTTATGTACTTAACGCTACCAAATATAACAATGGTTAAGATGAAAAATATTACATGTATTTTGCCACAATCAAATTTTTAAAATAGTCATTAGATATTATATCCTTAATGACATATAACTTAAGGATAAAAAGAACTGTGCAAAATAAAATAAAAACAATACAAACACTTTAAAAAAAAAAAAAAAAAGTGCTCCCTGTGAGGCTACAGGACAGAGATACTGGAGTCTTTATCCACCAGCTCTGTTCTTCATGGGCCGAGGACTGTTCCCAGGGCATTCCATCCATGAACTTCCAGGCTGCCCTGTCCCCAGGCTGCTGAGCCCCTCGAAGAGGTGAGCAGTCTGTGTACACGTGTACAGGACATGTACCCCAGCCTGGGGCCTCGCAGAGGTGGCTGAGGACCCACAGTGGGCATTCACAGGGCCTACCCACCCCCTTCGCACTCTGCCCACTCATTCAGTCCTCACAAGAGGTGACTGTGGATCTCTCCAATGTACAGATGAAGAACCTCACTCAGAGAGGTTGAGTGACTTGCCCAAGGTTGCACAGTCAGGAAGTCACAGATGCGCAACCAGGCGGTGGCTCCAAGTCCATGCTGTGCTGCTCCCATGGATGAAGACCCAAGGGTGTCCCCACCAATGCTGGCTTCTGGTATCATTTAGCCACAGTCTCATTGCACAGCTGACTTACACCCGACCCATGTGGCTCACAGACATCCCAGAGATGAAAAGGAAGCAGAGTACCCCCAGGAAGGCCGGTTTTCTACAAAGGGCAACTCCAGGGCTTGTGTCTTACTGTCTGTGGTCGATGGATCAGCGAATAGCCCAGCAACTGTGGCCCCCACCAGCCCGAGTGCGGCCCACTGCCCTATTGATTCTGCGAGGCCACAGACCCCTCGCCCCTGCAGAGGGTCAGCTGGTAATCACGTGGCAGCCGCACCAGGCAGCAGGAGGCAGACAGCAGGGCCTCCTCTTGGCAGCTCTTGGTCTTTCATTAAAGCATGCCCAGCCTGGGGTGTGGCCGGCAGGAGGCAGGAGGTCAGTGCAGAGGAGGCTATGGGCCAGGCTGCAGTTAAATCTTTCTCCTGCTGTCCCTCCAGGCAGGCCACAGAGCAGCCTTCCCATCTGCTGCATTGGGCAGTGGCGTGAGGGACAGGGAGGGGCTGCTCCGTGTCACCCACTCCCACCCATGGGGGCTGAGCTACTGTGCCCCAGCCCCTAGAGGTTGTCCATGGAACTGGACAGGGTATTTCTTGAGGGTAGGGCAGGTGAAGGTCTGGGGGTCTGCGATGAGGCCTTCAGAGATGGGGTCTCCCTACTCCCTGTGCAACCAGAGCCCAAACTAAGGCGGGGATGGACTTCGCCCTCAGACTTGGGAGTTGGTCACAGTTAAGGAGGCGAGAGGCCATCCCAGAGGAAGGTCAGCTCAGGAGGCTAGGGCCCCTAGGTTAGGGGGCAGGGGACCCCAGTCCTCGGCCTCACCTGGGGTGTTCAGGGTAGGGTTGCCATAGTGCCTGCAGGCTCCTCAGATGAGAGGCCTCTCTCAGCTGCAGCCTCCACTCTTATCCCCTTAACTGGAAGGGAACAGGTCAGTGTGGCCTCCTTAGCTGCTCCCTACACGAGGCTGGCTGACCTACTTTAGGCCCCAGCCACAGCAAAATCATGGTCTGGTAGCCCCTCTCCAGATGACACAAAACTTCATTTCTTCATTTAGTCCTGAGAAAACCAGCCTTGGAACCCAGATTTCTGTTCAATTCATTCTGCTCTCTCTCTCCCTGTGTCTCTCTCACACCCTGCCAGCCTCAGGGCCTTTGCATGTGCTGTGCCTCTGCCTGGAGTCCATTTCCCGACACTCTGCCTTTGATTGCTGCTGAAATGGCCCCTCCTTAGGTCAATCTTCCTTGACAGTCCCTCCCCAAGATGAGGTGATGGCTCCCTTACTAAGCTGACACAGTACCAGGGACCACTCCTTCCAGCTGTCTCTCATAATAATGATAGTAAACATAATAGACAGTTACTGCATATGAGGCACTGGTTTAAGTCCATTATGAGGCTCATCTAACCGAGTAATGCCTCACAACGACCCTATGAGGAAGATAACCTTGTGGTGGCAGATGGCAGTAGAGCCCCTCTGGAGTCCACCCTACACCCAACACCCACAGGGAACTGCCTGGAGCAGCGAACAGTAGGAGGCTCAGAAGGACACTGAGCATCACCCAAACCCAGGTCCTAAAAGGAGGGTGTGGCACCCTCCTGCCTCCTATGGTGCCCTCCTGCCTCACTGTCTTCCTCTCTCCCTGGGGACCTTCACCCTGGGAACCCAGCCACCCTATTACAAGGGGGCCCAGGCCATGAATACTCCACATACAGGTGTTCCAGCTAAAAGCCCCCTCTGACCCAACACAGCTACCAGTCATGTGTGCATGTAAGCCTTCACATGGCTCTGCCCCTCGGCCCCCAAACCCCTGCCTTCAGGTCTCCCAGCTGAGGTCCCAGAGATGACAGAGCAGAGACAAGTCATCCTCGCCTTGCCCTGTCTGAATTCCCAACCATGGGAAAAAGGAGAAATGTTTGGAGGTGAATTTCACACAATGGTCTGTCACGGCTGGTTAATGTCCCCACTTAATACGAGAGGAAACGGAGACACGGACAGGGTGGGCAGCTGGCCAAGGTGACACAAACAGTGGGGTGGATTAGCCTTTGTTCATCATTTTCATTCCCCCTCCATGAGTGGAGTGTCCTCCCCACCGCAGTGATGCGGAGCTCACCAGTGTGACCTGCATTGGCCATTGGAACATGGTCAGAGGTGGAAGGTGTGAGTTCTAAGCTGAGGCTTTAAGAGGCACCTTCAGGGAACATCCAAAATCTGCCACGAGGATTGCCCAGAAGAGCTGTCAGTCCAAGAAGCAGGAAGGATGGGCCACCCAGCCAGGGCCGGGGGTGAGGGTAAATGCCAACTATGAGGCCCGGCACTTGGGGCAGCTGTGACGCAGCATTACTGCATAACTGATGCTACAACTGGCCCGTGCTGTGGCTGTGCATATAGCCAGGGTCAGCTGGCCTCAGAGCCTGTCTCGGAACCATTAACCCACATCTCGGGTTTGCAGGTATGCTCCCCGTCCCCTGTCATAACACAGGGATGAGCTGTCCCCAAGCACCCTTCTGGAATCCTAGAACCAGAACATCCAGGAGCAAGATGATCTGGGTTTACACCGTGAAGTTTGCTATATGGTAATAGTGACCCAAGAGGACTGCGTATGGCCTTCAGTCAGATTCAAGAGCCCCTTGAGAAGGTGGCCCCCAGCCCTGGGCACTCACCCAGCCCCCCGCTGTGCCCTGTGACCTGGTTCCTGTGGGAGCAGCCCTCCCGGGGGGCCCAGTGCAGGGACAGAGCTTGGCTGGCCCTGGGTGGACAGAGGAGAGGGCAGCTATTTGCATCTCCCTTCTTTCTCCCTGGGGGAAGCCCAGGGTGAGCAGATCTGCCAGGCCCTCTGCAGGCAATACCCCCGAAAAATACACAGAACTCCCCAACCAGGGGACAGGGCCAAACTCAGCTCCCTGTGGCATTTGACACAGTCTCCCAAGAGGGAGGAGGGCACCAACGGGGCTGGGGGACAGAGGAGAGACCCCCTCCTGCAGCCATCCCTGTGTGGACAGCCCCCACCTGAAACTCTCATAGATTCTATTTCACGGATGAGGACGCCGCAGCCCAGAGAGGTTTGTGACGTGCCAGGGTCACTTGGCTGGAAATGAGGAGCTCGAATCATGGCCCTGGTCTGACAGAGCCCTGAGCCGGGCTCTCTGTCCCACCCCTCCCGACCTTGGCCTCTGGTAACACCATAAATGCACTTGAAAAAGGAGCCGGCCATCGTGCGACTGGACCCAGCCTCAGCCTTCCTCCACACCCTCGCCTCCCAGCCCCTTCCTCCCTGACCCCATTCATTATCTTTGCAGCTGTTATGCCCACTGCACGGCTCTCTCCCTGTAGCCTGCAAAACATGTCTTTCAACACCCAGCCCAGGTGTCTCCTCCTCCAGGGAACCTTCTTGGCTCTGTGGCCCGAGCCAGGTGCTTCCTCCAGGGTCCCCCAGACCTGGGCTTCTTTCTTTTACAACAAGGACCCGATCCCCCTCTGAATTCTAATTATTTGTATACACATGTGTCTCCCCCAACCCTACCACCCTGGGAGTTCCTTGAGGGCAGGCATAGAACTTTGTGTTCACCTCTGTGTCCTCAGCCCAGCCTGGAGCTTGGTACAGAGCAGACAACAGAAAGAATGAGTCAGAGGTCCCAGTGGACCACTGGCCAGATGCTGCCTGCAGGCCTTAGCAGAAATGAAGCCCCATCGCAGATGTAGATTGTAGGACCTCCAGATGCGTAATTAAGATTTTAGAGTGAGACAGAAACACAGGGACTTCTCTGGTGCCATTAATCAATGTAAATGATGCCACTAACACGCAAAGGATGGTGACAGAATGTCAAGGTCAGGTATTGGTCAAGGGAGCTGTGGGCAGAGGGTGGGGCAGGCAGGAGCTGGGGACCTGGGTTCCAGGGGGATGCAGGGAAGAACCTAGATGGTTCCCTCCAGGCCACGGAGGGGTGGCCTGCCAGTTGCCTGCCAGCCTGGGATCCCAAGCGCAAGCTCATGTCCCCGAGGTCCATGCCTTGCTCCCCAACCCTCCCTTCACCGCGGGATCAGTGAGAGCACTCTGTCGGGCTCCAGGACACTCAGAGCAGTGGCCTGGGGACATCTGCTCCTCTCCGCACACAGGCAACACGCTGGGCCTGCCCGTGGCAGGGAGTGAGTTCAGAGGCCACCCTCACTGCCCTTCTAAGAAGTGTGCCTTGCATCTCATGAGATCGCCCCCAGGTCAGTTTCAGCCTAGGCATTGGATGTGGGGTCAGGAAAGGGGAGAAGCCTGTGAGGTATTTGTCCCCACCTCATCCAGAAGCTAGTCCACTCCATTCAGGAGAAGTGCTATCGGGTGAGGGCCCAGAGGCCCCAGGGGCCAGACGGGAGGCCAGTCTGCAGGTCCCTCACCCACAAGGAGGTGGCCCTCCCTAACCTAGCGAGTGTCCCGGGAGCCAAGTCCGGCCAGGTGGCTCTGACAGTTTAGGAGAAACCAGAAATCAGGATTCTTATGTGAAATACACAGATGTTCAAATGTTACCCCAGAAATGAGAGACAAAACGTGTGGGAGGGGACAGCAATGCTGGGCCTACAGTGGCGGCTCGGAAAAATGGGATGCGCAGGAGTGGGGGGCTCCCAGGGTACACACAGCAGCGGTGACCCCTCCCAGGAGAGGTGGACTCCAGGCCGGGAGGGCACAGGCCCAGGCGGCTGCATGGCAGGGTGCCAAACAGCCTCTAATCCGAACAACCTCTCTCTGGGGTGAATGCACCAGGTCCCTTTTCACAGTGAGGAACTAAGGCACAAGGAGGTGAAGTCACTGGCATAGAGGCACACAGTGGCCTTGGTGAAGCCAGGCTTGAACCCCAGATCCCAGGGACAGGACGCCTAGCAAATTTTCCTAAATACAGTAGTTCCCCCTCATCTGGCTAGCACCAAACCCCACATCCACTACGCATACATTTCGTTTCTGAATTAGGCACAGTAAGAGATGAATAACAACAGCCAATAATAAAACAGATCAATCCTGACAATATTGCATAATCATGTCAATGTAGCCTCTCTCTCTCCAAATATCTTCTTGAACTACCCTCACCTATTTTTGGATGGTGGTTGGCCACGGGTAACTGAAACTGTGGATAAGGAGGAACCACCCCCGTTATGTGGCTCGGGCATAACAGTAAAACAGTGTTTTGTGGGTTTTGTGGTGGATTTTTTTGCACTATGGAATTGCTATCTTCCAAGCCCCCGTCAGAGACTTCCCGTTTAAAAGGACTCATCGTCGCAGGCAAGGAGAAGTCCCAGAAAACTCCTGGCAGACTCTTGGGTCACTGTGAGACCCTCAGCCTCTCTTCCTTGGGATTCATGTGACACTAGGGAGGGAGACCCCAAAAATGCCTGAAATGGGATTTTCCTTCCACCTCTGGCCAAGCCTGATTACATTTGGTTTGTTGAACTGTGCCATGTGTCTGTCCAGTCCTATGGCACGGCCCACGCACTGCGCTTCACTGTCACAGCACCGCAGGAGGAGAGGCTTTGTCATCGTTCCCTCTGCAGCTGAGGGAATCCCGGCCCAGAGGCTCGCTCCAGGCCCAGGGTGCTCGCAGGGGCTGAGCCAGGGCGGAAGGAGTGGCCCCCGCGGTCACATGCACACCAAAAGGGGAGAGATGGGTCCAGGACCACAGTCAGGGCAGGCGAGGGTGCAGTGGTCGGAAGGACACAGAAACACAGACCTTACACCAGGAAGGCTGTGGAAGGCCCAGGCCAGCCGCAAGGGTGGTGCGACCTGCCAGGATTGTGGTGGATACAATTTGCCTAGCCTCAGCCCTTGTACCAAAACATAGAATTTTGCAGGGGAGTGGATACAAAAGTAACTCATAGTCAACACAGGAAATCGGAAAAGTGCAGGAAAAAATGCAAAAGAAAATTTAAATTGTTCATAACAATACTAACCAGAAACACACTGTATATGGTTTGGAATATTTCCCACCAACGTGTTTGGGGTTTTTTTGTGCAATCAAGATAATACTGTGTATACAACTATCTAATAAGCTTTATTGCAGTAAACTCAGTAGCAGCTTCCCCATTGTGATAATAATTGTGAACACCCACTTGTAATAAGCCCATGGTGTCCCAGCCTGGAGCCACCGTGCGGGATTTACTCAGCCTTCCCTTTTACACGGACAGCTATGTTGTCTCATTTTTCACATGCACAAACAACTCACAACAAGAGGAACATAATTGTGAAAAAAGATTTTTCTTTTTTACTGTCTTTTGCATTTAAAAAATTTGGAACATGGAAACAATTCAAAGACTACAAAAGGATATGTAGAAAAAGTGAGTTTCTCTCGTTCATTCCCACTGCCTTTGCATCCTGAGGCAGCAGCTGGTCCTGGGCACTGTGTCTCCTCTAAGAGGCTTTCCACACACATCTAAACACACATACTCCAACACTCGCTCCATTTTCTCCACAATCCGCAGCATGCAGCCTGCTGTGTCCACCTCACATACACACTGGACCTTGTCTTCACTGGGATGTCCAGATGAGTGAGTGGCTACAGAATAGCATGGTGGGTGAGTGTCTCGTGAGCTGACAAACTAGCTTTCCAGAAAAATGCAGAGCTCTGAGTTGTAGCCATTGCCGATGCCCATGGTGTAAATATTGCACCATGTCGGGGCCAAGCTACCAACAGTCTAACAACTGACTGATGAATTGTCCAGAATACTTAACACTCATCTCTCAAGAGCTAGAATGAGCTGGCTCTAGCCCAGAAGGTTAATAGCCTTTTGTATGGAGGAGTGGGATAAGAAAATGATAGCCTAAATAAATAAATAAAAAGAAAATGATTGCCTTAGGATTAATCCCCAGATGTGGAATTTCTAGATTCAAGGATATAAACATTTTTATTTTTATTTTTATTTTATTTTATTTGAGACAGGGTCTCACTCTGTCACTCGGACTGGAGTTAAGTGGCTTGATCATGGCTCACTGCAGCCTTGACCTCCTAGGCTCAAGCAATCCTCCTGCCTCAGCCTCCTGAAGCTGGGACTACAAATGTGCACCACCATACCCAGCCTTAACGTTTTTAAGGCATTGGTAGATTAACAAAATTACCACCAGAAAGGCTGGGCCAATTCACATGCCCACCTGCCAAGGCCAAGCATGCCCATCTGAATACACCTTCACTCATGTTGGGTGCTCTCAGGTTTTTAATCTTTACTAAAGAATGTGAAATATCAGTGTCATCTCGTGACTTTAATTTGCCTGGCGGGGGGGTAGCGGTGGTTGGGGAGGCAGTCACACCACTGCTGCTTAGCTAAGAAAAGCCAGCTGCAGGTGGACCCTACTAGCAGCCCTGTCTCTCCAGCCTGGGCGGTGGCTCCTGGTGCAGCAGCGTGCAAGGGTGGGTGCAGCAGTGTGCAAGGGTGGGATGCCAAGGTCCAAATGACTTTGACAGCCAGTCCTGTCCTAGAGCCACACACAGGAAAATCAGGGCCCTTGAAGGGTCTCTAGTGGACATTCCAATGCCTGGCCTGCCAGCCCCCAGCACTGCTGGGTTTGCAGTAAGTCTAGTCTACATCTCCGCCCACACTCGAGGGAAGTGCACGTAGGTGCGTGGGCGTGTATGTGTTTAAGGTGGGCCCAGGGAGGCAGCAGGAAGAGTCCTTTCCAGTGTCCCCAGTCTCCAGACTCCTTCTCCCTGCACAGCCCCCATGGGTTTATAAGCTCTGAGAGGACACCGTACTGGGAACAGCTATGCATGAAGAAAAGCTATGCATTTCACATGACCATACTGAAATACACTTCTTGACTTGTCATAACTCATGAGCTTTTTAAAAAATTATAAACCTTCCACAGTAATGATTATATCCCCAATAACATCCCTCAAAATATTTTAGTACTATATTAATAGTACTCTTGAATGTTTGTGCTCTATTCAAATTCATGTTCTGAAGTTCTATCTACCTATATGATAGTATTTGGAGATTGGGCTTTGGGGATGTAGTTAGGATAAGATGAGGTAATAAAGTCAGGACCATCACTATGGGATTAGTACCTTTATAACAAAAGAAACTAGAGCTCACTTTTTTTCTCTATGCTTTTCATATATTATTGTCAACAAATAATTTAAATATACAAAGGGTTAAGTGGATTGAGAAAGATATTATCAGGCAAGTAAATGATAGTTTTCCATATTCCAGAGAGAAAGTTTCAAGTTGTTTAACAACTGAATAACCTTTATAAAAGAATATATTACTTTTAGCAAGTAGACTGAATTGTTAATTTGTGACTTTATTGTCAATCTTGTGTAAATTGGGCAGTTGTTTTATGTATTTTAAAGAGTACTAGAGATTGTCCTTTTAAGTTATCAATGTAAATCATTTACATGGTCAATATTATAAAAATATTTATTCCATATTTATTTGCTGTGCCCTATAATAATTCCATAGTTACACCTTTATCAGCATAATTCAGTATAGTAATTTGTTTGTACTAAATGTTGGTCGTTATTAAGGATATTTCCTTCCCAGACATATCCCGTTTCTTGACCCCTGTAGTAGGTAGAAAGAGGATTATACATGATTATACATCAGCTTTAGTGCTTATATTCCAATTTTTTCTGGGGTCATAGCCATTGACTGATTATAAAAGGACAATTCTGTACAGAAATGAGTTCCAAGGTAGCATTCATTGATTACAGTTTATTGATTGCCCATGGGCAATAGCCTCTAATCTTCTACTATCTGGATCATTCCTACTGATTATATATTGAATATAAATAGTTATTCATGGTAATAAGCAGCTAGGAAGCTGTGCTATAAGCTACATTTTCATTTTATATATTCAGGTACTCTGAGTCGCATATCTTTTTCACAATTTTTAAAATCTTAGCTTGGTATTCTAGGATTTCAGACTACACAATTCTGATTCCATTTCCTTTAATGTAACAAAATTATCTCCCTGAGTGAATACCCAGGATTATTTTAATGTTTGAGTTTTAGATTAGTAGCCAAATATGTTAAGGTTATAATAAGGCCAGATTTATAAAGCTTCTCCTCTAGTTTACGGAATTCCTGTCCGTAACTTTATTTCCGAAGTAAAAACTCTTCCAGAGCTTCTCTTTGACTTAGGAGGATATTCTCACTTCCCACTACTTCTTTTCAAATATAGTAGGTATAACTTGTTAAAGGTTCTCAGGCCAGTTAAAATGGCACCAAGATTTCATTTCCTATGATTATCTGGTCAATGCATTTTAAATCTAATTTTTTTCCCATAAATCATATTAACTCAGAATCTCTTCAAAATATTTCAATCAGTAGCACTACTTTCTTTAGGAGCAGACAGCTCATACCCAAGTTATCTACATACATCTTAGTTTGACAGGACTATACAATTTTTCATAATTCCTCTATCTATATCCTGGGGCTTTATATAATGCATTCTTTTTATGTACAGCTATTTTTGCTGAAACCAAATTATTCAGACATTGTGTACTATTTGTGCATGATTATTTTAATATCAGAGAACATGGCCAAGCAGCATGTAGTTAGACTCTGTATGCAGACTTCCTCCTTGTTAAATTATTTTGTGCCCTCTTTGGCTTTAAAAATTATTGTATTAATGTTATCCACAAAAAATTTACCTTTTAATTTTAATCTAACAAAAAAATCAAATGCTGGACTTACTACATATACTATGGCAGAAATGAAATCTCTAAGGGAGCTAGAACTGTGTTCTTAGTACACGTAGTAGACTTATTCTTTGCCCCCTAATATCTTTCTGAAGATACCAGTTCAATTTAATTGCTTTTGAGGAGATTTGTTGAGCAGGGACTTTCCTATGAGAAAGCCTTTTAGACATTACCCTGGACAGCTGACCACAAAGTGATAAATCAGCACATCTAGAGGCCCTGTTATGGACTGAATGTCTGTGCTCTATTCAAATTCACATTTTGAAGTTTTATCTACCTATATGATAGTATTTGGAAATAAGGCTTTGGGGATGTAATTAGGATAAGATGAGGTAATAAATATGGGACCTTCATGATGGGATTAGTACCTTTATAAGAAAAGAAACCAGAGCTTGCGTTTACTCTCTATGCTTTTTATATATTATTATAATCAATAGCCACAATTCTCTGAGTTAAATAAAATTTGGGTCTCCATATTTCAGATAAAAGTATTGCCAAGTTTAACTACTTGTACCAGGTAACAGCTCTGTAAGACTAGTGACTAATATACAAGAAATGTGATCATAGAAGCTAAAGGTGAACATGAACAGTATTTTATTATAAATAAATACTCTGACCATATTAATTTTTCCTCAAACAGCTGTGTACTATGAAACTCTGCTTTCTTCTCAGGCCTGAAACGCATTATCCACTTTATTTCTGCACTGCTGTGAAACCTTTATAATAGCATTCATTACATGGAATTCAATTATTGGTTTCTATTTCAAGTTCTTCATAGTAAACTTGAGAGTCCTAATATCTTTCCATTACAGTGCAATACGATGCAAAAAGTCATTTTATAAAATAATATTTCTATCTTATTGGTTTTAGAGATATAAATATTATCTTGAAAAATAACAATTTGAAAATCTCAATAATCACTTTGACCCTTTTTATACTCAGTTTAAATTCCAGTCTCTTCACCTTTTGGGACACTCTGCTCCTCTGCTCTCTCTTGCACAATGTAATTTACCAAAATTATTTTGCTTTACCCTGGACACAATGATATTTTTATTTCTTATAAAAATCCATCTGATAATGAAGATACATTTCAAAACAAAGTAGACTTATTTGTCTCTATGTATTGATTTACATTTTACATCAAGCAATCTATTCTTCAGTTTAATACTAATGTTATTTCATCACAAATTCTCAAACAGTCATCTGAAGTAGTCTATCGATAAGAGAACTTTGTATAAGTATTTTCTATTATTGGTTTTTGGGACATTCTTGATGAACAGAAAAGATATATATTTTGCCTGAATTACAAGGTAAATGTAGGTGAAACAAAAAGTGAGGAAATGCAAAGTTAACCTATCAAATATTTAGAAGAATACAAATGGAGGCAGCCAGAACCATATGAAAAAAATACATTTATTTGATTTTATAAAATAAAATATTAAAAATAATCTAAGTTTTTTGATCCTCAAGAATAGTTTATGCCTATATTAGTTGAACAAAATTATCATTTTACAATTATCTGGCATATTGGTTGCTCATAATGTATCTTATATGTCAAATAAAAGCTCCCAATATGAATGGAGAAAATCATTTAAATGCTGTATAACAGATATCCAATAGCTCTTGATATTTTCAACTGTTTAATTTTAGTTTTGACTGGAATCAGCAACTCAAACCTCCCAAATCTGAAACAGAAAATTTAACAACATCAAGATTATAAGGTTTCTTTGATTACTTTTGTCCTCTGATTGGCTTCCTGTGCTGGCTACTTGATCAGCTAGTGACAGGACAAATCAGATAGAAATTTTCTAAAATTCTAAATTATGAACTATCAGATAGTTATACTTATTTTTTCAAATAAATGTGATTTTAAACTAACCTCTTATTTCTGCTCAATTTTGTCTTATTTTCTAATTATTCAAAAAGATGACTTTTAACAAATTAATATAAACATAAACCTCACATTGTACCCCATAAATATATTTGAGAAGAAATACTTTAGAATAAAAACAAGTTAACATATTAATTAAAAAGATAGCTTTACCCACCATATATAAGTATTTTACATTCTAGGAGGACTGTTTTGAATAACCACTACTGTGTTTACTATTTATTCTTAAGTTAAATGCTATAATAGTATATTTAGCTATGGTCATAAATACTTGAGTTATTTTGACTGAATAAAGTTTAGATAGAAATATGTCAAAGTTTTAAATGTAGAACTCCTAACACAAATGGAAAGTTATTTCAACCTGTCCATAAGTTTTAAGAATTCTAAGGAGAGGTACTGATCCCTGATAAGAATGAATGAGGAGAGAAGGTGACAGTGCCGATTTTGATTGCTTTTCTCCAGCTTACTGAACAAACAGAATAAAGAATTACTTTAGAGATATATAAGCAACTATGTTTAGCTGAAATAGGATTGCTGTGATAACAGCAAGTTAACAGAGAACATCTGATGAAATCAAAGGAAAACATAATCTCCACAAAAAGGAGAATAATATACAATTCAAATATAGTCCTGATTGGGAAGGAACATTAGTATTTAACTAAAGATAAATCATTAAGTTAAATAATGTATGGAGAAAGAAACATGTCAATTTTTATATAAATGCTCATATTTGCTTGGAAATATATTACCTGTTTTTCCTGAGAAATAATTTTGATGAAGTGTTATGTATTCAATTAGTAAAATATTTTGTCAACAGGACCATGTTTGAGTCAAGAAGTCCATATCTTATTTTACATGCTACTTAAAAATGCAAGAATGAAATAGGAAAGACAAATAGAAAGAGAGTGTGTAGCCGTGGCGTTATTGTGACAACAAATTGGATGAGTGATATGGAGACAAGAAGGAATTAATGCTGTGAGCAGAGACTGAGATTATATAGACAAGAATTTGAGATACGGATAAAAACACATTTGTTCAACCTATTAGCTAAAGAATATCTTGGAAGTTTCTCTCTCTTGCCATTTATCCTGCTAGTATGTTCCTGATCAGTTTAAATGACCAAGTGTGAATGAATCTATATGACTTTTCATTCTTTTCCATTGGCAACACTTCATGGAAAGAAACTATACAGGAAAGGGTTAGAACAAGTTATGAACAAGTTAGGAGAATTCATGATCCATCAATATTGAAATGTTTTTGGTTAGTATAACATAATAGAATACCGTTTGTTATGTTATATATGATAGAATACTATTATTAATGTTGCCGAGTATGGGGCTTCAAACTCCAGCATTTGCCAAAAGACTAAGAGGATTTTGCAAATTAAATTTGAATTAATAGTGTCCTGGCAGGAGCATGTAAAGCAGTCACAAGACTTGGTTATGCCAGATACTAAAAATTTGACATTAGGGAAGTCATTCAAACTCATTGGACATTCACCTGTATGGTTTTGTCTTTATTTCTTTCATTTTCCTGATTAGATTACATTGCTCATTATATTAACATGTTTTGAGAATATTAATTATTTTAATGTTTTTCGATATATTTTATATGTATTCTGTGTGATACCACATATTCATTAGGAAACCTAAAATAAAAAAGACAGGAGATAAGTCTTGATGAGGTTATGGCAAAAATGAAACCTTCATAGATGATTTTGGGGATGTAAAATGATGCAACTGCTTAGAAAATTGCCTTAACAGTCTTCAAAAAATTAACCTTAGAGTTACCATACTACCTACCAATTCCACTGTTAGGTATATACCTTTCTGAGTCTGTACTGTGTTGTTATAGCAGAATACTATATACTAGGTAATTTATAAAGAAAACAAAATCATCTCACAGTGGAAGACAGAAGGGCAAAAGAGCTTGAAAAACAGCAAGGGAGAAAGACAGGGTCAAACTCACTTTTATAACAAGCCCACTCTTGTGATAATGAACCCACAATAACAACACAATAATTTATTCATGAGGGCAGAGCCGCCATGACCTCTACACCTGCCATTAGGTCCCACTTCTCCACACTATTGCATTGGCGATTAAGATTCCAACAAATGAACTTTGGGGGACACATTAAAATCACAACAGTACTCAAGATAATTGAAAACATGCAAACACAAAACATTTTCATGAATAGTCATAACCACATTGTTCATAATAGCCAAAAGTGGAAATAGACTAAATATTCATTAATTGATACACAATAAACAAAATGTGACATACTCACTCAAAGGAGTAATATTGATCTATAAAAATGAATGAAATACTGATACATGCTACAACATAGGTGAATCTTGAAATCATTATACTAAATGAAAGAAGCTACACACAAAAGCCTAATCATTTTATGATTATGTTTTTATGAAATGTCCAAAATTGACAAATTCACAGAAACAGAAAGTAGGTTTACAAGGAGGGCTGGAGGGGAAAATGAGGTGTGACTGCTAATGGGTATCTGGTTTCTTTTGCGTTAATGAAGATATTCTGAAATTAGAGTGATTATTGTAAAACTTTATGAATATACTATAATACACTAAACTGTGTACTTTAAAAGGTGAATTTGTGGTTTTGTGAATTAATCTCAATAGGAATAGAGTGATTATTGTAAAACTTTATGAATATAGTAAAACACACTAAATTGTATACTTTAAAAGGTGAATTTGTTGTTTTGTGAATTAATCTCAATAATAATGAAATTTAATATATTATAGGTGGAATTTAAGGTTCACTGTATAACATAATTCAGGTTCTACATTTTTAAAGTTTTATTTATAACTTTTGACTAGAAAGTTAACTTAGAACAAGAAATTTACTATTTCTTAAGCTTTTTATAATCACTTTATGTTAGAGTTATAATGCTTTATTAATTAAAATAGACTGGGTGTGAATGGAAAATAATTTCAAATGTGGAAACACATACAACTGACAAAGAGTTTATATTCAGAATACACTGAAGCTCACTTAAATCAATAAGAATAAACTAAGAATCTTATTTAAAATTGGTAAACATACTTGAACAGGAATTCTCAAAGAGGATATTCAAATGTCAGATATATTTTAAAATGGTCAGTCATCTTAGAAAATGCTCATTTATTCTTAGGAAGTTAAGATGAAAACTATGTATTATTGCATAAAATCAGAATAAATAGAATATTAAGAATAGTAATAACAAGTGTTGGCAACAATGTAAGGTATTAGTATATCCACCAAATTGCTGATAGAAGTTCAAATTTGTATTATTGTATTGGAAAACTCCTAGCTACTATCTACTAAAAATAGACATATACATACCCTGTAACCTAGCAATTCCACTCCGAAGGTATCAACCAGCAAAATGCAAAATGCCTGCATTGCTCTTTTAGCCCAAAGTCCATCAGTTGTAGATTGATGACTAGATCAATGAATAGATGATATTAGATTTTCATTAACAATGGAAATATATGAATAGCATATAAAAATAAAATTTAATTTTATCTATATGATATAACCAGACACACTTAATTTAATTAAAAATACATGCAAACCTAATATATGGTATAAAAATTCATGATTTTGATTAAGTTTAGGAAGACAAGAGCATTTAGTTATTAGAAGAGAACATAGGAACTTCTAACATGCTGGTAATGTTCTATATTTTGAGTTAGATGTGTTTACACAATCACTGAGCAGACCTACTGTGATTTCTGCGTTCTTTTGTATATTGTGCTTCCATGCAAATATTATTTAAAATTCAAGTTCACAACTAATATACATATGTGATCTCATATATATGAATACTTCTGTATAAAATCATATCTATACATTATTTATAAAATACATTATATTTAAAATAGTCTGTGTTCATAGCTGATAAATGCATTACATGTATAGGATATAACAAATATAGCATTTATAAATACAAAGGAAAAGTTCTAATTGAATGAAACACAACCTTTAGCAGTGCATATTTCTGGATATTGGCCTCGGATGGAAGAGGCTAGCAGGGACACTCAGTATTTACTTCTGAAAAATTAAAATTTTATTCTACTGAGATCACTCATATATTACATATATGAATTTTAATGCAAAATGATAAGCAACATTAAATACATGTTTTCTCATTAATGTTTTAAGAATTATAAAATTTAAATCATCTCAGTGTAGCGTGGGACCATTATTGAAGAAATGCTCGGTGGTAAAAATCAGTCACCTGTGTCAAGGCATTTTCAGACATGGAACAATATTCAGCAGGCAATAAGGTAAAATCTTGGCAATAATTACTATTCCTATACTCTACAGTTTCTTAAATCTGCAAAGTTTAAAATCTCAGCAAGTTTTTAAGGTATTCAGGGCAGTGGAATTATGTGGAAGCATTTATCTCATAAATCTGTTTTAAAATTTTACAATTCAATATTTTATGATCCTATGCCAAATCTATATGGCAGATACTGTCTACATTACATTCTTCCTGAGAGTGTGGCCTTTTACACTTGTTTTCAAAAATAAAATGTAACTACACCAGGAAGTTAAAAACAGCATTATTTAGTGAGATTCTAGTTATTATTTTTCTACTCAATATAGGTAATGCCTAGTGCTCCTTGGCACTATTCTGTAATTACTGAAGTTTCCCACCCCCCATAAAAAAGGAATACTTTTACTTAATCTATGTATTTAGTCATGTTCCAATCAGTTTTATTTAAAGCAACATGAAAAAAATAATGTTTTGAAGTCTCAAGTGATAAATTTAGAAGCAAGATTGAAGGAGGAAAGAAGTATTTCTTTTGATTAAGTGCAGCATATTTCTAAGAGTTGTCTGTAAAATAATTGGAATAATAGAAAAAATCCATCAAGTCTGTCAAAATGACTGCTAATTTTGAAAAAAGTGAGGATGGGCAACATTTATATAAAATCTATTAGTTAAGTAGCATTGGTTAGCAAGGTGGTAAAACGGCTGTATTTAAAGATCAGGTAAGTGGCTTGTCTTATAAACAAATTATTGTTTTCAAGTTCTTACATATTGCCAAGCATAAAAATTCACCTAATTTATTCAATAAATATTCATTGAACATATTACTATATTCTAGATACAAAATAGTTGTGAAAATAAGATGTATAATGTATGTCTGCTTGGACTATGAGAACATTGTTGTGAAACTTAGTTTCTAGGAGAGTTCAAAAATCCAGAAACACTATTATAATTCAATCTGAGTATAGACTACAAGTTCTCTTGAGTAAAGAATGGCCATTTTATTTTCTACTTTATTTTTCTCTCTGTAAATATTTTCTTGTGTTTACTTCTGTTAAAAGTTCACTTCTGTCACAAGTTCACTTCTGTCTAAAGCCTCATTTTAGTATATGGCCAAAATGATTACATGTTTCTCTCATCCCAGTGTGTACACTCTTCACAATATGACTCCTGCAATCAAGAGGTGGAATTTATATCTCTACGTCTCAAATTTATTTATGTATTGTTTTATTTTATTTTTAACCGACATATAATAATTGCATATACATGTGGAGTAGAATGTGATGTTTTGATACATGTATGTATAGTGGAATGATCGAGCCACGCTAAATTTAATCTGTACTATGCAAATTGTTCTGGCCAAAGTGACATTAGCCAGGGTGACACAGCAGAGGCATTCAAAGTGGTTGCTCATTAGTGCTTGGCCAGTCTTGCTGTTCACAACGTCAGACTACCATGTAATGAAGCCCAAAACAGCCTCATGGAAGATGAGAGACATGGAAACACCAGCCCGACTGAGCTAAGCTTCCCACCTATTCCAAGAGAGACTGGTCCCCTGTTGACCTATAAGCTGACTGCAGTCCCATGAGTTATCCCACATGACAGCAGAGAGGAAATACATAGCCACTCAAAGAATCATGAGAAATTATGTATTGTTCTTGTTTTGAACCATTAAATTTGGCATGGATTTTACACAGAAAAAATAATACAATTACATTGATTATTGCATGTATCATCAATTAGGATTTTTCTTTTGCATTCAAAATAACTCAAAGCTAAGCCAAACTTGCTCAAGAAGTGAGAAAATATTTTGCTTCACCTAAGTCTGAAATCTAGAGACACAGTTTCAGGTGTTTATGTAAATTGATCAAGATTTCAAATGATCTAATGAAGAGAACCTGATTTTTCTCTTTTCTCGGTTCTGCACTCTGTCATTATATATTGCTTTTGAATCAAATCATTGCCTGTCTTAAAATGGGTGTATTTTCATGATTCCTAGGAAATTCTTCTTGGGTTTCATTGACCTGAAATACACTAATTATCTTTAGTCTAGATCCGTTATAATTCTTAGCTGACTTACTGCCTGCATCTGATATATACGATCACTGAGAATGATAAAAAGTATTTTGTGGAATGAAGGGTGACTAAATTCTAGGTGTCAAGAACACCAGATATTCACTATATGATAAGTTAGTTGACTCCCTAATGAACATTTATCAGCATTATGATAAACTGCATGAATATCTGAATTTTGGTGTCATTTTCTCCCAGAAGTCTTCCTAATTCCCTGTACCAGGTTTAGGGCCTTAAGTTATATATTCCTGTTTCTTTTAATGTTTGTTTGTTTAAATAAACTTAATCAATTTTTTTTTTTTGGTCCATTGACAGTAAGATCCATGAGGACAAAGGACATATTTTTCTTGCTTACTATTGTGACCTCAGGATCCAGCAATGTGATTGCCAAATAAATCCTTATTCAATGAATAAAGGGTAAATTTAACTGTTTCCAAATTTCAGGCTCTATTGAACACAAGAAGGTTCAATTTAGGCTTATGTTTAGGGTTATTTATTCAATTATTTTTATTATATTAAAAGATGTAAATTTAGTCTAGAAATATAAAGGTCATAAGTTATTGTGGAGAAAAAAATATTGTTTTGAATCCAACATTGTCGTTGAGTATTCATTTGAATACTCCAATTTCCTATCAACTTCACTTGACAATGTTAATAGTTTAATGTTATAAGTCACATAATTTTGATGTGGTTTTGTGGTCAGAAAATATGGTGAGCTTATTCATTTGTTGAAACCAAGTCTACAATCTAATATTATTTGGTGATGGGGCCTTTGGGAGGTTATCAGAGTAAGATTAGGTCATGAAGGTGGGGCTTTCTTGGTGAAATTAATACCCTTATAAAAAAGAGGAGGAGTCACAAGATCTGTATCTCTCATTCCCAATGTAGGCACCAAAGAAAGGCTATGTGAGAAAATAATGAGAAGATAACCAACTACAAACCAAGAAGAGGGCCCTCACCAAAGATTGAAACTCACTGAGGGAGTTGAATAGATAGGCACCTTGATCTTGAACGTCCCGGACTCCAGAACTGTGATAACTAAGTGCTTGCTGTTTAAGCCACCCAGTTTATGGTATTTTGTCATAGTGGCTAGAACTGGCTAAGACAGCATTTTAATCTAATCATGATCATATTGTGGTGTACAAGGTAAATTGCTTATATAATTGTTAAAATAGCTTTGGTAGTAATGAATGTCACTCCTCAAAATTCGTATATAATTGCAACTAATACTAATTTCTTGTGTTTTAAAATTGTTCTCTCTGCAATTTTTTTTTCTATGTATACTCCGAAATTTGGAGTTCTTAATTTCAATGCATTTCTTGTTGTTTGTTTATTTTAATCCATTATAACAATTTTATTTAGGGGCTTCATATAGTAAGTCCTGCTTTGTTTATTCGGGAATTTAAACACATGTAATTTTTTTCAGTGACTATAGTAATAACAATAGGTGACTTTTTCCAGGTATCTGTTTGCCCTCATATATTAATATTTACACCTAAGCATTTTTTGAGAACCTACAAATATGTTACTTCTTCCAAAAACCTCTGTACTTCAGACCACTCTGAGTGTCCTTCCCTGAATCTATAAGCTTCAGGGTATTTCATTATTATAATAGTTTTATATTCATTGAAATGATCTATATACAGGTTCTCTTCACTCAGTAGGCTATAAGCTCCTTCATGAGTGAGGCAAAATATTGTTGAGCTTTTTCATATCTAGTTATTAACCCAGGATCTTTAATGTAGTAGATGTTTAAGGAATACTTTAAACTCGATCAGCTTTAGATATTTGGCAATAATTTCTAATTTATAATATAAGAAATAATTTAAAATCTCAATAGGATAAAGATTATACAGAGATACAGATATACATTCTTTATGTGGATATAAAAGCCAAATATTATTCTGTTATAAGAAGAGAGTAAAGCAGGTCAATGCTGTTGTGAACCCACTTGACAACATGTACTTTTTATATAAAACTAAGTTGGGTGGTTTTAAACTGACATGGCCTTCAATTAAACCTAAGGGCCATTATTTTATGTATTATTTTCAAACTTTGAACCAAAAATCCTGTAAAACATCAAGATCTTAATAATATATCTGTAAGGTATTGATAATTTGCACCATCAAAACTTCTGCCAAGTAGATTTTGAATCATATAGTTAAAATACCTATACTATTTTATAAATTAGAACATTTCAAACATTTGAAAATATTAAAAATGTTAAAAAGATTTTCAAAGTTAGTAGGACAATCCTTGCTAGACTTTCCCTCCTGCAATGCACCATCAGTCTGTAAAATTGAAAAAAGGCAAGGTTTGCTGAATAGCTGCTGCAGATCACAATTCTTAATTAAGTCATGCTTTTGGAGTTATAAACTTTAATATACTTTTTCATGGCATTCTATATTTTACAATAGCTGCTCCTCTCAGAACATATATCCTCTGACAACATTGGGTATACTAGTCACTGATACATAGCTTCGTATTTGGAAAAAAAAAAAAATTCTAAGGAAAATCTCCACATATCTTACAACAAAGGGTTACATCAGAGAGCAGGTTCATACTCATAATAAGCTTGGAGTTCTACCAAGTATATTTGTTATGTACCTTCAAATATAGTTGTGCTTCTGCATCGGTAGAATTGTATGCTAGAAACACTGTTATGGACTCAAAGAGGAACCCCATTATTACAAAAGGAGTTTTATAGGTAAAGCTATCATATTGCAAGGTAACCCTGTCTACAGCGCCAGAAATGCGTCTTGAGAGCTCCATTAAGTGTACAGGAACACAACAGTGACACATTTAAATACTAAGTGCTGCAGAAAAGTGCCACTAGCTTTTCCAAGGGACTGAAATTGGGTGGCCCAGATTTAAACTGTGGTTTTAATTTGACTTATGATTATTTTGCCCTGTAGTGGGTCTAGAAGTTGAAAATACATGTCTGTATTATTATATATTATCTGTGATTCTTGTAGAGATTGAACGGAAGAACAAAAATCCTTAGACTTCAGTCCCTGTAAAGCCCTCGTTGACTTAAGAGGAATTTATCAATGTAAAGGGATCGGTTTATTACTGCTTTAAACCCCTCATGCATCACAAAGGGATTTACTAAATACTTTCACAGGGACTGCCTGTGTGTTGCCAAGAGGTTTCAGAAACGCACTGAACCTTTTGGTGATTGAAATGTACAGTCCTGCGGCAATGAATTAACATAATTGGAATCAGGACTAGATGTTTTTATAGGAGCTGATTATGTGCAGTTCCAAAAGTATCATTACTTTAGCCTGTCTTATCCTTGAGGGCATAAGAACACTTAAAAGGGGGCTTTAAATATGATGGCTGCTCAGTAGGTGAGCAAGTCTTTGGTGAGAGGTGCATTAGCTGTAATTTATAAAGTGTAGTTGGTGGCATTTAACATCCTAATTATATGTAATATTAAGATTAGTTAAGTGGTAATATATTGCGTGTGCTATCCACCTTTTAAAAAAGTTATATTTCATTTATACTACTGTGATCTATTGGAGAAGCACAAATTCTTCTTCATGGTATATTAACCATGTGAAATATTAGGGTAATTGAAGCCTGAATCCATGTAACTGTAAATCTATTCATTGAAAAAAATCATTGATATGCCTGGCATGAACAAACAGCTAAATATCTCAGGTAGCCACAGAGCATCAAGTTAAATAAATTTTAAAATGCAACAATTTAAGTTTCAAATTAGAAGTTTTGTCATTAATGTTCTCATAGAATTATTTTGTGTTAAAGATCCATGTAATACCTAACTCCATTCATATTTTGAGTATTATTTTTTAATTGGCAATCTAGAATTCATCCTAAATATGAGTTTGCTTATTAATTATAAGTAGACACAATAACTAAAATATACAATTCTGCTATGACCTAATGATCACTTTTCTTCCCCGCAAGATGCCTAACATTATAAACTTTTGAAAATAGCCCATAAATAAATCTTTGATCCTAGCTTCCAACAATTGTATTTTCTAACAATATCACTTTTTAAAAAAAGGTGGATGGATGATTAAAATAAAAGAAATCACTAACACTATATGAGTAGATGAATGCTTGCTTATGAAACAGGAGGTTAAAACACATTAATAATTTAGATTCATACACAACTATGATAATTACAGAAATACGTTAAGGATTTTTAAAAATTAGAAACAATAAATCAAATCAAAGTTTACAAGATATTGTCTGCTTGAGACTGTGACTTAATGACTGGGTGAAAACAGCTGAAGATATGCTTTTTACAGACACCAAACCAGACCAGTCTCTGTTTGAAGACATACATGATTACTTCTGAAATATTTTTCGATAGTCATAACTTCATAATGAGTAGTTTTCTTGCAACTTACTTGCATTGTTTATGTTTATACCAACCACTATGTCCTCCTCCAGAATATTATCTTTCAAACTTGAAATAATCATAATCATACTTAATATAATGACAATGGATGTAGGAGAAATACAAACCTAATTTTTATTCTCAATGATGATTATGGATAGAATAATTAAACCCACATGTGTACTACCTTATCCCATAGACATATTTAACACGTTGGACACCTAAAGTCGAACTAAAAAAAGTAATTGCCTACATCTTCTATGATGGAAATCCAAAATATATAATAAATGCACAATTTTAAAATTTCTGTTTAATTTGTTGCTGGGTATCTCAGTTACTCTCTTTCTTATTAACATATCCACACCCAACCTCCAATACAGCTGTTTACATGAAGCAAGAGATTGGGAAGCCTGAGAATGAATACCTGATTATAGCTGGGCAAATAATTTTGTGTTTCTTTGAGGAGTTTGGAATGTTGACAGACTGAACTAGGTAGATGTAGACAAGAGTTTTAAGTGTCCATATGTTTGGCACTATCATTGCTGACAATGACAGCTAAAACAATGATCAAATAAAAATTCTGAAAAACAAAAAAATGAAATACCATGCCTAAGAAGCCACTCTTCAGAGAGGAAGATTTAAATGTAGAGAGAGATGAGAAATCTTGCAGCCCTGCAAATAAATGAAGATACTCTGCAAATGTACATTCTAATGTGGACACATTATATTTCTTGCAATGAATTCCTTCATACTTTTTATTCCTATTTCACTTAAACTCATTTGAATGGGCATTATTTTATAATAAAAACATCCTTGATTATGATTCTGTATTAACAAAGATAATCATACTAATGTTTGTCATTTTTTTAGTATGCACAACAGAATTATTATTTTCTAGAGAAATTAAAGCTATAGGGGCTTTTTACTTTCAACATTAGTAAACCTATATATATATATATATTTAATTTTAAATGAGAAGTTAATTGATATTTTGCTTGTGGAGTATACTGTAGAATTATTTTGGTACAATAAACTATTATGATGTTTAATTTTGTCATTTGCAGTATAATTATATTCGTTTGTATCACTGAGTTTTCAGTCTAGTCAGATTAAGTAATATAGAAGTTTATTTCTCTCACATACAATTTTCCAAGTAGACAAGTGGTCCAGGGCAGCTCTACTTTATGTCTTTATCCAGATACTCGGGTTGGCAATAACTTCCACTTGCTTCAAAAAGCTTTTTTCTACTCTCTGTCCAATGTAGTAGTTACAAAACTGTCCATTCCACAACCAGTAGAAAGGAATAAAAGGGAAATTAATGACAGAGCTTTATTTTATGTAAATACCATGAAGTTGCATGCATCCCTTCTGCTCATATTGCTATAGTAGGGCTTTATCCCAATGGTCATACCTAGCTGTATAAGAAGTTTTTTTTGCTTTAGCCATCAGACCTGGTAAAATTTGGATGTGGAGGGTTTATTACTAAAAGGAAGAAAGACATAACTATTGTTAAGAAGTTAGAATCTCTGCCAATGAACAATCCTCTCTTTCACTTATTTTGTATGTATCTTTCCTATATAACAATAATACTTAGAAATCATAGGTTGATGGAGGCAAAGACTTTATCAATTATCAATGGAATGAGTTTTCACTCATTTAAATATTCTATTCCTGATATATATATATATCAGGATATATATATTCTATTCCTGATATATATATATATATATATATATCCTGAGATATATATATATATGCATAAAACTTATTTAGAAGAACAAATATATTTTAATACAAGATATGTAGTATTAAAATTAAATGTGCATTAAATTAAATATCATTAATTTTAAAGGACATCTTTCTCATTACACAGTTTTTCTTATTAGAAATAACTTATTAGAAATATTGCAAGTACTAATAAGAATTGAATAAGAAATGTGGTTTCAGAAGGGAAAAATAAAAACAAACAAATGTTACACAAAGGAGAATGCGCTGTCTTTTTTGCCATAATGTTCTAAGAAAAATTGTGATGAGTTGAGAAAGCACTAAAAAAAGCCTATATTTTTAAAATCATTAAATTCCACAATTTTAACCGCTGATGAACAAGCCTTATGGCTTAGGAGAAACTGGAGAAAGTAAAAATGCCATGGTATTTCCTGGATTAGGAAGGTATTGACCTTTTGATTCTCCATTTAATTTACACTGATTGCATCAGACAAGGAGGGTAAAGTCTACAAATCGTAGCTAATGTGAGAAAGTTAGAAATAACTTAATATAGAAGTTAGAAACTAATGGAAAATAAATTTGTGAGTTTTTTTTTTTTCCTGACACAATCAAAATCAGCTTTCTTATCAAAGTGGTAGAGAAACAGAATGATATAAAAGGCATTAACATAGGAAAATATGCACAATCAGCAACCACGTCTTCTTTCATTCCAAGGAAAAGTTTTACTTCAAAACATCAGAGGTTTAAAAGAAAAATAAATTTTTCCAGGTGGATTTTCGGGACAATATCCAAGCAGAATTACGTCTTCAAATTATTGTGGTTAATATCCATTCAACCTGGCCTCTTTATGGGATTTTCTTTAGTTTAGCTATAAGAATACAGGATTAGAATCAAAAGTCCCAGAATCTCAACCAGCAATGTCATAGTTATATGATTTACAGCAAGGCCTACTTTTCCCTGTATCTTTTTTTTTTCTCTTTAAGTTATATTATGAAAACTGAATTTTTCTCTGGGACACTTATTAAAGAAACTGCTTCATATTGGTCTTGAATATTGTGGTGAAGATAGAAAAATGCCAGGGATAAACAGGAAGCATCTTTCAAGATCAAATACTAGAACATTTTGTGGAAGGAAGGACTGTTATTGATATATGAAAACATATAAATTATAGAATATGGGTAAAAATTTGCATTAAGGTGAGGTAATAAATATGATTGTGTTCATTTTTGAATATTTTGTTCTTCACTTATACATGTCTTGAATACCATGCAGTTATTTTTTTATATACTTTTAAGTTCTAGGGTACATGTGCACAAAAGTGCAGGTTTGTTGCATAAGTGTATATGTGCCATGTTGGTTTGCTGCACCCATCAACTGAATTTCTCCTAATGCTATCCCTCCCCCAGTCCCCTAGCCCCTGACCGGCCCTGGTGTGTGATGTTCCCTGTCCTGTTGTGGAAGACAGTGTGGCGATTCCTCAAGGATCTAGAACTAGAAAGATTATACAGTTCTTAATTGCTTCTTTTCCCTATTCCCCTCAATTCCATTCAACTATGAAAACTTTGTCGAATAATGTGCTTTTCACTGTACATTTCATGCAGAGAGAAAAATCACTGGATACTACAAGTATTTTGATATCTCTTTTTGCCTTCTAATTTTCTCCCTCATCAATGTATTTCACCAGCACTCAGTCCTTGGCTTTCTTGTCATTCTTCCCCTCACACAAATACTATACAACACAATTTAGCTTTATTTCCACAATTTGAATGCCATATTCAATGAAACAACATTTTATTTGTCCAACCAAATGTATTTTTTGTCTATTATTCCTCAAGCATGCTGCCATTGAAGTAAAAGAATGTATGGCTCAATTCATCCTAACAAAAGTAAAATATTACATAACCTGTTTTTAATAAACTATGTATGCTTACATTCTCCCTCTGCATTTAAAAATATTGGCTATTAGAACAAATCCTAGAACCATGATTCTTCGTTTCAGATCCTGTCTGTCACTTATCATTAAACAGTGGAGTTAAATAAGTGTCCCCTGTTATCACTGGTACTTGAATTAAAAAGTTTTATAAGTGGAAAACAGCAGAAAAGCTCACACAAGGAGAGATGAATATGAATTCTGGCTCTGATTCTCATTAGTTGTGTGAGTTGGTTGAGTTTGCCTGATAAGTTTATCTAGAATCCATACTGATGGGACAGGCAAATCATTAATTTGCTTGATAAGTTTATCAAATTAATTGACTATCAAATTAATTAATTATCAAATTAATTGACTTTCTCACAAGTAGAACATCAGTATAGGTTTAGGACCACATCTGAAATTATGTTTTTTAATTTTAGCTACCTAAAAATACGTTAGAAAAATTTAGTACCATAATAAAAAGTAATAATTAATCTTTCTGTGGTAAATCATAGCATATTATGTTACTGATAAGTTTATTTGTGTATGTATATATGTATATATACTTTTGGAAATAAGTTGAAAGAGTATTTCAACATGAAGAAAAAGAGTATATTTAAAAATAAAAGCATTTGGGGAAAAAAAAAAAGCAAGTGTATGCTTAATTTGTGTATTTTAGAGGGTTTAGGCTCAATACCAGAAAATGACAAATCAGCTTGTCGACAAAGAAGAGATATTGGAGGCATGAGATGCTAACAAGTATGACTCCACTTCTCAAACCCCTATGCTTTATTTCTGAATCAATATTCTTGGCTGACTCAGAAAAGGTACTAAAACAACCCATACGAGGGCCAGGTTTCTGAACTGGAATATTTCAAACATGTGTGCTGGAACTTTTCACAGTATTTACGATTTCCTTGATTTACTCTCTAAAATTGATATAACAGTTGCAGAAAACATCTTAGGGAGTACACTGAGTGTGAAAAATGCTTTGTGAGCTGGAAATATTCTGAAACCTTGTGTATTTTTGTGGAGTAATAGAACACAGACATCTTTTGGTACTCAGATAAATACGCTCTGAGCCAAGTGTGTCTTTGCTTTTGAAATCTGATACCTGACAATTTAACTAACACATTTCTAATTAATTGACATTTCTCATAAATAGAGCTGCAGTAGAGGTTTAGGATTACATTTGAAATTATGTGTTTTTAAAATTATTGTTTAAATTTAGCTGCTTGAAATATGTTCAAACATTTTGATTCTAACCGTTCTGAAAGCCCATAATACCAGAAATGTCACTTATATGAGTATCCCAGAATTATGTATACATTTTGTTTATATGTGAATTGACTTCTAAGAAGAATCACATCAACCAACTTTTGCATCTTAAAAGTGAGAAGCAGAAAGTTAGAATTCACTTGCCACATCTTCCGTTATATTCTTATTTCAAAAAATTGCCAGAAAAGGGGGCAAGCAAAGATTAAATAAAAGCAAAATCTGGCATACAAGTCAGTAAGTGAAAAGTCTAAAAGGAATCTGTAAGAAACAAAAATATAAAGCTTTGAGTAAAAACAATGTAAGTGGGGCAGAACGTAATGGGCTCTTTCTTGTATCATAATTCTTATGTTGCAATCCTTGATTATAGAGTGTCCTCATGACCATACGGAGAAATGCTCTTTCTTCAGTAGGATATATTTTAAAAGAAGAAGAAGGGAATGAAAGAAGTAAAAAATGCCTTAAGAGTCTTAGATAACACTCTCAAGAATTTAACTTCAGAATATAGAAAAAAAGAGAAAACCAAGAAAATTAGAAAAGTAAAAGCAGAAATTGGGTGGTAAGAAAACTGGATAACTCTAGCATTGAAAAGTAACACTGTTTTATTTTATTAAAATATATTGAATTCATAAATTTCTGGCAAGTCTAATCAACAGAGAAAAAAGTTAAAGAAATTTGGAATGCAAACAATTATAACTAGCATGGGAGCAATTAAAAACATGAGAATGTTATGAACAATGCTATACTAGTAAAGATGCTGGATGATTTTATTAAAAATGTGGCTGAAAAGCATAAATCTTACAAGCATTCTAATGCTTAAACTAGCAAAACAAATTAAAATACAGTGAAATATTTTCGCTGAAAAGGCACCATACTCAAGATGTTTTTTGAAAATTAAAGCACACAATAACTAAAAAACAGTGGTTCCCCAGGCTTATAGATTACTGTGATTGCAGAATTTTATAAATTATTCAGTACTTTTTAAATATTCTATAAAGAACATAGTCTACTTTAATAATCATGAAGAAAGCTTATTAAGAATTATTTCTGCCTTTAAAAGTTGGAAAGTAACATACTTCGGTAAATTAATGATCACAGCTATTAATGCAACCAAAGTTAAATGCTATTAGGTCAAATACGAGATATATGTATGCAGGTAGATACAGCTAACTTTTATGAAGGTATTTATACGAAATGTACTGTTAGCATCAGGTGTTAAATCAAATATAACTTGTGCCAATTCATAAATTCAGTCTCTACATGCTCAGAATAAAATTATTTTATAAAGCAATCAATTGAATAACAGAGGTTTAAGTAACAATTTCTCAATGGCAACATGAGATGGATCTGACCAAGTGTTTCGCAAAAGATATCTTTGAAGATACTTTGTTTAAAACACAAAACTTCCATTAAGTTTCGAGAGAGACAAGCATTTAAGAACATTCTTATCCTCTTGTCTACTTGAATCATTATTTACTAGAATAATCATTACTAGGAAATATGCCTGATTCATTTTATTCACATGCTAACTATATGAGGCCTGTCATATCACAGTAATTACTGTCAAGAGAATTACTACTAAAAGAATTATTTCCTCTGTAAAATGTTTTTACTTAAAACAAGAGGAACAAAAGTAGTCATTAAGTGCCTATTATGGAATGATCTGCTCTTAAATAGCCTCATGAACTCTCTCTTCTACTTTGTGGTCTTCAGATTTCGCTGATCAAATGTCATTTTTTCAAAAACTATTTTTTTTTTTCACCACTTGTGTTAAATTGTATTGTTCCGGGAAAATTATGTTCTCTTGTTCAGTTTACTTTAGGTTTGGCCATCTGACTTTCTTTTTCTAATAGCATGTGATGCAAAGGCACTGGAGTTCTTCTATGCATAAGCCTTAAGCGTCTTCACATTGTTGCCGAGTTCACCTTTTCCCTCTGCCAGGATGCCTTCTAATATTCTGAATAAAAGCTGTCCTGCCAGCCTGAACCCCAGAGGGAAGACAACATGGAAAAGTGCCATGCTTGACCTACGATTAACATGTAATATTAGCCATAATTAAATATTTATTGTCTTAAACCTCTGAGATTTGGGGTTTGATTGTTATAGTATAACCTACCTTATTTTCAGGGATTATTACCTCATATAAAACAACAGACACACTTCCTCTAATGTGCTTCATTTTTATAGCACTTTTTTCACTTAACATGTATATTTATATATTTATTATCTTTGTTCATCCATGGGAATCTAAGCTCCATATTTTCATTTGTGAATCCCCAGTGTCTAATACAGTTATTCTAGCAATTATCATTCAGATGGAAGTTGCATGAGAGGAGGAAGAGCATCTCAAACTAAGGTAGACATTCTCCCAAAATGCCAGAGAAGAGATACAAGCTCTTGAATTAGATCAACTTCAATTAATTTTTTTAGCTGGAGGGAAAAGAAATGAATCAAAATGGGAAGGACAGGAAATTGGAGGACTAGCTTAGTGCACTTATCTGTGTAGTCTTGATCCAATCAGGACAGAGAAACTATATAGTAATTCTAACAGGGCAAGTTTAATATATAGAAACATTAAATATTACATAGGGTTGGAGTAATGAGGGGTAGGATAGTAAGAAGAAAACTAAATAACCAATGTAAGAAGCAGGCAGAAGTATAAAACAATGACAAAAATAACTAGGGCTGAGACAGAAAGATCTCTTTGAAGTGACTTAAGAAAAGAGACTTTAAGAGACTTAACTCCTCTTTTTCCCCTTCCATGGCTGACATTCAGAATTCGTTGGAGGTTATAGTTCTGACTTCCTGCATGGCAGAGAAGTCACTGTGGTCTGCACCTGTGGAAATATGTCCTTTAACAGAAATATGTTGACTAAATAGTGTCTTACTATGACATTCTACTACAAAACCATCCAAGAAAGTTTGCTGGGGGAATTAAATGCTGGTCTCTATAAACTGCAAGAGCAGGGTGATTTAACAAAAAAAAAAAAAAAAAAAAAAAAGGCTACCCACATTAGCATGTGAGAACGAGGAAGCAAAAACTCTTTCCTCTTGCAATGTCTGTCCAGCACCCTCTATTTACAAAGCTTAAAGTCATGCTAACAAAATAAAGTAACTTGTAGATCTTAGATTTACTTAAACAGATCAGACAATGCACTATGAAGTTGGAGCCAAAAGGCACTAAATTGATAACTGACATGCCAGACAAGAGACCTTGATGGTCATTCCAAAGATGTAAAAAGGGAGTGTAATACTTTTGATAGATGTAGAGCCATTAACAAAGTAGATTGACAGGATTTGATAACAGATTGTGTATGGGATCGAAGAAGAAGGAGAAGTCAAGAACCCCTAGATTGCACTGTGGATGATCGATGCCTTGGAATGTGGAATTCAGAAAGAAAGTAATCTCCTTCTTTGATACTACAAAAAAAGAAAATAAGATTCAAAGAGATTTTCAGGGAATGAAGTTAGTGAGTTACATTTAATTAAATACAACAAATTAAAGATATGCATTAAATATCTATATGGAAGTGTCCTCTGAGTAATTGAATATAAAGATCTGGAGTTCAGGAAAGAGATCTAACCTGGGATATAGATTTTTATATTTTCTACAAAATAATTGTTATATATTTCATATAGATACTAGCAGAGAAATGCTAGGTAACATAATAGAAACTGGATGATATTAGCAAAAGGGAAAAGAGAAGGCTGCTACGGTCAGGTACCCTAGAGGACACTAATATTTAACAGTACCCTTTTATTCCCTTGGCGTCTGTCAGTTAGAATGCTTAATACCACTTGTACTCTTAGCAGGGCCAGCCCTTATGTAGCACAGGGAGGGTTTATTCCTAGTTGGGACATTCTATATACCATCTTTTTCTGATTTATAGCAAACCATAACATGCATACCTTATCCATATGTAGACCATTAATTTTAAAAGCAATTTCTCATACAATGAGTGAATGATGTAAGTTGGCAGGAAGAAACATCATCTCAATAAATCAAGAATGACATCTGCATGGTGATTTATAGCCCTGAGTAGAATAAACTGGCTCTCCAAGGGTGAAGTTTCTTGGGTAAACATTCTCAAATGAGTTAGCATACCCTTTGGGGAAGTCAGAGAGCTGTGGTTAAAAAGTTAATGGGTAGAAAGATCCACACAGTCACCCCTTGATGGCTCGGGTTCTTTCCATATTACCATCATTGTATTCACAGTTGTGTTGATAATTATAAAGGCAAAAAATGTAGAGTAAAGAAAACAAGAAGAAAGGAAAAGGAAAAAGACCAATTTTAGAAAATGAGTATAAAAAAAGATTAGATTAAAAAAATCTTAATTTTCAAAGTAAAATAAAAAAGAAATATTAAGGCAAATAATTTTGTAAGAGTAAACAAATAGAAATAAAAATATATAATCCAAGATAAAATTTAAAGCAATGAGATTTAAAGTAAATATTACAATAAATAAGATGCATATTTAAAATATAAAAATATCTTAATATCCTACGGTAAAATATAAATATGAACCCATCAAATTAATAATCAAATAACTACAAAATATAAAACTATGTTTTTTAAAACTAGTAAAGCATAAAATTTATTTTTTAGTGAGAATAGAAAAAGCTAGTTGATGAAATAAATACTAAGGACATAGAAGGTAGTCCAAGGTGAGTTAATAAAGTATCTTTGAATGTGAGGTTGTCAGGGTACAACCGAAGCAATCAAACATAAGCAGGGACTGGGCATGGTGCTCATGCCTGTAATCCCAGCATTTTGAGAGGCCTAGGTTGGTCAATCAGTTGAGGTAAGGAGTTTGAGACCCGCCAACATAGTGAAACCTCATCTCTACTAAAAATACAAAAATTAGCCAGGCGTGGTGGCGTGTGCTGGTAGTTTCAGCTACTCGGAAGGCTGAGGCACA
The DNA here is from genome assembly GCF_037993035.2 of Macaca fascicularis. Taxonomy (NCBI): domain Eukaryota; kingdom Metazoa; phylum Chordata; class Mammalia; order Primates; family Cercopithecidae; genus Macaca; species Macaca fascicularis. The sequence continues at coordinate 93,611,114 of NC_088385.1, forward strand.
AGAACTGCTTGAACCTGGGAGGTGGAGGTAATAGTGAGCCGAGATCATGCCACTGAACTCCAACCTGGGCGACAGAGCAAGACTCCATCTCAAAAAATATTAATAATAAATACATAAACCAAAAACAGAAGCAGGGCAGGGATATGTACCCTTCTGTATATTTAGTTTCTCATGTTCAGTCCACCACCTTGCACTAACCTAGCCTAATTACACTGAAGAACGGCATCTAATCTACTTTTAATTCTAGCCTTCATTTTGAGCCAGGAAGACATGAAGACCCCTATTCCCAGTGACTTACTAATACTTAGGCATTAAAGAGCCCAAGGCTCTCAGAAACCTCAGTATGCTCAGAAAATCAGAGCAACAAGAGATTAACTCATATATCCCATAAGTCATTGTTTCATATTAAATACAATCACAAAATTATATTTGGAGGAAAAAAAGTTAAAACTTGAATTTAAAATCTAAAATCTTAGCACATAGTCTTGATATAGCTTGTGGTAAAAAATTCATATATGTTTATTATAAATTTATCTCAGAATAACTTGAAGAATAATCCCCCTATGAAGATTGTAGACACAGAAGTTTAGTCAATGACCTACGTGTGTTATCAACCCTTGGTTCATGTTTCTGCCATTACTTAGTAAATCCTAGGAGTATTTGTAATACAGAACAAAACAAATAATTTTGTAATTACAAAGTTGCGTGTTTGAACCTCAGTTCTATTCCTTACTTATTGTGATTTTTTTCATGTCTCAGATCCTCAAACCTCTAATAGGTAAATGACAACAGGCTACAACTTGTAGGGCTATTCTGAAGATTAAAAATGGATACAAAACATCTGGCATAGTGTATGACAGAGTGGATGGTAGCTCTCGTTTGTGTTGTTATACTTGGAGCTGCTGAGTTTTCACTGCTCTAAATCAGCATTAATCTTTAATCATAAACTAATTTGATCACTAGCAAGGTTTTGAAAGTCCACAAGTAAGCCAATTAACTTCATTAATTTGTGTCAAAAAATGAACACTACTACTCTTTCTAGAAATTTTAGCTACTCTCCCTTCAAATCATGTGAAAGTCATTAGTTAATAAAATATATATTTTTTAATTGCAGTTAAAAGTAATTTCCATGTGACTAATCCATTAATCCAGGTGTCTTCGACATTAGTAAAATCTTATTCAGTAGCTAGTTTTGTTAGAATTAATTGATTAGATGACTATTCACATAAAAATAAGGGCCAGGAACTGTGGCTTACTGTTGCAATCTCAGCACTTTGGAAGAAAGTGGAAGGTGGATTGCTTAAGCCCAGGAGTGACCAGCCTAGACAACATGGCAAAACTCTTGTCTCTACAGAAAATACAAAAAATTAGCTGGACACAGTGGTGCATTCCTGTAGTCCCAGATACTTGGGAGGGTGAGGTGGGAGGATTACCTGAGCTCTGGAGTTACAGGCTGCAGTGAGCGGTGATCTTGCCACTGCACACTAGCCTGAGTGAAAAAGTGATACTTAATCTGTCTCAAAAAAAAAAAAAAAAAAAAAAGAAAGAAAAAGAAAGAAAGAAAGAAAGGGGAGATGGTGACTCAAACATGACAGTGTCAGAGTATGTGTGAAACTTAGTCATTTACCACAATAGAATTTGCCTCTAAGGTAAGAAAAGTTGTTTTAAGTGTTACTGATTTTTACTTGAAAAAGGTGTCCTATTGATTTTTGCCGTCTAGACCCTTAACTATGGCTTTTAGTAAACTATTCTTGTCTATAATGACAACCATGGAAAACTCACGAACAGAAATGGAATGGTCACTGGTGGAGAAAGGGGAAAGTGAGGTTTCAAAAAATACTACCTAATGGCCCCCTCCCCTATGCACCATATGTGAATTATTTCAGTTCTGTTTACTTCTGATGGGAAAATACAAGGTTCTTAGTTTTTTGAGTGAAGCTGTGTGGTGAGCTAAAACAACAACAACAACAACAAAAACTATGCAAGTAAATTTGCTATTTCAAAGCTCCTATGCTTGCGGGCAAAGAATTCTTGGATTTCTGCCAACAATGAAGTTCAAATTATTTGGAGGGGTTAGTTGTTTGAGTTTCTGTATTTCTTTTAATCAGGCTTTGTTTTTCACAGCTGTCATTAGTCAGTTCTACTTTATTACCTATTGGGACTTGGCATTCAAACATTTGGAAATGCATTTATTCAGTCAGTATAAAAACCAAACAATAACAACAAACTCTTGGGATTCTGAACACTGTTAATCATCTGGCATTGCAGTCAATTTTTTTTTTTTTTTGGTACTTCAGTGAACTACTCCTACACTGCTACCCGGGTATAACATCTGGAAATAATGCCTTTATTTCCCTTTCTCATTTTTTCTTTCCACAAATCTTTTCTACTTTTCACTTTTGTACTACTTTCTCTCTCACTCTATCCTCCCTTTCCTTTCTTCTTTCTTGCTCTCTCCTTTCTTTTCCTTTCCTTCTTCCTCTTTGCAGGATTCCTTCTATCTCTTTTCATTTAAATTAGAAAGCTCAAAAAATGATTTAGTTTGAAATTTCAATATTTGTACGAAAGAGATTTGTCAGAAAATAGAATTTATTATTTTATTTGTGTCAGATCTTGAGCAAACCAAAGTGAAATTGCAAAGACAATTCTGTAAACGTGTGAATATATACTATATCAATTATTTATGATTTTAGTTTGTGTGGAAGCATCATAAGTCAGGGACCATCTGTAGTTAAGAATGCTACATTGATATTTTTTCCGGCTCCATATAAAAATTTGATTTGCAGACATTGTTTACTGCCTGAAAGAAGAAAAGGTTAAAGAGACCAAAAAAAAAAAAAAGTCTATTAGCTAGACAAGTTATTATTAACCTAAAGAAGATTAAAATTTTTTATTATTCAAATTACTAAAAATCTGTAGTTACGTGTTCTAAGGAATCCCATTAAATATATTTACTATAGAAAAAAAACAATTCCAGTTTCTGCTTTGACATTTTAGTTAACTGTAAATGACAACATTAATATAAACTAACATTTTTGGATAGAATCAGACACATTATTCAACCATCATAGGTCATCTAATTAGTTGTGTTCTAATATCTGAATAAGGTTATTACATCCTTTCATATATCAGTATCCCTCATTTTATGCTTGATGATCATTGAAGCAATGTAAGTTTCCTTCAGTCAGGTAGAGTAGAATAATCTAGCTGGGCGCGGTGGCTCAAGCCTGTAATCCCAGCACTTTGGGAGGCCGAGACGGGCGGATCACGAGGTCAGGAGATCGAGACCATCCTGGCTAACACGGTGAAACCCCGTCTCTACTAAAAAATACAAAAAATTAGCCGGGCGAGGTGGCAGGCGCCTGTAGTCCCAGCTACTCGGGAGGCTGAGGCAGGAGAATGGCGTAAACCCGGGAGGCAGAGCTTGCAGTGAGCTGAGATCCGGCCACTGCACTCCAGCCTGGGTGACAAAGCGAGACTCCGTCTCAAAAAAAAAAAAAAAAAAAGAATAATCTAGCCGCCTCACCCCTCCGCCTTGTTCTATCTGGTCCATGTTGTACTTTAACTTTATTAAAATTAGAAAAACTGTCTTTAAGAAGATGACATTTCAGTTAACACAAAAGCAGTGAAGTTAACAATAGGATCAGTCCACAGCATAAGTAGTATAATCGACTTAGGGGATACAGTATTCAGTGGAAATCCAGCCCTAAGTGAGGAGGCAAAACATTAATGGGTTTGAAAAGCTGCTTACTTCTGATGGGAAAATACAAGGTTCTTAGTTTTTTGAGTGAAGCTGTGTGGTGAGCTAAAACAACAACAACAACAACAACAACAAAAACTATGCAAGTAAATTTGCTATTTCAAAGCTCCTATGCTTGCGGGCAAAGAATTATTGGATTTCTGCCAACAGTGAAGTTCAAATTATTTTATATTTCTCTAAAATTTTCTTCTGACTGATTCTGGGAAAATGATGAGACAATTGAAACCCATTATAGACAAATGATTGTGTTGGAAAAGTTATACAATTTTTTTTTAAATTTTTAAAAAAATTTTCTTATGACGGAGTCTCGCTTTCTTGCCCAGGCTGCAGTGCAGTGGCGTGATCTCAGCTCACTGCAAGCTCTGCTTCCTGGGTTCACGCCATTCCCCTGCCTCAGTCTCCCCAGCAGCTGGGACTACAGGCGCCCACCACAACTCCCGGTTAATTTTTTTGTATTTTTAGTAGAGATGGGGTTCCACCATGTTAACCAGGATGGTCTTGATCTCCCAACCTGGTGATCTGCCCGCCTCGGCCTCCCAAAATGCTGAGATTACAGGTGTAAGCCACCACTCCCAGCCAGAAAAGTTATACAACTTTTATACAAAATTTACAATATTTTAAAATTATACAATTTTCTGCAATTTCAATTTTTCTTGTTTGGAATCATAATGAGGAGAGGACTTAAGAGTGTCAAAAAGAGTGATGTTAAAGAAACTGTCGTTTTCCTCAGGCAGAATTGGAGATGACTAATCATACTGTCAAAGGTTGAGCCTATTTTTGCTTGCATCTTTAAAAGAAAACAATTGGAACTAGTTTCAAGAAGCACAAAAATAACAGAAAAATAAAACATTATATATGTGGGACTTTTTAAGCCTTCCATAATATTTCAGTTCAAGGAAACAACTACATTTTTAAAGGTATATTGTTCAAAATGGTCTTCCTTTTTCAACTGGCCAATGAAACTGCAAAAGTAGTAATCAAAACTGCAATTCTTAAAACAAACGTGACACAATCTTGATTAAAGCACTTAAAAAAATACAAGGCTTGCTTCCTCACATTGTCCTCTATTTTTGCAGACAATGTCACAAAGGTACCATTAGATTCATAGCTGGTTACCAACCTCTAATTTTTGGCTATTCGACTTAAGACTTGCACTCTAGCACCATTACCCTAACACTTTTCTATAGCTCTAAGATCACCATTGTCATTTAAATTAACATAACACACTTGAATATGATATAATAAGATTTCTCTTGTGAAAGCCTCATAACTATGAATGGACCTTTGTTTAATCCTCAACCACATAATTCCTCTTCTAATGTAATCCAGTCCTCCATTCAGCCTTAAAATATTGTTGATGTGTTGTTAACAAAAAAATGTTCACATTAAAAAAAAAAAAATTCTATGTGTCCACAACACTCTCTCCCTAACATCTTCTGGCATTCCATCACTTGCTCTTTTGAAAAAAAAAAAAAAAAGGCAGAAAAATAGGATCTACCTTTGCTGAGAATTATTACTTTATTAATCTTTATTTTACACAAAATATCTGCTGTGATGTGATTCACAAAAAAAGTATTTCATGAAAACAACAAGAATCATAACAAAGAATTCCCTTGTTTCCCCACAAATGTTTTGGCAATTAGAAACATGAAGATAACTTTGTGCTTTAAGAATACCTTTGAGAAAAATATTTCAAGTTTTTTTTTTTTTTTTTGAGGTGTTATGAGTTTAGCACACCAACCAATCTTTCTGACATACTTCAAATCAGATGTCCTTAAGAAGTGAAGCAGCAGTTTTTCCCTGAAACTGATATTTGGTAAACATTTATCAATCTAATAAATGGTAAACAGAACATATTATTAAGTACATAGTTTTTGAAAACATGTTTATTCAAATTTACTTTTACACTACTGAAGGTCAACATCATCATTTCTCCCAGAAGACACAGCTGTCATCAGAATCAATAGGAACTTGTGCTGAATGATTGGTTACTTAGTTGGAAGGGATATGCAAGGCATGTATTTTACAAGCACGTTGACCATGTGACATGCATAAATTGCTCTATACCACTGCTGCTGTCTGTTTCTTATATGAAACTTTCATGGTACAAAACAGTTCAGGGCATTTACATATAGTCTACCAAACACTGCATGTTCTCACTCATAGGTGGGAACTGAACAATGAGATCACTTGGACTCGGGAAGGGGAACATCACACACCGGGGCCTATCATGGGGAGGGGGGAGGGGGGAGGGATTGCACTGGGAGTTATACCTGATGTAAATGACGAGTTGATGGGTGCTGACGAGTTGATGGGTGCAGCACACCAACATGGCACAAGTATACATATGTAACAAACCTGCACGTTATGCACATGTACCCTAGAACTTAAAGTATAATAATAATAATAAATAAATTAAAAAAATATTCACAGAATAATTTTTGTTGCAAAACGTAAGGTAAAATATTAAGAGGAGAGGAAGTGTGAAGACTGAGAATAAAATCAGGTAGATTAGCTAAGAATGAAATCACTGTGAAGACACAGAAAAGTCTTGTAGTAGGAGAAGAGGATTTGGAACATGCTTGTCATCTAGCAGACGCATGCTAGAGTAGGCAGAATTCACACATTAGCCCAGTACAAATCCAGGCTAACATGTAAACCTTTCAGTTTTAATTTCGAGAAGGTAGGACAAATGGTCAGAAATACAGACCTAGATGGAAAATCCTGCAAATCACTAGAATTCATACTCTTATTATCTGAACAAGCAGCAAATCAGATTGTGACTTAAGCTAAGGAAAGATTTCGCTAAGGAAAGATTTCGATGTGTAAATAGCGTCAGTTTCATAAGCCATTCAGTCTCTGTTACTATTAAACATAATGGCAAAACTGAACTTACTTTCACACTGACTTAATACTACTCAAATATTTTCTTGCAATGCGAATGAAACCATAGACTATATGTAAAGAAATGAGTATGGTTATATTCCAATACAAATGTATTTATGAATGCTAAAATTTGAATTTTTACATGATCCGAAATATGATTTTCTTATGACTATATTTTCAACATTTAAAAACTATGCAAAAGTCTTTCTTCGTTTGCAGGTTGGACAAAAAAGTATATGAGTTGACTTTGACCTGTGGATTGTAGTGTAGTGACACATAGTCTAAAATATAAAATATGTGTCATAAGTGAGACTGCTTCTCTGATGCTAGAAATATGTGGAAGCAAGGTTGATTGCTTGCACAGGGATTTTCTGGTCTGAAATTTGTTTCTAAGAATAAATAGCATCAACAACTTGCAATATTCTAATTCAATTCTTTTGACACAATAGTCTATGCCTTAATTTAGTAACAAATAAAAGAGCTTAAATTACATTGATTGATAAATGGTGCATAATATTACTTCTATTTCTTTGTATCATGATCCAAGTACTACTATAATGCTATCTTAATTTTGTTCATAAGATGGCAGATTGGGGGCTTTTAACATGCCTCAGCCACTTGGAAATAGCAAGATAGTGCACAAAGATCAACTCTGCGAGCTTTAATTCCAGAAGGAAATCAGGAATCTACCAGAATCATGATGGACACCCCAGATCTCAGGAAGGAAGATGCTGGCAAACAGCCCCTGTGATGGTGTCTGGCAGATAAAAGGTAGTGAGGTCCCAGCACATGAGAGAGGAAGAGAGCATTCCTCTGTGACTCACCTTTCCACCTGGGAGTCGGGTAATCCACAAGAGGGGAGAACTCTTTGTTTCTCCCAAGCCCTGAAGGTAACTTGGGGAGAGGTATGGAGACATTATAAGGGAAAGACACTGGGAACAGCTGCAGACATTTTCCCAGACCCAGGACCAACAGCAGCACACCATTTTTAATCTGTGCACATCCACTGTCAGCCATTATTTTGTGTGACCCGGAAGAGTGACTGCACAGGCATTTTAGTTTCAAGCCAGAGATTAGAGTGCCTGCTCTGGAGCAGGGTAGAGGCCTCCACAGCCAGAACTGTGGAAAGTGCCTCAGCAGTAGGTGGTGGAATTGTGCTCTCTGCCGTCACAAGCCTGGAGCAGGAGAAAAGCTGCTAAAGCTGCAGTTTCTCCTGGGTGGTGGACTTGCAGCCAGATCCAGCTTGGCGAATTAAAACTAGTCTGTGTATGCCATTGCTAGGTGCGCGAAGCTGCTCCCCTTAAATTGCGTTTAAGCAGGGCCCTCTCTGCTCCACCCCCAGACAGAAATCCAGGCATTTGGAGCACCTACTTTTCTGAACCAGCAGCCTAAGCTGCCTCACCATTTCTAACATAGATCATGGTACAGAAGGACTGTCTCCACTTCACACACAGGAAGAACTCCAGATATTTGGAGCATCTGCTTGCCTGGACCAGCAACCCAAGTCACACCACCTTTCCTGTGCAGAGATTGTGGTGCAGGAAGACACTTTCTGCTCTATTCCCAGGCAGATCTCCAGGCATTCAGAAAACCCATTCATCTGGTTCAGCCACTTGAGCTGCCCCACCCTTCCTGGACCCAGATCTTAGTGCAACACGGCCTTCTCTGCTCTATGCCCAGGAAGATTCTCAGGCATTTGAAGCACTTACTCACCGGAACAGCAGAATGAGCAGTCCCACCTTTCCTGTGCAGAGATCCAGGTGCAGGAGGCCCTCTCTGCCATAAGCCCAGTCATATCACCAGGCATTCAGAGCACCTGCTTGCCTCGTTCAGCAGCCTGAGTTGCCATCCATCTCCTGTGCAGAAATGTTGGTGCAGGGGGCCCCTCCCTGCTCCATGTCCAGGCAGATCTCCAGGCATTTGGAGGACCCACTCTCCTGGAAGGGTTTTAGGCTGTCCCCCATCCTCATGCAGACAATTGGGCCAGGGAGTTTTTCCAGCTCCATGACTAAGCACAGCTCTGGGCACTTAGTGGCCACCCAATGGATTATTGGAGCTGGTGCTCATGTCTGCCACTGGGGGACCTGTAGGCGGACCTGGCCTGTTTGACCCTGCCTATCTTTGCCCCAGCACCTGCTTCCTGGGTTGAGGGAAGGGGAGCGGGCAAGCAGGGAGATAAGACCACTATGCACTCTACAGAGTAGCCCATTGCCTAGGCAGCAAAGAACTGCTTCCAGTAAACAAAGATCAAGAATATAACCAGCCATGTTGGCCGCAGCTGGCTCTTACCTGTAAGTTGCATCTATTGATTTGTAGGCTGAACTACACTGCCTAATACAAAATTTGGTGTCAGATGTGCATGAAGACATGAAATCAAAGCCAGAAAGCCCTGCCCAGCTTTATCCAGGGTGACAACCCCTAAGGAGGGGAGTGGATAAGGGAAAAGGAAAGAAAAAAGAAAATCAATAAAATTATTGGGAAAAAAAGAAAAAGAAAAAGAACCTACCAGAAAGAAAATAAATACAAAAACTAGAAGTGCTAGTGTTTCCGAATGAGAATGAACCAGCACAAGAATTGTCACCATTAAAAAGCTGAGTGTAGTGACATCACCAAAGGATGGCCCTAGCTCTCCAGTAATGGTCTCTAACCAAAATGAAAAATCAGAAATGAAAGATGAAAAATTCAATGAATGGATTTCAAGGAAGCTCAATGAATTCCAACACAAGTTTGAAAACCAACACACAGAAAGTTTTAAAGCAATCTAGGAAATGAAGGAAGAGATACACATCCTAAGAAGAAAACAATCAGAACCTCTGGAATTTAAAACAAACAAACAACAACAACAACAACAATTCATTTAAGTAATTTCAAAATAAAATTGAAAGTTTTATCAATAGACTAAACCAAGCAAAAGAAAGAATTTCAGAGCTTGAGGCCCTGCGTCTCAAACCAGTCAGACAAAAATAAAGAAAACATAATTTAAAAAAATGAACAAGTCTTTGAGAAATATGGGACTACATATGCCACCAAACCTATAAGTTATTCACATTTGTGAGAGAGAACCTAGAAAACTATCTGAGGGAATAATTCAAGAAAACGTATCTAATCTTGCTAGAGACTTAAGTATCCAGATAAAAGAAATCCAGAGAACACCTGCAAGATACTATACAAAATGAGCATCACCAGAGCATATAGTCACCAGACTGTCTAAGGCCAATGCTAAAGAAAAAATCTTAACCCTTTCCCATTTGCCCAAAGAGTGCTCACCGGCAGCACTTGGAACTGCAGCATTTGCCCCTAGATAACTTTGCCACAAAATATCTTGCTTTTATGATTATTTTTGCATCACTCTAGTATATCAACTTCAGAAACAAAATACTTCATTCTATTGATAACATTGTAGTTTTAGTAGTGGTATTTACATTTACAAATTACAGTAATTCTCAACTGCTGAAAATGTCAAATGCTGGAAAATGTAGCATTTCTACACATGATGTTAACATCGTTCTTGAACAGTTCTTGGACAAAGATTTATTTGATGGGTTTTCTGAAATAGGCGATTCTGATGATTCAGTCAATTCTGACGTTAGTTCTGTTTAGAAATAAAGTGTTCTCCAAGAACAGTTTTTATATTCTATGTTCACATTTCAAATCAGTCAGATTTGCTTCAGCCTCAGAGTCTGTTTATATAAAATTAAATGAGTGCTGGCAGCGAGCTGCATTTTTTTTCTAAACGGGAAAAGGTTTAAAGGCAGCTGGAGAAAAAGGTCAAATAACATACAAAGGGAACCCCATGAAACTTATAATGAATTTCTCAGCAGAAATCGTATATGCCAGGAGAGATTGGGGGCCTATTTTCAGCATTCTTAATGAACAAATATTTCAACCAAGAATTTCAAGATAACACAGAGAATAAAAATGAGGCCCAATTATCTGTTGCCTATAAGAGACACATTTCATCTATAAAGATACCTATAGACTGAAAACAATGGGATGAAAAAATATAGCCCATACTAAGGGAGACCAAAAAAGAGCAGGAGTAGCTATATTTATATCAGACAAAACACATTTCATAAAAAAACTGTAAGAAACAAAGAAGGTCATTATACAATTATGAATTGGTGAACTCAGCAAGAGGATGTGACAATTGTAAATACATACGCACTCAAAAACGGAGCACTAAGACATATGAAAGAAATATTATTGGAGATAAAGAAAGAGCTAAATCTCAATACAATAAAAGCTGGAGACTTCAACACCCCACTTTCAGTATTGGACAGATCATGTAGACAGAAAATCAATCAAAAAAATGGAAATTAACTTGTATAATAAATAATAAATATTTCAAGAACATTTCATCCAATGGCTGCAGAATACACATTTTTCTAGTGAGCACATGGCTCATTTTCCAGAATAGATCATATGTTAGGTGGCAAAAGAAGTGTTAAAGCATTCAGAACCTTGAAATAATATCAAGAAACTTCTCTGACCACAATGGAACAAAACTAGAAATTAAAAACACAAAGAATTTTGAAAACTATACAAGTATATGGAAATTAAACAATATGCTCTTGAATGACCAGTGGGTCAATAAAGAAATTAGGAAGAAAACTGAGAACTTTTTTGAAATAAATCATAATGGAAACACAGCATACCAAAACCAATAGGATACAGAGAAAGCAGTACTAACAGGGAAATTTAGGGCTATACGTGTCTACAACAAAAAAGAAGGAAAAACTTCTACTAAAAAACCTAACAATGCATCATCTTGAAGAATGAGAAAATCAAATCCCAAATTAGTAGAGTAAACAAATTAATTGAACATCAGAGCACCAAAAAAATGAAATTGAAGTGAAGAAAACAATGCAAAATACCAACAAAATGAACTGAGTTTTTTTGAAAAGGTAAAGGAAATTGACAAACCTTTACTCATACTATGAAAAAACAAGAGGATCCAAATAAACAAAATCAGAGATGAAAAAGGAGACATTACTTCTTATACCACAGAAATTCAAAAGACCATTAGTGGGTACTATGAGCAACTATATACCAATAAATTGGAAAATCTAGAGGAAATGAATAACTTCCTAGACACATAATACATACCAATATGGAATCATAAAGGAATTCAAAACCTGAACATGCCAATAAGCAACAAGATTGAAGCCATAATAAGAAGTCTCCCAGTAAAGAAAAGTCCAGCACCCAATGGCTTCACTGCTGAATTCTACCTTTTAAGGAACTCATACTAATCCTACTTTAAGTATTCCAAAAAATAAAGGAGAAGGGAATGCTTCCAAAGTCATTTTCTGAGGTCAATATTATCCTGATCCAAAAGTAGACAAAGACACATCAAGAAAGTAATAAACAGGCTAATATCTCTGATTAATACTGTTGCAAAAATCCTCAACAAAATAATACAAACTAAATTCTTCAATACAGTGAAAAGATCATTCATTGTGACCAAGTTGGACTTATTCCAGGGATGCAAGGATAACTCAATATATGCAAATCAATGACTGTGATACATTATATCAACAAAATGAAGCATTGAAAACCATACAATTACTTTAACTATGCTGAAAAAGCATTTGATAAATGTCAGCATCCCTTAATGATAATAACCCTGAAAATACTGGATTCAGAAGGAACATACCTCAACATAATAAAGGGCATATATGACAGACTCACAGCTAGTATTATACTGAATGAGGAAAAACTGAAAGCCTTTTCTCTAAGACAAAGGGTCTACTTCACCACTGTTATCAACCTAGGACTAGAGTTCCTAGCTTGGGTAATCAGTCAAGAGATAGACATAAAGGGCATCCAAATCGGAAAGGAAGAAGTCAAGTTATTCTTGTTTGCAGTTGATAATGCTTTTATATTTGTAAAAACCTAAATACTCCACCAAAAGACTCTCAGAACTGATAAATAATTTCAATAAAGTTGCAGGATACAAAATCAATGTACAAAAATTAGTAGCATTTCTGTATGCAAACAGTAAATGCTCTGAAAAATAAAAAGTAATCTATTTGCAATGATCACAAATAAAATCTATGAACTAATGTAGCCAAATAATTGAAAGATCTCTACAATGAAAATTATAAAACTGAATAGAGAATTTGAAGAGAACACTCAAAAAAAAAAAAAAAAAAAAAAAGGAAAGATATTCCATGTTCATGGGTTGGAAGAATCAATATTTTTAAAATTTCCATACTGCCCGAAGCAATCTACAGACTCAATACAATTTCTATCAAAATACCAATAACATTCTTCACAGAAATAGAAAAAAACAAGCTAAAACTTATATGAAACCACAAAAGACCCAGAATAGCCAAAGCTATTCTGGACAAAAAGAAGAAAACTCAAGGAATCATTTTTCCTGACTTCAAATTAAACTGCAATGCTATAGTAACCAAGAGCATACGATACTGGCATAAAACACATGCACACACACCAGTAGAACATAATAGAGAACACAAAGACAAATCCACAAATGTACAGTAAACTCATTTTCGACATACGTTGGGGAAAGCATAATCTCTTCATTAAATGGTTCTGAGAAAACTGGATATCTATATAAAGAAGAGTAAAACTAGATCCTTGTTTCTTGCCATATAAAAAAATAAATTCAAAATGGATTAAAGACTGAAATAATAATACCTCAAACTATGAAACTACCACAAAACAATATTAAGGCTGCTCTCTAGCTCATTAATGTGAGCAGAGATTTCTTGAGTAATACCTTACAAGCAAAGAAGACCAAAGCAAAATTGGTCAAATGGGATTATAACAATTTAAAAGCTTCTAAGCTGCAAAGGAAACAATTGAGAAAGTGAAGAGACAACTCACAGAATGGGAAAAAAATTGCAATCTACCCATCTGACAAGGGATTAATAATCAGAATATATAAGCAGCTCAAACAACTCCATTAGAAAAAATATAAAAATCCAATTTAAAAAATGGGCAAAATATTTGAATAGACATTTCTCAAAAAATATACAAATTGCAAACTGGCGTATAAAAAGGTGCTTATTGATTATCAGAGAAATGCAAATAAAAACTACAATGAGATATCCTCTCACTTCAGTTCAAATGTCTTTTATCCAAAAGACAGGCAATAATAAATGCTGGAGGGAATGTAGAGAGGAAAGGAAATACCCACACACTTTTGGGGAAAATGTAAATTAGTACAAACACTGTGGAGAACATTTTGGAAGTTCCTCAAGAAACTAAAAATAGAGCCACCATATGATCTAGCAATCCCACTGCTAGGAATATTCCCAAAAGAAAAGTATCTGGATATGGAAGTGATGTCTGCACTTCCATGTTTATTGCAGCACTATTCACAATAACCAAGATTTGGAAGCAATTTAAGTGTTGAATAACTTAGGTTATCTAATAGAAAAAGAAAAGGTGGTACATGTATACAATGGAGTACTATTCAGCCATACAAAAGAATGTCATCTTGTTACTTGCAACATGGATGGAACTGGAGATCCTATGTTAAGTGAAATAAGCAGGCGTAGAAAGGCAAACTTCATATGTTCTCACTTATTTGTGGGAGCTAAAATTAAAACATTTGAACTAATGGAGATAGACAATAGAAGAATGGCTACCAGAGGTGGTTACCGGAGGCTGGGGAGGGTGCCAGAATGGGTGAGTAGAAGTTGGATGGCTATGGGGCACAATAAAGTAGTTAGAAAGAATGAACACAACCTAGTCTCTGATAGTATAACAGGGTGACTATAGTCAACAATAAAGTATTTATTTTTAAATACATAAAAGAGTATAATTGAATTGCTTTTACCTTAAATGATAAATTCCTTAGGGGTAGATACCACATTTACCATGATGTGATCGTTAGACATTGCATGCCTGTATCAAATACATATATACACCTGTGTACCCACAAAAATATATTTTTTAAAATGTCAAGAAATAATGGATGCTGGTGAGGCTGTAGAGAAAAGGATATGTTATGCACTGTTGGTGGGAATGTAAATTAGCTCAACCACTATCAAAAGCAGTTTAAAGATTTCTCATATAACTTAGAACTACCATTCAATCCAACAATCCCATTACTGGGTATATATCCAAAAGAAAATAAATCATTCTACCAGAAGACACTTGCACTCACATGTTCATTGCAGCACAATTCACAATAGAAAAGAATAAATTTAGGTATCCATCAGTGGTGGATTTGATATAGAACATGTGGTACATATACACCATGAAATACTACCCAACCATAAGAAAGAATGAAATCATGTACTTTGTAGCAATATGAATGCAGTTGGAGACCATTATCGGATAACTAAGTGAATTAATGCAGGGACAGAAAACCAAATACTGCTTGTTCTCATGTATAAGTGTAAACTAAGCATTGCGTACCCGGGGACATAAAAATGGCAACAATAGAAACTAGAAAGTAAGAGATGGGGGAGGTTGGCAGGCAGGGAAAATGTTGAAAAACTGTTAAATACTATGCTCACTACCTAGGTAATGGAGCCATTTTTACCCCAAACTTCAGCATCATGCAATATACCTGGTAACAAACCTATACATGTACCCTCTGAATCTAAAAGTTGAAAAATATTAAAAATAAAAAATATTATTTAGATTTAAAAAGAAAGAAAAATAAAGCAATCTTAGATACTTGAGGGATATATTAAAATAATTAGTTTTTTTATCTAAAAGACATACAGATGTTATATATATCTAAATATAGCAACATGTCTAATTTATCTTATAATAGTTACTTAAATTTCAGGATTCAGTGCCAAAGTGATAACTATGATATCTAATTTTAAAAATTACGTTCACATTTTCAAGGTACTATTGACAGGGCTTATGGAACCATTCTACAGAAAAACGCTGTCTGGAGACAAATCAGAGTGTTGGTACTTATTACTGTATAATTTTGGGCAAGTTACCTAAACCCTCAGTTTATTCATCTTTAAAATGGAGATATTCCATAGGGTAACTCTGAGTTAAGCTATGTAAATTAAATACTTAGAATATATACTAACACAAAGTAAGCCTTTTAGAGTTGTTTTTTTTATTCGTTGAGAGAAAGCACCCGTATCATATATCATTCCCTCATTCTCACAAACTCCCTGAGTAAGCATAACACACATTCACAAACGCACACACACACACACACAAGCACACATACATACAACCACACATACAACCACATAATTGAAGAAATAATAAGAAAATGCATGGTAATATGCATTTTAATATACTCATAACTCATATAATAATATTTTATTATAATAACCAATCACATAATTTTGCTACTCATGATGTTAGGTGATTAATATAAACTTGCTTTAGATAAACTTTAACACATCTTGATCAACTTTCAATATATTCAATATGTTCAATAACTTATTTCCTAGTTATCCTCATTTCAAACATAAAATATATCTTATTTCAAATTACACAATAATATTTAATCATTAACAAGTACAAGAAGAGGTAAAGTTATGTCTTACACTAAATAGATACTTAAATGACTACTTGATGTATATGGATTTGAGAAAAAAGAACATTATCAATTAGCTACCTTTAATTATATGAAACTTTTTTCTGAAGGGAATAAAATAATGGTATTCAATTGAAAAGTTACTCTTCATCTTATTTAAATCATTCTGTACCTCTAAATGAACATCACATGTGCACTTCTAATTATAGTGCAATGTTTGTGTTCACTCTACATGGAAATTCAATAAGAGAGGTTATTTAAGCATCTGCAACTGCTACCCAAATCTCATATTTGTAAATTAGTCTTAGATTCATGTATTTTAATGATTTGTTTACAGTTTGTAACTTAAAATATTTATATATTATAAATGATGGCATTGCACTAAAGTGTAATGTATTCTATCTCCTTGCCTTTATTACATTTAAAAAATAAATTATGAAATAAACATTTACAAGTTTAGCATCATCAAAAACCCAAATTTTGAGACAATTAAGCAACTGCAAAATCAAAACTACAGTCAAAAATCCAGATAGATTATGTGTAAAATGCTAAATATTCAAATACAAACATTGGTGAGCTATTAACTTTTTAATTTTTCACTTTTAGATCAAAATATGTACTTTCTCAATGGTCTAGATTATATTTTTTAATATCAAATCATGCATGGCTTATGATTTTTCAAAACTTTTTATAACATTTTTCTACCAGAAATTATTGGGCAAAGATAAAATATGTTTCAAATTTTTACTATGCATTTTCTTCTTATTTACATATGCACCAGAAGATAGTTTTTCGGTAAATCAGTATAGAGTTTCTCAGGGATCATATCATGCCTATAATCCCAGCACTTTGGGAGGGTGAGATGGGAGGATCACCAGAGGTGGACAGTTCAGACCAGCCTGGCCAGTATGGTGAAACCCCATCTCTAGTAAAAATACAAAAAACTAGCCAGGTGTGGTGGTGGGCGTCTGTAATCCCAGCCACTTGTGAGGCTGGGGCAGGAGAAACACTTGAACCCGGGAGGCAGAGATGCAGTGAGCTGAGATCGTGCCATTGCACTCCAGCCTGGGCAACAAGAGCTCAACTCTGTCTCAATAATAATAATAATAATAATAATAATAATTTTAAAGCTAAATATAATTCTGGTCTAATCATCCAAAGCAAGTAGTACACACGTGTTTATTTTATATATCATAATAAAGAGTAATTAAGACTAGTAAATAGTAACCACTTTTATTTGAACATAAAATATACACTGAATATTACTAAATCTCGTGTTTATTTAATTCTTATAAGTTGAAGTATTTGCTCTGCACATGTTCTGGTCCAGGGTTTTTGCATCCTTTTTAAGACAAGGATATATATATATAAATATTTGCCCAAACACAATTAACCTCATTTTATCTTCACTATAACATATACTTCATTAGTTTTTTTGTCTTTAAGTGAGAGAACTTACAACACTCAGAAAAATTATAATCACGTCTTCAAGATTGAGCTGCAAATACATGTCATCGTCAAAATTTAAATGCAGGTTTTTAATGCTAGTCCAGTTCTCTTCCTAGTACCCAGGAGATGACCCCTAGTAAAGGGGAATGCATTTACTGATTGTTCCAAAAGTGGAAACTGATTTTTGGTCCCATGGAAACATTTATTTTAATCATGTGTTGATAGAAATCTTCCAGCAGACTACTCTCTCTTTGTAAAAAGAGGTCACTACAGGGAATTGACTCTTATCTTGATGACTCCCAGCCTTCATTGTGAACATCCATTTTCACAGCCTGTGGTGATGCAGTGCCTGTCAAGCTGTCAGCTGTCATGTCAGTGATCATCCTGCTTGCCTCTAACAGCCTTCTGCTCTGATTCCTCTCAATCACTCAGGGTCAGGGAACCAGATGACCAAGGCTTTTAAAGATTGTATGTAAAGATTCTCTGTTTTCTCAACTGTAAAATGAGGTTGCTATACCAGACCAGTGGTTGCATATTTGAAGCACTGTGCTCACACACCATTCTAGGATATAATTGGTCTCAAATGGAGCTTTGCCACTGATCTTTTTTTAAATGATCCTGAAGTGTTTTGCTTTTTATTTTCATTGATACAAAATAGATGTACATATTTTGGGGATGCATGTAATGTTTTTATATATTCATATAATATGTCATAATGAGATGGAAATAATGGAAATATCCATCACCTTAACCATGTATCTTTTGTGTATACTGGGAAAATTTGAATTATTTGAATCTAGCTAATGTGAAATATACAATAGACTATTTTAAAATATTGTCACCTGAACCAATCTATCAAACTAGGTCTTAGTTCTTCTATCTAACTTTATTTTCTACTCAATCACAAAGATGAAAAAAGCAAGAAAATAACATTCATTTTATTGGAGTTTATAGATAAATATGAAAAAATTAACAACTGAACAGACAGTTCAGTTGTAACCCATATGATAGAGACATAAGTAAATTCATTCTTACAGCAGCACAGATAGGGGCAACAAAACCAACCAGTGGGTGAAGGTGATTTGATTTCTAGAGGAAGCGAGGATTGAATTTTGTCTTGAAAACTCCTCTAGGTGAAAGAGGAAAGAATATCAATCAAGAGAAAATATATGCAAAGTTAAAAAGATGTAACAATGTAGGATATTTAGGGAAATTTTCACTATGCAGTTCAATATGAGTATCCTGTAGAGAACATGGTGGAAAGCTTAATTTTAAATAATTAGCTTCGAGCAAATTCATGGGGGAACCTTTATTTCCTGCCAAGGATTTTACACTTTTTCTCCAAAGGCAATAGGTAGGAATTAAATAATCTGAATGAGCAAAACAAAACATACACATAATCTACATTCCACACTCAGGATAGAAACATTAGAACATAATTGTCCTTTAGCAGTACAGATATTTGTGGATTTTAAGGAGATACTGATGCTATATCTTGTTTGGAGATGAGCAGTCAGTTGAGAAGTCACTGCAATAATTAAGAGTAATCAGTAATTAGCTATCTTTTTAGGTAACCTGTGTAGATGAGTTTATCATTCACAAACCCTAATGTGTGGAGTTAGGAGGATTAAAAAAGTAACTATCATTTTTACTTGTCAGTGCTATGGTAACCAGGAGACAGTTAACTGAGCATACTCCCTATGTACATAAGAAAGATCTGAGCCCAGAAGAGAACAAGGCAGAGCATATAAGTATGGTGAAACAAGTTTATAAGATATTTAAAACTAGGATTCATAAAATGATGATAGAAACTGAGATTCAAGAACAGAACTCTCAGAAACAAATATTTAAGAGGTAGATGGAAAAACAGCCATCAGCTTTTTAAATATTTCTAGACATCCTCCTATTGAAGGACCTGTGTAGTCAGGAGTGTACAGTGTGATAGAACTGTGAAGGGACTGTTCACATTTAAGTGGCGGAGGTTAGAAGCCAGATTGCAGAGTGTTGAGATGTGAGGAGGTATTTTTCTTCTTTAAAAAAAAAAAAAAAAAAATCCCTACATGCACCTAGTTGCAAGTTTTTTAAGCAATACTTAATTACCTAATTAATTATTTTAGAAACCATGTGGGAAATCATAAAGACCTTCCTGAATTAAGTGAAATGTTACCTTATTTCATATGAATTAACTCCATCCCTCCTCAGTTACAGAAATTTAAACCATATTTCATGTTCTTTCACCAATCTCCTGATGGTTATTGGACTGCAAATTCCCAAATTAGGAGTTAGTACTAACTTCATCTTTCACTTTGCTAACATTTCAACCAGTGGCTATAGAGCTATGTACACAATGGCTATTCAAAAATGTGCTTGCTAGATTTACTCTTCTGCTTAGTTAAGCAATCAAGGAATGAGGTCACATCTTAATTTCATATCATTCAGAATCACTATTTTAAACATCATTGATAATGTAAGCATTTGGAAACAGAAACTTTTAAAACATCAATATTTTTCTTTACAGAGAATTTACTGAGGAATGTTGAAGGTTAATACAAATCTCAGTATTCAAAGGGAATAGAAAAATAAATATTATTTAATTAATTATTCTTAAATAATAAATTTTCTATAAATATACCATGGTAAAACAAGTTAATAGGTTTCACATAAAATCCATTTGAGACTAAATAGCTGAGATAAATGTTGGTCAAATGTAAAAATACAAAATATATTAGGTGCAATATAAATACAGTTATTAATTTAGCCATGTTAACTTTCAATTAACCTTTCTTCATACTTCAGAAAGCAAACGACTAAAACTGTTAAACGAAAGATCATTGATCTTCTTTTTTCTAACCTCTAAAGATAGTCGTTCTCTAGTGTTCAGCTCTTGGATCTATTTCTTCTATCTTTACACTCACTTCCTAGAAAATAACGTCCAGTCCCATGGCTTTAAACACCAAATGTATGTTGATGAGTCTCAAATTTATATTGCCAGTTTTGAACGCACCCTGATTTCCAGATTTGCTGATACGACCGCCAACTTCATTTCTTTATTTGGATATCTCTGATGAGAATCTCTAATATCCAAAGCTGAACCCCTAATTTTCATCCCTCAACGAAGTGGGGAGCAAAGCAAAACAATAAAAAAGCTGTTCCTCCATTTTGTTTAGCCATTTCAGTCAATGGCCCCACTATCCTATGTGAGCCTAAGATTCATCCTTTATTCCTCAGCTTACCTTATTCCACCCCTACTTGTGATGGCTCAGTAGGCCTTTTGATTTATCATTTCTACCTTCATTGCCTATTTTGGTTGCACTATTCATAACGTACCTACTGTAAGAACTTCCAGACCACTCTGTTTCCTCTTTTGTTTTTCTTAAAGTTTTTCTTAACACACTAACCGTCAAGATCTTCTTTAAGATACAGACCAGATCACAGATCATGTCTTCTTGTTCAAAATCCCATGGTGGTTTTCTGTCACACTTAGCATCAAAGGCAAACTCTTAACTATGACCTACAGTGTACTATTTTATGGCCTTTTCATAGTTCTTGAAATATGACAAGATTGTTCTTTCTTTAGGGACTGTAATACTTTGAATGTTTGTGCACCCCAAAATTTATATGTTAAAATCCTATCCCCCAAGATGATAATGTTAGGAGGTGGGGCCATTGGGAGGTGATTAAGTCATGAGCAGAGCCTCCAGGAATGTGATTAGTACCCTTATAAAAGAGATCTCAGAGAGCTATCTAGCCCCTTCTACCATGTTAGGACACAGCAAAAAGCCACTTTTCTGTTATATAAACCAAGAAGTGGAACCTCTGAAGATGTCAAATTAGCTGGAATCTTCATCTTGATCTTTCCAGCCTCCACAACTGTAAGGAATACATTTCTGCTGTTTATAAGCTACTGGTTTAGAGTATTTCGTTATCGTAGCCAGAAAGGTCCAAGACTAGTTTGGATCTGCCATATAAAGACAAGTCAGTACCTGTTCTCTAGGACGGTCTTTGGCAATTAATGTTTCCTTGCCTTAGAGTATCCTCACCTCATTCACAGCCTTGATAAAATGTCACTGATCACACGGGTCTTCCCTCTTGCTACCTCTTTCTATCCCCTTTTCTGGTTGTGTAATTTCCTTGTGTATGTTTATTTCTCCTCCTAAAACATAGTCTCCAATAAGCAGAGAATTTGGCCAAATCTCCACTATGTTAAAGATTATTTGACACACAGTAGATGATCTATTCATATTATGAGATGAATGAACCCATAATTTTAAATGCACGTAGACACTGTATTTGAAGATTGCTAATCTACTTTTAGGAACATCTAGGTGGTTGAATTATAGTATGTAAACTAACTGAAAATTTTACAATTTATTGTTTTTTCATTCACAGGTTATCTCATAAGATTATCATAATCTAGGCAGATTTAAGTATCCTCACTTTACAAATGAGGAGAATGGGGCTAAGACAGAAAAAAAGAAATGACTTTTCCCAGGTCCCACATGTACTGAATTGTTAGAGTCTGGGGGGAATCCCAGATCTGATGGACTTCTTCCTACATAGCTAAACTTCAGGACTAATATGTAGTTGTTTTGTTTAATGTAGTCTAAAAGATACATAGAGCATACATTCTGGCCATAGGGTTACATAGTTTCACAGACATGACTGCATTTTAAAAAAGTAAATTCTTCAAATAAATTATCTTCTAAGTAAACAAGAGATTAGACATAAAATAGCAATTAACCTATCTAATCTTCCTGGTGTGGAAGAAATTGCATTTTTTGTTACAGTGCTCCTAAGGTAAATCCATAACAATGCACTTGAGCCAAAATAAGATTGATATTACTGAATGTGATAGGAAAATCATTATATATAATTTATATATTTTAGGCTTCTATATTGTGGTTCTTCTCATTTCTTTTTTCTATAGTTGTGAATTTAGAGTTGTTTGAATCCAATAATCAGGAAGAAACAAAAGAAAACAATCTTATTTATTATAAATGTGCAAGCATTTTTTTCTGTTATGTGATACATCATGCTCATGGGACTATTGTGCATTCTGTTTCCAAGATGATGGTAATTTATTTCAAAGCCTCCTTAGCATACTTACTTAAATAAAAATTATGAGAAAGGATCTCTTACTCATGGAAAATAAAATATATATTACTTAGTAATTTCTGTTATATATGTGATTCTTTCTATGTACAGATACTATATTTATTATCCATGTAATCCTCTAGCATCGTATATTTAAGAATTTAGATTTTGTTATGAATTCAATAGAAATAGCCTCTGAAGTAACCCTGTTAGGACTAACCAATTTGCCGATGAGGTGATTTTTAAAAATACACACTATATATAAGAAATTATAAAACCTTATTTAAAGGAGGCTGGTCTCTTATGACAATTACCGTATAGGCTATGACATTTGCAATCATGGTGGACTACGAGATTTTCCCTCTTCATGGTATATTTGTATTGAAAGCTGACCTACATTGTGCCTTCACAACTCAATTAATCTGATTTTCTTTTAATTATAAATGATGGTTAAAGATAGTGTCAATAAATTTCATCCACCCACTCACTCACTTATTCATCAAGCAGTTTTATAGTTATTGAGTCCTATGCTAGTTGCTCAGAACAAAAAAAAAAAAGAATAGGAAATTTTCAATCTTCTAAAGAAATCTATGTCCTAATGACACAAGCAAACAAATTAGCAATTATCATGTAGTTTTCCATACACCTAAGAGCTACTGGTGTTGGAGTTATATTCCAGTTCATTTTTATTTGAATTTTTATTATAAATTAATACATTGCAGTTCTGATATATATAGAAAATGTTTACAAGGTTAACATAAGCTCAAACAAGAAATATTTATTCCCCATTAGATTGAAAGTAAAAGCCAATTTCTGAGCTTTCAAAGAGATTTCTAGAACCTGGAAAGTAGAAATTTACTGAAAAAAAATGACTTGAAACCCAGGCAGCTTTCTCTGCTAACACTGGTATTCCAATTCACCTTCTCCTAGTGCACAATTAGCCTATAAAGACAATATAGCTTTGAAACACAGCATTTGAAAGGACAAACATTTAGTAAATATATTTTATGACAAAGTAAGCTTCAGTTAAAAACTTTGATTTGGACTCACTCTTCTCTCTAATTACAATTTTAGGAGATATAAAGAATGATGTGCTTGTCTGAACACCACTATCACCACCTCCTGTATTTAAAACATTGTTTTTATCTATTTCCCTTTATTATGTAGGTATGTCAACTTAGACTGTTCCAGTTTTCTCCTGAAACTTCGTAAAGTGACAAATATTTCACTGGATTGAAATAACAATACGAAGGTCAATCAACTGGGACCCTGAGCATGATGTCTTTGGATAAGAAGCCTGACTCTGGCACTGCTAGCTTTGTGACTTAGGATAAACATATGATATCCCCGTGCCTCAGTTTCTCTATGAAATTGACATAATATACCTCATAGAGTGGTTATAAGTACTACATGACTAAGAATATGAAGCAACGGAACTCTGTTTGGCACAAAAGAAAGATTCAGTAAAAAGGAAATTTATTTAACTATCTATCATCTATCTATCTACCTATCTATAATCTATCTTTTTATCTATCATCTATTTACTTTCTTTTTTTAAATCATAAAACAGATTCCAAGAAATAAGTCAAAAATTCTGAACTTTACATAGTTAATGAGCATCCTCATATCTTCGTCTCTGGGTTTGCTTAGTTTAAATTTTATTGTCTATCCTTTCAACTACTTCTTCCCACCTGACCTAAAATACTGCCCTGCCATTCGACAAACACTTGATAAATCCAAACTAAATTATATTTGGAATGAATGAGTCTGGAAAAAAACTCACTATTATGAAAAAAACACAAAACAATCCTCACCATGACTCCCCACTATGCTAATTTGTCTCATGTTAAAAACAGACATAGAGTGAACCCACAGCCCTGATAAAATCTTCCTGTCATATTTCTTTAGCTAAAGTCATTCTCCCAATCCCTTGAAAATTTCTCTACATGTTTTTTCTCCTAAAACTTAAAATCATTTTCCTTTACTCCTCATGATAAATATTTGTGTCCTCAACAGATCACAAGAACACAGCACCAATAACCTCTGCATCTGCACTCATATGCTGCCTTCCTTCTTGTTGCAGCTGATGAGCTGTCTGCTGTCTTATCTAATTTCAACCTCCACTTGTGCCCTGTATTGGAAATCCTCTCCTTAGTAGTGAATGATCTTATGCAATGATTCCACTTTCTTTCTCATATGATCTGCTTTTTACTTTGAGTAGAACTATTTTTAAACAATTTCCCAATTTTCTTCTAGCTACACCTAATTATTTATTACCCTTTTCAGGAAATTACCCAACAATGCCTGGGCCAGGCTGGGTGGCTCAAGCCTGTAACCCCAGCGCTTTGGGATGTCAAGATGGGCAGATCACTTGAGGTCAGATGCTCCTTCCCCTCGCTCCCCATCCCCTGACTGGCCCCGGCATGTGATTTTCCCCTCCCTGTGTCCATGTGTCATCACTGTTCAACTCCACTTATGAGTGAACACATGTGGTGTTTGGTTTTCTGTTCCTGTGTTAGTTTGCTGAGAATGATGGTTTCCAGTTTCACCCATGTCCCTGCAAAAGACATAAACTCATTATTTTTTATGGCAGCATAGTATTCCATGGTGTATATGTGCCACATTGTCTTTATCCAGTCTACCGTTGATGGGCATTTGGGTTGGTTTCAACTATTTGCTCTGGTAAATAGTGCTGCAATAAACATATGTGTGTAGGTGGCTTTATAGTAGAATGATTTATAATCCTTTGGGTATATTCCCAGTAATGGGATTGCTAGGTCAAATGGTATTTATTTCACGTTCTAGATCCTTGAGGAATTGCCACACTGTCTTCCACAATGGTTGAACTAATTTACACTTCCACCAACAGTGTAAAAGCATTCATATTTCTCCACATCCTCTCCAGCATCTGTTGTTTCCTGACTTTTTAATGATCGCCATTCTAACTGGCGTGAGATGGTATCCCATTGTGGTTCTGATTTGCATTTCTCAAATGACCAATGATGATCTTTTTTTTTTCTTTTTTTTTTTCCCATATGTTTGGTTGGCCACATAAATGGCTTCTTTTGAGAAGTGTCTGTTCATATCATTCACTCACTTTTTGATGTTTTTTTTTGTGTGTGTGAATTTGTTTAAGTTCCTTGTAGTTCTGGATATGAGCTCTTTGTTAGATGGATACATTGCAAAAATTTTCTTCCATTCTATATGTTACCTCTTCACCCCGATGATAGTATATTTTGCTGTGCAGAAGCTTTTTAGTTTAATAATATCCCATTTGTCAATTTCAGGTTTTGTTGCAATTGCTTTTGGTGTTTTAGTCCTGAAGTCTTTGCACATAGCTCTGTCCTGAATGGTATTGCCTAGGTTTTCTTCTAGGGATTTTATGGTTTTAGATCTTATGCTTAAGTCTTTAACCCATCTTTGGTTAATTTTTGTATGAGGCATAAAGAAGGGGTCCAGGTTCAGATTTCTGCATATGGCTAGCCAGTTTACCAAACATCATTTATTAAATAGGGAATCTTTCCCCATTTGTTGTTTTTGTCAGGTTTGTCAAAGTTCATATGGTTGTAGATGTGTGATATTATTTCTGGGGCCTCCATTCTGTTCCATTGGTCTATATATCTGTTTTGGTACCAACGCCATGCTATTTTGGTTACTGTAGCCTTGTAGTATAGTTTGAAGCCAGGTAGTGCCTCCAAATTTGTTCCTTTTGCTTAGGATTGCCTTGACTATACAGGCTCTTTTTTGTTTCCATATGAAATTTAAGGTGGTTGTGTCTAATTCTATGAAGAAAGTCAATGGTAGCTTGAATTTTTAAATGACTTTGGGCAGCATGGCCATTTTCACAATAGTGATTCTTTCTCTCTATGAGCATGAAAGGTTTTTCCATTTGTTTGTGCTCTCTCTTACTTCCTTGAGCAGTGGTTTGTAGCTCTCCTTGAAGAGGTTCTTCACATCCCTTGGAAGTTGTATTCCTAGGTAGTTTATTCTCTTTGAAGCATTTGTGGGAATGTGAGTTCACTCATGATTTGGCTCTCTGTTTTTCTATTATTATTGTATAGGAATGCTTGTGAATTTTACACATTGATTTTTGTATCTGGAGACTTTGCTGAAGTTGCTTATCAGCTTAAGGAGTTTTTGGGCTGAGACATTGGGGTTTTCTGCAAAGAGAGACAATTTAACTTCCTCTTTTCCTATTTGAATATCCTTTATTTATTTCTCTTGCCTGATTGCCCTGGTTAGAACTTCCAATACTATGTTGAATAGGAGGGGGGAGAGAGGGCATCCTTGTCTTGTGCCAGTTTTTAAAGAGAATGCTTCCAGCTTTTGCCCATTCAGTATGATATTGACTCTGGGTTTGTCATAAATAGCTCTTATTGTTTTGAGATATGGTCCATCAATACCTAGTATATTGAGTTTTTTGCATGAAGGGGTGTTGAATTTTGTCAAAGGCCTTTTCTGCATTTATTGAGATAATCATGTGTTTTTTGTCATTGATTCTGTTTACGTGATGGATTATGTTTATTGATTTTCATATGTTGAACCAACCTTGCATCCCAGGGATGAAGCCAACTTGATCATGGTGGATAAGCTTTGTGATGTGCTGTTGGATTTGGTTTGCCAGTATTTTATTGACAATTTTCACATCTATATTCATCAGAGATGTTGGCCTGAAGTTTTCTTTTTTTGTTGTGTCTCTGCCAGGTTTTGGTATCAGGATGATACTGTCATCATATAATGAGTTAGGGAGGAGTCCCTCTTTTTCTATTGTTGGGAATACTTTTAGAAGGATGGTACCAGGTCCTCTTTGTACCTCTGGTAGATTTCGGCTGTGAATCCATCTAGTCCTGGGCCCTTTTTTCTTTTTTTTGGTTGGGAAGCTACTAACTACTGCCTCAATGTCAGAACTTGTTATTGGTCTATTCAGGGATTCAACTTCTTCCTGGTAGAGGGTGTAAGTGCCCAGGAATTTATCCATTTCTTCTAGATTTTATAGTTTATTTGGTAGAGGTGTTTACAGTATTCTTTGATGGTCTTTTGCATTTCTGTGGGATCAGTGGTGATATCCCCCTTTTCAGATTTTATTGTGTCTATTCGATTCTTCTCTCTTTTCTTCTTTATTAGTCTGGCTAGTGGTCTGTCTATTCTGTTAATCTTTTCAAAAACCCAGCTCCTGGATTCATTGATTTTTTGAAGGGTTTTTTGTGTCTCTATCTCCTTCAGTTCTGCTCTGATCTTAGTTATTTCTTGTCTTCTGATAGCTTTTGAATGTGTTACCACTTGCTTCTCTAGTTGTTTTAATTGTGATGTTAGGGTGTCAATTTTCTATCTGTCCCACTTTCTCATGTGGGCATTTAGTGCTATAAATTTACCTGTTAACACTGCTTTAGCTGTGTCTCAGAGATTCTGGTATGTTGTGTCTTTGTTCTCATTGGTTTCAAACAACTTATTTATTTCTGCCTTAATTTTGTTATTTATGCAGTAGTCATTCAGGAGCAGGTTGTTCAGTTTCCATGTAGTTGTGCGGTTTTGAATGAGTTTCTTAATTCTGAGCTCTCATTTGACTGCACTGTGGTCTGAGAGACTGTTATGATTTTTGTTCTTTCGCATTTGCTGAGGAGTGTTTTACTGAGAAGTGTATTCAGGAGAGTTTCCTGAATACAGCACACCAATGGGTCTTGACTCTTTATCCAATTTGCCGGTCTGTGTCTTTTAGTTGGGGCATTTAGCCCATTTACATTTAAGGTCAATATTGTTATGTGTGAATTTGATCCTGTCATTATGATGCTAGCTGGTTATTTTGCACATTAATTGATGTAGTTTCTTCATAGTGTTGATGGCCTTTACAATTTGGTATGTTTTATGTTTTTGCAGTGGCTGGTACCAGTTTTTCCATTCTGTATTTAGTGCTTCCTTCAGGAATTCTTGTAAGGCAGGCCTAGTGTTGACAAAAATCCCTCAACATTTGCTTTTCTGTAAAGGATTTTATTTCTCCTTCACTTATGAAGCTTAGTTTGGCTGTATATGAAATTCTGGGTTGAAAATTCTTCTCTTTAAGAATGTTGTATATTGGCCCCCACTCTCTTCTGGCTTCTAGGGTTTCTGCAGAGAGATCCACTGTTAGTCTACTGGGCTACACTTTGTGGGCAACCTGACCTTTCTCTCTGGCTGCCCTTAATATTTTTTCCTTCAGTTCAACCTTGGTGAATCTGACAATTATGTGTCTTGTGGTTATTCTTCTCGAGGGTATCTTAGTGGTGTTCTCTATATTTCCTGAATTTGAATGTTGGCCTGTCTTGCTAGGTTGGGGAAGTTTTCCTGGATAATACCCTGAAGTGTGTTTTCCAACTTGGTTCCATTCTTCCTGTCACTTTCAGGTACACCAATCAAACATAGGTTTGGTCTTTTCACATAGTTCCATATTTTTTGGTGGCTTTTTAAATTCGTTTTCATTTTTCCCTAATCTTGTCTTCTCACTTTATTTCATTAAGTTGATCTTCAATCTCTGATATCCTTTATTTTGCTTGATTGATTCAGCTATTGTGTGTATGCTTCAAGAAGTTCTTGTGCTGTGTTTTTCAGCTCCATCAGGTCATTAATGTTCTTCTCTCAACTAGTTATTCTAGTTAGCATTTCCTGTAACCTTTTGTCAAGGTCTTTAGCTTCCTTGCCCTGGGTTAGAACATGCTCCTTTAGCTCAGAGGAGTTTGTTATTACCCACTTTCTGAAGCCTACTCTGTCAATTCATCAAACTCATTCTCCATCCAATTTTGTTCCCTTGCTGGTGAAGAGTTGTTACCCTTTGGAGAAGAGGCATTCTTACTTTTGGAATTTTCAGCATTTTTGCACTGTTTTTTCCTCATCTATGTGTATTTATCTACCTTTGATATTTGAGGATGATGACCTTAGGATGGGATTTTTGCATGGGCGTCCTTTTTGTTGATGTTGATACTATTGCTTTCTGTTTGTTAGTTTTCCTTCTAACAGTCAGGCTTCTCTTCTGCAAGTCTGCTGGAGTTTGCTGGATGTCCGTTCTAGACCCTGTTTGCTTGGGTATCACCAACAGGGGCTGCAGAACAGCAAAGACTGCTGCCTGCTTCTTCCTCTGGTAGCTTTGTCCTGGAGGGGAAGATGTCAGCTGGAGCTCTCCTGTAGGAGGTGCCTGTCGATACCGCCTGGGATGTGTCTCCCAGTCAGGAGGCACGGGGTCAGGGACCCACTTGAGGGGGCATTCTGTCCCCTAGCAGAGCTTGAGCACTGTGCTGGGAGATCCACTGCTCTCTTCAGAGCTGGTAGGCAGGAATGTTTAAGTCCGCTGAATCTTAGCCCAAAACCACCCCTTCCCCCAGGTGCTCTGTTCCAGGGAGATGGGAGTTTTATCTACAAGCCCCTGATTGGGGCTGCTGTCTTTCTTTCAGAGACACCATGCTTAGAGAAGAGGACTCTAGAGAGGCAGTCTGGCTACAGCAGCTTTGCCTTGCTGTGGTAGGTTACACCCACTTCGAACTTCCCAGTGGCTTTGTTTACACTGTTAGGGGAAAACCACCTATTCAAGCCTCAGTAATGGCTGATGCCCCTCCCCCTATCAAGCTCCAGAGTCCCAGGATGACTTCAGACTGCTGTGCTGGTAGTGAGGCTTCAGCCCTCCTTCCAGGGCAGTGAATGGTTCTATATCACTGGCATTCCCGGTGCCATTGGGAAAATAAAAAATAAAAAAATAATAACTCCCGCAACTAGCTGGATGTCTGACCAAAAAGCTGCCCAGTTTTGTGCTTGAAACCCAGGACCCTGGTGGTGTAAGCACCTGAGAGAATCTCCTGGTCTGCTGGTTGCGAAAACCATGGGGAAAGTGTAGTGTCTGGGTCAGATAGCACCATCCTTCAAGGCACAGTCCCTCAAGCCTTCCCTTTGCTAGGGGAGGGAGTTCCCCGACCCCTTGCACTTCCTGGGTGAGGCGACACCCCACCCTTCTTCTGCTCCCCCTCTGTGGGCTGCAGACGTCCCAGTGAGATGAGCTGGGTATCTTAGTTGGAAATGCAGAAATCACTCTCCTTCTGTGTTGGTCTCGCTGGGAGCTGCAGACCAGAGCTGTTCCTATTTGGCCATCTTGCCCTGAAAAGACCAATCTCAACTTTTAATGTTGATGTTCTCGGGACTCAATATTTTCATCACTTTCCTTTTCTGTCTTTAATGGTCCGTCATCTTATCTAGTGCAATAGCTTTATATTACAGTTTAGACTAATGACCTTGAAATTCATATTTTTTAACCTAGTTTGCATAGGTTTTAGACTTGTATATTTCTGTCCACATTGTATTTCAAGTTCGATACTCTTTACCATAAACTTTGATCTCATCAACTTCTGCACCTGCTCTTTGTTTATTATTTTCACTGTAATAAATAGGAAGACATTTTACTCAGTTTTTGAGCCTTCCTTGATATTTCTCCTATGATCTGTCTATATTCAATCCATCTTATTTATTTATTTATTTAGACAGTCTCGCTCTGTCGCTCAGACTGGAGTGTGTGGCATGATTTTGGCTCACTATAAGCTCCGTCTCCTGAGTTCAAGCCAGGCTCCTGCCTCAGCCTCCCAAGTATCTGGGGCTACAGACACCTGCCACCATGCCTGGCTAAGTTTTTGTATTTTTAGTAAAGACGGGGTTTCACCATGTTAGCCAGGATGATCTCGATCTCCTGACCTTGTGATCTGCCCGCCTCAGTATTCAATCCATCTTTAAGTCTTACTAGGTCCATTTACTGTCAATAAAGGACTAGCATGGTTTGGAACAATTATCTTGATAAGATAATATATGTTTAAAGCACAGTGGAGCTACTATGGCAGTAAGAATTCACAGAGTCAAGATTAGGTAGAGGAGAGAAGCCAAAAGCAATATCCCAAGAGAAATAATTTCAGAGTATAAAAGTTCTTTTCCCTTTGAGCTGTGGATTCCAAAAGCACTAGGGGGTATTTTGATATGTATGAACAGAGCTTGAGCAATGTCACTAAGCTGAAGACACAAAAATTGTTGATGAGATAGAGAGAAGAAAAAGACACCCTGGTAAATATCTTAAACTTTAAGTTGGAACCCCAAAGGGCTATAATCTACAAATGTGAGCGAATGGAATAGCCAGTTTACACTGAGACTGAAGCTCAGTTACCAATCAGCTCGATTATAAATTGAATTAAGATGGACATTTGATATACTAGCCATCACCCAGATGCAAAATAAGTCATCTCTTAGGAAATATAATATTATACACATTTTTAAATTATTTCTACTTTTCATATATTTTTATCTGGCATTCAGTATAATATATAAGACATACAACATATCCAAACACACACCCATGTATAAATATATACTTATAGGAAATCTAAATGATAGAAATATATTTATAGGAAATCTAGATAATAGAGTAATTATATATATTTAAATATCTGCATTAAAGTATTTAAAAGACAAAATGAAATTTCAATTGATAGTTCTACTTCTGAGTATATACAGATAATTATGTGACAAGAGCTGATAAATATAATTACTTAAGATATTGGTGAACTGGTTTAATATCATGTTAGTCACAGTTGAGGAGGGAATTGTTATACTGAGTGATGAGTCAGATCAAAAGATTTTAACAAAAGCATGAAAAGAAAATTTTTAAAAAACGAAAATGCAGAAAAGATTATTAAAGGTATGTGGTCATGGTAGCAAGGTGAACCATATTTGCAAGTGCAGTTTCCTAGAAAAAAGGAAACAGAGAATGGGACATAAGCAATACTTAAAGACAGACTATTTGAGAATCTTTAAATGTGAAAAACACATTAAGCCAATGATGCAAACAGTATAATTACAAAAAATATTGCAGTACTTACATAATATAATTACATGTTATCACACACACACACACACACAGAGAGATAATTATATTTGAAATTATCAAAACCACCAACTACTTAGAAAGAAATCTAATAAAAAATGTGCAAGGTCTCTACTCAAAAAACAATCATTATTGATAAATATTAAACACATAAATAAATGGAAAAATATAGACTCAAATACTCAATTTTGTATTTATTTATCTCTAATTTGTTTAAAATTCAACACAATGCTAATAAAACTCAAGTTCAACTTGAGGGGAAATTTAGTACTTATGGAGATGAAAATAGTCAGAGAGGCATATAACCATCCTGAAGAAGAATAAAATGATATTACCATTCTATATATCAAGATTTACTATTAAGCCACAATAATAAAGAGAATAATAGTGGTGCAAGGATTTTTAAAAGTAGAATAGAGTATACAGAGTCAGATCCACCTATATAGTCTTGATTTATGAAAAGGTAGCCCTACTTGGCACTGAGAAGAGGATATTCTTTTTGATAAAAAGTGTTGGATTGGTTGTCTGCCTGAGACGAGTGTACCACACAAAGTGTTTGTTATGGAGTGTGCATGGGATCAACATGTATGGCACGGAACAATATCAAGCAGAGGGAAGTATGAAATTGTGATTCAGGCCCAACAACAGTTTTGAATGATCCCATGGACCTTCTGTAACTACAGTGGCCTGACGAAGTTGTCCTTCACTGGGCTAAGGTAGCCAAACCTCTTCACTACTGATTGGATCAGCCGTCAGATATGAGCCACCCTTGGGAGAGAGAGATAATTTAGGGTAAGTTGACACTCTTCAGCTGAGTTAATATCTGAAGGGATTGATAGCTGAAGGCCATATTCAGATAACACTCTCAGCAGGTGCAGCAGTTTCTGAAGGCAGACCTGGAAGGTGCATCAGAGTATCTACTTCACTCTGTTTTATTTTTAAAATATGATTTATTATTATCTGTCATGTATACACTGATTAATTCATTCATTGACCAGTAAACTTAATAGTGGCAAGGAATTAATCTCTTGGTTATTTTTTCTCTTATAATGTATTTTACAAAAACTAGTGTTCCATAAATATTTTTAAATGAATGAGGGTGGAAAATTAGAGGCCAAACTATGAAGTGTATTGTAATTATTGTAAAAAATATGTCAGTATCTGGTTAATTCTGATATTTTTGGTATCAGTCCTATTTAAATTTAATATCCAGCTCTGATAAGTATTAGCTAATTAGCTTTGGGCTCATAAGTTATTCTTTTTTGGTGAAAATACTTCTTTTCGTATACAGATAGACAATAAATGAGTTATTCTTGAAAAACAATTAGATGATAGGTGTAAATTTTAGAAGCAAAGAAAATGTAACAATTAAGATTAAAGAAATATAATCAGTTTTATTTTACTGTCATTTTCTAGCTGGTCATATTTAACTAAAAATTCTAAGTAATGGAGAGAAATTTTCAATTTTGTGTTGTTTCAATCATAAAATATTTTTATTTATGTCTCATTAGGAGATATAATTGTACGCCTCATGTCTGGCATAAAATCCCTAGAAGTCTTCTTCATTCTGTTTTGAAATCTCATCAGTTAGTTTTTGTTTTGCCAACAAATACTAATGTCTAAATGTCTGAGAGCTTTAGACAATAATGACATTCATTACCCATCAGCTTCTTTCCAGCTCTTTTTTAGTGAATCTTAACTCAAATATTTCAGATCTTCTTTTCTCTGCACTGTTTACCACCTCTACATCAATTACCCTTGGTAAGCTAGTCATTTTTCTTTTTCTACTGTACTTTTTATAAATGGCTTTTTTTATATGTCCAAAATAAATTCTAAACATGACAAAACGTGGAGGCTGTCATTAAATCTGTTTCCCTTAAAATAACTTTTAAAATAATTTTGTGATTATTATGTGTATCTTGACATTAGAGAACCAGAGCTGCAAAAATATTTAGAGTGAGCTATTAGAGAATAGGAATTGAATTTTCTTGTAACAATTGCAGAATTAGTACATTACTAGTATTTGCATAATTTGATGTATTGTTTCTTTGATTGATGTAATTCAAATGAGATATATCTTTCAAAATTATTTGAAAATGCTAAAAATATGGCATATCAGGGTCACGTTAGAAGTGATTGTAATCTTCCCATTCCAATAGTATTTGAATGATCAAAGTTATTTACACATAAGAAAGGAATTGTTGTATCTAAGCAGAATAATGAAACAAGACTCCTGTCTTTCACCATATACAAAAATCAAATAGAAATGGATTAAAGATTAAAGACTGAAATCTAAGACCTCAGAGTTTGAAACTACCACAAGAAAACCTCTGGGCAGCTCCCTGGAACGTTGGTCTGGGCAAAACATTTCCTAAGTAATGCCTCCAAATCACAGGCAATCAAGGCAAAAATGAACAAATGGGATCGCATCACATTAAAAGGCTTCTAAGCAGCAAAGGAGACAATTAAAGTGAAGAGGCAACTCACAGAATGGGGGGGACATATTTGCAATCTGGCAAAGGATTAATAAACAGGATATATAGGCAGCTCAAACAACTCTATAGGAAAAAATCTAGTAGCCTGATTAAAAACTGGACAGAAGATTTGAACAGACATTTCTCAAAAGAAGACATGCAAATGGCAAACATACATATGAAAATGTGTTTAACATCATTGATTATCAGCAAAATGCGAACCAAAACCACAATATCATCTCATCCCGGTTAAAATGGCTTTTGTCCAAAAGACAGGCAATAAAAAATGCTGGCGAGGAAGTAGATAAAAAGGAACCCTTGTACACTGTTGTAAAAAGGTAAATTATTACAACAACTATAGAGAACTGTTTGGAGATTCCTCAAAATCTAAAAGTAGAGCTATCATATGATCCAGCAATCCCACTGCTGAGTATATACTCCAAATAAGGGAAGTTAGAATATGGAGAGATATCTGTACCCCAATATTTGTTGTTGTGCTGTTCACAATAGCAAAAATTTCAAAGTATCCTAAATATCCATCGATGTATGAATAAATAAAGAAGATGTGGTGCATATACGCAATGGAGTACTATACATCCACAAGAAAGAATGAGATTGTGTTATTTGCAACAACGTGGATGAAACTGAGAATCATTATGTTAAGTGAAAAGGCCAGGCACAGAAAGACAAACATCACATATTCTCACTTATTTGTGGGATCTAAAAATCAAAACAATCGAACTCATCAACACAGAGAGTAGAATGATGGTTACCAGAGGCTAGGACAGGTAGTTAGGGGGCGGGAGAGTGAAGGTGTGTATAGTTAATAGGTACAAAAAAAAAATAGAAAAAAATGAATAAAATCTAGTATTTGAATAGAACAACAGGGTGACTATCATCAACAAGAATTTAATTGTACATTAAAAAATAGCTGAAAGAGTACAGGCCAGGCATGGGGGCTTACACTTGTAATCCCAGCACTTCAGGAGACTGAAGTGGGCAGATCACGAGGTCAGAAGAGCGAGATCTTCCTAAGCAACATGGTGAAACCTCGTCTCTATTAAAAATGCAAAAAAATTAGCTAGGCATGGTGGTGCGCACCTGTAGTCCGAACTACTCAGGAGGCTGAGGCAGGAGAATTGCTTGAAATCAGAAGGCAGAAGTTGCAGTGAGCCAAGATCATACCACTGCACTCCAGCCTTCCAGCCTGGCAACAGAGTGAGACTCAAAAAATAAAAATAAAAAAAATTAAAAAAAAAAGTGTAATTGGATTGTTTGTAGCACAAAGAATAAATACCTGAGGTAATGGATACCCCATTTTACCTAATTATAATTATTACACGTTGCATGCTTATATCAAAATATCTCATGAACACCTACCAGATACCCACAAAAATTAAAAACTAAAAAAAATTGGTTAGTCAAAAGATGAGAATAGCTAACCAATTTCTTTATAATAAATAAATAATTAAGTAAAAGCCAGAACAGTCATCTCAAGCACTATTTCACCATAAGTAAGCTTTAAGCAAAGGCCTTTGAGAAATACGATTCTGTTGGCATGTCCATCCCTTTTTGGAGGTGGATGCAAAATATTCATTGAACGAATTCTGCAAATGCCAGTGCCATTTTTTATGACCATCTCATTTGAAGGAAAGGAATGAAACAGGTTATTTTAGTTTCTGCATTAATCTTAAATTTACTTTCTATATTCCAAAGCTGTGATATTCGTACAAGCTTCGGATTTTGATTTAGCTTCCCTTGTGTGTCTGTCTAGATCAAAATAACACTGGTCATGTGGCATTATGATTAGTTAGCATCATTCTCATGAGGTTTTTTTGTTTTTTTGTTTTTTTTAAAATATGAGCCCACTAAACAAAAATAAATCTGCTTTTAGTGTGAAGACAAAATCAAATTTCAAATCTATAAGTAAGAAAGCTATATTCTGAACTATGGAAAATCACCAGACAAATAAATATTAGAAGACAACCTGTTCCTAACAAGTGCTCTCCCTCTGTCTTTCGCTCTCTGATTCGTTATCTAACTTCCTCAAATTTTACAGTGTGTAGTTGATAAACCCTTATTTTATGGAATTGAAATTATGCAGATATAAATGTAGTCAATCCTATATCTGAGAAGGAATATTTCCTTTGGTTGTCAATTCAACCAATCCTTTCAGATGCTTCATGAGTTCTACATAGGTGATTGGTAACCCAAAGATCATGACCTTATGTATAATATAGGTTAAAATTTCCTAAATGTATTCACTAAAGTAGAGATTACATGCAATATTTCTCCCTGTTTGTAGTCTCATAAACTCATGCAGTTTTGCTTTTCGATCTGGCCGTTTTACCATTCATACATGCTGAGTGTTTCTGCAATCTTGACTAATTGATGATATTAAAGTGGAACAGCCAGGAAATCATAGATAGCTGAATACAGTGGTAACTAAATTTTTCTAAGTCTAAATTTTTCATTTTATATGTACAGTATGATTGGGACTCTTGAAAATAAAATATTTCCATGACAAAAGAAAAAGTCACACCCAGAAAAATCAGAATATAAATTTATCCAAGGTGTTATACAAAATGTAATCACCCAAAGTGTCTCCCACTCACTCTTCCCCTTTAGAACTTACTGCTATTTCAGATCTTTTTCTTTGCAAGAACTAAAACCAGAAAAGTTACATGATAAATTATATTTAAATATAAATTTGTTACTAAAAGCTAAATAAGAATAATTCTGTACTTGAATAATGATGACCACAATGACAACTGCAATAATTATGTTGATAATGTTGATGATAATGATGATGACAGTGACGAAGGTAATGCAAGTAGATTGTAATAAATTTTTAAAAATACTGAAGGTTATATAATAAAACATAAAACTCTCATTCCTGCCCCTAATGTCTACTTATCACCTAAAATCTCTTTTCAGAATTGTCTGTCTCCTATAATGTATCTTATATATCACAAATAGATCTGCTTCATTCTTTGTAATAACCTCATATTCTCTTAAATAGATGTATTATATTTAACCAATCAGTACTCTGTTCACCCTATTTGTGTGAATTATAGTTCCTAGCATGTGGCAATAATGCAACAAAACATAGTTTTATAAACCTGCATATTTGTTATATCATTTGTTTTGGAGTAGTATGTCTGTGTCATAGCTAAATCTTGAGAAATATTTGCAACACGTATGACAAGAGACTCAATACTTTAAATGGGGATAAAGTGCTACAAAGAACAAAGAAAATGAAAAAAAAAACTCAACTGAAAGATTGTAAAGGAGTATGAATAGATTCACCAAAAAATCCTAAATAAATGACCAATATACAAGTAAAAAATACTTAGCCTTTCTCATCCTTAAATAAGTACAAATTTCTAAAAAAATTGTCTGTCTGTGTGTGTGTGTGTGTGTGTGTGTGTGTGTGTGTGTGTGTGTGTGAACTTAACAGACTGGCAAATACAAAAACATTTGTTGCCAACCAGAATTAGTAAAGTTTTGTTACAGAAGCTCTGTTACATCTCTAATGTTGGAGGGCAGGCAATGTAATGCAATCTCTTTACATGACAGCAATATCTATATGAAATTACAATTAGTACATTTATATTAAACTTTACTGGGATTTTAAATATGCTTTTTGGAGGATTAGGACAAAAAACTGTCAAAAATTGCTAGAATAGGAAACTCATATCATAAGTATGTACAGCTGAGCTGTGTGGGGGGGTTATTCTGTTGATTTATGTATGAGTGCCACATAAGTTCATTTCAATCACATTTAGTTTATTCACTTGGTTTCATTCTGAAGGAATGAATTCATTCTGATCATTTTGTCTGTGGTTGAGAAAATTGAACTCTAACAGATTGCAGTCCCAGAAGAAATTGCCTAGTGTTAGAGCTGCAAGTAATTGCTAAACTCCCACGTGCCTCAGGGGAGAAAGTATGTCCTTGATTAGAAAAACATGCAAGGAAAAAGAGGCAGTAAGCTTATAGTTAATGGGCAAGATAGCATTCTGTGTTAAGTACTTTAGAGCAACAAGGCATATTCGTCTCCATTTTTCACTAACCAGAGAATTAATTTATATTCCAAAAGAAATGTTAAAATTCTAATCATTCCTCATCATTAAATAGGAATTCTGTATCTTCTCATTACCATACAGAAAGACAGTTTAATTCAAATGAGGTAGATAAATAAATAAATCCAAGGGACTTATTTAAATTCATTTAATATATAATTCTAAATTACATACTTCTGACAACACTGCCGCAAATTAAACAGGATACTTTACTATCCAATTATGATGAATCCTACAGTCAGAAAATCAATATGCTTTAGCAATATAAGCACTTAGATTGTTTCTGCTGTGCAAGAGACAATTAGTTCCATTTCTTTCTAGAAGAAAATATATATATATATAAATATATATATAGATTTATTCACATACTTTTAGATTAGATTTTGATGATAAACCGATATATAACTTTTGTCAGTTTAGGTCATCAGAGTGTATATATTAATTTGAAGTCACTTAATATATGACCAGAACAGAGTTAAGATTTTGTGTGTGTGTGTGTGTGTATGCACGCACTTGCAATTGACCTTGAACCACATGGGGATAGGAGCTCTTAATCCCAGCGCAGCCAAAAAATCTGCACCTAATTTTTGATACCTCCATAAACTTAATTATTAATAGCCTACTGTTGATTGGATGCCTGATATCATAGAAAATAGATTAGCTCATATTTTATGTTATGTTATATACCATATTCTTACAATAAAGTAAGGCAGAGGAAAAAGTGACATTAAGGAAATAAAAAAAAATATTTACCACGTGGAAGTGGATCATCATAAAGGTATTCATCCTCATTGTTTTTTGTTTTTTGTTTTTTTTTTCTTGAGACAGACTCTCGCTCTGTCACCCAGGCTGGAGTGCAGTGGCCGGATCTCAGCTCACTGCAAGCTCCGCCTCCCGGGTTCACGCCATTCTCCTGCCTCAGCCTCCCGAGTAGCTGGGACTACAGGCGCCCGCCACCTCGCCCGGCTAGTTTTTTGTATGTTTTTAAGTAGAGACGGGGTTTCACTGTGTTAGCCAGGATGGTCTCGATCTCCTGACCTTGTGATCCGCCCGTCTCGGCCTCCCAAAGTGCTGGGATTACAGGCTTGAGCCACCGCACCCGGCCCATCCTCATTGTTTTCACATTGAGTAGACTGAAGAGGAGGAGAAAAAAGAGGTCTTGATGTGTCACGGGTGGCAGAGGCTAAAGAGGTGGAGGAGGTGGAATGGGAGGCAAGAGAGGCAGGCGCACTTAATGTAATTGTTATTGAAAAAAAGATGTGTGTAATTGGGCCTATGCAGTTCAAATCTATGTTGTTCAAGGGTCAAATGTAGATAGACAGATAGATAGATAGATAGATAGATAGATAGATAGATAGATAGATAGATAGATAGATAGATAGATAATCATGATAGATAGATAGATAGATAGATAGATAGATAGATAGATAGATAGATAGATAGATAGATAGATAGATATATTAGGCTTTAGTATAAACTGATGCATAATTTTTATGGCAGTTTAGGTCATCAAAGCATACATATTGGTTGGAAGTCACTTAATATATTGACTAGAACAGAGTTAATTTTAGAGATAGAGACTGTGTGTGTGTGTGTGTGTGTGTGTGTGTGTGTTTGAGCTCAGACATAAACATACAGAAGTGAAATTGTTCACAAAATTACTACCTGTAATACAGGTAGTAATTGTCCCTTGATACACTAAAATGTAAGGTACATATACAGTAAGACTTCATGTAAAGGAAATTAAGCTTTTCACAGCCTTGTGATTGTGCCTTAACCTAATACCTCTCAAAGGAACTAGTGGATATAATTTAAATGAAGTACCCTTCTAACAGTATTATTTTTCAGTAAAGTCAAGAAAAGGTTACATATGAATAATAATGGGTGCCTGCAGTTACATCTATATCTACTGAAGCAGAAATAAAATAGATGTTTTGATTAAATTGGAGACTAAATGACCATAACTTTCCTGTGGAATACCTCAATAATTAAAACTAAGACTTCTTTGTTATTCTAAGTATTGATCCTTGCAAATATTTTTATTAAAAAGACTAATATTGCTTAGTACATTGTATATAATGCTTCATGTGATTCATTCCAAAAACAAATACACCAGGAAGAAAATAGCATTATATTTCTTTTTCACAGTAAGAAAATTAAGCTTTATTGATAGTAGAGAGTTTCCTCAATCTTGTAGAACTGGCAAATGAGAAAGTGAATTTTATCAAAATATCAGCAAAGTTTTCCAAGAAATATAAATGCAATAAGAAAATATATATTAAAAAGTTAACAACAGGAAATAAGACTACTCTATTGTTTCAAGATCTTAAATAGAAACCTAGCCTTGTGATAGTATTCTTTCATGTCTGCTATCCACTTTGAGAATCATGGAAATATTAAAT
The DNA here is from genome assembly GCF_037993035.2 of Macaca fascicularis. Classification (NCBI taxonomy): domain Eukaryota; kingdom Metazoa; phylum Chordata; class Mammalia; order Primates; family Cercopithecidae; genus Macaca; species Macaca fascicularis. Next base: position 93,652,631 of record NC_088385.1, read on the forward strand.
GCTTTAAAATATAAAATTGATACATTCAACTAATGATTAAATAAACCCAAGGCTTTCTAGTATAGGCATACATAATTTTGCCATACTTCACTTCATTGCATTTTGTAGATGTTAGATTATTTTACAAATCGAAGGGCTTGTTGCAGCCCTGCATTGAACAACTCTATGATGCCGTTTTTCCAACAGCATGTGCTCACTTTATGTCCCTGTCACATTTTGGTAATTCTCATAATCTTTCCAACTTTTTTATTATTATTATATCTGTTATAGTGATCTCTGATCAACAATCTTTGATCTTCGATGTTATTATCATAATCGTTTTAGGGTGCCATGAGCCATACCCATATAAGACAGTCAACTTTGAGAACAAGTAAAACTTTATTAATATTTGTTCTCACTGCTCCACCAACCAGCTGTTTCCTAATCTCTCTTTCTCTTGGGCTTCCCTAGTACTTGACATACAGCAATATTGAAATTAGGCCATTTAGTAACCCTACAATGATCTCTAAGGGTTGAAGTAAAAGAAAGATTTTCACATCTCTCACTTTAAGTCAAAGCTAGACATGAGTAAGCTTAGAAGGAAAACATGTCAAAACCCCAAACAGGTGGCAATGTAGGCCTCTTGTGCCAAATAGCCAATATGTGAATACAAGGGAAAACTTTTTGAAGGAAATGAAAAGGGCTACTCCAATGAATGCATGAATAATAAGAATGTTAAACAGCCTTATTGGTGATATGGAGAAAGTTTTAGTGGTCTGGGTTAGAGGTTGGTTCATGAAGTTTAAGAAAAAGTCATCTCCATAACATAAAATTGAAAGTTAAATCAGCAAGTTCTGATGTAGAAGCTGCAGCTAGTTATCCGGAAGATCTAGCTAAGGTCATTGATGAAGATAGCTACACTAAACAACATATTTTTTTTTCTCTCAAATAAGGTATTTCTCTGTTGCCCAGGGAAGAGTACGGTGGCATGACCACAGTTCATACGCCCTCAACTCCCTAGGCTTAAGAGATCCTCCCACCTCAGCCTCTCAGTCGCTCAAGTAGCTAGCTGAGTCTTGCAAGTGCATGCCACCACGCACACACACACACACACACACACACACACACACACATCTATCTATCTATCTATATAGATATATAGATCTATCTATATATAGATAGATAGATATTCTTTTGAGATGTGGTCTTACTATGTTGCCCAGGCTGGTCTTGAATTTCTTTGTTCAAGCAATCCTCCCACTTTGGCCTCCCAAATCCTGGGATTATGGGTGTGCACCACCAGGCCTGGCCCAGATTTTCAGTGTAGAATAGCCTTATCTTAAAAGAAGATGCCATCTAGTACTGTCATATCTATGAAGGAAAAATCAATTCCTGAATTCAAAGCTTCAAAGGACAGGCTGGGCTGACTCGCTTGTTAAAGGCTAATGATTTTAAGTTTAAGCCAATGCTCATTTACCATTCTGGAAATCCTATAACTCTTAAAAATAATGCTAAATCTACTCTGCATGTGCTGTATAAATGGAAAACAAAACCTGGATAATGACACACATGTTTAGAGTGTGGTTTATTGAATATTTAAAGCCCACTATTGAGACCTACTGCTCAGAAAAAGAGATTCTTTTCAAAATATTACCACTCATTGACAGTGTTCCTGGTCACCCAAGAGCTCTGATGGTGATGTACAAAGAGATTAATGTTTTTAATCTCAAAGAGATTGTGATGTACAAAGAGATTAGTGTTTTTAATCTCAGCATGCTTGCTGACACATTCACTCTGCAGCTCATGGATGAAGACTTTCAAGTCTTATTATTTAAGAAATATATTTTTAAGATTATATCTTCCATAGAGAGATAATCCTCTGATAGATCAAGGCAAAGCATATTGAAAACCTTCTAGAAAGAATTCACTTTTATAAATGGCAGTAAGAACATTTATGATTTGTGGATGGAGGTCAACATATCAGTATTAATAGGAGTTTGAAATAAGTTGATTCCAACCCTCATAGACAAATTTTAGACGTTCAAGTCTGCAGTGGAGGAAGTAATTGTGGATGTGGTAAAAATGGCAAGAGAACTAGAGCTAGAAGAATATGTGACTGAATTGTTGAAATCTCGTGATTACATGAAAATTGATAAGGAGGTGCTTCTTATGGATGAGCAAAGAAAGTGCTTTTTTGAGATGGAACAAACTGCTGGAAAAAATACTATGAACAGTTTCGAATTGACAACAAAAAATTTAGAATAAACATAATTAATAAAGCTGTGGCAGGATTGGAGAGGATTGGTTCCAATTTTGAAAGTTCTATTGTGGGTAAAATGCTATATAACACAATCACATGCTATAGAGAAATCTTCTGTTAAAGGAAGAGTAAATAGATGTGGCAAACTTAATTGTTTTTTTGGTTTTAAGAAATTACTATAACCACTCCAGCTTTCAGCAACCACCACCCTGATCAATCAGCAGACATCATCATTGAGGCAAGTCCTTCCAAAAACAAAAAAAATTCAACTCACTGAAGGCCCAAATGATTGCTAGCATTTTTTAGCAATAAAGTATTTTTTAATTAAAGTAGGTATATTGGTTTCTTTAATGTAATGCTATTGCACACATAATAGACAACAGTATAGTAGAAAATATAACTTTTATATACACTGGGAAATTAAAAAATGTGCGATTATCTTTATTTTGATATTTACTTTATTGCTGTTGTCTGGAGCCTAACCCACATTATCTCCTATGTATGCCTCTATTTAAAATCTCAAAGACAAACTTATTTCACATTTTTAATCACTTAGAGATTTTGGTATATAAGCAATAGGTTCTAACTCTGGCTAACTTCATCAAAAGGGCTTAAATATTGGGAATCTATCATAAGTTCTCAAAATTTATAGGAGACAGAACAAACAGGTACCAAGGAAGCTCCAGAAGCCACTGTCTTACTTTTATTGTTACTTTCTTTCCCTATAAACACAACTGTTTTAGACCACAATTTGCTTAAAGTAACCAAGGACAGTATGACTTTTACAGTAATTATATAATGGTAATAATTAGGACAAGGAAATAATCAAATTAATAAGAGCTAATTAAAATTATATTTTACTATATTCAAGACTCTAAGTACTCTCTGTGAATTATTTCATTTACTTTTTAAAGAATGTATGAAAAAATTATTATCCCATTGAACAAGTTATCTGTATTCTTGGGTATCAAGTTTTACCACCTTGGAAGAAAAACGTTACTCCTAATACAAGCTATGGGTCAGCCTTTGGCTATGCTTGGATAGAGAATGATAGACACAGTCCTCTCTGGCTTCTGTTATGTGACACAGCCCTTACCTTTGACCAAAACACAAAATGGGATGAGTAAATACTATTGGAAAGGGGTTTTTGTATGATGGAAAAAACAAAAAACAAATACATGTTTACTATAACTAACTTTCAAGTTATTTTATAATTTTTATTAATAAATCTATTGATCAGAAAGTAGAGGAAATATCTCGGTTAACTTTATGTGCTCATCATTGTATTAATAAATATCGATAGAAAAACATATGAGGGAGAAAGAAGGACAAAAATTCAAGGTCTTGAACACCTACTATTTACACAGGGCACTTAAGCTATTTCCTTCAGTTATAACAATCACCTTATATGGCAAATTTTATTATCCAACATTTGTTGAGAGTAAACATGATTGGCAACATGTAGTAAAATTAATTTTCTTGCCTCAAGTCACTATGGAGCAGAATTTTGAATCCAGCTTGTCTGTATGAAAGAGTGTAACACATGATATATTACCACTAAGACTTAAATGCTTCTTGGGATAACAAGATAGACACACCTGCAATGTCAGCCATGTCACTGTCACAAATATTTTTCATATCTTGTTCTTCATTAACATTAAGCAGTAGCTTGTTTTTGTTAACTTTCCATATTTGTCTCCCACCTTTTCAAATTATAAAGAATTCATCTTTGTAACCTTTTCTTGTAAAAAGGTGGAGGCATGTTATCCAGGCCCCACCTATCATATTCAAATAAGTGAGACCATTGTTTTGATTCTGGGATTTGTTCAGGGCAAGTAAGTATTGCCTTTTCCAGAATAGCCTCAATATTTTTAAAACATTGTCCCTGTCAGCATAGACTTCAAAACAGACACTTTGGTCTTCCAAGGTTTTCTAAACTCCCTAATTACCTATCTATCTGTCTATTATCTATCTATCTATCTATCTATCTATCTATCTATCTATCTATCTATCTATCTAATTTATCCAGCTATCCATTTCCTCCAAATACTTAAATGAAATACAATTGGTTGTGATATTTGCCACTAAGAGGCTGGGTTAGTCAAGGGAAAGCACATAATTGAATGCTAAACTTCATGATGCACACTACAAAGAATTGTTAAACCTGAAGGGAAAGTGAAACGTTAGGGGAGATTTCACAATAGAATTGAAAATCTACTGGATCTCTGAAAAACTGGTGGAGTTTAGGATGCATTTAGGAGAATAAAAAATGGATCCCAGGTAAAGAAAGTATTATGAAAGGCAAAAATGTAAAATTTTTATAAGTAATGTGTGAACAAATGTGCCTAAATAAAAATTATAAGGATCAGGGTAAAGTATAATCTAGAATTAAGCTTAATAAGTGAAATATAAACAAATTTGGGAGACTCTAGGAAAGAAAATTTAGCGTTGATGTTTAAGAAGCACAAAGTTACTTTAGAGAGCTTGACAAAATATAAGAGGAGATACAATGTAGTGTAACAAATAATTAATGGGGATCGGGAGCTTTTAAGACAATACTATTACAGAAGTCATAAGACAGTAGTTCCACTTATGTGAGCTACTATATCCTTATCTGAGAAAAGAGGATGTCATGTAACACAATCTAGAATTCCTTTTCAAGGTATGATGCTTTGATTGAAGTTCTCTTAAAGGTAGATTAGTACAGTAGAATAAATGGATATAAGTAGAGGCAAGAATCATTCAATTCATCTCTTTGTTTGTTGTAATGATCCTACAACAAGGTACATAAAATAGGCCTTACTTCCATCAATACACAAAAAGGGAAGACTAAATACTCTTAGAAAGAGGTTTTGTATGATGAAGAACAAAACAAATATGTTCTTGCTGTGATGATCTTAGACAAGGATAGATGCAGAAGGATTAAGAAGGTAATGTAAGGAGAAACCTACTTTTTATGTCTTACTGGATAAATTAAAATGTGACTTTTATTGCAAGACAGGGAATTTGAGGGAGAGAATTAATTTGCGTGAAGATGGTAAGTTTTAACATAAGAATATCAAGTTGGGTTTTGTAGGACTATTTTAATTGTAATGTTCAACAAATAATAACAAAATAACTTTTCATTCATTTCATGCTAGGTTTTAATTTTTTTTTATTCTTTAGTTTTTAAATGGAGACAGGGTCTCTCTATTTTGCCCATGCTGGTTGCAAACTCCAGGGTTCAAGAAATCCTCCTGCCTTAGCCTCCCAAAGGGCTAGGTTTACAGGCATGAGCCACCACGTCTGGCCTTATACCAGTTTTTATAATAAAATATTAATTTCCCATTTATAATACATTATTTAGCCACCATAGAAGCAAGACAGAGACCTCAATGGAGTCTCTTATTTCAAGGAATGACATTATTATTCCCTAAATAATAAATTGCCCTGGAATCCCCAAATGGCAAAAGGGAAAAACAAAAACAAAAACAAAAACCACCAGACTATGTCATCCTTTTAAAATCTTTCATTTGACTGAAATACTCATAATATGATTTGGCTGTGCCCCTGCCCAAATCTCATCTCGAATTCCCATGTGTTGTGGGAGGAATGTGGTGGGAGGTAATTGAATCATGGGGGCAGGTCTTTCCCATGCTGTTCTCGTGATAGTGAATAAGTCTCATTAGATAGAATGGTTTTATAAGAGGAAGTTTCCCTGCACAAGCTATCTCTCTTTGCCTGCTGCCATCCATGTAAGAGGTGACTTGCTCCTCCTTGCCTTCTGCCATGATGGTAGGGCTTCCTCAGCCATGTAAAACTGTAAGTCCTTTAAACCTCTTTCATTTGTAAATTGCCCAGTCTTGGGTATGTCTTTATCAGCAGTGTGAAAACTGACTAATACAGTAAATTGGTACCAGTAAAGTGGGAACCACTGAAAAAGATATCCAAAATTTTAGAAGTGACTTTGGAACTGTGTAATAGGCAGAGGTTGAAACAGTTTGGAGGGCTCAGAAGAAGACAGGAAAATGTGGGAAAGTTTGGAACTTCCTAGAGACTGTTGAATGGCTTTGCCCAAAATGCTGATAGCAATATGGAAAATAAAGTATAGGCTGAGGTGGTCTCAAATGGAAAAGAGGAACTTGTTGAGAACTGGAGCAAAGGTGATTCTAGTTATATTTTAGAAAAGAGACTGACAGCATTTTGCCCCTGTCCTGGAGACTTGTGAAACTTTGAACTTGAGAGAAATGATTTAGGGTATCTGGAGGAGGAATTTTTCTTTTTCTTTCTTTTTTTTTTCTTTTGAGATGGAGTCTTGTTCTATCACACATGCTGGAGTGCAGTGGCACAATCTTGGCTCGTTGCAACCTCCGCCTCTCAGGTTCAAGTGTTTCTCCTGCTTTGGCCTCCCAAGTAACTGAGGTTAAAGGCACACACTGCCATGCTATGCTAATTTTTTGTATTTTAGTAGAGATGGGGTTTCACTGTGTTGCCCAAGCTGGTCCTAAACTCCTGAGCTCTGCCAATCTACATACCTCAGCCTCCCAAAATTCTGGGATTACAGTCATGAGCCTCAATGCCTGACCTGGCAGGAGAAGTTTTTAAGCAGCCAAACATTCAAGATGTGACTTGGGTGTTGATGAATGCTTTCATTTTTATAAGGGAAGCAGAGCATAAAAGTTCAGAAAATCTGCAGCCTGACAACGTGATAGAAAAGAAAATCCCATTTTTAGAGGAGAAATTCAAGTCAGCTGCAGAAATTTGCATAAGTAACAAGGAGCCGAATGTTAATCCCCAAGACAATGGGAAAAATATCTCCAGGACATATCAGAGGTCTTCATGGAAGCCACTTCCACCACAGGCCCAGAGGCCTAGGAGGCAAAAGTGGTTTCATGGGCCAGGCACAGGGTCCCCCTGCCCTGCTGTGTGCAGTTTAGGGACTTGGTGCCCTGCATCCCAGTTGTTCCAGCCATGACTAAAAGAGGCTAAAATACAGTTTGGGCCATAACTTCAGAGAGTGCAAGCCTCAAATGTTGGCAGTTTCCAAGTGGTGTAGAGCCTGCAGGAGCACAGAAGTCAAGAACTAGGGTTTAGGAACCTCTGCTTAGATTTCAGAGGATGTATGGAAATGCCTGGAGGTCCAGGCAGAAGTTTGCTGCAAGGGTAGGTCCCTCATGGAGAATGTCTGCTAGGGCAGTGCAGAACGGAAATGTGGAGTTGGAGCTCCCATACAGAATTCCTCTGGGGCACCGCCTAGTGAAGCTGTGATAAGACAGCCACTGTCCTTCAGACCCCATAATGGTAGATCCACTGACAGCTTGCATTGTGCACCTGGAAAAGCCACAGACCCTAAATGCTAGCCCTTGAAAGCAGCCAGGAGGAAGGCTGCACCCTGCATAACCACAGGGGTGAAGCTGCCCAAGACCATGGGAACTAACCTCTTGCATCACCATAACCTGGATATGAGAAAAAAAAGTCAAAGGAGATTATTTTGGAGCCTAAAGATGTGATGGCCCCACCAGATTTTGGATTTTCATGGGGCCTGTAGCCTCTTTGTTTTGGCCAATTTCTCACATTTATAATGGCTGTATTTACCCAACGCCTGTACCCACACTGTATCTATGAAGTAACTAACTTGCTTTTAATTTTACTGGCTCATAGGTAGAAGGGACTTGCCTTATCTCAGATGAAATGTTGGACTATGGACTTTTGAGTTAATGCTGTAATGAGTTAAGATTTGGGGGACGGTTTGTTGGGAGGGCATGATTAGTTTTGAGATGTGAGGACATGAGATTTGGAAGGGGCCAGGGGCAGAATAATATGGATTGGCTGTGTCCCCACCCAAATCTCATCTTGAATTCCAAGGTGCTGTGAGAGAGACCCAGTGGGAGGTAATTGAATTATGGTTACAGGTCTTTCTCATTCTGTTCTTGTGATAGTGAATAAGTCTCATGAGATCTGATGGTTTTATAAGAGGAATTTTCCCTGCACAAACTCTCTCTTGCCTGAGGCCATCCATGTAAGACTTTCTCCTCCTTGCCTTTCACCATGATTGTGAGGCTTCCCCAGGCACGTGGAACTGTAACTCCATTAAGCCTCTTTCTTTTGTAAATTGCCCAGTCTCAGGTATGTCTTTATCAGCAGCATGAAAATGTACTAATACACATATTTATCATTTATTTGGTATTTCTAGCATTTATGAATATTGATAATAAAATTATAACAATCAGGTCATTTTTGTACTTAGAATCAGAAGTATTAGAAAAAAAATCTTGACATTTATATACCTAAGAAACATTATTTTTACCATAAGCAGATATAGAAGATTTGTGATTATGTTTTGAACACTTTTATTTTGCATATGTATGTATGCATGTATGTATGTATGTATGTATTATAGAGATTAGATCTTCTATGTTGCCCAGGCTGGTCTCAAACTCCTGGCCTACCCTCCCACCTTGTCCTCTCAAAGTGTTGGAATTACAAGCAGGAAACTTCCCTCCCTGCTTGAACATTTTAAGATAAGTATTCCTAACTATAGATTCTGAATCACTAAAGGGACCTTGAGAGTCCCAAATACCTCATTATAATCACCTGAAAAGATAGTTTTCTTGTTTTTAGATTTGCAGGAAAAAATGTAGAAATTGACTTTATTTGTGTTAATACACTTGGATGGCATAAAACTCTTGTATACACACAAAAGTGTCTTTGCTCTTCAAGTTGAAACCAGTTACTTTTTTCTGATATCAGTGACAACTAAGAGTTATTAATCACTAACCTTGGTAAAATTATCCTTCAAAGAAAGGTGACTATGGGATCATAATTTTTATTATGGAATAAATAATACTAATTTCTACTTCTATCCTCATAAAAATCTGAAGAACTCATAAGAATTATCAATAGACATATTAGAAACATTCCAACTTCACTAGTCGTTGAAGTATAGTAAATTACATTGAAAGTGAGATGCCTGTTTTCACTATTAAAATGGCCACCCCTCTTCCTTTTTTGTACATTCACAGTCAACGCTGATAAAGATGTAATAAATACTCTTGAACCTCTGAGGTGGGCAGTATGATACTCTTGTGCAACCTTTCTATTAAGCAATTTCTTTAAAGTTATTCATATTGTCTCTGGTTCCACTTCTAGGGATATGAGCTGTCTTACATCAGCTTCCATAACACTTAAATTTTCTTAAGTGCATGTTTGACTTAAATCAGAAACCAAGCCTGAGAAGGGACTTGGGTGTAATAATGTATTGACTCTTTTGACTTTTTAATTATGACCATTCTTGCAAGAGTAAGGTGGTATCTCACCGTGGTTTTAATTTTCATCTGGATATGGTGAAACGGGAACAATTTACACTGCTGGTGGGAATGTGTAAACTAATGCAACCACTATGGAAAAGAGTATGGAGATTCCTTAAAGAACTAAAAGTAGAAGTGCCACTCGATCCAGCAATCCCACTACTGGGTATCTACCCAAAGGAAAAAAAGTCATTATACGAAAAAGACACATTCACACACATGTTTCTAGCAGCACAATTCGTAATTGCAAATATATGGAACCAGCTTAAATGCCCATCAACCAATGGGTGGATAAAGAAAATGTGGTATATATACACCATGCAATACTACTCAGCAATAAAAAGGAATAAAATAATGTCTTTTGTAGCAACTTTGATGGAGCTGGAAACCATTATTCTAACTGAAGTAACTCAGGAATGGAAAACTAAATATCATATGTTCTCACAAATGGGAGCAAAGCTATGAGGATGCAAGTGCATAAGAATGATATAATGGACTTTGAGGACTCAGATGGGGAAGCATGGGAGGGGACTGAGAGATAAAAGACTACATATTGGATACAGTGTACACTGCTCAGGTGACAAGTACACCAAAATCTTAGAAATCACCACTAAAGAACGTCCAAGTATCCAAAACCCGCGTGTACCCCCAAAAATTTGAAGTAAAAATATAAATTAATTATAAAACAATACTAATAATTTATTGACTCAATGTAGGAAGAGAAACAGTATGGGAATAGAGAAAGAGCCAAAAGGCAGTAAAGATTCATCTAAGGTAAAGTCTACACCTGGCTCTCTTGAGTTGCCATCTTGGCTGCCAGTACTAGGAGCTGGGGAAGGGCTAAACTTGAACATTAGCAACCAATACTCATATCTACTGGGAGATGGGCACATTGGCCCAAGAAAGAGGATTCCGTCAGTATACTAAAACAGATCTACCACATAGCTTTGGAAATAATCACAAATGTGTAGTCAAGATTTTGTGTATAGATGGTCACTACACTGTTAACACTAATTAAAAATTGGTTCTTGGTTCTTACAATTTTTTTTTTCTTTTAAGTAGTACAACATTTTTAGTTCAGTAGCATAAAATCTCTAGTAATTTGGAATAAAGGATAAATGGAAGAAAAATATGAAAACAATACAGACTTTCATCTCACAAATTTAGTTATTAAGCCAATATTTTTAAATTAAATTGCTATTATATTAAATTACACAAAAGCAGAGAGTTTGGTATGTTTCAAAGGTTTGTTATTTTGTGTCAGAGCCAGACACACAATTTGAATAACCCAGTGCAAAATGAAAATGTGAAACCCTTTGTGAACAATTATTAAGAATCTCAAAACAACAACAGCAGAGCCATAAACTATGATGACTTTTTAACTGTGGGGACTGTTTAACTGCACAGATCATATTCCCACAAAATCTGTCCTGCCCTGGGAGCAGACACTACAATTTTAAATGGAGAATAATTCAATTTTGATATATTGCCATGTGCTGGTGATAATTTCTAATGTTACATAAGTACCTACGTGTACGATAAACCCTTTAGATTCTAAATTTGTGGCAGCTTCCTATTTCATTTATTTATTAAGTGAGAAGATAATTAGTTTAATATTATAATAAAAGATACATTTGGAGAATAAATAACTTATAAACATATAATATATTTAAAATACATCCACAATTTTTAAAATATTTTGAAATATTTTGCAATGTATACATACAGAATTTACTCTTCTTTACCCTGCAACAATAAAATAGAACATTCTAACTCAAAAAATAAATAAATAAATAAAAGGATGGCATAGGGAGGAAAAAATTGTTTTCCAAAATTAAGACGTTTATCAGTTCTCTAACCATGAAGAATATAATCAATGCCTAACCATAAAAAATAAGAAAATCTTCAGACAGTTTGTATAAGTCAACAGGAAAAACTCAAAAAACTTGAGGAAATAAATATGCTGGGCTGTGTTTTATCAGCACAGGAGCAATGAGTCATTTAGGGGATGCTGGAATCTCTTGAGTAAGATCCACTTGACAAAGCTTTTGTGCCATCTGATGTCACTGTGACTCATGACAAAACTATTATTTTGGAAAACTGGCTTTTTTTAAAGCATGAATCACTAACTTGAGTTTTTAAAATATATTCATTTAGCCACAGCAGAAACAAAATTAATTTTGAAGAAGGTGAGAATTGAGTAGTCAGGGTGCTTGTAGTCTCAAGTCAGGTATCAGGAAGGAAAAGCTCCATTGAGTTCACACAAAAAACGTAGCTGCCAATTGTAGACAATTTTGCCTCCTCTGGTTCCATTCCCTAACAGAGTCTTTATTTTTCCATCACCTAATACGTATCGACTTATAGACATTAAGCCAGAAAACAAAAAGCCATCCTTCCCCTATAAGACTAATAATAAGCATTGATAAAATCATTTCATGGATAGAAATTTTGTTAAAAGTTTACCATTGTGACATTTTAGTCCATCTGTAATTGTCTATTATTTATTCTGAAAGTGTCTGTAGACCCAGTTTTGATTCTACTTAATCTTTATGGAATTGTTCCACTCAAATACATAAGGTTGCACACATACACGCGCACGTGCACGTGTGCGCGCGCACACACACACCATACTCTTTATACGATTACATTAAGTAATTCTACTTACATTGAAAATAACAGTGTTACTGTTAACTTGTGTCTTCTTACGTACAACAGATTTTTTAAATGTTGCTTTTTAAAGAGTAGATTTGATATTAAGGTAGCTGTGAGACTGTACAACTCCCTCTGTGAGTATTGTTGATTTTGATGAATTGGTTCTTTTTTCTCCCAAATGACAATATGTTCAAACAGCTGTTGAGCATTCAGCCAACAACTATTAGGGTGACCCTACCCTCTGAAGATGTATCATCTTATCCTGAAAATATTCATTCATCTTTTTGGGTTCTCACATCATAATGCATGCATCTGTTACAAATTAATATTATAAAATTAATATTTGTGCAATTATAAGGGCTTGTATCTCTATAGTAAAGATGTGTATTTTTTTTTTAACTTTTGGAAGACCATATGCTACAAGAAAGGGTAGTTTTATGAAAACATTGAGTTATGAAATGAATAGTAATGAAATGCAAAAATATTAGCTAAACTATTTTCTGAGCTTTTACAATGTATTAGTAGTTTTATATGTATGAGTTCATTTTTTTTTTCTTAAAAAGTTCTATGAAGTCAGCACCACTGATATCTCTATTTTAAGGATGAGGAATCTGAGGCTTGAATAATTTTAGTAACTTTTCCAAAGTCCCATAGCTTGAAAGTGAAGGAGCAGAGATTTGACTTTAGGCTCCAGTGCCTACAGACTTATGTATTACACTATTATGTATTTTAGAGGCCCCGTTAGTTATTAATTCACATTTTAAACATTTATCAAATTATTGATCTGTGATGTAGACAGGTATGCTAGAAGCATATTAGAAAATGGTTTACACATAGTGTGTTTTATTGCATCATGTGAGTCCTCATGAGCATTGCAGAAATTTCATATAGTATGCAACAGCACTACATTTTATTATTGTGTTAACAAAAATTGAACTCTAAATTTTTGTTAGAAAGTTAAATCTGATCGGCATCCATTGGATGGATAAAGGACATCTATTCCAGTTTTGGAAATCAAGGGACAAAATAAAGACAGAGAGAAAACACTCCAGTATTTTTACCAAAATGCAGGTTAGCACTTCACTTTTCTGTTGGCTTAAGTCTCTTCTACCTCTTTATATGGGTTGCACTTTGAGGACAAGTATACTAATGTTCTCGTGTTATGTTCTCAGTGTCTATCTCAGTATTTGATATGTGGTTAATTCACAGTAAATATATACAAAGCAGGGAGGCAGACAGTGATATTGTTTGGCTGTGTCCCCACCCAAATCTCATCTTGAATTGTAGCTCCCCTAATTCCCATGTGTTGTGGGAGGGACCAAGTGGGAGATAACTGAATCGTGGGGGTGGTTTTCTCCATACTGTTCCTGTGGTAGTAAATAAGTTTCACAAAATCTGACGATTTTGTAAGGGGGAACTCCTTTCAATTGGCTCTTCATTTGCTCTTTGCCTGCCTCCATGTAAGACATGCCTGTCACCTTCCACCATGATTGTGAGGCCTTCCCAGCCACATAGAACTGTGAGTTCATTAAACCTCTTTTTCTTTATAAATTACCCAGTCTCTGGTATGTCTTTATCAGTAGTGTGAAAATGGAGTAATACAGAGAAGGAGTGAGGAAAGAGGTGAAAGGGAAAAAGGAAGGAAGGAAGGAAGGAAGGAAGGAAGGAAGGAAGGAAGGAAGGAAGGAAGGAAGGAAGGAAGGAAAGAAGGAAGGAAGGGAGAGAGGGAGGGAGGGAGGGTAGAAGAAAGATGTAAAGAGAATAAGAGAGAAATTATTTAAGAAGATATTAAAAAAATAATAGCTATTATATGAGGAGTTAGAAAAAGAGGGTTTTAACCATGAATGAACAGAAACTTTTCTTAAGTTCACTTCATAACATATAGCATATTTGAGAAATCATTAGAAGTTGTGATAATTTCACCATGTCACATGGAAACTTATCTCATTATGTTTAAATCAAACTTTGTATAATTATATATGATAATTCCTAAATAGCCCTTTACTTTTAAAAGCGGGTAATGATATAACAATAACACTAATTTATTCAGACATGTTTACTCCCACACACAATCTTTTAAACAAGGTTTCAAGAATCTGAATTTCAGTTATAACAGCTGTCTTTTCTATTATATAAACATACTTTATTCTATAATTTTTTTTCTTAAACTACCATACCAAGAAAACAAAAAAAGAAAAAAGCAAGCATGCCAATTTGTCCACTTAGAAATTAAAGTAGAGGCTATTCTTGGAGAGGGAGTGGCAGTAGCTGAAGGGTGAGGAGCATAAGGGAAGATTCTGGCTGTTGGTTATGCTCTGTTTCTTCATCTGGGTGCTGATTACATTATTGTTTGGTGTTTGTGCAAACCACCAAGCTGTATGTTTTTCTGTGTGTATATTATACTGGAATAAAAAGTTTAAACTTTTAGAGAGTCAATCTTGCTCCATGTTGTGGTTTGTGCAAACATCAAGGCATAATCACAGAACAAAAAAATTTCAGACCCAAGCTTCAATCTCAAATCTGACAGATTTCTACACTTAGGCTATTAAGCATTATTCTTGTGCTCTTTTCTTTTCCTAAACAATATTTACTGTACACATATCTAAGGAAGTCTACTCCTTTTACTCTGTCACTACAATATACTTCAGCTAGACTTAGTTGATGTCTTAGATCAGCATCAGTTTTAGATTATTATTCCGTGTATGAATGGTAAAAGTTTAGTAATCATGTTAACTAAATTTCAAAAGGGAAAATATTGGTCTTTTACAAAAATGTACTTTTAAATCAAGTTGTTTTGTTGTGTTTCTGAAAAGGAAAGAACAAACAAAACTATAAATTGTGTTATTATTTGCTTCAATTTATCTACTTGAAAATAGTGAATCTACTTACAGTGTAAGATCTGTTGTTTCAGGTAGATAACTATATAATATGTTGGTATGCTATAATTTGTTTGTTACTATTGTGAAAAATAGTCCCACTGGTTTTCCAAAAGATACAGTAAACTGCCCACTAATTGCCAAAGGTGTTTATAAACCATCAGTCATCCCATAAAGGAGGAACGTATAAACATTAAACAGGACAAACTATTAATTTACTATTAATTAAAACTCTTGAATTTGTACCAAATTAATTCAAATAAACATAAAAATTAAGAAATAAACCATTTTGTTGGACAACAGTGCAATTTTTCTTTATATATTTACTACTGCCTCTGCTTCATAAGTTGACTCTACTTCATATTATCTTTTTTAAATTCATTTTGTTGGTGTTCATTAATCTTTGAAACCTAACATGGCAAAATATAAATCATGTCATCTTATTTGGTATCTTGCCCTTGCAAAAAAGATAGTAATATTAAAATGAAAAGCAGTAAAAGGGTAAATGTACTGGCATGCTGTATCTATTCAGCTCTTTGATTCCTTTCCCTTCTGAAAAATGAAGGGGATAAACTCATCTAGAAGTTATTAATAGTTTACCAATTGATTCATATGTCATTGCACTATACAAAGTTTGTAGAATGGAGAAAAATGGATTTAATCTATTTGAATGTGCAACAAATGTCCTATTGCTCCGATAAGTGTTAGCTGTCAATTGACGACAGATACATGCCTTACAATAGGGAGATGTCAATTACCAAGTGAAAGATAGTGTTTCATATATTTGAAAGTTAAGTTGAGACTAGGATAAGACACTAGTTTACGTGGACTTCCACTGTAAACAAAAATATGCTAGTTTGGGGAGGGTTCCCCTTTAAATACGCAGTTGATTCTTCTCTCCTCCTAGCACTATATGCTATACTCTAAGCTGTTGTCATTGTAGTAGTGATAGATTTGCTCTAATAATGAAAATGAGTTTGCTTTGACACAATCATGGTTTCTCATGGTTTGCGACAATTAGCAATTGAAACTGACCTCAGAATGAGAAAAAATAATCAAATGTCGCTCTCTCTTTTTAGCCAATGGATTTCCCTTAGAATTGCCTTACAGCACAATTTTTTTTTTTTTTAAAAAGACATAAGAAGAAAACTTGTAATTATAATTCTTACAAAAATTGCTCAAAAAGACAAATTTGAAGCAAATATGACAAATTACAACAAACTGCACACAGTTCATTCTTAAACATCTTACATAAGAATATAAATTCAATAAAGTTTGGAAAAACAGAATAATCATGTCAGTAATTTAAAACATTGATACTACAAGAGAAAGTATGAATTTTGTATTAAAACTTAGTGTTCCTTCACCTTTAATTCTAACCTCTTTGTTCCTTTTCCATGACTAACAGTTCTAATATTATTTCCTTTCTGAATTGTAGGTGACCTTGCAATTATCTTCAAAATTTTGAAGAAGTAAATTATGCTGTCAGAAATACATAGCATATTTTCTTATTCTCAATTAGTGATTGTTTCCTGATAAGTATTTCAAAAGCCTAAAATGCTAAGTTGTGAGGTTTTCTGAGAGAAAATAAAATCTCATCTCTTGGAAAGTCATTAATTTATAAAATTGTTTTTATTGAAACAATGGAAGATAACATAAAAAATCAGCTGAAACATGATATAAGAGGAAAAAAGTGCAAGAAATAAAACTCAAGGTGAGCCTCAACAAATCCATAACTTAATGGAGACCTAATTTTGTATACTTATATATGTACGAGTAGCGTGAATATTTTGATGATTTTGCAAATAGCGTCTAATTCTAGAACATTCTTGTTTCAACACTGTTTCTACTTCACAGTTTATTATTAGGCAATTTGATATAAATTTTTGGCTAATTAGATTAGAAAGTTTTATACTCTCCCAGGTTTCTTTTTCCTTACTATCCTTTCTGCAAATTTATGTTAATCAGTTATTTTAATCAGGAGGAATTTCGTCCCCAGAAGACATTTGGCAGTGTCTGTAGACATTTTTCTTGGTCATAATTGGGGATGGGAAGGTTGTATTCTCTATTGATACAAGCCAGTGATGCTGTTAAACTGCCTACAATGCACAGGCAAGCCCCCCACAACAAAATTGTCTGGCTTTAAATGCCAATACACCATTGTTGAGAAACCTTGATCTAAACCATGATGGTAAAATAAACTCTATAACTGACCCATTGCTTATGTTTTTTCTAAACAATCAAACAAACAAATGTTCTCAATATTTCAATAGTTCTTGTGTTTGGTTACCTATTGTGGTATAAAGGCCCCAAACAGTAGCTTAAAATGGTAGCCATGAATTATTTTGTTCATGAACTCAGCAGTTCAGTTGGCTCAGCAAGTCAGTGTTTGTCTCACCTGTGTCTCTCATGCAGCAGTAATCACACAATGTCTGAGGATGGGGTTATCTTAAAAGCCCTATCACTTGCATAGCCGGGGCCTGGGCTAGAAAGAATTAAACAACTAGCACTGAATCAGTACGGGCTGCATGGATATCTCCTCTCTGTAAATGGTTTCTTTATCTGATCTCTCCACATCAGGGGTCCCCATCCCCTGACCATGGACCAGTACTGGTCTGTGGTCTGCTAGGAACCAGGCTGCACAGCAGCAGGTGAGCAGCAGGCAAGGGAGCATTAGCACCTAAGCTTCACCTCCTGTCAGATCAGCGGGGACATTAGATTCTTATAGGAGCAAGAACCAGAACCCTATTGTGAACTGTGCAGGTAAGGGACCTAGGTTACATGCTCCTTATGAGTGTCTAACTAATACTTGTTTCTCTAACATGGGACAGTTTCATCCCCAAACCGTCCCACCGCCTCCATTGAAAATATTTTTCTGTGGAACTAGTCCCTGGTGTCAGAAAGTTTGAGGACCACTGCTCTACATGGTGGCCTCAGGGTAGCTGGGTTTCTTTACATGATGGTTACTTTCTTAAAGACACAATGTCCTCAGAAAGACTGGCACAAGCTGAATAAATGTTTCTCTATAGTTACACAGTATTTTTTCTACCATATTCTGTTTTTTCAAGTTAGTCACAATGTCCTGTCCAGGTCCAAGGAAAGTTAACATAGCCCCTACCTCTCAAATGAATGAAAATTGTCAAAGGACTTGAGGGGACATTTCACCTTAGTATCACAAGTATTTATACTTTTACCATATGCAAAACACACTCACTCCCTCTCAAGACTCTCAAGTGTCTCATATATTGCAATATTACACTCAGGTTTGAGGTTTTAGTATCCTGTTATCTAAATTAGATCCATGCACATAAGAAGCTCTGTGCTTGTGGTTGTTTCAGTATAGCTCCTTCAGTGCTGTTCCTCTCAACCTGTAGATCTATGATCTAAAGAGACAAGTTATCTGCCCACCATATAGCTAACATACAATGATGGCTCACATGTAGAAAAATTGATACAATTCCATTCAAAATAGGTAAAATGAGAGGCAATCAGAGTCACTGATTCATAGCAATTCTGAAATCCAGCTGAGTACCTGTTGCCAGTTTCTTGATGATGGCTCAGTCTTATTGCCTGAGAATGATTTATCATACCCCTTTGGTCTGCCTTCTGGATCTTGGTTCTGTGGTCTGAATCATCCTTCCTTTTACATAAGAAATGATTGGTGTTTGCAGCTGAATGTTCTCAGCTAGCTTTCTGCTCACAGATATCCTGACATCTAACTTCCTTTTAAATGTTATACTGTCCCTATTCTTGCATTCCCACCTGACAAAATTTCTTTAAAATTATGTGGGTTTTTAATGAATTAATGTGTAATTCCTTCTATTAGAAAAAATACACACTCACAGATCTCAAGGATGTTGTGGGGAAAGTCTTTGAAGTTATTAGATCTCCTGTTATTTTACAGAGATTATCTGTGAGGGACAACCTTGGCACCATTAAAAGACTTCTTGACTCTTTGAGAGAGTCTACAAAACTTAACCTTAGTTATTTTGGGATCCTTAACAGAGGCCCATCTTGAATTTGATCTTTCGTTTTAAAATATGTCTTAATTTAAAAATATTTTGCAAATGAGAGAGCCTTGGACTGAGAAATATTATGGAAGTGGACAGGTGGGGGAAAAGAAGAAAGAAAATCCTGATTTCTTTCCATTTTCTCTAAATATGACTTAGGATTAAATATAAACTTTTCCAACTTTCTTGCTTTATTATCCTTCTACATGGCATTCTCAGGGTTGCTGGATTTCTTGGCAACTAAAGTCTCCTAAATCAAGTGTTCCAAGAGAGACCTACAGAAGCTGCATGACCTTTTATAATCTAGCCTCAAAGTTATGCAATATCTATTGTTCTGCAATGTATTTATTGAGACACTCCCAGAAAGCCCTGAGGTTCAAGGTGGTGGAAACAGACTTGACTTCCTGATGGGAAGGAGAGTCAAAGAACTGGTGACATTTAAAACTATCGCGTTCATGATTCAAGTGTTTCCCATAATGATCTAGCTCCTTACTCCCCTATATCTCTTTTTAAAGTCTGACTCAATCATCCATCCAAAATATTAATGATGGCTTACCTGTGTCAGGAGCAATAAGAAAAATAAATAAATACAGGACATGATTTATGACCTTAAGGCACTCATAAGTTAGTTGAGGAAAATTGTAAAATATGAAACACAATTCTAGAATATCAAATGATACAATAGCATGTTAAAAATGAAATTTGGATTTAGTCATTATAAAATAGAGGGATTATTTATAGAAATTCAATAAGGTAATTAAAATGAATCCTCTCACTCATATCAAAGATACATGGTGGTTGAGAGTTGGAAAATAATAAGCCATAATATTTAAGGAAGATGTCTTTGGAAAGCGCTGAGCGATAAGTTGTGTACGCTGCCCTTCCTCATTCTCCCATTTATATACTAACGTCAAAAGTTGAGTGCAAAATTAATCCCAAGTTGGTGAGAGAAACTTTGACCAATCAAGAATCTGATATGTGTTTGCTGATGGGTATGGGGCCAGTGTAGAATGGTTATTGACTCATGCTTGAAAAACTAAAGGAGTAACAGAGAAGGTGGCAAGTGCAAAGTAATCAGTTTGTGTCAAACGTGCAAAAATGTGATGCACCATGTGTGGATCTAGCAGGAAGCACACTGGCCTGTAATCATTTATAAAAGAATCTTGTCAAAAAGAATGACCTTGCAGGACCTTGCAGGACCTGAAGATTTTAGCTAAGACTGTAGGTGCATTATGTCAACATTAAGGATTAATTAGAAGAAACATAATTAAGAGAGGCCCTGCCTACACCAAGGGAGAGGGAATCTGAGAAATTTGAGACAGCCGTAGAAATGCACCATAATAAATAAATAAATAAATAAATAAAAAGTAGACTAGAGCAATTCATCTGGCTCAGAAGGCTTGTGTTCACCTTTAAAATGTTCTTATCCACTTTCCTCTCTTCTCTCCCCTACCTTCATCATAGATTTAGAAGAATCTTGGCTAGTAAGTTTAGTTTGGATTGGGGAACTAGGGAAGAGCAAAGAATCATTTAATTAAGAGTGAAGAATCATTGTAATGTCTTACATTACAAAGTCCCCCACTGAGGAAGAGGAAAACATTTCAAATCAGGTTCAGAATTTGATTATTCTATGGGGTGATTTATTCAAGTTTTACTGAATTGGGACTGCTTTTGCCTTAAAGTGACCATAAGGCTTTATATAACATAAGATTGAACAAAAGAACACATGTGGTTTGCCAGAGGGTTCAAACTGGGTCCCTGATTGTTTAAGTCTCTTTATGTAGCATGCCATGCTTCAATGAAATCTAATACTGTGCATTTTAAAGGAATATATTCAAATCTGTGATTGTGATATTTGATGTGGGTAGAATGCTTAGCCCAGGTATTATTAATCTCATGCCATTCAATGATAGAACTGTGGATAATATTTATTTCCCTGGTGTTGCTATATCACCCCATATGTCAAACTCTTACATCTTACTTAGATTAAGCAAATATCAACATAAATAACAAGGACAGTAAATAGAAGAATGCTATGGCTGGGTGAGCACTTTAGCACTTTCCAGTCATCTTTTAGTAATGGTTCTGTTCTCCCACTAGTGAGCTCAAGAACTAGAGAAATGAGGATGACAGCAGGAGGGAAGGCATTGTTAACTGTCCATGACAGGAAGAAAGCAGGAAGCAAACTGAAAGAGGGAACTGTAGCATTGCTACAGGCCGGAGAAGACTCTGAGCATGCATCTTTTTCCAAAAATCCTAAAGGACAGAGTAAAACAGAGCCAGTGTCCTTACAGCAGTTAAGCATCCAAAGTTGAGGTCCATCCCATAGACGCCAACAAAAGACTGAAAATTTATAATTCTGTTGTGGGACCTTTTCTTGATAATGAACCAACGTGCTGAAAAAGTAAACATGCAAACATTGTAAAATACACACACACACACACACACACACACACACACACACACACACACACACACGTATATATAAATGCTTTATTTTCCCCTAGCTCAATACATTTTGTGAACACATAGCACACTATGAAAACCACCTCAAAGAATGACCTGGAGATCCCAAAGTAACACATCCTGCCAAGTCAATAGTTTTTAAGAGATTTATCAAGTGTCAATCATAAAATAATAACAGAGCTTTTGTTAAAGCAGAATATATTGGCGTTATTACTAAAAGACTCTACATCTCTATTCATATCTCAGCATTGCTTTACTCTGCTCCCTCGGAGTAGCAAATAAAAACAAAAGACCTAATTTGGTTTATTCACACACTTCAAAAATTAACTATAGGTCAAATGTCCATTCCTCATTCTGGTTTTGGAGGTTATAAAGGGATGGAAACTGGGTCCTTACTAACTGGTATATATAAAATTATCTGAGATATTTTAGTAGGGAGCATATGGTATTCATATGGAAAATATAGATCCATCACATTCTAATGCTAAACCCAGGTGTTGTCCTGCTAATTATTTGTGTTTCTTGAGAAGAATATAGAGACATATGTGCAATACTGGGGTTGAATTCATGTTCAAATCTGTACAACTATTTTATACTCTGATAGCCATATCACGCAACATTAATTCAGTAATTTTATATCAATTGACTACCAACGTTGTCTCTTACTACTCTGGATTTTAAGAATATCAAACAACTAGGAAACCAAACACAGCATGTTCTCACTCATAGGTGGGAATCGAACAATGAGAACACTTGGACACAGGGTGGGGAATATCACACACCGGGACCTGTCGTGGGGTGGGGGGAGGGGGGAGGGATAGCATTAGGAGATATACCTAATGTAAATGACGAGTTAACAGGTGCAGCACACCAACATGGCACATTGTATACATATGTAACAAACCTGCATGTTGTGCACATGTACCCTAGAACTTAAAGTATAATAATAATAATAAAAAAGAATATCAAACAACTAATGTTGCTAGTTTCATCACTGTTCCTCAGAAATCTATAAGTAGATAATTACAGTGTATGACTTCCTACATAAATTCCCTAAGCCACTGTGGATGTTATGGAAATGAAATGTCTATCTTAGACAATAAACATTTGTTAAGATAATGCATTCGTTTTCTAGGGCTGCCAAAACATAGTGCCACAAACGGATTGGCTAAAAACATCCGAAATTTATTGTCTCACAATTCTGGAGGACAGAAGTTTGAAATCAAGATGTCCCTTTGAAGGCTGCAGGAAAGGATCAGTTTCAGGCCTGTCTTCTGGTTTTGGTAGACTCAGGGGCTCTTTGGCTATAGTTGGCCATCTTCTTGCTGTGTTTCTTTACATTGTCTTCCCTCTGTGTGAGTCTGTATCTCCGAATTTCCCCTTTTAATAAGTACCTATTATATTGAACAAGGGCTCATTCTTATGACCTCATTTTAACTCAAATACCTCTGTAAAGACACTATTTCCCAATAAGGTTACAT
Organism: Macaca fascicularis; assembly: GCF_037993035.2. Classification (NCBI taxonomy): domain Eukaryota; kingdom Metazoa; phylum Chordata; class Mammalia; order Primates; family Cercopithecidae; genus Macaca; species Macaca fascicularis. The sequence goes on from NC_088385.1 coordinate 93,675,641, forward strand.
TCTACGGCATTGGGGAACTAAATACATGAGTTTGGGGTGACACGAGTCAACCCCTGAAAGAGAGTCTCCTTTTCTTTATCATTTTTTCTAAAAGTTTAATTTTTAAAATATTTCAATTAAAATGTTAAAGTGCTATTGTAACATTTTTCAGTTATCTGGAGGTTGTAATACAAATAAAATGTAACGACTGCCTTAAGTTTCATTGGTAAATATGCAAAAAGCATGTAATTAAATTGTTCCTCTCTGAAAAGTTTTCCGAAATTGTGTGTTTGCAAATTGTGCATGTGTAAGTCTTTTCTTGTTTAGCTAGCAATTAAAATAGGAAAGCAAAGTTTTTCCTTAATTTGAACATGTATTTGTTCGATACGAGGTTCAAAATAGTTTATGGCAAATGAGCACTCCAGCACTCAATCATTCTTTTAAATTCTTGACTTCAGGATGCATACACCTATTTAGTGACCTCCTCAGCACTGTTGTTTCTCCCCAAATTGTAATGCTTTAATGATGCCATTGGTCTTTGATAAAATTATAGGCATCTCTAATAATTTTCTGAAACTGATTTTTGCTCAATAACAAGTGCTTCAAAAACCGGGTCATCCAATGCTTTAAATTTGTTGTTATTACTTGCAGAGCCACCTTTTGGGACCCCCACCTCCTCTGGCCTACCATAATATATGGGGGATTTAAACAGCAGCATTATGTATAGCTTGATTATTATATTTTTTCCACTAAAAATAACTATTAATAACTACCTGAGCTTCTACATAATACATGCAGTAGCTGGAGTGACATATTAGTTTATTCATGTGATGTTCAAAAGGAAAATAAGATGTGCTACGTATGAAAGATAGTCTTTGATATTGGTGAAATGTCATGTTATAATGTCAACATAAATAATTTGTTAATTTACTGAAAGCTTAAAAATCAACATTATCTCTTGAACTTATTCTTCCTATCTAACTTTAACTTTTCATCCTTTGACCAACATTTTCCCAACATCACTGCACCCCAACCAGGCCAGCCTTTAGTAACCACCATGCTACTCTGTACTTCTGCGCTGAAAGCAGATGTTAAGTGTTCTTACGACAAAAATGATAACTATATGAGGTAATGCTTTTTTTAACTAGCTAGATTCAACCATTTCACAATGTATAAGTACTTTGAAACATCATGTTTTACACAATACATAAAACTTTATCTGTCTGTTTAAAATAAATAATCAACATCACCCGAATTTAATAAGATCTTTCACAGTGATTAATAGCTTAACAAATAGTGTTTTAAAAGTCGAAATATCTGAATGTCATGGAATTGCCTTGCACTTTATTTGATTTATTATATGCTGTAAAAGAAAAGACTTAAACTGAGGAATTGACTTCCTTAGAAGCTAGAGTACACCAGATTTTCCTCCTTTTCCCCAATTTTTAATGACCAAGGAGCCGTGTGACAATTGTTACTTAATTGGTTATCTGTTAGTTACGTGCCAGTTCTCTGAATCTCAGTGAAGAATATCACATCCTTATCCTTAAACAACTTGGGTGTAAGTGACAATGATTTTGAGTCAGATCAGACAAGATTAAAGACACAAAAACTGGATAAATACGGAGGCTAAAATCATCAGCGCACCCTGCCATATTTTTTTCTTTTTTCTTTCTTTTCTTTTTTTTCCCCCTTTGTAGAAACAGAGTCCTCTTCTGTCACCCAGGCGGGAGTATAGTGGATGATCTCGGCTCACTGAAACCTCCGCCTCCCGGGTTCAAGCAATTCCCCGCCTCACCCTCCTGAGTATCTGGGATTTCAGGCGCACGCTGCCTCACCTGGCTAATTTCTTTTGTGTTTCAGTAGAGACAGGGTTTCACCGTGTTGTCTAGGCTGGTCTTGAACTCCTGAGCTCAGGCAATCTGCCCGCCTTGGCCTCTCAAAGTGCTAGGATTACAGGCGTGAGACAACACGCCTAGCCCAGCGCCCCCTTTTTATTCTGTATACAACCTTGCTGTTGTCACATTTGTGGTTGAAATATGGCAGACGCAAATTACGACTTTATAGTAAGATGCTGAAGAATTCTGGCTTTTCAAACAACCTTTCCAAATGTGGAAAAGATTCTAAGTTGCATTACGGTTGCATTTTTCCTAGACTTTTAGGAATTAACTGCTTTATCTCTAAAATAAATATAATATGAATATTAGAGAAAATACACAACCACACTTCAAATTCTTCACAGAAGAATGTTCAGTGTCTACAGATTATGGATCATTTCCAATTGCAACCGGAGCTCTTTCAAATGCTCATCTCAAAAATTCAGATAATTACAACAGAAACATCCTCTATCATTTGACAAAAGACAGTTTAAAACATTGGAAATTTGAGCAAGATAATGTCCAAAATATAGCTATATCTTCCCCTTAACATTTAAGAAAAAAAAATTTAAACTAGGTCATAAAGAAGTCACGTGAATCCACATTATCTTTATTTCCTACAACAAACGTTTCTCTAACTTAAGGCATAAATTTATAGAGTTGGAAAGTCAATATGCAGGTAACAGATCCAAGAGAGATCCAAAAATGTAAATTGCCCATTTGAAAAACATTGCTGTGTAAATCTGTGGTTGACAATACAATATTACTTAATATATTTTATATGCCTAAACTCCTTCTTATTCACTGGCATGAAGAAATATGTCTATTCACATTAAGCAAAAATGGTTGATTTGTTTTACTGGACACAGGGAACCGTACAATCTAAATGTTTCTCCTTTCTTTGTCATACATTCTAGCAACACAACATTGTTTAGAGTACAACTGTAGTGAATTATTAATTGGGTGTTTGTTAATATGTGCATACTCCTTTCTAATAGTTTTTGCCCTGTTCTTATTGTTTGTGTTTAATATGCATGCAACATCAAATCAAATTTTACTGTAATTAAATAAAATGTAGCTGTTACATATAAAGATAAATAAACATCACCTGTATTGGTGATTATAGCTAATTATTGACAATTTAAAATTAATTTGAAAACGTAGAGGTGTTATTCACAAAGGTGTAAATTTTTAGATATTATAGCAAAAATATTTCTTCTGTACAGAAGTATTTGAATACACCTAAGAGTCTGCAGAGGACTTAAAAGTGTATTTTCCATTTTAAGTAAAATCTTATGGCCTTTAAAAACTAAGATGTGAGTTATATTTTAACCCACCCTAAGTTAAACATATTGAAAGGCTCTATTGTAATCACATCTTCAAATGTATGTTATCTTCATTCTCATCTATGTTGAGCCCTTGACAACAATTTTTATCTTTTATATTGTTAAATCCAAATTATTCCACCTTAGTTGACACTGTTTAAAGCAAATACAGTCTCGACATATAAAACTTGATGTGCAGTTTAAAAATTGTATATAGTACTTACCCATCCAAGTAGAATGTAACAGCAGCTGAGAAGCTGTCAAGGAGAAAAATGCCAGAAGGATTAATAAATCATATTGCTATAATATGATGATGAGAATTATAAACAGCCATGTAAAAATTAGGTCACTAGCAGTCAGCTGACTTGGCTTCTTTTAGTGGTGGTAGTAGAGGAGTGTATATTTATCTTTTGTTATGCCCTGGTAAGTAGCTGGCAAGCTTGCAATATATAAATATTATTTAAAGATGTTATGATTGGCTTGAATCCAGGAAATGTTCTCAGATTTACCATTAGCTATCAGAGATCTTAAATATTGCTAGAGAGGATTGAAGAGGGAAAGAAAAGCCACAAGTTAAAAAAAAGATATTAATAGTAAAACACTTGAGAGGATTATTAGGAAATAAAGTATGCATACTTAATGATACAAAAATTTAAAAACAATAAAATCTACATGTTCACATAGTTCATAAGAAAGAGTGATTATTAAAGCATGTTATTGAAACAAAGGAAGAAGTAATCTAAAACAAGGGCTTACAGAATATTTTTTAAAACTTTTTAATATTTTCATTATTTCATATATATGGAAATGATTGTTTATAATGTACTTCTATAATATTATATATGAAAAGATCTATGTTGTTATTCACTGCCATTACTTACAACTTTACACAAAAGTAGTGATATGACCACCAGAACAAAAAAAAGAAACAAACAAAAACTCACTTAATTTTCAATCCTCATGCAATTTAACTGAAGAAGCTTTTGAGAAGGCCAAGTAATAACTTAGTTGTGATGTACCAGATTTACTTTGGTGATTTAACAATGCTCATGCAATTAAGATTGTTTATTGATAAATAAATTTTATTCAGATAAAAGTTAACTATATTTATAATATCATATTTCCACAGAAAAAGTCTATGAGGAGATGTGTTTATGCAATAAATGAGAAAAGTTTTTAAATATCAATCCACTAAAATGATTCTACCTTGTATCACATAAATTAATAACCCTTGTTATGAACATAGATTTTAAAATATAGTCAAGAAGTAAGAAAGTCAAGGTCATTTATAATTCTACGTTGTGGAGTTATTCATTATTAATATTTGAGTCTACATGCCTGTCTTCTTCCCATGTCTTATTGTAGAAATGTTGGCTATTAAAGAAAAACACAAAGATGTGTAAGATACAAAGATGTAAAAAATGAATATTTGGCTGGTCGCGGTGGCACACGCCTGTAATCCCAGCACTTTGGGAGTCCGAGGCTGGTGAATTACCTGAGGTCAGGGGTTTGAGACCAGCCTGGCCAAGATGGCAAAACCTCATCTCTAATGAAAATACAAAAATTAGCCTGGAATGGTGGTGAGCACCTGTAGTCCCAACTGCTTGGGAAGCTGAGGCAGGAGAATCGCTTGAACCCAGGAGGCGGAGGTTGCAGTGAGCCAAGATCTCGTCACTGCCCTCCAGCCTGGGTGACAGAGTGAAACTCTGTCTCAAAAGAAATGAATATTTATTATACTCCCACTCACTACTATTGAGTTTGCTGCATATTATGCCACACTTTTTTCTTTTTACATACCAATGTGTTTTAACATTATCGTCTAGCATACAAATCTATGTATAGATACCACTACATAATTATGAAAATACAGTGTTTTCTAACTTATTTTTTGTCTTAGCATTATATCCTAGATGCCTTTCAATATCAATTCAAATGCATCTACTTATTTAATGATTATATGCTTATAATAAAAGACTAAGAATAAATTAATTCACATGTAGCTTTCTAGTAATAGAATAATTCTGTACTTAACTATAACTCTTGATAAATAAGGTTTTATAGTTAAAACATAACAAAGCTAAAGTGATTTTGGATGAGTTTGTGTCCTTTGTAGGGACATGGATGCAGCTGGAAACCATTATTCTTAGCAAACTATCACAAGAACAGAAAACCAAACACCGCATGTTCTCACTCATAGGTGGGAACTGAACAATGAGATCATTTGGACTCGGGAAGGGGAACATCACACACCGGGGCCTATCATGGGGAGGGGGGAGGGGGGAGGGATTGCATTGGGAGTTATACCTGATGTAAATGATGAGTTGATGGGTGCTGACGAGTTGATGGGTGCAGCACAGCAACATGGCACAAGTATACATATGTAACAAACCTGCACGTTATGCACATGTACCCTAGAACTTAAAGTATAATAATAAAAATTAATTTAAAAAAAAATACTAAAAACTAGCCGGGCGAGGTGGCGGGCGCCTGTAGTCCCAGCTACTCAGGAGGCTGAGGCAGGAGAATGGCGTAAACCCGGGAGGGGGAGCTTGCAGCGAGCTGAGATCTGGCCACTGCACTCCAGCCTGGGCGACAGAGCGAGACTCCATCTCAAAAAATAAAATAAAATAAAATAAAATAAAATAAAATAAAATAAAATAAAATAAAATAAAATAAAATACAAAAAATAAAAAAAGAAAACACATAAAAGATTGTAAGGAGAATTGATGTTCCATGAGAATTTCAATGATAGATGCTATTACATTTGCTAGCAAAACAGGGTAAGTATAGACAAAAATCATTTAATTGTACATTTAAAATAAGTAGAAGAGTATCATTTAATTGTTTGTAACACAAAGGATAAATGCTTGAGGTGATGGATACCCCAGGTACCCTGGTGTGATTATTACGCATTGCCTGCCTGTATCAAAATATCTCATGTAACCCACAAAGATATACACCTCCTATGTATCCACAAAAAATTTTAAAAAATAAAAATTAAAAAAAAGGAAATAAACTTTTATAACTAATAAAGCCAAGCACTTCCTTCACTGAAGGCAGGTGTAAAAGATTTGATTCTGAATAGAATAATGAATAATAATGAATAATGAATGAATTACTGGGAGATTAATTCTGAAGATTTTCCTAGGTTGATGCTAAGAACTGCTATAAGTTATTTACCAAAATTGAGAGGGCATTTGAAATTTATGAGCTATTTAAATGTTATTTAATTTTTATTTTAACTAAGTTATTTTTGTCAAATTTATATGCATATATATTAAATATAAAAACAAAAAATAACTGTGGAAACAATCAGTGTTAAAAGGATGATATGCATTTGAAGAATGCACACATTCTCATAACAAAAGTCCTGAAAAAATGTTGTACAACAGTTCAGCTAATATCTATGAAATCATTCCCCAAGATGGGAGTAGAGTATCTGTTCCAGTTTTTTCTAAGGTGTTGACTTTTTAATGGGAGATTTAAAATGTTTATACAAACTTCGATTGCTTTTGTTCCTAATAGGCACCATCAGAAATAACATGCTTTATACTGTTCAAGACAAAGTTGTAAAAATAAATCACTTCTCATTTTTTTGATATTAATCATGGTATAGTTTCTTTTTAAAATCTTAGGTGATGGAAGAATAAATCATGTGCTGTAAATACCCTTTGAACCACAAGCATCGCAAATTGACATTACAGCAGGGATTTTTCTTCTTGACAGCTTATCGTAGGAGCCAAATAGCCCTAGATTTTCATTAAAGAAGAACCGAATAAATCTGGTCAAACATAAATAAAACAAAGTATTTGTTTATCACTGTAAAGAAATCAGCTTGTAGATCGGATTCCATATAATGTTTATGCCAACTGCTACTTGATAGATTAAAGTTAGCAGTAATTTTACTGTTTTCAAAGGGCCAGAGAAAAGGGAATTTATCAAATTAAGAAACTGCACCTCGATTTGTTCTAAGGGTAGGAAATAAAAAGGAAAAACAGGGATAAAGTCATATCATCTTTTTCAAGGCACAGATGAAAAAACATGTACAAATATGCTACAGAGTTATTTGATTAACAGCAAATGCTTCTGCCAATACAAATCTCAACGCTATAAGCTGTTGTTTTGTCAGTGTATTTGTAGGATAAAAGGAATCAGCTTGAACGTATTCTAAAATACCCCAGAAATAGTGTCTCTGTCTAAACATGCGATATATTGACATAAAAAGATCAGATGAGCAATTTTGAATACCATAAATTCATACAAAGAGCCAGAAAAAGAGCCAAGGATCTCCTGCTATTGCATAATTCATAGATATCATTAAACGTAAATTTCCAGTAAAATACTGTTGTGTTTTTGGAGTAGGAATTAAGTTCTGCACATGACTGTGGGTTAAAGAGGATATCAAAGTAAATATAAGACAATTTAAGGCAGAATCTAAATTAAGGATTATGATCTTCCTCTCCCATTTAAAAAATATTTTTATTATAACAGCTATTAACAAACTATTGTTATATAATAGATGTTGTGCTTACTCTTCAGATGTGTTCACTTTATTTAATCCTCCACAGTACTTCTATGAAGCAGCTATCATTAATGCCACTCTAGACATGAAAAAACTGGTCACAGAGAGACAGTAATTTGCTTTTGGTCAACTAGCTAGTGAGTGTCAAAGGCAGCAGTGAAGTAAGATTATCTGATTCCAGTGGCTGTTCTTTTGATTCCTGTGTAGATGTCAAAATAACCCATTTGTATAGAACTTTTAGAATTCTTAAAGAAATTTTAAGCCTGTTATCTCATGTTTCCCTTGTAATTATTGTATTCAGTCTGTGGGGTGGTAGCTGTTCTGTATAATAGAGACACTAAAAATATGTCTGGTTTTTAGTAGTAGTTTTAGGAGTGATTAACTTCAGAGCTTATGATATTATCAACTGAAGATTCTATTGCAATTGCATCTCCCTTGCCTTCTGCCCAATCCAGCTTTTCTTACTCCCTTCATGGTGGTTTTCTCTGATAATATACCCAAATAAATTTCTTGCATGTTAATCCATATTTAAGAGTCTATTTCCAGGGACACTGACCTAAAATAGTAATTTTCAATATCAAGCCATTCTCTTGAGTCTTTTGTTGAATCATCTTAGTCTCTTTAAAATTCTTTTGCTCTTTTCTTATATTTTTCCAGTACCTTTGTTTATTGTTGTAACCTGTGAAGTATATTTGCTTTTTAGTTATGTTATTCTGTTCCCATATTTGGAGGCTCCAGCTTGTGGCACTTTATTTCCTTAGGTATTTTGTGATTTTTTGTTAGTACAAATTTATATTTCTAAATTTTTGCTTGTGATAATTGCTTGTGGTGACTGAAGACAAGTTCTTTTGGGAAAAATAATTGCAATTGTTTCTGCTAGGTGCCTGGGGGCTATACCAACCCAGATGCACTTTAAACTGTAGTATTGCATTAAAGTTTTCACATCACACAATTTGAGGAAATTCAGGCTGCCATCCAACATAAAGGCTGTTTTTTTTAGCTAGAAGCATTATTTTTTCCCCTTCATTTAGGACTAGAAGTCAAGATAGGTATAGCTCCTTATAAAACCCTGAATGAGTGGACATTTATTCCTGTTTTACACTTACACGGAGGGTCTAGGCCATTTAGAGAGCCCAGGTTTATGCTGGGATTATGTTTTTGATTTTCTGTTTTCAATCACCACTGGACACTTTCTCCCTTTACCCTCTGCTTTGAAAATCTATGAAAACAAAAACTCAAGTTTACTAGAATGTGCTATGGCTTTCAAGGTGGAAACCAGTATCAGCAATCTGCTTGTCACTTTCATTTTATCCTTTAATTTAATTATGTCTTGTAATACTTTTTATTTTCTATTTAGTTCATCAATGCATTTGAATATTTTACTACGACAGTACCCAACCTTTTTGGCAGCAGGGACTGGTTTCGTGGAAAACAATTTTTTCACAGACCAGGGGTGGAGGCATATGGTTTCAGGATGTTTCAAGTGAGTTACATTTGCTGCACACTTTCTTTCTATTATTATTACATTGTAATACATAATGAAATAATTATGTAACTCACCATAATGTAGAATCACTGGGAGCCCTGAGCTTCTTTTCCTGCCACTAGATAGTCCCATCTGGGGGTGATGGGAGACAGTGACAGATCATCAGGCATTAGATTCTCATAAGGCGTTTGCAACCTATATCGCTTGCATGTGCAGTTCACAAGAGTTCGGACTCCTAAGAGAATCTAATGCCAAGGCTGATCTCACAGGAGGCGGGGCTCAGGTGGTAATGCACTGATGGGGAGCAGCTGTAAATACAGATAAAGTTTATCTTGCTCTCTGGCCACTCAGGTCCTGTTGAGTGGCCTGGTTCCTAACAGGCCATGGACTGGTATTGATCTGTGGCCCAGGGTTTGGAGACCCCTGTTTTAACATATTCAGCATTTATGTTTTGTTTATTTTCTCCAGGGGGGAAAAAAAAAAGATGAGGAGATTAACCATTCTGCCGTACTGCAGAAAGGTAAGTTTCTCCCACTAATTGTCATCAAATAGTTTAATTTTTAATATGTGATCCTTTTCCCCCAGCGCAGCCAGCTGTAATTAAGTGAAAGTACAGAGCAGAGATGTGAACACTCTTGTTTGTTTGTTTTTTTTTTTCATTTTAGTAAAAGCTCTGTTACTGACATAATAGACAAAAATTTGGAAGAATGAAAAATTAAATCACTCTTTCCGTCTCATTATCACTAAAGGATAATTACTCTATCCAGTATAGAGAAAGGTTGAAAAATGCATTAGAGAGCAATATTTAAAAGCTGATGGGATCTAAGAAGAGGGCCTTTTCATCGTATTTTCTGCTATCATTGAGAAGTACATGAGATTTTGACAGAACCCACAGAATAGTTTGGAAATCTAAAAATAACGCATTTGCCCTTAATTATTTTTGGAACAGTGTAAAGAATTATGCTTTTAGAATTCCCCTATAACCCAATGAAAAGGGTTAAGATGTATTTTTGTTGCTAAAGAAGGGGAAGGCACAAGGCAGCCATACCAAGTATCCTATGATCCCGGAGTAACAAGAGAGAGAGGAAAAAAATGTGGCTGAGAGAAAGCAAGCAGATGTTGAAATGGTCTGTGGTTGTGATAAGAAGACATTATAACAAAGAGTAGTATAAAACGTATGTCAAGAAACCAGGTGGAAATACAGAAACCTCAAGAGATGCCAATGTAGTGGGTATGTGAGACATGATTGTACATCGCAATAGATGTCAGTATAGGACAATAGAAGGCTGATTCCCAGATGCCACACCATCTAATATAATTGTACCGTATGAACTTTCCAGAAGTTAAACCAATCCAAAAAGCAAGGAAGAAAGGGGGGAGACAATTTTGATTTTACTGAATTAAAACCCGAAATACCTGAGAAATCTTTAAAGCCTTTGAATTTACTTGGAATTGATTCAGTTAATTTTTTCTGCCTCCAAGCAAAATGGGAATGCAGTTAGAAGACAATTCTGGTTATGAAAAATCTAATGAAATTAAAATAAAGAGAATTACATATTGTGTTCACTTGAATTTTACGAAATATGTATCCACTACACGTGGAGATCAAGAGGCTAGTCTCTCAAGAAAAATGTTGTGGTCAATTCTGTAAAATACTGCTGACAGCTAAGGTAGGATGGGAATATGTAGGATCTGGCAACAAATTAATAATTGGTGACATAGAATCAGAACTCTAGTGTGGCAAAATTAAATGAAAGTTGAGAAAGTTTAAGTTGCATTTATAAAAAAGAAAATAAAACCTATTATTAAAAGCTAGTTATGAAGGGAGATTGAAATAAAAAGACAAAAATAATAGCTAACAAGAGATATGAGGTCAAGACAAAGCATGCTACGTTTTATTTAAGATTAGGGATACGAGATCATATTTGATCAGAAGGAGACAGTGACAGAAATTAAGATGTTGAAGACTCAGGAACAAAAACAGCTAAAAACAATGGGAGTAGAGGGGAATGTATGTGCAGGGGCTGAACTTGAATTGGAGCAGTGTGTCCTTCATTGTAATGGAAAGGGGCATAGTATGAGCTAAATATTTGTGCCTCCTCTCAAAATTCATGTAGAGAAATCCTAAGCCCTAGAGCCTTTGATAAGTAATTATGTCATCAGGTGGTGCCCACTAGAGTAAGATTAATAACCCCCATACAAAGAGACCCAAGAGAGTTTGCTTCCCCTCTCTCTGCCCTGTACCACATGAGGATACAAAAGAAGACCGTCATCTGCAAATCAGGAAGAGTGCCCTCACCACAAACCAGATCTGTCAGAGCCTTGATCTTGGACTTTCCAGTCCTGGAATTGTGAGAAATAAATGATTGTTGTTGAAGTCACTAAATATGTAGTATTTTATTATACAGTAGCCTGACCTGATGAGACAGAGAGGCAGCAGGTCAGTTCTTACATATGGTAGCAAAAAGAGTATGTGGTTACCATCTGCTGTATTTGTTCTGGTTAAGAAGTGAAATAATCTACTGAGATTAATAGAGGGAGGAAAGGAGTAGGAAAACATTTAAATAGTGTGTATAAGATGTTATTTAATTGTGGATCTTGGTCGAATAAACTTGCTGAAGAAACATGATTTTTTCGTGTGTATTTTGGAAAGACCGATTGAGATTGAGATTGCTGAACATGAACTATAGAGAATCCAATCTACTGGAGGATGCTTTGCTATTCAGGGATTTTATCCAGGGTTTCCATCTTGCCTGATGAATGTGAGATTAGAACAAGGAAGTCAAGAATATTTTAAACACAGTAATAGTAAATATTATGCAAAAATGAAGAGAAGCTGTGTGTGAAGAAAGAGTGTGAAAGTGTTAGGGAGATGACTAATCCTGAGAGAGGTTCAGTGAGTTGGGCCTCTCCTTGTAGAAATTGTTTGTGATGATGGTAGCTGTTAAGGTGATGATTTCAGTTGATGAAACCATCAATGAATTAAAAGAAGTAACTGGAAAATTTGTAAACACTACACATCAGAAAGGAAAGGGGGAGGTAGGCACGGAAGCCAGACAGTTCAAATCTGATGGTTAAAGCTGAGCAGAAATAATTGCCTGGGAGGAGTGCAAGGAAGCAAGGGAGAATCATAATCATGAAGAATCTGTGATAGATAGATTTCTGTTTCATTTTGGGGTCAATGGAAGTATTTGTAAACATGGAAAAATGTGTCATTTCTTTGAATGGGCTGCCTTGTAAGAAGGCAGTCACAGGAAATATATTCAAATAAAGACAAAATATTAGTTATATCGCAAAGAAGTTATTTTGTATCTTGAGATACAAAAGATTAGATCATATAATCTTTGAAATCTCATCCTACTCCAAGATCTCTTCTGAAACTGACTGTTCATCCTCCCACCACCTACATGTTTTTCTCTTAAGTTCAGTTATTAGCAAAATCAACTACATCCTTAATCTCTTCCTTGAATGTCTGTCACACTGACTTGCTCTAACTTAAACCTGGTTGTTTTCCAATGATAACCTTTCTTCTGCATACTTTATATGTTTCTACCCAAAGTGGAGTAAGTGTCTTTTTGTATTCATCACCCTGAAGAGATATTCATACAATTATCTTTACCTTTTCTATAAAAAAGCCTCTCTCTGTTGCTGTCATCAAAAGTCTCCTTGCTTTGTTCTTTGATAATCTTAGCCCTTGACTTATTGTAACTCTCTCCAAAACTACTTCTATGGTAATGAATTCAAAGTTCAAGATCTAACTTCTCCATTTTTCTTCTCAATCATCTTGGTCCCCATTTTAACTCCAAACCTAACTTCTGTCATCATACCCATGACTTTACAGTAAGCCACACCGTTGGCTTACTAACAATTACTATTATCCTAACACCCAATTTCAAACATGTCTTATCATTTTCTATTTTTTCAGCTCAGTCCCTCTTAGAACCAAACTCCAAGAATCTTTTGAAGCCACTGAACCCGTACCACTTTTCTTTATGTCTCCTTCCTCATCTAACATTCATACTTCCCTTATTATCCGGCTTAAATTTTATTGCTAATCACTATAAAATCACTTCCTTAATGCAACATTGTTTCCTATCATGTTTGTATAGTATATTAACTAAATCACCCCAACCATGATTGAAAACTGTTCTCCACATACTATTCATCCGCACCTCCACCAGTGAACAAGCCTGCAGGGAAAACCAAACAACCGGGACTGACTCTACTATAAGATCACGGGCACTAACTCACATTGTATTATTCTAGTTCATTCACTTTTTTACTGTACCTATAAGAACTCTTTTGTACTATGGCCTCTTGCCTCAAAATTATCCACTCTCTGCTGTGACCACTCTACTTCACAGAAGAGAGAAAATCATTTAAAAGACAAATTCTACAAACTGTCCCTTCACATCCACTTTCCCACATTTATACTTGAATATTCTAATTTATTTTATTAGCATGGACTAGACCCTAAGTAAATACAGTCCTTCTATTGTGTACATAACTTTATCCCTTTCCTTCTCATGGGCATTGCTCTAGTAATTTTCCCATCTCTCTCTTGAACCATGAAATATTGCCCATCAACTGGATCATGCCCATCAACATCAGGTTAGCTTGCAATTTTATTAAAAAAAAAAAACTTCAAATTTTATAAAGACAAATTATCTTGTCCACTTTCTCTTCCAGCTATTATCTCATTTCTCTTCTATTTACAAAGTAAAACTCATTGAAATGGCTGCTAAGCTTGATTCCTTAAATATTTTTCTTCCTATTTTCTTTTGGGCCAACTATCATCAAATTTTTATCCCCACAGCTCCAGCATAACTGCTCATTTTGTTGTTAAGATTAGTTTCTACAGTATTAAGTCCGATGGTCAATTTTCAGTGATCACCTTTTTTGGCCTATCGAAAGCAATTGGCACCATTGATGAGTCTAGCAAACTAAAATATCTTTTTTTTTTCTTTTTTTTTCTTTTTTTTTTTTTTTAACTTGGCCTCTTTCCTAATAACACATAGGCCTGGTTTTCCTTCTATTTTGCTGACTGCTTTTCCTCAATCTACTTTTTTCTTAAATCATCTAGAAAACCCCTAAATTGTAAGCTACCTCAAGATTTAATCTTTGGGCCCTATCTCTATATTGATTCTGCTAAGTGATTTCATCCAGTTTCGAAGACAAATTCCTTGCCAGTCCTGTTGCCTTTCAAATTTATGTCTCCAGCTCCTAATCCTTTTTGAGCTCCAAACTTACTTGCACAAGTACATGAGCTAGTTATGTAAAATTTAATAAGTCAAAAACAGAGAACTTCACATCCACCCCTAAAATTTCCTATTTTGTCTTCACCAACACAGTCAATAACAATTATTTCCTTCCAGTTGCCCAGTTTAAAAAAAAATGTGCCTTCCATTAGTCTTTTATTTTTCTCTCACATACACAACTTCAGTAAAAACTACTAACACTTCTTTCAAAATATATCTCACCTATTCTTGCTTGTACACTAGTCCAAGTCATTACTGACTCTTATCTAATTTTTAAAATAAACTTCTACCTATTTCTCTGTTTTTTCCTTGCTTTTTCTTTTGCTTTTTAGTCTATTTTATAAAGAAGTCACAGTGACCCTGATTAAACTTAGGACAGATCACAATACCACTCTACTGAAAAGGCTTTACTTGATCACCATTTTCCTTTTCAAAGTAAATGCTAGAGTATTCTATTTGTTCTGTAAATTTACTTATAATCTGACTTTCTGCTCCTCATGGACCTCATCTACCACAACATTTGTCCTCAGTCATTGCCTACTCTGCCTTTATAATTTCAAAACTGCATTAAGGTCACACACCACCTGAAGGTCTTTGCTCTGGTTGTTCCCTTTTTCTGAATTCTCTTCTCACACATATTTGTATTTCCTTCATATCTTAATTTTTTTAACTTTAAGTTCCAGGGTACATGTGCACAACGTGCAGGTTTGTTACATATGTATACATGTGCCATGTTGGTGTGCTGCACCCGTTAACTCGTCATTTAAATTAGGTATTTCTCCTAGTGCTATCCCTCCCCATTCCCCCTGCCCCAAAACAGGCCCCGGTGTGTGATGTTCCCCATCCTGTGTCCAAGCGTTCTCATTGTTCAATTCCCACCTATGAGTGAGAACATGCGGTGTTTGGTTTTCTGTCCTTGCGATAATTTGCTCAGAATGATGGTTTCCAGCTTCGTGAGTTCATATCCATTATAGGGACATACTATGGCTGCATAGTATTCCATGGTGTATATGTGCCACATTTTCCTAATTCAGTCTATCATTGATGGACATTTGGGTTGGTTCCAAGTGTTTGCTATTGTGAATAGTGCCACAATAAACATATGTGTGTGTGTCTTCATAGCAGCATGATTTATAATCCTTTGAGTATATACCCAGTAATGGGATTGCTAGGTCAAATGGTATTTCTAGTTCTAGATCCTTGAGGAATCAAGACACTGTCTTCCACAGAGGTTGAACTAGTTTACAGTCCCACCAACAGTGTAAAAGTGTTCCTATTTTTCCACATCCTCTCCAGCACCTGTTGTTTTCTGACTTTTTAATGATCGCCATTCTAACTGGTGTGAGATGATATCTCATTGTGGTTTTGATTTGCATTTCTTTGATGGCCAGTGATGATGAGCATTTTTTCATGTGTCTGTTGGCTGCATGAATGTCTTCTTTTGAGAAGTGTTTGTTCATGTCCTTTTCCCACTTTTTCATGGGATTGTTTGATTTTTTTCTTGAAAATTTGTTTAAGTTCTTTGTAGAATCTGGCTATTAGCCCTTTGTCAGATGGGTAGATTGTAAAAATTTTCTCCCATTCCATAGGTTGCCTGTTCACTCCGATGGTAGTTTCTTTTGCTGTTCAGAAGCTCTTTAGTTTAATTAGATACCATTTGTCAATTTTGCCCAAAATCTCCTTCAGCTGATAAGCAACTTCAGCAAAGTCTCAGGATACAAAATCAATGTGCAAAAATCGCAAGCATTCCTATACACCAATAACAGACAAACAGAGAACCAAATCATGGGTGAACTCCCATTCACAATTGCTTCAAAGAGAATAAAATACCTAGGAATCCAACTTATAAGGGATGTGAAAGACTTCTTCAAGGAGAGCTACAAAATAGTGCTCAACAAAATAAAAGAGGACACAAATAAATGGAAGAATATTCCATGCTAATGGATAGGAAGAATCAGTATCATGAAAATAGCCATACTGCCCAAGGTAATTTATAGATCCAATGCCATTCCCATCAAGCTATCAATGACTTTCTTCACAGAATTGGAAAAAACTACTTTAAAGTTCATATGGAACCAAAAAAAAGAGCTCGCAATGCCAAGACAATCCTAAGCAAAAAGAACAAAGCTGGAAGCATCACACTACCTGACTTCAAACTGTATTATAAGGCTACAGTAACCAAAACTGCATGGTACTGGTACAAAAACAGAGATATAGACCAATGGAACAGAACAGAACCCTCAAAAATAATACCACACATCTACAACTATCTGATCTTTGACAAACCTGACAGAGACAAGAAATGGGGAAAGGATTCCCTATTTAATACTTGCTGCTGGCAAGACTGGCTAGCCATATGTAGAAAGCCAAAACTGGATCCCTTCCTTACACCTTACACAAAAATTAATTCAAGATAGATTAAAGACTTAAATGTTAGACCTAAAACCATAAAAACCCTAGAAGAAAACATAGACAATACCATTCAGGACATAGGCACAGGCAAGGACTTCATGACTCAAATAGCAAAAGCAATGGCAACAAAAGCCATATCTTAATGTTTTAAATAATATTTTTAGGGAGGTATTCCAGCCTAACTATCCCAATTAAAAATTTTATTTTAATTCTTAGACTTAACATTTCCTTAACTTTTTAAAAAATGTTATCACTTGCTGCTATTCAATATATTGCATATTTTATATAGTTCCTTGGTTAATTTGTTTTCCTTCTAGAATAAATATCTTCAAAAAGGTGAGGATTTTTGCCTGCTTTGTTCAATAATGGATCCACAAAGCCAATACACAGAGCAGGTACTCAATTAATATTTGTTAAATGAATCATGCCATTCATTCCATTTTATAGTCAGTTTCAAGTATGAAATTCAATTTACATTCATCCAACTCTTATGAGGAGTATTTTACATATTGTTCAATTTTATTACTGCTTTTAGAAGTTGGCCTCTGTATCAATACAATTTCAGGACTGATTATTAATAGAAAATGTTAAGAATATGACACATATGTCTATGCATTTCAATTGTAAAAATAAAGTCCAAGACTGGGCTTATTAATTAGGACTTTGGAGTTGAATTTCCAAACTTGCCACAAAATTAGCTGGTCCTATGAATCTCTAAAACTGAAGAGGTTGACATAAAGTCCCTTTTATCTTTTTTTATGGTGTCCATGCTATTACTGGGAAAAAGCTCTTTTATCTTAAAATTTTATGAAATACCTATTTATAGCTATAGCAGAAAGAGACAAAAGGAAGATTTTTAGTGTAGTAGGCATTGAATAAATGCCATCAAATCATTGTCGTTAGAGTGTCCACTTTTATTTATTGTTGTCATTCTAATTTTTGTCTTATTACTCTCCTTAAGATGTGTAAAGCAGATTTTTAATTCAGCTATGCTGCCCTGTGCAAAAAAATAATAAATAAAATCTATGTTGTGATTGAGACAAAAGCCTTTTGGAAAGCAAACAAATAAGCTACAAATGATATAAAGTTAACTGTAAACCAAACATTTTTCAATGTTTGTAGTACCTGCCCTAAGGATATGCTGTTATAATTACAAGTCTGTATTTTATTCCCAGTTAAAGAGTAAACTTCCAAATTCGAATACATTTTTATCCAATTTTAAATTAAAATTTATATATTAAGATATCAATTAATTTTATTCATTTACTCTTTTAATAACATTCAAATTAAATAAGGCATGTATTTTCACTTAGGAAGAATATGTATATACAGCTAGCCCTCCATATGCATGGGTTCTACAATCGTGGGTTCAACCAACTGCTGATGTAACATATTTGGGGGAAAAAAAGGATGGTTGCATTTGTACCGAACATGCACAGGCTTTTCTTATCATTATTCTTCAAACAATACAGAATAATAACAATTTACATAGTATTTACATTGGATTAGATATTGTAAGTAATCTAGAGATTATTTAAACTATTAATGAGGATATGTACAGGTTATATACAAATACTACAATATTTTATATAAGGAACTTGAGCATCTATGGATTTTGGTATCTGCCTGGTTGTCCTAGAACAAATCCCCCTTGGACACTGAGGAACAACTATTTGTGTGTGTGTACATGTGTATGTATATATATTTATTTATGTATGTACACACACACATACACACACACACATTCAAGTCCTAAGGCATATATATATACAGAATATATATATACACATATATATATGTTTCTTTAAATTGAGAGAGTCTATTTATAATATAATATTCCTTATGAGCTATTCATAGCTAAAAAGCTTCTCTAAGGATGCTGAGTACTCCATTTTTAACCCCAAGTCCGTAGCTGTTGCTGATTCACAATCATTATTTTTGAAATTACAAAGATACTTGAAACAAAATGTTCATTTTCATTTTAGCAAGAACACTTCATTATTTCAATCCTTTTCCAAATTCCTTGCAGACAATGTTGAAAGCTATGTTCTCTTTTTATGAAGACAATAGAATTAATTTTATTTCAGATTATTATGAGAAAGTGTGGAGTTTTAGAATCTTTTTTCTTTGAAAAAATACTACTTTTGTGATACTTCAAAAGCTGTAAAAATAATCATGGTCATAAAGATAGGATTCATTATATTTTTATAATGCTTTTGCTTTCTTTTGCAGATTTTGCTCAGTAGAAAATTTTAAAGCCAAATTGAAGAAAAGAATTTTGTAGAAGTGTGTTTATAACACTGAAAAAAAAATTGAAAGACGAAATGTAAGCTTTTATTAACCAAGAAGATAATTGATGATGCATTTAATTAGAATATTAAATTAGAACAAATAAAAATAAGTATTTTTGAAATTTAATGCCA
The DNA here is from genome assembly GCF_037993035.2 of Macaca fascicularis. Taxonomy (NCBI): domain Eukaryota; kingdom Metazoa; phylum Chordata; class Mammalia; order Primates; family Cercopithecidae; genus Macaca; species Macaca fascicularis. Next base: position 93,694,923 of record NC_088385.1, read on the forward strand.
CTTCTGATTTTGTTGTTTTTATGCATAAAACCATTTCTGCACAGTGCATCTTTTAGAGTTGTTTGTACAGTAGAATGTCAATGTATGTTTTAATAAGACTTCTATATTAAGTTTCTCAGAGTTCACAGGATTTCAGAAAAGCCTCAAAGTCTCCATGGCCTTCAAAAGAGCAATTCTCCTTGTAAAAGAAATATCAATCTAGTCTTATTCTTAATGACATTAAGTCTAAACAAGTAATTTAGGCATAAATGCTAGGGATTTGTGATTTGAATGCACACAGTTTTTAGTAAAAATTATTATATCCAATTTTTAAAAAGTAATTTTAACTTTTATATACAGAGAGTACATTTGCAGGTTTGTTACATGGGTATATGGTGTGATGTTGAGGTTTGGAATACAAATCCCGTCACTCAGGTAGTGAACATAGTATCTCATAGGTAGTTTTTGAACACACAGCCACCTCTCTTCCTCCCCTATCTAGTAGTCTGCACTATCTATTGCTCTCATCGTTATGTTCACGTGTACTCAATGTTTAGCTCCCGCTTATAAGTGAGAACATGCAGTACTTGGTTTTCTCTTCCTGGTTTATTCGCTTAGGATTATGTTCTCCATACCCAAAAGAAAATAAATTGTTTTACCAAAAAGACACATACACTCCTATGTTCATCACAGTACTATTCACAATAGCAAAGACCTAAGTGCCCATCATTGGTGGATGGGATAAAAACAATTTAAAATAAAAGACATTTAAAATGGTTTTAGATTATGTTTTAAATTATTTGATTTTATTTTAGGTTGTTCCAAGTTATCAAACATAGAAATTGTTGTATAATTTTTTTATATGATCCTCTTTTGTCTTTTGAAGCTATAATGCATAATATTATGTTAAAATAACACACTGAATGTAGTAATTTGTCGCTTTTTGCATAACAGTAACTAAACAAAAAAGTGGCTTAGAAATATTAATTTAAAAATTGGAAAACCAACATGTTTTGTTTGGTGGCATTTTATTTATCTGAAATGTAAGTAATGCTTGAAAATTGTTTTGTATAATTGGCAAGAGGCAAAATAAAATTTACTTTTAACTCAGAATACAAAATGACTACCCAGAATTAGTCTCTGACACTACACGTAGAAAGCACCCCCAAAGATTTCAGAAATGTAATGCAAGAATAGTTTTGATTGTGCACAATGATTCATCTTCCTCTTATTCCTTCCCAACTGCCTGAGATTTTCATGTCATCCAAGGACTCTTCCAATCCTGAGATGCTACTTTTGAATAGGACTCCCTTTAGAATACTAAATATAATAAAGAAGTATCATGAACAGTGGAGTTTAATTCTTCCATAGTTTTAGACTATATATTTAAAAGTAAACAAGTAAAACAGCTTACAAAATTGTTTTCTGTATTGTATTTAAACAACATTATTTTCACATATTTGATTATTTACCTTTAATTTGTAAGGTTTATTTATTTAGACATTGAAAATTAATAAGGTAGAGTTAATCTATGGTTCTTTGTAGTCAATTTATATATTTATTCTTATTTCTGTGGTTTCTTGGGTCACCTTCTGGGCTTAGGGTTATCAAGGATTCCTGTTTCATATATTTTTTACCTCACACTGTACACTCCCTGATATAAGTTTCTGAAGACTACAAAAGCATAGTGAATATTTGCTGATGAACTAAAACTAACTGAGAATACGTGTCTCTTTGCACTCCCTATTTGGTATATTGCATTGTTTGTAAAAATTCTTCCTTTTTCTCCAGTGCATGCTGCATGTTTGGTATTTGTAGCGTATACTTCCTTAATTGATTAATATTAAGCATGGCTCTTTGACTTGCTTTAACCATTAAAGAAAGGGCAGATGAAACTTCAGAGTTAACAAAAAGTTGCATTTATGTGTTTCTGCTTAATAGTGCCTTAAGAAATGTTGCACTTATGTGTTTCTGCTTCCACCTTGCTCCATGAGTATGACATGACTCAGTTAGCCATTTTTGCTGTAGTCAGATTACCAGAATGAATACATATGAACCAAACCCTGTGATCCAGTTTAGTCTGTTTAGCCTAAATGAGATTAGTGGACCTGAAGACTACTGAGATTAAATGAATAATTATTGAGCCATTGAGTTTCTAGAGGTTTGTTATGCAGCATTATCCTGGTAGAAAAATGGCAAACACTCCTTAGCATAGTAAATTAGTATATATTCAGAGTATTTTAATAGAATTGTAAATAAATATGAAAAGATAGAAACAACTTTAACATGTTATCAATAATAACAAAAGAATACTAATATATCTTAAATCTTCCATCTTGATTAGTGTTCACAGGTGATTTGTTATTCCCAAACTAAACCTATTACACAGTATGGACATTTGCATAATATTTCAAAGAGCGAAATATGTAACACTTTCATTATTCCAAGAAAAATGTGTGTATGTATATATGTGTGTGTGTATGTGTGTATGTGTGTGTTTACGTGTATGTGTGTGTATGCGTGTGTGTATGTATGTATATGTGTATATGCATGTGTGTATGTGTATGTCTGTATGTATGTGTATGTGTGTATGCGTGTATGTGTGTATGTTTGTATGCCTGTGTATATGTGTATGTGTGTGTCTGTGTGTGTGTGTGTGTATAGAAGTGTCATTTCGGAGTCAGTCTCAGGTCACTCTTTGGCTTCCATTCAAACACAATAAGTACTGCAGAGTTAATATAAGCATTTCTTCACAAAGAACTAGGGAAATAGCCATACTGTGTAACTTAAAAATTTTTTTAACATTAGAGATAGGTTACATACAAAGAAAATATATTCTCAATTATATATTGTTGAAAATAGCAATGCATATTTCAGTGATTTAATAACTTATGGTACATATACATTTTATATTTTAAAAGATGATGTATCCCAGGGGAAAATCAACTTTCTCTTGAAGAGATTATTTTACACTTGATGTAAACATTTAGAAAGTATTGGCACAAAATAAGACATTTCAGCTTTCACATACGTTTTCTGGCTATGATAGATTTCTGGGTCCCTTAAGTTCCTGCTTTGCTAATTAGCCGGATAGTATGAAATAAAGACTCACAGGGATGAAAGCACAGAGAAAATAATGAATACATTTCCTTAATTTTACAGATTGTTAAATGAAGCCCAGATTTTTCCAGGTTCATGAATTTTATTAAACTGCAAATCAATATCCATCCCAGATACCTCACTAGTCTTCCATCTCTATAGGATTACTGCTCAGACAGCTGACTCCTGAAATACTAGTCAGGCATTTGGAATTTGACAGGTGTAAAATTAAATTTACTTTTATTTTTCACAGTTAAATGTGGCTATCTTTTGTTCTTACTCAATTAAATTATTATTAAGTATTAAGTAGTATGAATGTTGGTATTAGCAAGAAAAAGTGGCACACTCAAAATGTAGTGATTTAGGGGACTTTAATGCAAGGGCAGTTTCAAAGTATGAGGGCAAGTTCAAAGAAACCAGCAAGGCGTATGGAAGCACCCTGAGCTGAGCAACCGCAGGAGATAGGAATATTACTTGGCTTGAGGCAGTGGGAAGGAACACGTACTGAAATTTACAGCGGGCTGAAGCTGGTACTGTAGCTACAATTACAGTGGAGTACTGCTCCACAAGGGCTTTAAAATTTGGTAGAGAAACTCAGCAAGGGCTAATTTATGGCCAGTCAGGGAGACAACCACGGAACTAAATAACTCAACTACTTTCTACTCTACCGTATTGTCTCCTGAGGATAGCTTCCATTACCCAGACTCAATAGGATGCTAAGGAAAAAAAAAAAAAAAAGATTGATAAAGGCAGTAAAGGTTGGTCTTCTGGTGCCAAAGCAGGGTGGGGAAGAATAAACGGGGAACCTGGAAAGGTAAACAGAGTATATGTAGCACACTTGTACAGTGTTTCAAGAAAGAAACCGAAGAATCTTTCAAAATCTCTCCTCTTTCACTCCATCCAAGTTCATGGTACATTTTGGTTCATCTAAAACTCCAGTGGAACTCTGCCTCTCCGTGGATTAGTTTAATGGATTGAAGCAACCACTGGTGATAAATGCCAGCTCTCAGTACTTCTCATAATGAGGTAAAAAAAAAAATTACAAGTGATTTAGATTCTCCATTATTCATTATTCACTATTTCACGGTGCTTTATTATGAAACCCAGGACATTCTTAGCATAACAAATCCAGAGTTAGGAGTCTGTGAGTATGGATGTGGGTGTGTCTTTGTGGAACACACTCTGAGATTCTGTGTGGTAAAACTCTCCTTCATGTGTGTCACTTTAAAAATAGCTATACCACATCTGAGGCCCCTCCACCACAGTATAAACAATTTTATGACAATGATCCAAACCCAACAATTAAAAAAACTGAAACGTAATAAGCTTAAAATGTGTGTTGGTTCTGGGGAAGAAGCTGAAGTGGCTTGTGGAAGAAGAACCATGATACAAATCCATTCTGCATGCATCAGCCTGAAATTTCCTTAAGTACTCCTGGACAGTGAAGAGAATGTGCCTGAAGATAATTACTGAGCTGGAGAAATAGTAAGGCTGTTCACCCAACCTTCTCTTCCCTAGAGGGTAGTTAGAGCTACACCCTATGGGGCAGAGAGGAAAGGGTGTACCACCTGTGTTACACCTGTGTAAAATAAAGTTTTTTTTTTTTTTTTTTAAATTAGACTCTTCACCATCTATTGAAAGACGTTTCATCTTTTAAAATTACATGGAAGGTCTGGAATAACTAAATGATACCAAGAAAGGAATATATATTTAGATTCAAAATGGTCATGTAAATGAAGGAGTTTGCATCTGGAGAATGAACACATTTCTGTGTAATCAAAGTATTTTTTACTTTGAAGAACTAAAGACACATTTGGTATAAATGAAGTACCAATTTCAGAAGATATTCACATACTTCTATGAATATAATTTTGACTTTGCATTTCTACTTCTTATTTTGGAGTTCAAACTTTACAATATAGTAGGCATGGGTTTTTACAGTGTGGTTAAGTTTCGAAGGAAGTTAAACAACAAGATAATAGTAACCCTTGGCAATAGAGGCAAAAATACATGAATGCTAGAAACATTGGCCTAGAAAACCAAACTTTTAGCATGATTTGCAACTGTTGAACGCTTAACTCAATGCCTATAAAAATTATGTTTAGATTAATGGTGCATGAATGAATGAATGAGTAAATCTGACTCCGTTTAAAAAAACTGAAACGTAATAAGTGAGAAGATACGTAATAAAAAGAAGAAAAGTATCTTCTTTTTCATAAAACTACAAAAACCAGAGTCCCTGTCTCTGGTAAGAATTTGTGTCAGAATCAAGATATGGAATGACTAAATACCCCCATATGAATCAATAAAGATTTCTTTCAGTTGTAGAAATAGAAATTCAGCTTCAGGAACTTAAACCAAACAAAGATTTGAGGCGTTTGTTTTAATAAGGCAGAATTATGGAGCTGTCTATTTCTAAAAAAGGGAGCATCACCATTCTCTGAAGTGGTTTTTGCTCCAGCCTCGGTGAGGATTATTGCTGGAGTTTGTTCTTCTAGCACATTTCATCCCCTCTCATTCACTCTGTTCACAGAAAGCTGGCATCCACATTTTCCAGTGGGTAGTCAAGGCAATGAAATTCCCTTAGTGCTGGCCAAATCTCTCATGCTCTCTTAGACTTTCCTATTCAAGGCAAAACAAGCACTTGTGGTATTGTCTGTCGATTTTCATTTCTTCTAACCCATTCTCCACAAGGCAGCTAGAAGGATCCTTTTAAAGCAGAAATGTTGTTGCGTTAAATCTCTGTTTAAAACCCTTTAGGGGCCCAGGGGCCTTAAAACCCTTTAAATGCCTCTGAAGACAGCTCAAATGTCCTGATTTATCCTCCGAGGCTTTTGGCGATCTGTTATTTATGTTACTCAGGAGCAACAGAAATTATAATTTATGCTATTTATGTTGCTCAGAAGACCACAATTATAATTTAAGGGTGGGAAAATTACCCACTGTACTGGACTACCCCTGTAATGAAATCTCACACTCACTAAATCTTGGTAATACTGCTTCTGTGTCATTCTGACATAAAAACATCTCCAGAAACCCCCAAATGTTCCTGAGAAGGCTGGAGAACCTGTTCAGTTAGGACTATTTCTCACTGAAATACTAAACTTCAAATACAGTGAATTACTTAAGAAACAGCAATAATCATTTTCTCTTACCTCTGATCCTTCTACATGCTCCTCACTCTTCTCTTCTGGAACAGTCCTTCATCTCCATAGACCTGACTAATTACAGGAAGATCAACAAATATCATCTTAGGTATCTTCTCTGTGCCCCCTCCAAATATAGGTAATGACTCCTTCTGAGTTGCTATAGAGACACCTTATACCCACCCTGGATGTGATAATTTAACAAAATACCATGATCTAATTACTGGTTTGTTTCACTTGCCACATTTAAAGCCATTTGAAAGCAAAAATATTGTCCTATTCAGAGTTGTGTTCTCAGTTTCCATCCTCTGATGTACTTACCAGGTAATGACTCATACTAGGTGCTTAAATATAAATGAAGTGATGAGGGTGGCACTAAACTGGGAACCTGATGAACTGAGTTTGAATCTGTACTTCAATACTGCTTGTGTAATCTTGGATAAATCTCTGATAAACTCAGAGCATCCTCCGGTGCTCCTTATCCTGCAGGATTTCAGTAAGGATTAAATGAGTTAATGTATGTAAAATCTCTTTAAACACTGATTTACACTTAAAATCATTTCCAATTCAAACTATAATTTTCTAAATGTTAGTAGAAATGCCATTGAGCCATAAGTTGCATTTTCCTAAATGGCTTACAAACTTTCTGGACTGTGCAACTTGTAAGAGAATTTAAATCGCTGTCCAACTAGGTGTGTATTTCAAAACAATTACTAAATTCAACTATTTAATCAGCCTGTACTTGTGTGGAGGTTGTTTAAATTCATATTAAACTGGCTACTCACAAATAATTTCACAATTATTTCTCTTTAAAATAGTATTTTCTCTAAGTCCTCTAAAATTTTGTCACAAATTAGATGAAACATAGCTAAATTATGAAAAACACAATAGCTTATGGACAGCTATATGCTAACAAATGTTTTAGGGCAATGTTCTTTTTCTTTTTCAGAGCAAATTTCACTATAATTTTCTCTTAATTAATATAATTGATAACAGCTAGAGAGATATCTGGCATTCTAAAGATGCAGATATGTCTTTTGCTGTCTAAAGTAAAATTAAAAACTGCCAGTAGTCTTTTATGTTCATTGGTAGCTGGAAGGAAATTAAAAAAAAAAAAAAAGCTAGTAATAACTTGCTGATATGTTCAATTTGAAAGACTATAGACCTGAGCTGCACATGTGAGGAAGGAATGGCACAAAGTACTGTGACAAATGCAGAAGAGAAACTATCCACACAATGAATGTGGGATGCTAAAGTCTTTAACAGTTAGCTCTGTAGCACATAAGTTACCTATCACAATTAATGCCAAGAGAGTTAATTTGATTAGCATCAATACTAAATTTATAAGCAAACAGGAACCAAGCCCTGTATTACTCACTGCATTATTATTTATCAATTTATCAGTGGATATTTGATTAGAGAGATGTAAATATGTGCAAAATTCCTTTGACCAAGCCATGTGTAACTCAAAGAAAAAGTGCTAAGCTTTGACCTATTAATAGGCTAAAGAGTCATACTAAGTAATTGACTACTAGGCACACTAATCTAGTCATTAGGACAGTGTCATCAACTCATTTTCATATAATATAGACAATTAGAACTGTAACAAACAGTCTAATTGTATAATTACTTTAAAATCTGCCTCTGGCCTCTGAATAATATCAAGAATTTATGATTATAGGAACTGGAAGCCTGTCAAAGAGACAGAAATTAAACATTTTATTTCCAAGTCTACTCCTCAATGAAAGTTGAATCTCTAAGAATTTTGGCTCATGTACCTAACACACCAACCTATTCAAGGATAATTGACTTTAACATTTAGGAATTACGTGATGAAAATACTACATTAGGTCAAGAGATATGTATAAGAAGAAGAGGGGGAGCCCCAAGAACAAAACTGGAGGCCATGCTGAATTTTAGAAATCAGAGTAGGAGAATGAGTAGTCAGGGTCAGAAATACAGAGTGTGTAATATCATGTAAAGCAAAGAAACATATTAGAGGGAGATGGTAATCAATAATGACTATCTATAGAGACTTTAACTGGTATAAGATGTGAATTTGACTATCTTGCTAGAGTTGGATATTTTTTAAACAATTATAAGGTCATATCTTAACAAAATTATCAAGAAATAAAGAAAATTTTAAAATGTAGTATGTTAGTAGATAATTCAGCCAAAGAAGCTAGTAGCTGTTCACAATAGTTATTAATATTTAAAAGTGTTGAGTGCTTAATTTTAAATTTAAGCTGAAAGGAATATATTTTCCTTTAACCTTTTTTTTTTTTTTTTTTTCAATTACATCCAAGCTTATTTAAAAATTAGCTGACACATTGTTTTCTTTTTTTCTACCCACACATTCTGGTACTCACCCCCTCTCGTTTACATATCGCAAACCTGCCTAAACTAGTCTTATTGCAGCAATAATCTTCTAGTCAGCAAAAATAGCTGCAAACAAACATGTTTAAAGTAATGTTAAGAGTAATAGGACGTATTTGAATAGTGGTTTTTCTCAGTAGTCAAATATTTATTTGCTAACTTTCCATTCTTCTAAATAATATATGCACTTTAAATATTTTATTTAATATTTAGTATTATATAGAAATAAATTAAGACAATATGCAACCTCTAGAGTACTTTAACAGATGACCAGTCCTGTGTCTTGTTAATGGTACTATATTGAATTAATTTACATAAAATACATAGAAACTTTTGCTTCTGCAGGATTTCTAATGTAAACCCTATACCTTCATTCAATTATTTTATAAAGAAATAGTATCTGTCATTGAATGTAATGTACTACCTCTTACTTTGATATGATTTTTCCTTTTAAAAGGCAATTCATTGCTCTCAAAAAATTATAAAATTGGTAACAGAGAAAGAAAACGAAACAATGTATCAGATTTTAAAACGTTCTCTTAATTTTTAAAAATGTCACTTTTACAACTTCCCTCCCCCTAATAAATAATTAAAGATAAATCTGGCTTTTATATTAAACATCTTAGTTCTAAGTAGATGAAAAACATTGCATCAGATGGCAAAGAATGCTGCCAGTTTTGGAGACTGTGCAGTGCAAAAATAAAAACTTGTGACTATCACTGCATAAATTTTAATAACTTCTACCTATTTGAGGGAAAGGTTTTCTTCAGTAATAATAGAGTCCCATTTAGCTGTGGCACAAATTCTATTTGATATCAGTAGCCGAATTACATGTATGTTAATAGGCACTGAGAATATAGATTTGCCTGGGTTGAATGGGGAGGATTAAGGTTTATTCAGTTTGATTATAGGAGCAACTTTGGTCATCTTGAATCTCTAAAAGAATATCTCGCATATGGTTTGAGCATAGTAGGAATCAATGTATTTGTTGGATTGTTGATTTCATCTTCTTAGTTCCCATGTGAGTAAACTGAAATGAGGTGTATGTTGTCAAAATTTAGACAAATGGGAAGTAGGCTTCTTGAGAAGAGTCTATTGAGAGAGAGAAGAAATAATTTGGTTTAAGTAAGCCTCTAGTAACTTTATTCAAATGTGGCCAATCTTTTCACAAGAGCTAAAGTGGAATATCAAAGGCAGGAACATATGTCCAAGGAAGGTTATAGCTTAGCTGAAAAAGCTAAAACTACCAATCACTCTTATCAGAAAAGTCCCTACAAAGATGAGGCTGAATTCAGCCTGAAGACTTGTTCTTGTTTGTACTGTATGGTGTCTTAAAAGTGAACTTGAATATCATTAGTCACAAGCTATGCTTTCTACCCACTATTCCCAATTATTTTGAACTAGATCTGCTTTACTTTTATTGTTTTTTGACTGACCTCCAAGGCATTTGAGTGTGAGATGCTTGCCTAGGCAAACAAATAAAAATACAACCAAACAAACTTGTCCATGGTAGTCTTTCAGCTTTACCCAGAAAAAGATTGCAGATAACAATTCAAGTAAAAATATTTTATTTGGGAAGATATTATAATAAAGTCTACTAAGGAAATAAGAAAGAAATACAAGAGAAAAAGACAGATAATACAGGTTGTGTTGTTTTGCTAGTTACTAATGTAGGTAACTTGACCTCAATTCTCTGGGGAGCTTTGCAAGTAGATATAGAACAAGGACATCCGAACCTAAGGATAAAAGAGGTGGTATATATTTTTTCACCAACTCTAGTCAACAATTGTTGAAGGCTAATAGGGCAGGGTTGGAAGGAATTAATTTTCATAAACTTCAGGCCAGACATGTATGCTAGATTTTAACAGTTAGAAATGAACCTCAATGGTAAACTTTAAGGAATATGGCCTGGCCAGCCAGCATCTATGAGAACTCGTGTTTGTTTAAAGTGCTGTGAAAGGATTGTAAGTTACCTCAATATTTCATACCATAAGAACTTTGCACATCAAAAACCAAGGGGATGAGAACACAGTAAGCACATCTTACTGATTAGGAACTTAGAACACCAGTGCCAGGAGAGGAACCAATGGAGGGAATAGGTTCATCACTGATTTGAAAAACAGTTCCAACAAAATCCACTGGTATGCAAAATGTCCAGGTAGACAATCTACTAGATAATATTCACTGAGGGACATTCTAGAAACTTAAGTTATTGCAGTGTTTCAGTTACAACACACTAAAGCTATCCAAAAAAATAAAGAGTCATGTGGTTGTAGAGATTTTCTTGTCCTCTACATTTTTTCTTGATTTCTTATGTCTATCAATTTGTGAGAATACTGTTGTTCTTTAATGAATATTAACCAGGTAAGTGTGCAGATGTAGAAAAATCCAATATCCTATGAAGATGTAGACTTAGAACAAAATCGAAGAAGATTAATAATAGGTAAAAACTATTGAAATTTTGGCTTTTCCTTCCCACTCTCTGAATCCAGCCCCTGCACTCAGCTAAGTAATGGACATCTCAAGACAGACTAGCTCTGAATTTAAAGTGACTTATATTTATATCCTGAGTTTCTTATTTCTACCACTCTAATTAATAGCTTTAGCATAACTGCTATTTTCCATGAACTTCTTTATAGAAATACAAATTACAGATGGTAGTGTCTTAGAAAATTCAAAACACATTGCTTAATTTATTGATGATTTGTAGTAAATTATACCATGTCAATAAGCAAATTAAAGCCTTAAGAAAGACAAAATATCAACACAAGCCTATTCTCCTTCAGATTTTGTCATGTAAATTGCTATAAAATGTGAGAATACTATTAAAATAAGGAAATAGAGTATATTGCAAAATTAGGCTTATAAAATCTCAAAAGTTTTCTTAGGACCAGGTTTAATTCAGCATTTAACTGATGTAAACCATATATTCAATACATGTTTTAAGATATGAAGAATAAATGTTATTTATTTTATTTTCATATGTCTTGGAGCAAGATGAGACACAGAGACTTATAAAAACATATCAAATATAATAATGATGTATCACCAGATTGAATGAGATAATTAAATTGTAATGATCGCCAAGTAAAAGCCGTTATATATTTTATATAGAAAAGTTACTTCGTACTCTAAAGAGATATTTTTGGCCTGTTGCACTTACAATTTGTCTCTGTGAGATAAAGCTTATATTGTTGAGTTAATTCAATCCTGTGTCTAGTGTTCAATCATTCAGTTAGTGACATTTAGTCTCATGAATGTTTCACAGTTTATTAGATTAGGAATTTTAAACATAAAATTTCATAAAAAGTGAATACATACACAAATACCACACTCTCTTGATTATTTCAGTTTTAAAATGGCTTAAAATAAGATAACACTAATCCTCTAGTGTTGTCTAGAGTAGTCAAAGCAAGCAAGTTGCCACTAATAACTGCCTTGGCTATTCTAGGTCTTTTAGATTTTCGTTAATAGTTCTAGAATTAGCTTGTCAATTTCCATAAAATTCCTTTGTGGGAACTGTGATTAGAACACATGAATGAATTTATAGATTCATTTCATTTAGTGAATATCAATATTTTAACAATATTTAATCTTCCAACACATCAACATAGGCTCTCTCTCAATTTATTTAGTTTTTCCTTAATTTCTTTCAGCATTCAAGATAAATAGTTAAGATAGAATGACCATTAAAAATAACAGAATAGAAAGTCCAGAAGTAGACCCACGCATATCTAGACAACAGATTTTTGACAAAGGTATGAAGGCACTTCATTGAACAAATATACCCTTTTTAAATATCTTGCTGGAAAAATTAATTGCCCATCCATATGCAAAAAGTAAAACTTCATTTCATACTTCTCACCATACACAAAAATTTATTTCAAATGGATCATAGAACTAAATGTCAAACCTGAAACAATAAAACTTCTGGAGGAAACACGGGAAATAACTTCTATAACCTTGAGTTAGACAAAGATTTCATAAATACAATGCCAGAAGCATGATTTACAAAGACCAAATTTATAAAGTTGACTTCTCTAATATTAAAATTTTTGACTTACAAAAGACAATGTTGAGAGACTGAAAAGTCACGGAATGGGAGGCTATTTCGAAGGATATATCTGATAAAGGACTTGTGAAATATATAGATATAAAGGACTTTCAAACTTCAATATTAAAAGAAAACCTCAATTTAAAAGGTAGGCAAAGGTTTGAACACTTTAGAAAAAGATATGAATAGAAAACAGGTGGATGAAAAGATGCTTGATATCATTAGTCATTAAGAAAATGCATTAAACCACAGAGAGAAAGTACTATAAACTTCTGCCTAAGATTTAAAAAGATTGACCATTTTAAGTGTTGGAAAGAATATGAAGCAACTGGACCATCATATACTGTTAGTGTGGATGTAAAAATCACACAACTTTGGAGAATAATTTGACAGTTTAAAAAATGTAAACAAATAATTACTACTCTTAAATATTTACTCGAGGACATTGAAAGCGTATTCATATAGAGAGACTTGTATGTAAGCATTCATAGAAGTTCTTCTTATAATAGCCCTGAACCAAAACAACCAAAATATGCATTAGCAGATGAACGAATAAAGAATTTGTGGTATTTCCATGCAATGGAATTTGACTCCTCAGAAAAATATAATGGATTCTTGTTTTATGCAATAGCATAAATAAGTCTCAAACTAATTGTATTCGGTAAAAGAAGATGGATCAAAAGAGCATGTACTCGATAATGTCGTATAGAAATTCTAGAAAAGGCAAATTGATTTTTAGACAAACAGCAGATAAGTGGTTGCTAGCAAGCAGGAGTGAAGGGAGAGAAGGATTGCATAGGGGCATTACAAATAGGGGTGAGATACATATTCATTATCTTGATTGTGATGTTAGTTTTATGGGTGTATACATATGGCAAAACTAATCAAATTGTAGACTTTAAATATGTGTAGCAATATTATAGCTCAATTACACCTCAACAAAGCTGTTTAAAAGATGAATGCACACAATCAGAATGGCAATTTTGTAAAGGGACATGAAAAATAAAACTGGCACATGGATTGCAGCCTGAGAAGCAGATATTTTTTCCCTGAAAATAGTCTATTTAGGAAACCAAATAACTATATTTATTGTAGAGTAAGAAGTCAGAACAAGAAAAAATAGACAAATTGACTGTATAATGGAATTAGGCTATGTATTATCAATATATCCATCTCTGTTTTAGGGTAGACATTCACAGATATTAAAAAAAATAGTGATGTTTTGATCAAACTTTCTGTCCACTGGACAGTGCTGAGAAGAGTTTCGTCAATATTTTCCTCTGTGACTCGCCTTCTTTGCTTCCATGATGGTCTGAAAAATAATGGTCATTTTTTTCCTTTACCTATGTTAATGTATCCAATAAGACTTTAGTTTTTCATTCATGGTGAGTCTCTCAAATAATTTCTATACAACACAGTGATGAGTAGTTTTATATATATATATATATATATATATATATATATATATATATATATATATAAAATCAACCTGGTTACGCTATAGTAGTCAATAATTTAATAAAATACTAATCTGAAAGTTGCTGTGAAGGCATTGTGCAGATGTGGCGAAAACCTACAATCAGTTGACTTTAAAATTGTTTTAGTAAAGCAGATTACTTTCAATAATGTGGATGGCCTCATGCAATCACTGAAAGCCTTTAGAGTAGATATGAGTTTCCTGGACAATTAATTCTGTTTCAAATCTATAACATCATTCCTGCATGAGGTTTCTGCTGAATGGCTTGCCTCATAAATTTTGGAGTTGTTAGCCCCACAACCGTATGAGCCGCCTCCTTACAATCAATATTGTAATATGTCTATATCTACATCAACATTTCTATATATCTGTATTATGTTGATTATGGTTTTCTGGAGAATCCTGACTGATAACATTAGTAATATAATATGCACGATTTCACAGATTTACTATGCAGAGAAATATCATCCTGATTTCCTGAACTGTGACACTCTAATTTTCTCACTCCAAAGCTAATAACATTTTAATTAACACTTAGTGAACTATTTTCTTTGCCTTTCTTTCTTTCTTTCTTTCTCTTTTCTTTCTTTCTTTCTTTCTTTCTCTTTTCTTTCTTTCTTTCTTTCTTTCTCTTTTCTTTCTTTCTTTCTTTCTTTCTCTCTTTCTTTCTTTTCTCTTTCTTCTTTCCTTTCTTTCTTCTTTTTCCTTCCTTCCTTTCTTCTTTTTCCTTCCTTCCTTCCTTCCTTTCTTTCTTTCTTTCTTTCTTTCTTTCTTTCTTTCTTTCTTTCTTTCTTTCTTTCTTTCTTTCTTTCTTTCTCTTTCTTTCTTTCTTTTCTCTTTCTTCTTTCCTTTCTTTCTTTTCTTTTCCCTCCCTTCCTTCCTTCCTTCCTTCCTTCCTTCCTTCCTTCCTTCCTTCCTTCCTTCCTTCCTTCTTTCCTTCCTTCCTTTCTTTCTTTTTCTTTCTTTCTTTCCTTTCTTTCTTTCTTTTCTTTCCTTTCTTTTTTCTTTCTTTCTCTCTCTCTTTTTATTTCTCTCGCTCTCTTTCTCCTTTCTTCTCTCCTTCCTTCCTTCCTTCCTTCCTTCCTTCCTTCCTTTCTTTCTTTTTCTTTCTTTCTTTCCTTTCTTTCTTTCTTTTCTTTCCTTTCTTTTTTCTTTCTTTCTCTCTCTCTTTTTATTTCTCTCGCTCTCTTTCTCCTTTCTTCTCTCCTTCCTTCCTTCCTTCCTTCCTTCCTTCCTTCCTTCCTTCCTTCCTTCCTTCCTTCCTTCCTTCCTTCCTTCCTTCCTTTTTTTTTTCAGGGTCTCACTCTGGTTACCCAGGCTGGAGTGCAGTGGTGCCATCACTGGTGACAACAGCCTCAACCTCCCTGGCTCAGGTGACTCTCTGGCCACAGCCTCTGAGTAGCTTGAACTAAGGGCATTTGCCACCATGCCCTGCTAGGTTTTTTGTAGTTTTTGTAGAGATGGGGTTTCATTATGTTGCCCAGTTTGGCCACAAACGCCTGGACTCAAGCAATTGGCCAGCTTTGGGCTCCCAAAGTGTTGGAGCTACAGACGTGAGCCACTGTGCCAGGTCTAGTAAACTATTTTCGTGATTATTTTAATATAATCATAATCAGTAATATTTAAAAATATATTTATAATTTTAATTGTTTTTAATGTTTTATTTCATCTTATCTTAAAATATATGTATTAGTCAGTTTGGGTTGCCATAATATAATACCATAGTCTGGGCAGTTTAAACACAGAAATCTATTTCTCACAGTTCCAGAGGCCAGAAGTCAAAGATCAAGGCTGGCCATTGTTTCAAAGTGTTCTCGTTGGAGCTTATGAATAGCCACCTTCTTTCTGTGTGTTCACAAGGTTTTTCCTTGGTGAGTTCACACAGAGAGAGACAGCAGGATCAAGCTCTCTGGTATCCCTTCTTATAAAGGAACTGATCACATCATGTGAGTCCCGCCTACATGACCTCATCTAACCATAGTTACCAGCCAAAGGCCTCTGTCTTCTAATATCATTACATTACATAGGGAATTAGGCCTGCAACATAGGATTTTCTTTTTGAGTTGGGGGCATAATTCAATCCACAGCGATATGCTCCCCTCTAAATAACACTAATAACTGATTTTCCTTGGAATTCTACATTTCTTAAAATAGTCTCGCATATTTTGTCTCATTTAATTTTAACGGCTGCTGTATCAAGTATAAACTGAATAGCATATCACTATATTTCATAGGAGGGAAATAAACTAAAAAGTTACATGACTTCCAGCACAACTGTCATAGCAGAAACAGGAACTATTTCTTTCTAAGTTGGTGCACTATTCTTATTTTGCCACACCACATTCCCTAACAACATCTTCGAATTCATAAAACGATGATATATCTGTATGGAGTACATAGTATAAGGGCAGGTGCAACATAAGGTCCTTGGTTCTGGCATGTCTACTGACTTTGCCCTCAAAACCCTGAAAGATAACTTCCTAAATCTAAGCAGCAGCTAGGTTTCCAATGGGAGGAAAAGTTACTTTACTTCAAATGTATAACATAATCATAATAAGCCTTTCTCAAATCAAATTAAATTATATTAAAATTGTTACCGTTTATTTAAAAGTTAGAATATATCTTTAAAATTCTATATAAATTACAGTCATAAAAAAATGATGAGTCTATGTCCTTTGCAGGGACATGGATGAAGCTAGAAACCATCATTCTCAGCAAACTATCACAAGAACAGAAAACCAAACACCACATGTTCTCACGCATAAGTGGGAGTAGAACAATGAGAACACATGGATAAAGGAAGGGGAACATCACACACCGGGGCCTATTGGGAGTTGGGGGACTAGGGGAGGGATAACATTAGGAGAAAGACCTAATGTAGGTGACAGGTTGATGGGTACAGCAAACCATCATGCCACGTGTATACCTATGTAACAAAACTGCACGTTCTGCACACGTACCCCAGAACTGAAAGTATAATACAACAAATTCTATATCAATTACTATATTAAAAATAGCTGAAAACGTACTTTGTGCATTGAATTAAGTAGCATATATTTTTTCACCTGAAGTAAAGACAATACTGTAAAGCAGAGATGTGTGTGTGTAAATGCTGGGGTCTGGATTTGTATTCACGTCATCCATTTCTCCGTGAGACATCCCCATGGAAAGCTTAGTTTTTTCATGCTACCTGAGTGATTTGAAAATGTTTGTTCCAGGTGATACCTGCATAGAGTTTAATATTTTCAATATGTGGATTTTTGTTCTTCTTAGAATAGATATTTATGCTTAAAAATGTAAAGGGTTGTCACAATGGGACTATACGCCTACCACAGTAGAGACAGCTCCCAACAATACAGAACCCTAGATTTGTGCCTTCCCACTGACTTTAACCTCAAGGCACTGAAAGATAACCATTTTGTCTAACAGTAAGTAGTAATTCAGTTTCCAGTTCAGCTAAAACCGTAGCCTCACCTCAATTTTAACAGTTGAACCAATGGATATCACATATAGTACCCCGAGGGTGAGCTGAAAAAGTCAGTCAGGAAATGTCTTTCTCTAACAGATCTTTTCAAAATTGTCCAAAGAACATATTATATTGAGCACAATCCATGGGACGCTTTACATTTTTCTTATGATAGGTGACAGAGCTGTTGATCGAGATCTTATATCATGAGCTTCTACTGAAACTCAACAAACTGCATTTCAATTACCCAAAGTTCCTTTGGCCTTACACTGGTGTCACAAAAATAAATTGCTATAAAACTTTGCAATCATATACCAGTAAAGGTTTTATTAGACCAAGCTGGCAGGTTACCACAGAAGCACATATTTGGATGAAGATGAATCAAAAGAATTTTGATAAGCTGCAAAATGTTAGAAAATAAAGCTAGGGAGCATATTTTTATGTCTGAATCCTTTAAAAAAATCCCTGACATTGTTTAGTTTTTACTTAGCACAATTCTTAGGTACAATTCTTATTACTGTATGTTTTTATTAACTCATTAAGTCCTTGCCTAACTTTTTGAGAAATATACATTTATGACTTTTCTCTTCCCTTTATAGATAAGAACACTAAGGCACAAAACACTTAGCAAATTTCTTATATTATTCAGGTAAGTGCCAAAATAAAAATTCAAACACAGTCACTCTGGCTTCATAGGTTTCTGCATATAACCATATTCATATTGAAATGAATATAGTGAGTCATGAATGAAAAGTTGAATTATATTTAAATTTATATATGGTAGTTATTTTATTATGCAAAATTGGTAACTCTAAGGAACATCTCACAAACGTCCACAAACACATATATGGAGTAAAACATGCTGTTTTGATACATGGATGCATTGTGTAATGATCGAATTGGGTCAATTAGAGTATTCATCACCTTGAACATTTTTCATTTTATTTATTTATACTAGAACATTAAAAACCTCTCTTCTGCCTATTTTGAAATATATACTACATTATTGTTAACTCTACTCATCCTACTATTCAACAGAACATCACAGGCTATTCTTCCTGTCTAACTCTAGCTTTGCACCTGTTGACAATCTCTCATCATCCTCCCTCCCCACTCCCTTCCCTACCTCTGGTAACTACTGTTATTTTGTCTACTTCTATGAGAACAACTTTTAGATTCTACATGTGAGTAAGATCATGCGGTATTTGTCTTTCTGTGCCTAGCTTATTTAATGTAACTTAAATGGCCTTAAGTTTCATTCATGATGCTGTAACTGTCATAATTTCATTATTTTGATGGCAGAATAGTATTCCATTGTGTACATATACCATGGTGTTTTTTTATCCACTCATTTGTGGATACATATCCTTTGGATACATATCAAATTGTATGACTGCTGGATCACACTGTAGTTCTACTTTTAATTATCTGAGGAACAGAATAGTTGTACTAATTTAGATTCCCACCAGAAGTACATAAATTTCCCTTTTCTCCACATCCTTACTAACACTTGCTATCTTTCATTTTTGAATAGTAGCTATTATTACTGGAGTAAGGTCATATCTCATTTTAGTTTGATTTGCATTCCCCTGATGATTAGTGATCATGTTTTCTTATATCCATGTGTATTTCTTCTTCAGAGACATATCTATTCAGGCATTTTGCTCATTAAAAAACAGTTTTTTGTATGTGTGTTGCTGTTGAATTATTTAACTTCCTTATATATTGAATGTTAATATTTTATCAAATGTAGAGTTTGCAAATATATTCTTTCATTCTGTAGGTTGTCTCTTTTCTCTGTTGATTGCTTTGATTTGTAAAATGTTTTAGTTTTATGGAATCTCATATGTGAATATTTACTTTTGTTTGCTGGAATTCAATGGAACCACAAAAGACCACAAATAGCCAAAACAATTCTGAGCAAAAATAACAAAACCGATGGCACTACACCACCTATCTTCATGGTACTGGAATAAAAACAGATACATACAGTAGGAGTAATATAAAGACCACAAATAAACTCACACATCTATAGTCAATCAATTTTGAAAAGTACCCAAGTATTCACAATGGGGAAAAGACAGCCTCTTCAAAAAACGGTGCTGGGAAAACTATATATACTCATGCAGAATAATGAAAGTAGACCCTTATGTCTCACCATATGCAAAAATTAACTCAGAATGTATTAAAGATCTCAATGTAAGTCTTAAAAGTATCAAATCACTAGAAAAAACTGGAAGAAAGCTCCATGACATTAACTTAGGCATGGATTTCTTGTTGTTGTTGTTGTTAGTGGTGGTGGTGGTGGTTTCTTTTTTGGATAAGTAGCTTTTCCAAGTAGCAAATACCAAATGTAAAATGAATGATTCAAATTCTATGAGAATGCACAACTGTTTGAGGCTTCCACTTCCACTCAAGATGGAGTAATAAATGATTTTATTGCCTGAAACAACTGAAGAAAAGAACAAAAAAACAAAAAATATATACACAATATGTAATGAAACAACTTTAAGGGCACCAGGCAAGAAAGGATAGTGATCCTAGAGAAATAAGAAACAATATGGTGAGTCCCACAATGTCCCAGCTCACTGCCTTGGTAGAATGTCCAAGGCATAGAAAAGAAAACGGGTATTCAACTGAAGTTCTAAAAATGCCCTTATATAAAAAGACTTTGCTGAGAGTAATCTCAGGTCCGGGGAGAAGACTGCACCTACAACAACACAAATGAATCTCAAAGTAATTATGTGGAATGAAAGAAGCCAGATAAAAAGTGTATGTGGTATATAATTTCACTTATGTAAAACTAGAAAATGCAAACTCATTTATATTGATAAAATATCAGTGATCACATTGTGGGAAGAATTTGTAGGAAGAGATAACTCAAAGATACAAGGTAACTTTTGGAGATGATAGGTATGTTCACTATCTTAATTTTGTTCAGTTTCACAGGTGTATAAATGTGCCAAAACATATAATGTATACTTGAAATATGTATATTTTATAGAATTCAATTATACCTCAATAAAACCAAGAAATTGCTGATTTAGGCATAACGTTTTGGAAAGTTGAGTTTTGTGATTGTCCTCCATGGCATGTTAGCATTTAGTAAAAGAAAATGAAATAAAAGGCCAGCCTTTCTTTGATGAATACTCCAAATACCAGGCAAGTAAGCTAAGGATTTTGGGAGGACTGTAACTTGATGCCTTTGGCTTGAATATTGGTTAATTTGGGTCATTGTGAGAGTACTGAGGTAGTTTGAAGCTAAATATTTTTATGGGTTGAGTGTAATTATTGACAAGACATTGTATTTTTTTCATATTGCCACAAAAAAGGTGGAATAATACAATGCAAATTCATTATTTTGTGGTTTCCATAGATCAGGAGTCCAGGTATGGGTGTATTAATTTCCTGTTATGACTGTAACAAATAAACACAAACTTAGTTGCTTAAAACAACACAAATCTATCCTCTTATATTTCTGGAGATTAGAAGTCTAAAATTAGTTTTATTAAGTTGAATTAAATATATCAGTAGTCAGGCTGGTCAGGAGAAGGCTGGTTCCTTTCGGATGGTCTCACGGAAGAATTCATTTTCTTGCCTCTTTAGTGGCAACTTTTAGTGGCCACCTGTATTCCTTGGCTTGTGGCTACTTCCTCCGTCTTTAGAGTGCATCCCTGCAACCTCTGCTTCCATCTTCATGTTGATGGCTATTCTCTTGAACTTTTTGCTTCTCTTTCTTAAGGACCTTTGTGATAGAATCTAGTGTCCCACAAAATAATTCAAAATAATATATCTTCTTAAAATTCTTAAAACTCCTCTGCAAAGTCTCTTTGGCATATAGAATAATATTCATAGTTTTTCGGGATTAGGACATGATATCTTTGTTGGCGGGGCATTATTTAGCCTACAACAACTGGTTAGCTGAGTCCTCTGCTCAGGGTCTTAGCAGGCTGAAATAATGCTGAGGGCTAGGACTGCATTTTTTGTTTTGTTTTTCTTAGATAGGGTCTTTCTTTGTTGCCCAGGCTGGAGTGCAGTGGCATGATCATGGCTCACTGCAGCTTTAACCCACGGAGCTTAAGCATTCCTCCCAGTTCAGTCTCCTGAGTAGCTGGGACTGCAGGCATGAGCCACCACACCTGCTAATTTTTGTATTTTTTGTAGACATCGGGTTTCACTATGTTTCCCAGGCTTGCATCATACTCCTGGACTCAAGCAATCTGCTTGCCTCAGTCTCCCAAAGCTCTGGGATTACAGCAGTGAGCCACCTTGCCTGGCCCTGAGGCTACACTCTTATAGGGGGCTTAAGGTCCTTTCCCAAACTCATTCAGGTAGTTGACAGAATTAAGACTATGCAACTGAGGTCTCATTTCTTATTGGCTGTCGGGTCAGAGAGCCACTGTTCATTGTTAAAAGCTGCCTTCAGGACCGAGTAATATGGCTCTCTCATACAACCAGTTAAACTTTCTTTTTTTTTTTTTTTTTTTTTTTTTTTTTTTTTTTTTGAGATGGAGTCTCGCTCTGTCGCCCAGGCTGGAGTGCAGTAGCGCAATCTCGGCTCACTGCCAGTTCCGCCTCCCGGGTTCAAGCCATTCTCCTGCCTCAGCCTCCCCAATAGCTGGGACTACAGGCGCCCACCACCGCGCCCGGCTAATTTTTTTGTATGTTTAGTAGAGACAGGGTTTCACCGTGGTCTCAATCTCCTGACCTTGTGATCTGACCGCCTCGGCCTCCCAAAGTGCTGGGATTACAGGCGTGAGACACCATGCCCGGCCCGCTGCTTAAACTTTCAAACCAAGAGACAATTTCTTGCATCACTGTGCTGGTATCTTAAATAACCTTAGTTCTGTGTCCCTCAGCATTTTCCCCTGGTTAAGTAAGTAATGAAAAACACATTGAATATTTTCTTTACATGTTTTAAGAAAAAGCAGAAGCCCTTTGAATATATTTTTGACATTTAAAAACATTTTGTCCTATTTTAAAGGCTTTACTTTTTACTTGTTAACAAATAAGCAATAAACACATTTTCAAAGTAGAGAAACATGTCATCATAAAGCAGTAGCAGGTTCAAAACAGACAAATAAAAGAGCCACATTGATGATGCTCAATGCTCCTTTCTGCCATTTTCAAATGAAAAGCAAACACAAGAAACTCTAGTCTGCAGGTGTTCAATATAAATCAGATACCACGTTATGACATATGTTTCTGTTCTCCATGGGATTTATGCTTCTTCAAGACATTTTGTTACAAAATGTACCTTATTGATTTTCTGATATTTTGAGAAGGAACAAAATCTAACACAATAAGCATATCTTAGGGCTTTGTCATTGGTGTAGAAAGAACATAATGAAGCAAAACTTCATGTTCCTGTTTTATTTTACTTGAAATCATAAAGATAAATTATCAAGAGAAAAAATGTTAAGTGTGACTCAAATTGTATGTAAGTGACAAGGGGAATGTCAAAAGTGTGAATTATCTCTCTGGCTTATAAACAAAATTATGAATCTATTCTGCTATTCTTAATTCACTTTGCCTTTACGAAGGTATATTGAAAACTAGATAGGGTAAAATTCCCCACTTTACTCCTTTCAGATCTGCATTCATATGCAATATTTTTTTTCATGTTACTGCAACCATACCTAAACCTATGTATACTGTGGAATACAGTGCTCATTTGATATCATATTAATGTGTTTCACTGGATATTAGTTTTCTTTATTTATATTACGTACTCAATTTATAAACAACTAGAAAGCAGAAATCATTTTATACATATTTGTATCACCAATGTCCATATCTATGCTTTGAATACTATCCAAAAATAATTCATAATGACTCAGTAGATAATTTCAATAAAACCAATCACAATATTGCACATTATTTTGAGCATTTTGTAATCTTTGGATTAATTTTTTATTGGTATAGGGAACAACATACACAACTGAACTCAATAACACATACATAAATGTGTGTGGGGGTGTGTGTGTGTGTGTGTGTGGGTGTATGTGTGTGTCATGTATGGTGTAACTGCAGAATTCCTGACACATAATAGTTGTTCTATAATTGGTAGTTAAAATTACACTTACGGATCATTTCACCTAGGATTTAGCTGAGCTCTCTATATCTAGAATACAGTTAAGAATGACATTATTAGCTTTATTCTATTAAAAATTTTGTAATCTAAAGCTTAGTATTTGATGTCAATTCTTATGATCTGATGAGGATGATTTAGCCTATACTCAGAAACAGAGACTATTTTTTTTTTCATAGAAGGTTAGTATTCTATGAACAGTTAGGCAGAAACAGAAGTTTTAATATAAATATCAATTTATGGTGACAACAATAGTGTAGATATGGTGCAGTAACCGTAATTATATGCCTGGTATATCAAATTTCTATGAATACAGACTTTAAACTGTTTGAAAATATATGTATTATTTATATGAATTAATCTTTTTATTTCCCAGTACTAGAACAATACTAGAGAGTAGTGACTATTAAATAATAGCTAATCAATACCATTCTGTTGTTTGTATTTTGTTAAATAATCAAGTGTTTCAAGAAACATTGTACAATGGTTTCCCATTATTTCTGCTTTATGTATATGTTAGGCCTCTCAAAACGTACCAAAAATTACACATGATCCATAGAACTGGAATTGCAGAAGGAAGCTAAAAGACAATTTAAAAATAATTGTTGGCTGTGTTTTTACATAGATAATGTAGTAATCATAGAAAATGGTAATGAATTTCAGATGATTCTGGAATATATGTTAAACACCATAAGGATTAATTTATGTATGAATTCTTTCAACATGAGGACCAAAGTTTTATTCTCAAATATAGTTAATAATCTTAATCTTCCCTATTTGAAATTTAGGTGTCAAATTAGAGAAAGGGAAAAAATGATAATTTTGGAATTGAGTGTATAAATTTTAAGTTATTTTTCTAGAAATCTTTAGTTACGAGATATATGATTATAAATATGACATGAGCTTGAAGGAAGGTGTTGTGGGTTGAATTGTGTCTCCTTCCCCAAACTCATATGTTGAATTCACAACTGTCAATACTTCAGAATGTAATTGTATTTTGAGATAGCGTCTTTACAGAGACTATTAATTTAATATGAGGTCATTAGGGTGAGTCCTAATTCAATATGACTGGTATCCTTATAAGAAGAGGTAATTTAGGTACAGTTCTATAGAGAGATGATATGAAGACCTGGAGATAAGACAGCCATCTTCAAGCTAAGGAAAGAGGCCTGGACCATGTCCTTTCCTCATGGGTCTCTGAATAAACCATTCCTGTCACCACCATGATCTCAGACTCTTAGCCTACAGAATTGTACACAAATTTCTGATGTTTAAGCCACTCGTTCTGAGGCACTTTGTCAAAGCAACCCTAGACAAAATAATATAGATTTTGGCATTGAGAAGTGGGGTGCTACTATAACACACATTGAAAAATATGAAAGTGGCTTTGGAATTAGGTTTTGTGTGGAGGCTGGAAGAGATGTAAAATGTATGTTAGAAAGAGTCTACATTTCCTTGGAAAGATTCATGGTAGAAATATGGTCATTGAAGGAATCTCTGGTAAAGACTCAGAAAAACAAGAGTGCTGTAGAAAAAGTCTCTATCCTCTTAGAAAATACAAATATCATTGTGTATAGAATGTAAGTAAAGATGGGCATGGTAGTTGATGCCTGTAATCCCAGACTTTGGGAGGCCAAGGTGGGAGGATTACTTGAAGCCAGGAGTTTGAGACTAATTAGTTTATGTAAAAAAAAAAAAAAAAAGTGTATATATATGTGTGTGTTTGTGTGTATGTGTGTATATATATGTGTGTATATATGTGTGTGTATATATGTGTGTGTATATATGTGTGTGTATATATGTGTGTGTATACGTATATTATATATATATGTATGAATGTTGGTAGAATGTTAAAGATGCTTTGGTAAGATATTAGAGAGAAAACAGCAACATTACTGAAACTGGAGGAAAAATGACCTTTGTTATACAGTAATGCAAAGTTTAGCCAAATTGTGTTCTAGTGTTTTGTGGAAAATAGAACTTTTATAAATTTGGATATTTAGCTGAGAAGATTTGTATTTTTTATAAAAAGTATTGATAGTATTCCTTCTCCTTGTTGCTTATGGCAAAATACTAAAGGAGAGAGATAAATGGAAGAAAGAATTGCTAAACAAAAAGGAACCGATATTTAAAGATATGGAAAATCCTCAACCTATCCATATTGCAAAAAATCAGAAAGTCTGTTCTGGAGGAAACAGCAAGGTTGTCGCTGAATGACCATTTGCTAAAGAGACTATGTGTGGCTCATGGGTCTATTCAACCATCTCACCAGAAGCTGGGAGTGAAGATGTGGTTATCCAGGAAAGACCTGTGAAGGATCCCCTTGAACTGTCCTTATGTTTGAAGGCTTGGACCGCTGTGAATTGCGTGGTAGGCCAGAAAAGTTTTTTGAGAATTTGATACATGCTGAAACACACCCAGCTTGTACTGAAAAAAATAGAGGTGGAACAAAATAAATGGATGGAACAAAATTCTACAGGATGGAAAAATAGATTAATTGGCTGTAAATGTGCATTATAGATTAATTGGCTGTAAATGTGCATTATCCTTTAATAAAAAAGACTGAATGACCTTGCAGGCAGTGTGGATGTTGGCATTTCTGCCACTACAACAGGCCTACGAGTAAGTCTGCCTCCTCCTGGGTTCTAAATGGCAAGGCCTCCTCTAAAGATTCAAAGGAAGAGGCCACTGCCACCTAAGGCTGAGGAGATGAGGCTGCCACCCTGGGAGGCTCCAAAGAATAGGACTGCTACCATGATAGGCCCAGAGTATATAATATTTGGCTCCAAAGGAGTCAAAGAGGATAAATTTTAAAATTTAAAATCTGATAGAATTTTCCCTACTAGGTTTTGGACTTGCTTGAAATGCATAACCCTTTTGTTTCTGTTTTCTTCCTTTTGAAATTGGAATGTACATCCAATTACTATCCCACCACTGTATTTTGAAAGAAGATAACTTGTCTGGTTTCACAAGTTCATAGCTGGAGAGGAATTTTGCCTCAGGATGAATCATACCTGGAGTCTCACCCACACCTGGCATTTAAATGAGATTTGTGACTTAGAGTTGATTCTGGAATGAGTTAAGACTAGGGGCTGCTGTGATGGGGTGAAAGTATTTTGCATGTGAGAAAGGCATACATTTATGGGGGGCAGAGCACAACGTGCTGTGGGCTGAATTATTGCCCCTTCCAATTCATATGTTGCAGCCTTAATCTCTATTACCCCAGAATGTGACTATATTTGATATCACTGTACAGATATAAGTAAGTTAAAATGAGTTATTTGGGGTAGATCCTAATCCAACATGACCGATGTCTTAAAATAAGCTCATTAAGGTAGGACCTAGTCCGCTATGACTGGTGTCCTTATTAAAAGAGTAAATATAGACATAACAACATCTACAGAGGGAAGATGATACAAAAACACAGGGAGAAGACAGCCATCTGTAAGCCAGGGAAAAAGTCTTCCCTTTTGGCCCTCAGAAAGAACTTACCCTGTTGACACCTGATCTTGAACTTACAACCCTCAAAATGTGAGAAAATAAATTTATACTTTTTAAGCCACTGGTCTGTAGTACTTTGTTATGGCAACCCTAGCAAACTAATATAGAAGGCAACTGACACAAACAAAGAAACAAAAAACTTCTTAATATTTTCCTACTGAGGAATTAATATTTTCCTATCTTCCTATTTTCCTACTGCTGACTAGGAAGGAAATAGAAAATTTGACATTTATAGGCACCACAGGGCATATAATTCCACTATATAATAAATCTAATAATTTATATTCATATATCTTAACCAATTATTTATAAAGTAACTGGTATATGTATGTGTGTGTGCATGTGTGTGTGTATATTTGTGTACTTTTTATTTTGAGCTCTTTCATGGATAGGGTATTTTTAAACTCTTCCTTGTACTTATATATAATGTTGTGTATTATATAAAGTTTCCACATTGTGTAAGTTTATATAAAATACTTATGTATAGATTATTTTACATTAATTCTATTTAGCCAAAACAAACATGTCAGTTTAACAGATTCACATTTTTTAAAAGTATCTTTTTTCTTTTTTTTTGAGCGGGATTCTCACTTTGTTACCCAGGCTGAAATGCAGTGGCATGACCTGGGCTTACTGCAACCTCTGCCTTTTGGGTTCGAGCAGTTCTCTTGCCTCAGAGTCCCAAGCAGCTGGGACTATGGGTGTGCACCATCATGCTCTGTTAATTTTTGCATTTTTAGTAGACATCAGATTTCACTATGTTGGCCAGGCTGGTCTTGAACTCCTGACCTCGAGTGATCTGTCCACCTCGGCCTCCTAAAGTGCTGGGATTACAGGTGTGAGCCACCACGCCCAGTCAGCCTTAAAAAGTAAGGTTCTTTCTTTCTCTCTTTCCCCCCTCTCCCTTCCTTCCTTCCTTCCTTCCTTCCTTCCTTCCTTCCTTCCTTCCTTCCTTCATTCCCTCCTTCCCTCCCTCCCACCCTTCCTTCCTTCCTCTTTCTCTCTTTCTTTCTATCTTTTATTTCTTTCTTTCCTGTTCACCATGCGCCTAAACATAGGTGAAAGGAAATCAGTTAATATGGGTATATTTGATATATTTATTTGAAAAGTTATCTGTCTCACTGTTTGGCTTGGCTGCATTCTCAAATGACTATAATTATCCTATTCTCATATTTTTCTCCTGTAGAAAAGAAATCATGTTTGCATCAGTGCAGTTTGTATATAAAATAATTCACTGCATTTATCCATTTAATTACAATTAGCTTTCCTTAACCTGTAAATATGATTCTTTATTACTATAAAAGATTTTAATTTACCATTCAAAAGGATTTTAAATATTTTAAAAAGCATTTTGAATAAAGCAGCAATTCAGGCAGTTTCATACTTCATCTTAATAAGAGCACTAATTTAATGATTGAAAATAGAGTTGGTTCTATAATGAGGTCTCATGAGTACTTCATTATGTGACAAAGTAACACACAAAGGCAACCAATTCTTGGAAATTTAAAAGAGAACTATTTGAGAGAAAAGAATCAATGTAATAGATTATCTGTAGGTCAAGTATTATTAAGCAGAAATAATTGTTTAGTGGCTAATTTTGTAAATATACCAAAGTCTTGTCTTTTAAAAACATATACATTGCATAATAAAAAGCAGCAGGCGTTTAGTAAGTGGATTTTCCTATTTAGTAAAAAGAGCCATGAAATGGACATTGCAACTGATTCTTTAAAATGCTTTGCACACAGGCACAGACACAATCTCTCAGTCTCCTGTGGATTAGCAACCTGGTGAGTCACTTCTCTGTGTCTTTAACTTGGACATGTTTACAAAGCATTTACCATCCTGCTGAACATAGTATAAAACTCTAAAACTTAACATAAAGCCATGTGGATAAACATAAGTACATCCATCCATTTTTAAAATCATATATATATTTAACATAGATAACAATGCTATGTATTATACAAGCAATGCATATATGATGTATGATATATAATTAAAATATCAATAAATGCATATATAATTATTTAACTATTTAAAAATTATGTTTGCTAAGTATCTAGTACAAAGGCATTGTCTTGACTTGCCAGGAGGTGAAGGTCTCATGCAGATGTCAGACATATGAGCAAATAAATAAACTAAAGTTTTATAAATGCTATCAAAATGGTATGTGAAAGTGCTACAGGAAGGAGGAAGGGGAAGTTAACATTTTTGAAGGGGGTTAAGAGAAAGGTCTCATAGAATCACTGGTATTTATTTACCACATGGATAGTAACCCTTGAAAGAAAAAGGATATTGGTGCTCAAATGCACAATCTTATCATTTGCTAGACCAAATAATTTACTATTTCTGAATCTTCACTTATTTCTATTTTCTAAACTTCACTTATTTCTTTTTTCTTTATTACCCTGAAATTTATATATATTTGTAATTACTTGAGTCATTATTAACCATGAGATTTTATTTTTTTCCTTTATATTGCACAATAGATTTATTTGCAAAACATTTCAAGAGAATAATCCGTAAAAATTTGACTGAATGAGTAACTTAGGACTCTTAAAAGTTCAGAACTTTGCATATAAAATCAATGGCACTTTTGTTTATTTGTTCAAGTGTTTATTTTATAAATACCTGAACTAAAGTGGTGAGAGTGAGAATCTGGAACTAATACAAAGATATTAATAGAGTAAAATCTATAGAGCTTGATGATTGGGTAGATGTGAGAGTTGGCTGAAATAAGCCAATATAAGATTAAATGTGTTTTGGCTCAGGGACCATTGACAATGGAAGTATTTGCCATGGTAGGACATTTTGAAAGAGTCTGTTTCAGAGAGCAGAAATGGGAAAGATAAAAAAATAGTTTTGAATATATTGCATTTGAGTATTTATTTATAAAACATTGTATTAATTTAATGTTACTAAAAGTTAAAGGTGAATTAGAACACTCATAACAGTTTTTATTTTTCTTTTTGGCTTAAATTTGTATAAACATTTCCATGAATGAGGTTCATTGTAAGTTGATATGAAGAATAAATTTAAGATATCATGTTACCCTTCAACTATTTTATAACTTAACAGGGGAAGTAAAACTTATGCAAATACAACTAAATAGCCTTTGAGAGGATGAATACCCTGTTTTCTAAGTGATCGTTTAAAGCAATATCTTTCTCGGCCGGGCGCGGTGGCTCAAGCCTGTAATCCCAGCACTTTGGGAGGCCGAGACGGGTGGATCACGAGGTCAGGAGATCGAGACCATCCTGGCGAACACGGTGAAACCCCGTCTCTACTAAAAAATACAAAAAACTAGCCGGGCGAGATGGCGGGCGCCTGTAATCCCAGTTACTTGGGAGGCTGAGGCAGGAGAATGGCGTAAACCCCGGAGGCGGAGCTTGCAGTGAGCTGAGATCCGGCCACTGCACTCCAGCCTGGGCGACAGAGCGAGACTCCGTCTCAAAAAAAAAAAGCAATATCTTTCTCAAAGTTTTGTATGGGCTTGTGGAGAATTCAAATTACTGTACTAAATAGAATTATACTTACCTTCTGATTTATGACCTTGTATGTTAAAAATCCTCAGTTTTACTATCCATAAAATATGCATAATGTTTTGCAAAATTATCATGAGTACTAATTGGCTAAAATGTATGAAACTATGTAGTATATCATTTTATATATGTTAAATTACTTCCTTCTCACACTTTGAATACATTCAAATCAAATGAGACATATAAATATCAGAATTTTTAAAGGATGACCACTAAAATATATCTACAAGCAAATTATTAAACAATTCAATTTTTTTGACTGGCTATTATCAATACAACACAAAAGTATATTTAAAAATCACCTATTTGACTAATTTAAAAATATAGCCAATTAAAACTATACCTAGTAGCCATCGAGGAGCTACCTACTTCTTCATGAAATAAATTTAGAGGCTTAACTTATCTAATTTGGCAAGACTAATATATAAAATTCAATGGTAAATTGCCAAATCACAACAGCGTATTGTATTTAGTGATATAGCCGAGTCTTTTAATTTTTTTAAATTTATTTTTTTAAATCAGCAGATAAAACTGTAGGTATTTGTATTTCACAACATGATGTTTTGAAGTATATATTCATTGTGGAATGACTATTAAATCCAAATACAAGCTTAACAAAATGCTGGAAGAATAATTTAATATATTTACCATGGTTACAAAATAATTTTTCTGATATATTCTGCTGAAACATGTTATGAATTCTGTCACCTCTGCTTGGTTACAGTATTGACACTTCCTTGCTGTAAGAATATCTAATTTGTTTGCAGATAATTTATCAGAATTGGACTGGTTTACCTCCTTCACAAGTTGCTTTGGCAAATTAAAAAGTGTCCTGGCCTGGTCTCTGTTTGGCTTGAGTAACCCATGGGTATGTTGGCAATACTAAATTAGAGGCAGCCAGACCCTCTGAATCTTGTGGTTGGAAATATCCCAAGTAGTCTTTGGCACACATTTTCTCTTATTCAAGGGTGTTAGTTTTGGAAAACTAGAGAGCTGAGATAGAGGAACATGAGAACTGAAATATATAGTGAAGGAAATAAGCATTTCAGCCCAGGATGAAATACAAGAATTTAAGTTGCTTGGCTACTACGGCTGTCTTCAGAGATTCTTTGAAATATGTATTCAAATGCTTTCTGCATATTTGGAATAGAAGGACTACCTTAAGTCTTAAAAGAAACATTGATAAAATCAGGAAAAAGTAGCTCTACAGGGATGTCTGTCTCCTATATATGTGTAAACTAATTATCTATATAGAACTCAAAACTTTGAATTTTGAATACTACTGCTCAATTAGTCTCTATTATAATAATAAATATATTTTTAAATCATTGAATTAACATATTTTCCTTATTCCTTTTTCTCTAGAAAGGAGATAAATACAGCCTAGAGATACAGATGAACTGTGATTAAAATCTCACCTCCATAGCTTACTAATTGCTTGGCCTGCATCAAGGCCTTTTCCTTTCAAAGCAGCTTTCTATCATATAAAAATGAGGATAATACTCTCGTAAGAGAGATGAAAGATAAGGATAATGTATTTAGAACATCAAGATGAATTTCAGAGGTCCTACTACTGAAGAGAGTTTGTAGTTTTTAATCTTCATTGAAGTATGTGGAGCAGAGAGAGAAAGAAAACTGAGACAACAAAAAAGGAAGAATAAGCTGCATAAATAAAGAGAAGATGTATAATTTTAGACAACTTGTATAGAGACATTGTACAAAAGACACACAAATACACACTTCTTGAGAATTTTTGTTTCCTTTCTTACAAAAATCTCTCTCTACATAATTTAAAACAGTAGACCTGGCAACCTGAAAAAGTTAATTTGACAATCGTATAAGGAAAGAGGCATCTACTATATTCAAAATGAGCAAAGATGGCCTAGTTTCTTACATTTGTCTCCGACATCCTCACCACTGCTAAGCTTGCTAGTGAGAAATAACAATGAAAAGGTCACAGTCTTATGTGATTTGACTCATCCCTGTTTTGAAATTGCATATATACCAATATTAAGAACAGGATCTCTAGGACGTAGCTTTTCTACCAACATATAACTTTGATTTTTATGTTTTCAAAACCTTTCAAATTCCCCTGCATAGAATGCAGTGAGTTCTATTACTTACAGAGACTTACATTAGTAACTCTAGTTTTCCTGTCAAGAAATTCTAAACTGCTTTTAATATAATACAAAGACAAATACTTAAATGTTTAAATAACCAGTTCGATATAAAACAACACAAAACTACTGCAAAACAAAACAAACAAAACCTCTACTAAAAGAATATAATAAGAGCCATTTTATTGTGCCTGGTATTTTAAATTATATAATGTAAATATATACATATCATACATACAATTTCACTAAAAAAAAATCACTGTTGTTTTTCTGGAAGGGAAAACAAAGGATATATAAATTGCCAGAAAATGCACAGCTGGTAAGCAGCTTAGCTGTCAGGAATTACAATGTAGAGGTAGCTGTGTTTAATTCTAAACTTAGGACTCTTCCCTTACATCATTCTCATTCTAATTACTCCATATAAAAGACAAAATACAAATTGGTAAAAGGCAGAGTAAAAAAATCCTAAACAATTCAGATATGGCCCAGGTTTTTCTTGAGAATTTTGTGAAAACTATTTATTATCTGTCAATAGAGATCATCAAGGAAGGGCATAGTGACTCACATCCCTAAACCCAGCATTTTGGGAGGCCACCATGGGAGAATCATTTGAGTCCAGGAGTTTGAGACCAGCCTGAGCAGCACAGTGAGACTCCACCTCTACAAAAAATAATTAAAAACAAAACAAAACAAAACAAAACAAAAAAACCCAAAAAACATTAGCCAGGCTTGGTAGTGCACGCCTGAAGTCCCAGATACTTGGGAGGTGGAGGTGAGAGGGTTGCCTGAGCCCAGAAGTTTGAGGCTGCAGTGAGCCATGATGGCGGCATTGCACTACAGCCTGGGCACCAGAACAAGAACTTGTCTCAAAATAATAATAATAATACAAGGCTGGGCTCAGTGGTCACACCTGTAATCCCAACAATTTGGGAGACCGAGGCGGGCGGATCACGAGGTCAGGAGATGGAGACCATCCGAACTAACACGGTGAAAGCCAGTCTCTACTAAAAATACCAAAAGTTAGCTGGGCGTGGTGGCAGGTGCCTGTAGTCTCATCCACTCAGGAAGCTGAGGCAGGAGAATAGCGTGAACCCGGGAGGCAGAGCTCTCAGTGAGCAGAGATTGCTCCTCTGCACTCCAGCCTGGGTGACACTGTGAGATTCCATCTCAATAATAATAATAATAATAATAATAATAATAATAATAAAGATACACTTGTAATAAATAGTAATATCTACTTTTGAAGGTTGGCCAAAATTAATGCAATACGGCTTTCCTATAAAATGAAATAAATAATTGCAAATTCCCCATTTATTTTTTAATGGTAGACATATATTCAACCTCAAAACTTGAAAGAATGTTTATAATAACATATATATATATATTTATTTTTGTTGTTTAACACTTTAACCTTAACTTTAACATTGAATTTAGGCTGCATTAATTATATAATTTGAATTCTCTAACTGGAAAGTCATGAGTCTTAGATCTTTGGTCAACATGAGAAGTTTTTTTTATTTGTATAAATTTAAGGGGTACAAGTGTGGTCTCATTACATGAGTAATATAAATCACGTGTTTGTTATATATTGCATGGCAGTGAAGTCTGGGCTGATGAGATGGTTTGGCTCTGTGTTCCCACGCAAATCTCATGTGGAATTGGTCTTCAGTGTTAGAGGAGGGGCCGGGTGGGAGGTGATTGGATCATGGGGGCAGATTTCTCCCTTGTTGTTCTCATGATAGTGGTGAGTTCTCATGAGATCTGATTGCTTAAAAGTGAGTAGCACTTCCCCTTTACTCTCTTTCTCCTGCTCCACCTGTAAGATCTGCATGGATTCCCTTTGCCTTCCACCATGATTGTTAAGTTTCCTGAGCCTCTCAGCCATGCTTCTTGTACAGCCTACAGTTCCATGAGTCAGTTAAAATGGTTTTCTTCATACATTACCCAGTATCAGATAGTTCATTATAGCAGTGTGAGAAAGAACTAATACATGGGTTTTTAGTGTAAACATCACCCGAATAATGCACATTGTACCCACCACATAATTTCTCATCCCTCACTCCCCTCTCACTCTCCTACCTTTCTGAGTCTCCAGTGTCTATTATTCCACACTCTACATATCCATACATTGTTTAGCTTCCACTGATAAGTGAGAACATGCGCTATTTGACTTTCTGTTTCTGAATTATTACACTTAAGGTAATGGCCTCCAATTCCATTCATGTTGCTGCAAAAGATACGATTTCATTCCTTTTTATGGCTGAGTATTTTTGTGTGTGTGTGTGTGTGTGTGTGTGTGTGTC
Organism: Macaca fascicularis; assembly: GCF_037993035.2. Classification (NCBI taxonomy): domain Eukaryota; kingdom Metazoa; phylum Chordata; class Mammalia; order Primates; family Cercopithecidae; genus Macaca; species Macaca fascicularis. Next base: position 93,730,074 of record NC_088385.1, read on the forward strand.
ACAGTTCCTTTTTCCTATCATCTGTTAATAGACACTTAGTTTTATGCCATATAATAGTGCTGCAATAAACATACAAGCACAAGGCTTTCATTTATATATATGTGTATATATGTATATGTATATATGTGTGTGTGTATATATATATATATAAATATATATAAAATAATTTATTTCACATTGGGTAGATTCCCAGTAATGGGATTGCTGGATCAAATGGTAGTTCTATTTTTAGTTTTTTGAGAACTCTTCATGCTGTTTTCCCTAGAGCTTATAATAATTTACATTCCCACTAACAGTCTGTACATTCTTTTTTCTCCTCACCCTCATCAACAACTTTTTTTTTTTGACTTTCATAATTGCCATTTTGACTGGTATAAACTGTAGATGTAAGTATTGAGATAACTCAGCACTCTTGACTTAGAACAAAAGAAAATGATAGTATAAAAGATTCTACCAAAAACTGTATAGATTCTCAAAACCACCTCTCTCTTTACGTTACGGTATTATAGTTAAGATTCAGGTGAATTGTGAAGTGCCGTAAGAAATGAAGCTAATGTGAGTAAATGATATTAAAATCTATTCACTGAGAAACATTTTTAAAATACTTATTTTGGACAAGGCTCTTTTCTAGTCACTCATGGTGGCCAGGAAAAAAAAAAAAAAAAAAAAGACAACATCCGTGTCCTCATAGTAATTCCATTCAGTGATATCATTTTAGACAATAATCTCAATATTCAGCATTTTCCATCATAAATCTCTTACTTCCTATATATAAAAAATCTAGAATTTGACATAAATTATCCAAAAATTAATTTTAAAGCTGGATAATTTCCATAGTTGTGGATGCTTTAACATAAACTTGTGTGTGTTTGTATAGAATTGTTTGCTTGCTGTCTAGCACTCAAAGTGTTCTTATACAAAAATTAAAAACAGAATTGTTTTTCTATTTTATCTAACTTAATTTTGGAAAAAAACTCCACATTTTTTATTAAAGTTTAGTCATAGATTTTCTTTTTCTTTTTTTTTTTTTTTTTGAGATGGAGTCTCACTATGTCACCCAGGCTGGAGTGCAGTGGCACAATCTCGGCTCACTGCAAACTCTGCCTCCCGGGTTCACACCATTCTCCTGCCTCAGCCTCCCAAGTAGCTGGGACTACAGGCGCCAACCACCACGCCCAGCTAAATGTTTTTTGTATTTTTAGTAGAGACGGGGTTTCACTGTGTTAGCCAAGATGGTCTCGATCTCCTGACCTCGTGATCCTCCCTCCTTGGCCTCCCAAAGTGTTGGGATTACAGGCGTGAGCCACTGAGCCTGGCCCTAGTCATAGACAATTTTAAAATTAGAATTTATTAGGAATAGGGTTAATATAAATATCTCACGAATGTTGTTATTAGTAGTGTAAACGAGTTTTTTAAAATATTGCAAGATTTCTATTTTGAACTGAATCGTATTCCCTCAAAGTTTATTTGTTAAGGCCCTAACCCCCAGTGTGACTGTTTTTGGACATAGGGCCCTTAAGGAGATAATTATGCTTAATGAGATCATAAGAATGGGAACTTAATCCAGTAGAACAGGTATCATTTAAAAAAAGAAAGAGATACCAATGATCTCTTAATCAGAGGAAAAGCTATGTGAAGACACAGTCAGAAATTGGATATCTGCATATGTACAAGCCAGAAGAAGATTTCAGAAACCAACCCCGCCAGCATCTTAATCTTGGGGACTTCCAACTTCTAGCACTGAGAAAAAATACATTTCTGTTGTTTAATCCAAACCAGTCTGTAGTATTTTGTTACAGCAGCTCCAGCAGATTAATATCATTTATAACAGACCTAGTAAGGACTGTGTTTTTAATGTTATTTCCTTCTAAATTATCTCATAGCTTAATTACACCCTGTAAAGACATCAGTTATAATTTTAAGAAAAATGATAATATATTAATAATTCAGATAGCCAGAAGATGTATGATTCCATGATCATCTTCACTTTTTCTACAAAACTGAGAACACTGGTTTGAAGATTCTGATGTCATAGTCATAATACATACAAATTAAATGCATAAAGACTGAAAGGCCATAAGAATTAAATGAAAAATTAAACCCAGAAGGAGTTACATCATTAAAGTTTGATTGACAAAGGGAAATACTTATTAGTATGAATGTCATATATTTACATAGTTCGATGTAATTAAAAAGTTATTTCACATGCATCATTTCAATTATCTCTCACAACCCAGAAGAAGATCAGAACAGGAGGACAGAAGAATATTATGTACGCATGGAGCTTCTTATCTATCTTCCCTTCAAGAAAATGACCACAATTACAATTTTATTTTTATTTGTGTAATTCTTTGGTTATTGTTTGTCTCTCGCACAAGACTATAAGATCCATATTTATTTTCTCTTTTCATTATATGTACAGTGCCTGATGTAATTGTTTTGAACTTTTAAAAATTGAAATTAGATGCAAATCTCCAAAATGACTAAAAGCACTTTCTACCTTGATCCTGAAGTTTTGTATTTTCGAGAACCAACTAAAAAGCCTCACTCATTTTCTTTTTATTAGAATGAAAGTAGGACCAAATTTGATATACCCTAATCATTTCCATGAAAAAATTTTTTGATACACTTACAATCTCAAACAATATATAATATAAAGGAAATCAATTTAGTCTTCAAACTGGCAAGGAATAAATTCGTAGTACTGGCCGACTATTTCTTTTGGGCATCAAAGACTGCTTACTAAGGGTGGAAGATGTTATCAATCTTCGTTATAATACAGAAAGAAAAATTCATATGCCCTAAAACATTCATTGAGGTGATTCTACAACTTAAATTTGAGTGCATTGTGGTGATAAGGTGACCAGAGTTAAGTACATGTATATTAAGGTCTTGAACTTTTGGTCTGCCATGACTCCACCTCCACCTCCATTACCATATTCATCTACAATATTCCTGATGGTGCCTAACTGATTATCCAGTATATTCATTGCAATTAAATAATGCTATCATTCCCCTAGTATGTAATTAGGAAGGGAAATATGTTGCACCAATTCTTCCAACCAAGGACTACCAAACCTGTCTTTAGAGAATTTTCAACAGGAGATGGAAAAAGAGATGTGGAGTGTTGCATAATTTCTGTGACTACATTAGAAAGCCTTCTCTCATAACCAGTAAACTTAGCATGCAGACCACCAAAACATTCATTCTTTCCTTCATTATTCTTGTAAACATATGTGTAAATTTTTTCCTATGAATTGACCATTGGGCTTAGCATAGAGAATACAAAATTGGCAAGCAAAAAAAGAATGTAATGTATTATTTCATAAAGTTTACAATCGAACCAGAAAAACAAAAACTGATCACATACTTGAAAAAGGTAATTAGAGGATTAGGGCTCCATCCCTGTGATTTCATTAACACTAATTACCTCTCTCAGATAAGTGAAGTTAAAATCATGACAAGAGATACAATAGAGGTAGAACATAGGCAAAAACTTTCATTAAATGAATTAATGAATGAGTGAGTATCACAGTAGGAAAAAGAAAAAAAAAATGGAGGCTAGATTAGCTGGAGCAAAAAGTAGTCCCTGCAGGAAGCAAAGACTGATCACATAACATAGAGCCTAGCTAATTTTAATCTTAGAGAAAGAAAAAGACATGGAAGGTCAATGTCTTTGCCCATACCCGTTACTTAAAGGATAAGGATTATTAGAGGAAGGAAAATATCACATGTAGTTCTGAAAAAATAACTCAAGCAATACAGAGAAAGGGAAATGATTGTAGGGAGCCTTGGATTGATATGGGAAACCAGTAATTATGCTCTTGGAATTAGACAGATTTGGACCTTCTGATCAATGCATGATATAAACTTGGACGAATGGACATTTGTTAACTGCTAAAAAAAATCCTTCTTTGTATTATCTTCACATGGTTGCATCAAATGAAAGGCAGCATTAGCTGCCAGGAATAACTCTATAAATACAGTTCCTAAATTATAGAGCTATTTCATGCACTATTTATCATTCAAATATGAGAAAACTAAGCTATCACAAATGTCTTTCTCTATTTGCTGGAAAAATGAGTTCAGTATATTGATTCCAAGATAATGAACAGCAATATTCCCTTGCTCTGACACTGAAATATCTATTCTTTATTTTGTCCATTTTTTTTCTTAACTTCTAAGATGAACAAATATTGCCGGGCGCGGTGGCTCACGCCTGTAATCCCAGCACTTTGGGAGGCAGAGGTGGGCGGATCACAAGGTCAGGAGATCGAGACCACGGTGAAACCCCGTCTCTACTAAAAATACAAAAAATTAGCCGGGCGCGGTTGTGGGCGCCTGTAGTCCCAGCTACTCGGGAGGCTGAGGCAGGAGAATGGCGTGAACCCGGGAGGCGGAGCTTGCAGTGAGCCGAGATCGCGCCACTGCACTCCAGCCTGGGCGACAGAGCGAGACTCCATCTCAAAAAAAAAAAAAAAAAAAAAAAAAGATGAACAAATATTTCAGTGTTTCAAAAAGGAAAACATGAAAAATATTAATACAATTAAAGTATAAGCATAATTTAGTAAATTCTTCCTGAAAATTAAATACTTTTGGAAATTAAATTCCTATCTTGAAGGAAAAGTGAAATTCCATGCAGAAATGTGCAAATGTTATGAAAATTATATCTGGGTTAGATAAACCTCACAAAGCACAATTTTCTGGAATATGGAGTAACAAATTAAAACCAGTTTATTTTATTTTTATGTTTTAATAAAAAATGTTTATATTCAATAAAAAATAACAGAATAGTCAATAAAATACACTTTCAGTATGATAATGTTAACTAAAAGGTATTATTTCAGTGTTTTAATGTTAAAGTTAGCTATTAAAGCAGGAAGAATATAATTTTGTATAACTGATTTAGTGTTACACTATTATATACATACTGTACATATGTGTATATGTATAATATAATGTAATATAATGTAAGATAACAATCTTTGGAAAAAAGCTCAGAAATTTTTAGGTACCCCAAATTTTCCTGTTTTCTCTGTTGATTTAGAGTTTATTACAAAATGTCCAAAGAGACATTCCAAATAAAAAAAACAGTATGTAACTTAAATGTCCATTTATTAATTCTTCTTGGGTCGTTAAGCAAAACTTCCCCAAATGTGACACAACTTTGTTTCCTTGCTTTGTCTACAACACTATAATTCCCCCTTACAGCAATTCTATGTTTACAATCATTCAACATCCCCTCCTGCTATATGGCAGATAAGTGTTACATGTTAGGAGAACAAAGAGAACTAAAACATTATTATTGAATTCTAAAAACTAAAAAAAGCAGCAGGTGAAGTCTGACAGATAAACAGCTGACAAAAATGCAATGTGGTAAATACTATTAACATTTATGCATAAAATGCTTTGGGAACACAGATAACGAAGTGGCTGAATCTGTAGGTTTCTAACAAAAGAAATAGTAGAAATTGGGCTTTGACAGATAAGTATATATTAACCAATGATGTCAGTAAAATATATTTTTTTCTTTTCTTTTCTTTTCTTTTCTTTTTTTTGTTTCAGAAAAAAGCAAGAACAAAGCAAAGATGTCTGGAAATTAAATATGTTGGTAAGATTCTAACAATCTGTCTCAGTTGGTCAGGGGTTTCATTTTTCACAGAATATCCTAGGTTTGCTTTTAACTTCAAACCTCTGCTCAAACTTCTTTTTTCTGGGATACTATTTATTATTTTTGATAAATATCTCTGTCAAGGAAAACTACAATGGCTGAAAATATATCTTGGCCTGGCCTGGTGCCCTTTTGAAGACATCTCTTCTTGTCTGAACTCAATTGCTCTATCTTTGAAGTTTTAAAGGAATAATCTTCTGTATTACTTATATCAATCCTGTTCACATACTGCTGAGCTTATTCTCTGTATTCCCTCCTTAATTAGGTAGTAAACATTTTAACAGGAAATTTTCTCCAACAATGTTTTAATTTTGTTTATAATATTTTGCACAACTTTCAAAATAAATATTTATTGTATTGAACTGAATTAAATCTTCTTTGGTAATCAGTAAGTTCACCCTTTAATTATGCCCCTCAATCGTAAGCTTCAGATCCATCAAACAATGTGTGTTTTGTATTTTTTACTTGTATAGGTTTATTGGGCACAAGTAAAGTTTGGTTACATGGATATATTATGTAGTAGTCAAGTTTGGGCTTTCAGTGCAAGCATCACCAAAATAATGCACATTATTATGCACAAAATACATTATGAAATACATTATGTAATTTCTCATCCCTTACCCCGCTCCCACCCTCCCACTAGTCTGAGTCTTTACTCTCTATGTTCACGTGTACACATTATTTAGCTCTCACTTATAAGTGAGAACATACAGTATTTGACATTCTGTTTCTGACTTATTTCACTTAAGATAATGACCTCAAGTTCCATCCACGTTGCCTAAAAAGACATGATTTCATTATTTTTGTGACTGAGTAGTATTCAATTTTATGTATGTGTATGTATAGTCTGTAATTAAGTTGATTCCATATTTTTTCTATTGTGAATAGTGCTGCAATAAACATACAAGCATGGTTATTTTTTATATGAGAATTCATTTTCTTTTGGCTAGATACCCAGTAGTGAGATTGCTGGATTCAATGAAAAAAAAGTCCAACATCACTAGTCATCAGGGACATGCAAATTAAAACCACAATGAGATACCATCTCATACCAGTCAGAATGACTATTATTAAAAAGTCAAAAAACAACAGCTATTGACAAGGATGTGGAGAAAAGGGATTGTTCATACACTGTTGGTGGGAAGGCAAATTAGTGCAACCTCTTTGGGAAAGAGTATGGAGATTTCTATAAAGAAGTCATAGTAGAATTATGTACTTTGTACATTGTTTTTCAGGACAGGATGTCACTCTATTGCCCAGGCTGGAGTGCAATAGCATAATCACAGCTCACTGCAGCCTCCACCTCCTGGGCTCAAGCCATCTTCCCACCTCAGCCTCCTGAGTAGCCTTAGTAAAGAGAGAGGAATACCCTTGGCCAAGGAAGAGTAAAAGACACTGCAGTTAGGAAAGTGTGGACTGTGTTTAGATTTTAAAAAACTTTGAAGTTTGACTAGAGAATAGGTCATGGATAGATAACAGAAGAAGAGACATGACAAAATGATCAGATTCATGAGGTAGAGAGATTTTCATGTCTATGTGTGTGTGTATATATATATAAATTTATGGGTGCCATATATATATATACACACACATACACACACACACATGAAATAGGGAGGGAGATTTGGATATTTGGATATCACATTAAGGAGTTTAGATTAGGTATTATAGTGGGTATCTGTTTTTAGTTAGCATGCATCTTTTACATGCTTTTATTTTATTCATTATTGGGTGTTTTTTTTTCCAAAACATCCTGAATTATCTTTGAAATACCCCCTTGACACTGCAAATCATGTTGATCTTGTTTCTCAGAAATTTGAACCTTAATCACTGACCCAAGGAGAAAAAATTGGAAGGAGCTGAAGCACCAGTTACAATGACATCGATAGATTTCTTTCTCATTTCTACAAACTTCTCCACTTCCTGTCCTATACAAGGACTGATTGTTTTTCTTTTCCTTTAAATCTAGGAGTTGCCATGGATCCTTTCAAAAAATTCCTTTTGTTTCCCATAATTTGGCCAGAGTCAATTTATGTTGCTTAAAACCAAAGTACTTTATTCATAAACCAACAGAATTACATTCTATGACATTTTCACATAGGTGTTAGGAGTCAGAATAAAGCAAGATTCTATTTCTCACATGTAGTTTTCAATGATGGAATAAAAATTCAAAAGATCTGTCCAATGGAAAATGTTATTATAGAATAGATGTTATTTCAAAACATCATTCTGTAGAAAATGCTGTGCTATCTTTTGAAGGAAATCTTGTCAATGTACAAAGTAACTGTGCTTGGAAAGGATTCTTGGAAAGAATAAGTTTCTCATACTTTTGCAGCCAATGTATAAAATAAACAATTTACATTGAGAAAACAAGGATTAGATTATTTTTGGAGAGCATGAAGAAGATATTTTCAATTACTTGAAAATGTGTAGCTGGCAAGATGTGTATTCATATTCAAGTAATTTTCCTGCAATAGTATAAAAGGTTAAGATTAAATCAAAAGTAGGAAGGACTCAGAATACAAACAATATCAAGCCAAGAACTTATTTTTATGATTTAAAATGTCAACTGACTTATATGTTAGGTATTCACCACACTTCTTGCTAACATTAAACACTAACTTTGCAACTAATAATAATAGTTGAAATATATTTAGAACTAAGTGCCAAATCCTGTGCTGAACACTATGTAGATTATCTCATTCGATCTTTACTAGACTACTATATGAACAGGCCGTGTAATTCTTAGGACTCTTTTATCACACAAGAACAGCAAACCTGATCTATATTTGCTTCAGCAAATAGGAAATGTATGGGCTCACATAAATAAAACTTCTTGGAAGAGGGTTGCCTTAAAGGGCAGTTTAATGCATGGGCTTAAAACATGTAAACAATATTTACAGTTTCAAGTCCCTACCTTGAATCCCCTTTCTTTAATGAATCGTCAATACCTAACTCCTCACAATCACAGGATGGCTATTTCAGCCCAGCTGAACACTCAACTAACTCTAGATACAGAGGAAAGAGAAATAAATGTTTTATCTGTGAACATGGTAAAGTCTTGGCTTCATTCTCCTTGACTGAATTGAATGGTACTCATTCCTATAATAATCGAGATGACATGTGTTAAAGGATTTGCACTATTTATAACAATATAATTGTGTGCATAGTAGTCATAAAGATGATAAGCATAATGAGAGCAGTGAACACTTGCAGCACTTACTTCCATAATTCTAAAAACTTTGAATAGATTAACTTATAACTTTACAATAACTGTAACACATAATGTAATATTACTATCTACATTATATTGATGAGTAAACGTACACACAGAGAGGTTAATTCACTTGACCTTGTTCAACCATCTGTTAAGTTGCAGAATTTGGGTTCCATCAGAAATTATCTGGCCCTAAAGGGTACAAACTAACCATTACAATGTACTGTGCTTTTCCCCAGAAAGTAAAGAAACTGAGGCACAAGAATTAAGTAGCTACTCGGAACTAATAAACTAGTGAATGGCTAAGGTAGAATACTACCTGTTTGATGGTAGAACTGGAATTCCTAGCTACTAGAATATATGAATGCATATATTGACTGTTATTGGATATATTTGAAAACAAACACGGTAGCCACAATTGCATTTGGCTCTGAACCTAAGGAGAAAAGGGAGGGCAAATGTTACATGGAATAAAATAAATTCGATTTAAGTTTCAATGAGTAGTTTTATTTTGGGTTTTGCTTCTTTCTTAAATGCATACCAAAAAGAAATCATCTTAAAACTCAGACTTAGCATGAAATATATATGAGAATCTATTTCCTATTAGCTTCCATTCACATACCTGGAGCCAATCCTGGTTGATGAAATCACAGATAATATCCCCTAGTTTTAAAGGTATATCTCTGAAACCATTATTGCTGAGCCACAGAAAGAAAGAAGTTGCATACAATACTGAGAAACCTAAGCCACAGAGAAATAGAAATTGGCAAGCTCAAGACTGTCAGTACAAAGGCCCCATTATAGACTAATAAAATTTAATCTCTGCATTCAGAGAGTCAATGTTAATGTTCAAATTTTCTGACCCTAACCCTAACACTAGGTTCAGTTATAAAGAAATGGAATCTAGGGCCTGGGCATCCCTATTTTTAAACAACTATCCAGTGCTTTTAATGTTCAGACAATGTTGAAAAATACTGCTCTAGGAAAAAAACAAAAAAAAGCACTGGGTAACTAATTCTCTCATTGTGTAGGCAACAGCATCACTGTGTTATTGGGAACTTGCCAGAAAAAATAATCCTGAAGAAGCTCTTCTGACTCTCCTAACCCTAAACATAAATAACAATGAATTCAGAAATTACTGTGTGCCCTAGTAAGGGGACATGTAGGTGCTGAGAGGTTCAAGGGTGACGGTTAAGACCAAGAGACCTTTATATTTTGGGGTTTTATACATGAGAAATATGACCAAGACCACATATGCCAAAAACAGGTGCCAAAAATTCTCTCTGAAAAGCCAGAAAGAACAAGTATCTACTCACCAATGCAGGCTCAAAAACAAAGGAGCTACTCGACAACAACTAGAATATCATATGTATTTGAGGTTCCCATGATATATCCAAACACTATCTTGGAAAGGACCAGATGTCTTACAGGTTTGGTATTTGAGAGTTCACACGGAAGAAAAATATTTTTTAACTGAAAGAAACTATGCTACCTTAAACTTTTTTAAAAATCCTCTTAACCCACATCAGGATAAAGAGTGAGGGCACGTTGTGGGACTTAAGAGCAAAAGTACATAAATTATACAGAATAAAAAAGCTTTATTTCCTTTGCATATTTAGGTGGTAGTATGCCCATTTTTGACATACAATTCTAATTTCACAGATACTATTTTATTCTCCCTACATTTTTTGACCTTTTTCTTCTCTCATTCTAACAGCAATTACTCTGCATCTTTGCTTCTGGACAGGTTTGTGACTGGAAAGAAGGCATTTGCCTAGAACCATCCCTTTATCAGCATTAGTTCCAGAAATCTAAACTCATTGAGGACATTTTACAGAGTGCTCTGAGGAAAGTATAAGCAAAGAGAAAGACCTCTGAAAAGAAACATCCAGATGGAATTTGCCTAATAGCAAGAGAAGAACCCAACTTCATGGCTGGGAGAAGTGCAGTGATTGTGAGCCTGGAAGCAGGAGAGACACAGGCATGGTGGGTCCTCAGCAGCAGGGGGCGAGGGGGCAAAACTCCCAAATGAAATCACCGTATGTGCAACTAACTTTTTCTTTATTAACAATAACAGTTGATAACAATGTGTACTTATAGGTGTACAACGTTGACAGGAAAATAGCATAATGCTTTCAAACCTAATGAAGGCACTACAAACAACTAAGGCAGTATTTTCTTACAGTCAGGTAAAATCAAGAATCCAGTCAAAAATTAGGTCAATTTAAAGAAAAATAACGTCAAATTTATTGTACTCCTAAATACACTATTCATACTTACTACCCAAAAGATAGTTTTGAATTGATACATTAAATTTACAAACATTCAATAATTAAGACACTCAATAACCAATCCTTTTTTTTTTTCTTTTTTTTTTTTTTTGAGACGGAGTCTCGCTCTGTCGTCCAGGCTGGAGTGCAGTGGCACGGTCTCAGCTCACTGCAAGCTCCGCCTCCCGGGTTCACACCATTCTCCTGCCTCAGTCTCCCAAGTAGCTGGGACTACAGGCTCCCGCCACCACGCCCGGCTAATTTTTTGTATTTTTAGTAGAGATGGGGTTTCACCGTGTTAGCCAAGATGGTCTCGATTTCCTGCCCTCGTGATCCACCCACCTCGGCCTCCCAAAGTGCTGGGATTACAGGCATGAGTCACCGCGCCCGGCCCAATAACCAGTACTTTTAAAAAATATTAAATATAGAAGAAGATGTTTCCTTGAGCCAAAATTTGAGGCTGAGGGAAACGTGACACTTGCCTAGAAAGATAAGCCAATACACTTTAGCCTTTACCCAGGTAAAGAAAGCACTGCTATCATGGATTTTATCAGAAAAGAGAAAATCTCCTGGTATATCCAGCTAACCTACACTCCTAGTATATCCACATAAACACATATTACTCCAAAAATATAAATATCTGGAATTCAAGTCATTGATAGAATGCTAAGGCCCCAATTAAAAAAATAAATAAATAAACTATTGAGTAAATATAGGGACTCATACACAGTAGTGCAAGCTTGTGCATTTTAAAAACTGGTTGTGGCTGGACACAGTGGCTCACACCTGTAATCCCAACACTTTGGGAGGCTGAGGCGGGTGGATCACCTGAGGTCATGAGTTCGAGACTAGCCCGACCAACATGGTGAACCCCATTTCCATTAAAAATACAAAAATTAGCTGGACTTGGTGGCAGGCGCCTGTAATCCCAACTACTAGCGAGACTGAGACAGGAGAATCACATGAACCTGGAGGGCAGAGGTTGCAGTGAGCTGAGATCGTGCCATTGCACTCCAGCCTGGACAACAGAGTGAAAAACATAAAACAAAACAAAACAAAAAACTGGTTGAAATAACATCTTTATGGCTAAAATTTAATCACCCAGGAAATCTAATTAATAGGTACGTTTTGAGAATATTCTATTCCTCAAATAGTGCAGTTTCTTCACGCCTTACAATACACTATAGCTTATTTGCTAGAAAATACTATTGTCTCACATTTTGTCTTTACATTTTGAATCATTTATATCTGGCATTTAATTGGATAGTGATTTTTAAAATTTGATTTGCACTTATTTTAAAGATAATTATGCAGGGAATTTTTTTTTTTTTTTTTTTTTTTTAGTTTATTCTTGCTTAGTGCTATCTAAACATGCAACTTTTGTTCACAGGAGGGCATCATTACTCAGAAAAGAAGTGATTTATGGAGTAATTAAAACAAACTAAATCTTCGGTAACTAAATGTAAATTATAAGTGAATGCTCACTTGGTCTGACCTCTCTAATCTTTTTAAACATAAAATATTTATATTGTTGCCATTAGTATGTTAATAATCCTGGGTTTTAGAAATAGTTTTATTTAATTTTCACTTTGATTATTTGTTTTTTCTAAGTCAGAGATACTAAAATGAATGGGCATTTTTACTAAAACTAGGAATAGTGCCAGATGAAAGCTAGATGATTTTAAAACTATGAATAAAATAGAGTTACAATTACACACATATACTCACACGCTCATTTGTTTTCAGTTAAACATTTCTGAGTACACATATAGGTACCTGTCAATATTTCCTATGTAAGAGTGTATTTGTTTTTATATAGCACATAAGAATTCTCTCAAAATTATTAATGTATTCATTAAATTTGCTTATTTATTATTCAAACATTATTCAATAAATTGTGAACAATAAATCATTAGAGATTCCCCTGCCATCAGCCACAATCTGTAACTTGTTAGTTGGTGACAATTATATTTTTTAGATTAAACTGAATTGAAAAACTAAAACACTGATATTGGTAAATGTTGCAAATATGTGAAGAACTCTTCCACATGTTACTATTAAAAAATGTGAACAAATAAATAAATAGGACAAGAATTTAGAAAGCAAGTAAGAGATGAATGAATGTTTGGGTTAATATTTTTATATAAATACAGCACTCTAAATTCAAACATACATAAAGGAGTACATATATATTTTTACAGATAAGTAACTAGAAATTATGACTATATGGTGTATAATACAATGATGAATTAATATATTTACATCAACAATGATTTATTCAATATTTAGAGTTATAATTGATTTTATAAAAATATATTCAGACATCATAACATTTTTATTAAAATGTTTATATTATGGGTGACTGTATGTTCTTTTTGACATTTTATTAAAAAGAGATGCTTTAAAATATGCTTAATAATCTTGCTCAAATAAACTAGAAATTAGTTTATACATTTGTGGATATCATCAGAAATTTTAATAAAACTAACTTTTAGTAATATTTTATTTTATTTATGTTTCTTTTCTATGGAAAAGTAAAAGTGATGAGATTAACTCATTTCCACAACAGATTTCATGGTTCAGTTACAATCTGTTTTCTAAAAATGGGAAGTCGACTCAATATGAATGTTTAGCATGCAGTTAATATCTAGAATATATTACTATGATACTGGTCATTTTTACTCCCCTTAAAATACGCTGTTAAGAAAAGAAATCAAGAAAGAAGAATGTTCTTAATATAACACAGCACAAAGAGGAATCATATTGTTCTCTGAGAAATTCCTCATAAATGTATGTTTAGAAGTATTCTTGGAGGGAACTTGGTACACTTCTTTCACTTTCCTAGAGCATAATGTGATTTGTTCCGAAGTTAAACCACAATTAACTGTGTACAATCAGAAATCAAGTTTTTTTGTTTGATGCAATAAAATACAACTTATTGATATAATAGAATATGACTCAGATTTATAAAGTTTCATTGTTATAGTTGTAGCTATGTTTTAGCCACACAAAAGCCAATACCATTGTGAAAATCAGCAGTATTCTATAAAAGTGGAACTGCTGTACCACATTCTGCTTGAATACTTGGTTCAAAAAGATATTTGACCTGATAATTACTTTACAGTAAATTATAGAAACAGTATTTAAAATGTTATAATGTTCAATTTAAAAACTAATTATAACAATTTTCATGGTTAATAGCATTTAATATATTAGTTTTAAAACTACATAAACTATTTAATTTTTAAGTCTGTGTTTTCCTTTATTACTAAAGACAAAATTATTTTCTCCTAGAAAGTCTGCATTTATTATATTCTAATTACAATCTTATTGTTCTGGTTCTTGTGTAATGATAATGGAGAAATAACAAATTTGTCCCATGTCATACAAAGAGTGGAGAAAAATAACCTGTGTGCTTTTGATGAGTTAAACTGCTGTACCTACACTCATGAAATTTCAAGAGAGTAACTCTCAATGACGTTCCAGTTATTTCCGCCTATATCGCCATTCCCAAATACCCTAGCGATATCTACAATATTAGGCATATTGTAGCAAAACTTCTTTCATTTGTCTTTAGCATTTCATTGTCTTTAACCCCCACAAGTGACATCCGGTTTTAAAATTCAACTTTGTTCATTTATTTAAATGTACTCAAGCTTAAAAATGGCATTTAAACCAATGTATTTGGGAATATAGAATATGAGAGACAGAGATGGGTTTGGGGGAGGAGAGAGAGAGAGAGAGAAATATGGAGGGAGAGTTACAGAAAGAAGAAGAGAGATGAATACATCTAAGCTGTTTCTGATTATTTTCAATTATTGCTTGATTTAAACCTGCTTCTATCCATCTACTTCCCCACAAACCTGTTTCAGAAATTATTTGTCTAGAAAAACTTGATGTCTACTTGCTCTGAAGTTTTTGACTCTCCAGGATGGCACAGTTGTTAATGTATTAGTAGATTTTAAATCCTACTGCTTTCTGCAGATCTTTTTATGAATGCTTGTAAGGCATGTCAGAATTGGGTTTGAAAGCAAAATCATATGCTGCCATATGGAAAATTAGAAAGAGAGCAGTTTAAGACTGGTGATTTTTAAGAGAATGGAAATACATATTTTCACGTGAACTTCAAAAAATTTACATGCTATCTTAAATATCCTTCTCTGAGCTGAACCTGAGCATTGAAAAAAAAAAAAAAAAAAAAAGGAAGGTTCAAGTTGAATTGATATTAGGTAACCAGTACAATAATTCTGATATAGAAAAAAGTTTCTAGCACCTGAACTTGACCTAAGCTGACTTTTTTTTTTCATGTCTGCTGTCTCACACTTGATGTGTCACCAGTCACACTATACTACTTCTGCACACGCCAGGTTGTGTGTTGCTGCTTGCTTTAATTATGTTCTTTACTCCTTCCTTTTCCATTTCTTTACTAACGCTTCTTGAGCACCTACTAAGTGTCAGACTTTGTGCTACATATACAGTGAGAAATAACATACAACATGCCCTCACAGTGTTTGCTAAAGCAAGATTCATATTCTAAAGAAGAAAGTTTTTTTCATTTTTGCCAACATGGATGAACCTGTAGGACATTATGTTAAGTGAAATGAGTCAGAAATAGAAAGACATATACGCATCATTTCACTCCTTTGTGAAGTCTAATGGAAGTAGAGAGTAGACTGATGACTTCCAGGGCTGGAAAGATATTGGTCAAAGGATACAAAATTTCAGTTATGCAGAGGGAAGAATTTCAAGAGAGCTATTGTATAACATGCTGACTATAGTTAACAATATATAGCATTCTTGAAAAATGCTAAGAGAATGGATGTACCAGTTCTTACCACAAAAATGGTAACAATGTGAGGAAATGCATATGTTAATTACCTAGATTTAGTCATTCCACAATGTATATATACTTCAAAACATCATGTCATACTTAGTACAACACATACAATTGTATCTGTCCATTAAAAGAAATTTAAATTTTTAAAAAGAACATGATAAGGAAATGAAAAGGTGCTCTGCTTCCAGGTGGTAGAGATGGATGGCTTATCTTTTTGACTAATACACTGAGTGAATATCTCATCCAGAATGAGTATGATTATTTAATTTCCATCTTCCCAATACAAGGGGAATTAAGAGCAGCTGGAGAAAAATTACAGCCATTGAAACTGCTGCTTTCCTTTCTCCATCATTCATATAAATTCTGCTGTACCTTTATCTCCTCTGTTCTATAATTTTTATCCCTTTTATTTATTGGCTTCTCTCTAGAAGTCATAAGCAATTTCAAGCGCCTTCCCATTATAAAAAAATAACTAGCAATAAAAGCCATCCCCATGATCCTACAACCCCTGGAGATATTATTCAATGTTATTCTTCTATTTTTCTTTCAAGTTTTTTTGATTTTTGTTTTTTGTTTTTACTTTTTATTGCTATTGCTACTTCCTCGCATTCAACTGAACTATCATTTCAATACCACTGGTTTCTATATCCAGTACATGACTATATATACACATGTGAAAGTCAATAATTGCCAAATGTAACACATAAGTTTTTTCAATTCAACTATTAAAAATACCCCAGAAGGATTTGCCATGTTTTTACTATCTGTTTGTAGACCCATTGCAACCATGGAGACCACAGGCCGCTGTTATTTCTTGCTCTATCTGCTTCTCTTTAATTATGTTTTATCTTCATTTCCTTGGCATTATGTCCTTTATGTAGCCATCTTCTAATTATTTGGGTAATTTAAACAGTTCTCCTGATTTCAGCTAATGAAAATAAATCCTGTAACTTGTCCTGAAATAGCAGAGGGTGCTTTATTGACAATATGTTCAAGTCTGACCTCTTTGATATTTGAACCTCTCCTCTTCTGATATTCTTTATTGTAGTTACTAACACGACATCAACATCTTAGAAATCACTATTAAAGTCTGCCTTGCTTTAATCTTACAATTCATTGATTGATTGTTGAATTCATATGAATTTCTGTTTGTATCCTCCTGAGTTGATTTCCTAATCTTTATGTTTATTATCATGTCAGTAACTTAACTTGTGTTCGCTTTATATCCTAACTGTGTCCACCTACTTATGTATCTTACCTATAACTATCCATAACCATCTTTCCAGTTGCTGTCAAGGTGCATATCACCCTATATTTTCCCTACATACAACCGTTTATTGACTTCCCCGTGTGTGAGATGAACTGACCAGATCCTTTCCATGACACTTAAAGCCATCATAGATTGTATGCCCATGAAGCCAGCCTTGTCACGTTACGATCAAACAACATATACTGCTTACATTCACCATAGTTTACACATTTTGTTTAGTATTTTTAAATTTTATTTATAATTCACATTGCAGTTCATCATTTTCTTAGTTTGTTTTGTCTCCTCTGCCAGGAATGTTCTTTCCATCTTCCTCTTTAATGAACTTACTTTCAACTTAATATTCTAGATTAATTTCTGGATGAGTGTTATTACCTCAGGAATAATTTCATGTCCCTGCCCTGCACATGCACACTGCATAAACCTGGATATCCACAAGCTTCATTATGTGCATCTCTCTTTCTTATTCACTTCACAATTTTATAACAATCAGATTATAGGAGAGTCTTCTGTAATATACTCCAAACTCCTTTGGGGGCAGTAATTCCATATTATTTATCAGTCTTTGTCTTTGTATACAATTTTACAGGTGCTCAATACATATAGGCTTCTAATTCCAAACAATATATGTGAAAAATGAATGAAATGTGCCATTGTAATAAAGCTTGAATGCTGGGAGTTTAGAATACAAGCTGTTTATTGTTGTTTAAAAAATGGAATAACTGTTTTCCACTTCAATTGGTTATCATGAAAAAAGTGTATGTAAGGTCTTGAAGAAATGTCAACATGAATAAAATAAAATATATTGCAAAAATCAAGGTAAATATAACATCTTTTGTTATTCTATAAGAAGCAAATGATGTAAGAGTTGCCATGTCTTAAAAAATAAGTTTCATTCAGGAACAAAAGCTACTAAACCAGGGCCACTTTACAGAAGGGACCTTTGCTTAAATAATTTAATTTGCCTTGTATCATCTGGCCACCAGTTAAAAGAACGAGTTATAAATTAGCAAAGTCTGTTATATGTTAAGGTGAAATTCAGCATACAAAAATCAATATGAACAGAAGGATCTGATTTTCATAAATTTAACCTAATTATTTGAGATAATTATTCTTCCCAACATTTTCTTACCTTCTTTTGCCCTCATCAGCAAAATCACCAAGACTCTTACTCTTTACATATTTTTCCAGTGGTTTCTGCTTGTTATAAACTATACTGACATTGTGAGCTCTCAAAATATTTCTTAATTAGGTAAGGCATAATTTTCTATTTTTTATAGGTTTTCATGTTGAAAACTGCTTTGAACATTAATAGAAAAAAAATCAGGGTTAAATAGTGCTTTAAAACTTCAGTTTTAGGAAGAATATTCTCTGAAAAGCATTATTTCCTATGCGGATACTGCAAAGGTTTAAGTTACAAATATTGTCGATCTCACAGCTGTTCTCCTTTAAGCTATCATTATGTCAATTTTCCTTTAAACCGTTATTTATGATGCACAAATAGCTTTTATATTTCAAAAAAGGAATTTTTTTCAGAAGAGAGAACAATACTAGAAGCTACTTAATAGTAAATCATATCTCATATTTTGTTCTATGTGACCTTTTTTTATGGCCTTCAAAGTTTGACCCTAATGTAGATATGTGATTGTCAATGATTTATTTTCCTTTTCTTTTCTCTTACTATTTTTTTTTTGTGGATTGCTGTTAGTGTTAATCTTTGTAGTTTATGTTACAGGTCATCAGACTATTAAGAACCATATCTGTACCTAATGGAGAGGACTATATATTGCCTGTAGATAGTGACATGAGGTAGACACTGTGACCTAATGGATTTTGTGTCTCTTTTGATTTGAGAGTGAGAGCATCTTCCTTTGTGTTATATATAATTGTTTTATGTTGGGCAGATGCATTGAGTTGTTTAAATATGAGTCAAAACGTGAAAATGTGTGCTGAGTGACAAAAATGTGAAATCTTTACTTCAGTACCCATTTGCCCTCAGATGCAGCCATTGACTTTTCCATCCTTCCTACAATTTACTTCAGGGTAATTAACCTTGGAAGATGTGTTCCTTAGACTCCCATTTCAGCTGACTTATGGTTTGGTTCAACCAGTCACTGATAAAGGAAGAAAGCAGTGTATTTCTCCTTTTCCTGAGCCTCTGGCAGCATTTTTGACAGTGTTAGTTTACATATATGACTCCAATTCTCACTAGAGAAACCCCCTCATGAAACCAGGTTCCACTGAGTGATTCTGGCTCCTGATGTCTTTCATCACAAAAGTAAGGCAGCTTCTTTCTTTTGTGCCTCCATCTGGTCGTAGCCTCCAGCTCTTGGTAATCTCTGGGCTGATTTGTTTTCTGCTTGCCTTCTCCATCATTTTATAATCAATACTTGAATTAAATAACATCTATTTTAAGTACCCAGAATGGCTTCTGTTTTCCTATTGAACTCTGGTAGGTATAGGAAAAGACAGCAAATACCAGGATCAGTGGATATAGATCCTGCTGGTGCAGATGAATTGATGGAGTTAGGGAGCAGAGGGAGTAAACCAGAGGAGAAGAACTGGTTAGAAAATAGGATATTTGAAACAGCTATTGCGTTTGCAATTATTAATAATAACTAAGTCTAACCATAGAAATTAACGTCCGAGATACTTGGAGGAAAGTGCCATTGTAAGAGAAAACAAATTGGAACTGAGAGGTCAGAGGATTGAAAAGAACCTGACAAAGACTTTCTCCATGACCAAAATTTTGTCAGGCTTTTCTGAGTAATTTTCTCCTCTAGGTCCCAACCTCTGGATTTCTGTATCTGTATTTGCCTTACCCAATTTTAGGAAGAAATTCTGCTGAGTCAGTTTTAGCCAGAATCCCCACGTTCTATATCTAATTGTCCACAAAATCTGAGTAAAATCCTCATCATCTACCATCCGTCAGGTGATATCTCATTACCCTGGCCTGCCTTCAGCAAAAATCCTCTTAGGTCTGTTTAACTGGAACCTTGACCCCCAGTCTTGATGTTTTCTGTTTCTCATTCACTGACTTTATGACTGCGACATAAGTGTGTGGTGTAAAGGCATTTGATTTAAAATTAGGGAGAACATTGTTTAGGAAAGAGGAGAATGGTCTAGAAAAGGCAATGGAGAGGACGGAAGACAGCTCTCCTTGTCTAAATTTCTTAGACTTGCAGGAAAGAAAACAACCCCAACTTAAGAGAGCTTCAAGAAAAGCAGCGTCCTTAAGGGAGAACACTTTTTAAGTAATAAAAAAAGGAGGAAAATACCAGAGAGCGTGTTGAGAATGTGTGGGATTTTACCAACATACGAACTGAATCCCCAAGGACTCAGTGGAAGGGATTCAAAATTTAGAAACAGTAATAAATGTGAGTGAGAAAAGCAGATATATAGATATATAGAAAATATAATCCAGGGAATAGGAGATCAACAGCAAGTTCTGAGTTTGTTGAAGGCAGGTAGGGATTTTTGTCTGTTGGTTACAAAGCAGATGATGGTATTGTGTCTTGGAGTGATAATGAGGGATAAGGTGAAGGGGAGTACACATAGGCAGTTGATGACTAAGAACTCCTGGACTGTTACTCCTGTTTATAAAGTTGGAATGAATCATTCTTTTCCTCTCAATTTCCGAGTATTTCACTGGTTGTGATCTGACATGTATTACCTTTCGAATGGAATTATTTTCCCATTCCCATACAGGATCAATTTCTTAATACTTACAAAGTTATCCGGAAAAGCCAGAAATGTCCATCATACCTAACCCTTATTCTTCCAGAAATAGGTAATACAAAATGTCAGGGGAAATATTTGTATTTTATCACCTGATGGAGTGTCAGAGATTTTAGTGATTTGCCATTGGAATTTTTAAAAAATCTTATGTGAATATCAAACTGGCCCATTGTTTTCTACCAGCCACTAACCACAATAGTTTTCCTTATTTCTTTGCATTCCTAAATGCTGCCAGCCACTCTTAGGGACTTATCATCCTGAAATTCAGGACTGGCACTGGATCTTGGTCAATAATCATTTTCTAAAGTATAATTGACACCTCTGTAAACCTATAATTAGCTTTATACAACACAAGATGCCACATATTTAGAATTGTTGAAAGATTAGTGAAGAGTATTTTAATAACCTTAAATTTGCCAGACTTTTGTCAGTACCTGGGTTAAATAGAGTATCTACAGATTTGCTACTCAGGTATGATTTTGTTTGATTCATTTAATTCAGTCTGTGATTATTGAATGCATATTGTGCTAGATACTCAAAATCCAAAAAAGATAACTAAATATTTTGTTCCTTTTGAGGTGCTTTAGTTATGGTTTCTAAAGCTTTTAAAATTCTTTACGTAGTATTGTATTAGGCCGACAGTTTGAAAAAGATCATTCATTAATTTATTCACTAATTATTTCAAGCATTCTGTGTCTTTAGCAAGGTAGCAGAATACATAATACATCAAAAATGATAATGTTACTCTATATCTTCAAAAATATTTTTCTTTTATGATTTTAGCTACATCATTTTATTTTATTTGGCTATTTCTCATTATAAGTGATATATTGTAATTGAAATAAGTCTTTGTCAGTGATAAAATATAGTATCTCATATCCACACATATATTCTTCAGTTATATGTATAACATTTCATAAGTATTTTTCATTGACAAGACAATGCTGATTTCAACTAAATTTATTTACAGTAATTTCTAAGTCAAATACTCAAGTGACAGATGCCTAAATTATCTAAGCCATCAAAGAAATTTGCAGTTTCTCAACAGTTCAGCTGTTTCACCTGTATAAAAAGGCAAACTTACGGCACATTTTAAAAGAGAAATTGTGAGAACAAATTCACAATGTTTACTTCCTTTAGAAAACCTATGCTTGATGAAATTTGGTAAGTAATGCAGGAGCTGGCATACTAAGTTTTGGATGTGATTAAAATTTTGGTTAAGCATTTAACTGATAGATGTATAAACTTCACTTTTGCAGAAGTACGATTACTGGAATTTATGATACACACATTTCAACACTCATAGGAGTTGCCAAATTTCTCTACAAAGTGATTGTTGCGAATTATATTATTACCAGAAATTCATATTTGTCCTTTGTGTATCCACATTAATATTGTTTATGAATACTAGTTTTTAATGACTGTGTGATATGAAATGATATTATGTTTATTTAATTTTAATTGTCTTGATTACTAGTGGGATTGAACAACCATTTCTTTCTTTTTGTTGTTGTTTTTTACTCTTATTTTAGATTCAGCAGTTATGTGTGCAGATTTGTTACCTGGGTATCGTGTGTGATGCTTAGGTTTGGAATATGAATGATCATATCACCCAGGTACTGAGCATAGTACAGGATAGGTATTCAACCCTTGCCCCCTACCCTCCTTAATCCCTCTAGTAGTCTCTAGTTTGTATTCTTGCCACCTTTATGTCCATGAGTACCCAGTGTTTAGCTCCCATTTATGAGTGAAAACACATGGTATTTGGTTTTCTATTTCTGCATAAGTTTGCTTAAGCTAAAGTTTCTCCGGCATCATTCATGTCGCTGCAAAGGGCATAATTTTGTCCATTTTTATGGCTGCATAGAATTCCATGGTGTATATGTGCTACATTTTCTTTATCTGATCAACTATTGATAAGCACCTAGGTTGATTTTATGTCTCTGTTTTTGTGAATAGTGTTTTGCCTCAATGAACATGTGAGTACATATATGTTTTTGATAGAATGATTTATTTTCTTTTGGATAGATAACAAGTAACGGGATTACCAGATCAAGTGCTAGTCATGGTTTAAATTATTTAAGAAATCTCTGAACTGATTTCCACAGTGGCTTAACTAATTTACCTTCCCACCAACAGTGTATAAGCATTCCCTTTTCCCTGCAGCCTTGCCAGCATTTTTTATTTTTACTTTTTAACAATAGCCATTATGACTGATGTGAGATTGTATCTCATTATGGTTTTAATTTGCCTTCTCTGATGATTTAGTGATGTTAAACATTTTTCCATAAGTTTATTGGCCGCTTCTATCTCTTCTTTTAAGAAGTGTCTTGAACAACTTTTGCTTTATCCGTCAAGAATCCTGGTTTCTACCACTTGAGTTGTCCTTAAAATTATTTTTGTAAAAAAAAGCTTTTTATTCATTTTTAATTTTTATTCATCAATGTATAGAATATATATATATTCTCTATATTAATGCTTTGTTGCAAATATATGGGTTGCAAATACGTTTTTATTGCATTTCATTATGTATACTTTTATTAGAATTTTAATCAAGAACATTGTAGTTTCAAATGCTACTATAAGAAATAATAGAGAGAAGACCTGTGTACACTTTATCCAGTTTCTTACAATGGTAAAATTTTGCAAACCATATTATAAAACAACTAACATATTGGTATTTGTACAATTCATAGATCTTACTCAGATTTATCCAGCTTTACTTACATCTGTGTGCGTGTGTGTGTGCACGTGTGTGTGTGTGTATGAAAGAGAGAGTATATGTGTGTTTAGTTCTATATAACTGTACCACATGTGTAAGTTCACATATACACCACCACACTCAGGATATACTGAACAACTCCATTACCAAAAGGATCCCTCCTGTCGCCTTTATATTACCACGCCCATCTCTTCCCAGCAATTCTCTGTCACTGATCACCTCCACTTCAGTCCCTGTCCCTAACCACTAGCATGCACTAACCTGTTTTCATTTCTAAAATGTTGTCATTTTAAAATGTCTTATATATGAAACAATACAGTTGCTCACCTTTTGAATGTGGATATTATTTAGTTTTTATTTTTATTTTAATTCTTGTGTACATGTGCAGGATATGCAGGTCTGTTACATAGGTAAACATGTGTCATGGTGGTTTGCTGCACCTATCAAAACATTGCCTAAGAATTAAGCTCAAGATGCATTAGCTATTTTTCCTAATGCTCTCTTTTCCCCAACTCCACTCTCTGACAGGCCCCAGTGTGTGTTGCGCCCTAGTGTGTGTCCATGTGTTCTCATTGTTTAGCTGCCACTTATAAGTGAGAACATGCGGTGTTTAGTTTTCTATTCCTACGTTGGTTTGCTGAGGATAATGGCTCCATCTCCATCTATGTCCCTGCAAGGACGTGATTTTATTCCTTTCTTTTTTGTGGCTGCATAGTATTCCATAGTGTATAGGTACCACATTTCTTTTTTTATCCAGCCTATCATTGATGGACATTTGGATGAATTCCATGTATTTGCTACTGTGAATAGTGCTGTAATGAAAGTACGTGTGCATGTATCTTTGTACAAGAATGATTTACATTCCTTTGGGTATATACCCACTAATGGGATTGCTTGGTCAAATGATATTTCTGGTTCTAGATATTTGGGGAATCCCTACACTGTCGTCCACAATGGTTGAACTAACTTACATTCTCACCAACAGTATTAAACCATTTTCCTATTTCTCTGCAACCTTCCCAGCATCTCTGTTGTTTCTTGACTTTTTAATAATTGCCATTCTGACTGGCATGATATGGTACCTCATTGTGATTTTGATTTGCATTTATCTAATGATCAGTGATGTTGAGCTTTTTTTCCATATATTTGCTGGTCGCATGAATTCTTCTTCTGAGAAATGTCTGTTAATGTCCCTTGCCCACTTTTTAATTTTTTTTTTTTATAAATCTGTTTAATTTCCTTGTAGATTCTGGATATTAGACCTTTTCTGATGAATGGCTAAATTCCTGGACACATACACCTTCCCAAGGCTGAACTAAGAATAAGTTAAAACCCTGAATAGACCAATAACAAGTTTTGAAATTGAGGCAGTAATAGCCTACCAACCAAATAAAAGACCAGAACCAGATGGACTTAGAGCTGAATTCTACCGGAAATACAAAGAGGAGTAGACACCCTTCCTTCTGAAACTATTCCAAGCAATTGAAAGGAGAGACTCTTCCCTAACTCATTCTATGAGGCCAGCATCATCCTAATACCAAAATATGGCAGAAATACAACAAAAAAGGAAAACTTCAGGCCAATATCCCTGACAAACATTAGTGTAAAAATTCTCAATAAAATTCTGGAAGGCCAAATCCAGCAGCCCATCAAAAAGCTTACCCGCCACAATCCAATTGGCTTCATCCCCGGGATGCAAGGCTGGTTCAACATACACAAATCAATAAATATAATTCATCACATAAACAGAACTAAAGACAAGAAACACATGATTATTTAATTAGATGGAAAAAAAGGACTTCAATAGAATTCAACATTTCTTCATGTTGAACTCTCATAACCTTATGAACTCTCATAAACTAGGTATTTAAGAAACTTACCTCAATATAATAGCCATTTATGACAAACCCACAGCCAATACCATACTTAATAGGCAAAAACTGGAAGCATTCCTATTGAAAACTAGCACAAGACAAAGATGCCCTCTCTCACCACTCCTACTCAACATAGCATTGGAAGTTTTGTCCAGCAGAATCAAGCAATAGAAAGAAATAAAAATTCCTCTCTTCAAATAGGAAAAGAGGAAGTCAAATTCTCATTGTTTACAGATATCCTGATCCTATATCTAGGAAACCTTATCGTCTCAGTCCAGAAGCTTCTTAAGCTGGTAAGCAACTTCACCAGTGTCTCAGGATACAAAATCAAAGTGCAAAAGTCACAAGCATTCCAATACACCAACAACCAGCAAGCTGAGAGCCAAATAATGACTGAGCACCATTCACAATTGTTACAAAAAGAATAAAATACCTAGGAATACAGCTAAAAAGGGAATGTGAAGGACCTCTTCAAAGAAAACTACAAACCACTGCTCAAGGAAATCAAAGAGGACACAAAGAAATGGAAAATTGTCACATGTTCATGGATAGGATGAATGTGGATTTTTATTTAGCATAATCCTTTCAAGATTCTTCTGAGTTATTGAATGTGTATATAGTTTTTTCTTTTCCATTTAGAATAGTATTTCATTCTGCGCATATATACAGTTTAGTCATTCACCTGTTGGATAACTGAGCTATTTCCAGTTTGAGCTCTAATGATTAAAACTACCATGAATATTTTTGTTCAAGTTTTTTTGAGAAGATAAGTTTTCAAACGATAGTTTAGTTTGTATGTAATTATGTGTTTACTTTTACAAGAAACTGACAAATTTGTTCCCAGAGTATATGCACCATTTTACCTTCCCACCGGCAATATATGATTGACCCTTTTTCTTTGCATCTTCATCTGCATTTGTTGTCCTATTTTTTTAAAACAAATTATTTCAGCCATTCTGGTGTAGTGATATTGTGGTTTTGATTTATATTTTCTTGCTGCATAATAATGTTGAATAGCTTTTCATGTGCTTATTTGCCATTTTTATGTCCTCTTCATAACTTTGGCCATTTTATAATTAGACTTTTTGTTTGTCTGGCTGTTGAATTTTGATTTTTCTTTTTGTGTATTCTAGACATAAGACTTTGTAGGATAGGAGTTTGGCAAATCTTTTTGCCTTGTCTGGTGTTGATCTTTTTATTTTCTTTATAGGTCTTTGGCAGAGCCCATATATTTCTATTTAAATTATGGAATGATCTTGTCTATGTCTATGAAAATTATTTCTGGCACCTTTACTAAAATTGCATTAAATAGCTTTAGAGAATTCTGCAAACAAATGTCATCCCTACTATACTGATTCTTCCAATTCATGAACAAAAGTTATGTATCTTCATTAATTTAAGCCTACTTGATTTTCTTCATCAGCATTTTGTAACTTTAATTGTACAAATCCATACAGAGTCTTTTAAGTGTTTATATTGTAAATTATTTGGAGTGATTGTACATAGTATTGTGTTTTCATTAAATTTCTGCATTTTCATTTTTTTATATTGAAATGTGTGTTGTTTTTTTTTAATTGATCCTGAGACTTAAAACATTTAGGCATTTTGGGGGTTCGAATTGTTGGAATTTCTTATGTAATAAGAAATAATCATGTAGTCTACAATTGGTGAGTTTCGTCTTTTTCAATCTGTATTTCTCTATCTTGCCTTATTACACTGAATAGAATTTTCAGTACTATGTTGAATAAGAGTAGAGTGAACAGATGTGCTGTCCTTATTTCCAATCTCGTATAGGAGAGAATTCAGTCTTTCACCATAAAGAATTGTATCAGCTATAAGCTTAGGGTGATGTTAATTTTCAAGTTGACGTAATTCCCCTCTATTTCTAACTTTTTAAGAGCTTCTATCATGAATGGTTAATGGATTTTGTTAAATGCTCTTGTGTCAATGGATATGATCAACTGATTTTTCTTCATTAGTTAGTGGATATGGTAGATTACATTATTGATTTTTGAGTGTTGAACCAGCTTTGAACCGAGAAATAAATCCTACTTGATCATGGTCTACAATTATTTTCATATATATTGCAGTTGATCTTCTAATATTTTGAGATTCCTTATATATCAACTTTTTTACATGCGAAATTGTGAGAGATATATGTCTATAGTTTTATTTGATTTTGTACTATCTTTGTGAATTTTGGTATTAGGGTAATACTAGCCTAGTGAAATGATTTAATGAATATTCCCTTTTCTAAAATTGCTAATTCTTTGAATGTTGTGATTCTCTAGTGAAACAATCTTAGATTGGTGATTTCTTTTCTGGGAACTTTTGTATTAATAATTTCATTTTAAAATGATTGATTATAAGGCATCATGTTTGAGTTTCACTCATTTGTGCTTTCTGAAGAACTGTTCCATTTTTTTTTAATTAATGTTCCCCAAGGCACTTATAGTATTCTTCTTTTTTTTTTTTTTTGTCTTGAGATAGTCTCACTCTGTCACTCAAGCTGGAGTGTAGTGGCATGATCTTGGCTCACTGCAATCACCTCCTAGATTAAGCAGCTTTCCTGCCTCAGCCTCCAGAGTAACTGGGATTACAGGCACCTGACACCACACCCAGCTAATTGTTGTATTTTTAGTAGAGACTGGGTTTCACCACGTTGGCCAGGCTGGTCTTGAACTCTTGTCCTCCAGTGATCTGTCTGCCTCAGCCTCCCAAAGTGCTGAGATTACAGGCATGACCCACCGTGCCCAGTCAGTATTCTATTATTAATGGCTGTAAAATTTATATTATATCCCCGATTTCTTTTCTCATATTGACAATTTGTGTTTTCTCTTTTATTTCTGCTAGTCTTACTAATTAATTTTATTTTGAAGAACCAGTGTTCATCAGTGTTCTCTATCATTTTCCAATTTTCAATTTTATTGATTTTTGCTCTGAATATTTCCTTCCTGCTTTTTGCTCTGAGTTTAATTTGCCCTTCTATTTTCCAGTTTCTTGATGTAGAAACTTTGAGTTTTGACTTGAGACTAGTCCTTGTTTGTAATGTAAGCACTTCATGCTATAAATTTTTCTCTCAGCATTGCTTTAGCTGCATCTCTTGCATTTTTGTATATTCCATATGTACTTTCATTCTGGTCTACATTTTTTAAAGATTTTATATTTGACTTACAAACTATTTAAAAATGTGTTGTTTAATTTTCATGTGTTTAGAGATTTTCCTGTGGTCATTCTATTATTGATTTCTACTTCAGTGTCATTGTTGGCAGAGAACACATTCTGTCTGATTTCATTCATTTTAAATTTATTGAAATTTATTTTATGAATTAGCATACAGACTATTTCAATTAATATTCTGTTGATTTTTGAAAAATGTGTATTCTGCTGTTGTTTGGTGAGGGGTTCTATAAATATCGGTTAGATCCTGCTGGTGGATTGTGCTGTTCAGATTTTCTATATCTTTTGTGATTTCCTATCTAGTAATTCTCTCAGTTGCTAAGTGGGAGATACAGTTTCCAGTTATATTTTTGGATTTGGTTTTTACTTTTTCAGTTCTAGATATTTTTGCTTCATGAATTTTGAAGGATTCTTGTTTACTTAGGACACAGTTGGGATTGTTAGGTATCTTGTTAAATGGATCGTCTGCTATTATTAAATTTCTTTCTGTCTCTAATAGCTTTCTTGGATTTGATATCTAGTTTATTAGGCCATATATATTATATATGAATAAAGTCACACATGTTTCTGTTTTATCCTAAATGTTTTAAACAGCATTTCCCTTTCCATCCTTTAACTATCAGCCTACCTATGTTGTTGAATATGAAGTGTATGTCTTCACTTTGTTTAGGGGAAGACTCTCAGGTCCACTAAGAAGGACTCTGTGGCTGGGTCTCTCTTGTTGGTTCTGCCCATCTTTATTGGGCTATCCCAGTGGAGTAAGGAAATATCAGGCCTAAATGGGATGGCCAGAAGAATGGCCACTAACTGATGCCAGAATTTCTGATCATTCATTTGCCATTGGTGTTTCACTCACCTGATATTAGAGGGTATTCATTTCAACATGGTGAAAAAATTAGCCTACATAGGATGCCTTGTTTTACTAGGTTTCAGGTTAAGAAATGGCCTGCAAGGCTTCTTCTGTTGTGTGGGCAAATGTAAGATGCATACTGCTGATGCAATGTTCTCAAATCCAGGGTTCCAAACCAGTTATCAGCATTGTCTTTTGCTTGCCTCTTGAGTAATTTATAGAGTTTATAGTTGTGCTTAGCAGGGAGAAGCAAGAAGAAATAGTTCTACATCATATCCAGATTGGAAATGATGCTGGTTTTGGACATTTTGAATATAGCAACTTTAGAGCTATCAATTTTATCATTATTTTTCCTTATGATTTATACATTTTAAGTCTTGTTCAAGTATTTTTCCCTACACTGATGTCACATGATATTACATATTTTCTATCAAAATACATGTGTTTTTACCTTTAGACGTTAAAATCTTTAATTCACTTGATTTTATCTACTTTAAAGAAATAATCTAATTTTGAAATTTTCTCATAGTCTAGTGAATTTTCCTGGTAACATATGCTAAAAAGTTTCCTGCTTTTAAAATACATTTTTTTTCATATATGTTTTGTGTTTCTAGGCTATAATTTTATGGCGATATATTTATATTTCACCCTGTTAATATGACTTAATATGACAATATTTTTATAACCATAATAATTCATTTTTAATTGATACAGTGAGTCACTACATATTTCTGAAAAATTGTCTTAGGTTTTAACACTTTCCACTTTTATAAAATCACCTTGTTCAGTTTCATCAAAAACTATGTTGTGTGTTTGAATGAAATTACATTTACTTTACAGGTTAATTTGGGCAGATTTTCCAAGTTTTCAAATCTTCTCTTCCATAAAATTTGTTTCTCCATTTATTTAAACATTCTATTCCTACAGAATGTTAAAATTTTATCTGTAAATGTTTTGCATAATTTTTATATATGTATTTCTTTTTCTTTCATTTTTTTTGGGGGAGGGTGAGGAACAGAGTCTCGCTCTGTCACCTAAGCTGGAGTGCAGTGGCGCAATCTTGGCTCACTGTAACCTCCACCTCCCAGGTTCAAGCAATTCTCCTGCCTCAGCTTCCCAATTAGCTTGGACTATAGGTGTATGCTGCCATGCCTGGCTAATTTTTTTGTATTTTAGTAGACACAGGGTTTCACTGTGTTGCCCAGGCTGGTTACAAACTCCTGACCTCAGGCTGATAGATATATTTCTAGGCACTGTTATCTCCCATGGCTTTTGCAAATTATTTATTCTTTAAGTTTTTTAATCAAATTATTTGTCATATATAATATATATGATATATATAATATATATTATATATCATATATGATATATATAATATATATTATATATCATATATGATATATATATGAAAGGGATGTTCTTTCATCAAATAAAGTTACTGAATTCTCTTATAATTATATTGATTCCAATTCTCTTATAATTATATTAATTCCAAAGAAGATTACTTAGATATTTTCTGTAATCATTTTTATGGTCTGAATGTTTGTGTCACCCTGAAATTCATGTGTTGAAATCTAATCACAATGTGATGATATTCCAAAGTCGACCCTTTGGGAAGTGATTAAGCAATGAGGAAGAAGCCCTCTTGAATGGGATGAGTACCCTTATAAAAGAGGCCCCAGAGAGCCACCTTACCTATTCCACCATTTGGAGAACAGGGAAAAGGTGCCCGCTATGAACCAGGAAATAAGCCCTCACTAGGCACTGAATCTACTGCTTATCTTGAACTTGATCTTTGACTTTCCAGCTCACAGAATAGTGAGAAATAAACTTTTATTGTTTATAAAGTACCTAGTCTGTGGTATTTTGTTATAGCATCCTAAGTAGATTAAGAGATCAATTATAAAATGAAAAAAAAATGAGACTTTAAAATTTTTGTCAGATGTACATTTCTAGGAACTTTCTGAAGAAGACCTTAGGATTTTCAAGGTAACGATCATATTGTCAACAAATAGTTACAATTTGACTTCCTCCAGAATCTATAATGAACTCAAACAAATCAGTAAGACAAAAACAAACCATCCCATCAAGAAGTGTGCTAAAAACATAAAAAGACAATTCTCAAAAGGAGATATACAAATTGCCAACAAACATATGAAAAAAAGCTCAACATCACTAATGATCAGGGAAATGCAAATCAAAACCACAATGCAATACTGCCTTGCTCCTGTAAGAATGACCATAATGAAAAAATCAAAAAACGAGACAGTGGCATGGATGTGTGAACAGGGAACACTTCTACCCTGCTGGTGGGAATATAAAATAATACAGCCACTATGGAAAACAGTGTGGCGATTCGTTAAAGAACTAAAAGTAGAACTACCATTTGATCCAGCAATCCCACTACTGGATATCTACCCAGAAGACAATAAGTCATTATTCAAAAAAAAAAAAAAAAAAAGAAAGAAAGAATACATGTACAACCATGCTTATAGTTACACAATTCACAATAGCAAAATCGTGGAACCAACTCAATCACCAAGTGGATAAAGAAACCGTGGTATTATATGATATATAATTTATATTATATGATGGAATACTATGTAGCCATAAAAAGGAATGAATTAATAGCATTTGCAGTGACCTGGATGGGATTGGAGACTATTATTCTAAGTTAAGTAACTCAAGAATGGAAAACCAAACATCGTATGTTCTCACTGATTTGTGAGAGCTAAGCCAGGAGGACACAAAGGCATAAGAATGATACAATGGGCTTGGGGGTAAGAGCCAGTGGGGACAGGGAAAAAAGACTACAAATATGGTGCAGAATATGCTGCTCAGGTGATGGGTGCAGCAAAATCTCACCAATCACCACTTAAGAACTTATGCATGTAACCAAATACCACCTGTACATTAATAACTTATTAAAAAATAACATAAGGGTGAGAAAAGATAAACAAAATAAAAATTTAAATTCAATGTTACTGTTTCTCTGATCTTTGTTCTTTATTTTGTTTTCCTGAACATGTCCCCCAATACAATTTTGAATAGAAAATTTGTTGATCTTAATTTTAAAAGGCCTGCTTCTAAGATTGTATGATGAAACAGGATATATTTTTGCAGGTTTTCGTTAGATATTCTTATCAGGTAAATGAAGTTCTCTTTCATATCTCTTCTATTTGTAGGTTACAAAGAATTGATTTCTATGTTTTTATTTTCTTTTTATAATTGTGTGTCAAAATTGACCAAATAAACTTTGCGCATCTACTTATAACTTTCTAAAAATATGTTACAAGCTTGTTTAAATTAGTAGATGGTAAGCTATCCCTTAATTTCTGAGAAAACATATATTTTATCATGATGTTTTATTTTTGTGTATACATTGGTGGTATAGGTTTCAAATTTTTTTGATTTTTTTAATGTTTGAAAATGTCATTAACCTTCAATCTTTCTCACATTGACCTAAACAAGTTTTGATATGAAGGTTATATACCAGCAAAATTAAGTGTTCTAGAAATTTGTCATTTTTAATACATTCCGGTTAAAAAATTTTGTAGATAAGATAAAAATTATCTTTTACGTGAGAGTTTGCTAACATGTGCCACTAAAAATTTTTCTAGAACAGTAGTGGGTTTTGTATTTTTGTGTGTGTGTTAATGTGTGTGTGTGTATCGAGTGGATGTGTCCCTGCAGTATCTGTTGTTAGCAATCATTTTTCACTTTTATTTTAGTACCAAACATTTTGTCTTGGTCGAACTAATCAGGGGTTATCATTTATTTTGTTTATTTTTATTTGTAATTCTTTTATTATTTCTCATCATGTTATTATTGTATAATCATATATCACCAATAATTTGATATGACTTTATTTCTTATTTTGTTACAATTATTTTAATGCATAATATATTGCTTTCATTTTTGGTTTCTTGATTTTTCTTTTACATTCTTATTCCCCTTTTTTTCATTATTTCAGTATATTCAGTTGCCTTCCTATTATTAACCCATTGAATTATACATGTTACATTAATTTTCAAGCATTCTTATTTTCAAACATTCTTTTTTCATCCGATATCAAATATATAATATATATTTCAATTTATACACTATTCATACAGCACAATTGTTGAATTTAATACTTTTGTCATTCAGTTCTACATATTTTAAATTTATGTTTACTTCACTTTTGATAGATATAATATTTAAATTGTTAATTATTTTAACATAATCCAACAATTTTAAAAAATTGTGTTTTTTCATTGTTTCTTTTTGTATTTTCATTATTTCTTTTTACATTTTATTTTATTTATCTTGATATCTTTAGTAATTTGGAGACTTGCTTTGTTTCCTCCTATTTGGATGAATGTTCCATGTGTATTCTTCTACATCTGTTGGGTACAGACAAAAGTCCATTAAATCAAGCTTATACATCAATTTATTTCACTTATTATTTTTCTACGGTTTTAAAAATTGTTCTTTCTGGTTAATCTAGCATTTATTGAGAAATAGGCATACTAGTTTGGTCAATATTTTGAAGCTTTTTGTTATAAATATTAAAGTTCAGAATCATTTTATATTCACAGTGAATTTCTCCTTCCATAATTTATAAATGTCCATTTTTATCATTTACAATGATTTCTTCTCCAAAGTTTGCCTTCTCAGAAAAAGAATAGAAATATTCCTGTGGCAGAGATAAAGCCCAAACTGAAAATCACAGTAGTACCCTTTGCAAAGATTTTGAGAGAGGAAATATGTCTTAATATGCCATTGTCTTTGATTTTAATCTGTATAGTAGGATACAGTGTGGCCCTTTTAAACTGCCTAAAGCAGGAATTTGAACTGGCTCCTCCCAGAAGTGGCCCTGCCATAATTCTTCTTTTAAAAAACAAGCAAGACAATAAATAAATATAACTTACCTGAAGAATTATAAACCTAGTACCCTACCCGCACAAGGTGAGAAATGAATATTAACGACAAAAGGTCTATTAAATAAATTAATGTAAAACTACTTTGACCAGATATTGCCACAACTGCAACCGAATGAAATTTATGCAGGGGAGAAATGTGCCAATAAAGATGCACTCTTTAAGTTTTGCAACATAAGACATAATTTCCATCACGAATTCAAAAAGCATGAGAATTAGCATTTTCAAGACCAATAACAGAATATTACTCATCAAGAACATAAAAAATATGTCTTAAAAATAAACAAATTTATAAAATAACAAATCAGAACAAATATAACACAAATTTAGATAACATGAAGAAATTAAAAAGACATTAAAAATCAGTGAACGGGTGAAACCATTCTTTTGCAGAGATTAAAAGATAATTTGTGAATTAGTCAATAATTATAAAGAAGCAGAGAGGAATAAGGTAATAGAAAATCAGAGTTAATTGTTAGAGGCATGGAAACTGTAGTAACATGTCTAACAATAAAGAATTAGACAAAGTGGAGAGAGTTGACTTTAAATAGATAATGAAGGTGATTCTAGAATTGATAGCATTCTTGTCTATTCAAGTTCAAGAAGCACAACAGCTCCAGTGTGGAATAAATCCACAGGTAGACATTCAATAGGGAAAAAATAAACTCAAATAAAACGTTTTGAAGCCTCTAAAGAAAAAATGACAATAGCATTTTCTTCATATATATATGTGTGTGTGTATATATATATGTGTATATATATGTATATATATATGTGTATATATATGTATATATATGTGTATATATATGTGTATATATATGTGTGTGTGTATATATATAAAGCAAGGAACCAGAAACTGTGAGTAATAGTACTTGCTTAAGAGCAAGGACAATTGGATTTCCTTTGTTGTCTCAAGTGCTAGAACAGAAACACATATGATAAAGAACTTCAGTAATGAACTCTTAGAACTCAAGAATAACGTGAAGTCAAGCAACATTCTTAATGAATGGACAAAATATTTAAATAGCCACTTCACTAAAATAGTTATATGAATGGTAAATAAGCAAATGAATAAATGCTGACTACCAGAATGCAAATTAAAATCACAACTATATACCCACTAGCAGGGTGACAACTTAAAAATCTTAAAGTCAGAGATGGGTATATAATCTCACACATTCCTGGTGCAAATGCAAAATGGTATAACCACTGTGAAAAACAAAAATGTAAGATTTATAGCAAGTTTCTTTTTTCTAAATAGATGAGGAAATTGCATATTTTTATTTAGTACTTTCCACATGGCAGTCATTGAAATAAGAGATTTACATTAAAGAAGTCAATTATTATATCTCAGTTTCTTAAATATCATCATCATCAACTATTTAAAATGAGAAATAAAAAAAAAACGAAGCTAAAATAACTTGTCTAAGCCCTCACAGCTAGTAAGTGGTTCGTATATGATATGAATCTTACTTTTTCTCTAAACTGTGTTGTAGTATAGGTTGCTATATTTAATCAAATTCCTGCCAGCTGCATAGATTTTCAGTCTTCTAAGGACCCAAATGCAAACAAGAAAAATCTATAGTGCAAAATTGTACATAATTTATTCTTTCTCTGGAAACTTATAATAATAGATTTTTCCTAAATTATCCAATGCAAAATAGTAGTTTCAGAGGCAGTCAATAAGCGGTGTGTGAAAAATATATACTGTGGTCAAATACATTTGGGAAAAGTTAAGATAAAAAGCATAAAAGTTATTTCTTTATTGGAAATTTTTTATGATACCTACAAAAACAATAAATATTTAGGCAAAAATTTAATATGTATTATATTAGTGTCAATAATATTTACAATATTAATTTCTTTATACATAAATTTAATGAATTTATTTCATTAAGAAGATGAAAGACTTGCATACTGAAAATTGCAACGCACTGATGACAGAATCTATAGCAAGTGCAAACAAATGAAAAGACTACCATGTTCATTAATTGGCAGACAATATTTTTTGAATGTTTGTACCACCCTAAAGTGATATACAGATTTAATGCAACCCCTATTAAAATCCCAACGGCACTTTTTACAGATATAAAAAGATAGTATACAAATTATATGAAACCACACAATTATGAATAGCCAAATCAATCTTGAATACAAGAGCAGAGCTGGAGGCATTCTATTTCCTGCTTCAAAATATTTTACAAAGCTATGGTAATCAAAACAGTATACTACTGGCATAAAGACAGGCCCATACATCAATTAAATAGAATTGAGAGTGCAAAAATAAATCTACACATATACTATCAACAGGTCATTTGCAGGGTTGCCAAGAATATACAATGAGAGAAGGACAGTCTCTCCAACAAATGGTATTGGCACAATTGGATATTCATATGCAATATAATAAAATTTGGCCGGTATTATACAGTATTAAAGATTTAAATGTGAGGCATGAAACAATAAAACTCTTAAATAAAATGTACAGGATGGTTTTGTAACTTTAGTCTTGGCAATTATTTTATGGATATGACACTGAAAGCACAGGCAGAAAAACAAAAATAAACAAGTGGGACTACATTTTTAAAAAGTCTCCATATAGAAAAGGAAACAATCAATGAAGCGAAAAAGCAACCTACACAATGGGAGAAAATATTTTTAAATCACATATTTGATAAGGGATTAATTTCCTACATATATAGAAATGCTTAGAACTCAGTAGCAAAAAATTTAAAACCCAAATAGGAAAGGAGCTAAGCACTTAAATAGACATTGCTCCAAATGCAACATAGAAATGTCCAGTGTCACTCAATATTAATGGCCAAAGACTTAATGTCACTAATCATCAGGCAACTACAAATAAAGACCCCAATGAGACATCACTTCACACCTTTAAGGATGACTATTATTTAAAAAAAAAAAAAAAAAAAAAAGACAAGTGTTGATGAGGATGTGTAGTTGGAACCCTTCAAAACTCTTAGTGAAAATGCAAATGGCACACTGCTATGAAAAAATAGTACAGAGGTTATCCCCAAAATTAAAAATATGACTATTACATGATCCAGAAATCCCACTTTGGGGAAGTTATTGAAAAAAATTGAAATAAGGATCTGAAAGAGATATTAGGACTCACATGTTAATTGAAGCACTATTCACAGTAGCCAAGATGTGAAAAATAAATATTCATCAACAGATAAGTGGAGAAAATGTGATGCAGGCAGACCAAAATATTATTCAGCCTTAAAAAGGAAGTTATACAGTATGTGGCAACATGGATGACTCTTCAGTACACTACACTAAGTGCAGTAAGCCAATCACATCAAGACAAGTGCTGCATGATTGTACTTACATGATGTATCTAAAAGTGTCAAATTCATAAAATTAAGGGTCAATTGGTGATTACCAGGAACTGTTGGGAGGGGGGAAATGGAGAGTTACTAATCAATGGATTAAGAAAGATGTATCAGTTCCGTATATCAGATGCACAACATTGTACTTACAGTCGATAATACTGTGTTTGATGCTTAAAAAAAGACTGTGTTGGATGCTTAAAAATCTAAAATATAATAAAAATGTTAAAATAAGATTTAAAATGTAAAATTATATATTTCTTAGTGAAAAAATACCTTATATTAAACTTAACCTATGGTATATAAATTTTAAACTATATCTTAGTAAGAGATGTCAATGTTTTGAACATAAGTCATATTTTTAGTTTACAGTCTTAAATGTTCCTTGATGAAAAATTTAATTCAAGTTTCTTGTTAGCATTTACCATAAAGCAAATTTCAAGACATTTTAATATTAGTTATTTGAACACTAATGGAGAAATTTTTAAAATACTATAATATGCAATGATATGTTCATTATTCACCTTTTATGACATGTTCATTTGCATGAAATTTTCATAGCTGCAAAATAATGTGTAAGAAAATTTTAAAACAAATATAATATTCCTGTCTTACAAATGAATTAAGTAAAATAAGAAATAAATAAGAAAATTAGATTACTTATTTGCTTATAGTAAAAAGATTAGGATTTGACTCTCTTTAAGTGTGCAATTTTTTAGATCACTTTGGCAGGATTGAAATCCTTTTCTCATAGTGTTGGCAATAGAATTCAGTGTTTCTAGAAAATTATTACAATTATTTTAGATCTGCCTTATTAATAAGTTTTAATTAAGTTATAAAATAAAAGTCTCTATTTATATAAATTTGCCTGTAATTATTAGCAAGGATTTCAATGTTCTTTAACATACTGTTTTTAGTTACTTGGATGAGTGTTATAGAATTCTTGGTGTATTTTAAAGGATTATTCTTAAGCATTTGATAACTGTTTTGGATTTGAGCCAATCAATGAAACCTGAACAATGTCACTACAACAAAAGAGAATTAAGAAATAATCAGGAACTACAGGACACAGAGAGGCAGCATTTTATTGTTAGTCCACTTTACATAATTGGTGTCTCACATACTATATTATGTTTTCTCCCAGCAAAATAAAGGAAAATATTCTCTTTTAATAAATATAGGCTTAAATCATCAGCTTTCACTACTGTGTATTATTCAAGATGTATTAAGTACATAATGTATTTAACTTCCATTATACTAGTACAAATGGGGTTGATTACAAAGTTTTGTTAAAATGTATCAATAAAGTTACTTAGACATATATCTTTTTATATCTGTGTATCTTCTTAGATTGAAACTTTAGAAGTGAGGTTGCTATTTCAAAGAAATATGGCATAAGCTCACCATTACCTATACAAGGAAATTTTCCTTAACTCACTCTCCTAAAGGCTGAGTTGTTTTCCTGACTGTGTGTTCCATTTGTGCTGATGCTTATTTATATCTCTGTACTACTACATATTTTTCAATTATTTTCTTATATGTCTAGATCTTTCCAGAAAGGCTGAGATTATCCTATTTTATATGTTTAAAGGCTTAGTATGTATTAAATATTTGTTGATTTGAATGACTTTTACTAAAAGCATAAAGAAATAATTTAGATCCATAAACACTGGAATCATTACAAATATTCTTGAATTATAGAATGGTTGTGAGATATCCCAAGGTTCCAGAGGTTCTCTGGAGTACCTGAAATGAAGCTGCCTCATACTGACAAGATTTTAACTGCTATGTCTAACCGACATGAATAATTAATTAAGTAAATAAATAGTGTCATCAACAATTAAGTAGTATAAGTAATGTAACTAAATTGTCTCTATATTCATCATTTATACATAATTTCTAGTATGAAATTGTACTCTACAGATAGAAACACAGATGCAATTGAGCCTCTTATAATATATGCATATATTTAGTATTCAATAGCTTTTGATTGCCTTTCTTGAAACCCTTGTATCCAGTTCAAATTTGGGAAAATAATTTATTGAGATAAATCTTCACACTCACCCTTGTACCTAAGAAAACACAGTATATGTTTTTGGTGGATGTTTAATAATTAAAAATAAAGGTAAGCTCTTAGGATATAGAATCTATTTTATGAGAAGGTGGGTTAGATTCATAAATTATAAATATATATCTGAAGTTATAAAGTATAAGTTTATAACTTATAAATATATAAGCCCATATTTATGGAGAAACAATAGATGTCAAATACTAGATAAGTTACAAAGTGGTACCTATAAAACACACTTCTCTGAAATGAAGAGATTTATATACAATAAGGTAATGTAATAAATTTTATTAATTGAATGAATAAACATATTTATTAAGCACTTATTACCATTAGGCTGTTTGCTAAACATACAACCCAGCCAATTATAACCTAAATTTAATGGGAAGACAGGCATAATTACAAAATAAACCCATAACTGTAATTTGTATATGATGAGGTAAAAGGATAACAGACAGATTGGGTGTAATCTAAAGTGGAGCATCAGGAGAGCTCCTTCTGAGGAAGATATAATGAATACCGTTATCATAAACACAGTTAAATGGCATAAGCAACATAAAAGAGGTACAAAAATTGTGATAAAATTGTAAGGGATGA
The DNA here is from genome assembly GCF_037993035.2 of Macaca fascicularis. Taxonomy (NCBI): domain Eukaryota; kingdom Metazoa; phylum Chordata; class Mammalia; order Primates; family Cercopithecidae; genus Macaca; species Macaca fascicularis. Next base: position 93,770,634 of record NC_088385.1, read on the forward strand.
AAAATAATGTTTATGTAAATTTGATGAACGCTGTAATATTTGACAAGAATCTTGAGTTATGCGTACAACTTTAGTAAGATCGAAGGAAGAATATTCTAAAAGAATGGATCTTTATAAACAAAAATACTTCACTGGAAAAAGGTAGAATGTGTAAAAGACATCATGCTGTTGTAACATCATTCCTGCAAACGAGTAATGGGATGGCTGGCAAGTCCAGACCAGATTGCTAAGAACCTGGTACATCATGATGCAACTTTGGAAATACAATTTAGAAGATCAGTGTCAACCACAACTGACTTCTCCCTTCAGCCCCTCATACCAATAGGTCCTAGTTGAGTCGGTCCACTTGTCTTTCACACTTACCCAACCCGCCGATAAGTCCGACTTCTAATCATAGAAGGCTCAAACCACAACTCAGGCTCAAACTAGAATCCCTTTGCCTCAACATAGCTTTCACTTGGCATTTCTCCCTTTCACTCGCTTGTTTTTTTTTTGTTTGTTTGTTTGTTTATTTTTTCAAATACATTATCCAAAACCATTAATTAAGAAAAGAAATCAAGAACAAAATTACATTTGTGTTAAAACTAAGTTAGGGCATAGCTCACTTCAGTCTTGAACTCCTGGGCTCAAGCGTTCACCTGCTTCAACCTCCAGAGTAGCTAGAATTACAGGTGTGTGCTACCAGTGTGGGCTTTTTTTTTAACATTCTTTGAAGAGACAGGGTCTCACTATCTTGCTCATGCTGGTCTCGAACTTCTGATCTCAAGCAATCCTCCTATCTCAGCCTCCTGAGTTGCTGGAATTGGAGGTAGGAGCCACCTCTCCAGGCCCCTCAAAAGTTAGTTTCTTCCTAGCCTGGGAGATAGCCCTGGACACTCACCTACAGGACTTACTTGCAAATTAATAATTTAGAGTATCTAAATGTCTATAAAATAAGTAAAAATCAACACAAATTCAATCTATAATTTTTAAAAAGAGAAGGGAAACTATAGCAAAAGAATAACTAAAGAAAATAGGTAAACCACACTACGTAATTTTTACCTCAGAGTGGGTAACCAATTTCCATTAATTTCATGTAATTATCTGTTAATTTTTACTGAAAATTTTAATTTTACAGAAAAAAACAGATAATTACGTCTACAGGGCATAAATATAAATCAGAATTTCACCATCTCTTGGAACACATAAGAAAACAATGAGGATAATTGTCATATTGTCTGGCAAAGCTCAGGGAAAGAGTAAAATACAATCATAAAAGTATCAAAAAAAGATATCCAGGATAGAAAATGGGCAAAAATAAAAAATATAATTTTTAAAGAGAGTTAAAAGGGATTAAGGATAAAATGATAGACATAAAAAAAAGAGAAGCAAAAAAATAATCAAAAGGAACACAGAAAATAAAATACAGGTTAAAGAAAGAAAACATTTTATCTATTTTTTTAAAAAGGCTAATAAGTGATACGGAGAAAACAGTAGAAGTGAAACATAGATAAGGAGAGCTAACATTTGTGTAAGTGTATTCCCATGGAATAAAATGTAAATAATAAAACAAAACTAATAGTTTTTAAAAGTTTATATAGTAATCCTCACTTATGCAGGGTTTCAGTTGCTCATGGTCAACCACGGTTTGAAAATATTAAATAGAAAGTTCCAGAAATAAACAATGTGTAAGCTTTAAATTGCCTATGTTTTAAGTAGCATGATGAAATCTTCCACTGTCCTGCTCCATCCTACCCAGAACATGAATCATCCCTTAGTTCAAGGTACCCATGCTCACCTGCCCATTAGTTCCTGAGTGGCTGTCTCAGATCATCTCAGTGGCAGTCAAATCTTATCAGATTGACCCTGGCATATTTGCAGTGCATGTGTTCAAGTAAATCTCACTTGGTTTAAAAACAGCCCCAAAGCACAAGAGTAGAGATGCTGGTAATTTAACTATGCCAAAAGGAAGCTGTAAAGTGATGTTTAAAGGGAAAAAGTCAAAGTTTTCTACTTTATAAGCAAAAAGTAAATTGCATGTTTAGATCGCTAAGATCTAGGTTAAGAATGAATCTTCCATTTGTAGATTGTGAATAAGGAAAAATAAATTTGTACTAGTTTTCTTAAACTGCAAAAGTTATGGCTACAGTACATGATAGTTAAGATGGAAAAGGTGTGTATATAGATGGAAAGCTATCTGCAGTTTAAGCATCTACTGGGGGTCTTGGAAAGGAAAGCAACCCCTCCAGATGAGATGCAACTACTGTAATCCAAAAATAAATAAATAAATAAAAAGGATAGAATCTGCACCTTGAAAAGAAGTGTCATGTCCTAGAGGAAAAAAAAAAACAAAAATGGTCCCAAGCTGTCAACACTGAACGTATCTCAGTAAGTTTGCTTGATATCAAACAGAATTCTTATTCAGAAAATGCTTTAGACAGCCAGGCAAAAAAAAAAAAAAAAAAAGAGAGAGAGAGAAGAAAATAAAAAATACAAGTTTTTAATACTGAAATTAACAAGAGGGAAAAAATACAATCTTGGAATTCTTTTGTAGAGCCTTTACTGCTAGATTAAAATGGAAAAATACCTTCAAAATGCTCAAGGGAATGAACTATGACCCAAGGAACTTATATTGAACTAAATAATCTTTTAAGAATAAAAGCAATAAAAGATTTTGAATACACAAGAAATGTTTTCATGAACTGTTTCTGATCTAAGTAGAAAAGATCAACACAAGTCAATCAAAAACGACTAGAAAAACCTCTAGAGTAGGAAGGAATTTATACATTTATCTGTAGATGTAAGATTCAAACTAATGTGAGGTTTTGGGTGAAGTAATAGAAGGTATGTACTTAATGCCTAAATATAGAAGTGATGTAAACACCAAGGTTTGAGGAAAGAGGGTAAGAAATCAGGAAGTATGTGGAATACTGACTTTTCTAATTATTACCAATATCCAAAATAGATGGAGCTCATGAACACTTCTCAAATTCATAAATGTGAGTCAGTGAGATAATTTTAAAAGAAAAAACTTTTCCGATATCTCAAAACCATCCTAAATCTTTGCTATATATAAGATAAACCTGATGAAAAGTGATTCATATATTTTTTAATGTGCAGAGATATAGACAATTTAAACATAAAGAAGCAGAGTTCGCTGTATCAATAACAAACAAGTATATATTTAGGCCAAAACTATTAACTGAGACAAATCAGAGCTCTTTATAACATTAATGGATACCAGCAACATTGAAGATAAAACAGTAATGACTATGTATCACATAAGAGCTTCAATATACACGGACACATTTGTAGGAAATACACGGAAAAATGGAAATATCATCATGAAGAATATTTAATTTTACTTATCTGGGTCATTGACAGAATATTTAAAGACATAAAATACATCGTTCTAGTAAATGATGGAGCTTGATTTAAAGTTATCATCACTGGCTCTAGAAACTGAGCTTTTTACAAGCATACAACAAGTGTGATACTACAGTGCCCCTTGTCTGATGCAAGTGAACAAAAGTTTATATATTCGGAGGTGAAATAAAAAATGTTTCCTCTGACTAAAACAAAAAAACGCATGAAAATAAGGGATCTTGGAGATTAAAAAGGAAAGAAAATAAAATAATTTTCTCCAAAGGAGACTGTAGTGTGAGGACAGTTACTGTGACTGGCAATAGTGCTAAGAGCCTACTTCAGATCAATTGAGGTGACACCAGAGTACTAGATGCCTCCCAGAATCCAGCAGAAAGCGAGTGTATCCAGGACCCAACAAGCTCCTCACACTGTTACTGCATCTCCCTTACAGCTTCATAATTATGGGATACCTAATCAACCTCTTTCTTGAGCTTGCCTCTACTCTATTGCTCTCTTTAAACTGCTTTGCCCTGACTCATTTGCACATCAGCCATTAATGGCTACAGACTTCCTGCCTTACTTGACTCCCCAGTATAGGCATCCAAATAAAACTGATTAGAGTTTTCATGATGCTACTCCAGATTCCAGGGCTTAGTTTAAGTCATGAGGTCACATTTATTTCATGCTGATCTGGTGAGAGACAGAGCAGGATTAGCTTATAAAAATTGGCTGCAATTGAGGACTCTCAAAAGTCTAGTGTCGGTGTTGACTCCATTTTACAAATATGGTAATTTAAATCATTATTAAAGTTAATTAAAAAATTCTACCCAAAGTATTATTGATACGTCCATGTTTCAATGATGCCGTCATATTCTTTTTGTTTAAAGGCACCTTGCAAAACAAAAACTAAGAGCAAATGTCTTTTTACTCAAAACAGTTCATTGAAATTTTTATCCATGAGAATGTAACAGTTATAATTTTAAAAATCCAACAGAAATCATGGTTTGTTGAGGGTAGGCATGACTGGGAATGAGAGAGTTCATGTACGTGAGTGCATATGATTCTCCTTAGGCCGATATATTACAGCACTCTTCGACTCCTCCTGGGAATTAGTGATCCAGTTAAACTGAAACAAAAGGGAAATGGGGGGAGGTTCCACTAAATCTTCGTAAGTATAATGTTATACTTGTGCTTTTATAATTTTAGTCTATGTATATTTGTCTAAAATACAAAGAAAAATAATTTTTTTTGTTCAAAAAGAATGATTGTAAAGCCAATTAAAGAAGCTTTCTAGACATCTCTGCTACTAATCCCCCATTCTTCTAACATAACAGAAATAATATGGTACTTAATTTTCCTTAGGAAAATCAATTCATATATTAGTAGACACACAGAAAAATTGAATGATATCACTTATAAGATCACAACAAAAACATTTCAGACACAAGATATTTATTTCTATTTATTGCAAAACTACTTTAGTGTGAGATCTCCTACCTAAAATCATTTTAATTGAACCGAGTAAAGCCTGGCCATATTAGCAGCAGGGAGAGACCATGTTGATTTTATGGCATCCATGAAAACAAAGATAGGAGATGGAGCATTTAATTAGAACGCAAAATCTTTTTGTTTCTGGTGCAACAATGCACATGGTCAAAAACCTTATAAAATGGACAAATATTAGTATTCTCTCAACAAACAAAGGAGACACTACTTTTTCTTTACACTTTCCTGAATATTTCCTACTGAGTTTTCCTCAGTAGCATTTTCCTGTAAACAAAATATCTGTTGGATACTGAACAATAACTACCAGGTCAGAATCAAAGGGAAAAAGTCGTGAGTATAGTTGTAGATTTAGATGAAGTCGAAAATGTGACAATGAATGAAACTGTCCTAATAGAGCAAATATAGAAAAATATAAACGCACAATGACGCTTAGAGAAATGTATACTTAAGAGTTCAACAAAAGAAAAATGCCTTGGAAAGACATGCATTTATCATAGTTAAACAAATAGAAAGAAAGTGTTGTAGTAAATCATATGTTTGATTGTCTGATACAGATAAAAAATGTGGCAGAAAAAATTCATTTAAAAGTCAAGTAAGTTTTGCTTTATATACAAGCTGATAATTTCAAAGTCAAATATGTATAAAGGCATCATACCATGTTAATTAATCACAAGTAAATAAATAAGTAGAAAAATTATCATGAAGTATAAACTTGAAAAAAGTTTATATGCTTTCTGGGAAACCAGTAACTTAAAACATGATAGAAACCCTATCAATAAGTAGGCTAACTTATAATTAGCCTTAACTGTCTACATGATTTGGAAATATATACCCATTTTTTTCCATTAGATTAGGAATCTCTAAAGATAAAAATTTAGAAGACTAACTTGAGCTTTCACTTAGTAATTAATGGTAGTAGGAAAAATTAAATGTAGAAAAATTGTAGAAATAGAATCAAATGCATTTAAAATGGAAAATCTGTTATGAATAAAATATTATGGTAAAGCTAATTATCTGTAGATTTTTATATGTCTATAATAGCTTATTCAATCAGAAAACATCACATTTTTAAGAGAAAATAACTTTTTCATTTTAAACAGGAAACAAGCAAAATAATAAATAATTTTAACTAGATTTTATGTTTATCATTTATATTTTTACTCCGAGATATGTTAAACAAGTAAGGTAGTTTATATCTAAAATAGGCAATCTAATCTTATCAGGCTAGAATATAACATTATGCATAATCTTACTATATTTTCCTAACAAACTTTTAAAAAATTGTTTTTTGTGCTTTATTCTTAGCTTTTAAAAATGACTTTTACAAATATCGACATAGAGTAAATTAATTTGAACATTAGTTGGTTTTCAAACACACATTCAGGTTAATAGAAATTCTAGGAAAATAAGTACTGTCTTCACTCCTTGACAGTGCACAATCACAAAAAGTAGCCCCCCAAAACAAACCATATGTGCATGAACTAGTTAATGGATGAAGAAAATTTGGCATGTACAAAGAATGGGATGCTATTGGGAGATGAAATGATGCTACAGTATGATGATCCTAAAAACATTATGCTAAGCAAAAGAAGCAAGACACAGAAGACTACATGTTATATGATTCTATTTACGGGAAACGTCCAAAAAAGCAAAGATAGAGAGACAAAAAGCAGACTGGCAGTTGCCTTGGGTGAGAAATGAGAGAACTATAAGTGGACATGTGGATTCTTTCTGGGATTATGAAAATATTCTAAACCTGGATTATGGTAATAGTTGTACACAATATAAATTTGCCAAAAGTTGTTGACTTATATGTTTAAAGACTTCTATGGTATGTAAATTATACCTCAACAGAGCTATTTAAAGGGAGGTATATTATATACACATTTATACTTTTCAGATATTAATAAAAATGCAAAATTTTGTCTGTTGCCTCACCCAAGAGTAACTTCATAGCAAAACACAAATCCCAATTCTTAGTTTGCCTTAATTTCAAGTATCATATATAATACACAATAGTAGATTTTACATCATATGAGAAATTGTTTTATACTGGCTGATTATGTTCACCTGTCATTGAAAAGAAAGGATGGTTACAAATTCTATGTAGTTACTACCTGCAATATATTTTCTAATGATATTAATTAACATATGCATTTAATTATATAGTCTATACATCCTTCCAAACCTCTAAAAGTAGCTCCTAAACAACCACTAGGCTTTATCATCCTATAAATATTCTTATAATTGTAAAACATTTGAAAGATTGAGTAACTATTTCAAATAAATCCAAAGTTAAATATAATGTAATTGTTAAAACTTTCTACAAAATTTAAGGTCCAATATATATTCATTCAAGCTTTAAAATTTCATGCAATCTTAGGAGTATTCTATATTTCTTTATTTTCCTCATCTTATTTCAAACAAAAAATATCAAGTGTGTTCATAACTTAGAAATGATTTCAGTGACCTATAGCAAAATGACTAAGAACAGCAATAATGGTTTTGACATTAATAATGTTTTGGAGGCACAAGTGTTTTGTTCTTTTGTTTGTTTTATAATTGTCGTTGCTTATACTGGAGAAAGAAAATTGATCAATTTCTTTTCTGACTTGTCTCTTACATTACAGAGCTTGAAAAGACCTTAAGGTAACATTTCAACAGCAACCTCACAATAACTTGACTATTTTATTTGTTTTCCCTACCCAAAGACAGCAGTACTAGATAAAATGAAGGGAAATTACGAGACATGTTTACATACATATAGATTTTTTTTACATTTATATAATAAAAAATTCATTGCTGGATATACTTTAGAAGTATCCTTAATAAACAAAAGAAAATGGTTTATTACTTAATTTTACCTCATGAACATATAGGGTAAAATTCCTGTGTAAGTATAATGCAAGTATATACACATATGCCCATGTCTATATCTATGTTGGGTTGCCTATTAATTACTGGACCTGTCTGCCCATGTTTGAACTTGAGCCTGAGTCTCACTGTCCCTCTTGTCAGTCCATCCATCTGTTTCTGCACCTGTATGCCCATTTGCGCTTGTCTACCTGTCTATCCATCCATCTCTATCTGTGGTATGTTTCACACTGTCTTTTAGTTTGCTTGCCCCTGTCATGGGGTCTGACTATTCCTATCCCATTTTTAATTTCTATCTGTTATTCTGTCACCACATGTGTTTATCAGCCTGTCTCTGTTTGGGTACTCGTAAGGCTGTATGTATTGGTCTCTAAGTATGTATGTATCTAAGTGTCTGTCTATCCATGACTCTATCTATGTGTGCATATGGGCAGATTTTTCCTTTAATGCAGATTTAGTGGATACTATCTTTAAAAATAATCATTGTTTCTTAAGAGATTAATGCGTATAGTATTGTTTGTGTCTGTATGTATCTCCCAAGTCCCTAACAACTCTCTAGGCCCAAACTACTTAATGGTTAGACCTAGAGATTACTCATGTTTTATGAAAGCCAGTTTCTCTCAGCCTATTTAAGACCATGCTCTATTGCATTCTGCCTCTTTATTACAAGATGGCTCCTAATGAAACAAACAAACAAACTTGTGACCGGTAGATGCGGATATCTACACCTCAGGCCTCTGCTTTCTAGTTACCCTCCTCCTAAAGAGGAGCTGTGAAGGTTTTGTGTGCAATTGCAGCCCCACTCTACATTTCCCTAGAACCTCTACCTCATGGCGTATGTGGGTATTTACTAAAGGTTTAAAGATAATTAGAAGGAGTTTTAAGATAAAAACAAGACTTGAAACTAATGCTAAATACAACGGATCTCAAGGTCAAAGGAGACTATATAATAACTCAAATGTTCAGAAAGTTTTTTATGGGCATTTCTCCCATTCCAACTTGATTTTCAAGATCCAGCGCCCCCCCACCCCTGCCGACGTTCATTGGCAACCATGAAGAGTATACCTTTTTCAATAATTTGCCATGTTAATCTTAATTTCTACATGTAAATTCTACCTATTCTCATAAAGATATCCATTTTCCTTCAGTATTCCCAACCTTGAACCCACAATGATAATCGAAAAGAAGAAAGAAAAATCCGTGGTAGGTAATTTTCTAAAGCTTGAATCATTCTGTGAGGAACAATATTATGTAGAGGGAGGATGTCAGAGATAAACCACAGGGCGTCTAATGTTCCAAATCCTGTACACTTCAGGGTCTATTTGTGATGGGATAAGAAGATACTTCCCCATATTCTTCCTGTAGACTAAAAATCTGCTTTTCAATCTCCTGTGAGTAAGGCTTGGAAAAAATACAAACACGCATGACACCAATGTGTATATAAACACCCTCACACATACACATTTACATTCCTACTCACATGAACACAAAATCGTTCTAGAGATAGTAAATCTAAATTCATATTAAATAAAAATAACTTCATTGCAATTTAATGTACATAGTTATCCATGTGTCCAAATAAAAATAGCTGAAGAAATATTGCTTTGGTATTGTTCTCCTGTGTCCAGGAGCCTACTAAGGACTAATATAACAGGGTCTATTAAAACAGTTTTCTAAACAATAACAGTGTTTTATTAAGTTTCTACATATGCACAGGCATATATTTTAATGGCATGATAGATATTACAATTAAAATCTGGAATTATTAAGCCTGTTTATTTACATTGCTTGATTTGGGCAGGTGATTGACAATCTTTCTCTTTATGATGATTATATTTCTTGTATTGGATATGGGAATCTGACAATATCACAAAGATTCTATTATGAAAATGAGGTGACAGAAAAATAATTTATGAAGTAGATCAACTGTACTTATATCGCATGGGGGTGCTGGCCTACTTTTCAAAGATGTTCTAACAAATTCAAATTTGGCAATAAAATAAAACTCAGTTCTACAAAAAATACTGTAGGCACATCAGATGCATCACTGAACTTAAAAAGGAAAACCCAGGAATTTACACAACATCATATGCTTCTTCGAATCAAAGCAGAATTACCACCTGGCAAAGATTTTCCCCAAACATGTCCCTCCACAAAACCATTCAAGTCTACTCCCTGTATATTAGAATATTTATAACTACTTGTCCATTTGGCTTATTCACTATTTATCTACATAACATGAATTATTAAACTACATATGAACTTATTTACTTGCAAAATTAAACACAAAATTTTTGTAACTTTCAAATTATACCATTTTATTCTTTAGCTATTCTATGATAAGTCTGACTTATTTATCTATACTCATTCACTAAAATATTTTGAAGAAAAAAATTACTAAAAAGATAAATCACATACTCTATGAGAAAAGACAAACAGAAATCATATAATTAACTAGATTGGCATCATTCCTGTGATTTACCTAAATATGTAAATGAGATTAAAATAAGCACCATATTATCTTCCCTGTTTTTCACTTACAGTGCTATGTGATACATATTTTTCTACATTTTTATAGCTTTTCTTACAGTAAACATAAAACTGCCACGGTTTGAGAGCCATTATAGTATATTGGTTAAATGTGAGATTGTGGGACAAAGATTCTGACCCAAACCTTAGCTAACCACATAATCTACTTATGCGAAGTAATCATGGACAGTTGCTTCATCTTTCTTGATTTCCACATCTGTAAAATGATTATAATAGGAAGTACTCTGGAAGGTTGCTAGTAGAATAAAAATGAGAAAACACATATTTAGTAACAGTATTTACTCCACAGAATGTATTCAACATAAAAATACGTTATGATGTGTTTTTTTTTCCATATATCGTTTTAATACTGAAACTTTTAAGTGTACATTAACAGTGAACTTAAAATCCTGAGGTAGATATTTACATCAAATTGAGATTGTTGGAGGTACATTGGTAGAAGAAATAGGTCTAGTTACATTTTTTAGGTTAAAAATAATTGCTGCCATTTGTATATTAGACTATCTTGTGTCATAATATGGAAGTTTAGAAAATTTAGAAAACACCTTACCAAAGTAGGAAATTTGATCAAACTTTGAAAGGCTTTGAAAGTCCCTGAATATCCTAGGAGAGGATAACTTATGCTCCTTGGCCAAATATGGTCTAAGGATAACTTTTACATTTTTAAGAGTGAAAGAGAGGGAGGAGAAAGAGAACACAGAATAATATGCAACAGAATCTTATGTGGCCTACAAAGTCAAAACATTTATTGTATTACTTTGCTAGAACCGCCATAACAAAATACTACAGACTGGGTGGTTTAAATAACAGAAGTTTATTTCTTACAATTGAAAGGTTACAAGTCTAAAATCAAGGTGTCAGCAGGGTTGTAATCTTCTGAGGCCTCGCTTCTTGGCTTGTAGATGTCCATCTGCTTCCTGTGTCTTCACATGTTCTTTCCTCTGTGTAAGTCTGTGTCCAAATTCCCTCTTCTTAGGATACCAGTCCTATTGGATGAGGGCCTACTCCAATGACTTCGTTTCAATTTAATTCCCTCATTAATGAACCTATCTGCAAATATAGTCACATTCTGAGATACTGGAGGTTAAGTCTTCAATATATGAAATTTAGGGAGACACAATTCAAACCACCTTTTCTGCCTGTTTTGTTTTGTTTGTTTGTTTTTACAAAAAGTAGTTAGCAGCCTGTGTTCTGGAAGCCTGAGGAGGGTACACTTGATAAGTGAACCAGTATTTTCCTAGCGCCTCCTTTACCATTTGTTTGATACTATATATAAATTGAGAGAATCACTCAATTTAGAGATTTGCTTTCCCATTACAAATTTGTTTGGCTTATTTTACTTAGCATAATGTCCTCAGGTTCATCCATATTGTCACAAATAACCAAATTTCTTTCTTTTTTAATGCTGAATAGTATTTCATTGTGTATATATAACACATTTTCTTTATCCATTCATCCAACAATGGACACCTAGGTTGCTTCCAGATCTTAACATTTAAATATATCTATATCTATCTATATACTTATAGATATATCTATAGATAGAGATAAATATAGATATAGATATGTCAAAGATAGATAGATAGACAGATAGATAGATAGATAGATAGATAGATAGATAGATAGATAATTTCCTGAGGGAAAAATGGCTCAAGGGATTAGTGGCCAAGCCAAAGCATTTAATTCTAACTTTGGGTCAAAGGGGCAGGGTTTAACATTATGGAAATATTTGCCTGCAGTTAGCCATGGACAGAAGAAGAAAGTAGGTGAGCACAAATCTGTGACCACAAGCAAAGTCTGAAAATCAAACTAAATAACAGCAAACTCAACATCAGGGTGGACCTGGATCTGGTGATGTTATGATAGAAACAATAACCATTACTATCTTTTACTGCTTTACAAGGCCATATAATAGTATTTTGTGACATTTTGTCATTTGATCCATATCACCACATGAATATGCTTACCTACCGTCTGCTTCCCCTAGCCACCACACACACACACACACACCTTTACAGATTAGGAAACACAGCTGAAATTATAACATAGGCTTTAATCTCCTTAAGCATTGGGTCAAAATATCCAAAAATAATACAAGAACTTCAAGAATCTTTTTATAAATGAAGTCAGATGCCTAAAATGTCTCTTTATTGGTGTGTAGGTGAGCATCTGTAGGTTTAAGGCAGGATTGGCACTGTCAACAGACACTGACTCTAGAGAAAATAAAAACAAACTCAAATTGTTCATCAGCAGGTACTTGCTTTTGTGTCCACATTTTGCCCTAGCTAGGATATGCTAGATACTTTCCTGTAATGCACTTTCAAAACAATTAGTTGGTGGTTCCCTTTTGTACAGAGATAAATTCAACACAACACATGTCTGTCTTTACTTTTTGTATTGATATTTGGAAACACGTACAAAATTTTGTTTCCAAAATTGTCCAAATATCAATGTGTTTCCAAATATCAATACAAAAATTAAAGACAGACATGTGTTGTGTTGAATTTATCTTCCCATATAACTCAGAATCTTAAGGAATTTTTCTGTGTATTTTTAACTTAATATGAGATGCATCTGAGAAATTCAGATGTAGAATTTTTCAATAGTCTTGAGACCCAATAAAAACAGTTTCTAGCATGGATACTATTTTGGTAAAGATTTAAATTCACAGTTAAGGTCAACATCTGGCTGAATTGAACATTCACATTTGACAGTTTTACTCTCATTAAAAAATGTTTAGCATTTTTTCAAAGCAGAAACTGTCTCTTATTTTAATAAGGGTCTTCATATATTTGCTTTGTTCCTTGAGGGATGGATTGGTATGCTTGAACTACTCTGTGCAGTTAGAATTTAAGGCCATATCACTAGATAAGCCACTGTATCAAAATAAAATGCAAATGAAAAGGGCAAATGGCACAGCATAATGAGCAAGAGGATTTATTGTCTTGTCTTCTATTTCCATATCCTTTGGGGAAATGTAAAAGTGGGAAATGAGGAATCGTTCTCTCTGCTTTCTCTGGCAAATTATGGTTGATAATTTAGCTATTAGATAACCATATAGAACATGCCAAGTGATTTCCCAAACTAGTCACTTTTCAGTTTTATCTATGTGTAACTATCTATAGGTTCTTTAATTGCAAACAGTACCCACATACTCAATGCATTATTTTTATTACTGAAACTGCTAAATAGACATGTGATAATACACATGTACACAGCCAAAACCCCCCTCCACACACACACACAAACACACACACACCTTTAAAGAGTCAAATTAATCTCAACTAGAACATCCTTATGGGAAAATATGTGAAAAAATATATTCAAAAATATGTACCATTTATTGAGCACATGCTATGCACAAACTGTGTATTTGTTATTTAATGTATGTGATCCCCACTACCCACAAGCATGTAAAAGGAAGATACCACTGGTGGCATTATACACACAATGAGACAGAGGTGTATAGAGATCAATTAAACAAACTAGCTTAACAGATTTAAACTTAGTTTGTCTTATCATCAATCCTATCTTCTGTCGACTATAACACTTTGATATATGAAATATAGTTAAAGGAGAATTTGAAAACAACTTGATGATCAGTCTGGAATCCTCTGTAAAGATGAATGCAAGTCATTGACTGAATATAGGACATTTCATGCCTCACATGCACATAAGCAGCAACTAAAGAGTCAGGCTTCATTTCCTCCCTCTGTGTGTACCAATTAGAGGTCCTGAAATATTAATAAACTTGCTGATTTAGGAGAGAATACCATTACATATTTTTTTCCTACATGTTGCTTGGAAGCAACAAACATATCATGGGCACTCAATAAATGTTATTTAACAACATCTAATAAAATGAAATTATGGTAATATATTTTGTAATAAACTCACCATAAGATGAGGCAAAGTAAGTTTTAGTACTAAACCTGGAAGGTGAGCAGATTTCAATAGCTGGGTAGGTGAATGAATCCTATTGGAGGCAAGAGACACTAACACAATTGTGGTAGAAAATGTTAATAAGAGGTCAGATATATAAAATTTTTTATTGCACTTTGACAACTGGAGCTACCCCTCCTGATTTTCATCTTTGTTATACTCATCTAACATTCAAAAGGCAAATTAAACAATACATTGCTAAACTTCTATTCTAACTCCTCCATACCCATGAAGTGACTCTATTTCATTATCCATTGGTATCATCACTGGTATGATTTTGAAAGAACATAAAATATGTTCCCTGAAATGCTTTCTTTTATTCCTACTTGTGCCTCTTTTAGTACATTGGTTGAGATTTTCAGAGGAGTCAGTTGTAATTTTTAAAAAAAGAAAAGAGAGAGAGAGGATGTGAAGTCACTGTATCCTCTGAAAGTCATAAGCCATGGAATTGTAAAACTCTAAGACATTCAGGAGTGTATGTAGTTTCAGAGAGTGCACTTCTGTAGATTTAAATTAGAGCTGCAAGTTATTGGGGGAGAAACCAGACTGGGAGCAATCTCACTTTTTTTATGTTTTAAAGTGAGTGGAGAGAAAAGGTTCCACAAAGGAGAGAAATCTTGCCAAATGGAGGAATCCATAGGGAAACTTTAATTTAAGGCTGTGTTCCTCAATTCCTGTAAAGTTCATGAAAAAAGAAGCACTTAAAAGTACTATTTGAGGACTCTATACTCTTTTCTCTTTTCCATTTTTTTGCCTTTTACAATCCCTGTGAGGAAAGAGAAAATGCACTTAAAGTTACGATTTGGGTGACTCAATCCTTCTCTCTTTCCTTATTCTTCTAATAGTCTTTCTAATGCTCCGAAGAAATTAGAACAGACTTAACAAGGGCTCTTGTGAAGCTCACCACCACTTCCTCTCTTAAGCCTGTTATTAACCCACTGAAGGGATCACAAACTTTGTGTTCCAGTCCAAATACAGCAGCAGGTACACCATGCTCCAGGTCAAATATACCTGCTATTCTAACCATTTTCATAGTCATTTTTAACACGGAAAAACAGCAACAATATGATAGAGTTCACTGAGACAATTCACACAATAATAAAACATTAAAAAAGCTCAAAAGCCCTAATAATACATGTTTATAAGCTAACTGTGGTTACTAGATGCTTCTTTTCTATTCTACACTCCCATTCTGTCTCTGATACAGAACATACACACACACCTTTAACTTTTCAGAAACAGACACGGAGTCACCTTTGCTGTTCTAAGATATCGTAAGTATAATAGGATAAATTTCAGTTTAGAATAAGGCTTTCTACCATTTTTTTTGCTCTGTTGATATTCAGAAGTTTTTCAGTTTTTAACATTTTGCTTTGCTAAACAGTTCTTATACTTCTATGAAAGGCATTGAGGTTTTCACTAACAGAACAAAGTTAAATAATAATTTTGTAGCATAAATAACAAACTGTAGCAATCAATTTTAGTAAAATCCTTTCAAACTCAAAAATAAACATCTGTAAGGCAACAAAGTATATCTACATAATATTATCAAAAATACTTCTACTGAAGTTTCTTTAAATTAAATACTTTCATCATTCAAATATTTATATATCCTACACATCCATGGTACCAAAATAACTATAAGCATTTGAGACAAAGTTTGTATTTGGGAAAATATAGAGAAAATACTATGATTGCTTTAAAAGATTCAAAAATACATATGGGTAAGTGAGTTTCCAAAGTACATATTTTTCTTCACTATATGTTTCAGCTACAAAAGGAAAATCCTCAAGAGAATTAATATGAACTTATGATAATGCAGCCTGCAGCACGGTTTTGTTGTGATTTTTTCTGTTTTTGCTGACAATGCAATTCAAACTATATTCTACTAATCTTTAGTAAAGGAAGCTGATTATTTCACCTATAAACATGCAGCAATAAAGTGTCATTCTTCAGTCAATACCGACTACTTAACATCTTTCTCTTTTTACAGGTTTGGATCCCCAGCTCATTAGATTATTACCTGATAAAGAAGACAGGGTAATGAATTGAGAAAATAACTACGTACCTTCAGAGAAAACCTGCCCGATAACAATAATCCATTAGAAAACTGGCAATATCCTCTGATCTATTGCCCGCAAAGCCATGACTTGATGGAGAGTTTCATTCCCTGGGCTCAGTTCTCCAGAAGAAAATCAGCACAATTTAAATATTTCTTGGAATGTGACAGCTCTCTAGATCCCGGGTTGCATTCTGTTCCCCAGGGATGGCAATCTGGTGTTCCTGTGTGCATAGAGCGGTGAAGATGAATTGAAAACGCTTGAGATAAATTAGGAATGGCTAAGTTAAAATTGTCTCTGCTCCAGACTCTCTCATCTGCAGTCTGCAAGCCTGTTTTTCTGTGAAAAAGCTAGATGGCAGGCTGCCTCAGTAAGTTCTTCTTAAGCGACAGAGAGCATTTTCAATGAAGAAAAATTCTCCCATTATCTAAGCTAATGTGACTGCTGCTAAATCTAGTTTTTAAAGTGTCTGCTGGCATGAAATTCATTTTCACTATTGCTTTCTTTCAAAGTAGTCTAGAATCCACGCTATCAGGCTATATACACTTCTATCTGACAGAAATATTTGAAGTTTTCTCTTTACGAATTAAATCGTATCTCTTTTGTTCAGTTTATCAATCATTTATGTAGAGGAAATTTTCTCTTTGGGTCCAAAAGACAGTTTATTGTATTTTATATTATGCAGAAGGTTTTAGGTTGCAGTAACCTCAGTATGAATACTTGCATTTTTGTTAACAATCACTTATTTTAAGGCAGATTCACAGAGAAGTGTTATCATTTTTAGATGTCAGTCAAAATGCAGAAGTTATATAGAAATAGAAAAGAGGAATTTCTAATTATAATATGTGACCACAGAAGTGAATATTGACTCTTTGAATATCCTCCTCAAGAAAATAAGATATTCCAAATACAACCAAGGTTCATAAATCATTTCTCTTCTAAATAAAAATGAGCCATTTTGAATTCTGTTGATTTCATTTCAGTGACATGTTGTGATATGATAGCTTTTTCTCTAAGTTAGAAAACTGTTTTAGCATTTTCATAATATTCTGGATTTGAGATACAACACAAATACTGTACTATGTGTATTGGCAATACACAAACACTGAAAGTTTATCAAAATGTTTTGTTCTACTTCTTTACTTGTATTTGTTATACAAAACAATTTCTACATAATCAAAAAGCACACTTAAAAGCATCATAGTTCATGAGAATATGTACATTAAAAAATCCCTGCTGACTATAAAAACAATCTCATGCTTGCCCATAGCTTTCAACATGATGATCTGTAATGCTCTATGGCTATTTGACATTTAAGCAAATTGTTGCTTCCATGACAAAAATGGGGTTTCCACACTGTGAGAGAAACAAAAACAATATAATCACCTGACAGTCAACATAAAAGTAAATAAAAATTTTCCTTTTTTCTGTACCCACCCTATAACTGTAGCTGACCACTTCATTCAGGGAGGTAGAGAGGAAAAGAAAATGGAGAAACAAAATGAAACACCACAGCAAGATGCCTCCAACCCTTCTACCTCTTGAGAAGTAGCATCACTGTAGCTATTTTTGAATAAACACAAGGAGATTGGAAAGAAGCAGCTTCAGTATTTCAGTTGGAAACTAAAATTATCCAGCATATTTTAAAAGACCATTAAATAAAGAAAGGAAGCAAGCAAGAAAACTATTTATTGGCCTCAGTTGCTGTTTCTAAAATGACCATGCTGTTCAGTGCCTATGATATTAAAAACACAAATGTAAAAAGATAAAAGTCTTTTTAATAATTGACAGTTGACTGAATATCTAACTGCATTGCACTAATGTGCATTGAGTATCTCAAGTTACAGCAGTAAATGAGTTTTTTTTTTTTTTTTTTTTTGAATCTCAGATGTCTGTCTCCACCTAGAATCTACCAACTGTGCTAACGCTATATTGCAAAGATGACTATCCATTGGTGAATTCAGGACCACATGCAATTACATTACAGTGATAGGTAAACTACTATGGGAGCATTGAAAATTGTTTTTGTAGGAAGTAACTTTTTAAAATAGACCAAGTAAGACTAGTTAAAATAAAGAGAAATATTTCTAGGCAGTGGGAACAATATCCCCAGGGAAATATACATATTACATTTGCATAAGTGAAAGTAGCTCGGTATGGCTTGGTTGCAGAATGAGGTATGAAAGACATGGAAAGAGATGAGTCTGGGGAGAAAATGAGTCTTTTATACTTTATTAATGAGACTGGGCTTTATCTTTGAATTGGAGATCATTGAGAGCTCTTAAATAGAGAAGTAATCAGATTTGCATTTTCGAAAGATCAATTTTTATGCCACGCTCTCCAGTTAAAAAGCATCACCACATACCCAGTTAGCCAAGCCAGATGCCTAGTAGATATACTATTTCTCTCATTATTTCTAGCTTTCATCATCTCTTACCTATATGATGGCCAGAATTTTTTATTTCATCTTTCTATTTTGAGTCATTTTCTCCATCAATTCTTACATAGCTGCCAGTTTTCTCTCTAAAATATGCATAATCATGCTCTTGCTCACAACAGTTTATTTAGTTATTATCACCTGGAGATTAATGCCCCTTAAATATATCCTTAAAATGATCTGCAAGATCTGACTGTATAACTTTTAAAATTGATATTTCATAAGAAAACAAAACTAATAAGTCACATTATTCAATTTTACCATAAATTTATAGAACATTTTTTCATTCTGCTTCCTTTTTTTTTACTCCACCTATGTACTATCTTTCCCCAAAAGATCATAAAACTATCTTACTAACTTTTAGAAAAACACTTCAAAATTTCATCAATTAATGTACGTTCCCATTTCATATTCTCTTCAATTAACCTGATGCGAGGTCTAAGTTGTAAAAAGGGATTGCATTTCATTTTCGTTGTGTAGTTGTGATATAGATCCATATATATATATATATATGTGTATATATATGTTCTGTTATTGTTAAACTTACAGATCTCTGTAAGTTCTGTAAAATAATTTTTCAAATTGCAGTTTCCACTAAAATATTGAAAGTCTTAATAGTACAACACAATTTCATCGCTCAATTTAAAAAGCAATAATAAGAAAAAAAATTTCCTTATTTAGATATTATACATAATTTTAGAAAATTATTTACTCTTGGGGTGATTTTATAGTAGCTGTGGCAGCATGAAAATTTGGCTTACTTTGTAACAAAATCACTTTATCACGTATTTTTTTTAATTTTTAATAACATTGTCTTTAAAAATTATTGGGGAGACTAATTTTACTACATAAGGAGTAATTGCAATGTTGCCAAGTTAAGAAATAATAAGAAAAACCAGCATGGCATCCTGCTCATAAATAAACTGATGTAAGTCTAGAAGATATGAAATATTTATGACAGTTTTAATAAAAGGTAGTTTGTGTAGAACATCTTTGTAAACTGAAAGCATTGTATGAAGATTATAGACTTACATTAAATTTAAGAATATACTTAATCAAGGAGTTGAAAGACTTATATGTTGAAAACTACAAAATGTTACCGAAATAATTTTTAAAAGACACAATACATGGAAAGATATCCCATGTACCTGGATTCCAAAACTTGATGTTGCTAAGATATTAGTACTAAACAAAGCAATCCACAGATTCAATGCAACCACTATCAAAATCCCACTGGTGTTTTTTGCAGAAATAAAAAAAAAATTCATACAGATTCTTAAGGGATCTCAAATAGCTGAAACAATCTTGAAAAACATATTCAAAGTTGGAGATCTCACACTTCCTCATTTAAAACATTAATACAATTCTACAGCAATCAAAACTGTGTGATACTGGCATAAATATTGACATGTAAACCAATGGGATAGAATAGAGAGACCCCCCAAAAAACCCTTGCATACAGATACTCCTCAACTTATGACGGGGTTACATCTCAATAAATCTATTGTTAAGTTGAAAAGACTGTAAGTCAAAAATGCACCCTATTGAACATCATAGTTTAGCCTACCATAACATGCTCAGAACACTTATCAAAATCCTAATGCTCGAGACACTTACATTAGCATAGAGTTAAACAAAATCATCTAACTCAAAGCCTATTTTATAATAAAGTGTTTAGTATCTCATGTAATTTATTGAACACTATACTGAAATTGAAAAACCAATAGTTGGGAACTCAAAGTACAGTTTCTCTTGAATGCATATTGATTTTGTACCTTCACAGAGTCACAAAATTGTAAGTCTGAACGTTGTAAGTCAGGGATAATTTGTATATGGTCAAATGATTTCCAACAAGAATACCAAGACTCCAACCAAGAAAGGGCAGTCTTTTCAAAAATTGTGTTGGGAGAACTGGATATTCGCATCCAAAAGAACGAAGTGGGACATCATATCATATATAAAAGTTTACTCAAAATGCATCAAAGACCACAACATAAGAGCTACAACTATAAAACTCTTAGAGGAAAACAGGAAAAAATTTTCCTGAAATTTGATTTGACAATGATTTCTTGGATATGACACCAAAATTATATTCAAGAAAAAAAGATAAATTGAATTACATCAAACTAAAAAACTTCTTTGCATAGAAGGACACAATGAATAGAGTAAAAAAGGCAACTCAGAATAGGAGAAAACATTTGCAATCATGCCTCTGATAAGAGGTTAATATTCAGAATATATGAACTCAACGCCAAAAAGAAAACCACCAGATTAAGAAATGAGCAAACCTGGGCCTATCATGGGGAGGGGGGAGAGGGGAGGGATTGCATTGGGAGTTATACCTGCTGTAAATGACGAGTTGATAGGTGCTGACGAGTTGATGGGTGCAGCACGCCAACATGGCACAAGTATACATATGTAACAAACCTGCACATTATGCACATGTACCCTAGAACTTAAAGTATAATAATTAAAAAAAAAAAGAAAAAAAAAGAAATGAGCAAAGGACTTTGGGTATTTCTCCAGATACACAAATGGCTAAAAGGCACATTAAAATATGATCTCTATTACTAATTATTAGGGAAATGAAAATAAAAACCACCATGAGATGTTGTTGCATATACATTAGGATGAGTACAATCAGATTAGCAAAACATAGCAAGTGTTGGCAAAAATGTAGAGAGTTTTGAATCCTTGTGCAGTGTTGGTGGGAATGCTAAATATTACATGTGCTATGAAAAAATGTTATGGCAGTTCCTCAAAATATTAAAAATAAAGTCAACATATGATTCAGAAATTCCAATTTTGGGTATATACCCCAAGGAATGGAATGCAATGGAATGAGAATCAAACAGATATTTGTGCACCCATTTTCATAGCTGGATTATTCACAATAGCTAAAAGGTGGAAGCAACACAAATGCCCATCAAATAACAAATGGTGACATATATGTACGATGGAATGTTATTCATCATTAAAAAAGAAATTCCCGACATGTCCTACAACACAGATGGTCCTTGAAGACCGTTATGCTAAGTGAAATAGGCCAGTCACAAAAAGACAAATACGGCATCATGATGCTTAAATGAGGGACCTAAAATAATCGTATTTACAGAGAAAGGAAGTAGAGTGGTGGCTTCCAGGGATTTACAGAGGAAAGAATGCGCTATTGTTTAAACGGTATGAAGTTTCAGTTGGGAAGATGAAAAACAGTTCTAAAGATGAATGGTGGTGATGATTGCCCAACAATATTGGGCAATCATACTTAATGCCACTGAAGTGTACACTTAACATGATTAAAATGATAATTTCTATATTATGTATATTTTACTAAAATAAAAAATTATCCCCAAAAGTAAATATTAAATCATTACTAATCTTTGCTGAAAGAAAATAAAGAGGTAAAACTTTCTAAGTATTTTCTTAAGTGTAAGGCAAATTATTGTTAAAATCAAAGCACTGAACATACATGTTGTTATTCTATATGACATAGTAAATGCTCTGTAAAATGTGTTTTTTTAATGAGATACCTGCTGTTGTTTCTTATCCTTTCATCTAAAAATAATGACATTAAAAAGTAAGTTCTTTGAGTTACGAATGCAGATGTCTAAACAAAGAAATTAAGTGTATTTTTTCTTTTAACAAAAAGGATTATATATTATTATAGAGTAATCCGAAAACAAAGGTTAAAGAGAAGGATAAAAGGCATAAATTTCACCGGCATCAACACTGTTAGGAATATATCCCTCCCTTGAGTTCATGTTCTTTGTAGGGACATAGATGAAGCTGGAAACCATCATTCTGAGCAAACTATCACAAGGACAGAAAACCAAACACCACATGTTCTCACTCACAGGTGGGAATTGAATAATGAGAATACTTGGACACAGGGTGGGGAACATCACACACAGGGGCCTGTCATGGGGTGGGAGGAGGGGGTGAGGGATAGCATTAGGAGAAATACCTAATGTAAATGATGAGTTAATGGGTGCAGCACACCAACATGGCACATGTATACATATGTAGCAAACCTGCACCTTTTGCACATGGACCCTAGAACTTAATGGATAATAAAAAATATATATATCTAAAATAAATACAATAAAAAAGAATATATCCCTCCTTCTCTCTCTGTCTGTTCTTCTCTGTATATGTGTGTTTATATGTATCTCATAAATACACCTTTTATGTAACCACAAAAAACCCAAAATATATATGTTCACATTTGTACATATATATCATATGCATAAACACAAAGAATTTCATATATATGTGTGTGAGTATATATACGTATGTGTGTGTGTATATATGTGTGTGTGTGTATATATATGTGTGTGTGTATATATAGAGAGAGAATCAATATTGCAAGATGAAAAGAGTTCTGGCTGGGCGCAGTGGCTCCTATCTGTAATTCCAGCACTTTGGGAGGCCAAGGTAGATGGATCACTTGAGGTCAGGAGTTCCAGTCCAGACTGACCAACATGGTGAAGCCCTGTCTCCACTCAAAAAAAAAAAAAAAAAAAAAAAAAAAAAAATTAGCCAGGTGTGCTGGTGTGCGCCTGAAGTCCCAGCTCCTTGGGAGGCTGAGACAGGAGAATCTGTTGAACCCAGGAGGCGGAGGCTGCAGTGAGCAGAGACTGTACCACTGCACTCCAGCCTAGGCAACAGAGTGAGATTCCCTTTAAAAAAAAAAAAAAAAAAAAAAGGCCAGGTGCAGTGGCTCATGCCTGTAATACCAGCACTTTGGCAGGACAAGGCAGGAGGATCACCTGAGGTCGCGAGTTAGAGACCAGCGTGACCAACATGGAGAAACCACATCTCCACTACACACACACACACACACACACACACACACACACACACACACACACAGAGCCGGGCGTGGTGGCGCATGTCTGTAATCCCAGCTACTCAGGAGGCTGAGGCAGGAGAATCGCTTGAATCTAGGAGGCGGAGGTTGCGGTGAGCCGAGATCGCACCATTGCACTCCAGGCTGGGCAACAAGAGCGAAATTCTGTCTCAAAAAAGAAAAGAAAAGAGTTCTGGTGATTGGTTGCATAGCAGTGTGAATGTATTTGACACTACTGAAGGGTACACTTAACAATTGTTAAGATAGTAAATTTTATATTACACGTATTTTATCACAATTTAAAATTTCAAAAAGCATATAATAAATATTTTAAAAAGATGCCGTCAACAGAAGATCAGTTTCAAAAATTATTGAGAAAAGTATTTGTGAATATATTACAAAAACAAAAATCAATGATAAACCTTGGAATGCCTACTAATATTACAAATTTCAATGTAGAAATTAGAAACAGTTATTTCCTAAAGATAAATTTTATTATTTATTTGTAAAGCCTAAGTAATTATACCAAATAAAAATAGTTATATAAAAGTTTTTCATTAGTTTCATTCAAGATGATTTTTGATAATATACTATAAATTAGCAGTATTTCATGTTATACATCACAGCATAGAGTAAAGAGCATAAACACGAATTCAAGAAAGCTGAATTATTAATACTTAAAAATCCCATTAATAGATCAACTATAGAAACCTCACAAGCAGCTTATGGCATAAAAGTATGTGAGGTATCTTTTTTCTTTAAAGATGTGAACCCTGGCATTTAAGAAGTGCAATATGATTAGCAAACTATGTTAGGCTCTTCTAAAGTAAATAAACTTCTTATTTATCCTTAATAGTCAAACCCAAAAGATTAGAGCTCCAGACCAGTTATCTATTCATGAGTGATTGCTAATTTCCATGAAAATAGAGTACTTATAAATGACTTGGGAAAATGTAATGCTAATCCTATTAGAACTAACATCTTTGATTAAAGAAAGTGGTATTTATAAACAATAAAATATTCTCTCAGCATGTATTATTTTTAAAAATTATTAAGCCACTTAAATGCATTTCTTAATTAATGTTAAGTCATTTATGAGGTAGGTAAACACAATTTAATTGATCACTTGAACTGTATCACTAAAAAGATATTCCTTTTGCAGGTAAAACAGGCTATGGAAGCACCACTTTAAAAAAATTATACACACACACATGCATGCCATATGTTTTATAATTTTATATATTATATTATATTTTATATATATATATAAAATAAAAAGATACCAAGATCATGATCAAGGCCAAAAGACACACTTGAAATAATTTCTCATAATTATACAGAGGGCAGGAAGTCTTAGGAATATGCAGAGGTTTTTGTTCACTACACAGAGTAGGAAAAAATCGTTTAAATTATATGTCACTAGTAATACTAATTTTATACTCGTGAGAAAGACAAATATGATAATCATGAAAACAATATATTCCACAATTTGATAGAAAAAATAAGACCTAGTGTTCAATAGATCAGTAGGGTTACTATAGTTTACTATAATTTATTTATCATATGTTTCATAAAGCTAGAAGAGAGTAACTTGAATGTTTCTAGCATAAAAAAAGACAAATATTTAAGATAATGAATATCCCAATTATGCTGATCTGATCTTTACAAATTATAGGAAAGTGTTAAATTATCACATATACCCTGAAAATATGTACATCTCTTATGTAACAATAAAAACTGAAATTAATTTGAAAAGAAAACAACATATTCTTCCCTACTGCTAAATTGTTGAATGGAGAGCTTGTGGGAAACAATTTCAAAGTATTTTCCTCTTTTTTTTCTTGCATATCTTTAGGCTTCAGTAGAATACAGAACATATATCTTTGAGCGGATGTTCGAAAATCATATGCACTAAAATTTGTGAAAGAAACTTGAAGATTATATACATCAACCCCTATTTTTTTAATTGCCTGGTTTGC
This sequence comes from Macaca fascicularis, assembly GCF_037993035.2. Lineage (NCBI taxonomy): Eukaryota > Metazoa > Chordata > Mammalia > Primates > Cercopithecidae > Macaca > Macaca fascicularis. The sequence continues at coordinate 93,796,176 of NC_088385.1, forward strand.
TGTCTTGCCCAAAGTCAGTGCCAGAAGATTTAGAACCAATATTTTTAATTTACTAGTCATTTAATCATAGTGTATTATGCCTTTATTTTCAGAAAAACCTGGGACTATTAATGTCTTCATAATCTTATTCAGCCACACACAAATTTTAATAATTATATTAAAGCACTATATTAGTCATGCCAGGTAATAAAATAATGAAGAAAAATAGTAACTATTCCTATGTTTTAAAAATTCAGTAGAAAACATACAATCAGTCAAATGTGAAAGAAATTGAATATAAGGCAAAATATGATGTGACATAGAGAGTTATAAACAAAGTGCAAGTGAGAATGTAAAGCAGGTATTTGGTAGTCACTAAATATATTATGGAGCAGAAAATTTCATAAGAAAATAAAATTACTTCATAAAGATAACTGGTCATACATATCCTACTTAAAAGAGCAAGGAAGGTCAAATCTATTCTTCATCATCAGTGAAGTAAAGATGCATTGTGTATTAGAGAAAGTCTCATTCAATTCCTTGAAAATAGACATGTAAAACACACGAGGGACACAGAAACTATTAAAATGCTCCTACTTCTTTGTCATCTTTTCAAAATTCAGCCAGCTATGAATAAAAAAGGCCTTTAGAAAGTCATCTAAAATTACCCAAATGTGAAATGCTAATTTACAAGTTGCACAAATAAATACACCGATGATACCAGAAAACTTAGTGGAGTTTACAAATTATTCACTTTAAAGCACGTAGTTGGTTTAATGAAATATGTCAAATCTCAAATCACCAAATCAATTTCAAAAGGTATGGAGAAAAACAGGGTGATTATCATACACATAGTTTATCCTCTTCGGTCAGGCTTTACACACCATCAGTCCTTCAGGACTATGCGTTTTGACTATGAATACACTACTACCAAGTCATGAATCTAAATGTTGTAATATGTTTATAGAAAGTTTTAACTATTACCCCAATTATTTAAAATTAAAATTTACTGGCAAACACACAAACCCTATGAATTAGTTGAAATTTTCCAAAATATTCTATTTAGTAATATGATCTCAGGAACAAATAACATGATTAAATAAATAAATAAATAAATAAATATTGTAGCTACAGTTACAACAAGAAAACAGAAAATATTAACTCCGTCAGGTAAGCAGACCACTGCTCCTCTGAAAACTCCAGCTCCAATTACATTAAACCTGTCTCCCACCATCATCTATCCTTTTATATAAACATTTAAATCTCTTACATAAGTATAGTGGTGGCAGAATTGTAAACAAATATCTCCTATAGAAAAAACCTTATTGAAAAGCCACCTTGTAGAAATGTACAGCATATGTACATTGTTTAATTAATCTCAAACACAAAAAAATGGTATTAGAACTACCAAATTGTTTTCGTAATTTTATTGAAACAGATGGCAAATTATTGTCTTTCAAAAATAAACATTATATTTTAAAAGTTTTAGTTTAACAAATTAAAAAAAAATTACAGCGCTCCTGTACACCCCCCAACCAATTTCCCTATTATTAAAATCTTACATCAGTATGGTATACTTATCACAATTAGGGAACTAATATTGATATGTTATTATTAACTGTGTTTTGTAATCTATTAAGATTTTATTAGTTGTTATCTAATGTTTTTTGTTGTTGTTCTAGGATTCCAACAAGGATACCACATTCCATATATTATTCATTTTTCCTTAGGCTCTTCTTGATTGTTAAAAGTTTCTCAGAATTTCTGTTTTTAATAAACTTGATGATTTTGAGAAGTACTGATTAGATATTTTGTAGGAGATGCCTTAACTGTGATATGTCTAACATTTTTCTCATTCCTCATTAGCCTGAGCTTATGGGTTTTGCAAGAAAGGTCATAAGGTAAAGTGCTATTTTCATCCCAGCATATCAAGAGTATATAAGATAAACATGGCTTATCACGGTTGATCTCCCAGCAAAAATAGTGTTAGTCAGATTTCTCCCCTGTAAACTGACTTTTAAAAATATCCCTTGCCATACTGTACTCCTTGGAATAAAGTCACTAAGCACAGTGTCTATTCTTCTCCTCCTTAAGATAGAGTATCTTCATCGTTTATTTGGAAATCTTCTACATAGAAGATTTGTCTCTTCTTCTAGTTTTGCTTCTTTATTAATTTATGTCAGTATGAACTCATTAATATTTATTTTAAATATTGGGTTATAATACAATCTCACTTTATTTATTTTGCCTCTCAAATCATTTTAGCTTCAGCCATTGGGAACATTTTCAATTGGCTCTTGTATCTCTTTGATGTAACCCAACATTGTTGTAAGTTTTTTTTTCTTTTATTTTCTTTTTTGTTCTTGCATTCTGTGACTAAAAAATGCCCCAGACTAATCTTGTATATTTCCTACCTATTACACAATCAGCCATTTCTCCAAGGAGTCCCATTTCCTTTTAACTGGAGAATGGTATTAAGAAACAAATTTACAAGAAAAAAACAAAAACCCCATCACAAAAAGTGGGTGAAGGATATGAACAGATACTTCTCAAAAGAAGACATTCATGCAGCCAACTGACACATGAAAAAATGCTCATCATCACTGGCCATCAGAGAAATGCAAATCAAAAACACAATGAGATACCATATCACACCAATTAGAATAACAGTCATTGAAAAGTCAGGAAACAACAGGTGCTGGAATGGATGTGGAGAAATAGGAACAGTTTTATGCTGTTGGTGGTAGTATAAACAAGTTCAACCATTGTGGAAGACAGTGTGGTGATTCTTCAAGGATCTAGAACTAGAAGTACCATTTGACCCAGCCATCCCATTACTGGGTATATACCCAAAGGATTATAAATCATGCTGCTATAAAGACACATGCACACGTATGTTTATTGCGCCACTATTCACAATAGCAAAGACTTGGAACCAACCCAAATGTCCATTGGTGATAGAGTGGATTAAAAAAATGTGGCACATATACACCATGGAATACTATGCAGCCATGAAAAAGGATGAGTTCATGTCCTTTGTAGGGACATGGATGAAGCTGGAAACCATCACTCTCAGCAAACTATCACAAGGACAAAAAACCAAACACCACATGTTCTCACTCATAGGTGGGAATGGAACAATGAGATCACTTGGACGCAGGAAAGGGAACATCACAACACCAGGGCCTGTCGTTGGGTGGGAGGAGCGGGGAGGGATAGCATTAGAAGATATATGTAATGTAAAAGACGAGTTAATGGGTGCAGCACACCAACATGGCACATGTATACATACGTAACAAACCTACACTTTGTGCACATGTACCCTAGAACTTAAAGCTAAAAAAAAAAAAAAAAAAAGAAAAAAAGAAACTGCGATCTTGGTGCTAGGGGCATTCATTGATACTGGGAAGTTTTTGCTTCCTAAATGCTCTTAACTGACCTAACAAGAACATATTTGTGTGTATACTAACCCATCTACATACATATAGTTATTAATAAACTTACATATGCAAACCAGTGTCTACATTAAGCTGTACGTGAGCTTACACTGATTGCTCCAATTCTATTCCATTACCACATGGCTTACTCTACTCTCTCTCCCTTCTACTTCAGGTAAGCAGATCTCTGCTGATCTGTAAACTCCAACTCCAATCATGATAATCCTGTCTCCTACCATCAGCCATCCGTCTACCTAATTATCTAAATCTGTTATATTGGTATAGTGGTGTCAGAATTAAGAAGTATCTCCTATAGAATAAACTTTATCAAGTAAACGACAGTGCTTGTATGTAGACGAGTCTACATAATACATGATTTCCAAAGTTTCCTCAACTAGCACCTTTTCCTTCCATCCCATTTGTTGTGTGATTGTTTCATGCATATACAACAGTTAGATTATTTGTCACTTTTCCATTATATCCTGGGATTGACCTCCTTTTTGTAATTTGTAGCATTGGCTTCCTTCTATATTATACATTTTTATGTATTTTGACAAATGCATAGTGACATATGTTCACCATTACAGATTATAAAGAATAGTTTCCCTACTCTAAGAATATTTCCCATGTTTCATACATTTAACTATCTTTCCTTCTCCCTGACACCAAAGAAAACTTTGATTATTCCACAGTTTATATCATTTTGGTTTTTTTCAGGATTTCATATAATTGCAATCATACGTCATATATCCTTTTCATGCCCTTTTCATACCCTTTTCTTCTTTTACTTACTTAGCAATGTATACTTAGGACTCATGTATTTCTTATGATCATTGGATAGCTCATTTCTTTTCATCACTGAATAATCTATTGTATGGATATGGCCAGTTGATCCATTTACCAATGAAGAATATATTGATAGTCCTGGTTTGTGCCAATTGTAAACACAGTTTCCATAAACATTCATATGCTGGTTTTTGTGGGAACATAATTTTTCAAATCAGTTGGATAAATACCTAGAACTATGATCATTGGGTTCTTTTTTTTTTTTTCTTTTATACTTTAAGTTCTAGGGTACATGTGCATAACGTGCAGGTTTGTTACATATGTATACTTGTGCCATGTTGCTGTGCTGCACCCATCAACTCGTCAGCACCCATCAACTCGTCATTTACATCAGGTATAACTCCCAATGCAAACCCTCCCCCTCCCCCCTCCCCCCTCCCCATGATAGGCCCCGGTGTGTGATGTTCCCCTTCCTGAGTCCAAGTGATCATTGGGTTCTATATTAAGATTATGTTTACCTTTATTAGAAACCGCCAAGCAGTCTTCCAGAGTAGCTGTCCCATTTTACCTTCCCAACAGCAACGAATGAGAATCTCTGGTGTTTGGATCCTTACAAGCAATTGGTGTGGTGAGATTTTTAGGTTCTCTTATGGTGAATTTTTAAAGATTTCTTTGCATATTTTGGATATAACTGCTTTATTACATATGTGTTTTAGAAATCTTTTTTCCAGTGATGATGTTTTTATTCTCTCAATATAGTAGTCTTCTTTTATTCATAGAAGATAAATTCCAAGACCCCCAGTGAATGCATGAAACCACTGAGAGTACCTATGTATAGGAAAATCCTAGTATATTATGCTATGAGTGTGCGGGACAAAGGGATGATTTACATCCTAGTGAGACAGACTGCTACAGCGCAAGATTTCATTACACTATGAATAATGGTGTGCAATTAAAAACTTATGAATTGTTTATTTCTGGAATATTTTATTTAATATTTTTAAACAGTGGTTTGATCATGGGTAACTGAAACAGTAGAAATTAAAACTGATAATTGGAGCTACTGCACTGTATTTCTTAGATTAGACTTAAAAATTTTTAATGAAGACCAACTGTCAATTTTTTCTTTCATAAACTGTGCTTTTGATATTGTAGCTGAAAACTCATGAATGATTCAAAGGTCTTGTAATTTTTTTTTGTTTTTTATTTATTATTTCAATTTTCCTGTATATCCTTCGTCTTTCATATTTATTTTTCTTTTATCATGCCTTGTGATATTTTGGTAAAAAAATAGACACGAAGTACAGGATAATACAGATTGAAATAATTAGGCTTTTAGTTTGATATTGTATATTTCTCTAGCCGAGCCAATCCACAAGGGGATCTTTCTTGGTTCTTTACTGTGAGAAATTGGTGGGATTACTGGAGGTAAAACCCACAAAAGCTGTTATTCCCTTCAAGAGTTTGCCTCTTCCACCCCTCAGGGCTTTCTCATTGTCAAGTTAGTCTTCACTCAGCCTCCAACTGTTCATAACAATTACCACATAAATATTTTTACCTCATAGCCCCAGATGCTTCCAGGTAAGCAGATCTTCTGTGATTCTCGGCATTCCCTTCCTTCCAGGTTTCAGGATGGCAATTTTCTCTGAAACTCAGTTATCCAATGGGTCAAATAAAATTTCCTTATTTTCAGGGTTTTTTTTAGTTATTGTTATTTTTGTTGTAAGGACAGGAGTGACAATTAAGCTCTTTGTGTATATTAGAGCTGAAACCAAAAGTCCTTTCCATTTTCTTTAAATTATAAGTGATTAAGTTTCACATTTCAAATTTTAGAATGGTTGCTAGAATTCAATATCAGAATAAAATCTCTCTACTAAGATTTTGAAGAGCATGACAGACTATAAACAAGTGGATCATAAAAGGTTAAATGATAATGAAAAATAAGCGACAACAGACAAATTTTAGAATGTGATTTAAATTTATACAAAAACTTACATTTGATTTTTCTACACATTGTACTTTTGATTTCTTAATGATAAACTCTTATTTCTGCTGTTTTATTTCTTCATATTAAGATAAGCAATAGCCTATAGAAAAAGATGGACGTTAGTCTGTTAAATGATTTTGGGTAATTTCCTTCATTTTTATACCGATCTTATTAAACTCTGCATTTATATGTAATCCTACATATATATGATAAATATCTGCTAAACAAATTACATCAGATGCAAAAAAAATCACGATTATTTTTAAAAATACAAGTAGAACTTCTAGATATGCATGTTCTCCATACTTAATTTCTAATCAAAGCTTGAGGCAAAAGCACATACAGTATCAGACAGCAACACCAGCATAATACACTGTACATGGTAAGTACACAGTATCTTAACATACAGTTCTCTAAGATCCTAATTTTAGTTACTACCATTATTACCAACTGTAAGAAGAATGGCACACCAAAGGGGCTCAAGAAATAAGATATCACTAAAATAAATTTCTTATGTCACCAATTTCCATTTAATATAATAGATGATAATATGTCATGTGACAAATGTTAAAATATAGTTTGAGTGACAACAACTATATTCCATGTATTGGTTTATGCAGATATTGAAAGATGAAATAAGACAGAAATGGTGCCTGTTCATTCAAAGCTTACCGTCCATTGTATACAAATGCTCTCATAAAATATTGCCCTGTTCTAATTATAACATTTTTTTTTCTTTTTGATGTATTTATGGAATTGAGTCACTCTGGGGAAGAAATGCAAGGATGAAAATGTATCAACACTGACTGTAGTCCACCTTTCTGTGAATGTGCATAAAGATTTTGGAGCAAGATATCTCATTCTTGAATGGCAAGGCAGAATGTAACAGAAGTCGTTATAGATGTAAATAACCAAGCAATTTTGTTTCACACTTAAAAAGATAATGTACTAGTTAGTGATTCCCCATGCCTAGTTCCCCCAAATAAAAAAGAAAATTCACTATAACATCAAAAGCAAGTGAAAAGCAATGACTGAACTCAAATAGCATTCTATTCTCTATTTTTTATTTTTTTGTCTTATTGCATTCTACACATTAAAGAAATTTTGGGCGAATGGTCTGCTGGTGGCCCCTCGAGACTTAAGTGGAATGTGGGGCCTAGTGCCTTGAAATAGCCATATTTTTGGAGAATGAAACTAAGAAGTAATTGCCAATGACAGCACTTAGTGGAATAACGGATTTGTACTAAAGAAAAAGAGAATTCCAGCAGAACAAAATGAGAAGACTGGATTAAGATGTAAAGAGGAGTTTCCAAGTGGAGAGAAATGCTAGCCTGCAGCAATTTTTTCTTATACTCTGGCCTGCCACCTCCACCTTGAATGTATATAAGTTTTAAAGGAATTGAAAAGGAGTAAACATAAACTAATGCTTACTCATTTTTCCACACTCATTCTGAAGCAGCTGCATAATAATCTTTAAATCCTTGACATTACTTGATTACACAGTTTAATTAGCACACTACTCATCACTGAATATTAGAGGTTTTTCATCTCACATCTCATACCACTTTTAAAAATCACATCTCTGAAGGCCAAAACTTTTAATAACAATTAATTAAGCATAATGCTCACTTACATTGAGAAATATCATGTCTTTATTTTTAAAAGTGTATTAAGTTTTTTGAAATATGTTTTCACTGGAATCCTCGTTCAAAATTTGACACTGTGATGCTCATAAAAAAGACATTTGTTCAAAGTAAAAATAAAACTACCATATAATCCGGCAATCCCACTACTAACTATATATCCAAAGGTAAGGAAATTAGTATGTTGAAGGTATATCTGCCCTCCCATGTTTATTACAGCACTATTCACAATAGCCAAGATAGGGAATCAACCAATGTGTCCATCATCAGACAAATGGATAAAGTAAACTTGCTGTATGTGCATAATGGAATATCATTTAGCCTTAATCATGGGGAAATGATGTTAAGTGAAATAAGTCAGGCACAGAAAGATGCATATCGTATGTTCTCATTCATATGTGGAGGCTTAAAAGGTTGATCTCATAGAAGTAGAGAGCAGAATAGCGATTACTAGAGGCTAAGAAGGGTAGGGGGATAGGGAGATGTTGGTTAAAGTATACAATATTACAGCTAGATAGGAGAAATGAGCTCTAGTGTTCTATAGCGCTGTTGGGTAACTATAGTAAACACTAATTTATTTTAATTTTTTGAACAGTTAGAAGAGTGGTTTTTCAATGTTACCCAACAAAAGAGTTGGAGATGATGGGTATGCTAGTAGCTCTGATTGGAACACATGGTTTCTAATCATGTTTTTTACTATCATGCTTATAGCCACATTGAAGGGCTTTACTTACACATGTGAATAAAGCTAATTCTGAGTGTGTTACTTCAGAGATGCATTGTGAGCTGCTTTATTACAGTGAATTGAACTGTTTACCAATCAGCGAATTTTCCAGGCAAGTTTTTAGAATGTGTTTTAAAGGATGATACTTAGCATTGTGTTCATAGCCTTTTTGTGAGGGGTTTTCATACATACTTTGTAAAGCTAAATCTCAGCATGTTACTTCAGAGATGTATTATGAGGTGCTTTATTACAGTGAAGTGAAATGTTTACCCACAGTCAACTCTGTAATCAACTGTTTTTTAACAAAGTTCCTTTCATTACACATTGTATATATGTCTCAAAATATCACACTGTACTCCATAAATATGTACAATTACTATGTGTCATTTAAATATGCATATTTAAAAATATTTTTGATAAAATATATGTGAGCATATCAAGTTTAGTTTTATAGGATTATAACTTTATATAAAAATTTTCACAGCTCAGAGGATTATGAAATTTCTTGTTAAGATTTAAGGTTACATTCTAGATAATAATTATAATTGTAATAAGCAATATATTTTACTTATAAAAAGCTTGTGTTACATAGAATTGTATATTACTTGCATGAAGGGTAGTAACTATAAATATGTGTATACAGATGGGTATACACATACCCCTCACATGTGTATGTGTGGACTATCAAATACACATACATATACATCTGTGTAGACATGTACATATACACATACATAATTATGTAATCAATTGAAATTGGCCATTGACTTCAGTATTCACCCCTGACTATGTTTTTAATGAATTCAAAAGAAATTTTGTGTTTTAAGTGGGTAAATGTTCTGTTTTTTAAGTGGGTAAATGTTTTCAAGTGTTTTTATGTTCTCATAAACATCAGATTAATACCAAAAATTATTTTTATCTTCCATACTCCAGGTTTCTTAAAGGAGCTTTCCTCAGAGACTGTGTTACTTTTTCATCATTAATTTGAACCTGTTTTTAATCACTATACTCATGCCAAACCAATTGTTACTATGATGTGTATGTATGTTTACTCTGTATTTCACCAAGTATATCTCTGTTGATAAACTACGTGTGTGTGTAACTTATACACGTTTTTACGACCCATTTCATTAATGTTTAAAGGATAGGTGCATCTAATACACCCTGTACTGCCACACTTTATAAATTATAAAGCTTTCTCCCTTAGAGCAGCTCTTGGTAAAACCATTATAAAATATAAAAGTGTGTATGTTGGCGGGTAGGGGGAAGGTCCTTTTTTGTTGTTTGTTTGTTTGTTTTTTGTTTTTTAATTCTTTTGTGCTTAATTCTGAGTTTTGGTGACATTATTCCACCTCCCACTTACGAGCCAAGGCAGATTTGACAACTTCTCCACTTGGTCTGTATATATCGAGTGCAATGAGTACTTTTCGCTAGTAGGGCTACTAATGGCTTAGAGGCACATTAAGGAGCAAGAGATGGAAAGTGTGGTACTTTAAATTAGGATTCACAGAGTAGCAGAATATGCTTCTACATGATGTTAAAAGCTTCTTTAAAGAAGTTGCACCCACTGAAAATACTTACTTATTAAACGTGGCTTACATAGCAATTATATAAATTTTCACAACCAAAAGCATTGGCAATGACAGCAAAATGGTAAATTTAGTCACCCAAATCCTATTACTATACTGTACATGCTTATTGTAAGCACAATTCTGCTATTGACATGTGAAGAAACAGCCACACAGATGGGAGCCAGGATAGAGTGATATAGCTTTATTTTTAACGTTTTGAAAGTTTTCTCATATGGCACTGCAGATATAGAGCATATATGTTTTCGGAAATTCTAATTCGTGCATCTTTCTAAGGAAATAACACTGAAGGAAGGACTGTGTGAGTGTGTGTGCATGTGCTGCTATGCTCAATAATTTTTTATAGTCAAGTCACATTAACATACCCAGAAGGATTCCTTAACACTTGCAGAACAATTTTATTGGTAGAATATGTAATATTTTGAAAATTGTTTCCTCTCTCCACCCACCACAACTGTCATCCACAAAGCCCAGCTTACTTCTTTAGAGAAAGTCAGCGTGACATATTTTTTGTGGGAGTTCACATAGCAGCTTCCTCAAATAATGTGTTGGTCCATCTGACTTATCCTGTTTCCATTTCTAGTAATTTCTTTACAGCCCACGTCAGACTTCTAGCCCCAAATTTATTCATTTTTTATAGAGCATTTTCAGCCAAGCCTACATCTCTCAGGTTACCGAACTAAAAAATAAAAAAGTGAATATTAGGAGATTTTCTACTAGATATCTATAATCAACATATATGAATGAGAAAAATCACATGTTTCAAAAATACAATGAGTAATTGTGTACAATTAAAACTCTAATATCTCTTGAAGTTAAAATATATTTCCTTGTCTGAAGGAAAATTATGGCTATAAATTTCAATTTAATAGTAATATGATTACATGATAATTATTAGTGTTAAAAGTGCTTTTCATTCAGATGCTCTTATAAACTAAATGTATCTAATTATTTACAATTTTGAATTTTGAGGCAAACATTTTACATTTGCAGTTGTATCTTACACTGCATGTTATGTGCCTATATATTAATATATGACAATATTCTATGTGCTCATAGGCAAGTTAACTATAGACGTAAAAATGGTATTTATATGAATTTTTATATTTATATTAATTTTATTTATAACTATTTATTGATGTTATTTAAGTATATATCAAACTTTATGTGAAATTACATATTAATATATAAATTCATATGCTAAGTGCTAATACATATTTATATGCAAATATTCCACAGTATGTATATGCAAGTAGGTAAAATATGTCCTTTTGCATCTTTGAAAAAAATGTATTTCTATTATGTTTCAGAAAAATTGCACAGATGAGTAAAATTTTTAAAGAGAAAATGAGACTATAATATTTACATAAGGGACTTAAAATTGTAAGACAGTGTGATAAACATACTACCTCTACAGATCTGAGAATTTCTACAAATTAAATAACAATATAATTTATCTTGACATCCGCAGCAAGGAAATTATGGCTTATTGTAATACTAGAAATGTGTGCTGCTATGATTTTTATAGTACTATATTACTGTACTTTGAGTTTGCTTAAAAATAGTCTATAAGTTTTCATCTACAGGTGCGCACAGAATAATCATTTGTGAGGATCTTATGTGTATCTCCGGTTCTTCAAAATATATTTTTCTCAGTGATATGAAAATTAAAATTTAAAATGTTTTCTTTTATATGAATCACCCGATTTACCAGTGCAGAACCTTATTTGTTGTGTGATGAGCAGAAAAGTACACTAAAAAGTTATAGATATAAGAATATCAATTTGTTTTCTGAAATATAATTGGAATTATTAATTTCTATAGACAAATCAAATGCATCCTAACTATATAGTTATTTTTATGATGCATTTTTATTCCCCCTTATCAGCTATAAGTCATACTGAATGATTACTCCCAAAATATATAATATCATAACATTTTTCTTAACTTATAAAATCTCGCACTAACTCCAAAAACACCCCTGAAATACAACTTATCAATTATATAGCTAAAATAATATATATGAGGTTAACTGAGAAATATTAAGACAAAATAAATTCATTACAAATTTATTGATCTAGTCATAATAAATTATAATTATCTGAATACAATAGTCTTCCCTTATCCACAGGATATATACTGTAAGACCTCCCAGTGGATGCCTAAAACCTCAGGTAGTACTGAACCCTGTATTTATTAATGCTATGTTTTTCTCTATACATACATACCTACAAAAAAGCTTAATTTATAAATTAAGCACAGTATGAGATTGACAACAAATAATCCTAAAATAGAACAATTATAACAATTCTCAAAACAAGGTGCAACTTAAAACTTATAAATTGTTTATTTCTGGTATTTATTTAATATTTTCAGGCTACGGTTGACCAAAGATAACTGAAATCATGGAAATTGCAGGTAAGGGGGAAGTACTGTAATACTGTCTCCCCAGGCTCCATCCATTTCTACAACCAGTCTATTCCATTCTTTCCTAAAATTAATAAGAGGGAAAAAACACACTTTCATCATATGCATCCCAATAACAAAAAAGTAAATTTAGCATGTTATGTATTTAGTACCACATTATGAAAATTTATAATGATTAAGTAATTCATTATACTGCTCCTTACACTTGTCAACGCTGGCAGATAGACGTATGCTTTGAGCAAACAGAAAAATCTTGAACAGAAAAAACCCTACAGGAAGCTTTGAGTCACAAAATTTAGTCATAGAAGCAACTTTAGCGATGAATAAGCTAGATTCCCATATTTTATAAGAAGAATCTGAGGCAAAAACAAATAAAACTATGCCCCAGAAAAGACGTTGAAAAGTTTGCAGATCACAAGACAAACTGCTGACAGAATTAAATAAGTAAAAAAAGACGACAAGGAAGATAAAGAAGAAAGAGAAACAGGAAGAGAAGGAGAAGAAAAATGAAACCCGGATCTACAACTGAGACTGCCTGCTTACCAGACTCTTAATAATGCCACGGGAGTGAAATGTCAAACTCTATTCTTCTGAGTCTTAGGGCTCTTTGCGGGTATCAAAAGGCCACATGAACACAAATTCCACTTAACCAGAACCACTTGCTTCATTTATTGTGAATATCAGAATTCTACCCAATACGTCGTTTCATTGGTGGGTTTTTGGCTTGGAACCATTACGGGTAGAGAATGGAACACACACATTGCACATAACTATTTGCTCCTGAAAGCTTAAAACTTCCAGGTAAAAATGACTGCGTACACACACACACACACACACACACACACACGCACGCACACACGCACCAGAAATATGTACTTTATTGCTATATTTTATTTATTTATTTATTTATTTATTTATTTATTTATTTATTTGTTTATTTTTTGAGACAGAATCTCACTGTGTCGCCCAGGCTGGAGTGCAGTGGCACGATCTCGGCTCACTGCAATCTCCACCTCTTGGGTTCAAGCGAGTCTTCTGCCACAGTCTCCCAAGTAGCTAGGACTATAGGTGCCCATCTAATTTGTTTTATATTTTTAGTAGAGATGGGGTTTCATTATGTTGGTCAGGCTGGTCTTGAACTCCTGACCTCGTGATACCCCCGCCTCGGCCCCACAAAGTGCTGGGATTGCAGGCATGAAACACTGCGCCTGGCCTATAATTTTTATATTACTGTATTACCATACAGTACTATGAAATATATATGTTTATATGTATATAATGCACATATATTTATAGGTGTATATATACCTATAAGGTGTATATATATACACCATATATATAACATATATATATGGTGTAAGGAGATAAATATGTGTATATATACAGATACACATACACATATATATCCATTTACAGACTATATATATACACACACACATATAATGGATATAAATGGATATAGATGTGGATATATACACACACATATATATACATACACATATATATGTGCATTTATATTACAGAAATATATACATATACATATCCACTTACAGACATATACACATATATATCCATTTACAGACAATCTCAAACTTCTGATTTTTCAACTTTATGATGAGTTTATTGGGTTATTAAATGCATTTCAACTTCAGACATTTTTGCCTTGTGAAAGGTTTATCAAAACATTTAAGTATATCTTAAGTTGAAGAGCATGTGTGTTTGAAACCATCTTCAAACTGGAGAAAATGTAAAAATTCAACGGTTTCTTTTAATTAGAGCTAGGCCCCTAAATTCTAATTCATAAAATTAGTACTTAAATAAAAAAGTATTTAAGCATTTGCTTTGATTGTCTTATTTTATTAACCTAGCTGATTCCTTACAGAGCAACTTAAGTGAATAAATGTAGAAAAGAATAGAATAGAGTAGCCATTTTGCCATCCCAAATAAAGTGATTTATCCAGCCTATAACAATCAATGAATATGAAGATGATGAGAAACTTTTAAATGGTATTATCATGTCATCTCTTGAGACCACAATTGACTCCTAACTTGGCCATGATTGAGATGCTATGCAGCCTGCTGATGTGATACAGTATAAAGCAAAAGGTACTTCCTGTGCAGTACTCTTGAGGGTAAGTTAAGTCAAAATCTAATAGAGACTTTAGATTTAACTTGCCATTTGCAGTAAGTCCAGGAGACAGGTGAATATGCTGACACCACAAGGAAAAACATTAAACAAACCAGAGTATAAGGCAATCTACTAGACGAAAGAAAATTTCTTCAAGTAAAAAACACGTAGAAGAGAAAATGGCAGGGATAGAAAGAGAGGACAGTTTGTTGTTGTTGTTGCTGCTTTTTTTTTTTTTATTTTATACTTTAAGTTCTAGGGTACATGTGCATAACGTACAGGTTTGTTACATATGTATACTTGTGCCATGTTGGCGTGCTGCACCCATCAACTCGTCAGCACCCATCAACTCGTCATTTACATCAGGTATAACTCCCAATGCAATCCCTCCCCTCTACCCCCTCCCCATGATAGGCCCCGGTGTGTGATATACCCCCTCCCGAGTCCAAGTGATCTCATTGTTCAGTTCCCAACTATGAGTGAGAACATGCGGTGTTTGGTCTTCTGTTCTTGTGATAGTTTGCTGAGAATGATGGTTTCCAGCTGCATCCATGTCCCTACAAAGGACACAAACTCATCCTTTTTTAGGGCTGCATAGTATTCCATGGTGTATATGTGCCACATTTTCTTAATCCAGTCTGCCACTGATGGACATTTGGGTTGATTCCAAGTCTTTGCTATTGTGAATAGTGGCGCAATAAACATACGTGTGCATGTGTCTTTATAGCAGCATGATTTATAATCCTTTGGGTATATACCCAGTAATGGGATGGCTGGGTCATATGGTACTTCTAGTTCTAGATCCTTGAGGAATCGCCATACTCTTTTCCATAATGGTTGAAGTAGTTTACAATCCCACCAACAGTGTAAAAGCATTCCTATTTCTCCACATCCATTCCAGCACCTGTTGTTTCCTGACTTTTTCCTTACTCCTTATACCAAAATTAATTCAAGATGGATTAGAGACTTAAATGTTAGACCTAATACCATAAAAACCCTAGAAGAAAACCTAGGTAATACCATTCAGGACATAGGCATGGGCAAGGACTTCATGTCTAAAACACCAAAAGCAACGGCAACAAAAGCCAAAATTGACAAATGGGATCTCATTAAACTAAAGAGCTTCTGCACAACAAAAGAAACTACCATCAGAGTGAACAGGCAACCTACAGAATGGGAGAAAATTTTTGCAATCTACTCATCTGACAAAGGGCTAATATCCAGAACCTACAAAGAACTCAAACAAATTTACAAGAAAAAAACAAACAACCCCATCAAAAAGTGGGCAAAGGATATGAACAGACACTTCTCAAAAGAAGACATTCATGCAGCCAACAGACACATGAAAAAATGCTCATCATCACTGGCCATCAGAGAAATGCAAATCAAAACCACAATGAGATACCATCTCACATCAGTTAGAATGGCAATCATTAAAAAGTCAGGAAACAACAGGTGTTGCTGCTTTTGAGACGGAGTCTCGCTCCATCTCCCAGGAGTTGGAGTGCAGTGGCGCGATATCGGCTCACTGCAAGCTCTGCCTCCAGGGTTCACGCCCTTCTCCTGCCTCAGCCTCCTGAGTCGCTGGGACTGCTGGTGCCCACCACCACGCCCGGCTAATTTTGTTTTTGTATTTTTAGTAGAGACGGGGTTTCACCGTCTTAGCCAGGATGGTCTCCAACTCCTGACCTCGTGGTCTGCCCGTCTTGGCCTCCTAAAGTGCTGGGATTACAGGCTTGAGAAAGAGAGGACAGTCTTAATTTAAAAGAAACATAACAAAAATTAATGGCACGTATATCACTGACAAATCATCGAACTGAACCAAAATAAAGTTTTCATTAAATTCTCTATTTGTAGGTTTTTAGCGTGATTCAGTTACCGTGTTATCTGTTTTACTCTTTTGAAAGACACCATATAATGGCTACACAGCTCATTTGTATAATGTTCTAGAAAGTCATATTTCAGGGTAAATGATCCTACACAATTAGCATGCCTCCTGACACTGTAGATATCTGGGTCTTTTATATGAGGCTATTTAAATTCATAAAAATCTTAAAGGAATTTAAAAGTTAATCCATGTGTATATGCTAGTCAATAAAAGAAAAACAAAAAATTTGAATTACTATAGATTTAGCTAACCTCTACCACTGAGAAAGCTTTACAGTATTTATTCCTGAAGCATCTTGTCCCTGTTATTTCTGTCATGTATTATTGTGTTAGCAATACAAGATCTTCTACTAATATATTCTGCAGCCCAATTTATGTGTCCAGTACTTAATGGTCATAAACACAGTGTCTCATCATTGCCGGTACCTGACAATATCCAAAAGTCCTATCTTGATTCTAATTTTTCTTTTAATATTATCTGACACTATTAACCAATTCTATGTAAAACTCTTTTTTTTTTTTTTTCCTAGACCAACACTTTCTTGCTTGTCTTCCATTTGTCCTGTTTCTTAAATAATACATTTTTCTCAACCCCCTATAGGTGTCTTCATCCAGGGCTCAAGTTGAGATTTTCATCTTTTCCTTTTTCAGGCTTGACTTGCCAGCTGTTTATGTTCAAATTTATTTGCCAACTACTGAACTCAGTGCACATGATTCAGATTTAAGTGATAGTATTAAATTTAATCCTTTAATCTTTAGTAGTTTGTTCATAGTAGAAACTCAGCAGCTTCTCACTAACAATTATGAAGCTATTAATATTAATCCTTTAATCTTTAGTAGTTTGTTCATAGTAGAAACTCAGCAGCTTCTCACTAACAATTATGAAGCTATTAATATCAGTGTTACAAAGTTAGTATAAATTAAAATGCATCAAGTCTTTTATTACTTTAAAAATTGTATTATTTTCCCCTATTTTAAAACCAAGACATCACATCTCAAAATTTACTTAAAGAATCCAGCTTCAATTTATACACAAGCTTAACATTACCAACTCCCTTTAGCTAATATCGTCTTTACTAGTATATGAAATAGAGGTATAAAACTTTATACAGTGACAAAAAATGGCATATAAAACATGTTCCTTTAGATATTAATTTAAACTGTCACATTTTAAGAAAGCAGTCTCATGTAAAACATAACTGGGACAGATATAACATAAACTAGGGGAGAGTTAAGATTTAAATGGAAAAAATGCTATGTCTATTTGTAAATGACTATTATACATATACTAAAATTTGATTTGAATACTTAGGAATTAAAATCAAGTATTGACATTCTGCATTCATATAAGCTTTCAAAGGGTAATTATCTGTACTATTATCTAATTAGAAATTTAAAGATATTTCACTTCATAATATGGTTGAATATATTATAGCCAAATGAGCTCTCATTAAACCTAAGAATGATCAAAGTCTTTTAAATTCTGGACATAGTTAAATGAATATTGAATTAATTATTTCTTCAAATAAAATGCCAAGACTCTATATATCTTTTTGTTCTCCATTATCCACTCAAAACTTGGAAAATGTTTCACATTGAGTCACATACTACCAAATTATAAGCTACTCTTTAGAATTCAACATGATAAGAAGTTGTAACTTGGAAGGATTTTGTTAATTTGTAAAGGTATTTATTAATTACTAAGCCATAGTACTATGATATTTGACTTCCTAAAGTTCCAAAGAAGGTCATGTTTAAATCTACATTTTTGTCCTTTAACAATATTCTTAATAATAATAGCAGCCGCAAAACCAACAGTAACAATTATGGCAAAAATGGATCAACTGCTGCACTATGAGAGACATTTATAAAATCTACATGTATTATCTAACATATAATCATTCCCCTTTTACAGATTATAATCCAAGGCATACAGTATTTCATCCAAGGTTACAAAGCTTGTTGGTGCTAATGCAGCATTCAAACTCAGGCAGTCTGATTGTAGAAACTTCTTTATTGACCAATGCATTCTATGCATTTGAATTCATTGCATTCAGTTTTTGAAATAGGAGCTCAGACATAGTATAAACTAAGAACTAAGAAACAATAATGCTTTCATGCAGTTCAGAATGACTTATAATTAAGGTGGGCCATTCTTATGGCAATATAAGTAACTCTCATCTGTCATTATTATTCACTGCCTGCCTATTTCTAGATGAGAAGAAAAAGGCCTTTTGAACTTTGTTGTGACTATTTAATAGAAAAATCACTTTTCCATTTTTATATACTTGAACTTTAACACCCTCTATGACTTCCCATATTCT
Organism: Macaca fascicularis; assembly: GCF_037993035.2. Taxonomy (NCBI): domain Eukaryota; kingdom Metazoa; phylum Chordata; class Mammalia; order Primates; family Cercopithecidae; genus Macaca; species Macaca fascicularis. The sequence continues at coordinate 93,815,087 of NC_088385.1, forward strand.
TGATCATCACATTCTCTTCACCATTATATTGTGGGGGTCAGTATCCACTGTGACTTGCCCAAAGTCATAAAGCTAACAAATGAGAAAGTAGGACCAAACGTGAGATCCTATAATAAATCCCATGCTCCTTCCACTCAACCACACCAACTCTTTCAAGTGTGTAAATTAGTTATGTCTATGGTTCATTTCAGGCCCAGAAACTTAAGTTAATGATTTTTAAAAGTGAGAAAATTTCACAGAAGATAATGTAAAATTAGTAACATAATAAAGCCAAGTCACAAAACATTTAAATCAAACGGGGGCAGAGAAGAAAAGCGTAATCTAAATAACTTCAAAGCATTGTAAGATAGTAACTTTTAGATATAATGATTATGTTTAAACTAATACAAAAATCCAAATTGGTGACTCTAACAACAACTGTCTAAATAATCCAACATAATGGTCGACATAATTTCAACTGTATTCAAGCATATTGTGTTTTTGTGTGTGTCTGTGTGTGTGCAACTAGAATGCAAATGTATATCATATTAATTAGAAAAATATTCACCTATCAAACCCTCTAAGATACAGTGCAGAGGTGCATTTTTATGTTATAAAACATAAAAATTACAATCTTCCAGACATTCATACACCATCTAGCAATTGAACTCTCAACAGACTTTATTTGTCAGACTTGTAAAGGTCTTCTGAGGCTATTTTGGTCCAGATCCAACACATATATGATACATACTCTTTTTTGGTATGTTAAACTGTGGCTTAGGTTTATAAGGATTTTAGCAAACATGATATGCCTTCGTATAAAAGAAGAATATTCTCATATGGCAATAAAAATCCCATATTAGTATATGGATGAAGTCAGGCTTCAAGAATTTTAAATGCAAAGCCATGTTTATTTGGACACCACTTTCTTTTGAATGAAAAAAAATCCAATAAAAGTATAGAACTTACAAACTTTTCCCAGTTTTATTTTTTTGTTGTTGTTGCTAGCTAACTGCAAGGGGAGAGATATTTTTCTGTTTTTTTTTGTTTGTTTGTTTCCTGCTCTACATCAATTTAAACCTTTATATGACTACATAATTAGTAAGTGTCGCTGATTCTGTGTCACCTTACTTACCACCTTGCTATTTTCAACTCCATCCCAGTCTTGTATCCTTTATGGAATAACTCATATTAAAATTTTCAAACACTATATGTAATTATGTATTTTAATATGTTTCCCCAAGTAGAAAAGAGAAAGGTAGTACTCATTTACACGTTAATATGCTTGGTGAAGGGTACGTATTTCCATACATATTTTGAAAGAATAAATAAATTCAGTTTAATATTTCCCTTTACCTGTAAAATATTATTTAGGAGGGTAGCAAACTCTACCGCATGGTTACGCATTGACAGAAGCTCATGATGCTTTAGAACAATGTGAATAAAGGAACCAAAGCAACTGGGAACATCTTGGCTTTGCCTTCACCTAAGACAGGACCCCACAGACAGCAAAACATTTTCTCCACACGCATTTAGGAAAGTCGTCCTTGTTATGTTAATGAGGATGGCTAAGATGCACAAGACACATAATAGTTTGTCAGCCTAGAAACTTAAGTCCCCTATATTCTAGTGGGAAGGTATTCAAGTCTTCAAAACAAACTCAATTCATTTCACTGGATTTGTTCCAATAATACTTAAAATCAATTTGAAAAACAGACGGCTGATAGATTGACATCTAGAAGCATAATCTTTAAAAAGAATTAATAATTTTAATATAGTTAGGCTGCCTTCATTCTTAAAACCAAGCTTCACTGTTTTTCTTCTTTAAAAGATTGAAATATTCAATAAAAACCTAATCACCATTAAAATGAATTTAAATTAAATTGTTCTTATAATGACTTAAAAAATATATAGTATTCAATTAGAATTAAATCAATTCTGTGTGTGTTACCAGTTTGAATCCATTCTATTTTTCAAGCAAGAGTGAACAGAATTATATAGGTATTGAGGAACAAGAATCTTTCCATAAACTTCTGTGGAAATTGAGCCCCTGCCTTCAGCTAAAATAGTTTTAGAAGGACAGCTTGAGACTAGCCTAATATTAGATATTTTGTATATAACATGCTTTCTGTTTAAATACCCTTAATAACATTTTCTCTAATTTCTACATAAAACAGTTAAAGACAATTGTGTGTATAGGCATTAATCTTATTTTCATTAATTTTTGTTTGTAAAATAAAACATATTAAATGGATGATAATTTAATGACTGTAACTTAGCTATGTTAATTGAATTGTAAAAAAATGCAAGTGGTACAGAAGAGTACTCTGTTAGCCAATTTTCACAGTGCTATGAAGAAAACGGAAGAATGGATAATTTATAAAGAAAAAGAGGTTTAATGGACTCACAGTTCCACATGGCTGGGGAGGCCTCACAATCATGGCAGAAGGCAAGGAGGAGCAAAAGCATGTCTTACATAGCGGCAGGCAAGAGAGATTGTGCAGAGAAACCCCCATTATAAAACCATCGGATCTTGTGAGCTTTATTCACTACCATGAGAACAGTATGGGGGAAAGCACTCCCATGATTTGGTTATCTCCACCTGGCCCCACCTTTGACATGTGGGGATTATTACAATTCAAGGTGAGATTTGGGAGGGGACACAGCTACATCATATCAAGTACTACAATGGGACTTATATTTTAATTTTCTATCAATATAAACTTACATATGTCAACTACAAAATAAATTCCATCTATGGGGTAGTGAGGAAAAAAAAATCATTTGACTCTCTTAGTGCTTCTATCTGAAATGAGTATCTTCAAAAAGTGTGCAATACTTTTACATATTTGTTTTGCAAGGAAGAACTCGGGAGAGGAAAAATAAGAAATACTTTTCTGATCTTTTTCTCTTGGGCTACATTATTTTTTATTTTTCTCTTTATGAGAGAAATTGGAGTTTTAAAAGGAGCACATATTAGCCATCATAAGTGTGACCAAAAGGTGATTTAAGAGAAGATGCTTCACTATCTCTCTGGAGGGATGCTACGGTATCTCTATTTCCTCTTCCTCTCATGACCAGTCCTCTATCACCTTCTTTCTTCACCCTCATCCTACTCCATCTCAGTCGATGAATTATTGTATTTATTGCAACAGAAATTTTCTGGAAGCATAATCCGAGAGTAAAGTCAAATTGAGACTCTAAAATCTATGTGCTTTTCTTTCTTTAAAGTTGGCCATCCAGCATTACTTTTTTTTTTTTTTTTTTTGTCTATTTTAATACCTCACAGAGAAATACCTTTGTAGTTTGCTGATGAACTTTTCACTGAATTCCAAGATAGCCTACAAAATTCATTAAGGCTTAATTTAAGAGAGAAAAAAATACTTTGGCCATCACACACAAATAAAAATATTGATTTATTTATAGCACTATGTATATCTGCTCAGCGATAAAAGTCCAGCTGTTGTGATTCATTATTCATTGATAGTAGAATTCTTTCTCTTTAGAGATGTAAATGAGAACAAATGAGTTACAGTTCTGGAGCAAGTTTTATGCACCTGAATTACTAAAGTCAGTAAAAATGAACACACATATTAACCCCTAAGTGGATTTTAAAGAAATAGTTTGTTTTTTGTTCTCAGTTTACTCTAATTTGCATAATCAGAGAACATGATTAATTAACGCAGTGTATTGTAGTAAAAACAGATTGGGACCTGAACCCCATGATGCTGCCCTTGTCATCACATTCAATATGTTCACTCTGTTGAATGAAATTAGCAGGAGGCCACCGGCTCAAGGCTGTCTCTGTCTCTGTACTTGTAGTTCCCATGTAACAAACTGCAGCGTAACCTAGTACGTAAATAAAGGAAACCTAATATGGAGTCTAATTTTTGTAACGCATAGCCTAGTCACAGCCAATCAAAAGCAGATGAGCTTCAGCCAATCGCCCTCTGTCAACCGATCAGACCATGTTCAAATGAGGAGAACAGCTTAACAGTAAACAATCAAGCTATTTCTGTAGTTTATTTCCATATTCTGTCTATAAATACTGCTCATGGTGCTGAGTGGAGCTCTCCGAAACTCTTCTAATTCTGAGGGCTACTGATTCATGATTTTTTTTTCATTTTGCTCAAACTCTGTTAAATTTGTCAAAATATTTTCTTTACAACAACTCCCTTCTCACTCACTTGTTTAAATATTTATTCAACAAATATTTGTACCAATTACTTATCGATGCTGTTCTTGCCAAGGAGGAAAAAGGATCATAAGGAAGCAAGAAGACTCAAGGCTTTGTAGAGCTTACAAATTCTGAGAAATAAAATAGACAATTTATAAAGCATTTTTATAACTAGATATAAGAACAGGGCAAAATAAAATGGCAGAACGGGGGAAAGTAATGATCTAAGGATTCTGGAAATTTTTCAGGAAGAAGTAATATCTAATACATGTTAAAATCAGTACTAGATAAGAAGTAAGGATAAAATGCCTACAGAAATAAAAAGACAACAAATGCTGAACTCTGCAAGTGAATAGAAGCATGTTCCATGCATGAAATTAAAATAAGTGCTGTAAGCTCCACAAGGTAGAAACCCTCACTAGGAGCTTATCCAAAAATCTGACTTTTACTCTGTTATGCCTAGTCTACTAAACACATTTAAATGGTCTTCCGAGTTCAGTGTTTTACATTTTGGTTGAAGAAGCTTATATGGACAATTTAATATGCTTTTGTGTTTTTAGGATTAAGATATGCGTCCTAAAATGAATGGAGTAGTAGAGTACTCAAATAGTAAATGGAAAAAATTCCTTGACTTATTAAAAAATATAATTGCCAGTAATTGTGAATGAGTAGGCATTCTTTTATCCTTAATTTTTCTCTGTTTTCTGAAGATTATCTATTCAGAAGCTATAATCTCGTTGCCGGTTAGTAAATCCTTTCTCAGCAATGGACCTTTGAAGTATTTCTTTGTTTCTCATAAGTAAGGGTGGCAAACTCCCAAATGTGTAGCTTAACTTTTATTTTCTATGACAGTGATACATAGATTGTGAGGAGCTTTGAAGCGTTTTAATAATTAAGAACAGAGCCAACAATTCAAAAAAAGAGAAAGATACAGAATTTCAAGAAGAGCTGTTTAAGAACAGGGAAGAGTGAAGACCATCTGAAATATTCTGACTCAATTTAGAAAAAATATTTAGCATGTATATCACTGATTTTCAGTGAAGACTGGACATATGAAGAAGAGAAATAGAAAAAGATCCGATTAAATACTTACTTCCAGCCCAGCAACACAGTGGAAAATGAGATACACAGATAGAAATAAGTTGTTAGTAAAAGTGGATTGTAATCTATATGGCACCAAAGTGTTTAAGCTGATTAAATCAACTGAGTATCTTCGCATAAAATATAAGTTGCTGAAGCTAATTTTAATAGTAACTACATTAATGGCGATCATATTAGAACACTCATCAGACATTCTACATAGTCAATGCGATTTGAAGTATGTTAGTTACAAGAGAAAAAAAACAAAACTGCCTACTCAAATTTAGCCAAAACAGGTACAACTACTATTGCCTTTTTTTTTTATTTTTAATTTTTAGGGGAGTGTACATTTATGGGGTACATGATGTATTTTGAAATGGTCATATAACCCATAATTATCACATCAGGGTAAATGAAATATCTATCCCCTCAAGCATTTATTTCCTTGTATTATAGACATTCCAGATATGCTCTTTAGTTATTTTTAAATGTATAACACATTTTTATTATGCTATCAAATACTAGATCTTATTCATTATTCATTTTATATAAATATATTTTTGTATCCATTAACCATCCTCACATCCCCCATCCACTATTCATCACAGCCTCTGATAACCATCATTCTACCCTCTGTCTCCATGAATCCAACTGTTTTAATTTTTAGCTCCCACAAATGAGTAAAAATTTGTGAAGTTTGTCCGTCTGTACTTCGCTTATTTAACTTAACATGATGTCCTCCAGTTTCATCTAATGTTGTTGACAGGGTCTTACTCTTTTTGATGGATGAAGAGTACTCCATTGTATTTATATGCTGTGTTTCCATTCATCTGTTCATGAACATTATGTTGCTTCTGAATCCTCCCTATTGTAAGCAATGCTGCAATAAACATGGGAGTGCATATATCTCTTTGATATATTGGTTTATGTTCTTGGTGTATACCTAACATTGGGATTGCAGAGTCATATGGTAGTTCTATTTTCAGTTTTTTGAGAATATCCATACTCTTCTCCATAATGATCGTACTAATTTACATCCCCACCAACAGTTTTAAATGGTTCCCTTTACTCCATATCCTTGCCGACATTTGTTATCACCTGTCTTTTGCATAAAGGTCATTTTAACTGGAGTAAGATGATTTCTCATTATAGCATTAATTTGCATTTCTCTGATGATTAACGATGTTGAGCACCTTTTCATATGCCTGTTTGCAATCTGTCTATCATTTGAGAAATGTCTATTTAGATCTTTTGCTCATTTTTAAGGAATTATTATATTTTTTCCTGCAGACTTGTTTGAGATACTTACATATTCTGATTATTAATCTCTTGGGAGATTGACAGTTTGCAAATATTTTTCCTGTTCTGTGGATTGTCTCTTAACTGTGTTGATTGTATCATTAGCTGTGCATAAACTTTTTAACTTGATGTGATCATATTGTCCATTTCTGCTTCGGATGTCTATACTTTGGGGATATAACTCAAGAAATATTTGTCCAAAATAGTATCCTGGAGACCTAATCCAATGTTTCCCCTTAGTATCTTCATAGTTTGAAGTTTTAGATTTAAGTATTTAATAAATTTTGATTGATTTTTGTATATGGCAAGAGGTAAGGGTCTAGTTTCATTCTTCTGCATATGAATGTTTAGTCTAACACCATTTATTGAAGAGACTGTGCTGTCCCCAAAGTATATTCTTGACAACTTTGTCAAAAATAAGTTCACTGTAGATGTATAGCTTTCTTTCTGCATTATATATTCTGTTTCCTTATTTTATGTGTATGTTTACCACTACTATGCTGTTTGGGCTATATATCTTTGTGGTATAATTTAAAGTCTAGTTATGTGAGCCTTCCAGGTTTGTACTTTTGGCTCAGGATGGCTTTGGCTATTCTGGATCTTTTGTGGTTCTATATAAATTTTAGGATTATTTTTTCTATTTTTGTGAAGAATATGACTGATATTTTTATAGGCGTTATGGTGAATCTCTAAATTGCTTTGGGTAATATGAACATTTTAACAATATTGATTCTTCCAACTCATGAACATGGAACGCCTTTCCATCTTTTGTGTGTGTCCTGTAAAACGATTTGCATCAATGTTTTATAGTTTTCACAGTAGAAATCTTTAACTTCTTTGGTTAAGTTTATTCCCAGGCAAGTTATGTGTAAATGGGATTATTTTATTGATTTCTTTAAAAAATGTTTCACTATTGCCATATAGAAATGCTACTGAATTTTATATGTTGATTTTGTGTCCTGCAACTTTACTGAATTTTTTTTATCAGTTCACATAGTTTTTTTTTTTAATTGAGTTTGTAGGCTTTTATATTATACCTTTATTTATTTATTTATTTATTTATTTATTTATTTATTTTGTATTATACTTTATGTTCTAGGGTACATGTGCTCAATGTGCAGGTTTGTTACATATGTTTACATGTGACATGTTGGTGTGCTGCACCCATTAACTCGTCATTTACATTAGGTATATCTGCCTATGCCATCCCACCCCCCTACTCCCACCCCACAACAGGCCCCAGTGTGTGATGTTCCCCTTCCTGTATCCACATGATCTCATTGTTCAATTCCCACCTATGAGGGAGAACATGCAGTGTTTGGTTTTCTGTTCTCGTGATAGTTTGCTGAGAATTATGGTTTCCAGCTTCATCCATGTCCCTACAAAGGACATGAACTCATCCTTTTTTATGGCTGCGTAGTATTCCATGGTGTATATGTGCCACATTTTCTTAACCAGTCTGTCATTGATGGACATTTGGGTTGATTCCAAGTCTTTGCTATTGTGAATAGTGCCACAATAAACATACCTGTGCATGTGCCTTTATAGTAGCATGATTTATAATCCTTTGGGTATATACCCAGTAATGAGATGGCTGGGTCAAATGGTATTTCTAGTTCTAGATCATTGAGGAGTCACCACACTGTCTTGCACAATGTTTGAACTAGTTTATACTACCACCAACAGTGTAAAAGTGTTCCTATTTCTCCACATCCTCTCCAACATCTGTTGTTTCCTGACTTTTTAATGATTGCCATTCTAACTGGTGTGAGATGGTATTTCATTGTGCTTTTGATTTGCATTTCTCTGGTGACCAGTGATGATGAGCATTTTTTCATGTGTCTGTGTTGGCTGCATAAATGTCTTCTTTTGAGAAGTGCCTGTTCATATCCTTTGACCACTTTTTGATGGGGTTGTTTTTTTCTTGTAAATTTGATTGAGTTCTTTGTAAGTTCTGGAAATTAGCCCTTTGTCAGATGAGTAGATTGCAAAAATTTTCTCCCATTCTGTAGGTTGCCTGTTCACTCTCATGGTAGTTGCTTTTGCTGTGCAGAAGCTCTTTAGTTTAATTAGATCCCATTTGTCAATTTTGGCTTTTGTTGCCATTGCTTTTGGTGTTGTAGACATGAAGTCCTTGCCCATGCCTATGTCCTGAATGGTATTGTCTAGGTTTCCTTCTAGGGTTTTTATGGTTTTAGGTCTAACATTTAAGTCTCTAATCCATCTTGAATTAATTTTTGTCTAAGGAGTAAGGAAGAGATCCAGTTTCAGCTTTCTACTTATGGCTGGCCAGCTTTCCCAGCACCATTTATTAAATAGGGAATCCTTTCCCCATTTCTTGTTTTTGTCAGCTTTGTCAAAGATTAGTTGGTTGTGATGTGTGGTATTATTTCTGAGGGCTGTGTTCTGTTCCATTGTTCTATATCTCTGTTTTGGTACGAGTACAATGTTATTTTGTTTACTGTAGCCTTGTAGTATAGTTTGAAGTCAGGTTGCGTGATGCCTCCAGCTTTGTTCATTTGACTTAGGATTGTCTTGGCAATGCGGGCTCTTTTTTGGTTCCATATGAACTTTAAAGTAGCTTTTTTTCCCCAATTCTATGAAGAAAGTAATTGGTAGTTTAATGGGGATGGCATTGAATCTATAAATTACCTTGGGCAGTATGGTCATTTTCACGATGTTGATTCTTCCTATCCATAAACATGGAATTTTCTTCCATTTGTTTGTGTCTTCTTTTATTTCATTGAACAGTGGTTTGTAGTTCTCCTTGAAGAGGTCCTTCACATCCCTTTAAGTTGGATTCCTAAGTATTTTATCCTTTTTGAAGCAATTGTGAATGGGAGTTCATTCATGATTTGACTCTCTGTTTGTCTGTTATTGGTATATAAGAATCCTTGTGATTTTTGCACATTGACTTTGTATCCTGAGACTTTGCTGAAGTTGCTTATCAGCTAAAGGAGATTTTGGGCTGAGACGATGGGTTTTTCTAAATACACAATCATGTCATCTGCAAACAGGGACAATTTGACTTCTTCTTTTGCTAATTGAATACCCTTTATTTCTTTCTCTTGCTTGATTGCCCTGTCCAGAACTTCCAACACTATGTTGAATAGGAGTGGTGAAAGAGAGGGCATACCTGTCTTGTGCTACTTTTTAAGGGGAATGCTTCCAGTTTTTGTCCATTCAGTATGATATTGGCTGTGGGTTTGTCATAAATAGTTTTTATTATTTTGAGATACGTTCCATCAATACTGAATTTATTGAGCGTTTTTAGCATGAAGGCTGCTGAATTTTTTCAAAGGTCTTTTCGGCATCTATTGAGATAATCATTTGATTTTTGTCTTTGGTTCTGTTTATATGCTGGATTACATTTATTGATTTGCATATGTTGAACCAGCCTTCCATCACAGGGATGAAACCCACTTGATCATGGTGGATAAGCTTTTTGATGTGCTGCTGGATTTGGTTTGCCAGTATTTTATTGAGGATTTTTGCATCAATGTTCATCAGGGATATTGGTTTAAAATTATCTTTTTTTGTTGTATCTCTGCCAGGCTTTGGTATCAGGGTGATGTTGTCCTCATAAAATGAGTTAGGGAGGATTCCCTCTTTTTCTATTGATTGGAATAGTTTCAGAAGGAATGGTACCAGCTCCTCCTTGTACCTCTAGTAGAATTCAGCTGTGAATCCATCTTGTCCTGGACTTTTTTCATTGGTAGGCTATTAATTATTGCATCAATTTCAGAACCTGCTATTGGTCTATTCAGGGATTCAACTTCTTCCTGGTTTAGTCTTGGGAGAGTGTATGTGTCCAGGAATTTGTGCATTTCTTCTAGGTTTTCTAGTTTATTTGTGTAGAAGTGTTTATAGTATTCTCTGATGGTAGTTTGTATTTCTGTGGGGTTGGTGGTGATATCTCCTTTATCATTTTTATTGCATCTATTTGATTTTTCTCTCTTTTCTTCTTTATTAGTCTTGCTAGCAGTCTATCAATTTTGTTGATCTTTTCCAACCAGCTCCTGGATTCATTGATTTTTGAAGGGTCTTTTGTGTCTCTATCTCCTTCAGTTCTTCTCTGATCTTACTTATTTCTTGCCTTCTGCTAGCTTTAATATGATATTAAAACAAGGTACTGTGATTCCTCATCTGTGTTTTTTTTTTTTTTTTTTTTTGTTCTTGTGAATATGCTTTCTCGTTTGGATAGTTATTCAATTTGCTGTTCCTGCAGGAGGAAAATTGGTAGAGATTTCCACTTGGCCATCTTGCTCCATTTCCTCCACTATTGCAACGTAACATGAAATTGCTTAGACTTAAGAAGCGTGTATCCTGCTTCCTAAACATAAGAAATCTTACCTGAATCTATAACTGTGGTCAGTACTTTTGCCATGTGATATCTCAAACATTGGCTTTTCATAGATTTTACATTTTAAGAGTAAAATAGCAGGTATTTGTTCTAAATAGTTTTACTACAATCAAGAAATAATTCCCAAGTACTATCTTTCTTTGCATTCTCCTGATACTATTAGAAAACATCCATTGATTGCACAACACTTAAACATGCTTCTTAAATTAGTCTACTTAAATTGTTTGTTAAATTGAGAGCATTATCTGGTACCATCATTCCTTTTCATTTCCCATTACTTTTTGACCCCAATACTTGAATTACTGGATTTTCTCTAAATTCAGTCTTACAAGCTCCCTATAGTGAGAGATATTACATCAATGAGTATTGTGTTTGTCCAAAGAATTGACTATTAAAGAAAATTTTATTCATTGTAAACCTCTAGTTTAGCATATGATGGGACGTGAAGAAGTAACAGTCTACCTGAGAGCAGGTGATAAGGACATGCAAAGGCAGTAAATAATGTATAAATAAAATAAAATTAGGTAAAAGTTCTATATTTTTATTATCTCCATGATCCAAAAACATTTAAACAATGTCAGTAATAAAAATGCTCTCACCTAAGAAATGTTTACCTATTGTAAAGTTCAAAAAATTTGTTTTTAGAGTTAAATTTTAAAAATATATGTATGTATGCATTCAATTTACATTTTCTTGATATGTGTCCCTTATTAGATATTGTATACCACATGGAAGTTAATTCGGAGAATTCCCAGTTATATCGTAGGCCCCTGAAACAAGCAGCCTCAGTTGTAGTCATTGTTTCCTAAAAAGGTTTGTAATGGCTTGTAATCATTTGAATTCCCTTCAGGTACAATGTTTGTCTTAGCCAATATGATATGGTAGGACATATTACTTTTTTTCAATGGTAAATACAAAATAAACAATGATAGCATAATTGTATAGATGAAAAAATGGAACTTAAATTATTTCCATTATGTCATTCTATGTGATCACTGAAAATTGTGCTTGTATTTTAAAACTTTATACAGTAAAGTAATATGTGAACTCTCAAGGGTACAGTTCCTATTTGATAAGTTAAAATTAATTAACCTATCATTGATTTGAACTTACATGTAAAATTAGATTTTTAATTTCATTTTATTGTTTTTTCTGTTTTAAAACAAAAAATATTTCCTTTGTCATTTCTAATAGGGCTGGGAAAACTGGCTAGCCATAATGCAGACGATAAAAACTGGAGCCCTTTCTTACATCATATATAAAACTCAACTCAAGATGGGTTAAAGACTTAAATGTAAAACACAAAACTATAAAACAAAACTTCTACACAATAACCTAGTCAATACAATTCCGGACATAAGAATGGGCAAAGATTTCATGACAAAGACACTAAAAGTAATTGCAACAAAAGCAAAAATTGACAAATGGGATTTAATTAACCTAAAGAGCTTCTGTACAGCAAAAGAAATTATCCACAGAGTAAAAACCTACAGAATGGTTTTTACTCTTGGTTTGCAAAATATGCATCTGAAAAAGATCTAATATCCAGCATCTATATGGAAATTAAACAAATTTACAAGAAAAAACAAACAACACTATTTAACGGTGGGAAAAGGACGTCAACAGACACTTCTAAATAAGACATACGTGCCATCAGGAAGCTTATGGAAAAGAAAAAAAAAGCTCAACCACACTCATCATCAGAGAAATTTAAATCAAAACCACAATTAGATACTGTCTCACACTAGCCAGAATGGCTATTATGAAAAAGTAAAACAAACAAACAAACAAACAAACAAATACAATGCTGGTGATGTTGCAAAGGAAAAGGAATACTTATACACTGTTGGTGGGAGTGTAAATTAGTTCAGTCATTGTGGAAAGCAGTGTGATTCCTCAAAGATATAAAAACAAAACTATCGTTCGACCCTGCAATCCTATTAATAGGTATATACTCACATATATATTTTTTATATATATATAGTTCTATCATAAAGACACATAAACATGTGTGTTCATCGCCATACTATTCACAATAGCAAAGACATAGAGTCAACCAAAATGCCCATCAGTGATAGACTGGATAAAGAAAATGTGGTGCATATAAGCCATCAAATACTATGCAGTCATAACAAAGAAGAAGATCATGTCCTTCACAGAAACATGGATGAAGCTGGATGCCATTATCCTTAGCAAACTAATGCAGGAACAGAAAACCAAATAGCACATGTTCTCACTTATAATGGAAGCTATATGGTGATAACACATGGACACATAGAGGAGAGCAACAGACACTGGGGCCTACCATATGGTGATGAGTGAGAGGAGAAAGAGGACCAGGAAAAATAACCAATCAGTACTAGGCGTATTACCTGCATGACGAAATAATCTGTACAACAAACCCCCACGACACGGGTTTACCTATATAATGTATTCCTACACATAAAATAAAAGTTTTTAAAAATTATAAAATTAAATGTCACATCAGTGGAGCAATTCAGTACTGTAGTTACCCAAATTGAGCACTTTATGTTTTGGCTTTAATACAATGCACCCAATTAACTAACAAAAATAATTTAAATAATATATTTTTATATCACACTATAATCATAGAGTAAAAGTTCACAATATTCACTAAACATAAAACTAATGATTACATAGTTGTGCTTTTGTTGTTTTCTTTCTGAAAGTATCCGAAGAAGCCTGGATTATTAACTAGTTCATAATTATTGTAGGTTTTATAAAGGATTTTCAGTGAGATATCCACATCAATTTTAAAATGCTATTATTTCAAATGAAGAATGAAATCAATCCATTGCACTCCAATAAAGGGAAAAAGAAGTAAAAAAATGAGAGTATTTGAATTATTACCTGAGTATATTTTGGAAGGTGTAATATTTTCCAAATGAAATAATGTTTATAGTTCATAAAAATTGGAACCTTCACATTCAAAGTATCCATACAAAAAAAATAGAATGATACTTAATGATACAACTAAAAGATGACAATAAATTATTTTCTCTAATTTCTGATAATGTTGAAGAGAAAATGAGTGTTATCAAGAACAAATAAATATTAATAGTAATAATAATGATAATAGAAGAAAGTGATGATTGCAACTGCCAACAGCAAGACGTAAATGAAGACACAACAAGTGAGATTATAATAATTTTAATGCCACTAATTGATCAATAAGCGTTCTAGGTAATTGTAAGTTAATCTCGTTAAAAGGAGTCAACTACTTCATAATGGACATTGTTATGCAGTTGAGTGAGAATAAGAAAAATACAAAAAAAGTCAACTTTTTTCAACTTTACAGTTTTATATTTATCATACAGTGGAAAAGTGTGGGAAATTTACATTTGTATTAGAGAATTATTTATTTTATCTGTTTGCAGATAATTAGACAAAAGCTAGAATATTCAACTTTACAAATGTGACTGTACACCTGGCAAAAAAAAAAAAAAAAAAAAAAATCCCTGAACTTGAATATCTAAAGGATAACTCTCATAAAACAGAAGATTTTGGCAACAGAACTAAATATCATTTCTGTTTTTAAACTGAAAAATCAGCATTTTATTTTTTGTTTTATGTATACATGTATGCAAAAAGAAAAAAAAAAAAGATGGTCACATCATATTTTGGACTTAATTACGCTTTCAACCACACAAAATCTTCCTTTCCCTGGTCTCAAAAACTTTTTATTATCAACAAATGAAGGACATCATATTCAAATTGAGGATATTACTTTCAAATAATAGCCAAAATTTGAAAAAAATATTTTGTAAAAATTAATATGTTATTTTTTTCTGAAAAGAGATTGATAGAAATAATTACAATCACCTTTTGGGGCATAATGTTGAAAACAGATGGTTATAAATATTATAAATGTGAAATAGTTTAAAATTCTTGACAGCATTTTAAGACTTTTATCATACTGCACAATAGTCAAGGATACACCACCACTACAACTGATGGTGTTGAGGCTAAAGGTCATATAAACCCTTTTAGCAGAATTTCCTCAATGTAATGTACTGTGAAAATTGTTTTTTTAAAAAATAATTTTTTACCATCTTACCTCATCAATGGAAAATGCTACTAAAATAAGCATAGCCATATAAAGGCTATCTAAATAGATGGAATACTCATTATGAGTCTCTAGGCAGAGGAATGACAATTTTTGGACGTTAATTCCAAACTATGAAGTACTGGGTCATCCAAAGGAAAATGTGGATACAGGAGGATCAGCTTAGATATTGCTTTCTGTTGCGTGCTGCTTTTCTGTGTTACCTTTTGTTTAAAGGTAAAATTACAATGTAAATGTTAACCAAACAGAAAAACATTTGCAAACAGCCAGAATAAGACTTGAATGAGTTATAGTGAAACATCAAGCTCTTAAATTAATCCATGAATATTAAAAAAAGAAATAATGAAGAAAGTTATTAATTTTGCAAAAAAAATTGTATAGGAAGGATAAAACTTAGAATAAAAAATTAAAATAAATTATAAAGTATGGCGATGCTCCATTGTTAGAAGAAATCAAATAGACAATGTTTGAAGGTCTCAACTGATTTTATTAACAGCTGAACAACCATTCTAAATCAATAGATCAAATGAAGTCAATATATACAAACATTTAGTAATTTTTCTTTGAAGAAAACATCAAACGTATTTTTATCAAATGTGATAGAAATGCATAATGAATTGTTTGTTGAAGATATTTTTTGACTTTAGAAATATTGAAAATCTGTTAGAACAAAGTCTGAATAAAATCATAAACAAAATGAGATTTTTATTGCAAAATTTATTTTTATGACTCTCTCTCAAAGTAATCATTATATTTAAGAACTTTCCTTTAAGATAACTTGTGTCAGTTAAGTAGAGTAAAAAAAAATTATTTGAAATTAAAAATTTATTTTAAAAGATTTTTTACCAATCACTTATGAAGATAAATTGAACAATTAGGCTATACCATTTAATGAACACTGATATGTAAAATAAAAAAAGATTTAAAAAAAATTTTCAAGTTTATAGACACTAAAATTCAAAACCAAATTGTACTGTTATCACTCATTACTGAAATAAACCAGAATTTAGGTATAAAATTTTTATGTTTACTTTTTATCAAAATATAAATTTGCATTTGTGTTTTAATTATTGCCTTTGTTTTTTTCCTTTATGTACTGCAATGTTTATTTTATAGTATTTTACTGGCAAAATTATAAATACCAAATTTTATTAAAAAATTCACTATCTGCTTTTCTTTTTTGGCCATTATCATTATAAATTAAATTTCATTATTATTCTTTAACATAATTTTATTATGTAAAGGATAAGGGTCTTTAAAAGCAATTGGTTTTCGGAATCAAATATACTACTATGCCACTGTTTTAGAAACATTAAAATAATTAAATCTCCCTCTATAATTGTCTATGAGACAACATCTAAGCCCTACCTAGATTCAATATATTATTATTATTCCTGCTAACTACCCTTTGTCTTGAGCACACCTTGCAAACTACTTAAAAATCCCCTGGTCACAGTAACCCAATCCATGCAAACTTCAACCAGCTTTGAAAAATGTAATCTTATAGCACTTTGTCTCAGGTTGGGGATCTTATGGTGTGATTCCTGTCCTGGAGCTTCTCTGAGACCCATATAAAGAATGTTAGCCAATCGGACTTCTTTGGAAATCTGGAAGTACAAGAGATTTATGTCAACAGGGCCACCCTCAGCCAATGAGGACAGATGGATGTTTGATAAATATTTTTGTTTTGTCTTGGAGTGAACAACTGTACACTGTATAAGGCTCCTCTGGAAGTCCAAGTGGAAACAACTCAGCTGCTTAGAGGACATCCAGCTTAATAATATATTCTTACATTGACTTTTTTCTCCTTCCCTGTTGCATTCTCTTTGTCCTGGATTCCACCTCTTATCTGAGGTCACATTCTGAAATAGACTAGCCTCACAGGAGCTTTGACTAAGATTTTACTTTCAGGGTGGACCCTGGGCTGAGGAACATTTAATGTGTAATCTTGGTTGTGCCTTCCCTTAGAAGTTAAATTGCATTTTTGTCAGACATATTTCATGAAGAAACAGAAAATACCCATGTTTCTACCTAGAGTAAGTGTTCATCTTAAAAGTCACACAATAGTTTTTAAGGTTTTTACATTGATCTGTCCAGTTTTCCACTTGAAATTCTGCTCAAATTTTCTGTGACAATTCAATTCAGTCATCACAGTATCTAAGTGATTAGTCCTCAATTGCTGTTGTGACTGGCTCTCAATCTACTGCTTTAAAAGGTCATATCTTAATTTTCCACTGGATCTTAGCTCCTTGTGAAGAAGTTATTACATTTTTCTTTCTGATCTCATGTGTCCTCACCATTAGATACTGTTGCACTATTTACCATATCCAAATTGGAAACGATTTTGATGGACAAAAGAATCTGAATGATGAATATTAAATATTGTCTTCATTATGCATATGGGTGAGTTTGGAGGATGGAGGGATGATGTGTTATAATAATGAGTTTCCTAGTAATGCACCCAGTGAAAATATTCAGTGGAAAAACTGATATAAACAAGAATGCAAGAAAAAAGCAGCTCAACAAACAGTATGAACAGACATCAATTATGTTTGAAGAAAATGAAAAGTAAATATTTTAAATTTATACATATTATTGCCACTTTTTTCTCATTTTGAATAATTATTCCTGGGAAATGGAAGTTCATTGTTTATAGAGATCTAATTTTGTCGTATGCAACAAAATGGTTTATAAATCTGAAAGTGTATTTCAATAAGAAGTTTTATTTTCCAGACAAACCTTTGAGAATGACAGGCTTTGGCAAATCTTATTAGAAAATAAGACTTGTTTTCTCAAGTGGTTTCTTTCTTATTCCTTCTCTTGAACTTCATCCTAATCTTGATGATCCTTTTTGCTTATAAATCAACATTTGTCTATGAGGAATTAGGCTTTCATTTTTTTTTTTTTTTTTTTTTTTTAATTGAGACGGAGTTTCGCTCTTGTGGCCCAGGCTGGAATGCAAAGGCATGATCTTGGCTCACTGCAGTCTCCGCCTCCCAGATTCAGACATTTCTCCTGCTGCAGTCTCTAGAATAGCTGAGATTACTGGCGCCTGCCATCATGCCCTGCTAATTTTTTGTATTTTTAGTAGCGACATAATTTTGCCATCTTGGCCAGGTTGGTCTTGAAATCCTGGCTTCAGGTGATTCACCTGCCTTGGCCTCCCAAAGTGCTGGGATTACAGAACGTGAGCCACCATGCCCAGCCTTATGCAACTTTTGATTTTTACAAAATTAGATATATACAGAAAGAAAATAGGGAAGGAAATAAAAGTAATACTTGAAGACACAAATTAATTTTCAGCCAGCTGCAAATTGTGAATTATGGTAGTTGCCTTTAAAATACCACCCAATTGAGTATTTTTTAAGAAGAATAAACATCTATATATACTTACAAGAACAGTTTTATGTTAGGAATTTTTTCCCCATTGTCCTAAATTCAAGAGAGAGATATTCCATTTTCATATAAAGATGACTTCACCTTTTTATTCATTCCTAGTGTTCTGCAAAGTTTTTCCTGTGTGTTCAACATTTTTTGGTTTATTTTTCTCTACATATATTTTTATATTAAATAAGTCATTTCCTTGCAAAGTATGGTCAATGTTTTGTTTCCTCGTTAGGTATATTTTACTCTTCTTCTCATCCTTGATTCAAGATGTAAATCTAGTCTACTAAAAACGAGTGCACCCCTCCCATTCTCATCACAAGTGTAGTTTCATATACAAGTAATGGAAGGCATTGGCTAAAGGTCATTTGTTTTGAGAACCAACATAATTTATACCCACACAGCTAAAAGTCCATATTAGCCTGACTTCACTAATCTTAAACTTATCTTTGCTGCCCCAGAAAACCCTTTCTCAGGAAGATAAAAGATGCAAATAACATTATTTCTTCTTTCAGGAACTACTGAAAACCTCTTTTAGGTGAACATCACACTGCTGCACTTTCAATAGATAGCACTCACTGAGAATCTTTTCCTCAAAACCTTAGCCTTGCCCTGCCCAAACTTTCTAAACTATCATTTCATTAACTAGTCCTCATTGAGCCGTCACATTGAAATACAGGCTTTAAATTATACCTCCAAAACCTCATAAATATTCCAACTTTCCCCTCCTCTCTCTAAAACACTATTAAGACATTCTCAGTAAGTGGTATTTTTTTACCATGCCTAATGAATATGTTATTTTGGTGAAATTCAGTACCCTGAATCCTTTAAAATGACCATAAATCCAATAATCAATTTTATGTTATATTAGAAGGGTCAAAGTTTTCATTATTCCACTTTTGGAAGACAATTCTCTACAATTTTTTTTGCCTATTTCTATGAGATATATACACACGCGCACACACACAATGTTTTATATATATATATATATATAATAGAGATATTATATATATATATATATATAATATATTTCAAAGATGCTTATAAACAACCTTGAAATTAGAATGCCTTTTTCTAGAGCAGAGAGCAAATTGGTTTGCTGTGTATGTTACCAGTGACAATGTCTCTCTTTAGTCCAAATGTTGGGCAGGTTTGCTAGCAGCCTTCTTATGAAAGATTGGGGATTTCCTAAGCTTGGAGTTTTCCCGTGTAACACAATTCATTGTGGGAACGGTCATCACTTGGACTTTATTGTATCACCCTGTAGGAATTAGGACTTAGGAAACAGTGCAAGTGATGTAATGTTGACTATTGCTGTAAGTAATAAGCTACCTTTTGTCTCTTATGCAGGAATCTGGTTTCTTTTCTCAATATCCATATATTTGTGGCAGGTTATCTTTTTTGCTTACATGTAGTGTAAACTCTCAGACCTTTCATAGTTCTTGACATCTGCATGAAGGATGGCAGATATAAAATTAAATTCTTTGTACTAGCGTGCTTAAAAGTAAAATCTATTTTAGAAGCTTCATTTAATATTAGTCATGAACCACACCATCCTTCCATGAAAATTATTTTGATAGATTAACTAATTGCAACTACAATTAAATAACAATTATCTATGGGTCTGGCACTTTAAAATGTACTTCAGAGATCTGAGGTAATTTTATTTTCACAGCAAATAAGTGTAGTATGTTTAGTTATTCCAGATATAAATATTTGGAAACAGATACCTGAAAATTAAGTAACAAGTTCCAAGTCACACAGGTGGTAATTGACAGAGCCAGATTAGTAATCAATCTGGTACTAGGACTAACAGTAAAACCCAAATTCCTCCCAGCATTCTATACTGTAACTCAAGGTCTCAGTTGAAATTTGGCATGGATATTGCCTAAAGAATCAAAGAATAACTGATATTTATAGTTTCCTACATGAATAACATGTTCAACTTGCTATTATTTACTAAGAAAAGGAACCAAAAGCCAACTTCACTGGGTTGGAAAGAAGCAGTCTATAATTGAGCAAAATTAAACAAATACCAGTTATTTTTATGCTACTCATAAATATCCTTCCTTTATTATTTCTAAAATGTCATCAGCCTGACATTAGAGTTACAGCTATTGAAGACAAATATATGTAAACACGTGAAGAATTTTAAAATCCAACGGAAGACATGAAAACATCTTTAGAATCGTGGCCAAGCCAGAGGAGAAGACATTAAAATGTCTTTAGAACTGTAGCCAAAGAGGATTATGGGAACAAAGAAGAATTCAATTAGGCAGTAAGTACGAGTGGGGAATTCTACTTACCAATTCAGGTAGTTTTAAAAAATAGTTCTGCTGTCCAGTAAGTACCTGGGCAGACCCTAGGACATAGAACAAGTTCCTGTAAAGTGGCTTCAAATTTATGAATGATAAATAAACATCAATAATTACAGCAAATTACTATAGCAAACAGCACAATGGTTTTTGATTTTCTACCAAGTTACCCTAGCATGCCCCTTAGAAAGTAAGCTGAGATAATGAAGTTAAGACATAATAAGAGGAATCAGGTATAGATCACGAATACTTCAGTATAAGTTTAGAATAATCAGTATTCTTTTTTATTGAGAATTCTTACTACATTTAGAAGAATGTGGCATATTTGATACTTTATTTTGAGCTAAAATGTCTAACATGATTTGATTTTTCTGTTACCAGTATTAGACTATACAATTTATTTTATAAATTTGTTTGTATTTATAAAAATTATTTTAAAAGTTTTGAGAGAATTTTTTTACAGTTGTGAGTTTTCTCTGTTATGCTTGTGAAATGTCTAAATGTATTTAATTTGTATATGCAAATTTTTATATATTTAATTTGTGTATGTATACACAAATTATATATATTCAATTTGTAAATGCAGGAAAAACAATTTTTAAAAATTTTATTAAAATTATATGCAGAGTGTTCATTTTAGGATTTTTTTTCCAATTTGATTTAATTTATATTATTCAAAGGGCTTGCTAGAAATATTTGTTATCTACTACATATAAAAACAGTAAAGCCAATTTAAAGAGTTTACCTTAAAGATTTAAGTAATAATATATTTATAAATTAATGAACTGTGTATAAATTTCAAACACAGTTATTATAGTTTCCCATAAACATTTAAAAAATATGTTGTCATTAAAATACTAGTAAGTAATTTTATAAACATTTTGATATACATAATTAATTTTATGCCTTTTTGATAAAATATTTGAAGATATAAAGCCACGTCTATGTTATTGAATGCGTATAATTTTAACATTAGCATACTTCTCTAGAGGCTTTTTGTAAAGTAATTGGTGGCCCTCTTTATTCGTGTTAATCTTGTACCTCAAAATCCTTCTGATAATTAATGAGAACTTTTAGACCATCTATTACATTTAGTTAGTTTACATTTATTAATTACTGATATATTTATTTTACTAACTTATTTTTTGTTTTTCATTTATATTAATTTTTACGCTGTTTTCCTCTTCTATTTTTCTTTTTTTTTTTGATGGTTCCATCAATGAAATATTTTATAGTGTTATTTTTCCATTGCACTTTATGTACAATTTTTTAAATTTATTTTTTGGCACACAAAAAGCAGTACATAAATATTGTAAGCAACTTGATGAGCTTGGAGATAAGTATACATTAGTGAAACCATCACTACAATGCCATACATTTATCCATCACCTCCAAAACTTTTCTTCTGCTCTCTTATTTATAGCCACTATTATTATTTTTGTGATAAGAACACTTACTGTAAGATCTGCCTTCTTAGCAAGTTTTTAAGTATACATTATTATTAGCTATAAGCACTATACTGTACAGTAGATCTCTAGAACTTATTTATTGCTAATAGCCAGAACATTATATTATGATTAATACCTCCAATTTTGCCCTCCTTGTTAACTACCATTTTACTCTCTGCTTCTATGAATGTGATGATTTTAAACTTAACATATAAGTGCACTTACGTAGTCTCATGCAGTATTATGTAGTATTAGTCTTTTTGTGTCTTTTTTTTTTTCTTTTTCACTTAGCATTATGATCTCCAGGTTTATCCATGTTGATGGCAAATGGCAGGATTTCCATCTTTTTAAGGCTGAATAGTACTTCATTGTGTATATATGCCAAATTTTCTTTATCCACTTATTAAACAATTGACATTTAGCATGCTTCCATATCTTGGCTATTGTGAATAATGCTGTAATGAACACGGGAGTGCAGATATCTCCTTAACAACTTGATTATAATTCCTTTGGATATATACCAATAAGTGAGGAGTCTGGATCATATGTTAGATCTATTTTTAATTTTCTGATGAATCTCCATTCTGTTTTCCATACTGGCTATACCAATTTTTCAAATTTTGTACTTTGACCTACAATGTACAAGTGTTTCCCGTTCTCCACATTTGTTATCTTTAATATTTCTGGAAACACAAAATAGTTGTACATATTTATGAAATACCTGTGATAATTTGATAAAAGCATTCAATGTGTCATGGTCAAATCTGAGTAATCAGCATATCCATCACATCAAACTTAATCATTCCTTTGTGTTGGTAATGTTCAAAATTCTCTTTTAATTATTTGAAAAAAGTCAAGAGATTATTGTTTATTATAGTTATCTAACAATGTTATAGAAGACTAGAATTTGTTTCTCCTATCTACCTGTAATTTTGTAATCATTTTCTAATCTTTTCATATCTCCTCTGCCCCATTACCCTTCCTAGCTTCTGGTAACCACTATTCTATTCACTATCTCTGTGAGATCAGTTTTTAAGTTCCTAAATATTAGAGAGAACATGAAATTTTTATCCTTCTGTGTCTGGCTTATTTCACTTATTATAATGTCCTCCAGTTTCATACATGTTTTTGCAAATGACAAGTTGTTTTTTTTAGCTGAATATACAAAAAACTGTGATACATAATATACATTTTCATTATCCATTCATCTGTTGATGGACACTCAAGCTGCTTCCGAATCTTGGCTATTGTGAATAGTGCTACAATAAACATGAGAGCATGGATATCTCTTTGATATACTGGTTTACCTTCTTCTTGATATATCCCTAGCAGAGGGATTGCTGGATCATGTAGCAGTTCTATTTTTAGTTTTTTGAGGAACCTTTCTACTCTTCTCCATGGCGGTTGTATTAACTTGCATTCCCACCAACAGTGTACAAGGATTCCCTTTTCTCCACATTCTTACCAACATTTGTTATTACCTGTCTAAAAGCAATCTTAACTGGGGTAAGATGATATCAACATTGCTTTGATGGAAGGGAAGTGTGAGTGTGCCACATGGTCCACAGCTGTCAATCTCCATTGCCCAGTAGGTGTAATTTGCATTTCTCCTATGATTAATGATGCTTAGCACCTTTCTATATGCCTGTTTTCCATTTGTATATCTTTTGAGAAATGTCTATTAAAATACTTTGCCCATTTAAAAAATTAGATTATTAGATTTTTTCCTGTATAGTTGTTTGAGATCCTTATATATTTTAGTTAGTAATCTCTTATCAGATGGATAGTTTGCAAATATTTTCTCCCATCCTGTGGGTTGTCTCTTCACTTTGTTGATTGTTTCCTTTGCTGTGCAGAAGTTTTTAGCTTGATGCCGCCCTATTTATTTATTTATTTATTTATTTATTGAGACGGAGTTTCTCTTTTGTCACCCAGACCAGGGTGCAATGGCACGATCTCGGCTCACTGCAATCTTTACCTCCCTCCTGGGTTCAAACGATTTTCCTGCCTCAGCCTTCTGAGTAGCTGGGATTACAGGCACGTACCACCATACCCCACTAATTTGGTATTTTTAGTAGAGACGTAGTTTTACCATGTTGGACAGGCTGATTTCAAACTCCTGACCTCAGGTGATCCACCCTGCTCGGCCTCCCAAAATGCTGGGATTACAGGCATGAGCCACCACACCTGGCTGCAACCGCATTTATTAATTTTTGTTTTGGGTGCCTTGCTTTCTTACTTAGGAAATCTTGGCCTAGACCAAGGTCTGATGCATGGATTTATTTCTGGGTTCTTTTTTCTGTTCCATTGCTCTATTTGTCAGTTTTTATGTCCATACTATGTTTCTTTGTTTACTATAACTTTGTAGTGTATTTTGAAGTCATGCAATGTGCTCCAGCTATGTCCCTTCTTTTGCCCTTAGGATTGTTTTGGCTATTTTGGGTCTTCTGTAGTTCCAAACAAATTTTATGATTGTGTTTTATTTCTGTAAATAAGTCATTTGTATTTTGATGAATTATATTAAATTTATAGATCAGTTTGGGTAATATGGACATTTTGACAATATTAATTTCTCCAATTCATGAACATAGAATATCTTTCTTTTTTGTTTCTTTTTCAATTTATTTCATCAGTGTTTTATGGTTTCCATTGTACAGATGTCTTATAACTATTTAATCTTTGTTACTGGACTTTTCAGGCTGTCTATTTCTCCTTGATTGATTCTTGGTAAGTTGTACATTTCTAAGTATTTATGCATTTTTTCTATGTTGTCCAGTTTTTTGCTGTATATTTGAGCTGCTCCTAATAGTTATTTGTGTATGTGCGTGTTTCAATTTGTGTGCCAGTGATTTTAATGTTTTCTCTTCTGTTTCTGATTTTATTTGCATCTTTTTTCTTAGCTAATGGTCTATCAATTTTAGTTTTTCAAAGAACCATATTTTATTTTACTGATTTTTCTATTCTTTATTTCATTTATTTCTGCTCTTTCATTTCCTTTCTTCTGCTAACTTGGTTTAGTTTGTTCTTTTGTTCTAGTTTCTCATGTTGTTATATTAGGTTATTAATTTAACGTTCTTCTTTATTTTTAATGTAGTAATTAAATTCTAGAATCAAGAAGATAGGTTCAAGATGGCTGACTAACAGCAGCTAGTGTGTACCATTCTCATGGAGAGGAAACAAAGTGGCAAGTAAATACTAGCTCTTCAACTGGATCTTCTAAAAGACCACGTCAGGATTCACTAAGGAAGTAAGGAGATGCACAGAGAACAGAGAGGTGTGAAGCCAGGAAACCACCTCTCTGGAACTGACGTGGAGCCAAGTGATGTTCCCTAACATGGGAAAAGGGTGAATAATTGAGAGTCCCCAGAGGATTCGTATTTTCCACACAGACCTTTGCTATCCTAGGCAGGAGAGAACACCCATAACTCCCCCAGACCTCTAGAGAGTTGCCTGGAGTTTTTACAGAGGCACTACTCAAACCCACATGGAGCCCTGCAGGCCCTGGATCCCTCTGTAGACTGGCACCAGCTGCTGTAGCCCTGATAGAGGAAGCAGCCATGGTGAAGAGGAGTGACCAGACTGCCCCACTCTTCTTCACCATGTGAGGCTCAACTCTGGCATCTAGTGCAGTGACCCTGCCCCAACCTGGGCTCTGTGGGAAGGCATAGCTCTATACTCCCTGAGGAACATTCTGGCTGTCAGACCATGTGATCTTTTTCTCCCACTGCTCCTAGCCAGGCAAGGCTTGCCAACTTGGGTTTCCAATGCAGCAATCCAGTCCCTGCCTGAACTCTGTGGGCAGGTGTAGTTCTGTATTTCCCTGGGAATCACACAGGATGAAGACCATGAAATCCCCTGCCCCTGCTGCTTCTAGTTAGGTAAGGCTCATTGGTTTGGGCTTCTGGTGCAACAATCTTACCCCGACCTGACCACTATGGTTGGTTGTGCCGCTGTGTTCCTCTGGAGTAAAACTCCCAGAGGTAACAATGCTTGGCACCTCTGCATGCTCCCAACAGTTAACCTCAACATTGCTTCGATGGAAGGGAAGTGTGAGTGTGCCACATGGTCCACAGCTGTCAATCTCCATTGCCCAGTTGAGGAGACCTGTATTTCCCAGTAAAAGCCCCACAGCACAGCTGTCCTGGCCTCACCAAATCATTCCACTTGTGGTTCAGAGTTCCTCTGAAAACTCAACCCCAACAGATCTGTGACATTCCCTCAGGTTCCCATCACCTAAGTGTACTGTCTGCCCCTGCCTGAGAATCTGGCCAGGGTCCTGGGGACCAGCCTGCCCATCCCACTCAAAGCCAGCACCTGGACTAGCTCGACTGAAATGCAGCCCTGCCAGGACTTATGCAAGCTGCCCAGTGTGCCATTTAGGGGCTTGGGAACTGGAGAACAACCTGCCCCATTCCAACTCTATTGGCACCTGACCACTTCCTCTAGGGCCTGAGGTTGGGCTAACCCAATCAACTGATACCACCACAACCAACTAACATGAGCATGGGATCAAGTGTGGAGACCTTTTACAATAGGCAGTAGTACTGCCACATCAGAGAACAGGCAAGTATTAAAGCTATCTGCGTCAGGTTGTAGGACGAGGTTATGCCTTGCAACCACTCCCATGGAGAGTAGCAAAACAGATGTTCCCTGTGGCTCTCAATCCCATTGTGGTCTGGAGATAGACTATAGTCTGCCTCTGAACTAGGAGTCATGAGCCATGGAACAGGGTGTGACAGGTAAAAATAAAAAATCACATTCCTGGCTATCTAGGACAGGGAGCAGCGCAGGTCCCTTACCAACCACTGGCCTAACAAAAACCTCAGTGCTCTACACCAGGAGCTCCTCCGAGCCAGTCTCATTAGGGCTGGTGCCTGCACTTGCCATCAGGACATTCGTGAGTAATCCAGGGGCTCCAGCTCTGCCCAACTGTATCCCGCCCCTCTCATAGGAAAGGAGGCTCAGGGAACTAGACATCCCACTAGCCCGTCACCAGAAACAACAGGACAGCACATCACAATAACAGAGATCAGGTCCAAACCCAGCTGCTTGTGTGGTAGCTGGCTCTCACCTGCAAACGCCATCCACTGGCCTGCAGGTCAATCTGCACAGCCTAATATGAAACCTTCCATCAAAAGTTCATAGGACTATAGAAACCAAGACAAAAGATACTACCCAAAATAACCTCCAGATGAGAAAGAACCAGCGTGATAATTCTGCCATCATGAAAAATCTGAATGTTGTGATACCACCAAAGGCTAACTCTAGGTCTGTAGCAATCTAAGTCTCTAGTTGAAATGGAGGCAAAGAGATGACTGATGGATTACAGAAAATTCCAACAAGATCCAAGACGAGGCTGAAAATCAATACAAAAGAACCTCTAAAGCAATCCAGGAAATAAAGAAAGAGGTAAACGTCTTAAAAAGAAATGAATAAGAGCTACTAGAACTGAAAACATCACTTAAGGAATTTTAAAATACAACTGAAAGATTTATCCGTAGTCTAGACCAAGCAGGAGAAAGAATTGTAGAGCTTAAAGACCAGTCTTTTTACCTAACCCAGTCAGACAAAAAAAAAAAAAAAAAAGAAAACAAATTTAAATGAACAAAGTCTCTGAGAAATGTAAGATTATGTAAAGCAACCAAAACTATGAATTGTTGACATTCCTGAGAGAGAAGGAGACAAAGTAAACAACCTGAGAAATGTATTTGAGGAAATACAAGCACATTTTCCTAACCTTGCTAGAGAAGTAGACATTCAAAACAGCAATTCCAGAGAACGCTTGCCAGATGCTATACAAAATGAACATCACCAAGGCGTGTGATCACCAGAATGTCTAAGGCGAACACTAAAGAAAAAAAATCTTAAAGGCAGCTAGAGAAAAAGGCCAGATTGCACACAAAGGAAACCTGCCAGATTAACACAGACATCTCAATAGAACTCCTATAACCCAGAAGAGACTGGGGGCCTATTTTCAGCATTCTCAGAGAAAGGGAACGACAGCCAAGAATTTCATACCTTGCCAAACAAAGCTTTATAAATGAAGGAGAAATAAAACATTTTTCAGATAAGCAAGTGCTAAGGAAATTCATTACCACTAGGCCAGCTTTACAAAAGTTTATAAAGGAAGTTCTAATCACAGAAACAAAAGAATGATACCCGTTACCACAAAACTACACCTAGGTACATAACCCACAGACCCTTGAAAGGAAATGCACAGTAGAAGCAATCAAACGAACAGCTAATAACTTTACAATCAAATCAAAACCTCAGATAACAAAATTAACTCTGAATGAAAATAATTCTCATGCACCATCGCCCCCACCCCTGACCTTTTTTTCTTTTTTGAGACAGAGTCTCACTCTGTTGCCCAGGCTGGAGTGCAGTGATGCAACCTCAACTCACTGCAATCTCTGCCTCCTGGGTTCAAAGGATTCTCAAGCCTCAGCCTCCTGAGTAGCTGAGAATACTGTCACCCAATACCACACCTGGCAATTTTTTATATTTTTAACAAAGATAGGGTTTCACTGTGCTGGTCAGACTGGTGTCGAACTCCCGAACTCAGATGATCCGCCTGCCTTGGCCTCCCAAAGTGCTGGGATTACAGCTGTGAGCCACCGCACCTGGCCCTAATGCCCCACTTAAAAGGCGCCAAGTGGCATGTTGGGAAAAAAAAAAAAAAAAAAGACCAGGCCGGGTGCAGTGGCTCACGTCTATGATCCCAGCACTTTGGGAGGCCAAGACGGGTGTATCACCTGAGGTCAGCGAATTCCAGGGCAACCTGGCCAACATGGTGAAACCCCATCTCCACTAAAAATACAAAAATTAACTGGGTGTGGTGGCGCATGCCTGTAATCCCAGCTACTTGGGAGACTGAGGTGGGAGAATCGCTTGAACCTGGAAGGCTGAGGTTGCAGTGAGCTGAAATTGTGCCACTGCACTTCAGCCTGGGTGACAGAGTGAGATTCCATCTCAAAAAACAAAAACAAAAACAAAACAAGACCAGCGACGCGAGATGGCTCAGGCCTGTAGTCCCAGAACTTTGGGAGCCTGAGGCAGGCAGATCATTTGAGATCAGGAGTTTGAGACCAGCCTGAACAACATGGTGAAACTCTGTCTCAACCAAAAATACAAAAAATTAGCCGGGCATGGTGGCACATGCCTGTAATCTCAGCTACTGGGAAGGGTGAGACAGAAGAATCACTTGAACCTGGGAGGCGAAGATCGTAGTTAGCTGAGATCATGCCACTGCATTCCAGCCTGGGCAATAGAGCAAGACTTTGTCTCAAACAATAACAACAACAACGAAATACACATTCATCTGCTGACTTCAAGAGACCCATCTCAACCATAACACTCGTAGACTTAAGGTAAGGAGTTGGAGAAAGATCTATTATACAAACGGAAAACAAAAAAGAACAGAGTTGCTATTTTTATATTTTATATCAGCTGTTTCATATCAGCTCTAACCAATTACAGTAAAAAAGGACAAAGAAGGCCATTACATAATGATAAAGGGTTCAATCCAATAAGATGACTTAACTATCCTAAATATATATGCACCTAACATTGGAGCAGTCAGATCCATAAAACACATACTTTTGAACCTACAAAAAGACTTAACCACACAATAATAATGAGGGACTTCGACACACCACTGACAGTGATAGAGAGATCATCAAGGCAGAAAACTGACAAAGAAATTATGTACTTAAATTTGACCCTTGACCAATTGGACCTACTAGACATCTACAGAGCAGTCCACCCATCATAAAATCATACCAGTCATACTCTCAGGTCACTTTAGAATAAAAATATAAATCAATATCAAGAATATCTCTCAAAAGCACACAATTGCATGGAATTAAAACAACTTGCTCTTGAATGACCCTTGGGTAAACTATGAAATTAAGGCAAAAGTTAAAAAAAAAATTAGAAGTAAATGAAAACAGAGACACAATATACCAAAATCTCTGGTATGCAGTGAACGTAATGTTAAGTGAAAAGTTTACAGTACTAAATGCCTACATTAAGAAATTAGAAACATCTGAAACTAAAAATCTAACATCACATCTGGAGGAAGTTGAAAAACGAGAACAAATTAACCTCAAAGACAGTAGAAGAAAAGAAGTAACTAAAATCAGAGCCAACTGAATAAAGTTGAGAACCAAAAATCCATACAAAGGATGAACAAAACCAAATGTTTTTCTTTGAAAGGCTAAACAAGGTGGATAGATCACTAGCTAGATTAATGAAGGAAAAAAGATAGAGGATCCAAACAAGTGCAATCAGAAATGCCAAGGGTTACATTACAGTTGATCCCACAGTGAATACCTCCACGTACAGAAACTAGAAAATCTAGAGACAATGGATACATTTCTGGAAACACACAAACTCCAAAGACTGAGTAGAGTCAGTCAAAGGAAGAAATCACACACTGGGGGCTATCATGGGGAGGGGGGAGGGGAGAGGGATTGCATTGGGAGTTATACCTGATGTAAATGACGAGTTGATGGGTGCTGACGAGTTGATGGGTGCAGCACAGCAACACGGCACAAGTATACATATGTAACAAACCTGCACGTTATGCACATGTACCCTAGAACTTAAAGTATTATAATAATAATAATAATAATAATAATAATAAAATAAATAAAAATAAAAAAAGTTATTAAAAAAAAGAAAAAAAAAATAGAAACTTCAAATAGACACATATCCATTTCCAAAATTGAATCAGTAATAAAAAATATCTACCAACCAAAAAGAGCCCTGGAACAGATGGATTCACAGCTGACTTCTGCCAGACATACAAAGAAGAGCCGGTAACAATCCTATGGAAACAGCTCCAAAAAATTGAGGAGGAGGGATTCCTCCCTAACTCATACTACAAAGTCAGTGTCACTCTGATACCAAAATCTGGCAAAGACACAACAGAGAAAGGAAACTACAGGCCAATATCTCTGATGAGCACAGATACAAAAAATTCTCGACAAAATACTAGCAAATCAAATCTCATAGCACATCAAAAAGTTAACTTACCATGATCATGTAGTCTTTATTCCAGGGATGTGGGGCTGGTTCAACATATGCAAATCAATAAATGCAATTCACCACACACACACACACACACACACACACACACACACACACACACACACACACAAAACAGAATTAAAAACAAAAGTCATATAAGTCATATGATCATCTCAATAGATGCAGAAGAAACTTTTCATACAATCCAGTGTCCAGTGTCCCTTCGTGATGGAAATTCTCAACAAATTAAACATCAAAGGAACATACTTCAAAATAACCGAAGCCATCTATGACAGACGTATAGCCAGCATCATACTGAATAGCCAAAAGCTAGAAGCATTCCCCTTCAGAACTACAGCAGGACACTTACCACTCCTGTCTAAGGTGGTATTGGGGGTCCTTGCCAGAAAATCACACAGGTAGAAGAGAAAAAAAGTCATCCATATAGGAAAAGAATAAGTCAAGTTGTCACTGTTTGCTGATAATATGAATATATACCTAGAGAACCCTGGGAATTCTGCTTAAAGGCTCCTAGAACTGATAAACTACTTCAGTGAGGTTTCAGGATGTGGAATAAATGCACAACAATTGGTAATATTTCTATACACTAATATTATATTTTGTTAGTGATGTATACCAATGTTGGTGACTTTTGTATGTTGATTTGGTATCTAGCAAGTCTGCTGAATTTATTAGTTCTAGCATTATTTTGTTGGCATTTTTAGGGTTTTCTATATGTAAAATTACATCCTCTGCAAACAAAGACAGTTTGACTTCCTCCTTTCCAATCTAGATGCCTTTGATTTTGTTCTTTAATTGCTCTGGCTTGACTATTCAGTGCTGTGTTGAGTGGGAGTTATGGGGCTGGGCATCTTTGTTTTGTTCCAGCTCTTAGAGAAATATCCTACATTGGTTTTCTGGTTTAACGTGATATTGGCTGTACATTTGTCATACAGGGCCTTTGTTGGGTTGAGGTGCGTTTGTTCTACCTAGTTTGTTGAGAGTGTCATGAAGAAATACTGAATTTTGTCATGTCCTTTTTCTGCATCTATTTAAATGTTGTAGTGGTCCTTGAGTCTGTCATCCTAGTCAAAAATCTGGGAGGATGCCTCCTTACCTAGAGGAGGCCGTGAAGGCATCACATCTCACATTCTGTAGACATGACCTGATTATGATGTGTATTGCGAGTATCTGACTTCCCAAACAGAACTGAGGCCCAGGGATTGTCACTTGGTTTGTTCAGTAAATTATGTCAATTCTCTGGAAAAGTGACTGTAAAAATTAACTACTTAATATATGTGTGGTAATTAAATTAACCTCAACCAGAAAAAAAAGTATAGATTCCCCTCTTTGTACTGCTTTTGGTGCATCCTAGAAATTGTTTTAATATTGTGTTTTTATTTCTCTCTCTCTCTCTCTCTCTCTCGACATATATATATGTGTGTGTGTGTGAGTGTGTATGTATAAATTATATATACATAAATTTTTGCTTTGGATTTCTTCTTTGACCCAATAGTTGTTCAAAAATACATAGTTTAAATTCCACATATTTTTAATTTTTTTAAGTTCACTCTTCCTAGTTTATTCCATTGTTGTTGAAAGCGTTACTTGAGATGACTTTAATCTTAAATTTGTTAAGACTTGTTTTGTGACCTACCATGTTACCTATTCTAGAGAATGTTCCATGTACATTTGAAAAGCATGTGAGAACCCAGATGCTGTTGGGTAGAATTTTCTGTATGTATCTGTCAGGTTCATTTGGTCTATAGTGTAGTTCAAGTGTGCTATTTTCTTATTGATAAATGCAGTATGAAGAATTTGACAATCACTACATTGCTGTCTACTTCTCTCTTCACATTTTGTCAATATTTGCTTTACACATTTTGGGTGAACTGATGTTGAGTGTATGTACATCAATTATTGTTATATATGCCTGTGGAATGTATCCTTTTATTATTATGTAATGGCCTTATTCATCTGGCACTTGAGTGGGTCTGGAGTCTCGATCTGCAGGGACTGACTCCTCTGTTTTTCTTTTTTCCCATGTATTCACTTGATTGAGATTTCTAGATATTACGATTTTCCTCTTTTCTTTGCTTATTTATTCTAAAATACTAATTAACAAATACTAAAATAATCATACTATTAATCACTATCTTTAGTATTTCTAAACAAATGCCTAACATAAAATCCAAAACAAACTGAGGCCTTTCCCCATACTCATGAACAATTCAAAAAACTTACAGGTTTTAAAACTCTACTGGACCTTTTCAGGCTGCAGGTTGTTGTCTCTTAAGTTTTCTGTCTTGCTCCTGTAGATCAGTTCTACATCTTGTTCCTGTAGACAGTTTAGATGGGAATATGTTTTAGGTTGACTATTATTTTCTCTCAGCCTTTTAAATTACATTGTATTGTCACTGTTTCTTTTAAGAAGTATGTTATAAATTAAATTATTCTTCTCTTCTACCTGAATGCTTTTACAAACTTCATATTTGACATTATTCTCCTTCAGTCTCATTCAATTTTCCAATCTCATAACTAGATATGGATTTATACACAATCTCACCAATACTTGTCACTGACAGATTTGATCATTCTCCCAAATTTTTTAATAGATAACAATATCTTGTTATGTTTTGTATTTGCATTTTCCTGATAATTAAAATCAGAAACTTTTCATATGTTTATAAATGCCATTTGGTTATCCTTTCTTGTGAAGTGTTTGTGCATATTTCTTTGCCATTTTGCAAATGGGTTGTCATTACTTTTTCCAATTAAATTTTCATTAGCCCAGTAAAATTTATTTAAATGGATATTCTTGCACCTCGCTTTTGCCATAAGTCCAGGAAATATAAAAATGTGAGCTTGTTCCTGGACTTGTTACCTTTCAGTTCTTCTCAAAGTGTTATATCCAGACCAGTAGCAATAGCTTTACCAAAGAATTTAGTGTAAATGGGACCTCCTCCCCTATTTCTACCAAATCTTTCTTCAGATGGTTATGATCTACAATAAAGTCTGGGAACCACTGTCCTATTCTGTTTCATTTGTCTACTAGTGTATATTTGCATAATACCAACTATGTTAATTATCGTAGCCCTATATATCAGCTTTTCATTTGTCATTTTAGACACACACACATCTGTTGGGATATAAATCTGCTTCATTTTTTTCTCAATAATGTTTTGTAGCTTTCTGTTTAGTGGTCTTGCACATCATTTATTAGATACATTCTAAAAGACATTACATTGTTAGAAATAGTATTCAATTATACTTCAATTTGTTTATTGGTGAGGTAAAAAATGCATTTTATCTTGTAGTCTGTTATCTTTTAATTTACTTTCTAATTTTAATAATATAAATGTAGACTCCACGATTGTCTAAGAAACTAATTAGACAGTCTTATAGCAACAGTTTAACTTCCTCTGTTCCAATCTTTATTTTTTTCTTAGTCTATTAGCTTGAAATTTCAGTATACTTTTTAATATTATAGTTTCTGACTGGTGCCACCATCTTTTCTTCACTTCAGGAATAAAGCTTTTAATATTTTGCTATTATCCACATTTTGCTGTGCAATTTTAAACTGAGGTATTTTCTAGTCTTTTATTCCCTTTGCAAATGCTGAACTGAAGTTTTATCTTTTCAGCTCCATGAAAATTGTAAAAACTTGCCTCTGCTTTTAAGAGACTCCCTTTGTGGTTTTTGAGGCTACTGCCCTGGTCAACTTAATCACTTGGTAAATACATAGTTGCTGATTGTCCTGGTCATTTCTCTGAACTCTTCTTCTCTTCCAAATATTGGCTTCAAATTCTACTTCCTTTGAAAATCAGAATTCTAAATTGCATATCCTATATCCTTTGAAATTTATATTATTGTTACTGACTCTTCTGCAACTATGTGAATATTATTTTCATGGGCTTCCCTTCACAATTTTTGGACATACTTATCTTACACTCTCTATTTCATAATTTTATCGTTTAAAGTTTTTATGGATCAGATACTCCTTTCTATTTTTTTTTTCCTGAGATCACTGTTTAATGGTTGAACTTGCAGTCATGTGGCTTTTAAATTCGGATTCTGAGCATAATTCTAATGATGTTTTTTTAATCTCTGCAAATACTGCTTAATGTTGGATTAAAGTGCATATATCCAACTAAATTTTAATTTTGCCTCTACTGGACATCCAGTAGATCACTCACTAGGGAACATTATGTTAATATTTCATTTTCAATTTTAAACTTTCAATATGTTATGTAACTGAAGTAGCTAAACCTGCTTGACAGTGGAACATTGTAATAAGTGGACTCTTTTTGTGTTTTGTCAAAGCACAGGCCAATTTCTAAACTTTTCCTGACATACTCTCATCTTCTTTTATTGGTAATTAAATTTTATTTCCAGTTCTTCTTTTTACAAACTCTGTTCTTCAGGTTATAGCCTTGATAGAAACCTGACTATATGGAGAGTCCTCTCTTCAATTTTTTTTTTTTTTAATATACAAACTCTTTGTCAAGGCACTGTTTTTCATCTATGCATGAACAACGACACAGAAATCTTAATCTCATCTACCCCTCAATATATACCTAACCTGGGACTTCAGCAAAATTGTTTTATTTAATAATGTTCTTTTTTCTTTCATTAACTGCTGCTCAATAATTTACTAACTGGCTATTTATTTTTGGTTCTCTATTTTCTGATACTTGAAGTGCAGATATACATTAAAATTTTGTTTTTGATATTTTATTCTTTAGGTGTTTGAAGCAGGAGAGTATCCAGGTGCCTACAAAATACCAGGAATGGATGTTCTAAGGTGATGCCTATTCACACATTAAATTAATGGTTGATAGAATAACGAATCCATTCATTTATCATGCTAAAAATGCTTGCAGATATAGAGTACTATGCCATCACATAGACTGAAATAATTGTTGTCAATCTTATAGAATTTGAAATGAATGAATCAACACATTACAAGTCAGACTACCTGCATAATAACTTGGGAACTAAAAATATCTACCTTTAAATGATATATGCTCAGTTAAATCAAGTATATAAATAGTAACTTATCCCTTACAAAACTGCAGCAGTCAGCAACTTCCTTTGCTGCTTAAATTAGAATTAAATATCTAGTTCATATTAAACAAGTACAATAAGTTAAAATATTGAACTGACAACCATTAGGATGGCAAGTACAATTTTAGAAGAATGTCAAGCATCAGGAAAAGCAGTTTTCAAACGAATACTGCAGTAAGAGAGAGTTCTTTCTATAGCAGAGTAGAGTCAGCAAGCCTGCCCATAACTGAACTTTATCACAGAACACAGACTTGCATGGCTGAAAAAGATAGTGTTTCCATGCCAAATAGAAAGTGTGTAGTGAGCTTGGCAGCACAAGCAAGCACTTTCAGCAAGAAAGCAGACGAGGAGTGTGGCAGACCATTCACTTTCATAGGGAATGGATAAATAGCTAGGAGAATAAAAATAGACAACACCATGTTTTCTATTAATTGAGAATAAA
The DNA here is from genome assembly GCF_037993035.2 of Macaca fascicularis. NCBI lineage: Eukaryota > Metazoa > Chordata > Mammalia > Primates > Cercopithecidae > Macaca > Macaca fascicularis. The sequence continues at coordinate 93,851,761 of NC_088385.1, forward strand.
ATGATGCTTCTCTTCCCACTTCCTTTTGATGAATATTAATCACTTCATGCTATTTTAAAATTGTGAGCTGCACTAAAATATCTGTGGTATACTAGGAAACAAGGCCATAATTTTCCACATTTGCATTACTTAAAACATGAGTTGCAAAATATTTTCATGTTTTTATATACCTTGTGTCGTTCTAAATCAGTTTGTCTAAGTACATATATGTAAATGCACCCATGAAGTAATTATTTTGTTTATATTTCAGTTGTTAAAATTATGACATAGTCTAAAATCTGCAATTTAAAAATATAATTACGTCAAGATAGTTATTTAGACATATATGCCGTTGGAAAAAAATCTAAATGGATTTTACTAAGAAAGCAATTCTATTGTAAATATTGCCAATTATTTGTTTTTAATAAGTTTATTCGTATCTTCTGATGAAATATCACATAAAAATAATAATTAGTATAGTAATAATATTAGATGCACTTGACTTATTTCAGCATTGTGCTTCAAGTTCTTATATAAGAAGAAATACATTTCCAGGAACTTTAATAGGTTGTAAAGAAGGTGATTTTAAAAAGAATCATTTTAGTATCTTTAAAGTGTTTATGATTGTTTCAATAATATTTTTCTATAAGCATAGAGTGAAAGAATAGTGACTAAAATAAATTATAACAAATCATATTATAATGCTAGAAATTTTATTTAGTACATCCTGAAAAGATGATATGAATTGAAATGATTATCTTTTCATGGTACAAGTTTCTCCAACGTATTTCCAAAAGACTCTAATTTATAAGGACCATGAAACAAAATCTCAGGACAAGGAATATTAGATTTTATTTTACTAGTATTGAAAAGTTGATTGTGACATTTTAGCTCCATATTTATCAGTATTAAATTTTCTACCCAGGGATACATGTTTACAAGCTAAAAAATTAAAATATGAGCTTGAATCATGTAATGTTTTTACTGCCCCACAACAAAATAATAAACATCTAGAATCTGATTTGTGTTAAACAAAAACTTACCATAATTGTAGCTTCGTTCCCTATTTCCAAAGTTCTTAGTTACTTGATTAAACCTCAGAGTTGTTTTGACTATTATTTGGCTGGAAACGGCTCATATTAAAATGGTTTGCTCAGAGTCTCTCCAAAGAGAATCATTTAGTTTCACTGTGACTTTGCTGAGGGAAAGTTCTGCTTCAATATCTAGTGGTCTGAGTAACAAATATACTCAATTTCTGTTCTTGCTATGATATTGTTTACTTGTATCCTCTTATCTACAACTGACCATTTACCTGAACTAGAGCTGCATAGGATTAAGTGGCCAAGACATAAGGGAAAAGATACTAGAAAGCAAAGAGGCAAATATATCTTTATAACTTGTAAGCCATTTCATTAATATCTGATTTGCCTTTCAGGTCAAAGAGACACTTTCTTCTCCTGCTAAACATGTTTATCTAGGGTGGATTTTGGGGTGTCATATAACTATGATAGTTTGTGATTGATCTCTGTCTCTGCATAGAGAATGGACAGATTGACGATGATGATAATAAATACACAAACTTGACTGAGAACCAAAATGTAAAAGATCAAAGCAAATAATCAAAATAGGTAGAACATGGGCTACTTACATCATTGTATTAATATTTAAATATAGTAATTACTACTTACATTCTTACATTTTCAAGTTGAAGAAACTGAGAATTTGAGCTTTTCATTACACTGCCCGATGTCATACAGCGGTAGAGCTACAACTGAAATTTAGATATCCTGAGCTAGTTGGCAATTTTTACTCTATGTCGTACTGGTGGTTGGATGGCTGGCTATTTAGTGCAGTTTTAGAGAAATACATAATTTAACAAGGGCTGGGTAATGCTACTCAGAGGTGATAAAATGCTCGTCATAGGTATAAGTAGTGGATCTGACAACTCATAAAGAATAAGGCCTCCCACAACACAAGCCACAGCATTATAAAGCAATTAAGCAATAGACATGAGCGTGATTAAGTTGAGGGATTTTGGTTGAGATCTTTAAAAATTAGAAAGAAATCCATGATTTAAAGAGCTTACCAGGGCTGAATAAAAGCAGGTACAACCAAATTGCTCTCATAAGATTAGTGAGGCCAACAGAAGCTCAAAAAATGAAGGCTCTTTAAACATACAAGACCACCTTCTTAGGTGTTAAGAATAATGTATATAAAAAATTATCAACATCATAATCACTAGCTTATATTTATACTGTTTAAGGTCTTTACATTCTTCAGTTACATTCAATGCCTTATATTTAAACATAATCCGTAGGTTTATTTAGAGAGTAATAATATTATCTATCTGAATTTATAAGAAAAAAGTTGAAGAAGAAACAATTTTATCTTATAAATATTGCAATTATCTTCTAAATCATTGTTGTTGTTTTTTAATAAGGCAAATGAGTTAAAATTGCTAATAGTGCAATTTAATTATCCCTAATTAAGATGTGGCATGTTACCAAATGTAATTACAGTTTTTTTTTTTTTTTTCTGTGAGGTTACATTTCATAATGCATTAAATATTATTATTGGTTGTGGGCATTTTATCCTTAGTAAGTAAGCTGATACTTATTTATGGTTATTTTCTGGGATAAATTAAACAACTACTAAATTTTTCTCTAATATAATTTATTTGGATAGGTTTAAAATTTTTTTATGTGATACCGTATTTCTGATGGTGAAAATATCATATGAAAATAAATATTATTAGAGGGAATCACGTTTGTTTCTGGAATAATTGCACCATCTAAACACTTGAGAATCTTGTAGTTTTTCCAAATCTAATCTAAACTTACAAATATTTGTTATTTTATAACTTGTCACCACCACCACTCCCCAAGGAATACTTAAGTGTGTATAGTAGGCCAGAAGAGATTGAACAGTTCTTAGAAATTTTAGAATTCCCTGAACTAAATTACTGTTGTATTTTTGGATCAAACAATATTTTATTTTATTTTACAATGTTGTTGCACTGTTATAAATTCTTCACAAAGTTTGACAATAGGCTTAACTGTCTCTTGTTTACAATCTATGTGATAAGAAGTGTTGTTTTATAGCTAAGAAAACCAAGAATAATTCAAATTTTAGATAAGGAGGGAAAATATTACTTTGACAAAATCATTGTACCTAATGACCAATTATTCTACTTTATATGATAATTCATTTAAGCTAAGCTATTGACATTTCTAGTTAAAATGCAAATGTCTTTTGGATAAAAGACTTAATAATAGTAATAACAACACCCTTTGACTGGTCCAATATTAGCACTTTGCTAGTGCAGGTATCACTATTTACTTATAGTAGACTAGAAAACTAATGCTAAATTTTATATGGCATGTAAGAAATGAAACCTCTTGCAATGTGGACACGCTGCACAAGTAAGATATGTGTATATTATGCTGTCCTGCACAATTTAATGACGTTAATAAGCACTGTGTATTAGCAATAGTTGCAAATAGATTCAAATACAGAGATTCAGTTCAATTCAGTACAGATCTACAGATGCACATTAAGTGTCTTCTCTTAACCTGTGATTTCATTTTAGGCGTCTAGAAGAATCTGGCCTTCAGTGGGACAATGTTTAATAGGAGTGATAAAAATAAAACCAAAGCTTACCACAGACATTTAAAAATGTAATAAAAGGAATATGCAATAAGTAAAGTGGACGCATAGAGAAGGGAGTAATTAACTTATCTTAAGGGTGGGGTCAAGAAAGTCTTTAAAGTTCAATTTTAGAGAGTAAATAAAATTCAAATAAAGGACGGTAAACTATGCGCAAATAGGAAACATTTATGATCAGAAGGGAATAGTACACAGTACTGATTGATAGAAATGAGTAAAGGGTAGGCAAGAATCTATTAGAGCATAACATGCTGCCAAGAGGGCAGCCTCATGTATTATGATATGGGCAAATGATGGTCCATAGTCCAATTTCAGTTTGTAACCTGTTTTTGAATTGGCACATCAACTAAGAATAATTGTTATATTTTTAAAGGCTGTCAAAAAATTAAATAACAAATATTTACAAAACCATAATTATGTTATCCACCCTTGACTCCAAAACCATAATCATCCTCCAGTGTCTGTGGCCTATAATGTCTAAAATATTTATTTTCTGACCTTTACAGAAAAAGTTTGCCAACCCAACATTACTATAAGCAAAAAGGCACCAAAGGAATCAGTGAGAAAATGTAAAAGATTAAAACGTCAAGGAAGAAAACAGTAAATGCAGTAAAAGTGTCCCAGTGATGCTAAGGACAACTTTATTTCAAAATTGTGTCCTATATAGAATGGATGAAAAGAATCAAAAAGAGATTTAAATATTATCACACTAAAAGAGAGATTCTAAAGAGGCTAAAATAAATTCTAAAGCCTAAAATAAATGATGTTATGTATTTTTGAATCAAAGTTTTACTTATCAATTATGCCAATAATTCTTAAAATATTATATCCATTTCTCACCTGAGCTCCAGAAATATATGGTCAATAGTGCATTTCACATTTCCACTAAGAATATCTATTCCATATATACAAAACCATAATTTTGCTATCCATCATTCACTCCAAAACCATAATCATCCTCCAGCATTACACTCAGTGGCTGGTGCAACCTTTCAAATAGTTAAATTAAAAATACTCTTAACAATTATTTTTCCCCCTTTCTCACATTCTCAGTCACCAAATTTTATTGAGTTTTACCTATTAAAATTTTTCAAACCAATTCCTGTCTCTTAACCTCCCCAACTATTTATTTTAGACTAGCAGGAGATACTTTTCTTATCTTGACCACTCTATTCATTTCTTAATTGGATTTCCGTTTCCGTTTGTGCATCCTCTGCTCCATCCTAAATGGAGTATGAACGACATCCAAAGTAATATTTTCAAAGGCATATAATAGCATACAATAGTTAATCTGTCTTGTGAAAATTCCTCAACCACTTGAAGAACATCTATGGAAAACTTAATATTATGCTTAATGATGAAAGACAATGTTTTCCTCTCTAAAAAAAACAAGGAAAAGGTGCCTGCTCTCACCATTTTTATTGAACATTTTATTAGATGTCCAATGTAATAACATGAAGAAAAGAGGTAATGGTGATAATTGTTAGAAATTAAGAATTAATTTGGTTTTATTTAAAGATGGCCACAGAAACTGATAAGTAAATTTAGGAAGTTTACAGGTTACAAGGTCAATATATAAGAGTTAATTTTATACATAACGACAGTGAACATTAGCAAACAAAATAAGCCAGGAGGCAAGCAAACAATAAATCCACTTACAATAGTATAAAAAAAAAAAAACTAATAAATAAATTTAACCAAAATTTTCAAAAAAAAAAAAAAAAAACTACAAAACCTCACAAAGACATTTTTAATAAAGCCAAAATCAAGAATAATATACCACGTTCATCAGTTGAAGCACTCACTATTGTTAGGATCACAATTTTACTCAGATCATTCTGTAGGTTCTATGCACTCCAAATCAAAATTCTAGCAAGATTTTTGGAGTAAATTGGGAAGCTGACTTTAAAATCTATAGGCAAAGGCGAAGGATTCTGAAGAAGAAAAATAATTTTTTAAGGAAAAGCAATTTTGGAATACTAACACCATCTAATTTCGAGTCTTACTTTAAAGGTACATTGATATTAGAAAGAATATAGATTCAAGGAACACAATAGAGAATACACATATAGACCCACACTTCATTGGTTAGTTGATGTGACAAACTGCCATGATAATTCAGTTATCTAACAGCTTTCTATTAACAACTTTGTATATCTGGAAAAACAAATCTCAATACCTATTTTATGTCATAAGAAATTCAAAGTAGACATTGACCTAAGTGTATGAATTAAAATTATGGCACTTAAGAACATATAGAAGAAACTCATTGTGAATTTGGGTTAGGCAAAGATTTTCAAACACTATATAAAAAAGAACAATCATGCAAAGAAAAAAAGAATTATTGATTTTAATCAAGATTAAAAACTTTTACTCTTTGAAAACAATGAAGAGCAAGCTAGACTGCAAAGATATTTGAAAAACACTAATCTGATAACTGACATATCAGGAATACATAAATATATCTCAAAAATAAATAATAAGGACAAAATCTAATTTTAAATGGATAAATTATTTAAATAAGCACTTTAAAAGTTACAAGGCTGGCAAATAAGCACATGAAATGATGGTCAATATCAGTAGTCATTAATGATATTCAAATTAAAATTACAATTACAAATGACAATACATCCAATACAGTAAAGATAAAATTCCTGATATGACTTAATGTTTGCAAGAATAAGGTTCAGCTGTAAATATCATGTAGGTATTGCTGTAGAAATTCAAAACAATATGGGACACCAACTTCTGAAAAGTTGGTATGGCAGTATTGTATAAGGTTAAAAATTACTTTTTACAGAACCTAGTAATCTCACTTCTAGGTGTTTTTCTACGTGAAGTACGTTCACACATGAATATACATGTGCATGTCAATAGTGGTATTATTTTATGTTAACCGTAATATGGACGACTACCTAAATGTTTATCCAGTTGAAAACAGATATAAAACATGTGTTATATTTATCCTATAGAAAATTCCTCAGCCTTAAAAGAAAATGAATAAAATGCAAATACATGCAATAAGATGAGTTTCAAAACATTATAAGTGAAAACAGTTAAATGCAAAATGTTACATACTGTGTGATATAATTTATATAAAATTTGGAAAAGTCACAATTATGACACCTGGTGGATGACTGATTACTTGATCTTGAGGGTGAGGATAGATGTATTAGTTTGCTAGGGCTGTTATAACAAAGTACCACAGACTGAATGGCTTAAATAACAGAAACGTATATTCTCATCATTGTTGTACCTAGAAGTCCAAGATCAAGGCGTTGGCAGGGTGGATTTCTTCTCAGGCTTCTCTCCTTGGCTCGTAGATAACTATCTTCTCCCTCTGCCTTTATATGGTCATTCCTCTGGTGTGTGTCTGTGTCTTGATGTCTTTTGATAAGGATACCAGTTAAAAATTAGAACCCACATGTGTGACCACAGTCCATCTTAATTACCTCTTTAAAGACCAAATATCCAATACAGTCACACTGGAAGGTACTCAGGGATAGGAATTCAACATATGTGTTTCGAGTAGCACAGTTTGGCCCATAACAGTGGGCCATGAATTTTACAGGGAAGCAAGGAAACCTTTTAGAATGATGTCATGTCTATAACATGTTTGCAGTGGAGATACATGATTGAATACAATTATCAGCACCAAATTGTATCGTTAGAAAGAGTGAATTTTATTTTATGTAATGTTTACATCTGAAAGTTAAAAAAAGTAAGAAATCAACTTCCAAAGTTATTGTAGTTTGAGTTAGCTTACTCTTTATTAAAATAAAGGTGCTTCTGAAAAAATTTACAAATTAAATGAAAATAAAATTATGGTATTTTAACTAACATATACTGTATACTATTTTCACTCCCCATTCTACAAAGTTTATTATAGCAACTTTCATTCAGATAATAGTGATGCACTCTATAGCTATGTATTGACAGGTTATATGAACCTCTTTGTTAAGCTGACACTCACTGATATGTGACTACCTAGGACTTTACGTGGCAGGCCACTGGCTTGAAAGAGTCATCAGTTTGTTTAGAAAACTCTGATAATTCTCTCATTTACCTCCAGATATTTCTGTCATTGTAAAAAAAAGTATCATATAGAAATTTTTTTAAAAGAATAAAAGTGTTAATAAAATCTAACTTTAAAAATTACATGAAAGTCAAGGAAGTCAAAGGAGATGATCCCCACTCTTACCATATTTGGTAAAAGAATTAAAAATAAATAAAGTATTCTAAAAGTTCAATGAGTAGCTTTTTAAAAAGGTGTAAAGGGTTTTGTTTGTTTGTTTTTTGCTAACAAGAATGTGATTATATTTAAACAGAAACTACATTTTGTTTTAATTCTCCTTTAAAAATATTACCTTTTCCTGTCTATCTTTTTTTAAAAAAGAAAAATGGGAGAAAGGAAGACAAAAAAGTGATATGGTTTGGCTGTGTTCCCACTCAAATCTCATCTTGAATTGTAATCCCCACATGTCGAGGGAGGGACTTGTAATACCAATGTGTTGAGGGAAAGAGATGATTGGATCATGGGAACATTTTCCCACCTGCTGTTCTTGTGACACTAAGTGAGTTCTCATGTGAGCTGATTGTTTTTAGAAGGGACTCTTCTCCTTTTGCTCACACTCTGTCTCTCCTGCCGCCATGTGAAGAAGGTGCCTACATCCCCTTCACCTTCCACCATGACAGTAAGTTTCTTCAGGCCTCCCCAGCCATGTGGAATTATGAGTCAGTTCAACCTCTTTTTATTATACATTACCCAGTCTCAGGTATTTATAACAGCTTGAAAACAGACTAATACACTAAAGTGATACCATGGACAATAGGGTACAGCTATAATGATAACCTGAAAATGTGGAAGCGACATTGGAACTGGGTAACAGGCAGAGGCTGGAATAGGTGGTGATAGGTTCAGAAGAAGACAGGAAGATGTGGGAAAATTTGTAACTTCCTAGAGGCTTGTCAAATGGTTTTGATCAAAATGTTGCTAGTGATGTAAACAATTAAGTCCAGGGTGAGTTGATCTCACGTGGAGAGGAGAAACTTATTGGGAATTGGAGCAAAGATCACTCTTTCTATGCTTTAACAAAGAGACTGGCAGAATTATGCTGCTGCCCTAGAGATCTGTGGAATTTTGAACCTGAGAGAGATGATTTAGGGTATCTGGTGGAAGAAATTTCTAAGCAGTAAAGCATTCAATAGGTGACAGAGCATAAAAGTTTGGAAAATTTGCAGCCTAACCATGTGGTAGAAAAGAAAAATTTATTTTCTGGGGCTAAATTCAAGCCAGCTGCAGAAATTTGTATATGTAATGAGGAGTCTAATGTTAATCACCAAGATAATGGCAAAATATCTCCAGGGCATGTCAGAGACCTTCACAACAGCCCATTCCATCACAGGACTGGAGGTATAGGAGGGAAAAATGGTTTCATGGATCAGGCCCAAGGCCCTGCTACTGCTGTGTGTAGCCTCAGGACTTGGTGCTCTGTGTCCCAGTGACTCTAGCTCCAGTCATGGCTAAAAGAGGCCAAGGAGCAGCTCAGGCTGTTGTTTCAGAGGGTTTATGTCCCAAGCCTTTGTGACTTCCACATGATGTTGGGCCTGTGGGTGCACAGAAGTCAAAAATTGTGGTTTGGAAACCTCTGCCTAGATTTCAGAGGATTTGTGGAAATGCCTAGATGTTCAGGCAGAAGTCTGCTGCAGGAGCAGAGCTCTCATGGAGAACCTCTGTTAAGGCAATGTGGGAGGGAAATGTGGGGTTGTAGCCCCCACACAGAGCCCCCACTGAGACAATGCCTAGTGGAGCTGTGGGAAGAGGGCCACCATCCTCCAGACCCCAGAATTTTACAGCCACCAACAGTTTGTACTGTGTTCCTGGTAAAGCTGCAGGTACTCAACGCCAGCCCATGAGGGAACTGCCCAAGGCTGTGAGAGCCATCCCTTGCATCAGTGTGCCCCAGGTATGAAACATGCCGTCAAAGAAGATTTGGGGGCTTTAAGATTTAACAACTGCCGCATTGGATTTCAGACTTGCAAGGGGCCTGTAGCACCTTTGCCAATTTATCCCATCTGGAATGGGAGAATTTACCCAATGCCTGTACCCCCATTGTATTTAGGAAGTCACTAACTTGCTTTTGATTTTACAGGTTTGTAGGTGGAAGGGACTTACCTTGTCTCAGATGAGACTTTGCACTGTGGACTTTCGAGTTAGTGCTGAAATGAGTTAAGACTTTGTGGGACTGTTGAGAAGGTATAATTGGTTTTGAAATGTGAAAACACATGAGATTTTGGAGCAGTTGGGGGTGGAATGATACAGCTTGGCTCTGTGTCCCGCCCAAATTTCATCTCATATTGCAATACCTACATGTCAAGGGAGGGACCTGTAAACCCTGTGTGTCAAGGCAGGAAGGTGATTGGATTATGGGGGCAGTTTCCCCCATGCTGTTCTCATGACAGTGGGTGAGTTCTCAGGATATCTGATGGTTTCATAAGTGGTTCTTCTTCCCCCTTCACTCACACTCTTTTTCTCTGGCTGCCTTGTAAAGAAGGTGCTTGCTTCCCTTTCATCTTCCACCATGATCATATGTTTCCTCAGGCCTCCCCAGTCATGCAGAACTGTGAGCCAATTAAACCTCTTTCCTTTATAAATTACCCAGTCTCAGCTACTTCTTTATAGCAGTGCAAAAATAAACTAATACAAGAAGGGAGAAAAAAGTATTTTGTTTTGTTAAATATTTTTATTTCAACATTACAGAAATAAATACTAATTTGAATATGAATGAGGCCTTCTTAAGTCATATTTTGCAAGTATCTGCATCTTTTGGGCAAAGATTCCTTATTAAAAGAGATAAATCAATTAAAAATAAATGGAACTGACTTTTATCAGAAAGCTCTAGATTTCCTTCCATTTTGCTTCACCACCCAGTCCTCTTTGTATTTAATTCCAGTTAACATAAATAAAAGAAAGACACTTAGAAATGCTTAGTATAGGTTGGGTGTGGTGGCTTATACCTGTAATCCCAGCACTTTGGGAAGCAGAGGCAGGCAGATCACTTGAGGTCAGGAGTTCAAGACCAGGCTGGCCAACATGGTGAAACCCCGTCTCTACTAAAAATACAAAAATTAGCTGGACATGGTGGCACATGCCTGTAGTCCCAGCTACTCAGGAGGCTGAGGCAGGAGAAACACTTGAACTTGGGAGGCAGAGGTTGCAGTGAGCTGAGATAGTGCCACTGTACTTCAGCCTGGATGACAGAGCGAGACTCCATCTCAAAATAAATAAATAAATACATAAATAAGAAAGAAATGCTTAGTACACACAGACTGAATGATCAAATAAAATTAGCCACTTGAAACAGGTGCTTCTGGGAGTACCAGTTTGGGGTATAATTTGGTAACAAAACAAATCAAAAATTAATTTCTCTACACTTTTTTAGATCATCATTCACTTTCATAAAATTAGGAACTACATATCCAACCAAATTCTGGAATTTCAGAGCAAGGTGAGAATGGCTGGCATGTTTCTCAAGCCCATTTCCTGTACGTTCCTAAATACTGTCAGCCTTCTAGGTCATGAGACTCAGGTCATTCAAACACTGGCTATGAATTAAGGAAAATTAATTCCTTAACTCATCTATCAGTCCATGTCTGAGGACACTCATCTATCAGTCCATGTCTAATCATGATGGAAATCTTTGAGTCAAAATTCCACTATTAACGTTTCCCTGGCTTTTTCAATTTTGAGACACAATTACTATAATTCCTCTAGTGTTCTATTTAGTGGAGGATCATACTTTGATTTTTAATTTTGGTAGAGATTGCATTTTCATCTGCACCATGAGTGGAGTATAGTGATAGTATTTTGCTCAGCTTTACGAGGTATACAAATCTCTATTTCCTGGTAACATGTCCTACATTCCTAGAAGCATGGATTATGTTATTTTTTTCAATTATTTGTAAATTTTGAATCAACAAATAAAAATTATATATATTTAGCATGCACACCATGTTATTGTGAAATATGTATACATTGTAGAATGGCTACATTGAGCTAATTAACAGGTGCATTTCTTAGATTCTCTTTTTTAGCATTGGAGCTGTTCTTCCACTATCTTCCTCTCTCTCTATGACATAGCACCCCCTACTGCATGGTCCCTCAACTAGGTACATTTCTTCACATTTTGGTAATAATCTGCTCATGGGTTTCTTGCAAAATTCAAGGAGTGGGGCTGTCACAACAGAAGTTTATAGCTTAGTAAACATTAGGATGGGTCAGGTAGTAATTAGATCTGCTAATAAACCCGAGGCAGGTACTTATACACAATATATGACCACATTTCAAGAGAAAGTTTATACATAAGGTAGAGCTCAGCATGTAGTCAGTATACTTACAAATAATTAAGAGACATCAAAACAGGTGTTTATGTCTTAAAGAAATACGAATTTATAATGAAGAAGATTCTAATAACTGGGAATGAAGATGGTGGACTATTAAAGAGAAACTAGAATAAAATGCCATAGAGAAATCCAGACTGATACACCATCAGAGTCCTGTCTTCAGAAGGGCCATGTAACCGGATAGGATTTAAGAAAAAAACTCTGCCTGCAAATATTACTGAAAGGAAAGCAAAACCCCTCATCTCATAGAAGCTGGGAAGCTAGGAAGATTAATTTAACCTCCTCAGTTACCCTCACCTACACATTCTAAGATAGATAATTTAAACTGTTTTAATAGAATAGGAGTGTACTGTAATAGTTTCTTAAAATATCTGGATCACCTTTATTCAGATAATTTTAAAGTATGTTCTTTCAAATATCCTAATAAAATTTCTACTATGGGAGTCATACATTTATGTTAAGTAAGTTTCCAAGGGGGTTCTATTTAGATAACATTTTGAAATACAATTACACACTGAACTTAATGCAGCTAAATAACTCAACATTTAAACTCTTCAAAGTTATATCCCCCACATCCTCCTACAAAAGGTTTAAAAAGATAGAAAAATAGTCACTGTTAATGGAAAAATTACTACTCAGGATTATCATGTGCATATGTACATGTGTTTCTGTGCAATTCTGTATGTGTTTATGATTCATTTTGTTAAATGTTTTACTATGAATAGACAATGTTAAGATGTGTCAAATCTCCTTGCTCTTAAAGTCATTTTTTTCTCATCTAAAATAAAAGCTTTTTCTAAAATAAAACCTAATAATGTTTATAAGATAAATATATTAAGGAAATAATGAAAATACACATGTGCAGATATTTTCTATTTCCTAGTCCCTGGAGAGAAAAATTAAAGGAACAATTTGTGTATGTGAAGGTGTGTATTACTTTGTTGTTTGTGCAACTATTTTTTTGCACAGTTTGTATGTATACATATAGCATTCCTCCCCCCAAAAAAATTTCCACAACTTTTAAGGATAGCTTTCCAAATAATACAAAATCAAAAGTTTCTAGGTTTTAGTTTCTTTACCTAAAAACTACAGGAAGCTGAATTCAAATTATCCAGGAATGTAAATTTTTGACTCTTTAGTTACTTTTTAGTTATTTGAAACAAATATGTTAAAATCTGAGTAAATTATTTGCAAATATTTTTAAAATGTTACTCTGAAATATGAAAGTTACCTAGAACTTTACACAAATATGGCTTATTTTCTTAAAAAGTGCTCGAATTGAAATATTCTCAGGCCAAAAACAATGTCAGCACATTAATTATAGATTATTATTTATACAATTACTAAAAGACAGAATATCATTCATATAACTTTATACTGTAGCTACAATTTAGTTTTTTTAAAAATTTTTAAATTATATTTTATATAAAATATAATCAGGTTTAATTTTTACTATTTATAGGTACCTTATTTAGGAGGACTAAAATTTTAGATGAGGTGACTTTACGTAATTTTGTTAACACAAAATTTTTATACATTGTGTCAATCCCTTATTGTTCTTAAAGCTTAGTAACAAATACTTGCTACATTCTCCAGCTACACAAAGGGAACAGAGTTTGTAAGAGCTGGGGTGGGAACTCACAGGTAATTTACATTTGCCAATTAACTTTACCCCCAAAATAGTCAACTTTCCACTATCTTCCTGACAGGATATAGTTTTACAAGGCACCTGGTGAAGTTAGACTCCTACTTTCCCACAGAAACTGAGAGATAGGGGTGCTTTCTTCCTTGATGATTACATTTCAGAGGTGATTCCCAGGTCCTTAAGAAACGCATTCCTGGGTTATTACAGGGGTAAGAGGCTTTTATAATAATTTACATCTCAAAGGGGCATGGGAAGTACTTACAATTACACATTTTCTAATGTAAATTCACCGAGAAAAATAAAGTCAGGTACCTATGGTCAGGAATAAGACTTCTTGAGTCCAGGCCAGGCTCCGTGGCTCACGCCTGTAATCCCAGCTCTTTGGGAGGCTGAGACAGACAGATCACCAGGTCAGGAGATCAAGAGCATCATGGCTAACACGTTGAAACCCCTTCTCTACTAAAAATACAAGCCAAATTAGCTGGGTGTGGTGGCACGTGCCTGTAGTCCCAGCTACTTGGGAGGCTGAGGCAGAAGAATTGCTTGAACCCGGGAGGTGGAGGACGCAGTGAGCTGAGATTGCATCACTGCACTCCAGCCTGGGTGACACAGTGAGACTCCTTATAAAAAAAAAAAAAAAATTCTTGAGTTCAATCAAACTGAAGTGGAACTTCAAAGCTTTCTTGGTCATCTCTAAAAATAAAGTTTATGCTTCAGCATGACTCATTACAATTTGTGTGGAACTTTTGTTTAGAAATTATTTTTTAGTACGATCGAAAGTTAGTTTAATTGAATTGCTTCAAGATGTAAACAAAATTTTAATTTCTGACATACACTTGCTTCATTTAAAACAAATAACATAAATCAAAGTATAAACCAGAAACCATTACTAAAAGTTTTTATTTTTAAAATTATTCTAAACTCCATAAAATATTTTTGTGAGAGCAACATTGATAAAAGTATTACTTTACTAACACTGGAGAGGTATAATGAGACATGTTAGACAGCCACTTCCTGTTATGGCCTGAACCAGCCCTAAATGAGGAGAAAGTCCATTCAGATGGTTGGGGGCCCTTGGAATTTTATTTTTGGTTTACGAAGATAACCAAACCCAGATTTGGCTTCTCGCCAATCAAAAACCAAACTCAAAAGACAAGAGTTAGTGGGAAGAAAAGCAAGTTTATTCAGAGAACCAACCAAGAAGATTGTGAAAGTATCATAATAAGTTAGTACAAAGTTAATACAAATATCAGGCACTTTTTATGTTAAGGACAGGAGGAAGAAAGGTTGCAATCAAGTGACCCATGTCCTCAAACACCTGAGTGCCAGTGAGGATCCTAGGACACAGGGAATGTATATGTCTTTGGTCAGGCCACAGTTCTCCTGTACATCGTTAACAAAACATAGTCAGTCATTTACATATTTCCCCTTCAATCCCAGAGTTAATTTCAAAAGCTAGAAGATTGCTGGTTTTGCATTTTATCTAAGTGCTCTAAAATTATCCTACTCTACAAATAGGAGTGGATAAAGGCCCCTTAAACCAAAATGGAGTGAGTTACATTCATTTTTTTCACTGTTTCTTTCACTGTCACATTGGTCAGGTGCAATGGCTCTTACCTCTAATCCCAGCACTTCATGAGGCCAAACTAAGAGGATGGTTTGAAGCCAGAGGATTGAGACCAGCCTGGGAAACAGAGACCGACCCGATCTCTACAAAAACTTTAAAAAATTAGTGGGGTGTGGTGGTGTGTGCTCATAATTCTATTTACTCAGGAGGCTGAGTCAGCAGGATAACTTGAGCCCAGGAGTTCTAGACTTCAGTGAACTATGATCACACCATTGCACTCCAGCCTGAGCAATGGAGATAAAGACCCTGCCTCTAAACAAACAAACAAACAAACAAAAAAGAAATTAGACATGATGTAAATGATCATTAAAGATAAGTGAAAATCCCTGATGAACATCCATGCAAAAATCCTCAATAAAATACTGGCAAAGTGAATCCAGCAGCACATCAAGAGCTTATCCACCATGATCAAGTGGGCTTCATCCCTGGGATGCAAGGCTGGTTCAACATATGCAGATCAATAAATGTAATCCAGCATATAAACAGAACCAAAGACAAAAAACACATGATTGTCTCAATAGATGCAGAAAAGGCCTTTGACAAAATTCAACAGCCCTTCATGCTGAAAACTCACAATAAATTCGGTACTCATGGAACGTATCTCAGAATAATAAGAACTATTTATGAAAAACCCACAGCCAATATCATACTGAATGGACAAAAACTGGAAGCATTCCCTTTGAAAACTGGCACAAGACAGGGATGACCTCTCTCACCACTCCTATTCAACATAGTGTTGGAAGTTCTGGCTAGGGCAATCAGGCAAGAGAAAGAAATCAAGGGTATTCAGTTAGGAAAAAAAGAAGTCAAATTGTCCCGGTTTGCAGATGACGTGATTGTATATTTAGAAAACCCCGTTGTCTCAGCCCAAAATCTCCTTAAGCTGATAAGCAACTTCAGCAAAGTCTCAGGATACAAAATCAGTGTGAAAAAATAACAAGCAAAAATTTTCTCCCATTCTGTAGGTTGCCTGTTCACTCTGATGGTAGTTTCTTTTGCTGTGCAGAAGCTCTTTAGTTTAATTAGATCCCATTTTTCAATTTTGGCTTTTGCTGCCATTGCTTTTGGTGTTTTAGACATGAAGTGCTTGCCCATGCCTATGTCCTGAATGGTATTACCTAGGTTTTCTTCTAGGGTTTTTATGGTATTAGGTCTAACATTTAAGTCTCTAATCCATCTTGAATTAATTTTTGTATAAGGAGTAAGGAAAGGATCCAGTTTCAGCTTTCTAATTATGGCTAGCCAATTTTCCCAGCACCATTTATTAAATAGGGAATCCTTTCCCCATTTCTTGTTTCTCTCAGGTTTGTCAAAGATCAGATGGCTGTAGATGTGTGGTATTATTTCTGAGGGTTCTGTTCTGTTCCATTGGTCTATATCTCTGTTTTGGTACCAGTACCATGCTGTTTTGGTTACTGCAGCCTTGTAGTATAGTTTGAAGTCAGGTAGCGTGATGCCTCCAGCTTTGTTCTTTAGACTTAGGATTGTCTTGGAGATGCGGGCTCTTTTTTGGTTCCATATGAACTTTAAAGCAGTTTTTTCCAATTCTGTGAAGAAACTCTTTGGTAGCTTGATGGGGATGGCATTGAATCTATAAATTACCTTGGGCAGTATAGCCATTTTCACGATATTGATTCTTCCTATCCATGAGCATGGTATGTTCTTCCATTTGTTTGTGTCCTCTTTTATTTCACCGAGCAGTGGTTTGTAGTTCTCCTTGAAGAGGTCCTTTACATCCCTTGTAAGTTGTATTCCTAGGTATTTTATTCTCTTTGAAGCAATTGTGAATGGAAGTTCATTCCTGATTTGGCTCTCTGTTTGTCTGTTACTGGTGTATAAGAATGCTTGTGATTTTTGCACATTAATTTTGTATCCTGAGACTTTGCTGAAGTTGCTTATCAGCTTAAGGAGATTTTGGGCTGAGACAATGGGGTTTACTAAATATACAATCATGTCATCTGCAAACAGGGACAATTTGACTTCTTCTTTGCCTAACTGAATACCCTTGATTTCTTTCTCTTGCCTGATTGCCCTAGCCAGAACTTCCAACACTATGTTGAATAGGAGTGGTGAGAGAGAGCATCCCTGTCTACTCATCTGACAAAGGGGTAATATCCAGAACCTACAAAGAACTCAATCAAATTTACAAGAAAAAAACAAACAACCCCATCAAAAAGTGGGCAAAGGATATGAACAGACTTTTCTCAAAAGAAGACATTCATACAGCCAACAGACACATGAAAAAATGCTCATCATCGCTGGCCATCAGAGAAAGGCAAATCAAAACCACAATGAGATACCATCTCACACCAGTTAGAATGGCAATCATTAAAAAGTCAGGAAACAACAGGTGCTGGAGAGGATGTGGAGAAACAGGAACAATTTTACACTGTTGGTGGGATTATAAACTAGTTCAACCATTATGGAAAACAGTATGGCGATTCCCCAAGGATCTAGAACTAGATGTACCATATGACCCAGCCATCCCATTACTGGGAATATACCCAAAGGATTATAAGTCATGCTGCTATAAAGACACATGCACACGTATGTTTATTGTGGCACTATTCACAATAGCAAAGACTTGGAATCAACCCAAATGTCCATCAGTGACAGACTGGATTAAGAAAATGTGGCATATATACACCATGGAATACTATGCAGCCGTGAAAAAGGATGAGTTCGTGTCCTTTGTAGGGACGTGGATGCAGCTGGAAACCATCATTCTCAGCATACTATCGCAAGAACAGAAAACCAAACACCGCGTGTTCTCCCTCATAGGTGGGAACTGAACAATAAGGTCACGTGGACACAGGAAGGGGAACATCACACACCAAGTCCTATTGTGGGGAGGGGGTGGGGGGAGGGATAGCATTAGGAGATATATCTAATGTAAATGCCGAGTTAATGGGTGCAGCACACCAACATGGCACAAGTATACATATGTAACAAACCTGCACGCTGTGCACACATGTACCCTAGAACTTAAAGTATTAAAAAGAAAAAAGATAAGAGAAAAAGAGATAACAAGTATTGGCAAGGGTGAAAAGGAAACCTTTGCATACTGTTAGTGGGAGCGTAGAGTGGCACAAGTATTATGGAAAATAGTATAGAGATTTCTAAAAAAATTAAAAATAGAATTTTCACACAACACAGCAATCTCTCCTCTAGGTATATACCCAAAGGAAATGAAATTATCACTTTGTAAAGATATTTGTAACCTCATATTCATGGCCATACTATTCACAATGGCCAAGATGTAGAAACAGTCTGTGTTTGTTAATGGATGAATGGATTTAAAAAACTAGGGTATTTGTGTGTGTGTGTGTGTGTGTGTGTGTGTGTGTGTGTGTGTATACCATAGTTTCAAAAATCAATTCATGTAGTATGTGTATATACAGACACACACACAGACACACATACACGATGGATTATTCTGCTTCTAAAAATAAAGATGTCTGTCATTTACCACAACATGGATGAATCTGGAGGACATTTTGCTAACTAATATAAGCCAGACACAGAAAGAAATACATTGTATGATCACACTTATACATGGAATCTAACAAAGTGGAAATTAAATGAACAGTGATAGAGAATAAAACAGTGGTTACCACTGGCACAGTGGGGAAGAAAGAATTAGGGAGATTTAAGTCAAATGATTCAAAGTAGCAGAAGAAAAGGTCTAAAGATGTAATTTACACCATGAAGACTAAAGTTAACAATAATGCATTGTATTTAGGGTTACTGCTTAATGAGTAGATTACAGATGCCCTTACCCAGTGTAGGGGAGGGGTGGAATGAGTAACTATATGAGATGATGTGTTGACTTGTTTCACTATAGTAATCATTTAAAATATATATATATATATATAATTTATATATATATATACTTTATATATACACATATATAGTAAAACATGTTATGTACCTTAAATATTCACAATAAAATTTATTAAAAAAATAAATATGTATCAAAAGGTAAATTACTAATGAAAGATGATATATTGAAATGCTGATGTGATACAGTCATCAGCATTATTAAAGATGTGTGTGGTTTTAGATATTATGAGTGTGTGCATATGTTTGTGTGTGTGTGGAGAGAGAAAAAGAGATAGAAAAATTGCATAAAATATCTATTATATATATTTGTTATCAGTTGTCAAATTCTGTATGTAGCATGTAAGAAAACTGGGCTATCTCTGGAGGTTATCTCTGGAGGTAACAGCTAATATTTTAAAAAGCACAAAGTCTTGTGTAGAAACGCAAAATTATTCTCCTAGTTCTCCTGACAGTGACTGCAGTTCTTTCTTATTCAGAATACAGTGACAACTCCTATGCCCCAAAAGAAATTCAAATATTAAAAATTTTACAGAAATGTATTGTTGTTTGTTTTATCTAGACAGAGCCACTCCAAACATTGTCAGATATGCTGAATGCTATTAACAGTTCTCTTCTCTAGCTCTCTACCACACAGATTAACTTACTAATAATCACAACTACGTTTTGATTTCTACATTGTCTTATCTATGTGTCTTTCTTAGCATCATTTCACTGAGTTTTCCTATTTTTGTTTTTTATTTAAATTTCTCCAGTGTTCTTAGTATCATTTCACTGAGTTTTCTTATTTGCTTCTTTCATTTAAATTTCTCCAGGGAAAGTATCTGATGGAGTTGAGAATCACCATCTAGTCTATTGCTTTCATATTATATCCCATCATGATGTAATGATTAGACACAGAATCCCTGACTTCCATTAAAATTTTGAATTTCCATTAAAACTTTGTCCCTAAGAGTTGTTTACAAACAGTAAGCCCCCCCGGGAAGTATTCAGAGCAGATACTTTGTATTTCTTCTATTTTCTTTCTTTAAAAATATTCTGTAGGTGTCTCCTCTGCTCTTGAATAAATTTTTTTTCCAGAATCTTAAATTCTAAATTACTTAAATCAAAAAGTGCTTCCTTGAGTTATAAATATTCTTATATGCATTCTGATACATTACTCAAAACAGTAAACCTTTTTTGTTTATCTCCCCTTACCTTGTGCAGGTTAAAGAAGAAGAAATCATTGGAGTCTTTATTCTTTCTTCCTCTCCTCATTTACCACTCATTAGCAGCAGTTTCTGACCCCTCCAGGATCACAGTAAAAGAAAAGAAAGATGAAGGATACAGAAAATTTCCTACTTGATGGTTACTCTCTTTTATTATTATTATTATTATTATTATTATTATTATTATTATTATACTTTTAAGTTCTAGGGTACATGTGCATAACGTGCAGGTTTGTTACATATGTATACTTGTGCCATGTTGCTGTGCTGCACCCATCAACTCGTCAGCACCCATCAACTCGTCATTTACATCAGGTACAACTCCCAATGCAATCCCTCCCCCCTCCCGCCTCCCCATGATAGGACCCGGTGTGTGATGTTCCCCTTCCCAAGTCCAAGTGATCTCATTGATCAGTTCCCACCTATGAGTGAGAACATGCGGTGTTTGGTCTTCTGTTCTTGTGATAGTTTGCTGAGAATGATGGTTTCCAGCTGCATCCATGTCCCTACAACCACGTTTTCTTAATTACTGTAGTTTTATAGTATTCCAGTTAAATAGATAGTGTTAGTTCTCTAAATTTGTTATTTGTTTTCAACATTGCTTTGACTATACTATGTTCTTAGAATGTCCATATACATTTTGGAGTAATCTTGTCTATTTCGACAGAAGTTTGCTGGAATTTTGATTGGCATTGAAAGTAATCTGTAGATTGACTTGATGAGAAAGTTGACTATACTATTTTCTTAGAATTTCCATATACATTTTGGAATACTCTTGTCTATTTCTAAAGAAGTTTGCTGGGATTTTGATTGGCATTGAAAGTAATCTATAGATTGACTCGAGGAGAAGTATGTGTTAACCACATCAAATCTTCCAATTCAATAACAAGGCATATCTCTTGGTTTATTTTGGTATTTGTTACTTTCTCATAGCAATATTTTGTGGTTTTTCATTTCACAGATCTTGCATAAATATAGTAAAATGTATTTATAAATATTTCATATTATTTAAATTTTAGACTTTAAAATATATTTCCAATTGCTTATACTACATGCAATTGATTTTTGTACACTGACCTAGCATCTTAGAACTTGCTAAGATTATACTAGATTTGAGCTTAGCAAATCTACTATTTGGTAGGTTCCTTAGGATTTTCGGCATACTCAATGATATCCTCAAATCAAATAAAGGAGGTTTATTGTTTTGTTTCAATCTGCACGCTCTCTCTCTTTGTCTGACTCTGTCTCTCATTGCATTGTCTAGGATCATAGTATAACATTAAGTAGAAATGAGAAGAAATTAAGATGTTTACCCTTGCCTTGTTCTTGATTTTCAGAGAAAAGCGTTTTATTTTGATCGTTATATAATATTAGCTCTAGACTCTTTGCTTGTTTTATTTAAGCTCCTTTTTAGGGGCTTAAGGGAATTCTTTTCTTGTCCTAATTTGAAGAAAACTTTTATCTAGATAACATTGGATTTTATTAGGTGATTTATTTTCATTTAGAGAAATGATAACTTTTTCTCACTTATTTGGTTAATATGATGGATTGAATTGATTGATTTTCAAAGTTAAATTGCTATTGAATTTATGGGATAAAGTCTACTTGGTCATGGTGTGCTGTCATTTTTATACATTGGTGAATCCTAACTGTATTTTTAAAAATGTTTATACATGCAGTGTGTACATATATAGATACACATAAATATACACACATATGAAAAATTCATGTTAGACTGTAGTTTTCTTGTAATATAGTAATCTGGTTTTGTTATTTTTAGTTAATAAAGATAGTACTATTAAATCCCCAAATGTGATTATTATTTTCTATTTCTTCTTTGAGTTTTGTCAGTTTTTGTCTTACTTATTTTGAAACACTTTTTTTCTAAAAATACTAAATACTTTAAAAAGGCATTATAAATTTATTATATGATATTGCTACATATATCGCAAGCTAGCCTACACACTTTTAAGTTTAATATTTATAATTAATAGGTTTTTAGTTACATAGTCGTGAGAAACTAGAAAAATCACTTCATAATACCCTTCCATCAAACATAAAATATGTTTATTAAAGTTATACTGAAGTAAAAGACATAGTTCGTCACCACAATTCTTTAGAGTATTTTCTATAAAAACAAATAAGCCATTTGGTAGGTGAAAGTCACAGATATCCTGGTATGGAAGTAATAGAAAAACAGCATGGGGTTGAGTTTAGGTGAAATTGAAATTAATTTTCACAGTTTAGTTGCCGGGTGGTCTCAGATGACATGGCTATTTAATATTAGCTTGTAAAGGTGTGAAAGTCATAATATAAAAACTGACACATTCAAATAGAAAAAGAGACAATATTATAATTAGGCTTCATGTTCATAGTAAAGTGTGAAAGCAAAATTTTTTTTTTTTACAAAACTCTCTGAATTGTAAGAAAAACCTATTTTTTTGGAAGATAAATAAGGATATTATATAGTTTTTATTCTCTGTATTACTTGTGGCAGAAGATTTTCTTGGCTGATGTTTATGTTCAAGAATGATCATTTTACCAGTGTCTGAGATCAATTTTTAGAACCATTCTACTGATGGAAATATGCCTAATTGCATGGTGCAAGATCCAGTTTTTTTTTTTTTTCCTATGGAGAGTTGTTTTTAAATTAGACCACAGTATCTGTTTCCCTTCCTAATTAAGACACAATCCCATTTGCCCTGATTGCCACAAAATTGGCTGTGAAATATATCTGACAAGAACTTTGAGTGTCTTTACAAATAAATTTCAATGTATCATATTTATAATTTATAACATATATAAGGCAATATTTTATATGTTAGACAAAACAAATATGACTGAGTAGATTATACTGCCTTTAGTGAACATTTATACGATTATGGCCTGGAGTAGATTTACATCTATATTGGTATTTTATTTTTGAGCAAAGTAACATTATAAAATTGGAAATGTCTTTTATTCCATATATGACAATTACAATTACAGAGTCATGATGACTAAAAATTACTTTTATAAACCTTCTGGAAAAGAGAAACCCTACTGAAATGACTAGTGCTTTACTACCATTAAAACCATTTTCTCATCTATATATGATTAATCTACACATACAATATATCACAATCTTATTATTTTTCACAGCAAAGACCTATATTATATTATATATAACAAATTTTAAAATTTCTTAAATTTAGTCTCTGTAAATGGTAGTTTAAGAATAAATGATACTTGATTTGCTACTGAGACTCATCTATAGCATGTATAGCAATTTTTTAGGCTAAATCTCTTTTTGTAGGCTAAATCTATAATACTATAGACTCACATATAGTACTTTTGTAGGCTAAAGATAACATTCATGTGAATAAAATAATTATAATTACTTATTACTGAACATGTTAAATTTTAAAAATGCACCAAAAGTGTTTCCAAGGCTGTATCTTATACTTTAATTAAATTATTTAAAATTATGTAAGAGTAAGTTTTGTATTTCCTCTTTATTTTACATAATCCTCAAAATGACTTCTCTGTTAGCTAAGATATAAGCAGAAGAGCAAACTCAATATGTGTTTACCTATGAGTTATCATACTTACGGAGAGTGGTCGATCAAAGTAAAATTTCTGCATAACATGTCTGCAAAACAAGTACTGACAACACTGATTGTAAGCTAACATGTTTTGGAGGATTATAGTATTAAATAAAATATATTAACAGAAACTAAATGTTTTTACTCTCACTTAACTTTTCTTAAAATATTAAATTATTAAAGTTCAATTTCAATCACATCTCTTAAACATACAGAATTACATTCTATTACACTGCATATAATATCTTAGGTAAATTAAACAAGATTATAGGCTTCGGGTGTAAAAGGCTAGCTACCGGATCAAGAAATAAATAAGATTTTAACACTGGAGGTTGATTAGTTGCTCATATCACAATCCAATAATCTTCTGTAGCTCATCTCCTTCGCATGCGGCCCAAGAGGTTGTAGCCCATGAGGGAAAAAGGGGAAATGAAGGATGGCATGAGGAAGGTATCACAATCCAAATTTGGTTTTACCGTATATCCATTCTTCTCATATTTTATTATGCAGAAATTTGTCAGACATCTCCACCTAACTGCATGAAAAGAAAGAATAGATGCTGGAAAATATAATGTTTCTGTGTGCCTGGGAAAGAAAAATAGATTTAGGAAAAATCTGTTATTTCTTTTTTTCCATAAACACCAAAAAAAAAAGAAAAAAAAAGGAAAAAAGAAGAAAAAGAGAGCTCAAAACCATATGCATAAAATATGCATTACATTTTTTTCTGGGATTTCTAAGGCAGGAGTGCTGTGACAAATACTGGATAAAGTTGCCAAAAACAACAGAGTAATGTAATTGATAAACCACAAATGCGCTATTCATTTATACTTTTCTAATTTCAGAAGACCAAAATTAGATTCTCAAAGAGTAGACTGTGAGAGCTTCTTCTGCATTTAAAAATGGTGTTAAATATTCATTATTACTATAAAGTGTCATGCGTTGGTGGAATACTTTTTTCTTTTTTACTAAATTGGTTTGATTTTTCTTCAATGAACAAATTACATTTGTAAATTAAAAATATATTTGTCTCTTACTCTGGAGAAAAATCAGAGAAAAAATGTTTGCAATAAAAAGGTAGTGTTCTAACAAATTATCACTAAACAGTATAAGTTACAGACACTATGTTAAGCAGTTTGCCTATGTATTGTTTAATTTTTATGATATTTTACACTAAAATAGATTTTTATTATTAAAGAACCCAAATGGTTAATTTGAACTTAATGGTATCTCATTGTATGAGCTGATTCTGTATCATGGACTACAAAAATAAAATAATACTTATTTGTTATTATAAGCATATATTCTACTCTGTAGTTAATTTGCTATCACTCATCCTGGTGACATTGCTTCCTTGGCTCAGGGTAGCTGGGTCTTGCTTCATTGTTATTGTTTAATTTTCCATTCAACATTCTATAGTAAGACAATATTTTTAACATTATTATTTCATTTACCGTTTCAATTTTATAAAATCTTGAAACAAAAAGGTACTAAAATTTGCTAAGTTCACTCATACTATGTATTGCTATCATTGGGAATATTTACACAAAATGATTTATGAGATACTTATCTGAATGATACATATTTTTATATTTCCTAGCATCAAAGTAGAAGTATCATCTCCCAAAACCAAATGTAAGCTAGAATTTCAAAGAGACGGAGTTGAATATTTTTGAAATGCACTTTCAACCTACTGAAAATAGATAGAAAGTAAAATAGAATACTTATTTGTTAAAGTTTTCTTCCATATTCATTTTTTGGTTACCAAAAACTTCAAATTTTCTGGATATTTTATGGGAAAGATTACCTTGGATTTCAAGTTGTATCAGAATATAAAAACCATACATGTTTTTGAAAAAAAAAATTATCTGACAATTTTCAGTCTACTTCTGTAATTCTTAGGTTTATAGATAAGAAATTTTTCCAATGATTTGTCTGGAAAATATAGCTTAAAAAACAACAACAGCAACAAACAGATTCTAAGAAAAATGAAAATGGATACAAAAGTGATTATTTTATAGAGTAAGGAGCTTTCATTGCTATGAATAGCTACTAACTTGTGACCATATTCTGCATTTCCTTTTCTCAGTTATCTTGAAAAATATGTTCATGCTCTGATTTAAAAAAAAATTAGAAAAACTCAGAAATGTCTGAGAATCACACCTAACTTTATTTCACTGCAAGTACATTTTATGCATTCAGTACTGAATTTTAAAGGTGATAACTGATTTTAAATTCATCACTTCGTTACACATCACTAAAAATAAATTCTATAAATAAGCTTATTAGAAATATTTTTCCTATTTTATTAAAGATTATATTTCTTTATGGAAATAAATAATCAAAACAATACTTTGAGGTAAGGCAAGGAAACTTGGATGCATTGAATGCTCTTACTAGTGAACCAAGAGAAAAAAACATCTTTTAAAAAAACTTAAATCATACTTATACATTCCATAGTATTAAGAAATAAGGTGGTTTGTAGATGTTTGATGTTGCTGGATAGAGTGGTGAGATGACTAAGATCATTTAAAAGTGTATCATCATGTTAGTACATAGTCAAGTTGTTAAGTACTGAGACAAGTTGTTAAGCTACTCAAATCCTTAGAGACTCCCAAAGGGATATATATATATATAATATATATATATATCCGATACACTTCTCACTTCATAATCATGTTAGTTCAACATGATAATAGCAAAGTATCTAGGGATTATAGGTTATGCATAAATAAAATGAAAGACATCAATTTTATAAAAGATGCAAGGGAGGAACTGGAAATATTTCTATAAGTAACTGTGCTACCAGTGAAATATTATAGTGCTATTTGAACCTAGATTTATTAGTTGTAATCCATCTTTTATGCTCTAGGGCAAGCATTAAATGTTTATTTTTAAAATAAGTATAATGATATGCTAAGAAAGGAGGATAAATAGAATCCTGTAGAAAGAAAGAAAGTGGAAGAAGAAAAATAGGAAAGAGTGAATGATCAGAAATAGTTAAAATAAGGTATGACAAACCAACTATGCTTGTTAGTAATCTTATAAACTGTGAATGGTTTAAGTATTCCGAATAAAAGACAAAGACTATAATAATGAATTTTTTAAAATAACAAAATGGTGTGTATATATACACAGTGAGATACTATTTATTCTCAAAAAAGAAGGAAATTCTGTGATTTGTGACGATGTGGATGAACCTAGAGGACATCATGCTAAGTGAAATAAGTCAAGCACAAAAACACGAATACTTCATGATCTCACTTACTCATGGAATCTAAAAAAGTTGAACTCACAGAAGTAGAGAGTAGAATGATAGTTACCAAAATATGTTAATTAGCTTGATTTAATCATTATGCGATGTATACATATATCAAAATAGCACATTATATGCGTAATATATGTAGTTATTATTTCTTAATTAAAAATAAAAAATCAAGACCCAAGTAGTCCTTCTCTTTTTATTTTCTTTCAATAGGGTCTCATTTTGGGTCTCACAATGTCACCCAGGCTGGAGTGCAGTGGCACAATCACTGCTCATGGCACCCTGGATCTCTCAGGCCTAAGAGATCTTCCTCAGCTAAAACCATAGGTACAAAAGGTTCACCACACAAGCTAATTCTTGCACGTTTTTTAGAGATGAGGTTTCACCCTGTTGCCCAGCCCGGTCTCAAACTCCTGGACTAACGCAATCCACCTGACTCAGCCTCCCAAAGTGCTAGGATTACAGGTGTGAGCTACCTTGCCTGGCTGAAGAAACATGCTTTAAATATAAGGACACACAGATTGAAAGTAAAGAGAGATACAGTATGCTAAGACTGGCCAGTAGAAAACTGGATTAGTTAAATTCATTTCAGACAAAAGCTAGCCTACAGCAAAAGAAATGATCAGAGATGGAAAGGAGCATTACATATTGATAAAGGAGTCAAATCTAGAGGAAGACATAATGATCCTTAATGTATATGTACCTAAGAAGAGAGCCTCAAAATATGTGAGGTAAACATCGTGTAAGTTTAAGGAGAAATCCGCTATGATAGTGGGAAATTTCAACACGAACCTATCAGTAATTCAGCAGTCAGTAGATCAGGAGGGATGTAAATGAAATGGACAACACTATCATCAATTGGGTCTAATTACCATTTCTTGACCACTTCATCCAACAACAGCAAGTTACACTTTCATCTCAAGATCACATGAAACTTTCACAAAGATAGTTTAAATTTGGGGCCATAAAACACACCTAACAAAAGTTTAAAAATTAAAATCATACAAAGTTTAACCTCGGATCATAATAAAAGAAAACTAGATTGGAAAAAAGACCAAAATTATGTATAAGATAAAATTGCATTTTTTTTTTTTAAATTTTGCAGAGACAGAGGAGTCTTGCTTTGTCACCCAGGCTGGAGTGCAGAGGCACAATTACAGCTCAGTATAACCTGGAACTCCTTGGCTGAGGCAATCTTCCTGCTTCAGGTTCTCCAGTAGCCAGGACTAGAGGCATATGTCACTATGCACAGCTAATTTTTTAAAATTATTTTTTGGAAATATGATGTCTCACTATGTTGCCCAGGCTGGCCCCAAGCAATCCTCTTTCCTTGACCTCCCACCGTTTTGCGATTACATGCACCATCCACTGTGCCCAGCCTAAAAATTGCACTTCTAAATAATGTATGGTTAAAATAGTTTGAACTAAATGAAAATAAAATCAAAATGTCAACATTTGTGGGATGCAGTAAAAACAGTACTTAGAGGGAATTTTACAGCATTGAATGTGTTTATTTGAAAAGAAGAAAAACGTGTTTTTATCTTACAAAACTAGAAAGAAATAAAATTAAATCCAAAGTAAGCAGAAGAAAATAATTTATAAATTAGACTAGAAATCAATTAAATTAAAAACAGATAACCAATAGAAACAGATTAAACCTGTATCTTTGAAAAAATAATAAAGTTGATAATCCTTTAGTCAGGCTACCCCTCCAAAAAAAGAGAGAATATATAAATTTTTATCAGAAATGAATTTGGGGCCATCACCACTATGATTTCATCGACATTTCAAGAATAATAAAGGAATATTAAGAAACGTTCTATGACCACAGTTAGATGAAATGGACAATTCCTCGAAAGATACTATCTGCCAAAACTCACACAAAAACAAATAGATAATAGGGGAAGTTGAGCCAATGTTTAATAACCAAATCAGAAAAAGCCAGGTCTTGATGGCTTCACTGGTACATTTTAGTCAAGAAATAATACTGATTCTCCACAATCTGTTGCAGAAAATAGAAGCAAATGAAATACCTCCTAACTCATACTATGAAGCCAATGTTACCTTAATATCAAAACCAGACAAGAACCTTGTAAGAAATGTGTATTACAGACCAATATTTCTCATACACATAGATGTACATATTCTTAACAAAATGTAAGCATTATGAATTCAGCAATGTGTAAAAGCATTATGCACTATGAACAATTGAGATTTGTGTCAGTATGCAAGACTGGTTCAGTTTTTCAAAAATCCATTTATGTAATTCACGATATCAACAGGCTAAAGGAAAAAAAAACATGCAATCCCATGCTATTGTATTAATAGATGTAGAAAAAGGATCTGACAACATCGAATAGCCATTTATGACAAACTCTTAACGAACAAGGAGCAGAGCGGAGATTCTTTGGCGTGAAATGCTTTCACACAGATCAGAATAAAGCATGAATGTCCTCTCTCATTACTACTATTCAACATTCTACTGGAAGTCCTAGACAATGCAGAAGATCATGAAAAGAAAATACAAAATATATCAATTAAAAGGAGGGATAAACATCTTTGTTCACATATGATATAATTATTTATGTAAGAATTGCCAAAGAATTAAAAAAAAAAAACCTACTGAAACTAATAAGTAATTTTGGCAAAGTTTCAAGGTACAAGGTTAATATACACAAGTCAATTGCCTTCCTGTTTATCAGTAAGAAAAAAATGAACTTTGAAATTAAAAACATATCATTAAAATTAGTACCCAAAATACAAATGCTGAGGTATTAATCTGACAAAATATGTATACGATCTATACAAGGAAAACTACATAACTCTGATGAAAGAAATAAAAGAAGATTTCAATAAATGAAGATGTTTCAAGCTCATGAACAGAAAGACTCAATGTTGTTAATATGTCAGGTTTTCCCAACTTAGCCTAAATATACAATGCAATATCAAGAAAGATCTTAACAAATTATTTTATGGATATTGACAATGTGATTCTAAAGTTTATATTAAAGGGAAATGATTCAGAAGAGCCAACACAACAGCAAAGGACAGAGAACTGATGCTAAGCAACTTTAAGACTCATATGAGAGTATGATAATAAAGATATACTGTTATTGGTGAAATAATCAATCAATCAGTGGAACAGAATAAAATGCCCAAAAATCAACCCTCACATACACAGTCAAATGATTTTTTATTAATAAAGTGAGACAAACCAATGGAAAAAAGATGCTGAAAGGAAAAATAATGCTGGAACAACTAGACATGCACATGACTTTTTTTTTTTTAAAGGAAACTAGAAACAGACCTTACACATATCAAATTATCTCAAAATGAACCATATGCGTAAATTTAAAATGCAAAATTATAAAATTTCTAGATGATAGCATAGAGAAAATCTAGGTAATCTTGAGTTCAGAGATGATGTTTTATGTATATAACACCAAAACACTATACATGAAAAAAATCAGGTAATTTGGACGTTATCAGAATAAAATCTTCCACTCTCCTAATGACAGTGTTTAGGGAATGCAAAGTCAAGCAACAGGCTGGGAGAAAATAATTGCAAAACACATATCTAATAAACAGCTTTTATCCAAATATACAAATAACTCTTAAAACTCAACAGTAAGAAAAACATTTTAATTTAAAAAATGGGCAAAATTCAGGGCCAGACATTTTACCAAAGAAGATCTATAAATGGTAAATCAGTATATGATAAGGGAAATGAATTGCAAATTAAAACCACAAAAAGATATCACTACACAGCTATTAGAATGGCTAAAATCCAAAATGCTGACACCACCAATTGCTGTCCAGGTTGTGGAGCAACAGGAACTCTCATTCATTGCTTGTGCAAATACAAAATGGTACAGCTACTTTTAAAGACAGTCTAGCAGTTTCTTATGAAGCTAAAGAGTCTTACCATATGTTCCAGTAATCACACTCTTTCGTATTTTCTCAAACGAGTTGAAAACTTGTGTCCACACAAAAAAAACTGCACCCAAATGTTTAAAGCAGCTTTATTCCTAATTGCTAAAACTTAGAAGCAACCAAAATGTCCTTCAAAAGGTGAATGAATAAACAAATTGTGGTGCATCCATAGGATAGAATATTATTTAGCGAAAGAAAGAAATCTATCCATGAAATAAATTAAGGAAACTTTAAATGAATATTGCTATGTGAAAAAGCTCTATTTGAAAAGGTTACATAGTATGTAATTCCAACTATATGACATTCTGGAAAGGGCAAAACTAAAGAGACAGTAAAAACATTAGTAGTTGCCAGTATCTTGAGCAGAGAAAGGAAAGAACAGGTAGAACACAGAGGATTTTGGGGGCAGTGAAATCATTTGTATGACAGTGTAATGACAGATAAAGGTCATTATGTATTGGGGAAAACCCACAGAACTCTACAAATGAAGGTGCAAACCACAAAATAAACTCTACATTTTCCTTATTAATAATGTATCAATATTGCTTGATCAATTACAATGAATGTTCCACAGTAATGGGAGATGTTAATAATCAGGAAAATCAGAGGGGGCATTTGGGAACGCTTTACTTTTTGTTAATTTTTTTCTGTAAACTTAAAACTGCCCTAAAATTGAATTATATTAATTTAAAAAACAAGATGAGATTTTTTGTTGTTGTTTTCCAATAATTATTTTATAAATAATAAAATAGCCTAATAATATAGATAAATATTAATCCAAAATAAAAATGCAAGGGGTTTATAAGCAGAAAAGTTATGTAAGAAATTATAAAGAAAAATAGCATAAACTTTGACATAAAAATTAACGCTATAAAAAAGAAAATAGTAAATATTCAACTAAAATTAGAAAAAGACAAATGAGAATAAGTATTTCTGAGATATTAGAAAATAAGGGTCAATAGCTCAAAGCAGCATATTTTAGTCCATACTGTAACAGAAATTAGTGCTTATGACTGGAGTACTGCCTCAAAAACTAAAATCAAATATTTATAGCATTGTTTTAGGGTTCAGAAGTAGGTAGTGAGAAAAATATATATTTTTTCAGGGCATGAGACAGTATCCAAATTTTATAGTGCAAAATATTTAGTGCAACACACCAGCAAATAATTGGAAAACACATGATACACCTAATTTACCCAGGATTGGTGGGTCATGGGAGGTTAAAATCAGCTTGTTGGTAGCACATAATTTTTGCTCTTTGCTGTGTTTGACAAGGCATTATAAGACGCTTATAGCTAAGCAAAGCATTTGCCATTTTGCAAGCAAGAATAAAAGGGAATAGAAAAGAGTAAATAAATTTAGGCATCAGGATGGAAAAAAAAAACTGATGGTTTGTCAATATTAAATGATAAGAATGAATGTATTTTAGAAAAGAAGACCTTGAAATATAACTAATCCTGCTACAAGAACTAAAACAACGCCATCATGAGACCCAGTGTTCATAACTAGAAATGAATTAAGGGGGTGCCTGAGAATTCCTCTTTATTATACCCTTGTTTGGCTCTGTTCTTACATAAAGATCATATTAAGAAAGCATTGTTCAAAAATGAGTACACATTATAGGAAATTACTCAAAAACCCAGTACTAGCAATATATAAATGCTGGTTTAGAAGAAGTAAAAATGTACTGCTGATATGTGAATATGCTATATTTCATTTATCCTAATAGATGTGGTAAAAAGCTGTACAGATCTATACAGCTAATCTACTTAATATAATTTTTCAGTTTTGAGAAACACAAATTGTTTTGCTGTTCAGTTCAATTTCTAATCTATGTTTAAGTTCATTACATAAAATTCATGAATTTATACCAGAATTCTAAGCAAACAGAGTTTGTGGCATTGGAAAAATAGGAATCTGTTATTGTCTAAGTGAATTATGACTACAGAGAAGATAAAATATTTAAAAAACGTATTTTCTAAAATATATATATATTTTAGATATACATATATATATACATATCTCCCCCCTCCTTATTTTCTGAACCTTTTTTGGCTGAACCTTTCCATAGTATAGAAATATCATGCAAAAAAGTTCGTTCTCAGTCAAGGTTTAAAATAATTTTCTTAAACAGAAAATCCACCTAATATTCATCTAAATTTCTTTCCATATAGAAGATTTTTGGATATACAGAGTATAATTACAATATATCATTCAAAGCTACACTGTAAATGAATGAGATATGTAGTAAAAGAAAATGTGCTATGGATCCTTTACATATTATCATTGAAGCAAAGTAATAAGATCATATTTTCTGTTAGGAGTATTATCCAGATGGTGCCTTCTCTCCTATATTATTATTATTATTAGTCTGTTCCAATATTAGGTTACTTTAATAATATAGTGGAGGAGATTTAGCCATATCAGTGTAAAATAACATTATACAGTACAGACAAAAATAAAAACTTTGAATTTAAGAATTTTATACTAAAATTAAAATGATTTAACACAAAATTCTTCAAAAATCCTACAAGTCATTTCCATTTTTTGATTTAGAGGTCATTTTTATTTGAAATAGCAATGCATTCACTCTATTGCTGAAATGATAGTTTATTCTAGGCAAAAATAAATTAATTTAAGAGGTTTTTAACTTTTTCCTCTCCAGGATCTTTATACTTTACTTCTTATTTCTTTTTTTAACTGATACCCTTGCTTGTTGATATCACAGCCTCACAACCTTATTCACCTCAGCAGGGAGCATCACATAAAAGAGATGCTTGAAAGGGTAATGGCATTCACTGCATTGCTAATCTATTCTTTCAACCACTGATTAGCATTGAAATTGATTTTGAACTCCTTGTGACTAAAATGACATTAATTTAGCATTTGCTGTTAGAAACATAGCACTTATTTCATGTTAGCAGGTGATGACACATGATTAATTTGATAACTTGATGGTTCCAACTCTTTACAAGCATCAAAAATGTTAGCCGAAAAGAACTCTGAAAGAGAAAGTAATTGTAAATGTCTTTGAATACTAAAGACGGAAAAGTCCTCCTTCTGTGGAAAGTATTTGGACTAGGTAGTTTCTGTGTACGCTGTGTATGCATTCAACACTGGAATTCACATCAGTATCTTCTTTGTGATAACTCAGAGGTTCTCAATTCTAACTGAGTGTTAGAATCACCTAAAAAACTTTAAAAATATTGGCACTTTGATCCCAACCCCAGAGGTCCTGATTTATTTGATGAGGTAGAGTGTCAAGTCACATCAACACATGCCTTGACACCAAAACTCACCAAATAAATATATATAGTGGTATACCACATATAATATACAGTGTACAACATGATGTTTTGAAATATACCTACACTGTGAAATGACTCAAGCTAATTAACATATACATTACCTCATGTACTTATTCTTTGTCGTTAGAAAACAAAAATCTCTCTTAGCAATTTTCAGATTAAAATACATTATCACTAACTATAGTCACCATGCTGTACCATAGATGTGTAGAATTTATTTCTCTCATCTAACTGAAATTTTGTAAATTTTAACCAACATCTTCCCAACTTCTCATCCTCTAAGCCCCTGGAAACCATTCTACTCTCTTCCTCTATGAGTTCAACATTTTCTACCTAGAAGTCACTGATGAGAAGCAGTGATTAAATATTTTGTTTAAATTTCAACTATTATTGTAGATACAATGGGTACATATGTAGGTCTGTTACATAAAAACACTTTGTGATACTGGTGTTTGGGGGTACACAGCCATAAAAAAAGAAATAGTGTCTTTTGGATCAACATGGTTGGAACTAGAGGCCATAATCCTTAATGAGAACCAATTTTAACTCAGTCTTTAAGTACCCACACTGATGTATGCCTCTTGTCATGGAATTACCCATGTATGTTCCAAAACTGTCTTTAAATAGTAAGTACAAATATTAAATATTTTTTTTTCTGACTCTCATATAGGAATTTGTGCAAGTGAAAAGGACAGTAATATTTCCCTCATAATATATGTAAAACAAATCGTGCTTCATTTTAATGTCAAACATTTTCAACACTTTTCAGTAAAATAATTTTTAATCACACAGGTAAAATGTTTGTATAATTTATTTTTAAATCTCCAAAATATTATTAGAGGATAGAACCATATTAAAAATAAAATTTAAAATATAAACTCTCTTAGTTGATGTGTTAGAATGAAATATCCATTCCCACTATTTCATCCGATTGCTCTTTACAATTATTCATTTTTTGTTAGAAATAATAAAATATTCAACAGAATAAAAAATCAATCCAAAAACAAACAAACAAACAAACGCTGTCTTTCTAAAAAAAAATTGGCCTAGACAGAGGATCAGGATTCTAGGCATGACTCTGCAGCACACTTGCTGTAAGATTTAGGTAAACTTTTAATCCTGCTTCTCTTCACTTTCATAAAACATTAGGCTTGCAATAAGTTAATTCTAATATTCTTTTGAGGCATTTACTCCCCCCAAATTAATTCCTCATACTACCGGAAAATTAAACTACTCACTTTGGATCTATTTCCAAACCACATTTAGTTTGATTGGCACTACAAAGGCACTGCAAAAATACTTGTGAAATAAATGAATGACTGTTTCTCTCATTTTACTGAATATTTTACTTTAAATCCTACATATTTTTCAAAAAATAAGGTTTTATCTTTAGCTTCTGCAAAATTGCTTTGCAGGATCCTTAATCAAACCTTATCTCACAAATATTATTTCATTAATACCACTTTCAAACTACTTTTTATTTATATTACTAATTAATAACAACAATGTTGATTTTTCCTTACACAGGACCTGATACTTTTAACATGCATTCACGTGTATATATCTTGCCATGATTCTTACATGGTGTGGTGTTCAAGGGCAGTATCGTGATCTCATGTAACAGATGAGGAAACGCCATTTTTCTTTGGAAACTGAAAAGTGATAGAACATCTCATTTAAAGCTATATTTCTCTTAATTATATTGCCAGCATTTGAATGCAGATATTGTACACAAATTCTAAAATGGATCCCAATGATAGGCCTTTGTGTAAACCGCTTCACTTCTGTGTACACCAGATCTACCAATTTGCTTCTAATAAACAGAATACCACAAATGCGATGAAATGTCACTTCGGAAATTGGGTGATAAACAACTGTGACCTATCTCACTTTCTTTCTGTTTTTTTTTTTCTTTTCTTTTTTTTTTTTCTTTCTCTCACTTCTCTCAGGACTTGCTCTGATAAAGCAAGCCACCATGCGGTGAGCTACGTTATGAAGAGGATCACTTGGCAAGAAGTGAAAGGCGATCATTGGCCAAAAGCCAGCACGGAATTGAAGCCCTCTTTGCTAAAGCACCTGAGCTGAATCCTGCCAACAAACAGGTGAATGCGTTTGGAAGCAGATCCTTCCTCAGCCAAGACTCTAGATGATGCAGCCCCAGCTGACAGCTTGATTGAAGCCTGTGAGAACATGAAGAAGACTAAGCCATGCCCAGATATGTGAAAAAAAGGAACTGAGATAACCTATATTACTGTTTTATGGCACTGAGTTTTGGAATAATTTTTGACACTTTCAACACTGTTTCTAAGTAGTAGAAACTAGTAATAATTAAGAGAGTTAAGTGATTGTACAAAGAATCCCTAACAAAGTCCAAATATACCACTTATCTGTTTGTTAGACAAGTCCTAACTCCTTAATTTTCTCACATGCAAAACTCACTGACATATCTGCTTTTGTAATATCAAAGAGATATTTTGATGACTAAGTAAAAGAATAATGCATGTGAATTGCTATACTAAAATAGTTGTAAGCTGGACCAGGTAAAACAAATAATAAATACGAATGAATACATAGCATCTGTGCATTATTTTAAAACAAATTAAATTCATAACTCCCAAATGGAAATAAAAATACATCTACATCTATCTCACTTCAAGAACACCGCTCTGTATTCAATCCTACAAGGCTTCTTTCTATACTACAAACAACTCCCCTCATTACTACCTCAGGGTTTTGGTCTTTTTCTTCCTTCTGCTAAAATGCTCTTCGATCTGACTGGATGCAGCTCTTTGCATGAACATTTACCCTTTGTCCATCTGGAGCTAGCTCCTCTTTAAAGAGGACTTTCCTGACTATTCTTAATACAGCATGAGCTTATCCTCACTCCCATCACTCTCTGTCCCTTTATCCTACCTTACGTTATTATATAGCACTTAACTCTATTGTTTACTATGTTACTTGTTGTTTACTTTATTCTTTTTCCGCCACAAAGGAAAAGTTAACCTTAAGGGAATAATGACTTTGTCTATTATGCTTAATGAGCATTGGACCAAAAAATACAGATACCACCATATGCATAATGATAGTGAAAGAATACATGGTAAGGAAATGAACAACCACATGTATCTGAAGATAAATGGTTGGTAAAGTATATGCTATCTTTAACTATCAAGTTTCTCTGAACTTTGAAAGTCAAAAGCTTAGAGTAGAATTTGTGTAGCAATTAGTAGCTAAAAACGGGGAACAAAAAATCAAAATAATCTTTTCAATTTTATGTTGAAATAATCTGACAAATTTTAAATAAAGAAAATCAGAAGTTAAGATAATGTTATCAATCAACAGATAAACTGTCAGGAAGAATATAGATCCACTGTAGTTAACATAAGACAGAATTTAAAGGAGCATAATACATAGGTGAGCAAGAAGGTACAGAAGGCAACAGGACCTAACAGCTGTCTAAAGAAACAAAAGGGACTTCATCAAGCAACTGTCAAAAGACAAAAGCAAAAGTGAAGGACAAATTGCAAGAGAAGAAAAGCCATTGTTATCAGGTTAAATGTATTTACCTTTGGCAGCTACTGAAATAAATAAATTCCTGTCTCACAGTAACTCACTACATCTGGTATGTTTTGACATCCCGAATAGCATGTTAATTGATTTTGATGCTATTTTATTTAAACCAATCAATTTTTTCCATCTAATGCCTGTCTGATCTAAAGCACTTTTGGCCCTTCCTTATCTCCAGTTATTGACAATGTCTGGCATATTGTATATGTTTAATAAATGTGGGTTTCCTGATGGATAAACACAACCTATTTTTCACTTCTAATGCTAAAGAAATTTCACTTTTCTTCTACAAATCTACGTAAGTATTGTTAAAAATGTAAAATAGATGAATACCGTTAATAGAATAAAAATGTACTACAGATTTACCTCTTTTTAGAAATAAAAGAATTCAAGACTTTTTTTTCCTAATAACTGTCAGAACGGTTTAATATTATTTGATTAAATGGCACATTTTATGTTTTTTAATCTTCTGTAATCCGGAAAATGAAGATCAATAGGTGTTGATCTTGAAAATAAAATTAAGAAGACTGAAATGTTACCTTACCATAAAATGATTATTCTGACAATGCTTTTGCCACATTCGAGGTGAAAATCATGACAAGGGTCTATGGTACTGCCATTTTAATATAAGTAAACCAGTAAAAAAATAATGAATGAATCTCACAGAACAACTTGAGGATAACAAAAATAAAAATGTGACGATTAAAGTCTCAGGAAGATAAACATGTAAGATATGTTTCACTGAAGTCAAAGAAAAATAAAATTCAAGAAAAATCTCTAAGGTATGGCATGACTTTTAAAAGCTGCTATAAAAGAAAGAAAATAAACAAAACAAGTGCATGTGCCATTAAATATTTTGTTCTTCTTCAAAATTCTGTGTGTGTGTGCGTGTGTGTGTGTAAATAAACATATACCAGAAAATAGCCTTCCACTTGCCCACAGTGCAGTGCAGTACACAGTACACCACAGCAGGAGTTTGTCATGGTACTTCTATGATTTGAAACTTTATCATAAAAACACATGACTGATGTAGAACTTACAGTTAAATATACCATTCTATAAATAGCAATAAACATTGCTTCCTGGTGAAGAGTTTATACACTAAGGCCAAATGACATGTTTGGGATACTGAGAGCCTTGTTTAGTATATGGAACATAAAGTATATAAACACGTTAGTTGAATGAAAGAAAAAATAATTTCTCCAATAGCAGATACACTGATATGTATCTTGATCATGTCACAGAGCTTGGCCCTAAAGAGCTGTGATCTTAACCTTCTTATCTATAATGACTCAATATATGTTCCTGCATTACTGTCTTTTTAAAACATCAAAAACATCATGCGAAAAATTTGAAACTAAGAGAAAAAGATGGAAGAGAGGAAATTATAGTCTACAAAACATATATTTTCTTGATATAGGGTGAGATTAATGAAACTGTAGAAATATTTCCAAAATATTTGGGGTGAAATGGGGATGAGCTTAATGGAATATTTCAAAAATATTAGAAGAAATAAATATTGAAAGATGAATACACGAAAGTTGTGTGAATGCTGAACTTAAAGACTATTAATCAATAAAACTATAAATACAAATAAAACAATTCAGTATTAGATTATGAAAGCAAGAGGTATCTATGAAAACAAGGATAACTGGTGAACATTGAGACTAGAGAACCTGGGAGGTCCCTAAGCTTTGATTTCTAAGCAAACACTCCCTTAAGAGCTTAACTTTGTTCAAGTGTTATCATTTCATTAAAATCTTGAATAATCTTTCCATTTGATTTGAGATTCTGGAAAATAAAATTTTAATGTTATTGTTTTCCTGTGGTATTTTTCCCAAGTATTTTTTAACATAAAACTGAACTTACATATTTCCTATTTTTGTTGGACTTTTAGTCCTGATAGAGAAGTTTCCTCACTCCCTAGAGAGAAATTCACCCACATCTTCTTTTAATAGCTTTTTATGTTTGTTTGTTTTGCTTGGTATATTTACATAATTAATCCAAAAAAGATAAATTTGGAAGTTAACTCATTGCATATGGCAGGATAAATCTTCTCTTTTAGTATTTCTTCTTCACTGTTTAGTTTTCTGTTTGTATCAATGAATGTTATTTTAGTGTGTTGATTGTGAAATCAGCCACTTTCTTGTTTGGATTGTGAAAGTGATTTTTGGGAAGATTCCCAGATGTATATTCAGGTTACGTGTAAATAAAGTTTATGTTATATTTTTCTTTCCAATTTCAATGATTTTGTCTCACCTAATTGATGTGGCTAATATTTCCAAATTGTTGTGGTTAAATGACAAAGGGTCTGATATTTTACCTGCTTGCCAATTAATAAATTAGAATGCCACAGTTCCAACTTTGCTAATAGACAGCATGAGACTTCTGGGTCAAATACACAGGATTTTATTATTTACACCAAAGCAAACAGAAGGGGCTTCATATGTCTATTGGTTCTTGTTCTCCAAGTTCCACACGGGTGATTTGGAGCAACCTACAATGTTCCACATGGGTGATTTGGAGCAGACACAATGGTTTGTGTCACAAATGATGAACTCCCAACTTAGGACATCTCTAATCCTACAGGGAGAAAACAGACAAACCTGTCCAACCTTTACTCAAGGATAAAATAGATATATATATTATCTTTATTATCCTGGTCAGTGAACATGTCTACCCTCTGCTCTGTAGGGTGATATTATCCCTGCTTCCAAACTGTTTATCATAAAAACACACTTGAGAATTTATTCTGGAAAAAAATTGATACAGACCTTTAGAGATACCATGAAGAATTTTCTCCCAATATAACGTTAAGTAGTAATGAAGATAAGATAAATCCCTTTTTGTTTGTTGGCTTCTGATCAGGTGGAAAAGCTCTTAGCATTTATGCATTAAGTTAGTGTCTGGCTTTAGTGCTGAGATATAATAATTCTAACATGCTAAGAATATATTAATTGATACTAAATTATTGACTGTCTTTTTAACAGAATTGGGGTAATATTTTGTCAAACGTCTTTTAAGAATCTACAGAAATAATCATGTGCTAATTTTATCTGCCTATATTAATGTATAATAATGGATAAATTAGTGGCTAAATGAAGATAATAATAGACTTATTAATGTATCTTTATTATGATAAATTAGAGAAATAATTCTAAGATAATCCCTAAAGACCTGTATCCATATTTAATATCCTCAACTTGAGTGTAGGAATGACCTGTGACTTCGTTTTAGAATATAGCAAAGGGAAGGTAATATTATTCCCATGATTACATTAAGTATCATAATATGACAATAAAGAGATACCGAAGATGCATTTAAGGTTCCTAGTCAGTTTACTTTTAAGTTAATCAAAAAAGAAATTGTACTGGATGAGCTTGATGTAATCAGGTTAGCCATTTAGAAGAGGGTCTAGGGATCAGACAGTAGAAATCTGAGACTAGAAGCAGGAGAAATGTTCTTCTGTTCATGAATAAGCAAACAGCCGGGTTTGAACTCTCAGTGGACAGAGGCAACTTCGTGGAACTGGGAACCTCGAGTCTACAAGTAAGGGAAGTGAATAATGCCAACAACCCTGTGATCTTGGGAGGGCACCCAAGACCTCAGATGAGACACCTTGATTGCTGCGTTGGAAGACCCTGCCCGAAGAATCGGTTAAGGTGTGCTTGAACTTCTGAGCTGTAAAACTGTGAGATAAAGAAGTAAATTGTTTCAAGATGCTAAGCTTGAGATAATTTGTTATGCAGCAATATAAATCAATACATTTTGTAGTAAATGCACTAGATTTATCAATGCACATAATTCATTTCAATGAATTCTGAGATAAACCTTATTTTAAAGTATTTTTAAAGGTGTTATTGCCTTTGGTTTGGTAATATTTTATTTAAGGCTTTTATATTCATAAAGGAATTTGGGATGTAGTGCTTTTTAGTCATGTAGCATTCTTGTATTTTAGACGACTACAGTTCACAATAAATTTGATAAGCATTTTATGTTAAAAATATATTCGTTCTACCCTGACATTTGAATGTTCATTTAGTCATTGACATTTAGGGTTCAAAATTAATAAGAAGGTAGGTGGAGGTATTTTTTCTGTTTTCTTTATGAATGTATTTGAAGCAACTGGGACCATGATTTAAAAATTATGGTTGGTCCATTACATTTCTTGATGAATGAAAAAGTAATTATTTTGTCATTGCTTTTTATAAGTCAGTATTGTGCATGAGTTGGCTATAGCTAACTTTATTCCCATACTTTCATAGATTCTCCACTTACCATGTATGCATGTATATACATATTTGCTCATTCATTTGTTCATTTTTATTATTATATGTTGCTGTTGGCATTGAAATGTTTAGAATTGTATGCCTGGGTCTTTACATTCATCCTGTTCATTACTTGGATGGTACAATCTAGATATCTTATTTACTTATACCTGTTTTCACCTCTGGAAAAAGAGTTTTTATTGTATCTTGGGTAACATTTTTTCTTTTGTTCTTGTTGCAGATAATCTTTATATCTTCTATTTTAACCTTCCTTTCTTATTTTTCTCTTTCACTGTCTTGCATTTACTACTTTTTAGGAAAAAAAGAGACAACAAAATTTAGGTTTCTAGCTCATTATTTCTAACGTATTAATTCTTCTATTCAGCTTTTCTATTTAGTTTTGTTACTATAATTGTTAGACATATTTCAAGGAATTCTAATTGCCTCATTTTATCTTTGGTTTTAATCATTTTAGTTTTTAAGATGAGTTGTCCACCATATACACAAATGCCATCTGTAAATATTAATTCAACAATACATTTCAGTACATTGCATTTTAGACTTTTCTATACCTTGAAGCTACTGAATTTCACTAGAAAAAAGACCTAATCATTGCATTATGCAGTTTAGTTCTGTGTGGGAAGTTTTTTTAAAATGAAAGAAATCGTGTGTGTGTGTGTGTGTGTGTGTGTGTGTGTGTGTGT
This sequence comes from Macaca fascicularis, assembly GCF_037993035.2. Taxonomy (NCBI): domain Eukaryota; kingdom Metazoa; phylum Chordata; class Mammalia; order Primates; family Cercopithecidae; genus Macaca; species Macaca fascicularis. The sequence goes on from NC_088385.1 coordinate 93,894,755, forward strand.
GTGTGTGTGTGTGTGTGTGATATGTTTGAAAGGGGATGTTAAATTACTAAATGGTAATGAAAAAAATAGAGCAGGTTAAGGAGATAAGGACTACAGTGGGCAGTAGGGGGTGCAACTTTATATAGAATGGTCAGAAAAGTCTTTGATTAGGTGACCCTTAAACAGAGACGAGAGGAAGTGAAACGGTGAAAGAGCAAGTCACGCAGAAACTAAAGAAGAAATTTTGGGGGAGGAAAAATGACTCTTATGAAAAGGCTCTTTCAGTGTATACAAGCATTAATGTTTACAAAAACGTACTCCTATATCTTCTACAGAAAATGTTATAGATTATTTTTGTGTGTGTGTGTGTGTATCAGTTAGCTATTTCTGAGTAACAATTTACCCTAATATAAAATGGTTTAAAATATCAGGTGTTTATTATTCTCACGAGTCTGTGTGTTAGCCAGGTTGGTCTACTGAAGTGGATGAAGCTCAGCTTATCTCTCCTAGACTTATGTGTTTGAAATGAGCAGGTGGGTTAGCTGGAGGCCTGTTACCCTAAGAGAGCTGCAACTGGGATGCTCCACCATGTAATTTATTGTCCTCCTCCAGTTTATCCTGTCTGGTTCTCAGGGCAGTGGAAGGTTCTGAAAAGAGAGAGTGAAAATGTGCAAATAATTTTCAAGATTTTGCTTGTATTAAAATTGCTACAGTCTCATTGTGCAAAGCAGGTTATACAGTTTAACAAAAAGTCAGAGTGAAATCTGACTACAAAGTTATAAAAGAAAGGACATATACAGTGGGAACACTTAAATGGGGTCATTAGTGCAATCAATCAATATTGATTTAACATAAATCAATAATTACTCTGAGAATTTGAATTATGTTCAATTACCATTTATTTGATGGTTGTAGGCTTTGTATCTCAAAGCATCTGTTCACTCATATGTAGCTGCTATTTCTGTATATCATAGTCAAACTCAGCTTATTGTAGAGAAAGCATGCTGCCTTGTAATATAAATCAGTTACACATCTTCTTAAATGTTTAAATTTTTTATTTTTGTGGGTACATAGTAGTTGTATATATTCATGAAGTACATGAGATATTTTGATGCAGACATGCAATACATAATAATTACATCATGGGAAATGAGATGCCTGTCTCCTCAAGCATTTATCCTTTCTGTTACAAACAATCCAATTATACTCTTTTATTTTAAATGGTACAATTAAATTATTATTGACTATAGTCACCGTGTAGTGCTGTCAAATACTAAATCTTATTTACTCTTTCTATTTTTTGTACCCAGTAACTATCCTCAGCTCCTCCCACTCCCCACACTCTCCTATCCCAGCCTCTGCTAACCATCCTTCTACTGTCTATCTCCATGAGTTCAATTGTTTTGATTTTTAGATCCCACAAATAAGTGAGAACATGTGATGTTTGTTGCTTTCTTTTTGGCTTATTTTACTTAACATAATAACCTCCAGTTCCATCCATGTTGTTGCAAATGAAAGGATCTCATTCTTTTTATGGCTGAATAGTACTCCATTGTTTATATGTACCACATTTTCTTTATCCATTCATCTGTTGATGGACACTTAGGCTGGTTACTTACAAGTCTTCACTATTGCGAAGAGTGCTGCAATAAACACAGGAGTGCAGATATTTCTTTGATATACTGATTTCCTTTCTTTTGGGTATATACCTAGCAGTGGGATTGCTGGATCATATGGTACCTCTATTTTTAGTTTTATGAGAACCTCCAGATTGCTCTTCATAGTGGTCGTACTAATGCACATTCACATCAGCAATATAGGACGTTTCTCTTTTCTCCATATCCTCTCCAGCATTTGTTATTGCCTGTGGTTTGCATATAAACTATTTTGACTGGAGTGAGATGGTATCTCGTGGTAGTTTTGATTTGCGTTTCTCTGATGGCCAGTGATATAAAGCACCTTTCATATACTTGTTTGTCACTTGTATGTCTTTTTTTGAGAAATCTCTACTCAGATCTTTTGCCCATTTTTAATCAGATTATGATATTTCTTTTCTGTAGAGTTGTTAGAGCTCTTTATATATTCTGGTTGTTGATTCTTTGTCAGATGAGTAGTTTGCAAATATTTTCTCTCATTTTGTGAGTTGTCTCTTCACTTTATTTACTGTTTCCTTTACTGTGCAGAAGCTTTTGACTTGATCTGATTCCATTTGTCCATTTTTGCTTCAGTTGCCTTGTGCTTGTGGCATATTACTCAAGAAATCTCTGCCCAGTCCAATGTTCTGGAGCGTTTCCCCCAATGTTTTCCTGTAGTAGTTTCATAATTTGAGGTCTTAGATTTAAGCCTTTAATTCATTCTGACTTGATTTTTTATATGGCTAGAGATAAGAGTTTAGTTTCATTCTTCTGCATATGGCTATTCAGTTTTCCCAGTACCATTTGTTGATGATACTGTATTTTCCCCAATGTATGTTCTTGGCACCTTGTTGAAAATGAGTTCACTATAGGTGTGTGAATTTGTTTCTGGGTTCTCTATTCTGTTTCCTTGGTCTACGAGTCTGTTTTTATGCCAGTACTATGCTGTTTTTGGTTATTATACCTTTGTGGCATAATTTGAAGTAAGGTAATGTGATTCTTCCAGTTTTGTACATTTTGCTTAGAAGAGCTTTGGCTATTCTGGGTCTTTTCTGGTTCCATATAAATTTTAGGATTTTTTTTTCTATGTATGTTAAGAATGTCATTGGTATTTTGATAGGAATTACATTAAATCTGTAGATTACCTTGGCTAGTATGGACATTTTAACAATATTGATTCTTCCAACACATGAACATGAAATATTTTTCATTTTTTTTGTTTCTTCTTTAATTTATTTCCTCAGTGTTTTATAGTTTTCATTGTAGAGATCCCTCACTTCTTTGGTTAAGTTGATTCCTAGGTACTTAGTTTTTTGTGACTATTGAAAATGAGATTACTTTTTTTATCTTCAACTTTTATTTTTAAGTTCAGTGGTCCATACATGTGCACAATGTGCAGGTTTGTTACATAGGTAAAATGTGCCATGGTGGTTTGCTGTACAGATCATCCCACTACCTATGTATTAAGCCTTGTATTCATTAGCTATTCTTCCTGATGCCCTCCTTCCTCACATCACCCCTGCCAGCAGGATCCAGTGTGTGTTGTTCTCCCCCATAATGTTATTCCTTTTTAAATTTCATTTTCAGATTGTTCACTGTTGGCATATAGAAACGCAACTGATTTTTGTATGTTGATTTTGTATCCTGCCACTGAATTTGTTATCACTTCTAATAGTTTTCTTTAGTGGAGTCTTTAGGTTTTTCCCAAAAGAATATCGTATCATCTGCAAACATGTAATTTGACTCCTCCCTTTTCAATTTGGATGACTTTTTAAAATTTATTTTGTCTGATTGCCCTAGCTAGGACTTCCAGTAGTTGAAAGTGGGCATTCTTATTGCATTCCAGATCTAGAGGAAAGGCTTTCAGAATTTTCCTATTTAGTATGATACTAGCTGTGGGTCTTTTATTATGGTGAGGTATGTTCCTTTGATACCAAGATTTTTTGAAGGCTTTTTTTCACAAAGAGATGTTGATTTTTACCAAATGCTTTTTTAGCACCAATTGAAATGGTCATATGGTTTTTGTTCTTTACTCTGGTGGTATGAGGTATCACATTGATTGATTTGTGTATGTCCAACCATCTTTGTGTCTCTAGGATAAACCCCAGGGTTATTTATTTGAACCCCATTTGGCCAAGATGAATAATCTCTTTAACGTATTGTTGCATTTCATTTGCTAGTATTTTGTTGAGAATTTTTATATCAATATTCATCAGAGATATTGGTCTGTAGTTTTCTTTGGTTGACGTGCTTTTGGTTTTAGTATCAGGCTAATACTAACCTCATAGAATGAGACTGGAAGTATTGTGAACTTCTATTTTTGGAATAGTTTGAGTAGGATTGATACTAATTCTTCTTTAAATGTTTGATAGAATTCAGCAGTGAAGCCATTGGGTCCCAAGATATTGTTTACTGGGAGAGCTTTCATTACAGCTTCAATCTCATTACTCTTTACTGGTCTGTTCATGTTTTGGATTTCTTATTGGTTCATCTTGGTAGGTTATATGTTTATAGGAATTTATTGATTTCATCTGGATTTACCAATTTATAGGCATATAATTGTTCAGAGTAGTCACTGATGATCATTTTAATATCTGAAGTATCAGTTTTAAGATCTCCTTTTTCATCTCTGATTTTAATTACTTGAATCTTCTCTTTTTTTCATTGTTAGTCTGGATAGAGTTTTGTCAGTTCTGTTTGTCTTTTCAAAAAAGCATCTTATAATTCTCTTTATATGGTGTTCTTCATTTCAGTTTCATTTATTTTGCTCCGATCTTCATTGTTTATTTTCTTCTGCTAATATTGGGTTGAGTTTGCTCTTGCTTTTTCAGTTTTTAAGACGCATTATTAGGTTATTTATTTGAACATTTTCTTCTTTTGATGTAGGCACTTATAGCTATAAAATTCCAGTTAGTACTGCTTTCACTATATCCCATATGTTTTGTTATGTTGTGTGTTCATTAATACTTATCTCAAGTCATTTTTCAACTTTCTTCTTAATTTTTTCATTGTCCCACTAGTCATTCAGGAGCATATTGGTTAATTCCTATGTGCTCATATAGTTTCCAAAATTCCTTTTGTTATTGATTTTGAGTTTTCTTTCATTGTGGTCAGATAATATGTTTGATATTATTTTAGTATTTTAATGTTTTAGGACATTTTGTATACTAACATATGGTATATCCTTAAGAATGATTTATGGTCTGAGGAGAAAAACATGTATTGTGCAGCCATTAGATGAAATGTTATATAAATATCTATTAGTTCCATTAGTTCTATAATGCAGATTAAGTTCATTTTTCTTTATTGATTTTCTACCTAGGAGATCTGTCCAATGATGACATTGAGGTGTTGAAGTCTTCAGTTATTATTGTATTGAGGTATTGAGGTGAGTCTCTCTCTTTATTTCTAATAATATTTGCTTTATATGCTCCAGTGTTGAATATATATATACACACATATAAAAATATATATATATATTTACAATCATTATATCCTCTCACTGAATTGACTGCTTTATCATTATATAATGACCATTTTTGTTTCTTCTTACATTTTTTGTCTTGAAACATCTTTTGTCTGACATAAGTATAACTACTTCTGCTCTTTTTGTTGTTGTTTCCATTTGAATGGTATATCTTTTTCCAATCCTTTAATTTCAGCATTCATGAATCTTACAGATGAAGTGTTTCTTGTAAGTAATGGATCATTGGGTCTTGTTTTTTTCATCCATTCAGCCATTCTCTATCTTTTTATTGGATAGGTTAGTCCACTTACATTCAATGGTATTATTAATAAGCAGGACTTCCTCCTGCCATTTTGTTATTTGCTTTCTGGTTGTTTTGAGGTCTTCTTTTCCTTGTTTCCTTCTTTCATTTTTTCCTGTCTTCATTTTAGTGGAGGTGATTTTCCCTGGTGGTATGATTTATTGTCATTAATAATTTCTTGCTTTTTATTTTTTGTATATCTATTGTATTTTTTCAATTTCAGAATAATGTCTTGTAACCCATTATTTTATACTGATGACAACTTGACACTGATGGTATAAACAAAAAACTAATAAACAGGCAAAAAGAAAACTAATAAAATCTCTACACTTTAACTTTCTGTCCCTGCTTTTTAATTTATTGTTGTTTCTCTTTGTGTCTTATTGTACTGTCTATGCCTTGAAAAGTTGTTGTAATTATAATTTTTTATTAGTTAATCATTTAGTCTTTCTACTTAAGATATGAGTACCTTACACAACACAATTACAGTGTTATAATAACCTGGTTTTCTTTGTGCTTACTATTAGCAGTGAGTTTTGTATCTTCAGATGATTTCCTCTTGCCTATTAATATTGTTTTCTTTCAGATTGAAGAATCCTTTTAGTATGTCTTGTAGGACAGGTCTGATGACAATGAAGTCTCTCAACCTTTGTTTGTCTGGGAAGGTCTTTATTTTTATTCCATCTGTGAAGGTTATTTTTGCTGGATATACTATTCTAGGGTAAGAACCTTTTTTTTTTTTTCCTTCAGCACTTTAAATATATTATGCTACTCCTGGCCTGTAAGGTTTCCACTTGAAAGCTGCTGCTAGATGTATAGGAGTTCCATTGTGTGTTATTGTTTCACTGCTCTTGCTGCTTTTAGAATCCTTTGTCCTTGACCATTGGGAGTTTTATTACTAAATGCCTTGAGATAGTCTTCTTTTGGTTAAATCTGCTTAGTGTTTTATAACCTTCTTGTGCTTGAATGTTGATATCTTTATCTAGGTTTGGGAAATTATCTGATATTATTCATTGAATACATTTTATACCCCTGTCTCTTTCTCTACTTCCTCTTTAAGACCAATAACTCTTGTATTTGTTGTCTTAAGGCTATTTTCTAGATCTTGTATGTGTGCTTTTTTTTTTTTTGGTCTCCTCTCACAGTGTATTTTCAAATAGCCTGTCTTCAGGTTCACTAATTCTTACTTCTGCTTGATGAATTATGCTATTAAGAGACTCTGATGCATTCCTCAGTATGTCAGTTGCATTTTTCATGTCTAGACTTTGTGTTTCATCTTTTTTATTTATTTCAATGTCTTTGTTAAATTTATCTGATAAAATTCTGAATTACCATTCTGTATTATCTTGAATCTCTTTGAGTTTCCTCAAAATGACCGTTTTAAATTCTCTCTCTGAAAGGATACGTATCTCTGTTTCTCCAGAATTGGTCTTTGGAGTCTTATTTAGTTCACTTGGTGAGGTCATATTTTCCTGGATGGTGCTGATACTTGCAGATGTGTGCCTGTGTCTGGACATTGAAGAGTTGGATATTTATTACAGTCCTCTTAGTCTAGGTTTATTTGTGCCTGTACTTATTGGGAAGGCTTTACAAGTGTTGGAAGGAACTTGGGCCCTAAGCCCAATAATGTTGTGGTTTTTGCAGACTTGTAGAGGTACCACTTTGGTGGTCTTGGATAAAATCTGGAAAAAATCTCTGGATTATGAGGTAGAGATCCTTGTTATTTTCCCTTACTTTCTTCCAAACAAGAGGAGTCTCTCTGCCTTTGCTGAGTCACCTAGAACTGGGGGTGTGGTGATACAAGCACCCCTGTGGCCACTGCCACGGGACTCTGCTGAGACAGATATGAAGCCAGTACTGCACTGAGTCTCACATGAGGCTCTCAGTAATCATTACCAGCTACCACCTATATTCACCCAAGGTTGTAGGGTTCTAAGACCAGCAGTTGGTGAAGCCAGTAAGGTTCGTATCCTTCCCTTTAGGGTGCTGAGTTACCATAGGCTCCAGGAAGATCCAGAGATACTGTCTAGGAGCCAGGGATTAGAGTCAAACACGATACATATTTACCTGATGTTCTATTCTATTGCAGCTAAGTTGGCACTCAAATCACAATACGAAGTCCTCCCCACTTCTCCCTCCCCTTTCTACAGGCAAAGGAGCCTCTCCTTGTGCTTACACCACTGCCAGTCCATGGGGGTTTGTTCTAGGCCACCGCCAATGTGCACTTAAAGCCCAAGGGCTCTTGAATCAGGTTGTGGTAAATGATGGCTGGCCTGAGACTCACCCTTCATGGCAGTAGGCTCCTTTCTAGCCCAGGGTAAGTCTAGAAATGCTGTCCAAGAACCTAGGCCTCTTTGATCTCCTCTCCTTAAGCAAAATGAAGGAGTCACTTTCATTTCTGTGAGCTGATCTGCCTGAGGAGGGGTGACACAAATTCTCCTTTAGCCATTCTGGAGGTGTCTCCCTAGGTCACAAGATGAAGTCCACTGGCTCTAAGCCCAGCTGAACACTAGGACTTGCCTAAGACTTGCGGTCCTTGTGTCCTAGAATATCTTTCAAGTGTACCTAAGACCACAGAGAACTTTGGCTCAGGGTAGCAAGGTTTGCTTAGACAAAAAAATTCTAACCTCTGGGACAGGCAGTTCCCTTTTCTAGGGCTGGTCCAAATGCTCCCTCCATGTGTGGGCACTGACTGGGCCCAGCATGGCTTTTCTCTACTCTCTGCTGTGACAGAACAGCACTGAGTTCAATGTAAAGTCCCCCAATTGCTGTGTTCTCCCTCCCTCAAGTGCACGGACTCTCTTTGTTGCATGGCTGAAGATGGAGGAGGGGTGAGATTGGCAATTCAAGACTAACTCTTCTACTCTCTTCAATGCCTTTTCAGTGATATGAAGTTAAAAACAGGTACAGTGATTGCTCACCTGATTTTTGGTTCTTGTGGTGGTGCTTTTCTGTGTGCAGATAGATGTTAAAATTTGACATTCTCATGGCAGGAGAGACAAATGGTGTAGGCTTCTATTCTGCCATCTTGCTCTGCCTCCCTTGAGTTAATTTTTAAAATTAATTTTCTTTTCTAAGACTTTCAGTTTCAGCAAAGATAGATTAGTTTATTTTGGACTGACTTTTTTGCTGCAAAAAACTGTAAATGTGAGACTATATATATGAAATTCTGGAGAATAACCAATAGAGGAAGGACATGAACATAGACAATCATTGAGAATTATTAAGCATATAAGATAAGCTATATATGCATCTTATGTTTTCTCAGAGGACTTTTTCTTAATTTTTTATAGAAATAGAGTACAAGCTGAAAGCAGTAGTATTACTGGATTGAGGAAACAGATGTTGGAGCTTGACGTAGTTTAAACAGCTTTGTATAATGCAGGATCGTTTCTAAAAAGTAAGAGTCACAGCACAGAAGCTATAGCTATACCATGTAAGTGTAAGCAAAACTAAAATAAACTAGACCCAACCAACCCTTGAGAACGAAAATGTTTCCCATAAATTTAAGCAAAAACTGATTATTCTGTAGCCATGGTTATAAGTAGCCATTAAAATCTGAGTTTCATTGACCAGTGGCAACTCAGTGAACACATTTTTACAAGTCAATAAATCAATGCAAATCTCTCATTTATGATAGTCATCTAATCATAAACAGATTATTCCAAAAAATATGCATCTATATGCTTGATAACTGATAAACAGCCTATTTTCAAATAACAAACTATGTGGTTGATGTCAGCTCATTCATGCTTCTGAAAGTCTACCAATCCATGAATTCTGCCCTCACCAAAGTCCCTCTGGAAGATGAGTTCTCAGCTCTATTTGGAAATTATATGTCCAATAGAAACAATTCTCCCTTAATATAGTAAGAAATAGTTTCAATTTTTTAAAATTGTAGACCTCAGTTTTGGTTTCACCATCCAATGATAATCTAAAACCAGCCCAATATAGTATCAAAGAGATCCACTGGTACTCTATTTACCTGGCAAGAGAAAAATAAATCCTATGTAAAACTTCATATCACCTAGCCCTTCTAAAATGTTTTCATCCACAATAATATGGGTTCTATTGAAAATTCAGAAACTTGAAATAAAATATGACCAGATGATCAAAAAGGAATAAAAACAGACCTATAGATGATTCCTATAAGAGTTGCCAAAGTTACTTTAAAGTACTGAGAATATGTTCAAGAAAATATGAATTATGATAAATTAAGAAAGGATATTACACAGCAACAAAAAAGATTGAGCTACTGCTAGGAATGACAAAATGAATAAATATCACAAATATCTGAAAGAAAACTGAAGCTGAGTACATGCAGTATGATTTTATTTATATACGATTCAAAACAGGCAGAATTAATCTATGGTAGAAAAAATGTGTACTTAAAAAGGAAAACATTGAGTCACATCACTGCTGCTAAATTCACCCTCACATCTTCAATTCGGATAGAACACACATCTATTCCTTCTTGTACAAAAGAAGGAGGCAAAAACAATTATAAAAAAAGAAAAAGAAAAATATAGGTACAAACAAGAAACTATCCTTTTCCCTTCACTTTAATTTTGTTAGTGCTTGACCTCTCCCAATACCTAGAATCCAACCAACTAAGTAAGGATTTAAAGATACAACCGAAGTATAATATTTTGGCTAGGAAAAAAAAAAAATCTGCTTTTGAATTTCATTTTGCATGTTTCAGAATATCATACAATAATGTTTGAGTAGTGTTAGGTTTTATTCCTTGAAATGAATTTTCTGCAAATAGTGTTTAAGAAATCTGATAACAGACTGTGACCTAATTCTGAATACCTGAGAAAGAGGTGATATCTCAGGTGGCCATCTCAAAGGCACAGAAAATGAATCAGCTGTTTCTCATTATCACCCACCTTTGAGGTACAGCAGCAACATTTCTTCACTTTTACAAAGGTCTAAGGTGGTAATTATGTCTGCATTCTACTTTTATGATAGACATTGCAGCCTACAAAAAGCATTAATTCAACCTTGTTGATTACATTACTTCTAGTTACAAAGTGGCGAATTGTTTATTTTCTGAAATGACTTATTACACTTCTGGCTTTAGTAGATTAACAAAAATATAAGCTCATTTGAATTTGCATGCATACACTGGAACTGTTGATAGATGAGACTGTAGCATTAAAATGTTTTATGTTATTTTTTTTCTATGATAACAGTTTTATAAAACCACATACTTTATTTGAATGCCAACCCAAATTGGCATTAGAATCATTGGCATTCCAATGCAATCACTCTGAATATAATATTTAAATGAAAATATTTGAGGTTTTACATTTTACATAAAGTAATTTCAGTAAAAATGCAGTGAAACAACAGATGAAGTATTATAAAATTTTCTGTATAGTGTACTAAAAATTAAGAAAATGAATATTTCTTTTATCTCATCACTTTTATATATAAAAAGAGTACAAAATCAAACATTTTTAAAAATTGAAAAATAATTCTAAATTTTTCTCTCTACATATGATAATATTTTACTCAAATATTTTGAACCAATAGAATGACATTTGGGGTATTTTGATTGTGCTCCTGTGACTGTGTGTGGATGTGCATTATACTTTAATTTTAATTTTTATAGTTACAAAATAGTTGTATATATTTATATGTTATATGATCAAACAATGCACTTATTAGATGATTAATAAAAAGGTTGTCATTATAGATTTATGTGAATTAAAAAAATGGAGCATCAAAACAACTAATGTTTTTCTAAAGGATCACTTCCAGTGAGAAGATAACCTCTTGCTTTATGAATCTGTTAAAGGAAATGTATATTAATTGGTGATGGTACCCTTCCTTTATTTGCAAAGATTTTTCTGGTGTGTGCGTGTGTGTGTGTGTGTGTGTGTGTGTGTTTAAATTTCCACTTAATAGTTTTTTTGTGCTTAATATAATTTTTTAAATTTTTTTTATTTTTTACTTTTTTTTAAGACAGAGTCTCACTCTATCACTCAGGCTTGAGTGCAGTGGCATAATCTGGGCTCACTGCAACCTCTGCCACCTGGGTTCAAGCGATTCTCCTGCCTCAGCCTCCCAAGTAGCTGAGATTACAGGCACCTGCCACCGCGCTTGGCTAATTTTTGTATTTGTAGTACAGATGGGGTTTCACCATATTGGTCAGGCTGGTCTTGAACTCCTGACCTCATGATCCACCCGCCTCGGCCTCCCAAAGTGCTGGGATTACAGGCGCGAGCCACTGCACCTGGACGTGCTCAATAGAATTTAAATGTTATGTTTGGTTTCGTAGATATACTGTAACCCCAAGCTTGAAAAAGAAATGTTTTCAAGAGAAAAGTCTCTCTATCCATAGATCAAATTTATAGGTAAAACTTCAAGTAAGCTCACAGTTTACTGAATATTCAATACTCAAATGTATTATAAGTCATTTTCAAACAAAGATATTGAAGTGTAAGAGGTAATAGCCTAAGACTGATCATCTGCCAAATGACCTGCTCTCTCTCTATATATACATATATATGTATATGTTATATATATTATATATGCATTTAATATATATGTGTGTATATATATGAAAAGTATTTTCTCTTTCTCAAAATGTTACAGAAACTGGCTTAGGTTAGGTTTAGAAAACTCTACCTCATCAGTTGCAATGTTTGGATACTAAGATTCTATCTTCAGCTCTGTCATTAAAGGAAAGATTGATGCTTCACCAAACACAAAGGCTGATGTGGTAAAGTCTGTCACTGAATTGCTCACCATGTAGTTGCAACCATAAGGATTAAACTCCAGCCCTATAATAATACCATAAAAATGCTGGTTCTTCCACTAACCATCAATGTTGAACCATCAGGATGGAGCTGTAGCTAAGATTTTGATAAGTCACATTACTGTCATATCCTGGCTCCTGATCACATTAATCAGGCAGCTCAAAGCTCCTCAGTTCACAGGTTAGATCTTGTACTTCAAAACTTCGGAGTACAATGATCAACCTTGATTGTTACTGTCCCCTCTCCATGATATACCACATATATGGACACTAAAATGCATTAGAAATTCCTTATGTAAGTAGGTTTGCAAAAATAATATCGTGACCTCCTAAACCTGAAGGGATACATTCAAGGAAAAATAATGAGGTTAAGCAATAACATGTCAAATGGTAACTATATTTAAAACTGGTTTATCAATTTTAATTAATTTGAATATAATTTTAATGATAAACCTGTGCTACTTAAATGTCCTATTGTTCTGTCAATCGATCTTAAAAAGAGATATGTATGTATATGTAATATAGGTTTCTGTTTATATTTACATATAATATATACTATTTTACAATGATTCTTCTTTCTCTTTATAAACAAAGTAAACAGTTTCTGCTGGGCTCAGTCAGATATTTCCCGATCACCTAACTAAGAGAAGAAAAATAAAATAGATTTTTCCAGCCCAGGGTTGTTTCATCATTCCAGAGAACACTTTATATTGATCCTTCTCTATTTATTTCTAATTTTGTTGCCACTGATTGAGTTGAGCTCTAAATCTTGTGATGGCTTACATGCTGTTAGGATGCTGCATTGCTACAAGAAGCACCAGGCAGCAATGTTCTCATTTTAAACTCTAATTTGGTCTTATTTGCAGCAAACTAAGTTGTCTGATGTAGCACCTTAGCACCCAAAATGCATTATTTTGTGTCTTTCATAACTCACCCTCACAGAAAATATGTTGTATGTGGTCATTAGGAGTTTGTATATTAGATATCCAGAATAAGAACTGTGAATCAGATAAATAAACGTAGAAATTGCCCCACAACCCACCAATATATGTAGCAAAGCTTGAGTCTCTAAATCGTTATATTTCCAATTTCTTTGTTTAAAACTTGCCAGAGAAGCAAAATGTTACATGAAAAGGGTTTGAAAGTATACCCATTTTAAGGATTCTCCCTATTACAGAGCCTGAATCCTGACATTTGAATAAGGTTTTGTTTTGAAGAGCTGCCTCAATGAAGGATTATATATGTAGTACATTTACTCATGGACATACGATGAGAACTACTGATTACTCACATCAACAATTTTTTGAAATATGAAAATTAAGGCAGTGTAATTTATGAAAAGAATAAATGAATGAGAAGGATGACAAGTCTGGAAAAATGGCCCAAATTCGGGCGACTGCCATTTCTATTTAGGTAAGGCTCCATCCTGAAACACAGTATAGGTATTTAGTAAGGAGAAGAACACACAATAAGAAGAGAAAAATTAATGTAAACTGTTAGAATTATAGAAAATATAGCTAAATGTATATTTTGAAATACAGGTATTCATTTTACATTTTGTCATTTTTATTTACATTTTACACATTGCAGAAAAAAAGGTTGCACTGATTGCTTTTTAACATCACTTCTTTCTTTCATTTTGGATGGATTTATTTGTCTTTTTTATGGTCTTTTCACACTTTATTTTTTTTCACTGAGACCATGGGTCATATCTCATTCATTTTATCCTTAAAACTGGACAAATCATTATTGGACCAAATTTACCACACTTGACAATAAAATGGTTTACTAGTCTTTATTTTTAAGAAAACACCATAAGTTTGTTAAAATTTCTATAGTTACACTTACTACACTTCTCAAGCTATCATTGATTAGCAAATTCTGCCACAAAAGATAATGTATTACATAAAGCTTTAAGCTACCTGGAGTTTTGTGTGGCCTTCATTATAGCTTTAGGCACCACATCATATTATAGTTGTGAGGAATTAAGTTTAGAGAGGTCCAAACTGAAACGAATTGACCTTTGTCTTTCTATCACCCTTATTTTTATCTCTAAACATTGGATCCACTTCCATCACCATGGAAGTATTTGCAGTCCCCTTCTGGCTGACGTGGGTTCATCAAAACCTCTGGTGAATTTGCTCACCAATTAGCATCCCCTGGGAAGAGAGGTAGACAAAACATAGACTTTCAAGCATGTTATGTGATTACATTGGGCCATGTTCTAAATACAATTAAAAACTCGACTATAGTAATTGTCAACATGAGTAACATGGCTGAAAGTTTTGCAAAATTTCTAAGTGATACAAGACATTGTAAATTGAGTAGAAGTTTTCCAGTTGTTCTTCATCCACTGCGCAATAAATTAAAAAACTGGTTTTACAAGATATGATATGAAGTAGCATTATGAGACCATTTACATTTTGTATGTATCTTATATTTTAAATTAAGAGAAAGTGCAAGAACTCATTAAACAGTGAATACTTCTTGGCTATGACCTTCAGTGTTGTTGTTTGTGCTAGTTATAGTTTTTGAAAATTTAGTCAAAAGATATAAGCATTTAATGTAGGAAATAAATGAATACTCAAACATAGCAATATGACTACTCAATTTTGCATTTGCAACTGAGACACATTGATAGACTTTTGTTTAAAAGACTTTCCAGAACATGTGTTTTCCTAAGCAAAGCAAGCATTCATGTAATTTTTTATTCGTACATGTGTGTATATTTACTAATATTAAAAGTTCAATTTTTGGTACAGATATACTTCTGTCAAGAGTAGTAGAAGTAAAATCAGTAAAAAACTTAAGCTGTTTTTTTGAGATTTTTTTCCATATTGATTTCTATTAATCTTGGAAAGATTTATGTTATTTTATAAAAGGGGTAAGGAATTCATTATTTTGCTTTAATTCATTTTCAAGTTCAAAAGCCTCAATTTTTAAACACAATACAGTATGTTTTATAAGATAAAATAATATGGAACAGTTTAATTTTCATGTAAAATAACTTTAATTTTGTCTTCAGAAATATAGGATAAAATAAGGTTGAAAGAACATGAAACCCACCAACTTTTCTGGTACATAGGCCAAATGTGGACTCAGGCTACTCCTAAAGGGGCATAACAAATTTGAGCACCACAGCCTTTCTTGAGATGTACCCAGTAACCAAAATAACACACATAATTCTTTAAATTAAAGAAGTATGACTTGAAAATGATATTTTTCATGGAAAACTTTTAGACTTGCCCATATTTACAGTTGAACAACTGATTAAATGATATGAAGAGAACATTTGGATTTGTTTAGAAAATCCAAATTTCAAAATAAAACCAAATGTTCAAAATAAAATAGAATAACATGTTAATTAATATCATTCACACTTATAAAAAGCAAAAGAACGGTAAGATCTATTTATTACAAGACTTTAGAGGTCATAGTCAATAGAAATATGAATTGATGTAATTTGTTTGGAAAAATATCTTGTGAACCTCAGTCATTCTCCTCGATATATCCCATGGAAATCAAAGTAAGTGAATGCTTCCAGGATTTGTATTGTGGTATTGGATGTTGGACTAACATAAAAAAATACTGTGCATGTTCATAATTTTAAAAATTCAAAGATGATAGTACATTCATATCATGTACTCTCATTTGGGTATTAAGAATACATTAGAGGAGTACCACTCAATTGAATCTGCATGGTCTTATTGAAGAAAAAGCCATGACTCAAAATAGTATAGTATGATCCCATATATGTTTGATCATAATTACACAAGCATAGATATGAAAACACATTCCATCAGTAAACAGGAGTGGTCAGAGTAGTAATATCAGTTGAGAAAAAACCAAAAGGTCAAGGGAGAAAGACAAGCAAAAGAGGAAAATTTAAAAAGTAAACCAAACATTATGCACTGTGTAACCTAACCACATTTATAAGATGTTTAAAAAGACATACATGGATAATGAATTAAATATAATTTAAATTGTCATTTTTAAGTAGTCTAAAATTAAAAATATGAAACATCATATTTTATAATATGATATTGAAAACAAGACTAATTTTTCAAGTAAACTACTTTCATATGTGTGTATGTGTGTATGTGTGTCTGTGTGTGTGTGGTGGGTGGAGAGGCTTAAGGCAAGTTAATATGTAAGACAATTTATGAATGCAATCTTGTAACACAAAGAAAATAAATACAAATAATTCTTAATTCTTTTATTAACCATAGAACAAATGCTGCCTTTATAAAGTGAAAAGTGTAGTTACTTGAATGCCTATTATTTTCCTGACATTATTTATTCAATAAATTTTTGTTGAGTTTCTACCATGTGCCAAGTTCAGTGGGAAGCATACAGGATATAGCAGTAAAGTGAAGCAGCATGGTCTCCGTTTTTCAGGCTAATATAAGACATAGGATATAAAATAAAACAAAATAAGTAACATAATCCCAATGCAAAGGCAGTAATCATTGTTGCTGGGAAAGATAGTAAGTGTAAAAGCCATATTATATACAGCAGTTATGAAAGACCTACCTAGGCCTGCAGTCTGTAGATACATGAAAAGCAAGGTTAAGTGTTCCATGCATTGTGTTAAGGAGTTGTGATGATCAGTTATGTGAGTGGACCTCAAGAATTTTGAGAAAAAGTTCAATAAAGGGATAGAAATTAAAAATATAAACTTTATTTCTCAACATAATCTCCATCACATTCAAAACACTTTTGTAAGTGATGATACCAGCCGTTTAGTGCATCCCTAAAGAACTGAAGGTCCTGAGAATTTAACCATGTCAATGCAGTCTTTTTTACATGATTAACTGAAGGAAAATGGGTGCCCTTTCCAGATTTTTCTTTTCTGTTCTTTTTTCTTTTCTTTTCTTTTCTTTTTTTCTTTTTTTTTTTTTTTTTTGATTAGGAAACATAAAGAAGTCAAACATAGCTGAATCAAGAGTAAAAGGTAGACGCCTAATGACTTCCTACCAAAGCTCTTGCAACATTTCCCTTGCTTGATGAAAGGAATGAACGGGAGCATTGTTATGGTGGAGAAGGACTCTCTGGTGAAGCTCTTTCAGGCATTTTTCTGCTATAACTATAACTCTGGCTAACTTTATCAAACCTCATAATAAGCAGATGTTATCATTCTTTGGCTCTTCAGAAAGTCAATAAGCAAAATGCTTCAAGATCCCGAAAAGCTATTACTATGGCCTTTCCTCTTCACTGGTCCACTTTGGTTTGAAGAGATAACTTCCACCTCTGGGAAGCCATGGCAATGATTGTGATTTGTCTTTAGGACCATACTGGTAATGCCGTTTCATCTCCTGTTACAATTCTTTGAAGGAATGCTTTAGGATCTTGATCTCACTTGTTTAACTCAAAGGATTTTCTGTATTGATGGAAATGTTCTATATTTGTCCTGTCCAGTACAATATCCACTAGCCACTATTGAGCTCTAGAAATGTGACTATTACATCTAGAGAGCTGAGTTCTAAATGTTATTTAATTGGAATTAATTTTAATTTTAATTTAACAGCCAGAAGTGGTTACTGACCACTGTATTAGGCAGCACATATCTTGACTGATGTTACTATACATATACTGTTCCAACCTTAATTGGGCGTTCAATTAAGTCCAGAAATCTTGGTAATTTTTTTTCTTAACTTTCTCTCTCTATCTTCACTATTTTAGATAAGAGTCAGGATTCTCCAAATTCTTTAATCTTATTCTCTAACTTCTTCCTCATTTTCATTAAATCACTAACTTTTTAACACAAAAAAAATACTCCATTAAGCTGCTGTCACAAACACCGTGAACTTACTTCAAACACATCAATCATTTTCTCTTACCATGCAATCACAATGAATAAAATGTCACTAATCTTCTCAAAAAAAAATTATTATTCTGGCCGGGCACGGTGGCTCACGCCCGTAATCCCAACACTTTGGGAGGCCGAGGCAGGCGGATCACAAGGTCAGGAGTTTGAGACTAGTCTGGGCAATATGGAGAAACCCCGTCTCTACTAAAAATGCAAAAATTAACCGGTCGTGGTGGCACACGCCTGTAGTTCCAGCTACGCAGGAGGCTGAGGCAAGAGAATCACTTGAACCCCGGAGGTCGCAGTGAGCCGAGATTGCACCATTGCACTACAGCCCGGGCGACAGAGAGAGACTCTGTCTCAAAAATCAATCAATCAATCAATCAATCAATCAATAATAAATAATTATTATTTCATATGTGGTCTGGGGGTGTTTGAATATTTATTATTCATTAGTCCCCCTCTCCCTATATCTTTAATTTATTCTTTTATTCTAGATCCTTTCTCTAATATTTTAATATGCCTAATTTTCTTGAAAATTTTTTTCTCACTCCACCTCACATTGCACACTAACATTCATTCTCCTATTAAAACACACAGTCAAAACCTACAAGATAAATCACCTGTTAATAAAAATCAGTATTTTTCAATCTTTATCCTATAAATGTGACATTTTTGACATAATACCAGAATTTTCCCCACCTTCTGGTCTTCTTCTCAATCTGCTTTTCAGAATCTCCTTCCTATGTTTATCCATTAAACATTCCTCAGGAAACTTTATTGACTCTCGCCTCCTCATATCCTTAGCCATCTCCCTGAGCTTCAAATAATAATTTCCAGCTCGTGGCAGACAGATGCACTGTGCAAATTTCTTTCCACAGACAGGCTTATGCCCCAACTTTGGGGAAGGAACTTGTGGGTTAGCTTTCAGCACTCAGCACCTTCAGGGTCTATATCAGCTGCAGAGAACCAGCTCCCCTGATGTTATGTCATGGGCAATCTTTGCTGCAGCACTCCATACCAAGTAGGCTGAAGCCTCCTTAGGCCCGTGTAACAGTTCAGCTGTTTTTTCTGTCCAGTTCCACTTTTTCCACATACACAAATATAGGTGGGTGCAAAAGTAGCTGCGATGTTTGCAATGACTTTTTTTTTTTTTTTTTTTTTTTTTTTTTTTTTTTTTTTAAGAGACGGAGTCTCACTCTGTCACCCAGGCTAGAGTACAGTGGCGTGATCTCGGCTCAATGCAAGCTTTGCCTCCCAGGTTCACACCATTCTCCTGCCTCAGCCTCCTGAGTAGCTGGGACTACAGGCACCTGCCACCACGCCCAGCTGTTTTATTTTTTATTTTATTTTATTTGTATTTTTAGTAAGACGGGGTTTCACCGAGTTAGTCAGGATGGTCTCGACCTCCTGACCTTGTGATCCGCCCGCCTCGGCCTCCCAAACTTCTGGGATGACAGGCATGAGCCACCACATCTGGCCTGAAATTACTTTTAATGGGGAAACCGCAATTACTTTTGCCTAATAGATACAAGATGTAATGGAAGAGAAAAACAATTTAAAAGAGTAAGAAAAACATAAAATTCTGGGGAATTGATTTTTTTAACTCAACATCTGTATGAAAAGAAAAGAAAGCTACTCAAAGGAATGCAAGTATATTTGAACAAATGGAAAGTCATTTTTTGTTCATGGATAACTTACACGATACCACGAATGTGTAAAAATGCCTAGCTAATCTGCTTTTCTGATACACAGACACACACACGTATGTATGTGTATGTGTTTATATGTATATATATCCATCCTAATAAAACAAAATACAGTATATTTAAGGAACTATGATAAGAACCTATCAAAATCAACACGATCTCAATGCACAAGTCTCTTGCCTTACGTACTTTTATACATGATGCAACCCAAATACAATTAACAAGCTATTATTCATTTTTATCTGAAACAATATTAATAATGAATTTCCTATTGAAAGTTAAAACTAAGAAAGAACTTTTAAAAATCTCTTGAATAGTGGAGTCATAGGAGATACCAGACAAGCTAGACATTAAAATACATTGTTAATGTCTGCATAGCAACATGGCTAAACTGTTGACTTGAATATTAACTTTGTATTCTTGCTTAACATATTTAAACACATTGACTCTTTGTCAAGTCTTTGAGATTTTCTATATAGAAAAACAAGTATCAGGTAAGTAGATTCATTTTTATTTTTCTCCTTTAAAATTCATATGCATTTTATTTATTTTTTTTCTTTTATTGCATTGGCTGGAAATTCCACTGTGATGCTGAACAGCACTAGTGAGAGTGGACTTTCTTGGCCTCTTCCTGAACTTAGAGAGAAAGAAGGCACTTTATTAAGGTGGGATCATTAATATAGTTTCGCTCTGTGTCCCCACCTAAATCTCATCTCAAATTATAATCTCCTGTGTCAAGGAAAGGACCTGGTGGGAGGTGGTTAGATTATGGAGACGGTTTCCCCCATGCTGTTCTAGTGAAAGTAAGTTCTCAAGAGATCTGATCGTTTAAAAGTGTGGCACTCCCCCTTTGTTTACCCTCTCTCTCTCTTTCCTGCTGCCTTGTAACATGTGCTTTGCTTCCCCTTCACCTTCTGTCATGATTGTAAGTTTTCTGAGGCCTCCCCAGCCAGACAAAGCTGTCAGTTGATTAAAGCTCTTTTGCTTATAAATTACCCAGTGTTAGGGACAATCTTTATAGCAGTGTGAAAGCAGAGTAATACAGTGATTATCTTCTATTCATTATTTGCTAAGAATATTTATCATGAATTGATGTTGAATTTTATCAAATGCTCTTTCTGTGTCAATTGAGAAGATTGTATTTTTCCTTTAGTATATTACTCTGGTGATTTACATTGTGCTTTGTTTGTTTATTTGTTTTATGTTTGAAGCAGTTTGTGCATTCCTAGGATGAACCAAACTTAGTGGTGAGGTATTACCTCTTATATATATTGCTGAATTTAATATGCTAATGTTTTGTTGGGGAGCTTTCCATCTACTTTAACAAGGTATATTGGCCTCTAGTTTCCTTCTTTTAATTACTTGGTTTTCTTAATTAAAGCAATATCATCTTTATATGATGAGGTGAGAAGTGTTTACTTCCTTTCTATTTTAAAAATATATTGTTTATAATTGTATAATTTCTTTCCTTCCATCATCTGCAATGGTTTTCCAATGGTGCCTTAAGGAGGCAATTTTTATTTTGCTTTCTCTTGGCTGCTTAAACATTTTATTCTGAGTGAAAGATAGAGGAGGTGTGATCTAGGTACAGTTTCAGGAGTGAATGATATTCCATTTTCCCAGGCAGCAGCAGGATTGAGCTTTCTTGGACAGTTCAGACTTTTTTTCTGTGATCTCCTGATTGGGTTCAAACAGGGAAAGTCTGTCTGCAGAAGGTTGTGATGCCCTCATGTCTACAGCACCTAAGGGTTTCCCACACTCATCTAGTCCATTCTTGGTCTTTAGCCATGTGTTCAAAACTTTTACCTGTATGTGTTATCTACTCCAGAAATAAGCAAAAAAAAAAAAAGGTTCTTGTTTCTTGCAGGTCTTCTCTAATTCAGGTTATTTAATTGCACTGTAACCTCACTTTTGGTGATGGGTTCAGGAAAAATAATTAATGTGTAGTTTGTGCAGGTTTATGAATGTTGTACGAATGAGAGTGATCCTCTTTTCAGCTCTCTACATCTCAAAGCTGAAACTAAACTCCTTTTAAAGAGCAGAAATCTGGCCTTTAAAATTATCTTCACAATTTAAGGAAGCGAGTTAAGAACCTGTCAAAATCATCAACACAATTTTCATGCAAAAATCTTTTGCTTATCTGATTAGTCTTTTACAACATCGCAAAAACAAACTTTCTCCCAACATTAAAATATGCTTATTTAAACTATTAATTTTCAAGTTAGCTGAAAGAAGATTTAAGAAATGGTTTTAAAAATTTTTTTGATTATATTTAATGCTTGCGTTTAATACAAGACACATGTATAGCATACAACTCAAATTCAAAAACCCTGAATGTTAAAATCTGATTATGAATATTAGAACACGTTTAGTTTTGTAGAAACAGGAAGCCTCCACTAAATATGTCTTTTGTGACTTTTACGCATTTACTTTCTTCAATGTTCTTGAAAGTTCATTTAATTATAAAAATTGAGAATAACTAATAAGACATGTAATAGAATGTTTTAATTCATGTATTTTCATCTAGTGGGAGCAATATTTTGAGTCATTTATTAATTATTCATTTTTATCTATATCATATCCTATTGCATTATAGTATATTAGCATTTTTCTTCCCTCAATTTGAGAATGTAGATGATGTGATAAAAAGCAGAAACTACTTGTGGCTTTCCCTAGATTTTGTTTCCAAAAGCCAAAATTTATGTCTAGGAAAATGAGCTTGAGTAGGAAATAATATCTGTAGCTGTATCCATATCTACACCTATCTGTCAGTCAGCCTTCCTGTCTATCACCAGGAATAGGCATAGCAGGTGTAGGTTCAACCCTGGATACAAAAAAGATTCCTTCGTGCGAGTTTGGGAAAGGCAAGGAAGTTCTGAAGCTAGCAAACACTCATATGGGTTAGAAAGAAGGGTGAAAAGAAAGTGAATAATGCTTCCCAGATGTACTAAGTCGATACAGCAAGACTCTTCAGTCATCTGATGAGATGGATTCTCACAATGCCAATGTATTAACACAGTGCAAACAGAAATGTTGCATGCTATATAACTAGACAGAATTACAGGTGGTCTGTGACATTTCCCCTATTCCCAGTTAAAACAGAGGCCTCAGACAGGTGCTGGATCAGAGAGTTCATGGTGACTGTGCTGATGGTCTTAAATGACATCCTCTATGGACAAATGACCTCTGCCATTGTCTTAGGTTTTGAAGTGTTTCTCTGACTTTGATGACAGCCTGCCAGAGAAACCTCAAAACCTTGAGGTTATGCAGCAGGGTAGGTTTTCAAAAATATATATTAATTGGCATTTTATAAAATACAGGTTTTACATGAAGATTCACTCTGGCCCACATGAGATGCCTCATTCTGGACCATGCTCCAAATGTTTTTTTTTTTATTGACTCCAGCCTATAAACAGTGTGGGAAATCTTCACCAATGACTAAGGTCGTACTTCTCGCAAGCTTGGAAAGATGGGACCCCAAATTAAAATTAATTGGTTTTATAAAATTAAGCTGTAGTTCCTGCTCCTCTGAAAAATATTGCTTACTAAAATAAAACATTATTATTTTGGTTTATATTTTCCAGTTAATTCACTCTTCTATTATTTTCTGTAGGCTTTCTGTTTTCTATGTTTACTCTATAATATCACTAAGAGAACTTGGATGGAATGCAAGAAAAATTGAATGTCTATCATATTTTCAATGGTATTGTCAAGTTTGTCATTATTCATATTACTCTACTGAAAAATTTAAACATTTTCTAAACTACTTTCAGTGACAGAAATATTTTTATGGCTGCCATTACTTCTCCTAATATAGATTGATAGCAATATTTGTATTAATTTTCATGTTTTTTATGAGTATTTTATTTTTTATACTTTGCAGTGTATGAACCTTAACTGGCACTTTGAAAATATTAATGTTAATAAATGGTGGCTGATTTGCACTTTCTAGCGCTCAGCTGAATGTCAGACAGATATACATTAGGAAATCATGTAACTTAAACATACATTTAAAATAATTTTTAAAATTTTGATTTCAAACAAAATAATATAAACCCAGGCTATTGGTTGAAGAGGTATTTGCATTTATGTGAAATATTTTGTTTTCATATATTAAAAAGTCCTGAAGCAAACAGGACAAAATGCTAAAAGTTGTTAATTATGGTGTTGGGAACATAAACCTTTAGTTATTTTCCTTTGAAATGTTCTGCATTTTAAAAAATATCTCAAAATTGAAGAGGGCACAATAAACTAATGAGGAAACATATTTGGATGTTGTGTGACATGTATTTTCTAAAGGATACAACTATTTCTTCTATTATCAGGTCATGTACCAAACTCTTTTCCCCCAGTTAGTTTTTTTTGTTGTTGTTGTTTGTTTGTTTTGGTTTTGGTTTTTTGGTTTTATTTATTTATTTTTTTTGAGACAGAGTTTTGCTCTTGTTGCCCAGGATTGAGTGTAATGGCATGATCTTGGCTCACTGCAACCTCTGCCTCCCGGGTTCAAGCAATTCTCCAGCCTCAAATTCCCGACTAGCCAGGATTACAGGCATGCACCACCATGCCTGATTAATTTTATATTTTTAGTAGAGACGGGGATTCACCATGTTGGCCAGGCTGGTCTCAAACTCCTGACCTTTTGATCCACCCTCCTCGGCCTCCCAAAGTGCTGGGATTACAGACGTGAGCCACTGCACCTGGCCTCTTTCTCCCAGTTTTTAATAATGACTTTTTTTGGAGATATAATTTATATACTCTAAAATTCACTCTTTTAAATCCAGTGGTTTAAAAAGATATATTCACAGAGTTATGCAACCATCATCTCCATTTAATTTTGGAACTTTTTAAAATTACTCCCTTCTCCAGGGAACCGCTAATTTACTTGTGGTCTACATACAATATGTGACCTTCTGTGATTGGTTTTTTAAAATTGGCATAATGTTTTCCAGATAATTCATGTTATAGCAGGTACCAATACTTCGCCCTACTTCCTGTTGATTTAGGATTATGGCCCGAGTATAGGCACTCAAATTAGGCATAGCCAATTGTATTGAGCACGCTTATCTTCAGCATCTGAAGCAAAGGACCGCGAAAATGTAGTCATAAGGACTACTCATTACTTAAATGAGACTGGCACTCATTTTTACTTTAGTCTTCTCATTTTTGGGAAATTGTTGTGGTTTCTTGAATTTCCTTCATTTATATTATTTTAATAGTATTCATCTGTTAACCCGATCTCTTCTCTGGATATTATGGAATGTGTATTCAAATGTGTTCAAATCCATGTTCTCTAGTCTACCAATGTTAAAGTTTCATTTATCACTCGCTCATCTTCACTTTAGACTTCTCTATTTGTAGTACTGCTTTGTATAATGAATCTAATCACACCAGAACTTGCTCTTATTCCAAAATAAAATGGAGTTTGCATTCATTCTTTAAACTTGTACAATAAGTCCTCACTTAATGTCACATACAGATTCTTGTAAACTTCAACTTTAAATATAAGGATGTATAATAAACTGATTTTACTACAGGTGGATTGATATAAACAAGATTTCGGTTCTAATGGCCTATTTCTGGTCACAAAACTATCACCAAACTTCGAAATAAAGATCCAATATTAAACATTGAAATAAATTTTAACTATACATACATTTAAGACAGATTAATAAAAATAAGTAAGACTATTATTTATCTAATATTTGGTAATCAAAGAGTGACAGTGGTCCTAGTAGTGACGAGTTAATAAATGTTTACAAAGCAAATATTTTTAAGG
The DNA here is from genome assembly GCF_037993035.2 of Macaca fascicularis. Lineage (NCBI taxonomy): Eukaryota > Metazoa > Chordata > Mammalia > Primates > Cercopithecidae > Macaca > Macaca fascicularis. Next base: position 93,920,195 of record NC_088385.1, read on the forward strand.
AGCACTTCCTACCATCACATGGTGCAAAACCAAACAATCACAAATACAGCCTGCTTGCTGACCACTTTGATACTACATTATTTATTGTTATGCATTGTAATGGTTACTCTAGATTTTATGAGTTTTTCTTTGACAATGTTTTGTATTCATTTCCTTATTCATTTTCTAACTGGCTTACTCCAGTTCAGGGTCATGGTTGACCGAAACCTATTCCCAGCAGCTCAGCGCACAGGGCAGGAACCCACCCTATACAGGATGTCATTCCCTCCCAAGGCACACTCATACATACACTTGTACTCACTCATTAGGATTGGGACTATTTAGACACATCGCCAATTCACCTAACGTGCACAGCTTTGGGATGTGGGAGGAAAAATTGATTACCTGCAGAAAACCCCACTGACATTGGGAGAACATGCAAAATGCACACAGAGAGTCGCTCTGGACAAAAATTTGTTTTGTGTTGTTTTCATCACGTTGTAAGAAAACAGTCATTAAACAAAATGACATTATTCAAAGACCTGCTTTATTATATATCCACTATGTGCCAAATACTGAGGGAAATTCTGGAGATAGCATGGTGAGTGAAACATAGTGTGTGATCTTCTCAAAACCATAGTTTGCTGAAGGAGATGGATATGTTAACTAATCATTTTCACATTGAGATTATTCCCATAATAAATGATTGACCATGACATGATCGGAGATCATTGTCAAGGAATGTATTGAATTGCATCTTGAAGCATATGTATAATTTTACTAAACGAATCCGTGTGATAGGAATAAAGTCGATTTTTAGAGAAAGAAGAAAGCACCTAGATGCAATGAGAAAATGTATTCTAAGAACTTGAATTCTCTATGTCCAAATTACGACCCAAACTCCTAGCAGAGAGACACTGTACTTGGGAGAGAATGTTAGAGAAACAAGACAATCCTATTAAATTTGTGCTAAAACACACTCAGGGTCATATTCATTAAATTGGCTCCTTTGCTTTTTCAGCCTTGATTAAAGTAAGCAACTATAGTTCTTTTCTTCTAGCATCCCTGGCCCCCTAACATAGTCATTCGTGAACTTTTTCTTTACATCTGTCTTTGGCATTTTTTAAAGGCTGTTCTCCATTGTATCAACATGTTTCTTTTGTTAAGTACTAAATGCACACTGTTCCTGGCTCTATAATAATTATTTTACAGTCATTATTTCAGTCACCTCTTGGTCTGGTGCGGACCTGACTACATCAGATCAGTATGAAATTAGGAAAACAGAACTGTTTTTTTTTTTTCCTTCATTGCATAGATTCTTTTATCTATGTTCTTAATTCAATTCACTCTTTTGGAATTCTCTACTCATACTTCAGGTGTGAGTAGTTTAAAACCTTGAAGTACATTATCATCAACCCTCAGTAACACTGAGCTGAAATTAAAGGTGTCAATGGGGCCACTACCTCTGGATGCTGCAGAGAATAATCAATTCCCTGACTCTTTCAGCTTCTCTTTCGTACATTCCTTGAGTTTTGGTTACATCATTCCAATCTTCAAGGCCAACATTTTACAATCTCTTTCTGCTCCATCTTAACATTTTTTTTCTCCTCTGTTTATGTAAATATCCCCTTGACTTTCTATAACAACGATACATCTGATTGTGATTGCATTTAGGGACCATTTGGATATCTCTCCATCTCAGGATCCTGAATATAATCACATCTACAAATACATGTTTTTGTTTTGTTTTGTTTTGTTTTGTTTGCCATGTAAGGTAACTCACAGCTCCCCTCAAATCAGGATACAACCTTTTGCGGGTTGCTTTTCAGTCTACCACACATGACAATGATATCTTTTAATGTGATGTATAATGTATAAACTCTTTCTAATTATGTGATGCACAAAACATTTTATTTATTAAACATGTTCAAGGCATGAGATTTTGTATTGAGAAATATTTGAAGCTACAAATAACCTACAGAGTCCTATATATTGACTTAATTTTACAATAAGTAAATACAGAATCCTATACAGAGTCCTATATATTGACTTAGTTTTACAATAAGCGCTTATTGCATTGTGTCTTATTAAAATACAATTTAAAATGGCTAATATTTCCCTCTATACCTTTCAATCTCAATACTTTCTTACAGTCCTCTCTTGAAAGGTAGTGAAACTATTAGCTTGCGGTAAAGATTAAATAATGCGATAACCATATCTGATACCTGGCATGTCATTTCAATGTATAGTACCTCTTATTAATAATTATTCAATTATAATATAATTACTACAATATAATTATTGTTATGTTGGTGGTAGTTTAAATCCTAAGTCCAGTGTTCTCCAAGGACAAATTTCTCCATTATTGTTATTTTCTAGGGCATCTCTATCAGTCTTCATCCTAATAATTACTGACAGAGAGCCTAAGATGACAGAATTGACCAAAAAATGAGAAAAATAAAATAGTTTACAATATTGATACATGTTCTTATACAAGAGGAGACATTTGTTACTGTGAGTGACTGAAAAAGTAATTGAAAGTTGTCACTTCCTGTTATTGGTGGCTCTGGTTCTTTTTTTCCTTTCCAAAACATCCAAAGATGAAAACACTTGACATTAGAATCTACAGACTACAACATAGACACTGATCACATGATCCTTTCACTTCTGTTAGAAGCTCTGTACCTGTATATCCTGATAAAAAAAGTTATTGAAAACTACACTATGGGATATGTAAAGATAGGTGAGAAAAAATTGTAAATATTTAAGAACTTCATAAACAAGGGCATGTGAGTCTCTGTGTATACGTTTCTTTTCTAATATATTGTCCATACTGGAGTCAGCATGATCAAATATTAGTAAAGCTGGAACACAGTGAGTAGCTTAAACCAAAGGACCTCATTCATTTGCTGCTCTCTAAAAATGAGCATGTTTTTGGTATATGTTAAGTGATATTTAAGATTACAGTTTTTCTCCTACTGCCTTTGTTATTCTTTCCTTGTTGGCTCATGTCATTATGGTCATCCTAGCCACTCCATTAATTACAACTGTTTTATATAGACATAGCCAACTTAATTATGATGAACTACTTTTGTCTTAGTCAGTTCATGTATTCAGCACCTAGTGTAATGTCATATTGTATTGACATTCAATAAAAGATTTGTCATTTTGGCATCTCAGAAAATAAATAAGTAACCATGAGAACAGGAAGAGCTATATTTCTGGAATACTTTTTATTATATCCATGTCCACAATAAAAGTAAATTTAAAATATCCAACTCAATAACGGCAGCACTATTGACACCCAGACCTTTGGAAATGTGGGTTTGAGCAAGCTAGTCAGCTAAAGACTTCTGAAAAGAAAAAGTGCAAGTTGAAAAAAAGGAGACACGAAATGGGTAATGGAGGAAAGCAGTGATAACTTAATCTACTCCTTTTGGAAAGCTGTATTAGACCATTATTTGTTTTTACCTTCTACACTTGTCCTAACATTTTATTTACAGAACAGTGACAGTTAACTTTTAAACTTACTTTAAGGTTACAGAATTTCCAGATATGAATGTGACTATAACAGATGAGGAATTAAGATTTCTGTGTGATTTTAATATTTACTATGTTTCTACTTTCTGTCAACTTGATGCTTTAACGTCTGTACTACAAGCAGATGCCAGACACACCTTCTTCTGAACAACCTGATAATATGCCTGTATCACTGTACCTTGGCCTCTGGTGTCCCTCATGCCTTTCTCTCCTTTCCTCAGGAAGTGTGCTCCCCCTGGGGCATACTTTTCAAATACGGACCAACCAATCTGAAGTCTACACTCTCACCCACCTGCCTTACTGGGATTTTACTCTGTCAGCCACTGCACATCTCTCCTAGTCTCCCTAGAGTCAGGTACCAGACAACTAGTGACAGCTACTATGCTGCAGAGCCTGAAACTAGGCAATTGTAACCTTCCTTACCATGTGTCACCCTTTGCCGCCTATGAAAATCATGATAAAGGCTCTGTCCCACAGTTTCCTTCTCTCTAACTGCTTTGTGATCAGCGTTTGTGCTTCCCTGTCTGATGCCAGTGGCACAGCATGCCTTTCTTTTGGAACTGTGAGTAATAAGCCATGAGTTCAATGGCAATTGTCTCCTTATCTCTTGGGCTTGATATACCTCACATTTTCTATTAATACACTGTATTTGAAAACATATATGTTGGAGGATAGTCAAATATCTGTAGGCTATATCATATAATGAAGCAGATGATGCTATTGTCATTAATGTATAAATATAGGAATACAAGAGAGAAGGGATACTGAGAAGCCAAAGCAGTAACTCATTATTTTTGTTTGTTTTTGGATTACACTTACATTTTTCCAGGCTAATTTGTTTGTAGACTAGCCTTATAAATTAAGAAAAAAAGAAAAGAAAAGTGCAAGTTGAAAAAAAACATAGTTGTTTATGATCTATTTGGCATCTTTTGGAGCACTGGAGATAACAGATAAAAGTATAATTTATGTTTTGGATTACTTCCTTTTTAAATCAAAAGTTGAAGCAACATGACAATTAAAGTCACACAAACTGCAAATATTAAAATATAGTTTTCAAAACTGATAGCAAAAATTGGCTGCATAAAATAAAATTTTCTTTTTTTTGTAAATTATTCATTTCTTTCATGATGATACAGAGGAACTATCTTCAAACCATTACAAATATTTCATAAATAATTCCTTTTGAACAGTACCCATATCCTTGATGTCTACAATATCATCTTTCTTATAGATTCGCATATACATGGACAAAGGAGCAATTCCATGTTTACTAAAAGGCCTAGGGAACATATATCACATGCCTCGTCTCTTTCCCTTTGTGGTGGTCATTTTGGTGAATTACTGGAAGATGGTGGTTCTAGCCAAAAGTTAAATAAAAATTTCTTAAAATACTTTTAGATAGTCAACATGAAAGTAATATAAATATTAACTAATTTACAAATATTAACTCAGTAATTCTCATAATAAACCTATTATTCCTGTAGTGAGGAAGCCAAGGCAGAGAGATGTTAAATAATTTGCCCTAAATTAATAGTCTATAACATGTTACATCTTACATCCTTTAAAAGGTATTTATTTCCTAAAATATTTATAAACAATATCTAATTGTATTATTTTTCATCAGGTCATCATTCCATTTAATGGTAATTTTCAAAACTGCCAAAGGTACGGTGTATTAGTCTGTCTTCAAACTGCTATAAAGACATACTTGAAACTGGATAATTTATAAAGAAAAGAGGTTTAATCAGCTCACAGTTCTGTGGCTATACAGACTTCTGCTTCTGGAAAGATCTCAGGAAATTTACAATCATGGCAGAAGGCAAAGGGGAAGCAGGCACATTTTCACATGGTTGACAGGAAAGAGAAAGATTAAGGGGAGATGTTGCACACTTTCAAACAACTAGATCTCCTGAGAACTCACTGTTATGAGAACAGCAAGGGGGAAGCCCACTCCTACGATTCAGTCACCTCCTACCAAGCCCCTCCTCCAACACTGAGAATTACAATTCGACATGAGATTTGGGTGGGGTACAGAACCAAAGCATATCCTACAATACAAAGCACAATTTCACATATTATAACATCAACATTGTCTTCTTGTATCCTAATAATTTATGTGGCACTACTGTTTTTTTTCCCACAAATTAACAAGATTTTATTATTTAATGGTCCTAATGGTTTCATTAATGATACGGTAACTATTTAAAATTTTTTGACCCTTTCATGGAATACAGTATTTGTATCATTTCTATCATAAAAATACTGTATTCATTTTAACTACTCATATCACTTTAATATAAGTAATTATTTTTTAGTCATTTGCCCCCTTAATATGGATCTGATAGGCTACTTTATATTTTTGATACTACAATGTTACCTGCTATGCATGACTTTTACTCCCTATAAGAAAATATTCTTACAATTGTTGCAATAAATCATTGAATATTTAAAGTAATATTTTTGAATCACCCTGTTAGAAAGGTTGTAGCTGCATCCAAATATATACATTTTCTGAAATATAAAACAAATTGCTTGAATGTATACAGGTGTTTTAAAATAAGAAATTATTGATTCATGACAGATTGATTTAAAGGAAAATTACATGCTTTTTTGAGTCTATGAGTATAGATACTTCTTTTTCTTTTTCTCTGAATTTTTTTTTTTTTTTTTTTTTTTTTTTTTTTTTTTGAGACAAGGTCTCATTCTGTTGCCCAGGCTGGAGTACTGTGGTGCAATCATTGCAGCTTCAACTTCCCAAGCTCAGGTGATACTCCCATCTCAACCTCCCAGTTAGCTAGTGGGACTACAGGCACATGCCACCTTGCCCAGATAATTTTTTGCACTTTTAGAAGAGATGGGGTCTCCCTATGTTGCCCAGGCTGGTCTCAAATTCCTGGGCTCAAGCAAGTCCACCTGCCTCATCCTCCTAAACTGCTGGGATTGCAGGCATGAGCCACCAAACCTGGCCTTTTTCTGATTTTCACTGGAAGAAGAATCCCAGGAAAAAAATAATAACAGGAAAACAAGTCAACAGGAAAATAGAATACTATGCATGTGTCATAAACATACAGGAATTTTTGTCACAATCAGATTATACCAGACTGAAAGGCATTTCAGAATAACATGTATTCAGTATTTAGGAAAAGTACTACTTCTGAAAAAATGACATAGATCCAGAAAAAAAGTCTCCATCAACAACTTGTTATTCAGAGACCTGAAGATAGACTAGAAGTATGTAAGTAAAGATAAATTGTTTCCCTGATATGGGACTTCCCTCTGGAATGAGCAGTGAAATTGTCTGAAGTTAATATAGCAAGGATTTCTCTAGGGCTACTTTAGTAGGAAAAGTCTGGAGGCAGAGTTTCAAAAGCGATGAAAGAAGCCTAGAACACCAGGTTACAAGACTTGCCTCTGACAGAAATTAGAGGCAATGGCATAGCTGGGAAAAGATACTCGGGTCACAAGAGAAGAACTATCCTGAAAATATCAATGTGAAGCTTCTTTTTTCTGATATATATTTATTGTAATTTATCTTTCCTGACCTTCTGAATTTTAGGCTCGCTCTCTCTTTTCTTTTTCTTCAAATACTGTTTTATTCCTTGAAACTAACCTGTGTATTCTTAACTGCAGGCATACCATAAAATGAATATGGAAACTAGAAAAAGCATTTTCAAATGTTTAAAGCAAATGGACACTTCTATGACATTATTGTAATGATTGTTATGAGTAGAATTGTGTGTCCATAAACTCGTAAGTCTTAACCCCCAGTAACTCATAATGTGACCTTATCTGGAAATTGTTTCTTTTTTTTTTTTTTTGCAGACGATGTAATTAGTTAAGGTAAGGTTATTAGGGTGAGCCTCTCAATCCTACGTGACTGGTGTCCTTATTCAAAAGGGGAAATTTGGGCAGAGAGGCAAACACACAGGGAGAATGCCATGTGAAGAGGAAGGCAGATACCCGGCTGTGCTTCTCTACACCAAGAAACACGAAAGACTGCCAGGAAGCTACATAAAGCTAGGGGAGAGATATGGAACAGATTCTTCCTCACAGCCCTCATAGAAGGAACCAACCATGTTGACACTTTCCTCTTGGATATCTAGAATTTCAGAAATGTGAAACAATAAATTTATGCTGTTTAAGCTACTCAGTGGATGGTACCTTGTTATGACAGACCTAGAAAACAAATTCATTTATGTAAGTGTCGAGCCTCATCGTGTTGTTTTAAATATACATATTTTAATTATTATATATTTTATTATATATAATAGATCACATACTATTTATACATATATTTTATTTGCATATATTTATTTAATATACATTAATTTATATATAGTTTATTATATGCAATATGTTACATATTATTTATGTATTTAAATATATATTTAGTTAAATGTATATTTAAATCAACACTTTGAGATATATATATAACGAAATAAACAAAATATATATATAACAAATACATAACCAAAATATATATCTATATATATATAAAACACAAAATAAAGCCTGGTCCTTCACCACAAATATTTTGATACGGATTATTGTAAAGTGTACTGCATTCACAAATCAAGTGAATTTGAGTTCCCCAAAGCCAAGTCCTAAGCTTACCTATTGTTTTGGATCTTTTATGAGGGTTGAAAGCTGAAATGACTTCAGGAGACGTGCAGGTAATATAATTGAGTGAGGGCACTAGTGATAAAATACAGTAAGTAGGGTGAAACTTGCCTAAATGGATAAATGGAGAATATACATCTTACCTAAAATCACACATGCTGATTTTTAAAATACTACTTTGGCCAAATAAAATACTGCTCCTACTTTTGAAATTACTGCTCTCTCTCTCTTTTTATGTGTGTGTGTGTGTGTGTGTGTGTGTGTGTGTGTGTGTGTGTTTTGTTTTTGAGACAGAGTCTCACTATGTTGCCAGGCTAGGTGCAATGGCATGATCTTAGCTCACTGGAACTTCCACGTCCCAGGTTCAAGCGATTCTCCTGCCTCAGCTTCCCGAGTAGCTGGGACTACAGGCATGCGCCAGCTACCACCCCTGGCTAATTTTTGTACTTTTAGTAGAGACGAAGTTTCACCGTGTTGGCCAGGATGATCTTGATCACTCGACCCTGTGATCTACCTGCCTTGGCCTCTCAAAGTGCTGGGATTACAGGCGCGAGCCACGGCGCCCAACCACTCTCTCTCTTTTTTTATTCGGTTACCTCAACCAAAGCCATTGTTTATTTACTTTCTATTGTTCTCAAATATTTACCGAAGTAGAGTTATTTTCTGAATTACAGTCCTACATCTCCACTAGTGTATTCAACATGACCCAAAGGAAATTGTTGTTCAACTTCATAAATTCAGTTGATTCTTACTTCTACCATTAACTAATACTCAATGTGGAAGCCATGAAGTTAATCATCATATTTGATAACCCTCTTTCTCTTGGTAGGCAATATCAAATTTAGTCTTATGCTGTGTTTGATATACATATATGTGTATATATATGTATATAGAGTAGGTCATTGGTTAAGAGTAGTGTTTATTTCATTGGTTAAGAGTAGTATTTATTTCTGTGTGAAAGATGCATACCAATTTTGTTCTGTCTAATCTTTCTAACTTAAAAGACATCCGATTTATGTAGTTACAGATTACTTATTGCGTTCAGGCTATTAGATATTTATAGTTAATTCTATCTTTAGTAAATATGAAATTACCTTCTTTTCGCATGTAATGCTTACTGCCATAGTGTCATATTTTCTCCTGTTTAACATTCCTACTCCTCATTTTATTGTGTGAATGTGTTTAATACAGCTTTGCTGATTACTTTGCTTATAGAATTTCTCTGATATGTTACTTTATGGTCCATTATAAAGAAGCAGTACAGTATAATTTAGTGATAAAAGTTCCCAGTCTCTGGAGCTAGAGTTGTTGCATCCCTGCAGAAAGTTGCAACAAAAACAACAAAATAACCAAAGATTATTAAATAATAAATACATATTTGAGAAATGTAGAACACAAATTGTAATCAATGTTACAACATTTAATATAATTCAAATCCTGACATATTAAGTTACAAATGAAAAAAAAAAAAAAAGGCGCCTGGTGCTCGTAAGAATTATTTCAAAAATTTGCCCTTGTAATTACTAAGGCAAGTATTAAATTAAACTTTTCTTGATGCTGATTTATCAACATACGCCAACTTCTCATATGCTTTGACAGATAATTCTTTTGACATTTTCTCTACTTTGAAAATAATTAGGAATTCCCAGGAAGGCTTAGATTCTAATATTTTTATTGTGATTTTATTTATAAAACAAGATACATAAAATATTTTAGTCATTAAATTATCCCATATTATGGAAAAACAGTGCTACTTTAAATATTTTACTTAGCCTATTAAATGCTTTAAAAACTTATGAGTCATTGTATTTCCTATATCAAAATCACAATTCTAGGTCCCCAACCTACGTTTTTATAGAATTCCCTATTTTCCTGGAGGGTTTCCTTTAGCAAATGCTTATAAGAATCCTGAGGGAATGATTTAGTCTTGGTTATTCTTGGCCATGCCAGTACTAGGGGCAAGAAAAGAAATACCAATATGATAATGGGTATTTTCGGTGGGTTTTAAATTTATTGGAGCTTATTATTTAGCTTATATTATTTTGCATATTTCATAATCACTTAAATTGACTATAATTTCTAATATCAGAATTAAACTCATGCTATTAAAAAGTATGGTTAAATATATGTACCAAATTTCATTTTTGTATATGCATCTATTTCATAAAACTGGTTATATTTACATAGATGTTTGTCAATTTATTGTTGTGTGCAACTTTTCCCTTTACATTCTATTAGATGACCTGAAATTAATGGTGCAAGAAAGGACAATCATTGTGTGACAGATACTTGGTTTCTGCAAGATTCTTGTTTGAATGGATCTGCCCTTATTATAAGGAAAAAGCTTAACTCTGACATTAATGAGAACTAATCACATTAAATTTTTCAGCCTACTGAAGCTTAACACTGACTTGTTTTATCAAAGGGATGGCTGTAAACAGACATCAAAGCATGAATAACATACTGGAATTCCATGCACTATTATCTCCCATTGAATGAGAAATTGGAAGATACTTATGTAGGTTTTTAATCTTAACAAAAAATCATTTAAAACAACATATATTAAATGTGTTTGCTTATTTAATAAGACTATAATAATAGTTCAATGATCAATAACCACTTGTATTCAGGGGAAGGTCTATTTATTTATAGAATTATAATTTAACAAAATAACATCGAAAGTTGTATAATACATTGTGCTTGTGAATATGTGTTTTCTTTCATGGACAGAATAATACAACTTTTGACCTTGACAAATGCCAAAATTATTGAAGATGTGTATGGCAAAAATAAAGTGAAAATGAGCATAGTGACTGTCACAACATATATTTTATGATAATACCATATTGATTTGTTAATTTAACTCAACAAAAATTTATTCAGTGATTATTGTGTACGTGGCTATGCTAGGGGTTACGGGACATATCCAAAAGAGAAAGACAAAAATTGGCCTAGCTCTATAGAAGCCACTATTCTGGGGAGGAACATTGCAAGATAAAAGGAACTCAGAATATATACATTACCTATACACTCTTATAAGTTATTAGAAATGAACAGAGTGCATAAGCAGGAAATGAAGGGTGGCCTACTCCCAATAATCTGGCCAGTCACAGCTTGTTTGAACAGGTAATAAGTAAGCTAAAAATGCTAGAGAAGGACAGAAACAAGTGGGGGAAAGAACACACTAGGTCAAGTGAACACTGGATATTGCACATCTGATGGAGAAAATAGCTTTGTCTTCACATAAACCAGAGATTTGTGTCTATGGCTCACATGTATTTCTAACAGTCTCCAAAGGAGATGCAAGGTGACAGCTTTAGCAACACATGCTCTCCACAAGTCAGAGTTTCATAATTACTGGAAAATATTTCAAGACCATTCAAAGTCTATTTTCATTATTGCTAGAAATATTAGCATGATATATTTGCCCATAAAAAAGCAATACCTCTGAAATTTTAAAAATAAAGCATCAAGCTCTGCCCTTTAGAACTTCCTAGCCAAGCTTCACACTGTCTCTGTCTTGAAAGTTCAAAGACAAATATGAAGAGACTCAAACCATGTGCCTGAATTCAGCCACTTCCATTCAGCAGGACTTTGTTTCTTAAGCCTAGTGGATTGCAGAGCATTTCCGTCTGCATTTCAGAACATTTTTCTTAACTCCCCAGATTCCCACATAGTCCCAGAGCTTGGAAAGCACTCTTTAGAGAGAATTGGTCAAGTATTTAAGGCCTCGCAGCTTTCTGTCTTGTTATTCTAGCATTGCATGTCAACTAAAAGCTTTACAGGTTCTCTTTCTGCCAGCAGAATCTCTCCGCTTGAGCTAAACCAGATCCACAGCCTGTGCCCAGAGGCAGCAAATTTCCTCAGGGGTCTAAAAAAAGACTTCAGTTTATCAGCTCACTCAGGAAAAGTTATCCTCTCACTGTAATTTTTGTTTATCTAAATTTCATTTCTTCCATAGTATCCCATGCCTTTGAAAATATGTTTTTTGTAATTTATACAAATTTCCCAGATTTTTTTGCAGTAGGAACATTGGCCTGCTTCTACCTACTAGAACCTACCTGAAAGCAGTCTTTAGTACTGTTTTAATTTACTATTTTGGTATGGGAGGGTGAGATTCCATTGTCTGGCTCTTGATCATCCTTCAATAGCTCCTAAAATCATTTGATAGCCAATGTAGGTACTGTGTTTTTGTCACATATTTCTGTTCCAACTAATCTCCTTAGAACTGGGAAAAGAACCAAAGTGTGTTTGTTTTGAAACATTCTCTTAGATTGAAATAGACCGGAAGAACTACACTACCTTTTTGACTTAACAGGGATTTCTGATAGACCAGGCCTAGCATTCTATAATCCATGAATGACTAGGCATTTTCCTTTCTCTACTGCACCATTATTCTGTTTAATGTGTATGAGCTCCTTTTGGGGAGATAAAGAGAAAAATATACACTGTATTTCTGCATGTTATGTAGATCTCCCTGAATGTATTAGCCCTATACTCAGTGAAGAGACTTAAGCTCTTTTAACTGACCCATGTCTGGGAATTTATCAAAGATCTATAACTGCAGGTGACTCAGTTTTGCCTCTATTGGGCATATTGGATATGTTGTATTTGTAATTATTGTTGATCATGATAATGTTGTTTCAGGGGTATAGTCCAAGCAAAGCCTTAGTTTGTAATCTGTTATGAAATGATTGTTTCTGTTCCCCCCTCAAGTTCATATGTTGAATCTCTAACTCCCAATGTGATGTTTTTGGGAGATGAGGTCTTTAGGAGGTGGTTAGATTTAGATGACGTTATCAGGGTAGAACTCTCATGAAGAAATTAGTTACTTTATAGAAAGTGGAAGAGACACCAGAGCTTTCTCTCTTTGCCATGTGAGGACACAGTGAGAAGGGGACTATCTGCCAGTCAAGAAGAGGGCCATCACCAGAATCCAACCATGATCGCACCTTGATTTCAGATTTTGAGCCAAAAAGCGTAGAAATACACTTCTATTGTTTAAGCCACACAGGCTATAGTGTTTTGTATAGCAGTCCAGGTTGACTAAGGCATGTCCTATTCATTTTATTCCTGGAGACCTCACAATTAATTAAATACAGTTATAAGCAACATCTGTGCTGGGCAAACCATTTAGATTACCAGGATTGACAGAATGTTGCTGTAAAAGGGCGATCAGCTTGTGTCAGTAGAAGAGAAAGATCAAGAGCAATGGTCATTAAACAGAGTGAATGCTGTGCCAGCTACAGATGTGGGGGTGTAAACACATATGGAGAGAGAACAATCTGTATACTTTTCTAACTTGTAAGTGGGAAGATAATTAAAAATTTTATTGTCTGTGGGAATTGTAAGATCAGTTACATTTCATGAGTACTCCCAGACTCTGTCATCTACCCTTGGAAAGGCAAGAGGGTCTAACCCAAAGGTAATATAGAAGACCAAGGTCAGATCTATTTCAGATTATCTCTATTATGCTTTCCAGAATCTGGGTACCAGTCTTTCTTTGGAAATTTAGAGAAGGAAGATGGATAAAGACAATTTGCCCTGACTCTGCCTTTAAGGGAAAGTAGGATGATTTGTTGAGATAAGTGGTAGAAGATTAAAGAAATAATTAAGCAAGAGTAAGCAAATAATTATAAAAAATGTGAACAGGAAAGAGACTATTAGCAAAAATGAGACAATCTATGTCATCACTGATCTTCCTCAAAAGAGTGCCCAAGGGAAAAACTGGTTCTAAACTAAGGTTTATAACTGTGAGTAAATCTGGTTTAAAATCTGTGCTGTATTTTGTCCCTTTGCAGGCAGAATTAACCTTGAGGTTCCTCTATTTGTGTATATGTATTAAGAACAAATTGCATTAAAATTAGTGTTCAAAGGTTAAAGAGTTTGTGGAAGTGATAACAGAATATTTCCATTGGTGAATTGGTAAGCAATTTATTCATATTTCAAATTATAACAGGTTTATAAGTTTGAAGCCTGGCTTATATATTTTTTTTAAAAGGTAAGTTTGATTATTATGAAAACTTTATAATTTTTTAGTGAACTAAATTAAAATCAATTTATGGCAATTAATGTAAAAAATTACTAGAAATTTAGTGATATTATTGTGATAGATTGCAATATGGTTCCCACTATTTTATGCCTCTGTGCATTCATGTTCTTTATCACATGAATTATTGTTCCTAAGGGGATTTTATGAGACGTGATAGAAAAGGAGAGCCTGAGTGTGTCTGAGTAGACAGACTTGCCTCCTAGCATTTCTGCCTGAGCCCAATTCATAGTGAAGAGCTAAGCCCCTCGAGATCCACAGTTTGAAATACAGCCTCCAACCAAGTTCAGCCTAGATTTGTTGATTCACAACAGAGCTGAAGACCTATGAAAATGAAAATAAATAATTATTGTTACCTTGTGTTACTAAGGTTTGGAGTATATAGTTACTAAGCATTATTGAGTTAATAGCTAACAAATCAAGATATTGGCACCTAGAAGTGGAGTGCTGACATAACAATAATGTAAAATATGTGGCATGGGCTTTCAGATTGTGTATTAGGAGTTGAGAAAACCATTATAGGGGTTTGGGGGAAAAAAAAGACAGGCTAGTTTACAAGCAAAATTTAAAAAGAATTATGGAGAGCTTAGAAATGCTGGGACATGCTAGATTTGAAAATACAATTGATCCTTAAACAATGCAGAGATTAAGGGAACCAATCTGAAGCCTTACCAATAACAAACAGTCAATTAACAAACACTTTGTATGTTATATGTATTATATGCTGTATTTTTTTTTTTTTCGATGGAGTTTTACTCTTGTTGCCCAGGCTGGAGTGCAGTGGCGTGATCTCTGCTCACTGGCACCTCCTCCTCCCGGGTTCAAGCAATTCTCTTGCCTCAGCCTCCCGAGTAGCTGGGATTACAGACACCCATTGCCATGCCTGGTTTATTGGTGGAAACCCTGCCCCCGATATTTACTGTGGATTATTTTCTATTTCCTAGGTGTCTGGGCTGATATGAGAAGTAAAGGGAAAGAGCACAGGAGACAGAAATTTAAAACTGGGTGTCCGGGGGAGACATCACATGTCGGCAGGTTATGTGATGTTCCCCAAGCCATAAAACCAGCAAGTTCTTATTAGGGATTTTCAAAAGGGGAGGGAGTGCCCGAATAGGGTGTGGGTCACAGAGGTCACATACTTCACAAGGTAATAAAATATCACAAAACAAATGGAGGCAGGGCGAGATCACAGGACCACCACCGGATGGGGCAAAATTAAAATTGCTAATGAAGTTCTGGGCACCCATTGTCATTGATAACATCTTACCAGGAACAGGGTTTGAGAGCAGAAAACCTGTCTAACCAAAATTTATTAGGTAGGAATTTCCTCATCCTAATAAGCCTGGGAGCACTACAGGAGACCAAGGCTTATTTCATCCCTTCAGCTTCGACCCTAAAAGGCGGCTGCCTTAAGGGGGCCATCTATAGACTTACCCTCAGGGCGCATTCTCTTTCTCAGGAATGTTCCTTACTGAGAAAAAGAATTCAGCGATATTTCTCCTATTTGCATTTGAAAGAAGAGAAATATGGCTGTCTTCTGCCTGGCTCACCGGCAGTCAGGCTCCAAGTCTTATCTCTCTTGTTCCCTGAAGATTGCTATTATCCTGTTCTTTTTTCAAGGTGCCCAGATTTCATATTGTTCAAACACATATGCTCTACAAACAATTTGTGCAGTTAATGTAATCATCACAGGGTCCTGAGGTGACATTCATCCTCCTCAGTTTATGAAGATGATGGGATTAAGAGATTAAAGTGAAGACAGGCATAAGAAATCACAAAGGTATTGATTGGGGAAGTGATAAGTGTCCATGAAATCCTCACGATTTATGTTCTTCTGCCATGGCTTCAGCTGGTCCCTCTGTTTGGGGTCCCTGACTTCCTGCAACACTGGTTAATTTTTTTTTTTCTTTTTCTTTTTTTTCTTGAGATGGAGTCTTGCTCTGCCATCCAGGCTGGAGTGCAGTGGCACCATCTCGGCTCACTGCAAGCTCTGCCTCCTGGGTTCATGCCATTCTCCCGCTGCAGCCTCCCAAGTAGCGGGGACTACAGGCACCTGCCACCATGCCTGGCTAATTTTTTGTATTTTTAGTAGAGACGGGATTTCAACATGTTGGCCAGGCTGGTCTGGAATGCCTGACCTCTGGTGATCCACCCTCCTTGGCCTCCCAAAGTGCTGTGATTACAGAAGTGAGCCGTTGCACCTGGGCTATATACTATACTCTTATAATAAAGTAAGCTAGAGAAAAAATGTTATTAAGAAAATCATAAGGAAGAGAAAACATATTTAGGATTCATTAGATGGAAGTGAATCATCATAAAGGTCTTCATCTTCATCATCTTTGTATTGAGTAGGCTGAGGAGAAAGCAGAAGAGGAGTGGTTGATGTTGATGTCTCAAGGTGTGACAGAAGCAGAAGAAAGTTCAAGTGTAAGTGGACCCACACAGATCCAACCTATGTTGTTCAAGGGTCAACTGCAATATTGTCTTTAATCTTCATCCTCTCCAATCAGTAAACATTCCCAAGCAAAAAACAAAAACGAAACAAAAAATTATTGGGGCAAAGCTCAAAAAAACTACCAGACCCTTAAAATATTTTCTTATAGATAAAAATAAACAAAACCAAGGTCTTGACAGCTATGCCATTTTTAAGTCTTCTAAGTAAAGTGGCACTTACTAGATTCTTATACCTGAATAAACAGACTCCTAATATGATGAAGTAATTAGTCTCTCAAAAGCTTGATAAGAATAATGTCTCCAAAAGATTTAATGAAGCTACAGGTACCTGTAGTTGACTGTAATTGAATACATTAAAACAAAAATTGAGAGTTCTGTATTTGTAAGAATGTTGCTAGTTTTTCAAGATGTTGAAAAAGACTTTAAGTCCACCACTTAGTATAGGCAGGGAACAAATTTAATGTGCCAATGAGGCAAATGAAAAGGTCTGTAGAGTAGAACCTCTCTCAGAAAGTCAAAACCAGTGTCTGGCTAAGAAAATTTTCTACCTTAAGATAAGGAGGATATGATGTTTGCCCAGGAGTTAGGAACTCCTGGGGATCAGTGGCTTCAGTATATTTCTCATTTTTTATGTTTTCAAATCAGAGTGTTTATTGCACTTATTCTACTCCTATTCTACAATCATGTGTAGGCATATGGATAGAGAATAATCTGTATTTTTGGCTACTAGGTCCGTATATAAAAATAACTGATTCCAGACCCAAAGTAGATTATCAGATCCTGGGTACCAGTTGGTAAATCTTTGGGAAGAGGCAGATTAATTTTGTGTGGGAAAGAATCATGTAAAACTGTAACTAAGAGAGTGGACAAGTGATATATTTAATTACATTTTTGTAATTCTTAACCTCTACCTGAATAGATATCCTGTGCCATGTGACTTGCTTTGGCCAATTAGATATTAACAGGCATGATAGAATGGGGGGTTAAAATATGCTTATGTGAGTGGCCTTTCTTTCTTGCTTTACTGGTTCTCCTTCAGCTGATATCAACACATGCAAAGTAGATTTAGTTAAATGTGTAGTAAAAGCCAGGCACCATTGATCTGTGTCTGTAGAGGAGATTCACAACTGACCCTTGCCTAAATGTGATGACTTATAGCTCCATTTAGAACTATAAACATGGGAATAGATGCATGTTGATGTATTATTCTGAGTTTTGGAGTGTATTTTATGCAACATTGTTATGGCAGTAGCTGACTGATACAATTATAAGCCATAAATTTTGTACTGGAGGAAATAACTGCTTTTAGAGGAAGATAAACTTTCTTGGCTTAAACTAATAAAGGAGGATACTTCTTCCTGTTAATAAAACCAACCATGGTAATCAAAAGGTTTCCATCAAAAATCATCATTTTGGAAAAAAAATGTTATTCATCTTATTTCAGAAAAATAGCTTTAGGCTATGAAAGAGAAGGAGAGCTCAGAGAATCTATCTTTCCATTAAAACTTCATAAAGCAAAGTTTAACTATGGAACTGCATGCTATTTATAAAATTGAAGACCTTAACAATAACTTAGTTCTTTGATTTTTCTTACCTGACACTAATTTGAAATGAAGAAAAACAAATTTATATAATAGGTTATTATGATAATTTCAAATTTTTAAGTTGGCTTAGTATTCTAAATTTCATGTATTTGAAATTACCTCAGAAAGCAAAACCCATCATAATCATCATATCATTATCATCGTATATTCCTCTTAAAACTTTCTATATTTTTTTCTGTATTTGTGTCGTCCATACAAAAGACATAAGACTATTAATTTTTGTACTTTGAGGAGGTGTTATCTAAATGCAATGTGGAATGAGAGTGAAAATGTTATATGTTGTAATCCAATTGTGCTCTTCTGTTTCAAGGGTTTGATATTTTAAACACTATCAATATTGTATATGTTTTATTAAATTATTCTCTAAATGCTCTCTTGTTATAATTTTTAAGTTTGGATTATCCCATATATTTCTCTCAAAATTTTATATATGATTTTGGTGTAATTTCCTGGTATCTCTGATTGGTTTAATAGACTTAAAAGTACACAAGCCAGGCGTGGTGGCTCACACCTGTAATTTGAGCACTTTGGAAGGCCAAGGTGGGCCAATAGCTTGAGCTCAGGAGTTCCAGACCAGCCAGGGCAACATGGTGAAACCCTGCCTCTGCAAAAAAAATAAAAAATAAAAAAATTAGCTGGATACGGTGTTGCACACCTATAGTCTTAGCTACTCAGGAGACTGTGGTGAAAAGATTGCTTGAGTCCAGGAGGTCAAGGCTGCAGTGAGTCATGATCTCACCACTGCACTCCAGCCTGGGCAACAAAGTGAAGCCCTGTCTAAAAGAGAAAGAAAAAAACAAAACAAAACTATACAACATATACAACATACATTTTTATAGACATATTCATAGGGCTTCAAAATTGCCCAAAAATTATAAACAATGATATTAGCAAAGATAAAACATAAACCTTAAAATATATTCTATATTTAGGTCTAGAAAAAGAATGCTCAAAAATGATCTTTTAACAGTCTCTCATTTTTTAAATGTATTTTTAAAGCACACTATAATTTTATTCATTGCATTTTTCGTAATTATTGTTGTTGAAGAAACTGGGTTAAATTTAATAGTGTTTTCAATAGTCTGACTTTTCCAGATTACATTCTCACAATGTATAGTAACATGTTTTCATGTCCTCTGTATTTTCTATAAATTGGTAGTAGCATATACAGAATATTAGATTCAGGTTATATAATATATTTTTTAAAAGAGTACTTTATAGGGGGAATTATGATCTTATATTTGGAGGGACATAATGGCTGATTCTGTTTTTTATTTTGTAATATTAGACACTGATTGATGATGCCTAAATTCATTCATATATGAGTAGTCTCAAAATGGTGGTATTTTTGATCACATTCTTTGTATTTTAAACCAAAATATTACTCCAAAATGAAAATTTATCCTATTAAATATTTAGTAATAACTATTAAGAAACAAAGGATAAATGGTTAAGACTTTTATTCCTCACTCTTTTACTTTTTTGTTTTTATTTATTTATTTTTTATTTTTGAAGAACAGGTGGTGTTTGGTTACATGAACAACTTCTTTTTTTTTTTTTTTTGAGACAAAGGTGCTCTGTCGCCCAGGCTGGAGTGCAGTGGCATGATCTTGGCTCACTGAAAGCTCCGCCTCCTGGGTTCATGCCATTCTCCCTTCCTAGCCTCCTGAGTAGCTGGGACTACAAGCTCCCACCACCAGGCCCGGCTTTGTTTTGTATTTTTAGTAGAGACAGGGTTTCACTGTGTTAGCCAGGATGGTCTCGATCTCCTGACCTTGTGATCCACCCGCCTCAGCCTCCCAAAGTGCTGGGATTACAGGCATGAGCCACTGCACTCGGCTCATGGATTTCTTTAGTATTGATTTCTGAGATTTTGGTGCACCTATCACCAAAGCACTATACACTGTACCCAGTGTCTAGTGTTTTATCCCTCACGAACCCTGCACCCTTTCCCTTGAGTCCCTAAAGTCCATTGTACCATTCTTGTGCATTTGCATCCTCATAGCTTAGCTCTGACTTATGAGTGAGAACACGTGATGTTTGGTTTTCCATTCCTGAGTTACATCACTTAGAATAATGTTCTCCAATTCCATCCAGGTTGCTATGAGTGTCATTATTTCATTCCTCTTTATGACTGAGTATTCCATGTTTTATGTATATATACTACAATTTCTTTATCCACTTGTTGATTGATGGGTATTTGCGCTGGTTCCATATTTTTGCAATTTCAAATTGTGGTACTATAAATATGCATGTGCAAGTATCTTTTTCATATAATGATTTATTTTCCTCTGGGTAGATACCCAGAAGTGGGATTGCTGGATCAAATGGTAGTTCTACTTTTAGTTCTTTAATAAATCTCCACACTGTTTTCTATCATGGTTGTACTAGTTTACATACCCCCAACCGTGTAAAAGTATTCCCTTTGTACCACATCTATGCCAACATCTATTATTTTTTAATTTTTTGATTATGGCCATTCTTGAAGGAGTAAGGTGGTATTGCACTGTGGTTTTGATTTTTCATTTCTCTGATCATTAGTGATATTGAGTATCTTTTCATATATTTGTTGGCCTTTTGTATATCTTCTTTTGAGAATTGTCTATTTATGTTCTTAGCCCACTTTTTAATGGTCTTGTTTGTTTTTTTCTTGCAGATTGGTTTGACCTCCTTATAGATTCTGGATGTCATTTGTCAAATGTATACATTGCAAACATTTTCTCCTATACTGTGGGTTGTCTGTTTGTTCTGCTGATGGTTTCTTTTGCTGTGCAGAAGGTTTTTGGTTTAATTAAGTACCATCTATTTATCTTTGTCTTTGTTGCATTTGCTTTTGGGTTCTTGGTCATGAAGTCTTTGCCTAAGCCAATGTCTAGAATGGTTTTATTCTAATACTGTCTTCTAGAATTTTTATGGTTTTGAGTCTTAGATTTAATTCCTTGATCCAAATTGAGTTGATTTTTGTATAAGGTGAGAAGTGAGGATCCAATTTCATTCTTCTACATGTGGCTTTCCAATTATTACAGCACCATATGTTGAATAGGGTGTAGTTTCCCCAAATAATGAATTCATTAACTATGACTAGTTTTTATATATTTTATCTTTAGAAATTCATAAATGTAAATGAGTTTTAAATGTGCTAATCAAGTGCAATAATAATTCTTACTAACACTCATTTAACTTATCTTTTATTTGTGATAGCCTCTTCAAGTTGGATTCTTAAGTGTTTACTCCTATCCTAGTAGTATGATTAGTTTACTCTCTATCTCATATGAAAATATATCATTGATTTTTCTTCAAAATTTTTAAATAAATAAATCATAAATCTTCATAATTTTTAAGACTATTGATTTTAGGGAATTATGGTACAATTCTATTTGCATATTTTTAATTAATGAAATGCTAAAAGGAATTGAACATGAAGTGAAAACTGGACAGAATATCAGGAGACAGCTATGAGAAGAGGTTTGACTTTTAAAAGTAATAGAGAAACTTTTGGTTTAAGATCCAACATGTGAAGAGTTTAGAAGTTGGCCCTCCCTTCTGTAGGAGCAAGAAAAAGGTGAACAGGGCAGGTGCAGTGGCTCATGCCTGTAATCCCAGCACTTCAAGAGATGGAGGAGGGCAGATCACTTGAGCCCAGGAGTTTGAGACCAGCCTACACAATATGGTGAAACCTGATCTCTACAAAAAATACAATAATATGGTGGGCGTGGTGGTGTGTGCTTGTAGTCCCTATGGCTTGGGAGGCTGAGCTGGGGATTGATCATGGCACTTCAGTCCAGCCTGGTCAACAGAGCCAGACCCTGTCTCAAAAGAAAAGAAAAAGGTAAATGAGGTGGATTGGCTCTGTGTCCCCACTGAAATCTCTTCTCAAATAGTAATCCCCACATGTTGAGGGACGGACCTGGTGGGAGGTAACTGGATCATGGGGGCAGTTTCTCTCATACTGTTCTCATGATTGTGAGGGAGTTCTCATGAGATCTGAGGGTTTAAAAGTGGCAGTTTTCCTGCTTTTCTTTCTCTTTCCTGCCACTTTGTTAAGATGCTTGCTTCCCCTTCACCTTTCATTACAATAGCAAGATTCCTGAGGCCTTTGCAACCATGCAGAACTGAGTCAATTAAACCTCTTTCCTTTGCAAATTATCCAGGATCAGGTAGTATCTTTATGGCAGTGTGAAAATGGGAAATGGTACCAGCAGAGTCTGCTGCTGCTTATAAATAAAACCTGAAAAACTGGAAACAACTTTGGAACTGGGTAATAGGCAGAGTTTGGAACAGTTTGGAGGGCTCAGAGGAAGAGAGGAAGATGTTGGAAAGTTTGGGACTTCCCAGAGACTTGTTGAACAGTTTAAACTAAAATGCCGATAGTGATATGGACAATAAAGTCCAGGTTGTGGTGGTCTCAGATGGAGATGAGGAACTTACTGGGGACTGAAGCAAAGGTCACTCTTTCTATGCTTTAGCAAAGAGATTGACAACATTCTGCTCCTGCCCTAGAGATCTTTGAAGCTGTGAGAGATAATTTAGAGTATCTGACAGAAGAAATTTCAAAGCAGCAAAGCATTTGAGATGTGACCTCGCTTGTTCTTAAAGTATTCAGTTATATGTGTTCACAAAGAGATGGTTTAAAATCGGAACTTATATTTAAAAGGGAAGCCAAATGTAAATCTTTGGAAAATGTGCAGTGTGATCATGTGGTAGAAATACCCATTTTTCTAGGGAGAAATTCAAGCTGCAGAAATTTGCATGAACAATGAGAAACTGCATGTTAATAGCCAAGACAATGGGGAAATGTCTCCAGGGCATGTCAGAGACCTTCAGGGCAGCTCCTCCCATCATAAGCCCTGAGGCTTAGGAGAGAAAAATTCTTTCATGGGCTGAGCCCAGGCCCTGCTGCTCTGTGCAGCCTCAGAACAATAGTGCCCTCCACCCCAGCCACCCCAGCTCCAGTTGTGGCTAAAAAGGGCCAAGCTACAGCTCAAACCATTGCTTCAGATGGCACAAGCCCTAAGCCTTGGCAGTTTTCATATGGTGTTGGGCCTGCATGTGCACAGAAGTCAGGAGTTGAGCTTTGGGAATCTCCACCTAGATTTCAGATGATGTATGGAAACACCTGGATGTCCAGGCAGAAGTCTGCTAGAGGAGTGGAGCCCTCATGGAGAACCTCTGTGAGGGCAGTACAAAAGGGAAATGTGAGGTTGGAGCTCCAACATAGAGTCCCCAAGGGGACACTGCCTAGTGGAGCTGTGAGAAGAAGACCACAGTCCCCTAGAACCTGGAAAAGTATATTCACCAACAGCTTACACCATGCACCTGGAAAAGTCACAGGCACTCAATGCCTCCCTGTGAAAGCAACCACAGTAGCTGTACCCTGCAGAGCCACAGGGATGGAGATGCTCAAGGCTGTAGGGGCCCATTCCTTGCATCAGCATGCCTTGGATGTGAGATGCAGTGTTAAAAAAAGATTTGGGAGCTTAAAGATTTAATGACTATCTGGCAAAGTTTCAGACTTGCATGGGGCCTATGACCCCTTGTTTTGGCCAATTTCTTTCATTTGGAGTGAAACATTAACCCAATGTTTGTACCCCTATGTATCTTGGAAGTAACTAACTTGCTTTTGATATTACAGGCTCATAGGCAGAAAGGACTTGTCTCAGATGAGACTTTGGACTTGAACTTGTAAGTTAGTGCTGGAATTAATTAATGCTTTGGGGGACTGTTGGGAAGACATGATTGGTTTTGAAATGTGAAACGGATATGAGATTTGAGAGGGGCCTGGGGTAGAATGATATGGTTAGGCTTTGTGTCTCAACACAAATCTTATCTTGAATTATGATCAATCCCCACGTGTTAAGGGAGGAACCTGGTGGGAGGTAACTGGATTATGGGGATGGTTTCCTCCATGCTGTTCTCCTGATAGTGAAAGAGTTCTCAGGAGATTTGACGGTTTTATAAGGGGCTCTTCCCCATTCACTGTCTCTCCTGCTACCTTGTGAAGAGGCTTTCTGCTTCCCCCTCACCTTCTCCCATGATTGTAAGTTTCCTGAGGCCTCCCCAGCCATGTGGTGCTGAGTCAATTAAATCTCTTTTAAAAATAAAATTACCCAATCTCAGCAAGTATCTATATAGCAGTGTGAAAACAGAGTAATACAGTGAACAATCTGAAAACTAATGACATCTGATTACCTGAAGCAAACCCACTGGAGCCATAAACTGGTAGGTACTTTTAAATGGTCATTTTGATAAACTTTTAGAGATGAGTGTACGTACACTAGCTTGAGAGTGAGAAATTCCTGAGGGCCACAGTCTTAGAAGAGGGCAGCTTTCATGGGTGTTACCTCCAGAAACCCATCCAAGTTCACATAGTGAAAAACAAAGAAAGATCCCATTAAGGGTTTGACAAGAGTAGAGAAAGAAAACAAAAAATACTTTGAAATAAACACAGAGTGTTCTTCTAATTAAAAGCATACTCTACAGGGGAAAAGACTACCAGAATCTTAGCCTACTAAACAAAAGGGCATTTCTCCTACTCTAGATCCCATTAGACTTCCTATATCACTTAAGGAGAGGAGCAAAAAAAAAAAAAAAAAAAAAAAAAAAAATTGCTTAAGACACACTCATGAAGATTTTAAGATTAAAGCCCAAAGGCAAAGGCCTACTGAAAAAAAAAAATCAAGAATTAATCACAAGATAAGGAAACTTTTCTTTCTCCACACCAAATGATCACACCAGTAGGACTCCAGTATAATAATAATGATTACAACTGAAACAGCATTAAGATTCACACTCTATCTGATGTGGCACTTATGAACCCCAAAGACAACAGGGGAAACAGAAACATGGACACAAGAGGAATGGACATCCTCTGGCATCTTTCACTACAACATTAATGGCAGTCCATCCTCTAGCCAGATTAACATAAAACTTCACATAAAAGGTCTGATTAACTCAGTTGGTATTACCTGACACATCAAGTCCTGTTTTCAAAAAGAGTCAAGCTATGCTCAAAGAAAAGAAATAATAATCTGAAAGGAAATAGTTAGACCCAGATATCTAGGTGCACCATATCTAGACACATATATGGTAGGAATATTGGAATTATCAGGCTGGTAATTTAAAACAACTATAATGAATATGCCATTGGCTCAAAAGAAAAAATAAGATAACATGCAAGAACAGTCTTAGATCATTCTGTCCTTCTAAAACAGAATACATAAGACTGGGTTATTTATAAATGAAAGATGTTTATTCTATTATGGTTCGGAAACTAAAAACATCCAAGATCAGGGTGCCAGCATCTGGTATTGACCTTCTTTCTGGGTCCACACATGACAAAAGAGAAGTGAAACCACACCTATAAGCCTTTTTTTTTTTTTTTTTTGGAAACGGAGTTTTGCTCTTGTCTCCCCATCTGAAGTGCAATGGCCTGATCTCAGCTCACAGCAACCTCCACCTCCTAGGTTTAAGCAATTCTTCTGTGTCAGCCTCACAAGTAGCTGAGATTACAGGTGCCTGCCACCACATCTGGCTAATTTTTGTATTTTTTAGTAGAGATGGTGTTTCACCACATTGCCCAGGCTGGTCCTGAACTCCTGACCTCAGGTAATCTACACGCCTCAGCCTCCCAAAGTGCTAGGATTACAGGTGTGAGCCACCATGCCTGGCCACAAGCTTTTTTTTAATAGTGGCATTAATCCAACAATGAGGGAGGATCCCTCATGAGTTAAATACCTGTCATTAGGTCCCAACTCTCAACACTATCGCACTGGTAATTAAGTTTCCAACGCATGGATTTTGGCGGGTGCAAACCCATTTAAACCATAGGAAGCACATAGGTAATTTAAGGAGAAAGATGGCAATTCAAAGGAAGAATTAAAAGGAAATGGTAGAAATAAAAAAACATATAACAGAAATGAAAATTTCTAATGGCGTCATACTGGGTATGGACAAACAAATAATCAATGAGTTTAAATATGGGTTGGTACTAACTTTCAACACTGAAGGACAAAAAGTATGATTAAAAATATCCAAAGTTGAAAGGACAATATCAAAGGATGTAATACACACATAATTATTAGAATATAAAAAGAATAAGACAGAGAGAAGAAAGAATTGAAGTTATAATGGCTCAGAACTTTCAAAAATTACTGAAATACATCAAGTCAGGGATCCAGGAACCTCAGAGAACAAAATACTAATTAGAGAGCAAAAAAGTAAAACTGAAAAATCTGTAAAAACCTACACCAAAATATGTCATATACAAACTGCAGAAAACCAAACACAATGAGATATTCTTGAAATAAGTCAAAATGAAAACTAACAAACTTTACTTCTAATGGAATGAGGATAAAAATTAGAAGAAGCTGCTTGATAGAAATTGTAAAAACAGAAAGAGTATAGAGTAAAATATTTAAAGTGCTAAAATTTTTACAGAATTTTAAATACTCACCAATGTAAAATTCTTTATCCAAGAAAATTATACTTCAAAAGAAAAATATGAATAAAGACTATTTCAAACAAAAAAAAGACATAATTTATTACCAACGGAATGACCTTGAAAAAATGTTCAAAATGCAAAGTTTGTCAGTCAAGAAGGAACATAATGTTGGCCAGTAGAATGAGTTGAATAGTTGCCCCAAAAGGGTATGTCCAAATATTAACCCCTAGTACCTGTCAATGTGACCTTATTGGGAAATGTGATCTTTGCTGATATAATTAAGAATGTCCCCAATTAAAGATGAGGAGTATAGCCAATGATCCCTGTACTTAAATGGAAAAGGAGAAGAATATTTGAAATACAGAGACACAGTGGAGAGTCATGTAAAGGCAGAGTCAGAGATTGGATTGATGTATCGACAAGGCAAGGTACACTAAGACTTGATATCAGCCACTGGAATGTGAGAGAGACAGACATGGGAAAGATGGTCCCTCAGAACCTCCAGAAGGGACCAGCCCTCCTGACACCTTGATTTGGGATTTCTGATCTCCAAAATTGTTGGAGAATATTTTTTTTTCCACCAAGCTTGTGTTAATTCATTACAGCTTCCCTAGGAAACTAAGACAGATTCTGGCACTATTAAGTAAGGTAACAAATGTATACTTCTAAATTTGGAAATTGTGTTAGAATTGAATAATGGAGAGAGACTGTAAGAACTTAGATGCACATGGTAGCATGACAGAAAAGCCTAAATTAACTTGCAGAGATTGTTGGTAGATATATGAATGTTAAAAGTCACTCTCATGA
The DNA here is from genome assembly GCF_037993035.2 of Macaca fascicularis. NCBI lineage: Eukaryota > Metazoa > Chordata > Mammalia > Primates > Cercopithecidae > Macaca > Macaca fascicularis. The sequence goes on from NC_088385.1 coordinate 93,947,688, forward strand.
GAATTCAGGACAAAATCAGAAAGCTGTTATTGGAGACTGGAGGAATGGTAGTCCTTGTCATAACGTGGCATAAACTTGACTGATTTTTTTTTTTAACCGTTGGCTGTAAAGCAGAATTTGTAAGGGACTAAACTGGATATTTAGTTGAGGATATTTCTAAGCAGTTGTTGAAGCTGCAGCTTGTTTCTCTTTTTCTGCTGCTTTTAATGAAACTTGAGGGGAAATAAACAAATTACAAGATGAATTCCTAAGCAAAAAGGAGCAAACATTCAATAATTTGGGAAGTTCCTGGTCGAACTAGATTGCAAAGGAATCTAAAATTTTAAAACTTGACTTTTGGAAAAGCATGTTCTGGAGAGTAGGCCAAGGGTTTAGCTAGAACAATTTTGACTGATAAGAATAAGTCTGAAATGCAGCAATTTAATTAACCATCTTAGCAAGTGCCAGGAATACAGATGAATGTAACTAGGAAGGATTTCTGGAGAACTTTATTCGAAAATCCTTATGAATTGCACAAAAGACCAACACGTTTTCTTGGAATGTTATAGCAGCAGAAACACTGCCAGAAAGGGACATAGGCTGTAAAACAAAGCGGGTTGTCAGGCAAAACTATGAAGACATAAAGTTACAGTGATCTTTTTACCATTATCAGTCAGTTTCAATTATTTTCCTGCTCAAAATCATCAAATGCTATAACTTTATAACACTTGGCTTCTGATAGTATAATTACATCTTTTTCTTCTTCGATATTTCCCTATTTTTATCTATTTGCTTTTCGATATTAATTTTAGAAAGATCATGTCAATTTTTACTATATACAAATGTGTATATGATTATCAGAAGGGTGGCACTTTTGGCAACTTTGAAAAAATTGTTTAGGAGAATTTTATGAAAATTGGAAAGATTTTATATACTTCAGACTTGGTTTTAAAGAAAATCATCATGCAGTTCCATTCTGTATGACTGAGAAAATATGGATAGCCTTCTACTTCTCTGTGATAGACTGAATAAGTTTACTGGTCACAAGAAATAAGTAATATGACTTTTCCATATACTTTCTATTATCTATAGAAGATAATTTCTATCAGATATAAATTAAAATAATCAGGATAAGTGTTCATTTTACATACCTGTTCATTTTCCATCATTATGGTACAAGTAAGGGATTACATGAAGATTCATTTTTATTTTAATTTAAATGGGTTTCACTTGTAAAGTGAATTTTGTTGTGGTTCATGGGATATATTTCATAGCAAACTGAATTGTCTACCTTCACAAATTGATGTGGATCAGGGGGGAAACTTTATTTCCTGCAAAAATTTTAATATCTAGAAAGAAATATGAAATTTACTCTTGTAATCATCTGTGGTTTTACTGCATTAAGAATTCTATTTATTTAAGCAAATGAAATAGCTTGCATTTAGGAATATCCCTCTGTGCTTCTCTACAGTATTACATGTTAATATGTTTAATATATTCAATATCTTCAGATGTTTTATACATAATCACATGCATTTATGCTAGGATTTGGGTTTAATAACTGTAATAAATTTGATCTATCAGCAAAGACTCTATGAGCTTTCACCTAGTAACACACACAGAATGAAAACCATAAACATTGTAATCTTGGGAAATTTTCATTTTCAGCTCTAAATAATTAATATTTTTCTTCATGTTAAATGCATACCACATTTTAAGAACTTTTAATTTTTTTGAATTTTAAGTTACTATTATGTTGTAAAATCTCTAGCCTTTTTTCATTCAAAATGATATTTCACTGTTAGAAATTATACTTCCACATTGATTAAAATTAATATGACATTAACATTAGCTAGATTTAAAAGAATACAAATGATAATATACAAACACAAATTACATTTACTCAAAATATTTTTGAGTGAATGTTGATACTACATTTACTCAGAAATTAGCAGTCAACTCTTCTGCAGTAATTTATATTACTATTTGCTCATTACAAAAACGCAAATTATTTCTTTCCCCACTCCCTGACAAAGTGCTAGTTAACTGAAAGCAGTCTGAGGCACTATTTGTTGGCTAACAATTTGTCTTCCTCAGTTTATTAAACCAAATTTTGTTCAAGCAGCAATATGCTTAATTAACATAAGCCTCTTCACCACCCCCCAGGGATGGATTATTATTTGTCTAAAACAATCTTAGTCATGTTATATCCTCTATAAGTTCCTACTACGGAGTGAAAGTGTGACCTGATTCTGATCCGTGAGTCAAAAATGTCTGATAGGTGGGATATTGAGGAGGCTTCTCACTCCTGATTAAAAATAAATAAAGAGAACATTCCCTTTTCTTCTTCTTGCTTAAATGTAGTTTTTGTGAAGATGTGATAATTGAAGTTTTAGCAGACATCTTTAGGCTATGAAATGACAAACCTAAAAACAAAAAGCTAGCATCATTTATTAGAAGCACAGTAAAAGCCTGATTACTAACCAAAGAGTTATTGCATACTTATTGGAAATATTTATATCTAGATTACTTGTTAGATAAAGTAACAAAATGTTTCTATTTAAGGTTTTGTTCCAGGGCTATGCAGTCATCTTAATTGATATAGGTTCTTCTATTATTTCAAAGTTTAAATTCCAAATAAATAAACATAGTTAACAATGACAAACAACAACAACAACAACAACAACAATGACTATGCTGGGTAATAAGCATAACAACTAACATTAATTATACAGCATGTAGTACAAAATACAGTGGGAACTTTACACTTTGTTATAAATTTATATTACTGTCATCACTTACAATGTATATACTAGATATTTCACTTCAATGAAAGTAGTGCTGGCATGGACTTTTTAAAAAAAAAAAAAAATATATATATATATATATATATATATATATTTTTTTTTTTTTTGAGATGCAGTCTCGCTCTGTCCCCAGGCTGGAGTGTAATGGCAACTTCTCAGCTTACTGCAACCTCCGCCTCCTGGGTTCTAACCAGTCTCCTGCTTCAGCCTCCTGAGTAGCTGGACTACAGGCATGCGCCACCATGCTCTGCTAATTTTTGTATTTTTAGTAGAGACTGGGTTTCACCATGTTGACCAGGATAGTCTCGATCTCCTGACCTCATGATCTGCCCATCTCAGCCTCACAAAGTGCTAGGATTACAGGCGTGAGTCACCATGCCTGGCCTTCTTTTTTTTTTTGTATTTTTATGTGTGTGTGTGTGTGTGTGTGTGTTTTCATGTAACTTTTGTTTTTAATCCAGTATTACTTTTCCAAACAGGTGATACATCATTTTTACTCTTTATTCTTTTTATAACATATATTAATAGGTATTATAAAAATATTAGAATTGCTACTCATCAAACTACTTAAATAACGTTGAACCTATGGTTCAACACAACTCCAGACCCCAGTTTTCCAAGAGTCATGCCATAGTAATAACAAATTTTATTTACATTTTGGAATCATAAGAAATGTTGATCATGGTTTAGGTTCCATAGCCTACATCCCAAACCACATTTCATATTAAACTTCACAATGGTTGGGTGAGATTAGAATTTATTTATTTTTCTTAACATCCTATTTCTCAGGATATCATATCATAGAAAAAAATATGTGAGTCATGTTCCTTATCCTTCAGAATGTACAGAGGTATCAAAGACAGCTCATTCTTAAAACTGTGGAATTATTTTTTGTATAATCTCCCTAGATCATTCTGCTGTGATATATAACCCTGAAATTTTGATTTGGGGATCTTATATCTATAATATCATAAACAACCCTCATCCCCTTTTTTTCAAATCCCCTAATTTGTGCATCTTACTTTTTTTTTTTTTTTAGAGTTCTGTCCCCTGATCCGTTGGGTAATTACACATTGATATGATCATTCCATATAGACAGAAGTCATGAAATGTAATAAATCATGAAACATACAAAATACTATAACTTAAGTCCATTTTACTTAGTAATATGCAGTATCTTCTAATTTTTGAACAAATTAAAGAATAGTATAATTCCTACATTATCCTTGTCATGTAACTGAGTTTTTTCATGAATATTTCTGATTGTTTTCCACATATATTAAAAATAAGTGTTTTTACCACCTCCATCAAAATTAATTACATATTTTTATTTTTAACTATAATTGTGTGTCCACAATAGTTTTGATTTCAAAGAAGTTTTAAATTATCTGTGTTTGCATATAATACATAGAATTTTCATTTATACAGAACATTGTTATTTTAAGAGCATTGTTTGCATAATGTGATATGAGAGCTCAAAAATGATGGGGGAAATGCCTATGCTTTTTAGACTGCACAGCATTGTATCTATGGTCAACATAAACATTTCAGGCCTGTTGCTTAGCAACCAGCATGCAAGAAAACATATTTGCATCAGTCCTTGCAGAAGAAGGACTTACGATGTTTGTTATTTGGTATTACGTGTATTAGTCTTCAGCAATTTAACCAACAATATTGACTTGATTGACTTTCCAATTTCCTTTGTCACTTTAAGTTTAGTTAAGAGCTTTTACATGAAAGCACAATGAGAAAAAAATACGCCTAAAACCTGAGAGAGAAAAGGAAGGAATGAAAAAGGAAGGAAGGGAGGGAGGGAGGGAGGGAGGGAGGGAGGGAGGAAGGGAAGGCGGGAAAAAGACAAAGAATTTTATATTCAGATGTAAACAGCCATTTATTACCCTTTAGGAAAAACAAACTCTGGTCCTAATAACTGTGAAGATACTATTTCTCCCTCATATTCTGGGACAAATATTACTATATTTTTGTAAATTTTGTCTTTAGTGAGTTTGATATAGGATAATTCAAATGAAAAAGACAAAAATAGAAACCTACAACCACATTTTGTGAATATTGGTTCTTTTATCACACACATTATATTAAAATACCTTTGACAAGTGTTTTAGTCCGTTCTCACAGTTCTATGTAGAAACACCTGAGATTGGGTAATTTACAAGGAAAAGAGGTTTAATTGACTCACAGATCCGCATGGGTGTGAGGCCTCAGGAAACTTACAATGATGGCTGAAGGGGAAGGGGTTCAGAAAGGCACCTTCTTCACAGGGTGGAAGGAGAAGTGCTGAGCAAAGGGAGAAAAGTCCCTTATAAAATCATCAGATCACATGAGAACTCACTCACTATCATGAAAACAGCATGGAGGTAACTGCCCCCATGATTCAGTTACCTCACAGTGGGTCCCTCCCATGTCATGTGGGGATTATGGGAACTACAATTCAAGATGCAATTTCAGTGGGGATATGGCCAAACTATATCAACAAGTTATACATTTCTACTTAAATTTCATGATGACATCAGTAGCATTCTTAGACTCTCACAATGAATTACTTTCATTTTTATTTTATCTGTAAAGGCTTAAAAAATCATGGGAGCATAACAAGCTACAATGAACAATATTAAGCAACATTATGAAATTATGATGATTGTTGCTTATTCATTACTACTAACAGATAACTTATTTACATAAAATTAAGATTTGTATATTCTACTTTGTTTTGTTTTGTCTTTTGCTGATAATGGCAGAACTGTGATGTTGACTGTCTAGACTAGAAATAGGTTGTTATCCACAATTATATGTTATTGTTCCCCATATGTAATAGGCAACTATGTCTTGCCTAATTCTATTACCTATTTTTTTCCTCAGATTGAAACTATTTTCATACTCACTACATTTACTTCAGTTAATTCCGCTTTCATCCTTAGAATTCCTTCTAAATTGTTCTTTCTATTCTAGTCTTTGCTCTCCAAAGTGTAGAAATTTTTTACAGGGTGCTCCCTTACTTAAATTACTTAAAATTTAGGAAAGATCTTCTATGATCTGCACAGAAAAGTCAGAAACTCTTAGTATAACATAACACATGATTCCAAGGGTGTCCTCTGCTTGCCTTATCTTCACATTCATTCCCAAATTTCTCCTCTATTACATGCTATACTCAAACAGTGTTGAGAGACACATAATGTTCTAAATGTGCTGAGGTTTTTTTCTCTCCATTAATTTAAACATATGTTCCCCATGCATATAATCTCTTTCTCTTACCTCTTTGAAAACAATTAATTGTTAACTATCAAATTCACCATTGCTCCCTATCAAAAGCTTCTGTTTAACTCTCCTTCCCAGTAGAGTTGATTATTCCTTCATCCATATTAACACTGGAGCCAATATAAACTTCTGTTACTATATCATATTCTATTCATTTACTACTCAGCATCATTTATGTGATTAGCAAGTTTTTATATACAACTTTTTTTTTGCCTTGGGGCTATACTAATATCTTTCAGGCTTCAGAATCCATGTTTAATATATATTCAGTTGCTTAATAATGTAATATTGAAAAAATAACCCATCTATTAAAATAATGATTAAAACAGTAACATGAATTTTAAAAGGTAAGATTTATGGAGAAATTTGACTTCTTAAACACTTGACATTTGTTTTTCAGTGAAAAGAACAGTTAAATGAGATTCCTTGAATTAGAGCCAAGATTTGTCACTTACCTTCTTTACTCAACAAATATTTATTGGCCACAAATTATATATCCTACACAAAATTAAAATGACTTCTACCATTAACATATTTATAGTACCTTAGATAATGGTTTATGATAGAAGTTGGGTTGATATTAGCCATTATAAATCTGTTTATAAGATTGCAAAGAGAGATGCTTAACCTAGTCTTGCAGAATCTAAGCATGAATCAAGGAAAAGTTGTAACCTAAACTATGTTTAAAGAATAAACGAGATTGAATTAAATAAGAAAGGAGAGGAAGGGGTTGTTTGTTTTTTTCTTGTAAATTTGGTTGAGTTCTTTGTAGGTTCTGGATATTACCCTTTGTCAGACGAGTAGATTGCAAAAATTTTCTCCCATTCTGTAGGTTGCCTGTTCACTCTGATGGTAGTTTCTTTTGCTGTGCAGAAGCTCTTTAGTTTAATGAGATCCCATTTGTCAATTTTGGCTTTTGCTGCCGTTGCTTTTGGTGTTTTAGACATGAAGTCTTTGCCCATGCCTATGTCCTGAATGGTACTACCTAGGTTTTCCTCTAGAGTTTTTATGGTATTAGGTCTAACATTTAAGTCTCTAATCCATCTTGAATTAATTTTCATATAAGGAGTAAGGAAAGGATCCAGTTTCAGCTTTCTACTTATGGCTAGCCAATTTTCCCAGCACCATTTATTCAATAGGGAATCCTTTCCCCATTTCTTGTTTCTCTCAGGTTTGTCAAAGATCAGATGGCTGTAGATGTGTGGTATTACTTCTGAGGACTCTGTTCTGTTCCATTGGTCTATATCTCTGTTTTGGTACCAGTACCATGCTGTTTTGGTTACTGTAGCCTTGTAGTATAGTTTGAAGTCAGGTAGCGTGATGCCTCCAGCTTTGTTCTTTTGACTTAGGATTGTCTTGGATATGCGGGCTCTTTTTTGGTTCCATATGAACTTTAAAGCAGTTTTTTCCAATTCTGTGAAGAAACTCATTGGTAGCTTGATGGGGATGGCATTGAATCTATAAATAACCTTGGGCAGTATGGCCATTTTCACGATATTGATTCTTCCTATCCATGAGCATGGTATGTTCTTCCATTTGTTTGTGTCCTCTTTGATTTCACTGAGCAGTGGTTTGTAGTTGTCCTTGAAGAGGTCCTTTACATCCCTTGTAAGTTGGATTCCTAGGTATTTGATTCTCTTTGAAGCAATTGTGAATGGAAGTTCATTCCTGATTTGGCTCTCTGTTTGTCTGTTACTGGTGTATAAGAATGCTTGTGATTTTTGCACATTAATTTTGTATCCTGAGACTTTGCTGAAGTTGCTTATCAGCTTAAGGAGATTTTGGGCTGAGACAATGGGGTTTTCTAAATATACAATCATGTCATCTGCAAACAGGGACAATTTGACTTCTTCTTTTCCTAACTGAATATCCTTGATTTCTTTCTCTTGCCTAATTGCCCTAGCCAGAACTTCCAACACTATGTTGAATAGGAGTGGTGAGAGAGGGCATCCCTGTCTTGTGCCAGTTTTCAAAGGGAATGTTTCCAGTTTTTGCCCATTCAGTATGATATTGGCTGTGGGTTTGTCATAAATAGCTCTTATGATTTTGAGGTACGTTCCATCAATACCAAATTTATTGAGCGTTTTTAGCATGAAGGGCTGTTGAATTTTGTCAAAAGCCTTTTCTGCATCTATTGAGATAATCATGTGGTTCTTGTCTTTGGTTCTGTTTATATGCTGAATTATGTTTATTGATTTGTGAATGTTGAACCAGCCTTGCATCCCAGGGATGAAGCCCACTTGATCATGGTGGATAAGCTTTTTGATGTGTTGCTGAATCCGGTTTGCCAGTATTTTATTGAGGATTTTTTTGCATCGATGTTCATCAGGGATATTGGTCTAAAATTCTCTTTTTTTGTTGTGTCTCTGCCAGGCTTTGGTATCAGGATGATGTTGGCCTCATAAAATGAGTTAGGGAGGATTCCCTCTTTTTCTATTGATTGGAATAGTTTCAGAAGGAATGGTACCAACTCCTCCTTGTACCTCTGGTAGAATTCAGCTGTGAATCCATCTGGTCCTGGACTTTTTTTGGTTGGTAGGCTATTAATTATTGCCTCAATTTCAGAGCCTGCTATTGGTCTATTCAGGGATTCAACTTCTTCCTGGTTTAGTCTTGGAAGAGTGTAAGCGTCCAGGAAATTATCCATTTCTTCTAGATTTTCCAGTTTATTTGCGTAGAGGTGTTTATAGTATTCTCCGATGGTAGTTTGTATTTCTGTGGGGTCGGTGGTGATATCCCCTTTATCATTTTTAATTGCGTCGATTTGATTCTTCTCTCTTTTCTTCTTTATTAGTCTTGCTAGTGGTCTGTCAATTTTGTTGATCTTTTCAAAAAACCAACTCCTGGATTCATTGATTTTTTGGAGGGTTTTTTGTGTCTCTATCTCCTTCAGTTCTGCTCTGATCTTGGTTATTTCTTGCCTTCTGCTAGCTTTCGAATGTGTTTGCTCTTGCTTCTCTAGTTCTTTTAATTGCGATGTTAGAGTGTCAATTTTAGATCTTTCCTGCTTTCTCTTGTGGGCGTTTAGTGCTATAAATTTCCCTCTACACACTGCTTTAAATGTGTCCCAGAGATTCTGGTATGTTGTGTCTTTGTTCTCATTGGTTTCAAAGAACATCTTTATTTCTGCCTTCATTTCGTTATGTACCCAGTAGTCATTCAGGAGCAGGTTGTTCAGTTTCCATGTAGTTGAGCGGTTTTGATTGAGTTTCTTAGTCCTGAGTTCTAGTTTGATTGCACTGTGGTCTGAGAGACAGTTTGTTATAATTTCTGTTCTTGTACATTTGCTGAGGAGTGCTTTACTTCCAATTAGGTGGTCAATTTTGGAGTAAGTACGATGTGGTGCTGAGAAGAATGTATATTCTGTTGATTTGGGGTGGAGAGTTCTATAGATGTCTATTAGGTCTGCTTGCTGCAGAGATGAGTTCAATTCCTGGATATCCTTGTTAACTTTCTGTCTCGTTGATCTGTCTAATGTTGACAGTGGAGTGTTGAAGTCTCCCATTATTATTGTATGGGAGTCTAAGTCTCTTTGTAAGTCTCTAAGGACTTGCTTGATGAATCTGGGTGCTCCTGTATTGGGTGCATATATATTTAGGATAGTTAGCTCTTCCTGTTGAATTGATCCCTTTACCATTATGTAATGGCCTTCTTTGTCTCTTTTGATCTTTGATGGTTTAAAGTCTGTTTTATCAGAGACTAGTATTGCAACCCCCGCTTTTTTTTGTTCTCCATTTGCTTGGTAAATCTTCCTCCATCCCTTTATTTTGAGCCTATGTATGTCTCTGCGTGTGAGATGGGTCTCCTGAATACAGCAGACTGATGGGTCTTGACTCTTTATCCAGTTTGCCAGTCTGTGTCTTTTAATTGGACCATTTAGTCCATTTACATTTAAGGTTAAGATTGTTATGTGTGAACTTGATCCTGCCATTATGATAGTGGGCAAAGGATATGAACAGACATTTCTCAAAAGAAGACATTCATACAGCCAACAGACACATGAAAAAATGCTCATCATCACTGGCCATCAGAGAAATGCAAATCAAAACCACAATGAGATACCATCTCACACTAGTTAGAATGGCAATCATTAAAAAGTCAGGAAACAACAGGTGCTGGAGAGGATGTGGAGAAATAGGAACACTTTTACACTGTTGGTGGGATTGTAAACTAGTTCAACCATTATGGAAAACAGTATGGCGATTCCTCAAGGATCTAGAACTAGATGTACCATATGACTCAGCCATCCCATTACTGGGTATATACCTAAAGGATTATAAATTATGCTGCTATAAAGACACATGCACACGTATGTTTATTGCAGCACTATTCACAATAGCAAAGACTTGGAATCAACCCAAATGTCCATCAGTGACAGACTGGATTAAGAAAATGTGGCACATATACACCATGGAATACTATGCAGCCATAAAAAAGGATGAGTTTGTGTCCTTTGTAGGGACATGGATGCAGCTGGAAACCATCATTCTTAGCAAACTATCACAAGAACAGAAAACCAAACACCGCATGTTCTCACTCATAGGTGGGAACTGAACAATGAGATCACTTGGACTCAGGAAGGGGAACATCACACACCGGGGCCTATCATGGGGAGGGGGGAGGGGGGAGGGATTGCATTGGGAGTTATACCTGATGTAAATGACGAATTGATGGGTGCAGTACACCAACATGGCACAAGTATACATATGTAACAAAACTGCACGTTATGCACATGTACCCTACAACTTAAAGTATAATAATAATAAATAAATTAAAAAAAAAAAAAAAAGAAAGGAGAGGAAGAACATTCAATGGAGAGGAAACATTAGGAGCCAAGGCTTGGAGGTAAAATAATAATAATAATAATATTTGTTGGAATTGCAAATATCTAATATGTAGTTAGTGTTTTCCCTATTGCAAGGAAGTCACAGATGCGGGTTAATTTAGGTGACAAGAGTTGTTGTAAGAACATATACAGAAGCTAAAAATTATTAACTCATTCATTAAATGTTTACTGAGAACCGTGCTAAGTTTTAGAAATATAATGTTGATCACAACAGCAATTAACCTCTATTTATGGGCTTATATTCTAGTGTTTATATATTTTATAGTCCCACAAATAGTTAACACTGTTGTGACAGAACAGAACAGGGTAGTATCAACATATAAATGAAGGAAACTGATGCCTGAGAAACTCTTCTAGAAGTTAAAAAGTGAGACTTCTTGGAGACCTGAAATTCATAGAATTTAACAATACATTATGTTGAAATTCTAGAATATGAGGAAAGACAAAGAATAAGTAACTGAGTTTAGAGCCAAAGATAATGAATTCAAATTGCTTATAGGGTCATCCAAGATGACAATCTAATGTGAGAATTTTGCTGACGTTATTTTTTCACCAAGATTGAGATGGCAGAAGAGAATGTAGGTATAGATGAAGAAAGAAGTAAAACACCTTAAATATACATTAGCAAATAATATCCAATGACTGACTTCCATTGCTTCTGTTGAGAATCATTTGTCAGTATTTTTATTATTCTTGTTAAGATAAATATTCTCTTCCCTTCTTTCGTAACTTTTAGAATTGTCTCATTCCAATGTCCCTCTTCACAGGTTTACTATAATGCGCTACTGTATGTGGTTCCCTTGCCAGAGGTCAAAATCTTCCTTGAATCCATAGATTTATATTTTTAATAATTTTTAACAATATGGCTACTAACTTTTTTAACATTACTATTGCCACACTTTTATAGGACTTTATGTTTTATGGAGCATCAATTATACATGGGGAAGACCTTTCATTTATATTCTTATCTGTATGTTTCTCTTTTCTTCTCTGTGTACCTCTATTTGAATATTGTCTATTAACATGACTTATAATTTTATAACCTTATCTTACTTTGTTTTTTCTTCTCTTAAAAACAAATATTAATTTCTTATTCTTACTTTTTATGGTTTTCAGATGTAGAATATCCATTTTTCTCTTATGTATTTTGTCCATTTTCCCCTATTTTTTTCAACAGTTAATAACTCTTATTTTAAATTTTTTGGCAGGAGGCTTCAATGAATAGATACTGGGGTATCTATTGCTGTTGTATATCTGTCTTCAAGTTGTGTCACTTTCAGTAATGTTTAAAACTGGTTTATACCCATTTGAAAGACAGTAATGATCATCTGTTCCTAATTTTGCATTAAGTGAACTCATGTTCATAACATTAAATCAGATAAAGTAAAATTACTTACACTACAGAATTTAGCAAACTTCACAAATCAGAACTCTCTGTCTCTCAAAACCGTTGTATATGGTGCAGTATTTTAGCAAGGCTAGTAATTATTTTCTTTTTTATTGAATGCAACACATGGTCTATAAGATAATTACAGAAACTCCAGATAACGTTACTGTTATTTTCCTTCAGAGCAGCTCAGTCTTTCCTCTACTAGGCCAATAGAATGTTGGCTGGTAACTTTAGTATAACTGGGCTCCCAGCTGAGTGGTGGGTGCATTCAACTTTTTAGCAATCTATCTACTCAACCACCAACACTTCGAACTCACAGTTACTCCCCTGAACTCTCAGCCTTCTTGCCTCAGCAAACTCAGAGAGACAAAACTCCTTTCTGCTTTATAATGGCTGGTTAAGCTCACCCCTTTTAGCCTCTGACTCCTGGCAGCTTCACACTTCATACATGTTGACGGGAGAATTGTCTATATGTCAGTCCAAGTTCTGTGCCCTTCCCTTCTCACTGGAATCTTGACCCTCAATTTTCCAACTCTGTTTTCTTCTATTCCATGATACTTGTTTTGGCTCCATGGTTTCTCTCCTCCAGTAGTGTCCGTCTGCCTAAATAACATACAGAATTTTCTTTTTTTACATGTTTCTTCTGTGCCTCAAAGTGACAAGGATCGTAAAAAAAATTATAGCAGAAATTGTGAGCTCACATCTCTGTAGTTTTCTCTCCCCTTCAGAATCTAGATGCCTTCACTCTTTGTTGATTCAGCATCTCTCTAATAACCTTAGATTTTAAAAATATTTATATTTTATTGTTAATCAAGATTTTCTAATTGTCTTTTATAGGTACATGGGTCTATCATAAGTCACTTCCTCTTATGCAGAAGACCTGCCCTACTAGGCTAAGAATTGCTTTAAATTTAATGTTTCGGTCTCTTCGTATCTTTGAGATTTAAAATGTGTCTGACACATAAAAAGTGACAGACAGTTAAGATATTTTGCATTTGTGTACAAAATAGTCTTTCACAGTGATGCAAATTATATTACCTAATATCTTCTAATCTTCCTGGTGTTCCTTTTCTCATGTATGCATCTATAGTACATACCCAGATCTTTCACTTTTATTTATTTTAACAATTGTTACTTTCTGTTCTTGACTTAATTAAAAATTTATTTATGTTATATTTATTCTTGACATTACTGTAATCTGTGTATAGATAGATATCTATCACATAATTCTTAATAAATTGAACTTTAAAAATAGAATTCAATATTTTAAATAAATACATGTACACTATTTTAAAAATAAAACAATGTGGAATAAGCAAGAAAAATAAGAAAATACAAATTAGTCCTATGCCACAAGAATAATTATTAAATTAAATAAATTAAAATTTTAGAACTGAAATTAAAATGTAGTTTAAAAAATTAATTGAAAATTTATTTTAATTTTAAATTTTAGTCCTATACCACAGAATGAGGTGGGGGCAGCTTGTTATGCTTTTCAGAAAGGGGTCCTGATGCAGACTCTAACAGAGGGTTCTTGGATCTCGCACAAGAAAGAATTTGTGGCAAGTTCATACAGTAAAGTGAAAACAAGTTTATTAAAAAGGTAAAGGAATAAAAGAATTACTACTCCATAGGCAGAGCAGCCTCTAGGGCTGCCGCTTGCCCATTTTTATAGATATTTCTTGATGATATGCTAAACAAGGGGTAAACTATTCATATATCCCCTTTTTAGACCATATAGGGTAACTTTCTGATGTTGCCATGACATTTGTAAACTGTCATGGTACTGGTGGGAGTGTAGTAGTGAGGATGACCAGCGGTCACTCTTGTCACCATCTTAGTTTCTGTGGGTTTGGACCTGCTTCTTTACTACAATGTGTTTTATCACAAAGTCTTTCTGAACTGTATCTTGTGCCAACCTCCCCTCTTATTCTATGACTTACAATGTCTAATCTTTTAGGAATGCCACCCAGCATGTCTCAGCCTTATTTTACCAAGCCCATATTCAAGATGGAATTGCTCTGGGTCAAAAACCTCTGACATCACTCAGTAAATTCTATATATAATGTCTTCCTACTCATTATTTTGTTTTTCTAAAAACAATTCTATGTAATTATTAAATTAAAATATTTATTTAATTTTATGTAAAACTTATTGAGGAAAAAGCATTATGAAATGGAAAGAATAACTGAATTTAGAATCTATCTTCTTTAATAAATATTAACATGTGAATGAATCCTGTAATTTTATGAATACATAAAACATTAATAGTTAAAACAATTTTTTAAATTTTATCCTTTAATTTTAGACAGAGCATACAGACATTTTCTAATGACACATTATCCCATTTACTCTTTTTTCTAATTTTGTTCTAATTCCCTCCTCATTCTTGTTATATATATACATATATGTATACTATATATTTAAATTTCTGCATTTATGCCAACAAAATATACATTTACTTAGAAAAGACTAAAAGCATATCTTTCATTTACAGAAAATGATATCTGTTCATTTATTCTCAAACAATTTTAAACCAAATACAATTAATAATAATATTTTATTTTTAATTTTTTTTCACCAGGACATAATTGGGGTAGATTTCAGGTAGAAATGAACCTTAATGTACCATGACATTTGATATGGTTTGGCTCTGTGTCCCCACCCAAATCTCATCTTGAATTGTAATCTCCACATGTCAAGGGAGAGACCTGGAGGGAGGTGATTAAATCATGAAGGTAGTTGCCCCCACGCTATTCTCGAGATAGTAAGGGATTTCTCATGATTCTGATGATTTAAAAGTGACAATTTCCCCTATGCTCTCTCTCTGTCTTTCTCTTGCCACCATGTGAAGAGGTACTTGTTTCTTCTTTACCTTCCACCATGTTTGTAAGTTTCCTGAGACCTCCCAGCCATAAGGAACTGTGAGTCAACTAAACCTCTTTCCTTTGTAAATTACCCAGTCTCAGTTTTTTGATAGCAGTGTGAAAACAAACTCATAGAGTATTTATACAGTAAATTACTAAGACCTTAAAATGTTGGGTGAAAGAGATGTGCTTACATTTCAATCATTTACTAATTTTTTCAGTGCAATTTTAAAGGAATTTCAATGAAGCATAAACTGTATCTCATTATTAGATACTAGTTATTAATACTTTTTGACAAAATTCTCTGAAATACTCCAAATTTGCTGCTTAGGATATTATGCCATAATTATATAATAATATATTATAAACATCAGATTTCTGAGAGAAAGTGTTAGAATTTCTCCCTTGCTGTTACATTATCAAAGATAAACAGCCCATCACATATGTCATTATTAATCAACATTTAAATGCACATATTAAAAATGTTCTTAAAATATTTTGATCTTATATACTCATGTAATTTTAATAAAATCAATATTTACAGAGAGCATTTAGAATGTATTTTAGTCAGTCTGAGAGTAACATATTTTCTCTGTGCTTAGTAGACTTCTTATGTTAATACAAAAATAGCAGAAAAAACTAGTTCACATAAATGACAATTGGAATGTAAAATGACTCATTAAATATTAGAGTTGCTTTTTCCTTGAAGAACACAATGTCAACTTAATAATGGATCAAATACTTTCTTCCCTTTAGCTGATCACAAAGCAAAAATATATTTAGTTACAAAGAAGCAGAGCTGCATATTTCTAAACATATAATTTGCCCGTTGTAGAAAATAATCGGTTTTAAATTTATAACCAAACATTGCAAACGGATTAAGAAATTCATCAAGATATTGAAATAAAAATAAACTACTCCTCTCTTTAAGAACAAAGTGTGACTTATTTATGGGTATAACCTTTTAAATGCCTACTTACCTGTGTTCCTTGCACATAGTAGGTGATGGCTATTGATGTGATAATAATAGTTTCTAGGATTTTTATACAAAACAAAATTGTAACACTTTGTTTTGGGAGAGACATTATTCTCATAATGTTATTTTATTATTTTAAATAAATAATTTTATTATTTTTATTAACTAGTCTTATAAAACAGTGTTAGATCAGTTATAATGAAGTATTATGAGTATACAGAAAAGACAGAACATTTATATTTTAATAATTCAACTTTTGTAGATATAAATTGACTCCATAAATTAATGTATTCATCATTGCTCTTTACAAACTTGTATTTCTAGAGTTTTGTATTACTGTATGTGACAAATGCCTATTATGTGTGCTTGACTTAGAATACCTTATAGTTATAAGTACTTATTATTCTCCATGGGAAGCTAGGTATTATACTTTTCAAAACTTTTTTAAAACTTCGACTTTCAAAATAACTGAAAGAACAACACATTAAATTTTGAGTAATCTGCATCTAGATTCAATAGTTACTAACTTTTGCCATATTTATTTCCTCTCTCTCTCTATATACACACACATATATGTATATATGTACATATATTGTAGGTATACATTCATTTTTCTTTGTTAGGATCATTTGAAGTGAGTTCCACAGATCATATTTACTTCTATTTATTTTAGTTTATATTTAATAACAACAAAGCCAGTCTTCTGCATAACTAATAAATGATTTAATATACAGGAAAATTCAAATTGATAAAATACACAATAAAAATATCTACAGGTAAATTTCCTCAGTTAACCCTATAATTCATACAGAACTGGATTTTTTTAAAAGACAAACTTGCATAATCATATATTATGCAAGGATATAGTGGGTGCATCTCTGTGGAAACCTACAATCATTGCAGGAAAGGCAGAACATTATTTCCCATTCAAGATGAACCACAAATATAAGGTAATATATTCTTTTCGTGGTACAAGAAGCAGAAATGCTGAGAAAAATCAACTTTTAAGACTCAGGGGCACAGACTTTATTCCACATGAAGTTGGGACCAATGGAACCAAAAAAACCTTCCTATGTATATCAAGAGACTGATGCCAAATAACAAACAGCAACCTTCTGCAGGAGGAGCAAAAGCACAGACACTTCTCACCCGGGGACTCACCTGGGGAAGGTTTGTAGGTTCTGCTGAAAGCTGAAGATGGAACAGAAACCCTGGAAAAAAGAAAAAAAAAGCCTTTTGATGTTCCTTGCATCACGTTACACTCAAGATAACAGGAGCCTCCCACCCAAGAAATTTAAAACTATGTATTCAGATATAGGTAATAATAAAATGCTATACAATTCCATCTATGGAATAGATTGATATAAACCCTATCACTATCACTACATGCCAGAAAAAATAAATAAAGTGGCATACTTATTTCTTAGCTCAAATCCTATTTACCTTATTTTCTGTGATTCTTTTTCACACTCAGCATAAAACATTATAAAAATACCGAAGGGAAAAAAAAAAAAAAAAAAAAAAAAAAAAAAAAAAAAAAAACAAGGAAAAGAAAATGAAGAAACAATCTAATAAATAAACAGCTATGAGAAAACAAAACCTAGAATGACACAGACATCAGAACTCTAAATTAGGAATGAAAATAACAACAAATAACATCTTGGAAAATCTACTAGGAAATGTGGAGAATGTTCCTGAACAAATGAGTAATTTAGTAGACATTTAAAAGTATAAAAATAAGAGCATTAGGAAATGATACAAGTGAAAACACACATCAGAGGTTAAAAATTCCTTTGAAGGGTTAGCACAAGATAAGACATAGCAGTTAAATTAAATGCAAATTATTTCAAATTATTCCAATTGATATGTAAAGAGCAGAAGAGGGAAAAATAGGAGAGAATGTGAGCTCTTGGCCAAGATTCATAACATGTGCTATATTTACCAACCTTTCTGATGCAACTAAAAAATAAAAAATATATGGAACAAGAGTTTTCAGATATCAAAGTCAGTCCATGACAGTATGGCTAAAAAAGGGAAAACAAATGAGCTTAGCCCCATAATGTACCCACTGTACTCCCTGAAAAACCTCCATGCCACAGAGCAGTGGTCCCCAACCTTTTTGGCACCAGGAACTGGTTTCATGAAAGACAATTTTTCCATGGACGAGGCTGTGATGGGGGATGGTTTCAGGATGAAACTCTTCCACCTTAGAACATCAGGCATTAATTTCATTCTCATAAGGAGCACTGCAAACTAGATCCCTCACATGTGCAGTTCACAGTAGAATTCCTGCTCCTATGAGAAACTAATGTCACAGCTGATCTAACAGGAGGCAGAGTTTAAGCTGTAGTGCTCACTTGCCCACCGCTCGCCTCCTGTTGTGAAACCAGTTCCCAACAGGCCGCGAGTAGGTACTGTGTCCGCAGCCTGGAGTTTAGGGACTCCTGCATCGGAGCATGAAGGTGCGAACAAAGCAGAGCCCAGTGGTTTTCCTGAGTGGAGAGACAGAACTCAGATTCTAGCGAAGCTAAGGCAGCTAGAGAGTGCAAGACAGAGTACCAAAGAGGAGAGAATTGCAAGGAAAGAGAACTCTCTCCATCTGCACAAGCTTTATCATGTATCTTCAGTTGAGCAAAACCACAGCAATGTGTATAAAGAATTACCCAAGACTTGGGGGGAAAAAAAAAAAAAAGGAGGCAGAAGGAACTATCGGTTGAGCTTTCAAAAGGCCAGGAATAGTTTGTGTTTTTACATGCCACAATGAAAAAAACCTCTTAATTTATAGGGCATGAGGTATTGTATTCAGAAGATATTCAATAATAGGACAAAACTAGTCTTAAAATAAAGACTACTCTGGTTCTGTCTGAAACAGTTTAAAGGAAAACTCAAATAGGCAAAACTGATTTGATTCCAAATAACAATAAAAATTAGTGCACAGATCAAGGCTATTTAAAAGAATAAAAAATACACAAGATAAAACTTGTCATGTTTAGCATACGATCAAAAATTGGCACATATACAACAAGTTAGGGAAAAAAAGCAATATGTAGGAGATGATTGAAACAGATCAAAAAATGATGTTGTTACCAGCAGCAAATTTATATGGGAATCTGCAACAACCTCAATTCTTGCTTCCTCAGATGAAAAAATTCGACCAAGGGAGCATAAGGCAGAGTAAGAGACTGAAACAAGTTTTAGAACAGAAGTGAACATTTACTAACAAGTTTTAGACAAAGAACCAAAGGAAGTAAAGTACACTTGGAAGAGGGCCAAGTCAGTAATTTGAAAGATTCACATGTGTGGTTTGACCTTTGAATGAGGGTTGTATCTGTTGGCATGCTCCAGAGGGTTGCATCTCTTCTCCCCTGATTCTTCTGTTGGGGTGGGCTATCTGTCTGCACAGTGGCCTGCCAGCACTTGGGAGGGGCAGCATGTACAGTGTGTTTACTGAAGTTGTATGTGTTCTCACTTGAGGCGTTTTTCCCTTACCAGTTGAGTGTTCCTAGAGGAAGCTCATATAGCAGTTAAACTCCACCATTTAGCCTGATAGTGCTCATGCTTAAGCCCACTCGCCCAGCTCCTGAGATCTTATTGGGAAGCTGCTGATCACTAGGTTCTGGTGTTTCTTTCTATTGGGAGACTGCTTTTTCATAGCAATGGTTGCAACCAATTATTCTTTTAGAAAGGCAGTTTAACAACCAACTGACCATCACCTGATGGTCTCCTGACTTTCCTGATGGGGGAGCCCTTGCCTGCCCTGCTCATGTCTTGTTACTGCCTATTAGTGTAACAATATCAATGATAAACTTAATAGACAAGGACAATATCACAGTCATTATAACCATATCCTATAAATCAAAAAACTAAAGAAAAGCTTGGGCATATTAATAGGGAGCTCTAAAAAAGTCCCCCACAGAATTTCTAGAGGTGAAAAATAAACAACTTCTAAGATGGAACATGCATTGAATGGGATTAATAGCAGAGCAGATAGTATAGAAGAGAAAATTTCTGAACTTGATTAAAATTATAGATAGCCCACGACATGCAATTTACCCATGTAACAAACCTGAATATGTACCCCTTGAACCAAAAGAAAAGCTGGAAAAAAATTATAAATGAATATATCCAAAGAGCTCAACTGAAAGCACTATGAACATACACAAAACTACCCTATGACTCATCATCATAATAATCTACTTTACATAGTGTGCTGATTCAAATATTAATCTCACCCAGAAACACACTCACAGATATTCAGAATACTGCTTAACCAAATAGTTGGGTACCTCTGGACTGAAAGAAGAAAAAAAAAAAAGACCAAAACCTAAAATTCATTAGCCCAAAAATGTCTTTTAAAAATGAAGAAAAAATCAGAACTCTCTTAGATATATCAAACCTTTAAAAAAGCTATTACCAATATATATATGCACTGCAAAACATGTTAAAAGAGGTATTTCAAGAATATGGAAAATGAAACTAGATGGAAATCTATACAAAGAAATGAAGAACACCAGAAATGGTAAATATATGTATTTATACATATATTTATAAGTTCTCTGTAAATAACAATTGAATAGCTAAAAGAAAAATGATAATAATGTAGTGTAGAGTTTAAACCATATAGAAGTAAGTTGTATGAATAATAAAAAAGGGTGAGAGGGAAAATGGTACTGTACTGCAGTAAATGTCTCATAGGTAAAATAGCAAAATGCTGAACTCAGAAATGGAAAATAGAGAAACAGAAATATAACATTTGAAAGCTAAGAACTGGACTGGGACTCACAGTCAGGCCTGAAAACACACACAATAAACATAAACATTGTCCAAACAACAAAAATTATTTAACATCTTAGTCTAGTTAATATAAATAACTACTGTTTCTTTACCAATTTACATCTTTAAACTTTACTTAATTTCTTATTCCTTAAATATGAAGTTAAGATACCCAAGCATAGAATTCCCCCATATTGATTTTGGGAAGGATTTACTAAAGCTGGGATTTGCTATGGATTGAAGCTTCCATAGCTTTATGGAATTGCAATCCATAGCAAATCCCAGCTTTAGTAAATCCTTCCCAAAATCAATTAATACAAGCTCAAATTATGTGATGAATTCTTTCTAATACCCTCTTGGGATGCTCCATTGTTCCCCATGATGTGTTTTGTTTGTTTGTTTGCTTGTTTGTTTTTCCATTGGTGAGATAAGGAGTTCCACTATGTTGGTTAGTGTTCTCCAGAGAAAAATTTACTCACACAATTATAAAAGCTAAGAACCCACAGTCTGATATCTCCAAGAGCCAGTAGTGTAGTTACAGTCTAAGACTTAAGGTCTCAGAATCAGGACAGCTGATGGTATGTGCCAATCCAAGTTCAGAGAAGACTAATATTTCAACTCAAAGACATTCAGCAGAAAGCAAATTCTTTCTTTCCTTGCTTTTCTTCTCTTCAGACCTTCAATAGATTGGATGAGGCTTATCTATATTGGTGAGGGGTATCTGCTTCACTCAGTCTGCCAATTCAAATGTTAGTATCACCCAGAAGCACGAGATGATATTACTGGTTGCATCACAGAAGAAAAATATTGTTTCTTTCTCTGTACCTTGTGTCCCAGTCAAGTTGACACATAAAATTAACCATCACAGGTGTGTTTCTGGTGGTCTTTAGCTGGAGAACATTAATATAATATGAGTCACAAACACACACAATAATAAAGCAATATGTTATACTAATACAAATGACAACATGGAATCATAAAATTACCCAAATAATCCAAAGTGAGGCAGCAAAAGATTTAAAAAAGAAAACAAATAAGAGACAAATAGAAAACTAGTAGCAAGATATTAGGTTTAAAAATAGTCAAAACATCCCAATAATATATATTTTCAGATTGGGGGACAAAAAGGCAAGCTTCAAACACATGTTATCTACACGGGACCAATTTAAATATAAAGACAATTAGGTTAAAATAAAAGTTTATGCATAGATAAGCCATGATGATGGTTATATGACTTCATACATTTACCATAAGTCACTGAGCAATATAGTTTTACATACTGTTATTTTATCCAGTTTATACCTCAATAAGCCTGATTTTATTGTTTTGGGAAATTAAAAAATTACACTCTGTTTCTCCAAGACAAGCAACTA
Organism: Macaca fascicularis; assembly: GCF_037993035.2. Lineage (NCBI taxonomy): Eukaryota > Metazoa > Chordata > Mammalia > Primates > Cercopithecidae > Macaca > Macaca fascicularis. The sequence goes on from NC_088385.1 coordinate 93,969,972, forward strand.
GCCTGCACAAGACATATATTATCTAAAGATAGTCTCCCACTTTTATTAAGTAAATGACTTTACATTTATATTGTTTTTCTGTAATTTTTCCTTTTAATGTTTCTTTTATAAAAGTTAATTTCTTTCTCACATTTATATTTCTTTCCAAATCATTTGTGTGTTCCTGTCTGTCAATCAAAAATAAATGGGTTAATTTATAAATTATGCAGTTACTAAGATTTAGTCAAAAGTAATTTCTGTGCAGTCACGAAAACTAAAACATTAGTTTAAGAATATGAAATTGAAAATATCTTGATTCTTAATTGCACAAAATACTTTATACACACACATCTCTTGTTCAGAAATAATTTACTATTATGTTAAAAGATTCATTAGAGCAGCATAAAGTACATTAAATTATACAAGAAAATTTAAATAAAAATATAAAGACTTAGGGAATAAGGTTAGTATATCCTTATATTATAGTTCTTTATGTAGAGACCAAAAACTTCCCTCCAAACTTTGTAGCAAAGACAAAATTCACACTGTGCATGAGGTGAATAGAAATTTGATGTTCTAGAAAAGCACAAATAATATAAGTAAAGAGACAACAAGTGTTATTTGCTTTTGCCACCATAAAGAATATATTCTGAGCAATATTTTAACCCCAAGCTAAGAATAAACATAGATTGTTATATCTCTCAACAGAGATTAAGGTACTCACATCAAAGAACTTTCTTTTAAGTAATTAGATGAAAAGGAGTGATTCAAATACCTGATTCTCAGGTAGCCTATCTTAATCCAAGGGATGTTTGATATCATGCAGAGAAATGAATACGTCTATACCCATTTGATAATTTTAATAAATGTATTTTATCTCTGAACACTTCTTTTTAACTACTAAATCTTCTGCCCCAAACCCTAGGAATAAAAATGTTCTTTTTCTTCTTGAGGAGGCTTTTTTCTTCATCCTCCTTTGTCTTTAAAATTGTAAGATCTAGAGGTCCAAATTGGGGTGAAGACCTACAGGAAATGGGTCAAAGAAGCCACTCAACTTGATTTTATTTTCTGCCAGGGATTGGAGATCCAAATTAGACTCTGTGATTCACATACAGTCACCATTTCAGGCAACTAAATGGAGTTTGGGCCAAAGCTCAGCTTGTGATAAAGTTAATACATTTGACAGGTGCAGATGCATCTGCCTTCCTCAGGGACCTAAAAGAGTGCTTACTGGAAGCAGATGAGTTTTATTTTACTTTGTATCCATTATTCTTTTTCTAGCAGACATGGCTGAACAAAAAAATTTTATCCGCATTAAACTATAGTTTAATTTCTGGCCAATACTTTGTTTTTCCTGAAAACTAATAGCTTAGGTTCTCACCTCTTTTACTAACAGTTTCACTCATGACTCTTCCACAGGAGGGGCATAGTTATTTTAGTGTGACTAACATTCAAGCATTTTTCTTAAAATGAAAGTGAGCTTTTATAAAGCAATTAGCTCATTTCAAAATAAGCCAACTGAATTATTTGATCCTTTCTATCAGGACACTAAAATGAAAGATTCAAACTCGAAAGTTTTACCCTGAATGCATTTTGATCATTGCTATTTCCTGAACAATATTCTAAAGCAATACTCATTTCAGTGAGGATATCATGTAACTAAGTCCAGAGAAGATGACTTTCTTTCAAAGCAATCTACTTCAAAATTACATCATCATAACTGTACTCTAAATGGACCTACTAGTCTTTGAAATGTTTTAAAAATAAAGTTTTCCAACACCAGTTCTAATTTTACATAGAAGTATTTTAAAATAGGGTGAAAAACATGCTACCTATTTTTTACAGTGAGAAAAGGAGGTGACATAAAAACTAAATAAATTGCACATTTCTTTATGGTGTAACATTTATCCATGTTCCATCTTAACCCTGAGCAGGCAAATTTACTTTCCTTCTCCACTTTAACCTCGAGACTAAGAACGTCAAATTGAATTAGCTTATTATTCAATAAGATTGTTTATGAAACTGAGCAATTATGGTAAGTTGATTCATCCCTATTCTTCTCAGTTCTGCATATATAACACTGATTGAGTTAAAAACTCCAATTTACATATTACAATTAGTGGTTGACTAAACTGTCATATTTTTCAATTTTGAGGTAACAGTAATTAAGACAAATGAAAAATTCATCTAAGAGATGAGCCTAGAAAAGCCTTACTTTTTAATATATTTATATGCAGAAAAAGTACATATAATTGTACTCTTCTTAGGAGTAGTTGAGTTGTTGAAGTAATGACGAGAATGCTTGTGCTTTACCCATGCTGGATTTAGAAGGGTTTGAAGTACACCACTGGTGAATACTTGCAATCAGCAAATCTTATACAACAAAATACAAATTAGCTATCTACATTTTAATCCTGATAGTTGCTCTTACCTCTAAAACAATAATCCTCCTCCCAAAATGAAAAATGTTGTAGTTCTGGTTATAATATTAATACATCTGATACAATAGTATCCTTTGGAATACATCTGTAACAATTTTCTGAACAAGTTTCTCCTTGTTTCGAGTCACAACATTTTTTATAGCTTTTAATATATTTTTATAAACAAATGATTACCTATGTTTTGCTATTAAAAACATTGACCACAAGATATTATAAATAATTTAGCTTAAATTGGAAATATTTTATGTTCTATGCACCATGGCACATACTGGGGACTTAGAGAGGAATAAGGCATAGTCTGTACTAGGAGAACTTGTCATTCAGTAAGGGAGTCAGAGACATAAGTAAACATCGACAGTTCAGCATGATAAATGCAAAGCAGGAAAAGCATACAGATATTGCACAGAGAGTGAGTGATTATTGCAACTTAAGGGAGTCAGGGAAGACTTCTCAAAGAAAGTGATATGTGATTTGGGACTTGAGAATGAATAAAATATTCATCAGGTGGATAAAAAGGCATTTTCAATAATGAAACTTAGATGTCCAAAGAAATAAAAATAGGAATTTATTATTCTTTTATAAACAAAATTCAACCACTTTTCATAACAGAATCCATGCTAATGTCACTAGTGAGATATTCACATCCTCATTCAGGTTTATTTTACCACTATTCAAAGCTCCCATACCAGCTGTGTTTTATGGTACTTCTTTGGTATTTCATTAAGCACTCAGATTCTCCTTCTGGTTACATAGTAGGATTGTATTTTCCCTCCTAATTTAATGGTAGTTCTGAAGAAGTGACTTTATTTGATCAATGAAATAACGGTGGAAGTAGTGTCTGCTATATCTAGGTAAATGGTTTAAGATCTGATGTATTATTTGACACATTTTATTCCATCTGTCATGGTGACCATGAATACTCACAGTGAGAATGAGCCTTTATGAGCCTGCATTCCTGAGTGACAATAAGCAGATTCCAACCTGCTCCTTGATGGACATTTAATGTGAAGAAATAAATATTTAGTCTCATGTATCAATAAGATACTGATTTGTTTACTACCATAGCATAGCCTAGCTCATCCTGACTGCTGATGGTTTTAAACATTCGAATATTAATCCTTTGGTACCAAAAGGGAGTGGTTAAATGAAAGAGATGTTGCCTCTATACATAAAATGTATATTATTTTATAGTATATCTAAGTATTACAGTGATTTTCCTTAGAACCGGCACTGCACAGCTTATATACTGGACATACATAGCCATAATTATTCCCCCAGCTTTAAAGTGCTCTCCTAACACTCTAAACTTTGTTCTCATAGCATTTATCAACTTACAATTGTGAAATTACTGCTGTGATTATTTCATTACTGTTGCCGCCTCCATATATTGTGATTTCCAAGTAGAGAGTTTCATCTCCATATACCCCAGTGAATAGCAAAGACACTGAATCAGAGTGAATATTTAATAAGTAAGTGAAGACTAAAAAATAAGTGAACGGATATATGAGCATATAAATGTATGGTAAATTGAGAGCACTAAATGCATATTTATTAATTTGACTACTCCTTAAAGACTTACATAAGGAGAAAAGATAACTAGTACAAGTTGTTGTAAGTAGGTTTTACTAATCAGGATTTAAAATGATAAACAAAATCTAAAATCATTGACATAAGAGTTAAGGGATTATTTACAATGATTTAATGCCTTTTGTTTTGTTTTGGTTTGGTTTTGGCATTTTATAGCTTAGAAAACTGAAATGTAGACAGATTTGTGATTTACCAGTAGTGACACAGTGGGTCAATAGCATTGCTTTCAATTTCATGATAATAATGATGCTTTTCCTTCTTAGAATGATGTTTCCACAAATTAATAAAGACTCAAAACTAATAACTGCCATTTGACAGCTGCATCATCTTGAACAAATATTTCAACCTTTGAGACTTCAGTGTTCTCATCTCTAAAACATGAATATCAATGTTATCTACCACAATGGTTTGTTATGAGGACTAAAAAAGTTAATGCATTCTTAATACATAAGAAGAATTTCTGCATACTATATATGTATGTATATATATGTACAGATATATACATAAACTATAACACTTTACACACATACGCTTGGTATGACAATGACGATGATGGTGATAAGCATATGTCACAAATTGTGGAATCTTTAAAACTTTCAGAACTTTAATTTTTCTTAACATATACTTTAAGTCTTTGAAAACAGCCATGAAATTAGATAAAATTTCTAACTCTAAGGAATTTTATCATATAGGGTGAGAAAATTACAAGCATGTTTAAAAGGAAAGTAAGACTACACGAAGATCAACGATTTGTCAAAATAGTAAGCCAGATAACTGCTAAGTTTAGAAGGAAAGTAGTTAATAAAATTTAAATGCTAAAAAAGATATTAGGCTTCATAACCAATGCAATTAAAACTTTTTAGAACAGGCTAACTACAATATCCAGTTGTACAGAGATCAACTGTTTAACTGTTTTGTTTGTGATGTAGACTTCAATCTCAAGGTTTCCAAGGGGCTTGCCTAAGTTGGCATAGTGTCTGAGTGGTGATAATGATTCTGAATCTGCACTCCCCAACCCTTGGTCTAATTACAAGATATTTATATTAGTATGTATTTTACAGTATTTGTAATACAGGCTTATTAATTCAGACTTCCATGAGAAAATGAATGTGTGGTATTCTTGCAGATGATCATCTACCCCCACTAGATGAGAGTATGCTAGATTTTTCCCATTTATTTTAGAGTCCATTTTTATTCCATACTTTTGCCTTTCTCAGAGTAGTGTTTATGCCACAGTCAATCTAAGATATAATTAAAATCTATCATAAGATTCTAAAAAACTTTAAGGTTACTGTTAGAAAGGTTGCAGATAACTTGAAAAAATGTAGATACTAAAGATGGTTTATGCCCCAGTGAGATAAATTATTGCATCCATGCAGATGAGTGAATATGCATGTTAATATCTAACCCACCTAGGCAGAACAAAATTAGTTAAAGTAGAATCCTGTAAAGGAAACCACTTTCTGATAATTTTATATACAAATGAAAATTGAGAATCTTTTAAGTCAGGACTTTTTGAAAGTTTGTAAAGGAATTGTTGAGAATTATTAAATACATATTCTTCAATAAAATAATTATGTATAATATATATGTATATGTACACACATGCACACATGAATATATACTTTTATGTATCTCTATGCATATGTACCACATATATATGCTATGCAACTTTCTATTTTTGTGTGCAAGTATGTGTATATATATGTATATCCTATTGTAGTTAATTTTGGCATACTATATAAAACTATAGTGTTGAAATTGTGAAAACACAGAATTCTAATATATAAATGTAATATTCTTTATGAAGAAGGCACTGGTAAAACAAAGAAAGCTTACAAAAATAAACCAACCCTTAACATTGTCTTAAAGTATAATCTCTGTTCTTAGTACTTTCTGTTTCCTTGTAGACCTTTATGATTATTCTTGCAAGACTGTTTTTTACCATAGGATTCTTAGAAATCATAATCCTTGTGTGAGGAAAATTATTTCTTTTGCAGAAAATTTTAAGCCTTTGTACACGACCTTAACTTTCACTTGAAGCAGACGTTTGTCAACATTTTGACTGAAGAATCTTTACGTCTCTCTAAAAGTATTGCACAAGGAGTCCTGAATCCAATTACTGTTACATAGAAAGAGCAATTCTACTTGCATCCTAGTTCTGAAGAGTCCCTAGTGTCTCAAAAACTTAAGACAATATATGGCAAATGTTCTTACAACTAGACCCTTGTGATAACCACAGATTAGAGGTGGGATGTCAGCATTCATTTTTCAAACCTGAAAGTATTGAACCGAGTGATGTTATCTTTGTGTAATTTGATATTGTCTCTTTCCCAGTTAACTTTTCGAGGGAAATGTTCAATGCTTGAGAAAACATAAAATCTGTTTTCAATTTAAAAGTTTCTAATTATCAGAATTTTTATTTAAAAATATATTCACTGTGGTTTGATTTATAAACCTTGATTAGAATATTTACAGGTAACAGCATTTTTAACATCTGTATCTTTAAACACAGCATTTTAGTTTTCCAAAAATAACATTTAATAAAATAAATAAAAGTTAGAATGCTCATTACATGTTTTAAAATTGGCATAATTCAAGATTACTGCATCCAAAGGAATGAAAATAAATTTAGTGTAATGCATTTTTAGAGATTATAAATCTATAATGAATGCAGTTGACTTTATTCTATAATACTGTTCTTTAACTTTTCATCATCATTAATAGTATTTTATTGAAAGGTCCTTTGTAAATAATCTATATAACTTATTGTAGTTATGAGGTTTTTTAATAAGTTATGTTCACATATTTTTTGCCTTTTAGGTGCATTATTTTCCTTTACCTCTAGCAGCAGTGGCACCATCATCACATAATGAGTGCTTGGATAATATTCATTTTCCTCTGCCTCGGTTTCCTTGTTTTCCTATCCTATTTTTTGTATGCTAATAATAGAATCTGCTGAAATAATGAGGTGACATCTCCTTTGAAAAGTATATATGTATATATACAGCATTGTTACCTTATTCCATTTTGTGCTGCTATAACAAAATATCAAAAATGGGGAAATTCATAAACAACAGAAATGTATTCTTTCACAGTCCTGGAAGCTTAGAGTTCCAAGATAAAGGCTATTGAACATTTGTTGTCTGGTGAGGGCTGTTCACTGATTCCAAGATGTTTTATTCGTTCATTTTCACGCTACTGATAAAGACCTTATCGAGACTGGGCAATTTACAAAAGAAAGAGGTTTAATGGACTTACAGTTCCACGTGGCTGGGGGGACCTCACAATCATGGCAGAAGACAACGAGGAACAAGTCTATAGAAAGCTTCTGTTGACGTGAACCCCATTAAATAATTGTAATGGCACAAAGGTGCCACTCACTCCTTTTGGGGTGTTCTGTTTTCTTGTGGAGTTTCAAGAGTCATAGGCAAATTCTTCTTAGGTCTAAAGCTCTGTTTTCCTGTTTTGCATGACCTGACCTTTTTGGCTGTGGAGGTACCAGAGATTACCTCATACTGTGAGAGGATTTGACCTTGGTATGTGTAATGGCAGATAAGAGCTACAAACTAGGGGTGACTGGGCACAGTTCACAAGAAGAAGTCTTGGCTGTTTATTATTATTATTATTATTAGTAGTAGTAGTAGTAGTAGTAGTAGTAGTAGTAGTAGTAGCAGTAGTCCTCTCCTAGGAAATTGTTTAAGGATCCTAATTCTAATTCAGAGATGCATTCTAAGGGGTATTCAGTACTGCTTTTTCTCCCAAAATTAATCTCAATTTGGGTTGTCTGTGAACATTTGCATTTTGAACTGAATGAACTGTTGTTTTCATAGGTAAAAGACTGAGTTTTCTCAGCTCCAGAGAGAAAGGACATTTGTTCCTCCCAGCTGAAAGGTGCCCCTGGGTGACTGGGGGCCTCATGGGAGTGTCTTCAAGGTTGATCCCCCAAAACGAGTGTGGCCGCACAGGGAAATTTCCAACAAAACATAATTTTTTAAAAAAGACTCATCCAGGAAATGCATATAAGGGCTGATCACCCAGCGTTTTGAGCCCTTTCAGAGGTTATAGACCTTTGAAGAGATAAACTGAGACACATAAGAGGACGGATACAACACAGTGGTGACACACTGTGGAGTCATGCCCACAAGCAGCACACATCAATCCACCACACAAAAACCCTAGGCAACAGCTCAGTTTCTCCTTAAAAAAAAAAAAAAAAAAAAAGGGGGGGGGGGGAACAAGTAATATAGGTATGAGGAGAAAACAATGAGAATTACCTTTATCAAGCACCTGTTAGATTATATGACACCTCTACTTACCAGAGTTTATGTAAAATGGAAGTAATGTGGTCTTTGTGCACATTTACATTAAGGAAAAAGAGCCCTAAGGTCGACCTGCAAACTATAGAGTTCTAAGTTTTCTTTTTTTTTCTCTTGTTCTTTTTTGTCTGCTTTAAATCTGTTGTTATTTTTCTATTAAGATAAAAACCACTGTTTGGATCCAACAGGTTCTTTTTACAAGCCAGTGAATTTGTATATATCTCATGGTTAAAGTTCTGAAATAAAAGCTATAGGATCTTTGTGTGTGTGTGTGCATTTAAAAGGCCAAGGTCTTTATAATTTCTATAATTTAATGTTTAATTGGTAATTAAGTCAATTTTAATTCCTTTCTAGCACACTAGATATATTCTTTTTTCTCTGTACCTTATGATATAGATTTTGCTATTTGATTTTCACCTGAGTTGTTTCCTTTAATATGCAAATTTAAGGCTATTTAGCTGACAATTGCATAGGGTAGCAAAACAGGTTATCAAAAATTTTAAAGTGTAAGGTAGGAAAAAAAATAGTTTTATGAATCTATAAGATGTATTTTTATCATCATACCTAATATGTCTATGTGTGTATGTGTTGTGTACAGAATGTTTCACTATTGAAAATATATAAAAGAGCTCCCATTAATTGACTTAAGAAAATAAAAGTACTGGAGTCAAATACTTCATCAGGAAGAAAGAAGACTAGTCAAATGCTCTTTCAAGTTTCTGTAAATTAAGTAAAATCTTTAATAAATAAGCTACCTTCAAAATTACTGGTTAACTAATTTTAGAAATGTCTTAAAACTGTCAGCATTCATTTTAGTTTCCATTTATTAATCAAGCAATTTCTACTTGTCCCTGCCAAATACTATAAGGTATCAAAATGTGGCATAGGAGTTACAAAACCATAAGCCCAGCCGAAAACAGAATGATCTTTGCTTATGTAATCTTTAGTACATAAGACATTGATATTGGTTTAATAAAAATGCTACATCTTTAAATTAGTTACCATAACTTCCAATCTTGTAGCTTTAGATAGTCTAGTCCACAGGCTATAAGATTTGTTTTGGAAAGGGACTCATCATCTTTGATTTAAAGGTAAACTCTAAACTAAGTTCCTCCCAATTAGTTCAGAATATGCCCAGGACTGAACAAGGACAGCTTGGAGGTTAGAAGAGAGATGAAATCATTTAGGTCAGATCTTTTTCACTGTCTGTTATAATTTTGCCATGATGGTTCCATAACTTTAAATGACAACTGTATTAGTCTGTTTTCATGCTGCTGATAAAGACATACCCAAGATTGGGCAATTTACAAAAGAAAAGAGGTTTAATTGGACTTACAGTTCCATGTGGCTGGGGAAGCCTCACAATCATGGTGGAAGACAAGGAGGAGCAAGTCATGCCTTACATGGATGGCAGTAGGCAAAGAGAGAGCCTGTGCAGAAACCCCCCCACCCTTATAATAACCATCAGATCTCATGAGACTTACTATCACAAGAACGGCACAGAAAGGTCCACCCCCATGATTCCATGATTCAATTACCTTCCACTGGGTCCCTCCCACAACACATGAGAGTTTAAGATGAGTATGGATGAGGACACAGCCAAACCACATCATTCCACCCCTGGCCTCTCCCAAATCTCATGTCCTCGCATTTAAAAACCAATCATGCCTTCCAATCAGTCACCCAAAGTCTTAACTCATTTCACCATTAACTCAAAATTCCACAGTCCCAAGTCTCATCTGAGACAAGGCCAGTACTTCTGCCTATGAACCTGTAAAATCAAAAGCAAGATAGTTACTTCCTAAATACAATGGGGGTACAAGCATTAGGCAAATACAGTCATTCCAAATGGGAGAAATTGTACAAAACAAAGGAGCTACAGGCCCCATGCAAGTCTGAAATCTAGCAGGTCAAACCTTAAAGCTCCAAAATAATCTCCTTGGACTCTTTGTTTGACATGCAGGTCATTCTGATGCAAAAGGTTGGGTTCCCATGGTCTTGGGCAGCTCTGCCCCTCTGGCTTTGCAGGGTACAGCCTCCTTCCCAGCTGCTTTCATGGGCTTGTTTGTGTGTCTGTGGCATCTCCAGGAACAGAGTGCAAGCTGTTGGTGGATCTATCATTCTGGGGTCTGGAGACCAGTGGCCCTCTTCTCATATCTCCACTAGGCGATACCCCAGTAGGGACTCTGTGTGAGGGCTTTCACTCCACATTTCCCTTTTGCATGCCCTAGCAGAGGTTTTCCATGAGTTCCCCATTGCTACAGCAAACTTCTGCCTCGGCATCCAGTCATTTCCATACATCTTCTGAAATCTCGGCAAAGGCTCCCAAACCATGATTCTAGATTTCTGTGCACTCGTAGGCTCAACAACACATGGAGGCTGCCAAGGCTTGAAGCTTGCACTGTCTCAAGCTACAGACCAAAATCTACATTGGCCTCTTTCAACAAGGGCTGGGGTGGCTGGGATGCATGTTCCAAGTCCCTAGACTGCACATAGCACAGGGACCTGCACCCAGCCGAGGAAACCACTTTTTTCTTCTAAGCCTCTGGGTCTGTGATGAGAGGGGCTGCCATAAAGACCTGTGACAAGCCCTGGAGACATTTTCCCCATTGTCTTGGGAATTAACATTTGGCTCCCCATTACTTATGCAAATATAGGCAGTTGGCTTGAATTTCTCCTCAGAAAAATTGGATTTTCTTTTCTGTCACATTGTCAGGCTGTAAATTTTCCAAACGTGTATGCTCTGTTTCCCTTTTAAAACTGAATGCCTTTAACAGTGCCCAAGTTACCTCTTGAATGCTTTGCTGCTTAGAAATTTATTCTGCCAGACACCCTAAGTCATCTCTCTCAAGTTCAAAATTCCACAAATCTCTAGGGCAGGGGCAAAACGCCACCAGTCTCATCACTGAAACGTGACAAGACTCACCTTACTCCAGTTCCCAATAAGTTCATCATTTCCATCTGAGACCACTTCTGACCAGATTTCATTGTCCATATCATTATCAGAATTTTGGTCAAAGTCATTCAGCAAATCTCTAGGGAGTTCCAGATTCTCCCACATTTGAGGGGTTCTTCTGAGCCTTCAAAATTGTTCCAACCTTTGCCTGTTACCCAGTTACAAAGTAGCTTCCACATTTTCACGTATCTTTTCAGCAGCTTTCCATTCCACTGGTGTCAATTAACTGTATTAGTCTGTTTTCATACTGCTGATAAAGACATACCCAAGACTGGGCACTTTACAAAAGAATGATGTTTAATTGTAGTTACAGTTCCACATGGCTGGGGAAGCATCACAATCATGGCGGAAGGCAAGGAGGAGCAAGTTACATCTTACATGGATGGCAGCAGACAGTAAGAGATCTTGTGCAGGCAAATTTCCCCTTGTAACAATCATCACCTCTCATGAGATTTACTCATTATCATGAGAGCCACATGGAAAAGACCCACCTACATGTCTCAATTACCTTCTTCTTGGTCCCTCCCACAACAAGTGGGAATTCAAGATGAAATCTGGATAGGGACACAGACAAATCATATCAATGTCTCTTGCAGTTTTCATAAATCATCTACATAAACAATTAAATAAAATAATTAGGTAAACATAATGGGATTAATACATATAGACAATCATCATAATTTAGGATCTATTGTTATGTTAAATAATAAATATTTCCTTATTAGTTTTTTCCAATAAGAAGATATTTATAGGAAAACATCTTTTCTATTAAAAAACACTGTGTCTTTTTTAAAAAGGTGAATAATTTCTGTCTAATTTAAAGTTTATATAAAGGTTATGCATAAAACAAGGTAAAAAGAACCAGGAAATAAGAGAGATGTAAATAAAGTTATAAAAATAAAGAGGTTCCTTTATTTGGAAAGAAAGCTTAAAGATAACTAATTTTATATGAGAAAGAATATTGTATGGTAGATTTAGTCCTAGAATAAAATGACTGATTGTTTAAGAAAGACTGATGTTCAGGATGAACCAGAGAGTCCAAGCATGTCATAAATGGTCTCTCTAAGTCACAACAAAAGGATTTATTAAAACAAATCTTTTATATGATCAAGTTGTCTATTACTTAAAGAGAAATTGTAATGGTCTTTCTAGAGATTGGGCTTGATGTAAAATAAAAACAAATCAAAACACTTATACATTAAATATTTGGTTAAAATGATGAAATTTTTAAGGGATTGATTTATTATTTAAAAATTATAAAATATTTTAAAATTTTTAACCCAAAATTTAACTTTTATTGCTTCTGGCCATTTTCAATTTTCTCTCTCCTTTTAAAAGGGCATGAAACAGTAATGCTCTCTTTTAACTCATTTTCAGGTCAAATAAGTTTTTCTTCCTTGAGTTTCTTTGTTGTCACTTGATGCTAACAATTATTTTTTTAAATGTTTAAAGGAAAAATTTTATTCAAACAGAATATTCTGTGCAGCACAAAGCATCTTTACTTTTGCCTTTTAGTAACTAGCCTAACAGAGTTTATGTTTTATTGAAGCAATTCGTATGCCATTATCAGTAAGTTTTCATTTGCTTAGGAAAAATACTGTGATTTAAAAAAAAATAAATTAAGGATATTACATGCACTTATCTTTCGGCATGTGCTCTTAAACTAATTGTGACATTGAGTTACAGGGCTCTGACTCAGGTCTAAGAATGACACCAAGTCCTGCTAAATCTTAAACACTGACAGCAATTAAATCCTCATCTTCAGGCCTGGTAGAAGATGTCAATCAAACTAAACTGCACTCTTGAGATATACACAGGACCAGAAATTAAAACTATACAACTACTCAAGGCCCACGTACTATCGTGGGAGAGGTGTTCATATGAGATTGTAATGGCCAATTTTGGGAGATAAAATTTCAGTTTCTCTATAAATTAATCTTCAATGTTAAAGGCACACTAATGCAAGACCAGCATATGCCACATCATTATTAGAGAGAAGCTTCAGGTCAATAGTCAAAAGAGCCAGAATTGTAGCACAGAAAGAAGAGAATCCAGCTTTGAGCTACTAATTTAGTATAGCCCAATAGCATCATATCTTTGGATATCTTGTAATATGAGGTAACAAATACCCTCTTTTACTTACAATATTTTATCTTACACATTGAATCAATTACAGTTAAAGCATAAAGAATTCTAATACATTTATCTATGCATATACGTTCCCAAAATGATATATAGACATTTTTAACAAAGGCAGATAATTTTAACATGAATATGAACATGCAAAATAATTGATAAAAGTCTCAAAATTAAGGTTAATTAGGTAGAATTGAATGCCAATACAGGATTTTTTAAAAGTTTATAAGATGCTAACACAACATTTTTCTTTTAAACTTTCATTTTAAATACAGGGAATACATATACATATATATTTTATATATATATATATATAGACTGGCACCTTTACCACCTCCCTTGCTACTGTAGTAGTCCACGTTGTCTATTATCATTATCTTAATGTTCACACTCACCATTGATGAGCACCTAGGTTGATTCCATGTCTTTGCTATTGTGAATATCACTAAAATGAACATACAAGTGCACGTGTCTTTTTGGTATAACAATTTATTTCCTTTGGGTACATACCCAGTAATATGATTTGCTGTGTTGAACTGTAGCTTTGTTTCAATTTCTTTGAGAAATCTTCAAACTGCTTTTCACAGTGGCCGAAATGCTTTACATTTCCACCAACCCAATGCTGTATAAGCATTCCCTTTTCTCTACAGCCTTACCAGCATCTGTTATTATTTAACTTTTTTATAACAACCACTCTGACTGGTGTGAGATAGTATTTCATTTGGTTTTGATTTGCATTTCTCTTATAATTAGTGATAATGAGAATACTTTTATATCTTTGTTAGCTGATTGTATGTCTTCTTTTGAGAAGTGTCTGTTCATGTCCTTTGCCCACTTTTTATGGGGTAAAGTTTTCTTTTCAAATGTTTAAGTTTCTCAGAGAGTCTGGATATTAGACCCTTTTTGGATACATAGTTTACAGGTATTTTCTCCCATTGGGTAGACTGTCTATTTATTCTGTTGATAGTTTCTTTTTCTATGCAGAAGTACTTTAGTTTAATGAAGTCTACTTATCAATTTTTCTTTCTGCTGTGATTGCTTTTGGAGTCCAGGCCAAAAATTCACTGCCAAAGCCAATATCAGGAAGGCTGCTTTTGTAAATTTTCTTTCAGAATGTTTATAGTGTTAGGTTTTACATTTAAATCTTCAATGCACCTTGAGCTAATTTTTGTATATGATGAAACACAGGAGCCTAGTTTCATTCTTTTGCATATTCCAGTTTTCCCAGCAGCAATTATTGAATAAATAGTCCTTTCTCCACTGCTTGTTTTTGTCAGCTTTGTTAATGATCAGATGGGTATATGTGTGTGGCTTTTTTTCTGGGTTATCTCTTCTGTACCACTGGCCTGTGTTTCTGTTCTTGTACCCGTTCCATGCTACCATGTTGTTTTGTTTACTGCAGACCTGCAATATAGTTTGAAGTCAGGTAACATGGCTCTTTTGGTTTTGTTTGGTTTGCTTATGATTGTTTTGGATATTCAGGATCTTTTTTGATTCTATATGAATTTAAAAATAGTTTTTCTAGTTCTGTGAAAAAATATTGGTAGTTGGATAGGGAAAACATTGAATCAGCAAATTACTTTCTGAAGCATAGCCATTTTAATGATATTGGCTTATCCAATTTAGGAGCTTGGAATGTTTTTCCATTTATTTGTATCACTTCTACTTTATTTCAGCAGTGTTTTATAGTTATCATGATAGAATGATAGGAAAAGCACTGTAACAGCAAATTACTTTGTGCAGTATAGCCATTTTAATGATACTGGTTGATCCAATTTATTAGCTTGGAATGTTTTACCATTTATTTGCACCACTTCTACTTTATTTCAGAGTGTTTTATGGTTTCATAGTAGAGGCCTTTCACTTCCTTAGCTGTAGTCCTAGATATTCCTCTTTTTTTGTGACTAATGTAAATGATAGTGTGCTCTTAATTTGACTCTCAGCTTGGACATTACTGATGTACAGAAATGCTTTTTTTTACATTGATTTTGAATACTGAAAATTTACTAAAGTCATTTATCAGTTCTAGGAGCCATTTGGTAGAATCTTTAGGCTTTTCTAGACATATAATTATATTATCAGTGAAGAGAGATAATTTGCAATCTCCTATTTCGATGCTTTATATTTTTTTTCTCTTGCCTTATTGCTCGAGCTAGGACTTTCAGTACTATGCTAAACAGGAGTGGTGAATGGGCATTCTTGTCTTGTTCCAGTTCTCAAGCAGCATGTTTGCTGTTTTTGTACTTTGAGTATGATATTGGCTGTATTTTTGTCTTACACGGATTTTATTATTTTCAGTATATTGCTTCTATGCCTAGTCTGTTGAGGGTTTTTATCATAAAGCGATGTTGGATCTTACCCAAAGCATTTTCTATATTCATTGATATAATTTTGGATTTTGCTTTTAATTCTGTTTATGTGGTGCATCACATTTATTGATTTGCATATGTTGAACAAAGTTTGCCTCCAAAGAATAAAGCCTACAAGATCGTGGTGTATTAACTTTTTGATGTGCTGCTGGTTTCCGTTTGCTGGCATTTTCTTGAGGATTTTTCTGTCTTGCTCATCAAGGATATTGACCTGTAGTGCCTGTTTTGTTGATGTGTCTCTGCCAGATTTTGCTATTATGCTGATGCGGGCTTTGTGAAATGAGTTTGGGAGGATTCCCTCTTCCTCAAGTTTTTGGAATAGTTTCAGTAAAATTGGTACCAATTCTTGGCTTTTTGTTACTCATTCAATTTCAGACCCTGTTGTTTGTTTGTTCTAGTTTTCATTTCCTTCCTGGTTCATTATTTGGAACTGTGTATTTCCAGGAAATTATCAATTTCCTCCAGTTTTTCTAATTTGTGTGCATAAAGTTGTTCATAATAGTCTCTGAAGAATTTGTCTATTTGGGGGGCTTAGTTGTAATGTCATCTTTGTCATTTCTGATTGTATTTCTTAGATCTTCTCCTTTTTGTTTTTAATCTAACTAGTGGTTTATTAACCCTATTTATTATTTTAAATAACTAATTTTTGGTTTATTGATCTTTTGTATAGATATGTTAAAACTTAATTTCATTCATTTTTTCTAAGGTTAGTTATTTCTTTTATTCCTGCTAGTGTTACAACTGTTGTGCTCTTCTCCCTCTCTCTTTTTTCTTTTCTTTTTTTTTTTTTTTTTGAGACGGAGTCTCGCTCTGCCGCCCAGGCTGGAGTGCAGTGGCCGGATCTCAGCTCACTGCAGGCTCCGCCTCCCGGGTTCACGCAATTCTCCTGCCTCAGCCTCCCCAGTAGCTGGGACTACAGGCGCCCGCCACCTCACCCGGCTAGTTTTTTGTATTTTTTAGTAGAGACGGGGTTTCACCGTGTCAGCCAGGATGGTCTCGATCTCCTGACCTCATGATCCGCCCGCCTCGGCCTCCCAAAGTGCTGGATTACAGGCTTGAGCCACGGCGCCCGGCCTCTCTTTTTTCATTTTCTCTAAGTGCAACATTATATTGCTAATTGAAATCATTCTAACTTATTTATGAAGGAGCACTATAAACTACTTTTGCTGCATCTCAAAAGTTTTGGTAGGTTTTGTCCCTATTTTCATTAATTTCAATTTTTTTTTTTTTTTTTTTTTTTTTTTTTTAGACAGAGTCTCACTCTGTCATCCAGGCTGGAATGCACTAGTGTGATCTTGCTCACTGCCACCTCCACCTCCCAAGTTCAAGTGATTCTCATGCCTCAGCTTCCTGAGTAGTTGGATTACAGGCACAGGTTACTGTGCCCAGCTAATTTTTGTATTTTTAGTAGATATGGGGTTTTGCCATATTGGCCAGGCTGCTCTCAATCTCTTGACCTCAAGTGACCAGTCTGTTGCATCCTCCGAAAGTGCTGATATTAAGGCATGAGCCACCACACCCAGCTCAAACAATTTTTTTATGTCTGCCTTAATTTTGTTGTTTACCCAGGAATTATTCAGGAGCAAGCTATGCATTTTCATATATCTGTGTAGTTTTGAGAGATCTTCTTGATATCGATTTCTATTTTTAATGCACTGTGGTCCAAGAGTGTGGTGGGTAGTATTTCAATTTTTTTTTAATTTATTGAGACTTACCTTATTATTGAGCCTATAGTCCATCTTAGATTATGTTCCATGCGCAGATAATAAGATTGTATATTCTGTAGATGTCTGTAGATTGAATATGCTGTAGATGTCAATTAAATTTGTCAAGTGTCAAGCTTATCTGCAAAATTTCTTTGTTAGTTTTCTATGTCAATGGTCTATCTAATGCTGTAGTTTTCTATGTCAATGGTCTATCTAATGGCGGGGGAGGTTAAAATCTCCCGCTATTGGGTGCCTGTAATCCCAGCTGCAGGGCAAGCTGAGGGAGGAGAATCGCTGGAACCGAGGATGTGGAGGTTGCAGTGAGCCAAGATCATGCCACTGCACTCCAGCCTGGGCGACAGAGGAACACTCAAAAAACAAACAAACAAACAAAAAACTCCTGCTACTATTGTGTGGCTAAGTGTGTTTTGGAGGTAAACAAGGACTTGTTTTATAAATTTGGGTGCTCCAATGATGGGTATGTATATATTTAGGATAGCTAATTTTTCTTGTTGAATTGAATCCTTTATTATAATATAGTGCCCATCTTTGCAGTTCTTGATTTTAAAGTCTTTTACCTGACATAAGAAAACAATTCCTGATTTCTTTCTTTCTTTTTTTTTTTTTTTTTTCCTGCTTACATGGTAGACCTTTCTCCATCCATTAACTCTGAGCCTGTGGGTGTCATTACATATGAGATGGGTTTCTTGAAGATAGCAGACAGTTTGACTTTTTTTTTTTCCAAATTGCCACTCTGTACCTTTTAAAGATGTGTTTAGAACATTTATATTCAGTGTTAGTGTTGATATATGAAATTGTGATGCTGTCATTGTGTTGTTAGCTGATTGTTTTTTATACTTGATCATGTAGTTGCTTTATTGGGTTGGTGGGGTAACTGTTTTATTTTATTTCTCTGGTAGCAGGTGTCATTCATTCTTTTCCACATTTACTACTCCCTTAAGAACCTCTTGTAAAGCTTGTCTAGTTGTACTATCAGCATTTGGTGTCTGAACAGGATCTTATTTCTCCTTCACTTACGAAGCTTAGTGATATGGTTTGTCCCCACCCAAATCTCATCTTGAACTGTAGTTCCCATAATCCCCATGTGTTGTGTAAGGGACCCAGTGGGAGGTAACTGAATCATGGGGGCAGTTACCCCCACAGTGCTGTTCTTATTATACTGTGTTTCTATGAGATCTGATGGTTTTATAAGGATTATAAGGGACATTTATCTCTTTGATGGGCACTTCTCCTCCTGCCACCATGTCAAGAAGGATGTGTTTGCTTCCCTTTCTGCCATGACTGTAAGTTTCCTGAGGTCTTCCCAGCCATGTTTCACTGGAGGTCAATTAAACCTCTTTTCTCTATAAATTAGTCAGTCTCAGATATGCCTTTATTAGCAGTGTGAGAATGGGCTAATACACGTAGTTTGAAAGGAAATGAAATTCTTGATTGGAATTTCTTTTCTTAAATTATGCTGAAAATAGGCCCCCAATCTCTCCCAGCTTGTAATATTTCTGCTGAGAGGTTCACTGCCAGCCTGATCAGGGTCCCTTTTGAATGTGGTCTGATGGTTCTCTCTAGTTGAATTTAATATTTTTGTCTTTCACATTGGCCTTGGTGAATATGATGACTATGTGCCTTGGTGATTATCATCTTGAAGGGTATCTAGACAGGGTTCTCTGTATTTCTTAAATTTGCATGTCAACCTCTAGAGAGATTAGGGAAATTTTATGGAGTATATCATGATATATAATTTCCAAGTTGTTTATTTTGTCTGCTTCTCTCAGGAATACCAGTGAAATGTAAGTGTGGCCTCTTTACATAATCCTATATTTTCAGAAGTTTCTTCATTTCATAATTGTTTTTTATCTGACTGAGTTGATTCAAAGAACCAGTCTTTGAACTCTAATATTCTTTCCTCAGCTTGGTCTCTTCTGTTAGAATTAACATAATCTTTAAGTGTGAGACTGATGAATGAGTACACATGTCTTAAAACCAGAATACATATTTTAGAAATGAACTCAATACATATGAAAATTTAGTATACAATAAACATAGCATAACAAATTTTGGAGAAAACATATTATTTGTTCAAGGGTGATGAGAACAATTTTTATAAAAATAAATTTTATATAGTCAATGATTAAAAGTAAAATAAATAAGTAAATATAAAAAGTAAAATATAAACATAAGAAAACAAACAAAACTTTTAATAAGTTATATGGGAAGGAACAGAATAAGTAGAATGTTATATGCTATTTGAACAAACTAGTAAAACAATTACTGGGTAAAATAGCTTAAAGATTAAAATAATACATGAAATATTGCAAAGTAACATGTAGTTGTTAAATGGAGATTAAAAACATCCTGTATTTTGTTACTGTAAATGTAATTAGTACAGTTTGGAATGCCATTTGGCCACATCTATCAAAACTTTAAATGTCTATACGTGTTCAATCAGCTCTGACTTCCAGGAATTTTTCTTTCAAATACATTTGCAAGTGTGCTCAATGACAAACTAAATAAACAATGTTGTGTTGAGATGTCACCACATATTATATAACCTAAAAGATGTTTTGTTATATTAGAGAAACAAGACCTAGCTAATAGTAGGGGGATATTGGTGGCCATAGTCAACAAGAGGCCATCAAATTTGTGTCAGACAAAAAAGAGAAAAAATAAATAGAACTGTATGAATTTCTTCTTTTGAGAAATGTCTGTTCATATCCTTTGCCCACTTTTTGATGGGGTTGTTTGTTTTTTTCTTGTAAATTTGGTTGAGTTCTTTGTAGGTTCTGGATATTAGCCCTTTGTCAGATGTGTAGATTGCAAAAATTTTCTCCCATTCTGTAGGTTGCCTGTTCACTCTGATGGTAGTTTCTTTTGCTGTGCAGAAGCTCTTTAGTTTAATGAGATCCCATTTGTCAATTTTGGCTTTTGCTGCTGTTGCTTTTGGTGTTTTAGACATGAAGTCTTTGCCCATGCCTATGTCCTGAATGGTACTACCTAGGTTTTCCTCTAGGGTTTTTATGGTATTAGGTCTAACATTTAAGTCTCTAATCCATCTTGAATTAATTTTCGTAAAAGGAGTAAGGAAAGGATCCAGTTTCAGCTTTCTACTTATGGCTAGCCAATTTTCCCAGCACCATTTATTCAATAGGGAATCCTTTCCCCATTTCTTGTTTCTCTCAGGTTTGTCAAAGATCAGATGGCTGTAGATGTGTGGTATTATTTCTGAGGACTCTGTTCTGTTCCATTGGTCTATATCTCTGTTTTGGTACCAGTACCATGCTGTTTTGGTTACTGTAGCCTTGTAGTATAGTTTGAAGTCAGGTAGCGTGATGCCTCCAGCTTTGTTCTTTTGACTTAGGATTGTATTGGACATGTGGGCTCTTTTTTGGTTCCATATGAACTTTAAAGCAGTTTTTTCCAATTCTGTGAAGAAAGTCATTGGTAGCTTGATGGGGATGGCATTGAATCTATAAATTACCTTGGACAGTATGGCCATTTTCACGATATTGATTCTTCCTATCCATGAGCATGGTATGTTCTTCCATTTGTTTGTGTCCTCTTTTATTTCACTGAGCAGTGGTTTGTAGTTCTCCTTGAAGAGGTCCTTTACATCCCTTGTAAGTTGGATTCCTAGGTATTTTATTCTCTTTGAAGCAATTGTGAATGGAAGTTCATTCATGATTTGGCTCTCTGTCTGTTCCTGGTGTATACAAATGATTGTGATTTTTGCGCATTAATTTTGTATCCTGAGACTTTGCTGAAGTTGCTTATCAGCTTAAGGAGATTTTGGGCTGAGACAATGGGGTTTTCTAAATATACAATCATGCATTCTTAGCAAACTATCACAAGAACAGAAAGCCAAACACCGCATGTTCTCACTCATAGGTGGGAACTGATCAATGAGATCACTTGGACTCGGGAAGGGGAACATCACACACCGGGGCCTATCATGGGGAGGGGGTAGGGGGGAGGGATTGCATTGGGAGTTATACCTGATGTAAATGACGAGTTGATGGATGCTGACGAGTTGATGGGTGCAGCACACCAACATGGCACAAGTATACATATGTAACAAACCTGCACGTTATGCACATGTACCCTAGAACTTAAAGTATAATAATAATAAAAAAATAATAAATAGAACTTTATGTTAAAATAATAGAAAAAAATTACAAAGTCTTACTAATAATCCCATGAGTTTGAAGGGCATATCAAGACAAACACAGGAAAGATTTTTCCTTATTATCTTTGATTTCCATCTTTTAATTTCTATGTTGAAATCTCTAGACAGAAAAGCTACCGAAAGTGACTACTTATATTTAGGGAAGAAAATTTAGTTTTAAATTTAATTTGATGTAATGTGTGTGTGCATGTATGTGTGTGGGGGGGCGGGGGGGTCAAAGAACTATAGATTGAGATTCTCCCAAGAAGTCAGAAGTCTATTACAAATAAAATAAAGTCACTGGTATGAAAAAAAAAAAAAAAAGGAATGGAAAAATGTTTATGCTTCTCTGTGCCAAAAAGAAAAAAATTTAGAAGAAAATATTTAAGTTTTTCCTTGTCCTCACATTCTACTTTCATTTGTCTTTTTTACAAAAAGTCTAAGGAAGGGAATCTTTTAAAATTCTGTTATCTAGCCTCAGTCCCCAGATGAGAATTTTTGACTGAATATCTATTGAACATTGGTATGGCAATCTTGTTTGAAAACTTCAGAGCAAAAGGCACTTTATTTACCAGGCATCAAGAATAAACACTTTGAACTCTTTAGCAATATAATACTTATCTGCAAAAGTCAAAGTCTTATTTCCAAACTCTCTTTGCTCCTAAAATGATGAGAAGTTACAATATGCACAAATGACCTTCTCCCTGAGTCACATTAGTAGCTTATTCAGCATAGTGATCTTCCTCTCCACAGATGTTACTGTAAATCAATGATGAAGATATCAGATCCCAGTTCAGGGTGCAGTATCATCATTTTCTCTTTTCAATGAAAGAGCCTAAACACTGTGTTATGAAGCTTTCCATCAAATTGAGTATCCCTGCTATCTTCTGCAATAAAATGTATTTTTGTTCCTTTCTAAATTTATTGTTATAGCTGATACTTGCCCTCTCTTAAACATTGAGAAAGGACAGTGATTCTCTTTCCTTTCAATGTCTCTCTACTTCACATTAATACATGTTTTAAAACATAGATTGTATTTTAAATTAATACATCCTGGATAGGGGGAGGAGGTGAAAAAAGATGAGGGCTTCCAAGTATATTAAGATATTTGAAAATAAGGTAAATTAGTCATGGTGGATTTAATTTAATGTAGTCACTTTTTATCCATCACTGACCAATAAATGCTGAAATTTAGGGATGACTTTTACCTTTGTAAGGAAGAATTTGACCCTCAAGGCAAATAAAATGTATTAATAATTAATAGATGAGGGAAAAATTTCACGTTTGCATCCCATCCTCTTATAATGATTATAAAGTAGGATCCAATAAATGATTAGCTCATTAATGACTTTCTAAATATTTCCTGTCTTTGTAAGGAGGAAGGTGTGCTAGTGTAATTCAACAGCCTTAATTTGCATGGGATTAGAAGTTGGCAGGCAAAGTGCTCAAACATATATAGTTCCTGCAAAATAATTGTTTGAATTTTTTAGCTCCTTAATTATTTCAAAGCCTTCTAGTGTTATACTGTAAATGTAAAATAATGTTATTTTTAACATTTTGATGGTCACTAGATAAGACTAAATGAATAAACAGTAGATAAGTAGAGGAAGGATGTTATATGAAACATGCACTTACAGACACTGTGATGAATAGATATGTATAACTATCAATGGAACAGACATTTTCTTAAATATTTTCCCTAAATGTCATTATCCTCATGCGATTTATTACCATGCAGTCATGTACTGTAAAATACCCTTTCAGCCAACAATGGACGGCATATAAGACAGTGGTCCCATAGGATTATAGTGAAGCTAAAAATGTAATATTGCCAGTGACTTCATAGCTATTGATTGACTTAGTCATTGTAGTGCAACACTATCCATTATCTTTTCTATGTTTACATATATTTAGATACATAAATATTTACCACTGCCTATAGTATTCAATGCAATAACATGTTGTACAGATTTGAAGCTTCGGAGAGCAATAGGCTACACCATATATTTTATGTGTGTAGTTGGGTATACTATCTAGGTATATTCATGTACATTCTGATATTAATATTTGCACAACAACAGAACTGGCTATGAGAGTTTCAGAAGGTATCATCATTGTTAAGTGATGAATAATTGTACTTTATTATTGTCAGTTTTAAAAGCTATTATTTTCTGGTATAATAATTATCCTTTTATTTTTAATGTCTTTAAATTTTCTATATCTCTTAAAATACAATTTATTTTCTCTTTTTAAATTTTGAAAGTAATATATCATCATTATAAACAGTTTTTAAAATATAGAGTGGTGCACATGAAAAAAATACACTCATAATCCCAATGCCTTGAGGAAATGACTATCCACGTGATAAATATCTCTTTCTAATATTTATTACTACACAAATATCCATACACTTACGTTTTGCAATGAAATGGGATCTAACAATTTTTTTTAACATTAACATCTTACGTGATCATTTTACGGAAGTATTTGAATCTGAAACACTATTTTAATTGCCACAAAATATACATTATAAGTATTGTTATACCTTGATTTACTTACCCATTCTTCTAGTTTTTGTTAGATACTTTAAAAAATGGGTTCTTGTATTTGAAAATCAATGTTTTATTAATTATGCCATTGGAAGTGGTTTCTCAAACTATTCTCTAGAAATATTTACTAATATTATGTCCACCATTTATGTATTAGGGTGCATCTCTTACTGTAGCTTGCATTATTTTTAAAACAAACCTCTGCTGATCTGATATGTGGAACTGTGGTATCTTACTTTTAATACAGATTACAAGCTTTAGCTCCATAATTTTCCTCTATGACATTTACACATATACACATACATTTGATGAAGTGATTGGGGAGACAAGTCTTTAATAGTCTATCTGCAGGGCAACATGCATGCAGAAGGTTCTTCTTAGGAGAAAAGGAAACTTGAGAAAAAAATAAAATGAGAAGAAAAGCGCATGCCATTCTCTAATATCGATTTAGGGCATAACACAATGAATCCTTAAACGGGTAATGCATATATATAATTGATGATGCTTTAGAAGAGTTGGAAATTTGGGGCCGATGCAGTACTATTTTTAGGCCCAGGATATAAAGAATGGTAAATTGACAGGAAAATATGCTTCTGACTTTTAAGAACATGTAAACTTGTGGTATATCTTCATGGAACACTACAAATTAAATATATGGTCTCCTCATATGAGTTATGTGTTCGACATTGTTTGTTCATTGGTTTGCTAATTAGTTTTTTTAAATCAATCTATTCTTAAGGCAATACCAGCTGCTATTAAATAGCTTTCCATATATTTTTTAATGTATAAGATATCGTCACATATTTATCCTTCCAAATGAACTTCCTAAACACTAGTTTTTAAAGTAACATAGTAAGATAAAAAATATATTAAATGAAATTTGTATGTTAACAAGTATTTCTCCTTATATATTAACATGCAATATATAAAAACAAGTTTATATATTAACAAGTAATTCTGTTTCTTTACCTACTTCAGGCCTTTCTTCTCTTCACAGGAGGAGATGAGATTTTGTTCTCTTATATGTCCTTCCTTAAATATTTTATGTATATGCAAGCAAATATATGTTTGTAATCATATGTATATGTATCTTTATGTACAAATATTGATATAGATATTTTTAACAATTGTAATTTTTTCTACCTTCTTCTTCCCACTTATTTACTAGTTCAGCATAAAATATAACATTAATTTCCTTTTCGATTTACACTTTTGGTAAATATAGCTAAATATTTGGCTATAAATATTTTTCTGATAATGATTTAGGTTTTTAAAAATCTACATATTGCTCAAACACTATCAAAGAAATCTCAACACTATAAATTCATATAGATATAAATGAACTTTCTCTAGATTTACAATTAGTAATGGTGAAGAAGATACTTTTAATGCCTATCTGAATTCTGTTCTCTCATTATTTTGGGTACAGTGGAATTTAAATCCTCATTACCTGTTCATAGAGTTAGGCCAGGTGCGGTGGCTCATGCCTGTAATCCCAGCACTTTGGGAGGTCAAGGAGGGTGGGTCACGAGGTCAGGAGAACGAGACCACCTTGGCTAACACAGTTAAAACCAGTTGCTACTAAAGATACAAAAAATTAGGCGGGCTTAGTGGTGGGCATCTATAGTCCCAGCTACTTGGGAGGATGAGGCAGGAGAATGGCGTGAACCCGGGAGAT
Organism: Macaca fascicularis; assembly: GCF_037993035.2. Classification (NCBI taxonomy): domain Eukaryota; kingdom Metazoa; phylum Chordata; class Mammalia; order Primates; family Cercopithecidae; genus Macaca; species Macaca fascicularis. Next base: position 93,995,869 of record NC_088385.1, read on the forward strand.
GGAGCTTGCAGTGAGCCGAGATGGCGCCACTGCACTCCAGCCTGGGCATCAGAGCGAGGCTACTTAAAAAAAAAGAAAAAAGAAAAAAAAAAAAGTTAACATAGCAGTGCTGTGATTATTAACTTTAGAACAATCTGCTTGCAAGATTGGACCTTGGCTGGCATCTTGGAACTTGACTCTGATTTTTCCTAGTCAACAATTGACCAATAACGGCAGTTTGCTGTGTCTAGGCTGCTTATAATTTAGACTGAACACCTGCTATTCTTTTGTGATTCTGAAATTTGGTATTTTCTAGGCAGAGGGTACCCACATGGTCAACACCCAGTAAAATCTCTTGGGCACTGAATCTCTAATAAGTTTCCCTGGCAGACAATGCTTGACGTGTATTCCAATACAGCTAATTGCTGATGGAATTAAGTATGTCTATGTGACTCCACTGGGAAAAACAAAAACAAAAACAAAACAAAACAAAAACAAACAAACAAAAACTCTTAGAAACGTGTACCTGGCTTCTTATTGATTTCACCCCATGTACCTTTTTTTGTTTTCTTAATTTTGCTTTGTATCTTTTTACTATAAAAAATCTTAGTCATGAGTACAGCAATATGCTGAGTTCTATGAGTGCTCTTAGGGACTACTAGAAGTGGTCTTACAGACATCAGCATATTCTCCCTTGCAATTGGGCAAGGCCATATAGTTACTAGACATTCTGTTGTTGGTGGGAGTGATATGCCTCATTCTGGGCTGGCACATTAAATTGTGAATGTGAGGTCTTTTATTGTTTCTTTCTCTTTGAGATGGTAAAAAAAATACATATATATATTCGAGAGAGCGAAGACTTATAAAGATGGGGCTGACAGTCAGAATGATGTGGAACAAAGCACTGGGCTGAGCCAAGATGGAATTTATATTGTAAGAAGTGAACTTTTAATTTTCTTAGCCATTGAAATTTTAAGGTGTTATGCTATTGTAGCATAAGCAAGGCAATCTTGACTTACATAAATATTATATTTTGGTATGCTGAAAATCAGTTAATATTGCATGAAGGGTATTTATATCACAGATTAATAATGATAATTACTTAGCATGCATGGAAAGTTGCATTACCCATCATTTATACTTAAAATTTTAATGGTCCTATTTTATTAGTACATAATATAGACTACTGCATGGTTTTTGTTTTTTTCTTACAAATAATATTGACAGCCTTGACAAGTTATTACAAAGAATATGAAGTAAATCAAAATATTCAATAACTTATGAGAAAATATTTTCATAAACTTTTCTGAGAGTTGATTATATGTGTAAGAATCATCATTTGAGAATATTTTTGAAATTAGGGGTTGGTAGATATTAAAAATCAGTTACTGAATAAAAAGATGATGTGATTAAAATGGCATGAGTGGATGGCCTTTCCCTCCACTTTTTATTAACATTGGACTATGTGTTGATTACATACTACAGGACATGACTTATTGCTAAGCTTAGCAACAGAAGTGTCAGAACAAACCTGAAGTTGTATGCAGCTCGACATGACAAGCTAATATCATTTACTCAAAGTAATAAAAATATCCAAGAAACTAAAGAAATATTCAAATGTCTCAAAAATGTACTTTATTGCAGAGGAAATTTATGGATCCAAGTTAACTGTATCTTTTTTCTTAGAGATTTTCAATTGGAATGTGGATATTTTTGCTGTTATGGTCATAGAACAAAAATGACAGATAAATATTTTAATAATTTTTATTTTCTAATCTGTTTTTTTAAATATTTTCCCTTAAAATCTTAAGATATTATGATAAAGCTTAATTTTCTAGTGAAATCTTAGAAAGTCAAGGCCTAAATATTGAAGCTATTTCCTGATATTATAGCTATTATGAATTTTAAAAAAATACAATAAGCTGAAATATGCTGTATAAATTTTCTTTTGGTTTTGCCAACGACTAAACCTATTTTCTACCACTAATTTCTACCACTAATTTATATTCTGTTTTAAAGTGTAATAAATAAAATAAAAATTATTTATATAAGTATTTTCAAATTTTTACATTAATGCTGGTTCCTAGGATATGTTTGAATAATTTTATGATTGTATAGTTGATAAACACAGCCTTTCCTAATTGCTACTTATGTGACTTGCTGTTTTTATGTTTTCTGATTTGGTGGGAAAATCTGTTGAATGTCAAGGTCTTTGCATTCTATAGTTTCCTATATAGGCTTAATTTAAAATTAACATAATTAACTATAATACCTTCTTTCTATTTTGTATCTTAGCTAGATCATAGTTTTGTTAATGCTAGAGTTATAGGGAAATGTATTTAATGAACTTAGTATTTTTAAAATAAATTTTATTTTAGAATCTAAGTTTTAGATTTACAGAAAATTTTTGAAGATAGAATAGGAAGAATGCTGCCTATATACATCCAATTTCCTCTATTACTGACATCTAACATTAGCATGGTATATTTGGTATAATTAATGAACTGATATTAATACATTATTATTAACTAAAATGTCTACAATATATTCAATTTTCTTAATTTTTATCTAATATTCTTATTCTGTGCCCGGATCCCATTAAAGGTATCATATCACTTTTTTTAGTCTCAGGATTCTTAAGCAGTGACAGTAGCTCTGAATTTCTTTATGTAAATGACCTTAACAGTCTAGGGGACTTTCTGGTCAGGTGTTTCATAAAATGTCAGTAAATCTTTAATGAGTTTTACATTATTAGACTGGGTTTATATTTTGTTTGGTTTTGTAATTTACAGAGTGGGTGGAGAAGACCATAAAGGTAAAGTATCATTTTCATCACATATATGGGCATATATATGAACATAACTTAACATTGCCGATGTTAACAGTTGGCTAAGGTTGTGTTTCATCAGGTTTCTCTACTGGAAAGTTATGCCTTTTATCCCTATGCCTATCTATCTATCCTTTAGAATTACATCACTATGTGCAGCCACACTTGAGTGTGGATATATGCTTCACTTTCTTGATGTCAGAATAACTGCACAAATGATTAAATGATGTGTTAGGTACTCTATAGTACCTCTGAAAAAGTGCCTTGGAAAACATTGTTTGTAGCCATCACATACTGAAATGATTTCTGTAAATAAATCATGAAAGTAAGAGTCTGCGAGTAACTGTACACATTCTTATTGTTGAAAATGTTTTTCCACTAACTGAAATCAAACCCAGAGTTTACTATACCAGATCTTATCAAATTTATGTACATAAAAATCATGAGTTCAGATGTGGTCTCCTAAATATGATAAAAGATTTTGATGCATCGTACATTTAGAAACAATGTACAAGATACCACATATCCAAATATGCATCTACTGCCTTATGTATTTCATGCTAATCAGATTCCCAAATTTTATAGATTAAATATTTTTCTTATATAATTCTCACAGGAAGAGGAGTATGCTATAAAACCTATGTTCCCTCATTCCCTAAGCAGTTATTTCTTTAGTGTCTCATATGAAAACTTGTTTTGCTTTGTTGAGTATCAACTTGATTATGAAATATGGTACATTAATTCAAAACTTCCCGGTACTAGTTAGCGTTCTCCAGAGGAACATAACCAATAGGATGGAGCTACACACACACACACACACACACACACACAGGCATATATATATATATATATATATATATATCTACACATATATGTTTGCATTCTTGAGTCTCCCTAGACCAAAGAAAGCAAGCAAAGAGGTAGAAATATAACAAGCCTACTTCCAGCAGCTGTCTCCTCATGATCACAGGGTGCAGTATGAATGAAAGTGCACTCATTTGTCTCAGGGGTTCTCTTAGTCTTAGTGCAGAGAGTGTGAAAGTTGAACATCCACTCACAGCTTCAACATGAGTATAGAAAGACCTGGAATAAATATCTGACAACTGACCTTTCCAGCAACATCTAAAGGATATGTATTCTACCTTACCTATTTTGGGGAACCAGCACAGTGTAGTACATTCTAATCTGGGACCAACAAAAATAGAAGTAGGGGTTTAAACAATCACAAATATTTGAGGAGTATGTCAAACTCTCTGACTAGACAAATTGGTGAGATCCTTCTCCCACATGAGGCCAATCTGACAAACCTGAGAGAGGCTCTGGTCTTCCATAATGTGCAGGAAGCAACAGACATTCACGAGAAATGAAGAAGCAGGACATACATTAGAAATAAAAGAATAAGATAAATTATCAGAAATTGACCCTAGTTAAATAAAGATACGTGATTCACCCAGCAGAGGATTAAAAATAATGGTCATAAGGATATCTATCAAGATCAAGAGAGAAATATAAGAGCAAATTGAAAATTTCAACAAAAAAAGAAGGTATAAAAAAGCACCAAACATAAACCATAGAGCTAAAGAATTACAACTGAGCTAAAATTAAATAGAAGATATCAGCAGTGAACTAGATCAAGAAGAAAAAGAATCTGTGAATTCAAATACAGGTCACTGGAAATGATCCAATCTGAGGAGAAAATGAAATTAAAAAGGAACAAAAGTAGTTTAAGAGATTTATAGAATACTATCAATCACAACAATATGCATTATCAGAATTGAAGGAAGCAAAGAGAGAAAGAAAGAAAGTGTAAACATATTTATGCAAATAAAAGCACAAAACTTTCTAAGGCTGGGGAAGAAAACAGAAGTCTAGAATCAGGAATCTCAGAACAGCAGATAAGATATCCATAGAGACACAACATAATTAAGTGGTCAGAAGTAAAGACAAAGAAAGAATTTTGGAAAACAGCAAGGGAAATGCTACTTGTCATATACAAGAAGAATCCATAAAACTATCAGCAAAGAAACCTTGCACATCAGAATGGAGTGAGATAATATATTCGATATCCTGAAATAAGAAAACTGTCAGCAAAAATAGGATGTCAGCAATCCTGTTTTCCAAATATAAATGGGAAATAAAGACTTTCTCAGACAAAAGTTGAAGAAGTTTATCACGACGAGACCTGCCTTTCAAAACAGTCTAATGTTATAAATCAATATGTAAATCAATTATGAATCTAGTAAAACCTTAAAAGACAAAACTATTAAATCAACTATGGCTATAATAGTTTGCTAATGGATATAAATTATAAAAGATGCATATAATATATTATATAAAGATGTATGTGAAGAATACATATAGTCTGAAAGTGAAGGAATAAAAAGGTATTCTATGTAAATGATAGCCAAAGAAAGCACAAGTGATTATGATTCCACAAAATGCATTTAAATCGAAAACTATCTTTAGGGATGAAGTTCTTTATCCAATGATGAGACAGCCAATTTAACCAGAAGATATAATAATTATAAGCATATATGTACCCAGTATCAAAGCACCTGAATATATAAACAAATATTAGCAGATATAAAGAGAGAAATTGATAGCAGTATATTAATAATAGGATATTACAATATTCCACTTTCAATAATCAATGGAATATTCATACAGCTGACTTGAACACTGTTACAGACCAAAAGGAATTAATAGACATATTAATAACTTTCCAACCAACAGCAGATTATACATTCTTTTCAAGAGCACACAGACAATTCACCTGAACAGATTACATGTTAACTACAAAACAAGTCTTGAGAAACTGAAGAAGATAAAAATCATTCCAAGTACCTTTTCAGAACACAGTGAAATGAAACTAGAAATCAGTAACAGTGAGAAAATTGGAAAATTAACACGTTCGTAAAAACTAAAGCACACATCTTTGGGTAATCATTGGATCAATGAATAAAATGAAAAGGTAATTTTAAAAATATATTCAGACAAAACAAAATGAAAATACAACATAATGAAACTTATTTTGTGCATGAAAAGCAGTACTAAGACAAAAGTTTATAGTAATAAATGCCTACATTAAAAATTCAAATAAAGAACCAAACTTTAAAACTCAAGGAACAATATACAGTACAAATTAAGCAAAAAGTTATCAGTAGGAAGAAAATAATAAAAATTAGAAGTAAAATAAAGCAAATAGAGAACAGAAAAAAAATTTTTAAAAACTGACAGTTGTGTAGTTTTTGGAAGAGAAGCTCTTATCTAAACTAAGAAAAAAAGAGAACACTCAAACAAAATTAAAAATGAAAAAGAGAGGGCGGAGCAAGATGGCCGAATAGGAACAGCTCCAGTCTCCAACTCCCAGCGCGAGCCACACAGAAGACCGGTGATTTCTCCATTTTCAACTGAGGTACTGGGTTCATCTCACTGGGGAGTGCCGGATGATCGGTGCTGGTCAGCTGCTGCAGCCCGACCAGCGAGAGCTGAAGCAGGGCGAGGCATCACCTCACCTGGGAAGCGCAAGGGGGAAGGGAATCCCTTTTCCTAGCCAGGGGAACTGAGACACACAACACCTGGAAAAGCCGGTAACTCCCACCCCAATACAGCGCTTTAAGCAAACAGGCACACCAGGAGATCATATCCCACACCTGGCCAGGAGGGTCCCACGCCCACGGAGCCTCCCTCATTGCTAGCACAGCAGTCTGTGATCTACCGGCAAGGCAGCAGCGAGGCTGGGGGAGGGGCGCCCGCCATTGCTGAGGCATAAGTAGGTAAACAAAGCTGCTGGGAAGCTCGAACTGGGTGGAGCTCACAGCAGCTCAAGGAAACCTGCTTGTCTCTGTAGACTCCACCTCTGGGGACAGGGCACAGTAAACAATAACAAACACAGCAGAAGCCTCTGCAGACGCAAACGACTCTGTCTGACAGCTTTGAAGAGAGCAGTGGATCTCCCAACACGGAGGTTGAGATCTGAGAAGGGACAGACTCCCTGCTCAAGTGGGTCCCTGACCCCTGAGTAGCCTAACTGGGAGACATCCCCCACTAGGGGCAGTCTGACACCCCACACCTCACAGGGTGGAGTACACCCCTGAGAGGAAGCTTCCAAAGCAAGAATCAGACAGGTACACTCGCTGTTCAGAAATATTCTATCTTCTGCAGCCTCTGCTGCTGATACCCAGGCAAACAGGGTCTGGAGTGGACCTCAAGCAATCTCCAACAGACCTACAGCTGAGGGTCCTGACTGTTAGAAGGAAAACTATCAAACAGGAAGGACACCTACACCAAAACCCCATCAGTACATCACCATCATCAAAGACCAGAGGCAGATAAAACCACAAAGATGGGGAAAAAGCAGGGCAGAAAAGCTGGAAATTCAAAAAATAAGAGCGCATCTCCCCCGGCAAAGGAGCGCAGCTCATCGCCAGCAACGGATCAAAGCTGGACGGAGAATGACTTTGACGAGATGAGAGAAGAAGGCTTCAGTCCATTAAATTTCTCAGAGCTAAAGGAGGAATTACGTACCCAGCGCAAAGAAACTAAAAATCTTGAAAAAAAAGTGGAAGAATTGATGGCTAGAGTAATTAATGCAGAGAAGGTCATAAACGAAAGGAAAGAGATGAAAACCATGACACGAGAAATACGTGACAAATGCACAAGCTTCAGTAACCGACTCGATCAACTGGAAGAAAGAGTATCAGCGATTGAGGATCAAATGAATGAAATGAAGTGAGAAGAGAAACCAAAAGAAAAAAGAAGAAAAAGAAATGAACAAAGCCTGCAAGAAGTATGGGATTATGTAAAAAGACCAAATCTACGTCTGATTGGGGTGCCTGAAAGTGAGGGGGAAAATGGAACCAAGTTGGAAAACACTCTTCAGGATATCATCCAGGAGAACTTCCCCAACCTAGTAGGGCAGGCCAACATTCAAATCCAGGAAATACAGAGAACACCACAAAGATACTCCTCGAGAAGAGCAACTCCAAGACACATAATTGCCAGATTCACCAAAGTTGAAATGAAGGAAAAAATCTTAAGGGCAGCCAGAGAGAAAGGTCGCGTTACCCACAAAGGGAAGCCCATCAGACTAACAGCGGATCTCTCGGCAGAAACTCTACAAGCCAGAAGAGAGTGGGGGCCAATATTCAACATTCTTAAAGAAAAGAATTTTAAACCCAGAATTTCATATCCAGCCAAACTAAGTTTCATAAGTGAAGGAGAAATAAAATCCTTTACAGATAAGCAAATGCTTAGAGATTTTGTCACCACTAGGCCTGCCTTACAAGAGACCCTGAAGCAAGCACTAAACATGGAAAGGAACAACCGGTACCAGCCATTGCAAAAACATGCCAAAATGTAAAGACCATCGAGGCTAGGAAGAAACTGCATCAACTAACGAGCAAAATAACCAGTTAATATAATGGCAGGATCAAGTTCACACATAACAATCTTAACGTTAAATGTAAATGGACTAAATGCTCCAATTAAAAGACACAGACTGGCAAACTGGATAAAGAGTCAAGACCCATCAGTCTGCTGTATTCAGGAGACCCATCTCACACGCAGAGACATACATAGGCTCAAAATAAAGGGATGGAGGAAGATTTACCAAGCAAATGGAGAACAAAAAAAAGCGGGGGTTGCAATACTAGTCTCTGATAAAACAGACTTTAAACCATCAAAGATCAAAAGAGACAAAGAAGGCCATTACATAATGGTAAAGGGATCAATTCAACAGGAAGAGCTAACTATCCTAAATATATATGCACCCAATACAGGAGCACCCAGATTCATCAAGCAAGTCCTTAGAGACTTACAAAGAGACTTAGACTCCCATACAATAATAATGGGAGACTTCAACACTCCACTGTCAACATTAGACAGATCAACGAGACAGAAAGTTAACAAGGATATCCAGGAATTGAACTCATCTCTGCAGCAAGCAGACCTAATAGACATCTATAGAACTCTCCACCCCAAATCAACAGAATATACTTTCTTCTCAGCACCACATCGTACTTACTCCAAAATTGACCACGTAATTGGAAGTAAAGCACTCCTCAGCAAATGTACAAGAACAGAAATTATAACAAACTGTCTCTCAGACCACAGTGCAATCAAACTAGAACTCAGGACTAAGAAACTCTATCAAAACCGCTCAACTACATGGAAACTGAACAACCTGCTCCTGAATGACTACTGGGTACATAACGAAATGAAGGCAGAAATAAAGATGTTCTTTGAAACCAATGAGAACAAAGATACAACATACCAGAATCTCTGGGACACATTTAAAGCAGTGTGTAGAGGGAAATTTATAGCACTAAACGCCCACAAGAGAAAGCAGGAAAGATCTAAAATTGACACTCTAACATCGCAATTAAAAGAACTAGAGAAGCAAGAGCAAACACATTCGAAAGCTAGCAGAAGGCAAGAAATAACCAAGATCAGAGCAGAACTGAAGGAGATAGAGACACAAAAAACCCTCCAAAAAATCAATGAATCCAGGAGTTGGTTTTTTGAAAAGATCAACAAAATTGACAGACCACTAGCAAGACTAATAAAGAAGAAAAGAGAGAAGAATCAAATCGACGCAATTAAAAATGATAAAGGGGATATCACCACCAACCCCACAGAAATACAAACTACCATCAGAGAATACTATAAACACCTCTATGAAAATAAACTGGAAAATCTAGAAGAAATGGATAATTTCCTGGACGCTTACACTCTTCCAAGACTAAACCAGGAAGAAGTTGAATCCCTGAATAGACCAATAGCAGGCTCTGAAATTGAGGCAATAATTAATAGCCTACCAACCAAAAAAAGTCCAGGACCAGATGGATTCACAGCTGAATTCTACCAGAGGTACAAGGAGGAGTTGGTACCATTCCTTCTGAAACTATTCCAATGAATAGAAAAAGAGGGAATCCTCCCTAACTCATTTTATGAGGCCAACATCATCCTGATACCAAAGCCTGGCAGAGACACAACAAAAAAAGAGAATTTTAGACCAATATCACTGATGAACATCGATGCAAAAAAATCCTCAATAAAATACTGGCAAACCGGATTCAGCAACACATCAAAAAGCTTATCCACCATGATCAAGTGGGCTTCATCCCTGGGATGCAAGGCTGGTTCAACATTCGCAAATCAATAAACATAATCCAGCATATAAACAGAACCAAAGACAAGAACCACATGATTATCTCAATAGATGCAGAAAAGGCTTTTGACAAAATTCAACAGCCCTTCATGCTAAAAACGCTCAATAAATTCGGTATTGATGGAACGTACCTCAAAATAATAAGAGCTATTTATGACAAACCCACAGCCAATATCATACTGAATGGGCAAAAACTGGAAACATTCCCTTTGAAAACTGGCACAAGACAGGTATGCCTTCTCTCACCACTCCTATTCAACATAGTGTTGGAAGTTCTGGCTAGGGCAATTAGGCAAGAGAAAGAAATCAAGGGTATTCAGTTAGGAAAAGAAGAAGTCAAATTGTCCCTGTTTGCAGATGACATGATTGTATATTTAGAAAACCCCATTGTCTCAGCCCAAAATCTCCTTAAGCTGATAAGCAACTTCGGCAAAGTCTCAGGATACAAAATTAATGTGCAAAAATCACAGGCATTCTTATACACCAGTAACAGACAAACAGAGAGCCAAATCAGTAATGAACTTCCATTCACAATTGCTTCAAAGAGAATCAAATACCTAGGAATCCAACTTACAAGGGATGTAAAGGACCTCTTCAAGGAGAACTACAAACCACTGCTCAGTGAAATCAAAGAGGACACAAACAAATGGAAGAACATACCATGCTCATGGATAGGAAGAATCAATATCGTGAAATGGCCATACTGCCCAAGGTAATTTATAGATTCAATGCCATCCCCATCAAGCTACCAATGAGTTTCTTCACAGAATTGGAAAAAACTGCTTTAAAGTTCATATGGAACCAAAAAAGAGCCCGCATCTCCAAGACAATCCTAAGTCAAAAGAACAAAGCTGGAGGAATCACGCTACCTGACTTCAAACTATACTACAAGGCTACAGTAACCAAAACAGCATGGTACTGGTACCAAAACAGAGATATAGACCAATGGAACAGAACAGAGTCCTCAGAAATAATACCACACATCTACAGCCATCTGATCTTTGACAAACCTGAGAGAAACAAGAAATGGGGAAAGGATTCCCTATTTAATAAATGGTGCTGGGAAAACTGGCTAGCCATAAGTAGAAAGCTGAAACTGGATCCTTTCCTTACTCCTTATACGAAAATTAATTCAAGATGGATTAGAGACTTAAATGTTAGACCTAATACCATAAAAACCCTAGAGGAAAACCTAGGTAGTACCATTCAGGACATAGGCATGGGCAAAGACTTCATGTCTAAAACACCAAAAGCAACAGCAGCAAAAGCCAAAATTGACAAATGGGATCTCATTAAACTAAAGAGCTTCTGCACAGCAAAAGAAACTACCATCAGAGTGAACAGGCAACCTACAGAATGGGAGAAAATTTTTGCAATCTACTCATCTGACAAAGGGCTAATATCCAGAACCTACAAATAACTCAAACAAATTTACAAGAAAAAAACAAACAACCCCATCAAAAAGTGGGCAAAGGATATGAACAGACATTTCTCAAAAGAAGACATTCATACAGCCAACAGACACATGAAAAAATGCTCATCATCACTGGCCATCAGAGAAATGCAAATCAAAACCACAATGAGATACCATCTCACACCAGTTAGAATGGCGATCATTAAAAAGTCAGGAAACAACAGGTGCTGGAGAGGATGTGGAGAAATAGGAACGCTTTTACACTGTTGGTGGGATTGTAAACTAGTTCAACCATTATGGAAAACAGTATGGCGATTCCTCAAGGATCTAGAGCTAGATGTACCATATGACCCAGCCATCCCATTACTGGGTATATACCCAAAGGATTATAAATTATGCTGCTATAAAGACACATGCACACGTATGTTTATTGCAGCACTATTCACAATAGCAAAGACTTGGAATCAACCCAAATGTCCATCAGTGACAGATTGGATTAAGAAAATGTGGCACATATACACCATGGAATACTATGCAGCCATCAAAAAGGATGAGTTTGTGTCCTTTGTAGGGACATGGATGCAGCTGGAAACCATCATTCTTAGCAAACTATCACAAGAACAGAAAACCAAACACCGCATGTTCTCACTCATAGGTGGGAACTGAACAATGAGATCACTTGGACTCGGGAAGGGGAACATCACACACCGGGGCCTATCATGGGGAGGGGGGAGGGGGGAGGGATTGCATTGGTAGTTATACCTGATGTAAATGACGAGTTGATGGGTGCAGCACACCAACATGGCACAAGTATACATATGTAACAAACCTGCACGTTATGCACATGTACCCTACAACTTAAAGTATAATAATAATAAATTAATTAAAAAAAAAATGAAAAAGGAGACATTACAGTGAACATCTCAGAAAGAAAAAAAAAGGATAATTAGGGACTTTAATAACTAATTATATGCCAACAAATTGGATGTTTGGGAAAAATGGATATCCACCCGCAAAAAAATAAAAAAGAAAGAAAAAAGAAAGAAAATTGGACACCCAAAGGATATATAAAAATCAATTCAAAATTCATTAAACACTAAAATGTAAGCCATGAAACTGTAAAACTAGTAGAAGCAAAAATAAACAAATGAGACTATATTAAACTAAAATGTTAATGCAATACAAAAGAAACAGTCAACCAAATAAAATGGCCACAAAAAATTGGGGATACAACATGTGAAAAATATATTTTATAAGAGGCTAATATCTAAAATATGTGGGGAACTTCTCCAACAACTTAAAAAGCAAAAACACTACAAATAACCTGAATATAAAATGAGCAAATGACCTGAGTAGACATTTTTCCAAAGAAAACATACAAATTCCCAGCAGATATAAAGGAACAAATGTTATAGATATAGATACATGTATCTATATCTACATTCAGATATAGATATATACATATAATGGGATATGATTCATCCTTAAAGAGAAAGGAAATCTTTCCATTTATGAAAACATGGATGAACCTAGAGGACAATATGCTAAATGAAATAAGTCAGACACAGGAAGATGAATACTCTGTGGTCTCGCTTATATGTGCCATCTAAAAAACTCAAATTAACTGAAACAGGTAATAAAATGATGGTTACCAGGGACAAGGAAAAGGAGAGGTGCTGGTTAAAGGTGCAAAGTTTCAATTATGTAGAAAGAATAAGTTATAGTGATCTAATATATAGCATGGTGATTATAGTTAATAATACTGTATTGTATACCTGAAATTTGCTAATAGTGTACGTTTTTAGTGTTCTCACCATGCATGTACAAAAAGATAAAAATGTGAGGTTATGAATATGCTAATTAGCTTGATTTGGGTAACTTTTTCACAATGTCTGTGTGTATATGTCTGTGTATATACATGTTATGTGCCTTAAATATAGACAATTTTTATTTAAAAAATAAAGAGCAATAGAGCTTTAAAGATAGACAGAAAATATAAAATATAAAACAAGCTTCTTTTTTTATTCCAAGATGCTTTTAGCATACCTCAGCCACTTGGAAAGAGCAACATAGTCCATAAGATTAACTCTGTGAGCTTTAATTCAAGAAGGTAAATGAGAATCAACCAGAATCATGAAAGACATCTCAGATCTCAGGAGGAAGAACACAGGCAAACAGCTCCCCTGACAGCATCCAGCTGATAAAAGTGAGTGAACCCTGAATATGTGAGAGAGGCAGATCTTCTTTCTGTGACTCATCTTTCCACTGGGGATACAGGTAACCAAGTCCAAGGGAGGGTACTTTGTTGCTCCCAAGCCCTGGAGCTAACTTGGGGAGAGGTTTGAGATACTGTGAGGAAAAGACACCAGGAAAAACTGCAAGCATTTTCCCAGAAGTGGGACACCATTTTTAATCCGGGCACATACAAAGTTAACCAATCTTTGGCAACCCAAATGTGTGCCCATGCAGGCATTTCAGTCTTGGGCCAAAGAATGGAGTGCTTGCTCTGAAGTTGGGTAGGAGCCTCCACAGTCGGAACTATGGAAAGCATTTCAGCAGTAGGCACTGGAATTGTGCTCTTCCCCATTGCAGGCCTGGAGCAAGAGTAGAGCTGCTACAGCTTTAGTTTATCCTGGACAATGAGACTTACAGCCAGGGCCTGCTTGGAAACATGCAATCAGTCTGCATGTATCATTCCTGGGTGCCCCAGACTTCTCCCTCAGATTGTGGTGCAGCAGGACCCTCTTTGCTCTATCTAGGCATTTGGAACACCTGCTTACCTGAACCAACAGCCTGAGCCATCACACATTCATGAATATAGATCATTGTGCAATGTATCCACACTCAGGCAAATGTCCAGGTATTCAGAACACTCCCTCACCTGGATCAGCAGCCTGAATTGCATCACTCTTTCTGTGCAGAGATTCAGTGCAACAAAGACCTCTCAACTCCATACTCAGGCGGATCTCTAGGTATTCAAAACACCTGCTTGCCTGGATTGGCAGGCTTGAGCTGCCCCACTCTTTCTGTACACAGATCCATGTACAAGGGCCCCTCCCCATTTCACATTCAGGCAGATCTGCAGGCATTCAGAGGACCTGCCTGTATGGTCCAGCAGCCTGAGTCTTTCATCATTCCTGTGCAGTGGTTCTGATGTAGGGAACTCTCTTCTCTTCGTGCCCAGGCAAATCTTCAGGCATCTGGATCACCTACTCTTCTAGGTAAGGAATTTAGGCCACCCGCCACCCCCACTATCCCCATGCACAGAACTTGGGGCTGAGAGAGATTCCAAGCTCCATGCCTAGGCATACCTCTGTGCACTTGGTAGCAACTCAGTGGGTTCTCCATTGGCATTGATGCCTGTGCCTGCCATCAAGGGACTTGTAGGTGAGCTTGCCTGGTCTGACCCTGCCCATGTTGCCCCCTCACCATCCTGGGGCTGAGAAAGGAGCTCAGACGACTGTGTATGGCATGCATCAACCCATTGGCAGAGACAACATTTTTTTCCCCACTAAATAGGTATCAAGTATATACTCAGCTGTGTTGACCATAGCTGGCTCTTACATATAAGTGCCATCTACTGGCTTATAGGTCAGACTGAATAGTTTATTATAAAGCTAGCCTCAGCAGTGCATAGGGTTATAAAAGCAAAGCCAAAAGACCCTACCTATAATTTTTTGCAGACGCAGTATCTAGAGAGGGTGGAAAAAAAGAAAGGGAAATGAGAAGAAAACCCAATAATATTACAGAGAAAGAAAGTAAAAGAAAAATTCTACCTGGATAAAAATACTTACAAAAATTAGAAGCACCAGTATCTCCAGATAAGAAAGAATAAGTGCGAGAGTTCTGGCACCATGAAAAATTTGAATCTAATGACACCACCAAAGGATGACACCAGCTCTCCAGCAATAGTCCCTACCAAAATAGACACTCAGAAATGACAGAAAATGTATTTAAAGCATGGAGTCAAGGAGGCTCAATGAGATGCATGCAAGTTAAAAATCAACACAAAGAAACTTCTAAAGCAATCCAGGAAAGATGAAAGAGATAAACATTTTCTTTTTTCTTTTTTTTTTTTTTTTGAGACGGAGTCCTGCTCTGTCGCCCAGGCTGGAGTACAATGGCCAGATCTCAGCTCACTGCAAGCTCCGCCTCCCGGGTGGTTTACGCCATTCTCCTGCCTCAGCCTCCCGAGTAGCTGGGACTACAGGCGCCCGCCACCTCGCCCGGCTAGTTTTCTTTTTGTAATTTTTTTTTTTTTTTTTTTTTTTTTTTTTTATAGTAGAGACGGGGTTTCACCGTGTTAGCCAGGATGGTCTCGATCTCCTGAACTCATGATCCGCCCGTCTCGGCCTCCCAAAGTGCTGTGATTACAGGCTTGAGCCACCGCGCCCGGCCGAGATAAACATTAAAAAAAAAAAAAAAAGATTAGAGTTAAAGGAATTGAAGAACTCAGTTAAGCATTTGAAAGCACAATTAAAAACTTTACCAATAGACTGGTCCAATCAGAAAAAAAGAATTTTAGATCCTGAAGAACAGTATCTCAAATTAACCAAGTAAGACAAAAATAAAGAAAAAAAAATTGTAAAAAATGAACATTCCTCAAGAACTGTAGGATTATATAAAGCGACCAAATCTACAAAATGTTGGCATTTCTAAGAGAGATGATAAAAGTAAACAATCTGAAAAACATACTTGAGGAAATAAATGAAGAAAATTTTCCTAATCTTGATAAAGAGGTAGACATCCAGGTGGAAGAAACACAGAGAACACCTGTAAGATACTATAGAAAATGAACATAACAACAGCGTATAGTCACCAGACTTCTCAAGCTCAATGCTAAAGAAAAAATCTTAAATGAAGCTAGAGAAAAAAGATCAGATTATATACAAAGTGAACCTCATCATACTAACAGACTTCTCAGCAGAATACTTATAAGACAAGAGATATTAGTGGCCTATTCTCAGCATTTTTAAAGAAAATAATTTCCACCCTGGAATTTTATATCTTGTCAAGATGAACTACATAAGCAAAGGAGAAATAAAAGTTTTTCAGGCAAACAAGTGCTAAGAGAATTTTTTACCACTAAACTAACCTTACAAGAGACACTTAAGAGATTTCTAAACATGGAAATGAAAGACCAATACCTGCTGCAACAGAAACACACTTAAAATCATGGATCACAGGCCCTACAAAGTAACCACTACGTATAAACTACAAAACAATCAGCTAACAACTTCACGATAACATCAAAACCTCACATATCAATATTAACCTGAAATGTAAATAGTCTAAGCATCCATTTAAAAGTCACAGAGTGGCAACTTGGATTAATTAAAAAAAAAAAAAAAAAACAAGGCCCACCTGTCTGCCATCTTGAAGAGACCCATCTTGCATGTAATGAAACCCATAGACTCAAAGTAAAGGGTTGGAGATAAATCTGCCACGCAAATGGAAAATGAAGAAGAGCATGAGTTATTATTCTTACATCAGATAAAACAGACTTTGAACCAACAGCAGTTAAAAGGACAAAGGAGGGTGTAGCATAATGACAGAGGGTTCAGTTCAACAAGACTTAAGTGTCCTAGATATATATGCACGTAACATTGGAGCACTCCAGTTCATAAAACAAATACTTCTAAATCTATAAAAAGACATAGGCAGTCACACAATAACAGTGGGGGAACTTCAACACCCCACTGACAGTGTTAGACAGATTGCCTAGGTAGAAAATTAAGAAGGAAATTTTTGACTTAAATTTGGCACTTAACCAATTGGACCTGATACACATCTACAGAATACTACACACATCTACCGCAGAATATACATTCTTCTCATCTGCACATGAAACACACTTTGAGATTGACCATATGCTTGGCCATACAAGTCTCAATAAATTTTAAAAAATCAAAATCATACCAGTTATCTCTTGTACCAAATTAGAATAAAAATAGAAATTTCTACCAAGAAGATCTTGCAAAACTATAAAAATAAAAGGAAAATAAACAACTTTCTCCTGAATGACTTTGGGGCAAATAATGAAATTAAGCCAAAAATCAAAACAACACTTGAAATAAATGAAAACAGAGACACAACATGCCAAAATATCTGGGATGTAGGAAAAGCAATGCTAAGAGGAAAGTTTATAGCCCTAAATGCCTACTTCAAAAAGTTGGATGATCTCAAATTGATGACCTAACATTACGTCTACAGGAGCTAGCAAAACAGTAACACTTGGGGTTAGAAAAACGAACCCCAAAGCTGGAAGAAAAAAAATAAATAACTAAACCAAAGCAGAACTGAATGAAATTGAGACCCCCAAATTCATACAAAGTGTCAACAAAACCAAAATTTGCTATTTTAATAAATAGGATAGACCACTAGATAGACTAACATAGAAAAAAGAGAGAAGGTTGAAAGAAGCATAATCAGAAATGGCAAAGGTAGCATTAAAACTGATCCCATAGATACACAAAAGATACTTATGGATCATTATAAACAACTCTATGCACAAAAATTAGAAAATGTAGAGGAAATGGTGAGATTCCGGGTAACATAATCTCCTAAAATTGAGTAATGAAGAAATTTAAACCTTGAACAGACCAATATCAAGTTCTAAAATTGAATCAGAAATTTAAAAAAAAAATCTATCAGCCAAAAAATAAGCCCTGGACCAAATGAATTCACATCTAAATTCTCTCAGATGTACAAAGAAAAGTTGGTACTGATTCTAAAGAAACTATTCCAAAAAATTGAGGCGGAGAGAATCCTCCCTAATTCACTCTACAAATACCATGTCACTGTGATACCAAAATCTGTCAAAAACACACCACCACCACCAACAAAGAAAATTTCAAGCCAATATTTCTAATAAACATAGATGCAAAAATCCCCAACAAAATGCTATCAAACTGAATCTAGCAGCACCTCAAAAAGTTAATTCATCACAATCAACTATACTTCATTCCTGGGATGCAAGGCTTGTTCAACACATGCAAATCAATAAAGGTGATTTACTACATGAAGATAATTAGAAACAAAAACCATATGATCATCTCAATAGATGCAGAAAAAGCTTTGGATAAAAATCCAACATTCATGCATGGTAAAGTAAAACTTTCAAGCATTCCCCTTGAGAACTGAAATAAAACAAGGATGCCTACTTTCACTACTACTATGCAACACAGTAATGGAAGTTCTTGCCAGTGTAATCAGGCAAGACAAAGAAATAAAAGACATCCAAATAGGAAAAAATGTTGAACTATTTCTCTTTTTTTGACAATATGCTTCTGTACCTGGAAAACTCATCACTCCACCAAAAGGCTCCTGGAACTGATTAACAATGGTAGTAAGCTAGTAAGGTTTTAGGGTAGAAAATCAATGTACAAAATCAGTAGCATTTCTATTAATCAATAATACTCAAATAAAAACTGAAAGCCAAATAAAAACTGCAATACTATTATAATAGCCAGACCATTGTATACTATTTACAATAGCCAGACCAAAATAAAATACCTAAGCAAAACCTAAGCAAATGTGTAACCAAGGAGTTGTTTAAAATACCTAAGCAAACGTGTAACCGAGGAGTTGAAAATCTCTACAAGAAGAACTATAAAACACTGCTGAAAGAAATCACAGATGACACAAACAAATGGGAAAATATTTCATGTTCATGGATTAAAAGAATCAATATCACTAAAATGGCCATAGTGCCCAAAGCAATCTGTGAATTCAATGCTATTCCTAGCAAGCTACCCATATCATTTTTCACATAACTGGAAAAAACTATTCTGAAATTTATGTGGAACTAAAAAAAGCTCAAATAACCAAAGCAATTCTAAGCGGAAAGAACAAAGCCATCACATTACCTAACTGCAAATTATACTATCAGGCTGTAGTAACCAAAGCAGCATGGTACTTGAACAAAAACAAACAAATAGACCATTGGAACAAAATAGAAAAAAAAAAAAAAAAAAACCCTTAAAATAAAGCCACACATCTACAGCTATCTGATCTTAAGCAAAGTTCACAAACATAAGCAATGGAGAAAGGACTCTCTATTCAGTAAGTGGTGCTGGGATAGCTGGCTAGCTAGAAGAATGAAACTGGATGCCTACCTTTCACCATATACAAAAATTAACTCAGATGGATTAAAAACTTAAACGTAAAACCTGAAAATACAAGAATAATAGAAGAAAATCTAGGAAACACCGTTCTGGACATCAGCCTTGGAAAGGAATTTCTGACTAAAGTCCTCAAAAGCAAGAGAAGGAAAAATAATAACTGACACATAAGGTCTAATTAAACCAAAGAGGCCTAATTAAACCAAAGAGCTTCTGTACAACACAGGAAACTATAAACAGAGTAAAGAGAAAACTTACAGAGTCAGAGAAAAAATTCATAAACTATGCATCTGACAAAGGTCTAATATCCAGAATGTATGAGGACCTTAAACAATTGAACAAGAAGAAAAAAATAACCTTATTAAAAATGGGCAAAAGATATAAACAAACATTTCTAAAAAGAAGACATACTGGCCTTCAACAAATGTTTCAAGAAAAATGCTTGTCATCACTAATCATCGAGAAATGCAAATGTAAATCGAAACCACAATGAGATAACATCTCACAACTGCAGGAATGACTATTAGCATCTCACAACAGCTATTAGTAAAATATCTAAAAACAACAGATACTGGCGAGGCTGTAGAGAAAAGGGAACACTTATATGCTCTTGGTGGGAATTTAAATTAGTTCAGCCGCTGTGGAAGGCAATCTGGAGATTTCCCAAAGAGCTTAAAACAGAAATAACATTTGACCCAGCAATCCCATTACTGAACATATATTCAAAATATATAAATTATTCTACCCAAAAGACTGACACACGCACTCATATATCCTTCACAGCACTATCCACAATAACAAATGGAACCCAAAAGAATGAGATCGTGTTCTTTGCAGCAACATAGATGTATCAGGGGGTCATTATCCTAAGTGAACTAATGCAGGAACAGAAAACCAAATACCACAAAAGTTCTCACTTCTAAGTGGGAGCTGAACATTGGGTACACATGGAAATAAAGAAGGGAAAAAAAGTCATTAGGGACTCTAGAAGGGAGTTAAAAGGGGAAAGGCTTGAAAAGCAAACTATTGGATACTATGCTCAGTACTTGAGTGATGAGATCAATTACACCCCAAACCTCACCATCATGCAAGATACTCATCTAACAAAAGTGCACCTGTACCCCTGAATCTAACATAAAGGTTGAAATTATTAAAATAAATAAAAGAAAAACAAAAGCACAGAAAAATAGATTCCTGTCCCTCAGAAAAGACCTAATAAATCAGAAACTCTGAGGACAAGGCCTAAGAATCTATATTTCGGCTAGGTCCCTGAAGTCATTTTTAGATACGCTAATATTTGACTTACAAATATACATCAATATGGTAAGTGTAATTTGCTTTGTGACCATGGTGGTTGCCTTCTTCTTATTTTCCATATACATAAAATAAATATGTGAAAGTCAATTTCTAAAAGTAAGCAAACACATCAATCAATCAATAAATGAACAAGCAAGGAAATTGTGCGTGCCTGCATGTGTGTGTGTGTACCTATCCAGTCACTATCATCTCCTCCTAAAAGTTACTATCTCTATAAAATGGTTTTAGCTGTTTCAGTTAATGAACATATCATATAGCATAAAGTATTTGTGTCTCATTTCTTTCATAGTAATGTGCTTGTAATATTTGCATTGTATTATTTCTTTAACAAGGTGGTGTTACATGAGCATGCTTAATTCCAGATATTTTCCAAACTGTACAACTAGGATTATACGTTTTTTAAATTTAGAAAATACTTCCACAATATATTTCTGTCCTAAACAATAACGAACTGTTGGTAACACAGAGTATACATGGAAGACTGAAAATAAATCTAGAATCATAGAGTATATTCATATTATCGGATGTCTAAATGTCAAAGCAAGGAGGGTTTGCTTAGGCAGTCAAAAGGCACTAATTACATTTGATAAGGAAGTAGTCAACAAAGATCACCACATGAATTATAAATATGTGTAAGTTTCAGCAACTTATATGAATAGTAGATGTCTACAGAATAAATGAAAATATAAAAATAAACAAATAATAGTGCAATGTTATAGAAATCCTATATTAAGGAAAAAATGTTTTCAGAAAAAATAGTACAAAACCTTAACAGCATATATCAGACATAAGGTAGATAAATATAATTTTTTATAAAAGTGAGACTGTTTTCTATTGCATTTGTGCATGTGACAAACATCACTTTGTAAAAGGGGTGTAGTACTCCGTTATCATACTGCTATGATGAAATGCTCAAGACTGGGTAATTTATAAAGAGAAAGACGTTTAATGGACTCACAGTTCCACATGGCTGGGGAGACTGCACAATCATGGCAGAAAACAAAAGAGGAGCAGAGGCATGTCTTAGATGGTGGCAAGCACGAGTGCATGTCCAGGGAACTGCCTTTTTAAAACCATCAGATCTCATGAGACTTATTAACTGTCAGGAGAACAGCACAGGAAAAACCCGCTCCCATGATTCAATTACCTCCCACTGGGTCCCTCCCATGGAGGATGAGATGAGATTTGGGTGGGGACAGAGCCAAACCATATCAAGGGGAGACAGCTTTTATTGCAAGTGGAAAATTTTAGTTTTTATTACTTGAATCTATGATCCATTTGGAATGAAGAGCCTAGAGACATTCATAGAAAAAAGGCCCATAATTGAAAATTTATTTCCTTTTTTTTTTACAAAAAGCACCACAAAATTAAGTAAATTTCCTTCTGATCAAAATTATAGAAAGCAGAATGGCATGACCACTTTTACTTCTCTATTAATTCTTATAATTTATTGATTTATGCAATAGAAATTAAGACCCAACTTTCAAGAGTAATAAAAAAAGTAAAAACATTATGGAATTCTACATTAAAAGTTTAAAATATAGGCATTTCTCACTAGGAAGAGTTATCAGTATTTAAGTGAGTAGTGATTGGGAGCTGTGATAGAGTGCAGAAATAAAACACAATTGCTTCCAATACCATCCATCATCATGTGAAATTGTTTTAACTCCTTGAATAACATGTACATCTGATAAAACTAAACTGCCAATGTAAAAATAAAATAATATTTTACTCACTTATTTTTAAGAGACAAGTTGTCTATTACATATTTTTACTAAGTAATATGACCTAAAAGCAAAGCTCTCAATGATACAGAAGAAAAAGTCACGCTTGGATTGATTTTATTGGTCTGGTAGCATAATGAAATATTGACTCTAAATCAGCTTTTCAACTGATTCTCTTTGCATCTCTGTATTAGTTTGTTTTCATGCTGCTGATAAAGACATACACAAGACTGGGCAATTTAAGTCCATTAAACCTCTTTAAAGAGGATCCACATGGCTGGGGAGGCCTCAAAATTATGGTGAAAGGCAAGGAGGAGCAAGTCACATCTTATGTGGATGATGGAAGGCAAAGAGAAAGATCTTATGCAGGGAAGTTCCTTTTAATAAAACTATCAGATCTCATGAGATTTATCCCTTATCAGAAGAACAGTATGATTCAATTCAATTACCCCCCACTGGGTCGCTTCCATGACATATGAGAATTGTGGGAGTTACAATTCAAAATGAGATTTTGGTGGGGACACAGCCAAACCATAACATTCCATCCCTGTCCCATCCCAAATTTTGTGTCCTCACATTTCAAAACTAATCATGCCTTCCCAACAGTCCCCCAAAGTCTTAACTCACTTCAGCATTAACTCAAAAGTCCACAGTCCAAAGTCTTACCTGAGACAAGGCAAGTCCCTTCCACTTATGAGCCTGTAAAATCACAAGCAAGCTAGTTACTTCCTAGATACAACAGGGGTACAAGTATTGGGTAAATACAGCCATTCCAAATGGGAGACATTGGCCAAAACAAAGAATTTACAGGGCCTATGCAAGTCCGAAATCCAAGAGTCACTTGTGGCACTTGTGATTTGTGGCAGTCAAATCTTAAAGACCAAAAATGATCTCCTTTGACTCCATGTTTCACATCCAGGTCACATTAAGGCAAAAGGTGGGTTCCCATCATCTTGGGCAGCTCCACCCCTGTGGCTTTGCAGGGTACAGCCTACCTCCAAGCTTCTTTCATGGGCTGGCATTGAGTGTCCTCAGCTTTTCCAGGTGCATGGTACAAGCTGTCCATGAATCTACCATTCTGGGGTCTGAATGACAGCTGTCCTCTTCTCACAGCTCCACTAGGCGGTGCCCCTGTAGAGACTCTGTGTGGGGGCTCTGACCCCACATTTCCATTTTACACTGCCCTAGCAGAGGTTCTCCATGAGGGCCTCTCTCCTGCAGCAAACATCTGCCTGGGCATCCAGGCATTTCCATACATCCTTTGAAATCTAGGAGGAAGTTCCCAAACCCAAATACATGACTACTGTGCACATGCAGCTCAACACCACATGGAAGCTGCCAAGGCTTGGGGCTTGCAACCTCTGAAGCCATGACCTGAGCTCTGTGTTGGTCCCTTTCAGCCACAGTTAGAGAGGATGGGATGCAGGGCACAAAGTCCCTAGGGTGCACAGAGCAGGGGAGCCCTGGACAAGACCCATGAAACCATCTTTTCCTCCTAGGCCTCCTGGCCGATAATGAGAGAGGCTGCCGGGAAGACCTCTGACATGCCCTGGAGACATTTTCCCCATGATCTTGGGGATTAACATTAGGCTCCTTGCTACTTATGCAAATCTCTGCAGTCAGGTTGAATTTCTCCTCAGAAAATGGGATTTTTTTTTTTTCTATTGCACTGTCGAGCTGCAAATTTTTCAAACTTTTAAGTTCTGCTTCCCTTATACAGCTGAATGCCATTAGCAGCACCCGAGTCACACCTTGAATGCTTTGCTCCTTAGAAATTTCTTCTGCCAGATACCCTAAATAATCTCTCTCAAGTTTGAAGTTCCACAAATCTCTAGGGCAGGGTCAAAATGCCCCCAGTCTCTTTGCTAAAACATCACAAGAGTCACTTTTGCTCCAGTTCCGAACAAGTTCCTCATTTCCATCTGAGACCACCTCAGCCTGGATTTTTTTGTCCATATCCCTATAAGCATTTTGGGCAAAGCCATTCAACAAGACTCTAAGAAGTTCCAAACTTTTCCACATCTTCATATCTTCTTCTGAGCCCTCCAAACTGTTCCAGTCTCTGCCTGTTACCCAGTTCCAAAGTCGCTTCCACACTTTCAGGTATCTTTTCAGCAATGCCCCACTCTACTAGTACAAATATACTATTTTAGTCCCTTTTCACGTTGCTGATAAAGACATGCCCCAAACTGGGCAATTTACAAGAGAAAGAGGTTTAATGGACTTACAGTTCCCCATGGCTGGAGAGGCCTTACAATCATGGCAGAAAGCAAGGAAGAGCAAGTCACAGCTTACGTGGATGATGGCAGGCAAAGAGAGACAGCTTGTGCAAGGAAACTCCTGTTTTTAAAACCATCAGATCTCGGTAGACTTATCCACTATTATGAGAATAGCATGAGAAAGATCCACACTCATGATTTAATTACCTCCCACTAGGTCCCTCCTACAACACCTGGAAATTGTGGTAGTTATAATTCAAGATGAGATTTGGGTGGGGAAATAGCCAAACCGTATCAATCTCCATTTCTCAAAAGTCTTACTATGTTTGTTGAGCGAAAACATTTTTTTGTTTGTTTCCATATCAAGCTTAAAGTAGTTACAGTTAACTAGAATTAACTGTTAGCTTAACTTTATCTCAACATTAAGCTTCTGCAAATGGCTAAGTTCCTTCTTCTCCTGCATCTGTTTGGATCTTACAAGTAGCAGAAACCAAGACAGAACAAGATGCCAAAACAAGACATGATTTGGGGAAGGGAAGGTGGAAGTGACTGTAAATTAAAAAAAAAAAAAAAAAAAAAAAAAAAAAAAGTAGTCAGGAACACCTTTCAGTCTGTGAAAGGAGATAAAGAAATAACTCGGATTGGAAGCACCTCAAGACAAAAGTATAGTTCAAAGTTTTTTTCAGACAGATGGGGAATCCTGTAAAATTTTCATATGGGAATCTGTTTTAGCCAGGAACAGACTGGCCTAAGTAATCTACCAAGCTCAGTCGTTAATAGGCAGCAATTCAGGGAAACATTTCCTTGGCTGGAAATTCGTAGTAGAACCAAAAGGGAATTAGCGGGGGCTATTATTCATTTCTACTCCCCATAGAAAGAACTCTTGATGAGATCTGAGGAACACATCTACAATACTGCCAAAGTCCACTGTTTACCCCACACAAATCCACTTCTTTATGCAAGTTCTTTATGCAGATTCAGGGAGCAGCTCCTCTATGGTTCCTGTGGGACTCACTTGTTATGGAAAAAGGTAAAAAGGGGAGGTTAGTGGAAACAAGTACACCCCCACATTGCTACAGGTGGACTTCGGTCCTGAGTATATTCATCGTGGGTATCGTTTTTGAGTGTGAGTATCCAATTGATACTCATCTTCTCTCTTTCACTATCCTTTTAAAATAGCTCTCACCCTTTGCTATCACCTCAGCACCCAGTGATGTGATGCAAATCTTCATTTCTGAGGGGACTGAGCTCTTTTCGACCGGGGGTTGCTGCACATATATTTCACAGTTACGGTTAATCAAAGGATTACACCAAAAGGTACCCACATAGATTAGGTGGGTTTTATACATATTTCTGCATGCCTTTCTGCTGTTCAGGCTTAATTTCTCTTGCAAAGATGGTTATTCTCCTTTTGTCTGTTGGTCCCTGTGCACAAGGAGGTCAAACTGCCTTGGCAGCAGCCATAGTTTTAGTTTCACGTCAGGCTGTATCTTTTGACAATAATGAGCCTCTTATGAGGGGCAGTAGTTGTGGGGACAGGTAGCAAAATTTCCTCCAATAGACCATTGAAAGTGACAGTAATTGGGGTAATACTTGATTCTAATGGTTGGTTCTTGGACCTACACTTTTTTCCTATTAGGAAGACATGTTTGATTAAATGTATACACCATATCCAAAAAAAGTCAACTCACTCATTCACAGTATTTGCTCTGAACTGATGCTTTAGCTTTTCTTTCCATAGGCTTTTCCAGTGACCTATGATGTAGGATGTTTCTGGATAGTGCAGTGTGTGATATAATGAAGGGATTTTATCATGGGTCTCATACCCATAATTATTTGCTATAAGGCTGGCCCTCTGGCCAGATGCTATGCTGCACAGTATCACATGGCTGTGAATCAGATATGCCATAAGTCCCTAGATAAGAGTGTTGACTGATGCTCTGCAGGTAGAAAATGTAAACCCATATCCAGAATAAGCATATATCTCAGTGAAGATAAACTACTATTTTAGGATTAAAGGAGCTCAATTAGTCAACTTGCTAACAAGTGGAATTTGTCCTTGAGGGTAGTATCATATGACTGTTTCAAGATTGTTCTATATTAATGGCAGGTTGGACATACAGAGGTAAAAGAAAAGATAGAACTACTTTGATTAAGTAGAAGTCAAAGCTGATGGACCTATGCATAACAATTGTGCCCAAATGCAGTCTACTCCATTCATGTGCCACCATCAAATGCACAAGTAATTTTGTTTACTCTGTTTTTCTGTGCCACTTCTGCAGTTGAATCTTTCTAGTTGGTGTTAATGTGATAGGCCTAGCTTTTCAACAGTACCTCAGATATCCCTGTCCCCAGACTTCAAATTTCCCATTGCAGAATTCTAACTAAAAACCCCACCCATTTTTAACTCTCATGGATGTAAATATTCTAACCTAAAATCACATTTCCTTCCACATGAGGTAAGTGATCAGCTCCACCCACTGGGAAGATTTTCTCTTCCTATGTGCTTTTCCTGTTAACCCTGGATGGGTGTGTAATAAAATCACTAGCAATTTTAAAAATTGCACTTATATATTGAGCTGGCCCATCCCCAAATCAAGTTCTTGCATTTTCTTCCTTCTGATCACATGGGACCCCTAGGGTCAGAGGTAGGATCTGGAAGAGAGATGTTGATGCAGACCTTAGTAAGTGATACAGAGTTCTGGGCTACCTGCTCATGTAGCTTATTCATGCCCTCTGGTCCTCTTGGACCAAATTCTAAATCTACTATTTTCATCTGATGGTGGAGTACTGCTGGGTCCATCTGACTTTATGATTTGGAAGTTCCCAAGAAGCCATGCTCCTAATGAACAATTCTACCATGGTATGGTTTGGATATGGTTTGTTGGTCCCCATCAAAACTTATGTTGAAACTTTATCCTCAGTATGGTGACTTTGGGAGGTGGGAACTAGTGGGAGGTGTTTTGGTCACGGAGATAGATCCCTCATGAATGGCTGGGTAGTAAGGGAGTTGTCACTCTCACAGATTAGATTAGTTCTCTGGGAATAGATTAGTTCCCATGAGAGCAGGTTGTTATAAGACAAGTTTCTCCTCATATTTGGTCCCCATTTGCATGTGTCTGCTTCTGCTTTGACTTTCTCCACAACGTCACGACACACTACTAAAGCCCTTCAATGTCTCAGCCTGCAAAAGAGTGAACTAAATAAATCTTTTTCTTTATAAAAATTACACTGTTTCAGGTGCTATTTTACAGCAATACAAAACAGACTAAGACACAGAGTTATGGTTGCTTATTGCCTAGTGGTCAAACATTTCATTTCAGTATCACATTAGGACCTGCTTCTCAAAAAGTATAGAATTCTCCACCACACATGGCATGGCCACGTTTTAAAATTTCAAGGGCCTTTATTCTGATTCTCATATGATGGCTTGCCATAAACTCCACACTGCATCCTTTCCAGCCCTTTCACCTCCAATACAATAGAATCAGTCAGATTATGTGGTTCAGGTCGCAGAACTGCTTCCACAACAGCCTGAACCTGCTGCAAAACACTTTCATGCTCTAGGCCCCAATCAAAACAAGCAGCTTTTCGTTTCCCCAGTATATGGGGCAAATCGGTATATTCATAGGTGTGAAACATGGTAGTAATATAACCACAAAAATCCTACTAGCATAGGGGATAACATTTGTCTTTCTTTGAAACAAATATCCTATCATAACCTGACCATAGAAACCCTAAAAATACTTCAATTATGGGAAATGTTTCTGAATCTTCATGGAGTATCTTGCACCCCCTGAATTGTACTTGTTTATCCAAGTCTCTAGTGTCCTAGCGCCTTCTTACTGCCATTATGTTCTGTCTGATCAGCATGATACCACTGATTTGATGGGACAACATGTTGTTCTGTGGTATGTCTAGGCAACACAGATACCTTTGGACTATGTTACACAGTATAGGAAATTAGCTCTGAGGTCAAGCTGTAAATTAAAATTGTTGTCTATTCTACATGAATGCAAACTCCTTATTATCCTCTCTTCTAATCAAAATAGAAAATAAATCACTTTCCATATCAATGACTCCACAACATGCACATAATCCCTTATTAATCCGTTCTTGTAATGATTCCATGAATACCACAGCATCTGCAGTTTGGGCTATTCGCTTCAGCTTAATAAAACTGCTCAGCTGCAAACTTTTCATGAAAAAGGAAGGATCACTCAGAGAACAGAGTCAGGATCCCAGAGGGGAACCACTGCTATGAAAATAAATGAAACATTTTTGGTCAAAGTTTCTAGACCAAAATAAAGAAAACTTATAGCTATAACTACTTAAAATTGCTTAAATATTTATTAATATATTGATGGGGAAATAAAGGGATGGGTGAGGGTGATAGATCATATGCATGTATCCATATATAATTTTCAAGAAAAATAATTGTCAAAAATCAATCAAAGAGGGACCAGAAGAGAAGATGGTAAAAACATGAATTTAATGGTTGCTCTGTGGGCTGTTATCAGGATCTCTATCCTACAGACTTTTGTTACATGTTGTTTGTTAATACTCAATACTTTCTCACTCGTTTGAAGCACTTTTTAACAGCATAAAAGATCAAAAAACCAGAAAACTACATTTCTCATACTTCCTTTCCAACAGAGTTCTGGATAGTGTCATATAATTAGAAGAAGTGTCTTTGGACATGAAGACATGAAAGTGAAGTTTTTCTAAACTTTCTGGGTACCCTCCTATGAATCAGAACTTTAGATTGGTAGGAACAGATTCTAGCCCTTCCAATGTGTATGAAGGCCTCATTTACTGTACTCAATGTCCTTGTATTTAAAACATTTACACCAGTGTTTGCTTTCTTAAATAATTGATAACTGATACAATATTTGGTTAAGAAATGGGACTCTTGATAGAAATCTGAGATTATTTATTTGGTTAAAATTAAAAACATAAAAAAGTTGCCAATGGACAACAAGATGCTGGTAATTCATGACAGGTAGTTTCAGTTATAAAACCAATTATTTGACTCGTCATCTTTCCAATAAACATTTTTAGAGACAAACTGGATTTTGTATTAGAATATTATGAAGAAAATGATGATTATAAATACAGTTGGGATAGCCCAGTCTTACTGCACTAGGGAGCTTATGAAAAGAAAATGACAGACTCAAGATGTGAAATTCACAAGTCAGAGATCAGACAATTTCTTTACTGCCTGGGTAAGATTTCTTATCTATTGCAACCACAGGATCAGTGATCTGAAAACTGACCTGAAGTTTGATCTTAGAGTTTGCAGAATTATAGCCCATGAATTCAAAGTATCCCTAGGTCTCTTACTGAAAATTAGAACCTCTTATTTTCAGAGAAAGTGGGAGCCTTAAAATTGGATTGAATGTAGTTGGGAAGATTCTAATAATTATATAACACTTAAACTCTTAACAAACGTGATCTTTCCTCCTGTTTGTGGTGCTTTGCCTCTCTGTTCCTGAACACCCTGAAAAGACTTGACTTGTGAAAGTTACATTGGAGGAGGGTGATAAATCCTGGGGATTATGTACGAGAATGGACACTAAAAGTGTTAGAACAGGGGGAAATAGCACAACACTTGATCAAGCTGAATCTATAATGATGGCTTAAATTAAATTAAGATACAAGGCCATAAGATAAAAGAATTTACTGAATCTTAGGTGGGTAGGAATCTGAGTGTTTGTCACATGTGACAGGCTCAACTGTAGCCCAACAATATAAATTTGAGCACTTGTAATACGGCCTTATCAAGCATATATATATATATATAGAGAGAGAGAGAGAGAGAGAGAGAGAGAGAGAGTCCTTGCATTTGTAGAAAATGCAAAAAAAAAAATGCATTTGTAGAAAATGCAAAAAAAAAAAACCAGACATTATGGTGGAGATGTCAGCATTGAAGTGAATTTTCTGGGTTTTAGGGTTGGGGGTGATGAGATCCTGGAATCATAGAGTATAAGTGACAATACTCAATAAAATAATAGGGAACAGGGCAAATTATGGTATTCAATGATATGATCTATTGACACTATTATCAGTAGACCATCTAGTAAAATATTGCCCAATCTGTATACTAAAAAAAAAATCTAGATCTGGTGGAAGATTTCTAACGTAAGTCATCATAACAGAGAAGCAATGTCCCAAGTTGAATTTCCAGACTTGAGCTTGCTCATACATGCAGAGTCTCTTGAATGATATAAAGGCTGAATCACTTTTAGGAAGAATCTTGATGTCCTGAAACAAATATGTACTTTATTTCTCCTCAACTTTCCTAAAGTATTCTGCAGCATTTAAGGTGACAACTGTGCTGGGAAAAATCCCAGACAAAACAGGATTCCTGGTCACAGCTAAGAATTTACAATAATCCGTGGATACCTCAACTGCCATTTTGATCTACAGTCACAGATCAAATGTATGAAGGCCAAGTGATTGACAAAGTCATGGGATGAACTTGTTTTATAATGGATATGGATAATTTATAAATATGCTCTTTGATTTTCTCCTAGTTCCTGAATACATAGTTGAAAGTAGCCTTACTCAGCAACTGGTTAAATGGATAACTGGTCCTGAGACACACAGAATAAGGGCTATGTAGTAGGATGATCTAAGTGGAAACACTGGATCTGCCACTGCAGAGCAAAATAGTAAACTAAAAGTGAATATTGCATTCCTGGAGTAATTGTTGAGAATAATACAATCATGGTGGAATTACAAAATGCCAATCATAAAATCAAATTTTTAAAACAGCACAAGGAAAAAACCCGATTACGTACAAAGCAATGACAATTAGATCTATATAGACTTCTCATTAGCAATATGCTGAAGACTATCTAATAATACCTTTAAAATGCTTAATTGAAATAAATGTCTATCTAGAATGAGGTATGTGGCTAAACATTCATGAATGGAAATGAAATACAGATGTTTTAAGCAAAAAAAAGTAAGTAAATGAGTTTATTACCTAAATGCCTTAACAAATAATACTTCTAAAGAACGCCATTTAGGCAGAAAGAAAACATAATACAAGAAAGGTTTAGAAACAGAAGGGAATTTTGAACAAATTATTTTGTGGAGGGCAATTTTATGTGATCTCCTAAAGCTGAGAACTGAGACTACTTTTCCTAGAATGCTAAAAGCTCTTCTCTTTTAATGTAAGCAATTGATGTGAAATGAGCACATAAATGTAAAGAGGAAGAGACAGTCTCTCTTTTCCAACGGAATATCCAAAACACAGAAATCTGTTTTGCAATTTAATTTTACACAGTTTAATTTTCTATACTTTTCTTCGCTTACCATGGAACCCTGTGGTTTTCATTTCTATGTGTTATCGTTAATGACAGATTACTTCTTAGCATTTTCACCTCATCTTAAGTTTTATAAATCTGTATGTGGCACCTTGCTTCACAGTGGTGCTAGTTGTAATACTTCCTTTGGCAAGTGTTTGGGCTAGAATCACTTTAGCTGAATCACTTAGTTTTCACTGTGTATATCTCTAAACCACAATAACACAAGAAAGCCAGCATGCAAATAGCCAGTGTTTTCCCCCAAATTTTGTCTTTTCATAGGTTTTGGCTTATTCATGTTCATGTTAATTTTTTTGCCTCAAATGACTAGCAAACATCATTTTTGACAGTTCTTTCCTAGATGATTATGGTCTAAATTTTGTTCCCTTTCTTTTGATTATTTCAGGCATGTTATGTATAATAACTTTCACCTAAGTATAGAAAAATGGAACTTACAATAGGTGAATATAAGGGAAACAGTTATATCATGTTGCATTATAAGCTAATAATTTGTTTTTTTTAATTCTTCAAACAAAAGGAAACATACAGTCCTGTAAAACACTTCGCACATTTAAACACATATTTTACAACATGCATTTCAAGTTGACCGTAATTATGTTCTCCCAAGTCTAACTCTATTTGCAAGCTATTCATTTCTTATCACCAGCATTACTTTGGCCAGGACTGGTATTCAGATGAAAACAAAATATGCACATTTTTGTCCCAGGGCAATGTGAAATATATCATCGTCTGACAGAATACCCACTAATTGTTAGGATAGCTTGGGTTAAAGATAATGGCAAAGTGAATATTTTTTTAAAAGGCTATCTGACCTGGGACATATTATCTTAGAAAAAATGTTCAGCTCTGTCATTCCAAAGATTACAAATAAGCAGTGCAAATTGGTCATGATCTCAAGGGGGGAAATATGTATGTTCTACTGTTAGAAGGTCAATGTTATCATCTTTTTAACAGAAAGATAGCAAAATTATAAAATGAAGGAGGCCTTATTACATAAAGTTTTGTTTGGTTTCCCAAACTATGAGTTTTCAGTAATTTGATGTTACAGTTGCATAATTATAATAGTGTCTTAAGTTGATTGCTTTGGAAGATGGATTATGATGTATCCGAGCTGAATCCTTTAGATAAATTCCATTAATTTGACTTGCTGAACACCAAAGGCCAGGTAACTTGAGATTAAGAAGGCATTATGATACCAATTATAGTTTCTTCTAAGATATATACCACTTCATTTACTGGAAAGTCAAATGCTAACCAGGAAAAAGGTCAAAATGTAACAGAAGTAATTATTTTCACTTGCACAAGCACTAGTGAGAGGATGAACTTAAATACCATATCTCATTCTCTAGCCACACTATGTTGCAGGGCCATAGTCATATATCTGAAGTGAAGCATTGCCAGATATTTCACACGGTAAGGTCTTGCACTACCAGCTAAGTTATTAAGTCACCTCATAAACTTCTTACATGAAAGAAATATTGAGCAGTCCATCTTTGATATAGAGTATTTGAGATTGAAATATCAGCATGCATCCTGATCCCTAATCTTTAGACTAGCTATTAATTATATTATACAGATAATATTTTTTCCCACATGCTCATAGTGCAAGTGTGTTTTTCTTTAAATCAGAGATGTATTATTGAATGACAGGATTTGAATAGCATGTAAAATTATAGAATTCTTTGTGTAATCACACCCTAGAAAGGGCAGTTCTTTTTTTAATGACAATTTCATACAGACATGAGAACAGATTTAATCTTGAAAGTTTTAATCAAACCTGTGGGATGTCCTTTAACTAGCTTTCCTTACTTGTCAAATTATAGTTCTTCTTTACTATCCTTGGAGAGTAAGATACTTGATTCCTGTGGTTCTTAATTATCTCGTTCCAAACTACTAAGGAAAATTAAAGACTTTTCATGTCACTAGAAAAATATAAGATGTAGGCTAGCTTGACTAATACATATGAACACAGTGTGAAAAGAAAACAGAGCAACAAAAGTAAAACATCCATTTAGACTGTGCACAATTTAAATGCTACTTTTAATATGTGTGCTTTAATAGATTGCAAAAAGTCATATCATCTGTATAATGTATTATGTTAATTTAAGAATCATAGGAATTTTTACAAATGTCCTAACATATTATTATGTATTAGGGCATCACTTTCCTAACTATTGTATTAGAATAATTTATACAAATTTATATTACAAATGTGTGTCATTCTGAATATTATAAATCCCAATATTCTCTATGGTCAATGAGAATTATTAATAAAAAAGACAAAAGGGTATTATTATGATTATATAATTAGCTTTTAAGAGTTTGATTCAGATTACTTCCAATATTATAATAAAAAATTACTTTTGCTCTTTTAGTCAGAACAAATGGTACATGGTTTTGCCAAGTTAGCTATCTCTTCCTTTATGCATCTTTATTGTTTTATATTTAGCTATATAAATTTATTCATCCATACAATATTTATTTCATAAGCAATGAACAAAACAGATACTGCTCCTTATTTATAGAGCCTATATTTGGGTGAAAATAAACAAATAATAAGCAAATAAACAAGATACATAAAATGACCAATCATGAGAGATTCGTTTAAAATAAATGAAATAAGGAGGGCAGATGGAGAAATCCAAGGATACAAACCCCTGATAAATTGACATTTGCACAGAAATTTTTAAAAGGAAGTGAGTGGATCACACTACACTTTACTCTAAGCAAATAAATTGACAAATGAAATGCTGCAAACTGGAAATGTACACTGGGTGATCAACGAAGAGCAAAAAAGCAACATGGATGGAAAGTGAGTGAACGAAGAGGAAAACGAAATCAGATGTGGGAGTAACAAAAGACCCAGACTGCAGAATGGCATGTTAAGGAATTTGAATGTGATTCTGAATGAGAAAAGAAGTTACTGGAAGTTTCCAAGAAAATAAATGACATTAGCTGACAAATATTCTAAGGCATATTTGCTGCCCAAGGTAGGGGTGGAGGTCAAGAGAATTTTCTGAAGGTCTTTGACATAACCTAAACCAAACTGTATGGTGGTTTAGAACATAGAAATAGTGATGGAAACAATGGGCATGGTTCGATTAAGAATATATTTTGAGTTAATAATAGTGAGCTTTGTTGATATATTTAATTGAGGATATGGATGTGGGATGAGAAAACAGAGGCATAGCATAGAAAAAGAACTTTCAAATTTATAAATCCAGTTAAATGCATAGTCAGTCTGGAACACAGGTAGCCTGGCTTTGGGCCAGCTGAGTAAATCATGCTAATGCAGACGGGACATCATCACGAAGAGGGCAGCTGAAGATAATAAGCATACATATCTATCAGAGTTAATTCATACAAAAAATTCTTTCAGTTATTTTAAGTGAAAAGTGTCATTTAAGTC
This sequence comes from Macaca fascicularis, assembly GCF_037993035.2. Taxonomy (NCBI): domain Eukaryota; kingdom Metazoa; phylum Chordata; class Mammalia; order Primates; family Cercopithecidae; genus Macaca; species Macaca fascicularis. The sequence continues at coordinate 94,031,386 of NC_088385.1, forward strand.
TAAACATATCCAATATCTACCAATATATGTTTGAGTAGTGCATAATTTTCTTTTCTCCATGCATTCAGTTATTAAACACTTATCACATGTAAGAGACTCTATTAAAACTTTAATAGATTTTTTTTAAAATCCAAAGAAGGAAACTCTTACTAAAAGAGATAAAATACATCCTTGATTGATTATTGACATTAAATTGAACACTTAATCTGAGAAATCATAGAATATGCCAGGTTATTTGAGTAACTCAATCTTGATAGATAACTACATGACCTAAGAGGGGCTAAAATTATTTTGTATACTTCTGGAAAGCTAAGGATTTGTAGTAGACAGACTGCTAAAATTGTCATGAATTATCTTTGCATCCTGGTATTATTTCCCTTGTGTAATTCCATACCCTTGAGTGTGGACTGGAACTAGTAGTATGGTTCTAATGACTAGAATAGAGTAAAGGTGATGGGATGACACTACTGATATTATGTTACAGGTGACTAAGACTTGCAGATTTTTGGAACCCTCTTTCTTAAACTCTTTCTTGCCTACTCTCTTGCTGGCTCCAATGAAGCCAGTGTGAGCTGCCTGATTTGGAAGATGTCCATTTGGTGAAAAATCAAGGAAAACATTGTGCCGTAAGTTCAGGAGGAACTGAGCCCCAGTTCAGCAATCAGCAAGGAATTATTTCTGGTGAACAACTTGTAAAGCAAATTTAAAATGTATCTACCACTAGTCAAGTAGTCAAGTTTTAAACTGATTTCAGGCCCAGACAACACCTAGACTGTAGCCTTCAGAAGACCCAGTCCTGGCACCCATGGAAACCTCATCTGGACTCCTAATCCATAGACACCATGAGACAACACTGTTTTTTTTTTAAGTTGCTAAGTTGAGGGGTAATATGTTATGCAGCAATAGATTACTAATTTAGGCTTTGTGTATTTCCTCAGCAACTTCTGGAGAAAAAAATAAGAGAAGCATTTTTAGTTACTTGCTGCTGTACATGAAACTTCCCCTAAAACCTAATGACTTAAAACAACAATCATTTTATTATAGCTCACAATTTTGCAGGCCAAGCATTCTGGAAATTCTCACTGGATGATTTTTCTGCTTCATGTAGCACCAACCAGTGTCACTTGGTGACATTCATGTGTGGTGTGGTCTGGAGAGTCTAATATAACTTCTCTCACATGCCTAGTTCTCTGCTGATGATGACAGAAAAGCTGGACTTACCTGTGGGCTCTCTTCCTCTCTGTGTGCTCCCCAAGATTCATATCTCTGCAGGAAGGTAGTAGAGCTACTCACAGGGAGACACAGGGCTCTAATAACAGGAAGAGAGAGCTTCTGGTCCAAGCCAGAAACTAAGAGCATTATTTCTGCTGTATGCCATTCCGTCCCATTGTTCGAAGAAGATACAGGGAATACCTCAGCATCACACTCTCAATGGAAATATATTAAAGAATTACTAGACAACTTCAATTACCCACAAATATTTAGGAATTCTAAATTTCTCCAGAAACAATGTGAACTACTATTTTTTTTTCCTCAAAAAAAGTGGCTTTTTTTTTTTTTTTTGTGGAGTCCATATAGGTCTGGAGATGACAAAAATGGAAGAACTATAATAATTTAAAAACCTTGATCACCTCTGTGACTAAAATTTAACACTCACTTTGGAATCTTTTTCAAAATTTCTTTATAGTTTGACTTTTTCCATATTCCTTTTGGAGGGTTATTTCTACATAAAGAGATGTTTGTAAATGAGATAGAATACACAAAGTTTACATACATGTGATCTTGCCAAATATAGAAAATAAGAATTCAAATTATCAATATTAGTCTGAAAACCTGCTTTAAAGTACTACTTGATCCAGCCATCTATCAGTGATCAATGGAAATATTAATAGCGTAAGTAATTATTTATTGCATGTAGCCAATTCTAGGTGCAAAGAGACAGTTATGGTCTATGGTATTGGTGTACAAAACTCCCTATATAACTTCATACTTCATCAAAAGTATTATGTAACAGGTAAATTCAGCTCCACTAATGCAAAATAATCCATCAGTTGTTCTTGCTTGGAGGCAGCTTTCCTAATTCCTCTGACTGATTTTTACAAAACTTAGAATATCATGTAAATATTTCTATTTTCACCATAAATTGTGGGACTTTATCTAAAACTATTTAGGCAGAGGACTCCAAATATCATCCCTATACTGAACACAGACCCTAAAATAAGGAAAGACAGTTCTAAACTTGTTATAGAGATCATGAATGCTACAACATCATTTTCACAGATTAGTAACAGAGCAACTTTAATTTCTTGTTTATTGACCCTTGCTAATATGGTTTTGAAATCATTCAGAAAACCCTCTTTAGTAAGGAACTTGGGAAGCTATACTGCAGCTGTCAGATGACCAATTGTATGGAAAATTGAAATAGATGGGGAAAAGTGTTTCCACTGAATGATTTTCACCAGAGTGTGGTAATCACCTTGGTAATGTTTGGCTAATGCCCTTCTTTTCTCCATTACCTTCCATCAACTTCCATCATGCTTCACTTCCTTTCCAAAGCTCAGGGTGGCTCTCACTCCTCCCTATACCAATTTCATTCGGTACCAGTCTATTTCACATCATTCCAACACTTTGTGCTCATCAACTTAGGCTATATTTCCAAATATCTTATCTTATAAGAAAGCTAGAGCACTATTTCATTTCCTCATTCAGGCTTTGAATACATCCTCAAAATTAACGAACCAGGGAAGAACATATAATAAGAAAAAAAATACCGAAAACCAAATACAAAAATTAGAAATGCCCATTAAAACAATGGCTCAAATAAAATATACAAAGCAAAGAAAAAATTCACCAATTCTAGTTAACTGAACACATCAGAGCAAGGTTATATGAGAGAGTAGATGGCAACCTGTTGATCATTTAGACTTGATTTCAAACTGCCCAGTTTATCTTTTAAAGTCCATAGGAGACCTTAGGGAGTATTCAAATCCTTGATCCAAATGCTGTAATATAAAAAATTTCTTCAACCCTAAAAGAGTTGTTTGAAGATTGTGTTAAATTTAAGTTACCAATAGAGAAGTCTTATTCACTACAAAATTGACTCATTGATCAAACATCTAATGAGTACATAAATAAAGGTGCCAGAGAAATATGTTTGGCTTGAGAATACAAAAATGAACAAAACATAACCATCATACCCTCAAATCTTACAGTCTACTGTGAGATTTAAATTATATTAGAAATATGCTACATCTGCATTTGCTGATGTTTTATAATTATTAAATGTAATTATTTCTTGTTTTCTAAATCAGATTTTAAACCTCAAGAGTAATTATTTTAAATTGTATGTATATTATATATCATGACACTTGTCTACTTCTTCAAACTATCAGGATACATTATCTATTACAGTATAGAAGAGAGTGAGAATTTGCAGTTCCCTTAATCTCCCTTCCAATATTTATCTGAATTGGAGTTTTCTAGGAAGAGGAAATCTCTAGAGATTTGAAAGATATTAAGAAAAAAGGATCCATATTTTCCCCAGTGGCAGTAGCAAGCTTACTTTTGGGCAGGATTAAGATTCACAAGAGCTTTCTGGTTAGGACTTAAGAAACAGCTACTCTGCCGCTGCCCTTTGAGAGAGTTAATATGAGCATTTTAGAGATTCTGCAGACTTTCAGAAGCATTTTATGAGATATAGGAAAGCACCAACTTTGGTGCTACAAGCTGATTTGAATGCCTGAATGCTTCCTCTGCTCTTCCAAAGACCATGAAAACAGCAACTTTCTTACACTAAAATATTTAATACGTAGAATACATAGAGTGAATTTTGTTTTCCTGAAGGAAGATTGATTTTTACACTTCCCCAACCTAGTGTAATTCTGTAACTATAATAATTAGAACATGCCAAGTAATAATTAGAGTAACCTTAAAAACAAAAGCAGGAGTGGTCAGACCTGCTGAAGACCCAACTATATATTGTCTACAAGGAACCACTTTAAATAATAATATATAATATATATTATAGAATATATACTTTAAATATTATGTATCATTTATATATAATAATAGTATATATTTTATATAAGTATTTATATTCATATAACCTAATCAGGTAAAACATAAAAGGATGAAAAAACTATACTATACTAAGAGTAATTAACCAAAAGAAGCTAGAAACTGGGCCTGATGGCCTGTGCCTATAGTTTGAGTTACTCGGAAGGCTGAGGCAGCAGGATTTCTTGAGCTCAGGAGTTCAAGGCTGTATACAACACAGCCAAGTGAGATTTATCCTAATTATGTAAGATTTGTTCAAAATTCCACATTTAATTAATAAAATTCACAATATCAACAGACTATAAAGGAAGAAAAAAAATCATATAATCATGCCAATGTAATCAGAAAAAGCATTTGCCAAAACCCAATACCAATTTAAAACAAAAACTCTCAGAAACTAGAAATAGAAGAGGAATTTACTAGAAATAAAGAACTCCTACAGAAATGGTGGAAAACTGAACCCTCTCCCTTAAAGATCTAAAACAGGCCAGGGAAGCTTTCTTTTTCCATTGTTCTGGGTATCTTAGCTGCTGCAATCAGAAGACAGAATTCAATAATTGGGAAGGAAGAAACAAAACTGTCTAGTTTTATAACATTATATCTAGGTAGATCATTTCAAGGAATATACTGAAAACAAAAACAAAAACAAAACTTCTGGACCTAAAAGCTTGTAAAGTTTTTAAACAAAATTCAATTGCTCTCTATATACCAGTCATAAATAATTATAAATTGAAACTTTAAGAACATTAATACCATTTATAATAGTACCAAAATTTGAAATACTTAGATATAAATCTTAAAAAAAGAACATTGTTGTATATGAAAAACTATAAGACTCTTATGAAATAAATTTTTAAAGCTCTAAATAAATGGAAAGATACTCCATGATTGAAGTTTGGAAGAATCAATATTTTTAAAATGTCAGTTCTTTCCAATTTTATTGACATGTTCAATGAATATCCAATCAAAATTCTAGCAAGTTATTATGAAGGTATCAAGAAACTGATTCTTAAGTTTATCTGGAATTATAACAACTAGAATAGCTAGCACAATACTGAGAATAGCGTTGGGAGTTCTCATACAATCTGATTTCAAAACTTACTACAAAGCTACACTAATCAAGACAGAAGGGCATTGGCAAAAGAATACATGATGAAACAGAATGAAGACCTACACAAATAGAGTTAACTCATTATTGACAGAAAAACAGAAGTAATTCAACAAAGCTAGAATAGTCTCTTCAACAAATGATGTTGGAATCTTATTATGTACACATAGAAAAAAATCCAATTTAACTTTATACCTTCCACAAAAATTAATAGCTATTGATCATAGGCTAACAGGTTAAAAAAAACTGTAAAAGTTTTAAAGTAACGCATAGGGGAAAAATGAGGTAGTCTTCTGTTTAGTGATGAGTTTTAGATATAATACCAAAAGCACAGTTTATGAAAGAAACAATGATAGTCTGGATCTTATTAAAATTAAAATGTATTCTGTGTGACATACACTGGCAAGCAAATAAAAAGTCAAGCCACAGATGGAGAGAAAATATTTGCAAAACACATATATGATAAAGGACTTGCACATAAAGATGGGAACAATAGACACTGAGATTCCAAAAGGAGGGAAGGAGAGGGAAAATAAGAGTTGAAAAACTATCTATTGGATACCATATCTGGGTGATGGATTTCATTGAAGCCCAAACCTCAGCATTTCACAATATATCCACGTAACAAACCCGCACATGTACCCATGAATCTAATTTTTTTTTAATAAAAAGTAAAAGAGCATTTAACAAACTATACAAAAAATTTTTAAACTCACCAATAAGAAAATCAACATCTCGGTTATTTTAAATGGGCAAATCTATGAACATTTAATCAAAGAAGATATACAGATGGCACATAAACATTTAAAATGTTCAACATCATTATCATTTAGAAATTGTACATTACAACAACAGTGACATACTACTACACAACTATTAGAATAGTTAAAATCCAAAAATGAACAAAAAATGTATTGCCAGCTGGGATGCAAAATGGTGCAATCACATTGAGAGACAGTTTGGCAGTTTATTATCAAGTTAAACATAGTCTTACCACACAACCAGAAATAGAACGTATACATATTTATCCCACTGATTTGAAATGTATGTCTACATTAAACTGCACATGAATGCTCCTAGCAGCTTTGTGATGGCCAAGAACTGGAAGTAAGAAAGATGTTTGTCAGTAGGTGAATAGATAAACAAACTGTACTACATTCATACAATGGATTATAATTCAGAGTCAAAAAAATGATCTATCAAGATCATGCAAAAAGGCATGGAAAAATCTTAAATGCACATTGCTAAGTGAAAGAAGTAAGTCTGAAAAGGCTACTACCATATGATTGGAACTATATGACACTGTGGAAAAAGTAAAACTATATAGATGGTACAAAAACAGTAGTTGTCAGGAGTTTAAGGTAAAAAAGGAAGATTTGAATAGGTGAAGTGCAAGAGGATTTTTTAGGGTGGTGAAATTATTCCATATGATACTATACTGGTGGCTATGTGACAGTATGTATTTGCTTATAGTCACAGAACTTTACAGCATAAAGAGTGAACATAATGAACACAAATTTTAAAAAATCCCTTTCAAGACTGGAGGATTCCAACATGGAGTGAAGAATGTAACATACCAATCTGACTTACATGTGAATGAAATAACTTTTCTGAAGTGGTTAGGGGAAATAAGTACTAGCCTGGTTTTCTTTAGAAGTGTGTAGAATTTGTAAGTATAAAAGCAAAACAAACAAAAAAGCTACAAAGGCTACACATAATCACTATACGAGTTTTTCCCATGGTGTATGGGGTTAACAATCCTGATACTAATATGCATCTATACTAAATAATTAAGTAAATGGATGATGGATGGTGGGAATTCATAGAAAAGGAAGGGCAGTAGGCTAGAATTTTCCATGTGGTAGTGGATTCGAGTGGAAGATATTGTATTAAATCAGGTTTAGTTAATATAAATACAGATGATTACATATAGAAATATTTAAGAATATGTGTACATAGACTCAATAGTATACACATATATTTTCTTGCTCTATCAGCTAAAAGGGCCTCAAAGCAAAGAGGCTGCAGTGGCAATAAGCACTCTGATCTAGCTTTATAGATTTATTCTAAAATAAAAGGAATAAGAATCCTCGGAGAAATGGCCAATTCTAAGCCTGGAGGAAGAGGAAGAAAATCCACAATGGTGTAGTATAGTCAAAGAGACATAGGAGTCAACAGAAAGATCTCAGAATGGCCAACAGTTTGAGAAAAAAATGAATAACATAATATTGATTATAACTGAAAATATTAAATAATTATTAGTTTGTATTGATATTAATTAACTAAAATAAGTAGAGGAGAAGAGATAAATCTCCATGCAGAAGAATTCCAAATAATTTATGCAGCTGTTCTGCTCTCAAGAGAGAAGAGCATAATTTCCCATTCATTAAGTATGTGCTGTGCAATAGTGACCTCCACTCAAATATTATAGTAGAAAATGGGTTTAAGAAGAGTAACTTTATAATAGAGAAATCTAGCAAGCACTACCTCAGTTAAATCATCAAGTTCAACATCAACATTGATAGGTCATTTTGATAGTATGTACCCTTAATACATGAGATGATGAAAATGGTACTTTAATCCCACTCTCATCATGAGAAAAATATAAAATACCTGACCAGTATTCCTCAAAACTCTCAAGGTCATAAAAAAAAAAAAAAAAAAAAAACCATAAGAAAAGTCAGAAATTGCCACAGACAAGTGGTGTCTAAAGAGATATGACAAACAAATGGGATGTGATATCCTGGATAAAATCCTGAAAGAAATAAAGAACAATAGCTAAAAACTAAGAATATCTGAGTGAAGAATGGACTTAGTCATAATGTATTAATACTGGTTCCATAATTGTAACAAAAGTAGCATATAAATGTCAAATATTAATAATAGGGGGAAACTGGGTGTGGAATATGTAATAATTCTCTGTATTATCTTTGTAATTTTTATGGAAGTCTAACACTATTCTAAAATAAAAAGGTTTATTTCCAAAACACAAATATTAAATTTAGTCAATGTATAATCTAGAAAAATAACTAATTGAACCATAGCCCCTTTTCATAAACGTCTTTGCTCTCCGAATAGCATGCAACTAACCTTACACATATTCAACAATCCATATAGTCTATTATTTCAGGATACACAAAAGTTTATAATGTAACTTAAGGATGGGAAATTCATGACATTTTCCTAAAAACAAACTCTCTCTCTCTCTATATATATGTACGTGTGTGTATACACACATATATGTTGAATACATATGTAGACATACATACATGTGTGTGTGTGTGTGTATATATATATATATGTATCTCCAGTGGAGAATAACACAAAGGAGATTAGATTATAATACAAAAATCAGGTTTAAAATCCTTGACATCCTGGATAACAATGCAATTTAGCATAAAATTACTTACTATTTAGAATAACTGTCATATACAGCACATGATTTCTCAAAGGTGTTCCAAAAAAATCCAAATCCCATGTAATGTCACATGATTAAATAACTTATGGAGATTAAATTGCTACATCCTATAGTCTATTTTTGAAGTTTCACATATATTAACTACCTGATAAAGATTTAAATCGCTTAATAAAGATTTTTATCAATGTGCCAATAAAGAACTTCATTGTTCAACTATGTCTGGATTTTATCCAGCACTTCCTAGAAATATTTGATTATGCAGATCTTCTTTTTTTTGCATATACCTGAGATATTTCTTTAAAAAGTAATATATCCACAAACACATTTAGCAAAATAAAAACAAACAAAAATTCCTGCAATTATGTGCATGAGTAAAAGGACATGATTACGTAAAAAGAAAATTCAGATACAAAATATCTTGGCATATCATATTATTACATGTATTTTCAAGTTATAAAAGGAAGAGTTTTTAAAAATGAAGATGTGTAATGAATATTGACTAACATTTTTAAACCATTATGTAGTCCCATATTGAATGAAGACAATATGTTATTTATGAAACTATCTGTTAATTTTATAGTTTGTTTCCACATTAATGTTCTATGAAATTGTTTTACTGTACTTTTGAAACATGTCTGTGATTTCTGAAATAAATGATACATGAACAAGACTTCATGTTCTATAATTATTCTTATTATAACAGACCCTTAGTATTAAGAAAATCAAGTATTCTCAATTCATAGTAAAGTAGCCTAGGGCTATGAGAGTAAAAGTAAACTGGGCAGCAAATTAATGTGCTTTTTATAAGACAATACATTTCACAGCGTCTCTAAGGAACTATGTATCTATTACTGAAAAAGCAGAGAGAATAAACCCCCTTAAACTCTCATACTAATATGCAAATGCAGATTTATGTGGAACAAAAATAAAATTTTCTTCAGGCTAGACCTAACATTTCTGTGATAAAAAATATATTTAAAATAAAAAGCGAGTATATATGTCTTTCATAATATCCAGTCTCCATCATTGTTGTTTCCTGTAAGATTGTTTGAAATGTTTAGTGAGTTTATACACTTTCAAGTTTTACTCAAACATTTTGAAAGAGCTTTTTAAATTTTATATTATGTAAGTTAAAATAAATTCTTACTTAATAAGTGACTTTCTGTGATTGGCCATTACAGAATAGTTGATGAGTAGCTCTAGTATTTAAACAAAATAGCCCTGCAAGCCAAAGAGCTCAAGGTACCATTTTGGTGAGTCAAACAGTGAAAACAAACTCTTATTGAGAAATTTACATCATTTGGGGATGCTTCAAAGGTCAAGGAAAGGATTACATTGTAAAGTGCCAAAGAAGCTTCACATTGGCCATATGTGAGATCAGATTTTTCTGCAACAAACTAATTTTATGTTCTTGGACAAGTTATTAAAATATTGTGATCAATCTGGCCCCTCATTATTGCTCTTGGACAAACAAAGTGTTAGGAAATCTAGTAAAGATGGCCATTAATATGATTTATAAAATTTTAGTTAAATAATTCATTCCATGTTGCCCACTGGACTAATTTAATAAACAATGTGAAATATCTAACTATGCTCAAAGGAGTAAATTTTATTATACATTTTAATATAAAAACACTAAAGTTATCATGTGTGAGACCAGTCCTATGTATGAATCCTTGATATAATTCTTATTGAAGGACATAATCCTTAATGAAAAGAGAATGATAGGAAATCATTGAGTTTAAAAATAGTTAGCGTGGATATTGTAAACAAAGGCCATAGTAAACAAGCACTTTAAACACATTATTGAATAAATTGTAATGGCAAAATTATAAATTTGGACCATACTAGATGTGAGTAAGGCTGTGTTTAAAGTCCTCTATTATATATTACAGGTTACATGTCTATGAACTAAAATACTCTCTTTAGGAAACAATTTGGAATTATCCTGCAAAGCCAAACACTCACATAGCGCATACACCAACAATTCAACTCTTAAGTATGTAACAGGAGAAATTATGGCATATCTGCAAATGAGGTAGATATAAATTGGTTCATAATAGCAGTGTTTATAACAGTTAAATAAAAAGAAAAGAATCCAAAGTCCATTGGAATAACAATATTTTGTGTTAAATAAGCAAATCTGAAAAGATTGCATAAAACATTTCTTTTAATAAAGATCAAAAACAACTAGATCTAGGTCCTTGAGGAATCGCCATACTGTTTTCCATAATGGTTGAACTAGTTTACAATCCCACCAACAGTGTAAAAGTGTTCCTATTTCTCCACATCCTCTCCAGCACCTGTTGTTTCCTGACATTTTAATGATCGCCATTCTAACTGGTGTGAGATGCTATCTCATTGTGGTTTTGATTTGCATTTCTCTGATGGCCAGTGATGAGGAGCATTTTTTCATGTGTCTGTTGGCTGTATGAATGTCTTCTTTTGAGAAATGTCTGTTCATATCCTTTGCCCACTTTTTGATGGGGTTGTTTGTTTTTTTCTTGTAAATTTGTTTGAGTTCTTTGTAGGTTCTGGATATTAGCCCTTTGTCAGATGAGTAGATTGCAAAAATTTTCTCCCATTCTGTAGGTTGCCTGTTCACTCTGATGGTAGTTTCTTTTGCTGTGCAGGAGCTCTTTAGTTTAATGAGATCCCATTTGTCAATTTTGGCTTTTGCTGCCGTTGCTTTTGGTGTTTTAGACGTGAAGTCTTTGCCCATGCCTATGTCCTGAATGGTACTACCTAGGTTTTCCTCTAGGGTTTTTATGGTATTAGGTCTAACATTTAAGTCTCTAATCCATCTTAAATTAATTTTCGTATAAGGAGTAAGGAAAGGATCCAGTTTCAGCTTTCTACTTATGGCTAGCCAATTTTCCCAGCACCATTTATTCAATAGGGAATCCTTTCCCCATTTCTTGTTTCTCTCAGGTTTGTCAAAGATCAGATGGCTGTAGATGTGTGGTATTATTTCTGAGGACTCTATTCTGTTCCATTGGTCTATATCTCTGTTTTGGTACCAGTACCATGCTGTTTTGGTTACTGTAGCCTTGTAGTATAGTTTGAAGTCAGGTAGCGTGATGCCTCCAGCTTTGTTCTTTTAACTTAGGATTGTCTTGGAGATGCGGGCTCTTTTTTGGTTCCATATGAACTTTAAAGCAGTTGTTTCCAATTCTGTGAAGAAAGTCATTGGTAGCTTGATGGGGATGGCATTGAATCTATAAATTACCTTGGGCAGTATGGCCATTTTCACGATGTACCATATGACCCAGCCATCCCATTACTGCGTATATACCCAAAGGATTATAAATTATGCTGCTATAAAGACACATGCACACGTATGTTTATTGCAGCACTATTCACAATAGCAAAGACTTGGAATCAACCCAAATGTCCATCAGTGACAGATTGGATTAAGAAAATGTGGCACATATACACCATGGAATACTATGCAGCCATCAAAAAGGATGAGTTTGTGTCCTTTGTAGGGACATGGATGCAGCTGGAAACCATCATTCTTAGCAAACTATCACAAGAACAGAAAACCAAACACCGCATGTTCTCACTCATAGATGGGAACTGAACAATGAGATCACTTGGACTTGGGAAGGGGAACATCACACACCGGGGCCTATCATGGGGAGGGGGGAGGGGGGAGGGATTGCATTGGGAGTTATACCTGATGTAAATGACGAGTTGATGGGTGCAGCACACCAACATGGCACAAGTATACATATGTAACAAACCTGCACATTATGCACATGTACCCTACAACTTAAAGTATAATAATAATAAATAAATTTAAAAATATATATATCAAAAACAATAGGTAAACAACATAATATTTAAGCAAACCGTATCTGTGGTCAAACTATTTTTAAGGTCTACTATTTAAAAAAATATATTAAAAATATCCTATTAAATGTCCAGGACATAAAAATGAGAGTGAAGTAGGATAGCCTAGGGAAAGCTCAAATAAGTAAATGTAAGATATTGTCAACATTCCAGTACACAAGCATACCACAGATAGTGTACAAGTAAACAGAAAAATAAAAAATAGGTTATCCATTGTATTATACAAAATATATGACATTCTGGAAAAGCAAAACTATGGAAACAATTAAAAGATCAGTGGTTGCCAAGGTGGGAAAACAGAGGAAGGGACTAATAGGCAGAACACAGAGATCTTTTAGGGCAATGAAACAACTCTGGATGATGCTATTAAAGATGCATACCTGCCATAATTCATTTATCAAAACCCATAGAATGTATAACATCAAGAATAAACCCTAATACAAACTATGGACTGTGAGTGATAATGTGTCAATGTAAATTAATAACTTAAAACAGATGTAGCTCTCTGATAGGGAATGTTGAAAGTGAATGGTGCGTGTGGGGCAATGGGGTGGTAGGAAGTGTATGGGAATTGTTTGTGCTTTCTTTAGTTTTGCTCTGAAACTACAATTGATCTAAAAGGCAAAGTCCATTAGAAAGAATATACAATATGTCATCCTACATCAACGATGATAGCACATCTTGAACAACAAATTCACTTCTCAAGAACTAATTTCTACTTTAAAACTCACCAGACTAATTTATGAAATTATAAAGTGAAAAAGAAATTCAAATGATTATCTTAAAAATGCAGAAAATTAATAAAAAAATAAATTATCATTTATTATTTAAAAATCTGAAGAAACCAGGAATGGATGGGAATGTTCTTTATATTACATTTGATATGATAATATACATATAGTATAATTCACACTTAATTTTGAAATATTTATAATACTCTCCTTAAACTCAAAAAGCAACATTTTTTTACTAATATTATAAATATTCAACATTATATGGTCAAGCCAGTAATTTCACAGAAGCAAAAAAACTCAAATATATAAGAATAGGAAAAAATTAAAGAAGCCAATCATAATTTTCTTCATGTAAAATATTAATTTGTCTCAAAATTACTACTAGTGATAGCAAACTTTATTGGGTCGGAAGCTGAATCAAACAACATGCATACAATGTATGAATAAAACTATATTTATAAAGAAATAAATATCTGCTCCATGGACTGGGATCAATTCTAGTTAGATTTGATTACCTAAATTTGAAAAGTACAATTTTAAAATTTTGGAAGAAAGGATATCAGTAAAGACCTCAGGAGGTGTCTTAAAGAGGGTGAAAACAGGACAAGTCAAAAAAAGAAAAAATAATAATAAATACAATTACATCATAATAACCTTTTGCATAAAATATTTTTGTCTATATAGAAGCTAAAGACTTAGCAAAGATATTTTGAAATGAGTAAAAACAATAGAAAACTGGTCTCCAAAACAGATAATCACCAGGATTAATAAAAGGCAAAATGGTCACCCCAAAAAGACAGTAAAGAATATAAAAAGCAATTTATGAAGTTTAAGAAAGAAAGGATTATAAAGATAGTAATCAAGGAAATGCAAACGTAACCACAGTTAGACACTATGTCAAATCTAGCAAACTGACTAAAATATTAAGAGCTGACAATTTCTGCTACTGCCAAGAATGTTGAGTAATTGGAACTGTTTTCCATGGATTAAAAGAATACACCAGTCTAGAGAACAATTTGGCAAGATCCAGTAAATTTTAACAATGTGATAAAGAAAATCTTGGAAGATGACAACGTGACATAGTTTTTAAAATCTCCTCCAATCCCTTAAAAGAACAGACAGAGCAAAAGGAAAACATAACCAAAAAAATCTATGCATAACTTAACAAACAAAGCCAACTGCAATGGTACCCACATAAACTCCAAAATATAATAGGTAGAGAAAAATTACCTACAGCTTGAGGGAATACATTATATGAGCAGGGAAAGAAGAAAGATGCTGCCAGAGCTGAGAACAAAACAATGTGAAAAATAGTTAAAGACACTCAACTAGAAAGTGCAAAAGGGCAGTTATTGAATAATAGCTGAAACTGCAAGGGTTTTTACACATCCACAGGTAATTGACAGGGTTCCAAAGCAAGACCAGAAGCAGCTTGTATTTGTTTTCTACTGCTGTGTAATAAATTACTAGAAACTTAGTGACTTAAAATTACACATAAGTATTATCTCACATTTTCTGTATGTCAGGATTCTGGATATAGCTTACTGTGGTCCTCTACTTAAAGCCTCAGAAGACAGCTATCAAGATGTCAACCAATCTGCATTCTCATCTGGAGGCTCTACTGGGAAGAATTGTTTCTCTGCTTAATCTGGTTGTTGCGGAACCCATTTCTTTGTAGGTGTATAACTGCATACCCTGGCTTTTTGCTGGTGGTCTCATGGAGGTCACTCCAAGTTCCTTGTCATATGGGCCCCTAATGATGGCCTCTCATTTTATACCAGGTAGGGTAGAAAGTCTCTAGAGCAAGCCTGTTACCAAGATGGAGTTCTGAATAATGTAACAATCATAGGGATGGCATCACACTATTTTTTTTTTTTTTTTTTGGTGATAGTTTATTGGTTGAAAACAAGTCAAAGTTAACGTCCACACTTAATGAGAGAGGATTTCCCAAAGTATGTATGATCACCCTGTGCTAGGGGTTATGACAGGCCACATGCCCTCTTCGTCCATGACGGGCTGAAACAAAATTTAAAAACTGAAGCTGTCTTCCAGAACAAAGTCATATACTGAGAAAAACTAATATATATTGCTTTTAAATTTCAGATAAATAAAATAGAAATGGAAGAGAGAGAAAATAGTCAGATGTAGGAGTGGGAAAAAAGAGGCCATCTCAGAGAATAGATAGCCATATCTTTCAACTTTAATGAAGACTAAATACTATTCCTGCTTCTTTCTTTTAATAATTCAGACAAATTAATTTCACATAGAAGGAGCAGGGAAGGAATCACTGCCAAGTTTCCTCCAAAGTATTTATAAGCCAAAAGACCATAAGAAGCTGAATAATATCCTTTAAAAATATTTTAAAATTCCTGAAAAGCCTACTCACAAGCAGATGAAAACTATAAATTAGCATTTCAAAATAATACAAATTTAATTAGGAAATAATAAAATATATGGAAGGAAAACACTGAATTATAATTAGAGAAAGTATTAAAAACAATATAGAACTGAGGAAAAAAGATGTAAAATGGTTAAAAGATAATTTAGAGTGAAGACAATACTAGAAATTAAAATTAATAAACACAATAGATGGCTCTTTAAAAAGCAAAATGTGAAAAGGAGTACTTTTTAAAAGAAACATAACTGAAGATAGTAAAGTACTTTGAGAAAGATGAGTACAGAAACAGTATATATCTTAATAAAAAGGAAAACATTCAGAAGAAATGCATTATGAGTCTAAATATGTATATACCCAGTAACATTATTTCAAAGTATAAAAACCAATGATTGACAAAATTAAAAAGAGAGAAATTTAAACATCCACAATAAGATCCTAATATACCTATCATAATAGCATGTACTGTAATAAGACAAAACATAATTAGAATATAGACTTATAATGAACAATGGCAATAATGAATATATATTTTAATTAGAAACTCAATTTATATAACTGAATAACATAAAATAATGTATATTTGGAAGACATAATTGATATTATTTTAATCGTGTTTTGACTATTTAACAAAATATACTATACCATAAATTATTAATAAAAAGTCCTCAATAATTTAAAATTATCTTAATTATCCACAGAATGTTTCACAGTACAATTGAATTCAGCATATTCACATTTATTTTGAAATTAAAGAATTTCTAAATAATTTATAAATGAGAAAAACTAAGACTCAAATTAGAAAATTTTAAGAGAATAAAAATAAAAATACAACATTTTAAAACTTGTGAGATGCAGAGATGAATATGGTTAGAGAAAAATTTGTAGCCTTAGTTTCATGTTTAAAAAAATAAGAAAGACAAAAGAACTAGAGAAGCAAGAGCAAACACATTCAAAAGCTAGCAGAAGGCAAGAAATAACTAAGATCAGAGCTGAACTGAAGGAGATAGAGACACAAAAAACCCTCCAAAAAATCAATGAATCCAGGAGTTGGTTTTTTGAAAAGATCAACGAAATTGACAGACTGCTAGCAAGACTAATAAAGAAGAAAAGAGTGAAGAATCAAATAGACGCAATAAAAAATGATAAAGGGGATATCACCACTGACCCAACAGAAATACAAACTACCATCAGAGAATACTATAAACACCTCTATGCAAATAAACTAGAAAATCTACAAGAAATTGATAATTTCCTGGACACTTACACTCTTCCAAGACTAAACCAGGAAGAAGTGGAATCCCTGAATAGACCAATAGCAGGCTCTGAAATTGAGGCAATAATTAACAGCCTACCAACCAAAAAAAGTCCAGGACCAGATGGATTCACAGCTGAATTCTACCAGAGGTACAAGGAGGAGCTGGTACCATTCCTTCTGAAACTATTCCAATGAATAGAAAAAGAGGGAATCCTCCCTAACTCATTTTATGAGGCCAACATCATCCTGATACCAAAGCCTGGCAGAGACACAACAAAAAAAGAGAATTTTAGACCAATATCCCTGATGAACATCGATGCAAAAATCCTCAATAAAATACTGGCAAACCAGATTCAGCAGCACATCAAAAAGCTTATCCACCATGATCAAGTGGGCTTCATCGCTGGGATGCAAGGCTGGTTCAACATTTGCAAATCAATAAACATAATCCAGCATATAAACAGAACCAAAGACAAGAACCACATGATTATCTCAATAGAAGCAGAAAAGGCTTTTGACAAAATTCAACAGCCCTTCATGCTAAAAACGCTCAATAAATTCGGTCTTGATGGAACGTACCTCAAAATCATAAGAGCTATCTATGACAAACCCACAGCCAATATCATACTGAATGGGCAAAAACTGGAAAAATTCCCTTTGAAAACTGGCACAAGACAGGGATGCCCTCTCTCACCACTCCTATTCAACGTAGTGTTGGAAATTCTGGCTAGGGCAATCAGGCAAGAGAAGGAAATCAAGGGTATTCAGTTAGGAAAAGAAGAAGTCAAATTGTCCCTCTTCGCAGATGACATGATTGTATATTTAGAAAACCCCATTGTCTCAGCCCAAAATCTCCTTAAGCTGATAAGCAACTTCAGCAAAGTCTCAGGATACAAAATTAATGTGCAAAAATCACAAGCATTCTTATACACCAGTAACAGACAAACAGAGAGCCAAATCAGGAATGAACTTCCATTCACAATTGCTTCAAAGAGAATAAAATACCTAGGAATCCAACTTACAAGGGATGTAAAGGACCTCTTCAAGGAGAACTACAAACCACTGCTCAGTGAAATAAAAGAGGACACAAACAAATGGAAGAACATACCATGCTCATGGATAGGAAGAATCAATATCGTGAAAATGACCATACTGCCCAAGGTTATTTATAGATTCAATGCCATCCCCATCAAGCTACCAATGACTTTCTTCACAGAATTGGGAAAAACTTCTTTAAAGTTCATATGGAACCAAAAGGAGCCCGCATCTCCAAGACAATCCTAAGTCAAAAGAACAAAGCTGGAGGCATCACGCTACCTGACTTCAAACTATACTACAAGGCTACAGTAACCAAAACAGCATGGTACTGGTACCAAAACAGAGATATAGACCAATGGAACAGAATAGAGTCCTCAGAAATAATACCACACATCTACAGCCATCTGATCTTTGACAAACCTGAGAGAAACAAGAAATGGGGAAAGGATTCCCTATTGAATAAATGGTGCTGGGAAAATTGGCTAGCCATAAGTAGAAAGCTGAAACTGGATCCTTTCCTTACTCCTTATACGAAAATTAATTCAAGATGGATTAGAGACTTAAATGTTAGACCTAATACCATAAAAACCCTAGAGGAAAACCTAGGTAGTACCATTCAGGACATAGGCATGGGCAAAGACTTCATGTCTAAAACACCAAAAGCAACGGCAGCAAAAGCCAAAATTGACAAATGGGATCTCATTAAACTAAAGAGCTTCTGCACAGCAAAAAAAACTACCATCAGAGTGAACAGGCAACCTACAGAATGGGAGAAAATTTTTGCAATCTACTCATCTGACAAAGCGCTAATATCCAGAACCTACAAAGAACTCAAACAAATTTACAAGAAAAAAAAAAAAAACCCATCAAAAAGTGGGCAAAGGATATGAACAGACATTTCTCAAAAGAAGACATTCATACAGCCAACAGACACATGAAAAAATGCTCATCATCACTGGCCATCAGAGAAATGCAAATCAAAACCACAATGAGATACCATCTCACACCAGTTAGAATGGCAATCATTAAAAAGTCAGGAAACAACAGGTGCTGGAGAGGATGTGGAGAAATAGGAACACTTTTACACTGTTGGTGGGATTGTAAACTAGTTCAAGCATTATGGAAAACAGTATGGCGATTCCTCAAGGATCTAGAACTAGATGTACCATATGACCCAGCCATCTCATTACTGGGTATATACCCAAAGGATTATAAATCATGCTGCTATAAAGACACATGCACACGTATGTTTATTGCGGCACTATTCACAATAGCAAAGACTTGGAACCAACCTAAATGTCCATCAGTGACAGACTGGATTAAGATAATGTGGCACATATACACCATGGAATACTATTCAGCCATCAAAAAGGATGAGTTTGTGTCCTTTGTAGGGACATGGATGCAGCTGGAAACCATCATTCTTAGCAAACTATCACAAGAACAGAAAACCAAACACCGCATGTTCTCACTCATAGGTGGGAACTGATCAATGAGATCACTTGGACTCGGGAAGGGGAACATCACACACCGGGGCCTATCATGGGGAGGGGGGAGGGGGGAGGGATTGCATTGGGAGTTATACCTGATGTAAATGACTAGTTGATGGGTGCTGACGAGTTGATGGGTGCAGCACAGCAACATGGCACAAGTATACATATGTAACAAACCTGCACGTTATGCACATGTACCCTAGCACTTAAAGTATAATAATAATAAAAAATAAATTTAAAAAAATAATAAGAGAGACTAAATATTATTGATGTGAAGCTTCATTCTGGGAACAGAATTTTAAACCTAATAAATGTAGACAGATAAAATGAATAATAAAAGAGTAAAAATAATTAAAATAAGAGAAAGGGTCATGATTTAAAAAATAGAAAAAAAATCAAATACCCTTAGCAAGATTTATCAAAATAAAATAAGAAAATATACAAATTGTCAATAACAATAATGAAAAAAAATCTCACTACAGACTCTACAGACATCAATAATATAATAAGAAGTTACTGAAAAAACAACTTTATGCCAATACATTTGAGAATTAGGATGACATGGACAAATCCCCCCAAAAATACAAGAGAAACAGTATTATAATTCTTACTAGTTATATGTATATTTAAAAAATTGAAGGCTGGGCGCTGTGGCTCACACCTGTAAGCCAAGCACTTTGGGAGGCCAAGGTGGGCGGATCGCCTGAGGTCAGGAGTTTGACACCAGCCTGACCAACAGGGAGAAACCCCATCACTACTAAAAATACAAAATTAGTCGTGTGTGGTGGTGCATGACTGTAATCCCAGCTACTCGGGAGGCTGAGGCAGGAGAATCGCTTGAACCCGAGAAGCAGAGGTTGCTGTGAGCTGAGATCTCGCCACTACACTATAGCCTGGGGAACGAGAGCAAAATTCTGTCTCAAAAATAAAATAAAATAAATAAATTGCAATGATTATTCAAATTCTCTCCACAGAGAAATTTCCAGATTCAGTTTCACCAGAGAATGTCTCCAAATATCTACAGGAGAAATAACATCAATTTTACACAAACCCTTACCGTGCATAGAAATAAGAGAGAGATGCTCTCACTTTATTAGGAAAACACAAACTTGATTTCAAAACCATCAAATGATCTTGTAAGGAAATGAAATTAGAAACAGTATCTTTCACAGATATAGATGCAAGGATCTTTTAACAAGTTAATAAATTAAATCCAATAATACAGTCTATATAAATAAAATATATTACATGAGTATGAAAGTGCTTACTATCTATAATACATAAATAAGTTCCTTTTAAAAACAAATGATAGAAGAAAAGTTGGTAGAAATACAGGCAAAAGACTAAAAATATTCCAGAAAGGGGGACATGTGATGGGTCAATGAAAATATGAATATATGTGTACACCAAATCAAATGGTTAAAATGGAAAAAAAAATGCCAAGTGTTGGTGCAGATGAAGAACAGCTGGAACTCTCATAACTTGAGAGTGCAATATTGGCAAAACCATTTAGAAAACTCTATAACATTATTGACTAAAGCTGAATATAAATATATCCTGTCACCTAGCAATTACCATTTTCAATGTATATATAACAGAAACACATACATGTGTTTACCCAAAGATATGAATTTTCAGAAAAGTGCTATTTATAATTGGCACCAAATACAGACTATGTAAATAGTAAATGCCTATTCACCATGGAGTGGATAAATTACTTAAAGCATGTTCACACAACAGAATACCATAACACAGAAAAGAACAATCTACAATTTAGCACACAACAATGTGACTAAATGTAAAAAGTGTAATATTTAATGTAGGAAGACAGGTAGAAAATAATTCATGCTATATAAATTCATTTATGTATCAGTAATCCAGGCTATTACAAATCAGGATAGTGATTATATTTGGAGGGGTTGTGACTGGAAAGGGAACATGAGAGGGACTTCTGTGTTCCTTGTATTGTTCTGTTTCTTGAATTAGAATGTTAATTTTGTAAATATGCAGTACATCGTATACCTATATTAACTTCTCTTTTCCATATTACACTTG
Source organism: Macaca fascicularis (assembly GCF_037993035.2). Lineage (NCBI taxonomy): Eukaryota > Metazoa > Chordata > Mammalia > Primates > Cercopithecidae > Macaca > Macaca fascicularis. Next base: position 94,052,796 of record NC_088385.1, read on the forward strand.
GGAAAAAAAAAGCTGAAGAAATGGCCTACATTTGCAGAATGGATTTAGTTTTCTGGTCACCTGGCATGGGTAAACAAATCAAAGAACAAAAGCACTGTCATGCACTTCATAATGACATTTCAGGAAGTCAAAAATGAAAAACAAACCACACATAAGATGATGGTCCTATAAGATTACAACACTGTGTTTATAATATGCCTTTTCTATGTTTAGATAGGTTTAGGTGCACAATTACTTACCTTTGTATTACAATTGCCTAGTATTCAGCATAACATGTTGTGCAGGTTTGTAGCCTATGAACAATAGGCTATCTTACATAGTTTAGATATGTATTAGACTCTACCATCTAAGTTTGTGTAAGCATATTCTATGATGTTTACACAATGACAAAAGACATTTCTCAGAATGTATATCTGTTGTAAAGTGATGCATAACAAGTATCTGCTGATTTTTAAATATCTGCTGAATTCAGAATTCTCTCAGTTAACTGAGTTCACATTACAAGTTACCTCAATTCTGCTTTAATATTCTTTATAGACTCCAATATAAAACTCACTTTTCTCATTATTAAAATACTACAATAATTGTTATAATGAGTACATGAGAAAAGATATACATCCCTTAATTCAGTGCCTGGAACACATAAAATATAGTCTCAGGCCCGTATATTTTATTTTATTTTCTTGACAACTTAAAGAAGCTTGCAATCATTTTGATAATCTGAAAATACAGGATAATAGACAATTCTGACATACACACAATTATTTGAACATTCATGGAAGACATCACAGGGCTTTGGTGGCAGCTTTCTGGATACTTCCCAAATACTCCAGCTTGCTTGATTCATTTTGCCCTTTAAGATTTAATGAGATTTGGCTTGAATTCTCATCTTATATATAGCCAGCATTTCTGAATTCCCGTATTTGCTGAGTTTTCCATGCCCACTCAGCACATGTTTTAATTTTCCTGCATATTGTAACATACTAAATACTGCACTGTTTTCTTTCTTGCAGTGTACCACTGACTCAAAGATGTCAGTATAGTGGACTTTCTTGAAGGTAAGAAAGCAAGAACTAAGAGTTAATTTTTAAAATAACATGGTAACAACTTAAAACGTGATAGTAAACCTTTGAATTTTTTAAAGATTTTCATCCAATTAAACATTAAAGAATTTTTATTTGGTTTGTCTTTTACCTCATCTTTCCAGCAGGTAACTATTACTCTGGAATTTTTATCCTTTGAAATGCTTTCCTCTACTCCTAGATTGCTATTATTAATCATACAATTCATGGTATATATACATTTGTTCTGTTTTTATACAAAGCGATGAATTTTTTCTTAGTCTCAATTCTAGCCCCTTATAGGGACTCTCATTTTATAACCGAAATGCAATCATAGCAATGTGCTATAATTTTAGAGACTTTCACATACCATTTTAGGTGAGAACATAGTAAGCCTCATAATAAAGTCAAAACAGCATGCATAGATTTTTATTAAATTTATCATAATTTTTAAATAATACTAGGAATTCAGTTTATTTTTCTCCTATTTTTAAATTAGTTAACCATATAAAACTAGTTTTATTTAAATAAATATTTTAGACCCAAAAATACAGGGAAAAAGCAGAAAAATAGGGAAAAATGTCAAAATTAAGTTCATGTCATTAAATAATTTGAGTGAAACATAAAAAGGAAATCCTAAATGGCACATAAGATATAACAAAATCACTGAAGTATAAAATACCTAATTTGTAAATAGTGGCATAAATATGACAATGCAATATAATAAAGATGTTTCAAATAGAATTGATTCACTAGGTGCTGAACAATCAATGAATTATTGAATTATTAAAAACTTTATTATACTTAGGTATAAGAAATCTAAAATGTAGCATTTACTATAAACTAGTTCTGCAGTTTAAACAGTTTTAAGACTAGAGTTGAAAAGGACAGGATACTGACAAGTAGCCACATCGTCCTATTAAATGACCAGAAATATTGATTTCTTAAAAAGTCCCGCATAGGAGCAACAAAATATATGAAGGCTTAAGGTTAAAGTTTACTTAAGATTAAGGAAGATATAAACAGTAAAAACAGATAAGGATAAATCTTTCAGGCAGTGAAATTGTACTTAGAGAGATTCTGACCTCAAAAATACTGTAAAAAGAAACTTGTTTTTAGGATGCTGAGTTTCTCCACATCCAGACTATTTCCCCTTGGTGACACCATTTTGTCAGTGCCATCTCTGCTGTCTGCCAGTCTAATATTTTACATATTCTCAAACTCTTTTTTTTCTTTTTTTATTATTATTATTATACTTTAAGTGCTAGGGTACATGTGCATAACGTGCAGGTTTGTTACATATGTATACTTGTGCCATGTTGCTGTGCTGCACCCATCAACTCGTCAGCACCCATCAACTCGTCATTTACATCAGGTATAACTCCCAATGCAATCCCTCCCCCCTCCCCCCTCCCCATGATAGGCCCCGGTGTGTGATGTTCCCCTTCCCGAACTCTTAAAAACATCATTCATATAACAAGATTTAATTCCCACTGAGATAAAAGAAATTTTAGAGCATTATTTTCTTCCCAAGATCATTTGCATTTTATAATGTATTAATTTTAAGATAAAAATATCCACTACAGTCAATGGTAGAAGCAAGCTTTCACACCTGAAAAAGTTGACACATTTACCTGTGTAACAAACCTGAGCATGTACCCCTGAACTTAAAATAAAAGTTAAAAAAAAAAAAACCACCTCATTTCTATCTACACACAAAAAATGGGCAATTCTATCTACACACAAAAAAATTTGTTTTGTGATGTGATCACAGAATACCACAGACTTATAATTTATAATCCACAGATATGCATTGACTCGCAGTTCTGGAGGCTGCTAAGTCCAATATTAAAGTGCTGGCTTCTGGTAAGGGTCTTCTTACTGTGTTACATTACATGGCAGAAGGAAGGCAAGAGGGCAAGAGAGCAAGAGGTGTCTGAACTTGCTCTTTTATAATGGCATTAATTCCATCTTTGAGGGAAGAATTATAATGGCATAATCACCTCTTACTATTTAATAATTACAATGAAAATTAAATTTCGACATGAATTTTGGAAGAGACAAACTCAAATCATAGCAATAAATTGATTACATATTCTGAATTCAAAGCTTAGACTGGCCCTCATTGGAAAATTTGTATCAGAACCTATGTATTAGAAATTAGTTATAAAATGTTAATAAATGAAGCAAAGTAGTATTTGTTACAAGTTGAATTGTATTCCTCCAAATTCATAGGTTGAAGTTCTAATTTCCAAAATCTCAGAATGTGACTTTATTTGAAAATAGGGTATTTGCAGATGTAACTAATTATGTTATGATAACATCAATAGGGTGAGTCCTAACCTAATATGACTGGTGTCCTTATAGAAAAGGGAAATTTGAGACAGAGATGGACACACACTCAGGGAAAACACTGTGAAAATTAGAATTATGCTACCAGAAGCCAAGGAATAGATCTTTCCCTAGCACCTTCAGAGGGATCATGGGCCTGCTGACACCTCGGTTGTGGACTTCTTTTCTCCAGAAGTGTAACAATACACATCATTGTTTAAGGAATTCAGTTGGTGGTACTTAGTTATAGCTGACTTAGCAAACGAATATAGTTTTCTGATTTAAAATTAACTTTCATATAAATTGTAATATTCAAAGGGCAGAGATGGGAGTTGATGTATGTAGGGTTAAGAGGTTATCTTCATGTATAATGGATGTTATAAGACAACAGATTCTCTCTTAAGAAAAAATTAATTGTGATATTGTCATTTCTCATCTTTTAATGTAGTTTAAAACATGGATCCCGCAAAATTGAAAACAATCAAGGGCTAAGGCATCTCTTATGCAAACAAATAGTAAATATTAGTAATTAAATTTAAAAAGGATTACATATCATCTAATAAGCCGAAAAAGGCTATCATATCAAAAGACTGATAAGCCCTACAGCAGATGGAAACTTTAGTTTTGAAAAAAGTCTAGACGATTAACAAAGATAGGTCTACACCTAAGAAAAAACTCATCAGATTACATAATATGATTATTAATAATAGAAATACTTATCATGACTATTTGTCATGTATCTACACAGAATGTGTGGGTACATATTGAAGATAATACAATGCCATTATGTGATATGACAAGTACGGTAGCAGATTTTTACTTTCAGATTAATAGAAGTAAATATTTTTTATTTATTTAAATCCTTCTTTAATTTTCTAATTTCACCAAATTCCATGCTACTATTGCTTATGTGACATGATTCTAGAAATAGGCAGAAGCCAGTTACACACCATAAATAGATATTCTTAGAGGATTTTATTGGGAAGTGTAATGTTTCTAAAGGAGAAAAAAACTAAAGGAAAAGACCAAAAAATAAAAGTGGTTGCAAGGTAATCTTGAGATTGTTACCTTAAATAAAATAAGATTCTAAATTCAGTGACTTTGTGATATTTAGGATTTAGCATGCTCATATTAGGGTATATTAATTATTTGGTCCATACACAGCTGAAGTAATCAACTACTATAATGTAAAATATAGATCACAGATGAATACAACATGAACCTCAAAGAATCATACTGAGAGATCACAAATGGAAAGGTTTCTCATATATTCAGTCCACATAAGATGTGATTTATAAAGATAAGATAAAAACTTTTTTGGTGGAGGGAAGTATGGATAAATGGAATTTTGGTAGCTTCATATGCCATGCTAACAAATTATATATTTTTATATATTTGTACATATAGATAAGAGGTTGAGTTCTTTTTCAGCATTATTTTTCTCACAATTACTTAACAATGGGAAAACATAGGGTGTAAGATGCTAGGATGAGAAGATACTATGAAAGTAGAAATGTTGAACAATTTGAGTATGACATTTTTATTCTTTTAATTTCTGACTCTTCTTTTAACCTTTATTTTAGTTTCACGGGTACATTTGCAGGCATGTTATATAGATAAATTGTGTGACACCAGGATTTTGTATAGAGATCATTTCACCACCCAGGTAATATGGATGGCACCTAATAGGTACTTTTTGTCCTCACTCTCCTCCCACCCTCCACCTTCAAGTAGTACCCATTGTCTGTTATTCCCTTCTTTGCATTCATATGTACTCAATGTTTATATTGCAATTATACATGAGAACATGCAGTATTTGGTTTTCTGTTTCTGTGTTAGTTCACTTAGGATAATAGCCCCCAGCTCTATCCATGTTGCTGCAGAAGACATGATCTCAATTGTTTTTATAGCTGTGTAGTATTCCATGGTATATAACTACCATATTTTCTTTATCTAGTCTACCACTGATGGATGTGTAGGTTTACTCCATATGTTTGCTATTGTGAATAGTGCCATGATGAGCAAACACTTGCAAGTGTCTTTATGGTAGAACAGTTTGTATTCTTTGGGGTATATAATCAATAATGGAATTGCTGGGTGGAATGGCAATTCTGCTTTTAGCTCTTTAAGAAATTGACAAACTGTTGTTTTTGACTTTCTGATAACACCCTTTCTGATTGGTGTGAGATGGTATCCCATAATAGTTTTGTTTTGCATTTCTCTAATAATTAAAGATGTTGAGAATTTTTCCTTATACTTGTGGACTGCATGTATGTCTTCTTTTGGAAAGTGTCTGTTCATGTACTTTGCCCACTTTTTAATGGAGTTGTTTGTTTTTTTGCTTGTTGATCCATTTAAGTTCCTTATAGACTCTGGGTATTAGACCTTTGTTAGATGCATAGTTTGCAAATATTTTTTCCCATTCTGTAGGTTCCTTGTTTACTCTGTTGATAGTTTTTTTGTTGTTGTTGTTTTTCCCCTGTGCAGGATCTCTTTAATTTAATTAGGTCTTATTTGCCAATTTTTATTTTTATTGCAATAGCTTTTGGCATCTTTATCATGAAATCTTTGACAGGTCCTATGCCCAAAATGCTATTTCCTAGGTTATCTTCCAGTATTTGTATAGTTTTAGGTTTTGCATTTAAGTCTTTAATCCATCCTGACTTGATTTTTGTATATGATTTAAGTAAGGGATTCAGTTTCAACCTTCTGCATATGACTAGCCAGTTATCCCAGCACCATTTATTGAATAGGGACCACTTTCCTTATTGTTTATTTTTGTAGACTTTGTCCCAGATCAGATAACTGTAGGTGTGTCACATTATTTCTGGGCTCTCTATTTTGTTCCATTGGTCTTTGTGTCTACGTATCTGCTTTTGTACCAGTATCATGCTGCTTTGGTTACTGTAGGCTTACAGTAGAGTTTGAAGTTTGATAACATGATGCCTCCAGCTTTGTTCTTTTGCTTAGGATTGTGTTGGCTATTCACACTCTTTCCATTTGATTTTTAAAATAGTTTTTTTTTCCTAACTCTGTGAAAAATGTCATTAGTAGTTTGATAGAAATAATATTAAATCTGTAAATTGCTTTGGGCAGTATGGCCATTTTAACAATATTAATTCTTCCTATCCAAGAGCATGGAATATTTCCAGTATCATCCTCATACCAAAACCTGACAGAGACTTAACAAAAAAAGAAAACTTCAGGCAAATATCTATAATGAACGTAGATGTAAAAATCCTCAACAAAATACTAGCAAATCAAACCCAGCAGCAGATCAAAAACTTAATCTACTGCAATTAAGTAAGCTTTATCCCTGCGATGCAAGGCTGCTTTAGCATATTCAAATCAATAAATTTGATTAATAACATAAAACTAAAAACAAAAACAAGATGGTTATCTCAATAAATGCAGAAAAAAGCTTTTGATAAAATTTAACATCTCTTCATGCTAAAAAAAAACAAAAAACTTCAATAAACTAGGCATTGAAGAAACATACTTCACAATAATGAATGCCATCTATGACAAACCCACAGCCAATATCATACTAAATGGGTAAAAGCTGGAAGCATTCCCTTTGAAAACTAGAAAAAGACAAGGCAAAAACCATTTTTTCGAAACTCTGCACAAGAAATTGCAGAATATAACCAATTTGCACACCCAATCCTGTCTAATAAAAGCAAATGCCAGCCCACCTTATTTCAATCACTATATATTGGATAATCTTTTTCATAGCAGATTGGTCTGTACCCTAAATCTTACAATATCACTTGTAAATTGGTTAAAAAGAAAGTGAAAAATAATATTTCATTTTAGGAAAACAGGGCTAATTATACAAACCAAACATGCACATGACATTAAGCTGGGCTGTATTATTTAGGCAATAACCTTACCTGTTTTGTCTCTGTTAACGTCTGATAAAATATAAAATGTGAGACATTAGTATTGCAAATCTACTAGAGAAGAAATAAAATCTCCAATGTGCTGAACCTGACAATAAAAAACAGTAATGTGTCAGTAAACATCTTAAATGTTTTAATATCCTATGCGCCTTTCAAAACTGGTCCTCAGGTCAGTATTTGAATGTGTTAATATCATTATTGAACCTAAAAGTTGCTATGAGGTGCCTCTTTTGTCTTCCTAGTTTTCAGTATATAGCTGACTAAGCTGTGTGCAGATTTCCTAGTTTATGCCAGATAACCAAAGAAAATATTTTAAATATATTTGACAATTGTAATCTGTAACTTCTTTAGTAAATCTGCTAGTACACATATGGTGTCTCTCACTTATGTCTAGAAGTAGTTGTATTACATTAAGTGTGCTTCATTAATGATTCACTCAACATTAAGCATTGATTAAGCACCTAATAAATTAATATTAATAGAGAAAAAACTGTTGTGATAATGATGACAAGCTCCTCTCCAAGTACTCCAAGCTTCATCTCCAATATTTTCTTACGTGCCAAATATAAAATTTGTAACTATTCCAGAAATAGAACTCTGAGTCTTGTTGATCTCCTTGTTTACATGCTATCATTGTATCTGAAAATATATCAAAACATAGATTGCTTTTTCTGCACAGAAAGACTTAGTACAGATGAATTATTGCCCATTTCAAATGTTATGTTCCCTCCTCCCAATTTGCCCATTTAAGCTGAGTTCCTACAGATGCCTTTGCATAGATGACATTATTTCAGATGATGTATTTATATAATGCTTCTCCCTCTACTGTCGCCACATTCAAATGCATTTGTGGAATCCAGCCATGCATATAAACAATAATTTTTTAAATCCCTGATTCCAAAGCAAGTCATTTTTCGGGCTATTCCACAGCACAATGTGCAACTAAAGTGTTAGTATAATCATTTCATTAAATGGTAACCAAAGCAAAGAAGAAAATTGTTGTCCACTGACAATAAGACACAAACACAAAAACAAACATAAATAAAAGGGAACAGCTGCAGAATATGTGTAAATACATTTATTTTTTAAGACTAAAATTGCAAGTCATACATAGAGAATGTAAATTTTGAAATAGTTGCTTACTCCTTCATGAAATACTTTAATTATTCTGGCTAGAAGGTCAGCCACTTCTCCCCATTTTCCTTCCTCTTCATTGCTACTTCCTCTTCTTCTCCTTTCCTGGCTTCTTTTCCTCTTTCTAACTTCCAAATGTTGGCGTGCCCCAGGATTAATTTATCAGATCTTTTCTCTTTTCTCTTTTTGTTTGTTCCCTAAGTGAGTAGTGTCTTAAAACGTCATCTGTACACTAATGTCTTTTAAGTTAACATCTCTATAAATGATTTCTCCCTTAAGAGTAGAATCTAATATTCAACTACCTAGCTGATATGGGAATTAGTTGATTTATAAGTAAATGTTTCAAATTTAACATGTTGCAAACTAAATTAATGATTTTTATCATTGCCTTTCACCTGTTCTTTTCCTATATTTTCTAAGTCAGTAAATGGAAATTCTATTAGACAATTTGCTCAAGCCTAAAGCTTAAGGCATTGTTTTCTTCATTTATTCTTCCTTTACCATATTCAGTAAGCAAGATCTATGAGTGCTGTCTTAAAAAGACTTACCAAATACAAATACTCATCACTGCCTTTCCTGTTAACACCTTCAGTTCAGTTATCCTATACCTAATTAACGCAGTAATTTCCAAACCATTTTCTCTGCTTCTAACCCTACAGTTATAAGTCTAAAAGATAACCAGTGTGATATCTTACAAATGAAAATCAGACCTATCACTATCCTGCCAAGCAATTTGTTTCTACTTCAGAATAAAACTCAAATATTTACTTTAAAGATAAAATCCTAATGGATTACAGGACTTTACACGATGTGGAAGTAGCCTACTCCTGCTAACTTTCTCTCCAGCCACTCTCCAGCTTGCGTTTCTTTCTATGCCTCTAAAATATTAAGCTCCTTTCTGTTTCATGCCCTTAGTACTTAGTATTCCTGTTTCTGAAATGCTCTTTCCTATGATCTTGGCATGGCAATTCCTTGACTTGATAAAAGTCCTTAAATTTCATTTCCTAAGAATATGACCAATTTATGAAAGTCTATCTAACATGACTCTTCAACCACCAAGCATAGCATACTTGCTTATACATTCAACTTTACTTACTAGTCCTCAATATTTATCATATATATAATATAAATCAATATCAACATAAATATCTGTATATCATATATGGTACCTACCTATCTATGTATATCTATATATGATATCAATTATATATGCTGATAAACAAATACATATATACCATATATATGAGATATATATATAGCATACATATCTATTTACTGAATTATTTATCTGTCTCTTTTCCAGTAAAATTTAAATGCCATAAAGACAGAAACATTTGTTAATCCACTACTCTATTCCCAAAGCCTAAAACAGATCAATAATGACCATAAAATATCTCTACAAAAATAAATATAATTGTTATTTTAAGGATTAATTTTTACAACTTTGCATACATAAAATAAGATTATTTGCAAACCTTGTTTTAAAGCACAGTTTTATCAATGATTCATTAATAATTGCATTTTCTTATTTTTAATAATGTATTAGGAAAATAAAAATGCATCAGATGCCAACATAAAAGCCAAAAATGTGACAATAACATCTATTTGTTCAGTGTTCCACATTTAATCACCCATTTTCCTTCACCTGAAGTAACTATCTATTTTGAATATTTCTGTGTTATGGTTAATTTTCTTAAATTTAGAATATCCTATTTAGAGTCAGTACCATTTTATAATTGTGGTAAAATTCTCAATTTACACCAAAACTCCTCATAAAAACAGACAGACTATAAGTAGTCAAAGAAAAAAATCACACAGAACAACTTCAACAAAACTAGGTGGCGAGTTATACTGAGTGTTAGATTAAGAGTGCTTGAGACAAAACACGTTAAAAATCAGGATCCATACAAGATTAATAGGTGTGCCAAGGTGGTGGAGGGAAATAAAGAAATGTTTGGTTGATTTCTCTCAGGGTGAGAGAAATCAACTGCCAATACTCACACCAAGAGAATCTCCGGTAAGCTGTACAGTTTAACAATGAAATTAGAGAGGGAGAAGAGGGAGAAAGAGAGGGAGAGACAGATGGGAAGCAGGAGGTGGGACAAATAAAACGAGGACCCACTAATGGCTCAATAGGACAGAGATGCTTTAAAGAAAAATGTGACATATAAACAAATTCAATAGGGTAGAGTCAGTGTAGGTAAAGTTTCAATTATTTGTCAGCAAGGATTCCAGAGAAGGCAGATTATAAAACTATGAAGGCTGCTATTTCAGACAAACTATATTTTAAAGGTAACAACATCAGAAAATGCCTTCGAGTAATATACCCACAACCCCTATACAGAATCTTCTTCCTAAAAGTATAGGAACACCCATCCAATGTCTTTATTTATATACTTCTGTCTATCTCTACCATCTAGCATCTCTCTATCATCCATGTTAAATATCTTGAGTTCATGCTGATATCGATATAATAATTTGGGGTATATTCTACTCTAACTTATTTCTATGTTTATAACTCGCCTCTCAAAAAGTTATAAACCTAGGTGCCACTATTAGACCTAGAATATTGAGAAAGTATTCTTAGAATTTCCAATCTATTTTAGAGGTTTAAAAATTGTAACTAACTGGAATGTAATAGTTGTTTATCTTCTTTGTTTAGGTAAAAATAACATAAAGAAAAGGTATAATTCTTAAACAATCTGCTGATATTTGAAAAATACATACATGCATGTAGCCCACAGTCCTATTGAGATAAAGAGTATTCATAGCACTCAGAAAGTGTCCTGGTGCCGCTAATCAGTAAAACCTCCCCAAAGGTAACCACTATATTTTTTATTTATTTCTTATCACAAATTATTTTTGTCTGTGCCAGAACTTCACATATATAGAATAACACAGCTACACTCTTTTATGTTTGCTTTTCTTTACTCAGGATAGTATCTATGAGGTACATTCATTATTTAAGTATATCAGTAGTTAGTTCCATTTTATTACTGAGTAATAATCCACTGAATGAATATAACGTTCATTGTGCACAGTTTATTCCATTGACAGTCTTTAGGATTGTTTCCAGCTATTCAGTATTAAAACTTAAGTTGTTACAATTATTTTTGCATAAGTCATTTAGTGGAGGTATGTTTCACTGCAGTTAGAAAAATACATACAAGTAGACCTGCTAGTTAACAGTATATACAATTTTATAAGAAATTGATAACCTTTTCCTAAAATGATAATATCATTCAATGTTGTCATTCTTGTCATTCTTGTATTAACCATTCTAGTAGATGTCTAGTGACATCTCATCATGTGTGTTTATATTGAAATTATTCTTGAAATTATAAGTTGAACATTTTTTCAAGTGTATATTGATGATTTGTCTCCTTTGTGAAAGATCATTCAGGACTGCTGCCCATATTTATTGTGTTTTTAAAAAAATTGTTGAATTCCGAAACAGAGATATAGACCAATGGAACAGAATAGAGCCCTCGGAAATAATACCACACATCTACAACCATCTGATCTTTGACAAACCTGACAAAACAAGAAATCGGGAAAGGATTCCCTATTTAATAAATGGTGCTGGGAACACTGGCTAGTCAAATGTAGAAAGTTGTAACTGGATCCCTTCCTAATACCTTATGCAAAAATCAATTCAAAATTGATTAAAGACTTAAATGTTAGACCTAATACCATAAAAACCCTAGAAGAAAACCTAGGCAATACCATTCATGACATAGGCATGGGCAAGGACTTCATGACTAAAATACCAAAAGCAATGACAACGAAAGCCAAAATTGACAAATGGAATCTAATTAAACTAAAGAGTTTCTGCACAGCAAAAGAAACTACCATCAGGGTGAACAGGCAACCTACATAATGGGAGAAAATTTTTACAATCTTCCCATCTGACAAAGGGCTAATATCCAGAATCTACAAAGAACTTAAACAAATTTACAAGAAAAAAGCAAACAACCCCATCAAAAAGTAGACAAAGGGTATGAACAGACACTTCTCAAAAGACGACATCTATGCAGCCAACAGACATATGAATAAATGGTCATCATCACTGGCCATCAGAGAAATGCAAATCAAAACCACAATGAAATACCATCTCACACCAGTTAGAATGGTGATCATTAAAAAGTCAGGAAACAACAGGTGCTGGAGAGGATGTAGAGAAATAGGAACACTTTTACACTGTTGGTGGGACTGTAAACTAGTTCAAGCATTGTGGAAGACAGTGTGGCAATTCTTCAAGGATCAAGAACTAGAAATATCACTTGACCGACCCAGCCATCCCATTACTGGGTATATACCGAAAGGATTATAAATCATGCTGCTATAAAGACACATGCATAAGTATGTTTATTGTGGCACTATTCACAATAGCAAAGACTTGGAACCAACCCAAATGTCCATCAATGATAGACTGGATTAAGAAAATGTGGCACATATACACCATGGAATACTATGCAGCCACAAAAAAGGATGAGTTCATGTCCTTTATAGGGATATGGATGAAGCTGGAAACCACCATTCTGAGCAAACTATCGCAAGGACAGAAAACCAAACACCGCATGTTCTCAGTCATAGTTGGGAATTGAACAATGAGAACACTGGACACAGGGTGGGGAACATCACACACGGGGGCCTGCCAGAGGGTGGGGGGAGGAGGGAGGGATAGCGTTAGGAGATATACCTAACGTAAACGACGAGTTAACGGGTCCGGCACACCAACATGGCACATGTCTACATATGTAACAAACATGCACGTTGTGCACATGTACCCTAGAACTTAAAGTAAAATTATATATATATATACACACACACACATACACATATATAAAAGAGTATCTTACCTCATAATCACATGAGCCTTGAATTCTAAGCAACTGGTTAAGTAAGTAGACTCCAATTTTCTTTAATCATTCCTGATAATAGATACAACTGGGCAGATCATTAGATTTGTTTTTGATTATACATTTTGAAAGCAATATTCTTTTAATGACTATCACATGGGAAAAAAAGTATAAAACATATCTACCCTGTAATAAATAGACTTCTCTATTCAACTAAAAAAACTGTTAAATTCCACAAGTTTTTAGGTTCCTAGATAAATAGAAACCTAAAAACATGTTCAATAAAACAGTTTAGGTTCCAAGATAAAAGTCCACTGTGTGTGTGTATATATGTGTGTGTATGTATATATATGTGTATGTATATACATATATACACATACACATATATACACATATACATATATACATACACACACATATATATGTATGTATTCCAGGTACCAGATCTAAACATATATATAAAAGTATGTGTATAAATGTGTGTATATGTACACATATGTATAAAATATATGTATATTCATGTATGTGTGTATACATATGTATATACACACACATATACAGTGGACTTTTATCTTGGAACATGGAATACTATATATTTTAGGAAAATGTGTGTATATATATATATATATATATATATCCATTCATATATGTGTATGTGTACCAGGTACCAGATCTAAATATGTATACAAAAGTATGCATATATATACGTATATATACACACGTATGTATATAAAATATTTATATGCATGTGTATACAAACACACACAGAGTAGACTTTTATCTTGGATAAATATATATATATATAGAGAGAGAGATCTGGAACCTGGAATACATATACATATATGTTTGTGTTTGTGTGTTTGGTATTTGTGTATGTGTTTTTTTTTTTTTTTCTTTTTTTTGCAGTTTTGTGGTAGGCTTTTAGCTTTCACTTTCATGGCTAGGATTTATCTCAATTTTTTTGTTTTACAGTGTGAGTTAGGAGTCGATTCATTTTTTCCCCAAGTGGACATCCAGTTGTTTGAGCAGCATTTATTTCTTAGAAAGATGTTTATTTCCTCTATTGAATTTCTTTGTTAACTTTGTCAAAAATTAAGTAATCATGTGTCAATGTATTAGTAAATAAGCTCTGTCCAGCAGAATTTTCTCTGAGAGTGGAATTCATGTGTACCTTTGCTGTCTAGTAATGAAGCTACTAGCCACATGTGGCAATTGAGTACTTGAAATGTGGCCAGTGCAAATAAGGAAATGAGTCTTTATTTTAATGATGATAAATTTGAATATAAATTTAAATAACCACAAGTGGCTGGTGGGCACTACATTGGAAAGCAAAATTCTAGACTCTAGTATATTTTATTAAACTGTATTTCTAATATACAACAATGCTAAAAATTTTTCATTACCATGTTTTTATAGTACTTTTCTCCTATAGTATTATAAGTAAATCTTCCAACTTTAAACTTTTTCATCTCAATTACCCTAGCCATTCAAAGCCTTTGCCTTTTCATGTAAAATTCTATTTAATAGCCATTTCATTCCTGTTTAAAGTAAAAAAAAACTTTTAAAAAATGTAACCAGTACTGGATTGAATCTGTAGAACAATAATTGTTGGAAGACACTATAAAAATAGTGTCTTTCAATACAGTATATTATTTATTTAAGTATTATTTAAATTATTCAAGAAATATTTTGCAGTTTTCAATTCCTAGCATGCTGTAGGAAAATTATAATTTGACAAAATATGTTTTTCTTTTTACATATAACTGGATTCAATATATAATATTGAAAATGCATTACTAAAGATCTTTTACATCTGTGTTAATGAGGGACATTGCTTTGTAGATTATTTTTTCTTGAAATACCTTTCTCTGGATTTGGTGTGAGTGTAATGCAGGTTTCATTTCACAAGTCAGCAGCTCTTTTAGTATGGCTTTAGCTGCATCCCACACATTTTTATTCACTAAATATTAATTTTCACTTAGTTCAAAATGTTTCAGTTTCCTTGACTGTTCCTCTTTGATTCAGGTACTGTTTACTGTCAAAATATTTGGGAATTTATTATATATCTTTCTGTTATTAATTGCTAATTTAATTCTATTAAGTTCTGAGAACATATTTTATGTGATTTATATTATTTTAATTTTTTAAGGTTAGTTTTATGGCCCAGAATATGATACATCTTGGTGATTATCCCATGTGCCCTTGAGTGCTGTATCAGTCATATATTGCTGCCTATAAATTACCATAAACTTCAAACAACACATATTTGTTTTCTTATTGCTTCTGTGGATTTGGTACTTAGGAAAAGCTCAGCAGGATCCTCCAATTCAGAGTCTCTCATAGACTGCAATCAAGATGTCATTTGGCTGAGGACATTTGAAGTCTCAACTGTAGAAAAATTCATGTCCAAACTCATGGAGTTGTTGGCAGGATTCAGTTCCTCTCAGGCTGTTGAACTGAGAGTCTCAGTTCTTTGCTGGTTGTTGGCCAGAGGGCTGTTGCCATCACATCCTTGGTCTATGGGTCTTTCCAGCATGGCAGATTGCTGCATCAAAATGTGCAAGTCAAGAAAGCTACAGAGAAAGTCAGCTAGGTGGATCAAGCCATTATGTTTACCCTGATCACAAAAGCAACATTATCACATTTACTGCTTTCAATAAGATCAATTAACGAGGTCCAGCTAAAGAGGAGGGACTTAAAAGAGGGCAACCCAGAAGGTGGAATCTCCATCCCCTTTCTTCTCACTCTCTGTCCTATGCATGACAGTGTCACTAGGAAGAAAGAATGATTGAGAGGCTATGTTGGGTTCACCTTGTGTATTTCTCTTCTTACAAGGTGAAAGTCCTCTGATATTTGCAGTTTAATGCCTGGAAATTGCTACCTCATATATTTTGTCCAGTGTTATAATTGTTTTCAACAGTAGGCAAGTTGGGTGCCAGTTACTTGGTCATTACCAGGAGAGTCATTTGTGGGTATTTTGATTATGATTGTGCTGAACCTGTAGTTCAGGTTGAAAATAATTGATATCTTAATAGTACTGAAACATCTGATTCATAAACATGGCACTTCTCTCCATTTCTTTAGATATATTTTAATTTCTCAGCAGTGTTTTGTAGTTGTCAGTTAAAATTATTTTAAATTTATTTTTTCCAATTATTTATTTCTAACAGAAACACATCATTTCCTCATTCCATAGTTTGCTAAATTTACTTGTTAGTTCTCTAATAATCCTTTGTAGGCTTATTTAAATTTTCAAAGTCTAAGATTTCCCCAGTGTACTACATATAAATACAGTGTTTTACTACTTCTTATCAAAGCTTTATTATTTCTTTTTTAATTTATTGCTTATTGTACAGGCTAAGTTCTTCAGAATTATATTAAATATGAGTAAAAATTATTTTGTTGTTCATGTTTATAAACACTACGTTTGTTCTGATGTTGCAGTAGATTTCTCATAGATACCTTATCACTTTGATAAATTTTATTTTGTTATTTTCTTACAGTTTTTATTATGAAGTTCTGTTGAATTATCTTGCATAAGTTGTTCTGCCTCTATTGAAATGATCTTATACTTTTTCCTTCTGTTATACCTATACTTTTGCATAAAATCAAAGGAGGTTTTTCTAAATTGAAGGACTCTTAAATAGCATTACAGCCAAATAGAATCTGTAGAATCTGGATGCTGACTGGAAAAACTAAAAGTATAAAATACATTTTCAGACAAGTATAAAAATTTAAAAATATATTAAATGTTAATTTATACCAAAGCATTACTATTAGTTTTGTAAATAATTATAAGGCACTGTGATTATATAAGGATGGAATGTGTGCTTAGTTTTGTAATATGTACATGTACTATAAAAGGTGAAATAACATGATAACCGGAATTTTCTTTAAGTTACTTCTTAAAAAATCTAATATACTAAAAGAGAAAAAAAACCGAGATAAATTCTTGAGAGTTGGTAACTTGGGAAATAGATATATGTGAAGCTGTTGGAGGTCAAAAGATTGAGGGCTGTGATCAGCTTAGCATACCACTGGAGGTTATACGAATAAGCAACAAACTGTTTCTCATAAATGCAGAATGTTGGCAGACTGACAAACTGCATTTGCCACCCAGAAGGAATGATGAGGCAGTCACACTACAAGTGCAATGTTTCTTGTGATTAGGTACATCTGAAGCCTGTTGGTAATTATATGAACCCGTGATCAATTAATCACCTGACCAATGATTAACTCGTCCTCCCTGCTCTTGCTACCCAATAAATACCAAGGGTTGTGGAAACTCGGCAGCTGCCTTTGCTCACTGGAAGGAGGGAGCTCTCTTCTTCTTCCCCTTGCCCTTTCCTTTAAAACAATTTCTTTTGTCTTAAGTTTTCATTTCTACATTCGTCCCTTTGTTCAGTCTTGTAATGACGGTCTCAAGCAGTAACAGTAGTAACTGCTCTAATGATGGTCTCAAGTAGTAACCATGGCAGTCTGTCACAAGTGGCGCCTAAACAGGGACAATCAGGGAGAAACAGAGACCTGAAGAGACCTGAATGGACCTGAAGAGGCCTGCAGGGACAAAGAGAGATAAGTATGGATAAATAGAAATTAAGTAGGGATAAATAGAGTCAAATAGAGATAGGTCGGGAAAGACAGGGACTTGCAGGAACTAACAGGGACCATAGCAACAGACAGGGAAAGATAGGGACAGATAATGTCCTATAGGGACTTGAATGAGGAAGGTCTGCTGGAACAGAAAAATCTAAAGCCCAGAAAAAACTGAAACCAACCAGACTAACAAGAAACCCTGTTACAAGTCAACATACACTAGCAAATACTAGCAAAGACTAGCAGAAACTTGCAGGGACAGACAAGAACAGATAGGGACAGATAGGGTCCTATAGGAACTTGAACAAGGCAGGTCTGCTGGAGCAGAAAAAACCAAAACCAACCAGACAAATGAGAAACCCTGTTACAAGTCTGCCAACATTCTGCATTTATGAGAAACAGCTTGCTGCTTACTCATATAGCCTCCAGTGGTATACTGAGTTGATCACGACCCTCAATCTTTTGGCCTCCAACATGAAGCCATTAATTTTCTTTAGAATACACGAAAATTCTTTGAGATAGACTTAAAAGAATTAGAATGAATAACAAGGGTGTCAGTTTTAGTAGCTATATTTTTATGGTTTTGAATACAAGCTCTACTTCCTCCAGTTAGGTCTGGATCATTTTTCAGGATACAGTAAACAGATACTATGTCTGCATATCAATTAATAAAAGCAAAAAACAAAGTATTAAAATGCACAAAAGGAGTGTTATATTTGCTGAAGGAGTATTTATTTGCTAAAAATTTCATATATTTTATTTCATTTTGAATGATATGTTAAGTGAATGCACACCTTTTAACAATTATTTTAAATTATTATCTTGTTTTCGAATGCTTGATTTTTTCCCCAGAATTTGCTTTTAAGAGTACTTAGCTATGAACATAATGCACATATCTGCACATGTAAATCATATCCTTTGAGTATATACCTAGAAGTTAAATTGCTAAAAAGTTGGACATGTATAAGTTCGTAATTATGAGATTATTCTAAACTGTAGTACCAACATTTTTCAAATAGAATATATAATTTTCACTCTCACATAGAATGAAGCCAGGTAGACTGGCATCTTCCCAAACATTTCTTATTATCAGATTTGTTATTCATGATACATGTTTTGTTCATTAAAATGGGTATAAAATATTATTCCATTGTGGCTATAATTTTATTATTTGAACACTAATAAGGACAAACATTTCTTCATATATTCTTGGCTACATTTCCTCCTTTTTAAGATACATATTTATGCCATTTTTCCTGAGCTATTTAAACTTTTCTTATTGATTTATATAATTTCTTAATATATTCTAAATACTACCCTATTTTGACCATGTATATTTCAAATTTTTTTCCAAGATCATACTCAGTATGTGTTTAATTAATTTATGAGTAATGAATGAAGTCATTTGTTCAATACAAGATTTTGCATTCAGCTGATGTATAGCTTTCAGAAAGCCATTAAATTCCTTTGAATTTCAATCTTCTCTGTTTAATACTTACAATACATACTTCATCAATTTTGACTTCACTGTTTAGTTTAATGAGAAGTCGATACAGTGCAGAAATTGAAAAGCATTCTATACAAGTGTATTTATTGTTATTTCTCTTTTGAATGTTAAATGTAGAAAGATTGATGCATGCACACATACATATAAATTACATATATACATAGATGATTAAATAATAGAGACAGATGATAGATTAGATTGCTACATAATAGACAAAGCTATATTTTATGAGTAAAAGAAATACTATACTATAATGTTTCTACCTTTCCATCAATAAACATAGCACATACACTTTTTTTCTGACATTGTAACCAAATAATATTTCTTTGAAAACTCATTTATTTAATTTTAATCATAAAATAAACTGTTTAATTTTACTTTACATTTTTATTGAAGTCAAATTTTAAGAACCAACACAATATTCCAGATTCATCACACTTTAAATAAGGATAAGAATCGATTTTCTCTGTTGTTATCAGTATGAACCTGTTCACGTTTTGCTGGATTATTCCTCTAAAGAAAAATGTACCTATGTCCAGGTATTGAGGTACAGTATATCTGAAGTTGCTTCACGAAGTTTCAGCTAGTAACACATAACTGACCAAAGGAAAATTAACTCTGGAGCACACTGCATAAAATTATATTTCCATAAATCATCTAACTTGAACTCTTCATTTAATATGGCCAATTATTCAAAGCATAAAAAGTTGATATTTTATAATTTAAAAGGTGAGTAATATTTTATCTAATGAAATCTCCAAATATGTCTTAGAGATTTACATAAATAAGTTTTAATATAACCATGGAGGTACACAGAAAATAAAATGTCCTATTTAGCATATAATTTTGAGCTCAATTTGAACAGCTTGTTTAATAAAAGTGGCATTTATATTGCTGACTGAATTATGTTACATTAATTTTGGGTTTTAGTTTGCATTTTTTTTAAAACCATATAGTTGGACTATATACTAAGGTAGGAAAAGAAAATTGATAAATCCTAATCTGACCTAATCCAGAAAAAAATGCATATCTTAATAAATGTATTATCTCATTAGATACATGCTATTACTTTAGCTATGTTAATGTCATGTTCAGGTTCAAATGATTTAAACAAAAGTATTTTATATATTAGTGCTACTGTTAACTACATTCTAATAAATTTGAAAAATTCTACTAGTTTGTAAAAAAACATAAATGAAGAATTTAAACATGCATGGTTGATACTTCTCCATACAATGTTCATAAAAAGGAGAAAGCAGATGTTCAGATGTAATATAAACAAATATTGCCACATGTAAATACGACCTTAGCTAAGCTAAAGAATCTTTGGTAGTAAAGTCTCTTACCTGAATGATCTTAAGAGATGGTTTAATTGGAGTGAAAAATTTGCTGTTATTTTGGTATTTGTAAAAAGTTGGTATTATTTGCCACACACATAGGACTTCTTGCAAGACTACCAATCAATTTCTGAAGAGCACCAACTCAGTTATTATGGCTATATAATAAAGCCAATTACTTAGTGACTTCGAACAACAACATTTATTTTTCATGTAGCAGTTCATCTCTGCTGTACTCAGCATCACCTAGGGTGGCTGGGAGAATAGGGCTAGAATACTCTGAAGTCATGCTGAGACTATGTGAGAACACCTGGAGGATAGAACACCTGAATTTCCTCAGCTAACTCTCTCTATATCTGGTTGTCTCTTCCTGTGGTCTCTCCAGCATAGTGGTTTCAGTACAGCCAGATTTCCTACATGTCAATTCAGGACTCCTCAAACACTTGTCCAAAAAAGAGGCAGATAGAAGCTTCAGAAATCACATGCCATCGCTTTCACCACAATATATTGATCAAGGTAGTTACAAAGTCCACTCATTGCAAGAATTAAAAATAGTGCTCTTTACCTCAATAGAAGAGGGTCAACATGAAATTTCATGAAAAGAAGGGTTATATATACAGATATTCCTCGATTTATGGTAGAGTTGTCTCAATAAACCCATCCTAAATTGAAAATATTGTACCTGGATTACTTATAATAGGACAGGTTAATTTCAACATAAGCCCATTGTACTGAATGAATATCACTTTGTCACCATTGTAAGGTCGAAAAATTATTAAGTTGAACTGTAAGTCAGGAACTGTCTCTGTGTGTGTGTGTGTATGTGTGTGTGCACACATATATGTACATATGTGTATTGTATTTGGAAAATATCCCTCTAAAGCTCTGATGTGGAAAACAGATGCTAATAGAAAACATGTAAATGCAACCTAGCCTAAATGAGAAAAACAGAACATCCGCATCAGTAATAGGTAACTGAAGAAAGTCACTGACTGAAAGTATGATGAATCTAGTAAGATTTTGATAGTGCCACTATTGTGAAAAAAATCACCCAGAATCAGCTGAAAACCCCAGCATCAACTGCTGCTTCTGCTTTTACTACAACGTAAGTGCCTAAAGGAGGAGCTGGCAATAAAGAACATGGGATCACAATTTACAGTTAAATAAATCTTCCTATCTGAAAATTATTTTATCCTCTTTTTACTGCTACATATTGTCTTTTGTACGAGGGAATCAATGTGAGGGAACAGTAGTTACTTCATCTAAAACTCTAAACAGAACAATTAATGTCTACCTGGGACATCACTGGGTGGGGGACACTATTTAATACCTATAACTTGTACTTAGATGGTGCTTTAGAGTGTGCTGGCTGACTCCTTTTAGTATATTAAGCATTCTCTTTCTATTCATGGACTTCTCTTTCTCAGGCTCTCCTACTTATTAAAACCTGTACGTTTCACCTTGCCTGCCCTTTGCAGACCCATCTTTTGTAATCATGTCCTTTTTTCTCCACCTCCCTGTCCTGTATATGTGACTTCAGCTTATCCTGACATCTGTTTGGGCTTTTTGTCCTAAGGCTAACCATAAGGTAGGCCTGCTCACTCTCATATCCAGCCCTAGTTTCCAGAATTTCCTTGCAGAAACTGAACCCTGGTCCCTCACTTTGCGGGTGAATGACCATGAATTTATATTAAAAAATTCTGTTTAAATTACTCCATTAAATTTTTTCAATCCTATGATTTAGGCTCAACATGACTGTTTTTGTTTTAGAGTAAAGAAGAGCTATGATTTATTAAAATCATATAACATATAAATAATAGGGTAATTAGAATTTAGGTATTCTGACTCTAATCTAGATCTTTCTATATATCACAAGAATCATTCAAGTATTTTGGTATCAGTCAAGCCTTTAGTATTTCTGAAGGTAAACTTTAATGCCTCTATTTCTCAAGCATATCTGTATTTCAAACATCTTTTTTGTCAAAATTAAGAATTAGGTAGTACATATATATTATTTGATATGCACTGAGTATTTCTGTAAGTGCATTTGATGCATTATTTATTTAATTATGACAGCAATACCATGAGGAAGTTAAATACAGATATAGTAGAGAGTTGAGTTAAGTTTGGAGCTGGTGTTTAATACTAGACAGTGTGCCTCCAGATTTAATGTTCTTGCCCATGATACAATGCGGCTCCTATCAAACCAATGGTCTCCTTACAACTTTAGCAAACAGCTTTGTGCAAGTTAACACAAAAGGAGAATCAAACAAGAAATGTTTAAAGAACAATTTGTAAAAAATTAAATTTAGAAATTCTTAACTTGATTGTTGATGTATTTCTTGCAAGACTATTCATTATAAAATCATTTCTTAGTTGAAACAATTCATCAGATATATATTTAAAACACATCTAATAACATTCAAATGAGCACACTGATTTTTTTTTGGCACTAGAAAAAGGGTACTTCCAATAGACCTTAAAGAAAATGCCTAAGGCAGTAATTCATTAATCTCAAATATAGCCAGATGAATATACCTTCAAAATTGTTTTTCTAGATTAAATGGGTATCTATTAACTTAAAAATAATAAAAATGTTATTGCTTTATGAATTCAAATAATGGAAGACGTTAAATCAATATAATGTTATGAATCATTCAATGTTCACACCATTATAATTTCTAAAATTACCTATGTAATTTGAGACAATTTAATTTCATCTATTACTTATTAAATATGTGGTGCCCATTCTAGTAACTATTTCAATTTACCTCAGTGGGACATGGAATCAAAGGAGATCATGTCGGAGCTTTAAGATTTGATTTTGGACTTGCATGGGACCTGTAGCCCCTTTGTTTTGGCCAAACAAAACAAAGGGAGGTAATTGAATCATGGGGCAAGTCTTTCCCATGCTGTTCTCATAATAGTGAATAAGTCTCATAAGATCTGATGGCTTTAAAAAGAGGTGTTATCCTGCACAAGCTCTCTCTCTCTCATTTGTTGCCTGCCGCCATCCACGTAAGACGTGACTTGCTCCTCCTTGCCTTCCGCCATGATTGTGAGGCTTCCCCATCCATGTGGAACTGTAAGTTCAATTAAACCTCTTCCTTTTGTAAACTGCCCAGTCTCAGGTATGTCTTTATCAGCATCATGAAAGCGGAATAATACAGGGCCCCATCCATTTTCCATTAATGCCATAAATTTAATATAAGATACTAGATAACATTGTGAATTTGACTAATATTGTAACTTGTAATCTTACAGAATCAAACTTTGTTTTTGTTTTTGACTATGGTGGTGCTCTGGCTTTTTTAAAAGGGAACATCTAATATAGTAAGAAAAAGTATATGCCATGGAATGAAAATTTGAAATTAGAAACTTAAAGAGTTTTCATTCTTTCTTTCAGATTGTACAGTGCAGCTACAAGTAACCACCCCACCACACAGATGCTGAGTTATTTTTATGTTCATTTTGTTCTGTGGCCCATCCACAAATTCTTGCTAAGATTTGTCTTGGGTGGTCATTTCATTTTAGGTCACAATAACTCATAATTTAACCAATTATAATTTTGAAAGCCCTGAGATTCCAGAGACAAATTTCTGTTTGTTAGTATTTTACTACCCTTGTTTTTAACTAACCAATGTAATATTTTCAAGGAAAACTATAGTATGAGATTTGAAAAATGGATGGAAGCTAGCAAAGATGTGTCATACAACCAGTCTGATCAACACATTGATGCTTACATCACTTAACAATGCACAACTCAGATTATATTGCTGACTGTGACAACCCTGGTCTCTACAACCAACTGTTGTACTTCAATAACTTGGGTACCTGGAAACTCAGTGTTCTACCTGTGGCCTCTGCTGCCATTCTCAGCCAGAATGGATTCTTTTTGAACCCTAAGTCTTTAGGTTTCAAATTTTATATTCAATTTCATTAACAGATACACCTAACATAAAATACTAGTGTTTTAGCTGCAAGAGAACATGAAAGTGAGGAAAGTGAGGGTCTCATTTATCTACATTAGGCCATGAATCTCCCCAATGTTCTCATAAATCAGAGGATAATCCAAGCAGACAGATCTTAAAGCAAGGGCAACAAAAATAAATGGCATTTATCTGTTTTGTATACTTGTGACTACTCATACATAGAAAGGTGATTTGAAGTAGATACTAAGAATATTAACAATGCAGGTTCTGGTAGCTAGGATAAGAACTTTATTTTCCAGATTAAACAAAATTATGACTTGTTTTTATAGATAAATGTTCACTGGAACCGAACTATAACTGTCATTACCTATTATCTCTGAATGTTGTTGCTCTACTGCAGCAGAATTGAGTAGCTGAGACAGACCATATGGCACAAAAAGTCTAAAATACTTAATTTCTGACCTTTACAGTAAGAGTTTGCCAAACTCTTCTACAGATTATTAATATTCTCTGAAACTATGGAGACAAAGCATTAACTATTGTGGTAGTCTTGCAGATAATTCTAATTTTCATTATAATTTTAATTTAAAAAATTATGCAATAAAAAATTGACTTACATTTCTCTTGGAGAAAATTGACATTCCAAAATTGAGTAAAATAAAAAAGGAAAAATGTTTTTGAGGAAAAGTACACATGACATTGCTAATGAAATTTCTATTAAAAATGTTAGAATAAATATGTATCACACAGGTCAAATGAACATTAAAATATGTGCTCAGAAATGAGTTCCTTATACAATTGAGTTTGTTTTTAAAATACATTGATGATTTTCACTTTCAGTAACTTGAGGAAATAGACATCTAGATGAAAAGGTTCTGGAGGCAGTTTATAAACTAAAGTACTTTATAGACATAAAAATACATTGTTTTGTCTTTAAATAGACATCTTACGTTGTAAAGATTTACCTATCTACAAACCCATTATTTTTCCCACACTATTTTTTCTTTATACATTAATGTTGTATATTTTCCTATGTTTTTGAAGTCACCAGTTTGAGACAAACATAATTTATATTTTCTAAAGCGCTAATTCTGCTTCACAAAAGGAAATGAAACCCAAAAACAACTCTCTGTCATTAAGCAACCGTGTTTTCTCTTGAGCTGTGAACTGCAAAATGATATAGAAACAGCAGAAGCAATAAATTTAGAGCATCTGCAATTTTAAAGCAGCTTCCATAATAACTAGCCAGAATGTTTGCTTTGTTTTCTGGCTAACCACCAGTTTCCACATAAAGATTATATCTGTTTATTGATCTGTGTGGTGAAATGAATCATAAAAGTTTCTTTTTTTTTTTCCTCTCTCTCAAGAATGGTTTTCAATACTGTGGTTTGGCGGGAACAAACTAGCAAATTATATGTATATTATATATATAATATTATATATATATATTTTTTTTTTTTTTTTCTTTTTCTTTTTTGTAACGGAGTGTTTCCATGTTGCCCAGCCTGGAGTGCAGTGGTGTGACGGTCGGCTTACTGCAAGCTCCGCCGCCTGGGTTCATGCCATTCTCCTGCCTCAGCCTCCCGAATAGCTGGGACTACAGGAGCCTGCCACCATGCCCGACTTTTTTTTTTTTTTTTTTTTTTTTTTTTGTATTTTAGGTAGAGACGGGGTTTCACCATGTTAGCCAGGATAGTCTCGATCTCCTGACCTCATGATCCGCCTGCCTCGGCCTCCCAAAGTGCTGGGATTACAGGCCTGAGCCACTGCGCCTGGCCGCAAATTATATATTAATCCAAATTTTATTTTGTGGGGAATGTGCCTGATAGAAACATATAAATGTTTCTTTTTAACTAATTAATCAATTATTTAGAGACAGGCTCTCACTTTGTCACTCAGGCTGGAGTGCAGTGGCACAATCATAGCTAACTGGTTCACTTGTAGCCTCGAACTTCTGTACTGAAGCAATCCTCCCACACTGGTCTCCCGAAGTGCTAGGAGTACAGGGGGTGAGTCACCTTTCCCAGTCATTAATATTTTGATTAAGCATGTACGGACCCACAGCTCTACATAACATAACCTCTACAGTGTCATTTTTCCATGGCTCTGGTAAAATTTAACTGTAATAAAAACTCCCTGATGCTTCATTTAAACAAAGAAACAAGAAGGCACAAGTAACATAACTTACTATTTGAGTTAAAATAAAATCCTAACAGGTTATGTGTTTGGCAAATGTTTAGTCATTGGCTATTAATATTGCAGGAAAATATTTTTTGTTGTCAATCTTCTTTCCTCTAACATATAAAGTTAAGCCTATTATGCTAACATAAACATTCATTTAAATGTATTATTTGAAAAAGAAGAGGAAAAATCAAATGCTGTTTGGACAGATAAGCAAATTGTATTTAAATTGCTCATAAAGCTAGCACAGAGCTTGGCATATCGCAAATGAAGAGGCCTGTAAAGAAGTGTTGTTATACAAATTAAGTCTGATTACAGATATAAATTATATGGAATGA
The DNA here is from genome assembly GCF_037993035.2 of Macaca fascicularis. Lineage (NCBI taxonomy): Eukaryota > Metazoa > Chordata > Mammalia > Primates > Cercopithecidae > Macaca > Macaca fascicularis. The sequence continues at coordinate 94,079,977 of NC_088385.1, forward strand.
CACAATTGGTTATGTGACTTAATCACAATAAATAATATTTAATTAGTTTTTTTCTGGGAACTATGCTAAACACTTTATAAGCACTTATATAAATCTCTTAAAAGCATTAAGCAGTGTGTCCCCATTTTACAGATTAATAATATATTTTATAGACAGAAAATAATTACCAATGGTAACACATTACTATGTATCAGAACAAAAATTTTAACATGAAGGCACTTCTAAAAGTTGAAAGCATCACAAAGTCAACTGCCTTTTTGGCTCTGCTTTTAACAATGTAAAGAATAACGAGGCGGGCGGATGACGACGTCAGGAGATCAAGACAATCCCGGCTAACACCGTGAAACCCCGTCTCTACTCAAAATTCAAAAAATTAGCCGGGTGTGGCGGCGGGCGCCTGTAGTCCCAGCTACTACGGAGGCTGAGGCAGGAGAGTGGCGTGAACCCGGGAGGCGGAGCTTGCAGTGAGCAGAGGTGGCGCCACTGCACTCCAGCCTGGGAGACAGCAAGTCTCTGTATCAAATAATAATAATAATAATAATAATAATAATAAGCTAATAGACTCATAAAAGGTAAATCCAAACCCATCTTCTAATAATAACCCAGAATCTGCTTATCCCATTAGAAAGGCCCAGACATACACTGCTTTATGTAGCATCTATAAATGGACTCAAGTAGATTAGAGCATCAGGTTGTTTCTTTTGTTTCCAAACCTCCTTTACCCTTTATTCTTCCCTGTTTTCTCCCTTTGCTCTCCGTTTATAAAACAGGTGGACTTTATTTTACAATGTTCTTATTTCTGGAAGTCCATCTATGAGAATCCGTATTGTGGGGAAAGATTCTGGTACCTAGTACAAAATTCTTGAACATTTCATACCTTCCAATATGGTAAAAATAAAAAATTTATGTAATTTCAACAATGGTAAAAGAAAACAATGAATAAAATATTTATGATGCTGTATTAAGAAATTAACACTGTTCACAAGGCATCCTTTTTAGTAGCCTCCTAAAAATAATACTTAGATATTTAAATGAAATCTTCCTCACTGATAGAGAAACTAGATTTATAGCCAGTTAACCTGTGACATTTAATCTCAAAATTTTTCTAAGTGTGCCTTTTATTTTTTTTTATTCTGTTCCTTCATTTCCTTCCTTAGGAAGCCCCCAGTCTTCTGTCTAAAGCAAAGTTGATGTGATAATTATTTAGATACGACATTAGTACTAGTTACAAATGCAGGTCTAAAAAGATGACCACCATAGTAACATCAAAGTCATTTGTATGGCACACATCAGGAAAATAGTAAGTTCTCAATGAACATTAATTCTCAATTTATAGAAAGACAAATCATGCAATTCTGAACTGAAGTTGTGTCATACTGATAATCTGGTCTTCATCATATTCTCAAGTTGTATCTAATATTTTCTTCTCTACTCCATATTGGTATACGAGAAACACTGTAAAAAAATATTTTCCCCTTTTTGGAGGGTAATTTCTTTTTATAACATGTTTAATTATTTTAAGAATTCTCCTTATTGTACTAACTTGGCTATTTAACTGTTTCACTCATTTTTTTGTTGTTGTTTTACTTTCTCTAATAACAGATGGCTCTTCCTGATATGGGCTTTCTAAAAGCATTTGTACTCCAACTTTCATTGTTTAATGAAGTATAGGTCATGTTATTAGCATTTGTATCTAAAATCCCACTCAATCATTCCTATTACAGGTAGTTGTTCCAGTTTGTCCAAATTGAGCTTAATAAAAAATACCAATTCTTTTCAAGAATTTTTAGGTGAATTTTGATTTCATAGAAAAAAACAAATGAAGTCTAATTACAGACAGGAAACTATTATTATTGAAGTATCCAAAACTTGTTTCATTTAATTGGCATTAAATTATTTCTGTTACTCTATTGCTATTGAGATTTATGCTACTAATTCTAAAGTAAAAAGTAAAACTGTTATGTAGCATCAATACATTATCATTTGTGATAAAGAATGTCAAATATATTAGGTAAAATTTCAAGCTAGGAAAAATTAAGAGATATGTATTTATAATACATTCTTCTCCCATAAAGTTATATAATATAAATATATACTATATTAATATCTTAAGTATATTAATAATACTGTAATACATTTAGTATAGAATTATATATATATTTAGAAAATATATGTATATGCACACGTGTACACACACACACATACACCCTGACAATCATAGTAGGTTAAAAACAATCCTGCCATTAGAATCCCCTGCGAATTAATTTTCACTTCATAATTTTGTAGTTTCAAAATTAGATAGTGTTTTAGTCCATTCAGGCTGCTACAACAACTTAAGACTGGTAACTTATAAAACATAGAAATTTATTTTTCACAGTTTTGGAGACTGAGAAGTCCAAAATCAAAACATTAGTGGTAACTAGTCAGAACAGGGCCTACTTCTTCATAGATTTTACCTTCTAGTTGTATCCTCACATGGTGGAAGGATGAACAAGCTCCCTCAGAACTCTTATAAGGGCACTAATCCCATTCATGAAGACTCTACCCTCATGACCTAACCACTTTTCAAAGGGCCCAACCTCGTAATACCATCACCTTGGGGGTTAGGACTTCCACATATGAATTTCAGGGGGACACGAACATTCAGACCATAGCGCATAAGTATGGGATATTACATATACAAATATGCAGTTTTTATTTTTAAAAATATCTTTGAGTTATTGTCTTTCCTGATGTCCAAATAGCTACTCTTCCTATGGCAAGAAAATGCCTTTTCTTTTTTAACCATTGCCAACTCTATTGTTAATCCTACTTTCTATTGCATTTGACTATACTGTGGAAATATAAGGAGGTTCACAGTCAATAGCTAATAAATAGTAGTTATTTATCAACATTTGAATGCAAAGGCAGATATATTGACTGACAAATATCCAATTGCTTAAACTTTTTAACAAGACTAACCATTAAAGTATATACATGTACATATCACACATACACATATATAAACATATATATACTTTATATATATACTATATAATATACTTTATAGTATATATTTATTTACAGGATATATGTATTTTATTACAAGATATATATACATATAAATTATAAGGTATATAGGTATACACACAATGTATACACATATATACATATATACCTTGTAATTAAATTAGAATCAACATTAATCCAGACAATGCAATAATTTAGTTTTAATGACTCTTGACAGGGAAGACTAAGATCATTCTATGATGTCTGATTCTCAAGCCCTCAGGTCTCTTTAAAACCTTTCAACAAGATTTATTTCTCATAAGGAATCTAATTTGGTGCCTTAAGGTTACCAAAGATGAGGAGAATAAATTGTTTTAGTGCCTACACATTTTTCCTTTAACATTGTTAATATCCTGGTCAGAAACCAAGCCTAATCATGTGTTCTCTACAGCACTTAGGTCTCAATAAATGTTAACTGACAATAGCAACAGGAAGCATTCCTAATTCCTAGTTTTCCTGTTGACCGTTCCAATACTTTCTTACTAGGTGTTGTGAATATGCCAATATTTTTCCACCAATCAAAAGGGAAATCATCCAAAAACAATACAATTGTCTTTGATTTGAGGTGTCCATTTGCTATAAGTATAGCAGGTATTTCTTTAATGATTATTTGTCTTCAAAATTCAGGATTAGAATCTTATTTGTATTTGATAGTTAATCTCTCATGAGCAGCTCACTGCAGCTTTAACTAGAAACCATTAGAAAGTAAGTTATCTAATTATCTTTGAACTTGTCATTATTGCAGTGGCAGAATTCTAAGTTTTGCAATTTTTGTATTACACATTATAATTACGTTAAAGATAAAATTTATTTTCTAATTTTACCTTGTACTTAATACAAAAAAATATGCAACTCCTCATAAAATTTGGAATTATGTGAAAATATCATATTTACTTTTTTTTTTTAAAAGCCAGGGATCAATGAGACTTCATTATAAACATACACCTTTCCATAAATGCACATATGAGGAAAAATGGTTAAAAATGAGTTTTCTCCGCATGCACTTACATGAATCTATGAATCTACAAAATACTATTTAAACCATCAGTCTCATGAATATGTCAGAATTCTTAATGGTTTGTAGTAAAATACAATCAAACTCTAAGAGCAATAAAATAGCATAAAGTGAGAATAATTTTCAGTGAAATAGGTATGTTAAAAGCCTGGAAAGTGGTAAGTTAAAAGGCTGAAAAATTGTAACTCATTGTAGAAGTAAGTTTGAACCCTGAAAGACTATGTCAGTGTAATTATGCCTCTGTAGAACAGCACACTTTTAATAATTAATGGGGACAATTGGACATTTTCAAACTACAGTAATTGATCTTTATCTATGAAGATAAACTAATGGGTTAAGTAAGAAACACTTGTAACATGCAATCTGTAAGTAAATCAGTTTAAAATTCCATTTTCTTAAAACATGATCTTACCTGAATAGTATTATGCAGAATTTCATTTATGTTTGAATATCTGGGTCACTGTAAATTTACACAATTTTCCTAGCACCCTTGAAAGAAAGATAATTATTTCTAGAGGAAGTTAAATCATGCATTATTGATCCATCCATTCATTTATCAACAGAAATTTGAGTTATACTCCATGCAAAATATTTTTCAAGGTGGTAGGGATAAAACTAAATGGATAATCCCTGCCTTAATGGAGCATATTATTGCTTATGTTTTTTTTTTTTTTTTCCCCTGGAACTTAAATGCTTCAGATGTCAATTCACATATCTTCAAAATAACTGAAAAAAAGTATTTGGAGAAAAAGCTATTGAATTACAGATGAAAATATTGAGAATAAGAAACTTGATTAACAGACAACTCCTAACATAGGATTCCTGATTTCCAGGAAAATACTCTATTTGCTCAAACATACAGGTTTTCTTCACAACATATAAATTTCCAATTATTCTAGAAATCGTTTTCTTGGTATATTTACTTAATTTCATATTTAATTGATGTGGTACTCAGCAAAGTGGAATTCTACTGGAAATAGATCTTAATCAGAAATTTACTCTAAGATTTACTAAAGAAACCTACATTTATTGTGTTCTTTCTTTTTGACAGTAGGTGAGATACCAAAGTTATAGAAATGAGAGTAAATGTTGGCATTTTTCCTCTTACTGTATATATTGTTAGGTTTGTGCCTATACAAGAGGACTCACTTTAATATAAAACCCACATTAACAAGATTTCAAAACAGAAAATAAAGAAGTTAAAGCTTCTCATCAGTTTCATATAATCATGATACATCATAGTCTGTTCTTCTCAAGTTTAACAATGTAAGCCAAGGAACCCTAACCTAACATGATGATATTTACTCAGCTAATACATATGCAAATTTCCTCAACCTTCCTCTGAGGAAGCTTTAAACTGTCAATGTTCATCATCGGTATATTTTTTTCTGTAAATGATGCATTTGCAAACTGCTGAAAACACAAAACTGAAAGGATAAACTCCCAACCTAATCCCACCACAGAGAAGTGTTGAAAATACACAATGTGCATTACTCTCCTTTACCCCAGCCCCAGCCATTTCCTGCTGATCCTCACCAAACACAATGCATTGTTGTACAGAAGTTCCTATCTGTACATTCTGGCATTCTTGGTCTCATATACACATAATACTCTGTGTTGGCTTTCTAGGGCTGCTGTAACAAAGTGCAATTAATTGGGGGCTTAAAGCAACAGACATTTATACTGTCATGTTTCTGGAGGCTGGAAGTTTGAAATCTAGATGTCTGCAGAGTCATGCTTCCTTGGAGGGCTCTGGGAAGGCATCTTTTCCTTTCCCCTCTTAGCTCCTGGTATTTGCTCTTGGGTACTTCCTTGACTTGTAGATGCGTCACTTCAATTTCTGCTATTATAACCGCATGTCATTCTTCTTCGTATGTCTGTGTCTGCTCTTCTTATAAAGACATCATCATTTAGGATCTAAGGCCCACCCTGATTGAGTATGATTTCATCTCAATTTAATACATCTGAAAAGATGCTATTTCCAATTAAAGTCATATTTTGGGGTTCTAGATAGGCATGGCTTTGGGGGGCAGGGCACTATTCAATCCAGTACATATTGTGTATCTGTGCGTACATGCCCATGTTTACTATTGTTGCATAATTCAGTTTAATTCTATCTCCTTTTAAAGAAACTGAAAGAAATTGGTCCCTCAATATTATTTAAGTCTTTATGGGACTCCTCAATGAAGAAAATCACGTTAGGCAAAACAGTGCAAAAAAAAAGAAGCCATTAAACCTCCAAATTAGATAATTATAGGAAAGTTAGTCATTAGTTTCCATTGACAAAGATTTTCTCCTTGACCAAACTCTAGTCAGGGTCCTCCAAGTCCTTCTTTATGACAAGGCCTTAACATTGGCCTCTAAAGACTTGAATAAAATACTAGCATAGTCTGTAACAGCTCAAGGCCACATCCTTAAGATGACCCTATCCTACCTTAAAATATGCCTCCCAAAGGGAACTCAGGGCTGCCAAAATAATTCGCCACTTGTCCAGCCAACATTTGAAGAGAGTCTCTGTCTTCCAGCCTCTGTGGGAGGGGAAATGCCTAATTTCAATAAGGGCCAGTTAACAAACAGGTGAATTTCACTTTTCTGACTACTGAGCCCTCACTCACCTGGTCTCCTTATTACCCCAATTTTCCTTTAAAACTCTCAGTTACCTCTGTACAAGGTTCAGTTCATACTGGGCTCTTTTCCCAGTTACAAAAGTATTACTGATTAAAATCTGTCCTTACTACTAAAACTGTGGGGTTTGGCTTTATTTATCTTTTTTTATTATTATGGTTATATAATAGTTACACTGTGTGCCTACACAGCACATAGTATCTTTATAGTGGTTTTCACATTGTATTGAAATTATACACATGACTATATCTACAGCTGGATTATGAGCTACTTATGGATAGTAGCTACATCACATATTTCTGAACTGTCAAGGTTTGATACGGTGGCCAAGATATAGCTGGCATTTAGTGAAAGTCACAGGTTGAGCTCAAACTGGAATTCAAACATATCTGGAACACTGATGAGTTAATCTCAGGTTTATCTGCATAATCAAATATCTCGTTTACTTGCAAGATCAAAGGTTTCTTTTTTAAGGAAATCAGAAATCAATGAGACAAACTACCGAGAAAAAGAATTCACCAGAGTGGCAAGGGATTCTGAACATAAGACTAGATAGTTCACTTGGATATGTTCTGTATGCTAGCCCCTTTTTGACAAATAATTCCTACAGAATGTAGAAAAACTGTGTTTGATTTAAAAGAGTTATTTCACTAAAAACTGTAAGTTGTGGGAGCATAAACAGCGCAATTTGGCTAATATTTGACACAACATACCAAAAAGAAAGGATGCATCTTCTCCTTACTTCATGCGCCTGTGGCTCCAGATTTCTGCCACATTGAGAAATACCTATACTCAATAGTGATGAACTTATTGATAAACATGAGTGAGATGCCCTCAGCTAAGTTCCAGGCATACTTAGAAGGCCATTTAAATGATCTACACAAAATTCCAGTTGACATTGACTTTCTATAAGCCCATTAGTATTGATGGGTGAGTAGGAGTTAGAGAAATGTGGGTTACACAGACTAAAATGGAATGTGTTACACTACAAACTATTGATTTAAAAGAGGAGAATGATTGGAGAAATTTTTTAAAATGGATCACGTTATAAATTTTAGATGGAATTCTAAGGTTTAAAAACTTAGCTAAGTAACCTTACGAGGACTTTTCAAACTTGTATTTGAAAAGAGTTACTGTAAACACATACAAGTTCATAAAGAGCTTGGAAAGTGTCATAATTTCCAACCTGTTAATGCAAAGCAAATCTCTGGTGACTGATATACATAGAAATAGATTTTTTTTAATGAAAAGGCTTTATTGATATAAATTATTCCTTATGTTCTCCCAAATGACAAGTCTGAATTCATGAGCATTATTTAAGAACAACAAAATAACTGTGTTTTGTTAGATTTTTTGAGTCTAGTTACAAACCTACACTATCTTTAGACTTCATGAAACTAACATTTAGGAGCAAATGTAAATAGCTACAGAAACTCATAAAATTTATTGAAATTATATTCTTAACTTACTAGATTCAAAAATTTAATGCAAAAACCAGTTAAGAAAGTTCTAAAGAATTTTTTTTTTCTGAAGATTTAGTTAATTATAATCTCCCGTCAGAGAAAATTGCTTTCATTTATGCCTTACAAAGGTTTGACTCTTTTTGTGTGTTGTTCTATATTCCTGTATGGTTAAGAGTTTAGCGGCACAATGTGAAGCTAAATCTTCTGAGGAAAGCATTTCAAAGTTTAATATTATTACCTGCAGATTTAAATTACAATCATTTCCTAAGAGCTTCACATTTATTTCCATACTCTTTTAGGCAAATTACCTAACCCAATGTTTGAATGAGGGAAAACAAGATATGGAAAAGACAAGGAAGGACAAACTTAGCAAAGATCTTCCTCATACAGAAGAAAAATCTCCCTTTTTCCATGGATGGCCATCCCCAAAATGGTGTTTCTCCAAGGAAGTAGTAAAATGGGGTTACCAAAATGTAGGCGTATGTGTCCTGCCATTCAGTTAACTACTATTTTTCTTCAACTCAGCTGTTACTTTCTTAGGAAATACTTGCCTATTCTGTGTGACTATATTATGTTCTTGAATATTATTCTCTTATAGCACCATGTTGTCTTTAGAAACACTGATCACAGTGATAAAAACAATATAAAGCTGAACTTCAGAAAGAGAGATGTGGGTATATGCTTGCTTACATTGTAGTTGCACCTCTTAGTTGAATAAACAAAAGAATAAATGATTCAGTGCTTGTCAAATTTTGTATCCAGTACACAGTTCCCAAATTATTCAGTGTAGACAAAATAGGTATCAGGCCATACACAATTAGTAAATTAAAATAGTTGACACACACACACACGGTCCCCACATTTATCAGCTCACCTGTAGAGACAGCCTGACCATGCTTACATATACGTATCAATATGTCAGTACTTAGCCAAAAATACTGGCTTGGCACATGTCTCCTTAGCAATTATAAGGAAAGATAAAGAAGGCTTATGCTTACGGAAAATAGTCTGCACATAGCACTGAATCATGAGCCTGATCAATATCTTTACTTTTGCAGAGGGAGGAAAAGAGCAGTACATTTTTGCTTTTAACACCATGCCTTTGGTGCACAGTTCATTGAAACCCCATTAGAGTGATTTGTCTTTAGAATAAATTAGAGCTCAAGCTCTAAGAAATAATTAAACCACAAGCTTCTTTATCCCATTTTCTTGTGGACATGCCAACTGCATTTGCACACATGCTGTTAGGGTAAAGTACCCATGTGAGCATTCATGGAAGTGAACCATCCACCCCTAAAATACTATAAATTTGAGTGTGGCTTTATTGTTACACTGCAGTACCAGACAGAACCTTGTCTGAGGTGGAGAACAAAATAAGTTCAAATGGCACCTTTGTGAACTTTTTGAATCGCTCAAAGCATAATAAAGTAGTTATTGACTCCAGTTTTGGAGGAAAAAAAATGTTTAGCTCAATGTATAAGTAATTTTTAAAGTATTTTAAACTATAAGTTGATTTTTAAAACCATTTATGAAGATGTATTCTAAAACTCGTATGAATTTCATTGAAGTGAATAAGAATATTTTAATATGAAAATAAGCAACCCCCCCATCCACCTCAATAGGCACCCTCGAAGTTTATGGCCATGTAGTACGGTTTCCAAAAATCACTAATTTTGCAATTTTGAGTGAGAAATATAGGGATTTCCCCACATATGGGTTTGGTACCTTGCCTGTGAATTTGTAGTCCCACTCGGTACCCAGAGGTAAAGCAGAGTGGTTATAGAGCGAGGCCAATAAAATTCAGCTTGCTTTAGTTAAAAAAAAGAAAAGAAAAGAAAATTTGAACGATATTTTTTCCTGTAGTAACTTTGCATTCCATTGTAATCAGAGTGTGAAGAATTTGATATCAATGAACAATTATGATAGGATTCGCTTTTTGCATTTTTATCATATGCCAGGACTTTTTGTACAATAACCATATTACTCAATATAATACACTCATTCTAATGTTGAAAAGATTTAAATTTACAGACATACATTTATCTGCACAGTATCACACAGCCAATTGACCTTTGATTCAAATGCACATTGGGCTTATTCAAAACTCTGCTTTTTCCTTTTTCTTCATTATTTATCAAATATCCAGATAACTAATACTACCTTCCAATTGTCAAAATTATTGCAAGTCTGGATTTTTAAATATGGAACTCTATCTAAAATATATTAAGTAATTCCTTTTATTCTTGAACAGTTGCTATCAAAATAAATTCTACCTTTATGGCTTAATGGTCCACTTTAGGAACAAAATGGTCCTCATTAGGGAATTCTGTGTTGCATGTTACAACACAGTGATGCATTGATGGGCTATTTGTGACAGTGGAAATGCTTGCTCATATGTTAAAGAGTCTATGGCTAGTCTATTTTTGAATTCTCTTTTCTGATTTGCTAAATTGTTTTTCGTTTTTCATCCTTCTTATCAGGCTGCTGGTTGTTAATTTGGGTTCTTGTCTATTTGTCTAACTCTAGGCCGGATGGCATTTTCTAAATACATCTCCCGAGAGATCTTCTAATTTATAAAAGTAATTAAGCTCTTAGTGGAGCGCTACTGGACTCCACCTTCTAAAAAGAAGGTGGGTGTTCTAACACAGATTTTATGATGTGTGTGTGTATTTATGTGTGCATGTGGTTGTGTGTTTGATGAGCCTTTGCTAAGTAGACTCAGTTTCTCAGCTACGGTCCCAATAATTAAATTTTCCAGACCAGTGATCCACAGATAAAAGAGGTATTACTCTAGTTAAACATAAAAATTATTTTAGAGTGAAATGTATATATCTAACACCAAGCTATTGTTTTAAAAATCATGAAACAGCCATATGCTGAAATACTATGTAGCAATTATAATAATTTTTAACAAGACTACTAAGATGGGAACAATTTCAAACATATTTTATACTACAAATTCAGTGCCACTATTTTATAAAACCAATTATGTAAATATAATATGAACATAAGATACAGTAGAATGATTTGTTATAAAAATGACACAGATTATTATTGGTTATTAGGGTTAAGAATCAGAGGTCAATATTTATCCAGAATAAACAAGCTAAAAAATAGTTGTAGAATTATTACAGAAATACAAAGACAAATGACATATAAAATAAAAATAAGCACTAAAAATGATTGTTTCTTGGAATATAACTGGGGAGTAGAGAAGGGTGTTTTCTGTTGTTTTACTGCCATTGTCTTATCTCCTTGACTTTAAAACGATGTGAATATATTATATGACATTGATGAAACTAAACTAAATAGACTAGAATAAAATAAACTATCTGAAGAGATAGCCTTACACTGCAATTTTATCAAAGAGCATCAATCACTAACACAATGATCCTTGCTTAGAATTTCTCAGAAGGGAATGATTCCTACCACCATTGGCATCAAAATGAAAATCGACCTTTCATAAAGCTGTAAGAACAAATGCATCTTTGGGCTTTGTTACAAAACCTCATACAAATTACACATTTAACTAAATAGCACACTTTTGCATCCTAATATCAATGGGTCAATACTTTCTAATAATATCAAATGATATATAGAAACAGCTTTCTTTTCAAAAGGGATGTGAAAGCTACACTGATATTTGTGAAATATTTCTTCTGTCAACATCTTTCAATGATTTTCATTAAGGTAGAGTTTCTATTTCAATGGATCATCATTTTCAAACAGGTTTTCCATTAAGGCAGATGTTCTAGTTCAGATGCATTCCAGCTCCATTTTATTACTGATTTTCTGTGCTGATGTTCTATGAGACCAAAGAAATGAAAACCCATATTTCTACAACTGAATGACATAAATAGCTTAGGATATGGTGAATAAAGGAAAATGTGCTTAAATGTTTAACTTATTATGAACAATAATATTCTACTGTCTTAGTCAGTTTGGGTTGTTACAACGAGTACCATAGACCAAGTGGCTTATAAACAACACATTCATTTCTCATAGTTCTGAAGGCTGAAGTCTGAGACCAGGGTACCAATATGTTTGAGTTCTGGTGAGGAGACTCCTGGCTTGTAGCCTGCCATCTTCTCCTTGGCAGAAAAACAGCTAGAGAGCTCTTTGGGGTCTCTTTTACAAGGTCACTAATTATATTCATGAGGGCTTCACCTTCAGGATCTAAATTATCTCCCCAAATCTCCACCTTCTAATACCATCACAATGGAGATTATGATTTCAACATACGAATTTTGAGGGGCCACAAGCATTTAGTTCATACATCTACAGATGATAGCATCTCTATTAAGCCTCTATATTGTCACAAATAACACAAGCAGATTAATATATGCAGACTGGTCATTTATTTTCTCCTTTTATTCTCACGTAAACGTTGTCTTTAAGACAGAGAAAGAATGAACATGAAGAAGTATGTTCAGACCTTTGACAAGACATAAAATAGTTCTTCCTTTTAGATTATGGGGCATATTTATCAAAGAAAGCATTTCTGATATTTTATTATACTATAATCACAGTAAACTAATTTGCCAGAATTGTATTCAAAAATTACAAAAGAACATTTTACTGAGATATTTGGAAATGTTGTGAAAGTATGAAAATTACAAATAACCAAAATGTATAAACTTTTGAATTATGTATTAATGAAACTAACTGGTTTTAAATGAAACTGTTAGATTGATAACTATATAACGAACATTTAATGTTAGGAAGATCAAGAAGCAAGAAATATTTTTCTTGTAAAACATAAATAACCAAAACTGATCCAAGTAGAAGTTGATTAGAAATACCATAAAATGGGTTAGAAAAGTAAATAAAGCGCTAACTTTAAAAAAGTAAATAGATCTAGAATATCTTAATACTGAGTTTTAGTAAAAGAGTAACTGACAAATAATTCAAATGCTAATACATTGTTTTAACAAGTATTTAGTGAGCCTTTCCCTATATCACATAGTGAATTGCCGAGACTGCTGCAGTGAAAAAAAGAAAAATCAAGAAACCTCCACTGATAGAAGCAGACAGCAGTCTGCAGTAGGGAAAGAAGAACAGTCAATTTGAGAGCTGTTAAGTTAATTTAATTTTATGAATTTCATTTAATTTTACAAATTTTTACATTTAATTTTGCAAATTCCAGCATCAGTTTTATACCAAAATGGAATTCAGCAATAAACCAAAGCAGAATATATTATTAGAAAGGTTATTCCACAGATGAAATAATACAATATAAAAGATGATTACATATTGGAAACAGTATATTCATAATTTATTGCATAAAAAAACTTAAGAATAATCCAATAAGATCATGACAATTGCTTGAAAGTCATTCCAAAAATTTTGCAGCCATTTTAAAAGTAAACTATGAATTGAAAGAATTGAAGAAACCAATTTAAACATGAGACATTATTCTTAATATTAGAAACTGATAGAGATACACTTTTTTAGCCATTGTATTTCAACATTTTGCTAGAGTTTCCAGTAAATGGGCTAAGTCAAGAAACACTGAAAAATAAGCATTTAAAACATAATTCTACACCTGTAAATAAAAAGACCAGTAAAAATATAAACAAAACTATTAGAATAAGAGAATTTGAGTAAGTGTGTCAATGCCAAATAACTATACCAAAGTCAAAGTTTTCTCTTCAAATGCCATCAATAAACAGTGAGAAATAAAGAGAATAAAATATTCCATTCAAATAGAGACAAATGCATGCTATATTCTATAATCACAAAAAAATTATTGAGAAATACTATATGCCCCTAAGTACTTTAACCTTAATAAATTATTTTATCTCCATTTTAGATATGATGAATGTTTCTTTCTAACCTTATTTTTTTTTTAGATCGTGAGAAATACATTTCAGTGAGGTTAAATTATGTATCCAAGAATAAACAGCTAATTAGGGGCAGAAATGAGTTTCAAATCCTCTACACTCATAATTACTACATTTTTCTGGCTTTCTAGTTTGTCTTTGGGTCTAAATTGAACGCGAAAATGTAGAAACTCTTTGCAATTTCTGCTTGAATATTGAATGTTAACACTTTTTCAGAATTAGTTACATAAACTATCATGAGGTTCATATGAAAAAAATATTACCCCAAAATATCCATTAAAATTAAATGATAATAATTAATAAGTGAAGATGTCCTTTTATACCACATATTAGAGTTTATGATGAAACATTTTCATCACACGAAATAGTGTTTAAATATTTATAGACATATTTATCACACCAAATTTATTGGTGAACTAGAAACAAAAATTCATTCTGATACCAACCTTGATGCATTTTTTCAAAAACAATCTCCTTCCCTTATATTATTTATAATACCATCTTGGAAAATGATGTTGATTGGCAATCAATCAGTTACCAAGGAGCCACTTCAATAGTTTGGCCTAGGCAGCTTAAAAGGAAATTTTTAAATTATTTCTATTTATACCAAAACCAAAAATTCTCTCTTTTCTTTGTTTTATTTTTACTTTTTTGTCCTTAGGAAAATCAACAGTTTTCCATGAATACAATTATGACTCTTACAATGTCCATGCTCCCTTTTTCCTTGTGAAAATAGGAGTTTTCATATAAGAAGATATGAATGGACATTTACATGTCAACTATAATAAGCTGGCATAGGCTTCCATATTTCAAGTGGCTTCAAATCAAAATACTGATTTAAGTTATTATTATTGTCATTTTACAAAGGAGAGTTTGAGTAGCTTTGCCAAGGCCACATAGCAAGCAATTGATAATTCTAAAATTTAATCTGTTGTCTGCTTGACACAAAAGACTTTCTATTGCACTCTCAGGAATAGGAAGATTTTTATCTCAATTTAATTGGTGTGTAATTCATCTCATTGAATAATTTGTAAAATTAAGATATTTAAATTTTTAAATTTAATATCTTGGTGAGAAAAAAGTATTTCTTATATACATGATAGTGATAAATATTAAATATTAATTTGTGATCATTAGTGATAGTGATAATGAATTTAACTATTTTAAGCATTGAAGATTCATTGAAAACTAATAGAAGGTTATATAGTTTCTTAAATAATCAGAGTGCAGACAGTATGACAAAAGTTTTTTTCTTCTTAACATATTGCTTTTTGTAATCATAAAAATAATTTAAAATTACTGCTGATGTTAATTACATTAAATTTAGAGAAATATTTAGAAAATATGAGGAGCAAAATCCAGAATTAGCAGAAATTCCACTATTCAATGTTAACTATAAAATTTTTGTATATTTTCAGACCTTTATATTTTATTTATAGATTTTAAGATTGCTATACAAAGTTTATTTTTGATTAATTTTTGTTATATCCTAGTATATGAATATATGATTTTAAGTAAGGCTATATTACGTATAAAGTTTTTCCTTTTTTTTTTTTCAGTTAAACACTCTTTTTTTTTTTTAAGCAATTTTGTATAATTTCATGAAACATTTTTAAACTGGTCTCAAGTCATTACATTGATTATTTAATTTTACAAATTCCCAAACATTAGATATTTAATTTTTTTGAATTATTGCAACAACAAAACAGCTATTTTTTATATTTAGGAAAACTTTGCTCCATCTCAAGGTGTTTTCTTAGAATAATTTTTTTAAACAAAATGTGAAGCTGAATTAATACATATGATACTATCAAGATTCTTGATTCATATTACTAAACTGTGGTCCTGAAAATATGAAATAATTTATAATCATACCAATAATATATACATGAGAATATAAATTTTTATGACATAAGATACAGCAATTGGAGTAACATTTTAAAATATTAAATAATTGGAGAAGAAATTTCACTTTATAATAAGGTATGTATTAGGATTCTCCAGAGAAACTGAACGAATAGGATATATACAGCTGTATATAAGAGGAGGTTTATTGGAGGAGTTGGCTTATGTAAATTATGGAGGCCAGGAGGTTCCACGATATGCTGCCTGCAAGCTGGAAAAACAGGAAAGCTAGTGGTATAATTCAGTCTAGTCTCATTCTCATTTCATTCCTGAGAATGAGACTGGGTGTCCCTGGTGCAAGTCCTTGAGTCTAAAGACATGAACAAACAGAGGAGCTCTGATGTCCAATGGCAGGAGAATCGTCACTTTTTGTTCTATTCAAGCCCTCAATAGATTGAAAGATGCCTACCCACAATGGTGAAGGCAGATCTTCCTTACTCAGTCTACAGATTCAAATGGTAATTTCTTCAAATGAATTCAAATGCTAATTCGAATTTTATCTTTGATTGGCTCTCATTCTTATTGGGAGGGGGGAAGGAATCAATAGTTGGAGCACCACAGGTATATGCTACTATGATGGAAGATACATGCCATTATCCATTTATGACAGAACTATATAAATGAACTGGAATATAGACTATGGTCTCTAGCTAATAAATAATGTATTAATATTGGTTTATTGATTGTAAGAAATATACCGCACCAATGCATCAATGCAAGATGATAAAAACAGGCAAAATTACATGACAGGGAGGTTTTTCAGGGGAGAGCAAGTATACGGTAATTTTTTGTACTTTTTACTCAATATGTCTGTAAACCTAAAAGTATTCTTTGAAAGAAAAGATCAAAAAATATATTTATTTTTGTTTCACATACACACCAAGAACAAGAACAAGAACAAGAGTCACATTTTTGCACTTTTTTTGTATTTGGCTAGGAGTGACACAAACATGAACTCTAAAAACAAATGAAAATACGATACTGATTAAAGAAGTAAAAAATGGTCTTACTATTAAAATATAGAAAATATGTGTTTGGGGCCGGGCGCAGTGGCTCACACCTATAATCCCAGCACTTTGGGAGGCCGAGGTGGGCGGATCACCTGAGGTCGGGAGTTCCAGAACAGCCTGACCAACATGGAGAAACCCCGTCTCTACTAAAAATACAAAATCAGCCAGGCATGGTGGTGCATGCCTGTAGTTCCAGCTACTCAGGAGACTGAGGCAGGATAATTGCTTGAACTCAGGGGGTGGAGGTTGCAGTGAGCAGAGATTATAGCATTGCACTTCAGCCTGGGCGACAGGAGTGAGACTCTGTCTCAAAAAAAAAAAAAAAAAAAAAACAAAACAAGAAGATAAAAAAGAAAACATGTTTTTGGAGGAACTTCATTGACCAGCAGTTCTTAAGTAAGAAAACACTATTATCCACTCATCAGTTGTGAAACAGAGGTAGAAATTATAACCAGTGCCTAAAGATTGTGTATAATTTGAAAGCCACCTTAAATCATCCACTTCTCTGTAATGAAAATATGTATTATGTGAATAAGTTCACTCCTGAGGTAGAGAAAAGGCAGCATTGAAAACAACTTGAGCAAAAGTGAAAAATTGGAGATGATTATTTTGTGAAATTAAAGCATAATACTTTTTTATTAGACAAGTTTACTCCTGGGTGGGAAGTTTTAAACAAATATCAAAATGTCTTCTAAGAAATATAAAATACAACATAGTGGCAGCCTAGATATCTTGGCTAAAAGTACTCTGTCTCCTCAAATGACACTAAGACTTTATTTCATCTCATTCTTTTGTTCCCTCATGCTCCTTGGAAGTGGTACCAGAGTTGAACTTTTGTCCCCAAACATGTACAGCCTTCTGTCTTCTGCATATATGGTAGAACTTCTTTTTTTATTTATACCATTTAAAGCAGGCAATGGCAAAAATTCTTCCTTTG
This sequence comes from Macaca fascicularis, assembly GCF_037993035.2. Taxonomy (NCBI): domain Eukaryota; kingdom Metazoa; phylum Chordata; class Mammalia; order Primates; family Cercopithecidae; genus Macaca; species Macaca fascicularis. The sequence goes on from NC_088385.1 coordinate 94,097,823, forward strand.
GCCTATAGAATCTGATTGAAAATAATAGGTATTATTTCCCAGAAGAGACTCTAAAAGCAGATATGTGATTTGTTCATTTTCTGCTTCCTGCTTCAGCAATCATGGAAGCATTGAGACAGAGCTTCCCTCAGTTTGCATCCTTGAGTCAGGATAAGGTAGAGATGTGGCCACAGCTGACCAACAATAGATGTACAGACTAAGCCATGAATCAATCTATATTACTATTGCTATGAACTATAAAACCTAGAGAGTTTTTATTTACATAGCATGAGCTACCTATTCTGACTTAAACCATGCTATTTATAGGACTTTAGCATTATTTGGACTGTTTTGACTCTGTCTCTATACTAACCCACTTGAAGAAAAACCCAATTTCTCTTTTTGTTTTATCTGATATAAAATTTGGAAACATCAATATAAAATTGTAATAAAAAAATGAAAACATTCCATTTCATTCCCCCCAAATTATTTGGTTAATTTGACCTTTGATTATGCCACATTTTTCTATTCAACTTAAAGTGTGAATGCTTTATTGAATCCTTCTTTTCCAATCTAGAAAAATTTGACCTCCAATTAATTACTATTGTGGGCTCCCTTCTGAAGGAAAAAGTTAGAAGAGGTTAGTTAACAGAAAAGCTCTGGTCTATTAACCAATTAATCAGCCACACTGTAAATTCTGTTAATTGACAATTTATAAGCAGTTGGAGAGCAAAACTAGGATGCGTATATATATACAAATGAGTATTTCCAAAATTTCTAGGGATGCAAGTACTCGCCTAACTGTGACTATTAACATCTTGGAATCTGTATTTAGGACTGGTTGTGGTGGCTCATGCCTGTAATCCCAACACTTTGGGAGGCCGAGGTGGGCAGATCACCTGATGTCAGGAGTTCGAGACCAGCCTGGCCAACATGACAAAACCCCATCTTTACTAAAAATACAAAAATTAGCCAGTGTGGTGATGCACACCTGTAATCCCAGCTACTTGGGTGGCTGAGAGAGGAGAATCACTTACACTCGGTAAGTGGAGGTTGCAGTGAGCTAAGATCATGCCACTGCACTCCAGCCTGAGAGACTCCATCTCAAGAAAAAAAAAAAGAATCTGTATTTATACCACCTCTTTTTCCAATCCTAATATCATCACATATTGTATGAATTAAGTCCTCTGGCCCTCTGTTTCTTTATCTGTAATTATCTCATCAAGCCATCTTGTCCAGAAAATATTATTAATATGTTTAAATTATTCACCATGGAAATTTGTATATAAGTAATCAACACGTAATTGTTTGGTTTGCTTGCTCAATACATAATTATTATTATTTATACTGCTTCTTGTTTTTAACTTTTTGGAAATCATGGTATCATTTCCTCAAAGCTGTTTTTCAATCAGTATTCAGCATTAGATGTAAAACCACTTATTAAAAATTTGCCTTTTAAAACAGTGGGGGAAAAAAACAGACCTCAGAATTAATGGTATGCATGACTGATACCAATGGGCTGATATTTGGCACTTGATAAATGTCTTCTGAATGAATGGATGAATGGTGAATTAATTAGCTCAAGTCAGAAAATCTTTATTGAGTATCAACCCTTTGCTCATGCCAGAAATAGAAGTAGAGGTCAAGAACTGGAACAGAACAGGCAAAGCTAGCCAGGGCCTGCCGGGAGAGCCCTGGCTTGAGATTGCTGACAAAAACATACAGTGACTTAAAGCTTATTAGCAAACCTAATGTTTTTGCTGAATGTAAATATCCTAAGAGGGTTTACTCTGTAAACTTTTAATTTGTGAATCCATAGATAATTTTGTCCTACACATCTGACATATAGAATAAATTTAAGTGCAGAGAAGTTAAATGACGGACCCGGAGCTATGAGATGATTTGATAACTCAACTAGAAATGTAAAACCCTAGGCTTTCCAAATCCAACTAACTTTGTGAAGATGTTCTTGACTAAATTCAGTGCTAACCAGATAAAATGAAGCCTTCTAGGAAAAAATATTTAAGACCCATATATACTGCATAAAGAAATTAGATTGACACAATATAGTGAACACTTTGGTAGGTCATCAGACCACAAGAACAGTTATAATATTCATTTAGTAAATGAGCTCCCAGAGACCTACAGGAGTTAAAACACCTTAAAGAAAGACATACATACATTCACAAAATAACTTATGAATTTGACAGACTTCTCTGGTAAGTTTATACCAATGAGTCTCACACAGATGGCTATGTGCTATGTAAGTTACAGTTTTAACTACAGTTTTATTTTGAGTTTAAAATCTATGATCTTAGAACCATAAAATGCATGAACCTGTATATTGAATTCTCTTCATTAACTTGGAGAAAGTGTCAAGTCTGCAGTAAAGGACTGTGAAGCATCTAAGAAAGCCAGATCAAGGAATGCTAACTATTTGCAGTCCCAGTCAATTGGCTCACATAGACAACATCCACAAATAGACAGATAAGAGCCACTATCCAGCAACAGAAACTGGTGTGGCTTGTCAGTAACTACTTTAACAACCTTTCTAGGTCACAGCATGATCATTCATTCTGACCTCAAATCTGGGATTGCATGACTTTCTTGACTGACTGTGTATTCACTCATTCAGCAAATATGTATTCGGTAACTGTGGTGTATCAGGTTATATGATTTGTGCTAGGGATACAAAATATGTCAACATTAGACCTTCTCTCAATAAATAGAAAGTCTCATGGAGAGACAAATACCTAAGGAAATAATTATAATACCTTGTGAAATGTGTTATAATAGAGGTTAAGTACAAGGTCTTATAGAAGCAGAGGAACAGGGCAATTAATTCCAGAGAAGAAAATCACAGAAAGACTAATATAAATGCTGGTAGTTGAGGGGGGCCTCGAGGATAAGATTACCTGGGAGAGAACACTGGCTGAAAAAGATAATAAATGGGCACCAACTCAGAAAAGTGTGTGGCATATCTGAGGAACCAAGCAGTTTATTGCATTATCTCCCTCTTACTGATATGAGATATGAATATCATCATCTGTCAAATGTGGGTTTAATATTAATATTTGACATAATTAATTTTGAAATACCTTTGAGATTTAAAAGGGTGGAACCTGAATCTAAAGTAGTATTTTCTTTCTCATTCATGTAATTAGAATATTCCAGAAAGACTAGCAGTCTGGTTTTCATTTTATGATTCAGGCTTTAAGCAGCACATTTAAATTTGAAAAGTAAAGTAGAAAGATGTCTGCCATACCAAAATAAACACAAGTATTCTTAGCATTGTTTAAAAGTTATCACATTAATATAACAATTATCAGTCAAACATCTTATTCCATCAGAAGTAACTGCTTCAAGGAATGCCACTATTTTGAATTATTACTACCAGAATATAATTTTAACTTTGAGACATTGTATAGTTTTAATTAAATTTCATCAAGCCACCATATAAATTTGACTTCAAAACTCCTCACAAATCTATGTCCCTATTAGTGTATTAAAGCTAATTAGAAAAAGATAGATAACACTAATTTCCTCAGTAATCAATGATAAAAAATTGGTCAATAGAAACCACATTAACACTTAAAACATGAAGCAACACAGACACATTTTTGGTGTTTGTGATAAGGAAGGAGACTACTACTACTCCTGCTGCCCCCACCCCCCCGCCGCCTTGCCTAGTTCACAAGACAGGAGAAAAGAGAGAAACAAAAGTAAGATAAATAGCCAGACAACCTTGGCACCACCACCCAGTCCTAAGAGTTAAACAAAGAGTAATAATAATATCAACCCCTAGCCTAAACTACTTGTGTTATCTGTAAATTCCAGACACTGTATGAAAAAAGCATTGTAAAATTTTTGTTCTGTTAGCTGATGCATGTAGTCCCCAGTCACGTTTCCCACACTTGCTCGATTTATCACGACCCTTTCATGTGGACCCCTTAAAGTTGTAAGACTTTAAAAAGGCCAAGTATTTCTTTCTCGGGGAGCTCGGCTCTTAAGGCACGAGTCTGCCGACGCTCCCGGCCAAATAAAAAACCTCTTCCTTCTTTAATCCGGTGTCTGAGGAGTTTTGTCTGTGGCTGGTCCTGCTACAGTATTAGTCCATTCTCATACTGCTGTAAAGAACTGCCCAAGTCTGAGTAATACAGAAAGGAAAGAGGTTTAATTGACTCACAGTTCTGCATGGCTGGGGAGGTCTCAGGAAACTTACAATTATGGCAGAAGGCAAAGGTGAAGGAAGCAAGGCACCTTGCTCACAAGGCAGCAGAAGGGAGAATGAACTCCCGGAAGAACTACCAAACACTTGTAAAACCATCAGATCTCGTGAGATCTCACTCACAATCACGAGAACAGCGCGGAGAAAACTGCCCCCATGATTCAATTACCACCACCTGGTCTCTAACATGTGCGGATAATGGGGATAACAATTCAAAATGAGATTTTTGGGTAGGGTCACAGTCACACCATAGCCGTGTTCTTATTAAAAAAAAAAACAAAAAAAAACAAAAAACAAAAAAACAAAAAAATGCTAATTTATAAAACAGAATTAAATTGAATACCTTCTATTTGGAGGAAGAAATAATAGACTATTTTCTATTTGAAATGATTGGTGAGTATTGTAGAGTTCTCAGTCTGCATGAAAACAGGCTGATTAGTGGTATATTTCTTTGTTCTTTACTTAGATTAAATTAAGCAATTGTTTAAATTATTAAAATATTTGGTCTGTTATTTTAATACTGAAATTTATATCATTATGATAATATGGAAAAAATAGATACAAGCCCACAAACAGAACTTTTCCAAATTAATAAGAAAAAATCATCTTTAGCTAAAGATGCATGGAACAAAGAAAAACGTATATATATATACACACACACATAGATATGTATATATCTTTCTATTTAAATCTCAGTAAATTTTAAAAGCACTGCACTTAATAAAACAAAAGCAACAACAATATGTAGCTCAGAACTATGTTGAATTCTCAGATTTCTTGATATAAAGTATGCCTTTTATTTAGAGTATATCTTCCAGTTAACAGGACCTGTTTCATCACTTAAATGGTTCTCATCACCTTTAAGAGTGATGAATTTGAACATTAAGGATGCGTTGTTAAACATCACATTATTACCTTCATAACTATTATTAGTCAACATTTGTGAAGTGCCTATTATGTATTAAGTATATATATGTATATATATATATGTATTTATTCAGCCATTTATATGTACATAACCAGTTTATGTTGAACCATGTCCTTTTGGGTTTTTATCAGTTTTATTTTTTATTGAACTTTTGACCTTATTTTATAAAACATCCGGGGCAACACCATATAAAATAGTAACTTATTGAAATTTTCATGCTGAAAACAATATGTAAAGGAAAATGAAGAGTAAAATGTAGCATTTATTTCAAAAATTATATATAATGTCAATCAAGACTAATTATGGTAAAAACTTAGATGGTAAATTTATTCATTTAAACATATATTTAAGCTCTTCTTTGTGCAATCATTACTATGAAAATGTACAGCTTATGAGAAAAAATATTAAATTCTAGAGACAATGTATCTACCATTACTCCATTTAGAAATGATAATATTTTATCATTTGAGATTTACAACATAATGTTATGGGATATATATAGAGAGAGAAATAGTGAAATGGTTACTATGGTGAAGAAAATTAACATATCTGTTATCCCACATAGTTACTCTATTTTGACCAGAGTAGCTAAGAATCTACTTAATTAATGAAAATCCCTAAACCAATACAATTTTATCAAATACATTCTTCATATTGTACATTAAATCTCTAAAACTTGTTGGTTTTATATGTCTGCAATCTCTTTTAAATAAAATTATTTTCCCATGCCTTGAGAAAACTTTATGAAACAACAGATTTTGCTATTTTCTATTGCATTTTGAAAAAAATGCAAAAAATAAACACAAGATATTTAAAGGTAGAGAAATGAAATAGGTAAACATATTTTAAAATGAGAAAAGCCTGTGGATTTAAAGAGAACAGAGGCACTCAATTGATTTTAAATGGATAAAAAATAAAAAGGAAGGATTTTTTTTTAAAGGAACAGTAAACAACTGCTATCCAAATGTTGCAGTCACTTTTCAGGGGGAAAAGCAGGCTGCCCTGTCACTCTGAGCCCCAGCTCTCCCATCTTTTGTCTGTTCACCAAATATCTTTCTGACTAGCTTTTCTGTATTTTCTGTAGGCAAAATAATGTTAGAAGAGTAGTCGTTGGCTTACCTTTATTTAGGATAGTTAAACAGTCCCTAGACATTTTTTATTTCCTCTTCTATTCTACAGTCCTTCTCCCCTATTCTGTATTTCTTCAGGACTGTTTTGTCAACTTAATGAGATCCCCACTTTCCTGGAAAGAATGATGCTTATGCTTTATAGTACCATAACCCTAAAATGCTATTGTCTGTCTTATTAAGTAGAATATTCTAGTACTAAATACCCTTTATAACCCATTATAAAATAACAACATATAAATAACCAAATAACAACATGTATTATATGTCTATAAAAATGTCTGTAATATGATACATATATTAAAAAACAACATCCACGAATCCTATGAAGCAATATTCACTAATGTTTATATCATCTGTCTCTTGTCTGTCTTCCATATTAGGTACTCATTTGTTTTTCTTTTTTGTAAGAGGATGAAACTAATTCAGGGCACAGCAGTCTTCCAACATTCACGGAACACCCACCAAGCATCATGACTTCCTACTGAGAGAGTTATAAATGGCAATAGGGTGTCTGTTTGGTATTGGCAGGCTACTGCAGGAACATGGTGACTAAAGATTTTTGCTATGATCCTTGGCTGTAACCCTTTCTCCTGCTCACTTTGGTTGACATCTTTGTCTCTTCAGTAACTCTCTTTTTCTTACAACTAGTATAGAAAAATATTTTGTCCTATGTCCTTACTAGATACCGAACTTCTACAATTTAAATGATTGTGTGATCATTCAGTCATTAACTTTAAGTTTCATGAACCTTAAAAGACATGCCAACTAACAGCAATCATGGAGAGGCTGGACAAGAATAAAGTGATTTTAAAAGCATCATTTCTGAATGGTCAAACTGCCTAAAATGTTGCTTGTACAACCACTTACGAGATTGTACATAGATATGTCTGTATAAGGCCTGATTAAATGTGGAATGAATATTTACTTACATCATATTAAATTATTTTAATTCTTAATCTTACATTATATTCATTAAAAGGGATTTGGACAGTTTAAATGAGTAAGTTGCAGAAGTTCTAATCTGAAAATTTATAGTTTTTATAGGTGAATCAGTTTAATTAGTAACAGTTAACACAGTAAAATCAAATAGAGATACAAAATTGGAAGTTTTCTTCATTGTGAAGTGTTATGTGGAAATTTCCATAAAAGACTATCTCAAGGGCTCTAGTTACTGACAAGCAGAAATGGTATGTAGCCATCACCTACTCAGCTTGCTTACTGTTACCAGGATTCAATAGGAATATGAAGGGAGATAAGATCTTGGAGGGAAAAATTGTTTTTTGGTTGTTTATTTTAAACTGAGGTTTTGTTTCTTTGTTTTATTTTGTTTTCACCGAGTCAGAGAGTAGGTCGCTATCCCAAGCTAAAGAAGATAAGAGGTTTTTAAGTGAAGTCCATAGAATTATCTGAAAAGGGATTTTGACACTAAAATAATGATCAGTTCAAACAAATTAAAGTTTTTTTCTTTTGTCTACGAAAGCATAAGAAATACATCAAATGAGAGTGAATATTATTATGGAAAAATGAGCCCCTTATAATTGCATTTCTTTAGATCTTACTGTAATATTATGCATCAACTTTAAATATGTCAATTAACTTTTTCAATAGACATATTTTTAATCTACATAGAGTAATAAAATAAAAATACTAGAATCATAATGTGCTTATGATATAAATTAAGTATAAGTCAAATACCCATAAGAATATATTCAGCCTTAGGAACAGTAACCTTTCAAATACAAAACTGTAAAAGCAAGTTATGAACAGAGTACGTGCTAGGTTGTATTGTCTTTGTGTGGAGGTATAGTGTGTGTGTGTGTGTGTGTTTCTGTGTGTCTGTGAACTTGCAAGTGCTTGAGGTTTTTTGAAGCTAAAGACACTGTTCCAGAATGAAGAATAATTAGGGAGTTTATGTTCTCAAGAGCTTTTAACTATTTATTCCTTGAGTAAATTTCCTAATATAAAATGTTTTCTTTTACTAATTACATATCTTATATAAAAGAAACTTTGAGTAGCACGTTCGCATACATACTTTTATAATAAAATTTACAAACAGGTTTTTTTTTTTTTTTTTTTTTGAGATAGAGTCTCACTCTGTCACCCAGGCTGGAGTGCAGTGGAGCAATCTCGGCTCACTGCGACCTCCGCCTCCCGGGTTCAAGCAATTCTCCTGTCTCAGCCTCCTGAGTATCTGGGACTACAGGTGCCTGCCACCACACCTGGTTAATTTTTGTATTTTTACTAGAGACAGGGTTTCACCTTGTTGGTCAGGCTGATCTCAAACTCCTGACCTCGTGATCTGCCTGCCTCGGGATCCCAAAGTGCTGGGATTACACCGCCTCATTTTTAATGTAAGTGCTATCGTGGTGTATTCAGTTCTAATCAATATCTCTCCCTATAGTAGCTTTAACCATAAATGTCTGCAGAGTAAATTAATTTCATATTTCCATGAATAGCCGTAATACTCATCATTCTGTTTGAGACATTCAGACAGTGATACTGACATACATCCTAAAATTAATATTAATTCACCCGGTGGTGAGACATAAATTAAACTAAAATAAAATAATAAAGACAAATATGATAATTTTCTTTCCTTTTCTTTTTTCTTGAGATGGAGTCTCGCTTTGTCACCCAGGCTGGAGTGCAAAATCTCGGCTCACCAAAACCTCTGCCCCCGGTTTCAAGTGATACTCCCACCCCAGTGTACCAGGTAGTTGGGACTACAGGCACCTGCTATCATGCCCAGCTAATTTTTGTATTTTCAGTTCAGATAAGGTTTCACCATGTTGGCCAGGCTGGCCTCCAACTCCTGACCTCAGGTGATCAGCCTGCCTTGGCCTCTTAAAGTGCTGGGATTACAGGCATGAGCCACCACGCCTGGCCTTAAATGTGACAATTTCCTAGATAAGTTATTAAAATATTCAGAAAGTAGAAAAAATTGCCTTGATTTACTGAAAGTATTCATATAATTAATTTCTAATTCCATTTGAACTTACTATTTCCTATGTGGCTTGAGTGAATAGTATAGATACAGTTGAATATAGTATAAATACCTTTTTATTCCCTAATTTAATATCATTCATTCAAAAATACTTAGTCATTTTTCCAATGAAAAAATATAAATTCATTAGAATATAACCTGAATTTTATTAATTTTACATTTATTTTCTGAAGAGTAAAATACTCTGAAAATATTCAGATGTCAGAAAGTATTTTCTTTTCTATGAAGATAAGGCAGTGTATGAAAAAAAATAAATAAATTGCTACCATAAAAAACAAGTTCTTTCTGCACTGCCTGTTTAGATCTATCACAAATTTTAATGGGTAAGTAACTGTCTCTATGAACTACATTTCTGGCCAGCTCCATCTGCTTTCATTTTCCAAGCAGCCTGGTGAAGCAAACAGAGATAAGGAGGTAATAAAATGTTTGACTGAATCACTACCTCTAGGGTACCACCAAAATGAAAGGCATGACGTTGATATTTAACACCAGAGATTAAAATCTAGAATTGTTTATTTGCAGGAGTTGAAGTTTCAGCATTCTCTACCAAAGTGAGAGCATTAACTAATGTACCTCAATAAGAGATGTGCTTCTCACATCACAATGCAAGTAATAAAATTGAAGTCATAAGAATCTTTAGCTGAAATTACACATTGAAAGACAGAGTACAGGTCCAGATGGTTCTGATGAGTCAAGTTACAGTCTGAAGCACATATGATTTAAACAGTATATAATAACCTACAGGTATTGGCAAAAATTAATATTCATGAAATTCAAACAATCATATAAGCTAAAATCATGGCAGCTGCTTAAGCAGGAAAAGATCCTGGCCTCATATTTATTTACTTGGCATAGATACAGGGCATTTCTAACAATGAACCATTTCCTAGAGATTATTTTGCTTAATATATGAAATGCACATTATGGAAGATTGCTTGCAAAAATGGATGCTATTTTTCCCTTCTCCGTATCCATGCCTCTTTGCATTGTGACTCTGCAACTCTGTACCTTATCAGATCTCTCTCTCTTTATTACTTAAGTCTGGGATGGCCTTATGACGTCCTTTGACCAGTGGAAAGTCGCCTTGAGAAGCCTTGTTTGCTTACACTCTCTTTCCCGGAATATTGCCAAGCCTCCACATGGATATTCCCAGTCTAGCCTGTTGGATGACGAAGGATACTTGACCCGGTTATTCATGTTGCCTGAAGCATCAGGTATGTGAGTAAAGTGGATTAGACAGTCAGCTCAGTCAATTGGCCAGCTGACCTCAGGCACGTTAGAGAACCTAACTGAGCTCAAACAAGCCAGACCTAGATCAGCAAAGCCATACACCTGATCCAGAGACTCATGAATTATATTAATGACTTTTACTTTAAGCCTTGAATAATTAGGGCCCATAAGTTGTCTCCTTGTTTGTGTAAATAAAATTTTATTAGAACACAGCATCATCCACTGGAATATGTATATATAATCTGTGGCTGCTTTCATGCTACAACAGTGGAGTCAACTAGTTGCAATAGAAACCTTATGATGTGCAAAGACTTAAATAATTACCATGTAGACATTTACAGAAAAATTTATTGACTCTTATTTTAAACCACTACATTTTGAGGTAGATTGTAACTCAGTAATAGGAAAACATGTACATCTAGCAAAATATTTCTAGTAATGTTTGCTTTCATTAAATATAGTATCACACTATATTGTTATTTTTAATTTATAATAATTTTTAGACCTTTAATTTTTACACAAATATTTTATTAGTATCTGAAACAATACATCATTGCACTAAAAGTACAATATAAAAGCGCACAATCAGATAAAAATCCCTCCATTTATACAGTCTCCCATCCAGAATGTAGTGGAACACTGAATACACACCCATGCATTCCATATACACACACACATATAACACCTGCAAATATATATAATTTAAACCATATAAAATCACTATTTTGCAGAAATAATGATTAAATGTTAATAATTTTATACAGTGGAAAGTAATTTTACTCCAGATGGTGATAGGTGCAAATGAAGTGATACAAGGAAAAATACGAAGGTAACAGAATTGCTGTTATTTGACCAAAATATAGGAAAAAAATATAGGGAATATTTAGGTATCTAGGTGAAGACAATCCCAGGAAGAAGAATGGCAAGTACAGTGATCTTGAAGTGGGAAAAGGTCTGATCTGTTTAAAAAGGAAGAAGATAAACAAGGTCACAGTGAGTAAGGAGATTTGTAGTAGATGCTGAGATTAGAGAGGTAATAAGTGGGAAACAGACTCAATACATTTGTGATGTTCAGTACATTAGCCACTACTGAGCATCTGAAATGCAGCTAGCTCAATATGAGATGTTACATACATGTAAAATACACACCAAATTTCGAAGAAGGTATGAAAAAAAGTGTTACATATTTAAATAATTTTTGTGCTGATTACATGTGGAAATAATATTTTGCATTGAATGGGTTAAATAAAGTGTATTACAATTAATTTCATCATTTTCTGTTTACTTTTTTAAAATATGGCTATTAACATGACTCACATGTTTCCATCATATTACTCTGGTATAGAGTTTAATAGTCCAGCGTCAGAACTGTTATTACTCTGAGTGAGATAACTCACCATTGAGAAAAGTTTGTAATGAGGTAGTTGCTGAAGCAGGAAGGCCAGTTTGAGGAAGATTTCATTAATCTGAGCAGCAAAGGGGGATGGGGACTCAGAACAGAACAAAGGTAACAAATAGAAGTGAAGACAAGTTTTCAGATTTTGGATATATTGTGAAGACAGAGCCAATATTTGCTGATATACTCAATGTGGATTGTGAATTAACAAAAAGAAGCTAAGAATATATCTGTAGTTTGGGTCCAGAGAAGTAAAAGAATATGAGTTAAAAATTGAGAGGAAGAGGATGTGAAGTGGAACATGTTTGGAGTAAGAAAGATTCATTTGGGGATATGGTAAGAATGAAAATGTTGAGTAAAAATTTGGATAAATAAATCTGTATTTTAGAAGTGAGATCCAGGCTGGGGATTTTCCATTGTGACTCATCAGCATATAGGTACAATGTTAAGCTCCTGGAGTGAATGAGTGAATATGGAGATAAGGAAAGAGATCTATAGTCAGGCCTGCAGGACACTGTTAATATTTAGAGTTCAAACAAATGAGGACACACCAGCGAAAGGTACTGAAAGAAACAGCCTATTGAGGAAGGAGAAAAAGTGTAAATTAGTGGAAGGCAACTAAGGAAACTGTTTCAATGAATTCAGAGTAATGGTCTGTGTCAAATACTGCAGATGAGAACTACAAATTCATTAACGAATTTTGCAATGTGTACATGATATGCAATTATTTGGGTAAGAACAGCTTTGGTTGAGTGTGAGGAATGAAACAGGTTAAAGAGAGGAAAAGAAGAAGCATTGAGATAGTGAATATTGATAACTCTCTCCAAGGGCTTTATTATTAAGATAAACAGGGGCTTTCAGGGATACATGAAACAAGATATGGAGAGTCAAAAGAGACTTTGTAAAATTTTCAATTCACTAAATTTATTCCCAAATTTCAAAATAAATTTCTAAGTTTTTCCTGTATTTTTTAATTAGAGACTTTATTTTTAAATAAGTTTTATGTTCACAGAGAAATTGAGCAGAAAGTATGGAGTTTCCACATACCCTCCGACTTCTCACTCCCCAACCATGGTTTCCCATACTGTCTTTTCATCACTATCTGTCTTTGCATGTGGATATCTACTTGTTCTAGCACCATTTGTTTAAGAGTTTATCCTTTTCCCATTGGATTCTGTTTACTGGTTTGTCAGAGATAATTGACTATGTGTGTATCTCTCCCTTTCGTGGATCTTTATTCTGATTCATTGCACTTTTTGTCTTTTCTCTTGCCAATACAAATCCAATACATTACCATAGATGAGCCAATATTTATCTATTATTATTACATAAAGTCTACAGTTCACATTAGGGTTCAATCTATGTTGTACATTTTGTGGGTTTTGATAAATGTGTAATGAAATGTATACAACATGAGAATAACATACAGAATAGTTTCATTGCTCTAACAAATCTTCTCTGCTCCAACTATTCATCCCTCTATTTATTCTGCTAATGTCATAGAAACCAATGATCTTTTTACTGTTTTCACAATTTTGGCTTTTTCACAGTGCCATATAGTTGAAACCATATAAATGTAGCCTTACATTGGCTTCTTTCACTTAGCATCAAAAGTTCCTCCACGTCTTTTTGTGGCTTGATATATCATTTCCTCTTTCCACTGAATAATATTCCATTGTATGGATGTACCTCAGTTTACCTTTGCATTTGCACATTGAAGAAGATCTTGGTTGCTTCCAACTTTTGGCATTTGTCAATAAAGATACTATAAACATTTGTGTACAGGTTTTTGTGTAAACATGTTTTCAATTCATTTAGGTAAACACCAGTGGGTTCAATTGCCGGATCATATGACAGAATATGTTTAGTTTTGTACTAAACTGCCAAACTGTCTTTCAATATGGCTGTACCATTTGCCATTTCAATGAGCAATAAATGAGTTTCTGTTGCTATATATCATCACCAACATTTGCTGCTGTCAATATTTTAGATTTTAGCCATTCTAATCAGTGTGTAGTCAGATCTCATTGATGTTTCAATTTGCAATTTTCTGATGAGTATGATGTTGAGCATATTTTCATATGTATATTAGCCATCTGTATGTGATAGCAACAGGAGACAGACAAATTCCTAGGTAGACAGGGATGGGTCCCTGGTGAAACTTGACCTTCAAGCCAAGGACAGTTTAAAGCCTGAAAACTGAGCTGCCAGTTCTGGATCATGTCCACGATAGAATGAGAACTTCCATCTCCATCTTATATACTCTCATACTCTCTCTTGATTGATTCCTTCTGAATGATGCCTTTGAAGCAATTGAATTGTTCCTTTTCCAAGCCCACTCATGGACCAGTAAGCCCTCATTTTCCCCTTTTAAGACCATAAAAACCCCAGAGTCAGCCTCACAGATGGCTACCTGCTTTTGGGTCCCCTCTCATTGCTGCGAGCTTTCTTTCTGTCGCTCAATAAAATTTTACTCTGCCTTACTCACTCTCTGGTGTCTTCATGCCTTATTTTTCTTGGTAGTGGGACAAGAACCTGGAACTTCAAATAATGGGAGCATAAGAGCTGTGTGCTTCCGCTCACTGAGCTGTGGGTGGTGAGAGTAAAAGAGCTGTAACACTCCCTCCCGCTCACCAAAAAATGGGAGAGAAGCCACTGGGCATCACTCCCTCCCACTCACCAAACTACAGGAGTGCAAAAGCTGCAACATATATATGTTGATTATTTACCCATTTTACTATTTGGTTGTGTATATTGTTATTGTTAAGCTTTAAGAGTTCTTTGTTTATTTTGAATTATATTACTTTATCATATATATATTTTGCAATTATTTTCTCACAGCCTGTGGCTTGTCTTCTCATTCTCTTTTTGACATATTTTGCAGAGCAGACTTTTTCATTTAAAGATCAATTTTTTTTTTTTCTTCATAGATTATGACTTTGTTGTTGTATCTAAACAGTCATTGCCAAATCAAAGGTCAGCTAGATTTTCTCCTGTTATCTCTCAGGAGTTTTAAAGTTTTGTATTTATATTTTGGTTTTTGATCCATTTTAAGTTAATTTTCATGAAAGGTCCAAGACCTATGTCTAGATTCATGTCTTTGCGTGTGGATATCTACTTGTTCTAGCACCATCTGTTTAAGAGTTTATTCTTTTCCCATCGGATTGTGTTTACCGGTTTGTCAGAGATAATTGACTATATTTGTATCTCTCCCTTTCATGGCTCTTTATTCTGATTCATTGCTCTTTTTGTCCTTTCTTTTGCCAATACAAATCTGTCTTGATTACTGTAGATTTATAGTTAGTCTTGTGGTTTTGTAGCATCAATCTTCTGATTTAGTTCTTCAATATTGGGTTTGCTACTGTGGGATTTTTCATTTCCATATAAATTTTAGAATCAGTTGATCAATATTCACAAAATAACTTGATGGAAGTTTCTCATAATTAATTATTTTGGTTAAAATAATTTATCTTTTCTCCTTTGGTTTTACGAAAATGAAAACTTTAAAACTAAATTTATAACAACATTTATTTTTATAAAGAATTTTGGAAATATACTCCTTTAAACTTACTCTGTTTAATATATACTGTAAAACAAAACAATATATGCAAGGCTCAGATAAAAAACATTTTATCCATTATATAGATAATTGATAAAATTATTTACCTTATAGTTCTATAAAAATAGTATAAATTTTAAAAAGTTAAAAGGGATCAATATGTTTGACAAACTTAACTTCTGTGTGAGGAGGTTTTATATTTTGTGCCAAGATAAACTTGCTTCATAAATTTTTAAAAAATACTATTAAATTATTAATGATAAGGAAAAATCAAACTTCAAGTTTCAAAATATATTGAAATGAATATATCAGGTATTATCAAGTTTTCACATAACTTTCTATATCCAATGGAAAACATTTAACCTCAGCATTTAAGCAGACTAAATTTTCACTGGCAAACTGGTCAATCTAAGTTTTTATAAATTTCATTTTGAAAAAATCATCCTTAGAATAACTTGCACTGAAAGCTCAATGGTTAAGAGAAAAATATTAAAAATCATTATAATAATCTACCTGCAGGAAAATTAGTAGAATCTCTTCTGTTTAATAAAAAGTAGTCAAATCTGGGGCTATATACATAAAAATGAAATAAGCATATTATCTTAGCCATTCAATCTACTGTACAGTTTTCAAACTCAAAATTAGATATTTCATTTTATTCTTTCACTCTCTAAAACATATAACCTATTAGCTAATCTTGCAGATATTTAGCAGCCACTTTACTCATTTAGGCAGATCTGTAGGGAAGGAATATAGTATTCGGATTTGGAGGAACAGTATTATGGCCTTACTTTATTATTCACAGGCTACGTGACCTTGGTTACTTTGTCCATCTTCTCGGAAAACTGTTTTCACAAATGAAAACTGAAAAATAAGATGCCTAATCTCACGAGAGTTGTTGTGAAAATCAAATTAGATGTATATAAGAAAATGCTTAGTAAATGGTAAACAGAAGTATGATGTTTTACTCTTATTTTCAACTCAGGTTGGAACCATCATTGTGTTATATGTACATTGCTATGTTTTTACAACCAATTTTATCCCATCCTTTAATATATCTCACAAATAAAAATAGTTTTTTCTAAATAAATGGCATATAAAGTATGCCATAAATATTGAGACACAGGCATAGAAAAAAATAAACTATTGCAGTAAGTTAACAATCATCTCTGTGTGAGAGAAATATATTTGATTTGCATTTTCTTCTTTGTTATTTTGATATTTTCTAAAAGAGTCTGAAATGCATGTACATCATCTTATAAACAGAAAAATGCTCTACTTATACTCTACTTGTAATTTATTTTAAAGGAATATTTACCCTTTTGAAATGACTATAGTTTTCCTAAAACAATATCCATGGTGAATCAAAATGCCTATTAAATAATCAATAGTCAACTATTGATTTATCCTTATATATACTTTCTTAGCTTGTTTGAGGTTACAATGAAATACAACAGACCTTTTGCCTTCAAAAATATACAATAAATATGTGTAATTGTTTTAAATTAGTTAATAGAAGTTAACCTCCACGTGGTTAACCTGTATCATATGCAGCCTCTCACTCTGTAGATACCTGCAGAAACCATTCTGCTCATTAAGCCATTTAGAATAAAATGTGTGTTTTGTACATGGCCTTTGTTGCAGGTGTTATTCTACATGTTCAAAGGACTCCTTTGTTAAATAACATAGACTTAGAAACATGGAGATATAAAACAGATTGTTGAACACTCTAATTGTGCCAGTCTATCTTGGCTATGATGGTTCTAATAGTGTCATCTGTCAGCAGCTCTTCCCTTTGCCTCTGCCTCTGAGTAAGCAGCAAACAGAGTCAAGCCAAAAACTGAGATGCAATATTAGATACCATCTGTGTTGCTCATTTGATTTCAATCCAAATTGTTCTCAAGCCAATCATGGAACCAAGTGAAAAATTTGATTGTGATTAGGGTGAGAGGTGAAAAAACTTGAAGTAAAAGACCAGTAACAACTTTCCAGGCACAAAGGGGTGCTCTGCCCATTTTACAAATTCCCATGTGGAGAAAGAGACTTTAGGCCTAGAAAATTATAACATGCACAGAAGTAAAAAAAAAAAAAAAAAAAAACCCCACATAAATGCACATGCCTGCATATGTGGAGAATCAAACATACACTCTGTAGAAGTGATTTTGCTTTCAGAATTTTAAAATTACAAAGGAGAGTTTGTTATAATGTACTTAGCAAACTCTCTACCAATTTTGAAATACAGATAATGAAAATTGAGTGTATGTGCATGTGAACACTTAAGTATAAAATACTTATTTGTCTAAATAGTTGCAAAAAGTATGCAAACAATAATCAGTGTGTATATCTGTATCTCAGTGATAGATGTCTGCATTGCACGTGAGCCACTATTAATTCATCTATAAATCACTGAAACTAAGCACTAGTTCAAGAATAGGTTCTAAAGAAGACTAGTTCAATCCTAATTTATTTTGGTCATTGTTATTTTGAGGTTTTGTTTGTTTGTTTTGTTTTTGGCAGGGGTGGGGGTGTTGTTGTTTTAGCTGATCATCCTCATTTCTTATCTTCATGTTTTTCTTCCTTTTTTTTTTTTTTTCCTTTCCAACATATTTTGACCAATACTCTTGATTAATGTTAAATGGTTAAATGATCGGAGACAACATCATGGTGCACAGTGAGAAAAATTTTATCAATTACAAATATTACTGCATTTCAGTGTTTATAAAGGAAATACTAAAAGACCAAGAAACATTCACTTTTGAATAGCAAAGAACCATGTAAGTGGAGAGTTTGGAAAATTATTTCCATAGGCATATATTACCCTATGAAGTACTCTGAACACTTTATACTATTATACCAAAAGTTGGCATCATGTACATATGTTCCACAGTGCGTTTAAACATTAATGCATAAAGAAGACAGGTGTAGAAATATTTTTATTAGTTCCCTTCCCCCATGACTGTCAACTTCCATGGATATAGATATTTTATCAACAAAATACATCTGATTTGAGTTAAATATACACTTTTTAAATTGACAGTGAATTTAAATATCATTTTTGTTAAAATTATCTTAATGTCTTACCAAAGTATATGTTATTTATAAAACACCATTTAACAATATGTAATAATTTATTCAAAAGGAATTTAAAAGCAACATTCTAGAAAAGTTTGTTGTTGTTTACTTGATTCTATTTTTTCCATAGTGCTATTTTTCAGTTACTCACATAGCAGTTTACAGAAAAGTGTATTGTGTTTGAGGTAAAAGATTGATTCTATTTATCTTCTAAGTAACATATTTGTCTTGCTAGGAAAATGTTTTTCAATAAGAAAATGGCATGGTAAATGAATTACCATGAGCTAAATATCAAGATTTTCATGTTAAACAAAACTTTAATTTATTTAAAACAAGCTTAATACGTTCAGAAAAACAATGTGCAATTCTTTCCATAATAGAGTTCCTCCTTCATCCTTGAATATAAAAGTATGATGTTTATATTATAATAATTTTAAAATGTGTTAAAATTAAGTTCTTAAACTGTAACCTCAGCTATGTACACTACCAAATTGCTTTTGTTTAGTCTACTAATACAAAACTTCAGAGAAAGCACTCACCATAGTCCTGGTTCAAAATATTACTCGCTAAATAGTAATTGCTGTCATTATTTTTCAATGATTATACATTGTATCCAAATTCTTTTCTCTGGGGTTTTACATATATAGTTTCATTCTTGAGTGTATATATACACGCACACTCAATAATGACTTAAAAGTGTATTCAGGAACATGTATTAATTTCTTAGCATGAATTCCAAATTCCCACTGATCTTTCTCATTTTCTGAAAACAAACAAAAAATCATTTTTTCCCAATAATGCATTTTTACCACACATATGAGAACCTCAAAACCTTCTGTCAATGTCTAAAGTCTAAACAAGGCCCTTATTGTGCATGTTGTATTTTTACTCAATACAAACTGTCACAAAATGCCAAAGTGCAATTCAGGGAAAGCAATTTTATGGAACACCAAAATAATATTTTTCTTAATTTTTTTTAGCATAATCATAATCTAAAAAATCATCTGTTTTACGGTTTCTATGTTCTCCGGATTCAGATAAATGTACATTGCAGAAAGAAAAAATACGTTTTAGGTCATATCATAAGACCCTATTTTAAAATAGTTTTCTTTATTGCAGTATTGAGCATTTAATTTTATAGCAATGAAGGTACATTAGATGGTTAAGAAGAAGAGAGGAGGAATAAGAACCATTTTATTTCTTATTGAAAACACAAGCCCTGGCCTGCTTGTGTTAAAAATAAAATACCTTGTATTTTAAAATGCTTATATTTAAAAGAAAATACCTTGGCTTATTCTCCAAGTAAAACAAAACACACTAAAGGAAACAAGAAAAAAGAGTTTGACAAAATAAAGTTCAGGAAAATGTGAATTTAATCATAATCTTCTTAAAAAAACAAAAAATATTTCTCCTGTATTTTTTCCAGTAATGAACACCCCTTTTATTTTATGTTTCTAATATATATGATAATTGTCTTATTTTAATTATGTACAATTTTTAATAGTCAAATAATTACTCCCCCACCACACACACACACACACACACACACACACTTGTTTAGAAAATGCTTAGGTGGGCTTCAGGTAAAGATATCTGAATAAAATTGTTTTAAAATGAATGTGCCCACCTACACACATAATAAAAAGTAATAGAACATTTTTATTATTGTTAACAATAGAACGTACTAGAGTTGATTAATGTGCACCCTAATACCAATGTCCATGGCAAAAGCCCTGATACAAGTTTCCCAGTTAGGAAATAAAACAAAAGATAAAGAAAAAAAATGAAAATCTTAGAGTACTGAATGAAGAAAAGAAGCTAGAAGATTCATCTTTGTTTTATTCTGGAAAAAATACAAGAGACATATTATTTTTTAATATGTAAAACAACCTTTATTGCTATAAAACTAAAGGCCCAATACTGCAAATTAAAGTGGTGTGATTGTCACCATAGGATCCATTTGTAATCCTTAAATTGATTGGTTTCACTCTCTAGAACTTTTCTTCAAATGCCTGCTATATAGTCTGAGCATTGCATTGCTGTGATAATACTGAAATGATCACATGATCATAATACATTATCTGGCCTCAGAGGACCAGCCAAAAGAAAAGGTGGGTTATCTTAATGACATGACAAATATTATGTTTGCAATATGATTGTAGTATGAATGAAGTGTTGGAAGAGTGCAGAAAAAGCTGCTTAGTTCAGCCTGTGAGAATGTGAAAAGAACCAAAAATAAAGTGACACATGTTGGGGCTTGAAATTTGAAAAGGAATTTTTTACAAGTGAAATGAAAATGAAATATATTTAGGTTTTATTTATTTTGTAGGTAACAAAAAGAAGAATAACTATTACAGAGAGTAAAAGGTAAATTGCAAAGAAACAGAGACAACCACAAACACCCAATAAGGAATAGACAGTAGGTAACACTGGCTACCACAGTGTACATCAGTAAAACGTTGCAGTATGTAGAGAACTTAAAAAACAAGTAATTGCTGAAATCACTGCTACATAATTGCTGCAGTTATGGTTGAGTTTCACAATATATGTAACTTTCAAATTAGCAGTATATTAATTACTTATACTTTAATAAACTCTGTATTCTACCTGGAAGAATACACACACTCATTCAAGATTAAATTCACAGCAGTTCAGAATCATTCAGTCTTGCTTCAAGCACAGTTTGTGTCTCCAGCTCCTGTGGTATTTCATATTCTTGTGTTTAAATAATAGATTAGACATCACACAGGGATTGTAAAGACAAGAAACAAAACTTGTGTTACTTTACTCTTATTTTTATGACCACATGGAGATTTTACTTGTATTTAAAATTTAAAGCAGTAAGTGAAAACTATGGGTGCAATATTTTGCTTTGCTAAAAATATTTTCACAATATCTTTTAAATTAAAATGTAATCTATAAAATAATATTTAATTGTATTTGTTAAAACCAGGAAAGAAAACTCTATCAGTGGTATAATTTGCTATTTGTCTAAAATACATCTTTCACAATCATTCCATGTTTATTAACATTCACTTTTGAGTTACTGTAAAATTATGATTAACTTTGATGAACCGTTGTAGGTGTATATTTTCTCATGTAAAAATAAATTGAATTTAAAAGAATTAAGGGGATGTTTTTTTCTTTTTTGGTACTACAATATATTATTCCATTATTTTCTTTTTTTTTTTTACTAAATTATTTTTCTACTTGTACAAATATAAAAATAAAGTTAACAACAGAAAATTTTCCCATGCTGCATATCTTTTCAAGTCATTATTTTCAATTCATTTTACAGTTATTATTGAATATTAATTTGCCATAGTATGAAAAAATAGAAATTGATCCACTCCATTTGACCTATATGCTAGGTATACTCCACAGGAATTGGCAAACTTTCTCTATAAAGGGCCAAATGGTAAATATGTTAGGGCTTATAGGCCACACTGTTTCTGTGACAACAACTCAATTCCACAGTTTTAGTATGAAACCGGCCATGAATAATATGTAATCAAATGGTGGTTACTGCTTTCTAATAAAGCTTTATTTACAAAAATAGAGAGCAAGCTGTCTTTGCGCATTTGGTCATTGTTATTATATCTTGCTCTGGAATACAAGTGAGAGACATGTAGTAATAAGAAGACACTTTGTAGGTCATTTTCTTAAAGTAGTTTACCAAAGGAGGAAAAATAACCAAATATGTCAGTGCTTATTCAAAAAGTAATTAGATTTCTTTCTCTCAGAATGAGGAAAGTAGGCTGATCAGATTCTCTTATAAATATATTTCTTGATTTGACTTTTAATCCTAATAATATAAAATATATATTGGGGATTAACTTATACATGATGATATAAAAATGAATTTATACATAATCTAATCACTTAAATAAAATATTTGATCCATCAAAATCAAGTCACTGCAGTATAAGAGCTAAATTTATTCATCTAAATGTATCTATTTAAAGTGTACTCTGTATTTGCACACACAAAAGAATAAAAACATTAAAATTGATATACAATTATTTTGCAATAATCATTAGTTTTGAAACAACTTCTCTATTGTGGCTACAAAAATCACTAGATTGTATTTTGGAAAGGCAAACAGAAGATGGGCAAGACACCTAAAATTTGGCAATAATATTTCATTAGGTTTTCCTCCTGTTTTTGTTTTGCTTAAGGAAAGATCATATTTACGTGAAATTTGCATTCATTTAGAGGGCTACTGGATTTCAAGTCCAAACATATTGTTTTCATCATTATCAGTTTTACTTCTTGGCAATGTAAGTTTGATATCACCTTTGCTTACTCTCTGTATTACACTCTGGATGACCAAAGTTACATCACTATTTTTTGTCTTAGCAGCACAAGTACTAAAATTTAAAGAGAAAAGTATCATTCAGAGTGCTGTTTAAATGCAGTTTTGGACTCTACATCCATAGAGTCTACTATGATATGTTTGAGCCAAGGATCAGAAGTATATATTTTTTAGTAAGTACAGTGGTTCATGAATCAAATCTGGGAAATATTTAAGTGTGAAAGAGATGGTAAAAAGTATAATAAGTAAGGGACAGTAATACTACAAAATTACTTTAGTTCAGTGAATGAATAATTTTCAATTGTGAATAGTATATTTTTGTTTGCTTAGAGAAAATTGAAAAACAGTTGTGTAAAAAATGAGTTGTTTTTGCGTCTTTGTTTGTTTCCTTTTTTTAAATTCTAATTAATCCTGAAACATGGAAGAAATATCATCTTGGTTTTTTATGTATTATGAATGTGTAGACTAATTAATGTGAGTATAAAATGTCTGAATTTTCTATGTTGACATTCAAAAATAATTGTTTTAAAACCTAGACTTCAGTAAGCAACATATGCTAATATGTCTCAGTGTTTCCTTTACCTTATGCTTTAAAAACTACATTTGTAGGAAGATAAAGATTGACTTTACCATGGGATCTCAGAAGTGAATACCTAAAAGGGGGCAGGTTGTCCTTGCCCAGGGAATTTTCTCTTTAACACTTTATCACTGAAATCTAAAGATTAGGAAAATATCTAATACCTTTGTACTATTTACTTCACTTACAAATATCATAGAGGAAGAATAAAACCTTTTTAATAAATAAAAAGCATATTCAGTCATTTCTCATCTCACACCAAATAAAGTTTATTACTCTGATTTCACACTACGGACTTACAGAATTGTATCATCTCAATGGTCTTCTTGATTGAGAATAAATGCTTCATTAAATTTAAATATAGCAAGCTAATAACAATAGTAAAACCAGAGAGAATAATGACTGATGTTAAAGGAGCACACATATCACTCTTTGGAAGACATTCAGCTTCTAGAGAAAATGCAAAGTTTGATATTCACAATTATAAAATAAATACAAAAGATTATGGCATGACATGAGGATATAAATGAATCAAAATTAATTTGAGAGTATGTAAAATGAGCTTATAGATTGTTTTTGAAATAGGTAATATAAGAAAAAAAAATGATGATCCATAGGTTAATGACTATGGCAACCAGGTGAATAGTAATAAATTTCATTGAGATGAACAATAAAGGAAGAGGAACAGGTATGTTTTTTGAGGGTGGTGCAAAGTTTGGCTTTTATACGTATGATGTCTGAGGTGCCTTGGAGGCCTACAAGTAGACATGCTGAGTAGGAAGTTGGCTGTGTGGGTCTGGAGCTCACAATAGTCAGTGCTGGAGATAACCCTCAAAACTGTTTCCCAGGCCTCAGACACAAATAGCCAATGCCTATTGGTTAACTCTTCTTTGATGTCACAAAATTATTAATAATATAATGAGTTCTGAAATATCCCCTTACCTAACTCAAAATATGCCCTTACCTAAGTCTAACTGTCATTCATTATCCCTTAGTTCATCATGAAGTAGCATTTCCAAACATCCAATTCTACAAGCCAGAAATTTCAGTAACAGTTTTCTCCAATCCATCTCTGACATTAAGGACTTTCAAGAAACCCAAGGGCCATCCTGAAGAAGCTATCTTCCTCCTGCTGCCTTAAGTGACAAAACTGTCAGTTTTGCTTCCTCAATTTTTCTAACATCCATCTGCTTTCTCTATTTCAACTTTCTCTTTTCTAGTGCAATTGCTTCCTAAATGGTCCCATATATATGCTTTCCGCTTGCATTGTATTTTCCTAACTAAATCCAGAGCTGTGTTTTAAAAATATAAATCTGATCATATAACTCCTCTCTTTGAACATTTTGTAATAATGTCTCCCCTGTGATTTTAGGATGGAGGCCTAATCCTTAAACTAAATTGAAAATTGATAGATATCTCTTTCTAGGCCCTAATTTTATCTTGTTTTATTCCTCCTTTCTTTCCTTTCTTCCATAATGACCAATTTTTCATTCAAAAACCCCATGCTAATATGCAAGATTCCTGGTCATAGGAATAAATGCAAAATTAAATTAAAACTTTTGAATGAAAAGTTGGTCAGTGGAGATGAAAGAAAAGAAGGGAGGAATAAAACAAGATTAAATTAGGTCATAGAAAGAGATATCTATCAATTTTCAATCTGGTGAGGAATTGAAACTGAATTGGGTTAACTTTAGCAGAAAGGAAAATTATAAGGAATTATATGAGAATGTCCACATAACTGACGATAAGGCTAGATAAACAGGCACAGAAAAAAAAAAAAAAAAAAAAAAGATTTATCTGGGATCCAGAGATCAGGCTTAAACAGTTTAATATCAGTAGCCATACAGCAATGAATGAACTCCAATTTTGTTTCCAATTCTTTTATTCTGTTAAAAAATTACATTTCAGTAAGAAAATATGTGACTGACTTAATTTAGATTACATACATATTCCTTGGCAAGGGAAAAGCAGGGAATCTTGATTAACTATACACCTAACACATTCCAGTGGAGGAGAGGTTATCAGGCAAAAGTAAATTGAGGTACTAGTACAAAAGAATTTGCAATTTATGATAGTCAAATTATTGAAGTCTTATATAAGGCCTCAGAGTCTTTATTTTGCTGCTGCCACAACCTGTGGTACGTTTAACAGTTTAATAAGTTCACTGAATTTCTACTTGTATAACTTAGCTAAAATACAATGCCTTCAGGAAAACCCTTCCCATATCAGTTCCAATTTTTGTACATTCACTGAGTATAGCGTATTTTTTCCTAGATGATCATGTTCATCTATTGTAGTTAGCAGTTTACTTGTATGATTATTTGATTAAAGGTTAAAGAGCATATCACTTTTGCTCAAATATTATCCCCAGTATTAAGCACAGTGCCACTCATAAAGTGAGTGTTCAACATGCAATGACTAAATAAATGAGTAAGCATAGGAATGCTATTTGATACGAGGATGAATGAGTTTATTAAATAACTTTAATAGAATAAGCCTAGTACAGGAACATTTCAGGGCTGAACAGGGGAACAGGAACCCAAAGGAATGCTCGGTTCAGTAGTTAAACACACACACACACACACACACACACACACAGGATTTTGCAGAGTCACAGAAACCATGAGGAGAGTGTTTAAAGGAGGAAGTAGTCAAGCCACAGGTCTTAGTCTGTTTAGTGTTCCTATTACAGAATACCTGAGGCTGGGTAATTTATAAAGAAAAAATGTTGAGTTGGCTTACAATTGTGGTGGCTGGAAGGTTTCAGATTGGGCAGTTACATCTGGTACAGACCTCATGCTGCTTCCACTCCTGAAGGAAAGTGGAAGGAGAACTGGTGTGTGCAGGGAGATCACACTGTGAGAGGGGGAAAAAAAACTTGCTTACCCAAACTCATCCATTTCTAACAGAGTTCACTCATTCCTGAGGGAGGGCATTAACCTATTCTTGAGGGATCTGCTCCTATAACCCAAACAACTGCCACTGGGCTCTGCCTCCCAACACTGCCACACTGGAAATCAAATTTCAGCATGATCTTAGGAGTAAGTTTCAGAAGCTAAATCAAGGAGGTGAGAACTCAGAAACATAAATTGTTCATCACCTTTGAGATGCTTAGTTTGGAAATCTCCATCACAGGATGGGCAGTAGCTGGATAAGAATGGGAATCCCAAGGAACTTTTGTTTGTCTATTGTGATTGTGTTTGGCTTCTGTAGTATTTGAGAAGAGAAAAACACAAATAAGCCAATATATTTACATTAATAAATTAAAATTTTGAACATGTAGATGAGAAAAGAGTGAGTTGATTGAGGGAAAAAAGGAAGTTGAAAAATCCGGGTTATTACCTTTAGAAAGACAAAGAAAGGGGCTTCTCCAATTTTAAAGAAGGGGAATAGGAAATCATTTTAAGAACAAACAAGACTATAGACATAGAACTAGATATTTGAGGGAGATTTTGCCTATTTGACATAGGAAAGCAAGATCATTTCACTATCAAAGTAATACAGATGAAAAGATAAGAAACTGGAATTGTTCCACCAGCACTTGACAGAAATAAAAAGGTAGGACAAAGAATCTGAAAATTAAAATGCCAGGCAGCACTAGATATCAATCAGCTTCATGGACCCTGAAGTTTAATCCTATCTCTTTTAAAGAAATGAACAGAAAATCATAAATGCAAAAATAAGCACAAAGCCTTGGGAGGGGTTTGTGCAGGTGTGGGACACTTAAACATTTTTAGCTTCATGGTAAGTTTGCCTCTCACGATAATGTGCTGATGAATTTGGCATGAAGGGCAAAAAGTACTGCTCTAGCTGTGCCATAGAGAATGGATTAGAGAAGAGGCATGGAAGTCAGGAGGTAAACAAAATAAAATATAGCAATGAAGACGAGACGAAAACAGTTTAAAGACAATATCTACTTTTAATTATTATTAAGGCTTTGTTTTCTTAGAACAATATTAAGTTCACAGAAAAATTGGAGGAAGGTACAGAGATTTTCCATATCCCCTTTTCTCAAACATGCATAGCCTCCATTATTATCAGAATCCCCCTTGGTACAGTTGATGAGCCTCACTGTTGCATAATAATCACCCAAAGACTATATTTTACCTTAGGGTTTATGCCTGATGTTGTACAGACTATGGGTTTGGACAAACATACAATGACAAGTATCTATTATTATAGTATAATGCAGAGCATTTACCACTGCCTTAAAAATCCTGTGGTCTACCTCTTCCCTTTTCATGCCTCCAAGTACACCAACCCCTGGCAAATAATGACCTTTTACTGTCTCCCTAGTTTTGCCTTTTCCAGAGTGTCATCTGGTTGGAATTATACAGTATATAATACTTTTAGATTGGCTTTTCTCACTTAGTAGTAAGCATTTAAAATTTTTCCTTATTATTTTGTAGCTTGATAGCTCTTTTTGTTGTTGCTGTTTGTTGTTTGCACTAAATCACATTCCATTGTTTGGATATACTACAGTTTATTTATTCATTTACCTACTGAAGAACATCTTGATTGTACACAGTTTTGGTCAATTTTAAGTAAAGGTTCTATAAGCATTTATGTGAAGATTTTGGTGGTCATAAGTTTTCAGCCTCTGGATGAATATCAAGGTGCTGTGATGCTGGATCATACGGTAAGAATACGTTTAGTTTTATAAGAAATAACCAAACTGTCTTCCAAAGTGGCAGTACCATTTTTGATTCCCACTATAACAAATAAGAATTCCTGTTGCTCCATGTCCTCATCAGCATTTGTCAGTGTCAGAGTTCCAAATTTTATTCATTCTAATGTGTATATAGTTCTATCTCATTTTGCTTTTTACTTCTCTAATGATATGTGTTGTGAAACATCTTTTTATATGCTTATTTGACATCTGTGTGTCTTCTTGGGCGAGGTGACTGTTAAGGTCTTTGACCCATTTTTAATCAGGTGGTTGATTTTCTTATTGTTTAGTTTTTTATTATTAAGATTTCTCCCCACAAAAAGTAGCCCAATTCGCCACATAATGAGTTCCTTACTGGTAAAGGCAAATGAACATTTTTGGTCTTTTTCAGAACGTAATAAATAACAGTCATCCTTCATTTTAAATAATCAGATATTAAATATAATTATTTTTTGATATTCATTTGCTTAGAGTCTCACCACAAACAAGTTTAACAAAATTCCTTTAGAAAAACTTCAAAATAATGCAGAATGAATATGCATGCTATATTTTTTCTTAGTTAAGAGGGATAAGATTGTTTAAAAGTTACATGAAAATTTTTCTTTCATTGAAATTTTTATTGGGATAATTATAGATTCACATACAGTTATAAGAAAAAAATATAGAAATATACCTTGCATAATTTACTATTTCCCCAAATGGTAATATTTTATAATAGTGTGGTGTAATATCTCTACCAAGATACTGACATTCATATAATATTCTTATCTCATTCAGATTTAGTCAGTTTTCAGTGTAACTTATTTGTGTGTGTATCTTTGTATGCATTTATTAGGTTCTATACAATTTTGTCACCTGTGTATTCATCATCACAGTCAAGATACTAAATAGTTTCAACATCATGTATCTGAGTATTTTCAAAGTTAAATATACAAAATATCTTATTTATCTACCTAATAAAATAGATGGATAAAAATTGATGAATTAAAGTTTTTAGAACTCAAAAATTAAGAACAGTTGAAGAAGCATCACACCGGACACCTTCATTTTACTGGGTGCGAATCCAGTATATGCATCAGTTAGTTGCATATAAATCAGAAGTGAGAAGGCCAGTTTCTGAGATATTCCAAGTCAGATATTAAAATGAGGTTAAGAGGTTGAGATGATAAGCACAATAGACATTGTACATGAACTGATTTCTGATTATAATTATTTCCTTAGTGCTCTTTCTGTGCCTTAAAAACAAACAAAACAAAAACTCAGGCATAATTTTATGTACTTCATTTAATGTAATTCATTAAATGCACAGGAAAGATATAGTTGCCAGTGGAAAACATTTATGTCAAGTACATGCTTAAAATATAGTTATTCAACTTATGTGGTGTTTAAAATATATCCTGTATAAACATGAATAGTTGCATCATGTTTAAGTAGAAAAAGATGCATTTTACTCTTGAAGAATATACTTACAAAGTATATGCTTAAAGTACAATTATTTATGTAGCTATGTGCTGTGTAAATATGTAATTATATTTTACATGTGAATTTTTTTTTATTTTTTTTTATTTTTTATTTATTTATTTTTTTTGAGACGGAGTCTCGCTCTGTCGCCCAGGCTGGAGTGCAGTGGCCAGATCTCAGCTCACTGCAAGCTCCGCCTCCCGGGTTCACGCCATTCTCCTGCCTCAGCCTCCCGAGTAGCTGGGACTACAGGCGCCCACCACCTCGCCCGGCTAGTTTTTTGTATTTTTTTAGTAGAGACGGGGTTTCACCGTGTTAGCCAGGATGGTCTCGATCTCCCGACCTCGTGATCCGCCCGTCTCGGCCTCCCAAAGTGCTGGGATTACAGGCTTGAGCCACCGCGCCCGGCCTACATGTGAATTTTTAACAAAATTTCTTTAAAAGAGAATTACAGCTTTCATTGGCAGTATTTTTTGGCTTTATTCTGACAAATTTCTGAAACAGAAAGAGCATTTACCATGGTCTCTTCCTTCAGAAACTTTTTCCCATGGTAGAACTTGGACTTGCATTGACTACATTATCTTTCTTATTTCTCTTTTCTAAACTCAATGCATAGTAGGCTTTTGCACAGTTCAACTTCATGGGCATTGCTATGGGAAGTGATTTTCTTACTGAGGCTAACTAGCTCCATGGAGACAGAAGCCTCATTTCTTGCTAGATGATGACTGGCTCCATTTCACAATCTTGGATGGAGAACTCGAGGCCTCTGCTTGACAGGGTAGATTTTTCTGTGGAATGTATTAGGTGTGGCTATGTTTTCATTTAGAGCCAGCAATCACTAGAAATTAGCTAAAGGATTACACATGAAAATCCAAATTTTTGAAACAGATAGATAAGTGAGTAAAACATGATGAAAAACAGAGGTTATCCTGAGTATAACAGTGGAGTGGATAAAGAGTAAATTGGGGACATTGAAACAACTCAGGGTTTTTGATAATTGTACAGTAGTTTTATAGGATAAAGTCTTAGTTTTAAGGGAATGCACACAGAAGTATTCAGGGCTAAAGGGACACCATGTCTACAACTTACTCTCAAAGAGTTTAGGAAAAAAAAAAATATATATATATATATATATGTATGCACACACATATATGTGTGTGTGCATTTGTGTGTTTACGTGTGTTTTCGTATGTTTGAAAAGGTTAATGCAAATGTGATAAAATAGAAGTATTTGGGAAACTTATTTCTTTGTTTTATTATTGCATTTTAATATGTCTGGAATTGTCAAAACTAAAAAATAAGAATAAAATACAAAACTAAACAGAAACTAACCAATGTATTTTTCCTTCATGTCTAGAAGTTATTGTTTGATTATATAGGGGCAGAACAAAAGGGAAGAAACAAAAACAAACAGGTTAACTGAAAACAAATGAGAGCAATTAAAATTTGTCTAAAGTGAACCTTAATATAATCTTTCTTTTTCCATCACACTGCCACTACAATACTCTCAGTCCTGCTATCTTATCTGGACGGGTGCAGCAGTCTCCTAATTGGTATTCCTGCTGCCAATTTCACTGCACTCTCCATTAATTTTCCTAAGTTATTGCATTACAAGAATATTTCAATGTTTCCTATCACTTGCACAAGATTTAGGTGCCTAAAAGTTAGGAATTGAGTCTTACTAACTGCCACATGCATCAAAACTTAGGCCCTAAATGATGGGCAGTATTCAAAAGATGGTTATTTAACCAGAAGCCAAACAAAGCAAGCAATCATTACTTTATAGACATTTTATATATTTTTATTACAAATATAAGAACAAAGCAACAGAGAAACTATACGTTCATATTCAGCTAAGGTAATATAAAAATCAAAGTTAAAGAGCTTTGGAAATTAACTTCCTAGAAAAATGACATACTTTTCAGTTGATTGCTTCTTAGTGTTATTGCCAAATTCAGAATCCTGGACTGGATAAAACATCAGTGAGAGCTTATTTTAAAAACTTTATCTTTCTGTTAGAGAAACAAACTAGTAAATTTCTTATGAATTTTGTTTTGGCTGAAGTTTCAAAATAGCTGAAAAATATCAAGAAAAGTGGATAGAGCATAGAGAGTAATCACTAATGTTATATAAAAAAAGGGAGATGAGCACTTTTCTTACACTCTAAAGTATAACAATAATACCATATAACAATAGTATGACAAATCAATGCCAGCTAAGGGGACTTGCAGTACAATTCCTTAGAAGCACATCCACATTCACATACACACACACACACACACACACAGACACACACGCAAACACACACACAGGCAACAATATGCAATGGAAAGTACATTACAGTGGAATTAAAACTATTTGCATTATAACTATGGCTCCGCCCCTAATTCACTGTGGTTTCTTATATGGTCATTTAGCTCCTCTGAAATTTAATTATCTTAAAAGTGAGGATAATATGTACTTATGAGAGAAATCAAATCTGTAAAATGGGACTAGCCTTTCTCAAATGAATCACATCTTGGAACAGAGATAATAATTTTCTGGAAAATGAAATAACATATAATTTTACTTAAAATCATGAATTTCTGTGTTTATGTAAACTAATTTAATTGTAAAAAGAAACACATTGATACATTTGTAAATAAAAAGTGAGATAGTTGAAGCCAATACTGTAGACTATCAGCTATTGCAAGTGAGAGAATGTTGCAATCTAGCTCCCCTGTCTTGTTTATCTTGGCACTAAATAGGGGGTTTCAGCTTCCCTAAAATACTGACAAAAGTCTTTTCACCTTTGTTTCTCTTCCATAACCTCAATGCAGAATGTCATAGGAGGAAGGAATGAGAGAGGAAAACAAAGCCATTGAAAGACTATCTGTAGACAAAGGACTGGTGCCAATGCACACGTGAGTTTCCAATTTTCTGATTTTAATAAATTTATTTCAAAACCATAAAAATGTATTTTTGACTTATTCAATTCCATAGGCTTGGACATTGGTGGATAGCTTTCAAACTATGTTTTATAGGTTAGGGAGACTTATAAATCTCAGGGGTAGAAACATCTTCACATAGATGAGTGTTATGAATTAAAACACATTCTTACCATTTAAATTTTCTGTATATTGAAAATGCAGCTCAATATGTCCAATGCAACTCTACTGAAAATGCCCTATTTTTATAATACACTTGGAACAGAAAAATATGGTTACTAACCCAAATATGGTTGATGTATGTTTAATTTCTCTAATTCTTTTGAATTCTCATTGAACGCTATTTATAAAATTTGAAATTACATCAGTTATAGGCATAATTTTTAAAAATTCCTAGAAACATTTTCCTAATCTGTATTTAGTATTATTAATCTATATTTAGTATTATATTTACACATAATTTTATGTCTCTCAAATCCTGACAAAGGCAATGATGACAATAATGATATCTAGCATCATTTGCAAAAAATGATATCAAGCATCATTTATCATGTTCTAGGCTGTGTGCTAAATATTTAATGTGAATTCTCTCAGTTTTCACAGAAGCCCTATTAGGTACCTTGAGGAAACTCAATTTAAAGAGGGTTTAAAAACTTGCCCAATTTCAGAAGGATAATAAATGGTAGGAACACGATTTGGACAAGGGAGTTCTACTACAGGACATTTGCTTTTAACTGTTTCACTATGCTCTTGCTCCTGGACAGAAAAATAAATTTTATGGCAGACTTGAGATTATTTTATACTAACTAATTGCTGGTGGCAGGAGGAGACGTTCTGGCTGCAGTTTATTTATTTTTTTAATGGACAAAGAACTTTAATTGACATTTTTCCAAAGATGATATACCAATGGCCAATAAACACAAGAAAAGAGGCCCAACATCACCAATAATCAGGGAAATTCAAACCAAAACCACAATGAGACACTATCTCACACCCATTAGAATAGCTACTATAAAAAATCAGAAATAACGAGTGTTGACAAGGATGTGGAGAAATTAGAATGCTTGTGTACTGTTTGTGGGACTGCAAAATGATGCACCCACTATGGAACAAAGTATGCAAGTTCTTCAAAAAGTTAAAAATAGAACTACTACATGATCCAGCTATTCCACCTTTGGGTATATACCTAAAATAATTAAAATGAGAGTCTCAAAGAAATATTTGTACTCCCGTGTTCAAAGCAGCAATATTTACAATAATCAAAAGGAGGAAGCGACGCAAGTTTGCATTGATGGTTGAATGGATTAACAAAACATCGTATCTAACATGCAATGAAATACTATCCGGTCCCGAAAAGCAAGGACATTATGCCACATGCTACAACATGGATGCACTTCAGACATTATATTAGTGAAATAAGTCAGACACAAAAAGAGAAATACTGTATGTTTCCATTTTTATGAGGTACCTGGAATAGTTAAATTTACAGAGACAGGAAGTAGAATGGTGATTGCCAGGGGACAGGAGGAAAGGGGAATGGGGATTTGTTGTTTAGTGGACATAGACTTTTAGTTTTGCGAGACTGGAGGAGTTCTGGAGATTGGATGCACAACGTAAATGCACTTAACACTATTGAACTGCACACTTGAAACTGAGTAAGATCGTAAATTTTATGTTACCACAGTTAAAACAACGACAACAAAATAACTGAATGAAGAAGCAAGATTCAAAGTAGGGAATTTGAGATGAAGCCTGGATGAGATTAGTACACAAATAATACATGTTAAGCTCCTAAAGGTTTGGTTGAGATGGACTACACATCTAAATTTGCTGGTAGCTAATGGAAAGAGGGTCAAATAGCCAGTATTAAACAAGCCAGTTGCTCAATTCAAGTATTTCTTGGGCTACAATCATAAAGATCAGCTTATCCAAAGATGTCCTATAATGTAATAATCTCTTTTTTCAGTAACAGATTTACAGAAAAAATCAGCAAGGCTTCCATATTGTTGCTTCTTAGAGCTTCTTAGAGCTTCTTTCAACATGGGCAGAGTACTGAATCTCAATCTGCTAACTTAAATTCTGGGGTCGCTAAAAAATGAGAAGAGAAAGAAAACGTATGCAACAGTACTGTTGCTATACGGAGATTCAGTGAAATCTTAGTGGTTTTATCTTATTTGATCACTTGATTTGCTACAAAGGATTGATCATTAGAATTAAAAGCTAAAATAAAGTATAATAGTCCTCTGCTTATTGAAAGAATTAAAAAGTTGATGTAGTCAGTTGAAATATTTTCAATAGACAATCAAGATAGAAAAATGGAATAACCAAATTAAATTTACATTGGAGAAAAAGAACTACTTTATAAAGTATTAGAGCATAAAATTAGAAATAAAGGCGTTGGTTTTTGAAATAAGAAAATCAGTAGCTTATTGTCAAAGAAAGCATATAGCTCTGCCAAAATACTAGCAAAATTTGTTTTTACAAAAGCAAGCAAGTGAAACCTAACTTCAGGGAAATAACAACAACAAATCATTCTCAAATATTACTTGAGATCTCAGCATGTATTTGGCACAGGAGAATAAAATGAGTTTTAGTGAAGTCAAACAGAAAACAATTCACATGTTATCTGTCATGTTTTGCCCCCCAAGTTACAATTAATTATGCAACTAATTAAATGTGAGAAATACTAAATTACAGAATTATCTCAAGTAAACAACAGACACCTATTTCTTGATATGACCAATAATTTATGAAATAATTACTTGAATAAATTTGCTATTTTTCACAACACAGAAAATCATATAGTCAGAAAGAAATGTTATACTGTCTGTCTTCTTTATAGAGCTAGTAATAAAAACACATTAAGAATGATCAGGATTTATGTTTAAGTATATTAAACTTTAGAATTTGAATATGAGATTACCTTATTTAGAAAGACAAAATTTATAATAATACATTAGGAGATTCAAAAAATACATTTAATGAATCATCCATACCAAAAAATAAGACTCTTTAGAAGGTGGTCTCCTAGGGCTTCAAGTCTTCCATGTTCTTCAACCAAATGAGTATTATCAGTTAACATGCATCAAATAACCATCAAAATTAAGTATGATTACTGTATCTACAGAAGCATGCAGTGAAATGTCTTCTTGAGTAATGGAGAACATTTTTTTTCTACATTTCTTTGACTTTTTTACTCAGTTAACTATTCTTTATCCACCACAGAATTCTCCATAATTGGAAGTAATACTCACTACTACCATTCACCTTTACATTTTTTAAAATTTTTATTTTTCTATAAGTTATTGGGGTATATGTGGTATTTGGTTACATGAATAAGTTCCTTAGTGGTGATTTATGAGATTTTGGTGCACCCATCACCTGAGCCATATACACTGCACCATGTTTGTAGTATTTTATCCCTTGCCCCAACAACTCTTGCCCCCAAGTCCCTAAACTCCATCATTATCATTCTTATGTCTTTGTGTCCTCATAGCTTAGCTTCCACATATCAGTGAGAACATACAATGCTTGATTTTCCATTCCTAAATTACTGCATTTAGAATAATAGTCTCCAATCTCATCCAGGTCACTGCAAATGCTGTTAATTCATTCCTTTTTATGGCTGAGCAGTATTCCATCACATATATATACACATATATATGTGTGTGTGTGTGTATATATTTTATATATATATATATAAAAGTTTCTTTATCCACTTGTTGACTGATGGGCATTTGGGTTGCTTCTGTGATTTTGCAATTGTGAGTTGTGCTGCCATAAGCATGCGTGTGCAAGTATTTTTTTCAAATAACGACTTCATTTCCTCTGGGTAGATACCCAGCAACAGGATCACTGGATGAAATGGCAGTTCTACTTTTAGTTCTCTAAGGAATCTCTACACTATTTTCCATAGCGGCTGTACCAGTCTACACTCACACCAGCAGTGTAGAAGTGTTCTCTGATCAGTGCATCCACACCAACATCTACTGTTTTTGATGTTTCGATTATGGCCATTCTTGCAGGAGTAAGGTGCTACCGCATTGTGGTTTTGATTTGCACTTCACCCACCATTAGTGATGCTGAGCCTCCTTTCATATGTTTGTTTGTCATTTTCATATCTTCTTTGGAAATTGTCCATTCATGTCCTTAGCCCACTAGGATGGGATTGTTTTTTTCTTACTGATTTGTTTGGGTTCGTTGTAGATTCTGGATATTAGTCATTTGCCCGATGTGTAGCTTGTGAAGATTTTCTCCCACTGTGTGAGTTGTCTGTGTACTCTGATGACTGTTCCTTTTGCCTTGCAGGGTTTGGGTTTGGTTTTTTCTTGTTTCTCTAGTTCCTTGAGGTGTGACCTTAGATTGCCTGTTTGTACTCTTTCAGATTTTTTGATGTACGTATTTAGGGCTATGAAATCTCCCCTTAGCATTGCCTTAGCTGTATCCCAGAGGTTTTGATAGGTTGTGTCATTATTGTCATTCAGTTTGAAGAATTTTTTAAATTTCCATTTGGATTTTGTTTTTGACCCAATACTCATTCAGGAGCAGGTTATTTAATTTACATATATGTGAGTGGTTTTGAAGGTTCCTTTTTGAATTGATTTCCAGTTTTATTCCACTGTGGTCTGAGAGAGTGCTGGATATAACTTCAATTTTCTTAAATTAATTGAGGCTTGCTTTATGGCCTATCATATGGTCTATCTTGGAGAAAATTTCATGCACCATTGAATAGAATGTGTATTCTGCGGGTGTTGGATGAAATGTTCTGTATATATCTGTTAAGTCTATTTATTCCAAGGTATAGTTTAAATCCATTGTTTCTTTGTTGACTTTCTGCCTTGATGACCTTTCTAGTGCTGTCAATAGAGTACTGAAGTCTCCCTCTATTATTATGTTGCTGTCTGTCTCATTTCTTAGGCCTATTAATAATTGTTTTATAAATTTGGGATCTCCAATATTAGGTGCATATTTGTTTAGGATTGTGATATTTTCCTGTTGGACAAGGCTTTTTACCATTATATAATGCCCCTCTTTGTGTCTTCTAACTGCTGTTGTTTTCAAATTTGTTTCATCTGATATAAGAATAGCTACCCCTTCTCGCTTTTGGTGTCCATTTGCATGAAATGCCTTTTTCCACCTCATTACCTTAAGTTTATATGAGTCTTTATGTGTTAGGTGAGTCTCCTGAAGGCAGCAGATAGTTGGTTGGTGAGTTCATATCCATTCTGCAGTCCTTTATCTTTTAAGTGGAGCATATAGTCCATTTACATGCAATGTTAGCACTGAAATGTGGCATACCATTGCATTCATTATGCTCTTTGTTGCCTGAGTACTTTAGTTTGTTTTCTGTTTTTGCTTTTTAACTTGTATTTTCGTTTTATGGGGCCTGTGTGATTTATGCTTTAAAGAGGTTCTGTTTTGATGTGTTTCCAGGATTTGTTTCATGATTTAGAGCTCCCTTTAACAGTTCTTATACTGATGGCTTGGTAATGGTGAATTCTCTCAGCATTTGTTTTCTGAAAATGACTGTATCTTTCCTTCACATATGATACTTAGTTTCACTGAATACAAAATTCTTGGCTGATACTTGTTTTGTTTGAGGAGGCTCAACATAGGGCCCCAATCCTTTCTAGTTTGTAGGGATTCTGCTGAGAAATAGGTTTTCCTTTATAGGTTACCTGGTGCTTCTATCTCACAGCTCTTAAGATTCTTTCCTTTGTCTTAACTTTGGATAACCTGATGACAATGTGCCTAGGTAAAGATCTTTTTGTGATGAATTTCCCAGGTGTTCTTTGTGCTTCTTGTATTTGCATGTCTAGGTCTCTAGCAAGCCCAGGGAAATTTTCCTAGATTATTCCCCCCAATATGCTTTCCAAGCTTTTAGAATTCTCTTCTTCCACAGGAACATGGATTATGCTTAAGTTTGATCATTTAACATAATCCCAGACTTCTTAAAAGCTTTGTTCATATTTTCTTCTTTTTATTTTGTCTTTGTTGGACTGTGTTAATTCAAAGACCTTGTCTTCAAGCTGTGAATTTCATTCTTCTGCTTGTTCAAGTCTATTGCTGAAGCTTTCCAGAGCATTTCACATTTCTAAAAGTGTGTCCAAAGTTTCCTGAAATTTTTATTGTTTTTTCTTTAAACTATCTATTTCCTTGAATACTTCTCCCTTTACTTCTTATATCATTTTTTGGATTTCCTTGCATTGGGTTTTACCTTTTGCTGGTCCCTTCCTGATTAGTTTAATAACTAACCTCCTTAATTCTTTTTCAGGTAAATCAGGAATTTCCTCTTGGTTTGGATCCATTGCTGGTGAACTAGTGTGATTTTTGGCAGGTGTTGATGAGCTTTGCTTTGTCATATTACTAAGATTGTTTTTCCGGTTCCTTCTCATTTGGGTAGGCTCTGTCAGAGGGAAGGTCTAGGGCTGAAGGCTGCTGTTCAGGTTTTTTTGTCCCACAGGGTGTTCCCTTGATGTAGTACTTTCCCCCTTTTCCTGTGAGCCAAACTGCAGTGATTGTTGTCTCTCTTCTGGGGCTAGCCACCCAGCGAGTCTACCCAGCTCCAGGCTGGTACTGGGGGTTGTATGCACAGAGTCCTGTGATGTGAATCATCTATGGGTCTCTCAGCCATGGATACCAGTGCCTGTTCCGATGGAGGTAGTGGAGGGTGCAATGGACTCTGTGAGGGTCCTTAGCTTTGGTCGTTTAATGCTCTATTTTTTTGTTGGTTAGCCTCCTGCCAGGAGGTGGCACTTTCCAGAAAGCAACAGCTGTAGTAGTGTGGAAAGGGACTGGCGGGGTCAGCGTCCTAGAATTCCCAAGATTATATGGCCTCTGTCTTCCACTACCAGGATGGATACGGAAGGACCATCAGGTGCGGGAGGGGCTAGGTGTGTCTGAGCTCAGACTCTCCTTGGGCAGGTTTTGCTGTGGCTACTGTAGGGGATGGGGGTGAGAGTCCCAGGTCACTGAAGTTGTGTACCCAGGAGGATTATGGTTGCCTCTGCTGAGTCATGCAAGTTGTCAGGGAAGTGGGGGAAACCAGCAGTCACCGGCCTCACCCAGTTCCCATGCAAACTGAAGGGCCAGTCTCACTCCCACTATGCCCCCCACAAGGGTCCCTAGTCTGTTTCCAGGCAGTGGGTGATACAAGCTTGAAAACTTGCCCGAGGCTTTCTGCTTCCCAGCTGTGAAAGAAAAGGGCTTGAATTCTTCCCCTGCCTGTGAAGTCTGCAAGCCAGATTTGCACCCTCCCCAGAGTTCTGGCCAGGAGGCTTCTCACCCTGTTCAGATTGTTACAAAGCTCAGCTAGAAATTTCCTTCTGCCTGTGGAGTTTTACCCCCTGCTCCCTGGGCACCCTCCTGATGGATCCCTGTGGTATCAGGCAGGAATGGGCTGCCTGGGGACCCAGTGAGCTCCCAGGGCCTTTCTGCTACTTCCTCTACCCCTGTGTTTCACTCGGCTTGGCTCTCTAACTTGATTCAGCTCCACGTAAAGTCGGAAACTTCTCCTGCAAACAGACCTTCAACTTCTCCAGTGCGGTGTGCGTTCAAGAGAGGAGGCTCTCCCTTTCCCACTTCTGAGGTTGGGGCGCTCACAGAATTTGGGGTGTCTCCCGGGTCCTGAAGGGGCAGTCTGCTTCCTTCGGAGGGTCTGTTGGTCCTCTCAAGATTTCTGGTTTGTTTTTGCAGTCGATCTGGAGCTAAAATTCACAATGCAAGCCTCTGCATGTTGCTCTGTCCAGAGCTGCAATCTAGTCCTGCCTCTCGTCTGCCATGATCCCAAAATCCTCCTGCAGTTTATCTTAACACTCACAATAGAAACTGATTTGGCTGATTTTAGAAAGGAAGGTCCTTTACATTTTTACATCTTTCCGAGAGCACGGAGTACTTGACTACGCTTCCTCACCCAGCCGTGGCCTGTGAACTCTCTCTCAGAGCATAGCTGCCTTCCTCTGTTTTAACTTTGTGCCTCTCAGTTATCCATAGGGAGTCCATTTTGCTATTAGCCAGGGGCGTATTTTAACAGTATCATTTCTAATTCTGGCAATAGTTTAAAAATATGTACACTCCAGTTGGATAAAAATGTTTCTTTGTATAGAATATCACTATCTGTTCATGAATCTAAACATAGTTCTTTCCTAGCATACCTTCCAAAGATAATGTTTATTTACTTTCCTCTAATTTTCAATATTTTATTCAAGGTGATCGAGTTAGACTCAATTTTCCCATCTGTTAACTCTACCCATGGATAATTTGTTTACTTCCATAGTGTTCCCTTTGTATTACCATATTATAGTGAATTCAATGAATCACATAAAAATACTACCAGTTTTCATTTGTTGTGTGCCCACTAATTCTTGAGTTCAGTTAAAACTTGAAATTATTCTTTTAAAATGCCACAGTGCATTTAATTACTGACTTGCTGCTATACAGTTCTTTATTATACTAGAGCTAACCATAGTTTTATTGTTTATAAAAAGTTCATTACTAAAGGGTGTTTAATAGTTATCTTCTAGCATTTTAAAATGGCATAGTAGTAATCAGCCCTCAAAGGACTGTGTCTACCTAAGGTTAGCTGAAAAACACAGCAGCCTAATTAGCATCCCAAATCACCACCCTGCCATCTGTTATCTCTAGGAGAAGCAGAAGAAAATGTAAATGTCTGGGAAATAAGGGCTTTGTGTGAGAAGTCCAGATTTTTTATTTTATTATTTTTTTTTCATTTTCTCCACAGTATTTGTAGTGGTACTAACAGTGCCATAATGAAAAGACTTTTTTCTTTCCTGTTATCTTTTTATTCTTGAGAAGCGTGCATAAGGAGAAGTATTAGAGATACCAAAACCATGGAATCATAACATGCATATATCACTTCAGTCTGCTTTTGAAGACCAAAATAAAATGCAAACTAGGTGAACAAACAGAACTTCACACTCTAGAGCTACTCGCCTGACACCTTGTACTTAGATGAACTCATTACAGAAACGAGACGTTTTTCAAATAGGTAACATATTTTGCAGCCAAATTTGAAAACTGCACAGCTCTAATCTTACTGATAGCCACTATATTTATTTTTCACATACAATTCAGTTTCCATAAAAATAATCTATGTTATGATACAAAACAAATGAATAGTGTTGTAATGTTTTGGACTTTAAAGGAAATTAGTTTTTTTTTTTTTTTTTAAACCACTATATTACTCTTTGTTCTACAGGAATTCCTTTATATCAAAAAGAAAGTTAAACTTTATTACGTTTAAACTAATGAGGCAATGGGAATATAAATAAGGAAGCTGGTCAAGTACAGTGGCTCATGCCTGTAATCCCAATACTTTGGGAGGCTATGGTAGGATTATCACTTGAGGCCCAGAGTTTAAGATCAGCCTAGGGAACATAGTAAGACCCCATCTCTGCAAAAAAATGTAAAACAGAAACAAAAACAAAACATCTCAGCTGGGTGTGATAACACACACCATAGTCCCAACTACTCAGGAGGCTGAGGAGAGAGGATCGCTTCAACCCAGGAGTTTAAGGCTACAGTAAGCCATTATCATAGTACTGCACTCCAGCCTGGGCAACAGCATGAGACCCTCACTCAAAATTAAAAAAAAAAAAAAAAAAAAAAAAAAAAGGAAAGAGATACACAAACTGGTTTGTAATGAAAAGAAGACAATAAAACTTAAACTTTTCTCATAATTTCTATTTTTTCATCCCACCGAGGCAGCTACTTTGAAGACCAAAATCATTTCTGAACTTTCTGTGATTCATGTCAAGAAAGTACTCTGAATCCATATAAAAAGATAGTAATTTCAATTCTAACTACTTTTGGTATACTATATATACAAACTGATCAATCAGTTAATAAAGTATTTCAAGGTAATATAAAAATTATTTTGTCTAAGAAATTATAGTTGCATACCCTGGAAATCATGCAATCATGATTTTTAACTTAAAAGGGATCTTGTTTA
Organism: Macaca fascicularis; assembly: GCF_037993035.2. NCBI lineage: Eukaryota > Metazoa > Chordata > Mammalia > Primates > Cercopithecidae > Macaca > Macaca fascicularis. The sequence continues at coordinate 94,140,268 of NC_088385.1, forward strand.
TTTTGACTGTATAAAAATAATATATAACAGATTACAATAAGATGAAAGAATAAAATCACAAATTTTTTTTTCAAATTTTAATAGTGAACTGATAAAATATTTTACATTTTATACTATTGCTTACTTTTATTTCTTTATTCCTGGATATAATTCACTACCAGAGAGAGCATAATAATAAACTTTTAAATATATATTCTTTCTGGTTTAATCACTTAAGAAAATATTATTGAATGCTACTGTATGTTAAGCAACATCTTATAGAGTGGAGTAGATTAAGAGTAAATATCTACTGTTCCATTCCCATAGAGTACTATCTACTGTGTGAAAAATATATTAATCATATAATGGCACAATGTAAGGAAAAGCATAAGACACACACACAAAATCTGTGTAGACATATGATGAAATCTGACCTAGGCTAGGGGGCAGGGGTTCAAATGAAAAACCTGAGGGAGCAACCCTTTACTTAAAGTCTCAAAGATGAAGAGGAGTTAACTGAGCAAAGAGGTCAGAGCTTTTAAGCCACACACAGAAATACTCTATATTATGAGGAAGTGTGACATTTTTAAGAAAAAGAAGGCCACAGAAAAAAGAAGTGAGCTATAAGACAAGAAGCTGAAATGTAAGCAAAGGACAATCCATACGGGGCATTGTTCTCAGTCCTAAAATATTGGTAAACCACTAAATGGATTTATGCCACAATGTTATATAGTCATATGTGAATTTGAAAAGAGTACTGTGACTGTGAAAGAGATACTGTGTTGTTCATCTGGTTTCCAGGCTGCTGGACTACCCTATAAAGAGGTTATATTTATTTAAAGTTAAGAGCAGCAGATAATGAGCCAAGTGGATGAAGATGAGAAGTTATTTGATAGTATTTAATAAATTGTCACCTATTTTGTAACCTTTTTGATTACATAAGCTTGAATAGAATTAGTTTTTTCCATATGTAATACTATGTATATTAATCATTCATGTAACTTTGATAGATTGATTGATTGGTAAAATATGATAGATGAACATAGGAGTTTATCTCCTCTCTCTCACAAACCCATTGTGTTAGTCAGTCATACCATTTTCTAATGTTTCTACCGCTCCACTTTGCAGGCATATGGAACATAAGCCCTTCCCCATCCAACTGAAATTAGGCAGCTGGGTGTGGTGGCTCATGCCTGTAATCCCAGCACTTTGGGAGGCCAAGGTGGGTGGATCACAAGGTCAGGAGATCAAGACCATCCTGGCCAACATGGCGAAACACTGTCTCTACTAAAAATACAAAAATTAGCTGGGCATGGTGGTGTGTGCCTGTAATCCCATGTACTCAGGAGGCTCAGGCAGGAGAATCACTTGAACCAGGGAGTCAGAGGTCACAGTGAGTCAACATTGTGCCACTGCACTCCAGCCTGATGACAAAGCAAGACTCCATCTCAAAAAAAAAAAAAAGAAAAGAAAAAGAAAAGAAAAGAAAAAGAAATTAGGCATGGACATGTGACTCACATGGACTACTGACAAGACTAGAGAAATGGGTCAATGAAATCTTTTTTTTTTTTTTTTATACTTTAAGTTCTAGGGTACATGTGCATAGCGTGCAGGTTTGTTACATATGTATACTTGTGCCGTGTTGGTGTGCTGCACCCATCAACTCGTCAGCACCCATCAACTAGTCATTTACATCAGGTACAACTCCCAATGCAATCTCTCCCCCCTCCCCCTCCCCATGATAGGCCCCGGTGTGTGATGTCCCCCTTCCCGAGTCCAAGTGATCTCATTGTTCAGTTCCCACCTATGAGTGAGAACATGCGGTGTTTGGTTTTCTGTTCTTGTGATAGTTTGCTAAGAATGATGGTTTCCAGCTGCATCCAGGTCCTTACAAAGGAAATCTTTGAGTATGTGGCAACTAAGGTAGATTTTGCAACATTACCATAAACTACCTAGAGAATGTTGGAAAAAGAACCTGATAAAAACGTTAAACATTTCCAAAATTATGAATAAAATCTTGCCATAGAATTTACGAATGGGTTACAAAATATATATTTAAAAAATTTGTGAGAAATAATTAAAGTTACTTTAAGCTAACAAAACTGCAACAGCATAATTATTTCGTAGCAATAAAAACAAATTATTAGAACAAATTAATATCTCAGAGACACATTGAAGGATGAAGTTTTGGATTGTTACATAACTCACTAGAACTGAATAAGGAAAGACTGAACTAAGTTAATGACATTGGGACACTTGGTTTTCCACCAGAAGTCAGGTATACTTAGATGTCCTACTTATACCATTCATATGCCATGTAATATGAAATAAAGACCTAAACTATAATAATTTTAGCTATTAAAACCAAACTATAAAAACAATAGGAAATCGTTTAACAGATTATGTTTCTGTTCTTAGACAGGCAATATCTTCTAAATAAGATTTAAAAAGCAAAAGACAAAAATAATTCATGTTAGATATTTGATAGTACAAATTATGCAGGCAGACAGACACGCACACACACAGGACAAAAATCTCCATAGAAAAGGATCAAATCAAGAGACATACTGTAGGAAAATACCTATAACACAGAAGGAAAACAAAGAGTATTAGAATATTTTTTTAAATTTACGAACTAGTAATATATATAAATGATATAAACAAAATTGTTCCAAGAAATACACAAACACACACAGACACACAATCAATAGAAAATTTTAAAATGTTCAAACTTAGAATATTTAGGCAAATTTTAATGAAAACAGTGAGATTCCATTCTGTCCTCACTTCAGAAATCAAGTTTCAGAATAATTAAAAGACATAATTAAAAAATTAATTATTTTAAAATCTCTATTTTTATTACCACATACGTGTGTTTACAAACATGTAGAAAAATGTCTGGAAGGATCTACAACTAACTACTTTCTTCTGGTTTTGAAAAGAAGAAAGCTGTAATGAAGCAGTAGTCAAGTAAGATATTAACCTATTTGTAATAATATATTAATAAGAAGATTGTGTTCACATATTTGTAAAAGTATACATTAATTTTAGAATTATAGAGATCTTTATGATTTAAAAGGGAAATGTTTTGTAAGTATTAAGCCACAATTTATTATTTTTTTGGACAAAATTTTTAACATTTCTGTATTTAAACATCATTTTTTATACAACAGGAAAGTAAAATGTACATTAGTTTTATTGAGTCAGACAATGGAGGTGAAGCTGTTAAGAAAAAATAAACTCCGTATGAGGTAAGTTACAATACTTCTATAAATTTGCTTGAACTTTGAGGAAAAAGTGAGACTAAATTATGTATATATTTTCTATAATTATGGTATTTAGATAAGTATAAATGTTATCAATCAATGCTTTCTCTTTAGAATGTCTATTAACAAATAAATAAATTACTTTATTGCTTCAAATATATTTTTAATTCTTTTTTTGACTGCCATCTCATTACTATTAAATTTTAATACATGAGAACTTTGTAAAGGAGTTTGTGTCATCATTCCTTTTAGTTAGTTCTATCATTGGAAATAGATTAAATAAAATTTGTCAATTAGAAATTATGAATATCACAAAATGTAATATTTTGGGAATAACTATTAAAATTATAAAGTTCATAGGAAATGTAAAATAGGATTATATTTTTAATTCTAAAAAGGAATTAAAATATTATTTTAAAATTAATACAACTACTTATACATGTAATTAAGAAATAGTGTAGTTATATTAAAGAACCATAGTATTTCTAATATTTTGAAAGGCATAAGAGAGGTAAAGAAGAGAATCATAGTCCTTAATAGACCTCTGAAATTCTTTTTTCATTGATTATACTGTACCACAGCTATAATTTCAACTATCTTCAAGAACAGAAAAAGTTAAGTAAAAGAGCAAAGCATGCTGATGTAAAAGCAAGTAACTCTGCAAGCATGCTGATGAACTAACTTGTAAAACTTCTCCTAATGTCAAGGAGAAAAGGGAGGAAGAGGTGACCTAAGGCTGGCGAGCTGGAGGGCTGTCTTGGGCCAGTTGGATAGAATAGGCATTAGTCAGCTCCTAGTAATTGTTTTGCAAGTATGTTGACCGTATTGCGAAACCTTCAGATAATTTACAAGAATACAGGCCATCTGGGCCGGGCTCAGCGACTCACGGCTGTAATCCCAGCACTTTGGGAGGCTGAGGCGAGCGGATCACCTGAGGTCAGGAGTTCAAGACCAGCCTGACCAACACGGAGAAACCCTATCTCTACTAAAAATACAAAATTAGCCGGGTGTGATGGTGCATGTCTGTAATCTCAGCTACTCAGGAGGCTGAGGCAGGAGAATTGGTTGAATTCAGGAGGCAGAGGTTGCGATGAGCTGAGTTTGCGCCATTGCACTCCAGCTTGGGAAACAAGAGGGAAAGTCTATCTTAGAAAAAAAAAAAAAAGGATTCTGACATCTGTTTTTGTTTTGTTTTTAATTCGGAAATTATTCTCAGTTAATGTTGTCTTGATATTTCTAATGTAATGTGGGTCAAAATAGCAACTTCTCATCCCATACATTTGACTTAAATATATGATTATGATTTTCTTTGGATCTTGTGATCTGTGGGTATGCTGATACGCCCATTGCAGAATTAATTTGGCACTGCTGGCACATAATATATAATTTAATGCATCCATGTATTTACTTACATTTTACTTTTACCCTGGAATTACCAGCTTCCTAGTACCCAGTAAATTCTCTAACAACAGTTAAAGAATGGCTTATTTTCCAGTTTTGCAGAGAAATGTCAACTTCTCTATGTTTTTTATTATCTTATATACTAATTCTCTTCCTCTACATGTATCTAGGTTTCTATACTAAAAGCACTGAACATTCATTTTTATGTTTTTAATAATTATGTATCTGTTTTATCCACTAAATTGTGAGTTTCCTAAAAGTAGATACATAAATTGTTCATTGTTGATCTTAGCCTATGGTCTAAGGGCCTTGTATGAACAGACATTCACAACTGTTTGTTGAATTGCATTGGTTTGAATTACAATATGTATTAAAATTGATTTATTTTATATGTATGTATTTATCATATCCATAAACTTGCCGTGAACCTGTCTACATGTGAAGCCACATTCTTGGTGCAGATGATACAAAAACATAACAGGTTCTCTGACATCCAAGGAGATTAACATTTAAGGAAATTGACATTGAGAAACATCAACAATACATGTTTTTAATATACTAAAATATAGAAATTGCAATAAATTATGTGCAACTTGCTGTGGGAACATTTTAAACAAATGCTTAACATTTGTCAAGCACTATTTTGACCTATGCACTGTCCTAAATTTATATTTATGCAAATAATACTTGTAGCAACCCATTAAGGAAGATACTCTTAGGATATATTCCTGGTGAAACACTTAGGAAACTGAGTCACAGAGATGTTAAGCAATTAGCCCAAGTGTCATATAGATCTCATGTGACAAAGCCAGAGTCTACATCTTAATTACTATAAAGTTTCACTTTATTACTTGGAGATAGGGGTTAAGGATTAGGGAAGCCTCAAGAAAGATAGAAGGTGGTAGTGAGTCTTGAGTTGATTTTAGAACTATGAGATGGCACTTACATGATGAAATAAACAACACCAATGGCTCCTGGGTGAGTGTTGGGCAATTTCCAGGTGGGAGAAACTGTAAATTTAAAAATGTGTCTCCAATCTTGGGTATGAAGAGTATAAAAGTGAGAATGAGCTTGAAAATATAAAAATGATACACATCATAAGCTGAGAAATGAGGAGTCACTGAAATGCTGGATTTGGAATTAAGGCTCTCAAACTTGTTATATAAGCAAACATTTTTGGCTATAAAAGTAAAAACAACAAGCTAGAAAACTGGAAAAAATTGAATACTGAGTTAAAACAATGAAAGGAATCAAAAAGAAGGAAGAAAAACATTGACGCTTCTAGGCAACAAAGCAAACTGTAAGATTATTTTTTGCTAAAAACATCTATACTCCCAATGAAGAAAATGATTTTGCCACAAGCAAAATAAAAAGAATATGAAAGAGGGAGAAAAAAAAATTGAAACCTTGAGAAAGCTATTGACACAATTTAACTTTGCTCAGGCTGATGGAGTAAGAAGAAAAGATGGAAAGCATCGTTAAGAGACCAAGAAAAAGCTGTGGGAAATTACAAAGAGCTGAAAAAGCCTAGTGATTAATTTCCATCTAAAAGTCTATTTTCAAAAGACACTTCGTTTAGAAAAAGTTCTTTTTATAACCATAGTACTAAAATTTTCCATGGCCTTCACCATTCTATGACTTAGAAAACATTTAAAATGCATTACTGGGGTCTGCTAGTGGTTTATGGGAGCCCAATAAATAATCTCCCTTTTTCTGAACCAAGTTCTGAACAAATTTAAAAATACAAGAATGAATAAAAGTAGAAGAAAGATTAAAATGTTACCAGGTTAATTTTTTTTTTAAGTTTTCACAAGTTAAAAAAATAAAAAAGAGACTGTTCTGTAGCCATGACAACAAATAGCCAAGAACAGTTTCATCAAAAGTTTTATACCATTTTGATATTTCTGTGAATAATCATGTCAACTAGGTTTTGCAACCAACCAGTCAGTATTAGACACTCCCTTCTGAAAATCCACCAGTCAGGAAAGCACCCTCTACAAACATCTGTGACTGCCAGCCTATCCACAACAGTCTCACCTGAGTAACCCCTCCAAAAAATGGCATCAAACCTATAAGCTTTTCAAAATCCACTAATCCTAGCAGATTAGTACTTCATGCCACCCCAAACACTTGTAACATCAGTACTCTGCTCTGCCTTGGAGCTGTGCCTGGCTAATATATCTTTTCCTTAGTATACCAAGCAATATATTTAAATTTTCTTTTTTAAATTTCAGATATTGAATAGCAGTTTAATCACCTGCGACGTCTTTATTATTGAAATATACTATGTTGGAGGCTCTAAGACTGTGTTAGAGTCAATGTCCTGGTAACTGAACCCTATAAACAGGCAGATATCCCAACTTGAGCATACTAGATTGGGGCAAGTCCCACCACTCTGTAGGGCACAGGAACCTGTCCAGATCTGACTGACAGCAAAGTGGAGTAGAGAGGAAGTACTCTTACAAGCAATTTGTTCCCAAAGAGAAAAAGGTAGAAGCTGAATTGAACATGCCCAGTTTATTTTTCCTAAATTTACAAGTCAGAAAAATGACTGTCCTTTGCCTGAGGCAGAATGATTAAAGAGGCAGAAAAATACCAAGAATGAGTAATGAAAGCAGCAGAAAAAACACTTAGAGGGCATAGGTAGAGCATTTGTCCTATAATAGGTTCTAGCAATTACTTATTGAATATAAAATACAAATAAAACTGCAATAAAAATATGTTAGGTTAAAGATAACTATATATTAAGTGGTATCCTAGACTATTTAGGCTGCCATAACAAAATACCATACACAGGCTAATGTTAACACTAAAAGTTTATTTTCTCACGGTTTGTGGAGGCTGGAAGTCCAAGATCAAGGTACCAGTGAGATAGGTTTCAGTCCAAGGCCTGTACTCTTGGCTTGAAGGTAGCTACTATTTCACAGTATTCTCACATAACCTTTTCTTTCTGAGACCTCTCTCTGTCTCTTTCTATCTCGCTTTTCACATGAAGTGACCAATCTTCCATGATTAGAGACCCAGCTTCATGATCTCACTTAACCTTAATTACTTCATAAGGACCCTATCTCAAATATAGTCACATTGAGGATTAAGGCTTTAATATGTGAATTTTGGAGGGACACAATTCTGTCACTGCCTCCACCAAAAAATTCATGCTCTTTTAACATGCAAGATACATCCCAAAAGCCTCAAAAGTTTTAACTCAAACTGGCATCAACTCTAAACTCTAAAGTCCAAAGTCTTATGTAAATATTCTTTTTTAAAAAAGTTTTATTTCACTAGTTTTAGGGGTACAGGTGGTCTTTGGTTTCATGGATAAGTTCTTTAGTGGTAATTTGCAAGATTTTGGTGCACCCATCACCTGGGCAGTATACACTGTACCCAATATGTACAATATGTATGTCTTTTGTCCCTCACTCCCCTCCCAAAATTCCCCCATGTTCCTAAAGTTCATTATATCATTCTTATGTCTTTGCATCCTCATAGCTTAGCTCCCAGTTATAAGTGAGAACATACAATATTTAATTTTCATTCCTGAATTACTTCACTTAGAATAATGGTCTCCAACTCCATCCAAGTTGCTTCAAAAGACATTATTTTATTCCTTTTTATAGCAGAGTAGTTATTCCATGGTGTATATATGCCACATTTTCTTTATTCATTCATTGGTTGATGGGCACTTATATATGCCCATCATATATAATTGTAAATATATGGTTGGTTCCATATATTCGCAATTGCAAATTGTGCTGCTATAAACATGTGATGTGCCTTTTTCATATAATGACTTATTTTCCTTTGGGTAAATACTCAGTAGTGGGATAGGAATCTCCATACATTTTCCATAGTTGTTGTGTTAGTTTACATTCCCACCAGCAGTGTAAAAGTGTTCCCTTTTCACCACATGCATTCTATCCCCTATTATTTTTTAATTTTTAATTACGGCCATTTTTATAGGGGTACAGTGATATCTAATTGTAGTTTTCATTTCCATTTCCATGATAATCAATGATGTTTAAGATTTTTTTCATATATTTGTTGGTTGGTTGTATATCTTCTTTTGTTAAAGTCTCATATAAATATTTTAATCAAATAATGGGTGAGACTCAAGGCATAATTCATCCCGTGGCAAAAATTATCCAGCTGTGAACCTGTAAAATCAGTTAAGTTTTATGCTTCAAAAATACAATAGTGAGTTGGGCATAGAATAAACATTCCCAATCCAAAAGGGAGAAATTGAGAGGAAGATAGGGGTGATATGTCCCAAGCAAGTCCAAACCCTAGCAAGACAAATGCCATTAATCTTAAGGGAAAAGAATAAACTTCTTTGGTTTGATGATTTGCCCTTCAGCCCCATTGAGTTGGCAACATCAACCCTATAGCTCTTCAAGAAGTCCCTATCCCTTTGGCTTGGTGGGGCTACCCTTCCCCCACAGCTGTCTGCCCAGCTTTAACTGAGAGGGGGATCCCATCCTATGAAACTGGGGAGAAAGCAGCCTTGTCTTCTGAGCCTTTGATGGGAGTGGCAGCTCTGATGATCTCTGAATTGACTTGTGGGCCATTCTGTCCCTTTCTTGAAGTATCCCTCAAGCATGTTCACAGGCAAATAGCTCTATTGTCCCATTGTATGGAATCTCAGAAGTCTAACAGCCTTTATTCCACCGTGCTTTCTCTGTACTATTTAGTTCAAACTAGCAGTGTATTTGCTGGTATAATCCCTGACGTCTGCTGAGGTGACTGATCACATCTGTGAGTCATACCTATCATATTTTATCTAATGGTTGTCCAACCACATGCTTAGTGTTCTCTTCAGAACACACTTACTCCATATTTTATAAGATGGATAGGCTGAAAATTTTCTATATGTATGAGTTCTGGTTCATTTTTGCTTAGCAATTCTTTCTATTTATTTCTCTACTCTCACATTTTGCTATAAGCTGTAAAAAGAAAGCAAGTTACTCCTTCAACACTGTGCTTAGAAATATCCTCAGTTAAATATATAATTTCATTGCTCACAAATTCTACCTTCCAAAAAACCTAGAACACAAATCAGCCTTATTTTTTTAACAGTTTATAGCAAATATATTCTTTCCTCAATTTCTCAATAATCAATTAGCCAGGCTTACTGGCATGCTCCTGTAGTCCTAGCTACTTCCTAGGAACCTGACAGGAAGGTTGCTTGAGCCCAGGAGTTGGAGGCTGCAATGAGCTAGGATCATGTCACTGCACTCCAATCTGTGTGACAGAGCAAAACCTTATCTCAAAAAAGAAAAATTTTCCAATAATCTATTCCCCATTTTCCATGTGAGATTTCAGCTGAATGATTTCTGGCATTTCTATCAATATTCTGTTCATGATAATATATGTATTCTTTAAGACAATAGAAGCTTTTTCAATAGTTTTCTTCTTTTCTTCATGGGCTCTCTCCAGAACTGACTTTAACATCCATATTTCTACCAATAGACCCTATGTGGGAAGGTAGGCTTTTTCTAGCATGCACCTGAAAACAGTTTGAGCCTCTACTCTTTACTCAGTTTAAAATCACTTCCACAATTTTAGGTAATTGTTACAGCAGCACCCCATTTTACAATACCAAAATTTATTAGTCAGCTGGTACTGCCAAAACAAAACATAGACTGAGTGGCTTAAAAAACATACATTTATTTTCTTATGATTCTAGATAAAAGAAGATTCTGGTCAGTTTTGTTTCTAGGGATAGCACTCTTCCTGGCTTGTAGACAGTTGCTTTCTTGTTGTGCCCTTCCTTGGTCTCTTTTTGGAATGCATAGAGAGAGAGAAAAACAAAAACAAAAAACAAAAAAAACAAGCTCTTCTGTGTTTCTTATGAGATCAGGGTTTTACCCTTATTATTTCATTTAATTTTAATTACTCACTTAAAGATTTCATCTCTAAATACAGCCACACTGAGGATTAGGCATCCAACATATGAAATTTGAAGAGATCAAGACATTCAATCCATAATATTTGGATATCTTCTGCCTTTTGGCTGTTGTGAATACTGCTACTGTGAGCATCAGTGTACAAATACCTATCTATTTTTGTCCCTACTTTCATTTCTTTTAAATAGCCAAAAGATTGAATTGCTTCATAATATCATAGCATTTCTTCATTTTTTTCCAACAATTAACTACCTACCATGCAACAGTCATTATTCTGTGTCTTGTGAACAAGCAACAAACATGATCATGCCTTGCATTCTTTCTTTCTCACCACACTTTTCAACCTTAAATCTGTCTAACTCATCACTACTCATCTTTTCAAAATGCATCTTAAATAACTGCCTGTATTAGTTTGTTTTCATACTGCTATAAAGAACTACCTGAAACTGAGTAATTTATTTTAAAAAAAGGTTTAGTTGACTCACAGGTCAACATTGCTGAGGAGGCCTCAGGAAACTTACAATCATGGTGGAAGGTGAAGGGGTAGCAAGGCATCTTCTTCACAAGGTGGCAGGAAGGAGAAGTGGTGAGCAAAGGGGGAAGAGTCCTTTATAAAATCATCATATCTGGTAAGAACTCACTTACCATCAATCACAAGAACAGCATGGGGAAACCACCCCCATAATTTAGTTGCCTCCACCTGGTCTCTCCCTTGATACATGAGGATTATGGGGATTACAGGGATTACAATTCAAGATGAGATTTGAGTGGAGACACAAAGTCTAACCATATTATTCCACCCTTGGTGCCTCCCAAATCTCATGTTCCTTTCGTATTTCAAAACCAATCATCATATCAAACCTTCCCAGCAATCCCCCAAAGACTTAATTCATTCCAGCATTAACCCAAAAGTCCAAGTCCCAACTCATCTGAGACAAGGCAAGTCCCTTCTACCTATGATCCTTTAAAATTAAAAGCAAGTTAGTTGCTTCCTAAATACAATGGGGGGAAAAGGGATTTAGTAAATACACCTATGCCAAGTGGGGGAAATTGGCCAAAACAAAGGGGCTACAGCCCCCATGCCAGTCTGAAATCCAGTAAGGCAGTCAAATCTTAAAGCTCCAAAATGATCTTCTTTGTCTTCATGTCACACATGCAGGTCACGCTGATGCCAAAGATGGTGTCCCATGGCCTTGGGCATCTCCACTCCTGTGGCTTTTCAGGGTACAGCCCACTTCTCAGCTGCTTTCATGGGCTCCCATTGCAGCTTTTCCAGGTTAACAGTGCAAGCTGTCGATGGATCTACTATTATGGGATCTGGAGGATGGTGGCCTGGCCTTCTTTCCACTGTTCCACTGGGCCATACCCCAGCTGGGACTCTGTATGGGAAATCAGATCCCACATTTCCCTTCCGCATTACCCTAGCAGAAGTTCTTCATGAGGGCTCCACTCCTGTATCAAACTTCTGCCTGGACATCTAGGCATTTCCAAACATCCTCTGAAATCCAGGTGGAGGTTGCCAAACCTCAATTCTTGACTTCTCTGCACCTGCACGTACAACACCATGTGGAAGCCACCAAGTCTTGGTGCTTGCACTCTCTGAAGCAAGGGCCTAGGCTGCACTTTGGCCCCCTTTAGCCATGACTGGGACACAGTGCAGTCCTGAGACTTCACAAAGCAGCAAGTCTCTGGGACCAGCTCATGAAACCATTTTTTCTTCCTATGCCTCCAGCTCCATGATGGAAGGGGTTGCTGTGAAGACCTCCAACATTCCCTGGAGACACTTCCTATTGTCTTTGCAGTTAACATCAGGCTCATCATTGCTTATGCAAATTTCTTCAGTCAACTTGAATTTCTCCTCAGAAAATTTCTCCTCTTTTCGATTTCTCCTCTTTTCTATTGCATAGTCAGGTTGCAAATTTTCTGAACTTTTAAGCTCTGCTTCCTTTTTAAACATAAGTTCTGATTCCAAACCATATCTTTGTGAATGCATAAAACTGAATTTTTTTAAGAGTATCCAAGTCACTTCTTGAACAGTTTGCTGCTTAGAAATTTCTTCCACCAGATACCCTAGATCACTTCTCTCAACTTCAATGTTCCACAGATCTCTAGGGCAGGGGCAAAATGCTGCCTATCTCTTTGTTAAAACATAGCAAGAGTCACCTTTATTCCAGTTCCCAACAAGTTCCTCATCTTCATCTGAGACCACTTCAGCCTTGACTTTATTGTCCACATAACTATCAGCATTTTGGTCAAAGCCATTTGACAAGTCTCTAGGAAGCTCCAAACTTTCCCACAATTTCCTATCTTCTTCTAAGCCCTCCAACTCTTCCAACTTCTGCCTGTTACCCATTTCCAAAGTTGTTTCCACATTTTTGGGTATCTTTGTAGCAATTTACCATATTGGTCTGTTTTCATACTGCTATAAAGAACTGCCCAAGACTGGGTAGTTTATTTTTTTAAAAAAGTTGGGGGTTAGTTGACACAATTCATCATGGCTCAGGAGGCTTCAGGAAACTTACAAACATGGTGGAAGTCAAAAGGGAAGCAAGGTATCTTCTTCACATGGCAACAGGGAGGAGAATTGCTGAGCAAAGAGGGAAACCATCCCTATAATTCAACTACCTCCATTTTGTCTCTCCCTTGATATGTGGGAATCGTGGAGGTTATGGGGATTACAATCCAAGATGAGATTTGGGTGGAACAAAGAGCCTAAATATATCACTGCCTTTTAAATCAATCTCTGAGTCCTCTCAGCTTGCAAAGTCAAGGCCATCCCCTAAAGCAAGAGTGACCAAATATTTCCATTTCCCCAGTAGAACTACTGAGGTTTAAAATTACAAAATTCATAACATCTTTTACTCTCAAAATCATCCCTCTTTGGATGATAGATTTCACAGTCATGTTACCCACAGCCAATTCCTAAAGTGAGACCCTTAAAAAATGTAATACTGTATACTTCTACATGACTATTTTTATTTGTTTAAAAATTTCATGGAATTTTTTTCTCTTAATTAAAGGTCATTATTGCTAAAATGTAAAAAATGTAAAATATAAATAAAGAGTAAGTTAGAATCTAAAAATCTATGGAAACATTTACAGAAAGTCATATGCAAGAAAAGGAACAATAAATTTCATATGCTTAAGAAAACCAGTTATATCATTTCTCCTTATCTGTGACTTCCTCTGTCTTTTACCTTACTATGATAAGATTTAAAGAGAATGGGTCAGTAAACTGATTTTGGAAGTATCACCTCATTGTTTAATACTATCAGTTATGAAAACAAAATAAATGAGAACTTTAGTCAAGCAACAAAATAAATTTAAAAAATGGACTGAGGAATTTAAATTTTATATATATATAATTTAAATTTAATTTAAATAATATGTATTTAAATATATAAATAAAGATATATATAATTTAAATTCCTCAGTCCATTTTTTAAATTTTATATATATATATATATATATATATATATATATATATAAAGGAAATACTGTTAGTGTTATACTTTTGGTGAAAAATAGCTCTGTAAACTTGGAATTAATTGAAAAAATAATACTAAAGAATCAATATATATGGTAACATAAAATTAGATAAGAAGGAACAAAGTGATGTTTATTTGTGATAACAGCAGTTATTGGAGGCTATTCTGTGCCAAGACATTTTCTCTAAGATACCAGAGAAAACAAGATACCTGGGCTCATAAATGGGTAACAGACATGGAAATAGTCATATCCTATATCATGGGATGAGAAACAAAGGGCTACATGTTAGTGTCTGTCTACATTTCAGAAATGCTTCCTAATGTTTGTAGCTGCAAAGCACTAAATTGTTAGTCATATTTAACAAGTAAATTTTATAGCTCACATTCAAACTGCTACTTTTCAAGAAGAAAGAACATTTCCAATTATTTAAAATAAATTAATTTCTCCTACCCACCATTTATAAATTAGATTCATGGTTCATATACACTCATATATCTACACATAAAGCATCAGGTTTCTACTGGTAAAGATTTCCTTATTACAAGTTTCCTCTTACTACTTCAGTAACTTAATGCAATTTTATCCTTGTTTTCACTATTCAATCTGATCTACTATATTTAAGCCATCTTAATATTTTATTTGTATTATGTGTTTTTTTAATTCTAATAAGTATTCTTAAATATTCTATGGAAGTAAGAAAGGGCTCATTCATGTAATGTAAACCTCAGGTAAGGTACAATTTAGATTATATTTTTTACTGAAATTCTTGATTATATACAATGGACCAATAAATGGTGATTACGTGATTTTGTTATTATTAATTATCTTTTTGTTTCCATTGTGCCTTTATCATTTGCAGGCATTGGCTCTATTGTCATTGGGGGCAATATAGTTAAGAGAACTTCCTCAGTACATCAAGGTCACATTTGAGCTTTTACTTTATGACTCAGTTTCCCTACTTATCAATGATATTAATCACAATTTTATAATAAAGATAAGACAATATATATTACTATGTAGTTATATAGTCAATTCAGATGGATATGCCATATAAATTCAAATAAGTAACATTCTCATTATAACTTACATTTACTTGCTCATTTCATAAAAGTGACCCATAGCTTTGCACTCCATGATATGATTTATCTTGCTATTCTTCCAACTAATGGATGTAGTTGGTACAATATTATAATGTGTTTGTATATAAAAGATCCTATTACATATCATCTTTGAGGGAAATTTTTTGGCATTACTGTTTTCCAAACAATTCCCTCTCATGTAATCTGTTTCACATTATAATGCCCCAGACATATTAACGTGTATTTGTACAAGTTAATCTAATTTTCTTCAGTCTGTCCATATTTTTAGATTCCCATATTCCTTAGCAACAACTCTCAAATGAAATAGCATTGGCAGCATTTTTAAACGATTAATACAAAATTCCAAAAGTAAGTACCATCAAACTAAAAGAATTAACCTAGAATACTTCCAAATGTAGTACAGATACATTTGTAAATCCATTTAGCTTACTTCCTTTGATAATTATATTCCTGCATAACTTGATATATTCAAAGCAATATTGAATATTTATGAATATTAAGATATCTTAGCCTCTTCGCACTAGCAAGTGAATCTATTTTATCTTCAAACCTTCTTCATATAAAGACTTAAATAGAAACTTTATAGAAAGGTTTTCTAATTGCTTTTTGTTTTTTGTAGGACTTTCTTATTTTAAAGCAACATAAACCCACTTCAACATAACTTTCAGAAAAAAATAAATTTTATTGAAACATATTAAAGAGAGTGGGAAAAAAAATCCAAGAAAAATGAAAACAGAAAGACTTCAAAAATGAAGTAAGCCACCATTACATTAGCAATAGGGTATTGTAATCCTTAAATCTGAAGTGTCATTATTAATGTGTCTCAGGTTCTAACATCACATTTCTGTCTCACTGCAAATTCTCAAAAGAAATAAACTGTTTAGCCCAGCCTGATTACATACCTTTGTCTAATCAAGTATGACCTAGTTGAAAGTGTCATTTGAAAGACAAATATATGGCCAACAGTTTTCCTATTTATGTTTTAGTTTTCTGGTGAAAAGATACATATATATATTTAGAATTAGCCAGCTGTATTCAATACAAATGATTCCAATTGTGTTGGCAATATCCAAAGCATTGTAATCAGGAGTCAGTCAAACATATGCCTCCTTCTGTCCATCAGGCCCAAACAGGGTGTTGACCTTGGCCACATCAGTGTCATAGAACTTCTTCACAGCCTGCTTAATCTGGTACTTTTCGGACTTAAAATCCACAATGAATACAAGTGCATTATCTTTTATTTTCTTTATTGATTTTTATATTCTTTATTGATTCAGTGGTCAGTAGCAACTTGATAACGACATAGTGGTCAAGTTTCTTTCTCTTGGGGATGATGTTCCAAGGATATTTGAGCTGCCTCTGGAGCTTCAGCATCTTGGGCCACTGGAAGGTGGGTGATGTACAGATCTTCTTTATTTTTGTGGCTGTGGACTCCTTTCAGCACTGCCTTCTTGAGCTTCAAAGTCTTTGCTTTCACTTTGGCTTTAGGAGGCTTCAGGAGCTTCTTTCTTCATCATCTTGTGAAAAGGCTCTATATTTTTTTGAGTAAGTGTGTGAGACTATCAGTGAAGAGACTATGGCAGCACCACACTACCAGGCACCTAAAGCTCTCTTATCCCACCCCAAATGTAAATATGGCAAGCTTGCTATCCCATCACAAACGTACATATGGTAGGCTTGAATAATATCATGTAAATATGTTTTTTCCAGCAAATATGAGTTGAACATTTTCTTTGTGCCCACAGCTGAGCAAACAGCAATTAGTAAGTGTTGATTGCCTTTAAATTCTACTGAGATTAACAGAGCATAAATGAGTTCCCTTATCATTAAACAAGAAGATTATTGATTACAAAAAGTGTTGTGAAAGATAGAGAATGGAGAGAAACCAAGATTAAGGCCTTAAATTCCCTTTAAAATTGATAAAAGAGACCTTGGAGGAATTGACCTCCATTCTGAAATGTGAATGAGGAGAAGAAACCAGTTATAGGAGGTAGGAGCCTTTAGGGAAAAGGTTGAAAGGAGAAATAATACATTGTGTTTGCACACAGAAAAGAGGCATAGCAAGAGCTCAGGACCAGCTTGCCCAACATAGTGAGATCCTGTTTCTACAAAAGAAAAAATACAAAATTAAGAATTAATTGGGTTCAGTGGCACACTGGTAGTCCCAGCTACTTGAAAGGCTGAGGCAAGAGGATTACTTGAATCCAGGAAGTTAAGGCTGCAGTGAGCCAGGATTGCACCATGGCTGCACTCAGCCTGGATGACAGGGAGCCTGTCCCCAAAAACAAGCGAAACAGTGAGAGATAAAAAAGGGAGGGAAGGGGAGGGGAAGGGAAGAAAAGGGTGCAGAGGGAAGAAGGGGAGGGAAGAAGGAAGGGAAGAAGGAAAGGAAGAAGGAAGAAGGCAGGCAGGCAGGCACTGGCTACAGCAAAATGAAGGACAAAACAGCAGTAGAGTTTGGGAAAGTGAGTAGACGAAATATGGTCTAAGACTTGTAAGCTTACTAAAAAAATAGTTGGGAATCGTTCCAAGATGGCTGAATAGGAATAGCTCCAGTCTGCAGCCCCTAGAATGATCGATGCAGAATATGGGTGATTTCTGCATTTCCAACTAAGGTACCTGGGTATTCTCACTGGGACAGATTGGACAGTGGGTGCAGACCATGGAGGGTGAGCCGAAGCAGGGCGGGACATCACCTCACCCAGGAAGTGTAAGAGGCCAGGGGATTTCCCTTTCCTAGCCATGGGAAGCCGTGTCAGATGGTACCTGGAAAATCTGGACACTCCCACCCTAATACTGTGCTTTTCAAAAGGTCTAAGCAAACAGCACACTAGGAGATTATATCCCGCACCTTGCTCTGCAGGTCCCACATTCATGGAGCCTTTCTCACTGCTAGCGCAGCAGTGCAAGATCCAACTGTGAGGTGCCAGTCTGGCTGGGTGAGGGGCATCCGCAATTGCTGAGGCTTGAGTAGTTAAAAGGAGTGGCCGGGAAGCTCAAACTGGGTGGATCCCAATGCAGTGCAATGAGGCCTGCCTGCCTCTGTAGACTCCACCTCTGGGGGCAGGATATAGCTGAGCAAAAGGCAACAGAAACTTCTGCAGACTTAAATGTCACTGTCTGACAGCTCTGAAGAGAGCAGTGGTTCTTCCAGCATGGAGTTTGAGCTCTAAAAACAGACAGACTGCCTCCTGAAGTGGTTCCCTGACTCCTGTGTAGCCTAACTGGGAGACGCTGCCCAGTAGGGGCTGACTGACACCTCATACATCCAGATGCCCCTGTGAGATGAAGCTTCCAGAGGAAGGATCAGGCAGCAATATTTGCTCTTCTGCAATATTTGCCATTCTGCAGCCTCTGCTGGTGATACTCAGGTAAACAGGGTCTGGAGTGGACCTCCAGCAAACTCCAACAGACCTGCAGCTGAGGGTATTGACTGTTAGAAGGAAAACTAACAAACAGAAAAGAATAGCATCAACATGAACAAAAAGGACATCCACACCAAAACCCCACCTGTAGGTCACCATTATCAAAGACCAAAGGTAGATAAAACCACAAAGATGGCAAGAAACTAGAGCAGAAAAACTGAAAATTTTAAAAACCAGAGTGCCTCTTCTCCTCCAAAGGATCACAGCTCCTTGCCAGAAACAGAACAAAGCTGGATGGAGAATGAATTTGACGAGATGACAGAAGTAGGCTTCAGAAGATCAGTAATAACAAACTTCTCCAAGCTAAATGAGGATGTTTGAACCCATCACAAGGAAGTTAAAAACCTTGAAAGAAGATTAGACAAATGGCTAACTAGAATAAACAGCATAGAGAAGACCTTAAATGACCTGATGGAGCTGAAAACCATGGCACGAGAACTATGTGATGCATGCATAAGCTTCAGTAGCTGATTTGATGAAGTGGAAGAAAGGGTATCAGTTATTGAAGACCAAATGAATGAAATGAAGCGAGAAGAGAAGTTTAGAGAAAAAAGAGTAAAAAGAAATGAACAAAGCCTCCAAGAAATATAGGACTATGGGAAAAGACCAAATCTACGTTTGATTGGTGTACCTGAAAGTGACAGGGAGAATGGAACCAAGTTTGAAAACACTTTTCAGGATATTATCCAAGAGAACTTCCCCAACCTAGCAAGGCCAACATTCAAATTCAGGAAATACAGAGAACACCACAAAGATACTTCTCGAGAACAGAAACCCCAAGACACATAATTGTCAGATTCATCAAGGTTGAAATGAAGGAAAAAATGTTAAGGCAGCCAGAGAGAAAGGTCTGGTTATCCACAAAGGGAAGTCCATCAGACTAACAGCAGATCTCTTGGTAGAAACTCTACAAGCCAGAAGAGAGTGGGGGCCAATATTCAACACTCTTAAAAAAAAAAAAAAAAAAAAGAATTTTCAATCCAGAACTTCATATCCATCCAAACTAAGCTTCATAAGTGAAGGAGAAATAAAATCCTTTACCGACAAGCAAACGCTGAGAGATTTTGTCAACACCAGGCCTGCCTTATAAGAGCTCCTAAAGGCAGCACTAAATGTGGAAAGGAACAACTGGTACCAGCCAGTGCAAAAACATGCCAAATTGTAAAGACCATCAATGCTAGGAAGAAACTACATCAACTAATGGGCAAAATAAGCAGCTAACATCATAATGACAGGATCAAGTTCACACATAACAATATTAACCTTAAATGTACATGGGCTAAATGCCCCCAATTAAAAGACACAGACTGGTAAACTGGACAAAGCATCAAGACCCATCAGTGTGCTGTATTCAGGAGACCCATCCCACGTGCAGAGACACACATAGGCTCAAAATAAAAGGATGGAGGAAGATCTACCAAGCAAATGGAAAACAAAGAAAAGCAGGGGTTGCAATCCTAGTCTCTGGAAAAAAAAACAGATTTTAAACAAACAAAGATCAAAAGTGACAAAGAAGGACATTACATAATGGTAAAGGGATCAATTCAACAAGAAGAGCTAACTATCCTAAATACATGTGCATCCGATACAGGAGCACCCAGATTCATAAAGCAAGTCCTTAGCAATCTTCAAAGAAACTTAGACTCCCACACAATAATAATGGGAGACTTTAACACCCCACTGTCAATGTTAGATAGATCAACAAGACAGAAGGTTAACAAGGATATCCAGGACTTCAACTCAGCTCTGCACCAAGCAGACCTAATAGACATCTACAGAACTCTCCACCCCAAATCAACAAAATATACATTCTTCTCAGCACTACATCACACTTATTCCAAAACTGACCATATAGTTGGAAGTAAAGACTCCTCAGGAAATGTAAAAGAACAGAAATCACAAAACAACTGTCTCTCAGATTGGGAGGATCTCCACTGAGATGCACGGGACCCTGGAGGACCAGCTCAGCCACCTGCAGCAGTATGAGAAGAGCATCCTCAACTATAAGCCAAAGATGGATCAGCTGGAGGGTGACCACCAGCTCATCCAGGAGGCACTCATCTTTGGCAACAAGCACACCAACTACACCATGGAGCACATCCATGTGTGCTGGAAGTAGCTGCTCACCACCATCGCCAGGACCATCAATGAGTTGGAGAACCAGATCTTGACCTGGGATGCCAAGGGCATCAGCCAGGAGCAGATGAATGAGTTCCAGGCCTCCTTCAACCACGTTGACTGGGATCACTCTGCACACTCGGTCCCGAGGAGCTCAAAGCCTGCCTCATGGGCTTGGGTTATGATATTGGCAACAACCCCCAGGGATAAGCAGAATTTGCCTGCATCATAAGCATTGTGGACCCCAACTGGCTGGGGGTAGTGACATTCCAGGCCTTCATCGACTTCATGTCCCACGAGACAGCCAATACAGATACAGCAGACCAAGTCATGGCTTCCTTCAAGATCCTGGCTGGGGACAAGGACTACATTACCGTGTACGAGCTGCGTCATGAGCTGCCGCCTGACCAGGCAGAGTACTGCATCGCACGGATGGCCCCCAACACTGGCCCCAATTCCATGCCAGGTGCTCTGGACTACATGTCTTTCCCCACAGCGCTGTGTGGCGAGAGTGACCTCTAATCCATCCCACTGAGCCGCCCTCGTCCCATGCGCCATGCCCTGCCTTGCACCTCCACCATCACCCATCTCCTGCCTAGGTTTGGTTTCAGCTCCCAGCTTCCATCAGGGGAGCTGGGGCCCACGTGGTATCCAGCCTCCCTGCCTGGGAAGTGACAGTTTACAAAATTATTTTCTGCAAAAAAGAAAAAAACAGTTATGTTAAAAAACAAAAAACTATGTATTTTATTATAGAAAAAGTACTTTTTCTCCACCAAATGGAAAAAAAGAGGAAAGATTAACTATTTGCACCGAAATGTCTTGTTTTGTTGTGACATAGGAAAATAACCAAGCACAAAGTTATATTCTATCCTTTTTACTGATTTTTTTTTTCTTCTATCTGTTCCATCTACTGTATTCTTTTCTCCAATCTCATGTCCACTTTGGTGTGGGAGTTGGGGTAGGGGGTACTCTTGTCAAAACACACATTGGTGCATGTGTGTTTGCTAGCTCAATTGCCCATGAAAATATTTTATGATATTAAAGAAAACCTTTTGAAATGGCTGTTTTTTAAGGAAGAGAATTTATGTGGCTTCTCATTTTTAAATCCCCAGAGGTGTGACTAGTCTCTTTCTAAACATATACTTTAAAAATTTTAATATTGTCTATAAAAAATATGACAAACTTGGAGAATATGGACAACTTTGATATTGCTTGGCAAGAATGGTATTGAAACAACTACACTCCAAAAAAAAAAAAAAAAAAAAAAAAAACTGTCTCTCAGACCACAGTGCAATCAAATTAAACTCAGGATTAAGAAATTCACTCAAAATCACATGACTACATGGAAACTGAGCAATCTGCTCTTGAATGACTACTGGGTACATAACGAAATGAAGGCAGAAATAAAGATGTGCTTTGAAACCAATGAGAACAAAGACACAACATACCAGAATCTCTGGGACACATTTAAAGCAATTTGTAGAGGGAAATTTATAGCACTAAATGCCCACAAGAGAAAGCAGGAAAGATCTAAAATCGATACCCTAACATCACAATTAAAAGAACTAGACAAGCAAGAGCAAACAAATTCCAAAGCTAGCAGAAGGCAAAAATTAACTATGATCAGAGAGGAACTGAAGGAGATAGAGACACAAAAATCCCTTCAAAAAATCAATGAACCCAGGAGCTGGTTTTTTGAAAAGATCAACAAAATATATAGACCACTAGCAAGACTAATAAAGGAGAAAAGAGAGAAGAATTACATAGATGCAATAAAAAAATGATAAAGGGGATATCACCACTGATCCCATAGATATACAAACTACCATCAGAGAATACTATAAACATCTCTATGCAAATAACCTAGAAAATCTAGAAGAAATGGATAAATTCCTGGACACATACATCCTCCCAAGACTAAACCAGGAAAAAGTTGAATCCCTGCAGAGACCAATAACAGGCTCTGAAATTGAGGCAATCATTAATAGCCTACCAACCAAAAAAAGTCCATGACCAGATAGATTCACAGCCGAATTCTACCAGAGGTACAAAGAGGAGCTGGTACCATTCCTTCTGAAACTATTCCAATCAACAGAAAAAAGAGGTACTCTTCTCTAACTCATTTTATGAGGCCAGCATCATCCTCATACCAAAGCCTGGCAGAGACACAACAACAAAAAAAGAGAATTTTAGGCCAATATCCCTGATGAATATTGATGCAAAAATCCTGAATAAAATACTGGCAAACCGAATCCAGTAGAACATCAAAAAGCTTATCCACCACGATCAAGTCAGCTTCATCCCTGGGATGCAAGGCTGGTTTAACATATGCAAATCAATAAAGGTAATTCATCACATAAACAGAATCAAAGACAAAGACCACATGATTATCTCAATAGATGCAGAAAAGGCCTTTGACAAAATTCAACAGTCCTTCATGCCAAAAACTCTTAATAAACTAGGTATTGATGGGATGTATCTCAAAATAATAAGAGCTATTTATGACAAACACACAGCTAATATGATACTGAGTGGGCAAAAACTGGAAGCATTCCCTTTGAAAACTAGTGCAAGACAGGGATGCCCTCTCTCACCACTCCTGTTCAATATAGTGTTGGAAATTCTGGCCAGGGCAATCAAGCAAAAGAAAGAAATAAAGGGTATTCAATTAGGAAAAGAGGAAGTCAAATTGTCCCTGTTTGCAGATGACATGACTGTATATTCAGAAAACCCCATCGCCTCAATCCCAAATCTTAAGCTGATAAGCAACTTCAACAAAGTCTTAGGATACAAAATCAATATGCAAAAATCACAAGCATTCCTATACAACCAATAAGGGACAGAGAGCCAAATCATGAGTGAACACCCATTCACAATTGCTTCAAAGAGAACAAAATACCTAGGAAGCCAACTTACAATGGATGTAAAGGACCTCTTCAAAGAGAACTACAAACTACTGCTCAACAAAATAAAAGAGGACACAAACGAATAGAAGAATATTCCATGCTCAAGGATAGGAAGAATCAATATCGTGAAAATGACCATACTGCCCAAGGTAATTTATAGATTCAGTGCCATCCCCATTAAGCTATCAATGACTTTCTTCACAGAATTGGAAAAAAAAAACAAAACACTTTAAAGTTAATATGGAACCAAAAAAGATCCCACATTGCCAAGACAATCCTAAGCAAAAAGAACAAAGCTGGCGGCATCACACTACCTGACTTGAAACTATACTACAAGGCTACAGTAACCAAAACAGCACAGTATTGGTACCAAAACAGAGACATAGACCAATGGAACAGAACAGAGGCCTCAGAAATAACACCACACATCTACAACCATCTGAACTTTGACAAACCTGATAAAAACAAGAAATGGGGAAAGGATTCCCTATTTAATAAATGGTGCTGGGAAAACTGGCTAGCCATATGTAGAAAGCTGAAACTGGATCCCTTCCTTACACCTTATACAAAAATTAATTCAAGATGGATTAAAGACGTAAATGTTAGACCTAAAACCATACAAATCCTAGAAGAAAACCGAGGCAATACCATTCAGGACATAGGCAAGGGCAAGGACGTCATGACTAAAACACCAAAAACAATGGCAACAGAAGCCAAAATAGACGAATGGGATCTAATTAAAGAGCTTCTGCACAGCAAAAGAAACTATCATCAGAGTGAACAGGCCACACACAGAATGGCAGAAAATGTTTGCAATCTACCCATCTGACTAAGGGCTAATACCCAAAATCTACAAAGAACTTAAACTAATTAACAAGAAAAATATCAAACAACCCCATCAAAAAGTGGGTGAAGGATATGAACAGACAGTTCTCAAAAGTAGACCTTTATGCAGCCAACAGACACATGAAAAAATGTTCATCATCACTGGTCATCAGAGAACTGCAAATCAAAACCACAATGAGGGCCGGGCGCAGTGGCTCACGCCTGTAATCCCAGCACTTTGGGAGGCCGAGGCGGGCGGATCATAAGGTCAGGAGATCGAGACCACGGTGAAACCCCGTTTCTACTAAAAATACAAAAAATTAGCTGGGCGCGGTGGCGGGCGCCTGTAGTCCCAGCTACTCAGGAGGCTGAGGCAGGAGAATGGCGTGAACCTGGGAGGCGGAGCTTGCAGTGAGCTGAGATTGCGCCACTGCACTCCAGCCTGGGCGACAGAGCGAGACTCTGTCTCAAAAAAAAAAAAAAAAAAAAAAAAAAAAAAAAAAAAACCACAATGAGATACCATCTCACACAAGTTAGAATGGCGATTTTTAAAATGTCAGGAAACAACAGGCGCTGGAGAGGATGTGGAGAAATAGGAACACTTTTACACTGTTGGTGGGACTGTAAACTAGTTCAACAATTGTGGAAGACAGTGTGGTGATCCCTCAAGGATCTAGAACTAGAAACACCATTTGACCCAGCCATCCCATTACTGAGTATATACCCACAGGATTATAAATCATGCTGCTCTAAAGACACATGCACACGTATGTTTATTGTGTCACTATTCACAGCAGCAAATACTTGAAACCAACCCAAATATCCATCAATGATAGATTGGATAAAGAAAATGTGGCACATATACACCATGGAATACTATGCAGCCATAAAAAAAGATGAGGTCATGTCCTTTGTAGGGATATGGATGAAGCTGGAAACTATCATTCTCAGCAAAGTATCACAAGGACAGAAAACCAAACACCACATTTTCTCACTCATAGGTGGGAAATGAACAATGAGAACCCTTGGACACAGGGTGGGGAATATCACACACTGTGGCCTGTCGTGGGGTTGGGGGAGGAGGGAGGGATAGCATTAGGATAAATATCTAATGTAAATGACGAGTTAATGGTTGCGGCACACCAACATGGCACATGTATACATACGTAACAAACCTGCATGTTGTGCACATCACATGTACCCTAGAACTTAAAGTCTAATAAATTAAAAAAAAAAAAAAGATGGCTGGGTGTGGTGGCTCACGCCTGTAATCCCAGCACTTTGGGAGGCCGAGGCGGGCAGATCACAAGGTCAGGAGATCGAGACCATCCGGGCTAACATGGTGAAACCCCGTCTCTACTAAAAATACAAAAAAATTAGCCAGGCACAGTGGCGGGCGCCTGTAGTCCCAGCTACTCCGGAGGCTGAGGCAGGAGAATGGCATGAACCCAGGAGGTGGAGCTTGCAGTGAGCCGAGATCATGCCACTGCACTCCAGCCTGGGCAACAGAGCGAGACTCCATCTCAAAAAAAGAAAAAAAAAAAAATAGAGAACAGAGGACTCTCCCTGGAAAGGAAGAGAGGACTCTCATTTTTCTCATGAAGTTCTGCAGAAATATTTACTCTTTGAATTATGTGCAATTGTAACTTCAAATAAAATAAAAACAAAAGCTTCAGTGAACATGCAAAAAAAGTCATATATTTAATGAAATAGATATCCAGGCAAGAGCTTGAAGCACGTGTGGGTGAGAATGGGAGGACAGAGTTTAACAGCACATACTTCAGTGTAGAGAATGGATTGTTGGTACAAAAGAGTTGGAATAAAGCATATGCTTCTATTGTCATTGTCCGGATGAGACATAATAATGGTTTTATCTGGGGAAGTGACCATGAAGATCAAGAAAAACAAAAAAATGTGAAATATATTTATCTATATTGAAATCTATATTGGATTATAACTGGAAAATGGTGAAAAGAGAAAAAAATCAAATTGACCCCCAGATTTTTGGTGAATTGTACCCTTTGCTGAGATGAGGAAGATTTCCAATTCAAATGATCATCTCTAAAGGGATTATTTTTTCTTCAGAAAGGTCTCTACCCATTGTTTAAAGGAGGAGACCATTGATTTAAAGGAGAGTTCCCTGTTTTCAAGTATTGGCTCAACTTCCTCATTGTTCACTATGTTCTCAGAAAGGTTAACCCTTCTGTTCCAAAGATAAAAACTGCAGTTCATCAAAGTCACAGTTCATGAAAATGTATTGCCCTTTCAATCTGATTATGAAAAGTGACAAACGTCATTTTCCCAATAGATTATCAAAGTTCTGGAATTAAATTGTTAGTCTCTTTTTTTCTTGTTTATCAGTATTTGAGAGTGTGTTCATTTCTGACCAGTTACTATAGCTAGAAAGATTATCTACCGTGAATGGCTTTAGCTTTTGTCGGGTCTAAAGCAATGAATTCAATCAGCAAATATTACCAAATGCCCACTATATGATAATAGAAATACATCAATGAGAAAACAAAACAAACAACAAAAAGGACTACATTCTAATAAATTATCTTACTGTAAAACTTTGAAATTTGGGATGCTACATAGAAAAGAGAAAAAAGAATGGATGTCACAGACATTCCACAAATGTTTTCCACACTTTCTTCTAATGACTCTATATATTTCATACTGTAATAAACC
The DNA here is from genome assembly GCF_037993035.2 of Macaca fascicularis. Taxonomy (NCBI): domain Eukaryota; kingdom Metazoa; phylum Chordata; class Mammalia; order Primates; family Cercopithecidae; genus Macaca; species Macaca fascicularis. Next base: position 94,167,368 of record NC_088385.1, read on the forward strand.
ATCATAAAGAAAAAAATCTACCTGTATTATCAAACACATTTTTAAAAAATTTCTCCATGAGAAGAAAAACTAGAATAAAGTCTATGTCTTTTGAGGAGGGCATTTCCCCCACAATATTATACGAATTTTTATGCTCTAATTCTATCTGAAATATTAATCAGCAGTGTTTAATTCAGCAAAATTTAATATTTACATGTATACATTTTAGTGTATGGGTTTTCTGATTTATAATCATTTTTGATCATCCGTTTCTACAAATTGATTTGCATGTCTACATTTTACTCTTTTTACATCACTTAGTATTTTATTTGTTTCTCAATAATTATTTAATCCTTCTTTTGTGGTTAGTCCTTTTCTAAAAATTATTTTTCTTTTCTTAACAAGCAATTATTAAGAATACCACCAGAAGCACCCTCCAAAAAATATAAGCAAGTAAAAAGAAAATCAAGAGATTTTTTCCTTTTTCATTTAATTTGTTGTCTTTTCTACTTATCAGCATCCTTTCCCACAATAGCCAAAAAAAATTGCATGAATTTATTTTTATTTTTGTTTTTTATACTTTGTGAAATAGATCAAGTGAATTACCATTTGCCATTTTACATACTTGTCATTTTTTTGTGTTTGAGGAGAACATTTACTATCTATTGTTAAAAATCTCCAAGTCTACACAATACATTAACTGTAATTAACATGTTGAACAATATTTCTTCTGAGTTATTCTCTCTGTCTAACTGAAATAGACTTTTAAAAGAGATATGTTTTTGTGAAGTTGTGGAGCAACACCTTCATATATTTCTTGTGTGGTGATGGTGATAGTGGTGGAGTATGAATGTCTCAGTAAAATTAAAACATTTCAGACAATATTTTTGAATAAAGTTAAACATATGCATATACCATTCTACTCCTAAGAATGTACTGTGGAGAAAATCTTGCACATAACATGTCTCAGATCAAAAGATGAAGAAAAGAATTTTCTTAGAAATAACTCGGAATTGTAAGGAATACAGCTGTTCTTCAAGTTAAGAATGGGTAAATAAACGGTGTTATATTAATGCAGTAGAATAGTATAAAGTGAAGGACATAAATGAACTACATTTGCATGTAATGTAATTGAGCCTCAAAACATAACATTAAGGGAAAGGAGAAAACCATATAAAAATGTACACAGTATTATACCATTAAGTGGTGTTCATAGCCATGAAAAAACATTACATTTATAATATATGCATTGAAAATTAATGAAGGTGAGTTTTTTTTTCTTTTATTTTTCATGAAAGGCTGCATACATCCTACTCATCTACTCTTTCCAAACTTCCTTCTATGGAGCTCCTCTTTTGCCTCCTAGTAGCGGGACTGACAGCTGCTGTAAGTAATAAATCTTTCTTTGACTATTTCAAAGGATAACCATCCTGAATTTTGACATGCAAACTTAACTTCTGAAGAAACATTTTCCACATGGTGTTTCTATAATTATACATATACATACATTTATATCCTTCTCTATGATGAAATAAGCTTCAAAATAGTTCATGGAAGAAAAGTAATCAGTAAATTATTACAAAATTAGAAATGAAAGATATTATCACCATTTATTTTATTTCAAATGTGAAATGTAGCTAAAGAGTATGTAGAGGCAAAAGATAACTTTTATTAAGGTTAATTTTTAATGATATTCAGTTATAGAGCCATTATTTGCTATAATAATTTCTGTCAAAAGTTTTCTTTTAATAACTTTCTTATAAGACCAGGACCAGTTTTTGGTGCCACTAGTGATACTGTCTATACAAATTTCCCAAGTTGGGGACATTAAAATCCAAAAGTTGTGCTCTTCCTTTCCTCCTGATTAATGTCTTCTTTTCTGCCTTCACACAGTAGAATAAATGAATAGTTCATCCTTCTCCATTTAATGTGTTTAACCTTCTGTATTTTATATGGGAACAAAATATAAAGGCAAAAAGATGAAATTGTTATGATTACTAGACACTGTGTGACCTCCAGTGAATATGTAAATTAGAGTCAGTACTCCTGATGGTATTCCTGATGCGGCATCACTGTCATTTCCTGTGCTATACTTTGACTGGCATATAGTAATGCCAAGGTCATGATAGCTGTGTGGAGCAAAAGATGTTAATATTTCTTCTTTTTGCTGAATGGGTGTTTATCCCATTTTAATATGCATTTGTACATTTTCATTACCTGTGAGTAATTAATGCTCAAAGAAATTAAACCTAAGGTTATCTAAAGCCAAGTGCTAAATCCAATATCTGGACCATAAAATCAACATGCATTTCACTGCAACATACTTACCTTCTTTATAAAACCCCACAGCAGCAATAGAAAAAAAAAAATTCTCAAAAAGGCAAAACTATTCTACCTTACTTAGGTGATTTGACTTTAATACTTTCAGTACTTTACAGAATGAATCAAATGTTGATATTAATATCTTCACATAATAATACAGAAATAAGCTTGAAAGTGCTTGTAATAAGTTCTTCCTCTAAGAGATTTAAGAAACCTAAAAGTCGATCATTTTTAAATGTCCAACTTCTTTGAAAGATATTTAGAATACCTTAACTGTTATAAAGTTGGAAACAATTACAGTTTTATAAATAAAATCTCTCCTCATGCTTCAGTTAGTTTTAATAACTATAATTCATAATAAATGCAATACAGTGTGGTATTCTAATAATGTAGATTCATGCTCTCTTGCCTAAGAACATTAAAAGGCCATGAGGCAGTCAGAGGGGCATTTATTAAAATTGAACAGAAGATGAGAAATGTATATCTGTTCATACATATATATATATATATATACACACACACACATTTATATGCATTACAATACTGCAGTTAGAAGATATAGCTACCCAAAATGTTTTCTCTGTAACTATGAAAGAAAAGTGTAATACAGTTGACCCTTGAACAAGTGTTTGAAATGTGGGGTCCACTTACATGTAGATTTGTTTAGTAAAAGTTACACTGAGTGTATCTGCCTCTCCTGCCTCCCCTTATGTCATCTTTACCTCTGCCACCAACGAGCAGCAAGACCAATCCCTTATTTTCCTCCTCCTCCTCAGCTTAGAAAATGTGAGCACCAGAAGGATAAAGACATTTATAATGCTCCACTTCTATTTAATTAATAGTAAATATATTTTCTCCTCTTTATCGTTTGCTTAATAACCCTTTTCTCTAGCTTACTTTATTGTAAGAATATAGTACATAATATTATACAACAAACTGATATGGTTTGGCTGTGCACCTGCCCAAATCTCAACTTGAATTGTATCTCCCAGAATTCCCTTGTGTTGTGAGAGGGATCCACTGGGAGGTAGTTGAATCATGGGGATCAGTCTTTTCCATGCTATTCTCGTGATAGTGAATAAGTCTCACAAGATCTGATGGGTTTATCAGGGGTTCTGCTTTTGCTTCCTTCTCATTCTCCCTTGCCATCACCATGTAAGAAGTGCTTTTCAACCTCTACCATGCTTGTGAGACCTTCTCTAGCCACATGGAACTATAAGTCCAATTAAACCTCTTTTGTAAATTGCCCAGTCTTGGGTATGTCTTTATCAACAGCATGAAAATAGATTAATACAGTAAATTGGTACCAGTAGAGTGGGCATTGCTGAAAAGATAACTGAAAATGTGGAAGTGACCTTGGAACTGGGTAACAGGCAGAGGCTGGAACAGTTTGGAGGGCTAGAAGAAGACAGGACAATGTGGAAAGTTTGGAACTTCCTAGAGACTTGTTGAATGGTTTTGCCCAAAATGCCGATAGCAATACGGACAATAAAGTCCAGTCTGAGGCAGTCTCAGATGGAAATGAGGAACTTGTTGGTAACTGGAGCAAAGGTGAATCTTGTTATGTTTTAGTAAAGAGATTGTCAGTATCTTGCCCCCCTTGAGATTTCTGGAACTTTGAATTTAAGAGAGATGATTTCAGGTATCTTGTAGAAGAAATTTCTAAGCAGCAAAGCAATCAAGAGTTGACTTGGGTGTTGTTAAAGGCATTCAATTTTATAAGGGAAGCAGAGTATAAAAGTTTGGAAAATTTGCAGCCTGACAATGTGATAGAAAAGAAAATCCCATTTTCTGAGGAGAAATTTAAGCTGGCTGCATAAATTTGCATAAGAAAGGGGAGCTGTATGTTAATCCCCAAGACAATAGGGAAAATGTCTCCAGGGCATGTCAGAGGTCTTCAAGGCAGCCCTACTCATCACATGCCTGGAGACATAGGAGGAAAAAAAATGTTTTTGTGGTCCAGGCCCAGGGTCCTGTGCTGTGTGCAGCCTAGGGACTTGGTGGCCCAGTTGCTCTAGCCGTGACTACAAGGGGCCAAGGTACAGCTCAGGTCATGGCTTGAGAGGTTGCAAGTCCCAAGCTTTGACAGCTTACACGTGGTATTGATCATGCAGGTACAGAGAAGTCAAGAATTGAGGTTTGACAACCTCCACCTAGATTTCAGAAGATGTATGGAAACACCTGGATGACCAGGCAAAAGTTTGCTGCAGGGGCAGGGCCCTCATGGAGAACCTCTACTTGGGCAGTGTCAAAGGGAAATGTAGGCTCAGAGCCTCCACACAGAGTTCCTACTGGAGTACGGCCTAGTGGAGCTGTGAGAAGAGGGCCATCGTCCTCCAGACTCCAGAAGGGTAGATCCACAGACAGCTTGCCCTGTGTGCCTGGAAAAGCCACAGACACTCAACACCAGCCCGGGAAAACAGCCAGGAGGGAGGCGGTACCCTAAAAAGCCATAAAAGTGGAGCTGCCCAAGTCCATGGGAACCCACCTTCTGCATCAGCGTGACCGGGATGCGAGACATGGAATCAAAGGAGATCGTTCTGGAGCTTTTAAGATTTGACTGTCCCGCTGAATTTTGGACTTGCGTGGGGCCCCAGCCCATTTGTTTTGGCTAATTTCTCCCTTTTAGAACAGCTGCATTTACCCAACGCCTGTACTCCCATTGTATCTAGGAAGTAACCACCTTGCTTTTCATTTTACAGGCTCATAGGCAGAAGGGACTTGTCCCAGATGAAACTTTGGACTATGGACTTTTGAGTGAATGCTAAAATTAGTTAAGACTTTGGATGACAGTTGGGAAGGCATGACTGGTTTTGAAATGTGAAGACATGAGATTTGGGAGGAGCTAGGGATGAAATTATATGGTTTGGTTGTGCCCCCACCCAAATCTCAAAATGAATTGGACTTCCCAAAATTCCCAATTGCTGTGGGCGGGACCCAGTGGGTTAGAATTAAATCACGGGGACTGGTCTTTCCCATGCTATTCTCTTGATAGTGAATAAGCCTCATGAGATCTGATGGGTTTATCAGGGGTTTCTGCTTTTGCTTCCGCCTCATTCTGTCTTGCCGCTGCCATGTAAGAAGCGCCTTTCGCTCTATGCTATGATTGTGAGACCTTCCCTAGCCACAAGGAACAGGAAGTCCAATTAAACCTCTTTCTTTTGTAAATTGCCCAGTCTCAGGTATGTCTTTATCAACAGTGTGAAAACGGACTAATACATGCATGCACACAACATACAAAATAATTTATTAATTGATTGTTTATGTTATCAGTAAGGTTTCCAGTCAACAGTAGGCTTTTAGTAGTTATGTTTTGGGGGACTCAAAATTATATGTAGATTTTCAACTCTTCCAGGGTTGGTTCCCCTAACTCTCTCCTTGTACAATAGTCAACTGTACTTGAGCCACGTTGTTAATACATGAAATAAAAAAAGAATGATCCAAATTAAAAGTAATAATAATAACTGAGTTCAAGTCTTATTTGACTCAGATGCATACTACTTCCCTTATCTTCCTGAATCACAGGTTCTTAATAATAAATTAATTTTACCTACCTTACCTATTGCATAATGCTCCAATAAAGATCAAATAGACTAAAATAATTTTACCTGCGTTACCTATTGCGTAATACTCCATTAAAGATCAAATAGACTGTATGCCCTTATGATTTGTTAGGTAAAAACATATATACATAGGTTATCACTATGATCTACTGTGTTCTCTAAAATAATACCTTCGAACTTGAAATAGATGTAAAAGTGATCTATATTTGAAATCAACAAATATACACTTCAAGATAGTTCATTGAAGAAAACAAGAAATAATCAGAGAAATTATGACATGCTTTAAACTGAAAGATATGAAAGTAAATTATTTCAATCTTGTGAAATATAGCTAAGCAGTATTTAGAGGCAAATACACAGCTTGTAACAAAAAGTTTCAATACTAGAAAAACTGAAAATTACTAAGACATAATTCAAATCAACAAAATCAAAACTAAAAAAATGAAATAATAAAGTAATCAAATAGTGAAATGTAAAACAAAGGAACAATCACGTAGGACAATATAGAAAACTATATTCACAGAGTAATACTTTATTACACAGACAATTATAAATTTGAGAAGGGAAGATTTCTTTTGCAAGCATAGTTTAAAGGACGTAATCATGGAAGAAACTATGATAGGCCAGAAACAAAAAGAAAGCATAATTCCTCTATTCAAATAACAAGCATTTATTGGACACCTAATATGTGCCAGGCAATATTCTAGGCACTTATTTAAAATAGTTTTTAAAAAGATAAACGTCTTAGAGATTTTATTCTATCAGGGAAGTTTGTGAAACAAAATTTTAAAGTAAATAAATAGTATATTAAAATGTGATGAGTTTAATAAAAAAAAAATAGTAGTAAAGAGTGACAAAATTTGCTGGGGAACCGAGAGTGTAATTTTCAACATGACAATGAGGAAAGTCTCATTTTTCTGAGGTAAATCTTACTCTGAAAAACACAAAATCACTTATTTATCTGTCAAAATTCAGACTGACATATCTAATTGCTTATTCAACATTTCCACTTGGGATTTTAATTTACTTCCCAACTTTAAAATGTACGAATCTACTCTGAATAATGACGTCAAAACCTACACCACCTTTCTGCCAAAACTGGTTCATCTGCAGTCTTCCTCATCATTCAGGGAAATTCCTCATCACTCATGCCAATGCAGACTTCCAGTTACTTGCAATGATAAATAATGAATAAATATATAAGTAAATAAATAAAATCCTGCAGAAATTCTTTTTTTCATCTTTTTCTTACAAAGGACATCCGATTTGTCAAAAATAATTCTGTCAGAAACAAAGTCAGAGATATCAAAACACATGTATAATTATTTAACAGATCAACAGATATATATGAGAATGTGTATATTCATAGGAACAAATATATGGAAATACACAAATATCATTATTTAATGATTTATAAGACATATATCTGTATGTATATATAATGTACATAATTATCTCTGTATACAAACACTACACATAATGCTATGTATATGTACGTATTTTTGATGTAAGTTAAAATAGAGATTTGAACACTTTAAATAAAAAGCTTTTGCAAACTTGTGTGAATAGATATCTATAGGATGCTGCAACCAGCTCTGAAAATTCACATTCTTTTTTAGGATATATATAGTGCTTATACAAATCACAATGAAGCACATCTCAATATTTTTCAAATAACAAATAAGAAAAACATAACATAAAATGACATGTATTTAAATTTTTTAACATTATTTTAAGTTCAGGGGTCCAAGTGCAGGTTTGTTAAGTAGGTAAACTTGCGTCATGGAGGTTTGCTGTACAGTTTATCAGCCAAGCATTAAGCCTACTACCTATTAGTTGTTTTTCCTGATTCTCTCACTCCTCCCATCCTCTACTCTTTGAAAGGACCCACTGTGTGCTGTTCCCCTCTGTGTGTCCATGTGTTCTCATTATTTAGCCCCCACTTATAAGTGAGAACATGTGGTGTTTTGTTTTGTGTTCCTGTGTTATTTTGCTAAGGATAATGGCCTCCAACTTCAAAAATTTAAATCAAATATTTAAACAGTGTTAAGTTGAAAAAATATGATGTTAATAGAATAGACAGCTGAATGATAGTCACTGTACAACAAGTCACTTATGCAATGCAACTGCAATACAGGAAATGTATGATTTTAAATGCTTATATTTTTAAAAAGAGACTCTAAGTCTTAAATTAGATATACCCCCAAATCTTAAGGAGTTCACAGAAAAATAGAATAAATTCACAGATAATTCAAAGAATTTAAGTAAAAAACAAAAGTTCATTAACCATAACATACACATTTAACAGAAAATAATTAAATTTGATTCTTTAAAAAATTGCTAAAAATGACAAATCTTGAATCTGACCATAATGATACTAAACAGGCAAATTTCACACTCATAAATGTAAATGTCAATATCCTAAGCAAAACACCAGCAAAATATACTCGGAAATAATTAAGTAAATAATTCCTTATTGAAATTTATTTTAGGTATGAATATTTACTTTAGGGTGAGGGATGTTTATTGTTCAAAATTAGAAAACAAATGTCGTTCAGATTACTACCAGATTAAAATACAAAATCATAGTTGTCAAACACCCTGATATGATAACATTTAAATCACTAATTATAAAAGTTTTCAACAAACTATAATAAAAGTTTCCATTCTAACTTCATAAATGGAACCTGCTATAAGTCTCCAGCAAACATTTTCCACTTCTAACATTAAACATCATTTTTTAGGATGGAAAACTTGACAAGGGTACACCAGATAACCGATTCTATTTAAAATTAAAGTGAAGCTTCTAGCCAGCCCAAGAAAGCAAGAAGTAGAAACAGACTACTTTAAAAATTGAAATAGAACATCGACTTCAGGCCATGATAGAATAACAAAAAACAAACTTATCATTCCACTTTAGAAATGAGAAACCCGAAAAAGTATATGAAACAATGTTTTCCAAAAACTGGACAAAACAGTGTGAGATAGTGATTCTTGAGAGAAGGAAAATAAGTACAGTGAGTCCTAGGGGTGTTCTAGCTTACTGTCTGAAAAGAATTTCCAGCACCAGCACGGAGAAAGGGAATCCAAGAGAAAATTAGGCGTTTCTATAAAGACTATAGACAGGAAGATGTCCATCCCCACAACTGCTATTCTATATTTAAATATAGGCCTTAGCAGATAGAATTTATAAAAATGAAAGATTTGGAAAAAAGAAACAAAACAATAAATAATAATAATAAATTTTAAAAATATAAATTGTAATAAAATAGAGAAAAATACAACAACATTATTCCTTTAAGCTAGCTGTGACCGATTAGGAATAATGATTTTAAATCAAACTGTACCATTCATCACAAATACCTAGCAATAACTCTAAGACAATATATGCAAAGCTTTAATATAAAATTTAAACTTTATTGAAGGATATTAAAGAAAAACCCAAATAAATAAATGAAATATTAATGAATATGAAGACTCGATATTATGAGTCAATTGATTCTTAATGAATACTCAATCAGTTCCAATAAGAATATCAAGATGATACTTAGATTTAAAAGGAGGAACATTTATAAGAAGGAAAATATTCATGGAAAATAAAAATAATTTTTTAGTTAAAAAGAGGAGATACTTGAAAATAATACTTAAAATCCATAATAACTAAAGTCATATGGTATTTGCAGTAGAAATGAGAAATAAATGTAGATGGAAGGGACAATATTAGGATTTTTCAAACCAGACTTATGCACATATGGGATTTGATACATAACATAATGAACATTTCAAATGAGAAGAATAACACATACATTATTTTATAACTATTCTTGGACAATCTAGTTGGAAAAAAATCAGAACAAAATAGATAATTCCTCCTCACTGTACACAACAGCCACACACTCTCATACCTGATATACAAATTAATATATTCAGGTTAGATTAATAATTATATGTAGAAAACAAACTGTCAAAAATTTAGAAGAAAATATTTTCACGACATTATGAGAGAAAAGTATTTTAAAATCATAGAAATTCAGAAACCTTTAAAAATGGATTGATAAGTATGACAGACATTTAAAATATCTCAACTTTGATATGGCTAAGAAAACTATAACCAAAGCGTAAAAATAGCTATTTTTATTTTATGAATGTCTATATATATGTACATATATCACAATGGATTAACATTTGAGTTGTAGCTGAAAAGGAAAAGAAAAAGTCAGTTATCCAAAACGTATGCACAGATAATTCACAGAAAAGGAAATCTGGTAACAAACATAAGAACATTTGCTCAACCACATTACCATTGAGGGAAATGCAAGTTAAAACAATGCCATTTTATTTCAAACCTATCTGACTGACATCATTAAAGGTTGAGGTGAGTATCAAAAGTACCGGCAATGCTGAATGAGCTCTAAAACTGAAACACAGTTTCACAATATCTGAAATAGTTCACGATGTGTTTCATATGATATAGCCATGCCACTTCTAAATATACATTTTAGTAAAAAAGCTTCAATATGGGCTGGGCGCTGTGGCTCATGCCTGTAATTTCAGCACTTTGGGAGGCCGAGGTGGGTGGATTAACTGAGCTCGGTAGTTCGAGACCAGTCTGGCCAACATGGGGAAACCCTGTCCCTGTTAAAAAATACAAAATTAGCTAGGCGTGGAAGTGCATGCCTGTAATCCCAGGTACTCGGGAGGCTGAGGCAGGAGAATCGCTTGAACCTGGGAGGCAGAGGTTGCAGTGAGCCGACATCGTGCCATTGCACTCCAGCCTGGGTAGAAAAGGCAAAATTCCATCTCAAAAAAAAAAAAAAAAACTTAAATATGTGCATAATGAGACATGCAAAATGATGTTCATTTGATCATTATTTTCAGTAATACAGATAGGGTATCTTAAGTGTTAATTATTAGACATGAAGATTAAAAAATATGGTATATATCATATTTTGATTCAGCAATTTAATGAACATAGTCTACATGTATTAACATGAATATATATATGTGTGTGTTTATATATATATATATATATAAAATGTTAAATGAAAAGCAACCTGTAGGAGACGTGAAATATGAGACCATTGATTAATATTTCAAAATATATTGTACATGTGTATACGCATATGTACACACACAGGTAAAATATTAAAATCTGTTGGGAAATATCGCCCAAAACCCTGGGAGAGTAGGTACCTGTATGGAGAAAGTCGGGGGAATATAATCAAGAAGACCACTAAGGGGGCTGAAAACTCTGTTGTTAAATAATTTTTCTTTAAAACAAAGGATTTGAGCTGGGTGTGGTGGCTCACGCCTGTAATCCCAGAACTTTGGAAAGCCAAAGTGGGCAGATCATTTGAGTTCAGGAGTTCGAGATAAGTCTAGCCAAGATTGTGAAACCCCATCTCTATTAAAAATACAAAAATTCGCTGAGCGTAGTAGCATGTGCTTGTAGTCACAGTTACTTAGCACGCTGAGGCAGAAGGAATCCCGTGAGCCCAGGAGGCAGAGGCTGTAGTGAGTAGAGAGCGCGCCACTGCACTCCAGCCTGGGAGATGGGAGAGAAACCCTGTCTCAAAATAAAGTAACATAAAATAAAAATAAAAACAAAGGATGTGAGTTAACCCTATCAAGTTTGCTAAGTCTGAATGCCTATTTCATATATTTAAAATGTGTCAAGATTTCAGAAATTAATCAGATAAATATCTGCAAAGCCTTCTCCAAAATGTGCAGGCAGTTATGCTTTAACCTCCGTAAAAACATTACACTATAATGTCCTTGTTGCTGTTATAAAAACAGGTTAAGGTCTTAGAAGACCCAGGCTAGTTCTTATTCATCTTTGTACCATATCTAACTTAATTCTGGCACTAATTTGATGGTCAATGTAATTTGGATGATTGAATGATTAAATAAACAAATTTGAATACTTTAATGTACTAATGATAAAGTATCTTCACATTCAAGTGAATTAGAATCGTGATATATTGTCAATAATGTACTATTGTCTGACATACACATGCCAAGCCCTATCTGCGTGTGTGTGGGGGCAATATATGCATTACATATAATATATATTACAGTACATAAGTATTATATACATCACATGTACAAATACATCCACATACACACATACATGCAAGGACTTATGATTAAATGTCTAAATAATCCAAAGAAGGAAGACAATTCTTATTTCTGTTTTGGGGAACCATATTGAACAAGAAAGAACAACATTAATAAAAATAATTTTCTTATTTTCTATGTTTCGTAAGTTGAAGAAAACTATTATATGTCATTGTTCCTAGTCTTCTGATTGTTAAGGAACTAGTACAAATTTTGACTGTATCATATGCCATATGTCTATATTAATTCCATCTGGCTCAATATTGTCTTTGGCTGTGAACAAATATTGTATTTTTATGATTATTTGTCTTCCCAGAAATAAGAAAATTTTGGAAAAAAAATGACAAAGTAGTATGAAACTCAGCAATACGCATTCTTCTTTTTTTTTAAAGGGTTAAGATAACTCAATAATAATTTCTTAGCATCTCCTAAATATTTCCAACCTTGTTAAAAAATCAATTAACAAAGTTTAATGTTAATACAAATATGCAGAGGACAAATACCACTGATGGAAACAATAATCATTTGTGTTTTAAATTCATAAGCATTTCTACTGAGAACTCTTAAACTTCATTTTTAATTGATATTATATACTGATGGATCAGTTTACTATTTAATTAATGAAATGGTGTCTTTAGATAACTTGACTATTAATTGCCCAACTTGCGTATTTCGCAATTCCTTTGTTTAGCTTTATATATTTCATGCTACATTAGTGAATCCAATTAGGCTATTAACTCCTTGAGGGCAGTATCTTACCTTTGGGAATGCCCAGCACAGTACCTGGTATGTGTGAATATTTTATAAAGTTTTGTTACATGAATGTGCCACTGTATAACAAATTGACTGTGTACCAGTGTAGTTTAACACAAACTGCTTACAAAAATTAATAGAAATCCATAATTGTTTTTCAATCTTATAAAATTTTGCTTTGCATTTAATAAGGTAAAATTAATATTGTTAAATTACTCCAAAATAAGCCTTTAATATTAATTTTGAATATAAGATTATAAATAATAAATTAAGAAATACTGTAATACATTATACAAAAATGAAAGTATTTTTATTCAATTTATTGATGTTTCTTTTATGTTTTCTTTTTTTTTTTTTTTTTTTTGAGACGGAGTCTGGCTCTGTCGCCCAGGCTGGAGTGGTGCAGTGGCCGGATCTCAGCTCACTGCAAGCTCCGCCTCCCGGGTTCACGCCATTCTCCTGCCTCAGCCTCCTGAGTAGCTGGGACTACAGGCGCCCGCCACCGTGCCCGGCTAGTTTTTTGTATTTTTAGTAGAGACGGGGTTTCACCTTGTTAGCCAGGATAGTCTCGATCTCCTGACCCAGTGATCCGCCAATATTTATTTTAAAGAAAGAGAAAATAACATTTGTGCAAACATCATCACTGAGACATCTCCACAGATACAAAAATTGGAGTTTAATTAATAAACTTATGATAATATAAAGTAGCATATACAAATAACTCTTAACTAGCATTTTATTAATAAATCTTTCAAAGTAATTGTATTTAACTACCTAATTTAATCCTCAAAATAATGTATGGAGATAGATGAGAAGAAAATTTTTAAAAGGAAAAAGAAAAGCAAAGGTTCTGAACGGCCGTACAAGTGGCTTCTTCAGAAGTTGGAGCTAACGTTAAGTAAGGGCATTGGCAGGCTTCCGGTGTTACAAATGGCCTTCTAGAGACCATGAAGGATTTGTAATGGAGATAGCTGAAGTGTTGCTATTACTCTCCAGGATTCCATTCCTAACTGTGATGATTGTTGAATAATTTTTGCTTCTCACTGGGCCCACAGCAGTATGTGTTGGTCCACATCCAAGTCCTTAGGCTTAGGATACTAGAGAGAGGCATGAATTTATTCAAACTTGGCATTTCACCATCTGTTCTCATGCTTCTTGGCTCTGTCTGTTCATAATGACAAACTTTTCAGTAAGGAATTATAGCATTTGCCAATGATTTCCTTGGTGGGCTTCTTAATCTTGGAATAATTTATAAGGAGTAGATCCTGAACATAGTTCATGCTATTTCTACTGCAAAAGAGCATTACTGTTTTCATTTCCCCATTGCCTACAATATTCTTACTAAATATTTGTTCAATGAATTTTTTAAATAGTTGTATAAGGAACAACAGTTTTGTAGCACTCATTCTGAAGTTTACATACTGAAGAGGATCCAGATGAAACCTGAATATCAATCTGTTACCCAAATATTTTCAAAATTGTGTGGCTCTGCATCCAGAATATATAACTAAATCAAAATTTTAAACACTCATTGATTTACCCTTTTGAATGCATTTATTCATTTATTCCACAGATATATGTTGAGTATCTCTATATACTAAGCTCGCACTAGGACTAAAAAAAATTCTACATCAACATATTTCTAAATACAACTTACTATAATTGTACTATAAATATAAGCAAAACTCAGAGAGTTTGCAAAAGCTATTCAAGAATACAGTGCTTGCCACTATCATAAACTTTCTGACAGCTCCAAAATTCCTTGACATTCTTTTTTCAAATAATAGAGATTAAATGAACAGTCACTGATGCATTTTTTTAGAAGACTTTTTCCCTTTAGGTAAAACAACATCTTGTAGCTTGGCCGCAGAAATCTTTCACTGTTTGTTCACGTTAGCATGTGCAAATAAGATCTCACCTTTAATTAAAGTTGCATTGATGTGCTTTTGTTCTGAATAAATTTAATCTTAGAAGCTGCTGCTCTTTTTGTTGACATTAAGTGATAAACAAGAATGGGTTTGGAAAATATAAGGTGAAAAGATTACATAAAACTGAATCCATTTTAGATGTGGAATTTATTATTGATAGCATCTAGTTCAAACTTCCTACCTGTTCTTCTTTTCCTTCTTTTCAAATATTAGAAAACTGAGATTTAGAAAATGAAGTAATATTCCAATCAGTGGTAGAATGCAGTGTGGGACTCAAGCATCCTAAAATTAAATACAGTGTTTAATTAGACAAACTTGCCTTCTATGTCTTATATCTGTCATATTTTTGGCTGGCCAAAACCCATACCCTTCCCCCACTCCCAACTTCTCAGTTCCCAGATCTTTATTTATGGATGATTCTTCTTTGTGTGATCTTCTCAGTAGAACAATTTCAGCCACCCATTTTTCATTGCTTTCCATAATGAAAGCTTGAAAACTCAGGAGATCCTAGTGTACTTTTAATTACCCATGGATATTTTCAGAGAATAGACGTATGATCAACTTTGTAAATCATATGTCTACTACAAGTGTTTGTAGTTTGAGTTCTGACACACAAAATAGAGGCAACTGTTGGTTATCAGATAAATGCGCCATAATTAATTGAGATACTGTACAACACTAACAGCACTGAGCCAGATGGTTGCTCTGAAAGGACCCATGCATGTGAAAGATTAAAAGTATATAATTTATAATGCCGAACACTAGAACATCTCTTGGTTTCTGTTCATATTCGAAGCATAGACAACCAGCCTCTTGTAGAATCTCTACATCCTCCCCCTGATTTCCTTCTATTCCTCTTTCTCTTTGAAGTGCCTTAGTAAAAAATGTGTTTTAAAATATGTCTTTCATTAATGGTAAAATAAACACAAGCAAACAAGAAAAAAAGAGTTTGTACTTAGCCAGAATCCCCTCAGCAGGAAGTCTCTGCACATTAGAAAAACAGGAATACTATTGACTCCAAGTAATATAACTAAATCCTTGCACTGAAATAATACATTCTTATTCTGATTTTATTGAACCCAAAGCATTATAAAAATAATCAGGCATCATAAACATTATATTATGAAAAGACAACACTATTCTTTCATTATTTATGTTCAGTGTTTTTTAAATGTGTTCACAATATCATCAGTGAACATTTGCTGAGTTCTGAGTGTATGTTGACATTGTTCCAGATCTGCAGAAGTAAACTCAGAGATTTCTAATGCAATTCCAAGTTTGCTTTCTTCCAATAATAAGTGTAATAAGAAAAATGTCCTTGATGCCTAACAAGGATATTGTATAAGATCCAATGTGACCCTTCTTAAGAAGAAAGATGTTCTTCAATGCCTAGAAACACATTAAATACAACTGAATTACTAGAATTTCAGCCTATCGTCAAACCAAAACCTAAACCAAACCAAACCAAAACAACAACAAAAAACAAATGCATGATTAAAGGTAGCTCAATTGAATTGTATGGTATACATAGTGGATAAAACTCACTCTGTGAGGCCCCTGTCAATATATACAATTTAATTTTAAAAAATATTTCAAAGTTCATGGGGCTACATGCAGTATAGTAATTTATCAATTAGGATTTAGAATGATGGGAGAATAATTAGTCAGAAAGAAATAATTGCCCTTTTGCTTTTTTGCCTTATTAGTACACATGAGGGTCCTTTATGCTGTCTGGGCCCCATCTCTTCACCTTAATACCTAGGACAACCATCTCTTTATCTCTTTACCTACTTTACTGACAAGTGCACCATTTTTGTCTAATTTCATATCTTTGTTGTAAGAAAAAGGTAATAATGGTGCTAATGTCCACAATGAAACAGACTCTTTGGAATCTGTTTATATTGAAATAATATACTTTCTATATATTAGTATTACCGTAATATGATTTATTTAGTGTCATTTTTTATGACTGCTTCATTTATTATGCTGCCAGTAATAATGGATTTCAGTGACTCTCCAAGGTGGTAACTGTTCATTGATAGACAGCTGATGATAACCAAAAATGCAAGTCTTATCCAGATTTTGCAGAAAAAAAAAAAGTAAATTATAATTCATTTTAGTATTATGTTAAATTTGTTATTGGGGATTCTGTAGTGTAAACACAGTATAACACATCCTCCAACCATATCTTATTCTCTTGAACGTTTTAGACTGCAATCACTTCACCCCTGGAACATAATCTCCAGTGGTAACTCCATCTTTTTACCACCATTAGTAGGTAGAATAAGAAAGAGGCCCAGAAGTTGAATCAAAAGAACAGCCCAATTTGCCAAAAGAATGTTTCTCACCCAGGAGAGCATGATGCTACCACATAGCAGAGAAGCAACAGATAAAATATATTGGAAGCATCCACTGGCATTGTGAAGTGAATATCTTATACACCATAGAGTCACAGCCACTCCAGAAGAGTGCCTGACACATGGTGTGGATCCTGTAAAGAAGATGGGAAGAAAACCCTGGTGTCAGTGTCTGGAGGCACACAGGTTAAAAAATTTCCACCTATTGGTGCTATACACCTAAGGTAACTTCAGAGGCACTGCGAGGCAAAAGAACAAGTATTATTGGTTATCGGTGGCAAAATATGGAAAGTAAGATTCATCTTTACTCATCCTGAGTCCAGGGAGAATGAGAGACCCTAAATCAAGTCATTGGCACCATTCTGAGAGTGAAAAAAAAAAGGTTCCCTCTAGCAGGCATGAACCTGCTAGGCTTGCTCCTGGAAAAGGGCTCAGCCTCAGGACTTGTGACATCTTTATGGGCACTAGACCTGGATCTCCCCAGTGTATCAGGTCAACAGAAGGCATATGCAGGCTGGTTAGGAAAGAATGTAGAGAGTCACAGAGTGCCCTGAAGGGGAGAAATAGGTTCACACAGAACTCAGTGCAGTTTAAAGCATTCTATCCAGGTGTCACAGATGAACCACAGAGTTTCCAGAAGTTAGCTGGGAAGTTAAATAATTTCTCGGTTGGCATTTTCATCAACCAGTAAGAATCCAGCACCCAGTAAGAATCAGGTTTGACCTTTGGGCACTCTTTTTAAGTGGTACTTGGGATCTGGTAGCCCGGATGAAAAATTTTTAAGAAGACACTCTGAATGAGGCAGAGAGGGCACAACTTCGCCTGGGCCTAAGATTAGTGCTGCTCTGTTAAAAGTATTACAGATTTCCATTTTAGTATTTCAGAATACACATTTACACATTTTTGTTTATTTTTTACTATACTTTTTTCTCATTTTGTTTCCCTTCCTTCCTTATTGTTTCCTTATTTTCTTATTTTTTAAAATCTAGATAGGACCTAAGATTCAACTAATCTATCTCCTATCAATATACAGAATAGGAGAATGAAAGATGGTGCCGACTTAAGCAAAACTCTATGCAAACAGTTAGCCTAAGAGTTCTGAGAAAACAGATGCTATAGAAAAACTTAAATTGCGTCTACAACGCCAAAATGAACAGGCACAGCAAAAGACCAAGAAGTACTGACCCAGACAGGATAGAAGAAGGCAGATGCTAATTCATACCTAAAATAAGTAATTTGGCTCTGTAAGGATGCAGCAAAATGAACTATTTCACAGAGTTTTCACATGAAATATGTCACAGATGATTCCATGCTTCATTTAAAATTAGCACAAAAGAAGAAGAATGAATTGACAACCCAAAGGGGAGGGAAGAGCAGAAAGACAAAATAAGGCTGCCATTCAGAAATCAAAGTTGAACTGAATTACCTACTATTTGAGATTGATTATAGGTTGCAGGTTGTTTTAAAGATTAAATGTGTTTTCTTTTTTCAGAGAAATATATGAACATGATTAGATGACAGTCGGTGACACTGTGAAACTAAAAAAGGAAGTGTTTTTCAGTGTCTATCTTCCAGGAAGAATAAATTTAAGATTACATGTATAAGGATATATATAGCTTCAAAAAAAGGTGGGAACTAATTATTTGAACATGGAAACTCTGCCCTCCAATTTCTATAAAAGGAAAATAAAACTAAATTGTATTAATGCTTTTGTCATTTCCTTATATTTGGGGAGGTTTCCACAAGTAGATAAGTGGGCTTTCAGCCAGTGTGTTCCAAGTAACTCTCAGTAATCAACACTCAGAAAGAGAACACTCACCGCTTGATGCCACTGTAAGTGGGTTTTAATCTGCAAGCATTTAACTTCATACCATCTCAAAATATTCAGGGCTGAACATAGAAATAACTATGAAAACATCAAATTCCTTAGTGTGTATATGTGTATTGGAGTATTTACTAAAGAATAAAGAAGGTCATAACTAAAATTTTCTAAAGAAAAGCAGTTTTATATCTGGGTCATTAGATATTTCAATAGAAAAGCAGGAGGGGAGTGGGGCAATACTGCTGAATAAAACAAACCAACAATTGTGCCCTTCACAGTAACACCGAATGGAGCAACTATCCATACAAAAAGTGCCTTTATAAGAAGAATAAGTCAGATGAGTGATCGCAGTGCCTAGTTTTAATATCATATTTAGAAAAGAGACACTGAACTGGGTAGAAAAACAGTTTTGAATCACCTAAACTACCTCTCTTCCCTTCTCCCCATCCCTGAGAGCAGCCCTGTGGTTTGGAGAGAGAATCTGTATGCCTGGAGGTGGGATACTACAGCGATTGTGGGAATTTGCATACAAACTCAGTGCTGTCTTGTCACAGTAGAAAGGAATGTGGTAGCAGAACTCAGTCTCTGCCCATGGAGGCTACATTTAGACCAGCCCTAGCCAGAGGCAAATTGTTTGTTCCAGGGTTCAGAACCCAAATCCCAGCAAGCTCCACCACCACAAGCTAAAGGACTCTTGGGTCCTAAGTAAACTTGAAAGGCAGGCACAGGGACTGCAATTCCTGAGCAAGTCCTCATGTTGTGCTGGACTGAAAGCCACTGGACTTAGGGTGCATTTGATCTAGTAACACACCATCCTCAGTGACCGAGGTAGTGCTTGTGTCACACCTCTTCCAACACTGGACAGCGCACCAACTTGGATACCAGCTCAGTCCCAGTAGAATAGGGCAGCAGGCACAGTTAGAGGCCCCCATTCCAGGTCCTAGCTCCCAGATGACATTTCTAGACACATCCTGGGCCAGAAGGGAACCCACTACCTTGAAGAGAAGGACCCAGTCCTGGCAGGATTTATTGCCTCCTTACTTACTAAAGAGCTCTTGAGCCCTGAATAATGAACAGTCTTAGGCAGTACTCCCTGTAGGCCTTTACTGAGACTGAGAGTCTTGCTGGCTTCTGGTGTGACCCAGCATATTCCCACCTGTGGTAGCCACAGAAAGAGACTCCTGCTTGAGGAAAGAAGAGGGAAGAAAAAAAGGGGTATTTTTCTTACAGCTTGGGTACCAGCTCTGCCACAGTGGGGTAGAGCACCAAGCAGGCTCTTGGGGTCCCTGATTCCAAGCCTTAGACCCTGAGCCACAAGGAAGCCCACTGCCTTGAAGGGAGAGACCCAGGCCTGGCAGCATTCATCAAAAGCTGACTAAAGAGCCTTTGGCCCTAGCGTTAATATTGGTGGTTGCCAGGCAGTAGTTCCCATGGGCCTGGGGCAGTATTACTAGAGGGAGAGACTCCCTTGCTTCAGTAAAAGGGAGGGAA
This sequence comes from Macaca fascicularis, assembly GCF_037993035.2. Classification (NCBI taxonomy): domain Eukaryota; kingdom Metazoa; phylum Chordata; class Mammalia; order Primates; family Cercopithecidae; genus Macaca; species Macaca fascicularis. The sequence goes on from NC_088385.1 coordinate 94,187,700, forward strand.
GAGTGGCAAGGACTTTTTTCTGTGGCTTGGGTACCAGCTCAGCCACAGTAGAATAGAGCACCAGGTAGATTCCTAGGGTTCTCAACTCCAGGTCCTGGCTACTGGATAGCGTCTGTAGACCAGCTGAGAGCTGGGGGCAATGTGCCGCCCTGTAGGGAAGGACATTCGCCTGGTTAGATTTACCACCTGCTAATTATAGAGTCCTTGAGCTTTGAGCGAACATAGGCAGTAGCCAGGCAGTGGTCACAATAGACCTTTGATGAGACCCAGTGCTGTGCTGGCTTTTGGTCTGACCCAGAACAGTCTCAGAGGTGATGGCCACAAAGGTGCTTATGTCAACTCTTCCTCAGTTCCATGCAGCTCAGCACAAAGGGAGAGAGTCAATTTGTTTGAGGTATAATAAGAGAAGAGAACATGAGTCTCTGCCTGGGAATCCAGGGAATTTTTCTGGATCTTATCCAAGACTATCAAGGTGGTAACTCTACAAGTCTGGAAAAGACACAGCATTAATTAATTTGGGGTTCTCCCTAATGCAGATATGGCTGCATTGACCAACAAATTAGATCACAACACTCAAGTCCCTTTCAATACTGGAAAGCCTTCCTGAGAAGAACAGGTGCAAACAAGCCTAGACTGCAAAGATTACAATAAATACCTAACTATTCAGTTCCCAGACATCAATGAACAACAAGGAACAATACCATTTAGGAACGTATTCTCACCAAATTATTTAGTTTGTTTTTTTAACTTATTTAAGGCACCAGTGACCAAGCCCCAAAACAACAGATGTATGTAAGCTTTCAGGGAGATAACTCACAATCGCTGTCTTGAGGAAACTCATTAAAATTCAAGATAACACAGAGTAGAAATTCAGAATTCTATCAGATAAATTTAACTAATAACTTAAAATGATTAAAAAGAATCAAACAGATATCCTGGAGCTGAAAAATGCAATTGACATACTGAAGAATTCATCAGAGATGTAACAGCAAAATTGATCAAGCAGAAGAAAAAATAATGAGCTTGAAGATATTTGAAAATACACAGTCAGAGGAAACAAAAGAAAAAAAGAATGAAGAACACATACAAGATCTAGAAAGTATCCTCAAAGGGACAAATCTAAGAGTTATTGGTGTTTATTAAAGAGGAGGTAGAGAGATATTGGGGCATAAAGCTTATTCAATGGGATAATAACAGGAAACCTAGAGTAAGATATCAATATTCAAGTACAAGATTGTTCTAGAGCACCAAACAGATTTAACCCAGATATGACTACCTCAAGATGTATAATAATCAAATTCCCAACAATCAAAGATAACAAAAGGATCTTAACGTCAACAAGAGAAAAGAAACAAATAATATACAAAACAGCTCCAATGTGTCTGACAGCAGACTTCTCAGTGGAAAATTTATAGGCGAGGAGAGAATGGCATGATATATTTAAAGTACTGCAGGAAAAAATCCTTTAATCCTAGAATAGAATATCTAGCGAAAATATTCTTCAAACATGAATGAGAAATAGAGACTTTTCCATACAAACAAATGTTAAGGATTTCACCAACACCATGCTTGTCCTATGAAAAATGTTAAAGGGAGTTCTTCATTCTGAAAGAAAATGATGTTAATAGGCAATAAGAAATAATCTGAAAGTAGAAAACTCACTGGTAATAGTAAGTACACAGAAAAACACAAAATATTAAAGTGCTGTGGTTATGGTATGTAAACTACTCATCTTAAGTAGAAGGAATATATAATTAAACTATCAAAATAACAGCTATAACAACTTTTTAAGACATAGTTCAATAAAATATAAACCGAAATGACAAAAAGTTAAAAAATGGGGAGATGAAGTTAAAATGTAGAGTTTTTATTACTTTGTTGCTTCTTTGTTAGTTTGTTTATAAGTTTATGCAATCAAAGTTGTCATGTGTTTTAAGTAATGTATTACATTATTTGCAAGACCCAAGGCAACCTCAAATCAAAAAACGACAACAGATGCACAAAAAGCAAAAAGGAATAAATTAAAACATGCTACTAGAAAAGTCACTTTCACTAAAAGAGGGACAGGAAGTAAGCAAACACAGAAGAAATAACCAGAAAACAAATAACAAAATGGCAGGAGTCCTTACTTTTCAATAGTAGCATCACATGTAAACTCTCCAATCAAAAGACAGAATAGCTGAATAGAAAAGCAAATCGGATCTTTTTCCTACAAGAAACACACTTCACCTACAAAGACAAATAGATTGAAAATAAAGGGATGGAAAAAGATATGCAATGCAAATATAAATAAAATAAAGAAGAGGTAGCTATACTTTTTTCAGACACTATAGATTTCATAACAAAAACTATAAAAAGAGACAAAGATGGTCATCATATAATGATAAAGGTGTCAATTTAGCAAGAAGATGTAACAATTGTAAATATATACGCACCCAAGGTTGGACCACTTAGATATATAAAGCAAATATTATTAAAGAGATATAGACAACAATACAATTGTATATCAAGACTTTCAACCTCCTACTTCCAACTCTGTGAGAAGTGACAACGTGCTAGTAGCCCTTCCTCACTCTCGGCAGCTCCTCGGCCTCCGGGTCCACTCTGGCTGTGCTTGAGGAGCCCTTCAGCACGCTGCTGCACTGTGAGAGCCCCTCTCTGGGCTGGCAGAGGCTGGAGCCGGCTCCCTCTGCTTGCAGAGAGGTGTGGAGAGAGAAGCGCCAGCGGAACCTGGGCTGCGCATGGCGCTCCCTGGCCTAGTTGCAGGTGGGCACAGGCTTGGCCGGCCCCACACTCAGCTGCTGGCCGGTGCTGCCCGCCCGAGCTATGAGGGGTTTAGCACCTGGACTGGCAGCTGCGGAGGGTGCACTGGGTTCCCTGGCACTGCCAGCCCGCCACTGCCACGCTCAAATTCTCACCAGGCCTCAGCCGCCTCCCCGTGGGGCAGGGCCCGGGACCTGCAGCCTGCCCTACCCCCCATGGCACCTGGTCCCATCCACCACCCAAGGGTTGAGGAGTGCAGGCATGTGGCAGGCAACTGGCGGGCATCTCTGCCCACGCCCCCGGATCCACTAGGCTAAGCCAGCTGGGCTCCTGAGTGGGGTGGGGACTTGGGGAACATTTATGCCTGGCTGTAGTATTATAAATGCACCAATCAGCACTTTGTATCTAGCTAAAGGATTGTAAATGCGCCAATCAGCACCCTGTGTCTAGCTCAATGTTTGTAAATGCACCAATCAGTGCTCTGTGGCTAGCTAACCTAGTGGGGACTTGGAGAACTTTTGTGTCTAGCTAAAGGATTGTAAATGCACCAGTCAGCACCCTGTCAAAATAGGCCTATCAGCTCTCTGTAAAATGGGCCAATCAGTTCTCTGTAAAATGGATCAATCAGCAGGATGTGGGTGGGGTCAGATAAGGGAATAAAAGCAGGATGCTGAGCCAGCAGGCAGCTGCTGGGGTCTTCTTCAAGGCTGTGGAAGCTTTGTTCTTTTGCTCCTGGCAATAAATCTTGGTGCTGCTCACTTTTTGGGTCCCCGCCCGCCTTTATGAGTTGTAACACTCACTGCGAAGGTTGTCAGCTTCACTCCTGAAGCTAGCGAGATCGATCACAAACCCACCAGAAGGAAGAAACTCTGGATACATCTGAACATCTGAAGGAACAAACTCTGGACACACCATCTTTAAGAACTGTAACACTTACCGCGAGGGTCTGTGGCTTCATTCTTGAAGTCAAGGAGACCAAGAACCCACCAATTCTGGACGCAGTTGGACAGATCATCAGACAGAAAATCAACAAGGGAACATTGGACTTAATCTGCATTATAGAACAGATGTACCTAATAGATATTTTAAAGAACATTTCATCCAATGTCTGTGGCATATGCATTCTCCTCAGCACATGGATGCTTTTCCAGGATAGACCATAGGTTAGGTCACAAAATACATCTTAAAAAATTTAAAAACCATTTAAATTATATAGGGTATTTTCTCTGACTACAGTGGAATGAAACTAGAAATCAATAATGAGAGGAAATCTAAAAACTATGTAAACCCATGGAAATTAAACAATATCCTTCTGAATAACCAGTGGGTCAATGAAACATTTAAAAAGGAAATTTTGAAATTTCTTAAAACAAATAAAAGTGGAAACACAACATGCATAAACCCGTAGGATACAGCAAAAGCAATACAAAGAGGAAAGCTATACCAGTATGCACCTACGTCAAAAAATTAACAAAACTTCAAATAAACAAGCTAAAATGTGTCTTAAAAACTACAAAAGCAGGAGCAAACCAAACCCATAATTAGTATAAGAAAAGAAATAACGAAGATAGGAGAAAAAAATAAAATTGAAAAGAATACTAAAGATCAATGAAATAAAAAGGTGGACTTTTGAAAAGATAAACAAAATTGTCAAGTCGTTAGCCAGACTATGAGAGAGAGTAGACACAAATAAAATCAGAGATAAAAAAATTAAACATTATAACAAATATCAAATAAATGTAAAAGATTATTAGCGTCTACTATGAAGAGCTATATGCCAACATATTGGAAAATCTAGAAGAAATGTACAAATCCCTATAAACATGCAACCTACCCAGATTGAACCATGAAGAAATTCAAAACATTAACAGATCAATAACAAATAGTGAGCTTGAAGTTGTAATGAACAAAAAACCTCCCAGAAAAGTCCACGACCTACTTTTTTCACTGCTGAATTTTAGCAAATATTAAAAGAAGAACTAATAGCAACCTACTCAAACTATTCCAATAAATAGAGGATTAGGAAATACTTCTAAACTCATTCTTTGAAGTCAGCATTACCCTGATACCAAAACAATACAAAGACACATCAAAAAAGAAAAACAAACAATAAAACTGCAAGCCAATGTCCCTGGTGAACACTGATGCAAAAACCCTCACGAAAATACTAGCAAACTCAATTCAGCAACACATTAAAAAAATTATTCATCATGACCAAGTGAGATTTATCCCAGGGATGCAAGGATAGTTTAGCATACACAAATCAATCAATGTAATACATCATATCAGAATGAAAGCCAAAACCCCATGATCATTTCAGTTGATGCTGAAAAGGCAGTTGATAAAATTCATCATTTCATTATGATTAAAAATCCAGAAAAACAGGGTATAGAAGGAACATACTTCAACACAACAAAAACTATACACAACAGACTCACAGTTAATATATTGAACAGGAGAAAATAAAGGAAAGTCTTTCCTCTAACATCTGGAACAAGACAAACATCCCCACTTCCACTACTCTTATTTAACATAGTACTGGAAGTCCTAGCTAGAACAATCAGACAAGAGAATGAAATAAAGGGCATCCAAATTGGAAAGGAAAAAGTCAAATTTTCCTTGTTTGCAAATGATATGATTCTTATATTTGGAAAAACCTAAAGAGTTGACCAAAAATCTACTAGAACTGATAAACATATTCAGTAGATTTGACTGATACGAAATCAACATACAAATATTAGTAGCATTTTTGTATGCCAACAATGAACAATCTGGAAAAGAAATTAACAAAGTAATCCCAATTGCAATAGCTACAATTAAAATAAAATCCCAGAAATAAAGTTAATCAAAGAAGTGAAAGACCTTTACAATGAAAACTATAAAATGTTGATCAAATAAATTGAAGAGGACAGCAAAAAAGAAAATATATTTCATGTTCATGGATTAGAATAATCAATATTGTTCAAATGTCTATACTACCAAAAGCAATCTACAAGTTCAATGTAACCCCCATGAAAATATCAATGACGCTATTCACATAATTAGAAAAAAGAATCCTAGAATTTATAAGGAAACACAAAAGACCCAGAATGGCCATCGCCACGCTGAGCAAAAAGAACACAAATGGAGGACTCATGCTACCAGACTTCAAATTATACTATAAAGCTACAGTAATCCAAACAGCATAGTGCTTGTATAAAAATAGATATTTAGACTAATGGAATAGAATAGAGAACCCAGAAATAAATCCATATGTCTACAATGAACCCATTTTTGGCAGTGGTTCCAAGAACATACATTGAAGGAAGGACAGTCTCTTCATTAAATGGTGCTGGGAAAACTACATATCCATATTCAGAAGAATAAAACTAGATCCCTATCTCTTGTCATATACAAAAATCATACAAAAAATGAATTAAAGACTTAAATCTAAGACCTTGAATTATGAAATTATTACAAGAAAATATTAAGAAAACTCTCCAGGACATTAGGCTGGGCAAAGATTTCTTGAGTAATATCCCACATGTACAGGCAACCAAAGTAAACATGGACATATCAGATCACATCAAATTGAAAACTTCTGCACAGCAAAGGAAACAATCAACAAAGAGACAACTCACCGAATGGGAGAAAATATTTGAAAACTATCCATCCAAAGGATTAATAATCGGAATACATAAAGAACTCAACAAACTCTATAGGAAAAAATAGAATAATTTGGTTGAAAAATGGACAAAACATCTGAATAGATGTTTCCTCAAAGAAGACATGGAACTCACAAAAAGTTGTATGAAAAGGTTCTCAACATCAATGACCATCAGAGAAATACAAATCAAAACTATAATGAGATATCATCTCACCCCAGTTAAAATGGCTTTTATCCAAAAGACCAGCAATAACGAATGTTGACAAGGATGTGTAGAGGAGAGAACCCTCATGCATTGTCGGTGAGAATGTGAATTAGTACAGCCACTATGGAGAACAGTTTGGAGGTTCCTAAAAAAAACTAAAAATAGAACTATTATATGATACAGCAATCCCACTGAAATCCCAATGAAAGGCAACAATTATATCAGAGATATCTGCATTCTCATGTTTATTGCAGCACCATTCACAATAGCCAAGATTTGGAAGCAACCTACATGTCCATCAACAGAGGAACATGTGAGGAAAATGTGGTACATATACACAATGGAGTACTATTTCGCCATAAAAATAAAATCCTATCATTTGCAACAGCATGATGGAACTGGAGAACATTATGTCAAGTGAAACAAGCTAGGCAAGGAAAGACAAACTTCACATGTTCTCACTTATTTCTGGAAGCTAAAAATTCAAACAATTGAACTCATAGAGATAGAGAGTAGAATGACAGTTGTCAGAGACTGGGAAGGGTAGTGAGGATACAAAAGTGAGCGAAGGAAAGTTGGGATGGTTAATGGGTATAAAAATATAGTTAGAATGAATAAGATCTACCATTTTAAAGCACAACAAGGTGACTACAGTCAACAATAATTTAGTATATATTTTAAAATAATCAAAAGTGTCTAAGAGGATTGTTGTAACACAATGAAAGGATACATGCTTGAGGTGATGGCTACCCCATTTATCCGGATATGATTATTGTGCATTATATGACTGTATCAAAATATCTCATATACTCCATAAATATATACACATACTATGTATCCACAAAATTAAAATTAAGAAAGAAAATCACTGAAGTTAATTTAATAAAGATTTTATTTTTCTCATCCAATTGATAGAAATAAATAATACTTTTCAAAGTCCAATATTTCAAAGGTAAAATTTTTGACATTAGGTCAATGTTCCAAATCCAATTGTATTGAAATAGATTTATGCATTATTAACACATATTTTGGTGGAGATTATTTTCATATAACTTTTTTTTAACTAATTTAGATGAAAGTGGTTAAGAAATGTAGTTGGAATTGCCCATGGGTTATATATAATCTATGACTGCAACAATCGAACTTAGAATAGCCTATCAATCTAAATAGAAGATAAAATTAAAAAAAAAATTTTTTTTGTACATTTGACTTTTTTTCTTTATTTTTTTATTTCTGTAAATGTAAAGGGCACAAGGGTAGTTTTCTTACCTGGATATGTTGCATAGTCGTGAAGCCTGGATTTTTTTAAAAGTATAATTACAGAGTAATTAAACTAGAAAATTAAGTGTGAAAAACCTAACATTAAACTTTAAAAAAGAATGACATGACAAGTGCTTTCTTTATTTGCTACTTATCACTGAGAGGTTTCAGAAATGTTTCAGCCTTTGAAGAACTGCTTTGTAAATCAGCAGTTCCGTAACAATGGTACTAAATATTTAAAGAGTTCACTAGGGTTGATTACATCTTATTTATAATCAGTTGGAAATGCTTAATCAAAGTAATCAATGAAAAGAAGCCTCAACACTTCAGATTTTGAATCTTTTATTAAATTGTAATTATTTAAAACAAACTCTGCCAAGAAGTTACAGAAATTTATTCTTTTAAAACAAGGATGAAACTGAAAAGAATTAATAATGAGAATGTATACAATGTACATGATTTAAATTGAAAGTCTGTAATTAAGTTTTAATATTTCAACCTACAGTAAGAAGGAACTCCTGTTTTTAATTGGATAAATTTGTAACTGGAACCTGATAGAAAAAAAAACTGAAAAAAAAATCTAACTTTACAGCATCTATATATAGCATTTAAAAATCCTACTAATAGAAATAATGTAAACCATTTTATTTGCAATAGATATTTTTTAAAACAATTGTGCTGAAATATTGATAAAATTTAGTAACACATGTATGATTAAAATATTTTCCATTTAGCTGAATTTCTTCAGCAACGATACAGAAAATGTTATCTCAAAATATTGGTCTTTCAAGAAAGATCAGTTGAAGGTGTTAGAAATTTCAAATTTTAAATCTATTAATCATAGAATAAAATTTTGAAAAGTGTTGCAGATATTTTTACCTGAAACAAAAATAATGTGCCCATATTTAAAAAAAAAAATACTTTTTTCAGAAAAATACCAGTGTTGTGGTGCTAGAGACAGATGTGACTAAGAAACTCATTAAGACTTGCATATGTCCCAGGTATAATTATTCTGCCTATGTTTAGGAAAACAATATAAAAACTTATTTTTTTTATTTTGCCTTAATGTATACAGATAGGGGTTATTTTTATTTCTTTAGAAATAATTTAATTTTTCAAGAAATAATTTTTCAAAAGTGTTTTGAATACTTTGAAAAGTAGTGAATACTTCACATCTATAATTAATAACACTGTACCGTACACTTAAAAACGTGTTGAGAGTAGATATCATGTTTAGCGTTCTTACTACAATTTTAAAAATCAGTATAATGAAAGCAATATGCCAGTCTCCCACTCTTTCTCTCTTATACATCTAGCATTTCAGTTTTTCTAACAAATAAATGCATATTCTAAACAAAATGCTTCACTCGAGTTAGAAATAACTTTTCAGAGACTGAATAGTTTTACTCCCAATCTTTAGTTTAAACCACTATTATAAAACAAACTGTAAGACTTCATGCCCTACAACAGGAACAAACACTTTAAGATCACGACGTGGATCACTGGCCGGAGTACTCTACAACTTGGTAAGATGTATTGAGTCACAGAGAAGCTGAGTAGATTGATCCAAGATCATCACACAGCCAGTAAGCAGATAAGCCAGAAGGTAAACCAAGGCAGTGAGCTTCCCTACTCCATCTGTACCCAGCTAACTACAGGATATTATCTTTCACATCAACTACAGTGTTAGAGTTCTTCTCCTAATTGTTTCATAATTACTTCAAAATTTTATCTCAATTAACTTGATTTTAAGCTTCATAAATATATAAATCAGGCTTTGCAACTTTGATCATTTTCCATTTCCCACTCATTATGCAGTACCTGGTTATGTTTGTTTCCAATTATACTCTGGCAAAGCTCAAGCAAGCAGATAGTGAATATTTGCAGAATGATTGATTGACTTTCAAAACAGAAATATAAGTAGACTCATAAAAGTTACAATAGGAAGATTTTTAGAAATTTAATTATTTTAAACTATCTTTTCTGGTCGGCGTTCAAAGATCCAGTAGGAAATGGGGAAGAAATAATTTTTAAAAAATCTTTCAGCAATTCACAATTTAATGTTTATGGTAATTATTTCAACTATCTAAGCTGTAGAAATAATCACAAATACTAACTTTAGTTGAAACATTAGAGGTCACTGATCCTAATCTCATGAATGCAAGATTACTTATAAACTGGCTTTTTTCATGTGCATATGTATTCATGGTATAATTTTTTAATGTTTTAAATTTACAGAAGCACAAATTCTTCCTTGTCCATTAGTCTAATAACATTTCCTTTAAAAAATCTTCAGTGTCATATTGTTTTTTAAGGACTCTAAAGAAAGCTTATTATATAATTGTATTTTTTTTCTTTTTATCAGTCTTGTAGCATCAAAATTTATCCTTCTGTGTTTTTACAAAATTATTTCCCGGTTTCAGAATAGTAAGCTTAATAAAGCATTATCAAGCCTCTACTTCCTAATTTGTACACAAATTTTATTACCTTTCAATATATAAAGTGATTCTGGAATACTTCCAAGGTTGAGTGATTATATGTTAATGCAATGAAAGTTATTTGCAATATTATTTTTAAATACAGCTTTGGAATTAAGGCTGATTGTATCTGTTCTTTAAGTGCCTGAAACATCCTGTCAGTACATCTGCTTAGCTAAGTGAGTAAGGGACAGTCTCAAATGCTGTTTCTGCATTAACTGAAAACGTATTGGTCGTAAACAAGAGACATCACACAATAAGAGGCATTAGAGTGAGGTTGGTCTCTGTCCAACTTATATTTGTTTCATCTATTAGAGAAAATAACCTAGAAATATGAAATACAGGTGTTGACTCCACACTGTCATTAAAATAATTGATTAGAGGTCATTTTACTGCCATTCAGGTAGATGTTTGCTGTGAGAAATATATTCAGAGTTTGGGGATTGTAGAGCAGAAAGCTTATTCATTAAATTACTGACAACATTAATTTGGATGAGATTGGTGGCACCTTAGAGAATAGGATAAAATTTTAATAACCTGACAAGGTAAAGTGTAGGAGGATGTCAACAAGATAAGTTTTAGTATTGAGGTCAAAGGAAACGAATTTACCTTAGAGGAAAAACAAACTACCTAAATACCTGAATAAAAGATAATATTTGCAGAGATATGGCAAAAATATATATACATATACAAATAATATTATGTAATGTTAATTAAAATGTTTTTACAAGTAAATAGAAACCTTTTAATAATTATTTTAAAATCAATTATGGTTGATTTATTTCTATTTAACTTTAAGCCTAAACGGCTGAATCATCCATCCTTTTATTCATCCATTCACATTTTCATGCTTATATGCATTTATTAGCCCGAAAATATTTAATGAGCCCTATTATTCTTCCTTTTGCAAGAGACCTGCAGTAAAAGAATAGGTAAACTCTAAACCATTCACTTTTCTAGCAGATATCCCATGTGACTTAGATTGTAAGAACAGATCAAACTGAAAATTCAGAATTCCTTTATTCATGTTGTGTCACTGAGTAAAACATCCCTTTGGTTATGAACTAAATGTTTCTCACAAATTCGTATATTGAAGACTTACCCCTCAATGTGATAGTATTTGGTGGTGAGCTCTTTGGGAGATCATTAGGTTTAAATGTGGTCATGAGGGTAAGGCCTCCATGATGAGATTAACAACTGTGTAAGAGAAGGAGAGACTAAAGCTGTATTTTTCTCCCCCTCCACCATGTTGAGGATATAGTGAGAAGCCAGCTACCTCTGTGGTAGGAAGAAAGCCCTCCCCAGAAGTCAGATTCACAGGTGCCTTGATCTTGGATTTTCCAGCCTCCAGAACTGTAAGAAATAAATATCTATTGCTTAAGCCACCTAGTCTATGGTATTTTGTTATAGTAGCGCAAGCAAAGACATCTTCTACTAGTCTTTGTTTAAATGAATTAAACTCATCTATTATTTAGAACTCAATACCTTAACGCCTCAAAATATGCCAGGAGTTGAATTTTCTACTTAAAGAATAATGAAAGTCAGAAAGCTGACACTGAATTAAGGTAATATTATATAATAAACCATATCTTTATGATTTTACTTTCTTTTTAAGCATGGGTGAAATCTATCAGAAATATTTGTCTTTAAGAAACATAAGTGCTATTTTAGAATTTTTATATACAAATGAAATGATATTTATTGGTGATATACTAACAAAGCAAAAAGTATGTTATTTAAAATAAGATGCATGTTTTTATAATACCATACCACAATAAACAATAATTATCAGATCTTGAATTTATTAAGTGTTTTTTCCTCAATAATATGAAATTTTACATGTGAGACCTTAGCCTCATTATTAAAATAATATATGTAAATAAAATAAGAGATGGAAGAGACAGTAATAGATACGCTGGAATGGGCATATAAATTTTTGCAGTGGTTGAAAACAGCTTTTGAAAGTGTTCATAAGAGGAGTAATAGTCTACATTACATAGGACAGTAATCAGTTAAATAAGGTCTTTCAAAATCTTCCACTTTGATTTCTTCCAGACAGTCCTAGTTCTCATCTCTAACTCCCTCCCACCCTCACTTCACTTAGTTTTGTCAGACACCAATTTTGCAACATGGAAAGAAAGCGACTAGAAACAAAGAGATGATGAAGGAAAAAAAAAAAAAAAAAAAGCCCATCATTCCCAGCTTCTACCTAAGGCAAAAACCAAGCTGAAAGGGAGGGATTTCAAAGTGAAACCAAGACCTACCTCAAGACTACTAAGAGAACTGGATATTTAATAGTGCCTGGAGAAATGCTACCATGAATTGACCATACAGTAATAGCATTTGCCTAGATATCAGCCAAAGTATGGTGAAGAACTAGTGTCAGAGAATAAACATCAAGGTGTAAGGGGAAAAAAATTGAAGTCTTTTTATGATTAAACAGTGCTTATTTAAGTAAGAATTAGAACTCCTTTGTATCAAGTATCACCCAAATATTTTTATATATCATTTGAACCTGTGTGTATTTACATGTTTACATGCACTCATCCTCATAACTTGTGTCTCATTTGATATTGATTGCTACTTTATTATAGATAAGATAAATCAGACTTAGAGATATTATGTAACTTGCCTAGGTCCAGGATTGCCAGATTTAGCAAATAAAAATATAAGATGTCTGGCTAAATTTGACTTTCAGATATGAATTTGTGTTTGTTTGTTTGTTTGTTTGAGACGGAGTCTCGCTCTGTAGCCCAGGCTGCAGTGCAGTGGCGCCATCTCTGCTCACTGCAAGCTCCACCTCCCGGTTTCACGCCGTTCTCCTGCCTCAGCCTTGGGAGTAGCTGGGACTACAGGCGCCAGCCACCACGCCTGGCTAATTTTTTGTATTTTTAGTAGAGAGAGGGTTTCACCGTGTTAGCCAGGATGGTCTCAATTTACTGCCCTCGTGATACGCCTGCCTTGGCCTCCCAAAATGCTGGCATTACAGGCGTCAGCCAACCGGGCGCGGCACATTTTTTTAATGTAAAAGTACTTGGGATATTCTTATATTAAATAATCTTCCATTTTTTTACCGGAAATTCAAACTGAACTGGGTGTTCTATGTTTTACCTACCACTCCTATTTATATCACGCAGCTGCTAAATGGTTGTCGCAGAATTTGAAATCAGTTCTGCAGGATCTGTATACACTTTTGTCCCTGTAGGTCTATGGTCTCTTTCAGAGGAGAATAACTGGCAGCTTAGTTGTCTCTTCGTCCTGTTGAATATCAGAATCTTCCCCTACAGCTTTTGGCCTGATTCATTTCCAGTGTCCCGTGCTGAAATCCACTATCGCATCTCTCTATATGGTTCTTACTGATCCAGTGGCATAACTCATCTCAAAGATGTGAAGAACGTAGTCGTCTCAGTTTCTGTGGTTGTGTTTAGTATTTCCCTGATGTTAAGGGCCTCCAAATAATTTTGACATTTGTCCTAAATCAACACTATGCTTCCTAGTGCTTACCCAATTTGCATTTTACAAGCCTCTTAGCTTCCACTACCAATCAGATATTCTGGGCTAGTGGTTTTCCAAGCTGCTTTTGCAGACCAGAGCTTTTCTTGAAACAGAAAATATTTTATTTGTAAAAATATAAAAATCTAGTCTGGATAAAACTGCATAAAATATATTTGATGCATTCTATTTAGTCATATGCTTTAGAATTAAACCAGATGTGATACACTGTTTAGTTGTTCTGTTGGTATTAATCTTGTCTTTTGTGAGGTGTTGTTTTCTTACTGTTTATTATCAAGGTAAAATACAAAATAAACAGGTATGAAAACAGAGTCAATTAGAGTTTCAAGAAACTAAAATAAGAAAATCAGATATTTTCTTTGGAAATGTTATAATTTTCCTAGGGAACTTAAATAAATATTATAACAGAGAACAAAATAAAGTCTAATGGGCTTATGAACAGGAATTAGATTTATGAACAGCATAGGTTATTCAGCTTGATAAAGAAAACGAAAAAATATACACTTAGAGAAAGTCAGAGAATTACTTAGAATCCTCTGGTGAACACAACATTAGACTATATTTTTGGAAATGTTTTAGCTGAGAAACACTTGCCTCTAGGAGTTTTAATCAAAGGAGGAACCCAAAAGCAATTAAAATAATACATATACAAGTATAAAGGTATAAGCATATATCATAAAAGCACGTAACATACTTTCTATACACATGTGCCCCAAACAAAATTCTATTTTTATTACATGTTAATATAACAATGTGAAAAACTTTGAAAATAAACTAGTTGCACTGAGCTTCAAAAGTGCTATGTATTTTAAAAGAATTTTTGAAAGGAGGAATGGAATTCCTGAAGTGACTTGGTAAGTACAACAAATGTAGCTATTTGGAACAATTTCAGGAAAGTAGTAAGCCTATAAATGAACTCTGAAAGTAGAGAAAGCCATGGATTAGAAAGGAATAATGGCAACTTGATATATCAGGAGAAAAAGCAAAGTGAAAATGGCACGTATGTTTACTTTGACTAGTGCAAAGGTATATGAGAGACACTGTGTTATGTGAATTATGGAGGGAAACATTAGATATTTGGTAAAGAGAAAGTGCTGCAGATTACTAGAGTAGTGAGAAAAATATTCTTTTGCTTCTGAGAAATCAGTAAGGAGAATAAATTAATTTAAATGTAAACAAAAAAAATAGTTTGATTAGATAGTAGCAAACAGTGGTGTGCTGAGCTGGCTTTTCAGTACAAAAGATTTAATCATTTAAATGTCAGTATTTTTAAATTTACATGATGGAAATCAGTCAATGCTACAAGTCAAGGTTTCATTTGCTTTTGTAGGGAGTGAGTTTACCAGCATGCAATACAACTGATTGTTATAACTTGAAATCAGTTTCCAAATAACCTAATGGAAAATATGTTTGGGAATGTTTTGAGAAAAAAATGCCATCACTATCTCCTTCTTAAATTATTTCTTATATTATTTAGTAGGTCAAAAGTCAGAACATAGTTTCCTCAGTAAAAATTATACTCGTATACCTTTGCACTAATCAAAGTAAAAATTATACGTGTCCTATTTCTGGAGGAAAATTTTTCTAATTTTTCTGGATTGATTTGTGACATATTCATAATGTATCATTATTATTATGAATATATTATAACAATGAATATTAATATATTCATTATATTATTATGAATATATTAATCTATATAAGTCTTTTAAGATAACACTAAAAGACTTCAGTGTTTCTTAAAGAATGAGAAATAAAGCTAATTTGTATTTAATAAAGAGAAAGCATCATTAAATGAATAAAATAAAATGAATAAAATGTATAAATGAATATATGTATAAGAGTGAGATGGAACAAATCTATGTCAAAAAATATATCTTCTAATTTTAAAAAAATGTATCACTTTCCTTTTGTTACATGTTTACATGTCAGTTTATGAAAAACTTAGAGGCTCAAAATTTATGTTTGTCTTGGTGCTTTAAATGTTAATTATGTAATGATGTTTTATTAGATTAGGAAGCATTGGGCCACAAATAGTGCCAGGGCTTTAAAATGTATTTGCAATTGTATCCCTCAAGGTTAGTAATAAATAAAAATATAGGGCATAAAATGGCTTGTCACAGATAAAGCATTTACACACTACTGCTTCCTCAGGATTCACTTGCTTGAATAAATATCCCAAATGAATATACCATATAAAGCAAAATATTGCATTTGCTAAAATAAATACACATTCAAATGTGCACAGCTAAAGATGGCTACAGCTCTTAGAGAAATAAATAGGGCTCAGTCTAGAATGAATGTAAGACATTGAAAGAGGCATAAAACAGTTTTACAGAACATGATAAAATGAATACTGCACCATTTAAAACTGATTGACAGGTAATGAACTATAAAATCTATATTGAAATGAAAATGACATAGAGAAAGAATAACACATGGTCTTATTCCTACAGTCTTAGGGTTGAAAAATGGGAAATTTTCTAAACCACCAGCTCGCAGAAATTAACCAAATTAAAAACTGATGATAAATCTATGTGCTGTGATTGAATTAGCTAGTTCCTGAGAAAAAGAAGTGCAATGCAATTTATGAGGTATTAGAATTATATTCCTACTCATATCAGATTGAATTAGTAGTTGAAAATAAAATGTTTCCTGAATATACGTGTGTTTATGTACGCATCCTTATGTTTCTAAATAATTCTTCATTTACTAGAAGATTTAAACATATGTTAGAGAATTACAATTTGCATCTTAGCCTATCAGCATACCCATGCAGATCTTCTATTGCTAGTTTATAATTTGTTAGTCTAAATGTTGTATCCATAACTAGAAAACATTGAGTTTTCTTGCAAGTTTTGATATGATCATTCTACATGAAATTTTACCTGTGGTACTCACAAGAATGATGCCTTTATATCTACCTTTATGTCTTTTTTCCTTGCTTAAAGGATCTGACAGGAAAAAATTGCAGGGTTTTTATGGTTAGCAGAATGGAAGTCTGCACTAAAGTTTGCATTGAAGCCTACCATTAAAAAATGAAACTAAAACTTATTTTTATAAATGAAAAACAGTATGAAGTTACAATTATGTAAATATATTACAAGCCCATTTCAAGATACAAAAACACATGACTCAGCTATCATTTATTGATAACTTATTTGCCTGCATTATGGACTGAATATTTGTGTCACCCCCAAATTTATACGTTGAAATGCCACTTCCAGTGTGATGGTATTAGGAGGTGGTGCCTTGGGAAATTATAGATTATAAGGGTGCATCTGTCATTAATGGGATTGGTGCCCTTATAATGGACTGAAGAAATCAGAGTTCTATCCATTATGTGAAGACACAGCTAGAAGGCACCATTTTTGAACCAAAGAGCAAACACTCATCAGGCATAAACTCTGCCTTAGTATTGGACTTTCCCCCAGGATGGTGAAAAATAAATTTCTGTTCATCATAAGTCACCCAGTTCATGATATTTTGTTACAGCAGCCAAAATGGGTTAAGATAGCCAGGTTCTACTCTAGAAACTTTATGTAAATTAAAATGATTTATTTTCATACTGGACCCCTACATAATATGCAATGCTATCATTCCTGATTTACTAATGACAACCCTAGAGGTGTTAAGCAAATTTTCTAAATTTGCACAGGTAGTAAGTGGACACAGCCAAGATTCAAACCTGGTAGCCTTACTCACAAACATGGGTTTTTGTAACCATAACACAATTAAATATTTTTTTGAACACGTATATACACTAATGGTATATCTAAATACCTTAGATGGAAGTTTGTTACTTGAGTTCTACTGAATATCAATCTTTGACCCAAGGCCTAGATCAATAGATACATAATTAACACTGGATGCTAATTCTTTAATATAAAGAAGGAATTCGTGCTAGGAACATTACTAAAGGGCATACTTCAAATAAACTTGTTGAAATAAAAGAATATAATCTATAATGATTACACAGATTGGAGAACTGTCTAATGTATCTTAATAAAGCTGAATTGATTTTTATCTTATTGCCACTTTACTTACAATAGCTCATCAATTTCTTTATTTATGTTCATTAAAGCGTAAACTTACTTCTGTTACCTACAGTCACTGAAAATGTTGAGGTCCACTTATAATGTACAGAAAAGACTCTAAAGTTTCTAAAGACTTACCTTTAAATATGTTGGTTTCAAGGGGGTCTATAAACCCTCTGAAAAATCTGCACATATATATGTGTATATGGGTTTCGTCCACAGAGAAAACCTGTGGCTTTTTTTAGACCACTGAGCCAATTTTTTGGAGTATATAACTCAATTTTTCTTCTAAATTCTTACAATTCTATAGTTGTCAAGAAGATGACAGATAGTGGAAAAAGAGAAACAGAGAGACGTTGCCAACGAAGATTGTGTAATGGTTGAAAGAACATGTTTGAGAGAGAGGCTACAGTTTTGAATCTTGACCATGGCAACTAACTATCTGTGTGAACTTGGACAATTATGTCAATTTCTCTGTTCCCTAGGTTTGTCATCAGAGAATTGGGGAAAAATAGTAGCACATTGCAGTGCTATATGAAATTAAACAATTTTACTATACATAAATCTTATAGAGTTATAAAACCTCAGTTTGAGTCCTATGTCTTTACTTAGTTACTCTGTGACCTAGGAAAACTCAATTAATTTATGTTTGTAAAATTCAGGTCACTGGCATTTAAATTGTTAAAATAATGACTCTTCTAAATATCTATGGCAATATAACAAACCACCTCAAGCTTAGTAGCTTGAAACAATCAATATTAATTTTGCTATTTAGGCAGGGTTCAATGGAAACAACTCTTGTCTCTTTCACAGAGCATGAACTGCTGGCTGTGACTCAATGACTTGGGCTGAAAGCATGTGAAGGCTCCCTGCCTCTTGTATCTGGTAGTTGATATTGACTGTCACATGGCATCTGAATTGGACTCTCAATAGAAATATCTACACGTAGCCTCTCCATGTGACTTCTCGACTGCCTCATAGCATAGTGGTTGGGATCCAAGAATGAGAATCCAAAGAAAACTAGGGAGACACTATATTGTTTTTATGTCTAATCTCAGAAATCACATGATATCATATCTGCCATAATAATAAGCATATTCAAATTCAAGAGGAGGGAACATGGATCCCACTACATGAAAGAAATGTCAAAGTCACAGAGTAAGAAGAACATGTTGGGCGTACAATCAACCATGGCTATCTATCACACTGGGCTGTTGCCAGAATAAAATAAAACAATATATCTGAAAATGTGTTATAATACTTAAGTCATAATTATATATGACTTACATTATTTTTTAACAAATATAAAGCATTATAGCTATATGTTATTATTATCCAGAGTAAGGACAAAAATTATTATTTCAGCAACATTGATTAGTTTGAATACTTTGCTACAACTTTGAATTTCACTATAGCTTAGATATAAAACACAGCAAAATTGTAAAAGGAGGCACAAGTGTGATGGATTTTAGAATATTAAAAACACTGCTGAGAATATGTAATTTATATATCCCCATACATATATCTAAGAATTAGGCTATTTTTAAAATTAGCTATTGTACACACTCTAGCTTTGTGCTTTTCATATTTTAAGAATCATAGAAAAGTAGCACTGATAGAAGAATTTTTAACAATTGATAGAAGCCCAGATGCAGAAGGAAAAATATTTCCTCATGCTGGGTGAAAATAACTTTATAATAAATCAGCAAAATTTTCCCTTAAGAATAAAGACAAAATAAAGGCTAACAAAATTTGAGTCCTATCAAAAGGAATTTTTAAATGTATTAGGTTGTGTATATTTGAGATTTACAGCATAATGTTATGGTATACATATCAATCTTTTCACAGTTACCTTTTTGTGACAAAAGTAGCTAAAATTGAAAATCTACTTATCTATCAAAAATTTACAGTACAATAAAATTGCATTAACTATAGTCTTTCTGTTGTTCATTAGATCTCTATACCCATTCATCCTACATATCAGCAAACTCTTGTAAATGAAATTCTTATATCTGATACTTCATATCTTTAATATTTTTCTATCTATGTCTGGCTTACTTTACTTACCATAATTCCCTCCAGGCCTATCTACATTGTAGCAAATGACAAATCTCCTTTTTTAAGGTTGAATATTATTCCATTCTAAATGTATAATACATTTTCTTTATCCATTCTTTCAGCAACAGACACTTATGTTATGTCCATATCTTGGATATTATGAATAATGCTGCAATAAACATGGGAATGCAGGTATCTTTGTGAGGTGGTAGTTTTGTTTCCTTTGTGTATATACCCAGAAGAGGGATTGCTGGGTCACATGGTAGTGCTATTTTTAATTTCTTTAGGAACCTCCATACCGATTTCCATAATGACCATACCAATCTATATTTCCACCAGCAGTGTAGATAACTCATGTTCATGAACTCATGTTCATGAACCAAAATAATGTTGTATTATATTATATATATTATATATAATAGCAATATATATTATATGCAATACTACCCAAAACAAAATACATATTTAATACAATCCTTATCAAAATTGCAATACTATTCATCATAGAAGTAGAAAAAACAATAATAAAATTTGCATAGAATCACAAATAAAAAAAATAAAATAGGCCAGGTGGGATGGCTTGTGCCTATAATTCTGGCATTTGTGATGCCGAAACAGGAGAGTTGCTTTAGGCCAGGACTGTTAGGATGGCTATTATCAAAAAGACAATAGATTAAAAATGCTGGACAAAAATAACTTTCTAAAAGTTATACTTCAGGTAGAATGAGAAGTATCTAGAATGGAAAGCCTGGCCTGAAGCTTTAGAAGGAATGATAGCAAAGACAATAGAAAGCATGAGGGTATGTGTACATTTTTAAAAGCATAAACCAATAATACAACTATACATATTCTGTGGGTTAAAAACAAATACAGGATTAAAATACTTGAATATAGTAATATAAAAGTGCTGAATTTGAAAAGGATAAGAAATGTTTATGTACAGGCCGGGCGCGGTGGCTCAAGCCTGTTATCCCAGTACTTTGGGAGGCCGAGGCGGGTGGATCACGAAGTCAGGAGATCGAGACCATCCTGGCTAACATGGTGAAACCCCGTCTCTACTAAAAATACAAAAAACTAGCCGGGCATGGTGGCGGGCGCCTGTAGTCCCAGCTACTCGGAGGCTGAGGCAGGAGAATGGCGTAAACCCGGGAGGCGGAGCTTGCAGTGAGCCGAGATCGTGCCACTGCACTCCAGCCTGGGTGACACAGCGAGACTCCGTCTCAAAAAAAAAAAAAAAAAAAAAGAAATATTTATGTACTTTGAACAGGTATCAGCACATTTTTTCCTTAAAGGCTTTGTAGTCTAAAAGGCAAAAGAAAGTACAGGTACCTATAAAAGAAAAGAAATAATGCACTTCTGTAATTGATGTAGTTCAAAATATAATAATGATTGAAGACTTTTTCTGTGATACAGATCTAATGAGAAGAATGAACATTTGGGGACGAGGATGACAATTTAATTACAGTTCAAAGTTAGTATTCTCTGTCATCAAAATTGATTGCAAACATGCTTCTATTAATGCTGATTTATAATGAGATTTTACATATTTTATGTTTGAAAATGTTCACACAAATATGTGGTGCCAAATAATGATATCAACAAGTGAGCCACTTGGAAAGTTACTTTGGTTGCAGCCTCATTTTTTTGTTCTGCCTTGATAAGACATTCTGTTTTAAATTTTTAGATATTTATGATTGTTGCTTTCTTGGGATTGACAATATTTTGATGGGTGCCTACTGTTATAATGTTGATGTATATTTTACTGGTTTAGCACACCTATATTGTCATTTAATAATAAATAGAATACACTGACTTCTGATATGATTAAAAAAAATTCACTCTCTACTGTGACTAAATGTTAAGACATTTGTACTTGACTTTTCCTGTTTAGACATGATGGGCATGTACTAGTATTAAAAAATAAAAGTAAAATGCCCCAGTACAGAAATACATGTGGCACTCAAAAACCTTTGGACTTATGACTTCATCAATAAAGTTTGAATTTTGTATTAGTTTCTCATGTCATGAACTTTATTTTACTTTGACTTTTTCTATTTATTTAGAAATGTAAAACTCATAAGTCTTAGGTAACAGTTTGTACATAAAAGATACGGCCAAAAAAGCAGAATAATAAAAAGCATAAAATCAGTGAGTAGAGATAAATAAAACTACCTTGATAATTAAAATTAATGAAAATCAACTAACCTCTAGTTAAAAAGCAAAGACATTTAGGTTGTATTTTAAAATATCCAATAAAATTTTATTTTTAGGAAAACCCCTAAAAATAATTAAAATCTTTTGCAAACTATTTTAGAATAGAAAAGAGGGAACACTGTCCAAAATGTTTTGTGAAATCTGTATAATTTGTACTCCAAAACTCCATGAGGACTATAAAATGAATATCCCAAAACTCTAAATGCAAATTAAAATAAAAGAAAGATACCACGGCCTGACGCGGTGGCTCACGCCTGTAATCCCAGCACTTTGAGAGGCTGTTGCCGGCAGATTACAAGGTCAGGAGATGGAGACCATCCTGGCTATCACAGTGAAACCCCGTCTCTACTAAAAATACAAAAAATTAGCCAGGTGTGGTGGCGGGTGCCTGTAGTCCCAGCTACTCTGGAGACTGAGGCAGGAGAATGGCGTGAACTCGGGAGGCGGAGCTTGCAGTGAGCCTAGATCGCGCCACTGCACTCCAGCCTGGGTGACAGAGCGGGACTCCATCTCAATAAATAAATAAATAAATGAAAACAAACAAACAAACAAACAAATAAATAAATAAATAAATAAATAAATTAAATAAAAAGAAACCACTACAGACTTAGTGCCTAACGTCTAAAACATATAATACCAAATGCTGGCAAGGATATGTAACTACAGGAATCCTTTCATTCACTGATGGTAGAAATGAAAAATGGTATAGCCACTTTGGAAGGTAGTTTGGCAACTTCTTCCAAAACTAAACATACTCATACCAAGCTATCCAGTAATCACACTCTTTTGTATTTACCCAAATGAGCTGAAAACTGTGTCCACAAAACAAATCCTATACATGAATGGTTATAGCAACAGTATTAATAGTTGCCAAAACTTGGAAGCAACCAAGATGCCCTACAATGGATAAATAAACGGTTATTACATGTACCCTAAAATATTATTCATCACTAAAATTGAAAA
The DNA here is from genome assembly GCF_037993035.2 of Macaca fascicularis. Lineage (NCBI taxonomy): Eukaryota > Metazoa > Chordata > Mammalia > Primates > Cercopithecidae > Macaca > Macaca fascicularis. The sequence goes on from NC_088385.1 coordinate 94,210,836, forward strand.
ATATTTACACTCAAATATTATTCAGCAGTATAAAAAAGAGTTATCAACTCATAAAAAGGCATGGAGAAACCTCAAATGCAAATTACAAAATGAAAGAAGTCAAACAGAAAAGACTACATAATGTGCGATTTCAACTACATGACATTCTGGAAATGGCAAAAATATGCAAACAATAAAATTATAGGTGGTTACCAGAGAATTCAGAGGAGGAGGAATGTCTAGGTAGAGCACAGGAGATTTTTAGAGCAGTGAAACTATCCTATATGATGCTATAAATGTGAATATTTGTCACTATACATTTTACAAAACTCCTAAAAGTACAAAACCAAGAATAAACCCTAATGTAAACTAAAAACTAGGGACTTTGGGTTCATCAATTGTAACACATGTTGTACTCTGACGTGGGATGTTGATGGTAGGGGAGCTATCTATTTGTGTAGGGAAGAAACATGTGGGAACTCTGTAATTTTGGCTCAAATTTTCTATGAACCTAAAACTGCTTTAAAAAATAAAATCTATAATTTTAAAAAATTAAAAATAAAGCTCAATAGTCATTGTGAGCACAATGAAAAATTTCTAAGCAAAACATAGTTACATAGTTACATCAAGAAACAAGAGTAATAATAAAGAAAATGTTTTCTGATAAATAAAAATTTATCCCAGAAATATAACTGGTTTAACATTAGAAAATAAACAAATGTAATTTGTAATGGTAAATAGATTGGTTACTGGGTTTTCCTTTTTTAATGAAAATCAATTAATTACCTAATAAATTCAGAGAATGGATGCTTGTAGAATTCAACGTTTAATTATGATAACAGGGTGGATGGGCTGGGGGTTGAACATATGTTGGTTAAAGGATACAAAATTTCAGTTAGATACAGGAATAAGTTCAAGAGATCTGCTGTACAACATGATGACTATGGTTAATAATATTCTTGAGAAATGTTGGGAGAGTGGATGTAAAGAATTCTCACCACAAAAAATGATGACTATGTAAAGTGATTCTTATGTTGATTGCCAAGATTTGGTTACTTTCCAACAGTATATGTGCTTCAAAACATCATGTTGTATGTGGTAAAAGCATACAATTTTGTCTGTCAACTAAAATAAGCAAATGAAAATAAATAAAAATAAAAAACAATTACAATAATGATTATTATTATAAATAAAAGTGGAATAGATTATTTGAAGCAAAACTGCAATTAAGAATTTCTTTACCTCTTCCAAATAAGGAAGAGTTTCTAAAATTTCCTACTATTAGTTGTTGGCTGAATGCCAAACAATGGGACATTTTATAAACTCTTAGTAGGAAAATGCATTGGTTTATCATTCTTTTTTCTTCAGATTGGAGGCATTCATATTTCTTATCTACTATATCCAGTCCTAGACTCTTAGACATGTATCTTGGAGGCATATAGGCCAGGAGAAATAGACAATAAAATCTTACAATATCTACTCTTTTTTTCTGCCTTTCTTTAATACTTAACCTTGATAGTCTTTTATATTGTTGTATATACCAGTAGTTTGTTCTTTGTAATTGCCAAATAGTATTTCATTTTATTATTATACCATGATTTGTAAAAAAAAATCTTTTAGGTGGCTCTTTTTCTTTTTGGCTATTATGAATTAAGCTGCTGCAAATATTTCAGAAGTGATTTTATGGACATGTGCTCTTAGGCATGTACTTAGGAGTGGAATTGCTGTGTTATAAGATGAGAATATGTTAAACTTTATAGACATTGGCAAACAGTTTCTCAAATTAATACATTATTTTAAATTCCCAGCAACAATATACAATGAGTATGTTTAGTTATGTTTAGTATTCTCATATGCGTCCCCTTCACCGGAACAAGTATCCTTCTTCAGAAGTGGCCGAGGATGTTGTCAGGTCAGGCTCTTCCAGAGAACAAAGCAACCAACTGTTTATAATAATGGAATGGGGAGTTATTCCAGAAAACTGGCTTAATCAGTCAACTCTCCCTCTCTCATGGTAGGTTGTAACATTTGCCCAGAGGAATTCCAGAATTTCTATGAACCAGTGACTTATGGGTCTGGCATTGATAGGAGGCCTGCCCAAGGTTTTCTTTGGCTAATGGGAACTCTCTGTGCTTTTGGGTCATGTCACACCATTAGCAGGTTCTTGTTGAATGTTCTTGTACAGTTTGGATTGCCTTTTACACTCTGGTAATACTCAAGAGAAGAACGTAACCCAGATAGCCTCCCTCTTTCAACCTTAATCGTCATACATATTTAAAAGAACTAAATCCAAAACACATCCAGGACCCTGGAGCACCAAATTAGTGCCTGCATTTACACTGCCCAGCTAAGATTGTCATAAATAAACTAAAACACAACCAACCTACAACCCTGGGCAGGAGAATGAATGTTACTGAATTCTCCTGAGTTTAAGGATAGTTTTGTTTTTCGTTTGTTTTTAATGGAGTCTCATTCGGTAGCCAGGCTGGAGTGCAATGGCATGATCTTGGCTCACTGCAACATCCATCTCTTAGGTTAAAACAATTCTTCTGCCTCAGCCTCCCAAGTAGCTGGGACTACAGGTGTGCACCACCACACCCAGTTAATTTATTTTTAGTAGAGACGGGGTTTCACCATGTTGGCCAGGATGGTCTTGATCTCTTGACCTTGTGATCTGCCTGCCTCAGCCTCCCAAAGTCCTGGGATTACAGGCGTGAGCCACCACACCTGACTGGGGGATAGTTTTTTTTTTTTTTTTTTTTTTTTTTTTTTTTAAAGTCTTACTGTGATAACAGCTAACCTTAAAGATCTGATAGTCAGATGAAGGGGAGACAGGAGTTAATGATATCAATAGCCCATCTATTCTATAATGGAGATATGTATGGAGCACTGCAGGAATACAAAGAAGGGGAATTAAACAAAAATGGCACAACATAGGTATAAGAGCCAGAAAACATGTTGTACAGGAGGTAAATCTTTATATCAGGCAGGAGATGTATCGAGTCTAATGTGTAGGAGTTGTTTTTGTTTGTTTGTTTGATTGATTCTGCCACAACAAGGGAACATATCGAGTAAGTCATGAAGTAATAAAGGACATGTCACATTTGATGAGCTCCAAGCAGTTTAGTTCTGCAGGAATAAAAGGGTGTCTAAGGGAGAATGAGTGGAAATAAGATTAGATAGTAAAACAGTCAGCAGACTATGAAGGGCCTTATATGACATGAATAGATTTTAACCTCAATCCATTTTAACAGCCTTGTTTTCCCTTTTGTGAGTTACCCATGAGAGGGCCAGCTCTAGAACTAAAAATCTGATAGATCAGGTGTGACACAGACAGATGATGAGTCACTCTTGATAAATAAGTGACTGGTATTTCAACAGCATCCTTGATAGAGTCAATGATGTATATGTTTTCAGATACAGATGATTCTTCAAGTTTTTCATCACTCTGGGAGGACCACAAGCTTTTTTCCTCCTTAAAATATAGCTTTCTTGGTTCTGGAGTAATAAATGTTGCTCTAGAAAGTTGCTTTTGGAAAGCAAGGACTTTAACTTTTCCACAATTGAACTATTATAATTTCAATTATAATTGTTGCTTAATATGTGTTCACTGACCTATTTAAAGTAACTTTCTAATTGGACAGCACTTCAGATAAATGTGAGTTCAAATTCTGGTGTTTCCACCTAAGTTTACCTCTGCAACTAATTTCCCTTTTTGCCATTGTTTCTTTACCTTTAAGAAAGAGGCATAATTCCTATTTTTAGGGGTGGTGAAAACCTTTCATGAAACAATGCTATAAAATGCCCAGTACAGTAACTGGCATCTAGGAGGCATTTAATTAATGGTTGCCATTATTATCATTGTTGTACAAATTCTCCACTCCATTACTCTTGCTGATGCCCAACCTTGTGGAAGTTAAAGTCTACACAACCACAAATGGAGGCACATTTGTCACCTCTTGTCCGTAAAGATTTAATAACATTCTAGCCAGAGACATAAGCTTAGTTTGCTTCTGATGATTTTTGATATGGTTCAGCTGTGCCACCTCTAAGGAGCTCATTAGCAATACTGTCTCATCAGTTGCTATAGGCATCACACTAACAGAGATTATTTTTCATTCTTGCCTTTACTTCATCCTCCCTTTTGCTCTTTCATGACCTGCATAAAAGACAGCATTTGCTTCACTCTTAAACAATTTGATGAGAGTCCTCTTCCTCTTTGTTCTCACAGGGAAGTGAATTGGCGTTATCATATAGCAAGATAGTGCTACATTCCAAATGCTTAAGTTTAATTCACTCATTAGTGAGAAATGTTATACCTGGAAAAAGATAATGGAGATCTAATGCATATGCTATGAAGTTTCCCAGTAGAGCATTCCTTTTTAAAAAGAAATGATTAGATGAATAAATTAGATTTTAAGCACTGATCTACCTGTATACTCCAAAGAATATGTAATTAGAAATGTAAGGAGTGGGACAGATATCATTGTCAGTGGAGACATTTCTGTTAGAAGCCAATAAGTTTTGGAAAAATGTTAATCATCTAAAACTATTTTAAAATCTATAGTTGTTACAAAGTATATAAAAAGTTGATTGAGCAAGCCAATTTAAATAAATGCATCAGATAAATAATGCTATACTTTTGGAAAATATATGACATATTCTAGATTTTAAGTTAACTTGCTATTTTAAAACCATGGGCAGAACTTCCAACACTATGTTGAATAGGAGTGGTGAGAGAGGGCATCCCTGTCTTGTGCCAGTTTTCAAAGGGAATGCTTCCAGTTTTTGCCTATTCAGTATGATATTGGCTGATGGGTTTGTCATAAATAGCTTGTATTATTTTGAGATACGTCCCATCAGTACCTAATTTATTGCGAGTTTTTAGCATGAAGAACTATTGAATTTTGTCAAAGGTCTTCTCTGCATCTACTGAGATAATTATGTGTTTTTTGTCTTTGGTTCTGTTTATGTGATGGATTACCTTTATTGATTTGCATATGTTAAACCAGCTTTGCATCCCAGGGATGAAACTGACTTGATCATGGTGTATAAGCTTTTTGATGTGCTGCTGGATTTGGTTTGCCAGTATTTTATTGAGGATTTTTGCATCAATGTTCATCAGGGATATTGGCCTACAATTCTCTTTTTTTGTTGTGTCTCTGCCAGGCTTTGGTATGAGGATGATGCTGGCCTCATAAAATGAGTTAGGGAAGAGTCCATCAATGATAGACTGGATTTAAAAAAATGTGGCACATATACCCCATGGAATACTATGCAGCCATAAAAAAGATGAGTTCATGTCCTTTGTAGGTACATGGATGAAGCTGGAAACCATCATTCTCAGTAAACTATCGCAAGGACAAAAAACAGAACACTGCCTGTTCTCACTCATAGGTGGGAATTGAACAATGAGAACACTTGGTCACAGGAAGGAGAGCATCACACACCAGGGCGTGTCATGGGGTCGGGGGAGGGGGGAGGGATAGCATTAGGAGATATACCTAATATAAATGACGAGTTAATAGGTGCAGCACACCAACATGGCGCATGTATACATATGTAACAAACCTGCACGTTGTGCACATGTACCCTAGAACTTAAAGTATAATTATAAATACAATAAAAATAATAAATAAATAAAACCATGGCAAAAGGATGGTGAAAATAATGTAGCAGTGAGTCATTTACATTCAAGAGTGTATTATTCTTTTAAATATTAATAGGTAATCACCTAATCGTCATCATATGATTACTAATAGGTAATCATAATCATTAGGTGATTACCTATTAGTATTTAAAAGAAGAATATACTCTTGATACTATTATATTTCAATGTTGTCCTAGGTGATACAGGGAAATAGGCTACATCTTTTGTCTAGGACATAATCGAAAACAGAGAGTAGTAAACGCTTGCCATGGTGTATTAGTCTGCCCAGACTCCTGTAACAGAATACCACAGACTTGGGTGGCTTAAACAACAAAAACCTACTTTTGCACGTTTCTGAATGCTAGAATCTCAAGATCACATGCCAGTAGGGTTGGTTTCTGGTGAGGAGTCTTCTCCTCACTTGCAGACAGACTCTTCCTCTCTGTGTCCTCGCATGATCTTTTCTCTGTGTGTGCATACTCCTGGAACCTCTTTCTTTTCTTATAAAGACACTAGTCCTATTGAATTAGGACACCACTCTGATGACCACATTTAAGTAATTACTCCCTGTCTCCAAATACAGTCACATTGGGAGTTAGGGCTTCAACATATAAATTGAGGGGTGGGTACAATTTAGTCCATAAGACATGAATATTCAAAATAACCAAAAAAATATAAATAGTCTTATTTTTATTGTCTCAAGAAATTGACATAAAAGAAAAGCTGACTGGAGAAGCATGCATGTGAATAAGATCTAAATACATAGAAAAACAAAAATTAGCCACTTTTGGAACGAGACATTTTACTTACAGATGATTAACATTTGCTGGCAAACTGTTTATTTTCACTTTTGCTTATAAAAAATGATATATATCTTTAGTCCTAATAGAGTAATAAATCCTAGATTAATTCTTAGCTGTGTGAACCTCTGGGATATCAACCTGTCTAGACATGTTCACCGATTGGTGGGATGAGTTCACAGGAATCCTATTTACATAAGGATCTAAGGAGTCTCTTGGGAGAAAACACATTCTAAGAGAAGTCACGGACCATAAGCTTAATCAGTGAAAAGAAAAGCTCTTATCTTTTTAGAGGAAGCATATTTCAATCAGAATTATCTATCCTACTAGCCATTTATGAACATATGTTTGCAGTATATGGCATATTTCACCAAAAAAATCTGTAGGTACTGAAACAAAAGCAGCACTTATTTACTCTATCCAAGTGTTACAAATAATTAGAAAATAGGCATTCCTTCCCATTTCTTAACACTCGGCTCTATAGCTTTAGCTTCAAGAGGACTCCAGAATATCTGTAATGGGATGGCAATGCCCAGTATATGGTAGGAATCAGTGGTCATCCAGAGAAAACAGAGAAAACCATGATAACTTTGGAAAAGGTGAATACCTGGTATAATTTCTAATAATATCCGGTGGCAGTGGAAATTGTTCTCAGCACAAGGGCCAGCATATTTTAGCAAATTCTGATATCAGCAGTTGTGATCTCAGAGGAGGAGAAATAAAATCACAGATGCCAGTGGTAAATAATTTCAGACATCTGTAGTTGGCATAACCAAATGTCACACTTTGTCAGAAGCAGTTCTCATTATACTTAATTGACAGGGTACTTATTAATATACTTCATTGCAGTTTTCAGTCTCTCCCATTCTGCTTAAAATTATTTTTAACTAATCCTGTGAATAGAAAAGTTTGGAATCTGGAGCAGTGCCTTGAAAGGTAAGGATAGAGTGGGTTAAATTAAATTGTACTTTATTAAATTACTGCATGAAATATTGTATTGTACTGTAGTTTACGTACTAAAACATGTAAGGCACTCTCAGCCATGTAACTGGATGATTAGTAACTTCTGCTAAAAATGACAATGGTAAAACAGAAATTTCTGTAGTTGCATGATTACTTTATGTACATATCTGAGCTAATATGGTTTCCTACAGAAATTTCAGTTCTAGCGTGTTTCTGTATTTGGATCTGTTAAGGAAGGCACCATATTTATCTGCGGGAGGGGGAGTGTGAAAATAATTGGAGTCAGTATTGTTCACTGGACAAAAATCAGTGTTGCTCACTGCTCATTTCCATGGGTTAGCTCTGGGAACATCAGTTAGAAATTGGACTCCAGAAAAAAGATGGAGAGGACATAAGACACTCCAGATAAAATGAGAATTAAAAGATTCCTTTATTACTTTAGATTCATGGCAGGAATGCAGGGTCCAGATTGATTTTATTTCTGAGAATATCTTCTTAGTAGATTAGGTTAAAGTATTAAAGGTACAAGTTATATCATATCTGAGAATTCTCCTGATTGCAAATGAAGTTTCACTAGAATCACATTTTTACCTGGCACCTACCACTATTATCTGGCACTAGACTTTTTCTGTAAATGCCAAAGAAATTGAGTGTTTATGCAGTATTAAGCCTTAGATTAGTCTTTTAACCTCAGCAATACTGACATTTAGAACTGATCATTCTTTTTGTAAGGAGTTATCCTATACATTTCGGGATTTTTAGCAGCATCCTCAACCTGTATGCACAAGATACGATAGTACAACCTTCTACCCCTACAATATTTCTCGATAGTGTCACATCTACCTAAGGCAGGGGCAGATGGAAAGGAGAAATTGTCCCATGTTGAGAAATACTGGCTTAGAAAAACATCATGAATTTCTTGAAATGGGACTCCTTGTACATGTTATCATGGAAGCAAAATTTCAAAGTCACATATAACCTCACTTGTATAGACACAGCCTCACTGTCTGGGCTTAAAGCCAGAATTAGAATTAAGTATCTCCCAATTCCCTAAGACAATCAGGAAACCCATTTTTCTACCTCCCTTCTCTCTAGCTTGACACCATTTCTTTTGGACAATTAAACTACAGTACTTTAGGCTCCTTAGAGGAAAGCTGCTGCGTAAATGCAAAGTAATAATGGATAGTGGCTGGCCAACTAAATGAAAGAAACTATACTAAAAAGCTAACTGTCTAAATTAAGAAGTCCACGCTCACGAATGAATATTCATGGATATATTTTCATACTAATATACTGAAGTAATATCAGACTCCTGCTAGCAGATTAATTCGAAACCAAGAGAGACATCTATTTTTGAAACTAGAAACATTGATCTTGTGATGATGATCTGTGACAATAACTGCATTTCTCCCATAGAAGGTGAATGATATAATAATTTGAAAATGATGAATGCTGATCATGTGGAGATATGCATGCTTATTAATTTGACTTGTTTTAATGGAATTTTCCCCTAAGGGTCCCGGTAGTAGGTAACAAACTTATCATATATAAGAAATAGTTGTTCTTGGCCGGGCGCGGTGGCTCAAACCTGTAATCCCAGCACTTTGGGAGGCCGAGACGGGCGGATCACGAGGTCAGGAGATCGAGACCATCCTGGCTAACACGGTGAAACCCCGTCTCTACTAAAAAAATACAAAAAAACTAGCCGGGCGAGGTGGCGGGTGCCTGTAGTCCCAGCTACTCCGGAGGCTGAGGCAGGAGAATGGCGTGAACCTGGGAGGCGGAGCTTGCAGTGAGCTGAGATCCGGCCACTGCACTCCAGCTTGGGCGACAGAGCGAGACTCCGTCTCAAAAGAAAAAAAAAAAAAAGAAATAGTTGTTCTTACTGTTACTTTTATCACAGAAAATACAATCACTGACTATACTTCAGCACCATCATAAATATTCAAATACTAATATCTTGCTGCCCAGTGGGAATTTGAGAGGTTGGTGATGAAATACACATTGTTGAATGGAAAGTTTCATTAATTCCAAGGAGAAAGAATAATAGTTACGTCTCCCCTGAAAACAACAATCCTATTTAATTAATTGTTGAATTGTAGGCTTGATTTCACTAAGAAAGGTAAATGGGATAAGTAGTTAATTGTACTATAAATTTATCTAGTGAATTTATTTGATAATCTACCTGAGTTGAATAGCTGACTTAAGGCTAATATCTTAATTCTGATGAAATTTAATAATAAATAACATTAATTTGGAACAAAGGGCTAAGTGAGCTCATAAGTATTTCTTCTATGTCTGCCAGCCCTCTATCTCCTCATCACTCATATGTTCTTTTTTCCAATCATTGAGCCTGTCTGACTTGATCACATACCAGACTCTTCACCTTATTTACTCATTTACTCCTACTAATCATTTAGCTTGGAACACTGCAAACCATTTTTAATAATCTTTTATTTATCCTTTAAAATTCAATGCCCTAAATTTTATTTCCTCTCTGAAATCTTACCTCTACTCTCTTAAGTCAATTGAGTCTCTCCTTCAGTGGCTTGCTACTACCTTTGTTCTCTCAGCCACCTCATTGTAAAGCAGTTTATCAGGTCATACACTAGCCCTCTGAGAATTTGAGCTCTTTAAGGGAAGGACACCTTCTTTTGCTGACATTTGCTTACTCAACACAGCAAATTCACAGAGCAGATGCCATACAGATATTTGTTGAATAAATGAGTGAATTAATTAAGAATACTATATAGTTTAAATTTGCTTTTGCAGAATATATTATTTGAAAGTAACATATATATTTATTTACTTGTTTCTTATCTGTATTCTTTGTCCTTTAGCTGCAACACTATCCCTTCTGTGTTTCTGGAGGGGCGAAAACCTTGTATTTTACTTTATCGATATTCTCATTCTCTACACCAAGCAGTTGCACGATACATATTTATTGAGGGGAAAATCACATAGTTTGATCTTGATAATACTGTGGAATGGGTCATTTACAATAAATGTGAATAATACTGTGGAATGGCTCATTTACAAATAAACTAAACCTTTCCTCACAGAGGACATTCTGATAATACTTTCAATGCCTGTTATAATACTGGGACTCTGCAAGCGTTTTGTAAATAAACTAACAGAGTGATTTGGACCGAAGTCTACTCATGGATTTTTTTTGATGTAATTATTACAAAAATGCCCTGTAGCAAAAGGTATGTTATTATTTGGAGGCATTAGATAATGTAGGGCAAAAGAATATGTATAGGTTGAAGAAAAACAATTATTTGGTCCAGGTGCGACCAGAGGTATTCAGGAGAAAAAAGTACTGATAGACAAGAAGGGTTGAAGGTAAGAGTGAAGGAGAAGGTGATAGATGATAAGCTGTTGGACGGAGGGGAAAGGAATTAGGACAAAAACACAGGTGAAGTTTTGAATCTGAAAAAGAGGAGAGTGAAGCCATCTAAAATGAAGTATACCCTCTTCCTGGGTGTTCTGTTTGTCTTATGTTAAAGTTCAGAGTCTTTAAACAAACCCTGCAGGGCCCTCCATTATCTAGTTCCAGCCTGGCTATACACTTCAGTCTATCATGTCCTGAACTTCATCTGTGTGATCTTTCTTGAGTTCTTAAATGTCCTCAGGGTCTTCACTCATGCTGTTCTCTTTGCTGGTAACCATCATCCTCATCTTTCTTTCCTCTTCTATCCAGTTCTTGCCTTACGTGACACAAGAAAAATTTTTCTAACTTTTTACACTAGGTTAGAAGTTAGCAAATTATAGATACCTTAAAAGTTTTATATATTAGTATCTGCCTTTCCTGCTGAACTATAATTCCATGCTTTCAGACAAACAATCTGTATGTTTTGCCATTATATCCCCATCTCCCAGCACAGTATTTGATGTAAATTTTTTGTTGATGTATAAACATTGTAGTTGGAGAAAAATGAAATATAAACTAATATAGAGATATTTATTGAGAGAAAGAAAAGCAGATGCATTACATCTTAGATATGTTCTTTTTCTTCGTGGTGAAATATCAGGGCAGAGTTAAAATTTTCAGGTAAATAAAATAATTTCAAAACAGACAAAGGAGAATATTCAATAGAGAATAAAAAAGACTCAATTTAGGTTTTTTCTTTCAAGGTGGCTGACTAGGGACATTGCATGCCAATTCCCCTGGAAAAAAAAATAGAGATTACTGATAAATAGTCATCTGAATGGCTGAGGGAGGAGACCCAGGACCTGTTGGAGTGCCCACAGGAAGAAGCCAGAGCACAGAAAAGGGAAGCAGTTGGTCTGGCAGATATGGAACCGCAAGGAACTTGGAACCTTGCAGAAAGGGTAGATGGAAGTGCTTTCCTGCTCCCTTTATTGCTGTGACAATCTGCTGACTGTCAAACTGCTGAGTCCCTCTGCTCTCCTGATCCAGGACAAGGATGTTGGTAGAGATCTGGGAAAGTCCTGGGGACAGGGAATTAGGTGGCCAGTGAACCCACACTCCCCTCAGGCCTGAACTGAGACAGCAGGTGCCATACTGGTCATGCACTTATGGTGGGCCACTGTCCTGCCAGGGGAACCTCAGTCCTTGAGTCACAGCACCACTGAATCCCCCACAAACATACACTACAAACCATTCTGACTTTGGCAAGCACAGCGGACTGGCAGGTCCCTGGGGAGCTGCAGGAGCCCTGTATATATAATCCTTGGCGTGGGCTGTCCGTAATGGGGGTGCAGCATAACTCAACAGAGTCCCCTTAAAAGAAAGGAAATGTGGGTGTAGTGGATTGAAATTATATCCAGCTTCATGTCAGATCTCAGAGGAATAAAATTATAAATCAAGACCAAGAGGAACAAACCCAAAGCTTTCAGAAGAAAAGAAATAACAAAGATCAAAGCAGAACTAAATGAGGTTGAGACCAAAAACATTGTAGAAAGGATCGAAGCAATGAAAAGCTGGTTATTTGAGAGTATTAACAAGAGTGATAGACTATGAAAAAAGAGGTAAGACTCAAGTACAGTCAGAAATGACAAAGATGATATAACAATTGATACCACAGAAATACAAAATATCCTTAGAGATATTTTGACTATGAACATCTATATGCATACAAACTAGAACATCTATAACAGTCATATTCATGAGTATGAGTATCTATATATGTACAAACCAGAAAACAAAGAAGAAATTGATATGTTCCTGAAAACATACAAAATCCCAAGATTGAATGAAGAAGAAATTGAAATCCTAAACTGCTCAATAGTGAGTTATGAAATTGAATAAGTAATACAAAACCTACAAATCAAAAAAGCGCTAGATGAGACAGATTCCTGGCTGTATTATACCAGACATACAAAGAAGAGCTTGTTCCAACCTTACTGAAACTATTTCAAGAACTCAAGGAGGCAAGACTACTCCCTAACTCATTCTATAAAACGAGTATTATCCTGATACCAAAATTTGGCAAGGAAACAACAAAAAAAGAAAACTCTAGGCCAATAATCCTAATGATGGAAATGAAGATCTTCAAAAAAAAAAAAAAAAAATGATTAGCAAAGATTAGCAAACCAAATCCAGGAGAACATCAAAAAGATAATTTATCACAATCAAGTGGGTTTTATCCCTGGGATGCAATGATGGTTCTACATATGCAAATCAATAAATGTGAAAGAAAATTAAAAACAAAAACTTTACGATCTTTTTATTTGTATTTAAATCATCTTTATTTGCACAATACTATACTAAGAACTATAATTGCATTAAACTTCAATTTGAGAAAAGTGTAATCACTTAAGTAACAGCCGTTACTTAAACTGAAAATGAGATCAGTCTAAATTACTTTTGAAGAGAGCAAAAATATTGTCAGGTTTCTTGCTGTGGCTCTGGATGTTCAGTAGCAGGCTCCTTTGAAGGCAGAATCAACCCTGAAGGGAACTCGCTTCTACCTTCAGAATGTGGGGTTGGGGTAAAATCCAGGTCTTCGGTGAAGGTAAGGAGGAAAACCCCTCGGTGGATAGACGTTTCTCATTGCAAATGGAGCATGTGGTGGACCTGGGAAATTCCTTGGTGGATAGTAATAATCTCGAGAAGCTCCAAACATGGTTCCTGGAGGAGGTGGGGGGAAAGGAGGTCCTCTTTTTATGAACGGTCCCCTTGTATTCACTGGAAACAATGGGCCTCTGATTGAAGCTAGAGGTGGAGGAACAAAGTCAGTGTCAGTTGCTTCATTTGTAGCAGGGAGAGATGAATGAGGCACATTTAAATTACCAGGATCATCTTTGGCATCATTTCTCCTGGATTCCATTTCTGAAGGCATTGACCCATCCATTTTATCCAAAGAAGGCCTATTAAAACTTCTGAGTTCTGCTGGCCCAGACAGTTTATCAGAATTAGAATAAAATCTCTCTTCCCTTTGTGGAGGAAGAGCTGAATCAGGATATGATTGTCCTGGTGAAGGAAACATCATCCTACGGTCCTGTTTCCACGGAGATGACAGGGACCCAGTGTCAGAAGGAGCCCTGTGAGGATCGGTTAAGGTATCACAGCCTGGTTCTCCTCTTTCATTGGTCATCTGATGGTCCAGAGGATTCCCTGGGCCTCTTGGGCCTCTTCCTCCTCCCCTCGGAAGCACAGGTGAGGGTCTGAGTGGACCCTCCAACAAAGTTTGAGGAGAGAGTAAAGCTCTCGTTTCAGATGAAGGCCGACCCAATGGTGAGGGACCATATGGGGAATGCTCTCTGCCAAATGCTGTATTTGAAACATCAGGTGCACAAGGATCTTTTTCTAAAAGTTCAAATTTAAACTCTGCTTCAGTTAATCTTTGTCTGTTGTGAGCATTTTCTTTCCTTAAATCATTGAGGTTTCTTTCAGCAGTCTGAGCTGCCAGCCAATTATCATGTCCTTTTTTCTCGTAGGAAATAACCTGCCTTTGATAAAAACTAATAGTTCTCTCCAATTCTTCTTCAAGATCTTTGGCTAGCTTTCTACAGGTCTCTAGCCCTTCAGTCGTATGGCTGATCTTTTTTTCCACTTTAGAAAGTTTCTCTTCTTCCTCTATCCGGTAATTTTCCTCTACTGTCAATTTCCTATGGAGTTTCATTTCATTTTCTTGATATAATTCAGTCATTATTTTAAGTTTCTGTTGAAGCTTCTGATTCTCACTTTCAAAATACATGTTTTCTGACTGCAAAGATGCTTGTTCAGTCTGAAGATTTTTAATATGCTCTGTATACTCTTCCTTTGTTTTATCAGCTTCAGATAACTGAATAATAATGTGGTTTCTTTCTCCTTCTAAGGTTTTTAAAGAAACATTTAACTCAGCAGCATGAATCAGTTTCTTCAAAGCTCCTTTTGGAGGATCATCTAAGTAAGCAGCATTTTCCGATTCACCATTCACTTCTAATTCCAAGTTATCATCATCCATTATGTCCTCTCCAAGTACAGCAGCCCGATCTTTCATCTTTAGCAAGCATCCAGTCAGAGTGTTGATGTGATTTTCTTTATCACTTAGAACTTGTTCTGCCTGTACTTTGGAGTCTTCAAATGTTATTTTCTGTTTATTAAGTTCACTCACTTGTTCTTTCCATACTTCAGCTTCTTGCAAAAGCTGCTTCTGGCTTTCCTGAAGTTGAGAATTTTCATTCAAAGCATCTTTTATTGCTATTTCCCGTCGTTCTTCATTCATGTTAAATATCTTGCAGATGATTTTGGCTTCAGCTATTTGTGATTTGAGGGATTTTGACTCATCTTCTAGAGACCGTATCCTTTTTGAAATATCTGCCATCAATTCATCTTGTTGAGAATGTTTAGATTTCTCTTCTTTGAACTCTTTTTCTAGACAGAGGATTTCATCCTCAAGTTCAGAATTGGACCTGTTCAGCTTTTCACAGGTTGTCTCCAAACTTCGTGCTTCTGCTGCCGCCTTCTCAAAGCTGGCATTCTCTAAAGATGACTCTGCCTCATAGGCTTCGTACTCTTTTTGAAAAAGGCTAAATTTTTCAAGTAGTTTACATTTTTCTTCAATTAGTCCAGAAAGCGTTTCAGCAAGTATTTTTTCTCTTCCCACATAAAGCCGTCTTCTAACCGATCTAAAACTTCTCCACAAAAAAAGGAGAACAGCAAAAAATCCAACAACAGCTGCACATACCACCAGTTCCCAAGGGAAACCATAAGGATTGGAATCTGGTCTCCTACTTTCAGGCAGTGCTGCTACAACCCTGCGTAGCTCCTCCAGGACCAGCCCCAGATAGGGCTGAGGGGTAGCGCCGGGCTCCTCCATAGCGCCCAGGCTGCTCTGGGGTCACCGCAGTAACACTGGCCACAACAAGCGGTGGAGAACACGCGGCCTGGGGTCTGGAACCCGAATCCGCACCGGGCAACCAAGCGGAGCGGACCACTGCGGAGCCGGCTGCGGGGGGAGCTGGGGAACGCGGGCACCCCCCAGGCCTCACAGCCCCATGCTGCTGCCCCCCAATCCCCCCGGCCCCCTTACTACACTTTACATCCTGAGGCAGCACAGTTCCGCTGTGCTCCGACCCGCCTTAGTTCTGGCAGTTATCACATCACATATTTTGAAGCTCTGTTGTTTGGTGAATACACTTTAAAAATTGCTGTCGTCTTCATGGATTAAACCTTTGATCATTATATAATCTGTTTCTGGTAATTTTCTTTGCTTTACCTGATATACATACAGGCACTCTTGCTTCCCTTGCATTAATGTTTGCGCAATATACCTTTTTTCATCCTTTTAAATTGCCCATTTTAACAGATGCAGAAAAGCATTTGATAAAATCCCAAATCTTTCATAATAAAAATCCTTAACACACAACACATTAAAGGAGCTGATACGGTTTGGCTCTATCTCCCCACCCACATCCACCTCAAATTGTAATCATCACATATCAGTGGAGGATCCTGGTGGGAGGTTATTGGAGCATAGGGGCTGATTTCCCCCTTGCTGTTCTCTTGTTAGTGAGTGAGTTCTCACGAGATCTGATTGTTTAAAAGTGTGTGACACCTCCCCCTTCTTTCTCTCTCTCTCTCTCTCTCCTGATCTGTAGTAAGACATAATTGCTTCCCCTTCACTTTTTGCCACGATTGTAGGTTTCCTGAGGCCTTCCAGTCATACTTTCTGTTAAACCTGCAGAACTGTGAGTTAATTAAACTTGTTTCCTTTTTAAATTACCCAGTCTCAGGCAGTTCTTTATAGCAATGTGAGAATGGACTAATACAAATCCCTAAGAAAAACAATATGGAGATTTTTCAAGAACTAACTATAGAACTACCATTCAACCCAGCAATCTCACTACTGGGTATATAGTCAAAGGAAAAAGCAATCATTATATGAAAGAGACACCTGCCCTTGTATCTTTATTTCAGCAGTATTTGCAATATCAAAGTCATGAAATCAACCTAGGTGTCCATCAAGGTGGACTGGATTAAGAAAATGCATTATATACACACCATGGAATGCTCACTGCAAAGAAAAAAAATGAAATACTGTCCTTCATAGCAACATGGATGCAGCTAGAGGCCATTGTTCTTAGTTAATTAACATACAAACAGAAAACCAAATACAGCATGTTCTCACTTATAAGTGGGAGTTAATCAATGGGTACATGATAAAGAAAGAAATGATAGACATTGGGGACTGCTAGAGTGGGGAGGGATAGTGGGGGTGGGGGCAGTGAGGATTTAAAAACTACTTGTTGGGTACTGTATTTACCATTTGGGTAATGAGTTCACTAGAAGCCCAAATCACAACATTACACAATATATCCATGTAACAAACCTGCATATGTATCCCGTGAATCTTTAAGAAAAAAATTTATGGTAAAAAAAGGCTCAATTAAAACTCTCGGATTATCAAACAAAACATTAAGAAATCTGAGAATGCCAGTGAAGCTCTTCAAGTTCTTCCTTGCCACATTAGGACACACTCTGGTCTAAATTTTACAGATGGACTCTCTAAGCAATATAAAGAGAAAATGAATCACTTCCACAGTAGTGATTATTATATTGTTATAATTAAAAAGCTGATGCTACATTTTTCAGTGGATCATGTGCCACGTAAAGTTCTAATTCATTAACTCTCAGCAGTCCTGACTGAAAATATGTATTCTACTAAAAGTATTCCGTAGATCAGGACTCCCCATTATCTTTCTATTGGTCAATTCTATATAATAGTTTAAATGGCCTCTTAATAATGAGGTTGATACTTTTCCAACTATCTTACTTTTTAAATTAATTATCTAGCGGCCCCTGGTTAGGAAGGATGGATCACAAAACAACCGCTATTTTTTTTTTATTACTCATCCCAAGTTTATTTAAATCAATTGACAGACAATCATGAGAAATCATGCACACAACTTTAATGTGGTAAAGTGCTAACGTCCAATTTAAAAAGACATCTGAAACAAAACAATGTATCTACATTTACACTACCTAAACTTTTAGGACCTGAAATAAATCAAGTTTTAACTAAACCTAAATTGTAGGGGGTAGAAAATACATATAAACAAGATATCCTATTCACATCCTATTATAATCTTTCAATGTGTTTGCTTTGTTTCCCGCTGATAAGAAATAATTAAAATGTAAAGTTGTATGGTTTACTTATATTAGGTGATTAGTATACGTCTATTTAATTGCATACAACACATACAGAACTTCTAGAAATTACCATTATAATTTTATCCAAATATTATAAATCCAGTTGTTGTTAAATTTCTAGTTGTTGCTAATTTAAGATTGCATTAATTAAAGCTAATAAAATAGTAAACACTTTTTTTCACTCACTTCACTGGTGGCATGTTGATTTTTCTAATAGATTCTAAAGGTGCCACCAGTGACTTCTAGGATACATTTCTGCAACTTCATATTTTACCCTGATTTTGAGACAGAATTATGATGCAGGCAGGCCAGAGCCCTAAATACTATTTTTTTAATAAAATAGGGTCATATAAGTAGACAACAGTTTTGTGCCTTGTTAATCAATAGGAACATTTTATTACTAACATATATTTTCTTTCATAAGTATACATTTGTAAATGTTCAGAATATTATCTGATGAACAGAATCACCTGCATAACCCCCATATCCCAAAGGTGATTATTCCATTAGTATCTTTTTCACTTTTGTCTTCTTTCTTCTCTCTCTCTCTCTCTCTCTCTCTCAAGTCCCGTTGTCGTACCACAGTCTTCAAAAAACAAAGTTTCAGTCTCTTATGCATATACTTTTTTGGAAACACATAAGAACAAGCAGAGTATACCCTTGTGGAAGATGAGAAAGCCAACTCCAACACATATCTACATGTCTTTATAAGAAGACCAAATTAATTTTAACTAAGACTTTCTTCCTATCAGAATGTTACTCAAAACATGCCCCACAGACCACATGGAGAATTAGAATCACATGGAATAATTCCTAAAATTGTTATTTTTTGGTCTCACCCCGAATTAGAATTACTTGGAAGACACGCATTTGAATCTGATATTCCAGGTGAATTTTTGGCAACTAAGTTGGAAAAATTACCAAAGATATGCTTTTTAATAAAAGCATTTCTTCTAAATGCAAATGTGTTTCCGAGATGTAAAATATAAGTCCAAGGACATATTTTAAAAATATTCTTTTTCTAAAGTAGTGTGTCTTTTTGCATTACAGATAGTAGATCTGTGACAGTACAAAGAAAATAAAAAAGTGCTACTACTTTAGGGTAATAAAGGGGATCACACTATGCCAATCCAAAACATGTTACTTTGCATACAATCATTCTGAACTGAAGGCCTTTGAGAAACACCAGATACAGCAAAATCTCTCTACCTGCCCCTATTCTACCTAAAGGCAGGGTATTACTTTCCCTTTGTGAAGATTTCCACCCCAATCCACCTTTGCCCAGGAAGATCAGGAAGATAACAGCTATTCATCATTGAAGATCCTCTTATCATCCTGGCGACTACATGAGACTGAATCTGCATAACAAACTTTACTAAAATAACTTATTTTTCATTTGTTTCCCCCATATATTTACCTTCCCATAATTTACCATCCCCAGAAGGCCAGTCCCTTTTGTCTTGTGACTCCTCCACAATTTATTGCTCTTTGTTAAATGATACTTAAGTCCCAATATCTAACTTATTTCGTGGATGTTCACTTCTTTTTTATGAAGACTTCCATACAGATAGATAATAAACCTTTTCTCCAGTTCATCAGTTTAATATGCAGGGTTTTGTTTACATAATTTAAGAGCATAAATGAAAATTTTTTTCCTTTCTACAGTGAAATGTCAGAATTGGGAAAACATTGGCAGAGTTACATGTGGCTTCCTATAAACAACTATAGTGATTTTATAGCTTGTTGAAGTTTTTACAAGTGCACACATTTTGATGTCTTAATAGACAAATAAGATTGTATATATTTATGGTGTACAACTTGGTGTTGTAATATATGTATACATTGTTGAATGACTAAATCAAGCTATTCATTCATTTTTATTGTTATTAACTATAATCACCACAATATGGTTTTATTTCTTGATTCAAAAAGTTCAAATACAATTTTAGGAGCTAGGCAATGTAAACATGTTTATCGCTACTTTGCAGATAAGCCAATGATAATTTTTAAAGTTTAATTATATCCCCATTCCTCATCCTATATCCCCATACATTATACATACTCAATTTTATCATCATGATTGTTTGCTCCTGCAAGCTTCTGTAACATTTAGGTAGAGAGCTGCATAAGAAACTTTTTTTCCTACAAAATGTAGGTACTTTCGTCTATCCCCCAATGAGACTTCCACTTTCACAAAATAATCACAGGAGTACGATCAAGAAATGACCATAAACATTTCTATATTTAAAGATCTTTAGAATTGTAAGGTGGAAAGATAAAAGACAAGGAATTAAAACAGAAAAGAAATTAGAAATCTTTTTCTTAAATTATGGACAAAATTTAGGAAAAAAGTTTCTCTACTCCTAAAACTACAATTCTTTTCACAGCTGCATTTAATTTTAAACTTACCTTTGTCATTTTAAATATAGAAACCCATTCAACTATGAAAAGAATGCATGATTTTTGTGTTTGGTTTGGTTTGCATTTTTTTTTCTTATGGCCCTTAAAATTTTTTTCTACCATCTCACCACAATAGATACATATTTAAAATTATGTTTGTTGCATTTTATTCAAATATTTTAGGTGGTTTATAGTAACAAAGGTTAATTAAAATACATAGGAAACTAATCTGCCGAGATCGCGCCACTGCACTCCAGCCTGGGCAACAGCGTGAGACTCCGTCTCAAAAAAAAAAAAAAAAAAAGATAGGTGATATAATAGTTTCTTCATTTATATAATTAAGAATATATAATAAATTGGTTGCTTCAAAACATTTTACATTAACATATTAATGTCGTTTTAATCCTAGTCTGATCATTACTTATGGTCCATTCTTGAGAAGGTTGCTGTGGAAGCAGAGTAGTCAGTCATTCCAGAACCCCAGAAACCGAAAGGCTTTCCAATCAGTAACTGCCTCTGAGGAGCACCTGAAATTGTATGGTAGGCTTCATGTAGCAGGGGAGGCTAATATTTAGCTCCAGTGTCAGTGAATACTGGCTATCTTAGGGCAGAAGGAAGTGACTCCTTATTTCTCAGGGGTTAGGTGCTGATGATTATCTTGGACTCTTATCTTTTAGGGGATGAGAGCAGTGAAGAAACTGCTTGTATTTCTGGTAGCCATATAAAGAAATATCACCCTTGGGGACTGAGGGATACTTCTGCAATGGACGGATTGTTTGGAAAAAGAGGATAAGTAAGGAAGACAATGGGAAGTGTTCAGTAAACATTTATTAAACATCGGCTACATAATGAACAAGCAAGGGGCTAAGTTTATATAAAAAGGAGATAAACGCGGAGAGGTCAATTGGTGTCAAACTAATGGCATAGAAGCTTCACAGTATCTCATTTTCTGTAAGATCCTTTTGGGAAAGGCTCTATTAATATTTAACATGATTATATGTTTTTGTGAAATTTGCAAAAGTATTTTGTTTCTTCTTTTGTAATGATATCCTCTTCCCCCATAGTATATAGACTTTAGTCATCCTCAAATTATATCTTCCTGTGGACACACTCTATAAAATTGTTAGTTAAGGCAGCTACTTTTAATTGTTCCAGAAGAAGGTATACTAACTTCATAACTTTATAAGATTTGAGGTCTTATATTTTTGGAGCTTTTGTAAGGCATCCTTTGCAACTATGGACTTTTTGGCAATGTAAAAATAACTAAAAGAAGTAGGTGTTGTTACTTGTCATCAATGTGTGCTTTGGACATAAATTGTCAAAAGCTTTTGCCATTTTCCTTCACTGTCTGGTAGGGTTCATTCTGTAAGAAGGAATCACGTTAGTAACATCTGCAGAACAGCTCAAACATATTTTGTTACAAAAGTGATGGTGGGGAAACGTAATTTCAGACAGTACAAACTCATGGATGTTTTTTCTAAGTTATGCCAGTGAAGGTAGTTTTATTTATACAAATCTGCTACAGACTCCTACATGTCAATAATAATTAAGGGGACTAAATATATAGATACAGATTCATGCTGTGAGGGAAACTGAATCAGAACACTGAGTAAGTCAATGATCACATGGACACCAATAACTTTTTTGTCCCCTCTGTAGTCTCTTTGGCTTACAGCATTGAGTAGAGTCATAACTACACTTTCAAATGTATGTTTTTACACCTATACACAGATTCACTGTTTTGTGATGGTTTTTTGTATCTTGCTTCCAGATTAGCTATTATGGCCCCAAACATATACAAAGTCAATAACCAAAAGAATGATAGAACAAGACTATCTAGGTTACTGGCCACTCCCCAGAGATTAGAAGCCAAAATGTAGTTAATTAGAGAAGGTGAGATGGACAGTCATTCTAAAGTTAATTTTGCAAAACCTGAGCCTAGAAGCTACTTGGTCACTAAGTCTTTGAACAGATATCCAACATGGCATGATGAGATCCCAAAGATGCCCATATTCAAATCCCCAGAACTTATCAATGTTACCTTACATGGTATAAAGGGCTTTGTACGTGTATTTTAGTTAAAGGTATTGAGATGAAAACATTGTACTGGATTATCCCGGTGGACCCAATGTAATCACAAGGGTTCTTATAAGAAGAAGACAAGAGGGTCAGAGTAAGAGAAAGAGATGTGACGTAGGAGCAGAGATTGGAATCATGCAATTCTGGAATGGGGCCAAGAGCCAAGGAAGGCAGGTAATCTCTAAAAACTTATTAAAAAGTTATTAAAAAGTTAATAAACTGACTTCCCTATGCAGTCTTCAGAAGAAACAGACTGCCAATATCTTGATATTAGCCTAATATGACTCATTCAGGAATTCTGAACTCCAGAGCTTTAAGACAAATTAGTGTTGTTTTCAGCTGCTAAATTTGTAGTGATTTGTTACGGCAACAATTGAACACTAATGCAATGGCCACACAACCTGCAATTACTATTGGTTTAAGTGTTAAATGTTCAATCTCATATTTAATAGGTGTTATTTCTCATTCATTTAAATATTTTGTTCATCTGAAATTTTTGTATTATCATGAATAAACAACATTTATTAATTTACCCATTTAACAGACTCTGTTTAAAGACCTACAGTTTGCCAATCTTTGTGTTGGTGCTGAAAGAAACAGCCATGAAGAAAATTATCTAGATTCTATTTTTCTTCATAAAACCTAAGGTTAAATGTACTATACAAAATTGCAGTATTCACTAAGCTTTCTATGTAAATTTGTTGTTCTCCACACTTGGCAAAATTTTGGTAAAGAATACCTCCAAAATACCTACATTTATTTTCAAACTCATTTTTAGTTTTAGTTATGAAGGCTAGAATAATTGGAGGCAACTTTAAAACTGAGTTAAGAGGCTATAGAAAATATCACGTTTCTTGCTTACAAAAATGTACTAAAACAGTGCTTAAGATGAGAAGTCTATCCTTTCCAGTTTGCTGACATGTACACCTGAATGTAAGAGGAACTCTGGAATACTCATTTGCTACATCTTTTTCATTTTATTTATAGAACAAGGTTCTTCACATCCCTCCACTGGGAGCATGGTCAACTCCTGAAGTTAAATCATCTGTGTATTGTTTCTTCTAGGCTGACATAACAATTACATAAAAATGGAGAACAACACATTGCCATGTCTTTCCCCAATTGAATTTCTTCAATCCATAATTTTCTCTTACCAAATTAGTGTGAATTAATAAATTCTCTAATACTTTAAAATAAATTAAGAAAGTAAAATAAGAAGGAATATAATTAATCACCATGAGAATATGTAGAGACTAGGAAAATTATTATAAATGTGCTAATGATTACTTTTTAATAATTATAATAGTTGAAAGTGATTGAATATAATAAACAAAATAAAGTGACTAATGGCAATCTGTTATGCTTTAACACTGCAATAATTCTTTTTTTCTATTTTAAAGGTTTATAATAAAATTGAACTTATGTAATTTACACAGTGTGAAATTTAATATTATATAAAACATAACAGTGTGATCCCACAATATATTAACATTTATATTAAAATAGAGAATGCTATATAATTATACAATTGACCCATTTTTTCTGCCTAATAAAAATGATCTAATTTTAAAAGTAAAAATGAAAGACTAAGTTAAATAAAAAAGATTCTTCAGGGGGAATGCTTTTAAATATCAGAGCCATTTTTACACACACACACTCACATATGCATGTATGTTTAGATCTAATACAGTAACCAAAAGGGAAAAAAAACATTAATAAAACTACAGAAATCACTCGACTTGGGAAAATTTCTATTTCTATTTAAAACATAGTGTATTATAGTGGAATTTAAATGTAAGTTCTTAATTTGTTGCACTTTAAATCCTATAACCTTTAGAATCAGGGGAAATAAATGTATGTTAGGGAGTGTCAGGGGAAAAAGTGTTGTTTTCAGATGAAAAACATGAGTGAAATAGTTTACACTGACTTATTGTGGGCACAAAGAAATGATAGCTTTCTGAAGAAGTAGCAACATCAGCGAGCAGAGAAAAACTTGCAGAATAGAGAACAGAAGTGATTCAAACAGTCTCTTCTCAAAAACCCTTCACAGATGTGCTGTTTAAAATGGTGCATATTTTTATAGGCAGCCAGTTTCACAGCCAGGCATGATGTAAGAATTAACTGCCTTAATCTGACATGAGTTTTAGTCAATGTAGAACACCAACTTAATTAGTCCCTTCTTTATTGATATATCGAAGATTTACTGCCTCTTCTAGGTCCCCAAATATTCAGACTAAATTTTGCTAATCTTACTCATTGACATCTTGTAACTATTTCCTCCTCAGAAAAATTATTTTTTTTTTCTGCTATTAATTCAAACTATTGGGCCAAAAATCATTAACTTTGTTGGGTGTTTCTATTATCTAAATTGTTAACTAAATTTCAGCCTTGCTCATAACACTCAATGGTTCATGGTAGTCTTTCCCTGCTTAGCATAAGATGCCCTGGATAGCCCATCCATAAAAACATATATTTTTTTAAATTTTAATCTCAGAATTCGGCCAGGTATGGTGGTTCACACCTGTAACCCCAGCACTTTGGGAGACCGCAGTCGGCAGATCACTCGAGGCCAGTTTGAGACCAACCTGACAAAGGTGGGGAACCCCATCTCTACCAAAATAATTAGCTATGCATGGTGGTGCAGGCCTGTAATCCCAGCAATTTGGGAGACTGATGCACGAGCATCACTTGAAGGAGAAGTTTCAGTCAGTCAGATTGCAGCCACTACACTCAAGCCTGGGTGACAAAGCCAGACTCTGTCTCAAATAAATAAAATAAATAACTAAAAAAATTCCAGAATTGACTGCCCACTACATTAGTTCTAATTAGGCACATCCTCTTTTAGAAAAATCATTTTATATTTCTTGAAATTATGAGAAAACATTGGAAAATCCCCAATATGTAATCTGATAATTCTGATCATTACACTTAATAAATTTTCCTCTCATGGGCAACAGATGGGATGAACTGACTGTGACGATAACGTATTGTTCTCAAGTGAAGTATGCCAAGATATCTGCCAGTTCTTGAATCCATCATACATCTAAAGCACTATTTATAAATTCCTTCCATAAATCCTTTTGTCAAAGAATAATACTGTCTTTTTGTTTGCTTCTATTTTATTATTATAGGAAATGACTTATTCATCAACATAACAAGGGTAATAGAAGTTCACTACTGGGCCACTATATCTACCATGAGAAAAGTTATAAAGAGTCTGAACAGCACTTCCTTACTCCCACCCAACCACCACGCTCCACACACGCACACACACACACACTCACACAAACATGCTTTCAGGAAGATTTCATCATGTCTGCAGATGTTCTGTGACAAAGAACATCTATTTTCTGTTTATCTTAGTATTTCTCAGATTGCATATTACAGGACTTTGCATATACTTGGTACTCAATAAATACTGTGTAATACCATTCAGGAACAAACATTAAGTATGACAATGAAATAATAAGAATGATTTTTAGATTTTCTTAAGTTTGCATTTGAATTACAGAAATAACTCACACCTGTTATCAACAAAAACATAAAAAGCATGAAATACAAGAAAAATAACTCCTTTTTTAGGAAACAAAATATTTTACAAGACAATTTCCAAGTCAGAAAATCCTTCAAAAGATTTTTCAAAATCATCATGGCAAAATTTAAATAGTATAAATCATGTATAAGAATATGACAATTAAATTTAATCAGCATCGGCCAGGTGCAGTGGCTCATGCCTGTAATCCCAGCACTTAGGGAGGCCAAGGTGTGAGGATCACGAGGTCAGGAGTTCAAGACCAGCTTGGCCAACATGGTGAAACCCCACCTTTACTCAAAAAAAAAAAAAAAAAAAAAAAATTAGCTGGGCGTGGTAGTGCACACCTTTAATTCAAGCTACTCTGGAGTCTGAGGAAGAAGAATTGCTTAAACCCAGGAGGTGATGGTTGCAGTGACCCGAGGTTGTACCACTGCCCTCCAGCCTGAGTGACAGAACAAAACTCCTTCTCGGGAAAAAAAGAAAAAAATTAATCAGCATGAGCAAATTTTAATATAATGACTACTATGCATCAGACACTCTTCTTTTTAATAGGGATACAAAGAAGATTACGTTTGTTTGTAAATGTGAATTTCACGAGGTGATGAGAGAGTCAGATTCCATGATAAATGGTGTTATAGGCAGATACACAAACTGCTATGATAAGCTAAGTAAACCAATAAACACAGGTGTTTCACTGTTGTGTTTAGTGTGACTTTTTTTTTTTATCATTAGTGATTCTTTTTCAGAAACAGTCTCATATTCTACTTTTTGTTTCTCTAAATATGTATCTAAAATTGAAACGATAGCCCAAGGATAACAACTTTCTAATCAACCCTGCTTCATGGTCCAACCTTTGTCCTCAACCAGCACTTGTGAAAAAATAAATACTCTAACATGAAACACAATCGCTTTGCTAAGAACTTAATGGATCCACAAGAAAAATACAGTGACTGGGCTGTCAGAAGGACATCTTAACATGGCAATACCACTATCTTAGTAACAGATTTAATAATGTTAAGGGATTTATGAGATAGCTAGCACAGAAGGGAACAAATTGTGCTACAGCAGAGTAAAAATATGCAAAAATAACAAAAATAATTAGCAAGTATAGAAATTACTACTGATTACAAATATAAAGGAATATGTCACACAATAGCAATATTGCCCCTTCAGGTTATTAGGTACCATTTAGCAATAACTAATTATAAATACTCATTGGTAATGTATTTCATTAAAGTAATAGAATATCCTCAAAGTTTATCTTGTTTCAATGGATGCCATTTGTAATACCCAGAGTTGATCAAATTGAAAAGCTAACCAAAATGACTAAGAAAGTAATGACTACTTATTGATAATTAAACTTGGTTCAGTTATTCATTTGATAAATAGTTACTGAAAACCAACTATGTGCCAGGCACTATTAGCTAGGTGATTTTTGTGAAATGAGCAAAATTAAGTACCTGCCATTATGGAGCATACATCCTAGTGGCAAGAAGATAATAGAAAATATGTTATAGAGAAAAAATATAGCACAAAAAGGTATGGAAAGTAGCTGGCAGGGATGTGAAATGGGGCCATCATCTTGGAAGGAAATGATGATAGTTTAGACCATTGGGGAGTAGTGGAGATAAGGAAAAGTGATATAAATCTGCAACAATATTTAAGGTAGATCTAATAGGATGCTATAGCTATGTGGTAAAAACAGAGAGAGAAAAGCCAAAGATGATGCCCACGTACTACACCAAGCTATCAAAATAGTGGAATTGCCCTTTACAAAGAAAATAAAGACTAGGAAGAGGATGAACAAGGTCAGAAGTTTGGGATTAGTCTTATTTTAGTTTTGAGATGCCTATTAAACATTCAATTAAAAAATTGATTTCACGTGTGTATATATGAGCTTAACACTGAGAGTGGATATAAATGTTAGGAGTTCTCAGCATATAGCTGTGAGACTGCATGAAATCACCTAGTAAGTACTTATGAACTGAGTCCTGAGCCATAGTGATACTTTGAGATCCAGGAGATGAAAGGAACTGGAAAAAGAGACTAGTGAGTTGCATTCCAAAATAGGTTCTAGACCACATTGTAGCACATACACAGGTTTTATAAAGCCAGCTATGCTATTCTTAACCACTCAGCAACATCAAGATTATTAAAGAGTTGACTCAGGGGAGGATCGGGGGCCATATCTATCACTCGCTTCAATCCTAAGGACAATGTCTAATTTAATGAGATCCTTAGAGAATTTATGTGTATCCTCTGGACTAACATAAAAAACTGAGGTTTTACTTCCATATGGTAGGACTAGTTAATAAAAAGCAGTTGGACTAGCTGTTCTTACCATGGATCAAAAGAACAGTAGCTCTTTTGGGGGCCCTGAACTTGAAAATATTTTGCACGAGGGCTTATGAATGTTTCCCATGGACTTGAAGTGACCATTCATATTAGAGACAAGTATGTTTCTCAAGCCTTGTCAAAGGAGGTTTTATGGGGAGGCATAAGACTTAATAGAAAAAGGCAGAGTTATCACCAAAATACTAGGACAATAGAGGCAATAACAAATAAAGTAGAAACTCAACTCTTATTTAGTGAATAGTGGATGAGACATCCTCCTTGATTGGGTAGTTGTAGGGGAGTTCTTCAAAATCTCTGTAAGGAAAATCATTCTTAGGATAATGAATTAATGCCAAACTCCTGTCAAGACAATGCTGGATCACTCTGTACCTGTCAAGTAAGTATTTATCTTCTTTATTCTCTCCTTTCTCTCTTTCCTTCCCAAGTTTCCAGACAAGAAGGGGTCACAAAGAGAAGTTACGAAGGTTGAGGTGTGAGAGTGCAGGAGGACCTTAAATGAGGGAAAAAAATAGAAGGTGATCAGCTCTCATCATTGAACTGCTGCTTCTTACCTACAGCAGGCTGAAGCCATGGGTTGCAAAAGACTCAGCTTTAAGTCAATTTTAGAATTTTGATTATGACGTAAGATTGAACATTTCAGTTTACTAGGTGAGATTAATGTTGTGGCTTGAAAGAATTATAGATTTGTTTTCTAAGAGAGAGATAACAGAATCCATAGCACCAGCTTGAGGTTTCATCTGGCAATGGAAAAACTAGCTCCACTGTATGAATTAAGGGCAGAGTGAAAGGGGCCATCATAGATTTCTTAAAAAAAAAAAAAAAAAAAAAAAAAAAATCTTTACTCAATGAGGAAACTTTTGGCCTTTATTCAACAAGTAAATATTTGAATTTGAATTTTTTTACTTAGCATATCTATGATCTCTGTGTCAGTATTATAAAAATTTAATAAGCTTTTACTTATCTTTAACATAGCCCTT
This sequence comes from Macaca fascicularis, assembly GCF_037993035.2. Classification (NCBI taxonomy): domain Eukaryota; kingdom Metazoa; phylum Chordata; class Mammalia; order Primates; family Cercopithecidae; genus Macaca; species Macaca fascicularis. Next base: position 94,240,177 of record NC_088385.1, read on the forward strand.
AATAAACATTTTAAATAGGAAGAGACCAAAGATAAAACTTTGTAAGATGTCTGAATTGGCAATAAGTCATCAAGCTAACTACAAGCCCTTCCAATTTTACAACTTAACCTATTTTTCTAAATCTTCTCAACTGGACTGAGATGGACTAAGTGACTTTAGGAAAATCGTTTATTAAAGAAAGACAAACTACTTATCCCAAATCCCCTTACCTAATTTAACAAAAACATCAAATAAACATTTATGTGTCTATTATGAAATAAAAGTGTATGTATTTAATAATTATTATGTATAACATAAACGTAAACACTTAATTATAATCAAGCTTAGTGTTAGGGTTCTCCAGAGAAACAGAAGCAATATGATACATAGAAACATATGAAAATCAATTTATTATGAGAGATTGGTTCATGCAGTTATAGAGGATGAAAAGTCCCATGATTTGCCATCTGCAAGCTGGAGGTATAGTTTCAGTGCAACCATGAAAATCCGAGAACAAGCGGATACGAATAGTCTAAGTCCCAGTCAGAGTCTAAAGGTATGCAACTGGAGCACTGATGTCCAAGGACAAGAAAAGATGGATATCCCAGCTAAAGCAGACAGCAACTTCATCCTTTCTCCTCCTCTTTGTTTTATTGAGGCCTTCAGTGGGTTAGATGATGCCCATCCACTTTGGTGAGGGCAACTTTCTTTACTCAGCTTCCTGATTCAAATGATAATCTCTTCTGGAAACACCTTCACCCAGAAATTATGTCTTACCAGCTATCTGAGTATCTCTTAGCCCAGACAAGACAACACATGAAATTAACCATCACAAGACTGTTTTTAGTAAACTCACTACATCCTTTTCTAAAAATTGTTTACCTATCAGTTACATTGCTATTTTTTTATGTTCAAAAATCTATATTTAATATAAAGTCATTTGTACAGCAATGCCTCAAAGCCATTGATTATATATTAATCTCTGCACGTTCCAATATTAAAAAGTTAACTGGTTCTGAAGCAGCCTCATTGTCTGAAATGTTACCCAGAGTTATTTGTCTCATGACCAAGAAAATGAAGAAGTATGACACCAAGGGTGATATTGGACTGTAGGCAAAATAAGAAAAAGAGGGAAGCTCTCAACGACCTGAGAGGGGGCCTGAAAGAAGGTTGCCAGCTTTGAGGCTGAGTCCAGGGTTTTTATAGACTGGAGGGGGAAGAATGTGCTGACTGGTCTGTAGACCATTTTGGAGAAAGCACCAGTTAAAGGTATGATAGTGTAAGGAATCAACTGGAGGTAGAGGTGAAGTTGGCCCGGGACCAATCAAGAACTGAAGCGATGGCTCACTCTATGTAAATGAAGACTTAGCCCAGGGCCAATTACAGAAAGGCAGGCATATGTAAAATAAGTGAAAAGTGAGAGACCAATAGGTGAAACATAAGAGACTAAGGTGTGCCAAAGAGAGAGAAATGTGTCCAATAAGGGATGGAATTTGCTCATCTGGGTACACAGAGTAGCGTTTCCATTCCAGACGTGGGCTCTTTCTTATCTGCAGCCTGCGGTTTGATTTTCAGGTTATTCTTTGTTTGAAGGAGTTTTACTGAGGACCTACAATAACTGCCTACCTGACCTGTTTCTTCCTTTCTCCTCTCTCGGTTCAAATACTTTTATTTAGAATTTTGTTAGACAAATATTCCAGTGTCTCAATTTTCTAAGGCTATTGCTCTCAAAACCAACTCCATATTAAAATCATCTGAAGAGTTATAAAAATACCTACCGCAGACAATTGAATTCATATATTTCAGGTCTGGGTGTGTCAGCATTGTAGTTTGTCTAACAAACCATTTTAAAACTTGGGGGCTTAAAAATACAACAATTTATTTGCTAATTATCCTTTAATTTTGCCTGAACTCAGCTTAGTGGATATTCTGCTGAAAAGTTTGATATTACTAAGCCACAGCATTGCTGAAAAAGACATTATTTCAATAAGAGCCGAAACCAGACAGATAATCTAAGACTAGGAGAAGAATTATAGGAACGTGTGAACCAGGGGTTGGAACAGAAAAGACTGAAGGTATTCAGAATAACTGCCAAATTAGCAACTGGAATTTACAATTAGGGTGTAACAGATAATTTAAATTCCATATAGAACCATAAAGAAATATAAAAACTTAGATTCTAATAATCTCAAAGTGTCTAATAGTTCATTTTTAATCATTCATTTCCACACAACAGAAGAAATACACACAAAATGAGTAAAATACAAAATTAAAAATATTTTAAACATCACCATGGTTGTCTTTCCCAAGACCATGGAGAATGAAATTATTATAATTGTGAAATATTAATTCCAAAGTGTTGCAGCATTCTAGCCATTCTAGAAAAGTTCATATAATTGTATATATTTATAAACTATTGTATTTTGATTTTAGGTATTTTTCCATTTATTTATCTACATGTTTTTCTCAATTGAATATCACAACCAAATAGCTTGCTTCTGGAATCAATTACATCAGCAAAATATTTTGCAGTTCAGTTAATTAGGTTTTCAAGAGACAAAAATAAGTTATGTAACTGGAATCTCAGTGTAGAATGTCAATAGTACTTAGTAGGTAATCTTTGCTCTATGAGAGATAAACTGTACTTGTTATTAAATATATCATATTTTTAGGAAGTATCAAATTTCTTATATTAAAAATTTCATAATGCCACTTGAACATTATCTTCTATCAGATACATTTTTGTGATATAGCTTGGATGACTAGAGCATTAGCAATGAGCCAGTAATTTTAATTCAGCTTTTTGTTTTTTGGAACAGATGGCTTCGTTAGAGAAGAATTCACAGATAGTATAGGCATTCTCCTGTGAGAATCTCTTAATAAAAACAAGTTCATGTTTATTCTGTTTATCCATTAACTATACTTAAGGATCACTTATACACACAAAATGGATGTTTATGTGGGGTATGTGTATGTGTGTTTTATGAATTTTCAAAACTATAAAATGGCTTAGTGGATTATTTACTCTAAAACAAAATCTCTTGAGAAAATTATTAATATTCAAAATTGAAGAAAATAATGATACTCTTCTAATGTGACAGTGCCTGTTAGAGCTGGAAGGAAACTAAGGACAATGCATATATTTTCCTCTGTATTTGCTTTGGGAAAGTGACACAATTACATTTCATCAAGACGATTTTTTAAATGCCATGTCGGTGTATTCACAACTTTTTCTACATGGAGATTGCTGGTTCATGATGTTCCCTTGATCTCAAAATGCACTAAGAAAGATTCTTCCATTGATCAAGGAGATAGTAACATTCCAGTTTCAACGGACAATTCGTGTGATTCTGTGCTCATTTCCAATTTTCTAAATAATAAAAAGGAATATTATTTTAGAATTCTTCATCTATATACATAAGAGACTTTGTGTCTCTGAGGCTACACCAGCATCTATAATATAAGAAACAAATGAGAAATCTATGTTTAAAGCAAAAAGATGCTTTGGGAAAAAAATAAGTAGAAGTTTTCTGAGAAAGATAATACAGCAACAGATTACATTATGAATAAATATTGTACTGGACCATCTTATTTAGTAGAGTTTTAATATTGAACATATTTCAAGTTCCTTAAGTACTATTTTAATTTTCAAATGAGAGGTATTAAATAGTATGACATTATGGAGAAAAATGATGCAGAAGAACAGTGTTGTGAATACAGCTAGGTAGTGAATAAAACACTGTTTCGATTGTTAAAAGGATGCAAATCAATACATGACTCTCCTGAATATTCTTATTCTTTGCAATCAAGGGAATATGGTAGGTTTCAATGAAATGCTTATTGTATTATAATAATCATTTTAATTTTGAAATACAAATTATCTCTCTAGCAAGTTTTGTTAGATGAATGTGTCTGATATGTTTGCAGCAGGCTTACCTATAAAGGAAGCAATAACACATCTTAAGAAGAAGCAGACAAAAATCTAAGTATAATTCTGTCTTTATCAAATGTAAACAAGTGTAAGGGAATTTGGAAAGTTTCATGAAAATATATCTTAGAAAAGAATGTAAAGGAAATTAATATTATCAAGGGAGTTTATCATATGATTATTATAAGTACTATGTAGACACACCAGAGTATAAAACGCATTTTAGGGCTGGGCACGGTGGCTCCCACCTGTAATCCCAGCACTTTGGAAGGCCAAGGCAGGTGGATCACGTGCGGTCAGGAGTTCGAGACCAGCCTGGTCAACATGGTGAACCCTCATCTCTACTAAAAGTACAAAAATTAGCCCCATGTGGTGGCAGGCATAGGTAGTTGGCATATGTAGTTGACTAAATAAAACTGAGAGGGCTTAATTAAGTGGAAATATACTTTATATTTATATTGAGTCATTGGTTAATTGCACTGGTATATCCAAATAATGTGTTTACCATATCTAACAGTCTTTACTCTCTAAGGCTCTCCCTTTCGGCCCTCTCCCTCATTGATTCTGGGCTGGCTTTATGGCTTGGTTTAGCCAACAGAATATGCTAGTGTGCTAGTGTGAAAGTAATGTCATGCTACTTTTGAGCTTGCACCCTTCCATTTAGTCTCTCTTTTTTTTTTTTTTTTTTTTTTGAAATGGAGCCTCACTCTGTCACCCAGGCTGGAGTGCAGTGGTGCAATCTCAGCTCACTGCAAGCTCTGCCTCCTGAGTTCATGCCATTATCCTGCCTCAGCCTCTTGAGTAGCTGGGACTACAGGCACCCGTCACCACGCCCGGCTATTTTTTTGTATTTTTAGTCGAGATGGGGTTTCACCAGGTTAGCCAGGATGGTCTTGATCTGCTGACCTCGTGATCTGCCCACCTCGACCTCCCAAAGTGTTGGGATTACAGGCGTGAGCCATCGCACCGGCCCATTTAGTCTCTTAAAACTCTGAATCTACCATGAGAACAAGCCCAGGGCTGGACTGCTGGAAGAATAAAGAACAAGTGGAACAGAGACAAGTCATCTCATCTGAAGATATTCTATTAGGTTGGTGCAAAAGTAATTGCAATTTCAGACCATGAATATTAAATCATTATAACTAGACGCAAACAAACCTTTATCAAAACAGGAACCATTACAACTGAAACATTTTTGCCAGCAGGAAATAAGTTTGTTTATTCCTGTAGTATAAAAATTAATGCTTCAGGGTTCTAGGAACACTTGGAAAGCATTTTCTGTATCTTACTGGCTGTGGAAGTGTTTTCCCTGCAAAAAGTTGTTGAGAAGCTTGAAGAAGTGCTAGTTGGTTGGTGAGAGGTCAGGTGAATATGGCGGATGAGGACAAACTTCATAGCCTAATTAATTCAACTTTAGAAGCACTGGTTGTGTGACATATGGTGAGGCACTGTATTAGAGAAGACTTGGGCCCTTTCTGATGACTAACACCGGCAGCAGATGTTGCAGTTTTTGGTACGTCTCATCAGTTTGCTGAACATACTTCTCAGATGTAATGGTTTTGCTGGGATTCAGAATGTTGCAGTGGATCAGACCTGCAACAGACAACCCAACAGTGACCATGACCATTTTTTTGATGCATGTTTGGCTTTGGAAATTACTTTGGAGCTTCTTTCAGTCTAACCACTGGGCTGAACGTCTCTGGTTGTCATCTAAAATCCACTTTTCATCATGCGTCATAATCGGATCAAGAAATGGTTCATTGTTGTGTAGAATAAGAGAAAATGACACTTCAAAACTACGATTTTTAAATTTTTGCTCAGCTCATGAGGTACCCATTTATTGAGCTTTTTCACCTTTCCAGTTTGTTTCAAATGACCAATGACTGTAGAAGGGTCAACACTGAGTTCTTTGGCAACTTCTTGTGTAGGTGTAAGAGATCAACTTCGATGATTGCTCTTAATTGGTTGTTGTCAACTTCCAATGGCCAGACCATATCTTCCTCATTTGCAAGGCTCTCATCTCCTTTGCAAAACTTGAAAGACCACTGTACATATGTTCATTAGCAGTTCCTGGGCCAAATGCATTGTTGACGTTGCAAGTTTTCTCCACTGCTTTACGACCTATTTTAAACTCGAATAAGAAAATCACTCGAATTTCCTTTTTGTCTAACATCATTTCCATAGTCTAAACTAAACATAAAGTAAATGGCAGATAATAAATCATTAGCAAAAATAAGTGAAAAATGCCCTTTAAAATGATGTATAACATAACCACATTTATTTAAGAACGTATTTCAATAAATGGTAAATTCCAACAATGCAAAAACTGCAATTACTTTTGAACTCACCTAATAGATCAGCCAGCTACAGACAACCTGCTAGTTGAACACAGAAGCATAAGAAAGTCTATCCAAGATCATTCAAATTGGTTCAATCAACAGATCAATTCAACTGATATCATATTCATAAAAGATAAGAAATTGTTATTATAAATCATTAAGTTTGGAGATAGTTTGTTTAAATAAATGGTTTGAGAATGAAATGCACCACTGTCAATAATTATGCTGGGAAAATAGGCATGAATTAGAATTGCCCAAGGAAACTCAGGCATATATTCATCTTATCTAAAGTAATTGTCTTTTCTCTTTATGACATTTATGTTTTCTTTAGGAGGGGTACGGAATATGAAGAATTTAGAAAACTTAAAGGCAAAAATATCACCACTTTTAATGATATGTGCATTCAACTTTTAGCTGCACCTAGTAGAAACATACCTCAAAATGATTTACACAGTAAAGATACTTATAATGTTACACAAATAATATCGGTTTGTTTAGTGGATCGACGTAGCACCCACCCCCCCGGAAAAAAAATCTGCATTCCAATCCAAGTTTATTCTTTGGATGCAGATTGAAGTTGTTCTTTTCCTTTTGAAATAAGAGGCAAAATGTTTTAACACCATGAAAATGCTTGAGATTATTGCAAGTATAATTGAGAAGTCATAATCACTATTAGAACAGAGGTCTGTTATCTTTCTATGCTAAAACGGAAACATAGATGTATGCTTTCTCAAAGAAAAAAATGGAAATTATTTCAGTGAGCCAAATTTAGAATTCAAATATAAAACTAGAAAAATAAATTTTCTTTCATCTTTAAATTTGATCTAATTTCTCATTCTTTGTGAGGCAGTTCTATGTCAATATTGTATTATATCTTACCCATTTCTGAAGAAGCAAGGCCAATGCAAAGACTCTTTTGTGTATTATGTGGGGACTGGGGGACACATAAGACTAGTTTCTTCTTAATGCTCACTGCTTTAAAATGTGATTTCAAGACATTCTAGATTTGTAGGTGGGATATATTTCAAGGTTTTTAACTTGAATGCATTATGATTATTTTTATTTCCTTAATAAAATTCCAAGGATATTCTGCCTCTTAAAAAAACACTGCTATAGAACTGGAGTAGATTGGCTACAACTTTAAATACAGTTTGGCTTTCCCTGTGGGAGGTGAATAATAATTGTTTTGTTTCCAGAGCATCACAGAGTAATATGAAATTTGCAGAGAATATTAAATAGAACCTAGGCTTAGCTCCTGCCTCTGAATCATCATCCAGAGGAAATGAGCACTGGATGTCATTCATTGAAAGCAAATGTAACATTAAGTCTCTGCAGTTGAAATGAAAATATTTCACCTACTAGCATATTTCAAAATGATCTTCCAAAGAGATGTCTTGCATTAGTTGATGATACTTTATTCACTATGAATTACAGGAATTGTTCTTTATTGACAGGATTTTTTGGTTGGTATTTTCTCTAAGGTTCAATCTTTGGCTAAAAGAACATGTTTGAATTTATATCTTACTGAGTTTCTATTGAAGCTTAAGTGGTTCATAGAATCTTAAAAATATATCTTATTGCTGACAGAGAAGCGCTTCAAAATTCCCACTTTGTGATATGAATATGTGTAATTGGTAAATTGCTGAATATATTTCATGTTTAGGGTTGCATTTCCATTCAAAGTTCTGGCTCTGAAATACTTAGGTTTGATATTAGGTTCAAGCTTTTATTCTTTCTGTGATCTTGTAAAATTACTACTTATTGATATGAAGATAACAATTGACCCTTTCTCTGTTGTAGAATTAGATAGCCCAAGTAAAACTCCTGACATAGTGCCAAATATATAGTGAATCATTAATAAACAACAGATGTTTTTATCAATGAAGCTAAGTTTATAATACAGTGAAAACAAGCCTGGCCAAGAAATGCTGAACTTTAGTAAAAATACTGTGATTTAATAGCTCTGTAACCTTGAGAAAACCACATAAACTTTCTCTGAATCCATTTTAATATCCATAAAATGAAGGCTTTCATATATGCCCTATATGTATATATACATGTTTATGGAATACAGTCAGATAGTATTTTGTTTAAAGCTCTATTTTTTCCCTTTTTCCCTTCACACACAAATTTCCTGTAAGAATGTGAAATTAGATGATGTTTTCTATATAGGTCCATATTTAAAATAAATGGAAACTCAGGTCAAATTGCTGGCAATTACGTGTTGTATTTTCATGTATTTAAATATTTTCCATGATTTGGCTTTCCTAGATATGTGCTTTTCAATACTATATGCCTTCATTTCTAATAGCTAGCTAACAGCCATTTATAATAATTCAGTACTCAAACCACTTACTACTTAATATATATTTCTTTTATCCCTTTGGAATACCCTGGTTATAAAATTTAGCACTGAAAAAGAATGAAATTGGTTATATGCCTCAAGTAAGCTATTTTGGTCACCATTTCTCCCAGGAAAAACTTACTATAGATTTATAATCCATATTCAAAATTGATGAACCTTAAAGATGGAATGAAAATGAAATATTCAGGCACTCAACCTTCAACACGATTTAAATATTGAAGTAGAATTTAGGGGGGTAGCTTGGAGGAAATAAAGGAAAAAAGGTAGAGAAAGAAGAAGAAATAAAGAATTGTCTTTCTGTCTGATTCATATTGCTGCAAAGAAACTTAAACTTTTACATACAGGATTAAAATATATATTAACGGTATGTCTATTTCCACTCAGTATTGCAGGGCCATTCGGTTGAATGAATCTTTTTGAATACTACCAAATGCTCCAAATTCTTTCACAAAGCCTACTGATCGTGTGCGTGTGTGTGTGTGTGTGTGTGTGTGTGTGTGTGTGTATGAATTTAAAAGGTGATTGGTAGTTTAGCTATCGCCATGGAGATGAACAGTATGTGATTTGCACAATGCTTTTAAAGCAGGATAAGGTGCCAGATTCAATGACACCTAATTATGAGCCAGTTTAGTTCTAAACCACAAATATTGGGGAATGAAATCTAGAGAAAACAAAAATTGTATTCTAAGAACATACTGCAATGGACTGAATGTTTGTGTCCCCTCAAAATTCATATGTTGAAATCCTAACCTCCATGTAATGATATCAGGAGGTGGAATCCTTTTCTAAGAGCACTATCCCTTCTTGAGGGCTCCATCATCATGATTGAATGTGAAGCCCTCATGAAGGGATAGTGCCCTTATGAAAGGATTCCAGAGAGCACTCTCACCCTCTTTCACATGTGTGAAGATACCACGAGAAGTTAGCAGTTTGTAACCCAGAAAAGGGTCCACACAAGAACCCAACCATGCCGGTACCTTGATCTCAGATTTCCAGGCTTCAGAAATGTGAGAAACAAATGTGAGAAATGTTGTTTATAAGCCACCTCATCAACGGTACTTTGTTACAGCCGCCTGAACTAAAACACATACCTATACTTTAAATATAAAAAATTCAAAATGGCATTCTGTTGAGTTTAGGAAATAGCTACTATTTTCCATTAGATCATTCTGTGGGGGGACAATCCTCTATGGTGACAGTTCTATCCTGGACTATGATTTAAAGGATGTTTGTATAGTAAGCAGTCTGGGACGATGAAGATAGTATCTCCCTGCAAGTCAGTAGGCAGACTTCTTTCCTGACCAGGATTATATAGATAGTATCTTCCTGGGGGCAAAAGTGGAGCAGGTTTGTTACAGCCTCCATAATAATACTGGAGAAATCCTCAATTCAGAATTGCACACCTGTGATTCAGACCACTACATCTACCTTGGTCATTCCAGATGACCCCCATGAGTTTTGGGGAGCAAAAGCAATTGACGCAAACAAGAAGCTCATGCCACCTTCTGTGTCATGAGCAGTAAGAGCCTTTGTCTCTGTCTCAGAGGTCTTGGGCCTCCTGCTTGAATCTATGAAACTGTGGTAGAGTAACTTCTTAGCACAGAAGTAGGGTAAAGTCTCGGACGCAAGTCTCTGTGACAAATGCTACATGGAGAGAAATACAAAGAGGTAATATGAACTGTACCCTAAAGATCTTGACAAAAGAGCATATAGTCAATATTTCCAAATGCAAAATATTAATTTCCCATGTAAAAATTAAACATGGTAATGAGTAAGCATAAAGATATGCTGATTATTCTGTATATTTGTATAAGCAAAATCATTTTTTTCTAGAAACAACTTCCAACTATTTTTCTTAGGCAGTGGACTATGAAGATATAGAAAAGTATGGAAACAATTTGACATATTAGGAGAGAAAGCACTAACGAAAAGTATTCAGAAATTCTTAGATAGCATAGAATCCTGAAACACTTGACTTTAGTGAACCTATAATGCTGAACTCAGTATTCTCAGAAAGTGAGCATTTCCCCCAGTTTCTAGACCAGAAATTAATCATCCCTCATTTTATTATTTTGAGACTGAGCCTAATTTTGGAAATAAACAATCTCTATATCATTGAATCTATCTTTCCACAATCATATCTTTCCTCAAGAAACTTACTACCAGTTATATGAAAAATATACTTTCCATTTAATTCAGCACTTGAATTACTACTACTTGAAAGTATATTTTTCATATAACTAGTATAAGTTTATTTTAGATACAACTAGTGGTAATTTACATTAGTGTAAGAGTCCTGGAAATTACAATACCTGCTTTTACTTAATAGTAAGAAAGACCCAGGGAAGGTGGTCTTATTAGTTAGCCTGATTCAGGATGGTCACCCAGTCTGGACCATTCCCGTTCAGAACCAAAGTTGTATAGGACCATTTCACTGTTCTAAAGACAAGCTTTGGCTTAACACCAAATCATAAGGGAAATCTCCCAAAATGTAAAAAAGCATAAAAATGTCAAAAACCTTCAGAAGTTGTTTTTTATTTCATAGTCTATTTTTAAATGATAGAGACTTCTTTTTGTGCTACAAAAAAATTGAGTGTGAAGACAGTATCACAAGTTTTACTGCATTTAATTCAGCTTTTCCTAAGCTTAAAATGGAGAAAGCATTAATAAATACTAAATTCCCTGTCTCAGACTTGCCTGGAAAAGATTTTAATAAATTACATTTTATGCTGCAATTCAAGCATTGAGCTGCCACAGTTATGATTAATAGAGCAGCATTCTTATACAAGAACAGCAGTTCTAAAAGAAAAGAATTTTGTTATACATTGATATCACATCAATATTGAAAAGAAGTGCAGATATTGTTGTAGAAAAATAACTGAATAGAAAATGAATACATTTCCTTGAATTATGCTTTAACTCAATTCTATATCAGATTGCATAGTATAACAGCAATAATTGCCACAATTTAAAAAATAATTTGTGAAAAATGGAGTTCCATCTTTTGATTTTATATAAGACTTTGAGATAATATTTATAAAATTTATTTGAACAACATCGTTCTGGATTAAAAATCATACTCTTTATTTGAAGTTCACAACAAATGTACATGAAAAACCAGCAAAGGTATCAACAATTTAAAAATTCTTAATCAATGTTGTTGGCAAAATTTAAGTACCAATTCAAAAATTTAAATTATTTTTAACAATCCAATTATTTTTTACAATCCAATTTTTATAAAAAAATTATAAAATAATTATTTTATAGTTTTAAATCTTTTCAAATCAAAATTTATTTCTCTATATAGTGGATGTGACAATGTATTATCTTAATAGCTGATACCAGAATTTTTCATTGAGCAGGAACTGCATTTATATAGAAAATTATATTGAAGGGATGAAAGTTAGATATTTAGTTTTTAGTTCATGGGACTGGATGAGTCAAGCAGCAGGAAAATTATTCTGCATTACATTTGAACAGAAAGTGGAAGTAAGGGGAGCAAAGAGGTGAGGATGAAAAGAAAAGAAAAGAAAAAAAAGAAAAGAGAAAAAAAGGTCTAGAGAGAAGAGTCAAGTAATGCAGTGATGCACCAATGCTTTAGTGGCAGAAATGGCTGAGGAACTTTTAGTTAGCTATCCAGTATTTATTTTGAAGTTGTTTAGTCACAAAGAGAAAATGTCTTCATCTTTAATTTTATGGAAAGCTTGGTATACTCCTCCTCCTTTAAAAACAAAGAAACAAACAGGCAATTCTAGGAGTCAGTCATTTTGAATTATTTTCTAATGCCAACCTCATGGCTTGTCAACACTTTGTCTAAGCAATGGCTTTCCAATTTTATCATTCATCAGAATTCACTGGGACACTTTTAAAAGCATGCTAGGATACATCCCCAGCATTTTCAATACAATAATCTAGAGTATGACCCAAAGCTGCTGGTTTGGGGATCATGTTTAGAGAATGGCTTCCCTAAAGAATAATCTAAATTGGTGGGTCTCATTATTTTCCTTGCCACCATCCTAGCCCAGGCCACCATCTCTCACCTAGGCAATCGCCTTCTAACTGATCTCTCTACTATTCCCATATAATACATTCTCTACTCAGCAGCCTGAATAATCTTTCAAAAAATATGACTCAAATTGTGTAAAGATAATTTCCTGGAAGAGGCCTCCTTTGACAACTTACATAAAGTAAAATGGATTCCTTTTCCCCACCTCATACCCACCAGTGCATACCACTTTATTTTTAAGTCTATGTACCACTATATTTTTTAAAAAGTCTGTTGTTTGTGATGCATTAGATTTATGACATAAGAGATCTTGTCTCTCTTGTTTGTATCCCTGCTCCAAGATAGTACAGGGCCCGTATTGCAGCTTTCATTAATATTTGTTGAAAGAATAAATGAAATGCCCTGTGTGTGTCAGGCAGAGAAGTTGAATTACACTTTGTAGAATTTAAAGGGAAGAATTCTATACCTACCTGGCTGGAAGAAACTAAAACAATTCCTGATATAATTTCTTGAAATAGGAACTGAGACACAAAGGCTATAAGAATGTTGTCTCTCATCCCTTACTTCTGGAATTTTTTTTTTTTAACTTTGAAGTTTAGAGGTACAAGTACAGGTTTGTTACATAGGTAAATTTGTGTCATGGGAGTCTGTTGAACAGATTATTTCATCACCCAGGTATTAAGCCTAGCATGCATTAGTTATTTCTCCTGATCCTTTCCTTTCTCCCACCATCCACCCTCTGAAAGGCACTCCCAATAATTTTAATACCTTTGGAAGACTGAACTTTCCATTCATGATATAATGAGTATTAAACCAATCTCTGCTAGAGCTAAAGGGAAAAGTGATCCCAGCTTTGGAAACAGATCAGATATAAGCAAATCCACCTCTTCTTTGACAACACTATTCAGATATAATGGTACTAGTAAGTAACTAATGACCATAACCAGAGGTATGTTTGCACTGTACTATGTGTTTTAGAACTTAATATGCTCAAATAATCCTTAACGATTTGTTTTTTAAATCCACAAAATGTCTGTCTGATTTCTATAATTTTAAAAGTATTTATTTCTAAACACACAGACGTGCATACAGGTGCATACACACACACACACACACACACACACACACACACCAGGATTTGACTTAACTATATTGGATGTTTACAAACAAGTTGAGGCATCTGTACATGAGGCAAGGCAAAGGGGATGGTAATATAAGCTGAATTTTAATTTCCCCAGTGTAGTGATTCCTTTTGATTATGATTATATCGTAAGTACTTTATATGTGATTCTGGCTTTTAAGAATATTTTATTTAGCCAGGTGTGGTAGTTCATGCCTGTAATCCCAGAACTTTGGGAGGCGGAGCTGGACTGATCTCTTGATGTCAGGAGTTTGAGACCAGCCTGGTCAACATGGTGAAACCCCATCTCCACCAAAAAATGTAAAAAATTAACTGGGTGTGGTGGTGTGCAACTGTAATCCCAAATACTCAGGAGGCTAAGGCAGGAGAATCGCTTAAACCCAGAAGTTGGAGGCTAGGCCGGGCGCGGTGGCTCAAGCCTGTAATCCCAGCACTTTGGGAGGCCGAGACGGGCGGATCACGAGGTCAGGAGATCGAGACCATCCTGGCTAACACGGTGAAACCCCGTCTCTACTACAAAAAATACAAAAAAACTAGCCGGGCGAGGTGGCGGGCGCCTGTAGTCCCAGCTACTCGGGAGGCTGAGACAGGAGAATGGCGTGAACCCGGGAGGCGGAGCTTGCAGTGAGCTGAGATCCGGCCACTGTACTCCAGCCTGGGCGACAGAGCGAGACTCCATCTCAAAAAAAAAAAAAAAAAAAAAAAAAAGAAGGTGGAGGCTGCAGTGAGTTGAGATTGCACCACTGAACTCCAGCTTGGGCAACAGAGTGAGACTCCATCTCAAAAAAAAAAAAAAAAAAAAAAAAATATTTAACGTATCTATTTTTTAACTTTCCACAGAAATTCCCAAGGATTTTATTTACATTCTTACTCATTATTACTCAAAATTGTTTAAAATTATTATCATCATTACTAATCAGTATACTTCCCTATTAGATTGTTTATCCCCAACCAGAAGCCATTCTTGGGAAAAAAGAATAGGCAGATGGAAAGTAGACAAAAGTGAAGTGATAGTTAACTGGCTGGAACATAAGTGTTAACGAATATTGCCCAGCTGGCTCAGGTAGCAAGTGGTTTTGGGAAATGAAGTTATCTGTCTTCAAATCCTTGATTGTAAAGCCTGGGAAATAGAATAAAACTACAATTTATTCATCACCTGTTACATGCAACATAATTTCATTTATGTTGTCTTATTTCTATTTCTTATTATGCTGTCAGTATTTCTATTTTTACAGATTATAAAAGAAGAGAGACAGAAACAATAAGTAACTTACAAGATATCACACAATTTTCAGCCAGAGTCAGAATTCAATCCTAGCTGTCTCTAAATCCAAAAAGCTAAACCCTCTTCTCCCATATGCTTTCTTTATTGCCACAATAAGCAATGAATTTTCGAGTCCCTGACATATAAATTAAATCTATCTGAATGTGGAGACTGTCTTCATTTTATATCCAAACCAAAACCCTCCTCTTGGGAATGTAGCTTCCTAGAGGCAGGCATAGCAAAATGGGAGGTAGGTGGCTAGGATCTTCAGGAGATGGAGTAAAAAAGGAAACATACTGGGGGCAAAGGAAAGCAATCCCTTGATTTAAAAAATGATACTGAAGACCTGACATCATCCCTATAGAGAAATGGCTTTGGCCCCTCTCTAAACTAAATATCTTTATGCTTAGCTAAGCTTTGGAAGGAAAATTCATACTGCAACCCTGATCAACTAAACTATAAAAAAAAGGGTCTGCTGCAACCTAAAATCACTTGAAGGGGCATCATTCAGATCTACAATGTTTCTTACAGATAATCCAGTCTACCTGAGGACATGTTGACTAAAATACCCATTACTGTTCAGCTCCTACCCCCAGAACCTCTCCTTCATTAAGTCTCAGGTGATAACAGGGAGTATGCATTTCTAACGAGTTCTGAGGTAATGCTCAGTGAGCTGATGTAAGCCATGCTTTGGGAATCACTACTGCAAGTCTAAACCACTCATATCATAAGGGAACAAACGAAGGCCTAGACAGGGGATTGTCCCACGTTGAACAGCAAATGATATTGGAAGGGAGGACCACTGAGATTTGTTTGAAGAAGTTATATAAAGTCAGTCTTGCTTTAATAGCATAGCTGTGGCCTAGTTCAGTGTTATAGCTAAAATGGTATCCAGCCATTTTTGGACAAAGTAAACCATCAGAAAAAGAAATCAATATATCATATTTGATGCCATTTTCTCATAATGCTTACTCACTTTTTACCTTATTACACAAAATACTAGTTCTTTTTAAAGTTGTAATGAAAATGGGTGAAACAAATTTTGTCTAGTTAGTCTTCAATCACTGAAATGCATTACCAAAGTTGAGCTGTTTAAATCATGGAGTAAATGTTATTTTCTCAATGAAAAATTGATTTTATTTCTCAGGCCAAACCAGATGGATTGGAAATGGTTTCACAGAATGATGTTTTGAAAATTATTTTGATTCTAAACAGGGGTTTAGAGGAAAAGAGAATCTGCCAGCAGTAATAAAAAGAAAGGACACCAAGTATTATACATTGCCAATTCTGGGTTGTTATTGACATTTGTGATGGTTTTTCACATCGTCCACATGAAAAAATGATTATGTGGCTCTAAATTGTCTGGAAGTTTGTGCTACTAATTATGACCATGAAAACATTCTTCATGACATATGGTTTAATTGAATATTGATTGATCCACTCCATAAATTTTCCCATTTATCTATGATAGTTGATAACCTGTTAATTCCAAGAGTCTACTATTCCAGTTAATTTTCTGTGTGGTTGTCTCTGTATCACAAACTTAAATTCAGTGACTCTCATTTGACAAATACCTGATGCCACATTGTCAGGTTGAAAGGTTGTAAGAATGGATGTGCACAATAATTCTAATCAACTGCATCAACAATGGTGGCATGATTTTGAATTATGTACTATTACTTGCAACAAATATCTAGAAAATCTGGGAAATGAAAAAGTGAAAGGAAATTGGCTTTAAAGGGCTATTAAGTTTATATTAACAAATGCATAACTGCCTAACAAATTACCACAAATTTAGCATCTTAAAATAAAATGCATTTATTATCTCACAGTTTCTGTGGGCCAGGAGTCAGTACAATTTAGCTGGCTAAAATCCAAACATCATCCAGTGCTGCAATCTCGTCTACAACTTGGGGACACCGGTTGTTAGTAGAATCCCATTTCTTGCAGGTGTAGGACTAATGTCCTCATTTTCTTGTTCAGTGTGATAAGTGTATCACTCTGCTCCTAAGGATGTCCTCAGGTTCTAGCCACATGGATCTCTTACATTATGGCCTCTTACTTGTTCAAATCAGCAGGGGAATCTCTCTCATGTGTTGTGTCACTTCCTCCAGATAGGGTTCAATCCCTTTTGAGGGCTAATCTAACTTGCTCAGACTTCACCAGAATAATTGCCCTTTTTATTATAGATGGAATCTTACTCTCTTGCCCAGGCTGGAGTGCAGTGATGCAATCTAGGCTCACTGCAACCTCTGCCTCCTGAGTTCAAGCGATTCTCATGCCTCAGCTTCCTACGTAGCTGGGACTACAGGCACTTGCCACCATGACCAGCTAATTTTTGTATTTTTAGTAGAGACATGGTTTCACCATGTTGGCCAGGCTGGTCTCAAACTCCTGACCTCAAGTGATCCAGCCACCTCAGCCTCCCAAAGCGCTGGGAGGCACGAGCCAAGAAGCCCAGCTTATCCCTTTTGATTAATTCAAAGTCAACTAATTTGGGATCTTAATTACTATTTCAAAATCCCTCAAATTTTTAATGTAACAGTCTAATCACGATAA
Organism: Macaca fascicularis; assembly: GCF_037993035.2. Taxonomy (NCBI): domain Eukaryota; kingdom Metazoa; phylum Chordata; class Mammalia; order Primates; family Cercopithecidae; genus Macaca; species Macaca fascicularis. The sequence goes on from NC_088385.1 coordinate 94,257,758, forward strand.
TAAAATCTGTAATATTCACAGTCTTTCCTATACTCAAGGGGAAGTGATTGTACAGGGTATATCTACCAGGGACAGGGAATCTTGGAAGCCATATTAGGATCCTTCCTACTACAGGCTACTAGTTATACAATGTTTCTTTTACATTATTTTCAGATTATAGAAAAATTGCATATTGATTGTGAAATTTAGGAAATACAGTGTATTAGTTCTCACACTGCTATAAGATACTACCGGAGACTAGATAATTTATAAACAAAAGAGGTTAAGTTGACTCACAGTTCCACACAGTGGGGAGGCCTCAAGAAACTTACAATCGTTGTGGAAGAAGAATGGCAAAGTAAGGCACATCTTACCATGGCGAAGCAAGAGAGGGAGAGAATGTGAGGAAGTGCCATACTTTAAAGCTATCAGCTTTCAGGAGAACCCCTCACTATCATGAGAATGGCATGGGGAAAATGACCCCCATGATCTAATCACCTCCCACCAGGTCCTTTCCTCAACAAGTGGAGATTACAATTTGAGATGAGATTTGGGTGAGGACACAAAGCCAACCCGTATCAACAGAAAAGAACAAAATAAACATTTTCTGTATTTCACCATCTAAAGGGAAGTATTACTAACATTTTGGCAAGGCTATTCTATAAATTTTATATTTTCATATGTATATATGTGTTTTAACTATTAAATCTTATTATATATACAATTTTATATCTTAATTTTTCACTTAGAATATTAGAAATATTTGCCTGTATTTATATTATTTTAAAACAATTTCCAATGACTGCATAATATTAATCAGATGAACCGTCTTCATTTATCTAACTGATTTATTGGTTTTGTTTCTGTTATTTCCATATTTTAACAATACTTGCAGCTGAAGCTGGTTCAGATAAGTAGAATCACCTAGCTACCCCGCAGACTCATGAGAAATAGTAATTGGCTGTTGCTTTAAACAAGTAAATGTTGGGGATGGTTTGTTAACCAACAAAAACTAACTTCTACAAAGTTCTAGAGATGAACTATAAAGGATGAATTCAGAAATATTAAAAAATTACTAGCCAAATAATTATTTCAAAAAAGTGTCATTTAAAGACCAGCTGGACAAAGTGAAATGAAATTTGCTTTCACAGAGAAAACAAGGAGCACCCTCCTTTATAAAAACATGAAGAATATTGTTGAGAAAAAAGGCAATCCAAAACATTGGCTTGAGACATGCAAACGATATGAAATCATATATTCATTGTGAGTTTTGGAATTTTTTTCTTGGACCTAACAAGACCCATGACTGCATTTCTTCAAGATACTAGTTGGGCAACATCCAACAAATATAACATCTTGTTTAAAACTTCTGGGGAATGAGATCTTTTGATGCTTGGTGGCATGAGTAATACCCCAGACAAATAAGCCTCACACTGACACAAACATTCCCCTCTCTTCATTCCATTTAATTCAGTGAAGCAAAAACTTGACTGCATTTTAAGAGCAGTTAGCAGAGATCATTAACCACGAACACTCCCGTTTTCCTTTCTTTACATCTTTACATTCTTCAGAAACAAAGTCCTCCAGAGTCTCTGAGGGAAACAGCCAATAGAATTGAAATGTGCACAAGTTGGGGGTCAAGTGATGGAATCTCATCCGTGGTAAAACAGCCTGGTTCAGAAGGGAGACTCATTCCCTAAGGCAAACTATCAAAGTCTATTGGAATTTATATATTAAAACCTACCAAGATTTAAGACTGTTGTAAAATATGATAAACTAATCAAGTCCTCATATAACCCTAGGTTTTAGTGTTAGAAATAGTTAACAGTCATGAATTAAAAACAAACTAGGAAATTTCATTTTTTAGCATTGTTAGGCGACTTCATTCAGTTAAAAGAATACCATATTTTTCCCTTGAAGAATAGTTAGCCATTTCGGTTAATTAAAAAAACAAAAGTACAAAGCTAATAATATTTTTGGAAGAAGGGGCAATGTTAAGCTTGTAAAGGGGAAAAAATAAAAACAGATTATGTACCATCTTTTCCATGTATTATTGCATGTAAATATAAAATAAAGGCACTAAAGCATTTGACTTAGATATATTGGAATTGACAACAATCAGTGTAAGATTGTAATGGGTTTTAATTAAAATAATGCAAATGACTTCCTGTTTTATCTAGCACATTGATCTTTGTATTTTCTACCTCATCCCCATACACTGATTTCTTCCTTCAGGAACATATATTTAATACAAAACAATAATTCAAGATGCATTAAATTATCAAAAAGGTTGATGCATTTTGTGAACATAGGATTTCTTTTAAAAACATGCTTGTTAGAATAATATTTAAAAATAAATAAAACATGAAAGAAAAAATACTTTAATAGATTAAAGGCAGCTACACATTATTTGCCCTTAATCCTGTTAAAATGCAATTGATAATCGCATTTTCATTGCTTGGATACAATTTTGGTTTAAGGGAATTGGTCCTTAGAACTTCAATTTTCAAATTATGGTTACAAATTTTGGATGGTTATTTGAAAACAATGATAATGGGGAAAAGTTAATGCACATGAAATTACAAAAATGGAGAGTCGCTCAGGATTTGCTATTGTATTCCTTCACGTATCAGCAGAAGGAAAGGAGCAACGGAATCAGAAAAATTACTTTACTAGGATAAACCAAAAACTAATATGGATTCTCAGAAGACTGTACATTTTTCCTTCTTAAATCCTTCTTTATATTTAAAATGTTGTTTAATCTTCCATTTTGATGTATTACTCAAAGCTATATGTTTTAATATTCAGAGTCAACATATAATTAGTCATCTCAAATATTATAATTATTATTCAGTTTATTTCTTCCCAGGATGATTTTCAGAAAATACCAATCCTTTAAGATATACACATATGCCAAAAGAAAGGATTTTTCTGTGGGGACAGGTAAGTGTGAGAAAATCTTTAAAATATAATCTTCCTCTTGAGGTATGATATATATTAACACAGTACAGAATCCAAGAAGTCCATTAATAGATAAAAACAAACTTAGCTGACTATGAAACCTATTGTCACTTTACAGAACTAGTGATATGTGAGCATAGTAAAAGGGTACATGTAAACATAGCTTCAGAAACTACAAATGAAATGAAAATGAGGAAAAAAACAATTAAAACTTTGAGGATCCAATCATAGGCCAAATACACGTACACATACATGTCTACTTCTAAAGCTTTCCATGTTTTCAAAATGTGGAAAAAGAAATGTGATATTCTCTTGATCCTGGCAAAAGTTTCTGCCAACTGCTTTTGTAGAATTCCTTATGGCTTTAGAAGTCAGTTTAGGAACTGGGAGATTTAAAAACAAGTGATATTTTACAGTTTTACCACTTACATCTTTTTTGTGTAATCCTGAACAAATTAATCTCTCTGCCTCAGTTTTCTCCTCTGTAAAACAGTAACAGTGTCAAATGCATAGGACTGTAAGGATTAACTGAATTAATATATCTAATGGGTTTAGAGCAGTGATTCAAAAATGAGTGAGCACTTGTTACCCTTGCTATTACTTTTATTATTTACTACCTCTTTGGCAATTTGTTGGCATTCTTTGGAAATTGTTTGACTTTGAAGTATCACTGTAGTACAAATGTCTTAAATGAGGGATATTTAAATTTGGATTGAAATAGAAGAAAGAAACACCTTAAACTTCCACTTTTGGGCACAGATTAAGGGATTAAGGACTTCTTAAATGCAGCAACAGTGTTTTGATTTTTGGAACAATTTCTGGTTTTTTTTTTTTTTTTTTTTTTTTTTTGAGATGGAGTCTCGCTCTGTCACCAGGCTGGAGTGCAGTGGCGCAATCTTGGCTCACTGGAACCTCTGCCTCCTAGGTTCAAGTGATTCTCCTGCCTCAGCTTCCCTAATAGCTGGGACTACAGGCTCCCACCACCATGCCTGGTTAATTTTTTTTTTTTTTTTTTTTTTTTTTGTATTTTTAGTAGAGATGGGGTTTCACCATGTTGGCCAGGATGGTCTCGATCGCTTGACCTTGTGATCCACACACCTCGGCCTCCCAAAGTGCTGGGATTACAGGCATGAGTCACTGTGCCTGGCTGGAACAATTTCTTAATAATAAAAGAATGCATTTAAACTACTTACAATGATAAAACATATGCCAAGTCTTCAGTTTAACTGAGTTACATGTGATTCTAAACTTCTCCAGCCTCCAAATAGCTGCTCTCAGAGTAAGAAGGAAGATTTCACATTAAATGAAATTAACCCAATTAAATGGAACATTTCACATTTTTTTTCAAAATAGGCTACCTATGTGTCAAGTTCTCACAAATTGACAATTTGACCTGAAATATTTACCACACATTGCCTAACATTTTCTGTTAAGATCCCAAGATTTTATACATATCCAAAAACATATACATGAATTTACTTGAGAGGACAAATCAGTCAACAACTAATCTATCAGCACTGTTGTCTATAAAGCTATTATTTTGGAAAGAAGAGAATGAAGTCAAGGAAACTAACTACTAGGCCAGGTGAATGTCAGAAGTGCATTGTGATGCCAAGTTTAAAAGAAGTGAGCCAGGTAGTCTTTTGGAGTGGTGCGCAATAAAAATGGATATAAGGGAAAAGATAAGGGTGCCACAGGTTAAGTATCCTTTTCCTAATAGGAAAGCTTTTACATTGTATGTGAATATCAGTGACCGTGTACAAATGGAGGTATGCCTAGGCAAAATTTTAGTTTAAAGAAGGTACAGAGTAATAGAGTTTATCACATTGGAATTGATGGAATAATGATGTATGTCAAATTCATGCCAAGTTGTGACCTTGCTGATCTTATACTCTATTATCTCCCATAAAGTTTTGTTAATTTATAGCTCATATCACTTCTACCATGAGATATAAGATAAAAAGCAGCTGATTTGCATATAGACAAGGTTAAGTTTTCTAGACTGAATATTTGTTTGGTCTGGAGGGTAAGGGTATAGCAAGACCACTAGGGGGCCGGTTTGAAAATAGAAGTGATGATGGCTGAAATACCTTCCTAGGGAGAGAGGATTCACTGAATGTTGACAACTTTCAATAGGTGAAGTGGAAATAAATACTAATGACCAAAAATGAAATCTCAGGAACAATAAGGGACCTGAGCAGCTATGCAGGACAAAAGATATGACTTGGTAGCTGCCAAGAGAAGAAACTTTCCAAAAATAAAAAGAAACTGTATGTATAAAGGGAATTATTCCTGTTTGGCATGTAATACGTGATGCATCCTTTCCCCTGCCTCACCTAGAAAAATATTTAAACATTTATTCCTTATTAATGTTTGTATGAGTAGTTACTTTGAGGAGAGATAATTCCTGTAATTCCATGGGAAGGAGCAATCTTTGAAGATGTTTTGTGTCATAAGTGGCATTTGAGAAACATTTGATTCAACTACCTTAGAGGTAGATATTATTGTCCTTGAGTCCCAAATTTATAGATAAGAAAAACAAGCCTCAGAAAAGTGAAATGACTTAATTGGATGATACAAAGATTAAAAATTTGAATTCAATTCTTCTAATCCCATATTTAATATTCTTTTTTCTGACCATGAAGCCATATGTTATGCATATATATTATATAAATATAATATATATGACATTATTTTTGGATATATGTTATTGAATGTCTTTGTTGCGCTGAAAAGAAAACTTATAAATTTGAAACTTATCTAACATAAATGCTCTAGTGGGAGAGGAAAAAAAAATAATTTCAAGAAGAAATCATTTTTAAAACTCCATACAGGGATATATCAGCTGAAAAGCACTGAATATTTTAGAAAATAATCAGGCTGTCTATTTGACATTTGAAGGAGACAAAAGGACTCAGCCAGAGATAATACCTATATAGTGCCTGACCTGTATAAAATATCCATAGCACCAAGGGACAAGCTCAAAGAAACAACAAAAGAATGGAGAAGTCAGGGAAGCCAGACTAACAGTGGGAGTAAAAATAAATCTTTCTTTAAACCCAGTAAGAGAGAAGGATCTTAGTGGAAAAAAGATATTGCTTATGACACGAATGTGGTCATAGCCACAGAACACTTGAGAGAACAAAAATCACAGGTTAACAAGTAAGAGTCACACATTTCAAGATTTTAGGCATTAACTCTGACTATAGGCATATTTCAATTACTGCAGAAAAGTATTACACCTCACAGAATTTTTTTAATAAACAGACCCCAGGAAATATTTTCTAAAGGTAGTGCCGGGGTATTTATTGAAAGGAGGCTACAACTTTGTGATATAAAGGGTCACTCTGGCTTTTGTGCAAGTTTAAGACTTGGGGGCAAGGCTGGAAAGGGTCAGATTTAAGCATAGAAAAATTTCCAAATTGGGGTGACAGTGACTGAAAGCCTGGGACATGCCTTGAGCAACAAAGAACTGTAAACTAGATTCACTGAGTCTCAGTAATTTCCCAGATGAAAATGATGAGAGATGGGAGAGAGGAAAAGATGATCTCTTAGCTTGTGAAGTGTAGTCAAAGACTCTAAGAAATTCAGCATACAATTGCCAAGACGACTGGACAGAAAAGGTCTGGTTGAGATTATGATAATGATATTGACTGAGCCAAATAAATAAGTGCATATATAGCAGTCAGGGAGATTTTCATTTAAGTTTCGGTATGCCATATAGTATGCACTTTGTAAGCCAACTGACCTGTGCTATGCCTATGCCTTCCAGTCGTGGAAGAGAATGAAACTAATTGCTCCCCACTGGTAGGAGAATTGGAGCCAGTACAAATTTTACTCTCCATGAAGCCTTTCTTTAATTTCCTAAATATCTCATCTCAATCTTCTTTTGAGGTTTATCATTGTAGGCTTTTTGGATTAGCATAAAAAGAGACAAGACGCTTAAAGACTGATAGGATGCCATAATATATACCAGAGAGCAGCAAACTGGGGCTTGTTGGTCGTATCTGGCCGACTATCTTGCTTTCATTTTAGCCTGTGAGCTAAGAATGGTTTGTAATGTTTTTTTTAATAGTTGAGAAAAATTTAAAAATCATATTTTGTGTCATGAATAACTATATAAAATTTGATTTCAGATCATAAATAAGGTTTTATTAGAACGCATCCACATACATTTGTTTATGTATTGTCTGGCAGTTTTCATGCCAGGATGAGAATCATCGCAACAGAAACTCTGTGGCTTGCAGAGCCTCAAATATTTTCTGTCCGATCCTTTACAGAAAAGTTTGTTGTGTGCATAAAACAAATGTGTGTATTTTGAATGCCATTAATTTATTGGGCAGCACTCATTTCACAAGCAATGCCCCTTTTCTGTTGGATTCCTCTTTCTCTTTGTGATTTATGTTTTTCACTAAACTGCAAGTTTACCAGAAAGAAGGTCTGTGTCTACCACAGTTCTTTGCAGATAAGATTGACTTAATAAATCTTTATTACATTAATAACTATTTCAAATAATTTGACGTGATTTTCAGTAAGTTACAATTATATGTCTAATTCCTGATAAAGTACAGCATTGGATAGGGTGAGGTGACATAAAATAAATGACATTGTCACTACCTTTGAGTGATTCATACTTTAATTTAAAAAAACAATGCAAATTCAATGGTATCATCCACATAATAATACAGGACAGTATGTTATTTAAGTGTCAAAATACCTGTTAGTGAGAAAGATTGCATTATAACAATAGTAAACATTAATCACTATAATAATATAATTCCTAAATGTTTATTACATGCCAGCCACTTGGATAAATCCTAGATATGAATTATTTAATCTTTACAATAAACCCTTGTGATAAATACTATTTCATTCTGATTTTTTAAATGGCAAAGCTATATTTTAAGTCACAGGGACTGAGCTAGATGTTGAACCCAAATAACACATTCTTATTTTTAAAACATACTTGACAAATACTAGCTATTTGATAAATATTAGTCAATTTGGAACCTGAAAATGTGCTAAGGGCACTAAAAGGTGAAGTATTAAATAAATGTGGACTTCAAAAATCAAGAGAAGTTCCTTGATTAAGAATGAGAATAATTTGCATATGTTAAAATACGGGAGAAAGCCACTTAGGGATAGGGAGAAAGGAGGTAGAGTTATTCACCGCATGACGACATCACAGTCAATGACGAACCACATCTATGACTTTGATCCCATGGATTATGGATTATAATAATGTATTTTTACTGTGCCTTTTTCATATTTAGATATGTTTAGATACACAAATACCATTATGTTGCAATTGACTACAATATTCAGAACAATAAAATGTTATACCACTTTGTAGCCTAGGAGCAATGGGATACACCACATAGTCTAGGTGCAAAGTGGATTACACCATCTAGGTTTGTGTAAGTACATTCTATTATTTTCACACAATGATGAAATCACCTAATACCACATTTCTTAGGTATCACCATTGTTATGTGATGCATAACTATAATTAAACGAGCAAAAGAAGGCTTGTTATAAGGAGTGTGATTTGACTTTGTAATAACGACTCATATGATAGGATTTTACTTTAATTAACTGAGGAATTAAGGAATAAATTTGTATATATAATTTCCAAACTGAATATTGCCTTTTTGAGTTAACAAAGTTTCATTTACCAAATTTCTGTTCCAATGATTTTCTTTCAGAGGGGAGATTATCCTACAAATTTTTCTCCTCCAGAAATTATACCAACTATGGAAAAAAAAAAAGAAACAGCTTTTTCTTATACTCCACTGTATTTCAAATAAAGGATGTAAAAGTAGATAGTAAGTGGCATACTGACATCATTAAAATTAGCAGCAGGAGCTGCAAAATGAATTAGTGCAGTCATGGGACTGCTCAAGCATTACAGAACCAGAGCATCCTTGGGAAAAAAAAAAATACAGCATCCACCCCTCAACTCTAGATGAAGCCAGTGTGTTCAGCTTACCTTAGTCTTCCTTCATATTAAAAACAAAACCTACAGAGCTACTTTCTACTTCAAGTCTTTATCTCATTAAGATTTACACTTCAAGGGACAAGGTGAAGAGAAAAGCAGTTATGATAATTACATCTTCTCACCCATGGTGTATTACTTATTTTTTATTTCAGTGGGCAATCTAATTCCACAATATAAAAAGAATTCATTTCTTACTTAGTGAGAGACAAGATAACATTCCTATATGTAAGGTGTTCACAATGGCGTGATGCAGAACCTATTGACAACAGAAGCAATAAAAGTGACTACCTTGCTGGTATGATTTTAGATAATCAGAAACACTGAAACTATCACATGCCAATAAGACAAGTATCGATAACTACATGAGAAATCAAGTCCACCCACTGCATGCCACAGTAATGTACAATACCACTGCATTATTTCTGATTGCTCTAGAGCTATTCTTATTTCTGTCTCACTAGTTAGATTGTGCCACGTTGAGAGTACAGAGTATATAACACAATATAAAATGTTTTCCATAGGTTATTTCACTTAATACTCAAACAATTTAAGAGGTAAATATTAGTAACCCAATTTTAAGGCATAAGACAACAAAGGCTCTGGGAGATTAAGGTACTTTCCATTATAAAACGGAAAATAAAAGGCTGAACCAGAACTGCTACCCAGATCTCACTCCATAGATCTCGAGTGCTTTATGTATTTGATGTTATAGATACACGTCTCCCACACACATCTACTTAAATCGAGCATAATATTTTTGCACGTTGTAAATGTTTTTTATTAAGTAGTTGAAATAAACAATACATTAGAAATTGATTTTCATCACTCATACTATAGATAAATAAATATCCAAAACTCGCTTCTACATGAACTAAGATCTTGGGAACATCAAAAAGAGAGGAGAGTAATTCTACAAGCTTCAGCTACTTTATAATATTTTACAAAGACTACAGGAATATGGCAATTCTTGCAAATGTTATGCTAATTGATGATCTATTGTGTCCTATTAAAATCTTGCCTTCTATGAGATTTTAGAGGTTCTGAGGTAGTCCAAAATTATTCTTTAAATTTTTATTTTTAAGCAAACTTACATTCAGTTTAGCTCATGTAGCTATATTTGAGTGGTCGTATATAAGAAAAAATGCATGCAGATAGTTTCCTTGATAGCACAACTTTTTGCAGTATAATATTACAAATGTTATTTTAATCTTGTTCTCTGGCTGCTGATTTTTAACTAAGTCATTTCATTAACCTTTTTTTTTTTTTTTTTTTGCTTACTAAAATAATAATTTATTTTTTTCCTACAGGGGAAACACACCAGAGAATATGTATGCAATGGTGTTCTTTATCATGATTTTATGCATCAGTAATATTTTTACATAATAGCATGTGTAATGTATGATGCCCCCACCTATGCAATTTGCATTGTTTTTGCAATAAACTATGCCAGTTTGATCATTCCCAGTTTCCCTGAACTTTTAGTAAATATAGTTGGTCTGCAACAATTAGAGGTAAAGGATTGCTATAGGTTACTCCGCAACTCCCACACTCATTACCAGGTATTGTGTTCTAACTGAAAGTCACTGTCAGACCCAATTCTGCCATATCAAACATAAATTAGCAAACAGACACAAAAAATTCTTTTTTTTTTTTTTTTGATACATCTTGAACTCTGTCCTTTTAGGCACTCTGAAAAATTTCGTGTGTCAAAAGTTTGTTCTGAGACTGTTGAATACATCAAATATCCTTGTAAAAAAATAATAAACAAAATGAAACAAATTAGCAATCAGTTAAGGAAGTGAAACCACCATCTTGGGAGTGTCTTAGAAGGAACTTAGAAGAAGGAAATTGGAAGTAAGGGGCTTATAGCGGCTTGCGGTCTTGTTTCAAGTTTTTTTGAGGCAGCTATCTCAAGGTATGGAACTGATTGCAACTGGGCAAAGTTTGGTTTGTGACATAATAGTTGAGGACTGGTGGACACTGAGAAGTGAGGATCTTAGAGCAAACTTTGATAAGTAACTTGTTTGTTAAGTGATACCTTTGCCCAAATGAACAGATTGTCAGTAATAAATTGATTTGTAGGAACGTTTTGAAGCAACTATTAACGTTATTTATTGATTTATAGTCTTATGTTACCAGGGAAAGATTTCTGAGATTTTTGGCAACAAAAAGGAGGGGGGTAACCTATGTTGCCATAGCTGCTGTCATAGATGTTGGCTAAGATCATCTTAATTCTCAAGACAAGTTAACACTGTTCTCCTGGACACATCAACTAATCTTTTCATCAGAGCAATCTATGCAAACCTCCCCTAAGTGAAATGACACATCACTGAATGGAGATGTCAATTCAGGGTACCTCACAAAAGTTTACAGACTGCTGGACTATTTAAATCCATTTTTGTTTTCTATTCATGGTTCAAACAGAAACAACAACCCTTAGTCCTTATTTCTAGTCAACTACATAATTTGAATGCCACTCAATTCAAGAAATATTACTTTTGCTGTCTCTTAAGCTAGTTTCTGTTTATCTGGTAATATGTTGAAAGACTTGCTGTAGCCACCTTGGGAATGCGTATTCCTAATAAATACTTAAGTTCTTTCAAAAGATGAGTGAATGACTAATGTCAATTACTCATTTGTACAATCACTTCTAGAGTGTACTTAAAGTTCATTGATTCCCACATGTATTGATATCACTGAGAATGTAAAATTATTTACAGTAACTATAACATTTGCAACTGCATACAAGTGGTGAACCAAGGTGGATGACATTAATAAAATTAGGACTATATTAGTATTACTAATGAAATTAGTAATTAGTATCAGTATTAATAAGATTAATAAGTCCTGTAGGTGGGTATCTTGCTGATGATGAGTAAATAGAATAGTCCTTCAGCTATCTTACTATGCTATTTTTGCAACAATACTTAAGAAAATAAACACCCTCAAACCACAAAAATTTACACATGACAATCATGTAATTTATTTCTGATTTATGATTTTTAAAAATTGCCAACATTTTATTACTAAAATTTTCAAATTTACAAGCTAGGAATTTTATGCTCAGAACTTAGATTTAACAATTAACATTTTATATTTTCCACATCTATTTTTCTATTATCTATGTAATGATTTGCTGAACACTGTCAAAGTAAGTTTCAGAAATCATAACTCTTCATTCTTAAAATGTTAACTGTGTATCTGAAAAGAATTAGGACCCTCTCTAATTTAATCACAGTTATTATCCCATCTAGAAAAATTGCCAATTCAGTTGTATCTAATACCCAAGTCACTTTCAAATTTCAAATTAATTTTAATAGTTTTAGTAATTGAAATCCATAATTTAAGCCTATTCAAACTTAATTGTTCTACAGCAACATCTCAGATTGATACATATGCATCTGAAATTGATACCTGTGATAATGCAGGTTGAATATTTCTAATCAAAAATCTAAAATCTAAAATACTCGAAAATCCAAAACTTGTTTATACTAACATGGTGTCCAAAGAAACTGCTCATTGGAGCATTCTGAATTTGGGATATTCAGATTTGGAATGTTCAACTGGTATGCAAATATTCTAAAATCTGAAGGAATTCAAAATCCAAAACACTTCTAGTCCCAAGCATTTCAGATAAGAGATACTTAGCCTACAGATGGTTCTGTATAGGAGTTGTAAAGAAAGAATTTTTGAAATATTAAATCTTTAAGAAAATGTACTTGAAAAGTTAAATCAATGAAACACTTGCACGATAATAAGTTATAATTTGTACTATAATTTGCATCATACTTCATGGATAATGGATTTTGTGATGTTTTAATGTGCACTCCATTAGAGTGTGTTCTAGATTCTCATTTCAAAATATTTTGTATGCCCTCCCATATTCTAATCAATCAATATCATTTCTTTTTTAAGTGAATTAAAAGGAAATATCTCATTTTAGTCTATGTAATTTTGTTAATTTAAATTCAAGCTAACAGTCAGATGTCTTAGGTGTCATATTCTTTAGTAATTGACTTTTAGTCTTCTTAACTCTATCTGAAAGGTATCTTAAGTCTTTCAATTAATTTTTCAAGATTACCTTATGTAATGTTGTAGCAAAACCATATAAATGGGATAGACCCCACCCAAAATTTGCTTGTATTGTTAAGACCGATGGCCCCTGCCCTACTATCACACATACACCGAGAGTATGAAAAGGTTTCTTACTCAAATAATGGGGCTTTTTGGAAAGTGCAGGGCATGTTTCAAAACTGGTCTGAATATGCATTGCCAGGAGATTGCCTGTCTTACTTGAGCTGTTATAACAAAATACCATAGACTGGTTGGTTATCAACAACAGATATTTATTTCACACAGTTCTAGAGGCTGGGAAGTACAAGATTAAAGAACCTGCAGATTTATTCACTGGCTGCTGAAGGTCCAGTCTCTCTTAGATGGAGCCTTCTCACTGTGTTGCCATTTGGTGAAAGGAGCAACGTTTCTATGACCTCTTTTATCAGGGCACAGATACCATACATGAAGACTGTTCTTCACAATCTAATCACCTCCCAAAGTCTCAGTTCTTAACATCATTATCTTGGGGGTTAGGTTTCAATACATGCATTTTGAGTGGACAAAAACATTTAGACCACAGCACAGGTTAAGGTTTTTATGTTGTTTAGGAGGGAGATCAGGACTGAGCATTTGCACACATGGGCAGGGCCTTGTGTGGTTCAGACCTCCTGCCAGTGCCTTTGGAGTGGCATCCAGGCCTTCTTATTAGCATACTCAGATGGGAGATAGAAGGGAAAGAGGGAGAAGTAAGCCTTAAAAGCTATAAGCAGTCAAACATCAAAAGATAGAGTCAGACACTGTATTACACGTAAGTGAATTACTTAAAGGAAGCTGATTTTTGTTATTTTCCTCTGCTCTTTGCATTGTTACACAATGTTTCACAGCTCCTAGGGAGAGGGAACACTACTGGCTTAACATTTCCAAACTGATTTTTAAAATTTGCATCTTATATTAAAGAAAAAAGGCAAGTGGTTCTTTCAAGCATGCACATTCTTTATTTTCACCAGGGACATATGGTAAAGAAAAAAAAAAAAAAAAAAAAACTATCACTCTATTAGTATGTACTTGTTTGTTTTAAAGTCCAGTAACTTTAACCTTAGTGATTTAAATAGTATGCTTTAATTAATATGAACCCTCCAAACTTGTAGAAAATGTATGTGTAAACCCAACCATTAATCTCAATTAGCCTCCTTGTTATTATCATAAACATATGATATTTTCAAAGAAAAAAACGTGTTAATCTGTGGTGTGACTTGTGTTTGTAAGTTTCATTAGGCAATATGTCAAGGAGACAATGTTAAATTAAAGGGAAAAAAGATCACAGTCAATTAAATTGATTGAGAAATAGTAGAATGTTATCAAACTGAAACTGACATTATCTAACCCTGTTTGTTTACATCTAAGAGGCAATTCTAAGCAAATGCAATTCCTTTTCAAAGTGCGCTGACATTTTTCAGACTCTCAGGAAGAAGTCAAACACTGTGCTACAGTAAGGGAGTGAGAACACGCCATACAAATGTGAACCAAGATGCCATGCTCTTTGGAAGCTCATTGAAAAGTGAAAACAATGTCTGAAAATATCCGTTAGGCAGAAGCCTGGCTTGGAAGAGCTGAGCTGAAAGAACAAGAGTAGTTTGGTTGACAGCTGGGGCAGAGGAGCAGATAGCCGAGTTCTTAGGCAAATAACTCTTTGCCTTTCCAGATAATTACACAAAAATTACTTTTCATCAGGTATGTGCTCCACTTCCTCTCCATTTCATACCCTTATCCTCAGCATTTTATTGAAGTATTTCATTGGAAACTGGTTCCCGGCTAAAGAAACTAGTATGGTTTTACATAGCTACCTCATACTTTTTCAAGTAGGCTTTGCAGGTATATACACATGGAAATAATAGGAAACTGAGATTGCACCCAGAATGCATTCGGATTGCCCCTTTTTCGTTGTTGTGTTTTTTAAAACTATTCTTTAAAGAATATACATGGCTTCTAGTTTTCCATATTTGGTGCCAACAGGAAATTATTCTGATTTTATTAGCTGTGATAGTTGAAAAATTAGATAAAGCAAAAATATATGCATTATTTTAAAATGCTATACTATAGAAGGAAATTATCTATAGTGTAGTGGTTAGGAGCATAACAATAAAGTTAGAATACTTGGATTCAAATCAATGTCTATCATATTACACTATAATTTGAATAACAGTTTGTCTCAGTTTCTTTGACTAAACACTGAATTCATTAGAAACTATCTCATGAATTATTGAGAGTTAAGTGGGGTAAAAGCCATAACAATATTAGAAAATGGCATGATGCCTGTCATTATTTTTATTATACTTGTTATTAATTTAGCATATTAGTGTAACAAGAAACACTGTTTGCAGTAACATTCCTATAAATTGCCAATAAACTTTACCTTTCTTTTACCTTTATTGTCACCTATAATGCAGGACCCAAAGTTGTGCATAATTATGTTTTTTCAGGTTGTCATTACCTCTCAAGTGTCTGAATTTAGAACATCCTTGATTCCAGTAAAATGGTATTACCCTTTCTTTCAGAGATGATACTTTCTGATCATCAATTCTGCTTTCTCTCTTTTTCTGCACCCATAGCTGGGCTACACTTTTTGGCATCCTAAGCAGGCAGGTATCACAATGTGACTGACATAGCTTATGGGGCAGAAATAATGCACTCTACGTTCAGACAAGACCCTAAAGCCCTCCAACAGGTCAGCCTCTTGGCTTTTCCCACTCTGTTGACTTCATGCACAAGAGTAAGGCAACATTGGAATTCACATTTTCAATATGAAAATAACACAAGATGGAAGGAGTTAGGGTCTTTAAATCACATGTCCAAAGAAGACTGCCTACCTATCACAACCACTGTTTGGACTAAAATGATTGAAAAATGAACTTCACTTTTGTTTAGTAACTGTTATAGCAGTTGTTATTACCTAAATTAAAATATCTCTCAAGGTAGAAAAATCTATCATATGTGTACAACATTTTAAAGCCAGGAAAAATACAGAAAGTATCTATAAATTGACAAAGCTTATTTTAAAAAGCTTTTATGAACTGTTATCAGTAACATAATACAAATTGCTACCCCTTTTTCATACATTCAAACTTTATTTCTATCTAGCTAGTGACTGGAATTTTTCCTCTATTACTTCTTAATAACCCCAACCCCTTTATTGAGGATTCACCTAGGTAGAACAACTATTTCTTCCCCTATCTGTTGTGAGAACTGCTACAGCATTCTGGATGTAAATTCCCCTTATAGATGCTTTGGAGTGCTTCTTTCTTTGGAATTCCAACCATCTCCCTCTCTGGACATTTGGGGTTTCCTCTATTACTTCCTCTATTACTCCTATATCTAGAAGCTGACATGTAAGTGACATCTAAAGTAGAAACCATATTCTGTGAAGCATGAGTCTTTCATTAAGTTTTATCTGTGTAGGCAAAATGGATATATGAAAATTATATGGGGCTTAGAATTAGCTAGATCTAGGTTTAAATCCTAGTGCTAATATGTTTTTCTATGCACTGTTGGGCAAGTTACTTACTGAAACTCAAGTAGTTTATCAAATGGGAATAATAATAGTAACTATGCTAAAATAATCATAGAACTTAATATATGCTTATATAATATATACTTCTATGCTTATAAAATATAGTATAGAAAAAAAGGAAGGAATCAATATTCACTGAGTGTACATCTCCCAGTTCACCCAACTTTCTTTTTATGTTCTGACTGAGAAACCCAGAGTCACCTTGACTGCTCTGTGACCTGGCCAGCTGCCTTGTTTTCCCCAGCAGGCTTGAGCTCTAGTTGGGACCTTGGGCATTCCTAGGCACTGATGAAGCTGCTTATGTTGCTTCTAGAAAACACGGAGGGATTAACCCTGTTGCTAAACATGTAGAAACTAGCCCCAGTCCTGAGCCAAATTCCTTAACCTCCCATATAAACTGCATAACCCAACCCCTTTATTGAGGATTCACCTAGGTAGAACAACTCTTTATTCCCCTATCTGTGAGAACTGCTACAGCATTCTGGATGTAAATTCCCCTTATAGATGCTTTGGAGTGCTTCTTTCTTTGGAATTCCAACCATCTCCCTCTCTGGACATTTGGGGTTTATCTTTTTTGCAGGGATTCCCTTGCCCCCAATTTTAGGGGCAATGGATTTTACTAGTCAAAACACTGAGCCTGTCCTACATGTCAGGCACTCTGCTAAGTGTCTGAAGTATCCTTATCTCATTTGGCATCTTTTGAGACAGAGTCTCTGTCTGTCACCCAGACTAGAGTGTAGCAGTGTGATCTCAGCTCAATGCTACATCCACCGCCTGAGTTCAAGCAATTCCCCTGCCTTGGCCTCCTGAGTAGCTAGGACTACAGGTGCCCACCACCATGCCAGGCTAATTTTCGTATTTTTTGTACAGACAGGGCTTCACCATGTTGGCCAGGCTGGTCTCGAACTCCTGGCCTCAAGTGATCTGCCCACCTCGGCCTCCCAAAGTGCTGGGATCACAGGCATGAGCCACCACGCCCAGCCCTTGGTACTCCTTATAAATGCCTACTAGTTTATTTTGATTTTCTTTATAAAAGCAGATTTTTCCATATATTACAGAAAAAGCAAGTTTAATATAATAACTAAGACATAATGATTGTGGAAAAAGCTAAAACTGAAGCATAAAGATCAGGATGGCTATGGCTAAAAAACAGGACGAACAGTAACTAACCTCTTCAGCCTCCAGGGCAGGCACAGATGGAAAATCCAAATTTCAGAAGTGGGACCACAAAGTGAAAGCTCAAGGAAAGATCTGAAAAGCTGTCATGGTTGTCCAACCCACCCCATTGAATAAGGCCCCTCTGTCTGGCCTATATCTACTTATCTCAAATGAGTTTTCATTGGCAAACACTAACTCAGAAACATACAGCAAAGAGAATTCTAGAAAAGCAGTTCCAATCAGTCAGCACTGGCCATGCTGAGGCTGAACTGACAGCAGACGATCCAGCATGCACAGTTACCATTTTCTCCATAATACAGACAAATAGGAGGAGGAGAAGCTACAGTAAAAGCAACAAACGTGTGTCTGGCATTAACTATGTTCCAGGCACACTTGATAAAGCGGTTTACATTTACTATCTCAATTAATTTTCACAAGTTCTCTTTCTGTTTTACATTTGAGGATTTAAAAAAGGTGAATGCATTAGAGCAACAACTTACTACTAAATGGAAGGGCCAAATCTGAAATCTTCAGATTTCAGAGCTTGTATTTCAAAAGATGAAACCAGTAATAAAATTCTTTTGTGTTTATTTGTGTGTGTGTGTGTGTGTGTGTGTGCGCGCACCTATGAGTCTTTTGTTTTATATTGTTTTAGACTCAAGCGGTACATATACAGGTTGGTTATGTGGATACATTGTATAAAGTGTGGGCTTCTAATGAAATAATCACCCAAATAGTATACACTGTACCCAACAGGTAAATTTTCAATCCTACCCCTTCCCACCCTCCCTTGCTTTAGGAGGAACCAGTGTCTATTATATCCTTCTTTATGCTCACGTGTACCCATTGTTCAGCTCTTACTTGTAAGTGAGAACATGTGGTATTTGATTTTCTGAGTTACAGAAATAACATTATTATCTTTTTAATTGCAAAGTCCTGCATCTATGGTACAAAAGTTGGAGCTTTGTAAAAAAGAAGATATTTGTCAACATAAAGATAGGTGATACAACAATGTATATTGCAATAATAATGTAAAATTACTTTATATGTTTAAATATATAGTGTATGTGAGAGTTGGAAAAATAAGTTTTTAACAAATGCAACTAAGACATATAACTAGAACTTAATAAAATTATTAAAGACTGAATTGTCCTCCTCTTCTCACTTATATGTTGAATCCCTGACCCCTAATGTGACTGTATTTGGAGATAAGGCCTCAAGAAGGTAAATAAGGTTAAATGAGATAATAAAGGCAGGGCTTTAATTCACTATTACAGATGTCTTTAAAAGGAAGAGACAGCAGAGGTGTAAACACACAGAGAGTCATGTGAAGACACAGTAAGAAGATGCTCACCTGCAAGTGAAGGAGAGAGACTGTAGGAGAAACTGAGCTAGCCAACACCTTAATCTTGGGACTTCCGGCATCCAGAACTGTGAGAAATACGTTCTGTTGTTTAAGTCACCCAGTCTGTGACGTTTTCTTATGGCAGCCCTAGCTGACTAATACAAAACCTTTACCTAATGGAGTGGAAAAGAGGATGAATATGTATATGCATTGATGTGATGGGAAGCACTTTTGATGTCACGTGAAAATGAACTTGTTTAAGATAGTATCTGTATTAGTCAATATTCCACTGTAGTTATTAGAAATCACTCTATGTAATTTAAGCAGAAAATGATTTAACAGGAAAATCAGTTCCTTACAATATGTTAGCAGAGGCAGAAGAAGAAGAAGACTCAAGTCTAGGCATCAATGAATGGTCTACTCAGGAGGCTGAGGCAGGAGAATGGCGTGAACCCGGGAGGCGGAGCTTGCAGTGAGCCGAGATCGTGCCACTGCACTCCAGCCTGGGCGACAGAGCGAGACTCCGTCTCAAAAAAAAAAAAAAAAAAAAAAAAAAAATGCAAGTGAATTCTGTTTCAAACCTAGTTAGAGTAATAGGCACTAAATTTATACTTCAGCCTGAAGCACTAATATGAAGAACATTCTACAAAATAATAATTTTCAAAATACTGGACAGAAGGTGAAAGACAGTGATTCCTGAAAGATAAGAACAAACCAAATGAGCCCTATGATTGTCCCAACTTACTGCCTAGAGAGAGTTTTCAAGCCACTCTCTGGGGCAGGGAGAGATGAATCCCAGATTGGAAGAGACAGAGCTGAGAATGCAGGGAAATCAAGACAGCCATAGTTCATGAGAAAGAATAACACAGCAAAAATTGCTGCACAGAGAGAACACTGTGCAGATCTGTGAAATGTCACCACAGGTATTTCTCATAGCACTTGTCAGCCCCTTCATGTGAGAAAACCACCCAAAGTTAAGCTAGAAAAAAAATAATATGAAAAGGTTAGAGAAAAATGTTAAATCAAAATTAAGAATACTAACAGTTCCCATCAGCCAGAGTGGAAAAACAATATAATGTATTGGGTATTAGGTAAAGCACTCAGAGGCTCTTACTGAAGTAGTGGGGAAAGATTGCACTAGGCCAAAAATGACTGATTCTAAATAACAAATACTAATGGAATGATTCAAATGAAGAAAACATAAACACATACACAAATATCTAGCAACCAACAAGGTAAATTTCACAATGTAAATGCATCTGAATCAAAATTACCAGTATGCAAAGAATCAGGAAAATATGGTCCATCATATTTTCATGAGGAGAAATATCAATCCATCAAAACAATAAAGGCACAGATGTTAGAATTATCAAAAAATTGCATTAAAAACTGCTGTAACTGTATTCCATGTGCTCTTACAGAAAGACACACAGAATATACAGAAAGAAACCTAATAGAAATTTACCAATGACAATTACACTGTGAGATTAAAAAAATGGACTTGACTAACAGCTATGTAAACATAGCAGAAAAGAAGATTAATAAACTTGAAGATGTCACAGTGGAAATGAAGCAAAATGAGGCACACAGAGGAAATAAATTTAAAAATTAACATATCACTGAGTTGCAGGACAACTTCAAGCAATCTACTATAGATGTAATAAGAGTTTCTGAAAAGAGCTGCAGAGGGTCAGTAAAATTAGTAGAAGAAACAATGGCTAAAATTCTTGAAGTTTATGAAAACTAAAAAGATCCAAAAAGTTCAACAGACCTTAAGTGAATAAACATAAGGAAAATTATAGCAAGATATAAAAAAATAAAAAAATAAAAAAATAAAAAAAAATAAAAAAAAATAAAACAAAGGATAAAGGGAAAATCTTCAAAATTTCAAAAGAAAATCTCAGGAAAAAAAGGCATAGTATATACAGAGAAACAATGCCAATAACAACAGATTTCTCATCAAAAACAATGTAAGTGAGAAAACAGTGAAGCAATATTATTTAAGTACTGAAAGAAAAAAATCAATTTAGAATGCTATATCTAGTGAAAGTATCTTCCAGAAAATAAGGAAAAATAAATGGTTTTTAGTAGTTGAAAGAATCTATCATCAGCAACTCCATAGTATAAAAAATGTAAAAGAAAATTGCTTGGTCAAAAGAAAAATAGTATTAGATGGAAATACGAATGAACATAGAAAATTATAAGCATGAAAAATGGAAACTCTGAGGTTAAATATGGAAAATATTTTTATTTAAATCTTTTCAAATGATAATTGAGTAAAAAATAATAAGCATGCATTGGAAGTTTTATTATAAATTTATAATTAAAGATAAAACAACAGCAAAAGTGTTGTAGAAAGAAATGGAAATACACTATTTTTAGGTTCTTAAATGATATGTATAATCATTTAATATCATATAACAGTATAATGTAATAAGTCAAGGATATATACCATAAAGTATAAAGCAACCACTAAAATAACAAAAGTTATATATAAGCCAAAAAATGATATTAAATATATTCATAAGAAAATACTTAGGTAATCCAAAAGAAGTCAAAAATAGTGGAAAAAGAAACACACAGTTGAGAGAAATAGAAAAGAAATAGGGAGACAATAGGATTAAATTGAACCATATCAATATTTACACAAAATGTATATGGTCCAAATATACCATGTAAGAGATAGACATTGTCAGATTGAATAAAAAGTGAAACATATATACATTCTGCCCACAAGAAATGCATTTGAAATGTAGAAACAAAAACTAGTTAGTTGTATGTAAAATGATATAAAAATATAACTTGCTAGCAAACATAATCAAAGGAAAGCTGGATTGGCTATATTGTTATCAGAGAAATTAGATGTCAGAGTAATTGTACATAATATTACTAGGAGTAAAGAGGTAATTTTATAATGATAAATCATTTCTAAAGAAAGACTTAATAATCCTAAACGTGTACACCTATTAACAGAGTTTCAAAACTTTTTTCTTAAATGGCAAACTGATTTTTAAACTCATGTGGAAATATAAAGGAACTAGAATAATCAAAGTAACAAGACCCACATTCTTCTGTTTTTTTTTTTTTTTTTTTTTTTTTTTTTTTTTTTTTTTTTTTTTTTTAAGACAGGTTCTTGCCCTGTTGCACAGACTGGAATGCAGAAGCATGATTCAGGCTCACTGAAACTTTCACCTCCCATTTTCAAGCAATTCTCCTGACCCAGCTGCCTGAGTAGTTGGGACTAGAGGTGCCCACCATCACACTCAACTAATTTTAGTTTTTTTTTTTTTTTTTTTTTTTTTTGAGACGGAGTCTCGCTCTGTCGCCCAGGCTGGAGTGCAGTGGCCAGATCTCAGCTCACTGCAAGCTCCGCCTCCCGGGTTCACGCCATTCTCCTGCCTCAGCCTCCCAAGTAGCTGGGACTACAGGCGCTCGCCACCTCGCCCGGCTAGTTTTTTGTACTTTTTAGTAGAGACGGGGTTTCACCGTATTAACCAGGATGGTCTCGATCTCCTGACCTCGTGATCCGCCCGTCTCGGCCTCCCAAAGTGCTGGGATTACAGGCTTGAGCCACCGCGCCCGGCCCTAATTTTAGTATTTTTAATAGAGACAGGGTTTCGCCATGTTGGCTAGGCTGGTCTCAAACTCCTGAGCTCAAGCAATGCACATGCCTGAGGCATACCAAAGTGCTGGGATTACAGGTGTCAGCCACCGCACCTGGCCGTCATTCATTCTTGATAAGAACATTTAGAAATGTAGAAATGAAAGGTAATTCACCTAACCTGATAAAGAGTATCTGTGAAATCCCTGCAGCTAAAATCATATTTAATGGTGAAAGATTGAATATCAATCTTGTTGCCAAGATCAGCAACAAGACAAAAAGATATCTGCTCTTATTATTTCTATTCAACATATTTCTGGATGCTATAATTAATGCAAACAGGCAAGAAAGAGAAATAAAAAGCATTCAGATTAGATAGAAATAAGAAAAGGGCAAATTTTATTTGTCCTTACTCACAAATCAAATGATCTGTCTTGTAGACATCTCATGGAATCAACCAAAAACCTACAAAAATCATTAAGTGAGTTTAGCAGGTTTTTATTATACACTATCAATACATAAAGATTGGTTTTATTTTGATATACTAGCAATGGAACAATTATTGCTAACAATTATGAAATTAACAAATTATGCAATTTATAGTAGCATCAAAATTATGAAATATTTAAGGATAAAGCAGAGTGATCTGTAAGACTTGTATATAAAAACTACAAAATATGGCTAAGAGAAGTTTAAGAAATACTAAATAAATTGAGAGATACTTCATGAACATGGTGGAAGGACAACATTTTTAAAATGTCAGTTCTCCTGAAAGTAATCTATAGGTGAAACCCAATCTTTATCAAAACTTATTATATCATGCTTCTTTATTTTGGGCAGAAAATGACAAACATATTATTAAATTCACATGGATATATAAAAGACCTAGAATAGCCAAAATAATGTAGAAAAAGAAAAAAAATCAGAGGCACAAACTACTCAATTTCAAAACTTACTATAAAGCTATAATAATCAAGACAATGTTCCTTGGGCAAAAGTTCCTAATTTTGGGTTGTACAAAGATTTCACAGATAAGACACCAAGTGCAAAATTAATTTTTAAAAAGTAATTGATAAATTTACCTTTATTAAACATTTGTACTTTTTGAAAGTTTCTGTCAAAAAAGAAATACAATCCACAAAGTGCTGCCAAACAGATCTAATAAAGTACATTATTCAGAATATGTAAGAACTCACTAAACTGAGTAAGAAAAGAGTTAAACTGAGCAAAAACTTGGCACAATACTCTTTCAATAAAACATGTGGATTGCATATAACTACGTAAAAAGATGTGCAATATCATCAGTCATTGGAGAAATTAGAACAGATAGTATATTGAGATCTCACTACAACTATTAGAATGGTTAAACAATAATAGCTTAGCCAATAAAATAATAAAATGGTTGTAAGGATATGGAGTAAATGGAAGTCTCACAAATTGTTGGTATGAATGTAAAATGGTACAGTCACTTGGAAAACAGTTTAGAAGTTTCTTTAAAAATTAAACATACAACTATCTTATGATTCAGCCATTCAATTCCTAAGTATTTACTCAAGACAAATGATAGCAAAATAGTTATGCAAAGACTAGTACATAAATGCTCATAACAGCTGAGCAATTGCCACAAGTTGAAAATGATCCAACTGTTCATCAAGTAATTGGATAAGCAACCCATGGTATATCTGCAGTATGGTGTACAACATAGTGATAAAAAGGGATGAAGTAATATCATGCAGTAACATAAAAGAATCTCAGAATAATTATTTAAAAAGCCAGACAAAACACCACAAATTGTGTATTAATAATGTATTCCCTTAATATACATTTTAAGATAATGAAAATTTATCTGTTATGGAAAGCAGATAAATAGTTGCCTGGGGATGGGAGGTGGACAATAGTGGAGAGTAGCAAAAGGGAGGGATTACAAAGCAGCAATGATAAACTTTTTAGGGTTTATCATTAATGAGATAATAGATGTGCTCATTATCTTGGTTGTGATTATGGCTTCATGGAGATATGCATGTGGATACATATATATGTATCTCAAATTATACACTGTATTGTATGTATGTCAGTTACACTTTGGTAATTCTATTAAATACAATAGAACCAATCCTGCCAACGAAGCATTATATCTACAACTATTAGTAAAATTAGGTATCAGAAAGTCACAGTCCATGTAACAGTTTCTAGGAAAGTACCGTTCTTACCTGACTTCAGAAATCAGAACGTCTCTGACAAAGTGGATGGCTCTAGGAACACAACTAGTACAAACACAATCAGCAATGAACTATCTTCTCCACTACCTCTCTGATCTCTTAACTGGGTTCTAATGGCCTTGAACAAATGTATCTAACTGGCAGAGCTAATTGATATTCACAGTCCTAGCTGCAAACCACCATAAGGGATATTATTTTTAACTTTCCACTTGCAGTATACAATAAACACATACACAAGAGTTTGAAGTGCATATTGAAGAAGCCAATCTAATATGTGATATAGCATCCAGCAGGGTTATTTGAATGTCTTTGTTTCTCTTTTTCTTCTTTTGGTCTCAGCCTTATAGTATGAAACTAAGTTATCTCACAGATACTTCATTTTTCTTTTTTTTCCCCGTTGTTTTGTTTGTTTGTTTGTTTTTGTTTTGGATAGATGGCATTTTTGTGTCTTCAGATTAGCTATTTTTTTTTCTCTGCAGTATCTAATCTATATTGAATCCCACCCCCCAGTATACTTTTGTTCACTCAAACATGTACTTTTCCCTGTAGAAGTTTGATTTGGGTCTTTTATGAAATCTTTCATGTTCAGTATAAACTCTAGCTTTTTTTAACATAAGAAATATGACAAAAACCGCTTAAATGTCCTTGTCTACTAATCCCATCATCTATGTCATTTGGGGCCTGTTTTAATTGATTATTGCCCTTATTATGAGACATATCTTCCTGTTTCTTTGTATACCTGATAAATGTTTTACCTTGTTGGGTGCTGAATATATTTTTATTTTTATACATAATTGTGCTTTATTCTATGATATGGTTTGGTCCTTTATCCCCACCCAAATCTCATCTCAAATTGTAATCCCCACATATCAAGGGAGGGACCTGGTGGGAGGTGATTGGATCATTAGGTGGCTTCCCTCATATTGTTCTCATGATAGTAAGGGAGTTCTCATGCAATCTGATGGTTTTAAAAGTGGCAGTTTTCCCTGTGCGTTCTCTTCCCTGCCACCTTGTGAAGAAGGTGTTTGCTTTTCCTACACCTTCTGCCAAAAAAGTAAGTTTCCTGAGGTCTCCCTAGCCATGTGGAACTGTGAGTCAATTAAACCTCTTTTATTTATAAATTACCCAGTCTCAGGTAGTATTTTTATAGCAGCGTGAAAACTGACTAATATAATACACTCTGGAAAATTGTTAATTATGAACAATTTTATCCTTTTGGCCCCAAATATTAACTTTTCTTAGGTGGAACCAGGCAGAATTTAGTCTAGGTCTAATTATTCCTTCATCCCTCTCACTCCTACTGAGGCAAAACCTTTCTCAGAATTCTATCCAATACTCCACACATTATAAAGTCTTCCATTCAGACTCATGCAAAAATGAAATATTTCTAGCCCTATATAAATTTAGGGATTATTTCTTCTCTCCTATTGGTTCTTTCCCATCCTGTAGTAGCCTCCTCATATGCATGCACTGATCAATGTTTGGTTGGAGACTGGAGGAGACCCACTGAAGATCTTCAGTGTACCCTGTAAACTCTAATCACCTTGACCTTCCAGACTCCGTCTCCTTGATTCAGGCTGATAGTTAAACTCTGTCTGGGTTTCCTGTGTTTGGGCAGCAGTATGGAAATTCTCTCAAGACAGTGAGCTGGAGAAATTGAAGAACTCATATTATCTGTTTTCTATCTCTCAGGATTAACTACCCTTTGTAGCTTGATCTCTTAAAGATTGTTTTTATATATATTTGGTACAGTTTTTAATTTGTTTCAAGCAGGAGGTTAAATTGGTCTAGTTATACTGTCTTGGCTAGAAGTAAAAATGTCAAAGGCATTTTTTCATCTTATATACAATTTAAATAATTTATTCAACAAGATATATATATAGCCAAGAGGGACAGAGCAAGACAAAATGAATCTGAATACGTGGACTTATTCTATTTTTACCAATTAGAGGTTGTGGTCAAAGGCAAGTCATTTCATCTTTCTAAGCTTCAGCATTCTCCTCTGTGGAATTAAGGTGTTAATAACTGCCTTCTCTGCTTGTGGTGTTATTGTGAGGCTTTAGCATGATTGACATATTTCAAAGAACATATTTAAATAGTTCACCAATGAGAAGCATTTCTATAGCCAATCGGATAAATATTAAAATGCATATTGAAAAGGAAATGAGCTTTGGCTTCAGGGTTACGGGCTCAAAAACTGTTTCTGCTATTTGTTAAGTATACGGTGAGTTGATGAAGCTTTCTGAATCTCAATTTACTCTTCTTTAAAATGAAAGTAACTGTACTTGTATTGAAGGCTTGTTTTAGGCAATGTGAAAGAAAAATATATATAAGATTTCTAGAAAAGCAAACATAGTAGAACATCAATGTGTGCTAACTCTTAGATTACGTAATGAGAAGCAAAAGACAGTAAAGGAAGCAGACTGTGGGTAAAGACAACTCTTCATACACCTGTTACATATTTGTATTATCTGGACTGTTTCCAGAAAAGTGGGTATCAGAGCCACCATCAATCTACATAGCAATTTTGTATGAGTTATAAACGGAAGTCTCCTGTATGTGGACAAATGAGAAAAAGATGCCTCTTGCTTCAGGTGATACAGCTTTGTAGTGGTGAACATGGATTAATGAGCAAAGAGTAAGCTGGATTTTAGCCTCTCACTCCTAGGGATAGGCTTCTCTTTACAGTGCACAAACTGTGCAGCCTCATATGGAGGTGCTAGTAGGAACAGTACCCAGGGCATATTCTCAACATGCTCTCAGCTACATGGCTTCTTGCTCAGAACCTGGGGCATCTGATAAAAATAAATAATCTAAGAATAAGCTGGAGTTGACAACATGGTCCTGAGATATTTAGAAATGTACTTGCCCTGAATCCCAAGAAGTTATGTCGGAGAGTGTAGTATTTGGGAGAAATTGGCAATAGAAAATATTACTATGTGATCTATCCTACTATGAGTGAAATAATGCAGGAATTCTTGTAAATATTGAGAATATAAAATAGGCATCTTGTTTTTCTAAAAATACATATAGAAAGGTACCAAAACCTCTTTTAGACTGTATTTTCCTTTTTACTCAAAGAGATTTTTTTTTTAAAGATTGTGTGATTCATTTGAACTAAATTTCTTACTTTCAGGTTGTACCAAAATATAATGCTAAATATTGTATTTGGATTAAAATGTCAAGTAATTAAAACTCATGTTGAAGCTTATCTGTGAAAGTCCTGTTTATTTGAAAGGAATAAGTGAGAAGACAGCAGTGGCACTCCACCAAGACAGATTTCTTAAGGTTGCAAGTATTCCAATCAAGAAAAATATTATTTATGAAAAAGTAACAACAGCCAACAAAGTCATAAATATTTCAGTGAGGTAAGGATGCAACACTATGAACAAATATTCTGTAGCAATTTCAAAAATATTCAAAATATTTACATTATATTTGTACCTTCCTTTATTCATTTACTTGTATATCTATATACTTTCTGAAAATTAATCAAGTCATCCTTCAACTTACTGAATCATTTCCTTACTCAACTTTATAGCAAAAATACTCAAAAGTGTTGTATATATTGACAATAGGCAAAATAGGCAAATCCCTTTTTTTTTTTTCCTCGGCCCACATCATTTGAAGTTCTCAGTCACTCATTGGAACGAGTTTTGTTAATTTTAAAGATAATCTAGATCCTTCTAGTTTCAATAGTCTCTTTTCTACATTTCATCCAAATTCTCAACAGTATTTAAAGCAGTTTACCACATATTCCTTTATGAAACTTTTAAGGAAAAGAAGCACTCTTCTAGATTTATTTTTCATTATTTTGAAACAAGACTTTCTATTCTCCTGATTTCCTTTATTGGTTTCTTATGGCAAAGGACCCCAGAATTTCTGATCTTCCTTTCAAAACATAGTTTTTGCTTATAGTTAGTTGCCTGCCACTGGAGATGGAGACTACACTTCCTACTCCAACTCCAGGTATGGCTATGCCATTAGTTCTCACCCATGGAATGTGAGAGAAACTGATTTGCCTCACTTTCAGGTAATATGTATGTATGCTATGATCCATGACCTCCTTTCTATTCTGATGACACAACCCCAGAGAAGCTGAATCTATAAGCTAGAAGGAACCTTAGTCTTTGAATCATTAAATGAAGGAAAGCCTTTTATACATAAATATAAGCCTTTTATATACAATCAGGAACTGGTCTTAAACTATTATGTGAAAGACTTTTGAACTCTTATTTTGTGATTGTCTTTTGTATTTTGGCCTCTATTTTGCCAACAGCTGTTACTACTCTAAGAAAAATAGTGCTATAATAATATAAGCTTATTTGAGATGCATAGCACAAATGGAAAGATTGGTCTTGCCCGGGACAAGGACACTTCTATTACACAAGAAGAGAGGATTATAATACATAAAAATGTGGAATAAGATTGTTGGCTTTGATTATCAGAGGTGTAGATGAATCTCAGCTGATTCTCCATTTTTGCTAGGAACTACGAAGCAAAGCAACCAGAGAGTGGGAGGCCAGGAGAGTCAGACATACTCATATAAGCAAACGATGTGACGCAGTTATCTCAGAGAATGAGAAAGCACAGGAGAATTGTCTGGCAGTATTGAAACACAATTTGAAATTCATAGATTCTACTAAATTTCTTTAAAACTATTCAGCTATCCAGTTGGATTTGTCCAGAGATAAAGTTTAACAGGTGAATCGGACTAAGGGACAGAGGAGCAAAGGACTATTGAAGATTATTTGCACGTAAAGAACTACAGCGTCTAAACTGAGTTGTAAAGGTAGTGAGGACATGGAAAGAGCTCTGAATAGCTACAGAGACATATGGTCAGAGGAACCTGAGGTGTTTTTTTTTTTTTATTATTATTATTATTTTTTTTTATGGGGGCCAAAAGAATGGTAGGATTAAAGTATTTGGATAAGGGATAAATAGATGGAATGATAGAAGTTAGTGGTCAAAACCTGAGAGAAAAATGGATACTGCAATCTAGAAACATGTATTTAGAAATTTTAGTTGGAAAGTTTTAGTGAAAGAGGAAAAATAATTTTCAGCTATTATCACGAAAGTATAACAATATTCTGTCCATGTATGTCTCCCTTCATCAGCTGCTCTTTGCCTTGCCTCCAAAGAACTTTCTCCAAACAGCACAATAGACCTGCACAACACAGTACTGTGTAATTCTTCATAAAAAATGAGCGTTAAAGTTTGGAAACTTTACTTGGTTTGCTCACTTTCTTTCTTTTTTTTTTTTGGCAGAGCTAGCTGAGGTTTTATTTTGGACCAAAAAAAGAAGCAATTGAATTGTTTTATAGCTGGAGGCATGGGCAAGGGGGTCCCCACGTAGTAAACTCCCCTGTGGGTGGGCTGAAGGCCCTTAGGTGGGTCTCCTGCTCCCAGTGGTACCCTACATAGCGGTCTCCCTCCCAGGGTCTGGGGCAGCACAAGACGGGTAGGCTGGGAGGGGGTGCCGCAGCTGTTCACTTGGGCAGGACGTCAGAGGACTCGGACACCAGCTTCCCATCGCGTGTCTCGATCTTCTTCACAACCACGGCCCTGGAGGAGCTGGTGTGGCTGAAGGAGCTGGAGCCCGCGCCAGAGCCAAAGCAGGAACACAGGCCGTAGCTGAGGCCGGGGCTTGTGAGGCCCCCATAGGCCGAGCGCAGACCACCTGCATAGCCGGTGGTGGTCTTCGTATGAATACTCATGTTCTGCATCCCGGACTCCAGCCGGCTCTCCTCGCCCTCCAGCAGCTTCCTGTAGGTGGCGATCTCAATGTCCAGGGCCAGCTTGACGTTCATCAGCTCCTGGTACTCACGCAGCTGCCGCGCCATGTCTTGCTTGGCCCGCTGCAGGGCGGCCTCCAGCTCGGACAACTTGGCATTGGCATCCTTAATGGCCAGCTCTCCACGCTGCTCGGCATCTGCAATGGCGGCCTCCAGGGAAGCCCTCTGGCCTTTGAGGCCCTCAATCTCAGCCTGAAGCCGGCTGATGTTCCGGTTCATCTCGGAGATTTCAGTCTTGGTGCGCCGCAGGTCATCCCCGTGCTTCCCAGCCAGGCTCTGCAGCTCCTCATACTTGATCTGGTACATGCTCTCAGCCTCAGCCCGGCTGCGGTTGGCGATCTCCTCGTACTGTGCCTTGACCTCAGCGATGATGCTGTCCAGGTACAGGGAGCGGCTGTTGTCCATGGACAGCACCACAGATGTGTCCGAGATCTGGGACTGCAGCTCCCGGATCTCCTCTTCATACAGCTGCCTGAGGAAGTTGATCTCATCAGTCAGCCCTTCCAGGCGAGACTCCAGCTCTACCTTGTTCATGTAAGCTTCATCCACATCCTTCTTGATGAGGACAAATTCATTCTCCATCTCTGTACGTTTATTGATCTCATCCTCATACTTGTTCTTGAAGTCCTCCACCAGCCCCTGCATGTTGCCAAGCTCTGCCTCCAGCTTCAGCTTCTCCTGGCCCAGAGTCTCCAGCTGCCGCCTAAGGTTGTTGATGTAACTCTCAAACATGTTGTCCATGTTGCTCCGAGCTGTCTTCTGCTGCTGCAGGAGGCTCCACTTGGTCTCCAGCATCTTGTTCTGCTGCTCCAGGAACCGTACCTTGTCTATGAAGGAGGCAAACTTGTTGTTGAGGGTCTTGATCTGCTCCTTCTCCTGGGTGCGCACGGCCTGGATGTTGGGGTCCACCTCCAGGTTAAGGGGACTCAGCAGGCTCTGGTTGACCGTGACTGCGGTGATGCCTCCCATGCCGCTGGCCCCACCATAGCCGCCGCCCAGGCCACCCCGAAAGCTGCTGCTTCCCACTCGGGAGAAGCTCGAGGAGCTGATGCGGGCACCGGGCCCACTCGTGTAGGAGCGGCTGCTGAAGGCCCGGGGGCCAGAGGTGGACACCTTGTAGGACTTCTGGGTCACCCTGATGGACATGGTGGAGGGAGGAGTGGAGGCAGGCGGGCCGAACCAGAAGGAGATCCTAGGAGCGGAGATCGGTTTGCTCACTTTCTAGTTGAGTGAAAGTTGCTGAAATTTTCCAGGTTACAATTTCCTCAGCTCTACTGTTGAAATAATGGCAAATATCTCAAAGGATAAGTATACAGTTGAAGGTATGTTTAAGAGTACTCAGAAGTGGCTAAAATATATGATCTCAAAAATAAAGTGTTAGAGGATGCGTCATTATAAAATTATTATTTTATTAATTATTATATTCAAGAAACAGAATTAAAGAGCAAGGATTAAAGTCTACAAGAAGGTAAATATCAACTCAGTCTATGGAAGAGTTCTTAAACAACTAGAACTATCCTCACTGAAAAATTAGGCCAATGTAATCTTTCTCTAAGCTATGGATGCATCAGGAAAGAAAAAGAAAATAAGTGGAATTTTATCTTACCTTCTCAAGGGGACAACAAGAACTCGGTTTCCCAGATAACTCAGTTTCCTTTTTCTCAAGCTCTTGTTACAAGAGTTATTCCTTTTAATTCTGAAATTGATGAGAAGTTAAGGTGCTAAATTTTATCTTTGAGGTGGTAAATTTCTGATGGAGGTGGTCATGTGAATGTCAGAGGATTGAATAATTAGAGGTGCCATAGCAGCCTAAATTTAGCCCAGAAGGAGTTGACATTAAAAGCAGCATGTGGGGATTCAGACAATGAGCATTTTGGTGATTAAAAAAAAAAAATTGTACTATCAAGGGTCACTCCTTGAGTTTCTTAGACTGTGTTAGCCATAGGGTTCTTGTGTCATGTCAAGAGAAGAAAAAAAGTGTTTTGAAATTGGATGTCTCAATAGCTATGATATGTAGGAGACGGGCTACATTAAACATTCATTATAACATTAATAATATATTATCTGATTCATTATATAAAACAATGAATATTCTTTCAAGCTAATTAAGTTTTCATCACTGAGAGTGGAACCCTGTCTTGTTTTCTAGAGGCTTGGCAGCATTTTTCTGGCATGCCAAAGAGAGAGGGAGGAGATATCTGTCTTGTAATCATGCTTGGGGTAAAAATTATCCAAATTCCTTTCTAAAATGAAGCTTCCATTATTCTAAAATCATAAACCTTTCTACATTATAAACTCATCTTTAAAACACCTGAATGGTATTGCCTAGGTTTTCTTATATACAGTCTCATCTGCCTAACTAGAATCTGGCCCAGTGACTAGATTAAAATTATGCTATTACAATATAGTAGATTGATCATTACCTATACTACTAGGAGGTATTCCCTGCTAGGAATCTATCCCTAATAACTCAGCAGGATACACTTCTCACACCTGAATGGTATACCTGTCTGAAAAACCATCTTTATGTAACCTGACAGAACGTTCCCCTCATGTGAGTATATTCTGGATTGAAAATGACAGCTTGCTTTCTACAATCCCCTCTTTGCTATGTTTCTACAATTCACAGAAGACTCATTTATTTATTATTTCATTTGTTTTACATGCTATTGTTTTTCATACCTACATTCATTGGCTTTTATTCTAGTTCTATCCCACATCAACTCCATCTGGGACATCGAGTGATAAAATGTTGATACTAATGGATTTGGGAGGAAAAAAATCCTTCAGTTTGTATCTGTAGTACTGAAGAAGATGGACTCACTTTTGTTCTCCTTATTACTTTCCAGAAGATGACAAAGACGTGCATATCAGCTGAGTCTTCCAAACTGCAAATCAATTCTCCAAAAAAATGAACATTTTTGTTAAACCACATAGGTGCCTTCCTAGGTTTGAAACAACCAACTTGGTGGAATATGTTGGTTGTAATAATAAAAACAGAAAGGTCAAATAAACAAGAAACACATATTCGAGTATGCTTTCGCAAAATTAAGTACAAATTTCTATGTATTTCATAGTTTCTATTTCATGACCACACTTTCTATGCATTCCTTTATTTCCTCTTTCACTACAGCAAGTTTTTCTACTTTGCAATGCATCCTGTAATTCCCTACAGATCAATCTTTCTAAAACATTGTTACTTACAGAAGCAAAAACAAGACGCTTGACTCACCTGCTTACAAGATAAATTCCAAGCTCCTTTAGCTGCCCAATCTAACTAGCCCCACCCTTACAGAGCTAAGCTTATTCTTCTGCTACATCAAATCTCTACTCATGTTCAGTAGATCTCTTCCTTGTTTCACTTTGCCACATGTATGTCTTTGCTAAGGAGTTGTTCTCCCTGCTATCTGCCTGCCTATCCCATTTCCCATCAAGACCATACCAAATCTCACTCCAGCCCCTTTCCTAAATTGCAGTTATTTTACTGGCATAAACCTCTGTGACAATCATAAATGATTCCAAGTTACAAGATAGCATGAAAAGCATAATAGTAACCTAGCTTCTTAAGAGACCTAAATATCATAAGTGAAAGGCAAGTTTACTTGCTTTTTACATACTTCTCTTTCTATTCAGGAAAGAGATTTTATCAAAGGTTTATTACATTGACTTTATCAAAGGTTTATTACATTGTTGGTTGGTTGGCTGGTTTTGTCCCACAAGGAAAGTTAAGATCAACAGTTCCATGAGGATAGAGAGTAGGCATTTTATGTTTTTTCATGTACTCTAGTAGAGTATCTGGCACATAGTACATATCAAATGTGCATCTGCTGAATCAATAAATGTTCACTTCCATAGAATTTTATAGGGATCATTGTATAAGGATCACACTTATTTACAAACTTCCTTTGAAAGCTAGTTGTTAGTGTATGATCTTAGAAAAATAAAGTTATGTTTTGTCAGACACACAACATAAAATATGCTATGAATTCCTACCAAAAAAAAATTAAGAAAAATATGAGAGACATAAACTCTCCCTATGGCCTAAGTATAGGCATTTGATGAGGTTTGATAGATTTGAATAAATTGTGTTACCTCCCGATTTTACATTCAACAAACATTTTTTGATTCTTGTCACTGTGTTGGATTTAGGAAATATGAAGACTTAAAAAATTCTATTTCATCAAAAACTCTAAATAGAAGAAAATGACAAATCAATGTACAATTGTTTACAATGTGATCTGAATTGTGATGCAGATTTTATGTACACATGCTGTGAGAGTGTGTATCTCACACTGGATTACACAGAAAGTTTCTCAGAGCTGGTCATATAGAAATTGGGTTTTAAATGACTCATAAATATTAACTTTATTTAAATGAAACAAATGAACAACAGCTGTGTTAGTGAGAAGTTGAAACAAGGAAGTGTGTGCCAGTGAAAACATTCCCTGTAAAAGCACGGCAGCCTAGACATGCTCAAGTAATTACAAATATCTTAGTATGATCAAATCTGCCTGTATTGGGTTATGGAGTGAGTAGGAGGGTGGGTAGAAGACAGGTCATCTACACTTCTTAGATTTTATCCTGTAATCAAAGGAGATGCCATTCAGTGTTTCTAGGCACCAAAGTGAAACAATCCAATTTATGCTTAAGACCACTGCCAACAAAGTTTTGAACAGATTGCAGAAAACAAGACTGGGGGAAAGCAGGAGAAATGTTTTGAGGTTTTGGCAGTAATCTTGGTGATAAATCAAATAAACCTGAACTAAGGTAGTGACAGTAAGGATTTTTTTTCAAAAAAAAAAAAAAAGATAAGTTGCATACTTAGTGATAGACATAGCATTGGGCTAAGAGATAGAAAGGAATTAAAGATGATGTTTAACTTTCTGACGTGGCAGACCTAAGTTGTTGAAATATCCATTTAGAAAGAAATGCAGAGAGGTAGATCTGAGGGTTTATAAATTCCTGTATTTTGAATAAACGGAATACCTTTTGTTATAGTAATCATAAAAAATAGAAAGTGCAGTTTTTCCATTTGATAATTCTTATAATAGTGTATAAATCCCCTGGAAGGATAGGCATTAATTAGTATTGTTTAACATCATTTAAGGCTGCATACAAACTAATATTTTACAGAATTTTAAAATAGAAATCAAAATCTTTATTTAATTGCACCAAACATCAATAGTTATCTTTTTCTTTTCTCTTTCTTGTTTCATTGATAGAAACCTTTATTACCTCTGTTTTTTTTCAGCAACAACTCAGCAGTCTCCTTTCAGGAGATTACTATTTATTAATTCAATACCTGCCTATTCAAGTAGGGAGATGGAATGAGGGAGCGGAAGGAATTTAAAGGAAAAGGGATCCCTTCATTTAGCCTATTTTATTTATTTATTCACATTATTGATATTCTTTATAGATTGTCTTATACTGACTTGAATATCTGCAGTTCTATTGCCTTTAAAGATCTTGCTTTCTTCCTATCTATCTTAAGGTCACCTCTGGAGAGAAAATGGCAATGTATACTTTGTGTATATAACTTTGCCAGTGACCATTTTTTGTGCCATGTGCAAAGTAGAGCATTACTATCAGTTCACCCCTCTACTACACAGTAAGTTTCTGCTTCAATTTAAAAAATTATATTAACTTACATGAACAGTATAGTAGCTTCCTTGTAACTATTATAGAATTTTGACTTTTAAAAATTAATTTTTAGTTGGCTAGTAAAAGTTACATATTTATGGTATACAACATGATGTTTTAATATATGTATACATTGCAGAATGACCAACACATACTTGTAATTTTTTTTATGGTGAGAACAGTTAGAATTTACTCTCTTAGCAATTTTCAAGTATAGAATATATTGTTACTAACTGTAGTTAACATGATGTAACACAGATCTCTTGGACTTACTTCTCCTAGGTGAAATTTTGTGCCCTTGGACAAGAATGAACTTTTATACAAAGTGTTTTAAAACAGAAAAATTACTTTATGTGCCATTATAACAATTATATATGCTTACTTTAGCAATAAAAAATAAAGAAATTAAAAACAACATAAAATCCTATCTCTCTTCGATAATCTATGTTAATGTATTTGTTGAATGACCTTCCAGAATTTTATGTATATGGGAGGGAGAAATACTGATAATGTTATATTCATGAAGTTAGAATGTACTTCCAATTGCACAATGATTTTTTATTAAACAAAGCATTTTATCTATTTTTCCATGGGTATACAATACCTTCTTGTTTGAATATTCCATAATTTTATTTTACCACTACCTGTTAGTAAATTTGAAGGAACTTCCTTTTTATGTGAATATAAAAAGTGCTTCAGTATGAATCACTGTTACTTCTTTATCTCCTTAATGAGAAAATAAATTTTATACGTATAGACCAAAATGCAAAGCAGAAAAACAACATTAATTTGCACTTTCACCATCAACACATTGAACTACCTCTTTCCCTATATCTTTATGCTAATGTCTCTTTTTCCTATCTTTGCCAATCTTTTAGACAACACTCATTAGTTTGCATAAATGTTAATTTGGAGAACAAATTCTTTGGTTACCCTCTATCAAATAACAAACCCACTCTGCAGTCATACTTTGCCTCCCTCATCCTTGTCTCATATCATTGAAACAATGTTAGCATACCTAACATGCCATATATGTATTTGTTATTTATTGTCTCTCTTCCCCTACCAGAATTTAAGCTCTATAAGAGTTTGGATCTTGTTTTTTTTTTTTTTCCTATCTCTAGCAAATCGAGTAGGTTTTGGCATGTAGTAGATATTTAAGAAATAAAATGTGAAATGAATATAGAGTGAATCAAAATTTTTTTTCTTCCTTTAAGAAAACTTATTTTATGTGTGATTCCCCTTTTCCAAACTTTACTACATACTAAATTTTATATTCATTTATATTTATTAACTGATTCTTTACTGTGGTCCATAAGTTAATGTGACTTTTTAAAGTTTTACTTATTTATTTAATGTGTATGTGTGTGTATGTATGTATGTATGTATTTGAGATAGGGGCTCACTCTGTCACTCAGGCTGGAGTGCAGTGACATGATCATGGCTCACTGCAGCCTCAAACTTCTATGCTGAAGGTATCCTCACACCTCACAGCATCCTGAGTAGCTGGGGACTACAGGCATATGCCACCATGCCTGACTAATTTTTGTATTTTTTGTAGAGATGAGGTTTCACTTTGTTGCCCAGGCTGATCTAAAATTACTGGGCTCAAGCAATCCACCAGCTTCAGCCTCCCAATATGCTTCAATTACGAGCATGAGCCACATACTATGCACATAACTATACGCAGCCATGTGTATAGGCATACACAGCCTAATGTGCCCATTTTTTTCATCAGTTTTATACACTTATTTTTTACTATAGTTTCTGAATACATGTGAAATTCTGAAAGAACATGTTCCAGCCCAACTTTGTTAAGATATTGCTTACAACCTCTTGATTATATATTCTTGTGGCTGATTTTTTGAACCACTTAATCGAGTTTCAAATAATCCTATTAGAGTTGTATTTGGAATTGCATTGTTGCATTGGGTGTAGAGATATATTTAGAGAAATTTGGCATATTATTTTGTCTTCCTCTTTAAAACGTATGTCTATATTGTCAAAACTTCTTTTGTGTTTTATAGAGAAAGTTATAGTTTTCTTTAGGTATGGTTTGAATATTTCCTGTAAGTCTGTATATAGATATAATATGCTTTTGTTGCCATTGTGAATGGGCTATTTTTCCATTATATGTCTAGCTTGTTTTTGGATTGCCTTTTGAAAGACTGCTTTACAAGCTCTAAAAAACACTTCATTATAATGCCATAAAGCACAGTGAGAATAAACTAAAGCTCTAGCTATAAAATAGTTTTGATAAAATATGGATTAATAGCCTAAGAAATAGCAAAGTCAACTTGCATTTACCTTGAGGCTAAAAATTGATCTAATTTTTCTTAAAAAATACACATACTCATAATTTGAGAGATGAATTCCATAGACCTTTGCATTTAAGAAATATTTTACAAGTGTAATTGAGTCATCTTTTCAAGTTTTTAAATAGTGATTCTTCCTATGTAAAATAAATGTTCTATTTTCTCTACATGTTTAAATAATTTTGAACTAAAATCCCAGGAGTAGACAACAAATGCACTAATCAACACATTTACTCTCTAAAATGCAACTGAAAATCAGATATGTCTGGATGAGAGGAAAATTAGATACACTCATAGAGGGATCTGTAAGGTTTGTTTTGTTTGTTTGTTGTTTGTTCATTTTACATAAATGTGATGCTAGGCTTTATATAGTCATTAAAAGTTGCATAAGCTTAGCCATTATGGGAAAATGAGAAAACTTAAAATGAGTAAAATTTCCCAAAGGTGTTTCTAAGTCATACTATTGTTGCTGGGATAATATGATTACTAATAAATGTGTTCAAAGCCAGTTGAGGGAACAGTCTGAGTAAAAAGAAAGCTAAATTGTATCCTTCTGAGTATTTCTAAAATGACCATAGGTTTAATATGTTATAGGACTTCTGGGTACTGATTCTTGAATTGATTACAGTTTTTTTGATAGGCCACTTTGTATGCCCTATTTCAGCTCACAAATACAAGCCAATATTCCTACACTGTTACACTGCCATAATCTGAATGAATCTTCCTGTGTAATTTCCACTAATCATTTTTATACCCCCATCTGTGCAAAAAATCTCCTTGATATTATCAACTAACCATCTGCACATTTATGGAAAGGCTGCACAGTGCCTGCATATGTGAAATCAGCCTTATCCCTTCCCATCACATGTGGAGTTCACCAAAAGAGAGAGTATATAAATATTTTTAAACTTTCCTTCTTATATTAAATAAAGATGCATGAGTTGACTAATGTAATATAATCAAGCTGCATAATATAAGTATCAGCCACAATATTTCAAAGTGGCAGTTTTATTCTTTGTGGGTGAAAAAAAGTTTTAAAAATTAATGCACAAAATAAGGAAATGGTTTTAAAGCAAAGCTGTGCTAAATTGACAGTTTTGCCTCACAACATTTTCTTGGAAGATAAAAAGGCAATTTCTGCCAATTTTACAAAAATGCCTCTCCTTCTCTGCCTTAGTTGCAATCCCCTAGGCTCTTTATATCTTCTCCAGTAGACGAAGATGCCATTTCTCCAGGGAATGAAGAACTAATCCCACCATTTGACATTCAGCATACCACGTTCTGGTTTTCTGAAATTTTTGAAAGATCTGCGATATGGGGGACCAGATCTTTTATTTCTGCTCCCGCTCCCCATGCTCATCTCACTAGAACCCACTCCCATAGACCTGTTGCAGGATTTTTCACCATCAGTTTGAATGTTTTGTCTTTTCTCAAAACAACTTCTTGTATCTTTTCAAATATTTGAATATACTTGACAACTGAAATAACGTATTTTACTAATTTTTAAGAATATTTTAGTCTCTGAAGTTCGCTTTAATGGGATTTACTCAACAGGCTGCATATTTTAACAATCAGCTGTGTGCTTTGATTGTGCTGCATATTTGAATACTTAAGGGTTTATATATTTTTTTGATTGAGACTTATACTTTAATGAGCCACACAAATTGTGTCTGTGCAGAGAAAGTCTCAGAAACTTCGTATTGAAGTGTTTTGAGGACATTCTTTTTGTATTCTTGTGTATGTGCATATGTATGTGTATGTGTGTTGGGAGAGAGTTTTGGCTGGTGTCTGGTTACTTGCAGTTAGGGATAAGCCTTAGGAGAATACATTTGCTTTAAAAGAAAGATGAGGACCAATCTAAAATTCTAACTTGTGATTTCCACTGAATAAAATTGTGCTTTCATTTTTAAAATTCCTGAAATCCCATTCCTTTGAGATAACATTAATATTTTAGTGACCAATCTTTTATTTATGTGTGTAGGTATGTGAAGGGATGTATAAACTCCCAAACAGCCTGGTTTTATCACGATGTGCTGAACTCAATAGCGTAAAAATCAGGAAACAGTTTTATTTTCCACTCATGAAGGAACTTTTAAAACACTCTTAAGGTTCTCAGTTCTCTGCCTCTTAGCAACAATGTGGTCGAATCTCAGAGCTTACGAGTCACTTTCAGGCAATGAAAATGTCTAGTCTCAGCTAAGTAAAAATTTTAATCTTCCATTCAATGTAAGAGTTCTTTTTTTCCCAGCCCAGGTGTGTGATTTTTTTTTTTCTTTTTTCTCTCCCATAACTGATTAGAATGAATAAATGAATGTATAATAAATAAATAAATAGTCTCTCAATTAGCTGGTGCTATCTGTTAATCTTTATAGGCTGCCAATAACTTCTCCCAACTAAGTGTCTATATGTTCAAACACAGTTTTTCTCTGCCTCTCTTTCCTCTCTCATAGAAAGCCAGTCTACAGATTCTTCACCTGCATTTAATGCTCCACTGTAGCATTTGGCTGGCATAGACAATAGGCTTTGCTGACTTCTTACAATGGGCCCTCAGGCCTGCCCTCTGGCAATAAAACTCCTCACAGATTCCTTGAACTAAGATTTCTTTCCAACAAAGTCCGTTCAAAACCTGCTATGCAGGAAGGTCAGGTTATTCCCACCATCAAGTAGAAGAGAAGTTTTCGCCCAAGAGTGTTCCTCTTGCCACATCTGTTAGAGGAAGTTTCCACTTTCAGATTTCTTCGAAAGTGAGACCTGAGTCACTGCACTCCAAAACCCAGGGTCCTGTGTCATGTTCTACCAAGAAATCTCTCAAGCTCCTGCTCCACAATCAGTCAGAGGAGAACATTTCAGAACCTTCCATTTCTCTGAGGAGTATCCTTGGGGTCTGATTTCTTTAATTGTGGTCTAGAGAAGGAAAAGAATGTCCCTAGTGCTTTCTGTTCTTACAAATTTTCCCCTCAAATCCTCATTCCTAATAAATAGACTTTGGATTTCTCTTTTGGAGGATATTGGGTGACAATCCCCGGGCCAGTTTAGACAAACTTAATCCTATGTAAGTGTGTGTAGCTACTCTTTATAAGAAGTTTTTATAATCCATTATTTTTAGCTTTCAGGCAGAAGCCCAGAATCCTGAGACTACAGGGAAGACCCTACCCTTCATCCTATTATACATACATAGAAATTTAAATAATACTAACACACGACAATTTATCAGAGGCATCATTTCTATTATGACCCATGTTCCCCATTTCCACACTCTTCACTCTTCCACACTCAATTATAGTAACCTGGTAGGTATCTTTCAATATGTTTTCCTGTAATTATATACATTATACATATCTATTATTTGTCATTGCTCATTAAAAATTATAAGGTCATATTATCTACACATACTTGCATCTTGGCTACTTCAGTTCAGAACACACTGTGGAATTCTCTTCCTATCAGCAGGGTAGGGAATGAATTCTTTCTTTAGTGGCTACATGATGCTATATTCAACCAGGTATCAGGTGAAGGATGTAACCCTTTTTCTTTTACTAAATGCTTTAGCAAGCATTTACTGATGTGATATTTTTATGTGATTGATTATCAAACGTGTCTAGGTCAATTTTAAATTTATGTCTTCAATTTATACATGAAAATACATGCAACCACATGAAATGTATGAAAATATTTTTTCAAGAATCACTACCACTGGATATATTTAACCTTTTAAAAACATTTTTGTGCTATTCGTCTTCATATTAATTTCCATTTTGGGGGCTACTTGTGATATTGACATTTATTGTTAATTTAGATATGATATTACAAATTTTCTGTTTATATCTTTTGCCATTTCTACTTCAGATAGCTCCCTTGTTAATTTCTAAAAAAAAAAACTCTTCTATTACAGATATGTAGCCTTCTTGGACATTCTCTGTTCAACTGTTTTTTAAAGTTTTTATTATTAAAATTTAAAAACATAAATTTAGACTAGTATAATGGATATCTATAGTTTTTAAAATTATTACCATTTACCTATATTTGTTTCAGATGGTAGATTGCATTATTTGTTGCAATTATTTATCCCTTCCTATAGAAAAAGTCATGTAACTTTAGAGTTTCTTCACCAAGACAATATATGTTTCTGTTCCACCTAATTTGGCACAGAAGTGACTTTGCTAGCATGAGACAGAAAGAGATGGAGCACCAGTTCTGTGGTCCATAAGCTAGCCTGCAGGTGTCAAGAGAAGGATGAGGACTATAAAGAACAAAGTTGCCCCAACCAATCCACAAAAGTACAGTGAGAAGCAGAGATTTTTCCCCATGACCAGGCATGCCTTGCTTTGATCAGCCAAACATAACTGTTTCACAGACTCTTAGACTGTAATAAATGATAGCTGTTTTAAACTCCCCACTTTGGGGGACGTGTTATTAAATAATTGCCAAATGGCTCAATTGGTCTGTTATTTTTTATGTATATCATGTACGACATTTCACTGCTTCAATCTTACTGCATAACTACAATACAATTGATTCCATAGTGTCATCTAAAAGAGATAAAAAAATGATTTTCTCACTAGAGAAAAAGCATTTGATAAAAGTCAACACAGGCATACCTCATTTTATTACACTATGCTTTATTGACCTTTGCCAATATTGAGTTTTATTACAAATTGAAGGTTTGTGGCAATCCTAATTGAGCAAGCCTATCAGCACCATTTTTTTCCAGTAGCATGTGCTCAATATCTGTCTCTGTGTCACATTTTGGTAATTCTTGTGATATTTCAAATTTTATTATTATTATTATATCTATTATGGTGATCTGTGGACAGTGATC
This sequence comes from Macaca fascicularis, assembly GCF_037993035.2. Classification (NCBI taxonomy): domain Eukaryota; kingdom Metazoa; phylum Chordata; class Mammalia; order Primates; family Cercopithecidae; genus Macaca; species Macaca fascicularis. The sequence goes on from NC_088385.1 coordinate 94,301,212, forward strand.
TTTGATGTCACTATTGCAATTGTTTTGGGGCACCACAAACTACATCCAGAGAAGATGGTGAACTTAATAATGTTGTGTGTGTTCTGACTGCCTTACCAACAAGTCATTTCCGCATTTCCTGATTTCCCTATTTCCTAGTAGAGAACAATACTGAAATTAAGGCAAGCAATAACCCTACAATGACCTGTAAGTCTTCAAGTGAAAGGAAGAGTCACATCTCTCTCACTGTGAATCAAAAGATAGAAATGATTAAGTTTAGTAAAAAAGGTATGTCAAAAGCTGAGATAGGTCAAAAGCTAGGCTGCTTGGATCAAACAGCCAAGTCGTTAATGCAAAGGAAATGTTGTTGAAGAAATCTAAAAGTGCTACTCCAGTGAACACAGAAATGATAAGAAAGCAAAACCATTGTATTGTTGACATGGAGAAAGTTGTAACGGTCTGGATAAAAGATCAAACCAGTCACAACATTCCCTTAACCGAAAGCCTAATCCAGAGCAACACCTTAACTCTCTTCAATTCTGTGATGGCTGAGAGAGATGAGGAAGCTACAGAAGAAAAGTTTGAAGCTAGCAGAAGTTGGTTCTTATGGTTTAGAGAAAAAAGCTATCTCTATAACACAAAAGTACAAAGTGAAGCAGCAAGTGCTAATACAGAAGCTGCAGCAAGTCATCCAGAAGATCTAGATAAGATAAGTGATGAAAGGAGCTATACTAAACAACAGATTTTCAGTGAATATGAAACAGTCTCATATCAGAAGAAGATACCCTCTAGGACTTTCATAGCAGAGAGAAGTGAATGTTTGGCTTCAATGGTTTAAACAGGCTACTCTAGCAAGAGCTAGGTGATAACGCAGCTGATAACTTTAAGTTGAAGCCAATGCTCATTTACCATTATGAAAATCCTGGGGCTCTTAAGAGTTATTCTAAATTTACTTTGACTGTGCTCTACAAATGGAACAACAAAGCCTGGATGACAGTCCATGAGATTATAAACATGATTTATGGAATATTTTAGGCCCATTGTTGAGATCTACTACTCAGGAAAAGACAAAAAAAAAAAAAAAAAAAAAAAAAGAAAAAGATTCCTTTAAAATCTTACCGCTCATTGACAATGCACCTGGTCACACAAGTGATCTGACGAAGATGCAAAAAGAGATTAATGTTTTCATGCCTGGTTATACAACATCCATTCCGTAGCCCATGGATCAAGGAGTAATTTTGACTTAAAATCTTATTGTTTAAGAAAGACATTTCCATAAGGCTATGGCAGCCATAGATAGTGACTCCTCTAATAGAACTGAAGAAAGTAAATTGAAAACTTCTGGAAAGTATTCACCATTCTAAATGCCATTAGAAAAATTCATGATTCATTTGAGGATGTCAAAATATATATTTTAACAGGAGATTAGAAGGAAGAAGTTTATGTTAACCCTTACAGATTACTATGAGGAACTTAAGACTTCAGTGGAGGAAGTAACTGCAGATATGGTAGAAAAAAACAAGAGAAATAGAATTAGAAGTGTATTCTGAAGATATGACTGAATGACTGCAATCTCATAATAAAACTTGAATGAATGAGGATTTACTTGTTATGACCGATCAAAGAAAGTGGTTTATTGAGATAGAATTTGTTTCTGAAGAAGATAATGTGAACATTGTTGAAATGTCAACAAAAAATTTAGAATCTTACAGAAACCTAGTCGATAAAGAAGCAGTAAGGTTTGAAAGGATTGACCCCAATTTTGAAAAAAGTTCTAGGGGGTAAAATGCTAAATAGCATTGCATGTTACAGAGGAATATTTTGGGAAAGGAAGAGTCAATTGATGCAGAAAACTCCGTTGTTGTCTTATTTTCAGAAATTTGCACTATAACCTTCAGCAACACCCACCCTGTTCAATTAGTAGCCATCAACATTACGGTAAGACCCAACTCAACCAAACACACACATACCACACACACACACACGCACACGCACATGCACACAACATTCACTGAAGGCTCAGATGATTGCCATCATATTTTAGCAATTAAGTATTTCTTAGTTAAGGCTGATGCTATCATGTTTTATCAATGAAGTATTTTTTAATTTTAGTTTTCAGAACTAAAACTTGTAAGAACTGTGACAATATGTACGTTGTTTTTTATACATAATACTATTGCACACTTAGCAGACTACAGTATAGTGCAACCATGAATTACATGCAGCAGAAAATCAAAAAGTTCATGTAACTTTCTTTATGGGGTTATTCCCTTTATTGCAATAGTCTGGAGCAAAATCCACAATATCTCTGAGGCTTGTCTGTAGTTTTTTATGACAAACTCTCAGCAAACTGGAAATGGAAGAGAACTTCCTTAAACTCATTAAGGTCATCTTTGATAAACCTACAGCTAGCATCACAGCTAATGATAAAACATTGCCTTTTCTCTAAAGGTGGGAATAAGACAAGAACATGCACTGTCAGAACCTTTTCTCATTGTGGCATGATGAATGGCAACAGCATATCATCTAAGTGATCGTAATAAAAATGCTCTCTAGATCTCATAAATTATCTAGCAACACTGAAACAGACATTTAGGTACAATCTTTGGTTATTTTACTTAGAACCTCTTGGAAGGGAACCTAACTATAAATATTTATAATGATCTTTCTTAGCTCAGTACAGAATGAGAAATAGAGTATTGTTGTTTGTATTATAATATCCATATATTCATATGAATATATTTATTTATTAAGGGAAACAAGTCCAATATCTTCTAAAGCCAGATGCTTCTTGGCTTCAGAAATATAGCTTTGGGAAAAAAAATATAATCCTTGGTATTAATAGATTATTATATTTGTAGTTGACAGTTTGTTTCTTCTTCCCCAGAATTCAGTCCCTTTCTGCTGTGTGTGTGTGTGTGTGTGTGTGTGTGTGTGGGCAGAGTGTAGGGGGTGGGGGTTAGTTAAAAAATGGGAATGGATGTGTATCACATAGAAAGTTATTACAATAATTCAGATATGAGTTGATAAATGCCTGTACTAGACCTCATGGGATGGACTCATGATATTTTACAGACATAATAGACAGGACTGGTGAGTAATTGGATATGGGAGTTGCAGCAGAGTATAGAGTCAACAGAGATGATGTTTCAGATTGCAATGTGAATATATATGTGACTCACTCAATTAAAAACTTTTGCATCAACTTCTGGTAATTGCCAACAGAGTTCCTAATGATTGTTTAAGGAAATGGGAGTTTAAAACAAGAGCTAGATTCAATCCTAGATTCAGTTAGTGCACCAGTTTACATAAGAGTAAGGCAGCTACCTCCCACAAGAAAGAAACAGAAAGAAACTAGTATTTTGTTTTAAAAGGTATGTACTTATTCCACATATTTAGCTGGTTACACTTATTATTCTTCTAGTTAAAGACAGTGGTGTTTTTAAACCCTAAAGATTAATGAAGAATCAAACCAAAGTCTACAGAAACTAAATTGAGGGAAAAAAATTCCTTTAAGAAACAACTTTCAGTAAAAGATTAAGAACTCCTTTCTTTATAAAGCTTGAAATACTTCACAATAAAAATATAGATGGCAATATACTTATTTATAACTGAGTACTAAAATAATTCTTCTTTCGAAGGAAACTACAATGTTTCAGACCAATGAATCACACTGATAATGTAAACTTTATCCTCAACTGGTAACGGAAGTAATACAGAGAACCAGAAAAGTTTTAGAAGGGTCACGTTTTGTGTGGATCTACACTGGAAGAAGCTTTACAAGAGCAAAATAGAAAGGACTTTGAAAATAAGTTCTAAAGGCTAAAGTTATTTGACGTTAGATATTCAGGTACAGGTCCTGAGGAGTCAATAGACTTGCATGTAAAGAAAGTCACGGTTCCTTCAGAGCTTCAGGAAAAGCTGAAGAATAAACAGCAGACTCTCTTTCCAGACAAAGGAAGTAATCACGTTTGGTCACTCGCTTTGTGTTTCAAAGGTTTTGCCAGCTAAGCGAAAAGAAGCATTCATGTGTTAGTGGGTGCTGAGCACCAGCTTACTGCTTTTTTAACATTTCGTTGGCTTGTCCTGTTTAGGTACTTCTATTTAGATGCTACAAGAAATAGGGTGTGAAAAGAATGACATATTTTGTCTTCCTTTCGGTAGAAAAGTACTTTACTGAAAACTCCGAAACACCTTTCTATAATTACTACCGAAACAGAGACCTGAATAGCTGGCTCAGAATGAGGGCATGAATAAGGCCTGGAGTGAAGTGGAGAAGGGGGTACAGAAATGTGTACAAGGACAACCTTTCATGTGGCAATCGTGAGCTTCAGTTCTCTGCTGCTTTTTGCAAAGTGACTCTTATAGTGTGCTGAAATAGAAAAGGACAGAGAGTTCCATTTGTGTGTGTGTGTGTGTGTGTGTATGTGTGTGTGTGTTTTGAGATGGAGTCTCGCTCTGTCACCCAGGCTGAAGTGCAACGGCACCATCTCGGCTCACTGCAGCCTCCGCCTCCTGGGTTCAAGCAATTCTCCTGCCTCAGCCTCCCAAGTAGCTGGGATTACAGGCATGTGCCACCATGCCTAGCTAATTTTTGTAGTTTTAGTAGAGATGGGGTTTCGCTATGTTGGCCAGCCTGTTCTCGGCCTCCAGACCTCAGGTGATCCACCTGCCTCGGCCTCCCAAAGTGCTAGGATTATTGTAACAAGCACAAGAAAGCCTAAGTGCTGCTGGCCATGGAGCATGAAAGCATCCATAAATGGTTGTCCTTCACTAAGTGGTATTTTCTGATATTTAAAGAGATGCTCTACCTCCCTCAGACTTAACTGAACTTAATCACAGATATGAATTATTAAAATCCATGATAATCTCGGGCCCTTAGAATGGATGAATAAGGGAAATTAAATGACTGAACACCAGAAGCTATTCTCAGGAAAGGTAGCCATTTCTCCTCATTTTTAATTTTCAAAATAGTCATTTCAGTATATCATCAGGTGATCAGAACATGGCAGCGAAGAATCTTGGCTAGCATAGGACAATAATTGTTTTGTCTATATTTTGGGGGGATGGAAAAGGATGAAAGGAGGAAGTGCTGTGATTCATTTTAAGACTGAATAGATATGTGCTCAATAATGTCATTGTGAGTTTGCCTCTTTTTCTCTGTTATTGTTGTTACTATTTCTATTGTTCATATTATTACTATTTTCTGTGCTTTTCTTCTGTTGGCTTTCAAGCAAGAGCCCTAGTAGGTTAAGGCTTATGTTGTACCTTTAATTTATAATTTCAGAAGGGAAATAATATCCTAAGGTGGTTAAGAGAAAGCAACTTAAAGCAGTATTGTTTAGAACACTAGCCCTGCAACTTTCTAGTCATATAACCTTAGGCAAACAACTTGATACATTATGAACCTCAGTTTTTATCTATAAAATGAAGATAATAAGAATATCAATGATTGTAAAATCATGAAAATTAGAGCATTTCTTTCCCAGAAACCACTTGGAATAGGTTTTGGCATATAAAAAACATTCCATTAATGTTACATAAAATATTTTAATTTGAGAGTAACCAGTTTCTCTCACAATGCCAATATTATAAAGGCTCTGACCAGCTCTTTTTGAACCATGTACTCAGCTGTGAACCAGTCTCTGTTTGCAGAGTGGCCAGTGCACAGGGTGGGAAATACACGGCCTTATCTCTGACAAAGTCACTGGAATCACATGAAATGGGGAGGGAATAATGCCCAGAATCAGAAAGAGAGAGAGAAAAAAAAAGTAGATGTACTCTAGCTGTTGATTGTTTGTATTAATACCGTCTCAGAAATGAAGGTGAATTTCAGTTTTCAAATATAGGTAATCAGGCACTAATGAAGGCAAAGAGAAGGGAAGCAAAATAGGAGTTGATATCTTTCCAGCTAGATCTTTCTATTCCTCTACTTCCAGTACTCTTCCGTTTTACTCCACTGTATTTTTCTCCCAATAACCTGTCTACTTGCAAGCATCCCAGGACCATGCTGTGGCTTTAATATGTGGGCACTGACATGCATGTGTCTTTCAAAAATATGGCTGTGTGCTTTCACAACAATATTCTAAAAGTCATAATAACTTAGCATAAATCATAAGAAATTAACAGTATTAAAGCCACTGGCCATTTTGGTAGGATCATCTGTGAATCTAGTAAAAAGAAAATCATACTATCAGTTTTACTTCTTTCAGAAAAAACACTGGTTGAATAAATGAATTATTTAATTTTAAAGTGGTATAGTCAAAACTGGATGGACCACCACAGATACAGAAAACAATATCCTTATATTTTTTATCTTTCATAGGAAGCAGGTTTATTCATTTCTGAGTAGCAAGTCAAAAAGTATGTCATTACTTTAGTCCAATTATTCTGTCCATTATGGCCTAACCATAAACTATTTAAAGATATATTGGCACATGAGATCATGGTACAGTAAAACCAGGAAATCTTCACTATAAAAGAAATGGCATGCAAACCTAGCTAAGCAGACCTAACAGTATTTTTGCCCTTTAGGGATGTGTTCAGCTCGTCTTCCTTGTTTTTAATGCACTCAAAGGCTCAGCTTGATACATGCTCAGAACAAATTGCATAACACTTCAAGACTGGCACTTCCAAAGTTCATCCACTCTGTAGTTGCTTGACATTAGAAAAGGGCAACTTTTGAAAAAGGAATAAAATAGATTTTCTTACTCTGTTGGTCATGTCTCAAAACAGCTGAATGGATTTTTGAAACAACTTTTAAAATAATTCATCATTCAACATTCACTATTTCAACATTGACACTATTAAGATTAACAAGCATCAAATTATTTTTTTCTGAAAGAGCTAAATATTTCAAGATTTTAAATAATATTAAAAAATAAGTCATATGAGGATAATTTTATCTCTTTAATTCAAAAAAACATATCATTCAAAACCTATATCTTTTACTAATAAATATTTTCTGAATAAGTTATCAATTTAATGAGTAAAAATAATTCTATTATATGTGAACATTCCATGCTAGTGAAATGCCTAGGCAGATAATCCTCAAATTATTAATTCATGACAAATCTTACTTGTGGCATTGAGTCAATTATACTCAATTTATTAATGTATTACATCAACAATAGGCAAGAAACATTCAAGTGAATTTATAACACTCCATCTTCTTGCAGATATATCCCGTAGGTTTATCTCTGATGTGTTTGTCAGCATTACTTCAGTTTGAAGCGTACACTAACCTACTTTGAACCAGCTTTGTGAGAGAGTAGGATTTATTTTAAAATGTAGATGTGACTTCTGGGAATCTACATTGCTTCTAACACCAGGTCGTCTGACGCAGGGGTTAAAATACTGTGTCAGGACTTTATTTCTCCCTTAATCTCTCATGTCTCCTTTTGTCAGCTTTCTCTTTTTCTGCATGTATATTTTCAGCTTTTTAAAAGAAGATGTTTCTAAGATATTTTTCTATGCATTAGTCTGTTTTCACATCGCTATAAGGAACTGCCCAAGACTGGGTAATTTAGAAAGGAAAGAGGTTTCATTGACTCACAGTTCATCATAGCTGGGGAGGCTTCAGGAAACTTACAATCATGGCAGAAGGCAAAGGGGAAGCAAGGGACATCCTTCACAAGGTAGCAGGAAAGAGACTGAATAAAGGAGGAACTACCAAACACTTATAAAACCATCAGATCTCGTGAGAACTCAGTCACTATCATGAGAACAGCATAGGGGAAACTGCCCCCGTGATTCAATTACTTTTACCTGGTCTTTTCCTTGACACCTGTGGGTTATGGGGATTACAATTCAAGGTGAGATTTTGGGTGGGGACACAGCCAAACCATATCAATCTACAAGTTAAATATCAGGGTATATTCTGATTGTGTGGTTATATTCCCAGCCCTGATCAACCACTAAATCAAAGGTCTGGGATACAACTGGCTCACATCTTGAGTTACGTGCTTACTCAGTAAGCAGCGGAATAATCACTGACATTGACAGGAATACTGAGATGAGGGTAAGGTAGTTCCATATTGAAAAGGTTGGAACGTTGGTAACACAAATAGTTTCAGTTATCTGCTCCCCGCTATTTGCACACTGTTTGCAATGCAGTATGATTTCATAGCTGTTGCTATTAAGAGTGGAGACTCTTTTCCTAATCTTTGAATCTGGGGTAGCTTTGTGATTTGCTATCACCAATGCTTCTGCTCTTTATTAAGCCCTGAAACTACCATGGGAATAAGCACTAGCTAGGCTGCTGAAGGATGAGAGAGAGCACATCTATTGACCTCTCCAAGGCAAGTCCATCTTAGATCAGCCACAGCCCAGAAAACTGTCAAATTAATTGCAGATGCATGAATAAGCCCAGCTGAGATTAGTCAACCTAACCCATCCAGAGTAATCTAATCTACTCAAATCAGCACACCTGTGGACTTGTGATCACTAATAAACACGCAAAGGTTTAAACCAAAACCTTAGTTAAAAGGGTTATTGGGATAGTTTGCAGTTAGTTTATTTCACTAAAACAAAATATAATAAAGCATTTTGGACAAATACATTGCACTTATCCCATAAGCTTGTTGCTGAGACCCAGTCTACATCATCATTTTATCTCATACTATGCACATTTTCTTGACAGGGTCTGTAAGCTCAATCAGGATAGACCTGTACCAAGAAATGGTAGAAAAGGAGGAAGTGAAAATAAGCTAAATGGACAGGTGAGAAGGGAAGGACTAAATAAATTAGTTAAGAAATATTTATTGGGTACTTGGTGCTGTGCACTGTTTTAACACTAGGGATATAACAGTGAAGACAATGAATCAAGTAGTTACTTTCTATGAAACATTAATTTTAATGTTGTGAGGCTTACATGATATTAAACATAATAAGACATAAAAATATGATATGTTCATGCTATGACTAAAAATAAAGCAGAAAAATGGTCTGGGAATATTTTATATAGGGTATCCAAGAAAGGCCTCTCAATATTGCATTTGAGCAGAGACCTGACATACATATGGAAATGAGCAAAGATGATAACTCTAAGAAGAATATTCCAGGCAGAGAGAACAGCAAATGCAAAACCCTAAGATAATGGTATGCTTGAATCATTCAAGGAACACTAAAAAGTCAGTAAGACTACAGCAGAGTTAGCAAATGGAATAGAGATAGGAAATGACTCAAAAGAAGTGGCAAGGACTCAGAACACACAGGACCTTATAAGGTTGCGGTAAGAATTTTGGGAAAAAAAAGTAGATATTGGCTCAAAAGAAATATTCAGTTACTATAAATAAATGGTTTTCCATTGTTGATTGAAGCTATCCCTGCAAGAATTTTAAATGTTTTCCTTCAATGAATAGATAAATAGCAATATCCAGTGGAATACTTTCAAGCTCCCTGTAATGGATATTATGAAAAACAATATTCATTAAAAATGGAAGTGCTATTATTTCTATTAAATAGAATAGTCTCATTCCACAAGTCTTATTATAATTATTAATAAAAGATCAAAAGATTCAGCATTATATGAGAAAAGAGCAGACCTTGTGACTAGGATAAAATGTTTATGTTTAATAATGCTAAAAATAGAGATAAACAGTGCTACATGCTTTAAGATCAGCTGCCACTCAACCCACAGTTTAGAATCTTTTGTTTTGTTTTGTTTTGTTTTTCTTTCTTTTTTTCTTTGAATTTTGAAGCAAGACAAAGTATGAAAGTAATGGATTAATAACGCAAGGTACACAAAGTCAACTCTGGGGTATTGAACACATACACCTCTACCTATCATCATGTGCCAGGTGAACACAGATTGATAGAATGAAAAGTCAAAAAAAAAAAAAAAATAGAAAGATTTTTATGAAACTAGAGCAGTGGAGTGAATAATGACTTGATACATAATGCTTGGGTTGGCTATAAGAAAATTTGCAATGAGTAGGAAGAAGCCAGAGAATAATTTCTTGCTATAATTTTCTCAAAAAGCTATCATGTTACTCATGGTCTTATTTAATATCTTCTAAATATAACTCTTGAGATCCTTCCAGAGAGTATCAGTCCTCCTAAAGCTGTCCCTGCCCTTTCTGAACTGCCATAATAAAGATTAGGCAGGAATTACAAAGAACTTTTTATGCACTAACTAGATCATGTTAAGAACAACTTTATGAGACTCTATTTTCCTGTTTAATAAAGTCATACACCCAGTAGCCATACTTTAATGGAGTGAGTCTATCATTTCTAGCTGATTAAATGTTGTGGTTTTAATTTTTAAATGAGCAGCAAGCCCCTTATTTTAAAAAAATTAAAAAGATTATTAGTATGAATGTTGTGGTAACTTACTGCTGAGTCTTACCATTTCTTACCCTGAAAAAAATAAAACTGAAATAACATAAAATTATTTTTATATAAATTATGAAACACAAAACTTAAAAATCATAGTTTTCTTTAAAGTGTTGTCCCCCCGCCCTCCCCCCGCCGCCACACACACACACACAAAACCAGACCAGTAGAGTCATGCAGGAATTTCTGTAAGAAGTTACACAGAAGCTGAGCTGCAGAACTGGAAGAACTAAGAACCCTAGCAATGGTGAATCTCAGACAACTCCAGGTAAAAAGTGCTCATAAAAAGTGAGTGCCCCCCCGTTAGTAAAAAAAATAAAAAAAATTAAAAAATAAAAAAACCTGTGAACATACCAGATTTGTTACCAGAGTAAAGGGAGAGAGAAAAGGTGGAAAAAATTTTACAGAATAGAAAGCTCTGAAAGAAGCAGCAAAAATCATCTTCCAAAAGCAAGGGAATCTTAATGTCCACTAGTTGCATTCATGGTGCGCAGCAGCTGATGAGGGAATCTGGGAGAACAGGCCAGGCAAGAAGAAGGCTACCTCACTTACTCAATGTTTAAGAGGCAAAAGAGGCAGGACAGAAGTACTACTTTTGAAGGAAACAGTAGTTCTTTGTGTCAGTTGAGGAACAAGCCTTTAAATACAAAGGCAAGATATCTTCCTCATTACTCTTATTTGTTCCCCCTTCCATCCCAGGCAGAAATCTCTTTAAAAAACTGGTCCATAAAATTAACATTCACCCAAATATGGGTGACCAAAAAGGAAGCAGGAAAATATTCAAATAAGGATTAGAAAAATGACAGAGAGCGATAAAAGTGTCCTACAAAAATATTCATTAAGTAGACACTACCGTCGAACAGATACACATTGCAAACAGTCTGCCATGAATTAAAACATTTATTATAATGATGAACTCATTAGACAATGAAGGAAAATGTCAGGGCAGAAATTCATTCATGAAAGACATGGTCAGACAATCCATAAAAGTGAAAAGAGAACTGAAAAAACTTAGAAAAGAAATAGAAATTAAAATATGAATCCTTTAGAGAAACGAGAAAAAATTAAAGGTGCAATAAGGTAGAACAGTCTATCTTTAATTGCTCTATGAGACTTATTAAATTCTCATAGGTATTTGAGTCTGTATATGATCTTTCGTTTTTGTTTCCTTTCTTTTTTTTTTTGGTCAGCTTGTCTATTTATGAAACAGTATCATGTGTTTTCATTACTGGCTTACTATATCAATAGTAAATCAGCTATTGTTCCCTGATTGAATCTCCTTTCAGTGTTCTCCATCTTTATTATTATTATATTTTATTATAATTGACATGCAGAAGATGTCTGTGTGTATATGTGTATGAGTGTTTCTGTTTGAAACACTTTTATCTATCCAGGTATACAAACAATCCATTTATGTTTTCTTCCAATATTTATGGCTTTATTTTTTTGGCATTTGAGTAATTAATCCACTTGAAATTTACACTAATATATGGTGTGTAGTGTGGGCCAATCCATATGATATGTATTATCATTTCCAGATGAATCCCCAGTTTGAGAATTACTAAGTAAAGCTCTATGAAAACAAGCAATATTATACACTGCTGGTGACAGTACAAAATGATATAGCTCCTAAAGAGGAGTAATTTGGCAATGTTTATCAAAACTTACAAAGACATTTTCCTTTTGACCCAGCAATGTTATTTCTGTAATTTATCCTGAAGTTACTCATGCACAGGTGCAGAGTGACATGTATATAATAAATCTTTTCATTGTTGTAGTAGCAAGAGATTAAAAATCAGTAATTTATTCAATGATAAAGACTTTTGTAATTGAAACTAAAGTATATTAATTAAACTGTATCAATAAAAAAGATGAAGAAGCTTTCTATAGACATGGGAGAAATGATTGAATATGTGAAAAGTAAGACTATAAGGAGTATTGTGAAATAGAATGCTATCTTTGTTTAAGAAACTGGTAAAATAAGCTGGCTGTGGTGACTCACGCCTGTAATTCCAGCACTTTGGGAGGCTGAGGTGGGTGGATCACCTGAGGTCAGGAGTTCAAAACCAGCCTGGCCAATATGATGAAAACCCATCTCTACTAAAAATACAAAAATTAGTCGGGCATGGTATTGGGAGCCTGTAATCCCAGCTACTTGGGAGGCTGAGGCAGGAGAATCGCTTGAATATGTGAGGGAGGGCGGGTTGCAGTGAGCTGAGATTGTGCCATTGCACTCCAGCCTGGGCAACAAGAGTGAAACTCCATCTCAAAAAAAAAAAAAAAAAAAAAAAAAAAAAAAAAAAAGAAAAGAAAAGAAAAGAAAAAGAAACTGGTAAAATAAAAATTTATTCACATTTGTTTATATCTGGATAAAGAAAACTAAAAGATTAAGAAACTGAAAATATGGTTAATACTAGATAGTGAATGGAAGGGAAAGGAACAGAGGTGGGTGGGGAAGTGACTTTATAATTGTGGTAATATTTGAATAGTTTATTACCTATTTCAGAAAGTTGTCATGCTATTTTTAGATAGGGTCTTGCTGTGCTGCCCAGGCTGGAGTGCAGTAGTGCAACCATGGGTCACTGCAGCCTTGACCTCCCAAGGTCAGGTAATCTTCCCACTAAGTCTCCCAAATGGCTGAGGCTACCTACACAGACCACTATGAGTGGCAAATTTTTGTAGAGACAGGGTTTTGCTATGCTGCCCAGGCTGGTATCAAACTCAGGGCTGAAGGAATCCACCAGCCTCGGCCTCCCAAAGTGCTCGGATTTCAGGCATGAGCCACCAGTCCTGGCTTCTATAATGCACCTTTTTTTTTTTTTTTTTTTTTTTTTTTTTTTTTTTTGAGACGGAGTCTTGCTCTGTCGCCCAGGCTGGAGTGCAGTGGCCGGATCTCAGCTCACTGCAAGCTCCGCCTCCCGGGTTTACGCCATTCTCCTGCCTCAGCCTCCCATGTAGCTAGGACTACAGGCGCCCGCCACCTCGCCCGGCTAATTTTTTGTATTTTTAGTAGAGACGGGGTTTCACCGTGTTAGCCAGGATGGTCTCAATCTCCTGACCTCGTGATCCGCCTGTCTCAGCCTCCCAAAGTGCTAGGATTACAGGCTTGAGCCACCGCGCCCGGCCTATAATGCACTTTTTAAGCGAAGGCTTTATTTTCCATTCTACCTCCCTATGGAAATATTAAATATGAATGACATAAGATATTTTCACATATAATGGTTATAAAAGAGTATGTCAAAGAGGGAATTTACAATATTCTTTATTGACTTATATGTTTGTTTTAGAACACATTAGTACTATGTTGAACTACATAGCCCTATAAAACTAGATAGTCCAGACCTAAATTATCTACCTGAGATTGTTGTCCAAATAAATGATCTGTTCATCATTAAGCTACCCACATGTTGGGAGACACTTCTCTGGGGGTGTTGAACATCCCTGCATGTCTGGCAAGCAGCAACGCGGACAGTCCTCTGTTCTAGATTAATGTTTTGAAGACGTTTGTATAACTAGCAGACTTGGAAGACAGAAATAATGGCTCACTCCGGAGCAAAGGGCAGTTTTGCTTACTGTCCAATAGAGTGTCTCCCTCTAAAGCAACAGGGGGGCTTGCTTGTAGACCACAGAAACGGGTGGGGGGGTTCTGAGTTTGTGGTTCCTCCCTGGTTATGCAACTCACTGCAGTTGTCGGCATCACTTTGTCTTTGTTTCACCATCCTGTGGGAATTGGGGCTACAGGACCATCACAAGAAAACAATCATACATCAGGTAGTACTATTGCAGTGAGTAATAAACTATTCTTTTGCTCTGCATCTGGAATCTGATGTTTGCAGCAAAACTTTGTAAAACTTCATCTGACTTTGTTTTTTAGCTTGCAAATAGCATAAAGTCTCAGATTCATCATGGTTTTTGACAACATTTAGACGTATATATCCAAATTTATGATAGATTCTTTAAGGCCATATAAAATAAGTTTATTTGCATTCTGAATCATTTATAATTATTAATTTAATCTTGTGATCAATAGATGTAGTCATGTTCATTTGTTCATATGTGTATTTCATAGAAAATGATGTAGAGAAATTGAGTATAGACTAGCCAAAATATTTTTTTATCACTTAGAAGATGTATTTATGAAGGATACTGGATTCTAGACTACACTTGAAGTATTTTAGGAAGGGTTTTTTTAGATGTCTGTCTTGTGAATAGGAAATGATTCTTATTAAAATTAAAGCAGAAAGGCTAAATAAAATAAATAGAAATAACCTGGTTATCAGATCGCTAATTATACTTAGATCTATTTTAAGAAGCATCAATTAGCCTTTTGACCAAATTTGGTAATACAATGGTGGTATTTAACCAGCAATTGTTCTCAAAATAACAGAATAAAGATATGTTACAAAACGGAAAACAGAATGGTTCCATTTACATATGAGTGTTGCATAAATCTGGAAGAATGAAATTTCAATAATGTCCTCTGCCTGTTAATATATTATGTAATCTTAATTTGCTTCCTTATGACTTGTTATATTTTCTGATTTTAAAAAAAGAAGGTCATTTTATTTTAAAAGGTTTTGAACTATTACAAAATTAAATTGTTTAATTCAAGTTTTTTTCTTTCTAAATTGATTTGTGAATATATGCAAAATGCATATAAAGCAATAATGTCATATGTCTACATTGTTTTTTATAATGGACTCTCTATAAATGTAAACTAAAATACAGCACAAAAGTAATTTGCATTCTCTCTATAACTTCCATAGTTGAAATATCAAAAATACAATTCATTAGCACTTTGATAAGAATAAGCTACTATAATGACCTAATGATTAAGGTATGCCTTCCTTCTTAAAATACATGTTCTGACAATTACTTTGTAGTTGCTTCAAATGCACTCAATTTATTAAGATAGAGCATGCAATTTCTAAACATAATGATATTCAATAATTTGTAATAATTTATTTTTTAAGTGTAGTTGAGTTTGCCTAAGCAGACTATCCTTCTTTCTCTCTTTAATGCTGCTATTTCAGAATTATATAGCTGGTTTTGGTAATTAATAATAATGTAAATTTTTGAAGAGGAAAATGGTTTAATGTATTTTTTTCTGACATCAAGGTCAAGGAGCAAAGGCATATTTTATGGGTTTGTTAAAGATACGCTTGTGAGATTCTTAACGAAGAATCAGTCTGGATTAGGAGAGTTAAAGAGAGGGATTCTTTTGTTCTATATTAAAATTGATCCGATAACCTACTGTCCTAATGCTCATTATCACCACTCATACAGATTTATTTTATTGAAGTGTGTAAGTAAGTAGTCAGTTCTTTTCGTAGTAAAGAGAAAAAAGAAATCATGGAACCAAGAGTTCTTCATTTCCTTTTTAATATGAAGTGATGTTTCTCAACCTTGGCACTATTAGCAATTTGGTCTACACAGTTTTTTGTTGTTGAGATGGAGGGAGAGGGGATCTTGCATGTTACAGGATGTTTAGCAGCATTCCTGGCCTCTATCCACTAGATGCCAATAGCTCTCCTTATCATGACAACCAAAAATATTTCCAGACATCATCAAAATTCCCCAGAAAGAAAAGTCATACCCTTTTGAACACCACTGACATAAAGAAATGTAATCACAATGTGCCTGATATAATAGTTATGCAAACTGGAAGAACTAGGAATGGGGTGTATTAGTTAACCAAGTGGTACGTTTTATTAAAGTGTTAGTCTTGTTCACACTGTTTGATATTGATAATTTCATCTTGGTAACATCCGTTCCTCAACTGCTTTTACTCTTGTAAGGAGATGGAAGCTTTTGCTGGTGTGTGAGAAGAGACTGTTATGCAGTAAAAGTGTGCTGAAATCATATTTGGCCAATAAATACATGTTCACATTCACAGAGAGTCAAAGATAAGAAGTTGTCAGTTGTGTCTTTTCTGAAAACTCCCTTAAAAAACCTCAACAGGCCAATCCTGGACATTCCAGAAAAATAACGTAACCAAATGTCTTAGTTTATTTATGATAGTGACTTGTTTATGTCTATTACTCCTGTATAAGTATTAATAGCAATTCTTTTCACTCTCAAAAGGATCTTAGTTTGGATATCGTCACTTGAAAAAACATAGTCCTATGTCAGTCTTTAGTATACTACTTCTGACTTATTAATAGCTCCTGGCCTTCTACTTCTAGTTATCCCAGAAGGACATACTGGAACACCTTGCAGGTTACTACTGGGCAATTTGCCTGGTATTTAAAAACATGGATTCTTGCTTGAACCCGGGAGGCAGAGGTTGCAGTGAGATGAGATGGCGCCACTCCACTCCAGACTGGCAACAGAGTGAGACTCCATCTCAAATAAAATAAAATAAATAAATAAATAAAAACATGGATTCTGAAGTCAGAAAACATAAGTTCAAATTCTAAATAACTCCATAAATTATTAGCTACGATATTTTGGGTCATAGTTTTTTCATCTTTAAAGTGGGGTTTTCAATAGCAATCGCTTACTCATAAGATAACATACATAAAACACTTATAATGTTCCTCGGTACAATACGATTTCATTTCTGGTTCATTACCTTGGTTCATTACCTGGTTCATTACTCTTTCCACATTTTGCATATTGAAAAAAGTTAAGGGAAACTATACATGTTTTTCTTTATAATTTGAAATTATAGAACCAACCTATTATACAGTTCTGATGTTTTCTATCTACTGTTTCAACAAAATCTGAATCATATTGTACATTGTGATTCATAAATGTTTTGCATTTTGTTTACTTTTGTTTATATACCTTCAATAATACATTTAGATGATAATTATGATAATTACATTACATGTATTATTTCTGGATAATTATGTTTGTCATTTACATAGTCAGTACTTGAGGAAATGAGTGCAGATAGATGTCTAAGACAGCCCCCGATGATCCCACTTCCTAAGAGTCACATCTATCTGTAATCCTTTCCTTCCCCTTGAAAATGGGAAGTGACTTGCTTCTAATATGGCAAAGGTGATGGACTATTACTTCTGTCATTAGGTTACTAAAAATTGTGGCCTTCATGTTGTCAGTAGACTCTGTGTATTGCTTTTTCAGGTAACACACTTTGGTGGCACTAACTGCATGTTAGAGAGAATTGTGTGGCAAAGAACTGAAGGCATCAGTCCAAAAACCCAAAGAACTAAATGGGGCCAAAAACCACATGAGCTTGGAAGTGGGTCCTTTCCCCATGAGCTCTGGAGATGACAAGACAGAGGACACCTTGATTGTAGTCTGTGAGAAAACCTAAAGCAGAGGACACAGCTAACTTGTGCTCAGATTCCTGACCAATACAAATTGTGAGACAAAGGTGTAATTTTTTAAGCCAAGTTTTTGATAATGTAATATGAAGCAATAGATAACTAATACAAAATAGATAACTGGATACATATGTCCACGAGCTATTCTGGCATAAAAGTACATTCAGTAACAAACTTGTTGCTACTCTCTGTGTTTCCTTTACTTCACTGACATCATCCTATCCTTTATCTTGCATATAAATATCTGTGGGAAATTTGTCAACAAATGTTGGTTGAAAATGAAGAGAAAGCAAAACAGAAGAACTAAAATAGGACTTTTTTAGGTGTTTGCTTTGTTTAGTTTTGAAATAGGAGATTGTTATTGTCTGCATGTTTATGTTCCTCCAAAATGTATATGTAGAAATTCTAACCCCCAAGGTGATGGTATTAAGAGGTGGGGATTTGTGGAAATGACTAGCGTCTAAGGGCAGGATATTAATGTGATTAGTGCACTAGGGCAGAGGCCCTAGAGAGAACCCCTGTCCCTTCCACCATGTGAAGATGAAGCAAGAAGCCACTGTCTATGAGCCAGAAAGCAGGCCCTCACCAGACTCAGTCTGCCTTGATCTTAAACTTCTCATTCTCCAGAACTGTAAAAAATAATTGTTATTTATAAGCTACCTACTTTGTGCTATTTTGTTGTAGCAGTCCAAATGGACTAAGACAGAGTGTCTATAAAACAGTATTAGGCTTAAGTGAAAATTCCAGGGAGAGGAAGAGGTAGATAACGATAAAGGTGGAAGAGATTACCTGCAGAGGAGAAATTCCTAAGAAAGTCAGCTGGAGTGGCATCCAAAGGATCACAGAGGAAGGGGTTCATCTTTGGCAGGAGAAACATTGTATTCCTCACTTCTCAGAAGTCAGGAAATGGGTGGTAATTCAAGTATGCTAATATAATTGCTGGGGAATCAGAGAAGTGAATTCAGGAATCAGAGTAGGTTATCTCTGCATTAGCAACATGAAATTATTTAAGTGTAATAAAGTTTAACTGATGAACTATATAGAACATAATTATATCCATTTCTAAGCAAATAGGAAATAGTCTTACTTCCTTTCTTGGCTTTGAGAGAACACAGATATACTACTTATGGGTGCTATCTTCCATGCTCCACTTCGTAAACATTTTAACATTTGAGGAAATATGAGGAAATTGTGTTTTTATCTGCTATCAGAAATAATTAAGTACTGAAACTGATTCAGTGCTGAATCTGCAGCTAAAGAGAAAGATAAAATTGAACCTGTCCTTTGAAGAAATAGTCATGTCTTAACACCGTCTCAAGCATAGCTATTTATTCATGCTACTATAAATTTGTGTCACCCAGTTATAAAGAATTAGCTTTATCCTCACCTTTGATCCCTGAGGGCACTAAAAGATACCTTCTTGCATATGAACTCATGAGGATTTTATCCTAGTCTAATTTTCTAAAGCTCCTGGCTTCCTGCCCAGATACCCTAAAATGCAGGACAGCTGGGGAAATGACCATGCTCTCATCTCCACAAGAAGCAAATGATGCCCTTTTGCAACGTATAGACACCCAGGGCACATTCAAATCTGTTCTAGGTATAAGGAGACAAATGGAAACAGAAAGGTTCATGGCAAAAGTTCACAGTATACATACAGAAAAGGTTCCCCAATGCCAGTGTATTTGCCATTGCCATCTTTATCAGGGAGCAGTGAAATGAAAAACTGAGAACAGTACACTAATTAGTTCATGTTTTTGTCAACCTAAATAATTGCCCTTTATTATGCTAAGTATTATAATTTCTATTTTTGTACTAAAATATATTTTATTGCACACAGTGTGGGTAATAGTAACTTTGTTCCTAACATTTTTGACAAAATTAGAGTTGTCCATCCTATCACTAAATCCAAATATCTGGGTAATACTAATCTTGGCTAAACTAGATGGTCAGTTTTTATTTTATAACAGAGTTGTTAAGAAAGTGTGCTCTGAAATTAGATTGTTGGATTTGTATTTTAGCCCTATGAATGGCTTTGTGATCTTAGGCAAGTCACTTAACCAGTCTATTCCTTAATTTCTTCAACTGTAGATAAATTAAATAAATTTCTCATAGGTGTGCAATTATTCCATTCATACATGTATAGTGCCTGGCAAAGAGTGAGCAGGCTCAGCCAGGAGTTGTTTATAATCATCTCAAAGCACTGAAACACTCCTACTATAATGTAAAATTTAATTATAATATTCAATGTTTATACTAACAACAATGAAGATCTGAAAAATCGAATTGTTTATTAAACCAATATTCATTGTGCAACTATTATGTTTAGACACTGTGCTAAAATTTTGAAGTACAAAAGTAAACAAGACCCTCAAAGAGTCTACAAACTAAGATTATTTTTAAATTTTTATCAAAGAGGTTCACTTCTGTTTAAGCCGTCATCAGGTTAAACTGTAACTTGTGTTTGGAAGTAAGCAATGCTGTAAGATAGAAGTTGAAGAAGGTGAAAAGTTAGGGACTGGAGGACACCTAGAGGATTGCTAATGACAAGACTGGAAAGAATTATCATAGCAAAGCAGAAATAGAGACATAAATTAAAAGTAACTGATAAGTGAAGAGTTTGTTAATTTCCCCATTTGCAACCCTTTTGCATGGAAGCAAATTATAGAAAAAGCAATATTTCTGCAATTGTTCTTTTAACAGAGTAAATGGTGTCATTCTCACTAGTGTTCACATGATGCCTTGACTTAAAAAAATGGGCAACTGGTGAGGTTTGTACATTCTTTGGTTAAGATTTGGTGCAAATACGATCATGTATTATGCACTTGATCTGCATAGCAGCAATCATCAAAAATTTTAGCCAGTTAATGCAAGTATTTTCTATTTATGAAAAATGAAGTGAGTACTATATTATGGTTCAATCATTACCTGAAATGTCTCCATCATCCACTGCTCCACACCTAACGATCCATCTTCACTCTCATTTGGTACTAAAGTTGCTATACAAAGGCACCTTTCCACTTTACAAAGTACATAGCTCTTTTTATTGTGCCCAACCACTTTCTTGGGCTTGATTTGGTAAATTGGTACACTGATAAATTTAAAATAAATCTAATACAATTCTGAAAATTCAGGAAAAATGGAAGATTTACTTGTTCTCTCTTTCCAGTTCCTATAAGAACCACAGTGCTTAGTGTCTTCAGTATGCATTAAATAATTCTGGAAGAACAAATAATCCACGCTTTCTATGGCAAGGAATCTACCTGTGTCTACCTGTGCCAAAGATACAGGGCCTTAATGCACTTTTGCCCTACCATGAACATCTTGACATTAAATGAGAGGTACTCATATTCAGTTGATCCTGCACTTATTGATTTATGAGTAAGTTTGATCACCTAATTGAGCATGAACTTATTTAATATCTAATGAATGAAGACAGAACCTAAGGCCTAATTAATCATTTAAAGATGTATCTGTGAAATCACATTAGGTAGACAGTAGGTACACATCTTAGGGG
The DNA here is from genome assembly GCF_037993035.2 of Macaca fascicularis. NCBI lineage: Eukaryota > Metazoa > Chordata > Mammalia > Primates > Cercopithecidae > Macaca > Macaca fascicularis. The sequence continues at coordinate 94,322,338 of NC_088385.1, forward strand.
CTCATGAGCATGCTGAGAGAGGAATAGAATTAGTTGCAAAAAGTCAAACTTGAAGTTTAGATTGAATTTTTAACAGTAAAAGTGATGAAGACAAATGCCTCAGTCAAACTAATTTACTAGAATATACTATTCCTGCTATGTGGGAATGAAGACATAATTGAGGTTTACACTACGCCAAAAGTCTTTATCAGGGAAGGATCCAAAAAGAAAAGGAAAGACTGGATACACTCCCAAAAAGTCCTGGTCTATGATTGAAGTGAGGCAGTTATTGAAACCTATCTGATATTGAAGAATCTATCAAACAAAACATTCTCTCTCTGCTTCCACATGTCTGATACATTTCTTCATCTGTACTTCACTTAGGTCGTTCTGAAAGTATGTATGTTTTTCCTATCAAAGTTTCTTCTTAAATAAATTAATGATTAGAGAAATGTATTTAAAAATTCATGCTTGTTAACATTTTTAAAATGTATTTTTTCATATGTGTTACTTGTTTGTATGGAATCGTTGCTAGGGTTGGCTTTATTTCAACTCCATTATAATTTTAAGCAAAATGTAAGCTCAGAGGGATTTTTCTTTTCTGTTTTCTGGTATGCAGTATCTATCTAAAATCACACAATTTAAAAACAAATTAGTTTGTCCAGGGTGTTAAAGTCAGCAGACACTGGGGAAAAAGCTAACCAATGAATATTCTAAAATAACCCCACCCATTCTGCAAGAGGATTAAAGCAAATTGGTCATCAATCTGTTTTTATACTCAATAAGAATGGGTGTCAGTAAATACAATTTTAAATCACAACTACTAATTCTTTAATCTTTGGGATCAATTTATGCAAAGAGGATAAAAAGTTTTCAGAGACACAGTGGGATACTCCAGCCTGTAAGAAAGCATTACCTTTGGATAAAAACCAATTGGTCATTAGCAGAAAACAGAATGCAATCCCAGAGCTAGAGTAGTATTTCAGATCCAATTTCTGGTTATCTCTTGAATATCTTTGCTGTCACTGAAAAATATGTTGGGAAATTCACAACATTGATCCGATGTTTGAAAACATTTTTCAGAATCTCGCTTAACAAAAAAGAATATAAAAAACTCTTTGAAATGCCATAATACTATTCCCCAACTGATATAGTTTTAGATGTTTGTAAACATTATTGCTCACAGACAGGTTTCAATGTGATTCAATGCTACAATGCACAACTGGCTCTTTTTCATAAAAATATTTTTGAACTTTTCATACTAATATAAAATCTATCTTTTAAGATGCGTATAGTTAGAAAAAATGTTCTCAAACCCAATCTCTTCTCTTCTGAACTCCTATTTAGCCTCTGCCACCCATTTCTCACTATCGCCATACAAATCTCTCTCTACTACAACCAAAAGAGCTCTTTTGTTTAAAAACAGCTCTGTTTTTCATACACCACACAGAATGTGTTCAATCACCAAAGGTATTTATTGAATGCCAGCTAGGTATCATGTACTGTGTAGGTTTGGGGACACTGGGGATAGATAAATATCAGTAAGGTTTAAAAGCCTAAATAGGCTTGATGATTTTCTATTGACTACTCACTCTTAGTTTGAAACATGCAAATCCAATTCCTAACCCAGCCAACTTCTGCAACTTGCTTTCTTGATTCTACTTCATGCACTCAATTCTCCTTTTACACTAAACTTCTACCATTCACTTGAATATTTCAAGCCCTTTTATTCCTCTGGGCTTTTGTCCACAATCTATTCCTCTCTTCCAAAATGAACTACATCCTTCTCAACCTGTCAGGTCATGTACTGCAAGACCAAGACAAATTTATATCCTAGTCAATAAAATATTTCCTATATCTTCTAGTAAGAGCCATTCACTTCCTTCTCTGAACTCCTAAAGTGCTTCATTCTTTTCTCATTCAGATTATTATTAAAATTATACTGCAGAGTTATATTTTTACAGAAAATTAGGAATGAAAATTTAAAAGAATATTTAAAATCTTAATGTTATAAAAAATAATGTAAAATAAATCTACTGTGGTTCATTCGACAAATATATTAATAGAAAGAAATGTGGTTGTTTTGTCTTTTCACAACAAAGTAGACTAGAGGGGTAGTGGAAAGATAATGGTTTACCTTGTGATAATATTGAAAAACTCATGCACCAAATGTAAAAGTGAGAAATAAAATAGCTTTGTACATTCATATATATAAATATGCATTTTTTCAAACAGTTATTTTTATAGAACATTGAAATTCCTGATACCCAGAGAGGCTAATATTAGCATATCAAAGAGGTAGAGGCTTGTTTTTTCAAATTATACTAGAACATTCAGAAAATGCTGTCACTCTTGTAGGCAAAAGTACTGGGGAAAAAAGTCCATTAAAATAAGTAAAGAGAAAGTTTAAAAGCAGGTATTTTCAAGTACATACATGTTAAAATAAATATATAGAAAGAGTTAATGCAAATGGACCACTAATGTATTTGATCATATTAATATCTCTGCCTGATGTGAGCAAAGAAAAATTAAAACTTAACAAAATTAAATAATCATATATATTGCAGTATAAAAGGAAGTTTAATGTATCAACTTGGCTATGCTGTAGCCCCCAGTTATTCAACCAAATACTAGCCTAGGTGTTAGTGTGAAGGCATTTCGTATATGAGATTCAAGTCTACAAACAGTTGATCTTCAGTGGATTATTTTAGTTAATCTGTGTGGGCCTGATTCAATCAGTTGAAAGACTTTAAGAACAAAACTGAGGGTTCCCTGAGGAGGAAGAAACTGCCTGAGAATAGCCCATGCCCCATCATCCCCAGTTTTACCTTCTGCTCATGTCCCAGCATTCCAGTCTGCCCTTCCTAAAGACCAGCCTTAGGGCTTTCAAACTTGTATTGTCACCTCCCAAAATCATGTTAGCTAATTCCTTACAGTATGTATCTCCTACTGGTTCTGTTTCTCTGGTTGATCCCTGACTGATATATGGAGCATAGCATCTTGATATGTCATATTTATAATCTCTTTCAATCAGTACATAGTTATCAAGCAGTTATTTCAGTGTTATTGGCAAGTAATTGAATTCAGCTAATCTCTTGTCAGTTTTTGAGAAATCAATCTGTTCAGTCAAAATAGTTTTGCCTCCTGGATGAGTACTTTACCAAGGCCAAATTTCAACTCTCCATCTGGCCTCCTAACAACTTCTTCTTGTAGTATTTCTACTTTGAGTTGGCACATCTAGGTTCACCACAGAACATGTGATCTCTAACATATATCTCTTCTTCTCATCTTCCACATTAAATCCATCACTACTTATCAGTTTCAGAAGCCTATTTACAAAGGACTTAGGAAGCCCATCTACAAAGGACTTAGAGGAGATTGTAGGCATAATTGTTGGGAGATGAGAAACTTGGTAGATAGTATGTTACATAGAAGTGAGAAAATAGCAGTATTGTAATTCCGAAAACAGCACACTAGTTCACTTCTTCCTATTTGCACTGCCATCTTCTTAGTTTATGGGATGCTTTAAATTATATCTTTGGTCTTACTTCCTCAGAGAAATCTTCACAGACTCTCCAATCCTCAGGTTCACTATAATGTCTTTCTAATTCATTACAGTGGCTTGCTTAACTCTCTTTGAAAGACCTGCAATTATCCTTTAATCTGCTTGGCAAAACTCATATTAACAGAGTTATGCTTGTGATTACTGTTTAATATCTCTCCTGTTAGTCAACCTTGATGAGTTCCATGTCAGAGCTGTTTGATTTGTCTTTCTTTCTTTTTTTATTTTAAACTTTTAAAAATCGAAGGATAATGTTCAGAAAGAAGAGTAAATATACGATAAATGTGGGGCATGATGCATTCTCTCATATAGAAGAGCTGTGTAACAATCACCAATATTTTTATTTTAGTTTATTACTAGCACTGAGAAAGTTCTCTTTATTCTCCATTCCTGTTTCTTTTTGTTCTTCCAAGGCCTAACTACCACTCTGAGTTTAACTGCATAGGTTATTTTGTCTCTTTTTGTGCTTTATATAAATAAAATGCTCTGTATTAGTCCATTTTCATGCTGCTGATAAAGACATACCCAAGACTGGGTAATTTATAAAGAAAAATATGTTTAACTGACTCACAGTTCCACGTGGCTGGGGAGGCCTCATGGATCACGGTGGAAGCCAAAAGCATATCTTACATGGTGGCAGGCAAGACAGAATGATAACCAAGCAAAAGCGGAAATCTCTTATAAAACCATCAGATCTCATGAGATTTATTCACTACCATGAGAATAATGTGGGGGAAACCAGCCCTATGACTCAGTTATCTCTCACCAGGACCCTCCCACAACATGTAGGAATTATGGTAGTTACAATTCAAGATGAGATTTGGGTGAGGCCACAGCCAAACCATATCATGCTCTAAAGTTGTTTCACCTTTCAACATGTATTTATAAGATTCATCCACACTACTGCATGTAATTGTTAACTTGTTTGTTTTCATTACAGAATAATATTCCACTGTATAAATAAAAAATAATTTATGCATCCATTCTACCAATGATAGACCTTTGGGTTATTTCCAGGGTTGGTTGTTATCAATAATATTGCTATAAACTTTATTACATGTCTATTCATGGGCATATGTCTGGATTTATTTTGGAAATATACCTAGGGTTAGAAATACTAGTCTATAGGGTGCATATATTTAGTCATAGGCAATATTGTCCCAAACAAGTTTTAAAAGTGGTTGTACTAATTTGAATTCTCACCAAACAGTTTCACTTTCTCCAAATGAGATTTCTTTACAAACATTTGAGATTTTCAGTCTTTTTCACTGTAGCTATTCTGATGGATATGTAGTAGAATATGATTATTGCTTTAATTTGAATTCCTTGATGATTAACATACTTAAACACCTTTTTGTACATTTATAGATATTTATATATTCCTTTTATCAAATATTTATTCACATTTTGCCTGTTTTCAGTTGATTTGTGTATGTTTTGATTGCATAAGATTTTAAAAAATACATATATTTTTCGATATATATTGAAATGTGTACTGACTATTTTTCCGTGCTATAGGATCTCTTTGCACTCTAGGAATTATGTTTTTGATGACCAGAAAACTTCTCTTAATATAGTTAAATATATTAATCTATTCTTATATAGCCAGTATTTTTGTGACTCCTTTAAGAAATCTTTGCCTACTCCAAGATTAAAAGCTTATTTTATCTTTACTTCAAAAAGTTTTTTCCATTTACTTTTATAAATAGACTTGAAATTCATCTGTAATTGATTTTGCTTATTTAAGTTAGATGCTGTCTTTTTAATCACAGATGTATTTAAAGGACCCAGCAATAGATATTGAATTAATATATCTTAAATAACTGAATAAAGAGGCGAATGAAAATGTACGTTTGAGTTAGCTCCGAGAAAAAACAAAAGGTATGTAGGATAATGTGTATATAGTATACATTATAGATGGGATGTTCAAAATTCTCTTTCCAATCACATTATCCCTTCTCTAATACAAATATTAAATGTTCATATCCTAGCTTCCATTGCAGCTGGAGAGGGGCATGTGACACTTTTTAAGTCAATGAAATATAAGAAGTCCACCGGTGGCATCCCTTTATTTTCTTCTTCCACCGGCCTGTAACAGGCACATGGATATGATGCCTGAGGGTACAGTAGCCATATTATTACCATGAGGCTACAAAAATGAGGACAAAAAGCAATAAGGACAGTATCTAAGAAAAAAAATCTAAGCAAAAATATGACAATAATCCTGGTCCCAATGATAACTGAACATCTACCCTAATCAATCCCTAAACTTTTTCTTATATATTACAAATAAATCCCATTTATGTCATTTGGTGACGCATGCGTGGGATTTTCTTATTTGCAACCAAAGGCATTCCTAAATGGAGCAGTCTAAGGAACCCATATACATTTCTTGTTTGACAATGCCATAATGTTTTAAAGGTGCATTTCCTCATCCACCATGAATGAAAGATAGTAGAAGAAATGTCCTTTCTCTCAGCTTATGCTGTGCTCTTGTGAGTCAGAAAGTCCTGACCTGAACATAAATATTGGCTCTGCAGTCTCTCTTTTGATAAATTTACTTAACATCCACTGGTTATTAATTTGCTTTCTGTCAAAGAATAATACAATATAGAAAAAACATCTTCCTTGAGAATTGTTTTGGAGAAAGGGTTATGATAATTTATGAAAGATACCTGACATAAGGCAAGTATTTGATATGTGTTAGGTATTTCTCCTCATTTTCAGTTATAAGTACATTTACAGTATGAACTTGAGAAAAGCATCAAGTAAATAACAGATGAAAACCAAGACTATTTTTGTCTTGGATAAGCTGTCATATTAATAAAGATATGCACTAGTAAAACATACTTTACCTCATAGACAAAAAAAGGGACAAGAATGTTTTCTGTTATTTATGATGTTAAATATTGTTCTTGGTAACCACAAACTTGAGTTATTACTTTGTGGCAATAATTTTATAAATTATCATGTCCTAAGAAAGTTTATGATGCTTTCAAATACATACAAGTTATTTTCAGAGAGTTGCATGTCTGATATTACCAGGAAATGTTTTCCATATTAACAGGAAAACAACTCTAATTGTTTGGTGGGAAGATGACTTATTTGCCCAAATATCTATAATCTTATGGGAAATGTTTTTTAAGAATACTTTAATATTGTTTCTGAAGAAGGGAACAAGCATAACTTTGAGATTTATAATCTCCTATCTGTAATTTGTGTATGTGCCAATGCATTAACAAAAGCAAATTTATCTTTTTCAGAAAAAAAATTGAGTCATAACTTAAATAGATTTATACTAATAGGGTACTCCATTGATTCAAATATTTGATTTGTTTTTCAGACAAGACAGACAAGTTAAGCAACAAAGAAAAATAGGGGTGATTTTCTAAAAAGACAAAAATGCACTTGAAATTGATAAAGCACCAATTTTAGATGGCATACAAAGCATTAAGAAGATTAAGGGAAAAGAGCAAGGAAATCAGCAAACCTTTACTCGACCTTTTAAAAATTTCATTAGGCTTAGAAATGTTCCCAAGGAAAGAAAAATAACAGATCCTTCTGCCTGTTGTTGTTGTTGTTGTTGTTTGATAATAAATCAAGAAATTATATCCTAACCAGTTGAAGCTGTGCATTTCAGAAAATTGGTGAGCTGTAAGGGAGAAAATCCCAACAAAGCTTATTACTACACAGCCCAGTTATTTCAATATTGAAATAAGAAAGTCATACCAAATTTTAGTAGTTTTTAGAGAATATTATAGCAATCATATGCAAGGGACTTCAGAAGCTGTTTAAAAAGTATTATTAGTTTCCTACAGAAAATTCTGTCAGAAACTTTGAAAACTGAAAATAAAGCCAAAACTTTATAGTAGCCTATCAAGTGGTGCAATAGATATATATAATTCCTTAAAGCAAGCTGAGGTACCTGTAGAAATAACAGGGAATAAAAATAATATTTCACATTTAGTACTTGCTCCTGTTGAGGCACAGCTGGGTAATTACTCGGGTGAAACATGGAATAAAATGTCTTCTTTCTTTCTTTCTTTCTTTCTTTCTTTCTTTCTTTCTTTCTTTCTTTCTTTCTTTCTTTCTTTCTTTCTTTCTTTCTTTCTTTCTTTCTTTCTTTCTTTCTTTCTCTTTCTTTCTTTCTTTCTTTCTTTCTTTCTTTCTTTCTTTCTTTCTTTCTTTCTTTCTTTCTTTCTTTCTTTCTTTTTTCCTTCTCTTCTCTTCTCTCTTTTCTCTTCTTTTCTTTTCTTTTCTTTTCTTTTCTTTTCTTTTCTTTTCTTTTCTTGATGGAGCCTTGCTCTGTCACCAGGCTGGAGTGCAGTGATGTGATCTCAGCTCACTGAAACCTCTGCCTCCTAGGTTCAAGAGATTCTCCTGCCTCAGCCTCCCGAGTAGCTGGAACTATAGGCGTGTGCCACCACACCCAGCTAATATTTTGTATTTTTAGTAGAGATGGGGTTTCACCATTTTGGCTGGCATGGTCTTGATCTCTTGACCTCATGATCCACCTAGCTCAATACAATGCAATTTCTATAAAAATCTTAATATGAGGTCAGCTTATAGACAACAAACACACATCACACAAATTAACTGCGTAATGTCTTGGGACATGTCAAAACTTCCTGAAACTGTAAAAAGATGAGATCAAGAAATAAGTAGTTATCTTCAAGGAGAATCACAACACTAGGAGATGCACATGTAAAAACAATTGCAATTATAAATAAGAAGTACAAATAAGATATGTAAAAAATAAGTATACTTTATTTGGTTACATAAATAATTTAAAATCCAAATTCTTCTCTGTGTTCCATTATTCCAACGCTGTTCCCCAGCTTCCTTGGCTGATAATAAGAGAAACATCGGTTATTATAAGGCTTCCCTTTTCCTAGTGTTTTATTAATACAAATCCAAGAGACATCTGTGTGCCACTGCATCACATTTCTGTATAAACCTTCTCAGCCTGTTTGTCAACCTCATTACTTAGGAACCAGGACCATTAGATGTACTCGTTGACCTCATGAGATGCTGCCGGGGATGGAAGCAAAATCTCTACAGGAAACTGAGTGCATTCTTCCGAGATTCAGCCTGGACACCCACAAGTCTAGTTGCCTGCAGAAGCACTGGCTCCTCGGTGGCTCAAGCCTGTAATCCCAGCACTTTGGGAGGCCGAGACGGGCGGATCACGAGGTCAGGAGATCGAGACCATCCTGGCTAACATGGTGAAACCCCGTCTCTACTAAAAAATAAAAAAAAAAAACTAGCCGGGCGAGGTGGCGGGCACCTGTAGTCCCAGCTACTCGGGAGGCTGAGGCAGGAGAATGGTGTAAACCCGGGAGGCGGAGCTTGCAGTGAGCTGAGATTCGGCCACTGCACTCCAGCCTGGGCGACAGAGCGAGACTCCATCTCAAAAACAAAACAAAACAAAAAAAAAACAAAAAACAAAAAACAGAAATAATTTTCCTTTGTCAGATGAGTAGATTGCAAAAATTTTCTCCCATTCTCTAGATTGCCTGTTCACTCTGATGATAGTTTCTTTTGCTGTGCAGAAGCTTTTAGTTTAATTAGATCCCATTTGTCAATTTTGGCTTTTGCTGCCGTTGCTTTTGGTGTTTTAGACATGAAGTCTTTGCCCATGCCTATGTCCTGAATAGTACTACCTAGGTTTTCCTCTAGGGTTTTTATGGTATTAGGTCTAACATTTAAGTCTCTAATCCATCTTGAATTAATTTTCGTATAAGGAGTAAGGAAAGGATCCAGTTTCAGCTTTCTACTTATGGCTAGCCAATTTTCCCAGCACCATTTATTAAATAGGGAATCCTTTCCCCATTTCTTGTTTCTCTCAGGTTTGTCAAAGATCAGATGGCTGTAGATGTGTGGTATTATTTCTGAGGACTCTATTCTGTTCCATTGGTCTATATCTCTGTTTTGGTACCAGTACCATGCTGTTTTGGTTACTGTAGCCTTGTAGTATAGTTTGAAGTCAGGTAGCGTGATGCCTCCAGCTTTGTTCTTTTGACTTAGGATTGTCTTGGAGATGCGGGCTCTTTTTTGGTTCCATATGAACTTTAAAGCAGTTTTTTCCAATTCTGTGAGGAAACTCATTGGTAGCTTGATGGGGATGGCATTGAATCTATAAATAACCTTGGGCAGTATGGCCATTTTCACGATATTGATTCTTCCTATCCATGAGCATGGTATGTTCTTCCATTTGTTTGTGTCCTCTTTTATTTCACTGAGCAGTGGTTTGTAGTTCTCCTTGAAGAGGTCCTTTACATCCCTTGTAAGTTGGATTCCTAGGTATTTTATTCTCTTTGAAGCAATTGTGAATGGAAGTTCATTCATGATTTGGCTCTCTGTTTGTCTGTTACTGATGTATAAGAATGCTTGTGATTTTTGCACATTAATTTTGTATCCTGAGACTTTGCTGAAGTTGCTTATCAGCTTAAGGAGAAAAATGCTCATCATCACTGGCCATCAGAGAAATGCAAATCAAAACCACAATGAGATACCATCTCACACCAGTTAGAATGGCGATCATTAAAAAGTCAGGAAACAACAGGTGCTGGAGAGGATGTGGAGAAATAGGAACACTTTTACACTGTTGGTGGGATTGTAAACTAGTTCAACCATTATGGAAAACAGTATGGTGATTCCTCAAGGATCTAGAACTAGAAGTACCATATGACCCAGCCATCCCATTACTGGGTATATACCCAAAGGATTATAAATCATGCTGCTATAAAGACACATGCACACATATGTTTATTGCGGCACTATTCACAATAGCAAAGACTTGGAATCAACCCAAATGTCCATCAGTGACAGACTGGATTAAGAAAATGTGGCACATATACACCATGGAATACTATGCAGCCATAAAAAAGGATGAGTTTGTGTCCTTTGTAGGGACATGGATGCAGCTGGAAACCATCATTCTTAGCAAACTATCACAAGAACAGAAAACCAAACACCGCATGTTCTCACTCATAGGTGGGAACTGAACAATGAGATCACTTGGACTCGGGAAGGGGAACATCACACACCGGGGCCTATCATGGGGAGGGCTAGGGGGGAGGGATTGCATTGGGAGTGATACCTGATGTAAATGACGAGTTGATGGGTGCTGACGAGTTGATGGGTGCAGCACACCAACATGGCACAAGTATACATATGTAACAAACCTGCACGTTATGCACATGTACCCTAGAACTTAAAGTATAATAATAATAATAAATAAATAAATAAAAGAGAGAAAAAAAAGAAAGGAATGCAATGATTTCTTAAATTTGAAAATGGAATAGAGATAGCAACAATTTTATAAATATGGATATGAGCTGGAAATAGAATGATATAAATAAAATATAAAAATTTTACATAAGCCTTCCAGAGGCTATATTAGCCAAACATTGTCTCCATGTAAGTTATTAGTTCTCTAAAAATAATTATAGTATAAATTGATTATTTTTAAAATTTTAATTCATGTAATAGAGCTTACTCTATGCTTAAGTGTTATACAAATTTTCACAATAATCTATGATGTAAGGGCTTTTATTATTGCTTGTTCCTTCCTCAAACATTCATGGTAGTCACTAGAGATGTCCACAAATATTCTGATATTTCTCCCTCTAAGCACATGGTAAGCTGGAAACAAACAAGTTACCTGTTTGGCCACAGAAATATGTGCAGAAGTGGTATCTGTCATTTCCATTAAAAAAACTGAAATATTTCTGTGTGATTCTCAACATCCCCTTCCCAATGCCTTGATGATTGTAGAAACACTTATCAAGATGGCATTTTCATGAACCTAAGTATCAGAGTAACCAACAGTAAAGCCCACACACGAAACAGCTAGAGTAAATTTGGAAATAAAAGTGTGTTGAGTGACTGAAAAAAAAAAAAAAAAAAAGAAATAATTTTCCTTCAAAAACAGTGAGCATTTAGATTGACCTGAGGTATTAAATAACCTGGACAACGAACTCCCATGACACAAGTTTACCTATATAACAAATCCTGCACTTGTACCCCTGAACTGAATACAAGAAGAATAATACAATTTTTTTTAATTCAAAAAACCCACAAAAACAATGAGCAGAGCCTCTAAGATGGTACAGCTTTTCAAAAGCTTAAGAGGAGAAAAAAAGACTGCCTTCATTCTCTTTTTGATTTTGACTGTGAAAACTCTTTGACAAACAAAAATACAAACTCCACAGTTTTACCTTTGGATTGGTAGAGGAAAAAAAGTAAGAGAGAAAAACAAAAGTCCAAGAATTAAGCTTCTAGTATTTCCCTGGTAGCTTCTGACTAGCCCAGCTGACCTAAAGTTTATAGATTAATTGGTTCTATGCAAGATATAGAAGATATCAACAAATAATAATTCAAGTGAAGGAGAGAACATTGGAGACCTATGTATAAATAAGGAGATCTAGAAGCCATTCTCATCAGTGGGTAAATTAGAAAAATACAACTTCACCTGTAGAGGGAGATGTTGGAGATGTCCTGACTGTTTCATTTTGGCTATGCATTGAGAGAAAAGAGGAAAGAAAGGAAAGGAAAGGAAAGGAAAGGAAAGGAAAGGAAAGGAAAGGAAAGGAAAGGAAAGGAAAGGAAAGGAAAGGAAAGGAAAGGAAAGTAAAGGAAAGGAAAGGAAAGGAAAGGAAAGGAAAGGAAAGGAAAGGAGAGGAAAGGAGAGGAGAGGAAGGAAGGAAGGAGAGGGAAGGAGGGAGGGAGGTAGGAAGGAAGGAAGGAAGGAGAAAGAAAAAGAAAGAAAGAAAGAAAGAAAGGAAGGAAGGAAGGAAGGAAGGAAGGAAGGAAGGAAGGAAGGAAGGAAGGAAGGAAGGAAGGAAGGAAAGAAAGAAGGAAAGAAAGAAAGAAAGAAAGACAGATGGAAGGAGAAAGAAAGGAAGAAGGAAGGAAGTCTCTTCTAAGACTATCTAACCACAAACCATAGTTGCAGCATGTGACCATAAATCCAAGCATGTAATTTACTTTTAAAAAGCTCCAGTGAGGTAGTACATCATGGGGACTGAACAGAACTGAGAAATATTCTCTTCGAAAAAAGCATGTTAAACCCAAATTATTCCTACATATAATATTCCAAGAAATATTAGCTTATAATGACAAATTTTCCAAAAATATTAAGATGACAAATGATCCAGAATGATCTAAAATAGAAAATAGGTGTGGAATCAAACTCAAGGACACTGGAGATAGCAAAACTATCAAATAAATAATGCAAAGGTAAGCATGCTAAAAATGTTTAAATTACAAAAAGAGAATAGACTGTAAGATTAATTAACAACAACATTGCCATAGTTGACAAGAAAGATTGAAAAAATAAGTAAATAATTCTCATATAATTAAAAAAATACATAGTGATTTTAATTAGAAACTCAATAGATGATTTAAATAGACATAGATTGCATTGGGAGTTATACCTGATGTAAATGAGGAGTTGATGGGTGCAGCACACCAACATGGCACAAGTATACATATGTAACAAACCTGCACGTTATGCGCATGTACCCTACAACTTAAAGTATAATAATAATAAATAAATTTTAAAAAATAATAAAAATAAATAGACATAGATGAAGAGAGAACATTAGAAAATGGATATAGATCTGTCTGAAGAAATTACCCCTAATAAAGCACAGAAAAATAAAGACATGGAAAAACAAGAAGATTAAGACACATAAAGAACAAAAAGACCTAACATATACCAAAATTGAGTTTAATATGAAATAATAGGAGAATGTGGAGGGAAGGATTAATAAAGAAGGTAATGTTTGAGTGAGCACGTTCCAAAATTCATGAAAGATAGCAATACTTAAGCAGAGAAGCTAAAGAGTTCTCAAGAAGGATAAATGAAAAGAAGCTGAGATAAATGCATTGTAATGAATACATGTAATTCTAAAACCAAGAGAAGATGGTCAAAATAGTTAGAAAGAAAAGATAGCTTTTTTGAAAGGAAAAACTTTAAAACTATGACTTCACAACAGAGCAATAGAAACTGGAAGACAATAGAATTATTTGTTCTCAAGGTGCCAGGAGGAAAAACTGTCATATTTGTATATACTCAATGTAAGTATCTCAAGAATGAAAATACAACAAAGATACTAACTCACTCTCACTGAAGAAATTCCTTAAAAACAAAATTCAGGATAAAAAATATGACAGATAATTGCTTAAAATGTATAAAAATGTTCGGAAAATATTTGGGCAAATTAAAGCAAACACCAAGTTAATAAAATATAAGCAATGTCTAATTTGTAGGGCTAAAGAAAAACAATAAGAATGTTGTGCAACAATTAAGACACTGAAATTAAGATTCTAAGGTTCTTGCATTTTTCATGAGGTGGATAAAGATATGTGATTAGGGCCGGGGCCACGGTGGCTCACGCCTGTAATCCCAGCACTTTGGGAGGCCGAGGCAGGGGGATCATGAAGTCAGGAGATCGAGACCATCCTGGCTAACACGGTGAACCCCGTCTCTACTAAAAATCCAAAAAGTAGCCAAGCTTGGTGACGGGTGCCTGTAGTCCCAGCTACTCAGGAGGCTGAGAAAGGAGAATGGTGTGAACCCGGGAGGCCGAACTTGCCGTGAGCCGAGATCCCACCACTGCACTCCAACCTGGGCGACAGAGCGAGACTCTGTCTCAAAAACAAAAACCAAAAACCAAAAAAGATATATGATTAACTTTAGTCTTTTGAAAGTTAGGCAAGCATATAACCACAAAATGAATATAAATAGTTTCTATAACTTTCAATCTTCTTGGAGACAAAATAGAACGAGGTAATAAAACAAAACAAACAACACAAAACTCAATTCAAATAAAGCAAGAAAATAAGAAAACAAAAGCATAGAAAAAGCCTAATAGAGGCATTGAAATAAGTTAGCAGAAATAAACCCAAATATACCAACATATTCATATCAATATATTTATACACAATAAATATAAATACATTATTTAGTTAAAAGACCAAAATAATCTGGACTTGTTTATGCAAGACATGTATAAAGTATAAGATAACAAAATAGTTGAAAGCAAAAGGATTGAAAAGATGTGGCAAGAAAATGCTCACCAAAAAACTCACGTAACTATACTATAAGACAGAATATAAATTAAGGTAAAAAGCAATATTGGACACAAACATATAACCATACATGCACAGTTTCTACGTAATGTCTAGGAGGTAAATTCAACTGGATGATATAACAATTCTAAACTTATTTTTATCTAGCTGAAAGCTATGCAAAACCAAAAGTATGAGGAGAATCAGACACATGTACTATCATAGTAGGTAATTTGAACACGCTTTTTAAATTAATAAATGAACTAAACAGAAAAATCAGGAACTGTAATGAAGATCTGAAAAAAATAATTACATCAGATAAGGTAACAAGCCTCAAAATCTCATTGACTCCTAATTGGTGAACCACTCTTCTCCAAGCAGTGATTCAAGGGTGCAGCCTTCCTTCTTGTTACTCTCTCTATATATTTATGTGTTTGTTTACATATATATCATTATATACACACGTACAAACATATATACACACAACATCACCTGTAGTAAAAATTGTAATAAAAAGCAAAGAAATAACTTCAAAATTCAGGGTAAGGGAATCATTGGAGGAAGGGAGGGTAAGAGTTTACAGAAAGGCACACTGGGAGCTACAATAGTTTTTTTCATGTATTTTATGTTCTCTTTATAAGCTTTACTTTGGGCATACAGTGTGATTTTTACTATCGTCCTTTAAATCAAAGATATAACTTATATAAACCCTTATTTTTTATATATTTTGAAATGATTTTAAATAACAAAAAACACACACAATACCTCAAGAGAGCATTCTACCACATCCTTTTTCAAGTCCATTTTTTGAGTCCACACAAGAAAAGAAATAAAACAAAGTGTTTTCAATCCTTTATTTCCCCTACTTCTCCCAAGAAGTGGAGTGCAGATTAACTTTTTGTTCCGTGGTTTCTCAGACATAAATTATTTCTCCCCTCAATATGCAAAGGAGAATCTATCTGTCTGTGAGGATTGTATTTACCTGTGATCTTCAAGAGCTGGGTATTTTAATCTGATTTAAGGCAACTTTCTTCCTTTCAAAATAGCACCATCCAATCTAGAAGTCAGAATGGGAGGTTGATAATTAGCCATATTTGGCATGAAGGTACCTACATAATGATTGCATTTTAACAGGAAGTGTGGGCTGATTCTCAACCTCAATCTTTCTCATCCATAAAATCACTAAGTTCTTTGAGATTTCTAGTCTGTAGCAATGGAAATGTAGCCCCTCTACTCAGCATTCACCAGGTGACAGGGGAATATTGTAATATAAGTCACTCTCCTCACCGAGGCCTGGGATGTATCACGGTTTTCAAGTAGCTTTATTTGTCCCTTCCTGACCCTGGCTGCCTGAGGAGAGAAAGCTTTGGGTATAGACTGACCTGACTCTTGGAGGACTAGTGAAGCTTGTCTTTTTAACCTCTTTCTATCTTCCTGAGTGCAAGCAGGCCATATTTCCCATTACTAATTCTGTGTTCTCCTCATGAGTAAAATATACAATGATAAGTCCATCTTTCCCCAAAGAACAAATAAAAAAAATAAGGGCTTAAGGACTGCCTTAAAGTATTTGCAACTCTTTTGGAAATGTTCCTCCTCTGAGGCTGAGAAGCGTTCTCCTCAACTTTCAGGATGACTCCTAGATTCTGCATCAAGTCAGCAGTCAGTTACAAATTTAGTGGGTGTGCGTACTTGGCAGTATATCTGCATCCCCGCACCTTTTTGCCCCCTCTCAGGAAAGGCAGGAAAGGCTGCTCAAACCTGACTTCCAAAAAGCCTCCAGAGTGGCAACTGCTATAAAAAGTTTCAAAATCCCCAAATTGGCAGGGTCTAGTCTGGTGACACAGAAATCACCATCTGTGCCTGGCTTTCCTCCTGCATGGAGAAAGGGACTCTCTTTCTCCTCCTCCTTTTCCTTTACCCTATCTTCTGAGGGATAAGTTCAGACAGGGTGGGCTTGGTGACTAGCATGCTACTCACTTTTGTTCCTGCTCTCACGTGTTGAAAATGAACCTGAACCATGCCTCCGGAATCTAAAACCCCTGAGATGAGGGTTCTCTGGGTTGTGGGATCTAATTTAGTTTTAAATGAAGACCTTTTTCCCCAGCCTTCTGGCGGTGTTCTCTGGTTTTCACTGCTCCGCAAACCCTAGACTCAGATAGCCCACCACAATTACCGAAGTTGTTTGCTTGATACACAATATTTCCTGGTCTGTTCCAGCAGATATAACAAACTACCATGAACTGAGTGGCTTATAAACAAGGATATTTATTTCTCACAGTTCTGGAGTCTGGGAAGTGCAAGATCAAGGTTCCAGGGGATTCAGTGTCCGTGTAAGGGCCAGTCCCCTGGTTCCTAGATGGCACCTTCTCCTTACATTCTCACATGGTAAAAGTACAAAGGAGCTTTCTGGAGCATCTTTTATTAAGACACTAATTCCTCATGACCTTATACTAGGGCAAAGCCGTCATGACCTAATCACCCCCCAAAGGCCTCACCTCCTAATACCATCACGTTGAGGGTTAGGATTTCAACATAAGAATTTGGTGAAAAAAGAAACATTCAGTCCATTAGTCCATTGTACACAAATTCTTTTTTTTTTTTTTTTTTTTTATTTTAGACAGAGTCTGACTCTGTCACCAAGGCTGGGGTGCAGTGGTACAATCTCAGCTCACTGCAACCTCTGCCTCCCAGGCTCAAGCAATTCTCCAGCCTCAGCCTCCCAAGCAGCTGGGCTTACAGGCATGTGCCACCACGCCCGGCTAATTTTTGTATTTTTAGTAGAGACGGGGTTTTGCCATGTTGGCCAGGCTGATCTCAAACTCCTGACCTCAATTAATCTGCCCGCCTCGAGCTCCCAAAGTGTTGGGATTACAAGTGTGAGCCACCATGCCCAGCTAACATTATATTAAAGACTGCCTCTTTAGCACTCATTTCTTAGTGTTCGTCAATTTTTGGTTTCCAGTGTCTGTTATTGGTGTAGCATATTAGTAATGAATCCTGGCTAAGATTCCAGTGCTTTTTCCCTGCTGTGGCATTTTCTTCTGACTTGAAACCATTCATTTCTAGCAAGACACAGCTTGTGCAGAGGTGAAACAGCCTATATAACTGCTTAACAGTACATCCAGGCTTGGGGCATGAGCATGATTATACCCCCAGAGTTTCGGCAATATTGTTCACCACATTTTTGTCCCTCTCCAGGGACAGAGATCATTTTTTGAACGTTCGAGGCTTCTATCTTCTTCTTTGGTTTTCCTTTCTGTGTTATGTTTGAGATTCACAGAGAAATTAATCTTCCCAGAAGCCTTTTTAAGTTTACTATTTAGTTGTTTAATTTCCCTGACTCTCCTGTTACCTATGCTTTACCTGCTCAGGGTTTTTTAAAACTACCTAAAATATACCTTTGAAGTTAATCTCATGATAGTTCACTTTTATTTGCCAAATCAGTAGTAACTTTGGAAGTTCCACATACAACCTGCAAACTAATTTTCCAAAAGGTTCACAGATGGCTTAAAATTGAGGTTAGCTTCAAATTCAAGGATTGTAATCAGCACATAGTGCACATAGATACACTACACAGCCGTTCTTAGCAATTCTAGAAATGATACCACATTTAGCAGGTTTAAATCTTACTTCCTAGAAACCTGGTATAAAATAAATGTCACATTTATTTTATAGAACCAGAAATTACCAGCACACCATGATCATTAGTCTATAGGCAAAGTATTTATTCCTGTAATGTTGTAGGAAACTGTTGACCATATTATTAAGTGTGAAATGTGACTCTGACTTCAATAAATTTAAGACACAGTTGATACTTAAAAAATAATTTCAAATTTCAAACTATTACCTATTACGTGAATTTGTGAAAGACTACAGACATTCTGCAGCATAGACTATCTTCTCTGGTTATATAAATAAAACAGAACTTGCATGACCTTATATACTTGCTCGACTTTTTTTGTGTTTAGTTATATATCTTTATCAATCCATTTATTTATACATTTAAAGGGTATGTGTGTGGGTATGTGTGTGTATGCCAGATAGAAATATACAGAGATAAACTGTCTGAATGTGTATAGTTCTTTATAGCCATAGCAGAGGAATATAATACTTAAAAGTTTGGAAAAGTGATCACCACTAGCTAAAATCACATTTCAAACTATATTTAAATTAACACTACTTAAATAAGTTTCCACGGTACTTCATCCACAGGGTGGGTGAAAATTTAATTTCAAATAATATGCATATCCCCTCTTTTTCTTTGGGTTAGGCAATTGGAACAGTTTACCTGAGGCTCAGAGAAAAGGTGGAAGGGCTTTTAGTCTTTAACCCATCATGGTTGCACACCATCCACATAGTTAAAACCCATATCCATCTTTCAGTAGTCAGTGGCTTTGTCTGTTCTGTGCAAGACTGGTGCAGGATAATCTTTTCAAAGGCTGTAACTTTATTTTCTTGTATGCATCCTCATTTAATGAACCATAGCATGGAGCCCTTGACTGCTCCTCTGAGTGCTGTGGGGGATAAGAGTGGTAGATGTTGGCACAAGTATACAATATTCAAGGTAACTTACAGTTTCCATGCCTTTCTATTATAAAACAATTTCTCTTCAATTTTGTTGCCCTAAAACAAAAGCAAAACAGTACTCTTACACTATCTCTCCTCCGTAGACACTGAATAATCAGAGATGTCTCCTTACATGAGATTAGCCTTTTTAAGAAAGCACTTTTTAAAAATCTAGCACTTTCTTCTTTTGTGTCTCTGTAAATGCATTAATTAATCCATTCAAAATGCATTAATTAATGAATTCCACAATAGCTATCAGATACTGTTCTAGGAACTGAAAATACTATAGTAATCAAAACAAAGTATCTCATGGAATGCACATTTTATCAGAAAGAACTTAGGCATTAAGTAAATGAATAAATAAACATCAAATATGTCAGGTAATATAAGTGCTATGAAAATGAGTAAAGTGAGTTAGGGTGTTTTGTTGTTGGAGTGAGTAGTGGAAGCTCTTTCTATTAAGTCAAGAGATCAGGGAAAGTGCTTGCTATAAGGTATTAATATTTGGGCAGAGAGCTGATGATGGGAAGAGTCAAGCCATATGACTATTTCTGGGAGGATATTTCCAGCAAAGGGAAGAGTATTTGTAAAGACCCTGAGATAAGCGTGTGATTAACTGATTCAAGAAAGAGCCAGGGACAGTTTGGCTGGGATTTACTTATAAATGCAGGGTGGGAAAAGCTCAAAGCAGGACATAATGATAAACCTGTGACCTTATGCATTAGATTCTCTTCATAAAAGTGAGTTTTAAGTTGGCTATAGGTGCTCATTGGCAGGTCTGGCTTCCAGAGTTAGCTGGCTATCTCTTCAAGGGAAAGAAAGAAGTGTAGCTGACAGTTTTCTCTCCATATCTTGCAAATCAATTGCCAATGATTATGGGTTGTAATAGGAATTATTTTTACAAGAATAATACAGTTGGATACAATATAAGAACTGCCATTTAATCAAATCCATTTTGTAATGCAACTTACTTTCTAGCTCTTCTTCAAGTTTTTATTAAAATGTAATATAACTTTCACTTAACATTATACAATATTTATTTTTTCTTTTTTTTTTCCTCCATGTTTCCCAGCTCCTCTCCAACCTGAATCCCAACCTCAGGTAACCTATAGCTTAGTGTAAATCTTTACATACGTTTCTCCATATTACACAAATACAAACATACATATAAAAATGTATTACATTTCTGTTTTATGTCATTTATTTGTAGAAAGATAGCATTAAAGGCATCTAATTTTTTTGGTAACAACTTTTCTTCATTGACATTGCACCGTGGAAATCCATCCAGGTCTTTTTAATAGCTGCATTATAGTTATGTCAGTTTCCATATTTGTGGCACTTCCAGTGATGAAAAAAACATAATACGCATATTCTATACTAGCACCTTCACTCCTTTTGTATATGTATTACAGTAATACAAAGGATATGCTTAGTTTTTATCTTGGAAGATATTGTTAGCTTATCTTTCAAGTGGACCATAGTAATTTATGTCCTTGCTAGTACTGGATTTTAACATGTGTTTGTTTGTGCCAACAAGACAAGTAAAAATTGATATATCATTGTTGCATTAATTTTTATTTTGTTTTTGTATGTTTGGTTATTTGAACTTTGCTCCTTTATATATTGCCTCTTTGTCTCTTCTGAGCATTTTTGTGCTTGGGGTGTAATTCTTTCTTATCAGTTTGAAATAGCTTTTTGTATATTTTGGCCTATTAATTTTTAGGTGATTGCACTGTATGGCAAATATTTCACCGTTTACCACTTGCTAATGATATCTTTTGCTATGAAAATATGTATAATTTTATTCAGTTCTATTTATATCTTTTATTTTATAGATTCTGATTTAAATTTTTTAAAATGTTACTGTGTTAGTTGTTACAAGAATAATTAAGTATTCATTGCAAAATACATGAAACTACAGAAACATATTATGAAGGAAATAATAATTACAAATCATGATACCAGCCCCCCAGAAAGTTAACATTTTAATGCATAATGTCCCAAAGTATGTAAAGATAAATGTATACATATAAGCATTTCACATGTATATCTGTTTTTGAACAAAAATGAAATTAGACTTCATGTTTTGTAAGTGTGCATTTTATTCTTTTAATGTGTTATAATCACAATTCCTTATCGATGCCATTAAATATCTACCAACACAATCCGTCAACATGTTATTTGACTTTAGGAATAATATATGATCCATTAAAAACCACAAAATTCATGTGCATGAAGAAGGTTTCTGTTATTGTGGCATTTTTAAGATGTGTAACTATTATTCCTTTAGCAAAAAATGTTGTGCTTGTTCCTATTTATTTTCTTAGGATGAAACCATAAAAGGATAATTATCATATTTAAGGTTAAGGGTAATTTTAATGATTTTGAAAGATTTTGATACCTAATGAAAAACTGACCTTCAGAAAGGCTACAGTGGTGTATACTGAAGTAGCAATAAATGGCATACCCTTGGATCCACATACTCATTAATACTGACTTAAAACAATGTTATTCTATTAATCTAGTGATGAACAAAAGTCAGGTGAAACTTGCAGTTAAGCATACGGAATTGTTCATATTTTATTAAAAAGATTATGCTAACAAAGAAAAAGAACACAAATAATATACTAGTGATGTCATCGGTGCTGTTGTGGTTGATTTTGTTAATGTGGAGACTAAGAAAGGCTCAAGAAAAAAAATGAAACCTGTTAAATATCTCACCATCATACATTTTACTGTTGTTTTTCTTATCTGAATGAAGACAGAAAAGTCAAATACCTTTCAATTATTTAAAGAAAAACACAAGAAGGTTAAAAATAAAACACATAAATTCCAAATCACTTGGCTAGAATATAATTTTTTAAATGTTGATAACCGTAGCAAAAGTCATAAAAGAAAAAAAAAAAGAGAATTATGACCAGGAAGCAAATAAAAACTATAAATAAGTAAGGACAACATGAATTCAATAAGTATCAATGTGAAAATTTCCTTCTTTAAAACATTCTCATTATGTGTAAAAAGTGTCCAGCTATATTTCCTTTTCTTTCTAAAAAGTATACTGAGGCAATGTATTTCTTACAGTCTCTTGCTCTTGCTCTCTTTGGTTAACAGAACTTCCCTCAATGCCTGAGTTTCAAAAGACCTTGGTAAATTATGTGCCATAGACCTGTGACTCTTTAACACTCATTCTCACAGTTTTATCTTTCTTAGGAGGTGGGAAAAAATATGAATACAACAAAGTGTAACTGTTAACTATTTTTCCCAAGAAAACTTTGCCAAAATATGTATATACTTTTCTCAGAAATATAAATTTCATATAATTACAGTAAAACGGAGCATGCAGTGATTACAAAGTTCCAGTGAAAAAATTTGGTTCAAAAATTTGATCAACTTACTTTTACTGCTCATACTGAAGGACATGGAAATACTACCATGAAACCTGTTTTAATTCGGTAATAGAGTTATAATGAAATGCTTTTCGGGACAGGTTTTAAAATATTTTGAACATTACTTCCCTTTGAGGAGGTGATTCATTTGGTGGTAAAACCCTCTCTCTACTGCTCCATAAAATGTGGAGGAACCAATTAGCAGAGTTTTGAA
Source organism: Macaca fascicularis (assembly GCF_037993035.2). Classification (NCBI taxonomy): domain Eukaryota; kingdom Metazoa; phylum Chordata; class Mammalia; order Primates; family Cercopithecidae; genus Macaca; species Macaca fascicularis. The sequence goes on from NC_088385.1 coordinate 94,345,124, forward strand.
AGAGTCCCTTGCATAAGAAGACAGCAGAAACCAAAATGATAATATATGAAAATTATGAAATAGTGTTTTAAGAAGAAAAGAGTAATAGAAAAGTGTTTTTATTTTATCTCTAGGTATATTTTAAACTAAAATTTCTGCCCCAGAAATTAGGCCCAACCTAAAGAAGAAATCTACTCTTGACTTTGGCATACACCTAAACTACTCAGTGAGAAGGATATGGCAAAAGAAGTTCACACATTCAGGACCTCATCAGACTTTATGCAACTGAGTTGTTCAGCTCATATTCCTCAGATTTGTTGGAGCTAAAGAGCACTACAAAATGAAGTGAAGAGAGAGAAAAATAATGGAGTGAAGAGAATCTAAGAATTTATCGTTTCTTTTACCTGTCCATTCTCTGCTTGTCCCAGGAAACAAAGGGGTTGTCCCTCCTGACGGATAGTGTGAGCTGTAGAGAGGTTGTCATAAATGTCTAAGAAATAAAGGATCCTTGGAATTTGGCATTTCCAATTATTTTTGTCTCACATTTCCTGGGATGCGAGAGATATTGCAGAGTGGGATAAGGGTGCGGATAACAGCTTGAAATTTGTTCCTTCCACCCTTGGTTCTGTTACAGAAAATTCTGAAGTTGATCAGCATTTAGGGATCATCTAGGTGGCATGCAGAAGCAAATCAAATAGACTGAGAGTAGGAGACAACGTTCCTACATTTGTGATAGAAAATAAAACCTGGCATGGGGAAGGTTATGGGCCATCTACAATGGAAGATTCTCAGTTGACTTGGTAATCAAAAAGATAACTACCTAAAGCAATAGAGAAAGCCCTCTACGTTTCAAATTGGAAATGATAAAGAATTCTAATCCAGAAAGAGGATAAAATTCAATAGTTTAGATATGGGTTAGATGTGGGAGAGTGAGAGAATAGAACTGAGACAAACAAACAAAAAATGCCCTGACTCCCTGAAATCTTCCTCTGTTTGTAGGAATAGCTAACAAAAAGAAGCCTAAAGACAATAAAAGTTAAAATTCTATGCTTACATACATCTTACATTATCACTTTCAACCACGAGTAACTGTTTAATATGTGTGACTTAATCTTTCTGTTTTTACAGATAAGGACGTGTAATTTCTGAAACAGGGCAGGGACCTTGAAACTGTGAGTTGAACAAATGCATAAACTAATTAAGTTAAAATTAGTGCTGTGAGGCTCAGTCTCAAAAAAATTATTTTCTATGTGTTAAAGTCACCTTCTAAATACATAATTAAACATAATTAATTCCAATATGAAACTCTCATTGATAAAAGAATAGGAAAAATCTTTGTGGAACTTTATTTTCAAGGTTGAATGTATGATTTTCCAGGAATAGTTATGTGTCTGTATAAAACTGTTTTAATATTTATTTATTCCAAGATGAATTCCAACCTAATAAAACTAAAATGCAGTTAAACATGAAACTCGATATTAAAGCATGATTTGTTTTTCAAAAGAAACATGTACATTTTGAGCTCCCAACCAAAAATTGGTAGCATGCCAACAATTAGAAAAATTGTAATTTTTTTCTTTTCATTTTTTCTTGGAATCAACTCAAATGTCCATCAGTGACAGATTGGATTAAGAAAATGTGGCACATATACACCATGGAATACTATGCAGCCATAAAAAAGGATGAGTTTGAGTCCTTTGTAGGGACTTGGATGCAGCTGGAATCCATCATTCTTAGCAAACTATCACAAGAACAGAAAACCAAACACCGCATGTTCTCACTCATAGGTGGGAACTGAACAATGAGATCACTCAGACTCAGGTAGGGGAACATCACACACCGGGGCCTACCATGGGGAGGGGGGAGGGGGGGAGGGTTTGCATTGGGAGTTATACCTGATGTAAATGACGAGTTGATGGGTGCAGCACAGCAACATGGCACAAGTATACATATGTAACAAACCTGCACGTTATGCACATGTACCCTACAACTTAAAGTATAATAATAATAAATAAATTTAAAAAAAAATAAAAAAAATAATAAACAAAATAAGGATACATATACAGAACATGCAGGTCTGTTACATAGGTATACATGTACCCTGGTGGTGTGCTGCACCTATTGACCCATCCTCTAAGGTCCCTTCCCTCACTCCCAACCCAGCAACAGGCCCTGGTGTGTGTTCCCCTCTCTGTGTCCCTGTGTTGTCAATGTTCATTGACCACTTACGAATGAGAACATGTGGTGTTTGGTTTTCTGTTCCTGTGTTAGTTTGCTGAGGATGATGGCTTCGAGCTTCATCCATGTCCCTGCAAAAGACATGATCTCATTCCTTTTTATGGCTGCATAGTATTCCAAGGTGCATGTGGAACACATTTTCTTTATCCGGTCTACCATTAATGGGTATTTGGGTTGGTTCCATGTTTTTGCTATTGTAAATAATGCTGCAATCCTGTAAATAGGATACATGTGCATGGGTCTTTATAGTAGAATGATTTATACCACTTTGGGTATATACCCAGTAATGGGATTGCTGGGTCAGATGATATTTCTGTCTCTAGATCCTTGAGGAATCGCCATACTGTCTTCCACATGGTTGAACTAATTTACATTCCCACCAACAGTTTAAAAGCATTCCTATTTCTTCACAGCCTCATCAGCATCTATCGTTTCCTGACTTTTTACTGATAGCCATTTTGACTGGCGTGAGATGGTATCTTATTGTGGTTTCGATTTGCAGTTCTCTGATGATCAGTGATGATGAGCTTTTTTTTTAATATGTTTGTTGGTCATGTAAATGTCTTCTTTTGAGAAGTGTCTGTTCATACACTTTGCCCACTTTTTGATGGGGTTGCTTGTCTTTTTTTATAAGTATCTTCAAGTTCCTGGTAAATTCTGTTTTGTCTCTTCCTGGTTTTGGTATCCGAATGATGCTGGCTTCATAAAATGAATTAGGAAGGACTCTCTCCTTTTCAATTGTTTGAAATACTTTCAGAAGGAATGGTACAAAGTCTCCCACTATTATTTTGTAGGAGTCTAAGTCTCTTTGTTGGTCTCTAAGAATTTATTTTGTGAATCTGGGTGCTCCTGTATTGGGTGTATATAAATTCAGAATAGTTAGCTCTTCTTGTTGAATTGTTACCTTTACCATTATGTAATTTCCTTCTTTGTGTTTTTTGACCTTTGTTGGTTTTAAGTCTGTTTTGTCAGAGAGTAGGATTGCAATCCCTGCATGCAACCCCTGCATTTTTTTTTTTTTCTTTCCATTTGCTTGGTAGTTACCTCCATCCCTTTATTTTGAGCCTGTGTGTGTCTTTGCACATAAGATGGGTCTCCTGAATATAGCACACCAATGGGTTTTGACCCCTTATCCAATTTTCCAGTCTCTGTCTTTTAATTGGGGCATTTAGCCCATTTAGCCCATGTGTGAATTTGATCCTGTCATCATGATGCCGTTTGGTTAATTTGCACACTAGTTGATGCAGTTTCTTCGTAGTGTCATTGGTCTTTATATTTTAGTGTGTTTTTGCAGTGGCTGGTATTGGTTTTTCCTTTCCATGTTTAGTGATTCTTTCAGGAGTGATTGCAGAGCTAATGAAATGGTGGTAACGAAATCCCTCAGCATTTGCTTGTCTGAAAAGGCTTTTATTTCTCCTTCACTTATGAAGCTTGGTTTGGCTGGATATGAAATTCTGGGTTGAAAATTACTTTCTTTAATAATGTTGAACATGGCCCTGATCTCCTCTGGCTTTAGAGTTTCCACTGAAAGGTCTGCTGTTATTCTAATGGGTTTCCCTTTGTAGGCAACCTGGCCTTTCTCTCTGGCTGCCCTTAACAGTTTTTCCTACATTTTGACCTTGGAGAATCTGATGATTACATGTCTTGGGGATGATCTTCTTGTGGAGTATCTTAATGATGTTCTCTACAGCTCCTGAATTTGCATGTTGGCCTGTTTTGTTCTCTGTATTTCCTGAATTTGCATGTTGGCCTGTTTTGCTAGATTGGGGGAGTTCTAGATAATATCCTGAAGTATGTTTTCCAGCTTGTTTCCAGCTGGTACTCCAATCAAACATAAGTTTAGTCTTTTTATGAAGTCCCATATTTCTTGGAGGCTTTGTTCATTCCTTTTCATTCTTTTTGCTCTCTTCTTGTCAGCATATCTTATTTCATTAAGGTGGTCTCCAAACTCTGATATCCTTTCTTCCACTTGGTCAATTTGGCTGTTGATACTTGTGTATGCTTCATGAAGTTCTTGTGCTGTGTTTTTCAGCTCCATCACATCGTTTATATTCCTCTCTAAACTGGTTATTCTAGTTCGCTGTTCCTCTAACCTTTTATCAAAGTTCTTAACTTCTTTGCATTGGTTTAGAACATGCTTCTTTAGCTCATCGTAGTTTTTTATTACTCATCTTCTGAAGCCTACTTCTGTCAATTCGTCCATCTGATGTTCCATCCAGTTCTGCATCCTTAATGGAGAGACATTGCCATCATTTGGAGGAGAAGAGGCACTCTGACTTTTTGGGGTTTTCATTGATTCTTTCTCACATTCGTGAGTTTGTCTAGTTTTGCTCTTTGAAACTGCTGACCCTTGGATCGGGTTTTTGTGGGGGCCTTTTGTTGTTGTTGATGATGATGATGCTGTTGTTGTTGCTTTATGCTTGTTTGTTTTTCTTTCAATAGTGTCCCTCTTCTGTAGGGCTGCTGCAGTTTGCTGGGGTTTCACTTGAGGTCTTATTCATCTGATTCTCTCCCATGCCTGCAGATGTCATTCAAGGAGGCTGGAGAGCAGCAAAGATGGGCACCTGCTTCTTCTTCTGGGACTTCTGACCTCTAGGGGCACAAGTCTGATACCAGTAGGATCACTCCTGTATAGGGTGTCTGACAAGCCCTGTTGGGGGGTCTCATCTAGTTGGGTGGCATGGGGAGCAGGACCCATTTAACTAAGTATTTTGTCCCTTGGTGGAGACGATGTGTTTCACTGGGGCAAAACCCACTCATCTGTGCTGCCTGGATTCCTCAGAACTACCAGGAAGAGAGGTTAAGTCAGCTGGTCCACAGACACTGCGGCCACACCTCCCCCTAGGGGCGCAAGGCAAGGGAGATCCAAATCATGAACCTGAGCCTCTGGCTGGAGTTATTGGAAATCCTGCCAGGAAAGTCCCACCCACTGATGAAAGATGGGTCAGCGTTAGACCTACAGAGGCACACTGGCCAGATTGCCACAGCTGGTGTTGGGCTGTGGGGAAAAGTCTTGGGACCAAGCTGTCCAGCCTCCCTGGCTCTAGCAGGGGAAAAGCACAGCCTGGAGCTATAGAAATGGGTGTCCTTCTTCCCCCGCCCAGGGAGCTTAGCATGTTAGGCATTTGCGAGTCCTAGTGTTGGCTGTTGTCCCTCGCCCAAGAAGCTCAAATGGTTTAGACAGCAGACAGGGCCAGCTGGTGCTGGTCGCCCCTCCCCAGAGGAGTTCAGTAGGTTTAAGCAGATTCCACCTGAGAGGCTGTAAGAATCTGCGCATTCCGGGGTTGGGACGGTAGGCCCCGGTGGCAGCCCTGGGTTCACGAGTGCGATCTTCCAATCTGTAGGTTGCACAGTTCCATGGAAAAAGCAGTTTCCTCCGCTAGATGGCATGCTCACTCATCACCTCCCTTGGGTGGGGGAAGGGGGTTCCCCTTCCCCGTGTGGCTCTCAGGTGGGGGCACACCACACTGCTCTTCCTTCTCTCCGTGGGTCACACCAGCCTTCTAGTCAATTTTGACAAGAGAACTTGAATACCTTGGTTGTTGGTGAAAGATTCACACACATATTGTGGTTTTTTTCGATGGGAACCTCCAAAAGGTGCTGTCCTAGTTAGTCATCTTGGCTCCACCCACCCCAAAATTGTAATTTTTATCCCAAGCCCTCATGCTACAAATCAAAACAATATAACATTACCAATTGAGAATGAATTTAGTAAATTCAAAATTTTCCCCAGGCTTTCCTTTCATTATCTAATTCCCAGGTCCCAATTTTTATAAGTCTTAAAGTTAAATGAGGATGGGAAATAAGATGAGATTGGATCTGGTCCTCTGTCTACACTAGTTATTTTCTCATCCTGCCATATGCTGTGGAACTCTCTGTATCCTTCATCTCTAGTCTTAGATCCAAGCCTCCTCGTCTTATCTGCTCAGCTTTTTCAATCCCATAACGCCCAAGCACTGTATCTGTAGCACCCCAGGTTATAACAATCCTTGTAGCTTCATTTACACACAAAAGATGTGTGGCTGGGTGTGGTGGCTCACGCCTGTAATCCTAGCACTTTGGGATGCCAAGGTGGGCAGATCACCAGGGATCAGGAGTTCAAGACCAGTCTGGCCAATCTGGTGAAAACCCATGTCTATTAAAATACAAAAATTAGCTCGGCGTGGTGACGGGCACTTGTAATCCCAGCTACTCGGCAGGCTGAGATGGGAGAATCACTTGAACCCAGGAGACAGTGGTTGCAGTGAGCCAAGATCACACCACTGTACTCCGACCTGGGTGGCTAGATGTGCTAGCAGATTGAGTTAGCAGAATTTCAAATGTTATGTATTTGAACCAAGAGAAGACTAAGATAAAAGAATTTCCAAATTCTCGGTAAAATAATTTATAAACTTAAACTAATTGCAATAGTTTCTCCAGATAATTGTTTGCAATCTGCAAAAATTACTCTGAAATGTATTTGGATAACTAAGAGGCTGCAATAAATATTTGAATTGTAAATTTGGAGCGATGAGGGGCTTAATGACTCCTTCAGATAATAATGTGAATAAATTAGCCATGGCATAGTCACTGAAGTTATTGATTAAAAAATTGAGATCAATGAGAAAATTGACAATCAAAAATAAAAACACAGGTCTATTTAATAGTCTAAACTGTGATAAAGTATCAAAGTCAGCGAGGAAAGAATAAACGGTTTAATAATATGTTAGAATAGTTTATTGATAATTTGGAAAAATAATCTCAAACCACATATCAGTCATAAAATGAATTAATTATTCAAACATAAAATGCCAAATAAAATATGAATTTAGTATTAAATGAGGGTATTCCAATCCTAAAATACAACAACATTTCCCATAAAAATATTAATAGACTTAATACATATGAGGTTAAGGAGAATATTAAACATCTTGGGGAGGGTTGAATGTGAGGATGATACTGATGTGGGAGTGCAATGCCTTCCAAGTTAGTGGCAGATGTTAATGCAAGACATGCACCAATTTGGCTCAAAAAGACAGAGACCATGGAAGAATGACAATTTAGTGAACTAACTTGTTTCCTTAATGAGCTTCCAAAAAGTCTGTTAGTTTGTAATTAATAAGGCCTAAGTCAGATTAGTCAGGAATCTATAGGCTTAACATGTATACAATTGCTTGCCTCTTTCAAGAATAGGCAGGTGAAGGGTTAGAGAGCTTAAACCACTAACTATTCAAATAGCTAGTCAAGCAAAACTATTACAGTTTTGAAATTAGGCGGCTTTAAATTGACAGCATTATTTTTCCTTCTATGAGATGCTATATATTATAAAACAATGATGAAGACATTTTAGTACACCTGAAGGCCTGGGAACAAATTAAAATATTTTTCCTAATGCCTATTTATTCTCTAAGCAATTTCACACCACATTCACATATTACTATGTTTTTTTAATTTGTTTTTTTTTTTTTTGCTTTTGTTTTTTAAACTGATTGCTTTTAGTGTTTTTCTTGTGTGGACTATCTGTCTGCTTTTGGGGAGAACCCTATGAAAAGTTTGATCTGCTAAATACCACTATAATTTTATAAATAAATACAAATAAAATATTTCATTTGTAAATAAATACAAATAAAATATTTTGTCACGTTGAGTCAGTGGTCTTGACATTATGCTAACTTCTTCAATGCTTTAAAGAGTGTGTTTGGTAAATATATTTGGACAAGACCTGAGATGTAGATTTTTAAGTCCATTGCATATTTAAGCTAGAAAAGATAATATCACTAAAGGAAAGGGCATGAGACAGAGCCTTAAAAGAAAAGATTTATGAAGTGTTTATCCAAATGTGGTCCATGAGTCATCCACATGAAAATTTTCTTGGTGCTTACAAAAATGTTACACCTGAAGTGGGAGGAAAATCTACTAAATCAGAATTTGTTAGTCAAGTCTAGGAGACTACATTAAAAACAAAACAAAACAAAACAAAAAAACAAACAAAAAAACCACTCTCCTATTATCTTATATATTGAAATATAGGAAACACTGAGTCATAGGATTGCTAAAGGAAGAGGAGCCTGTGATGATGGACTTAAAACAAGTCATCAGAGGAGCGGAAGAAGTATTTCAGAAGATAATTCATTTCATTCATTGAATCAAGAAATTAAAGATAGTAGAAGTGAAGGAAGAAATAGGATAATGAAATCATGCTGACATACTAACATTCATAAAAAAGTCAAGCACTGTTGGAATAGGAAATTGTGTTCAGAAAGTCAATATCAATTCAAAGATACAGCAGTTTCTAACTTTCATTGAAGTCACATTGTAGTGTGGAAAATCATGCATACATATAGTGATAATGAAAGGAAATAACCATTAAGAGAAATGTAGGGGTTATTTAATAACATGGCAATAATTTCTTAAATAATCATAGCATAATCTAATAGGTTATAAAGCAATTGACCAGAAAAAAAAGGAATAAATAGATTCAATGATGAACTGGACCCTTCTATGAACTCTCAAAGGCCAAATGTATATCTCTTAGATTGAAATAATGCTGGGAAAAATATATACACCACAGAATCAGAAAATGCTATAAATCAAGCTCTTTCTAACACCACTATCCCTGAAATGACAAAAATCTCTCCCAAAAGATGAACCCTTAAGATGTCTGGACAAGCCAGAGTAGTGTTCTTAGGAGGGAAAATAAACTTTAAAGGATTTAGTATATACAGTTTAGCCAAGAAAAATTTAAGGGGGAAATGTAATATTATCTGGAATATAATAAGTATGCAGATGGGTTAAACATCATTGAGAGAAATAATTATAGCACAGTTTCATGAATAAAATAATGACCAAAGTAAGCAGTTTTAGTACAATTCAGCAAAACATACCAAATGTGAAATATTTGAAAATGTAAATATATTATTGAAAGCTTATTGTTGCAATAATATCTGAATGTTATTTAAAATACATTTACCTCACCACAGAAATTAGAAGAACTAATAAAACACACAGAAAAACTTTTTTCTATTCTATTAGTATTCTGATTATCATTATTGTTACTAATTGATAACATTTTAGGTATTTTTCTATAAGGAGAAAGATTTTATGTTATTAGTATAAATTTGATATGATAATAAATACAAAGCTGAAGGATATAGACATTCTGTATTCTGCTTAAGTGTAAAACTTTCCATTATTTCTAATGCATGATATTTTTCTTTTGAATAGTAAAATATTCAGTATTCACAAAGCAAAAAAAGAAAGCACATTTCCACAACCGTAATTAGGAAAGAAAGACTAATTACTGGAATACCTTCACCATTAAGGTTCATGTTTCTAGTAAGTGTACATTGAATTATCTCCAAATCTTCTCACTTCTTAGAAGGGACATATAATTTTAAAATACAGGAAAATCCCATTTCAGGTTTCATAAGGCCTATTTTTTATTCATTCTCTTGCTTGAATTGCTATGACTATGTCAAAGGAATAGATATATTTAGGACTGAGTGAAATTTCTTTATAATGTTTTCCATGGACTGAGCTATTTTCAGAACAATTGGGAACCATCATGCAGCTATATACAGAGGTTTTATAGGCCTTTTGTTGAAACTTTAAAAATGTAATGTTACACAGGGGAATATAATATGCCATTTTTGATATAAATTCTTTGCATTTTAATATTCAGTAAGTATTATGCATAACTTAGCTAGTTCATGCTAACGGCCGTCACCTCTAAATAACTCAGATTTTTTAAAAAGAAAACACAGTACCATGCATTTAGAAATTTATAATCAGTTCAGTCTGAAGAGTATATCTATTTTAGTACAAGTTCTAGTGTTATTACATTTCACAAGATAGCCTTTATTTAAGACTTTGTTGTTCCTCCATTCTTTTCAGTAATAACTGGTTTCAATGAAGAGTGTATTATGGTATATTATTAACGCATTTACTCTTGGACTTTCCTCCCACCTATCTTTCTTTCTGCCACTTTAAGCTGTCAGTCCATTGTATTCAACGGAGCATCAGAAAATACCAGTTTCTTTCAGCAGCACAGCAGGTGCACATTTATGAAGCATATCTGATATATTCAGCAACAGTCAACAGATTAATGTCACTGTTCACAATCCTTGTTAAGAGAAAAGGGGAAGCAGTGACATAAAAATAAGAATGTTATGTCTTTCATACATTTAAAGACAATTTTAGAAAATGTGGTGAAATAGTCTCTCCAGATTCCTAAATGATAGCCTGTATCACATTTTTTCCAACCTAATTCCTAGACCCATTTGACTTTAAATCTATTAATCACATGTTCATTTATTTAAAGTAACTTGGACTATATATGAGGCTAAAGATGAAGGGATATAAAATACAGATTTAAAAGATAATCATTGTCTCAGTCTATCTAAATGGGCTTGTATAATTCCCAAATTAATTATAATATTAAATACTTCTTTCCTTATTTCATTAATTATAATAACAATATATAATATTTAGAAACATATATATATATATACACACACACATACACAGGAAATATATGGAAGAGAGTCTTAAATATCTTCTAATTTCTCTTCCTTTTTGTTTTCCTAACATTCATAGTAATCGTATGTGTGTATGTGGAGGGCGGGGGGTGTTAAGCTTGGCATTTGACTTCCCAGGACAGTTTATATTTCCTAAACTTTCTTTCAGCTTGATGTCACCTTGTGACTAATTTCCGGCTAATAAAATATAAGCAAAAAACTTGTGAGGCAGCTTCTGGACCTTTCTTAAAGAAAATTTCATGTGTTCTTTGACGATAATTCTCCATTCCTATCTTTATTCTATTGCCTATAACATTCAGATTGTTATCTTACACCACGAGGACAAAAAGGCATGATATGTACAATAAGATAAAACAAGTAAACAGATAGATGAGGCTGACAGTCATTTTTTTTTTACTGTCAGAGAGGTAAATTGCACATAAGCAAGAAAGGAATGTTATAAAAATAATATGGTAATTAGAGGCAGTGATGTAAGAATTAAGTTTAGTTTAGGGGTGTGTGTGTGTGTGTGTGTATGTATATATATATATATGTGTATGCATATATATGTGTGTATGTCTTCACAGAGAAGATAAAGAAATAATTCTAAGTATTTGTTATTAATATATTACCTAGTTCTACCTGCTAAAAGAGCCTAGAATCAGTGACACCTCAGAAGCAACAAGCACACTTAATGCACACGTCTTGGTTTCTAAGTATCTTTTTCATAAAGGGAACTAAAGCTTATTGGAGAAATGACTTATTCTAATTGGGACAAGAAAAATGTAAATTCTGGAGCATCTTTGAATGTAAGGACTTTCTAAAAAATAAAAAAGGATGGTAAATATTAAGAGAAATTGAAGGCAATCTGAAGTAGCTTCTAATTGTCATAACTGGAAAATCTGAGCAACAAAATGAATAATGGAATAATTAATTACAACTCAAAGTGTAAAATAAATACAAATGAGCCATAATGATAAAAATAAGTAATTAAATGATGACTAAAATTAGATAGAAGAGATGAATATTCCTTACTTCCTTACAGACTTCCTCTTAACATGCAATGTCTCCCCACTCCCAAATGTGGAGCTTAATCCCTTCCCTCTTAAGGATGTGCTAAACCTAGTGACATACTTCCAAAGAATAGAATACAGTATATGAAAAAGGAAACAAGGTAATTTAAGAGTGAAGAAATCTAAAAAATACAGTACCATAACCAAGTGATGATTGATATCATCAGTAATAATGTGTATCCACTTATGTGATGTGATGAGAAGGGCACCTCACTTCTGTAGTATTCTTGCCCAAAATCAATAACCCGATTTTAATTATGAAAAAATATCAAGCAAACCCAGACTGGGGGGGGGCGGTCTACAGGCTATCTGACCAGTATACATCAAGGTCATGGGAAAGATGTGAAGATTGAAACATTGTCATAGACCAGAGGAGACTTCATAGACATGACAAATAAGTGTTTATTGTACCCTGGATTGGATCTTGGAACAGAAAGAGACATTAAAAGACAAGTTGGTAAAATTTAAACATAGTCTGGATTTCAGTTAATAGTAATGTACCAATATTGGTTTCTTACATGGTTAACTGTCAAGGAAACTTGGTGAGGCATATACTTTAAATTTCCATATTATCTTTGTTCCTTTTATTGAAATCTAAATGTACTCTGAAATTAAAAGTTTATTAAGAAACAAACAAAAAGTTATGAAGTAATGGTGCAACAAAAAGAAAGAAGCCTAGTTCCTGACACCATGGAATGTCTTACAGCCCTGGCCTCTGACTCTGAATTCTAGATAACAGAAATAAACTTGTATGAATAATTGCTACTTTGGGTATTTAATTCCCAGCCAAACTGAAACTCATATTCATCTAGTAAACAAGCATGAAAATGACAAAAAATCACTAACAAATTTCCAGAAATTACAATGCAAACACAATATGTTTTAGTTTAAAAAAAAACAAAGTGATTTATATTATATATATTTAGGTATATGACATGATGTTATGGGATACATATAGCTGGTAACACGGTTACTATGGTGAGGCAAATCTATCATCTTATGAAATTAGCCATTTTTCTTGTTTTTGTGGCAACAACAGCTAAAATCTACTCAATGGGCATGAATTCCATATACAGTACAATTTTATTACCTTTAATCCTTATGTAGTACATTAGAATTCTAGACTTATTCATCCTACATACCTACTACTTTGTATCCTCTGACCTACATATGCCTATTTCCTCCCCAATCCCTGGTGCTCATAACCAGTTTGGTTCTCTATCTCTGTGTATTTGATTTTTTTTATTATTTCACATATAAGTGAGATCATGCAGAAATTTTCTTTCTGTTTTTGGCTTATTTCACATAGCATAATATCCTCCAGGCTTATTCATGTTGGGGCAAGTGGCAATAGCTTGTTCTTTGTCAGGACTGAATAATATTCCATTATATGTTTGTACAACAATTTCTTTATCCATTTATCCATCCATCAATGGACGCTAGGATTATTTCCACATTTTGGCTATTGGAAATAATGCTGCAGTTGACATGGGAGTACAGATATTTTACAAGGCGTTAATTGAATTTCATTTGGATATAGCATATACACAGAAGGGAAAATGTCATGTCATATGGTAGTTTTATTTGTAATTTTTCAGAAACCTCTATATTCACTTTCATAATGGTTGTACTAATCTACATTTCCACAAACAGGGTACAATAGTTCCTTTTTTCCCCACACTCTCACTAACATTTAAAATCTGACTTTTGATAAGAGCCATCCTAAAGGGAGTGTGGTGGCATTTATAGTGGTTTTGATTTGCAGTTCCCTGATGATTAATGATGTTGAGTACCTTTTCATATACCTGTTTAATATACCATTTTTATGTCTTCTTTGAAGAAATGTCTACTCAAGTCTTTTGTTCATTTTTTAATCGGGTTTTCTTTTCATTGAGTTGCATGAGTTGCTTATAAAGTTTAGATATTAACCCCTTATCAAATATATGGTTTGCAAATTTTTTCCCAATCCATAGGCTGCTGTTTCATTTTGTTGATTGTTTCCTGTGCTGTGCAGAAAAATTTTAGTTCGATCCAGTTGTAGTTACTTATTTTTGTTTTTGTGGCTGAGATGTTGGTATAATATCCAAAAAATCATTATTAAGGCCAATGTCCAGGAGCTTTGACCCTATGTTCTCATCTAGGGTATTTTGTGTATGGTGCAAGGTAGGGTTTAATTTTATTATTTTTTTGTTTTTTGTTTTTCTTTTTTTTAATAGAGAAAAGATCTCATTATGTTGCCCAGGCTGGTCTCAAATTCCTGGGCTCAAGCAATCCTCCTGCCTCGGCCCACCCAATCTAATTTCATGATTTTATTCATGCAAAAATCCAGTTTTCCCAGAATCATTTAATAAAGAGACTATTTTTTGCTCATTGCGTTCTCTTCGTGCTCTTCTTGCAAATTAGTTGCTCATATATGTTTGCATCTATTTCTGGGCTCTCTATTCTGTTCCACTAGTCTATGTGTCCGTTGTTATGCTAGTATCATACTGTTTTAATTGACATACACTTGTAATATAATTTTAAATCAGGAAGTGTGGTATCTCCAAATTTGTTTTCCTTTCAGAGAATTATTTTAACTATTTGGGTTTTTTTATTATTCCATACAAATTTTGGATTATTTTTTCTATTTCTATGAAGAATGCCCTTGAGAGTTTGCTATGGATTACACTGAACCAGTATGTTGCTTTGGGTAGTTTAGGCATTTTAACAATTTTAATTCTTCTATTCCATGAGCATAAGATATCTTTCCATTATTTGTGTCTTCTTCAGTTTTTGTCATTAATATTTTATAGTTTTCAGTGTGCAGATCTTTGACCTCTTTTGTTAAATTTATTACTAATTATTTCATTTTTATGTTATAATAAATAGGATTATTTTATTGATTTCTTTTTCATATGTTAATTTTTGTATGTTGATTTTTATTCTGCAACTTTATTGAATTCATTCATTATTTCTAACATATTTTTCATGGAATCTTTGGAATACACATATAGGATAATATAATCTGAAAATATAAATAATTTTAGTTTTCCCATTCTGATTTGGATGCTTTTTCTTTTTTCTAGTCTGATTGCTTCTGTCAGTACTTCCATTACTATGATAAATAGAAGTGGCAAGAGTGGGCATCCTTGCCGTCTACCCGATCTTACTGGAAACGCTTTTTGTTTTTTCCTATTGATTATAATGTTAGTTGTGGGTGTTTCATAAATGACCTTTATTAAGTCAATAAACTTTTTCTATACCAAAACAGTTGAGAATAAATTTAAAGAAGAAATGTTGGACTTTGTTGAATATTGTTTCCACATTAAATAAAATAATCTTGTGGCTTTTAAGTTTTACTCTATTAATGTGATGTAGCACCTTGATTGATTTGCATTTGTTAAATCTGCTTCACATGACAAGGATGAATGTCACTGGATTACAATGTATAATGTTTTTGATGTGCTATTGGAATTGGTTTACTAATATTTTATTGAGGATATTTGCATCAATATTCATCAGAGACCTTGATCTGTAGATAATTTTTGTCTTGTGATGTCTTTGGCTTAGGTATCAAAGCAATTTTGGCTTCATAAAATGTGTTTGTAAGTATTTCCTCTAGTTCTATTTTCCAGAAGAATTTAAGAAGTATAGGTATTAATTTTTTTGAATGTATGTTAGAATTCAGCTGTGAAGCCATCTGGTTGTGAAAATATTTTGCAGGGAGGTTTTTTAGTACTTCTTCAATCTCTTCGTCTGTTATTGGTCCGTTCAGGCTTTCTAATTCTCTTTGACTCAATCTTGGTAGGTTGTATTTTCCTAGGAACTTATTTATTTACTCTAGGTTACCCAAGTTGTTGTAGTATAATTATTATTCAGAGTCTCTTATGATCATTTTTTATTTCTGAGGTATCCAATTTTTATTACTTTTGCATTTTCTCTTTTTATCATAAACTTGCTAAGCATTTGTCAAATATCTATTTTAAAAACTCTTAGTTTTTTCTTTTTATGATTCTTCTGTTCTCAATTTAACTTATTTATATTCTGATTTTTATTATTTCCTTCCTTCTGCTAATTCTAAATTTAGTTTGTTCTACTTTTTCTAGCTTCTTAATGTGTATTGTTGGACTATTTACTTCGAACATCTTTTTAATGAGGCATTTATTGCTGTAAATTTTCATTTTGGAACTACTTTCTCTGCTTCCCATAGGTTTTGGTATATTGTATTTTCATTGTCATTTGTCTCAAGATATTTTTTTAATTTCTCTTTTGATTTATTCTTTGACATTTTGATGACTCGGGAGCATGTTTAATTTCAACCTAACTTTGCAAGCTTCTTCCTGTTATTGGTTTCCAGCTTCACAAAATTCTGGTCTGAAATGATACTAGATAATATTTAAATCTTAAGTTTGTTAAGACTTTTTTGTGGCCTAACTTATTATCTGTCCTGGAGCATTATCCATGTACATTGGAAGAAAATGTGTTCTGCTACTGTTGGATGAAATAATCTGCATATATCTACTAGGTCCATTTGATAAATAATTGAATTCAAGTCCAGTATTTCCTTATTGACTTTCAGTTTTGTTTATCTATTTATTGTTCAAAGTGGAATACTGAAGTTCCCTATTATTAATATATTGCTATCTATTTCTCTCTTCACCTTCATTACAATTCGCTTTATGTACTTAGGTGCTCCAATATTAGATACAGAAACATTTGCAGTGGTTACGTCTTCTTTATAAATTTATCACTTTATTGTTAAATAATAACCCTCTTTGTCTCTTGTGACAGCTTTTGTTTTGAAGTCTATTTTATTACGTATAAGATAATAGGCACCCCTGCCCTCTTTTAGTTACCGTTTACATGCAATATCTCTTGTCCTTCCATTTTTCACTGTTATCCACAAAGCTTAAGTGGGTCATTTGTAGTCAGCATATAGTTGAATATTGTTTCCTTTTTTATTAATTCAGCTATTTTATGTCTTTTGATTTGAGAAATTAATCCATTTAACTTTAGTGTCATTATTGATAGGTAAGGACTTGCACAGTCATTTTGTTATTTTCTAGTTGGGTTGTAGCAGCTTTCCTCCTCTCTTGTTTCCTATCTTTGTGATATTATATTTTTCTATAGCGCTGAGCTTTGATTCCTTTTTCTTTATCATTCATACATCTGCAATAGCTTTTTGTTTTGTGGTTAATATCCAGCTTACATAAAACATTTTATAGTTATGATCTACTCTTTTAAGCTGATAACAACTTCTGTCACATAAAAAATGTTATACATTTACCATCCCCACAGCTGATGTTCACATGTCACAATTTGCATCTTTTTATATTGTATATTCCTTAACAACTTATAATACCTTTAGTTATTTTTGACTATTGTGCCTTTAACCTTTATACTAGAGATATGTATAATTTATATACCATCTTTACAGTATTGGAGTATTTTGGATTTCACTATGTAGTTATCTCTATTGGTGAGTTTTATGTTTTCATATGTATTAATGATAGTAAGTATCATCCTTTTGGTTCTGCTTGAAGAACTCCCTTAAGCATTTCTGGTGAAGCATGTCTGGTCATAATGAATTTCTTCAGCTTTTGTTTATCTATGAAAGACTATTTCTCCTTCATTTCTGAAGAATTTTCTTGGCATAGTAGTATTATTGGCAAGCATTTTTGTTTTGGTTTGGTTTAGTTTGGTTTTTGATTTTATTTTTTTTTTCGAACTTTGAATATATCATCCCATTCTCTTCTGGTCTGCAAGACTTCTGAGAAATCCACTGATAGTCTAATGAAGATTTCTTCATCTGTGACATGATGCTTTTTTCTTGCTTCTTTTAAGATTTATCTATTTGTTTTGACTTTGACAGTTTGATTATTATGTGCCTTGAAAAAAACCTCTTTGGGTTGAATCTATTTGGGAAACTTTGAGCTTCATGGATTCAGGTATCCCTATCTTTCCTAAGACATGGAAAGTTTTCGTTGTTGTCGTTGTTGTGGTTGTTGTTTTTGCGACAGAGTCTCACTCTGTCACACAGACTGAAATGCAGTGGCGCAATCTTGGCTCACTGCAGCCTCCACCTCCTAGGTTCAAGTGATTCTTCTGCCTCAGCCTCTCAAGTAGCTTGGATTACAGGTGCCTGCCACCATGCCCAGCTAATTTTTGTACTTTCAGTGGAGACAGGTTTTCACCTTGTTGGCCAGGCTGGTCTTGAACGCCTGACCTCAAGTGATCTGCTAGTCTCAGCCTTCCAAAGTGTGGGATTACAGGCATGCGCCACCACACCCAGCCACAACAATTATTGTCTTAAATAAGGTTCTGTCCCTTTCTCTTTCTATTTTCCTCTGGAACTCCACAAATGAAAATATTTATTTGTAATCATGTCCCATAAGTCCTGTAGGCTGTCTTCCCTTTTTTATTATTTTACCTTCTTTGTGTGAGTCATTTCAAAATACTTGACTTCTAGTTAATAGATTCTTCTTGATCTAGTCTGCTGGTGAAGCTCTGTATTTTTTTTCTATTTCAGTGATTAAGTAATTTATTTACGAGATTTCTCTTTGGATCTTTTTTATGATATAAAATTTTTATAATAGAAAAAACTATAAAATTTATGACATAAATTCTCTTTGTTAAGTTTTTCATTCAGGTTACAAATTTTCTGATTTTATTAAATTGTCTGTTCGCATTCACTTGTATCTCACTGAGTTTCCTTAATATCATTACTTTTAATTTACTTTTAGACAATTTGCAAATTTGTATTTCTTTAGGACTAGTTACCAAATAATTATTGTGCCCCTTTGGTGATGACATGTTTTCTTGCCCTTTCCTGTCTTTCGTGTCCTTATATTGTTGTCCGTGCATCTGGTAGTGCATTCACCTTAAGAGCCTTTTATATGTTTTATATGAGATTTTCGCTTGCATATGGGCCTGAGGGTGCCAGTTTGGCAGGATATGGAAGTCTGGTTTTGTTTTCTCACAATGGGATAGTCTCCATGAAGCTTCTTCAGTTGTGATTAGTTAGTGATGAGTGTGGGTGCCTCAGTGGTCTAGGTTTCAGGAATTTGTGCCAATGACAATGGATTTACAGGTTATTAGGGCAAGGGCTCTAGGGATTCTTTTTTCTTGTCTTCCTCAATGTGCTTTAGTTTTAAATCTTATTTTTAGCAACCCATAAAACCGTATCAGTTAAAAACATTTTATACTTTGTTCATTGTAATTCACATGTTCTAATGAGCAATAAGCTTACATATCAATGTCCCTATATTGATAATGGAAACATGTATGCTTTAAACATGAGAATTTGGAAAGTTGAAGCTCTTCCGAGATTCTCACATTTTTAGAATAACATTTACAAAATTAAGCCTGAAATTATGTTAGATATTGTACTAGATTCATTTAATTTATGGTCCCAGTCAATAATTTCCTTTCCTTATATCCTATAGAATGTGAATTCACAAGTTCTTTACTTCAAGAGGTGGAGTTTCTTTTTTCTTTTTTTCATCATCTCTTGAATATAAGCTGAGCAGCATAGTATGTACTTTGACTAATGAAATGCAGCAAAAGTGAATTGTGTTATTTTAAGGTCCAGGTCTCAGAAACCTGTGTGCTACTGCTTCCATTGGATTTCTGCCTCAGACCTGAGACCAAGTCTGGACTAGCCTGTAGGAGGATGAAAGAATTTATGGAGGAAAGCTAAATCTCGAGCATATGAACCCCGGTCAAGATCAGCAGAGCCTGTTCTACATAAGGAAAACTGCCTAGTTAACCAATAGGCTGGTGATAAATAATAAATTGTTTTATTTATAGAGTGGTTTGTTATTCAATGACAACTTACCAATACAAAGCTCTATTCTTACATGTTGATTGCATATAAATCTCTCATCCAAATGGTCCACTCCCAGAGCAGTGCCTAGGTCAAAAGATCATATAGAAAAATAAAAAATAATGTCAAAATGGCTATAATAATGTGAATGGATCTATAAAGCAGTATTTTTTTAATCTGTATTTGTCACCTATTTACCAAACTTAAATGCCACGAGGCCCCACTTACTCCAAACTTTCAACCCAATTCCAATTTACATATTTTCTTCAACCTTTACTCCTATTAATTCTGCATTATACATTCTGAAACAACTCTACAAAAAATACAAAAATTAGCAGGGTGTGGTGGTGCATGCCTGTAGTCCCAGCTACTGGGGAGAGTTAAGGTTGAAGGATCACTTGAGTCCAGGAGGTTGAGGCTGTGGTGAGCTGAGATCACACCACTGCACTCCAGCCTTGCACTCTAGCCTTGGTGACAGGGAAATATCCTGTCTCAAAACAATAAAAAATATAAAATAAACTTATGATAACTAATAAGTTCAGCAAGGTTGACAGATACAAAACCAATATACAAATATCAATTTTATTTCTATGCACACTTACATTGAACAAACAAGCACACTTACATTGAAAATGGAATTAAGAAAGTAATTCAGTTTACAATAGTATCAAAAAATGAAATAGAAATAATATAAAAAAGAAGTGCAAAACTTGTACTCTGAAATCTACAAAACATTGTTAAAATAAATTAAACCTCTAAATAATTGGAGAAACATTCTGTATTTATGGAATCAAAACATTTAACATTGTTAAGATAGCAACACTCTCAAATTGTCTACTGCTCAACAGATTCAATGTAATCCCTATCAGTACCCTGAAAGACTTCTTTGTAGAAACACATGATGCATCTAAAATTCATATAAAATTGTAAGGGACCCAAAATAGTCAAAATGATTTTGAAAATGAGTAACAGGGTAGGAAGCCTCACACCTTCATATTTCAAAGTCTAAAACAAAGCAACAATAATCACCACAGTGTGGAACTGGCACAAGGATGTAAACCAATGGAATACAATTAAGAGTCCATAAGTAAAGCCACACATCTATGGTCAACTGATTTTCAACAAGGGTGTCAAGACCATGCAATGAGAAAACAATGGTGTTTTCAACAAATGATGTTTTGTTAACTGTGTAGCTACATGCAAAGGAATGAAGTCAGACCCTTAACTAACACATACACAAAAATTTTCTCAAAATAGTCAAAGACCAAAATAGAAGAACTAAAGCTATAAAACTATTACAAGAAGTCATGGGGTAAGCCTATATGATGTTGAGCTCAGCAAGGGATTATTAGATATGACATCAAAGGCAGAAAAGAAGAGATAAATTTGACTTCATCCAAGTGAAAAAACCTTTTTGCTTCACAAGACACCATTAAGACAGTAAAAAAATACAACCCACAGACTGGGAGAAGTATTTGTAATTCATACATCCGATAAGGGACTTGTATCCAGAATATATAAAGAACTCTGATAACTCAATAACAAAAAGATAATCCAAATAAAAATGGGAAAAATATTCAAATAGACATTTTTTCAAGTAAGGTATAAAAATAACCCATAAACATGTGAAAACATGCTCAACATGACTAGACATCAGGAAAATGCAAATCAAACCCACAATGAAATACCACTTCACACCCGCTAGAATGGCTAGCATAAAAAAGTCATATAATAACAAGCATTGCCTGGTGGTAATGTAAAAAACGTTGCAGTCACCTTGGAAAAAAGTCTGCACTTCCTTAAATTATTAAACAGAGAGTTACTATATGATTTATCCATTCTAAGTTACATGACACTTAAAAATCATATCACTAGTTATATATCTCTATAACTCTTACATTAAGACTTATATACCTAAAAGTAATGAAAACATATATCCACATACAAATGTGAACACATATGTATATAGCAGCTTTATTTATAATAGCCAAATTGTGGAAACAGCCCAAGTGTCTATCAGTTGATGAATGAATAAACAAAAAGTTGTATATTCATATGATAAAGTGTAATTTGGGCATCAGAAAGGAATAAAGGAATCTTGGGTGCCACGGGCAGAATGCTATGGCCTGAATATTTGAAATCAAAACTCATGTGTTGAAGCCTAATCCCTAAGTTGATGGTATTAGAAGGTAGGGCCTTTAGGTGGTGATCAAGTCATGAGGCCTCAAATCTCATAAATGGGATCAGTGCCCTTATAAAAGAGACCTCAGAGAGCTAGCTAAACCTCTCTACCATGTTAGGACACAGCAAGAAGGCACACTCTATAAGTCAGAAAGAAGACCATCACCAGACACCAAATCTGCTGCTGCCTTGGTCTTGGACTTCCCAGCCTTCAGAACTGTGAGAAATAATCTGTTGTTTACAAATAACCTAATTTACAGAACTTCATTATAAAAGCCTGTATTGACCATGAATATTGCCTATTATATAATTTTATTCAGCTGAAATGCCCAGAATAGGTAAATCTGTAGAAACAAAATCAGATTACAGTTTTCCTGAGACTGGGTAGAGGTCGATAGCTAAAGGGTACAGGTTTTCTTTTCAAAGTGATAAAAATGTTATGCAGTTGACAATGGTGATCACAGTCGCAAACATCTGTGATTATGCTAAAATTCATTATGCACTTGAATGGTCAAATCATATAGCATGTGATACATTTCAATAAAATTATCAAAAATTAAATGATGAGTTGGGTTTTTTGTTTTTTGGTTTTATTTGAGGTGGAGTCTCGCTCTGTCGCCCACGCTGGAGCACAGGGTTTTTCTTTTTAATTGCATCATTTATTCTTGTGTGATTTTTCTTTGTAACTCCAAAGAGCAGAGTTTGAGAGTTTCTATTGATTCCACTTGGTATTTTGTGTTTTTCTTTTTAAATATTCCTGGTGACTGTGCAGTATTATTACACTGTGATTTTAACTTCCATTTTTCTGATGGCAAATAAAATAAGCCTCTCTTTTACGTTTATTGTGTAATTTTGATACTCTCTTTTTGTGAAGTGCCTGTTTAAAGCCTTTATCCATTTTTCTGTTGTATTTTTTTGCCTTTCTCTTAAAGATTCATAGAAGTTCTTTATATATTCTGAAGGCAAGACCTTTGTTTAAAATACATACTGCAAATATCTGTTTCCATTTTCTTGCTTGCTTTTACACCCTTTAGTAATGCCTTTTACTAAACAGAAATTATTTTAATATAGTCCACAACACAACATTTTTTTATGGTGAATGCTATTGATAGCCTAAGATATTTTGCCTAGACCAAGGCCATGAAGATACTCTCCCGTGTTTTCTCTTTGAAACATTAATGATTTTTTTTCGCATTTTCATGCAAATAAATATATAGCTTAAAATAGACATCAAGATTTTGTTTCCTTTTTCCATATGGGTATCCAATTAGCTCAGAATTAATTGTGAAAAAAAAGTACATCTTTTCCTCATTAAATTGCTGCAATACCTTAATCATAAATTAAATAACAATATATCTTCAGGTCTATTTCCTGGCTTCTGTTATTTTTGACTTGTAAAAGTTGTATATTTGGCAGTTGTTGGAAGCAGTAGTGTCCTACAAATATTGTTTTGGACAACGTTGATAGTATTGATCAGGTTATTTATATCTTTACAGTTTGTTTAAATTATATGTTTTTTTAATTGCTCAGAAAACAGAGTTAAACTATCTGTGAAGATTAGAATTATTCTATTTTTCCATTTATTTTTTGAAAATTTCTGCTTTCTATATTTTGATGTTATTTATTTTTCAAGTGTAAAAAATAATAAGTAAATTATCTGGGATTTTCTTCACAGGCAGGTATTGATTTGAGATTTTATTTTTAAAAATGAATACAGGACTATTTTTTCTTTTTATTTTGCAGTTTATTCTTGGGTGATTTTTTGTAACTTGTATACATTAAGATGACTGTTCATTTTATCTAAGTTGTCAAATTAATTGAAATTATTTCTTTTTATTATCATATTATGATTTTATCATCTTTAAGTTGATAATTAAGTTGTTTATAAATGCATTGCATAATTTTGCAAATTTGGGGATTTTCTAGGTTGTTTCAATGTGGTCAGAAACTATAATTTAAATTATTTCAAATCATTGCAATTGTTAAGGCTTATTTTATAAACCAGCATATTGTCAGTCTTGATGACTTTCTTATGTGCATTTGAATAAAATGTATTTTCTGTAATTGTTGGATGCAGTGTTCCATACATTCCAATTAGAACAAGTTCATTGATTTCAGTGCCCTCGTTTCACTTTTCTATTCTTACGTATTTTTTTTCTTTTGTTCACTTTCATCTATCAGCTACTGAAGGAGATATGTTAAAGTGTCAAACTATGAATGTTGACTATCTACCCCATTTGCTTCCACAAAATTTTGCTTTACATATTTTGAAGCTCTGTTATGGGGTACATGCAGGTTTTGAATCAAAACATGTTCCTCATGGGTTGATATCTTCATCTTCCTGAAATATTCATTTTTAGGTCTAGTGGTGTTGTTTGCATATAAGTTTGAGGTAACCAATAACACTCATAAGTATACACAGTTAGGGAGAGAATTAATGAATTGGAAATTAATATTGAGATATCATGCAGAGTGTTGCACAGAAGCACTGATACTAAATATAAAAGGCAATTAAGGCATATGGAGGTTGAGAGAATATTTTCTAACATAATTATCTTTTGTATGTTTTCCCCAATTCTCTATTTTTTTTTTTGTATATTTCTTTTCATTCATGGATTTATCAGCTACCATATTTTCCATGTATGTAATACCCATGCATAAAAAGTCACGTTTTTGTTTTTCTATAAGAGTCATATGTCACCCAAATTCATGTTATGTATGAAACACAAACATCTCTGAAATAACGACAAATGTGGCCCAAATTGTTAAAACCCGGGCAAGGCCTATCTCATGCTTTTAACCCCACCATTTCAGACTTCCTCTTTTTACACTGTCAATTTCTCTTGATTCTTATGGGTTTTGGTACGGTTTGTAAGTTCCTAGATTCCATCAACATGAAACTACAACAAAACCATTATTTTCTTAGCAAAACTGTGGACACTTCCAAGTATATACCATGCCCCCTCCCCGCCAGGAATCTACTCTATAACCTCAGCAACCTGACTTGTGTTAGATGATGACCAGTTTGGCAGCAAAAGCTATTTTAAAAAGGAGTTAGTGAAGAACAGTTGGTTGAAGTTTTACCTTTACCTGATTATTAGAAATCACACTTTGATTAGCTCATATGTAGTTACCTTTTTAAATGCAAGATGTACAACTCTTGTTTATATGTTATATAAACAGGGTATTTTTTTCCTTATCTGTCATACTTTTTGAAACTATGTCTTTATTCTTATACACACAAATAAAATTGAGTACAATAGTTGCCCTTTATCTGCAGTTTTACTTTCTAGTTTCAGTTGCCCACAGTTAACTGCAATTCAAAAACACCAAATGGAAAATTCCAGAAATAAACAATATATAAGTTTTAAATTGAAAGCTTTTCTGAGACGCATAAGGAAATCTCACATCAGTCCACACCACTTTGTCCCACCTGGAATGTAAGTCATCCCTTTGTTCAGCATATCCAGTTGTCACTTGTAGTAGCCTCAGTTATCAGATCAACTGTAATAGTGTCACAGTCCTTGTCTTCAAGTAACCCTTACTTTGCTTAATAACAGGCCCAAAACGTAGAATAAGTGATGTTAGCATAATGTTATGATTTTCGTATTTTATTACTATTGTTCTTAGTTTTGTACTATGCTTAATATATAAATTAAACTTTATCAAATGTATGTAAGTATAGGAAAAATATAGTATATGTAAGATTAAGTACTTTCCATGGTTTTAAGCATCTGTTGGGGTTGTTGGAATGTATTCTCCATGGATAAAGGGGGACTACCGTGTTTATCTAGCTCTGCTTCTTTCAAAGTGTTAACAAGTACAGAATTGTGTTATACATTTCAAACTTAGTTTTTTAATCACCTAGTAGCAATATGGGTTTCAGTTTAAAGAAATATCACCAAGATAAGAGACTTAGTGAAATTTTACTACTTATTGAAAGAGTGAAGAAGGCAATTTCAGGCAAAGCCAGATATCTGATAGTAAATCTCATTAGCCCCATATCAGCTCTTCTTTGCAAATCCAAGCACCATGCTGTTAGCAATAAACTGAGATTCTAATGCCTTTCCAGGACTCCCAATTACAATGTTAAATACAAGTGTAAATAATTAAATGTACATATATTTAACCTGAATTGCCCAATGGACATGCTGTTATCACTTTCTGCCTCCCACCAAACTTTGTCAGTTGTTGGTAAAATACTGACACGGTAATAAAGAAAAGGGGGAAACAAAGGTAGTCAGAACATGATAGCCCCCATAGTGCTTAATCCATAAAGCAGGAAACACAAATTGGTGAATTGGAGCGATGACATGGTTACACTGAACTACAGAAAAAGGCCCCTTAGGGGACTAGCAGGAAGTAAATTGGGTTCTATTTTGAGATGATGTTTCATCTACATTGTTGTAATTATTTAAATAATTAATTTCATAATGAGAGAAGCTTATAAAAGCCAAAGCCATGCTGAGTTGCAAATCTAAAATTCTCTGATGCTAAATCAGAGGCGTTTGTCTGCCATAATACATACTTTATTATTTTAAAAATGGCATAGTCTTTCAGTATTGCAGAGGCTGACTTGCTAGGCTTTCCTTCTAACCCAGACCAAGCAGAAAGAAGTTTTTTCCTTGCCAAGAAAACATGAAATGTTCATTCACATCCAGCTTAGGCAGCCAAAAGCCCTATAAAAAATATAAGGAGGATATGCAAGGTCAGGACCAAGGAGTCTGAAGGGGCAGAAAGTTGCTAGAATGCAGTGAATCTGGTCTGTAAGGCAACTGTCAGTCTACAATAAACAGGTCAAGACTAGGTGTGAGTCAGAGCATATTAAATAAAGGCAGTGAGTTAAACACCACAAGGTCAGGTTAGATGGATAACCCTAGAGTCTCAGGAGGTTTTGAAAAACAGAAGGTCAGCAAAGACTGAGAATGTGGGAGAGAAACACTACGAAATCAAACACATAGAAGGAAAATCAACTTGACTTTATGGCAGATTTATTTTTTGCTTGCCCTGTCAGAAGAAAAAAAACAAAACAAAACAAAAAACGAGTGTAATTCTAGGCGTGAGCACTTAAGTGAGACATATAAGGAGAAAGTTTGAAAATTCAATAAATAAGTAAAATTATTTTTCTAATCTCTTTTGTAGTCTCTCCTCATAGGGATATCCTTCCCTCCAATTCTTCACTGACATTAACACTGATATTATACTCTCTCTCCAAGTGACTCAGCATTTGCCCTGCTCTCAATTGTGTGCATGTAACAATAATAGCTTCATTGTTCTAGTTTTATCTCTACGCCGTTGACCTTCACTTTTATTCCACTTTAGCCATTTGCTTCCAATACTGCACCCTCAATTTTCTCATTTCCTGAACTGCTCTATCCCTGAAGTCTTAAACACATGCTATTCCACTTTCAAGCAACAACTGCCTATCCTTCACCTAATTTCAAACCTCGCCACTGTTCCTCAACCTTATCAAGATTTAGAGATACTTTATTCCTGCTTTTTCTAAATATTTGTAGTTTCTCTTCTTCCTTGCTTCCTTCTTTGGTTATTTCTGGGAAGCAGGACAACATAGGGGTTAACAGGATAACACAGTGATAAAGAATGCCTGAGTTTGAAATCCAGCTTCTTCACTCTTTAGAGTCAATCTAAATAACAAACAGAGGTTTTCTAAAACAGTATCTATTTGAAAGTAAGACATTGCAATGAGAGCATGCATACCATAGTAAACAATGTGTGTATTCATGGAAGGAAAAGAAGACAAAGGTTTTTGAAGGAAAAACATGAGGATTATATAATTATTTTGAGATAATTATTCTTGGCTATAAGGATCAGTAACAAGGGTGGCACCATTCTGGGGCTGGACAGGCAGTTGCTGGGAAAATGTCTTCCCAGAAGTGTTTTATTGTGTAAGGTTGTAATGACCTTTGTGAGAAGTTGTGGTTTTTGCAAAATATTTTCTGGTAGTTTTTGTTATCAAGCATTTATGCTTAAGAACCCTCTCTTGATGGCCTTTCCTGGCTCTATTTGTCAGGGTTTACGTTTTTGTTGTTGTTTAACATAAATAATTCCATTTTTATTCTCACAGAATTCACATTTCTCCCTTTTGACAAAGATCTTTCTCTAAAAGCCTCAATGATTAAGCATCCTGTAGTCAGATTTGGATTGTTCATCAGTGTCAGGATGGACCTGCCCCAAGTTTCTGGTCTGGTCCCACATGGGAAGAAGTAATTGGCAATGTCAAAACCCTTTCAGCAAGTAGGGAGGTTTGAAGGGAGTGACTTTCAGGTTAAGTTCACCTGGAGCCCATTATGAAGTTCAATTTTGTCTGTTCCATGGTCTTTTGCTATCATCTCAAAGTGCTGGGTTAGCACTATTCTTTTAGGAGTTGTACTTCTGCAAAAATGTAATAAGTAACAGACATAAAGCTTTAAAAGGGAAAATACAAAGTAAAACTAATAGTTATTGACAATCCCAGTTTGCCTAATGATTTTGAGCTGTGAACTTAGGTTTAAAGGCTAACAATTGAATAAATCAAGTGACCATTATCCTGTCAAGTGAAAAGATAGGCATTAAGAGAGGTAGTCCCATTATGACATGGAGCCTTATTCTGATGTTTTGGTAAAAGCTGTCTACAGTGTGAAAACATCAACTTCTTATTCTGGTTTGCAGTTTAAATGTTTCTGGCTAGGACAGGTGGCAATTTGGTGAACCTTTGTATGGCCCATACATTAAGCATGAAAGTTGTGTTTTAAAATTATAAAATGATTATCATCTACAAAATACTGATAGATGACAGTTCAAAATTAATTGTTTCCTAGGTTTTCATGAGAAAATGTTACTAAAAGTTAAAATTCTAACTAATATAATGTAATTATGTATATAAATTGTATCTAAAAAGTAAGATGTGTTTTAAAGAGAAAAACCATATGAAAGGCATAAATATGTGCTCTTTATTGAGGAAAAATCTTAATTTTGTCTAATTTAGATATTCTTTAAAGGTTATTACAAAAAATAAATTTAGGAAGGGAATAGAAACAAGATAGGACCCAGTAAGTAGGAAAGAGAAATGTGAAGAAAGTTATGAATATGAAAAAGCATTTTTGTTAAAAGTCAAAAATAAAAATAAATAATTTGTATAAAAAAGAAAATTGTGTGGTAAATTTTTGTCCTAAATTACAATGACTGTTTATCTAAGAAAGAGGAATTATAGGACAAAGCAAAAGTCCATGCATGTCACCAAAGATTCATGCAGGTTGCCAAAGGTTTGTGAAGGATGAATTTATAATATAAATTTTGTGTATGCCCTAGTTGGCTATAATTTGAAGGGACGTATTCATAATTATTTGTAAAGACTGATCTTTGATATTAAAAATACTTTGATGCAAAACTAAATATTTAGCATTTGTTTAACTTTTAAGTTCAGAGGTACATGTACAGTATGTATAGATTTGTTACTTAGGTAAATGTGTGTTATGGGAGTTTATTGTACATCACCCATAGTCATTTATTTAGAAACAATAAGACTTTTCTGAAATATTGATCTACTCTCAGAATATTTGCCAAAGTTTTTGATCTTGAATTTCTGTAGCTTTTTTCTGCTTTATGGACTTCATTTAATTTCCCTAGTTTCAGGTTTGTAATGCTTCTTTTTTATTTAGAATGATAATTTTATATCTGCAAATAGAATTTTTCTCTTGAAGCTTCTCAGATTCGTATCTCAGAAGTTCACGTGATTTGCAGTTCATGCATCATTGCCTTTTGCTCTTCCTCTTTCTCCCCTTGAGAAGGTCCGAGACAATAACTTTCTTCATCTTTTTCATTGCCTCTTGTAACATTTGCCCCCAGTTCTAACTCTGCTCTTATGGCCTGATGCTGAAATATTAATCTTAATACCTAAAAAAGCAATCTTTTCCTCTAGTAAAATTTGATTCTGTACTCTTAGCTTTTTTGACATGTCTAAATTGTTTCATCTAACGAGGAAATTTTACATGTTTTTACTTTTTCTAATATCTATGTATTCCCCTGCTCGAGGTACTAATTTCGTCATTTACATTCCTTAATAATGTGATTTACATTCATAACCTTGGACACACATTCTTCTGGTTAAATTCAAATATCTTTTCGTCAGGTTCAACTTCCAGGAGTCACTTACAGGGAAAAAAAAAAAAAAAAAAAAAAAATGTACACAAACAACAAAAAGCAACAAGAACAACAGCAATAAAAAATGACAAATAGAGCTAGGAAAGGTAATAAAGAGAAGATTATCATGCAAAAATGTCTGATAATAAAAAGTATCACAAAAGACCACAATCTTGCACAAACGCCATCACAACCTTACACTAAAAACAAAACAACTACTGGCCGGGCGCGGTGGCTCACGCCTGTAATCCCAGGACTTTGGGAGGCCGAGGTGGGTGTATCACGAGCTCAGGATATCGAGACCATCCTGGCTAACACGGTGAAACCCCGTCTCTACTAAAAATGCAAAAAAATTAGCCGCTGGTGGCAGCCGCCTGTAGTCTTAGTTACTCAAAAGGCTGAGGCAGGAGAATGACGTCAATCGGGAGGCGGAGCTTGCAGTAAGCCGAGATAGCGCCACTGCACTCCAGCCCGGGCTACGGAGCAAGACTCCATCTCAAAACTAAAACAAAACAAAACAAAAAAAAACACAACTACTTCTGCAATGACATCTGCCTAGCAACAGCCTGTTCAACCCCAGAATAGAACCACGCTTGTTCTTGTAGCCAAGGTAATAATTATCTCAAGGTAATTATGTAATCATCCTCACTTTTTTCTTAAATCTTTGTTGTCCTTTACCTTCCTAAATATGCACACATTTACCATGGCGTGCGTATTTCAATTTCCAAATAAATATCATTGTATTTTAGAGAGCAACTACCCCTTTGTTATTTAAGCTGACATAAATGGTGTCCAGAAGAAGAACTCAAGAAAGATCACTTCTGGTAGAAATCAGCCATTTCTAGAACTAGTGTGTAGTACCCATTTGAGCCCCTAGCGCTCTCTGCTTCTGCAGCTCACCTTTCCTTGCATGGGTGAGTCTTCTTTCAGGTTGAGCCATACTCTTTTTGCTTGAAGATTTTGACTTTATTCAGGATCTGATTTGGAGAAGGGAGTCTTACTAGACGACCTTACATCCCTCCTGGGATGGTGAAAGACTACCTTTTCTGGAAACTTTGTATCTGGTATAAATACAAATGTCTTTCTGGTGTGAGTGCTCTTATTTTTACAGAATTTATGTTCTGTCTGTAAAGCCTGTATTCTCTGACAAATTTATTTTGAGTTTTTTCTGAGACCAAAAATAAACATTTTAAATAATCGGTACAGAATGGCTAGTTAAAAGCCAGCAGGGCAGCAGCTGTCGCCATCTAAAACACTGGTCCAAAATCCTCTAACATCCCTTGATAAAACTTATGGGATTTCCTTTGCTCTCAAATGATTAATATAAAATGGAAAGGGATTCATAAACATTAACACATGCCAGGTTTTCTGGGACTCCAGGAGTCTACTTATTATGACTCATTCTCGTGTACATTTTTATACTGATGGGCAAATTAAATAAAAGAAAATTCAGAACCCAAATGATCATCATTAAAACCCTCTATGAAAATCTCCAACTACAGAATTAATATATGGAGCCTTTTAAGTTCTCTCTCTACTTTTTTTTTTTTTTTTTCTGCCTACTTTGAATCTGCTGACTCTTCCGCAGGTGTTGTGAGAAAACTCATTCTTATGGCATTTTAGCCAAGATAAAAAAGATTTTTTTTTTAAGTTTTAAAAGGCAGTCGAATTAATGATTTTAAAAAATTACAACAGTTCGATGGCAACCAACAACCTAGACACTTTTTGGAAATGGAAATTTAAGTTTGCCTGACTAACAATTGCTTAGAGTGATAGAACAGTTAATGATGAATTGATGGTCTAAAAGAAAAGAAGCAGATAAATATTTATAAAAGGAGCTCAGATCATGCAGGTTAAAATCTTGAGCTCGGTGAAAAAACATAAAGTATGCCTGTCAAGTATAAAAATTGCTTTGTCTACCAACTTTTGGCTAATAAATTTGACAATCTAATTGTCATTTGGATGAAACAGAAATAGTTCTAGAAAAATATGACTTATCAATACTGAACAGAAATAAAATAAATTTTGTTTGCCATATTTCTGGGGAAAGCATGGCTTTTTCTGCCACTCAGGGACCAGAAAAAGTGCTAAAGAAAATAAAATAAAAGTGCTAAAATGCTTTCTCTCTTGCATTGACTAATCCAGCAATCCAGACTGGCAAACAAAAGATAGGTTTGGTACTAAAAATTTCACACTAGTTAAAGATTTTATTTTTCTTGTGCAATTCAACTCATCATTGCTGAAATTGAAAATTTAACCCTAAACTCAATTGAAACTAAAAATAGGGGTGAATAAGAATAAAATATATTTTTTGAAAACAAACTGCTTTACCCAAAATTTTGGTACACAGCCCTCATTAGATTATCATTTCTCTTAGTCTTCAAATTCTCTTATCTTTTTACTTCTGCTTTGCTGCTTTTGGAGAGCCTCTCCCTATTTTTTATTTAGTTAACATAACTGTGACAGCTGCAAATGAAGTTTAGCCATGTGAACAGGTCCAATTTTGTCAGAAATATAACTTGAATCCAATAGTCTTTTATAAGTTGTTGAGTTTGTATTACTATCTCATGTTTAAAATTTTAAAATAAAAGCCACGAGATTTTTATCTCTATGTGTTTATGTGTTTGTGTATGTTTATGCATATGTACATATATTATGTCATGTGTTGTGCCTACATGGTAAAGATTTTGTATAGTCAACCAGAAATCCCTTAAGGAATTCCACTCAGATTGAGTGTGCGGTGGCTCACGCCTGTAATCCCAGCACTTTGGTAGGCCAAGGCAGGTGGATCGCGAGGTCAGGAGTTCGAGACCAGCCTGGCCAACATGGTGAAACCCCACCTATACTAAGAATACAAAAATTAGCCAGGTGTGTTGGTATGCGTCTATAATCCCAGCTAGTTGGGAGGCTGAGGCAGGAGAATCGTTGGAACCTAAGAGGTGGAGTTTGCAGTGAGCCGAGATCACTCCACTGCACTCCAGTCTAGGCAACAGAACAAGACTCTGTCTCAAAAAAAAAAAAATTTAATAAAATAAAATAAATTATTTCTGGGGTTCGCTATAGTCTTCAAGAAAAAACAAAACAAAACCCTTAGCATATATATGCACCCTTTTTTGCCTGTTTAGCAGTGTGGAGTTAAACTGCTAGGACTCTCTCAAATCCATGGTCATATGCACTTCTTAGCTCTGTGCCTCCTATAAATTACTTTACCTATATAATACATAATAATCTAATAATTTAACTCCTAACTACTTCTTGATGTGCCTTTATTTATCTTTCCTTGGGCTTAAAATTCTTTAATTCTGTTTCTCATCTATTTACTTTGGTAACACATGATAAATGATGAATGGGATGACTAATAACTTGTGTTAATTACTTTACAATTATCATTCATTAGATTCTCTCCATCAGTCTTTGTGGTAGGTGTTGTAATCTCGACTTGAACATGAGAGATACCATGAATTACAGAGGTGAAGGTATTTCTCAAAGTCAAATGTCTAATTAGTAAGGTAATTATGATTCAAGTCTAGATCTTTCATTCTCCAAATTCTCTGCCCTTTGTACTTCTGTTTTGCAGTCTCTTAGAGGAAAAACAGCTGACACAGTTATGGGTACCTCCATTTCTATTTCTAACTAAAACCCTAAACTTTAATGTGGGATTAAAAATAGTACAGCTGAATTTAGTTTTCAAGTGGGTGAGCACATGAGAATTTCATGCCACTTGATCAGTGTTCCTCAAAAGTTTCACTTATGGGCAATTTTTATTAGCCTCTGTAAGGGTAATTTAAAATACAAATCTTTAGGCCGGGCGCGGTGGCTCAAGCCTGTAATCCCAGCACTTTGGGAGGCCGAGACGGGCGGATCACGAGGTCAGGAGATCGAGACCATCCTGGCCTACACGGTGAAACCCTGTCTCTACTAAAAATACAAAAAACTAGCCGGACGAGGTGGTGGGCGCCTGTAGTCCCAGCTACTTGGGAGGCTGAGGCAGGAGAATGGCATAAACCCGGGAGGCAGAGCTTGCAGTGAGCTGAGATCCGGTCACTGCACTCCAACCTGGGAGACACAGAAAGACTCCATCTCAAAAAAAAAAATAAAAAAAAATACAAATCTTCAAACCTAGATCTTCCAAGAGGATTCTAATGGACATGAAGTGAACCACTGGCCAAAAATGAGAAATTAATATACAAGATGTAATCACAAATTGCCCAGTTCCTAAATGTGATGCTCATAGATAATATGCTTATTTCCACATGCTTTTATCAAGCTTATGACTGGAAAAGAATATCAAGAAAATGACTACAACAGTCATTGCATGGAGTCTCCCTAAACTGGAAAAAAAAGGAAGAAGAAGGAATTAAATTTCATTTTTTTATTGCTGAGCCTATGTGGTATATATTGCTAAAATTCATTGATATCCCTTTCCTTTCTATGTCCAAATAGGAGAATTGTCCCTTCCCACATATGAAGTAAGGCATGGATATATGACTTGCTCTGAGCACTTAAATATGAGCAGAATTGATGTTAGGCATTTCTCGATACATAGAGTCATTTAATTGGTTTTGCTTATCTTTCTAAGTATCTCTTCTCTGACTCCATGATCACAAGATCATATCTACATGTGGATGTACACAATAAGCCATCACATAAATAGCCACTGTTCTGAAGAGATGCTGAGGCTCACACTGAACATCCAAGAAGAACTAAACCTGTAAGATTTATTTTATATTTTTTGTCTCATTTTTTTGTCATTATAACAAAAACTGTATCAGTATCCTGACTGATATAGGATGTGTTCATATTACATTTAGTAAGTAAATTTTATTAAAACAAAACCACACACACACACACACACACACACATACACACACACCCTCAATTCACTGAAAATAGTCTTCCAATTAATTATTTAACTAAAGCAGACATCATTGGTCAGCTAATTCACTTTGAAGAGTAGATCCAGTTACACCTAGGAAATAAAAAATTTCTAACCTTATTTCAGAGAGTACAGTCTCCAAAGAAGTAAAGTGAAAACAATTAAGTGAAATAATCTTCAGTGCTGGAATTATCAAGTAATTAGATTAGCTTTAGGATGCGTGCCACTACACTAGGTGTTATGGGGTTTTCAAAGCTTAAAATTTATCTCCTCTGAACTCTTTGACTCAAAACAACCTTAATTACAATAGTATTTCCCAAGACTAAACCTTATAATGCTATTCAGGACCGAGTTGGTTATTAAAAGATTTCAAAGATTTTTATGGATATGCGTATTTTTTTTTTTTTTTTGAGACAGAATCTTATTGTGTCGCCCAGGCTGGAGTGCAGTGGCGCGATCTCAGCTCACTGCAACCTCCATCTCCTGGGTTCAAGAGTTCTCTTGCCTCAGCCTCCCAAGTAGTTGGGACTTCAGGTGCCAGCCACCACACCTGACTAATTTTTTTTTTTTGTATTTTTAGTAGAGATGGGGTTTCACTATGTTGACCAGGCTAGTCTTGAACTCCTGACCTCGTGATCCACCCACCTCTGCCACCCAAAGTGCTGGGATTACAGGCATGAACCGCCATGCCCGGCCAGTATTATCTTTTAAAAAGCTATTATATTAAAAAGCAAATGCAAACAATGTAACATAATACACATCGTTAGAAGGCATTCAATTTATTCTTACTTTTTATGTGTTGAAGTTCTTATTTTATGTTTGGAATATCTTTCACATGCAATCCATGAGGAATGGGTTTAAATGGGTTCTACTTAAAATTTGAAGGATCCAGAAATATGTTGTAGAGCAGCTCCCTTGAAATAACTTCCTGCATCATTTTAGTCTTGAAATAAATCATCTGGATTAACCTAAGTATTGACTATAAAAGTCAATGGAAAAGTTGATCTTTCAATACTTGTTCTAGGAATTGATAATATTAAGTCTATGTGTATTTGGTGGGGAGTGACATCTTGTTTTTCTTTCTCAGGAAGCATTTAATGTCAGTCTGTTCTGGAAGAATATGGATAACAAAGCCCAAACAGCAAAGACGACCTTTCTTCCACCTTGCTTCATGGTTGTATTAGCTTAATGAGGCAAGTTGTCTTGTTATTCCTTCCATAATTATTTACATTGAGTTTTTTTAATGTGCCAGGAAGTGTTGAGACACTAGGGAGTGTGTGGTACATCAAACAAGATAGAGTGTCTGACTCTGAAGATGTCTTCATGGTAGTGTCACAGATGAACGTTCATCAATCACACAAAGTCATTTAAATGTAAAACTGTTAAATGATTAACAAAGGCAAGATACAGAATATTATAAAAGCATATAGTAGAAAATTGTCTTAATCATGGATATCAGAAAAATCATTCTTATGTTACACACAGACTAATTAGGAATTAATTAAGCACAAGTTCACACACATTCATGTGTACACTTAGCGTTCCAGAAAGAGGAGATTGTAAGTGTAAAGGCCTTGTTTTGAGAGGGAGTTTGGCAATTATGACGCATTAAAGCATAACAGGTATGGCTGGCTGAAGTGGAGTAGTGTAGGGAAATGTAGCTTAAAAAGAGACCAGAGGGTTAAGTTGAGGCTGGGTACTACAGCATTTATTAAGATGTTAAGATATTTTATTCCTCTTTAATTTTTTCCAACCCAGATCTCCATGTTCATTCTCAGTTTTGCAAATAAAAATATCCATATAGCACTACCTGGTTCAGATATTGTTCTAATTTTTATTATCTGTAATACTTTACATAAGCATGAAGAATTGCAGAAAAATGGAGTGGGGAGAAAGAAGGGGGAAAAGCTACTCATACTTATGAGAATTGACTTTAAATATTCTAAGACTATACAGTCACTAATTATTTATTAGTAATGGGTAATTAAAATGCATTGTACATTTACTCTGTGACTTAGCTTTACGTACCCTGTCATTTGGCCAGGCAAATAATTCTATCAGTAACAATTTATTGGTGGGCAACTGAGGCACAATATACCTTAAGTTGTTTACCTAAGGTCACAGAGTTAATTAGTATAAGAGCCAAGATTTCGACTCTGCTCTCTTCAAGTTCAAAGTCCATACAGTTCCCCAATGTACATATTTAGCCCATTTGATAAAAAAATGTCATTACTGGGAGAAAGAGAAAAGAGCGAACTGCCTATGAAGAAAAATCAAGCATTTTTCAACATGTCTTGCCAATCTCTAAATTTATAATATATTCACATGTGTTTACCAAGAAGCTTCAGGGGCAAATACATCCCAGTTTACAAATAACGTTCTACTTTGTTGAATTCTTCCAAATTAGAATGACAAGCTCCTTTTCAATTTCCAGAAGTGCTTATTAAACATCTTAATGATTAAATAGACTAATAACATAGCATAAATACAATGTGGTTTCCTGAAACTTCATCTGATCCCACAAAAGTATTTATAATGAAAGTTGGGTTACTTTGGCATTATTTTATTTTGATCCGCTTACAACATTACTGGTGCTTGGAATGATGTCAATAATATTAATGTGCAAAATTTATCATTTGGTATAATAGTAAAAGCATCATTTTATGCCACATGCAATCCATATTTGTGATAGAAATGGGTTTTTATTATTTCTTCACAAATTTTTCAGAACTTATTCTTTTATAAAATAACTCCAATTAAAGTATTTCAGTAACAACAAAAATATTATGCGTCCTCTTATTGTCATCTCCAATAACAAAGTTTCCAAATTTGTGTAGCTGTGCCTGCTTAGGTATTAAACACAGTAATGCTGCTTATATCTTTTATAAATATTAGGCCAGATATTATCCGCCATGGGAAAACTTTCAAAAGTAAGTTATAAACTTTAAGTATCTATGTAAACTCTCCCAGGACAAAGAAAAAGGAATTAGAAATATTAAAATGAATGTTATAAATACTATTCAATATACTTTTTATTCATAGACTTTATCGTTTAGAGCAGTTTAAGATTTACAGAAAAACTGGGCAGACAATACAGAATCCCCATGTTATGCCCACACGCGCACACAGTTTTCCCTATTATTAGCATCTTATATTACGAGAATACATTTGTTACAATTAAGAACCAATATTTATACCATGTTTTCTTACTAAAGTACATAGTTAATTCAGGTTTTCTTCTTTTTTACTTCTTTTTTTTTTCTGTTTCAGTATCCCATCCAAACTACGATGATACATTTGACCATGTGTCTCCTTAGACTAATATTGGCTGTCAATTTTTTTCAAATTTTCCTTAATTTTTATGACCTTGATGATTTTTAAGAGTTCTGGTTAGGCATATTGCATAAGACATCTCTTTAATAGAATTGTTGATGTGCTTTTATGATCAGAGTGGGATTATAGATTTGAGGGGAGAAGATCACACTGAGGCAAAATGACATTTTCATCACATCATATCAAGGGTACATCTATCAACATGATTTATGACTTTTGATGTTGACCTTGATCACTTGGCTAAGTAGAGTTTGTAATGTTTCTCTACTGTAAAGTTATTCTTCCCTCCCATTCCTTTCCACAGTCAGCTTATTGGAAGGAAGTTACTATGCAAAGTCCACACCTAGGACTGGGGAGTTCAGTTCCCTGTCTTTCAGAGTGAGGTATCCACAAAATTTATTTGGAATTCTTCTGCAAAGGAGAGTTGTCTATTTAGGTTTTTTTTTTTTAATCATTTATTTGTATGGACTCATGAATATTTATAGAAATAAGCTATATTTCTATATATGGGCTATATAAATATATAAATATTTATACTTTGGGCTATAATCCAATATTTTATTTTGTTGCTTAAATTGGTCTATGTTTGGTTTGGGGGAGGTCTTTCAATTAGTTCCAGTGCTCCTTTAACATATTTCTATAAATGGATATTTTGTTTGTTT
Source organism: Macaca fascicularis (assembly GCF_037993035.2). Taxonomy (NCBI): domain Eukaryota; kingdom Metazoa; phylum Chordata; class Mammalia; order Primates; family Cercopithecidae; genus Macaca; species Macaca fascicularis. Next base: position 94,383,904 of record NC_088385.1, read on the forward strand.
ACAGCACTTTCTGGCATCATAAGCAAGAGTCTTTATGTTCATATGGTGTGTTTCCTGCCCCAGTCCTAGACCTAGGCATTTCTCCAGTAAGTCCTGATTTCTTTTAGTGGAGAATGATATTAGAAAGCAAGATCTGTTTGCTAGGTATGCTCATGGATACTGCTGGGTCATTTTTGTTAGGCTATCTCAGTTGAAAGAAAGGAAACATGCATGTCTCATTAACTGGTATATATAGAAATATTTGTAGGCATTTTTATATGTAACTATTTATATTTATATTAAGTAAGATATGTTTGTATTGTTGTCTCCAACTCTAATACACACCCACATTGATCACTCTAGCCTTCTCCCCTTTATTATCTGTAAATTTCCATGCTAAAAATAAGAAACCTGATCCCCACTATCCATTTACGCAATTTTTCAATTTAAATATACTTGGATAGCAGCGTAAGAGTTTTTAACCCACACTCATCAAAAACAACTTTACCAACTAGAATACAGTGCTTATGCACAGTTTATTTTGTCTTTAGTCATTTCCAAAGTCAGTTAGGTCAGCACCTTTTCATCTTCCCACTTTGGTGAGATTGGTTCATACATTTGTAATATGGTTAGATTACATCATCACAGTCTGCATTCTTTCCTGGGATTCCCCAACCTCCTAAGGATTTTTTAAAATTTACATATATTAAGGCTTACTCTTTATGTTGTAAAGTTGTACCAGTTTGAACAAATACATAACATCATGTATCCACCATTACAGTATCATACAGAATACTTTTATTACCATGTTATCTTTATTATTATTATTATTATTATTATTTGAGACAGAGTCTTGCTCTGTCTCCAGACCGGAGTGCAGTGGTGCAATCTCGGCTCACTGCAACCTCCGCTTCCCAGGTTCAAGCGATTCTTCTGCCTTAGCCTCCTGAGTAGCTGGGGCTACAGGTGCGTGCCACTATGCCCAGCTAATTTTTGTATTTTTAGTAGAGACAGGGTTTCACCATGTTGGCCAGGATGGTCTCCCTCTCTTGACCTTGTGATCTGCCCACCTCGGCCTCTCAAAGTGATGGGATTACAGGCATGAGTCACTGCGCCTGACCTACCATGTTATTTTTAATCAGTGGTAATAGTCATATTAGAACAAAAAATTATTGATATTTACGAGGACCCTTGAAAAATATAATATTCAAAATGAATTTTTTATTATTTATTAATCGTGATTGGGATCAATGCTAAACTTACTATTATTGATATTATTATCAAAATTATTATAATTATTAAGCCATATTCTACATAGGGGCTAATTAAAACTCTAGGCCCTTGCTGTGAACTTTTAGCCAATGATATCAGAACATTTACTAATTTTTAGTGCTCCAGTGAAGTGTTGTATTACAAGTCAAATTCATTACAACTTCAAGGAATAGTTTGTATATATTTTGTTGTCCCGGAACAATATTATTTTAAATGACTGCACAGTTTATAGCTTGAAGATATTTGAATACAATTTTTGTTTGAACAATACTTTTATTACTTTTGAGTAAGTCTTTCTTTTGACCATGAGTTCATGAGAACTGTGAACAGCAATATGCTTTGCAACAACTGAAGAAGCAAAGAACACTTATTTTATTGGATCTATGTAGTAAGTAATGAAATAATGGAACTGTAAAATAGTTTGGAGAGAAAGCAATTAAAATGATATCTCTAAATTTTGACATACTATTAAATAAACCTGATTAGTTCTATAACCCAGGATTCAAGACTTCATAATTCTTAGAATGTCAGGTTTGAAATACAAACAAAAAAACTATCTTCTTTTAAAACTGTTGTCACTCATAGAAAGCCTCTTCCACAACACCAATGTATTTCTGCATAAGTTACTATGTCTGCTTTCATGTCTTTTAATCTTAGATTTTATCTTGAAAATATTTGAGGCCTTACATGTATCAAAGAAGTGGTATAAACATGTATGTCATATGGCACATGACATTTTTGTTCTTTAATCAGTGATTCTAAATGTTGGTATCTTTGTATTAAAAAATAATTGCTTCTCCATATGCAAAAATGGAATTAGTTTCGTAATATGAGAAACATTTTCTAACACAAAGATTAAAAACACAGTGAATTGTCTTTGGAAACAATTACTCCATCACTGGATGAATTCATCAAACAAACAATTTATAACCACATATGAACATTTGTTAAACATCATGCTATGAGATCAGAATATAAAAAAAGAAAAGCATTGAGTACTGGTCCACAATGTGCATATTTTCTGAAAAAGTAGACAATATAAATAAGACATAAATAAAATGTTGTAATGAATGGTATAAGTTCAATTACACAAAAATGTACAGGTTGGTACTAGAGCCCAAAGTAGGAATAAGCCAAATTGGAATGTTAGTTGTTCTCCTTCCTTCCTTCTTTCCTTTTTGAACACTTTTAATATTTCATTTAGAACAGAGGTAGAAATGAAGTAGGAGCACATAGGTAAAAATTTTAAATGGAACTCTCTGTGAGCGTTTTAGATTTTTCACTGTAAAATATTTGGCTATGTATATACTTGGAGGAAAGACATAATTTTCCAGTGAATTTAATGAAAAATCAATTATAACAAACTAAAAATAAGGGGAAAAATTAATTATGGAACGGTCCCTGGTTGACTATGGCAAAGAAGAAACACATAGCATAAAAGAAAACATGTGCCAGGTGCGATGACTCATTCCTGTAATCCCAGGACTTTGGGAGGCTGAGGCGGGTGCACCACTTGGGGTCAGGAGTTTGAGACCAGCCTCGCCAACATGGTGAAACCCTCTCTCTACCAAAAATACAAAAATTAGCTGGGTATGGGGCTGAATGCCTGTAATCCCAGCTACTCAGGAGGCTGAGGCACAAGAATTGCTTGAACGTGGGAGGCGGAGGTTGCAGTAAGCTGAGAATGCTCCACTGAGCTTCAGCCTTGGTGACAGAATGAGACTCAGTCTCAAAAACAATAAACAAATAAAGAAAACATGCTATCTCTCAGAATTTATTGTCTATTATACTATACTCCTTTTTGCCCACTCTGTTCCAATCACATTTACACCTTTGCTCATCTTCATGAAAGCTGAATATAATTCTTTTTCTTTGTATTTGTTGTTCCTGTGTCCAGAAGAGTATTTTCCTCAAAGATCTGAATAGTATTCTTCAGTTCTCTGTTCAAATGTCCCTTTATCAGAAAGTCTCACAGAGCCAACCTCTGTTTTTAAATATGGGCATATTTTCTCTCCATCATTTTATCCTTCTTTGCTTCTCTTTGCAGCACATTTTACCACCATATATCTATTTACTTCACATGCATACTCACTTATTTTCTTATTGTCTCTCTTCCCCAACTAGAATCAAAGAGCAGAATCACTGTCTGATTCATTGCTCTATCATTTGTACCTACAATAGCACATGAGAAATAGTGAATGCTCATGATGTGTCTGTTGAATGAATGGACACAGTTCCTCTCAAGCTGGAAATAAAATCAATTCTGGAAAAAACTTCAGGGAACATATTTTGTATGATGAATCATTGCATTTAGACTGGCTACAGATAAAGCATGATGGATTGGGAAATTAGAGCTGATTTTGGGAACTATATGTCACAAAACAGATGAAGAAAGAAACAAAAGGTAAATTTAAGAATAGCTATGATTAAGGAAAATATAATCAGAGTTATGACCCAACTCTTGATAGTGGATAAGATTTTTGTAATAAAATATATAAAGTGACAACATGTATGAATACGGAGAATGTAAAAGAAGGTAATTCAAGTAGATAAGGAACTCAGAAACTTAGTGCCATTATTATTCATTTCATTGAAGCCTAGATCAATATTCCCATATAGCATCACAATAATGGTATTGAGAATGGATAAAAAAGGGGATTGGCACTTTGGGTGAATATTTGAAAGACAATAATTGAGAATTATGATAACAGAACAAAAATAGACAAATGGCAGTCAGAAATAACTCAAATTCTGATGTTCTTTTGAAATAAAAGTTGGAATGCTTTATCTCACTTATTTCAAGAGAAGGTATGTTTTAGAGGAAAGTAAAATTTTAGTAGTGATATGAAGAAATAACGATTTTAAAGATAAAAATGAGAGAATTTGAAAGTATTTATTCACAAAGGAAAGACAACTAGAAACAAGTTGTGTGTGTATGGGAATGGGCCTGGATTTGGGAAGGTTTCAAGTATAGAGGCAGAAAAAAAAAATGTGTAGCAATGTTCTTAGAATGCTAAGTAGGAGAAAATAAAACTACTGTGTGAAAAATTATTTTGTAATTTAAAATGCCTTATACAAATGCAATAGAATAAATTATACATAGGGATAAAAGCATGTTTTAAAAAACTTTTTTTTTTTTTTTTTTTTTTTTTGGCCAGTAAGCACGTCACCTCATATTCATCTTCTCTGCCTCATTTCCTGTTAACCACACTAGTTTACTGTTGCTTTGGAGAGACACCAAACTCCTACTTGACCTCAAAGTCTTTGCAGCTACTATATTTCTACTTGCTTTATTAAATTTCCTAATTTATCTACACAAATGACTCTTTATAAACTTACTCAAGTATCACCTAACCACTGTGATAAGATACAGGAAATACTACATCCAGTAAGATCCTTCATCTAGTGGAGTAGATTGGAGAGTAAATAAGTAACCAGATGCATGTTATAATATGGGTAGGAACTGAGAGCATATAGGAATTACATATTATCCAAGCTTTAAAAGTGAGAAAAGCTATCATCTAGGCTGCATCCTAGTGATGAGTTGATATTATAAGCAAATGATTCAAGAACATTCGACAGAATATAAGAAGATTGAAAGGTGGGAGACAATATAGTTCATGCAAAAACTACACAATAGCTGGAACATGGAAAATGTGCCTGTATTTACATGTAGAGAACACTCTGAAACTATTTCTGGCAAAAACAGGCATTAAAAATCAACTATTATCTGTTATTATATCACAACTGGTGTCTCTGTTTCCACTTTTTCTTCCCTAGTGTCTACGTTCCACTTGGCAGCCATAGTAATTATTCTAAAAAGTAGAATATATCATACCATTCCCTTCATTAAATACTCTGGTGAACACTCCAGCCACATTGGCCTCCACATCTTTTCCCTGAAACATCAAGCACACATCACACAGAGACTTGGCACCAGTTGTTTTCTTCTGAATATTATCATGAGTTTTTCCATGCGCTACACTTTAACTTCATTCTCTGTTTTAATTGTGACTCCTCAAAGTGGCCTCAGCTGACAACCCATCTAAAATGACTACTCTCTCCCATCCTCTTATCACTGCATCACCTGTGGCTGTCTCTGTATTCATTCTGATATGGTTTGGGTCTGTGTCCCCACCCAAATCTCATGTCAAATTCTAATTCCCAATGTTGGAGACGGGGCTGGTGGGAGATGATTGATTCATGGGGGGTGGATTTCCTCCTCAGTGCTGCTGTCATGATAGTGAATGAGTTTTCATGAGATTTGGTTATTTAAAGGCATGTATCACCTTCCCCCTCCCTTGCTTCCTTCTGCTCCAGCCATGTAAGATGTGCCTTCTTCCCCTTTATCTTCTGTCATAATTGTAAGTTTCATGAGGTCTCCCCAGCCATGCTTCCTGTACAGCCTACAGAACCATAGGCCAATTAAACCTCTTTGCTTTATAAATTACCCAGTCTCAGGTATTTCTTTATAGCAATGTGAAAAGGGACTAATACATAAAACTGGTATCCAGGAGTGGGTCATTGCTGTAAAGATGCCTAAAATTTGGAAGCAGTTTAGAAACTGGGTAATCAGCAGAGGTTGGCACACTTTGGAGGGTTCAGAAGAAGACAGAAAGATGAAAGTTTGGAACTTCCTAGAGACTTGTTGAATGGTTTTGACCAAAATGTTGATAGTGATATGGACAGAGATGGTCAGGCTGATGAGGTCTCACATGGAGATAAGGAACTTATTGGGAACTGGAGCAAAAGTCACTTTTGTTACACATTAGCAAAGAACCTGGCAGCATTTTCACGGAAGAAATTGAAGCAGACTGCAGAAACTTGCATAACTAAAAAGGGTAATTACAATAGTCAAGACAATGGTAAGAAAGAAAACCCTGGAGGCACTTCAGAGACTTTTGGGCCAGACACTCCCATCACAGACAGTCTCATCACAGGCTTTTGCCCAGAAGCATAGGAGGACAGAGTGGTTTCATGGGCCAGGCCCAGGGCCCTGCTGCCCTGCACAGTCTTGGGACACTGTTTCCTACATTACAGCTGCTCCAGCTGCAGCCTAGGCTTAAAGGGACCTGGAGAATTAGGCTGCTGCTTCAAAGGGTATAAGCCATAAGCCTTGGCAGCTTTAATGTCAAGCCTGCAGGTAGACAGAATACAAAAGTTTAAGCTTGGGAGCCTCCACTAGATTTCAGAAGATGTATAGACAAGTCTGGATGTACAGGTAAAAGTCTACTGCAAGGGCAGAGCCCCCATGGAGAACCACTACTAGGGCTGTGTGGAAGGAAAATGTGGGATTGGAGCCCCCACACAGGGTCCCTACTGGGGCACTACCTAGTGGAGCCGTGGGAACACAGCCATTGTCCTTCAGACTCCACAATGGCAGATTCATTGACAGCCTGCCCCGGGCACCTGGAAAAGTGACTGGCAATCAATGCCAGCCCGTGAGAGCAACCATGGGAACTGAGCCCTGCAGAGGCACAGGGTTGAACCTTCCCACGGCCTTGAGAGACCACCCCTTGTGTCAGAGTGGCCTGGAGGTGAACATGGAGTCAAAGGGGATTATTTTGGAGCTTTAAGATTTAATGACTGCTCTGCTGGGTTTTGGACTTGCATGGAACCTATAGTCCCTTTCTTTTGGTCAATTTCTCCCTTTCGGAGTGAAAGCATTTACCCAATGCCTATGGCCCCATTGTATCTCTAACTTTTGTTTAGAAGTAACTAACTTTTGTTTGTTTTGTTTTGTTTTAATTTTGTGGGCTCATAGGCAGAAGGGACTAGCTTTGTCTCAGATAAGACTTTGGACTTTTGAGTTAATGCCCGAATGAGTTAACACTTTGGGAGACTGTTGGGAAGGCATGATTGTATTTTGAAATGCACGAAGGACATAAGATTTGGAAGGGGCTACGGGCAGAATGATATGGTTGGGTCCGCATCCCCACCGAAATCTCATGTCAAATTGTTCCAAGACCCAACTGAGGGTCAGGCTGCTATTTCTCATGTCCCAGTAATGAGATGCAGATGAACTGGGGAGGAAGAGTTTTTATTTCTCCACCCAGTTAAAGGGAGAAGACCTGGAAATTATCACCAGACTGACTCAAAATTACAAAGTTTTCCAGAGCTTACGTATCTTCTAAGCTATATGTCTACATGTAAATTTGCATTCATCTAAAGACATAAGTGATTAACTTTGAAGACCTTCCTCTGGAGCCTTTGTAAATTTACTTTATGTAAATGGGTCTAGGTGCTGGGGTGATTACTCTTATCTTGTCTCATGCAAAATCATGGAGGTTTTAGGGGGTCCTTCAGACCCCCAATAAACTTGTTTGTGGAGGCCTGGGAAGTGTCTTCAGACCCACAATGAAACTTGTTTAATTCAAACTGGGTCCTCTTAAGAATTCCTTAGGTATTTTTTCATGCTTTAAGGACCAGGAAATGCCGAGGCAAAAGCCTTGATGGGCATTTGTTATATCCCAACCATTGTATAAGGGCACGGGCTTTTAGTATTTAACTTAACGACTCAGTCACTACTTAAACAGTTGTTAGTATGGCCTGGCTTGCCACAAAATTGTAATCCCCAGTGTTGGAGTTGGGGCCTGATGGGAGGCAATTGGATCATAGTGGTGGATTTCTGCTCAGGCCTACTCTGATGATAGTAAGTAAGTGGGTGCTCATGAGATTTGGTTTTTTAAAATTGTGTAGCACCTTCCCCCTTTATCTCTTCATCCTTCTCCAACCACGTAAGATGTGTCTGCTTTCCCTTTTCATTCTACCATGATTGTAAGTTTCCTGAGACTTCCCCAGCCATGCTTCCTATACAGCCTGCAGAACTTTGAGCCAATTAAACCTCTTTTCTTTATAAATTATCCAGTATCAGGTATTTCTTTGTAGCAGTGAGAGAATGGACTAGTATACCATCCTTGATATGATTGTCATAAGGGTAGAAACTTTGTCTATTTTTTTACAGTGCTATATCCTCAGTATATATAACAATGCCTAAAACATAATGCATGTCAAGACCACTTTGCTGAATTAATGAATAAACAAGCACATATTTGTTGAAATAATTAATAAACACATGTTTGTTGAAGAAATCAACAAATTATGGTGGAGATATAAGCAAGAGTTACGTATGTTAAATGATTTTGTGTTTTGAGTCAAGAAGTTTACCTTTTATTTTAAGGAAATGGGACACTAAAAAAATCTTTTGCAGGAGTGACTTGATCAGATTTTTATTTATAAAAGATGACGATGGCTAGAGAGTAAAATTACAGTCAGGGTCCGATATGGTTTGGCCGTGTCCCCACCCAGATCTTATCTTGAATTGCAGTTTTCATAATCCCCATGTGTTGTGGGAGGGCTCGGTGGGAGGTAATTGAATCGTGGAGTTGGTTATTCCCATGCTGTTCTCGTGATAGTGAGTGGGTTTTATAAGGGGCTTTTCCCCCTTTGATTGGCACTTCTCTCTCTTGCAGCCGTGTGAGGAAGGATGTGCCTGCTTCCCCTTCCACCATGATCATAAGTTTCCTGAGGCCTCCCAAGCCCTGCAGAACTGTGAGTCAAGTAAACCTTTTTCCTTTATAAGTTACCCAGTCTCGGGAAGTTCTTTATAGCAGTGTGAGAATGGACTAATACAGGGTGCCTAGGTAAAAAGACTGGGGAAATAATACAGGCAGGAGAGGAGGAAACCTAGATAAAGATAATGGCAGTGGCAAAGGAGTCATGTCTTGGAGACACTTAAAAATAATTAGTGATTGACTGGTCTGGAGTTAGCGTAGACACTGAACTAGAAAAGGTCATCAGTGTATACTCAGCATTTAGCTTAAGTAGTTGCACTGGTGGTGGGAATATTTTGCTAAGATCCAAAAACCAGGAGGCATTACTTCATTAGGGGAGGTTTGAGTGTTTGGGTCATACTGCATTTCAAGAGAGGCAGGAAATAACAACAAGCAGTTGGATAAATAAGACAGGAGTTTGGGAGGAAAATCTCAGACTAGAAATATATATTTGGGTATCATGAATGTGGAGCTAGTAACTGAAGTGATATCTTATCCCAAAGATAATAAGTAAAGAGAAAGGAGGGACCTAAAAGCAATATTCAAAAAAGCACAGACACATAAGGAATTGGGAAAGAACAAGAAGCCCACAAAAGACACCAAGAAAAAGAAAATTTAAAAAGAGACAATTTCAAGAAAGAATGAGTGGTCAACAGAATCAAAACAGGCAAAAAGTGAAAAAAAGGACGGCAACATATGTTTCATTCTTTTTAGCAGTTGAGAGGTCGCTATGGGGAGTAGATAGAAGTAGAACACAGATTTCAGAACATATCTTAGTAAATATTATGGAAGATCATGAAAAACACACATTTAGATTACTTAACCATAAAGAGGAAGGGAGATACAGGGCCTTAGAGAAGAAGCGATGTCAAGTAGAAAGGGTATTTTATAATGGAAGACACTCAAGTCTGTTTAAACAAAGACTGAAAGTAAATAACAGACAAAAAAAAATGTAGCTAATACATGAAAGTAAGTGTAAATGTAAAAGAATTGGGAAAAGGAGGTGCCATTCAGGACACAGCTGGAGTGTTGACTTTGGATTTGACAAAAGAAATCTATTTGTTTTTCTAAAATGTTAGGAAGAAAGGATGAATGGGCTTCAATTCGAGGACATGTTTACAGAGGGCATTTCACTAAGTAAGTGTAAGCCACTGTATGAAGAGAAAGATAAGTTGTTAGCAGGCTGAAGGGAAAAGGTTTAAAACAGTTGCTGGTGGGAAGGACTTACTGAAGAAATTTAAATAATTTTATAGCAGAAACTGATAACCCGATTGAGGGGAGAAACAAGTAGTGACACCAACCTGAGAGAATACATGAATTATTTCAGCACAACACCCAGGTGTAGAAGCAGAGAAAACAATCGATTGTTGTGTTAGCATTTTCACCACAAAAAGAAAAGAAAGGAAAAGGCGGGAAGGCAGAAAAAATGTGAGATATCCGCAAAAGTGCATTAAAATGGTAAACATTGGGATTAGGACTTAAATACAAGAGGGAGTTGACGGACACAAAGAACGAAAGACATCGAATAAGTCAAAGTTTAACCAAGTTAATCATACAGAATCTGGAAATTACATGATAGCATTTTTTTTTCTTCAGGCTAAAATTGAATCAGAATTCTGAAATAAAATATGGTGATTAGGGGTGGGAATAAAAGTAATCATTTGTATTTGTCCCAGCTTCATAAACTTGGCCCCTGAAGGTAGTGGGACGTTTCTTCATTTTAAATTAATACTGGAAGTATTGGTTTTATGGCAAATCTATTTTGCTATACCTGATATTAATAGGTCGCTGAAAATTATAATAATTCTATTTAACATTACACAGTCTCACCTTATCAAGCTACTCCCTGGAATACAAAGTGCTCATGACAGCCCCCAGTTTTCTTTTTGGCATTGTCAGACTCATAGAAAAATATTTTGCATTCTTACTGGTATCTCAACCTTGGCAGAATGCCCACTTCTTACATCTGCTTTCCTTCTACCAATGTCTGTTTCCAACTGAGAGTCTCAGATTTTGATATATAACGCTTTTGCTATGTCAGGAAAAATAGGAAAAAGTTGTCTTAGTTAAGAAAAATGTTATCTTGGTTACAGATATAAGAACGCATGCCTCACTTAAATTATAAATCACAAATTTTATTTAGTAGATGCTCCTTAGTCTCCATACTGGGCCCAGCCAATGTAATTTTCTAACATTCTAATGTAAACTTGGGAAAAAATGGGAAAAGAAAAGAAATTCAAAATAGGAATTAGATATTTTTTCCTTACAAAAGCATATAAGTTCTTTTATAAAAGCAGTAACTATGAAATGTATGAAATATTTGAACTTGACCCTAGTTAACTCATAATTGGTCTGCGTGTGTGTGTGTATGTATGATTGTGAGTGTATACATGTATGGCACACACATTATACATATATGTCTATTTGTAAATATATATGTACATATACACCTATGTGTTTATATGTAGATGTTATATATATTGTGGATACTGTATTATATATACTATTTACATGCTATTGTTTAAATTTACATATATACATACAGGTTTTAATTATAAAATCCTTTTAATTTTTTTCATCTCCCATCTTGGTGACAGCCCAAATTGAACATATCATTAATATTTCTTAGTTGCATGCAACAGAAGCTAATTAGTATATTTAACTGCCCCCCTACCTTCAAATAAGAAAAAAAGAACACATTACAAAAATACTGGGTTACTGGTGGAATATGCAGGAGAAACAACTCAAATTATACCATGGCACTGATTCTGAAGACTAATACTGCAGCTACTGACACCCACATTGCCACTAAACTGAAAGCCCTAGACACTATACTGTCTATTGATTTGCAAAGTTGGCTCTCTTTGGAAATAAAAAGATTGACGACTGCTCTGACACTTAATTTGATAGTTTCCGTGTAGTTCCTGCTGCTTTGTATCATTGACTTATGTTCAAAGTGTGCCAGCAGATGCATCAGTTCTGTAGCGCCTCAGGCACTATACCACACACTAAATAAAAAGAGCCTAGGAAAAAAGAGATTATTTTTATAGAATAAAATTTCACTTTGGGAATTTCTATTTCATCAGGGAAAGGAAACAAATGTCATGAAAACTTATTCTGCTAATAGTCTTTTTTTATTATACTTTAAGTTCTGGGATACATGTGCAGAACATCTAGGTTTGTTACATAGGCATACACATGACATGGTGGTGCATTGCACCCATCAACCTGTCATCTACATTAGGTAGCTGAACCAGCCTTGCATCCCATGGATGAAGCCGACTTGATTGTGGTGGACAAGCTTTTGGATGTCCTGCTGGATTTGGTTTGCCAGTATTGTATTGAGGATTTTTGCATGGATGTTCATCAGGGATATTAGCCTGAAATTTTCTTCTTTTTGTTTTTTTCTCTTCCTAGTTTTGGTATCAGGATGATGCTGGCCTCATAAAATGAGTTAGGGAAAATTTCCTCTTTTTCTATTGTTTGAAATAGTTTGAGAAGGCATGGTACCAACTCCTCTTTGTATCACTGATAGAATTACTCTGTGAATCCGTCTGGTCCTGGGCTTTTTTCAGTTGGTAGGCTATTAGTTATTGCCTCAATTTCAGAATTTGCTATTGGTCTATTCAGGGATTTAATTTGTTGCTGGTTTAGTCTTGGGAGGGTATATTTGTCCAGTGATTTCTGCATTTCTTCTAGATTTTCTAGTTTATTTGTTATTTAGAGTTAGAGTACTCTCTGATGGTTGGTTGTAGTTCTGTGAGATCAGTGGTGATATTCCCTTTATCAAATGTTATTGTGCCTATTTGATTCTTCTCTCTTTTCTTCTTTATTAATCTGGCTAGTGGTCTATCTATTTTTTTAATCTTTTCAAAAAACCAGCTCCTGGATTCATTGATTTTTTTACCAGTGTTTTGTGTCTCTATCTCCTTCAGTTCTGCTCTGATCTTAGTTATTTCTTGTCTTCTGCTAGCTTTTGAATTTGATTGCTCTTGCTTCTCTAGTTCTTTTGATTGTGATGTTAGGGTGTTGATTTTAGATCTTTCCCACTTTCTCCTGTGGTCATTTAGTGCTATAAATTTCCCTCTAAACACTGCTTTAGCTGTATCCCAGAGATTCTGGTACCTTATGTCATTGTTCTCGTTGGTTTCAAAGAACTTATTTATTTCTGCCATAATTCCGTTACTTACCCAGTAGTCATTCAGGAGCAGGTTGTTCAGTTTCCATGTAGTTGTGTGGTTTTGAGTGAGTTTCTTTATCCTGAGTTCTAATTTTATTGCACTGTGGTCTGAGAGGCTGATTTTTACAGTTTCCATTCTTCTGCATTTGTTGAGGAGTGTTTTACTTCCAATTATGTGCTCAATTTTAGAATAAGTGCAATGTGTTTATGAGAATAATGTATATTTTGGTGACATGGGGTGGAGAGTTCTGTAGATGTCTATTAGGTCCACTTGATCCACAGCTGAGTTCAAGTCCTGAATAACCTTGTTAATTTTCTGCCCATTGATCTGTCTAATATTGACAGTGGGGTGTCAAAGTCTCCCACTATTGCTGTGTGGGAGTCTAAATCTCTTTGTAGGTCTCTAAGAATTTGCTTTATGAATCTGTGTGCTCCTGTATTGGGTGCATATATATTTAGAATAGTAGTTCTTGTTGCATTGATCCCTTTACCATTATGTAATGCTTTTCTTTGCCTTTTTTGACCTTTGTTAGTTTAAAGTCTATTTTATCAGGGACTAGGATTGCAACCCCTGCTTTTTTGCCTTCCCTTTGCTTGGTAAATATTCCTCCATCCTTTTATATTGAGTCTATGTGTGTCTTTGTACATGAGATGGGTCTCCTGAATACAGCACATCAATGGGTCTTGATGCTTTATCAAATTTGCCAGTCTGTGTCTTTTAATTGGGGCATTTAGCCCATTTACATTTACGGTTAATATTGTTATATGGGAATCTGATCCTGTCATTATGGTGCTAGCTGGTTATTTTGCCCATTAGTTGATGCAGTTTCTTTGTAGTGTCTATGGCCTCTACAATTTGATATGTTCTTACAGTGGCTCCTACTTGTTTTTCCATTACATATTTAGTGCTTCCTTCAGGAATTCTTATAAGGCATGCCTGGTGGTGACAAAGTCTCTCAGCATTTGCTTGTCTGTAAAATATTTTATTTACTCTTTGCTTAAGAAGCTTAGTTTGTCTGAATATGAAATTCTGGGTTGAAAATTATTTTCTTTAAGAATGTTGAAAACTGGCCCCCACTCTTTTCTGGCTTGTAGGATTTCTGGAGAGAGATCCACTGTTAGTCTGATGGGCTTCGCTTTGTGGGTAACCTGACCTTTCTCTCTGGCTGCCCTTAACATTTTTTCCTTCATTTCAACCTTGGTGAATGTGATGATTATGTGTCTTGGGGTTGCTATTCTCGAGGAATATCTTTGTGGTGTTCTCTGTATTTTCTGAATTTGAATGTTGGCCTGTGTTGCTAGGTTGGGGAAGTTCTCCTGGATAATAGCTTGAACAGTGTTTTCTAACTTGGTTCCATTCTCCTCATCAATTTCAGGTACACCAATCAAACACAGGTTTGGTCTTTTCACATTGTCCCATATTTCTTCGAGGCTTTGTTCGTTCCTTATTCTTTTTTCTCTAATCTTGTCTTCATGCTTTATTTCATTAAGTTGTTTTTCAATCTTTAATATCCTTTCTTCCACTTGATTGATTCAGCTATTGATACTTGTGTATGCTTCATGAAGTTCTCGTGCTGTGTTTTTCAGCTCCATCAGGTCATTTATATTCTTCTCTAAATTGGTTATTCTAGTTAGAAGTTCCTCTAACCTTTTTTCAAGGTTCTTAGCGTCTTTTCATTGGGTTAGAACATGGTTCTTTAGCCCAGAGGAGTTTGTTATTACCGACATTCTGAAGCCTACTTCTGTCAATTCGTCAAACTCATTCTCGGTCCAGTTTTGTTCCCTTGCTAGCAAGGAGTTGTGATCCTTTGGAGGAGAAGAGGCGTTCTGTTTTCTGGAATTTTCAGTCTTTTTGCACTGGGTTTTCCTCATCTTCATGGATTTACCTACCTTTGGTCTTTGATATTGGTGACCTTCAAATGAGGTTTCTGTGTGGACATACTTTTTGTTGATGCTGATGGTATTCCTTTCTTTTTGTTAGTTTTCCTTCTAACAGGTCCCTCTGCTGCCAGTCTTCTGGAGTTTGCTGGAGGTCTGCTCCAGACCCCGTTTTCCTGGGTATCACCAGCACAAGCTGCCGAACAGCAAAGATTACTACCTGTTCCTTCCTCTGGAAACTTTGTCCCGCAGGGACTCCTGCTAGATGCCAGCCAGAGCTCTCCCGTATGAGGTGTCTGTCAATCCCTGCTGGGAGGTTTCTCCCAGTCAGGAGGCATGGGGGTCAGGGACCCATTTGAGGAGGCAGTCTATTTCTTTTTCTTTTTTTTTTTTTTTTTTTTTTTTTGACAGTCTAGCTCTGTCACCCAGGGTGGAGTGCAGTTGTGCAATTTTGGCTCACTGCAACTCTGCCTCCTGGGTTCAAGCAATTCTCCTGCCTCAGCTTCCCAAGTACCTGGGATTACAGGTGCCCACCACCACACCCAGCTAATTTTTGTATTTTCAGTAGAGACAGGGTTTCACTGTGTTGGCCAGGCTGGTCTCAAACTCCTGACCTCATGATCCATCTACCGTGGCCTCCCAAAGTACTGGAAAGCATGAGACACCATGCCCAGCTGGCAATCTGTTTCTTGGCAGAGCTTGAGCACTGTGCTGGAAGATTGGCTGCTCTCTTCAGAGCTGGCAGGCAGGAAGGTTTAAGTCTCATAAAACTGTGTCCATTTGTGGTGGATTTGTGGTCTTGCTGACTTCAAGAATGAAGCCATAGACCTTCACGGTGAGTGTTACAGCTCTTAAAGATGGCCCGGACCCAAAGAGTAAGTGGTAGCAATAATTATTGTGAAGAGCGAAAGAACAAAGCTTCCACAGCATGGAAGGGGAGCTGAGGGGGTTGCTGCTGCTGGTTGGGGTGGCCAGCATTTATTCCCTTATTTGTCCCCTCCTATGTCCTGTTTCTGTCCTATCAGAATGCCCTCTTCTCAATCCTCCCCATGATTGGCTACTTTTAGAATCCTGCTGATTGGTCCATTTTACAGAGTGCTGATTGTTCTGTTTTACAGAGTGCTGATTGGTGCATTTTACAAACTTCTTGCTAGCTACAGAATGCTGATTGGTTCATTTTTACAGAGCACTGATTGGTGCATTTTACAATCCCCTTGTAAGACAGAAAAGTTCTCCAAGTTCCCAGTTGACCCAGGAAGTCCCACTGGCTTCACCTCTCAATCCCTCCTCTAAACAGGACACCCCAACTGCTGTTGGGAATTGGGTGATGACCTCTCTAGCTACTTCCTGCTGGATAGGGGTGAAGAAGGGGCCCTGCAGTTGTTGTGTCCTTCAGAGGGGAACTCTCTAGGCCAGTCAGAGGGCCAGTGGGTCAGTTCAGGGGTCCTCAGAAGAAGTTGTGAGTAGAGCTCATTTGGGGTTCCACTTGTAAGACCATCTGTAGCTTGATGGCCTCAATCTTGGAGGAAACAAGTTTGATGAGGAGGTTAAAAATACAGGGCCCAAAGGTGTGTAATAGCAAGATGGCTGTCATGGGACCTAGAAAGGGGAGAAGCCATGTCACCCAACTCCAGAGGTTCGTATCAGAATTTGAAAGGCATTGTCTGATTTCAGAAGCCTTTTCCTGTAAATGCCAGGTGGCATCTCATACCATCCCTGATTGGTTAGTGTAAAAACAACACTCTTTCCCTGAGAAGGTGCAAAGTCCTTCTTTCTCTGCAGTGAGGAGGTCTAGGCCTCAGCGGTTTTGGAGAGTCACTGCTGCCAAAGAGTCTATCTGGGATGCCGTGATTGGTGCATTTTACAATACCATTGTAAGACAGAAAAGTTCTCCAAGTCCCCCCCTTGCCCCCAGGAAGTCCAGCTGGCTTCACCTCTCACCCACAGCTGCCCTTCTCCCCGGTGCTCTGTCCCAGGGAGTTGGGAGTTTTATCTATTAGCTCCTTACTGGGGTTGCTGCCTTTCTTTTAGAAATACGCTGCCCAGAGGGGAAGAATCTAGCAAGGCAGTCTGACTACAGCGGATTTGCTGAGCTGCAGTGGGCTCCACCCAGTTTGAAGTTACCAGAGGTTTTGTTTAAACTGTGAGGGGAAAACAGCTTACTCAAGCCTCAGTAATGGTGGACACCCCTCCCCCCGACCAAGCTGGATCATCCCCGGTCAACTTCATACTGCTATGCTGGCAGCAAGAATTCAAGCCTGTGGACCTTAGCTTTCTGGGCTCCATGGGGGTAGGGTCTGCACCTGACTTCAGCCCCCTTTCCAGGGGAGTGAACGGTTCTGTCTCGCCGGCATTCCAGGTGACACTGGGGTATGAAAAACAAAAAACAAAACAAAACAAAAAACTCCTGCAGCTAGCTCAGTGTCTGCCCATATGGCCACCCAGTTTTGTGCTTGAAACCCAGGACCCTAGTGGCGTAGGTATCCGAGGGAATCTCCTAGTCTGTGGGTTGTGATGACCATGGGAAAAGTGTAATATCTGGGCTGGAGTGCACCATCCCTCACGACAAGATCCCTCCTGGTTCCCTTGGCTAGGGGAGGGAGTTCCCCAACCCCTTTAGTTTCCCAGGTGAGGTGACTCCCCACCCTGCTTCGGCTCACCCTCCGTGGGCTGCACCTACTGTCTTACCAGTCCCAATGAGATGAGCCAGGTACCTAATTTGGAAATGCAGAAATCACCTGCCTTCTGTGTTGATCTCACTGGGAATGCAGACCAGAGTTGTTCCTATTCTGCCATCTTGCCAGCCCCTCCTCATAGTAATTTTTTCATTTTACTAATTCATAGGATTCAGGAGCAAATAGAAGTAAGAAAAAGTTTTCACTCTTTCCAAGAGAGAGGAATTTTAAAATTTTCCTTTTAATATATAAAATCAACAAATCAGGACTTGAAAACAAATGAGCATGGCAGAATTATAGGTATGTTTACATATTTCTGAACACATAAGAAGAGAGTCATCCTGCAAATTTTTATCATTTTATCAATCCATTAATTAATATGCTGCAATACTATTTTCTCTTCTTTTTCAACTACATTCCCTCTTCTAACTTAACAATCAGGCAGAGACCAGTTAATCAAATAAAAACCATATCTGTTATTTTATTCACAATCGTTAAATATAAGAAATGAATTAAATAAGTTTTAAAGAATATTTTTTAAGTAACACTGAGGTAATAAAAATCTTCTAAGTTCAGAAAGCATTTACCATCACCCAAGGGGTGGGGGAAAAAAGGGAAAGAATTGGTGTTGTTAGAACCAAGTAGTCTGGAAGACGATCAGAGGATCCACAAATCTGGGATGTAGACCCTTGAAAAGGGGCATTGCCTGGCTTGTGCTGTTACCTTTGAAGCGTACACAATGAGGCTAGTTCTGGGAGTGTGAAAGTGAGGGAGCAATAAGGGAACTCACTGCTGCTGCCAAGAGGCAAGGTCATTACTAGCTTTCCAGTTTCCCTTTAGCTAGAACCCTTATTGATAGAATGTAACAGGAAGTCAGTTGGGAAAGAGAAAACATAATTGCCAAAAAGCATAGCCCCTGTATTTCAAAGCATAGAATAAAATGAGGGTCTGTATATGTGAGATAATAGCTGAGTAACTAACAAACTCTTTTCCCAATTGAACATGGCAAAATATGGCTGATATAAATATATATATATATATAATTCCAAGCAAAATGATACTTGTCTAAACCTTTAACAAACTTTAACGACTTATAGGTCTGAATATAGCCTAAATATAGATACATAATTTGCAATTACTTTCAAAATCTGGTCAAATGTCAATCATTTCCCATGACTAATGTAAATGTATAGTGGACTTACTTTTATACCTGGCTTTGTTATATATAAATTTTACCATTTAGATCACTCATAAATTTTTTGGCCTGAAAGTTTTCTTATAGGGAAAACGTGATTTACAAATGCCTTCCATGTTTTTATACAGGTATCATTGGACCAAATCAGAAAATATATACTAAAAAGTTTTGCTATTTAGAAAATGTACGTTAAAAAGTGTGCAAATGTTACTAAATTTAAAATCTATACAAATGTTTAGGCAGAAAATAGCAATGTAAACAAAGGCATTTGACTTTCTTACCATTCTGTTCCTTGATTTCATTCAGAGAAATCTCTTGTGCAAAAGGTCTATAATCTCAGTGCTAAAACTTACCAACGATGTCTGCTGGGTCCACTGTAGGTGGGAAACTGCCGAGGGGTGATCTACAAGCATACAGCTGGAGAAAGTACAGCATCCATGATGGTACAACTCATTAATTCTCACCATTTTAGAGGAAAAGACACTTTAAGCAAAGCAAATATGTTGGGTAGAGAGAAACAACTAATTTACCACTTTATCTGCTAAGGATCAGTAGAAATTGAAAGCGGTAGCAAAAGATGCTTTGAGACTGGTTTCACAGTTAGAGCCAAGAGAATATCCACAGTGTGGAAAGAACTTAGAATGTAGGTCAGTGCCAACTTGCATCTGGTGGTTAGGCTGGGCAGAAAGGAAATGGTATCCGTAAAGCTGGCTTTTTGTTCAAGAGCTTCATGGAACCTATAGAAAACCTGATGCAGAAATTAAGTTACCCTGAGGTGTAGCTTCTGATGACATCAAAAATCTAGTTCTAGACATTTTTCTCCCAGGAAGTTGAATTACTGAAGTAATAAAGTAGTTATTTTTTAAAATAGCTTCTCTTTTGATTAAAATATGAGAAGACAGCACTTTAGGAGGCCGAGGCAGGCAGATCATGAGGTCAGGAGATCGAGACCATCCTGGCCAACGTGGTGAAACTCCATCTCTACTAAAAATACAAAAATTAGCTGGACATGGTGGCACATGCCTGTAATCTCAACTACTCGGGAGGCTGAGACAGAAGGATTACTTGAACCAGGGAGGCAAAGGTGGCAGCACGCTGAAATCACACTACTGCACTCCAGCCTGGCAACAGAGTGAGACTGTGTCTCAAAAACAAAATAAATAAATAAATATGAGAAGAAGGTAGTGAAAGAATAATTTGTATAATGAACAAAACCATGATATAAAGGTATAATGAACCATCATTTTTGCTTGTTTGCTGACAGAGATGACTGGGAAATTATCCTCATTCCCAGAGTGAAGGAATTATGTTCAAAACTCCCAATCTAAAATCCAAGACCAAGCAATAACAATAACAACAACTACCATCACAACAAAAATGTGGGACTATAAAATTATAAGTAACTTAGTCTCAAGATTCAATAAATTTATATTTTGAAAAAGATACACGAAGAAAATTTAAAATCTATAAATGACAATATTAAAAATAGATATTAAAAATAAAGAGAATTTTTCTTTCTGATGAAGATGAAGTAACAAGGACTGAAATCACCTTTCCACTAGACACAAAAAACCTCCCTTAACTCTCCTTCACCTTATTCAGATAAGCTTTTCAAAGCCAAGACAGGTTAAAAAGGTTTAAAGAGGAAAGACTCTAAAAATTGAAAGGGGGAAATTGTAGGATACAATAAATTCCTCTTCAAAGGTTTTAGCCTGTTAATTTCCTTTAAAATTCAAGAGGGGGAAAATTGTTAAGTACAATGAGTTCTGAGCTCCTCCTCAGAGAACACATATGTCAGTATGTTCTTTGTTCTCCATTTTAAAATTTAACTTCCTCATTCTTTTTTTTTTTTTTTTTGGTTGAGACGGAGTCTCTCTCTGTCTCCCAGGCTGGAGAGCAGTGGTGTAATCCTGGCTCACTGCAAGCTCTGCCTTTTATTAAGCAAATAAGTTCTGCCTCCCAGGTTCATACCATTCTCCTGCTTCAGCCTCCTGAATAGCTGGGACTAGAGGTGCCCGCCACCACGCCTTTCTAATATTTTGTATTTTGTACTTTTAGTAGAGATGGGGTTTCACCATGTTAGCCAGGATGGTCTCTATCTCCTGATCTCGTGATCCACCTGCCTCGGCCTCCCAAAGTGCTGGGATTACAGGTGTGAGCCACTGTGCCTGGCCCCTTGTTCTTTATGTCTCCTTGCCCCTGGTTTTAGTAAACAACCCCCTCCTAGCTTCTATCACCTGCTCTGTCCTTAGTCATCCGTAGTCACCAGCTCTGTAACCATCCTTCCCACCAAAACTACTCACTCCACCACTCTGGCTTGTACCCCTACTCTCTTTAAAATAGTCAATCAGAATTATCTTAGACTGTGCAGTCCAACCATAGCTAATAGGGGAAAGACACAGCAGTAGGAACTAGCTGCATCAGGAATAAGAACCCCATCCCCTCCCTTGTCTGGTGTGCTCTCACCATTGCTCCATCTGTGAGACGCACCCTTCTATAAAAGAAAATTGCCTTGCTGAGAAAACTTTGCCTCAGTGCCATTTTCACTTTATGGCATCAAGCATTTACTTCCAATGTCAATTCTACCCAAATTGACGTATAGATGTAACATATCCCAATAAAAATGCCACCAGGAGTTTTGCAGAAATTTATAATCTGATTTTAAAATTCACATGCAAATGCAAAGGAACTGGAATAGACAAATGACTTTGAAAAAGAATAAAGTTAGTAGTCTAACGCTGCCTGATTTTTACTTATTATAAAGCTACCATTACTAAAACAATGTGGCAATGGCATAAAGCTAGTGACCTAGAACAATGAACAAAATAGAGTCCAGAAATAGACGCACTTATATGTGGGCAATTTATTTTTCACAAAAGTGCAGGGAAAAGTCAATGGAGAAATAATGGTTGTTTCAACCAATTATTATAAAATAATTGGATATCTCCATACCAAAAAGAAAAGAAAATGAAAATGAAAATTGTGAAGAGGCTAACACAAAATAGAACATGAACCCTAGAAATATAGAATGACTAGAAGACAACATAAGAGAGTATCTTTATAACCTTAGGTCTAGTGAAGACTTCTTAAATAGAACAGCACAAAATAAAAAATGACATATTTTATTGCATCATCAAAATTAGAAACATCTGTTCACAAAAGACACTGAAAAATAATAGACTATCATAGACTGGGTAAGAAAATTTTTGTGAAATGTATCTGATAGAGGACTTGAACCACATATAAAGAACTCAAAAATTAAAAAGATTATCCAACAAAAATGAGAAAAACATTTGTTTGGATACTTTACAAAAGAGAACATATGAATAGCAAATAAGCAATTAAAAGATATTACAAATTATTTAAAATGATCATTAATCTTATGTTACTGTGTGAAATAATGTGGTTAGATTTTGTAGCAAATCATTAAGCATTAGCAATTCAGTGGAGAGATAAGCTTAGAACCAGAAGTGAATAGAAATTTCCAAAAATCCCAGAAACTGAACTTTCAGAGGGTAAAGAAGGAAGAGATTTGAGCCAATCGTATTTAATCTTTTCTATGTCTTAAAGAGTCAGTAGAACCCAGCTGTAAACTAGATTACGTGGTTTAGATACAGAAAAAAATATGTAAGAATGATTGGCTGTGGTTAGCTCTATAGGATGTGATTAGGATTGATTTATATATACCATCGTATTTGCACTTATCTGTATATCTCATTTATCACAATCAAACTATATTTAATAATTAAAGATAATAAATTTAATATATTAAGATGCCTTTTAAATATCCCTAATTATAAAAATACATTCCTATCAAACCAAAAAAAGCATATTACATTATCTAACCCCATTTTGGAGACTGAAGTCACTGATTTTAAGATCTTAAAATATGTATGAACACACATAAAAACCTGAGGGCAATTTTATTTTCTACCTTGTCACTAGACATAAAGAAAGTAGCACCATTCAAACAATACCACTAATTACTTTGTCTTTTATTAACAATAAGAGCTTATGAGATTGATAGAATGCCAAACCACAGGTGCAGGGCGCAATCAGTCTCAGTAGACATTTATCAGGAGTACATTGCAAAGCAATTAAGATTGCTATTTAAATTGGTGCATTTCGTCTCCTTGGAATGAAAGGGCACATTGAGAATACAAGGGCCACACCCAGTTTGTAAGTTTTCTTAAGGCAAGTCAGAACTAGTACACATTGAAGGGATGATTAGTAAATTGACAAGCTACTCAGCAATACCTGATGAAGAAAGACTGAATGAAAAACAGTATTAGGGCTATTTGAAAATCAAATTTACATAAATTTTAAAAATATAATCTTTGCACTACAAAGAACAGGTTTATTTAAAAACTTTTCATATATTTTCCTTTGATTTGATTAATTGAATATATTTAAAAGAGTTCACATAGACAAAGTAGGGATTTTGATTGTAATTCAATAAATAAAAAGAGTCATCATTTCAAATGTGCAGACTCCTGGTATGCAGAAGATCTGCCAAGACTTCTTGATAAAATGACATCATAGTTCAGTCACAAAAGAAGAAGAAGTACTAAGCAGAGCAAGCTTCATAGGTATGTTACCTGTGCAGTTATACAGAATCCTGAGCTTAGCAGGACCCACACTTGTTTTAATGCTATGCTATAGTTGTCTTGAAATTCTTAATATTTTTTGTATAAGGCCTATATTTTTATTTGTACTGGGCCCCTAAAATTATCTATCCCATTCTTAGAGTCATGGTAACTAAATAAAAATGAGGAGATGAGGAGGAAAAGGATTCCAAGAAGAACAGAAAATGGGCTAAACTCAGAAATCCCCATAGCACATGACTTCATAAAAAAAGAAAATAGCACTGTATTCTTAGAGATCAAAAAGAAAAAATTGCATTTGGCAAGGCCTGTGCACTAATGAAAAAGTCAAATTATTAAGTTCCTTTTTAGGCCAAATTACAGATACTGTTTTTTCAAGAACTCCAGAAAGCAGATGCCAAGATATAATTAGAAGTGTAAGTGTAAAAGATTTATTGCCAAAAATGCCAGCAAAATTTTATAGTATTTAGGGAAAACCTTCATACCATAATGCAAGTCTGACATTTGAGGGAAGAAAGGGGGATTGTTTAGGAAGAGTTGAAGAGTGTTGTGCAGCACCAATGCAGTCTTACCCAGGCTGCCTACTACAGGAGTCCTGTATTGGTTACTAACAGTCCAGTTCTAGAATTTCTGCACTATGCTCAGTCATTGACTGGCAGCAGCTTGGAGAGAGACTCATCTTGATGTGGGCCCTGAGGAAAATCCTACAAATACATACTGACAGCTAATGCTTCTCCTGACAAGTTCTCTCCTGAAAAGAGATTTGAGTACAGTTTTAGAGGTTTCAAATCGGCCTTATTAAATCAAGTTTAGCCTAAAGCTGTCTCCTTTTATATTTTAAGTTTGGCCTGAAGGTTTTGTTACAGGCAGGTCTTTGTTGTTAGAGCTCCCAAGATGGCGGCAAGCCTTTTGTTCCCTGACCTGGGGTTCTTGGCCTCACGGATTTCAAGGAATGGAACCATGGGCCTTGCAGTGAGTGTTACAGCTCTAATAGAACCTGTGGGTCATGGAAGAGAACCGTGGAACCCAGTGACCAGTGTTCAGCTCAATTAGGACGAACCCAAGCACTTAGCCATTCAGGAACAATGGTGAGCCTTTACCCTGATTGGGAGCGGCAATGGGTGCCTGGCTGGATCAGAAATGCAGCAGATACTCTGCGGTATCTAGAGGGGTGGAAGTCAGAGGCGGGTCTGTGATGGCGGCAAACAGCAGTCGTGGATGACGAGCGAAATTTCAACTCAAGCTGTAACAAACATGGACCAGAAGAGTGTGCAGTTGCAAGATTTAATAGAGTGAAAACAGAGCTCCCATACAATGGGAGGGGACCCAAATGGGGTGCCCACTCCTGGCTCCAATGCCTGGGGTTTATATCCCAATCATTGTCTCTCCCCCTGTGCTCTCAGGTGATATATGATTTGACTATTTCTTTGCCTCCTGCTTTTAGCCTAATTTGTATGTTAGTGAACCCTTTTTGCTACCTGATTGGTCGGGTGTGAGCTGAGTTACAAGCCCCATGTTTACAGGTGGGTGCGGTCACCTTCCCAGCTAGGCTGAGGAATTCTTAGTCGGCCTAGGAAATCCAGCTAGTCCTGTCTCTCAGTTTCTTTGTACATAGTGAACTATAACCTAAATGGAGGTGTAAAGAGACTATATAACCTACTTTTGTGCAATCACCAAGTTTTGGCCAATCAAAGGAGACCGACTATTCAAACCATGTTCAAATAAGGCAAATGGAAGCTGTAACTGATCCAGCTGTTTCTGTAGCACACTTCCATTTTCTGTACATTACTTTTCTTCTTCTGTCCATAAATCTTCTTCCACAACATGGCTGTGCTGGAGTCTCTCTGAATCCACTCTGGTTGGAGAGACTGCCCAATTTGTGAATAGTTCTTCACTCAACTAAACTCAGTTAAATTTGGCTAAGGATTTTCTTTCAACAGATGGTGTCAGAAGTGGGATTTGAAATAGAGCTTCCAGCAACTTCCAGGAGCCCTGAGTGACCAGGCAAGGTATCTGCCAGGCCCATTGTGTGGATTGCGCTGTTGCAGCAACTGGGGATTATGGTAAGTGCTTGCTCATATTTTAAAGCTCCACAGATTTTTGTTTTGAGTTCTCTGAGTTTGTTTGAGAAAATTTCTGATCCAAACTGGGTATGAAAGTTGCAACAGGGACGGTTCTGGGTCCAGGATTGGAGTGGATCCAACAGTTAATTGGCTTCGGTCCAGTTAGATGCCTTTTATTTCTGACTGAGTCAGAGACAACCAAAAAACAATAGTAAATGGCAATATTGCAGTGGGTATAAACTTCAGCTTCTGGAAATTTGCAGGGATTATTGTGTTCTATCCCCATTTTTTTTCTTGCATATTAATGTAGGGGAAAAAAATCATTGACTAAGTTGATCTGAGAGCTAAAGCCAATATTTGAGGTAAAAATGGGGTCCTTGATTTCTGAAAAACTGAGTAACTTCTGGCTTGTACTTGCATAAATATCAGGTCCCAGAAATAGCAAAGGCTTACAGAAATGGTAAAATCTTACTAAAGATCATTTAAAGTTAAAGTAGAACATTCCAAATGAACAACATTGTGCTTGAGGAAGTGTACTTGAAAATTAGGACTCCTGAATTAATTTCATCTAGCGATGCCTGTTGAAGCTCCTGAAACAATTTCAGTATTTTTATTTAAAGACTCTTTATAAAAGGCAAATAAAAACTTAAGTGACTAATTGATAAGAAAAATTAAATCTGCTAATCTTTTGACTTAGTTGCTATTCCAGCCTAAAGGTGAAAAGAAAAACCTCTTCTAAATAAAGTGTTTATAAAACATAGGCCCTCAAGTAAATTGCTTCTTTTTCAGATCTATCCATGAAGAGGCCAGGCATGAAGAATGCTTTCTTTGTCTCATTCTTTAAAGGGCTCCACCCTGAACTCAATAATTTTAGTAATTTTAACTAAGAAACAGTAACTAAGTTAAAAAGAACACCTATCAAACTAAAATACACCTTTTTGTAATTTAATTGGCTATCTTGAAACCATTCTAAGTCAAACCTTTGTATAAGGTGCTTTTCTGACCATCTTGTCTTATTATCTTGATGAAACTTTTACTTGACACCACTTTTTCCCTTGGTTTAAGCAAATGACACTATTTAGGCCTAAAATCTTAGCTCTGTATTTATGAAATATAAATTTTTTGTTTCACTTAAGAGTTGTCCCTTCAGGAATGCCTTTTTTCCCTTAGTTAACAATTGCTTAGAGCAATGAAATGGGTAATTGGAGGATTAATAGTCTGAATGCAGAAAAGAAAAACTAACAGCTGGCTAATGATAAATCTTTATGAAAGCTATGAGATTTGCTTCTGTGTGTTCGTATGTCTATATATATTATGTGTATGTGACTATTGATGAAAAAAGTTAAATTCTGTAAAATACTGTAAGAGATTTATTCTGAGCCAAATGTGAGTGACCATGACCTATGACACAGCTCTCCGGAGGTCCTGAGAACATGTGCCGATGGCAGTTGGGGTACAGGTTGGTTTTATATATTTTTGGAAGGCATGAGACATCAATCAAGTACATTTAAGAAATACAGCTGGACGTGGTGGCTCACGCCTGTAATCCCAGCACTTTGGGAGGCCAAGGTGGGCAGATCACGAGGTCAGGAGTCTGAGACCAGCCTGGCCAACATGGTGAAACGCCGTCTGTATTAAAAGTACAAAAAATAGCTGGGTGTGGTGGCAGACGCCTGTAATCCCAGCTACTCAGGAGGCTGAGGTAGGAGAATCTCGCTTGAACATGGGAGACGGAGGTTGCAGTAAGCTGAGATCACACCATTGCACTCCAACCTGGGTGACAGAGTGAGACTCTGTTCAAAAAAAAAGAAAGAAAGAGGAGTGGAGGGGGGGAGAAAGAGAGAGAGAGAGAGAGAGGGACGGAGGGAGGGAGGGAGAGGGAGGGAGGGAGGGAGAGAGAGAGAGAGAGACAAGAAAGAAAGGAAGGAAGAGAGGGAGGGAGGGAGGGAGAGAAAGAAGAAATAAAGAAAGAAAGAGACATTGGTTCGGTTCAGAAAGGCAGGACAACTCAAAGCAGGGGCTTCCAGGCTACAGGTAAATTTAAACATTTTCTTATTGACAATTGGTTGAGCTTATCTGAAGACCTGGGATCAATAAAAAGGCATGTTTAGATTAAGGTAAAGGATTGTAGAGACCGAGTTTTATTGTGCAGAGGAATCTCTCAGATAGCAGGTTGTAAAATGGTTCTTATCAGACCTAAAAGGGTACCTGACCCTTAGTTGATTATCTCCTGGGTTTGAGAAAGAAAGAAGAAAGGAAAACAAAGGGGAAAAGGGATATGGAATGTGGGTTTTTCCCACAAGAGACTTTGCAGGGCAATTTCAAGGTATGGCAAAGAAATATAATTTGGGGTAAAACATTTTGATTTCCTCCCTTGTTGTGCCAGAGTCAGATTGGAAAGTAAGTCATGACATACAGGGTCAATTGAAACCCATCTGATGAGAATTTATGATTTTGTAGGGTATGACTCTCCAGACCCCTCACATAGGAATTTGGGCAAGATAAAAAATCAGAGTTTAGTCCTCACCAATATGGCCCCTTCTTTCCTGCTTTTCCTGTTTTGTCTCCTGGCTGTTTTGAGAGAGTTAGATAGGCCCTAACCTTCATAGATGTGGTAACTGTTCTAAATTGCTGAAATAGTTTATGGCCAAGGTTTGGTTTGTCAAACCCATAGTCTTGGAAAGATGATCAAACTTCAGGTACATTTCTGCTACCCAATATGCCACTTAAACATTTATAGAGGGATTTGAATTGAACCTTTGTCATATTCATTGCATGTTTTCTGGTTGTAAGAAAGCTTTCCCATGCAAAAGAGCTTATGTTATAACAGTAGCTCATATACCAAAGTGTACTTTCACCAGGTTAAGAAAGCTTTTTATGGTCCCCTGACTGAGAACAGTCAACTTCCTCACAACCTAGAACCCAAAGATTCAGTCTTCTGAGAACATCATAGAAAGATTGCCCTTGCCATCCACACTGAAGCAAAACTTGGGAACCTTGAACCTTGGGTTCATAATCTTACAACTCAGAAGGTTCCCTCCATACTCTGGAATGTATAGCCATTGGAAACCTTAAGGTAAAGCTAACCAGGGAAGTTTATCCCCAGTATCCCCAGAAGCAGACGGTATGCGTGTCATGGACGTTTTTCCCAAGACCATGAATCAAGATATGTTTGCTCTCGTGAGATACTTATCTTTCCATTTTTTTTTTTTTTAAATTTAAGCCTCTATGAACTACAGAAATGAAAAATAAGTATTTCATTTGCATTTGTGAGGTATATTTTTGAGAAAAATTTTGTAGCTAGCCTTATACATGACAATCTTTTGCCCTGATAGGTAGAAGACAAAAGGTCAATGTAGGTGAAAATTTTTAATAATATATTTGTTGCCTCATAATCAGTCTGAAACAGAATATTGGTTCACTCATCTTAACTTGCATCGTGGGTTAAAGCAAAGGTTCCAAGAGGTCTTCATTCTTCTAGATGGACGTGATTTATTAGGTCCTTATGTTCATGGTTTGGAGTAAATGAGGCAAGGATTAAAAATTTATTCCTCATCATAAGCTCTGTAGAAGATTTTAATGTAAAGGCTATGGTTACACAGCAGACTTCAAATTATCCTATGAAAGTTATACTAAATAATAGAGTTCTAGATTACTTACTGGCTAAACAGAGAAGTATCTGTGTAGTTGTTGGCATGTCTCATTGCACATGGAGAAATATATCAGGTATTATATTCAATTGTAGAGAATTAGCAAACAGGCTGCTTGGTTAAAGCATGTTGACTCTTTATCTAACTTATTGTTTGATCTACTTGACTTTAGTATGTTGGATTCATGGGTACCCTGGCTAAGGAGCATACTCCAAACTCAATAGTCATAATAGTAGTCTCTCTGGTACACTGCATTCTCTCAAAAGTCTGTAATGTTTGCATGCAGCCATCTACAGAATGTCAAATTGTGTATCTTCAACTGGAATGGAAAGACCTAAAAGAAATGCGTGACCATGTGGTCACCATAACCTATTAATGATATGCTGAGATCAGAAACCCAAAATGGTGGTAACTGAGATTGCTACTAAGGTCCTAAGTTTTGGTCGTACTCTCACCAAAGGGAGAAGTTGACCAAAAGGGGGGAATTTTTAAGCAGAATTATAGAAGTCCATTGTTTCTGACTGATCTGATGCACTAGACTCCAACAGACCAGAACAAACTAAAATGGGATCATTTATGCTAATGTGACGTAGTCAAACTAAGACTTTAAGGAAGCAGATAGATCTTAGAAAGACCAGGTTTTGCTTTTGTTCTGTAAATAGTATATTCCAGCACAAAAAGGGATGCTCTACAATAATCATTAAAAAAGAATAACCTGCAGTCTTTGTTTCCACCTTACAAACCCCACTGTTCTGCTATTTTCTAGAGCGTTTTGAGACCAAATAAGTACATTTATAATGGTGACAGTAACATCAATAACTAAAGTTTTGGTCAATCTCAAAATTTAGAGGATGACCAAGATCAGGGAAGTGTTAAGTTTAACCTAAAGCTGCCTCATATATTTTAAGTTTGACCTTAAGGTTTCTTCTACATAGTGAACTATAACCTAAATATAGTTGTAAACAGACTGTAATCTACTCTTCTGCTAATCACCAAGTTTTGGCCAATCAAAGGGGACCAACTGTTCAAACCCTAACCAAATAAGGCAAATGCCAAGCTTTAACCCATCTGGCTGTTTGTGTACCTCACTTCCATTTTCTGTAAATCAGTTTCCTTCTCTCCATACATCTTCTGCCACATGGCTGCACTGGAGTCTCTCTCAGCCTACACTGGTTGGAGAGACTGCCCAATTCATGAACTATTCTTTGCTCATTTAAACTCAGCTAAATTTAATTTGTCCAAGGATTTATTTTTTTAATATCCTTCCAGAGTTTGGTCATTCCTACCTGAGAAGCCAAGCATCCAACATGGTGGTTATCCGATAACCAAGTATGTCATTCCAATTTTAGAATTGGAAATTGGCAAAATAATCAATTGTTGGATCTCTTGACACTGTAGAGATGGTCTAAGCTGAATTTTAGCTAGGAATCCGTTTACAACATGGCTGTCATATGTCACCAATCAATCAGGAGGTTATGATTATGCTTTTTATCTTCAAGTATTAATGTCAACCAGCAACCTGGGTCTTATTGTCTTTCAAATGTTGTGATACTTCTCTTTCCCCAGTGTTCACTCAACAAAGTAAATGACCATATATTCCTCTGGGGAAGTACTAGGGGAATCTTTGTAGTATGTACTTGCTGTGGTATTATAGGATCTTTCCTCCTGTAAACTTAGATATCTCCTTTTTCAGTGGATACAGACTTTAAAATTGACTCACGCATGAAAACTGAGCAAGAGATTGAGAGTTTATATCTGGGTTATTGTCCTCAACCTTCACTTTTGGCTTCTCATTGTAGATACTAAGTAGAAAACTGGGTAATTGCCCTATTTGTCCCTAGGGATACCACATTCCATTAACTATCTTCACAACCACCTGTGGGTCAAGACTC
Source organism: Macaca fascicularis (assembly GCF_037993035.2). Lineage (NCBI taxonomy): Eukaryota > Metazoa > Chordata > Mammalia > Primates > Cercopithecidae > Macaca > Macaca fascicularis. The sequence continues at coordinate 94,414,845 of NC_088385.1, forward strand.
CTTGACTATCCCTTGACATTGACAGTAATTATAAAAATTATCACCCCTCTACCTTTGGATGGTTAGATACTACCACTAATAGCAATTGCTTTTGGGCCCCATCATCCCCATTGTGCCATTTAATAAGCCAATTTTGGGTTCTAAGGCTGTCTTTCCTACTGGCAGATTTGACTTACCTATGAAAGCAACCCTGAACTTTGTGATATAATTGCTAGTACCTTTTGCACCAGCAAGTTTTTGGTGATCTTGGTGAAAGTTGTGTCCTCTGGGTCTTCTTCTGGAGCATAATGCTATGGCAACTCATATAATATAATTATTTCAACTAGCCCATATTTCTAAACCATATTATGATTTATTCTACTATCTGACATTGCAACCCAAACATCTTACAGTTTTGCTCAGCATTAGCCTCCACTTACTCCATTCTTCTAACATCTACTCTAGTCATAAATTTTCTGTATCACATGGAATATCTGCCAAGGTGTTAAAGCCTATGTCCCAGATATGTTCCTCTAAGTTAATTTATTCTTGTTGATCCACTCTTATATTCCAGTTTACCTAAAAATTTGATGATCTATTTAGCTTGTCTTTACTGATGCCTATTTTCTCCTCTGGTAGTCGTAATGAATAGAGTTTAAGTTTCTCAGTATGTCTATCTTTGTCTGTCTTCTCTCTCTCTCTCTCTCTCTCTCTCTCTCTCTCTCTCGCACCCTTTTTTTTTTTTTTTTTTTTTTTTTTTTTTTTTTTTTTTTTTTGGAGACGGAGTCTCGCTCTGCCGCCCAGGCTGGAGTGCAGTGGCCGGATCTCAGCTCACTGCAAGCTCCGCCTCCCGGGTTTACGCCATTCTCCTGCCTCAGCCTCCCCAGTAGCTGGGACTACAGGCGCCCGCCACCTCGCCCGGCTAGTTTTTTGTATTTTTTAGTAGAGACGGGGTTTCACCATGTTAGCCAGGATGGTCTCGATCTCCCGACCTCGTGATCCGCCCGTCTCGGCCTCCCAAAGTGCTGGGATTACAGGCTTGAGCCACCGCGCCCGGCCTCGCACCCTTTTCTCTAACAATACCTAAGAAAAAAAAATTGTTAGCTTTCTCAGCTTAAGGTGATTCTCTGCCTCTTTAGATTTGCTATGTAGGAGACAAACCCATTTCCAATCACTGTGGGCACATAAACTCTCTAATAGCCATTTTCAAGTTCACTTTTCTCAGTTTGAGATAAAGAAGTAGGAAACTTACTACTCTCTTTTTAATGGGGGCAGAGAGCATTAATCACATCAATGTGGCAATTATCTCCAAATAAATCATTTACTTCAGATCCTCTCTAATCTTCAACTTTAGACCCTTTCATAATACCCATGTGTTTGATGGCTTTAAGAGTCATCTAAGCCCTTCTCTTATACTTATTTTTTCAAAGTTAACATTAGGTTAGTACCTCACTTCAGGTTATCCATATGCATTATATCTTGATGTTTCAAGGTACTTCAAATTTAACATCAGTTACAATTGCATGGAATAATTTTAGCAGTTTCAGTTAAGTGACAGATTGCAATGAGTATGAGGTAAAAAATGGAGAAAGCAAGAGTAGCCTACTTTGTCAAGAGTGCTTGCTGTTGCTAGAAGGGGATAGACAGATGAGTGAATGAAGGAGTAATGGAGTTTCTCAAGGGAGATTGTTTTGCTTTATTTTTAAAATGTAGGCAATTAAAGTATGTTACATTATTTTGAGAAAGAGCAAGTTGAAAGAAAAAGATTGCTGATAAAATAGAGAAGATAATGGATAGTCCATAATCCTTACATATATAGAATCAGTAGGATTCAGAGTACTGACGATGAAAAGGAAAAGCTAAGGAGAAAAAAGACAGGTCTCATATATATATATAAAAGCAAGTTAGTAAGATTGATAATCATTCCTCTTTTATTTCTTCTCCTTTCACTCTACAGTTGAAGTTGAAAGCATCTCAAATGATTGAGAGATAATTTTAAAAAGAAATTGAAATAAGTTTCCTAGAGTTTGGGAATTTATCAGTCATCAACTGTCTGATGTTTTCTTCTTCCCAGAAAAAAAAAATTAAAACACACATAAGAAGCTGCCTGAAGCTATCAGCGGTTATATGGTGTGGAGTCAGGATGGAAACCATTGTACAAGCTGCACTTCCATTTGACACTATAATAATGTGTGAGCTCCTTAAGAGGTAGAAAGCAGAAAAGTATGTAGCTAGGTGATACAGGAGAATTAAATCTAAAAAAGCTGCACTTCTGAAAAAGGGGAATGGGTAAGTCCTATGAGTGATGGTAGATGGGAGATGGGGTGCAGTCATTAAAGACAGCCAGAGTATTGGTGTTTTATTGAGTTTAGCATGGGAGAGTGTCTCTGCAAAACTCACTAATATGCTAAATAATTTTGATGCTTGTCACAATGGAGAGCATAAGGGCCAACAAGAATTGGCCAAAAAGTAGTTAAAATCAGCATAACAACATAAAAATATCTAATACAGACATTTCCCTCTCTTCAAACTTGCAGTACAGAGAATATTGAGATAGGGGAAGAAAATGGAGCCAGAAGAGAGAACAAACAATAGCTAATATCCTTCCCCATTGTTTAGCCTCTGGTTTTAATAAAGATAAACAGGAGAAGACTTGAATGGAATATACTCCATGTAATTATATTTATATTTACATTTTGTAACTTAAAATTTTTTAACACTAAAATTTAAAACTAATCATCTATGTTTTCCTTACTTCATTCATTCATGCATGTAATCAATACATATTTAAGCTCTACTATGTGGCAGATACTGGGATATGCATTAATGGCATAAAGATAAATAAGAAACATGTTGGTTCTTGAGAAAACTATAGAGGGATATGTTTAACAAACTCAGTTGTTGGTCAGTTCTACCTAAAAAAAAGGTATTAAGAACAGGTTTCTAAAAGAAAGAAAGCATGAGTAAAATCTTAAAAGATAAGTAGAATTTCAGCAAGGAAACATAAATGATTTGTTCAAAGAAAAATGGGGGAAAATTTCAAGCAAGGTGTTCAATGTGAATAAATAATAATTGACATATATAACCTATATAACCTGGCTCTAGTTTGTTTAAAGCAAGCTTGTCCAACCCATCGCCTGTCGGCTGCGTGCAGCCCAGGACAACTTTGAATGTTGCCTAACACAAATTTGTAAACTTTCTTAAAACATTATGAGATTTATGCACCACCAATTTTTTTTTTTTTTTTCCTCATCAGCTATTGTTAGTGTGAGTATATTTTATGTGTGGCCCAAGACAATTTTTCTCCAATGTGGCCCAGGGAAGCCAGAAGATTGAACACCCTTGTTTAGAGCAAGAGTCAGCAAACTTTTCTGTGAAAAGCCAGAAAGTATTTTAGGCTTTGCAAGTAAAATGGTTTTTGGTGCAACTGCCCAACTCTGCCAATGTAGGCAAAAAGCAGCCATAGAAAATACATAGATAAATTAGATATAGCTGCATTTCATAAGACTTCATGTATAAGAACAGTTGGTAGCATGGGTTTGGTCCACAGACTGTAGACTACTGATCCCTCTTCTAGAGCATAGAAGCATCCTTTTAATTATAGAGTTTGAGGTGCACTTTTGAAATCACTTTTACAAAAATCATGACTGTGATACAGATTTAACATCGCTAACTCCATCTTGCCTCTAACTTCACCTGTTAACTGCTTTTGTTAACTTTAAAAGACAAATGATAGTAGTACCTTCCTGAAACTAACTTCCTTCTTGTTGTGTACTGAAATCACCTCTGTAAGACTAATGAAAGTGTTATTGGAAAGGGGTCCTGATCCAGATGCTAAGAGAGGGTTCTTGAATTTCATGCAAGAAAGAATTCTGGGTTGGTCCGCAGTACAAAGCGAAAGCAAGTTTATTAAGAAAGTAGAGGGGTGAAAGAATAGCTACTCCTTAGACAGAGCAGGGCTTTCCCGAAAGAGGAGGCATGCACCCACCCTAGGTACAATGCTTGTTTATATACAGGATAACAAAAAACAAGCATAGGGAGATGTGCTCTACTATACAGGTTTGTGATAAAAGATTAATTTTATAATTACTATGTTTTGCAAAAATCGATATTATCTTTAAAGCAAAATTAGGAATGTTTTTGTTCTCAAGATATTGGGGTATCAGGACTTTCTTGGGACTGGGTCTGTTTAGTAAAAATTATTGCTCTGTTCCCTTAACCATAAACATCTAGAGGCCTAACATCCTGGTAACCCCGCCCAGCAACTTCCAGCCTTCTATTTCCTAGCCGTCATTCAACATGGAGTCTCTTTGGCTTGAATGCCTCTGACAAAAGGTCAAAGGTTAAGATTATGGGAGAAGCCTGAATTCTACTAAAATGTAGGCATAGTTAAACAATAACCAGCCATTGTTCCCCAGCTTGCCTTTCTATTATTGCCCAAGCCTCATGTAGCCGGGGGTCACAAGATTAAGCATTCCCCTAATTGCTTCTATAGATAACATCACTGTTGTCAAAGCCTAAGATTGATCTTTGAGATATTTTTCAGGCTTTTTCATTTGGGCAAAAGACCTGACTCCAGCCAGACTTGCGACTCATACCAAGGAACTGACTCAACTGGTCATGTGACCCTCACCCAGAAACTGACTCAGCACATGAAGACAGTTTGAATATTCCTATAATTTCATCTCCAACCAATCAGCAGCACCTGTCCTCTAGCCCCCTGCCCTCCAAATTATCCTTAAAAACCCTAGCCTCCAAGCTCTCAGAGAGGCAGAATTGAAAAAAGTCTCCCATCCTTTCACTCACCTTGCGATAATTGAACTCCTTCTCGTATATGAAACACTGTCTCAATGAATTGACTTTATTTGTTCAGGGAGCAATAAAAACCCCCTGGGCTGTAACATTTTGGTGACAAACTGGATGTGTTGATAGGCATTATGAAAATTGGAAGGTGAATGCTCTATGGAATATTTCTCTCTAATTGGATATTTGTATCCTAAAACAACTAATTACGCCTTCAAACCTTCTATTTCCCATATCAATCAATGACATCCCCTTATATTAGAGAATTTCAGAAGTACTTTTTCTTCTACACTTTATAGCTTGTCTTACTTTCATACCTTAGCAGCATCATTAATATAACAGAGGAAACTCAGGAAAGAATATTTGATATGAAGGAATATTAAGGACTATATATAGCTTTTGTGGTCTAAGAAATTTAAATACATAATGTAAAAATTCCTTGATCTGGAAGGCCTTGGTACTGCCTTAGGAAGTTTGAGAAAGGAAAACTCAAGAAATGTTAGGAATGGTTGTCCTCCCCACCCCTATGTGTTTAGTGACCTGCTGTATTGTGAAATGGACAGAGAGGGTGGTTGGGAGGAAAAATGTAGACATTGCTATAAAGATGTGGACATTGCTTATTCAGAGAAGGTGTGCGAGGTAGCTCTTCAACATATTAAAAAAAAAATCCCTAAACTAGCATAAATGAAAACATAAAATGCTTATCTTTTCCACAGGGTAAGAGTACTACAAAAATGTCAAAATCTTGCCCTTGTAGGAATGGAAAGGGAGTATGTCTTTTATCATAAAGGGTCACAGTCAACATTTCTATAACAGAAGATCAGTTAACAAGAGAAAAGAATCACGGATTTATTTGATAATAGCTTTATAAGATATGAAAGTCTTCAGAATAGTGACCAAAAAGACACAGGGAAAACTGTTCAGTTTTTATGCTTTAGGTTTTATGAAGTAGGGACAACTGTGCAGATATGTGATTGAACAAAAGAGTCTGAGCTAATCAGATTGAGTGGGAAAATTCAGCAAGATCTGTCTACCCAGTAATGTTCTTCTTTGATTCTCCCTTAAAGGAAAAAAAAATAAAAATAAAAATCAGAATCCCTCTAACCTATTATGCAAAAGAGAAGATTATTGCTGGACACTGAACCATTTCAACACCCTCTTCCAAATGAAGAGCTGTTGCTAACGTTATGCATCAGCCATCAGCCAGATCTCCACAGAAAGATAAAAAGATCTTGGCTATCTGCAAAGGACTGCCCCAAAAGATCATTTATAGGCAAATTCCTTGTTGGTCTCCCATAAACAAGGACATTTCAACTGTTAATTTTAGGTCTAGAATCTAAGTCTAGCTCCTAAAACTAAAATCTGTTCGATTCCACACTGAAAATGTCCATTACAAGCTTACCTTCCCAGGTACAGAACAAAGTCAAGACTTATTCCTTCACTTCCCCAGAGATGTCTGCATAATTGACTCTTCCTTTACTCCCTTTTTCTCTTAAGACACTTCCTTTATCTCATGTAAAATGTGTATTTACTGGGGACTAAATAAAGTCTGCCAGAAAAAACTATTTGTTTTACCACCTACCTGCTCCTCTACCTCTATGCCTTCCCCCACTTTAAGAAAACACGCAAACACTAAACTTCCTGAAAAATATCTTTAGAAAAACAGTCACACGTGTGTCTATGGCATGTGTTTTCTGAGACATACCTTAAAGATGGCTTAAAAAACCTTGATGATGAAACGTATGCCCTAGTCACTTATTTTGGTTGTCACTTTGTATAGCATTTCTTTCTCCTAGGTAGAGGACAGGACTCCTCCGGAATAAAGGTCTTGATTTATTTAAGGGCAGCTGTTACCTAGAAGAGCAAGGGAAGGTTAGAATAATATTTTTAGGTTTTACAGTTGGCTTTGGGGAAAAGGGAGTCTGGTTTCTATGACCCATCTTGGTGAAGAGGAATTCTAGTTTCTATGGCTTGACCCAGGAAGGAATGAGGGGCAAGAGAGAGGAGGGCAAGAGAAGGTCAGAAAGAAACTGTTTCTGAGACCTCCAATTTGCAGTATCATTTTCTGAGCCCCAACACCCACTCTAATTATCAAGAGCTCAGTAGCATTACAGGACCCCACCACTCTGCACTGTAGTTGCTTCTTTGTCACCAGAAAGATGTTATGGGACCCCACTACTCACCCAAAGGTAGCCATTGGTCAGGGTTTCTGCACTACAGTTCCTTCTGTGGTCACCAGAAATATGTTACAGGGCCCCAACACTTACCCAAAGTTGCTGGTTTCCTCACTATAGTCCCTTTGTGGTCGCCAGAAATATGTTACAGGAAGGGGTTCTCAATCTAGATCCCAAGAGAGATCCCAAGAGATCCCTTGGATCTCGCACAAGAAAGAATTTAGGGTGAGTCCATAGTGCAAAGTAAAAGTAAGTCTATTAAGAAAGTAAAATGGTGAAAGAACAGCTACTCTATAGATAGAGTAGGACATTCCTGAAAGTAAGAGGTGGAATGCGTTCACCCTAGGTACAATACTCATATAAAGGGGAGATGTGCTCAGCTACAAGGGTTTGTGATAAAGGATTAATTTTCTTAATTACTATATTTTGCAAGAATCAATATTATCTTTAAAGCAAAATTAGGAATGCCTTTATTCTCCAGATATTGGGATATCTGGAAACTTCCAAGTCTGGGTCTGTTTAGTAAACATTGTTAATTTCTTCCTTTAACTGTAAACATCTAGAGGTTAGGAACACCTAATTTTCTGAGAATGCAGTCCATCATTTTCAGAAATGCTGAGAATGAGTCTCAGCCTCATTTTCCTAGCCCTCACTCAAAATGGAGTCGCTTTGGTTCAAACGACCCTGACAGTAACAGTACCAGTAATTGTGAATCTTAAAAAAAAAAAAAAAAAAAAAAAAAAAAAAAAATTGTCAGGAGTGGAGAAGAAATTTTAGGAGAGAAAAGAGACGCTGAATTGGCTTAGCAAAAACTACAGTCTGTAATTGTTTTTCTTTTCTTTTTTTTAGAGACAAGGTCTTGCTCTGTTACCCAAGATGGAATACAATGAAATGGCATGATCACAGCTCTCTGTAGCCTCAAATTCCTGGCCTCAAGCAATTCTCCTGCCCCAGCCTCCAAGTAGCTGGGACTACAGGTGTGTGCCACCATGCCAGGCTACTTTGTTTGTTTCTTTTGTAGAAACAGGGTCTTGCTATGTTGCCCAGGCTGGTCTCAAACTCCTGGCCTCAAGTGATCCTGCTGCCTTGGCCTTCTAAAGTGCTAAGATTATAGACATGAGTCATCACACCTGGCCCGAAGACTTTTATATTTTATGAATTGTCTTAACTTTAAAGGTTTTGTTTTGTTGTTATAGTTTTTGAGGCAGGGTCTCTCTCCATTGCCCACACTGGAGTGCAGTGGCACAATAACAGCTCAGTGCAGCCTCAAACTCCTGGGTTCAAGCAATCCTCCTGCTTTAGCCTTCTGAGCATCTAGGACTATAGACATTCACCACAATATCCAGCTAATTTTTCTCTTCGTCCAGACAAGTTCTCACTATGTTTCTCAGGTTGGTCTTGAATTCCTGGTCTCAAATGATCCTTCCACCTCAGCCTCTTGAGGACCTGAGCTTACAGGTGTGAGTCATCGTGCCTGGCCCTATAATCTCCTGAGCTGCGCAAATTCAGTGCCAAACTAGGGGCCTATGTGAGCATGAGCCACTGCTTTCTAATGCTTCCTACATCAATTGAGATGTTGGCCAGGGTGGAAAACTTGATAACTTCCTGTGAAAAGACAAGACTGAGTCCTAGCTGGATGACCCAACGACTACCAGAATCTTGCCCTGTTAATGAGTCAGAGGAGGGAGAGGATATAAGAATGATTTACTAAGGAGGAAATGCTTGGCAAGAAGGAAAATTTAACCATAGAAACCTAGAATAAAAGAGAAGTTGTTATATTTGCACATAAATAGTCTTGAACATGTGCTGCTACTAGACCCTCACACCAAGGATTTAAAGGAAATATATGAAACTCTTTTAAGCCAAGTCCTAAGGAGAAGATTCAAGTATGAATTGTTTTGCCATAAACACATTTAAACTCTTTGTAAATGTGTGAGTTGATTTGTGTCCCTCAAAAAAGATATGTTGTGAAGTCCTAACCCCTGGTACCGGTGAATGTGGTGTTATTTGGAAATAGGGCATTTGCATCTGTAATTAAGATGTTATCATACTGAATTAGGATGGGCTTGAATCCAATGACTGATGTCTTTATAAGACATTAGGCTCCTACCTGCTCACAGACCTCACAGATACCTGGAAATAGGGGCACTATGTTCTTTGATGATTATATTTCAAAGGAATGGCTCCCAGTTTCTTGAGAAGAACATTCGCAGGTTGTAAAATTAATGAAAAGCTTTTAAAAAGATTTGCATCTCAAAGTGGCAGAGAAAGAATTTACAATTACATATTTTCTTAAAATAAATGTTCTAAGAAAAGAAAAGTCTTGGGCCTTAAGGCAGGAAGAAACTTGACTAAAGTTAGCCAAGTTAAGGGAATGTGATGGGTTTCTTGGCCAGCTTCCAGAAAGAAGCAACCCTGCTTCTAGCCAATACCTTTTTTTTTTTTTTTTGAGACAGAGTCTCGCTCTGTCGCCCGGGCTGGAGTGCAGTGGCCGGATCTCAGCTCACTGCAAGCTCCGCCTCCCGGGTTCACGCCATTCTCCTGCCTCAGCCTCCCGAATAGCTGGGACTACAGGCGCCCGCCACCTCGCCCGGCTAGTTTTTTGTATTTTTTTTAGTAGAGACGGGGTTTCACCGTGTTAGCCAGGATGGTCTCGATCTCCTGACCTCGTGATCCGCCCGCCTCGGCCTCCCAGAGTGCTGGGATTACAGGCTTGAGCCACCGCGCCCGGCCCTAGCCAATACCTTGATCTCAGACTTCTAGCCTCCAAATTTTGAGAAAATAGGATTCTGTAGTTTTAAGCCCCTCAGTTGGAGGTAATTTGTTGCAGCAGGCCTAGTAAATGAGTCAACAGTGATGTGCAATGAAGATATTTTTGGGGTAGTGATGGTGATGTATTGTCACTGAGTTCCAGGAAGAAACATAAAGTTTGATTAATAAAAGCATCCTACCCAGAAAAAAACACCACTATGATGAAGTAACATAAGACATTATTTCAAGAGACTAAAGTAGTCTTTAAATTTAAATAGAATGGATAGTCATGCCTGACTGTTTATGATCTCCTTAAACATCCCTCTTCCTTAGACGGTTTGTATCTGCCTTTCCCTCCAAGGCATGACAAAAATAGGTCTTATTCAGCTCTATTTTCAGAACCTGGTGTATGATTTTACTCAAAAGATATTTATTGAATAAATGAATGTAAGAATTGAGATAACCAGTCACAAAAGATCACGACTACTATTTCTTTACCATCCAAAATGCAAACATCTGATTAGTAACTGAAGTTTTCTGTCTTTATTTTCTATATGTCAGTAAATCTCCCTTTGACATCTATTTAGCTACTGCTTTAATTGAGATAGTATTCAAGATCTTGTTTCTACACTATTTCTATAATTTTCTTGTCTTTATGTTTTACTCTCATTCGTTCATTATAGTGCTTTCAGTTATGTACCTAAAAGTATGATTATACTAATCCTTTGATTAACATATTTATGCACCCTCTCAATTGTAGTGTAAACCCAAAAACTTATCTCTAATGTGCTATATAAAACTCCATGCTTCAGGAGAGTATCTGTGCCTTTTCACACTTTCTTCTCTTTACCTGGATTGCCCATTCTCACTTTCTCTACTCAGTGAACTCATTTACCATCCCGAAGTCCAAGTTTAAACATCACTTTGTCCATGAAGCCTGCCCAACATTGCCTCACTAGTCTCTCTTTTCCACCTATCTATTTTATCCTTCTCTTGTAATATTTTAATGATTTTGTTAAAAGATTATTTCTCCTACTTGGATTATGTCTCACTTATATTAGCGTAACTTCCGTCTCCTCAGACCTGGCCTTGTCAATGTGGACCCTGGTGCAAGAATTATTGAATGAATTTATTTATTAATTCATTAAAAATGTAAGTATACCTAGTGAGATTAATTATAGATACTACAGTATTAAAATATAAGCAACTAGAGGTCTAGGACAAAGTAACATAAGATAGTGGAGTCCCATGAAAGCATTATTCAGTAACTTTCATGTGTACTTACCAAGCTGTGTAACATCTTAGTGTAGTATTTATAGGAAATGATGAATTCTCCAGAGAGATATCATGGAAGATAGTACCCATAAACTAATTTTTATCAAATTATAGACTTGAGCATCTCTATTTTCTATTATTTTCTTTGAAGTCTATGAATTCTTTGTATTCTTAAATACCCAACTAGATTTTATACTGCTTAAAAGATCTGGATGGTTTTAATGAATATATTAATTTTTAATTTTTCATAAACATTATTTCCTAGTTATGTTAAATAAATAGAGACCCCATGATATACCGACAATACAAAATTCCTGGAGGGTAAAATTTTTGCCAGAAAAAAAAAAAACACTTTTGTTTGCATTGTGACTCTGGGACTTTTAACACTGCCTAGAAGATCATGGCCTCTTTGGACATTTCATACAATGCAATTCATTTTAGCCATAGGTAAAATACCACAAAATTCACCAGGATATGAGATTAAAGCTAAAATTTACTTTGAAAAACTATTTCAACCAAAAGTTAAAGGTAACAGTGCTAGTATGAGTTATAGCTATTATGGTTATAGATATAGGGAAAAAAGTATCTGTTGCCATTCATTAAGTACAACTAATTAGTTTGCTAATTACAAATTATTTTTTATCCTTATATTAAAATGAGTCCTCTGGGTAAAGATCACTCTCATTAGTAGTCCTGTGGACTAGACTGGATTATCTTATATCTCTTGTGGCAGAAAGAGTGTTGACTTTGGTATCAGACAAGTCTGGGTTTGAATCTTGGCTACACATGTAGAAACAGTACACCTGAAAGCATATTGCTTACTCTTCCTGAGGTTCAAAGATTTTCCAATATTTCCTATGGAGGAAGTTCTGAATCAAATACAGCAAAATGCCATTATTTGATATGTAAACCTTACCCCTATTTAAAAAAGGTTGATTATTTTATAAAACTACCATTTGTGCATTAAAATTATGTGTGTGTGTGTGTGTGTAATATATATAATCAATTAACTAGAAAATTTAATTACTTATTCCACATGGCATGTATAGGAAGAAGTGGGATACCTGGGACCATGTTTGTTTGCTTGTATTAAGTGTGGGTATATAAGAGCATGCATGCAGGTGTTTGTATGTGTACTAAAATCCAGAGTGAGAAAGTGCCCACACTCCAAAATAATATTTCTAGTTGGGGAAAAATATTTTAGCATTGTTAGGATTTATTGTCACTTGATATTCCTCTAATGTAAGACATGTCTCTTTTGCTTATTATTTATTTAATTGCTTTTAATTAAAGCACGGGACTTGTTCCTCAAAGAGTAATGAACTTTGACTTTGCCTGTCCCCTTCCACAAAAAGTACTCTTCTCCTGAACATGCTAAGGTATTGAGTGATAGTACACAGAACAAAGGTTTGGGTGGCTGGTTTTTTGGTTTTTTTTGTTTTTGTTTTTTTTCCTTTTTTCTTTTTTTTTGCATTTGACCAATTGAGATACAATGTAAGGCAATTGAAATTGTTGGTTGTACAGAATGCCAACCTGCTTTCTCTATGAGCTTATGAACTTTAAAATTTAATTGGCTTCTTTCTACACCACTATTCAAATGGTGACATCTCTCCTACTTAAGTTACCTGAGGCTAAAGAGGAAAGATATTTGGCAGCAGAACATGAAGCGTCCTTGCCAAAAGCTGTCCTTTTGTTTATGGATGACTGAGATTTATTGAGGTCACACACTATGTTTCTAATATAGAGCATTATGCAACTTTGGGGAAATTCTTCTTAAGTGTAAATTAAGTATCCTGTAATAGAGATATAGCAAGAGAAAATAAAAGACCAATTCTTCAATATATATAGTCAACATTAACTAGCATCACTGAATCCTCATGAAAATTTAAGGAATTTTAGTAATAAAAAATGCAGCTGAGAAATATAGCTTTAGCTTCTCATTAAAAACACAGTTCAAATGCTTTCTCTTTGACGTCTTTCTGTCGTGCAAAGTTAGTTCCTATTTTCTTTCTGTGTTCCTGTACATTTTGTATATTTTTTTTTTCCTGTATTACAGCCACAACCTTTTCCCTGCATGCCTCCATCCTTCATTCTTCAAAAGCAGGAATCCTATATAATTCATTTTAGTATATTTAGCACCTCATGAAGAACCAGACATTTAATTCTTAGCAGGAGCTCAAAAATGTTTGACGAATGAATGAATAAAGCACTACATAGACCCACAAAGTGTGTGTTGTCATAGAATTAAATAGGGTCATTCAAGTTAAAAGTGACAGAAACTTATCTCAGGTTAACCTAAGCATGAATAATTACATTGGTTTATGTAACTGGGATGTTGAAGAATAAAGCAGGGCTCACTTTAGTAAGTAGAAGAAAAATTATTTTCTTACAGTCCTGGAAGAAAACTACTGTTCAAAACTGTGATAATAAGCTTGAACTTTTGGTTGATCTACCTGGGACCATGTACCTAGTCCTAAAGCTAGCTAGAGTTTAAGTAGGCTAATCCTAATTTAAAATGTACTCAAGGTTATATAAAAATTCCATGAAGTCTCTATCAAATACTCAAAGACACTCTTCATGGAAATATTTTTTAAAATTCTAAAATGTATATGGAACCACAAAGACACTGAATAGACAAAGCAATCTTGAACAAGAAGAACAAAACTGGAGACATTGCACTACCTGATTTCAAAGAATATTACAAAGCTATAGCAATCAAAACTGTATGGTACTGGCATAAGAAGAGACACATAGATCAATGGAAAAGAATTGAGAGACTGGAAATAAATCCATGCATATATGGTCAACTGATCTTTGACAAAGATGCCAAGAATACAAAGTAAGGAAAAGATAGTCTCTTCAATAAATGGTATTGAAAAAATTGGATATTCACATTCAGAAGAGAGAAATTGGACCCTTATACCATTCACAAAAATAAACTCAAAATGGATTAAAGATTTAAACTTAAGGCCTGAAACTATAAAGAATCCTAAAAGAAAACCTGGAGGGAAAGCTTTTTGACATTGGTCTTGCCAAAAGTTTTATAACTAAGATTTCAAAAGTACAGGCAACAAAAGCAAAGATAAAGAAGTGAGATTATATCAAGCTAAAAAGTTTCTGCTGAGTAAAGGAAATAACAAAATAAAAAGACAGCCTACAGAATGGAAAAATAATTGCAAATCGTGTTTCCAATAGAGGGCTAATATCCAAAATATATTAGGAACTTATACAACTCAATAGTGAGAAAATGAATAAACTGAATAGAAATGGACAAAGCACCTGAATAGACATTTTTCCCAAGGAAGACATATAAATGACTAATAGGTAAATGAAATATCACTACTCCTCAGGAAAATACAACTAAAAACCACAATGAAATATTTCACACCTATTAGGATGGCTATTACCAAAAAGCCTAATGATAACAAGTATTGGCAAGGATGTTAAAAAAAGGAAACTCTTTTTCTGTTGGTGTTATTGTAAATTGGTACAGCCATTATAAAAAGCATTATGAATGTCCTCAAAAAACTAAAACTACCTTGTTACCCAGTAATCCCACTTCTGGGTATATACCCAAAGTAATTGAAATCAGTATCTCAAGGAGATATCTGCAGTCCTTTGACCATTGCAGCATTATTTACAACAGCGAAGATATGGATACAACTTAAGTGTTCATTGATGGATGAATGAAGAAAATGTAATTTATATAATAGAATTGTACAGACAGACACACACAGAGGCACACTGATATGATTTGTCTGTGTCCCCACCCACATCTCATCTTTATTCCCATGTGTTGTGGGAGAAACTTGGTGGGAAGTAATTGAATCATGGAGGTAGGTCTTTCCTGTGCTGTTCTCAGGATAGTGAATAAGTCTTATGAGGTCTAATTAGATCTGGTTAAAATACCTTTTATAAGCCTCATACTTTCATTTATTGGTTTATGTGTTTCCAAGGTAAAAAGCAAATTGCAGAGACACTACTCTGATGAAGTAGTTGGCTACATAAAAAGTAATGCCCTAGACATAGTCTATATGTGCTAATCAAGTTGTACTTGAGGATTACCTACATCAGAATCACTAGGGACATTTCCTGATAAATGCTGATATTTTGGCTCCCAACTGTTATTTTGTTTGTTGTTTGTTTCTGGAGTTTGAGCCTAAGAATCTGTTATATAAGTGTCCCCCACATGATCTTCATGCATGTAAATATTTGAAATATATGACTATATGTTACATTCTATATTGAAGTTAGTAATAATAACCAATAATCAAAATAGCTTCACTTTGCCTAACAAATTATATATATGATTTGACACAATCAGATATAGAAAGTGTTTTCATGTCTTGAATAACCTGTGTTATTCTCAAGAAGAAAGACTCAGATTCATTCATTTGGCAGACTTGAATTAGTCATTCATTCTAGAGAAATTCTAACCAGTATTTTAACAAACTATTAATCTAATGAATAATAAGAATAAAAGGAAAGAAACACTAATAAATAAAAATAAGAAAAAATATAAATCTAAGAAAGATTTAAAATGCATGTGATGGGATATGAACTGTTGTAGCTCTGGGGACATAGAAATCTTTTTCCCCGTTTTTCTAGCTACAGAAAACAGGCATTCAACAACTATTTATATAAATATTTACTATAAGGCAAAAATATGCAGACTAATGAGCGAGTAAAATAAGGGTATAAGAGTGCATTATAGGTGAGGTGATCATAAATGTTATTCTGGAAAAGGACTCTGAGAAGAGACATGAATGAGATGAGGGAGAAAATCAAATTAAATCTGGATATTAGCATACCAGGCAGAGTAAATAGGATGTTCAAAGACCTTACACTGAAAATAGGTTTGTCATGCTCGAGGAAAAAATAACACCAGTGGGGTTCTAAAAGAGAAAGTAAGTAGGAAATTGGCAGAAACTGATATAGAAGAATTAGGCAGGAGTCAGATTATTTTTATTCTTATAACCATGGTAGCAATTTAGGATGTTATTCTCTGTATTAGTCCATTCTCACACTGCTATAAAAAACTTGCCAAGAGTGGGTGACTTATAAAGGAAAGAGGTTTAATTGGCTCACAGTTCCATATGACTGGGAAGGCCTCAGAAAACTTACAGTCCAATTATGGCAGAAGACATAGGGAAGGCAGGCAATTTCTTCACAAGGTGGCAGGAGAGAGAATGACAGAAGGAGGATCTTGCCAAACAGTGATATCAAATCTCATGAGATTTCATTCACTATCACGAGAAGAACATGCGAGAAACCACCCCCATGATTCAATTGCCTCCACCTGGTCTCCCCCTTAACACGTGGTGATTGTAGCAAAATGAGATTTTGGGTGGGACACAGCCAAACCATATCGTTCTACCCTTGGCCCCTCCCAAATCTCATGTCCTCATATTTCAAAATACAACCATGCCTTTACAACAGTCCCCCAAAGTCTTAACTCAATCCACCATTAACTCAAAAGTCATAGTTGAAAGTCTCATCTGAGACAAAGCAAGTTCCTTCTGGCTAGGAGCCTGTAAAATCAAAATCAAGTTGGCTACTTCCTAGGTACAGTGGGGGTATAACCACTGGATAAATAAATACACCCATTCCACTACCCACTCCATGGGAGGGATCTAATTTACCTGCCCTTTCCTCTCAAGAATAGTGGTATAGGGTCAAAAGGAATGTCCCTTTCACCCTCTGAAGGTTTGATAATTTGAGCCTATAAAATAAACAGAGAGTAAACAAATTAATAGGAGAAAAACACTTTTAATTATGTGCATGCATACAAGATTCGTATAAAATATGAGACTCACAGAAAGGTCAGATTAAAGTTCTTATAGCATCAGAATAGGAGCTGAGAGCTTCTGGTGTGAGAGGGTGACAACGTATGGGAGAGTGAAGGGAGAAAATGCATGGTGAACACATGTTGTTTTGTTAGGCATATAAAGTCTCTCAGGTAATGAAAGTTACCTCAAAGAGGAACTGTCAGAAGAATCTGGGTGGGAAATTACCTTTTAGTCAGTCACTTCTTGTCTCTTCTCCTGTGATATGGTTAATCTTCCCTGCTTGGTTAGATTCCAGGGAAGCAGGGTGGGAACAAATGAGGTTCTTTCGGATAAGGGGACTTCAGTGGAGGTCCTTGTCTGAATTAGCTGTTTCCTAAATTCTCTGTTTGAAGTAATCAGCATGCCAAAGGAGCATATTTTGGGGTGATATTTCCTAGACTCCTTCCACTGAGCTACACTGATCATAATAGGTGTTATTTCTACTTTTAGAAAAAGAACAGTAGGCTAGAATCTCAGTCCTGTCTGAGGACTCTGGAGGGCAACAGAAATGAACTTGCAAATTACTTTGAAAAGACACTAAAATTGAGCTACTGTTGCTTTAGAATCAGCTTTCGCTCCTAGTGTTGATTTTTCATGAACAAGATAGGAGTTATATCAGATAGACAGAGATGGCAAGGTGGTCAACTTAGACCATGTCCAATAGGACCAACCTAGCACAAAAGCAAAACAAACAAACAAACAAAAATCAGAGATGTACTGCTGCTTTTATGAAGGTTGCAGAGGGAATTGCAACTGATTAGCAATGTTGAGTGTCTATGAGGAGCCAATAAAACTGGTTATCAAAAGACCATGCAATATTTAAATATCTTCCAGGCCCAGAGAGGGCAAGGACAACTTGTGAATGTACCAATTCAAGACTATTCTTGTTGCCCTTACTTCTGTTTTCTCCCTAAGACTCAACCAAAGAAATGTCAGAAGAATACATTAGTTGGTGTGTTGAGGGAGGAGCAGGAAAAAAGAGAGAATGACCATGCCATCTTATCCTCCTTGAATTGGCCTATCAATACTATTGTGATGGTTAATTTTATGTTTCAACTTGACTGGGCCAATGAGTGCCCAGACATTTAGTCAAACATTATTCTAGGTATGCCCATAAGGGTGTTTCTGGATGAGATTAACATCTGGATTAGCAGACTAAGTACAGTAGATTGCCTTCCTTAATATGGTTGAGTTTCATCTAATCAATGGGAGATCTAAATAGAACAGAAAGATTGAGTAATAGGGAGTTTCTCCTGCCTGACTGCCTTAAGCCGAAACATTAGTTTTTTGTTTGTTTGTTTGTTTGTTTGTTTGTTTTCCCCTATCTTTGAACACTTCTTTGAACTGAAACAAATTCCTCTCTTAGGTATCAAGGCTTTTAGAGTAGAGTTACACCACTGGCTCTCCTGGACCTCCAGCTTGCCAACTCACCCTGAAGATCTTGGGAACTCTCAAACTCTATACTCAATTGAATTGATTTTTTGTAATACATATGACTAACACAACTGTAGAGGAGATTTATTGTTGAGTATAAGATTTGTACTATTATTGGGACTGTTAATTGTGATTCCGAATTTGAGCTGGTATTGGTGTAACCGAGCCTATGTTATAAAAATCATAAGGTGTTTGTTTTACTTATTTTCCTTCTCATCCTTTTCATACTCTGGGCATGATTGCTTGCACTTAGTCATTTTAGTAGAGGGTAGTCACTATTAATTGATCAACATCACACCCTGACCCCCATGGGCTGCCCACAAGATTAGTGGGTTTTTCTTTCAAAGAATAATGATACTTAAGTCATGCAAACTTCTTTGATAACATCCTGATGTTTAATTGGCCAAGTAACAAAAGAAGCTTTGATCATTAGTGATCCCACCTCCTGCATACCTACCTTACTCATAAAAGCTCTCAGTTATGTTGAAAGGCAAATTGGATCAAGAGTTTGCCTTTACTACTCTCACACTTGGACCAAATGGAATAAGCATTTCTCTGCTCTTAAGCACTGATGTGTCAATATTTGACTAACTGCATATCAGGTATTTCAACCTAGCTTTTGAAGTTCTACAGCTTTGGGACCTAAAATAACCACAGGTCTGTATAGGACATTCTAGTTCCTAACACTAAAATGAAAATTCATGGAAGTGGACCTCATTTCCGTTCAAGGCTAGAGAAGACTCTTAAAGGAACATTACAGGACAAAACCAAAGTTGCCTTATAATTATATCCTATAAATTGAACTAACACTTACAAAGAGATTAATTTTAGTAATAGTATTTCAGTGAAATTAATCTGCTTATGAGTAGAATGAAAACTGAAGTAGGGCAAGTGTCAATGAAAGATGAGTAGAGCCAGCGTAATTTTTAAAACATGAAGAGTGATACTACTAGCAGAAGTGAGATGAAAAGAAAAAGGTAAGAATCATTTAGTGTATAACTTGAAATCAAGATTTGGGAGGCAGTACAATTCCCATTAGAAATAAAGGCTAGCATGAAATGTTTGTAGGATAGCTAAGATGAAGTGGAAGAAATGATCATGTGAATGAGGAAGCTGAGCAACTAAGAGACAAGGTTTCTGGGCTGACTGCTGATATAGATGCTAATAAAGAATGATGATGTTAGTGTTGTTGCAGAGAGAGAACTTGAGCCAGGTGTTAAAATCCTCAGTGAATGACAGAGAAGGAGCAGAATTAGGGAGATGATTACAACAAAGAAAGGTAGATGGTAATACAGTATGATCACTCACTTTTGAAAAGCTAATTCTAACTTTGGGTTCCATAATTTTTATTTCAGAAGTGATTTAATAAACCCTGCATTAGTTTTCCAGGACCACTGTGTAATATACCACAGACTGGGTTGATAAAAATAATGGAAATGTATTCTTCCACACTATTGGAGACTAGAAAAGCAAAATCAAGGTGTTTTCAGGGCCATACTCTCTCCAAAGCCTCCAAGGGAGGATCCTTCCTTGCCTCGTCTAGCTTCTGGTAGCTCCACGCATTCCTTCACTTGTGGCAGTACAACTTAAATCTCTCCCTCCATCCTAACATGGACATCTTTACAGGCCGTTTTCCCTGTGTGGATCTGTCCAAATTTCCATCTTATAAGGACAACAGTATTATCGGATTAGGGCCCATCCTGATCATCTCATCTTAACTAGATTTCATCTGTAAAAAAAGCTATTTCCAAATAAGTTCACATTCACAGTCACAAAGGGTTAGGGCTTCAACATATTATTTTTGAGAAACACTGCTTTGGTCCAAATGTTTGTGTCCCCTCAAAATTTATATGTTGAAATTGTAACCCCCAAGATGATGTTAAGAGGTGGGACCTTTGGGAGTTGAACAGGTCATGAGGGTAGTCACCATTCACTTCCTTATAAAAGATGCCCAAGGGAGCCATTTGTCCCGGCCACCATGTGATGAAAGTGAGAAGGAGCCATCTATGAACCAGAAAGTGAACCTAACCAGACATGGAATCTCCCAGTACCTTGATCTTATAACCCCAGCCTTCAAAACCATGAAAAATAAATCGTTTATAAACTATCTAGTCTATGGTATTCTGCTATAGCAGCCCAAAATAACTGAGACAGGCACAATTCAATCAATAACAATCCCCAAGCCTCATATACGTTACATTTTTTTTAAGAAATTAGCATTCAAGATGAACCATATGTAGAATGGATTAAGCATCAAGTGCCCTAAATATAATGGCAGAAAATGTGTCTCTTTTGTTTTTCAGATAATGTCATTAGGTAAGAGTAATAAGAGGATATTTGTGTTCAATTTAGTTGTTTTATTTGCTGTTATTTGGGATAATTCCTATTTCTTCAAGTCAGAATGCTATGAAAATCCATTGTTCCTCATGAGAAAATGTAATTATCTCTCAAGATACAGGAGATAATGTCTTAGAAAACCTCCTAGTTTCATATTTCCTCCTCTCATTATATAAGTATACTAAATTTAATAAAGCAGTATTAAAAAAGGAAAAAATACAATAAAGAAGAGCCAGTGTTTGTCACTCAGGAAGAAAATTATGAACACAATAGCTTGGTAATGTCTTAGAAAATATTTGGATGTTACAATTTAATAAAAGAACTATAAATGTCAGTTTGAACTGTAAGTTCCCCATACAATACTATTTCTCAAGAGCAATGAAACCAAATCTGTCTTCATTTGCATCATACCAAGTATGCTATTGCATACTACTGCTTATATAGTTGGCACAACAGTTGCTTGATTTTTTCAGTAGCAGCATGTTCTGCAACAGCAATGGCATGGTTGAGTTTTAAATACAGAACAAGTACAGAATCCAATTTATTAGCATATAATTAAAAATAAACATGCACCCATAAGATCTAACTCATGCTAGTACTAGATAAGTCGGGTTCAAACTCTGCATCCTATTTAGAAATATAATTTGAACTTAGAAAGCTTAAAATTGCCCTATTTTCTGACTTTTGGTGATATGGTCCATGATTTGATACTCTGTCATTCTGTACTGACATTTAGACCACTGGATTTAAATACACAGAATGACAAAGGCATTTTTGCCTTGTTCTTTCAATTTGAGATAGGATCATTCTGCTGAACTTTACGTTTGAGATTCAAGTTAAAACCTTTCATCTACTCGTATTATAGAAAAAAGCTTGATAGCTTAATGGATAAAAGTTCTGACCTTTTCAAGTCTACATTTTAAGCACTAACTTCTAGTGAAAAGTAATCCACATTTCAAACACAATAAACAGTTCCAGTCAGTCCACTTGGTTAGAGAAACCCCAAGAAATAGTTTGGACCTATTTTTCCACATCTTCACCTGTGTATATTTACTCCCAAGAACGAAAAGGAACAACCAACGTAATAAATGTAGACTTTTGTTAAGCAGGAAGACTTCACTGAATAAAAGAAATTGTTTTTCACCAGCACATAGTGATTATTTTCACCTATTAAAAATAACTTGCAACGCTGTTTCATCCTGGGGCAAACTAATAGCTGGAGTTGTCTCAAAAGCAGTGACAAGAAAGTTCTCATAAGGTAATGCCCCAAACTGTTCAGAGATGGGGCTGACTTGGATTTCAGAGAAAGAAGCATTTAAACACTCAGGTGATCAGTCCAAAGCATTTATTAGGGGAACTTAGTGAAGGGACAGAAGTAATCCTTAGGATGGACAACAAGAGAAAGAGATGTTCTACCTAGGTAGGTCTGCAAGAGGGATTTGGATATGGGGTTTACATGAGGGTTTAAGGAATTTTGCTCAGAGCCAGGACTACTTTCTTTTAGTGTTTTGAGCAACAACATAAACGTCTATCAGTGCCTAGGAATGTTCAAGGTCCATGCTTGGGTGCAAGCCTGTAGTGAAAAATATGCGGCTGGCTGTGTCACAGAAAAGTAAAATCATTCTGTATTTCTCAGTTAGGACAGAGAAAAAAACAGAGGAAACTGGGAGACCCTACAAGCCCAGTTTTAATAATAAGACAAATTTTAAAGTTGCTTACATATATTTGTTAGGTTTTTATTTTTATTTTTATTTTAGCTGTGATGATATATCAACCTCCAAGCAAATAAATGATTTAAACCAAAACTTTCAAGCAAAAATTCCACTTTGGTCTCTTCCTATGGCTAATTCTCTTATATGAAAATTCCCAAAACTCTAAAATAAAAATCTATATGTTGGAGTCAAGCTCAAGCTTCTCAAACAACTCATTTCTTAGTCTTAGCAACTGCACCTGGACAGCCCACAGAATGCTGAACTTACTTATGGCCTCTAAACCAAACCTTACTATATTTTTTTCTGAAATGTCTTTGCTTTCTAATTTTCGTGCACATTTGCCCAGAAGAAGCTTCATCTTAATTTCCACTTTCTCCCCTTATATACACATTTAACAAGGGACTAAAGTCTATTTATTTTAATTCTTAACATATTTTACAGTCAAGCGCACCTCTCCATGCCCACTGCCATTGGTTTTGTTGTATCCCTTAGGTCCCGTAAATCTCTTTCCTCTTGTTTCCCTCTTTCAGGTGTTACAAGTCAAGCCAGACCAACCAATTTTTAATTTCTGATCCCAAATGATTTAATTGTTTCTTTCTGTGCCTAGAAACTCTTTTAGTGTTTGTGGCAAATATTCTAGACGCAGATAAAACAAATGACACCCTTTCTGATATTTCCCCTCTTTTTCACACACAAAATTAATAAATACATATAGAGAAAATATTTTAAAATACTTAAAATTAATGTACTTGTATTAACGTCTTTCACAATAGAAATGGAAGAACCTATGATTCAGAGTCGAGAGCAAATAAATTCCATGAATTCCCCAGAGTGCCACAGGTTGGGTTGAATCTACCAGTGGAAAACTTAGTTGAGACTATGGAAGTACAACAAGAAATATTTTCAACAACAATTAGATATTGAGTGATAATTAGGTACAATTTGGTTGCTTCCTTTGGATTATTTGCCTAAAGGATGGGGTAAATAGACCTAAAATAAAATTTTAAAATGTCAAATGTGGAAATGTAACTTTTCACTTGTCGTTTCACAAGGATATTAAAGCTTTTTTTTTTTTTTTTTCTCTCCACCCCTCTGTTTTCAAGCTGGAGATACTAATTTTTTTCTGTTAGACAAAAGAAACTGACTTTAGCTTTAATTTTTGTAAGCCACAAAATCTAGAGCTTCATATTTATGTTTCTCTCACTAGTTTTTAAAACATAAGAATGTAAAAACCAAAACTTTTCATTCACTTTTTGACATCTAACATCATACAGTTCTAATAAAATTTAATAATATTTTTCAATACATGTCATTTCCTATGAATTTCTGAAGTATTCTGTTTTCTGTGCGATGTGTTGAATGGAGATTTAATTTCCTCTGCAGGCATATTATTCTTAGCGTAACAAAGGACAGCTTTAATTTTGTCTTTTCATAAGAATTTCTTGAAATGTATTCATATTCTAATTGACTGGATAGAAACTTAATAGTTGGAAAATTACAACATTTCTAGGATAATATATAATTGAGAGAAATCAATATAATTCAACAAATATTTATTGAACGCTTTTTGTAAATTCTGAGATTTCAAGCAACTTGAGAGAGACAAATAATGCACATAAATAACTGGCTCAGGAGCATATGAAGTTTTTTCTCTTTGATATTTTTTAAATAATTTGTGTATACTGTGAGAAGTGTCATCATATAGGCCTAGAATTAAACATAGTATGCACTGAGAATATCTGTCAGGCACTTAGATAAATATTTTTTGTTATTTTAATTATTACATGAATAAAAAGGGTTCACGACTTTTCACTTTTTGATCAATAGGAGTTTTATTACTTGGCACAAGTAAGGACAGTGAGAGTCATCTCCAAAGCAGTGTCTCCCCAAAGGAAAGCAATGGGAGAGTTTTACAGGGTGATGGAGAGGGTAGAGGTGCATCATTGCATGTAGAAGATGGGTCCCAATTGTGCAGACACAGTGAGTCATTATTCCAGCACATAGGTCATATGTTATGGTAATGAAGCTATGCCTCCTCCCATGGTGGAGGTGTTAGCATGATAATAAGGAAAGTTCACTTGGGTTCATCTGTAAGTTGGGGGGTCAGTCAGAAGCTGGTTCCAACCAACAAGATGACTACATTCCACACAGTGTTTTGGGAAAGACCAGAATGGATATAGGGCAGGAGGCTGTAAAACAGGCTGATTGCTCAAGTTGACTAAATTTCTATAATCCCTGTAGACCCTCCCTGTCTGCTTATACTTTCAGAAGCTATGATTACTCACTTTGTAAATCAAGAGTTTGAGGAATAAGAAGGATGACTAATTAAAGTTATACTGCTGAATTTTAATTCGGGCTTCTTTGATTTTAAATCCGTGTTTAACATTTAAATATAAATACAAATGTACATATTTTGTGTGTCAGGACTGTCTTAATAAAGGAAAATATAAGTCATAAATAATGATAAAGTGTTTTTCAATTAAATTTGGAATGGGAAGAGAAGTTGGTAGGCAAGGATGAGTAAAGAGGAGTGAGGATATTCAAGGCAAAATATTTGATATTTGTTGATAGCTGAGGTTTCGAATTGAACACTTTTGAAAGAGAGGAAAAACTAATTTTCTCTCTCCACTTTAAGTTCTCACTGGAGCCACTGTAACAAAAGACAGATTAACAAGAGAAAAACAGAAGTTTATTAGCATGTATATCTCATATATATGGAAAATACACAGAGAAATAATTCTCAAAGAAGTGGTTTAGATTCTGGCTAGAATATCATTTCAGCCAAAAACAAATAAAAAAGAGTATGCCACAAGTAAGTTATGGGGGTGATCAGGAAAAAAACACGGTTTTTTAATGCAGATTTCAGTGGTTTCCTTCTTTACTGATGAGTCTTTTGTGAGTAGAGTCATTCTTCTATTCCTAGTATAGAGAGGGAGACACTCTTATGGAGATTTTCTTTATAATTTATCTTACAAAGGGTAACTTCTTTCTTCATAGCTTCTGTTGTATCTGTTCTTTCTCAAAATAATTAGTTCAAAATAATCCTTCAGCCAAAGAAGCATTTTGTGGTCGCATATTCTGGTCTCTCTTTTTTTTTTTTTTTTTTTTTTTTTTTGAGACGGAGCCTCGCTCTGTTGCCCAGGCTGGAGTGCAGTGGCCGGATCTCAGCTCACTGCAAGCTCCGCCTCCCGGGTTCATGCCATTCTCCTGCCTCAGCCTCCCGAGTAGCTGGGACTACAGGCGTCCGCCACATCGCCCGGCTAGTTTTTTTTTTTTTGGTCTCCTACATTTTGAACAGAGAATACATATGGAAGCAGAAGACAAATCACTTGGGCCTCTATCCCATGCTGTGGAGCGTAAACTGTATCTTTCCATGACCAGCAAGTCTTAGCAAATTTACCAAGTTAAGTGATTGAATTTAAATTTTACAAAGACAACTTTGACAACAATGTAAAACAATGTAAACAATGTAATGATGAGAGGAGACAAGAATAGATCTTAAAAATTCTGAAAATCATCTCTTGTAAACCAAAAATACAATTCTAAGTCCCCCAACTGACTGAATGGATGCCTGTCTCTGCCAAGGGCATTCCAAAGTAAACCTGAAAAATTAATTCAGGCGATGATGGGAGGTAAGGATCAGACATGACTCATTGCATCTTCCTCCCTTTGAAAATCAGGCACAACTGACTAGAGTTAACATCAGTACAGAGATCTTAAGACTGACAAGACAGACTGTAGCAATAAAATACCAAATTTCAACCTACCTCTAGTACAGCATCACATGGCAGAGAGCAGGCCCTGAAAGAAATCGAAGTGTCTTGCCCCCAAATATATTCCTTTGACATATTTTGAAATGGCCCTGAAAAGCTGTTTCTTGTGGAGAAAATTTACATTCTATATAGAATCCTCTCCCCTTCAGAAGTATTTTCCTAATCCAAGAAAGATTTAACTTAGAGTCTAGTACCTGTTAGGGCCTGATAAGAGACATTTACCATCTGTTCTATATGGTAAAAACCTTGGTCTCCACAACCCCTTATCTTAACCCAGACACTACTTTCTAATGATTCTTTGTCTTTGGATAATGACTTAACAATTTCAAACAATTGCCAATCAGAAAATCTTTGAGTCCACCTATGACCTGTAAGACGCTACTTTGAGTTTTCCCACCTTTATGAACTGAACCAATGCATGCTTTACATCTATTGGTTGGTGTCTTATGTCTCTCTAGAATGTATAAAACCAAGCTGTAACCCAACCAGCTTAAGCACATGTTCTCAAGACCTCCTGGGGCTGTGTTATAAGCCTTGATCACTCATTTTTGGCTCAGAAAAAAATCTCTTTAAATATTTTACTGAGCTTGACTCTTTTCGTTGACACTGCTGGGGCTCAGGAAACGATACCACAAAATGAAGGCCTTAACAGCAGCATCAGAAGCAAGAGTCTTCCTTGCCTTCTCCTGCCCCCCTGTCTTTCAGTTCCATTTTCCCTTTAGGCTAGGCGTAGGAACTAGAATCCCTCTTCCCCAAGGCAGGTCATAAAAATGAGCATCTCTTTTCTCCAAAGCCAGCCGTAAGAATAAGACCTAAAATTATTACTCTAATTTTCCTCTGGTCAATCTATATAAAAACTGGCCACAAGAAATTTTCTGATCTACCTTGCTTGACTGTAAGTCAAAAGACTCCTATTCTAGAGAGGGCCCTGCCTTTCACCCAGAAAGAAAGAATGCATGCTCAGAGAAGCCAAGAGGAATTTATACAGACAGTCCTTGTTGAGTTTCCTAACTCAAGTCTATTATTAGAAAATATTCTTTTGTCCAATCATATTTCTACCTAGCTGTCTATACTGTGTTGAACCTAAACATAAAAATGGACAATTTCTCCTGTATCTTTGGGTCTTCATTCTGAAGACTCCTGTGTATACAAGTTAAATAAATGTGTGTGCACATTAAATAAATGTGCATGCCTTGTCTTCTATTAATCAACCTCCCTCATGTCAGTGAGTTTTTCAGCAAGCCTTTAGGGGGATGAGGGCCCTGTCCCTCACATTTCGTACATTACTCATTCAAATATATCTAGTACAATATTTAGTGTCAGGCATCATGATAGGAGTTGGGTTTAGAGGGTTAAACAGGCCAGACCCTTGTTCTCATCTAGCCTAATGTCTAGTAAGAGTCTGGTAGATGAGCAGATATTATAATAAAAGAAAATTAAAATATAAAAAAAAACACAATAAGTAAGGATAAATAAGTAGCAAAGGAAAAGCAAAGGAGTAAAAAAACATTTCTTGTTTTAGGTTGGTTAGACATCTTAGTCAATACTTACTGTGTTTTGTAGTGGCCAAGGGAATACTTCCCTTTCATTCTCCAAAGGTTTGTTGAAAATTAACTGACAAAGGACATATAAATAGGAAAAAGGCATAGGCATTTATTAATGTGGATGAGGGAGAACCACAAAGACTAACACAACCCTTCAATGGGATACAGAAGCTTATATATCATCTTGAGTTTACAGAAATAATAGGGGCTCAAAGCATGGTCCAAACCAAGTTACAGTCGGGAAATGAGGTGACATTGGCACAACAGGTTATGAGAGAGAGAGAAGAGGAGGTCTGACTCCAAATTCCCCCTTACCCCCACAAAACACACAGCTTTGCAGGGCTATTTCTGTTTGCAGCCATCTGCAACATATGTCAAAGACGGCCATCTCAAAATATGTCAAAGAAATACATTTGGGAGTAAAATATTTCGACTTCCTTCCATTTCTTTACATAGGTGCCTCTTTCTCTCATATTTATATATTATTTCTAGTTTTTTCCCTCGTTCCTATGTTTTCCTTCTTCTTTAACACCCTTACTACCATTCTATCCCCCTTTTTAATGTAAAAAATTCCTAACTGGTGTTAAACAAAGTTTATCTTAAAACTGCTTCCTTATATATTTTACGTTCAGCCTAAAGGATTCTTCATGCATAGTGACTGTAACCTAATTGGATGCGTAAACAGACTGTAACCTACTCTTATTCCAGTCATAGAGTTTCAGCCAATCACAGGTGGCCATCTATTCAAACCATGATCAAATACAAGAAATGCCAAGCGGTAACCAATGCAGATGTTTCTGTTCCTCATTTGATGTTCTGTATGTCACCTTCCTTTTCCTGTCCATAAAGAGTATCCCACCATGTGGCATCCTCAGAGTCACTCTGCACGTATTCTGGTTTGCAGGACTGCAGATTCGTGAATCATTCTTAATTAACTTCTGTTCACTTTGTCTAAAAGTTGTTTTGTTGTTGTTGCTGTTTTTAAACAGGTTTTTAAATGTTTTGTGTCTTTGGGCACCTCAGTTGTAAATACGTTGGAAATCCTTGGCCTATCATCCATTTCTAACGTTCTGAGAGTCTCAATTTATTTTTTTCTTATTTTAATTCTCTTTATTCTTTTCCTGTCTTTAATTCCTCTAGTTAAAATATTCTGTTAAATGTATTATCTCCTGAGCCCCTTGTGATTCAGTCTTTCTTAATAATGTGATTTTATTAGTTTCTTTCTTTCATGAGTGTAATTAGCTTAGTTTTTGAATTTCGGATTCAATCGTTTTCATGTTTCTAAATGTTTGTGTTGGAGAATATTTAATTTAGTTTGAAGTGTTGAGTTACTTTTTTATTCTACTGAGTCTGTTTTGCAGGGAGGTTTTTTGGAATTTGTAGGGGAACATTTTTATATTTTGATAACCATTTTCAGCTTTTTGTAGAGCTGCTTTGTATAGATGCAGATTTCTTTTCTTTATTAATTTTCTTGATGACAATGAGGGTTTTCATGGCTTCCAATAAATCCTATTACAAGAATATCCTTTTCTCCTAGGATGGTGACAAACAATTTCGATAATAACTGAATTTGTTTATTTTATTTTATTTTTTTTTGACAGTTAAAAATGGTGCTGATGTGCCTTACATTTGGGGTTTTACTGTTTTTCAGAATCCAGACATTTCCTCCTTTTGTCTTTCTTTTTCTTAATTTCACCTCCAGGAGTGTTTCCTTCTTTCTATTTACCTCTTTCTTCCCCAGAACTGACACTGTCTTGAGACTGAAACTTCTGATCTCAATGCTTTCAAGTACTTTATGTGTAGCCAGTGGGAGACTCCTTTGTTTGTTTTTACTTTTCACCTTTCTTCCTACATCTGGTGTTGAACCTGCTTTTCAATGAAAAGTTTTTCAACTCTTTTTATGGTGATTTTATCTGTCATCTTCCTTCTCCAAGCCCTTCACTATCCTCTCTCATTTTCCACAATTCCTTTAGACTCCTGTTGATAAGGTTTGGCTCTGTGTCCCCACCCAAATCTCATCTTGTAGTTCCCATATTTCCCCTGTGCTGTGGGAGGAACCCGATGGGAGATAATTGAATCATGGGGGCAGTTTTCCTCATACTATTCTCATGGTAGTGAATCAGTCTCATGAGATCTGATGGTTTTATAAGGGGTTTCCACTTTTGCTTCTCTCTCATTCTCTCTGGCTGCTGCCATGTTAAGAAGTGGCTTTTGCCTTCCACAATAATTGTGAGGCTTTCCCAGCCACGTGGAACTGTAAGTCCATTAAACCTGTTTTTCTTCCCAGTCTTGGGAAGTGTGAAAATGAACTAATACAGTAAATTGGTACCAGTAGAGTGGGATGCTACTGAAAATATACCTGAAAATGTGGAAGCAACTTTGGAACTGAGTAATAGGCAGAGCTTTGAACAGTTTGGAGGGCTCAGAAGAAGACGGGAAAATGTAGGAAAGTTTGGAACTTCCTAGAGACTTGCTGAATGACTTTGCCCAAAATGGTGGTGATGATATGGAGAATGAAATCCAGGCTGAGGTGGTCTCAGATGGAGATGAGGAACTTGCTGGGAACTGGAGCAAAGGTGACTCTTGTTATCTTTTAGCAAAGAGACTGATGGCATTTTGCCCCTGCCCTAGAGATTTGTGGAACTTTGAACTTGAGAGAGATGATTTAGGGTATCTGGTGGAAGAAATTTCTAAGGAGCAAAGCATTCAAGAGGTGACTTGGGTGCTGTTAAAGGCATTCAATTTTATGATGGAAGCAGAGCATAAAAGTTCAGAAAACTTGCAGCCTGACAATGTGATAGAAAAGAAAATCCCATGTACCGAGGAGAAATTCTAGCTGGCTGCAGAAATTTGCATAAGTAAAGAGGAGCTGCATGTTAATCCCCAAGACAGTGGGGAAAATGTCTCTGGGGCACATCAGAGGTCTTCATGGCAGCTCCTCACATCACAGTCCTGGAGGCCTAGGAGGAAAAACTGGTTTTGTGAGTGCAGCCCAGGGTTCCTGTTCTATGTGAAGCCTAGGGACTTGGTGCCCTGCATCTTAGCTGCTCCAGCCTAGGTTAAAAGGGGCCAAAGTAGAGCTTGGACTGTGGCTTTAGAGGGTGGAAGCCCCAAGCCTTGGAAACTTCCATGTGGTGTTAAGCATGAAAGTACCTTGAATTCAAGAATTAGGATTGGGAACCTCTGCCTAGACTTCAGTGTATGGAAATGCCTGGATGATCAGGCAGAAGTTTGCTACAGAGGCAGGGCCCTCATGGAGAACCTCTGCTAAGGAAGTGGGGAAGGGAAATGTGGGGTCAAGCTCCCACACAGAATCCCTACTGGGGTACCACTTAGTGGAGCTGTGAGAAGAGGGCCACCATCCTCCAGACCCCAGAATGATGGATCCACTGACAGCTTCACTGTGCTCCAGGAAAAGCTGCAGACACTCAACACTAACCCACAGAAGCAGCAGGGAGGGAGGCTGTACCCTGCGAAGTCACAGATGCAGAGCTGCCCAAGACCATGGGAACCCACCTCTTGCATCAGCGTGACCTGGATAAGAGACATGGAGTCAAAGGAGATTATTCTGGAAATTTAAGATTTGACTGCCTTGCTCGATTTTGGACTTGCCTGGTCCTGTAGCCCCTTTGATTTGTCCAATTTCTCCCATTTGGAATGGCTGTATTTACCCACTGCCTGTACCTGCATGGCATCTAGGAAGTAACTAACTTGCTTTTTATTTTACATGCTCATAGGCAGAAGGAATTTGCCTTGTCTCAGATGAGACTTTGGACTATGGACTTTTGAATTAATGCTGAAATGAGTTAAGACTTTGGGGGGCTGTTGGGAAGGCATGATTGGTCTTCAAATATGAGGACATGAGATTTGGGATGGACCAGGGGCAGAATGATATGGTTTGGCTGTGTCTCCACCCAAATCTCATCTTGTAGCTCCCATACATCCCAAGTATTGTGGGAGGGACCTGGTGGGAGATAATTGAATAATGGGGGTAATTTTCCCCATATTGTTCTTGTGGTAGTGAATAAGTCTCATAAGGGGTTTCTGCTTTTGCTTCTCTCTCATTATCTCTTGCTACCACCATGTAAGAAGTGCCTTTTGCCTTGTGGCATGATTGTGAGGCCTCCTCAGCCACATGAAACTGTAAGTCCATTGAAACTATTTTTCTTCCTAGTCTTGGGTATGTCTTTATTAGCAGCGTAAAAATGGACTAATACGTCCCTCTAATCCTAAATACATGAGTTTGTGAGGGTGGCAATGAGGGTGAAAAACATCTGTTGGAATTTGCTTATTTTTTTCTCTTCTTAGTGCAATTTTGAATTGTGTAGTAGTCTCTTTCCTAGTAGTGCTGAAACGGTAGTTTTTTATTATTTTAAGTTTTGTTGGGCTCATTTTTTGGCTTGTGTAAACTTTTGGAGGATGTGTAAAGTTTAGGGTGTTTAAGTTTAGGGTGACACTATTTTCATAAGGCAACTTGGAATATGTACAATTCAAGTTGTTTTACCCTATAATTAAATTTTAAAAATATATATCTTCCACTTGTTTAGTTTGCGTTAAAATTTGTATGTTACAACTTTTTCTCTACTGCTTCAATTATTATATATGGCATATAGTTATGACTTTACTTATGCCTGTCTTTTTTTGAACTTATTTATTTGCTATCTTTTATTAAAATAAAAATATATACTACAAAGTGCTCATATAAGTGTCCAGCACTCTGGATTTTCCCAAAATGAACACCCCACAGTACCAGAAAATGAAGACTATTACTACTACCCCAACAGCCCCTTTGTGCTCATTTCAAGTCTCAAACTCTTCCTAGAGAAAACTAGTCTCCTGACGTCTAATAGCTTGTATTACTTTTGCCTGTTTTTCTCTAATTTTATGCACTACTTTTTCTAGTTACCTCGTGTTACACTGTATTGCATTACATGCGGTTACATGTATTACATGCGGTTTGTCATCCTGTATAGTATTCTATATATTCTAATTCATTTTTCCATCCAACTCTTGATGAGCAATAACAGCTCATATTTACTTCATTATTGATGCCTAGACTTACTCCTTCCACTGCTTTTATATCTTCTATGTATTATTCTCCTTTGTCATATATTTATACAATATTTTTAATTGATTTGGTTTTCTTTGTTTATTTTTTCTTTGGTTTTTGAAAGTTACCCTTAACTCTTAAATGCACATCGTTCAAAACATATATTAGCATATTTGTCATAAATCAAACCAATAGAGAATTCCTATTTTTCCTTAGAACTGCCCCTACCATATTCTTCTCTGCCATAGTTTAATCATATCATTACTCATCAAGTTGCTGAGACTAAAATGACTTGAAAATCATATTCAATGTTTCTTTATATTCACCTGTCATATGCAAACCTGTATTTCTAGTACCTAAAATGGAGTTTGCCAAATATTAGCCACCTAATATACGTTTGCTGTGTAAATAAATATTTTTAACAAAATATTTAATTTTTTTTTGTTAGAATCTAGAAATAGGTAATACTATAAACCCACAAACTAGGACACAGAAGGTATCATTTGCTCTTCTCCCTCCATCGAACATCATCTGCTGATTTGGGAACACCTAAGATTTTAGTTTCATGTAACTAAACTCACTCTTTTTCCCTTTCTTTCCTCCTCCATCCCTCCATCTCTGCTTCTTTCCTTCTTCCTCCCTCCTTCCTTTTCTTCTTTTTTTTCCCTTTCTTCCCTTTTTTCCTTTCCCTTCTTGCATTTTTTCCTTTCATTTTTTTCTTCATTCTTACAGGCGCATTTGTTCAATACTGTTTCTTACATTCTACAAATTTCTTTGCATTTTCTGTCTAGCATATACTCTCATCTTTCCGAGTATATTAATTCTATTTCAAGCTTTCCTTAACTTGACCTGATTAACTGCATTTCTTCAATATTATTTCTCCTGTTTTTTGTTTTGTCTTATTTTTAAGCTTAGGTCTGTTTCATAATATTGGTTTTCTGTAATTATTTGGAGATGATAATGCGTTTCTTTACAAGAAATTTCTGTTCAACTATTTGCTTGTGTCATTTCTATTTAGTGTGCCTGTCTCGAATGACTGAGCTTCTAGACCCTGAGTATCATTAGTTCATGTTCTGGATGGGAAAGGAGCAATATCAACATCACCCTCAGGCCACTGCCACATTTTACATCACACATATTGCTCTCTTTTTTTAATGCAATTTTTCAACCAATCACCTGAATGCTGGTTCCTACCTGCTTCTAGTGTCTATTCCTTTTATTTTTAGTCACAGTGAAATCATTCTAAATTGTGGGTGGTAATTCCTCTCCTGTAACCTTCTTCATCTGTTAATCTATCATGGAAGGTTTTCCCTACATTTTTCAAACCAGTGTCACTTTTTATTTGCAAAGTTTTAATGAATTTATTTTTTCTCCTTTTGTTTTCATTTTTCTTCTCTTACTCATTATTCATTTTTATTATATTGCCTATCATTCTAGTTATGTGGGAAATTAAGATAAATTAATTCATGTGCTTAGTTTACCAATCTTATCTAACCTTTTTTAACATCTTTTTGTTGTTGTTAAGAACAAAAACAAAAGCTTTTCTAGTGACTAAATTTCACATGCAAAAATCTTTGTTTGCAAAATAAATTACATTAAAAATTCTGTAACAAAATATTCCTAGGACCTTCATGGTTCATTCTCTAATAACTTGACATAATGGCTTGATGCCCCTTTGTACACAGAATTTTTCATACCTAAACAATTTATATTCCCTCCATTCATTTTTTAATATAGCATTCTACCTCTGGCAATTGTCAGTGTCACTCAAATCTTTCTTCCTTCTTTTCTTTAGTCTTATTTCTCTGCCTCTCATTACCCAGTTTAAAACAAAACAAAACAAAAAACCCACAGCTCCCATCCATTGATTTCCTGAACAATACTCACACAAGGCCATTTTGTGTAAAACATGATTACTGAAGATGCAAGGGTAATAGATAGAGGATATTACGCTATATTAAGCACAGCTAAAAGCCTAACATTAACTATTACAAATCTGTATTTACAAATTATTTATCTCTTTGCAAAAGCTTTGCTTACTTTCTGGCTACACCTGTATACCTTTCCCACTCCAAACCTCCACCCTCCCACTTTACCTGACAACCTACTGTTGAGGACCCTTTCTTAAACTAACTACTAACTTTTATCATTTAAAAAATTCCTACTACAAGTCATTTGTGGACATATGAAGTCAGCTTTTATTACTGAAGCTAATATTTGAAGTGAGTCATCATTTCTGGTCTTTCATGGTGCTGGCAAAACTACATTTTCCATCTTGTTCTTTAACATGTTTTAATTATAACAGGGTACCTAGTATAATATTACTTTTTAAAATGTAGTTTTCCCTTAGTTTCAGGCTCTGACCCTGCTTCTCTGGAGGAGTGCTGTTGACCTGATACAAGGCATAGAAGTCAGCTACCCTAATTGAGAAGGTAGTTGTGAATCAATAATTTTGGAATAAGAGAAAAATCAAAGGAAGAAACTGAGTCATCCTTCTAAAAGTAAACACCTAACCTTAAAGAGGGGAACAAAAACAAAGTCTGAAAAACTAGCAAGAGGTAGTCAGTCACAAAGGGGTAAAAATATTCCAGCAGAACTGAAGTCAATCTCCTTTGAAAAGAAAAGTTTGAAAATGAAAGTTCAAAGATGCATAGAAGCTTGAGGCAAGTCTATTTTCAGAGGTTTCTAACTTTCATGCAAAAGTCAAAGGGAGGAAAAATTTTATCTACATGAATACATTTATGTATAGATGTCCATAAACAACTGTGTGTGAAGTATATTGATTCAAGAAGCCAGAAAGCGGTAAAAATAACAGAAACTCGAATTCTGCGTATTCCTCTATCCATTTCTGCTTAGAGATTCTCATCAGGTATCTGTGTATTAATAAACAATGCCCACAATTTCCATATTTCTCTAGAAATGGAAACTGATTACTAATGATATGGATACTTATATGATCTGATAATTTTTAAAAGAATATAAACATTAGTGTAGAACTGCAGTATTCAAAAAGTCAGAGAATATAGTTCACGCCTTTGGAGTGTAAATTCTTAGCTTGGGTCTCCCATTTAGACATGTATATGAATGCCAGAGAAATTATATATTATGTCAAAATGTAGAGAGGCAGGATAAAGCTAGAATATGAGTTCTTACTCCATTTACCCCAGGAAGGAAGTGAAAATATGGAATTAGATGACATCGCCTCCTCAAGAATCAATAAAAATGGCTTGTTTAAGGGAGGTGACATTTTTTGTGTATGCCCTTCTGATCCATGATCATTTTCTGAGGAATCAAAGGAGAACAGACTGATACCTAGTTATTTCTTCTAAAAGGAAAGTATCAGCAGCCTTCAAATACTTTTGAAGCACAGCTCTATGACAGAAATCTTGCCACTAAATCATATAAAATAATATCTAAACATGAATTACAGGAGGTGAGACATTTTCCCATGGTGTTACCATTTCAACATAAGATTCAGCACATCTCCCTGGAAGGATGAATTGGGGAAGGGCCTAGTATTATGTGTGGCTAGTAGCCTATGGAATACAGGGTTGAGGGGTAGGGAATCATTAGATTCTCCATTTCCCATACAATTGGTGAGCCAGTTTCCACCACTAGCCATTGGGAATTCTCGCTCATACACAGCATGGTGGTGAGTCTCTTTCTACTCGTCAGCTTGGTCCTTCAGATATAGCACTTCGTTGTTTTCACACTTGGATGTCTCTGTCCAGTCCTTCCTTTCATACACATATGGTCCCAATCAATCTTATGCCTCTTTTGTTGTTTTTGTTATTATTGTCATTTGGACATTAGTGGGGTATTGGGATTTTTATAAATCATTGGCTAAATTTCAATAGTTAAAATTTATTCAAATATGTACGTAAATACATCTTAATATCTTACTTTTACATGCTTTTCAAAGCATTTTCCAAATTTAGAAACATCCTTAAGAATATCTAGTAGTTTGAAGAAATATAAAATTGCTGAACATTAGCAATTCTTCAGTTTTACTTTTCTCCTCTAAGAGTAGTTGATTCCAGGTAGCCTGATTAAAAAAAAAAAAAAAAAATCAGCTTCATCAATGCATGTGTGGTGCTTGTATAATTCCTGATTCAGCTTTATTCTCTTTGTTTTTAGAACAAATCACATCAAAGGAAATATCTGGCTCCAGTCAGGCACCATTTCAGTTATAAGACAAGGAATTAAGGTTTTACATGTCAGAATGAGCTCCTTGCCTTTTGGAATATTCTTTATGGCTCTCTCTTATAGCTGCAGCCATGCCACTTTTTTTCTTTTGTCTCCTGAACACTATTGCTCAGAATCCATTGCCTGTTGTGAGTCTTGCATGCATTTTGGGCCAATAAAGGTTGTGGGGAAGAGTTAACTTTTGTCTACTTTTACCGAAAATGGCATCGGGTTTCTCTTCTCCTTTACCTCTGGATCATTTACAGTCATCAAACTGGAAGTTAGATTGATATAACTACTTGTTAAAATGCCCCCTTTCTATAAGCCTGAAGTAAAAAGATCTTCACTCTGGGAATGGAGAGTTTCATTTATGCTACTTTATCATAAGGCTGTATTTGGTGCTTTTCCTGAATATTTATTACAGAGACGCATAATTTCTCTCTGTTTTGTATGTGCCCTAATGCCCATCCAGGATTCCTTCCAAGCAGGTAGTTAACCTTTTTAAAGATAGAAAACTTGGGACTTTAGAAACAAAGCACTCTACTTTCAACCAACCTCTGTAGGCAGAGGAATAGGGGGTTTCAACTGGGCTAAAATCTCCTATGATATTCATTCTTTATATATATAAAAAAAATTAATGGGTTGCCTACTCTGTGTCATGTTATATTTCAGGTGACAAAGATACAGCAGGAAATATTAAAGTAAAAATCAATATTAACAATTTCTGCCTTCAGGGATTTTACATGCTAGTGAGGAGACAGAGACAATAAACAAGATAAATACATAGTATGTTAATGATTATATATTACATATTATAATACATTTATATAAATATTTTATATTGTATTACATATCTATTATAATACAATTTTTAAGTATTAAGAAAGAAAATAAATTAGGGTAATGGGACAGATAGAGTTAGGGGAGAGTATTAAAGTTATAGAGAAAGGAGTTAAGAAAGGCCTTACAGAGGAGATCTTTGAGTAAATACTTGGGAGAAGTGAGGAAAGGAACTATGTGGCTTTCTTCAAGTATTTCCTCAAAAGTCTCCTTTTGAAGCCTCCCAAATACTTTATCTATAACCATAATTTCAACAGACTCCCCCAGTTGTCTTTGTCTCTATGCCTTACTTCATTTTTTCCCTCAATATTTAAATGTTTTTATTTGAAGAGAAATCAGTTCAGAGATTCAAATATGGGAGTGGTTGGGCATGTTCAGCTAACAGTAAGGAGGCTGAGTGGCTGCAGCAAAACACTCAGGTGAAAGCTGTAGGAATAAAATAAAAGGAATAGGCTGGGCATGGTGGCTCACACCTGCAATCCCAGCACTTTGGGAAGCCGAAGCAGGTGGATGACTTGAGGTCAGGAGTTTGAGAGCAGCCTGGCCAACATGGTAAAACCTCATGTCTACTAAAAATACAAAAATTAGCTGGTCATTGTAGTGCATGCCTGTAATCCCAGCTATGTGGGAGACTGAGGCAGGACAATCTCTTGAGCCCGGGAGCTGGAGGTTGTATTGCTGAGATGGTACCACTGCACTTTAGCCTGGGCAACAAAGAGAGACTGTCTCTAAATAAATAAATAAATAATAAATAAATAAATCAGAGGAGTAGGGGATGGTATAATTGTGAAGACCTGGTGGGCCATTATGAGAACATTGGCTTTCACTCTGAGTCAGATGCAAAGCCATTGAAGGGTTTTTGAGAAGAGAGACATAGGGTACAATAATTCAGACAAGAGATGATGATGACAACACTACAGGGGTGACAACTGGTTGTAACCTGGAAATATTTGACAGCTAGAGCAGTAGGTTTTACTGATAAGATATGCAGTAAATAATGACTCCCAGGTATTAAGTCTCCAATAGATCTGAAATTGCAAAATCATCCCTTCCTGTATTCCATGACTCCTGAATTCAGAGTTCCTTTAAGGCCAAAATGGGAATATCTGCTATGACCTCTGCAACAGATTTCTCATAAATGTTTATGGTTTTCATCTAACTTTTTCAGCCTCTCAGCAAACTGTATATATTCAATTTGCTTTCTTCATGAAATTCCTTAAAAATGTCTTCTCCAGCCAGGTGCTTTGTTTAACACCTGTAATTCCAGTGCTTAGGGTGGCCAACCCAGGAGAATTGCTTGAGGCCAGGAATTCAAGACCAGCCTGGGCAATATAGTGAAACCCTATCTCTACAAAAAAAAAAAAAAAAAAAAAAAAAATCAGCCAGGCATAGTGGCACATATCTGTAGTTTCAGCTACTCAGGAGGCTGAGGCAGGAGGATCACTTAAGCCCAGGAGTCTGAGGCTGCAGTGAGCTTTGAACATACCATTGCACTCCAGCCTGGGCAACAGAGAGAGACCGTTTCTACAAAAAAAAAAAAAAAAGTCACTCCATTCATAATACTCTTTCCTGTTTTCAGTATAATTATTGCTATGGTTTTAACTATCTTTGCTACTTTAATATTCACGATGAAATTTAATTCTGGATGCAAGGGTATTGGGAGGTGTGGCCTTTGGGAAGTGATGGAGTCATGAGGGCTCTGCTCTCTTGAGTGGGATTAGGTGCCCTTATAAAAGGGCTTGGCCAGGCACAGTGGCTCATGCCTGTAATCCCAATACTTTGGGAGGCCAAGGAAGAAGGATCTCTGGAAGCCAGGAGGTCAATATGAGCCTGGGCAACATAGTGAGACCCTGTCTCTAAAAAACACTAAAAAAAAAAATAGCTGGGCATGGTGGTGCATACCTGTAGTCTCAGCTCCTTGGGAGGCTGAGGCTGCCTTGATCCTCAAGGCAGGAGGATCACTTGAGTCCAGGAGTTCTAGGCTGCAGTAAGCTATGAACTCACCACTATATTCCAGCCTGAGTAACAGAGAGAGACTCTATCTATACAAACATTTAAAATAAAAGAAAAATAAATAAAAGGGCTTAATTGAGGCAGTTTGCCCCCTTTTTCCCCTTCCACTGTTCTGCCATGTGAGGACATAGCTTTGGTCCTCACTGAGGGATGCAATTCTCACCAGACAACTGGACCTGCAGGTACCTTGATCTTGGAGTTCTCAGCCCCCAGAACTGTGAGAAATAATTTCTGTTCTTGATACACTATCCAGTCTCAGATATTTTGTTTAAATATCACAAAATAAACTGAGACAGTTATGATTTCTTCTTCCTTTTTAAACTTAATTTTCTGTAATTTTAATAAGATTTAAAGGGAGATGGGAATAAATCAGGTACAATTTGACAAAGAATATGCATCCTTATGATTAGAAATGAGAGCTCTGGCACCAGATTTTCTGATTTTGAATGTAAATTCTTACCCACACTGCAGTTCAGTGACATTGTAGTCAGGTCAGTCTCCATGTGCCTCAGCTTCCTCATGTATTAAATGTGAATGCTATCTACCTTATATATGAATATTAAAAAATTAGTCCTGTAAAGCACTCAGAAAAGTTCCTGGGACTCAAAATCACTTAACAAGTGCCACACAATTCTTATTGTTATGTAAGTGTATCTCTTTGCTTCTGATTCTTTATAGTTTTGGTGGAAGTCTAAGAGTTCATTTGAAATACATGCAGCCATATATTCTGTGAAGCTGAACTTGAAAATATGTTTACTTTCCTCAAAGAAATAAAATCAATTATTCAAAACCTAGACACAAACACCACACACAAAAAAATGAAAAATAGAACATTTCTATCTCTGAACAGCAAAAAACCTTGAAGATTAAGCTCTGACAACATTTCCGATATAATTAGAGTTCAGAAGAACACACCATATCTCTGTGCAGGTCTTCTTCATAAAAGCAAAGTTTGACTAGAAAGTTATCATTTTAAAGCTTCACTCTTCCTCAGGTAATATCATTTAATAGCATTTTGCTTTCAGCTATCCAGTGAGGAAAGCATTGTTTATCTAGATGAAATATTCTTTATCCTCTTTGGTAGAGGAGTGTCCTTGGTGATAGGTGAAGACTTTTGGTTTCCCTAAGGAAGTATTAATATGCATGTATAAAATCAGGTAACTTCTTATTTATTGTGCATTTTCCACTTTTTGTTTTTCTGATCTGCATGTTGTTTTCATTTTGTGTTTTAATTATCTCTCTCTCTTCTTCACCTCCTCCATCTGTAAATATTAGGGGTTTTCTTGCTTTGTTTACATTTTTATGTATGTCAGGGTTTCTTGAGAGATGCACTATTGATATTTTGGGTCAGATAATTCTTGCTCGTGCTTGGTTGTGTGTTGTCTTGTGCATTTTACGGTGTTTGACATCATCCTTGGCCTCTACCCAGATTCCAGTATCACCCCTACCCTTCAAATTATCACAATCAAAAATGTCTCCAGACATCAACACATATTCCTCAGGGGACAAAATTATCCCCAGTTGAGAACCATTGATTCACATAATTTCTATTTATCTTCTTATATATTTTATGATTTATGTGACTTTTGTCTCACATCACATCATGATGGCTTTGTTTTTGTTTTCTTTTTTCTGAACTTTAGTTCTCAGTTCACACAAGGCTTTGTGGTATACTGGGAAGAACATGGCACTAGCCTTCAGAAGATCTAGATTTGGATTTCTGCACCTGACTCCAGAAATCTAACCTTAGACAATACACTCATTCAGTTGATTCCTGAGTTTCCTCAACCATAAAATGACTGAACTAGATGATGTTTAAGGCCTAAATAAAATTTAAAATGTTAAGATGACATTTAAATGGACACAACTATTTCTAAGAATTTAATATTGCAATATATATATATTTATCTTCTCCCTTTAATTTCACTGCAGCTCTAGTTTTCTGCATTTCTTTTTATTCTATTTCAACAATTTTACTTGGGATTTTATTACATTTTTAAACTATAAACATGGCTTCAACTATTACTTTTTTGGTAAATCTCTCTATTGTCATCTAATTTTTGTAATTTATTATCAAAATGCAAAGTTTTCCAAACAAATTTACAAACTAGAAAAGTGAATATCACTCAGAGAGTGTAAGTTATTTTCTGTAGGTTAGGAAGAAATTAGTTTGTCAAATTGAAATAAATTTAAAAATACAAATATAGATTATTCTTTTGTTACAACACTTTGCCTGTTAAAAAAGACGAGAAAATAGTCACTGTTTTGAAAACTTTGTACACTTCAAAAAAATAAAGGAATTCTCAAAATCCCTGTTAGTTTTTAAATAGTTGAAAAACTGACAGCAAAATATTTAAAATTATCTTGAGAATTATTTGAAATATAATTGTATGTCAAATATGCTTAACATGAACCTCAGCCAACATACATATTTTGAACTAAATTATTAACTAACAATAGCAGTACATGTGTACAATTTATAAATAAAAGCATAATTATATTGGTAGATGTGGTGTTCCATTAATTTTTCTCTTTTGCTGATAAAGGTGCCTAATAAGCATTTTAAAGACCAATTAAGTATTTGTTACACAGATGGTGGTAAATATTAGCATAGAATAAAAGGCAATATTGAGCCACTGATTTTTTTTTTTTTTTTTTTTTTTTTTTGGTGCAGGAACATGACATGCTTTATTTTTGTTGTTGTTTTCATTTTATTTTTTATTTTTACATTTTATTTTTTTTTCTTTCCATAGGTTATTGGGGAACAGGTAGTGTTTTGTTACATGAATAAGT
This sequence comes from Macaca fascicularis, assembly GCF_037993035.2. NCBI lineage: Eukaryota > Metazoa > Chordata > Mammalia > Primates > Cercopithecidae > Macaca > Macaca fascicularis. Next base: position 94,457,336 of record NC_088385.1, read on the forward strand.
TCTTTAGTGGTGACCTATGAAATTTTTGTGCACCCATCCTCCAAGCAGTATACACTACACCCTATTTGTAGTCTTTTATCCCTCACACCCTTCCCACGCTTTCCCCGGACCCCTAAAGCCCATTGTGCCACTCTTATGCCTTTGCATCCTCATAGCTTAGCTCCCTCGTAAGAGTGAGAACATAAGATGTTTAGTTTTCCATTTCTGAGTTACTTCACTTAGAATTATATATATATATATATATATATATATATATATATATGGGGATTTTTGATCCCCCAATTTTGATAATTTGATAAATTTTGATTTAAATTACATTTTGATAATAAATTACATAGATGAGAATAGATTTACCAATATACCATATATATATATGTGTGTGTGTGTGTGTGTGTGTATATATATATATAGGAATACTACACAACCATAAAAAGGAATAAATTAATGGCATTCATAGCAACCTGGATGAAATTGGAATGAATCATTCAGATAGATAGATAGATAGATAGATAGATAGATAGATAGATAGATAGACTACAATTTCTTTATCCACTTGTTGAATGATGAGCATCATTTGGGTTGGTTCCACATTTTTGCAATTGTGAATTTTATTGCTATAAACACGCATGTGCAAGTATCTTTTTCATATAATGACTTATTTTCCTCTGGGTAGACACCCAGTAGTGGTATTGCTGGATCAAATGGCGTAGTTCTACTTTTAATTCTTTAAGGAACCTCCACACTGTTTACCATAGTGGTTGTACTAGTTTACATTCCCACCAGCAGTGTAGAAGTGTTCCCTGTTCACTGCATCCACACCAACATCTATTTTTTAAAAATTTGTTGATTATGGCCATTTTTGTGGGAGTAAGCTGGTACCATATTGTGGTTTTGATTTTCATTTCCCTGATTAGTGATGTTGACCATTTTTTAAATATGTTTGTTGGCCATTTGTATTTCTTCTTTTGAGAATTGTTTATTCAAGTCCTTAGCCCACCTTTTGATGGGCTAGAGGATTATTTTTTTCTTTCCTTTGTGTTAACTTTAGAGAACCTGACAACAAGGTGCCTTGGTGATGATCTCTTTACGATGAATCCGCAGGTGTTCTCTGAGCTTCTTATATTTGTACGTCTAGGTTCTAGCAAGGCCGGGGAAGTTTTCATTGATTATTCCCCCAAATATATTTCCCAAAGTTTTAGGTTTCTTTCCTTCCTCAGGAACGCCGATTATTCTTAGGTTTGGTCGTTAACATACTCCCAGACTTCTTGGAGGCTTTGTTCGTATTTTCTTATTCTTTTTTCTTTGTCTTTGTTGGATTGGGTTAGTTCAAGAACCTTGTCTTCAAGCTCCGACATTCTTTCTTCTGTTTGTTCGGTTTATTGCTGTGACTTTCCAGAGCATTTTGCATTTCTGTAAGTGTGTCCATTGTTTCCTGATGTTTTGTCTTTTATTTATTCTATTTCATTGAAGATTTTTCTTTTCACTTCTTGTATCTTTTTTTTTTTTTTTTTCCTTACAATGGGTATCACCTTTCTCTGGTCCTTCCCTGATTAGCTTAATAACTAACCTTCTGAATTCTTTTTCAAGTAAATCAGGGATTTCTTCTTGGTTTGAATTCACTGCTGGTGAGCTAGTGTGATTTTTTTTTTGGGGGGGGGGGTGTGTTAAAGAATCTTGTTTTTCCGTATTACCAGAGCTGGTTTTCTGGTTCCTTATCATTTGGGTGGGCTCTGCCAGAGGGAAGGTCTAGGGCTCAAGGCTGTTGTTGAGATTATTTTGTCCCACAGGGAGTTTTGTTATGTGGTACCCTCCCCATTTTCCTAAGCATGTGGCCTCCTGAGAGCTGAGCTGTGGTGATTGTTATTTCTCTTCAGGATCTAGCCACCCAGCAAGTCTACCAGGCTCTAGGCCGGTACTGGGGGTTGTCTGCACAGAGTCCTGTGATGTGAACTATCTGAGGGTCTCTCAGCCATGGATAACAGCGCAGTATTTGGGGAGTCTCCCAGGTCCTGCAGGAGGAATCTGCTTCCTTCAGAGGGTTTGTGGGTTCTCATGGATTTTCTACTATATACCTGTAGTTGCTCTGGAGCAAAAGTTTACCATGCGAGCCTCCACACACTGCTCTGTCTGTCCGAGTGGGAGCTGCAATCGACATGCTTTAGAAAAAGAATTTGGCAGTTTTATTCAGAATGATTTGTTGGAGAAAAGACTGAGCAGTAAGAACAATGGTTGCATCTTTTTTTTTTCTATTCGGTTTATCCTACCCAATACCTTTGTTTTGTCTTATAGTGTTTTCTATAATTGCCATGATTATATTCTACAAGTCCTTGAACTTTTCCTCTTTGTATTCTCTTCAAAACGGAAGATGTAAAGGCCAAATGATCACAATGATTTAGGTATTCTAAGGTAATCAACTTGATGTCATGATATCCCAGGACTCAGGCAATTTTTATTTCAAGCTTTTTTTTCACATTGGACCTTTATTTCCTTATCTAAAACAATGAGCATAACAAAAATAATAATTGCCTAATCGTAGAGATGTTTTATTTATCCGGTGCTATCACACATGAAAAAAGGAGAATAATATTGATTAGAAATGGATATGGTTTAGCTATGCTCCCACACAAACTTCATCTTGAATTCCCACGTTGTGGGAGGGACCCCATGGGAGGCAATGGAATCATGGCGGCAAGTCTTTCTCGTGGTGGTCTCATGATAGTGAATAAGTCTCATGAGATCTGATGGTTTAAAAATGGGAGTCTCCCTGCACAAGCTCTCTTCTCTTGTCTGCCGCTATGTGAGACATGCCTTTCACTTTCCGCCGTGATTGTGAGGCCTTCCCAGCCACGTGAAACTGTAAATCTAGTAAATCTATTTTTTTTTTTTTTTTGTAAATTGCCCAGTCTCAGGTATGTCTTTATCAGCAGCATGAAAATGGACTAATACAGAAACAATAGAGAGAATAAAAATGATCATTGCTTACCCATAGAAATTTCTTATTGATCAGTGCTATCATATATAAAGAAACTAGAACAGTTATCTATCAGAATGCATACTCACTTTACGCTATTTTCTTTTCTGAACATAGGCCTTCAGAAACCATTCATCTCTCAGTATTTGGGAGCTTACTATGTCTTTGAGAGGTTTTTGTATGTATATAAACATCATTATAAAAGCAGAGTAAAATATAATTTATTTTCCAAAAAGCTTCCCTGGGTGGCAAGGAAGAATATCACACCTGATTTCAGTACCAGTCAAATACTGAAACTTTGATCAAAACTTCAGGGAAATATTCAAAATGGTAATGTGTTTTGAGGGAAATAGTAGGTATTCATGGGGAAAGCAGGATTAGACTACCTTTCAAATATCAAATTCCTTTAGGGCACGAAACGCCTGAAGAGTTTGTAATTGTGGCTCCAAACCTCAGGTTACAAAATCACTCAGTTACTAAGTCATATGAAATTTAAAAGAAAAAAAATCAACATATGGTCCATAAATAATAAAATAACTTTACAGTTTGGATAAGGAAATGCATAATTCTTTAAATAAGTTGCTACTTCATTTACATGAGTTTAAAATTAAGCAGAATCTCTTAAGTGAGACAATATATCTATAATAAAATGGGATGATTTTATTTAGCAAGGTATTCTGCTCCCAGATTATCTCCCCATGAAAGCTATGTACAACAATTTTGTCTGTCCAATTTTGTCTTCTTTCAGGAGAGGAAGAAGGAGAAGGAAGATTATACTATTTTCATAATTTAGTTTCTTTGCTTTCTTACGTCAGCCAAAATCACTCTCTAGATACAGACTTGTATACATATCTCACTGTTGCTTTTCTTTTTCTTAAGTACCATTATTCTGTCCCCTTTGTCTCTGGTTTAGAGAGAAGCTAGGTAACTTCAGCCTGCAATGTGACATAAGGAGTTTGGGAGAGTGTCACATTTTGTTATTTGACAAAAGATGTGCTAGAATTTCTCCACAAGTGGTTATCTTTTTGTTTGTTTCTGCTTCTCTTCTACCAATTTAACAATACTTGTTGATGATAAGAATCTCACCAAGTAAAGTTCAAATAGAAATCTCATAGTATAAAGAAATTTCAACACAGAAGTCAAAGAAAAAAAATAAAGCCATTAATTTTCAAAATAGTAAATGAAAAATGCAGCAAGAAGTTTGTACACCTGTATATAAAGTGAAGAAGGCTGTTAAGCCACTATTTTTTCCCGAAATTACTACATTATAATATTTGTCTTGGAGGGTTGTTTTTTGACATTATTTTATAAAGTGAAATAAAGCAATGCAGGTTATATAAATAAGAAAATAAATTACTCTTATTATGAACGCTGAAGCCTTTTTGATTGAGGTAAAAACACCTGATCAGTTTTGTATTGCAATTTCAGTTGATAGGCTTTTAGAGACAACACTGAAATTATTTTCTTGAAATATAATTTAGAATTTGGTATAAAATAATTGGGCTATTCTAAATAGCATATTATGCTAACATGCTTGACTAGTTTTAAGTGTAATTTTGAAAAGAAATCAGATTCATATTATGAAAGGTAAAAAGGATAGAAGAAATGTTTAAATATTAGGTGTTTTTCAACTGTTTTCAGACAGTTTAGTTCTATTGCTCTATATTTTCCATAGTGATGCTATTCTGGAATAATTAAATTTGTTTTTCACAATAAAATATTTTAATCAACAGACTTAAATTTGAAAATAGAAACATATTTGATGTTTCTCAAATGTAGATTTCAAATATGTTTTAAATTCAATCTAATTATATTTGGTAACAGTTTAAAGATTGAGTACTATATTTATTAATATACTAACTTATTCACAAATATGTATTGAGCAACTAGTATCTGCCAAACATTGTTCTTGGCAGTGCTGCTATAGCAGTAAACAAACAGACATACCACACGTTGGTGTGGATTACAGGATAACAGACAAATAAGTACTTAAGTTGGGTTATGATAAGGTCAAGCAAGATAAATGGAGAGTAAAATGGGTGATAGAGAGTGATGGGGTGATGCTGTTTTCAACCAATCTAGATGATCAGATTAAACCAGATAACTATGTAATAAGATAATATGCGAAGAGAAACTTGATGCACATGAGTAGTGAGCCATATGGATATTGAGAGGACAGTGTTGTAGGTCGGAAGGAAAAGCCAAGTATGAAGGCCCTGCATAATGTGTTGAAGAACACACAAGAGGCCAGTGTGTGTAGCACAATGAATGAGGAAAAATTTCATAGATGAGATAGAAAAGATGGCTGGGGGCCAGAGAAATGGGACTATGTAAGAGTTTTGTCTTTTGTTCTGAGAAATATGAGAATCCTTTGGAAGGTCTGGGTAGATCTGACTCCATAGTACAGCAGTCACTCTAACTGCTGGCTAGAGAATACCTGCTAGCTGGAGCCTAGGAAGGATGAAGCTATTGAAGACCAGAATCGAAGCTATTGCAACAATCCAGCTGGAAAACAATGTTTGCATATTCTAGGATGAGAGTAGTCAAAGTGCAAAAAACGTGGCTGGAAATCTGACAGAACTTATCAGGGAAAGACTAGAGAATTTGCTGATAGATAGGAGGAAGTTCTGAGGGAAAACAAGGAATTTAACTACGACACTATAGTTTATGCTATGGGAAACAGGAACAACAAAATTTCCAGTCACTGAGTTTGGTAAGCTTGGAAGAGAAGCAGGAGAGGGTAAAGTGGGAATTGGTGGTTAAATTTTGGCCGTTTTAGGTTGGAGATGCAGACATACAAATGGAGAGATGAATACACATTTGAAAAACTCAAGGAAGCTACCTCCGGTTGATATTTATAGGCATGAATTTCAGTCTTTGAACCTCAAATCATCAGCAGAATATCCTACCTACTATGATGCTGCCTTTATTTAAAATTTTAATATTTCATTTGTCATTTTTCATTAATTTTGATTTTTAAAATAGTATCAAAGTAGTCTTCATCTTGTTCAATGAGTTTTTTGAAGCCCTTCTCCTTAAATTTTGTTCTTAAGGAGGAGTACCTAAACGCATCCCTTCTTATTTACTCTCCTTGTTACAGACTTCTACATACCCTAGAGTTATTCTCTCGCAGTCTTTGAAGAGTTTAGCACCTAATCTTCTTTCTACATTGATCCTGTCAGAATTCTTAGAGATTTCTTTATCCTCATGAATGATTTATTCAATATCCTGGCATTGCAATGCCTTGCATCAAGTATCTCAATGTTTCTTTACTCCAATGATCTTTTCCTCCCTCCTGCTTCAGCTGTGTTTCTATTATCATAATGTAGAATAATACATATGATATTTCCCTATTTTATACCATAGACTTGGTCATTTTTAATCACTATATTCTTTCTATAACTTTTAAGTCTTACTGTATACAATCTCCTATGTTTTTAAAGCATTCTCTCTATTATCGTAATGGCTATAATTTTTTGATTCAGTCAGGACTTAAAATGCATTTGTTCTATCATCTTTTCACCATTCCACATGGCTCTCATATACCTATTTCCTTCTCTATCCAGCACAAAGCTATCAAACTTGCTGCTACCTCTGCCCAAAGAGATCTTATGTCTTTTTCATTTTCTGAAGTCTTTTTTCTAAAATGAATCTTATTGTGTGTAAAGTATACAACATGATGCTATATGATATATATATAGATAGATATAGATATACATATACACATATAGTAAAATGGTTACTAAAGTGGAATAAATCAACATAGCCATTATTTCACATAGTTGAACATTTTTCACTCCTGCGGCAGGAGCAACTATAATCTACTCATTTAGCAAAAGTCCTAAATATAATACACTATTATTAATTACAGTCCTCAGATTAAACATTAGATCTTTCAGCTTGTTCATACTACATATTTGCTACTTTGTATACTTTCACCTACATTTTCCCATTTACTCTCCTTCACTTCAACCCTGATAATCACTATTTATTCTCTATGTCTATATATTTGAACATTTTTTTCTAGATTTCCCATATAAATGAGATCTTTGCTGACATATCACCCTCTCCAAGAAACCTTCCCTTGCCATCTTCCTCATAGCATTTATAGCATTGCCTATATCACTCCCAACTTTAATTTTTCATAGCACTTATCTTCATCTGACATTCTATATGTTTTAGGTGTTTATTAATCTACTCTCTCTCCTATATACACATAAATTCAAGAAGGACAGGACTCTGTTCATTTGTAGTGTCAGGGCTCAGAAAAGCAACACCCTGAAGTATGTACCTTGGCATCCTGAGTAGTTTGAACTGAAGGTCAGGGGACAAAACCTCAGAAACAAGGTTTCTCTGATCTTCTCTTGCCCTCCTCTCTCTCACCCTTCTTTATCTCCTGAAGCAAGTCATAGAAACTAGAACTCTTCTTCCCCAAAGCAAGTCATAAAATCTGGAAAGTTCACTCTCTCCCTTCTCCCTTGAAAACCCACATTCCGGACTGGTTCTGTGCCATGCCTGGAAAGGAGGAATGCTACACAGAGAGGCCAAAAAATGTCTGAACAGGCCTTTCTAGGTGTCCCACTTCAGTCTGTTATCATTAGATCATATCCTTTTTGTTCAGTCACATTTCTGCGTGACTATGTGTTCTTCATTGAGCCTAAGTATACAAATAAACAGTTTTCACTAGGTCTTTGAATCTTTGTTTTTTAAGATTCCCATGTCACGTAAAACTGTAATTGAATAAATTTGTTATGCTTTTCTCTTGTTTGGCTGTCTTTTGTTAGAGAAATGTTGGCTGTGACCCTTATGATGGTGAGAAAAGTTATGACATCATTCCATCCCTACAGTTTCTGGTGCCCAGCGTGGAGCAGCTGAACACTTGACTCACTCCAGAGCCTGCAGATGAGATCCTGGGACAACCGACAAAAAGCCACCAAAAGGTTAAGACATTTTTACAAAGGTCAGCTCTCCCAGATCCCTGCCTCTAATGTTCAGTTGAGAATCAAATGTAAACATTTCTCTTTATCCTCTGCCTTCCAAATTCAGGTCAGCAGAATAAAATTGTCTGTTTGGATTGTGAAAAAAAGAAAAGCCAAGAAATTTATTATGTTTTTCTCTTGTTAATCTGTCTTTTTAAATAGGCGTGTCAGTTGTAACTCTTTTGATGGTGAAGAAAGGCAATATACCTTTATGCCCCTACAGTAGCAAAAGTCTGACACAGAATATGTGCTTAATAAACATTTGTTGGAAATAATGAATAAGCAAGTGGTTGGATTTGCTCCTCCAAGAAGGAGAAGAAAGGAGTAAAGAATATAGGAGAGGAAATTGGAGGAGAGGAGCAGGGTGTTAAGAAAGGAGAGGTACAGAGTCTAGGCAATGAATCTCTTCATTTGCTGTGGGTCATGTAGATATGGACCATCAAAGGAGATGAAGAAGAAATAGTTAATAGAGTAAGAGTAGAAGCAATTCTAGCAGAATCCTAAGAAGCAAAGGTAAAAGCATGTTTAAAAGAGGAAGACTGGGTCACATGCTGTTGATGCGTCCTCCTACATAATAAGCATGCAAAGGTTTGGAAGGGAAGAGGTATACAGAGTCATTATGGGTAAGTTTTTGAAGAGTCTTTCTGTGAAGAGGAACAGAGGAAATGAGTCAAAGCCAGAGGTGAATGAAAGGTTCAGGGAGGATTTTCAACTGTATTTAACTTTTACGGTAAACTTACAATTGCTTTCATTGCTTAAACATGTGACTAAAAATCTTAACACCTTGAAAACCTTTCTTAAAAACTCAAAATAATTTCCAATAAATTATCACTCTTATCCTCACAGCAGGGGAGCATGGAAAATTAACACTTTAAAAGGAGAACGTTATGATATAACCATTTTGACCCACTTGTCTAGCTTCTTATAATTTTTCAGTGATGATTTTGGAACTGAAACACTGTATAAATGAATTTTTCATTGCCTTACATAAAATACTCAGTTGATTCTTTTTATCCTATAAAATTAAGTTCAGATGTTTTAGTATGGTATACATAAAATTTTTTCAATATATGATCCAAAACCAAAGCTTTGATTCAGTTGCTAGATTCTCCCTTATATCTATATTAAGCTTTTAAAAAATTAAACACCTATATAAATGTCACATTTTCTACTGTCTTTCAATTCCCAGACATAGAATATTTGAGGACAACAAATAACTGCTTGGTATATTAACATATAAATTAAACTATGAATGAGTTTACTTATTGTTCTTTACCAGGTTCTTTGCCAGAATGGCTCTCACCGATTCTTTAGGACTTAAATTAAATATACTTCCTTTGTTAATTTCATACCTCAGAGCATTGCAGCAAAAGCTCTGTGTTACCACAAAATGTTTTACCTGCTAGAGTGACAGGAGGGCAAATTGAGAGGAAGCACTGCATGGGCTCAGTGGATATTTAAATTGTGTTTAAAAGTTTTAATGAATTCCCATGGTGGGCTTTGGAATCATTCAGACTTTGCAAATCCCAGCTCAGTTACTAAAAACAGTGATCTTGAGCTAATGTGAAATCTGCCCTCATCTGTAAAAAGGGCATTATGGTTCATGATTCATAATGGATTTTTCCAAGGACAAATGACATATGCTAAATCCATATACAGTACTATGAACACCGAAAGAGACATGATACATTCTGTTCATCTTTATATTTCAGTATCTACTGGAACACAGAACTCAGAATAAGTATTTTTGAAGACTTTTGTTGAATTACATTGGTGTTTGTAATTGCAGAATATACATGTATACAGTAACTCAGTCTCTTCAAGCACACTACAAAGAAGAAAAATTTGCAACAAAATATTATGGAAAACAGGTCAAATGCAAGGATAGCAAAATAATTGCAACTTGCTAGCTCTGATAGTAAGGGTACTCTGTGTTTCCATGTTAAGAAGTCATTGAGGCCATTTTGAACTTCTTTGTAGAATGCCATGTTAAGGAATTGGTATCTTCCAGAATAGTAGAGTAGGAGGTGGCAATGAATGCTACCTTTGCCTTTCAAGGATGCAACTTTCAATTGTTTTTTTTTTTTTTTTCTTTGAAGAGTAGTGGCTTAATGTCATCGAAAACCTACGCATGAAAAATCAGACCTTAAGCTTCCAAAATGTGTGAATACTATAGTAAAAAAGAGTAAGAATAAAACTGTAAAGACAATATGAATTTTAAAAGTATATTAAATACCACTGTGAGAGAGGCAGAGGAAGATGGCAAAATACAAGGACTCACTGATCATCCACTCCCACAAAGTCACCAATTTAACAACTATCAACACACCATAAAAGTACCTTCATAAGAACCAAAAATCAGGTGCACACTCACAGCACCTGGTTTTAACTTAATACGGCTGAATAAGGCACTGAAGAGGTTAAAAAAAAAAAAAAAAAAAAAAACACAGTCTTGAGTCACTGATGCCACTCCTCCCCTATCCCCTAGTAGAGGCAGCCCAGTACAGAGAGCACTTCCGGGCACTGGAGAGAGAGAGAAGCAGCAATTGTGAGGCGTTGAAATCAGTGTTGCCCCTGTTATTACAGAAGGCAAAACCAGACCAAACTGCTGATGCCTGCCCACAGAGGATGCATTCATTTATTATTTTTTAAAATTATTTTTTTTAATTTCCATCAGTTATTGGGAAACAGGTGGTGTTTGGTGTTTGGTTATATGAGTAAGTTCTTTAGTGGTGATTTGTGAATTTTTTTGTGCACCCATCACTTGAGCAGTATACACTGCACCCAATTTGTACTATTTTATCCCTCACACTCTTCCCACCCTTTCCCCCTTGTCCTCAAAGTCCATTTTGTCATTCTTATACCTTTGCATCCTCATAGCTTAGCTCCCACTTATGAGTGAGAGAATACGATGTTTGGCTTTTCATTCCTGAGTTACTTCACTTAGAATTATAGTCTCCAATCTTATCCAGGTTGCTGCGAATGCCATTAATTCATTATTGTTTTATGGTTGAGTAGTATTCTATCATGTATATACCACAGTTTCTTTATCCACTCATTGATTGATGGGCATTTGTGTTGATTCCACATTTTTGCAACTGTGAATTGTGCTGCTGTAAACATGCGTGTGCAAGTATCTTTTTCTTAAAATGACTTCTTTTCCTCAGTAGTGGGATTGCCAGTAGTGGGATTGCCAGATCAAATGGGGTAGTTCTACTTTTAATTCTTTAAGGAATCTCCACATTTTTTTCCATAGTGGCTGTACTAGTTTACATTCCCACTAGCAGTGTAGAAGTGTTCTCTGTTCACCACATCCACACCAACATCTAAATTTTTTAAAATTTTTTGATTATGGCCATTTTTGCAGTAGTAAGTTGGTACCAAATTGTGGTTTTGATTTCCACCCTGATCATTAGTGATGTTGAGCATTTTTTTATATGTTTGTTGGCCATTTGTGTATCTCCTTTTGAGAATTGTCTATTCATGTCCTGAGCCCACTTTTTGATGAGATTTTTTTTTTCTTGCTACTTTGTTTGAGTTTATTATAGATTCTGGATATTAGTCCTTTGTCAGATGTATGGATTGTGAAGATTTCCTCCCACTTTGTGGGTTGTCTGTTTACTCTGCTGTCTGTTCCTATTGCCATGCAAAACCTCTTTAGTTTAATTAAGTCTCAACTATTTATCTTGTTTTTGTTGCATTTGCTTTTGGGTTCTTAGTCATGAAATCTTTGCCTAAGCCAATGTCTAGAAGGGTTTTTCCAATGTTATCTTCTAGAATTTCAGGTCTTAGATTTAGTTTCAGGTCTTAGATTTAAGTCCTTCATCCACCTTTAGGTGATTTTTTTAATAAGGTGAGAGATGAGGCAAAGTTTCATTCTCCTACATGTACCTTGCCAATTACCCCAGCGTCATTTGTTGAATAGGGATTGTTTACCTAGAAAATCCTAAAGACTCCTCTAGAAAGCTCCTAGAACTGAGAAAATAATTCAGCAAAGTTTCCAGATACAAAATTGACGTACACAAATCAGTAGCCCTTCGGTACGCCAACAGCAACCAAGCTGAGAATGTAGTAGAAGAAATAATAAAGATCAGAGCAAAAATAAATGAAATTGAAATTAAGAAAACAATAGAAAATATCAATGAAACCAAAAATTTGCTTTTTGAAAAGTTAAAATTAAGAAAGCTATAGACAGACTAACAAAAAAAGAGAGAGAGAATCCAAATAAATAAAATCAGAGATGAAAAAGGACACATAGCAACTGATACTGCAGAAATTCAAAGGATCATTAGTGACTACTGTGAGCAACTATATGCCAATAAATTGGAAAATCTAGAGCAAATGGACAAATTCTTAGATACATACAACTTACCGAGATTGAACCGGAAGAAATCCAAAACCTGAATAGAACAATAACAAAATTGAAGCCATAATAAAATGTCTCCCAGGAAAGAAAAGTCTGAAACCTGATGGTTTCACTATCATCCCAGTTAAAATGGCTTCTGTCCAAAAGACAGGCAATAACAAATGCTGGCAAGGATGTGGAGAAAAGGGAATTCTCATGTACTGTTGTTGGGAATGTAAGTTAGTGCAACCATTATAAAGGACAGTTTGGAGGTTCCTCAAAAAAACTAAAAATAGGCTATAATACGACCCAGCAATTCCACTGCCGGTTGTATATTCAAAAGACAGGAAATCTGTATTTTGAAGGGAATCTGCACTCCCATGTATGTTACAGCTCTGTTCACAATACCCAATATTTGGAAGCAACCTAAGTGTCCATCAACAGATGAATGGATAAAGGAAATGCGATACTTAAATACGATGGAGTACTATTCAGCCATAAAATAGAATGAGATTCAGTCATTTGCCAAAACATGAATGGAACACAGGTCATTATATTAAGTGAAATCAGCCAGGCACAGAAAGACAAACATCATATGTTCTCACTTATTCCTGGGATCTATTCAAAAATCAAAACAATTGAACCCATGGAGATAGACAGCAGAAGTTGGGAAGGGTAGTGAGAGATGGGGGGCGGGGCAGCAGGGGGAAGAGTGGGGGATGGTTAATGGGAACAAAAATAATAGAGTGAATAGGATCTAATATTTGATAGCACAACAAGGTGACTATAGTCAATAATAATTTAATTGTGCATTGTAAAATAACTAAAAGTGTGTAATTGGATTGTTTGAAACACAAAGGATATATGCTTGAGGGGATGGATACCACATTTTTTGTAATGTGATTCTTACTGCATGCCTGTATCAAAATATCTCAAGTACCCCATAAATATATATACCTACTATGTACCCATAAAACATTAAAAATGAAAAGATTATTAAAAATTAACTGTATTTAAAAAGACAAAGGAACAAGAAAAAGTTCTACTGTAAAAAAATGGAAAAAATTGCTTGTGACTCTTAGTATTTAATACCATGCAGTATGCAAAAGCAATATTTCACATTTAATTATTCTCAGGTCTGGAGAGATGTGAAATAATTTAGTCTAATTGCCATAAAAGGTAACTATTGCATTTGAGTAGTAAGACTGAAGATTCAGACAATAACACTAGCAATTTAACAAATCTCAAAGAAAACACATAGTCAATTCAACACCGCATCAGTCACAAAAGTCACAAGAGTTTTCCATGATGCTAGGGGGGTTATTTATTTTTTCAATCATTCAATATTTTTAATACAGCAAAAGATAACAATGTCTCCAATGGACAGCTCTTTATTATCAAGCATACATCCAGGTTAAATTCTCCTCCTAAACCCTTCTGGATAAAATAAAACAGTGAGAATATTAATACATAATAAATGACAATTTTTGAGGACAGATTTTCATATACTTGGGATGTTAATACTGGTATGTATTCATAAAATTTAAAAAATACATTCAACTCAATGCTCTGGTGCAGTGAGACAGATTCTACTTTCAGAGTGACACTATTTGCATAATGTCGAAATCCTATATCTGAAAAAATGAGAGGACTTAGTGAGTTAAACAAATTGATTTGTAAGATCCCTAATGGTTCTAATCTCTTTTTTTTGTTTTTTCTTGTCTCAGGGTCTGAAACAGCTCTGTTGCCTAGGTTGGAGTGCAGTGAGCATGGCTCACTTCAGCTTGAACCTCCAGAGTTCAAGCAGTTCTCCTCCCTCAGCCTCCTAATTAGCTGGGACCAGAGGCGTGCACCACCACACTCAGCCAGTTTTTAAATTTTGTTTTGTAGAGATAGGATCTTGCCATGTTGTCCAGGCTGGTCGTAAACTCCTGGGCTGAAGCAATCCTCCCCACTTGGCGTCCCAAATTTCTAGGATTACAAACATTAGCCACTGCACCCAGCTTCGAATGGTTCTAAAATTGTGTTATTTTAAGAAATTAGCTCCGTCCATTTGATATAACCCCTAAAAAGTATTCTATTGGAACTAAATAAGTGATGTACTTCTGAACATTAGTAAGTATGTATTTTCTGAATATCTTTCTTATTTATTTTTCTAAAATTTATCTAAGCTTCAGTGAATAGTTCATTAATTCTGGACAGCAAAGTTGTTCAGAAACTTCCATCAAAATAAAAATGGAGACTTTCTTTTTTGATCTTATCTGAAAATAGTATCTCTCTACTTCTATAGGTTAGTCACCCCTATTGACACAGTAATTACCATCTTTGACTGCTGATTCAGACACAAGGAACCCAAAGTGGCCAGGTGGTAGTCTTAACTTCCAGTTCGGTGGGTTTATTGTTGTGTTTCCTGGTGGAAGCATCCTCCCTCTGGAACTAAAACCTCTAGGCCAGCAGACCAGAAAGTCACAGGAACAAGCAGTAAAAATTTGATAGTGGGTTGGTGAAGTAACCAACTAACTAGAGGTAATAAACAGTGAGTGGTCTTACTCCTATTTCCACCCTTCGATTTCTGGATTCGTGAATTCTGGCTATTATTGAAATAACACAATATATAGGACATCGACTCAGAGTATAGATTGCCTTCTGGAGAACCTTGGCTCGGTCCTGAAAGTGACTGCCAACTAGCTGGCACTGTAACCGAGTCTTAAAAAGGCTGTTTCACCATTCTATCACTGCTTTGGTTGTGAACTGAGATTTTTTTATTAGAAGCAATGTTTTGTGAAATACCGTAATAGTAGATAAGGCATTCTATAAGTTCATGAATGGTAGTTTTGACAGAAGCATTATGTGCAGAGAAGGCAAATCTGTATCTAGAGTAAATGTATGTTTCAGCAAGGACAAAACACTGCCCCTTCCATGATGGAGGCAGTCCAGTGTAGTCAACCTGCCACCCAATAGCTGGCTGATTATCCTGGGTAATGATGCCACATCAGAGGCTCAATGCTGGTTTCTGCTGTTGGCAAACTGGACACTGAGCAGTGGCCATAGCCAGATCAGCCTTTTTAAGTAGAAGTCCATGTTGCTGAGCCCATGTATAACTTCCATCGCTGCCAACATGTTCACTTCTGTTTATGAAACCATGAGGTGGTGACGGGGTGACTGGAGAAATAAATTGACCTGGTATCCACAGAATAGGTCATCCTATTCAATAATTATTAAAATCTTCCTCTCCTGTGGTTACCCTTTGGTGAGCCTTCATATAGAACAAATATCTGCATGCATTTTTGTCCATTCAGAGAGGTCTACCCACATCTCTCATTTTCAAATTTCTTTGGCACCATTTTTCCAATTATGTTTCTTCCAAGTTCCTGACCATCCAGCCAAATCATTAGGTACAGCCCATGAGTAGTATATTATTACATATCTAGCTATTTCTCTTTCCAAACAAATGGCATGACCAGGTGCAGTGCTCAAAGTTCTGCCCACTGTGAGGGTTTTCCTTTACTACTTCCCTTCAGGGATATCCAAGAGAGAGGCTGCAGAGCTGTAGCTGTCCAATTTGGCGCATTGCCTGCATATTGTGCTCAATCATCTATAACTAGACTTGAGTCTTCTCTTTGTCAAGTGATCATAGGGAATTTCCCATGAGGCTGCAGGTACAGACTGGGAGAGAGAGGGCAGTGTAGAAGGAGAGGAAACCATGAACATTTGGGCCACTTCTTGATGCAACTTTCTTGTGACTTCAGGATCTGCTGGGCCCAATCACATATATACCAGTTTCACTTGATAGAGTGCTGCTGTGCACAGCCATATTTATAAAGCGGTTTGTCAGGTAAACTCTGGTTCATGATGAGTAGCTCAGGTTATATTGTAACGTGGTGGCCCATAGGCAAGTGTTCAGTTTCTAACAGGGCCCAGTAGCAGTCCACAGCTGTTTCTCAAAAGGAAAGTAGTGATCTGTGAATAATGACAGGGCCTTGTTTCAAAATCCTGAAGGCTTGTGCTACAGTTCACCTATAGAAGCCTGCCAAAGTCTCTAAACACCATTCTTACCTGTCACTGACACTTTAAGCACCACTAGATCTACTGGATCATATGACCCAAATGGCAGAGCAAGTTGTAGAACAGGTTCAACTTATTTCAGAGCCTTTTATCTTCTGGGCCTATTTAAAACTAGCAGCTTTTTGGATCACTTGATAAATGAGCCAGAGTAACACACCCAACTGAGGAATATGTTGCCTCAAAAATATAAAGAGGCCCATGAGGCATTGTGTTTCCTTCTTGGTTGTAGGAAGGACCAAATTCAACAACTTATTCTGTACCTTAGAAGGATTATTTGTACATGACCCACTCCACTGTACTCCTGGAAATTTCACTAAGGTATAATGCTTCTGAATTTTTGTTGAATTTATTTTCCAGCCTCTAACATGATGGAAAACATCAATAAAGTCTACAGTAGTTGCTACTTCTAGCTCACTAGATTCAGTCAGCATAATGTCACCAAGGTAACAGACTAATGTGATATCTTGTGAAAAGAAAAGGTTTCTGTGAACTAAATAAGCATTTTCTAAATCAATAGCTATATACTAGGTACCAGTGGATGCATTAATTTGCTTGAGCAATGAATTCATATCTAGTACAGCAGCAGCAGGAATTGGAGTCACCACCTGGTTAAGCTGACATAATCCACTGTCGTTCTCCAAGATCCATCTATCTTCTGCACAGGCCAAACAGGTTAGTTGAATGAGGATGTGGTGGGAGTCACCAACTCTGCATCTTTTAAGCCCTTCATCATGGCACTAATCATTACAATTCCTATTGGAATGTGGTATTGCTTTTTGTTAATGATGTTTGAAAATACTGTATAATCATTTAGCTCCTTGGTTCTTGAAAGTGGTTGATTAGGAATATCAAATGCAAATATTTTGGTTATCTCTATAAACATTACACACCACAGACCATCAGTGGTCTTTACTACTGGAAATGGAATCATTAGCATCTTTAAATATAATTATATTGGAGAATCAATTCCAGAAACCCAAGAACCAATTCAGGAAACTCATTCTTAAAACTCTGCTCTCCTAGAAGCCCACTATCAATACTAAGTCTGTATTAGTAAAAATTCTCTAGAGAAACAAAACCAATCAGATACATAGACAAATACAAAGAAAGATATTTATTATGAGGATTTGGCTCATGTGATTAAGGAGGCTGCAAAATCTCACAATCTGCCATCTGCTATCTGGAAGCCCAAGGAAGCCAGGGATATAATTCTCATCCAAACCTGAAAGCCAGAGAACCACGGGAGCTAATTGTGAAAGTCCTGATCTATGCTTGAAGGTCTGAGAACCAGGAGTGTCAATGTCCAAGGGCCGATGAAGATGGATGTCCCAGCTCAAGCAGGGAGCAAATTCCCCCTTCTTTTGTCTGTTCGTGTCCTCAACAGATAGGATAATGGCCACCTACATTAGTGAGTGTAATCTTCCTTACTCAATCTATTGATTTGCCCAGAATTCAGTTATATATGCACACAGAAGTAATGTTTTAACAGCTATTTGGGCATTCTCTAGCCCAATGAAGTTGCCCGATAATGTTTGGCATCATAGCTACCAAAAATGTACTTATGGAAAAAGATAAGGTCTTAGAAACTTTAGTTTAATTATAGAGAAATTGATTTAAATATTTTAGAAAAAATAAGATACCTAAATCTAGCATATGATTTGCCAAAAACATGTTTGACTAAAGAGTTTGATATCTGCAATGAGTCCAATCCAAAATGTTCATAGTTTATCTAACAAAATTATCTTCATCTAAATTAAATATGTAAAAGTAAAAATAATGTTCTTGATGAGTCCAAGAAATGACTTTAAAATGTATTTTTAATATTTTATTTAGTCATATTATATTATTTTTTATGATATATACCCATTAAATGACAACAGACATTGAAAATATTTCCTCTATGTCGACTTTGTAATAAAAGTACTAGTGAGTTCTTATACTAATCTTTTTAAATAGACTTTTCACCATAGTAGTCCATAAGAGAAAACATGTTTCTTCAAGTCAATCACAAATTTACCTGCAACCTACAGATAAAAGTTTAAAACATTTTGTAATTTCAATAGTTTTATAATTTACACCTAAAATCTTCTCACTTGAAAAAAACAAATCTTTACTGGTTTTCAGGAGCATCTTCTCATATACTTTGTAATCAAATATGATAGTATGTGCAATAGTGTCATCAGAATTATAAGTTAATATTTATAGTATAACATTTTCATTGATTTCATTGATTCATTCACATATTTTCCAATTGTTCATATGACAAAGATCCCAAAAGCAATGGCAGCAGAAGCAAAAATGGACAAAAGGGACCTTATTAAACTAAAGAGCAAAAGAAACTATCAACAGAGTAAAAAGACAACTTACTGAATGGGAGAAAATGTTTGCAAACTATGCATCTGACAAATATTTAATATTCAGAATCTATAAGGAATGTAAACAAACTGATAAGCAAAATACAGACAACCCCATAAAAACATGGGCAAAGGACATGAACAGACACTTTCAAAAGAAGACATACACACAGCCAACAAACATATGAAAATATGCTCAACATCACTGATTATTAGAGAAATGCATATCAACACCATAATGAGATACTATCTCAAACTAGTCAGAGAGGCTATCATTAAAAAGCCAAAAAATAACAGATACTGGCAAAGTTACTGAGAAAAGGGGGTGGTTATACAATGCTGGTGGGAACATAAATTAGTTTGGCCATTGTGGAAAGCAATGTGACAATTTCTCAAGGAATTTAAAACAGAATTACCATTCAACCCAGCAATCCCATTATTGGGTATAAACCCAAAGGAATATAAATCATTTTACCATAAAGACACATGCACATGTATGTTCATCACAGCACTATTCACAATAGCAAAGACATAGAATCAACCTAAATGCTAATCAATGGTAGACTAGATAAAGAAAATGTAATACATATACAACATGGAATACTATGCAGTCATAAAAAAGATTGAGATCATGTCTTTTGCAGTAGTAATATGGTTGGAGCTAGAGACCATTATCCTAAGTGAATTAACACAGGAGCAGAAAACCATATATGTATGTTCTTACTCAAAAATGAAAGATAAATATTGAGTACAAATGGACAAAACGAAGACAGCAATAGACAATATGCCTCAGGGTATACTTGAGAGTGGAGGTTGGGAGGAGGATGCAGATCAAAAAACTACCTGTTGGGCACTATGCTTATTACCTGGGTGATGAAATAATCTGTACACTAAACCCCTGTGACATACAATTATCTGTATAACAAATATGCACATGTACCCCTAAATCTAAAATAAAAGTTAAAAAGAAAGAAAAGAAGTAGAATTCTCTCATACATATCCTAAATTTATGCTTAAGATGTTTGCAAATAATTTAATGTAATTTTATCTATTTTAATTTTTAATGTTAGTGTTTTATATTTAAACATCTAGTCCACACATAAAATTGCATGCATGTATAATATTTTTAATAATGTAAATGCATAAGGTGTGTAATTTATTTTAAGAAAGAGGTTGTATTATCATTATCATGTGTGCATCAGAGAATGGATTGAGAATAATGCCATTTTCTATATAGATGTTCAATACGTAAAATACAGAAAAAAATAAAAGTTTTAAAATATAATCAAAAAACAAATCTGTTCTCTACTTTCTGTAAGAATAGCAGTTTGTTAATATGTTCAGTTTCTTCTACAATTATTGGTCCTGTTTTCTATATTTTACACCAGATATTGAGTTACATATTTTTAAAGGAAATAATTCAATTTAATTAAGATTTCAAATTATGTTTCTGTAAATACATAGGATTTTCTAATTCATCTTCATATTTATTGTTTTGTATACTTTATTTTATTCTTTGTACTGTTGTGTATATTAGTTTTGTACTGGTGTGCATGAAAATGCCACAAAATTAGCAGCATAAAACTACACCCATTTATTAACTTTTATTTATTAGAAGTCTAGTATAGTATAATTGGTTCTCTGCTAAGATTATCACAAAGTTGATATTATGACATTAGTTGGGCTGAGGTCTTTGAAGACTAGGGAAAAATCCACTTTCAAGCTCATTTTGTTGATGGAAATATTTAGTTCCTAAATTCAGCTGCATGACTGAATTTCTTTTTTTCTATATGGCTGCTAGCCAGGAGCAACTCTCATGTCCTACAAGCTGCCTACCACCTTGTCACATAGCCTTCTCCATCTTCAAACCATTGAATCCTTCTCATGCTTTGAATCTCAGACTTCCTCTTCTGTGACCAATCAGCAGAAGCTGTTTTTAAAGGGCTCATGTGATTAGGTCAGATCTACCTGAATAAACTCCCTATGTCAAAGTCAACGGTGCCAAATGACATACACTAATTACAGAAATTAAATCTATCCTATACACTGTGCCCTGTCTTATGCAGGGCATGTACAACAGCGATGAGATTTCTTGGGAGCCATTTTAGAACTTTCTCTATCATAGTATCAAAATTGCTTCTCAGACACATTTTTATACGGTGCAGATAAATGGAGTCCCAATTCATTCATATAACTAATGTGAATACTTGAGATTTGTTCAATCATTAAGCCACACCTACTCCTACATCTGAGCAAATTTTTATAAGTAATTGAAATAAAAGCATTTCTCACCACATATATTTAAAGAATAATCTTCACTTTTTATTCCCACTGACAGAAGGTTAGCTCAAGATTCTACCAGCTCTGAGCAGACTGCACTTGCCTCTCCCTGTTTATACCACCAGCTTCTTCGTATTTCAAACCTTTTTTCAGACTGCCATTGAGGCTAGTTTCTAATGTCCAAATTGAATCATTTCATCTTCATTATTAAAAATATATTCTATTTCCCTTCTTTCCCTATAATAAATTTCAAACTCCTTGATTCATTGATATAAATGTGTAAAGGCAGCAGCCAGTGCAAAATGACTGTCTAGATTATAACAGGCATTTGATACATATTTGTTTGCTGAGTTACTGAAAATGTTAATTTATGAAATTATCTCATTTTATTTCCTCAGCTGAAACTTCCCTTATTTTCCCTCTGTCTGTGTTAAAAAGACGTCTCACCTTTCACAGAATGCACAGCCTTTTAACACATTTTTTTAAGTCTTGAAACATACTCTTAGATATTCCTGTAAAGCCTTTTCTCACTTTCTCTGTCTCATTTCTTAAGATCCGTCCCAAATGTTGCCTCCAGTGTGGACTCTTTTATGCTACCCCCAAATATTTCAGAATTCTTCTCTTTCTCTCATGTTAATGACCTTATGAAGTTATAAATTGTATAATCATGTTAGAAAAGAAGTCCTGTAATGTGACAGTGTGCTTGGTACTTTATAAGGCTTTAATGCATTTTTGAAAAGATTCTGGGCTGAGGCCAGGCGCAGTGGTTCACGCCTGCAATCCAAGCACTTTGGGGGGCCCAGGCAGGCGGATTGCCTGAGGTCAGGAGTTGGAGACCAGCCTGGCTAACATGGTGAAACCTCGTCTCTACTAAAAACACAAAAATTATCTGGGCGTGGTGGCGAGTGCCTGTAATCCCAGCTACTCTAGAGGCTGAGACAGGAGAATCCCTGGAACCCGGGAGGCGGAGCTTGCAGTGAGCCGAGATCACGCCACTAGACTCCAGCCTGGGCGACAGAGCAAGACTCCGTCTCAAAAACCAAAAAACAAACAAACAAACAAAAACCAAAAAAAAAAAAAGAAAGAAAGAAAAGATGGTGGACTGAAAATATTGCTTTTCCTGTAGCAAATTAAGAAAAATAACAGGTTACAAATACATTTAATCTTGACTCATAAATGAAGAGTTAAGTTTTGGGACTCACTGAATGCTGAAAAGGAGGTGATATCTACTTAAGGGAAGAAATTGCAGCCTAGGATATGCATGGAATAATACTACTGCAGACGGGTAAGATCAGCACTAAGAAAGATCCACGTCTCTATGCAGTGGAGACCAGAGTGGGAGAGGACAAGATAGAATAAGTGAATTCTGCAGCAGCTGATGTGTTATAACTTCACCCTGGGCCCCTAGTAGTAATAATGGAATCAACTTTCGAGCAAGAATTGGGAAGTTGAGATATACTAGCAACTGGTGACATCTGGGAAGATAAAGGGGCACAAATGTCAGAAAACAAGTTACCACTGAGACGCTATGTCAAACACCAACAAAGAGAATTCACTTCCTACGAGAGAGACAAATTTATCAATGTGAACTATTATTCATAATCCTTGATTTTATGTGAATGAAATAATACTATGGAGTCTAACCATCTTTCAATTTTTTTCTTTCCATATCAAAAATACTAAAATTATAGAAAGTATTATTTTAAATGAACACAAAATGATAAACACAACGACTTATAAAAGACAAAAAAAGTTAGAGATATATTGATATATCAGACACATTCTAGTGGATTAAAAAGTGGCTTCTCAGAAGATCCATATTCTAATACCTGAGCCCTGTGGATGTTACCTTATGTGGTAAATAATGGTCTTCACAAATGTGATTAAGGATGTTGAGATGCGGAGATTATTTTGGACTCTAAATGCAATCTCACATGTCTTTATATAGAGGACATTAGGAGAGTTAACACACACAGAGGAGAAGGTGATATGAAGATGCAGTCCAGAAAGACTTGAATATGCTCTTCTTGGTAATTTGAGTGATGTGGCCAGAGTCAAGGAATGCTGGAACTGCCAGCATTTGGAAGAAGAAAGGTTGGATTCTCCCCTAGAGCCTCTGGAGAGAATGTGGCCCTGTTGAAATCTTGGTTTTGGCCCAGTAATACTGATTTTGGATGTCTGGCTTCTAGAATGGTGAATGAGTACATTTCTATTGTTTAAGACATTGAATCTGTGATCATTCATTGCAGCAGCCACAGGAAATCAATACACATGGAACGAAGAGAGCAACAGATAAATGAGGTAAACAAGGAGAAAAATCGTTTTATACATTTTGACATAGATATAAGAAATTGGTAGTGATTCTAGAGAAATTCTGGTTTTATAACAATCTCAGATTCTCACAGCCAAGACTTTCCAATTATTATTGTCTTACCATGTTTTCTGTTGCTTATAACACAATACCTGAAACTGGGTAATTTATAAAGAAAACAAATTTATTTCCTACAGTTATAGAGGCTGAGAAGTCTAAAGCTGAGAGACTGCATCTGGGGAGGGTCTTCTTGCTAGTGGAGACCTTCTGCAAATTCTCAAGGCAGCATAGGGCATCACGTGATGAGGGGGCTAAAGCCACTAATGCTACTCACTCCCTCAATAACTCGTTAATAAATAAATCCATGAATGGATTAATCCAATTGTCCCAATCACCTCTTAACTGCCCTACCTCTCAATATTGCCACATTGAGGACTACATTTCAACATGAGTTTGGGAGGGGACAAATATTTAAACCATAGAAATAATTATTTTTGCTTCAGTAAATTCTTAAGTAGTCAGAATAATTAATTCAGAGAGAGGAAGGAATGGACCGGCTAAAGTAGAGAGTTTTGAAGGGTAAAAACAGGTAATTTAAAATCACAATGGAAAACAAAACCATATGAAGTAAATTATGAAATTGCAATGTAAAATTGCTTCTAGTATTTAGGGACATACAAGCATTCTAATGGCATCATAGAAATATATTAGTAAAATCTTTTCATATTCAAGAAGTACTTGAAGAAATATGGCTAAAAGATTACAATCCCCACATAGTAGCTCAGGAACCCATTTAAAAACAAATAATGTGGCCGGGCGTGGTGGCTCACACCTGTAATCCCAGCACTTTGAGAAGCCAAGGCGGGCGGATCACGAGGTCAGGAGATCGAGATCCTCCTGGCTAACACGGTGAAACCTCGTCTCTACCAAAAATACAAAAAGAAATTAGCCCTCTTTGGTGGCGGGCGCCTGTAGTCCCAATTACTTGGGAGGCTGAGGCAGGAGACTGGCGTGAACGCGGGAGGCGGAGCTTGCAGTGAGCCGAGATCGCGCCACTGTACTCCAGTCTGGGCGACAGAGAGAGATTCCATCTCAAAAAAACAAACAAACAAAAAACATAAAAAAAAAATCTTGCAATTTGCCTGCTTAAAATCTTCAAACGGCACTTCACATAAACCAAACCTTCTTCCCATGA
The DNA here is from genome assembly GCF_037993035.2 of Macaca fascicularis. Lineage (NCBI taxonomy): Eukaryota > Metazoa > Chordata > Mammalia > Primates > Cercopithecidae > Macaca > Macaca fascicularis. Next base: position 94,481,836 of record NC_088385.1, read on the forward strand.
CTGACACAGCTCTATATAGTCCAGATCTTTAATCTCATCTCCATTACTCACTTGTCCCCTTTGCTCCCAACTCTGTCAACTTCCACTTATTCTTGTGCACACTTAAGTCTTTTTCCTCCTAATGCCTTTGTATATCTTGTTCCCCGCCTGGCAAGCATTCCTCCAGATAAACTCCTAATGTTTACTCTAGCATTTGAGTTAGGGAAGTGAGGTGTTTCCTAATCATCCTATCAGGATCTCACATATATCCTCTTTTATTTTCTTCGTATCACCGTCTCAAATTATTTTATTTTTTATTTTTTATTTTTTAACTAATTCGTTTGTTTCAACAAAAACTTCAAGCAATAATTTAGGCTTATTCAAAACTCCATGACACTTAAAATTGTGCTTCACATGTGGCAGGCACTCAAATATTAATTGAATGAATAAATATCTCTAGAGATGATTGTAAACAATCCCCTTGGTCTTCTTGATCTTGCATTGGAGTCAGTCATTTTCTCTCAATACAAAACTCTGAACTTTTTCTTTAAATATACTATAAGATACTATCATTGTTGGTTTTCTGACACCAAAGTTCCGGGCAATCTAGATCAAATTACTGTCAGTTGAGGATTTAAAGGCATGCATTCTTAATATCAATTTATTCATATAAACTTCTCTTTACTGAGAGTGCATCCTGTGGCTCTGCAAAGTAAGTTATTTTAAAAATTAACTTCAAAATTGAAAGATTTGAGGGAAAAACTTTTGAACCTAGATTCTTAGATATTTGCTGCAAAGCTTAAGACTTTCATCTCCAAGTCCTTTCCTGCAGAATAAACTTTCTGTATTTAAATATCATCTTTCAACCTAGTCACATATTCATTTGTTTATTCAGAGGACCAACTATATGCTAAGCCCCATTCACAGATCTTTGGCTATAGACACAAATAAAACAAAAACCCTGCCCTTAGAGAGATTACATTCTAGTGAATGAAGACAACCAATCATCAAATAAACAAGTAAGTATGTATTACATAAAATGGATATGAGTGTAATAGAATAAAAAAAATCTAAGTGACAATAAAATAAATTCAGGGGTCATGATAATGCTATTTAATATCAGGTGTTCAGAGAAATACTTCTCTTCATGGTGGGCAGACTCCTGGAGGAAGTAAGTATATAAATCATTCACATATGTGAAGAAATAACATTCTAGGTGGAGGGAACAGCCAGGGTAAAATCTCTGAGTGCAGCACACAGGGTCTGGCATGTGCAAGAAGTAGCAAGGAGGTCAGTGTGAGTAGAGCAATGTAAGTGAAAAAGAGAGTGGTAGCAGATGAAATCAGAAAGGTAAAAAGTAGAACAGGCAGGCCATGAAGAGGTTCATAGCCTATTTTAAAGGCATAAGCTTTAAGTCTGAGTAAATAGCTAGCTCAGTCACACGGAGGATTTGAATAGAGGAGTAACATGATCTGACATATTTCAAATGAGTCATCCCTGGCTGTCATGTTGAGAATATAATTATTGTTTCAGTTCAGAAAAATTATAAAGATTAAAGATTTCCTAACTATTCAGCCAAAAACTAGTTTCTAATATATAGATAAATATTTGATTGACAAAAAGAATTGTCTGTTGATGAAAATTCTTACAATATGATACCTAATTTTCTCTTGATAAAAATATATACAATTTGGTACACAATTATTAAGCTGAAACACTTGAAGCGTCCAATATTCAACAATTTTTTATTTGCAGAAAGAAGCAATTTCATATGTTCCAATTAGTAGTTATTAAATTATCTAAAGGAAAGATAATTTTATGCATATAGATTTTGCTGATCTTAATAATTTTTTTTTTTCTCACAAATGCCCTGCCCTTTACATCTTTGCCTGCATGTCTCTGTTGATAGTTGACTCTGTTAACTTTTTTTCTCTATGGCTGGGCATAGTTGCTCACGCCTGTAATCCCAGCACTTTGGGAGGCCAAGGCGGGTGGATCACGAGGTCCAGAGTTCAAGACCAGCCTGGCCAAGATGATGAAACCCCGTCTCTACTAAAAATAAAAAAATTAGTTGGGTGTGGTGGTGGGCACCTGTAATCCCAACTACTCAGGATAATTGCTTGAACCCAGGTGGCAGAGGTTGCAGTGAGCCAAGATCACGCCACTGCACTCCAGTCTGGGTGATAGCATGAGACTCCGTCTCAAAAAAAAAAAAGAAATTATTTCTACTTTGCCTCCTCTTTGGATTTGTAACACTGAAGTTTCTAAATGTTGGTGAGAAATATAAGCATTTAAGTATAGAATGCAATTTATAATAGAGTTTAGAACTTCATACAAAAATAGTATTTTCCTCACCAATTAGAGGAAATGACCAAAACATCTATTTTTAGGGTCTGATTAGTTTGCCCTAACTTTTAGATTTCTGACCTCATTAACATATCCAAAATGCAATAAATGCACCTTTCTCTCATGTTAGTCAGAAATAAATGAATAATGTTTTAATTAAATTTTAATTATGGAATAAAAATTGCTGAAATAACTTACGGAATATTAAAATTGTGATCATGTAATTGAACCCTTTTGAAAGAAAATAGCATATGGGGAACTTTTTAATAAAAACTCAAAGTTGTATTTATATGTTTTTTTCTCTTTAAACAATTTTTATTTTACCAAGATTAAAATCTATTGTCGAATAAATTATGACCAACAGTGACACATTAGCACAAACTCAGTAGCATGAACAGAATCAGAGAACAGAGTTGCAGCCTAGCTTTGAGTTAATGAAAAAAAAAATTCTTCCAGAATTATATATTCTCTCAAGAGAGCTTGGTTAAAGTACAGTTCATGTTCTTAAATGATCAACCATATTTGAAATAATTTCTAAAGAAGAATTTTACTTTCATTGAGTTGAGTTTGCATAGCATGAAGCAAGATTGCTCTACACAAAGGACAAAGGGATTCTGTAACATTAACCATGGGTTAGCAATATGTAATCTGAAATATAATATTCTCTGTCATACATGTCAACAAAATGACTATTAGTGGCCAAATGTCACAGGGATTTTTTTATTGCCTCTAATCTAAGCTTTATTTTGTTGTTGTTGTTGTTTAATAAAATTAATTAAGTTCCCTGACAAGTAGTTTCATGAGACATGCACACAAACTAATTAAGCTTGTTTTCTTAGGGATTTATGACTTATGGTTGATTGACTTTGTAACTGAATCACATACTAATCTTCTAGGGTTGTAACTCCTGACATTTTTGGCTTTACAATATTCCTTTTATCACATAATATCTTTAGGAATGTATTCACAGAAATTATTGTTACTGCTAAAGCACAGATTTTAAAATAGCCTTAGTGTTGCAACAATGCTCAACATTATAACAGTAGAAATGCTTCCTGTGTGAGAGAAGTCCTGTTAGGGCAATACTACCATACATATGGGCCACAACCATCATTAGTCACCCAGAGCTATTTGAAGGCAGGTACTATGGCTACATACAATTAATAAATGCATTGCAGTACATGTGTATATTGCAATATAAAACTTTCTGGACCTGATATAATGGTATAAAGGTAGCTTGATAATCAAGAGAGGCAAGCTACATAATGTTTCCAATTATTTAAAAGAAGGGCTGGTGTGATGGCTCACACCTGTAATCCCAGCACTTTGGGAGGCTGAGGCAGGAAGATTGCTTGAGGCTAGGAGTCCAAGACCAGCTTGGGCAACATAGGAAGATCCCATCTCTAAAAATAATAATAATAATAATAATAATAATAATAATAATAATAATAAAATTAAAATTAGCTGGGCATGATGGTGCACGCCTACAGTCCCTCTATTTGGGAAGCTAAGGCAGGAGAATCGCTTGAGCCCAGGAGGTTGAGGCTACAGTGAGCTATGATCATGCCACTGCATGCTAGCCTGGGTGGGGCTCCAGAGGCTGAGGCAAGAAAATCGCTTGAACCCAGGAGGTGGAGGTTGCACTGAGCTGAGATCGTGCCGTTGCACTCCAGTCTGGGCAACAAGAGCAAGACTCTGTCTCAAAGAAAAAAAGAAAGAAAGAAAAGTTGTACACAATATCATCTTAAACTTCTACATGCAGAAGCTATAGAAAGCTATTATCCTATACCAACAATTTTGTAATAAAACTGCCATGATTTTAAAAGCATTTGATCAAGTTTTTCCTTTCTATTTACATTGTAAAAATGAACCAAACTTCAGATCATCTGAAAGATTACATTTTAAATTACATTCTGCATACGATTTCCCTCCAGTAGTCTTCCATTTATTAAAATCTAATTTTGTGCTCGCCTGTGGAATATCAACATTTTCTCATTTGGACCACCAATTATAAACTCCATAGAGATTAGACAGGTTATAGCTATGTAGTTCTCACAGGTATATTATTTACTTGGTTTAGTTCATTAATTAAGCTCTTCATTCAAAGCTAGCTCCATGTTTTCTGGACCTGCTCCTTATTTTTAGCACTACAGGGTCCTTATGCTCTTGTTTCCACGTTTTACCATCATTCCTATTCCCAGTTCTCATCTAAGATATTACCATCAGTTCATCCTCAGTGAAGAAAAAATAAGATCTGTTCCATGTAGCTCAACATATTAGGTCCAAGAAAAAGTTCTCTGCTCCCAGTTACAAAAACCCTGACCTGGTAATCAATCTTCTGTATTAAGCTTAAAGATCTATAGCTCAGTTTATGCTTTTTAGTCCTAGACTTTGTGGGACAAATTAAATATGTGTCTCTCCAATATTTTTAAGGTACTTTCAGCTAAGCAAGAGACAACTCTAAAAATAAATTGTAAAATAAAAATTTGATTTCACTTTTGTATATTGCAAGCTAAAATTTTGATACACATTTTTGTACCACTAATAAACAGAAAAGGAAAGCTAGGGAGGAAGGATCACTCTAGGCCAGGAGTTCAAGACCAGCCTGGGCTATACAGCAAGGCTCTGTCTTCAATTATTATTATTATTACTTTTTCAATTCACTAAGTCCAGTGACTGCTACCTGTAGTCCTAGCTCCTTGGGGGGCTAAGACAGAAGGATTGCTTGAGTGCAGAATTTCAAGACTGCGGTGAGCTATTAATGTGCCACTGCATTCAGCCTGTGTGACAAAGCAAGATCCTGTCTCTAGAAACAAAAATAAAAGAAACAGAAAACAGGAGTATGTAAGCTTACTTCTAGTGAAGGGTTAAAAGATTAAATGCTCCTGCTGTTTCAGCTTCTAGATCAATAAAGAAGAAAGTGTTCAACAGGAAGCCTAGCTGAGCCACCACCACGTCGTGTAGTGTGGAGTAATACATGCAATGAGAGGTCACATGATCGTGCCCTCCCCCTGCTATACATACATGGTCAGTCAGAACTGCCAGCTGTGCCACTAACCATTTGCTTTCAATAAAAATTGTGGTAAGATATATATAACATAAACTTTACCATTTTAACTGTTTTCAAATTTGCCTCAATAGGCTTTTATTTCCATGATACAGGTTGTGGGGACTGACAGTTTTCGATTCATAAGAAGCATCTCTCTGAACTGATTTAAATCCCTGCTTCCCTTTCTATCTAATGCTAAGAAGCTGTATGCAGAATCACAAAGCAATGAATATTCACTGCACACTCACATAAGTCATAACACTAACCAACATAAAAATCTGCTAATGATTAGAGGAAGATACAAGCCAACAGTAGGCCTGTGTGCCTACAGATGCAGCATCAAAGCACTGGGCTCTCAAAAGGATCTAAGCCACCAGATCTAGCTTCAAAAAAGAATTATTCTTTCTGCCCTAAGACGTCTTTGGTTTCAGAGTAACAGAAGATCTAATGATGTGTGTAGTACAACTTAAAGAAAAGAAAATGCTCTGATTTGAGCTTCTTGGTGTCTATACTTCATTATTTACTCAGGTTGAAACATGACTAACTTTTGTTCTTCAACCAGCTGTATCTCATAAGGTCATAATTCCAGTTTTATTTATAATGAGTAACCTAACTATGCCAAATATATCCTGCTTAAAATATTGTTAGATTTCAAGTTCCCTGAGTATCTCTATGCTAAGAATTGACATTACAGTGTTTACAAGGAGGTCTAGTCAAAGTCAAGAGTACCTCTTACATCCCTGAGGAGTGGAGAGCAAGTTACAGAGCTGCTGCCAACACTTCCCTTCCCATAGTATCACATGGAAGTCACATCTCCAATCTCTGGCATCAGAGTCTCTGCATTCAAATCAAGCTCTACCACTTATTTGCTGTGCAACTTTGGACAAGTTGCATAATTTCTGAAATCCTTAGTGTTTTATTTGTGAAGGGAGTTTAATATTTAGTTTATAAAGTTATTCATTATTTAAATAAACCAATCTTGCAACACCAGTTATCCTCTAAATTTCACCAGGTACCTACACATACAGTAATCTTCTAGATGCAACAGTGTCTTAATCTGTTTTCTATTTCTATAGCAAAATAGCTGATACTGGGTAATTAATAAAGGGAATAGGTTTATTTAGCACACTATGCAGAAGACTTGCAGGTCCACAACTGGGTAGCCACAACTGGTTGGCTCCTGGTGGGGGCCTCATGCTGTACTGTAATACAGCTAAGAAGCAGAAGAAGAAGCAACTGAGTTCAAAGAGAGTAAACACCAGAGGCAGCCTCGCTTTATAATGAGCAATCTTCCAGTAACTAATCTGGTCCCGTGAGAGTGAGAATTCACTCCCAGGAGAAAGGCATTAACTTCTCCTAATGACCTTACCTAGAAAAGGCACCACCTCCCAACGTTGCCGTGTAGGTGATCACACCTCAACATGAGTTTGGGTGGGGACTGACCATATTTAAACCACAGGACTCTCCCTCTGGCTTCCCAAAACTAATTTCCTTCTCACAATAAGAAACACAATCATTCCATCCCTATACTCTAATGTCTTAACTCATTCTGGCATCAACTAAAAAAATCCAAAGTCCAGTTTTGAGCCTGTGAAATCAAAACAAGTTATTTATTTCCAAAGGGAGCCAGTCATAATCCCAAACAGTTCCACAATCATAATTCTAAATATTGAAATCTTAAAAGATGAAAATCCCTAAAATCTAACATCTTAAAATCAAAATCCTGAAGATCAAAATCCTGAAAATATGATTATGGAAAAAATAATTTTTAACATTATTGGAAAGATATTTATTTGCCTTTTAAAAAGAGAATTTATTTGAGAAATATAAAAACATGACAACAATTTATAGGCAACTTTATGCAATAAAACAGGCAATAACATCAAACATTTATGCAAGCATAAACACTCAGGTATACTAACAGTCACACGGGTATAACAGTTACAAGCAGATAACCTGTGTTCATAAAGAAATAGGTCAAAAAGCTAAATGTATAAATACATATTATGATGATTGGTAATTTTGTGCACTCAGTTTTATAACCACAGCATCTGAAATACTGTGACAAACAACATAAGTCTTTTAACAAGATCAATCAAAAGTTGGAATGGGTCACCACTGCATCACTACCACACTAGTTGCCCGAAGTACCAAGATCTTGAGAAATGTTATCTTTCACAAATGCAAATGTAGAAAAAGGACATCTCTTCTTTTATTGAAAGTGTTTAAGCATTTCTACATATATGCACAATGCTTACACACAAATTCAATTTGCAATAATGCACTTTCATGGAGTCACATTTGCAGAAAAATGCACAAAATTTGCATTAGAACTCCCTACAAGTCTTTACAGAATTATATCTCCAGTATTGAAAATAATGCAAAGATGAAATACATAGCATAATTGTTAAAAAAAAAAAAAAAAAAGAAAAAGAAAATGCTGAGAATTTAAAACTTAAAAAAAAAAAACCTAACATTAAAATGTGGTATATATATACCATGAAATACATTGCAGCCATTAAAAAGAATGAGATCCTCTCTATTGCAGGAACATGGATGGAGCTAAAAGCCATTATCCTTAGCAAACTAACGCAGGAACAGAAAACCAAACATTCCATGTTCTCACCTGTGAGTGAGAGCTAAGTTTTGAAAACATATGGACACAGAGAGGGGAACAATAGACACTGGGGCCTACCTGAGGGTGAATAGTGGGAGGAAGGGGAGGAGCAGAAAAACTACTTATACTAGGCTTAGTACCTGGGTAACAAAATTATCTGTACAGCAAACCCCCATGACACAAGTTTACCTATATAACAAACCTGCACGTGTACCCTTGAACCTAAAAGTTTTTTAAAAAGAAAAACTAAAAAAAGAAAAGAAGAAAAAAATTGCCATATGAAAAAATGTGTTACAGTTATAGATTACGGGGGCTTCCATGGAGATAGTCCATAAAAGCTGGCCAACTTTCATGATCATTAACCATATTTTGAAGACTTGAATCAAAATAAATATATCTTTATTTTTTCTTTTAGGATATGGCCCTCCTTAGAGAATAGTTTCATATTCATTTTCTATGTGGTGCTGCTCTTTCTAAAACTCCTCTATGGGTCAATATACACTGACATGAAAAATCCCTATTAAATTTTCCAGTCTTCTGTGCCATGCCTCTGTGTCGTTTTCGGTACACTAAAATTCATTCCACATGCGCTCATATACAGATCACAAATTTGACAAAAACAATTCTGATAATGAAACAGCAACACCATTGCATGAGTGTCTTCTTGTCCTACCATGCATGTAATTATTTTGGAACCGGTCAGTAACTTCACTGGCTTCTTTAGGCAAATGTAGTTTTAATTCATTAAAAACTCTTGGAATGTCATCAGCTAGAAGGAATGCCAATGCAGTGAAATGATGCATTTAAAACAAAATTTTCATCATTGTTGTATTGCTTAGCCAATTTACACATCTGAATTTTCCACCAAATGCATTGGGCTTAATGGAAAAAACAAACTATATTGATAATACCTTGAAATTCACTTTTAGAAGCCTTGATCTCAATGATCAATCTGTTATTATGCTTTGAGGAGGCAATTAAAATCCATTTTCTTTTGCATAAAGACAGTAACAAGAGAATAGTTCTGCCTAACATGATGCAACTATCCTGTGATTGTAATTTTAGAGATTTCATTTATTAGGAATTTTAGATTTTAGAGATTTTAGAATTTAGCCATTTTGATCTTCCATGATTTCTACATTTGGAATTATGGTGTTCTGGATTGTGTCTTTGGGGATTGTGATCCAAATCCATTTTCAAGATACAATACTGTGACAGGCATAGGGTTAACATTCCCTTTCCAAAAGAAAGAGACAGGCAAAAAGAAAAGAATAACCAGCCCAAAGCAGCTGCAAAACCTAACAGGACAGGCATTACATCTTAAGACTCTAGAAAAATATTTCACTGCATATGTTGCCTCCAGGATACATTGGGATAGGAGTTGGGACCCCGGTGCCTTGGGAAGTCCCACCCCCGTGGTATTGCTGAGCTTAGCTCACATGGCTGCTTTCAAAGGTTGAGGTTGCACACGAGAACTTGCAACTTTCCCAGGCAGGTATTGCATACTGTCAGTGTCTCTACAGGTATAGGGCTCACAGGAAAAAAGATCCATTAGGAATTCTAGTGGAGGCTATCTGCGGCAGTTCCACTCCTGTGGCAGGTTTTTGCCTGGGCTCCCAGGAAGTTTGATACATCCTTTGAAATCTAGGTGAAGGCCATCATGCCTCCACTGCTCTTGCATTCTTCATGCCTGCAGAATTAGCATCATATAGGCATAGATGTTACTAAGGCTTATTGCTTATACCCTCTGGAGAAGTGGCATGAGCTGCATCTGGGCCCATTCAAACTATGGCATGGTAGTGCCAAAGTTAACCACCATACCTTTTGTAGCACTGGGTTGAGCCCCAACTGGGCCATTTGGGCCACAGCTGGAGTTGCTGAGGAACATGCACTGAGATGCAGGAAGCAAAGTCCCAAGGTGGCTCTGGGCAGTGAGCCTGTGGAGGGCACCTTGGGCTTGTCACATGTGACTAGTCTGCCCTCCTAGGCTTCTGGGCCTGTGATAGAAGGGGCAGTTTTGGAGATCTCTGAAATGCATTAGGAGTTTTTCTCCCATTGTCCTGCTGATTAGCACCTGGCTACCTTCTGTTTATGCTCATATGTTTAGTAACTAGTTGCTTGGCCATACCCTCTGTTTGTTCTCAACACATTTTTCATTCTTTACATGGCCAGGCTGTGAATTTTCCAAAGTTTTATGCTCTGCTTTCCTTTTAATTATAAATTCTGTCTTTAAATCATCTCTTTGCTCCCATAATTCACTGTAAGCAGCCAAAAATAACCACACATCATCCTGAGCAATTTCCTGCTTAGCTGTTTCTTCCACTAGAAATTCTAGTTTATCACCCTTAAATTCCACCTTTCATAAAGCCCCAGGGCATGAACACAACATGCCCATTTTTTTCTTGCTACTTTATAACATGGATGGCCATTATTTTAGTTTCTAATAGAGTATTCCTTATTTTCACCTAAGACCTCATCAGAATGATGTTTACTATCAGAATTTTTTATCAACATTCTGGTCACGACCACTTAAGTTACCTCTGAGAAGTTTCAGACTTTTCCTAGTTTTCTTGTCTTCTGACCCCTCACCAGAACCACTGTAAATGTTTCCTTCACTGCAATATAGGCTTTTTAACCTGGTCTTCCAGACTCTACCAGACACTACCCATTACCTAATTTCAAAGCTACTTCTACATTGATATAACACCAACTCCACCTCGATACCAATTTTCTGTCTTAGTGCATTTTCTGTTGCTATAGCAAAATATCCAATACTAGTAGTGTGAAAAGAAAACATGTTTACGTAGCTCACAATTCTGGAGGTTGGGAAGTCCAAGATCAGGTCGCCACAGATGGCTGGCTTGTGGTAAGGCCTCATACTGTGTTATAACGAGATGGAAAAGTGTAAAGGGAAGTTGGTGTGTGCCAATAGAGAAAGTTTGAAAGGTAGCCTTGCTTTATAAAAGCCTGTTCTCCCAATAACTAATCCAATTCCCCAAGAGAGCTCACTTCTACTAGAAAGATATCAATCCCTCCTAACAACTTAATCACTTCTTAAAAGCACTGCCTCCCAACACTGTCACATTAAGGACCAAGCCTCAGCATGAGTTTTGGTAGAGGCAAACCATATTCAAACCATAGCAAACAGATTAGAATTTTCTTGCCTATATTATTGAATAAATGAGAGAATGAATGAAAGAATCAATATAGCTTAAGGACCATACTTCATTCCTTTTTCTGGGTTGCTCGGCAAGAATATCAATCTTGAAGTTGAAAATATACTTCATGTTCATACTACATAAATATATATCAAAAATTTACATGATGGTATATAATTTCCCAACTTAGTTTTTTAATCAGTTGTATTTTTGAAATTTATTTTTCTTGATACATGATTTATATGTATCATATATGTCAATATGTGTATAGATATGTATTTCATCAAATAAAGAAAATATATTTTGTGCATTCCATTGTGGATTAATATGACATTATATCTAAATCTTTCCATTATAAGGAATACTATTATGAACATTCTTATGTATCCTTGTGCACATGTGCAAATACTTCAAGGTGTATACCAAAAGAGTGGAATTATAGGCTACTAAGAGATATTTGTTCTCAGTTTTACTGTGTATTGCCAAAGAAGCTTAAATTGTTATAAAACTCACTTCCATAAGCAATGTGTATAAGTTGCCTCATATTGCCAAATAATTGTCACTGCTTAGTATCATAAGACTTTTTTTTTTAACAATCTGATAGGAGAAAAAAATTTTTTGCTTTCTATTATTTTGCCTCTTCTTACTAGTAAAATCAAGTGCCTCTGTCATTCTTGCTGACCATCTTTTTCTACGTATTATGAGTTCATATCATTTGCCAGACGTTTTATTGGATCTTATAATTATTCCTTATCAATATGTATGTGCATTACAAAATTCTGAATACCATCCTTTTTTATTATTATACATTCTCTAAATTTTTTTTAGAACTCTCTATTTTTAACTTTGTTTAATTTGCCTTTATTTTATAGACATTTTAAATTCAGGGTAATGAAACTAATAAGCTGTAAATTATAATTTATGTTTTTGATGCCATCTTAGAGAAAATTGTCATTACTCTTAGGTCATAAAGATATGATTCTATAAAGCTACAGGTGTAATGGATTTTCACTACTATTTTAATTTTTAGCAATCTGAAAAGTATAAGTAATATTTTTGTTGCTTTAATTTGCATTTATCCAACTAATGCTTGAGTTGGTATCTATTTATAAAATTGTTGGCCTTTTGGATTTGCTACAAAATGTTAATTCATATTTGTTCCTTTACTATAGATTGTATTTTTTGTTAATTTTTAAGGGCACTTTGTACATTATATACATTAGCCTTTTGTCTATTAACCATATTGCTAATATTTTATCTGTAGTTTCATTTATTTTTAAGGACTTTGTGTATTGTGTCTTTTAGCAGGTCAAATGTTAAAATTTTAATGTGGTCAATATGTCTACTTTTCTTCTTATGCCATCTGAATTTCCAATCTTGGGCACAAAGGTTTCTACTACTCCTATATTTTATATATTATTACCTGTATTTCTTATTGTATTCAATTATTTTATATTTAATATTTAATTATTTGATCCATCTACATACTAACATTTTATGTGGTGAACGAGTCCACTTTTATTTTTTCCAGACAGAAGTCAGTTGTGTTAGCATAACTTATTAAGCAATTCATCTTTTTTTTACTGAGTTAAACTATTACCTTTGTCAAATATTTACTTTTACACTAAATCATAAGGACAAAGTGTTAACAGAACCCTTATGCTAAACCAGTGGTTCTCAAACAGGGGTAATTTACTTGACCCTCCTTCGCCTCCCCCATCAGGACATTTGAAAATATCTGTAGACAATTATGGCTGTCACAAACTAGGGGGTACTATTAGCATCCAGTGGATGGAGGCTATGGATTATGCTAAACATCCTACAATGCATAGGGCATCCCCCAACTTCAAACAAAGAATTATGTAGCCTTATAGGTAAATAGTTCTAAGATTGAGAAACACCGTCCTAGACCCAGGGCTGTCTGAGTGTATCATACTGAGTTTTCTTTCTTGCAACATTTCTCTCTCACATGTGCCAAGTTAAGATAAATGATAAATATTCAGACTGTACCTGGTCATTATAATTGTTAATGGTGAAATACCTCATTAATAAGCTATAGCAGCAATTGGAGGGAATCAAGCTAGAAAATATTCCCAGAGAAGCTACGTGACAAGTATGAATAAGAGCTCAATCAGTAAACATAAGATTAGCTTCCCTGAATTGAAATGGTCCATGAAAGAAGCTTCAATTTCATTTCCTGCAATGAAGTGTACCCTTCTGAATGAAAGGATCTACAAGTTGAGCTTGACAATCTGTGATACCTCCTGCTACATCTGCTGTTTCACTGAGATATCTATTGCCTGCTATATCCTAGATATGGCTAAGTAAATGGGGAACATAGTGTGCCTCTTCATTAATTCCAAATAAAAGAGCAATTAATTGAGTCTGCAGTCATGTCAAATGCATAATTACTTCTAATTCTGGATTGTCTTTTCTGTTTGACCCACTTTCAAACTGACCTATTTTCTTATTCTGACACTAAAAACCTATTAACCTCATTGCCTTGATTTTAGAATGTTCTGATTATATCCTAAGAATCCTGCCCATTATTCTCATTTTCATTGTTTTTCTAGATATTTTCTTGAATTTAGTGTATTTCAATATGAATTTTATTCTACCTAATTGCAAAAGAAGAAAAACCAAAAAAAAAAAAAAAAAAAAGAAAGTGCTAGAATTCTAGTTGGAATTTATATAATTGGGTGGGGGGCATGTTTGTTTTTTGGTTGCTGAATGACATTTTTGACATTCAATCTTCCCATCTAAGAATGGAATTTATTTCCATTTGTTCAGGTCAATCTATCTTCAATTAATATTTTAGAGTATTTGTCATATAATTCTTAGGTCTTCCTTATTGCATTTGTTCCAAAGTATTCGAAGAATATTGAATGCTGTTCTAAAGTTAAAGTATCCAAGTGTTTACGCAGTTAAACCTAAATAATATGCATGAATGTGTGTGTGCGTGTGTGTGTGTGTGTGTGTGTGTGTATGTATATGTTTTAATGTACTACTGGGTTTAATTTGTTAATATTTTATTTAGAAATATTCATTTTTATTAGTGATTTTGACCCATGATGTTTCTTTCTCCTTCAATATTTGTCTTCTTAGTTTCTGCAAATTCTGTTGGAGAACTTATTAGTAATTTTATATCAAATAGTTGATGGAAAGATACTTTCAGCACTCTGTTGGCTAAACATCTGAATTTTCATGACACAGGAATATTAATACATGTATACTGAACATGTTTTCAGAACACTGTATTGTTAAGATTATAGACTTATGGCTGTAAATAAGTCCTTCATCCTCATGTAAAGTTTCATTGGCCTGCATACTAAGTAAACCTGGCACCTTAGCCTCACTAGTATCATGTTGGAATTAATCGAACTATCCACTAATAAGCTCACCTCAATTACATGAATTACATCATCAGCAGAGACAAAGCAAGTTATCCCCCCCAAAAAATTTGCAATGCTATGTAAGTAACTCCAAAAATGTTGAATTTTAATAAATTAGAGAATTGTAGTCTCCATTTCAGTTCACTCGGAATTATAATTTTGATTATCGCTTTCTTTAAGAGGTACATTTGTAAAACACTTATAGTTCTTTTTACGTAGAGTATAAATCATTATGCTCCTCTTTAAACCTTTTAATATCTTAAGCACCAAACACAGGAAGTAGATAAAACCAGAGTGAGCACAAGTGTAGCCAAGGTATTTTATATGCTAAAAAAAATTAGCCTGATATCTCCCCCACCTAAATTGTAGACTATAATATAAAAGTGCTGGACCAACTAAGAAAGCTAAATAGCATATCTTAAAACTATCATTTAATTATTAGTTTCACATAGCTCTATGTAGATAAGACTAAAGAGCCTTTTGATTAAAAATGTCACAATTACCCAGCAATTGAAATGAATAATTAAAAAGAGACCTTAAAGCAACTGTGATTCATATGAACCTCTGATGTAAACTCTTCCAATTTCAGTGGGATTCTAAGCCCGAAAATCACCTAGGGAGCTGGTAAAAGATTCAGTCTTTGGTAGGTCCTAGACATTATACTTTAAAAGTCATCTTAAATAACTGCAATGTAGATGATAACAGAGCACATTTTGAAAAACAAAACACATTAAATGGTACAGACACATTGGTTCACAATATTGATAGCCACACATTAATATAACCTCTTTGCTATAGAAATTACATTATGGTTTCCTAATATTTTCATCATGACATTCAAAGGATGTGGGAAAATCATAATGATGGATATGGTGGTTTCAGTAAACATTATGTTTATTTTCAATGTTTTCTGTATGAATTATACAGTGACTTCCTTTATTAAAAAATTGGCAGTATAACCATGATGTTCTCTTGAAACACTATACTTAATTAAGCATAATGTCTTAATCTTCAAATGCTTTGAACAAACGGAAGATAATGTTGTATATACAAAAAATGGTTAACTGTTTTAACTGTGTTTGTGTGCAGTTGTGTAGTAACTATCCTTGCTCTATTGAAAAGTCCTCAAATTACATCTATTGATACTGTTAAGCAGCATACTTGTATATGTGTGTTTACAATGTGTGGAGATAAAAACATGGAAATCCCCATCAGTCTAAGAAAGAGAGAATTATACTATACCACCCTGAAACTTTTTATCCTTGTTTGAAGACATGGGATCTATGCCAGCTAGGTAGGTAACTGTATATCTCAATGGGCACCATAGCCATGGAAGATAGGAAGCTATTTATTATTATATTTTGCATTGTCATTGCTTCACATCAGTCGCTCCACACAGAGGATGGATTGTTTGGAGGATTATATATTTTCTTGAGCAATCCTTGTTCAAAGATATTTTATAACAATGGTCTACCATTCATATAGGTTAATTATCTATAGAGTTAGAAATTATGTAGCACAGGAGAGGATCCTTTGTTCTTTGAGTGCTATGCTAGCTGACGGCTTGCTGGGCATAAGAAAAGAGAAGGCTTTCTTCAGCAACCTGCTCTCCAGTTTTAGATTTACTGCAAGACTCTGTCATCCACCAAAGAAACAGGAAAGAGAAAAAAGTTTTCCAGACACCCCATCTGCTGGCCAGATAAAGATGAAAAAACAACGTTCCATTTAAAATCATGTGTGGCTGATGATCTATAAATCATCCTCATTTATGTTTCCATTAAAATATAAATAAAGACCCCAAAAGAAAAATGAAACATAACGAATATAAGACTGACAGACACCCAGACAATTGTCAGATCTAAGGGTAAGTTCCATTACTTCAACATCCTTGAAACTGAAATTACAATATTAGTTATGTCATATTTCTTGTCACATAAAAGAGAAATATGGAGCTCCTCATAGAGGTCTTTCTCTTTTTCAATATTTTTCCCCTGGCCAGAGTTCTAGGGTCTGTGCCAAAGAAAAAAATTGGGCAGTTGTCCTTCTGTTGCATGGATATTGCTTTTCAGATGTTCAAAATATGCAGCCCATTCAAGAGTACAGTTTATTCTATATTTTTTCTAATAGGACTTTGATTCCTGGAAAACAACATACTAGCAAGCAGATGGAACTGGTGAGAGCACGTTGCAACACTGATAGTGACAAGTAAATGCATTTATTTCAATAGGCCACTCCATTCCAACTCTGACCTACCCTTAGCCCCCAGCAAAAGATGTTCCAATAAAAACAGAGAGTATTAAAAAAAAAAGAAAACAAACAAACAAAAAAAACGGAGAGAAGGAACATGAGGCCATGAGAAGCAAGTGACGTAATATCCCCCAAAGCAGAAAATATGAAGCAAATATTGTTAAAATCAATTAAACAATAATAAAAACACCAGTACATGAAAGTTGCACCATTGCAACAAAGTTAAAAGACCAACAGCAAACTTGGGATAAACATACACTATGCTAGTGACAGGAAAATGCTAGTGTCCTCATCACGTAGAGAATCATTACAATAGGACAAAAAAAGAAAAAGGATGAAATCTCCAGAAGCAACACAGAATCTGCGTTTCAAGTTCAAAAATCTGAAATAAATATGGCTAAAAGAACACAATAATGCAATTTTATCAGTTTTAACAAATTAAATATCTTCAAGCAAAATAAGATAGATACCATAAACTAATAAATTAGTAAAAACAAGATAAGGGTATAAATTTATATAACCTACCTGGGTAACAATTTAGAAAAGAAGAATTCTATAAATATTCATAGTCATTGACTCAGTAATTCTACTTCTTCAAATCTATACCAGTAAATTAAACAAATTTATTTATTGAAACACATTAATATTTAAGGATAAGAGAGTCATTCAGTAGATTATAATTAATATTATAAATTAGGCTACAGCCATTTTTAAATAAAATAAAATGCATAGATTTTATAATACATACAGACATATATATCTCATATAATATATACTAATACAGTCATTAAGTAGGCAAAAAAGAATATTGAGAAAAACAAAATGAGAACAAAATACACTATAATGCTAACAGTGGTCATCTCTGGATCTCCACAACCTACCACAGAGGTTCTAGCCTGTGGTTGTATGATAGAGACTATACATCTGCTTCCCAAGTAATTTTGATTCAGGCAGTGCACACTTTAGAGAACCCTGGCTGAAATAATAAAATCTGTATTTAAAAAAAAAAAAAAAAAAAAAAAAAAAAAACTTGTGAAATAGACAATGCTCTTCATGACCTGGTCCTCGCCACTTGTAGTTTCATCTCATTCCCCTTGCCACATACTCTCAAGACATTGATAATGTCATTCCTTCAATCAATGTTTCCTTCAGTGTAGACAAAAGTGAATAAAACATCAGACTCTCTGGGCATGTGGCCTAAAACTGCACGTGTTTTTAATATGCCTAGTGGCTCTGATGCACCAAGATGGTCAAGGAGAAACCCAGCTTGACTAAATTTTAGATGGGTTTCTTCAAAGTAAGCCGCTGTCTGACCTCCCTTTTCTTAGAGCATTTACATCAGAAAGTTTGTCATTGTAAATACTTTTTCTGCCTATTTGAAATATAAGTAAACCTCCCAGCCACTGGCCAGTTTTACAACCCAGGAAATATCTTTCTCATAAACCCAGGAACCATCTTTTTCAAATGTAAATATAAAAGGAGATAGTGCCCCTATCTCTCAGTCTCTGTGGTGGGAGGATAGGAGCCCAACTTTGGATAAGGCATTTTATTCTAGATTGTAAAACTATCTTCTGTGACGAGGGTAGAAGAAAGGTTAATTTTCCTTTGGGTAAGCCCAATAAGCAAGCACAGATGGCCTGAGCACAGAGAAAAACATCTGCAACCTCAGGAATAATTGCATATGCTAGACACATCCCATTGATGAACCTGCCCATAACATCCTCCAGTACTTTCCACAAGTTTACTCCACTGCTTAAAAACTCTTCTGCCTTTTAGGATATGAACAGACACTTCTCAAAAGAGGACATTTATGTGACCAACAAACATATGAAAAAAAACTCATCATCACTGGTCATTAAAGAAATGCAAATCAACATCACAATGAAATACCATCTCACGTCAGTTAGAATGGCAATCATTAAAATGTCAGGAAATAACAGATGCTGGAGAGGATGTGGAGAAATAGGAATGCCTTTACATTGTTGGTGGGAGTGTAAATTAGTTCAACCATTGTGGAAGATAGTGTGGCGATTCTTCAAGGATCCAGAACCAGAAATACCATTTGACCCAGCACTCCCATTACTGGGTATACACCCAAAGGATTACAAATCATGCTATTATAAAGACACATGCACACATATGTTTATTGCAGCACTATTCACAATAGCAAAGACTTGGAACCAACCCAAATGTCCATCAGTGATAGACTGGATAAAGAAAATGTGGCACATATACACCATGGAATACCATGCAGCCGTAAAAAGGGATGAGTTCATGTCCTTTGCAGGGACATGGATGAAGATGGAAACCATCATTCTCAGTAAACTAACATGAAAACAGAAAACCAAACAAAGCATGTTCTCACTCATAAGTGGGAGTTGAACAATGAGAACACATGGACACAGGGAGGGGAACATCACACACTGGGGCCTGTCGGGGGATAGGGGACTAGGGGAGGGATAGCATTCGGATAAATACCTAATGTAGATGATGGGTTAATGGGTGTAGCAAACCACCATGGCACGTATATACCTATGTAACAAACCTGCATGTTCTGCACATGTATCCCAGAACTTAAACAATAATAATAATAATGATAATGATGATGATAATAATAATAATAATAATAAAACCTTCTGCCTTTTGTTTCAATGGAGTTAAGTTCACTTTTGCTCACCTATTAGCCTGAATGAAGTCTTCCTGGACGGGTTAATTTTGGCTGGTGCAATTTTTGCTTTGACAATGTGAACACTGGAAGCTTCCATGACTACCACACACTGTTCCCTCTGTCCAGGGTTGGGATGTGGGGAGTGGGGGATTCTTCTCCAGCCACACGGTTCAGTTTGACAACCTGGCTAGTACCTAAAGACTTAACTTAATTCTCAGTTCTGTAGAAAGTTTTCTCTAACCTTCCCTGCCTCTCTCCACCCTTCCCTCCTCAAATCTGTGCCAAATGATGGTGTCTTCAATTTATCGTATTCTAATATAAAGAGCATAGGTTTTGGAGTGCCAAATACACATATCCATCCACTGCACGTTGACTTTGTGAACTGAACAGAGCCTTGATTCTCTCAGGCTTCACATAGAAATGATAAGACCTTATTCTCAGAGGATAATTGCATTAAAATATATTTTTAAGTACCTAGAATGTGAACTCATGTTTTGTTTTATGTTGGGTTGATTGAATTTTTGTTTATCGAATGTGTGTGTGGTTTATGTGGAAGTGCTGCCTGTCCTGAAGAGTTTTCTCTCTTCTAAATACAGAATCTTCCATTTCCTTGGAGTTTGCTCCAGAATGTAAATCAACATCAAGAAATACCTGCTTTAAAATAAAAATTCAGCTGAACTAACAAGTGTGCTAAGTGACATAGGTGATATTTCTCTTGGAACAAGCTCTATACCAGCTTGTAGAGTAGTAACAATGGGTGGGTGAATTTCAGCTGGTTCATGGACACTCTTTGAATAGCTCTGACCTTCCTGGTCCAGCCATTGGTGGGTGTATGACTCAAGTTGATCCAAAGTACTTCACAAATACTTCCATACAGTATTTCACAGACACTACCACATAATAATATGGAAGATGGTTTAGAGATGTCTCCTTTCTTCTTTTGAGATATCTCAAAGTAAAAATAATGAGTCTGAAGCTGCAAAGGGGATATTAAAGTGAAGACAGGTCTTTAACAATAATAAAACACCAGACACAATAGATTCTTTAAATAATGTAAAGAAAAATGTACCAAATAAAAAGATTTGATATTAATATTATTAAAATTCATATCAGATACTCTCATTTTCCACATCTTTCATATTAAATAATAGACAACCTAAATCATATTTTAGCAATAGATTTCTTCTTTAAAAAACACTCCTACGAGACAGCATTTAGAAATTGAATTAAAGAAATAAACACATAGAAGTGGAGTTACCCTGATTCACGTGACAGTGATGGTTCCCAAGCCTTAATTACTTTGTGCCCTTTCTGGTCACCCTCACTCACCCATACACTCCTACAATGGATGCCATCCTGGAATAATTTTAACATTACTGGACAGGCTAATTTAAAAGTCTGTTCAACCTCTAAAAATCTATAATTTGTTGCATTTACTCTTAAGGGCTGTTAACCTCACTAATTTGTCAGAAAACTCTCACAAAAGCAAATAACTACAGTAGACAAACAGATTTATTAGGGACATATTTTCCAAATTCATTTTTACTTTTATTTAATAATGAATAGGAAATATAAACTCTGGAAAATATGTGTGTTTCCAGAGGAATAAAATCTATATAAAAATATGGAATGAAATACATCCAGGTATAAGGATGGAATAAAAAACACATATCCTCAGATTCCACCTGCTTAGTATCAATGAAATGGCATTGGTACTAAGCATTCAATTCAATCCAGGCATGAAATTTAGCCTTAGTAGACTGCATTTAGTCAGTTCACTATTCTTCCTTTGCCCATTCCCCTCATAAAAACAGATTTCAATACTTCAAATGACTTTCAGACCACTAATCCTACTGCCAGCTGTTGCAATACAACTTGAGTTTTTTGCTATGAAAGGCACTATTGTCTGCGCAAATATTTATACTTTGGCACATCTTTTTAACAGGTGCTATCTAGAAAAAGAGGCTAAGTATCAAGAGGCATTACAGGTGCTAGAGAAAAGTTTCCTGAAATGAAACTAACTCATTTTATTGGGACAGACTTGCTTCATGGCACCTGTGACTTTTTAGGTATACTTTGGCCAATCCATACTGAAATCTTTAGTTGCTGTAGCAGTTGGTTTTGAGAGCTCCCAAATTTAGTTCCCATACAAATATGTAATTGCTTGAATGGAGAATAGAAGCTATCCCCAAGTTATTCATGTATAACAGCATTGGTTCTACCATTGCTAATTTGAAAACTACCTAAAAAAAAATAAAAATTACATTAAAAATATGCAGGTTATTTGTCCCAAATATGATAGTTAAAAGAATTCATATCAGAGTTCTGGCAATAATAAATTGGGTTAATTAAATATTTTTGTGCAATGAGAACAAAATTGAAAGCCCCTAGAATGTGTTGGGGCAGAAAACTACAGCTTAGATGTTTTTTACTGCCTCTTATGCAAATGTTCACTTTGTAGATATGTTTTGAGTTTTCATAGTTCTAGGTTGCTTTTCATTTAATAATTCATTCTAGTATGAGTTAAAGGAAGTCTCACAAAAGACACTGGTTTTTGTTAGAGGCCTGAGTTATTTCAAAGTGGACTCTAAATGAAACCACTGTATTCATATATAAGGAGCAGTCACATTTGGCCATAGAAGGCTACATTACATAGGAACAAAATATACATCTCAAACTAATATTTGTAACATATGTTTTCAGGCATAGTTGAATATATCTATAGAGATCTATATGTAGATCTCTCTATCATCTATGTATCTCTCTATCTATCTATCTATCTATCTATCTAGAGAGTCAAGTAGTTTTTTCTTAAAATTCATCAAGTTCTAATAAAGGTAAACATTTCATCAGGAAAAAAGCCACCAAATCATTCCCTTGCTTCAAAATTATCAATAAGTGTTTATTTCTTGTATTATAAAATCAAAGTGCTGCTAACACGACACAATTTTTTATGATCATTCTTTACCTATCTCTCATTCTCTTTTCTAACACTCCTTCCTTTTTATCTTATACTCCAGTATTTCCTCCTTAATGAGTTTAATATTGCTTTCTATGCCTAAAACCTCCTAAATACCTGTCCTTCACCTTAATGATTCCAGCTCATTCTTTATATATCATCTGTATGTACTTTTTTTTTCAGGGAAGTCAACCTGAACGTACCTTCACCCCACTCTGTCCTCATCTCACTACAGCCTGTGTCTGTGCATTCTGCCCAACATCCCTATCCACTCTTGTGTTTCCCTTCCTGCTGTGTGTTGTTAAGTCCATCTCACTCACACACTCACACACACATCTCACTCACTCACTCCTCATGTGGTGACTATAATGAATCCTCTACTCTTTGTTTTCTCATAAGAATCCCTGAGCTCCTCAGATACAGAACTGATGTCTTGTTCATCTTTGAATTCCTAGTACCTCTCTTTGTGACTGCATAAGGAGTAACTCATTAATTATTGCTAAATAAATATATAAATAGACACTTACTCACTGCGCCTCCTCCATAGCAACGTTTTCTTTATAGGGAACAACACATCTTTCTGTTGTCCATGTTCTGCTAGATAAACTGATCTTGAAAAGGAAAAGTTTGGAAGCTTCTTCTGGTTCTATAAGGTTATCAGTGAATGCATGGATGGCTTCTACAGTTAGGTTTAAAAATAAATGAATTACTCTGCATAAAATACATTTGTTGTGCCTGTACCTATGCCTGTGTATAAAAGCGTCTCATAATTTCTGCGTTGGTTTAAACAAATGTTTAAATATAGAAATGTCTGCTTTTAATTGTATATTTCTGGCATTGCTGTGAAGTAGACCTTTTCATTAATCTGAAATCTTAGACTAAGACCATTACAAAATACAAATGTCTCCTGAAAGCTTTTGTTTTATGTTGCTTCTGGATACACAAGAAAAGAGGGCTGAGGTTCAAGTTACAGCAGAGAAAAGAGACAGGAACAGCCTCAGGTGATGAGACACAAGAGATTTTCAGCAGCATCAGAAACTTAGAAGCCAAACGTGCCATGAAATTATAAGCTCCTAGGAACTGACTCTAATCTGGGGAAGGTCACTGGATAGGGATGGGGTTTAGGATGCTGTAATTTGTTTGCATGTGTGTGTATGCCTGTACCAATGCAACAGAATAGTGACTTCAGCAGACTTCTAACATACATGTGACTTAACCTGATGCAACCATATTTGAACACTAAATTAGCATCAGGAACTATATATGGTTTAGCATATATTCTCAAAGATTTCAAAATATTAGTAGTATTAGTACCAAAATTTACATTACCATAACATAATAAATACCTTAAAAGTATGTTAATACTATAAAGAGTAAATTTCAGCTTTAAGAAACAATGGAAAGAAATATGGGAATAATAAATAATGATTTAATTTTATTTTTAAGAGAAAAAATTATTCTCCTACATAAAATTTAAGAGTAATAAAGAATATTAACTTGTAATTGTACTGTACCATTATTTTCACAATAATTTGTACCATCATATTGCTTTATTTCAATATAATTTCACAACCATTAACATATGTTAATGGAGTTTTAATATATGTTGTACTATATTTATAGATAATTTAGTATCAACAGCTATACCTTTTGGTGGAAGACTTTTTTTAAAACATATTTTACTTTATTAAGTTAAACTATGAAATAAACGTGATCTATTTTTTCATACCATTGTTTAACCGATTTGTGAACCTCTGTACAAAAAGAATGAATATTTTGCAATCAATTTGATAAAGGATTGAATCCAAAGGAAAGACAACCACAGTATTTTTCATATAGGAAAAGACTCAAAGTCCCTCTTCATATGAAATGATAGGACAGATCCCCACTGCAGTATGGACTATGTTGTACATTGCTTTTGTTGTAACTATATTTGTTTAGTGTATTTGATTTTACCAGTTCCTGATGTGTCAAGATAAATCTTGTTATATATAAAGGTGGTCTTGGGAGAATGTGTAAGTTCTAGGGTTTTTATGTCATTTAGTATCACTACTAAGCTTAAGAATTTTCATATTACATTTTATGGGACGTGAATTTCCCTCAAATATCCTGAATGCTCTCATTGTAATTAGATCACATTTTGCCAAGTAAATTGAGTCATTTACAACCACAAGCAAGTAAGAAAACTGAATATATATATACATTGAACTATATATAGTTATGTGTGTGTGTGTGTGTATATATATATATATATAGCTATTTAAGGCACAAAGTGTTCACCTCCAAATCATTTATGCACCAGTCTTTTTTGTAGTAGCCTATCCCATTTCTTTACTTTAATCAATGGCACTGCAGTGAAGTTAATAGTCTATTGACATCCTAATCACTGTGAGGTCATGCAGCTATTGTTAATATACAAATTATGTCATTAGCTTTAAAAATCTTTGTATCATTCTCAGAAAGAAAAATATTTCAATTTTTATCCAGAGAAAGTAGACTTACAAGAATATCTGTCCCTGACATAGTGAAAATTTCCAGTAAAATACACATACACTATTGCAATTAAACATTCCATTAATAGGGAATTTAATTATTTTCCTTCCCACCCCTCTTATCTTCTGTTCCACTTGCTCAGACTATGTGACAAATTACCTTAAATCTAGTAACATAAAACAGGCTTCATAGACAGATTATCTGGGTTGACTGTACACTATCTGATTAATGTAGTCAAGATTCTTGCAGCCAAAGTGGGTAAAAAATGTTACCTAGCTGAAAATTACTTTCACCTAACAGCGTATGCTACTCCACCACTGTGGGCTGGATACTGTGCTAAGAGCTGCAGGAGTCTCTCGATAGGAATCGACATGGATGCTGGTTTGGGAGCTGTATGGTAATGGAGCGATGAGATGATCCACGGTGCTACCTATTACAAGAAGAATCTAGAGGTGGGCCGGGGAGAGCTACTGCAGTTAACTGAAGATAAGAGACAGCATAAACCTGGCAGGACTTGATAAGGAGAGCTTGAATAACCCTGATTTATTAAATGCTTCTCACATGGAAGGGTTTTAAAGTTTCAAAGACGAAAATCATTGCCAGTTTCTTCTTACAGTTACAAACATGTAGGTACTTGCCAGTTTTCCAGTACCATAACAGCAAATGTCTTCCTTTGCTATTATGTGCATATGCTAGTATTTTCATCATTTGTGTGTTTTTATCATTGTGTAATTTTCTTTAAAGTTTTACTTGCTAGAAATTTTATTTTTTAAATTACAGAGTTAAATGTTCAAAGATTTCTGGAAAATAATGGTTTTGTAAACCTTCGTGGATGTTTGGACGTTTTCATCATGTTGAAATGCTCTGGAATCCGAGGAAATATGCTAGGTTGTGCTGTCCCTGTTTTTGTTCTTTTTACCTCATTCTGGTAAGTAAACTGCTGTCATTTCTGCCAAACACCTGTAAGCAGTTCACCAAGCTGCATATTTTAATTCTAATATTTGTATAAAGGTAAAATCTTATAGCCAATGGAACTTTCTTTTCTTTCTAATCAAGTTAAGTCATAATATATTTTTATTGTAAAAATAGGTAAAACTGTGCATCACTAAGATTTTCTCTATTTGCATATAACCTGATAGAATTTTGAAACAGTAGCTCAGATAATTAAGTATAAGAAAATCTTGTCAAATGTAAAAGAAAGGTTTTGTAAATTGTTTTGTTTTAGGTTTCAACTGCAATTATACAAAATGAGTCTCTAGTTTGCATCTAATATAAATACAACGCCCTAGATTGTAATAATTTTCTTTAATTCAACTAAAACTTAATATCATGTTTTAGTCAGAAATTGTTTTGTTTTGTTTTGAAAAAAAAACTTCTTAGTTGAGAAAACACTAGTAAAGGGGAGAATTATTCTACAGATTTAAGTATAGTACTAATGAGATAGGACTCTCATGGAAATGCAGGGGGTCAGGAGTCATAGATAACTGAGTTGGATGTAAATTTTAGTTTCAAGGTGTCTTAGTCAGCTTGGGGTTCCATAACAGAAATACCATAGACTGAGTGACTTAAACAAAATAAATTTATTTCTTATAGTTCTGGAGGTTGAGAAGTTCAAAATTAAGGTGCCACCTGATTTAGTTCCTAGTGAGGGCTGTATTTCTGGCAAAATAAAAATTACATTAAAAATATGCAGGTTATTTGTCCCAGATAAAATAGTTGCAATACAACTTGAATTTTTGGCTATGAAAGGCACTATTGTCTGCTCAAATATTTATACTTTGGCACATCTTTTTAACTATCTTCTCACTATGACCTTGCATGGTGGAGAGAGAAAAGATTCCATCTTATCGTCTTATGAGAACATCAACAGCATCATAGGGATCCCACTCTCAAGACCTCATCTAAATCTAAGGACCCACCTTTATCTCCAAATACTCCCATATTTGGGTTTGGATTTCAACACTGGGGGGATACAAATATTCAGTCATCTGAATCAAATACAGTCATGTGATGCAAATATTCAGTCAGACATCTCTAGGTACAATAGGAACAGGAGTTTAGAATACTGATTACAGTACTTGGCCATTACCATGACTCAAGAACATTTCACATCTGTTTCCTTTTGCCTCAGTACCATATGCTTATTACAGATATTAATCAGTGACTTAGATTTCCTCTAGTTTTTCAGAAACTCTACTCAAAAATGTATCAGGTGATCCTCCGTTAATACTACTTACAGCAGATATTAAGCCAATTTTATTCTCTCATCACTACTGTACCTTGACTCTGAAAGTGTTTACATCTCTACTAGAAAAATATTATTCACGTCTTAGAAAAAAATTTATTCATATAGTTTGGATATTTGTCCCCACCAAAATCTCATCTTAAAATGTAATGCTCAGTGTTGGAGGTGAGGCCTAGTGGGAGGTGATTGAATCATGGGAGTGGATTTCTCATAAATGGCTTGGCACCATTCCCTTGGTCCTGTCCTCAAGACAGTGAGTGAGTTCTCACGGGAACTGGTCATTTAAAAGTGTATGGTGCCTCCACTCAGCCCCTCCTTCTGCTTTTGCCATGTGATGTGTGTGCTCCCTGAGGCTTCTCTGAGAAGATGCCAGTGGCATGCTTTTGGTATAGCCTGCAGAACCATGAGCCAATTAAAGCTCTTTTCTTTATAAATTACCCAGTCTCAGGTATTTTTTTTATGGCAGTGCAAGAACAACCTAACACAAGTGTAAATGTGAAACTTAAAAATAACATACAGATGGCCACAGTTGAAGATGGAAATATGACATGGAAGAAAACATGTTCACCTCTAATTTCATGGATAAAGGTAAAATTGAAACTGTCTAATTTTATTATAAATCTATAACTCATGGACCTACATGCTAAAGGTCAAATGTTATATGTTAGAAAGTGCTTGAAAAAATATTTAATCAAAATAAAAAGTAGAAGAGAAGAGGTGGACTAAGACTTATTCAACAATAAGACGTTGAAATCCACACCCAAATAGAAGCCTCCAGCGATTGTCACCCCTATAAAAACACCAAAATGAACAACTATCCACACAGGAAACCAGCTTCATAAGAACAAAAAATCAGATGAGTGATCACAGTACCTGATTTTAACATCATAACAAGAAAAGAGGCACTGAAGTGGATAGGAAAGACAATCTTGAATTGTTAACACCATCCCTCCCTTATCCTCCAGCAGCATCCATATCGTACAGGAGGGAATCATTGCACTTGTGGGAGGGAGAGCACAGTGATTGTAGGACTTTGCACTGAAACTCAGTGCTGCCTGCCACAGCAGAAAGCAACGCTTGGCAGAATTCAGCTGGCACCCATGAAGGGAGCATTTAGACTAGCTCTAGCCAGAGGGGAATCATCCATCCCAGCAGTCAGAACTTGAGTTCTGGCTAGCTCTACCACTGCAGGCTAAAGTGCCCTTGGGTTCTAAATACACTTGAATGGCCATCTAGGACATAAGGATTAAAAGTCCTGGGCATGTCTGGGTACTGTTCTGGGCTTAAAGCCAATGGACATGGAATGCATGTGACCTGGTGAGACACGAGGGAGTAATTGTGTCACCCCTCCCCCAACCCCAGGCAGTGCAGCTGCAAGCTCCAGGAGAGATTCCTTCCTTCTTCTTAAAGAGAGAAGAGGAGATAGTAATGAGGACTTTGTCTTTCAGCTTGGATACCAGTTTAGCCACAGTAGAATAAGGCACCAGGCAGAGAACAGAGGCCCTCATTCCAGACCCTAGCTCCCAGACAACATTTCTAGACATAAAGTGGACCAGAAGGGAGCACACTGCCTTGAAGGGAAGGACTCAGCTATGGAAGGATCCATCACCAGGTGACTAAAGAGCCCTTGGTCTTTGAATAAACATCAGTGGTAGCCAGGTAGTACTCACTATGAGCCTGGAGTAATACTCAGGGCCATGCTGGCTTTAGGTATGACTCATTGAGTGCATTCTCAGCACTGAGAAAGAGATTCCTTATGCTTGAGGAAAGAAGAGGGAAAAGTGAAGAGGACTCTGTCTTTTAACTTAGGTACCAGTTCAGCTACAGTGGGGCAGAGTACCAAATGGGCTCCTGGGGGTCCCTGATTCTAGGCTTTGGATCCCAGATGGCATTTATATACCTACCCTGGGCCACAGTGGAGCTCACTGCCCAGAAGGGAGAGACCCAGGCCTCACACCACGTACCAAAAGCTGACTAAAGAGTCCTTGAGCATTGAGTGAACATCAGTGTTAGGGAGGCAGTACTTGCAGGGGGCCTGGGCAATGATGGTCATGGGGAGAAACTCCTTCTGCTGAGAAAAGAAGGAAGGGTAGAAAGGACTCTGCATTATAGTCTTGGTGCTGTTTAGCCAGAATAGAATCAAGTACCAAGTAGATTCCAAAGGTTCCTGCCTCCAAAATCTGGCTTCTGCACAGTATTTCTGGTCCCACCCTGGGATGAAGGGGCACTCACCACCCTAGAGGGAAGAACATAAGCCTGGTTGGGTTGAAGAGCTGCTGATTGAAGAGCCTTTGGTTCATAAGTCTACATAGGTGGTAGCCAGGCAGTGGTTGCCATGGACCAAGGGCAAGACCCAGTGTTATGCTGGCTTTAGGTCTAACCCAGCAAAGTCCCAGCAGTAGTGGCCACAGGGATAATTGTGTCATCCCACTGCTACTTCCACAGCTCCAAGTAGCTCAGCGTAGAGATAAAGACTCTGTCTGGAAGAAAGTAAGGCAAGAGAACAAGAGTCTCTGCCTGGTCATCCAGGGAATTATCCTGGATCTTATCTAAGACCACCGAAGTAGTACCTCTACAAGTCTGCAAAAGTCACAGTGTTACTGGATTTGGGGTGCCTCTTAATGAAGATATGGCTACAGTGACCAAAGACTTAGATTACATTACTCAGTTATCTTTAAATACTTGGGAAAGTTTTCTCTTCAAAAAGCCTTTCTATCCAAGAAGGATGGGTACAAACAAACCCAGACTTCAAAGACTACAACAAATACCTAACTCTTTAATGTCCATACATTGATGAACATCCACAAACATCAAGACCATTTAGGAAAATGTGACCTCACCAAACTAAATAAGGCACCACTAACTTATCCTGGACATATGTGATCTTTTAGACAGATAATTTAAAAAGCTGTTTTAAGGAAGCTAAAAAAATTCAAGATAACACAAAGAAGGAATTCAGAATTTTATCTGATGAATTTAAGATTAAAATTAAAATGATACTTAAAAATGAAGCAGAAATTCTAGAGCTGAAAAATTCAACTGGCATACTTAAGAATGCAGTAGAGTCTCTGTAGCAGAACTGATCAAGCAGAAGAAAAATTAGTGAACTTAAGCTATTTGAAAATGCACAGTTGGGGGAGAAAAAGAATAAAAAAGGAAGAAGCATACCTACAAGATCTAGAAAATAGCCTCAAAAGGGTAAATCTAAGAGTTATTGGCCTTAAAGAGGAGGTAGAGAGAAATATCAGGATAGAAAGTGTATTCAAAGGAATAATCACAGAGAACATTCCAAATCTAGAGAAAAATATTAATATTCAAATAAAAGAAGGTTACAGAACACCTAAGGAAGATTAAACTCAAATAAGACGACCTCAAGACATTTAATAATCAAACTTCCAAAGGTCAAGGATAAGGAAAGGATCTTAAAAACATCAAGAGAGAAGAAACGAATAATATACAGAATAGCTCTAATATGTCTGGCAGCAGACTTCTCAGTAGAAACCTTATAAGACAGGACAGAGTGGTATGACATATTTAATGTGCTGAAGAAAAAATATATTTATTCTAGAATAGTATATCCAGTGAAAATATACTTCAAAGAAGAAGGAGAAATAAAGACTTCCCCAGGCAAACGAAAGCTGAGGGATTTTGTCAACACCAGAATTGTCCTACAAGAAATGCTAAAGGGAGTTCTTCAGTCTGAAAGAAAAGGTCATTAACAAGCAATAAAAAATCATCTGAAGGTACAAAACTTACTGGTAATTGTAAGTACACAGAGAAATACAGAATATTATAACACTGTAATTGTGGTATGTAAATTACTAATATCTTGAGTAGAAAGACAAAAATATGAACCTACAAAAATGTCAAAAACTATTCAAGACATGCATAGTATAATAATATATAAGTAGAAATAATAAAAAGTTAAAAAGCAGTGGGGAGGGGGATGAAGTTAAAGTGTAGAGTTTCTATTTTTTTGCTTGTTTGTTAATTTGTTTGTTCTTGCAATCAGTGTTAACTTATCAGTTGAAAACAATGGATTAAATGATGTTATTTGCAAGGCTCATGGTAAACTCAAGTAAAAAACCTACAACAGATACACAAAAAATAAAAAGAATAAATTAAAACATACGAGCAGAGAAAATTACCTTTACTAAATGGGAGACAGGAAAGAAGAAGGACAAAAAAAGCTAGCAAGGAAGGAAGGAAGGAAGGAAGAAAGGAAGGAAGAAGGGAAGAAGGGAAGAAAGGAAGAAAGGAAGGAACCACAAAACAACCAGAAAAACAGATAATGAAATGGTAGGAGTAAGTTCTTACTTATTAATAACATTGAATGCAACTGGACTAAATTCTCTAATCAAAAGACATGGAGTAGTTGAATGAGAAAAAGAAGACACAATGATTTCTTGCCTACAAGAAACATACTTCACCTATAAAGACACACACTGACGGAAAATAAGTTATGAAAAACAGTATATCATGAGAAAGAGTGGGAGTAGCTATACTTAGATAAAATAGATTCAAGACAACAACTATGAAAAGAGACAAAGAAAGTCATTATATAATGATAAAGGGGTCAATTCAGCAAGAGTATACAATAACTAAGTATATACAAACTCAACACATGAGCACCCAGATATATAAAGCAAATATTACTAGCTAAAGAGACAGATAGGCCTCAAAACCATAATAAATAGCTGGAGACTTCAACACTCCCCTTTCAGCATTGGACAGATCATTCAGACAGGAAATTAACAAAGAAACTTTGGACTTAATCAGCACTATAGGCCAAATGGATCTAACAAATATTTACAGAACATTTCATCCAATGGCTGTAGAATACATATTATTCTCCTGAGCACATGAATTATTCTCAAGGGTAGACCATATGTTAGGCAACAAAACAAGTCTTAAAACATTTAAACATATTTAATCATGCAAAGTATCTTCTCTGGCCACATGCAATAAAACTAGAAATCAATAACAAGAGGAAATTTGGAAGCTGTACGAACATATGGAAATTAAACAATATGCTCCTGAATGACCAATGTGTCAATGGAGATTAAGAAGAAAGTTTAAGAATTTCTTGAAACAAATGAAAAGGAAAACTAAACATACCAAAACCTATGGGATACAGCAAAAGCAGTACTAAGAAAATTGTATAGCAATAAATGCCTACATCGACAAGGAGAAAAATTTCAAATAAACAACCTAATGATGCATCTTAAAGAACTAGAAAAAAACAAGAGCAAAGCAAACCCAAAATTTGAAGAATAAAACAAATAATAAAATCAAAGCATAAATAAACAAAATTTAAATTAAAAATACACATGATCGACAAAACTAAATTTGTTTTTTGAAAAGATAAACAAAATTGACAAACCTTCAGCTATACTAACAAAGGAAAAAAAAGAAAACCCACATAAATAAAATCAGAAATAAAAGAGGATACATTACAACTCATACCACAGAAATTCAAAGGATTAGTAGAGACTATTATGAGCAACTATATGCCAAAAAATTGGAAAACCTAGAAGAAATGGATACATTTCTAGACATATGCAACATACCAAGATCAAACTATGAAGAAATCCACACCTGAATAGATCAATAACAAATAATGAGACCACAGCTGTAATAAAAAGTCTCCCACCATTGAAAATCCTAGGACCCAATGGCTACACTGTTGAATTCTACCAAACATTTAAAGAAGGACTAATACCAATCCTACTCAAACTATTCCAAAAATAGAGGAGTAAGAAATACTTACAAACTCATTCTACAAGGCCAGCAGTACCCTGATACCAAAAGCAGACAAAGACATACCAAAAAAAGAAAACTACAGGCCAATATCTCCAATGAATATTGATGCAAAAATTCTCGATAAAATCCTAACAAACCCAGCTCAACAATATATTTAAAAAATCATGCATCATGATCATATAGTATTTATCCCAGAGATGTAAGGATAGTTAAATATGCACAAATCAATGTGATACATCATAACAACAGAATGAAAGACAAATGCTATATAATAATTCCAATTGATGTTGAAAAAGCATCTGATAAAATTCAATATCCCTTCATGACAAAAATGTTCAAAAAACTGAGTATAGAAGGAACTTACCTGAACATAATGAAAGCTATATATGGCAAACACACAGCTGCTATGCTGAATGGGGAAAATCTGAAAGCCTTTCCTCTAAGATCTGAATAAAGTAAGGATGTCCACTTTCATCACTGTTATTCAACATAGTATTGGAAATCCCAGCTAGAGCAATCATATAAGAGAAATAAGTAAAAGCATCCAAACTGGAAAGGAAGAATTCAAATTATCCTTGTTTGCAGATGATATAATCTTACATTTGGAAAAACATAAATACTTCACCAAAAAACTATTAGAACTGAAAAACCAATTCAGTAAAGTTTCAGGCTACAAAATCAACCCACAAAAATCACTAGCATTTCTATATGCCAACAGCAAACAATCTGAAAAAGAAATCAAGAATGTAGTCCCATTTATAATAACTATAAATAAATTTAAATACCTAGGAAATAACCAATGAAATGAAAGACCTCTATGATGAAAACTATAAAATATTTATGAAAGAAATTGAAGAAAGCACGCAAAAATAGAAAGATATTTCATGTTATTTCATCACTATTTACAATAGCCAAGATTTGGAAGCAACCTAAGTAGCCATCAACAGATGAATGGAGAAATAAAATGGGTACATAAACACACTATTCAGCCGTAAAGAGAATGAGATCCTGTCATTGGCAACAACATGGATGGAAATGGAGGACATTATGTTAGGTGAAATATGCCAAGCACAGAAACACAAACTTTGCATATTCTTACTCATTTGTCCAGAGCTAAAAATTAAAACAACTGAATTCATGGAGATAGAGAGCAGATGATGGTTACCAGAGGCTGGAAAGGGTACTAAGTGGGGTACTGATGGGGTGGGGGTAAGGGAAAGGGGAATGGTTAATGTGTACAAAATATTGTTAGATAGAATGAATAAGATTTAGTATTTGATAGTACAACAGGGTCTGTACAGTCAACAATAACTTATTGTACATTTTTAAATAATTAAAAGTGTATAATTGAAATGTTTGCAACACAAAGAAATGTTAAATACTTGAGGTGCTGGATATCCCATTTATTCAGATATGATCACACATTGTATGCCTGTATCAAAATATCTCATGTACTCCATAAATATATATACACCTACTATGTAATCATAAACATTTTTAAAAAGAGAACATTTTGAATATTGAGCTGAAACTTCTTGCTCTTTATTCAAACAAATAAGCATTGGTCTTCAAAGAAGTCAACTCAGAAGTTCATTTTTCTTTCCCAATGATTCAACTTTTGCTCAAATAAATTTTGGGAAAAAAAATTAACTGACTTCTGAATTAGATCAGTTTTTACCACAAAATCCACCTGGTTTATTTATAGATTCATCTGGTTATTTACGATTCAGAGCTACTAGCTCTAAATTCCACAAATTCTTTTATGTTATCACAGAATTTGTATAACAAAGTAATAACTGAGGGGGAGTTCAGACTTACCTGGAAAATTGCTCATTTGCCTGTAAAAATTTAGATTTTAAAGCAATTATCAGTACATTTATGAGTAAAGTAGCCCCTTAATCCTGCAATGATGCTAACTACCCATAGGAAGGAAAAAAGTCCCTATAAAATGATTGAACCTGAACATTTGATTGAGCACTGTAACTGTTTTCAAATGTATATTATCACAAGTTTTAAATATACTTTTTGACCCTACTTAATTCAAGGTCCATTTCACCTTCCCTGAAGAGTATCACAAGATGTCTCCTCCTTTCTTCAAGCACCATAATGTCTTGTCTACTGGTTACAGGGTGATGCTTGGGAGAGTCCTCAGGTTACAGTCTCGTACAAAAATGTAAAACCCTGAAATCTTGAGTTAAAGAAATAGGGTGTACAATACAGGAGCACCCAGATTCATAAAGCAAGTCCTTAGAGACTTACAAAGAGACTTAGACTCCCATACAATAATAATGGGAGACTTCAACACTCCACTGTCAACATTAGACAGATCAACGAGACAGAAAGTTAACAACGATATCCAAGAACTGAACTCATCTCTGCAGCAAGCAGACCTAATAGACATCTATAGAACTCTCCACCCCAAATCAACAGAATATACATTCTTCTCAGCACCACATCGTACTTACTCCAAAATTGACCACGTAATTGGAAGTAAAGCACTCCTCAGCAAATGTACAAGAACAGAAATTATAACAAACTGTCTCTCAGACCACAGTGCAATCAAACTAGAACTCAGGACTAAGAAACTCAATCAAAACCGCTCAACTACATGGAAACTGAACAACCTGCTCCTGAATGACTACTGGGTACATAACAAAATGAAGGCAGAAATAAAGATGTTCTTTGAAACCAATGAGAACAAAGATACAACATACCAGAATCTCTGGGACACATTTAAAGCAGTGTGTAGAGGGAAATTTATAGCACTAAATGCCCACAAGAGAAAGCAGGAAAGATCTAAAATTGACACTCTAACATCGCAATTAAAAGAACTAGAGAAGCAAGAGCAAACACATTCGAAAGCTAGCAGAAGGCAAGAAATAACTAAGATCAGAGCAGAACTGAAGGAGATAGAAACACAAAAAACCCTCCAAAAAAATCAATGAATCCAGGAGTTGGTTTTTTGAAAAGATCAACAAAATTGACAGACCGCTAGCAATAAAGAAGAAAAGAGAGAAGAATCAAATTGACGCAATAAAAAATGATAAAGGGGATATCACCACTGACCCCACAGAAATACAAACTACCATCAGAGAATACTATAAACACCTCTATGCAAATAAACTGGAAAATCTAGAAGAAATGGATAATTTCCTGGACACTTACACTCTTCCAAGACTAAACCAGGAAGAAGTTGAATCCCTGAATAGACCAATAGCAGGCTCTGAAATTGAGGCAATAATTAATAGCCTACCAACCAAAAAAAGTCCAGGACCAGATGGATTCACAGCCGAATTCTACCAGAGGTACAAGGAGGAGCTGGTACCATTCCTTCTGAAACTATTCCAATCAATAGAAAAAGAGGGAATCCTCCCTAACTCATTTTATGAGGCCAAGATCATCCTGATACCAAAGCCTGGCAGAGACACAACAAAAAAAGAGAATTTTAGACCAATATCCCTGATGAACATTGATGCAAAAATCCCCAATAAAATACTGGCAAACCGGATTCAGCAACACATCAAAAAGCTTATCCACCATGATCAAGTTGGCTTCATCCCTGGGATGCAAGGCTGGTTCAACATTCGCAAATCAATAAACATAATCCAGCATATAAACAGAACCAAAGACAAGAACCACATGATTATCTCAATAGATGCAGAAAAGGCTTTTGACAAAATTCAACAGCCCTTCATGCTAAAAACGCTCAATAAATTCGGTATTGATGGAACGTACCTCAAAATCATAAGAGCTATTTATGACAAACCCACAGCCAATATCATACTGAATGGGCAAAAACTGGAAACATTCCCTTTGAAAACTGGCACAAGACAGGGGTGCCCTCTCTCACCACTCCTATTCAACATAGTGTTGGAAGTTCTGGTCAGGGCAATCAGGCAAGAGAAAGAAATCAAGGGTATTCAGTTAGTAAAAGAAGAAGTCAAATTATCCCTCTTTGCAGATGATGTGATTGTACATTTAGAAAGTCCCATTGTCTCAGCCCAAAATCTCCTTAAGCTGATAAGCAACTTCAGCAAAGTCTCAGGATACAAAATTAATGCGCAAAAATCACAAGCATTCGTATACACCAGTAACAGACGAACAGAGAGCCAAATCATGAATGCACTTCCATTCACAATTGCTTCAAAGAGAATCAAATACCTAGGAATCCAACTTACAAGGGATGTAAAGGACCTCTTCAAGGAAAACTACAAACCACTGCTCAGTGAAATAAAAGAGGACACAAACAAATGGAAGAACATACCATGCTCATGGATAGGAAGAATCAATATTGTGAAAATGGCCATACTGCCCAAGGTTATTTATAGATTCAATGCCATCCCCATCAAGCTACCAATGAGTTTCTTCACAGAATTGGAAAAAACTGCTTTAAAGTTCATATGGAACCAAAAAAGAGCCCACATCTCCAAGACAATCCTAAGTCAAAAGAACAAAGCTGGAGGCATCACGCTACCTGACTTCAAACTATACTACAAGGCTACAGTAACCAAAACAGCATGCTACTGGTACCAAAACAGAGATATAGACCAATGGAACAGAACAGAGTCCTCAGAAATAATACCACACATCTACAGCCATCTGATCTT
The DNA here is from genome assembly GCF_037993035.2 of Macaca fascicularis. Lineage (NCBI taxonomy): Eukaryota > Metazoa > Chordata > Mammalia > Primates > Cercopithecidae > Macaca > Macaca fascicularis. Next base: position 94,519,359 of record NC_088385.1, read on the forward strand.
TGACAAACCTGAGAGAAACAAGAAATGGGGAAAGGATTCCCTATTGAATAAATGGTGCTGGGAAAATTGGCTAGCCATAAGTAGAAAGCTGAAACTGGATCCTTTCCTTACTCCTTATACGAAAATTAATTCAAGATGGATTAGAGACTTAAATGGTAGACCTAATACCATAAAAATCCTAGAGGAAAACCTAGGTAGTACCATTCAGGACATAGGCATGGGCAAAGACTTCATGTCGAAAACACCAAAAGCAACGGCAGCAAAAGCCAAAATTGACAAATGGGATCTCATTAAACTAAAGAGCTTCTGCACAGCAAAAGAAACTACCATCAGAGTGAACAGGCAACCTACAGAATGGGAGAAAATTTTTGTAATCTACTCATCTGACAAAGGGCTAATATCCAGAACCTACAAAGAACTCCAACAAATGTACAAGAAAAAAACAAACAACCCCATCAAAAAGTGGGCAAAGGATATGAACAGACATTTCTCAAAAGAAGACATTCATACAGCCAACAGACACATGAAAAAATGCTCATCATCACTGGCCATCAGAGAAATGCAAATCAAAACCTCAATGAGATACCGTCTCACACCAGTTAGAATGGCGATCATTAATAAGTCAGGAAACAACAGGTGCTGGAGAGGATGTGGAGAAATAGGAACACTTTTACACTGTTGGTGGGATTGTAAACTAGTTCAACCATTATGGAAAACAGTATGGCGATTCCTCAAGGATCTAGAACTAGATGTACCATATGACCCAGCCATCCCATTACTGGGTATATACCCAAAGGATTATAAATCATGCTGCTATAAAGACACATGCACACGTATGTTTATTGCGGCACTATTCACAATAGCAAAGATTTGGAATCAACCCAAATGTCCATCAGTGACAGACTGGATTAAGAAAATGTGGCACATATACACCATGGAATACTATGCAGCCATCAAAAAGGATGAGTTTGTGTCCTTTGTAGGGACATGGATGCAGCTGGAAACCATCATTCTTAGCAAACTATCACAAGAACAGAAAACCAAACACCGCATGTTCTCACTCATAGGTGGGAACTGAACAATGAGATCACTTGGACTTGGGAAGGGGAACATCACACACTGGGGCCTGTCATGGGGAGGGGGGAGGGGGAAGGGGGGAGGGATTGCATTGGGAGTTATACCTGATGTAAATGACGAGTTGATGGGTGCTGACGAGTTGATGGGTGCAGCACAGCAACATGGCACAAGTATACATATGTAACAAACCTGCACGTTATGCACATGTACCTCAGAACTTAAAGTATAATAATAATAAAAAGAAATAGGGTGTAGTGATGGCTATTGAATACTTATATCTTTCCTGAAAAGCTACTTTTCATCATGATATAATGTTTTTGTTTTTCAATTCTTCATCTGTGGCCTTTATTCCCCCCATAAAACCTAAATTCTAATAGTCAAATTATCAACAGGTAATATATTCTAAAGTATATGTGAGATCCCACTGTCTACAGCATCTCAAGAGTCATTATCAATTCTCAATCATCAGCTTTATGTGCAGCAACCAAGCAAGCCCACAAATGTTGTCTTTTCCCTCTACCAGACGTTTTTTTAATCAGATTACAAATCAGGGTGAGTTTAGTCAAGGGACTCATTTTCCTCCGGCAGTGATTGCATTAGCTGTCACAACTGGAGTTTAAGGTCATGTACTTGGTCACATTTTCCTTAATCCAGTGCCGTTCGTGCCGTTGGCAGTATCAGCAACTCTGATTATTATAACTACCCCCAGGTGACAGACTTAGCATTTCATTTTGGGGGGGGAAGTAGTGAAAAGGGATGGGAAGTTTAGTATCTATATAATGTTTATGATATTTCCAAGTATCATACAGCTAAAAGAACAAACAGCATCTAATCCTGCCTGCCCACAATGAGATCAGAGGGCACCATACATGGGTTAGCACTCAGAAAATACTACACTAACAATTCCTTTTCTCCCAAAGTAATTTAAAGTCACATTTAAAAAAAAAAATGCTACAGTTATATCAAATCTTTTTCCAACCTCCATCCTGCGGAATGTTATGTTCATGTCCTTTTTATGTTCCTTATTTCTTACTTCTTTTCAGATCAAAGAGAAATCAATGTTTAAAAACAGTATTTTCAAGGTTGGCATTTGTTTTGTAATCCAAAACAGGAAAAAAATCGTTTAAAAATCTGATACATCATCTCAGAAGAGAAATACTACTTGCACTGAAAACTTAGGCTATTTGTTTGTTTTCTTAGTTATTGGAAAACCTGATGTAAGCTCACATGCCTGCATTCTCCGAGATGCTGGCACTAAGAGCATAAACACATCAGTCACTACGTTTTGTGTGCTGAGTTTTAACAGTGCTCTCCTGGGGGACAAGGCTCAATTTTGAAGGCTGGCTTTACATTTTCCTATTATTTTATCTAGATCCTTCTCTCCGTTATACAAAATCTAACAGGGTCTTTTTCTACATAGTATTTTTGAAAGAAGTTGACCTCTGAAAAGCTTTAAGCAATTAAAAGATCTTGTTAGATCTGTCAGGAAGAGGAGTTTTTGTGAAGCAGGTAAAGAAACAACACCTCTGCAGAGGTGTGCTGCCGTCCTTAAATCCTAAGCACACACTGAAACCTCTAGTTTATAATCCTAAACCAATCTAATGTGGAGGCTCTTGATCTGCAATGACAGAAATGATATTAGAAAATGTTCACTTTCGGTTGTATGAAATCCATCTTCCTACTTCACAAGCATTTCTCATGCTATGCCCCTTTCCCATTTACTTGTGTGCGCACACGTTCACAATTCGGCCCTCTGCAAATAACCTGTTAAATGTCCCCAAGCTCTGTCTGCCACACTATAGATGGCTTAGTGAAAATAGTGCTTGACATCTGAGTCAGAGGTAAATTTAAGGGCAAGAGTCAAGGGCTAAAAGGGTTGAGCCCTGCTTTTATCTTTTGATACTTCTCCTTGGTTTGATGCTGAGTACCCTTGAGGTTAAAGGTAAGCTGGTCTGCAGCAGCCTTGCCACCACTATGCTAACACTTAGGGATGCAATAGAAACCCTGCAGAGGGGATTGTGGGGGATTCCTCCTGCCACTAAACTACGGAATCCAAGAGTCTACCACTTTTTCTCAAGGTCTTTTAATTTAGCAGTAGATTTGGCTCTATTCAGTCAGGGTTATAATTGCTATAAACACGCCAGTGGCTTTTTAGATCAAAGTTTTCTTCTTTTAATGACTTGTTTTACCTTGTGACTATAAGCAACGGTGATGTCTAGTATAGACTAAAGACTTAAAGTCTATTAGATAATTGTTGTTCCATCTCATAAACAGAAATAAATTGAAAATATTTGGAAGCTAAAATATTTTAAAGTGCTACATAAATGCTGGCTTGCTCTTTTCCTAAAACATGTGTGTATAACCAGTTTACATAATAACCTGAATCACTGGGGCAGAGAGTGAGAAGTCTATACAACAATTAAACCTGTAATGTTTCCCAGTCATAGCCTTCAACTATACTGTGCTAATGCCATTACTCAACTCAAAAACCTGTAATAAATTAAATGTCAATATTCTTACAGTGGACTTAAGTTGGGAATGGATATCCTATTTAATAAATCGTGCTGGGAAAACTGGCAATAGACTGTAGAAGAATGAAACTGGGCCCTTATCTCTCACTATTTACAAAAATCAACTCAAGACAGATCAAAGACTTAAATATAAGGCCTAAAAGCATACAAATTATAGAAAGCAATGTTAGAAAAAAACTCTTCTAGGTATTTGCCTAGGCAAAGAACTCATGACTAAGACCCCAAAAGCAAACGCAACAAAAACAAAAATAAATAAATGGGACCTAATTAAACTAAAAAGTTCTGCCCAATAAAAGAAATAATCTTCAGAGTAAACACACAACCCACAGAATTGGAGAAAAATATTGGCAAACTATGCATCTGACAAAGGACTAGTATCCAGAATCAGTAAGAAACTCTAATGCCTCACCAAAAAGAAAACCCCAAATAATCCCATCAAAAAGTGGGCAAGGGACATGAACAGACATTTCTCAAAAGAAGATAAACAAATGGCCAACAAACACAGGAAAAAATGCTCAACATAACTAATCATCAAGGAAAGGAAAATTAAAACCCAATGAGATCAAAGCTTACTCCTGCAAGAATGGCTATAACTAAAGTCAAAAAATAATAGATTTTTATATATCCCATGGAATATTACCCAGCCCTTAAAAGAAAGGAAATCATGTCTTTTGCAGCAACTTGGATGGAACTGGAGGCCATTATTCTAAGTGAAGTCGCACAGAAGTGGAAAGCCAAAAATCACATGTTCTCACTCATAAGTGGTAGCTAAACTTTGAGTATGCAAAGGCATACATAACGATATAATGAACTTTAGAGAGTCAGTATGGGGAAGGTGGGAGGGGGGCCAGGGATACCAAAACTACACATTAGGTACAATGTACACGACTCGGGTGACAAGTGTACTAAAATCTCATAATTCATCACTATATAATTCATTCATGTAACCAAAACCACTTGTACCCCAAAAAGCTATTGAAATTAAAAAAAAATTATTACAATGACCTAAATTGATTAAATTATCATTACTACATTATCTCAATCCTCCCCTGGCTATTTCTTTGTTCTCAGCTCACACTACTGTCTCCCCAACCTGCTTGTTCTTGCTTAAAGATGACAGTCATGCTTCCTTCCCAGGCCTTTATATAGGCTGTTCCCCATTCCTGGAACATTTTTCCTAGGTTTCTTCAAGTCTTTATTTAATACTCATTGCTTAATTGAAGCCCACACTGATCACCTTGTTTTTTGTTTTTTGTTTTTTTCATTTTTTTTTTGTTTGTTTGTTTTTAATTGAGACAGAGTTTCACTCTTGTTGCCCAGGCTGAAGTGCAATGGCATGATCTTGGCTCACTGCAACCTCCGTCTCCAAGGTTCAAGCAATTCTCCTGCCTCAGCCTCTCGATTAGCTGGGATTGTAGGCACCCACTACCATGCCCGGCTAATTTTGTATTTTTAGTAGAGACGGGGTTTCTCCACATTGGACACTGACTACTATTTTTAAGTATAAAAATGTCTCCCTCATCAAATGCCTGGTTTCCTTTACCTTGCACCTAGCACAATTTTTCTGAGGAGGTGATTATCACTTTCTACCTTCTAACAGAGAATACAACTTATTTATTTCTATATTTATTATTTATTACCTGTCTTTTCCACCACAATGTGAGATCCATGTCTATAGGGACTTTTTTGTTGTTCTATAATCCTTCAAAAACACTCAGAACAATCTCATTGTATAAAGTGTGCCCAATACATTTTTGGAATAAATATATGAATAACTTCTCCTGTCCTTTAAGACAATATTTGGCAGACACCATAGTTTTCTAGTCACTTTTAGGTAAAACAAATAAGTCATTTAATACAATCTAAAATTTTAATCTTATACTCTTCTTTATGTCTGACCTTTACTAGGCTTGAACCTGAGGGACTTTGAGTGAGGAATAGAAGTCTATTATTTCATTCCTCCAGTGATGGCTAATTTTATGTGTCAACTTGGCTAGGCCATAGTTACCAAGCAAACACTAATTTATGCATTACTGTGAAGGTATTGTTTAGATGTGATTAAAGTCTATAATCAGCTTACCTTAAGTAAGGAATATTTTCCTAGATAATCTAGAAGGGTCTGATTCAATCAGCTGAAAGGTCTTAAAAGAAAATCTGTGGCATCTATTACGAAGAAGAAATCTGACTTGTGGGTTGCAGCTTCGTCTTGTAACTAAGAGTTCTAGTCTACCCTTTCCAATAAGGCAATTTCAGGATTGTCTAACTAGCTATAACAATCACGAGTCATTTTTTTTTTCAATAAATCTCTTAACATATATGTCCTACCAGTTCTGTTTATCTGGTGCAAACTTGACCAGTAGACATTCTATATTCTATAGAGCTGAGCCCCTTAAATGTATTGCGGTAACTAGTGCAGTGACAGAGGAAAGGGAAAACATTTTTATTATTCTTTTTCTAATTTTAAACTTAGTTTTATTTTGCTCATACTTACTGGTTATTGGTATCTTTTGTGTAGCAGAATAGATAGATGCCGCATGGAGCACTCATGTGCTTTTAGATGTGCAGTCATATATCTCCCTTCTATGTATTTCCCATGCAGGAAGATGTGGTCTGAGTTGACAATTTTAGATCACTTTAACTATGCTCAATGTACATCTGCTCAGAGTTCCTCAATTATGGGTTTCCTCACCTGGAGGTCTTCCCTCTTGGGTCAGATCCTATAAAATGCTTTATGCCCATGTATTTTCATGCTAACCACCACCATGTTTATGCAACCTTGACTCATTACATGGTAGGAGGGCCAACTGCTCCAACCTTTACCTTTCCTTCACCATGCTGTCCTTCTGCTGTCCTCTTTGTCTATTCAGACATGTACATGGAAAACCAAAAGTTACCACCAATATCCAACTTGAGAATATGTTAGTATTCTATATAACTCACAGCCTTTATTAATCTTTATGAGGAATTTTCTTGTCAACTTGCTGACATCATAGTGTGGAGACAGGGAATAGAAGCACACAGAAGGGAGAGAGAAACCACAGCAACTCCTCTCTAGACCAATGTGTTAAACTGTATTAAACATATAGAACTCTGAATACATAGACTGGAGATGCAAAGTCATGGTAGTGAGAGACTATGAATATCAGGGTCACTGCCGCAGCCTCTTAGAAAATACTGAAGAGGCCGGGTGTGGTGGCTCATGCCTGTAATCTCAGCATTTTGGGAGGCTGAGGTGGATGGATCACAAGGTCAAGAGATCGAAACCATCCTGGCCAAAATGGTGAAACCCCTATCTCTACTAAAAATATAAAAAATGCTGGGTATAGTGGCATGCGCCTGTAGTCCCAGCTACTTGAGAGGCTGAGACAGGAGAATTGCTTGAACCCAGGAGGCGGAGGTTGCAGCGAGTGGAGGTTGCAGTTAGCAGAGGTAGCGCCACTGCACTCCAGCCTGGGTGACAGAGTGAGACTCTGTCTCAAAAAAAAAAAGAAAAAAAAATCATGAAGAGATGACAGCTTTTGTGCATTGGGGTTCTCTTTAGGATTTAGGCTCTCTTATGCCATTTGTTTTCAGGTATGAGCCAAATTTCCAGGAAGCAGAAAGTATCTCATTGAAGCATTTTGTTATAAGATTCATCTATAATTTTCAAAAATATAAGTTCTGATACATGTTACTACATGGATGAATCCTGAAAACATTATGCTATGTGAAATAAGCCAAATGCAAAATAACAAATACTGTATAACTCCATTTATATGAGGCACACAGAATAGTTAGATTCATAGGGACAGAAAGTAGAATGGTGGTTTCCAGGGGCTGGGGAGGTGGCATAGGGAATTATTGTTTAAAGGATACAGAATTTCCGTTGGGATGAGACTGTTCACTTCATTTCTAGGGATGGATATTGGTATAACAATTTAATTGTACTAAATGCAACTAAACTGTACACCCCAAAATGGCTAAAATAGTACATTTTATTTTATATATATCCATACCTCCACAAGGAGACAGAAAGAGAGAGAGAGACATTAAAAGGGCTTAACTCCTTTGAAGTTTAAAACCTTATTTGGTGCATTAGGAGCCATACTACAGCCTGAGCAAACTTCATAAAAATTGGCCTTTTTTGTGCATGTAACAAAAATAAATCATCTTATGTTGCATTAAGTGGGGATATTTGAAGTGTTAAGACATATGTGTTCCACATATAAATATATTGCATTTCTTGGGAAGAATAAGAAGGATAAGGAGGAAAATGAGAAGGGAAGAAAATGTACTGATTACAAACATAATTTGGAGATAATGTATTACTCTTCTGTGGCTGCTGTAATAAATTACCACAAACTGTGGCTTGAAACAACAGAAACTTATTCTTTCCTAGTCCTGGAGGCATAAGTCTGAAATCAAGGTGTTGGCTGGGCCACCTTTCTACTGAGGCTCTAGGGAACAGTCTCTTCCTTGCTTCTTCCATCTTCTGGTGACTTCCAGCAGTGCTTGGCTTGTGGCTGCATCAATCCAGTTCCTGCTTCTGTCTTCACATCTCCTTTTTCTCTGTGTGTGACTATCTCCCCTTTGTGTGTCTCGCTATAAGGAAACTTGTCTTGAAAATAAAACCTACCAGGATTATCTCCTCATCTCAGTTTCTTAATTTACGTCTACAAAGACCCCTTTTCCAAATAAGGTAACATTCACAGGTTTTGGGGATTAGAATGTGAACACATTTTTTTGGTGGGCCTCCACCATACAATGCACTACAGATGATTATGTATGAATCATAATATTTTTAAATTTCGTATACTTTATTTGTAATAATGTGGAAAAAATATAGTCACTGAAATTGCATTGAACTGGAATCTTTACTTCTTCCCATGGCCTTCTATAATTTCTCATCAATACAACAGAGAATGATTCCTTGAAAACATGAGTTAAATTCTATCACTTCTTTGCTCAAAACTCTTCAGGGATGCTCATATGGTCCTACCTCCAGCTTCACACAGGATCAAAAGCCATGTGTCTGGGTATACCTACTAGGCTCTACAAAATCTGCCATTTCCCAGCACTTGATCTTTTCTGACTTCATTTTACTATTCACTTGCTGTTGTCTGAGCTTGTCACACAAGCTCCCACCTTTGCATTCAGTGCTCCTTCTGCCTTAAATGCTTTTCCCTAAGATATCTGTAAGGCTTACAAATTCCCTTCCTAAGACTTTGCTCAAACATTACCTTCTCAGTGAGGCTTATGGCTGCCTGTTGTTCTTATTTACTTTATTTTTCTCCAAAATGTCCCTCATTTTTTGTATAGTATATAGTTTGCTTAATAATTTTCTTTATTATACATTTCATCCCACTAAATTGAAAAATTCATGAAGGCAGAGATTTTTTACGATTTCATTTACTACTGTCTCCCAGGAGACAAAACAATATCTGAGACTATCTCCCCTTTGTGTGTCACACTATAAGGAAACTTGTCTTGAATTTAAAACAATTTGTGTGCCTCCCTTTTGTGAGGTTCTCAATAATACATCCATATGCTGAAGAAACATATATGGAAGAAAATAATATAAATAGACAAATGTTTTTATTCTTTTTATACTTTTAATTATGTGTGTTATAAGCCCATGTTCTAGTTAACATGAAAGTATGATTAAGAGTATTCTATATGTGGCAATATAAGTTGATAAAATAAATATATAAGTTGATAAAATAAAGACATATAGAAATATAAGTTGATAAAATAAAGCTTGCAATATTTGGAAGAAGAAGGGAATTGTATGGAGAAAATTCAGGTAGAAGGCATAAAGAGGGGAATTAAATTGTTGAAAATGATTTTGGTTTAATGTTTTGACATTAAGTTATAGAGATAACTCATTTTCTATCTAGGTTTTAGTTACTTTAATACCAAGTCAGAGTTGGCAGATACACCAGATAATAATTATAACCAGTGCTTTCCATATCCTCCCCAGCAGTGTACTAGAGCATGTTGTTCAAATCACAGATGAGATTAAAAGGTCTTGTCTATGTGGAAATGGGCATTAGTCTATAGTTACTCCCTTTACTTGGGATTATGCTTAGATAATAGCACAAATATCTTTAGGATTAGACAATTCATATCACCAACATGCAAATAAATTAATAGTAACATCTATTTTTTTGTGGCCAAATAGTAATGGCATAAAGAATTGGCTTTCTATGTACTTTGTGAGTTCCATATCAGTGTCATTTATCTTTAGTATCTGATTCAGTTAGGCAATAGCAATGCACAGTTGGGAAGGATGCCATATTATGCCTATCTTTGCAATTCAGCTAAAACTGTAATGAAGACTCTTTTTAAAAGCTCCCTTCTATGTGGTGATTTGTGTGTGTGTGTGATTTTCCATGCATATGTAAAGAGCTCTGATATCTGTACCCTATTGTTTCTTTGCGGCCCCTACAAGAGCTGACGTCTTGCAGGGTTTACAGGTTAGCAGAATGATGTGTGTTGGCTGTGTCCCCACCAAAATCTCACCTTGAATCGTAGCTCCCATAATTCCCACATGTCTGGGAGGGACCCAGTGGAAGGTAATTGAACCACAGGGGTGAGTTTTTGCCATGCTGTTCTTGTGATGTGAATAAGTCTCGCAAGATCTGATGGTTTTATGAAGGGCAGTTCCCCTGCATATGCCACTATGTAAAACATGACTTTGCTCTTCCTTCATCTTCCACCATGATTGTGAGGCCTCCCCAGCCATGTGGAACTGTGAGTCCATTAAACCTCTTTTTCTTTATAAACTACCCAGTCTCAGGGATTCCTTCATAGCAGTAAGAAAATGAACTATCACAGAGGGGATGAAGGTGAAAGATTTGAGATCAGCCTAGACTTGAAATACTATTTTCTGTAAGAGGAAGAACAAAACCGTCATAAAAACAAACATGCACTAAGCTCTGTCTTCAAGTACTGAAAATTGGTTCGAGATCAATGAAATAACTTTGGAATACTTCTGTTGGCTACAAAAAAAAAAAAAAAAATGCTGAGAGAAGAGACACTTATTCAATCTTCCTCTGCTACATTTTCAAAAAAAAAACCAAGTCATTCCCCAAAGCAAAAAAAAAAAAAAAAAAAAAAAAAAAAAAAAACCAAACCATTCATTGAGTTTGTCCCCCAATTCTTCTATATTAAAATACAAATGAATTTAATTTCAAAATTAAATTACCAGTGCTCCATATGGATACTGTATTGTCTTAAAATCAAATCTTAATGTAGCAAGAGTGGAAACTATTATACCAGATGTTTCTTTATGTTAAGACAATACTAGCATAGCACTCTTGGGCCTTCTCCTTCATCCTTTTCTCCCCTCTCAAAATAGAACAATTTATCTGACCCATATGTTTAAGATTATGACCTGGAAAGGCATGGCTCAACCCTCCCTCTTCCTGTGTGCCCAATCAGTCCATAGAAAACACACTCTCTTTTGTTTCTCCCTGCTGTAAGTTTTATATGGGGCAGAGATGAGACCATAGAAAAGTTTGCACTGTGTAAGTCTGAATATGTCTTTAATTTAGCATTAGACAGTTCTTTAATGCTACATGCCTATATTCCCTTGTAGAAGCATCTTCAGTAATAAAATGAGACATTTTATCACCCCAACTGGGATTGACAGATACTTCACACAGGTGAGCTCCAACTGGCATCAGGCCAGTGCCCCTCTGGGACAAAGTTTCCAGAGAAAGGAGCAGGTAGCAATCTTTGCTGTTCTGGAGCCTCTACTGGTGATATCCAAGAAAATAGGGTCTGGAGTGGACCTCCAGAAAACTGCAGCAGACCTGCAGAAAAGGGCCCTAACTGTTAGAAGAAAAACTAACAAACAGAAAGCAACAACAACAAATCAACAAAAAAGACTCCCACACAAAAACCTTATCCAAACGTCATCAGCCTCAAAGATCAAAGGTAGATAAATCCATGAAGACGAGGAAAAACCAGCACAAAACGCTGAAAATTCCAAAAGCCAGAATGCCTCTTCTCCTCCAAATAATCGCAACTCCTCTCCAGCAAGGCCACAAAACTGAACAGAGAAAGAGATTGACACATTGACAGAAGCTGGCTTCAGAAGGTGGGTAATAACAAACTCCACTGAGCTAAAGCAGCATGTTCCAACCAAACGCAAGGAAGCTAAGAACCTTGATAAAAGGTTGCAAGAAATGCTAACTAGAATAACCATTTTAGAGAGGAACATAAATGACCTAATGGAGCTGAAAAACACAGCATGAGAACTTTATGAAGCAAACACAACTATCAATAGCTGAATCAATCAAGTTGAAGAAAGAATATCAGAGATTGAAGATCACCTTGATGAAATAAGGTGTGAAGACAAGATTAGAGAAAAAAGAATAAAAAGGAATAAACAAAACCTACAAGAAATATGGGACTATGTGAAAAGACTAAACCTACGATTGACTGGTGTACCTGAAAGTTACAGGGAGAATGGAACCAAGTTGGAAAACACTCTTCAGGATATTATCCAGAAGAACTTCCCCAACCTAGCAAGAAAGGACAACATGCAAATTCAGGAAATTTCATGCAAATTCAGGAAATACAGAGAACATCACTAAGATACTCCTCAAGAAGATCAACCCAAAGACACATAATCATCAGATTCTCCAATGTTGAAATGAAGGAAAAAATGTTAAGGGCATCCAGAGAGAAAGGTCAGGTTACCTACAAAGGGAAGCCTATTAGACTAACAACAGATGTCTCTGCAGAAACAAGCCTGAGGAGAGTGGGGGCCAATATTCAACATTCTTAAAGAAAAGAATTTTCAACCCAGAATATCACATCTAGCCAAACTCAGTTTCACAAGTGAAGGAGAAATAAAATCTTTACAGACAAGCAAATGCTGAGGGATTTTGTCACCACCAGGCCTAGCTTACAGGAGCTTCTGAAGGCAGCACTAAATATTGAAAGGAAAAACCAGCACTAGCCACTGCAAAATGCAGCAAAATGTAAAGACTAATGACATTATGAAGAAATGGCATCAACTAATGTGCAAAATAACCAGCTAGCATCAGGATGACAAGATCAAATTCACACATAACAAGATTAACCTTAAATGTAAATGGACTAAATGCCACAATTAGAAGACACAGACTGGTAAATTGGATAAAGAGTCAAGATCCATTGGTGTGCTGTACTCAGGAGACCCATCTGACATGCAAAGACACACATAGGCTCAAAATAAAGAGATGGAGGAAGATTTACCAAGCAAACAGAAAGAAAGAAAAAAAAAAAAAAAAAAAAGGAAGGGGCTGTAATCCTAGTCTCTGATAAAACAAACTTTAAATCAAGAAAGATCAAAAAAGACAAAGAAGGGCATTACATAATGGTAAAGGGATCAATGAAACAAGAAGAGCTAACTATCCTAAATATATATGCACCCATTATAGGAGCACCCAGATTCATAAAACAAGTTCTTAGAGACCTACAAAGAGACTTACACTCCCATACAATAATAGAGGAAGACTTTAACATCCCACTGACAATAACAGAGAGATCAACAAGATAGAAAATTAACAAGGATATTCAGGAATTGAACTCAGCACTGGATCAAGTGGACCTAATAGACATCTATAGAACTTTCCATCCCAAATCAATAGAGTATATATTCTTCTCAGTGTCACACAGCATTTATTCTAAAATTGATCACGTATTTGCACTCCTCAGCAAATGCAAAAGAATGGAAATCATAACAAACAGTCTCTCAGACCACAGTGCACTCAAATTAGAACTCAGGATTAAGAAACTAACTCAAACCTGCACAACTACATGGAAATGGAACAACCTGCTTCTGAATGATTCCTGGGTAAATAATGAAATTAAGGCAGAAATGAATTTCTTTGAAACCAATAAAAACAAAAATAAACGAATCTCTGGAACACAGCTAAAGCAGTGTTAAGAGGGACATTTATAGTGTTAAATGCCCATCAGAAAGATGGAAAGATCTGAAATCAACACCCTAACAACACAATTAAAAGAACTAGACAAGCAAGAGCAAACACATTCAAAAGCTAGCAGAATATGAGAAAAAACTAAGATCAGACCAGAACTGAAGGAGATAGAGACACGAAAAACCCTTCAAAAAATCAATAAATCCAGGCATTGGGTTTTGGAAAAAAATAACAAAATAGATAGACCACTGGCTAGACTAATAAAGAATAAAGGAGAGAAGAATCAAACAGACACAATAAAAAGTGATAAAGGGATATCACCCTGATCCCACAGAAATACAAACTACCAGCAGAGAATACTTTAAACACCTCTACGCCAATAAACTAGAAAATATAGAAGAAATGGATGAATTTCTGGACACATACACCCTCCCAAGACTAAACCAGGAAGAAGTCAAATCCTTAGTAGACCAATAACAAGTTCTGAAATTGAGGCAGTAACTAATAACCTACCAAACAAACAAACAAAAAAAGCCCAGGACCAGATGGATTCATAGCTGAATTCTACCAGTGGTACAAAGAGGAGCTGGTACCATTTCTTCTGAAAGTACTCCAAACAATAGAAAAAGAGGGACTCCTCCCTTACTCATTTTATGAGGCCTGCATCATCCTGACACCAAAGCCTGGCAGAGACACAACAAAAAAAGGAAACTTCAGGCCAATAACCCTGATTAACATTGACGTGAAAATCCTCAATAAAATACTGGCAAACTGAATCCAGCAGCACACCAAAACCCTTATCCACCACAATCAAGTCAGCTTCATCCCTGGGATGCAAAGCTGGTTCAACATACACAAATCAAAAAACATAATCCATCACATAAACAGAACCAAAGACAAAACCACATGATTATCTCAATAGATTCAGAAAACACTTTTGATAAAATTCAACATCCCTTCACATTAAAAGCTGTAAATAAGCTAGGTATTGATGGAACATACCTCAAAATAATAAGAGCTATTTATGACAAACCCATAGCCAATATCATACTGAATGGGGAAAACTGGAAGCATTCCCTTTGGAAACCGGCACAAGACAAGGATGCCCTCTCTCTCCACTCCTATTCAACATAGTATTGAAAGTTTTGGCCAGGGCAATCAGGCAAGAAAAAGTAATAAAGCGTATTCAAATAGGAAGAGAGGAAGTCAAATTTTCTGTTTGCAGATGACATAATGGTATATTTAGAAAAGCCCATTGTCTCAGCCGAAAATCTCCTTAAGCTGATAAGCAACTGCAGCAAAATCTCGAGATACAAAATCGATTCACAAGAATCGTAAGCATTCCTATACAGCAACAATAGATAAGCAGTGAGACAAATCATGAGAGAACTCCTATTCACAATTTCTACAAATAGAATAAAATACCTAGGAATACAACTTACAAAGGACATGAAGGACCTCTTCAAAGAGAAATACAAACTACTGCTCAAGGAAATAAGAGAGGACACAAACAAATGGAAAAACCTTCCATGTTCATGGATAGGAAGAATCAATATCATGAAAATGGCCATACTGCCCAAAGTAATTTATACGTTCAATGCTATTCCCATTAAGCTACCATTGACTTTCTTTGCAGAATTAGAAAAAACTACTTTACATTTCATATGGAACCAAAAAAGAGCCCATATAGCCACGACAATCCTAAGCAAAAAGAACAAAGCTGGAGGCATCATGCCACCTTACTTCAAACTAAACTACAAGGCTACAGTAACTAAAGCAGCATTGGACTGATACCAAAACAGATATATAGACCAATGGAATGGAACAGAGGCCTCAGAAATAACACCACTCATCTACAACCTGACAATCTTTGACAATCCTGTCAACTGGTTCTTTGACAATCCTGACAAAAACAAGCAATGGGGAAAGGATTCCAATTTTAATAAATGGTGCTGGGAAAACATATGTAGAAAACAGAAACTAGACCCCTTCCTTATACCTTATTCAAAAACTAACTCAAGATGGATTAAAGACTTAAATGTAAAATCTAAAGCCATAAAAACCCTAGAAGAAAATACCATTAGAAGGCAATGGTCTGTTGGTATTTCAAAACCTAGAAGGCAATATCATTCAGGACATAGGCATGGGCAAAGAATTCATGACTAAAACACCAACGGCAATTGTAACAAAAGTCAAAATTGACAAATGGGATCCAATTAAACTAAAGAGCTTCTGCACAGAAAAAGAAACTATCATCAGAGTGAACAGGCAACCTATAGAATGAGAGAACATTTTTGCAATCTACCCATCGGACAAAGGTCTAATATCCAGAACCTACAAGGAACTCAAATTTATAAGAGAAAAACAAACAACCCCATCAAAAAGTGGGCAAAGGATATGAACAGACGCTTCTCAAAACAAGACATTTATGCAGCCAACAAACATGAGGAAAAAGCTCATCCTAATTCCTCATTACAGAAATGCAAATCAAAACCACGATGAGATACCATCTCATACCAGTTAGAATGCTGATTTTTAAAAAGTCAGCAAACAACAGATGCTGGTGAGGCTGTATAGAAATAGGGACGCTATTACACTGTTGGTGGAAGTGTAAATTAGTTCAACCATTGTGGAAGACAGTATGGCAATTCCTGAAAGATCTAGAGCCAGAAATACCATTTGAACCAGCAATTCCATTACTGGGTATATACCGAAAGGAATTTATATCATTCTACTATAAAGACAAATGCATTCGTATGTTTACTGCAGCACCATTCACAATAGCAAATACTTGGAACCAACCCAAATGCCCATCAATGATAGACTGGATAAAGAAAATATGGCACATATACACCATGGAATACTATGCATCCATAAAAAAGAATGAGTTCATGTCATTTGCAGGGACATGGATGAACCTGGAAACCATGATTCTCAGCAAACTAGCACAGGATCAGAAAACCAAACCACTGCATGGTCTCACTCAAAAGTGGGAGTTGAATAATGAGAACACATGGACACAGGGAGGGGAACGTCACACACCAGGGCCTGTCAGGGAGTGGGGGGCAAGGGGAGGGAGAGCATTAGGACAAATACCTAATGCATGTGGGGCTTAGAACCTAGATGATGGGTTGATAGATGCAGCAAACAACCATGGCACGTGTATACCTATGTAACCAACCTGCATATTCTGCACATGTATCCCAGAACTTAAAGTAAAATAAAAAAGTTTAAAATGTAATAAATTATTTTTTAAAGATTCTTTAATATAAATTTTAATCAATAAAGTCTTGGTTACTGAGTTCATATTTAATAAGAATGAACAACTTCCACCAAAGCTGTTCAATTAGGTAGTGGTTGTTCTAAATCATTGGACAACCTCCTGACTTCCCAAGTCATCTGCCCAAAGGGCAACTGACTTTTGTCCCCTGTTGTAATCTTCTGAACCTAAAACTAAGCTTTCTGAGGTCAATCTTGTCAGTGATAGTGTTGTTTTATTAACATTAGCAAATAAGTTACAAACACATACTATTGTCTAAGTCTAATAAACAAAACGTCAATGGAATATCCTTAACTCTGAGGCAATTAGAAACAAAGACACCCCTCACCTTCCCCTCAAGAGAGGAAGATATTTATTGGATTTGCCTTAATTCTAGGAACATGAATGAATTCGCATGAGAGAATCCTATATTTGTACGCATTATGCCATGATCTCTGAGATGAACAATTTTTATATTAAGACTATGAAAGTCAATACATGTCACAAAGTTTGGCACAAAGCAGATGCTGAACAATATTGAATAAATAAATGTCTGGATGGGTAGATGGCTAGATGAATGCCTGGTTGGTTGGCTGCTTGGCTGGATAGATACTGAAGAAATAAACCTTTTAAAACTCAGAATATTGAAACAAAATGGTAAATAATGATAGAGAAACACTGTATCTAATATTTCTCTGGACCAGTGGTCTAGAACCATTTATGACTATATATATTATTGATAAGTATTGGAGCATGCTCCCTAATCCATATTTACACACATATATATATATAATTCTTAGTGCAATACTCTTCTAATACATACAATTACACATTTTCATAAAGATCTTTTTAAAGTATGATATAAAATCTAAATAAGATAAGAGTTAATTACAACATTTAATTCCCACACTGCATGTGCCATGTTGCAGAATGGCTGGGGTATTTGCATTTCATATTGGAAGCCACAGATATAGACAATGAATTTGGAAGTTAGGCCCTTTGCCTACTCAAAATAAGATCTGGCAAAAATAGGATAAACACAGAAGAAACAACTGTTGTCCTAGGACATTAAACAGTTCACAGTAGGGTTCTAACTAATTAAGCAGGAATTCTTAACATTTCTGTGTATCATAAATACTTTTGGCAGTCTGTGAAAGAGCTTATGGACCTATATCTTCTCAGGATGATTTTTTACATATATTGAATTAAAAAATAAAATTATAAAAGTAATTATATTGAAATAGTTATAAAATATTAAAATTGCTATCTAGTAAAATAATATATGTACTTCTTGATTAATGCATTAAAAATTAATAGCTTGTGGTGGGTTGAATAACCACCATAATTTTAAAGTAGCAACATTGCAGGACTAACTGTGATAATTGTAATAAGATATGAAAACACCTGGTTGATACTGCTAATCCTACTGTAAGTTTTGTCAAAATTTATGACTGAAGAAAAGCTAAATTTTAATTAAAGTTTGGTGAAGATAAAGATTTATATTTTTCTATCCAGTTCAGAGATCCTCTAAATTCTGTTTTGGAGATATTCAGCACCCAGTTTGAAAACCTCTGAAGTAAAACAACGTAGTGAGGGGTCTATTGCTTTGAGAGAAAGAAGTTGCCTTAACTCAAACCTTAATCAGTGTATTTATTGTATAGTGTATATTGATAATATTTGGTAAGTCTGTAACATCAAAAAATGTTATAGTTAAATATTTTAAGTACACTCAATTGCTAAAATAGCAAATGCAATTAAGAATATTAATAATTAATATGCATATGTTATTATCTTAATATTTCTTCTACATATGGCAAAAAACTAATTTTATGGTATAATTCTTATATTCATTGCAAAATAAGAAAAACTCAACTGACTTGGCCATATTTCTAGGAAATTAGAAAGCAATTTTCTTTTTAAAAAGTTCAATTATTTTTTCTAATATCTTTCTTATTTGAATATAATTTCTCTCTACCCAATTTAGAGTTTATTACTATCGTATTATTAATCAACTTATCCTTTGTTGCTTTTCTCCTCTAACAATCTAAAGAAGAGCAGAACTTGATCTCCAGGGATAAGCAAAGGGCCAGAGGATAAAGTTGGAAATGGTTGTGAAATATTTTCTCAAATGTAATTATATTATTCATAACTTTGATAATTTCCTTATTAAAATTGAAAATTATTAAAATTATCTATAAGTCTCTTGGTATCAGAAAAAATAGCCAGGCACAGTGGCTCACAACTGTAAACCCAGCACTTTGGGAGGCTGAGGGGGGCAGATCACCAGGGATCAGGAGTTCAACACCAGCCTGGCCAACATGGTGAAATCCTGTCTCTACTAAAAATACAAAATTAGCCAGTCAGGGTGGCACTCACCTGTAATCCCAGCTACTTGGGAGGCCGAGGCAAGACAATCACTTGAACCCGGGAGGCAGAGGTTGCAGTGAGCCAAGATTGTGCCATTGCACTCCAGCCTGGGTGACAAGAGTGAGACTCTGTCAAGAAAGGGAAGGGGAGGGGAGGGAAGAGGAGGGGAGGGGAAGGGAGGGGGAAAATAGTGCTAATCTATTGACCTCAAACAAGTTACTTAGGCTTCCTGACATGCAGTTTTCTCCTTTGCACAATGGCAATATAAAAACAATTGTATTGTGAGGATGAGGACCAATATCATTAGTGAAAGCTTTCTAGATTGTAAACTACTTTACTACTCTTGTTCCTTTTTTCTTTTTTTGAGACAGTGTCTCACTCTGTTGCCCAGGTTGGAGTACAATGGCTGATTACAGCTCATTGCAGCTTCATCTTGCAGGCTCAAAGGATCCTTTGACTTCAGCCTCCCAAGTTGCTGGGACTACAATTGCACACCACCACACTTACTAATTTTTGTTTTTTTAAGTTTTTGTAGAAGTAGGGTGTCACTACGTTGCCCAGGCTGGTTTCAAACTCTTGGGCACAAGTAACCCTCCCATCTCACTCTCGAGAAGTGCTGAGATTATAGGTGTGAAACACATACCTGGCCTTGTTCTTGTTCTTTTTTGCCATTATGAGCTATTATAATTAATTTACTCATTCAATTAATTTGTGTTCAATGCTCTCTGTGTAACAAGCACTCTAGATTCTGAATGTATAACAGTTAACTTCAAGATTTCACTATGTTGAGATTTGGAAGAAAGATTTCACATTAACTAGATTAGAAGATTTTTAGGTGTATCCATATGGCATTCAGACAAATAACAGCATAGCATAGGAGAATGAATTAAAATTTAAGTAAAACCTGCTAGATTTATATTCACAAAAATATTTTTCTTGGAATCTAAAAATTACTATTAATTTGGTATACACCAGAGGAAAATACAAACTATGACTTAAGCTCAGTTGAAACCAATTTATTTTGAGAACATTTCCTGTGAAACGGATACCTCCAAATGTTGCGTTCTTAGGCACCCTCAGATGAAACATAAAATACTAACAGCAAGAAAATAAAGTAATAACCAAAATATTATGAACTTAAAAACTTGGCCAGGCATGGTGGCTCATGCCTGTAAATCCATCACTTTTAGAGGCCAAGGTGGGTGGATCACAAGGTCAAAAGATAGAGACCATCCTGGCCAACATGGTGAAACCCTATCTACTAAATATACAAAAATTAGCCAGGCTTGGTGGCGCATGCCTGTAGTCCCAGCAACTCAGGAGACTGAGGCAGGAGAAGAGTTTGAACCTGGGAGGTGGAGGTTACAGTGAGTCAAGATCGCACCACTGCATTCCAGTCTAGTGACAGAGCAAGATTCCATCTCAAAAAAAAAAAAAAAAAAACCCTTAAGCAAGGAATATGTGAAGATACAATATTAAAGAGAAGTCCAAATGCCTACACAATTTAGGAATGACAAAAAATAAACATAACTTGTGTTAAAGACTTTAAAAATCATATTGAATTATAAAAGGTAATGTTACAAATATTAATATTCCCAAGACCTAGATTAGCAATGATTATTATTTTGCTACATTTCTTACATATTTATGTTTAAGTTGGAACTCAAATATAATTCTGACATGCTACCTCCAACACTCCCGGCAAAGCCTCTTTTATTTTATTTCACGTTGTCACTTTGTAATTACCCGATGGAGTCTTCCCGCCTACTGCACAGATAAAACCAATTCACTGAGATTATGGCATTGCAGTAAAGAAAAAGTCAAATTAATGCTAAGCTAGACACATGGTTAGACAGAATTATTACTTAGTCTCCCAGAAGGCTTGGAGGTAAGAGTTTTGCAAGATTAATTTGATGGACAGGGAATAGGGAATGGGTACTGCTGATTGGTTGGAGATGCAATCATAGGTGGGTGAAAAATGGTCCTTTTGTGCTGAGTCCATGACCTCTGGCTTGGAGTGGGGCAGAGGATAGGTTGAGTCATTAGTCACAAGTCTGTGTGGAGTAAGGCATTTGTTAGAAGGCAAACCTATGAAAAGCATCTCAAAAGACCAATCCTAGGTTCTACAATAGTGGTGTTATCTATAGGAGCAATTGGGGAAGTCACAAGTCTTATGACCTCTGACCACATGACTCCTGAGTAATAAGGGAGTATAGAAACTACATTTTAGCAGAATTCAGTTCTCTCCCATAATCTTAATCTTGTGGCCTTCCATTTGTCTTGCAAAGTGGTTTCAGCCCCTGAACAAGGAGGAGATAAGTTTTAGGAAGAAACTATTCTCATCTTTGCTTCAAAGTTGAACTGTACACTAAATTCTGCCCATGATTACCCTACACCCAGGAATGAGTAAAGACAGATAGCCTGTGAGGCTAGAAGCAAGGTGGAGTCAGCCATGCTAGATTCTCTCACTGTCATAATCTTCGCAAGGACAGTTTCAATTTCCTACCTCCATCCCCAGCAACAAACTCCTACAGGCATTATTGTAATATATTCTTAATTTTATGTCAGAAACATATTTGATACGCATTTTGCTGTAAATATAATTTCTTACTTTTAATGCAAAAGTACATCATAAGAACTATCCTGTTTGCTGCTTAAAATCAAGATTATTATTTACTATTCTTACACTGTATTCAAACCTATGCATACCCCTCAACTACTTTATTTGTTGTATTAGTCAATGTCCTGGTCTGTTTAGATTACTACAACCAAATACCATAGACTGGGAGGTTTCATTTCTTTCTCACAATTCTGGAGGCTGGAAAGATCAAGATCAATATGGCAGCTGATTTAGTTCCAGGCAATGACTCTTCCTACCTTGCAGATGGCCTTCCTCTTGCTGTGTCCTTGCTTGGCTGAGAGAAAGAGAAAAAAATTCCATGTCTCTGCCTGTAAAAACACTAATCTCCTTAAGAGGACCCCACCCCTTCATGACCTTCTCTAAAATTAATTACCTCCCTAAAACCCCACCTATGAATACAATCACATTAGGAGTTAGGGCTTTAAAAAAATGTATTTTGTGTGAACACCAGCATTCAGTCCATAACTGTCAGGTTGTTCTGCAATAATGGCATGGAATCAATAACACTGAATTCTCAATGTTTTACACATCTTTATTTATTGCCCATGGATATGCAACGCAATTGTGTCTCTGCTGAGCTCAGCTAAAGTAAGTGGTGCAGGGAAATAGACTCTGCCCCCAGGGAAACCACCTTGAGGTTGGGGAGAGAAGAAAGAATTGTGAACAGATAGTACTATCATGTCTTCTTTCACAGTTTCCTTTATTCCAGGGGTCTGAGGTGAGGACCAGTACTGGTCAGTGGCATGTTAAGAACCAGGCCACACAACAGGAGGTGAGCAGTGGGTAAGCCAGCATTACCACCTGAGTTCTGCCTCCTGTCAGATCAACTGCGGCATTAGATTCTCACAGGAGTGGAAACCTTACGGTGAACTCTACATGCAAGGGATCTAGGTTGTGTGCCCTTTGGAAAATCTAACTAATGCCTGATGATCTGATGTGGAACAGTTTTATCCCAAAACCATCCCCCCACCACCCCATCCGTGGAAAAATTGTTTTCTACAAAACAGGTCCCTGGTGCCACAAAAAGGTTGGGAACTGCTGCTTTAGTTCTTTGTACATACCTTTAATAGCTGTTTTTGAGTCTTTGCAAATCCAACACCTGTGTACCCTTAACTCTCTTTTGCTTCATTTTATTCCTGTGTAAGGTTCTCACTTTCATGTTGGACTGTCTCATAAGTTTTTGTTGAAAATCGGACATTTTTGATAATGTACTGTAGCAACTCTGGCTACTGATCCATCTCCTCCTGGGCCATGTTGCTATTTTTATCTATTTGCTTGCTTATCTGTTTAGTAACTATCCTAACTTATTAACATTCCCTTGCACTGGGCAGCCTTTACTGTCACTCTTCAGAAGGTACAACATGTACACAGTTACCTTGAACCCCCAGCCCCGGGGACAACAGTGGTTTTCTTTGATTCTTTTTCCCTGAATTCCTTATTAAGCTTCTAGAAAGTCTGACTTTATTGAAATTGTATCTAGCTTTTAGCTGCCACTAATTGTTAACTCTTTGCTCTATTGTTTTCAACAATGCCCTGGTGTATAAATTGTTCTAGAGTCTTATCCAATTAAAGTCAGGCATCTTTAGAGCTTTCTCCAATTCCATAGGGCTCTTCATTGCTAGTTTTCCCCCGGTTCTTCCTGTGAAATTTCTAATTTGTCTACCATTTTACTTGTTGCTATCATAAAACTAGTAGCCTCTTCTTAGTTGCTGTTTTTATAGTCAAATTAATATTAATTTACTATTTGCTCATTAATTTTCTTACCTGGTAGAATTCTCTAGAAGATAAGAGGTATTTGGGGTTAAAAGATTAACAAAAAAATTATGATAGAAACCCTCTGCCAAATTTTGGCTTTCTTTTCCCTCTCACCTCCTATGCCCTGTAAACTGAAAAAAAGATCCTGTATCATTTGAATTTAGCAACAGATCAACTTTGTTCATGCCATGGACTAATGACACTTCATAGGCATAGATTGTTAATATAATAAGTCATTTCCTTTAACCTCTAACCTCTGCTTTACAAATAAGACAGCAAGGCCAAGATTTTAAAAAATGAGTTAATGGCAAAGTGATATATTGAATGTAGATCTCCTAAATCTAGTCTCATTTGTAATTGGCTGGCCAGGATGCACAAGAAGAAATGACATTTTTCTATTTATGAAACTCATTAATGTTGACCACTGTTTAACATGTGTTTTAAACAATGGAACTAGCACAGGGACTATTTAATTGGTATTAACCTTTTTACTAGAAGAGAATTTATAAAGCTCTTTTACAGAACAGGAGCAAGCTCTGCATAAGAAACACTTTGACAAAGGAATAATATAATAATTCATATTCAAAATACTGAAATTCTGCATTCAAACAAACTTACCTTTAAGTTTGCAATGTGTGTGTGTGTGTGTGTGTGTGTGTGTGTGTGTGTGTGTGTGTGTGTAGAGAGAGAGAGAGAGAGAAAGCCAGGAACTACCTTTTCTTCTCCCATAAGATATCTGCAGGTAGATATAAGATATATTCTTTTTGTAGTGACGTTCTTACACCTCAAAAAGTCTTGACAAAATTTTCCCAGATTTCAAGAAACTTCTTTCTATATAATTTGTAAACTTTTACATTCATAAAATGTGGCTGATTTCTACCTTTGTTTAAAACTCAGCAACAGAGATACCTTATTGTGATCAAAACATGTATAATCCATGCAGTAAGTATTCATTTCACTTATTCTAATACCAAGGAAGAATCTGCTATGGGTATGTAAAAAAAAACTACATTGAGTTCTTACTGTGTGAACTTGGACAAGCTATTTAACTTTTCTGGACCCAGATATTATCATACTTGTCTTGCAATGAGAAAACTAAAGGAAATAATTAAGTCTTCAAATGAAATAATGTAAATGAAGACATTCTGTAAATTTCAAGTAAAAATGCAAAATGTAGGCTTATTAGATGGTGACTATCAAGGACAATTGTATTTGTTGACCTCATCTAGTGCAATCAGTGCAGTCAGCATGAACTTACTTTACATTTGTTAGAGGGACCAAAATTTATGCAACCAAATAGAATAGTCACAGTTCTGTTTTTTTTTTTTTTTTTTTTTTTTTTCTACTTCGTCTTTTTCCAATTTCTCATTGGCTAGCGGGGCATTTCAAGACAGAAGACAATGGAAAAAGAAACAATTATATCTGTCACAAAGAATCAATGCTACAGAAGCTGGGTTTAAAATAGGACCAAGAGGGTAACCCCTGATGCATCCTTTTCTAAGTTCCAGTAATAGACACATAAAAGGCAAAAACTTTGAAAATTCCCAATGCAGAAAAGTATGACTGACAGCCAATTTCCAGAACGTGGGAAGGATTTCTTCTAGCTAAAAGCATAAGAGAACTGGATTGAAAAGTAACGAATAACCTACTGGGCTAGGCAATACTTGCCTGATCCGGAAGTGGGTAAGGAGACATTAATTATCTTCTCACTTGTCTGTCACTATCATTAAAAACAAAACAAACTAAAGACCAAGTCTTGCAGAATTTGGGAAAACTATCACTTTTGGTTATGAGTGCTACCTTTAGAAATCCAAAAGACTGACCCTCAACTTCCCTTTTAACGCAACACTTTCTTTATCCAAAGGTACAGAGCTATTCTCAAAAGTTCCACAGAGCTGGAGCACATGTGACTAAAGGTAAACCATTTTCTTGTGGGAGACAAACTTTTACCAGTTCCCACAAAATCATCTGGGAAACCAGATTCTCCAGCAGAATTATCTGTGGGAACCCTGGAAATACAGATTCTCCATTTGCAGAGATTTTGAATTCATTCTATTTGAAGAGGGGCCTGAGGACTTATATTTCATCATATGCTGCAAGTGATTAGAGTAACAGCACTGTGTGTGGAAGTCACTGATTTAAGGTTCAGGACAGATATATCCAGGATACTTTTCCTTCATTTCTCTGAACTCTGAAATTATAGTATTGCTTTCTATATGGTTTCCATCTATCACGAATCACTTATTTCTTGATGATGAAAATTAAGTCCAATATAGCAATTCCCCTGGACACTTTGTCCGTTATTTCCCCAGTGAAATTTTTAGCAGGATAAATGGAAATTTTATCAAAACTGTGTTATGCAAGATGGAATTTCTCATATTTTTACATAGCTGAAAGTTCACTACCATACATTATTTAATATTTTAACCTTATGGTGTCTCTGTCTATAGTTACATTTACATCCTCTATTTAGTTTTAGTCCAAATTTCACCTTCAGATTTGTTATACTCCGTGGACATATATTGCCACCTCCCTTTAGTCACTAAAATATACTCAAAAATAAAATAGATCTTTTCATTGACTTTTCCATATAGGTGTCATGCTTCAGCAAATATCAGTGATACATATGAGATTCTCTTTACATGCGGTGATAAAATTTCCTATTGATTTTGTTTGTTATCATACTCTACCTCTGATTAGATCTACCTGTGGTTTCTCCAAGATACACTCTGATATGCTTGCTTGGAGAGAATTTCAAACATGTATATGCCTTTAAATAAGAACAGAAGTAAGTGAAATCTGGAATTTAATATGTATTTAATAAGAGAGAAAGTGTAACTATCATAAGCAAACCTATCATAGAGAGATTTTACTTTTTGGCTTTTATCAAGGAAATGATATTTGCTATAAAATCAAATTAACCTTATGATAGAACTGTACAAGCTGTTTAACTTTTCAGATTACATCAGAACCTTAATTCTATCATTGTAGACATGTGAAGAAATTGACATAATATTATCAAGCATAATTTAATAAAAATAATTTTCACCAATATCAGGAAACTACTATCATGGTACCAGAAAGACCAAATAGATTGGCTGAATGTCATTCAGTAATATGCTGACTGTAATATGAGAGGACTTCAAAATCTAGACAGAACAGGTTTGCTAAGGTTTATGTTTAATATTTTATTAATTAAAAATATTATATCTTATGAAAATCAAGTACAATTTTTAACATATTGTAAGATATAACTTTATAGTAAAACAATCTCACATAAATGTATTTTTCTTTTTAAAATGTTTATCAATACATAATGATTTTACATATTTCTGGAGTATATATGGTATTTTGCTATATGCATACATTGTATAGTGATCAAATCAGGGTGATTGTGATATAAATCACTTTAAACATTTATCATTTTCTTGTATTGGGATCATTCCAAATCTTTCTTCTAGCTATTTTGAAATGTACAATAAATTATTCTTAACTATAGTCACCCTACTGTGCTATTAAACACTAGAACTTACTCCTTCTATGTAACTGTGTTTTTGTCAATTCAGGTAAAATATTTCAAAGAAATATTACTTGAGTTAAAATGATTTCTGGTTATAAACAGTTATGACTCTAAAGAAATATGATTGATGAATTTTAATAAATATACTAATACATGATCATTTATATGAGTGTTTTTCCTTTGAAAGTATTTCTTTAAGGAAGCCTACTTATTTATTCTTACAGAGATGTTATTACTCAAAATATTTAGGTAACTTCTTGAAAATTGCTCTCTGTGCCTATAGCACATGTATTTAAATATCAATAATGGTGAAAAATATGTCTCTTGAGAGCCAATTTAATTTTTAAAGCATCTCAGAATTATCTGGAGGCAAGCATTAGGAATCGATTTGATGATCAAGCCAAATGTTGGCATGGGTCAGAGATAAATCTAAAGTAATGAAAACTAATTTAGTTGCACAGTTTATAACCTACTTTTATGGTAAGTCTCCTTTGCCCCCAAAAAAATTACAAAATAATTTTGGGAATGGGCAGCATTTTTAAAGTAAGTATATGGAACATAAAATACCTCATGAGATTTCTCAGAATGGTGAGTATAATCAATCTTATTACCAAAGAGGCAATTACATGACTTCTAACACGATGCCTGACACATAGCAGAAAAGAAAATGCTAGTGGAATAAGAAGCACAATCATTAATCAAATAATACTTATCACAGGAAAAAATAATTTAAACAAGCCACAGTGCTTTTTAAAGGCACTTTTAAAAAGTACAAAAATTCTTGACATACAAAAAACTTTTTTATTGAGTTACCCAGAAGAAGGTATAAACCATAATATACATACTTCATTTATATGACCAATACATACAGTATTTTTTTACCAATACATATTCATATTTTTACTTTTATTCATAATACTTAAATTTTACTAGTACATACATTTTCTACTTAAAATAGAATTTCAAATAAGAAAAATAGAAATAGTTTAGCAGTGTTTATGGGCTGTGTGAATACCTGCCCTTTAGTAGACATGCAACACTGGTTTTAACTTATTAGATTCTCTAGCTAAATAAAGAAACTTATTATTTAAAAGTTATTTAATCTCAGCTTTAATATTTAAATATTTTTAAAATGCTATGGCTCCTGCCCACTTGTGCAGTTTAGCCTGTCTCTTGCCATCCAGCCTAAGACATGGGCATTTTGAACTGCTTACCTTTCTCTGCCCTTTGAACATGAGTTTCCCTCCTGACAATTCCTACTCATCTTTCAAGTTCAACTTACTTCCTCTGTGAAATTATAACAAAATCACACAGACACTTTTAGTATCCTCTTCTCTAAAATTATATAACGTCACATTCATACCTGTATTATATTGATTGAATATTAATATTAATTATTGAATGTTATAATTGAATATATACTATATAGTCAATTAATATTATACTTGATATAGTATATATTAAATAATTGATGATATAATCTATATATTTAATCCACAGTGAAATCTTTCTAATATATACCTTGGGCCATAATTCAGCTTAATATTATTATAAACACAATTCTTAAAATCATTCTCAATTTGTAAAATAGTATACTCTCCAGTAACTGATTCTTAATGGAGAGTTTCATTATTCATTGTTTCATTTAAAAAAATTCACTGAATCCATAAATATGTACTCATTTAGGCTTTTTCTTTTTTAAAAATCTCTTATATCTCAAATGATTTACTTTCTTTGTCCATTGTATATGCTATCATACTCTACAATGAAACACACATAAGTAAAAAACATTAATCTGTAACTATGTTTAATTCCAGAGACTTTCCCCAAAGCAGTTTTGGTAGGGAGATAAAATTGATTTTCCAGACTTTTAGCTGCGTATAAATAATCATTTTTTTCATGTAATCCCCAGGTTAGTGTTTAATTTCTATATTTTCATTAAGAGTATAGGGCTGTCTTAGTTTATTAAAAAACTTAAAACCCTCTCTGCTTTGGTGGAACAGGTCTGTATTAGTTCATTCTCGGGCTGCTCATAAACACATACCCGAGACTGGGTAATTGATAAAGGAAAGAAGTTTAATTGACTCACAGTACAGCATGGCTGGGATGGCCTCAGGAAACTTACAATCAGGGCAGAAGGGGAAGCAAACATGTCCCTCTTTACATGGTGGCAGCAAGGAGAGGTGTCAAGCAAAAGGAGGAAAAGCCCCTTATAATGCCATCAGATCTCCTGAGAACTCACTCATTATCAGGATGCGAACAGCAGGAGGGTAATCATCCCCATGGTTCAATTACCTCTCACTGGGTCCCTCCCACAACACCTGACACGTGGGGATTATGAGAACTATAATTCAAGATGAGATTTAGGTGGGACACAGCCAAATCATATCAAGGACTTTTCGGTTTCTAGTTAGTTTTGCTTAAAAGAACTATTTGTCAATAATTTTCTATTGCTGACAGCAATGTTTACAAAATCATTCCTTTCAAACATGACCTTTTTTGGACCTACATTATTTACCAAATTTATTTATGTATTTATTTTACTTTATTTTATTCTTTTAAATAAACTACAAGTAAAAGAGAACAAAAGTTTTAAAGAGCTAAATATTAGTTTTCTTCCTATTACTATTTGGCATCAATCGTAATAGAAAAAGTGTATATGTTTTATTTTTAAAAAGCATATTAATTTTATCAAACAGCTACTTGAGGAAAATGATTCTTCATGTGAAAAAGTTATTTTAAGGAGAATCTTCTTTGAGTGCACAATGTAGTTTTTTTCAGTCAATGTCATTTGGTTTCTATAAAAATACTTAGTTAACTGAATTACCCAGAAATGAATACTACCTTCTACTTTTCAATTGCTCAGTCTTCATGGATCAGAACTGAGTTATACCAGAAAAAGGAAAGCAAGAAAAGAAAAAAGGAAGAAGGGAAAAAGGAAAGAAAGAAAGAAACAGGGAAGGATAAAACAAAAGAAAGGGGTGCGGGGAAGGAGAGAGAGAAAATATTTGCAGTTAAAATAAGCTGGGAATTTGGCCTTCTGTACTACCAGGAAAAGAAATGATGATTTCAGTTGAAAATAAAGTGCTGTGGTTGATTACTGACCAGAAAAGCAGAAAGTCTATGACTGTTTAGTCATGTCAGCAAAATGTCATCTTTGACATGCAGAAGAGAAATTAGAGGAGAAAATAAAAGGTCATGCAACAATAGTAAAACAGAGAGGATAAAAAGAAAGTTCCAGAGTTGAGAGGAAATAGCAAACAACAAATAATTTATCAAATGAAAATAAAGAGAGCTACCAAGAATTGGTCAAGAATACAATTTTTCTGTATTATGACAATTTTAGTAACTCTTATCATTTTTTGGAACAGAACTGCTGCTACTCTGCCTGTGGTGGAGAACAGAAAAAGAAGACTAATCAAGGGAGTAGATTAATTCTAGCATTTTGTGAAGCCTTTCAGGTGGGTTTGGGGAGCAAAAATTATTGAATACATATTGTATGTTAGACATTGCATAAAATGCTTCTTATAATTAGCTCTTCAAAAATCCCCCCAGCCTCCGAATTACTGAAAAAAAGAGAAGAGGATAAAATTTAAATATAAATATTATACGTAAATATAAGCATTGTATGGGTATGTGTATGTGTGTATTTATACATGCAGAGGGGGAGAGAGAGAGTTGAAGTGTACAGACTCAGAAGTCATACTGTTTGCGTTCATACATAGCTCCACTAATACCATGTTCCAAGGGAGGAATCATTAAAATAGCTTTCCAGAGTGCAAAATTACCAGCATTTTTTTCTTAAAAATGTACGTTAATTTGTATTTTTATTCCATAGTATATCTATGAATACTTTAAAATGAATATAATATTTAAATTTCCTCAACATTGAGTAAAAGCAATGATTAAAAAATGTAGACACACTCCCTACATTCTCAAGTATAGGAAATCTGAGTTTTCCATTACGGTAGAGTATACATGATCTCAATTTTTTTTTAAAGAAACTATAAATAGAAGTATAATCACTTCTCTACAATACAGAGACTGTTCTTTTCCAATGCAAGGAATCTCTAACTTAGAAATACTCTTGTTCTTTATTACGTTCCAGTAAAACTGTAATCAATATCTTTGTATATATTTATCCACTTTTCTTTTGTAAATCCAAAGGAAAAATTTCTAAAAGTAGAGTTGATTATTAGATCAAAGGGTTAAATTCATACTTGAGGAGATTTGTTTACCTTCCAGAAAGTTTGTACTTCCCCAACAAGTGTGTAAAGATATCTTTCCTCACACTCTTTTCAGTAATGAGTTTTGTTAAAGGTTCTAATTTTTACCAGCATAAGTTAAAAATAATATTGGTTTGGTTTGGATTTTGACCACTTCATTGAAGTATGACTGATATACAAAAAACTAAATACATACATATACATATACATACATATATATATATAGAGAGAGAGAGAGATGAGTTTGGAATCTCACTTAATCCTTAATCTTGCTAGCAGTGCTTAAAGTTTCCCAATATTATCCCTGTTTTACAGACGAGAAAACTGGAATTAATAATGAAATTTGAAATTTTAATTGACTTCAAATTCGTAATTTTCACTATATCAGGCTCCCTTTTAAATAAGAAACTCTGTCTTCAGTGTATGTTTTCATAGAAAGCAGTCAATGAAAATTAAGATGGTTATAAACACCAGTATGTTGAACATAAACTTTGGGACTAAAGGGAAAAAAAGGAGGAAACTAACACTTTAGTAATTGCTACATAAATTATAGAGCTTAATCCTTAAAGCTACCTAATCAATAGTATAATTCTTCATGTTTTATAAATAGCAATAGGTTCCCTTTTAAACACCAACTACATATATATATATATGTTTTAAGTCATTATATATTAAATAACTTAATCTTCAAAATGATTACTTTGAAACTGAAATAGCTTCCACAGTAAAAGATTTTCAAATTCCATCCTAAGAATATTTATGATGTTATATCCATTTTCATTTTAGTAGATTTTATGCTAAATATGTAATGATTCATTTATATTTTGTTTTTGAAGATTAAATACAAAATAAATGTTTAAATATAAGCTTTGTGTGTGTATGTGTATGTATGTATTTATATATGCAGAGGGAGAGAGAGCGAGAGAGTTGAAGTGTACAGACTCAGAAGTCAGACTGTTTGTGTTCATACATAGCTCCACTAATACCGTGAAATTTTGGGCAAATTCACTTATTAATTCAGTCATTAATTTAACACTTATTGACCATTGTTATATGTCAGGAACTGTTCTAGATGATCTCTGCCTTCATGAAGCTCACCTTACAGCTGGTGGGAGGCCAACAATAAACACTAAACATAAATAAGTAAATTATGTAGCATAATAAATAATGTTAAATACAACAGAATGAAACAACAAAGTGGGTTAAGAGAGATGAGGAATGGGATATAGTAGAGAAAACAGATATATGTAGGCTAGTCAGGATAAACTTCATGGCAAGGGTGATTTGAGAAAATAATGAGGGAATGAGTGTTAACCAAGAGAGTAGTAGAGAAAGAATGCTTCAGGCTCAGGCACTAGAGGGCAAAAGGCCTAAAATGTGAGACTGTGCAGTGCTTGAGAAGTGGGAAGGAGTTATCTGGGCGGCTAGAGGAAAGTTAGCAGGGGAAAAATAACTGGAAATGATCAGGGTGGCAAGGATGGAGCTGGGGTAAATAGTAAGGGTAAAAACAGCAAGACCTGTTGGCAAGATAACTGCAGTATCCCCGAAGAAAAGTAACAGCAGTCCATACGGGGGCAGAAGCAGTGGAGGTGTTGAAAACTGGTCAGATTCTGGATTCATGAGCAACGTCTTCTTAATGTAAGTTACTCACTCCTGAAAGTTAGACTTTCTGCACAAAACATAATCTCATTATTTTAAATATTAAAACCATAATGTATTACCAAAACACAATAACTAAAACACAATAGAAAGCTGTGTGCAAGTAATAAATGATTATGTCAGGGTACAAAATGCTTTCTGACAGCCAAACAATTAATACAAATGTTGACAAGGGTTTGTTTTGTCAGTGATTTCACCTGTTAGCACCAGAAAAAAATCTGAAGGTACATTTTCTTTGTTGAGATTCTTTTAAATGCCTCCGCATGATTCTGACGTTTTATAAATTGTATGTGGAATGTATTCAAGATTTTCCCACACATTGTTTTGTTAATGTTAGTTAACAATGTTGTGTTAAAATATTTGTTAACATACATTGCTAAAGGGTTAAAAAATATTTTATTGAATTGAGTTTTGTGGATGTGGATGTGGATATAATTTTTCCTACGTAATATTCATGTGAAAAACATTGTTTTGAGAGACATGTATATTCCTCAAGGTTTGGCTTAAAGTCAAAAGGTGCTTTTTCTCCAGGAAAGTGTTAACCAAGGAGATGTTCTGCAGATTATACCTGTATTTTGAGAATCCTGCCAACAGGATTTCCTCATAAATCGGGGTTGGAATGTGAGAGAAATACAACAGTCAGGAATGACTCTAAGATATTTGGCTTAAGAAAACAGGACCAGTAGAATTGCCATCATATGAGATGGGGAAGTTTGTGGATGAAGCATATTTGACTGGGGGTGCACTTCAAGATTTCTATTTGGGATTCATTATGTCAGAAATACCTATTAATATCTAATAGAGATGCAAAGTACATGAATATTTTAGTATGGAATATAGAAAAAAATTTTGAGTTCGGGATATTAATTTGATACTCTGCTATATAGATAGCATTTAAAATGTTTGGTGATCAGAAAACCAAGAATGAAATATAGAAAAGAAAAGAACTAAACCCTGAGCATACTAACATTCAACTTCCTGGACAAGAGAAGGAACCATCAAAGGAGGCTCTGGTAGGCAAAACAATGTCTCTGAGCCTTCGTCTATTTTCTGCTGCTATAGCAGAATATCACACTCCGGGTATCTGATAAAGAAAAGAAGTGTATTTCTTATAGTTCTAGGGGCTGGGAAGTCCAGTATCAAGGGGACACATCTGGTGAGGGTGAACTTGCTGCATCATAAAGTGGCATGACTTGAGGCATGATGAGACAGAAGGAGAATACAAGCCAAATGTCTCTTCCTCTTTTTATAAAGCCTCTAATCCCATCATGGGGGCCTCACCCTTATGACCTCATCTAACTCTAATTACCTTCCAAAGGCCCCATATTCACATACCATCAACATATGAATTTGAAGATTCAGTTTCCAACACATGAACTTTGGGGACACATTCAAACCATAGCACTCCTCCCAAATGTCTACATCCTAACCTCAAGAACCTGTGGCTGTGTCATGGCACAATATAAAGCAGAATTAATGTTACAGATGGATTTATGGTTGCCAACCACTGAGTTTAAAATCAGGAGGCTATACTGGGGTTTTTAATAAAACAAACCAGAGTCTGTGGCTATTTAGGGGACCAAAAGCTGCAAGAAAGATGCTTAAAATGACACTTGTTAGTGATGAAGCAGGAGAGCTAATTTAATCTGAACGTGTAGGGAAAAACAACTTCCAGCAAAAGGAAACACTTTCCAGGAAGCAAGTTTATTTTGCCTTTCCCTATTCACTGTTTGTGTCTGAACATTCAGAGGAAGTTTGCGCTTCAAGTAGAAAGTAGGCCAAGGCAGCAACAGCTACTAGGTGTGGCCGTTTCCATGAATGCAGAAAAGAAAAGGCACTGGAGTCGGAGCTAATGAAAGAGGGTGAAGGTGGCTCCATGGAGGAAAAGGATGATGGCAATTGACACTGACGTGAACCTGAAGGGGGATTTCTGGTCACCTTCCAAAGTTAAGCATAAAAAAAATGTTTTTTTCTAGAGTTGGTCCTTGAAAAGAGTTAACTTCCTCTCACTAATGACAGGCCCAGCATGGGTTGGGAGAATATTTTAATACTGCCTTGTAATCCTGGAAAAACTGTGACTGTTACAGTCTGAATATAGAAGCAAGTATATCCCAAAGATTCATACACCATATACAAGCAAAGGACAATGATAGTAGCTGATATGAAAAAGGTTTTACAGTCTGAGTTGTCTGAGAGTTCTCAGTTTCAATATTCAGCCTATATCCTTACTATTTTGTGTGTTGTTACTTTTTATAAATTTAACCCCCAAATACAACTTTTTATAAGAGTGCATGTATTAGTCCATTTTCACACTGCTGATAAAGACATACCCAAAGATGAGCAATTTACAAAAGAAAGAGGTTTAATTGGACTTGCAGTTCCACGTGGCTGGGAAAGCCTCACAATCATGGCAGAAGGCAAGGAGGAGCAAGTCACATCTTACATGCATGGTGGCAGGTAAAAAAAATGAGAGAGAGCTTGTGCAGGGAAACTTCTCTTTTTAAAACCATCAGATCTTGTGAGACTTATTCACTATTACAAAAACAGCACAAGAAAGACTTGCCCCCGTTATTCAATTACCTCCCATTAGGTCCCTCCCAAAACGTGGGAATTCAAGATGAGATCTGGGTGGGGACACAGCCAAACCATATCAGTGCATATACCTCATTTCAAATAAAAAATGTTGAAAGCAGAAATATGCTGTCTGATATTATGCCACAAAGTAATTAGACAGAAATATTACTGTAAAATAATATGGAGATGAATGTTAAATAATATCCATATTAAGGAGCTTTTATTAGGATTAGCAGTGATGCAGACAAAGCATGTAACAGTCATTTACATGTTTATAGCACTTAATGGATACAGTTTTAATATTATTAGATGGAAAGTGTCATTTCAAGTACAACAGAATTGATAATGGCCAAAGTTTGTCTTGTAAGTATAATAAAACCATAAAGTCCAATTTCCCACAAAAATAAACACAAACAACAAAAAAATTTCTTCCTTGGGAAATATCATATCTGGAAATAAATTGAACAAGAAATTCTATGCCAAAACATCAAAGCAGTACTTGTCCTTATGTTAGGTACCTCTAACCTTCTAGGCACATCTCTAATGGGTCTTCCACATAGCCTCATGCATTTATCGATGCCTTTTCCATTGAGATCCTACTTATAAAAACTGACATGATGCAAGTCTGTTTAGGCTCCATCAGAGTAAATCTAGTATTCACAGTACCAATACCCTTACTTGAGTTATAAATTTATCCTAATTTGCCAAGTGCAAAACTATTGAAATATACATTCTCTATCATGCGTGTAAATATTCTTCCAACATTTGTATAAAAGCATTTGACAGTTTAAAATTTTTATGTCCCTTTTTTATTTTAGACATCATATTCAGTGTCATGCAGTTCAGATGTAAATTGTGAATAAAGTGTTAAAATTCACTCTGTGCATTTACAAAGTCATATTGCCCCTTCCCCTCTTGTTTAGGCTATCATGTTTCCAATCACAGCAGTTACTGTGATTGCTCATGCAAAAGCCTGCACCTGTGACCACTTACAAAAATCATACATTGGTATGTACTAAGAATCAGAATATTCATGAGCTATGCATGATTTTTTTTCAAACTAATACAAAACTGAGAGGCTGTAGAAAAAGCCCACTATTTGCCTGTAATAGCCTGTCAAATAAACACACAATTTGGCCTTTCCTTATCTCCTACAGGTATCATTTTCAGGATGTGATGCTTTTGTCAAAGATAAGATAGCAAGTCTATATTCACACTGTCATCTCTCATCAGTATTCTGCAGGATTTTTTTGCCCCTAGAAGAATCACTGTCACTTTTCACATTTTAACACCCAGCCATTAACGTTTTCGTATATGCAATCACATCAGGAACTTCTTCATCTGCATGTGTCAAAAGGAAAATGTAAAAGATGTATATTTCATGACATAATAACATTCTAC
Organism: Macaca fascicularis; assembly: GCF_037993035.2. Taxonomy (NCBI): domain Eukaryota; kingdom Metazoa; phylum Chordata; class Mammalia; order Primates; family Cercopithecidae; genus Macaca; species Macaca fascicularis. The sequence continues at coordinate 94,556,283 of NC_088385.1, forward strand.
AAATTTCATAATGGAATTCTGCAACCTTTGGAGAAATTTTTCATCAGACTGACCCAATAGCTGGGTCTTTCCCGTATGTGAATGTGCTGCTTCATGGTTTATTTCCAGCTTAATTTTTTGTCAAATTATCTCTCTTTCTATCGCATCTCTTTATCAGAAGATACCTTATAAGGTGCCTTTATTGCTTCACCTATGCATTTAGTTAAAACTTTAATTTTTAGGTTGAATATTAAGAGATAAAAGAGAATTCAAAATTATTCAAAGTATATCCTATTTAACCTAATATAAAATTTCAGTTTGAATAAACAAGTTATCTTTACATGAAGAACATGGCCTCAGAAAATCTGATCTGATCTGATCTAGATCTTATCAGACCTAGAATCTGATCATCAGGACTGCTATGGACTGTTGCATAGGGTGCATACTTAATAACCACTAAAGGACAAGATAAACCTGGCATGTAAACCAGATGCCTGGCCTCTAGAGCCAAGCATCACAGGATTTTTGTGAGTGTCGAAATTATGCACATCAAGTTCCCAACCCAAAGGTTGTCATATAAGAAATGTGTATTTTTATTGGTTTCCTATTATTGCTGCAAAAAAATACCATAAAATCAGTGTTTTGAGACTAGGTAAATTTATTCTTTTACAGTTCTAGAGGTTGGAAGTTCAAATCCATTTCACTGGATGAAGTCAAGGTGTCAGTGGGGTAGTTCCTTCTGTAAAGGAACTTGTCTTGTTTTCTTTGCCTTTTCTGGCCTTTAGAGCTACAGGCCTCACCGTCCGTTGGTTCATGGTGCCCTCCTCCACCTTCAAAGCTAGCAGCAAGCTTCTTCAAATCTCTCTCTGCCTCTATGATTACATCATTTTCTATCTCTCTGAGCTCCTGACTCCCTCTTATAAGATCCCTGTTGATCTCCTCAGACCCACCTAAATAATCCAGGATAATCTTCCCACTTCAAGATTCTTAATCACATCTGCAAAGTCCTTTTTGCCATATGAAGTAATATATTCACACATTACAGGGATTAGAACATGGACATCTTAGGGGGCCACTTTTAAGCCTATATCAGTGGTCAATAAATAACATTTATTATTTTCAGCAATAGTAAATAAATTGAATGGTTGGGTGGTGGTGGTAGTAGTAGGAGGGGGAGGAGGAGGAGACAAGTTATAGCTTAAAACCCTGTATAATATTTTTTAAAAAATGTTTCCTCTCTGTACAAATCTTTCAGATCAGCCTGCAATGGGAAACAGATTTCTCAGCCTCATTTCAATCCTTTGATTTTAGTATGTCTTAGACAGCTAGCATATTAATCCATCATGATTTAATAGAGAGATAATGTAAATAAGAGTGATAAATGCATCCTCTTTATATCACTGGAACTCAGTAAATCCTTGAAGTAATGATGCATGAAATGAGTGCATTTTTATGGGAAAGAGGAAGAAATGAAAATGGAAAGATACATATTATAATATGTTATCTTCAGAGATACGATACCTAAGAACAAGTAGGAAGAGGAGGAGAAAAAGGAAGGAGGGAAAAGAGGCTATTTGCTGGCTTACGATGTCTAGGCTCTCTTTTTAACACATTGATTTTGTTAAAAATCACAGCTTTATAAAGTAGGTACTATTATTCCAATTTTACAAGTAAAGGAACTGAAACAATGAGCATATTATTTTGGACCTGGTATATAGTCCAGGTGCCTAATGAGCAGTAAGCCCCAACAGAAACCTGTGGCTTGTCAAAGGGCAGCATTTTCTCTAAACTCTAAACTCCTACGGCACACAAAGGGGCGTTGTCACTGCCTGTGGGGAGTAGGAGAGAGAAGATGCAATCAGTTTTTCAGTATGGGGACCTCACTTACCTTTCTAAGTTTGATTTCACCAAGTTCCTTTTATCTGAGATGGGATGGGAGAGCAGAGAGGAAGGTACATAAAAACTGAAATACTCTAGTGAAAATTTGGGTATTTATTTGATTAAAATAACTTCTTTTTTTAGGTCTGAAAGTCAATAAATGTGCTTTATAGGAAATTTGTAAAATGTGGAAATGTACAAAATAAAAATAATAATAATCAGATGATACCTTCCCCTTTTTTAAATACAGAATTAAGATGCTTGATATCCTGATTATTTTCTGAAAATATAAGTTATCCTTGGTGAAATTTAAATAGAAGTGAGTCTGAAGGCAGGCATTCAGTAGTCTTTATAATGTGAAATTTGTGAAGATCACAGTACTCTGAGAATTTGATGAAAACTTGAAGAATGCACTCTAATGCAATATAATAATTTCAGGGGTTTTCATTAACAACCTTTTTCATATTCATCTGAGGCTAAAAAGCTTTACTCTAGACAATTAAAATCACCTCCACCAGACTCTGCAGTGGAAACCTGGAACACTGCCATCACTTGGCATTATTATTTTCACAACAGAACACCAAATGGTCTTATTTTAATAGAAAAAGACTTTCAATCTTCCCAATTATACTAGTTAGAAGAATATAGCTTTTTGTTAAATGCAGATCTTATATGCTCATCTCTATGAGAAACTTATGAAAATGAAGTAGAGTGCTAAGAAAGAAGTAACTGAATTTGAGGATTACATTTGATTAGTAGTTTGTTTAAAAAGTGGTGTTTTCTTATTTTAATGTATTCTCATTTATGGAAAATACGGAAAGTATAAAAAGTGCAAAGAATGAAAAATTAAACATACTCCAACAAATTAATAGTAAACTTTATTATAAATTATTTTGCCTTCTCTTATTTGTAAATAATTGAAATTATATTATACATAATTTTTATTACGTATTTTAAGTTAAATATATACCATCAGCATTTGTTTATGTCACTAAATATTCTCTGAAGTCATTTTTAATAATATTGTTTCATATAAAAGTACTATGATTTATTTAAACAATGTCAATTCAGTTGTACCCTATATTACACATATATGTACTGTGTTTCTTTTTATAGATAAAGATTCATGTAGGTCTCCAGGAATGGAATTACACTAACATTCTATTAGAGAATCCACCTATTGTGTCCTCTTATAAAATATGTTTAGTTTTTTTATTTTGTTTTTACCTGTGTGTCTAGATACTTTAAAAGTTAAAGTATCTTCCCTTGAACCAAGACACACAGTTCCCCTCCCCTGAATTATTTAGTAAAAACAAATTCTACTGGTCTTTCTAGGAATTTCAATTTTGTATATACTTATTGGCATAGTATTTTCCTTTCCACCTGCCTTTTCTTTCTTCCTCCTTTGACTCCTTCTTTCTTTGTTCCAACTAAATAAAAAGAGATAATACTTAATCATTCATGCCTTACCATTTGCAATTAATATATCAAGTTCTTTTCAACTCTGAATAAATAAATCAACTTCTTTTATTTTCATGACTGCTGATTGCTAAATGTATAAGCTACCATGATTTATAGAATTAATTACAATTTTAGGCCTTAAAGTTGTTTAAAATCTTGCATTGATACATAAATTAACATCTTTGCACATGTGTCTTTGTACAAATATATAAATGTATCTGCAGGTTAAATTACAATTGTTCTAGCAAAAGGCATGATTTTGGTTCATGTTATACAGTATGCCTCCAAAAAATGTGCATCAATTTATATTTCTACTAACAATACGTGAGAGTTAATACTTCTCCAGGTCAATACTAAATTAATTTGTTGAAATTGTCTTTGAAAAAGAACCTTGATTGGTCTTTTGTATTGCTATAAGTCACTCATTTTTTTTCTGATTTTCTTATTCATTTTATTTTCATATTTTTTATTGACTAGTTTATCTTTCCCTTAAGGATTTATCAGAGCTCAATGTATAACAAAAAAAATTTAAACTACAACAAAATATCCCTTTATAATGTGTGTCACAAAGTATTTTAAGCTTTACTTGTTTTGGTGTTTTTTATGTCAGTTTTTGTTTTTATTGTTGATGCTGTTCTTTTATTTAACTTTTATGTTATTAGTTTTATCATTATTCTTGTCTATGGCTTATATCTGTTGATTCTTTCTTGAAAATAAAGAGGTAAAGATTTATAATGAAGCACTGAACATATACTTCTGAGTTATGAAATAAAACAAAAGCCATCTCCTGGAACATTGCATAGCAGGAAAGTCAATGTATCATTTTGAAGGTAGGCACATGTTTAATAAAAATCTAACAGCAAAAACTACTTTTTTCTACCTCAGCTTCCTGACCGTAATGTCTCTGCATGGTTCAATAGATTCTTGGACTAACTGGCATCAGCTCCTTCTCAAACTCCTAACTTAAGTTTCTTTATTTTTGAAGCCTGTGGATCTTCCTTTTGTGCTTCAAGTTTGGCTCTATTTTTAAGAGTTTTGTTGTAAGTTTCAGTGTTTCATCTATGACCATGTGTGATGGAGATATATGAGATAACAGAAACTTAGTTAACATATATATCAAAATATTCTGATTTTCAAAAATAGGCATATGAGAAGTAGAATAATTGGTTTGTTAATTTATAAAAACTCCAAGTATTTATATGTAAATTTCAAAGTTGAAAGCAAAGTATTTTTAGTTAGGATTTGGTAAAGACAATAAAACTATACGAAGAATAATTAAACAGACATAATGGAATTATAACTCCTTTAGTTAACTGTTACAATAGTTACAATATATGACTACATAAAAGCTCAATAAAGACAGTTATCTAGGATAAATGATATTCCAAGCTTATGCCTAGGCTACATGACTCAATTTACCCACGATGTGTTAGTATTTGAAGATGATCAATGAACTGAAAACTATAATGAAACTTAATGCTCCTCCCCTACCCCCAGATACTCTTCTATCCTCAGCTGAAAAGAAACATTTGAAATCACCCCATAAATATGATTGTCCTGAGCTCACGGTTCATGGAAAACTCCCATTATAACTCTCATTGAAGAGTAAATCAAAATAAAAAAGAAAACATTTCAGGCCACACACATAAATAGACTACCAAAATTGGGGAATCAGTAATGCAACAATGGAACCACATACACCAGAAAAATATGACAAATATTATAAAAATAAATATGCTTAAAATGTCCAAAGTAATTTCAAAAATAAAACAAGAGGACAATATTTTTAAAGCAAACAAAGTTCTAAAATAACACAATAGTAAATCTTCAAATAAGAACTGAAGCCAATAAAACAGATACACAACGTGTCAGTAATACACTAAACTTAGACAATGAGATAAAGATACATGATTAATTAAAAGCTGAACAATCCTTTACCCTCCATCTTCCCCTATCCAATTATTATTCTTATTATTTTTTAAGACAGGGTCTCTGTTACCCAGGCTGGAGTTCAGTGGTGTGACCATGGCTCACTGCAGCTTGTAACATCTGAGCCAAAGCCATCCCCCTGTGTCAGCCTGATGAACAGCTAGGACCACAGGTGCGTGCCACTATGCATTCCTAATTTTTTCGTTTTAATTTTTTTAGAGACACGATCTTGCTGTGTTGCCCAGGCTGGTCTCAAACACTCGGCCCCAAGCAAGCCTCCCACCTCAGCCTCCCAAAGTGCTTAAATTATAGGTGTGAGCCACCACACCCAGCCTCTTGCAATGATGTTTGAGCCTACATATGCAGTCACGATGTGGGGATTGCTGGTCAAGGGAGCTGCTACACCAGAAACATTTACTTTGTATTTTGCATGAGTGAAAAATGTCTTTTGTGTATGTAAGGAAACTAATATTTTACAAATAGCATCTGACATGAATTACCATTATTAGTGTATGAGAAATCATAATCAGATGATGAAGAACAGGACCAGACCACCAGTTGAATGAGAATGGGGCAGAGGAAAGAGTCAGAGGTGATTCTGGGTTTTCTGGTAATATGACTGTGAAGGATGTCCTAGCTACTGTGATACCCAGAAATCATTGCCTTTCACCAGGTTAGAGAATATAAGAAAATTAGATTTTAAGGTAGTGGTGCCAGACATGTTTATTTGTAAATATAATGTGATTATAGTTCTTACGGGAAAGTCAAGAGACAGTTAACAATACTGATCTGATGACAGGACAAAGCTATGCTTCAGGACTTTTAATCTGACAGCAGCACTATCTCAAAGATATCATTGACTAGAGATGGGCAACTAAATTGGAGGTGGAGGGCAATAAAACAGTTTAAGCAAGACATATGAAGGCATAAGTGTGTGGCACTTAAAGTGAAGAAAATATGACTGGGCATTTTAGAATGCAGACTTCTAGGCTTTTCAATTTATAGATTGTGAGTGGCAAGAAATTGAGAAAAAAATAAACTTTCATAGACTGTGGGGCTATAAGTCAAAGATAATATTGGGGCATTGAGCTTAAGTGACAAAGAAGCTGGTGCCACCATTCACAAAAAGGGAAATGAAGATACAGGAACAATTATTAGTAGACAGGTATGATGAAGTCATCAGCAAAAATTTGAGGTGGAGATGCCTATCAGTATGTGTGGAACAGGATTTCAAAACAAGGTCGATTTCACTATTAAGATATGTAAGTGTCCAAATAGATGCAGTAATTGTGCAATAGCAGAAGGTATTTAATATGTCCAAAAGAGAGTATAGACAGAGTAAAGGATGTGGGACAGTAGAAAAAAGACCAGATTATGAGGAACATATCTGATAGAAAAGATAATAAACATGATATGACAGTCACTCTGAGAAAAATACAGTAACTAACATTGTGTGACAGTCACTTTTCTGAACACTAGGCATACATTAATTCATTTAATTCTCCACTCAAATATATGAGGTAGGTGTTATCATTAGCTTCATTGCACAGAATAAGACACAGAGAACTTTAAGCAACTTCCTTAGGGTAACACCACTAGTAAAACTTGATCCAGGATTTGAACTCAGGCTTTTTCAAGCCTTCTGATCTCTTCAAGAATCTGATCTCTTAAATCATTGAGCAATGGTTGCTCTTTTAAAGTAAGGGAAAGGAGAGGGAAATACAACGCCAAAGAAATTGCAGTGAGCCTTTCCAAAAGTAGTGGATTGCAAAATAATCTACAAGGCAGATAACTCAAGAGGCATGCAGAGTAAAACAACAACAACTATAATGTTGGAGAGTTATGAGAAAACTTTATTTCTTTGATCAAGGAAGATGCTAAAATGAAGAGGGGATGAAGAATGAACATTTTACGAGTAAGCATTCAAGAGGTAACGTCTTTTGCATGTAGAAACTCAAAACATTGGGGCAGTCACATAAAAACTGTCACCTGGCAGAACCTCTGACCAACCTGTGCACTGGGAGGAGTGCGCACTGGGGTGGAACCTTGGGAAGTTTGTGCCATTTGCAGGGGGCAGAAGCCTGGCCCCTCTGGTTTTGGGTGATACCTGGGATTCAATCTGTGAGGCAAGAAGCCTACTAGCAGGACTCTCACTCCACTGAGAATTTTTTCCTTTTCATCCAATAAACCCTGCCCTTCTCACCCTTCAAGTGTCTTCGAACCTAATGTTTCATGGTTGTGTGACAAGGACCCCATTTTTAGCTGAACTAAGGAGAAAGTCCTACAACAATATTATGCACTGGAAAATGGCAGGAAACGATGGTGGCTTTTGTGGCAGAATAGCTCACAGAAGAAAATTTGGGGATCAATTAATATATGTGTTTAATAAATGAACAGATAAAACAATTTCTTAGGAATTTACTTAGCTCATTTGATTCTCACAACAAACTCATGAGATCAGGGCTATTATTAATTCTACTCTAAATGTGAGGGAAATGAACCTTAAGAGAAGTTACTAGTCATCAGTTTCTCAGCTACTAAGAGATGGAGCAGGGATTCAACACCAGCTACCAACTCCAATCTTGAGCTTTCCCTTACTAAAACCTTAGTTAGTATAATAAGCTGAAACCTGTATCAAATTATTAAGAAATAACCCAGTGTATTCATTAACAAATGTAGGAACTTGGCAATAGTCATGTCCAACCCCAAAGACTAATAATTTTTAAGTATGAATCCAGGGAAAAAACAAATGCTGGTTCTTGGACACTGAGTTTTTATAGAAGAAAAATACATTTAAATATTTTACAGTTTAATATGGTTGTTTTAAAAACATTTTATGTAAATAATGGATTCAGGAAGATAAAATAACATTGGCTACAGTAGCTAAAACGTTTTACCAGGAACTTGACATCGCTGGATTTTGCTTAAGGACTTTTTTAATGGTCTTTCTTGACTACAGAACAATTTAATACATTATAAAATTCTGAAGCTGCTCGAAATCTTTACACTGTTTTATTCTTTTATTTATTCACTGACTTGAAGCTATTGTATTCTTTGGTTTAGATTTTTTAACATCTGCATAATATTTGGAGTCACATATATTTGTAAGCAAGACATGAATTGTTCTTAATATTCAGAAAAAATAACAATTTGTTAGGGTTTCTTTAATACCAGAATAAGAAGTTTAAATATAGGTTGCTGCTGTCACATCTTGATTTATTTCTCATTGGAAATTAAAACATACATAGTTCTATCTATCATTATAGCCTAAAGGCTTTTTTTGTAGGTTAGCTTATGTTGTAAAGTTTACACTCTATTTGCATTCAATCTTCCTCATCAAAGGCTGTTTAAATATTCAGCAAAGCTTTAAGGCAATTTTCATTTGTATTAACTCTTTGGTTATTTATGCATCGAAATACAATGAAATTGATAAATTATAAATGAAACGATTGACTTCATTATGGGGGAAAAACTCCTCTATATTTAACAATATAACTCAAGATTTCAGTGGGATTTAAGAAGGTAAGTGTTTACTATATCAGCAGTTTGTATTTGGAGAGAATTTTTAGTTTTTATCAGCGAAAAATACAAACATTTATATACTCATTTTATTTATCCAGTTAGGCATTGATGATGGCAAGGTCCTCTGGCACAAAAAGACACGAGAAATGTTAAATACTGAAGTGATAGTGTGTATTTCTATTTTGTATTAATTTCAACTTAATTCATGACAATCCTTAGGCACATTCTCTCAGGTCGTTCTTACATGTTTTTTGTTTTTAATATGTGTCGTTTTTTATTTTGTTTATGGGAAATAAGAGCAATTCATTTCTATGTAGTTATTTTAACAAAAATAACCAGGAAGTTCTTTAGAACTGAACATCACCTTGTGGCCAGAACAACCTGAGATCTGGTTTGGGTTTTGTCACATGGTAGGCACAAGACTTCCCTGAGCATCAATTTCCTCATGCAGAAAATAAGGAAAGTGTCTGCATGGCTTACCGTCAAAAAACCATCCTATGAGGACCACAGTGAAAAGTATAAAGTGCCTAAAAATGGGACTTTCTTTGCATTTCTGTTGACCCTGAGTCTTCACTTCTTGGAGCATTTATTAAGTGAAAGTTTTCTCCAAATTTTTTAGTAGCTATCTTGTTCTGGTGCAGAATGATTCACGTGCATAAGAAACTAAGAGTTTTGCTACGCCAAAATTGGAGGGGGGGTGAGGATAAGGACATTGACTATTATTTGATAAGTTTGTCCATAAGGACAATGAATGATAACATATATGAGAAAAACCATGTTCTCAGAATATATGGTGCTGTCACCTGAAAAAATACAAAAGTGCTACTTTCTTTTTAAAAGTACATGTCTAAGACAGCTCTTTCACAAAATAACAGAGATCAGTAATACAATTTACATTTTCACTTTTATTCTTCTTACATATCTCTAAAAGAATGAAAACTAATTTCAGTATTTTCAACAAGTGTGTTTATGTTCACACACACACATACAAATGTACTGAGCAACAGTCAATTAAAGAAGTCAAGTTCAAAGTTCCTAAGGTCAGAGCAGGAACAAGCCGCAGTGATAGGAGCAGAGGTGAGAGACTGGTCTCAAACATTCAGCCTTTCTCACAAAGGAACTAACACAAGCAAAAACTGCAGTGATTGAAGCAAATAGAGATCACAACTCAAATACTTGAAAAGAAGAATTTTTAGGCTTTTTATTTCACCATTGAGTTACATAAAACCCTTATCTTTTTTTTTTCTAATTTTTTTGGAGTTATTATTTGAATCTTTAAAAACAAGAAAGCAGACACTTCCTTCTTGCAGGTTAATTGGAGACTGCAAGACACACAGAAAGATGAGGCTAGAGTGAGATCAGTTTCAGAAATCCACAAAGCATTACACCACGCCTTCCACTTTAAAGCCCTCCTAGGTACACATGGCTCATGCAGGAGCCTTAAACCCTCTCCTAGATCACTTCCGAAATATCCAACATTCAATTTCCAAACAGCATATCATATAACCTTTCTCTCTGCTCAGCTATTCATTCTTTGTTGTAGTGTTTACTACAGGATATCTACCTTTCTGCACACATATTCTTTTTCCAATTACAGTCAAGTTATAGCTATGATAACAAAAATCTTAAAAGCAGTGGAATAAAAAGAAACATTAACTTGCTAAAAGGAGTTTGAGGAAAAATAAATAATTGAGTTTTTATGACTGTAATTATAGAAAGGACAAAAAGAAGCAGTAAAATGCAAAATATTAGAAATGTGTTCAGTAAGACACAATTTTTATTGATATATGACTAAATATACTTGAAGGTGACATTATGCCAAATCGTTTAGCCAGTACATTGTGTGGGTCAATTCCAAAATTATAATGTAAATTATAAAACACAAATTATATTTTGCATAATTACAAAATGATATTTGAAAACATAATTTACAAACACCACCACACATTTTCACAAAGGAACCTCCCTTCCTCCATGCTATGATTTCATGCTGCAAAGCATTTCAAAACAGGTCCTGTTAAATAGCTGATCTTTCCCTTCAGCAAGGATTAGATGATCAGAAAGACCTTAATTATCTCATCCCCTGAATCTCTCCACCCTGCTTTTAGATATATTTCCCATTTCAACTCACATTGGGGAAGACATCACCTATAGAGAAGGATATGCAAACGTTTGGGTAGCTTGACAGCTTGTCAGAAATATAGCTTGCATTGCAAGACAGAATGAGAGCAACAAAGTTTGTCTGGCGTTCACCATCCCAGGAGCTAAAGGAAGATGTAACTTTTTCTATTGTGGTTGTTATTTCCCAGGAGACAGAAAGCCTCTTCTGACTCACTGCATCTAAAATGCTTCCCAGAGACCGTGCAACAGTGTATCATTACAAAATGAAAAATTGGTTTTTAAAGGAAATTTTTGATTGGTTCCAGTTTTGCTCTACTGAGTAAACTAGACCTCACCTTAGCTACAGGAACTTTCTTTTGTGCATCCTGCCTTTAACTGATAGAAATCCAGAGTCTGAGGTTTTGCAAATTGTTTTCTTATTCTTTCCCCACCCTTTCTCCACAGCCCTGATACCTTAAATACTTTTACTGCAAACATAATTAATCAATTGCAGTACAAAGAAAAAAGGATCATTTATAAGAAAATATTAAAACATTTTATTTGCTGGAAATCCATTGAAAAATGCCTTCTTATAGTAAAATCAGTCATTTATATAATGGTGATAAATTGGAAGGTGGAGAAAGACCATAACTTATTTACGTTTGAACTGATGAACTTGAAATTGAAATAAAACTCAGATTCTACAGAACACAACTATCTATACAAGTCATGCAAATTAGACCAACAGTGCACAGCAGGAAAGAAATTATGTTTGTCTAAGGACAAATATAGAATAAAAGTAAAAATTACTAATATAAATGGAAAATGATCTTAATATTGTATCACGTTTTACTTACGCCTAGCACTAGCAGATGCACTATTACTAATACTTTGGTCACAATGTGAGGAGCTGATTAAAGCCTTGCCATTTATTCTTTCCAGAAGATTGATTTTAGTCTCTGACTTATCTGAATAGGACACTAACTTTCTAAGCAGAAAAACTGGATCACCGATTGATTGCTGTGAACGTTCCATGACAATAGAAATAATTGCATTTTTAAAATTTATTTTCTGCTCAACTGTTATCCTTTTTTCTCCAAAATGAAATGTATATCCAACTTTTTGGGAGAAGTGTTTTATGCCATACTACCCTGTGATCTGTGGTGGTGGTGGTGTTTTCACACAATACTCTAAAATGGAAAACATGCCCTAATGTTTCTAATTCCTGTGAATATGAAATGACAATTCCAGGTCCAATCTGTGGATATAAAGGTTTTAAATGTGTATTGACAACTCTTCTGTTTCATTGAATATTTATTCTTGAAAATCTCTTTTGAGAGGAGATCCTAAACTGTACAGATGACCACCCACATGGTAGTCTCTGAACGTCTCCGAAAAGGACAAATGCATTTTACTAAATGAAAGTCAATTGCCTCATCTGTAAAGGTGAAAAGGAGATAGTTAATATGAGAGTCTTACTGAATATGACTTAGTTAATAGTTGGGAAGCTCTCGAACATACATTAAAAAGAAGAAAAAGATTTCTTCAGAATATCTGTGGTGTTTTGCTAGTCACCTTAATTGATTTTTTCACTTCAAAAAGCAAATGTGCAAAGAAGACAAAAGCAAAGAGCTATGCCTCCGACATTATGCATCATTAGCTGAGCACTGCTCCATGTTAATGTGCCTATAATTGATTTTGCAGCACTAGAAAAGTACAAAGAGCAACGATTGTGGGTTTCAAGAAGCACTAACTTCTTGAAAAATAAATATACCCTATGAGCACGCTGGTTTAGAGAAAACATTCCCTTGGCACTTCATCTTCAGCTGTAAGTGCAAGTAAACCTCTAGTTGAAGTCAATGGGCTCTTTACTTCCCTGGTCATCAGCCCTAAATTCATAGTGACAAATTCAAAGCATACAGTATCCTTAAACACTTTGTAACCTTCGGAAAATTAAAGGGCAACATCTTAATTGACAACTTGATCTTTTTGCTCAGTGTTGGAGCTATTCTATATAAGCCCTGTCACTACATAATCTATATCTCACACATTCTTTCTCCTAGGTTTATATTAATTTATTTTCAATTACATGTCTTGTTATAATCTGTTTTACAGAAAAGAAAAACACTACCCACACAACACAAATAAAACAAAAATTCTTGCTTTTTGAAGTTTACCATGAAATACAAGCTTTAAAAAATATTAGTATAATCACGGCATCTACCAGTTGAAGTTTTTATGACTGCTCCTCAAACAAATTTGTATTCAGATTACTAATTTATAAAAGTCCTGTTGTGTCCCAAATTGGTTTCTTCTGGTGGGTTCTTGGTCTTGCTGACTTCAAGAATGAAGACATGGACCCTTGGGGTGAGTGTTACAGTTCTTAAAGATGGTGTGTCCGGAGTTTGTTCCTTCAGATGTTCAGATGTGTCTGGAGTTTCTTCCTTCCAGTGGGTTCGTGGTCTAGCTTGATTTCAGGAGTGAAGCCGCAGACATTTGTAGTGAGTGTTACAGCTCTTAAAGGTGGCACATCTGGAGTTGTTTGTTCTTCCTGGTGGGTTCCTGCTCTTGCTGACTTTAGAAGTGAAGTCGCAGACCTTTGCAGTGAGTATTACAGCTCATAAAGGTAGTGCAGACCCAAACAGTGAGCAGCAGCAAGACCTATTATGAAGAGGGAAAGAACACAGCTTCTACAGCAAGGAAGGAGACCCCAGCGGCTTACCACTGCTGGCTCAGGTGGCCCGGTTTATTCCCTTATTTGACCCCGCCCACATCCTGCTGATTGGTCCATTTCACAGAGTGCTGATTGGTCCATTTTACAGAGTGCTGATTGGTCCATTTTTACCAAGTGCTGATTGGTGCATTTATAATCCTTTAGCTAGACAGAAAAGTTCTCCAGATCCCCACCCCATTAGCTAGACTCAGAGCACTGATTGGTGCATTTTTACAGAGTGCTGATTGGTGTGTTTACAAACCTTTAGCTTGACACAGAGTACTGATTGGTGCATTTACGGTCCTTTAGCTAGACAGAAAATTTCTCCAAGTCCCAACCTGACCCTGAAGCCTAGCTTACTTCACCTCTCACTGTTGTTTTTTCTTAGAGGATTGGCAATAGCATAAAATAGAGACCGCTGCTTTCAAAGGAAGTTCAGTATCAGTTTAAAATATAATTCAGCAACAGTGTTAGTATTCCAGATCTGTAGTTTAAAGGAGTGTGATTTTGTATTCCATTCCTGTATTTCTCACATGAATTTTTCCCAATCTTTCTTTTTGACAGACAAGTTGCTTTTATTTTCTGTGTTTGCCTAGTCAGACTAACATTTTTGTAAACTGATGATTTCAGCTCCTTTATTATTCCACATTGCACTGCTGCTGAATGCTGCACATTATGATTTTTTTCACTCCAGCTGTGTTGAACCACAAGTAGATATGAAGTAATTGACCTTGTTGTTCATTGACTTGCATGATGCTTTACTGCCTACTGTTTTGTGCCACTCATTTCAATTCACACATCTTCTAAAGCCATGACCTTTGCAGTAGATATTACTCTGTAAGCTTGTTTTAGGAAAGCAAAACATTAAATACAATATGGTCAGTATTATGAAAATAGCAAAGAAAGCAGAGCTTTATTGTTTAAGAATAAGGGAATGCAGACCCCCTGCTTTCTAAAAAGAACACAGAACAATAACTTTAGACAATTTGAAAAATATTGTTGCATATAATTTTTAATATTTTTAAAAATATTAACTTACCTGTGTGCTTATTGATTTGTTGTATACACAGTTAGTACTTTCTGTTCTGTTGACTCTTTTATTGGATGGTCAGATGGCAGTGATAGGGTGGATTTCAAACGTTCAAAAAAAGACATATATGCAGCAAATACGCATATGAAAACGTGCTCAACATCACTGATCATTAGAGGAATGTGAACCAAAACCACAATGAGATACCATCCCACACCAGTCAGAATGGTTATGACTAAAAAGTCATAAAATAACAGGTGCTGACAAGACTGTGGAGAAAAGGGAATGCTTATACACTGCTAGTGGAAATGTATATTCGTTCAGCCACCATGGAAAGCACTTTGAAGATATCTCAAAGAATGTAACACAAAGCTACCATTCAACCCAGCAGTCACATTATTGGCTATATACCCAAAGGAATATAAATTGCTCTACCATAAAGACACATGCATGCGTATGTTTATCGCAGCACTATTCATAACAGCTAAGACGTGGAAACAACTTAAATGCCCATCAGTGGTAGACTGGATGAAGAAAAGGTTGTACACAGACACTGCAGAATACTACACAGCCATAAAAAGGAACAAGATCATGTTCTTTGCAGCAACATGGATGGAGCTGTTACCCATCATCCTAAGTGAACTTAATGCAGAAAAAGAAAACCAAATACCACATGTTCTTTCTTATAAGTGAGAGCCAAACATTGAGTACACAAGGACAAAAATAAGGGAATAATAGGCACCAAAGGAGGGAGGAGAGTGAGGATCAAAAAAACTGTCTATCCATTTTGTGATACTGTGCTTATTACTTAGGTGACAAAATAATATGCACACCAAACCCCTATGGCACACAGTTTATCTATAGAATGAACCTACACATGTACCTCTAAAACTAAAAGCTTTTTTAAAAAATTAGAAGATTTATTAGTAAATGAAATCTACCCCTGAATTTCATTATAGACTACAATCTTGAAATTGGCTATTTTACATCAAACTGATACAGCCTCTACATGGCTATGAAAACTATCTGAAATTGTAGCAACTATAGGAGTAGTAAAGGGCTTATTTATGGATTTACACATTTTGATCAAATTCTAATGATACAGTTATTATTTGTAGGATGTCACTGAAAAAATTATAATCTATAAAATAGATATAAATTGCATTCACTATATTTTATACTTATTGACAAGCACTTTTTTAGTTGACGATGTCTTTTTAGGGCATAGTTTTGTATCTGTTGCATTTAATGTGTATGTGGTAATGGTGGTTCATATAAAAGCTACTTCATACCGTACCAGCAAAAATTCAGTATCATGAACTATTATTAAAATACTTATTGTATCAGTCAACGTTCAGTCAGGAAAAGAGACAGTTAAAACTATTATGGGGAAAAGCTAAATTACAGCTGAGGTAGCTGAGTTCTGGGAGACAGGAGTTGGAGAAACAAAGGAAGTAGCTCACTTAAGAGACTGAGTACTAACTTGGTTGGGCACAGCAGAGTTTACAGGAAAATTCCTATAGCCATACTCTTCTGGCTACTGAAGTTGACCTACAAATGAAGATCTCATGGTCCCTGAAAGCTGTCATCTCTCTAGAAAACGTAGTATAGTGCTTGAGGCCACTGTTGCCTGCACTAGCATTAGAGAAGATGCTCTGGAAGCTGAAGACTGCCAGGCATCTGTAACTTTTTTTTTTTTTTTTTTTTTTGGTTAAGCACAGCCTTCTGGGAGCAATGACTTCTGCTACACCTCCATCTTCCAATCTCATGCAAGTTCCTCTCTTGGCCAGCTCTAACCTGGAACCCCAAAGTAAAGGGAATTTTGGGAAAAATTTTCTCAGCCTTAGAAAAAAGTTGTAATGACAAGTTGACAAAACACAATCTTGCATAGTCCACCCTCTTGTTAACTTGATATTCATGTACACATCGTTTAACCATATTTAAGTCTAAGGGAACACAATGAAAAAGTTAGATTTCCACTAAAAGAGTGCAACTCTCACTCATAAAATCAAAAATCTTCTCTAAAGATACAAAATGTCAGTATTTCTTTTATCCATCTTTGAGTGTTGTTAGTTCTTTTCTAAGCAGAACCTGTACTTCTCAGAGAATTTTCTCCTTCTTTCCTTCTGATAGACAACTTGAGTGGTAGTTCTTCTCTAACTGGGCACATACTCCCCTTCAATATCCTACAACTTATATATTGAGATTTAGGGTTACTGTAATCAGTTCATATTTTATTAGATAAGATGATAGTACAAGAATAAATGAAATGCTTAAGGGCCTGTATTACTCCGTTTTCATGCTGCTAATAAGGACAAACCCGAGACTGGGTAATTTATACAGGAAAGAGGTTCCATATGGCTGGGAGGCCTCACAATCATGGCAGAAGGCAGGAGGAACAAGTCATGTCTCACACATGGATGGCAGCAGGCAAAGAGAGAGGCTGTGCAGGGATACTTCCCCTTATAAAACTATCAGATCTTGTGAGACTTACTCACTACCACAAGAATAGCACAGTAAAGACCTGCTCCCCTAATTCAATTACCTCCCACTGAGGCCCTCCTACAACACGTGGGAATTGTGGGAGCTACAGTTCAAGATGAGATTTGGGTAGGGACACAGCCAAACCATATCATGGCTTCTATATATTTTCACAAGTTCAAGTCTGGGAACTCATTAAGAGGCCTCAACTCTAGTTTGTGTTAATTCAAGATAAAATTATTTTACAAAACATAGAATGCTTCTGCTTCTATAAATCAAATAAAATGCCATAGTAAACTACCCAACAATTTCAGTAGTGGAAGCACCATAAACAATTAGTCAAAACCAAAGACATTATCAAACTATTCTGATTAAATAGTTCAGTCATCATGCCTACCTTTTCAATGCAGGTTAACTGTTGTCAGTTGGTCCCTGCCACTCTGGGTTCCCATGATTCCGATTGAATCCATGGAGGACATTTTAGTGGCAGCTTCTCCCACTGTCACTGCTAACCTAATAGACAAGAGTCACCACAGAACTCTTCAAGGATGCCAGTGCTCCCCTCACCAATGCATGTGTCAAAGTCTCTGTACCCTCCCAGGGGCAGGGAAGGACACTGAAGAGCAGAGCAAGCCAAACAGCAGTGACATGCTACCATCCAATCTCCCTAAACTTTAGTATGTCTTCCTCTACCTTACATCAAGGAAATTCTGACACTTCAACTTCATTGATCATAGCTCACCTTTGTGTCCAGATTCTAGTCAACCAATCCAGGAAACTGTTGGCGCCACTTCAGTTTCATCAAGTTAATTAATTGAATTAGAATTGCCAGTTAAGTATGCCCATATCAGCCCTCTCCAACATCACATCTTTTCACCCCTATCCAACCCCTCTGAGATACATTCTCATACATATTCCTCCTCAACTGTAAGAGTCTTGCAATTATTTTGATGTGTAAGACACCTCCTACTAATGACACATTGAACGTAGCTTCTTGAAGCCTAGCAGAATTTGAGTTTGCCTATAGTTCTAGAAGCCACAGAGGTACTGTGAGTATGTCTTGAACAAGTACAGCATTCTTCTTCTGTATTGGTTTTCCAAGGCTGCTGTAAAAAAACTACCACAAATGCAGTGAGTTAAAACAACAAAAATGCATCTTCTCATGATTCTGGGGGCCAGAACTCTGAAGTCAGTTTCCCTTGTTAAAATTCAAATATCTTGCACCTTCTAGAGCCTCTAAGAGACTATCTGTCCCTTGCTATTTTCAGCTTCTGTTGACTGCTGAAATTCTTTGCTAGCTGCACTACTGCAATTTCTGCTTCTGTCTTCACATAAACTTCTCCTTTGTATGGTCTTTATTTCCACTGTATTTTCAATGGCAGCAGCTATATAGTCATCCAGAGTCTAGCCTTCTGCAGGCACTTGACTCTTGAGAATTAAAAGTCATTAATTCAGTAACTATTTCGACACTAAATGCCATGGACATTCAATGTCCCACCTAGCTCTGGCAAAGGGGGTTATTAATGTCTTTAAATCTAATCAGATCAGAGAACCATTCCAGGATTATAGCCTTAAGGTTCTGAGTCCTTACAACCAATACATACAATAGTTATCACTTAGGGCAACCAGAGCCCCTAAAAATATTGTGCAAATAAGTAGTTTGCTACAGGAATTATAACATGCACAAATATAGCAGGAACTAAGGAAGTTCCTGAATGTTGGAGGATCAGACAGAGTCATTAACCATGATACGTGAAGCAGGGGTCTTTCAGAGCAGGTCCAAGCTTGCAGGAAAGTCTCATGAACTATACAGTTATATCTGCATAGTAGCAAAAAGGATAATAGAGGGATAAGTAGTCATGCCGAAGTCCTTGGAAGTTGTTTTCTCTCTACAAAGTGCAATCAAGCCCTTGGTGATTAGCATAAGACCTCTATTTGTTTCCAGGGCCTTTCTGTGGGAAGAAAAACTAAAAGCTGAAGTCTGCTGACACCATATGAGACAACCATAACATTGTAAGACTAATGGCTTCTGATTTAATTTCACCTTTCAAATAGTGCACAAGTTGTTTTCTTGGCTAACTGTAACCTACATCACACAGGAAAGAGGATTCTGAGAAATATAATCCTAGACATAGGCAAAAGAGGTGATCTGTTCACAAAACAGATTTGAACACACTAATCATATTAATAAGTAGGGTTTAAATTGTGGGAAAAAACCTAACAACAAAACCTTTCACTTTGAAGGCAGGAATTGATAATAAATAGGCAATTAGGTAGTTGTTAATAAGATCAGTTCTGTTGCTTTCTATCCATTTACTTCAATACACAGTAGAACGTGTAGAAAACCCCGGGCGCGGTGGCTCACGCCTGTAATCCCAGCACTTTGGGAGGCCGAGACGGGCGGATCACGAGGTCAGGAGATCGAGACCATCCTGGCTAACACGGTGAAACCCCGTCTCTACTAAAAAATACAAAAAAACTAGCCGGGCGAGGTGGCGGGCGCCTATAGTCCCAGCTACTCGGGAGGCTGAGGCAGGAGAATGGCGTGAACCCGGGAGGCGGAGCTTGCAGTGAGCTGAGATCCGGCCACCGCACTCCAGCCTGGGTGACAGAGCCAGACTCCGTCTCAAAAAAAAAAAAAAAAAAAAAAAAAAAAAAAAAAAGAATGTGTAGAAAACAAAATAATCATTCAACTCTCTTTCCAAATTTGAAGATAAAACTCACAAAGAGGTAGCAGAAGAACAATGGGAGTATATGTAAGCTATAGCAAAATGAAATGAGAGTGGGATGATCTGAATGGAATTAAAACCTATTTTAACTGGAATTATCAGCCTCTTAAGTCTCATTCAACTTCCCATGACAATAATGTTTTCTGAGTTACCTCAGATATGAGATGCCCTGGTGGATATACATTGTATTTGGGTCATAACTATCTGTTCTTCTATCTTTTGAACTGAGCCACAGCATAGAAGTGTTAAAAATTCTCATTATTTTCTTAATTATTTTCTTAAGTTGTTTCACAGTGATTCCTCAAAGGTGTTAACTCTGAGCAAAAGATATGTCGATCCTCATCTTTCTCATGAAACCATGCAAAAAGGAGCAAAATACATCTACCTTATCCAGTTCTATTTGCAATTTCAACACTATTCCTAAATATTCAACTGTCCCTACTCACAAGCTTGGGGAAAGAACTGTCTAGAAATTTACCTTGTAGTGGCCTCTTGTACTATTTTGCCTTCTAATTATTCTTGGCTCATGCCAGAACTTATCCTGTTAGCAAGGAGGAAGATGTAATGTGAATAGGTGAAAAATTTCAAATGGTAAGAACCGACTGTGTTGGGATAAAGTAGCACCAGAGATAGCACTAATTTAATGCTTCCCAGTCTAGTATTAGCTAAATATTATCATCTTGATGATTTAAATTTGGAAGTAAGAGGCAAGTCTCTTTCCTGGTCTTCACTTTCTAAAATCAAGATGAATATCAACACTGTTTGTGCAGAAGACACATTTCCAGTAGTTCTGTTTTCACCCTACCATCTTTCTTCTTTGATAGTGTGTGCCTTCACTCCTGCCCCATGATTTTCTCGTCCATAGAAGGAGCCTAGCAAATGAAAATCTCAGGGATTGGAAAATAGTCCAGAAGTCAATAGTTAATGAGGAAACTAATTTTTTCAATTTCTTAATGCTAAGAAACTTATTGTAGCTATACTGAATTTGTGATCTTAAACCCCTTCCATGATCCTGAAAATGTGCTGCTGTTAGCAGTCAAATCAAAGGATAGAAGGCAGAGTTTTATAAGCAACAAAAAATTTGAGATACTTTGAACATCAATCCTTTCTTCTTTCTCTCTTGTAGACCATGATGAAAGTGACATATTTGAAATCTTGAGGCATTAGTCCCTATGCCCTCTGTAATTTTTCTGTCTTTTTTTCACCACATGTGAGGCCTTGATCTCTGGCCATCTGCTTATTCTCATGCTGTGGTGCACACCTTTCATTTGTACTTGGGTCATCTTCTTTTCAGACATGCATCCTCTCCATCTTACCTCTGAACTAAAACAGTTTTTGAAAAGCCATGAATCTACCAGGAGCTACAGGAAGGAAAAGCGAAAGGAAGTTCACTTAAAATAAACCATAGTATTTTTCAGATAAAATTTCACAGAAGCTGTTTTGACTTTTTATAAACTATCTTCTGGAATAGTATATATAAACTGTAAAGAGTTCTCTTTTCTCTTTCCTCATTTCTAAGTAGATGGCTGATACAGTCAAATGCAAATTGTTGCGATCAAGCAGAATATAGACAGGGATATACAGTAAATATCTAGGATAATGATGTTAATTAGCCTAAAATGATGGTTAATAGCAATGCAAATGTTTTAGAGTTTCTTTCAAAGCAGCTCTTTCATATATGACCTAAGTAGGGAAGTGCTTTTCCAATTTAGCAAATACAACAGGTGTATTTTATAATATTATTACCCTCATTCTAAAGGTTAGAAAATAGCCTGCTTATAGACCCCTACACATAGCAAGTAACATAACATTCTTACAACCAGTTTACCTCTCTATGGGAATTCAAGAATGCATGTTTAACTAAATTTAATTTAACAAATTTAATTTAAACTTAGGCATGTTTTCCAAACTATCAGTTTTTTTTCATAAAGAATGGAGATACATAGGCTCTCCATTGAGCAGTTGTACATTCATTGATTTATGCAAAAATATTGAGAAGCTAGTGCTAATCATTTGCTTTCTAGATAATGGGGATACAATGGTTACTAAGACAATAAACAAAGGAGAAAAGATGACAAATATTGTAAGTGAATAGGTTGACAAGATAATGCAGGAGAAGATGGTAGTTCCTTCACATGTGACTGATCAGTGAAGACTCTTAGAAGTATTTAAGCTAAGTCCTAAAGGATACGAAAAAGCCAGCTATATAAGAAGGGGAAAGTATTTTAGGTAGAAGACACTATAAATAAGAAGGCAATGATGCAGACAAAAGCTTGGCATGGCTCTAGTGACATTTCAGAAGGCCAGGAGAGCTTTAGCACAGTGGGTAAGAGGTAGACTAGCTCAGTGAATTGGAAAAGGTGGTTAGGGATCCTGCAAGCCTCTATGGGCCATGAAAGTGATTGTAATAACAATTTGAAAATGCAAATTGAAGATATGTAAGTTTGAATATGAATTAGAAGTGAGAAAGTGGCAGCAACATCTGTGTGTAGACAATTCTTTCAGAAATGTTTGCTATAAAAAGGCCCTAAAGGACAAAAAACTCAAGCAGATATGTGTTTATAATCAGGGTTCTGTTAAATTCTATAGTTGAACAACATAATATAAAATATATTCAGTGAATTTATAAAGAGAGGAATACCCCTAAAGAAAAGTAATTTTTATTTTCAAAATTTCAAGAATGTATATGGGATTTATGAAGATGAAAAAGAAATACTGTAATTTATTGCCTTGGTATTAAAATAAAAATGAACAATAGAATAAATGTCTGCTACATATATTTTCTTAGACTTTCATGTAAAATTAATTGCCCATGGAGATAAAGACTAAACAAGGAATAACTTTGGTCTTAGGTCTGACATAAAACCTGTGGTCTTGAGCAAGTTCCTGTGGGATTCAATTCTATAATCTTTACAATCAAAGAGTGGGAATAAGTGAAGCTAATTTATTTGTAGACCCTAAAATTGATTATCTTATCAGATCATCAATAGATATTTGTTTCCATCTGTTCCTATGATTGCAAGTAACACAGACCCATAAAATTAACTAAAGCTGTTTGTTTCCCCTGAAGACTTTTGGGCAAATGGAAAAATAGACTAGTGCTTAGATAGGACAGCTCAACATCATAAAAGTGCTAATTTTTTCTAAGACAATTTATAAACTTAAAAATCATGATACACATAGAAGCAAGTTGCGTTTCTTTTTGTTTCTTTATGTCTAGATTAATTTTAGAGTTCATATGAAAAAATATGATTTCCATATTATCACTTTAATAGGACTTGGAAGTAAATTGAATAAAATGTATGTGTTTATTATGTGAAATTAAGCTAGATCCCTCCTTAAAAGACCAAACTCTTAAGAGAGGAATGTGTTTGAGTCAAGTCATTTCTCTGCAGCATGCTGTGGAACATACTTTATTAATTGATGCTTCTTATATAAGAGGACCACTACTGGCCAAATAATCTATGATGAAGAGAAAACATTCATGTAGGAAAACCATGGATACTCCTCCTTTGCAGTACCATGGAAGGGAGGGTGAAGGATGGAGCTGGCATTGTGGTGGCAATATAAGTATAAAATGGCCATGAAATGAACAGGAAGGCAAAATAACAGAAAAAAATAAACGGTAAGTGATCACTTACAGCTTAAGGACTTTTCATCATTTTGTCAAGTATAGTTTTACTTCTTTTTTTTCCCCCAAAATCGCAGCCCAGTTTAACAGTAAGTTTGGTCTGAAGTTCCTGAAAATTTTTTTTCACTTAGATTGGCCTTTAGAACAATGTCTAAACTATCATACCTTCTTATCTTTAAGTGACATAGAGCTTCAATCACTTTATTCTCATTTTTGTGTTTTAACTTATGTCTGTGCATTTTAGCTCACGTCATGAGAATGCTCATAGTTTTGAAATTTGCTCCCCCCCACCCTAAACTTTGCCATGCTCATTAATAATATTTAAAGATCCAAAGGGCTAATATCCAGAACCTACAAAGAACTCAAACAAATTTACAAGAAAAAAACAAACAACCCCATCCAAAAGTGGGCAAAGGATATGAACAGACATTTCTCAAAAGAAGACATTCATACAGCCAACAGACACATGAAAAAATGCTCATCATCACTGGCCATCAGAGAAATGCAAATCAAAACCACAATGAGATACCATCTCACACCAGTTAGAATGGCGATCATTAAAAAGTCAGGAAACAACAGGTGCTGGAGAGGATGTGGAGAAATAGGAACACTTTTACACTGTTGGTGGGATTGTAAACTAGTTCAACCATTATGGAAAACAGTATGGCGATTCCTCAAGGATCTAGAACTAGATGTACCATATGACCCAGCCATCCCATTACTGGGTATATACCCAAAGGATTATAAATTATGCTGCTATAAAGACACATGCACACGTATGTTTATTGCAGCACTATTCACAATAGCAAAGACTTGGAATCAACCCAAATGTCCATCAGTGACAGATTGGATTAAGAAAATGTGGCACATATACACCATGGAATACTATGCAGCCATCAAAAAGGATGAGTTTGTGTCCTTTGTAGGGACATGGATGCAGCTGGAAACCATCATTCTTAGCAAATTATCACAAGAACAGAAAACCAAACACCGCATGTTCTCACTCATAGGTGGGAACTGAACAATGAGATCACTTGGACTCAGGAAGGGGAACATCACACACCGGGGCCTATCATGGGGAGGGGGGAGGGGGGAGGGATTGCATTGGGAGTTATACCTGATGTAAATGACGAGTTGATGGGTGCAGCACACCAACATGGCACAAGTATACATATGTAACAAACCTGCATGTTATGCACATGTACCCTACAACTTAAAGTATAATAATAATAAATAAATTTTAAAAATAATAATAATAATAATATTTAGAGATCCTTGGTTACATTTAGGAACCAAGGTCAAATCATTCTGTACTCTTATGTCACATTCAGCTAATGGCAAAAAGTATAGATGTTTCTGTTGAATACTTTTGCTTTCATTTCTTCTTCATTTCCCTAGTCATATCCTGTTCTAGTACGGACCCATACTCTTCTGCTCAGATTAATGGTATGGGGAGGTGCTACTCAAACAAATATGACTACCTCCTGCATTATATTGTCATGTTCAGGAAAAATATTATGAAAGCTTGCTCCCCTATACGGGTATGCAGTGGCTTACTGGAGAAGATAGGCAATTCAGAGATTTCAAATTTCAAATTTCAAATTAAATTGCTACTCTTTTGTATCAAAGAAATAAAAATATAACAAAAGGCAATATCAAAGTAATTTAATTCAATATATTTCTCACTTAAATGATGAAGGGCTGCTCACAGAGTTAGTTTATTTAGCAACAGTTCTTTTTTTAAGACACAGTACTTTCAATCAACAACTGCATGGCTGTTGCGTGAGTGCCATTACTTCTTAAAGGCATAGGTACACTCAATCAACAACTGCATGACTGTTTTTATTTCCCACAATAGACTGAAGGCAATAGAAGCATGTTCATAAACCAACACAACAGGGAGATTTGTTTCCAGGAAGTAAATAATTTAAAACAGATTTTATTAAAACGAGCAAGAAGATAGAATAGAATGCACAATCCACATGAATATTTTAGAATAAGACATACAATTATAAAGAAATTTCACATTTATGGTTACTCTCTGGGGATTTACTCACAAATACCCAAGGATATTCATTTTCTCCTCTTTGTTCTTTCTTACTGGTTGGGGAAGTTTGTAAATATTGGTCTAACAAGAATATTTTCTTTAAAATTAAATATGAGGGAATTCAGATTCATGCAGACTGAAGTTCAACTTTTTTACGTTTTAATAGAATGCTCAGATAATTTAAGAACGTAGTAGCCCATAGAGGCAGAAGCATAATTTTTCACAGTCATGTTATTGGGTAGTTTTACCTGAAATTTTAGGAATACTTCCATAAACATTAATATTTGTGAAAAATCAAACCTGACATTGGAGAAGGAATTTCCAATTCATATTTAACCTTAGATCGATTGCATATCAATATTTTAAATTCTTAGGTAAAAATGAGAATATTTCAAGAAAGTTGATAGATATTATTTAAATTATATATATAAGAAAATAGCTGAAGCTTTAGAGTCAATTACAAGGTTCATACCCTCATATTGTACCAGTGTGAAACTGGACAAGTTATTTTTCCAACTTTCTAATTTTTCATGGGTAAAACACAGATACTAACACCTTTGTTAATAGTAGAAATACCTCTAAGTGGTCATCTATACTCTGTAGGTTACATGAGTAATGCAGAGATTGAGATCTTTTAAAAGGGCATGTAAGTAGTTTTTTGTTTTGTTTCATTTAGGTTTGGTTTTGCCTTCTTTCATCAGCAAAGAGGAAGATATGCAAAGTTCAATAGACCACTTAGCTTAAGTGCCTTTGCATGTTATCTGGTGATCCTTCCTTAGTGCTCTGTGAGGAAATGTCACATCTTTAACCTGAATTATAAGAAAAGCAAAAACAAACCAACACACAAAAAACATCTATGTATTCTTATTTTATTACCCTCTGATATGGCCTATACTCAGTTGATCTAATTTAGTATCTCCAGGTTTGGATTCTGTAAAATTTCTCTCTCCATCTAGAGTCTTGCCATCCTGCATTCTGTTATTTCATCACCGATCTGAGGTCCTACCTAGAATGATACCATTTTCTTAGGGACTGAAAAGGTCTGAGGAAGAAAGAACAAACGCCCGGATAGCAAAACGAATGCATGTTCAATGCTGGGCTTAACAGATAAGCTGTGGTTATGGTGTACATGCACTGTACATGCACACTATACTTAAGAGATAAACTGTGCTGAGTTGTAATATTCAGGGTTTGAAAGATAAGTTATGCAACAGTTTGAACTACAAGTAGGAAATCTGTGTATAGGCTAACAACTTTGCTTAAATGCATTACCAAAATAGGAACAACTGAAATGGACATTCAGTTTGTATTCTGGCCATTCAAGTGAAACAACCCTACTGTCATTTCATAGACTAAAGATATGGAACTATGTTGACATTGTAAAGGTTTTCTTAAGTTCAGAGGTACATGTGCAGGATGTACTGGTTACAGAGGTAAACGTGTGTCATGGGGGTTTGTCTCAGGATTATTTCATCACCCAGCTATTAAGCCTAGTACCCATTAGTTATTTTTCCTGATCCTCTCCCTCCTCCCACCTTTTATCCTCCAATAGGCTCCAGTGTGTGTTGTTACCATCTATGTGTCCATATGTTCTCACCATTTAGCTCCCACTTATAAGTGAGAACAAGGCCGGGCGCGGTGGCTCAAGCCTGTAATCCCAGCACTTTGGGAGGCCGAGACGGGTGGATCACGAGGTCGGGAGATCGAGACCATCCTGGCTAACATGGTGAAACCCCGTCTCTACTAAAAAAAATACAAAAAAAAAAAAAAAAAAAACTAGCCGGGCGACGTGGCGGGCGCCTGTAGTCCCAGCTACTCGGGAGGCTGAGGCAGGAGAATGGCGTAAACCCGGGAGGCGGAGCTTGCAGTGAGCTGAGATCCGGCCACTGCACTCCAGCCTGGGTGGCAGAGCGAGACTCCGTCTCAAAAAAAAAAAAAAAAAATAAGTGAGAACATGCAGTATTTGGTTTTCTATTCTTGCATTAGTTTGCCAAAGATAATGGCCTTCAGCTTCATCCATGTCCCTGCAAAAGCCATGATCTCATTCTTTTTATGGCTGCATAAAATTCCATGGTGTATATGTACCACATTTTCTTTATCCAGTGTATCATTGATGGGCATTTAGGCTGATTCCATGTCTTTGCTATTGTGAATGGTGACGCAATGAACATTCATGTGCATGTGGTTTTATAATAGAATGATTTATATTCCTTTGGGTATATACACAGTAATGGGATTTCTGGGTTTAATGGTATTTCTGTCTTTAGGTCTCTGAGGAGTCTCCACACTACCTTCTACAATGGTTGAACTAATTTACACTCCCACCAATGGTGTATAAGTGTTTTACTTCCTCCACAACCTTGCCAGCATCTGTTATTTTTTTGACTTTTTAATAATAACCATTCTGACTGGTATGAGATGGTATCTCACTGTGGTTTTGATTTGCATTTGTCTAATGATCAGTGATGTTGAGCTTTTTTTTCATATGATTCTTGACCTCATGTATGTCTTCTTTTGAGAGGTGTCTGTTCATGTTCTTTGCCTGCTTTTTAATGGGTTCTTTTTTCTTGTAAATTTGTTTAAGTTTCTTATAGGTACTGGATATTAGACCTTTGTCAGATGCATAGTTTGCAAAATTGTTCTCCCATTCTGTAGGTTGCCTGTTTACTCTATTGGTAGTTTCTTTTGCTGTCCAGAAGCTCTTTAGCTTGAGTTTGTGTTTTCTTCTGTATATTTTTAATGCTACCTGGAGAGCTGGGTCATTTGTTGAAGGGATATTTGATACGTCACTGTCTAAAATGCATATCCTATGATAGCACTTAACTGCTCGCAATCTTTCAGTCTCCACACAAACCCTTCACAACAAAGTCAAGCTTCATGGGAAGACCCATCATGACAAGGGCCCCTGCGAATATCTCTAGCCTTATTCCAACTATTTCTCTCACACATACATATACATGCACACACACCAAACTTACATGTATATATACTAGTCACATTCAATATGTACATAATCCTTGCAATAGTATAACTTTTTATACCTATACATTTCATACCTTCACATAGGCTCTTTTTTTTTTTTTTTTAATTTAAACTCAGCACAAATATTTTTCTTGCCTCTACAATCTGGGTGGAGTACATCTGCTTAGTGTTACAATACCAGCTTATTCATGTATATACCCATTGTGTCTAGGTCATTCTACTGTAATTGGAGGTATACATCTTGATGATAGGATCATGAATTATTAGTTTATGATGTTCGCTACATAGAATATAAAATACGTAAATATATAGGATAAATGAATGATTTAATTAATGTAATTTATTTCTTGACACTATATATAGCAATTGATATTTCTTTTCTGATTTATAGATACGTTTATTTTTGAAACATTTAGAAAATGCATTAAATACAAGCACAAGTTAAAATAATCTCATATCCTACTATTCAGGAAATAAATGTTAGCATTTTACTTTATTCCCTGAATTCATTCACATATCCACATGTTTATGATTTAAAATAAAAACAGAATATTCTAGAACTGCAATTTTGAATCATTTCTCTTTAAAATGAGGCAATAAGCATTTTAATAAATTGGCTAAATCCATTTAAATTCTAAGAAAGTAGTGGGTTATTTTTAAAGAAAAAGACCACTTTTTTTGTTTGGAAGAAATGTTAATGAACCCTTTAGTTATTCTAAGGAGAGACAAGAGTAGATTGGAGAGGCTAAGACAAATTGGAGTTAATTTGCCCAGTGAAACAATGTAAAAGAAACTCTCCTTTTCACATTATCATAAGATTGCTGATATTTAGTTGGACACATGGCTGCCTAGAATAAAAACATTTCTCAGTCTCTCGTGTAGTGTGACCGCACAGTAATACATAAGACAAAGCTTCCTAGAACTATCCATAAATGACAGCTGCTGCATGTTCCTAGTACTTTCTCTTCATTCATTCCTTCATTCTGCTGATGTGATGGTTGGAACTCTACTTATATATAAACAATTTTATAATGACCTAATCTGAACATGAATCTGATACACATATCTGATTGTTTTGTAGGGGAGCATTTTTAGAAAAAGAACGTGTGCTTAATGTATTCAATACACATTGTCAAATTGCACTCTGAAATAGTAGTGGCAAAATATAGTCACATAATGGATGAATGTCTGGATTCCAATTATTCTGAATATCACTGAACACTCTTAACATTTGAATCTTTGCTAATTTTTCAACAAAAGCATTTCACCAACATTTTAATATGTATTTTGTATTACTAGTTAGGTTAAATTTTACTCAGGCTTATATTGGCCTTATATAAGTTTTTGCTCTTAGTCTTTTCTTTATATCAACTTTTCTGTTTTACTTCATCTTATTCTCCTAGTAATTGAAATAGTTGTGTATTTTAAATTTTAATTATCTCTGCCCTTAAAAGTGAAAATACTTTTATCCCAGTTTGAAATCCGTCTTTAATTCTCATTATGGTGTGTTTCAAGGTACTAAATTTTAAATTATTGATAAAAATATGCTTCTAGGTTATTATTAGTAAAGGGGAAAACATGGATAGTTTATTGTTTTATTTTTTAAAAACCCTTTATATCAGTATATGTTTACACATAGAGACGGAATAGAAAATAATGTCTAACTTAGACCTTAACTTTAAGTGGAATCTTCAAATCCACATTGAAAACAACTTACCTGCATCCACACAGCTTAACTGGGTCAAGAACTCAGCAGTTGTTATTAACAAGATCTTATCATCTTACCATTCAAAGAAATTCTAAGTCAGGAGGACAAGTTGTGGTAAACTTTATTATTTATTTCAGAAACTTTTCAAAAATTCATTTTTCTGAACAATATACTTCTCTACTATAACTCTCTCAAGAAAATAGAATCTCTTTATGGTAAATAGTCCTCTGCTGCAGGTATAAATCACTTAAGTGGGCAAACCACTTGCTTATCAAAATAATTTACTCATCAAATGCTCACTTCATTGTGTCCATCAATCCTCAGTATCTCTATCATGGACTCCAGCCAATCCTAACCAAATCTATATCAATCAACTTAGGCCTAGTACCAGATCCCAAAACCCTATGATTATGTGGCTTTGACCTTTACACACTTCAGAAGCACTATCAAAAAGATATACTGAGGTGGCAAGGTAAAGTCTCCCTTACTGCCAGTAGGTGATAAGCTTGGCTTTCATTCAGTGACAGATTATTAGCAGGTTATTTGGTGATATTTTTGGAGAGTTGACAGTAGAGGATACAGACTCCCCACAAGGCTGAGTCTTATACTAGTTAGGGAAACAGAATCAACTCAGAAACAAAACGAATAAATATATCATTTCTCCCATTACATAGGAATAATGTATTCTATATTATATATAAATCTCTTTTTATATATTATTTATAAATCTACATATATTATATATGAACATATTATTTATATTTATATATTTGTATTTATGAAGGAAGAGAGTGAGAAAGATTTATTAGAAGGAATTGGTTCATGCTATTATAAACGTTAAGAACTTCAGGCCCAGGAGAGTCAATGGTGTACTTCTGTCTGAGTCCAAAGGCCAGAAAAGATCAATGTTCAGCTCAAATCCAGGCAGAGAGACACAATTTTTTTGTTTTAATTTTACTTTAAGTTCTGGGATACGTGTGCTGAACGTGCAGGTTTGCTACATAGGTATACATGTGCCAGGGTGGTTTGCTGCACCTATCAACCCGTCATCTAGGTTTTAAGTCCCGCAAGCATTAGGTATAATTTTTTTTTAAACTAGCCTTATTTTTTTCATTAAGGCCTTAAATGGATTAAATGAGGCACATCCACATGGGGGAGGGCAATCTGCTTTACTCAGTCCATAGATTCAAATATTAATTCTATCCAGAAACACTCTCACAGACATATCCACAAATAATGTTTAACCAGATATACAAGTATCCAGTGGCTCAGTCAAGTTGATACATAAAATTAGCCATCCAAGTCTACCCTATGTCAACTCAGCACTCATACGTATTTCCTTAAGCCATACTCAATCTCTAAACAAAGACAATAATGTCATAATTCTGCCTAACATGATACAACTATTCTGTGTACAACCCAAATTCACAAACCCTTTCCCCAGATAGAGAGGCAAAGTAGTTATGTTTGCTCAACTCCTTAATATTCCGTATGAGGTGAAATAAATGAACCCTGACTGCAAAGTACTGTCCCTTCAGTGATATAACTGAAACTTCAAAAGGCAATTCCACCATCCTAGCAAATCGACTGCTTTAGAATAGTGGGAAATAAGATAAGACTAGTGAATTTTATGAACATGGGCCCATTTCCACATGATTTTTTCTTTGAAGTGAGTTTATTTTTGTTAAATCAGAACCAATACTGTGTGGAATATCATGAAGGTGAATACAGGATTCTGTAATTACATGGGTTGCAGTTTTGGCAGAAGCATGTGTCTGTTCCAGTAAGAACAAAATGCTGCTCTTTCCTGACTGGAAGCAGTCCAATGTGATCAACCTGTCATCAGGTAGCTGGCAGACCACCCTGGGAAATGGTGCCACATCAGGAACTCAGTGTTGATCTCTGCTTCTGACCAGCTATGGTAATAGCCATGTCAGCCTTGATGAGTGGAAGTCCATGTTGCTGAAACCATGCATAACTTGCATCACTCCCACCTTGGCCACTCTGTTCATGAGCCCACTGGGCAATGACGGGGGGTGGTATGGAAAAATAGGATGACTGATATCTACAGAATAGGTCATCCTATCCACCTGGATATTAAAATTCTCCTCTGTTGATGTTAATTTCGTGAGCATTCACATAGGACACAAACATATTCATGTTCTTTTGCCTGTTGAGACATATCTATCCACATACCTCTTTCCAAAATTTTATTTCTACCAATTTTCCAATCATATTATTTCCAAGTTCCTGACCATCTAGCCAAACCATTGGCCACAGTCCATGAATTGTAATCCAATCGCATGTCTGGCTATTTCTCCTTCCAAGCAAAGTGGACAACCAGGTTCAGTGCTTGAAGCTCTGCCAACTGGGGGAATTTCTCTTCATCACTCTCCTTCATGGATATCCCACCAAGGGGCTATAGAGATGTAGCTGTCCAATTTGGGGTGGTGCCTGCATATCCTGCATAACTATCTGAAAACAAGGCCCAAGTCTTCTCTTTCTCTGTCAACTCATCATAGGAAATGCCTCATTTGGTCATGGATGTAGGCTGAGAGAAATAAGGCAGGGTAGCAGAAGCAGGAACCATAGGCATCTGGGCCACTTCTTCAGGTAACTTACTCGTACATTCGGGGTTGCTCTGGTCCTATCATGTCTACACCACTTCCATTTGATGACAGGGTGTTGCAATGCATGCTCAACTTTATGGCTTGATTGGTCAGATCATATCCTGTTCATGATGGGCAGCTCAGATTTCATGGTAACTTGGTGGTCAATGGTTAACCACTTAGTCCCTCCTAAGACCCAGTAGTGAGCTAACAGGTGTTTCTTAAAAGGAGACTCATGTGGGTAGGATGGTAGGGCCTTAATCTAAAAACCTGAGATCTTATGTTGTTATTCACCTATAAGGGCCTTTCAAAGGCTCCAATCAGTATTTCTGTCTACTACAAATGCTTCAAGTGTCATTGGATTGGCTGCATCAGATGGCCCAAACAGCAGAGCAGCTTGCACAGCAGTCTGGGCCTGTTGCAAAACTGTCCCTTGTTCTAAGCCCCACTAAAACCTAGCATATTTGGGCATCACTCATTAAATGGGCTGGAGTAATGCACCAAAATAAAGAATATCTTTCCTCTAAAGCCCAAAGAGGTCCCCTAGGCATTGGGCTTGTTTCTTGGTTGTAGGAGGGACCAGATATAACAACTTATCTTTTACCTTAGAAAGGATAGCTTGACATGCTCCCCACCACTGAACTCTTAGAAATTTTATTGTGGGTAGAAGGCTCTTGGAATTTTGCTAAATATATTTCTCACCTTCTGACAGGCAAATATCTTCTTAATAAGCCTAGGGTAGTTGCTAATTCTAGCTAACTAGGTCCAATCAGAATAATGGCATCAATATAATACATCAGTATGATAGCTTATGGAAGATAAAGGTGATCAAGGTCTCTGTAAACTAATTTATGACATAGGGCTGGAACAAACTGTTTGCTGGAAAGCAAACTCCTCTGGTGGTCTTTACTCACAAGCACCAAGAAACAAAGCATTTGCCAGGTTAATAACTGGATACCAAGTAAAAGGAGATATGTTAATGTGGTTAAGCAATGAAGTTACATCTGATAAAGCAGCTGCAATTGGAATTACCACCTTGTTAAACTTAAGATAATCCACTGTCATCCTCCCAGACCCTTTTGTCTCTTCTACACAGGTCAAATAGGTGAATTGAATGGGGTTGTGGTGGGAATCACCACCTCTGCATCTTTTAATTATAGTACTAATCTCTGTAATCCCTCCAGAAATGTGATATTGTTTTTGGTTTACTATTTTCTTATGTGGAGACAGCTCTAGCAGCTTCCACTTAGACTTTCATCCATATTAGTCCTTGATCCAAAGGTCAAGGAACCAATATTGGGATTTTACTAGATGCTGAGTATATCTATTTCAACTGTGCATCCAGAACCGTAGAAATAACTATAGGATGGGTTCAGGGTACCACTGGGCCCACTGTGAAAAGACAGATCTGAGCTAAAGCTCCATTGATCACTTACCTCTATAAGCCCCTATTCTGACTGGTAAACTATAGTAATGTGTTAGGTTCTCCCATAATTGGTGTGTATGTTCAGTAGTTCTCCAAAGGTCCAGTTATTTTTATTTCCTACATGCACAGTTGCCTTGGTGAAAGGCTATAGGTCCCTTTGGAGTAGTTTCAGAGAAAGATTAAGAATATAAACATTTACCCTTCCACAGTGTACTGAGCCCTTCCTTAAGGTGACACATCCTTTTCTTTTTAAGGACTTCTGATACTGTAAACTTGTTCAAATCTGGGAATTGATTGAAGGGTGATGAGTCTGTTTTCATGAATCAAATTACACCTTTGTTCACCTGAGCTAGAGTTTTTTTGCTTATATAGATCAAGTAAGAAGGCTTTCAAGTAGTAGGCTTTCTATCTATTTTACTTCTAGGAACACCATGATCATCTAACCAACACCATAAATCTATGCAAGTCAGACTATTCTAATTGCTGCATTGACTCTGCTGGCCATCATGACAACCACCCCACCTTGCCTTTGGCAGTTGTCTGTTGCCACTTGGCTTCTGCGACAACATAATCCAATTATCCCCATTGAATTTAGGTTATCCAATTCAGTGCCTGTAGCTCCACTGTAAAGTCCACCTATGGATAAAAATGATCATGGAGCTCTTCGAGGATGCCAGCCCTTCTCTCACATATTTATTCCTCATAAGAATGGTAAAAGGTATGTCTTCTGGACCTCCCACTGTAGGTAAAGTTAAACTACAAATTATCTCTAACATTCCAATCTCCCTAAGCTTTTGAATCCATGAATATAAATAAAGGCAGGTCACGTATTTGTAATTCACTCACTTTGGGTTCATGTTTCAGCCAAAACCAAACAGTGAGAACCCTTCCAAACTCCCTGAAAAATTAGATGCAGAATCTACTCTTAGCCCGTAGTAGTAAATTCAGCCTGATCCAACATTATGATCCTTCTACCATTAGTCCATGTTTTACATATTCATCTCTATACATGTTCCCCCAATTTCTGTCTGTATAAATTGGAAAATTAAAATATCTCTTTTAGAGTACAGCACACCACATTACGGGTGCCACTTTGTACCTTACCTTCTGTGTCCTGCTTGGACTTGTGTGTAGTTATAGGTCTAGAAGCAAAAGGAGGTGTTGGAGGTAGACCCGGAGGAGAAAGTACACTGTCTTGCATGGCCATATCTTAAAAGAGACAATTACGCTTTCCTCAGGATGGAAGTGGAGAGGCAACTACCACTGGCGGTGGGGAGATCATGTCTACTGGAGATAGGGAGGCCTCTTCCACTGGCAAAGAAGACTCATCAGAATGTTTGGGCTCAGTGAACCCAGTTTCATCAAGGCCTCTCCACAAGCCCCATTTCAAATTATAGGATCCCATTCTCTTCCAAATAACACTCTCATTTAAAAAGTGGATGCCCCATGAAACTAAAAGTTCAATTTGCATTGTGATCAGCAGCAACAGGATAGGATTTGGGGTTTAATTTTCAGTAATCTCAGTTCTGGGGCTAGAAGAGATAGGGATATCCTTCAATGTACATATGGAAGCTTTCAGGGCAATTATGCAGCCCTTGAGCTGGGAAATCAAATCCCTAAGCTCATTCTTTTCTTTCACTACTTTGTCCAGTGATAATAGGAGCAAATATTCCACCTACTTATATTAGTTTTATTTAATTATATTTCCAAAAATATGTGAAAGTATTACATACACACTCATCTCCCTGCTTCTTGTAAGCAATTGATTAAGAGGTTTCCAATGGAGACCTTTGACATATCTCTAATAAAAAGATATTGGAATATTTATGCTTTCTTTACAACTGGAAAGAGAGTCATTAGCATCTTTAAATCTAATCAAATTAGAGAGTCAATTCCAGAAACCCAGAAACCCAAGAATCAATTCAGAAAACTGATTCCTAAGTTTTTGTCTGTTTAGAACCATTCTTGGTACCAAAATCTATATTACCATCAGGGTTGTCCCAAGAAATAGATCTGAAAGGATAAACAGACAGATATAAAGATGTATTATAAAGGATTTATTTAAGGAATTGTGTTGTAATATAGTCAGCCCTTTGTATATACAGGTTCCACATCCATGAGTTCAATTGCAGATAGAAAATATTTTAAAAACGATAAAAAAGAATACAAAGTACAGCATAACAACTATTTACATAGCATTTACCTTCTATTAGACATTTTAAGTAATCTAGAGATTTTAAAAAATATACAGGGGGATATGCATAGGTTATTTGCAAATACTAATCAATTTTGTATAAGAAACTTGAACATCTATGGATTTTGGTATCCACAAGGTACCCTTGAACAAATCTCTCATGAATATGCAGGACTACTCTACATGTATATGCACATGTGTGCTCGCACACCCCCCCCCCCCACACACACACACACAGAGATTTATTGTAGGGGATTGGCTTATGCAATTACAGAGGCTTACAAGCCCAAACCCAGAATAGCCGAGTATATAATTCCAGTCTGTCCAATGGCAAAAGAACACCAATGTCCCAGTTTAAAGACAGGCAAAAACAAATAATTCTTTCTTACTCAGTCTTTTATTATATCTAGGCCTTTATAGCATTGAATGTAGCCTACCCACATTGGGAAGAACAATCTACTCAGTCTACATATTCAAATGTTTCTCTCAGTCAGGTATGGTGGCTCACACCTGTAATCCTAGCACTTTGGGAGGCTGAGGTGGGCAGATCATTTGAGGTGAGGAGTTCGAGACCAGCCTGGCCAACATGGTGAAACCCCCATCTCTACTAAAAATATAAAAATTAGCTGGGCTTGGTGACATGGGCTTGTAGCCCCAGCTACTCGGGAGGCTGGGGCAGGAGAATTGCTTTAGCCCTGGAGGTGAAGGTTGCAGTGAACTGAGATCACAGCACATCACTGCACTCCAGCCTAGGTGCAGAGCAAAACATGGCTCAAAAGAAAAAAAAAGTCTTTTTGATAAACACCCTAATAGACACACTCAGAAATAATATTTAACCAAATATATAGGCACTCTGTAGCTCAGTCATGTTGACACACAAAATTAACATCATAAGACTTTATGTATGGCTCTTTCCCATCTAATGCTCCCTCCCCATGCCTTACTTTAATATATATTTTGATGTCAAAAGAGGATATTTTCATTTCTAGTCATTAGAAAATTCATATATCCCTTAAAGATGGTGTCTCCTTTTTCTTTCACTTCTTCTTTCATCTCTTTTACATCTCTGATGCTAACAAAAACTTCAGTTATTTAGCTTGAGATCCATTCTTGGATGTGTGCGCTTTGGGTAGAATGGTGAAGGCATCATAAAGAGAGTGGAATTACACAAATTTAGAATTATCACAAAAATGAACTTTTAAAAACACTATACTTCCAGTTAGTTATTATGCTTCCTCTCTAATGGTTCACATTACCTAATTCCCCTTTTTAAATGCTGAGATAAATTTGAAGAGTCAGAAAGCTACGTCCCATCATTTGTAGTATTGTCCAAACTTCATAGATTCTGTGTCTCTGAGCCATTGGGTAGACAATGAGAGAGACCCAAAACACTTCTTTCCATTTCTGCAACCTAGAATTTTTCTTTCTGCCATTCCTTAAGTGCATGTCAATCACTAACTTTCTTTGCATTTCAGTATTTCAGCAAAGAATTTCATCTGTATTTTGGCAACAGGTAGATTGCCAACTTGATTTGTCAAAAGCATTTTATAAATTTTGAAATGCATGTTTCATGTGTTTATTTAGATCTTCCTAAAGAGCGTTTCAGTTTTATTGATGTGAAATTGTAATGTTTTGTGAGTTTCAAATATGTTCAATTAATTGACTACTGTCAGCACTTTCATCAATCCTTATTTTATCTTGTCTCATCATTCAGGTATGAAAGTAAAATTTTATGTTCTATAATTTTTAGATCATTTAAAAATTTTTATCAATCCAGAATTATACACATTTTTGGAATATATGTGATATTTTATATATGAATACAATGTGTAATGATCAAATATGGGTACTTGGGATGAGATATCCATCATTTCAAACATTTATCATTTCTTTGAGTTAGGAACACTCCACCTCATTCCTTTTAGCTGTTTTGAAATATACAATAAATTATTAACTATGTTGCCTTATTGTGATATTAAACACTAGATCGTACTTTTTCTTAGTGTATTTTTGAACCCATTAACAAACTGCTCTTTATCCCTCCTCCCCACTATCCTTCCTAGCCTGTTAGTCACCATTCTTTTCACTACCTTCATGAGGTCAATAATTTTAGCTTTCACATATGAGTGACAACATATGATATTGGTCTTTTTCTGCCTATTTTACTTTACATAACATCCTCAAGTTTCATTCATGTTGCTGCTGAGAGAATTTTAACAGCTGAGTAATATTCCATTGTGTATATATACCACATTCCCTTTATCCATTTACTGGCTGAAGGGCACTTAGAATGATTCCAAATCTTAGCTATTGTGAATAATGTAGATATCTTTTTGGTGCACTGACTTCCTTTGTTTTGGATATATACTTAGCAGTGGGATTGCTGGATCATATGGTAGTTCTATTTTAAGTTTTTTGAGGAACCTCAATAATGTTTTCCATGGTGAAAATACCACTTAGACTTCAGAGGAAAGACTTTCAATGTTTTCTGCATTCAGTATTATGGCTATGGGTTTGTCATATATGGCCTTTATTGTTTTGAGGATATGTTTCCTCTGTACTCAGTTTGATGAGATCTTTTATCATGAAGGAATGTTAAAATTGTATCAAATGCTTTTACAGCATCTATTGAAATGATCATATGGCTTTTGTTCCTGATTCTATTAATGGGATAGATCATGTCTTTTCTGTAGAAAAGGGAAGGTTGCTCACTTTTACTTTTATTCAACATAGTACTACAAAGTCTTAGCAAGAGCAATTAGACAACAGAAAGAAATAAATGGCATACAAATTGGAATGGAAGATGTCAAATTGTTAACTGTTTGCAGAAAACATGATTATTGGGAGGCCAAGGGGGGCAGATTGCTTGAGCTCAGGAGTTCAGGACCAGCCTGAGTAACATGACAAAATATTTCTACAAAAAAATATAATGATGAATCAGTCATGGTGTATATGTCTGTAGTCTCAGCTACTCAGGGGGCTGAAGTGGGACGATGGCTTGTACCCCCATAAGGTAGACGTTTCATTGAGCCAAGATCATGCCACTGCACTCTAGCCTGGTGACAGAGTGAGACCTTGTCT
Source organism: Macaca fascicularis (assembly GCF_037993035.2). Classification (NCBI taxonomy): domain Eukaryota; kingdom Metazoa; phylum Chordata; class Mammalia; order Primates; family Cercopithecidae; genus Macaca; species Macaca fascicularis. The sequence goes on from NC_088385.1 coordinate 94,595,783, forward strand.
CAAAAAAAAAAAAAAAAAAAAAAAAAGTTATGCCTGAGTAAGAAGGTATCCTCTTATTCTTCCTTTTTCTTTTATAAATATAATGTATTGGATGTAATTATAAACCTCTGTCAACATTCAACTCAAAAAAAAGTTATTGAAAACCTCCCATCTATAAGATGCCCTGCAAGAAACATGTTAGAACCGAAACAACTCAAGTCAAGGAGCTATGTTGTCATATATGAAAAAGAGCTGTTAGCTAAGAAAGCACTGGTAGCTAAAATGCTAAAATGCTGTAGGAGATGATCAAGTGTTCTGGAAATATCAGATTTTTGGTAAAAATTGGGAAATTGGATTTGGACCTCACTTTATAGCAGGGCTCCCCAATTCTGAGGCCATGGACCAGTACCTGTTCGTGACCTTTTAGGAACTGGGTGCACAGCAGGAGGTGAGCAGCACCTAGTGAGCATTAGCACCTGAGCTCCATCTTCTGTCAGATCAGCTGCAGCACTGGATTTCATAGGCGTGCAAACCCTATTGTGAACTACACATGCAAGGGATCTAGGTTGTGTGAATCTTACGAGAATCTAATGTTAGATAATCTGAGGTGGAACCGTTTCATCCATCTCCCTGAGCCCCCGGACCAAGTGTGTGAAAAACTTGTCTTCCATGAAACAGGTCCTTGGTGCCAAAAAGGTTGGAGACCGCTGATTTAGATACTGAAAACCTAGACCAGTGGAGTTGAAGGGTACAAATTAGTTGATGGGCTGTGGAAAGAGAACATTAAGATCCACAGTGCCTTTTGATAATTGACACAGATATTCTCATCTTTCAAAAACATTTGCTGGTTTTATCATTTCTGTTGTTCTTAACATGACATACATTTTGTAAACTGATGTGTGATGGTCAGATTACCTTTAAATGGCCCACCAAACTCCCAGGAATATTGCACAGGCAGAAGGAGAGGATAAAGGACATGTGGTTGAGCACAGCTGTAATGCAGAACATGAACAAAGCAATTATTGACAATAAATCAGAAAAATTATTAGGCTGTTTTATGGAGAATTTCACATGAATCTTAAGGGTTGTACCACATTAGATTATTGTTCACAAGATTATTGTTGGGATAATAATGCATTGCAATTGCCTTTATTACAAGATGATTTTGTTAAAAAGGTTGGAAAGGCCAGGCACAGTGGCTCAGGCCTGTAATCCTAGCACTTTGAGAGGCCGAGGAGGGTAGATCATGAGGCCAAGAGATTGAGACCATCCTGGCCAACATGGTGAAACCCAATCTCTAAAAAAATACAAAAAAATTAGCCGGGCGTGCCTAAGGCAGGAGAATCACCTGACCCGGGAGGCGGACGTTGACCCCGGAGGCAGGGAGCCGAGATTGCACCACTGCACTCCAGCCTGGCGACAGAGACTCCAATTAAAAAAAAAGAAAAGAAAAAAAAATGTCCAAGTTAATTTTTTTTGTTTTGAGACGGAGTCTCACTCCACTCTGCCGCCGAGACCGGAGTGCAGTGGCGCAATCTCGGCTTACTGCAACCTCCGCCTCCCAGGTTGAAGCAATTCTCCTGCCTCAGACTGCTGTGTAGCTGAGACTACAGGCATGCACCACCACGCCCTGCTAATTTTTGCATTTTTTTTTTTTTTTTTTTTCCAGTAGAGACAGAGTTTCACCATATTGGCCAGGCTGATTTCAACCTCCTGACATCGTGATCTGCCCGCCATGGCCTCCCAAAGTGCTGAGATTATAGGCTTGAGCCACAGCACCCAGTCCATATGCCCAACTTCTAAGGACCAACCTGGGATAAGTGAGATTCATTGGCAGAAAATTATTTTTTGTGTGTTTAATTGACAAATTATGATTGTATATATTTATGGGTATGTAATATTTGATATATGCATATACTATAGGACGATTAAATCAAGCTAATTAACATATCACCTCACATGCTTTTGTGTTACATTTAAAATCTGCTCTTAATGATTTTGAAATACACATGACATTGTTTTTAACTATAGTCACTATGCTGTGCAATGGCCCTCAAAGAGTTATTTCTTATAACAGAAATTTTATACCTTTTGATCGACATCTCCCCATCTGTCCCCCACCACCATCCACCCATCTCAGCTTCTGGTAACCACTATTCTACTATCTACTTCTATTAGTTTGACTTTTTTAGATTCCTCATGTAAGATTCTGCAGTATTTATTATTTAGTATAATGTCTTTTGGGCTCACCCATGTTGTCACAAATGAATTTCCTTTTTTAAGGCCAAATAGTATTCCATGTATGTATGTATACCATATTTTCTTCATCTAATCATCTGTTGGAGACTTTGATTTCCTATTGTAGCTATTGTGAACAGTGCTGCAGTGAACACAGGAGTACAGATATCTCTTTGACATAGTGATTTTAATTCCTTTGGATATATACTCAGATGTAAGATGCTGGAACACATGTTAAATTTTTATTTTTTGAGGAATCTCCATAATGTTTTTCATAATGGCTGTACTGATTTACATTCCCATCAACTGTATACAGAATTCCCTTTTCTCCACATCTCCACTAATTTATCGTTCATCTTTTGGATGATAGCCATTCTAACAGGTATGAGGTGATATCTCATTGTGGTTTTAATTTGCATCTTCCTGAGGTTAAGCATTTTTTCATATACCTATTGGCTCTTTGTGTTTGCTTCTGAGAAACCTCGGGTCTTTTACACATTTTTGAATATTTACCCATTATCAGGCATGTGATTTGTAGGTATTTCCTTCCATCAGTTACTGTTTTCTTTGCTGTGTAGAAAATTTTTAGTTTGATGCAATACTATCTATTTTCACTTTTTTTGTTTATGTTTTTCAGGTCATATCCCAAAAACTATTGCCCACACCAATATTGTGAAGTTTTTCTCCTATGTTTTCTTTTAGTAGTTTTATAGTTTCAGGTCTTACGAAGTCTTTATTTCTGGTTGATTTTTATAGATGGTGTGAGATAAGTGTTTAATTTTACTCTTCTAATTGTGGATATCCCATTTTCCCAACCCCATTAGAGACGCTTTTCCCCATTGTATGTTCTTAGTGCCTTTGTCAAAAATCAATTGATAGTAATGTGTAGGTTTATTTTGGGCTCTATATCTTGTTCCATTTGTTTGTGTTTCTGTTTTTATGCAAATACCATGCTATTTTGATTACTATCACTTTGTAATATATGTTGAAATCAGGTAGTGTGAGTCTTAGAGCTTTGTTCTTTTTGCTCAAGACTGATTTGGCTTCTTTGTGGTCTTCTGTGATTCCACACAAAGTTTAGAATTGCTTTTTATATTTCTTAGAAAATTGTCATTTGAATTTTGATAGGGATTGTAGTAAACCTTTAGATAACTTTGAGTAGTATGGACATTTAACAATATTAATTCTTCCAATATATAAATGTGGGATATCTATTTGTGTCTTCAATGTCTTACATCAGTATTTTATAATTTTTGGTATATAGATGTTTTACCTTCTTAAATTTATTTCTATGCATTTTATTCTTTCTTTCAAAAGATATTTTTGATATCACCCTTTAACAAAGAGGAATGCTTGCTTTAGCTGCTAATTCAAGAACTTCTTTTCTCTAATTCTATTTAGAAAACTATTCTGATTAGTCTCTGGATAAAATTGCATGTTCTGATCAGGCATCTCAGTCATCTTTATAACAGCTGAATTTTAGTGTTATAGACAGTCAGCCATTGCTCACTCTGTATTTTGTTTTGTGTTAGCCAATTGTAGCTTTATTATCTGCAGAGGATAGAGCTATGTAAGCATGCTGTAGACATAACTTTGACTGGCAAGGAGAATAGGTAACAAGTGCTGCAAAGGCATTCCCTCTCTGAAACTTCTACAAAGGATTAGACCTTGGAAACAGAAACAGTTCCAAGAGATTGGGTCTGCCCTAGTGTTCTTGGTAGACAATGTGAAGAAATTGAAATTTTTAAATCAAGAGAATAATAAGATCTGAGCTGAACATTGCAGAAAGAAATTTGGCAATAGTGTCAAAGTTGTATTAGAAGGAAAATGTGAATTATTTAAATAGAACAAGTACAAAGCAGTAAAAACCAGCAGGAGGCATCAAAAAGGCAATGAAGAGATTTAAGAGACAGAGTTAGACTGCAGAAGACACTGTTACTATTTGGAAGGGAAGAAATGGTAAGGGATTAAAAACTAAGATTTCAAGTTACAGTAGCTGAGAAAATAGAGTTTTTAGACAGGCATTCAGGAGAAGAATGTAGTTTTTGCGGTGGAAGCAGTTAAAATTGCGTTTGTACTCAACAGGGAATATACACAAATATATCCAGAACAAAGAGAAATTAGATCTGACTTATGAAAGAGAGATGAGAATCAGATTCAGAGGTACAGATTTGGTTTACATGCACAAGATGAAAAATCCCCACTGCAAAAGTTACAGTGAATCTCTTATTAGGAAACATGTTTATATTTGGGAAAGAAATAGCAGGTGGTTATTGCAGATATCTAAAAAATGTTCACTTTCAAACAAATCTTTCCTACTTATTAAAACTATAAACATGATGCTTAATTTTTCAGGGTAATACTGGGATAAGAAACAAAGAAAAATATAAACGGGACTAATATGCAAGTTTTGGGACGTTCTTAGGTTACTTTTAGTTTAAAATAACTTAGAAAGAAAAGTAAAAATAAATTACACTCAGGTTTCACATATTGAGGCCCGTTATGCTTACTTATTTCAGCAAATCAATTTAGAGCTTTGAGTTCAAGTCTGTTGAATCAAAGTAGGTACATTAACAATGAAAATATCTACAGATTTCCTTATATTTTAAGTCAAGCACACATGAAGAATTGCATAATATGTATTTTAGTATTCTGAGACAAAAGTTTGATGTTTATAGGCTTCAGGCAAATGCTCAACGTCTTCCCAAAGTATCAGGCACACAGTCAAGAAGGAAATTCACTCTCCATTGGAGGTTACTAAATCAACCCTTGTTACATGAAATTCCTCATCTATTTCCACTGCGTAGAAAATTGAAAGACTGATCTTAATGTGAAAGCTCAATAGAAAAACTACGTGTTATTTATGAAGCAGAAATTGTGGTAAATAGGGCAAATGAAAGAGTAGTTATCAATCATGACTTATTTATTTTAGCAATTTAGACTAACTTAAAATACAAAAATGTTGAATCAAAATAGAGATTATTTATACCAAAAGATATATCACTAAATTCTGGGAAGACATAAAAGAAGCTTGAGTTATTCTATAAATGTTTATTCAAACTTTATTTTAAAAACTTGTGGTACCATAGTAATATCACACACCAAATATCAACACACTATTCCTCATCGGTTTTGAATTTATACTTTGAAGGTAATTAAATTTAGAGAGAAATTTGGGACAAAATCTCTCCTGTTGTGTATTTAATTGAAGAATGTAAAGAAATTTCAAATTCAGCTTTAAAAATGTAATAACACAGTAGAGAATAGCAAGCTGAATACTGGATCCCCTACAAACAAGATGGCTAAATGTAAGTTGTTTAAGAATTTTAAGGGAATACAAAAGAATAAATATAAAGGGCAAATAAACAAAATAGAAAATAACAAATGATAAAGCTATAATAAAGTGGTAGCATGTCTTTAACTCCCACTTTAAAATATTTTCATATTCCTCAAAACTGACTTTTTATTCTAAGAGACTGACTTTATAAATATTATCTTATAAATTGTGCATATAGAATTTAAATATACGAATTCTGCATTTCATTTTAAACACATAAGCCTTTCCATCTATATGTATTTGATCAGGAGTATCCAATGACAGTATTTTATATATCTCTACTTCACATTGTACCATAAACCACCAGTGCCCTTGTTACCACTGGAAAAAGAATCATTATTACCTTTAAGCCTAACTAGATTAGAGAATCATTTCCAAAAACCCATAATTCTGAAAACTTACCTTTAAGATCCTGTTCTTGTAGAGCTACTCTTAGAAACAAAATCTGTATCGGTCAGGATTCTATCAGAGAAATACTTATAATATATATTCACATATGGATATATATACACACACACACACACACATAGACATATACAGAGAGAGAGAGATTTATTTCACAGCATTGGTTTATGCAATTGTGGGATCTGGCTTAGTAAGTCTGAAATCTATAGAACAGAATGGCATGCTAGAAAGTTCTCAGGCAGGTGTTAATATTCCATTCCACAGGGAATGTTTCTTCTTATTCAGGGACATTTCAATTTTATTCTTCAAACCTTTCAACTGATAATTTAAAGCACACCCAGATTACCAGTGATAATATCCTTTCCTTAAAGGTTAATTGATTATAAATGTTGACCATATCTACTAAACACATACAAAAAACACTTAAATGAATGTTTGGTTAAATAACTGAGGTGTATAGCCAAACGAAGGTGACACATAAAACAAACCATCACAGGCAGTGAAATGAACAAATTAATTAAGAACAAATGGGACAAATAGAGAAAAAATAAGATGGTAGACTGAAATCCAACCTAGTAAGAATTATATCCTATGGTTTTAACTTTTATGTTTCAGACTTTTGTCTAAACACAAATTAAAATATAAATATTGTCAGATTTGCTGTAAAATAAGACCAAACTATATGCTATCTATACTATGCAGCTATAAAAAAGGATGAGTTTGTGTCCTTTGTAGGGACATGGATGCAGCTGGAAACCATCATTCTTAGCAAACTATCGCAAGAACAGAAAACCAAACACCGCATGTTCTCACTCATAGGTGGGAACTGAACAATGAGATCACTTGGACTCGGGAAGGGGAACATCACACACCGGGGCCTATCATGGGGAGGGGGGAGAGGGGAGGGATTGCATTGGGAGTTATACCTGATGTAAATGACGAGTTGATGGGTGCTGACGAGTTGATGGGTACAGCACACCAACATGGCACAAGTACACATATGTAACAAACCTGCATGTTATGCACATGTACCCTAGAACTTAAAGTATAATAATAATAATAAATAAATAAATAAAAAAGAAAACCAAAAAAAAAAAAAAAGAGACAGCTTTTTAAAAAAATTCTTTCACTGTTCACAGACAAGGCCTTACTCTGTTGCCCAGACTGGTGTGCAGTGGCACAATCATAGCTCAAGGCAGCCTCTTGGGCTCAAGTGATCCTTCTGCCTCAGTCTCCTAAGTAGCTAGAACTACAGGTGTCTACCACCATACCTGGCTAATTTTTTGAACTGTTTTTGTAGAGATGGAGTCTCGCTATGTTGCCAGACTGATATTGAACTCCTAGCCTCAAGTGATCCTCCTGTCTCAGCCTACCAAAGCATTGGGATAACAGGCTTTGGGATACAGGATTGCATACCTAGTCTATAAAAGACAGCTTTAAGGAAAAACCAGAAATAAGTTAGAAGTCAAAGAAAAGACACAGTTTATCATGCAAATTCAGATAACAAGAAAATTAGAGAAATTATATTAATTTAAGATAAAATGGGCTTCAGGAGAAAGATTACCAAAGATAAAAAGGGGCATTTCATGATAAAAGTGTTAATTCGTCAAGAAAACATATCAATCCTATATATGTATGCAACTAATAACATAACTTAAAAATAAGAAGACTAGAACTAGAAAGAGAAAAATGGATAGCTGCACAATTACAATAATATTTCAAAACTGCTTTTGCAAAATTCATAAAACAGGCAGAGAAAAAGGATAAAAAACACTTAGTAACAAACTTGACCTGATTGATAATCACAGAACAATACACCAAAAACTACAAAATATGCATGATTTGCAGAAACAAAACAGTCTAACAAATTTACAAAAGTGGAAGTGACACAAAAATATATTCTGAAACTATAATGTAATTAAATTAAAAGTTCATAACTGAGATATACTAAGAAAACCCCTAAAATTGTATGTTAAACAAGCATAGTTTAAAATTACACATGTATTAAAGAATTTACAAAGAATAATAAAAAATGCTTTAGTTGAATCAAAATGAAAATGCAAAATACACAATTTCTGGGATGTAGCAAAAGCAGTGTTAAAAAAAATGGATAGTTTTGTTAACCAGCTACCAAGAAAAGTTCAAATTCAATGGCCTGATCTTTCACTTTATAAAAGTAAAAAAAAAGAAGAACACAGCCAAAATGAATAGAAGAAATAAGATTAAAAAAACCCTCAAAATGAAAGAGTAAATCAACATTAGAAAAAAAACTCAACAAAGAAAAAAATTCTCTAGCTAGCTTAAGAGAAAACACAAATCAACAACATCTGAAATGAAAGCAGGAACACTTCATTCTATAAACCTTAAAAAATATAAAATAATATTTTGAACAACCTCATTTTAATAAATTAAACACATAAGATGAAATGTAAAAACACCTAAAAGACAAAAATGACTGAGACTATTACAAGAAAAAAAGGTAAAATTCTGAAAGTAATGCATTCGTTAAAGAAATTAAATTTGTAACTGAAAACTTCTCCACAAAAAAACTTCATTATTAGATGTTTTTACTGGTAAGAACTATTACACATTTAAGAAAAAAAAAATGTTACAACAGCAGCTATAGCAACTCTTCCAGAAAGTATAGCAAAATAATAATTTCCATTTAATTTTGTAAGGCCAGAAATACCCTGCTAACAAAACCAAAAGCATTATAAATATTAAAAAAAAAAAAAGAAAGAAACAAAGAAACAAAATGCTATAGCCTCAAATCTTTTGTAAACAGTAACACAGAAAATATTTTTAAAATATTTGCAAATTGAATCCAGCAAATACAGAAAGGATAAAACACAGTGCTCAAGTGGGGTTTGAAGATTCAAGGTTGGTTTACCATGCAAAAAAAAAAAAAAAAAATTTTTTTTTTTTTTTTTACAATCTTAACAGAAAAAAAAAATAGAGGAACCATGTGATTAACTCAACAGATAATGAAATGGCAACACTCGTTGATAAAAATTTTCCAGCATACTAGGAATAGAAATTCTTCACCTACAAAAAGGCATCTACAGGTAACATACAACTCACATTATACTTGACAGTGAGACACTTCATGCTTTTCTCAACAGGAGCGGAGTGAGTTTTCTAGTTTCTTGTTCTAGCACAAAAACACTCCTAGTTCTCTATCCAGGCAACACACATCCTTTATTTTTATAATATCCTAATTATAATGAAGGACATTTAATTATAATGGAGCATTTCCTTCATGTTAGCAGGTGATCAGAAATAACAGAAACAGAATACTAGACCTGGATTCAAGAAAATCAACTCTTTTATTTTGATGGTCATAGTTTTTTGTCCTTCATGTTCTAGATATTTTCAACAGAAATATACAGAGTTTGCTCCTGTCCTTGCTGAGATCCTAGGAGGATTCTGCAGAGCCTTTGCATGAACTACTTTGCCTCATTCAGAACACAAGGATTTTTACAGAGAAAACATTATTATTTTTTCCCTTATAGTACAAACCATGTCACATGAAAAGTTCTGCTTCCCAAAGGATTGTCTATTCAAAGGGGAATGCATTTCACTTGAGCAGGAGCACAGGAAAGGCCTCTCAGTAAATATTGCTTTGAAATTCTGCCCTTAGTAATCATATAATTTTGCTGCATTTTCCCATTTTAAAGCTAGCATTGTAACGTTTCTTAAAACTGATACTCTTTTGCCAGTGTCAAAATTACTTTGCAGAATCAAGTCATACAATACAGTGAAATTATATTTGGAAAATAGTTTTGCTGTATAACTAATTTACCTTCAATGTGACTGGTAGACACAGAGCATTTTCTGTTTTCCTAGTCAAGGGTAAGAAACAATTTTTAACATTAAGTGTGACCAGCATGTGAGAGGTTAGAAATGGCAGCAGTGGACTCTTTCCCCTCGCTGTCACTTACTGCACACTGAACTAATCTCAGCGTAAACAAAACACACATCAAAACAAAACACGCATCAAAACAAGGGACGCTGTACACAAAAATAAATGAGCTTTAAAGAGATACTTCGGTAAGAAAATGTGATTTCCATATGATTTCCAAGAGCCCAAAGTATTAATTAACATTGACATCTCAACTCAAGTAGAACTCAACTTAATTGACAACGTTCAAGCCCCATTAATGTAATAGTTGCAAAATGTCCATACGATTAATATAAAGCATGTAAAATGTATGCATTGCTAAGCTTTCTCTGATTTAGTTTATATGTCATTTGGTTTAAAAGGTTGTAACACTGGCTGGGCGCAGTGGCTCACGCCTGTAATTGCAGCACTTTGGGAGGCCTAGGCGGGCGGATCACGAGGTCAGGAGATCAAAACCATGCTCTACAAAATCCCGTCTCTACAAAAAATTAGCCAGGTGTGGTGGTGGGCTCCTGTAGTCCCAGCTACTCGGGAGGCTGAGGTAGGAGAATGGCGTGAACTTGGGAGGCAGAGCTTGCAGTGAGCCGAGATCACGCCACTGCACTCTAACCTGGGCGACAGAGCGAGACTCCGAGACTCTGCCTCAAAAAAAAAAAAAAAAAAAAGGTTGTAACACTGACAGAAACCGACAGAAACAAAAATGTTATGAGAAAAGAGATGCTGTTGTTATGATTCACAGATTTCATTTTATATTTGGATTAGAAAAGTAAGTGACATTCTGTTGTCAGGTGGGGAATGGTGTTCTTCCACAAACAGGAAATATTGAAAAGGAATGGGAGGCAGGAGAGAATAAAACACCATGGGCATCAGTTCCACATGCTTCTGGCAGAAAAAATAAAACAGTTGTTGGGATATCTCATTTCTATCCTGTAACAAATTTTTCACAATCAAACACATATTGATATTCATTTGCCCTCTCTGCCAATGGCCAGGGACAGAAAAGCATTGCTCAATTAAACTCCCATTGACTTTTTATTATAAATCTAATAGATACCAGAGATTTCTACGTATCAGACAACTTAGTTTAAAAAATCGAGTAGAAATGAAAACTACAAATATTTGAGAGGTTCTAATTCATGCTTCTCATACTTCAGCATGCCTGGGAATCACCTTGAAGGCTTACTAAAACAAAGACTCCTAGGGACCAGGTCTAGATTGGGCCATGAGAATGTGCATTTCTGAAAAGCTTCCAGGTGATACTGATGCTGCCAGTTTGCAGATGAAGCTGAGTGACACTGCTCTTGTCCTCACCCGATAATATGTATGTCTGGGCAGAATAAATGAACACCTATATTGAATTATATTACTATTAAAAAGCCAGATAGTCAGGTTCAGTCTCTAAATTTTTAGCAAAGTTGTCTTTTCTTATACAGCTATCAGAGGCAACTAGGAAAGCCGGAAGCTATTTTTCAGGTTCACAACCCTAATCAAGGATCTCTGTCTTTATAAAGTACTTTAGATGGTAGAACAATGGGCTTCCTCAGAAAGATGACCTTTGCAAAATGTGAGAAAAACATCAAGTGTTACATAAAATGTTTGTCTCATCGTCACCAATAACCACAGCTGCATATCTTTATCTAGATTTGTTAAATTTGCACCTTCTAACAAAACAGTCTATTGGTCCCGATTCCATTACCATGAGTGCAGAGGCAGAGAGGTGGAGTCAGGATTGTGATATAATCAAGACATCTCAAAATCTAAACCAAAGCTTTTTATAATAATTTTAAAGTGATTACTCTGAAATTTCTATATGAATCTTGACATTTATCCATTTATTCATCATAGCAATCTGAGTCTAGTCAGGAACTAGAAATCCACAGTAGGCTATACAAGGGAGGTTTAATATAAAATTTTATCTATAACAAAAGTGTAATTACAAGGAAACTCTATATGGTACCCTGGGGCTGAGGGAGAGTTCTCAAGGAAGGACAAATCAGACCTTTTGGAAGTATGGTTCAGCCACAAGATAGCAGAGAAGTTCACTCTTTTAACGAGGCCAGAGTTAGTCTGAAGTTACTGAGTGAGCAATAGCCTATTTCCAGGATTCAGAAAATCAGCAACTGATGACATTAGCAAGCAGTGGAACTTCTGGTATCAACAGGGACAGGTAGCCTTCAGAGAGTGCAGGTTACATGAGGACTTATAGGAGTAGCACCGAGGTACATCTCCCTCTGTGCATCAGGCAGCTGCGAGCAAGTTGCATGACACTTACATAGAGTGTGAGTGGCACTTGCTTGAACAGGAGACTGTCAGAGTGCACGCTGTGCAGAGGCTCTGACTTCTGTGTCCAGGGTGCTGCGGAATGGTTATCTCCAGACTAACATCACAAGGTACCATTTGAACCATATTCTGGGACTGGCTGGGACAGTGCTTCATCTAATGTTCTAATATCCATACCTTCCCCTTCACGTACAACATCTGTTTGTAAAGGAACACCATTCCCCACCTGACAACAAAAATGCCACTTACCTTTCCTAATCCAAATATAAAGTGTAATGTGGGAATCATAAAAATGACATCTCCCTTCCTATAACATTTTAGCATCTGTCAATGTTATAACCTTTTAAACCTATAAACAAAATCAGGGAAAGTTTAGTGATGCATAAATTTCACATGCATATGTATATTAATATGCTGGGAACTTGGGACTATTACTTTGAGAAAGCTTGAGTGCTGTTATTCAACTTGATTGTTGCTTATTTCATTGATTTTTCTTTATCTTAATATAGTTATTTCTTTTATTTTTAATTGGTATTGTGTACGTCATTCCACTTTTTTGGATTAAATGTACTTTTTTTTTTTTTTTTTTTTTAAGTTTAAGGTCTTAGAAACTTAGATCACTGATCTCAAACTTCTAGGTACTTAAAGCATAAATTTTCTTTGAAATATTGCTTTTACTGAAACTTACAAATTTTAGTAGGTTGTGTTTTGATTTTCATACCATTTCAAATATATTCTAATTTCCTTGTTATTTTCTCTTTGATCTATGGGTTGTTTGAAAATATTATGCAAAGTTCTGAAATATTTGAGTTTTTCAGATATATTTTTAATTGATTTATAATTTAATAATTTTCTTTTCAGAGAACACTCTGAATAATTTCAATTCCTTTAAATTAATTGAGACTTTTACAGCCAAGCATATGGTCTCTCTTGGTAATGTTCCACGTGCAATTGAAGCTAACATGCATTCTGTAATAACTGGGTGTACTGGTCTATAAATGTTAATTAGATTAAATTCATTGAAAATGTCCTTTAAGTATTCTATCTACTTCCTGGTTTTCTGTTTACTTGTTTTATTACTGATAGAAGAGTATTGAAATCACCAACTTTAATTGTGAATTTATCTATTTCTCCTTTCTGGTTTCTAAGTGTTTGCTTTAAGTATTTTACAGTTTTTATTTTTTTTCGTGAATACACATTTAGGCTATTATGTTCCTGATTAATTTGCTTTTTTATCACTGGGAAATGTCATCTTTATCTTTGGTAATATTCTTTGCACTAAAATTAATTTTGTCTCATATAAATACAAGCATTTAAGCTTTCTTATTAGAGTTTGTACATTATGTCCTTTTCCATCCCTTTAGTTTTCAATCATCTATCTTTATAATTAAAATATGTTTTCTGTAGAGAACATGTAGTCTGGCATTGCTTTGTTTTATTCATTTTGAGGATTACTACCTTATAATTGGTATATCTAATTCATGTACATTTAATGTAATTGTAGATATAGTTGAATATGTCTTTGTCATTGATTTTCTATTTTTCTCATAGAATATTTTTCTTTTATAATTTAAATTAATTGAATATTTGGAGTATTAAATAATATATTATCTTTGGCTTTATTTTCATTATTTAATTTTATAAGGTAATCCGTTGGGCAAATAGGCATCTAACTTATCACAGCCCCTGGATGCATCCATTTTGCAATGATTGTCGTAAATTTTACTTCTCTGTATGTTAGAAACCCCATTTTTCTTTGCATTCACCAACATGTTTACCATTTGCGTAGAACTTCTGTGTAGATCCATCTACTTTATCTTTACTCCTTTGTCATGGCCTGAATTATCTTTGAAATTTCCAGAGTTAATTAAAAGGCCTCTCTTCTGACTGGCTAGACCTGAGGGGCCCTCAGCCTTGTTCCAGCTCTGATAATTATTTAGTTTGTAGGATCCCTCATGGTGGTTCTTTCTCATTTCTGTTTCTTTGTATGGGTCTAAAATCTTATCCTCTCCATGTATAACTTAGTACTCAGTAAAAAACTCAAGGAGATCCCTATGCAGATTTCTTGAGTTATTTTTCTCCATAGTTTAAAACAAAAACTGAAGCTGAGCTCTACCTACCACTACCAAAAAAAAAAAAAAAAAAAGCTAGACTATTTAAATTTAGTTCATCCATACTTAATTTGTATACTCTTTCTTCAGCATCTTTTCTATCGAATAAATCAGGGGTTTGAGTAAGGAGGCCATGGCAGTAAACCAGGTGACAGACAACAGTCTTGGGGTAGGTGATAGTGATGGAGACGAGGAGAAGTGGTTGAATTTGGACGATTATTTAAAGGTATTGCCAAATAGATTTGTTTAAAGAGGAGAGATGAATTATTACAGATTAAAAAGAGTCAAGACAGACTCTAGGCTTTCTTGGCCTGATTAACTGGTAGACTCATGGTATCATCTATGAGGGAAAGCATTATTGGAGGAGTAGGTTTGAAAAGTGGAAGACATGAATATGATTTTGGAGGACATAAGTTTAATGAATCAATGAACAATAGAAGCTGGAACTATAAGAAACACAGCAGGAACAACATCCAGGAATAGTAAGTGGCAAGAAGGTAGAGGGAATAAACTTAGACAGTCATTTAATAGGAAAGAAAAGAGAGAGTGTGGAGATACAGACACATTAAGTTGATAAATTTGATGCTGAAGTTTGTGTAAGTTTTGTTATGATCACTACTATTTTACTAATCTCAGGAAGGAGGAGGAGGTGATTTTAAAGTCGATTAGGGGTTTTCCAGGAATTCCAGGTGAAAGAAGATAATTCTGGCTAAAGACATGGCCTGCAAATGCCCTAAGCATGAAATATTATCACTTACTGGATTTACAAAGGCGTACTCTAACATAAAGACGTAATATCTTAGTTAGACATTCTTAAATTCTCTAAAGATCTAAATTGACTGTAAAGTAACTTTGAAATAATAATTTTTAAAGATTAAAATTAATATATCTTTTTAGCTATTCTTATGATAGGTAAGTTTTGTTTTTATAGAAAATGTAAATAATGCAATCTGAGCTTTCTTATAATTACTAATCAGAATACAGAGTCATCCGGTAGGTAAACACTTTGGGATTTCGGGAAATTAATAAATGTATAAAGTTTGGAAAACTTATAAAGGTGGAAAGCTCTTTTATCCCTTAATAGGTTGCTAGAGAACAAAACAGGAGTCTAAAAATTCTCCAAACACCTTCCTGTACAATTTCTGAAGGCGAATTCATGAACTAAGGACAATGGGAGAAGAACACAGATGTTGCCCTGTCAGTAATGAAATTAAAACAGATGAAACAAAGACTGTCTCCTGACTCTTTTCTGTTAGAGTAAGAAGGTTAACATGAAGATCTAGGCCAAGATGAAAGATAATGAACAATCATAATTAGAAATGCATTTGATATATTTTCTTTACTTCGATTCTGTTTAAAAGGAATAAATAATGATTCATAATATATTCAGAGACTGAGTTTTTGCTGCTAGCTTATGATTCCATAAGGAATTAACTAATGATGGCAGCGTAACCTGCAGAGCTGCTGGTACCCTATTTGCTGGTTTCCTTGAGATTTTGCTTTTTTCTTCCTTATTTTTTAAATAAAATAAAAGTGTACACGCTCAAGGATTTTTTAATCACATACAACCTTCAGATTTTCATTTCAGCATTTCTATTTATGAAATTGTTTTATGTATGTGGTGAGTTACACAAAGACAAGTGAAATTAAACAGAGAGTATATTTTTTGTGAAAGCGTATGTTTGGGGACTGGTAAGTCAACAAGTTCCGTGAAGTGAACAAAGCCTCCAGGATAACATGAAATGGGTATTTCCCACATTACAACCAACGGAGCAGGGAATGAAAGCAGTTTGCTCAGAAATCAGTTGTAAAGAATAATTATTTCACAAAGAGCTACTCTCCATGTCCCAGACATACTTAACAAAACTAAAGAGTAACTCACGCCTAACCTCAGTAATATGAAAATAATTATCTACATATACAAAAAGAATAAGATTAAACTTATCCAGATAACTCAAATTAATAGTACATGTTCAGAAACAGGTTGCTGTGGTCTGAATGTGTCCTGTCTGCCAACTCCAAATTCATAAGTTGAAATCTCATCACCAATGTGAAGGTACTAGGAGGTGAGGTCTTTTGTTATAGCACCACAAACTAAGACACAAATTTGTTTAGATAATCACTTAAATTCTTCACTTCTTTGACATGATTGAAACTGGATTCATAAGATTATATTGGAAAGCAGTGTGCAATAAATGATCAGGGAAATATGAGTAATAACCCAAATTCTTTACAAGGTTGCCCTGAAGACTCCCATAGCCATCCCCCGTGCTCCTATCATCCAGTTTTCTAATATTGTAAGAAGTTCAGAAACAGACTTTTATTCCCAACTTCCAAAAGTTCTCTATGCCTTTCAAAAAGGATTTTTTAAAACAATAGTTATCCAATAGCCATTGTTGAAAAATCAGTCAATTTATAATAAACCTTGTCTACATTTATCAGATTTAATATTTTCCCAGTTACTAGAAAAAAATCACCTAACAATCACCACCTCTATGGCATTTGGTCCCAATATGTACCTCCAAATGAACTTGTTCCCAGAATTCCTTTAAGTCCTGCTATGACGAGTGATATCTATAATTAAATCTGTTATCTCATTCAAACAGTTATCAAAGTCTTTCTCTTAATTTGTATAATATAATTTGTATTTATATGTTATCTATGATTCTATGCTCTTAAAATATTAACATATTGACAGATTATTTCAGGTAATAAAATCACAATTTCTTCTCAGAAGTGTAACTGTTTCCCAGCAGAATCTGACTTCTCAATCATATTGGTATTTAGTCACTTAGAGCCTTTTTATTTAAAATTGACTTTTTATTTTCACTCTTTTCACGTTGCATTTCTATGTAATTCTAAATGTTTACAATGCAGGGCTGACTCTGGCCAGGATCCATGGTCTTGACTTTTCCTAAATCAAATATAAGTCTGTATCTATCAAAAGCTGGGAAAACCAAAGGGAAAAGAGGCAACAAAATGGTATCCTAAAGGGTGCAGTGAATTCTGTAAACCCATTTCTTAGAGTCAAAACCAAAACTCTGGCTTTTGGTTAATAATTATGTTGGAGGAGAAATTTCTAGAGCTTATGCAGTGAGATGATTAGGTTGAGAAGCTGAGGATATTGTAATGGCTATCCAAAATTTGTCTGTGATACAAACAAAACTAATTTTTCTCTCTCTGCACATCTTTCCATTTCTAGTAACCCTCACAATATGTACCGAGTCAGTCAAAATACATTCTCTTGTCCAATTAATTCTTAAAAAGAAAACTTATTTATTGGAAAAGTAGATGAGAAAATGTCTCTGCATCCCATGTAACTTTCCCTGCCTCCTCAGTAAAAAAAAAAAAAATAAATAACCGATTTCCTATTAATGACACTCCATAGGCTTATGGGTCCCACTGATGCAGATAATGAAAATAGCTAATACAAAAAAAAAATCTTAAAATTAGCCTTGATGCCTGAACATCACTGAGTCCTCAAAATTATTTTCTGAGGAAGCCTCCTGAATTAGGAGAGATTAGGTTTGGTAGTGCTAAAAAAATTGTCCTGCTACTTTAGACTATTGCAATAGGTGTCAAGATGATCACAATAGAGAAAACAAATAGAAAAGAGAGCTGGGGATTTATAACCAACAAGCAGAGAAAGAGAAATGCTGGTTTCCAAAAAATAAAACAAAACTTACATGAAGCCAAAAAGTCATATGATACCACTTTCACCACATTCTTTTTGTCAAATCAAGTAAAGTCCAGCCCAGACTCTATAACAGAGGACATAGATGCCTCTGCTTGATGGGAGGAATGCTGTGAATATACAGAAATGAAAGGAATTGTCAGCAGCCATCTTTGCAGACAACCCACCAAAGTTAATCTTCAGACCTTCATGTTCATTCAAAAAATTCTATATTTATTTCACTTTTGCCTAAAAGAAGATTTTGGGGAACTTTTCATCATCTCCTCTTACACATTTTTGACACAACCCAGAACCTCTTTATATACTTTATGTTTGATCAACACCGTATCATTGGGTTGTTTTTTGCCCCATCCCATATCGATTTACCCATCAAATATTTCAAAACATGTATGAACAACGATTAATATTTTAATATCAGATCCCTGTATAAGAACACTCATTAATGTAAGGTGCTAAGATAAAACATGACAGAATAAGTAGTGAAGTATATATAAAAGGAGAGAGCTTCTGAAAATTATTTGCATCCCATTATAGCAGTTTAGGATTATATTTTCCTTAGAGAAATATGGTAGAATACCAAATTATTCAACTTATAGGAATTTCAAACCCATATTTTAATAACTTACTGTAATAGAACATAATAAGTGCATTAAATTGTATTATTGAAACTAAAGAAAAAAATGTGATGTAACCTTAAGCTACCTTAGTCAAAGGGTCATGTCCATAGGCCAAGAGGAAAGATTTCCTCTGAATTTTGTTCTGTTCAGATCATATATATAATATTTTGCCAAGTCCTAGGATTATATTCAAAAAAGAACACTGATAATGACAAGATGGTCACTGAGTTAATCTTAAAAGAATGTGTTATGATTTTTGCATTTAAATTTATATTACAGAAGAATGAGAAATAAGGTAGCTACATTCTTACTTATAGGCTTATGTAAATAGTAATACTGTATGTCATTTCAGAAAGTTAGTGAAAATCACTGGTAGAAATTTCAAACCAGAATATTGTCTCTCAAATTAAGGAAGCTTTAGACCACCAGATCCACAAAACACCAGATCCACAAAACAGATTGGATTTCAGGCAATAATTTAATAGTCGCAAAAGCTATTATTTCTAGTTTAAAAACTGGCATGGCATAGAAATATATACGTGTGTGTGTGTATACATACACACACATATATGTATATATATGTATACACACACATATATGTGTGTATATATACACACACACACACAATACATATGTACATATTTATATGTATGAAACAGTGAATACCCACCTCAAAGGGCAAGTTGGGAAAAGAATTCCTCAATGAATGGTAGGAATGAATAAAAATAATAAGTAAAAATAATGAAAGTAATCTCTAAATTATTTCCTAACTTTGTAATCCTATGATTCACAAAAGAGACAGACTCTCCTTGTATCCCATCTAAAAATGTTAATCAGTGAAAGAAACAAAACAGTCATGTTGTAAAACCATCTAATATTCTGCTAGTCTGTGCCTTTGAGGAAATTATAGCATACCACCAGTAAAACAGCCATGAAAGGAATGTTGGAATAGTAATGACATTTTTTTCAGACTATCTATCATTTTAATTCTTCTCATGATTTTTTTTTCTTTAGATGTGTTTATAATAAGGTGTATGCCTTTTAAATTGTTTATTCCATTTTCATGCTTATTAAAGCTCACGTGCTACAGGCCAATGACCATATCTACTTACTTTTCTCTATATTAAGCTAGGTAAAAGACAAATAAATGTTAACTCAATATTATTTAAGATGATTTATCTCTGATGATTGAGTCTTTATATAATGTCATGCATTAAAGCTAATATCTCAAGCCTGGATAATCCAATATAAGAAGATACTTACTATCAATGTATAAACACATATACATTCTCTTACACACATTATATATATATATACATATATATATGTAATTTCACAGAAGAAATGAATCCTATCTTTCTCCAATCTCTAACATTGAAGATATTAATTTAACAGCAAAGTGAAATTATCCATACAATATCTCAGAATAAAAAGAGATCCATTAAAGCTCATGAAAGTTTTATTCTGAAATAATTTTTGGAACTATAGGAGTCTGGATTAAAATAAATAATCATTTGAGAAGTGCCAGCTTCACCTTTCACATGCACAGTTTTACTTTTGTCATGGTACATTGTACTTAGAGATAACTGATAAATTTTACTTTTATGGGTCAATATTAGAATTCTTGTCCATCATACATGTAGGCATACATAATGCTGTTCCTTGGATCCAGAAAATAATAATCATCAATATTTACTCTTATACCTACTATCTATATTTCAAACTGAAATTTCTTGGAGTTAATGTGGAGAAGTTTATCTTTTCTCCTATGTGAAAGAATGGCATTTGTAAATACACTTGACAGATCATTGGCAGTGCACCACCTATAAAATTCTTTATAGAAGTTATGTTTGCTTTACCCACCAATAATTTATTATTCTTGTCAATAAATTTCTATTAAAATATTTTCCTTGAAGTTGAAATTTTCAAAGCAGAATAAAGACAGTTTTATTGACCCATTCATTTATACTATTAAAACTGGCATCTTGACTGGCATGAATCAAACAATCATTTATTGAGCAGAAGCAGCATAAATAGGACATTGCATACTATATAGGAAACACTTTAAAAATAAATCAGTGAATTTAAACCTCATTTAAACTATAAATGTGAACACTCATCATCAAAAATCAGAAAAAGGGGTCATTAAGTAATTTTAGCATAAGGTTAAAAGCACAGCCTCTGCATATGAGATAAAATAGCTCTGCTTCTTGAAAATTATATAACCCTGGGAAAGTTCATTTCCTTGAGCCTTAGTTGCTTGAAATGTCAATATGAAAGCCAATACTACACTCTTAGGTCATTATGTTCATAAATTAGATAACATACATATGTTGCTAAACTTAAAACATGGCAAATGATAAGCTCTCAATACATGGCAACTATTAGTAGTAGTAGCAATTCAAAATTGCAGTATTCTCATAACAAGCAAGTAAAATTATCCAGCTAGTTATAAATATAAAATGAATTGAAATATTGCTAATTTAGGCTAGTTCTCTTGAGATAGTCCATTTTTGCCTGGGTTATCTAAACACAGCATCCATATCTCACTTTACAGTCACAGCTAATGACATAACTTAAACAAGCTGTTTCAAATACACTTACTCAGCTCTACCCTTGAATACACAGGACAGAGGTCAGTTACAAAGTCATGGTGAGAAACTACCCATGGATTTTAGCTGGATTATCATAATTTGCCTTCATCTTTACAAAAAAAAAAAAAAAAAGCTAAGTAAGGATTTTTCTCTCTTTCCTTCCTACAGAGAAAATACTGTATCACCCTAAGGAGCCAAAAGAAAAAAAATGTCCTTTTGTCTTTTCTTATTAACAACCTTAATTTCAGGGTGAAAGAAAGATTTGTTGGGCAAAAAAGACACTATAAGCAAAATGACTTTAGAAGATATTGAATAAAAAGCGTATCTCCACAAAATATTTAATGACATAATACATAAATCATCACACTAAAACCCAAATTGTAAATTGACTTAGGAGAAGTTACAAAGGTTAGAGCTTAGACAAGTAATAAATGAGGAGAGTATCCTCATTACCTGAAGGGGAGGTGTTGTATCAGAATGAAGGTTTTCTGCAGAACTGATTTATTAGTGCTTTCAAGCAAAAATGTAGTAAGAATCTTGTTCATAAAGTTCTCCAGCTGTTAATTCATGCTGTTCTATTTGCATGGATGCTGTGTGTGTATATTTGATTCCTGGCCACAGATTTTCCATTAAAAGTAACATGCAATCTTTTTCCTAAGTAGCAGAGAATCACAGTGATATGGTTTGGCTGTGTCCTCACCTAAATCTCATATTGAATTATAGTTTTCATAATCACCACATGTGGTGGAAGGTACCCAGTGGGAGGTAACTGAATCATGGGTGCAGTGTTCCCCCATGCTATTCTCATGATAGTAAGTTCTCACGAGATATGATGGTTTTATAAGTGGTTTCCCGTTCCACTCAGCTCTTATTGTTCTCCTTCCTGCCGCCATGTGAAGAAGTATGTGTTTGTTTCCCCTTCCACCATGACTATAAGTTTCCTGAGGCCTCCCCAGCCCTGCAGAAATGTCAGTCAATCAAACATCTTTCCCTTATAATTTACCCAGTCTCTGGCGGTTCTTTATAGCAGCATGAGAACGGACTAATAACATAGGAATTTTGCACGTCGAAGTCTCCATTTTAACTATGTTCAAGAGGCTTATTCAATATCGATATTTCAAATTCTGTAAAGACTGTGGTGAGCAGCTGCATCTCACATAAAAATGAAAGAAGCCACCATCTCTTCTTGTCACCCAAGCTCAAAATGTTAAAATTATCTTTTATTCTTTTGCAAATCCAACCCCATTTAGCTATTTGTTCAGTCTTGTCAGTCTCACCTCCAATACATCTCTCATGTTGACCCTCTTTTTTCCAGGCTGTCTGAAGAAGAGTGCAAATCACATGACCTTTTGCCTGTTACTGGCATGGTATCCTAAGCGGGTTTTCTAACATCCAGCTTCCCATTTATCTAGCACATTCTTTTTACAAACAAAGTTTAGTCTGCCTAAAATACCTCACTGATCACACCACTTACCTGATCCAAAGTTTTTACAGGTTCCCTATGGGGGGAAAATAGCTTATTATAGATTCAACACACATCTGAAGCTCAGAGAAATTAGAAATCTATAAGCCTCACATTATTTAATCCATACAATAATTCTGTGTCAGAAAAATACAAATGTTAATATATGTATTATTACTTAAGGTTGTAAACTGGATGTATATGGAGGTGATAATTAACTTGCTATGATATCACTGAACTACAGCTAATTAGTTCACCCACCATCAAAGGACTTTGGATATTCTTTTGAACACAGGTAAGGTAGAGTTGTGAAAAAATGTGTTTAAAGGTAAAATGAATTTATTTCAATAGATTAATATCAAATCAAAAAGCAGAACTTTGATTTGCCAACACAGCTCTTATGACACCTCTCAAATCTAAACCATTTCCTAAATGGTCTCCTCTCCTTCTTTTCAAACAGTATCATGATACCTTTGTACTTTCCTCTCCCAGATGTAAATTTTAAGGGAAACAGAATTTTAAACTAACCCTATATATAGAAGAGAAAGCAGGGAAGACCCATATATGTCAAGTTTGAGACTTTGGTTTCTGGTTTGACTTCTGGTTTTGCTTGCATATTTTTCTTCTGTCTTGCTTTTCAATAAAATTTCTACTGCTATTCGATTGGTTATTTAAAATGTTATTATGCAGAATTAGAAGAAAATAGGAGAATGAAGGGAATAAAAAAACAAGAGACTGCTTGTGTAGGCACATGCGTAGACTGCATGTGTAGGCTAATACTTAGGAAAGGAAATGACTCAAGAAATTTGGATAAACTAGAAATGTAACAAAAGTAGATGTGACGATCTACTTTAGTGGAATATATTGCCTGAGGCCTCCTTTGGACTGTTCTTCTGGAACTATCAACAAAGATGCCTTGTCTTCTTTCTGGAATTATACATTACAAAGCCAATGTAAGCTTGAGTTGCATGCAGCTATTTTCCCTGATGCCACAGACCTAGTCCTCTTATATTGGAGAAGATGAGACGATGCAGAGAAAATGAGGCCAGGGATGGAGGGAAAACCCCCAAAACATAAGTCTTTTCAGTCATCTATGTGGACCAGTTGATCCCATTGACTTTTCAGTGTAATGAACTAAAACTAGTTCAGTGTAATGAACTATTCTGTTACTTTTAAACTTAAGTTGTTTTAAATTATTTTTCTGGATCCTTTAGTTGAAATAATTCTAATTAACACTGAAATAAAAAGACACTTGGGTGTTTATTACAATGGGTGTGTGTATGAATTGAGTAAATCAAAGAGAAATGAATTATTTTGAATATATTTTTCATTGCTGGATTATGTTCCATTAATAATGGCACTGCTGTGGGAATAGACCTTGCAGATTAATGTTTTAGTAAAGTTAGAAATTATATGTAGTCTAATTATTAAAGTATAAAACTTTTATTTAGCAAGAGTTGGGGTTGATTTCCAGCTCTCATTTATTTGTCCCATGGTGTCATGAAACTCACTGAACTCTCTAAGGCACAGATCCCTAAAATATCAGATAAGTCCAGGATGATACACTAGACAATGGCCAATATTTTATTGAAAAAGATGCTCAAATTATTATTTTTTTTTTGGCCTATTTCAAAGTATTTTTTTCTAACAAAATGTTAAAGAAATTTTGCCTTTTTAGTCCCTGAGGAGTTACTAATATGGAAACGCTAACCATCTTTGAACTTTCTACCTCCTATTTTATTATCCCGAAGTTCCCCCTACTTCTGAAACTAAGAAAAGCAAGGTTGGTTCTTTTCTCCACAATGGCCTCTGAAAATGCAAAGTTTCCCCATGTCTGTAAGTATTTGCTTTTCTGAGATCTCTAGTTTGGTCGATACTTATAGCACTGATAATTCTCCATTCCTGGAAATTTTGACTTTACCATTTCTAGACCCATAACAAAAAAATATTAATTGTTTAGTGTCTAAGAATCCTCATAGTTCTATAGTTCTTAGGCAGGGAAGTCTCATTTGAAAAGATGGGTAAGAAGTATAAATTCAAAGATCTTTCAACAAAGTAGTTCTCCACTCCTGTCACCCCTTTCTAAAGCCAAATATAACCTGTATAACAACTACAATAAATATACTTGCCTTTCCCTTGTCTTTCTAATAGTTCAAATCATGGTGACCATAATCTTGGCTGCCTTTGGTCTCACATGCTGCCACTCAAATTTGTTAGTCTCAGGTTTTTTTATTTGCTGTTCTCATGTACCTTTTTTGTGGTCTGATGAATATTAATCTCATCTATTTGGCACAAAGAAAATTGAAAGAGAAGACTACAATCCAGTATTTTTAGTTCTCAACCAGATGCCTACCATTGCTACAAGTTGAGGGAGACATGCAAAGGAGTTATTCCATGTAAGAACTCCAAATATCAGGGTAGTGTCCAAGTGAACCAGAATGAATCATAGAAAGCTCTGGTTGACATAGTGGCAGAAATTTTCTATTATCAGGAAATGCCATTCTTTCGTAGCTCCTGTATGGAAGTTAAGGGTTTTTCATAAACTCCTCAAAACCCTGTCCCAGACCCTTAGCTGATCATGGACCTCTAGATGCCATACTTCAAATGGCAAAGAAAAAGAGAAGATGGGTCCCAAGACCTAGGACTAGCCAAGCTTAAGGGAGGCACAGCTAGGCATTTCCAGGTGAGGTTAACCATCCCAAGCAGAACCTGGGTAATTGTTTCCATAGCAATCACCTGTGAGAAGCAAGCGCAATCTGAAACCTGTGAATTCCGAAAACACTACATCTAAAGGTTCATGCTGCAAAGACTTCATGGCTACTATTCTCTTAAAATGAATCACTCTTTCATTTGATAAAAATTTATTAAAGGCAGAGTTACCATGCTAATAGGAGATAAAATAGTGAACAAAATAGACATGATGATATATGTCCTCACAGGGCATATATTTCAGGAAGGAGTTAGACAAGGAAACTAGAATTTACTTGCAGAAGAGTGAGTAGGGCTTTGACAAAGGTACGTACAATGTGGTACAAATTGAGGAGAGAAGGGGATCAAATAGTGGAAGCAACCAACCACGCCAAGGAGGTTTAAGAAAAGCATTCTGGAGGAAATGCCATCTAAGTTGAAATCTACAGAGTACATAAAAGTTAACACAGTTAACCTTGAAGGAAGAGTAAATTATGACATAGAACCGGGATAATATGATCAAAGATGCTCATATCCCTAAACATTCTACTTTTCACAAAATGGCCCTTTAGCCTTTCCCCACATTTTATAGTTTTGCTAATCTCTGAAACATTTATAATAAGAAACAGAATAGGGATTAACATTTTTGCCTGAAGTACAAAGAACTTTGGAGTTAAATTAGCTGATATAATTTTACAAGCCATATAATAGTTTTTTAGGCCAAAGACTAAACGCCACACACCAACATTTCAAGAAGAAATGAAGAAAAAATGTTTGTCAATAGGATAATGGATTCATATGTGTTTGAACAGGACTGTTAATAAACTATACATATTCTCTCATGTGATAAGAGCTTGTGGCTCT
This sequence comes from Macaca fascicularis, assembly GCF_037993035.2. Classification (NCBI taxonomy): domain Eukaryota; kingdom Metazoa; phylum Chordata; class Mammalia; order Primates; family Cercopithecidae; genus Macaca; species Macaca fascicularis. Next base: position 94,621,953 of record NC_088385.1, read on the forward strand.
ACTATAAGTTAACTAGTTCAACCCAATGATTCAGAAAGTCTGGTAAATATTGGATAGTCAGGGATAGTGATGACCTTCATTTTTCTGACCTGATATGACCATAATGGGATTTCTAGTACAGTAAGCTCCTTGGCTTGTTTTCAGCATATAACCCACCCCCTGCCAAAAGACACGCGTGCACACGCACACAGATACACACACACACACACACAATTCTCATAGTAAAATAAATAACAAAAGACTTGTGTCATTGTAAGTTGAGAAAAACAATTATGTTCAGCCCAATTTTTCACTCCTTAAGGAGAGTACATTCTAGTCTTCTTGGGACCATGTGCCAATTTCCCTGCCCCTACGAACCACGACTGAGGTGGCCTAGCTGTCTCCATGATGCAGCCCAGGAGATGGGAGAAGGAAATCAACAGAGGGATACAGAGAAGGGAACAGGTTTATGTGCTTTTCTTGGGAGTTCAAACAGGTTATGAACAACTGACCTAGAAACCACTGCAGATTTATTCTGTGGCAGTCTTGTAAACCTTACAAATGCTAGCAAAAGATGAGTTAGAGAAGGAAATTTGTGAATAGCTTAAATTTCAAAATTTTAAACAGAAAACCTTGGGAAAATTTCTGGAGCATCAGATGCTTTCTAAATTTAGAGCTTGTTTCTAGTCATCCTTAGCAGAATAAATTTCCATTCATTTTTACAATAAATATCTATTTTAACATTTATTATTTTTCCTTTTACATTTCTATCATCTGCCAGATATTGTCTTAGGTATTGGAGATAAAGCAATACACAGATAAAAATCATCATACATGTATGTGTAGGTATAGGTAAGTGTGTACACATAGTGTTAGTGATGAGTGCTAAAGAGACAAAAATAATACAGAGAAGGGGAACATAAAGTGCTGGAGGTGGGGTGTGTTATCAGGAATGTGGATCTATAGTTGTCTTCTTGGTGAAAAGAATTAAAGCAAGAGACACACAGTAATAAAGATATCAGTGTAAGACAGTATATTGAAAAAGCAAAAGTACACTCTTAAAGTCAAGTCAGAACAGGCCATTTGAAGATGAGGCGATAGTGACTGACACTGGGGAAATTCCCTTTATGGGAGTCTTACATGGTTATTCACAACGTAGGAGAAAGAGGTGTTACTAATAAGCACGTTCTGGGTGGTCCTCTGGGTGCACATGTGCTATAGCTGTACATGGCAGTACATATATTGTATGTTCCATTCTTATCTTTAATCTCCACACAGGGGAGTGTTTTTTACTATTACCATGAGCAAAAGGTCACTCTTAGAACAAGCAAAAGTTCAGGTATTTCTTCATAGCAATGCAAGAACAGACTAACACAGAAAATTGGTATCAGAAGTGAAGTATGCTATAAAGATCATTGAAAATGTGAAAGCAGTTTTGGAACTGAGTAATGGCAGAGCCATTGCACTCCAGCCTGAGCAACAAGAGCAAAACTCCATCTCAAAAAAAGAAAAAACAAAACAAAACAAAAAGTATGTGGTACCACCCCCATCTCTTCTTCCAACTTCAACCATGTAAGATATGGCTGCTTCCCCTTCACTTTCCATCATAATTGAAAGTTTCCCAAGGCCTCCCCAGAAGTCACTATGTTTCCTGAACAGCCTGCAGAACTGTGAGCCAATTAAACCTCTTTTCTTTATAAATTAAACAGTCTTGGGTATTTCTTTACAGCGATGCAAGAATGGACTAATACATTGCCTGACTTACCTATTTATTTGGCTCTGGGTAAAATTACTGAGTCATGTCTAGTTTCTACCTCAAACGAATAGGCACAAGGAGCATCTTCAATCTGGGAGAAGTAGGATGTAGGGGAGGCTTGTCTCACAAGAATGGAAGATAAATACAGGTCAAAAATTCACCAGTTTCTAATCTGGTCAAGTTCTATCCCTGTACATATAATTACTAACACATTTTTTCATTGGATATCTCTAAATTATGCTAAATGGCCCTTTTCTGTGTCCTAGCATTTTTTACACAAAATTCTAGAAAGTGCTCCTGTATATCCTATTTTCCACAGATATATGCCTCTGTTTATTTACTGCCAATGTATTTGTTTGCTAAGTAGAAAGAATCATGATGATGGCTTCCAGCTTTGCTTTATGTACAGCTTCAATTATCAATTGCAGCTGGTGGAAAGCACCTCTTACACTCCCCCATCCATTTTTTCCAAGCAAAATTTGGTAGATTTTAGTTCTCTTACTATCAAATTTACTAAAATGATTATATCTTTTTTATGTCTGCCTTTGCATTCACAGCAATTTCTTACCCTCTTTTGTAAATTTGCCAAAATGTTAATTGCATTTGAAAGGGCAAACTAAAATGTGTAAAGGGGTATACCAAAAATAGACATTGGAGGAAAGAGAAAAGTAAAATGAAACAAAAAGAGGAACATGTAAGGCTCAATTTATTAAAAAAATTCCAATTATCATATTATAATATGGGCAAAAAACTGCAGTTGTCTGAAGAATATTTAAAATTATACCACATTCTTAAAATTCTTAAAATTAACACTTTTAAAGTAGTTCTCTACCTAGTTGGTTTGAATCCTGATAATTTAGTGTTAATACCAGAACAATTAACAAGATAAGTCACTCAGTTTTGGAAAGTCTGAAAAAAATTTCCCAAAAAAATTTTACTTAATTCCTAAATTCTTAAAATTTTATTATGTAAATCTTCCCTGGAATTTTGTTTTACATTTTATATCTTCTTCATAATAAATTTTATAATATTCAGTTTGATGTGTAAAGAAAATATTTATTGAGGAATAGATGTAAGTTCACGGAAAAAAATGAATGTTAAAAAAACCATCAACAACCATCTTTCTCTTCTTAAAACAAAAAGGTTGAATCAGAGTAGATACAGGTCCTACATGATTCATAATAGAATAACTCACTTATAACAAAACATCTAATATAAAACAGCAGAAAATTTTAAAAATATCAAATCTTCACTCCAAGCTGAAAAGATATATTTGCCTAAGAGTAAGCATTCTTTAGAGTTGGTTTGAAAATTAACATCTGAATGAGAATGTAACTTGGCTACAAAGGCGCATTCCAACTTTTATATCATGTGAGCTAAGAAAATCTAATTATCGATAACCTTCCAAGAGCTCACAGTAAAAGCCAAGTAACATTTGTAGTTATTTTAAGTCAAGCTATACAAGTTATTATGATTTAAGCAAAATCTGATATCCTTAAAAATAATCCAATGATTCATCATTAGTCATTTCTCATTTTATATTTGAAGGGATGAGCCCTTAAGGATCTTCACATTTGTAATAATTTGAATTTTAAGTTATTGCTGTGACTGGAAGCTCTTAAACTAGTAAACAAATCTTTTAGGAACCCATTTTATCAATTAAGATTTTGTGTTTGAAAATGACGTAAGAATCAACCCAAAGTGGATGAACAGAAACAGTTCAGATAAAGCTTCATACAGTTTTATCTAAGACTCAAATTAGGTGTGGTAGCTAGCCATGAAGATGGCCCCAAATACTTCTAGCCTCCTAGTGTTTATGCTCACCCATAATGAAACAGGGAATATTTGCATTATCAAAAGAATACTACAGAAATTCCCATGCGTAAGTTTCAAGGCAACTCATAAAAGACAGAATACCTCCCACTCTGGCCTGTGGATAACACTTTGAGAGAAGCCTGCCACCATATTGTGAGAGTACTAAAGCAGTCTTCTGGAGAGAACCATCTAGAGGAAAACTTACACCTCTTGACAATAGCCAGCTTCATCTTGCCATCTATGTGAATGATCCCGCCTGGAGGCTCAGTCGATCCTTGAATGGCTGCAACCCTAGCCAACTTATGACATGACTACAACAGGAATCTCATGAGGCCGATAGCCAAAACATCCCAACAAGCTGCTCATTAATTCTTATCCATAGAAACCGTGACGAATAATCAATTACATTGTCATTCAGTTTTCGGATAATATATTAGGTAACCATAGATAAATAGCAAACTCTGCTACCAAGTACAAGTCTTTGTACATTTCTTGATTCTGTGTATTCATGTTAGCCGAAATCTGGGGCCACAAAAAGTCTCAGTATATCTTCTAGCAACTTGAGAGTGGTGGGACATAAAATTAGAGAGGTTGTGAGGGGCCATAAAGAGCATTGTAAAGATGAGAGTGATGGAGATGGTGAGAAGTGGTCTGAGTCACACATTTACTACTTGTGATAACTTCAGCAAGTTACTAAACTCTCTATCAGTTTTCCTAAGTATGAACTTGAAACAGTAATACCTTCCTCACAGTGTATTATAGTAGCCGCCTCTTATCCGTGGGGGATAAGTTCCTAGATCTCCAGTGACTGCCTGAAACTTCAGATACTACTGAACACCCTTTACACCATGCTTTTTCCTTTTTAAAATCAAAAACGTTCACCTTCTCACTTAAAGGAAACACTTTATATCTACTCTTTGGCATATCTGAGCTGCCAGCTTCACTATTCTTGTGCTTTATGGCCATTAAGTTAAATAAGGGTTCCTTGAACACAAACTGTAATACTGCCCTGCCACAGTCAATATGGTAACTGAGATGGCTACCAAGGGACTCACAGGCAGGTAATGTAGACAACATGGATACATATCCTGGGATTTATATCCTGGGCGGGATGGAGTAGGACAGCACGAGATTTCATCATGCTACTCTCAGAACACCACACAATTTAAAACTTATAAATTATTTCCATAATTTTTCATTTAATATCTTTGGACTGTGGATGACCTCAGGTAGCTGAAACTGCAGAAAGTGAAACTGAAAATAAAGAGGGACTACTATATACAGTGTTATATGAAAGGAGAATAGAAAAACCTCTACTCCTATTCACACCTCAATCTCTAATACTCACAAGGTATGAGTGGAAAAGCACATTTGGAGGACAGGGAGAACAGAACTTTGGAACTGTAGATCACAGGATGAAGAGGACTGGATAAACATTGAGCTAATCTTGTTTGTATATGTGAATACTTTCATTAAAGTTAGAAAAATAATGGAGCATCGTGGATACATGAAAATGAGATATATCCATTTTATTGAACTTTTACATTGGAGTAACTATAACATAAATGAAAATTAGATTAACCTATAGAACCATAAAAACAAAACCATGTCAATACATTTTCATGACAGCTGCTATATCATTGGTGATTGAAGTTTCTAGTCTTTGCTAGTATAATTCACAACATTACAAAATGCAGAAGTCAGTGTTGGTCTAGAAAACCAAACAAAATTCCTGAAACAGAGGATCAGAGGTAAAGCCATGAGAATCTCTTGGTTTAAATAAGTATTGGTGTTTTAACAGGATAAAATCTGGGTCTTAAGCAGGTGCTAAAGGCCTCCAGCTTTAGGGAGAAGAGTGATTTTATAAATAAGATGGAGCTAGAGCCTGGCACTGAACTCTCAATGTTTTCCAATAAATTTATTTGCCAACAATTTTGGATTATGAAAAATTCAGGCAATTATGAAAGTTTAAAAAATAGGAGCAATACTTTTCAAAATATTCTTGATGAGAACTAATCCACTTATTACATCCTGATCCATTTGCTATGGTTTAACTGATTTGGTGTGTACTGAGAGAGGTTTGCAAGCCACTGTCGTCTGCCCTTCAGAAATTTGTAGCCCTCCCTACTTTTCCAAATATAAAAACCCAAATTTACCTAGAAATATACACCAAATAATGCAAAACATCATCCAAAATATTTACACAACAAAAACAAGGACAACACATGGAAAGATATGCAAAATCTCTTTTAAATAATTTTCAAAAGCTAGGTAAAAAGATAAAATGAAAATAATATCATCCTAAATTTACAGATGAAATTAGCATGGCTAAATGTGTGCAGTTATTTGCTTTTATGCCATTACTGTTTAGTTTCATGTGTTGCTTTTTAATCTAATATATGTATATCTGACCCATCTTCATCTTCTATAGAAAATGTAATAAAAGCACTGTGTTATATCTATACTGTAAGTTTGTTTAAAAGTGCATTTTCACAGTCAAAATAGTATAATGCCTGCAGACTTCTGAAATAAGAAATTATTGTCATGAAGAATCTAACATGTCGATTCAGTCACAAACAAACTGTCCAATACAGTGACCACTTGCTACTTGTGGTTCTCAAGCACTTGAAATGTGCTAGTCCAAACTAAGATGTGTTACAGTGAAAAAATGCACCCAAGATTTCAAAGACAGTATAAATTATAAGTCATATTTCTCAGTAATAATTTTATATTATATGCCTTGAAATATTTTGTACCTGGTATAAACTACAACATTAAAATAATTTTTGCTTGTTTTGTTTTATTCTTTTAATGTCACTATTAGAATATTTTAAATTAAGTATGTATCACTTTTGTTACTCATTATGCTTCCATCAGATAGCATCATCCTAGAGGTTTGTCCCAGCACTTTCACAAGCATGATAGATTTTCAGTAGTTTAAAAGTTCAAAAGACAAAAATACATTTTAATCTAACTACTAAGGAATTACTTTTTCTCTCTGGCTTTCTAAGCTGGGATTAACTTGAGGATGTAATAAAAGGAAATCTATTCAGATTTGTTCCTTTAATTTCTTCAGACTGTGACATTTGGCATCAAAAAGAGGGACAGCATCAATAGAAGTGGTCTAGCTAGCTAATTTACTCCTCCAGACAGGTTAGGGGTTGATCACCACTTGTTTACACCACCAGTTTATCTGTGGAAGACTCCTGTTTCTGAGCAGTAATATCCCTCCACTAGTGTGCATCCCACTTTTCCCTGCTTAATACATGGATGAAGGACATTCCCAACCCATACAAGTCTCTGAGTGCCTCTGACACCCCTTCTTGTCTCCCATCAGCCATGTATGCTACAACCCATTTGGGCAGCACACTTCTACATGCCCAGCCCTCAATAAGTGTCAGAATTCTATTTGTTAACACTGAAGACTCTTCTGAACCCAAATGTCCTGGAGCTTGCCACCACTTTTGCACATTTCAGGCACACACATTCATCTCTCAGGAGTCAGGTACCCTGTAGAGCACCAAACTACCTTCAGCACCGAATTCTAAGCAGATGTCTATAATTGGTAATGTGTTTTCTAATTCCAGTGTCCTAGAATTTCAATTATATTTCTAATCTTCAATGTTTATCTCAAAAAAGCAAACTCCAGAAATGCATGTTTTCTGTTTTACATTTACTCACCTTTATGATAATTCATTTGCATAAATTTGAGATCCTTTTTTTCCTTTTTTTTTTTTTTTAAAGCATGCTTTGTGATCTAAATGTTGAGCATATGGCATGTAATTTCATAAAGGAAATTGCTTGGCTTTTCAAATTCTTATTTCAACATTTCCCTTGAGTTGTCATATCAGCAGTTCCTGACAGTAAAAGAAATATGTCACTGTGTTTTAACTAAGCAAAGGTGATGCTGCCACTCTTGGTTCATGAAACCTTAAAAAAGCAAGGCACAAAAATGTATAGAAAACACTGACTTTTTCAATGGTGAAGTGCTCTATCTCTTTCATGTTTGACTACAAAGTACTGTGGCATTTTATCAAAATATCTTATAAGACTAAACCAAGAAATATACTAATTTTTTTCCTTTATAAAAAAGGTATAAAAGGCAAACAAAATAAAAATGTTTCACAAGTTCAATTTGTCTAGCTCCTTTTAATAACGAAAAAGTCACTGATAGAAAAATGAGCAAGATTGCAACAAATAGCCTGTCAGTTAGCAATATAATGCATCAATGAAAAAATCCCAAACTGTATAAAAATCAAAAAGAACTTGGTGAAACCTGGTGGATTTACTTTAAGAACACCAGACAGCAACTGCGGATATTTAAGCTACTTGAAGAAATGTAAAGAGAAAGGGATTTGGGGCCAAAGAGATAATTTTTTTAAAATATCATATTTTACAAATAAATACAGACAAAATTTTTAAATGACATTTAATAGCATGAGAATATTTTAAGATGATAAAGAGGTAACTAATACAATTATTACAAAATACTGAGTAAATATATTTCGTATTATATTTTTTAAAGGGCTAAAAGGATAGATGACTAAAGCATTGGTTTCATGTGTTCTAAAACACTTTCAAATAAGCTTATATAAGGAAATAGTTACTAGCATAGTACTTAAAGCCAATAATTATAAAATCTATATTTGCTGCGCTCTTTAAACGCAATATCTGGGTTCTTCCTCAGAAGCTAAAACATTGTTCCTGTTTTGTTTGGAAGGAACCCTACACAAAAAGGTTAAGTGACTCTGGCCAAATCCATCCAACTAATAAGTGACAGAACTCAGATTTAAACTTAAGAAGTAAAGCTCCATAGCTCAAATTCTTCAGCGTCATGATGTACTGATGACTGTTCCATGCCTGGATAACTTTAACTTAAAAAAAATGAAGTGTCAGGAAAATGACCTCCAGAGTAGGGATTTTAGAGAAAGCCTACTCTTTCTCTAAAACAGAAACTATCTGATGTAAACCAAACTTTCACATATTAGTACACTTGCCCATGGAATTTAATGATTTGGGCTAAAGGTGATTTTTTATTAGAAAAGTTTTGTTCAAAATTCAGTGGAGACTCTCTCATCCTTAAAAGATCTTAAACTCAATAAAGCACTAGCTGAAATATTCAGACATCTCTCCGAAGAGAAATTTTATTTCTTTAGCTTTTCTTAAAATGGAATTTTGTTGCATATAATTGGGCTAATATAATCATGTGTTTTAGTCCATTTTATTTGTTGATTAATGTGGTAGGCAGAATTCTAAAATGGCCTCTAAGATTTCCTGCCCTTCTGGTATTTGTGCCCTACATTGTTACTGGAGCTGTGAATTTGATGGTTTTTACTCCTGTGATTAGGTTATGTGGATATGGCACAGACAATCTTGAGACAGGGAGATTATCCAGGTACGCCTAAACTAAATATATGAACTCTTTAAAAATCCAACTTTTTTCCAGCTGGTTGCAGAAAAGAAAGTAAAAGAGTAAAAGACTTAAAAGGCTTAGTGAGGACTAGGATGCCAAGAGTGGGAGCCTAAGAGTCTGTTTTATCTTGGCAAAGGCTTCCTTCATTTCTGGGGTCCACTCCACTGACTCATTTCCTGGCCCCCTTGTTGTTTCACAAAGAGGTTTTGCTATGAGCCCAAAATGTGGTACCTATATTCTACAGAACCTAGCCACTCCCAGAAAAGAACAAAACTGTTCCTTGAGGGAGGTGAGTCCCAAACCACATACAGCTTGCACTCGTTCTGGGGATATCTGCCAGGTTCCAGGGTTAAGATATTCCCCAAATATTGAACCCATTGGAGGGCAATTTGAGCCTTATTTTTGAACACTTTGTATCCCCAGTTGGCCAGAAAATTCAAGGTCCTTATAGTATTTTGATCAGATATCTCCTGGGTTGGGCTACACACAAGAAGGTCATCTACATACTGGAGTATAATCTTGTTTTCTAATTGAAGATCCTTCAGATCCCTTTTTAAGGCCTGGGGAAAAAAAATATTGGGGCTGTCCTGAAATCTCTGAGGGAGCACTGTCCAGCTGTATTGTTCTTTTTCTTTCTCTACCACTAGAATATTCCCATTCAAATGCAAAAAGATATTGAGACTCTAGTGCCAGAGGAATACAGAAAAAGACATCCTTTAAGGCTGAAAACCATTCTGTGTTCCCAGCACCTGAGTCAAAAGAATATGTGGGTCTGCCACCAATGGGTGGACAGAGATCACTGCTTTATTAATTATCCTGAGATCCTGTACCATACAGTATTCTCCTGAAGGTTTCAAAAATGGGCAGAATGGGGGTATTGCAGGGAGAATTGCAGAGTTTTAAAGTCCATGGGCAAGCAACTCCTTAACTATTTATGCTAGGCCTTTTCCTGCTTCCAGCTTAATTGGATATTGTTTTCAATTTGGAAAATGACTGGAGTCTTTGAGTCGTATTTTGACTGCCACTACTGTCCTAGGCCCTTCCAGACCTCCGAGTATACCATGCTAATGGGTTGACCTATTTGTTGACATGGCCTGGAACATTGTTTGCATCACTGACCATTAGCAATCTTGCCGGGTGGTGCTTAAATTTTAGCAGTGCCCCTATTTTAACCATAATATCCCTTCCCAACAGAGATTGGTCAGCGTGGTACTATTAGAAACTCCTGTTGTAAAATTTGTTTTTCGAATTGGCAAGTTAAAGGTGTGGTGAAATGCCTGACTTTATTTTTCTCTTCCATTCCTAGAACAGTTGTGGTCCTAGTGGAGGATTTTCTTACATATGAAGTAAAGAGAGAGTAACTTGCCCCTGTATCAAAAAGCAGCTGAATTTGTGTACCCATCACATCCAGTTTCCTGGGGCTCCTCAGTAGTAATGATGATGTTTCTAGACAGGGGTGATAAGGAAAGCCCTGGGCCCCTTCAGTCATCATCTACTTTCTCCTTTTGCACTACGAGAGTCTTGAGTGAGCCCCTCAGTGAGAGTGGGGGCAGTCAATTATTCAGTGCCAGGGGTCATGATTAATACCAGCAAAGGCTCTTGCAGGCAGCTTGGCAGGGGCTTAGTATGATCCTTTGCCTAATGTCTTTTTTTTTTTGTATGTAAAGCAAGAGCCTTTGCTGACATTTTTCTTATGGCCCTTTGGATGCTCTCTGGGCATTTCCAGTGATGGTTGCCATAATTTTGGCTTGCTGTTTTTCTTTACTCTCTGTTCCCTTTTTCCCTGCTCCAGGTCACAATTGTTATATACCCTAAAGGTGGTATCAAGAAGCTGATTTGGGTTAGTTTGTGGTCCCATTTGCAATTTTTGGAGTTTGTGCCTGATGTCCAGGGAAGACTGGCTAATAAAATGCTGGGCCATTATTAACATCATGCCCTCAGGAGAGGAAGGGTCTAAATTTGCATATTTTCTGAAGGCCTCTTCTAACCTGCCATAAAACATAGCTGGATTTTCTTCCTTCCCTTGTGTGACTTCCCTGAACTTATCATAATTTACACCCTTGGTTATCCCCTTTTTCATACCTCCAAGGAGTGCCTCAAGAAACTTGTTTTCCTATTCATTTGAACAGGGGTATTATAATCCCAACTAGGATCAGTGGTAGGCACTGTGTCTGGGCCTGAGTGATTGCCCTGGGAATTTCGGGCAAACATATCTGTCTCATGGGGACTGGTCTCAAAAATCCTTTCCTTTTTCACAGGAGTAAAGCAGGTTGCTAAAGTGAATTGGACATCTCTTCATGATAAGTCAAAAGCCCAAGTTAAGGTTTGGAACCCATCTGCAAACCCGTCAGGGTCCTCAGAGCACCTTCTCAACTTTTCCTTACATTATTGGATATAAGTTATGGAAAATGGGCCTTGTGCTCATACTGGCCCTTCTACTCCTGCTACTTCCCTGACATGTAATATAGTGCCAGTTCCACTCCAGGTGCACTGGGGGCTTAATATAGTTCTTTTCTTTTCTGGCTGGCATTACATGTTTGCAGAATTTGGCAAGGGGTTATATGGGGGGCAGCTGTAGTTCGACCTGAGAGACAAGTTGTCCTTATAAGAGGGGCGTCATCCACAATGTCTGGCTCAGTCTTTTTAAGGGCAAGTCTTAGAAGCTTTACAGACTGAAGGATTCTGAAAGGTGTTTCCCATAGTGATCTGGCCTAAGGAGGGCCCATTTGTTGCAGGCATCTCTGTCCTTAGGGTGTCAGTCAGCGTCCCCGACTGTGGGGTGGGCACCAGTGCTGTTTTGGATGTTCTCTCTCCATAGGCAATAGAATGGTCTACTATGAGCTTTGCAGATTAAAGGATTCTGAAAGGTGTTTCCCATAGTGGTCTGCCCTAAGGAGGGCCTATTTGTTGCAGGCATCCCTGCCCCTAGGGTGTCAGGCATACCTGTGGATGTTTTCCCATCATAGGCGATGGAATAGTCTATGATTCCCTTAGTCCCAGCATGCAATGCTCAGCTTTTTGCGTCCCGCCAAGTGAAATAAACTTCAGCCTGCAACACCCGTGAAACAGGCACTTTGCAATGTACCTTAAAACTATGCACAATAAAGTTCGGGATTTGTCCATACAATTAAAAATTCTGGGTTCTTATGCTAAAAGAATTCATACATAAAAGTGAAATCTCTTGCCCTACTCTGAGAAATGGAATATAAAGTAAAGTAATTCTGCATGACCACATCCCCACAAAGCAATAGAACAAACACAGAAATCAGAAAATGAAGGGTCTAACCTCCTCAAAAACATTTTGTCATGCACACAAAAACCTGTCATATGGATTTGCCTTGAACTCAGCAAGACCTAAATGTCCTATTCTATGACCTAGTTATCCTGTCATGGGAGACTTTAAGCAGGAGGTGCCCTCGTGGCTTTTAACTGCCTGACCCCTGCATGCAGATGAGGGCTTCGACAAAGAAAGAGAAGAAAAAATAAATCCCAAAGTTTGGGCTTACCTCTTGGCTGTCTCTCCAAAATGTTACCGGAGTTGTGCAGGTTCTTGGATGTTGAGCAAAGAATTGAACAAAATGCACAAACAAGGTAACAACAAAAATGAAGCAACGAAAAACAAAGTAACAGAAGAAAGGAGTAATGAAAGCACAGATGTATTGAAGAAAACGCACGAAACAAGAATGAGCTCAAGCAAGCGGCTCAAAAGCGTCTTCAATTAGGATTTTTATTGAGCTAAAGGAACCCAGCAATACACCCTCGGTGCCCTTTAGAGGTCTCCAATTGGCTACACCCCATGATGAACTAGCCTGTGGCCAATCAGAGGCTGCAATGGAGGCCCTGCCCAGCAGCCAATCAGAGGTGAAAGTGGCTTGTTCTCATGGGAGAGAGGATGTGTCCTATATGCTTCACCTGCTGCTCTCCTACCTATACGAACTGGCTTCACCTGCTGTTGTTTTGCTTATGCAAATTGTCTGCACCTTCTGAATCCCCATTACACTAATTTCCTATTCTCCTGCTACACTGCCCCCTCTTCAATATCCCAGGTCTGTTATTTCTTACTTTTAAAATTTATATAATATAAATTTTAGATATGTCTATATATGTTTATGTATTTTATATGTGTCAAAATTTTATTTAGACATATATAGACATCTATGTGTACATATGTATATATGTATATATAGACATCTATGTATATAAAGATCTGTATGTCTATATAAGTCTAAATAAAATTTTGATGTCTATATATCAAAATATGTCTAAATAACATTTTGTTTACAATAAATTGTTCAGTCTTGATTTACTTTAAACTTTATAAAATGGGTATTACTGTGATTGAACTTTTCCGAGAATTCCTATTTTCACTGAAAACTGCATTGCTAAAATTCATTTATATATTTGACTTTTATGCTTTCAACTTGTATTTTAAACTCAGGGGATACCTGTGCAGGTTTGTTACATGGGTATACTGTGTGATGCTGAGGTTTGGGGTATGATTGATCTCATCAACCAGATAGTAAGCACAGTACCCAGTAGTTATTCAACACTTACCTCCCTCCACCACTTCTCTCTAGTAGTCTCCAGTGTCTATTGTTGCCATCTTTATGTCCATGAGTAACCAATGTTTAGCCCCCACTTATAAGTGAGAACATGCAGTATTTGGTTTCCTGTTCCAGTGTTAATTCACTTAGGATAATGGCCTCCAGCTGCATCCATGTTGATGCAAAGGACGTAAACTTATTTCTTTTTTACGGCTATGTAGTATTCCATGGTGTATACATATCACATTTTCTTTATCCAATCCACCATTGATAGGCACTTAGCTTGATTTCATGCATTTGCTACTGAGAACAATACTGTGATGAACATAATGGTACAAGTGTCTTTTTGGTAGAACAGTTTATATTCTTTTGGATATACGCCCAGTAACGGGACTGCTGGGTTAATTGGCAGGTCTGTTTTAAGTTCTTTGAGAAATCTTCAAACTGCTTTCCACAGTGGCTGAACTAATTTACATTCCCACTAACATTGCACAAGTGTTTTATCTGTGGCCTCGCCAGCACTGTTATTGACTTTTTAACCACAGCCATTCTGACTGGTGTGAGATGGTATGTCATTATGGTTTTGATTTGCATTTCTCTGATGATTAGTGATGCTGAGTATTTTTTTTTTCATATGTTCTTTGGCCACTTGTATCTTCTTTTGAGAAATGTCTCTTCATATCCTTTGCCCAATTATTAATGGGTTGTTTTTTGCTTATTAAATTGTTTGAGCTACTTATAGACTCTAGGTATTAGACTTTCATCATATATATAGTTTGTGAATATTATCTCCCATTCTGTGCATTGTCTGTTTACTCTGTTGATAGTTTATTTTGCTATGCAGAAGCTCTTTAGTTTAATTAAGTCCTACTTGTCAATTTTTTTGTTACAATTGTTTTAGAGGACTTACTCATGAATTCTTTCCCAACGCTGATGTCCAGAATCATGTTTCCTAGGTTTGCTTCTAGGATTTTTATAATTTTAGGTCTTACATTTAAGTTTTTAATCCATCTTGAGTTAATTTTTGTTTATGGTCAAAGATAGGGGTTCAGTTTTATCCTTATGCATATGGCTAGCCAGCTATCCCAGCACCATTTATTGAATGGGGAGTCCTTTCCCCATTGCTTATTTTTGTCAGTTCTTTTAAAGACCAGATGGCTGTAAGTATGCAGCTTTATTTCTGTGTTCCCCATTCTGTTCCACTGGTCTATGTATCTGTTTGTACAAGTAGTATGCAGTTTTGGTTAATGTAGCCTTATAGTGTAGTTTGAAGTCAGGTATTGGGATGCTTCTGGCTTTGTTCTTTTTGCTTAGGATTGCTTTGCCTATTTGCACTTTCTTTTTTGTTTCATATGAATTTCATTTTTTTCTAAGTTTCTGGATAAAATTCATTTTTACGAATTAAGTCATACTTTATCATTCCATTTCATAATCATATCAGAATGTATTTATTTTTATTGATCATTTATATTTGATTTTATTTCCTTTTCTTTCTTTTTCTTTTCTTCTATTTTAAAATGACATTGGTCTAGGCGCAGTGGCTCATGCCTATAATCCCAGCACTTTGGGAGACCGAGGTGGGTGGATCACCTGAGGTCAGTAGTTCGAGACCAGCCTGGCCAACATGGTGAAACCCCATCTCTACTAAAAATACAAAAATTACCCAAGAGTGGTGGCACACTTCTTTGTAATCCCAGCTACTCCAGAGGCTGAGGCAGGAAAATCGCTTGAACCGGGGAGGCGGAGGTAGCAGTGAGCCAAGGTCGCGCCACTGCACTCCAGTCTGGGCAACAGACAAGACTCTGTTTCAAAAAAAAAAAAAAAAAAATGACATTGCATGGACATGCTTGTGCATATCTCCAAGTGCACATGTACAAAAGTTTGTCTTGGATATACCTAGGAAAGGAGTTGCTAAGTTGTAGTAAATATGAATGGTCAAGTATAAGACACTTCCAAACTGTTTTCAAAAATGGTTGTACAAATTTACTTTCCCATCAGCAACAGTAGAAAACTTCTCCATTTTCTCTACCATTTAGTATTGTTGGACCTGTTAATCTTTGCCAATAGAATGCCACCTCTTTTCCATCTGTTTTGTATTTACATGATTAATGAGGTTTTGATGGCTTTTGGCCAAATATGTTTTCTTTCCTTTGAAATACCTTTTCATGATTTTTCTCACTTTTCTCATGATTGCTGTTATTCTTCATTGATTTTAAAGTTCTAACAGTCCTCATAATAATCTAACATCAGCTAATGCTGCATATTCTCACACTTTCTTTTTGTTTTCTTTAAAGTATCTTTTTATGGCAAAAGTTCTTCATTGAAAATGTCAAAATGTCTATGTGACAGTGATTTCTCCATTTGCATCTTAGGAATTCTTTCTGACCAAGATCAGAGATATACTCATCTATGCCTTCTTTCAAAAGTTTTCTAGATTTTGCTTTGCCACTTTAAGGCTTGAATTCATGTTGAGAAACAGGTGACATAGGTGTCTGGGTTACCTGTTTATGCATTTTATTTGTGCCATCTGGCCCTGTTAATGCTTTATTCTGGATGTTCCACTTCCATCTAACAATGATTTCTCCTGGACCTGCCTGATCATATGATTTGGTGATATCTAATAGAATCCAGGTTAAAATCAGCAGTTCTGGTTTTGTGGTTACTTTGCGCACCTTGTTCAGACACTCCACCTCTGCCAGGGTCTGGTAACATACGAGGAGCTTACACTGCAGATAACCTAGGGGTCTCTTTGTGATTCTCCCTTGTTACATTCCACACGGGGTCTTTTCCTACCTCTATATCTCAAATGTCACGGGATTTTCTGTGTTATAAGGCCTGCTGCAGAGCACTTTCTGTTCTGGATTCCCCTCAGAGCTGTAAAACTTTTGTACCACATAATATATGGGTTTGAGCATTATTTCCAGATGCGGAATATGTTGCCTGCAGAATCTGAAGAGGGCTACTGCTACTAGCCATTGTGTTTCATTTTCAGTGGTAGGTATAAAAGATAGGACTACACCACCATTCCCCAGACGACCAGGCATCCAAAAGTTTTACTGGCATAGCAGGCTCATTAAAGGGTTTACTTCCCACTATTTAGAGAACACTTTTCAAGGCCAGTGGCACACTAGCCACTAGCTCACGTGATCCAGTGAACATGATACTTGTAATGGATGTTAGTCAATCCAAGTCTTTCTGATTGTGCTGTGGCAGACAGCAAGTTAATTAATATTGTCCTGGGGCAATCATGTAAATTTAAATTTATAAAATGGTTTATTTCAAGTGAATGCAAACTGTTTCTAATACTCCTTTAGCATAGCAATGGGTAGGTACACATTCACCAGATCAATGGCCACATACCATTAGCCTGACTTTGCATTAATCTATTCTAGTGAAGATACTATACTTGGCTCAGTAGCGGCCCATGGAGCTAGTAACTAACCAGTTTGGTTGTTGAAGGTAGACCATTATCTGGCTTTTTTAGGGGCCAGAATGGTGAAATAAGTACAAATGCTAATGGACCACCACCACTGGTCTCTTATGTCTTTAAAGCCCTCCTGACTATCTTTTGGACCTGGCTTCTTGAGGTTAAGTGCTGACCCTGATTTTGTGGTTTCAGTATTATTACAATGAGTATTGAGGGTGAGAGCAGTTTGTAATGGCACCTCCAATCACACCCCTAGTCTGCAGAGGAAAGCCACTATAGAACTCCATTGTAAAGCAGGCCCTTTCACCGGCATATCTCGTTGCTTTGGTAATTATTCTATCTTACAAGCTCCCATATGGAATATAAACAACTGATAGGACTCTGGTCTTTTTTTCTTTCTTTCTTTCTTTCTTTTCTTTCTTTCTTTCTTTCTTTTTTTTTTTTTTTTTTTTTTTTGAGACAAGGTTTCACTCCGTCACCCAGGCTGGAGTGCAATAAAACAATCACAGATCACTGCAACCTCGACCACCTGGGTTCAAGTCATCCTCCCACCTTAGCCTCCCAAGCAGCTGGAACTGCAGGTGCATAGCACCACGCCAGGCTACTTATTATTATTATTATTATTATTATTGTTTGTAGAGACAGGCTCTTGCTATGTCGCCCAGGCTTGTCTCAAATTCCTGGGCTTAACTGATCCTCCCGCTTAGGACTCCATAAGTGTTGGGATTACAATTGTGAGCCACCATGCTCGGCAGGCCCAGGGTCTTAAAAAGTGTTTCAGTATAGCTTTCTCTCTACTATGAGCTTTATAATCTCTTCCACCATCTGCCACAGCTATACTGTCATTTATATTACACTTAATGAGGACTGTTGCTTTTACCATACTTCTAGGAGTCATCCAAATAATGTGTTTGCACCATCATCTTTAATAGAGTGTTAAATCCAGTGTATTCAGAGAGTGCTTTGAAATCAATATTTCCCTTATCCATCTTCATGTTACATCCTTTTCGATTCAGCACCCTCTTAGGATCCGGTCCCATAAGCTCTCTACATTCTCTGGTGGAAGGGGTGAACAAGCTTCTTCGGGCCTCCATTATGAAGACACTAATCCCATTCATGAGACTGGAGCCCTCAATAGGTTTCAAAATATGAATTTTGGCATGACACAAACATTCAAACCATAACAACAAGCTTTCTCTAATGTCTAACAGCAATAAATCAAAGTAGTAAACATACACAGAATCTCATGAGATAAATTCATGTCCATAGACTAAAAAATGTTATTCTTTCACTGAATCTCTTTGTTTTGAATAGTACAGATCCATTTTTGGAAATGAAAAGGTCAAACTTTGCTGTACCAAGCAACCCTAATGACAGTTAATTAATTCTGCCTTCAAGATGCCACATGAATGAAGCTTTGCCCTGTGGCAAAAGGCAAAAGAATATGCTTAATGAGATAATATTGGCCAGTGGTCCTGGCCTAATAATTTTAGCAGCAGAGATAAAACAGAATATATATCCTATTTTCCATTATAAGATTTATTTACAACTGATTTTAATTTGTCTTCATACTTAGCATGAACATACGGAAACCAGCTCTTAAGTGCAGAAATCTCTGTACAGGTATTTGTTTCTTTGATGTGCATTGCACAACATCCTCCTCACTTTTTTTTTTTTTTAATTCAATGGCCCTGCATTTTTCTACAATCAATTCATTTCGTTTTTTTTTTTTTTTTTATGTTCTCACCACTGACTTCCTGGGTAAATGGGCTAATGGCACCATGTTGTAGGACTAAGGAGGGGTTGATTTTGAATATCCCATTTATTAAGACTTATTATTTAGAAAGAAAATTTAGTTAATAGACTCTCTAAATTGGCTTTATGGTGCATAATAAATTATTAAAGAGTTTTTATTGCTAAATATGTTTTTCCAAGAGGTTTCTTTAGCAACTTAATTTACTAGACGTAATAAACATTTTCTGTGAAGAATCAGAGAGTAAGTATTTTAAACTTTGTGGGCCATATGGTCTGTGACACAACTATACAACCCTACCATTGTAGTGCAAAAGCAGTCATAGACAATACACAAATGAATCAGCATGGCAATGTTCCAATGAAACCTTACAAAGACAGATTCTGGGGCAAATTTGGCTCCTGGCTTGAATTTTGTCCAATCCCTGTTCCAGACAAAGGTTCTTAATTAGTTGCTTTATTTTGGCTCCGTTCTTCTACTCCAATACACTGTAAATTTAAAAGCAGGTGAGCGATATAGAAAAGAAATGAGGGACAGTATGTGTTTGTCTATCTCATGTGGCACAAGCACAGCTGTTCCCATCTTGAAACTGTTAGAGGTGCTATTAGTGGAGAAAACCATTAAAACCACAAAGCAAAACGTACGTACTAAGAGTCATTTAGCACAATGGCAGAATCTATGATTTCCTAGCTTCAGAAAGTGGCCATTATTAACTGGCAATTAGATCAACATCTAAAGAAACCTACTGAGGAAAACGTGTCCAGTTTGGCAAATGGATAAGGTTCGGATATCACAACAAGTCTCATGCTTATCCAGTAAGCACACTGAACCCAGCAGGGATCAGAAGACAGTGGAATTGGGCAAATTATCTTCACCTACTACTAGAAAAGCAATTCACATCATATGACTTACAACTGTGTCTCATTAACATTCTCTTGGAATTCAGTATGCATTGAATTTCATAGATTTGTCTAGAATTTGTCATAAGAATCCAGAGGTAAATAAGGCATATAATGTGGCCACTCAATAGTAAAAAACCTAATCCAGAGATAGAAAATATGCTTCATCTTGGGCTGGGTGTGGTGGCTCACACCTGTAATCCCACCACTTTGGGAGACCAAGGCCAGCAGATCACTTGAGTTCAGAAGTTCCAGACCAGTTTGGCCAACAAGGTGAAACCCCATCTCTACTAAAAATACAAAAAATTAGCCGGGCATGGTGGCGCATGCCTGTAATTCCAGCTACTCAGGAGGCTGAGGCACAAGAGTCACTTGAATCTGGGAGGCAGAGGTTACAGTGAGCCAAGATCATGCCATTGCACTCAAGCCTGGGCAACGGAGTGAGGTTCTGGAAAGAAAAGAAAAAAGGGAAGAGAAGGGAAGGGAAGGGAGGGGAGGGGAGGGGAGGGGAGGGGAGGGGAGGGGAGGGGAGGGAAGGGAAGGGAGGGGAGTGGAGGGGAGGGGAGGGGAGGGGAGGGGAGTGGAGGGGAGGGGAGGGGAGTGGAGGGGAGGGAGGGGAGGGGAGGGGAGGGGAGGGGAAGGGAGAGAAAGGGAAGGGAAGGGAAGGAAAGGAAAGGGAGGGAAGAGAGAAGAAAAGAGAGAAGAGAGAAGAAAAGAGAGAAGAAAAGAGAAGAAGAGAAAGGAAGGAAGGAAGGAAAGGAGGGAGGGAGGGAAGAAAGAAAGAAAGAGAAAGAAAAGAGAAATACACGTCATCTTAAATGCCACATGTAAATTGATCATTGTTACCTCTAAACTCCTTTAACAAACATTCTGAATTATTTTCAGGCTTGATGGGAAAATCTGTCACAATCGTCAAGTCATATCTGCCATGAATAGGTACCCAGATGCCCAACATAATTTTTGTCCTTGATCTAATTATTTGTACTTGAAGAATAATTCACTCCTTATTGCATTATTTCCTTTATTAACTCTATTCAATTGAGTGTGACACTAAAAATGTAGAGATGCGTAAGATAATTTTTTTTTTACCAAGTCCAGTTAAAGGGTTAAACATGAAAAGAAATAGTAATGTACAACTTACAACTGTGTCAAAAAGTGGTATGTGAGTATAGATGATTGCAGAATAATACAGTCTTTGGAAAGTCAGTGAAGACATAACAGAGTTATAAATATCAGTTTCCTCTATTTCCTCTGCATGCAAGTATTGTAAATAGCCCAGTCTGCCTTGCACTGTGTGACCATGAGACAGAGTTCTGGCCAATGGAACACAACCATAAGTGATTAACATGATTTTAAACACTGACCTGTTAAAAACCAACTACAAAATCCTATCCTCTAGGAGTCAGCAGACTTGCTATGTAAAGGCTAGATAGTAAATATTTTAGGCTTTGAGGGCCTTGTGATCTCACCCACAATTGCTCAACTCTCTCATTGTAGCACAGCACACAAGTAATCATAAACATTGTGTAAACAAATGGCATGGCAATGTTCCAATAAAACTTTATTAACAAAAACAGGCAGTAGGCTAGATTTGGCTTCAGCCTCTTATGTTTTTTTATTTTTCTAGCTGCAAAAGACAAAGTCAAGGGATTGAAGGTTGAATAAGTGGGAAAGAATTTTATGCCAGTGAAAACTAAGTTTTCATTGCATTTGGTTAAATAACGCAGTAGTTGGATTACTGGCTTATATGGTAAGTGTATAATTAATTTTTTATAAGAAATTATCAAACTGTTTTCCAAAGTGGCTGTATTAATTTGCATTCTCATCAGCAGTTGATCTGCATCCATGCAAGGAATTGGTATTTGTAAGTATACGCTAGAATGTGCCAGGGGGAAAAAAAAAACACAAAAAGATTCTTCAGTTTTTGATTTAAGCTTTTCTCAATAAAGCCATGAAACTAAACCTATATTACAAAAATGCTATTTGCATTAGATTGAAAAAATAACCATAATTCTTTATCTCTTCCTATATCCACTCTTCTTTGTATAACAACTTTGCCACTCTTTCTTCACCCCTTAAATCTTGTCTGACCTTATAACTCGCATTGATTAGCAAAATGTGGTAGAAGTAACAGTCTAACTTTGAACCTAGCCCTTGAAAGATTTTGCATATTTCCCATTTTGCTTTTGGATCTCTAATACTGTCCTGTGAATAAGCCTCAGAAGACACTGAAATGTAAATAGCAGAGTCAGGTCATCCTAGCTGAAGTCATTTTGGATGAACCAGCCTCCAGCCAATCTGGCAGCTGACCACAGATGCATGAATGAGCCAAGTCAAAAACGAAAGACCTACTTAGTTCAACCCAGACAACATTGCCAAACTGGAGAATCCCAATTAAATAAGTGGTTGCAGTTTTAAGCCACTAAGTTGTGAGGTGGCTTATTATGCAATAATGGCTAATTGATATGCTGTTTCATCTCTAATCTAATTTATATAACCCAAAAATAAAATATATGCTTCTATGATTAAATCAAATTAATGTTTTTTACTGGCTCTTATTTTCTGTAACCATTCAAATTTGCAACATAAAAGGGTTTGCTTTAAAAATAAAATGATACTTCATAAAAGCATGCAGATTGGTTTCTGTAAATAATTTATAGTTTTAGTATTGCCATAACTAAAGCTATGTGGCTTCAGAAAAATCATTTAACTTTTGTTTGCCACAAAAATCTTCATTTGTAAAATGAGGATATTTGGATAAGCCACACTTGAGGGCCCAGAAATATGTGTGTGTGTGTGTGTGTCTGTGTGTATTATGCATATATGATGTATATAATATATCAATATTATACACACATACAGACTTATGTGCATGTATCATCTTATATATAGATATAGATACAGATATATAGATATATTTTAAAAGCCTTAAAAGAACAAACTGTAAGTGAAGCTGAGTCAAAAGTGGTGTTAGTGGTCCTGAGATACATAAAATAAGTGGCTTATATTTCTGAACCAACTTAGTAAACCTTAAATATATATTAGTCTACGATTAGCAGCGAACAATTTTTGGAAAACAGTATAAATGTACAGCAAATGTTTGACAAAAATTATCTCTGTGAGTGATAATGAAAGCCAACTGGCCATTAAATGGCTAATACACAGTGAATGATGTAAGCAGAACTGTTGTATATAGTAGAGGGAAAGCAAGCCACAACTGTTGGTTAAATTAATTATCATAGAACTTTAGAGATAGCAGGAAATTTAAAAATCTCCAACTGCAACATTCAGAGTTTCTTTATTCGAATCAATTCAACAAAAAATTAGTGAAAATCTCCACTCTGAAACATAGTATGCATATGTTATGGAAATCTATTGTAGAAAGATCAAATAACTTATATAAAGTCAACCAATTAATAGTTGAGAGTAGAAAATGAGTTTCCTCATTTCCATTTCACTGCTCTTTCTACTTCACCAGTTAACTACTCTAAATATTGACAAAATATATGACTATTTCTGACAGGCTCTAATTATTTATTAATTATACATTAAATAAAATAAAGCAAAAAGGAATTTTGGTATACTGTCAGAGAACCAGCTCTTTAATGTAATTTTATTTTGAAAAGATTTTTTAG
This sequence comes from Macaca fascicularis, assembly GCF_037993035.2. Classification (NCBI taxonomy): domain Eukaryota; kingdom Metazoa; phylum Chordata; class Mammalia; order Primates; family Cercopithecidae; genus Macaca; species Macaca fascicularis. Next base: position 94,645,174 of record NC_088385.1, read on the forward strand.
AGGAAATGAGGTGAAGAACATTCTCTAATTTAACCAAAATACCAGTATAATCAAACTCCTATATCTTCTTTGGATTTCTGGGATCCTATCTATGTAGAATCTAAATTGTCCTGCCAATCACAGCTCAGAACTGGGTTATAAGCCGCTGAAATCAATTCATGCCTCACCCACTTTGCTTCCTGTCTTAGAAAGGATGCCTTAATCACTGTAATGGTAGGAAACGTTTTTCTGATACCTCTTTCTTTGTACTATGAAACTCTCAATCTTCCTGTGCCACAAATGTCACTTAGAATTACCTATTTTCTCTCAGTCGTAGTGGTCTCCTTTCTCCTCTTCTCCTTCTCAAGTTATCTATTCCATTTTGTTCAGCTTCTCCTTTAATAGGAGATTATATTCCTGTTTGGGAAAAGACTGTCAAATTGTCTTAATTTTGCAAAATGGTGATATAAAGATAGTTTTGCTTTTTAATGTTTCTATTTGTGGAAAAAGAACAAAAGTTCGTAAGGCTAATCGTACATGCCCTTAAATTATTTGTCTCACTGATTCAGGAAAGTCACAGCTCTAGGACTCAGACTGTAGGGCTTCAGATTGACAAAGGTTCCAGGTTGGTAAAGCAGATATATTTACCAATTGTCATAACCATTAGCATACTTTATCATTTGTTGATTTTAGTCCCACCAATTAGTTAAATAGCATATATAATACCAGAGGATGTCTGATTTAGTCAGTTTAAATGAAGCCTAAATTAAAAAAAAAAAAAACCTTAGTCAAATTACTTGTTGACACTATTGACTAATAATAATATTTCTAAAATATTTCTCAGTTTCTTAAAAGCTCTAATAAATGTTACCTCCTAGGTAAAGCCAGGCAGTGTTTCTAATAGTATTTAACATATGAAGAAACTGGGATTAACAGGGTTTAAGTGATCCAATAAGAAAGGATATAATCATTGGAGGATACAATATGGATCTAATGATTTAATAAGGGCTAAAATAATTATCAAAATTGGAATATATGCATAAATATCTTAACTTTGATTCTAGTGTTGTTTCTACTGCTTCCGGTCACCTCATGTAAAGAGGTTCTCATGGCATATTTCACTGGCTCAAAATCATATTACATTAGGCAAGGAACACGTACAGACATATATGATTATACAGTAAAACTAGATTGCCTGAATGTCAAAAAAAATAGGCATTTTATTACTTACAATATACACATATTACTTAAAGTATCTATGTCTCTTTGTAAAAGATGATCAAACTCAGCTCAATGATTAAATGCATCTTAAATGCTAAGTTGCAGTGTATAGCAAGTTGAAAATCACTTTCCAATTTGTCTACCGCTCTAAATCTAGGGACCTTAGGGTAAATCGTGCTGTAATCCAGAACATTTTTTCAATTAGCTTCTTTTTCATGCTAGGAAAATATTCTTTGATATCAGAGCTGTATCTCTGCCAATTCTCTTTACCAATTACTACGCCCTTACCCTAAGAGGCCCCTTTGAGCTGTAAGCATTCTTGGGAGGAAGATACGCCCATGAGTTTCACATTCTGCATATTATTAAATTAGGTATCATGTTACTTTGCCTATAAAAGCACTCTTTCCAAAATAGTCAAGTCATTCTTTTTTATCTGAAATGGTACAAGAAATACATCATTTTTAGATTTAGCTTTAAAAGGATATAGCTTTTAAAGAGATGTGAACTTTTACAACTCAATATTTGAAGTCTCATTTTGCTTTACACCTTTACTGACATTTCTTGATTTCTTTAAATATTGTGATGAGATGTACTTAAAAACAAGGAAGCAATGCTTTTAGAGGAAAAACTATTCCACACACCATTGTATAGCTACATAGTTTTTATTCCTTACTCTAAAAAAATAAAACCTATCACACCAGAGGGATTGCAACAATAAGTCAATATTTCCTTAACATTTATGGAAGAAGTTACTTACAAAATGATGCTGCATGGTGTGTCTGTGGGTGGTGTTTGAAGAGACATTATTGGGCACTGTTTTACGCTACTTGGAATATTTTCTTCCTCAATATGATTTCCACATATCTGGAAAGAAATCCACAATGTATAAGTCGATATCTTCCTAGTTTACCAAATGAGGGAAGAAAACTGAGACTTGAAACAACTCAAATGAAAATGCATCTTTAAAGCTTGCTATATACTTATACTCATCCAATCATTATTTATTCATTTAACAAATATTTATTGGAAACCTATTATGTGTCAGGCAATAAGACAGGCTTCGAGGGTACATCGATGAAAAAAGAAAGTTTATTTTTTCAGAACTGACAAGTGTAACAGGAAATACAGACAAGTATGTTTACAGTTATAATGAGAAAGACATAACAAGAGTAGATTCAGAAAGCTGTATAACCAGATAAGGAGGGTATAGAAACCAGATTAAAGGAGTTAAAGAAGGCTATAAATAAGGAAAATGACTCAGGAGTGTGTAGGATTTAAGCATGCAGAGAGAAAGGGCCAACAATTGTAAGAATGTGGAGGTTGAAGTATTACAATGTTTAGAAAGTCATAGGTTTGGTAAAAAAGCACTGGAATGATCTTTGGGCACAGGTAGTTACCACATGGTTTTAACTAAAAAGGAGGAGTTTGAGAGTATTCTCAAGAGTAGCTAGTGACAGAAATTAGTACTAAGTGGAAGTGATAGAGAGAAGATAAGAGATCAAAGAGATTAACCTCATAAGGGAGGGAATAAAAGATCGAAGGAAACTGAGTTTAAAAAGTGGGACATTTTAACTTAACATTTTAAAATAAACTTTCAGAGTTACAGCAGAAGGAAATAACTTTTTTAAAAAATTTAAGACCATTTTAAAAGAAAAGTAATCAGAACTTTGAAAAGAGACATAGTGGGTTACCCTTTAAAAACCAAAGAAAATGGCTCATTTACAAAAAAATATTTCAGGAAACACAGTAAAATGCTAGAATACTTCTAGTTAGTATTTGTAATTGTTGTATCTAAAAATATAGAGAAGATTATCATCAAGGGGAAACCAGTTGAAATCACAAAAAGATTGTTCAGAATTTAAAAACTTAATTGATAAATTATAAGCCACAATGAAAATAGCAGACTAAATATTGTAAAAATCATACCAGTGAAGTCAAGAGAATAAAATCAAGAAGTACTCCTAGGCCGGGAGTCGAAGCTCATTCCTGTAATTCCAGCACTTGCAAGGCCTAGGCGGGAAGATTGTCTGAGCCCAGGAGTTTGAGACTAGCCTGGGAAACATAGAGAGGCCATATTGTTATACAAAACATTTTTAAATTAGCCAGGCATAGTGGTGCCACAGTTTCAGTCCCAGCTACTTGGAAGGCTGTGGTGACCCGTGATTGCACCACTGCATTCCAGCCTGGGTGACAGGGCAAGACACTGTGTAAAAAAGAAAAAAAAAAAAAAAAAAAGTTCTCATAGAATTCAGAGTGAATTAACTTAAAAAAAAAAAAAAAAAAAAAAACCCTTTCTTAAATCGAAGAACTTCATATTAAAGTTAAATGGGAGAAGATAGTTACAACGTGTAAAATCATTATACAGCATACGCCTTCTTCAAATGAACAAAAAGAGAACAAAAGGTATGAAGTGGCAATTTACAGATGGTTAACAAAAAGCTAACAAGTATATGTATAGATAATCAACTTTTGCACATAAATGCAAAATGAAACATAAATTATATTGTTCTTTACATTCATCAGAGGGGTGAATGTTTGAAAAGTAGATAATGTCAAGAGTTAGTAAGGATGCTTGGGGACTGGGAGCTTCATGAATTACTGATAGAATTGTCAACTAGTATGGCCATATTGACATGAATTTTGCCAAAAATTTAGTGACATATTAACCAACTATCCCATACAAACCCAGTGAATTTTGGCAATAATTTAGTGAAATATTAATCAAGTATCCCATATAAACCAGCTATCCCACTCCTATGTATACAGAGTAGGGCAATTCCTCCACTAGCCCATAGGAAACACATAGGAATATGTCTTAGCAAAGTATTTACAATAGTGGGTAATTTGTGTTTATCATTAGAGGAATATTTATATGATAGATGTACACCATGTATTATTATGTCCCAGATGAAATAAATTAATAATATAAACTTTAGAAATAGAAAAATCTTAAAAGCAGAGCATGTTAAGAGAAAAATTAAGACATAAAATCGTAGATATGACACAATACATTTATATAAACTAAAAATACATATGAACAAAAATAATAAATATTTTAAAAGGATATGTATAGACACATATCCAATAAAATAGATCAAATACTTTAGAGTGAATATCTGTATTAAAGAAGGGAAATAGCTTACTAAAAGAGAGTAATCTTGTATACATCTATAATGATAGTTTCCCCATAAAGAATATGTCTAACTCAGGTGTCCGTTAGTTCCAAAAGGAAAAGCATGAGAAAATAATAAGAGAAATTATAAAATAAATTATGAAAGATAAGAAACACCTATCCAGAGGAGACAATGAATATACTCATGCATGTTATACTTTGACTGTAAATCAAAAACCTGTATTTTTTCTTTATCTATATTACAGAACAAAATAGACAAAGTAAAAATAATTCTCGAAGGAAGAAAATGAAGCAAAATATTTTCTAAGCTGAAAAAAATCCAAAATCTGGCCATCAAAAGAGCTATATGAAAATACAGTGTATTAGATAGGATTGATTGAGTTATATTGCAAACAACCTCCATATTAAATATCTTAACCAAACTGAATCTTTTTTCTTGCTTGTAGAAAGTCTGCTAAGGGTCTAATAACATTTGAGGGCAGCTGTTCTCCACACAGTGGCTAAGTGTTTCAGGCTGTTTCTATATTGTGGCACTCAATTTCAACATGAACATCCACAATTTATGTGGTAGAGAAATAAAACTCAGAGAATCAAATACCAAGTCTAAAATGCACACATCCCTTCTGCTCTCAGCCCATTAATTAGAACTCATGACATGGTCAGTTATCAAGAATACTAAAAAATAAAAGGTTGCATATGCCCAGGAATAGAGAAGAAACAGATATATGAGGGAGCACAAGTAACACTTCTTCACACAGTATATAAATCTCTTAATTTAGGCAACTCGATAATTTTAAAAATTAGTGATAGATATTTATAGTGATTCATCCAAAATGCATTTTTCTTATGTGTAAGAAAGGAAATCCTTCAACTAGAGTTTTGAATGTTTTCAGTATACTCCAGGTGCATGCATTTATTAATGATGTAATTATTAATGAATTAATAAATTTCTTTGAGTTACCATTTAATTATCCTTAATATAATAGTTGATAATCATGATACCTGACTTCAAACTATACTACAAAGCTACAGTAACCAAAACAGCATGGTACTGGTACCAAAACAGAAATATAGACAAATGGAACAGAACAGAACCTTCAGAAATAATACCACACATCTACAAACATCTGATCTTTGACAAACGTGACAAAAATTAGAAACGGGGAAAGGATTCCCTATTTAATAAATGGTGCTGGGAAAACTGGCTAGCCATATGTAGAAAGCTGAAACTGGATCCCTTCCTTATACCTTACACAAAAATTAATTCAAGATGGATTAAAGACTTAAATGTCAGACCTAAAACTGTAAAAACCCTAGAAGAAAGCCTAGGCAATACATTCAGGACATAGGTATGGGCAAGGACTTCATCTCTAAAACACCAAAAGCAATGGCAACAAAGCCAGAAGAGACAACTGGGATCTAGTTAAAGAGCTACTGCACAGCAAGAGAAACTACCATCAGAGTGAACCCGCAATCTACAGAATGGAAGAAATTTTTTGCAATCTACCCGTCTGACAAAGGGCTAATATCCAGAATCTACAAAGAACTTAAACAAATTTACAAGAAAAAATCAAAAAACCCCATCAAAAAGTGGGTGAAGGATATGAACAGACACTTCTCAAAAGAAGAAATTTATGCAGCCAAAAGACATGAAAAAGTGCTCATCATCACTGACCATCAGAGAAATGCAAATCAAAACCACAATGAGATACCCTCTCACACCAGTTAGAATGGCGATAATTAATAAGTCAGGAAACAACAGGTGCTGGAGAGGATGTGGAGAAATAGGAACACTTTTACACTGTTGGTGGGACTGTAAACTAGTTCAACCATTGTGGAAGACAGTGTGTTGATTCCTCAAGGATCTAGAACTAGAAATACCATTTGACCCAGCCATCCCATTACTGGGTATATACCCAAAGGATTATAAATCATGTTGCTATAAAGACACATGCACACGTATGATTATTTGGGAAGTATTCACAATAGCAAAGACTTGGAACCAACCCAAATGTCCATTAACGATAGACTGGATTAAGAAAATGTGGCACATATACGCCATGAAATACTATGCAATCATAAAAATGGATGAGTTCATGTCCTTTGTAGGGACATGGATGAAACTGGAAACCATCATTCTCAGTAAACTATTGCAAGGACAGAAAACCAGACCCTGCATGTTCTCACTCATAGGTGAGAACTGAACAAGGAGAACACTTGGACACAGGAAGGGGAACATGACACACTGAGGCCTGTCATGGGGTGGGGGGAGGGGGAGGGATAGCATTAGGAGATATACCTAACGTAAATGACGAGTTAATGGGTGCCGCATGCCAACATGGCACATATATGCATATATAACAAACATGCACGTTTTGTACATGTACCCTAGAGCTTAAAGTATAATAAAAAAAAGAAAAAAAAGTTGATAATAAGTGTTCTGAGTGCTTACCCTTGTGTAAGTCATTCCTCTAAATGTTTTGCACGTATAGCTCATGTAATCTTCACAACCACCTGTGAGGTTAGAATAAGTATCCTCATTTTACAGTTGAGCATACTCGGATAGGTTAAATAATTTTTTTGAAGTCACAGAGGTACAATAATAGAGTAGCAGAAGCTAGGCAGGTTGACAAAATCCCAGCATGAAGCTTTTGTCATTTTATGTCATTCCTATCTTCTCAATGTCACATGATTGTATTCGTCTGCTTTCATTCTGCTTATAATGACATACCTGAGACTGGGAAGAAAAATGTTTAATTGGACTTACAGTTCCACATGGCTGACGAGGCTTCAGAATCATGGTGGGAGGCAAAAGGCACTTCTCACAGGGCAGCAGCAAGAGGAAATGAGAGGAAGAAAGAGGAAACCCCTGATAAACCCATCAGATCTCGTGAGACTTATTCACTGTCACGAGAATAGCACGAGAAAGACCAGCCCCCATGATTCAATTACCTGCCCCTAGGTCCCTCCCACAACACGTGGAAATTCTGGGGTATACAATTCAAGTTGAGATTTTAATGGGGACATAGCCAAACCATATCAGTGATCAACTGGAATAACAAATAAGATTATAAAAGTACTTTAAAAATTACAATGCTCTGCACAAAAAATAGATGGTTCACAAAAATCTGCAGACATTTTTCTCACATTGTTTGGCTACCATAGCTTTGAGTCATCATATGTCATTCCTATCCACTCAATGTCAGATGATCAATTGGAATAGCAAATAAAATTACAAAAGTACTTTGCAAGTTACAAAACTCTGCACAAAAAATAGATGGTTTACAAAAATCTGCAGATACTTTTCTTACATTCTTTGGCTGCCATAACTTTCAGACATAAAATAATGTTTAAAAAAACAGTAAGGTTTGTTATTTGTTGCCACAACCTTCACATCTTAGGATTTTTTCCATCATAGGTACAGATTACTCCTGCCATTATCTTTTTAAGAAATAGGGAATTATAAAAGTATACTAATTATTTGAGCTCCACTATAAACAATGTCATCCAGAAAAAGATAAACTTTTCCAAACATCACTTAATCTGTTCAAATGTGTATGGAAATACTTGTTTGATTAAAATCTACCATATGAAGCTTGCAAATTTATGCTGTGAAAATATGGACATTTTGCCCATAATTATGCTATTTTCATTGTGTCAAACAAGTAGATTTTTGTTTCATAATTTGATTTATTTATCCCAAATGATTGATTACATTAAATATTTTCACTTTCAAGCAAATGTTTTGTTTCATCTTCTTAATATTTATTTCTATGTCAACCTAGTGAAAGCTACCTCCTTAAATGGGAAGATACCACTCGTAATTTGATAATTACAACTGGTTTTTATCTAACCTGTTAACTGAGAAGTTTTACTGGGCCACTGCTACTCACAGCCCTTATAGTCCAGAAGCAGGAGTTAACTCTAATCCTGTAAGTCTTCCTGATCTCTGAACTTTATCCACTCCTTACAATCTTTGTTTGAAAACCAAACAATTCATACCAGAACTCATATCTTTTGTAATATCTTGCTAACGGCAGCCAATATTAGCCAACAATGGCTCTCATATTCTGGTTCTTCACAAGAATTCTCCTCCATCTTTAGATTCACTGAGCACATGACTGCCTTCAAAGTTACCACAGGCAACAGCTGCCTTACAGCATCACAGAGCTTTTGTGCTCCTACTTTATTTTATTTCTTCTTCTTTGTTGATTCTCATTCAACTACTAAGCATAACCACACAATTTAGAATGTTATAGCAGACCCCCATTGTTAATTTTTTATTAGTTAGAATAATGTTAATAAACACATCTGAAATATCAGTGGCTTGATATAATGTAACTACAATTCTTGTGTGTGTAACAATCCAATTTGTAGGCATTCCAAATTAAAAGGAGGGACTTTTGATATGTACTCAGGATAATGGACAATGTCATATTTAATACATGAGCTAAGGTTACCCTGCACATTGACTTCTGGCCAAGAGAGGAAAAGAATGTTTGGAGAGGATAATCCTTCCTCTTAACTACCTTGGCCTAAAAGTAGCACACATCATTTTTCTTAGCTTTCCCCTGTAAAAACAAGACACAGGTACTGCCTAGATGCAAAGATTATTGAGAAATATAATCTCTGCATAGGTAGACAACACGAAGTAGTAACATTACATGACATAAAGAGAACGAATATTGTCATTCGACAGCCAACCATTTCAGTCACACAAAAACCATCAGACATTTATTGCTCAAAGTTTATTAGCTCTTTTTTTACTGGTTATTGTTATGTTGCTTTCATTTAGTCTGGGAAACACCTATACTTGCATCCCTGTTTTCTAGGGTTGGCTTCCTCTAAGTCAATAATGATTTATTTATTTTTCATCACATTTGAAACATTTAGGAGCCTTAATGAATACTGATATCTGGATCTAATCATAATCTCTGGGTTAAAGGCTTAGGTACAGTACTTAGTAAAATCTTTCCTGGTGATTCTAATTGACTGCCAGAGTTGAGGACCTCTGCCTACCATGTGTGGGAAGTCAGAATTTTGTAGTTATATACCTCCTGAGTGGACTATAGTTAATGAACAGTTGCCTCCTGTTCCTTTGCAGGCTTATATTCACTTTGCTCCTAAGTTTCCTGAAACCCCTTTTGCTTCTCTGTTGGCACCAGCAAAAAAAAGTGAATGTGGGGTCCACTAAAAAGAATTACAATTTGGTATTGGGTATGGGTGTGCAGGTGTAACGTGACATATCTTGGAGTTGGGTTGAAATCTTGCAAGTTGATTTCTAATATTTAAAGATTCTTTTGAAAAGATACAAATCAATGACAGAGAGATGAAAGCCAAAACTCTTTGTTACTTATGATCCAAAAGGGAGAAGGTTGACAGGCAAGAACAAACAGGAAGTTGCATCCAGGGACAGGGTGACAGCAAGCAGTAATTGCATGGCGGGTAGTTTACGTATGGGAGTTGGAATGGGGCAAGCTAGGTTTCTCAAGCTCCCTATTGGTTGGTGTATTAATCCATTCTTGTGCTGCTATAAAGAACTACCTGAGACTGAGTAATTTATAAAGGAAAGAAGTTTAATTGACTCACAGTTCCATAGGGTTGGGGAGGCCTCAGGAAACTTACAATCATGGCAAAAGGGGAAGCAAACGCATTTTTCTTCACAAGGTGGCAGGAAAGTGAAGTGCTGAGCAAAGGGGGAAAAGCCCCTTATGAAACCATCAGATCTCATGAAAACTCACTCACTATCATGAGAACAACAATGGAGTAACCACCCCCATGATTCAGTTACCTCCCACTGAGTCTCTCCCATGACATGTCATGTGGGGATTATGGGAACTACAATTCAAGAAAAGATTTGGGTGGAGACACAGTCAAACCATATCAACTGGCCAGTTTGAATAATTTTGTGGACTTCTAGGATTACGGGCTTGCTTTCATTAGTGATGGCCCCAGGAACAATTAAATCAGGTACTTATGGACCTAGAGTGTAAGAGTCTGATAAGAGAAGTGGTTGGGGTGTGAATTTCTTCAGTTGCTTAAGAAGTAGAACCTACCAACCTCTAGCCAGAACCTCAAAACTGGGTCAAGGTAGAGAGTATGAAATGATGGTTCAGTAAGGTATAGGTAAAGGTTAGTGGTACGTGGTTGCAGTCAAATAGTTGTGATGGTCATGGTAGGAAACTTGGGGTGAGACGTCATGGTGGAAGGCTAGTGGGGAAAAATAAGAGAACGTGCTGGAGAGTGAGAGATACTCTCCCAAGGGAATCAAGGAATGGGTCAATATGAAGCAGTTGCTTCCTGAGGAAAGCAATAATCTCTATTATTTTTTAGGATGGCACAGATAGTATTAATAGTGCCTTCTACAAGATTTTTTAGGTTTAGAAATGTAAGGGTGAACTTGTGGTGTGTTGCTTCCATAATTGAAGACATAATGGGAAGGTGGGTATAGAGAGTCACAGGCTCGGGCTCTGTGACAGCCTTTATTTTCAAAAAAGAACAGTATGTGGGCAGCAATTGCTGCTCTAATGGTGTATAGCACAGGACCAAGAAGAACAGTTTCTTGTATCAGAAGTCCATGGGCAATGTAAGGCCATCATAAGTCGTCCAGAGACTCTGGGAGATTGCTAAAGCTTCCAAATTGAAGGAGTTTCTGAGGACATTAACAGGAGTGCCTGCTGGTTTTAATTTGGACAGATTCTAGAATGTTTTCTTGAGCCTTAAATGGCTTTCCATTTAAGATGGACTCATTTGTTAGTAGTAACATCAGTGAGATTTAATAAAATTTGTAAATGAAGAATCTGTTGCCTCGAGAATCCAAAAAAGACTAAGATATTGGATTTGCATGTCCTTAATAAGCATGTCAAATGAATCTCTTCAGGGGAAGATTTCATCACTGTAACATCCTACCTATGCTTCTGGAAAAGATGATGCATGTAAGGTCTTGTCTGTGAAGACTGTGTGTGATGAAAAGCTATTGAGACATCCCCTGGGTAGCCCTGAGAAAGCGTGCTATGTTCCTTCTAAGGTGAAAGCAAACTGCAGCTGAGACACTGGTGTGAAATAGTCACTGTATAAAACATATTATCCAAACCTATAATGACGAGAAATTTACCAGTTATTGGTTGAAGTTAGCAATTTTATTGATATTGGTTATTGGGTATGAATGCCTTAATGGATAGATCCACAGCATTTAGGTTACAGTAATCACTGTGAGGTGCCATTCATTCTTTCCAGGTTTAAGAAGAGGCCTAATCGGACTGTCAAATAGAAAAGCAGTGGCAAACTCGTTCATTAATTAGGTCTTACATAGAAGAAGTTATCATCTTCAAAGGTCAAGCCTCAACTTATTTTGGGCCATATTAACTGTTTTAACGGGGGATCTGTGAGGTCCCATTTTGTCAAACCAGTTTGTTAGTGTCAAATATTTAATTTTAATTTACTACACACTGTGTCAGAGTGTCTATGCCTCCTATGGAATATTTTAGATCCAGGAGTACTATAGCTGTGGGAAATTTAGGCAAAGCTATATAGTTAAAATAAAGCATACCTATTTTCCTCTATTTTATATTTAGTTATTTTCCCATGATATTAGGGGATACCATGCTTACACTTAGTATGATCCCATATATAACTGTCATTTGATTCCTACTATTGATTAAATCCATGAAGCTTTGCCAATTGGTGCATTTTAGCAAATGTTCAAGTTAATCCAGAATTTATGCTGTAGAGGCACAAAAAACAAGCAGTAACCTTTGTGTTTGTTATTAATGTATAAATTATTTTAATATATTTTGGATTCCCAGTTGGGTCATATTATAGATCTTTGTTTCAATTTAACTCCATAATAATTAAAAACATATAATTAAATTTGTTTGTTAATATTATATAAATAGTTAAATATGTAATTAAAATGAAACAAAGGTCCATGACATATACTTGTATATGTGTATGTGCTTTTAATTCCCTCCCCCTCTATCCAAGATATGTTTTATTCTTTTTGTTTTATTTTTATATTTTAAGTTCTAAGGTACATGTGCGCAGTTTTGTTACATATCTATACATATGCCATGTTGGTGTGCTGCACCCATTAACTTATCATTTACGTTAGGTATTTCTCTTAATGCTATCCCTCCTCCTTCCCCCATCCTAGGACAGGCCCCAGTGTGTGATGTTCCCCTTCCTGTGTCCAAGTTTTCTCATTGTTCAGTTCCCACCTATGAATGCTATGAGTGAGAACATGCGGTGTTTGGTTTTCTGTCCTTGTGATAGTTTGCTCAGAATGATGGTTTCCAGCTTCATCCATGTCCCTACAAAGGACATGAACTCATCCTTTTTTATGGCTGCATAGTATTTCATGGTGTATATGTGCCACATTTTCTCAATCCAGTCTATCATTGATGGACATTTGGGCTGGTTCCAGGTCTTTGCTATTGTGAATAGTGCCATAGTAAACACATGTGTGCAAGTGTCTTTATAGTAGCATGATTTATAATCCTTTGGGTATATACCCAGTAATGGGATGGCTGGGTCAAATGGTATTTCTAGTTCTAGATCCTTGAGGAATCAACACACTGTCTTCCACAATGGTTGAACTAGTTTACATACCCACAAGCAGTATAAAAGTGTTCCTATTGCTCCACATCCTCTCCAGCACCTGTTGTTTCCTGACTTATTAATTATCACCATTCTAACTGGTGTGAGACAATATTTCATTATGACTTTGATTTGAATTTCTCTGATGGCCAGTAATGTTGAGCACTTTTTCATGTGTTTGTTGGCTGCATTAATGTCTTCTTTTGAGAAGTGTCTGTTCATATCCTTCGCCCATTTTTTTATGGGGTTGTTTGATTTTTTCTTGTAAATTTGTTTAAGTTCTTTGTAGATTCTGGATATTAGCCCTTTGTCAGACGGGTAGATTGCAAAACTTTTCTCCCATTCTGTAGATTGCCTGGTTTACTCTGATGGTAGTTTCTCTTGCTCTGTAGAAGCTCTTTAGTTTAATTAGATTCCATTTGTCTGTTTTGCTTCCAGCGTTTTTATAGTTTTAGGTCTAACATTTACATCTTTAATCCATCTTGAATTAATTTTTGTATAAGGTGTAAGGAAGGGATGCAGTTTCAGCCTTCTACATATAGCCAGCCAGTTTTCCCAGCACCATTTATTAAATAGGGAATCCTTTCCCCATTTCTGGTTTTTGTCAGTTGTGTCAAAGATCAAATGGTTGTAAAGGTGTGGTGTTATTTCTGAGGCCTCTGTTCTGTTCCACTGGTCTATATCTCTGTTTTGGTACCAGTACCATGCTGTTTTGGTTACTGTAGACTTGTAGTATAGTTTGAAGTCAGGTTATGTGATGCCTCCAGCTTTGTTCTTTTTGCTTAGGATTGTCTTGGCAATGGAGGCTCTTTTTTGGTTCTGCATGAACTTTAAATAAGTTTTTTCCAATTCTGTGAAGAAAGTCATTGGTAGCTTAATAGGAATGGCATTGAATCTATAAATTATCTTGGGCAGTATGGCCATTTTCAGAATATTGATTCTTCCTATCCATGAGCATGGAATGCTTCCATTTGTTTGTGTCCTCTTTTATTTTCTTGAGCAGTGGTTTGTAGTTCTCCTTGAAGAGGTCCTTCACATCCCTTGTAAGTTGGATTCCTAGGTATTTTATTCTCTTTGAAGCAATTGTGAATGGGAGTTCACTCATGATTTGGCTCTCTGTTTGTCTATTATTGGTGTATAGGAATGCTTGTGATTTTTGCACATTGATTTTGTATCCTGAGACTTGCTGAAGTTGCTTATCAGCTTAAGGAGAGTTTGTGTTGAGATGATGGGGTTTTCTAAATATACAATCATGTCATCTATAAACAGGGATAATTTGACTTCCTCCTTTCCTAATCGAATACCCTTTATTTCTTTCTCCTGCCTGATTGTCCTGACAAGAACTTCCAACACTGTGTTGAATAGGAGGGTGAGGGAGGGCATCTTGTTCCAGTTTTCAAAGGGAGTGCTTCCAGTTTTTGTCCATTCAGTATGATATTGGCTGTGGGTTTGTCATAAATAGCTCTTATTATTTTGAGATACATCCCATCAATGCCTAGTTTATTGAGAGATTTTAGCATGAAAAGGCTGTTGAATTTTGTCGAAGGCCTGTTCTGCATCTATTGAGATAATCATGTGGTTTTTGTCTTTGGTGCTGTTTATGTGATGGCTTATGTTTATTGATTTGTGTATGTTGAACCAGCCTTGCATCCCAGGGATGAAGCCAACTTGATCGTGGTGGATAAGTTTTTTGATGTGCTGCTGGATTCGATTTGCCAATATTTTATTGAGGATTTTTGCATCGATGTTCATCAGGTATACTGGTCTAAAATTCTCTTTTTTTATTGTGTTTCTGCCAGGCTTTGGTATCAGGATGATGCTGGCCTCCTAAAATGAGTTAGGGAGGATTCTCTCTTTTTCTATTGATTGGAATAGTTTCAGATGGAATGGTACCAGCTCCTCCTTGCACCTCTGGCAGAATTCAGCTGTGAATCCGTGTGGTCCTGAGCTTTTTTTAGTTGGTAGGCTATTAATTATTGCCTCAATTTCAGAGCCTGTTATTGGTCTATTCAGGGATTCAACTGCTTCCTAGTTTAGTCTTGGGAGAATGTAGTGTCCGGGAATTCATCCATTTCTTCTAGATTTTCTAGTTTATTTGCATAGAGTTGTTTATAGTATTCTCTGATGGTAGTTTGTATTTCTGTGGGATAGGTAGTGATATCCCCTTTATCATTTTTTCATTGCATCTATTTGATTCTTCTCTCTTTTCTTCTTTATTAGTCTTGCTAGTGGGCTATGTATTTTGTTGATCTTTTCAGAAAACCAGCCCCTAGATTCATTGATTTTTAGAAGGGTTTTTTGTGTTTCTATCTCCTTCAGTTCTGCTCTGATCTTGGTTATTTCTTGCCTTCTGCTAGCTTTTGAATGTGCTTGCTCTTGCTTCCCTAGTTCTTTTAATTGTGATGTTATGGTGTAAATTTTAGATCTTTCCTGCTGTCTCTTGTGGGCATTTAGTGCTATAAATTTTCCTCTACACACTGCTTATAATGTGTCCCAGAGATTCTGATATGTTGTGTCTTTGTTCTCATTGGTTTCAAAGAACATCTTTAATTCTGCCTTCATTTCATTATTTACCCAGTAGTCAGTCCTTCAGGAGCAGGTTGTTCAGTTTCCATGTAGTTGTGTGATTTTGAGTGAGTTTCTTAATTCTGAGTTCTAATTTCATTGCACTGTGATGTGAGAGACAGTCTTTTGTGATTTCTGTTCTTTTGCATTTGCTGAGGAGTGCTTTACTTCCAACTACATGGTCAATTTTGGAATAAGTGTGATGTGGTGCTGAAAAGAATGTATATTCTGTTGATTTTGGGTGGAGAATTCTGTAGATGTCTGTTAGGTCTGCTTGGTGCAGAGCTGAGTTCAAGTCCTGGATATCCTTTTTAACCTTCTGTCTTGTTGATCTGTCTAATATTGACAGTGGAGTGTTAAATTATCCCATTATTGTTGTGTGGGAGTCTAAGTCTCTTTGTAGGCCTCTAAGGACTTGCTTTATGTATCCGGGTGTTCCTGTATTGGGTGCATGTATATTTAGGGTAGTTAATTTTCTTGTTGAATTGATACCTTTACCATAATGTAATGGCCTTTTTTGTCTCTTTTGATCATTGTTGGTTTAAAGTCTGTTTTATCAGAGACTAGGATTGCAACCCCTCCTTTTTATGTTTTCCATTTGCTTGGTAAATCAAAAATATTTTGCTTGGTAAATTTAAAAATATTTTATTGCTAAGAAATGCTAACAATCGTCTGACTCTTCAGTGAGTCACAGTATTTTTGAAGGTTAAGAGTCTCACCTCAGTATTAATAGTTGCTAATTGATCAGGGCGGTTCTTGGTGAAGTCTGGGGGAGGGGGCATGGCAATTTCTTCAAATAAGACAGCAACGAAGTTTGCTGCATCAATTGACTCTTCCTTTCACAAAATATTTCTCTGTAGCACGTGATACTGTTTGATAGCATTTCACCCACACTACGAAGCTTTCAAACTTAGAGTTAATTCTCTCAAATACTGCCCTCCTTTACTAAGTTTATGTAATAATATGTTAAATCCTTTGTTGTCATTTCAACAATGTTCACAGCATCTTCTCCAGGAGTAGATTCCATTTCAATAGATTCCATTTTCTTTCTTCATTCATAATAAGCTACTCCTCATCTGTTCAAAATTTGTCATGCACTTGCAATAATTTAGTCATATTTTCAAGCTCCACTTTTAATGTTAATTCTCTCGCTATTTCCTCCACATTTACACTTACTTTCTTCATGAAGTCCTGAACCCCTAAAAGTTATCCATGAATGTTGGAAGCAACTTTCAAGCTCCAGTTAATGTTAATATTTTGGCCCTTTCCCATGAATCACAAATGTTCTTAACGGCATATAGAATGGTGAATCCTTTCCAGAAGATTTTCAATTTACTTTGTCTAGATTTATCAGTGAAATTACTCTGTATAGCAGCTATAGACTTATACAATATATTTCTTAAATAATAAGACTTGAAAGTCAAAATTAATCCTTGATCCATGGACTGCAGAGTGGAGTTGCTTTTAGAAGACATGAAAACAACATTAATCTCCTTGTATATCTCATCAGAGCTCTTGAGTAACTAGGTACATTGTCAATACTGTACATTAAGCAGTAATATTCAGAAAGGAGTACTCTTTCCTGATCAGTAAGCCCTGACAGTGAGCTAAAATATTCAGTAAACCATGCTGTAAACAGTTGTGCTGTCATTCAGGCTTTGTTGTTCCATTTACAGAGAACAGGCAAAGTGGATTTAGCACAATTCTTAAGGGCCCTAGGAATTTCTAAATGGTAACTATAATGGAATTTCTAAATGGTGAATAACTATTGGCTTCAACTTAAAGTCTCCAGTCACATTAGCTCCTAACAAGGAAGTCATCCTGTCCTTTGAAGATTTGAAGTCAGGCAGTAAAATCTCCTCTTTAGCTATAATAATCCAAGATGACAATTTCTTCCAATATAAAACTTTTTTGTCTACAACGAAAATCTGTTTTTCAGTGTAGCCCCCTTCATCCATGATCTCAGCTAAACCTTCTGGATAACTTGTTGCAGCTTCTGCATCAGCACTTGTTGCTTCACCTTGCACTTTCATGTTACGGTGATGGCTGCTTTTCCTAAAGCTCATGAAGCAACATTTGCTAGCCTCAAACTTTTCATTGGCAGCTTCCTCATCTCTCTCAGCCTTCAGAGAATTGAAGAGAGTTATAATCTTAGTCTAGCTGAGGATTTGGCTTGAATGAATCTTGTGGCTAGTTTGATCTTCTAAACAGACCACTATAACTTTCTCCATAACAGCAATAAGACTGTTTTGTTTTCTTATTATTTGTGTGCTCATGTAATCCATAACATAAACAGAACCAATGACAAAAATGACATGATTATCTCCACAGATGCAGAAAAGGCCTTCAGTAAAATTCAACACCCCTTCTGCTGGGGTCTGACCCTCAGACTCAGGCTGCACAATGGATGAATAATGTACTCAGACACCGATATTCAGTGAAAGAGTGGGCCAGGAGGCCAGGCCACACATGGAAAGAGTTGTGGCAGTGGCGCGCCAACTAGCTGACCTTGCTGGCATTTATTTAGCACAGATTTAATGACAAAGGCCTTGAGTCAACACACCTGTGGGTAATTAATCTGGTTACCCTACCTGGAGAGAACAGTCTTAGGAATGATCAAAGGCCAATCTTAGGACCACATGAGTAAACAAGCTCTTTAGATAACCTCCCTTACATTCCTTTGTACCTACTCTAAGCTATTATTAACTCAAGGTAAGAGGAAACTAGGTTGCTTTCAGTCAAAACCCTATCCTGAGGTTTTTGCAAACCAAGACTTGAAAACTAAATAACAAATTTGTTGGCTAAAACATCCTTAATTCTCTTAAGTTTATCAAAAGTGTATTCAAATAGGAAGAAAGGAAGTCAAAGTGTCTGTTTACAGATGACATGATTGTATATTTAGAAAACCCCATCATCTCAGCCCAAAATCTCCTGAAGCTGATAAGCAATTTCAGCAAACTCACAGGATACAAAATCAATGTGCAAAAATCACAAGTGTTTCTATACAGCAATAATAGACAGAGTCAAATTATGAGTGAACTCTCATTCACAATTGCTATAAAGAGAATAATATACTGAGGAATACAACTTACAAAGGATGTGAAGGACTTCTTTAAGGACAACTAAAAACAACAGCTGAAGGAAATAAGAGAGGACACACGCAAATGGGAAAACATTCTATGCTCATGGATAAGAAAAATCAATATCATTCAAATGGCCATACTGCCCAAAGTAATTTATAGATTCAATGCTATTCCCATCAAGTTATCATTGACTTTCTTTGCAGAATTAGAAAAAAATACTTTAAATACATATGGAACCAAAAAAGAGCCTCCATAGCCACGATAATCCTAAGCAAAAAAAGCAAAGCTGGAAGAATCATGCTACTTGACTTAAAACTATACTACAAGGCTACAGTAACCAAAACAGCATGGTACTGGAACCAAAACAGAAATATAGACCAATGGAACAGAACAGAGGCCTCAGAAATGACACCACTATCTACAACCATCTGACCTTTGACAAACCTGACAAAAACAAACAATGGGGAAAGGATTCCCTATTTAATAAATGGTGTTGGGAAAACTGGCTAGTCATATGCAGAAAACTTAAAATGGACCCCTTCCTTATACCTTATACAAAAATTAACTCAAGATGGATTAAAGACTTAAACATAAGGCCTAAAACCATAAAAACCCTAGAAGAAAACCTAGGCAATACCACTCAGGACATAGACATGGGCAAAAACTTCATGACTAAAACACCAAAAGCAATGGCAACAAAAGCCAAAATTGACAAATGGGATTTAATTAAACTAAAGAGATTCTGCACAGCAAAATAAACTATCATCAGAGTGAAGAGGCAATCTACAGAATGGGAGAAAATTTTTGCAATCTATCCATGTGCCAAAGGCTAATATCCAGAATCTATAAGGAACTATAACAAATTTACAAGAAAAAACAAACAACCCCATCAAAAAGTGGGGGAAGGATATGATCAGACACTTCTCAAAAGAAGACATTTATGCACCCAACAACCATATTAGAAAACGGTCATAATCACTGGTCATTAGAGAAATGCAAATCAAAACCACAATGAGATACCATCTCACGCCAGTTAAAATGGCGATCAATAAAAAGTCAGGAAACAATAGATGCTGGAGAGGATGTGGAGAAATAAGAATGCTTTTACACTGTCGGTGGGAGTGTAAATTAGTTCAACCATTGTGGAAGACAGTGTGGTGATTCCTCAAGGATCTAGAACCACAAATACCATTTGACCCAGCAATCCCATTACTTGGTATACACCCAAAGGATTATAAATCATTTTACTATAGAGACACATGCACATGTATGTTTATTGCAGCACTATTTACAATAGCAAAGACTTGAAACCAACCCAAATGCCCATCAGTGATAGACTTGATAAAGAAAATGTGGCACATATACACCATGGAATACTATGTAGTCAAAAAAATGATGAGTTCAAGTCCTTTGCAGGGGACACGGATGAAGCTGGAAACCATCATTCTCAGCAAACTAACACAGAAACAGAAAACCAAACAGTGCATGTTATCGCTCATAAGTGAGAGTTAAACAATGAGAACATATGGTCACAAGGTGGGGAACATCACACACCTGGGCCTGTTGGGAGGTCAGGGGCAAGGGGAGGAATAGCATTAGGAAAAATACCCAATGTAGATGACAGGATGATGGGTGCAGCAAACCACCATGGCACACATATACTTATGTAACAAATCCACACATTCTGCATATGTATCCCAGAACTTAAAGTATAACAATAATAATAATAAAAAGGTAGCACTTTTATTTCCTTTAACACATTTTTCTTTGCATTCACAATTTGCTAACTGATTCATTCAAGAAACGTAGCTTTCGCTAGTCTTTGCTTTCAACATGTCTTCTTCACTAAGTTTAATCATTTCTAGATTTTGGTTTAAAGTTAGAGACTTATAACTCTTCCTTTCACTTGCACAATTAAAGCCCATTGAGGGTTATTAATTAGCTTAATTTAGCATTATTTTGTTTTAGGAAATAGGGAGTCTCAAAGAGATGAAAGGGGATTGAGGAAAAGCCAATCCGTGGTGCAGTCAGAACACACTTATTTATTGATTAAGTTCACCATCTTATATGAGTATCTTATAAGTTCATGGTGCCCCAAAACAATTGCAATGATAACATCAAAGATCACCTATCCCACTTCACCATTACAAATATAATAATAATAAAAGAGCTTGAAATATGGAGAGAATTACCAAAATGTGACACAAAGACACAAAGTGAGCACATGCTACTGGAAGAGTAGCATCGACAGACTTGCTAGTTGTAGGGTTGCCACAGATCTTCAATTTGTAAAATCTACAATATCTGCGAAGTGAAATAAAGTGAGGTTCAATAAAATCAGGTATGGTTGTATTTATTTCAGACAGAACATACTTAAGAACAGTAAAATTTATCACTGAGAAAGTGTCATTACATAATGATGAATGGTTCAATTATCCAAAAAGATATAACCATCTTTAACATGTGTCTTTGCTTTCTTTGCACTGACATAATGAAATATCACAGACTGGGTAATTTATAATGAACAAAAATGTATTAACTCACAGATATGGAGGCTAGAAAGACCAATATCAAGGTGCTGGCATCTGGTAAGGGCCTTCTTGCTACAACATCACATGGTGGAAGGTAGCATGACAAAGAGAGGGCCAAATATGTTATTTTATTATGACATTTATCCCATCCTTGAGAGCAGAGTTCTCATAATCTAATCACTTCTTCACAAAATGACAATTGAATTTTAACACGATATTTGAAGGAGGCAAACATTCAAACCATACCATTATGTATGCACTTAAAAATGAGAGTGTCAAAATGCATAAGGCAAAAATCTGATAGAACACGGAAAACCAGACAAATCTACTATTATATTTGGAAACCTCAGCATGCCTCTTTCAGTAATTGATAAGTCAAGCAGGCAGAAAATCGATAAGGATATACTTGACCTAAACAAAATTATCTGTTAAATTGATGTACTGGCTTTTGTAGAATATTCCATGCAACTACAGCAAAGCAAACATTTCTCTCAACATTTCATGATACATTCACCAAGAAAGAGCACATTCTATGTCTTAAGAGACACCTAAATATTTTTTTCTAAATAGAAATTATACAAAGTATGTTTTCAGACTCTACAATGGAATTAAACTAGAAATTAGTAACAGAAAGATTGCTGGCAGGAAAAATCCTAAAATACTTGATGATTAGATAGCACACTATAAAATAACACATGGAGCAAAAAAGTCAGAAGATAAATTTTTAAAATTTATAAAATAAATAGAAAATAAAATAAAATAAAATTTTCGAGATGCAGGAAAAGCAATTGTCAGACAGTTTATAACAGTAAATGCATATGTTATTAAGAAAGAAAAATCTAAAATCAATAATCTAAACTTCTAATTTGAAAACTATGTAAAGAAAAACAATTTAAACTAAAGTAAGCATAAATAAAAAGAAATAATGAAATTTAAAGCAAATATCTATATTTAATACATAAAAATAATGGAGAAAATTAACAAAATCAAACATTAATTCTTTAAAATATTAATAGGGTTGATAATCCTGTAGTGAAAATAAAAAATTAAAATTGATAAAAATTACTAGTATCATAAATAAAAGAAAGGTCATCACCACTGATTCCATCCCATGGACATATAAAGGCTAATACTGAAATATTATAAATATCTCTAAGCGGGTAAATTTTACAGCTTAGATGGAATGAACTAAATTTTGAAAGACATGAGCTACCAAAATTTATCTGTATTAGTTCATTCTCACACTGCTATAAAGATACTACTGAAGAATGGGTAATTTATAAAGAAAAGATGTTTAACTGACTCACAGTTCCTCATGGCTAAGGAAGCCTCAGGAAATTTACATTGCTGGTGGAAAGGGAAGAGGAACATTTTATATGGCAGCAAGCAAGAGAGAGAAGTGTGAAGAGCAAAGGGGGAAGAGCCCCTTATAAAACCATCAGATCTCGAGAACTCCCTCACTATCATGAGAACAGCATTTGGGAAATCGTCGCCATGATTCAACCACCTCCCACCAGTTCTCTCCCTAGACACGTGGGGATTATGAGGATTACAATTCAAAATGAGATTTGGGTGGGGATACAGACACACCATATCGTTATCCAAGGAAAAATATAGAATCTGAATAAGCATACATTATTTAAAATAATTGAATCAATAATTAGTAATCCTTCAGATAAGAAAGCACCAAGCCCAGAAGCTTTTATTACTAAATTCTACCAAACATTGAAGGAAAAAGTAATTTCAGTTCTCTACAATCTCTTCATGAGAACTGAAGTAAACACTTTGTTTTTTGTTTTTTTTTTTTGAGACGGAGTCTCGCTCAGTTGCCCAGGCTGGAGTGCAGTGGCGCAATCTCGGCTCACTGCAAGCTCTGCCTCCCAGGTTCACGCCATTCTCCTGTCTCAGCCTCCCAAGTAGCTGGGACTGCAGGCGCCCGCCACCACGCCTAGCTAATTTTGTGCATTTTTAGTAGAGACGGGGTTTGACCGTGTTAGCCAGGATGGTCTCGATCTCCTGACCTCATAATCCACCCACCTTGGCCTCCCAAAGTGTTGGGATTACAGGTGTGAGCCACCGTGCCCGGCCTGAAGTAAACACTTAACTCATTCTATGAAGCCAACATTACCCTCATAAAAAAAATGAGATATAGGTATTTCAAGAAAGTAAAATTATTGACTAATATCTGTGATGAATATTGATGCAAAAATCTCATTAAAATATTAGCAACTCGAACACAAAAATATATAAAATTCAATAGTATCTAAAAGAATTATATACCATAACTTTATCCCAAGTATGCAAGACTGATTCAACATTAAGAAATTAATTAATGCAATTCATCATGCCAATAGAATTTTTTTAATCATATGATTATATCAATTCATGTAGAAAAAAACACTTCAGAAAATCCAACATTCATCTTTTTTTTTTTTTTTTTTTTTTTTATAAAAGCTCTAAGTAAAACATAAATACAGGAGAACTTCCTCAACATAATAAAGAACATCTAAAAATAACCTACTGCTAACATCATACTTACTACTGAAAAAGTGGATGCAGACAAAACAAAGATGTCCTCTCTCAGCGCCCCTATTTAACACTGTACCAGAAAAACCTTATTTCACAGATTTGCATTAAGTCAACAAAATGTGTGTGTGTATGTGTGTGTGTGTGAGAGAGAGAGAGAGACACACACACACAGAGAGAGAGATTCAGAAGGAAAGCATAAAGCTGTCTTTGTTTGCAGACAAACATATGATTGTCTATATGAAATCTAAATAATCAATCACATACTTACTAAACTAATAAGTAATATAGCAAGGTCACAGGATACAATGTTAATATGCAAAAATTAATTTCTTTTCTATATAGCAACAATGAACAGCTGGAATTTAAAATTAAAAACACAATATAATTTACAACAGCACACAATTTAAATACATATGCATAAATCTAACAATATATGTACAAGATTTCTATGTGGTAAACAATAAAACTCTGATGAAAGAAATCAAAGAAGTTCCAAATAAAAGGATAGATAATCCACGTTCATGGATTATAAGACTCAATATTCTTAAGATATCAGTTCTTCCTATCTAAATTTATGGATTTAATGTAATTCAAATCGAAATGGCAGAAAACTATTTTGTGGATATCAAGAAAATGACTCTAGAGTTTACATGAAAATACAAAAGACTTGCAATAGCCAACACAACCCTGAC
This sequence comes from Macaca fascicularis, assembly GCF_037993035.2. Classification (NCBI taxonomy): domain Eukaryota; kingdom Metazoa; phylum Chordata; class Mammalia; order Primates; family Cercopithecidae; genus Macaca; species Macaca fascicularis. The sequence goes on from NC_088385.1 coordinate 94,669,502, forward strand.
GGAAAACAAAATTGGATGACTGATATTAACCAATTTTAAAACAATGTAAAACTAAAGTAATCAATAAAGACATCATGGTATTGATGAAGAAACAGACAAACACATCAATGAAACAGAATAAAAGGCATAGAAACAGACACACACAAATATATTCCAATTTGAACAAGAAGAAAATGTCATTCAGTGGAGAAAGGATAGTGTCTTAGTCTTTTTTGACTGCTATAGCAAAATACTATAAGTCAGGTATCTTAGAAACAACAGGAATCTATTTCCCACAATTTTAGATACTGAGAAACCCAAGATCAAGGCACTGGCAGATTCACTGTCTGGTGAGAGCTCTCATTTTTATTTTTTTTTTTATCTTTTTTTTCCATTGTAGATATTTATTCAAATTATAAATTAATCTGGAATTTTGTGAATTTGGTCTTAATTTTAGACATTTGGAAAATATTGCTATTAGTGGCATATAATTTAATTCCATTTATTCTGCTACTTTCATTATTATTAAAGTCTTTTTATAATTAACTTTTTTTTTATTATTATACTTTAAGTTTTAGGGTACATGTGCACAACGTGCAGGTTTGTTACATATGTATACTTGTGCCATGTTGGTGTGCTGCACCCATCAACTCGTCAGCACCCAACCACTCATCATTTACATCAGGTATAACACCCAATGCAATCCTTCCCCCCTCCCCCTTTCCCCCTCCCCATAATAGGCCCCGGTGTGTGATGTTCCCCTTCCCGAGTCCAAGTGATCTCATTGTTCAGTTCCCACCTATGAGTGAGAACATGTGGTGTTTGGTTTTCTATTCTTGTGATAGTTTGCTGAGAATGATGGTTTCCAGCTGCATCCATGTCCCTACAAAGGACACAAACTCATCCGTTTTTATGGCTGCATAGTATTCCATGGTGTATATGTGCCACATTTTCTTAATCCACTCTGTCACTGATGGACATTTGGGTTGATTCCAAGTCTTTGCCGCAATGAACATACGTGTGCATGTGTCTTCATAGCAGCATGATTTATAATCCTTTGGGTATATACCCAGTAATGGGATGGCTGGGTCATGTGGTATTTCTAGTTCTAGATCCTTGAGGAATCGCCATACTGTTTTTCACAATGGTTGAACTAGTTTACAATCCCACCAACAGTGTAAAAGTGCTCCTATTTCTCATTGTGGTTTTGATTTGCATTTCTCTGATGGCTAGTGATGACAAGCATTTTTTCATGTGTCTGTTGGCTGTATGCATGTCTTCTTTTGAGAAATGTCTGTTCATATCCTTTGCCCACCTTTTGATGGGGTTGTTTGTTTTTTTCTTGTAAATTTGTTTGAGTTCTTTGTAGGTTCTGGATATTAGCCCTTTGTCAGATGAGTAAATTGAAAAAATTTTCTCCCATTCTGTTGGTTGCCTGTTCACTCTGATGGTGGTTTCTTTTGCTGTGCAGAAGCTCTTTAGTTTAATTAGATCCCATTTGTTAATTTTGGCTTTTGTTGCTGTTGCTTTTGGTGTTTTAGACATGAAGTCTTTGGCCATACCTATGTCCTGAATAGTATTACCTAGGTTTTCTTCTAGGGTTTTTATGGTATTAGGTCTAACATTTATGTCTCTAATCCATCTTGAATTAATTTTCGTATAAGGAGTAAGGAAAGGATCCAGTTTCAGCTTTCTACTTGTGGCTAGCCAATTTTCCCAGCACCATTTATTAAATAAGGAATCCTTTCCCCATTTCTTGTTTCTCTCAGGTTTGTCAAAGATCAGATGGCTGTAGATGTGTGGTATTGTTTCTGAGGACTCTGTTCTGTTCCATTGGTCTGTATCTCTGTTTGTGTACCAGTACCATGCTGTTTTGGTTACTGTAGCCTTGTAGTATAGTTTGAAGTCAGGTAGCGTGATCCCTCCAGCTTTGTTCTTTTGACTTAGGATTGTCTTGGCAATGCAGGGTCTTTTTTGGTTCCATATGAACTTTAAAGCAGTTTTTTCCAATTCTGTGAAGAAACTCATTGGTAGCTTGATGGGAATGGCATTGAATCTATAAATAACCTTGGGCAGTATGGCCATTTTCACGATATTGATTCTTCCTATCCATGAGCATGGTATGTTCTTCCATTTGTTTGTGTCCTCTTTTATTTCACTGAGCAGTGGTTTGTAGTTCTCCTTGAAGAGGTCCTTTACATCCCTTGTAAGTTGGATTCCTAGGTATTTTATTATCTTTGAAGCAATTATGAATGGAAGATCATTCATGATTTGGCTCTGTGTTTGTCTGTTACTGGTGTATAAGAATGCTTGTGATTTTGAGCTCTCATTTTTATAGAGGGCACATTCTAGTTGTATCCTCACATAGTGAGAAGGGCACAGGAGTTTTTTAGGGCCTCTTTTAGTAAGGGCATTAATCTTATTTATGAAAGTTCCACCCTTATGGCCTAATCACTTCTCAAAACCCCCCACTTCCTAATAGCAACAACTTAAGTGTTAGGATTTCAACACATGAGTTTTGAACACATAACTGATAATGGACTTGTGTCCATAATATACAAAAACTGTCCAAAACTCAACAATAAGAAAGCAAAGATACAATTAAAAATGAGCAACAACCTAAACAGACAACTCACCACATAAATATACAAATGGCATATAAACATTTGAATAGTATGTTCATCATCTTTTCTCATTAAGAAATTGAAAATAAAAACAACAAGATACCACTACACACCTACTAGAGTGGTGAAATGAACATTAGTACCAAATGTTAGAGAAGATGCAGAGCTACAGGAATGTGAATTCATTGCTGGTGGGAATGTAAAATGTTACAGCCACTTTGGAAGACAATCGCTAGTCTGAACACGTATCTTATAAAATTCAGATCCAGCAGTTTTTCTACATATTTATCCCATTGGTTTGAACACGTGTGTTCACATCCCAATGTTTATAGAAATCTTATTAAAGATAAATCAAAACAGGAGGCAACCAAGATGTCCTTCAATAAGTGAATGAATAAACAAACTAGGGTACATTCATACGACGGAAATTATTCAGCAATGAAAGTAAATAAGCTGCGAAGTCTTTAAAAAAACTCAGGAAAATTAGATGCATTTTGTGGAGTAAAAGAAGTCAATAGAGAAAAATTACGTATTGTATGATTCCAATTGTATGAGATTCTAGACAAAGTAAAACTATGAGAGACAGAAAAATGACCAGTGCTTGCCAGAGACAAAGGGGAGGCAGGAGGAAGAAATAAGTGGAGCACAAATGATTTTTACAACAGAAAAATTATTCTCTATGATACAATGATGGTGGATATAAGACATTATTCATGTTTCAAAACCCATAGATCTTTATATAGCACAAAGAACTAATCTTACTGCATGCAAATTGAAAAAAAAAATCAGAATTTGGGAGAATCTGAAGAAATGCAGAATGTAACAAGAGAATCTGACTGTACTACAAATGGATGGAACAACTTCAATGAGAAAGATGGGAGAGAAAGGTACTTATGTAAGCAACTGTGGAAATGATGAATTCAGTAAAACAAAAGACACAAGGATCTGTGCATCTGCAATTTGTTCTTGATAAAGTTGTTTTCCAAAGATATACAGGTTCACAAGTCTGATACTGCTATCCCTGTATACTAGAATAGAACAATGAAGTAAATGGACGGCAGATGGATGGAGTCAGGTTTTTCAATGTTGGAGTGGAAGTTTATAGATAAGCAAATTGAGGAAGTTATAATTATCCATGTTATAAAGGTTATAGTTAAGATAACTGTATGGATTCATGTCTAGCTTAATATAAATATAGATGGTTACATACAGAAATATGTATAAATATATGCATTGTATTAAGGTTCTCCAGAGAATCACAACCAATAAGATGTGTGCCTATGCGTGTATGTGTGTGCACAGATTTTATATATGTGAGTGTGTGTATATATATACATACATATATATACACACACACACACACACATATATATATATGGAGAGAGAGAGAGAGAAACGGAGACAGAGACAGAGGCAGAGAGAAAGAGTTATTACAGGAAACCGGCTCACGTAGTTACAGAACCTGAAAGTCCCAAGTTCTATAGTCAGCAAGCTGGAGATCCAGGATGGCTAATTGTGTAGTTCAAGTATGAGTCTGAAGACCTGGGAAGCAGAAAAACAATCATACAAGGTCTAGTGCCAGTCCAAAGGCCTAAGAAACAGGAGAGCCAACGGTGGAAATTTTAGTCTGGGTCTGAGTCCAAATACGAAAGAAGACTCATGTGCCAGATCAAAAACAGTCAGGCAGAGAAAGCAAATTCTCATTTCTTCAGCCTTTTTGTTCCACACATAGAACAGCTGATTGAAGGAGAGCCACTCACAGTGGGGAAGGCAATATGTTTTTCTCAGCCTACTGTATCAAATGTTAATTTCTTTGAGAAGTACTCTCACAAGCACAGCCAAAATAATATTTAATCAAATATCCAGACATCTGATGATGGAGTGAAGTTGACACAAAAAATTAACCATCGCAAGTCCACTATTTGTCAACTTTGCATCGATATGAATTTCTTTAAGTTACACTTAATCACCAAATATAGACAAATATAGACAGGTCATAATTCCACCTAAACTTATACAAATATATCCCATACAAACAAAACCCACTAACCCCTTACCTGGAAGAGGAAAGGTCCTTGAGTGATGTTCACTCTTCTCCTTGATAACTTAAGCCCTATGATATAAAATTAACAATACTTAAATACTACAATATAAAGTTAATACATCTTATGTTACATGACAAGGGAACAAGAGAGAGACAAACAGAGATATTTGCTACATACACACCCAATATTAACAACAAGATAAAAAGTTATTGTTTCTGTAACTGGTTTATATATAGCCAGCTGGTCACTGGGACTTCACCATGAGGCTGTAGGTGAAGGTTGGGAGAAAAAGAACGCTGTGTAGGTGGAGTGTTCAACCATAGGTATTTGGGCCACTCTTTCATGCAACTTACTTGTGCCTTCAGGGCCTGCCCAGCTTCATCACATACTTACTTCTATTTGCTGCTGTTCATGTCCAACTTTACAGCTTGTTGGTCAGAATAATATCAAATTCATGACGAACAGCTTTGGTCAGATGAGAACTTGATGGCCCATGGTTAAGTGTTCAGTTTCTACTAAGGCTTAGATCCTCAAAAAGAGAGCAGTTATCTGCAGAGAATGACAGGGTTTACACCCTAATTTTAAAGGCCTACACTGCAATTCACCATAGGGGCCTGCCAAAGACCCTAACAGCAAGCCTATTGGACACGAATTACCCTTACCTTAGAAGTGATATTTTGGCATGACCTACACCACAAGGACACTACAGAATTCACTGAGGTAGAAAGCTTCTGAATTTATCATATTTATTTCCTACCCCTGACATGTAAATATCTTACCAGTAATCCTAGAGCAGTTATTACTTCTTGCTCACTAGGTGTAATCAGCAGAATATCATAAATGTAACAAACCAATGGGATAGCTTGTGGGAAAAAGGGGGTAATCAAGATCCCCATTACCTACATCACTCAAGCTGAGAACAATCAAGAATGCAATCCCATTTACAATAGCTACAGAAACTTAGGAATACCTCTAACCAAGAGGTGAAAGATCTCTACAAGAACTTCAAAACACTGCTGAAAGAAATAATAGATGACACCAACAAATGCAAAATCATTCCATTCTCATGGATTGAATAAGTCAATATTATAAAAATGGCTATACTGCTCAAAGTAATCTACACATTCAGTGCTATTTCTATCAAATTACCAACATCGTTCTTCACAGAATTAGAAAAACTAGTTTAAAATTCACATGGAACTGAAAAAGGGCCCAAATAGCCAAAGCAATCCTAAACAAAAAGAACAAAGTTGGAGGTATCACATTACCCAACTTCAAATCATACTACAAGCCTACAATAACCAAAACAGCATGATATTGGTACAAAAACAGACACATAGCTCAATGGAACAGAAGAGAGAACTCAGATATAAAACTGTGCATATACAACCAACAGATCTTTAACCAATTTGACAAAAATAAACAATTGGTGAAGGATAATCTATTCAATACATGATGTTGGAAAACTGGCTAACCATATGCAGTAGAATATAACTGGACTCCTACCTCTCACCATATATAACAATTAACTCAAGATAGATTAAAGACTTAACTGTAAGACCTGAAATCATGAAAATCCTAAAAGAAAAATCCAGGAAATACTTTTTCAGACATTGGTCTAGGCAAAGAATTTATGACTAAGTCTTCATAAACAAATGCAACAGCAACAAAATTGGCAATTAGAACCTAATTGATCTAAAGAGCTTATGCATAGCAAAAGAAATTATCAACAGAGTAAACAGACAAACTACAGAATGGAAGAAAATATTTGCAAACTACGCATCCAACAAAGGTCTAATATCCAGAGTCTATAAAGAACTTAAAATAAATCAACAAGCAAAAACTAATGTTAATATTACAAGCTTTAATATTTCACTTCTAAGAACACCATGTTCAATTAGCCAAGTTCATAGGTCAGCTTGAATCAAACTACTCTGATTGCCACTTTGACTCTGCTGTCTATTACAGAAATATATTGTCACTTGAACAAGTGTCATTTGATCCATTCCACCCTGGGGTCCATTTACTCCATTGCATTTAGGTTTCCTAATTCAGTGACCATAGCCCCACTCTAAGGTCTACCTATGGGGAAGAGTGATCAAGAGCTCTTCAAGGAGGTCAGGTCTCTTCTCACAGATTTATTTCTCACAGCAGTGGTGACAAGTATTCTTCTGGACCCATTCAGTTTGAGTAAGTTTTAACTACAAATTATATCTAACATTCCAATCTCCCTGAGACTTTGAATCCCTTTCTCTACTCTAAACCAAGTCAGATACTGCATTTCTAACTCACTCATTGTGGACCACCTTTTGGTCCATATTTCAACCAACCAGTCAACCAAACTAATTGTTAGAGTCATTTTTAATTAACAAGTTCCAACGTTAAATGCAAAATCTGTAATTAGTGAGCCCACATCAATAAATTCATTCTGATTTAACTTTATGTTCCCTCCCCCATTATCCCACATCTCTAGTATTCATCCCATCAGGGGTAGATGCTGTGGTCTGAATGCTTGTGCCCCCTCAATTTGCATGTAGAAACCCTAAGCCATGATGTGATACTCTTTGGAGATGGAGCTCTCATAAAACAGTTAGGTTAGATTAGATCACAAAAGTGGGGTTCTCATGATTAGTGGTCCTATAAAAAGTTGGAGAGTGTTGTCTCTAAGTACACACAGTGAGTAATGACCATGTTAAGACACAGGGGGAAGGTAGCCATCTGCAAGATAAAAGGAGAGCCCCTCACCAGAATCCAAACATGCTTCTATCTCAGGCTTCTATCCTCCAAAATTGTGAGGAAATACATTTATCTTTTTAAGCCACCCAGTCTATGGTATTTCATTATATCAGCCCAAACTATGATATGCATACACAGAAGCTGTGATATATATACATTCTAGCTTCTGTATATGTATGTCATAGCTTGGGCTGATATATATGCACACATATATCACATATATATTTATATATTTGTATATATATTTATAAAATAAATAAATAAAATATATATATAATGTCAGATGAGCTCCCCTAAAAGAAATAGCTCCTCAGTCACAATGAGTACACACCTCAAACCTTGGTTCTGAGTGCAAATAAAATAACCAGTGATCTTTGGAGAAATGGATTATCCTAGGATGAGGGAAGAATAATACAAAATGAGTCTGGAGCAACTTGTAGTGCCAGAAAGTAAGAAAATGCTTAAAAAACAAACACATAAACAAAAGGGGATATTAAAAAAACAAACAAACAAATATGGTATCCTAAAAAGGGCATTTGGTAAAAACTAACAAAAGCTAAACAAACTATGGATCTTAGTTAATCAAAATGTATCAACATTGGTTTATTAATTGTAACAATGTATCATACTGGCATAAACGTTAACAATAGAAGAAGTTTGGTGGGGTATATGATGATTCTGTACTATATTCTCAATATTTCTGCAACTCTAAAACAGTTTTAAAACAGAAAATGTATTAAAAATGCATAGTCAGGCCAAGCACAGTGGTGCATACTTGAACTTCCATCACTTTGGGAAGCCGAGACAGGAGGATCACTTGAGGACAGGAGTTTGAGACCAACCTGAGAATACAGTGAGACCTCATTTTTTTTTTTAGAAAATTAATTATAAAAACAATTAGCCAGGTGCAGTGGCACACAACTATAGTCCCAGCTACTCAGGAGGCTGATGCAGGAGGATCAATTGAGCCCAAGAGTTCCAGGTTGTAGTGAGCTAATGATAATGCCACTGCACTCCAACCTGGGCAGCAGAGTGAGACCCTTTCTCTCTCCAGAAAAAAAAAAAAAAAAAAAAGGAAAAAAGCATATTCAATTAGGTGTTTTTATTTTCAGGTGTGTGTATGTTTTTTTAAGTTCTCTTTTTAATATTCTATTTTCTTGAGATATATCCTATAACAACAGTTCTTAAAGTGTGGTCCTTGCTCCAGAGCATCCATATCAATGAACTTGGTAGAAGTGCAAATTCTTGGAGTCGGCCTTACAGATACTTAATGGCCAATTCTGATCTTGCAACAATCTGTGTTTTAACAGTCCTCTAGGTGATTCTAATACATGCTAAAATTTGAGAACCACTGCCCTATCATATTATATACATACCTTTAAAAATAAAAATAATCTTAAAAATAATGTAATTGCTTAGGGATTCAAATTTTTTAGAACTAAATACTCAAAATAAAACAAATATTTTGTTGATACTAATAATCACATTTTAATCATCTACAAAATTAATAAGCAATGATTTCATACTACAAAATATGCTAGGAGAGTTTTTTCACAATAAAATTGGAAGTTAAATGTTACGATTCATTTATACATCAGGACAAGTGAATCAGGAAAATTAAGTGACTCAGTCAAGGTCACAAGGCCTTGGTTAAGATCACAGATGTTTGATTTAAAAAGAGAGCAATAAAACTCTAAAATACGTGCTCTTTACATTGTATCATTTGCTTCTCATTTAAAGTTTTTGAAAACTTTTTTAAAATGCTAAAGATAGTCAAAATTTGACTTGTTGAGAAAAGAGCACTAAATATGGAATCAGGAGACCACAGTTCAAATCTTGGCTCAAGATCTCTTTGCTCTGTTATTTCATCTTTAAAGTCACTGAGTCAATTTCCTCTTCTTTTAAATAAGGCTAATAATATCTGATTACTCATAGGTTTCTTATGAGTATTAAGTTAATGCACAGGGAATAGTTTAAACAGTAAATAGAACACAAATGGAGCTGTTATATTTCTGACTACTTTACCAGTCGTTATTACTACCAGGTTAACGGCCCTCTGTTTTCAGTTACGTATTAATTTCTTCACAAAAAGAAGGACTTCTGAAACTTAAATAAAGGATAAAATAGGGGAAAGAGAAACACCTGTTAGATGCATTCCAGTGCTATTTATTTTTTGTCACACAGTGGGGCATTCTACTTAGATCTGTTGCCTGATGTTGCACGAATCCATGTGCATAATCAAAAGCTCACAAATGAGATACTAAACTGAACTACTTCTGTGAAATCTGGAGGGGAAAAAACACATATTGATCTATCACATAGATTTTAAATATTTCAAAGTCAACTTAGGTGTGGATTTAATACATTTGTTGTGGTATTAAAGGCAGGGAAATTGTTCATTATGTAGAAGCTGAGTAGGAACATAAGTAAATGGAATAATTACAAGCCAATCACCTTAATTAATACAAAACACAGAACACTCAATAATAAAGATTAGAATTGATCCTATACAAATGAATTTGGATGGCTTACACAAGATTCATAATCAAGAGTCAAGGAATAATCCAAGCTGGTATTTTGACTTCATGAATGTAAATTTAAGCATGTAAATCATACCATGGTTCTAATATATTTGATGTACTTGTTCAATCAAATGAGCTTTAGAGAGATTATCTTAGCTTTTGAAATCATTCACTTTTGAGCAAGGGAAGAAATAATTTTGTTTAACTTGTAACGTAACAAAGATAGGGTATAGTTTGCTTCAAAGATACACAGTCGGAACGTTCCAGAAATAATATATCATGGCCATTGCAAGACATATTTCACAAGTGTGGCAATCATAGTTCCATCATGCAAGCAGAACCACTCGGTGTGAGGTAGGATATATGATTTATTAAGGAGATTAGACCTTGTCCAATCATGGCTACAGGAGAACTCTGTGGAAGGTTATTTCCAGTCAGGAAGAGGCTCTAGAGGCACAATAGGGCGCAGAGCCAAGAGAAAGGAAGAAAAACTGACGTGAACCAAGGGCAAGCCAGAAAAATCCTGCAACCTCAAGAAAAAAAAAAGCAACCCACAAGGGCAAACAGAAATTACATTTGCCTTTCATGGTCTCCAATCTCATTAATGTGGGTTGTATGCAGGAACTGGTGCCTTCACCACAGAACTGCCCAGAAAAGGAAACTCTGGGAAACCTAGTTATAGATTAACTACTTGACAGTGTAAAATCACTTTAACAAGATTTTAATAACTCATTTCCAAATGTTCAATGGTCCAGGCTAACACAGGCCATGATGCTGTGCAACAGCTTCCACTCAGAATCAGATAATCCAGCATTGGTACTTCAGCGACAACATTTTCTAGCTGTGTGACTTATTTCAACAGGTTACTTAAACCTTTCAGAGCCTGTTTCTTCATCTGTTATCAAATTATAACATTATGCATTCAGTAATCTTGTTTTAAGCATTAAATGAAATTATATATATACATCTACACACACATACACACACACACACACACACGTGATGGTTAATATTGTCAACTTGATTGGATTGGAAGATGCGAAGTATTGTTTATGAGCGTATCTGGGTGTTGCCAGAATAGATTAACATCTGAGTCCCTGGACTGAGAGAGGAAGACCCACCCACAATGTGGGTTGGCACCATCCAATCTGCTGTCAGCACAGCTAGAAAAACTAGGTGGAAGAAGGTGAAAGAATATGACTTCCTGAGTCTTCTGGCCTTCATCTTTCTCCTGTGCTGAATGCTTCCTGCCCTCGAACATCAGACTCCAAGTTCTTCAGCTCTGGGACTCTTGGACTTACACCAGTGTTTGCCAGGGGCTCTCAGGCCTTGGGCGGCTGACTGAAGTTTACACTGGTAGCTTCCCTACTTTTGAGGTTTGAGGACTCAGACTGAACCCACTACTGGCTCCCTTGCTCCTCAACTTGCAGATGGCCAATCATAGGACTTCACTTGTGATGCTGTGAGTCAATTCTCCTTAATAAACTCCCTTTTACATACACATATATCCTATTGGTTCTATCCCTCTAGAAAACCCTGACTACTACAACATATGTATCTCATCCAGTGCAATATGTTACTCATAGAAGGTGCTCAATAAATAGAGCTATTAATCAGATGGTTGATAACCAATCTATGTCTTGAAACTTGAAACATGAAATTTATCTGGAACATCAGCCTCAACTTTAAGCTATGTATGGCTGGGCATTCACCCAAAGAGTTAATTGAGCTATAAAAACAAAGTTATCTGGGACTCATTCTATATAATCAATCGAAAATTGACCAGTTGCCACCTTTCTATTAAAGAAAAAGCTATCACAGAAATAAACTGCTATTTATTTTATGGTTATACTCAAGGACGTAAAGAGACTACATGTGTCCATAGGAAAAACAAATGTTTATAAAATCAACATTTTAATCTTATCTAAGAATTATAATCATAGAAATTATTTATCATCTCCTGGGATGGCTGTTGGTGGATTAGTCATTAATTACCCCAAATTTCCTTCGTGTACACCATGCTGGGATAAAATACATGAGGATTTCTTTTTGTAAATGACTATTAACCTTTGTCTTCAGGGTATTCTCTTCCTAACTTTGGGTACAATAGTAAAAACATTAATGGAGCTTCATACTCTTGCCTTTTGCAGCTATTGTTTTAATATTTGACTTTCCCTCATGGACTTACCCTTGCTTTTTTACTTCAAAACTGATCCTATTCTCCACTATTACACATTTCAATCAGTATAGAGAGGAAGGTACAATAGATATATTTTTATCACTAGTAGTTAATTTCATTTAATCTTACAAGAGGATTGATATATCTATAGTAAGTCCTCAGTTAACTTTGTCAATCGGTTTTTGGAAACTGACTTTAAGGAAAACTACATGTAATAAAGCAATATGTTTTCTCATCAACATTATAATAGAAAATGACAATAAAGGAAAGGATGTTATTCAAAGAGCTGTACATTCTTTCTCTTAAAGTTGCAGTTTCCAAGAACCTATTACTTACCAAGGACTTACTGTATAAATAATCATCTTTTCCTAAATGGAAGCTCCAAGTTCGACAGCCTATCCTGAGTTTCATATTCATGAATTCCTGATTCATTATACTGTCTGTGATCAAAAAGCCTGCCGATAATCTGTAATTTGCATAAGCAATCCTACAAGCATGAAAGCCAAAGAAATAAAGAACAAAGTTATACAATCAGGAACTTGTACCAGAACTGGGAAGATTATAGAAGTGAGAGTGCTAGATCATTTCTGCTTATCTTTCTTCACACAGTGTAGCATAGAACTTTGCATATTTTTCGCTTAATATGAACAATTTCATGATGATAACCTGGAGAGACAAACAAGAAAAAACATTACTTGCAAAAAAAGTCAGATCACATAAGTGGGAAGAGGCAGAGCTTTTCACAGATTCTAATACCTATGAGATGGGGAAGCCTACATATGGGTAAATGCAATATAATCTCAAGTTACTTTGAGCTAGAAAAGATATAGAATAGCCCAAAAATTATTCGCTGGTTGACTATCCATCTAGCTTTGTTAATAATATAATAGATTGACTTTGCTGATAGAAAAATCCCATGTCTTTGTAAATAGTTAGTTTCTTTGAATTTTTATGTCCTCTTTTAATTTGCCTCCTCAGAACCCTACTGCTGACATTATTGAAATCAATACACTAGTATTGTATAATATAATTTTAAAATGTTAAAACGCCGTGTAAAAAGCCTTTTTGAAGAGCAATGCTCTGATGTTAAATTGCCTTAATCCATATATTTAAACTACAATCAGCTTTTCCAATATGCATTCCATAAAATTGAAGCATAGTTATGGAGAGCTAGGGAATCAAGCAGCAAATCTTGTTGAGTAAAAGTTCACCCAAATACGAGAATATTATCTTTCTGCATGTCATGTAGACTGATACAGGTGGAATACATATGATACCTGACCATTGGACAAGATTAGATTTTTTAATTTTACAGTGACCTCCTGACCATCTTGGTGAAATCAGTTCAAACAAACTGTTGATCCATATTTCACTGTGAAAAATAATCTCTGATTTCTTACTTCAAAGGGTCTTGCAGGTACATTTTTCGGCTTATTCAAACATGACATTATTTTTGATTTATATGTTAACAAGGAAAAACTCAATTATAAATTATGGTTTATTCTATGTTTTTAAAAAGTCTGATTTCTGTTTAGAGATTGGTACATTTATATTGACGTAAAAAAACTGCAGTGGATTCCTGAGATATTCGAAAATACAGTTTATGAGAATGTTTAGTGGTTTAAGAAGATTTGTCCAATGAATTTTAATAAATGTTGAGTACTTCTAAATATGTTGCCATAATTTGTGATGTAGTCAATAACTTTTTATGTAGCAAAGTTTTAAAAGAGCAGGTACCAAAATTTATGCAGAGATACATAATCAATAAGCTTTTCAAGGTCCTACTACAGCCCAAGAAATGTAAAAGAGCTAAATTTTAATGTTGTTCCTAATTCTAAACTTGCAAGATTATATGAAAGACTTGTTCATGATTTGTAATTAGTAATTTATTGGAAAAGTATTCATGGAACACTTATGCAGTACTGGAAGCTGGGGCTATATACATGCAGGTTAAATAATATTTATGACCCTATGATAGGCCAAAAAAAAAAAAATTCTCCCAAAGATTTTCATGTACTAATTCCTAGAATCTGTAACTATGTAATGTTACCTGACAAAGAACAATTAAGATAACTAATAGAATTAAAGTTGCTAATCCGTTTATCTTAAAGTAGGGAGATTGTGCTAGATTATGTAGGTGGGCCGGATGTAAAAACAAGAGTCTTAAATCTGGAAGAGGGAAGCAGAAAAATCAGTGTCAGGATAATGTGATGCAAGAAAGACTGATCAGTCATCACTGACTTTTAAGATGAAAGCAGTAATGAGCCAGAGTTTGGGCATACTAGAAGCTGGAAAAAGCAAGGAAGCGGGTTCTCCCCTAAAGCATCCAGAAAGGAACAGAGCCTTATCCATCAATACCTAGACTTTAGCCCAGCGAGATTCATTTGAAATTTCTGTTCTCCAGAACTATAAAAAAATAAATTTTTTGCTACTTTAAGCCACACAATTTGTAATAATATATTACAGCAGCAATTAAAAACGAATACTGACTCCGTGTCAGAAATATGCTATAATAAAGGTAATCAGAGTATCGATGGGACCACAAGCAGGATGCTTAATTTAGCTGGTGTTGGTAGTTGGGGGAGGTCAAGAAAAAGTAAGGAATGACAGATATGGGAGCTGAGTTTTAATGAATGAGTGGAACACAAACATCGGAGAAAGTTATTCTAAGCAGAAAGACCAACAGGTGCAAAAGTTTACAGAGGCAAAAAACATGGATTTCTTGTATATGTGGCTCAAGCAGTTGGGGAAATAAGTAGAGACAAGAGCATGGTGGGTTCTGAATGTTATACTGAGGTAAGTGGATTTTATACTACAGGCAGAGGGGAACCAGGATGGACAGAAGAGGAGTGCAGAAAATTGGTAAGAGATCTCATGAATAGCTGATTTTAATTTCAAAGCTCTAATTAAGTTTCCATACTTTTTCAGTAGTGTTCTGTTAAACCAGGAAAAAAAAAAAAAAAGCCATAATTCTAACTTGTAGCATTTGTCATTGTTTATTATGTAAAAACTCCCACCCTGGCCAATTTCAATATCATAGCACTGAATGTACAACCTCAAAGATATGCACAAACAGCTTTCCTAGGCTAGTACGAGCCATCTTTAGCACGTCACTTTTATATTTTCCACAGTTAATAATAAATCCAGAAAGGAAAAATATCAGACTTATCTTTTGACCGTTTGAATGGGATTAAGAGTGCTTCTTATAGGATTCCAGGGTTCAGGAAGCTGCCCTATCTCAGGGACTCCCATACTTTCATGTATTCAACAACATGGACTCATTATGAGGGAAAAGATAGAAGCTGAACCATGGGTCTTTGATCAAAAGCCATTACATTGCCCTCTACAATGGGAGTCTACTTGCCTTCTCTGTAGTCTAAGCTCCCTGCTTTTACAGTTCTTCTTTTTCTACTTTTTCTACTTCTTTTTCTACAAAAGTTGTGCTTTTACTTCTTTGTATACTATATCTGCCCCCAGCATAAATATCTCAGTTAAATAATTTTAGCTGACTCCCTGCACTGATACTATCTTAGTTTTCAGAGGAAATATAATAGTGCCATTCCTCATAATTTATTTTCAGGCAATTATTCAATATTTTCCCACACAGTGGGGCTTCCAATGATTGAAGATTTTCCTGTGATACCCCTCTGAATCACAACCAACATACAGATAATTGTTTTCTAAAGAGAGATAATATTTAAAAGCTCATACAATCATAATCTTATAGCATATATAGCTTGGGTGCAATTTTCAGTTCAAAAATACTTCATGTTGTTTATCCCTAATTTATTTTAGAAAAAATAAATCCCTAATTTATTTTTAAAATAAAACAAGCAATAAAATGTTTCATGTTTATACAGATAGAAAGGCTTGGAATGAAGACATCAATAAGGAAATATCAAATTATTACTTCATTCGGTGAACATTCACTAAGCCTTTACTATATCCCAGGGAGTGCATAAATTTACTATTCATCAGGGATTGTATAAATGTTAGAATTTCAGAGATGAAACACACAATTCCCGTCCTCAAGGAATTAACAACCTAGAAAAGAAGAAATATTTTAAACACGTAATTGGCCAAGGTTTTCATTTCGACCCATAAATTGTTGAATTTATACTTTGCAGAAGAAATTAAAATTGTGGAAAGTCTAAACTTTTGAGTTAAATATAGGAAAATCAAAGTCTGTGACAAGTTTACACAGTGTTTTAAAATTCTATTGTGTTCTAATTTCTCCTTTTCTTCCATCTCCTTTGCAATGCTGGTAGTTGTATGGCGCTGACAGTGTATATTTTTGTGAATAATTGAATGTTTATGCAATGTCAACAAGATTTTTGTGAGCAGTGAAGAAGTGCATCAGTGTTTCCTCCAAATAAGCCATCGGCCACTAAGGTGACAGCTAATTAGATGCATTTTAATTTCATTTTTAGTATTCCTAAGCATCACCAGCGAATTTTGCCATGTCACTTTAGGGTCTCTTTGAAAGGAACAAATAAATACATTCTGCTTCAGTCTTATAACTATTAATTAGCAGATGAGCTGTCTGTAATTCCCGCAAGATTTTTATACCACATTAACAAATTTCTAAGCACTTGCTTAGAAATAAGATACAATCTAACTGATATTTTCAAAGTGATTTTTTTAATTAAGAAAAATACACACACACAAAGAAACACCACTGATTTTCATTCTGTTCGTTAAGAGTGTATTGAGAGAGGCTATTCCAGGGAGCTTGAGGAAATGAAGATAGTCTCTTTTGCTAGCTCTTCAGCAACATTTACTGGACACTGGCTGCATGTACTTTCTACATTGTGTTAATTGCAAGAGGAAGGAGCGCAAGAACATAGCACACAATTAATATTTGCTGAGTAAATCAGGAAACAAATGAAATTATAGTTCCTGTTCTTGAAGTTATTGTACCATAGGACATAGAGGACGTGCACAGTAATAGCAGTAATATGGCATTCGATAAAAATTGAGTTAATAAAAAGGATATAAAAAAGTAACGTGAGGCCAGGCACAGTGGATCACACCTGTAATCCCAGCATTTTAAAAAGCCAGGGCTGGAAGATCACTTGAGGTCAGGAGTTCAAGACTACCCTGGGCATCATAGTGAGACCCCATCTCTACAAAAATATATATAAATAAATAAATAATTAGCCATATGTGATGGCAAGTGCTTGCAATCCCAGCACTTTGGGAGGCAAAGACAAAAGTAAACTAAAATAATTATCTAGGCAGAGCAGCACAAATCTGTAGTTTCAGCTACTTGAAGCTGAGAAGGGAAGATCACTTGAACCGAAGAGCTTGAGGCTGCAGTGAGCTATGATCACACCACCGCACCCAGCCTGGGTGACAGAGCAAGACACTGTCTCTAAGAAAAAATAAAAAGAAAAATAATAATATGGACCATTAAAAGAGTAACAACACATTTTCCGAGGACATAGAAGATTTCACAGAGGAATTAGCATTTCAGCACATTCTTAAATAGAACAAACTCATAGTAGATCCTCAAATTTGAAAATGAACTCAAACAGTAATGGAAAAATTTTCCTTAAATTCACTAAAGAACTAGAACTTTTAAAAATGTCTTGAAACTTCACTTGCCAGCTAGAGAAAAATGCAAAACTCTATTTGATTGATGAGAACTAATAGTTTATCAATATGTTTAAGAGGGATTCTGACATTGAGGCATAAGTCTGTAACTAAGACTCAAAGCAAAGTCATCAGTCCAGAAAAAAAGATGGTTTAGAGCTTAAATTTCCAGGCATCACTAGCTGCAGTTCCAAAGGAATGGTATATTTTTATTGAATATTCAAATTATACTGACTCAGGCCCCACAATCTTGATTTCCAGAATTTTAGCTCCTTTACTACTACTACCTCTACCAGCAAATGTTTCACGTATTTAAATGCCCTCAAGATCTCTGCTATTTGGCCTGTCTCCTATAATATCACTTCTATAACATATCACTGCTCTTGGTCATGAGCGTCCTATAGGGGTAACAGCAACTGCAACAAATTCAGACCATGTTAGCTTCTATCTTTCACTAACCCTTCCCTAGTTCTGCAACATAACCCCAGGAGCAATTTTTTCCAGAAGGACTGACATCAGAAATACGTCTTTAAGGGAAAAAGGATTGTCTCTGCAAGGGGATTGTCTTTCTTTCTAGTTCAAATAGGACAATTAAATAATGTGCTGCTTACTAGATCAATACCAAAGTATTTTTGTCAGTCTAAATCTAAGGAATCAGTAGTATAGTTTATACCAAGATGACAAAGTGCTAGCCAGTTCCTCTTAGTGTTTCTCTTTTTAATTACCTACTAAAGAGAAGAACAGGACTACACTTTCCTTAGTCTTTCTAGTTTCTCTTCCCAAACTACTTTGAGCAATATAGTAAGAATACACACAACTTATCTTCTTAAGAGCAAAAGGAATTAATAAAGTTATAGGACACTTTAAATCCACACTTTTAAAATAAATATACTGTTAAAAGAAACAATCTTTAAAGGTGAAACTACTAAAACTGTACTCAGCTAACGTCTCTATAAACACAGAGCAGTTTAACTTGTTGAACATCTCCATCTTCAAATATCTGTTTTGGTGAAGGATATTTACTTTTCCTTTACATGACTCAAAGGACCACATAAGTTGTAGGTTCTTTATGTATTTATTAATATTTTATTGCAGGGAGTATCATTTTGTTTCCCAAAACAAATAAATAGATCCCCTAAAGATAGATTCAAACCTCAACTTATTGAAATTGCCATTCATTTTTAAAAGATAGTTTTGCTCATGATTAAGACTCTGTTAAGCATAGTAGGATCCAGGCCAAGTTATAACACCCAACTGAATACTGAAAGCAGACATACAAAGTGTTTCCTAGAATAGAACCAGGCTTTCTATCCAAGCAAAAATGAGAAGCAGACAGTGGAAGTTCAAGAGCATCAACAGGAGAAGGTACAGAAATTTGAGAACATGAGTCCAATCACTTGGAGATTTGTTGTTTCAAGACAGCTCAGTCCCTGAAGAACTGGAAAACAGAAATGGAACTGGTTTGCCAGAGTACAAAGAAGGTTTTTAATCAGAACAAACTGACTCATGGAACAAGACCCTGGGTCACAGGCAACCAACCTGGCTATCATGGCCACATCATAACTAGACACAAATTTACTGTGACGTTATGTTCCCCAAAGTTTTGACTGGTTTCCCATCCAAACATGTCTACCCATGAGCAGAGGTTGTGCAAAGGGCAAGTATCCTGAAAGATTAAAAAAAAAAAAAAAAAAAAAAAAAAAAAAAAAAACACCCGATGTTTCTTCTAATGTTAATATTCTGATTAAAAATCAAAGACCTTTACCTATTTTCAAAGGTTTCAACAACGTATTCCAAGTACAAATGTTCTTATATATTAAATTTAATAAGTGTTATTAAAATGCATCTGCTATATCACATTCTTACATTACAACAGGTTCTTACTAGATTTAGAATTCTTGCTTAAGGTCATGACATTAGTTTCTAAACTTTCTTGCTCGAGGAATACTATAAATGCAATTTTCTTGGATAGATCAAGCTGCCTAACTTGGGCAGAATATTTCACTATAGCCCAGGGTGGAAATGTGAGTTCTTTCATAGCAGTAAACCTAATTATCTTTTATTTTTATTCTTCCTATCAAAAGGGCACATTCATACCTTTAAAAAGAGCTTATTAAAATAGACTTCTTGCATTTACATATTCCAGTAATACTATACATAATGTGAAAAAGCCAGCAGTGTTACTGTAGCTCCTGTTAAAATTATTAACTTCTTTCATAAGAAAAACTGTCAAAAATATTTCATTTAGGGTGAAAAGCTTCGACCTCCGTTGTCTCCCACTAGGCATCTTTATTTTATGGCAATGAATATTTGCACTCCCGCCAATCAACGAGTACTTACTGACCACCCTTAGGCCACATTCACCCATATAATGGGACAGCAAAGAAAGTAGGAATAAAGGAAATTTAAGACAATTTTCAAGCCTTATTAAATCAAGAGCTTCAGAATACTTTCCTAATCAATTAATGGATAGGTTTGATTATTTGAGTTTTTCTACTTCCAGAAGAGTCTAAAGATAGGGAACCTAATATGAAAAATGGCGTATGGGGTAGGGCAAAAATAAGATATTATCATCTGGGAAATTAGCTTGTTTTCGGTATTTAAAATAAGACAACATATATGTAGGGGAAAGAAAGTAATAACATTATTGACTTCCTGTTAAAACATAATAGCTCACATGATAAACAAAATCAGAGACAAATAAATGTTCTTACAGAAATAGCTCTCAGGAGTTGTCCATCACCGGACTGACTATCTAAATTTAACCAAGGAAATAATATGTCAATCAAAATAATAGAATTGTAAACATCTGGCCAGCACTGGAAGTACAAAAAAAACAAAAAACAAAAAACATGGAGTCATTGTAGAAACATGTTTTGCCCTGTTCAGCCACATCTAAAGAACATTAGACAGCAAACTTTGTTTAAGTACTTATGATCCCGTTAACCAGCTAATACTTCTGTGGACTGAGCTAAGCTCTGTGGAACTAGCTGAACTCCTTCCAACAACAAAATACATATTCTTCTCATGCGCACATGGAAGATTCACCAAGACAGACCATATTTTGGGACATAAAACATAGCTTAACAAATTTGAAAGCGTAGAAACCATACATTTTTTTTTTAATTCTGTTTCTGATTCAACCAGCTAAACTGAGTTCTGTGGTTTGTAACTAGACTACTATGAGAAACTCTGCTTACTTACAACTTCTAACTAGTATTTGGCTTTATACATGGCCTCTGTTTAAACAGAAAATATGCTTGTCAATAAACATTGAAAGGTTCATGTAACAGTTATAAATTAACAGTATTTTCTATTAAGACAAAGGTCACCCTACAACAATTCCCCACAGCAGTGTGGCATACTTACAAAGGGGCCAGCTTGATTTAGCAAAACAAACATGAGTTTGTATCCAGATAGACTGGGTTTCATCTTTGATTTGTCCTTTCTAGTTGTATTGCCTTAGGAAAGTTACAAAGACTCTCTAAATCTCTACTCACCTATAAATACAGTAACAAAATTCACTGCATCTGGAAGACATTATTACTTGTCTACACATCAGCCAGTTCCTCTTATTCTTGTTTAGCACAAGTCTAGTTTTACTCAGGTATCAGATAGCAAGGTCCCACACCAGGTGATATCTCTTGATTGTTGTTAATCTTATTCCCACTTCTGAGTTAGTAATGGGCTTATTGTTTGATATGTGATCCATTTAGTTCAAAAGAACTTCACAGAACAGATTCCAGAGATTTCTGGAAAAGATTTTGTTCGTTGAAAAAGAATGAGAGAGACAGCATGAGCAAGATCAAGAGTGAGAAGCTTTCTTTACTCTTGCCTTTGAGAACAGTTATGTGAGGATATGATTCTTTGAGTTCTAGCAACTACCTTATCACCATGTAGAATGGAAAGACCAGCTGAATGACAGACCCACAGAGGTAGCATTATTCATTCACTAAACCATCTTCAGAACCACTTTCCTCCAGATCCTCCATTCCTTGGCAAAAATCAATCTTTATTGTTAAATCCAATTTCAGCTGAGTTCTTGCAGCTAACACCATTATTACTGAAACGTTGCTTTGTGGGTTATTTGTAAGGACTGAATAAGGGATTCTTTTTAAACAAATGACAGATAACTTATTCCCCTACTCTAACTCATCCCATTGCTTCCCATCTCACTCAGAGTGAAACCCAAATACCTTACAACATTCACGGTTTGTTCTCCACTCTCCAATCCCATCATTAAATCTGACCTAATCTCTGCTACTTTTCTCCTTGCTCTCTATGCTTCACTCCTTCTGGCTTCCTTGTTGTTCCTCTCACACCCCAGGAAAGCTTCTTCCTAGGGGTCTTTTCCTTAAGACTTTTCTCTGCATAGACTGATCTTCCTCCAGATCATACACTTGAGTATCTCCCATCCATTCCTCTAATCAGACCTCATATTCTCAATGGTACCTTCCTGACCACACTGTCAGTACACTTGACCCCCTTAGATAATTCTCCAGTTCTATTTTCCCCATAGGACATTTTGTCTTTTTCATAGTGGATAATTTATTTATTTATTGGGATTATTGCATACCATCTAAATATATGGAGAAGCCACATGAGGGCAGGATTTTTTTATCTCCCTTGTTTAGTGATGTATCTCAAGCCCCAAAAGCAGTGCATGACATATACTTAGTAGGTGCTTAACAAATATATGTTGAATTAATAATGAGTACATGAATATATTCAAATGCCTGGCACATCCTAGCTACCCAAGAAATCTTCCCATAATCGCTATGCACGTCTTTCTTTGTCCTTGCCTACTTTGTGGTCCAGGCATGTGGTAAGATCCATCTGGCTGCTGTTCATGGTCCTGCTCTTTTAATTTATATTTTCTTCATTTTTTTTTGCTATACATAGTGACACATTTCCTATGGTTTCTTCTTCTGATTTTCTCATTGTGTACATATTATCTTTCTTATTCATTCAGCAAATATTTATTGTGTGCCTACTACGTGGCAGATATTGTACTAATTTTTAGACTTTCAAAGAACAGTAAAACAGAGTTTAAGCTTATAGCTATTCTATTCTGTTTTCTCTCACATGCCAATGTGTTTGAAAAAATGTATTTATGATTTTCTGTGACAAATTCGTGAAGGTTTTTATACAACATGCCCAGGTCCAGGGTGAAAGGTGTGTGATGGCTACTGGTCAAGAAAACAAGTAGAGTAAGCATGCTGAACAACAAACCACGGAAAGAAAGGTCAAGAGAACTGCAGCATGAATTACTGTACAAATAGAAGTTCAGTGCTCTGCTACTAGAAAGATAGGAGGACTGGGGTCTTTTAGAGCATAACAGAAGTTGTGCTAGGAGTGAAGGAGTGTACACACATTAAAAATGTGTAGAACACAACATGTTTTAGTCACAGATAAATATATTTTTAATAAATCTATTCTCCCAAAGAGTTGTAAAATATGTTATATATTATATATTCATAAAATTACTGAATTATCAAACACATTTAAAAACGATTCTTTAAAGAGTTATCCCATTATATTCTTTCCTTTGGCAAAGATATTTTCAGACAATTTTTTTAATGCAAAAATTTCCAATTCTCAATAGCTGTCATCATGCCAAGTGAAGAAGTTATTCATCCATGAAAGCTTTCTTTGTTAAAATACAGATCGCATTATTTATGCAATCCGAATGTTTAATGAATGCATACAAATTCAAATGTCAATGTAGATAAACTAAAATTACATTTCTATCAAGGAAGAAAGGCTTTTCAACAAAGAATAAGACTTTTGTTTTAAGGTGAAAAAGTTAAAGGATGAGTTCTAAATTGTTTTCTAAGAATTAAATGACAGAGAAATGTATGTAAAGGCTTCCTTAAAGGTTATCTTAAAAACAAATATGACAGTTCTGCACTTATATTTATACCTGCTTTATTTTTTGTTTTGTTTTACTTTATTATTTTTTATTATACTTTAAGTTCTAGGGTACATGTGCACAACGTGCAGGTTTGTTACATACGTATACATGTGCCTTGTTGGTTTGCTGCACCCGTTAAGCAGCTATGCCAGGCACATCGCCTGTGGGTTAGCCCTGCTCTTCAAGGAGCAGTACCTCTGCTGCTGTACACTGCCTCTTCAGTAAAAGTTACTAACACCACCAAAAAAAAAAAAAAAGAAAAAAAAAAGAAAAGAAACTGTTTTCTTTTTACAGTTACATAACTCTCTCAGCCTACTTCCTGCCCGTAGGAAGTTGGTGGCTTGGAAGGTTTTTTCACTAAAAAAAAAAAAAAAGAAAAAAATATGAAACTACATCTTTAAACAAAGAACAATGGTGTAGCTGTTTCATTTTATAGTTTCTAGAATGAATTAAAATAACGTATTTTCATCCTATATTATGAAGAAAAGTGGTAAAAGTCTTTCTCAAATTACTCTAAGGATAATGAATGTAATTTAAGAATTTTGTCTATGCATCCAGACTAAAATGGCATAAACTAGAGACATAAATGCTTACCAATAAAAAAACTCTTGAGCCGAATTGCCATTCATAGAAGAATTTGACCATAACAAAAGATTCTGTGAAGCTATTTTTTCAACTATATATAAAACTTTTCTCACATAAAATCATACATCCAGATTATTTTTTATTTCAAGATATTTATTTCTTTACAGGTCAGATGATGGGCAATAGCAAACAGAAAATTATTTGATTCTCTCAATTCTTTCCTGTCATAGCAGTGAAAGAAAGGACTTTTTGTAGAACGATTTTCAAAAGATTTCCCAGATAAAATAAAGTCACAAGGAAGGAGATTTAGATTCATTGCCTACATAGGTGCTTGCCAGCAAGGTTATTCTATTTGGAGACAAAGCAAATTTGTATAAACGATGTATATTATTGAGAACCTAACTGATAAAACAGTTTCCCCCCTCAGGCCTGTTCTACATGCTCCCCTTCCACAAAAATTTTTATGACTAAGATATTTTCTGTGAAATTGTCGACAAAGATTTTGGCAGTATTAAAACTGAGATTTTTTTTTTCCTTTGTGTAAGGGATAGATAGAGAAAAATTTGAGGGAGAAGGAGTCAGTGTCTTAGTTTGGGCTACTAGAACAGAGTATGATGGGCTGGAAGGGGTTATAAACAGCAGAAATTTATTTCTCATTGTTCTGGAGGATGGAAATTTGAGACTGTGGTGCCAGCATGATCAGATTCTGGTGAGGGCTGTCTTCTAGGTTGCAGGCTGCTGACATCTCTTTGTACCTTCACATGGTAGAAAGAGGGGAAAGAGAGCTCTCTAGGGTTCCTTTGACCAGGGTATGATCTCATTCACAATTGGCTCTACCCGAAGGCCATGTGACTCTACGTAAAGGCCCTAATACCATCATATCAGTGCTTAGGATTTAACCTGCTCAGTGATTTTAGGAAAATAATTAATCATCATTGAACAGATAATTCTCAACTGCTATAGGTCCTGGAGAAGCTGTTCAATTGTCCCCATGAGAAACTGCTCAAGTAGAAATCAATGTATACAATTTAGGACATTTGCACTTGTTAATTTCAATTTGAAGTCAGTATAATGATTCTTTCATGTGTCAGATATAATGACATAAATTAAAATGAAATAAGAAATAAAATGTAATTATTTAACTCATGTAACTGAGAATGGTAAGGTCCGTTCTGGGTCTGGGGGTTTAAATTATGCTGTAAGGGGACTGGGCTCTTCTCTGTTCTATGAAGTTTCATTCAGAAAAAGTGGTCCAACATAACACAACAGAGAGATATGAACTTTTACCCAGGTCGAAGTCCTGACCCAGTTTACAAACCCAAGTCTCCTCAATGAGAAGTCAAGATTTCCTTGAGAAAAACTTTGCTCTAGTTTTTTCCAGAGAGACCTGCAGCCACTTACCAGAAAGGATTATACATTGGAGAAGAGAATATAGAACAAAACTGGATACTGGCCCAAAATTATTTAATCTCCAAGGATCAACATTTTACTTCAATCCATCAGACATTCTCTCTGTTAAATATAAAACAAGACCATACTTGTTGAAGAACAAAAAGTTTTGAGCTACCATCCAAGACTGAAGAGGTAAAGGTGTAGTGTCTCCTCGCACATCATGATACAATTCTCCTATTTCAACTGTGCAGAAGAGTGATGGGTCTTGAGTTATGACAGTGGCTTACTATAAGGATATAAATTCAAATTGACATTTATAGAAAACTGCATCCAACAACAGCAAAATACATTTTTCCTGTTTACATAGAACAATCACAAAGATAAAAGACGTCATGAGTCATGAAAAAATTGTATTAAATATGAAAGAATAAAAATGATGCATAGAGGTGTTTATAGTTTGTATTTCTGTGGGATCAGTGGTGATATCCCCTTTAATCCCCGTTATCATTTTTATTGTGTCTATTTGATTCTTCTCTCTTTTCTTCTTTATTAGTCTGGCTAGCGGTCTACCTATTTTGTTGATCTTTTCAAAAAACCATCTTCTGCATTCATTGATTTTTTTGAATGGCTTTTTTGTGTCTCTATCTCCTTCAGTTCTGCTCTGTTCTTAGTTATTTCTTGTCTTCTGCTGGCTTTTGAATTTGTTTGCTCTTGTTTATCTAGTTCTTTTGATTGTGATGTTATTGTGTCAATTTTAGATCTTTCCCACATTCTCCTGTGGGCATTTAGTGCTATAAATTTCCCTCTAAACACTGCTTTAGCAGTCTCCCAGAGATTCTGGTAGGTTGTGTTTTGTTCTGGTTGGTTTCAAAGAACTTACTTATTTCTACCTTAATTTCGTTATTAACTCAGCACTCATTCAGTAGCAGACTGTTCAGTTTCCATGTAGTTGTGCAGTTTTTAGTAAGTTTCTTAATCTTGAGTTGTAATTTGATTGCACTGTGGTCTGACAGATTGTTTGTTATGATTTTTCCATTCTTTTGCGTTTGCTGAAGAGTGTTTTATTTCCAACTATGTGGTGAATTTTAGAATAAGTGAAATGTGGTGCTGAGAAGAATGTATATTCTGTTGATTTGGGGTGGGGAGTTCTGTTGGTGTCTATTAGGTTTGCTTGGTCCAGAGCTGAGTTCAAGTTCTGAGCATCTTTGTTAATTTTCTCTGTCGTTGATCTGTCTAATATTATGCTCATGGATAGGAAGAATCAATATCGTGAAAATGGCCATACTGTCCAAAGTAATTTATAGATTCAATGCTATTGCCATCAAGCTACCATTGACTTCCTTCAAATAATTAGTATAAAAACTACTTTAAATTTCATATGGAACCCCAAAAAAAGCCCATATAGCCAAGACTATCCTAAGCAAAAAGAACAAAGCTGGAGGCATCACACTACCTGACGTCAAACTATACTACAAGGCTACAGTAACCAAAACAGCATGCTACTGGTACCAAAACAGATATATAAGCTAATGAAACAGAACAGAGGCCTCAGAAATAATGCCACAAATCTACAACCAACTGATCTTTGACAAACCTGACAAAAATAAGCAATAGATAGAGGATTCCTTATTTCATAAATGGTGTTGGGAAAACTGGCTAGCCATATGCGGAAAAGTGAAACTGGACCTCTTCCTTGCACCTTGTACAAAAATTAACTCAAGATGGATTAAAGACTTAAACATAAGACCTAAAACCATAAAAACCCTAGAAGAAAACCTAGGTAATACCACTCAAGACATAGACATGGGCAAAGACTTCATGACTAAAACACCAAAAGCAATTGCAACAAAAGCCAAAATTGACAAATGGGATCTAATTAAACTAAAGAGATTCTGCACAGCAAAAGAAACTATCATCAGAGTGAACGGGCAACCTATAGAATGAGGGAGAATTTTTACAATCTATCCATCTGACAAAGGGCTAATATCCAGAATCTACAAGGAACTTCAAGAAATTTACAAGATAAAACAAGCAACCCCATCACAAAGTGGGTGAAGGATATGAACAGACACTTCTCAAAAGAAGACATTTATGCAGTCACCAAACATATGGAAAAAAGCTCATCATCACTGGTTATTAGAGAAATGTACATCAAAGCCACAGTGAGATATGATCTCATGCCAGGTAGAATGGCGATCATTAAACAGTCAGGAAACAACAGATGCGGGAGAGGATGTGGAGAAATAGAAATGCTTTTACGCTGTTGATGGGAGTGTAAATTAGTTCAGCCATTGGGGAAGACAGTGTGGCAATTCCTCAAGGATCTAGAACCAGAAATACCATTTGAGCCAGCAACCCCTTTACTGGGTATATACCGAAAGGATTATAAATCATTCTACTATAAAGACACATGCACACATATGTTTACTGCAGCACTGTTCACAATAGCAAAGACTTGGAACCAACCCAAGTGCCCATTTATTTAGATCAAAAAAGATCCAAATATATAAATAGAGATATAGTCTGCATTCCTGGATTAGAAGAGTAAAAGTTATTAAGATTTAAATTCTTCCCAAAATAACGTATATATTTATTGCAATCTCAATCAAAATCCCAGCAAATTATTTTGTAGATAATCACAAACTGACTTCAAAATTTATATTGAAGACTAAAGACCTAGAATAGCCTCACACAATCCTGAAGAAGATTAACCAAGCTAGAAGACTTACACAATAGAATTTCAGCACTTACTATAAAACTACAGTAACCGGGATATTACTCTATATGCAGAATGGATACCTAGATCACTGCAACGAAATTTTAAAAACCAGAAATACACTCACACAAATATATCAACTCATCTGTGAAAAAGGAGCAAAAGCAATTTAAAAGAGAAAAGATAATCTTTGCAAAAATGATGTTAGAGCTATTATGTACTATATGCAAAAAAAGAAACTAAACACAGACCTCCTAATTTACACAAATATTAGTTCAATATAAATCAAAGACCTAAATGCGAAATGTAAAGCTATAAAACTTCTAGGAAAAAATGTATGTGACCTTGGTTCAGTAATGGATGTTTAGATAAAACACCAACTCCAAGACATATGAAAGAAAAAAATTAATAAGTTGGATATCAACAAAAATGTTGTTGGAAATGTTGAAAATCAACAAAAATTATACATGAATGACAAATAAGAAATGAGAGAATTTGTAACAGCATTTGTAATATTAAAACTATAATGAGATACAACTGTACGCTTCTTAGAATGATTAACAAACAAACAAATTACAACCTGACAATTCTGTTGAGGATATGGAGCAACAGGATCTCTCTCATTCATTGCTGGTGGGAATACAAAATGATACAACTACTTTGAAAGATATCTTGTAGTCTTTTTCGAAACTATGATACTCTTATCATATCATCCAGTAATTGCAATTACACTCCTAGTCATTGACCTAACTAACTTGAAAACTTACGTCCATACAAAAACCTTCAGGTAAATGCTTATAATAGTTTCATTTATAATTTTCAGATGCCACAAGCAATGAAGTTGTCTTTCAACAGGTGAATGAAGTAACAAACCATGAAATACTAATCAGCAATTAAAAAATGAGTTATCAAGCTACTCAACAACTTTGATGCATCATAAATGTATATTGATAGGTTGAAGAAGCCCATCTAAAAAGGTTACATACTTTATGATTCTGACTAAATAATGTCCTGAAAAGACCAAAATGGTAGCAAAAGTACAAAGAACTGAGAGGTTTCCAAGAGTTTGTAGGGAAATAAAGCAGGTTGAAATAGTGAAGCATGATACTATAATTGTGGATATATAACATTATGTCTTTGTCAAACATATAGAACATATGAATTAAATAATCATTTAGGAGGTTGCAGGATACAAGAATGGAATTCAGAAAAGTGACAAAACAATCTAACCGAATTACATATGTATGAAACAACCTCAATAAAGGGAGTAGGGGAAAAAGATGTGGCAAAAGTGGAGTCTATAGGACTAAAGTTCAAAGAAACTATACATAGACACTACTATATTTGATAAAGTTATTTTCCATGAGGATGAAGTTAACAATTCTGATACTGCTATACATGTACACTGGATTTGAATAATTAAGCTTATGGATGGCAGATGGTGAGAGCTAGGTTCTCACTGTTGGACTGAGAGTTTACATATTAAGAAGGGGAAGAGGCTAGAATGATCTGCATGGCAATGGATTAATGTTAGAGACAGTATGAACTCATATGTAGTCTAGCATAGACACAAATGGTTGTATACAGAAATAATCACATATATATATATGCATTGTGTATACACCTACATTTTTATGCTGTCAGCTGAAAAGCCTAGAAGCAACTACACACAATAGCAAGGAGCACATCTAGCACTTGGATCTTAGATTCCAATAGCATTCTTCAGTAATGCAGAGTCAGAGCTTTTTTGAGGAACCAGCTGAATCTAGGACTAGCATCAGAAAATATTCGAGTCAACTCTGAATCAACTTGTAGTGCCATGGAGTGATAAAAAAAAAATAAATAGAATGAAGAAAAACAGAAAAGAAAGAAAGGAAACAATGATGGGGATATGTCAAGGAGACATGGAGCCAACTTAAAGGGCTACCAATAGCCAAAGCCAGAACAATTTGAAAAAAACAAATTAATCAAAGGAGTATTGAACTACAACTACAACTCAAAATATACAATAATATGTATGAGCCTATACTAATATAGATAGTTGATTGAATCACTAAATAAGCGGATGAGAAAAAACAAATATCTCATAAAGAATCCAAAATAATTTAATGCAGTTATCCTGTAACTGCCCACTTCTTCATTGTGTGCTGAGTAACTCTTTGCCAAAGAGTATATAATATGGCAAGGAG
Organism: Macaca fascicularis; assembly: GCF_037993035.2. NCBI lineage: Eukaryota > Metazoa > Chordata > Mammalia > Primates > Cercopithecidae > Macaca > Macaca fascicularis. Next base: position 94,699,978 of record NC_088385.1, read on the forward strand.
AGAGTGGAGAGAGCAACCTTAGATGGAGAAACCGAATAAAAATTACCTCATTGCTACCCAAGGGTAGCATGGATAGCAGTAAGTCACATGGATATTATCTTCCTTGACTGTAATAAGATGATAATAGCACATTAGCTCTGTAGTTTTTCTCCCAAGATCACATAAACCCAGTATAATCAAGAGTAACACCAGGAAAAAAAAAATTGAAGGTCATTCTACAGAATGCCCAACCACTAGTCATCTGTCATAGTCATCTAAAGAAAAGAAAGTTTGAAAAACTGTAAACAGTCAAATGGCTAAGAAGGCATGACAACTAGATATAATGTGGTATCTATTCAAGATAGACTACTAGAACTACAGATGGACATTAGGTAAAACGTAAAGAAATCTGAAAGTATGACCTTATAAAGTAATACTAACAAAACATATTAACATTGGTTTATTAATTAACACATGTATCATATAAATGTGACATGCTAGTAATAGCAAACATTGAATGTATAGAATAATGCAGCTCTATAATTTTTCAGGAAATATATTTTCTAAAAAATAAAGCTTACTAAGAAATAGAATTTTAGAAAATAAGCAGCAGTCTAAAATTCTTTTCCATTAGAAGCTGCATTTTAAACAATGTAAATGAAAATTGACAGCAGTTTTATAAATTTCTCATAGAAAAGGAAATTCTCACACTATGGTCCTATCAAAGGCTTCCAGGCAACAAAATAAACCTTAATGACATGACAAAAGTTCCTTTATTGAGGTGTTAGTATTATAGAAATAAACCACATTTGAGTCCTAACTTCTTAGCTTCTCTATATTAAACTTTCAATATTCTTTCTGCTCTCATATTATTTATGATGAGACTCATTTTGTACTCTTTAAAAACATTACAGAACATCTTAATTTATGAGTTGTTACTAACTTTAGCCATTAGTCAGAAAAAGAATTGTCTTGGATTCTCTAGGAATGACTTGGTTTAGGTTTATTCACAATATATTTAAATGAGCAAAGATTGGGAAAATACTTCACATTATCAAATCCAAATATTCCAAACATACAGAGGAACATACAAAGAGAAGAAAGCTTAGGGAGGAGAAAGTTCAAGGAGCATCACGGTCTGATTGCACAGAGAAATGCGGCCAAATGTTATATTGGCTTCTCAAGTTCACTAAAATTTGCTGAAGAAATGGCAGCTAAAAAGGCAATATGAGGAGACCTGAAAAAAGTATCAATATTTTCTGGAGAAGCAAATGAGGATATATATTGCATATGCAGTGAGTACTTTATATCTAATTTTATGCATAAAATATTCTATGCTATATCCTAAGGACAAATATTTTGAGACTAACGTTAATTACATTCTACCAAACTAAAATCATTCATACCTGATCACTGATATTGAGTTAAACCGAATTAAAACAAATTAGCTAAGATAGAAGGTTTTTTATGTTAAAATGTTTGTTTAATTTAGGTTCAAAATATCTTTTGGCCTACAGAAAAGCCTCTTAGTCACTTTGAAATTAATGCCTAATCAATCAATTTCTCCCAGAATGTTTGCAAAAGGCCCATAAGTGATTTGATACACATTAAATCATTAGAATAAAACTCAAGGTTTGTTTTTTTTTTTCTTTTAGATAACTACTTGTTTTTATAATGGTTAAAAAAAATCCATAAAAGTTACATTAAGTCCAAGTAATCTTTATGAAGAGGAAAAAAAGGTTACTTCACCAATGTTACATAAAATTTCAGAGTTTCAAATGAAAGAAACCCAGAGACATATTTGACGAATCCTTTTGTTCAAATTCAGGCCTAATTATGTGTCTCATGAAGAAGACTTATCAGCAAGATGTTCAAAAGAAAGTATTGACTTGCTCACATAAAGCCTTAAATCTCCTACCAGGAAATCTGAAAAGACTAAATAAGGATTTTGTCTTTTGGTGAAATGAAGGAATAATAACCTTGGGAAACTGAATACTTTCATTATGGATTACTGAAAAGACTTCTAAGATCCTTGTTCATCTTCTTCAAATAAAGTACATCTACAACTACAAAACGTTATTTTATCTGAAGCCTATGAATAAAAATAATATTACCCAAATTATTTGAGATGTAATTTAGTATTTACTTTAAACAAAACTACACTTCGTCCCCATACACATTTTCTTAGCGTCAGTATGAGTTATTTCTAAAAGATTGCTTAGTGAGGAAAGCGGTTGAATTTGTCTTATTTCTTTCTTTCTCTCTCTTTACCATCCTTTCACTTGTCTTTTTAACCTCATGCTTATTAGAAACAGTGTTTATTCTTGATGATTTGGTCTGCTTGTAAACAAATTTTGTGGCAATTTATTTACATTTATTTGAGATAGAAATTTGTGTTGGGTTAAACTGCCAATTACAGGCCGAATAAAGCCACGGTGAATTTTTTGATAGCCAGTAGCCTAAACTCTTTCACAGTCTAAAATCCTCATTCTTAGCAATTTGTTAGTGGAACCAGCATGTGGAAAGCTGCCGTCAATATGGGAATATACAACTTCGCTCTCAGTTCTTCTATAATATAACTATTCATTGAGTGATTCCTTTGCAGTACTTTACTGTGAACACTAGTGGAGAAGTAAAGCATTCAGATTATGGGTCTCTATTTCAGAAATTTAGGCTTGCATATAACACCATGAGACATTCCAGGAACTGAAGAAATTAATGAGAAAACAAAAAAGGAAGGAGGCACAGGGTAAATAGAACAGCGAAATTCCAAGAAAACTCAGGGGCCACAGGCAACTTCAAAATTTTTAAAGTTCCAAAGTTAAATTGTTAGTTAGAGAAAGAAAACACGCAAGAAATAATTTTGGTATGGATGACCCAATAAGGTAGAAATGTGGAGCAAAAAATAATGCCAAATAATGAAATTAAATAGATAAACTACATAAAATGTTTTTCTCTGTGTCCTGATTTGACACAGTAAGAAATAAAAGAATTTTCACTAAGCTTGTAGGGTTTATGGAATTTATGAAATTCACTTGTTGAGATCCCTAATTCCCCAAAGAATTAAACAATTGCCATTCAGGGAACCTGAGATATATTCAGACACCTGGTGTGACTACCAGTTGTGAAGGTCTCCTTGATGGTATACTAAGGTGCTATGGTGGAAGAATGAGTTGACATCACCGAAAAAGTCTATCTCAATGCGGAATTTATCAGCCTGTAAGTCATAAAAGAGATCACCATGCCAGAGCCACTTTAGAGAGTTTCTCTGGGTTAAGAGTAAGAGAGCCAAGATAAAACCTGTGAGTATGACTTTTGATTAGTTAAAAAGAGAACTGAAAATCTCTTTCGGTAATTGTCCCTTTTTTAAAATAATTATTTTTGTTTTGGAGGCAGGGTGCCAATCTGTTGCCCAGGCTGGAGTGCAGTGGTACCATCTCAGCTCACTGAGATCTCCGCCTCCTAGGCTCAAGTGATCCTCCTGCTTCAGTTTTCCAGGTAACTGGGACTACATGTGCGTGCCATCATTAATTTTTGCATTTTTTGTAGAGATAGGTTTTCACCATGTTGCCTGGGCTGGTCTTGAACCCCTAAGCTCAAGCAATCCACCCACCTCAACCTCTCAAAGTGCTGGGATTACAGGCGCGAGCCAATGTGGACAGCCAGGGATTTGTCACTATCCAAGTGTGCTGTCATTGGTTTATGCTCCAACCACAGACTCGGTTCTCAACACAGTCTGAAAATGGGTTTATATTTTGTTTTCTTGATGTTCTATAGATACAGAAAAACAAAACAAAACAAAAAAACAAATTTAAAATGACAAGAGCAGAATTTTTAAAATACAGGCGTGAATTGTAATTTAGCTCCTTCTTTTATTGGGATAGTATGTGGAAGTGATTCCACAATTAATTTTTAACATAAGCAAAATAGAGTAGAGCTAATGGTAATAAAGGTACAAATTCTCCAATTTTAATCTAATTTAAAATTAACAGCAGCCCTAATGTTTGAGGTATCGTATTTTAACACTAAAGAGAGCAATTTTTATAGAACATAGACCTTCCCATCCCCATTCCCCTAAAAAATCCTTCTTAGCTCCCTGGAAATTGAGAGAATGTAGGTTTTTGCAACAATAAACTGTTCTTCCTCCACTGCATACTAATAAAGTAGTATGCAGTACTACTTTATTATTACTTTATTATTTATAATACTATTTATTAGTATTAATAATACTAATAAATTATTCTCCTCTCATCCTTTATGTTAGGACTTAGGAGTATTTCTCTTTCTTTGGTCAGAGACATTTGAGGTGAAAAAAAGACATATCATTAAAAAGTGTTTATTTTATTGTCAAAAGTGGTTTACATTAATGTTTTTGCTTTCTTCACTCGGCTACCAGCTCCAATCTGAACATTTTATTACCCCTCTCACAGCTACCTCTGACAGTTTTGCTAGGCTATGAACACTTTTCTTTACCTAAGGATTGCAGAACTGTAGTTGCTCAAAGATTCAGGAAGACATTTTTCAGTTGTTGTTGGTAATAGTTTCTTACTAACTTTTACCTTATGTTGATGTGATAAACTTTTAAGTATCATACTTTTTTTTCCCTTGCTTACTTAAATTACTTACTCTAACATTTTGGCCCAGGCAAGGGCTGTTCATTTTAAATGTATTACACATTGTTTATGACAGTTGTGAAAAAAAGCAGAAATTATATCTTATTTCTGTTTACTTTGAAACTTCAGGATTTGAGTATACATACTTTATGATTGTTTTTGCCAAGCATTATTCCAAACCTCAAATAGAATATAGTCAATATCTAGCCATTTTCCTACTTTGTCATGCCTCTTTCCTAGAAAAACTTTTTCTCAATTTTCCAAAATAAGTACACTACAAAAGCTTTGCAGAAATATCACCATTTAACATTGTCATAGCAAAATGCCTCTTTACTTTTCCATACCCTAATTTTATACAAGATATATCTGCCAAAGCAATCATTTTGATCACTTTTTATATTGACAAAAAAATGTAGAGTTTTATTCCTCAAACTCGATACAATATTTTTAATTAAGAAGAGAAAAAGTCTGGAAGTACATTCCAAATGGAGTTATTAGAATGTCAAATCAGGTGAAGAGATTTTTAAAAAGTGCCAATAAAGGGATTATGCATCAAGTATGTCATGTAAAAACTACCTCTAATTCCAAATTCTATTAATTATTGGGTGATCAGGATGTCATGTTTTATGTTTTTATATTTGAATATGATGAAGTGTTATTATTTGTGGGCATTTCTGTATATTTTAGTTGCATTTTAGAAAATTTATTGAGGTGTGAGTTTTCATGAAATGAGTTACATTTTTTCCTGCTTAAAATAATGAGAAATAGGCTTTTGGTTAGTGTTTCCATGCAGAATATCTGATTTTGGAGAAAAAATTTCTGGCACTCAGTGGAGATAATCATAATTCGCTGAAAACTATTTTAGGTCACAAGAGTATCAATGTCCTGGTGAAACTGCCATGGGAGACCATTACCTTTACTCTCTTCTATGACTACCAGTTCTAAGCTTGTAAATGATATTATTGCCATTGTTACTTAAACTTGAGGTCAAGCAAAGAAACTCCCTAATTTCTTCTAATCAGTATGTATAGTTATCATCTGCAGTTTCTGTCTGATTATTATTCATTCACTGCATTTCTAAAAGAATGTGACAATTCTCCTCAGAAAAACTATTCCCCATCACTCTCAGTCTGGGGTGCAGGGAAATGGACTGATATATCATCTCTGATTCCAATGATGGGCATATGATTTACAAGTTTTCAATCAAACTACTTCATGATCCCAATCACAGTGGTTGGCTTCCAGATGAGCATGTGACCCAGGCAAGATCAGTAAGAACTTTAATTAGCACTTTTGCATGAATCATTGGAAAAGAGCTGGTTGGTTTTTTGTTTTGATTGTTAAGGTAATAAGCTGTAAGTCCAATTGTTCGGAAAGCCATTTTGCCACCACATGAAAAAGCTTGCATGAAAACACAAAAAAGGGAGAGGAAGTGATGAAGAAGGACTGAGTCCTAATGACATTATCTGAGTCCACCTATCCATGCATTTCTAAAGCCCAGACATTCTTATAGATGTAAGTCCAATTTATTTTGTTGTTGTTGCTTCATATAGTTGCATAAGAATGTTGACTATTGCAGAATACCTTTTGGGTTAAACCAAAATGTATTTGCTTTCTTGTTCACTCACTGGATTATATAATAAAACATCATAATTAGGGCTGCCACTTTACGGATTAAATGAACAAACAAAAAAAGAGAAGAAAAAGTAAAACTATCAGTTGGCTTCCCTTGAGCTCCTATTGGTGATCCTAAGAAAAACAATGCTCCAAGGACATTTTCATAGTAATTAACAGTGCATACTGTGAAGCAAGACATTCTGAGATCAAATCCTACTCTACTATTTTTAGCTCTATAGCCTTAGGAAAGTTACTCTGTCCCTTATTTTTTTTTTTCATTTATGAAATTTGGGCAATCTTTTGTAAGGTTGTTGTAAGAATTAAATGAGAGTATATGTAATGTATCTAACATAGTGCCGGATAGATGGCAAACACTCAATAGATGCCAATATCTGAGTATTATTTTTATTTAATTTTATATTATTATAAATTCAGTTACATATAATTATAATATAGTACAATTATAATTTATAGGGAGCCAAAGAATGCCCCCACCTAAATCTCTCATAATTGGAATATTCTTCCTTGCATATTTGTCCCCCATCAAAATCTTGTGTCCACTAGACCAGATAAACTTCTGAGAGGTCCATTTATATCAAGCTTTGACATTTATTGGATACCACTATGTTCAAATTTCTGCTTGCAAACTAGGAACATAGCAAGTAACAATTTAAATATGATTGCTTCTCTCATTGAATGCACATTCTAGAAATTGCACAAAAAAGTCAAACTAAAGTTCTTATTTATAATTTGAGAAGTGCTAAGCAGAAAACAACTCACAAGTAGGAGGTCGTATTTGAAGGTACTCTTGTCTGGAGGGTCAAAAGGGCTTTCTGTAAGAAGTGATTTTGAGTTGCAACTTTAAGACAACTAAAGAAAGGAACACATTAATATAAGAAAATGCTCAGGTAAATGATTAGATTTGAGAAGAATGGTGGCAAATTGGAAGAGTGAGACTATTTTATCGGAAGCGCAGACAACAAATGAAAGCACAGCAAAATAGGAGATTGGAAAATCAGAAGAAAGCAAAGTTTAGAGCATATAAGGAATTTGGTTCTGTTACTGTTTTAGTATTCTAAGAGAATTTGGAATTCACTGACAAGTCATTTTATGCATTAAAAATAATTGCTTTGGCAGACTGTACCTAAAGAGATAAAAGAAAGGAGAAAAATGAAAGTGGAAGAAAGAGATTCAAACCTATTTCCATAGTCTTTGTAAAATGTTGGGAGGTAAATAAATTTAAGACATATTTAGATTAGAGAGCAGGATGCCCAGTTTCCGAGCGGTAGAAACATTCATAGCTCCAGCTATGCAAGAGAGAATTACATATGAGTGATGTTGAGAAAAGAATAATTTTGTTCAGAAGTGTGTGCCACGCCACACTGTGGAACGGGAGGCAAGCACAAGACTGGGGAAATCTCCATGGTCTGTTTGGGCAGAAGATACGTCAAGCTGTTGAATTTTCTACACAGATGCCTATAAGAACAAAGGCATCACCTGGGGGGAGAGGATACCCTGATGGAGGATTTGAAGAATCCCAAGCAGTACATCCCTGAAGCAAAAATGACCTCTGCTGGCATTACGAAGACAGAGAGGACAGACTTGATAGCTTATCTCACAAAAGCTACTAATGAGTGATAATTGACCACTTAATAAAACAGAAATGTCTCATGATCATTTTTTATGTGTATTTCAATTCAATTGATCTCATACACCAGAATTCAGATCATGAATGAATGAAAGAATATTTTCGTTGAAAGGTCCTGACTTAACTACGACTGACTTGTAAGTAAATTAATATGGTAGGTTTTTAAAATTTTGATAGGAATTCTACTTCAGAAAAGGCTACTACTGTTTTCCCCTCTCCAGATATAATTAGACTTGATTAGTAAGGTTCAACTGTTCGCAAAGATGGTGAATGCCATCCCAACACCTATTGGAAATTGGTTTTATATTTAGATTTATATAACTCCTTATATGAATATATTTAAATAAATGGGAAACACCTCTCAGAATGAAACAAGACTTACCTGTGTTATCATTTGTGTTCATTCGCTTGTTAAAGGCAAGGGCTGAAGATATGGTAACAATGTCTGCTTAATATTTTTTGTCCTAATTATGCCAATCTAATTAGAATTCCCTGTATCAAAAAATGCTACCTGTCAATTATTGAGAGGCATTTTATTGTGACTTAATGTAATACCAAATAAAGAATATTTAACACTTCTCACATTTTATCAATGATCTATAAGCTCAGATGCTTTTAAAAGTTAGTGGGACAAGAAATAGTAGCAAGTTATACTTCTGAAATCGTTGATATCTGAGACTAAGTCATAATTTAGAATTGTCTTTAAACAGCTATTCAAAAATATGTAAATCTGTAGTATTACTGTGTGCGTGTAGTTGGTAATGGTGCTTTTTCCACCTCATTAGAAGAATTAAAGTAGAGGAGATATACACACATTTTTTAAATATGTGTGATTACAAGACTTAAGGTAATTCAAAACAAAATCACAGACTTTTTTAAAAAAGACATATTTAGGAGGAAAAACAAAGAGAAGTAAATAGATTCATGATACATTTAAGAAGTAGAAGCTACCAGCCTTCATAATCACATTGAGGGAACTAGCAGAGAAGAAAAAAAAAATGAATGTTTCAAGCATGCTTACAGGTACCTATATTTTTACAACTAGGTGAATGGTGTTCCCATTCATGATGGAATAAGATAAGTGAGATAAGAACATTGAGATAAGAACACTGAGATAAGAACAGTTTATTAAAAGGAAGAAGTGCTTCCCTTTCAGGAAAGAAAGGTAGTAAAAAATAGCAGGGGAAGGCTCTTTCTCTGATGATCAGGAAAAAAAAAATTACACACAAAAGTGTATTTTTCAAAACATCAGAGGAAAAATGGAAAATAAATTACCTAAATTTTTATTTAAAGAAGTGAGGAAATAATAACAAAATAAAGATAAGAAACAAGAAGAAAATAATTACCTAAGAGCATAAATCAATAAAATACAATGCAGATATACAATAGAAGAAATCAACAGTTTCAAAAATAAGTAATTTGAAGTTAATAGAAAATGTATGAACCCAAGAAAAACTAAAGGAAAAAAATACAAATTGCCAATCTCAGGTATAAAAATGTAACATTATTACAAATCCTTAGAGATGAAAAAGATAAAATACTTAGAACAAATGTATAGCAATAAATTTGATACTTTTGATGAAATGGAAAAGGTCAAGGTATTATATCAGACACAAGAAAAATGCAAAGTATTATATCTGACACAAAAATAAATTAAATTCTAAATAATCCTAGGTCTGTGCAAATATTAACAGATAAATAGAAACTTTCCCAAAAATAAAAGTCTAGGACCACATTGTGAATTATTTGAAATCTTTTAGGAAGAAATAAAACTATTCTTACACAAACATTTTCAGAAAATACATTACAAATGGAATATTTTCCAATTAATTTTGTAGGATTAGCATAAGACTGATTCTAAATGGCTAGCATACTACAAGAAACAACATAGGCCAATATCCCTCAGGAACATAGATGTAAAAATGTTAAACATGATAGTTTTAAAATAATCTGATTAAAAAATAGAATATGACTAAGTGGAGCTTATTTCATGAATATGAGGTTGGTTTTAATTATGAAAATGCATCATTGTATTATACTACATTAAGAGAATAAAAAAGATCAATAAGGCTATGTCATTGGTATCATCAGAAAAAGCCAACAAGAAATAAATTGAACTCCCTTATCTAATAAAGGGCACCACAGAAAACTACATCTAACATGACAGTCATTGATGAAATAACAAACATTACCCACTGGGAATTTGACTGTCATCTCATATTGGTAGCGTGGGAGCTGTGTGAATAAGTGAGAATGATTAGACAGAGTATAAACTGAGAAAGAAAGAGAGCCTAAGATGATTTTTGATGAATTTCAACACTAAGCTGTAGAAAGAAAAGAGACTGAAAATACCACCCAGAAACATAGAACAATATACATGAGACCATAATGTCATATATTCCAAGGAAAGAAAGTGTTTCAAGAAGGAGAGCAGGCCGGGCACAGTGGCTCACGCCTGTAATCCCAGCACTTTGGGAGGCTGAGGCGGGTCCATCACCTGAGGTCAGGAGTTCAAGACGAGCCTGACCACCATGGTGAAACCCCGTCTCTACTAAAAATACACAAAGTTAGCCAGGCACGGTGGTGGGCACCTGTAATCCCAGCTACTTGGGAGGCTGAGGCAGAAGAGTCGCTTGAACCCAAGAGGTGGAGGTTGCGGTGAGCTGAGATCCTGCCATTGCACTCCAGCCTGGGTGACCAGAGCAAAATTCAAAATTCCATCAAAAAAAAAAGAGAAAAGAAGAAGAAGGCGGCATGTTCTTTATTCTTTTCTTCTCCCCTACTGCCAGAAACCAAGTTTAGGCCTGCATAGGTCATCTCCTGCTGTGTAACAAACCAAAAAATCTCTTTATTATACAACAGTTAAGTATTTACTTTGACCATTGACCATTCACCAGTGAGTTAGTTGGGGTTCAGCTGATTTAGACTGGCTTTAGCTGGATAGCAGTAATTTGAATGTCCCATCTGGGTTGGCTTCATTGATCTTTCACTCTCTTTGAGAATGTTGTGTCTTGTTTTGTTTGTTTTCTCTCATGTAAATAGCAGAGATGCAAAAGGGCAAACAAATACGTGATTTACAAAAACAACTCACATGACCAGGCCCAAAGCCAAGAGGTGAGGTGCATTTTTACTGGAAAGTACTGCAAGGTCAACTATCAAAAAGCATATCTGGAGAGCATGATAGTCATAGTTGTATAACAATGTGAATGTACTTAATGACACTGACCTATACACCTAAAAATAGTCAAAATGTTAAATTTCATGATGTATATTTTTCTACATACCAAAAAACAAGTCAATATTGACAGTAAGTGGGAAATTTCATCCTTTGCAGCTATTTAAACTAAGGACAAACCCTTTTTTAGATGCCAGCATCAGTGTATGAGCAGGTACCTAGTTTCACAAAATGACTTTGCAGGGGTGGAGGAAAAGTACCTACACATAAAAGCAAGAAGCCAGTAAATTAGATCATGGAGAATCTTGAACCTGTGAAAGAAAATAAAATCTTACTAAATAGCAGTTGGGGAGATCATGAGAAGAAAGAAAAACCACAAAATGTTTCCACAGTCTTGAATAAACAACTGAAGTCAATGTTCATCGTCTTTCAACATCTCTCAGTTGGGGGTACCCTCTTTAACTAACCAGTAAGAATGGTTTTGCAATTTAGGATTTTTGCCAAGCCCATGAACTGCCTCTGAAAATAGCTTTGTGGAAATCCCCTATGAAAAACATCTCCCACACTTGCCTAAGAGGTTGAGACTGGATCCAAATATCACTGCCTGGAGGACCCAGCTGGGAAACCAGAAAAGAATCATGCTAGCCTGGCACGGTGGCTCACGCCTGTAATCCCAGCACTTTGGGAGGCCAAGGCGGGCAGATCATGAGGTCAGGAGATCGAGACCATCCTGGCTAACACAGTGAAACCCCGTCTCTACTAAAAAAAAATACAACAACAACAAAAAAATTAGCCAGGCGTGGTGGCGGGCACCTGTAGTCCCAGCTACTGGGGAGGCTGAGGCAGGAGAATGGCGTGAACACGGGAGGCGAAGCTTGCAGTGAGCCAAGATCATGCCACTGCATTCAAGCCTGGGCAACAGAGCCTGTCTCAAGAAAAAAAAAAAAAAAGAATCAGACTTTTTCTTCTCTGTCTCTCATCTGTCATGTCACCACAGTCCTCTCATGTCATCACTGTACATCTCTGTGTCATCTTGGCCACTTTAATGTCATCACAATGCCTCCAAGGTATCACAGCTCCTCTTTCAGCTTTTTGTAGCTGTAAGGATTACCTAAATAGGATTACTACATCTTTCTGGAACCCTCTGAGAATCCAATGAAAAGCTCTGGGCTTGCTCCCCGAGAAAAGCATACAGCATTTTGCAACAAGTTCTGTGTGACTGCACAAGTGAAAGTTAAAAGCAGACACATTAAGGTAGCTGAAATGGGGGACCTCTAGAAGGTTAAAGGGCCGAAGGAAGTTTGAGCACCAGCCTGTACCCCATCCACCCTTGCCCAAGCCAACCATGACTGCCCAAGCAGGCCTAATGGTGACTTCTGCAGGCCCTAGATATTTTCCCTTAGTGGGCTCCTTCCTCCGTATAAAAATTTTACTTTACAACTGCATTGGTGTAATGAGGAATGTACCAATGTTATCTGCTAAAACGTTTTTTCAACCTAAAATAAATAGCAAAGGGCATAGGTATTGGAGGGAGTGAGAAATTGTGCCAGTAACTAAAGCTACCAAAAGTCCCCATTATCTGGGCTATTTTGTCAGTGTCATCTAACGTAAGACCACAAACAGAGCCTTTTAATTATACTGTGCTTATGTGAAAATCCCTAAATTGCCTCGAATAGTCACAAATACATTTTGAGGGATTTCTTATGCAGTAGTCACCATGCCTGGTGCCACATTGGGTTGCCACCATGGGCATAGTTGATAAAGTCAGCAATGGACACCCATCCTAAAGATAGTGTGAAGCGATCCAAGAGGCTTACGGTCTGTTTAACAGAAGCACTCTGTCTTGGATAATGACTGATGAATTCAACCACATTAATTGTCTTGTGAGAGTTTGAATTTGACATGGAAAGAGGGGCTGGGTCATACCCATGCAGATTATTAAAATTGTTATTAGGTCTTCAGACCTTCTCTCAAGACAAAACGTAACTACTGTTACAATCTTAACAGCAATGAATGACACTTTAGCTCTCCATGTGGGTTGGTTGTGCTGTTACTGACAATTTTCCCTGTGCTTAGGTGCATGTCTTAACTAAACTCATACTTCTCCAATCTATCTTCTAATTTTCTGCTAGATTAATTTTTCTTAAATTAAATGTTTTATCACCCACAGGACAAAATACACACTCTTTCTATTTTTTAAAGAAAAGATTATTGTGACCCTTAAAGAATTTCCTGAACAATATGCAGAATATAATGTGATGGTATTTATAAAACAGCTCTAGTTTATAAACTTGAAAATCAACATGCAATTCTATCAGACTGAAGAATCTATTATAGATTTTAGCACAAAGTGGATTGTTTTATAATTTTCCCCATTAGGTAAGATCATGTACTCAAGTAATACATTATTCTAAAGGGTCATGCACTGATTACATGTCAATTTGAGCTCACAATAAATTGATTTTTAATGTAAATAAACATTAGGAATTTAAATTTAAAATGTATTGTAGAAGATAAATTTGTACAGAGCAGTCAAAAGTAGGATATGGTACTGACAGAAAAAAGAAACATAAATATTGTTCTTTGATTGTAAAGCCACCAGACCTGACCAAAACTTCATCCCTTTTTTAGTATACGTAAATAGCATTCCTTTTAGAAGTACCTGTGATTGACTAAACTGGCATGAAAACTATTATGTTACTGCATATACGTGTGTGTGTGTGTGTGTGTGTGTGCATGCGGAAACTTTAGTTAAACAAAGTATAGTGCTTGTGAGTTGACATTCTCTTAAAGTTTTGTAGGACTTTATGAATGATTCATGATTTTCTACTCACATATTTTTTATTATCAATATAACTTGATTATTTAATTATTATATTTTACCTATTACTTTGACAATAAAAATAAAATAGCCCCATTTACGGAAATGTCTTTTATGAAAATTTGAAATGGGTCATTGGATTCTTATTTACAGTGGTGTCATTTAAACTTATGTAGCATGTTTCAATCTTTTTAATTAAAAAGACAGCCCTATCTGCTATAAGACAAAACAAGACAGTAATCAGCTTTGTCTTTTTTCTATCTTTATGTGATGCTAAAGGTGATGTGTTACTGACTCAAGTATCCCTTATAGTATTTCCTAATTTTTCTTCTAAAAGTATTTCAACCTCCTTGGTTTAGTCCGAACTTCTTATCAAGGTTTTCTAAACTCTTCATAAGCAGGCAAAGGCCTTTCTTTCCAGGCACAACTATAAATCTTTGATTGCAACACATTTTCTGCCAGATGCAAAATACAAAAATTCGATGTTTCCACCTTTTTCCTTCTTTGTGAAAGTGCCTCTCTTCAGTTGTCAAAAATAATCTCTGAGTCTCATGTTTAATATTCAAATATCCCAATCTTTGGGGTGACTTCCCTGAATATTATCTAATATAATTGCTTGATTAGAGTTCCCATGCTGAGAACCATTAACTATGGAGTCATCATGTTCAGTTCTGCAGTTTGTACACTGCACAAAAGTTCTGAGGGGCAAGAAAGATAACATAAAGCCAAATCTGTATTCCATTTGCCAAGCCTGTATCCTGGCATGGGCCTGTATCCTCCAGGGGAAAAAAGGGGGAGGATGAGGGCACTTTTTTATATTTCAAAATACCATCAGTTTTCTAAACCATTTAGTGATAGGACTATTTCTGTTTGGAGGAAGAGTTTGTTCTAATTTATGCACTCAGAGAGTAGTTCCTTCTAATTCACACTCAGTTCTTAGAATAGCTGCAACCCTCATTAATTATAGTATCTCATAGTTAGCTCTATATACAACATTTTTCTTGGGCAAATTGTGACATGAGGAAAAACTAGATACTTATTGAACTTTAAATAAATATTTACCCAGTAACTACCCTAGAATCTAGCACATAGAAGATTCTCAGTAAGTGGTAGGCATTCAATGCATCATTCTTCCAGAGGACAAAATTGGGGAGAAGCTTGTATCAAATTTGAGATCCAGAAATGAAACTCTACTATCAGCATTCCTAGAATATTTAGTTGGTTATGATTTAAAATTACTCATCATTATTTTCTTTTTTAAAAAAAAAATTACTCATCATTATTTTCAAATTGATTATTATATCAATTCATATAAATGGCTAGGATGCCTTTGAATTCAGAAAATATCTACTCCAAAATAAAATTGATTTGTTTTAATTATGTCTACAGAATTCATGGGATAAAATTTCCTTATTAATTTCTTCACAGGGAGGACAAATGCTTCATTAATTTTAAACATATCAATCTAAGAATGCTATACACTTCAAATAGAATAATGACTGACATTATCAGAAACATAATACGCTGCATACCAAAATCAAATTGCCTGTTATTCACCCAGAGCAAATACACACCTTTATTTGTACTTTGTAAGCCTCAAGGGGAGAAATTCAATTGGATATTTAAACTAAAATGGAGACTGGGAGCTAGGCTAGGAGATATTATGTGGCAAGACTACCATTCTATTATTAACAATAATACCTTAATGTGTCCTAGTTATGTGTACTATATATGTAAGAATCTCTCTTGTAAAAATACTCTTTTATATTTGGAAATTGTTTAATACAGATGTGTCTTTATATCTAACTCCTAGTTTGAGTCAATATCAATGTAAAAATGCAGCTCATACACCACAGATGGAATCTGCTTTATCTGAAAATGTATAACTATTTTCCCACTACTGGTTTCTATGACTTTGTCTGTGTTAATGGGGTTTTAACTGTGACTGCACTTACTTATTCATTTCAATACTGAAGCATCTTGAGCACCAAGGGAAATGTTAGGACATTAGCAAACAGAATCCATGGGGAATTTTATGTATAAGCAAATCCGCATTCAAATATTTTTAATACTGTTGGCTGCAGCTTTGTTTATTAGGGAGAAAGTAGAAGGAATTAATGATGCTGACATACATTTCACTTTGCCTACTTCTCCAAACAAAACTTATAAAAGTCACTATGTTTATTATACCTGGTTCAATCCAGGTATAAAATAAGTCTTTACTCCACAATTAGTGTAGATTTTTAGGTTTGAAGAAGGGAATGTCTTTTTTTTTTTTTTTTTTTTTTTTTTTTTTTTTTTTTTTTTTTTTTGCTTAAGTCCATTTATTTACTAAGCAAAATTACTTGATTACTTGGAATCTATTATGACTGATACTGTGTTGTGTGCAATAGCACAAATATTATTAAGACACAATGTATGCCTCTTACAGGACACAAAGCTAAGTAAAAATCAGCTTTAGAGTCCCTATTCTAAAGAGTTTACAGTCCAGTAGGGAAGACAGGAATAAAAAAATAATTATCACAAATATTGTACGTGGAGCAATCGTAACATGCACAATATATTTCAGGACCTTGGAGAGCCTGGAAGCTTTAGGAAGGTCTTTCCAAGGAAAGTTGTGTTTGTGATGTCTCACTAACAGTTATACAAGTTAATGGGTGAGGAAGTAGCATGGAAGCCCATTTCATAGAATACTGCAATGAATTCTCATTGGGGCAAAATGAGGCTAGAGAGGACACAGAGCTCACATCAGGAAGGTCCTCATAATCCCACAAGGGATCAGGTAATCAGCAAGTGATTGGCATGATCAATGTGTGAATGAATGGAGGGCAAACGTGAAGGGGCACAAGACCAAAAACAGAGAGACCAGTTGGAGGACTTGAGTAATTTGTTTAAGAGAGAGACAATGAGGGTCTGACCACGTTGGAGTGCTAAGGACAAAGAAGAGAACACATATATGCAGGTCAATCATCAGGACATTTTGGTTTATTGGAGTCAAAAAAAGGAGGTGAAAAGATGGGAAAAGGAATAGATAATGAGAAAAATCGAACAGAAACTCAGTTATAGAAATGTCAATAGCTGACTATTTTAAACAGTCTGGTCTGTGCCTTACTCCCTCTGGATGAATTATCCATTACCAACTGTGGACACTCGCTTTTGCCCTGTGACTTGTTTTAGCCAATGAAATGGGAATAGAAGTGAGATGGCCAGTTCTAAGAAGAAATTTTAAGAACAATTGCAAGGTTCTTCTGTATGTTCTATTTTACCTCAAACATAATAAGATCAACAATGTCTCAGATAGGGGCTATCCCTTTAGTCAATGTTTCAGATGAGGGCTCTGGATGAAGACAATGTATGGAGCACAGTCTTGCAGCAGAGCTGCTGCTGGCCTAAAATGCACATGTAGCATAAGAAAGAAACAACCATTTGTAGTCATAAGTCATTGCCATTTGTGGGATGTTTATTTCTGAGCATCATTTAGTCTCATTAATTCAACAGCTAGCCTATTATTAGTCTAAGAATAGGTAGCTGCCTAAATAACTTATTGAGGTATAAATGAGGTAAACCTGATGGGAGCTTCGAGTACATAAGTGGTGATATAAGGAGCCAAATTGTAAATTATCATGAGACGGGTACAAAGTATAGTAGCTAAAGTTTAACTCAAGTAACTGCAATAATAAATAAATAAATAAATAAACAAACATTTTGCCTTGAAGCCAAAGAGTAAGCTTAGGATCCAAAAAGAAAGGGTTTTATTTTCTGTGATAGCACTGGCCTTCAATGAGCAGCAGCAAAGTGGCTAAAGAACAGCAAACACCTTCAGTAGGTCTTCTGGGAAATGTTGAATTGTCTTAAAGAAGATTCTGCAACTTGGATACAAGCAGAACACAAAGCCCAGGTGGATACCCATTAATGCTGAAATTATGCTTAAGTAATTTCACTTCAAGAGACTGCACCTGCAATCCACTGAATATTTACATATATACATATATCCTAACATTCCCCAAAATACAACTAAAGATACTCTGGCATTTTTAAATTGCCTAATGGCATAAGCTACATTTTAGTAAATGAAATGGAAGGTGTCCATAGAGAATGAATAAATGTAAAAATCCTTGGCAATACACTTGACTCTTGAAAACCAAAGGTTTGAACTGTGTAGATCTATTTATATGTGGATTTTTTTCAACCAAACATGGATGGAAAATGCAACATTCATGGGATATGAAGCTAGCATATTTAGAAGCCTGACTTTTTCTATAGGTGGTTCCACAGGGCAGAATTCTGTGGGATTTTAGTATGTGGGGCGTTTGGTGATTAAGGGGTGGTCCTGGAATCAATCTGCCATTTGTACTCAGGGATTGTATCCTTTCAAGGAGAGTTTCCACTTCTTTCTGCTTCATACTTCTGTGTAGTAGCAATAAACATTTATCCAAGATAGAATGGAGACTTTTTTGATATTTGAAAATTAATAAAATATGTGTTACCCACACGTTTGCTTAGCAGGCTACCTGAAGGTGGTGCTTTAAAAAAAAGGAATAGGTTTGCAATGAACATATGCATGCATCTTTGTAATAGAAAGATTTATGTTCTTTTGGGTATATACCCAGTAATGGGATTGCTGTGTTGAATGGTATTTCTGTGTTAGGTCTTTGAGGAATCACCACACTGTCTTACACAATGGTTGAACTAATTTACACTTCCACCAACAATGTATAAGCGTTCCTTTTTCTCCACAGCCTCGCCAGCACCTGTTATTTTTTCTTTTTAAAAATAGCCATTCTGACTGGTGTGAGATGGTATCTCATTATGGTTTTTACTTGTATTTCTCTAATTATCAGTGGTGTTGAGCTGTTTTTCATATGATTGTTGGCTCCATGTATTTCCTCTTTTGCAAACTGTCTATTGCACCATTATACACAAAAGCAAAGACATGGAATCAACTTAAATACCCATCAATGATAGACTGGATAAAGAAAATGTGGTACATATACACCATGGAACACTATGCAGCTATAAAAAATAAAATCATGTCCTTTGCAGGAAAATGGATGGAGCTGGAGGCCATTATCCTTAGCAAACTAAGGCAGGAACAACAACAACAAAAATACTGCATGCTCTCACTTACAAGTGAGAGCAAAATAGTGAGAACATATGGACACATAGAGGAGAACAACAGATACACACTATTAGAGGGTGGAAGGTGGGAGGAGAGAGTGGATCAGGAAAAATAACTAATGGGTACTAGACTTAATACCTGGGTGGTGAAATAATCTATACAACAAACTCCCATGACAAGTTCATCTATGTAACAAACCTGCACATGCACCTTTGAACCTGAAATAAAAGTTTTTTTCTTAAAAAAAAAAAAGAACTGGACTGAAAATGAAGAAGACGTAGAAGCCAGAAGAAAACAAAAATTAAAAACTATCCAGTAAAGCAGTGAGGGAAAAGAATAGGAGCTATGTGACGGTACTATAGTGTTGGTTGTAGCAAAAGGGACTGAGAGCCTGGGAGGAAAGGGTTCTGGTAAGGATTTCTAACTTAGTAGAGAAATGTAAGAAAAATCACAGGATAGAATAAACACAAATAGGCTAAGGAAAAATAAAGGCAATTAAAATTAAGAAAAATACAAATGAGTTAAATTCATGATATATTATCTGGTTCTGCAAGCAAATAATATTTATATAGCAACAAAACATTAACATAGCTTACTTATTTTCTTTTTATAATTTTGAGAATTTAAAACATATACAGAAGCACAAATATAATAAGCACACATTACTGCACCCCAAATTTTGCCATATCTATCTCCAAGTGTTCTATTGTATGAAAAAATATAATTTTGTGGAAGAAATTGAAATACTCATTGATCGTTATATTACCTTTCCTCATTTTCAGAAACTGCCACTACCACAAATCTATGTAACTTTTGAAAGTTTACAGTTTATATAAATATTTGTTTATAGACTTTTTAAATTGTTACATAAACATACTTGTTATCTACAAATGCAAGCTTTTCACCTTTAATGCTACGTGTGTGCCTGTGTATGCATTTGAGTGAAAAGTCTTCCCTTCTACAAGAGAGCAGTCTGTGCAAATGCCACTCTTAACGAAATAGGGCTTATGGGGAAAACACAGCTGGGAGAAACAACTGAAAATCCATGCAACTTTGTAATCAGAGAACCAACAAAAGCAATAATAATTTTAATAAAAAATTAGCTCAATTAAAAGTATTCCCAGTTATTACTTTACTTTAAAATAAAAAGTAGCTTGATAAAAGAGGAGGCAAGAGAAGTTTGAGGCTGTTGATTTAGAGGGACAAGGGCAAAATGTAAAAAATGAACAAAGATTAGAAAGTACTGCACCATCAGCGTCTCAGACAGAACAGGTGGCCAAATCGGCCAAGAGAAGACCATGGAGAGGAAGAATATCAGAAAATGTACTACACTGTATTGGTTTCTATGTAGTTGGCTCTGGCTGTATTAGTAAACTTTGAATCAGCCACTGTCAAATGGTGGCACAAAATGTTAACATGTGGGGGGAAGCAGCACTAATGAATTGCTGCAACATATTGTTTTCTTAGTCACTAGTCATATATGTGCTAACTGGCATAACAAGAAACATCAACTGCAGCTGAACATACTACATACAGTATTATTATATCTGTATGTCATTTGCATAAAAACATCCCACTGCAAAATAACCACCACTCACTTCACTTACCTTTTTTGCTCAACAATATGTTCTTGAGATTTATTTACAGTCATAGATATATAGCTAATATATTCCTTTCAACTACTGAGTATTATCCATTCATCTAAATTGTTCTGACAGTCTCTATTTTAATACGTGAATTTAAGCTTCTGCATTTATAATTATAAATGTATTTCAAATTATTTATAATAATTTGGCCTTTATTACACTCTTTCTGATTTTTTTATTTTTCTGGATGTACATGATTTTGTTCTAATGGTTTAGTAATATGTATGTAGCTTCTATTCTTTCATATTTGCTCCACTCTCTTCATGGTTTATCAATAATATCTAAAATTAATCATCTCATCCCCTACCAGCAAAAGACAAGGAATCTTAACATAATTGAACTTTTCCTTGATCTCCTCTACACATTCATTTCATTTTATTCTTATCTAGAATTTTATATTCTAATCTAAATTTGTTTATATTATTACTGCATTTACTCTCACAGTAAGTAAATAGTTAGGCTTGACATTTATTCTGCTATTTTATTTGCAGGCTGTTGTTTTATGCTTTTTATTGAAATCATGTACCTTTTTTTCAGGGATGGTCTATGGAAGTAACTCCTACAGCCTTTGTATATCTTTATTTTATGGTCACTTATCAATGATGATTTAATTGGGAATATAATTCTAGGTTGAGAGTCATTTTCCTTCCGCTCTTTGTTTTCATGTATGTATTTCTGTGGATGAGAAGACTTCTGTCAACTTAATCTTCCTTCCTTTGTAAGTCATCTTCATATTTACTTATTTCTTTTAAGATTTTCTTATCATTGATGTTATGCAAATAATTTCTTTCACTGTGTGTAAATTTATTATTTATCCTATTCAGCTCTCAGTAAACATTTTCAGTCTAGAGTTAAATGTTTGTTTCTGGAAACAAAAAAATATTTCTTCAATTATTTATTTTCCCTCATCCTAAAAAGTACCTTTTGAAAAATGCCTAGTAAGCATATATTTGAGTTTACCAGTCTCTTTTCTGCTTCTTAACTTCTCTTCCATATGTTGCATTTCTGTGTACTGTTTCTGTGTGGTTTACTTTGCTATACATTTAAATATACCATTTCTCTTTAATTGACTGTAGTTTACCATTCTTCTCTTATATTGGTAACCCTCTTGTCCTGTAAGCAAAGAGTATATTTTTTACTTCCAAGACTTATTTAATTTCCTTCACCCATCTGCAGACCCTTGTTTCGTAACTTTCTGTTATGGTTGCAGGGACATTTTATCTCTTTAAGAACTATATACATATTAATTCTAATGTCTTTTAAATATAGTTTAACTGTGCAACCTTTAATTATCATGTTTATTTCTATGCAGACTTTTGCATTTGCATTATATATATATATGTATGTGTGTGTATATGTGTGTATATATATGTGTGTATATATATGTGTGTGTGTATATATATATACATGTGTGTATATATATATATACACATACACACACACCTTTCATTTTGTCAGCAAGCTCATCATATTTGAGGCTGTATCATGAAAGTGTTTTTTTTCTGGTATGTAATTTCCATTTACCTGGGTCCATCTCTCCAGGTGAGACTGGTAGTCACACATTGGTTCGTAATCCTGTGCCAGCATTGGCCAAATTTTCAGCTCTGAATGGCTGCCTCTCTTCCTTCCTCAACTCTTGGGAGGTTATGAGAACCTCCAGCTCCATTTCTTTTTTGACCAAGCTTTGAGGTTTTTTTCTCCTCATTCTTGAACTTAGTCTCTTCTTCCGATGGGCCATATGGTCACTTCTTATTTTAAACGGTATTTTTTTTCTCTTTTTCTGGCTTGTTAAGATGATTCTCTTGGTATTCTGCACACCTGTGCATTTTAACTGATATGTGCTTGTGTATGTATCTATGTATGAGTATAAATATCTTTTTATACATTCGCGAGAGAGGGGGGGATTAAGTTTCTTTTCACTCTGATCAATCTTAAGAAAAAATTATAGTTAATTGATTTCTAACTTTTAATTTATAAACCCCAACTTCTGGCACTTTCTGCAAATCTCATTATTCTTTCTTTTGTTCACTCATTGTATAAAACTTAATACCATCTGATATGGTGCATATTAATTGCCATATATGTTGCTTAAGGTTGATCATTCCCCACTTAAAAAACAAAAGTCCTGAGGTTGACAACATTGTTTACTGATGTCTACCTACCTTGTAACAAAAAGTACTTAAACATAGTAGGTTCTCAAAAGCTATGCCAAATGAAGAAATATATAAATTAAATCACCATAAACAAATTGTGGTTATAAAGAATAATGTAAATGTCATCTACATTGGCATTATAAAAGTATAAATCCAGAAATTGGGAAGAAAGGAAAGTCAAACAATAAAAATATAGCAGATGCATTAGTATCCTCTTCATATAAATCTGGGATCAAAGCTGCTGGCTATAGTTAAAGAAAGGAGAAAGAAAAGCACAAGTATACTCCTTCATGTTGACAATTAATCGACAGAGGGAAAATTTTATATCATGATATAGTGGTGGCATTAGGAGGACAGAAGATATTTACCAAGTCAGCTAAGTTGTCTTCTATTATAATAAGAAGTTAATATATAAAAATCAAGAAAATATATTATTAATAGAAATGGAGACAGCCACCTGAAGAAACAGTTCAAAGAGACTATTGCTTAGACTATAGCTCACAGTGCTTCAGGTGAATGCAACTAGTAACTGGAAGTAGTGATACTACGAACTAACGCTTTTCCTTGTAAGCCCGTCGAAATACTTGATTCATTTTTAGTACGTGCATATTTTATTTTGATAAAAATAAAGCAATGTTGTTAGATATAAGGATGGAGCAGGAGAGATTGTGGAAGAAAAAAGAAGTGAAATAATAAAAGGAAGAAAGATTCTGGAGTATCTGGTTTCGTATTCCTTTTTGTTCTGATTTTCATGGTTGATATTCATTTAAAAACCTGAACATTTTTATTTGTGATATGCAGGGTTAAGCAGCCTAATGATCATGAGGAAAACATCATCCAAGCAAGTATAGAAGTAAGCATTGTTTGCTCTTATAAGAAGGAGAGAAAATTCATGGAACGATTAAACAGCTAAAAAGCACACAGAACACCATTATATTTTGTACATTAGTAGGCCAACAACAAAACAGTAATATTGATTCTTTCCTAACAGAAACCAAAGATCAATCTCTTGCCCTAGAATAAATAGATTTATTTCCAACAGAAGGTAAGAATTAATTCTTGCATACAACATTTTCTTGACGGGTAAACCATCCTTTATTTTCCTCAAGTCTCATGATCAATGGCTGTAAATTTACTAAACAGAGAGGCAGAAGAAGTTTACTAAAAGCAGTTTTGAAGAGGAAGAGAGATAACAAGTCTGTGAACACTGCTCCTCTGACTCCCATACATCACACTAGAGAAGGAAACGTTGTGGTGACAACAGTCAACTGGAAGATCAACACTAAGGCCCAGTGATTCATCATCATCGTCAATCCATTGGAAAAGTCTGTTCTGGAACTTTCTGGCTGTATTTGTTCTGATTCATCTAAATACCAAGGTGGTAGGTATTTGCTGTAATCATCTTCAAAATTGATTTCATTATTGAAAGCTTTAGCAGTATCATGAATATTTAATGACACTAGAGAAAAAATAGGCTTTAAAATATATCTCAAAATTGCCAATGAAAATGCTTAGATGGCAGACAACAGTTTCCAAGGTGAAAAGTTTTATTGAATAAATGCAGAGACAGCTGTTGTCTGAAAATTACATTTTTGTCAGTCCCGAGTGAGACATGTTCTTACACATCACAACATTAATAGTCACATTGTGTTACTTGATTTAGTGCAACATAATGCAGTGTGACTAATGCAGCCCAGTGGTACAGATTCATGTAAGAGAAAAATCCATCACCTAGGAAATGCGGAACAAAGATTCACTTTTCTGAAAACAAAGGTTAAATAAATCAAAGTTTTCTGAAAAAGGAAAAGTCATGCAAAAGAGAGTTTTATTCCAAAACACATTTCAATCACCTTTGCAGTGATTCCCTGGATACATTAGAGAAGGGAATAGGCATCAAACATGAAATCCTTTAAGCTGTTTGAACTAAGCTGTACTTAGTGCTTCTACAATATCTTCCTCTGTAGTACCAATCTTCTAAAGCAATAGCTCCTTCATCAGTCTTACTATGCATTGCCCGGATGACTGCTACACAGGCCCAGTTGACACGGTAGTGTCCTTTCTCCATCAGCATCTCTAAAAATATACTTAGGCTATTGAGGAGATAACAGAAAACTACCTTTAAAGTCCACCTTTTATGGACTACTAAAGAGAGAGAAATATGCAGGGAAAAAGGGTCACTACAAGCCTATGGTTGGTTTTTTGTTATGTTTATTTATCTGTATTCTTTCCTTGTCAAGAATATATGTGAATCCTTTTCTATCTAATAATATGCATTGGACAGGTAACAAGATATAAAAATTGGACCTCTCAGTAAATACTTCGAAACAGGAAGAATTTTTATTTTACTTCTCAGGAAATTGTATTAAAAAATGTAAGAGGAAAAAGTCCTACATGGGTATTTGGACTTTACTATCAGCACCAAAGTCGTTATATTCTAACAAAATGAGGTCATTTTAATATTGTCACTTCAGGTACTGCTCAATGAATGTCTTCTTTATTTCCTTTGTCTCAACCCTGCAATATTGCTAATTAACTCAGAGAATATTTTAAGTCCAAATGCTAAGTAATTGTTAGAAGCTTTTAAAAATTTTTCCTAATTGGACTATATGCCCTTAAGCTTATTTTTCACAATTATTGAGCATTTACATTTTTGTTCATTACTTTGTATACATTATGCTATTTGATGCAGCAAGACTGCAACATGCATATTATTATTTCCATTTTCCATATGAAGAGGTATGGTAGAGTTGGTATTTTAGTACAAATTTGGTGGCTTCAAAAATACACTTTTGCATCACCTACAGTAGAGTGATTCCAACATTAGAAATATTCAATAAATAGTCATAGACTTTAAAAGTTGAAAAGGACTAAAGTCTTCATCTACTTCAATGTCCAAACAAGCTACTAAACATCTATATAACATTTTGACAACTGGTGATCCAGGCACAGTGGAGGATTTCATTGTTAGAATCTTATTTATTCAAGGTTATCTGTACTACTGGTGGGCAATTCAAACCAACAGAAAGTTCTTCAAACTAAACTGAATTAAGCCTCCACAGACAATGTCTAATGACATTTGCATGTTAAGTTCAATGCAGTCACCGAATATAAACTAATTTTTTTATTTTTATTTTTATTTAGTTATTTATTTATTTATTTTTGAGAGGGAGTCTCACTCTGTCACCCAGGCTAGAGTGCAGTGGCACGATCTCAGCTCACTGCAACCTCCACCTCCCAGATTCAAGTGATTCTCCTGTCTCAGTCTCCCACGTAGAATTACAGGTGTACACCACCACGACTGGCTGATTTTTTGTATTTTAAATAGAGATAGGGTTTTGCCACACTGGCCAGGCTTATCTCGATCTCCTGACCTCAAGTGACCCGCCTGCCTTGGCCTTCCAAAGTGCTGGGATTACAGGCAAGAACCACCGTACCCAGTCAGATAGTAAATTAATTTAAACAAGCACTGCCTGTGCTAGATTGTTACACTGACAGCTTCTAATGAACCACAGCTCCCAGTATTCACGTTCTTGTATAGTCTCCTCTCACACAAAATCTCAGCTTGGTCATGTTACTTGATTTAGCCAAAATATTAGTGGCAAGCATGGTGCAATTGGAGGGTTAGCACATTGAAGCTTATTCTCTTGGAAGCCAGGGTCCATGGTGTAAAGAACCTGAGCTCGTCACTGAATGAAGAGAGGTCATGTAGCAAGACACCCTGGAGGATAAGAGGTAGTCTTGGACACTGTAGCCTTAGCCAAACTCCCAGCTGATTGCAGCCTTATGAGTGATCACAGCTGTATCATGAGAAATAATTTGTTTTTATTTGTCACTGCTAAGTTTGGAGATGGTTTGTTATATAGCAAGAGACAATTGGTCAGGCCCTCACATCTATTAAAGGAGAGATACCTGCAAGTAACTAAAACACACATACACAAAAGAACAAACACATATACATTATGACAATCAAATTAGCTTTGCCTTCATCAAGGCATCCGTCCCAACTTCCGTCAGGAGAAGATTTTCAGATCTTTTGACCCCCTTAGATGGTGTACCCAGAGTGTGTTATTGAATCAGTTTCATATGTAAGTGGTTCATTTAATGAAATGATCTTGTTAAAGAGAATGTTGATGATGATAATAATATGTATCACTTATTGAATGCTTATTCTTATTAGGTACCAGGCACTATGCAGATTTATTTAAATCCCTTTAACAGCTTCCTATACATGTACTATTATTTTGCCTAGATTTTAGTTCCAAAAACTGGGGCACAGAGTTATTTTGTGAGTTTCCACAAGATTGGCAACCCCAAATTCAAAACCTAGGTATATCTGGCACTGAAATTTGTATCTTTCTCCACTATATTCTCCACAGATTCACCTCAGGTAATACTTTGAGGATACACAGTGAAGTAACCTCAAAACATATATGTAAGTAAAATGAATTGTCCTCTGCGAGTTAAACTATGAAATCAATACATAACATATAATATAAAAAGTAAGCAAAGCTATATTAAGGAGACAAGATGAATTTCAGGCTTGAGCAAAATATGGTTGATAATTAATGTCATTAAATACACCTAAGGACAGAGTGGAAGCAATTTAAAGAACAGACAAATTTAGAAACTGAAAAAGAGGTGTCAAAGCAAAGCAGTGGCAGAGCTAATTTAGAAACTATTCCGGGGGAAAGTATCCCAACAACTGTATGTTCAATTGATGTTGTAGGTATTTTTCCATGGGGAGATTGATTCATAAGGTGAAACAGAATGATTCAAGTATTGATTTGATCCATTCAGCTGATTTTCTTTGTTCTTCAGACACCCTTCTGATTATAATTTGACTTTTCATGGCCCATGGTAGGTCTGTAATTTGGTGTCCCAGTTTCTGTACTTCAGTCTAATTAAATCTAAAACACTACGATAACCTTGGCTGACTCCATTAAGGTGATACTGCGCTGTGGTCTCTGGGTATTTGGCCAGACCTGCCATAGAAATTTGACCTCTTTAAATGTGAAATTTGTCTTTCAATTAAAAGGTATTAGTCTAGTCAGTGCTTGTCTCGTTTATACCCACATTTAAGGAAATCTCTAGTCACTCCCCCTATTGAATGAGCAGGGAATTATTTACCCCTAGCCTTATTCCTTGCTGAATGAAATAAGGTTGCACAAATCACTTACTTATAACATAGTATAATATAGAAAGGAAGTGCCTGGGCTCCAACAGCTACCTCTGGGATTCAAATATGAGCTCTGCACAAAGTAGCTGTGAATTTCTTTTTTTTTTTTCCACTTCATTGCCACTTGGAGATACCGTGCTGTTTTGTTCTGGTTTTACAAATTGAAGGTTTGTGGCAAACCTGCATTAAGCAAGTCCATTGGCATGATTTTCCCAGAAGTATATGCTCACTTCATGACTCTGAGTTACACGTTGGTAATCCTCATATTTAAAATGTTTGTATCACTATTATATTTGTTATGGCGATCTGTGATCAGTGGTCTTTTTTCATTTATGAATCATTTATGATGTACTGTTTTCTCTTTTTTTAACTTTTATTTGAGGTTCAGGCATACATGTGCAGGCTTGTTATATAAATTGCCTGTCACAGGGTTTTGGTGTACAGATCATTTCATCATTCAGATAATAACCATAGTATCAGATAAGCACTTTTTCAGTCTTCAACCCCCTTCCACTCTCCAACTTTAAGTAGGTCCTGGTGTCTGTTGTTCCCTTTTTTGTGTTTATACATTCTCATTGTTTAGCTCCTATTTATAAATGAGGACATGCAGTATTTGGTTTTCTGATCCTGTGTTAGTTTGCTTCGGATAATTGCCTCCAGCTCCATCCATGTTGCAGAAAGGGACATGATTTCATTCTTTTTTAGGGCTGTGTAATATACCATGATGTATATGTACCACAATGTTTTTATCCAGCCTACCAGTAATTGGCATTTAATATAGTCTTTGCTGTTGTGAAGGGTGCTGAATGAACATGCATATTCATGTGTCTTTATGGTAGAACGATTTATATTCCTTTGGGTATATACCCAATAATGGGATTGCTGGGTAGAGTATTAATTGTTTTAAGTTCTTTGAGAAATCACCACAGTAATCTTGTGTGATCAGTGACTGAACTAATGACTGAGCTAATTTACATTCCCACAATGACTGAACTAAATTACATTCTCACCAGCAGTATATAAGCACTCCCTTTATGGCTGCAACCTCACCAGCATCTGTTGTTTTTGACTTTTTAAATAATAGCCATTCTGACTGGTGTGAGATGGTATCTCACTGGGATTTTGATTTCCATTTCTTTAATAATTAGTGATGTAGAGCATTTGGCCATATATATGTCTTCTTTTGAAAACTGCCTGTTCTTGTCCTTTGCCCACTTTTTCATGGAATTGTTTTTCACTTATTAATTTGTTTACGTTCCTTATAGTTCCTGGATATTAGACCTTTGTTGGATGCATTCATTTGCAAATATTTACTCCCATACTGTAGGGTGTCTGTTTACTCTGTTAATGGTTTCTTTTACAGTGCAGAATTTGTTAGTCCCATTTATCAATTTTTTGTTTTGTTGCAATTGCTTTTTGAATCTTCATCATGAAATCTTTGCCAGGGCCTATGCCCAGAATGGTATTTCCTAGGTTATCTTAAAGGGTTTTTATAGTTTAAGATTTTATATTTAAGTCTTATATCCATCTTGAATTGATTTTTGTATATGGTGTAAGGAAGAGGTCCAGTTTCAATCTTCCACACATTGCTACCCCTAGCACCATATATTGAATAGGGAATTTTTTCCCCATTGCTTGTTTTTGTTGACTTTGTCAAAGATCAGATGTTGGTAGGCGTGTGGCTTTATTTCTGGACTCTTTATTCTTTTCTGTTTTTCTATATGTCTGTCTGTGTACCAGTACCATGCTGTTTTGGTTACTGTAGCCTTGTAATACAATTTGAAGTCAGGAATGTGATACCTCCAGCTTTGTTCTTTTTGCTTAGGATTGCCTTGGCTATTTGGGCTCTTTTTGGCTCCATATGATTTTTAAATAGCGTTTTTCTAATTCTGTGAAAAATGTCATTGGCAGTGTGATAGGAATAGCATTGGATCTATAAATTGCTTTGGACAGTACGACCATTTTAACAATATTGTTTCTCCAATCCGTGAACATAAAATGTTTTTTTCATTCGTGTCATCTCTGATTTCTGTGAGCAGTGTTTTGTAATTTGCTATAGAGAACTTTCACCTCCCTGGTTAGCTGTATTCCTAGGTATTTCATCTTTCTGTGACTTATTTTAAATGGGATTGCATTACTGATTTGGCGCTCAGCTTGGAACTCATTGGTGTATAGGAATGCTACTGTTTTTTGTACATTGGCTTTGTATTCTGAAACTTTGCTGAAGTCGTAAGTCATCAGATTCTCCAAGGTTGAAATGAAATAAAAAAATGTTAAAGGCAGCTAGAAAGAAGAGACAGATCATCTACAAAGGTAACCCCATTGGGCTAACAGTGAACCTTTCAGCAGAAACCCTAAAAAGGGTGTCTATATTCAGCATTCTTAAAGAAAAGAAATTTCAACAAAAAAAATTGATATTCAGTTGTGAATTTTTTATTTAATTTAATTATTTATTTATTTATTTTGAGACAGAGTCTCACTCTGCTACCCAAGCTGAAGTGTAGTGGGATGTGATCTCTGCTCACTTCTGACCTCAAGTGATCCGCCCACCTCAGCCTTCCAAAGTGTGGGATTACAGGTGTGAGCCACCGCTGCCAGCCCCAGTTGTGAATTTCTACAACTCACTAAACCATGCCCTAAACTAAACTAGTTTTCATGTCTACAAAACAGAAGTAATAACATAATGCCTAGCACAAAGAACTGTAAACCTTAAATGAGTCAATACACATAAAACGTTTAGAATAGTGCATGGCAGGTAGTAAGCACTCAATGTTAGTAGTGATTATGGTGATGATGATGATGATGACATTGATAATGATGGTGTCTGGTTCATCTTGGCTCAAAAAGATGAACTGAGCTGTAAAAAAAAAAAAAAAAAAGTCTTTTATCATTTACGAAAGAGACGTAGAAAAGATCCACCAGTTTCTGATCTAAACTAGATTATGTCAAGCTTACTGTTTCATGAGTAGAATGAGAAAACAGGCAAAGGTGGTCAAGGAGAGGAAAATAAATCACACAAGTAGAGACAAGCAAAAATGAAAGAAACTTTGAAACTCCTGAAGCATGAAGAAAGTATCCTTCTTTCCAGATTTTCAGTTTTTGGTTAGTTCTAGTGCTTCTGAGGTAAAACTTAATTTGTTTCTTGTTATTAGATGATTATGAAATTGCCAGTTGTGTCCTTACTATACACAATGCCCTTCTCCCCACAGCCATTTAATTGGCTTTCTCATTCTTGCATCTGCAAAATGTACCTTTTGGAATGTGTATCATTGAATTTTTTTTGAGCTACTCCAGTCTTTTCCATCTTGTTCTGCTTCTCTTGGCATTCATCATTTGAATCTGCCAAATCAATAATGTGAACAGTGTTATAACTGGAAATAAGAAATGATCTGAAATTCACAGGAAATTAGACTGAAGTGAATATAGGAAATACAATCGCCTCCCAGACACAGAATGGATTTTTATGGGCTCAGTAAGATATGCCCCAACCCCCACCAGGACCTAAACCAGAAGCATTTAATTACTTAGGGTTATCATTTCATTAACACAAATTCTTGACATTCACATCTAACAGCTGATCCTCAGCTTTCTGCTTATTTCTCTCTTTTTGTCGGCTCCTGTCTGTTCTCCGCCTCTCAGTCTTTCTCCTTTGTTTTTGTTTTTCCTTAGCTTCCATCAAAGCTACCACTTCTAAAGCACTGAATTTTAAGCTCCCTCCTCAAATCTCTAAGGAGTCTATGCACACTTTCTAAAAACAAAACAAAACAAAACCTGTATATCATACAGCTTAGATTCTAATGGTTAAAATTGAATTAATGGGAGCAGATTGATGGTATATTGCCACTTTAATTAAAGAGGGTTATGGAATGGCATTTTAAATAGCAACATCATTTTCTAAATTGACATAGCTCCATTATAAGGAAAAATCCTTAAATTGAACCTCAAGTCAAACAGTTTATCTTCCAGTAAGACAGGATATTTTAGTAAATTTTTAATCTGCTGACAAAATATTCACTACAAAATAAAAGGATTTTCCCTATTTTATTATTTTTGCCTGAATCTTAGTACTAGAGAGGCTCTAAAATTATTTCCAGATACTTCAAAAAATAAATTTTAAGTGCTCCACGACTAGAAGGAAGCAGAAATACATTTCTGGACAAATCTAGTGGAATAGCTACAAACCACGTTTCTAAAAATAGTTGTTTCTATTTCTTTTGACAGATACATCATACCTTTCCTATGATCTCTCTTGCATCTTAGAAAGGAGCCTCGGGTCATTGAGTCTTAGCACTAGAGAGAATTGTTTGAGATTTAACTAGTGTCAAACAATTTGGTCTGGCAAAGTCAGACCCACAATGCTGGCCTTAAGTTAACAATCTGAAGCATTTTTCACCCGTATCTTGCATTATTTGCAAATCAGCTCCAATATCTTATACCACTCATATAAAGTTCTTGACTCAAAAATCTTAGGATGTGGAAGTTTCATTACGATTTCGGCAAGGACATTATGCTATTTTTAAGATAATGAAAAAAATCCTCTCCTTTGTCATTTTTAAGATTGGTGTCCTAGAACAAATCAAGGAACATATTTTTTACAGAAAACTTTTGAATTTTGGGTTACTGAAAAAAAATTTGTTTTGCTTTGTTTTCAAATTATAAAACAATTTAAATATGTATACAATAGTAGAGAATAACATAGCACACATATGTTTACTAAATATCCAGTTTTATTAAATTTTAAGATTTCAGTATCTGTACTTCAGCTTATTTTTAAGATATAAAACACAGAGGTGAACCCTCTGAGTATTACTCTGATCCATTTCTCTCTTTCTCTGAAGTAGCTACTATCATAGTTCTCTCATTTATTATTTTCATGAATATTTTATTTGTTTACTGAATGTTCATGTATCTACAGGAAATATATAGTGCTTATATGGTAATAAAAATAATAATCTAAATAGAAGCATGTTGAAACTTTCTTGCAACTCGTTTTATCTTGTTGGTAAGTGTAGCTCTAGTTCATTTGTATGAATGGCTATCATTTCCCATTTTACAAACACGTTGCTGTTTATTTGTTCTACTATTGATAAACATTCTGATTGTTCTCAATTTTTCCTACAAACGACTCTACAATGAATGCTTTTATCACACCTCCTTCTGAACTTGAGTGAATTTCTCTGTGGTATGTACTTAGTAAAATAATGTTTAGGTTATTTGGGGTGTTTTCTCTTCAAAATGGCCATACCAATTTTAGACTCTATGTATACTTAGAGTTCATCAGAATGTACAGAAATTCTCATTTGTCTACATCTTCAACTACACATGCTATTCCCAGATTTGTAATTATTTGTGCAACTAATATATATATGTGTGTGTGTGTGTGTGTGTGTGTGTGTGTGTGTATAAAATAGTTTGTTGATTTTAATTTTTATTTCCCTGATTATAATAGAGGGAAAATTACTGCATTAGTTTCTCTAACTATTATAATAAGTTACCATGAAGTTAGTGTCTTAAAACAATAATACAACTTTGTTTCCTCACACTTATAGAGGTCAAAAGTCTAAAATTTGTTAGCTAGGCTGCATTCCTTCTGGAAACCAGGACAACTTTGCCTTTTCAGCTTCTAGAGTTTGCCTGCATACCTTGGCTCACAACCCCTTCTTCACATTCCTCCAAACTCTAGCTTTCATCATCACAAACCCAACTACTTTCTTATCCTCTGCATCCCTCTTATATGGGGGCCTAGTGATTACATTGTACCCACTCAGATGATCCCAGATCATCTTCCCATTTCATTACTTACTTTTATAGAGTCCCTTCTACCATGTAAGATAATAGTTATAGGTTCCAGGAATTAGATGCAAACAGCTTTGGAGGGGGCCTTTATTTAGCCTACCAGAAATAGGTATTAACAATTTGGAAATTCCTCTAAAAAACTTCGTATTTATATCAATATACCTATTATTCTCCTAAGTTGTCTTTTGCTAGGTGATTTGTGACGATTTTGTTTTTAAGGGAAAATTTTATGAATAGTGTCAATTATAGACACTAAAAATGTCTTCTAGTCTGTGGTATGTGTTCTTACTTTTGATTTTGTGCAATTTAAAATTTTTTACTGTTTTGAAGTTTTTAATCTTTGTGGGTACATAGTAGGTGCATATGTTTATGGGGTAGATGAGACATTTTGGTATAAACATGCAATGCATAATAATCACAACCTGGAAAATTGGGTGTTCATCCCCTCAAACATTTTTCCTTGTGTTAAAAACAATCTCATTGTACTTGTTTAGCCATTTTAAAATGTAGAATTAAATTATTATTAAATATAGTCACATCTTTGTGCTATCAAATACTAGGTCTTATTTATTCTTTCTAACTATTTTATTTTTGTACTTATTAACCACCCACATCTCCCCCACCTCCCCTGTACTCCCCTTCCCTGCCTCTGCTGGTCATCCCCCTACTCTCACTCTTCATGAATTCAATTGTTTTCTAGACTCATAGAGACACCACCTTGATGGTCCTGGATAAGATCCAGAAGAATTCTTTGGATTACCAGAGAGTGACACTTGTTATTTTATCTTACTTTCTCCCAAACAGAGTCTGTCTCTCTGTGTGCTGAGCCGCCTGGAACTGGGGATGTGGTGATGCAAGCACCCTTGAGGCTGCCACGACTGGGACTGTGCTAGGTCAGACCTGAAGACAGCACAACACTAAACCTTGTCCAAGGCCCTTTCCTTCAGGGCGGCAAGCTCCCCCAGAAGCTGGGAGTATCCAGAGATGCTGTCTGGGAGCCAGAGACTGGAGTAAAAAACATGAACAATTTACCCGATGTTCTATTCTAGTGTGGCTAACCTGGCACTCAAACCACAATACAAAGTCCTTTCTGCTCTTCCCTCCGCTTTCCATAGGCAGAGGAGCAGAAAAGCCTCTTCCTGTGGCCCCCACCACCTCCAGTCCACAGTGAATTCTGCCAGACCACCATGGATGTTCACTTAAAGCCCATGGACTCTTCCATCAGCTTGTGGTGAATGCTGCCAAACCTGGGACTAACCCTTCAGGGCACTGCGCTGCTCTTTGGCCCAGGGAAGGTCTGGAAATCCTATCCAAGAGACTGGTCCTGGACTCAGGGACCCCAAAAGCCTGTTAATTTCTCTGCCTTACTGTGGTCAAGCTGGTACCAAATGTGCACGAAAAAGTCCCCTTTACTTTTCCTTCTACGTTTCTCCAACAGAAAGAGTCCTTCACCATACCCAGCACAACTGGGATTGTGCTGGGTCACCCTATACCCAGCATATGTAAGAGCCCAAGGCCCACAGTGTACTCCCTGGGAATTACTGCTGGTTTTTCAGGACCAAGGAGCTCTTCAGTCAGCAGGTGATGACTCCTGTTAGAACTGGTTCCTTCCCTTCAAGGCAGTGGGCCAGCATGTGTATAGAAGTGTAGTCTGGAAGCTAGGGCCTTACCACTCTGCCTGGTGCCCTATCCAACTGTGGCTCTGCTGATATCCAAGATGTAAGACAAAGTCCTCTTTACTCTTTGCTCTCCTCTTTTTAAGCAGTGGGAAGGAGTCACTTTCATTTCTGTGCGCTGTACTGCCTTGGGTTGTGGGAGGGACGGCACAAGCACTCCCCTAGCTGCCCCCAGCTGGTAACTCCCTAGGTCACATGCCACCCTAGTCAACTGGCTCTGAGCCGAGCCTAACACTAGGAGTTGCCTAGGAATTGCATGTTTGTGTCCTACACTGCCTTTCAAGTTTACTTTGGACCCCAGAGTTCTTTAGCCCATAGTGGCAAGGCTTGCCAAGAAATCAAGTTCCGAATGCTGGGACTAAAAATTCCTCTCTGACTAGAGCTCATCTTAATGCTCCCTCCATGTGTGGGTGCTGACTGAGCCCAGCATGGCATTATTCTCCTCTGTGACAGGGAAGCACTGAGTTTATAATATAAAGATCCCCAGAGGCTGGGCTCTGCCTCCGCAAAATGCACAGATTCTCTTTCTGTGCTGCACAGTTGCTGCAAGGGTATGGGGGAGGGGTGACATCAGTAATTCAAAACTGTCTCTCCTGCCCTCCTCAATGCCTCTTTTAAGGATATGAAGTTAAAGCAAGATGTTGTGGTTGCTCACTTGATTTTTGACTCTACTGATAGCATCTTTCTGTGTGCAGATAGTTGTCAAAATGTGATGTTCCAGTTGGTAAATAAATGGTGTAGGCTTCCATTCTGCCATCTTGCTTTGCCCTCCCCCACAGTTTTAAATTTTATTCACTACCCCCTAGTTATTAATTTTATAGCCATCTTCTCCTTAACAGTATGTTCCTTTCTTATTTTTAAAAATTAGTCACACCCCTTTAAAGGTTTTAATGTTCTATTTTCACATTTGTATTCATCCGTTCTCATGCTGCTAATAAAGACATACCCAAGACTGGGTAATTTATGAAGAAAAAGAGGTTTAATGGACTCAGTTCCACTTGGCTGGGGAGGCCTCACAATCATGTCAGAAGGTGAAGGAGGAGCAAAGCTTTACATGGTGACAGGCAAGAGAGCGTGTGCAGGGGAACTCTCCTTTATAAAACCATCAGATCTCATGAGACTTACTATCACGAGAACAATACGGGAAAGACCCACCCCTATGATTCAATTACCTCCCTCAGGGTCCTTCCCATGACACATGAGAATTTTAGGAGTTACAATTCAAGCTGAGATTTGGGTGGGGACACAGCCAAACGATATCAACATTTAAGTCTTTACTGTTCCTACAATTATTTTTTCTGTATAATATGAACCAGAGTAATTTTTCTTCCATTTGAATAAATTGTTCCAGCATTATTTATGGAATAATCCAGTCATACACAGATAACAATGCTGCTTGATTTACATATATTCATAATATTCCATACTGTTCCCAATGGTGAATTTGTCTTTTCCTGCATTGAGAATATATTATCTTAATCATTGCAGCTTTAAGCTAATTCTTGGCCTCTAGTAGAGCAACTCCTTCCACCTCATTATTCAAAATTGTGTTGACTCTTCTTGGTTCTTTCTTTCTTCACTCTTTCATATAAAGTTAGATGTCAGCTTCCTTAAAAATTCCTGTTGGATTTTCTTTCTTTCTTTTTTTTTCTTTTCTTTTTTTTTTTTTTTTTTTTTTTTTGAGACAGAGTCTTGCTCTGTCACCAGACTGAAGTGCAGTGGTGTGATCTCAGCTCACTGCAACCTCCACCTCCCAGGTTCAAGCAATTCCCCTGCCTCAGCCTCCCAAGTAGCTGGGATTACAGGTACACACCACCACACCCAGCTAATTTTTTTGTATTTTAGTAGAGACGGGGTTTCATCATGTTGGCCAAGATGGTCTCAATCTCCTGACCTCATGATCCACCCGCCTCGGCTTCCCAAAGTGCTGGGATTACAGGTGTGAGTCACAGCGCCCAGCCTCTGTTGGAATTTTAATTGGGATTGAATTGAATTTGTAGATAATTTTGAGGAAGTATCATCACTCTGTTATTGTAATTTAATTCATCAGCACTCTCTCTACATATACATACACACACTGGTCCTTTTTTTATATATATATTTTCAATGTTTTATAATTTTTCTCCAGAATGGTTTTGCCCCCCCCTTTTTTTTGGGGGGGTGAGACGGAGTCTCCCACCACTTTGTTGCCCAGCTGGAGTGCAATGGCGTGATCTCCGCTCACTGCAGGCCTCACCTCCTGGGTTGACACGGTTCTCCTGCCTCAGCCTCCCGAGTAGCTGGGACTACAGGCGCCTGCCACCATGCCCGGCTAACTTTTTGTATTTTCAGTAGAGATGGGGTTTCACCGTGTTAGCCAGGATGGTCTCGATCTCCTGACCTCATGATCCACCCACCTCAGCCTCCCAAAGTGCTGGGATTACAGGCTGCCCCTCTTTAATTAAAAATAAGAGGTAACATTGGTTTTGTTCCATTGAGACTGGAATTTTTATTTTGTTTGCTTTTTTATTATTATTATTGGTGCCTAAAAATCCCTTTTAATAATTTGTCCATAGATGCTCTTTTAAGTTCTACATAGATAAGCATGTCTTCAAATAGGCATATTGTCATTGTTTTCTTTCCAATTCTTACCTCTCATATATTTTCTTGGCTCTAGTAAGGACTTCATAGTTTTTAACTATAAGCACAATCTCATCATCTTCCTGACTCTAAGGAAACCTCTAAAATTTCATAATTGATTGTGATTTTTTTTTGGATTGGTATTGTTTGCCAAGTTCCATTTTTCTTTTTTATTTATTTTTTGTTCTGTTTTGTTTTTTTATTTTTCTAGTTCCCTTTTTCTTTTCTTTTCTTTTCTTTTCTTTTTTTCTTTCAGAAAACTGACTTTAAGATTTATTTTTCTAACTTTTTTCAACAGGGAAAACAACACACTCCTCGGGGAAAGGTGAGGGGTTGAAAAGACAGGCCCTGGGTAAAAATTCTTATGCCCGCACCTGGAGTTGATAGGCCTGCCTAGGAGAGAACACAGGCACTGCCACACCACCACAGGGAACAGCTGCTGTCTGGGGTCAGCAGACCAGTTCACAGCCATGCAGGGTTGCTATAGATCCAAGTCGTAAAAATCTTCCAACTCCTCATGAAACAAGTCCCACTCATCTTCAGAGTCTTAGTTCATCATCCCCACTTGCAGCTAAAAGCATAAGCAAAAATTTGCCCAGCTCAAATGTGACAACCTCTTCTTCATCGTTGTCAAAGGGGCTGCTGTTCTCTCTTTCGTCAATGAGTTCCCAGAAGTGGTTCCTTCATTGGGCCGGGTATCTGCTTGATGTTCCCACTTTCTGTCTCTGTGATTCCTCTCTATGGCCATCAGGGTACACATGCTTGTAAAAACAGCTCCCTCCAAATGGGAAGCTCCCATGTCCTTCATCAAAATACCTGCATGCCTTGTTGCTCATTGCCTGTTTGTATTTCCCAATGAGTTTCTGCTTCTCTTCTTTCTCCTCCCCCCAGTACTCACTTGGAATGACAAAGTTAGATGTGATCCGGCATTCTGGGCAGGACTTTATGATCTTGCTCTCAAATTGCTTAGCACTCCTCCACTTGTGAATGCACCTGAGACAGTAGGTGTGGCTGCAGTTGGAGAGGATCCCGAAGCGGTGCTCTCAGGGGTTGACTTTCTCATAAATCACCTCCATGCAGATCCCACACATGATTTCCTTGCTGCGCTGCATGGCAAATGAGAGCTCCATGTCCTTCTCATGGGCCTCAATGCACGATTTTATATGCTGTGGT
This sequence comes from Macaca fascicularis, assembly GCF_037993035.2. Lineage (NCBI taxonomy): Eukaryota > Metazoa > Chordata > Mammalia > Primates > Cercopithecidae > Macaca > Macaca fascicularis. The sequence goes on from NC_088385.1 coordinate 94,739,189, forward strand.
CTCTGGGCAGCATCCATCGGATGCAAGACCTTTATCTCAAAAATCAACACAAAATGGATTAAAAACTTAAACATAAGATGTGAAAATGTAAGATTCAAAAACTACTAGAAGAAAGTATGCAGCCCGGATCTGCCAGGGCAAGCCTGGATCCTGAATTCACTAGAACTGAGGCCTCTGGGGCTGGCCTGGTACCAGGGTTCACTGGGGCAGGTCTGGTGCTGGAGTCCACAGCAAAGTTAGGTGCTCACTTTAATCTTCTTTTCCCACACAAAGGGTATCTGTCTCTGTCTGTCTCCATTCTATACTGCCTGGGCTTAGGGGAGAGGTGACATAGGTAATGTGATGCTATCTTTCCTAATCTCTTCAATGCATCTTATTTCTGTTCTCCATCCAGGTGCTGTAATAGCTCACCTGGACTTCTTAGTTCATGTGAAAGTATTTTTGTGCATAGATAGTTATTCAGATTGTTGTGTTTCTATGAGGGGGTGAGTGCTGGAAGTCCTATCCACCATTTTGCTGATGTCTCCTATAAAGTGATTTTTTAAAAAAAGTTCTCAAACAAACCAGCATTTTCTCTAAAATCATTCTGACTGATTATATTAAACACAATTTAAGGTGAATGTCCAGCACATGAGCCACAGACACATAGAACTGCTCTCACATCTGTGGAGCTGGGACCATACAGTCAAGTGATGCTGATTTATCTCCAATTATCTTAGCCTCAGCTGTGTGTACTTATGGAGGACATTTGAGGCAAATGAGGTTCTTATCTCCAAATATGAATTTGAGTCCTAAACACTGCTTATCTCCTACTGTCAACTCTAACTGAAAACATGTAAACTTGACACCTATGAAGAGGTCACATTTTTCCTTTATACAGAAAAGCAAAGGAAATTGGCCTATAGACACACAGAGAATCAAACATAGGAGATCATACAGCCTCTGAAAGAAAGCCCCAGAAGAAAATACTTGCCTTACTTATTCTAGGACTTCCAGTTCCTTGTCCCAGTCCCTCATCAGGTCAACAAACCATCTTGCTTTTCAGGTTGTGACAGAAGTCTTTAAGATATTTATGTGTTTTGTCTAATGCAATTTAAGTAGATTTCTGCTACTGTCAATCTGAGGAGGCATAAATATATGCCCATTTAGCCTACATAATTTTTTCATAATAAAGTTCATTGATATTATTGATTTCTTAACAGCACTATAATGCCTTGAGTTTGTGCTATATTTAGGCAATTCCATGCAAACTTCCCAAAATGCTATATGAAGACACATCACTGAAGGAATATCTTCTACTCTCAGGGACGTTACAGTCTAATAAGTGATTACGAAAACATGAAGAAAACACAAAATATTTTATGAAGTATGTTATGTAAACTTTTCTATGTAAGCATCAGCATTCCTACTGCTCATGTTTTCCTTAAAAAAAATTTATTTGCCTAAGTTAAAGATTCTAGCCAACTTAATACATTATTTGTGAGAGTTTTTTGATGGAGAAGAAAATAAGATAAATTTTTGTTAATTCAAAATAATATCTCCTTTATTCTGAATGTCATACTTCTGTCAAAGGCTATTTATTCATATGTACCCTCTTAATTAGCAAAAAGAATAATACCATGAGTAAATTACTTGGCAGACGAAGACTTTGAGATCCAGTAAGTTTAGGTGGGTGACATGGATTATACACCCTTCCAGTCAAGCAGTTAGGCCTACTTCTGTGCCTTCTGTATCTGAGTGTAGTTGTCTCAAACACTTTAGGCAGAGTTTGTAAGTGGTTTCATCTAAAAAATTTTCCTGCTCTTTGCCTTTTAAGAACCATATTCTCCCAAATAGGACAATTACTGAAAGAGAAAAACAAGGCATTAGAAGGGCAGCATATATCCACATTAGTTTTCATGTTATGGTCTGATACCCACACTGTTCACTGGCTGTTGCATCAAGGTCTATCTGAAATACTTATTTGTTTCAACTGAGTTTGCTACAAATTAACCAAAACATAAGTAGGAAGTTAAAATTAAGCTTTCAGAAAGGGATAATTTGTAAAATTGTCTTTGGATAACTACCAAATAGAAAGAATAAAGTTAAGATCATATTCATTACTTTCAGAATATTAAGTGAACAGAAACAGAAACAAATCATTTTCCCTGGACTTGAGTCACACTCTTAGAAAAGCATCATAATATCTTTTTTTTTTTATTCTCAGGGGTGAGTTTAATGGTTCAGTGTATTTCTTCCAAGTTTTTTGAGGATAACTCCTATAAACTAAAAATCTAAAACAATACAATTGTAATAAAAGTCTTTGGTGTCAGAATCCTTAGGTAATTTGGACTCATCAATAAAAGAAATATATTTATAAATAAAAGAAATACATTTATATTTCTTATTACCATCCAAAGGTCTATTCCCAATAAGTGTATTATAATTTCAATTAAGAACCCATTCTTTATCTAGATTTATACTCTGTAAAGTATTATGAAAATCTGTAAAAATGCCATATGCTTTGGCTTGATTTTTAAGTTTTGATTTTGCCAAGGTATAATTTTTTCAGAAATAATGTAAGGTCAAAACATTTCTGTTGAAGATGGAGATACTTTTTAATGGAGCAATATATTTAAAACATAAAACACTCATTTTTATCAGTAAAACATTGTCCAAGTAACCAATTAAACAAAAATGAAAAAAATGAATAAGGAAAACTACAATTGGCCTTTAACATGGTCTAGTCTGCAAAATTAGTAATTATGGAGACTTGTCTAGCCAGTCATTTCTGTAACTTCTGTTCCCAGAAGTTCAGTACCTCAGAGTTATCACTAATGACCACTTTTACTCATAAAATTCTCATAACTATTTCTTCTACTAGATCTACTTTTTTTCTAATTTTCTAATAATCCATTTCCTTGTCACCTTCACGCATTTGGTTTATATTTTGTAACATGGCAATCAATTAAGCCCAAATATCTTTTTACTGTTATCCTTTTCATTGAAACATTTCTTTTCTGTGCATTCTCTATCTTTAACAAGCAGTTGATGGTAAATTCCAACTAATGCTAAATGCTGAGTCAAATCAGATTATAAATGTGACAAGAACAATCTAATTGTTAGTTCTCACTTTCTTCTTCTCCTACCACTGCCTGCGCCTGAAACCCTTATATCATAAGGTATGGTCAAATTTGTTGTATAGCCTCACTGACTGATACATCATGAGTTCCTGTGTCTCAGAATCTCAGGACAAAGGCTTCTTAATTATTATTCCCTGTCTCCCAGTGGTGATATTACCGAATCTGTTGTTCTTGGACATCATTTTTGGGATTATAGTGTAGCAGCATTATAGTCACAGCTGAATAGTTTACAGAAAACCCAAAAAGATATCCTTTGTATGTATATTACCTGTGTTGTCATTGACACCTTCAAAGATTTGGCTGCTTTGGTAAACTACGTAAAATTCTGGACAATTTCAAACTGTCAATATATTTTCACTGTAGCCGAATGTGTTCTATTATTGGCTCTGCATGATTAAATAACATCTGCAAAAGTCCTTATGTCTCTTTGACATTCCATAGGCCTTTTAAAAAATTATCATTCACTACTATGCAGCCACAGAAAGGAACGAAATCATGTCCTTTGCAGGGACATGGATGGAGCTGGAAGCCATCATCCTCAGCAAACTAATACAAGAACAGAGAACCAAATACCACATGTTCTCACTTATAAGTGGGAGCTGAACAATGAGAACACATGGACACAGGGAGGGGGACATCATACACTGGGGCCTGTCACGGGGTTGGGGGAGGGAGTGCATTGGGATAAATAGCATGTGAGACTTAATACCTAGGTGATGTGTTGATAGATGCAGCAAACAACAATGGCTCAAGTTCACCTAGGTAACAAACCTGCACATCCTGCACAAATATCTTGGAACTTAAAATTTTAAAAATGTTAAAAAATTATCATTCGTGTCTTATATTCCTATCCTTTCTCTGTTTCATTAATTATTGTAATACCTTAAAACTTTCATTTTTGAATAAATTTTTCAATCTCTTTATAGAATTGTCAGAAATCATTTTAACTTCTGAACATCTCTAAAACAGGAGACCAAGTATATAAAAGAATCCTTAAAATATTTTCAAGAAGTCCTTGAGATATTTTTTCTTCTCTATATTTAAATAATAAAGTGAATCACAACACAGAATATGTAATATCTATTACATAATGTTTCCTCTTTTAAAAGTATGTATATTTTACTAAAACCTCGTGATTTATGACTGCAATAGTATATCAAAATTCATCTAGCAAGGAAGCATCTAGAAATTTTATAGAAGAGCTGCCAAAGCTCAAGCTTAATTTTCAGTTTTCAATTTTAAGCTATTTTTTGAAAAGTGTAAGTAGGAAAACATGTAAGATTTTAAAAGCCATAGAATTCCTAAAATGATTAAATAGCATTAGGCCAGCCATTGGCAGTAGCCAAAGGCAAAGAAAGAGGTATGCTAATAAATTCAAAAAGCAAACAGTAAAGTCAAAACATTTTATGAATCAGTATCTATAGTCTGTACTAAGGAGTATCAAAGATTTAGGCTGGCAAAGAAATACAGAGAGCAAATAGATTTCCTAGAAATCTGGAAGCCTAAGACTTGGACAAGAAGAAGCAGGTCATCCTGAAGGGGATCTTGAAAACCAGAAAAGGCTCCAGCAAAAAGAGTGAGAAACAAAGCAAAGAGCCAGAAGAATAAAAATGGACAGACGCTGAAAGAGCAGGTTTTGCATGAGGCATCTTTTCTCTGCTTATTAGGATCTTCAGAAGAAAAGAGCAAATGGCTTTCAGGCAAAGCATGAGAAGCCAAAGGTTATTAATTCTCTGCTTTATAAGCTATACTCTCATCCTTTTCTTCAAAGGCCTAACATCTTTGTCACTTGTAAATCTAAAGACTTACACTACAGATCCTGCAAAGGTGTCCAAACCAACTCATTAAGGATGAAATTATTTTGTGTGAGTAGAACTTCACTGTATATTATCAAAGTAATGTAAAGGCAAGTGAAAAAATTGTATACCTAGTTGCTTTTCTTTTTTTCTCATACTCGGGTGAGGAAACGTTTTTCAAATCCACAACGAACTGTGAGTTAGCAGCTAATACTTGATTTACGGTATGGTGGGAGAGGTCCATTTTATAGACATTACTGTCTACCACAGGGAATATAGGATTATTTTTCTGCTTAGAAATGTCAGTTTCTCAGCTTCTTGAGGCTGCTTTGAATTCCCTTAGCTTCTGCAGTGATACTGGTGTTGTTTATTCTTCCTTAACAGGCAGGGGAAAGGGCGAGGACACATGGTGGTCCCCAAGAGTCCTTATAATTGTGTCTGCAAACAAAAAGCCAGTTTGCTCAGTTTCCTCACCTGGGCACCCTCCCACCAGGTCAGGTAGGAGTTAAACTAACTCCAAGCATTGTCTCTCCATATTGCATTTGCCAAAGTCAAACGGTCAGGGAGTCGAGATCTCATGAGAATTGCTTACTCAGACCACTGATATTGACAGTAAATAACATATATGCTCTTTCGCAAAGGGGGAATTTTTTATATTTCTTATTACCATCTGAAGTTCTATTCCTAATCTTATACTTGCAAAGGATGTTTATAGTGCCAATGTGTCAGAGAAGCTGTGAAGCTAAACATTTACCTTTGGTAATACATGACCTTCTCAAACTGGATTCCACGAGAAAATTAACTCAGTAGGAGATTATTTGATTGGCTGTTTTCTCAGTTTTCCAGTTTCACATACCACCATACCACAAGCATAGGAGAAAAGAGAGTTCATGACATATAATAAGTGCATTGGGGCAATAGGGTTTAATTCTCCCACAGAATCCCTTTGGAGAAGGACAGCACAAAGCCTCAAGGTTCACATGATTTTCAAGAACTGTGAAAGACAGGAGATTTTATCCTACTTGCAAGCTAACAAATTCATTTGCCACAGTCATTTAGATGCTGGCATAAGAGATGAGACTCCTGGATCAGAAGCATAGGACTTTACTATTCACAGCACAGCAGGCAGCATTGATTTCATGTTTGCATTGTGATCCTTCACCCTCTAAGTTTCACGGGGATAATGAGGAGTAGTCCAAATGGGTGTACACATTCTCTAGGTCCATGTAACTGCTAAAGAACCCTAAGGTTCAGAAACCCTAATTTTTGAAATGGTCTGCTAGCATATCTGCCCAATCTTTTACCCAGAGAAAAATATTGTCTTTACTATCTTGGCTAGGGGAAAATTTAGCCTTCTGCTCCAGAAGGAGACACTATCTCTGTCTTCTGAAACTATTTGTTATATCAATCTCCTTGCAAAAAAAAAAAAAAAAAGTTCAGAGCAAAAGTCTTCAAGGCATCTTCAAAAGACATGCAGAAACTCAAGCAACCCATGGAGAATTGTTGCCCATCAATGATCAGCCTCACAAAATCAAAGATGTTTCAGTCCCATGGGTACACTTCCCCCATTCTCTGATAAAAGAAAAGCGATACAAAGAGGAGTAACTGTAAGTGAGTATCAGTCATGGCAAATAGTCGCTGTGCAGAAATTGTCTCTTACTTGAAATAACTGAGAAACAAATTAATCTTGGTAAATCACGTAGCAGAAAAGTTCAGGTTGGATATAGAGAGTGTGCACTCTAAACTATGTGTATTTTTTAACCTCTTACCAAGAACAGCCACCATACTGTATGAATAAATGAAACATTAGAGATAGCCTTCATAAGCCTACAGTTTTAATTTCTTGATTTGGGGGCCTATGACACAGGATTGCAGCTGTGCTAGTCATCAAGAGTCTGAGAACTGTACACAGTTTTGGCAGCCTCTGCAGGCCAGCAGTGAAAGAAATCAAGTCAAATTTCGTGTTGCTAAAGGACCCCTGGCACAAAACTTGTCAGTTACACTGGGAGTCGGGGGAGAAATTTATTACAATTTCAGTTTCTGCTGTAAAATTTTCTTTGTGGTATTTCCCTTTTTGGTTAATGAGTGAGATGTCTGAGAGAATTCTGAAGCCTGGGACATATGTCCCATAATATAGTGGAAGACACAGGAGTTGACCCTCATTGCTAAAAGATTAAACAAATAAAATTAACACAAAAACTAACATATGAAAATAGTCCTTGTATTGAACCCCTCAGAAAATGTTTTAAAGGTGTGAATTAAATGAATCAAAACTGATTAATGAAATTCTCTCATTATAACTTTGTTAACATATCCATTTAAATGGCAAAAATCAAACCTCAAATATGTATATATTTGAGAAATATATTTGTTTCTAACAGCCTGAACTACCTCACATATTCTCTTTGGAAAATGACAACATAGAGTCATTAAAAGCATCCTTAGTTAAAAATTAATATACCTCCTTCAAGCTCCTGATATTGGCTGTAATTAGATACCACATAGAAAAGCAGCAGTTACTGCCCTTGTGAATCTATTAGTTTGAATCATTTTTTCATTCAGTGTGAAATTTCATTGTCAAAATCAAGTTAAAATAACTCAAAGGGAGTATTAAGTTGATTCAGCCAACTCTTTTAAAATAAATATAATTCTAATTCTCTAATATTTAGGATTATCTTTATCATTTTAAAATTACTTCCCTCTTAGTTACTGTTTTGTTATCAGAAACATATATAGGTAGATAAAATCCAAAGATAAGCTGTTTTATGTTTACATAAATATACTATTGATAAATTTGTCAAATCTATAATCAAATCATTAAAATAATATCAGGAAACAATTAAGAACTAGAAAACAAATGAAAATGGTATACAGGCAAGTCATATATATCTGACCTAATCTATGCAATAAACCATACATAGCCATACATATGAGCACACACTCATTTTGATTTATACACACTTCTAACAAATTTAGGTATGTGGTTTTCAAGATTGCAAAAAGATCAAAAGATCAAAATAGTAATAGAGAAAATCATATTGCAATGCAGACAAGTGAAAATGAAATAAAATAGAACAACAAGCACATGAAAATGTTCTCAACATACTTAGCATCACAGAGAATTACCACAGGACCCAACAATCACAAACCTTGCTATATACTGAAGATAAATGAAAATAGTCCACACAAAACATTATACATGAATGTTCATAGCAGAATTCTTCATAATAATTGAAAAATGGGAAGAACCCAAATGTCCATCAAATGTTGAACAGGTAAATAGACAATGGAATATTATTTGGCATCAACACAATGGAATATTATTTGGCAATAAAAAGAAACAAAGGACTGATTCATAGTACAATGTGGAAAAACCTTGAAAGCATCATGCTATGTGAAAGAATGATGTCATAAAAGCCCACATAATGCTTGATTCCATGTATATAAATGTCTACAAAGGCAAAGCTACAGAGACAGAAAGTGGATTATTGGTTGCTAAGGAAAGACTAGGGTAGTTGGGAGTAACCCAACTGACTGTTAAAAGGTTAGTACTAAAGATTTTATTTTGGGGATGGATCAAGTTGTTTTAAAATTGATTGAGTGCTGGATATGGTGACTTGTGCCTGTAAACGCAGCTATTCAGAAGGCTGAGACCAGAGGATTGCTTGAGTCCAGTTCAAGACTGGGCTAAGCAACAGCAGAGTGAGACCCCATCTCTACCAAAAAAAAAAAAAAAAAAAAAAATTGATTGAGGTCATAGTTGTGCATCTCTGTGACTATACTAAGAATCATTGAATTATACAGTTTTTAAGTGGATAAATTGTATGGTATGTGAATTTATCCCAACAAAGCTGTTGCAAAATAAATAAATAAAAATAGATTACATTACAAACAACAACAAAGGACACCATTAAGCTCTCTCTGTCCTTTGTCTAACAGAGTTTCCAAAGGCAAAGCATTTCTTCTATAATTGTATATTTCTGTTAAAGAAAATAATAATTATTCTTTGCTATAAAATATTTCTAGCATCCCTTATACAATTAATGTAATTTTTAAAAACACCACCTTAATCGTTGTAAGTGAATTGAAAAGAAAATATCTACACATTTCAAATAAGATATTTATAAATATCTCCTAAATAAAACCATGTGTACTCTACTTCCCAAGAATGTATAATAGAATATATTATTAATTATACTGCCCCTCTAGCAGTAAAAAAATATGTAAAAAGAAAAATGTTTGATGATGGTATTGTGTACATTTTTATATATTCTATTGTAACTATTTTATTTGCTTCTCTAGGCTTTTCACTGAAAAGAATGCCAAATGCCTCTCGAAGTAATAAAGAGACTGAACTAATCTAAAATTCTGTTTGAAACTCTCAAGTCACTTGGAACCAATATATGTTATCATTATCCCATTCCAGTCTATCCTCATTCCTGTCCATCCTCAATTACCGTAAGTAAATGATACAGTGTTAGGAAAACTAGCCTTAGCAATTTCTGTAACACAGCATGCTTAATGTGGTTCCCCATAAACTCTATCCTTTAAACATTTGTTAACTCAGCTTCCCTTAGTCTTTCTTTTAAGTGATTGAAATGGAGCAGTAGACACAGCTACTGTGTATTAAAATGCACAGTGAAGTATGATTCTTCTTTTACCAATGTTTTGCATTATTTAAGGATTGGAAGCATGGAAGAAATTTGCATATTTTAGAGACTATTAAGTAAGGATACATGTTTCTGAATAGATTGTAAATATATCTATAGGAAATAGCACCCTAAACCTAATATACACACCTACACACGCACACACACACTCACAGACAATATGCTCACACACACACACGTACAGCCATTGAAAAGAAGTAAGAATCTCAAAGGATGAGACCACCCCTGAGAGTAAACCAGGCTGCTGTTCCCCAGGCTGGAGCACTGACAAGAATCTATGAAGTTTTCAGCCTGAAATAGCTCATGGCACCTGCAAACAGCTTAGAGCCTGAAACCTATCAAGCACTTGTCTGTGCTCTAAGGATAAGACGCTAAAAAGGAGAATCAAAATCATTTGCTCAGAGAACTTTTATTTTCATCAGAAGAAAAGGACATTAAACAAATAAATACACAACACACCCTACCAAATGTCTTAATAGTATGAAGAAATAAAGCAAGGAAAGAGAATGGAGAACAATGAAATGTGTGTGTGTGTGTGTGTGCACGCTCGCATGTGCACACACACTAATGCATATAGGGTGCACAAGAAAGACTACCAGGAAAAGGGGTTATCAAAGTAGAAATCTGATTAAAATGAGAGAGTGAGAAATGCAACACCACGGAGGAAAAAGATTGAAGGTAGTGAGGAGTGCAAGTATAGTCTTTTTTTTTTTCTATAAAACATTGATTTTTAATTTTGTAATTAAAGTGACATAGCAAAATAAGAATGTTTTTACTTCTAACTTAAATATCTTAGTCAAAGTTGCATCAGAAATCAAATACTTCTTGGACCTTTTCCAAAAGACTTATTAATTACCATTATAGTTGTTATTATTATACAGTAACACATTGCTTAAAATACATTATAAACCTTGTTTCTTTTTCTTTATATATGACACATAAAATTATGAATTTTGTAACATGATCCATATTTGAAAACATTTTAAACAGCATGACGACTCTCACAGAAAATGCCACTGGAATCACATAAAATGTTCAAATGCTTGAAATGTTTCCAATTTTTGAAACTGCCACGCACAATGCTTAACACATATTAGGTACTTCACTTTGTTCACTCATTCTCTCATTTACTCATGTACTTATTCTAAGAAATTAAGGATTAAGGAGAAATTGTACTATAACAAGAATTACAAACACAATTTTTTACCAACACATTTGGCATTTTGACAAAGACTTTGGTAATGGAGTGTGGAGAAGTTGAGAGGATGATGATCAAGATTTCAAACTGCGTGGCTAAATTCTATCAAATAAAGCCCTGGTTAAATACTCAGTGCATTTCTAAGTCCAAAGCCTTCATGGCAGAAACAAGATTGGATTTCTTAGGTAGAAAGGAAGGGCATTGTCACCAGAATGAAATCAGCAATGGAGAAAGTAGCTGAAGGTGAAATCAACAAAATATCAAAAAAAAGTATAAAGCTATGATTAAGATTTTGTTCTAAGTATAATGACAGAAGAATTGTAACAGCTTTTAGAGGACAACTGATACAAATGAAACTTCACTTTTAAAAGATTATGCTGGCAATTTTGTGGAGAATAGACTCTAAGACAAGAGTGGAAAAAGGCAGACCAGTTAGATGAAGACCTGGGCACACAAGAAGGATAGCTTGAATTAGGATTCAGAGGTAGGATTGGCAAGAAAAGTCAAGCTGGGAATATATTTTGTATGCTAGCTCAACATCGCTTATTGATAAATTGGAAGTGAGTAAATGAAATAAATAAGAAATTACACATTTTCTCCCATGACCAATTGAGTGAAGGAGGGTGCTATATACCGAAATGGAAAAAACAAAGAAGAATGCATTCAAGGAACTGAGTTAATCAATAGTTCTTATTAGCAGACATTCAAGTAACAATGTTGAATAAGCAATTGGATACATGTCTGGGATGCAAGTAAATGTTAGGATTCAAGACAGTTTTACAGAACATCAGTTTATGGTTGATACCTTTGTTAGGGAATAATCTAAGCTATATTACAAAAAGATCTAAAAATATAATGACAGAAGTTAATTTCACTTTCATATAAAAGTCCAGTGGCAAGGGGCTACCCATGTAACTCCTGAAATTAGTATATTTCTAATGAGGCTTACTTGATTTGACTCACCAATCTTAGGCAAAGCTGCTGCTATTTTAGAGAGAAGGAAGTTCCTTTCCTGATTTGACCCAGAATGCATCTTTTTGTCTTTGAACCATAACCACTTTTCACATAGCGAGTCCCATCATCAAATTCAGTATCCTGTTGTTACAGCACTTGGGTGTTCAAACTTATACATCTATACAGTGCCAGACTCTGTGGTAGACTCTGAATATACAATAAATAAAAGAGAATTGGTGCTTGCTTTAGAGAGAATGAAATCTACAAGGTACATGGAATAACATCAAAAAGTGATTCAGTCTATAGGAGAAGTACAATGTTTAATAAAGATACCTAGGAGAGAAATGCCCTTAAGCTCAACTTTCAGGTTTCAGCTTATAGACCCCTACCTGCTGGCTTATGAAATCCTTTGTTTTACAGATTAAGACCTTCCTATCTATCCTATATCTGGTATTTTTCTTAACAAGTTCTACATTTCATCATAGAATACCACCCCATTTGGTCCAAGTGAGTTTCTTTCTTTTTCTCAGAATAGACCAAAAATTATCATCTTGTATTGAAGCTTGAACAGTTAAGAAGGAAAAGGGTTATATCACAAGCGGCTTACAATAAATACTGTATCTTGTCTACTTTTGAGGCTAAGGATCAGCTTCCATAATGACTTACTGGAATACTGTTTGGTAAATATTTTCTTTTTTTTTTTTTTCTCTTTCCAACTTTTATTTTAGGTTCAGAGGGTAATTGTGCACATTTGTTATGTAAGTAAATTGTGTGTCACAGGGGTTTGATGTATAGAGAATTATGTTACCCAGGTAATCAACATAGTACCTGATTCGTAGTTTTTCAATCCTTACCCTCCTCCCACCCTGTACCCTCAAGTAGGCCCCAGTGTCTGTTACTGCCATGTTTATGTCCATGACTACCCAACATTTAGCTCCCACTTATAAGTGTGAACGTCCTGTATTTGCTTCTCTGTTTCTGCATTACTTTGCTAAGTATAATGGCCTCTAGCTCCATCCATGTTGCTGCCAAGGAAATGATTTCATTCTTTTTTATGGCTGCATACTATTTCATGGTGTATATGTATCACATTTTCTTTATTCAGTCCACTGAATATTTTGAATATAACCCCTGCCTATGCACAGTACTCACAAAATATATATGAATATAATTGTAATTGTCACATGGAAGACCATGTTAAAGCATTAATAAATTCACTATAGCTTTTTGATAGCATGCAATTGTTCAACCAAAATGGTACATAAACGGCAAGTATTGATTTTGCTGTTTATATTTGTGTTTCTTATAGTCTATTCTTCCCAGGGCAGCCAAAGTAAATACATTAAAAATACATCCAAATCATGCATTCTACTCAGAAGACTCAACTGACTTCCCATCTCATTTTGTAACCCACAAGTTCCCACATGATTTCTACTTGTTCCTGCATTCCTCATCTCTTTCTGTTCTCTCTCTTGTTCACATGATTCTGGTCATATTGGACATAATGCAGTTCCTCAAGCTAAGCAAGTTTCAGTCTCTTGCAGTCACTGTTCTCTCTAGAATGTTCTTCTCAAAGATAGTTAGCTATCTTTCTCCCTCACATTCTCATTACCTTCTCTGACATACAAGAAAATACTGTTGGAATCCCATCCAGACCCCTTTGACAGACTGCAGCACCATCCTCAGCTGCTGTTGGTGTTGACTGAACAAAAACTTACCCCTGACCCTCATTTATCCAGACCATTGATCTCAGCCAAAAGAAGGGGCCTTCCCTCTAGATCATGCCACACCACCTCAGCAAGCAACCAAATGACACAGACTACCTCAAGAAGGGGCGGATTCTGCAGTACCATTGCTGCTCCAGAATTTCCTGTGGTTTACCTGAAAGTCTCCAGTCAAGCCCACATTCTTGTTGATCTTTCACCCAGCTCTCTCCTGTTTGCCTCATTTCCCTTGTGCTCATAATCCTTTTCCTCTAATACACCTTTTGAATATGAATCTCCATCCCAGGCTGCACTTCTAGGAAACAGACCTAAGAGTTGCCTTCCTTAACCACCACACACCCAAGAACTCCCTGTCTCTCTTATCTTACTTTACTTTGTACATAGCACTGATTGCCATATTGCATAAAATGTTTTTATTGCATAATATGTTTTTATGATCTATTTTTGTTTATTCACTTTTTCTTTTGTAAACTCCACGTGGTCAGGGACTTTTTTTGTTTACTATATTCCCAAGCCTACTAAAGGACTTACTTATTATAGTTACTCAATAAATATGCATTGCTGAATATATGAATAAATGAAATGAGACAATGAATATATTTTATCATTACCTCAAGATGCCTTGGCCGGGCGCAGTGGCTCATGCCTGTAATCTCAGCACTTTGGGAGGCCAAAATGGGTGGATCACTTGAGGTCAGGAGTTCAAGACCAGGCTGGCCAACATGGTGAAACCCCATCTCTACTAAAACTATAAAAAATTAGCCAGGCATGGTGTAATCCCAGCTAGGCTGAACTAGGAGAATCACTTGAGCCCAGGAGCAGGAGGTTGAGGTGAGCCAGGATCGTGCCACTGCACTCCAGCCTGAGTGACAGAGTGAGACTCTGTCTCAAAAAAAGAAACCAGAAAACCAAAAGTGATGCCTTGCTCTTGAAAACACTGGGAACCAATGACCTGAATTAATTTCATCTACAGTAAATAATGACTCTGTTTGGAACCACCATGTGTTCTATGCTCTTTCAAACTACATCAACACTGGAACGCTGTGAGAATTGGTTCATTAGCATGTCTTTCACAAGCCTTCCAGACTTTAAACTCAAAGTCTTTATCTTGCTGTATTTTCATAGTCAAATTTCCCTCTAGATCTCTTAATTAGCATATGTTTCTTAAATACAAATTTATTTTTTCAGTCAGTAGTATTTTAAACTCAAATCTTAAAAGTTCATACTGAAAACAACTAAATGAAAATGTATATATTTTAACAATGAAATCTATTAAATAAGGAATGCATTGTAACTCTAGAAGGGCCAGGGTGCCATTACTCACATTTAGTCAGAGACAATTCCTAGAAGGAGTCTAGGGAAGTTTCTGAAAATTGATTTTAAAATAAGGTAATAGTTATTTTACTATACAGACACTATTTGGCTGTAAAGCCAGCAAAGAAAAGGAACAGAGCCTACATCACAGCTTTTATATGAAGGAAACACTGAAATTGGATATGACACATCAAAAATATTTAAATAGGAAACTACAGAGACTCTGGCTGAGTTGCAGCCTCTTCAATTCACATGTTCTCTAACAGAACTCAGTCTTGATGAGTGTTTGCAGAAAATTGTCTTCATTGTCTACCACACTGCACAAAATGATCTCTAATTTGACTTTTACAGATTTAACAAGTCAGAAAGCATTTGAGGTTGCCTGCTAACTCCACAAAAGTCTTTTCATTAATCAATAAATAAAGGTTTATTTAATTTTTTCACAAAGAGAACTTTGTGGTCATGAACGCCTGCTGTCTGCTCCGTTAAAAATAAAGAAATCTTCTAAAGAGACTCTCTCAAACATATTCAAATATAGGACTTGGAAAGATATTTCATTCTAATTTAGGAGTACATAATTAATGTACTTCTTTGCAGCTAGCATTTAATGTCATTGCTTTTATGGTTTATGATGTAAAGTTTGTTTCTTTTTATTTAACAGAAAGGTCAATGTGACTAATAATTAGAACTATGACTCTGAGAGAAGAAGACTATAATTAGACTATTTTTCAGTGAATAAAAAAGTGTCAGAAAAAAAGAAAGTGAAACATTTGTGTCAGCAAAGCTGGTTTACATAAGGACAGGAAAAGTGATTATTTTATGCAGATGCACACTTAGGTGACTTTCCAATAATCTAACTTAATGATAATTTAATAATTATAAATTTACATAAACAGCATGGTCTAGATATTCGACATAAAGCAATGGTTCTCAACCAAGAGTGATTTTGCCCATAAGAAGAAATTTGGCCATTTCTGGAAACATTTTTGCTTGTTATGATTGGAGGGGTACCACTGACTTTTAGAGGGTAAAGTCCAGGAAAGCGGCCAAACATCTCACAATACCCAGTCAGTGCCTCACAACAAAGAATTATCCAGTTGCAATGTCAATAGTGATAATTTTGAGGAACTCAAAAGTTACAAAACCTTTTGATTTTGAAATTAATGAGTAAGCTTTAAATTAGCGCAGAGTAATTGGAGCTCTATGGTGACATGGCTATCTATTGACATTGTATTGTGAGATGCATTTTGTAACCACTGTAGATTAAAACGGGAAAAATGAAGGGTGCTATACTTAAAACTGAGCATTCTGAGACAGTACTGAGATTCAGTACACTTAGATCTCATGTAAATGCCCATTGGGGCTATTCATTTATTGGGTAGGAGGCAGGATAGAAGCACTCTACCACAAACTTACTATGTAGCAGAGTTTTAGGAGCATAAATAGTTGTGAAGATCTTCATATCTTCATTGATCCAATGACATAGTCAGTGAGCAAATATTTATTGAGGGCTTACTCTATGCTGGACACTGTTCATGTTTTGGCCAAGATGGTTAACGTGATCTCTGCATAGAATTCCCTTTTTAAATACTGGTTTGCTTCATGAAAATGTTAGTTTTTCATTCAAAGTTATTGTTATTTCTTTTGAATTCCTGTAACTGTTTTCTGCAAACATTTGGGGTAAATTCAGGGTCATTGTATAAAATTAAAAACTGATTTAGAGAATGCTTACTTTTCACTTTTCTGGTTTCCAACGCACCAGAAAGGCTGGAAAGCATTTATGCTGACCACCAGATATTTTCTTCCTCTGGAGAGCTCCGGGCCCAAAGACAGACCAATGTCCCTATTACAGGCTGAATTGTGTCTACCCTATTCCCAAATTTATATGTGGAAGTCCTAATGCCAAAATATGTACCTCAAAATGTGACTGCATTTGAAGATGGTGTCTTTAAAGAGGTAATTAAGCTTAAATGAGCTCATTGGGCATAGATTCCAATCCAATATTACTGATGTCCTTCTAAGAAGAGATTAAACCACAGAAGCAGGTACAGAGGGAAGACCATGTGAGGACACAAGGAGAAGGTGGCCATCTACAAGCAAAAGAAAGAGGGCTATAAAGAAATAATATTGCTGTGCCTTTGGTCTCAGACTTTTACCTTCCAGAATTGTGAGAAAATAAATTGCTATTGATTAAGCTACCCAGTCTGTGGTATGTGTAGTAATGCTGTATTATGGTAGCCTTACAAATAAATAACACTGGATGGGTACTGGATGAGCAGGGACTATGAAATTTTCTGGACTTCCCCCCAGCTGAAAGTTTAAGCCTGGACAAGTTATCTAAATTATGTAAATCTCAGATTCTCTATCTGTAAAATGACTGTTAACTGAGTGATTTCATCACTTCTGAAGCTAAATTGCTACATTTTTAATTTAAAAAACAAATAATTAGAAATATTCTTTAACACGTTTCAAAATTGTTTTTAATATTAAAAAAATTTAAATACATAGCCAAACCTCACCTTTTAGGAGTCAGTAATATTAAAAAAAAATGTAGAGCAAATGATTTGAGGTTAATTACTTTTATAAGCTAACATAGTGGAAGATCTTTGAAAGTTTTACCAGTTTTAGAAGCCAGTCATTTATACAGAAAATTATTATAAATATTATTTTTACTAAGAAACATTGCCTCTGAAAATGTTACATGACCAACGAAAGAGTTAAAATTTCATAAATACTTTCTCAGATAGATTGACATAGCTTGATTAAAACAAGAAAATCTTTCAGGCATTTATATATCTCTGCTTTTCTTTGTTTAATTGCATCTTAATCTATGTACTATTTACACAGGCTAAAAATAATTAGGTGAGTAACAGCTAATGAGTTTTCCTCAGCAGGACTTTGAATAACATATTAAACAAAAGTGTTAAATAAAGCGAATCCATAAAAGTAATAGGGTAACCAAAGGGAAGATTGCAAAAAGTGGCAAAAACTAATGGCACTTGAATTACTAGAGAACAATGACAAGGGACTATGTGAAGAAAGTAATTGAAGAAAACAAGTATACTTTCAAATTACCTTGCCCACAATAGCAAACACTCCAGCCATTGGTTTTAAGTATAAAGAAAATAAATTATTTACCTGCATGATATTTTATATTTTAGTCATAAAATTAAAACTGAGCATCGTATTTTAGCTCTTGACTGTATCCAGGGGAGGGGAAACAATATGAAAAAAAAAAAAAAAAAAAACAGAAAAGAAAAACCATTGGCCCAAAAAAACAAACCATCTGGTGAAGTCATGAATGACTGAGTTGAACAGCAGGGGAGCCTACTGTTAATCATTTTTGCAGTCAATTAAGAATTCTGTCGAGAATATATTAAAGAGTACTATAAAAAATACAGTGACCCAAATAAATTGCTTAAGGAAAAAATATCAAAATCAGTTAACAGATATTGCATTACTTTCAACTTGAATAATTTTAAAAATTACCAGGAAAAAAACCAAGTGTTTGTTTATTGCCATGATGGAGCCATGTCCTCCAAATTTTAAGACTCCTCTACTCGATTATGTTGATGATGACATTCCAAGAGAATGGGAAAATTTTCTATGTCCTACACTTAGTAAACACCAAGAGATAATTGTTATTAATGCTTCAATTTTGAAACACAGAATAAAATCGATCCTTAGTTGTAGGTGACAAACTGTTTTGAAACTGAAAACAATTAAATGTTCTTTGTAAATTAATCTTTTATGTCGCTAGCTGTCCTCACAAATTCAATCTTTCCTTCTTTCTTCTTTGTTTTTTTTGTTTTGTTTTTTAAAAAAAACACCTTATTTTAGCTTACATAGAATTAGGATACACAACTAAACTACAGATTTGACTTTTCATCCTTCCTAGCAGACATGTGTGGCCAAGGGATTAAGTTCAGGTTAAATAGGATGTAATCTCAAAAGACACATGCAAGTATAATGTCACTGCCTTGAAGATGAAGCCAGTTATTCTGAACTTCCTTTCTTCTGCTTCCAATCCATGAGAAAGAGGATCATACCCTACGTAATGATGGAACATCAAGCAGAATATTATCCTATCCTAAACATGGATGTATGAATGACTCTCTGAAGTAGACCTATTCCACTGGTCTTGATCTCTCTCCTTTTGTGAAAATATGAGGAAACAGCCTTCAATTTCATGTAAAATAATTATTTTTGGTTCATTTGTTATAAAGATTTATCTTATATCCTACCTAATATGTAAATTTGATCAGAGATGTGAGATACCACAATAATAAATACTCAAAATATTTGTCATTGGCTAAACAATTAGGTGGATGAAGAGGAAGAAACAGATATTAAATTGTGAGAAGCTAATAACCTATTTATTCCACAAAACCAATAGGGAAAGAAATGCAACCTGTGAGAAATTGGAACTCCAGCAACATCCACTGCTCTAGAAAACTGATTGGAAAACTCAGGATACTGGTGAGTGTTTATGGCTCCCTGCTATTTTTAGAAAAGTCCTTCAGGATAAAAAAGAGTTCATGTATAACAGGCCAGCTTGCAAGAAGTGATTGAAGGAAACAGGGCTTTCTTTATGGACACCTTTTCTGTCTGCAGCATTTCATCTACTTTGACTGAAAGATGTGTGGCTTCGCAGGACTAGAAAAATCAACTGCTTTTGTGCTTGAAATAGCAGAAGCTAAGCCTATCCTTCAGAGCCTTTCTTAAAATCCTCCCAGTAAGAATTTTTAGTCAAATAATAGGAGCAACCTAGGTTTGAAGTTCAGATTAACTTCCTAGTTAAAGCCTGTATTTTTAGATGACCTTTGCATTAGTCAGGGTTCTCTAGAAGGACAAATATATATATTTCCAATGGAGTTTATTAAGTATTAACTTACAAGATCACAGGATCCCACAATAGACTGTCTCCAAGCTGAGGAGTAAGGAGAGCCAGTCCGAGTCCCAGAACTGAAGAACTTAGAGTCTGATGTTCGAGGGCAGGAAGCATCCAGCACAGCACAGTAGAAAGATGTAGGCTGGGAGGCTAGGCCAGTCACTCCTTTTCACATTTATCTGCCTGCTTTATATTCTTTGGTGGCTGATTAGATTGTGCCCACCAGATTAAGGGTAGATCTGCCTTCCTCCACCCACTGACTCAAATCTTAATCTATTTTGACAACACCTTCGCAAACACACCCAGTATCAATGCTTTGTATCTTCAGTCCAACCAAGTTGACACTCAGTATTAACCATCACAACCTTGAACTAGCAATATTATATTGAAGGCAAGAGGGAGGGCTCAAGCACAGAAACAGCATGTAACAGAAAATCTCACAGGCTTAAAAACTATGAATAAAGGAATCTTTTAGTGTGGTGATTTTTATGTAAATTTTATTAGACGCAAGTAGCCTGGAATCTTAATGAGATTTGAAAAAGGAGACCTCATTGCAAAGAAACCCCAAATCTGACCAACAAGAGCCTGATTGTCTCTGAAGCAGTGCTTATGGAGGGCATATTCTCAATGCATACTTTAGTTGTGGCCGAGAAAAGTAACAGAAAGAATAAAAGCTTACTCCAACCCAAAAGGGAAGAGCCATGTGACTTAAAGGACAATGGATCACAGAGTTCCTCTCATAGATCAAGGCAAGAGCCCAGCTGAAGAATTTAGTCCAGTGCAAGAACAAGGTCCTTAAAGTCATTGCATACCAGATTTTTGTCATTTCTATAATGATTGTCTGCTCCTATTCTGCCTATTTTTATTAACAGGAGTTTATCATGGTGATTCTTATGTTCCAGCTTCCCATTGCATATTAGGTGTCAGGGACATGCAGAATTTGTATACTAGTGTATGGGTTATCAGATTGCAAAGGTCCAAGTTCAAACTTGTCAGAGAGGAAAGTGCAACACTCAAACAGCCCCAATTTTTCTCTGAACAGGATAAAGGAACATTGCCTAGCTGATTTTGAAAAAGAAAGGGTATGCTAACACGTGGGGAGAAGGTACTCATGGAGTGATCAGAGGAGTTGACTGAGTCAGACAGTTCACCAGTATTTGTTGCCTAATTTTTCTTTTAAAAGACAGACTCTTTGGGATTTTCACTGGCCATCTCTTCACCCACCTTACAGACTATGCTTCCCAGTTTTTCTTGTAGCTAAGCAGGACATTGTGTCTAAGTTTGGGGAATAGGATGTGAGAAGTTATGTGAGTACCTTCTGGATTTTCCCCTTAAAAACAAAGATGTTTGCCTTAGATTTCCTCTTCTTAGTTATTGCAGTTAGATGGTGGACATGGTGACCTAGATTTGACAAAGTAGACGAGAACATCCTAGAGGATAATGGAGCAATAGAATGAGTGAAACCAGGTCCCTAAATGAACTAGGAAGGCACAGACACCCCAGCCATCCTAGACCATTCACTTCTGGATTGTTACATTAGAAAGGAATAAACTTACGCTTCAAGTTTGTATCTTGGACTCCTTTATAGTAGCATCTTAGTCTACATCCTCACACAATATATAAATTTAAGCTAATAAACTCATGATTACGAAGGACAGTTAGGATTGAGAAATAAAACCAAATTCATAAAGGCATGTACCTGAAAGAAAATAGTAAACTTTTATAGAACAGGCATGATGAAAGATTATTTTTAGTGGAAGCAAGGAAAGTATCAGATAGCTTCTGGAAGACCTGCTGTGATGGATGTTTTCCACACAGATGTTAGACTCAGGCACTTTATTTAATTTCAAAAGGTGCACCATATGTACATCTGTCTCAATAAACGATCATATTTTATAATTATAAGACTCTTTAAATCATCTGTCAGACACATCCAGATGCCAAATAAGTCAAAACCTCCAGTGTTAAAACCACTACTCAAAAATAATTTATACACTTGGGAAATGAAAATTAATGATTCATAAGGCATTTCTGAATATGCTGTTTTATGCCCAAGATGGTACAAAGTCTTCAGGACATGGACAAGGGTAAAACATTGTATCTACAATCAAAGATGTTCTAACCTTACTGAAAGTACAATAATCCACTTTAAACTAGTTTTAAGTTGCTATTTAAAATTAATGCTTCTAGTTATAATTTAATTGAAAATTATTAGTGTTTACATGTAATATACCAGTGTGTTAAAAACTAAATAACTAAGACATTGCTCCTCTCATAAAAGAACTTATAATATGAGATGAGGGTGGGAAAGAGAAAAGAAAAGATACAAATATAGTCTCTCACACAGACACCTACAGATACACACAATTATACACATAAAAAATATAAGGCAGATGTCAAAAAAAAAAGAACAAATAAAATGTATCAATTTCACAGAGAGTCTGGTAAATTATAGGCATCAAGATTCCTAAATGGTTAGGAATAGAGAACATTTACTTACCCATCCATTCAACTTATGTTTTTTTTAAAGGCATTTATTACGTATCATGTACTATGTTCGAAGTACTAAACTCCTGCCGATGGCCACAAGAGTGTCCACTGAACAACAGCTTAGTTCTGCAATGCAGTTATTCTGACTAGGTGCTGGGGATGCCAAGATCAGTGAGAATGCACAACCCTGTTCTCAAGGAGCTTACAGTTAAGAGAAGAAGAGGTAGGGGTAAGAGAGAGAGCACTGTCCATGGAGATGAGACAAAATAATGGGCAAAGTCAAAGAAAAGGACAATGCTGAGGGAGGAAAGTAGCATAACAATATTCTGACAAATTAGAGGAAATATAGAAATACAATAGAACTCAGTGTCAAACATTAGGAATGATATATTGTAAATGAAACTATAAATAATAGTTGAGAAGCTCATAATCTAACAGAAGAGGTAGAATTGGAAACAAACTACTATAAAATACTAAGGTAAATATTTCAATCCAAGACATGCGTATCGTGGGAGCAGAGGTGTCAGATGGCTTCTGCTTTAAGAGAATCAGGGATGGGTAAGCAAATTGTTTACTGAGTACTGTACTTATTTTTGAATGTATGAATGAATGTTTCATATTTGTGGTCCTTCATTCTTCTCTGATTGGCACCAAGTTGTGTATATGAAAGAGAGAGAAAGAAATTCAAGACATGTACTTAAAGTCATAAAGCATACAATAAAAAAGGAGCCAATAACTAGAAAAGGGCGTCTACATTAAAACTTTCAGAATGAATTTGTTTTTGTCGGCCCTATGTGCTATCTTTCTAACCAAAAATACCCAGATTAAAAATATATTGTGCCCTGGATGTCAGATAACTTCTTATTCTCATATTCCTATAGCTGCTTGCACTACATTTGTGTTGACTTTGACTTAGAACTCAATACTTCTTTGAGTGTTCCTGAAAGGATATACTCATGCTTAAGTAAAATTAATGAGTAGTTTACTGATGATTCCATAAAAGACTCAGAGGAGGGCACTTACATCCTCTACTCTACAGTAAACAACCTAAAAATTAATATCAGTATTTCTGTATGTAAAATTTCCTTCCTCAACATTCTGCCATCATGAATTATATTGGCCCTTCTCTTACTCAGACCCCAGCCTAGATGTTTCCCTCTCTCTGACCTTCTTTTCATTCTGCTATCCTTATTTCCTTTTGCCCCTTCTCAAGAGCCTAAAAGTTCACTTCTATGTCTACTGCACAACAGTTTAGCAATAGTATTTTTTTCTTGAGCACGTATTTGGGGTCTTACACTCCACTTTCATAGACTAAACAAAGTATATTTTCTCAAGAAATGCTGATAATTTCTCTTCAGAGAATTCCATTGACCAAGATGAAACTTTTCATCTTACTGCATTATGAATCATCTCATGTTGTTTATTGTTGTTTAACAGGACCTATGTATTATAATCCAAAAGGTAGTAGACATTCTTTCACATATACAAGTTAAAAGTCCGCTAGTACTATACATTGATTAAAACAAACATCATAGAGGGTACTGTGTTCCCTTCTGGCCTTTGATCCTCGTCTATTACTCCACATTGTGAACCTTGACCAAGTGAACAACCATAAGCCTTATAAAAACAGTTCTCAGAAAGTACTCTCCTTACAGTTACTAAGATGGGATTGCACTAAAAATTCCAAGCAAGAGGCATAAAAATGAGACTAAACTTCAGCTGAAAATTTTGTAAGAATTAAAGACAAAAACTTTTAACCTGAGTCAAACCATAAGGACACATGCCCGTCTCTTCTCCTTTCCCTGTAAAATTCCAATCTGGTTTCAACTCAAGAAGCTACCTGATTTTTAGACACTCCAGATATGCATCAACTGTATCCTATCTTTCAGTCACTTAAATTACTTTATTTTGATAGCACAAAAATGCAGTGATGAGCTGCACACACACAAAAATAACAACAACAACAACAACAAAAACCATTATTTATCATGTGATCAGTGGCTTACAGAGAAAAGGAGAAAACCAGAAAACCTCCTTTTCTTCATTTCTACGATAGCAGATGGCTGGTCTTGTGAACAAGTCATTTGCTTGAAATATCTGAAGATGAGAAAAGTTGTACCAATTAAGTCAACCTCCTTCTTTTCGTCTGAACTGCAATCTTCTCTATGGCCCACTTCCTGGTGCCAGCACATCCTGTTCTTCCGTCCCCATTCCAGACATTACAAGCATATGGCAAATTCTGGCTGCCTCCTAATTGTCATGTAGACTCTAAATTTCTAGCCCCGCACCCAGGGACCCTCTCTAGAATCACAGGAGAGATCTTCAGAACTTATTTTTATTTTATTCTCATTCTGTTAACATCTTTTTCCTGTTTCCTGTGAAACTTTCTCATTTATCCGCAAAGGATAACCACCAGTTTCTCTTGGATCTCTTTGCTTACTAGTCAGCAAAGTGAACTCTATACCATAATCACATTGTGAATTATACTTAATAAAGATTTCCAAACCCCTATCCTTATAAACATTAATGAGGATTCAGTGCTGTGAGGTTTGGAGTAGATTTATCCACAAGGAAATTTTAAGAGAAGAGAAGGTAAGGCAGAAGTCACATCCCAGACAAAGGAACAGCACCAGCTAACAGACCAGGACTTAAAAGCCAGCAGTACCCTAGTTAAGAAGTACTCCACTCAGGCTCTCCCACTGAATATTTACAGTGATAAAGGGAGGATAAAACAGGAAAAGCAAAATGTAGTCATATTTTAGAAGAATCATTATACAGGATTGAGACATTTTCTTATAATTTAGTACATGATGATAAACCACGAATGTTTTGAAAAGTGGGTAATAGAATCAGGATCCTCATTTGAGAAAATTAATCTAGATGTCATGTACAGAAATGATTGGAAGAGAAAGGTTCAAGAAGAAAGCAGACCAATTAGAAGCTGTTGAAATTTTTAAAAAGGAAAAAACCAAAGGAACATACAAAATGTAAGACCTTCAAAAGTTGACAACTTCGATGTTGAACGAAAAAGAGAAATGGAATCAAAGATGATTCTGGATGTTGATCCTTAATGACAGAGAGTACAACAGTGCTAGAGACAGTGATGAAGGAGGATGGGGGGAGAAGGCAATATATGATGAAATCACGGGCACTCATCTGGAATTTGAGAAAAAGTGATTTTTGTATCTTTTCTGTAAACTGACCTTTCTCCAGAGCCCCATCCATTCTTGGGAATAATTAAATGTGCAAAACAGTTAAAAATTAGTTTGAATCCAGGATCTCTTGGATAAAATATGTTCAGATGATTAATCCCTCCTTCTGGGAGAGGAGTATGGCTTATTGCCGTTATGGCAAGAAAGAGGAAATACTGACTCCTCTGATGCTTATGGTGTCTTGCTCTTACTCCTCGGTGGTTCAATAGCACCCTTTGTCCTCCTGGATTCTGATTGCTTTGCTCTCTTCTGATGCTGAAAGCCTATGACTAACACATCTCAAAGGCCATGCCCTGGCACAAACACTGCTACTTGTGAAATTCATACCTCACTACCTTCACCACAAATCTTGCTGTAGAAACCTCAGAGGCCTACCTGCAAACCTTATTTGGCCCTGGTTGGGGTGGTCCTCCCTTCAGTCCTTATTTGGGAATCACTTTATTTCATCAATAATGACCTTCCTCTGGCAAGATCTATAGGGAACCAAGGTTCTATAGGGTTCTATAGGGAACCTTAGAAAAGCCACACTTGGGACCACTTTTTTACCTTAACAGGCTATACTGACACATCTTGAAGTGATTCTACATCAGTGTTTTACAGACCCCCTGCAAGTATCCTCCTTCTCCTGAAGTCCCAAATGGAAAACAGGGGTCTCTGTCTGACTTTGCTAGTATTCTCTCTCTTTTTCCACCACATATCTCTTGTCCAGAGCCCAGAGAAAGGAAAATGTGCACCTATAATTAATGGTTTCATTCTACTCTCTCTGTCTCTTTCTTCTTTCCAGAATCCATGGGACAAGACTTCACAGAGAGCAGGGTTATGCTCTTTAAATTATACAGGAGCTCTGAATTGACTGCTCCAAGATGGATTATTTATTTGCAAATATGAGGAATATAAAAAATAATGGAACTCCTCTCTAGAGAACAGCTAACAATCTGATTTATCATTCTGGAGGCAAACCGCCAGAACCAACCTCAACCCCGCGAAGCCTTTCTTCCATCTTACTTATTTATCCTTTCTCATTTTTATTGTTTGGGTGCTTTCTGTTTGCATTTCTACTGTAACAAATCCTAATCTTCCTCAGGCATATTGTTGCCTCGGGCAGACTAAGACAATGGTCTTGTACTGTGAAAGATAAAATAAAAAAGCACATCCATAATTTTTTAAAAACATTACCCCAGCTGTATATGTTGAGTTTAAGCTACCTGCAGAGCATTTGGAAAAGTAAATCCCCCTTAGTAACCTGGAGAGATTTGTTTTCCCATTTTAACTTAAATTCTAAGCAATGTTCTAGTTTTTATTCAGCCTCTCATTATGATTAACCATCACTAATAGAGCTGGGCCATAAACCAGGAGGAGTTTTACATCTTTAAACTCAAATGGTTTAAAGAACACACTGGGTTTCTTGGAAAGTATGGTAAGAATTTAATATATCTGATCATAATTTCTGGGTACCACAAGTCCCAAGACAAACCCTTATTTAACAATGGTAATTATCTTGCAGTGCCAACACTATAAAAATCAGCGGAGAACAGAGACAAACAGGTCATCAGATCTGAAAAACTCCTGGAAAAGTCAAAGGAAGAACCACAGAAGAGAAATAAGATAATCAGATCACAGCCAAGGGTCAAATATCTCATAAATACCAAGGTCAAAGCAAACATAGACGTAGGAACAGATACAACAAAGTCAGTGCCAAAGGGTGCAGGAAGTAGACAGACAGTGCTCTGTGTCAATTGGGAAACATTTATCTGGCAAAAAAGTTAAAAATTGCCAAAGGCTAGCAGGCACCAGGGTGAAACAGTTTTAGGAAGCCATGGGGATATGATAAAAATTTAGAATTAAATTTCTAGATTCTTTTTTCTCATAGGAATGGGTGCTAGGCTGGCCTGTGGGCAGTTGAGAGGCAATGATTATTTTTCCTGTGGCTGAGTTTATTTCTGGCATTTGCCCCACACAATAACGGGATATTCTAGGTCCTAACTGAATGAGTCAGGTCGGACTTGAAAGAGGAAAAATTGACATCCAAGTACAGAGAATCCAAAGTGCTACAAATAGGGATTACTTTTCAGTTGGCAGTACTTTAAGGTGAAGGGAAAATAGAGATGGGATCAGAGTTCAGCAGAGAATACAGGAGTCTTGAGTGATTGTCTGGAACACTAAGTGGGAACTGAGAGTTCTCTTGGGTCCGATGATTCAAGACATAGGTGAGTCAAAGAAAATGTAATGTGGACAGTGTTCGAGCTAGAGCAGTGGGAGTCAGGAATTCAGAGAGATTAACAAGACATCTCTGAGTGGCCTTAGGATAAGACTATTACTGTTAAGCAGGTTATAATTTCATTTAGAATAATGAAAACAATTTATATCAAAAATGATACAAGTTCGGCCGGGTGTGGTGACTCGTGCCTGTAATCCCAGCACTTTGGGAGGCCAAGGCAGGCAGAATACGAGGTCAAGAGGTCAAGACCATCCTGTCCAACATGGCGAAACCCCGTCTCTACTAAAAATACAAATATTAACTGGGTGTGGTGTGCGTGCCTGTAGTCCCAGCTACTCGGGAGGCCGAGGCAGGAGAATAGCTTGAACCAGGGAGGCAGAGGTTGCAGTGAGCCAAGATTGAGCCACTGCACTCCAGCCTGGTGATAAAGGGGACTCCGTCTCAAAACAAGCAACAACAACAACAAAAAATAATAAAAGTTGAAGTCCTATGTGACATAACAGGACAGATTTCACTTATCTAGGCATTTTCAAATCTGTGTATCTGAACAACAGTAGCTCATTAAACTTCTTTTCCATGATAATCAATGTGAATTTAAATGTTATCAGCACAGCTGGGGATGGTGGCACATGCCTGTGGTCCCAGCTACTCAGAAAGCTGAGGCAAGAGAAAGATTACTAAACCCAAGGTTTCAACGACATAGTGCACTATGACCATGCCTGCAAATAGCCACTGCACTGCGGCCTAGGAAACACAAGGAGACCATGTCTCAAAAAAAAAAAAAAAAAAAAAAGTTGCCAACAATAAGCAGTTAAAATCCCTCAAGTTAGCAGAAAGTTAAGTTCTTAACTGACACCTTTAAAGGGTTTGAAAGTATTTCAACATTTGTGAAAATACCACTTTTTACTGAGTTACTCTCAAGGACATGAAGTCAGATACTTTCCTCCACATACCTGTTACTTTTTCTTTTCATAAGCCATCATTTTATATAAAACATAGAGTATTTAATGCCCCCTCATCTAGTCAACACCTATCAGTATCTTCTTGATGTATCAGTATGACAAGCATTCAGTTCAGTGCTATCAGGGATGTAAAGATATATGACATATGGTCCTGGTCTGTAGGACTTTGGAAAAAATATTATACTTTGACTGGAGATGGGACTGGATTACAGGGTTATGTGGCAGAATTCCATTTCTTCTGGAAAAGATGATGTTTGCTAGGACTAACAGCAGACTTAACAGAAAAACAAATCACACATCTTCAATAGTAGCAGTTAAAACTTCAAAGTGCCAAAACTGTTTACGTTCACAGGAAAAAGAAGACTAAGGAAACTAATGATCTTCTATATGCAGTTCAAAAGGAGGCCTCTCAAATTACCAAGGTGTCATGAGTTGAGGAGATATAGAGGACTTTATCATTTATCATACTTATCTTTCATGAAAGCATTCATAAATCACAATAATTGTTATCTATTTTATTCTTTATGCAATGCCTACTCTTCCCATTTGACTGTGAGTCCCAGAAGGATACAGACCACATCTGCCTTGTTCATCGTTGCACAATCAAGCCTAAAAAAAAATTGGAACATGGCAAATAGCCAAGAAACATTTATTGAATGAATAGAATTTGGGCTAAATTTCAAGACTGTGAGTATGACATGAAGGACGCCCAGATGAACTCTCCAAGTCCACAGTCGCTGAGAATTGAGTTAAGAGCAATATCATATCTCATTGAACTTGAGGTCATCCCGTACTGAAAGACGCCAAGAGACCAGATTGGTTTCACAACCTCTAGAAGACCTTGATCCTTTCCTGATCACCCATGCCAGTGAGCACACAGGGATTTCCTGAGGGACCTTTGAAATGAAGAACATTTCATGGCAGAGGGTCACCCTTGACATTCTGCCTCATGACACTGTAACAAAGCCATTTAGCCAGGCAGCTTTAGAGAGGGAGCTCAGCCCAGACTATTTTCTATGCTGTGTCAGATTCAACTCCATCATGGATCAGCATATTCAGGTCAACGAACACTGCCCTTCAACCTGTTTGAAGCATTTTCTAGTTCATTCTTGTTGGGGAACAATTGCATTCTTTCCACTTTAAATTAGTTTCTCTATTGTGTTTTAACACCGAGTTTTTATGTAACATTCTAGTAAGATCTTCAGACACCCCAGCGGGGGTTATATTACACATAATATTGTTGCTTAGCTGACATCAGTTTTGGACCCCTGCCATTTGGATATAACTTCTCATTTTTGCCCTTCAGATGAACTGTATATAAATAGACTCAAAATAAACTCATTATGGAGATGGAAGTTGAACATATGTCTGAAATGTCACAGATTTCTTTGTAGCCACTGTAAGATTGTCTATAGATTACCATTTTTATTTTCAATAATAAAAGCTTTTACTTTGAAGCTAAGTTCTAGAGTTTAAAGCACAGCTCACCAAATTTTTGTTTGACACAGAAACACCATTTTTTAAAGTCTTATTTTCTGCCAGTGGAGTACCACTGGGAATTTTATAATAGTTAAATGACAAAAATTCATGTCACAACTCTCTTAACACAAATAGCTTTTTCAAGAGTTCAGCAACAATCTGGCTTTATTTACCCATATTCAAGTGTCAAAGATAATATAAATCGAACATGTTCTAATGTATATGTGTACAGAGTCCTCAGTATAAATGTGTTCAACAAATAATTGTAAATGGAATCAATTTTTAGGAAACAAGAGGAAACTTAAATGTTTGGAATAAAAATTTTGAGCTAAGACCATATAGGCTCCAAGTTTAGACTAACTGATTAATCTGTGAGCTATAAACTCATATTAAAAGATGGTTTGCGGTTTAAAGAAGCTTAATTAGTCAGAGTTGTCTATATTTTACTTTGGTAATAAATACCACCAATATCACAGTGTCATAATAACAAAAGTTTATTTCTCACTCAGATAAAGGCCACTGTCCAGGTAACATTGATGTGTGGCATTTCCTTCTCAACACCCAGTTTCTGGCATCACTGGAACAGAAATAATCATGGAGACACCCACATCAGCTCCTCAGCAGCTAAGTCTCAAAGTAAGTCTTTTTTTTTTTTTTTTTTTTTTTTTTTTTGAGACAGAGTCTCACTGTGTCGCCCAGGCTGGAGTGCAGTGGCACGATCTCGGCTCACTGCAAGCTCCACCTCCCAGGTTCATCCCATTCTCCTGCTTCAGCCTCTCGAGTAACTGAGACTACAGGCACCCACCACCACGCCTGACTAATTTTTTTTATATTTTTAGTAGAGACGGGGTTTCGCTGTGTTAGCCAGGATGGTCTCGATTTCCTGACCTTGTGATCTGCCCGCCTCTGCGTCCCAAAGTGCTGGGATTATAGGTGTGAGCGTGCCCGGCCAAAGTAAGTCTTTTAACTCCCGGTCTTGGACCACTGTGCAAGACGAATCGCAAAGTCCCATGCAATGCAAAGGGGCTAGGAAATGTAGTTTCCCTAATACAAAAAGGTGAGGAGAACTGGTGACATTGAACACTAATAATAATAATGTTTACCTCAAAACTCCATCAAAATAAGACAAGTTTATTTGAAACTGCCCCTCTCTGTACTGGGTTGAATAACATTCCTCAAAATTTATGTCTACCAGGAACTTCAGCATAGGATCTTTTTGGGAAATAGGGTCTTTGAAGATGTAGTTAGTTAAGATGAGGTCATACTGCTTTAGAATGGGCCCTAAACCCAAAGACTGGTGTCCTTATAAGAAGGTCATGTGAACATTTAGAGAGGCACACAGGGAGACTATCTGTGACAACGGAGATAGAGATTGAAGGGATGCATCTACAAGTAAAAGAATGCCATTGATGACCAGCAGCCCCCAGAAACCGTACATGGAACAGATTCCCCTCACATCATCCAGAGGAAGCCAACCTTGTCAAAACCTTGACTGCAGAATTCTAGCCTCTAGAACTATGAAAGAATAAATTTCTGATATTTTAAACCAGGAAGTTTGTGGTAAATTGTTATGGCAACCCTAAGAAATTAATATACCACCCCCTCCAAAACAAAACAAAAAAAGTGGTAGGTAGACAGTTTAATCACTTCTCACTTGTTCCTGACCTACAGACAAGTGCAGAAACACAGTCACAGCAGCTCCCCTTAGGGGTTTGGCTTTGTTTTAACTCAGGATATTCATTTTGAAGAAATAGTCATAAAATACATTACACTGAACTATTTAAACTCAACGGGGCATCATTTAATGTTCGACCAAAGGACCCATCTGCTTTCCTTAGGTTAATATTCTGTTAAAGTATTTGTTCTGGAACTCTGGAAATTTGTGAAGAATTTGAAGTCTCCAGGGAAGCTAAGAGCATTTAGAATGGAACTAATGGTCTGTACATTTCATTGTATTTTTACTGCTTCAGTAGCAATGTAGAGGATAGGCATATTGAGTTGGGGTTAGAAACTAGGGTTAAACACTTAAAAGAATGTCAGGCATTCTGTGCCAAGGTCACCATTTAGCAATTTCACAAATAACTAAATGGAATGCCAAAAATAGGTTATAATAAAAATCAGGTCAATGAGAAGACAGAAATGAGGAACTTAAATTATTTCTTTCTTTTAAAGATATATCAGACATCTCGTAAGATACATCTCTCTTCTGGAGAATACTTTATTCTCTACTCCAGTTGCAGTATTCCAGCAATAAGTTAAATCATGCCATTTCCAGAGTGTCTTTAGCCTGTTTT
This sequence comes from Macaca fascicularis, assembly GCF_037993035.2. NCBI lineage: Eukaryota > Metazoa > Chordata > Mammalia > Primates > Cercopithecidae > Macaca > Macaca fascicularis. The sequence goes on from NC_088385.1 coordinate 94,771,513, forward strand.
GCTTTCCCAGGATCACTCTCTCCTGATTGTTTGCAATGAAGCAAAAATAAACGACAAAACACTGCAATTTCTATTACATCAATTTATTGATGTTAATACTTAGTTTCACTTTGCAAATGCAACCACCTTTGAAGCATGCTTATTGTTCTTTTCTGCATCTTATTTCAAGCTAATTTCTATCAGTGTAGGTATCTGAGCTTTTGTGGCATATCTAGTTAGATGAAAGAAAAATCACTGAAGTGGTCTACTGCAAAAATGAAATACATTCAGGCATTATCTGTGTAACACTGCCATTTGTACCTCTAAGGGCCTAATTCACTTCAGCAATGTTCCACGAAGGGCATTGGCCAATGTAAAAAAATCTGTATCGAGGATTATAGTCAAATATATAATTTTAACATATCCAAATGGATGCATGGATAATTACTGAATCTGTAATAACTAATATCATCATATCTTGAAAGGTAGGATTTTCATGCTTATATCTCCAACAAATTGACATTGTTTTCCTTAAGAATGAATTGATTTTATATTACCACAACTGGACTAAAATAGACTGAAATGTTCTTTGCGATGATTGTCATTAAGTGAAACAAGAACATTAAAATGAGTAGGTAGGCAAGAAAACAGCCCTCTTATCTCTCTGTAGAAGATAGTACTTACTTGTTTTGGAATGTAAAGACCAGAAACGGTATCAACTTTCTTGGTATAATTCACATACCTAGGTGATTTATGTTTTTCCAATTTGCAGAGAATTCAGTTGTTCTTCCATTTCTTCCAATCTTTCAAGTGCACCCTGGGTATTTTTTCATCATTTAATAGAGTCTGATTGTTTTTACTCACATGTCAATACTGTCCAAAAGTTTGTTGAAAATATTCCTTCAGAATTTGGATCTGCTGAAGTGAAGAGACCTGATTTCAGCTCCACCAGATGCAGAATTGTGTTTTGTTTTTTTTTCTGGTTATCACTATCACACAGCTTAAAACATGTATGCTTTTCAGAATGTAGTTGTTCAGGCAAACTGTCAGATGTATGAATTCAGTATTGGTATATGCAAGCACTGTAAACTTTTCTTTAAGGAGTAGATGGGAGAATATGTTTAAAATATTAGGAAGCCTAGGCTATATATTCAAGTCATCTGAGCAGCTATGATTCTCAGGTGGAAGTGTTATAATATGTTAAAAACATTTTGCTTTCCTCACTAATGATTTGTTCCTTTTAAATTCAAATTTGAATAATTTTTCATGTATTATTATTTCTGTTAAATGTATACAGTATTTAAGATGGATAATTGGTGGCTGTATTTGTTCTGATATCTTATGGTCTAAATTATGAGGTACCAAGATTGTTTCTCTGTTTATTTTTTCTAATTATGTTTAGAAATGCTGTAATAAATATGCAGTAGTGATATAAAATTAAGAATTATGTCAAAGATAATATAAAAGCCATTACCTATGAACTCATGCATGCCTCATTTTGTATAAGTTTTATTTAGTGATCTCTTGTTCACTTAGTATCTTGTTAAATGCTGATATCTCAGTCTTTCTGAAGCCCTGAAATGGTAACTGTAGCAGTTCAGAAAATGTCTTTCATTTCGATCAATAAAAAACTTCTGTAAAAAAAAAAATGTACTGAATAGACAACTGTTCCACATTTATGCTTATTAAAAACTGACATAAACAAACACAACCTGTACAAAAAATAACCCAAATCCCATGTCACTTTGGAACAGTAATCTTGAAAGACATTGTCGCCTAGGACCCCCTCTTCTTCTGCCATGGCCACGTCTTCTTCCTCTTCTTCTGCCTCAGCCTCTTCCTGCAAGAGCTTCCCTTTTCTTAGATTTCACCTTAGGTTCACCATCCACAAGTCGTGTATCCAGAGGTAAACCGTATGGTAGAATAAAATATCAAATGTTATTTCTTCCAGTACTCAGTGTTTCCAGCTGTACAGTTTCTTTGTTCTTCAGGGTCATTTTCACAGCTTTACGATTTGTATTCATGCTGACATCCAGACCACTGGATCAGTGGGTTCCAGTGATTAATCTCCCTGAACGGTGATGGCATCTGAATGAAAATAACTGAACCAAATTGCACTGAAGTTTTTGAAATACCTTTGTAATTACTCAAGCAGTTACTCCCTACGCTGACGCAAGGATTACAGAAACTGATGTTAAAGAGGTGAGTGAATTCAACTACATGTTCTGGGGACCTGGAGATAGATGACTTTGCAAATGGAAAGAGGTGAAAATGAAGAAGAAAGCTGTGTTGAAACAGAAATACAAGTCAAAAGGAACAACAATTACAAAGAACTGTGCAGGAAGGAAAACTATGTATCAATTTAGAATGGTTGAGTTACATTAAAATAAACCAAATATGCTTTGTTAAAGTTTAAATGTACAGCCATAGTTTGAGTATTTTTGGCTTACATGCCCTCAAGTAAAGGGAAAGCTGAAATAATTAATCATATTTGAAAATCATATTTTATTGTATTTTGATTAGATATTAAATTCTGTTTTATTATAAATTGTACTATGTTATTTTATGACATGCAAACTTATGTATGCTATAAATTTGGACTGCGACAGACCACTTAGGTCCAACTTCAAGCAGATATGCATTTTTTATGTCATATTAAATATTTATTTTCTTCAGACTGACTTCGGAGTAATTCTTGAGCCAGGAGGGGAGGAATTAGTGTTCAAATTGCTGAAATCTTAGGTCAAAATGCTACAGAAAAAAATCACTATGTAAAAAACAATGGCTTAGAGGCAGTCACTCCTTGCCTGCAATTCCAACAGTTGAGGTTTCATGCCTCAAGATATAGTGACAAGAGTTAGGTGAACCAGAAATTGAGGCAGTGAAGATTTTTACAGGGAAAGAAACAAACTGTGGGTGTATGGGAGCAGGGGAGGAGGGTGATAGACTGGGGAAATGATGAAGGTTATTTTGGAAGCCCACAAGGAAGTGGTCTTGGGAAACCTGGAGCCACTGGGAGATTCAGAAGGCCAAGGGGATCCAGCTTATATTTTGGAGACAGGGTGCTGGGAGCGAAGGTCAGGAGCCTGGGAGGCAGGGGAAAACTAGAAGGGGACCCCAGGTGAAGAAGGGTATGGGATGGGGTGCAGAAGTCCATGGAGATGACTGGCAGATCGACTGTTTTTGTTTTGTTTTGTTTTTAAATGCAAGTTGACATTTTATTAATATATTATCATCAATATATTAGCATAACTGTTGTGGTTGTAAATGGTGTAACCGTCACCTTAAAAATCAGAAGCAGGACAAAAACATATGACTACCATTAGTTAACATTGTTCTGAATTTTCTAAATGAACACATTCAGAAAAAGAGATCTGCAATATAAAAATTGTAAATATTGCCATTATTTTCTGAAACTGTTTACCTAGAGGATCACTTATAAATAATTTACTAAGAAATTTAGGAACAAAACAATCACTCAAATCAATGGATATGAAAAAGATACCACTATTTCTATAATGAAAATATTTATGAGAACAAACTATGAAAATAGAGGAAAGTATGAGAATAACTAATTTTCAAAGATACTAGTAAACCAAAATAATTAAACCATTGTAATACTGATGAATTCACAGACAGATCAGGAGAACAGTATAGTGTGTGTATCTACTTCTGTATCACTTCTAGGTATCCATGTATCTTTCTATATGCAAGATATATATACATGTATCTTGCACCTGATGGATAAGGAAGGATCTGGAGCTTCTGCCCAGAATAAACACAGCAGACACTATTTAAAGAAGCAGTGCCCTGCCCAGAGTCAAAAAACATTAATTCTATGGAGAAGTTTATTCAAGTGAAATAGATAAATTTCAATTTTTAGTTTGCATGTTTTTGAAATCAGTAAGAAGTTTCATTGGAAACTGAGAGTCAGATATACATGTAGAAATGTTGCTGCCTACATCACTCTGCCAACAATCAGGCATGGGAATGGCCAAGTCTTAACTTGGAGTGGGGAGAGTGATAAAGTTAAAAACGTTTAACAGAAGTTTTTCTTACATTTTTTTCTCAAAAATGAATGTTTTCTTCCCATGTTACAGAAATGTTATATACTAATATTTGGTTTATTCTGTGAGTTTTCAACTCTGACTTTTATGTACTGGGCTTGTATATAGTCTACTTGATCATATCTCTGTCTCATCTCCCCACTAAAAATAAGAATTCTTAAGGTCAAGAATGATTAACAAGATTGATTCTTTGCCTCAAGCATTATAGGACTTTTTATTTTAATATCATGATATTGACAGTAGTGCTCGAACTAATTGGAGTAAAAAAAATTGACTTATCTGGCTCTTAGAATATTTTACAGAACTATGCAACAAGAGTAAATTAAAATATTTTTGAATGAATTTTGCACAACAGTTACTGAGGATGTAATTATGAAGGCAAACATAGTGCCTGCCTCCCTTGATTTTAGAGTCTAGGGAAGATTTTAAAACCCAAAATAAATTAAACATACTTATCTCTACTCTTTGGAGATAGCTCTCTAAACTGCTCTATTTGCGCTAATTGTAGGTTAACAGAATATAATACTAAATACGGTGTTCATTTCTTTCCATTCCTTATCAGATTATCTCTTCTAGAATTTATTTCCACACTGTTTTATCATATCAGTGAAGTGCTTTTTGAGATTCAGTAACTAATACATGACAGTTAAAGAAAATTAATGTATACTATACTATTTAATTTCTAACCTATCAATACCATTTAATTTGAATTGCCTTTAAGGCACTCACAAATAATAGACCACCTACCATTTAAATTTCATCTCAGCCTCCAAATATAATTAAGAGAAAAGTAAGAACAAAAGTTGATTTTCCCAGAATCTGGGAACAACTTACAATGTTAGCATTATCAATGTTAAACATGATACTATATTATTAGTATTTACTTCTTTACACTATGTGGCTATGCTATGTACTCAACCTACTATGCTGCTATAACCAATGCAAAAGTCCCTTTATGCAGCCTTTTCAAAGCATTAAAATTCAAATCCAAACCATTAAACATTATGTTTCATGTTTGCCTACATTGTATTTGTTGTATTGTATATGTATATGTTGTATTGCCTAATTTGCAATACAACAATTAAAAACCATAAAATAGTGATGAAAATCTATAATGAAAAGAGTTATTTCCCTCTGAGATTTGACTAATATTATGACAATCTGCTTTCTTGTTACTATACATTTTAAAGGAAGTGATGTGTCTTGTGCCAGCATTTAAAAACTCTCCTTTGGATTCCTACCAAAAATAGTACTTCAGGCTAAACCTCAAGGACAAAAGTCAGTTAGTAGATTTGTTGAAATAGAGTTTAATATTCACATTAGTTGAGGCTCCTTTTTGATAGGTGATATAATTCTAATATAGTCTCATTAGAAAGTTACAGTAAAAGAGCACAGCACGACTTGCTGAGAACAACAACTCAGAGTTGTTCTCTGAGAACAACTTGGGAGATATCATAGAATATTATACTTTCTAAAATATTCTTGAAAATAGTAAAGAATCTAATTTTAATGTGGGATGAGGAGTGAGAAAAGAACAAGTAATATTTTACCACTGAAATTCAGAAACATATTAATTTTTTATTCTATAAAATTAGGCATCTATTTTGCTTTAAAATTTTTAAGTACATATAAGTTCTAATTGCTGAATATATTGTCCTAAATATTCTATTGTTAAGAGAATCAGTATTTTCCCATTTCTGTGGGTAAAAAGCATGGGCAGAAACACTGCACCAATAAGAAAGCACAGAGAAATATAAGCTTTCAGGATGCTAGGACTATTGCAGACACCTGAGACAAATCCAAATCACATCTTCCTGTGAGGATACAGAAAATGAGAAATTGATGTAGTTTCTTCCACTATCAGACAGATTATTGAAACTAGAGCCCAGGAACAGGCACTAAGAAATCATAAGCAAACAGCAAGCAACAGCCTGCTGTTAAAATATCAGCAACTAAAAATCTTAGAAGTTCAAACTTGTTTCTGTTAGGGAGTTATCTGTTTGCCTGCTAGGTAATGGAAATTTTTGGAGAAAATTTGCACATATGCCAAGTGCCACCATCCTTTGGCATACGTATAAATCTAAACTACAACACAGATGTCAAAAGTCAAAAGTCTGCTATAAAATGGGTGTCCATATAAGTCTCATCTTACAAATGCAATGGAAGCATCTCTGGTTGAAGTTAGAGCATGTCTCCCAAGGTAGCTTACGATACTCATAATGCAAACTTAAATGTATCTGTCCTTGCTAAATCTTACTGTCTTGGTTACAAAGATACTGCAAATTCAATCCATAGTGAGTAAATGAAATTTATGAAATAAATGTAGACATGGATGCCCTGCAATATTTAACAAAGATCATTAATCTCCTCTCCAAAAAGGCAAGGGCACATGATACTTCTGAAACAGATTCTAATCTTATCCACATGTAACATTCAACTAAATTAAAACAAACAAATAAAAAAAAACAAATTTTAAAAAATAGTCAAATAACCAGTATTCCTTATAGAGAACAAATTATCAAACATTTTTTAGGAGACAGCCATACAGAGAATAAAGGACTCCAGTATTAAGTGAATTTCTGAAATGAATAGTAAAAGGGTATCAATATAAATCTACACATTTTAAAAATTATTGCAAAACATTAGCTTTTTAGAGCCAGCCTACCAGGACTTTCAGTGTGTTGTTTAGTCTGACCCATCCTAACCCATTTATTAAAAATCTGAATAATAGACTGGGTAAAGAAAATATGGTACATATATACCATGGAATACTCTGCAGCCATAAAAAATATATATATATATAAGATCATGTCCTTCGCAGGGACATGGATGGAGCTGAAGGTCATTATCTTTAGCAAACTAATACAAGAACAGAAAACCAAATACTGCATGTTCTCACTTGCAAGTGGGAGCTAAAAATTGAGAACACATGGACACATAGAGGGGAACAACACACACTAGGGCTCTTTGGAAGGTGGGGAATAGGAGGAGGGATAGGAGCTAGAAAAACAACTAATGGGTACTAGGCTTCATACCTGGGTGATGAAATAATCTATACAACAAACCCCTATGACACAAGTTTACCAATAACAAACCTGCCAATTGTACCCCTGAACTTAAAATAAAGGTTAAAGTAAAATAAAATAGAATCTGGCTAGTCCAACCCACAAAGGCAAAAGATAACCAGTCAAAGCATAAATGCATAGCCATATCAACCACTTGCTCCCTGTATTCCAGCTCATTTGTATGAATATTACCCCTAGTTTTTCAATTGCTCCAAGGTTCACTCTGACTCCTTTACAACAAGGGCACTATCTTTTGACAATGCAGTTTGGTCAAGTACTATGTCCGACCTCAGATTCCTCTCAAGGATGACCTTGAGTCTCCCCTCATGGCCACGCATCACAACTACATATGACATCTACAAAATCCTATGAGACTGACAGCCTGGAATGCTCCTAGCCTACAAAATAGGATTAAATACTACTTCTGTGGATCGAGGTGACCCCAAGGGTCTCATTGCTCTGGGAGGAAATATTGACACAGTAGTGCTAGTCCACTCCTTGGAGCTGGTGTGTATCACTTCAGGAGGGCAAAGAAGAAGCGTCTCTTCTTATATTCTGTGCAATCCTGATAAATAACATGTACTGTTTCTCTCGCAGCACAAGGCCATACCTAGGTATGATGGACTTTGTAAAGGAGTATGTAACTGCAGAATCAGGTAAAGCAAAGGGGAGAAAACAGATATGGGAATAAGAAGAAACTAGCAAACTGTCCCAAAGGCATTTACTGTTTATGAGGCACTTTGCATGTACTTACTTAATATTTAGCATAACCCTGTTAAATAGAAACTATTAGTATGATCCCAAGTAACTTGTTCAAAGGTTCAATAATAGAAAGTGGAAGACTCAGAATTCAAACTCAAGAGTCCATGCCCTCTGCATATGTCTGTATATGTGAGAGATGTATTGTGAGAGATGTAGATGTAGAGAGGGCTTCACAGCCCTCTCATGTCTTATTACCCTCATGCTCAGGAAGTTTTTGTGCTTTTTAACCCCTCTGAGAACATCTGGTAATCCTGCCTTCTACAAAGAGGACAACCATGGGATCTGATTCTGGCTGAGAAATGGGGTGTGGGAAGACTGGAGTCAATGACCCATTATATTAACAAACACCACGTCCTTGTGCTGAAGTTATAGAAGTAAGAGGTTGCACTGGGAGCTCAATTTTAAGGCTTTAGTAAGCACAATAGCCAAATCTAATGGGCTCCCTTATGTTTGCAGATCTTAACTCAAGGACAGCAATAGAGCTGATGTTCCACGCGTCTCTTTGTTGTCATCATTGACAGTTTGCTTGCCTTACTCAAAACGCTGCATCCTAAACATTAAGAGATATAGAGCTTGGCCGGGCGCGGTGGCTCAAGCCTGTAATCCCAGCACTTTGGGAGGCCGAGGCGGGCGGATCACAAGGTCAGGAGATCGAGACCACAGTGAAACCCCGTCTCTACTAAAAATACAAAAAAAAATTAGCCGGGCGCGGTGGCGGGCGCCTGTAGTCCCAGCTACTCAGGAGGCTGAGGCAGGAGAATGGCGGGAACCCGGGAGGCGGAGCTTGCAGTGAGCCGAGATCGCGCCACTGCACTCCAGCCTGGGCAACAGCGTGAGACTCCGTCTCAAAAAAAAAAAAAAAAAAAAGAGATATAGAGCTCATTTGCATCATATGTTTACTGGCCCCTGAGGGTCCATTCTGGAACTAGGTGCAAAGATTAATGCATATACCACACTTTTTTTATCACACCATTTTGCCCAGATCCCTTATCATAAAGAAGAACCAGTTAGGACGCAATCACAAAATCTGATACTCAACCACGTGAAAGAATAAGAATAAAGCAAGAGTCAGAGAGAAAGTATTCCATTTCCCTGAGAAGCAAAGATGACAGGATTTCATCTAACCATTGAAAGAAGATTGTTGGCTCAGTGTTGTCTAGCAGCTTGGTGGACCAAGCCTTGACTAAGAGAACTCAATTGCTCTTTAACAACAAAGTTGTAGGAAGATAAACATCAGAGTCACTGATTCTAAACCATTACACATTATTCCTTTCTTTCCTGCTTCTGTGATTCCAGTTCTATATCTCAATGACTGAGTCACATCTAAACTATGCCTAATTTTGATGACTCATTTTAAATGAGATACTCTGCTTCTCTTAATAAAGCACCTTTTTTTTTTCTTACTTCTCCTCACCACGTAATGTGAGTTCATTACACTGAAATCATTTTCTGTTTTCTTCACTACTAAATACTCATTGTCTATAACAGTATCTAGCCCTCAGTAGCGTAAGGGAGGAAAAAACACTTTCTTAGACAAAAGGGTAGACCCTTCTAGGCTCCTTGGCTGGGCTGGTCTGTTAATTAAATTGACATGAGACAGGTTAAAAGAAAAAAAAACAACAATGTGAATTACATATGTATGCACAGGAGTCCCATAGAAATATGTGGCTCAAAGAAGCAGCCAGATGATTGAAGCCTTTATATCATCCTGAGCTACAGAAAGGAATAGGAATTTGGGGTTTCTGAGGGGGAAGTGGAGGCAAATTATGTGAGAACCAGGGAAAAATGTATAGTAAGTAAAAGTAGTTTTTTATGTAAATAAAAATTTCTCTGGTGATAAAAGTTGTCTTCACCTGAGAAAGAGTAGCTCTCTTCCTGGTTTATGTATGTTTATTACCTTTACTAAAGAATATTTCCTTTATACATGTAAATAAAGGGGGAGAGTGACACTTCATTTTAGGTAGCTGAAGAGAAGTAAAGAGCTTTTCCTGCTTTGGCTGGTTTTCAATTTCTTTTTGCTCAAAGTAAGCAGTATGCTGAAGTGACAAATTTTGAGGTGGCATAATCTGATCTCCTACAGTCATATTTTGGGGTGGTATGTCTTGAACTATCATTTGCACCCTATAAATAATTGTATAGAAAAAATGAAGGCTACCACAAACTGTAATTATGGATGAGATGCTCCTCTAGGTATAGTCTCGGGCTTTTCGGATTGCCAACAGGCATTGTTTCCTGCCAGATGTATTTTCCAAGGAAAAGAGAACCTTTCCATTCATGTATGATGAATAGCTTGCAATCCAGAATTACTCAAAAATAACAAGCCCTGACACTAAGCACATACAAGTGAAAGAAGTAAGGGCCAAAAGTCTGCTCCTGCATCCCTATAATTGCTTAACACACCCTTTAAAATGAAGGGAGAACCCTGTTTGCTAGCGCTCTCTCTAAAAGTTTAGATGTGTTGCTGAACAAATAGAAAGCATGAACTAATTGACAAAGAGTAGCTTCTAGGCAGTAATACTACAATTCCTTTTATGAAAAATAACAGGTGAAAGAAGCATTTGATTGTTATTTTCAAAAGGAAAATGGACAATTGCCATAAATCGGAAAATGCCAACTGGTCTATTCATATTGATTTATCAACTATTGAAATATTTTGCAGTTGTGACCTTCAAAAATTGGTGGACAAGAGTATACCATTTCTTAACATGAACACCCGTGTTATATTTTATACTTGTGATTCATTTAGTCCAATATTTCAACATATTTATACATACAGTTACAATACTTTAACTGATATGTTAATGGTGACTATCAGTTACTAAAAAAAGTTTAAAAGGTTTTATTTTTATTGACATTATGTCACCACAAAAATTAAAATTTAAGTACAAATTGTTCTTTCAGGTATCTGATATAATTAATTATCCAGATAAATTCATTACTATAGGTTCTGAATAGCTAAAGTCATGCTTTAACATGAGTCTCCAAATATTTGAAAACACATGTGACCAGATAACATAAGAAAATATTGATAGAGGGAGGAAAAATATTGATTCTGATGCTGCATATACAACATGAAAAGTGTGTGAGCTTGAACAAATCACCCAAATTCTCTGAGCCTCAGATTTCTTAACTATCAACATGAGGTAACTTCTTGAGCTTGGTTTTACAGGAGGCTATGAGAATCCAATGCAAACATTCATATGAATGTTCTTTATAAAACATCAAAGAGTAATATAATTATTGGTTTCTACAGCTTCTATTTAGTTTCCATTACTATTTCTCATTACCTGTATGAAAACAGGCAATTCTATCATTCTTCTCTGCTTCAGTATTGTGTATTTCATATTGGAGCCTTTCCTACTGCACAATTCAGTAATTATTATCTTTGTTCCCATTATTCTGTTGAGACTCTGTAGCAATCAATATCTAATGAGTCTCCTTCTAACTAGAATAAACTGAAAACATGCAAATTACTGATATTCTTTCTATTATTTACCACCCTACTCAGGTAATCACCAGCATACTCTGAAGAATATCTTCTAAAAATTACATTTTCAATGATTTTCTTTTAAGGGGCTCACATATGAAAAGAACCTCAGAAGCATCTAGAGTCTTGGAGACTTTCACACTTCCCTTGGTTGCATTCTGTTTCAGTGGAACTATTAACCTCTAAATTGTTAGGGAAAGTAGAGAGCTGAAAACCATTTAAACAGATCTCAAAGAAAGACTAGTGGAATGGATGTCAACTGGTTGATAGTATAAAAGTAATTCCTGGTTGTACTAATGGAACTCCACTAAACTTTGAATTAGCAAATATAAACTCAGTGAAGATGTACACACTTAAAATCTTTGTTTCATATATTTTTAGTACAGCTATGAAAATTAAAATTGATTGATGCAAGTGGAAATAAATTTTTTATCAGTACAGAAGTGATAAAGAAGCTCCCATGAAAACCCAAATGGCAAAAGTAAATACAAACAAACAAACAAATAAACCTGCTAAAACTAATCCCAAAGTGCACTTGTGGAAGTGATTGTGAGACAGGATCATAAGCTTGTGGAATTTTTAAATATAAAGTTGTGGAGGTGGACTGATATGTGTGATTATGAATGAACATCTGTATCTTGGCTTGTCCAGACCAATTTATTTGTGAAATAGAAAACAAACCTGATAATCATCAAATTGGTTTATGACTTCCCTAATAAACTAACTGAATACTTGCTATGGAAGATAGTGTTAAATATGATTGTCAAACTCATAGTAGATGTCAGTTAATAGAAAATAATAAAATGAAATGTGTAATTACATATGTTAGAAGTATGATGATACTAAAGACTATGGAATAGTTTTAAACTTTTTTCCCAAGAATATATCTAACTAAAGCAAAGTTTCTAAAAATAACTTTTTCTTTAATTTGAATCAGAACTTTTCCCAATATAGAGGAATAAAGACTAGAATGATGAATTTAAACCATTAAAATTATCCGGTATGTCTAGCTAATTCACTTCATAGATAACAGAGAAAAAATCTATTCAAGGAAGGTCTAGGAATCACATTACCTCTCTTGAGTCCAGTGCTACTTCCATTACAATTTGCTGCTTAAATGTGTGTTTGTTAGTTTTTGTATTGCAATGTTTAAGGTAATGATATTTGATTATATTGTTTATAAGAAATTATTCTACAGACTAAGATAGTATCTCCATTTCTTCACCTAAAAAACAATCTATTATTTCAAATAGCTCACTTATTTTTACCAACATTCTCTTATTTCAGTTTGTTTTTCTTCTCACCTTAGAATTAAAATTTGTTAAAAGCCCACTGAAAAATTCTTTCCAGAATGCTTTGTTCTTGCAATAAATTTCCCTACCAGTACTATATATCTTCAGTGGAATTTCATGATTTTAGTTAAATAATCATTTCTAAGATTAAGAAGTTTAACAAGTAAATCAAATATCTTTAGGATTATCTTGTTCTCCATAATACAGAGGCATAGAATACAAGTTAAAAACTACCTGACACTTTCTAATTCTTTTTAAGACAGTCATTTTTATATTACTGACTCAATCCCTTTTGTTCTGATATCCTTGACGGATGATGATATAATAGACATATCCCCACAGTTATATGCAGAGTTATACCAAATTTATAGAGCAATAGTTGTAGATTTACCCTTTTCTCATCACCTTAAGAAAGCACAAATGGTGCTTTCACACCAATTGCCACATTCCAGGATATTTTGATAGATATGAGGCTCACTGGATAGATAGGTAGCTAGATAGATAGACAGACAGACAGATAGATGATAGAGATAGGTAGGTAGGTAGGTAGGTAGGTAGGTAGGTAGATAGATAGATAGATAGATAGATAGATAGATAGATAGATAGATAGATAGACAGACAGACAGATAGATAGAGATAATTTTCTAGAATGATAGTAGTTTCAGAAGGAAAAAGAGGAAGTATGGCAATAAAATCATGTTGGCATTTTATCCTTAATTATTAACCTTAGGAAAATTAGCTGATGACTAACAAGGAAGGACTGTTGCTTTCAGCAATGGTGGAATAAATGGTGCCGGGTTTCCCTTCACAGTAGAAATAATTATGCACTGGACCAATCATATAAGGCAAATGTTTTCAAGCATTAGAAATTGGCCAGTGCAAAACTGTGATCCTTGAAAGTAGGGAAACACTTTCAAAAGGTGAGCCCTATAATTTCCCAGCTTTTTATCCAAGACTGCCTTCTGGACCATGGTGTAGGGAAGCAGAGCAGAAGCAGAGCATGAAAGTTCTGCTTAGGTTAGGAGGCAAAGACTAAAGTTTGGGCTACTGTAGTGGCTAGAAATTGTGGAGCAAAGTTTTAAAGAATAGGAAAGTGACAAGGAGGAAACAAAAATATTCGCATGGAAATTCCTGTCTCTGAACCAGAGTTGGGCTAAGTTAGCACAGGGCAAGAATCCACAAGGTCTGGGGGAGAATGTTTGTTTTATAATGAGTAACTGAATAGAGCTATCAGAGATCATACAATGTTGGGAGATACTGTGGTTCCAGCCAAGTGAGCTCTTTGGGCATCCAGGTGAGATTTTCGGAAGGCCATGTTTCAGAATGAAGGCTTAAACCCTAGTGTAAGGAGCACACATTAGGACAAAACCAAAACCGATTACCTCCAATAAAGATAAAATCAACATAGAAGGATCAAAACTATTATCCGTTGTTAGTCAACAGAGGCATGCAAATTTAAAAGACATAAGATGCCTTTTTACAGGCTAGGAATAGCCAGAGTTAAAATGATTGTCAAAAACAAACACTGGCAAGGATGTAAGGCAACTGGAACTCTAATTTATTCCTAGTGGGAAGATGGTATGGTTTGGATTTGTGTCCTCATCCAAATCCCATGTCAAATTGTAATACCTGACATTGGAGAAGGGGCCTGGTGAGAGGTGACTGGATCATGGGGGCAGACTTCCCTCTTGCTGTTCTCATGATAGTGAGTGAGTTTTCATGACATGTGGTTGTTAAAAAGTGTGTAGCATTTCCCCCTTTGCTCTCTCTCTCTCCTGCCACCATGTGAAGACTTGCTTGCTGCTTCCTTGCCCTTCTGCCATGTTGTAAGTTTCCTGAGGCCTGCCCAGCCATGCTACCTGTACAGCCTGTGAAACTGTGAGCTTAATAAACCTCTTTTATTTATAAATTACCAAGTTTCAGGGTTTTTTTCTTTTTTCTTTTTTTTTTTTTTTTTGAGACGGAGTCTCTGAGTCTCTGTTGCCCAGGCTGGAGTGCAGTGGCGCGATCTCGGCTCACTGCCAGCTCCACCTCCTGGGTTCTTGCCATTCTCCTGCCTCAGCCTCCCCAGCAGCCCGCCACCATGCCTGGCTAATTTTTTGTATTTTTAGTAGAGACGGAGTTTCACCGTGTTAGCCAGGATGGTCTCAATCTCCTGACTTCATGATCCACACGCCTCGGCCTCCCAAAGTGCTGGGATTACAGGCGTGAGCCACTGCGCCCAGCCTCAGGTATTTCTTTATAGCAGTGTGAGAACAGACTAATACAGAGGGTAAAATGGAAGAACCGTTTTAGAAAACTATTTGTCATTTTCTGAAAAGTAAACATACACGGTCTTATAACTTAGCCATCCCACTTCTAGGCATATATCAAAAACAAATGAACACGTATTTCCAAAAGCCTTCTACAAAAATGTTTATTGTGACTTTATTCATAATTGCCATTCATATTTGCCCCAAAAATGGGAAAAAAAGTTAATAATAATAAATACATTGCATTGAATCCATTCTATATTCACTTAGTGAAATACTATTCATGACTTTTAAAAAAAGAATAAACTACCCATACATACAAGCAAGAACATAAATTAACCACAAAACTATAATACTGAGATAAAGAATTTGGGCATAAGTGAATATATACTGTATGATTTTATATTTATGAAGTTCAAGAGTAGGAAAAAACTAACCTATGATCTAGGTATTATAGCCTTTCTCACCTACGGTTTGGGAATTGCCTGGAAGATTAACACAGGAGAACTTTCTGGGAAAATGGAAATGTTCAATATCTTGATGTGATATTCATAACTTAATAATTGGTTAAAACTCCTCAAATTGTACACTTTCTATCTGTTTATCTCAACGTATGTACATTTTACCTTAATTTTTAAAGGGTAATATAGAAGGACTATAGAGAAAATTTTCATTAGTCAAAATGCCCTAAAAGAGCCTAGTAGTAAAAGTATGCTTCTGTCTTGTTATTTAAACAAAATTAGTAAGAAATAAAAGAAAAAATGGGATATAAGATAATAGAGATGGAGAAAGAGAGAAAATTCCTTTGGAGAAATGTTGAGATCTCAGAAGACAGGCTTTATATATGAAAGGAAAAATGACACCTTGGAGGCCAGAAGAAAAAGAGAAAAGAGTTGATTCTTCTTCAAAGGAGAAGGAATAAAACAAAGGAAATGCAATGCCAGGGGTATATCCCACTCAAAAAATAAGTAAGAGAAAGAAATACCTCTTAAAGCTTAGAAATTCAAAAGCTGAGGAGAGATGGTCTTAAAAAGTAATTGGCAACCTTAGGGTTCTAACTCAAAGCCTCATATACAGGATTCAAAAACATCAACAGCAACTTCAGCTCAGAAATCCACTATAAAAATTCCACAGTTAAAAAGTAAAATAAAGGAATGAGGGAAAGCCTTCCCTAAGATATTAGTTTCATATATATAAGCAATTGTAGAGCAAGAGTCAGTGAAAGCAGCAATTGTGCAAAACAAATGCCAGCTTGCATTGGGTGCAAAAGCTGCATCATGAAAGAGAGTTCACGTTTGTCATGATTTTGGCATGTCAAAGTTCAAAGAGGCTGTGTAAATAAAGAGATCTGAATATGCTATAATATATAAGAAAGCAATTTAATGCATTCTAATGTCTGGGACCTCTAGTCTTACAAATACATAAGTACCTCAAATGCCCCCATCTGAGAGAAGAGGTATTTTTCGTTTGATATTGTAAATGTACAGTGTCACTGGGTTCTTCAGACACGAAGTGAACATAAATCTAGAAATATATTATCTACTTTCCTTCCCTTGTACACACACAAAAAAAGTCCTTCCTATGACATTTAGCCAATGGTAATGTGCCAGCTCTTTCTTACTTTCTGCTCACAGCTTATTGACCATGGTTCATACTAAATGTAAGGGTGGTTATGTATTTCTCCCTGGGGACCTAGAGGTCAGGACACAAAATGAATTCTAGTCAATGAGACATTTTTCCAATGCCAACAAATTTATAACATGAAGACCAATAGTGGTTAAGATCACAATCTAGGGTCAGAGTGCCTGGGCTGGAATCCTGGCTCCATCATTGAACAACTGAGCAACCTTAATTTTTATATGCCTCAGTTTCTCATCTATAAAATAGAGATAACAATAATATCTATTGCATACAATTGTCACAAGGATACAAAGAGTTAACACCCATAAAGCATGTACCACAGATGCAGGGATATAGAAAGTGTTCAATATATATATATGTTGGGTTTAACAACTTGACTGTCCTTCAGCTGGGTAACCTTCTACCTAGAGTTGAAATGGTTGCTTGTTCTTGGCTGCAGTCTCTCAACCTTACTTTTCTGCTCAACATGAGAAATATTAAGCCACAAAAATATTTTTCTGAAAAAAATTCTGATTCACTAAATGTATTAATTTGAAATACCATTTTTCTAAAATTGAATTCAAACTCATTTTAATAGAAAAAATAATAATAGCAACAAACATTTGTATAGCTACCATATAATAAGCACTTGACATAAATTATTTCATTTAATTTTTACAATCACTAAGAGGAACAATTACTATCAATAACTGCATTTTATAGATGAGGACAACTTTGGTTGGAAGACTTTATAAAACAAACTATTAGAACAGTTCCAAGCACTATGTCACAACTGTGGTTATCACAGCTGGATTGTGTGTCAGTGACCAAGAGTGTCAAAGGATCTTTATTTCTGCTGAAGAAATAGCTTACCAGACATGGTAGTGGTGATGTGGGAACAGTCTCAACTCACCTAACTGTTTTAGTGGAAATATCAGTAGTTGACAGAGTGGAGTTGAGCTACTTATGATGAATTACTCATCACAAGTCATCAACTACGGAGATTGCAAACAACAATTAGAATTTGTCAATGCATGTAACAGACACTTTAAGACCCCCCCAGAAACTAAGCAGTGGCTGGAAAGGATGGAGAAATATGTACTTTTACGAGAGACTGAAATTCGAACCAAAGAATTTTAGGTTTAAATGTGATGTGGCCTGAGGACATTTGGGTCATAGATATTGTATGACAACTTAATCAGTTCTACTAATAAAGAATATATTCATCTACTGCATGCAGGCTTATTGCCAGAGTGTGCCAGCCATCCAAGATGAAGAATTAAGAAACACAGTCCTAAATAAAAAGCAGAGTATTACTCAGCCTAGTGTAAGCAGCCCAAAAGCCAGCAGCATTGCTTAATGGGATTATGTTTAATCTGAAAGGACACCACTAGAGATAATGTAAAACATCCAAAGGCCTGAAGTGGCAGTGAAATTATTCAACTCCTGGACTGGAGGAGCTTTTAATCAGGACCCCTGGAATACTGCAGCAATTTAATAAGTTTAAATTGGTTTCACTTGGATACATCCAGATTTGTGTTGCAGATGTTATTCCACCCAAATCTCCTACACAGGTTCATCAAAAAGGGGATCATGCCTAAGCAATCTGTGGAGATTAAAAAAGAAGTAAATGCCAAAACTCAAATCTAGAAAAAGAGGAAAGTGTCAGATAGAACAGTTTACCGAAGAATAATTCTATGAGTGTGCTGCCTTTACTGCTGCCTTTAGACTAAATAAAATGTCTGTAATGCTTAAGCTTACTAAGTCATTCTTTGTTTCAATTTATTAAATGTTTGTACAATATTTTAACATAAAACTGTTAATATATATACGTGAGATAAAACTATAAAAATCAACACAGTCAAAAATGGTAAATTGAAATGGGTTCAATAGAGGTGCACACACAATACGAAATGTATAGAGTGTAAATGTAAATGTAAAATATTGGTCTTCATGCAGAAGAGGGAAAAGGCAATTTTTGGGGGTCAGAGGTTCTGCATAAACAATCTCTGTCCTTAAGCTGTAGAACAAAATCAATTCACATCTATACTCCTAAAGTGAATTAGGATTTTAAATACATATCACCATGTATAAAAGAACTCATCTCCTTTCCAAACAGGGAACACTGAACAGGGCAAAAATTAGTTGATTAATTATTCATCAGCATTGCCAATGTTCTTACAAAGAAGGAAATACACAAAGCAATCACCTATATTTTCTCACTTTCACAAGGGCATTTGCTAAGTGCCTATTAAATGAATGTAACTAATCATGGTATATCAGTGCAAACTGTGAATAAATGCATCAAAAATCAAATCACCAATCCATTCAACCTGTAAAATCCAGCAGGTGGTCTGAAGAACATTTAAGAACAACTAATATACTGAGCAACCTTGATCATCCACTAAATAACCTTCAGCAAGAGCCTTAATTGTATGCAGGTGCAGATAATTGTACCCAAAATAGTTAAATGGCCACATCCAAAGGTATTAAATATACATAATTTTGAAATGAAGGATAGAAGAAAAAGAAACTAACTGTATCCCTAAGTTCTAGGACAAAATACATTACTCCAGATCATAAACAACAATGATTGCTAAGGCATTAACTTAGATCAGTCTAACACCAAAGTTAAAATTCTCACTATGTCCTTCTATGTAAAAAGCCATTGACTCTACTATGACTCTTCTTTAATCTTGTCTTACATCTCCTTTATGGGAGCCTTGTTCAAAATCTAACCATTCTAGTTCCCCCAATATCTACACTGCGATTAAGTTACCATTTGAAAGTACATTCCATGCTCATGGATAGGAAGCGTCAATATCGTGGAAATGGCCATACTGACCAAAGTAATTTATAAATCAATGCTATACCCACCAAGATACCATTTACTTTCTTCATAGAATTAGAAACAACTAATTAAATTTCAGGTGGAACAAAAAAGGAGCCTGTATAGCCAAGACAATCCTAAGCAAAAAGAACAAAACTGGAGGCATCACACTACCTTACTTTAAAATATACTACAAGGCTACAGTAACCAAAACAGCATGGTACAGCTACCAAAACAGATATATGGACCAATAGAACAAAACAGAAGCCTCAGAAATAATGCCACTCATCTACAACCATCTGATCTTTGACAAACCTGACAAAAAGAAGCAGTGGGGAAAGGATTCCCTATTTCATAAATGCTGCGGAGAAAATTGGCTAGCCTATGCAGAAAGCTGAAACTGGACCCCTTCCTTATATCTTATACAAAAATTAACTCAAGATAGAATATAGACTTAAACGTAAAACCTAAAACCATGTAAACCCTAGAAGAAAACCTAGGAAATACCATTCATGACATATAGGCATGGGCAGACTTCAGGACTAAAACACCAAAAGTAATGGCAACAAAAGCCAAAATTGACAAATGGGATCTAATTAAACTAAAGAGCTTCTGCACAGCAAAAGAAACTATCATCAGAGTGAAACAGCAAACTACAGAATGGGAGAAAATTTTGGCAATCTGTCTATCTGACAAAGGGCTAATACCCAGACTCTACAAGGAACTTCAACAAATTTACAAGAAAAAACAAACAACTGCATCAAAAAGTGGACAAAGGATCTGAACAGACACTTCCTGAAAGAAGACATTTATGCGGCCAACAAACATATTTTAAAAATCATCATCACTGGTCACTAGAGAAATGCAAATCAAAACTACAATGAGATGCCATCTCATGTCAGTTAGAATGGCAATCATTAAAAAGTCAGGAAACAACAGGTTTTGGAGAGGATGTGGAGAAATAGGAATGCTTTTACACTGTTGGTGGGAGTGTAAATTAGTTCAACCATTGTGGAAGATAGTATGGAGATTCCTCAAGGATCTAGAACCAGAAATACCATTTGAGCCAGCAATTCTATTACTGGGTACATACTCAAAGGATTATAAATCATTCTACTATAAAGACACATGCACACATATGTTTATTGCAGCGCTATTTACAATAGCAAAGACTTGGAACCAACGCATATGCCCACCAATGATACACTGGATAAAGAAAATGTGGCACATATACACCATGGAATACTATGCAGCCATAAAAAGGATGAGTTCATGTCCTTTGTAGGGACATGGATGAAGATGGAAACCATCATTCTCAGCAAACTAACACAGGAATGGAAAACCAAACACCACATATTCTCACTCATAAGTGGGAGTTGAACAATGAGAACACATGGACACAGGGAGGGGTACATCACACACCAGGGCCTGTTGTGGGGTGGGGGGCAAAGGGAGGGATAGCATTCGGATAAATACCTAATGTAGATGATAGGTTGATGGGTGCAGCAAACCCCCATGGCACGTGTATACCTATGTAACAAACCTGCATGTTCTGCACATGTATCCTGAACTTAAAGTGTAATAATAACAAAAAAGAAAGTACTGCAATGAGCCTTCCAGATTCCTGATGGTATAATACAAAAATATCTCTACCCACTTCTCCTCTCAAAAATCACCCCCCAAAAAATCAATGACCGAGGAAGGAAATACAAATCCACCTTGAAAAAAATTCTAGATGATGTCTGTAATTCCAAACTACAAAGTATGAAGACAGAAAGAATACAAGGAAGAGGTATAATTACTTAGCATAGAGGAGGAAGAGCAATCCTAAGTACCTAGAGAGTAGGTGTTTTGATGGATTTGACCTCAGCTGTTCCAGTTTCCTTATCAATAAAATGAAAATAATAATAGCATAAAACATTATTGTGATAATCAAATGAAAAAAGACATTTGGTGTGGGTATAGATATGGGGTATAGAGACGCTACAGAGAATCTCACTGCAGAAGTTTACTAGTCATATCAGAGTTGTTGTAAATGTAGCCCTTAAGCTCCTAAGGACCATCAAGGCTACTGATACAGATTTGGGAGCTACAACCATACAAATAACAGTTAAGGCTGTGTGGTGAGGTATGTGGGGTACGGAAGGAGTACAGCACATGGGACAAATAAACACTCAATAAGTTAAAATTAATTATAACAATATTTAAAGTAACAGTTACAATAATTAAAATTTGAGAACATAGGACCAGACACTGGACTAACCATCTTACATTTATTTATCCTTGCTTCTGGCAAAAGCTACGTTTGGTGGATAACTATTGTCCTGATTTTACTGATGAGAAAACTGAAGATCGTACAGTAAGTTTTTATTGCCATTGATATTATTGCCTTTCCAAGCTATAGCTGGAATGCATGATGATGTGCCACTCGGGTTGTGTTGAGCTGTACTGTATTGGGCTGTGAGAGATACAAGGCATTTTAAAGTCAATTGGCCAGTCAGATGGAAGGATGCAGATATTCAAGCACAGCTGAACAAACAGTAGCTCAGTAATATCTGGAAAATGAAGGAAGAGAATATCTTGAGATAAGAAGAATTTGAGCCATCTCAGACTCCTCCCAGTATATAATGATGACCTCCCCTTCAGGAATATGACTTTAATAAATGGCTACACACGAACATAAAGGAGTTGGACAAAAAAAAAAAAAAAAAAAAAAAAAAAAGGCAAGAACCAATGGTATACATCAAAGTCTGCTAGATAAAGACTGAATGGATGAAATACACCAGAAATAAAACTAGAAAAAAAAATTATATGTTTACAAAAGATAGTTTCCTCTGTCAGATCAAAGACAAATGAATCTATTTTAACAGAATAAGTTTAAAAATAAACGTATTTATATAAATGGAGTTTGAATCAGTCTGTGTATTTCCAGGGTACTCAGAGATATAGATGAATGTTATCCAGGACCTTAGCATGTCAGAAGATATTTTCAATTAATAAGCCTATAACAAAGCCATACACTGTAACCCTTTCTCCAGACATGAGTTGTATGAAATGCATTGGTCCATAAAGAGGACAAATTTGGAAAGGTGTAGTTTTAGAACAAATGTCGGAAAATAATTCAGTCTCGGCCACACTGAGAAGCCTATCAGAAGCCCTTAAATGCTTGAATTATATTTCTTTCCCTTGCTTTTTCTGTTTTCTCTTCTTAACTTGATATAGACCTTCATTTATTTTCTCCAATGTTCATCAAACCTGCTTTCAAGAAAGGATCAGCTTTTCACAAATTGTTCTCAAAAGAGCCAGCTGACTAAACACAGAAATCCTAAAATATAAAACATTTAAAAAGATATTTTTTCAATGTAGACCTAGCCAACGTGCACTAGTCATGAACCATCATATCACTTGCAATGTAATCACTAATTCAAACATTTAGTATAAGTGGAAGTATGTCAAAGATGGCTAACCAACCATGAGAAATTGAAACTTCCCGTCACAGGGAAGCAGAACCTGAACATAGCGTTACTCTGCCTCCCTTGCATTGAGGCGTAGCCACAGGGCTTGATTTTACCAGCAGAATAAGAGCAACAATGATGTTGTTCGTACAATGTGATTTGGGGTCCAAGAATTACAGGAAGATGCTAGTGGGGTTCTGGAGGCTGCCCACCAATGAGAAACATTGGCATTTATAGTTACATAAAAGAAAATAATCTTTGATATTATTAACTACGTAATTTTGAGTTTGATGTTCTTGCTGTTTCGGAAGTGTTGCTAACTTGTTTTCTATGGTTCTAATGTTATTTGTTTTTTGTTTTGCTTTTGATTTCATTTTTTTAACATAAAGGTTTGATTGCTATAGCAGAATCCCAAAAAGTATCTCATAGTAGAAAACTTCAGGATGTTGCAAACATGTAAATATTCTTGGAGGCAAATAAATTATGATTTATTGGTTATATGCCACTGCTCAACACATTTCTAAGCATTTTCCATGTATTATCTCATCATAGCCTCACAGTAGACTGTAGACTGAACTAGATTCTGAATTCTCCTAATTTCCTCTAACATTTGGCTACAAATTTCCAACTGATAACAAAAACTGCTCTGTTCCTAAAGCCCTATAGGCTGTAACTAGTTGAATTTTAAGGGACAAGACTCTTTCCTGATATATGGGTCACACAGAAAGTTCATCAAACCACCTGATGTCATAACCACAGACATTCAAGCTGCAAACCAGGACAGGGAGTTGACATTTTCACACAGTTGACAGCTTTTCCCAAGACATCAGAACAAGACTCCATGTCACAATGAGACTCTTACCCCCCTTAATGCTACCTTTTTCACTTGACAAGATAATGGTTTAATTGAAATTTCAGTCAGTAGCTTCTGCAGATAACTTGACAGAACCTGACCTAAGAGATCTGTTAGTATCTGTTGGCTAAATAAGGAAATATCTCTGCTATTGCTAATACTACAAATTGTACCTGGATGAATTCCTCTGGGAAAGTTGAGACCCATATATACAGAAGAAGAAAACAGGCCATATAGCTGTAACAGGTCATCCTAATTTCCAGTGATCGTTTGATTTTTACAACTGGATGACTTTAAGCCTAGACTCATGGCTCAAAACTATCATGCAAACTGGAATTGTCATATAACCATTAATTTTACTTTGTATTTTCCCTTTTTAAACTTTGTATCTCTGACTTGTTAAATTTTCTCAGAAGTACAACTCCTAACACCGTAATGCTGGCCCAACACTTTGAGATGATAGGAAATGCCTATGAAACAGACAGAACTGAACATAATGGACAACTCCAGATAAACGTTTCCTCAGAGCCACTCCCTTTAAACTGCATTTCTCAAATGTGGCTGAAAGAATTTTACCACCAACTCACTAGTTGCCAATCACATCTTCCAATATGGAACCTGACCAGCAATCCAGGACAGGTCTATCTTGGCACAAAGGGACAATCAAAACCTAACTACAGGATGATTGATCACTGATGCTTTCAGAGAAAGATTGTGAAATGAGAAAGGTAAAAGTTGTTGAAATCAAAATGGAGTCACTTGTGGTTGGTTGTGGGGGTTCAGGGGGACCTGACAGAGCCAAAAAAGGCCATGAAGGGAGGGTTCTCATGCATAAATGCCTGATAGAAGAAACTATCACAAAAGATGTCAAAACCCACAGTCATGCACTGAAGCCATTAAAACCTTGCACAAAAAAAATACTTCTGCAAGAACATCTTCCCTGCAATTACCTGTCTAACCTCAGATTGGTGCCACTCTTGTTATTAATCTTTGTAGCCAATGATAATTATCTTAAAACAATGATGTAATCCTCCTCATTTTTTCTTTAAAAACCTTGGTCTTTCTTTTCTTTCCTGAATATGCACATAATTTATTATGGCATAGGTATCAGCATCACAATGTCTTATTTCCCCAAAACTATTATTTTCTCTTACAAAGCCTCTGATTGTTATTTAGGTTAAAAATTTCAAGAAATCAAGTAAGCTCAGGATAAAAACCTACATTCTTCACTCAAAAATAAGTCTACAATTCACTGGACTAATGTATTGTTTAGTCAGAATGACCACCGTTTACTTCAATCAAGCAAAAACTCATGCAATTAAAGGGTTTATTAAGTATTCCTTCAGCAACATATAATATGCTTCTTAAAAGAATCTCTATTAACTATAACTCTCTTTATCCCCTTACATTTTCAATGATGCCACAGAACTCCAACAATACATTAAAGATCTCATAGATGGATGCTCAGCCAGCTTCCCCACTGGTCACCCATCAATAGAGCATTGAGTGTTTTAGCCAGACTATTATTGAAATATATGGGTCTAAATTGTTAGGGAAGTAAGTGAAAAGGTGATGAACTAGGAAAATAAAGAAATAACAAACTTCTAGGTGGTACAGTAAATTAAGAACTCAAGAAAAGAAAGTAAAGTAAGAGTGAGGGTATGAAGGTTTGCTTTTCCTAATAGGTGCAGTTAATCTCTCAAGTTTGTTGTTTTTACCTCAATTATGGCTTGCATAAGTTTTGCCTCAAAATACTGTCATTCGTGTACTTATCTCTCCTTTCATTTTATAAGTTTTGCAGGGACAGGTTCTTGTTTATCTTTGCACCTTACTCAGTTTTTAACAATGTATATATTGTATAGAGTTATCTTGAATGATTCAAATTGAATAAAAATTTCAATGTTTTCAAATTGAAAAACATTGAAGGTAGAGAGGAATCACCAGAGTTCAAGATCTTAAAGGGGTAGACATCCATCAAACTGATCGAAACCCAAGGATGTTTATGAAATGAATGGCT
The DNA here is from genome assembly GCF_037993035.2 of Macaca fascicularis. Taxonomy (NCBI): domain Eukaryota; kingdom Metazoa; phylum Chordata; class Mammalia; order Primates; family Cercopithecidae; genus Macaca; species Macaca fascicularis. Next base: position 94,797,192 of record NC_088385.1, read on the forward strand.
TATTTTTGATGTTGAATGTAATTGGGGGATTTGAAGAACTCTGAAAACAAGGTATTATAGGGCTTGATTAATATTAAGGATTCTTAATTACTAAAATAATGTCTGACGTTGGGAGTAAGAAGGAAATTATAAGATGGGTATTTATTGAAATAAAGGATAAAATATAGATGCTAATAGCTAATAGTCCTAAGAAAAATGACAAGAGTTATGATCAGACAGTGTGGACTTTTCTGTGGTGAACAGGTATAAGCAAACCCACCCAAATGTTCCAAGGGAGCTGAGAGGCTGAATAAAGAGGCTAACAGATCCAGCTTCTCAGAAATAAATATTCAATACAAACAGAAGTGATGTTTTCAGTTGCAAGACAGTGGACCCCCATATCTCCCTCCAGAAAATATTCTTTATGTAGCAAGCTTTTAGGGTAAAACATGGGCAGCTGGTCATATCTTCAGAGCTTCTTGCCAAGACTCATGACAACTGAGAAGTGTAGACAGGTATCTTTATAAGGGATTATCTATGCCACAATTAATGTTTAACGACCTTACTGCAGCACACCTTGGTGTGTGAGGGTCAAATGCCTGTCCTTACAGTGGTTTTGCTTCAAGATGCCATCACATTTGCCATGAAACAGACTGTTTTCCTACATGAACCAATTTTTTTTTTAATGGCCTGGTCAGTGATGGTGTCATATCAATAATCTAGACATGATGGCAGAGAACATGGACATTACTATCTTCATTTTAGTTTTATAAGAGTTGAACATTGTCTTGCTAGTAGGACACAACATAAAGACACTCCAGTAGATAAAAGTTAGAACTCTTTGTTGCATAGAACTCCAGTGTAGAGCAGCCTGCCAGTCAGGGCCATACAAAGATTGCTCCCCAGGACCGGGTAGTAGTTAGCTAAGCTGAAGCTGTGAGGGGCATCGGACGTAATGGCAAGCAGTGTTGAATTAACCCGGTTTCTAGGGCTCTGGCCCTGTGGATTAGCTAATTGAAATAATTTTAGTTTTCAGCTTCCAGGGCATAGGGGCTGTCTCTATGGAGAAGCAGCAGTTCACTTTCATGCCAGGATTAAAATTCATAGTTGGTTGCTCCGTTTATCTGATCTTCACTTGAGAATTCTGGAGCCACATTAAGGGAGAATCTGAAGAGCATTTGATCAAAGTCCGTATCATCATGGATAAACCTTTAACAAATCATACAAATACAGAATTAAAGTTTTCCCTTGAAGTTTCAGAGAAATATTTTTAGAACATAATAAAGTAAAATTGTTCAAAGTTAGGACTATAAAATATGTGGAATTCCTAAATGTGAGTCTTCAATGTGTTAACTACAGACCTACTGTCAACAGATCCCCTCTTAATTCCAAGCTTATTGACTGAGATGGGACATATCCTGATGATGTTATGTGGAAACTCTGAAGAAATGCTCCTCTATTCTGACCTCTCAGAGTGCCATCTATACCCTCACACACATGTGTACAAACAAACTTACAAGCCAGACCTCTGCTAACATTTTTACTGGAGATACTATTTATTGCAGTGGCTTTGATCATCTATCCTCAAGAGGAGATAAAACAATAATGGTCATATGTACAACTATGGTGTTGATTAACTTGTGTATAATATTTCCATAGGAATTTATGAATATATAGAAAGGGTTGAAGTAAGTATATCTTAAACATTTGAGGTTGAAATTCATAAGAAAAACTACATAAACATCCTTAATGCCACTATTAGAGATTTAACACTGACCTAAATACCCACTGATATTACCTAATTTAGCATGTTTTTATGTTCTGATATTGCTATTTTTTTCAAATAAAACTTGTGTTTTAGAAAATTGCATTGGACGAATTAAACAGCAAGAAAAAAATTCCAGATGATTGCAATAAAGGAGAGATATTGAACTCAATTGAAATAAAAGACGAGACAGTTTTTAAGCACCACGGTGAGCTAATGGAAAAATACTGGAGGATTTTAGGGAGGAAGCTTTGTCAGTGTGATTAGAACCTCTGTGTTTGCTAATTGGCACTTATTGAAGTTAGGCTCCAATACTCACACAGAGAGTGGGAGATAGGGGCCCTGTCTTTCCTGATGATTACGTTTCAAGGCATGGCTCCTAGGTCCTTGAGAAAGACATTGCTGGGTTGTAAAACTGGCAAGAAGACTTATATCTAGAAGAGACAAAGAATTTATACTTGCAAGTTTTCTAAAGTAAATGGTCTAAGAAAAGGAATGTTCAGGGACTTACAGTCAGAAAGAAACCTGTCTAGTCAAGCTGAGGGAAACTTTTAAGCCATCTTGTCACCAAAGGTCACTTGAAAGAGACATTTTTATCCTTGCAACCACATTATAAATTTTAATTGTTTATTTTCTTAGCTATGTGAACTACTGGCCCTTCACACAATATTCATTCATCAATTTACTCACATATGTATCACATATCTACAACCACACACTGGACTTAGCCCAGTAGATTGCAAATTTTACAAGGAATTTAAATACTGACAAAACAAAGAGAGGAGTAATAAATTACCCCAGGAGAGTAAGAAAAGTATAAATGCCAATACATGTGCTCCTGTAAGTTAAGTATATGTTTAATTTTCACAGACTATGATATTTCAAGTGACTTGCAGGTATAACTTACTATTTTAAAAAAATGAACTGAATCATTTCACAAAAAGTACATTTTTTTCTAAATCATCTATCTTTTAAATCTACATTTAAAAATCACATGTTTCTGAGGATAAATTCATATTCTGAATTTAAAAAAAATCTTACAGATTTTATAAAACTCAGAGCTATATTTTTCCAGGTATTTATTTCATTAAAGAAAATATACTTTGTTTGGCTTGTTATTTCCTGGTCTGTTCTCTTCTTGACTTGGATTGCTATTGTTGTTGAAAACTGCCTTTAAATATTAGTTTATTTGCTTTAGCTACAAGTCATTTTCTTTTTCCTGAAAATAGGAATTACTTTTGTAATGCACACTTTTTGATCTTTGTCTTAGTCCATTTGTGTTTCTGTAAAGGAATACCTGAGGCTGGATAATTCATAAAGAAAAGAAGTGTATCTGGCTCACAATCCTGTTGGCTGAAAGACTGGGCATCTGGCAAAAGCCTCAGGCTACTTCCACTCATGGCAAAGGCAAAGAGGAGAGGGTATGTGCAGAGACCACAGGACAAGAGAGAAGCAACACAGAGAGGGGAAGTGCCAGGTTCTTCATAACAATTAGCTCTCATGGGAATGAATACAGTGAGAATTCCTTCAAGGGAAGGCATTAATCTATTCATGAGGGTTCTGCCCCCATGACTGAACACCTCCCATTAGGCCCTACCTTCAACATGGGGAGTCAAATTTTAACATGAGATTTTGAGAGAACAAATATCCAAAACATAGCAATTTGTTCATCTTATTTTCCCTCCTAGCTCAGTCAAACTAAACCACAGGTGAATTTGGTTGTAGGTTCTGGTCTTCTCGGTCATTCTAGAAATGGAAAAGTCACTTGGCAGTATGACTTTAAAGAATTCCTGCTGTTGACTAACATATACATATGTAAACAATCCATTATTTATTAATGAAAGCCAGATTCCAAAAAGACCAAAGAGAGAAGAGAGGTGAATATCTATCTTTGGAGCTGAGATTCTTAAAAGAGACTTTTACAGAAAATATTTTTAAAACTCATTTATTTTCATTAAATGTACCCATAGTTATTAGCAACGAATACACTGGGATGTAGCAATGGAGATGCAAGAAAAAAAAAAAAAAGGCCGTTTTCTGCTTAATTTCAAAACAATAAGAATTTCCCTGTGTCCCTTACATTTTTCAAACACTAACACTTTTTATATCACCTGGGTCCCTGACATTTTGGAAACACTTTAAAACATTTACATTACAATGTGATGGAGTGGCATCACATTGTAATGCTTGGAATGCGTATAAATTACTTTACAACAACCAAACCAACTAAACATACACTGATATTTTATACCACACATGTATTTATTGAATTTTGCTTCTTGTTATATGAGATACAAAAAAAGGCCTTATAAATTATTGAATGCCTAACAAAATAACTGAACTTGACGATTTTCTTAAACTACATATAAAAAATTCAAGCGTTCTGAGAGCTAGGCTTTTCATTTCAGTGGTAAGGGGGAACAATTTTAAGACAGAAAACAAGTGAAATTTTTCATATATAAAGGCGAGGTTATTGATTTTTAAAATGGTAGCTGCCATATGATTAGAGTGTCACCTAGTGGTGAAGTGTATTAGACCAGGTGTGTTTCTGCAGTTCTCACAAGGCAGTTCCTTTATTTTCCGTCTGTCTAGGAACGGAGTGAGTTGCATTGCCTGAGTACAAGATAAAGCATCAAGAGATGGTTGTAGTTCTGATGGGAGAGCTTCCAGACAACACAGAGGAAAAATATATACAACCTGAAAGCTAACAATGTAATTTTATAGTTTCTTCAAACCTGGAAGTCTGGAGGTCATTTCTCCCCACTACCTTCAGGCAGTGATTCTGGCCTTGCAGAAAGTCAAAGATTTCACTAATCTACAAAAACAATAGTTTGTTGGCTTCCCTTAGAAACACTTACCAATAGTGAATTACTCTCACTGCCTGGAAACATGTCCTTATTTCTAACTAAAACTCAGAATGTTATAATCTAAATTATTTTATCTTGTTTTTTCCTCAATGAGATTAGAGAAAGAATTAGACTAGCAGCCTTTCTACTTCCTAACAGTATGTCACCCTACTTTGGGTATGGTCATCTTGATTATCGCAATCAAATACACAAGATGTGTGGTTTGCTCTCAGGCTTTCTTCTTAAGATTGTAACACTATTATTCTCTCCTCTGACACTTGTCAGAATTTCTGCCTACTTAGTTTTATTCCTAGTATGTAGTGCCTAGCACAACGTGACCACACTGCAGTCATCTAATATTTATAGATTAGCCTTTCCCAACTTAGTTACATCTCTAGCCATCTTTCCTTCCTCTTGTGCTTATCTGAGATATGTTCAACAGAAGAAAATAGCCTAAGTATGTCTAGGACTTGCAATGAGTATTGTTTAAATGGGTTAAGAGCAAATCATCCTCATTTTCACAACCCATCAAGTTGGATTTAAACAAAGTGCAGAGTAAAAGTGGCAAGTAATGATTTATTAATGAAAAAAGTGTAAAATCTTCGTATTTTCTTATAGTTTCTATAAATATGAAGATAAAACCCTTACTGCCAGAAATGACAAAATCTATCTGGTGGTTCCTCCTACAGAGTATTAGCCATGTTTATACCTATATCTGCCTTTTGTTCATTGACTTATAATATATATGCCTTTGTTACATGGTTTCTGGGTTTTGCTGTTGCTCCTAGAATCAAATTCCTAACTGCATGTAAAAATATTAATTCATTCAACCCAGAGTTTTATAAAGATATTGGCTGCTCTTAGATGTTACATAAGATCTTTCAAAGAATCAAGCTACTATTGGTTTTGCTGCTTTTGTTGCCACTTAGAATCACGGACCTGCAAGACACTTATATCTGGAACCAATTGTTGATTTTTTGCCAACTCAAACACACACGAAATGGCAGGTAAACACTCTGGCATCAAAGAAGAACAACCCTAAAATATAAATCACTGTTCTTTCAAGAGATATGTGAAAGAAAACTTGTGAAATTGAGTTATGTACAACAAAAACCTGAGTAGGATGACATAAGACCCCCCAAAAATATCAGCCAAAGAAATTCTCATCTATATCTTATAGCATATTCTATCATGATTGTCTTCATTTCTCTTTGACTGAAAAAAAAAAATACATGCAGGGGGATGAGGGGTGGGGAGATGTTGATCAAAAAATATGTAAGTTCTGTTAAATAGAAGGAATAAGTTCAGGAGATCTATCGTACAACGTGGTGACCAGAGTTAATAATATATTGTATTATTTTAAAATGCTGAAAGGGTGAATGTAAAGTGTTCTTATCATAAAAACAATAACTATCTGAGGCAATATATAGTTAATTAGCTAGATTTAGTCATTATTGCATATATACTTTGAAACATCATGATGTACATTGTAAATTCATACAATTTTATATGTCAATAAAAATAAAAGATAAATACATAAAAAGAGGGGCCTAAAACAAATAGCTTGGGAATGAAGTTTCTGGAAAGAATCTCCCCACCCCAAAAAACACATTTAAAGTCCAATTCACAAAATGTTCCTTAATATCTGTAAATCACTTTTAAAGCCTAAAGTTAACTATAATGTTTTAAAAAGATGTGTAGTTTCTTGTTCAAACAAAACAATTACAAAAACAAAAAAACCTAGAAATGAGAGCAACTTTTCTTTAACAATCAAATCATTCCTTATTGAATTGAAGGTTAATTTCAGCTGCAAGAAAAATATCAATAAGTATGAGCACATACTTCTACCAGTACATGTAGAAAACTGTAATTTAATTATACCAATCTGTTTCCCCCACTACTCTAAGCCTCTGAGGGACTTTGTCTTATTTTTCTTCATATCCCCATCATTGAACATACTATCTGTCACAAAAATTCAATAAATGTTTGTCCAAATAAACTACACCACAATGCTTATTGAATTGGTGATTAGAGTCAGAAAAGCCTTGAGTTTTTTTTTCCTCTTAGAAATGCAATAATTGACAGAAGTTGGTATTCACATTTTGTATCTGATATCAAACTTTACATCGGCGTAAGATGTAGATCAAAAAATAGTCAAGACTTTTGCTTCATTTTGTACATATTGAATTGAACCTTACATTAATAAAAATGGAATGAGAAGTTTCTTTTTATTCCCCTAATATGTCTCAGAAGTTCCTACCTCTGAGACTTTGGTGACATTTATTTTCTTAGTCCAGTAAATATCTCTCCCTGTCTCACCACCTAGTGTTGTCTACAACTATTATCCAACACTCAAGGCCCAACTCCAATCGTACTTCACCCATGAAGTATAGCATCATGTTTGTAAGCCTTGAATTCAAATGGAACTGAGTGTAATTTTCCAAGTTTTAATTTTTCAACTGTAAAAAGTATGCCATTGTGAAGAATACATTTTAAGCCTCTAACACTGTAGCTGAAAATACATATTTCTGGCAAATTGTTTTGGGGTATACGATACCATAACTGACACCTATATGCATTCAACCAACTAGTATAAATCTCTGGACTTTAGCCCCAGAATTTACCTGCTAACTTTATTTATCTGGCTGTTAATGTTTTTGTCATTGTACCCTTGTCTTGATACATGCCGTCTTGTTGAGTTTTGGCTTGGCTTACTGAACTTTATTCCTACAGTCTCCTCAATCTTGTTAATTTGTGGTCATTCTTGACCTTAGGTGAAAAACTCCTCCTCCATTTCCAATACCTTGTACTATGCCCTTCAGCTCCCATACTATTAGGAAAGGAGAACTTGGGGAATAAGCACTGATCTTTGAGCAGTCATTCTCAAAGTGAATCTAAAACCTTGCCCAAATTAGATAGAGACCAAACTTCTACTTATAAAGAGTTTTAACTTCAAGGTAGAAGGCATATACAAGCCAGAGGAAATCCCAGAAAGCTAAGACTTCTAGCAAGACGATTGGCCCCAGCACTGTAGGAGCAGTATAAAAGACGAAAAGTAAAGAGAACTACTACTCCAGATAATCAGAAAAAGACCAACAGAGGACAATATATTTGAGTAGAGACCAGAAGGAAGTCATGATGCAAATCATGTGATTACCTGAAAGATAAGCAGTTAATGACAGAGGAAAATATATAATTTCTGGACATTGAATCTTTTTTTATGTTCAAAGGGTAACAGGTAGAATAGTGGGCTGGAGAAGAGGGAGGCAGGAGAAAGGGTTTAGGAAAACAGTCAGAAGAGCCAGCTAATATAAGGCCTTGTAGGTGATGGTAAAAACTTGAGATTTTAGGCTAAGCATGATGGGAAACTATTAAAAGGCTGAAAACACGAAAGTGACATGAACCAATTTACCATTTGAAAATAACTCTGACTTAAATATGCGCGTAGGATTCAAAATCTCACAAATAAGGAAATCATTCTGGTAGGCACAGATGACAAGTGAAATCTATAAAAACCAACAACAGAGTATCAAATGTTATATTGAATATACACAAAAATAGATTATTTTCCTCTAGTATTTTACTAAAATTGACTATTTCAACTTAATATTCAGGAAAGTATAAACTGTAAGTATAGGCTTATTACTTTACTTTTCTTCCATTTACCTTAAATATTTAGTAGGTAAAATTAATATGCATAAACCTAAAGAAAAATATTTTCATTAACACTTTTGAAGGAAACATTTAAATTTTTCTTAACCAACTCATTTAATTAATACATTAAGTATTGTGAAAAAGTAAACTTGAAGTATGAGAACCTGAATGCTCTTTTCCACTTAAAGGGAAAGCAAAAGTGTAAAAATGGATTAACTAATGCTGAACAGGCATATAAAGAGTGGTAGAAAGTGTAGAAAATGAAGAAAGTTAAACATTTTTATCAAACATATCTAAAATAGATGATATACATCTGATAATAAAATTTGATCATGAAATATAAATAAATGGAAGGAAAAGCACAAAAGCTAAGGATCAGTTCTGAGTCTGTTACAAGATAAAGTAGAACTAATCTTTTTTTTTTTTTTTTTTTTTTTTCCAAGACAAAGTCTCACTCTGTCGCCCAGGCTGGAGTGCAGTGGCGTGATCTCGGCTCACTGCAACCTCTGCCTCCAGGGTTCAAGCGATTCTCCTGACTCAGCTTCCCGAGTAGTTAGGATTACAGGTACCTACCACCATGCCCGGCTAATTTTTGTATTTTTAGTAGAGATGGGATTCACCATGTTGGTCAGGCTGGTCTCAAACTCCTGACCTCTGGTGATCCACTTGCCTTAGCCTCCCAAAGTGCTGGGATTACAGGTGTGAGCCACTGTGCCCGGCCAGGACTTAGTTTAAAACTTAAAGCATATGGTTTAGAGTCCTTCTATTACTACTTCTGTAAGGCCAACTTCTGTTTATCCTTCAAAGGCCAGCTCAAATGTCACACATCAAAGTCTTTCTTGCCTATCAGCACTCTGCCATAATAACCCTGTTAATACTTTCTTATATTTATTACAGCTCACTAAAAGCTGAGAACAAGGCAGTAGAGCTCAAAGAAATCCCTCACAAAACATTTAGCTTCCACTGTAGGACGCACTGCAGCAGCCTGCCATCTGAAGGCTGGGAGCTGAACGTGATATCTGAGAGAAACGCCCGTGATATCTGAGAGAAATGCCCGTGATATCTGAGAGAAATGCCCGTCAGAGCCTCTTCCAAACATTGAGAGCTCGTCAACAGGAGAAAGAGGAAACTCACTGGGCAGAAAGCTGCTTGATTAGCAATAAAGCGTGACATGATCTCTTGACTCAGGTGATCAGATTCCAAACCCTACTGAAAGGAAAATTCCAATTCTCCTCTTAATATATTTAAAACGAATGGCAAACTAAATTTAACTTAAGTTGTAACAAAACCTAAATCCAACTTAACCACACATTATATTGATTTATCCACATCAAACTAAAAGCCTAACAAAAAGAGAGGCATTCCTTTTTCTGGGGGTAAATATTACTTACTTCAGTCTCTACTATTCTTTTAAACATAGTGTCAAAGATACAATAAAAATTACAAGACACTCAGAGATCCAAGAAACTATCATCTATTGTCAAGAGCAGAAATAGTCAATCGAAAGAGAACGAGAGATAAGTCCATTGTTGGTATCATTGGACAGAGACTTTTAAAACAAACTGATAAACATTAAAGGTGAATGAAAAACATGTGTGAATATATGGCATTTTCATCAGAGAGAAAAGAACTATACAAACAAGTTATATGAGAGGGCTAAAGGTGAAAAAAACACAATACCAGAAATAAAGAATTTTTTTATAGACTTGAAAAAAGACTTCACACAATGGAAGAAACAATCAGTAAACTTAAAGAAAAACATAATATCAATTATTCAACTTGAAAGAGCAAATAAAAGTGAAAATAAAATAAAACAGAATGTCTGAGATGTGGGGCAACATCAAGTAATCTAACATGTTTAATCAGACTCTGACAAAATAGGGAAAATCATGTAATTGAACAAATATTTAAAGAAGCTTATTATTGTAAGCTAACAATTTTTCCAACGCTGTTGAAAAACAAAAGTGACCGAAACACTCCAAAAGCTGAGTGAATTATAGAAAGGTAAACACAAAATAATCACACCTACACACATCATAATCAAATTGCTGAAAACAAATAATAAAGAAAAAATCATAAAAGCATCCAAAGAAAAAAGATGCATTACATGTGGAGGACCAGTAATAAGAATAAAGGTTTAGTGCCCATCAAAAAAATGAAGTTCCAATGACAAAGACATTGCAAAATAAAGTATTAAAAGAAAAAAAAATCTAGAATTCTTTAACCAATGAAAATAACCTTCACAAATGGAAATGAAATAAAGATATTTTCAAAGAAACAAAAACCAAGAGAATTGATCTTTAATTCAAATGTGTCCTACAAAACAAATACTAAAAAAAAAAAAAAAATTCTTCAGGCTAATTAAAGGGAAATGATGACAAATGGAAGTCTTCGTCATAGAAAATAAAATCCAGCTGGGCACGGTAGCTCATGCCTGTAACCCCAGCACTTTGGGAGGCCGAGGTGGGTGAATGACCTGAGCTCAGGTGTTCGACACTAGTCTGACCAATGTGGCAAAACCCTGTCTCTACCAAAAATACAAAAATTAGCCAGGCATGGTGACATACACCTGTAGTCCCGGCTACTCGAGAGGCTAAAGCAGGAGAATCACTTGAACCTGGGAGGCAGTAGTTGCAGGTGAGGCAGGATCACGCCACTGTATTCCAGCCCGGGTGACTGAGCAAGACTCCGTCTCAAGAAAAATTAATTAATTCATCAATTAAATAAAAGAAAAATTAAAAACACCAAAAAGGTAAGCATGTTGGTTAAAATAAAACATATCTTATTACTGCACATGTTTATTTTAATACATGCTTTTAATTTTCTTTAAAATTTATTCACTACTAGTTAAAAATAACATTGTGTGATTCATTGTCATAGAATTTAGATATATGACACAAGAACATAAGTTGTAAGGTTTTGAAGGTAGAATGTGGTAAGATAAGAGATATATCTTATAATCTCTAGTGTAACTATGAAAATACAACACAAAGAGATGTAGTGAAAAAGGCAGCAGATAATTACCAAAATTCATCAAACACCACCTAGGAGCTATAAATTTTATTATACTTAAAGTATAACTTAATTTTTAAAAATATTACAAATATCTCTGCATTTGAAATCAGAAAACACAACTAAATTTAGGCTTCTCTTGATAGTCAAGGTCAAAGTTTTTGTACGGGGCTATAAAATTGTGATACATCAAGAAGTTGCAGGGTATACTGCTGAGCTCCTGATCATTAGAACTAATTATTCCAGACAGGTATGTTTTTCTAGGCCATGTGACTGTGTTTTATAAATTTAATCTATTAAAAAATGAAAGAGAATTTTTACAAAAAGACAGCTATTAAAGTATTTTTTTTACATGCATCACTATCCTATTTAGCTATGTGTTCCAAGCCAAGGGAGGCAGAATTTTTTAAATTTATATATGGCTCCACAGATCAAGCCCAGTGAGTTGACCTTAGTAATATTCAACAGGTCTTTCATGGAAGAAATAAAATAAATGTGTAACTGTGACAATGATATTCTTATCCTTAGCAAACTAACACAGGAATAAAAACCAAATACCACGTGTTCTCACTTACAAGTGGGAGCTAAATGATGAGAGCACATGGGCACATAAAAGGGAACAACACACACTGGGGCATGGTGGAGGGTGAGAGGAGAAATAGGATCAGGAAAAGTAACTAATGGGCACCAGGCTTAATACCTGGGTGATGAAATAATCGGTACAACAAACTCCCATGACACAAGTTTATTTGTGTAACAAACTTGCACTTGTATCCCTGAACGTAAAATAAAAGTTAAAAAATTAAAAATCACTAAAGATTAAAAAAGATATTTTCATATCTTTGGAAAAACATGTATGCATACAAAAGGTGATCATGGAAAGAGCAAATAAATAGATGATGTGTATGCAATATGAGTACTCCTAGATGTCTCATAAATGAAGTAGCAGTGTGAACTTAGTCTCATCACTTGATAATATATAAATCAAATTAAATAATTGAATGCCTTAGTTCAAGAAATCTATGAAAAAAAATCAATAGCATTTGTCTGATATTTTAGACTGAAAGAATTCAATAGTTTTAGGCATTTGGGAGTTACAATACTGGCAATGTCACAAATGAAAAAGACACTTATCCACTGAGAAGAGCTATAGGCCATATTGCTTTTCCAGAGCATTAAGGTAATATCTTTAGATAAACTTCCCTGCAGTGATGGATTTATTTATAACCAATTCTTAGGTCATTAAATGTTCTGAAGTGATATAGAGGGAGTTTGTGTTATAACCCCTTTCAGGTTACAATCTTTAGGCTCTACTATAGGTTTTCCCTTTTAAAAGAGAGTGATGGCCTGAAGAGTATCTATCTGTTATCTCTCCACCCATCCATCTATCCTAATATTTTTGGAATGATTTTTAATGTATGTGCATTTATTAATAATGTTAACTCTCTTGCCGTAAGTCCCTGGAAAAAAGTAGAGGACATGGCATAGGGGAAGCTGGATCAGAGAAGAAGAAATAGAGAGCTGTTCCCTTCCTCCCTCTCCCACAGTGGGAATGTGGGAGGATACAAGAGACCAAAGTAGTATAAAAGGGCAGATTCCAGAGTTTTCAGCTTTTCCCCTTCTCAAGGCTTAGCTCCATATGGGTGGTGTTTCTCTCCAATTATATATGGGAGTGGTCAAGAAACAGGAGGTCCACTTTTGCCATATCTAGGGAGGCCAAGGCCTTTAGAAGAAATCTACCATCCAGCTAAGTGTTATGTCCATCATAATATACAACTAGTAGTACAAGTGGCAGAAAAAGGTATCTAATAATAGAAAAAAAGCCTGTGCAGTACCCTGATTCCTCATGGCTTGCACAGGGCATATTAATGATTCAGGGGTTCCACGAACCCTGGTGAGGGAACATGAAGGGTGTAGGAGATTTCAGAGGCTACACTATGTGAGAGAAACATGAATGGCTTTGGTCATAGGTGCCACTCACCACTTTAAAATTGGCAGAGAATATCAGAACATAGGCCACCTACAAAAGAGACAGGATTTAGAGAATATCACCTTTCTTTCCCACTACCCAACTCATATAAGCCCCCTTTATATTAGCTGTCATCTTGGATGGAAGCAGATTGTTTTAGAAGAAAATATGAAAAACCACTTGTTTCCCCAAAGGAGACCAAGTCTTCCAAGGGACACTATTTAAATAAGGAGAAATGGGTGCCCTGATCATCGGCGTGTTTAAAGTTTCCCTCCCAACTTAATATCCTGTGGGTTGGGGGTGAAAGAAAACAATTAAATCTATTATAGAGGCAAAGTTTTGATTTTTTTGCACATTTGGATTGTAAACATGAGTAAATATTATCTCCTCACTACTAACAGAAAAATAAGTAAAAAATCAGATAGATAGATAGATGATGACAGCAGACAGATATCAGAAAAAAGATCTAATATATAAGTATAGGTGATTAATAAACATATGGAGTTTAAATGGAGATATAAATTGATGCAGAGGTAGGCAGATTTACAGAAGTAAATATTGATATAGACATAGATATGAAATATCCCACCACCACAACAAAAAAGAATTAGTTTTGCAAGGGTAAAACTGGAAGACCTCGGGCTAAATGAAATAAGCCAGGAACAGAAAGACTGCATGATCTCACTTATTTGTCATCTAACATGGTTGAACTCGTAGAAATGGAGAGTATAAGGGTGGTTACTAGAGGGTGGGAGGAAAGAATAGAAACCTATTGGTCAAAAAATACAAAGTTTGCTAGACAGGAAGAATAAATATGTTTTTGATATTTATTGCACAGTATAGTGACTACAGTAAATAACAATGAGTTTGTTGTATATTTGAAAATTTCTAAGAGTAAATTTCAAGTGTTCTCACCACAACAATGTCCACTATCTCAGATGAAGTATACGTTAATTAGCTTGCTTTTGCTCATTTCGCATATTGAATTATTTAATCATTCCATTTATTTAAACATCACATTGTACCCCATAAATATACATACTATTTTTATTTGTCAATAAATAATTAATTTTGTATAAACAAATATTATTTCACAGATATTGTTCATGAACACAAAATTGTCACTGTGACTTTTCTACCCATTCCCCCTCAAAAATAAAGCTTAGAGGAAAGAAATTAACATAGTTGAATATCTCCCTTTTGTTTTTTGTTTGTTTGCTTTTTGAGACAGGAACTCGCTTTGTTGCCCAAGCTGGCCTCTTGTGACTCTGTCACAGCCTCTGCAGCCTCCACCTCCTGGACTCAAGCGACCTTCCCACATAAGCCTCCCAAGTAGCTTGGATACAGGCTTGTGCCACTGAATCCAGCTAAGTTTTAAATTTTTTGTAGCAACAAAGTTTCATTATACGTCCCAGGCTTGTCTCCAAGTCCTGGGCTCAAGCAATCAATCCTCCCATCTTAGTCACCCGAAGTGCTGGGATTAGAGGCGACAGCCACCATGCCCAGCCCACCAAAGAACATCTTAAACATACTAGCTTCTTTTCATATGCTATCTCATTTAAGATTTAAACAATTTTACGATATAGATAAACTATTAGTCCTATTTTGTAGTTAAGAATACAAAAAAAAAAAAAAAAAGTTAAGAAGCTTGTTTAAGGCTGTAAAGCTTACAAAAGAGAGCCAAGGTGAAAACCATATCTGTCTAAGTCTGCTATGTCAAGTTGACCACCCCCAAAAAAAGACTTTGAGGAAAATCAAATAACCGTTTCTTTAGGATTCAGATATATAGTTTCCCTTAGAATATCATGATACAACCTCAAGAATTAGTCAACTTTTTTTTCCTAGACAGTATTATTGTAAGCTTTTGAGGATTAAAGATTCCTATGCTCCTTTTTTAGATACAGAACAATTGCACTGTAATTTCTATATAGTGGGGAAAAAAATAGACCTTTCAAATAAAGAAACAAAGTTTTAAGTTTCAGATTTATAACTTAAGTTTGCATAAGTTTGCTTGAAATTGGAATTTGATGAGAGTCGGAAAGTAGGCAAAAGTGTTAATATTATGTAAAACATAAAATATTGGATCTTAGACACTAGATCAATAGTCAAAACAAAAAACAATCTTACCACTTCAGCAGAAAGTTAAAGACCAAGAAGAAACTAAAGTTAATCTTCCTCTTTAAAGGGGATCAATTTTAAGTGATTGTAGGGTAAGACAATTCTGAAATTGTGGCAAATGCTTTTCTAAGAAACAATTGCATTTTGGCTGTTTGTATGTGCAGGAAACAAACAAATAAATAAATAAACAAATGCACCCACCTCCCCATGATCATATGAAGGACACAGAGGGAGAAAGCAGAACTTCCCTATGCTGATCTATGAAAAGATTTATAGAACAATATGTTCACAAATAGTGCTGCTTTATCTTGTGTTTTCTTCCGAGATTACTGAAGAAAGGAGGAATTTAAAGGAGTTTAAAATCGATAAATAACACAGTGTGATTTTTCTTTTGAAATGACAGAAAAAAATATTGACATAACCTCTGCCTGACTTTCCACTCAGATCCGAGGATGAGATGTGTCATACCACTACATATGAACAGAGAAACTAGGAGGTGTAAAAACAAAATCGAACTAAAAAGTAAATAGCAATCCCTTTCACAAAGAAAATATAATATTCTCTAAATAATTGGAGACAAGGCAAGCGGGTCAATTCATTTTGCCTATTAAATCAAAGATAGTCTTAGAGCCTAAGACTCATCTGTAAGGTTTCATTTTAAGATCCATGAGGCAGAATTAAGTATTATTTTCAATGTTTCTTATTGGTATTTTTAATTTTTTTCTTAGCAAGTTCCTGAATGGAATGTAAATAAAGCTACAGTTTTTTTAATTCATAAAACTATCAACATTATTCCCTTGAGTTGAAAAGTTCATTAAAAATCCTGGTTTTCTGGCTATTTGAGTTGTCTAGAGCAAAGCTACTCTAAGTGTGGTCCACGGACCCATGTAGGTCTTTGAATTGTTACTAATCTGCAGTGAAATAACATGGAAATTTAGAATAAATGTTACGAACCTTTAGAGTGACTTAGCAATGTCTTTGAAATTTAAAAAAAGTCTTTGAATTTAAAAATGAAACATACAGGCTTCCATTTCATTTTTCTAGCACTTCCATTGCACTTTGATGTTGTACTTTATAAAATCTTAGGCCTGCAACAGAATGGAGGGAGAAAAACAGATACTTTCCCACAGGTACATTTTAAAAGCACTGATTAAGGATGAATTTTGGCAACAAATAGAAATTGTTTTGAATACCAGCTCTAATTGCAGCCAAATTCTAATTATATGACATTAGGAAAGTTACTTCATCTCTCCAAGTTTCCATTTCCTCATCTGAATAATGAGTGTCTACTTTACATGTTTGTTTATGGGATCCTGAAGGAGCAAAATAAGTGTAACCCCAGTACTTGTTAGAAATGCAGATTCTCAGAACTTTTCCAAACCTAGTAAATCAGAATCTGCATGTTAACAGCATCCCTAGTGAAGCATCTTCACCAATATGACACTTGACTTATAGAAAATGACCAGCTGTTGCTGGTTTTATTCATCACAGTAATATGTAAATAGTATTCCTTGAAATAAAAGGTGATATTTGGAACTTATGTAAACATATACATAAATATCAAACAATTATCTTTCTGATATTTTACAGGTACCTAAAAAGTTAAGAATATGACACAGATTCTGTTGATACTAATAACAAAGATCACATGGCTCTCATCCTCAAGAAACCCATGTGATAAAATATAAACCATGTACATCTAACAGAAATACAAAGTGTTCTGACTTGTTAGTACAAGCATAGAGAAATTATTTACAGAGAAATGTTGAATAAATTGAGGCAATAGTACTTTAAGATAGTACTCTTGCCCCCAAAAATAAATTTTATATTTGAACTGAAAAAGACAAAGGCAAAAAAAAGACTCTGTTCTCAGCCAATAATACCTGTGTATACCCAGTCTTGTATCAAAAATAACCTGAATGTTCAAGGGTTGAAGTGTTAACTCCAGCCAAATTTCTTGTCCTTTAAAGTTACCCCGCTGTGACTGGCAATACAGAGGTCACATACCATTTCAGCTGAAATAGCAAAGCTCAGTGGGAAGTAAAGAATGATATTGCCTGCTACTTATCTCTAATCCTCTGTCCAGGTTTCTCAGAAACCATATCAGGACAGCAAATATAGCTCCATAGTGATTTTTTAGAATCAACCTATGAGGATTAAGACAGGAAAGAAAAAGAGCACATTGACATTTGCCATTTTTACAAACTAAAGGTGCATCCCAACAATTTACATAAGAAATGTGTCTCAGCCTAATATTGCCAGTGATGCTCTGGAGGCCACTGTGGATACCTAATAGGACTAGTTCAATATCTAATATACATCTGATTGTTTTTCTCTGTTAAAGCCAAGTACAAGGATTGCCCAGGGCAAAGAGACATAAACACTGATAAATGACCATTTCACTTACTTTACTTTTATTTTCTTTTCAATTCCACATAACTGACTTTTTGTTAAAAGCTGAACTCTTACAAAATGGAAACTTTAGTTAGTCACAGTGAAGTATTTTTCTGTGACGCCAAATACCAGGATATGTTCGTGATGCAGACAGTTACCTAGTGTTCACTCTGTAACACATACTCTACTAGAGACCAAAAGATGGATGCAAAAGAAACAAGAGGAATTTTCTCTGACTGAGATTTTCTGGAAGTACACAAAAGGCTTTTTCAAAAATGCATACTATTTTACAGTGAAAACCTGATTTCCTTTCTCAATTTCCATTCACTTTTCATTTTATATTACATTTCAGCATAGCATAAACATAGACAACGTCTTGAAAGTCTAAGCTTCACCAGATATATTCATAGTTTGAAGATTTATATGACACTGAAACAATTGATTTACAAGTTTTTAAATTTGAAACTGGATAAAATTGCATCATTGTATTTCTTAAATGTATAGGAACAAGGTACATTTTCTTATAATTTAAAATTCTTTATATATTGCAAGGGAGAAAATCATTTGATTATATCATAAGACTGACTTAAAATGTATTGGCATTATTTTTAGAAATATGAAACAGGGATGCACTAATACAATTCAAAAATTAGTTTCATATGCCATTCTTATACTTGGTAATATAGAATGTCATTTTAGAAATGGTTCCAAAACTCAAAATTATAAGACTGTATTATCATTTTGTTTTAGTCCCAAAAAAGAAGTAGTGGAAACCTTATTTTAGATGTCATGATTTTGCCTAATTTTCATTGTAAGAATCCTCCTAAAGTACATGTGAATAATTGTGTTAAATTATTCATCATGCAAGTTAATTTGACAGTTAATTATAAAGGAAAGAGTTTTCTGGACGTAATTCAGAGCTTTAATGCCTAAAGGATAAACTATAATGACAAGGAATTTGTCCTTGACTGTGGTCTTACTGCTACATGCTAAGCCCAAAATTAACATTTTGTACTTTTGAGAGCTAAAAAAAAATGATTATATTTTTTGACAATGCAAAGTATGCTGATTTTTCTCTTGGAGAGAAGCATTAAATAGTGAAAGCTGAACAGGCTTAGGACTAAATTCCTCATTTTGCTTTTCATCAGCTGTGTGATTGGGGAAACTAGTTTAACTCTGAACTTTATGGGTTTTGCTGTGGTTTTTTTCAGTTGTAAAATGTTGATAAATATACAAGTTTGGGCTTTATTGTCACAATTAAAAGAAATAAAAAGCAGTTGCCTCTGTTCCTTAAATATAGTAGGCACTCAATAAGTGTTAGCTCTCTTCTTTTCTTTCTTTTCTTTTGAAAGGGGACAGGAAGAGGGAATATTTATAATTCCTTCTGTGCCATGAATAGTATTTTCAAAAATTATATTTTATGATATTTATTAGCTAATAAATTGTGGTCACATGCATTGCTATTTTAATGTTTCCAATAATATTATGCTGGAGGCAAAGCAGGTAACTATTCTGTTTTTACAGGTTTAAAAGTTTGGGAAGTTAAATTAACCAAGTTTATACAACTAAAAAGTGACATAACTGGGATACAGTCTCAGATTTGCACGAGCCCAAAAACCCATTCCTTACCCCAGTATACACACCAGTATTCAGTGGCACAAAAATCTTCTCTAGACTGCAGCATAATTAGTAAAATTAGCATAATCAGGGAGTTTTTCATAAAGCAGAATATATTCCTATTTTTAAATTCAGAGATTATGCCTTTTTTTTCTGGATAAAATGTCTTTTTATTATGAAGCAGTGGCAAGAATAGATGGCAAATGTTTTTCATGTCTTTTTTAGCCAGAATTTAAAATTGTCAAAGCCCGCTTGTCTCCTTTTTTTTCTTTTTGAAATTTTACTGGACTGTGAAATGTAGAAGTCTGATAATGGTATAACAGGGCATGTTACTTTGTTACTCTTCTAGAAAATATGCAAGGTGATGGATATGCTATTTGGCCTATTTCTATCACTCCACAATGTACACTTATATTAAAACATCACATTATATCCCATAAATACATACAATTATTTGTCAATTAAAACAAAATACAATTTTAAAAATTATATTATGCTGAAACAGATGAGGATTCCAAATAAAGCTAGTTCTAAAAGAATGTAATATGATGTAAACCCTATTCTTATTATATATGGACTAACAATTCCAAAAAGGATGTTTTCAACTTTTTAATAGATTGTAGTGGCGGTAGTTTCCGCAGAACTGTGAAGTTTGGTGGTGTCAAGTTATTCACTAGTAACAAGTTAAATATTGATAGAATAGAAGAGACTCCGGTGACAGTGGTTAACTATTACCAGGTAAGTCAGCGCCCAGTGGAAGCATGCCTAGAAAAACAGGCAACATTTAATGATGGCTTTCTGCAGTGACAAGTCATAGGGTTTTCAGAGCAATCCAACAGTATCAGGGTTAGCAGGGCACAAACATTGAATTGTTCTGGTTTTTTAGACCATTTTCTATATCAATTTATTTTCCACAGTGTGAAATTCTCACTCCTCATTTATTCCTGGCCACTCCTTGATATGTCTAGCTGATAAAAATAATATTTCAGGAGTCTAAATTTCATGACCTGGTATTAATGCTTGTGGATG
Source organism: Macaca fascicularis (assembly GCF_037993035.2). Taxonomy (NCBI): domain Eukaryota; kingdom Metazoa; phylum Chordata; class Mammalia; order Primates; family Cercopithecidae; genus Macaca; species Macaca fascicularis. Next base: position 94,817,575 of record NC_088385.1, read on the forward strand.
TACCCTGTCCTCCTTTCTTCCTCAGAAACAAGAATGGGTTGCCCTGACATAATGTTCCCTAAATATCCTGTGCATGTCACTTGTCATTGCACGTCCATGTTATTAATATTAATATAATATTAATTAATATCAGACAATTCCCTCATTATCATATATGTCATCAGTGCTTATGTGGTACCTGGCACTTGACTGGCATTCAGAACATGATAATGAATGAATGGTGTCTATAAACAGGTATATCTGGAGCAACTTTAGTAACTTTCCTCTACAGAGAAAAGATCTAATGATAACACTCCTTAAGAGTTCTTGCCGAGGGCAACCTCTAATCATTTCAACAGAAATTCAGGGCCGCTGAAACACCACCAGAATTTGAAGACCCATATTCCAAATTTGGTCTACATTTATAAAATTTGAGAGATCTTATACTGACACATGAAAGTGTTGTTTTTATAATTACACAATTTTTCAATGAAATATAAAGGAGAAGAAAGAAAAATGTCTCATTTGACCTACCTTTACCAAGAGTTCCTCTCTCAGTAGCTTTCCCTAATGATATAAAGAACCATATGTGATCAGGCTTTTAATAAAATGACACTAAATACATGCTCAGTGTAGGATCAAATGCTTGGCATTGTTAAAAGCCAGCCTAGAGATAGCAGAGTGGATTAAAGCTCATATGGATGTAGTAACTACTTGTAACAGATTAATTTTCTTTCCAGAGGGAATTTTAAAGAGCAGACTGAGAAATGGCTTTGGCGTTCTTTTAAATTAAGTGTAAATTAAAATGAAATATAAAAATCCAGGGCATGGGTTAAACCTCAAAAGAAGTTAAATGACGTAACATATGTGCTCATGACAGAATTTATCAGAAGTTCCTGAGACAATAAAATAAGATGCAACATACCAAAAGGCAAAGTTCTGCACTTTGGTTACACAAATACTTTTAATGTGTGAAAGAATTCCAGTATCAATTTTAGGACACTTTTTTTCTGTCTGAAAAAAAATACACTAGAAATATTTTATTCAATTAAGCAAAATGAATTGAATATGCGCTATAAAACATGTTCATGAGAACTGTATCTCTACTATGTAAAATGTGCAAGTGTCTCAATGGCTTGGACCCTTTTAAAATCACGATAATTTAAAGTCATTAGGGTGAAGACAGAAAGAGGATCTGTAAGTTATTATAAAATTCATTTAATTTCTGATGCATTCTCATAAGAAAATTCAATATTCAATAAACATCTTAAAAAGGTAGGGAGAGAAGCATATAACTCTGGATGAAAGGGTGCAATGGAATTGGTGCAATGCTTGGGGATAGGAATAGTTAGAGAGGAATTCACAGGAAACTTAATGCTTAAACTGAGTCTCAAAGAATTAGTGATAATTTTCCACATGGGCAGTGAAAAAAAAAAGAGCATTATAGGCAGAAAGAGTAGTATGGTGTATTTTTCATTATGCTTTTGTGTGGCCACTCTTGTGGCCACAATAAATAATTCAAACTGTCTTAAATAAAAAAGGAACTATTAGCTCAAAGACCAGCCAAGGTACATACAGAAAAACAGAAACCATATCAGGGATTTCAAACTGAATGCATTTACTACAAAGAACTGGTTACTCTCATGTGGGAAGCAAACGAGGATGTTGAGTTAGCCCAGATGTTAGTAATTTCAGGACAAACCTACCATCCCTGAAATTGGTAGAACAAAAGCAAACCTGGGGTGAGGTCCTCCAGATGTCTGAGGAGGTTGAAGGAAGTCCTCCAGATGTCTAGTGCCCTGATCTCTGAGGACACAGTGCACTTGGGGCTGGAAGCAAGTTGGAGCACAGGTTAACAATTCTGATACTGCTTTACATGTCCACCAGTGGGAGCTAGGCTTCTCACTATTGGAGTGAGAATTGCAGATAAGAAGGTGGAGAAGTATAGAATGATCAACATGGTAATGGACTAGAGTTGGAGACATCAGTAGAAACCCGTGTTTACCTTAATATAGATAAAGATGGTTACGTATAGGACAACTGCAAATATGTGTATACACACAGGTTAGTATAGACACATATTTCTGTGCTTCGTTATCTAAGAAAGCCTGGAAACAGGGGCACCCAAGTAGCAACAAACCCATTCAGTACTCAAATCTTGGTTTTTAATACGATTCTCCAATAAGGAGAACAAGGGCTCCTTGGAAAAATAACTTATTCTAGGACTAGGGCAGGAATATGCAAAATGAGCCTGAGCCTGAAGCATCTCATAGTGCCAAAAAGTAAGAAAGTGCTCCATAACAACAAAAACCTAATTGATGGGAGTATATCAAAAAGACACAGGAGCAGAGTGAAAGGATAGCCAAAGCTGGAACAATTTGAGCAACAAAATAAGTACTACTAGATTGTAACTCAAAGTATAAAATAAATATCTATGAGTCCATACTGACATAAATAAATGACTGATTTAAATAAATGACTTAGTAACTAAGTAAGTAAATAAGGGAGAAGAGACAGATCTCTCTTCAGAAAAGTTCCAGATAATTTATGTATATAATCTTCCTTCGAGAAAGGAGCAAAAATTCCTTGTCCTTAAATGTGGGCAATGCATCTTCCTTCCAAAGAGTACAGTAAGATAGAGATTGGAGTGAGGGGAGGGAAGGAGAGTAACTTGTTAGTGGAGAAATCTGACAAGCACTACTGCAGTCAGGTGACCAAGCCTAACATTCATAGTGATAAGTCAAGTGAATGGCATATACCCTTGATACGATGTGATGAAAGTGGTGTTTTTCCTCTGTGTTCTTCGTCTTAAAAACCCATAACAATAATTAAATCATGAGAAGCACATCAGAGAAATTCTAATAGAGGCACATCATCAGAGAAATTCCAATAAAGGGGCATTCATACTCTTCAAAACTGTCAAGGCCATCAAAATAAGGAAAGTCTGAAAAAACATCACAGACAAGAGGAGCCCTGGGAGATACAAGTACGTGTGATGTGGTATCTTGGATGGGAACCTAAAACAGAAAAAAAAAATGGTAAATCTAAGAAAATAAATTTTCAAACTGAATAAACTATGGGCTTTAATTAATAATCATGTATCAATATTAGTTCATTAATTATAAGAAAGTTACCATAGTGATATAAAATATTAACATAATAGGGAGATCTAGGTAAGGAATATGTATAATCGCTGTGTACTATCTTCTCCATTTTGCTGTAAATTTAGAACTATAGTTTAAAGAAAATCTGTTGAATGATGAATTTAAACATCGTTAATGTGGTAAATTTAATATTAAGTATATTTGACCACAATAAAAAGTCTATTAGTAATGGGTGAGGCTATGCATGTGTGCGGTCAGGGAGTGTATGGGAAATCTCTGTACCTTTCTCTTGATTTTTATCTAAAGCTATTCTTTAGAAAGAATTTTTTAAAATCTATTTTAGAAATCAATAAGTGAATAAATAAATTGGCTGCTAGAGCTAGAAGTGTCTTCAGTTGCAAGAACTATGCTGTCAAAAGCAAAGAACAGGAGGGAAGATCCTCTGCCCTCTTTGCTGCTTCCACTTTCACTCTCATGCCTCCCAGTGGCAGAATCGAAGGGGAAGTTGAATGTTAAATTAGTCCAGGAAGTTAGTTTTCAGAATTCCAGTCTCAGTTTAGAAGTATGAGTTTAGAGCTGAGCGATATTAGGTATATTACCAGCACAGCTGTCAAGGATTCATCCAGGAACTTGAAGCATGTAATCAGGGACTATCCTTTGGCTTTTTTCTCTTCCATGTTGGTTTCATTCTTAGGTATGAAGGGCACAGTGGCTTGAGGTTCACATTCGAGGTCTAAGACCATGAGGATGGAGTGCCTCTTTTTGGGCTCCTGCATTTAGTATTCTGGGATTGGCTTCCATTAAACCAGACCGATGTGACTCATGTGACATGCCTTTCCAGTGACATTGCTTTGAGAAAGTTGTGATTTGAATGACCATGCTGACATCTCAGGATAGAGTCAATTCCATCCAATTCCACCCAAAGCACATGGCTTGATAGTCGCACTCAGTTACACGTGGGAATGTGTAAGAACATTGTAGTGCATGTAGAGAAGAAACAAACTCAAAAATAAAATAAGTTTATACACCACATAAAAATGTTTTTAACTTTAAATATAGAAGATATGTGAAATGATTGAGACGTTTTGAACACATTTCAGATTTGCTGTTTAAAATTAGTATTACAGCAGCATTGTGGAGGACAGTTTTAAAAATGATTAGACTAAAATTGAGGCAATGAGCTAGGAGGCAATTACCCTAATATAAAATTAAAACAATGAGAGGCTGATCTAAGAGGCATATGTAAGAATGGGAGGGAAAAGACATGTACAGTCATAGTTAGAGGTGAAGATGGCTGGGCTTCTGGGTCAGGTAGGGACTTGGAGAACTTTTCTGTCTAGCTAAAGGATTGGAAATGCACCACTCAGCACTCTGTGTCTAGCTAAAGGGTTGTAAATGCACCAATCAGCACTCTGGGTCTAGTTAAAGGTTTGTAAATGCATCAATCAGTTCTCTGTAAAATGGACCACTCAGCTCTCTGTAAAATGGACCAATCAGCTCTCTGTAAAATGGATCAATCAGCAAGATGTGGATGGGGTCAAATAAGGGAATAAAAGCAGGCCACAGGAGCCAGCAGCGCAACCTGCTCCAGTCCCTTTCCACGCTGTGAAAGCTTTGTTCTTTCGCTCTTTGCAATAAATCTTGCTGCTGCTCACTCTTTGGGTCCGTGCCGCCTTTGTGAGCTGTAACACTCACTGTGAAGGTCGGCAGCTTCACTCCTGAAGCCAACGAGACCAAGACCCCACCAGGAGGGATGAACAACTCCAGATGGGAGGAACAAACAACTCTGGACATGCCACCTTTATGAACTGTTAACACTCACCGCAAAGGTCTGCAGCTTCACTCCTGAGGCCAGCGAGTCCATGAACCCCCCAGAAGGAAGAAACTCTGGACACATCTGAACATCTGCGGGAACAAACTCGGGACACACCACCTTTAAGAACTGTAACACTCGCCGCAGGGGTCCGCGGCTTCATTCTTGAAGTCGCAAGACCAAGAACCCACCAAATTCTGGACACAATAGCAATGCCAATGCCTATTGATTCATTGAGTGGGCAGGACAAGAGAAGAAAAGATCTAGAACAGGGATTTTAAAGCCTAAGTGAATTTAGTGACTTTCTGGGAGACTTGCGAAAACGCAAATTAAAATGCCTCATACTCAAATATCTTGTTTTAATTGAAATAGGATGGAAGGGTTGTTTTTTTTTTTTTTTAATCTCATTTTTAATCAGCACCTCAGGGGGATTCTGAGGAACACATGTTGAGAACACAGGTTTAGGATGATTCCCAGTTTTTTGATTTAGGGAACTGAATTTCTGGTTCTGTTAACTAGAATTTTATGAAGAGAAAGAGGAGCAAGGTTGAAAATGAGTGAGAGATCAATTGTTCCATTTTGCTTAAGACTGTACCAGCACCAGCACTGAAAGTCCTCTGTCCTGAAAAATCCCTCAGCCCTGGTCAAAAGTGGACAGGTAGTTTTCCTAAATTTAGAAGAGAAAAAAATGTATATAATTGAGCAAGAGCTGTTTGCAGAATGTCTAAATATAGATGTCTAATTGGCAATTATAAATTTAGAAACTAAGAGAAGAGATAAAAGCTAGAAATACCCATTTAAAGTCACTATTATATACGTACAGATGCTACAAGTAATAAGATTAGATGACACCAGTCCGAATTTATTCCATAACATAGCACACTAACAGGGAAGAAGAGGAGGGGAAAAAGAAGAAGGAGAAAGACTAATGACAGAAATTTTAATGAACATCAATATTTAAGAAAATATAGAAGAAATGGAGTCTGCAAAGAACAATGAGAAGATACTTTCAACAAAGAAAACTACTGAGAAGACTGACTGAGCCATCAGTGCACATGATTATGACTGGAACAAAAGGAGTGATCCAGAATATTAAGCACTGTGGAGATGTAACCATTGATTTGGGTATTTAGGAGATCAGAAGTACATTTAGGAGGAGCATTTTTATTTATGTAGAGTTTTATTTACAGTTTAATTTAGGCAGATCTGTATTGTAATGGCTTGAAAAATTAAGAAGAGAGAAAATGAGGGCAATGATAATATTTCACAATGCAAACTAGCAGGTGACAGGCTGAATTTAGCCAGTAGAAATCTTTTAACAGAGCTGCAAATGTGTTGTCTTCATCTTTGCTTGGTTTTATTAGTTAGATGGTAGCATTTAACATTTAAAATATTTTAGACAAGTTCAGATTTCCAGTTTTCTTGGAAAATGAGAAGCTCTGGCATTTGGATCTGTGTTCTCGTATGGCAGGAATCAGCTGTAGCCGGGCTGATGGGCACAGTCTCTGTAATTTTCCACTGTTGCCCCCAGGTTTTGCAGCTCTCTTTTGCACCAACAGCCTCGTCCCTGCAAACATTTGAGTGTGAGACCCAGTTATAACAGACAACTCTGAAAGGAAGAAGAGAAAGTATTTTTAAGGATGATTAGGTCTGGTACAACTTTTGGCTTTATTTTTCTTTTTAAAGGTGGGATTAGCTTGAGCCTATTTATATGCTAACTAGAAAAAGAAGAGGATAATTATTGAAGCAATGTCAAAGTGTGAGAGGGGATGTGATGTAGAACAATAATGGAGAAATTAGCCTTGGATGAGTGGAAAGACTCCTCCAGAGAACCTAGCTGTTACATATAATGAAACTATGATTTAAAAATATGACATTGAATATAAGTTAACTAGACTCACTTGAGATGGATAGTCACTAACAGTTCATTGTAGCCCTATTTAGATCACAGATTTGCAATTAAGGAGAAAATAAAAGCTCCAATGTTTCCAGTTATACCAAGAAACTAGTATTCAGTTCCCTAAGAGGCCCAGAGCATAGCTCATGCTTTTGTGTTTCTGATGAATTACACCCAGCAGCCCTCTGCTGAATTACTGTACTCTCAAAGGAATGGAGAGAAGATATTTGTGTAAATTCCAAAGAGTTTGTAAATCAAGGCTCTGCTACAACACAAAATGATCCATTTTCCAGCCTTGCCAAAAAGTATTTGTTTACATATACATATCCTCATGAAGTTAAAAATTGCTTTTGTTCAGGTTGATGTACTGGGGCCAAATGTAACCACAAAGAATATTACTTGAGTTGCAGTTTCATGTGAATTAGATAGAGTTCTTGGCAATGGCATGACACTAAAGAGTGAACTAGAATTTGCAAATGCTATAAACTAATTATCTGGTGGTTTTGCCATATCACGCAGACGCCTCTAAATAAAATCACACATAGTATATGACCTATCACTGCTACACAGTTAAGAGGAAGCTTCTCAGTCTAACATTCAAAATCATCCACAACACAGCTTGCATTAAATTAAATAGGTAAAAATTGAAAACAACCTACTATGGCCTTATCTATTTGGCAGATCAAATTGTTTTCTGGCACGTTCCATTTGGTTATGAATAGTTGTTCTTTTATCATAATAGTGATGGGTTAAATGTTACATTTGCCTTAATGTTTCTGTAGGAGCCATATAATGACAAAACAGCATCATTATTAGTTCAGTCATTGCCATACTTAGGAATTATGAGTCTAATAGCTTTCCCATTAAAAACAATGTCTTGATGCAAACATGAGTAAAATACTATAATTTTTACACCTTAAAAGAAACAAACTTGTTTAATTTCTACAAGTACATTTGAACATGGAAAGATCTTATGACCACTATGGCAATATTAGAAAATGACTGTATCCAAAATGTCAGTGTTTCTTTAACTATAGACTCTTAATGGCAATATTTCGTAGTAGAGAAGGAAAAACATATATTGTAAGATGTGGCATAAAAGTGAAATGAGAGACTTTTGAACCAGTCACCTCATTTTCAAGCAACTGGCTTCAGTTATATTGAAACCATGCAAGTTAGCCTAATGTAATCTTATCTGGTAATCAGTATAAATGAATAATATTAACATTTCTCCATATTTTGTGCATATGCCTCTGAAGTTTCCCTAAAAAGATTAAGTAAAATTCTGGACCCAGCGTGCACTTATTCTTACTCTCTTTCAAGCTGATTCACAAAAGAGAATGCTCAACAGTCTTCTATGACCCAGTAGGCATAGCAGGTCAGAAGTACTGAGAAGAAAGGTGAGATCAGACTAAGCCCCTTGCTCTTCTATACACCTTTTAACAAATTTCTCTCAATTCATTTAAATTTAAACAGAATTTTGTTCCCATGTTCTTTTTTCAACACACTATTTCTTTACAAAGGTTTGATTCTTCTCCAAAAGATGAGAGAGAAAATGAGAAAGTTATTGAAATTGAGGAAGGGTTATGATCAAGTTATACCTTCCTAGCTTAGATATGTTTTATAATTTCCCAAATATCCTAACTGCTAACCTCAAACATGCTATAATTTTCTAGCCCTCACAGAATCGACGGCATCAGTATATCCATCCATTTTCATCTCATGAGGCCTGACTCAATAAGAACTTACTATTTATCTACTTCCTTTTTTCCCTGTTCAAGCTTTTGTCTTTGAATACAGTTGTGTTTTTTTTTTTTTTTTTTTTTTTTTTTTTTTTGCTGCTGTAACAAATTGCATCAAACTTTCTGGCTAAAGACAACACAAGTTTATTATCTTACAACTTTAGCAGTTTGAAACCTAACGTGGGTCTCACCGAGCTAAAATCAAGGAGTCGGGAGAGCTGCTACCCTTCTGAAAGCTCCAGGGAAGTATCCATGCCCTTGCCTTTTCTAGCTGGTAGAGACCCACATTTCTTGGCTCATTGACCCGTTCCTCCATCTTCCAACCTAGCAAGTCCTTCGTACATGGCATCACTCTGACCTTGTTTCCATCATCTCATATCCTTCTCAGAACCTGACTTTTTACTCTCTTCCACTTGTACAGACTCTGGTGATTTCACTGGGACCACAAGTGAAATCTCCTATTTTAAGGTCAAGATAATCTCCTATTTTAAGATCACCTGATTAGCAATCTTAGTCCTCTCTGCAATTTTAATTTCCCTTTCCATGCACCCTAACATACTCACAGGTTCTGAGGATTAAGTTGTGGACACTTTGGGGGAACCATTACTTCACCTACCGCAGTCTCCTAAAGTTCCTCCAGCATTTCCTTCCGAAAATTCATATAAATGCAATCTTGACTCATTAGTACACAATTTTACTTCATTCCTTCAAAACTTTCCCAAGGTAGTAGCTTCTTGGCAGCATGCTATTGTGAAAAAGTATAAAGTCGGATTCAGAAAGTTTAAATGCAAGTCCTGGCTATTACACTAATTTTATCAAGATATTTAACATTTGCTAACCTCCATTTCTTTGCTTATAAAATAAAGATAGTAAATGTATGATGTTACACATCATGATGTGACTAGCTCACAGAGTGCTGTGATAACCAAACGGTTTGATGACTTGGAAGTTTCCTTAAAATGTTTCCCTTAAAATTTCAACTTAAAATGGTTAAGTTGAATAAAGTACAGGTCAAAGAACAGTAATATGGACTGTAGGGATACATTGACCTGTATTGAAAATCTGGCTCATTCATGTGATCTTGGGCTAATTTCTTAAATTCTCCACATAAGTTTTACCATGTATAAAATAATGCTAACCTCTTAGGGGCAATGGGAGAATTATAAAATATAAATATATAAAAGTATTTAGAAAAACACTGATAGTATTTTATAAGCTCTCATTAGTGTTGATCATTAGTAAATGATGAACTAATTTTATTGTGGCATTTTTGTAAATTTTCATTAGTTTTGATAATTAGTAAATGATGAACTAATTTTATTGTGGCATTTTCCTAAATTTTAATATTAAGGGAAGTGAGATGTATCTTATCTTTCACCTCAGCTTACTATGAAGTTAGCACAATTTCTTTATAAAAGATCTTAAAATATTTTTTGTCCCTTTGAATCAGTAAAAACAGATTTTTAATGCATTAATGCCAATATTTTTGATATTCTGCTTGTCCCAAATTTGGTCATATGAGCTTCTTCAAGATAGCAGCTATTTTAATTTAAACATACTTTTGCTCCCATGTTCTTTTCTTAGCACCAGTAATATTGATTTCCAGCTTTCTGGTAAATCAAAATGTTCTAGATCACTTGATACTTTTCCTGCCACAAACCAGGAATTATCCATTTCTCAAAAAGAGTACTGACTTATTTTAATGGGGAATATTATTTATAAAACCAAGATCTAGTTTCTAGATGGTCTCATTGTAAATGGTTTGTTATTGATTCCAACCCCATTCCATGCACAGAGCTAAATACATATATACACATATATATATACACATATATATACACTTTGTTTCCTTACTTAGACTGCTAATATTTAATTGCCAAGTATAATTACAACTTTGATACCCCCATTACTCACATGACAATGAGTTTATTCAACTTGTTCCTTTATTTCACTCTCCTCCTCCCATTTCTTAGTTGCATTATAGCCACTTCATAATTACATACTGTTTTTCTGCCCTTTGCCTCCTCATTTTTATTCTTGCATCTGCCCTTAAATGTATTCAATGTTTAACATCTTTCTTTGTAACTAAGTTTTCAGAGTTAACACTTGGTTGAATGAAACCACCCTGTAGTCAATTCCTTTGGAGGGGCTCATAACTGTAGTATTCCCAGAAGTATTGCATGTTTGAAAGTGATAAAACTGAATAACAATTTTGTTGGCTAAAGCATCCTTAATTCTTTTAAGTTTATCAGAAGCATATTCAAATACTTCAGAGGAAGTCAAACTGTCTCTGTTTGCAGATGACATGATTATATATTTAGAAAACCCCATAGTCTCGGCCCAGAATCTCCTTAAGCCAATAAGCAATTTCAGCAAAGTCTCAGGATACAAAATCAATGTGCAAAAATCACAAGCATTTCCACACACCAATGATAGACAAACAGAGAGCCAAATAATGAATGAACTCCCACTTACAATTGCTACAAACAGAACAAATTACCTAGGAATACAACTTACAAGGAATGTGAAGGACCTCTTCAAGGAGAACTACAAACCACTGCTCAAGGAAATAAGAGAGGACACAAACAAATGGGAAAACACTCCATGATCATGAATAGGAAGAATCAATATTGTGAAAATGGCCATACTGCCCAAAGTAACTTATAAATTCAATGCTGTCCCCATCAAGCTACCATTGACTTTCTTCATAGAATTAGAAAAAACTACTTTAAATTTCATATGGAACCATAAAAGAACCCATATAGCCAAGACAATCCCAAACAAAAAGAACAAAGCTAGAGGCATCACACTACCTGACTTCAAACTGTACTACAAGGCTACAGTAAGCAAAACAGCATGGTACTGGTACCAAAACAGAGATATAGACCAATGGAACAGAACAGAGTCCTCAGAAATAATACCACACATCTACAGCCATCTGATCTTTGACAAACCTGACAAAAACAAGCAATGGGGAAAGGATTCCCTATTTCATAAATGGTGCTAGGAAAACTGGCTAGCCATATGCAGAAAACTGAAACTGGACCCCTTTCTTACACCTTATACAAAAATTAACTCAAGATGGATTAAAGACTCAAATGTAAAACCTAAAACCATATAAATCCTAGAAGAAAACCTAGGAAATACCATTCATGACATAGGCATGGGCAAAGACTTCAGGACTAAAACACCAAAAGCAATGGCAACAAAAGCCAAAATTGACAAATGGGATCAAATTAATCTAAAGAGCATCTGTACAGCAAAAGAAGCTATCATCGGAGTAAACAGGCAACCTACAGAATGGGAGAAAATTTTTGCAATCTGTCCATCTGACAAAGGGCTAATATCCAGAATCTACAAAGAACTTAAACAAATTTACAAGAAAAAAAAAAAAAAAACAGACAATCCCATCAAAAAGTTTGAGAAGGATATGAAGAGACACTTCGTAAAAGAAGACATTTATGCGGCCAACAAACATGGGGAAAAAAAAGCTTAGCATCACTGATCATTAGAGAAATGCAAATCAAAACCACAATGAGATGCTATCTCATGCCAGTTAGAATGGTGATCATTAAAAAATCAGGAAACAGATGCTGGAGAGGATGTGGAGAAATAGGAATGCTTTTACACTGTTGGTGGGAGTGTAAATTAGTTTAACCACTGTAGAAGACAGTGTGGAGATTCCTCAAGGATCTAGAACCAGAAATACCATCTGACCCAGCAATTGCATTACTGGATATATACCCAAAGGATTATAAATCATTTTACTATAAAGACACATGCACACATGTTTACTGCAGCAGAGTTCACAATAGCAAAGACTTGGAACCAACCCAAATGCCTATCAATCTTAGACTGGATAAAGAAAATGTGGCATGTATAAACCATGGAATACTATGTAGCCAGAAAAAATAAAGAAGAGTTCATGTCCTTTGCAGGGACATGGATAAAGCTGGAAACCATCATTCTCAGCAAACTAACACAAGAACAGAAAACCAAACACCGCAAGTTCTCGCTAATAAGTGGGAGTTGAACAATGAGAACACATGGACACAGGGAGGGGAACATCACACACTGGGACCTGTTTGGGGGTAGGGAGGTAGGGGAGGGATAGCATTAGGAGAAACACCTAATGTAAATGATGGGTTGATGGATGCAGTAAACCACCATGGCAGGTGTATAGCTATGTAACAAACCAGCACATTCTGCATATGCATCCCAGAACTTAAAGTATAATAAAAGAAAATAATAATAATAATAATAAAATGTTATACCACTATGGTCTTGTTTTGCATCCTGCTTAAGAGGTTTTATGCTAACTTGTTTTTATTTATTTCCTTTAAAAGCGATGGGGCTTTTTTGTTATTGTTTGTTTGTTTGTTTGTTTTTGAGACGGAGTCTAGCTCTGTCGCCCAGGCTGGAGTGCAGTGGCGTGATCTCAGCTCACTGCAAGCTCCACTTCCTGCGTTCATGCCATTCTCCTGCCTCAGCCTCCCGAGTAGCGGGGAATACAGGTGCCCACCACCACTCCCAGCTATTTTTTTTTTTTGTATTTTTTAGTAGAGACAGGGCTTTTCTATTTTTCAGTAGAGATGGGGTTTTACCGTGTTAGTCAGGAGGGTCTTGATCTCCCGACCTTGTGATCTGCCAGCCTCGGCCTCCCAAAGTGCTGGGATTGCAGGCGTGAGCCACAGAGCCCCGCCAAAAGTGATGTTTTTTGTTTTGTGTTTGTTGTTTGTTTGCCTGTAGTACTAGAGGACGTGATATATTTATTAGAGTACGTCACAAACATGATCATTCTTTATTTGTGATTTCAGGTAAATGATAGGCTCTTTTAACATTAAATGTAAGCCTTCTATTTTCAGAAAATCTTATTAGATTTTACTGTTAAATATTAGTTTTGCTTATTTGCTCTAATTTCTTCTTCAGTCATTGTAATTACGAATATATTGGTTCTTCTTTGTCTATGCTCTGTATCTCTTTCTCTTTGATCTTTTAAATTCTTCTATTCATTTTCCTTCTCTTATTTTCATTTATTTCCTCATTGGACCTTCTCAAATTTTCAGTCAAATAATTTTTTTTCTGTAAGCTTTTCACACATTATTTTGAAATGATTTTTCTTGTATTTTTATTTCTAATGTGATTTTGCATTTTTCTTTCATCTCTTTCCTGAGTCCAGTCAACTATCCTTCTATATCTCCTTTCATTTTGCCCCTTTCTGTTCTAAGATTTTGTAGTTCTAATGTAAAGTGTTCATTTATATCTTCAGATACTTAAAGCTATTTAATTAAAGTTGGAGAGGGTAGTGTTGTGTTGCTAATTCCTTCTGCCTCATTGTTGGTTTTGAAGAAAGAATATTCATCACCTATAAACATTTTTATTTTTATTTTTTTCTTTGTCTTGTGTTTGTTGTTTGCCTGCAGTACCAGAGGACGTGATATAGTTAAAATGTGGTACCTTTATGAGAGTTTGAAATAATGAAATCATGAAGAAAGAATGGTCATGTTTGTGGCATACTCTTCTTCACAACAGCAGTTTTCTGTCGATATTATATGCAATTATCTATTCAATTCATTTATGTTCATTTGATATTTTCCTGGACAAAAGTAACACATAAGTAGACAAGTATTAGAAGTGTAGATTGTGTATCAGGATTGTTAGTTCAACATCCTCCTCCTCTGTCAATACAACAAAGTGAAGTTGCTTTAATTAATGGTGTCATTATTTTTGGCAGGTTTTGAGGGTAAGGAATGATTGATATTTCTTCTGATTTTGTAAGTCTGCTTACTTCTGTGGGATCTTTAGCTTCCAGTGCTTGCTGCCTTCCTTTCCTTTACAGACAAGAGTCCAAGGGAAGTTCAATCACTCCAAGTCTCCCCACTCTAACCCAGAAGAGGTGCCTTTGCAAAACTTTCACCACTGGTCTTTGCACTTCCATACCTTTTTTTTTTTTTTCCTTTTTATCCCCCAGTAGCCTTAGGTATGACCAAAAAGTATCTGATGTGTTCTTAGTGTTTCTCCATTGAGTATATTAACTTTCTCTTAATGTGCTTGATTTTATCCATGTTTATTAAGTCCCTATACATTTTTTTAATTTTCTGCCCAATCTCTGATTGACTCATTGTTTCATTTTGAGTTGCTATACCAGAATCCTACAGATTAGGTAATTTACAAAGAAGAGAAATGTATTTCTTAGAGTTCAGGAGGTTGGGAAGTCCAAGGTCAAGAGGCCCACATCTTTTGAGAGGCTTCTTACTACATCATCTCATGGCCGAAGGCAGAAAGGAAAGAGAATATGAGAGAACAAGAGAGCAAGAAGATGCCAAAGTTACTTTTATAACAAATGCACACTTGAGACAACTAACCCACTCCCAAGATAACAACATTAATCCATTCATGTGAGCAGAGCCCTCTTCACCTAATTACCTCTTATTAGTTCCTATGGCCCAACAATATTCCTTTGGAGATTAAGTTTCCAATACATGAACTTTGAGGGGCACATTCAAACCATAGCACTCTCCCATGCAGTGACATGCAGTTCTGAGAATGAATCTGTTGGATCTGCATGTTTATTTTACTACTTACACATAATTTGAAATCTGCAGTAGTCTTGGTGTTTTAATCATGCTGTAGATATTAACTATGAATAATTTTATTTGCTCTTCTGTGACCTGTGTACATGATTTTTAGAGGGATATTGAAAATTTCTGATTTAGATAGCTGCCATTATCTATAGAAAACTAGAAGCCATAATTATCATGTCTTATTCCTTTGAACTACTTGGTATGGTAGATAAAACAGTATTAAGGAAAACAACTGATTCAGAAGTCTACGGATCTAGCTCTTCCTCAAGAAAATGTCTTATACTATAACTTGCCTTAAGGTTCCCATCTGGTGTATGTTGGCTCAAAGCTCATTCATTACTGATTTCTTGGCCCATTTTTTCAGCCTTTTAACTCCAAGTGCTCTTCTGGCATTTTCTCCTGAATATATCTTTCCATCACAATCATAATTTTTTGGACTAGTTTCATTTGTTCTCAAAATTGTATCACTCGGTTTACCCATCTTATTACTTGGGAGAGCCTGCACATACTCTCAACACTTCTCACCCTTCACTACTGCTGGGAAGCTTTAAGAAATGAGCTGATATTTGAAAATCAAAGTACTATGTAAATAGAAGGAAATAATATTTTATCATAAACATCACTTTAAATAAATTTAGATGGTAATTGGTTTATTAAAAGTGACACACCAAGTTTATAAGAATGTCTAGTTCTTTGTTATTATTCTGTTTACATGCCTTGTCTCTCCTAAATACCCAAGTATTTTAAAATTGCAGATGAAATAGAGTTTCTCAGGTCCTAAGACTACCAACTCCCAAGTACCTTTTCTAAACTTTGATGTCTAAATATTTCAATATATTTTCCATCTTCCCAATTGAACTCATCATCTCTCCATCCATGTCACTCTCATATTATACTCTATTTTTGCATCCACTGTGTCTATTTTAATGTCTGAGGGGTTTTTTTTAACAACTTTTAGACAAAGATTTTCTGCTTAGTTTTTCCTATATTGCTGCTTTCTTTTTTTAACTGCCAACCTCAATCAGATATTTTTCATATGCCAGAAAAACTCCCGGAAGCACATTTTTAACTGGGAAAATCTCCTTCTCCTCCTTGTCATTTCTGCTCCTACACACTCCCCACATCCATCATCGTGTCCCTCTTTTTAATCCTCCTATAAATTTATCTAATCCTTCAGCATTTCAATGCTCATTTTTAATAAAGACATTAGATGAATAAAAAGCAAATATGTAAACAATACTGGATAAAAAGCCCATAGAGTAATAAATTTCTATTTTCTAGTCTCTCCTATACCCTGAGTATATATTCAAGAGCAAGAAAGCAAAACAGGAGTTTGGGAATAATCTTAACACCAGACTTATTTGCTATAATTTAGTCATTTAGTCTAAATCAGGAAAAAAATGTGAGTTATAAGGCCAGTAAATTAGAGAAGGCATTGGAGGCACAGCTCTATACATTACTTCTGAATTTAGAAAACATACAAAAACTGGAAAATGATCATCTGGGGTATAGCAGAAGCATATTTAGTTGCTACAATTACATTATTCTATTTGTATGTGGTACCCTTAAATAATTCTGGATGGGGAATGAGAGGAAACACGAAGAGTTTTCCAGTAGGTATTGGGATATGGTGACAACTTGTTCCCACTTAACTCAGGCTCAGTGTAATGGTAGCCCTGCATAAGAAGAAAATAAATTAATATTCTTCCAGACTCTAAAAGAAATCTAAAGCATTTAATAGAATTCCATTTTTCCTAACATAATGCACATTTGGCAGAACTACTGAGCTGTAAAAATAATAGTCATTGTAGACTTTCTGCTTCTATGTTCACCAAATGCACTAAGAGTTGGAGACACATTAGTCCAGTTCAGTTTCAATTATTTTGACTTCTCATTAGCAAAAGGATTGATAACTACCATTTTGCTAACAGCATATAAAGCTTTCTGTGATCCAAATTTAATTTAGGCTAATTCCCAGCACAGTGTGAGCTACTGTATAGTTCATAGAATAAGACAACCTAATTTTCTCACTGCATGCAGTTAGCTACATAGAGGCGGTGCCACGAGCCATTTGCCGTTTGCCATTGACTTAGTGTGTGGATCATAGTTCACTCTCATTTATCAGTTTAATATAAATAGTAATCTGACTGTTTATAGAGCCAAATGTTCACATCAAAATAAGTAAAGTTTTATATACGTTTTTATACTTTTATATACTTATATATAAACAGTTAGTCCAAATATTTTTGAACAATAAATGGGATGAGCATAACTCCAGTTTTATGTTTTTTTAATTTATAACAAGTTAATTGTTAAGCATAACCATTTTAATCATCTGAGTATACTCCATTACTTTTCATCTAAAACAGCATGTTTAATTATAAGTTAGTGTATGTTACACAAAGCACCAAGGAAATATTAGGTTAAAATAAAATTAAATGTGCTTCTCCTTCATAAAACTTCTGATAACTTTTAACATGTTAACATGCATTATGAATCTCTAAGAGCAATGTAAAGTAGTCAGTGTTTCTCAACTTCATTTGGCAACAGTATCTCTCTCTTTTAATTACTGATCATCTGCAGGACCACCAAACATGAATTGCGAAAGCAGGTCAAATTGAAGCAACTTCATTTTAAAATACATGAGAATGGGCCAGTCCTTTCTCATTCCTTCAACAGATTGTAAACCTCCAGGTTCAAGAATAAATAAAACTCCGCAAACAACATCTAAATTGAACTTAGACATTTAGTCAAAAGGCATGTGATGAAGTATGATCCTCCCTATGGTTATATGAAGAATATAAACCATGATAGGCCTTAAAATTGGTGCACAATGCAAATACAGCATGATCTCACTTATATGTGGAATCTAAAAAAGTTGACCTCATGAAAGTAGAGAGTCAAATGGGGGTTATCCGAGACTGGGGGGAAAGTGGGAGAACAAGAGATATTGGTCAAACTCTACAAAATTTCAATTAGAAAGAAAAAATCAGTTCAAGAAAGAAGAAATCAGTTCAAGACCTCCATTAACATAGTGACCATATTTAATAACAATGTACTGTATTCTTGAAAATTGGTAAGAAAGTAGATTTTAAGAATTCTCATCACAACAAAATGCGAAGTAATGTATATGCAAATTAGCTTGATTTAATCATTCCACAACCTATACATATTTTAAAACAACATGTACATGATACAGTTTTTATTTTTCAATTATAAAAAGTAAAATAATGTTAACAAAATTGATGCACAATGAATACAAATGATAAGCTTATGTAAGATATGCTTCTTGTATGAATTGTTCTGTTGTAAAGACACATGCATGTGTTATGTTCATTGCAGCACTAATCACAATAGCAAAGACATGGAATCAACCTGAATGCCCATCAGTGATAGACTGGATAAAGGAAATGTGGTACATATACACCATGCAATACTATGCAGCCATTATAAAGAATGAGATCATGTCTTTTGCAGGGACACGGATGGAGCTGGAGGCCATTATCCTTAGCAAACTAACACAGGAACAAGAAACCAAATGCGGCATGTTCTCACTTATAAGTAGGAGCTAAATGATGAGAATGATGATGAATGCATGGAGGGGAACAACAGACACTGGGGCTACTGGAGAGTGGAGGGTGGGAGGAGGGAAAGGATGAGTAAAAACAACTAATGAATACTAGGCTTAATACCTGGGTGATGAAATAATCTGTGCAACAAACCCTGTGACACACATTTACCTATGTAACAAACCTGCACAACCTGCACATGTACCCCTGTACTTAAAATGAAAGTTTTTTTTTAAGAGACAACCAATGCAAAAAGAAAGAGATTGATGCAATATTTGGAAAGGGTAACACATTAGTTAGCTAATGTTTCAGCTGGGATTTTTTTTTTTATGGACACGTTCTAAAACAACATGGTCTGACAAGAGGCAACAAGATTATGAGAGATAGGGAACGTGGGTATGTTACACTGGCAATGGGGTGGTAGCCAGTGAATTGAAGAATGAGGGAAAATGCAAAGCATCAATTACTGTCTCAAAATAATGGACCCTGTAGCAACGGGCCTTATGAAGGAAGGAGCACTCCTGAAACCTTGGCTGCAGAGATATAGCAAGGAGCAGCAATCAACAGAAAAAAATCTAAAACTATCTATCAACTTCATAGTTTTGCTTGTGAGTAGTCTTAAGAAACAGAAATGTAAAATGAAAATATTTTATTTGTTTAATTCATTCCAAAAGCTAGGAGCAGCCACTTTTGCTCACACTCCCTCTTATTTCAGTTTTCTGGATATACACAATTATTTCCCATGAGCACAGAAATTCAGAAAGCAAAGGAAGATATTTAACAAAGACTTATCGTGCTAGAGTGAGACTTATGGTAGCAACAGGTTCAGATTCACAGAAATACACTTAGGAGTTTAGAAACAAGCAAAACTATAATGATAATATAATATTAATCACCATATGAATGCTAACACATAATATTTACTACATAGCATGAACAGTTGTTCTAAAATACATGTTAATTGATTTAACTCGTAAGACAGCTCTCTGAGGTAAGTACTTCCATTATTCCTGTTAAATATAAGAAATTAAAGTCCAGAGATGTCAAGTATACTGTCCCAATTTGGAGATAGGATGTGCAGAAATAGAATATAAACCCATCTGTTAGATTCCAGATTTTTTGCTGTTAACTACCACTTCACCAAAATCTTTTCTGAAATTTTTTAATTGTAAGGAGTTGATAAACTTAATAAAAGTAGCTCATTTTTAAACTCCTAAATGAATCAATTAATCATGCATCTTCTGCATACAGACAATCCATTACTTCCTGGTTTTTGAAAATCTATTCAAAAATGCCATCTCAGGATATTTACGGCTCACTCTTACAGAGTAAAGGAGCATTTCTCTTCTGTCAAGATGAAGTTGAAATGGAAAGACAGGAAGGGAGAAGTTTGACTTGGTTTTTGTTTATCTCAGGAGTTCTCTGACAATCTGCCGAGCTGTTGTTTTATGCAGTGAGACTTTGCAGACCGTGTCAAGACAGCTTGCAGACAACTCATTTTTTATTTAGGAAATGTGTGCTTAATGGCTTCAGTGTCTGAAGTTTCCTTTGAATCAGATTTTGTGCTGCGCTTGCTTTGGTTTCATTTCATTTGGAATTTGGCAGAAGAGGAGTTGTGAATGAAGACTCTTCTCATGTATGTACTTTTCTCTGAACACAGGAGAGACAGGACATGAATTAATTATGACTCCAAGTGAAACCAGTACCTAGGTGACTGAAATCTTGATGTGTCTTAATACATTTTATTGTAGAATTACATATTGTGATTGTATTTTCCTTGTGTTTTCTCCATTTATAAAGCTACTACAAAGAATTTATATTGCTGTAGTTTAATATTTTATAAGTATTGATATAACTTTATGGTATGCCAGTGGTATTTTTTAAATAAAATCATGAAGATAGATAGTTTACAGAGCCAGTGTGGTTTAGATTCTAAAGTCAGCTTTTACTTTTACTTTTCTCATGATATATTTCCTATATTCATTAAGTGAATAATAATATTAGAATTTCTTAATTGCCGGGCGCGGTGGCTCACGCCTGTAATCCCAGCACTTTGGGAGGCCGAGGCGGGCGGATCACAAGGTCAGGAGATCGAGACCACGGTGAAACCCCGTCTCTACTAAAAATACAAAAAATTAGCCGGGCGCGGTGGCGGGCACCTGTAGTCCCAGCTACTCATGAGGCTGAGGCAGGAGAATGGCGTAAACCCGGGAGGCGGAGCTTGCAGTGAGCCGAGATCGCGCCACTGCACTCCAGCCTGGGCGACAGAGCGAGACTCCGTCTCAAAAAACAAAAAACAAACAAAAAAAGAATTTCTTAATTAATTATCCATCCAGTGTCTGCTGATTAAATACATTTGATAGCCACACTTATGCCAAGCTCTGTATAAATTATATGTAGTCAGTAATTCTCTGAAGACATCTACAAGTCCATCTCTTATTTCATCATCAAGACATTCAAATTTGCTTTTGAAGTCAGTAAATTCTGTACTACAAATTCCTTTTCAGAACTATAACAATGGACAAAAAACAGTCTCAGGGACATTTGATATTATTGATCACAGCCTGTCATGATCATTCAATTATGTGAGTGAAATCTGACTTGTCAGAAGATATTTTCTTACTGTAGTTGATGTGATTCTCTCACTGCAGGTTCTCAAGTTTTTAATGCCTGATATGAATGCTTTTATTTCTTTTCAAAGATAGGAAGAATCCTTTGCTAAGAGTCATGCAGTTGGTAAGCAAAAAATGTAATGATTTTAGAAAATGGGTAATTAAGCCCTATCATTACTTGACAATATAGCTATAATAACTGACTGTAGGATTTACTCTGTCACTAATTTAGGGATGTTTATTATGAGCCTGACTACACAGATGGTAACACAAAGCAAATGTGACAAAACAAGCATAAAAATATGTTTGACATTCTATTCAGCTTTGATCTAGAGTAATAATCAAATCACATTATCCCCAATTCATATTACATTATTGATAACATCAATATAAATTCTGCACGTTTTCTATAATGTACTTGAAATAAAATTTTAAGTAATCTTCATTTTTAGCAATAAAAGATGAAAAGCGAAGATTTAGATTTAGAATATTCTATAATGCTTAAGTAAGTAAACTTCAAGATAGGAAAATCCGATACATGACAATCCCAGAATTCATATAGGGGTTACATAACCTATTGAAGAATAATTCTAAAATATTACAATTTAAAAAAAATTTAACACATATTTTCATTCAGGTATTTTATAATAAGTAAATGCAGCATCAATAATTCATTAAAAATGTAATGAAATTATTTGCAGTATATCTATATAGTAAGGCATTGCTATCATATTCTTTTGGTATATGAAGAAACTCCATCAATATAATGATAAATTTCAAAAATAACATATCAGATGTTGTATGTATTGTGCCTCTTAGTGATGGCAAGGTCCAGATGCAACATTTGTCTTTGACTTTGGAAGGGATATTTTCACATTCCCTAAACCATTAGACCTCTTGAAATTTTACCAAGGTTTCAGGCCCCTGAATTCCAATGAGATTTATTTCTCACTTTCTACTACATATTTTTCTTACCCAAGTATGTAGGGTAGTTGCTACTTCCTGCCTAATAGGCCCAAGTAAAATGTCATCATTGCAGTGGACCAGAGTAATTTAGTTGAATGGAAGGATAATCAAAGTCCCTATGGACCAGATTATGACAGAAGGCTAAAGAATTGATGCAGTCCTGATGTAGGACAACAAAAGTGTATGCTGTCCATGACAGGCAAAAGTGAACTTTTACCATTCTTTACTAGTGGGTACAGAGAAAGTAGCATTAGCCAAATCAGGAGTTGCATACAAAGTGCCAAGGATTATGTTGATTTGTTCGATCAATGAAACCACATTGGGAATAACAGCTGCTGTTGGAGTCACCACCTGATTAAGTTTACAAAAATCCAGTTATTCCCCAAATTCCATTTGTCTTCTTTGATAAGATACACTAGTTGAACAGAGATACAATGGAGATGGACATTCTTGAATTTTTCAAGCCCTCAACACTGACACTACCTACAGAGATTCAATGTTGCTTTTGGTTTACTACTTCAGTAGATAGAGATAATGTTAGTAGTTTCTGCTTTTCTATCCTAACATTCCTCACTCCACAGGGCAAGGAAGCAATGTGGAGGTTCTGCTACTTTTTGAAATATGTTTTTTAGCCAATGCCAAAGACATAGGCAGTCCAGAATATACTCCTTTGACTCTGCTGCCCACTGAGGTAGCCTTGCCCACCCTCCATCATCTCGGGCCAATAAGTACCACTACCTGGTCCCTGACTCCCTGGGCTACCACCGTCCCCTCTCAATTCAGAGAGCCCGTTTCAGTGATAGTTGTTCCTAATGCTATTCCTTGCTTACAGAGAACATCACTACAGATCTTCTCTCAAGGAAAATAAAAATCTGAAAAGAGGAGTTAAAGAATCAAAGAATGTTCACTTGCTATTCCTGGCATAGTTGAATGAGCAGAAATTTGGGGGGATATATGGAATCCTGACACATCCAGCTGCAGGAGAAGTACCAAAAATGGGAATAGATAGAAATCTGTCAAAGGCGCTTGGCTTTCAATGGCTACTACCTCTGTGAGTTCACAATTAAGTATGTCATGGTAAGCCTAGCTGCTATGGAGGGTGGACACTTGGAAAGATTCGGGACATTAATAGGGGAAGAGGACAAAGTGGATCCTGGCCAGATCGCTGCATTGATCTGTCATAATCTCTAATCCACAATGACTTCAAAGTATAAAAGCTGTAGCTTCACTTCTGCTTATCAAATATAATGCAGCTTCACTTTTAGCTGACACTAATCTGATTGTATATCAAGAATCAATATCGTGAGAATGGCCATATTGCCCAAGGTAATTTATAGATTCAATGCCATCCCCATCAAGCTACCAATGACTTTCTTCAGAGAGTTGGAAAAAAACTACTTTCAAGTTAGTATGGAACCAAAAAAAGACCCCGCTTTGCCAAGACAATCTTAAGCCAAAAAAAACAAAGCTGGAGGCATCCGGCTACCTGACTTCAAATTATATTAGAAGGCTACAGTAACCAAAACAGGATGGTACTGGTACCAAAACACAGATATACACTAATGGAACAGAACAGAGTCCTCAGAAATAATACCACACATTTACAACCATCTGATCTTTGACAAACCTGACAAAAACAAGAAATGGGGAAAGGATTCCCTATTTAATAAATGGTGCTGGGAAAACCGGCTAGCCATATGCAAAAAGCTGAAACTGGATCCCTTCCTTACACCTTATACAAAAATCAATTCAAGATGGATTAAACTCTTAAATGTTAGACTTAAAACCATAAAAACCCTAGAAGAAAACCTAGGCAATACCATTCACAACATAGGCATGGGCAAGGACTTCATGTCTAAAGCACCAAAAGCAATGGCAACAAAAGCCAAAATTGACAAATGGGATCTAATTAAACTAAAGAGCTTCTGCACAGCAAAAGAAACTACAATCAGAGTGAATAGGCAACCTACAGAATGGGAGAAAATTTTTACAATCTACTCATCTGACAAAGGGCTAATATCCAGAACCTACAAAGAACTCAAACAAATTTACGAGAAGAAAACAATCCCATCAAAAAGTAGGCAAGCGATATGAACAGACAGTTCTCAAAAGAAGACGTTTATGTAGCCAACAGACACATGAAAAAATGTTCATCATCACTGGCCATCAGAGAAATGCAAATCAAAACCACAATGAGATACCATCTCACACCAGTTAGAATGGCAATCATTAAAAAATCAGGAAACAACAGGTGCTGGAGAGTATGTGGAGAAATAGGAACACTTTTATACTGTTGGTGGGACTGTAAACTAGTTCAACCATTGTGGAAGACAGTGTGGCGATTCCTTAAGGATCTAGAACTAGAAATACCATTTGACCCAGCCATCACATTACTGGGCATATACCCAAAGGATTATAAATCATGCTGCTATAAAGACACATGCACACATATGATTATTGGGGCAGTGTTCACAATAGCAAAGACTTGGAACCAACCCAAATGTCCATCAATGATAGACTGGATTAAGAAAATATGGCACATATACACCATGAAATACTATACAGTCATAAAAAAGGATGAGTTCATGTCCTTTGTAGGGACATGGATGAAGCTGGAAACCATCATTCTCAGCAAACTTTCGCAAGGACAAAAAAATAAACACTGCCTGTTCTCACTCTTCGGTGGGAATTGAACAATGTGAACACTTGGTCACAGGAAGGGGAACATCACACACCGGGGCCTGTCGTGGGGTGGGGGGAGGGATAGCATTAGGAGATAGACAAGTTAATGGGTGCAGCACACCAACACGGCACATGTATACATATGTAACAAACCTGCACGTTGTGAATATGTACCCTAGAACTTAAAGTAAAATAAAAAAATTTAAAAAAAGGAGAATCTGGGAAATATAGTTTCTAATGTAAGCATGTTAACAATAGAATAGTTGAGCATACCAAATTAAGGGGTTTACTATGAGACAAACTCTATGCTAAACCTCCTATATTTAATATTCACTTAGTCTTTATAACAACTCTATGAAACCCTAACACAAAAATGACAAGAAAATCATTCATAAACCCACCACTTATCATTACAGACAATTACAAACCTAAGAATAGGAAAGTGTGTCCCCTCCCTCCCTCCTTCTGACCCCTCTTCCACCTGTGCATCCACCCTCAGTGTAACTACTGTTAGCCTTTTTGTGTACATATCTCCTGGCTCTTTTCTACTCTTGTGGAAGTATAAGAATTTCTGGAACAATTGTAATGACTTATAAATTAAAAATGCATACTACATTTATGAACAATATAAACCTCCAAGATTGTTTTGTAGCTTTCAGTGACGCAGTGAGAACAACATGGGATATGATTCTGATGTAAATCCCAAACAGCATAGGAATTCAGAGCCTAATATAATTTAACTTAAAGAAATAAAGAAACATGGTATTTACTTCACACCTGAGTTTAGAGAGTGACATTTATTCTGGTTATTTTAGCTAGGGTTCACAAACTAGTTTTTTATTAACTCTCTTCCTCTGCTGAACCACATACATGGTAAAAGAATTACTCTTGTGTTTCAGGTGGGCGCGGTGGCTCACGCCTGTAATCCTAGCACTTTGGGAGGCCGAGGCGGGCGGATCACAAGGTCAAGAGATAGAGACCATCCTGACTAACACGGTGAAACCTGTCTCTACTAAAAATACAAAAAATTAGCCAGGCGTGGTGGTGGGCACCTGTAGTCCCTGCAACTCAGGAGGCTGAGCCAGGAGAATGGCGTGAACCTGGGAGGTGGAGGTGGCAGTGAGCTGAGATCGCGCCACTGCACTCTAACCTGGGTGACAGAGTGAGACTCCATCTCAAAAAAAAAAAAAAAGAATTGCTCTAGTCTTTCGACATATATTAAAATCTGGCTGAGTAGGTGCCTCATTGGACCTATGATCTTGGCCAACACCTCAAGCTTATCGTTCTTTTTCTTACACCCCTATTGTTATTAAAAGATCAGTAAACAAAAATCTAAGAAAGGCATTTGTTCCATCATTATTCTTAGAGTTGATTGTCATTGTTTCACAATTCTTCCATCTTTGCTTTTTCCATAGTTTACTTGTGAACAGAGTATGATATCTTTCTGTCCCACTTGGGCTTGACTATAATGACCTACTTTAATCAATGGAATCTGAGTAGAAGTTACAGCGGGCAGTAATGAGGAGACAGTTGATTTTTGACCTGCAGCCTGAAGAAAAACTCCTCCAGCTGACTTTCTGAATGCCAAGTGGGAAACAAGTGTCTCTGTTGAAAACTATATGAGTTTGCAGTTGATAAATGTGCAGTATTATCAGAGTAATAACTAGTCTTTCTAACTACAGATGTGGAGAAATAGATTATTCTAATAGATGGATAGAGAACTCAATACCATGTATACATTAATAACAGCATGATATCACATTAGCGATAACATTCAGGGATATCAATTCAATAATGAAGGGTCAGAAATAAAGATTTCTAAAATAAACCACTATTTTACAGGTTTTATTTCCTTCTGAATACAATGGTAACTGATAAATTCACTATCAAACTGTAAGTGTTATAGTATGAAGTTACACCAAGAGAAAAATTGATAGAATTAAATATTTTTATTATTAAATGAAAATGAATAAAAGCAAGTAGCAAATATCTAGCCCAAAAAGTTAGAAAGAGGACCAAAAACAAACAAACAAAAATCTAAGGAATATAAAAGGACAGAAATAATACAGATGAAAACAAATATTAATAAACTAGGAAACAGAATAAAGTATACATTTAAGAACCAAATATTTTACAGTAAAGAAAAGCATAAACTGGTCAAACATCTAATAAGCTTTATCAAGACAGTGTGAAAATAAGAATACAAAATATGAATAAATAAAATTAAGAATGAGAAAATAAATATAAAATTGATCATGATAAATTTAGAAATTATAAATAAGAGATGGTTTGACATGAGATAAAATTAAAGTATCATTACACAATCTCAAAACAACAAAATACAAATACTTTAGCAAACAAAGTTCTAAAAATATTTTTAACATAACAAATAATATATGTCCTAAATCAGCCAATGACCTCATAATTAACAGCAAAGCACTAGAGAAATTCTCATTAAAATCAGAACTAGCAAAAATTTACCCAGCATCATCACCATAATTTAACATTTCACTGAGGACCGTAAAACAAGGCTAGGATAATTGGAAAACCATACTATGCACCCAGCTGAAGAAAAAATACATTAAAAATCTTCTCTAATTACTATGTAGGTTTAATGCTATTCAAATTATATCCCAAGTGATTGTTTTTAGACATTCACAGAATGTTTCTAAAGTTTATCAAGAAGAGTCAATGGATTGAAAGATGCAAAAAAAAAAAAAAAAAAAAAGTTTTTTAAAGAAATGAGGAAGATTTTCTGTGATTGATATTTAAAATAATTAAAACTGCAAGAGCTCCAAGAAGATTATTTGCGAGAATTGACAAACAGATAATCAGAATGGCATAAATTATACAGAAATAGATTTTCACAATGATACTAGAAAACGATGAGAGTGGTATTATCAATCTGTAGGTGGACAGGCAGATAGAAAGAGAGAAAAGATGATTCAATAAATAACATTGGCAAAAAATGGTTACCTTTGCCGGGCGTGGTGGCTCACGCCTGCAATCCCAGCACTTTGGGAGACCGAGGAGGGAGGATCATGAGGTCAGGAGATCGAGACCATCCTGGCTAACACGGTGAAACCCCGTGTGTACTAAAAATACAAAAAATTAGCCGGGCACGGTGGCAGGCGCCTGTAGTCCCAGCTACTCGGGAGGCTGAGGCAGGAGAATGACGTAAACCCGGGAGGCGGAGCTTGCAGTGAGCCGAGATTGCGTCACTGCGCTCCAGCCTGGGGCACAGAGCGAGACGCCGTCTCAAAAAAAAAAAAAAAAAAAAAAATGGTTACCTCTTTGATAAACGAATATGCTCACCTAACATCATACCAAAAAGTCAATTCCAAATTAATAAAAATATTATCTAAAAATTAAATCATTAAAACAGAAAATATTTGCTAAGTATTTGTCAGCTCACAAGGTAGAAAAATACCTTTTGTTAATTAAGTCCCTTAATCTTTTCATTTTAGAAATTGATAAATCTGCAAAAAGCAGTGTCCCTTATTCAGCAACCATTATTCATATTGTACAACCTTCTGTGACATTGATAAGCCAAGTTATACAGGAAAAATTCTACATGTTTGATATGTATAGTAGAAAAAAAGAAGCCAAAAGTATAATGACCTATTTTTCAGGGTTTTAACAACTTGATAGAGAAAACATCCCGCAATAATTAGCTAGCTAATTACTATATACATTCAACCTGAAATCAATGAAAACAAAAAAATAAAAAACATAGTATCTTGCATTAAATAAGAAAATAGCTACAAATTTAAAACACAGGCTAACAAAATTATTTGCCAAGCACAGTGAACTTCAGAACAAATTGGGAGACGATATAACTTTCTAGACTTTGGGGAAAATTTATCAAGAAGTAAATGATGCACCTCTGAAAGGTACTAGCATCATTTACTTAGACTGGTAAGAATTGTGGGCATGAACCAGGACAGGAAGAGTAAACAAGATCCTCATGGGGACTCAGTTTCATGCTATAGAACAGCAGAGTGCCGTTCTGGAAGTCAGTGCACTTGGAAAGAGAAACAAGAAATAAAAATAGTGAGACAGAAAAGACCAAATAACCATTGTTTTCAGTAGATACGACTCTATATTTAGAAAACACAAGAAAATCAACCAAAAAAAATGATGTGAAACAATAAGAAAAAAGATGATCAGGAGACAGATTGAAAAAAAGAAACAAAATATAAAAGCAACAGCTTTTCAATAGATAACCCACAGCA
Source organism: Macaca fascicularis (assembly GCF_037993035.2). Classification (NCBI taxonomy): domain Eukaryota; kingdom Metazoa; phylum Chordata; class Mammalia; order Primates; family Cercopithecidae; genus Macaca; species Macaca fascicularis. Next base: position 94,846,758 of record NC_088385.1, read on the forward strand.
AGTTAGAAAATTTAATGGTTAAATAAATCTCGTTTTCAATAGGAATAACAGAAGATAAAACACTCAGGAAAAAGTTTAACAAGAATTGTGTTGGGTGGTATAAAGAAAACTTTAAAACTATACTGAGACATATTAAAAAGGCTTGAAAGACAAACGGAAACATAACTTGTGGAAACCAAAATTTCACATTGTAAATATGTTTATTCTCTAAATTCACCTATTAAATTGATACAGCTTGAAACAAAATAATTTAAAGTAAAATGTTAACTTTGACCTGGTAAAATAAACATGCAGAAATGGGCAAGAAAATTAAGAAAAGAAAAATGAGGATAAGAACCCTACAGAATATTAAAATGTCATTGAGTTACACAAATCAGAGCAGCTTGGTACAAGTGAAACGATATCCTCATGGCTCTCAAACAGCACATAAGAATCACCTAGTATGTATGTTAACTCTTAAATTTCCCTGTGGATCAAACATCTCAAAATTCTGATTTTCTAGGTCTGTGCTGTAGCATGAAAATATGCATTGTAACAGGATTCCCAGATGATTAAAACACATGTAAAGTACAAGGATCCTTCCCATAACTAATCCACCAGTTTAACTGAGGACCTCTATTTGCACTATAAAACATACCATATGATGTCCCCAGCATACTAAAAACAGTCAATGGGCTACACTGGTGCACTCAATGAATTTGTTTCCATGGTTGAATTCTTTGTTTTCTTTCTCAGAAATAAAACTGAAAAAACTAAGAACTATTTATGCCCATTTACACCAAAAAATTACCTAATTTAATTAAATATTCTGCAAACCCATGAAATGTGCATTCAAAAAGGTTTCTATTAAAACTAAATTAAATGTTTTAGAAAAAAAACAAAGTAAATTGATTTTTAAAAATTCGTTTAAACTGTTGTGGATGAGAAATCTATAGCACACTAGGACACAGATTTTAAAAAAATCAGAGACTACTCACAAAATCTTCCTTTAAGATCTTGCCCATATTAAAGATAGGAACATCTTTATTGCAAGATTGCTAACACAAAATTAACAATAGATGTATAGTCAAAAAACATGCCTGAAATCTAATTGAAGAGATTGGAAAATGAATGTGTGGTTACATGTTTTACATTAAAACATTAGGGGCATTCTGTATTTTTATACGTCTCCAAACAGTTTTCTGTTTATTAACAGACCAAATACTATTACCAATCATGCTGGCTAAGGGGACATCTTCTTGAATGCAAGAACCACAATTTGAGAAACATTATAATAGACAAATAAATGAAACAGAATAGAATGTTCAGAAATCAGTCAATTAAACAGGAAATTTGAAAATATATATTTTAAATAGAGAAAAGATAGACAAATCAATGAACAATATTTAAAATATCAAGTCACTTTAAAAACTGTTATAAAGCTGGATCCTGTTCTTACTCTTATAAAATATTTTAAAAGACAATTATAATATAATGTAATAATTCAGGTCATAAAGCGACAAAAAATAATATCTTTTAAATAAATGATATTTATAATATAATTAAAATGAGGGTGATCTTTTAAGTGTTATATTATATATAAGCCATAAAAGAAAAGATTTACATATTGACTATATATATATTTTAATTTTACAGTGAAAAAAAGTCAACGACAATACAGCTAAAAAATAACAAGCCAGGAAAAGTATTCTCAACATATATGACAGAATAAAACTTAATTTTTTACTATAAAAATGCTCTTATAAATTAATAAAACACTGCATTTAAAAATGGACAAAGCCAGTAGTTTATGACCAGCTTGGGCAACATAGTGAGACCCTATCAAAAAAATGGATGAAGGACATTACAAATAGTTTACAGAAAAAATAAAATTAAAATAAGCAATAAACACGTGAAGCATACTCAATCACAGTCATAACTAAACAAATGCACATTAAAACAAAAATGAGTTGCAGTGTTTCACTGGTTAGACTGGTAAGATTAAAATAATTACTAATGTCCAGTATCCACAGGAATTTGGGGAACTATAAATTTCTGCAACATTTTTGGAGATTAATTTGGATGTATACATTAAATGTAATATGCACATGTACTCTGACCTCTCAATTCCATTTAAAAAATTTGTTCTATAGATATAATATCATAAGTTCCCAAATAGTTATACCACTAATAATCTTTTTCTGACTTAAATTGGCTAAATTTGCAACTGAAAGTCCTGGCGAATAAAATTTCTATTACATAAATATAGCTAAATCACTAAGAAAACCACTCAAATTTCAATCTTAAAAATTAAGTTCTCTACAGGAACAAATAGTTACTCCATAGACCATAAATTTCTTCACTACAGGTTATGCACAGTGAGAATGAGAATCACATCCATCTGTTCACAGTTGTATCTCCATTGCCTGTGTCAATGCTGGCAGGTACAAAACTTCAATTAATAGTTATTAAATTGAACTGAGAAAAAGAAACATTCTAATAATATAAGAAAATTTTCCGATGTAGTCAAAGTACACATACCCTTTGATCAAACAATTTGATTTTTCAGTGATTTTTCCTATAGAAATAGTCACAAAGGTATGATATAATGTCCACAAAAATATTATTTGCAATGCCGTATTTGGCAAAAGCCTTATAACAACAACAACAAGCAGGTTCTGTAAGACACACTTCTAGGTTCAAAAGGACACCCTTGTACACTGTTGATGCAATTGAAAATTGGTACAGCCATTATGGAACACAATATGGAGGCTCTTCAAAAAAACGGAAAATTGAACTATCTCATGACCCAGCAATGCCAACCTTTGGGTATACATCCAAAATAAATGAAATCCGCATCTCAAAAAGATGTCTGCATTTCCATGTTCACTGCAGCATTATTCACAATGGCCAAGATATGGAAACAACCTAAGTGTCCCTTAGTGAATAAACAAAGAAAATATACTACATATACCCAAAGGAATATTATTCAGCATTTAAAAATAGGGAAATCCTGACATTTTCCACAACATGAAAACCTAGAGGGCATTACACAAAGTGAAATAAGTCAGACACAAAAAGACAAATACTGCATGATCTCCTTTATACTTGGAATATAAAAAAATCAAACTCACAGAAACAGAATAGAAAGGTGTTTACTAAGGGCTAGGCAGTAGGATATGGGGAATGTTTGTCAAAGAATACAAATTTGCAAGATTAAGTTCTAGAGATCTAATGTGCAGCATGAGGATTAGCTAATGGTAATGTACTATACACTTAAATTTTACTAAGAGACTTGATCTTAATGGTTCTCCCCAGGGAAAAGAAAAGTAAAGTAAATTATTTTAGGTGATGGATAGGTTAATTAACTTGATTGCGGGAATCATTTCATAATGAATACATATAACATCACATTGTGTACCTTAAATATATACAAAGTTTGTTTGTTGATCATGCCTCAGTAAAGCTGGCTTGGGGGAAAGAGGCTGAGGATTTTTTACAGAATGCATCTTGAAATGGAGCTGCAGGGATTTCAATGTGTCTAGGTAGTCTGGCAAAAAATTGTGGCAAGTTCCTGCAGTAATCGAATTACAAAAACAAGTCAAGGATTCTACTGAGAGGATCTTTAAGGGACCAGAGAGTCATAAGTATGGACCAATTCCGAAGTTGTAGGGGTATAAAAGGAAAGGCCATTATGATACTGTTAAAGAAAAAAATATATATATTAAATGATACTTGTTAAAGCACAGTAAGATAAACTTTATTCAGGACCATCATGATAGGTACAGGGACCACTACAGCAGGGGCTCACAGTGGGAAAATTGGGCTTAACTACGAATACAGCATGGGCAAGTGGGAAGCTACAGCCAGGGAATAGTGTGGGTGTCGGTGGATAGAAAATGATTAAGAGGAAGCATCAGGAGTAAGGGGATTTCTGGCTCAACTGACCAATTTGATTCTTGGTGAAAACACGCCAGGGTGATCAGACATCACCTGGTAGATGGTGGAGGATGATGAATTTGATCAGATATAGAGAATGGGAGGTTCTTGCTAGCTGACTTAGCAGGGTTATTTGTTAAAACTGGATTTTATAAGGAAGTGTGAAACCACCTTTGCAAAAACTTTAACAATGAAAAAATTATGACAGTGAAAGAGATCTGATCTAACCAACCCTTTGCCTTCCAAACTGCCCTCAGTCATTCCTGGGCTTCAGCCAAGCTAACTTTGGGAGAAATTTAGTGTATAGTTTAAATGATAACAGCCCTTCTCCAGAACTAAACCACCTTTGTAAAACTAATGAAAGGCCACCAGGTTAGGACAATGACAGGAGCCTGAATTCTCCTGAAGTATAGATATAAATGATTAGCAGCTATTATTTCAGAGATCACAAGACTTGCAACTTCTCCAATTACTCCTGCAGATAACATCATTATTGTAGAACATAAGATTGGCCTTTTGAGATGTCTTTCTCCACCTGAATTTGCCAACCAGTCCTGTGGCTTCACCCAGGTGTAGACTCAGCATGCATGAAGACCATTTTCCACACTCCTATAGCTATACCCCGACACATAACCAATCAGCAGCACCCATTCCCTAGCCAGTCTCTTTTCCACAAATTATCTTTGAAGAGTGCTAGCCTCCAAATTTTCAGGGAGGCTAATTTGGGTAATAACAAAATTCTAATCTCCTGTTTAGCCATCTCTATGTGTTTGAAAAACTCTTTCTTTATTGTAATAACCTTGTCATGGAAAACTGGCTCTATCTAAGCAGCAATCAAGAAGAACTCATCTGATGGTTACAAGTGCACACATGGGCCTTTGGGCAGAATCCTGATCAAGGCTGGCCAAGCAAAGAATCTTTGCCAATACATAACAAAAACCATCAAAGAGATGTACTCCTGCTGATATAGTTTGGCTGTGTCCCCACCCAAATCTCATCTTGAATTCCCACATGTTGTGGGAGGGACCTAGTGGGAGGTAGTTGAAACATGGGCGCAAGCCGTTCCTGTGCTGTTCTCAGATGGTGAATAAGTCTCATGAGATCTGATCATTTTAAAAAGAGGAGATTCCCTGCACAAGCTCTATCTCTCTTTGGCTGCTGCCATCCATGTAAGACATGACTTGCTCCTCCTTGCCTTCTGCCATGATTGTGAGGCTTCCCCAGTCATGTGGAGCTCTAAGTCCAGTTAAAATTCTTTCTTTTGTAAATTGCCCAGTCTCAGGTATGTCTTTATCAGCAGCATGAAAACTCACTGATACACCTGCCCTACTCTCATTTCATGGCGGAAGCAAGTTGTTTGCAATCATAAATGAACAACAACAAAAAAAGTTTTTTAAAAGAAGAAAAATCTGCTTTATGTTGAGGCCCAAACATCACAGTTTTAGTATGCTGAGGAAAACATAATTTTAAGGGCTTAGAGAGAGGTATTCGCTTTCCTTCTGCCCAAAGTATAAAAGAATGTTGATACTTTGAGAGCTCCAGAGAGATCAGAGCTGCTGGGACCCCACAGGGGAGGGAGTAGGGTTCATTGTGAGAAAATGGTGCAATAGTAATACCTAAGGCAAGTGATTTTGACAGATAACACCAAAGGGCTATTAAAGCTCAGGAAGGAAGCAGGTGATGGATGTCACATAGTATCCTATAAAACTTATACCCAGACCTATGGGTCTGGGTAAACAAGAAAATCTCCCTACAGTGCAGTTGGGAGAAAAAAATAAGTAACACATGGCTAGGAAGATATGCAATATGATCCTACATCGAGAAGTCAAGTTGTGTATATCTCTGATAATTTATAAATAGAAAATGCATAGAGAATGCAAATGTAGACAAATATGGACAATATTAAGAGTAGTTAGCACTAGGTGGCTGAATTATGTGCAATTTTAATTTTCTTTCTATAATTTTCGACTTTGGAGTTTTCCTGTGATTATGAAGAAATCATTATAGGTTATGATCTTCATAATTATAATAGATTATGAAATAGCATATTATAATATGTAATGCATTATAATAGAAAGCATCAAAAATATTAAGACAATTTTTGAGTCTATTCTTATTTGGTAGATAAAAATCACAAAAGACTTGATGCATTATCCAGATCCATTGGAAAGACATCCAAGAAGAATAGCTTTTGATATTCCAAAGTTACTGAATTTTTCTATTTGAATTAACACTTTCATGTATAAGGTCCATGGTAACGTCTAGCATTTGGCTTCAAGTCATAGATTAAGAGTTCATAAAGTCTTTCTTGCTCTTGTTGTTGGAGTGCATATTTACCTACTAACTAAACTTATTATTTTCAAAAGGAAAAGCCTGTTTATTCTTTCAAGATAAAATTTTAAAGGTTTCATTTTAATCATATTATTGCATAAATTATATAAGTAACTACTTCCCTAAATGAATTTTATCTTTCATTTACCAACCAGATGCAATGGCAAAAAATTAAAAAATAAAAATTCTAGGCTATATAAAAATATTGCTAACATAACATTTATTCTCCTTTTAAATAGCAATGCAGGCACACTGCAGAGGAAATATTTCCATATGGCATGCATAAACACCCTGGTTATTGATCCCTTAAGAGTTTCTGTGTTGTGATATGTTTGAAGACTGGGAGAATATTTCTATAGCATTCCCCACATTATTACATTTTTCCTATTACTATAATTTTTTCATTTTTAAATTTTAGATCATAGGAGGTTTTTAGTGCTACTTTTTATATCGTACACTATTCTTAACCACTATCACAACTGTTGAATATCTTAGGTTAGTGGATGCTATTTACTTTTGAAACTAGAAAACTGATTTTTAAGAAGAACGAGAGATACATTTGTATTTATGCAAGTATGTATGCGTGTGTATATACATACATACATATATATGAATGCATGTAAGCACATATACATCTATAGATGTACATACACATAGGAGATCATGGGGGTTATGTTTCAAAAATAAAATAAATTATAGCAGAATGAATATCGTGTATAGAGAGAAGTGACTGGGACAAAATGGGATTTGCAAGGAGAGAATATATGTGGATTTTAGGAAAAACAGTTCAGGTTGTTTTTTCATTCCCCACTTTCCCTTTATTTCTGGATACAATTCTGTTAGCATACTATTTCTTGTTATGTTTTTCAGAAGCTTAACCTCTGGAGATACTAGTAAGATTTTCTGTAAAAAAAACTTTTATGGTTAAGACATCAGAGGGACAGCTACATACTGTATTGCTTTCTGTGAGTCACAGAATACCTTAGACTATTAAAGGATCTGATAAGTCCTATTGAATTTTTTCCAAACCTTTATTACATTGAAAATCTTTCAAAGGTATTAATAATCTTCAACAGCATCTATAGAAACACATTATCCAATCTGTCTTTCATACTCACTCTTACCATTTAAACAATTCCTAAGTGTTATAATTTTTAATATTATAATTTTTCTGTTTTGCTCTCATTCCTTTTTTAAAAAATTATTTACATCTTTTTCCTATATTTATTTTTCTGCCACTTGCTCTTGTGCCTTTCTTGAACTATTTTACTCATTTATTTATTCATTTAGGTATATTTAAATCATTGTTTATTAAATTCCTTTAACATGTTTCTTATTTCCTTTCATTCCTTTCTTTGTTGAAGATTATCTTTTTTAAAACTTGGAGCATTTTCGTGGACCCTTCCTTCTGTTTTCATTATTTTTTCCCCTTCTTCATTTTGCAATGGGTATTTATCTGCCCTCCAACCATCACACAGAGTTGGCTGTATGCACTGTGTGCTACCTTAGTTCGGGTTGGTTTCATTGTCACAGCACTTTCACGTAAATGGCCTTGCATTTCTCTCTCACACTGCAAGCTCTGAGAGGTAGGAACCATGTCTGTCCTTTTTAATGTTCCATGCTCAGACTCTATCATAATGCATAAAATATTTACAGAATATATAGCTGTTCAATGAAAAAAAATGAATGACTGATAATGTTTAACTGTTGAAAGAATAAATGAATGACTGAATAATGCTAACATGAGTATATTCTCTAAAGATGTTGAACATGTTTAAACAAAGAGTTTATCATAAGTATTTCATTGTGAATACAGTTGCTGATGTAAATGTTTTTATTGTTGAGTAGTTTGGTATTTTCCATGATTTAATAGTAATTTGCTTATGAAGACCACTGATTTCATAGAGACAGGTAAAAGCACTCATTTGTTTGGGTTTAACAAATTTTTTACAAATATTAATCTGGGTCAATCATTTATTGAGAAGTAACTTTGTATTGATTGACTTACCTAAATAGGACAATGAAAACATTTAAATATGGTTTTGTATAAAGCAGAAATTTTTTGCTTGTTAATACAGACACACACAAAAAATCCCAAAGATAAATGTAAAACCATTTAAATTTGAATAAGAAATGCATGATTATTAACTACATTATGGGCTTAGTTTGTTTAAAAGAACAAATTAAATATGATATAAGGAACAAAAAAGCCTATTCACTAAAAGAAGATTATATCTGATTGCAGGGCAGCAAACTAAAAATTTTAAAACACAGAAGAACAATATCATTTTTTAAATCCTCAAGAAATGGATCACTTCATTCTAAAATATATTAAATATTTATTATGGCCTGATAGGTTGATTCATTTGGGTAATCAATAATTAATCACTCTGAAAGCTTCAGATCCTTTATAAATATCAAAGACTTTTAGTAATTGCTTTACAAATCCTGAGTAGCATAGAGTCTACAGACTTTATATATCAAGGGAAATGAATAGAAGTTAAGAAGACGGGTACTTCAAATGAATAAACTAAATCCCAAATGTTCATATTTTGAAATATTTGCTCTTATAAAAGAGATCAGGGTGATGATAGAAAAGTAAAAATAATACAATTCTAGGCATAGAGAGAGCATATGTATGAGTAATAATGCCAACAGAGCAAGTCCACTGCCAATTCCCTTTTTGAAAATATTAAATATACATCCAACACAATTAACCTGGATATATGAAGAAAGAATAACTTACATAAATGAATGTCACAGATTATCACTTCAGTATTTGTACTAACCCTATTTCCCAACTATATAAGAAATATTACTGTTAAACATATTGAGTTTCAATTCCTTTATATGCTCATCCTTTAATTATAATAGCCATAATTTTGAAAATAATAAATGATATCTATTTTACATTTATCAAGTATGCAATCTGCTACAACAAGAACTTTACATCTATACAATCTCATTTAATTTTCTTAATGTAGTTATTATTATAGTAAAATCCCATGACAATGTAATAACTGATGTATAAAAATTTCAACTGCATAATAAATGAAGTCATGTTATTGTAAGTGTAATTAAAGGATAGGTTGAACCTGCACAAGATTTCATGTGAGGGGGTTGTGTCATGGAAGATGTAGTCATTCTGGTCCCAACTATAGCTCAGTGTTACCTGGTAACAGTTGTCGGCTCTAGCTGAAATATCTCCATGAGTCTGACAAGCCTGCGTCCTGTAGTGGGCTTGAACTTCTAGGTCATAGGCAGCGGTTTCAGTAATCTTTCAGGGTCATTTTTGTAAAACAAATATGGGTTGACTGAGCTGAAAAAGTACTGGGGACTTGGGAACTTTCTTTCTTCCTTCCTTCCCAAAACGAGCTAGCCTGCAATTCACCTGGCGTTTTGCTCCCATCCAAATCTCCAACATGGCTACCCTCCACATGGGAGTGGCCATGATGAATGAGAGCTAAACAAAGAACTCAACACTACTTGCATTATCTGTATTTGTACTATCAACAGGTATTAAAATAATATCAAATCTGTTTCAAGGTGAATGAAATTAGAACTTAAAGAAGTCAAGTAACTTAAATCACTCACCAAGTAACAACGAATTGAAAATGAATCCTAGCACTCCTCTTTGCAGGTAATAAAAATCAACACTAGTTAACTCAAGGAAACACAAAAAGAAGAAAAATGGTTTATTATAAAGATTCAGGTATCATCTCTTTACATTCAAGGTCATAATTTAGTCAGGAATAAACTGGAACAACAGAATGGAGTACTACAGGGAACAAAGAAACACTTCCTTCTCAGACTTACATCTCGGCTTCTCTCTGCATGTCCATTCTGCTGTTGTTACAAATCACATTTCTTTGCTTCCATTCCATACAGCAGAAATAGACATCCTCAGCTTCCAACTATTTTTCCCATTTAAATAATCAGATAGAATAAAACTGGAATCTTCAATAAAAATGTACTAAATATCTTTCAGGTTCCAAGTACTTTTCTGGCCACTGTAGACCACACACACACACACACACACACACACACACACAAAGAAAAGAAAAACAGGGAAAATAATATTCTTGCTCTATCTAAGGAAACTATAACTTAGTAGGAAATAAATGAATATAAGCAAATAATGTGTACACAACATGAAAAGTACTGAAATAAAGTGCCCTAAATGTTTCCTTTCTTCCATACTTTTTTGCTACAACCAATATTCCTCAGAGCAGCCTCATAGCTATGGAATTTTCCTTTTTAAATCTTTCGTAAATTTCTCATGTACCCAGAATAAAATCCAACTCATTACCACAGTTTACACTTTTAACAAGAAATAGTCTTGCTTATGTTTCCACTTTCCTTTCCTGCTGTTCCATCCCTTTCTCCTCCCATAAGCCAAGCAAATTCCTGCCACAGAAGGCCTTTGCCTTCAGAAATCCCTCTGCAAGGAAGGTGGCAAGCCTACATCTTGGCTGATCTCTACCTGTAGTTTATATCATTTCAAATGTCACCTCTCAAAGGGGCTGTCCATAACCAACATATTAAAAAGCACTCCCTCTTTAGTTACTCTTTATTACCACGCACCGTTTTACTTTTGCATGCACTTAACACGAATGTATGTACTTGTTTACTATCCGTGACTCCCACAGAGAGTCATTTCTATGAGAGTAGAAATTTCATCTGTTTTCTTTACCGCGATGTGCCTAGAGTGTAGAATAACTCCTGGCATATGGCAGACATTCTATACAATTTTTAATGGAATAAGTGAATGAATGTACAGTGTGTCAGACTGGCACAGGGGAGGGCCCTTGGGCAAACCCAGAGATTCATGGAAAACTTACTAGAAGAGAAATTCCTCTTAGTCTTTTATTCTTCACACTGAAAATCTCAGATTCTTCCAAAACTACCTTTCGTGATAAGATTTCTAAATCTCACCAGTTTCACAATCCAAATGGCCATTCAACAAATTCTAGTTTTAAGTTTTTCTCTTAACATGAAACTCAAAACTGAATACAATAATCCCAAAAGAGTTTGTCCAGCACAAAGACTAGAAACGCACTTTGGATGATCTCTTCCTTGGACTCCTATTAATCCAAACTGATTAGGCTCTTAGGCATTATACCATCAAAATATCATTGGTTCAAATAGAGATGATGGTGAACTAAAACTTAGAGTCACATTACTGATGTTAAGTCTCATTCTGTACCGTGACAATTTAGTTTTATACTAAAGTTCTGATGTTTACCTTTATCTCATTAAATTTTACGTCTTTTATCTCACCCTGGTATCCTAAATTATCAAGATCATTTCAAATCATCATTTTTGTCATCCATAATATTAATTATTTCACCCAGTTCTTTGTCAGCCACAAACTTTAGCAGCAGTTACTGTCATGCTTTAAATTATTGTTTAAAAAATGTGGATAGTTAATCAATATTTCTTTATTATTAAAGAAATACTGAATTGCCTTATATTTCTTTCTTTATTGCTAAACCTACAATAAAGAAACTAGCATCCACCTTGAAATGTAACTTTGGTTTGACTGCTGTATCTGTTTTTCTACAATGATAATAAAAGATTTTGTCATATGCCTTGCATATCATCAGCTTCAAAATTTTTAATGAAGTTTTTTCTACTTTTTCCAAGATAGAGGTTTTCTAATGGATAAAAAAGATTAAAAAACAAGCAAAACTGAGGCATGTGTTTTAACATAAATGGTCATCTATTTTAACACTTGGAAAATGTATTTCTCATATGTAACTATTAAAAATATAATTTAACTATGTTTTGACCCATATAAATACTGGTTTTTAATTTTGCATGTTGACATTACAACTTTAGATGCTAATTTGAAATTATTCACACAATTTGCTGTGCCAATGAAAGTAAAAGCTTTTTAAAGCTTAAAACAAAGTAAAGATGAAATTATCTAAACGACAAGCAACAAATTTGAATTACCTTTTACCAGGAAATATGAAAATCTGAAATAAATGAATAATTTTTTGAGAAAATATAGCTTACCAAGACTGACAATAAAAGGTAGAAGGTCTAAAAAGAAAAGTTCCCCAACAAAAAATATTTTTTAAAACTATCAAAGAGATACTCTACCCTCCATAAAAAGCATAAGTCCCAGATGACTTCACAAGAAAAATTACCATGGAATTTAATCTAATTGGGATAACAAGAAAAAGAGGAAAGCTTTCTAATATTTGTTCTGAGCTATATCAGAAATCAATTTCCTTTATATATAAAAAGAGCAACCATTAGGAATAAATAATGGGAGAAATGACTGCAATTAAAATAATAGCAAAAATGATTAAATGCCTAGGAATAATCTTAAGAAAGTTACTACAGTAATAAATGCCCTCATATCTTATTAAGTTACAAGGACAAAGATTTATTCCTCATTTATATTTCATGTCCTTGGATACTTGCCTGCTTATATGTTCCACTATTTTTTTTTTTTTCATTTTGAAACTCAAGTTGAAAGAGCATCACCTATCAAAGATATGCTCATCTCATGACAGAGGGAAAGGTTGGTGGTTCTTAAATTTCATTCAATGAGTAGCATATGTCTCAATTGTCATATGGTCAAAGCAAGTACTAAGGCCAAAACTGACATAAATGGAATGAGGAATTATAACCCTTCATATAGATAGCTACAGAATAATTGATATAACAATAACAAAATCTACCCTCTGAATCTACTGTAGCTGAAAATAAACCTGATTTGAAAAGAAATATACAGTTGTATCTCACTTATGAATATTGATGCAAAATAATTAGAGAGATGATTGAAAGTCTACTGCTTTAACCAAGTGGGGTTTATTCCAGGTATTCAAAGATAATATTTAACAACAGAAAAACTGTTAATAAAATTCATCTTGTTAATACTTGTTCACTTTTTAATAAGAAAAAAAGCATGATAAACTCCATAAACACTGAAAAAGCATTTGATAAAAAGTTAACACAATTTTTTATTTTTATTTTTCGATACACGGTCTCAGTCTGCCACCCAGGCTGGAGTGCAGTAGTGCAATCACGGCTGACTGCAGGCTTGACTTCATGGGCTCACGTGATCCTCCCACCTCAGACTCCCAGGTGGCTAGTACTGCAGGCGTGTGCCACCATGACTAGTTAACTTTTGTAGTTTTAGTAGAGATGGGGTTTCACCATGTTGCCCAGCCTGGTCTTGAACTCCTGGCTCAAGTGATCTCCCTGCCTCAGCCTCCCAAAGTGCTGGGATTACAGACATGAGCCACCACACCCAGAAACACTTTTAATTTTAAAAAATCCTCCATAAAATAAGAACTTATAGATAGTTTCTTACAACAACATGCCAGTGTTATACTGAATAGGAAAACACTGGAGGCATTTTAGCTAAAGACACTGATAGGGCAAACAGGTTTCCTGACAGCACTGTAACATAACATTTTACTAGAGGTATTAATGCACTGATATAAAAGAAGAATACTAAATATATTGAAACATTAAAATAGAAAAGATTAAACTATAATTACATGTGACTGAAATTTTTGTGTGCCTAGAAACCAAAGAAAATCAATTATACAAGATCTATAAGAATAAGATAATTTAGTTTGGTAACTGAGTTTTCAAGTAACATCAGAAAGCAATTGTCTCCAATATATGCAAAGAATAGCCATTAGGAAGCAAACCTACAAAGGAAGCAAAGATTGCAATTATATTAGCAGAACAATGAAAAATATACCTAGGAATGAGTGTAACAAGATATGAACAAAGCTTACGTGAGGTAAAGCTGCTTGTCTGAGCTCTTAGTAAGATTTCAATAAATGATAATATTTTCCATATTTGTAATTTAAAAAACTAATTGTACAAAATGAGAGAGAAACATCGCCTAAAACTAGTAAAACAAGAATTGAGTATTTAATAAGTTATTAAACCACAACGGTGATTTATGAGAAAAGTAAAAATAATAACTATCAAAACATGAGAATAGAGAAGAATCCAGGTTGAAGTAGAAGAGTAAGATGGAGAAATACAGAGTAAATTTCCATCTTTTTTTAACTTTTATTTTAAGTTCAGGGGTACATGTGCGAGTTTGTTACATAGGTAAACATGTCACACGAGTTTGTTGTACATATTATTTCATAAGCCAGTTATTAAGCCTAGAACCAATTTGTTATTTTTTTGATCCACTCCCTCCTCCCAACCTTCACTCTCCAATAGGCCCCAGAGTGTGTTGTTCCCCTCTATCTTTTCCAGAGAGAATTTGATAAGTTACTAGTAAAGTGGTATACATATATTGTTTAGATTTTCATGGGTAGCCGCCAGAAAAAAAAAACAAAACAGAAGTGCAGTTTACCTCTGGGAAGTCCTAGCTAGAGCAGTGAGGGAAGAAAAAGAATTAAAAGGCATCCAAATAGGAACAGAAGTCAAACTATCTCTCTTTGCTGATGATATGATTCTATACCTAGAAAACCTAATGACTTTGCCAAAAGAATCCCGGGGCTAATAAATGAATTTAGTAATGTTTCAGTATACAAAATCAATGTACAAAAATCAGTAACATTTCTGTACACCAATAAGGTTCAAATCAAGAATGCAATCTCATATACAATAGCCACAAAAGAAAATAAAATACATAAGAATACATCTAACTAAGGATGTGAAAGAGCTCTATGAGAAGAACTACAGAACACTGCTGAAAGAAATCAGATGACACAAACAAATGGAATAGCATTCTATGCTCATGGATTGAAAGAATCAGTATCATGAAAATGGCCATACTGCCCAAAGCAATCTACACACTAAAAGCTATTCTTGTTAAGCTTCACAGAACTACAGAAAACTATCCTAAAATGTGTATGAAACCAAAAAACAAAAACGCTTGAATAGCCAAAGCAATCCTAAGCAAAAAGAACAAAGCTGGAGGCATCACATTACCCAATTTCAAAGTATACTGTAAGTCTGCAGTAACCAATATAGTACTGGTACAAAAGCAGACACATAGACGAGTGGAACAGAATAGAATACCCAGAAGTAAAGCCACACACCTATAGCTATCTGACCTTCGACAAAGTCAACAACAAAAAAGCAATGGAGAAAGGACCGACTCACTATTCGATAAATGATGCTGGAATAGCTGGCTTGCTATATGTAGAACAATGAAACTGGATCCCTACTTTTCACCACATATAAAAATTAATCCGTGAAGGATTAAAGATTTAAATGTAAGTCCTCAAATTATAAGAATACTGCAAGAAAACCTAGGAAGCACAATTCTGGCCACTGGCCTTGGTAGATAATTTATGACCAAGTCCTCAAAAGCAATTGCAGCAGAAACAAAAACTGACAAGAGGGACCTAATTAAACCAAAAATCTTCTGTGCACCAAAACAAACTATTGATAGAGTAAACAGATAACCTACAGAATGGGAGAAAATACTCACAAACTATGCATCTGACAAAGGTCTAATATCCATAATCTATAAGGAATGTAAACAAAATAACAAGCAAAAAACAACCGCATTTAAAAGTGGGCAAGACATGCAAACGGCGAGAAACATATCTTTAAAAGTTCCACATCACTAGCCATCAAAGAAATGCAAATCAAAACCACAATGAGACACTGTCTCACACCAGTCAGAATGACTATTATTAAAACGTCAAAAAATAAGAGATGCCGGTGAGGCTGCAGAGAAAAGGGAGTGCTTATACACTGTTGGTGGGAATGTAAATTAGTCCAAACACTTTGGAAAGCAGTTTGGAGATTTCTCAAAGAATTTGAAACAGAACTATCATTCAACCCAGCAGTCCCATTACTGGGTATATTTCAAAAGAAAATAAGTCGTTCTACCAAAATGGCACAGGAAATCTTATGTTAAAAATAGCATTATTCACAATAACAAGGGCATGAAATCAACCTAGGTGCCCATCAACAGTATGTTGGGTGAAGAAAATGTGGTACATACATATCATCAAATATTATGCAGCCATAAAAAATAAAAAAACCATGTCCTTTGCAGCAACATAGGCATACATGGAGGCCATTGTTCTAAGCAAATTAACACGGAAACAGAAAATCAAATACAGCATGTTCTCACAAGTGAGAGCTAAACATTGGATATTCATGAGGCTGGGTGTGGTGGCTCATGCCTGTAGTCCCAGTACTTCCAGAGGCCAAGGAGAGGCCCAAGAGTTCTAGACCAGCATGGGCAATATAATAACACAATGAGACCTCCTTTCTAAAAATAAATAAATAAATAAATAAATAAATAAATAAATAAATAGGTACTCATGGACATAAAGATAGCAACCACAGGCACCAGGGACTACTAGAGAGGTAAGGGAAGGAGGAGGTCAGGGTTGAAAAACTACCTATTGGGAACTATGCTCAGTACCTGGGTGTTGGGATCGATCATACCGCAAACTTCAGCATCATGCAATATAGCCTGTTAACTAACCTGCACATGTATCCTCTGAATCTAAAATAGAAGTAGAAATAATATAAAAAATTAAAAAAACAAGAAAGAGTTTACTTCTGAGATATGGGTCTGGAAAGAGGGGAGGTAACCTCTTATTTTTCTTAACTGTACTAAAATATTTAATTTTTTACTATATGCATAATTTCTTTATTTAAAAAAAAACTAATAAAATGATGGGAAATGAAATAAGAAAAGAAAAAATATGTATCCTGGAGAAAGTGAAAATTCATTGAGCCACTCACTTTTTTAGACATCCTTTGTAAATCGTAAGTCTTCATAGCTAAGGAAAAATCAAAGAGAAACGAATCTATGAGCTACTGAAACTATGTGATGCACAAAAAGTTTGGGAAAATAAGAGTGACAGTGCCACTTAACATCTTGATATTCTTTATAGTTGGTATGGTTTGGCTGTGTGTCCCCACCCAAATCTCACCTTGAATTGTGATAATCCTTACATGTTGTGGGAGGGACCTGGTGGGAGGAAATTGAATCAGGGGGGTGGGTTTTTCCCCTGCTGTTCTCATGATAGTGAATAAGTCTCATGAGATTTAATGGTTTTATAAAGGGGAGTTCCCCCACACGTGCCCTCTTGCCTACTGCCATGTAAGATATCCCTTTGCTCTTCCTTTATCCTCCAATGTGATTGTGAGGCCTCCCCAGCCATGTGGAACTGTGAGTCCATTAAATCTCTTTCCTTTATGAATTACCCAATCTTGGGTATGTCTTTATTAGCAGCATGAGAGCACACCACTGCAATGGTGTTCACAGGTCATAAGACTGAAGCTATGTAAGAAGCCCCATGTAAGAGCTCCCAGTGCTCTTGCTGACCTTTTTATGATGTGATCTCTTTCTACTTCTAACTTTGTAGTTCTTATTTCACTTTGAATTTCTACACACAGGAATTCAATCTTTGTGGCAACCATGAATTTGTAGGTCAGGTTGCAATCAGCTCAATTTATTTCTAACCTTAAAGTACAAAACATTTCTCTGGAATTTTATTTAAAAAGTAATTTTTATACTAGGTCTTATGACGTCCTGTTGTCTTATGAAGTTTAGAATTGTTGATTATGTTGTTCTACGTCCCTAAACTTTTCTTTCTGGTTTTGTATTTAAATGGAAAGAACCTACCCTGTGAAACTCGGCAGAGTGGTAAATTTATTGAGTGTTTTGACAGGCATAAGCAATTTTTTTAAATTACAGTAATTTAATTGAAATTATTAGGAAATGCAAAATGAATAGGAATAGACAAAATTGGCAAGATTTTATTATTTCTAGTTAGTCAAAAGATATTTTAAATTAAATAAATCACAAAACTGATGCACCACTAAATGCAATATGGCAACCCGGATTTGATACTGGCACAGAAAAAAAGAGATTAGGATGGGTGAAAAAATAGGTGAAATCCAAATAAGTCAGAATTTTAGTTAATAATAATGTGCCAGTGTAAACTTCTTAGTCTTGAAAAATGTACCATGTTTACATGAAATATTAACATCGGAAAAACTTGGTGAAAAGTGTTTAGAAACTGCGCTATCTTTGCCAATACCTGGAATCAGGGAAATGGGGGAAGGAACTAAGTGTAACTACATTTGTAAAGAAAATATTTAATACAAGGACAAAATAATTAGCCTGTCAGATCCAATAGAAGCAAGAAACACAAAGCTTTTTGACTTGGTCCAACATTTACATCTGCCCCACTTAATGTATACAATAAAAACTTAGAAAGACAAAATCACTTATGTAGAAACATTTACTTTCCCAAAGACAATAAGGGTCATGAACCTTCAAGTCTTGCTCTATCATTGGCGTTGTTGCTATATCATTGGTATTGGAAACATAGTAGGCATTCAGTTATTTGATGATAAAAATTAAAGTAATTTCTCATTGCTTTTGTCTTTGTGTTCATAGTGTATTAAACTTCTAACACGTCCCAATTACTCAGAGTCAATTGACTAAATGGAATTGGTTCTTATTTGTATGGTCAAACCATAGAGACAGAGTTAGTTAGTATGTATTACAATTATTAGTGAATTTCCATCTAGATAGGGTGGTATTATCAGGGTTTTTAATGATAACAAAAAGTAAATCTGCAGGAAAATATCTCTAAAGTTTTTCAGTTACTACTTCCTCTATTGAAAATCGATAGCAAGAAGAGTCTATGTAGGCCAGCATGGTGGCTTATGCCTATAATCCCAGCACTTTGGGAGGCTAAGGCAGGTAGAACATGAGGCCAGGAGTTTGAGACCAGCTTGGCCAACATGGCGAAACCCCGTCTCTAGTAAAAATACAAATATTACCTGGGTGTGGTGGTGAGCTCCTGTACTCCCAGCCTACTCGGGAAGCAGGAGAATTACTTGAACCCAGGAGGCAGAGGCTACAGTGAGCCGGGATCACACCACTGCACTACAGCCTGGGCTACAGAGCAAAAGCGAGACTCCATTGAAAAAAAAAAAAAACTTTTCCTACGTTAATAAAGAAGTATTAATAGTTTTTAAATATTAAAGGATTTCATTTTGTACTATGCTGGTAATTTATTACCTTAGACTGAATATTTAACATATCTCTGAAAAGTAACTGTACATGTTATTACCAAAAATAATATAACTATGATTTGATTACCTTTGTTAAGAAAGCTGACTTTAGATTCTGGAAAATCATTTCTCCATTAGGGTTAGACATTCATACACATAAAATGACAACATTTAATTTAATATATCCATTTAGAAAAATAATAAAAAAACAGTTTTGCAACCATTATAGCAGTTTAATTATTCAGAAAAATTTTAACAGTACAATATATTTCAATGATATGGAGATTATTAAATGTTTTAATGGAATCATTCATTTGGAAGAAAGACTTTCATCTTACAATTAATTTTAAAGTTACCAAAATGTTAAATTAATAAAATGCTCACATCTTTTTCATGTAATTAATCATGTAATTGAAATTCACAAAGCCCAATGTCTAGTGCATTTGTTTTTGCATGATTTACTTATTGATTGAACCAAGAATATATGGTTATGTATGAGAAATTAAAAGGATACACTGTTCAATGGAGAGTGTGGATATATCTGTGGTTCTTCATTTCTGGTATACTATGTTTATGTCCACTCTTTATCTTATCGCTGTATTTATAGGCGATACTCCAAACTACTTGAAAGAAAGTGTTGCTACTCGGCAGCAAAAGCCAAAATTGACAAATGGGATCTCATTAAACTAAAGAGCTTCTGCACAGCGAAAGAAACTACCAACAGAGTGAACAGGCAACCTACAGAATGGGAGAAAATTTTTGCAATCTACTCATCTGACAAAGGGCTAATATCCAGAACCTACAAAGAACTCAAACAAATTTACAAGAAAAAAACAAACAACCCCATCAAAAAGTGGGCAAAGGATATGAACAGACAGTTCTCAAAAGAAGACATTCATACAGCCAACAGACACATGAAAAAATGCTCATCATCACTGGCCATCAGAGAAATGCAAATCAAAACCACAATGAGATATCATCTCACACCAGTTAGAATGGCAATCATTAAAAAGTCAGGAAACAACAGGTGCTGGAGAGGATGTGGAGAAATAGGAACATTTTTACACTGTTGGTGGGATTGTAAACTAGTTTAACCATTATGGAAAACAGTATGGCGATTCCTCAAGGATCTAGAACTAGATGTACCATATGACCCAGCCATCCCATTACTGGGTATATACCCAAAGGATTATAAATTATGCTGCTATAAAGACACAGGCACACGTATGTTTATTGCAGCACTATTCACAATAGCAAAGACTTGGAATCAACCCAAATGTCCATCAGTGACAGATTGGATTAAGAAAATGTGGCACATATACACCATGGAATACTATGCAGCCATAAAAAAGGATGAGTTTGAGTCCTTTGTAGGGACTTGGATGCAGCTGGAATCCATCATTCTTAGCAAACTATCACAAGAACAGAAAACCAAACACCGCATGTTCTCACTCATAGGTGGGAACTGAACAATGAGATCACTCGGACTCAGGAAGGGGAACATCACACACCGGGGCCTATCATGGGGAGGGGGGAGGGGGGAGGGATTGCACTGGGAGTTATACCTGATGTAAATGACGAGTTGATGGGTGCAGCACAGCAACATGGCACAAGTATACATATGTAACAAACCTGCACGTTATGCACATGTACCCTACAACTTAAAGTATAATAATAATAAATAAATTTTAAAAAAAAAAAGAAAAACTGAAAGAAAAAAAAAAGAAAGTGTTGCTACTACTAGGTGCTTCCAACATTTGGAAAAATAAATAAATAAATAATTGGCACAAAAAGGTTTTTGAGAAACATTTTATAAATGTCTTTTTATTTCTTTCCCCTAAGTTAGAACAAAATCCTACATCTGGTAAAATTCCTTTAGACAATATTTTCTTTTTTGTTTTTACCAAATAACTAATTTTGATAGTTCAGACCTTTATCCACTAAAAATTGTACTTAAATACAATCACTCCTAGTCTTCCCTAAATACACTAAAACAATAAATCTCTACCCTTAATCATTGGATGGCATATTGTATATCTTATGGTCCAAAAGTTAAAGAACACAGCAAGATACCTTATATTTTTAGAAATCTACAAGCATATAATGTGAGACCTAAAGACATGTACCAATTTCACTGGAGAAAGATAAGTGACTACGGATTGCCTAGGGAGTTTAAATTACTTCAGCATTTATAATATGCAATAAGCACAATTCAAATGCAGGATTCTTCTTTAATCCTGAAAAGGAAAGCTCTTTCAAATAAGAAGATAAAGGTAAGGTATGAATACTGAATGGCAAACGGCTTCCAAAGCATCTTAAGGAAAAAGTAATGAAGAAAAATTTAGATATATGAGTCTTGTATTAATTTCCTAAGGTTACCATAACAAATTAACACAGATTACATGGCTTGAAAAACAAATTTATTTTCACAGTTCCAGAAGCCAGAAATCTGAAATCAATAAACATGTCATAAGTTCACACTCCCTCTGACGACCATAGGGGAGAATCCTTCTTCTCCTCTTCCTAGTTTCTGGTGGTTGCCATGGATCTGTGGCTGCATCCCTCCAGTCTCTGCCTCCATTAGTCTCATGGCTTTCTTTTCTATAAGTGTATCCGTCTCTGTTTCTCGGTTTCCATGTCTTTTCTTACAAGGACACCAGTGACTAGATTTAGGGCCCACTCAAATCCAGTATGACTTCATCTTAACTTACATCATAATTGTATCTGCAAAGACCCCATTTCCAAATGAAATCACAGTCACAGTCACAGGGTTAGAATTTGAACACATCTTTTGGGGGAATAGAATTCAAACCACTACAGGCTCTGAAGGAAAGTAACATTTCAAAGCTTTTTCTTAAGAAAGATGTGCCATGCCAAATAGAAATAAACGTAGGTATGAGAACCATTCTGTGAGTATTATTCTTCTTCAGCCATTTAACTCAATGTGATCATCAAGAAAAGAATTGAAAATATTTGTTGCACCACAGATCTCTCCAGGGAAAAACTGTAAGGCTATGGTAGATATGATGCATCCTGGAGTGGTAGCATTCAAAGTATGTGCCTTAATTTCAAATCCTTTACAGGAGCTAACAGATAATCTAAAGGAATAAATCAAGTCAATGATAGAGCAATAATGGGAGTGTTGGAGACTAGATAAAATTGGAATGTCCTGTCTAAAGGGACAGTGTTATTCAACTCCTTCCTACTACTTTCTACTATTGTCATGCAGAAATATGGTTCAGTGCTACCAGGCAACCCATTTTTGAAAAAGAGAAGTGTAGAGCTAAGTGTGGTGGCTCATGTCTATAACCCCAGCACTTTGGGAGACTGAGGCAGGAGAATTTCTTGAGGTCAAGAATTTGAGTCCAGCCTGGGCAATGTAGCGAGACTCCATCTCTACAAAATTGAAAAAAAAAAAAAAATAGTAGGATGTGGTGATGTGTGCCTGTAGTCCTAGCTACTTAGACGGTTGATTCAAGGCTGCAGTGAGCCATTATCGAGCCACTGAGTCCAACCTGGGTGACTCTAGAGAAAGAGCCTGTCTCAAAAAAAAATGTTTAATAAAAAGCTTCCAGAGAAGTATGAAATTTTATTTTAACATACAATTCTCTGATATTTAAATAATAAAAATAAATTTTATAATGTTTACACTACAGGATGACTTCAGACATTGAGTCTCTAATTTGCAATCTCTGCTTCAAGTATATCTTCCTCACATTATGGGAAATAGTTTCTTATACTAACAATTCTGACCTTAAATGGGAAAAATTGAGAAGACTTTAACCCAAATTATGACATAAGCCATATACTTTCCACATAGGCATACGTGTCCACTAAAGACTTGCTTTTAATTTCACTGTGAAATGGAAGTAATCAGAAGAGAATTCCTCTAGTGGTTACCACAAAACTGCCATCTGTCCCTGTTTTCCTGTTTCTTCTGCCTTTCCTCCTGTTACAATGGATGAATGATTCATGCTACTCTCTAAGGCCATCCCCTCCACCTGTGTCATGTATCATATCCCCTTTTTACCACTCAAAGCCATTGCCTTTGCAATGCAATTCCTTTCTCGCTCTCTCCCTCTCTCTCTCAGCCAAATTCCTTAGAAGTGCCCTTCTTCCATCTGTAAAGATTTTATTCCCAAAATTGACTGAAAATACTAATATGCAAGGTCAGCAATGACTTATACTTTTCCAAGTTTTATCAATTCTATGGTTTCATTTTATTCAATCTATCAATACTTGTTCATCATCCTTTTTTAAACTCATTTTCACTTGACTTCAATATCACCTTGGTTATCTTCCCATTTCTTAATCTATTTTGACAGTTTCTCCATTTTATGTCACAGAATGTTCAGGGACATGAAAATAAATGTTCAGTCACATCTTCGACTTGCCTGGGGCCCAGGAGTCCTGTGGGTAAGAAACTTGAACACAGCTCATAAATAAAATGTAGGTACATAGAGACTTATTTAATGAACCAGAAACCCTAATGGAAGCTGATTTAGGCAAAGAGGGGAAAAGGGAGCTCAGAAAATTAAATATATAATATAATTTCCCCTCTTACCCTGCATCTGAGCAAGACAAATAAGAAAGCCCAGGAACTCCGTCTCTTGGTGCCGGTGGGGAAGTTCAAAACAAATTGGTCTGGACCTTGCACAGAAATTCTCAGAGCAGCCCCACTGTCTAACCACAATAAAAAGCAAAGCCATTGTCTATCCATTTGTTTGAGCCATTCCAAACTGGTTTGGGTGTCCACCCTGCTCTCTCCAGAAAGTCTCAGTATGTGAGAAATAAAGTTTTTCATACTGTCTTGGTACATGTGGTACATGTGTGGCATCCTCAGTCTCTACTTCGAAAGAAATTTTGAATGGGAAGGATTGACCCCCGCCCTCCACAGGTAACCACGAAACAGTAATGTTATGATAGAGTGTACCAAAAAGTCCCATAAAATATAATATCTAAAAATAACATGTAAGAGACAGAAACTGAGGGAAAATAAAACCATCTTTGGCAGAAACTGAAATATAATGGTCAGTTCCTAAATTCCCCATCTCTTTCCATTTCTGAAGGATATCTTCTGAAGTTATACCTCCCTTATTAGTGTTAAGTTCCAAATAAATAAACTCTTGGGAAGGTTCTCAGTGAACTCTTATAAAGTCAAAAGCATCGTTTAGGAATTCACAGGATATTTTCACTCAAATGCCATCAGTGCTCCTAATACATTTAGAAAGAAACAGTATGTAATGAAATGAACACATTGAAATGGCATTTTATTACCTCAAGAAACATCTCCCTTTCATTTCTAGCACATAATCAATCGTCAGGTGCCATTCAACATGAAGCACTCTGATTTCTGAGTGTGTTCACAGACTCTTTGCATATGAGCACAATCTATACTTGCCAATTGACAATTGTTGCAGAAATCTTGCTGTCTCTAGGGTGGATAGAGTGAGCATGGAAAAACGATTAAGGGCTCCTTGCCTAAGGGAAGAGAGAATTCCACTGACAAATCCTTAGAGATCACTGATTTTTAGGTGAAAAACCACAAAGGAAAAGAAAAAAAAGAAAACAAGAAAGGGACAGAAAATTAAAGCCTGAAAACAGATGTGGAACATTGTTTGCATGTAAAAAAATACATGTTTTCACTCAGAGGATCAACCTCTCGAGGCTAAAATATTATTGACTTTGGTAGATTCTTAGTTTCTTAAAGAATGAAACCCAGCATTCTGCTTGCCGTGAGCTACATTCTGAATTGTATTGACTATTTTAAACTTCTGACATGATTTTGATCTTTACTTAGACATTTAAAAAGATGTCTGAGCAAATAGCAGGGTAAAATTCACTCTTTAACCTCTGGAACTGAATTCAGATTTGGTAAGACATCAATTCAAGGGTAAAACAATTTTAAAAGTCCGTTAACAATGGTTTCTAGTTAAAAGTGTCTTTAAGGCTATGACAGGATGTATACTGTGTCTGGCAGAGAGAAAGGAAATAAAAGAAATAATTTATCTTCCCCAAAATTTTCATTCTGTATCACTGAGGAATTTTAAGAACTAGAAGACTTTTTGGAGATGGCATTTCACTCATACTTAAGCACTAAAGTATCTACAACTCCTTACTTTTAGCCACAGCGTGAGCTCTCAAGTACATTATATTTAATTAGGGTAATTTATACTATTATCAAAAGTCTTTCACACATGGTGCCCTTATTGGATAACAAATTACTCTACATACTAGATATTTTCCTAGAATAACAATGTGGGTAAATACCTAGCTTACTGTTTTGAAAATACACAGGTTGTTAATAATAATGGATAATAGGCAGATCCTAGCAAGTGAAGAGTAAGACGGTGAACTGGTTAAATGCTGCACTCCGTTAACAACCCTTGAAACACCGATACATTTTATGGTATTTTAATAAATGTGACTATTGGAACAGCCTCTAGAAAGCTTCCCTTGGATTTTTTTTTTTTTTTCTTAGTTGAAGAGGAATATATAAAAGCTTCTGAGGATTCAGCAAAAAGCTATTTCAGCTGTCTCTTTTCCTGGCTCAGTACATCACTCCCCATAATTGTGTCAGCAAAACCAAATTGTGATTGTGGGAATTAAGGGAGTATGGGTTTTCACAAAAGACTAAAACTGAGAGTTTTTGGTGTCCCTGGACAACGTTTGGTGGGAGCAGAGGTTTGCCTGCCATCTCCGTCAACCAGGCATGGCAAAGAAAAAGAAAAGAGGGTAACAGGAAACTATTACAGAAAAGATCTATTGTTCCAGGGGAAAAGTCTTCTTAATTACACAGAAGTATTTCTGGTTTTGTTTCATTTTTCCCACTTCAACTACAGAGACAAAATTAAAAAGCTTTTCTAGGATTCTAAGAAGGAAGAATAGCAAACTATATAGAACAAGAGCTAACACAGGCTATGGTACTGGGTCCTATTGAAAAAAAAAAAAAAAAGTCAGTATACCACTATTATTGGCCATAAAGCTTTCACTGATGATTTAGACATTTGCTGGTGGCCTCTCCAGAAATCTTCCTATTCTACCATTTCCCAAATTATTCTAGGAAGTGAAGTAGAAGCAGGAAAATGGACTTCAATCCTCACATAAGCTCACTGCCTCCTGCTGAGCTAGGATTTAATTCATCATCGGGGATGTGACCAAACCCAGTGCTTAAAGCTGTGATTCTTCTTGACCTTGTTTCGAGAATTCTAGATCCAAACTTGACCCTTTGTCCACTGGACATAAAAGAAGCATGTCCATAATTCTGGTATCTATTCAAAATCACTTCCAGACTGTGGGAGAACCATTACTGGGGAGATGTTGACCGTGCAGAAGGCTGGACTGAGAGAGAGGGAGAGAAACTGATCCTTGGTAACACCTAAAACTGGCCCTACCTCTGGACTTTTCAGTTACATGAATCAACAGATTTCCACTTTTAAATGTGTTTCAGGTACGTTTTCAGCTATGGCCACAGAAGTGTAGTAAGAAACTGGCAAAACTGTAACTTCAATTAGATTTTTCAAAAAATATCTCTTTACTCAGCATTTATTTATTAAATGTGCTGAAAACCTGTGCTAAGTACAGAGGATGCATGATATGATAAACAAGACAATCATGGTCTTTGCCTTTCCAGAATTCAGAGCCCAGTGAAGTATTTACAGATTCGGCAAGGTAACATGTTAAGTGCCAAGACGTGAAAAGCTTAGAGTACCATGGAACAATGAGAAGGTACAGTACTGTGGACATTTATAAATATAAAGGGTCTTACTTTATTTCCCCTTTCTAAAGCTTCTGGATTTTTTAGAGGATTATTTTTCCACTGAGGGTAGAACTGTAAATTCAGATGACTGACTCATACTACATAAATGGAAAAGTTCAAGTTCTTTTTTTCCACAGCCCAATTAATTCATGGCATGGGTGTATTAGCTTAGCTCAGCTAATCAGCTGCTCTCTCCCAGAGCATACATCTTGAGTGAGTATCACAAATATAGAAGAAGCAGTTGGAATTCATTATTCATCCCCATGAAGCAGCCAAAACAAATGGTTCCTGTTACAAGATCGTTGCTGAGCTTCCTGCTTTCTTAGCCTCGAACACTTCTTTCCTACTGGTAACTTCTGAGAACCTTAATAGTCATCCCATCAACTCTGTAGTGCTTAAATTAGTTAAATGTAGGTGTTCTTGTTTGTGACCAAGGAATGCTAACCGGTACTTTGGATGTTAAGGAAGGCTCTCTGATGAAAGTGACAACTTGGCTGATACCTTTTTGTTGAATATTATATATTTATCAAATATCTATCTATCTTGGAAGATGGGGCTGATTAAAGGGCAGATATGCCGAAGATTGGTTTGAAGTTATCCAGACAGAAGAGTGTGTGCTTGTAACTTTGCGAATTTAAGCACATACAAAGGAGCAAAGGGAAATAAGACCCTACACAGCATAAAGAAATGCAATATATACAGAGTTCAAGAAAAGGAAAGGCATCAGGAATAGTGAAGTTGTTATGGAATAATTTGGAACTATGACAAACTGTGAGAAAATGCAAAAAAATTCAGAGATCTGTGGGACTCAGTTAAAGAGTAACAGAATATTCCATGACTAACAGACAAAAACAAATGGCGTAGAATAAAAAGGGAAAGATGAAACTAAGTCACTGGCTCTAGTCATCAATAAGAAGAGTTTTTTAATCCCCTTGTGAAGGAGGATTCATGATGAATCAAGAACATTTTTATTATTCAAATGGAAGAAAGAGTATTTGTACAAGGACATATTTAACTACAATGTGTAACATATGGACATAGATTGGTTTTTAAATAAATCTGCACATAGCCCATAGTTTGTTTGGGACTCTTCTCAACAAATGTATTCCCTTATGTTCCAGAGCTCCAAGTTTAAAAACCACAGTGTGTCAGAATTGCATATACCAAAGATTTGGTTCCAAAAGGCCAGCTAGTCGTGGTTTGGTGCCAAGATTAGAATAATTATGTTTGTTTGACTCTACCAGGTCTCCTGTTACAGCGACATTTGTAATGAACCTGGAAGATGTTACTATACAGTAGCACCACCTCTTGTCTCTCACTAATTCCAGTGAATTCTATTCAATCAGGTCAAAGCTGCCTGACTTTCAAATTAATAATAAAAAGAATCACAATTGTTCATCTGAGCAGTTAAAATTTCTCTGACACTGAATTCTAGGAACAATTTGTATCAAGAACTCTTATATAAGAGCCACAGAATGTGTCCTCAGCAATAATTTTGTTATTAATGACTAATATTAGAGGGAATGAAACCTTTTTCCTATGGACATTTTTATGTCATGTATGACTAAGATGTTTTTGGTGGTATTTCTAAATGTAAACTTCTTTTATATGTCCTAGTTTCTTTCATTTAAATCTTTAACTACTTGCTGAGGATGTAATTTGTGCAAGGCATTATGCCAGGTGCTAAATGAGAATAGCATCCCAATGTGAATCATCAACTTGGTGAAAGTTAACTGCATCTAAATAATTTTGGAAACCCTTAGAAATACAGATTCCCAGGTCTTCATGAAGACATTCTGATTCAAAAGTTCTAGTGTAATTGGAGAGCATAGGCATTTTTAAAAAATCTCCCAAAGTGATTTTCTTGCAGAGCCGGGGTTTCTTTACCTTTTCTTTTTCTCAGGGTCAGTTTTAAGAGTAGGGATGTAAGCCAGAGATATAGTTGACATGGTTCTCTCCTTTAAGAAGCTTACAATCTATTTATTAAAGTGTACTACATAGTTTCATAATCAGATTATGGAAACACTTTAGTAAGTGCTTTAAGAAAATTACAGCTGAATGTCTGAGCTTGTAATCCTTCATGTCGTAGGTTTCTGTTGACTTCCTAAAACAGTCCTCTATGACAGTGATTTTTAATCTGGAGTCCAGAGAATCCCAAGATGCCTGTGGACAGAAAACAGTAGATTCATGGACTGAGATAGAGAAAATAATTACATACTTATTTTTATTAATTTCTAACTCATATGTAATTTTCTGAAATTATTAAGGCAGATAAAAATCCACAGTATCATTAGCAATGTCTGAAATAATAAATATAGATCTCAAACTTTTGTTTACTCTTATCACTACTTCAAATTTAGAGTATTTATTTTTATACAATGTGCCACTAAAAACCACAAAAGTTACTATATATAATATTTCAGTGTTTCAGTCACTACATACTGAGAAGGCATTTTTACTTTGTAATTATTTGAGGTGTCCATAGGCTTTATGAGACTTCCAGAGAGTTGCTGAAAATGGTTAATAATCTCTGCTCTCTGAGAGAAAAAACACAAAATTTTAGAGCTAGAAAAAAATAATACCAATCATTTAATCCATCCTCATTTTATAATTGAGAAATTATGTAGTGAATACTGTCGTCAACGTCCTAATATCCTCTCCCTTATGAGAAATAACAGGGTAGTTTTTGTAATTGACCTCACATGAAAAGTAGAATCTGATTTCTTAAGAGAAAATCACTCCTCCTATCAGAGATTCTTCTGGAGTCGGCTAGTACGCATTTTAGAAAAGAGGAATGTTAGAGTTTTCTGGAAAAAAATCTATATTATTTCTGAAATAAAAGAGAGGGATTACCATGCTTGCTCTTCTTCTTAAATGAGTGTGGGAAAACGTCCTTTTGCTTTTGCTGGTAGTCATTTTTCAATTATGATGGGAGCCATCCTAAAGACAATCTACATACAGAACAAAACAGTAATACCAAGATAGAAGAGAGAATAGGAACTAGAACCCTAAACAAACTGAATGGTGCTGACTCAACTCCACTTTCAAATTCCCACATACAAGTTAATGAACTCTATTTTGTTTTTTAAGCCACTGTGAGCTGATTTAAAATTGCCAGCACAATTGGTGTGCATCATTTTACTTGCATTTTTAATTCAATATTAACTGAACTCTTACTGTGCACTAGACACTGTCTGTATTAGTCCATTTTCATGCTGCTGATAAAGGCATGCCTGAGACAGGGTAATTTATAAGGAAAAGAGGTTTAATGCATTCACAGTTCCATGTGGCTGGGGAGACCTCATAATCATGGTGGAAGGTGACAGACACATCTCACATGGCAGCAGACAAGAAAAGAGAACTTGTGCAGGGAAATTCCTCTTTATAAAACCATCAGATCTCGTGAGACTTATTCACTATTATGAGAACAGCATGGGAAAGACATGCCCCATGATTCAGTTATCTTCCACCAGGTCCCTCCCATGACACATGGGAACTGTGGGAGCTACAATTCAAGATGAGATTTGGGAGGAGACACAGCCAAACCATATTACTTGTTGAATCTTATATTTTCCACAAAAAAATCTATTATTATACCCATTTTTTACAGATGAGGAAATCAAGATGTTGAACAGTTAAGTCGCTGCTGAGGTGGCCAGTTAGGAAGGGATAGAATTGTCATCTGAAATTCCCTGAAGACATCGGATCTATATCGGTTATGGAGCTTCCTGCTGTCCACCCAACATGACACTATACCGAAAATAAAATAGTATTGTAATATGAAGAAAATGACAGTAATTATATTAATTTACATTTTCTATCTCTCAAGGAACTTATTGTGATGTTATGTAGACCCATGGGGAAATATTTAGCTCTCTATTTTACTTATGCATTTAAATTCCCTGAGAGGAGACTATAATTGAAAGTGAGAAAAATCTTGCATTTACTTAAAATGCAATAGATGCTTTTATATAGTTCCAGTATCTATGCTCCCACACAAATTGCTGTTTTGTGACTCAGGAACACCTGGACATGAAGTAAATTAAAAAGCTGCATTCTGGGAAGTGAGGGGCTTCATTGACTTGAGATTTAATTTTGGAGTATTAGTAACAAGGGGGAAAAACAAACCAACACCAAGCAGTGGTCAGCTCCAAAATGGTGATGTGGTGAGTCCAAGAAGGAGTTACCATGTGAATACATGAAAAAGTTCTGGAAACTGGGCTGTGGAAAAACAGAAAAGACACTGCTCAGTCATAAATTAGGCATCAGAGCTAGTTCCGGGCAATTCTAGCAACAAGGTCATTAATGTAGTTTGATTTAATTGGCTTTATAGGCAGACTAAAGCCAGAAGGTAGGATTCACCTGTGCCAAAGTCAATCCTAGGTAACCATTTTAAACCACTATCTCCAGACTTGCTGAATCAAGAAACTTGCAAGAAGTCTTGGTTAAAATAACAGATTCCTAGGTCTTCCTCTGTAGAGCTTCACACCAGTGAGTATCAGATAGGTAAAAACATTTGGATTTTAAACAAACATCTATAATAATGAATTTTGAGGACTGGCAATTTAGGAACCACTGATTTTAGACAAATCAAATCGCAGAAAAATCGTGGTCATAACTATAAAATGTAGGATACAACATAAATCAGTTCAATGGAGATTTGTGTATTACTCCTTTTAGTTTGGAAACATACAACTTCCATTCATGAGCTATTTATTGACAACTAACTACTTGCTAGCCATTGTGCTATGTGTGGAAATTTAATAATGAACAAATTGTGGCTGCTCTCCCCAGAAGTGTTAAGTCTATAGAAGAAATACACAAGTCAACAGTCAATTACAATACCCTTTGATGAATACAATGTTAAGTAAACAGTATCACAGTAGCACATAGGACAGGCTTGTGACTTAAATTTAGGAAGCCATGCCTAAATTGAGAATTGAAAGGCAACTGGGAATAAATGGAGCACAAAAACTGAAGAAATCGTACAGTGGGGTAAAACATCATGTGAGGTGGGGGCAAAGTCGTGAGCAGTAGGCAGGAGAGGTACATAGGAAAAAGGTGGTAAAGGCTCTGCACAAAGAGTATGCAGAGTCACTAAAGAGATTTAAGTAAGGCAGTGACATAATGAGATTTTTGTTCTACAAGGAATAGTGACTACAAAGGATGAGAGTAGACAAAGAGGTCATTTAGGAAGCTAGGGCAGTAATTTAGCCTCTGATGATAGACACCTGTTACGTTAGCTTTCTTTTGTTATCTAATATTGCCACAAATTTAGTGGCTTTAAATAACACATAACTATTTCTGTGGGTTAGGAGTCTGAACATGGCTTAGCTGGCTTAGAGTCTTACATGGTTGCAATCAACATGCCAACTAGGACTGTGTTGTCATTTGGAGGCTACAAAGGGAAGGATTTGCTTCCCCACTTTCATAAATGTTGGCAACCTTTAGTTTCTTATGGTTGTAGAGACAAGAGCTTCCGTTTTTGCTGACTTTTGGCCGGAGGCCACCCTCAGCTCCCAGAAGCTACCAGCATGTCCTTGCTCTGTGGAGTTCCCCAATATAACTGGGGTGATAGAAGCATCTTCAGATGTGCCCATCACACCTGAGTTAAGAAAAGGCCAGTAGGCATGGAAGAAGTGGATGAGTTTTAGCTATACTAGATGGTCCTGGATAAGATTACATTGTTTGCATCAACTACCAATACAATTGGGTCTCTTAAGAACCTAAATCCTATTTGCTAAACTGAAAAGCAAAAACATCAAGACCTTGCCTTTGGGGAAATAATTTGCTCTGCAAGTTCTGGTATTATATAGAACAATTGTCTTCGCTGCCATGCAACGATTATAAATTAGTTGCTTGCTCTAAGTAGAGAAATAGTCTTGGGAGGAAAATTCTACCCTATGGATAGTGAGTTTGAAGATATTATTTAATTACCAAGAAAAAATACTCAAAGAATGACATCCTTTCCCAGCAGCAGTAACAGCAGGCATTAGTCAGAGTCTTGGCACATGAGCAGATGCTCAAGCCCTGAAACTTCACTTGCAAGTAGTTGAAACTAAGCACATCATTTCAACATGTCACAGTTATTTGACATTTCAGGAGAAAGATTACCAATTAGTTTAAGTAATTTAGCCAAAACCTTAGGAAGTTTTTTCAAATTATTTACACCTTGTAGCATTTTCGTGTGTCTCCAATTTCTACTTTTCCTATATACTTCCCAAGTGTGTTATTCAGAGAAATCCAAAGCCTGTTCAAATAATTCATGGAAATCCCATAAGCTCCAGCAGTATCCTGGGTAGTTAATCGGACTAAATTAGGAATCTTTCATTTATCTTTAGTGCTAAAAGTTCAGATTCTCAAGTGCTGATCTGATTGCAAAATATTCCTTGACAGTCACACAGGTCAAGTATTATTTTAGACTAAAATCCCACATTATTGTTACTATACAAGAATACAGATGGTCATTTCTGGATATTGGCATTGCTGGATGACGTAAATTTGAATTTTAAATGCATTCTTGGTCACCAATGTGTTCCATCGACATGTAAACTGAATTGGCCCATGTGAGCACCACCCCAGCAGGTGAGTTTAAACTGAAGACAGAATGCTGCCCACTGGCATGCTGGCACTACACAGAGCAGCTGCCAAATAGCTTTCTGCTCACTTCTCTTATTAGAGTTTTATTTTCTCCAGCTTGTTGCTCCTTCAGGCAAGACACATGGGCAAGGAAAGCGAGAGATGCTTTTAGTCTCCAAGAGTAAATTAGACTATAAAGTAATAATCAATAGAGCTAACCAAATAATTATAAGAATGTCAGTAATAATACTAAATACTAATAATGATCAATATAATAATTATAATTATTATAAAATATAGCTAAAAATAATAATAGCTAATGTTTTGATAGTATATATGGACAAATCAGGGTGTTGAGGTAGTTAGCCACTCTAAACTTTTTCTTATCCACATTGTAGAAAAGAAACTGAAACTTGGACTGAAACTAGGCCGCATAAAACTTAGAAACTAGGCCTCATAAAAAAAGAACTTAAAAAAATTAACACCAGGTGGCTCTGGATAGGGTCCCACCCTGCCTCGATAGGGTCCCACCCTGATAGGGTCCCACCCTGCCAATTCCGGGAAACAACCTCATGGGGTCCCACCCTGCCAATTCCGGGGGTCCCACCCTGCCAATTCCGGGGGTCCCACCCTGCCTCGAAGTTCCCGGAATCAACAACTCCAGGGAAAAAACCTCATAAGGTCCTGCTCTAACCAATTAGAACAAGACACCTTGCTCAGGCCATAGACAGACCCAATTACCACGTGCCTAAAGCTTTGTTTGAATTTCGCGCCCTAAGCTGTGTTTGAACTTGTGTTTGCCTATATAAACAGCCTGTAACAAGCAGTCGGGGTCCCAGGGCCAACTTAGAGCTTGGGACCCTAGCGCGCTAGTAATAAATAACTCTCTGCTGTGAATCTCGTGTCGGTGATCCTTCGCGGCGACCCCTGCCCAGGAGGGAATCGACAGTTCGGTTCCAACAGGACCTATTCAAGTATTTTATCCAAAGGATCTCACTCCTGTCAGAGGCAGAATGCATATTCAATTGTATCTTCTTTGAAGTTCCTTGAAGTTTTTAAAGATACATATATGCCCAATTTTATTCTAAAGGTGTGGGAAAGAAAATAGAGCCATAACAATCTGAATAAACTGCTGGTTAAAATAAAAGAGAATAATTTTGAAGAAAAAATGTATTTAAGATTCAGTTCTTATTGTTCATAATTTTATGCTATCACTGAAATATGGCATTGTGGTAATAGAAATCACAATTAAAACAAGAGTGCTATCTCCCATTCTGTAACGTGGACAAATGGATCCAGGGTCCTGTAACTAGCTTAGTTATTCATTCTTTTTATATTTCTATGGTGTATTATTCCTTTTAAAGGTCTGAGATGATATACTTCCCAGGGTTTAAAAATAAGTTTCATCTATTGGGTTGATTTCACCTTGCCCTTCTTTGTTTTCACCCCTAGTACACAGCGCACAATGGTCTCTTTATTAATGTCTGTGGAAAAGAACGCTTACTGGTAGAACTGATACCTCCTAATCTCAATGAAGTCTAAGCCTGCAGCACTCCACCGATGATTTTCTTTTTCCTTTTTTTCTTAGCTTGAATTCTGGACACATAATCATGCCATTATAAATACTGCCTATGGGATATGAGAAAGCGAAGTCATTTGTGTGCTACACCAACTGACATACCAGATGACATCCAACTGCGTAACATTCAGGCCGGTAAAAGAAACAGAAAGCACGTTGAAGCTTCCACGCCTGCAGGAGAATTGCAAGCATATGCTCGCCATGCCTTTCTTAATCAAATGTGCTCAGATTATTCTAGGTATTTTATATATTATGTTCCACTCAGAACATTACAGTGAGTGTGAGGCATAGGGTAAATACCGAGAAAGTGTATGATGGGGGGAAGTGAAGACAACTTATTCGGCGAAATGCTCGCCTCTCTTTCTTCTCTCCTTTTATCATTTTTTTTAATCATTCCTGCATACTGAGAACATGGCTAACTAATCTGCAATAATGTCTCAAGTTGAAAGTGAAGTCAATGCTTGCCACATATCTACATCTCCCTCCAAAGACCTCTCCTCTCCTTTTCCTTTTCTCTTCTTCACTCTTGGATAATATAAGGGTCCACAGTACAGTGGGGGAATATTGTACCCATTATCATTTCAATATAGTTAATGAAAGAAGGACAGAGCTTTGCAGAGAAAATGAAGGTGCCGCTTATTAAGTTACTGTCTCTCACCTCCAAACCCACTTCTCCAGCTCTGCTTTGGGATGGGACTCTGCAAACAATGTTCTTACACACAATCTACTGCCGTGCTTAGTTTGACAATGTGGAGTGCTAAAAAGGAAACTGCTGTGTGGAGGAGGAGAAAAAGACTTGCTCTTTCTTGGTTCTTCGTTGGCTCCTGATGGGCTGAGTACTATGGTTCCTGGCAGAGGAAAATGGGTTCTGGCTTCTTCACCTTGGCAGAAGCAAATCCTTCTCACAGAAAGACAGAAGATTGAGAAACTAGAGATAGAAAAGGAGACACGCTCCTTCCATGGGTCCCCTTTGTGTTTCTTGTGGGATTCCTGTCTGCTTTGGTTTTAGGGGAGCATCAATTCAGCAACACATCTCAACCCCGGCAGAGGCAGTTTCTTCCCATAACAGTAACTGAATCCAGTTTTCAGCTTTCCCAGCACAGAACCAGCTTCACTGATACCAGCACCATCTGACTGGCACTCCCTCCCCAAAAGTCTGGGTTGCAGCCCCATGGGACCCTTTTCTGAGCTCAGAGATGGCAGCATCAGCTGAGGAGCACCCTTGCTTCAGACAGGTGTGGCATGTCAGATCCTATCTTGACAAGGTCCATAAGAAGTATGACTGAATGACAAGTTAACAGACTCTCTCCATAAGCTCTAAGGAACTTCAAGCTTTTGTGGAGTGTTCTAATAAAGCAGATGGGATATGTGGGTCATAGCTTTAGAACTGGATAATTAGTTTTTCAGATGCCCTTAGTAGAGCATTTTTGGACTCAATTTTTAGAGCCTGTTATATTGCTGCCTTCACTAATTTTAACTACTTTTTTTCTGAGAGTGTATATGTCTTCAAAGATCAATATAGTAAGCTTGTAGAGGGTAGGGTACTTCTGTTTTGTGTGCTCAGTACACTGACAGTACTTAATATGTCCGAAATGACAACAACAAAGGGATAGCTTGGCTTCTGATGTATTTCCTGATTTGTGTGTCTTGAACAGCAGGTTGCCAGAAAAGTTCTACCTACAGTGTATAGAGAGATAGGATTGTCCCAAAGGAATAGAATGGTAACTTAATAACAACCTTAATTTACAGTGTCAGCAGGGGAGAAAATGTAAGTAGCAGCAAGAAATGGCAAATTGCAGCTCTATAGGGCAAAGGGAAAAAAGAACCAAACAAAATTTAAAAAAAAACAAGAAACTCAGGAGAGTTCTACTAAGATTGCTATAGTACAGCCTTCTTAAAACAACACTCTCTAGGGCCTGCCTATTGGCATCATTAATATCATGAGCTTGGAATAGATGCTGTGAAACCCTATGAAGCTACCAAAGAATGAGGAAAACTGAAGGGATGAATAATACAATGAAAGCAGAGAAGTCCTAAGCTTATGAGGCTATTTATTCTGCAGCAATTTCATCACAGAGTGAGCAGATCGCTTTTCCAGTGCCTTAAATCAAACAGCAGGTATCTACAGCCTCAAAGTAAAAAGTATTAAGTTTAACCAACTTTCAGACTTCAGACATTGCAGAGGCAGAAATGGAAGATTTATCAGAATGGTTTCTCTCCCATTTTTGTTCTTTTGCTTTCTTTACCTTCATGTCTTCAAGCTTGATAGGAATAAAATTTGGTACCATATCTTTCCTCTGTGGATGTCATTGTTATCCTTCCTGTGAAGAACAGAACAGTTCTCATATGAGTCATGGCCTAAGTTTTAGTCCAAACCAGTGTAAGTATTTTGGAAATGTTTACATTGTAGACACTTCTGTTCCTTTTCTTTATTAACAGAAGTATAAAATGGAGACTCAAAATCAAGACAAAAGATGATAAGGTATTTTTAACTTCTCTTTATAAATCATAAATCTTAAGGAAGTATTAGTGTTAGTTCTGGAGAAGTCTCCAGAGGAAAGTGCCCTGGACCTCAGATTCATAAGACCATAAAATCTCAGTATTGGAAGAGAACCAAAAGGTCATCTATACAAGAAAACAGCAAGCTTTTTTTCTGTAAAGAGCCAGTTAATATTTTAGGCATTGGGGGTCACAGTATCTCTCATACTATTCAACCCTATCATTGTAGCTTGAAAGCAGTGTATACAATATATGCAGCATGATGAGGTTCCAATAAAATTTGATTACAAACATAGGCAGAGAGATATATTTGGCCAATGGGTTTTGGTTTTGCCACCCATGATCTAGAGTATCCAGCTATGAGAAGGAAAATAAAAAGAAAGAAAACTTCTTTAAGATGAAACTCAAAATATGTCTGCCATTATTGAAAACAACATGGAGAAACCTCAAAAAATTAAAAACAGAACTAATATATGATCCAGCAATCCCAATACTGAGTATACATCCAGAGGAAATGAAATCAGTATGTTCAGTATGTTAAAGGGATCTCTGCACCCCCATGTTCATTGCAGAAGTATTCACAGTAGCCAAAATATAGAATCAACCTTAGTGTCCATCAATGGATGTGTGAGTAAAACAAATACTATATATAGATATAGATATACACACACACATACACACACATATGTATGTATATACACATACACACAACAAAATACTATTCAGCATTAAAAGAAAAAAAATCTTGTCATTTGTGACAACACGGATGAACCCGTAAACACTACATTAAGTGAAATAAGCCAGACACAGAAAGACCAATAGCACATGATCTCACTTAAATGTAAAATCCAGAAAAGGGGAACTCATAGAAATAGAGAGTAGAATGGTATCTACTCTCTCCTGGGGCTGGGTTAGGAAGTAGTGGGTTGCAAAGATGTTGGTCAAAATATATAAAATTTCAGTTGTGCTAGATGAATAAGTTCAAGAGGTTGATTATGCAACATGGTGACCATAGTTAATAACAATGCATTTTGAAAACCACTTAGAGAGTAGACTTTAAGGGTTCTCACTACAAAAAACAGAAGTGATAAGTATGTGATATGGCTTGGCTGTGTCCCCACCCAAATCTCATCTTGAATTGAAATCCCCATAATCTTCATGGATCATGAGAGATACCTGGTGGGAGATGATTAAATCATGATTGGTGGCATTTTACCCCTTCCCCAGAGATCTGTGGAACTTTGAACTTGAGAGAGATGATTTAGGGTATCTGGTGGAAGAAATTTTTAAGCAGCAGGCATTCAAGAGGTGACAGAGGGCTGCGTGTGGTGGCTCACACCTGTAATCCCAGCACTTTGGGAGGCTGAGGAGGGCAGATCACTTCAGGTCAGGAGTTTGTTCAAGACCAACTTGGTCAACATAGTGAAACCCCATCTCTACTAAAAATATAAAAATTTACTGGGCATGGCAGCACACACCTGTAATCCCAGCTACTCAGGAGACTGAGGCACAAGAATTGCTTGAACCCAGAAGATGAAGGTTGCAGTGAGCCAAGATCATGCCACTGCACTCCAGCCTGGGTGACAGACTGAGACACTGTCTCAAAAAAAAAGTGGGGGGGGAGGGGTGACAGCATAAAAGTTTAGAAAATTTACAGTAGAAAAGAAAAGCAGTAGAAAAGAAAAACCCATTTTCTAGGGAGAAATTCAAGCCTGCTGCAGAAATTTGCA
Organism: Macaca fascicularis; assembly: GCF_037993035.2. Lineage (NCBI taxonomy): Eukaryota > Metazoa > Chordata > Mammalia > Primates > Cercopithecidae > Macaca > Macaca fascicularis. Next base: position 94,886,149 of record NC_088385.1, read on the forward strand.
TAAGTAACTATGAGCCAAATGCTAATCACCAGGACAATGGGAAAAATATCTCCAGGGCATATCAGAGACCTTCAAGGCAACTCCTCCCATCACAGACCTGGAGGCCTAGGAGGGAAAAATGATTTCCTAAGTGGGCCCAGGGCCCTCCTGCTAAGTGCAGCCTCAGGACTTTGTGCCTTGCATCCCAGCCATTCCAGCTGTGGCTAAAAGGGGCCAAGATACAGCTCAGCCCATTGCTTTGAGGGTGCAAGCCCCAAGTCTTGGCAACTTCCATGTGGTGTTGGTCCTTTGGGTGCACAGAAGATAAGAATTGAGGTTTGGAAACCTCTGTCTAATTTCCAGAGGATGTATGGAGATTCCGGGATGTCCAGGAAGAAGTTTGCTACAGGGGCAGAGTCTTCATGGAGAACCTCTGCTAGGGCAGTGTGGAAGGAAAATGTGGAGCTGGAGCCCCACACAGAGTCCCCACTGGGGCACTGCCTAGTGGATCTGTGAGAAGAGGGCCACAATTCTCCAGAACTCAGAATGGTAGATCCACTGACAGCTTGGACTGTGCACCTGGAAAAGAAGCAAATACTCAATGCCAGCCCATGACAGCAGATAGGAGGGGGGTTGTACCCTGCAAAGTCAAAGGGAGTGGAGCTGCCCAGGGCTGTGGGAGCCCACCTCTTGTATCAGTATGTCCTGCATGTGAGACATGGAACCAAAGGAGATCATTTTGGAACTTTAAGGTTTAATGACTGCCCGATTGGATTTTGGACTTGCATGGGGCCTTAGCCCCTTTGTCTTGGCCAATTTCTCCTATTTGGAAGAGGTTTATTTACCCAATGCCTGTATCCTCATTGTATCTCAGAAGTGACTAACTTGCTTTTGATTTTACAGGCTCATAAGTGGAAGGTATTTGCTTTGTGTCAGATGAGACTTCAGACTTGAACTTTTGGGTTAATGCTAGAATGAGTTAAGACTTTGGGGGACTGTAGGAAGGTCATGATTGTGTTTTAAATGTGAGGACATGAGATTTGGGTGGGGCCACGAGCAGAATGATAGGGTTTGGCCATGTCCCCAACCAAATTTGATCTTGAATTGTAATCCCCATAATCTCCCAGTGTCATAAGATGGGCCTGGTGTAAGGTAATTGAATCATAGGGGTGGTTCCTCCATGCTGTTCTTGTGATAGGGAGTCAGTTCTCACAAGATCTGATGGTTTTATAAATGTCTGGCATTTCCCCTGCTGGCACTCATTCTCTCTCCAGCCTGTAAAGAGGTACCTTCTGCTATGATTGTAAGTTTCCTGATGCCTCGCCAGCCATGCAGAATTATGAGTCAATTAAACCTCTTTTCTTTATAAATTGCCCAGTCTTGGGTATTTCTTCGTAGAAGCATGAGAACAGAATAATACAGTATGTGAGATAGTGAATATGTTAATTTGCTCAATTTAGCCATTTCTTAATGTATACACATTTCAAAATATCACATACAGGATAAATATATATAATTTTTGTCAATTAGAAAACAAATAAATGTATAAATACATAAATGCATAAATAAGAGGTCTGAAATATCTGACCTCCATTTGATTATTCACCTTTTTATATTTTAAGTATAATAGTCCAACCTTTAAGGGCATAAGTCTTAAATGATACATTTCTACATATGTGTATACCCCTGTAAATACCAATCAGATCAAGACAGAACACTTCCAATACCACCAAAATGCCCTCTCGCTCCCCTTCAGAATCAATTATACACAAAAATAATGCCTATTCTTACTTTATCCATATGAATAAATGTTGTTTCTTTTTTAACATCATATAAACGGAGTTGGGCAATTTCTCATTTGTTGTATGAGGTTTCTGTTGACCAACATTATGACTGGGGAATTACGTCATTTTATAAAACTCATATTCTAAAATGTGCAATTTCAAACAGGTTTAGTAGAGCATTATCTACGATAATATACTACATATTCAATGATAGGGCAATGTTTTCTTAAGTGAGGTAGATATTTTTGTGTCCACAGTATTTATTTATAACTTATATTAGAATTGTCTTGAGCTCCCATCTAACATATTGGCAAAACGCTTATTATTGAACTCTTGGGGCTCCTGCCCTTCCCATCATCCAGGCCCTTTACCCCTCATCAAAGATCCATAAGTGCTTTATGAAGCACAAAAGAGGGGTAAGTCAGACATCCTTTCCCAGACTAGAAAGAAATCAAGTGTATACCAGGCTACAGCTATCATCACTGCAGTTTGTCCTCCCCACCACACAGGTGAGCTTTGCAGAATGTTTCACCCCAGCCCCGCTGACCCATTCCACAGTGAAGTTTCTGCCCAGGTCTGTCTAAATCTGTCTTGCTGAACTCCCTAATCATAATCCTTTGAAGAAAAGTCCCTCTGCAGGCAAAACCACGCTCTACATTTCAAGCTGAGTCACAGGTGACCCTAACTTAAGGACCAAAGCTTTGTAGTGCTAAGTTTTTTAAGCATTCACACAATTACAGCATTTGCTTTCTCAGAACACTCAGAGAAGAGTTGGGCCTCTGAGAGGTAGTTGGGTGTAATAGTTAACATGAACTCAAGGTTCAGACAGCTCAAATTCAATTTCCAACCCTTTAACTTACTAGCTGTGTGACATTGGAAAGCCGTAATCTCTCTGTGCCTGTTTTTGCATGTGCAAAATGGTGAATTGTAATAGTACCTACCTTACAGAATCAATGTGAGGATTAAATGAATTAATCATGTAAAACTCTTGGAATAATGCCTGACATATAATACACTACACTGTATAGTTATAGTAATTAATTCTGAAATGCAAAACCTTTCTGCCCATCAGTTGCCTGTAACAATTTAGACATTATTATTCTAGTCCCCATAGGAATAAAACCTAATTGCCCAGAAAGGTCTAGTCAAATGTACCAAACTGGGCTGACACAGAAATGAAAAGACCAAAGACAAAATTGAATATATTTTATGATCTTTATGGAAAAATTTATACATATGCATAGAAATCATACTGGAAGGAAACATATAAACATGCTAGCAATCATTATTTCTAACCCGTGAGATTATGAATAATGAATTATCTTCTTTATAAATGTTTATAATTTCTATTACAACAAGCAAGTGTAACTTTTTTTTTTTTAGACAGAGTTTTCTCTCTTTCTTGCCCGGGATGGAGTGCAGTAGCACAATCTCGGCTCATTGTAACCTCTGCCTCCTAGGTTCAAGCGATTATCCTGTCTCAACCTCCCAAGTAGCTGGGACCACAGGCGCCCGCCACCATGCCTGGCTAATTTTTATGGTTTTAGTAGGGGTGGGGTTTCACCATGTTGGCCAGGCTGGTCTCGAACTCCTGACCTCAGGTGATAAGCCCACCACAGCCTCCCAAAGTCCTAGGATTACAGGCGTGAGCCACTGTCAGCCAAGCAAGTGTAACTTTTAATATTAACTTTAACAATGAAATCACTTTTGTGTGTAGCTTATTTAAAATAATGAATAAAGCTTGTATATCAGTGCCAGAACTTCATCCAGTAGATTTATAATCACGGGATTTAGATGTCAGTACTTGACTGACATATCCAAACTGTGTTTTGCTAGCATCTAAAATAAGAATGATATCCCTAATTCAATTGGTTGTCAAAATTAATTGAGAAGTCGCATGATAAAACCCTTTTATAATGTAATATACTATACAAATGTAAGAAATTTCAATGATTTTATTATTAGATTGAAAAAGGCATATAAGGTAATATTTTCAGAAACGCAAAGTGCTCATTTATACCCAGAACATTAGGGAAAAATGAACAAAACTTCCAGCTAAGTAAGTGATATAAAAGCTTACTGAGCCAGTGCCCCTTTGCTTCCATTGTTAAGGAACTCAGTGGGCTATTGACTAGTTTGTATCTGCTCATATAAGAGACAACCTACATGAATATACGCCAAGTGCTAGAAGATTCCATTACCACAAAAAATTATTAAAAGCTGGACATTGTGCTAGCCATTCGGGATATAAAAATAATTAAGACAGACAGACTGTTGTCCTCAAAAATTTCACAGTGTAGAAAATTCGGAGACAATGTCATGCACATTTATGCTAGCTTAATCTAAGATCGTACATATTTTTTAATCTTCGTGCAATATTATCATAATTACTTTTGTTTTTCACAAATTTTAAAAATTTACTTGGATGTTGTACACACACACACACACACACTGCTATTGTTTTTGATTATTATATTGGTAGACAGATCAATGAATGTAGGCTTTGCTGCTTAATTCGATGTTCAGTTTCAGCTCTTATGGACATCAGTTCGTTAAACAATAAGGTAATGAGTCCAGAAGGTAGTTGAGTTGAAGCTGGAGTGAGCTGAATAAAATAAATTCCCCAACTCCCTCTACTCTTTTTTTTTTTTTTTTTTTTGACAGGGAGTCTTGCTCTGTCTCCCAGGCTGGAGAGTAGTGGCACGATCTTGGCGCACTGCAACTTCTGCCTCCTGGGTTCAAGTGATTCTACTGCCTCAGCCTTCAGGGTAGCTGAGATTACAGGCGGCCACCACCACACCGTTCTATTTTTTGTATTTTAGTAGAGACAGGGTCTCACCATGTTGGTCAGGCTGGTCTTGAACTTCTGACCTCAAATGATCTGCCCGCCTCAGCCTCCCAAAGTGCTGGGATTATAGGCACGAGCCACTGCACCCAACCTTTACTCTAATTTTTTAACTCTTTCATGAATTCTTCTTTCTTTGGTCTTTCTTTTATTTTTCCCACAAAGCCAAATGTAGAGACTACCACACCAAAATTTAATACTTGAATTTCAAGGAGGAGTTAAAATAACTTTTCTGTTTGTTTTACTTATCACCACACTACCTTTTGTTACAAACATATGATCAACAGAAGTAGATGACTCTCAGAAAAGTATAGTCAATGTGTAGCCAGAGGACTGCACTTCATTGACTGGGAAGACAGTTAGGGTTAAATAAAATAATTTTGGACACAGAGTCACAAGACATAGGTCCTGATCCAATCCAGTGGTCTCTTATTTCCTTAGTGCAAAGTTGAATGCTTAATAAATACAAGGCTGCTGAAATCCTTTTTTTTTTTAGCCTTATCCAGATTAGTCATTGGTAATGCATATAAAATACCTTTGATCTGCCCATTTTCCTCATAATAGAGTTATAAAATAGTAAAGAAAGTATTAAAAGAGTTGGGATGGGGTACATTCACCTCCTTCATGAAGAAATACCCCTGAGGAAAAGGGAAGAACCAGGGGACCCAGTCAGTTTAAACCTTTGTCAAGTGAACCTCTAGGTAAACAGACCATTAACATATATTAGAAAGAAGAGATTTTATCTCTGAAATGACCTTATATTTCAATAATATCCCTGATATCAGTGGATTGATTACCTACAGTAAATAGGATCCAGGATCTTGGAGGCATAACTCCAGGAGGGATGTCATGTAAGCTATGCAATTGCCTGGGGTAGAGAGAAAAGATGTTTTGTAATTGCAGCACTCGCCACCATGTGAGGAGACAGTTAACCACACCTAAAGACCTCATCTGTTCTGGGCCAGGGGGGAATGTCCAAAGTGGAAAGGAAGGGTTCTGAGAAACACACTTGATGTTCCAAACCTCTTTCTGCTTTCTCTGAGCCTTTTCTGGGTCTTCATCCTCATAATTTTGTAGCAAATATTGATACCAGGTAAGATCTCTGAGTCCTTTGAATCCAATTTGACAATGCAGTACTCTGTGTGAGCATGTAAATATTTCAGAAATACTATATCAATAGCAATAATGGCAATTATTAAGAACTCAAACATCATTTCCTCTGAGAGAATACTCTGACTTCACCAGTATTTTGACATAATACCATAATCATGAATGTGTCCTTTGTTTCCATCAGGCTCTATATCAAGTAGTGCAATTGTGCTATAGTTAACAAAGAGGTCCCCCAAATTTAATAGTTTTAGGAACAGAAAATACATTTCTTTCTCTCACAAAAGTCTCAAAGAGGTGTTTCCTGTTGGAATGGGGAGGAAAGTTCTGCTCCATATTTTATTTGAGGACTCATACTTATGGAGGCTCTGCCATCTTCAAAATATGTGGCTTCCAGATTCACCCTGGGGCTTGTGATCCTGTTCAGCCAAAAAGGAGAGAGAGCATGGAAGAGCAATTTGAGGTATTTTATGTGCCAGGCCCAGAAGTGCATCCATCACTCTGGTCACTTCCTTGGCCTCAAGCTTAGTCACATGGCTTCACCTAACTGCAAAAGAGGCTATTAAATGTAGTCTAGCTTTATTCTAAGAAAGAAAGGGGAAATCGATTTCAGAGGACAGCTAACAGTCTCTGCCACAGGCCCCAGACATGGATTGATTCTTTTCTGAAAGTGTAAAAAAATAATCAGACCATTAAGAAAGGTCAGGCCAAGGATTTCTTGACAAGTCTCTATTTTATATCAAATATAGTATTAAGTAACAATCATATATGTATTTCACTGTTTGTTTAGCCCTCTGCTAATGAGGTTTCCTCATTTATTTAAATGGCTGAGGAGTGCAAACTTCTCTCCAACTCCATTCACCTTAGAAAAAGGAGAGATGACTATTGCTAAATAGCCATTTTCTAGATATATCACCTGGCAGCTGCATTCAAATAAAAAATATATCCTCAGTTCTTCTAATACCTGACTCTATCTTTTATAAACAGGTTGATGAGTGAGTATCATGGGTTTGCCTAGGAAAGAATTCAAGGCCAAGCCAGTACTATTAAACAGCAATCTTTTCTGAATGCAACTGTCCTTTGCAGGGTGGGGCTAACTCATAGGCAGTGTGCCCAGAGTTGGCAAGATATGGGTTGTTGGCAACTGTATTTATACCCACTTATACCTACTTTCAGTTACATGCAAATTAAGGGGCAAGCTAATGCAAATTGATGGGTGGGTTATTTAGAAATTTTTAGGAAAGGGGAAATAACTTCTGGGTCATTGCCATGGAAAGGGGTGGTAACTTTTATTGCCATGGCATTTGTAAACTGGCATGGCATTGGGTGGTAGTGTCTTATGCTAATGGACAATAAGGGCATATAGGGATATCTTTCATTGTTATCTGCTGGTTCCTGTCAGTTTCTTCACTTGATCCTGTTGGAACCAAGAAATAAGTCCTGTTGATCCTCTACCTCAATAAAATACAAGAACAACCTCTTTTTTTATACTCAAGGCACTGTAAGGCAATGGCATAGTTTATATTCTCTAATGGAAAAATTAAAAACTAGAGTAGCAAAGGTAAATTCTGACCAGAAAGAGATATAGAAATTTAAAAGAAGATGACTCATTCCTATTTTATCCTTTTGTTGTAACATGTACAAGTTATTTTTTAAGATGTAACAGTTGGAACCTATACTACCTAACTCCAGGAACAATGGTGACTATTTTTTAATGTTGAAGGTAAAGGAAGAGCTATCACAAGGCAAAGATCCAAAAGGTTTCTCAGCACACGAGTTGAATCTTCCACAGACCCCTTGGGATCCAGAAGGGATCAAATCCCTCAGTTATATTTAATAGCTCCATGTAGCTTTCTTTATGACAACCACAAACAGGCAATATATTTTGTGGTTATTTAATTTGTGCCTTTCACACCTCCTCAACAATAAGCTTTATAAGAGCAGGAACCTGTTTGTTTTGGCTTACCATTTAATCCACAGTTTCTAGCAAAGGACTTAACATATAAAAGAAATCCAATAATAGTTGGTAAATAAATAAATGGCAAAAAAAAAAAAAAAAAAAAACAGATAATGGTAGTTAACATTTATTGATTCTCTCTATGCCTACAGCAACCATGGCTTATGGTCCCAAGAAGCATCTGACGTTGGTTGCAGCTCCAACCATTGGATTCTGGATAAACTAAGTGGTGTGTTTGCTCCTTGTCCATTTACTAATCCCCATAAGCTGAAAGAGTCTCTCCCCATCATCATTTTTCCTAAGGAAGAAATTTACATATACCCTGACAATGCTCCAACTAAAAGACACAGATTGGCAAATTGGATAAAGAGTCAAGACCCATCAGTGTGGTGCATTCAAGAGACCTATCTCACGTACTGAGACACATATAGGCTCAAAATAAAGGGATAGAGGAAGATCTACCAAGCAAATGGAAAGCAAAAAAAAGCAGGGGTTGCAATCCTAGTCTCTGATAAAACAGACTTTAAACCAACAAAGATCAAAAGAGACAAAGAAGGCCATTACATAATGGTAAAGGGATCAATTCAACAAGAAGAGCTAACTATCCTAAATATGTATGCATCCAATACAGGAGCACCCACATTCATAAATCAAGTCTTAGAGACCTAAAAGGAGACTTAGATTCCTACACAATAATAATGGGAGACTTTAACACCCCACTGTCAATATTAGACATATCAACAAGACAGAAGGTTAACAAGGATATCCAGGACTTGAACTCAGCTCTACACCAAGCAGACCTAATAAACATCTACAGAACTCTCCACCCCAAATCAACAGAATATACATTCTTCTCAGCACCATGTTGCACTTATTCCAAAATTGATCTCATAGTTAGAAGTAAAGCACTCCTCAGCAAATGTAAAAGAACAGAAATCACAACAAACTGTCTCTCAGACCACAGTGCAATCAAATTAGAACTCAGGATTAAGAAACTCACTCAAAATCACACAACTACATGGAAACTGAACAACCTGCTCCTGAATGACTACTGGGTAAATAACAAAGTGAGGTGAGGCTGAGCGTGGTGGCTCACGCCTGTAATCCCAGCACTTTGGGAGGCTGAAGAGGGTGGATCATGGGTCAGGAGATGAAGACCATCCTGGCTAACATGGTGAAACCCTGTCTCTACTGAAAATACAAATAATATTAGCCAGGCGTGTAGTCCCAGCTACTTGGAAGGCTGAGGCAGGAGAATGGAGTAAACCTGGGAGGTGGAGCTTGCAGAGAGCGCAGATCACACCACAGTACTCCAGCCTGGGCAACAAAATTAGACTCCATCAAAAAAACAAAACAAAACAAAACAAACGAAATGAAATCAGAAATAAAGATGTTCTTTGAAACCAATGAGAACAAAGACACAATGTACCAGTATCTCTGGGACACATTTAAAGCAGTGTGTAGAGGGAAATTTATAGCACTAAATGCCCACAAGAGAAAGCAGGAAAGATCTAAAATCGACACCCTAACTTCACAATTAAAAAAAACAGAGAAGCAAGAGGAAACACATTCAAAAGCTAGCAGAAGGCAAGAAATAACTAAGATCAAAGCAGACCTGAAGGAAATAGAGACACAAAAAAAACCTTCAAAAAATCAATGAATACAGGAGCTGGTTTTTTGAAAAGATTAATAGACAGCTAGCAAGACTAATAAAGAAGAAAAGAGAGAAGAATCAAATAGATGCAATAAAAAATGATAAAGGGGATATCACCACTGATCCCACAGAAATACAAACAACCATCAGAGAATACTATTAACACTTCTACACAAATAAACTAGAAAATCTGGAACAAATGGATAAATTGCTGGACAAATACACCCTCCCAAGACTAAACAAGGAAGAAGTCGAATTGCTGAATAGACCAATAACAGGCTCTGAAATTGAGGCAGTAATGAATAGCCTACCTAGCAAAAAATGTCCAGGACCAGACGGATTCACAGCCAAATTCTACCAGAGGTACAAAAAGTGGGCAAAGGATATGAACAGACACTTTTCAAAAGAAGATATTTATGTAGCCAACAGACACATGAAAAAATGCTCATCATCACTGGCCATCAGAGAAATGCAAATCAAAACCACAATGAGATACCATCTCACACCATTTAGAATGTTGTTCATTAAAATGTCAGGAAACAACAGGTGCTGGAGAGGATATGGAGAAATAGGAACACTCTTACACTGTTGGTGGGAGTGTAAACTCCCACTTTTACACTGTTGGTGGGAGTTCAACCATTGTGGCAGACAGTGTGGCGATTCCTCAAGGATCTAGAACTGGAAATACTATTTGATCCCGCAATCCCATTACTGGGTATATAGCCAAAGGATTATAAATCATGCCACCATAAAGCCACATGCACACGTATGTTTATTGCGGCACTATTCACAATAGCAAAGACTTGGAACCAACCCAAATGTCCATCAATGATAGACTGGATTAAGAAAATGTGGCACATATACACCATGGAATACCATGCAGCCATAAAAAGGATGAGTTCATGTCCTTTGTAGGGACATGGATGAAACTGGAAACCATCAATCTGAGCAAACTATCACAAGGACAGAAAACCAAGCACTGCATATTCTCACTCATAGGTGGGAATTGAACAACGAGAACACGTGGACACAGGAAGGGGAACACCACACACCAGGGCCTGTCATGTAGTGGGGGGATGGGGAGGGATAGCGTTAGGAGAAATACCTAATGTAAATGACGTGTTAAATGGGGGCAGCAAACCAACACAGCACATGTATACATATGTAACAAACCTGCACGTTGTACACATGTACCCTAGAACTTAAAGCACTATAAAATAAAACAAAAAACTTAAACAAATTTACAGGAAAAGAAACAACCACATTAAAAAGTGAGGAAAGGACATGAAGAGACACTTCTCAAAAGAAGACATACATGTGGTCAACAAACATACGAAAAAAAGCTCAACATCACTGATCATTAGAAACTGCAAATCAAAACCACAAAGATATAACATCTCACAGCAGTCAGAATGGCTAATCAAAAAGTGAAAAACAACAGATACTGGTGAGGTTGTGAAGAAAAAGGAGTACATTTACACTGTTGGTGGGAATGTAAATTAGTTCGACCATTGTGGAAGACACTGTGGTGATTCCTCAAAGACCTAGAGGCAGAAATACCACTTGATGCAACAATCCCATTACTGGGTATATACCCACAGGAATATGAATCATTCTATTATAAAGATACACTAACACATATGTTCATTGCAGGACTATTCAGAATATTAAAGGCATGGAATCAACCTAAATGCCCATCAACAATAGACTGGATAAAGAAAATATGGTATATATACACCATGGAATACTATGCAGCCATAAAAGGGAACCAGATCATGTCTTTTACAGGGGCATGGGTGGCACTGGAAGCCATCATTCTCAGCAAACTAATGCAGAAACAGAAAACCAAACATTGCACGTTCTCACTTATAAGTGGGAGTTAAGTGATGAGAACACGTGGACACACACTGGAGCCTGTCGGAAGTTGGAGGATGAGAGAAAGGAGAGCTTCAGGATGAATAGCTAATGGATGCTGGCTTAATACTTAGGTGAGGAGATGATCTGTACAGCAAATCACCATGGCACACGTTTATCTGTGTAACAAATCTGCACATCCTGCACCTGTACCTCTGAACTGAAAATAAAAGTTGGGGAAAAAAAAAAGGTTTGCATGCAGTGGTTCATTAAGATCAATGGCAAGGTCTGAACTAATGTAACCTATCCTGCTGTCATCAGCATTGACAAGACTGAAGAAAATTTTTGTCTGTTGTATGACACCAAAGGTCACTTTGCTGTTCATCATATCACACCTGAGGAGGCCAAGTACAAGTTGTGCAAAGTGAGAAAAATATTTGTGGTCACAAAAGGAATCCCTCATCTGGTGATTCGTGATGCTCACACCATCTGCTACTTGGATCTACTCATCAAGGTAAATGACACCATTCAAATTGATTTAGAGACTGGCAAGATTACAGATTGCATCAAGTTCAACAGTGGTAACCAGTTGACACTGGTATCCTGTGACTGGAGATGCTACCTTGGGAAGAACTGGTGTGATCACAAACAGAGAGAAATATTCTAGATCTTTTGATGTGGTGAATGTGAAAGATGCCAGTGGCAGCAGCTTTGCCATCCACCTCTCAAACATTTTTGTTTTTTGACAAGGGCAACAAAGCATGGATTTCTCTTCCCCAATGAAAAGGGTGTCCACCTCACCATTGCTGAAGAGAGACAAAACTGATGGCCAAATAGAGCAGTGGGTGAAATGGTCTCTAGACAGAAAGATCTTAAAGTTACTTAAAGTTAATACAGCATGAATAAAAAAAATGATTGAAAGTTTCCTACACACTAGACACTGTACTGGGCATTGCACATGCAGCTGAATGATAAAACAGACGCCTCAGTATCCTCCTTGCTTAGAGGATGAGATAGGCTAGGTCACTTGACCAAGGTCACTCAACTAGAATGGTGCAGAGTTGGAGAGGTTCAAAAGTTAGTCTTGACTACTCTGGATGCATGCTCTATGCACTCTGTTCTTTGTTCTTCCTGTTTTTCATCTCATCTTATTGGTTGAGTAGTCCCTCTTCTACTGCAACAGCACACTATAGAAAAGAACAATGGTTGGATTTCATAAATAGTATGCACATCAAGAAAAGTGATTTCAAGCTGTAATGTAGGTTCTTTCTTAACTATGACTTCAATCCTTAGCAGTGAGGAGAAAAACTCAACCTATCTGACATTCTCTCTAAGAACCTAAGGCCACAGATACACTGTAGAACACTGGCACAGGAATTTCTGACAAAGAAAGGACAGATGAGTGTGTCCATAAGTATTAACACCTAAGTGTAAAGAGTAAAAACAACATTCTGAAGCCAAGAACCACTCCAAAAGGAGTAAAGCTTGCAACTATAAAAGGACAACACTGGGAAGGTCCTCTCTCTCCTGCAGTTTGTTTACCAGGCTCAGTGTTTATAGAAATATGGTCATCCCAGGCCTAATAATATTTACATTACAATTTTTTCTATTGTTTAAATAACACTTTGTGACAGGGGTTTTCAACTTTAGTAGTATTGACATTTGAGACTGAATAACTCTGTTGTGGGGGATGAGGGCTGTCCTATGCATTGCAAGATGGTTAACAGCAACCTTTAGCCACTAGATGCCTGTAACACTCCCTTAATTGAGACAATCAAAATGCTTCCAAACATTGCCAAATATTCCCTAGGGGAGCAAAATTGTTTCTGGTTAAGAACTAATGCATCTGGGGAAATTTATACCAATTATTATTTTTTTTTTTTTGAGAGAGAGAGTCTCACTCTGTCGCCCAGGCTGGAGTGCGATGGTGTGATCTCAGTTCACTGCAACCTCTGCCTCCAGGTTCAAGTGATTCTCATGCCTCAGCCTCCTAAGAGGCTGAGATTACAGGTGCCTGTCCCCACTCCCAGCTAATTTTTATATTTTAGTAGAGACAGGGTTTCACCATGTTGGTCAGGCTGGTCTCAAGCTCCTAACCTCAAAAGATCTGCCCGCCTCAGCCTTAAAATTCTGTGTCTAGAAGAGACAGGGAAATATGATTGAAAGGAGAAACAATGTGTAACTGATTATACAGATGAATAAAGTAAGGGGAAAATAGGGACTTTTGAGTGAGTGTGGATAATGTGTTTTACTAGTTATGGTACTTTGTAAATACATGTTCATAATTTGCCTTCATGGTTTTTTGGTCTATTTAGTCTATTGTCCTTCAAGATTTCAGGACAATAGATTACTATGTCCTAATATCCCTCTAAAAAGATATAAATAAATATTTATATCCTTCTCTATTCCAAAGAGAAAGAAAGACAGTAATTTTTTATACATGACATCATTCTATGAACATTATATTTGTAAGTACCATTGTCAAGAAATACACCTTGATTGAATGTATTTCTAGCTATAAATAGCAGTTTAATAGAAGATGAAGTTGAAGCAGTACTTGGAGAAACTGTTTCTCCCTCTCTCTCTCTCTCTCTCTCTCTCTCTCTCTCTCTCACACACACACACACACACACACACACACACACACACACACACACATAGATCTTTTCAACTTGCCAAAATAACTACATTTCTCCAATACATAATCCCCCTTATCTCAAATTTAAAACTAGTTTGTTAGCTCCTGACAATTTTTCCATGTCAGCAGCTACCTAATGTTTTTTAACAAAAATCAATATATTACCAGTTCTACACAACTTGATGTGTCTCTTTCACTCATATTCAAATATGTAAACTTTTTTTCTCATCCTAAGGTTGTATTAGTTTTGCTTCAACTCTGCTCTTTCTTCCTTTGTGCCCTATTTCTTTTCTTATTTTATTTCTTGCATCCTTCTTTATTCCCTGACAAAAGGAAGATTATCATTCCTGACTTAAGCACTCATGACCTGCTGGCACCAACAGCTACACCTGATTTAAGTAGGGCCTTGGGCAGCAATGTCACCTTTGCGAGGAGGCACATATACCGTAGCTGCACCGTAGTCCTTGAGAGGAGTACCAAATTTGAACTGGGGCAACCTGGGCTGCTCTCTTCTGTACCCTAATGCAATTCATAGCTGCCAGCATGATTTCAACAAGAGTATGAAGAGAACAATATGCCTTGGAGTGTCCCCTGCTTCCTCTGGCTTTATGCTTTTATTTTCAAAAACTGTAGAAGCCCCCAGCTATATCAGAGCTTCTGTGGACCCTTATAAACTGAAATAAATTACTTTTTCTCTCTAACACCTGTCTTTGATGAAAGGTTATGCTTTGTTTATTTTCATTTCTGAAGACTCCTACTGCTAGCGTCAGTGAGTTAGAAATAAATGTACCCAAATAAAACATTTTACTGTGAATGCTTGCTAGATTCCTGTTCTATCCTGTGATCGTGCTGCCCTCTAGTGTTCAGCACACTGATATCGTCTCTGACATTTATTTGTATCTTCTTACCAAGATTTCTTCATGGGTTTGCCTCTTCTATTAGTGAAATTTGATAAGAAGTCTATGCTCAGCAATAAATAAATAATTGTATTTTAATTAAAGAACTTAATATAAGAATTAAGGTTTAGGAAATTTTAAAGATATGAATACTTAAAATAGATACAAGCATTTTCAATTGTCATCATATTGAAGCATGTCAAACTGGACACGGGCCAAAACCAAACTCCATACTCCTCGTCTCCAGCCTTCCATTTGTTCAGACTAAAAGCTTTGAGCTAATCTTGACCTCTTTCTTCCTCTCATCCTACATATCCATGAGAAAACCTGTGGGTTCTCCTACTGAATAAATTGGAATACACCCTTGCCATCACTACCTTGACTAAGACGTGAGTTCTTTCACTAGCGTTAGGGTGACAACCTTCTCACTGGTCTCCCTAAGGCCATGGCTCTCCTGCCACATGGAGTCTCTAAGCCTCACCAGTCACTGTAGTTCTTTAGAAATGGAAAGCAGATTGCGGCATGACTCTACTCAAAACTTCAAATTGCTTTCCACACCTCTCAGAGAAACGACTGAAGTCTGTAATTTGGCCTACAATCCCTCTCTGTCCTGCCTCCACAACCCATTTCTCTGACCTCCTCTTTTACAACACACACACTCTCTCTTTTAGTTTAGTTTAGTTTGTTTGTTGTTGGGGGTTTTTAATTTAAGTAATTTATTTATTTATTTAGAGCCCAAGGCTCACTCTATCACCCAGGCTAGAGTGCAGTGCCACAATCTCGGCTCACTGCAGCCTCTGCCTTCCGAGTTCAAGCGATTCTCCCACCTCAGCCTCCCGAGTAGCTGGGACTACAGGTGCCAGCCACCACACCTGGCTAAGTTTTGTATTTTTATTAGAGACAGGGTTTCACCATATTGGTCAGGCTGGTCTCGAACTCCTGACCTCAGGTAATCCAACCGTCTCAGCTTCCCAAAGGGCTGGGATTGCAGGAATGAGCCACTGTGCCTGGCCTGCTGTCCCCTCTTACTCAGAATGTGTTGACCCTAGGTATACCTAAGAATACTATACTTAGAAATACTACTAGGCATACCTGTATAATTTGCTTCCCCACTTCCTTCATAGGACTCCTTTCAAAATGTTATAAGTGAGCTCCCTTACCCATCATAAAACAGCAAACTCCACGCCATCCCCCGCTGATATGGTTTGACTGTGTCCCCACCCAAATCTCATCTTGAATTGTAGTTCCCATAATCCCCACATGTCCTAGGAGGGACCCTGTGAGAAGTGATTGGGGTACAATTGCTTCCATAACCCAGGTACTGAGCACAGTACTCAATAGTTTTTCAATCCTTGTCTGCCTTCCCTCTTCACTCTTCTAGTAGTCCCTAGTATCTGTTATTGCTATGTTTATCTCCATGAAAACCCAATGTTTAGCTCCCACTTATTAGTGAGAACATATCGTATTTGGTTTTCTGTTTCTTCATTGATTGACTTAGGATAATGGCCTCCTGGTGAATCCATGTTGCTGCAAAGGACATGATTTCATTCTTTTTATGGCTGTATAGTATTCAGTGGTGTATATGCACCATATTTTCTTTCTCCAATCCACCATTAATGGTCACCTAGGTTGATTTCATGTCTTTGCTATTGCGAATAGTGCTGTGATGAACATAAAAGGGCATGTGTCTTTTTGGTAGAACGATTTTCTTTTGGATATATACCCAGTAATGGGATTGCTGGGTTGGGTGGTAGTTCTGTTTTAAGTTCTTTGAGAAATCTCCAAACTGTTTTGCATAGTATCAGGACTAACTTACATTCCCACCAACAGTGTTTAAGAGCTCCCTTTTCTCTGTAGCCTCACCAGCATCTGTTGCTTTTTGACTTTTTAATAGTAGCCACTCAGACTGACCTGAGATTATATCTCGTAAGAGTTTTGATTTCCATTTTCCTAATGATTACTGATGTGAAACATTTTTCATGTTTTTTGACCCTTGCTTGTCTTCTTTCAAGAGATGTCTATTCGTGTATTTTGCCTACTTATCTTTGTCTACAATTTTAAATGGGGTTATTTGTCTTTTGCTTGTTGATTTGATTAAGTTCTTTATGAATTCTGGATATTAGACCTTTGTTGGAAGCATAGTTTGCAAGCATTTTCTCCAATTCTGTATATTGTCTGTTTACTCTGTTGATAGTTTGTTTTGCTGTGTAGAAGCTCTTTAGTATAATTATCCCACCTGGTTTTTGGTTTTCCTTCAATTGCTTTTGAGGGCTTGGTCATAGTTTCTTTCCCAAGGCCAATGTCCACAATGGTGTTTGCTAGGTTTTCTTCTAGGATTCTTATAGTTTCAGGTCTTACATTTAAATCTTTCAACCATCTTTAGTTAATTTTTTACATGCTAAAAACTAGAAGTCTAATTTCATTCTTCTGCATATGGCTAGCCAGCTATCCCAGTACCATTTATTGAATAGGGAGTCCTATCCCCATTGTTTATTTTTGTCAAAGATTAGAGAATTTATGGATTCTCTATTCTGCTTCTTTGGTCTATGTGTCTGTTTTTGTATCAGTACCATGCTGTTTTGGTTACTGTAGCCTTATACTATAGTTTGAAGTCAGGTAATATTACACCTCTGGCTTTGTTCTTTTTGCCTAGGATTTCTTCAACTGGTCAGGTTCCACGGCTCCATATGAATTTTAGAACAGTTTTTTCTAGTTCTGTGAAAAATGACATTAGTAGCTTGATTAGGAAGGGGGTTGAATGTGTAGATTGCTTTGGGTAGTATGGTTATTTTGATGATATTCTTCCAATCCATAATCGTGAAATAGTTTCCATTTTTTTCTGTCATTTAAGATTTCTTTCAGCAGGGTTTTGTAGTTCTCCTTCTAGAGACCTTTCACCTTCGTGGTTAGATGTATTTCTAGGTTTTTGTTGTTGTTGTTGTTGTTGTTGTTTTGTTTTGTTTTTTGCAGTGATTGTAAATGGGATTGCATTCTTGAATTGGCACTCAGTTTGAACATTGTTGGATGTATAGAAACGCAACTGATTTTTGTACATTGATTTTATATCCTGAAACTTTATGGAAGTTATTTATCAGTCCCAGATATTTTTGTTAGAGGTGTTAGGGATTTCTACATATAGAATCATATTGTCAGCAAGAGATCATTTGACTTCTTCTGTTCCTATTCAGATGTCTTTTCTTTCTTTCTCTTTCCTGAGTGCTCTGGCAAGGATTTTCACCATTATGTTGAATGGGAGTTGTGAGAATGGACATCTTTACCTGTTTCAGTTCTCAAGGGTATTATTTCCAGTTTTTGCCTGTCAATATTATTTCCAGTTGGCTGTGGGTTTGTCAGAGATGGCTCTGATTATTTTGAGGAATGTTTCTTTAATCCCTAGTTTCTTGAGGGTTTTTATCACAAAAGGTTGTTGGATTTCATCGAAAACTTTTTCTGTGTCTATTTAGATAATTGTATGGTTTTTGTTTTAAATTCTGTTTATGGAGTCAATCACATTTGCCGATTTTTGTATGTTGAACCAGCCTTGCATTCCAGGACTGAAGTCTAGTTGATCATGTTGAATTAACTTTGTCATGTGCTTCTGGATTCAGTTTGCTAGATTTTTTGAGGATGTTTTTGCCTATGTTCATTAGAGATATTGGCCTAATATAGTAGTTTTCTTTCTTCGTTTGTCTTTGCTGGGGTTTAGTATCAAGGTGATGCTGGCTTCATAGAACGAGCTCAGGAGGAGTCTTACTCCTCTATTTTTAAGAATAGTTTCAGTAGAATTAGTACCAGCTCTTCTTTGTATAGCTGGTAGAATTCAGCTATGAATCCATCTATCTGGCCCAATTCCCTCCTTTTACAACAAACAGTGAATTCATTCAAATCCTGTGACCAACTTGCCCACTTTAAAGAGATCCCATTGTCAATGGTGGAGCATCTTTTACTTTGAAAAATAATCTTGGTTGCGTCATCTTGCTTCTGTGAATTGTAAAGCATCAACATGGAAATGTGAACTCTCCATGATTTATACTATTTTGAAAAAACAGAGGAAATAATAAGTATTTAGAAGACTACTTAGGTTAAGAACTTATATTCAATGAGAGGTTTAGGTTCAGAATGGAGCCCAGCACTTATCAGCAACTTACTTGAGCAAGTTTGTGAACAATTTGGAGCTGCAATTTTCTCATGTATAAAATGAGAAGGCAAAATTAGTGCATATTGGAAAGGATAAGATGAGAGGTAAATTCAATAATACTGTATATGTTATTCACTTAGCATATTCCTGCTTTGGAATAAGCACTCTATAAAGATTTACTGTTGCTACTGGTATTGGCACTCTTATTCTTTGCAGAATCACAATCAACATATAACATGTCTTTCAATGAAATATAATGTTAGCTGGACATATCTAATTTTTATTAATATAGCATTATGGAATTTATTATGGTTTAACTTTTAACTTTAGGAAACACTGAGACTTGGTGATTATATGATTTAGTTTCCGTATCACCTTAAAATTCATTTTGTTTAATTTTCTGATAGACTGTGAGCTTGTTGACATCTGAGTCTCCTTTGACTCAAGAAATCTTTATTCATTGTCTGCTATGTGTTAGACATCATTTTAGGTTTAGAGAAATCAAAAATGAACTAAACTAAAGTCTTTGCCTTCATGAGACTATGACACTTGATAAAATTTGACAATAAACAAATACTTACACAATATATATAAATATAGTTGGAGGGATAACTCCAATATCTTGAGTAGAAATTGGTTCAGAATAAGCATTCAGTTAATATAAATTAAATTTAAGTTGATTATTTTAAATTATGTCATTGTAATGTGGAGAATATGCAAAGATGTGCTGGAGTGAGCTTTTTCCAGCTCAGAAGAGCCAATTGTGTGCATTCATTCCCAATTTTGAGATCAGTGACTTCACTTTAGTAGCTTTAAAACAGTCACTGCAGGAGATTTTTACACTATGGAAATTAGCAATGCTACACACAGGGTCTGCTTTTTCTGAGAACCATTTTTTAAGCATTTACCAGCACCTCACTGAATAAAGTCTGGTAAGGAGCAAATTCTGAATTTTATGCACTTCTGAAAATAAATAATCCTTAATGTATTATATTAGTAAATTAACACATATTAATGTAATAGTACATGAAAATATTACATTAATAAATTTCAGAGAGCCAAATTTATAAATTATATAACACAATGTTAGTATGAAGATGATCCAGAAAGTGCATACTTATGTAAATGAATACTTTCTTCCAATTAATAGCAATCTTTTGATTATTTAGGCCCAGGAAAGAAGCATAATGTGGATAATGCAGACCATTAACTAACTAATAAATGTTTGTATTTAATTTAAAATATCTTTTTGTGATAAAAGTTTGTGTTTCTGTTAGAATTTACTCAGTATGTTGTTAAGCAATTTATTTCCTTTAAGCATAATAACGCACCAGCTATGGAGGAAAAAGAGAAACTTCTGGGTGTCAGGAGGAAGCAAATTTAAAATTATTTTCCTATGGAAAAACCATGAAAATCATTTAGTTGACTATATGCAGAGCTACAATGCTCTGGGCTAGAAATTTCCCAAGGCTGCATGCCTTGAGAGTATACATTATTAAATCAGAATTTTTTGAAAAAGGAAAACATATTTGAAATTCTGCTACAACCTGTGTTTTATTGTTTAATTTTTGGTGGTGTATCAAATTTATTTTGTTCTTTTATGTTTTAGAAATGCATTTCCATTAAAATATTAGATATAGATTTGATTCTGAATCAAAAATGTAAGAAAGGGAAAAATTAATGCATTCTCAGCCATCAGGGAATCCCATGTACAAGGAGCAAGTGAGTGTGAGAATTACTAATCTGTTCTCAAAAACATCTTCGAACTGTATTTCCAACCCATGCCGCAGCAGAAACATACAGGTCTTACTTATATTTAGTTCCTGTTTAATATTAGGCAAATGAAATATTAGATTATGTCCTAAAAGCACAATCATATTAATTCTATTATGTTGATCAGTAAGTGATAATAAACTGTCAAATATTTTTCAATAATAATATATGGGTACCATTTACTGAAAACCACCCACTAGCTAGGCACAACTCTTGGTACTTAATATACTATCTCCAATCCCCGTAACAACCTTATCAGAAAATCATTATTATAAATGAGGAAATTAATGTTCAGAGAGGTTAAGTATTTCCTCCAAGGTCAAACAACTAACAAATAGCAAAATGAGGACCCTTAAAAAGGCCATTTTGGCTTAAAAGTTCATGGAAGTTTACTGAATTTATTGGCAATTACCCAATCTTCTGCTAATCGCCTTTAATTTGTTCTATGGCAATCTTTTCCCTGGGGGAAAAGAACATAAACATATCCTGGCAATAGGGGCATTATCTTCATAAACAGGACCATCTAGCAAAACCAACTCAAAGCACATTAAATTGGAGCCCAGAGTTCTGCCTGCCTTGCTGTGTATAATCTCTTTTGATTAACTTACAAATGGCACAAATTGTCCTTTTGAGTTTATGCCAGGAGCAAAGTAGAAGTTGTGGCTTTTATTTTTGCCAGGCAGTTGAGGTTTCAATTTGTGGCAAACTAAGTGTAAGTAAAAGGAAACTGTTGAGCTAGAACTTTCATCTCCATGTCAAATGGCAGCTTATGGTAAAAGGAGCCAAAAAGCGTTTTCAAATAAATAACTGTCTTTAGTAAACTTTTCTTAAAGATAACATAGACATATCCTAAAATTAGAGTTAAAAACAAGCTATTTGGGTGGCTCAAGTAAATTGAAGAAAAGAGAATTTAGGTACAAATTTATAATCATTGTACTGATAGCTAAGTTATGTACAACCAAGAATAATGACTTAAGTAAGAAGATAAATATCATGAAAACACAGCCCATAAGTGATAAAAGTCAGAGGAATAGTGCTTAATTTCTTAGAAACATGTCCTTGTTTATTTGGAAAGTATATTTAGGGGGTTCTACGTGACTTTAGGACTGGAATATGTTGGCCTCTCTGTTGCCTTTCTTTTCTTTACTCATATATTGGGAAGCATAACAATAATTTAATTCAGTGGTATGCATCTAAATTTGCTATAATTCATGTATACATTCAACATATTATTTTTGTAAATGTTAAAATTCTGCCCGTGACATTTGAGTGCTTGATTTACCTGAAATTTACCTTTATGTGTGAGATTACAGATTCATTTTCACTTTTTTTCTATATGGATACCTATTTCCCCAACATATTTATTTATGTTTTTATTTATTACTTTTAATCAACACATACTAATCATACATATTTATGGAGTACAGTGTAATGTTTTGATACATGTATATAATGTGTAATGACAAAAATCTGAGTAATTAGCATATTCAACACCTAAATTTATCATTTCTTAATCTTGAGAAGAATCAAAATCCATTCTTTCAACTATTTGAAAAATGTACAATAAATCATTTATTGTATCACCCTACAGTACAATAGAACATTAGAACTTAGTTCTCCTATGTAGCGGTACTTTTGCAACCATGAACCAACCTCTGGCTGTCTCCCCTCTCCCCAACCTTCCAACCCTCCAGTAACCACTGTTCTACTCTCTACTTCCATGAGATCAACTTTTTGTGCCTCCATGTATAAGTGAGAACATGCAATGTTTACCTTTCTGTGCCTCTCTTATTTCACTTAACATAATGTCCTCCAAGCTCATCCATGATGCTGCAAATGACAGAATTTCTTTCCTTTTTACTCCTAAGTAGTGTTATATTATGTATATATACCACATTTTCTTTATCCATCTGTTGACGGACACTTGGGTTGATTCCATATCTTGGCTATTGTAAATACTGCTACAATAAACATGGAGTACAGATACCAATACAATGTACTGATTTTTTCCCTTTTTAGACATATACCCTTTACTAGCTTTCCTGGATCATATGGTAGTTTAGTTTTTAGGAACCTCCATAATGTTTTCCGTAATGGTTGTACCAACTTACATTCCCATCAACAGTGTATAACAGTTCCCGTTTCTCTGAATCCTCACAAGCATTTGTTATTTTTTGTCTTTTTTATAATGACCATTCTAAGATGAGACGATATCTCATTGTAGTTTTGACTTGCATTTTCCTGATGATTAGTGATGTTTAGCATTTTTCCCTATATCTGTTGGTCATTTGCATGTGTTATTTTGTGAGATGTTTATTCAACTTATTTGCCCATTTTTTAGGAATATTTGGGTTATTTTTTTCCTATTGAGCTGTTTGAGTTCCTTGTATATTCTCAATATTAATCCCTTGCTGGGTAAATAATTTGCAAATATTTTCTCCCATTCTGCAGGTTGCCTCTTCATTCTGTCATTGTTTCCTTTACTCCGCAGAAGGCTTTTAGTTTGATATAATTCCAATTATTTTTTTTTCTACTTTTGTTTCCTGTGCTTTTAAGGTTTTCTCCATAAAATGTTTGCCCAGACCAATTCCCTGAAGTATTTCTTCTACACTTTCTTCCAGTAGTTTCATCATTTCTGATCTAACATTTAAATCTTTACTCCACTTTGGTTTGATTTTCATATACAGTGAGAGATGGGGATCTAGTTTTATTTTTCTGTAGACATTCAGTTTGCCCATTTCCATTTATTGAACACAGTGTCCTCTACCCAGAGAATGTTTTTGGCAACTCTCTTGAAAATCAATTGGCTGTAAAATTATGGATTTATTTCTTGCTTCACTATTCTGTTCTATTGGTCTTTGTCTAATATATTTATTTAATAATATTTCCATTTTTTTTACTGATCTGTAATACCATCCCTTTCATGTATCAGTTTACATAGACATATAAGTTCATTTTCTGGGGTCTCTACTCTCTTCCATTTTGCCTCAAATATGATGACAATCCCAATACTATGCTGTAACAAATATTAAATATAGCTCTATAATATTAGATAGCTTTAGGATAAATATTGATATTTGATAAGGCAACTCTCCATACATCACTCTTCTTTGTTAGTAGTGTCTTGAATATTCTAAAGACTTTGGAATTTCAAATTAATTTTAGAATAAGCTCATCAAGCTTTGTGAACAGAAAAAAAAAAGTGTTAGAATTTTGATGGACATGACATTGAATAAGTCAAGTTGCAGATAATTGATATTTTTAATATATTGTGTCTGTCTATCCATGAACATGGTATGGCACTCCATTTATTTGTTTGTTAACTTCTATTAAAGTTTATAGATTCTGCACAAAACTTTTGCACATTTTTGCTAGTTTTATTCTTAAATGCCTTATATTTTTGTTGCATTTATAAATGAATTCTTTTTTGCCTAAGCTGCTAGTTCTAAACATATGTTAGTATATAAGAAATACAATTGACTTATGTATATCAAGCTTATATGCAGAATGAGCTCATCACTCTTGATAAATCTAATTTGTCCACAAATACTTGGGGATTTCTATATAGATAATTATGTCACCTAAAAAAACTGCCATTTCTTTTCTTAATTCCAATTATTATAGGTTTTATTACTTCTTTCTCATCTTGACAGTAAGCCCCATTGTTTTGATCTTCAACTTATAGGAATTTTTTTAGAATTCATGATTATTTGTTGTGGGATTTTATAGATGTCATTCATCAGTTTAAGGGAGAGTAAGAGTTTAAGCATGACGGCATTCATTAGTTTAAGGGCGATTATTTATATTCCTAGGTTGCTAGTTAGCTGCATTCCCAAAATTTTGATATGTAGAACTCTTAACGTTTATTACTATGAATATTTTAATTTTTATTGCTTCCTTCTTTGACTCACAAACTATTTAGAAATATGCCTTTTAATTATCACTGAAATGGATATCTTTATTCATTTTTTGTGGAATCTTACAAAATTGTATTATCACAAAATATATTGTACAGATAAAAATATTCTTTGAAATTTGTTGAGACTTGCTTTATGGTCAAATTTGTGGTCAGTTTTCATAAATGGTGCATTTGTGCTTTTGAAAAATGTAAGCTCTCCAGCTCTTGAATGTAGTAGTTGTATAGTTTGCTATTGCTGTGTAACAGATTGCCATAAACTTAGCTACTTTAAAAAAAAATTCATTTTTTAGCTCATAGTATGGTTCTCGGCAGAGGTCCATGGTATGTCAAAATTGTCTGAGCTGTGTCTTAGCACAGTTGTATTAATTTCTGGAGAATTTAAGGAAGAATCTGCTTCCATGTTCACTCTTATTGTTGACTGAATTCAATTATTGTTGTTGTAGGACTGAAGTCTCCATTTTTTTTGTTGGTTGTCAACTGGATGCCACTCTTAGCTCTGAAATATCACCTACATTACTTGTCATGTGGCTCCTTCCATCTTCAAAGCCAGCAACAGAATCTCCCTTGCACTATTTCCCTTTTGTGATGCTAGTTTCATTCTTCAAGATAAAAACTCAGAACCTCCTAAATGCCTATTTGATTAGATTGTATCCACCAAGGGTAATATCCCTTTCTTAAAGTCAAAAGTGCTATATATCAGAATTTAATCATGGGAAAGATATTCCATCATATGCACAGTCCTGGGGCTTTACAGTTCATGTATACCATGGGTGGAAGTAGGAAGCCTGGAGAACATCTTAGAATTCTGCTTACAACACTAGCCTATGTATCATTAGGTCAAGCTTGTTAATTGGTTGAAATCTTTTAGCTTTTTTTCATTAGTAGTCACCAATATATATTTTTCTATCATTTTTTCTGTCAAACATTCTGTGTTTGGAAGTTTTACATGGGTCTCTTTTAAATATCATACTGCTGGATATAAAAATATTTATCCATTATAATTTGCCCCAGTTACATGATAGTTACTAATACATTTTATTTTTGCTACTTTATTTTGTACTTTTTATACAACCTTTTCTTTATTTTTTTATTTCTTTTTTATTCCATGTTATTCTTTCTACCAATTTAGCAGTAATATGATATGACTTCTGTTTTCTTACAGTTATTCTATAAATTTTGGCATGCATGGTTAATTTAACAACATCAAAATTATATCTTACCCTTCAGGCTCACTGTGTATAGCTACAAGGCAGCACGTTGTGTTTGGATTATGATCTATTTCCCCTTGAATGCATACAGCACAATCCACACACCCTTGCATGTTCAACTATACAAAGAACTCAAGTTGCCTTAACCCTGGTCACCTATTGTTATAACTTGCATGTAAATGGTCTGAGATTTTAATTCTACCTTTTTTTTTAACTTACAAATTAGAAAGTATTATTGTTGCTTTATATAATATTGTTTTGTTAAATTCAACCACATGTTATGTTCACTGGTAACAATTCCCTATGCCTCTCAGATTATTTTTGTAAATCACTTTTCTTTTTCCAGAAGAATATAATTCAGAAGTAACTTTAGATTTTGATTTGGGGAAAAGAAAAAATCTCAGTTTGGATTTTTCTAACAGGTTTTAATTTCTATTAAATTTTTGAAAAGTGATTGGTAATTTTTCTAGATTTATTATTATTATTATTATTATTATTATTATTATTATTGAGATGGAGTCTCACTCTGTTGCCCAGGCTGGAGTGCAGTGGCCAGATCTCAGCTCACTGCAAGCTCCGCCTCCTGGGTTTACGCCATTCTCCTGCCTCAGCCTCCCAAGTAGCTGGGACTACAGGCGTCCGCAACCTCTCCCGGCTAGCTTTTTTGTATTTTTTTAGTAGAGACGGGGTTTCACCATGTTAGCCAGGATGGTCTCGATCTCCTGACCTCGTGATCCACCCGTCTTGGCCTCCCAAAGTGCTGGGATTACAGGCTTTAGATTGCTAATTATTTAAGTGCATTGATTATTCCATTATTATCTGGCTTTGTTGCTCTTGAGAGTAAATATCAGCATAATATTTCTTTCTTTGTAGTTAAAGTCTTTTCTCTCTGCTTAAGATGATATTTTTGGTGTACTGCTGTTTAAAGACAGAGAGTGCAGGTGAGAGTTTCTGTTTGTTTCTTTTTTATTTTTTGATCCACAGGGCTTTCTATGTCTGAGGATGGTGTTTTTTCCAACAATTTTTGCAACCATTTTCCTTATCATATCTTTTCCATTTTCTCTATTGTCTTATCTAGAAGACACAGGTTGACACTCTTACTCCATTCTCTGTCTGTCTTTACTTTTCTTTTATAATTTTCATTTTTAGTCTGTGATACATGATAGCAAATTTATTCAAATACAGTCTTCAACATGTACTCTTTTCAGTAGCATATCTAATCTTTTTACCCAATCTTTTATTATCACACCTATGTTATTCCTATTTTATTTTCACTTTAAATTTTCTATATGGTTTCTTTTCAAATATTTCTAGTCAATGTTAATAGTCTTTTATCAATTCTTTATGTTTTCAATGCATTCTTTACCTTTTAATTACTTTTTGCAGGTCTGATTCTGTCATTTGTTGCTACTCTTGACTCAATGGCTATTTCTATATGTTTAGTGCTGGAGGGTGGGTTATATGTTTATGTTATTTGGAACTTTATCTTCGGTGATTCCTTGAAGCCTAAGTTTAGAAGCCAGAGACTACAAATTATTTACTTTTGCTTCATCCAGGTACCTGGAGGCAAGATCAATTTCAGGACACTTAATACTACATTTTAGGCTTGAAGTTTGTTAGGACATCCTGATCATGTGAATTAAGCTCAAAATTCACCTGAAAAAGTTAAAATCTTTAGAAATGCTAGGAGAAGAAGATATATACTAACACTGCCTCTGTCTGCAAAGTAAGGGTTCATTTTCTAGTTCCCTCCTTTGTAGTTCACCATTAACGGGTCCTGGCATTTTGTGACCCCCAACTCTGGTCATGCCCTAAACTTTGTCTCTTATTCACCTATTCCTGGACCATTGAAGTTAACAATCTATGGCAGAAACGTATAAATACCTGAGGACAAACACCAGCTCTAATTCTTCTTACTCTTCTGGATTCTCTCTTTGTCATTCTAGCCTCTGAGGCAATCCGTTTTCTCCCCAACCTGTTGTGATATACACTGAAAAAAATGCTTTTGTTGTATATTGTTTTGTTTCTAAATATGACATAGTTGGGTGTGTTATTCCAGAAAAAAAATCTCTGAATATATAGTTTACCATACTTCTGGAAACTGAAATCTCACATTTTCATTCTTTACAACTGTTTTTTTCATATCAGCTACAAGTTACCAGGTAGTTAGCTATTATGTGCCAGGCACTAAGTTTTCTCTCTCTCTCTCTCTCTCTCTCTCTCTCTCTGTGTGTGTGTGTGTGTGTGAGTGTGTGTGTGTGAGAGAGAAAGAGAGAGAGACCTTATTTTTACAACAAATAGTAATGTGATAAGAGGAAAGTAGCATGGAAATTATTGAGGAAAAAAATCACTTAAGAGAATCTTATCCTGTCCCTATGTATAAATTATGAATTTATTCTAGATCTTAGGCCTATTTTTCTACAGATTTTCAATATTAGAGATTATAGACTAAACATGTTTGAATTACTTGTCCAAATCACTCTCTAGTTAATACCAAAGAACAACGGTATGCATTACTTTTAGCAGAATGGTTCACAGACCTAATGGTTTTGCCCAAAGCTTCCTTAATAACTACAACAATTTCATATAACAATAACCCTATAAATTAACTGGGATGTATAGAATAAAAAATAGAAATTATTTTGAAATTATACTTTTGTGTGGTCCATTCTCCATCTGAAATACTCTAGAAATGTAATTAACACAGCCTCTCTGCTCAGCCTAGCTCCTTTGCTAAGATGACAAATCCCTGGCAAAAAACCAGACTCTTGTTACAGCCAGTCTTTCTCCTTCTGTCTATAGTTTACATAATAAAAGAAACAAGAAACAATCCATGTGAAAAATGCAAGTGTTACAGAACTGACAGGAAAAAAATGATAATTAGACAGAAAATGTTGCTCTTTTGCCTGTGTGTGCTAAGTGGATTATTTGCAGAGCCACAGGCAAGAGTAGATATGAAGACTTATACACCAAATACCTAAATATTTTAAAGTTGTAAATAAAGCTACCAAATATAGCTAACAAATATATCCATGTAATGTTATAGAAAACCAGGTTTATATTTAGAATCCTGGGACAACTCAAGAGTTCTACTCCAGGAAGCAGAACATGAAAAGCCTCAGGCTCCTGGAATGAATTGCATCCTGTTTCTCCTCCCATTCCCTGCTATAATATGTCCTAAGGCTCAAGAGATCCTGTGCACATGTATGGACAGAACAGCCCACGTTCTCCACCTCCTTTAACATCCTGTAAACAATTTCTCCTTCTCCACCCATCTGATAGCAAGGTTTACCCTTTGAAGCACTATTTTGGGGGAGAGGCTCATATAACACTGCAAATGACCTCAGGGTAATTACAACAGAGGAATCCAGCATCCCTGGTTCTAGAGCATGTCCTAGAAGGAGGAGCATGTCTCCAGGGCACTGAGGAGTTCTTAGCCAGTGCGAGTCACTCAAAACACAAGGTTCATGGCAATTATCCACATTTCTAATGACTGTTCTGGTTGATCCGAGGAAAAGAAACTTCAGTGACAGGTATTAGATTATTCAATAAATATTAAGTATCAATTATATGTCAGGTGCAAGAAATATAAAGAAGGAAAGACATTGTTCTTTTCTTGAAAACACTCATAAACTAATGGGAGACTAAATAAGCTAATCACTATGCTTAGTATAATCACATAATGGAATGCAGGTGGGTGTCCAAGTAGAAAAGTTCACTCTAAAACTAATGTTCTTGGCAACATTTCTCTAAGGAACACACGAGCACAAGTTGTCTGTTTTAAAACAGAAAGGAAGTGTTCCTTAAAATTTAACAATTCCTCCTTTATCCTACAGTAGTCCCAATGTCTGGACAGGCCACCACCACATGCAGGACGATAAGTCGACACAACTCCTCATATAGAGGAATGCTAGCAGCAAGAAATGTTTAAGAAATTTTGCAAACCACACAATGCCAAGCAAGACTGTCAGGTGAAGTATCTGTGAAATATGCCTTCTCTTATAGTCCCACAGCATCTATTCTGTACTTCCACTATGGCACAGAGTACATCACGTAAGTGCTTAAATCACTTGTTTGCATCACTCATTATATTAGAAGCATTTAGAGAGAAAGACCTGATTTATCTTTGTATCTGTAACATGTAGCAGAGGGCTTGATCTCAAAGGTGCTCTTTTAACATTTATTGAATGAATTTCAGTTAGGTCTACACAAAATGTGCTTCATTTCAAAAGTAGTACTATAAAAAAATGCTTTTGTGGAGCACTAGTATAATTTTCTGATATAACTATGTTTTCTTTCTTGTCTTGGTTGCCAGAAAACTCAAAATTAAATGTAATATTCACAAGCTGTATATTTTGATGTGTGCTCGAGTAACAGATAGGAAGATAAACAGCATATCTGCACCATCCTTACAGAAGCAAAAAGGGAAGGTAATGGAGAAGAAACCTTGATGAGGAGACTTACCATAATGACTCCAAGATTGACATCTCTAGCCCAGGGTGGCCCAGGGTGGCTTCTTCCTATCTCATTGTTTGTTTATGTGAAGAGAAGATTTAATTTTTTAGTGAGTTATTTGATGTAGTATAGTTTCTGCTACATAGTAACAACTATTTTTTATTATGCATATGAAAAGTAGTCATGTTAGGCAGAACAAAATGGCTCCCCAAAGATATCCACATCCTGGTCCCCAGAACTTGTGGATATGTTAGGTTATTTGGCAAAGGGAAACTAAGTTTGCTAACCACCTGCCCTTATATAGTGAAAATACCCTGGATTATCCAGGTCCAAAGTGATGGTTAATTTTATGTGCCAACTTGCCTGAGCCATGATGCCCATATATTTAGTCAAACATTATTCTGGATGTTTCTGTGGGGGTGATTTTGGATGTGATTTACACTTAAATTGGTAGACTTTGAGTAAAGCAGTTCACCTTCCATAATGTGGGTGAGCCTCAACCAGTGAGTTGAAGGACTGATTAGAATAAAAGACTTGACTTCTCCCCAGCAAGAAGGAAGTTTCCAGCAGACTGCCTTCAGACCTGAACTGCAATTATCTTCTGATTCTCCCACCTGTTGGCCTTCCCCCATGAGATTTAAGACTCACTAAGCCTCCACAATCTCACAAGCCAATTTCTTAAAGTGAATTTCTTCCTATACATGTACACACATCCTACTGGTTGCATTTCTCTGGATAATGCATTTCTCTGGATAATACAGATTTTCATACCAAATGTAGTTCTAGAGGAGTATAATCCTAAAGATGAGTTTTCTGAATCGGTTCTGGGGTTTCTGGAATTGGCTCTATAATCTGAAAACACACTAATAACTCTACTTCCAGTTGTAGAGAGAAGATTACTAGTTCATGGCATGATGTGGCAATAGAAATAGGCGAAATATTACCACTGGAAACTCCTAATCAACCACTTATAAGAGGCAAGGATCTGTTGAAATGTTTATGATACCTTTGAAAATTTTTGTCAAATTAACAAGTATAATGAGCTTTGCTGCTTGCCCCTAATACCCCTGAAGAAAGTGGAGAAAGAAAAAGATGAACTCAAGGATTTGAATTTCCAGCTCAGGTCATTTCCATTCCATAAATGACCAGAAAGTTACATGCCTGCCCTGAAATAGAGTGTTATTTCCTGTAGCCACAAGGCTGAAATTGCTGAAAAACCAAACCCAGGATTTCCTCTCGCAAGTGGTTAACTTACAATGCAAATAGAATTCCCAAGCTTGCAGGGGGTGTCAACTAGTGAGGACATTGGGAAGGAATGTGATCCTGAAAGTTGAAATGGGGATATTTAGCAAGACTCTGATAAAGATGAGGACATTCTGAGTTTTCTTCACCACTAAAAATAGTAGCTCCACTCCCAGTGGAAGCAACCTCTCCACCTCCACCTGAGATTAACCCTGACAGTTGCCTTAAAAGATGCTAATTCCCCTCAAGATCCACCCCACCATCCTTCTTTGATACTAGACCTATAACTGGACTCAGTCCCCTAAAGATGAGGTATAAAGTGTGATCCATGAGGAAGTGTGCTATACTCCAAAAGCACTACTTGAGTTTTCTAATTTATACAGATTGAAATACAGGGAATATGTCTGAGAATGGATACTAAAGGTGGTGAATAACGGTGGAAAGAAAATGAAGCTGGATCAAACCAAATTTATTGACATAGACCCACTGTGCAAAGATTCTGCATTTAATGTGGCAACTTGGAGAGTTATAAGGAGCTCTAATTGGCTGAGCATGGTGGCCCATGCCTGTAATCCCAGAAGTCTTGGAGGACAAGATGGGTAGATTTCTTGAGCCCAAAAGTTCAAGACCAGCTTGGGCAACATGTTGAAAAGCTGTCTCTACAAAAAATACCAAAATTGGTCAGGTGTGGTGGCACATGTCTGTAGTCCCAGCTACTCAGGAGGTGGAGGTGGGAGGATCACTTGAGTTCAGAAGGTCAAGGCTGCAATGAGCCATGATCCTGCCACTGCATTCAAGCCTGAGTGACAGGGCAAGATGCTGTCTCAAATTTTAACAAAAGGAAGAGATAGAAAGAGACAGTTCTGTTTGGTTTGTTGGCTTCAGCATGGGCCAAAAACATAGCCAAGAGTGCATGAGATAGAAATGCCAGATCTGCCTTTGTTTACTATAGATGAAAGGAGTTAAAGGCATAGGGAGACTGGAATGTTAACAGTGAATTTATCTAAGACCTACTCAAAACTATGTCCCCCTCAAAACTCGTATGTTGAAGTTCTAATCCTTGTTATCTAATGATGTGACCTTATTTGGACACAAGGTCTTTACAGAGACAAGTTCAAATGGGGTCATTAGGATGGGCCCTAATACAATATAACTGGTGTCTCTATGAAAAGGGGAAATTTGGACACAGAGACATATATAGAGGAATGATCATGTGAAGAAACACAGGGAAAAGACAGCAATCTACAAGCCAAGGAGAGAGGCCTGGAACAGATGCTTCCCTCACAGCCCTCAGAAAAGGATAACCCTGCTAACACTTTGATTTCAGACTTCTAGCCTCCAGAACTGTGAGACAAATAAATTTCTGTTGCTTAAGACACTCAATTTGTGGTACTTGGTTACAGCAGTCTTAGCCAATTAATATACTAAGCATTTAATAGATGCTACTTTTATTATAATTTTTACCAATGCTGCATGTTGAAGAGTCATGGAACTCTGGTGAAATGTATCAAAAACTTTTAGATGTGACACAAAAGCAATTATCCACCCACTGGCATTGGGAAACTTAAGTTTAAATGCACTATTTGCATGTTCAGGAATCAGCAAGCATAGGTTTTTGCTAGCTAATTTTTTGGTTGTTTACTTATTTTGTTGTCTCCTATATATTCTTATTTTGAGGTTTGCTATGTTCTTCCTCCCTGGTTTGTAGTTTACCCTCATTTAAACCAATTGCCTTTTTCCTAAATCACACAAACAGAGTTGGCTAATGTTGTCATCTACGTGATCCTTCAGACAAAGCTTATCATAATAAAAATTTCCATTTATATTCAGGAACAACACGGGTACAATCATGCTCAGGACTTCCTTCAGATTCTTCTCATTCCTCATTGATTCTTCAGCATTTAATATACAATAAAGATACACACTGAGAATTTGTACTTCAGGAAGATCTTTTGGATTGTCTTCCTAGAACTTTTCTTTTGCATAACTAGTTGAAGTTTTAGAAGGACAGAGATCTGTTCATTAAATGGAATTATGTCTCCCAACAGCTTCAATCGAGACAGCCTGTCAACTCAGCTATTTTCTTACATCCCTCTCAAAACGATCTAACCAAGATATTTTGCTGGCACGGTTTTCATTTTATTTATTTATTTATTTGTTTATTTATTTATTTATTTATTTTCTTTTTTGAGACAGGGTCTCACTCTATCACCCAGGCTGGACTGTAGTGGCACAATCTTGGCTCACTGCAACCTCTGCCTCCCAGGCTGAAGTGATCTTCCCACCCCAGCCTCCCAAGTAGCTAGAACCACAGGTATGTACCAACACGCCCAGTTAATGCTTGTATTTTTGGTAGATACGGGGTTTCACCATGTTTCCAAGACTGGTCTCAAACTCCTGAGCTCAAGAGATCCACCTGCCTCAGTCTCCCAAAGTGCTCCAATTACAGGCATAAGCCACTGCACCCAGCCCACAGTTTTCATTTCTATCTGCTCCCTTGATACAAAATAAATCACTATATCCCCATTTTCTTGAAAGTGTGTACACACAGCACCATTAGAAGCCAAAAACTAGGCTTTATTACTCCACATATTATAAAGATGCCGTAAAATAAAATATTTCTAAGAACCCTGATTCCTTCCCCCAATAAATATTGAAAAAACTGATAATAACCATAAAATGCATGCAAATATAAATATGAGACTTCCCAAAGTCTTAGTGAATTTCTAAGCTTTAATAAACTCAGAAGTATAAATACTACAAACTTACAAAAACATCATTTTAAATGTTACATCATTTTAAATGTTAATTACTTATATTGCTTTCAAATGTGTTTTTCAGTTTAAAGAATAAATTTTTAAGTTTTTGTTTCAGTCCCTGCAGGTGGTTCATTTTGATGACAATTTTAAAAATTAAATTTACAAGTACTATTCAAAATACAATTCTAAAAAGGGCAAAAAGAAATCAAAATTAGTTTTCAAATGATGTCTCTCTTTCACTTGTAAATATTTATGCTTCTGGAGTTACTAATACCTTAAAATATCACTAAGACATTTGGAACACCATGTTATTCATTCACTGTTTCCTTAAGCTCGTCCTTTACTCCAAAATAATCATATAATTTTTATTTTCATGGTAGGAAAATGTTTATTTTTTGGTTTCAATCTAGCAAACCTCAGCAGACAGATTTTGTAACTGCCAATTAAAACATTGTTCAACAACTGCCCTGAACAATAAACCAATCGTTGTCTCTTTCTACCACACATTAAAGTGTATTTCTATTGGAATCCCTCTAACATATTCATCACCAAACTGTAAAGCTGGGACTTCGTTCAATTTATTTATACTTTATATGTTATCATTGCTGAGGGCCCAGCTTAAAATCCAGGTAAAGAAATAAGAAGTGAGGTTTCCGCCATAAAGAATATCGCAAAACAGAAATCAAAGGTACAATTTTCCTTCTCAATCTGTGCAATCTAACTTGGTTTACAATTAAAGAATGATTTTAATTGTCAAACTTTTAAATTTTATTAAAATGTTTGGAGTAATGTACGGAATGAATTCCAGACCTACATAAATACACTGGCAGCTGTTGGTAATTTGCATTTTTATCAGTTTTGAAAGAGCACAATGTACTTCCTGCATCTTATTTTCAGAATTTGCATTTTTATCATCTTTGGCTATCCACTATGTAGCATGGAGTACTTGAGTATCTCATTCTTGGAATTTTCATTTTTGATTGTAAATCAGATGATGTCTGGCACTTTTTTCTCATTTTTCTCTTCTTTCAACCTCCAGGTTTACTTGCTCCCATTTCTTCTTGGCTCTAATAAAATACGCAAAATATTTCAATTATTTTCTTGTTTAGTGCACCGATATTTTGTTCTTCTTTTGCTAATTACTTGCCATAAATCTAAAGGCAAAGAAAAACTAATCTTACTGTTTTAACTTATAAATTTTCAAAATGCCATTCAAATAGTCCACTTCTTTTTGATGCTTACTATGTTTTGCACTTGGATGGAAGTGTGGAAAAGAATGGAAGTGACACCGTCTATAAGGCTGTACTATGGGGCACGCAGAATGAACAGAACGAAGGCTCCGTCATATGGAGACAAGCACCTTCCTTCGCACCAGCAATATCCCTATTACAAAGGACATGTGGCCTCAAGAGAAGGTCACCAATGAGACTGACATCTCCAGTTACCTTCAGCTCCTGCCCCTAATTCCCACAGACACGTGCATTCTCCTGTATTATTGCATTATCCCCACAGTATCCAATAACATTTTTCCAAAAGGCTTCTCCTGTCCATTTACACTTCCGTGGCCCTGGCTGCCAGCGCCCTAGAGGAACAGACTCATGGCAGCTTGTGTTTTCTGCCTCCTTTCCTCCAGCAGTCCATCTGTCCACTGGGAAATGCTGAAAATGTTGCTCTGTGACCTTGCAGGAATATGTGCAAGAAGAAACATAAGCTAATCTTTCTCTTCCTATTCTGGTGATGACAACAATTGGGAAAGATACACATTTTCAGGTTATGCATTTCCCAATCAAAAGAAAATAAGAAAACAATCTAGTTCATTATAAAATCTAATTTCTTAAGTCCTCATTCTTCCTCTGCATGTAAATTTAGTCCAATTCAGTGATTTATTAGGCATCTCACTTTTATATTTCAGTCACATTCAGATTTAAATTTTTTTCTCAGGGTTTTCTCTGTACCCCACCTCCCTGCTACTGATCCTAATGTCCGGAAGTGGAACAGGAGAGAATGGTTGTTGCTGTCAGAGAGCTAGTAAGATAATATAATTGCAACAGTCCTGACATGGGTGGGTCCTGTGCTGGGCTCTTATTTTTCTTTAATGGTGGTCTAGATATCCAGTCTAAGGTTTCTTGAAATTTAATGTGTATCTTAATCACCTGGGAATGTTGCTAAAAATGCAGATTCTTATTCAGCAGGTCTGAGATGGAGATTCTACATTTTAAAAAAGCTCCCAGGTGATGCCATTGCAGCTAGTCCTCAGACCATAGTTTAACAAGGATTTGGTCAGTGGATGCTGGCTCAGTTTCTCCTTGGCTCTCTGACAGAAGCAATCTGTCGAGATTACAGTTAAATACCAACCCACCCCAATATGGCTCAACAAGAGCCTCTTTCTGGTGCTTATCCTTTTAATCCCAGCCAGAAGACTTCATTTGGACCCACTGGTCCTCTCTCCCACTTGAGGCCCACAGGAATGTGAGCTGCCCTCCCATGCAATCTTAGCACTCGAAAAATCTCAAGAAGCTGTCTCCAGTCCTCTCATATTAGACATGGCTTGTCTTCCCCCTAACCCAGGTTTAACACTGAAAAATTTCTCTTCAAAGTTTTTCTGCCTAGATTGCATCTGGGAACTGCAATACAGCCATTTCGTGCTAGACATGGCACACTAGATGGTGCACATCTAGTACACATGGTACACAGCTAGATGGTACAATACTATGCGCTGAAGTGACCCTTCCTTTCCCAAATCCTTCTATAATTCATGTTTATCTGGGATGGGAGGGGAGAAGGCTACTGAAAGAAAAGAGAAGTCATTATGACAGGGCTAAGGGAGGAGCACATCCCTTAATACTCCAAATATCACCTCACTCATAAGAGGACCATAGGAGAAACGGCTATAGAGCTCAACAATTTCAAGTTTCACCCAGGATTTTCATCAACTCTTCACCTCTTTCCCCACCCCCCAAATGCAGTGCTATCACATGCGAAAATTCACACAAAGTTAAGAGAAAGTATAATCAATTCAATAGCACTGCACCAGAGTTCTCTCGCAGCACAGTATGATTTGGGAAAGAACAGGGGAAAATGGAAAACAGTCGTCCCCAGTATATAAATGTATAACACACATCTGTGCCTTGAGTCACAGTTGTAGTCAGTAGGAGTTCCCTAACTGGAACTTTTTCTGAAATGTTCAGTTGTCTGAGAAGTAATCGAAAGCATTTTATCCCCTGTAGATTTCCAAATCTACCGAACCAGCCCAGGACAGTCTAGGAAAAGACACCAAGCTGTTCAGCAAAAGAACAACCTGAGCTCAGGGATACAACAAACCTCTACCCTGAGGAGGTCCCAAAGGAACCCCAGTCTCCCAGAGCACAGGATTCCACAAGGAGGAGACCACAGTCCCTCAGAATCTACTGGCTGAGAAATTTCATCTTGGATATCCTGTCAGCCTGCACCAGCCAATATCTGGCTATGGTAGATATAGCAAAGCTTTAATGTCTTGTGTTGAAATACAGTTTTATATATTTGCTTTGCAGCACAGCAAAAAATGCATCTTAACATATTACATAATTGCTGCAATTACTGTTTGTTGCCCAGGAAAGAACTGTATTAAAACGTTTTTGGGTAACACAGAAAAATAGACAAAGAAGAACACAGTAAAACAGTAAAATTAAATTACTGGTAGACAAGATATCTACTAAACTCCAAGTAATTAAGTGTGCATATATATCTTGAAATTTTTATTTATCTTCCTGTTTTCTAAAATACTCCTTGCACTTAAAAACTTATTCATTTTTGGAATTGCATTATATGTTAAAACCACTTATAAATAGTTACCTGGATATATCTTTCCACTTTTTGAATATGTTTTTGAAAAAGGAATTCGTTTTCGCCAGGCTGAATCATTATATGATGTTGACATATATTTGTCTGCGGGAAAAAAAATCCAGAATTAAATATTTTACACCTTTAAAATCACATTCCAAGGGTGTTTCAAAGTTATAAACATCTCAAGGGTGCAGCTATTCTCTAAGTAATTCATTTTACCATTTCAAAGCTAAGGCATCAGGGATACAAGTGAGTTTATTAAGACCATTTAAGTTATAAGTGAACATGGTTACAGATTCTTAATTGGTTGTTCAATGCTTCAAGTAAGGGTAAGCTACAGGAGAGTATGATATCTAAATGTAATAAAAACGTTCACTGCGTTACTTCATCATAGTTTTGCATCAATTCTGCTAATGTTTATTAGAGCTTTTATTTAAAAACTGTGAAACTATCAGGTACAGCCCAAGTCCCATGTCCTTCCATGAAGCGACTTCCATGGTCGCAGTAATTGGCATGATACAATAGTGAACTCACTGTCCCAGACAGCCAAAGCATTTATATCCTGACCTGGTCCTTAAATACTTCTTTTTCTCTGATGTATCTACATTTCTACTACTATCTAACAATGTTATATTTGTGTTTTCAAATATTACTATGCAGCTGTGTTCTCAAAGCATGATCCATAAAACCAATAATTTGCATTTCTCTTGTGTTGACATTTGCACTAATGGTGCAAAAGCAATATAGAGTATGAACTCTGGCACCTTCACACAAACCTAGACACTAACAACTGTTCCAGGACTCATTGTATTCTTCACAGCCATCCACTTGCAGTAAAACAATAATAATAATAACAATATCAATACATAAAAGAATAGTAATAAATAAAATTAAAAACAAGATTCACCTAAGAATATCCTCATTTACAAATAGACAACCATATATCATTCTATTCTAAAGCAAAGAGAAAAATAATTTAAATAATGCAAATGTATATTGAAATTGTAAAAGAAATATATGCACCTACCGTGTACCCATAAACTTTTGAAAAAATTTCTTAAATTGTAAAAGAAACTAAGAAAGATATAGTCTTATGTTTCCATAAGTTCAAAATATTCAGAACTCCACTACCTAAACCATGAACTTGGAGAAATACAAACATGAAATCATATAGAATTGAGCAGCATTTTGTTAAGTTTAGAGAAGAGAAACCCAACTTCAAAAGAGCAAAATCCATCTGAGACACAGGAAGAAAAAGAGATGAAGACATTTAGTTCTCTTCTCCCCTGTAGTCTTGTACTTCCTGACATATACTATGAATTTGCCTATTATTTGATGAAATGATTTAGAAGCAATCTATCCATGGTGAGAGAGATGAGAGGTTGTCAAAAATATGGCAGTTAGCCCCCAAACTAACCCTTTCAGAAAATAATCATGAAGGCCTACAGAAAAGTCAAGGCACTAGCCTGACAGTGATAATTGAACAACGCAGTTAGTGGAACAAGAAAATGTCAACCATTCAAAAACAATCCTCCAGAGCGACACGAAGCTGTCCAGGAGGAACGAAGTGCAGTGCTCGAAGGAAAAAACTCTAGGGAGGTGCGATCTGAAGTCATCTGCACACAACATGAGCTTTCTTCCATATCCTTTAAATCATGTGCAGGACTGCACATAGAAGAAATCCTCTCACTAGTTTCTATGGTGGTGATGGCCAGGGAAAACAAGAGGGGAGTAGGTAGCAGTGAAGATTAGCCAAGCCATCAGGAAATTCCATGGAAATGCAAACTACAGACAAGAGTAAACCACATCAACAAAGGACCTCACCTGGACTGAGGTTGGGTTTGGGTTCCTTGTTAACATGGACTTTATTGTAGGATCCATGCATGGGCCTGCTGTGGGGAGGTGCATTCAACGCGACAGTCCTGACAGCATCTCTTTGAACGTGGATATAGGATGCGTTCTCAGCATTTCGATTTTTATTGTTGCGATGATAACTCATTTTATTTTGGGGACTTGGGGTCTGTACTGCTGTAAAGAAAGGTGGGAGGGAGTGAGGAATAAAACAGGCTGGTTTCACACCCATAAATAACATATTGCACTATAAGTACTTGAAGTTGAGTTGACCCTTAAAGTAACATTTACGTCACATGACAGTAATTTGTTTTTCAGGTAGAAGATATCTGTTATTGAATATTTGTTTTAAAATTACAGTTTAGAAATATCAAATATATGGACACCTTACCTCTCCTCATTCCAGAGTCGGGAAAGTTCTTTGGTTCATCATAAATCCATTTTCTTTTTTTCACACCTTTGAAATGAGGCTTCTTCACTGGCTGGACATCATTCACTTGAAAAGATACAAATTTTAGAGTTTTTTAAGAGATGCTTTCATCCCTGAAATTACTGTAGGTGATAATTACATATCTGTGCATTCATATGTCAAGCAAGAGGAAAAAATAAATGCACCATTCTCATACTTTACTTCTTAGAAAAAAAGGTGATTTACTTTTAAGTGCCAAAAAAATCTATGTTGGAAATAGATTGATGAAATAACCTTCAATAAGTGGCTTTCCTCAAAGAAAAATACTTTCCTCCAAAGGAATGTGTGGATTCTTTTAAAGGAACATAAAATTGCATTCAAAATATAATTATAAATCTCATTATAACACTATTGTTAAGTGGTTTTAGAACTCTTATTTTCAACATGAATCTTTTTGTACTTTTTTAGCCAAAACTACTACTTCTTAAGAAGTTGAATTAACATAAAATACTTTCCGTGAATTTTACCTTATTCTTTTAAGTTCTTAAGTTGAGTGTACAGATAGTTTGGTCAAGATTGAGCAATCAGAATTTGTAAGTTCTAAGAATATTACATTTTTCACTTTTTATTTGTATATTTTTCCATCAAAAATTTTATATGTGTTCTCAATTTTTCAGGAATTTCCATGGTACATATCTCCAGATAATCTTAAAACAATTTTGCAGAGGGGGCATTCTGTTACTTCACCGTGCAGAGCTCCTGAAAATTCACAAGTGACCGCTGCACATAGAAACTGAACATCAAGTGTACAGTGTAGATTACACTAGCTCTCTACAGTAAGTTAATTAATCTTTCTGTGCCCTAACCCTCAGCTTAAGCTTTAAGCCCTCAATAAAGCTCTGATTCACTGTCTCCTCCTCAAACATCATGCCCCGATCCACTCCCAAGCTCCCAGTGCAAGGATTCGGAATCCATATTTTTAACAAGTGCCACTAAACTGGGCTTCTTGAGGGCAAATCACAAATATTCCCATCAGTGCCAGGCTGCGATCCAAGAATATTATAAGGGTTCAATAAGTAAAATAAGGAACAGACAGAAGAAGGGAACGGATCAGGAAGATTCACAAGTCTTAACTGTATCAAGAGAAATAGCTCACTGAACTGAATGTCAAGGAGAAGCCAAACTAATAAACACTAATCCAAAACATAATAAAAAGCTGCCAATGTATTATTCCACTATGGGTGCAATTTAAAATGTTATGCTAGTGAATCTTCCAAAAAGGTAGTGTATTATTAATTTTAATACCAAAATTAAGCTAGTGGGAGAGCATATAATTTACTAGGACCTACATCACAGTTCATTGTCAGAGTTAGTTAGTAGAGGATATTGTGTCTTTAATTCTTAGTTCTGAATAATTTTCAAACCTTTTTTCTTTCTTTTTTAAAATTCTATTTTAAATAAGCAAAACAAATCCATGGTAAGACAAATATATCTAAGGCCAAAAAGTGATAGAGCTAATGTCTCACTTGAAGAGGGGTCCTCTCTGCACTTCATACTGATATTCTCAGTAGCATTTAATACATGCGTTGTAGGTACTAGTCGGGTAGTTAGGGAACGCTTTGGATGAGGACTGTCCTTGTTATCTTTTAAAGCAAATTAAGAAAATAAAATGTCAATATTAGTTTTAAAAAAGCATTTCAGTTGGCATTTCATTATTCAAACATTACATGATGGGAACACCTCTTTAAAATAATGTATATATTTATGAATTGTGAGAAAAGCATCATTAACATTCCCTAGTTGCCACATGGATTTCAAAATGTCATCAGTAACAACAAAACTCTGAATCTATAGCCATCATTTTCAATATGTAAATAAAAACTCGTGGCAGTATTTTCAATATCTCCATACAAAAGATTTAAAAGGTTTTACGTTTTTACATTGAATGGTCCCATTCAAATTGGGGTTATGAAAATATTTTAAATGTAACAACTTTAACTTCCTATATGCTTTGGAGCAGGACTCTTTAGTAGGGCTTTCCACAATTATGAAAATGTTCTAAATCTGTGCTGCTCAATATGGCAGCCACTAGCCTCCTGTGACTATTGAGCACATGGAATATGGCTAGTGCCAATGAAAAGTTGAATTTTGTATTTTATTCAGCTTTAACTTAAATTTAAAGAGTCATACATAGCTGGTGGCTACCATATTAGTATAGCTTTCAGAGTTTCTTTGATGGACTAGGGAAAACCTTTCCATCTCTGAGTGAGAAAATGAGAGAAAGATTTACAATTTTCCACAAAAATAATTTGATCACAGGCAACCTTTCCTATACTTGAGAATATTTAATGGTAGAGATGGCAGATAAAATGGGTTTACATTTTGATTGAGAGTATGTGAAGCCCCCTAATTACAGGACAGCTGTGCTTTTAGTCTGTGACTGAGAGGCACTCAGCAGAGAGATACCAGCTGGTGGATTCTAAGTACAGTTAAGGGCAATGTAAAATTATAGAGGATGTATTTTATCATATCTCTTGATTATTCACAGACTAGTGTTAGCAATAATTATAAAATACAGAAGTCTTTTTGAGATTAAACTCTTCACAATGTTCACAAACAATGTTTTCTAACAAAATTCATTTATACTGATATTATAAATTAAAGGACTTGGTGTTGCCATTTAAGAGAGCCAGTAACTTTAGAACTAGCAATATTAGAAATTATACAGTCCAACAGGCTATT
The DNA here is from genome assembly GCF_037993035.2 of Macaca fascicularis. NCBI lineage: Eukaryota > Metazoa > Chordata > Mammalia > Primates > Cercopithecidae > Macaca > Macaca fascicularis. The sequence continues at coordinate 94,929,181 of NC_088385.1, forward strand.
TTTCCGATAAGAAAACTAAAAAAAAGATAAATTGTCACGGTCACACAATTAGGGACAGAGCCAGGACTGGAACCTTAGAGCTCTTGACTCCTATTCAGTGTATATTTCGATGTATTACCATTCCTCTTATATTGGTTTTTATAACAAGCAAGCTTATCTTTAACTTGTCTAGACAAATTACAAATGTATCAAAATTATATAATAATTCATTACCTTTAGTATTTGAACATTTTGATATGGTGATTTCTTTCTCTTCAGTTAAAGCTTCACTTTCATCGACTCCAAGAAATATGACCCTCTGTGGAACATAACAGTCACCTCCTATGACAAAACCTTACTGTCAGTGGCAACAATGGCAGAAAGTGATACAAACTAGCTTTCAATACAGGAACATTTTCTACAATACCCCTTTTGTCCACATTTCTTTGGACACTTCTCAGTGATACCATATCCATCTCCATACATTTATATGCTTAGATTAATACATGAGTATTAATATATATGTATATGAATACACAGTTAATTGAAAGATAGATAATTGAAAGAAAATTTAGTCAACAAAATTTTCCTTAATGTATGATAATCTTTAGTCCTAAATCTTTAATCTAAGTACTTTGAGAGATACTCAGAGAAAATGTAATTTATCTTCCATATAACATCTTCAGATATATTAAAGCAGTTTCCATATTTCCCCAAGGACTTCTATTTTCCAGGATAAATATCCATAGTTGCTTTAACTTTACATACAAAATTCCAAAATTCTTCACCATACAAGTTACCTTTTCTTAATATAAAATATTTGTTTCAAATAACTTTATTTTAAAATGACACCCAAATGTGAACCAAGCTGTGGAGGAATCAGCAGAACTAGTAAAATAATACTTGCCATTCATGGAGTCATTTTCTAGGAATCAGACCCTTTCCTGAGTACTTTAAATAACATTTAACTATCTTTCTTTCTATACTGCTTCTAACAATCGAATGTGACTTTACTGTGACTATTTGGTAGTGAAAACACATTCCTAAATTGTAAAGCATTGTGGCCATAAAAACTCACTCTATTTTCCCCTCAAAAATTCCATCATATTGGGTTTTTCCCAACTTAAAGAAAAGCCACTATTTAATGTTTTGTACCTAAATATAAGAATGTATGTTTATCATTGCTTGAAGTTATCCTGCAAGATGTGGCTCATTGTTCCAACAAATTAACCTCCAGTTAACTGTAAATCATATAAACATGTCTACCTTCACCCAGTTATTCAATGCATTTAAACATATCACCCTTTATTCTACAAGTATTTGCTGAGTGCACATAATGTGCCAGGCATTCTACTACAGAGATTTATCTATAGTGATTGATTATATGCAGTTCCTGGCCTCAAGGAGCTTACACAAAACCAGTGATAAAAATGTCAAAAAGATTTTTGGTTTCTGCCATGACCAAAATGGCTTTTATCGGAATAACTTTCATCCTAAAAACAATTATAAAACACCAAAACAAACTGATTGGAAAACCACCCAATGCATGTGACTGCAATGCCTGAGAGCAATGGAGGGACACAAAGTCAATTATATGTTCACATTCACCCTGGTTTTTTCCCTGAAAGAGTTACACTCCACACTCACTACAGATTTTTCTCTGAAAGCATATCTAATTCATCATATAAGGAAATAACAAGCAGAAAGTGACACCAAGGAGGTGAAAAAGAAAGAGCCGAAAAGTCTGGGACTGTCTAATTGGCTTGAAATTGAGGGGGGAATGAAAAAGGAAGAACAACAAAGAAGTTCCTCTGAAATAGGCATAAAACTCCCTTTAAATTGTTATCTGACTCCCACACTTTTCAAGTACAGAGTGGAATCCTAGGAAATAAACAAAAACAGCATCTGGGAGGCTAAAAACTACTCAGAGATTTCAGCATCTACATGCTGCTTGGAGGTAAAATTTGCCATTCAAGCCTTGCCAGAGTAGAGATATCTTGGTGAACATCCCATGTCTCAGTTGATAACCCAGTAAAGCAATGTTTTAGGGGTAAGGGTCTTATCCTAGGAATAAGGACTATACCTTCAAAGAAAGGAAAAATAATGTATCATCTACCACATCATCCCTAACAAAGCCCAAAACTAGTCCTTCACAGAATCAAGGTGGCCTGCTGATAGTCTAGCTGCCTGCCAGAAGAAAAGTTTCTCTGTGGAGAAATAACATCATTCATACACTATGTAATTTTTATCCATATTGTTCAGCATCAAATACAATATTAGAAGGCACAGTGAGACAGAACAATTGAGCAAAAACCTGAGGAAAATGAAAGATACCCAAACGTAATCAAAGAGGAAGTTGCAAAAAAATAACAGGAACGTTATCAAAATAGAGAACTGATGGAGAATCTAAGTAGAAAATCAATAAGAAGGTCAAATAGAAATTTAGAATTTAAAATATGGATTAAAGAGCAGAGAAGAAGAGAATTAGTGAACAGGACAGTAGGTTGTCAGAAAGTATCCAGATTTATCTATAGAAATCAATAAGAAAAAAAAATAAAACATTTAAAATGGGCTAGAGACTTAAAAATGCACCAGACAAAGGAGAAAGTCAACATGGCCAATAAGTTTATGAAAAGGTGCTCAACATTATGAGTCATCAGGGAAATACAAATTGAAACTACAACGATGTACCACTAGCCACCCACCAGAAAGGCTAAAGTTAAAGGACTGAAAATACTAACTGTGGGTAAGGATACAGAGCGAGCTAATCTCAAAGAAAAGGTGTGCATATGACCTTTAGAAGACATGTTCAAGAAAGTTAATAATAGTCCCAAACTGGAAATACTGTCCGTCAAATACCAATATCAATACTCATGGTCTTTTCATGCATTGATTTTATGTTTGTTTGTTTGTTTGTTTGTTTGTTTGCATACGTATGCAGAGTGATGGAAATTTTGAGTTGCTGGACCCACACATTCCTAGCTGAGGTCTAGCAATGGCAATGCTCAGTATTCTCATTTCAGTTCGTACAGAGATGACCAGAGAATGGCTGGAGACCAGAGGGGGCAGCGCAGTACAGTGGAAGAAGCTCTGGCTCTGGGGAGAGGTGGAAGGGGTTTGAATCCCAGTTCTGAGGCTTGTTGGTGAGGCAACCTCAAGACAGTCACTTAAGACTTCTGACCTTTGTTTTCTCTTTTGTAAAATAAGGAAAACAGAATATACCAGGAAGAGTAATTTCTACGATTTAAGATTATAATCTGTGTGAGATGTATGTATATGTGTGTGTGTACATATCTCCCCAAGGAGCAATGGTTCAGTGTTTGCTAATTCAGTGTTCATGTCAACTTTATAGAACATAGCTACCAGGAATAACAAGAATCAATTGTGCGTGTGTTTGTGTGTGTATCAACTGTGTGTGTACATATACTATATACATAGAGAGAGAAATGCCCATGTGTGTTTTTATATATATACGTACACATAACAGTATGTGTCTTATATGTAGATATGTGTGAATATATGTGGTATATATCTATCTATGTATAGATATTTAGGGCAAAGTAAAAAAAAACATATTTACTGCTACAATCAATGGCATGGATCAGTCTAATACAAAGAGCATTAAGTAAAAGAATCCAAATTAAAAGAGTTCAAACTGTATATTTCCACTTATATAAAGATCAAAAAATGCAAAATTAGCCTATAGTAATAGCGATCAGAGTAGATTACCCTTGGGAGAAGACTATTGACTTGGAGAGAAGGAGCCATCTGGAGTACCATAAATATGGTTATACTGATACATACACAAGTAAAATTTTAACAAGCTATTCATTTCAGATCTTTGAACTTTATTAAAGTGCAATAACACATTAAAATAATATTAAGACAAGACAATGCCTCAAGTATTTTTCTTGAAATGAATACTAACTCATTAATTATAATTTCAGTTTTGACCATCTTCATTTCAAAGATGTCTTGTGAATACAGGCCGCCGAAATTTGTTTAGAGATATCTATCATACACATATACCCAGAAGATTCTTGTATCCAGTGACACAGAGAACCTTATGATACCTGGAAAATCAACAAGCCTGACTATACCAGAATTTAGTATACCAGATAATAGAATTTTTAAAATATTCTTTTGATATGGCTTTTCAACTAGTTCATTACTCTAACAATATTATTAATATTAGATAGACTAATGACAGTATAATGACATTCTCACATTTTCTAACTCCCAACAAAGTAGGAAATAAATTATTAATATTACAACATGAAGGAAAGTTTATTTTAATATGAAACCATTAGTTTATCCATGGTTGAAAATAACCTTTTATTAACCAAAAGGCAATCTGATTTAATGGTATTTCAACAAACTGTTTAATTAGAACTGCTCAGGTTAAGTGGATCCCACTTATATAGGTTATATAGACAATGTGAACTCTGTTGGGAGAAACTGCCAGTGTTTCTAATTTGTAGCTAAAACTTATTGCTTCAAGGCAACCAAACAATGAGTTAGACTAAAACAGCTAGACTAAAACTGCTGCTGATATAAGAAAGGAGAAGAAATAATCATATTACTTTAGCACCAAAATAAAAAAAAAAGGTGGGGGCACACACAGAAGAAAATGGCTGACACCAGGACAGCAGAAAGTACCACCAATATGCCTAAGAGATACTGGTACTTATTGATAGCTGCTCTCAACCTCCTTCCTACTCCTCACACACATTCTTCCTACCAGCCACACCTTTGAACCTCCCCACAAAGTCTCTATATATTTTCAAAACAAACGCTTGGAATTTTCAGTCCAAAAGACAGATTTTCCAACATGTTTATGCTAAAAAGCAGTACCAAAATATTTAAACTATAATACACAGTTAGAATGTGATGACAAATGATACATATTTCAATATAGCTCCTTTAAAGTAGACTTTAAGTCCACTGGACTTGGTGGCTCATGTCTGTAATCCCAGCACTTTGAGAGGCCAAGGCAGGTGGATCACCTGAGGTCAGGAGTTTGAGACCAGCCTGACCAACATGATGAAACCCCGCCTCTACTAAAAATACAAAAATTAGCTGGGGGTGGTGGCACGCACCTGTAGTGCCAGCTACTTAGGAGGCTGAGGCAGGAGAATCACTTAAACCTGGGAGACAGAGGTTGCAGTGAGCTGAGATCACACCACTGCACTCCAGCCTAGGCAACAGAGTGAGACTTTCATCTCATAAATTAATTAATTAATTAATTAGTTAATTAATTTTTTAAATGACTCAATCAAATGATGTATTAAGTGCCTCCTTCATTTATAGCTCTGTTATAGTATATTACAGCACATACATAACACCTGAATTCATTATAGTCTGGAGTTGAGCCTACACACAGACACACACACACACACACACACACACACACACACACACACACAGGTTTCTCATTAAAATATGTAAAATGGAATGTCTTACACACTGAACACAAATTTGTACAAGGTATTTAGCAGAGATTTTGGTCTCTGAAAGCAACTGATTTTGTGATATACCTCCAACTCCTTGTGTTAAACATGACATAGACAAAAAAAGAAAATTAGTTGTAAAAGATAAAATTCAGACTCACTTATTATGTGGTGATATATTCAGAGTCAATCAGTAATAAATTAACTCACCTCCATTTTCAAAAGCAGCAATGTCAGTCTTTGGTTTCCCGTGCAATGATGTTTTTATTTCACCTTGCCTTTCATATTGGCTAAGTTTTGTCGGAACTGTAAGACTATCTCCTAGAAATAAGAAGAAAAAAGTGACCCCAGTAATTGGTAGATGCCTAAATAAGAAGTTTATGATAGAATTCATGATGAAAGTAAAAAAAGCTTTAAAGGTAATGCAAGTATTGTTTGCACAGTGACCTGATAAACAATAAATTCATAAATACATGAGTTTTAAATTCTGTGTCAATAAAGAAGTAAGCAAGTACAGTCTCCTATTTGGATTATTTATTCAATGGCAATTAAAAAATTGTAAGCAATCTAACACTATTGTATATACATAACATATTTAGTTTGATATGTTTCTCATATAAGAAATTCTGTAATATTGTTTTTGATTTTATGTGTTCACCATGAACAATCAGATAAAAAGTATTAGAGTCACTATTGACTACAAAATGCTAATTACACTGATAATTAAATAATACTCTCGGCTTTCCTCATGCATTTCTGGATAATTTTCTTCTAAAATAAACTATTAAAAGCAGAATAGAAGAGACATAATAACCTAATGCAATGTGTGATTCTGGATTGGATCCTAGCTAGACCAGGGGAAAAAATGTATTTTACTATAAAAGACATTAATGGCATAACTGATAAAATTTGTGGGAAAAGAAGGTTGCAAATGATATTGTATCAGTGGTCATTTTCTGATTTTTGTATTTATATTACAGTTATGTAAAAGCAAAGAGCTATCATGTCTGTAACTCATTCTCTCAAACAGGTCAGAAGATTATAATAATAATGTGTGTATTTAGAGAGACTGAAAATTCAAATGTGGTAAAATGCTAACGTTTGAAGGAAATCTAGGTGAAGGGTATGTAGGAATTAACTGAAACTATTTAAAAATAAAAAGCCTTTAAAAGAATAATATAAAGCAAAAGTACATATAATTGTCTTTATAATCTGCCATTTTTAATGTTCATTGTTAACTTGTTTTCTTCTTTTGTTTTTGTTTCCTTTTGTTTTTTCTCCTCTAAATAGTGCGGGCCTGCAATCTGTCCTTCCCTATATGGCCCCCAAATCTTGCGGACTCTTCTCCATCTGATGATGTCTTGCTGCCACCTACCGCCTTATGTTTGAATAGTTCGCTACAAACACTTGTAGGTATTGCAGATGTTCATTCGCAGTAAATCAGATTCTCCAAAGGTAAGCACCATAAAACGCAAAGCCTTCTATTTGTCCTCCAGCATGGCCCCTGAAATAGCCTGGTCCACAGAAGACTCTCATTCAATGACAAAATAATCTCTGTTCCGCCACTAGCGTCATTCTGTGATCTCTCTTTCGTTCTTCTTGGGCTAGGCTTACTTTTCTATTCAGAAAGAAAAATCTAGACCTCTTTCACAGGGAGATTTTTTTCAAAGACAAATAAAATGGTAAAAGCAAATTATTTACAGGATTACCCCATGGAGTGTGTAGTGTCATTATGTGTTAATGAAGTCTATTCATTCTGTCCCCTCTCTAGGATAACATAATCCCATTAATAGCAGCTTTGGGTCATTCAATACAAACACCTTCTTCTAGCTCTCAGTTATGATGTATTATCACTTTATTCTTCCGTACATCATACTAAATAATTTAGTCTATCACACTAAGTATCCCTTATATATCACTACGAAAGTTGCCTTTTCATTTCTTACCTTCTTGCAATTCACTGCCATTTTCCAAAGGCTTTTCTAACTCTTTTTCTGCTGTAGGTGCCATGCTTTTTGATGATAAAATATCTGGAGGAGTATGAAATCTGTAGTATTCCCCTAATCAACCATAAGAAAAGTAATGATTAGTATATTTATCACATCAAGTATTAGAAAATACAAAAATATTTGATTTCTTACCAGATTTATAACACATCTCCTTTATTGCTCTTTTTTCTTCAATTTCTTCAGGGGTCTTTGTCCATAAACTAGAAGCATCTATAGGATATATATTTTTTAAATTAAATTGTCCCAAAGCCAAATAATCTGAAAATTTATAAACCAGAAAGGAAAATCCCAAATACTGTTCTCATGGATAGATTACTTTTTTATATTTTTAAAATCAATAATTTTCCATACTAGTAAATATTTCAAATTGCTACATTTTAAGTATTGAAAACAATGTCAAGAGAAAACAAAGGGCTATGTATTATGTACTTTGAAATGGGACACTGAATGTATAGACTCCACGTTGAGATGGTGTATGTTTATTTCGAGGTTGATGTAGGCATGAAAGACATGGAGCTTCAGCACACAGAAACAGTAATAAATAGCTCTGTGTATTCCTAAGCACAGAAACTATGGTGGCCCGTAGTCCATAGAAGGACATATTCCAACACAAAGACAGATTGAGAGTTTTTCTTCATGTTTATCTTATATATACACACTTTCTGGCACCACTGTGCTGGGTTGCTATGGGAGGCAAAGGATGACTAAAATGCAAAGACATGGGTCTTAAGCCTGTTCATACTCTTGTGAGGATGACTTAGAATAATGCAGAAAACAGTGATTTATAGATTGTTAACTACTACATAGATCTCTACAACTTCAAGGATTAAATGTGAAACTGATATATTATTAACACATATGTAGATAAACAGATACACATGTGCATCAATGTTTTAGAAACAGTTATATATAAAAGAGAGCTTATTAGTATCTCTATAAACACCTATAGATATATAAATATCTATATACATTTATATAGATATATATTTTGTACTTTAAGTTCTGGGATACATGTGCAGAACGTGCAGGTTTGTTACATAGGTATACATGTGCCATGGTGGTTTGCTGCACCCATCAACCCTCTACAATAGGTATCTCTCCTAATGTTATCCCTCCCCTGGCCCCCCACTCTCAGACAGGCCCTGGTGTGTGATGTTCCCCTCCTCGTGTCCATGTGTTCTCATTGTTCAAGTCCCACCTACGAGTGAGAACATGTGGTGTTTGGTTTCCCATTCTTGTGTTAGTTTGCTGAGAATGATGGTTTCCAGTTTCATCAATGTCCCTGCAAAGGACACGAACTCATCCTTTTTTATGGCTGCATAGTATTCCATGGCGTATATGAAGTGCCAATATATACTTAAGCATCATATCTGTCTCCCAGACATCATACAACAAAAACTTTCCAATCCAAAAGATCATAAATATGTTAGACTTAGAACATAATTGATTAAATTTAATACAATTATAATTATTTTCTCAGCAAAATCTGCCTTATATATTACATCATAAACCTTTATAGTTAAACACATATGTAGAAAATGTTGTGAGGTTTTTGAATGTGCATTGTAAACCTGAAAAAAGGTCTACTAACCATTTTGTTCATCTACTTCCTCTTCTTCCTCAAAATTAGTTTTTAAAACTAAAGGATGGTGGATCGGTCGTGATATATTTTCCTGAGGTTTCAGAGGTTCCTGACTCTGGGTTTGGAGTGGAATTCCTTCCTGACTTTCTTTCTGTAGTGTGATATCTGCAGAGAAAATGCAACATTTCAGTCCTTTCAAGATACATGTGATGATAAGTAGATTTAATAATCAATCATTGCCCTCCTAATTAACTATATATTATTTTAAAATGTGTACAATAATAATACAATAATGGATTGTGTTTCCACACACTAGCAATGATTAAACTGAAAATGAAATGAAAAATAATCCCATTTACAATAGCATCAAAGAGAAAAAAATATTTAGGAATTAATTTTAACATAAGGTGCAAAAATTTATATTCTGAAAAAGATTGTTGAAATAAGAAAAAATATTGTTGAAAGAAGTTAAAGAAATGTTGAAATGGAAAGATATCCTTGTTTATGGATTGATTTGTGGTTGGTATGGCAATATTTTCCAAATTAATCTATAGGTATGATACAACTCTTATCAAAATCCCAATGGACTTATTGGCAAAAATTGAGAAGCCAATTCTAAAATTTATATGGACATTATTACAAAACTAAAGTAATCAAGACTATCAGGACTAGCATAAAAATAAAAGTACATCTATGAATCACTGGAATAGGATTGCAAGACCAGAACTAAATATTTATATGAATCAATTTATGCTCAACTGATTTTCAACAAGGGTACACAGACCATTCAATGGGGGAAAAAATAGTATTTTCAACAAATGTTGCTGGGATGACTAGATTGCCATATGCAAAGTAATTAAGTTGCACAACTTCATCACATCAGAAATAAAAATTCAGACAAAGTGGATCTACGAACAAAATGCAAGAGCTGCAATTATACAACTCATAGAAGAACCCTTAGGTCATGCAAAGCTTTTTAGATATGACACCAAAAGAACAAGCAATTAATGAAAAATAGCCAGCCCCCTGGCACATGGAGGTGAGCCATGAAAGCGCCTGCCAACAAGGCCCAGATTTTGCTGGAAAGAGTTTCCAGCCTTCTCAGCCAGAGAATGAAGAAACACTCAGAACCCCAAGGTGGCACAGAAAGAATAAATAAGATCCAGCCTGGGCAACATGGCGAAACCCTATCTCTACAAAAAATACAAAAATTAGCCAGGTGTGATGGCACACACCTGGAGTCCCAGCTACTCAGGAGGCTGAGGTAGAAACATCATTTGAGCCCAAGAGGTTGAGGCTGCATTTAGCTGAGATCATGCCACTGCACTCTAGCCTGAGCAACAGAGCAAGACTCCGTTTCAAAACAAAAACAAACAAAACCAAATGAGATATCACTTCATACTACAATGATTACAATGATTAATTTTTTTAATTAAAAAGACAATAACAAGTGTTGACAAGGATGTGAAGAAACTGCAATCTTCTTAAATTGCAATTGGGAATGTAAAATGCTGTAGCTACTTTAGAAAACAATTTGGCAGTTCCTCAAAAGGTTAAACATGGAGTCATCCTATGTCTCATCTATTCCATTTTCAGCTACCTACCAAGAGATGTGAAAATATATGTCCATATTATACAAATGTAATCATTTGTACACAAATGTTTATATCAACATTGTTTATAACAGTCAAAAAGTGGAAACAACCTAAATTTCCATTCTCTGATAAATGGATAAATAAAATGTGGCATATCCATAGAATGGAGTGCTATTTGGCTATAAAAAGTAATAAAGTACTTTTGCATGTGAGAGCATGGATGAATTTTGAAAACATGCTAAGTGGAAAAAGTCATTCACAAAAATAGTATATTGTATGATCCCATTTATATAAAATATCAAAAATAGATACATTTATAGAAACAAGAAGTAGTGACTGTGTAGGTTTTGGGAATTGGGAAAAAGTAGGAGTAACCGTTAATGGGTGTGAGTTTCTTTTTTGGAGTTATCCAGTGTTCCATTGGAAAGAAATGAGAAGTAACTATTAATTGGTGTGGATTTCCTTTTAAGAGTGATCCAGTGTTCCAAAATCGAATATTGTTCTTTGATCCATTTTGAGTTAATTTTTGTTCATGATGTGATGCAGTTGTGCTACTTAATTACTTTGCATGTGGCTATCTAGTTGTCTTGGCACCATTTGTTGAAAATACTATTTTTCCCCATTGAATGGCCTATATGCCCTTGTTGAAAATCAATTGAGCATAAACTGATTCATATAAAAGTTTATTTCTGGTCTTACAATCCTGTCTCAGTGATATATAGATCAATTTTTATGCTAGTCCAAATAGTCTTGATTACTTCAGTTTTGTAGTAACTTGTAGACTTTGAAATCAGGAAGTGTAAGTCCTCCAAATTTGGTTTCCATTTTCCTGATTTTTTTTTTTTCACTATTCTGGGTCCCTTAAATTTCCATATAAATTTTAGAATCACCTTCTCAATTTCTGCAAATAAGTCCATTGGGATTTTGATAAGTTCTACACTGAACCTGTGGATCAATTTGGAAAATACTGGCATACCAACCACAAAGTCAATCTACGAACAAGGGTATCTCTATTTTTCAAGGTGTTCTTTAATTTCTTTCAAAAATCTTTTGTAGTTTTCTGAATATAAACTTTGCACATCTTATGTTAAATTAATTCCTAAATATTTTTTCCTCTTTGATGCTATTGTAAGTGGGATTTTTTTCATTTCACTTTCAGTTTGTTCATTGCTACTGTAAAGTAACACAATCCATTACTGTATATTAATATTGTATCCTACAATGTTGCTGAACTTATTTCAAATAATTTTTAGATTTCTAGAATTTTCTAAATAAAAGATCATGCCAAATGCAAATAGAGATAATGTTGCATCTTTCTTTCCAATCTAGAAGCTTTTTAGCTGATTATACTGCAACAATTTCCCTGTCATGACTACAAATGACAAGAATGAACACCCTTGTCTTGTTCCCAATCTTAGGGGTAAAGCTTTCAGATTTCATGAAGTATGATGTCAGTCCTGGATTTTTTATATATATTCTTTATCGGGTTGAAGAAGTTTTCTTCCGTTTCTAGTTTGTGGAATAGTTTTATAACGTATGTGTCAAATTTTTATCAACTGTTTTTTATTCATCTGTTAAGATGATCGTGTGTTTTTTGCTCTTTATTATATTACTATGGTATGTTATTATTATTACAGAAATGGATTTTGGGAAGTTAAACCAACCTTGCTTCCGGGTTAATCTCACTTAGTTATGGAATATAATCCCATTTTAAAGCTGTCAGATTTAGTGTAATCAAATTTTGTTAAGTATTTTTTCAGTTCTATATTCATAGGAAAAGTTGGTCTGTAGTTTTCATGCAATGTCTTAGAGCATCTCACAGATATGAGTCGGAAAATGTTCCGTGGTCTTTTGTTTTTTTGGAAGAATTTGTGACAAATTAGTACTAATTCTTCTTTAAATGCTGCTTATAATTCAATATTGGAGCCATCTGAGCCCAGATTTTAATAGTGGCAATGTTTTGAAATATCAAATCAATCTCTTTATTCCTATAGATGTACTCAAATTTTTTTTTTCTAGAGTCAGTGTTGGTAGTTTGTGTCTTTCTAGAAATTTGTCTATTTTATCTAAGTTATCTAATTTGTTGAAATATAGTTGTCCACATTATTCCCTTTTAAATCTTTTTTTTTCGTAATATTGGGAGTGATGTCTCATTTTTCATTTCTGATTTTATTTTTGTTTGTTTGTTTGTTTGTTTTTGAAACGGAGTCTCGCTCTGCCGCCCAGGCTGGAGTGCTGTGGCCGGATCTCAGCTCACTGTAAGCTCCGCCTTCCGGGTTCACGCCATTCTCCTGCCTCAGCCTCCCGAGTAGCTGGGACTACAGGCGCCCGCCGCCTCGCCCGGCTAGTTTTTTGTATTTTTTTTTAGTAGAGACCGGGTTTCACCGTGTTCACCAGGATGGTCTCGATTTCCTGACCTCGTTATCCGCCCGTCTTGGCCTCCCAAAGTGCTGGGATTACAGGCTTGAGCCACCACGCCCGGCCTCATTTCTGATTTTAGTAACTTCAGCCTATCTCTTTTTTTCTTGGTCAGTCAAGTTAAAGATTTTTAATTTTCCTGATTTTATCAAATAACAAATTTTGCTTTCCCTGATTTTCTCTATTGGTTTTCTTTATTCATATTCTCTAGTTCATTAATTTCTGCTTTAATTTTTATTACGTGCTTCATTCTGTTTGCTTTAGGTTTAATGTGCTCTTCTTTTTCCAGTGTCTTAAGGTATAAGTCTAGGTTATCCATCTGAGATTTTTTAAAAAATACATAGGCATTTACAACTTATAAATATTCTTCTAAGCACTGCTTTACTTAGATGCCATGAGTTTTGGTATGCTATGTTTTACTTTTATTAAACATAAAGTATTGGCTAATTACCCTTGTAATTTTCTTGTAATTTCTTGGTTATTTACACATGTGCTATTTAATTTTCACATATTTGTGAATGTCCTAATTTTTTTCTCTCAAAGTTTTAAACCATTATATTAAGAAAAAATACACTGCATGATTTCAATCATTTTAAATTTATTCAGGCTTTTCTTATCACCTAGTATGTGATCTATACTGGAAAATGTTTCTTGTGCACTGGAGAAAAATGTGTATTTTACTGTTAAATGGAGTGCTTCGCTGATGTCTGTTAGGTCTAGATGCTTTACAGTTGTTCAATTCTTTTATTTTCTCGTTTATAATTGCTTGCATGGTATATATTTTCCATTCTTTTATTTTCAGCTTGTTTGTTCTATTGAATTTAAAAAGTGTTTTCTATAGACAGCATATAGTTTTATCTTTAATTTTATTCTCACAATCTCTGCTTTTTGATTGAATTTTTTAATACATTCACATTTAATGTAATTATTGACATAGTTGGATTTAGGTGCACTATTTTACTTTGTTTTCTATATGTTTCACGTTCTGCTGTTTCTCTTTCTTTTACACTGATGAATATTTTCTAGTATAATATTAAATTCCTTTGATCATTCTTCATTTTTTACATTATTTTCTTAGATTGCTCTATGGCTTACTATATGCTTCTTAACATCAGAATCGATTTCACTTTTATTAATTTAACGCCAGTGAGATACATACAAGAGGTTACTTCTATGCTCTATGCTCTCTTCCTTCTTCTGTGCTATTGTTACCTATATTACATTTCTATACACGACAAACCCAGTTATACATTGTTATAATTATTACTTAAGATAATTGTATGTTTCTTAAAGGAGCAAAGGGGGAAAAAAGATCAAGTAGGTATTTATAGTTTGTTCTATAAACAGAGACTATTAACCTTTTTAATTATAACTTCTAATTCTTATCATTTGTTCCTATGGATTTGTGTTACTATCTGGTGTCATTTCTTTGTCATCATAAAGTTTTGCTTCCATCTGCCTTTGTATGGCTATTTTTTAAATATATTACATTTCTAAATGTAATAGACTAAAAAATATAATTTTATATATTGTTTTATAAAATTTTTAAATCAGATTATAGAAGGAAAAGAAATATGCCCTTATGATAGTTTTATAGTTACACAACTACATTTATCAGCATACTTTGTTTCTTCATATGGATTTGAAATACTGACACAGGTCACTTGCTTTCCACCTGAAAGTTTTCCTTTAGTATTTCTTTTCAGGTGAACATACTGGCAACAAATTCTCTCAGTTTTTGTTTTCTGGAAATGTCTTTATTTGCCTTTTTATTTTTGAAATACAGCATTTAAAACTAGTTTTCTGAACAAAGATTCTTGATTGCCACAACTTTTGTTCTTTCAGTCTACAGTGAATACTGCCTGTATTGTTTCTGATGGGAAGGTAGCTGTTAATCATACTGGAGTTCTATTATATGTAATAAAATACTTTTATCTTCTTGTTTTCCAGAATTTGCCTTTATCACTGGTATTTATCATTTTTATATGATGTGTCTGGCTACAGATATATTTGTGTATATCCAACTTAGAGTTTGTTGAGCTTCTTGTATATTCAGATTAATTTTTTAATCAAATTTGGGGAATTTCAGCCATTATTTTTTCTTTCCTTACATTTTGGTAAAATGCCTCATATTTATCTTAGGCTTTGTTCATCTCTTTTTCATTTATTTTTCTCTTGGTTTTTGAGATTATATAATCTACGTTGATTTATCTTCAAATTTACTGGTTCTTTCTTTTGCAGTTCTCAAATCTACCCTTGATCCCTTATAGTATTTTTTTTTTCCATTTCAGATATTGTGTGCTCAACTCCAAAACTTCCATTTTTTAGGTTTTTTTTCATGGTTTTTATCCATTGATAGTCTCTATTGTTGAGATGTTGTCATAATACTGTTCTTTACTTCTTTACGCAGGAGTTTAGGTCTTTGGACATACTATAATTACTGCTTTAAATCATTGTCTGCTCATGAACACTTTTCAAAGGAAGACATATATGCAGCCAACAAACATATGAAAAAGTGCTCATTATCACTAATCATTAGAGAAAGGCAACTCAAAACTACAATGAGATACTATCTCACACTAATCAGAATGGCTATTATTAAGAAGCTAAAAAATAACAGATGCTGGTGAGGCTGCAGAAAAAAGGGAATGCTTATACACTACTAGTGGGAATGTACAATTAGTTCAGCCATTGTGGAGAGCAGTTTGGCAATTTCTCAAAGAACTTAAAACAGAAATACCATTTGACCTAGCAATCCCATTATTTGGTATATACAGTCTACCATGAAGACACATGTATGTGTATGCTCATCACAGCTCTATTCACAATAGCAAAGACATGGAGTCAACCTAAATGCCCAACAGTGGTAGACTGGATAAAGAAAATGTGGCACATATACACGATGAAATACTACACAGCCACAAAAAAGAATGAGATCATGTCCTTTGCAGCAACATGAACGGAGCTGGAGGCCATTATCCTAAGCGAACTGACACACTAATAAAAAACAAAACACTGCACCTTCTCACTTATGAGTGAGAGCTAAACATTGAGTTTACATGGACACAAAGAAGGGAAGAACAGACACTGGGGCCAACTTGAGGGTGGAGGGTGAGAGGAGCGTGAGGATTGAAAAACTACCTATCAGGTACTATGCATGTCTTCTTCATCATTAGATGAGATTCAATACTCAGGCTTTAGCTGCAGAAAGACATACTTCTTCTTTTTTTTTTTTTTTTTTTTTTTTTAGAAAGACATACTTCTTCTGAGATTAATGTAGAATGATGATGATAATAACACTGATTACTCATTCTTTGCCAAGAATTCTAAACTATTGAGTATTAATCTGTTAAATTCCTAAAACCCAATGACAGGTACTATTACTATCTCTACCATACAGATGAAGAAATTAGGCCAGAGAGATACTAAGTTGCCCATGTTTACAGTGGCAAATATGTGGTAGATTGATATTTCAAGCTAGTCTGAGCTAGAGCTACTATTCTTAATCTTTGCCTATTCTGGTTCCAAAATCTAGCTCGGGAGCTTCTGGAGTAACTGCAGTACATAGAGAAGGACAACTAGCTCAGAACCAAGGGTTGGTGAAGGAAACACGGATCCAGCAGGGTCTGAGGTCAGTTCTGTCCCTAATCTTTTCGATTATATAAGCCAAGAATTCCAATTTTCCCTTAAATCAAATTGAGTTGGGTTTCTCTCCTTAAAACCAGTAATATGCTGGAGTAGGCTCAGATAAGCATGTAGAACTGGCAAATTTTCAGGAATTTTGCAAGCATACTGATGTCATATTTATAGCTTGAAATTGGCTGTAGAGACAATATTTTCTTTGATGGCAACTGGCAAATGTGAACCACCAGAGCTGTTTTGTTTTGGATTTTTTCCCATTTGTTTTTTGGGGTAGAGTAGCAAGGTAGGGGAAAGGAGCCAGTTGTTAAAACATTTAGAACTACTCCGCTGTTTATGACCAAGGGAGTCTCTATGAGTACTCATAAGAGACTACTATATCACATCATGCCAGGGCATTTCATACATGAACATCTACTTTCTATGCTTTGTCAATTTTCAAAAGAAATTCAGTTTTTTTTTTTAAACAGATGTCATAAACACAGTCGTCATAATGCAGTATTTCCTATTCCCATAAATACCTTCATAGCTAGAACACACATGCAATACAAAGCACGTAGGTTAAAAGAAACTTTTGTATAAACAAATTATTTATAACTAAACAAGTTGCTTTTATTTAGACTCACAGGAATTGGGCACTGTCCTCCTCTTGTCCTTCAAAGAGTACAAGAAATGCTAATTTTTGTAAAATTCACAGAGCAGAGGTTCTTCACAAATTATTTTTCTTCCCTTTTCACTAATTCTTTAAGAGCATCCGCATGGAATTGTTTGGTTAGGGCATTAGGGCAAACCTATACAACACTTGTATAGATTTTTAAATAACTGACTGATATTCTTTGTAGTATTTTTGCCAAAAAAAAAAATAGTTTAATCTAAATGTGATTAGGAGGAAACAAATGAACAAATCCCCAATTTAAAAGATATCCTACAAAGCAACTAGCCTGAACTCTTTTAAAATGTATATGACATGGGGCAGGGTGCAGTGGTTCACGCCTCTAATCCTAGCGCTTTGGGAGGTCAAGGTGAGTGAATTTCTTGAATCCAGGAGTTGAGACCAGCCTAGATAATATGGCGAGATCTCATCTCTACCAAAACTTACAAAATTAGTCAGGCATGGTGGCATGAGCCTGTGGTCCCAGCTACTCAGGAGACTGAGGTGAGAGGATCACTCCGGCCCAGGAGGTCAAGGATGCAGTGAGCTGTGTTCATACCACTGCACTCCAGCCTGGGCAACAGAGCAAGATGCTGTCTAAAAAAAAAAAAAAAACCAAAAAAAAAGGAAAAAAACATGTATATGACAAGGAAGAAAAAAAAAATCCTGGGAATTTTTTTAAAGAGACATCAGATTTTTAAAAAGAAATTAAATAAAGAGACATGACAACCAATTGCAATGAATGATGCTTAATTGTAAATTGGATGGGGGGGGAAACAATTTTAAGGCTGCTCTACTCAATGTTTGGTCCCAAGAACCTATGAGCTTATTAGAAATTCAGAGCCTCAGGCTCCAGCCCAGATATACTGAATCAGACTGCAGTTTAAACAAGATTGTCAGATGATTCCTATGCATACTAAATTTTGAGGAAGCACTGCTATTAAAAGAATTATTGCATAATTAGGAAAATATGATACAGATTGAATATTACACATTGCTGATTCTATCAATGTTAAATTCCCTATATATGATAGTCATGTGTGGTTATATAGAAGAATGCCCTTGAACTTAGAAGGTACATGCTGAAGTATTTAGCAATGAAATGTGAGGATATTTGCAACTAACTCCCAAATGGTTCCAAGAAAAACAAAAATTTAGAAATGTGTATTTGTACCTTATATGCAGATATGTAAATACAGTAAAGAGCAAAGAGAAAGTAAATGTGACAAAATGTTAATTGGTGAAGATAGGTGAAGAATACATGGAGAGCTAGTGTTCACTGAACTATTCTTGCAAATTTTCTGTAAGTTACAAAATGTCTTTAAAAGTTGAGAGGAAAACAAAAGTATAATGAAGCATTAGTTTAATTGGTGGTCTAAGTGGTGACTGAGAATTGTTTTGTTTTTTGGTGGTGGTGGTTCTAAGCTCCCCAGGTAATTCTAACGTGGAGCCAGAACTGAGAGCCTGTGGGTGAGACAAACATCAGATGGGGTATCTGGGCTTCTGAGCTTCATGTGATTTAAGAGAACAAGTTTCAGAAAAGGGAGGGAAATATAAATTGAGAAAGAGAAAAGAAACCGTATTTAATGGAAGTACATGTAACGCAGAAGTGCTAGAATGTCTCACTCTATACTGTAAATTAAAGGGGAAAGGCAGTCTTCTATTAAATACAAAAAACTTTAATAGATTTGAAAAGAACTCTATTGAGTAGAGTGGAATAGAAGTAGCCCCTCAGAAGGCAGAAGGCAGATCAGGAGGTCTGATGCATTGGTCATTCAAATGACAAAATGTATTGGAGTATACTTTAAATGTCATGTCTGATTTTTGTGATATTCTTCTTCTTCTTCTTTTTTTTTTTTTTTTTTTTAGAGACAGAGTCTCGCTGTCGCCCAGGCTGGAGTGCAGTGGCACCATCTGAGCTCACTGCAAGCTCCACCTCCCGGGTTCACGCCATTCTGCTGCCTAAGCCTCCCGAGTAGCTGGGACTACAGGCGCCCGCGACCACGCCCGGCTAATTTTTGTATTTTCTTTTTTTTTTTTTTTTTTTTTTTTTTTTAGTAGAGACGGGGTTTCACCGGGTTAGCCAGGATGGTCTCGATCTCCTGACCGTGTGATCCGCCCGTCTCGGCCTCCCAAAGTGCTGGGATTACAGGTTTGAGCCACCGCGCCCGGCCTAATTTTTGTATTTTCAGTAGAGACGGGTTTCACCGTATGAGCCAGGATGGTCTGGATTTCCTGGCCTTGTGATCCGCCCGCCTTGGCCTCCCAAAGTGCTGGGATTAGAGGCGTGAGCCATCGCGCCCAGCGGAGATACTTTTAGAGTCAGACGGAACTATGTTTGAATTCAGAAACTGCCACTTATGAGAGGTATTATCTTGCCTAAGATACTTGGCCTCTATGGACCTCATTTTCTTCATCTGTAAAACCGGGAGACTAACTGTATCTATTGGGCCAGTGTTTATGATTAGATAAAATTCGGCCTGAAAAGTACTCAGCATAGCAGTGCCACAGGGAATACACTTAACAGATTATTCTAAAACACTGGGTATGCGATTTTCTAATCTCTTATAACTCCACTTCATTTTTTAAAAGTCACAATTAAACTGCAAGTGTATACAGTCCTAAAAAGCAAAATGTGGAGCCCTTAAACATGACTAACAAATGTTAAGTCTGAAGAAGTAATATTTGAGTTCCTGCATTTTTTTTTTTTGTAGGTTTTGATGCTCTTTGGACCTCCTATGAGAATAGACGCAGTATGTAGTCAGGATGAAGAATCTGCCACCCAACACAAATTACACCGGGGGCTACCATTTGGTGTGCTATGGCATTTTCTTAACCCCATTCTTCCTTCCCCAGAGAGGAAAGAACTAAACTGAAGAACTTTTATCCTTCTAACCATTATGAATTACCTTTTTTTCTAAAACACACACACACACACACAAATTAGTCTGCGTGTACTGACTTTTCAAGACTTCAAATAAAAGGCAGATAATAAACACAGAGGCTAGACATTCTAAAGAAAGCTGACCAAAGTTTAATTTAAAGTGGCCAAATCAGTTGTCCAAGAGATCACTGGACACTGACCTAGAATAAATAAAAATCAAATGATCCCATTCAATTGTTCATTACAGGATAAAGTGGCAACTAGCCAAGGAAAGATGAGTAATTTCCATGTTCAAGCTAGCTCCTGTGTTTGGAACAAATTTTCCTTCAGCAAAATATAAAAACTTTTTTTTAAAACAATAGCTTGTCTAAGAGAGTATATAACCTCTAATGTATACCATAGGAGAAAGAATAAGTGCCTGCCAGGCTTGCAAAGAAAGTCCAAACTGTACTCAGAAAATGTCTAGGGAATTTTTATGGTAAATAATAACAGAATTATGTTTTCTTGCATAAACCAATTCTTAATTGGTTTAGCACCTATTTGCTTTTAAACTTAGAAATGATAACCAGAAAGATTATGTTCTCTTTTAAAATTCTATGGTTTATAAATACATAAATAAAATATCTTCTAAAAGAGTCCAAAACCTTTTAAAATTCACTAGCAGATTGAAGTTTAAATTGCAAAAAGAGTAACTGGCAGTTTTATACCCCCAGACAAAAAAATGTAGGACTCCTGATAATTGCACTTAGTGCTTAAAGATAACATACAATGGCAAATCATATAATAAGAAATTGCCTTTGGCAAGTGCCTTATACCGGAAGAGCACAGCTGGTGATTTAGACAGCACTGCTGTGGATCCAGCTCACCTACTTAATATGGACTATGTGACAGATCTCAATTCATCAAGCAGAAGTCTTAAAGCTTCACAGGTTGCACATTTAAATATCTAAATTTTATCTTATTTTAGCCTGAGAGAAAATTACACACATTGTACAATGTTCTGTATGAACCTATATTTAGCCAGTTACAATTTGCTATGAAATGGTTTGTAATAACCCCACTCTAAATTTATCAATTAATCATATGCATTTGCTGACACTCATAAAGGTGGATATTCACAAAGGTATTACTTTATAATTTAATCTTTGGTCTGCCCGGAATCAAATTATACCTTCTGAGGTATTGAAATATTTCCAAATAAAGAGGCAATGCAGTAGTTCAATACGTATTTCAACTGAGCTTGTTAGTTTATCTACAGTCTGGAAAGTGAATCCTTTTCCCTAGAGTACAGAAATGTGTCAAACAGAGGGAAAATAGTTACAGATTTAACATACATAAATGCCACTCAGGGATTCCCGGAGTAGAACCGGCCACTATGTGAGAGCCAATACTATGTGGCTATGTTAGGTGCTCAAGATTTTTCAGTGAACAAAATAAAAATTCTTGCTCTTATGGTACTTTCATTCTATAGGAAGGAGTCACACAACAAACAATAGACATATTAAACAAGTAAATTATATTGTATCTGAGAAATCATTGGGGATATGGCAATGAGAAACTAGGCAAAGAAGTTTGGAAGTGTGTAAGGCATGCATGGGAAAGCTGACTACATTTCAAATACAGTGTTCAGAATAGTCTTATGTAAAACGTAATATTTTAGCAAGGCTGTGAAGAAATAAAGAAGTTAGCCATGAAGATATTGAGGGAAGAGTGTTTTGCACAAAGACCCTAAAGCAGGAACATGCTAACATACGCTAGGTAAAGCAAGTATACAGTGTGATTGGAGTAGGGCAAGCAAGCATACGGGTGAGTGATATAGTTTCACTATGTCCCCACCCAAATTTCATCTTGAATTGTAACTTCCCAAATTCTCACATATGGTGGAAGGAACCTGGTGGGAGGTAATTGAATCATGGGGGTGGGTCTTTCCTGTGCTGTTCTCATGATAGTGAATAAGTCTCACGAGACCTGACGGTTTTAAAAACAAGAGTTTTCCTGCACAAGCTCTCTCTCTTTGCCTGCTGCCGTACATGTAAGATGTGACTTGCTCCTCCTTGTCTTCCACCATGATTGTGAGGCCTCCCCAGCCATGTGGAACTGTAAGTCCATTAAACCTCTTTCTTTTGTAAATTGCCCAGTCTCAAGTGTCTTTATCAGCAGCGTAAAAATGGACTAATACAGTAAACTGGTACCAATAGAGTGGAGCACTGCTGGAAAGATACCCAAAAATGTGGAAGCAACTTTGGAACTGGGTAATAGGAAGAGGTTGGAACAGTTTGGAGGTCTCAGAAGAACACAGAAAAATGTGGGAAAGTTTGTAACCTCCTAGATACTTGTTGAATGGCTTTGACCAAAATGCTGATAAAGATATGGACAATGAAATCCAGACTGAGGTGGTCTCAGATAGAGATGAGGAACTTGTTGGAAACTGGAGCAAAGGTGACTTTTACTAAGTTTTAGCGAAGAGACTGGCAGCACTTTGCCCCTTCCCTAGAGATTTGTGGAACTTTGAATTTAAGAGAGATGATTTAAGGTATCTGGCAGAAGAAATTTCTAAGCAGCAAAGCATTCAGGATGTGACTTGGGTGTTTTTAAAGGCATTCAGTTCTAAAAAGAAAACAGAGCTTAAAAGTTTGGAAGATTTGCAGCCTGACAATGAGATATAAAAGAAAATCCTATTTTCTGAGGGGAAATTCAAGCCAGCTGCAGAAATTTTCATAATTAACAAGAAGCCAAATGTTAATCCCCAAGATAATGGGGAAAATGTCTCCAGTGTATGTCAGGGACCTTCATGGCAGCCCCTCTTATCACAGGCCCAGAGACCTAGGAGGACAAAATGGTTTCATGGGCTAGGCCCAGGGTCCCCATGCTGTGTGCAGCCTATGGAGTTGGTGCCCTGTGTCCCAGTCACTCCAACATGGCTGAAAGGGGCCAAGGTACAGCTCAGGCCGTGGTTTCAGAGGGTGCAAGCCCCAAGTCTTGGCAGCTTCCATGTGGT
This sequence comes from Macaca fascicularis, assembly GCF_037993035.2. Lineage (NCBI taxonomy): Eukaryota > Metazoa > Chordata > Mammalia > Primates > Cercopithecidae > Macaca > Macaca fascicularis. The sequence continues at coordinate 94,952,387 of NC_088385.1, forward strand.
GTTGAGACTGCAAGAGCACAGAATTTAAGAACTGGGGTTTGAGAACCTCTGCCTAGATTTCAGAGGGCATATGGAAATGCCTGAATGCCCAGGCAAAAGCCTGTTGCAGGGGCAGGGCACTCATGAAGAACCTCTGCTAGGGCAGTTTGGAAGGAAAACGTGGAGACAGCACTGCCACACAAAGTCCCTACTGGAGCACTGCTTAGTGGAGCTGTGAGAAGAGGGCCACTGTCCTCCAGACCAGAATGGTAGATTCACCAACAGCTTGAACCATGTGTCTGGAAAAGCCACAAACAACACCAGCCAATGAAAGCAGCCAGGAGCAGGGGCTATACTCTGCAAAGCCACAGGGGCAGAGCAGCCCAAGACCATGGGAACCCACTTTTTGCTTCAGTGGGACCTGGATGTGAGACCTGGAGTCAAAGGAGATCATTTTGAGCTTTAAGATTTGTCTGCCTGCTGGATTTTGGACTTGCATGAGGCCTGTAGCCACTTTGTTTTGGTTAATTTCTCCCATTTGGAATGTCTGTATTTACCCAATGCCTGTAACCCCATTGTATCTAGGAAGTAACTAGCTTGCTTTTGATTTTACAGGATCATAGGCAGAAGGGACTTGCCTTGTCTCAGATGAGACTTTGAACTGTGGACTTTTGAGTTAATGTTAAAATGAGTTAAGACTTTTGGGGAATGTTGGGAAGGCATTATTGGTTTTAAATGTGAGGATATGAGTTCGGGAGGGGTCAGGAATGGAATGATATGGTTTGGCTGTTTCCCTACCCAAATCTCATCTTGAATTGTAACTCCCACAATTCCCACCTGTTGTGGGAGGAACTCAATGGGAGGCAATTGAATCATGGGGGCAGGTATTTCCCATGCTGTTCTCGTAATAGTGAATAAGTCTCATGAGATCTGACAATTTCAAAAAGAGGAGTTTCCCTGCACAAACTCTCTTTCTTTTCCTGCTGCCATCCATATAAGATGTGACTTGCTCCTCCTTGCCTTCCTCCAGGATTGGGAGGCCTCCCCAGCCATGTGGAACTGTAAGTCCATTAAATTTCTTTCTTCTGTAAATTGCCCAGTCTTGGGTATGTCTTTATCAGCAGTGTAAAATCAGACTAATATAGTGTGGTAGAAAATTTCAGAGAGTTAACAGGGCACCAGATAAAATAGAGTCTCTTGTTATATTTGGGAGTCACTGACATGTGGATCATATTCAAAATCATAAGGCCAGATGAGACTACCAAGAAAGTAAATAGAGAAAAAAAGAACCAAGAACTAATTCCTAAAACACTGCACATGCAAGAGATTGGGGAAAAGAGGAAGAAGAACCTGGGGAAAGTGGTAACATAGCATTAGGAAGGAAGAAGAAAAACAAAGAGACCAAGGTTGAAACGAAAGAGAAAAAATGTTAAATACAGTTGGAGAGAAGGGTAGGTCACCCACAAAGGGAAGTCCATCAGGCTAACAGTGAACCTTTCAGAAGAAACCTTACAAGCCAGAAAAGATTGGAAGCCTACATTCTACATTCTTAAAGAAAAAATAATTCCATCCGAGAATATCACATCCAGGCAAACTAAGTTGCATAAGTGAAGGATAAATAAAATCATTTGCAGACAAGCAAATGCTGAGGGAATTTTTTACCACCAGACATGCCTTACAAGAGGCCCTGAAAGATAACACTAAATATGGAAAGGAAAGACAGCTACCAGTACCTACAAAAACACATTTAAGAACACAGACCAGTGACACTATAAAGAAACCACACAAACAAGTCTGCATAAAAACCAGTTAACGACATGATGAGAAGATCAAATCCACACATATCAATGTAACCTTGAATGTAAAGGAGCTAAATGTACCAATTAAAAGGCACAGAGTGGCAAGCTGGAAAAGAAGCAAGACCCACTAGTATGCTGTCTTCAAGACACCTGTTGCACATATTATATCATGATACCCATAGGCTCAAAATAAAGAAATTGTGAAAAATCTACCAAGCAAATGGAAAACAGAAAATATCAGGGGCTGCAATCTTAATTTCAGGCCAAAGAGACTTAAACCAACAAGATTAAAAAACATAAAGAAACACATTATACAATGGTAAAGGGTTCAATTCAACAAGAAGACCTAACTATCCTAAATATATACACATCCAACACAAGAGCACCCAGATCCATAAAGCAAGTTCTTAGAGACCTACAAAGAGACTTAGATTCCCATACCATAATAGTGGGAGACTTCAACACCCCACTGACAGCAGTAGACAGATTGTCAATGCAGAAAAGCAGAGATATTCAGGACCTAAACTCAAAACTTGACTAAATGGATTTAACAAACATCTACAGAACTCTCCACTTCAAAACAACAGAATATAGATTCTTCTCATCATCACATGACATATACTCCAAAATTGACCATACATTTCGACATAAAACAATACTCAGCAAATTTAAAAACAAAAAACGAAAAACAAAAAACTGAAATCATACCAACCATGCCCTCAGGCCACAGCACAATAAAAATAGGAATCAATACTAAGAAAATCACCACTACCATACAATTACATGGAAATTAAACAACCTGCTGTTGATTGACTTTTTGGTAAACAATGAAATTATGGCAGAAATCAAGAAATTCTTTGAAACTTATGAGAACAGATACAACATACCAGATTCTCTGAGATACAGCTAACTCAGTGTTAAGCAGGGAAGTTTATAGCACTAAATAGGCTAAATGACCTATAGTATTAAAAACACTAAATGACTATATCAAAAAGACCTCAAATTAACAACGTAGCATCACAACTAGAAGAACTAGAGAAGCAAGAGAATATCAACCCTAAAACTGGCAGAAGACAAGAAATTACCAAAATTAGAGCTGAACTGAAGGAAATGGAGACACAAAAAGCCATATAAAAGACCAGCAAATCCAGGAGTTGATTTTTTGAAAAAAATTAATAAGAAAGATAGACTGCTACCTAGACTAATAGAGACGAAAAAAAGAGAAGATCCAAGTAAACACAATTAGAAATAACAAAGGGAGGCCAGGTTCAGTGGCTCATGCCTATAATCCCAGCACTTTGGGAGGCCAAGGCAGGCAGATAACTTGAGGCCAGGAGTTCGAGATCATCCTGGCCAACATCGTGAAACCCAGTCTCTACTAAAAATACAAAAATTAGTCAGGCATGGTGGTACATGCTTGTTATCCCATCTACTTGGGAGGCTGAAGCAGGAGAATCATTTGAACCCTGGAGACAGAGGTTGCAGTGAGCCAAGAAAAAAAAAAAGACAAAGGGAACATTACCACCGACACCACAGAAATACAAAAACCTATCAGACACTACTATGAACACCTCTATGGGAACAAACTAGCAAATTTAGAAGAAATGAATATATTCCTAAACACATGCAACCTCCCAAGACTGAACAAGGAAGAAACTGAAACCCTGAAGAGACCAATACTGAGTTCTATAAATGTATAAGAAAAAGCCTACCAAGCAAAAAAACAAAAACAAACAAAAAAAAACCAACCCCAGGGCCAGATTCATAGCCAAGTTATATCAGATTTATAAAGAAAAGCTGGTGCCATTCCTACTGAGACTATTTCAAAAAACTGAGGATGAGGGACTCCTCCCTAACTCATTCTATGAGGCCAGCATCATTCTGATACCAAAACATGGCAGAAACAAAACCAAAAAACAAACAAACAAACAAAAATGCCAATATTCTCAATGAACACAGATGCCAAAATCCTCAACAAAATACTAGCAAATCAAATTCAGCAGCACATCAAAAAGCTGATCCATCATGATGAAGTATGCTATATCCCTGGGATTCAAGATTGGTTCAACAAACACAAATCAATAAATGTGACTGATTACATAAACAGAACTAAAAATAAAAACCGTATTGAGAAATGATTATCTCAATAGATGCAGAAAAGGCTTTTAATAAAATTCAACATCCCTTCATGTTAAAAACCCTCAGTAAGCTAGGAATTGAATAAACATACTTCAAAATAATAAGAGCCATCTATATAAAACCCAGAGCTTATATCAGACTGAATAAGCAAAAACTGGAAGCATTCCCCCTTGAAAAAATGGAAGAAGACAAGTATATACTCTCTCACCACTCCTATTCAACATAGTATTCAAAGTCCTGGTCAGATCAACCAGGTAAGAGAAAGAAATAAAAGGCATCCAAATAGGAATCAAGGAAGTCAAATTATCCCTGTTTGCAGATGACATAATTCTATATCTAGAAAACCTCATAGTCTCTGCCCAAAAGTTCTTTGATCTGATAAGCAACTTCAGCAAAAGTTTAGGATACAAAATTAACATACAAATATCAGTAGCATTCCTATACACCAACAACATCCAAGCCAAGAGTCAAATCAGGAACGCAATTCCATTAATAACTGCCACAAAAAGAATAATATACCTAGGGATACAGCTAACCAGAGAGGTGAAAGATCTCTACAATGAGAATTACAAAACACTGCCCAAAGAAAGCAGAGATGATGCAAATGAATGGAAAAACATGCCATGCTCATGGATAGGAATAATCAACATCATTAAAATGGCAATGATGCCCAAAGAAATTCACAGATTTGATGTTATTTCTATCAAACTACCAATGACATTCTTCACAGAATTAGAAAAATATATTTTAAAATTAATATGAAACCCAAAAGGAGCCCAAAGAGCTAAGGCAATCTTAAAGCAAAAAGAACAAAGAGGGAGGCATCATGTTACCCAACTTCAAACTATACTACAGGGCTACGGTAACCAAAACGGCATGATAATGGCACAAAAAAGACACATAGACCAATGGAATAGAATAGAAAGTGTAGAAATAATGCCTCACAACCTACAACACACCTACAACCATCTAATCTTTGACAAAGGTGACAAAAATAAGAAACAGGGAGAGGACTCCCCACTCAATAAATGATGCTGGGATAACTGGCTTGCCATATATAGAAAATGGAAACTGAAACCCTACCTTATACCACATACAAAAATTAACTCAAGATAAAGACTTCAATGTAGGCCGGGTGCGGTGACTTATGCCTGTAATCCCAGCACTTTGGGAAGTTGAGGTGGGCGGATCACAAGGTCAGAAGATTGAGACCGTCCTGATCAACATAGTGAAACCCCATCTCTACTATAAAAAAAAAAAAAAAAAAAAAAAAGCCAGGCATGCTGGCATGCCCCCGCCTGTAATCTCAGCTACCTGGGAAGCTGGGGCAGGGGAATCACTTGAACCCAGGAGGGAGAGGTTGTAGTGGGCCGAGATCTCACCATTGCACTCCAGCCTGGCAACAGAGTGAGACTCCATCTCAAAAATAAACAAATAAATAAACAAATAAATAAATAAAATTTTAAAACAATTTTAAAAAGACTTATATGTAAAACCTAAAACTATAAAAACCCTGGAAGATAACCTAGGAAATACCATTCTGGACATAGGACATGGCAAAGATTTCATGACAAAGATGCCAAAAGCAATTGCAATAAAAAAGTTAACAAAAAGGATTTAATTAAACTAAAGAGCTTCTGCACAGCAAAAGAAACTATCAACAGAGTAAGCAGACAACCTACAGAATGAGAGAAAATATTTGCAAACTATGTATCCAACAAAGGTCTAATATCCAGAATTTATAAAGGACTTAACAAGCAAAAAACTAACAACTTTATTAAAAAGTGGGCAAAGAACACGAACACTTTTCAAAAGAAGACATAAATGTGGCCAAAAGCATATGAAAAAATGCTCAACATCACTAATCATTACAGAAACACAAATCAAAACCATAATGAGTTACTACCTCATAACAATAAGAATGGCTATTTATTAAAAAGTCAACAAATAACAGATGCTGGTGAGGTTACAGAGAAAAGGGAACACTTATATACTGCTGGTAGGAATGTAAATTGATCCAGCCACTATGCAAAGCAATGTAGCAATTATTTGAAGAACTTAGAAGAGAATTACCATTTGACCCAGCAATCCTATTATTGGGTATATACACACAGGAACATAAATCATTCTACTATAAAGACATATGTACGTGTGTGTTCATCACAGCACTATTCGCAATAGCAAAGACATGGAATCAACCTAAATGCCCATCAATGGTAGATTAAATAAAGGAAATATGGTATATATATGCCATGGATTACTACACAGCCATAAAAAATAATGAGATCGTGTCCTTTGCAAGAACATTGATGGAGCTAAAGACCATCATCCTTAGCAAACTAATGCAGAAAAAAAATCCAAATGCCACATGTTCTTACTTACAAGTGGGAGTTAAATGATAACACATGAACCCAAAGAGAGGGACAACAGATACTGGGTACTGGGGCCTAATCGAGGGTGGAGGCTGGTAGGAGGGAGAGGATCAGAAAAAATACTTATCAGGTACTATGCTTATTATCGAGGTGATGAAATTGTCTGTACACCAAATCCCCATGACACACAGTTTACCTATATAGCAATCCTGCACATGTACCCCAGAACCTAAAATAAAAGTTAAAGAAAAAAAAAGAAAGAAAAATGAAGAGAATGTGTCCTGCAAGCTGGATAGGAAAATTATGTCAAGAAGGAAGGGGTGATTAAATGTGTCAAATCCTGCTCATGGTTCAAGTTATGTAAGGACTAGGAATTGGCCACTGGATTTAATAATGTGTATGTGACAGTTGAAAGGAGTGAATAAGCCTGATTTGCATGGGATTAAGAAATAATTGGGGGAGGATTTGGTGACCACAATAATAAATAATTGCTTTGAGGAGAACTATTGCAGTGGGAAGAAACATGGGGTAGTAGCTTGTAAGAGAATAGATCAAAATGGAGAATTCCTTAAATAATTAAATAAATACATGTTTGTATGGTGACAGGAAGAGTGAATAATGCTTATGCAGAAAAAGAGGGGGAAGAATCATTAGATCAATGTCTTAGAGTAGAAAAGAGAAGGCAATATCTACTTACCAAGTGGAAGGATAGGCTTAGACAGGAGTATGGATGATTCATGGTAAGAGCAGGGAAGAAGTAAGTACTGATGCTACTAGGTGGGTAGATGTAGTGACAGAAAACTGCAGAAGTTATCTTCTTATTAAACGTTTCTCAGTTTGTAAGACATAAGGTCATCATCAGAGAAGAAGAGGCAATGGAGGTTTAAGGAGAGGAAAGGAAGTATAAAAAGCAGTTTGGAAGAATAGGAATGAACTGGGGGAGTACCATGCAGTGTTATTGGCAGTCAGCAGTAAGGGCTCATTTGAGGTTTGTGATCATGAATTTAACCCAACCAGCATGGTTGTATATTTTTCTGCAAACACAAAAATTAGCTGAGTGTGGCAGTGTATTCCTGTAATCCCAGCTACTCAGGAGGCTGAGGCAGGAGAATTGCTTGAACCCGGAAGGCGGGGGCTGCAATGAGCTGAGATCGCACCACTGCACTCCAGCCTGGGCGACAGAGTGAGACTCTGTCTCAAAAAACAAACAACAAACAAACAAACAAAAAAACATTCCATCAGAAAAACTTGGTGGCCATAGAAGGAAAGTAGAGTAGTTACAAGCATCAGGGAAACCTAATAGCCCCAACTTCTTCAGCAAGGTTCTTACCATTCACTGGTTTACACTGTGGTGTCTTCTGTATCCATTTCCCAGAACCGAATTTAAGGTACATCACATGGTAGAGTCTCAGTACCATTTAGTTAGACTGAATTGTGCCACAGCTTTTGTAGCAATGGCATTGCATTTTCTCCACAATTAAAGTGTTAGAAAGAACCATCAGACACAGCTGTCCTACTAGAAGCAAGAGTGTGTAACCCAGATCATTCCCTTGCTCTCTCCACCTACCAGACAACTTTCTGCACAATCACAGAGATCACCAGTGAAGGCATGACCTCCAATCTTGGCTTCAGTTGTGTGATACTTTGCTAAGACACAGCCTCTTTCTATTTAGTGAGGTCAGTAGCTGTCTTACTTTTCATATGAATAAAATTCTTTTTAGATACACATAGAGAAAGTTTAACTTGCTCTTTGTTCACTTCATCTTGTTAGTTACTTAATGGTTCATTCTAAACTTTCTCTCATCTCATGTAGAATCATTCCAAATTACCCATTGGCTACTAAATTGCATTGCTCAACTTGTCATACTTTTTTTTTTTTTTTTTTTTTTTTTTTGAGACTGAGTCTCGCTCTGTCGCCCAGGCTGGAGTGCAGTGGCGCGATCTCGGCTCACTGCAAGCTCTGCCTCCTGGGTTCACACCATTCTCTTCCCTCAGCCTCCCGAGTAGCTGGGACTACAGGTGCCTGCCACCATGCCCAGCTAATTTTTTGTATTTTTAGTAGAGATGGGGTTTCACCGTGTTAGCCAAGATGGTCTCGATCTCCTGACCTCATGATCCACCCACGTCGGCCTCCCAAAGTGCTGGGATTACAGGAGTGAGCCACCACGCCCGGCCATTGTCATACTTTTTAAATGTGTCATTCTATGCTGCTACTCCAAAACAAGATTAGAATATGGTATGTCCATGTTATTCAAAAAATGTACTCACTGCTACTTGGTGGCAAAAATAATCCATTGATATTTCGAGGTTTGCTGTGATAAAAGATACAGCTGATCTTCACACAACCAAGAGGCTGAGTTTCCCAGAAGCATGAAATGCTGCAGTTTTGCTAGATAAAAGGAGATTGGGGGAAATGTAATGATCAGATGCCATATTCACAACAAATACAATGTGCTGCAATACAGCACAATGACACAAAAACGGTTACAGTTAACTGATTTAGGATCATGTGTGTTTTCCAGCTTTCAGTGTTTCTAAGCCCTGCTATTCAAAAGATGCAATGGGTATTTCTAAAACATGTTCCTCCATTAAGTTGAAAAAATTGCAAAATGCCTAAAATCAAATAGTAGATGGAAGAATGATTTCTTCCCTATTGTTTTGTAAAAGTATAATTCAGCATTATTGAAGGGAAATGCTTTTTAACAAAAATGATGATGCTAAGTAATTCTACCTGCATTTCCATGTGTCTAAATCTGCAAAGTGGATCTAAACATTTCCTCTCTCTCCATAATGAGCACACAGTGTCACTGCCAAGGGCCTCTTCACAGTGTCGGAATCGGCACTGGGAACCCTAAAAGAAAAAGTAAACAGTGTAGAAAGCTCAATATGTTGACATTAGTGTTTAACAAGAATAGGTCGCTAATTAGTTAAAGAAAATACAAGTAGATTAAATTAGAATCACAAAGATATACACTATCAATTTTAGACCATAAGTCTAAATTTTAGCAAATTAGTCTAACTTTCGTGAAAAAGCAACAAGATAATCTAATGATTAAATAGTACAACATGCCACAAATCACTGATAAAATGCTACTTTTTGTTATTCATTAATCCATATGGTTCACTAAGAATAGAGATATAAGAATCCAGTGACACTTTGATCACAATTCAGTGACAGAACAACTTAATTTCTCGTTCTGAAGAAAGCCCAGATAAAACTTTTAAGAATCCCTACCTATATTCTAATTGTGAAAATGGTTTCTATTAATCAATCGTTTTATTAGATCATCTGTTTTCTCAATCTATGGAGATACTGTTAAGTTTTTATGGAGCTTAAAATTTAAGTTATTGTGGAATTTTAATTATTATATTATGATGTACTACATTAAATATATGTGCTTTGTGCCTTTGGCTTAGAAAGATAAACAATTGCCTATACATATACTTACTGACTTCTTCATATGCCAACAAAAGTAGATGTGGATTGTTTCAATGGGCTGCTAATACTTCTTAAAAATTCTATGTTCTTTTAAACGCAAACACACAGTTGGTAAAAACTACAAGCCCCTGTTGTGTGGGAAGAGAGGTGGGTAACATTCTTCCCTCTTTTGACACATGCTCCACGGTTGTTCTTTATCTTTTATCTCTCTCCTACTTTCATATTCACTCTCTCCCCCTTGTTAAAGTAGATTCATGTACTCTCACAGCACGGGTTTATGGGCAGGGGTTTTCAAGTCAATAAACTGGTATTTGAAAGTCTGGGCTCCACTACTTGCCCATTGTCCCAAAGTTAATACTTAACTCATCCTCTCTGTACTTTAGTTTTCTCATCTGTGTACAGGAAATAAAAAAATACTTTCCTCACAAGTTAGCTGCAAAAATGATGTGATACAAGGTATTGTGAGCTATTATTATTATTTATTCATTTAATTATTTACTGGTAACTTACTCATTAGTCACTGTACTAAGTATTTGAGGATACAGCAGTGAAATAGACAAAACGCTCTGCCCACCTGGGACATGAAATCTGTTATTATTCTTTATTATCCTAGCATTTAATTTAACAGGTAATATAAATGAATCTAATTTCTGTGGCCAGAGAGGTTGAGTCCATTCAGGTTTCCTAACAGAGAGGAAACACTTGAAACCAGACATAACATATTTTTCGCTGGATTATTTCTTGCATGAGCACGAAGCTCCAAATATTGAGTTTCTACTTTTATCTGGTTTTATTAAGATCCATTCATCCTAATACGTTGGAGGAATTATCAGTTTTTCCCATTTAACTTTATAAACTTTATGTGGCCAATTTGTTTATATTAATTATTTTCTTTTTTATGATATTTAAATATTTGTTGTTACTTAGACTTTTGACAGAGGAAAATTCAGTAATTGGGTAAATAAATTTCAAATAGGAAAACAGATTTATTACAATAAGTTTGACAGTTACCTGAATTCAACTATTTGAATTTATAATGACTGGAATCGTATTAACTAAAACAATATCTTATAACATATAACGTTTCAATATTAGGAATTTAATGTCTCAAGGTGCCATAACATAGGCAAAAGTGCCACATGAAGATTCAAAAGCTATATGCATGTAACTGGCATATATAAGGGTAGTTTCAAACAAATAATAATTTTAAATTATCTCAGATTTCTTCAGAGAAATTTAGTATGTCAAAAATACATGCTAGGCTTTTACTCCAGATTTTACATATATAAGATATCTTGCAAGAAAATAGTAAATTTTGGCTCAGCAATGCAAGTTATTGCCATATCGTCCTTCATTCTACTCAAATTAATAATGTGAAGTACTGTCAGTTGTACAATATTTACCTTTATGCATGTGGAATTAAAAAAGAAATAGCAGTCATTCCCAACTTCTGCCATTTTCAACTCTCTTGCTGCTAATCCAATGTTTGTTTTTTTTTTTTTTTTGAAAAATATATATGAATTGCAGGAATGCAAATACAAAAACTATCAGTGTGTAAAGGGGGAAAAATAATTTCTTTTCCACAGTCTTTCAGGCTATCAGTAGTATTCCTTTAAAACTGACCTCCTGTTGACAGTATATTACACAATAGATAATTCTTAAACAAATTTAAATTAGAAGATACCTTCTCTAGCTTTGCAGAAATGTTGAAAGTGGTTGCTAGTAAGCACACAAACTCAAACTTCTAGAATTTTCCTCATTGTTACCTAATCCATTGTTTGCTCATCATAAATGACCTCACATGTAACTGTAGGTCAATGTTCACTCAGGTGAACTATAGTTTTCTTACTCAGTTTTAGCATATTAACTAAAAAGGACTAGCAAAAACAAAATAGCATATTTTAATCTTTCAATGTTCTGGTTGAATATGGACTATAAACTAGTTTATACTTTTATAATAGAAAGTGATAAGTATTTCAGAAGTAAACAACTATTTCTAAATTTTTCTTTCTATAGAGGGTTTGGTGATAACACTAAAAATTTGACATAGGTAAATGAAATACTCATATTCTAAGATAATAAAAAAATTATTTCAATATGTACTCTCTGCTATCCATTGATTTGGGAAAAATCATATTCAAATTGTGATATATTAATAGCTACCTGAAAATATATTGGGCTACTTACTCATAGCCAGATTCCATTTATTTTTCATCCATCATAAAAAGAGAAATATCTTCTTCCTATAGCAGAAAGATTCCAGAGTGCTTGAAGGTTTTGAGAATTTGTTGAACACAAGTGAAATACTCTGATTCCCAGAATGAAACATTTAAATCAGCAGTTATTGATATGTTCCTCTTAGTATCTTTAATCAAAGAATTAAAACCTAGCAGAAATTAATAAAAAATATTCATCATAAATGTATCAGTCCGTTTTCATGCTACTGATAAAAACATACCCAACTGGGAAGAAAAAGGGGTTTAATTGGACTTACAGTTCCACATGGCTGGGGAGGCCTCAGAATCATGGCAGGAGGTGAAAGGCATTTCTTACACTGCGGTGGCAAGAGAAAATGAGGAGAAAGCAAAGACAGAAACCCCTGATAATCCCATCAGATCTCATGAGACTTATTCACTATCGTGAGATTAGCATGGGAGAGACCCGTCACCATGATTCAATTACCTCCCCCTGTCTCCCTCCCACAACATGTGGGAATTCTGGGACATACAATTTAAGTTGATAATTGGGTGGAGACAGAGCCAAACCATATCATTCCACCACTGGCCCCTCCAAACTTCAAGTCCTCACATTTCAAAACTAATCATGCCTTCCCAACAGGACCCCAAAGTCTTAACTCATTTCAGCATTAATCCAAAAGTCCACAGTCCAGAGTTTCATCTGAGACAAGGCAAATTCCTTCTACTTATGAGTCTGTAAAATCAAAAACAAGTTAGTTATTTCCTAGATACAACGGGGGTACAGGTATTGGGCAAAGCCACTCCAAGTGGGATAAATTGGCCAAAACAAAGGAGTTACAGGCCCCATGCATGTCCAGAATCCAGCAGGGCAGTCAAATTTTAAAGCTCCAAAATGATCTCCTTTGATTCTAGGTCGCACATCCAGGTCATGTGGATGCAAAAGGTGGGTTCCCATGGTCTTGGGCAGCTCTGCCCCTGTGGCTTTGCAGGGTACAGTCTCTGTCCTGGCTGCTTTCACAGGCTGGCATTAAGTGTCTGTGGCTTTTCCAGGTGCACGGTGCAAGCTGTCAGTGGAGCTACCATTCTGGGATTTGGAGGATAGTGGCCCTCTTCTCACAGCTCCACTAGGCAGTGCCCCAGTAGCGACTCTGTGTCAGGGCTCCAGCCCACATTTCCCTTCCACACTGCCTTAGCAGGGGTTCTCCATGAGGTCTCCACCTCTGCAGCAAACTTGCCTGAGCATCCAGGTGTTTCCATACATCTTCTGAAATCTAGGTGGAGGTTCCCAAACCTCAATTCTTGCCTTCTGTGCTCCTGCAGGCTCAACACCACGTGGAAGCTGCCAGCTTGGGGCTTGCACCTTCTGAAGCCACAGCTCGAGCTCTATGTTGACCCCTTTCAGCCATGGCTAGATTGGCTGAGACACAGGGCATCAAGTCCCTAAGATACAGACAGCACTGGGACCCTGGGCCTGGCCCATAAAACCACTTTTTCCTCCTGGGCCTTTGGGTCTGTGATGGGAGGTGCTGCTGTGAAGGTCTCTGACATACCCTGGAGACATTTTTCCCATGGTCTTGTGGATTAACATTGGGCTCCTTGCTACTTACGCAAATTTCTGCAGCTGGCTTGAATTTCTCCTCAAAAAATGGGTTTTTCTTTTCTACTGCATCATCAGGCTGCAAATTTCTGAACTTTTATGCTCTGTTTCCCTTTTAAAATGGAATGATTTTAACAGCATCCAAGTCACCTTTTGAATGCTTTGCTGCTTAGAAATTTCTTCCACCAGATACCTGAAATCATCTCTCTCAAGTTCAAAGTTCCACAAATCTCTGGAGCAGGGGCAAAATGCTGCCAGTCTCTTTGCTAAAACATAACAAGAGTCACCTTTGCTCCAGTTCCCAACAAGTTCCTCATCTCCATCTGAGACCACCTCAGCCTGGACCTTATTGTTCATATCACTATCAGCACTTCTGTCAAAGCCATTCAACAAGTCTCTAGGAAGTTCAAACTTTCTCACATTTTCCTGTGTCTTCTGGGCCCACCAAACTGTTCCAGCCTCTGCCTGTTTCCCATTTCCGAAGTCACTTCCACATTTTTGGGTATCTTTTCAGCAATACCCAACTCTACTAGTACCAATATACTGTATTAGTCTGCTTTCATGCTGCTGATAAAGACATACTCGAGACTGGGAAGAAAAAGAGGTTTAATTGGACTTACAGTTCCACATGACTGGAGAGACCTCAGAATCATGGCAGGAGGTAAAAAGCACTTCTTACATGGTGGCAGCAAGAGAAAATGAGGAAGAAGCAAAAGTGGAAACCCCTGATAAAACCATGAGATCTCGTGAGACTTACTCACTATCATGAGATTAGCATGGGAAAGACCCCACCCCACGATTCAATTACCTCCCCCTGGGTCCCTCCCACAGCACATAGGAATTCTGGGGGATACGATTCAAGTTGAGATTTTGGTGGGGACACAGCCAAACCATATCAATAAATAACATAAAAGGTGCCATGAAAATCACAGATTAGGCTAGATAAAAATGTATTTTTAAATTGTCATGTATGTTTAATTAGAAATTTAAAAGACTGAGACAAATACGAATTCCCACTTTGGTTATGTAAAACAAGCTAAGCTGCTATGAACTTTTTGAAGACAATGCGGCCGGGCGAGGTGGCTCAAGCCTGTAATCCCAGCGCTTTGGGAGGCCAAGACGGGAGGATCACGAGGTCAGGAGATCGAGACCATCCTGGCTAACACGGTGAAACCCCGTCTCTACTAAAAAATACAAAAAAACTAGCCGGGCGAGGTGGCAGGCGCCTGTAGTCCCAGCTACTCAGGAGGCTGAGGCAGGAGAATGGCGTAAACCCGGGAGGCGGAGCTTGCAGTGAGCTGAGATCCGGCCACTGCACTCCAGCCTGGGCAACAGAGCGAGACTCTGTCTCAAAAAGAAAAAAAAAAAAAAAAAGAATGAAGACAATGCTTTAGGACAAAAATCTGATATGTAAAATAAACTAAAATTTAGAAAAAAGTTTTTAAATGTAAATTGAACATTATTTTAAAAACGAGGTAGTATGAGAGGTAAATGAACTAGAGAATAAAGATTTGGCTAAACCCTTGAAGACAGTGGCAAAGATACATAGAAAAATATAACTATATTTTGTTTTGCCCTGTCTTCTAACTCTACCACAAAACATCCATGAAGTACTTAAGCTACTGGGAGAAACACGCCTAAGAAATATTTTAAGTGGGTTTTGCCTCCAGATAAACACTGTCTATACCTACAAACTTGTAACTTCATTGGACTGTTTTCAAATATTCTTACCAAACACCATTATTGCACATTACATGTAACATTATGATTAAAGCCATTGTGAGAATTCCTGTTTTACAAAGGAGAAAGTCTGAAAAAAAGTGTCTACTTTTTGAAGTCAGGTTTATACAGCTATATTCCAGTAGACATGGCAAAAATAGGTCAAACTCACATGGAGATTTTTTTGTTTTGTCATTGCAGAGCACATAAAATAGATCTGCACATTTTGGTAGTCTTTAGAATTCCTGGAGGCTTACCTTCTCTACCTTTTCAAGCTCTCTTTTCTTTTCCTTCTCCCTCACCCCCTTTTTTCTTTTTCTTATTTTCTTCAGTTCTGTTCTTTACTGTTGTGAATTTCATTCTAGTCTTAAAAACAACAACAACAACAACAAAAAACAAAAAACAACTATTATGGCCAGGCGTGGTGGCTCATGCCTGTAATCCCAGCACTGTGGGAGGCAGACAAGGGAGGATCACGAGGTCAGGAGTTCAAGATCAGCCTGACCAACATGGTGAAACCCCATCTCTACTAAAAAAAATACAAAAATTAGCCGGGCATGGTGGCACACGCCTGTAATCCCAGATACTCAGGAGGCCGAGGCAGGAGAATCGCTTGAACTGGGGAGATGGAGGTTGCAATGAGCCGAGCTTGCGCCACTGCACTCCAGCTAGGGTGGTAGAATGAGACTCCATTTCAAAAAAAAAAAAAATGGGACATTTGTCTCCAGGGCTGGGAATAGGACTGAAAATTCTGTATTTTGTGTCAGTAAAAGCAGGCTCACACTGAGTGTCTTTCATCTTTGGTGTTTACTAGAGCACCTAACGTATTAGTCAGAGAAGAAAGACTTTCTTCTATTTTGTAATCCTGTGACACCATTTTAAGTACAGTAGCTGGTAGCAACTCCTTGATGACCCTTCAGAATTAGGAGAATTGGGCAAAGTTGATGGCTGCTACCCATCAGAGCAGGAGTCCAGTTTATAACCGTGAATTGATCCTGTGCCTCTCTCCTGATGAGGATTTGTGTTTCTGCCGGAAGCTTTGCTCCAGGTACTGATGAAACCAAAGTTTTGGAAATAGAAAGTGCTTCCTGAGAGATGACTGGCTTTGCAACTACTATTCAAAGAGTAAGTAGAGTGTGTTTTAGAAGATGAGTATTTCCCACAAATGACAGAACGTTGGACCTAAAAGGTTCTGTGGCAGTTTGGGAGGTGACAGTTGATAGTTGTGAAAGTTGTTGTCTCTTTGGGATTCATGAAAGAAGCCGCTTTTTAGAATGCCTTTGAAGGAACCAAGAAGTCACTGGCACTCGACTATAAAATGCTAAACAGTTTCTGGTTCCAACAGCACACAGCCAGCATCAGGTTTTTTCTTTTTTGATAAATGTGGGCGGGGTGTGATGTGGGAGAACTTTTTGTGTTTTCCTATGAGAAAAAGATAGTAGAAAATAAAGTAAACACTTTGAAATGGCAAATCTCTTTCTTCCTCCCTCCCCTTTGAATCCAGCAATAAAAAGACTGTGAACTTTTTTTAAATTTTATTTTTTTTCACTGTCAGTATTCAATGTAACTGTGAACTTTTTAAAGTGGATGTTTTATTCTTTGAGAATCCCCTTACTATTTAGATACCTCTAAGTGAGATATAGTTTAATTTTTCCAAGGGCTAAGTCAGTAATATGCCGGACAGTTGAAAACATGCAGGTAAGACAAAGAAATGAGAGCTGGGCCTAGTCCAAGCCCATAAAGATGGCAGTAAAGTCAAAATTCCCCTACAACTTCAGGCTAGGAACTACTAAATGCAATGAGATGGAAACGCTACTATTCCTAAATATTTAGTATTTATTTTATTTAGTCATTGTCCATCTTATCACTTACCCTCAAAATATTCTTTTGAGCAGCAAGTTAAAGCTGCTTTTAGTTCGCAGTTGATTGACTACCATTGCTCAAGCCATTTGGGCTGTTGGAACTCACCTTTAATTAAACAAGATTCCTATGAAAAACTTGAGAATGAAATCTGGTTGTAAGTATTCCTGTACTTTTGGATTAGTCTAAGGCTGAAATTTCGCACTCACTCTGGAAAGAACATCAGAACCATTTTGACCATGTTATGCTGCACAATAAGGCGTAGGTCAAACGGTACTTTTTTTTTTGGTCCCAGGTGTGTTTTATTATAGGGTTTTCTGACAATCTTACTGGAAAGAAGTTTTCATTCTGCTTGGGAATCTGGGGATATCTCTAGCTATTTCTAAACTTCTACAGTGCTTCCCACATGAACTAAAGATAACAGGCCAGTAGGTTTCATTGGAACTGTGTTAAATCGACATCTGAAATGTTCATTGCTTATAACTCGATCTTATTTAATTTCCAAAAAAATCATCGGTTACTAGGTGTGGCTAAGTACACACCTTTGGGAAACGTATCTGTTTTCGCAGTTATTAAAACCGAGGTGGGGGGCAGGGGACGCACGCGGGAACGCACCAGGCACCCCAGCTTCTGCACTACAACTCCCAGAAGGCGCAGCGGCCAGGAAGCCGCTTCTGGACGGGCGTTCCCGCCCCTCGCCGCGGTTTAGTAGTTGGAGCGCAGCCGCGGTGGCTGGGCGCGGAGTGCGAGTGGCCTGGACCCCGCGGGTGACTGCTGCAGGGCTTCTCCCCAGCTGGACTGGGCGCTACTCGAAAGCGCTCTCTCCACTCGCACGGCTTGTTGGGCTCATCATGAAGCGCTTGGGCTCCGTGCAGCGGAAAATGCCGTGTGTGTTTGTGACGGAGGTGAAAGAGGAGCCTTCCGCCAAAAGGGAGCATCAGGTACGGAGGAGCGCCGGGCAGGCTGGGCGGCGCGGCTCGCGTGGGCTCCTCCCCGCGGCGCTGGCTCTGTGCGAACCCGGCGAGGATGGCTGGGCGCATTAGACCTGTCCTGCAGGCCAGGAGCCTCTGTAGGTTTCCCTGGGTAGGTTTGGGGTGGGAGTTCCGTACGCCCTGAGCTCTTCCAGGTTCTTGTGCTTTTCTTAGTCGTAAAGGAGGGAATTTGCGAAAGGATTTACCTGATTAGGAGATTCAAACTTGCCCTCGCAAGGAAATGGATAACCCACGTCCACAGCATGTTCCTTTCTTTTCAGGTTAGCATCTTTTGGGGAAACCCCCTAATTAGATAATTGCCACACTCCAAGCTTTACTACTTTTCAAGAGTGCAGTAAGAAAGGGTTGATATTAGAAGACTTGCTTTACCTGTTCTGTCCGAACCAGTGGCGGTGTTGACAGTAGCCTAATTAGGTCACTGAAGTTCAGACCTCATATTACCAGTAATTACTTAATTTATTCTAACTTTGGTGTTCTCATCTCAAGGTTTTCTATTGTAGCAACGTGTTTTCCACATAGTGTGCCCTCGGTAAATGCTAGTGAGTAACCTATATTTGGGTAATTTTTTTCATATTGTACTATAAAACGTTGTAGTCTTTGATCAGTAGAATACCTAGTGATTAGTTCGGTGCTTCCCAGCTTTGCTGATTTCAAACAAAACCAACATGTCCATTGGAAATCCACCCCACTTGAGTTTCATAATTGGCACTGGCTTTTCTTCTGGACTAAAACTTGTTTAAGGCAAAGATTGCCCTGTTTTCTTTAGTCCCATCTTCTAGGACCTGACACGTGGTACACACTGGATAAATATTTATTGAATTAAAGAATGAACCCTGGAATCATTTCATGCCAGTTTTCCATTCACCTTGATGCTTTTTACCTTATAGCATCTGTTCTTTTCATTCTTTCTATTACTGTCACTGCTGTTATAGTTAATATTTCATGTCCTGCTCATTGCACCACCTAATTGGTCTTACTTGCCACTCGGAGTGATCATCACCACGTTCTTTCCTCGTCAAAATGCCACAGTTATTACTCAATGTTTGTAGCAGTAATTGACTTTTTTTTTTTTTCTTTTAGCTGTAACAAATGTAATCCATATGAAACATTATCATCTGTTTTAGTATTTCACTCTACTGTGATTTTCAACTTCGTATGCTGGAGGGGAGTAGTTTGTAAAAGTATTCTCCACCAGGGAAAATAAGCAGCCCCTTCTCTTACCTCTCTGCAGTTAAGAACAGCTTACAGCATCGTTTAAATAGCATAGCATCCACATTCTTAATTATAATTCAGGGCCTCCCACTAATGAGGCTCAATCTACCTTCCATCCTCCTCAAAGTGGATTCTCTGTTTTAGCCATCTATTTCATCCTGTGAACATATCAACCACAATCCTGCCTCATATTTTTGCTCAGACTGTTCACTCTGGGTCATCTCTAGAATGTTTTTAATTTCTCAAGTCATTTCTTCTCCATGAAATCTTAAATCAACTTAGTCATCTCAGTGATTTCCCCTACCCAGAAATTGTAGAGGGCCACTCAATTGATACTATTTTAATACACGTACCTTGTTTTTCCAGTAATAGTCTAAAGTCTTTGATGACAGGTGGAAAAGGAGAACTTTGTGTACCCCTCAGTGTCTCCCGTGTTGTCCTTTGGACATGTCGATAGCAAAGAGCAGATGATTGGTCTTTATGGAAGGAATGTTTATACTCATCAGGAGCTCCATGGGGCAGAGTAATCTTCCCTCCATAGGATCTTTGATAAATTTAGATACACACACACTGCTATTGGACCAGACTCTGTGGCTCTACTATCCTAGGTTAAATTGATATCGTTTGATACCAGCGTCGTAACTTAGTGAAAACCAGTTGTATTTTTAAAGTACTGAATCCCTACTAGACGGTTATATTTTGAAAGTATTGAATCAATACTAGAAGGGCCTAATTTCTTAGTTTACCTGTTTGAAATAGTGCGTCTTAAGCTCACACACAGCAATATGTTTATATTGTACAGTGTTGTTTCACTTTGTAAGATGATGTTACTTCAGCTACAGATTGTAGAAGTGGCATAAGTCTTTTTCAAAAATGAAAATGAATTATAAAAAGTTCGCAGGAACCCAAGAAACTGTCTTTTCCTCATCCTTGGTGCCCTTTTTCTTCCCGATAGTAGAAAAACCATCAATATGTAAACATCTCACTACTGATAAAGCTGAAAGGGACAAGGAGTGAGTACTCTCAAAGCAAACAAACTCAAAGGAAAAACAAAAGGCAAGCGATTCTTGGTAGTTTTAGCAGTGAAAATTGTTAGGGGAAAAACATGAAAAAAAACAAAATCAGGTTGAAATCTTGAGTACTTATTGTGCAAAGACAGAACTAAAATGGTACTAAAGTATACTGTATAACATCTCTAAGATGCCATAGTGGGCCAGCTTGTGCTCTCAGCGGGGCTCTATTTACAGGAGTACTAATATGAGGTCTCGCCTAAGAGGTGATGGCAGCAGGTTTTACTCCTTTTTTGTATTCTGCCTGCATAGTCTAGGACAAGGCCGTTCACAAACTAGATGCTCAAACTTTGTTGAATGAGTTACCACAAAGATTTTTTTAGATCGACATAGACTCCTGAATACAACTTTCAAAGTAAACAATTCATTAAGCTACATAGGGATGTCAGGTAACTGACGAAAACTGTTGTCAAAGTGAAGCCTAACTCAAGAGTCAAGAGATTTGTTTTATAGAGGCAATTTTTCTTTTGCCATGTTGAACATTTTTTAAGTAAGTAAATAAACCATAGCTGATACAGGTCAGAAATTTCAGTTCATAGTACTGTCATGTCTAATAATATAAATCACTATTAATGGTAGGAAATCATCAGGGGGTTAACTTTCCTTTCAAGCAGATAATACATTTTCTAAGAGGATTTGTTGAACTTTATGATAATACATCTGAAGACTTTTAGGATATAAAACTGAATCAAGGGTAACATTGTTCTGAAAATTAAGATGCTTTTAAAGTCTGTGATCTGTAATGTTTAGACAGAGGTGCAAGCTCTGTGACAATGAAGGTATACTAATGACAATTGCTTTATGGAAAGGATGAAAATCATAGTTTTTCAACCTATGCTTACAATAGCAGTTGTTTATCATGCAGTTAAGGAGGAAAAACATGAAAAAAGTAAATCCAGAAACCATTTGATTTTGGCTCTTAAACTTCTTGGTAGCAAATAGAAACTGATGTTAATTATATTGAGAAGAACGCACTGAAAAAGAGACAAGAAGTATGCCAAAAGGTTCTTGGTAATACGTCTGAACGGTGATGACATGGGTGATTCATTTATGCCTTTGTATATTTCATTTACACATTTTCTATAATGAGCATCTATTAGCTTTGCAAGGAAAAAAAGGTGAAAAAAGGCAAAAACAAAGTACCAACTATCTTCCATCTCTTTTGCCTGCTCCCTGAGAAATTTGACCTGAGACAGGAGTACATTACAACATCCTTGCTAAGACTCCTTACAAACCAAGTCTTAATTGAAAAACAAGTTTTGTAAATCACAAAAATGTTTGTGCTTATAAAAAGGGGGGAAGATCTCATGTACTGAAGAGCAGATTGACTCTTGGGAAAACTGAAAATTATGATTGAAAGATACTTGTATTGAACTACCAGAAGCACCTATGAAGTTTAAGTTAATTAAACATACAATCTAGTTTTACCTTTACTCAGATCCAGACACAATGGCTGCCTTGCATTCTTCAGACACATCAAGAAACCTTACCTTTTGTTTTTTTTTCTCAGATATTTACATGGTAGTCCCTTGCTTCAAATTTGGTCAAAGGTTCCCTCCTCAAAGTTTCCCTTTCCACTGTATCCAAAATAGCACCTCATCCCTCTTTCCTTTACCCGTTTGTTTTTAGCACTTGCTTGTCATAGCTAACATTATATTATGCATTGTGCTGCTTTTGTCTCCTTCATTAAAATGCAAGTTTCACCAAAGGCAAGTACTTTTTTGTTCACCTCTGTATTTCCAGTGCTGAAGACAATGCTTAATCTTAGGCATTTAGTAAATAATTGTCAGGTATATGATTAAATATACTGAACACCTGTGCTAGGGATGCAGCATTGCAAAAAACAAAGGTGGATAAAAAAACGTAAATAATTACAGAATTGTGTAGAAAATCAGGTGTTGCTGTGATAGCATGGAAGGGAGGGAACGATTCGGAACTTCACAGAATAAATATTTTTAAATCATTCTGAAGGATGAACTGGAGATCATCCCTTAAAACTAATGAAATTAAGAAGATTTCAGGTGAGCATGTGTGCAAAGACATAGAGGCCATCTATCTTAAACCGGTTTTCTCTCTCTCTTTTTTTAAGCCATTTAAAGTTTTGGCAACTGAAACTATAAGTCACAAGGCATTAGATGCAGATATATACAGTGCAATTCCAACAGAAAAAGTGGATGGAACATGTTGTTATGTTACTACCTATAAAGGTAAACTAAAACTATAATATTTACTACAAATATTACTTATTTTTTCTTAGTCACTTTACAGTCTATCTGAAATGAGGCATTTGCTCTTCATAGACCCTGGGAAACCTAAGTATAATAGCAAAACAAAAGGGTCACAGTTGTTATAATTTACTTATTATATTATTGTATTTTCTTCTTGGGGGGAAAAAAGGAAGGTAACTAAAACATGTACTTAATACCCTTAAGGGCCCAGGCAGTATGGTGCTTGATATATATTATCTCCAATTTGTACAAGTAGCCTCTCCATTTCACAGACAAGAAAAATGAGGTTTAGCAAACTTAAATAATTTGTCCGAGACCCAATAGTAAGTGAATGGCTGAACTGGCAATGGGACCTATGTTTGTGTGACCCTTAAGCTTATTCTTCCTGCACCAATTCCAGGGCTTTATTCCTCTTGACAGTGTCTCTAATTAATTTCACTTTAGTGTAGTTTAAAAGGTAGAAATGCAAATAGAAATTGTCAGTCATTTTAAGAAGAAATGTATGGAAAAGAGATTTTCTTTGCGATTATTTTTGGATGGTGAGATTACCTGTCACTTCCAGAAAAAAAATAGCATCTGGACACATTCCTGGGGCATTAAATGGACATCTGGACACATTCCTTGTATCAGGAAATTTATTCTGAAATGCAGTAAAATAACTGGGCTAAAGCATACATAATATTTGCCATCTTAACCATTTTTAAGTATGCAGTTCAGTGGCATTAAGTATATTTACATTATTTTGCTACTATCACCACCCTCCATCTCAAGAACTGTTTTCATCTTATAAAACTGAAATGCTACCCATGAAACAACAACTCCTTATTCTCCCACCACCAGCCCCTTGTAACCAGCATTCTACTGTCTCTGTGAATTTGACTACTCTAGGTATTTCATATAAGTAGTATCACAGTGTTTATTTTTTGTGACTGGCTTATTTCACTTAGCATAATGTCCTTAAGGTTCATGCATGTTGGTTGCATGTATCAAAATTTTACTCATTTTTAAAGCTGAGTAATATTCCTTTGCACGTATCTAGCACATCTTGTTTATCCAGTCAACCATTGGTGGACAGTTGGGTTGCTTTCATCTTTTGACTATTGTTAACTAATGCCACTGTAAACAGGTATGAACAGATATCTGAGGCTGTGCTTCCAGTTCTTTTGGGGAATTACCGGATGATATGGAGATTCTAACTTTATAGTGCACAAAGGTTCCAGTTTTTCAGTTTCCTCACCAGCACTTATTTTCTGCTTTTTTCTGTTTGGATTTTTGTTTTTGGATAGTAGCCATTCTAGTGGATGTAAATGAATTGCATTTTTTATGTTTACTGGTAAAAAAGAAACAAAAGGTCCATTGAACCAGAAATGCTAATACAGTTTTAATCTGGTTCTTCGTATTATTTATCTGGATAGCTAATAAGTAGTACCGAATATCTGGACCAACGTATAGCAGTTTCTTTATAAACCTTGGATTTATATATTTGAGAAAACTGTAAAAGATTTTTCAGACTTTGATGCCTGTTAAGAAACTATAGTGTGTATCATTATGCATGAGGATGGCAAACTGGATTAGAATTTAACTGCTAAAGTCAAGTCACAGAACCCAAAGTGACAGTGCTTACAAATCCACATTTATTACTGCTAAAGGATACACAATATACCAATGGCATTAAAAGTAAAGATGTGTATTATAGCCAAGGACTGTCTCACAGCAAGGAGTATGGAGAGGCCAAGTAAAAGCTACTATTGTTCCCGGCTTTAGAGCCTTGGCAGGACACATTTTCTCAGATCAGGAACCACTCATGTGTGCAGGCAAACACCTTGGAACCACGGAATGCAAAATGGAGTCACAGCTGGGGATTTTTATATTTTTGCTGGTCATGTAGGTCGGCATCTTGCTGCTAAGTAACCAGCTTCAACAGCAGAGCCCTCCAGGGGTTTCAGACCAAGCTATCAGGCTCACTCCTACCAATAAAGAATACTAGCACAGTGCCCTGCAACTCTCAGATCCATGAGTACAAATCAACATTATTAGTATTTTCATGCCTTGATCAGGGGTCAGTGCCATGCAGAACAGCTCAGCCTAATTCCAGATGTGTCAGAATTAACCCTTACAGCACAGTATTATGTTTGGGGGGGTTGGGTGAATACAGTTATCTTGTTATGTTTCCATTTCGTAGAGGTATCTTCAGTTGTCCATAAATGCTGCTTACTCATAAAATATGACTACGTAGTGTCCTTATAAAAAAGATAATATATTTACTTTTTGTCTCATCCCCTTCATTTTTTAACCAGAGAAGTAAGTCTTCTCATAACATCAGGTACTGCTAGGTGGTCTATATTCTTAGACTGCATATTTCCCTTTGTCTTCTTTGAGAAATTAGCCTCCTGTTTATTGAAAAACTCTATTCTGAAATGTCTTTCAAGATAAGTTTTGTTTGCTTCATACTTTTCCTTTTGTTACTACTTTTTTAGATCAGCCATACCTTTGGGCTCGACTAGATAGAAAACCCAACAAACAAGCTGAAAAAAGATTTAAAAATTTTCTACATTCAAAAGAAAACCCAAAAGGTTAGTATTTTTTTTTAAGTTTTCATGTTTAAATAGCTAAAATTTGTGGCATATTTATTGCTGTGGTATTTCTGTACATTATATCCTTCTGTATAATTTAAGCAACTCAGGAAAACTATAATTTAATACTTTTATATATAAAAGGATATTATTGAAAACTGTTGTAAAATATTTTCCTAATATTTGTCACTATTCTTTATAGTATGAGTCTATTAAAACATACAGATTACTGCATAGATATTGAAATGAGTGACACATTTTGTGTAAGAGACAAATGTGTAATTTTATAAATCAGGTACAAATCTCAGGAAATTAATAATTTTAATTATTAAAATGCTTTTAAATATCTGTAGTAGATACACATTGTATATCTGCATTCATGTATATATGTTTATATTTGTATTCACAGTATATTAAAAATTCATAATCTAATACTTAACGGAATATGGTTACTTTAGTTCGACTGTTAAATACTATATACAAATGGCATATATGAAATTGAATATTTAAATTGTTAGTACCCTAATCTTAAGTACAGTCACATTGTGGTGATAATGAATGGAGAATAATTGTATCACACCTGATACTATGAGGTTTTAGTAGCTGTTCCCATTTTGAGTCTGTTTAGTATTTTACATTTTTTAAGTATCACCCCATACAATATTATCTCTTTTTAATTTTTTTTAGAATTTTTTTGGAACGTTGAGGAGGACTTCAAACCAGCTCCAGAGTGCTGGATACCAGCAAAGGAAATAGAACAAATAAATGGGAACCCAGTGCCTGATGAAAATGGACACATTCCTGGTACCATGATATCTCTTCTAATGCAGTTTTGTGTTTACTAGTAAAATGATCAAAATATCCATTCAATCAGAAATTACAGAATTTAATTTTAATCTGGTTCTTCATTAATATGTATAGTACAGAATTTCTGAATCAAATTTATGTAAAGTCCTACATTTTATATCAAAGATGTTTCATATTAAGAACGTCCTCTTAGGTTTAGAGTCTTTTCTAAGATGGATATTTTTTACTAGTTGTAGTCTGTGACAATAAAGCGTCAAAAGAGAATAGCCTTGAGGCCGGGTGCAGTGACTCACACCTGTAATCCCAGCACTTTGGGAGGCTGAGGTGGGTGGATGCTTGAGCCTAGGAGTTTTAAGACCAACCTGGGCAAGATGGCAAAACCCTGTCTCTACAAAAAATACAAAAAGTTAGCTGGGCATGGCAGTGTGCGCCTGTAGTCCAGCTACTCGGGAAACTAATGTGGGAATCACCAAAGCCCCGGAAGTCGAGGCCGCAGTGAACTGTGATCGTGCACTCTAGCCTGAGTGTCGGACTGTGACCTTTTCTCAAAAAAAAAAAAAAAAAAAAAAAAAAAAGAGGGAATAGCTTCCAAGTTCTTGTCAGGATAGATGAGATGATCTAGTCTGAAATGAGATTTCAAGAAGTCTATACCTTTAGATTAGGGATGGGAAAATTTTGCAAAGGTATGCTTAATAGGAAAATATCCCAGATTAAGGTTATAGATTC
Source organism: Macaca fascicularis (assembly GCF_037993035.2). Lineage (NCBI taxonomy): Eukaryota > Metazoa > Chordata > Mammalia > Primates > Cercopithecidae > Macaca > Macaca fascicularis. The sequence continues at coordinate 94,979,097 of NC_088385.1, forward strand.
TCAACTGTCATGTCTTGAGTGCCCATTATGTACAAAGTCCTCCTAGTTTCTGGTAATACAAAAATGAAGGTCAGAACCGTTGTCCTCCATGATCTTTAATTAGACATTGGGAGAAATCAACCAATAATAGTATGATTTAAGAACAGGAATGAATATATCAGGTACCACTGGAGAAAAGAAGAGGAATTCCTCATTCAGCTTGTGGTTAGTGGAGGCTTCCGAGAGGAGTAGACATCTGTACTGAAGCTTAAGGACTAGGAAGTCAGCTGACGAGGAAGAGGGAAGATCAGCGTAGGCCAACTCCCAGGAAGAGGAGAGGGCGTGGGGTATTTCGGATATTTTATATAACACTTTATTGCAGCTAGAATGTTTAGGGTATATGACATGAAGTGGCTGTAAAAGTTGAGGCTGGAAGTGTGGTGGGCTCAGATCGTAAAGCCCGTTTTATTCTATCTAAAGGAGTGTGAAGTGTATCCTGAAGATAATGATTTTTAATCAGTGGTACAGCAAAAGCATATTTAAGTTTTAGAAATAGAACTATGATAAAAGTGGGTTGGATTTCACTGGAGGCTTGGTGACTAGCAAATAAGTTATTACAGTCATCTAGCATGAGTAATGAAGGGAGCCAATTCTGGCAACAAGAATGAGAAGGGTAATAGCAATAATATTCAATAAATGTGTTCAGTATATATTGGAACATTTTAATAAACTTGGAACACATACCGCATTATGTCCATTGTCCCTGAAGCTTGAGAGAAAACTTGTTTTATAGAAAAAAATGTAAGTGCTATATCTTAGAATAGTGCTGAGTTCTTACTGAATAAGGGTGAATTTTCTAGTAAGAGAATGCTAGGTGCTCTGTAGTGAATAACAGGTTAATTCTGCAGAATAAAAAAAATGAACCCTTATGATTTTTTAAAAAGTAATAAACTGTTAACTTTCCCACTGAGTTTTTAAAGTAATACCTCTTTGTGATAGACACCCAGAAAACATGGGAAATTTACAACAAAAATAGAAATTACCTGTAGTTTCAATCCAAAGAAAAACAATCTAATAACAAATAATTTTCTTCTTTATATGATAGGTTGGGTACCAGTAGAGAAAAACAACAAACAGTATTGCTGGCATTCCTCTGTAGTTAATTATGAATTTGAAATTGCCCTGGTACTAAAACATCATCCTGATGATTCTGGACTTTTGGAAATTAGTGCAGTGCCACTTTCAGATCTCTTAGAACAAACACTGGAGCTCATAGGAACAAATATCAATGGAAACCCATATGGTGAGTGAAGCCTTTTTCTTGTTCAGTTATTGTAACTGTCATTTATAAAGAGAACTTTCTCGGGTCAACTTAAAAAACATACATACAACACTAAAGAAGCGACTAACAAATTTGAGTTAGTTTCCTAGGATTATATCCATTTCTGTTAACTTTATATTCACAGAAAAAGGAAACCATTTTATTAATCCAAAAGGTTGATTTTTATCCTCATTCTTTCCTGTAATAACATTACACAATTATGTATGAAAAGTAATGACTCATTTGTAACCCCTTTGCTTTTTAAAATTCAGGTGAGTTGAGTCAAATGATGAAAATGCGCTTTTCGTGGTTATTATAGCATCAATTTAAATAGCCAAGGGTATAAAGTAAGTAAAGAATTGGCAATGAATACCATGTCAAATATCAAAATATGTATCATGATGAATTGAGTGCAAGTACTGAGAGCACTGTGGGTTACACCTTGCTGACATGGGGATGGGAAGACAGACCTAAGGATGCTAAAGCTATAATAGGAAAATCCTATATAGAGATCAAAAGTAGACTGCCAGGTGTAAAGAAGCTAAGATGGTAGTTAGAAAAGTTATCAGAGATACAGTGCAGCTGTTTGGCAAACGTTGAAGAATAGTTGAATGTGGCCAGTGCCACATTGGTACCAAAGGTTGGTAGACTTTTTCTGCAAAATGCCAGAGTAGGTATTTTAAGTTTTGTGGGCCACTCTTCTGAAAGGAGCTATGGACAGTACTTTACATGAGTGGGTGCGGCTGTGTTCGTGGAAAACTATTTACAAAAAACGGTATCTGTCTAGACTTGGCCTACAGGTCATAGTTTGTTGAACTGTGGTGGAGAGTACGCCAAGGTGGAATTTAGAGTTACTGGAATAAGGTGCCAGTGCACTGGGTTGTATTCTTTTTAAGGAAACCAACCAGCTTTTCTACCTTTATTCCTAAGTGTTTCAAAAGACTATTTGAAGAGGCACATTTTCTAGTTCTTTCTGCAAGTTCCTTTAAATGAATGTGGCTAATGGCAAATTTTCCCACCTAGGGCTAGGGAGCAAGAAACATCCATTACATCTTCTTATACCACATGGAGCATTTCAAGTAAGAAATCTACCTTCATTGAAGCACAATGATCTCTTGTCCTGGTTTGAAGGTTGCAAAGAGGGTAAAATTGAAGGAATAGTATGGCATTGCAGTGATGGCTGTTTAATAAAGGTAATGGCAAAAATAGCTTGGGTGGGGTTATGTCATCTTATATTCCTACAGCAGAGTAGAAGTGATACTAAAATTCTCTCTACAAATGGCAGCAATTATTATTTGCAGTAAAGAAATTTAATTTTCTCATCCCACATACCACCATTTTTTAAGAGGTAAAACAGTGTTTCCCGGTGTGTATTGTGTGGGGCATTGATCATAACAGGTGTGCTTCAGAATTGAAGTGATACTATATATCCCCTGCGTGGAAATTCATGTTGCATAGTAGTGCTCTCTGAGACATCTTGTACTAACTTAACACAGCATCTCCCAGACTTGAGTATAGAATCTGTTGAGTAGAAAGAGTGCCAAGGTAACAGTTGATATATACAAAATGAATTATCTTATACTTTGTTCCCTTTCTGTCTCCTGGACTTGTCTATTTGATTTCTCACAGGTACCTGAAATTCATAATATTCAAAACTGGACCTAGTTGTAACTCTCTGACTCCACATAATTCACTGAAGTAAAAACTTGGATATTAATTTTAATCCCTCTTTTCATTACTTCATGCATCCAGTTATCAGTTCCTAACAGTTCTAATCTATGTACTTCTTTCCAACCAATTAACTGTTAATTTTAATTTAAGCTAAGATTCATGCTCTATCATATCACCCTCCAAAAACAGTATCTTTCAGTTTTAGTCCTGTCCTCTCCATTCTTCACAAAAGGATGAGTGTATTACTTTCCTGCATCAATTTGTTCAGTTACATTAAATATTCATGATCTGGCCCCTGCTTAATTTCCCAGAACTGCTCTCCACCTCTGCCCCCACAAACACACTCACATTGGGTTTGCATATTTACATGATTGCATGTAACCATATTTACATGATTGCAATTAGAGCAAAAAAACTCCATTCTACCACATAACGTTCCCTTCAATTAGAATGCCTCCTTGCCCACATTTTTCAGGTAGCTAGTCTGTACTCAGCAACAGACTCTATGATTCATAAAATTTTATGGAGCCCCTGATTATATTCCTGGCATATTTCCAGGTGCTGGACATACACAGTCAACAAAACAAGGTGTGTGCCTTCATGAAGCTCACATTCTAATGGGGAAGATAAACAATAAACAAATATGTAATATGTCAGGAGAAGAAGAGCTATGAAAAAAAAAAAAAACTAGGGTAAGATAAAGTGGAGTCTTACACAGTGCCTGGCAGATAGTAGGCACTCAAAACAAATATTTCTAAGTAAATGAAGATAGTATCTGTATGCTAAAGCTAATATCTTTTTTCTCTTTCAGGTCCATCGCCATCATCTTGGCTTATGCTGGCCAATTCCAGATACTTACATGAATTCAAAACCAGTTATTATCAACATGAACCTGAACAAATGTGACTCTGCCTTTGATATTAGGTGTTTGTTTAATCATTTTTCAAAAATAGATAATCAGAAATTTGCTAGACTCAAAGATATAATATTTGATGTATAAAATGCAAATAAAATTAGTTTATCATTATATTCTAATCTTGAATATTCTACCATGTTTAAAAACATCTCAAGGTTCCTATTCATTATGAAACATCAATATGTCTTCTACCATTTGTGAAGAAATGAATTTTCCAGTTTCAAGTGCCTATTCAAATTTTTATTAAAAACCAGCAAATTAATTTTAATCTCTAGCCATAAAAACATAAGTAACAGTAAGCTCCTACGCTTGTACAAAGGCTGGATTCTCTCCACTATACTGAGTAGTAATTTAAAAAGAACAATTTAATGTCACTAATTTTCAAAATTAAATAGTTTAAGCTCAATTTAATTTTGCTATATATTTAACAAAACATATGGCTTAACCTCATAACTTATATGTGTGTATGTCTACATCTGTATTTATATATATCATAGTTAGGATTTGAGAATCTTAACACATGTATAAATAAGTATAAACTCCAATTTTAAATATTGAAATTACTGAATTTACCCTCATATTCTTTAAAAAAACTAATCAAAACATTATGAATGTAGAGAAATTCACCAAAGCTCATTGTCTATTTGATGGCCATAACAAGTCTTCAAATATATACTTTTATAATAAGTTAAAAATTTCATATAATTTTATTTATTAAGAATTCCAATCTAAGTATAAAGGTACAAGGTAGTGAGAAGGAAATACTACAGTTCAGAGAATTGCTTATTTCCAGGTATATTTTAACTTACAAAGTTAATAAATAGTTAAATGAAACAAAGTTTATAGGTGACCTTTAGCAAATGGGGAAATTAACAGGACTTTCTTCTTCATCTTCAAACTCTTCAGAAGCAGCAACAGGGCTAGTTAACTCAACTCCCAATTGTTCTGAAAGTTTTTTTACCTTCTCTTCTAAGAGAATATTCTTCTTCACTTCTTCCTTGTAATTATACTTAAGATCTTCAATTTCTTCAAAAAATGAAGGATCAAAATTTTCCAGTTCTTTTTTCAGCTTTTTTATTTCCTCCTAATAGAAACATCATCTTTAAAAGTTGGATATAGGAAATGTACATATTTTAGGTTTGAATTGTGAGATTTAATTGTAAATATGAAAGCCAAAGTATTCCTGAATGGTCGAATACAGCAATAAAGGCAGAAGAATTAAGATTTTTCTTTGTTCCATTGTACAGTGTAAATAACTAAGTTGTTAACTGTCAAGTCCAATGATCTATTCCATAAGTTGTGTTCTAGTCTTTGACTAAAATTTATCATTTCTTATAGTGGGATTTAATCTTTCTCTAAAAACATATAAGATCCTCTCAATAGAGTAATCAATCAAAATTAGATTTTGCAATTCATAACATTGAAGTTAGTCTGGTTAAGTGTTTTGGTTTAGACTTCATTTATATTTTACTTACAGATTCTAATTTTTAATGAATAATCAAGTTTTCATAAAGTTATTAATATGATCAGGGAAACCTTTGGGACGTCTGACAATTAGGCATTGGTGAAGAGACAATTCAAGCCTTAGTGACTATTTAGAATAGCCAGTGATTACTAGCTGATTCTCATATCCATGCCTTTTTGTCCTGTTTACAGTCTTAAAAGAGGTAAAACATAGCAAATATTTTTTTAAGGGAACTATAACCTTAGGAGTCCTGAAAATAATTTCAAAAAAAACTAAAGACACTGTTGCCAATGTGACCCAAAACTTAAGAACATACTAATGGCATATATTTGTTACAATTAAAAAATAAATTTACTATTTAATCCTATGTTGAGTCTGAATTTTTTGTTAGCTCTTATTTAATAAATATATTAGGACTAGTCAGATGAACATAATTAACTTTGCAATATAAAGGTCAAATATAAGATGCTATTACATGAATTTTTTAGGATACGTACTGAAAACTCGAAGATGGTAATGAACATAGTTTTCAACAGCTATTTTCACAAAATGATACTAAAATACACATTACCTTCAAATGCTGCTTTTCTAGATCTGACATGTTGAGCTGTGTCTCTAGATCTTTTACTTTTTCCTTTAGTTGATCAGCATCTGTCAAAAAAGTTATACAAGTTAAACTCAGCTTTTTCCCACTACGAATGAGTTCAAAGTAATGACTTTGTTCTAGAGAACAGAGATTTGTTTTACGAAACCTAGAACTAGGAAAATACTGGATTTTATGGCTGAAATACTTAAGGATGTAAACACTTGATGCTACCTCCCTCCATTAAGTATTGTAATTTCATAGCAGGCAAAAAGAGGTTATTTGCTAGGTATTAGAAATATAGGCCAAGTTGTTTTTTTTTTTTTTTTTTTTTTTTCACATGATAGAAATTTTACACGGAAAAAATCTTAAAGCCAGGAAAACTTGTTAGGTACTAAAACTACAACAGAAGAAAAGCAGACTGTTGGGTAAGGGGCTATAACCATAAGCTGGCCAAATGCTCCCGCTATCCAACACAGCATTGGCTATTCCACGTGGGTTATTACATGTTTACTGCGCAATTACTACGTGCAAAATGTGTCATGCAAGCTGTGTAATACAAAAATAAGACATAGATAGCCCTGATACTTTGGTAGGAAAACAAAAGTCTACAAATACAGCACAAAAGTTATTTATTGGATTTACCCTGCAAGTTAACATACCTCTAACTTTATCAGCAGGCAAATACGATTTTTGCTTTAATGCTATCTTTGCTAGATACCTCTTTTCTTTACATTACACTACATTTAATGAGTCAAGTCATATTTTACAGCCATTGAAGAATAAAATTCTAAAAGTTTGATAAGGTGCAGCAAACATTTTCATGGCTGGGACAAGTATCCTTTTTTCTTTTTGAGACAGTCTCACTCTGTCGCCCAGGCTAGAGTGTAATGGCGCAATCTTGGCTCACTGCAACAATCACTGCCTCCCAGGCTAAAGCGATTCTCCTGCGTTAGCCTCCTTTGTAGCTGGGATTACAGGCAAGCACCACCACGCCTGGCTAATTTTTATATTTTTAGTAGAGACAGGTTTCACCATGTTGGCCAGAGTGGTCTCGAACTCCTGATCTCAGGTGATCCGCCCGCTTCAGCCTCCCAAAGTGCTGGGATTACAGGTGTGTGCTACTGTGCTGGGCCTGGGACAAGTATCTTAAAAGTTATCTTACCACTTATATAGAAAGTGATTTAGAGTTTCCAAAACAGTTCTGGTTTGATTTTAAGCCTTAATCTTAGAAAAATGACAGGTAATCTGTCTACTTCACATCAGAGATAAGGAATTTTGAAGGCTCAGAAATTTCCTTAAGAAACAGGTTTAGAAAGATTAGAGAACTATGGCCATATGACCCTTAATGCACACGCACCTGATCTCTGATCTCAGAAGCTAAGCACTATTGGCCCTGGTTAGTATATGGATGGAAGGAAAATTATAAAATTGTCTAGTACAAACCAAGCAGGCTGCTATAAGGCATATTTTGAGAGTATTTAGTAGGTACTTTTAGTTACCAAGACGTAGCACAGTATAGTGGTTAAGGGCTAGGAATGCCAAGGAGCTGTGGAGTTTCATAGATTTAGATTTTAATCCTGCTATTTCCTAGCTGACCTTGGGGAATGGTTACTTAACCACTTTGAATCTGTTTATCACATAAAATGGAGACAGTAATACCTATCATATATGGGTGTAAATATAGAATGCTTGTAAGGCAGTTAGCATAGTGTCAAGTACAACTCACACATGATGGCTTTTATTACAAATTAGTAATAGGACTACATACCATATTGAAAAAGCTACAAGAAATAGTCAAAGATAGTTCAGATATAAATTGGTATAATCCTTTGCAGAGGATGGCATTTCTATCATACTATCAAACAATGGCATAATAAGGTCAAGAGATTAATCATATTTTATAAAAGCAGAAACTTGGAAGCAAACTATCCACCAAAACATAAATGGTTCAATATGCTTATACATGCAATAATACACTATAGAATTATTAAATGGATGAGACAGATTTATGAACAGACCTCACAAGATGTCCAGGATAAACTGTTAAAGGCAAATACGCTAGACATGTGTATAGTATGAGTTCAATTTTATGTCACTTGCCAAGAAAATATATATATGTATATGCAAACAAAGTCTATTCTCTATCCACAGTAGTTTTAGTCTATAAAGTTAGCCCAATTAGTGAATATCAAACCACTGCTGCTAGGGGAAATATGTACAGACATACATATACATACATACACCTACATATCTCACACATGATAATCTTAAATCCTAAAGATAACTCATCCTGGTAAATTCTATTTATTTACATAAGAAAAGGTTCAGAAGCGTTCGTGACTCTCCTAAGCCTAAAGCACTAACAAGCCTCAGAATTGGGATTCAAATCCCTTCCAACAGGCCCCAGAGCCACAGCTTCTTGCACTATGCTGTGCTGCCCTCTACCGTCTCCATCCTTTGATCATTTCTCTATGAAAACTGAAATGACGATACTGAGCACCGCCTTGTTGAACCTCTGCTGGGGACATGTAGGTTGGATTATTCAAACTTTCCAAGGCTCTGTGGATGTCTGCAAATGTGCTGCGAGTGTTGATTTGGGGATTACATACACGCCTTAGTGAGCAGGTGATTTAGAAAATACAGAATCCACAAATAATGAGGATCTATTATACATATGAACACATAAACACATGTATGCATATGTGTGATATATATGTACATAAAATATGTGTGTATGTATATGTAGGAATGAGGAATGATTAGTAATCACTTTTGAATGGGAATGGAAGGCAGCAGAAACATACTTTCTTTTTACTTTGTAAAAGGAAAAAAATGTAGGCAGTATTTACTTATTTGCAGTTTTTAAAAATGTTCAGAGGACTTGAAAGAGCCTATACTTAGAAACTGGAAGCAACAGATTTAGTATTCATTGCTTAGCCCTGCATTGTGATTAAATCTGTAACACCCAGATGGAGAACAAAGAGAAAAACACTTGGGTACTTGCTACTCTATAGTATAAACAACACAAAGAGAAAAATGGGAATATTTTTATATTAATAGCATGGAGGAGAGACAAGAGATCCAAAACTTATCAGGAATTTGATTTTACACTGAGACAATGATCAGAAATCTGAGCCAAAAGAACAAAAAAAAAGGTAAACCCAAATTCAAAAACCTGGGGGTAGCTAACATGTTTTTTAAAATATATTACCAGGTATGGTGCTTTCAGCTCCACTTTGGTCCTTGTTAGCTTCTATCTGATGGATTAATTCTGCTTTCTCTTTATCCAGCTGACTATTAGCTAATCTAGAACACAATGATAATTTGTTAAAAAAAAAAGAAGGCAGGTATTGCTTCATAAAATATATGGGCATTTCTTATGAACTAGTGATGCACAGTAATCAGAACAAACTAGTCTTTATCAAAGTAAACATTTACTCTCAATGCTACAATGTCACCATTCTCAAAAAGCCTGGAATACAAAAGCCTTCACATTTTTCTTAATATCTGACCTGAGGTCATTTCCAAGAGTGGTTTTGTTATGAGGAGCCTAATGAAAGTGGGCTACAGAGACTCCTGAAAGTAAAAAATTACTTGTTCTCTTTCATTAGTATTTTCCCCTGGGAAGCTAAGGATTAATCCATTCTATGCTCTTAGAAAAGTTTAAACTAAATTACAAACTGGAAACTTATATTACAGTTGGGTTTATCCTTTTTTCCAGTGTGTATTATGAAAAAAAGAGTGATTAGCATTAGAAGGAAGAAATAAGGACCTAATAAGCCTGTTAGGCAGTAAAGTTGAAAAATGTTTGTCTCTAGTTGTAGCAATTCTGAGATTATAAAAACTAATAATTTTTTTTTAAAAGAAAGAAACAAAGTAGTCATATGAACACATGACGCACCTAAGAACTTGAAGCTCCTGTTTGAGGCCTTGCTCTGTCTCAGCACCTTCAGGAACATGTTTAAGAATCTTAATCTTTGGGGACAATGAAAAGTTAGAAGATAACTTTGGAAATACGAGGATTTATAAAGATACACATTTTTAATAAAGCATAATATTAAAATCTGGTTTTCAAAAGCATGCATAGGCAAATTTCTATGTTCTATTCACCATTCTTTCAACAAGTATTGAGTAACTACTGCATAACTGGCATTGTCCTAGGCACAGAGGCTACAGCAGTGAACAAAATAGGTAATGTTCCATCTTGCATGGTCCTCATTTAGTGTGGAAACAAAGAATGTGTATGTAATATGATATGATATAATAATAGTGCCAGATGGTAGGAAGAGCTATCAAGAAAAAATAATCCAGGGTAAGAGGATCAAGAGTGATGGCAAGTAGTATAGGGTTAGGGTTAGGGTTAGGGTGAGGAAGGTCTCTCTGAGGAGCCTCTATTTCAGCAGAGACATGAAGTCTGGGAGGAAGCTATGAGAATATTTGGGTGAACAGTATTCTAAACAAAGGAAACAAGTGTAAGGACTTAACGCTTAAACGAGTTTGAATTGTTTAAAGTACTGAAAGAAGGTTAATGTGGTTAAAACATTGTGAATGAAATGAAGGGAAAAGTGGTAGAAGATGAGATTGGGAAGAAAACTGGGTACCAGACCTCATATATTGTTTTGGGATACGAAAAGTACTTTGAAGTTTTATTTTAGGGTGATGGAGAACCACTGGAAGATTCTGAGGATAGGACTTTGTGCTTTGTGATGTGCTTTATGTTTTAAAAGGGTTACCTGGCAACTGTGTGGAGACAGACCAGAAATAGAAATAGAGTGAAATAATGCAAGAGTGGAAGCTGAGATACCAGTTTGGAAATTATTGTAGTTATTCAGGTATAAAACAATAGCCTGGACAAGACTGGTAGTGATGTCTCAAGATGCCAAGAAGTGGTCAGATTTGGGATATAGTTTGAAAATAGAGCTGACATGATTTAACGATTAAAAAAAAAGATGTGGAGAATGAAAAGAATGAAGTCATTGATGATCCAAAGTTTCTGGCTTAAGCAAATAGGTGAATGGGGTGCCCTTCAGTTAGATGGGTCTTCTTAATCGAGTCCATTTTTATCTATAGAAGACAATGCAAGGAACATCCTGTGATATTATGCATTATTTTATCATGTAAAGAAAAATTACATTACTTACCTGTTCTTCAAGGTCTTCAGTGTATTTCTTAACTTTTTGTTCTCTCTCTGTTGCTTCTTTTACAAGCTGTTTAAGGTCAGTAATGCTTTGATTTTTTTTGGCAATATCAGTTTCCAATTCTTTTAACTTGGTTTCATACATTCTAAAAGTATAAGGAAAAAAAGTATAGACATGGCAAATAATTTATGTCACTGATTTAAAAGTCAGTTCAAATTACCGTACTAGAAATAAGCAAGAATATCTTATTTTAGCCGGGCGCGGTGGCTCACGCCTGTAATCCCAGCACTTTGGGAGGCCGAGGCGGGCGGATCACAAGGTCAGGAGATCGAGACCACGGTGAAACCCCGTCTCTACTAAAAATACAAAAAATTAGCCGGGCGCGGTTGTGGGCGCCTGTAGTCCCAGCTACTCGGGAGGCTGAGGCAGGAGAATGGCGTGAACCCGGGAGGCAGAGCTTGCAGTGAGCCGAGATCGCGCCACTACACTCCAGCCTGGGCGACAGAGCGAGACTCCGTCTCAAAAAAAAAAAAAAAAAAAAAGAATATCTTATTTTACTGTTTTGTCTAGTCAAGGTTTTCGCTACATATTTATTTACCATTAAAATGGTGGTGGCAAGAGATAAGGTATCCCTAATTAACAGATGGCCCATTCAAAATAAAGAATTTGGGTATTTTCCAAGATTATAAATAAGGATGGAGCCTGATTTGACCATTTTAAAATTAATACCTTTTTTCAATCACAAAATAAGAAAATACAAAGTAAAATTCTTCGGAATATAAAATTCTATATTACTAGATATTCTTAGAAATATAAAGATGGCAAATAAAAAGCTTTTCTCACATATACAGACATACATAGGAGGTATACAGAAAAACACTACAGGGAGAGGAAAAAATTGTGCAAAAGCATGGGTGAGAAAAATAGTATCTGATGGGAGAGGGATAAAGCTTGTAAAAATCTGAATAGATTTATAATCATTAAAGAAACAACAGTTCAAAAAAATACAGACTCCAGAAAAAAATTTCATAATTGAGCCAAACAGTTCTACTGGTTCATCATACCTAAAGAAATATAATGCTTACAATATCCAAACTTTTCCAGAGAAATGGATAGAAAGACTGCATTCTAAGTTAAAATGGCCAGTATAGCTTTGGTAACAAAATCTGCTAGGATAATACAAGAAAGGAAAATAATGATTGTCTAAACACATTCAAACAGCTTTTGATAGATCCTAGAAACTTAGATTAGAAGGGAATGTTTTTAACCCGACAGAGACTATCACAGATCTACCACAAGTAAATGGTGAAATATCAGAAGCTTACTCCTTCACTTCATCTAATTTTCTGTTCAAAAGCCACCCAAGCAGAGAGGGCCTCTCTGATCACCCTATGTAAAACTGCCCCCACATCACCCTGGTTTGTCCCAGCAGTCAGGAAAAGGCCTGACATAGAATATGTGTTAATAAGTTTGTTGAATGAATAATAATGCAACTATAAGGATGTCAGCATGAGCAAGATCTGTGTCATGGGTCCCAAAACAGATCTTTCTAAACTGCTTTATTGAGAAAGGTGTATAATCCTCCCAGATTTAAACTTTAGTGAATTTTTTTCCTTTTTCTTTTTCTTTTTTAACAGATTTAGGGAACCTGGAGGTCAACGATCAAAAGGAGCCTCTCTCTGTCAAGAGATTTCTACTTAGACTTACGTCTTCTGCAAATGGTTTACCGAAGGCTTATGGTATGCTCAGTGACCTGTATTGTTCTCAGACTAAAAACACATATATGATCTAAAAGGCAAAGTCATCTTCAATTATGGTTAAATATCATCATCACCTCTACTAACCATTTATAAACCTTATAAACCCTTTTTGCACGAACAATTTCTTATTTAGCCCCATAGAGCCCTCTTAGAAAGAACTTGAGCCCACAGAAAGGATATAAGTTACTTAAGATCATAGTAAGAATTAGGTCTTTCTAAACCAGAGAACCTACCTGGTCCTTTGAGGAAACCTAGGCAAGGTGGGCTTTTTAAAAATAATATACAACATAAAGCAGAGTTTGGCAATAGGAGGTACTAAGTAAATATCTGTTGAATAAACAGATTTCAGAGTAACTCAAAAACATTCTGAGTCCACATGTGATTATAGAAGAAAACAAAGGAACGACCAAGAAATCAACGGAGAGGGCTGCTGACTAAGAGCCACTCTGCTAGGGTCCAAGAAGACAGTAGAAGAGACCCCCTTCCCCCACTCCATACCATCACATTTGTTATTTCATCTAACCCTGACACTGGCCTTCTTACAGAGTAATTTTTCCCAGTGTGTAGATGGGAAAAGTGAGAGCTAGAGTGGAGAAGTGTGGATTCTGGCCACTCTAGATTTAGTATTCGGACAGGAACCAAGTACTCCTCCATGACTTCATGGCCATCTGGGCTATCCTTTAAAGCGCCTGCTTAATCTTTCTCTTTTCTCCTTAGACATGGTTGACAGGGGCAAGTGCAGTGCAGCAGGCCCTCTGTGGGACTTGCTGTAGCCTCACAATGCTAAGACTCCCATCCTACTTGTAGTGATCACTATCTTGCCTTCCATCAAGACCATTCCAAAGAGCAGAGAGGGAAGATGAAGCCCTCAAAGACATCGAAGGGGATACTGGAGGTGCATGGACATAAGGAATTGTATGAGAACGTTGAGAGATAAAGATGAGTATGCCTTTTGAAATGGGGGCGGCAGATGTGCTAGATGGCAAAGGATACCACTTCATACACGATGGCTTTAATGGGACAAGACATGGGCAGGATCCCACTGGCCAATGACATCCAGGCTCCTTAAGCAGCTGCTTAAAATTGGAAATGAGAACGACAAGAAGAGCCTTTTACCTACTCATCACAGTCATGATGAACCACACATGATGATAGTGGCAACAGACTGAATGTTTACTCATAAACTCCCACCACCTCTTTCATAGCCACAAAAATTAGTTTCACAGGTTGGAATTCCATGTATTCAGGATGGGTGAAAATAAACTATCAGAAAGCAGAAGCCAGTAAGACATGAACGCTGCTGCTGAATTCACCTCTTGGGGCTATCTGAAGAGAAAGTTGCCCAGGATATAACTCTAAAAGCATTACAGCACAGACTAGATCCAGTATGCCACATGTTGTGACAAGACAGCTCAATCATTCCTGGCTCATACTTGAGAAAGCAAGTTATACAATCAAGAAACCGAAGCTGCAATTGGAGAAAAATAGCACCCAGGAGAAGCTGAGCAGCCTTAGCCTAGACTCATAGCTGATGACAGCTTCATGATGCACACACAGCTCCAACTCCTTCGCCCAGCCACAGCTCTACTCTGTTCCATGCCCTGCCACCCAAACAAGGTTAAACAAGTTAAACATTTCAAGGAAGAAAAAGTCTCCATCAATATTACAAGAGAAAAAAAAGTATTATGTTAAAACAACAACCAAACAAACTGTTCATCAGGAAGAAACCAGGTTATTCAGAATAGTGTTGTCTTTTAAAACAATAATACCAAAATTTGAAATGATTAAACTTTGTACAAGTTTAAAATTCTGTTCCTACCTTGTAACCACAATGGATTTCCAGCTCTTACTGTCAGCACCTTCAAGCTGTGGACCTCTGCTTTCTGCAAACTGCAATCTCTTACCAGTCTCTTCTAGTTGAACTGTCATCTTCTCATTTAATATCTCTAAATTATTCTTTGCTATCCGTAATTTCTCTGCAGCATCAGTTTCCTATCATTAAATGCTAATTAGTATTTTATGAGAAAACATAATACTGTTCTCACAGATTCAGTGTATTCAAAATTATCATTACAAATGGGAAAACAAAAATAACCTGGGGCTCTTAAATGCTGATTAAAATTTCAATAAATTCAACATTTCCCCTCCTTTAAAGCAGCAATATGGCCAATAATAATTAGAACAACAGATCATGAAAATGAGGTCAGACAAATATATTTAGTTACTAGTGATTACCTTAAATTTGACATTTTGTTCCTCTGTAATATTTTTAGAAAAATGGGATAGTTTATACCTTTACACATGTAAAAGATTCTTTGTTTTGACTTCCTAATGCTTATGAGACCTAGCTATAAGCATAAAGTATGTGTAAGTAACGTGGATTATTTCTTTTTGTTGTTGTTGTGCGTGTTTGTTTGTTTGAGATGGAGTCTCGCTCTGTTGCCCAGGCTGTAGTGTAGTGGTGCGATCTCGGCTCACTGCAACTTCTGCCTCCTGGGTTCAAGTGATTCTCCTGCCTCAGCCTCCTGAGTAGCTGGGATTACAGGCACGCCAACATGCCCAGCTAATTTCTGTATTTTTAGTGGAGACCAGGTTTCACTATATTGGTCAGGCTAGTCTCGAATTCCTGACCTTGTGATCTGCCCACCTCAGCCTCCCAAAGTGTAGATTATTTCTATTATTAAACATCCACATTCCAAGCACAGTATCATTTGGTCTCTTGATACATTCTGAGAATATTCTAACTAGTTTTAAAATATTAATTTTTAACTTCTTCACTAGACCTTCCATATAAATAACAATATCTATATATTTTGCTGAATAAACAAAATAAATCTTACTGTTTAACAAGGCAGTTTCATATACTCCTTACTATAAATTGGCCTAAGTCATGTGCACAAACATTAACTAAATTCCACAGAGCTCTGTGAGATAGATACACTTAATATTCCCAAGTTTACAGATGAAAATTTTACAGAGGAAACTGAGGAATAGAGAAGGGATAACAAGCTGGCCCTAGTTCCCATGACTAACAAATAATAGAGCTAGAAATTGAATCTAGGCTGAGTAATGTCTATATTATAGTGTCTCTAAACTTATTAACTTTTATTATCAATGTTTTTCATGGTGGAAATGTGATGACAGCAGGCATAGAAATACAATTCCTCAATCTCTTAATATCCACCTTGAATAAGCACTCTCATCAAGGATCTACTTTCAGTTTTTCCAAGAGGTATTAAGTAAAGCAAAAATCAATAATTATAATCAGTCATAAAAGTCATACTTTTTTAAGTTCTTTACGAAGCCTTTCATTTTCAGCAATAATTTTTTCTGTGCCTTTGGTCTTGGATTCATAGTGCATGCTCAACTGATGCCCAAAATGAGCTTTAAGTTTTTCTAATTCAGCCTAATAAAAAACAAACAAAATAAAAACTGTACATTATCAAAACAAGGAAATAAAAGATAATCTCATAAACTCATAAATCTTACTTCAACATAGTTTTAGAAACTGTATTTGATATGATTACAATTACAGCTTCATTTGAATATCAGAACAGAAGTTCCCAATGTTGGCTACATATTAGAATAAATTGATGACTTAAAATAATAACAAGAACAAACATACCTGTGTCAGGACCCACCCTAAAATAATTAAATCAATTTCAGGGATGGGAGCTTGGATGTCTGTGTCTGTATTTTTAAAAAGAAACACAGGTAATTAATCTATGTGTCAGAAAAGTATTGGTCTTGAAATAATAAGAAAGATCAGGTGGACCTACTCTATAACCCTTAGCCTTGCCTCTCATAAGTTTTTTTCTATATGTATAAAATCTGTACTGTATTCATTAAAGCCATTTTATATAGCAATGAGCATATTTGAAATTTTCCTAAATAGTAACAAATTAAAACAGTAAAATATTCCCCTAAAAATGATCACATTAAAAAATTACCTTCAATTTTTCATTTTCTTGCTCAATATTAGCCATTTTTTCACTAGTCAATATTCCTGATGCTTTTTTCAACTGTTCATTTTCTCTCTGGACTTTTTCAACTACTTTTTTCATTAAACCAATAGTTTTTTCCAGTTCTGGGATTGTCTTTCCACTTCTACCAGACTACGACAGAATATGTTAAATCTTTAATTTAATCAAATATTTTCGAGAGTATAATACAAAGTACCAACAATACAACAGGCTCATTATACTCAATATTAATAATTCCTAATATTTGAAGTCAAAACTGTGTTAATTCAATTCATCCTTAAAACACTTCTATGAGATAGGAATTATAATTTCCATTTTAAATACAAGAAAATCAAGACTAAGGAAATTTGACACTCCTAAAATCATGCAGCTAATAAGTAACATCTTAAATAGTCTAGCCTTAATGTCTTATCAAAATGATTAAGTCTAAATATTCTATTTAGCTAATGTTCTCTCCAGTATATCAGTTTTTCTTTATACAAAATAAAACCACACAAGAGAAATTGTGTCTTTAAAGAGCTCATGAGTAATTAAATTTTAATTGCAACATAATAGAGGCAATTTTCTCTAAGAAATGCTATTGCTTAGAGATTCAATTTCTGTTTAATATAAATAGAAGAGATATCTGAAATAAAAAACCTTGCATAAATATATCAACAGAGATGAGTCATCACTTAATAAGTTTAACTGCTTATCATTTAAAATAAAAATAATTTTTAGCAGTTTAGTCACACAGTATGCTTAATTTTTTTTGCATTTTAATCATCCACGACTAAGAATAATTCTGAAATATAAACTTTTACATAATTTCAGTATGTACTTTCATAATTAACTTAGATAGAAAAGGTCAAATTAACATATTTTCATTGATTAAAAAAATGTTGCTGTCAGCAAGACACTGTTTTGAATTTTTTTTTTTTTTTAAGATGGGAGTCTTGCTCTGTCGCACAGGCTAGAGTACAGTTGTGCGACCACAGCTCACTGTAACCTCCGCCTGCCAGGTTCAAGCAATTCTCCTGCCTCAACCTCCTGAGTAGCTGGGATTACAGGCATGAGCCATCACACCCAGCTAATTTTTGTATTTTTAGTAGAGATAGGGTTTCACCATGTTGGCCAGGCTGGTCTTGAACTCCTGACTTCCAGTGATCCGCCCATCTTGGCCTCCCAAATTGCTGGGATTACAGGAGTGAGCCACTGCCCCCAGCCTATTCTGAATATTTTTCTAATAACACATAATATTTTCACTGAATCCATCATATATTTAATATTACTACCAGAATGACTCTGCATTATGATTGCTTCCATTTATGAAACACAGCAACATGAAATCAACAGGAGTTTAAGTCTTTGGCCTTGACCTCATAAGCAACATTTATTCATTATATAAGGTGAATACAAAATAACATAGGGAGAAAATTACAACACAAAACAAGAGGAGGAGGAACAAAGTACTTATAAAACATTATACCAAGAAGGTGGGAAGATATCGTAACAAATGGTTACAAACACTTTGGGAGGCCGAGGCGGGTGGATCACGAGGTCAGGAGATCGAGACTATCCTGGCTAACATGGTGAAACCCCGTCTCTACTAAAAATACAAAAAAAAAAAAAAAAAACCAAAAAACTAGCCGGGCGTGGTGGCGGGCGCCTGTAGTCTCAGCTACTTGGGACGCTGAGGCGGGAGAATGGCGTGAACCCGGGAGGCAGAGCTTGCAGTGAGCCGAGATCACGCCACTGCACTCCAGCCTGGGAGACACAGCGAGACTCCGTCTCAAAAAAAAAAAAAAAAAAACCAATGGTTACAAAATGGCAGCACTAGACCAAGGACCAGTTAGTAGTTACCTCCATAAACAAAAGGATTTCTGGAAGTTAAATGTTTTCAAGGTGTGGAGGCATATTCAATAAAAAGAGAGATGATACAGATGATAAAATACATTAATTTGAGACACACAGAAATGCTTACTGTTTTATATTACAGATGCAGAATAACTGAAACTACAGGGCACTTGTAAAGGCATATCAGTACTGTTACAACATATCTAAACTTTTCATTTGTGGCTTATCACTGCTGAAACCATAAGAAATGTATGGTAAATTCTCACATACCCCTCTAACATGGCCAAGTTTCCGCTCAACTTCTGCTTTTTCTTTCTTAAGAAATTCACACATTTCCTTCAAATCTCTGACTTGATTCTGAAAGATAATAAGCAAACACCTAATAATTTAACATAGCTATAGCCATTGAAAAGAAAAGGCAAACAATTCATGTGAACCATCAATCTCTTCAACTGTATAGCCAAACCAAATAATTGGGTCTCTATACTAACGAGGAAGATTTTGAACCAAATTATTAAATTAATACAAGAATACTGTGTATATAAAATGTCGAGGTATTTCCCACATTACTGCCTGATGCAATAATACAAATTTAGAATTCTGATTTTAACTGTCCCATATATTGCACATGTAGATAGATCCTTACCCAAATATACAGAGCAAAAGGCAAATGAACATCTAACAGTGGTTCTATCAATGTAAAAATCTGAATAAGAAGCAGTACCAAAAAAAAAAAAGAAAAAAAACTGTAAAAAGTTGGCAGATTAGTGCCCTGAAATAAATAAATAAATAAATAAATAAAGTGTGAGAAGCAAGACACAGCTTAACTATATCATTACCAGTAGAATTAACAGATTGCTAACATTCTGGATTAGAAAACAGAACTGAAGTAATTAGCTAGCCAAGAGAAAAAAGATTCCCATAAATAGGGTAAGACCTGGAAAACCAAAGATTAAAAAATCATTATTAATGTCAGAATAAAGTAAAATTTCTAAAAGAAATTATTCTTATATTTTACATTGTGATAATTTTTAATGAAATATACCACGTATCTTCCCATCTTAGGACATCTGAACTTGCTATTTCTGTTGTCTGTAATTCTTTTTCTAGTATCTTTATGACCCACTTCTTTACTTCTCCTTAGCTCTCTGTTCATATATCATTTTAATAAGGAAGACCTCCCTTACTACCCTATTTTTTTTTGTTGTTGGATCAATATTCTTTTTTTAAAAAATTTATTTATTTATTTATTTATTATTATTATTATTATTGTATTTTAAGTTCTAGGGTACATGTGCATAACGTGCAGGTTTGTTACATACATATACTTGTGCCATGTTGGTGTGCTGCACCCATCAACTCGTCAGCACCCATCAATTCGTCATTTACATCAGGTATAACTCCCAATGCAATCCCTCCCCCCTCCCCCCTCCCCATGATAGGCCCCGGTGTGTGATGTTCCCCTTCCCGATTTTAAATTACACCTCTTCCCTCTCCCCATACTCTTTTCACCAATCATGCTTTATTTCTCTACTTAGCACTAACATCAGATGACATACTATTCAGTGACTTGTTTATTGTCAGTCTTCTTCACTAGAACGTAAGTTCTATGAGTGTAAGGAATTTTTTGACTGTTGTTTCCCAGCACCTGGAGGAGTGTTTCATACAAAGTAGGCTTTCAACAAATAAAGGTTAAAGAGAAAATATATAAAGTATACCACCACCATGATATTTTAGGAATATACATTTCTGACTTCTTAATAAGCTAATAAAAGTAAACATAACAACTAAGGAAGGAGTTTTAGGCATTAGATTTTCTAACTATAAAACAAAACATTAAATTTACCTTTAATCTTGGCAAATCTTTATTTGCTTGTTCAAGCTGAAATTTCAGTTCAATATTTTCAGATGACAACTTCAAGTTTTCCTTCTGAAGCTCCTGTTCTCTCTGACAATGATCATCTGACCCTATTCCCGAAATCTTCAATGAAGTGAAATTAGGAATATTTTTAAAGTTTAATAAATAAAAGCCATAAAAGACATACTGGATAAGAAAATACTGTCAAAGGTAACTTTTTTTCCTCAAAGGAATATGAGAAAATCAGAATGTTCTAGAGAAAGCCAAAAATAAATAAGTTAGAATACAAAACTTGCAGAACAAAAGGTAATATGGTTTGTTTTAATTACAATGGAAGGAAAGTCAAGTATGACTTAATAATGTCCACACATATAATGCCTTCATGTATCATTTCATAATGGTTAAACTGATTTATGGTGGTTTCACTAGTCCAAAATAAAGCATGATTGTTATCTAACCGCTATGGGTTGAACTGTGTTCCCCTTACCCTCCATATTTATATATTAAAGTCATAATTTCCAGTACCTCAGAATGTGACTTTATTTGGAGACTGGGTCTTTATAGAGGTATTCAAGTTAAAATTAAATTTTAGGGTAAACCCTATTCGACTATGACTGGTATCCTTATGAAAAGGGAAAATTTGGGGATTTAGACACAGAGATATATATAGAAGGAGGATGATATGAAGAAACAGGGAAAAGATAGCCATTTACAATCCAAGGAGAGAGGCTTGGGAAAGATCTTTCCCTTGGATGGTTCAGAGGAAATCAACCCTGCTGATGTCTTAATTTTGGACTTCTAGGTCTCCAGAACCAAGACCATAAATTTCTACTGTTTAAGCCACCAAATCTGTAGTAGTCTGTTACAGCCACCTTAGCAAATAAATACACTAGGCTACAAAAGAACTGCCTAATTCTTTCCTCCTTTGGAAAGCTTTCCTTCATTCTTTGAGCTAAAGTAATGGTTCCGTCCTTTGAAAAACATTAATATTATATCTGCATTTCTTCTGACCTGTATCTACACTGGGTTATTACTTATATTCACTGTTACTTCTCATGCTAAACTTTATTTTTTAAAACTGTGCTTAATTATATTTTTCTACGCATTTTTTCTATAAATTAGAATACCACCTACCTCACAGGACTGTTATAAGCATCATAGGAAAGAATTTTTTAAAAGTATTCAGCACAACTTTTGTTTTTTTCTCCTTTCTTTATTGGCTTGATGGGCTGTAGAGTCAATTACTCCATCGACATTATGGGTCTTAAAATATATTATTATAAAATATCTGTTATACATGACTTTATAACATCTTTTAGATCCAGTGACTGCATGTGTCCATCTGATTTTTGTTTAAGGAGATGTGTGTGCATATGCACATATGAAGTAGCAAAAAAAAGGAGACAAACATTTTTGTTGATGTATGTAAATCACAGGAATACATTTCCACTTAGTAAGAAAGCTCAAGTATACATTCAAATGCTACCACTATTAGGTTAATACTAGGCAAATTCTACCACTTCACAAGGTTGTCAGTTTTTACATTTTATAAATGAAGGCATTAGACAGGATAACTTTTAAGGTTATTTCAGACATGGACATCTGTAATTTCCTGTCCCTGAGCTCTTCTGTCTCCCAAACTTCCTCTCTTCTGTGGTACCTATTTGATCAGCAAATGATAAACACCGATGAATTTCACTGATTGGTAGATATAAAATATATTAAATATTACAGTAGAGGGCAATTCTATTTGATGAAGATCTCACATGAGGATATTTTTAACACATTTCTCACTAAAATATGATGCAGTTACTATTAGTGATTATGGATCATTTTTCCCTTGTATTTTGAAATAAGAAAACTAGAGGTATTAGTTGATATTGTCCAAATCTGAAAAATAAATTCTAATGAAACTCTCTCTTGTAAACAGAATTACTGTATAATGACCTTCATGAGACTTCCAAACTCTTACAGAAGAATCTGGTTAAAAGCCATAAACTGCTTAAAATCAAATTCTTAGTGGCTAGGAGTTAGAAGTCTCAAATTCTTATTTATTAGCACATGAAAAAAAGTGTTATGAATTAAAACACCTTCAACCATTTTCTCTTAACATATAGATATTTAATTTTAGTTGAGGTTTTCATGACTTAGGTGACTGGAATATCTGAGGTAGACAGTATAAAGAAAAAAAAGATAAATTCTATGAACAAACTTTTCTTATTCTGTATCTCAATGTAAGCTAACCAAAAGTAGTATGTACATGAAAAGTTCATAAACTGTTGAGTTAGACTAACATTCTGCAAAGTGCTTTTTGTTTGTTTGTTTTTGTTTGAGACAGAGTCTTGTTCTGTTGCCCAGGCTGGGGTCAGTGGCACAATCTTAGCTCACTATAACCTCAAACTCCTGAGCTCAAGTGATCTGCCCACCTCTGCCTCCCGAGTAGCTAGGACTACAGGTGTGCACAATCACACCCAGCTAATTGTTTTTTTTTGTTTGTTTGTTTTGGTAGAGATGTAGAGATGGGGTCTCTCAAGGCTGGTCTTTGACTCCTGGCCTCAAGTGCTCCTGCTGCCTTGGCCTCTCAAAGTGCTGGGATTGCAGGCATGAGCCACTTTGCCTAGCCTATGTGAAAAAGATACTTAGGCACAGAGCCTAACACCATTTATCATTATCATTATTATTATTTTAGATACAGGGTCTCACTCTGTTGCGCAGGCTGGAGTGCAATAGGGCAATGTAACACTGAACTCCTGGGCTCAAATGATCCTCCCACCTCAGCCTCCTGAATAGCCAGGACTACAAATGTGTTCCATCACATCTGTCTAAATTTTTTTTAGAGACAGGGTCTGCCCAAGCTGATCTCAAACTCTTGACCTCAAGCAATTTTCCTGCCTCTGCCTCCCAAAGTGATTACAGGAGTAAGCCACAGCATCCTGCCTGAGCCTAACACAATATAGACAGCAACACATCTAAGTTTCCTTTTTGCATTATAACAAAAGTATCTGTTATAAAACCTGGCAAAAAAAAAAAAAAAAAAAAAAAAGCCACTGAAGGAACTTGCTATATATCTTAGGATGTTGTACAACACTGTAACAAAATTTTACTGATATAATTCACTGCAGTGAAATTTTACTTCTAAATACAGCCTGATGAATTAGAAGTTTCTAAGACAAAACAATCACCTCTAAAGTGCTTTATTTTTGCTATTCATTTATCTAATATAACATTAAGTGAACACCAATTGTAAAAAAAAAAAAAAAAAAAAGCACTAAATTAGAAAATGCATATTCACTAATTTTTGTAGGAACTAGTCAAAAGTTAGAGCTTAAGATAAAGTTTACTAATAGTTAATACTTTTTCTAAATCTTACACACTTTCCCATTTTCACTATATATGTATGTAAGCTACTTACGATAAGAAAATTCAGTTAACAAAGAAATAAAGGACGGAGATGTATCCAAACCAAGGATGCGTCCTTTCTTGGCTGGACGGACGCATCAGTTTCATCACCTGCCTGTGCATCACCCTCAGCACAACTGAGCCACAGCATCAGCAACTGTCACATAATCACAGTCCTCCATAGCAGATTCTAGAGATCCATATAGTTGTTGTGACTCACATCTTCAGCGATGTGTCTCTTTCCTTTCTCACTCTTGCCTATCTTATTCTCTTCCTCATTTTTATGTTCCTGTTTATCATTTTGACAACATTCTTGATTAATTTTACCAACCTTAGGATCATGGTTCATTTTCAAAAAAGGAGTTAAAATCTGCCAAGTTACCATTTGTTGAGGTAAATTGACTTTATTTATTGTTCGGTCTTGACTCTGATTTATTTAATTCAATAGGATCTACAATATGTTCTAATTTGTATTTTTCATCATTACTGTAATACCATAAAATACTTTTAGGTACATAATAAGTCATCCTTGGCACCTAGTCTTTTCCCATTTTTAATTCTGAGTGTTGCCATGATCTTTTTTGGTTCTGAACAAAGTGTTTTTTTTGTGTGAAAAATATTATGCCTTTGTATTTATTAATAATGGTAACAAGGATAAAAAACATAGTTGTGTCACACACCTGATTCTGCTTAAGGTGGAAGAATGAAGACACATGAAAAGAAAAACGAAACAAAAATAATACACTAAATATTAAAAAAAATCCAACAAACAATTCTACATTAATGAGTAATGAGTTTTTATAAGCTTAAAATATACCATAAATATTTCAATGAAAACAGTCTTGGAACATGTTTTCCTATTTTATTTAACTGTATACTGCTGCTACAGCAAAATATATAATAACTACACATTTAAAATTCCTAGAAATCATTTATGAGTTTTATGAAAAGCTTATGAATCTTAAGTTTACTGTTATTATGTTAAAAAGGATTAAATAAATTATTACACATCACTACCTGGTAAAAATAAAAGTTGAATTTACTGTATTACTATTAATGAGAAAGATATAATGCTTTTGGCCAGATTAAGAAAGAAGTTGATTTCACTTTTAGGCATTTAAACATGGAAAAAAGAAAAAAAAAACAATAAAAGATATACACTTACTGAAGGCCTAGAGTATGTATCCTTTGAAAGCTGTTTTTCCAAAGCATGAAGTTTTTCTTGGAGGTATCTGTTTTGTAAATGTAAATCTTCTACAACAGAATCTCGAGGAAGAGCTTGGTGGGCCCTACGAACAGTAATCAGAGATTCTTTACCGTTCGCATTTCAACTTTTCTCTGTTGTACTATATAAAAATACAAGTATTCACATTTCAACTTTTCTCTTATACTATATAAAAACACAAGACAGAAAAGTTCAGTGTGTTTATTAACGCTACATTTATTTTAAATACTTCAAACTTTCTAAACTTTACAACAAATAAATTAGGATATCACAACTAGTATTATAAAATAATCCTCTACAGAGCATTCACTGAAGGGCTTCTTTAAATGATGAGTCAAAAAGTATATTTTGATTTACTGAAATACATTAACATTTTTAAAGAACATGCATCTATTTATATGGAATTACATAAGATAGTTAAAATAAAATACTTACTATTTTAAAACATTATATAATAATTGCATAATATCCATGGTCTTCTCAAGAATCTCAAGGATCTAAAAAGACTCTTAATGATTTCAGATAAAAATTTAACACTTCAAGTCTAAAAACATCCGCCCGGCCTACAAGACCCTCCATGGTTTGGCACCTCCACATCTACCCAACCTTACTGTCCAGGAGTCTACCTTTACTTAGGTAAATACAAATCCACTCCTACCCATACATGAAATATTTACTCTTGCCTCTTGTCTCTGCTAGGGTTCTCCTCCTTGAAATGCCCCTCCTCTTTAGTATCTAGATGATTCATAGAATTTAGAAATTCAAACTAGAGTTCAGATAGAAGACAAATTCAATCTTTTCTATAAAGTATCCTCCAATTACTTCAGTCCACATGAACTCACACTATTAGAGGAAAAAAAAAGAACCTCTAAAAGAGCAGATTTCAAAATTAAAATGATTTGATCCTTTGTAAAACCTGCAAAGAAGAATAAAAGTGTTTTGTTTTGAACGTATGTTTAGACAAAGAAAAACACGGAGGGAAATATCTACTGCTAGAATAAGACAGTAACTATAAACAGATGTCAAGAGAAAGAAAAACTCCTCAATAATTTGTTTTTTCCCTATCAAGGAAACTTCTAAAATATTTTTAAGAAACAGTAACTTAGAAGGAAAAGGAAAGAATGTGGACTAGAAGCTCATGAGAGTGTTCCTTTAAATAAGTTCAACTTCATATGTTCACATCACATTCATAATGACACAATAGTAAATAGACATTAACAAGACTAATTAATGGTAATTTTTAAAGATAAATAGAAAAATGTGTATTTACAAAGGGTAAATATTGTCATATCCAAATGTTGCAGGTAGATACCAGCCCTTTACAATGATCAGTAATATGATCACAGATCATTTGTAAATGCAAAGAAGAAGAAATAGCAAATTACGTAAAACCAACCTAAGTTTACCTTGTAAGAAATGAGTGAAACAGAAGATTAAATAATTTTAGCTGTTCTTAGGAGAAAATTAAAAAGTTTTCAGTGTTAACACGATTTTATTTTGCTTTTCACGACCATGACTACATCAGAAGATATAACTTTGCAAAACACACACACACACAAAAGTCTTAAAGGATCTGCTAAGAAATGACATGGGGTGATGCAGGGCAGGGGCGCCTGGTTCCAGGTACAATGGAGTAAATACAGTCAATCTTCTCTCTCCTAAATGCATGGGGCAACCATTTGAGGACTTTGCAAAGGAGTAGAAGGTAGATTACAATGGAATGCCAGAATTTAAGCAGCAGCAAACAGGTGATGAATTTACCTTTTATTTTATTCTGTTACTGCCTGCCCTGAAGACAACATTATTTGAAACCTGAAGATAGGTGTCTGCACTGATGGAGAGAGCTCCAGGTAAACCTTCTAATGCTAGCTCAAGTAAAGAGAAAGGGAATGTTTTAACACTCAGAGGGAATATGAAAACACCTCATTTTTTTTCCTTCTATCTGTTCTTTTATGCCCCAACCCTTAAGCCATCCCATAGCAGTGGTAATAAACGCTCCAATGGGAACTCACAGAAGCTAATATTTTTTGGAAGGAAAATCTCCAGTTGGTAGAGCTATGATACTAAGACGGTAAGGTGAAAGTAGTTTAGTAGTTTTTTTCTTCCTCTTTCTACTTTCTTCTTGCTTGTTTCCCTGCAGAAGTGCGCAACTTCTGAAATACACAGCATCCCTGGGTAACTAAAACCCCAAATGGAAATCCCTAGGGAAACAAAGTATCAGAGAGATGGCAAAGAGGGAGGAGCTCAAGGACGTCCCCCTATAAAGTTATTTATGAACTTCTGGGCTCACTCTTGAGCTGCAAATGTATGGATTGATTCTAATCAGAATACCAAAGTTTCTAAGAACTGTTACTAATAGTACATAGCTCACATAAAAGACCACCAACTGGGAGGTACACAGGCAGGACAGATCTGAAAAGTACTGAAAAGGCTTTGAAAACTGGAACTACAGCCCACAAAAATGAGGCTGGAACTTGTGGCCTGAACCTAATTAGACCAATTGCATGCTAAAACAAAAGTATCTACATTTTTCCATAGAATTTAAACAAGAACCAGAGTCTCACAATATAATAGTCAAAAGATCAAAAATACAATCCAAAATTATGTGTCATATGAAGAACCAGGACTATCTCAATTCACACGGGAAAAGACAACATAACCCAAGCTTAAGACAATACACATTTATTATTTCAATTTCTAAGGGTCAGTTTTTCTTCATTATAATGGGTAGCACATTTCCACACAATAGCTTACCTCATATACAATATATCATTTTCTAAGTCAAGATTTCTCTTTTTTAATTCTTCCAATTCTTTTTCTGACTCCAAAGCTCGTACTCCCAAAACTTGATCAACAGTCATGCCAGTTGTTTTTAGTTTCCTCTGCAAAGTAAGTTTCTCTTTATCAGCTCTGTGGAATTTAACACAGAATCATGAAATATACCATTCAGTGTTTGGCTTTTCAATTGCGTACTCATTACTAAACCCATATACAATAGTTGTATCATCCTGTACTTGTCATAAACTAATTTATAACAAGATCACAGGAAAATCCATCTATAATGGCTACAATATATTTAAAACACATTTTAAAGAAAATAAAAAGTAAATCATAGATAATAAATGATCACTTAAACTAGACCATTTCTCATATTATCAACTATGATAAAGCTATATAATTTCCAGGTCACTAAAGGATTTTACACATAATTGGTTTTATAATGATATTTAAACTCACTTGGCAAAAAGATCCTTCAAAGTATTCAACTGCTTTGTTAAAGTACAGACTTCCCCCTCTTTCTCTTTTAACTTGTTCCGAATTCCTTCTATTTTAGCTTGCCATTTTTTACCTTCTTCCCACCTAATTAATTCTTCTTTAGCATTCTGTAACAATAACAAAGGAGGTAGGAAAATTACCAGTATTATTTTAAATTTTCTTTAAGATTTATCAATTATAATTAACCTAGAAAAACTGTAAACTAATATTTCCTAGAGAATATGTAAATATGTTCTTTTTGATATACAGGTTGAGTATCCCTTACGAAATGCTTGGAATCAGTAGTGTTCTGGAATTTGGAATTTTTATTTTTTTTTTTTAGATTTTTGGAATATTTGCATATACATAATGAGATATCTTAGTGATGGGTCCCAAGTCCAAACACAAAATTCACTTATGTTTCATATACACCTTCTACATATAGCTTGGAGGTAGTATCACACAACATTTTTAATAATTTTGTATGTGAAACAAAGTTTTGACTGCGTTTTGACTGTGACTCATCATATGAGGTCACGTAAGAATTTTCCACTTGTGGCATCATACTGGTGCTCAAAAAATTTTGTATCTTGGAGCATTTCAGAAGTTTGGATTAGAGATGTTCAACCTGTATAACTCCTAGAATCTTCAGGCATGCCAAGCTATTAGGAAAACTTCTCTTTAGGCTAACTATGCTTTATTCTATCACAAGACAAACAAAATTCTGGGAGACAGTTCTGACTAATGCCAACACCCTTCAGGAGTCTTTAAATGAAGATTCTAATACAATCATGACTAGAGTAAGCTTCTAACAAGAATCCTACGTACAAATGACCAACCTCATCTGTTACCCCATGACAATTTCCTAGCATCAGAGCCCCTTCAAGTCTTCAATGCACATTACTTCAGTCATTTGACAGATACTTATTTAGTGCTAACCATGTGCCAAGTACTACTCTAGAGGCACTAGGAATAGAACAAATGAATAAAATCAGATAAAAAACTATATCTTCAGGAATCTTACTATCTAGTTTATGCTAGTTGGCTAGGTAGATTGGGGAGAAGGGAGCAAACTATACAGATAACAAAACAAGAAACAAATCTAAATCTATTTTGTAGTTAAGTTAGCTAGTTTTAAGTGCTAAAAAGAAGAAGAAGAAAAAAAAAGAAACGGAAGGGAATTAGGGCATTTCAGGGGTAGGTGTCATGGTTTATTGTAACTATGATAAAGGAGCCAAAGAAAGCCTATCCAATGCAGAATAGTCTCATGCACTGAACAACTTTCAAATGTTTTACTGGATATTAATACAGTAAAAAATTCTGCTTACACTGGTCTGAGCTAAGAATTTATCTCCAACTAACACATTAACACTAAGTAATTTTTTTAATGGTTTTATTATACACTAAGTAAGATTATAGACATTGTTTTGCTGAGAACTGCACCAACAATTTGTTTACCATTTTGGAAATCAAATTACAAATGGCAATACCATCATGACCCATGAGTTGCCAACAGAACATATTTGTGTCAGTCTGCATTTGTAGCTTTGAATTCACGTTAATGAAGATGCAAGCACATGACTAGTTCATTACATTTTCCAATGGAGTCATGCCAAAGCTTTTACATGTTGAAATATGAATATTCCTTTTATGTTCCCCCTATATATTTCATTTAGGACATTCATAATGACATTTTTGAAATTATGTAAGTAGGTAGAGTTTATTTTAACTATGAATTTCAATTATAATAATAAAGGGGAAATTATGAAACACTGTATTTTTTATTAAAGGGAATGTTGAATCTGAAAGGGTTGAGAACCATGGTTTAAAGTCAAATTCCTGGTGCGACGGCTTATGCTTGTAATCCCAGCACTTTGGGAGGCTGAGGCAGGAAGATCGTTTGAGCGCAGAGTTCAAAGACCAGCCAGGGCAATATAGTAAGACACCATCTCAAAAAATTAAAAAAATATATGAAATAAAGCTAAATTCTCACTAAGATTAGTTGTTCTATCAAAACGACCTTCTCAAATACTGGAGAACTATATTCTCCAATTCTCTTCTCTAATACTAATCAATTTTTTACCTTATTTAATTCAGCTAATAAGTGCCCTTTAAAAAATGTAAAAACCTCAGGTTGGGTGTGGTGGTTCATGCCTGTAATCCAGCAGTTTGGGGGGCCAAGGCGGGCAGATCACCTGAGGTCAGGAGTTTGAGACTAGCCTGGCCAACATAGTGAAATCCCATCTTTACTAAAAATTCAAAAATTAGCCAGTTGTGGTGACAGGCACCTGTAATTCCAGCTACTTGGGAGGTTGACGCAGAAGAAGCGGTTGAGCCTGGGAGGCAGAGGTTGCAGTGAGCTGAGATTGCGCCATTGCATTCCAGCCTGGGTGACAAGAGTAAAACTCTGTCTCAAAAAACAAAAGAAAAAAAGTAAAAACTTCACTAAGTGGTTGATAGTTATTAATTTCATTTTTTCTTAAATATGTACAAGAATTTTTCTGTACTCCCAGAAATGTAAATACTAGTGGGGGACATAAGGTATGTAATTAAATAATCCTCCAGCATACAGTACTTTGTTGGGTTTGGACAACTCCATCCCACCTGGCATTATCTGCTAAATTAAGATTAAGGGAACCAAGACTGAAAAAATAATTGAAAAATAATAAGAAAAACAACAAAGGTGAATGGTACCATGGGTATTGTGGTGTTATTACATATAGGCTTTTGTCCATGGTTCCTGGCTTGTAACTCTCATAGCCCTTGTCATTGTCTTTAGTTATAATATTGAGTGTGTTAGACCTCTGGAGCAGACCTCAGAAAAGAGTCTCCCTGACCTTCTCCTGTCCTCCTTTCACATGCCCTAAGGCAGGACTGTAAACTTTCCCTGTCTTTCTGACTGTGGGTCTTAAAACCTAATATGAGGGGGTCCTGCCCCATACCCTAGGAGAAGAAATACTGATGTCAGGAAACTTCCCTAAAAATCCAAAAGGACTGGGTTCAAAGAGGTTCTGGAGAAGTGAACATGTAGAGGTTTCTAGAGGAAGGTGGCACCCCAGAAGGGCATGGAAGTTCCACACCCCTTCCCCCATATTTCTTCTCACACATCTCTTAATCTGTATCCTTTTTAATAACCGTTATTATAAACTGGTAAACGTAAGTAAATGTTTCCCTGAGTTCTGAGAGTGACTCCAGGAAATTAATCAAACCCAAAGCTGGAGGCTGGGGTTGTGGGGACTCCAGAAGTCTTGGAGGCCAGGACTTGTGACTTGATCTGCAGCAAGATCTCTATGGGATCTGACACTATCTCCAGGTAGATGGTGAATTGAATTGGATGACACCCAGTTGGCGTGTGCTGCAAAACCAACTGCTTGTTTGCTGATGTGGAGAAATCTCCACATATTCTGGGGGTCACAGAAGTTTTTTGCATTGATTGCTGTTATGGTTTGAGGGCAAGATAAACATATGGTTTGAGAACTTTTTCCAAGATAGGTATGTTCTAGACTGAATGACAAGAAGGAAGAAGACGGGATGATAGGAGAGTAGTTCTCTTTTCATATTTTCTGTACCAAAAGCTTCATATGCATAGATTTCAGAATAATATTATTATAACATTTTAAAATTTATATTCATTCAACAAATACTGAGCATCTACTATGTGCCAGGGATTGTTCTAGGTGCTGGGAATACAGTAATAAATAAAATAGGCAAAGTTCCTGCCATCAAAGCTTATGGTCTAATAAAAAAAAAAGAAAAAGATGAACATATAGACAAGTACATGTCTAGTATGTTAAGACAGTAATAAATGCTAAGAAGAATGAAATGCAAGGCACAGGTGTGGGTTTTGTTATATAGGTAGACTACAAATGCTGTTTACAGAGAAAAAGGTACTAAAATTTCCAAACAATATGAAAGCATTTCTTGAGTATAAATTAGAAATGCCCAAGCACTATAGAACCCCAAAAAAAATTCTCACTAGATTCTTGAATACCAGTTTTAATATTGGGCATAGACCCCTGTGTTTTCTTTCTAGTTAGTAGTAAAATCTTACATTGCTATGGACGTGATGGCTTACAAAAGACTTCTGCATATCTTATCATTTTATGTAAAATAATCCTAAGAAACTGGCAATACAGATAATATTATTCCCACTTTAAGGAAGAAAAAACTGAATAAATAAACTGAATAAACTGAAGCATAGAAGAGTCCAGGCAAAGCCACAAGGCTCTTAAAGCATTCTGATAGGAATCAGGTTAGAAACTGGTATAGAAACATACCAGTTAGGAACAAACATACCACTTTCTAACCTATCCCCATTTAAGGATAAGATTAGGCCTATCCCAATTAGGGAGTTAGCAAAGATGGAAATCCAAAAGAGTAAGGACACTTTTCACCAGCAAAGCTTCTGACAGCAAGCGTGTTGTGACTCCATGCAAATAGTGTCATCAGAATTACACTGACATCAATGAATTTTCATAGAAAATAATTTTTGGAGCATACTCTTTTAAGAAATTTGAATTCCATTACCTATTTTCTATTCAATGCCTTTAAAGACAGAATTTTCTTTTCCATTTTCATGTTATTGAAATTATTTTGTAGATATTAAATATTTTCTGGGTAAATTTTATAATAAAAATTTTTCCTAACCATAGCTCCTCCATACTGATTTTCTTCAAGGGTAAATATTACTGCTAACACCAACATTTCCCAGTTCACTTTCGATATTTTGAATGTTACCAACAAGTTATCTCCAATTTATTGTCCATAACAAATTTCATTACATACATTTTAGCCAATTTTAGTTTTTTGGGGGGTTGATTATTTCAATTAGTAATCTTTATTACAAAACAGTTTACTATGAACTATAAAATTTTAAGCAATTTCTCCCACAGTATTAATCTATGAGCAGATTGGTTACTGATTATTACCGCAAATACTGAATATATTCCAAATCACTTTGCTTTCTGAAAAAGCAGCCTAGTCTCCTGAAGGATAAAAAGAACCTATCTGGGTCATAGTGTGGGTCTTAAAATGCCTATCTTTCTGTCCCAAAAGTCAAAAGCACCAACTTGTATAAATGATTACTTTGGAGAGAAATGATACACAGTTGAATATGTAAGGTGTGAAGGAACTTTAGAGGTACTCTAATGTCAGAAAGATGAATGGAATTGATGTAGTAATTTCCAAGTAAGAGTTACATTACAGGTATCTCCTCAAGTAGACTGTAAATTCCTACAGAATGGAAACTTACTTTAGACTTTTCTATGCTATCCAATACTACTTATAGTCCTCAAAATTAATACAGAATTAATACAGCTAGGTTCTCAAATTAAGGTAGTATATTAACTGTTAATCAACTATGTATTTAACTTACTCTGTCACTACCTTAAGCATATTAGTCAGCATGTTTGTTCACATACCTTTTCTTTCATAGGTTTTAGGTCTACTTCGTCCACCTTTCCTTCTAACTGGCTCTCTAGTTTTTTAATTTTCCTTTGGAGTTCTTCAATTAGACTTTGTTTATTATCTGTCAGGGGTTTGCCCTAAAAAGTAAAATGGATCTTTATATTTTTATAAATAAATATAAAACAAAATAGACAGTAAATATTTCAATTATATAATAGAAACTTTCTGAAGCTATCACTGACCATACTTTCTAAATGACACTTTTAATATATAAGATAATCCGGTAGCTGCTTCTGCATTTTAATAAAATATGCTAATATGCTACTCTAGAACTATAAACATAATAGAAGTCACTGAAGAAATTAATTACATTAATCAAAATGATTTGAAAGTCAGTTTTAACAAATATCAAGGATAAAATTATAAAGTAGAAATAAACTACTGCCTCTATACTGTAAATCAGATGTTATCAGAGTTAAATATAAAATTACCTGTAACCCACTGGTTAGTCTTTTAATTTGCCTTTTCAGTTCATCATTCTCTTGATCAATTTCATCTTTCTCTCTAAGTATTTTATTATAGGCTTTTTGTTTTTTTTGCAGTTCATTATTTAAGTCATTCAAATTATCAGTTAGTGAGTTTTCTCTGTTTTTACTTGTTTTAAGTGCTTCTTTCAATTTTAAAAGATTTTCATTTAAATCTTCAACTTGTGTCTAATAAGAGAAAAAGAAAGGTATTATTCATGAGTCTTCATCAACTATCAATGATAAAAGGAACATAAAACAGAAAATATACCATTACAAAAAATTTCAGTCTGAATTTTTAAGTACACAAGCGAAAGAAAACAAACTACATATTCATGTCAAGTCTACCTTGAAAAAAGTCGACCTTGAGAAAAAATAAAATAAAACTAGTATAAAGCAATTCATCTTCAACAAACACCCACAAATAAAATTTTATCAAATATGCACATTTCATTTTGGCTGAATTAATTAAATAAGTATATAACAGTATATATGGCAATGTTTTAAACACTATGAAGCATAAGAGTAGTATAGAACAAATCTCTGACTTGAAGTAATTTCTAACCTACTTTATAAAGATAAGACATAAAAGGGTAACTCACAATACTAGACAATATGTATGACATTAGAAAGGAGTTCCTAGCTGTCCTATGGTGAGAATGATGGGGACACACTGTATGTTTCCATCTATAAGATATTCTGGAAAAGGTGAAACTACGGAGACAGTAAAAAGATCACTGGTTGCCAGGGGTTTGGTGAGGTGCAGAGGGAGGAATGAAGAAGAGAAGCACAGAAGATTTTTAGGGCAGTGAAAATACCCTGTATAATACTATAATGATGGATACATATCATTATACATTTGTCTAAACACACAGAGTGTAAAACACCAAGAGCTAAAACAGAGGTAAACTTGGACTTTGGGTGATTATGATGTATCAATATAAGTTCATCAGTTGTAACAAATGTACCAATCTCCCGGCAGGAGATATATGGGAATCTCTGTACCTTCCTCTCAATTTTGCTGTGAACCTAAAATTGCTCTAAAAAAATTAAGTCTTAACAAAAATCCTAAGTAAAATATTTCTTAAATTTAATTTCATTAGAAAGAGTAGTTCATGATGGCCTATTCTTTCCTAATCCCCAAGATGATAATCAGTAAATGAATATCATAAAGAGACTTATTGTTGAAAAATGCATGTGTGTGTCTATGTCTATCCACCAACAGTGCATTAAAGTTCCCTATTCATTAGCAAAATTACTATATATCATAGTGAATTATCTTCCAATAGGAATTATCAAAAATTTTGTTACATTAACACACGTTGATGTTCACCTTTAGCTCTCTAGTATGTCGATCAACGATTTGTTGAACATTGAGATGGGCCTCTTTTTGAGAAGTTGCAGAAATAATACGTTCTTCAGCAGCTGCTGTCATTTCTGCCCGGAGTTCTAAAAGTGCTCGACTAAGTGCCTAAAAATTACAAAATAAAAAATGTAATTTTTAAAGGAAAACTGACATTTTATATGAACAATACATGATACAAAAAATAAACAAGCTTTATTACTTCCTACTATTTTCCTAAAATACTATGAGTTTAATGGAACATATTTCACAAATTAACAACTCAACTTTTTCAAATAAATCTTTTGTAATTACACTCAATTCTTTCCACATTGAATGTGAAAGTTCAAAATTGTAATTATGATTTTGAGAACTCAGCATTAAATCAAGCTATTACAAAAATCAGATATGTTTGGTTTTCAAATATCCAAGTTTAGATATTTTTATTACTCACTTAGTACATCCTTCCATATGAAATTAATTGAATTTAGGTAGACAACAAAAGGACTAGGAAAGGCTTAAAGTTTACCCATAAATTTCATGAGCTAGCACAGAAAAATACCAGCACCTTCTAAAACAATTTAAATAGATCAAATCTAAGATAAACTGAAAACCTAATAAATCAGAATACACTGACCAACTCCTTCCCACAAAACCATCTCTATGACCCCCTTTTTCATCTTTCCTTTTTGTCATTATAATACTTCCTTCAATCCCTCAAATTGTTCGAAATTGTTCATTTGTTAAAAATAGCCTCAGTAGCAAAAAATCCCAGTAGAAAAAAAGAAAATACAATGTAATGTATATTATATGTATATTTTTGTAATATACATTAAGATTTTTCCTCATTTCATACAGATAATTCAAAAATCAGATTGACAGCATAAAAAGATAAATTGGACTATATTTGCCCCTAAAAATAGCATTTAATAAGGCCATTTAACAGAATTGTCTAAAAGACCCTGTTTAACAACATAAGATAAAGCTCATACTTTTTATTACAACACAGAGATTTATACTACCATCTTTTATAAATTTACAAATCTTCTCTAAAAGCAATCTACCACACATTTTTCCTAAATGTTGATAATTTTCTGTTGTTACTTACTTTCTGTTGTTTCTCTTTCAAGGCTAATTGGCTTTTTAGTCGTTCTACTAGATTTCTCATTGTAGTTGTTGGAGCTCTTGAATTTGCTTCTTTTTGAGCCTGAAGTTCAGATTTTAAACACTGTGATTCCTTTTGTGACTGGTCCAGAAGATATCTTAAATCTTCTACTTCTGCTTTTACTTTTTTCACTTCATCTTCATGGTTTTCTTGGAGCCTGATGTAAATAAACATATGTGTGTGTGTGTGTCTTTTTTTTTTTAAATTTTTTTGAGACCCAGTCTCACTCTGTTGCCCAGGCTGGAGTGCACATGCGCAATCTCGGCTCACTGCAACCAACACCTCCCAGATTCAAGTGATATTTTTGCCTCAGCCTCCTGAGTAGCTGGGACTACAGGCGTGCACCATCAGGCCCCCAAAATTTTTGTATTTTTAGCAGAGATGGGGTTTCACTATGTTGGCCAGGCCAGTTTGAACGCATGACCTCAGGTGATAAGCCCGCCTCGGCTGATAAACCCAAACTGCTGGGATTAGAGGCATGAGCCACCGCACCTGGCCAAACACATGTAATTAATAGAGTGGTTGCTGCAATTAATACCTTGATTAATACAAATTTCACACAGAGCAAATGTTCAGTCCTAACTATCCTTACAATCTAAATCTTGATGCAGGCAGCCAAATCCAGAGAAGAGTAATTCTTTATTTCACTTAACTACTCTTTAATTTAACAACACGTTTTTCTTCTAGTTTCTAATATTTTTGGCAACAATCTTATCAAATTATTTTGTGACTCTAATCAAATAATATAGAGAATGAACAAAAGGGCATTTTAGATACTATGGCTCTTGTAAAATTTGACTGCTTCCTCTATATGATAGTTTCCTAACCACACTACTAGTAACATTTTTGAGTGAATGATTCTTTGTTGTTAGTGGGGTTGCCTTGTGTATGATAGGATGATTAGTAGCATCTTTTGATTCTACCCACTAGATATCAGTAGCACCCCCTAGCCATGACAATCAAAAATGTCTCCAGACATCGTCAAATGTCCCCAAGAGGTACAACTGTGAAAAACTGATCCTCTATATTTGAGAAATACTGCCCTATATTGACATATTGAAAAGACTAATATAAATTTTCACAGAAATCACATGTATTATTTATTTGTTTATGGTACAAATTCACTAGCATTGTATCTGTAACTATATATATATATGGAAGTGGATAGTATTAAAAGATTTAGTTAATTCAATTAATCTTATTGCTCATTCAGCATTAAGTCTGTTAAACTGAATTAATATATTGTTGTGCATATGGACACTGCATCCGTACTGAGGTTCTGACCAGTAAGAGGGAGACAGCATTAACACATGAACAAATGTTATTCTTTGAGGCTTCTTGCTTTTGGCAAAACTTAAGTCTAACTTTAAAGAGTCATCATCAAATTGTGAAAATATCAGGTTTTACTTAAGTAATCACACGGATCCATAATTTCCTAATATACATCAAAATGGGCACACAGAGAACACAAGTACAATTTTGGGCTACAATGACATGATAAGGTACACAACAATAACTTCAATTATTTCATGTGGAAAAAAATTATATAAGGTATTTCAAAAGATTATTATTTTCTACACCCACAAATTGGATGCAAAAGCACAAGTCATTTTATACTCCAAAACATGACAGAAATTTACTAGACCAAAAATAACATCTCATGTACAAAATTTAATAGAGCAAGGAAAAGAGACTGAAAATACACATATGCTGCTGCCAATTTTCCTTCTTTTAGAAAGTAATTTCTTAACAGTGGCAGCTCCCTAGTAAAACAAAAATAGTGTTAATTCTGTCATAGGCATTTGAATAAGAGTGTAAAGAATCAAAGGCTCTAATAGGGGCTTGAGAGCTGAAATGGAATTATAAGTCAAGTAGTTCAACTTTCTCATGTTTTTTCAGATAATAAAATTTAGGCCCATACAGATAATACTACAATGTTTAGAAACTACGAAACTATAAACCTATTTTGAGCTTAAAATCTATGTTCTGATAAATTGGTTGAACAATGTTAGAATCTCTATTATATGCCAGACACTCTTATAAGTGTGCAAACAAAAGTTTTTTATCTGTATGTTATTTGACAGTTTTCAAATTACTTTCATACATGGTATAATTTGACCTTCATATAACCACCCTGAAAGGGCCAGGGTAAGTACTGCTATTTCCATTTTAAAGATGATGAGGCCAAGTGCAGTGACTCAGGCCTGTAATCCCAGCACTTTGGGAGGCCGAAGTGGGCGGATCACTTGAACTCACGAGTTCGAGACCAGCCTGGGCAACATGGAGAAACCCTGTCTCCACAAAAATACAAAAAACTACCCAGGTGTGGTGGCACCTGCCTGTAGTGCCAGCTACTCTGGAGGCTGAGGTGGGAAGATAGCTTGAGCCCAGAAGGTCAAGGTTGCAGTGAGCCGAGATTATGCCACTACACTCCAGCCTAGGCAATAGAGCCAGACTTTTCTCAAAAATAAATAAATAAATAAAACAATAAAAATAAATAAATAAATAAGATGAAACTGAGGTTTGAATAAGGTAAAAATGAGATTCTGGAAAAGAATTTGTATTGGCTTTTGAGTCAGACTGACTAGTTTCAAATTATGGCTTTCCCATCTACTCCCAGGCATGCTATTAAGCATTCCTGAGGTCATATCCTCTCTATAAAATGGGGAAAATGATAACATATGTAATCAGTAGACCTGAGGATAAAAATGAGACAATATACTTAAAAGTCTTAGAACAGTGCCTAGCATAGCAAACACTTATGTTTATCTTCATTATATCATTATTATCATTTGCCTATTTTTACAATACATTTTGAAGACTTACCGTAATTTGATATTTTCAAATTCTTTTACTTTTAATTCAGTGATTTCTCTTTGTCTCTCTAAATCTTGTGACACTTTCTTTAGTTTGATCAAGAGTGAGGAGAGAGAGTCATCTTGTTCTGCTACTGTCTGCTCCATCTCAGCCAGACGAATAAAATGCTTGTTGGTAGGAACTGGAGTGGGAGACTGTTTCATTAAATCCTATAAAATATGAATATATTAGCAAACAGGCATGTATATTTCAATGCCATACTTATTCTATATTTTTAAATTGGTTCTTCAAATGATCAAAATACAATATCTAATCTAA
Organism: Macaca fascicularis; assembly: GCF_037993035.2. Taxonomy (NCBI): domain Eukaryota; kingdom Metazoa; phylum Chordata; class Mammalia; order Primates; family Cercopithecidae; genus Macaca; species Macaca fascicularis. Next base: position 95,019,061 of record NC_088385.1, read on the forward strand.
AATTTAATGATTTAACAGATAATGAAGGCTTAAAGAAGACAGGAAATATAGACCTTATTCTTTGTATTTACAATAGCTAACAAAGTGTCTACATGTAGCAGGAGATCAATAAATGTTGACTGAATTAATGAAGTAAGGCTCAAATATGCTAAGGTTATACATTAAAAGATGAAAGACACATCATTTCATACATATGGAACAGAATGGTCAAAAGAGGCAAATATGAGCTGAATTCCGGAAGTTAAATATAGGTAAACTTATAGTGAATAGAATTTGAAAAGAAAGGCAGGTAAGTTCATAGAAGATTGAGTATATGGGTAAGGAGTATAAATATAATTTTGTGAACAGTGATGAGCTACAGGAGGAAGAATGATCAGAGCTACATTTTCAGAAGATTACTTTGGCAACAAAAAGCGTAACTTGTATTCCAAAAAAGGAGAAGATAACTGAATTTTAATGTATTTGGTCTAAAAATCAATAAAGAATGGAACAAAGTTCTTAGAATCTTACCCAAGCTGTTTGTTTGAATTTATTTAGTGAACTATCAGCCTGTAGTTCTAATTTGTGATGAAGAATATGAAGGTCTTCCTCATGTTTCTTCACAATTTCTCTTTGCTCCTGTTTTAAAGAAAATCAAAACTATATCTTAAATTGTGATTAAAATAAATTCACATTTTGAAGACCTTATATATTTTCTCTTTAATCTTCTAAAATTCCTTCGAGATGAGGAAGAAACAGTATCTCCATATATGTATGTATTTAGACCGGTAGGCATGTTCCCTCGCACAGTGTTCAAGTTGACAGGCCCAGCCTCAGTTCATAATTTATTCTGAACATTAGAATAACACGTATCTATCATCTTTTAACTTATTTCTAGAAAAAATTAAATGTCAGCTTTCCCCCACAAAGTTCTAACAAATCTGATTTCTACTGATTACCAGTGTGATATATTTCATTCCCCCCTATTGCCTCAACCCTCACCTATAAACTAAATTAAAATATTTTTCAAAATCATGTGATTTCACCATGATAGCTACTCCTGGTTTATTTAGTCAGTGTATAAGAGAGATACATTTACACAAACTGCCAGTTTTACTGATAGAGGTGTAATCCAATCACATGCAAGTCACAGTTCTTAAATAGAATCATTTGAAAGCAAGAAAATAACTACCACTTTAAGGTAAAATATTTAGCATTTGCTTAAAAAAACTAATACATGAAACAGTATAACTCATAATATAATAAAATACCTCTCTGGCTTTTTCTAGAAGATGTTGATACTTCTTTAATACTTCTTCTTTTTGATTTAATCTTGCTTGCATGTTTGCAATGGTTTGATGAGCAATTTTCAAAGTGTGGTGAGATTTTGGTTCCATCTCTTTTCTCCCTAGCTCAGCTATGAGCTTTTCTCTTTCTGCAGTGGCAGGCAATCGAAGCCTCAGTTCATTGATTACTTTGTCTCTTGACAGTATATTTTGTTCTGCTAACCTTAAAGCAGATTCTTTCTCTTTCAGTTTCTGCAATGATTAAATCACAATAGATAATTAAAGTATCTTTTTTTCTTCATCTGAATTTTAGATTAGTTATTAGCAAAAAAAAAAAAAAATTCACTTTATTTTTCACATCATATGTACAATAGCCATTTGATATTTAATAAGGTTAAACTAATTCTAATTGACAACAGTTATTTGCATGCTTATTTATAAGAATACTACATATGTTAGAAACTTCATTGTTATGATGAAAATAAAATTTAATTAAGGTACTTTATCAAGATATTACAGTTAAGAACTATAAAAGTGTGGTGGTATGAGATTTAGGAAGAATATGTAATAAATTATTTCTTTTATTTTGGTCCATTGACTAGCAGAGCATTAGAAGACTAATCTATAAGTCAGTTAAGTACAAAACTGGAATTTTAGTGGCCCAAGTCAATAAATTACTATTATAAAATCTGCAGCTTATTAAAACAAAAGAGAAAAAATCAGAAACATTTTTACTCTTCAAGAGGATTAAGGTGGGTATTTTAAATTAAGTAATTCAATGGCAATTCACATAAATGACAAATCTTACAATTACTGAAGAAGATCTAAGTTTTACTTAAAAATGCACAGTTTTACTTGAAAACTCCTTTATGTATATTTTTAAATGTATTTGTAGTTAATATATTTAGATGAAAACTAAAATGAAAATCATATTCAGTTTACATTATTTTCTGAATAATTTAATGCAGATGACAGATTTGATCACCTACTAATCAAATTCAAGAACTAGGTTAAAACAGAAAGTAATTTCTAATTTACCTTCAGCCCTTTAAAGGGCTGAAGTTTATAAAAGGGAATGAACTGAAAACTGATTCATAGATTATATAACATGCACTTCAAAGTAAAACCAAAAAAATAAGAATAAAGAGATCATATAAGGGAAGATAATATACTGCTTATAGAGCTACAATTAAATGCTTTTTGTTTCCTTTCATATTCAGTGTACCTAAAGGTAACAGGAAGTAATTAAATAGTGAATTCAAATTAACTATATCTGCTGTTCATTATCAGCTATTAGAAACATTATAGGAGAATAGAAAAACAGTGAAATTAGCAAGAGATTCATCATTCTATGCATTGTCCTCATAAAGAAATATTATTTAGAAAGCCCCCCAAACATACCAAATAATACCAAGTAATAATCAAAATGCAAATTCTTCTAATTACCTCTTCTAGTGATCTGCAAGTTGCCCGTGTTTCTAGGATTATTCGAATATTCTCCTTAATTTTTCTTAGCGCCATCTCAAGTTGATTTGGAAGGGGCAAACTAGGGTCAGGGATTGATCCTGTAGCTTCTTCAAACTATTAACAAATAGTATGTTTTTTAACAAAGCAGTGGCAGCATTGAGAGTAACTATTAATATTTATAGCTGTATGATAAAATATAGATTAAATCACTCATATTTTAAATAGACAATATAACAACCAATTAAAATTACATCTGATACAGGAATCATTTCTGTGAGCTAACCCTCTAGTCTATGCTACAGAGTAGCAAACAAGATTCATCATTCATACCTTTTGTGCCGCATTTAGTATTTCATTTTGCTGACGGTCAAAAATGTCTAGTTGACGTTCCAGGTCAACTTCTCTTTGATCCCAGGCCAGTTGTCTTTCTTCATGAAACTAAAAAGAAAGACAATTTATGTCAGACATATATACAAAGACATCAGGCACATAACAAGCATTTTATATATATTTTCTTATGTAATCCTCACAACACATTGAAGATACTGTAATTATTTTCCTTTTGTGGAAAAAAATACAAACTCAGAGAGGTGAAGTAACTTGTGTAAGATCACAGAGAAAGGCAGATGTGAAGTAAGGATTTCAATCTCTCCATCCATCCATCCATCCGTCCATCCATCCATCCATCCATCCGTGCATCCATGCATCCAGCTATGCAAAAGATATTTAATGATATATATCATGTGCCAAGCATCATTCTAGGCAGTGCAAATATAGCAGTAAACAAAACCAAATCCCTGTCACCATGGAACTTACATTCTAGTGAAGGAAAGACAGTCAACAATAAAAAAGTAAGTAGGTAATATGTCAGAAGGTTACAAGCGCTATGGAGAAAAATTAAGTTAATTAATCTCAAGGGAATCTTGATAGTAGGATTTATTGTTGTATATTAGGTGGCTGGTGAAGGACACACTGATAAGGTAAGACATTTAAGCCAAGACTTGCGGGCACTGAAAGTGTAAATACCAAAGGTATCTAGGCTAAGAACAATTTAAGCAGAGGGAACAATCTCTGAGACAGTCATATGTTTGATGAATTTCATCTGTCTCTGAAGCATATACTTTATTCTATAACAAGCTGCCTTCTTACTCTATCAGTGAGAGCCAGTAGAAACGTGGAACTGTGAAAAGTCAAATAACCAATACCAAAATAAAAATTAACTTACCAAATGAGGTTGCTTATGTATTGCTCTTTTTAAGATTAAGACTACTGTTATAAAAATTAAATAAATATGAATTTTTAGAATAGTTTAGAAAATAAAAAACAAATTATTACATAATCAATTAGTAATGGAAAGTGCACTTAATTAGAAGAATAACATAGTCACTAGTGCAATATTCTTGCTTAAAATCTTAGGAAAAAAACAAAATAAATATAAAATAAAACCTTGTTCTGCTGCACAATTTCTTCTTCAAGACTGCTGATTGTACGTTCATATTCAGAAATTATATTATTCAAATACTTTATTTCTTCTTTATCCTTGACTAATTCTCGATTTAGTTTAAGTTCTTGAAGACGAAGTTCTTCTATTTTCATATGCCAGTTGATTACCTAAGATTTACAATTTATATATACAAATGTAAATGCTATGTCAACAAATAACATTCCTCCATTGATGATAATGATTTTAATTGAAAGTAATGGGCATTCTAAAATAAAATAAGACACAATGTTATCTTTTCTCAAGCTACCTGACAAAATTTTATTTAGGATTTCCATAGACATTTCTACAAATATGTGGGATTTTACAATAAAAATCTTCAAATTATGTTGGAATGGATATCACTAATATTCACTTTCTTCTGTTATATGTTTATTGAACACTGACTATAAGCAGGTCATTGAAACTTTGATATCACTTTCAAAAACAGAAATCCTAAATGTTTCTAGCCTAGCGAATAGGATGTAGTTGAAAGATAATTACTTTTCATTTAATTCTTTCTAAATGAAGATAAAACCATATTAAAAATAAATGTGGGCTCATTAATTGTAGATCAAAGATAATTATGAACAGTAGAAATCAACTGATAACTACTACAATGTTTAATAATTAGTGTTTAATTAATAGAAATTTGTCTACAGTATTTAAAATTCTTTGCTATTATACAATCTGAACATTCCCACTAAAATCTTTGGTTAGAAAAGCCTAATTTTATTTTTACAAATAATAGACATTCAAACAGCCAACACTGCTAAGTTGTAAAATCTAAATTAATGAATCATAATTGGAATTTAATTGTATCTTACGCATTTTTCATATAGGCACATATTAAGAAATTATCACGTAACTCTTTGAAGATAATGAATTTAAAATTGGCTGGGCACAGTGGCTCATGACTGTAATCTCAGCACTTTGAGAGACCAAAGCAGGAGGATTACTTGAAGCCAGGAGTTCGAGGCCAGCCTGGGTGACAAAGTGAGACCCTGTCTCTACAAAAAAACTTTAAATTTTTTAAAAAATAGGTAGGTATGGTGTGGTGCCCTGTACTCCCAGCTACAACTACTCAGGAGGTTGAGGCTGGAGAATCAGTTGAGCCCAGGAGTTCCAGCTATGTTTGCAACACTACACTCCAGCCTGAGAAACAGATCAAGACCCTGTCTCTTAAAAAAAAAAATCAAGTTTAAATGTTTACCTTTTGGGCTCCTTTGGTATCCTTTAAAGTGCTTATTAACTCTTCCAGGCCCTTTAATTTCAATTCCATCTCCAATGTTTTGTTCTCCATATTTCTATGTTCTTGTTGAGAATTTTTCATTTCTTGCATTATCTTAAGTTTGTCATTTTGTAGCTGAATCATTGTTTTAGAGAACTTTTCCTGTTGGGCCAAGGGTAAAGCTCCACTAAACTGTCGTCGTAGAGACTGAATTGTTTGGCGCAGATGTTTTGCTCTGTTTCTCCCCTCCAAACGAGCATAATAGAGAGCCTGTTTTTTTTCATCAAGTTTCTGCTCTAAGCGCATATTGTAGGCCTCCATCTTCTGCAGTTTAGACGTAATTGACTCCAACTTACCAAGAGCAGTAGCCTCACTAAGTTGAAGAGAGACATTATGTTGGTGCAACTTGGCAATCAATGCCTTTTCATCAGACTGTGCCTAATATTTAAAAAAATATATATTTGTAGTAAGTTTCAAATTTTTCCAATGAAGGTTATCACAGATTTAAAAATCACAATTTACTAAATAAAGTTTTAACACAGTGGCACATGAGATCTACAAAAATGTAACTTTGCTTTAATACAAATAATTACCAAAGAATTGTAAAAGAAAAAACCTAGAATCAAACAAACTTAAAATCCAAATGTAACTAAATAACAGTGGGTATGTTACTGGGTTTTTTTTTTGTTTTTTTTTTGTTTTTTTTTTTTTTTTGAGATGGAGTCTCGCTCTGTCACCCAGACTGGAGTGCAATGGCGCGATTTCGGCTCACTGCAACTTCCGCCTCCCGGGTTCAAGCAATTCTCCTGCCTCAGCCTCCTGGGAAGCTGAGATTACAGGCATGTGCCACCATGCCTGGCGAATTTTTGTATTTTTATATTTTTAGTACGGACGGGGTTTCACCATATTGGTCAGGCTGGTCTCAAACTCCTGACCTCGTGATCTGCCTGACTGGGCCTCCCAGAGTGCTCGGATTACAGCTGTGAGACTCTGTGCCTGGCTGCTACTGTTTTTTTAACTTCCATTGCAAATAACATAATACTGATTCAGACAAAGGGTACGTTTTTATAATTCCCAACATACATAATGTAAGAATATGTGAAAAGTTACATATAAATACAAGAGAAAATATTGTTATTAAAGATGTACTAATAACTTCCTAGTACTTTTTCTCAGCGTCCTAATTTTGATCAGCAGCGTAATTCATCTATAGGCATTTAAATGCTGTACTGGATTACTGAACAATATTTCAAATTACAGAGTTTTCTAATCAGGTTACAACTAACAAGAATAACAGCCTCTGGTTGCTATATCTTTTGATTAAAAATGTAACACTGGCCCAGCATGATGGCCCACACCTGTAATCCCAGTATTTTGGGAAGCCAAGGTGGGTAGATCTTTTCAGTCTAGGAGTTCGAGACCACCCTAGGCAACATAGTGAAACCCTGTCTCTACAAAATATGCATAAAAAATTAGTCAGGTGTGGTGGCACGTTCCTGTAGTCCCAGCTGTCCAAGAGGCTGAGGTGGGAGGATCACCTGAGCCCGGGTGGCGAAGGCTGCAGTGAGCCTTGAATGTGCCACTGCATTCCACCCTGGGTGACAGAATGAGACCCTATCTCAAAGTAAACGAAAAGTGTAACACATCGCTCCCAACATCTAATGTAAATTAAGGAAAAAAGTGGATTCTATATAGAAGAGCCAATATTGCACATACCTGATAGTCCAGCAGTTGCATTCTGAGGGACTCTACTTCCTTTTCCCTAGATTGTTGTTGTGCATTCAAAATTTCAACTTGCCTTCTGGCAATATCAGAAATCTCTCTCAGTCTAGGAAATGATAAGGTACTTCAGGAACAATTAAGTACACTTTCTAAATAAATGCCAAAATTCAAAATTTCTAGACCCAAAAAGGTCTAGAAAATTTTTGATTTCCAAAAAGCCATTCATTTTCAGCATCTATATCTTCTTTTTATGAAATACTAAAACAGGATTTCCTAAACTGTTTCATGAAACATAATTCCATGAGAGGTTATCATGTTTGCTATATAAAAAAAAAAACTTCGTTCCCAACATCCCTCCTCCCCTTTGAATATTCCTAACATATATTCAGTACTCTCAGAGGTTTTATCATATATAGCTTTCTCAAATCATACTTACTATATATAGCATTTTCCAAATGTATATAGCCAAAGAACTTCTGTTCCCACACTTTTTTCCATAAAACATTAATTGTCATAATTTGGAATATGCTAGGATAAGGTATTTAGTACATTTATCTAATACCATCACACAGTTAAGAATACAGAAATGTAAAATTTCTAAGATCCTTAGATGGATTAATGTATGTTTTGATTTGTTTTAATCTACAAGTTATCAGAAATGTGAAAAGAAACAAAACATGCATTTAATAAAACTACAAAAAAAAAAAAAAAAAGATAGCCTAATGGCAATAAGTCCTTCAAATTCCCTTACGAATACTGTGATAAGCTAATACAGGCAAAGTAAAATGTAAAGTTTCTTTGCTTTGGGTTAGAATAATTTTAGTTCAGTGTTACAGATAAGGTAGGTTTCCTTATACTGATCAGAGGCTCTCATTGCCAGTTTAATGATTAACAAAATATGATTAAAATGAACTATTATAAGTTAGTTTATATCAAAAGAGGTCCATGAGAAGAAAGGATCAATTTTTTCAAAAAACGGTCTTTCATAGTGAAAAAGATGTGAAAAACTGATATTCCCAAGAGAACTATCAAGGCTCCAAAGGAATGGTTATATTTTTATAAGTAGGCCATAAAACATTTTTACTATTTATGCTTGAGAGATAACTAAGTGCTCCTTACACTTTTCTATTGAAGTATCACCTAATTACAAAAGAGAGAACATACAGCATATAGCTGGCACACAGCATTTTTTTTTTTTTTTTTTTTTTGACAGTCTTGCTCTGTCACCAGACTAGAGTGCAGTGGTGCAATCTTGGCTCACTGCAACCTCCACCTCCCAGGATCAAGTGATTCTCCTGCCTCTGCCTCCCCAGCAGCTGCAGCTACAGGTGCACATCACCACGCCTGGCCAGCACACAGTATTTATTCCTTATATATATTTTGTGTTCTAAACTAGCTCGGCATATTTCTTCATGTAAACTGAAAACAAAAATATAACCTCAAGGTTAAGTACAATTGTACAAGTCAATATATGTTTAATACCTTGCACACTGACTAATACATAGTAGATGCCTGATAAATGTAAACTAAATCAAAATCTGAAGTTTTAATTATATTCTTACAGCAACCTTATGAAACAGGTAGAAGAGGCACTATTACTTCCTTATTAAAATGAAGAAACTTAAGTTTAAATACAATAAATAACCATTCCTCCTCTATCACCCCTTCCCCAGAAAAATCCATATGTGGAGGAACTGTACCTTTCTACAGTAATATTCCTGAACTCTAAACAATGTAAATCTAGAGAGGTCACTTCCTCTTTAACAACATTATTCTCATCAATACTGTTATTTAACCCTGTTAAAACCAATCTTAATATTACTTAATCCTGTTTTTATAAAAAGAAATCAGTATCAATTACTACTAAGAATTATATACTTGCAGTCGGGTTTCTTAAAGACAAATTAAAGAAAATACATCTAGTCAAACGACTAAAATGTTTACATGCACTTACTTTGACACTTCAACTTTTAGTTCCATTTCATTCTTCTCCAATTCTAGAATCCGTTGCCTATCAGCATCACTTACTGCCTTGCTCACACTACCAGCTAATTCATCTCTTAACATCTGTTCCACCTTCTGTGCATCCAAATTGATTTTGGTAAGCTAAGGAAATGTAACAAAAAATGTTTAGATACATCAATTTTTGGTGAGGTTTTTTTGTAATTTAGCTTTTAAAGTACTGCAATCCTCTTTACTTGGCCTTAGTCCACATATATTGAGTGTGAAGTGTTAAGAACAGACTGAAGGAGAGTAAAAAGATGAAGGAATCAGAAACAAATTATGGAGACTCTGGTTATATTCCAATCCATCAAAAGTCATTCTTGGCCGGGCGCGGTGGCTCACGCCTGTAATCCCAGCACTTTGGGAGGCCGAGGCGGGCGGATCACAAGGTCAGGAGATCGAGACCACGGTGAAACCCCGTCTCTACTAAAAATACAAAAAATTAGCCGGGCGCATTTGTGGGCGCCTGTAGTCCCAGCTACTCGGGAGGCTGAGGCAGGAGAATGGCGTGAACCCGGGAGGCGGAGCTTGCAGTGAGCCGAGATTGCGCCACTGCACTCCAGCCTGGGCGACAGAGCGAGACTCCGTCTCAAAAAAAAAAAAAAAAAAAAAAGTCATTCTTATTAGGCAACTCATTATCTAATAATATCTGAACTTGCAATATTCTTACTTTGCTTAGAACGCAATCTGCTCATTATATTTTACTTTAATTATATCATCTATAAATAAATTCAAATGAGTTAATAAAATCTTACTCATATAGATTTAGTGACATAGTTAAAACAAAAATGATATAAATGCTTTGAAAATATATTAAATCTCAAGGAAAGCAAACACTGTAAAAGTTGTGTTTAATCATAAATTGTTAAATACTTGCAAACTATACTTACTGCCATGCAGTTTAATGATTCTGACCACATCAAAAATATATAAAACCTCCAATTAGAATGTAAAGTCCCTGAAAGTAGAGATTATTGTCTATTTTGTTTCTTGCTATACTCCCAGTCCTAACGCAGGGTCTGACATGTAATAGGCAATGAATAAATATTTGTTAAATGAAGGGATGGTGGTGAAAGGCAATTCCATTGTTTAGTAAATAACATTTCATACGTTAAATCTAATAATATAACATTGGTGAGAAACAAGAACTTATAGAAATATCTGCTTTCATTTTAAACAATTCATATTTAAATCTTTTACTTATTACACAAAACATAGGCACTATATTAATAAGCTATTTCAGAGATACAAACAAACCTCTTAACAATAATACAATGTCTACCAAGACTAATTCTTTATTCTCTAATTGTATGATAAAACTTATAATATCAAACCTCAGCAAATTTGGTTTCCAATTCAAAATTACGTTCCTCCATTTGCTTTAATGAAGTCCGTAAGTGTTCATACATTTTTTGACAATGTTCAGCCCGCTGCCTTTCATTTAATTCCTTCATTTCCAGCATAGTTATTTTTTTTGAAATGGAAACAATGTCACTGTTGGTTATTGATTTCTTTGCCTTATCCATGCTAGATTCATTACCTATATGCAATAATACTTAAGTCAATCTCATGTTGTTTATATTAAAATTACCTCAGATATTTTAGATGTTGTATATAAGAAAGCATTATAGTTCCATGGAAAGCACATCAACTTTCTGAATTCTATCAGACCTGGACTCTAATCTTAGCTCTGTTACTTCCTGCCTGTGTGATGCCTATACCACTGTACCATTTAATCTCTGTGGAATTTAATGTTCTTCATAAGTCAAATGATTAATTAAAAAAAAAAAAAAACCTATTCCTCACAGAATTGTGGAACTAACAATATAAAGGACTTAGTGCAGAAGTGTCCCATATAAGAAATTTTAAAAATGGCAAGTAAACATTTTACTGAAAGGAGATAAACTGTACGAGAAGCAGTGCAGTAAAGCAATGTGACTTTGTGAATATAAGCGCAATGACTTGATTTTTAAAGTCTCACAGAGCCAAGCTGAAAAGTAAAATCTGAAGCCATATGATGGATATATTCTACAAAATATAATCTTGTCTAATCATGAGTATTATTAGGTCTTTGTACAGACCTAATACCAAATATTTTTTTTTTTTTTTTTTTTTTTTTTTTTTTTTTTTGAGACGGAGTCTCGCTCTGTCGCCCAGGCTGGAGTGCAGTGGCCGGATCTCAGCTCACTGCAAGCTCCGCCTCCTGGGTTCACGCCATTCTCCTGCCTCAGCCTCCTGAGTAGCTGGGACTAGAGGCGCCCGCCACCTCGCCCAGCTAGTTTTTTGTATTTTTTAGTAGAGATGGGGTTTCACCGTGTTAGCCAGGATGGTCTCGATCTCCTGACCTCGTGATCCACCCATCTCGGCCTCCCAAAGTGCTGGGATTACAGGCTTGAGCCACCGCGCCCGGCCGCTAATACCAAATATTTTACAGTCTTTTATTAGTTGTTATGCCTTAATCTTACATATGTAGTTATGTAGCTTGTCTTTGGACACAAAAGTCTGTGGCTAAATGGAAAGAGAACTAAAAGCGTCAATTTACCATAAAAAGGCATCGCATAGGAGTGTCATTAGTTACTTAGTTATTTTTTGAGGAGGGGGAAGAAAACATACTTTTGCTTTGTAAACACGGTCCAGAAAAAAACAAACAAAATAGGGCATTTTGCTTTTCAGCAACTTAAAACTGATGTGTTTAGGGTGGCCAATTATTTAAAGGAGCTAAGCAGCAACTCATTTTGTAAACAGCCTTTTACAATACCAATAATGCCCTCTCCTATTTTTCCAGCTTCATAAGTTCAAGTTTTATAATAGAGTTTTCTCAAAGTAATATACATTTCCTGAAAAAAAAAAATGGTCTCTATCTCAGTTTTAAAAAGTACTTTATTATGTTCTGTATTTATCTTTTAAATTTATTATTTTAGAATAGCTGTTGCAAGCAGTAATCAAGTAACTAACAATCATGGATCACTAACAGGTGCTAAAAAGCATTAGTAAATCAGTTCATTATGGAATAAAGACTCATTCAAGTAACCTTAGGCACCATATAGAAAAGTATTGCAATAAATACCAATATACAAAGGAGTCCTCCTCCATTCTGTATTGTGCTAAACTCTGATAAGAAGAGAAAAGCACATCGCAAGGGCTGAAGCAGATTAGTCATCTTATATGTTCTTGGGTTTGGAGCATTCTTAAAGAGAGGATAAAGCACAACAGCTCAACACTAACAAATTCCTAGATGAAAAAAAGCTAATGATGTGACATTTTTAAACTAAGATATAAGGTCAACAGGGAATAGGGAAACACTCTTAAAACTTTGGTGATATAAATCCATATATGGAAGAGATTAAGATACATAAACATTAAAGAATTTCTGTAGGGAATTCAGCATTTATTAAAAATAAAGATGATAAAATACAAAGAACCTACTAAAATTGTATGCAATACTCTCTTATGTCTTCATTTAAATGGTGTCTTCTTCCAAGTAAATAGTACACAAAAGTCAATTCATATTTAATCTCTTATTGAGTGAAAAATTACATTTCTAAAAGTAGCTTATCTAAGATTTCCCAATGTTAGGCTGCTCTAAACCAAGTATGTCATTACCAATTTAAGAGAACAGCTCTATTTAGTAATAAAAACCTTGAATAGCTCTAAGGTCTAGGAAACAAATAAACGAAAATACATTATCAAAAGCAGCAAATTTATTTGAAAATAATGAAGCACAATATATGAGATAACATTATGAAAATCTTACAAACTAGGATAACTATTTGAAAAATTAATATGGAAAACTCTAACGAGAGCCACAAAGATTTCAATACCTTTTGAGACAGTAATATCTCTGTGAGATATACATGAAAATGTTCACTGTGGCACTATAATAGCAAAGATATAGAAAGCTAGTGATTTAATTACTCAAACACAGTAGGATATTGCATAACTATTTACAAGTATGATTACAAGTATGATGAATAAAACAATTTTTCATTTTTATTATTTATTTATTTTTGAGACAGAGTCTCGCTCTTATTACCCAGGCTGGAGTGTTGTGGCGCGATCTCGGCTCATTGCAACCTCCGACTCCTGGGTTCAAGCAATTCTCCTGCCTCAGCCTCCTAAGTAGCTGGGATTACAGGAACCTGCCACCATGCCTGGCTAATTTTTGTACTTTTAGTAGAGATGGGGTTTTGCCATGTTGGCCAGGCTGGTCTCGAATTCCTGACCTCAGGTGATCTGCTCTCCTTAGCCTCCCAAAGTGCTGGGATTATAGGTGTGAGCCACTGTGCCCAGCCACAAAAATATTTTTGATACTACTATCTAAATACAGTATAGAATAATGTTTATAATAATTTAAAACATATAAAATATGTAAACATATAGACGCAAAAAATACAGTAATACAGTAGTAAAACTATGAGAAATATAACTTCTTTTCAAATTTTCTTTGCTGTTTCCTGGTATCTTTTAATTTAAAAATATCAAATGATATACAACTAATATAACTTGCACTCAGTGAAAAAACTCATAATGCTATTATTAAAATATCATCAGTTTTAATTGTTAAATGGTTCAAAATAGTTAATAGCTTAGTCATAAATTTTTAACACACATGATTTCATTAGAAAGAAATCTAACTTAAGGACTGAAAACTAAACTTAGGTGGGGTTAAGTAAAGGATTATTCATCTACCTAAGTTAAACTATTAGGCAGAAAGTTCTTTTTTTAGTCAAAATACTTCCTTTTAATCTAGTATAAAAAAGGAACTTTAAATAAGAAATATTCATTATTAGATGTTAATCATTTAATATTATCAGAGTCATAAGACTTACCTAATCTAGTTTCTTGTTCCCAGGCTTGTTCAATAGTGTGAAGTTTTTCCTTGGTAATCTCCAGTTCTTTATTTATAGACTCCACTTGTTCTTTTAAGGAGGCATTTTCACACTGAATAAAGGAAAAACATCACTAAGAAACTACATTGTAATTCAGACCAATACCACAAAATGACATTGTCTTAACTTTATATAACATCTCCTTAAAACTCACAATCCAGTTTTTTACAAAATTAGAATTTCCTCCATATATAATACATGTATGCATGCAAACACATACATATATGTATAATACAGGTATACATATACATACTGATATAGTTTGGCTGTGTCCCTACCCAAATCTCATCTTGAATCGTAGTTCCCATAATCCTCCTATGTCATGGGAGGGACTTGGTGAGAGGTATTGAATCGTGGGGGTGGTTTCCCCCATGCTATTCTCATAATAGTAAGTTCTCACGAGGTCTGATGGTTTTATAAGGGGTTTTCCCCTTCGCTTGGCTCACATTCTTCTCCTTCTGGCCACCATGTGAAGAAGAATGTGTTTGCTTCCCTTTCTGCAATGACTGTAAGTTTTCTGAGGCCTCCCCAGCTCTGTGGAACTGTGAGCCAATTAAATCTCTTTCCTTTATAAATTACCCAGTCTCAGATATTTCTTCATAGCAGCATGAGAATAGACTATTACATATGTATATACACACATATATATACACACACACACCCATATATATATATCTCTCTAATGTAAAATACTATTTTAAAATAATCATCCAAATCCTGTGTTATCCAATACAGGGCCCTCAATTTCTGAGTATTAGCCTCTGCTACAAAAGCTGTAAATTCATTTTGGCCAAGCTGGAATACTCAAGAGTTTTGCACCCTTCCCAAACTAGTGCTTACTTCCTTTATGCACACAGTTGCTGAGCATCCTAGTGTGTCATCAGTGACAGATGACGATATTTATAGTGAAAAGAAATACAAAATTCTGGCCTTCAGAGTTCTGCCTATTCAGTGCCTATGTGTATGGGTGGGTGGCAGGATTTGGCCAGTGTGGAACGCAGCAGATAATAAGCAACAAACAAAAAGCCTATTAAAAATGTCAATATTGGCCAATCATGGTGACTCACACCTGTAATCCCAGCACTTTGGGAGGATGAGGTGGGTGGATCATTTGAGGTCAGGAGTTCGAGACAAGCCTGGCCAACATAGTACTAAACATAGTGCTAAAAATATAAAAATTAGCCAGTCGTGATGGCACGTTACTAGTAGATCCCAGCTACTCAGGAGGCTGAGGCAGAAGAATCGCTTGAACCTGGGAGGTGGAGGTTGCAGTGAGCCAAGATTACGCCACTGTGCTCTAGCCTGGGCAACACAGCAAGACTCCATCTCAAAAAAAAAGAGGTCAATATCAGCAGGTGCAGTGGCTCACACCTGTAATCCCAGCACTTTGGGAGGCTGAGGTGGGAGAATCACTAGAATCCAAGAGTTTGAGACCAGCCTGGGCAACAAAGTGAGACCTCATTTCTACAAAAAAAATACAAAAATTTAGCTGAGTATGGTGGTGCATGCCTGTAATTCCAGTTATTTGGGAGGCTAAGGTGGGAGAATTACTTGATCCCAGGAGAGCAAGGCTACAGTGAGCTACGACTGTGCAACTGCACTCCAACCTGGGCAACAGAGTGAGACCCTGACTCAAAAAAAAAAAAAAAAAAGTTGACATTTAGAAAGAAAATAAAAACAGGGTACTGAGCCAGTGAACAATAGAAGGGAACATATTTAGATAGAGTGGTTGAAGAATATCTTAACCACCAAAGAAGTGGTATTTAAGCTGAACTGTGAGGTTCGAAGTATTTATTATAAACCCAGATGCTCCAAAGGAAGAAAGCGTTTGGAGTACTGTAAGATCTGAGAGGAGAAAATGATTGAAATGATTGGAGCAGGAAAAGATTTGGAGGATTGGAGCACCCAAGCAGAGTAAGTAAAAATAAAAGTCAATAGCAGTAAAACATGAAGTTGGAGAGACCATCAGGGGCCATACCAAGCAGGGCATGGCATGCCAAGACAAGGAACTGGAATTTAACTTAATGCATAAAAGAAAACAGATTTTAAGGAGGAAGTTCTAAACAATCATTCTGGCTGCACTGTGGAGAATAAAGGGGTCAATAGAGAAATCAGGAAAACTAGTCAAAAAGACATTGTGGAAGTCCAGATGAGTGATGTTGCTGGTTTGGACAAGGGTTATAGCTGTGAGGATGAAGAAGACACATATAAACTACATTTGGAAAACAAAAATGGTAGGGAAAAAGGATGACTACAGAATAACTCTAAAGTGTCTGCCTTGACTAGCTGGTTGGGTAACTGAACATCTATTGAAATAAGAACGACTAGGAGAGAAACAGTAATCAGGAGTTCATTGTGGATATGTTAAATGTGAGATCCCCTTGAAACACAGGAATTGTAAAGTAGGTAATTCTGTACAACAGAATAGAGCTGTGAGGAAAAAGGCTGGAGACATAACATAAATATATATATCTTAAGTTCCTTTATTTTTTCTTTGAAAAAACAGAATGCCTATTTACTACATGCCAGGTACTCTAAGCAATGGATTTCTATGATAAATAAATTATATCCTAGAACTTATATTTGAGTGGAGTACCTGGAAAATAAGCCAATATATAATACAATGTCAGGTATTAAGTGTTATGAAGAATAATACAAACAGGGTAACGAGACTAAAAAGAGGATATGTTATGGTTAAATAAGCAGGATAAGGTAATAATAATATATTTTTAAGTAAAGTGCATAATTACAGTTTTATATGCTATGAATACACAGGAGGGAAAAAAGGAGGCTGAGGGTGTTTTAAATATCTTTCTATCCATTTTTTTTCTTCCTTTCATCCTTTTTCACAGGATAATCCTATTGTTTGTTACAAATCTTTTCCTCCCACCTACCCTGATATTTTACTATTTCCCTTATTACCACTTTCATCTCTTATCTTCATCACTCTCTCCCTACTAACTCTAAATTTTCTTTCCCTCCTCCCTCAAACTTCATTAGTCTCCTTTATTAAAAAAAAAAAAAAAAAAAAAAAGGCTGGGCCTGGTGGCTTGTGCCTATAGTCCCAGCACTTTGTAAGGTTGAGGCTGGCGGATTACCTGAGATCCAAATTTTGAGACCAGCCTGGCCAACATGGCAAAACTCTGTCTCTACTAAATTAGCCGGCCATGCTGGTAGGCACCTGTAATTCCAGCTACTCAGGAGACTGAGGCAGAAGAATCACTTGAACCTCAGAGGCAGAGGTTGCAGTGAGCCAAGATCACACCACTGTACTCCAGCCTGGGCAATGTAGTGAGGCTCTGTTTCAAAAAACAAACAAACAAACAAACAAAGAATCCTCTTCTTGATTCTACCTCAGTCTACATCTGTTTCTTTTTTCTTCTACTATCAAATTTCCAGTTTTTCTTTTGCTTTATTACCCATCCAGTTTTTGTATTTCCTTATTATCTATTCTGTTCTTCACATATGAAATCTGATTTTAATCACCTCTAGTCTCATAAATCTTTACCTCTCAAAAAGCAACAACAATTACCTAAGCACCATATTTGACAACATGTGCACTGTGGCTCTCCACCACTAATCACTCTCATGTATTAGCTTGACCTCTGTGCCAAACAGGAGATACTCAACACACAGAAACAAATTAAATAGTTCCTTATATCAAAAGGCTTATATTCCATTAAGGGAGACAGATACGTAAACACATTGTACTATGTACAAAACCTCTGTATAAGATGCAGAACTAGTGTAGACAAGAGTGACTTTGTTCCATTAAAAAAAGAATGCTTAAGAAAAAAAAAAGGTAATGCCTTAACAAAGTTTTGAAACAGGAATAGAAATTCACTGAGCAAAACAACTGGAAGAGAGAAATGGTTCCCTACATAAAGAAAAGAGCATGTACACAAGAACATACATAAGAACACTGTGCTCAGAAAACTCAGATAGTTCATCTCTTGCTCTAGATGACATGAGTAAGTACAGGACTTGACTTTTACCCTTCAGGTGACTGGTAGCTTTTGACAGTTTTTAAGCTAAGGAGTCAAATGGGAGTCACAGGGTAGGATTCATGTCTAGAATGACCATTCTTGTGGCAGTAAGGAGGATATAAGACTGGAGATAGAGACATGAATAATGGCTACCACAATAAAGATAATAAAAAATAAAACTAAGACACCACCAATAGGGATAGGTATGAGATATTCAGAATTATAGCTGGGGCCAGGCGCGGTGGCTCACATCTGTAAACCCAGCACTTTGGGAGGCCGAGGTGGGCAGATCACCTGAGGTCAGGAGTTCTAGACCATCCTGGTCAACATGGCGAAACCCCGTTTCTACTAAAAATACAAAAATTAGCTGGGCATGGTGGGGCACGCCTGTAATCCCAGCTACTCGGAGGCTGAGGCAGGAGAATTGCTTGAATCTGGGAGGCAGAGGATGCAGTAAGCCGAGATCAGGCTACTGCACTCAGCCTGGGTGACAGAGTGAAACTCCATCTCAAAAAAAAAAAAGAAAATCTTGAGGAAAGATGAAAAATATTCTTTGGGAAAATGATAATTTTAAAAATCACTCATTGATACATTATCTACAAGACCTCTCTTGCTTAGGACTTTCTCATGCTGGAGAGGATAGGACAGAGGACATGGAGAATGGAAAAACATAAATTACCACCACACCTAAATAGGCATAATTTTCTACAAAAAGTAACATAATCACCTCTCTTTGGCAAAAGCAGCAGAAAGGAAACTGATTATGATTACTTCTAAATAATATTGATAAACATGACTCATAATTTAGTAGGAGTCCTGAAAGCTACTCAGAACAACGTTTTCATTTACTGAATGTGTCTCTCTGAGCCAGCAAAAGCTTTTGAGCTAATAGAATTAGATTTTATGCTACTCCTGTGAGAGGATTTTAGATAAGAATTATCCAAAATCCAGAAGCCTCTATTTCTGATGAGGAAGACGAACAAATCAGGAGCTTGTTCTGTCCTCAGTAAGAGGTATGGAGCTCAAGTGGCTGTAAGAGAACTGTAAAGGGTCTGGTCCATATTCACAGATTATAACTTATGATATTCTACTCTAGGTTTTTGTATTTCTACAACAAAAAATGATGAGAATTTACAGAGTGCATCCATGGTCCAGGAAGAGCCCTTAATATTTCAGTCACTGTTGTCTACATTCATTCCAAGGAACAAAAGCCAGGGACCACGGAAAAATAGTTTGCTCTGGGTACAGGGGTAAGAGAAAGGGATGGGCACTTAATGGGTGCTTCCCTCTTTTGATTACAATATTCTACCGGTTTCATGATCCTTTTTCTCTTAGATGTCTGGTTGAAAGAGGTTTGATTCAGCTAAATCATGCAAGTGACCTAAGGAGAATGATCTAGATAATCATTCGGAAGTCATTCTGCCACTATAAATAGATAATATGTTGTGTGTGTTGATATTTGGGAACAAAATATTTATAACTAAACTGAATGAATAACATGGATTATATCTCTGTTAAATTTATATAAATGCAGTCAAACTTTAATTAAAATCTGCCAAATCCCCCCAAACACAAAGACATTGATGAAAAATGGCTAATATCACAAGGTTCAAGAGTCACACAAACTTACTTCCAGGTGTTCCAAGTTACTTGTTCTTTGAACGAGCATATTATCTTTTTGCAAGATGTCCCTGTACTTAGAAGTCAGTTCATTGTACTGTTTATTAGCCAGTTCTAGTTCAGACAAACAGACACTATTATCTACAACTTTTTGGAGAGCTGCAATCTTGAAAATGGCCATTTCCTATGTAAATAAAGATATACTGAGTTATGCTGGTGTCTTTTTTTCTGGTCAAGCACTAGCCACTTTTGAGAAAGAGAATACAACTGAAAGCAAAACAGAATTTAAAGCCATTTTTAAAATATATGATTTCCCATGTCAGAAAAATATGCAATAACATTAATTTCTTTCATATAGTATGCTACTTTGAAAATCTTAATCATAATAAAAATAATATACTTTCATAACTCCTGTCATAGTAAAATTAAATTAAATTAATTTGAGAAAACATAACAAACAGCAGCAATATATATCTCAGAATATATCTTTGGATGGCTCTTCTAAATTTCATGAGATCAGAAAATAACCTGCCTTTTAATAGATAAATGGGAAAATTAGCATTACCATAGGTAACTTTTACAACTTAGCTATTTATGCTTACTGTAAGCTAAACGTACTAGCTTTAATAACCAAATAAAACTTTTTGTACACATGATCACATGATGGAAACATTAGAGGGAGAACTTCTATTATAGTTCTCTGTAATAAATAACATCAAGGACTTTAAGTTACTTGGTTCATGGTTCTACTCATCAACTACAGAACTATTAAAAGATATTCTATTATCAACACCAAAATGAAATGTCCAGTCTTACAGTTCTCTTAAGTTGCTCTATAAAGGCAAACATTACATAGAAAAGTACAATAAAGAGTGATGAAAGCTGAGAAGTGGTATAAGGAATAATTAAATTTATGAATGAGGAAGTAAAAAAAAATTATGGTTATAATTCATTCTGAAGTACAGTAATGATGGAAATATTTGTAATAGTGCTTCAGATCTCATTTTGGCAGCCTTTCTTCTCCATCTAAGTTAAGTATATACTATTCTACCTTACCCCTGATATTCAGTTTCACTGTTCTGGGGGAAACAGGGGTAGATGAGATTCTATTTCCCATCTCTTAAGAATCTCCCTTTTTCTTGGCTTTTCAATTGTTGGGAGAAAAAAATCAAGTTCATGAGCAGGTAGAAGAGGAAGAAAACTGTAATTCTTCTCTCTTTCTATCTCAAACACTAACTGTATTCGTAAAACTCTAAGAAAAGTAGATTCTAAAAAAATCTAACACGAAAATAAGAAAACAGGCCGGGCGCGGTGGCTCAAGCCTGTAATCCCAGCACTTTGGGAGGCCGAGACGGGCAGATCACGAGGTCAGGAGATCGAGACCATCCTGGCTAACACGGTGAAACCCCGTCTCTACTAAAAAAATACAAAAAACTAGCCGGGCGAGGTGGTGAGCACCTATAGTCCCAGCTACTCGGGAGGCTAAGGCAGGAGAATGGCGTAAACCCGGGAGGCGGAGCTTGCAGTGAGCTGAGATCCGGCCACTGCACTCCAGCCTGGGTGACAGAGCGAGACTCCGTCTCAAAAAAAAAAAAAAAAAAAAAGAAAACAAACATTTCCTTATTACACGTCTGAATGCAAATCACTTACGTTTATTAAAGAATTTCTTGATGCTCAGTATTAAGCTTTAAGATCAAGCTGAAAATAGGTTTATTAGCATGACATCACCCATTGCAACCTTTAAAGTGGAGAGTCAAGAACCCAAGTCCATTTTAATTTCACTTTGATTTCTGTGTTCCTACAATCCTGTCTAAATTTAGTCATGTACATTGAACATTTACATGCTTAAAAATAAACTACAAGGTAAGGTATAAAACTAGGTGCAGAAGAGTATACATGTCATGTAACCTGTCTTGTCTTTATTTATGTTTCCCAAAAAGAAACATAAGAAAGATAATAAGTTACCTACAGAGGGTAGAGCAGAATAATATGAAATGCATAAGACCAGAATTAAGATTTCTCTGACTAAATATTTGCATATATAAATATTCTAAATATTAAAATTCAATAAAAAGGGAAAAAATCCCTAAAATTAAAAAAAGAAAAACAAATGAGCCTAACTATATATCAAGTGTATAACATAACTGCATGAAGACAATTATTTCAAGTAAGCGTAGAATATATTACTTTGCCTATACATCCTCAGCAAGATAGATTCTGAAGAAAATAAGACCTGAAATAAAATTTTAAACTATGTTTGGCAGCATTGCTGTTGTTGTTACTATTAATATCAATTCAAGTATCATTTTTCAAAATATTGTATGTATATTGTGGGATAAAACAAATATTTTAATGTTAATAATAAAGATTTTCTATGTAAGAAAAAAACATACAAGTGCAAAATCAAAGAAGTTTAGTAAAAACCACATACTATTTACTTACCCCATAATGTTATAATTAAACTGGAAATAACAATATGAACTTATAGTTTAAATATATACATATTTTTCTAACTTGTCTACTGAGAGACTAGCAGCAATGATACTCTGAGAGCAATGATGCCCAGTGGCCAGTTTTTGGTATCTCAATGCCTTCCCCGCTAAAAGGAACCTGGGCTCTTTAAAGAAATGGTTTATTCCAAGTATGAGCATGAAGTATGTAGGTAAGTCTAAGACATCTTATGCTAGAAAACAAGTCAAGCTTTGAGGCTTCGTTCAAAAGATTAATGAATTTTTGTCAAAACAATATGAGTCAACTTTAAAGGACTCTCTTTGGCTAAAGTTGAGACAAAAGAATATGACTCCAACTAAAACACACGGAATATTCAAAAGTCTGTGAGTCTAATATGATACTTAAAAAAGAGAAAGCGGAGATGAGAAAAAAAAAAAACAGGGAGCACAGAGTACACCAAGTGCGTATTCTGAAAACTGGTCATTAAAGAGAAAAGCATTTAGCTTGCCTTTGTAGTAGGAGCTATACGTCAAGATAAACAAATAGCCTGGGCTAATGGGGAAACGCTATTTATTTTACAAAAGCGTGTCTGTTAATAAATGCAAGTGCATAATATAACTAGAAAATTATGATGTTTGCAACTCCTCATAATTGAGTTAGGCAACAATCATCAGAGGATGCTAAAATCATTAGGACTGACGAATAATTTGTTATTTGTATGGTACCAAAATATCACCAGTTAACTAAATTGCTTAATAATGGAGGTATATGGTTATCTTTACTTCTTCTCCTTCTTTTTTTTTTTTTTTTCTCTTAAGAGAGAGACTAGCTCTGTTATATAGGCACACAGGCTACAGAACAGTGGCACATGATCACGGCTCACTGCAGCCCCCAACTTCCTGGGCTCAAGCGGTCCCCCCACCTCAATGTCCCAGGTAGCTGGGATTACAAGCATGTGCCACTACACCTAGCTAATTTAAAAAAAAAAACAACTAAAAAACACATTTTTTGTAGAGACAGGGTCTCACTGCATTGCGTAGGCCGGTCTGGCCTCAGGCAATTTTCCTGCCTGGGCCTTCCAAAGTGTTGGAATTACAGGCATGAGCCACCACAGCTGGTCTGCTTGTTTTTTCTGTAACACAATAATCAATTACAAAACATGGAACAACCAGATACTCTTGAAGTGATGCAGTATAAAGTATAGAGAATTACTTATGAAGTACTCTTGCCAAAAATGTTTAAACCTGAAGCTAACTAAGGGTTCCGACCTAACTTTTAGTAATACAAGGGACAGAGGAACAAGTAAAATGACACACACACACAAAAAGTCAGATACATCTTCAAACATTTTTTGGAGAAAAAGAAAAGCAAGAATATTCTATATTAAAAAGATTCATGAGATGTAACATCCAAATGTTTATTCCTTGATCAAAAAATGTAACAAATGTGACTATAATCAGGGTTTTAGGCGATATTAGAGAATTATTGTCATTGTGTTAGGTATAATAAAATTACTGTGGTTATTTAAAGAAAAAAGGCTTTTTCAAAAGGGTACATTAAATATTTAGGGGAGGAAAGTCTGCAATTCAAACATTCCTACAAAAATCAAAAGACGCAATTATGGCAAAATGTTAATAAATGTTAACGATTAATTCAGGTGATGAGCCTTATTGATACCATCCTATCTTCTGCATACTTGAAATTTTTTATAGTCAGAAAAAGCAAAATAAGAATCAGATGTACCTTAAATCTTTGCAAACATCCAAGTTTTTCACAAACTTCAGCCTCCATTGACAACAATTCATTCTTTTGTTTCTCATTTTCTTTTCTAAGTTGTCGCTCCAGTTCTACTAAGATTGTATATTGCCTTATAAGTGATTTTTCATTCACTTGCAAAACAGTAATTTTCCTACTGTTTTCTGCAAGTATTTTTTTCATTTCATCTGAATCCATCTGAAGAGCACTGAGCAAATTCTGCACAAAGACACATCCATATTACTTGTTGAATCTAGCTATCCTAGTTTGTATAATATTGCATATTAATGTTAAAAATGTTTTACTTACATTATATTCTTTTACTTTTATAGCATCTTGTTGAATTTGATCTTCAAGTTTTCTCTTTTCCTCTTTTATTGTTTTAGATTCTGTTTTCCAGGTGTCCTTTTCACTAAAAACAAAACAAAACCAAAAGACAATAGTGTAAACCTAATAAAAGGTTTGACTACAAGAAAAGATAACTTCAGATTATGCAAATTTAAAGTTTTCTCAACACAAGAGGTATCATAGCTATTCAGTATCTGAAAACACAAGAAGTTAAAATTTCATTTAAAAAGGTTTTAGCCTAGATTTAAAAATATTTTAAATAAACGCAAGGCAACAAAGTTATCAAATTATTTTCATTCTTCCTTGATTCACCACTTAATGGGTGGTGATATAATTATAATTGAAGCTGAATCTTATAAACATTTTATTGAAGACAAAAAAAAAGTAGGAAAATAATACCTCATACTAACTCTAGAAATCAAATTCCAACATTCTGACCCCACTCTCAAATTTGGGTGTTAAACGCTTACGAAATAATTTGAATACAAACACATCAGAAATTATTAGACTTAAAAGAAGATGTGTAAAGGACACAAAATTGGAGTTAAGAGGAATAGTTCAAGAGATCCATACATAATAGTGACTAAAGTTAATAACAGTATATTATATACTTTAAAATTGCTAAGAGAGTAGATTTTAAGTGTTCTTACTACAAAAAAAAAAAAAAGTATGCTGTAATCCCAGAACTTTGGGAGGCCAAGGTGGGCAGATTGCTTGAGACTAGGAATTTTGAGACTAGCACGGCCAATATGGCAAAATTCTGTCTTTACCAAAAATACAATAATTAGCCAGGCATGGTGGCACATGTCTGTAATCTCGGCTACTTGGGAGGCTGAGGCAAGAAAATAACTTGGACCAGGGAGGCAGAGGTTGCAGTGAGCCAAGATAGCACCACTGCACTCCAGCCTGGGTGAAAGAGCAAGACTGTCTCAAGGAGAAAAAAAAAAAAGTATGTGAGGTAATACATATGGTTAAGTAGCTTGATTTAGCCATTCCACAGTATATACATATATAGAACACCATGTTGTATGCCATAAATTCTTACTTGTGAATTTAAAAAGTAATTTAAAACATATTTATATATAAATTATTTTTTTTTAAGTTGTGTAAGACACTGTTATCTACGCATGAGCATTCCACAAACATCTGCAACGTTCTTCGCATAAACCCAGTACAGTGGTATCATTTTCTTTGCAACTGAATGATTGTTCAGACTTGGACATGTGACCCAATTCTAGCAAATGAGATCGGAGTCAATGTCTGCCAGATATCACCATAAAAAATGTTTATTTAAAATTAAAAGCTATGTAGAAAAAAATGCTCCTCTTCTTCAATGGGCACAGTTTCATCTTTCTTGAATTCATGCAGCTATTTTACAACTATCATAGGTGTTAACAACAACCTTCCAATATGACCTACCCTATAACTACCTTTGTGGTTCTGGTTAGTCAGATAATAATTATTCTTAGTGTTTAAATCACCTTTGATTAGGTATTCTATTTCCTATTAAGGAAATCATTCTATTGATTTAGATGAGATGACAGAAATAAGGAGAAATATGTTAGTTCCCTATAGACATATGTGAACAATGATGATGGTGATGATGATGAATGATGCTAACAACAGCTGACATTTACAAACTGTTCATATGTGCCACATACTAGCCTAAGCATTTTCATCTAATAACTCACTTACGTTTTACAATAATCCTGTGAAAATGGTATTACTTACAAAGAAACTTACAAATAAGGAAACTGAGACACAGATAGGTAAGATGACTTGCTCAAGCTCTTACAAAAAGCAAATGTTAAATGATTCAAACTCAAGCAGGATAATCCCAGGCTTAATGTAATCATTAAGCTACACTGTCTCCATAAACAAGTTCTTTTTTTTTTTTCTCAAATTTTTAAATAACTTTTTTATTGTGGTAAATACATACATGAAACATAAAACTTACTATGTAGCCATTTTTAAGTGTACAATTCAGTCACATCAGTGCATTCACTGTGTTGTGTAATCATCATCGCTATCCAGTTCCAGAACATTTTCATCATCCCAAACAAAACTCTACCCATTAAACAACTCCTCTTCCCTTCTCCCCAGCCCTGGTAACCTCTATGCTGCTTTCTGCCTTTATAAATTAGCCTTTTCTAGATAACTCAGTTTATAAGCTCTTAACAGTAGTTACTAGAGTAAAAAAATACAATTGCAAAGGAAGAAGAAGAAGGAAAGAACAAAACATCAATTATTCTTATGTTATTTTCACAATTAACAAGAATATACTGCAATTGTATTTATAAAGTTTTGCTAATACCTATACCTTAGGTATTCTTTATACAACAAACTTTGTTGATGACGAATTACAGCAAATTTTCTGTTATAATCTTCAAGAGAATCTTCTAAATTCTTTAACTTTTTTTCTTTATTTTCTAGTTCCTAAAAAGTGGTTTAGAAATAAGAATGCAAAAGAAATAGAATGTTGAATTTGAAAGTATAAATTCATATTCTGACAACATTATAGAAAAGTTAAAAGTCACCAAATCCATAAGAAACACAGATCATTTTTCCATGATATTATGAACATTTTAGTTTAAGGCATAAAAAAAAGAGTACCACACAACAGGTAAAGTTATTTTTACCATATGTGATAGTTACAGTTAGCACACAAATAACCAGATCACAATGTTTTATTAGATAGAATAGTTACAAACTCACCTCTAGTCACTTGGTCACATGCCCTCTTGTGAACATACAGTTTCATACTGTCACTCAAATTATCCTTTCCAATTATTTCATTTTAAAGATGAAATTGAAAATTAAATAACATACTCAATATCCAAAAACTCATTAACACTACACTTGGCAATCATTTTTACCAAATACATATGCTAGGCTTGTTGTCTGGTGCTTTCCATATATACGGATCCAACATTTGAGGTCAGGTCTGTCTGACTCCAAAGGTCTTGCCATGCTTATAGCTCTATACAGCCTTAGGATTGAGAGTCCAAGTACCTGTTTTGCCACTTTGAACAGGTTTTCAGACTCCCAGTTGGTACTCTCTAATCTACTACAAACTTCTGATATATTTCTCACATAAAGATGAAAAAATATGAATTTTATCTCAAAAAATACGACAATGCCATACTACCACTATTTGCTGGTAGTGTCCCTATACCTCAGGTAAGTAAGAGAAATAATAACGCTAAAATTATACATTTAAAAATAATAACATAACATATATTATAAAGCAATATTCCAATAAGTAGTTAAAGCTGTCCTTACCTGACTTAGATAACATAAAAATCCCAATATTGAGAAAAAGATGAATTACTGTAATTTCCAAAATAAAAATGAGTACTTAATAATTATAACTCAAGTATACTCAAAAATAGATCACCCAGCAGAGAGAAATAGTGGCATTTATAATCAAAAACATATTTTCATTGATTCTGAACATATATTTGTAATTATATTTATAATGTGTGTGATGTTATAGTCAAACTTCAAATAAAATAATAAAAAAGATCTGTCATTAGGACATTCAAAAAAACCATTATATAGACAGCAAAACTGAGAAACCAGGGCAAGTAGTATAGTACAGTACCCTTTCCTCTTTAGAGGTAGATTAACTAACACTTTATTGGGTAAAGAGAAGACAAAGATAAATAATAATTTGGTTTAGAAGTTTTTACTTGTGGCCGGGTGCAGTGGCTCACGTCTGCAATCCTAGCACTTTGGGAGGCCAAGGTAGGCGAATCACTTGAGACCAGGAGTTTGAGACCAGCCTGGTCAACATGACGACACACCATTTCTACTAAAAAAAATACAAAAATTAGCCAGGGATGCACGCCTGTAGTCCCAGCTACTCAGGAGGCTGAGGTATGTGAATCACTTAAACTCAGGAGGTGGAGGTTGCAGTGAGCTAAGGTAGCGCAACTGCACTCCAGCCTCGGTGACAGAGTGAGACTGTCTCAAAAGAAAAAAAAAAAAAAAAAGTTTTTACTTGTGAATGCGAAAAGGGGAATAATTCTATCATGACACTAAAAAGCTTTCACAGACTTTATTCTTTTGTTTTCCACCCAGCAATAAATAAAAGTGCTCATTTACATAACACTGCTTTATAGTAGCTGCTTGTTGTTCTGCTTGTGAATCATGTATTAGACATGAACGACAGGCATGTGAACAAAATGTGTGAACATGCTGCTCATGCAGATGAATGGAATGAATGGTACAAATTGCTTTTATGTATAATATTCCATCTAACATCAAAATCCATACAAAATATATTTCACTGTTACTATTTTGAGAACTCAAAGGAATATATGAAGACTAAATATTAAGAAAAGTACTATCTGCATGCTTTGGTGATGGAAAAATTAAAATAAAGTAAAATAAAAGTAATAACACAAACATACTACCAATGATTTTTGTTATTCGCATGTAAAATTTTCAATACCTGCAACAAAATTTTTAATACCTGTAACAAATGTATTAAATATTCATTCTGAGAATTAATGATACTGGCACTAGATGGTGCTATCCCATCAGGTAAGTCAATTCCTTTAAAAACAACATTTGATCCTTCTGATTGTCGTAAAAGACTAGTTTCTTTTTCAAGATGGTCTATCTGGAGGAAAAAAAAAAATCCAGCAATGAGAATAACATCTCTTACACCCAAAGAAAGACAAATTAACAGATACGTGAATGCTCTGCCAGGAATTTTACTTAAACCATACTTTAGTTTCTGCTTAGAAATGCTCAGGTATAAGATTTAGAATTTTTGTATTCTTTTTAATATTATAAGGTACATATTTTCCACTTAATTTTATAAGAGAAATCCAGTTTCTTAATATCAAAAGAATTAATTCAACGAGCATTTTCTCATAAAGGATTCTTTTTAAAAAATTAAGTTTCCTATTAAATCTACATTCTTATGTTTAGCATTTTCTTCTATTTAATAAAATTATCACCTTTAAATTAGCCTTTGCCAACTGCTGTGAATAATTTATAGCCTCTTTCCGAGATTCCCTGAGCTCCTGTCTTAATTCTTCATTTCTTCCGGTAAGCTGATCAACTTGGGCTTTCAAATGCAGACTGGCATCAAAGATTCCTTCTGCATTCTTTGATTCTATAGCCTAGTAAATTTATATTATATATTAGAAATATGGAGAAAAACAGTGAAATCGTGGTAAAAAACTGTCTTTAAATAAAATGGACATTTAAGCATTTTCCTATTTTTACTGCCAAGCATGATAATAAAGTATGCCAATTCAAATTCTTATTTATGAATCTATAAAACTTTCATTTACATTACCAAACATAGTAATTACTTCATTAAAACAATTAAAAAACATCTAGCTAATCTTAACAGACTGGAAGACTAGAAAAACAACCAGACAGGAATAAGATAACCAGGGTTCAAATTTTAATCAGTCGCTAGCTGGGAAAGTGACTTAAATTCTCTATATCTTAGTTTTCTTGTCTCTAAAAAGGAGAAAATAATGTTAGCTCTGCTCACTATACAGGGTTTTTGTACAGTCAAAATGAGGTATTTTTCTCTGAAATTATATAGGTTCTGCATTCAAAGCATGCGCAAAGGAATGGAATACAATATAATATTGAAAAATTGATCAATACAACATTCAATTAAGTGAATTTTTCAGTGCTTCCTCTTCACACAGTTGAAGCACAAATAAAAATAAAGGCAAGGTATCATAATATGGCATTATCTAAGAATAATGAATAAGCGAAAATAATATGTCAAATATTAAAATATTATCAGAGTGGCATCACCGGCCCAAAATCTCCAACAGTGGCATACATAAGTATATACACACAATGCACACATCTACATAATATATACATATAAATATATTTGGACTTTAGACAAACTGTATGGAAAAAACTGTTAAAGGCAAAGTAAGTCTTAAAAAATGAAGGTAGAAGCCAAATAAGGTAAAATGAATAGAACCAAATGCAATCTCCTACTCAGGAAGGTGATCCGGGGTTTAACTCTAGGTAGTAGATTTATAAAAGCCTTCCCCTGAAGGAGATTAGAGCAGGTCATGCAGAGTAACAACTTATACTAATTCAAAGAGGGTATCATGAAGATAAAAGTAGGTAGAGGAAGGTACTCTGACGGACAACAAGGTGGTCTAGTTAGTTGTCTCATTGAGGAATAGTGCCTTGTCTACATGGACTTTGGTAAAATGAGAATGAGTTAGATAGCTGTTGGGGGCACTGAAAAATACCTTGTAGTAACAAGGAGTGAACTAAAGTGCATAATCCAGAATTATCTGGTCTAAATTGTCATGGATTCTGAAGATTTCTTAGAGAAGGATTGTTAGGTGATTTGTGAATTTCAGACTGGGCCTATAAATCTGAAAAAACAATGACAGTCCAGGATAAAAGTAAATGAAGTCTATGGAAACAGTGGCTCCAGGAAGGCCCAGAGATTGTCAGCATAAATAGAAGTTAGGCTTTCTTGGACCATTCACTCTGTTTTCATTTGGTTCCTAAGTAGAGCTGCCCTTAGAAAATTAAGTTTGATCTGGGACACAGTATCAGTAGTGGGCATCATCACAGACAAAAGATGTTCATATAAAGAAAGCATAAAGAATCATTTTAGACATTCAAAATGGCAGAGGCAAAACGAAATCACCAATCAGAATGAGAAAGTCAGAATGAGAAAGATATAATGGGAATCAAACTATTTTCTTGCCTCAGGAAATTTTTAACATACTAGTATCATTCTCATTCTCTGCTAACAATCACAGTGTTGCTATAAAAAGTGTCCAATTACTGATTAATCATGATTTTAAAAAAAAAAAAAAAAGCAACTCAGTAAATAATAATTTTTTTCCTACTGAAATCAAGCACAAATTTGGGAAACAATATAATAATGTACGCTAAATATGTTCAGATAACATAAATGACATATACTTAAACATTAACAATCTAAAATGTGTATATTATTCAAGTTTATATAACAGATACTCTATCCTGTATTTGTAAACGGTAAATCCATTGAGAATTTCTCAAGTCTCTATATGGTAAATACAAATAGAATATTATTGATGGCTAAATCTTTCCTGTAACAATGAGTAAGTTTTTAAACATTTAGAATAAAGCCATTTCATAATACTTCTTATGGCATAAGTTCCTAAGAGACCTACACTCCCATAAATAAAAAACGAATTAAAAAAAAAAAAAAAAAAAACCTACCTAAAGTTTCTAGAAAATGAACAAAAGCAAGCAGATTTTAGGGGGAAAAAAAGGGGAGGCCAGGCGCGGTGGCTCACGCCTGTAATCCCAGCACTTTGGGAGGCCGAGGCGGGTGGATCACGAGGTCAGGAGATCAAGACCATCCTGGCTGACATCGTGAAACCCCGTCTCTACTAAAAAAAAGCAAAAACAAATTAGCTGGGTGTGGTGGCAGGCGCCTGTAGTCCCAGCCACTCAGGAGGCTGAGGCAGGAGAATGGTGTGAACCCGGGAGGCGGAGCTTGCAGTGAGCGGAGATAGCGCAGCTGTCAAATATGGAAGACAGGACCAGCAAACATTGACTTTGCCATTTTTAAAGATTTAGTCATAGGGCAGGGTGCAATTGCAGTGACCTATCATCTTTCTCATCTAGAAAACCACAGGATAGAGCCCAAAACCATGGGAAAAGTGAAAGAAAAATCCCAATAAGAAAAGAGTCAGCAAAAATGAGCTCCAAATTCTGTGTAAAAAACTCTTCAAGGTCTCAAGTTGACCCTTGAACCAAAAGAACAGAGATAAAGAGGAAAACGTCAGTGAACCTGAAGACAGATTAATAACAAATATCCAGTTGGTAGAAGAAAAGTATTGAAAGCAGCTCAAGAAAAACTACATTTTACATACAGGGAAACAATGATTCAAATGACTGAAAACATCTCATCAGACACTATGGAGATCTGTACACAGCAGAAAACCTTTCTAAAGTGATAGGGGAAAAAGATTAACATGAAAAAAAATAACTTACATTAACTAGTCTTTCAAGGCTAGGGATAATTAGAGATGTTTCTCCTCCATTAACATCAGGATCTTTCTGCATTTCCTTAATTGCTTGCAATATTTCTTTCATACCTTCTTCAAGTTGCTTATTTTCTTCAACTAATTCTTTTACTGTAATTATACAGTTTTCTCATTGGATGATCAGATCTTTTTCACAATTTACACTATTCTATACAGATGACAAATATTTCACATATACCAGAGAAATCATTGGAAAAATGCAAATGTAAATAAACATACAAGAAAATTCAACTATAAATCCTACGTGAATAGTTGAGTTAAATGACAGACCTATTTATATCATGTGCATATACACACATATCTCATCACTGGAAGAAATAAATCACAGGAATACTTTTGCCTTAACTTAAACCATACTTTATATTAAAGAACTTTAAATTTGGTGTTCTAACTTCATTTAGATTAAAGAACACACAAGAAAAATGAGTTATACATTCTCACAAAAAATTCATATTAGTAACATTCTCTGACAATGAAAATAGCAAGGCAAACCAACTGGATGAGTGACAGACTGAAGTATATACAGTACAGATGTAATTAGGAGTAAAACAGATTAGAAAACAGAGAACGTGTTAACGTCCTTTTAGGCCCATGATTTTAAGTCTAGGAAAAATAAGAACAGAAAAGTAAAAGATAATTGTAACTTACATTTATTCTGAAATTTGGCTATCACTGTCCTACTTCTTTCTAAATCTCTTTCTTTTTCAATTAGTTCTCTTGAAAGAAATTCATTCTGAAAAAAGCAGAGACAACAAAATTGATTTTTTTCAACAAAATATCACAATAGTCTATAGTTTTCAAGTTAAAAGTTTGATCAATTAAGTATAACAAAACAAAAAAAAATGACTATGAAGACATAGCAGCAATCATAAAAATAAACTAAAATCTAAACAGTAAAACAGATGGTGATCTTCCTCCCACTGTCTCCCTCTCCCAACATTCATGATAAAAGGCAAAAAGATATAATGGTTTTTGTCTTTAGTACCACAATCATCTCTTTTAATGTTCTGCCTTTACACTACCTGTTCTGCCTGGCTTCTATGACGTTCAAGTTCTATTTCTGCATTTCTACTCTGTGCTTCTTTGATCAATAATTCCTGTGCTATGATTTCATTCTAAAGAAAAATTTAATAAATTAGACAAGTCAATGAGTTCATATCAATGTACTGCATTTTAGATTTTAAAAAAGTAAAATGTGTATAACTCATGTTAAAATGCAAACAAAAATATTCTAACTGTAATTGTTACAGAACTTTCTTAAAGATGTCTTAAAAGAGCAACCACAAAAATATAAGTTGGAGAAAGGCTCACCTGAGATCTAAGAAATACTAGTTCTCTCCGTAGCTGTTCTATAAGATTTTCAAGAGGATGTATCTGAGATAATTTTGATTGTGCAGTAATAAACACAGGGTCTGGAAGATTAACCTCAAGCTTATTTTTCAATATCTCTGTCTGTAGGGGTACTTCACTTTTTACTACATCTTCTTTCAAATTGATATCAGCGTACTTTATTTGGGTATGAACCTGTTCTTCTTCTAATGTTGCTACTTGTGATTTATCCATGTCTGTTCTATTTTCATGAATTTGTTGACAAAATATTGCAGATTTTTGCCTAAGTGATAACTTCTGCATTATGTCTGAAGCTGTTGATAAGCCGTGAAAAGATGAATTGCTTTTTTGTACAAAACTAGTCTTCTCTAGTGCTTGATGGCTTCTTGACTCTTTCTTCACACAGTCATCAGAAAAATGGCATACGTCATTTATTTCTTCATGGCTTTCCCTACTAAAGTTGCTGACTAACAATTCTAGATTTCTTGAAGACTGCAGACATGGTGCTTTAAAAATCTCTCTTATTGTAATGGTTTCTGGAGTTGAATTATCTTTTACTTGCATGGATGAAGAAAGTCTAGTTAAAGGGACAAAAGGATGCAATCCACTTTCTACACTATGGTGAATTTCAGATAACATTCTTGATAATGATCCTATGGTCATATTCTCTTCTGGCTCATTCTGATCTGACTGTGGGGTATTGAATGATGATCTCCTATGCAGCAGCTCTACTTTATCTGAACTCCTAATCTGTATTCAGAGTAAATAATGTCTCATTAATCAATCTTTGAATCGACAGGTTATTTAAATAAGCAAATATTTCCCTCTACTTATTTATCAACAATAATAAGATCAGATGTTCAAGAATGAGATAAAGGGGGAAGAAATGAAAGCACAATAAAAATATTTTCCCGTACTCTCTTTGCAATACTTTACTATTACCTTTGATTTTGCTTCACTCATATTTTTGAGGCTCAATAAATCCAATTTTCTTTCACTTATTCTATCTCCTTGAGAAATGTTTTCAGTTAGGTTCAGGTCCTCAGTGGTTAATCCTATACATAAGAGAATTAACAAACTAAAAACATTAAAATAACCCTTCTACTATTCCAACATTTTAATTCTTAAAACCTACAATCAAGTTTTAACCCAGAGGAAGAATAATTGTTTCCAAACTCCCTCCAAAATTCTACATAGCCAATACAACCTTCTGATCTAGCTCACTTTCAATGAACTATTAATAATGTGAGAACCTAATTTGAATTTCATCTTCTCTACCATTCTTTGCCTATTCTATATTAAAGCGTTACTTAATAAGCACCAGTTAAAAGACATATAAAGTAAATATAAATGATGAGTGATAAGTAAACTGATTATTGTACTAATAAATTATGAAGTTTCATTTATTGAGAAAGTTTTGGATGTATTATAGAAATCATAATGCTAAAAAGAACCACTCTGCTATTATTCATATACGTGCTTGGGGATTTGGGGCAAGCGAAAAAGATATTCCTTCTGTGTGGTCTTCTTACAAAAAAGCACTGCAATGGCTATTCTAAAACTTAACCAACTGTTCTCTTTAGCTCAAGTAAAATAAACCAAAAAAAGATGCTAATTTATATTCAATAAAGCATTACTTTCACTTAGTAAAGAATAATTTAAGGCCAGCCATGGTGGCTCATGCCTATAATTCCAGTACTTTGGGAAGCCAAAGTGGATGGATCACTTGAGGTCAGGAGTTGGAGACCAGCTGGCCAACATGGTGAAACCCCATCTCTACTAAAAATACAAAAATAAGCCAGGCGTGGTGGCTCACGCCTATAGTCTCAACTACTCAGGAGGCTGAAGCACAAGAATCGCTAGAACCTGGGAGGCAGAGGGTGCAATGCGCAAGATCGCACCACTGCACTCCAGCCTGGGCAACAGAACAAGACAGACTCCATCTCAAATAATAATAATAATAATAATAATAATAATAATAATAATTTACAAGAAAAGCTTTTCAATGCATAGTCCTTAAGGAAAGGCAAAATGTTGAGTAACATATATTAACATAAAAACTACTAAGTTTTATTATTGTTAATCACAACATATTGGTGCTGTCCAGAAATTAAAATACTATACCATAAAATTTTCAAATATTCCATAATTCTAAGGTTTGTTTTGTCTGCTTGTTTGCTTAATTTTTGTTACTTTGTTTTGTTCATTTTTGCCTATTTCAGATTTACGACTGAACCCACTGACACTCACTTATCTCCTTCAGGCTGTTATTGTCATTTATTAAATTTGCAACAGACCCACAATAGAACAGCAAAAATAGCTAACATAAATAATTTCATATCCAGACAACTCACTTACCAATAATTCTTTTTAAAGGTTTAGAATAACTGAGTATACCTGAAGTTGCACTTCTTTTTCCTCTTTCTTGAGCCATTTGACGAATTTTTTTTTTCAGATCAAGTCGTTCTTCCTCTAGACTTTCAATCTGCAAAGTATAAATTATTAGTATTTCTCTATAGTTCAACCAAGAAAATAATCAACTGACTACCACACTTGCCTCTTTCAAAAGAATCTGGTTTTCAGCTCTGTACTGCTGCTGTTTTAAGCGTTTGCTATTTCTAAATTCAGTTAAATCAATCATTGTCTTTGGTTCAAGGCCTAGAATAGAAAGCAATACAATTAAAAACTTAAAAGCATTCAAATAAACTGCAAAAATGTCATATACCATCAGGCAACTGGTTATAATTCACTTAGCCAATATCACTGAAGAATGAGGTAACTCTCTGTGAAAGAATTTTCCAGATATTTAAACTGTAACTCGAGTTAAAATTTTATCACAATTATTAATGGAAATCCTAACAAAAACCTAATGTAAACTATAAACAAAGATTTGGAGCTTTTTAAACATAGAAAATATGATGTCCGTGACAGCTACCTAGACTAGCCAGAAGTCGTCTTTAGGAACTTCCAGATTCTTGGCTGTGATCTGATAGTCCAAGTGGATCAGAAGTCTAACTTGGGGTCCTAGCACAACTATGGATCCAAGTTAGATACTTTTCACACATATATATCTGTATAAAATACTTATTTGTCTATTTATCTTTTCTGTAGATAATAGTTTTGACAAATGATCATTTTAACTAAGAAAGCATTAAATGAAATTTAGCAATAATGAAATCCATATTTAGATATTTATTTTCATTTTAAAGCAGCAACTTAGTCTGCACTATCATAACACTTAAATTAGTAATATTAACTATTTATTAATAAGCTATTTATTAAAATAAAAATATAAACTCTCAAGCTGTATTACTAATTACTCCTTAAAATACTCAACCAAAGTAAAATGTAAACAGTCCGAATTATAAAAGTCAAGTACTTAAAAATCTTTAAAAGATTTTAACAGGCCAGGCGCAGTGGCTCATGCCTATAATCCCAGCACTTTGGGAGGCCCAGGTGGGTGGATCACTTAAGGTCAGGAGTTGGAGACCAGCCTAGTCAACATGGTAAAATCCCATCTCTACTAAAAATACAAAAATTAGCCAGGTGTGGTGGTACACGCCTGTAATCCCAGCTACTCAGGAGGCAGAGGCAGGAGAATCACAACACAGAGAGGTTTAAACATCTCATCTGTAACAAGAGCATTTTGCAAACAAATGTGGGTAATACATACCCTACTTTTGTTGGAAAAAAAAAAGGTTAACCTCTGATATGTGGTATTAATAAACTTTCATTTTTTTAAAGAAGCAGCTATTACTGAGGAGATGCTAGACTGAGTAAGGCAATGTTCCAGCCCTGCCCACCCACCACTCCAATACCATAAAATCTGATTCCACTTCAATCAGGTTAGCTCCACTTTTATTTGTATTAAACATTTTATAAAAGTATTTGAGGCCGGGCGCGGTGGCTCAAGCCTGTAATCCCTGCACTTTGGGAGGCCGAGATGGGCGGATCACGAGGTCAGGAGATCGAGACCATCCTGGCTAACACGGCGAAACGCCGTCTCTAGTAAAAAATACAAAAAACTAGCTGGGCGAGGTGGCGGGCACCTGTAGTCCCAGCTACTAGGGAGGCTGAGGCAGGAGAATGGTGTAAACCCAGGAGGCGGAGCTTGCAGTGAGCTGAGATCCGGCCACTGCACTCCAGCCTGGGCGACAGAGCAAGACTCCGTCTCAAAAAAAAAAAAAAAAGTATTTGATAAGAAGCATTAAACTACTTAATAAATAATAATAAACACAATTTAAATTTAAAAAAAAGACCTGTAAATCAGGCTGAGCAAACTATGTAACTTAAAAGATGGCTTACCCACACGCTCTCTAAGTGCCTCATTTTCATCAAGGAAATCATTGATCTTCAATTCAAGTTTATTGATTTCCTTTGTCAATATTTCGATCTCTCGATCTCTGATTTTAATTTGGTTTTTACAATTCTTTATTTCAACGACAGCATCTTCTAAACCATATACTCCCTGAAAAATATCCAATCTAATTTAAAATATAACATGGTTTACTTTAATAAATTTATCAAGTTCATGTTTTTTTTAACTAAGTCTAAAGGAAAATGTACATATGCCTATAATTTATATCATTATACCTGTCTTTTATTGTGCTTCTATAAACCAAATCCAGTAATAATAATGATGTAATATGTAACAGTTAAAACTTTCCAGTATAATATCCTAAAGGTAAAGTGACTCCGAATATGTATTACATATAAAACACTTACCAAAATACTAAAAGAATTAGTAAAAGCAAATCAGCAATACCAGTAGAATAAGTAAGTCATTAGTTGCTTGAATCAGTTGTAACCAATGAAAAAGTATAAAAAGTGGAGAGCAGGTTGTATTGACACAGTATATTCCTGTCATAAATTCTGTCAAATTGGCCAGTGGTGTCACATCTACATGGTGGCCCAATGAACACAGATAATAAAAAAAATGTAATCCTGCTGCCTCATCAAAACTGATTATTTGGACAAATCACTTGTGATCAAAGGTTTGAAAACAATTCTCCTGACAAAAAGTAAATGCTCAAAGATTTCAATAGTTCAGTATAAATTAATGAGGATAACCTTTATCAAAAGACACTTATGGAATGTTTTTTAAATGGTATGCAGTAAATAGCACAGAATAGTCTGTGAATGGCAAGAATAATTCTAAGCTCCTTGAATGACAAGATAAAAATACATACCGATTCATAATCTTT
The DNA here is from genome assembly GCF_037993035.2 of Macaca fascicularis. Lineage (NCBI taxonomy): Eukaryota > Metazoa > Chordata > Mammalia > Primates > Cercopithecidae > Macaca > Macaca fascicularis. Next base: position 95,057,869 of record NC_088385.1, read on the forward strand.
TAACCTCTTCAGAGTCTCAACTAATTCTTTATCCTTTTCCCTAGCATCAGCCTCAGCCAGTTCAGCTGTTCTCTCAGCCTCTTTAGTTTTCTCTTTTAAAATGTCTAACGTTGACTGAATTTTCATATAATGAGTCTGTTGAGAAAGGGTTGAAGCACCTACAGAGTAAAAACAAAAATCATTAATTGAATTGACGACTTATTCCTTCAAATCAGTGATTCCAATATGGTGGCAAGAAAAGTGGTATGCCATTAAAAAAAACTCCTCTAAATTTGTCATTTTATATTTCTAAGATGAAAGTTTTGTTTCGGTTTTACTAATACAATTAACTAAAAAACTAAAGTTCAGCAAAATCTTCTTAGCTGAAGGGGTATGGATTTTAAAAGGTTGCAAAATACTGCTTTACAAAGAATGATCATTGTGACACAGACTGCTAGCTATTCCTAATATTTAACCTCCCTTTTGTCCACTGTACTAAAACTATGGATTTTTAGCTCGACATATGGCCATTTGAAATAAAGAACTAAATTTCCACTGACATACAAGCAGCTATGTGTGGTCATGTCAGTAATGGAATATAAATGCGAAGGTCATACGTGAATTTAAAAAAAAAAATGTTTTTAAAAGAAAGGAGTAATCTTTATCTTTCCTCCTTCCTACTAGCTGAAATCCACATGCATATGAGGGTGGCAACTTCACATGAATTAGAAACCACATGTTGAGATAGGCATAGCAACAAGATACAGGGTCCCTGATAGGGAATATTTGTGCATCTGTCACACAAATCCTGCCCTGGTTGCTTCAACTTTGTCTATATTATAGAGAAATAAATTTCTGTCTTGTTTAAATTATTGTACTATGCTTGATTTTTCCACCACTTGCAACTAAATTCAATCCAAACTAAGCTAAAAACTTCCTAAATGCCTACTTGTAATATCTTACTAAATTGTTAAAAAAACAAAACCTAAGATTGCTATCATTCCAAAATTTATTGACACAGATTATTCTCACACTCAATCATAATAAGCACTTACTAATATATAGGTTATATATTTAATATTGGACTTAGGCATAAGACTAGTATGTGAGATCACAAAAGTTTTTACGAAATGAGCCCAGCTGTCTGGAGCTAACAGCTAAGCTGTGGAACGTGACACAGGCTGAGTTGTCCCCCAGTATCTATTCTCCCTTTCTTCCACATATCTACTCTCCTATCATTCTTCCACATGGCCTATACAATAAACACTGTATTTGCCTGCCTATCCTTCAGCACATGCTTTTAACTCTTGTCCCCTCTTCCTCTCTCTTGCTGTTTGGGATACAGACATGAGATAAAGCTGCACTGCATCCATTTTGGATGGGCAGATGAAGGCAACACCCTGGAATGCTTAATTCTAGGCCATTATGTAGATGAGAAATAAATGTCTATCTTGCTTTTGCCATTATTCTTCAGCTCTCTGTTTCTGATAACTAAACCTAATCCTAATTTATGAAGGAAGAATACCATTAGCCATTGCGTTTTACAAGTTAAGTTCAAGATACAGAGTACAGTCTAGTACACACACCTTCTGTGAGCTTTAGGGATTATATAACTATGGACTGACTAAAGTGTTATTAGATAAGTTCTTTTCCTTATGTGACAGCAGAGATCAATTGCCACTTTTTCTCCTAGTAACCAGAATATGCACAATCCATACTATTAGTCATCCTTTTAAAGCAGTTTAAACTACTTTCAAAGTTTTCTGATACAAATATAATAAACACATATATAGAAATACATAAATACATATATATATGTATAGTGGGCTCTTGAAGCTATTCAACAGTCATACCACATTCTCCACATCTTCAGTCTTTCAGATGACCATTTTATACTTTTGCTTCTCTTCTTTCTCCTCAAACTTATGAAACATCTTCTCCTATCCTCACCTTCAGCTAAGAACCTTGCTCCCTTGTTCACTGAGAAAAAAGCAGCAACCAGTTTAGAACTTCAACAAATTCCCATTACCAGGATGTCTACCAAGTCACCTATATTTATATCTATACACTCTACCTTCTTTTCTGTAATTATGGATGAACTCTATGTTCCTAGTTAAGGCCAACCTCTTCACTGGCACACTAGGATCTCATCCCATTGCATTCTTAAAATATTATTGTTCCAGAAGTTCTCTCTCTACACTTCATTGATTCATCAATGTTTCTTCTTTAACGCAGCTTTTCTATTAACCTAAAATCATGAGTTATTTCTTCCATCTTAAAGAGAAAAATGTTTTCTTAAACCCTCTTTCCCCTCAAGCTACTACCTTGTTTTCCCCTTCTCTTTATAGAAACAGTCCTGGGAAAGAGTTCCTGTATTTCCTTATTACATTTCCTCTCTACCCATTTTCTCTTGAACCAAAAATGACCATTGCTAAGTCAAATAGTCAACTTCTAGTGATCATCTTGACCTATCAGCATCAATGAACACAGCTCTGAAAGCAGTTGTTTCTTCTTCTTTGGTTACATTCCTCATGTGGTTTTCAGGGCTCTCCAAACTCCTGCTTTTCCTCCGAGCTCTCTGGGCTTTCCTTTTCAGTCTCCTTTGGTTGCTCCTTTTTATCTCCCCAGCTGCTAAAGTAGAAGTTCTTTAGATTTTTCTTCTTAATCTACATTTACTTCCTTGGTGATCTTAGCCAGCCTCATTACTTCAATTACTTTTATGGAGACAGTTACCAAACATATCTTTAGCCTAGACTGCTGTCCTAAACCTTAGACTTTTATATACAAGCGCCTACTTAACACCTTCACTTGAATGTCTAATAATCATCTCAAACCTAACATATCTAAAATTAAGCACCTGATTATCTCTCAACCTGCTCTTCCCACAACACCACCATGACCAAAACTTTTGGTTCAGACCAAGAGTTCTCTCTCTCTCACATCCTACATCTGATCTGTTAGCAAATTCCATTTTTATCACTTTCAAAATACATCCAGAACTGCTACATCCAATAACTCCACTGCTACCACCATGCCCCAAACCACCATCTCCAGATTATTGCAATCGTCTTCTAACAGGTCTCCCTGCTTTTTATTTACCACTCCTACAGTCTACTACAAACACAGTCTAAGTCAAATTATATCATTCTTATCTTCAGAAACTTTCCACGTTGTCCCTTCTCACTTAAAAGCCAAGCCTGCACAATGAACTATAAGGCCCCATATGATATGGCCTCAGTTTACCTCTCTGATCTTATCACTCCCCCAATTGCTGACTCTACTCCAGCCAAAAAGACTTCTTTGTTGTTCTCAAACATGCTTTGTACACTCCTACTTTAGTGCCTTTGAACTTATTCTCACTGCTTAGAGCCATCTGTATGTTTTACTCCTTCACTTCCTTTAAGTATTGGTTCAATTATCTCCTCAGCAAGGCTTTTGCTTCATTTTCAAAATTACAACCATACCTGCAAACACCACATCACTACACTTATACACACATACGCGCGCTGAATCACTATTTCTTCTTCATGTCATATATATATGTGTGTGTATATATGTGTGTGTGTGTATATATATTTAGCAATTATAAAAAACATGTCTATGAATTTCCCATGAACAGTTTGCATTAGTGTGCCCTGGCATAACTATAGTATGTAGTGCTATAGAAATATAACACAGATATTGTGAGAACTTATATTCATAGAATTTGATGTGTTAAACTAGGTAATATGGCTCAGGGTAAGGAGAATATGATGAAACATTAATTTGAGTAAGATTAATGTGAAATGACCTCTGAAAACTATCAGCAATGCTGCTACACTGGTCAAAATTTTATTATCCTCCATTCTTTGTTAATTATAAAAAATTAAATAAAAATAATTGTATCACAATTTTTCATTTCCCTCATACCAGTGACCTGGTAATAAAAGTTAATGTAATTTTCACCAGAGGAGAAAAATAATAGAAAATACATCCATCATTTACAAAGGTAAGCACTAGTAATATAAGTATAATAAAAAATAATATCATGTACAATTTTTTGAAAATATGATAAAATTCAAATGGAGAAAACTCAATATTGACTTGACATTTTATTTTAACAAATATAAAGTACTTTAAAAACAAAATGATATATAAAATAGCTTTATATATTTATAAAAATACCTTTGTTTCTTTGAAGCTCATTTTTCAAATCTTCAATAATAAAAGTATTCTTTTCCATTTCTTTTGTATATTGTTCTACTTGTTCTGTGAGCATCTTAATTTGACTGTCTCGTTCCTGTATACCCTATAAAATATTTTAAAACAATATATATCCCTTCATGAATATTAACCTAAAAAGGTAAGGAAAAAAGTAGGTCTGATTTTTTTCAACAAGACTGTAGAACATACTTTCTTGTGGGTTAAAGTATGCCTTTTACCATTTTGTACACTTTAACTGTAATACACAATGATACACATGATAGGTACACTGCTGTTACTGCAATACTGAAAGATGGATATAAAGGCTAACACTCTGGAAAATAGTATTTCCAGAACTCCCTAATGTTTGTGGCTTTTACAATTCCTTACGTTACTTTCCTCATCCTCCATTCAATTTCATCTTTCTACCATTCTGTATGTTTCTGTTTTGCTCTGTGCTTTCTCTTTTATTCTACTTAGCTTTTTCCCCTTTAGTACTTTATTCAAAAATATTGTCCCCTGTAATTGCTCTTACTCAGCATATACTTTTCAAATCATCTTCTCACTTTTGGACTATAACTACAGCACAAATAATAAAAGTGTGACTTCCTTTTATATGAGTTATTTTCACTAAAAATAAAATAGTCAGCATAATCAAATTATAACCATGCTTTTAGCTTATTTCACATTGTGTAGGATATGTTAGGACTAAGATACAGTAAAATAAACCTTAACAGAGTATTAAATTATTTTAAAATTTCTAAAAGTTTTAAATCATTTCTTGTTAATTTCTAACCAAAACAATATGTGTACTATCCACATAAACATAGAAAAATAAACAACTCTAGTTCTAACTCTAATCTGGACTCCATAAACTTAATTCTAATTTTTTATTGGGACCAGATGGTATAAGAAATTTCAAAAGACATTATTATACAGTTGCTAATACAAGCTGCTAGACTAGGCGCTGATGATATAATAAATAAAAGACATCGTTCAAAGTTCCAACTGTAATAAAACTGGTTGATAAACCAAATTCTGGTAGGATTTTACCTGCTGTAGAGCCATAACATTACTTTTATCAGCATCTAGCTGAGCATTCTTAAGTTTCTCCCTTAGGTTATGTAACATTTGCTGATACTCAATAATTTCATCATCTTTAGAAGACAAAATAAGCTAGAAATAAACAAAATAGAATCTGTTATGCAAAACGAAAGTTAATAAAACATTCTTCATTATCATAAATAATATACACCATTAATAGATTTATGATACAGAAAATAAAAGTTATTTGAAGTGAGAAAGTATGAGCAACTACTGGCATAATCTTTGTCCCTTTTGTATATCTGACCTGAAATTCAAATAGAAAATGATTTTAATATATACACTGAATTTTCTTAATAATTCAATCTTTAAAAATATTTCAACCTTTCAAAACTCATTTATAAACAAGAAGTACTTCCATACAACTGTGAAAAGTTTTATACAAATGATCTTTATGAAGTATGAATTAAAATGCAACTAAGACGCATAAAATATCTTGAATAAATGAAAGAAAAGTTATCTTGTGTTCTTTAGCTAGGAGGACTAAATATCATAAAAAGGTTTATCCTAAATCAATCTATAAAATAATTTATAAATTTAACACATACCCAATAAAAATCCACAAGATATTTTTTAAGAACTGGACAAGCCAGTTCTATAATTTACATTAAATATGTTCATAAAGAATTCTAAAAGCGGAAAAATGATAATGTTTTTAGACATTAAAATATACAAAAGTTAAAACAAGTATACACAGCTGGAAAATAGATAAATCAATTTAATAAAAGAGACTCCAAAATTAAATTCAAATTCAAAAGCAGTATATATAAAAATGAAATTGTATTTCAACAGGAGAAAGATGAAATAATAAATGATGTTTGGACAACAGAGTAGCTCTGTTGCATCCCTATTATACTCCTTACATCAAAATGAATTATATGTTTCAAAGATTTAAATGTAAAAAAAAGGCCAGGCAGAGTCACGGCCTGTAATTTCAGCACTTTGGGAGGCCAAGGCAGGAGGATCACTTGAGGCCAGGGATTCGAGACCAGCCTGGCCAACACAGTGTGACCCCATGTCTACTAAAACTACAAAAATTAGCCGCGCATGGTAGCACATGCCTGTAATCCCAGCTACTCAGGAGGCTGAGGCACAAGAACCACCTGAACCCAGGAGGTGGCATTTGCAGTGAGCTGAGATTGTACCATTGCACTCCAGCCTGAGCAATTGAGTGAGACTCTGTCTCAAAAAAAACAAGATATTAGGAGAAAAGATGAGAAAACAAGTTTATACTCAGAAGCCTTTCTCATTATGACAAATGTCAAAAGTCATTTAAAAATAACAAATTTAACTAAGCATAAAAAGAAATATTTCACAGCAAAAAATGCCATAAAGCAAAAAAAAAAAAAAAAAAAAAGTGACAAACTGGAAGAATGTATTTGCAACATACATGACAATTACACTTGCAGCAATTTATTCCACAGATATACTTGTACATTTGCAAAATAACATATATAAGAATATTAATTAAAACAGTTTCTAACCCCAAAATTGGAAACTTCATAAACTTCACAAATTATCAAATAAACACCTGTATATAAAGAAAAATTACATAGCCTTTAAAAAGAACAGCAATACTACATGTACTGATATAAAATAATTATGAAAAGATATTAAGTCAAACACAGTACAGAATACATATAACATGTTACCATTTACCCCGCCAACATTAAATCTGGTAAAGACAACTGTTTTTTCTAGGGGTTGGTAGACTACGCCCCACAGGTCAAATCTGGCCTCCCACCTGCTTTTGTAAATAAAATTTTACTGGAAAACCACCTTGCTCACTCATTTACATATTGTCTATGATTGCTTTCATGCTATAAACAGAGTTTAGTTATAGCAGAGACCAGGTGGTCTAAAATATTCACTCTCTGGCCCTTTATATAAAGTTTATGGAGGCTTGACTGATTCTATAGGCCTTACTTCCATTGCTACTGCTTTTGTTTAAAATATAGGTTATCTGACCTTTCTAGATGCTAACCAATTCCAAACTGCCAACAAGATTTATGTGAACCCTACTAGAAAGCAAATGACTCTAGAAGTGATAGCTTTTAAAATTAGAATTATTCATTCAGAATAATCTCTGATGTTTTTCAAATATACAAATATCACAATCCCAGCTTCTAATATGGTAAGGCTGACAATTTGGTTAAGGTTGGAGAGTGGTGGTGAGGAAGAAAAGTGTATTTAGAAAAGGCTTCCCAAGTTATTCTGATTCCTTTGCTTATTCTTATTCCCACTGATTAACCTGATATTCAGTTAGAAAAATTAAATTAAACCTGCAACTATTTAACTAATGTATACAAAGTAACTATGAGTTAAGTGAAAAGATTAAAATTACATTTAGAATTATATATTTTAGTTGCCAAATATATTTTGGAGTTAGACTTCTATCAAAAAGTTTAAAGTTCAACTCATTGAAGTGAAAGAAGTCATTCAATAGCAAATGAGCTAGAGATCAAAAAGGACAGTTTTAGAGCTTTTCTAACCAATAAATAAAATAAACTTATGTTTAAAAACCCTAATAAAAATGTTGTAAACCAGTATAAGGCATTAAACAAAAATAAGACTAAAATTTATACCTAAAATACAAAAAGAAAAAGTTATTATGTCAATTAAAAAAATACCTTCCATTCTTCTACTTTTGCATTGACAGCTACCATAATTGGATCATCTTCTTCATTTTTTGCTTTCAGAAGATCTGTAAGCTCCTGTACCTAAAAGACAACAGTTATTTCAAGAGTTGTTTCAAATTGATGTAATATATATTTATACCTGTGCATATTTACACATACATTATATATATAAATATACCTACATACACATACATATTCATACTTATTATATACACATATACACATACATACAGATACATGATATTACATATGCATATTTATCACTGAAGTCATCCTGGAATTATAGGTGACATTTAATAGTTTCTACATCTTATAATTGCATAATTATCTTTCATTACTAGAAAATTTTATTTTTAAACATTATTCTACCTTTTAAACAACTTTAATCCACATAGTGAACAATGTATTGGTTTCTAATATATATATAATGTATTTATTTTAAGATAAAATTAAATGTTATGATCCACAGGATTTTCAAGAGTCTTTTATAGAAAACCCCATAATTATGAGCTGTACATGACTGCTATCTACACATTCATTCAAGCATCATTTATATATCCTAAATTGCAAGAATTAGTGTTTGTGAGGGGACTGGAGAAACACATATGGACAAATATATCAACATGACAACATATTACAGAATTAAAAAGACAGACAAAAATTCACATCGTAGAAAAAGTACTTTCTAGTGTCAAATAAACAGTAATGAGATAACATGAAGTCTGAATAAATAAGTTATTCTAAAAGTAATTCTTACTTGAAGTCGATAATGATCGTTTTCTTTCTTTAACTGATCTATTACATTATCTGTCTGATGTACAATAGCTTTCATTCTATTATATTCATCGGTCATCTTCTCCATTTCCTGTACAGACTCTTCTAAATTTTTTCTCATTTCCTGATTCTGAACTTCAATTTTCTCATTAGCTTCTGTTAAAGTCTAAAAAAGTTAGACACTATAATTAAAAAATAATTTTTAAAAAACTGAAAATTAAACCAAATTAAAATTAAATGCAGCCATAAGTGTCTGCTAGAAAAAAAGAGAATTCTTTATAGAACTTTACTAATTGGCACTGACCAATTAAATCAAATTGAATATCAAGAAAATTGTACATAAGGACCTCATTTGTTCTTAATGACCAAGATAGGCAAATATAAAAAGAATGGCTAAAAAGTTGCTACTTCAAAGATGTAATTTATTTCATGTTTTACAAGTTCATGGTGACAGATTTATACCAAAGAATTTACATGTAGGGCTAAATATTATATTTACATTATAATGAAATTAAAATTTTTAGGAATCATTGCTCTGAACTGACTTCTAGCCATTTTACCTGAATTTCATCAAGATATTGGACAAGCTCATAGTTTTTTTTAGACAACTGTGATCGGTAGTCACTGTCTTCCCCTCTTCTTGATAAAAGTGTTTCTTTTTGTGAATCTATTTGTTTCTGGTAGTCAATAATATCCTGACAAAGTTGTTCATTCTGAAGGTAACCAAACACAACATTCCATTACGAAACTATTCAGAATAACAAAATTATACCCTCTAAATAGTGCTTTCAGAACATATCTTTAAATTCCCAAGATTTCACCACCCTTAAAGCCTCACCTTTTTCTTTAGACGTTTGTTCTACAGAAAAGGACAGGAAAACGGTAATTAGAAATGAGAAAGGCAATACATAATTAAAAATAATAATCAGAAACTAAAGAAAACAAGAAAAATTTAGGAAAACGATGTATATTATTTTGAATGACCAAAGAAAGTAAGAATACTAATTATCTACCAAAACAAAGAATATTTCAATTATGTTAGAAACTTAATTTCTATCAGAATAAACAATGTACAAACATTATTTGGCTCAGTAGAACCAAATGATAATCAGAATTTATAAGATTTCACAAATAAAAAAACATTTTTAAAGCATCTGGGGTAAGAGAAATAAGAATAGAAATTCAGTCATCTATTCAATTTGAAAACGAGCAAAGAATAGCTTATAGAACAAAACAAAAAAAAAACAAGATTTACCCGCATAGACCTGAGATGAAGGTAATACGTAATGGCCTCACATTTTGCTTTGTTTTCTATTTCCCCGAGACAAAGTCATACCATAAAATCAGTTTGAAAACATCAGTTTCTTAGAAGACTCCAGTCCTGGTTACAATATAAATTTATGTAAACTTTTTTAACAAGTACTTTTGTTGAACCACCACAACTACTAAAATTTTTTACCAACCTCTCTTCTTAATTTGCTGTTTTCATTTTCTGCCTCCTCATTTCGAAGAGCCAACTAAAATAGTAAAAAAATAATAATAAGATAAAATTCAGAATTTTCTTTTTTTTTTTTTTTGAGACAAAGTCTCTCTTTGTTGCCTAGGCTAGAGTGCAGTAGTGAGATCTCGGCTCACTGCAACCTCTGCCTCCAGGTTCAAGCAATTCTCCCACCCCAGCCTCCCAAGTAGCTGGAATTACAGGCATGCACCACCATAACTGGTTAATTTTTTTTTTATTTTTAGTAGAGATGGGGTTTCACTGTGTTGGCCAGGTTGGTCTTGAACTCCTGGCCTCAAGTGATCCGCCCGCCTCAGCCTCCCAAAGTGCTAGGATTTCAGACGTGAGCCACTGTGCCTGGCCATCAGCAGTAATTTAATATAAAGCCAGGTATTCAGCTTATCTACTTAAATTTTAAATCCTCTCTAATAAAGTAGAAAATGTTAAAGCTATTAAGGATTTAATATCAACCTAACACATAAATAAATGGTCAAAATTTTCAAAACTTAAGGATTTAAGAAAGATTAAACAGTTTCATTTTAAAGAATTAAAAAGAACACACACACAAACTTTAACCAAAGAATACAGAAACAACTTAATCTGCTCCCCCCAAAAAACCCCTAATAATTTTCTGCCCAACATCTTTATATTTCACTTTTCTATGTCATAACCAGACTATTATTTGCTCTCAGTGAACATAAATTACTTAGAAATAAAAGGCAATACAACACAATGGTTAAAAGAAGCAATCTAAAATCATACTGGCCTAGGTTTATGTCCCTCATCAACCAATTTCTAGTAAAGCATGAATGAGTTACTTAACATCTCTATAACTGAGTTTTCTAATATAAGTTGACATAAGAGTTAAACAAAATGCATACAGAGTTCTCAGCAAAATGATCAGTGAATAGAATAGCAAAAAGTTATAAAGGATTTTCTTATCTACATATAACTGATTTCATTTGTGATTCTTGTTTCTCCAAACAGGCAAACATTATTATAAACATTATGATGCCTTTTTTCACCTATTCTCCAAACCTCATTCCTCTTATGACCTTTCATTTTTCTGGTTCTCCTCTTTATTCAAGGAAATGATAGAATCACAATAGTATACAACAATATTTAAAAGTCTATAATAAAGAACCAAATGTAGTATGTTATCCTTGATGGAACTTTGGATATTGGAGGTGGGGAGACTGAAGGATATTATTGGGCCATTAGAAGAAATCTCATTATGGACTAGATAATGGTGTTGAATCAATATTAAATTTCCTGAGCATGACAATTATATTGTGTTCATTGTAGAACATCTTTCTTTTTCAAATAGACAAGTTGAAATATTTAAGTGCAAAGTATCATATCTGCAATTAGCTCTTAAGCGATTCAGCAAACAATGTGATTGAACAAACAACAGAGAAATATGTGTGTGTGAAAATACTGACAAAAAGATAAAGCAAAGTTGGCACAACATTAACAACTGGTGAATCCATATGAAGGGTATGTGGGTGGTTATTGTTTTTCTTTTTTTTTTTCCCATCAACTTTTATTTTAAGTTCTGGGGTACATGTGTAAGACGTGCAGGTTTGTTACATAGGTAAATGTGTACGATGGTGGTTTGCTGCACAGATCAACCCATCACCTAGGTATTAAGCCCAGCATCCATTAGCTATTCTTCCTCATGTTCTCCCTCCTCCTCACCCCTTGACAGGTCCCAGTGTGTGTTGTTCCTCACCATGTGTCCATGTATTCTCGTTGTTCAGCTTCTACTTATAAGTGAGAACATGCAATGTTTGGTTTTCTGTTCCTGTGTTAGTTTGCTGAGGATAATGCCTTCCACCTCCATCTATGTCCCTGCAAAGGACATGATCTTGTTCCTTTTTTTTTTTTTCTTTGAGACAAAGTCTAGCTTTGTTGCCAAGGCTAGAGTCCAGTGGTGCAATCTCAGCTCACTGCAACCTCTGCATTCTGGTTTCAAGTCATTCTCCTGCCTCAGCCTCCCAAGTAGCTGGGATTGCAGGCATGTAGTACCATGCCAAGTTTGTTTTTTTTTTTTTTCTGTAGAGGCGGGGTTTCACCATACTGGCCAGGCTGGTCTTGAACTCCTGACCTCAAGTGATCTGCCTTGGCCTCCCAAAGTGCTGGGGTTGCAGGCATGAGTCACCATGCCTGACCTCTCATTCCTTTTTGATGGCTGCATAGTATTCTATGATGTATATGTTCCACATTTTCACTATCCAATCTATCATTGATAAGCATTTGGATTGATTCCATGCCTTTCTTATTGTGAATAGTGCTTCAGTGAACATATGTGTGCATGTATCTTTATAAGAAAATGATTTATATTCTTTTGGGTATATACCCAGTAATGGGATTGCTGGGTCAAATGATATTTCTGCTTCTAGATCTTTGAGGAATTGCCACAGTCTTCCACAATGGTTGAACTAATTTATATTACCACCAACAGTGTATTTCTTACAATCTTTATGAAGCTATGACATTTTTCAAAATAAAAAATTTAAAGAAAGTTTACAATAAAACACAAAGTACAATACAAATTTTAGAGGTTTGCCTATCATTATTATTATTCATTGAAAGTTAATAATCCCACTGTGTTCTGAATTGGGAAATTTTTACAAGAAGTCAAGAACTTAATGCTAAAGCATTTAATGCTCTAGATGCTTTTTCCCTTGTCTTCTCAAACGTCACAGTCTGTGTCTCCTTTCCTGAGCTTTTCCTTGAAGCACTCTTCCTGTTTCATTGCTTTATTAGACATTTCTCAGAGATGTGCCTTATAATCACTTGATTTATGAATCACATGATTCATAAATCCTCATCATCTGCTCAGGGTCTCTTGTGAATTCCATATCCACAAATAACCCTTTTTGAATATGCCCAGAAGAACCTCAAACTCAGCATCTACAAAACTGAAATAATCTCAAGCTTTCCAAATTCCTCTTGTGTTCCTCCTTAATGAATGGCACTATCTACCTAGTTAGTGGCCCAGCCCACAAAATTAGGCAGACTTTCCATCCTCCCTCTCCTCCAACAACCAATTACATTCACCACATCCAGTTACATCTACTTCTCTCACACTTGTCTTTCTCAGGCAAATGCCATCATTAGTGCTTCCCTGAATTAACACAAATGTCTCCTTACTAGCCTTGGCCCTTTTCTATCCACTCTCTACAAAGTACAGTAATATAGATCTGATCATGATGTCCTGTGCTCAAAACTCTTCATTGGCTTCTTTCAGGAAAAGAATCAAATTCATCAGGAACTGGCCCTTGCTTATCTCTCCAGAGGATCATAAGAATTAAAACTTGGTAGGCAAGATAGCACAAACTCTTGAGTTAAGACTGTTTTCAAATCCTACCTTTACCATTTATAAGCTGTGCAACCATTGGCAATTACCCTTTCTCTGTCTCCATTTCTTCATCTATATCATGGTAGAAATGACAACTATCTCACATGGTAAGTATCAAATAAGCAATAATGAATTAATGCTTCGGAAGTGCCTGGCACATAGTAAGAACTCTATGAAAGCTATTTTCACTTATATTTCAGTCAAAAAGAATAACTGTAGTTTCCTAAATACTCCATAACATCTCTTACCTCTAGGTCTTAGCAAATGCTGTATCTTCTACCCAGAATGTTCTTTCCTTAACCACCATGTACATCCTCATTCCTCTTACCAGTCTAACTCTATTTCAAATCTCAGTTTACAGATCACATCCTGTGCCTTAAGGCTGATTATGGTATCCCTCTTCAGAGTATGCCAGAACATAACCTTATCTATCTCCCTATCATATTATCACTATGTTATGCTTATTATTGACTATGAATATTCTTGAGAACCAGAACAAAGTTGCCCACTATATCACTAGTAACTAGCACAGTCTCTGGTATGCTGTAAAGACCCAACAAAACTGAATGACTGGTTAAGGGCAAAGAAGTAATTGCCAAAGCAACCCATACCCATATTTCATCTAAAGGAATTGAGCAGCCAAAAAGGAACACAGGTCACATATTGAAGTTTTCTCTGTGTGTGACTATGAATAAAGATAATACTCTAAGATAAAAATGGACAAGGTAGTTCTGATTAGCTAAGGGTATGTGGTATGAATGATGGTAAGTCAACTGATACAGGTCTATATAGAGGAACAAAAGTCCAGAAAACCACAGACATCCCCCTAAGCAATTCTACCAGTGAATATTATAAGCTAGATCCTTTATGACTATTAAAAAATCCACAGGTCTGCTGTGTTTTGCAGAGTTAATTAAACAGATAATACTCTAAGAGCTTGTTCCTAACATTTAAGTGGCATCAATCCATACTGTCTCTACCACATTGTTTCCATAGCTAACTTATATATGATTCTTTAAAATTTTAGAGTAAAATAGATACATTAATGGGGATACTTTTCCTTACAAATCAATTTATGATACATTATCTTAAATAGCATATCATTGTTTTCTTAATGTATGACCCTCAACTTCTGAGAGAACAATGGACAAAATAAAATAAATGGAATATAACACAACAATGACTTAAAGGACACAAAGATGGAAAATGTTTCTGAGTATAAGGGACAGGACAGCTACCACATGTAGGCACCAAATTTTACTAAGTTTACTAACAGCTCAGGTGAAATAAAAAACAAATAAATGTTAAGTAAATAAAACATTAAACAGGAAGTTAAGGTAAAAATAGGAAATTTTCTTCCAGGAAATACAAGTTGATCTGCAAAAAATCTTTTTTCCTAAAACTAAATTCAAGTGAACACTGCAAGAATTACTAGCTTATAACAAGGAATAACATGAAGTAATAAAAACTATGCATTAAAAATGTTATTTTAAAGATGTCATTTATAAACTACTGACATGAACACAACTTTTCAAAAACTATATATACTGTGTGTATATATATATATATCACACATAAAATAAGGTACAACCAAAAACAAGATATTTAATTAACCATTATTGAATATATCATCAAAAGATTCATTTACAAATCTACTAATCATATAAATACACTGAAACAAACAAATATTACTTTTACCCAAAATAAACTATGGCGCTAGAAAGATCACTTCTTTATGAAAATCTGTTGGTTTCTTGATACCAATCTTCCAGAAAAAAGCATTAATTTTAGGTAACAAGTTTGATGTACTGAGAAAAATGTACCTCCGAATATAAATAATTAATCTTCAAGTCATACTCACTAGAAGTATCTGTTACATTATATTTTAAAATTGGTGATGACAAAATGAACAGTGATATAAAATCTTAGAGATAAGTGAACATCATTTTTCAAATATAACATACAATATAAAAATTGATATTGTTACCAATAATAAATAGCCAGGTAACTTGAACAGTGAAGATTCATGGAAAAAAAAGGTGCTTTACTTGCTCATTGACTTTCTTCTCTTTCTCCAACTCTTTTTCTATGTCCTCCAATTCTCTATCTTTTTGTTCTAATTGCTTTGCAAGTTGACGAATTTCATCACGTAAAAACCGAGTATCTCGTCCACCTGCAGACTGCTGAGCCATCTTGAAGTAATAAACCCAAAGTATAAATTAATCCCATTATATTTTGAGGTTCAAATGAGTCAAGAAGCAAATCATTATATTGACTTTAAATATTCCTTATACTTCAGTGCAGATATTTAAAATCATATTAGCTTATTAGCTTAAGAACTTTTTTTTTTTTTTAATTTAACTTACTTAAGCTTTAGGTCACAGCTAATAACTCCTTAAATTTTTCCTGAGCCACCCAGAGCTGCAAAGAACTGACTGTTAATCATTCTGTTGTAACCACTGGGACACAGGTAACCAGACTAAACTGCAAAAGTTCCTGAGCCTCAGGGATCTGGAATCTGAGTACAAACCATCAGAATCTCTGCCCCAGTCAGTGAAGCTGAGTGCCTTAACCTGCCCTTTCTCTCATACCATGCACTATTTAGACGAGCGCTGTCCCATAGGACTTTCTAGCATAATGGACACTCTCTGTGCTGTCCAGTTCAGTAGCCACTCACTACAGGTAGCTACATTTGGGCATTTGAAGTGTGGCTAGTGCAACTGGAGTACAAACCAACAGAATCTCCGCCCCCGTCAGTGAAGCTGAGTGCCTTAACCTGCCCTTTCTCTCATACCATGCACTATTTAGACCAGCGCTGTCCCATAGGACTTTCTAGCATAATGGGCATGCTCTCTGTGCTGTCCAGTTCAGTAGCCACTCACTACATGTAGCTACCTTTGGGCATTTGAAGTGTGGCTACTGCAACTGAAGAACTAAATTCTTCATTTTAATTTTAACCAATGTAAATATAAATAGCTACAAGTGGTTAGTGCTAGTGCTACCATATTAAACAGCTCAGGTTTTGGTTACCTTTAAGATTTGTAAATTAAATCAATTTTACCTCACAGTCTTGTTAATTTAGGTCATGGCCCAGAACATCACATCATTTGGTCATCTAACGTGTCTCACATTCATTTCTTCACCATGTAGTTCTGTTATTCCTCTGCACTAACCAAACTGTTCTTACTCTTTCTCTCCTTCAAAAAGTACTCCATTGTGCTCTCTTAAGTTCTCTTCCAAGATACATTAATATTTCACAACCTCAGATGCTTTACTGAATCCTCCTTTCCATCTTGGCTTAGCTGCAATTTGGATCCTTCAAGATACTAATGCTCTTGAAACTCTTTCAATTGGAAGGTGCTCATTCTTTCAGATCCCATATACATTAGGGTCAGGAGAAGGTGTTGGTACTTCTAGGTTTACCCAACCCTGCAACTTCAGGTGATCATTCCTATCATTCCTCCATCATCCTATGAAAACTTCAGCTGCTTTCTCACAAGATGTCCTGCTCTCCATCTTTACTTACTCATGGTAGAAGCAAGCCACGAACTTCCCAATAACTCCGCAAAATGCATTGGGAATTTAAGCATGTGGCCCGCAGACGTCTATCAAATGTACACCTAAGCAATCTCCACATAACTTTTGTTCTAATCTATTTTTTTCTTGTTTCTTGAATTCACTATAGTTTCTCACTCCCACACCTACATCAGATCCTTGTCCAGCCAGAACATTCTTTCAATTATTCCCACTATGCCTATCCTTTGACCTCACAGGACACTCTAATCCCTTGACTTCTCCCTCTCTATCTCTACCCTTCTGCCCACCCAACCCCAATCTTGACTTTCTTATCCATTCAGTTAAGACTTCACAATCATCGCTTCAACCACTTTCCTACCAATATCTTCAACTGTACCCTCCTATT
Organism: Macaca fascicularis; assembly: GCF_037993035.2. NCBI lineage: Eukaryota > Metazoa > Chordata > Mammalia > Primates > Cercopithecidae > Macaca > Macaca fascicularis. The sequence continues at coordinate 95,075,331 of NC_088385.1, forward strand.
CTATAGCAGCTGCCTAGCTAAAGACTAACACAGAATTGATCCAACTCCATAATTCATGTAGTAAGTATTTATTCAAAGTGCTTGGCATCTTCCCAGGAGCTGGATATATAATCAAAAAACAATAGGTAATCCAAGTTCAGAGAGTTAACAAGTAAAAGAATCAGGACTAGAACTCAAATCTGTCTGCCTCCAGATCCCCAACTCTCCAGTCCTTTCTCCAATGGATTTCAAATTTTATCTAATTTCATTAAAATGTGACCACACCATTTCCCACTCTTTTAAACAGATGATGTCATCACCACCCTCTCAACTTCCAGGCATTATGCCTACAAACATAAAAGCTTCTATACACATTCACTCTTCCTCCCCTCATCCATTCTTCCTCCTCTCCTAACACAAAGGAAAAGGGTATTCCTCCTTTCAAAGGCTGATCCATTTGCATTACATTCCTACCTTCTCAGAAGTCTCTATGTATTTTGTTCCTCAACAATATATTCATATTTTAGCCCTCAGCTTTGTCAAAAATTACTTCTATAACACCCTTTGGTAATTATTCCTCAAATGCCCACCCACCCTCCACCTCAGTTACTAGTAATCTTTCTGTATAATTCCCAAGACTGTAAGCTCCATTCAGCAGTTAACTGCTTTTTATTTTGTTCACAACCGTATGCTCAATCCTTAGTACAATATATATATAGCACATAATAGGCATGTAGAACATATACTGAATAAACAAATAACCATGATTACAATCATCCTTATCATTTTTCCAGCCAATAATAATTTTAAAATTTGAAAACAATTCAAAATAAAATTAATGACAATTACATCCTAGGGAACACAAAAAGACATACCTCCAGTTCATTTTCCAGTTTCATTACTTTAGTTTTTAATTGATTTTCTATTAAAAAAAAAAAAAAGACAAATGTTTTAATTGATTAGTTACCACAGAACAAACTTTTACATAAATTTTAATAACAAAATTAATTCTTTTAAAAGAGTCCATCATGATTATAAGGTAACAAAAAGTATTATACGGCAGATCCATAAAACAGGAGTCTAGAAATATGTATTATTAAATAAATGTTATATATTAAAAATAAATTGAATATATACAGTTTATAGAATTTAATTTTCTACAGCTTAATGAACAAATGGAACTCATTATTTAATAACATAATAAACTTTTTCCAAGGTGCTTACCAAATTTTGCTTGTTCTTCTCCAGCTTTTTCTACTTCCTCCAAAGCCAGCTCTACTTCTTGAGCTTTCATCTAAACATTTAAAAAAAGTTTATTTCAATATGCCTTTAAACTGGAATGTAAGCACTGAAAATAAAAATTTTGTTTTATTAAGCTCATTAGTGCCAGCAATGGCTGGCACATGGAGACTTTCAGTAAATATTTGTTGAATAAATAAATAATTTTTTCTCTCCTTTTTTTTCGCTTTTGAAATAGGGCCTCACTTTGTCACCCAGGCTGGAGTGCAGTGGCACAATCTCAGCTTACTGCAACCTCTGCCTCCTGGGCTCAAGCAATCTTCCCATCTCAGTCTCCTGAGTAGCTGGGACTACAGGTGCATGCCATTATGCTCGGCGTGCCATCATGCTCGGCATGCCATCATGCTTGGTGTGCCATCATGCTCAGCAAATTTTTTCGTAGAGGCAAGGTCTCACTATATTATCCAGGCTGGTCTCCAACTCCCAGCCTCAGGCAATCCTCCTGCCTTGGCCTCCCAAAGTGCTGGGATTATAGACGTGAGCCACCATGCCAGGCAATTTTCTTACTTAAGACGACAATTTCTAGATTTTTAATAGCATGAAACATTTTTGATTCTCCCTTTTACCTCAAGTCCTCAAGTCTTATATCCAGTAAAGCAACATATCTCTTTGTAATGTTTTTCCACTACTTTTTTTCTGTTCCAATTGCTATTATTCTAATGCATAATTTCAGGTTTAAACTCCTCTATAATGTGATGTTTGCAAAGCTCCGATTTCCTTCAGTTTGTCCTATATAATAGACTCAGTTTTGCCTTCCTAAGGCCTATTTTTGTACCTATCAACTGTGGTTCGAAAACCTTCATTGCCTTCTCAATTGCTGACAGCATAAAATACACCTTTAATGACCTCAAGAACCTATCTCAAAGTACCTACCCAAGATTTGTTTTCTCTACAGCCTGCTACAAACTTGCTGCACCGCATTTCCTCAAATGTAAAGAATAAACATATTTCCTATCCTCAATATTTATTTATGGTAACCAACAGCTCTAGAATTCCCTTACTATCTTACCACTGCATTACCTTCCACTTACCTAAAACTACTCCTCAGTATTCATCCTCTGTGAAGTCTTCTGACACCTCTTGGATCACTTCCCCTCTTAACAAATCCCTATAGCAGTCATTGTCTGCATTTGTCATTTGGACCTCAGGATATATTTCCTTATGTTATTTTTCAACATACTCATTCTATTTCCCCTACATACCCTTTTAGAAACTTTAAGTAGAAACTAGCAATGTTTTACACACTAAAATACTTAATCTACATTTAAATATATTGCACTTTTGAGGGGTGATGTAGATATTACCAAGTATTTTCACAAAGATTACTTTATATAAGAACAGATTTTTATAGTTCCTCTAATAGCCAAACCTATCGTTAAAACCTACTACATACAAACCTTCATTAGTGACTGAGTAATTCTGAAAAGGTGTATCACATTTTCTTGCTTTTCACTTTTTAGCTCATTTACTTCCACCTAAGTAAACAGAAAAGCAACTGTTTTATATTTTATAACCTTTAAGCAAAATATAAGAACTCTTCCAGATTGTGACAATTAATAGTTGTTTCTGGAAAAAAAATTCATATTTTATTAATAATCATAAGTTAATGTATATATCTATTATTATTGACCAAGTAAGCACCTTGGATAAGGAAATCAATAAATTATCTGCCAGTTCTTCTTGACGGGGCAGGTCATCTGGGTCAACTTTCATTATTTCTTTCCAGTTTATATTAGGTGGCATCTTGAATTCTTTCACTGTGCTCCACCTCTGTAACAAAACAGGTGGATATTAGCATTTTCAAGGTACACAGCATTATTGGTTTTCTAATAGCCTACATTTTTTGCAGATTATTTCATTATAACTTTCTTATGTTAGCAAAGAACTATGCCTTAGCCACAAAACAGACAAGTGGGCAAAATAGCCTTGATCAAAAATAGCAGTCGGCACAAACTGTCAGAGAGTGTACCGGCTAAATAAAATGTGACGGCTTCCTTGCTAACACTAATCTAAGTTAGGACTAAGATTTCTGGGTCCCTTCCTCCACACCGCCTACCCACAACGCGCGCGAACACCCTAATCTTGGCAAGCGCGAGGGTCTGTGGAAGGCTGACAATGATCCTTGATTTGGAGAAGCAGAATTGGGGCTGGAAAAAAAAAAGCAGAAATTAACAATTGGAATGAGTGAAGTTGTGCGGCGGAAACCGGAACCGAAGTAAGGCAGGATTACGGACCCGAGGCTGGAAGGGACGGGGTAGCTGCGCTGCGGCACACGGGCCCTGAGGCTAAAGAACCTGAGCGTGGAGTGACTCGCTGATCCTGCTTACAGGGATCCACCCACCTACACCAAGCCTGGCAACCAGCGGAGGTCCCTCACTACCACAACCACCAAGCTGGACAGATCCCTATCGCGGTTCCACGCGGACTCTGGGTCCAGCCAAATGGTCCCCAAGGAAGCCAAAGCGGCAGCGGCTGCTAAGCGACACCATCCCTAACTCCGCCGGGGCCAGAAGAAGATCCCGGATGCAAAGAGAGCCTACAATTCACGACCGTGGGTGATGCTTTACGTTTAGATTCTCCGCCGGAGTCCCAGGACTCGGTGTTCAGGATGATGAGAAGGCGTGGAACGAGGACTCCAAATCCCAGAGTGCAGATGTGCCTGAGGTTTGTGCATGCTGGGAACTGAAGTCCCTGAGAAGAGGAGGTAAGGCGCTCCCGGCGTGCAACGCGGAAGGCTGCGACGGTACCGGGGCGGCGGGGAAGGACCGAGAGGCGGGAGGCGCAGTGGCTGAGGCGCGTACGAGCTGGTGGCCTGAACGAGGTAGACCATGACTGTGGCTTTAGTGGCGTCACTCGCTGGGCCGCTCTTCATGAGGTTTTCCTAAGCCATCCCCTGGCGGAACCGCTTCCAGGTGAGGTCGAGCTGTGGGTCAGCGTATTAGGAGGAGTTGAGGGCAGCAGTCTGGGTTAGAGAAGCTTCTGCTATTGGGGCCGTAGGGCCTGGCCCCATTCTGAAAAAGTGGAAACACCCTGCCTTCTCTTCAGGCGTTTGTAGGCGGCGTCCAGGGTAGTGCCTTCTGTAAGAAGGAAAAAACAAAAAGTTTTAGCCTTGTTTAGTATCAGAATCTGTCTTGGTAGAGTGAGAGCCGCGCAGCCGTGATCCTCGTTTGGGGGCGAGCGAAGAATTGACAAGAGGTCTCGGCATCCTCTGACCCCGCCAGCCTTACCTGTAGCACCATTCCCTTCGCAGATGGTGGGACTTGATGGTTGTGGAGCTAGTATAAAGGGAAGGCTCTAGAGAGGAGAGGTTAGTGCTTGTCCGGGCCACTGCCGGGGGTGGAGAGAGAAGGTACCCGAGGACTCACCTGTACTATTGTCACTTGCTTGGTTACCTAGGGTGTCCTTCCATGAAAGCGCCGTCTCTGGTGTTTACCACGCTTACTTGTGCAAGTTTTGCTCATCTGCTCATAGCCATACTGGAGTGCGATACACCTCTAACTAACTTTCCTAAGAAGCTGTAGATTTAAATCTAAATGACATTTCCAACTATCTGTACCAGTGCTTCTCATCTTTCTTTTTTTTTTTTTTTTAACGCTGCTTTAAAAAAAAATTTACTATACTTGATGGTAAATTTTCCTTTCGAAAATAAGTAATGAATTTCTTTTTAAACTCCCAATTTGGGTAAAATAAATAGCTCAGTACAAAATAAAAATATACTGGTTTTGTGAGATAAATTTTAAAGACATTAGTTAGATTTATAGGAATGACAATTTTACTACTTTTCTGAAAGATTTTATGCCAAATACTATTCATTATCTTGTTTATTCTTCCTTACAATCCAGCGAAATAGGTGCTTACGTTGTCCTCATTTTCCATCTAAGTTAAGAAACTGAGGTTTGGAGAAGCTAAGTACTCTAACTTAAATAGTGTGATTGAACACAGATCTCTCTGGCTGGAGGACGTATTCTTAACTTCTATACACCTCCTCAGACATTCTGGGAAACCAGTATTTGTGAAGTGCTTGTGCCTCAATCTTGCTGTTTTTATTAAATGTTATATTTTAATTTTGTACGTGTTTACTCAATTAATTTGAATTAAATATTCTTCATGTTCAGTGTTCTTAATTCATAATTTAACATGAGATGGTGTTTCTGGAAAGGGGTTCTGATCCAGACCCCAGGAGAGGGCTCTTGTATCTTGTCAAGAAAGAACTGGAGGTGCACACACCCCCATTGGAGGTGCTAGACTAAGGATTCTTATAGTTATTTCTTGATTATATGATAAACAAGGGGTGGGTTATTCATGAGTTTTCTGGGAAGAGGGTAGGCAATTCCTAGATCTGAGTGTTCCTCCCCTTTTTAGACCATATAGAGTAACTTCTTCACATTGCCATGGCATCTGTAAACTGTCATAGCGCTGGTGGGAGTGTCTTTTAGGATGCTAATGCATTATAATTAGTGTATAATGAGCAGTGAGAACTACCAGACGTCTCACCTTTCTCGCCATCTTGGTTTTGATGGGATTTGGCTGGCTTCTTTACTGCATGCTGTTTTATCAGCAAAGTTTTTATGACCTATATCTTGTGCCGACCTCCTATCTCATCCTGTGACTTAGAATGACTGATATCCTGAGAATGCAGCCCAGTAGTTCTCACCTTTATTTTACCCAGCCCCTATTCAAGATGGAGTTGTTCTGGTTCAAATACCTCTGACAATGGTAGGAATGAAATTTAATAGTTATTGAGCACATGTTATGTCATACGCTATGCTTACTACTGCGTGTTTATTTTCATAATAGAAATCTGTTTACTGTAACACCTTGTTTTTCTTATTGTTTTTTCATTCATTACAACTTATTTTTATGTATTCACTTATAAGTTTTGTTTTGGTTATCTGTATTACTCTTTCCTGCCCTTACTGTCACCACCGTCTTGCTGACATTCATAAACTCAAGGTGCCTGGTCTCTAATGGTAAATTTTATTTTGATTTTTCAGAAGCAAGAACAAGTTCATAGAAGTTAAGTAATAATTGATGAAGCTAAGATTGTAACCTAGATCTCAGTGACAATTGTAACTAAAAGCAAAATCTTACCTAAATTTTATTCTTTAACTCATTCTAACAATATTTTTTATCTTGTTCCCTGTGCTAGGCATTGGGGATACAGCAGTGAACAAGTCAGCTCTGTTGAACAAGTCAACTAAGTTTGAATGCATTGTAGTCTGTTTGTACCTAACTGTGAATCAGGAAATTTAACTCAAGTTCTAGTTAAGTAACTCACTGTGTATTTTTGAGGAAAATTACCAGAAGTCTATTATTTTTCATCAGATTTTCTGCATCTGTCAGTTTTCATCAAGAGATGGGACTTATGTGACAATTTTGTAAGTGGCCTTGTTGTAAGAACACTTGTCTGAAGCTGCCTTCTTTCTGCCCTAGGCTTTTGTGATCAGTTTTATCTGACCAAAATCACTTAATGAGAAAGCCTCACCTTTTATAATAGCTTACTTTTGTTCTCAGTAGCAATGAATTTATATTCCTTAGATGTTACTTCTAGTTCATTTTTGCTGACTTACCAAGAAAAGTCATAGTAGCTTACTTCTCCAATCTCTAAAACAAAGCATGGCTGTTTTATATTCATTGTGTATCCTAAACATTTTGTTTTGCCTTATTTTCATGGCAAATTAAGCCATGGTTAATGACTTAATTCACACTGACTCCCTACTAATCTTTCCAGTTTCCTCATGTTGAAGGAAGACAAGTGTCTGCTTGCTGTGCACTTCAGATAAGGTGAACATAAAGTAGCTACCTGTGGAGATATTTAACATTTTATTTGTAGCTGTCTGCTTAAGAACAAAAGGAGAGGCAGTTTCTTGCATGACTCAGCTTTTACCCTAATTTTTTCTTTAGGCATAATGAATTGGGATCCCAAGTTTTATTTTCCTTTCACATTTCCAATTGCACTTGGATTTTGTGCACGTATATAGTAACACCCCATTTTTGTAAGCAAACAGAAATCAGTCATCCCATCCACTTAAACTGCATCTGTGAGTCTGCTTCTGTGCCTAGGAAAATTAGAAGTTCTCACAACTAACAAGAATAATGTGTTACATGTTTACAATAATGGCCCCCAGTGAGTCATGTCCCCCTCGATCTATGCCTTTGTGTAAATCTCTTCCTTCCCTGCAACTCTACTTTGCAGGTGACTCTTGAAAGTAACCTGAGATGACACCACAACTGAGCTCATAATATGCTCTCTCTCCCTTTCTCTCATACTACGCTCCCTTAGGGAATATTAACACTTCTGTTATCTTGGCCCTTTTATAACTTCTTCCCCGTTGATTCAGGATGTACCTTGCTTAAATGATAATTTTTAAAATATGCATTAAATAGAGCCTTATAAAGAGCTTGTACATTGATCCTTGCCCGCCTATTGTCCTGAGATCATCATTTAAGAAGCCCAAGCTAAGCTATTAGAGAATGTGATAATAAGTAGCAGAGACTAGCTTTCAAAGCTGAGAAATCTACCCTTTAAAAGCCATCCAGCCCTAATCAAGCCACTGGATAACTATAAGCACATGAGTGACCCCAGGCACAACTAAAGAAGAATATATACATACCTATATGTTTAGATATATATATATCAAATAAAGATATATCAAAGAATTGAATTATTTTGAATGTATTCATTTTTAAGTACTTCAGATGCCTAACTTAAGGAAAACTTTCTTAATACTTGAACTGATTAAATTTAGGAAATAAAACTAAAAACTATAGCAAATCTCAAGTTCTTACAAAAATTCCAATTCTATTTGTGTATTTAGCTAAATTATTATGCTTTTCAACTGTAGTTGTGAATCCAGAAATTACATAGTAGTTTAATGTTTATTATGTTTAATATGTTTCTTATACATATTATTATATATTTTTAAAATTATAGTGATACAGCTAATATATCAAAGTCTCCAGGATGACAGATTCTCTTAAAGGTTGCAATTACTCTAAAAAATCAGATGCATAATTTAATATTTTTATTATGCATATTATATATTTTTAATATTTTTAATTATTTAATTTATTTTAAATTATTTTAATGTATTTAACAATAATTTAATAGCTAATGTATCAAAGTCTCCAGGATGCTAGATTATCTTAAACATTGCAAGTATTCTAAAAATTAGATACATACGTTGTTCCCAAGTATAACTTTAAAGTATTGAAACCACAGGTTTAATTTACTTTTTTCTTCTATTAGTTTTAAACTTTCCTGTAGTTAGAACATTTAACCAAACAACAGTTTGTCACCCCAAGTGAATTGATGTTACCAAACCAGTGGCCTGAGATTATTTATGGGAAGAGAGATTTCTGACCTGTACACAAAACTTCATTTTTACCTACCCAAAGATAGATATCCTGAGTTGTTCCATTTGGTTTTTCTAAATTATAACATGTCTATATAGCTGTCTTATATTGGATCCCATTTCCTGATTTCTGTATCTTTGTTTTTTAATATACTGCTACATTTTAGTAGTGTACCTTTTCCCCGAGTTTCTTGAAAAGGAACATCAGAGGTAAATTTTTTGAGACCTTTAGTGACTTAGGTTTTTATTCTGCTTTCCCATGTGGGAAATTTAGGTTTATGAATATAGAATTAGTTTAGAAATCAATATTCCTCAGAAGTTTGAAACATTGCTCTTTTTTTGTTTTGGAAGGGAATTTTTTGTTTTGTTTTGTTTCTAGCTTACAGCATTTTGGGTGAAAAAAAAAATGATTTTTGATTCCTGATTCTTACTCTGGAACCTTTTTTATTTCCAGAAGCTTTTAGAATCCTAACTGTTCGCAGTGTTGCAAAGTTTTATGGAATTTTGTGCCCAATAGAAAAGGGATGGAGGGTCTCAACCTAAAATATATGGACAGACTTTTTTTAACTTAACCTTTATTTTCAATATGCTGCCTTTTCCCTGTTATCAGAGACCCTATGTTTTAAATAATCCACAGAGGAAATATCCAGTTTTCTGCCTCGGAATAGGAGAGAAGGTTACTTGGCTGTATCCAGTAAGAGAGGGGGCTGACATAGTGTCCCTGTTATCAGAGACCCTATGTTTTACAGAGGAAATCTCCATTCTTCTTCCTTGGAATAGGAGAGAAGTTTACTTGGCTTTATCTAGTAAGAGAGGGGGCTAAGTTTTAACAGGTGATTAGCTTATGCTTCTTAGAAGTGGATGGCATTTTAGCTGAGCTTTTCTCTGGAGAATTAATATGCAATTACTTACCTACCTACTAAAATTAAACTTACTTGGAATAAATATGTTCCTTATTTTATCTTTATGATTTTTTTTCCAGTTTTTGTCCAGAAGTGCTTATAGAAAAGATGGCTGATATTAACCTAAAAGAAATAACCTTAATAGTAGGTGTGGTTACTGCCTGCTATTGGAACAGCCTCTTTTGTGGTTTTGTTTTTGATGATGTTTCAGCAATACTGGATAACAAAGACTTGCATCCATCTACACCTTTAAAAACTTTATTTCAAAATGACTTCTGGGGAACCCCTATGTCTGAGGTAAGTATTTATATATTACTTGTACATGTCTCAGATTTTGAAATATTCTGGTATTTTATTACTTCTAATTTTTTATCAACGTTATCATCACAGCAATTACAGATTTTTAACCCTAAAATTGTTATATGAAATGTAACATGTTTGTAATAAATTGAATAGGAAGCTGAGGATGAGGTTATCTTCTTTAGAGCAATACTTGATTATATCTTTGCCTGTGTACCTTGGCGCCTGCTTTTTTTTTTCTTTTTTTTTTTTAACTTTTATTTTAGATAGAGGGCTACATGTATAGGTTTGTCACGTGGGTATATTGCGTTATGCTGATGTTTGGGGTACCGATCTGTCACCCAGACAGTGAATATAGTACCCAATAGATAGTTTTGGCTTAACTTCTTAAAAATAATATATATTTATGTGAAAACCAAATGTATAGGGAGAGTAATAAGTGTAATACATGCCTATTTCTTGCTAATTGACTTTATTTCTCTTTTTTCTGTATTATGAGTAAGGCAAAAGAGATGTGATATATTTTAACATTTTAAAATACAGCAACTTCAATATAAATAGATAAGACTTTAAGGGTAAAAATAGTAAGTACACATATTGCCAATTTCTCTTGCGGAAAAAGTGGTTATTACAAATTTTGAATCTTTGTCCTATCTCTTACATAATAGTAATTTAGGTTATATATTGAGAACCTGAAAGTTTAGTTCAATAGTTTAATATTTTATTCATCCATATGTCCATATGGTTCATTTTTATGAGGGTATTTTTACTGTTTTGAAGGTCACTCACTGTTAAACTGTTTGGGATTAAATCCTTATCAGCTTGATATCATATAGAATGGATTCTAATTTTAGTTATGTCACATACTAGCTGTGTGAAATGCGTGAGAATACATCTTTCAGATGGAAAGTCATTTTCCTGATCTGTAAAAGAGGATAATTCCTTTCCAAAATAAAAAAGAGAGTAATGCTTCAAATTTCTGACGGATATTGATTGCTAAACTAAAATTCTATATTAATAAACCTAAATTTCCCAGGTGGGAAAGTAGAATAAAAATATAAGTCATTTAAGTCTCAAGTAATAAGTAAAGTACTTTATCTACAGTACCTGGAACATACATATTGAATAAATTGTTGAAACATAACATGTAACTCTCGGCAATGTTAACGATATGTTTCTCGGTCATTGTGGCCTCTTTCCCCATTCCCCAAATTTGGAAGGCTCTCAAGGTTAGGGATGGAATCTTTCATTCCTCTGATCACAAGCACATATACTTATTTTGTCTTATTTAGTAAGAAGACTTTATTTATTTGCCTTTTTGTTCTCACCCAATTCTAGCTTTTGAAAAAAAATCTTTTGATAATAAGGAGGAAAATATGGCCCTATTATACATTATTCTAGACAGCTTGTCGTCCTCTATACCTACCTTTGATCTCCAGAGACCCTCAGAACTATGTGTCCATTCCCTCAATTTATACTAGTATCTGTTATGATTTTAGTCATAATGTTGAGGTTTTGAATTGATAGTTTAGCTGGCCATATTAAATGGTCTTATTGTCTAGATTAGGCTATTCTCGTATTGCTATAAAGAAATACCTGAGACAGAGTAATTTATAAGAAAAGAGGTTTTATTGGCTCACAGTTCTACCGGCTGTACAAGAAGCATAGCAGCATCTGCCTCTGGGGAGGCCTCAAGAAGCTTCCAGTCGTGACGGAAGGGGAAGCGGGAGCAGGCACTTCACATAGCAAAAGCAGGAACAAGAGGAGCAAGGTGGGAGATGCTACACAGTTTTGAACAGCCATATCTCACAAGAACTCATTATAGCTAATATAGTACGAAGTGGGGTGGTGCTAAACCATTCATAGGAAATCCACCCCAATAATCTAATCATTTCCCATCAGGCCCCACTTCCAATACTGGGGATTACATTTTTATATAATATTTGGGCAGGGACACACACATATCGCATACCATGGTGTCAGTGATCCCTGATTTTCTCAGCTGTGTAGATTGAAAATTTGATTTTGTTCAGAAAGCCCATAAGCAGACGGACTAACAAGAAGACTCATAATATGTTCTGACAGAATGGATGAACAAACTAGAATAACAGTTTATTAAGAGTGAAGAGTGTAGTTTCCTTGTATTTTCTAATGGGCATATTCTCTCCCTGAAGGTAATTGTGACACTAGGAAAAAATTATTCTGGGTAGTTCTTAGGTGTCATAGATTTCGTGATAAGCCTGGAATTATCATATTCAAAGATCTAAACGTTGATATCATCAAGTAATGATAGCCTAGAAGATACGTGTCCACGTGTATCTTACACGAATTTTTGTGCCAATGTAGGTCTTAAGAACACATTTTGGGCTTAGGACATTCTCCTAAGCCATATGAATACTGCCATATTAGGGGTCTTTGGATTCCTGTGAACCTCTCAGTGTTTAGATTATCTCTTTAGTAGGCTTATGCTATAGATATGTGCTACTCTATTTATTGATAGTTCATTGGATCCCAACCCTGACTGCCATATTAGAATTTGCCTGGGGCATTTAAAGAATGAAAACATATTACCAAGGCTCTGTCCAAACCTGTTATTTCAGATAATCTCAGAGTGGGATGTAGGTATCAATATTTTTGTCTTATTTTGTATGTGTGTGTGTTTAGTTGTTGTTTTATGTGCAGGTGAGGGTGGGGCTTTTTGTTTAAGTCATCCAGTTGATTCTTTGGTATAGCCGTGGCTGAGAGCCAGGGGACTGTAATGAGCCACCTTCCTCTGGCATTTGGCCTATAAAGTAGCTTGTGCTAAGGTAACTTCTGCAAATATTTTATCTCGTTATGATTTTGCCATCCCTCTATTGAGATTCACATTAACAGGGAACTGTTAGCTTATTCGTTCATTATACTGTTGTATATTTTTGTTGCCAACTAATATCATGAGTAATTTTTTTAAAGAAAAAATTATTAAATTATTGAAGTATTAAAGTATACCCGAAAGTAATAATGATTTGAATTGTTTTTTCTGTAATGGCCCTAGGTGTTTTCATAAAGTAAACTTGATACCTAATGGACTGATGATTTGTCACAGTGGAATCTGAAATAGATCCGTAATGAGTTATGTGAATAATTGGTTATGTTAATAATTGGTCTGTTAGTTGGTCATCACCTATAGTATATATATGTCTAATAGACCTAACTGAACAATTGTGTATATTGCAATTCAAAATACATATTCCCTTCTACTTTCTGAGTTCATCCTTTCATCTGGAATATATGTTCCTTTGTAGCCACAGTGACATTTCAGGTACTCAAAGGGTTTCTAGAGTCCTTTTCTACTTTCTGGTACAAATCATATCAGTTCAATACAGTGCCTTAAAAATAGCTTTATATGCTTGAGATGAAATTTGAAGGATGTAAAGGAATTAGTCAAGCAGGAAAGAACGTTTTAAGTAGATAGTACATCATGGAGTATATAGTCGGTACAGAGATACTAAAATGTTCCTAATTTCAAAATGTGATTTATTGTTTGTGTTTCCTAATGTTCCCTAGTAAGGATGAACAGGCTTAAGTCTACTCGTGTGCCAGAAAGTTACAGCAAAATACGATAGGAAGTAGAAGAGCAAAGAAGCTGAATATGGATGCCTATATTAGTCTGTTTTGCATTACTATAAAGGAATACCTGGTAATTTTTAAGGAAAGATGTTTATTTGGCACATGGATCTGCACACTATGGCAAGCATGGCAACAGTATCTTCTTGGTTTCTAGTGAGGCCTTGAAAGTTTTATTCCCTGTAGAAGGTGAAGGGGAAGCAGGTGTATCACATGGTGAGAGAGGGAGCAAGAGAGAGGGGAGGAGGTTCCAGGCTCTTTTAAGCAACCAGCTCTCACATGAACTCATTACAGTGGGGAAGACACCAAACCATTCATTAAGGACCCACCCCCAGTGACCCAGACATCTCCCACCAGGCCCAACCTTCAACATTTCAACCTCCTCATATTTCAGCATGAGATTTGGAGGGGACAAACATCCAAACTATGCCAATGCCCTTTGTATAAAACTACAAAAAAAAAGCATGATTAATATTTTATATATATTTGAACTGTGTGTTTTATTCTTAAATCTGGTTTGGTTTTGTGTTAGGGAAAGAAGTATTTCTGATTAAATGTAACTTATAATTTAAAAAGAAAGTCAGTACTTCACATGAAATTTTATTTATTGCCAAAGGAGAATACTACAAGAAAGATGTCTATTTTCATATTCTAAGAAAGTTTTTACTCTTGTATTACTCTGTAATTTGGGAATTTCTAGTTTAATATATTCAGATTTATACATTATGGAGATTTTTTTCATAAAACAACTAGACAGTACCTTTTTGAGTCATCACTATTTTAATTGAACTGGTAAGCATTCTGTTCTTACATTTCCTTTTGAAGATCTAGCCAGTAGTTATATCAACTTTTGTATTGCTAATAGATATGGAGGCAGGCTTTGGAGAGAATCCTGTGCTCTAACTTAACCAATGCCGGCATTGTCTCACTTTTTTAAAAAACCGTTATATTGAAGAGGATTAATAGTCAAATGTTCTTTTACTGTTAGTTCTCTGACCACTGTAAATCAAGGAGAAAATTAACCTTGTTTGTGGACTAAGGAAATAGAAAAACACAGATTATAAAATTCTATTTTATGTTTGTGTTACTCTTAGGACATTTCATATTTTATTGTTATTTTTCAGTAAAATGTAGATATTGATATCTTTAATGGTAAATGCAATGATGAACTTTTGTACCCTGTTGGACCAAGGTACTTTAATAATCACTGATTGTTTTTTCCTTTTAGGAGAGAAGCCACAAGTCTTACCGTCCCTTAACAGTATTGACATTTCGCTTAAATTATTTGTTAAGTGAACTAAAACCAATGTCATATCATCTCCTGAATATGATTTTTCATGCTGTGGTTAGTGTGATATTTCTCAAAGTATGCAGACTTTTTCTGGACAACAAGAGTAGTGTGATTGCTTCTTTACTTTTTGCAGTGCACCCAATACACACAGAAGCAGTAAGTAAAACTATGAATTGATTTGTTTTCTTTTTTCTTTTTTACAAATCCTGCACAGTGATTATAATGGTATATATTTTTAAGAAAAAAAAAATTAACCCTGACTTTAATCCAAATATTTGAAGACTGTTAAATTCGTACAGTTAATTCTTAACTTTCTAGTACACAAAGTCTAACTTCTTACTGTGTAAAATTTTTAAATTTAAAATTTTTGAAACATAAACATTTTTTCATTCAAGAATATAAAATCTATTTAGAAATATATACATGAATACAGTTCTTTGCTCACTTTTTTTAATAAAGAATTTCTAAGGACTTTTTAAAGTTTATTGTCTTTTTAAACTTTAGTTTTCAGATCTATGAGGTATAACTTTTTGGATTTATGATGCCTTTGTATATTAAGAACTTCATATTTTAAGAAAATATGTAAGAAGTACTTAAGTTCTAGATATTCTACCATATTTAAATGGTTACCATTGAAGAAAGCTGGATAAAGAGTACACAGGATCTCTCTGTACTAGTTTTGAAACTTCCTATAAGTCTTATTATTTCAAAATAAGTTACAAAAATTATAAACTGTTAAGAGTCACTAATAAATTTCTATTTATGTAAGATTCACAAATTCACCACCTGAGGGCACCAAAAGAATATTTAAGAAACAAATGTGCACTTGAAAAGTTATGGAAATTAAAGTATTTTTACTATTATATATAGTAATTTTTCAAGATATTCTTTATTAATATGGACCCCCTTCGTTTTTCTTTTCTAGGTAACGGGAGTTGTTGGAAGAGCAGAACTTTTGTCATCTATCTTTTTTCTAGCAGCTTTTTTATCATATACCAGATCAAAAGGACCAGACAATTCCATAGGTACGTGTCTAACATTTGATTTTTTTTAATAGTGCTAAAACTTGATTAAGGAATTTTTATTTACTCCTAGTGCTTCTTATAATACATTATATACCACATTTGGGATTTATCTTTATATATTGTTTTACTTTAGCGTATGTGAAAATATGAAATATGTAACATTGCTAGTATTTAGGAAGTTTGTATATAATTCATATTTTTATCATGAGTTAATAGATTTTATATGATCTAATTTTAAAAACCAAATAACCTTAGAGTAGAGGAGTTTTAGAGTTAGTCCTGGTTCCATCTTCTGTTATCTATAAATGATATAGATACCGGTATTTCAATTGTCTTTGGATAAATAACACCTGGTAGACTGTGATATCGTTTAGGCAAGGTTAAAAGCCTCCTAGAATATAACTTTTATTGTGTGTTGATCATAGCTATTTACTGAGCTCCTACCTTGTGACCTACCCTGGAAAGTGCTTCGTATACATTAGCTTATTACTCTTAATGATGCCTGGCATTATCAGAAAACAAGTTCCAGGCAATAAAAATGATTTTTTTAGAGTATGGGCACAGTGGGCACAAACCTTTAAGTTCTTGGGGAGGGGGTGGATTTTCTCACTGTAGTTCCAAGGTACTCATGACAAGAAGCCTCGTTTTATGTGTGGAAACTGAGGTTCAAGAAACACATGATTTACCCGAACAACTTAGAGTGTTCTGGAGTTGTAATATAAGTAGGGTGGCCTTTGCTGCTCTGCATAATGCCTTCTTAAAACAGTTTGAGTGGCCGCATAGCATAATAGTTAAAAGCATGGACTAAAGAGTCTGGTTTCAAATTTTAGCTCCACTGTTTATTTACTTGCTCCATTCACTGTAATACATCAGGCAAGTTAACCTCTCTGTGCTTACATTTCTTTATCTGTTAAATGTGGATAATAATAGTCCCCTACCTGTGTAGTCCATCATGTAGTAAGAGGTACTTTAGTAACTAATATGGAATTACAAACCAATATCCTCTTTAAGTACCATCCTCACCAAAACCTGAATGGTAAAGCTAGAAAATACTGTGACCTACTGGATTATAATTAGGCTCTCGATTACCTGTCTTATCATATCTTCTGCCGTTCTTGCCCTAGCTGTCTTCACTCTAGCTAGACCTTCTTGCTGTTCTCAAACAAGCAGAGCACCCACCTTTATACCTGCATTTCCCATTATTTAATTTTCTTCCCTTAGATCTTTATGTAGTAGTCTCATTTATATACTACTCTTTATTATCAGGCCTCAGCTTAAGTATTCTGTCTTAGAAAAGCCTTCCTTGTTCTAACTGAAATAGCTTTTCACCATATTATATCTTCTGTTCCAAATACTTGTGCTTGGTGCTTTTTAATGATTTCTTATTCTTCACAATTCTAATATCTTGCCTTATTTCCTTAAGAATTACTTACTTGGGCTGAGTGCAGCGGTTCACACCTGTAATCCCAACACTTTAGGAGGCTGAGGCAGGTGGATCACATTGTCAGGAGTTCAAGACCAGCCCGACCAATATGGTAAAATCCCGTCTACTGACAATACAAAAATTAGCCGGGCATAGTAGCGGGTGCCTGTAGTCCCAGCTACTTGGGAGAATGAGGCAGGAGAATCACTTGAACCTAGGAGGCAGAGGTAGCAGTGAGCCAAGAACACGCCACCGCACTCCAGCCTGGGCGACAGAGGGAGACTCCGTCTCAAAAAGAGATCGCACCACTGCACTCCAGCCTGGGCGACAGAGGGAGAATTCATCTCAGAAAAAAGAATTATTTGAAATTCTTGGTTTGTCTCTTTAAGTAACTCTGATTCAGTAGTATATGTTATTATGTTTGTTCTCTCTGTTTTATGATTGTTGTATCCTTTAGATATTTAGTTATTTTGGCTTGTGAGCTCAAGCCACATGTTATTCTAAAGTTATAAACCACTGTGCCTGTTAAAGGAAAGGCCAGGGCCACTCTTTGTTCAACCTGTGAGTCTGAAGGGATGAAAGGAATTATAAACCAGGATGTAAAGTTCCAGGTTCCGCAGAACTACTGTGGATCACTGTTTTTCCTACCAGTACTACTAGGCACGCTTTCTGTTTTCTTTAAGAGAATCAGCATTAAGGGGTCAGTGTACCATCCCTCTGCATTTAAATGGTAGCTCTGTGGAAGTTACTGCCTAGGAGTGATTGGTTGGTTTGTACCTTTTAAAAAATATCTACCTCTTACCCCATCAAGACTTCTGAAGTGCTCTGCTTTTACCTCTGGAACACCCACTAGCCATTGTAGCTGTGGATTTCTGCAGTAATGGAGCAGATAGTGATCTACTCAAAGCAGCCAGGAGAGGATAGAACAAAAGTTAAAAAAAAAAAAAATTCTTACTCTTATCTTCTACCTTAAATGTAATCCCTCATAACACTCACAGAACCACGCATGCTTAAAGTAACCTTGAAATGCCAAGGAGGTTTTTTGTTTTTGTTTTTATTTAAAAAAAAAAAAAAAAAAAGTGTGTCTTAGAAAGTATTTTTCCCTCTTACTTATCTTTTTCTAGGGTTGATTTTTGGGGAAGGGACCACAGATCAATCTAGTTCACCATTTGACCAAAACAAAAACAGGGTAATGTTGTTTTCTATACCTTTAACTTGCATTTCTGAAAATACTAATTTCTAACCTGAAAATACGTAGTTTACATTTTTCTTTTGTTTATTGCTTTCTCACAGTAGAGTGTGACCTTCATTAGGGTAGGTAACTTTTTCTCCACTTTTTGATCTTCATTTCCTAGAATGATTCCTAGTTTACAGTAGGTAATTAGTATGAGTATATTGAAGAAATAAGCAAGTGAATGAATATAATATATTTTAAATTCTAATTGAAAAAATAGTGAAATCTACCTTGGACCTGTCTTTATCCTCTTGACCACTGTGATACTTTGTACTCTTAGTAATTTTACCTTTGAAGCCACAGTTTCCTCATCATCTTTGTATTCCCTGTTGTATCTAGTATACACTGGCCTGTGCAAAGGTTTTCAAGTTGTAATTATTTATATTCATTTTTACTTCTATATTATTCATGTCCCATACCCCTTTTGTAAATATGGTCATCCAATTTCAGGGCCTTCATACTTGATTTTTTATTACTTTAGGTTTCTGCTTAAATATCCACTTAAATGTCATCAATATCACTACTCATCTTTCCCAGTGGTGCTATTTTTATTTCCCTTCATTCTCTTCTTTTCTTCTTAACACTTACACTTTGTCACCATTTGACAGAGTATATCATACTTGTCTCACTTCCCTATACCCTTGAAATGTAGTAGATACTTAAAATAACTGTTTGAATAAGTGATGGATGAAGATGTGTTTCTTTTACATATGTAGAGTTAGTTTAGAAGCCTGTATTTTGAAATGGGAATGGATTTAAGTGTCCTTAACTTATTTACCAGATGTACTTGTTTTGGACAAAATCACATGTAGTAACTTTTAACCACGGTGATCTGATTGTAAAAGTGTTTATATAGTCATATACTCACTAGAGGCTGAATAACTGAAGTGATTGGTTTCAGTAAAGCATTTGCATTTATTACTCTTAGTTGGTGAGATTGAATTCAAGGTTATAAAAGGTAACTGCTTTTTCTTCCTTAGAGTAGAAATACAAATTACTGAGAAGCTCTGAATTTAAAATCAGAAGAACCATGAAGTCTTGGTCTCCTTATTCTTTGTTACTTTTTTAAAAATACCTCTACAATTCTTTCCTCATCTTAAAAATGGGTATGATTACATCCGTGTTCTTACTCCATAGAGTGACTTTAAGATTCAGTGAAATATATGCCAAACTGGCTGTTTAAACTGTTTAAAATATCTGCTTTCAATGCTGTTATTTCCTACGAGTTTTTATGTAGACATACACATCCATTCATACTATTTTCTACATCCTTCATTCGCCTAGCTTACTCTCACCCCTATTTCTTTATTTATGCATCCACCTTTCCCAGTTTTTCCATGTCCTGTATATCCTTCAAGGGCCAACATTAGGTCCAGCCTGTTTTGTCAATAACCATCTTCTGATTTCTTCCTCTATGAATTTCTTGTTGAATTTAGCATTGTAATATAATATAATCTAGTATATTAGTATTGGTGGTTTTGGCCTAATAAGATTATAAGATTTTTTTTTTTTTAATTATACTTTAAGTTCTAGGGTACATGTGCATAACGTGCAGGTTTGTTACATATGTATACTTGTGCCATGTTGGTGTGCTGCACCCATCAACTCGTCAGCACCCATCAACTTGTCATTTACATCAGGTATAACTCCCAGTGCAATCACTCCCCACTACCCCCTCCCCGTGATAGGCCCCGGTGTGTGATGTTCCCCTTCCCGAGTCCAAGTGATCTCATTGTTCAGTTCCCACCTATGAGTGAGAACATGCGGTGTTTGGTTTTCTGTTCTTGCGATAGTTTGCTAAGAATGATGGTTTCCAGCTGCATCCATGTCCCTACAAAGCACACAAACTCATCCTTTTTTATGGCTGCATAGTATTCCATGGTGTATATGTGCCACATTTTCTTAATCCAGTCTGTCACTGATGGACATTTGGGTTGATTCCAAGTCTTTGCTATTGTGAATAGTGCCGCAATAAACATACGTGTGCATGTGTCTTTATAGCAGCATGATTTATAATCCTTTGGGTATATACCCAGTAATGGGATGGCTAGGTCATATGGTACTTCTAGTTCTAGATCCTTGAGGAATCGCCATACTGTTTTCCATAATGGTTGAACTAGTTTACAATCCCATCTACAGTGTAAAAGTGTTCCTATTTCTCCACATCCTTCCAGCACCTGTTGTTTCCTGACTTTTTAATGATTGCCATTCTAACTGGTGTGAGATGGTATCTCATTGTGGTTTTGATTTGCATTTCTCTGATGGCCAGTGATGATGAGCATTTTTTCATGTGTCTGTTGGCTGTATGAATGTCCTCTTTTGAGAAATGTCTGTTCATATCCTTTGCCCACTTTTTGATGGGGTTGTTTGGTTTTTTCTTGTAAATTTGTTTGAGTTCTTTGTAGATTCTGGATATTAGCCCTTTGTCAGATGAGTAGATTGCAAAAATTTTCTCCCATTCTGTAGGTTGCCTGTTCACTCTGATGCTAGTTTCTTTTGCTGTGCAGAAGCTCTTTAGTTTAATTAGATCCCATTTGTCAATTTTGGCTTTTGTTGCTGTTGCTTTTGGTGTGTTAGACATGAAGTCCTTGCCCATGCCTATGTCCTGAATGGAAAAATTCCCTTTGAAAACTGGCGCAAGACAGAGATGCCCTCTCTCACCACTCCTATTCAACATAGTGTTGGAAGTTCTGGCTAGGGCAATCAGGCAAGAGAAAGAAATCAAGGGTATTCAGTTAGGAAAAGAAGTCAAATTGTCCCTCCTTGCAGATGACATGATTGTATATTTAGAAAACCCCATTGTCTCAGCCCAAAATCTCCTTCAGCTGATAAGCAACTTCAGCAAAGTCTCAGGATACAAAATTAATGTGCAAAAATCACAAGCATTCTTATACACCAGTAACAGACAAACAGAGAGCCAAATCAGGAATGAACTTCCATTCACAATTGCTTCAAAGAGAATAAAATACGTAGGAATCCAACTTACAAGGGATGTAAAGGACCTCTTCAAGGAGAACTACAAACCGCTGCCCAGTGAAATAAAACAAGACATAAACAAATGGAAGAACATACCATGCCCATGGATAGGAAGAATCAATATCGTGAAAATGGCCATACTGCCCAAGGTTATTTATAGATTAAATGCCATCACATCAAGCTACCAATGAGTTTCTTCACAGAATTGGAAAAAACTGCTTTAAAGTTCATATGGAACCAAAAAAGAGCCCGCATCTCCAAGACAATCCTAAGTCAAAAGAACAAAGCTGGAGGCATCACGCTACCTGACTTCAAACTATACTACAAGGCTACAGTAACCAAAACAGCATGGTACTGGTACCAAAACAGAGATGAAGACCAATGGAACAGAACAGAGTCCTCAGAAATAATACCACCCATCTACAGCCATCTGATCTTTGATAAACCTGAGAAAAACAAGAAATGGGGAAAGGATTCCCTATTTAATAAATGGTGCTGGGATAATTGGCTAGCCATAAGTAGAAAGCTGAAACTGGATCCTTTCCTTACTCCTTATACGAAAATTATTTCAAGATGGATTAGAGACTTAAATGGTAGACTTAATACCATAAAAACCCTAGAAGAAAACCTAGGTAATACCATTCAAGATTTTTTTTAAAGAAAGAATATTATTATACTTAGTATCTGCAACAGTTTCGTGGGTTTGGTTTTTTCGTTTATTTCTTGTCTTTGGTTATTTTTTCTTTCAGTAATTTTAGTCTATAGAGTACTTTGAAAACAATTTCAAAAATAGGTGAATTTCTATATTAAGCCCAGTGACAAAAGAAAATGTATTCAATTCATGAATTCTGTTCTTGTTTATACTTAGATTTAAGTCAATTATTTGAATTTTTACTTTAGTTGATATTCTTAAAACTGAGGTCACGGCTGGGCACAGTGGCTCACGCCTATAATCCCAGCAACTTTGGGAGGCTGAGGTGGGCAGATCACCTGAGGTTGACAGTTCGAGACCAGCCTGACCAACATGGAGAAACCCCGTCTCTACTAAAAAATACAAAATTCGTCAGGCATGGTGGCACATGCCTGTAATCCCAGCTACTCGGGAGTCTGAGACAGGAGAATCACTGAAACCTGGGAGGTGGAGATTGTGGTGCGCTGAAACCATGACATTGCACTCTAGCCTGGGCAAGAAGAGCAAAACTCCGTCTCAAAAAAAAAAAAAAAGAAAGAAAAGCAAACTGAGATCACACAGTCATACTACCAGATACTTTTTAAACTAGAAAAGAATAAGAGGTTATAGTTTTTCATAAGAAAACTGAAGCCCGGAAAAGTTGCCCAAACTCACAAGATCACAATGAACTTTCACAGTTCATTACTCTTTAGTCAAATTACTGCTTTATTGTAGACAGTTACTTAAAGTCGACGAAGTACATTTTTCATTTAAATATAACTTATAGAGTCTATTGCAAATTTTTTAAAGAATAGTATTTAAGTGCCTATTGTTAACCACTTTCATTTTAGTTTTTATAAGAATGGGCTAGACACGGTGGCTCGTGCCTGGAATCCCAGCATGGTGGAAGGATGGATTGAGGTCAAGAGTTTGAGACCAGCCTGAGCAGCATAGCAAGCAATATTAATTCTGTCTCTACAAAAAAGAAAAAAAAAAAAGGTAGCCAGATGTGGTGGCACATGCCTGTAGTCCTATTTGGGAGGCTGAGGCAGATGGATTGCCTGAAGTTCAGAATTCAAGGCTGTAGTGAGCTATGTTCACACCACTGTACTTACTCCGGCTTGAGTGACAGAGCAAGACCCTGTCTTAAAAAAAAAAAAAAAAGTATGGAACCCTACTTTTTCCAATAGTTTTAAATTTTAAGTTTTTAATAATTTATCAATTTAATGAAGTATAAAGATATCTGTCATAATTTCAGGAATTTGTCTTCATTTCAGATTGATACCTCATTAATTATCAAACCTGTAAATTTCTCTTTTCCATATTCACCACCCTGCGTTTGTTTTAAAAGTTAGTATTTGATTAAATAATTTTTCTCTCCGTAAAAAATTTCAGTTCAAATTATACATGTTGATATTTTGCTTTGAATGTATAAAGCAAAAATTATAAAATTTAAGTGTATTTTAAAGTATGTCCTACTAATTAATGGGAAATAGCACTCATATGGATATGGAATCACAAGTAAAGTTTAAAATATCTTTTTTTCGTGTTATAAAATGGTTTTCTGAATTTTTATCTTTTCTGTTCTCAAATTGCAGTGTGGACTCCAATTGCATTGACAGTGTTTTTAGTGGCTGTTGCAACATTATGTAAAGAACAAGGAATAACAGTTGTAGGAATTTGCTGTGTGTATGAAGTGTTTATTGCCCAGGGGGTAAGCCAAACTATAAATATATAAATTTACTTATTGATATGTTTTATCCTAATTGAATCAGATTTTATTTACTTTTATTTTCTAAATGTATCATTATGTAAATTAATGTGTTTACCAATAATACTAGAAATCATGTTTTATCCTCATATCTACTGAAAATTACTTAACATTTTATGATACTTTAAGTGTTTTAAGAACTGTATTTTAAATTTCAATAATGGAATCATTAGGCAGCTTGGAAAAGTATGCAATAATACGGTACAGTATAATTCATTGTTGAGTAAGACTGTTGAGCTCAGTTTTATTCATTATTAGCTTCACACATTCTTCCACATTAATTTCATAATTATACTTGTATCTAATCTTGCAATTAGAAAGTACTACAGTATTGAAAACATTGAGATATGTTGTTATTTGTTGCTTAAAACGTTTATTTTCTTTTTCAGTATACTTTGCCATTATTATGTACTACTGCTGGACAGTTTCTCCGTGGAAAGGGTAGCATTCCATTTTCTCTGCTACAGACATTAGTAAAACTCATTGTCTTGATGTTCAGTACGTTATTACTTGTTGTAATTAGAGTCCAGGTTATTCAATCCCAACTTCCAGTATTCACCAGGTATGAAATTCTGGTTCTTTGTTTTCTGCATTCTTTTTTTTAACTTTGGATTTTAATGTTCATAAATGTTCCAGAAAGTATTTTATTTACTTTGTTTTTTAACAGTTTTATTAAGCTATAATTAACATATTTTTTAAAGTGCATATGTTTAAAATTTACAGATTGGTAAATTTTGACATATGTATACACCCTTAAAGCCCCCACAATAAAGATAATGAATGACCCATCCCAAACTGGTTAAGTGTTAAGGTTAGTGTTAATTTAGTCTCCTCTATCCTTAGTGATTTTTGTCTACTCATTCTGTCAGTTACTGAGAGAGAGATGTTGAAATCTCTGACTATACTTGTATATTTCGCTGTTTCTCCTTGCACTTCTATCCGTTTTTGTTTTACATGTTTTTGAAGCTCTGCTATTAGGTGCATAAAGAACTAGGATTGTTAAGTCATCTTGAGGAACTGATCCCTTTGTCATTATTAAATGAGCTTCATCCCTAGTAATAGTCTTTACTCAGAAATTCACTTTTTCTTATCCCAGCTATCTTTTGTTAGTGTTATGTGGTGTATCTTTTTCCATCTTTTTACTTTTTACCTGTCTATGATTTATGTATAAAGATTTCTTGTAGCGTGCATACAATTTGGTCTTTTGTTGTTTGGTCAGATAATCTGACTTTTAGATGGGATATATCATGATTTATATTTAATATGATTATTGATATAGTTTGATGGAAATCTGTCATCTTGCTAAAATTGTTTTATCTTTGTCCCATCTATTCTTTGTTCCCTTTTTTTTCTCTTTCCGCCTTCCTTTGGATCCTTTTTTAATATTTCATTTTATCTCCTTGTTGGCTTATTAGCTATAAATCTTGGTTGTTTTAGTGTTGCTTTAGGGATTTTAGAACATCCTCTGCTTATCACAATTTACCTTCAAGAATATTCTAATTTTGAATATATGTATAAAATGAAAAATATCAGTATATATAGTATAAATATCATATATAATATACATTTTATATATGTAAGAACTTAGCTTTTGTGCAGTTTGCATATGTTTTCCTTGAACATACATTGCTTTAAACAATTGTCTTAGAGGAATTTAAATAATAAAAAAGTATTTTACATTAACCATGGAGTCACCATTTCCAGTGTTCTTTATTCCTTTGTTAGGTAAGATTTTTATCTGGTACTATTTTTCCTTTTGCCTGAAGGAATTTTTTTAGCACTTCTTGATTAAAAGTATCTGGTTTTCAAAGATAATTTCTCTGGGTGGAGAATTCTACACTGACTTTTTCATTCAGTATTCTGAAAATGTAAATCTACTGTCTTCTGGCTTATGTTGTTTTCAGTGGGAAAACCTCTATCATCCTTACCACTTTATGCTAATGTATGTTATGTGTATTTTTTTCTATGCCTTTTTTTAATATTTCCTCTTTATCATTGTTTCTTATGTATTTATGTTTCTTGTGCTTAGTCAAACTGAGCTTCTTGAAATCTGTAGGTTTTAATGTTGTATAAATTTTGTAAAATGTTTAGTCTTCAAATATTTTTGCCATCTTTTCTTTTTCATCTTTTTCTTGTATATCACTTAAGTATATTTAAGTTTCTTGAAGTTGTTGCACTGATGCTCTGTTTTTTTCCCTCAATCTTTTACCATTTTAGTTTGGATAGTTTCTTTTGCTATATCAAGTTCACTAGTCTTTTCTCTGAATATCTAATCTACCCTTCATTTCATCTAATTATTTCTTACCTGTGAATCTGTTTTCATCTTCAGAAGGAAGTCTGATTTGAGTCTTCTTTTGTATCTTCTATATCTCTACATGTTCTATTGCTTTAATGTCCTTGCCTACTAATGTCATTCTTTGGTCAGTTTTTATCGAATAAATTTTCTCTTCATTATAGGTTGTATTTCTCTGCTTCTTTGCATTCCCGGTGATTGTTGAACAGATACCATTTGTGAATTTTATCTTAATGTATTCTATAACTTTTGAGTTTTATTCTGGAATGCATTTAAGTTACTTGGAAAATGTTTTATCTTTCACTCTTACTTTTTTTCTTCTATTTTTTTGAGATGGAGTTTCGCTCTTGTTGCCCAGGGCTGGAGTGCAATGGCGCGATCTCAGCTCACCGCAACCTCCACCTCCCAGGTTCAAGCGATTCTCCTGCCTCAGCCTACTGAGTAGCTGAGATTACAGGCATGCGCCACCGCGCCCGGCTTTTTGTATTTTTAGTAGAGACAGGGTTTCTCCATATTGGTCAGGCTGGTCTGGAACTCCCGACTTCAGGTGATCCGCCCACCTTGACCTCCCAAAGTGCTGGGATTATAGGCATGAGCCACCACACCCAGCCCAGTCTTGCTTTTAAGCTTTGTTTTGTGGAACCACAACAGCATTTAGGATAAGACTAATTTCACTTCACTACTGATGCAAGATCTTTTTGACTATTCGATGTGAACTGTAAATTATGATTTATTATTTTTATCTGAAAAAAATACGTAAGTTGTGAGATTCCATATGAAAATTTTGAAATGATATTATTTGTTCAAATAGTACTTATTTTTATCAGATATTTGGTATGTTTTTAGAAAATCAAGTCAAATAAGTGATAGTACTTGATTTTTCATTGACTTACTCATTTCAAAGTGAGAAAATGGGTCTTTTAAGTACTATATATTATAGCCAACAAAATTTAGAACACAGACTAAACTAATGAAATGTATATATGTCATGGCCTGGGAATAGATAAACTATGATATAAGTTTTTGTTAGTATTTACTAAGAGAAAAAGTAGAACACAAATTGTTACATAGCCCTACACAGTTACTACTTTGTACTAGAAGTTTGGTTTTTAGCTTCCTAGGAGTCAAAGAGGGAAGAAAGCTTCTAGGTGATAATGGTTTTCTCTCTCCGTGATAGAAGAAAAATATACTAATTTTTTCCAGGAAGCATAATTTTTAATTAACATTTAGCTCTAAAAGAAATATCTCATGTAGGAAAGCATTGGTGAGTGTTTTCAAAAGTGATTCATACAACACATACAACAATAAATCTTATACAGCTTTTTGTTACTACTTTTAATCAAAAGATTTAATGGAACACTTTTGTAGTATTGTAATATTATAGGATGCATGTCTGAACTATTCTAATAATAAACAGAAATGGATGACCTGCTTGCCTTTCAAATAGTCCTTCATAAATATCACTTCTCTGAAGTAGATGTTTCATAAAGTTTTGATAGTTTGAACTCTAGCAAGAGTCTGAGTTACACATAACATTTATCTGTGTCTTCTGTTTAATAAGATGATATATAAAATGTTTATTGTTTAGTGTTTTATTTATGTAAATAATTCTGTATTTTAAAAGTTTTATTGGTAATCATTTTTTAAATCCTTTATACAGGTTTGATAACCCAGCTGCTGTAAGCCCAACTCCTACAAGGCAACTGACTTTTAACTACCTCCTTCCTGTGAATGCTTGGCTTTTATTAAATCCTTCGGAGCTCTGCTGTGATTGGACCATGGGAACAATACCACTTATAGAGTCGTTACTAGATATTCGAAATCTGGCCACATTTACTTTCTTTTGTTTTCTGGGGACTTTGGGAGTATTCAGTCTCAGATACTCTGGTGATTCCTCCAAGACTGTTTTAATGGTAAGAAACTTTTCTTAACTTTCCAAATGATGTTATATTCAGTTGAATAAGTAAGAAACTACCTTTAATTCAGCAAAACCATCTTTTTAGAAGCATTCCTTCCTTTGTTCAACAGCATCCCAATTTATAAAGATATTTCAGTTATCCCAAAATTCGCAGTTAATTTGCAGGCATAATTTGACATATGTTCAGCACATAAAATATTTCTTACCTTTATCCAACTAAATTATATACTTTTTGAAGAAATTGATTATACTGTATTTTATTTGTTTTCTTGGCACAGAGAAGAACGTCATATAAGATACACAACTAGCAATACAGAGCTTTTCAGTTCTCATGAGCAAGGTGGTTTTTATTACTCCCTTAGATAGCTTTTACTATGTTCAGAGAACTCTGATTATTTGAAAAGTTTGTGTGTGTGTGTGTCTGTGTGTGTTTGTCTGTGTGTGTGTGTGGTTATTTTTCTGTACTGTTTTCTGTTTTTTGTTTTTTTAATTTTCTTACCCTGCGTCATTTCATACTCGTAAGGGTTCTGTTTTCTCTTGCTTTTAATTATTAAAGACAGGCCCGGTGCGTTGGCTCATGCCTGTGATCCCAGCATTTTTAGAGGCCAAGGCAAGTCGATCATTTGAGGCCAGGAGTTCAAGACCAGCCTGGTCAACCTGGTGTAACTCTCGTCTCTACTAAAAATACAAAAATTAGCTGGACGTGGTGGTAGATGCCTGTAATCCCAGCCACTTAGGAGGCTGAGATTCACTTGAACAGGAATCACTTGACAAGAATCACTTGAACCAGGGAGGTGGAATTTGCAGTGAGCCGAGATTGCTCCACTGCACTCTAGTCTGTGTGTGACAGAGCAATACTCTGTCTCAAAAAAGTAAAAATAAAAATTTATTGAAGACAATAGTATATATTCTCAGGCATTTATTATATGTCAGAAAGTATGTTTAATGAATTGCAGATACATAATTTTTTGCTGTAGCTGCTAGATTGATTTATTCATTTAATTAAAAACAGACTTTACCCTTCGTACAGTGCAGCATTTTAGGCACTGAGGTTTTGATAGTAAATACACAGTTCACGTTTCCAGAGAACTTACATTCTAGAGAAATTTGAATGTCTGAGATACAGAGTAGATTGAAAGATTGTGTTTTCTATTATCCTTGAACATGTTTGCCTTACTGTTGAAACATCCTGTTGGACATTTTGAACAGCACTTTTTGTCTGGAGTTCATAAAAGATACTTAAGCTACACATAGAAATTTTATTCATTAACATAGAGATGGTAATTGAAACCAGGATGTAGATGAGGTGGACTGTAGATGAGGTTATAGAGCAGCATTTCTCAACTGGGGTTTTGTCAGTTCTGTCCAAGATGGTAGCTGTTAACATTCTAGATGCACAGAAGTTCACTCATACTCATAATGGAAGCCTTAGAGTGTTTGGTGTTAATTCTCCCCAGGAAACAGTTGAGTGGGTTAAATACAGTAAAAAGAGAAGACATCTACAACTAGGTCTTGAGAAACTCCTATATTTAGATGTTGAAGAGAAGGATCCTAAATAGGAGACATATCAAATGAAGAGAAAGGTAGGAAAGTGTATTAAGAAAGACCAAACGGTTAACATTAACAGATGCTCTTGAAGGGGAAAGTGAGATCTAGAATCTGTTGGATTGGACCTCTTTTAGTCTGTAGTTACTTAAAGGAAATTTGTTTCTGTGCGGTGAGTGATTTGATAAGAAAGTGAAGAGAGCTAGTATAGATAACCTGTAGGAATAAGTTAACTTTGACTGTTTCAAAGGATGGGATAAACTTGATTTATTTCCTACCTAAGTAAGGGAAGACTATGCTGGTCAGGCAGTGGTTTCAAGTCAGACTGCTAATCTTATGTAGGGCTTGGGGGAAGCATTGAGATCTGGCATTGGTAGACCTTCAGAGGTAGGAGGGAGTGATGTCAGGGAGAGACTGTTGATTGGTTGGCATATAGAAGCATTTTTGTTGGAGTACTCAGCCACTCAGCTGACTTTTAGAAGAATGCGGATATCCCTGATGGGTTGGCTTGCAGGAACATATTTATTAAGTTGAAATGTTGATTGGTTAAGTGGTGGACTTAAGTTGATTAGTTAAGCAGGCTACTTGATACTATGGCAACAAAATCTTTCCTAAGATCATGGGAACTTGTTTTGTACCTGAGGTATGTAACGAATAGGGAAGGTAGCTTAAAAGATGTATTGTTAAAGATGTTTAAGGCTGGAGAGGCAAGAGCATGTTTAAATATATAGATAGGAAGAATACAGTTGATTAGAAAGTGGTTAATAAATTAGAGAAGGAATAATTGTTAGTGAAGTTTATGAGGAGCAGGAGATATGGAGCACAGGTTTGGCCTGAGATAGAAGAGACACCCTTTATGTTACAAGAAGAAAGAAAATGAATGTGGATGTTGGTAGGTTTAGCAGCAGGAAATTGAAGAAATTCTTGTTTTATGGCTTTAGCTTTCCCTGTAAATTAGGAAATGTAGTTGCCTGCTAAAAGTGACATGAGTCAACAGTTTGAGAAAAGTAATGAAGATTCAAAGCAGTCAATAAGAGTGGAACTTTTGGCCGGGCGCGTTGTCTCAAGCCTGTAATCCCAGCACTTTGGGAGGCCGAGACGGGCGGATCACGAGGTGATGAGATTGAGACCATCCTGGCTAACACGGTGAAACCCCGTCTCTACTAAAATATACAAAAAACCAGGCGAGGTGGCGGGCGCCTGTAGTCCCAGCTACTCGGGAGGCTGAGGCAGGAGCATGGCGTAAACCCGGGAGGCGGAGCTTGCAGTGAGCTGAGATCCGGCCACTGCACTCCAGCCTGGATGACAGAGCGAGACTCCGTCTCAAAAAAAAAAAAAAAAAAACAGTGGAACTTTCCAGAGAAACCTAGAAATCCTAAACAGTCTTAAGGATAAATTTGAACTTGGTGCTTATGCTTTTATGATAGTATTAATCTGTTCAGCTTAGGGACTTTCTCTAGCAGCGCATTGCCACTCTGATAAATACAGACAAAAGAAATAAATGGTAGAATACATCCAAAGCTGGAGTTTTGCTAAAAGAAAGTTTAAAAAAAGGAGAGGTAGGGGAATTAAGGTTTCAGCAAATAAAATAATGGTGCATGTAATGTAAACTGAATTTAAAATGCATATAAAAATGGAACAGCTGTGGCCTTAAGCATAACTTTACTTTCGGTATAGTCCTAATAAATGTGCTATTTTTTATGGTGGTATTTTCTGAAGATCTCTGGAAGGGATAAGTAGAACAAAGTAGTACCTACCAAAGACTAGTTACCATCTTATGCACTTATTAGATAAGATGTCATATATTTGTCAACAGCAAAATGTAAGTCGTTATTAATCCCCATTTTATTTGTAAAGAACTAACTGGGTTCAGTGGCTCATGCCTGTAATCCCAGTGCCTTGGGAGACAGAAATGGGAAGATCAATGGAGGCCAGGAGTTTGAGACAAGCCTGGGCAAGATAGTGAGATCCCATCTCTAAAAAATTTTTTTTAATTAGCCAGGCATGGTAGTGCATACCTGTAGTCCTAGGTACTTGGGAAGCTGAGGCAGGAGGATTGCTTGAGCCCAAGAGTTCAGGGGTGCAGTAGACTATGATCATGCCACTATACTGTATCCTGGATGACAGACAAGACCCTGTCAAAAAAAAAAAAAAAAAAGGAAGAAGAAGAAAAGAAAGACTCTTGAGGCAACTGAGTGGTTTGCCTTATGTAGGAAATGAGAAGTAAAGCAGATTTGTCTCGAACTCTTTGCTCTTTCTACTAATATCCTAACATTTAAGGCAGTTTATAGTACTGGAAGAAGGAAATTAAAAGATAGTGATAGTTAACTAGGTTGACGTACATTATTAGAGAGCATATTAGGACTTGTGAATAAGTTAATCATTAGAGGACCTATAGATTTTTCCTGAGAGTTTTTTTTTTTTTTTTTTTTGTATAGCTTATGCATCAGTCTACAATACACTTTTGGGTGAATTTAACACTTAATTCCTTCAAATGAAATTGCCTTAGGGCGGCCATGAATTAATAAGTCTAAATTTTTTTTCAATGAACTACATACATATTCAGGAACTTTATCTGTTTCACATTTTTTGTCAAGCATCTCTGGGAAATGGAAAGTGAATTCTATGCACTCTTAGTTGTTCTTACCTTTTTGATTTTAAAAAACTGAAGTGTCAGACCTGTAAATTGGTATGATGGTGACCAGTTTGATGGTAGTGATTTTCCTCAGATTCAGTGTTGCCTTATTACAAATCATTAATGTGTGAACATTTGTGGAGAGAGTATTCTTTTCAATGTATATACCTCTGTATTTCACAAATTAAGTCAAATAGAAAAAGATATTCTTTCACCTTAGCCCATTAGAAGAGTCTCAAACTTGTGAAGCTAAAGTTTTAACTTGTTTATTCAATTAGGTACTATAAAACAAATCACGGTAACAAAATATGGAAGCAGATGTCCATAGAAACAGATTTCCTAATAGTGACCAAACTTATTTCCTTCACAAGCTATTTATGTGCTAGTGTTTTGTGGGTGTATAATGTGGAAACCACATGTCATCCCATTTTCAGAATGGTAAGAAATCTAAACATTTTTATGATGTTTCATTTCATTGTTCAGTGTTATATTAGTAATTTTAGAAATTCTTATAGAATGAAAGACTGTTGATTTAAAGGGGGTCAGTTTTATTTTTATGCATACACCAAGCTTCTAGTTAAATACATTTAACCTTTCAGGATGTTATATGAAGTAATGCTAAGGTACAGTAGTCTGCTGTCTTGTCTGAACAACACCTGATTTTGTTCCCTCAGTTTCCAATATCATGCGGTTCCTTAAAGTAGTAAAGTTGTAAAAATTGACGTTTAAATTTTTTTTAATCAGCGTTTGTAGTTTTGATTTGTTGAAAAACCTATTAGCATATTTCATTATCATCTTATTTTTACCACACGCACATAGCTAGATGTGTAAAATTTTTATTTGTTTAACTTATATTCCTCCTAACTGAAGTTTTATGCCTTTTACCAACCTTTCCCCATCCTTCTCCCTCCAACCCTGGTGACCACCATTTACTCTACTTCTGTGAGTTCAACTTTTACAAATTCTACATACAAGTGAGATCATGTGTTACTTGTATTTCTGTGGCTGGCTTATTTCTATTAACATGGTGTCCTCCGGTTTTATCCATGTCAAAATGACAGGATTTCCTCTATTTTAAGGCTAAATAGTATTCCAAAGTATATATGTACCACATTTTTTTCATCCAGTAATCTGTTGATGGATACTTAGGTTGTTCCCATATCTTGGCTATTGTAAATTGAAAAATGCTGCAATGAACAGGGGAGGTCAGATCTCTCTTCAACTTACTGATTTCATTTCCTTTGGATCTATACCCAGTAGTGAGGATGCTGGATCACGTGGTAGTTCTATTTTTAATTTTTTGAGGAGTCTCCATACTGTTTGCTTAATGGCAATGCTAATTTACATCCTACCAACACTGTGCAAGTGTTTCCTTTACGTTCTTGCCAACATTTGTTATCTTTTGCCTTTTTGATAATAGCCATTCTTACAGGTGTGAGATGATATCTCATTGTGGTTTTAATTTTCACTTCCCTAATGATAGTGATGTTGAACATTTATATACTTGTTGTCCATGGGCATGTTATCTTCTGAGGAATATCTGTTTATCTCCTTTGCCCATTTTTTAAATTGGGTTGTTTTCTTACGATTGAGTTGTTTGAGTGTGTTATTTTAGATACAATTTCAAAAAGTACTTCCACTTTTTATTTAACTGGATGAACCTTTATTGTTTAATTTTTCTTAAAGATGTGAATATTTACATTAATTAAAGTTTTTATATTTTACTATGCAAGCATATTCTTTACAGAAAACCAGTGAGATAATAGCTAATTATGCTTCTCAAATTTAAAATGCTGTAATGGTTTAAATTTTAATTTCAAGGAGTAATCACTTCCAAGCACACCTAGAAATCTTGTTTTCGAAGAAAGTTCATAGATATCTTGTAATTATAACTTCTAGAATTCAAGATTTCCATTTCACCTTGCTTACATACATCCTGATGTTCGTTAATGCCTAAGTTGCCTTCTTTATGTTTAAATTAATATTCTTCACAGTATTATTAAAAATAGTTTACCAGTACACTATTCAAATTAAATGATAAAATATTTGAATTCGAGTATCAGATGCCCATATATTTCTTAATTTATTATAAATTTATTATAAATTGTTAAATCTTTTTTTTTTTTTTTTTTGTAGGCGCTTTGTTTAATGGCATTACCATTTATTCCTGCATCGAACCTTTTTTTTCCAGTTGGATTTGTTGTTGCCGAGCGAGTATTATATGTTCCCAGCATGGGATTCTGTATTTTGGTAGCCCATGGATGGCAGAAAATATCAACAAAAAGGTGAATTTAAATGTCAGTTCATGTAATGCTTACTATGGAATTAAGTATGACACATTTTAAAATTTAAGTATTTAGTTCAGTTTTCTAAGTCATGCTTTTGTATCTTTTGGTTTTTCATCTCCATAATCTCCACATTTGTCTTGTAAGACAA
The DNA here is from genome assembly GCF_037993035.2 of Macaca fascicularis. Classification (NCBI taxonomy): domain Eukaryota; kingdom Metazoa; phylum Chordata; class Mammalia; order Primates; family Cercopithecidae; genus Macaca; species Macaca fascicularis. Next base: position 95,109,989 of record NC_088385.1, read on the forward strand.
GTTAGGAAAGCTCCACAGCACCTACTTATTCTGTGTTCTTCCCCATATTTATGCAATTTGATTTTACAGCCTGAGACAGAACAAACTTTGAGTCAGTCCCAAATGAAAACAAGGATGTTACTGAGAATAAAGTCACAAATGACCATTGCCACTTCCATATTCAGTGAACTAAGATAATAGTCATCCTACTTAAGTGAGTTGTATTGAGTTAATATATATAAAATTCGTATGGTAAGCGATCTGTAATTTCTTGCTATCATCACTATCTTCATTATAATCTTTGTATCCTAGTTGCCTCAGACTAACAGTTAAGGAAAGCGTAGTCACACTATATATGCTTAGGAACTATCATTGTTATAGTTATTATCTCGTTGTATACTTAAGCTGTGGCACTAAAATTACCAAATCAAGCAAGTTGTTAAAGGTCAAGTAATACTGATGTAATAATATTAACTTTGAATTTGCAACTTGAAAAAGAAATAGTCACTTCTCTCACTTTCCCATTTTCTAGTCACCCCTAACCCCACAGAATTCTGACTTCTCTCCACTTCACCCTTAATATACAACAAAGTACCTCCTAGTAGCTAAACTAAATCGACTCTTTTAATTTAAAATTCATTTCCCTAGTGTCTGTAAAAAGTGTTTCTCTTGATTAATTCTTCTGGCTGTACCTGCTCTTTGAATATTTACGTTTTTCAAAGTCTTATAGCCACTTTTTTCACACTGCATGTGTTCCACAGATAATCTCATCCATGTCCGCAATTTTTTATTGCCATCTACCAAACCTTTTCTTTTAGCTTCTACCCATATATCCATTTATAATCACTACCCATTTTTGAATGCCTGCCATGTACTAAGGACCATGATAAACACTTTAGATTTGTTTTCTCATTTAATCTTGAACTTCTTAAGTCTATTTTGCAGATGTGAACATTGAAGCCATATTACCCAAGATCACACAGCTAGTAAATAACAGTCTTGTTTCAGATTTACATCTGACTGCTTCTAATGACCATGTTCTTTCTCATCCATACTCATGTGTCCTAGTTAAGTGGATCTATCAAAACGAAAGAAATTAAACCATGTTATAGGAACAAAAACACAGACTCAGAGACTATTAACACTAAACAAGATCATAAAGATTATAGGTGAGGAATTGAGCCTTCAAATAATTAACCTAAAGTTGTATAAGTAATTTGCCTCTGTTTAATGAAGAGTCACTTTTACTATGTCTTTTAATAGACAATTCTAGCTTTACAGTAGAGAAATAAAGAATATCATGATAGCCTTGGTATAAATTGTAAGCAAAACATTTTCAAATGTGACCAGTGGTAAGGTTGACCAAACCTTTCTAAACTCAATTAAGAATAGTTGTAGAAAATGGCAAAAAGGACTGTAAATATAAAAAGTCACATTTAAAAATTGATTTTATCCATTTATAATCATTTAATTTAAACAGAACTTTTGAAATATAGCCAATATTAGCATATATAATGCAGTTGACTGGAAAGTCATATTCACAATATTTAATTTTTTTGGTGTTGTGTCCTCTAAAGTTGGGTGATCATTAGAATGAATTAGAATAAATTCACATCTGATATTTTAGGAGCATTTAAGATACTTCTTACCTCTGTTCTAAAAGGTAAAATGCTTTTGGTGATGAAGACAATTTTTTTTTGTTTTGCTTTTTTTCTCTTAAACAGTGTGTTTAAAAAGCTTTCCTGGATTTGTCTGTCTGTGGTGATACTCACTCATTCCTTGAAAACATTCCACAGAAATTGGGATTGGGAATCGGAATATACTTTGTTTATGTCAGCCTTGAAGGTAAAGTGTTGTTCAGAATGACGGGAAAGTATGTCATCAGTGATTTCTTGGAACAATTTCTAAGCTGTTTTAACTTTGTTTTTAATTAGACATTTAACAGTCAAGATTAAGTACTTCACTAAAAGATTAATAAAAATAATTTGTTGTTTAATATATGCCATAACCAGATGCTCTGAATAATACTAAGCTATATGCCCAAAGCATATATGATAATTCCCTAAATGCTATACAGTTATTGGAAGCTCGAATGACACGATGTTTAAATCAGAATAGTATATTTCATTGGTTCTAAAGGTGCTCGTTTTTTTCCTTTTTTATATCTCTGAAATCAAGTAAGTCTTAGAGTGAAAAGCATCTTAAGTTAGTGTCCTTTTTTCTTTCTTAATGGTACTTAAAATAATAGTGAGTTTTATAATTGATGGCATCAATTCAGTAGAATAAAATGCACAGCAAAAAAAAAAAAAATGTACCCAACGATGTGGAAAATAACCAGTGGTTACAATACCATCAGAAAGATAAGCATTGGCAGAAAGGAAGGACATAAGATTGTCCTGTAGAATGTACCTTATAAATTGGAAAAAGGTCTTTTAAAAAACAAAAATTTGTTTTTTTTAAAGGTTATCAGCAAAGATGTTTTCAAGCTCTCCCTTACCAGTACCCCTCTTCAGATACCTGAATTTTTACTTCCTTTGGACTATTTCTTAACTCTTTGTTGTTTAGCTTTATTGGATTGCTGCCTCATTCCAGTAGTCTGTGTGACTTCTTGATTCCACATCTACTTAAGATCAGATGACTCTCTTCTTATACAACTCAGTAACTCTACTCTCTCTCCCAGCTCAGAAGTCTGCCAACAAGTGAGACCTCATTACCATGCTTATTAAACCATACTCCTAGGAGACCAGTGGAGCCCCATAATTTTCCAGAATTTTGCTTATACTCACTCCCAGAACAGTGGTTGGAACCTATAGCCACAACCGCTGCAATTAGTTCCTTGGCTAAGTGTCATCTGTCTGCAAGAACACCACGGCAATCTGTGAACTTTGAAAACACAGATTGACTCAGAGGTTTAATCTCAGGGTTTCCGTTACCATAATGGACTACATAAATAACTTTAAATATGTCAAGTCTAAAAATAAGTCATCAGTGCAACATTTAAACACATTCTCATGTTCCAGTGCTTTTGCTCCTAAAAATACAAATGGTAGAGCAGAAGTTTTGAAACACCACTGTACTTTCATCAAATAACATTTTCAGTAAAATGTTAATATATAACATGAATGAAATAAGACTGTTATGGTTTTAGTATGTTGGTGTTCAGGTGAAGGGAGAGTAAATTTGGTGAAGCAGTCTTTATTTGACTCCTGTGTCATCCCCAGAGACATTTCCATAGAACATTATTTTCTTAATAGTATACCAAAGAAATATTTGTATGAACTGGAGTCTATCTGTGCTTGTATTTAAGGTAAATAAAAATAATGCCAAACTATGGAATAATGTGGGTCATGCTCTGGAAAATGAAAAGAACTTTGAGAGAGCTTTGAAATACTTCCTACAGGCTACCCATGTTCAGCCAGGTAAGCATTATTAACTAATAAATTCATGAATTTTATTTTTAAAAAAGTTTTGATTATCCATGGGGGAAATAAGATAGAGTTTATTTACTTTTATTGTAAGTGACTTGAATACTAGACTTCAGTGCTTGCTTATTTTGAATTGGATTACATATAATAGCCACTTAATATCAGACTGATACCTGTATTCAGTATCAGTATTCCCTGATAGTTTGCACCTGTATTCCCAGCACTTTTGGAGGCTGACACAGGAGGGTCAGTTGAACCCAGGAGTTCATGACCAGCCTGGGCAACAAAGCAAGATCCTGTCTCTACAAAACAAAAATTAAAAAATTAGCCAGGCATGGTAGTGTGGGCATGTAATCTCAGCTACTTGGGAGGCTCAGGTAGGAGGATTCCTTGAGCCCAGGAGTTCAAGGCTGCAGTGAGCTATGATCACATGGTTATACCACTGCACTCCAGCCTGGGTGACAGAGTGAGACTGTCTCAAAACAAACAAAAACATTTATGGATTTTTTCTTAACATAGAGTTGTTGGGTGGCATGGATATGGATAATCAATTTTGGTGGAATGATTGGTACAAAAGCCTGATGGTAGTGAGCTTAAGAGAATGGTTAAAGAATAATTGGATACAGTTCATATAGAAAACTCTTTTGAAGGGTGTTGATAAGAAATAGTGGTAGTGCTGGGTATGGAGTCAAGAAAGGATGGTAAGATAAGAGGGTTTTGGCTTTGTTTTTTAAGCCAGTTTGGGCCAGAAACAGTGGCTCAAGTCTGTAATCCCAGCACTTTGGGAGGCCAAGGTGGGCAGATCACTTGAGGTCAGGAGTTTGAGACCAGCTTGGGCAACATGGTAGAACCCCATCTCTACTAAAAATACACAAATTAGCCAGGCACTGTGGCAACTGCCTGTAATCCCAGCTACTTGGGTGACTGAGGCACAAGAATTGCTGGAGCCTGGGAGGCAGAGGTTGCAGCGAGCCAAGGTCGCACCACTGCACTCCAGTCTGGGTGACAGAGTAACACTCTGTCTCAAAAAAAAAAAAGGTGGTATGGTTACATGTTTTTCTCTTGCAACTTTTTAGCTATAATAGTGATGGCATACACATGGAAAATTCTGTTAAATAGGATTAAAGTTTTGTCAGTTGTGTATTACTAATCAAGAAAGGGTTTAAGGAGTGAATAAATGATGAACCACCAAATCTAAGCTGATTAAGAAGGGATGCAAGAGAGGATGAGGGATGGAGGAAAGGTAACAAGATCAGTGGATCTGAGGAATTGTTGATATCTGAGTAGGATGTAGCTAGAGCAGCAGTATTTTTCGATAGGAGTGCTATTGGCATTTTTAGTGTAGAACTGTATTACAGAAGGTGTACCAGACATGGCCCCCATCCACCAAATGCCATCATTATTTTCCATTCAGAGTGATGACCAAAAAGAAACCTCCACGCATTACTAAATATCCTTGAAGGGGTGCAGCGTGTCGGACACTGTTGTTTTCTTCTAGTAAGTACAACTATGACCATTGCACTAACTGGCTAAGGTAGAAAGAAGGTGAAAATCATTTGGGAAAAAAGTTATCAAGACCATAGTATTCAAAGATTAATAGCTATATGGATTATGAAATCACTAAATCATTAAGAATTTTGACAAATGTAATGTTAGAGAAAGCAACAGGGAGCCAGAGTCTGTGATCCAGGAATTGGTGACTACAACACTAATAGGAATAGTCGATAATAGAGTTAAATTACAATCAGAGATGCGTATGGTAAAAGGAGAGAGAATTGTCCAAAAATGGCAACATGGATCAAGGAAGAAGGTATCTGTTTTTCCCCCAGGCCCAGTGTCACAAAGGATAGAAAAGAACACAGTCACCACTTGAAAGGGCTAAAGGTAACCATGTCTCCAAAACAAAGCTAAGTTTCAATTAGAGAAAGGTGAAGAAAAAGTTGTGAAAATATAACTGATGGTCTAGCCTTTCAGTTTTATCTCCGTTAGACCTTCATGTAGTTTAGTTTTTCTTGGACTATGGGATTGATGTCCTGTACTTCCTTACTTCTTTGCCTTTATTTTCTTCCTTGAGATTAGAATTTCTCCCTTCTCCCTTTCCTCCCATTTTCCAGTGACTTCTAAAACTCTTCCTATCTTTCCAGCTATAAGCAAATAGTTTTCATCTGTAAAACCCCTTAACTTCCTCTGTATCTTTCCTATATTTGTAATTTTCTATTTAGTGCTATATTTTATTTTAAATACAAATTTATTTAAAATATTTGTTTAAACTGTGGAGCTTCCTTGGGGTAGCAGGAATATCTGATTCATTTTTGTACCCCAGCGTCATCAAGTAGGGTCCTATGCGCAGTCAGCAGTCACTAAATATTTTAATTCATTACTTTCTTAAGTCTTGAGATGTACAATGCATGGATTAATTAGATTCTAGGAGTTTTTAGAGAAGCAGCCATCTTTGATTATCAGGCACACAAGGGCTTTGAGACTGAGATGCTACTTAGGCCTCTCAGACTCTTCTTGCTTGTTTCTAAAATGGGATCTATTTTAGAAATCTGTCTCACAGCATTGTTGTAAATACTAAGTTAAGTGTGTGGGGAGTGTGTGTACACATTCAGTTTTGTCTAGTGACTAGTGTGCCTATCACAGGATGTTGCTGATATGGACACTCAGTTTTTAAATGATTTTCCCGCTCATTGTCAATTGTCACTAATTGCTGTTTTTGAGATATTTGTTGAACCTTTCTTCTTCAGTTTGATTTCACTATCACACTTTCAGAATTGCTCTTTCTATTAATAATAAGCCATGGGATAGGAAAACAAGTAAACCAGTTTATTATAATGTGTTATGAATAAAGCATTTAAACTTAGAAACATTGAATGTGGCATCTAGAGGTTTCTTGGCTTATTCCATGTTTTTTTAAGCTGTATTCTTCCTAGATGGGTTTGACAGATGAAATGACATGTTATTTTACTGTATGTTTAGAGTTAGATAGTTTAGATGGGGCAAGACAGTAACCAAGATAAGGTTAAAAGGGACAACTAGCGTGATGGTTAGTTAAAAGTTTTGACTCTGGCATCAGACCTTTTCTCAAATTTAGTTCAGTCACTCTAAGTTTTCTATCTACAAATTTGAAGTAATAATATCTCCATTCTTTTGTATGGATTATGTTAAATACTGGTTATATAAGACTTGGGCCAGTTTCTAGGCAATAATGTATATTCAGTAAATATGAGCTAGTAAATATTAATGGCATTATTTTCACTGGAGCCAGGAAAGGAGGTTACCAAGTGTGTCCTACAGACTCTGGCTGAGTGACAGATGAAAGAGGTATGCTGACACAGGTATTTTGCCTGACAGTGCAGCTGGGAGACCTCACGGCTCAGCACCACCAATGAGAGAGTGCAGCAGCCATCGAGAGAGTGCACCCCCCATAAGCCAGCCCTGGTCACATTTATTTAATACAGATTTAATGATAAAGGCTTGGAGCAAACACAATTTGTATGTAATAAACATTGTCAACCCCCCGAGTAGAGAGCAGTCCTGTGCGCAAGTGATCAAAGATTGGTTTCTGGAGACAGGAGTAAACAAATTTATCTAGATAAGTTCCTTTACATTCCTTTGTTATCTACCCTTTGCTCTCAGGCTCTGGATAAGAGAATCTGGCTGCCTTCAGCCATAATTCCCTTCTGAAGCTTTTGCAAAACCTCCCGACCTTCCAAAAAGGTTTGCATCTTTCCCGACTTTTCCCACCACCCTGACCGAATTCCTACATCTCCCCCTTTTCTGTTTTTTGCATCAAGTTTTGTTGATTGAAGAGTACAGATGTGTGCAGCAACAGGTTTGTCAGGCGCAGCAGTTATAACTCATATTCCAGCTTTGCATCCTAGAATTAGTAAGTAACATAAGACAAGCATGAATACAATTAGTAATATTCTTTTCCAATTAAGGAGTGACATGTAGTGTTACTTGGCAGCTCAGTCCAATGTGTGTCGTTACTAAGGAACCCCACTGGGGGTATGTTAATCCCCCCTAGCCAAGCAGTTACATTATTAGAGGCCGGGAAGGGGGTGTCTGCCCAGGTAACAGGGTGAAAGAAAGACGGATTTAGAAGATGGGCCTAATAGAGAGTAGCAGGTACAGATAGCAGGCAAAGTGAGAGAATAAGAAAAACCAATGTCCTACGAGAGTTGTAATGTACAACTGAAAGCATAGTAAGGAACAAATTATCTGGAGTGAATAGTGTCTGTGTCCAGAACAGGATTCACTCAGCCTCCTGAATTGTCTTCGTCAGCATCCCCCAGGTAATGTCTGGGGCTTGTGTCATTCGAGAAAGCCGCATCCTCTGGGGCTGCTGGCCCTGCAGGGTCATTTCCTTCATTTCTGATACCAGGTTGGGTCCTAGTGACACCATAGTATGGTTTGATGTGTCATGCTGGAATCCATAGAGGACCTGAGGGGTTGTGAATACAAGCATATCCTCTTCCCCATGTTAAATCATTTGGACCACACCATACATTACTATTTACATCTTTCCATAAAACCATAGGTTTTATGTTTTGAAGGGCTTTAGTGAAATGCTTTTCTATGGCTGATTGAAATTTATCATCTAAATTTTAAAAATTAAGGGTGAATAAGGCTTACACCAATAGTGTTGCAGGATCCTTACTTATATTCTCCCTTTTTTGTTTTTTGAGCTTATTTTTAAGGGTAGAGTGGACACATTCTACTATGGCCTGTCCTTGAGTGTTATAAGGGATACCTGTGGAAGATTGGATGTTCCATGTGTGACAAAATTGTTGACCTTGTGAGCTGGCATAAGCCAGACCATTATCAGTTTTAATTTTTGTGGGCCACCCCATAAACACAAAAATTAAGAGAAAATGTTTAATAACATATTGGGAAGACTCTTCAGGAAAAGCATGTGTGGTAATTAGGTGAGAATTGGTATAAGTGGATACATGTGTATCTGAGTTTTCCAAATTCAAGAATGTGAATAAGATTTGTTTGCCATAACTGATTAGGTTCTAGTCCTCTAGGGTTAACACCTGTTGAAGGAGGGCACGTGCCTGTGAGTTGGCAATGTGGGCATTGTAAAATAATTTGTTTAGCTAGTCTTTGCGTAAGTTGAAATTGTTTAGTTAAGTTTCTTCAGTTTTGTTGGAAAAAATTGATGCAATTGGGTGGCTTGGTCAAGCAGTGATGTCATAACCTATAGATCTGCTTGTTCATTGCCATTAGCCAGTGAGTCAAGCAGTGGGCTGTGGGCTTGAGTATGTATGTTAAAAATAGGATGTGTATGTTGATCCAGCAGTTGCTGAAGTTGAAGAAAAAGTGCACACAGGTGGGCTCGAGAGAGGACTTAATGAAGGCTGTCTTAAGGTTCTGTGATAAATAAACAGAGTAAGCAGAGTCATTAACAATATTGATAGACTGAGCAGAAAAGATCTCCAGGGCCAATATTAAGGCTCCAACCTCAGCTCTCTGAGTGCTAGTAAATCCAGAACAAGTGAGGGAATTATGCAGTTTCCACCAAATAACCACTTTTCTATTTTTACCAGCACCATCAGTGAAAAGCGTTGGCTTTAGGTATGGGGGAGTGAACTACTTTTGTAGACACAACTACAGCAGTACGAGATAAGAACTGAAGTAGTTTGTCAGCAGGAAGGGCATGCTCTGTATGGCCTGCATAATCAGACAGTGCTATCTGAAGATCTAGAGATAGAGACAATATTGCTTTGAATTGCTTTTTACTCAAAAGAATTCTTATGACATCAGGGTCATAATCTAGAAACTGATTGCATTGTCTGCAGCCTATATAGATGACTTTAGTAACTAGCTGGATATAGGGAGATAGTGTTTTAGTCCCAGTACGTGAGCAAAAAACCCATCCTAGGAAGCATAGCCCTGGAGCTGTCTGTCCTATTAATCCTGTTAGGGAACGTTTAGTAGGAAAAACAAACAGTTGAACTGAATATTGCAGGTCTATGCAATCTAGTTACCTCTGAGAAACAGCTTGCTCTATTTCCTCAATTTCCCTTTTTGCTGCAAGAGTTAAATGCCTGGGAGAATCTAGGGTTGTATTGCCCTGTAGGACAGAAAACAGGTTTTGTAACTTATCAGTAGTTATGCCCAAGATGGGGCAAAACCAATTAATATCGCCCAGTAATTTTTGATAATCATTTAAGATATGCAAGTTGCTAGTATTTAATTTAACCTTTTGAGGTCTTACTGACCAGGAAGTTAGTATGTATCCAAGATATTTTCAAGGAGAAGACAATTATACTTTTTCATGTGCTGCGATTAAACCTCTTAGCTGTGTATTCTTTATGACAGAGGCATATAAACTTAAAATTACTGGCTCCGTTGGGGATGCTAGTAAAATATCATCTATAAAATGAATAATCTTGCATTTAGGAAATTCTTTTCTACTTGGGAGCAAAGCCTGATTTACATGATACTGACACATGGTAGGACTGTTCAGCATCCCTTGAGGAAGCACTTTCCAATGAAATCAGTGAGCTGGCCTTTCATTATTGATAGCTGGTATTGTAAACACAAATTTTTCTCTGTCCTGTTCTGCAAGGGGAATAGTATAAAAACAGTCCTTTAAGTCCATAATGACTAAAGGCCAATCTTGAGGAATCGCTGCGGGGTAAGGGAAACCCTGTTGAAGAGGCCCCAAAGGTTACAAATTAGCATCGATAGTCTGCAAGTCATGCAGAAGTCTCCATTGGCCAGACTTTTTGGGAATGACGAAAATAGGTGAATTCCAAGGACTGTGTGATGGTTCTATATGGCTGGCTTTTAATTGCTCCTCAACTAATTCATGGACTCTTTGTAATTTTTCTCCCTTTAAAGGCTACTGTTCTACCCAAATAGGATTTTGAGAGAGCCATGTCAGGGGTAGGGGAGCAATAACAGTGGCCATTATTAGAGGTCTGCAAAATGACCTCAATTAACCCTCTCATAAATGGGCTAGCAGCTCTGTTTTCTTTAATGCTTTTCCTTATCTCTTTATAAGTGTTAAAGTAATGGGTCCATATACCCCATTGCCTTGTTGATCTTGCATTACCGGGCAAGAGCTCCCCTTCTAATGCTGCTTACCTAAGACAGAATCCCATAGCTGTAGTGTATCCCTTGTCTTTCTTTCAATTTATTGAAGGAGGGGGCTCAGGCAAAACCTCAGTTTCCTCTTTGGTATTTTGCCCTTTACTGGCGGGGCTGAGGGAGAAGGAGGAGGCGGTAAGGTAGGTAATGATTTCTCCTCCCATCCGTTTTTAGGTTCTTCTGTGTAGTGCGGGACCAAAGCAGCCCTAACTAAGGCCCATAACATTAGAGATGTTACTGGGACCTCATACCCTTGGGCGTGATGTTAAGATTTCTCCACACTTGTTCTCAGAGTCCTATGTCTAGCGTGCCTTCTTCTGGGAACCATGGGTTATGGGAAACAGCAGTTTGCATTGGGTCCCTTATGAGCCTGCAAAACTGAGGCTCCACTAGCTTTAAGCAGCTGTTTCAGTACTTTTATATGCTGTTTCTGTTGAGCCAATAACCACTGTCCCATGATGAAGCCCTAGCCTGAACAGTTCCCTCGAACTTGCAAATCCCGAGCAGGCACCAATGACTTACTGCGCAGTCTCTTCACCTTCGTTTTTGAGGGTTCCATCGCAATCCATTGCAGCGTTCCTCATACGGGGCACCACCTGCCGAGTCTGTCCCACAGACTCTGGCCGAGTGACGTATGAAAGAAGTATGCTGACACAGGTATTTTGCCTGACAGTGCGACTAGGGGACCGCATGGCTCAGCACCGCCAACAAGAGAGTGCAGCAGCCACCAACAGAGTGCAGCCCACCCTAAGCCAGCCCCGCTCTCATTTGTTTAGTACAGATTTAATGATAAAGGCTTGGAGCAAACACAGTATGTGGGTAATAAACATTGTCGACCCCCCGAGTAGAGAGCAGTCCTGTGCATGAATAATCAAAGGTTGATTTCTGGAGACAGGAGTAAACAAATTTATCTAGATAAATTCATTTACATTCCCTTGTTATCTACTCTTTGCTCTCAGGCTCCAGATAAGAGAATCTGGCTGCCTTCAGCCACAATTCGCTTCCTAAGCTTTTGCAAAATCCCTGGCCTTCCAAGAAGGTTTGCATCTTTCCCTATAACTTTTTCTTACAACTTTTCCCACCACCCTGACCAGACTCCTACAGGAGGTAGCAAAAGAGACGTATAATGCAGGGAAGAAGGCTGAAAGTGAATGGATAGCAAATGGCTCTGTAGGTATATTTGTTCATCAGGCATGTATTTGAAAATTTACCATGTGTCAGACACTGTTTTAAGTGCTGGGGAATTCAGAAGAAATAAAACAAATTTCCTCCCTTCATGGAGTTTCCATTCTAAATAAAGGCATAAACATAAGTAAACAAATACCACATGTAAATATATATACATATGTACACATGAAATATATATTACACATATGTATGTACATGTGTATTTATATGAAAGTGATAAAAGCTATAAAACGGGCATAGAGATTAGAAATTTTCAGAGGAAGTTTCTTTGAGATGACAATAAAATGAGAGAGCAACCTTTGCACATACACTCTGGTGTAATTTTGAGTATCACTGGCTATGCAGAAAACAGTAAAGCTGGAAGATCATTTAGAAGGCTTTTGCAGTAACCCAAAGAAATGATTGAGTTGTAATTTTTTTAATAGCAGTCTTGAAGTACATTTGACATACAATAGACTATACATGTTTAAAATATATAATTTTATAAGTTCTGGCATATGTATATTACCTGTGAGACCATAACTACAATTAAGATACTGGAAATATCCATCAAACCCCTCAAATTCCTTGGATCCTTTTCTAATACCTCTCTCTTACCCCTTTTCACCCCAGCCTTCTCTAAGCAAAAGCTTTCTATCAGTACAGATAATGTGCTTTTTCAAAAATTGTATATGAATGGAATTGTACTCTATGGACTCTCTTTTTTTTTTTTCCTGGCTTTTTTACTCTGCACAGTTATTTTGATACTCATTCATGTTGTTGTATGAATCAAAAACCCATACCTTGGTATGGCTGAGTAGTATTCCTTCACGTGGATATACCACAGTTTGTTTATCCATTTACCTGTCAATGAATGTTTGGATTGTTCGCAGTTTGGAGCTGTTACAAATATGGCTGTTACAAACATTCATATACCAGTCTTTATGGATATATGTTTTATTTCTCTTAGGTAAAAACCTGAGAGAAGAATGGCATGGTCATATGATTTGTGTATGTTTAACTTTTTAAAGGCTGCTAAATTATTTTCCAAAGAATGTATTTCCCACCAGCAGTATAGGAGAGCTCTCCTGACTTTCTTAATTCTTCATTTGCTGAGAATTTTTAACACAAATAAATGTTAGATTCTGTCAAATGCTTTTGTGCACCATTTGAGATGATAAGCTTTTTATTTCTATTTTTTGGTCTGTTAATATAGTGGATATCATCGATTGAGTTCATAATGTTAAAACAACCTTACCTTCAGTAATACACAATTTGATCATGACTTATTATCTTTATTATATTTCTTAAAATGCTATTAGTAATTTTTACATCTATATTTATGAAGGATAGAGAGTTCCTAGGAGATTCCAGATATTTATAAATTTATCTTTTTAAATAAATTTATAATTTTGTGGACATCCAAGGAATACTGAAAATCTACATAGTTGCCTAAGCCATCAATGTGAGAATACTTCACTGTTGGGCAGCTAATATATCACTGTTGGGCAACTGTGTATTAGTCATACACAGTTGCCTGAAATTTTCCCAGCTACATCACATTTGCATCCCTAGGCAGGATGACTGAGACGACACGTGAACCAGTGTCTAATAACTACTGTCATTTCAAAGAATGGTGAATGTAAACCTGTGTACACAGGTGTTTGTTACTATTAAAAACACATGCAAACATTCATGCAGATAAGTTGATAACCTTTAGCAGTGAGGTAAATTCCCTCCTAATCTTTTGTTTTCCTAGTGAAAATATGATATTAGAGATGTGAGGAGAGATAAGAAATGAAATATATTCAACTAGGATTCTGGAAAATTAACTGATTATAGAAACCTCGTATTGACAAACTTAGGCTACATTTGAGATTTGTGAGGTCCTCATTTACAATTGAATTAAAAGCTAGATTGTTAACTCATGCTGCTCTTTTGGATAGGTACTCATAAGAGTGGGTTTATTCTTTGAAGTTCCTTTAGCTCTTTAGTCATTTAAATGTCATTGATTTTTTACATCTTGCCTTATTTTCTTACCTTTTTTTAATACTTAAATTTATCTTAAAAGTGATACTATTTTCCCCTCTAGAATTTTAAAACTTTGTAAATTATAAAGAATTGCTTAGAAATTATGTCTTTCATTTTATTAGCTGTATTGAGTGGCCTTTTTGATGCTAAACGCTATCTAATTGCATCTCTGCTCTTTGAAAACATAGGGCTGCTATACTTTAGTGTCTGAAGTCTACATTAATGACAATATCTCCTGGCCATAATTCTAAGAACATGATTTCAGTGGATAGTAATTCACCACATTTTTTTTCTAAGTATATAACCTCTTTCTTTTCTAACATTGGTTGGGGATAATCTCAATAACATTTTAAATACTCAGCTGGCATAATTACACTTTTATTTTAACAAATTTTCAGTTTATTCTTAAATTCTTAGGGTATAATTACTTTTTTCAGGTTCTATGTACCTTAGCTTTTCCTAAATAACATTCTGAGCTCTATAAACATGGTATGGATTTATCTGGTTTAAAAAAATAGTGATATAAAAGCAAAGACTACTCTGTATTTTTTAATTGACAATAATAGTACATATTCATGGGATATATAGTGATGTTTTAATACATATAATGCAAGCAAATACCCTGATCTAGTCACTATACTGTGTATTTTTTATATGCAGTTGGTAAAACAATGATTTTCAGCCCTGATTCTACATCAGAATTGCCTTTGACACTTTTTATAAACATATTTTTGCAGATTTCGTTTCTGAACAGTATGTTTTGATGGACCTAGGTGGGGCTGAAGTATCTGAATTTTTAAAAACTACACAGGTATTCTGATTTGCAGCCAGAATTAAGAATGGCTAGCTTAAACTTTTTTTGCTTGACCCCTCCTGGCTCCATGAGACTCAGCAAAACATCTAAAAAGAAAAAAATCAACTTCCTTACTCCTAAACTTAACTATAATCAAACTTGGACTGCATCTGCCAGTTTTTGTGCAGTGCACACAGTTGCCAGCCTAAAACAATATATAGCAAATTCTTAGGACTGTTACTCGGGAAATGCCCAAGATATATATGCTTGGCGCCTATGTGTCCTAGGAGCTGCAGGCAGAGAATTATTGCACAATTGCAAAATAATTGGTGTCACAAGGCAAGTAGTAATCATAATGAACCTTTTCATGTCTGTTAGTTCATGATGAATAAAAAACTGTCTGATTTAAGATCCTCTACCTTCCTTCTATCATTATTCCAGACCTTTGAAATATTTGCTGGCAAGTATATCCTTTTAGAAAGCTACGTACAATGAATCCTCATATCTTTCCTATTTCAACTGCATTTTTTTTCCTATCCCTGAATAAATTTGCTGGGATTTTTATTTTCCACATCGGAAAATAAGACATAAATTCCTGACATTCTAAGATTAACACAGCCTTTTTTAAAAATCTAAAATTAATTTTAAGGAGTTTATTATCATTTAAAAGAGGTGGGTCACTGCATCTTAAGTAATATTATTATCATTATTTTCCATTATACTCTCATTCTAGCCACAGTCACAAAAATTTTAAAAAATCAAATGCCAAAGTTTTTTTCAGTCTCTTTGCCCCTGTTCCACCATGATGCATATTTGTTGTAACACTAGAAATAATTCTAAAAATCCTTATGATTCATTTCACTTGTAGAGTTGAGCTATACCTTTTGAGTGAATTTCTTAGCTATGAGATTAAGTAAATGGAAGCAAGCTTTAGTATAGTAAAATACAATGAAGGAAGGTAATAAAATTTTTTTCATAACCTTTATCTCTTATGTGTCAACTCTTCAAAAATCCATTCAAATAGTTTTTTCATGCCATGTATGTATTTTCTGTCTTTACATGCTTTAAGTAAATTTGTGTTTAGCATTGGTTTTAAGTTATAACAAGTTAAATTACAAGAACTTTAAGGAAGAAGCAGGATCTGTTGCCTGCTTTTGCATTTGTCTAGTGGGTTTCTGAAAATACGTCTTCTCATTAGTTACATTGAATACTTGTTTATATATCGAATACATTGAATCATTTCATTGAGTATATTGAGTATATCAGTTGTATACTTGCCAACACATGATTGTTTTAAAATTTTAGATGATATTGGTGCCCATATGAATGTAGGAAGAACTTATAAAAATTTAAATAGAACCAAAGAAGCTGAAGAATCTTACATGATGGCTAAATCACTGATGCCTCAAGTAAGTTGCCATAATTTATCTGTTGTGTCATATCTATTAGATGTCCATATTGAATAGAATTATCTAGAAGGAAAATCTTTATCTTTTCTTCAGTTGATATAAAAGTAAAGTGTCTGATGAATCATCTATTCCTATAAGTTTTAGAAAGAATTACATTTTTCTAGCTCACTTAATGTAATTTTTTTTTTTTTTTTTTTTTTTTGGAGATGGAGTCTTGCTGTATTGCCCAGGCTGGAGTGCAGTGGCACGATCTCAGCTCACTGCAACCTCCACCTCCCGGGTTTAAGCAATTCTTCTGCCTCAGCCTCCCAAGTAGCTGGGACTACAGGTGTATGCCACCACACCTGGCTAATTTTTGTATTTTTAGTAGAGATGGGGTTTCACCATATTGGACAGGCTGGTCTCAAACTCCTGACCTCGTGATCCACCCACCTTGGCCTCCCAAAGTGCTGGGATTACAGGCATGAGCCACCATGCCCAGCCGTAGCTCACTTAATTTTAAAAATTGTTTTTACACAGTCCATTTGTAAACACTAAATTCATAAAGTATGAATTTTAGATATTCTTGATTATGAGTTATCAGCGAGTTATATGACTTTAAATATTTTATGTATATTAAGCATACTATTCGACATTATTCCTATCAAAAAATAAAAGTGATAAAATTAATAGATACATCTCTTGCTATGTCTATCAGTTGTTATAATGATATAAGATTCATTAAATATAACATAGTATCAAAATTGGAAGATCTGACCCTGTGTCAATTTTCATGTTATCAGCAAAATATTTTTGGGTTGTGACAATAGGGTAATTCCAGAATACTGAGGACTCACTTATCTGGTGAAGTTTGGAAATTAAACACTCTAACTGATTATTAAGTTAAGATTCTTATAATATATAGTATATATGGATCCAGACTTCCAGTGAACACAATAAAAATTAGATATGATAAAAACCAATAACAAATACAATTTAACTGTTATAGTTAAGGATTAAAATAATCCTTAAAATGTCATACAGTTCAACTTTAAACCCTGTCACCATTAATATGACTATAAATATTATCACAATTGAGAAAACTTCAGCCCAGCTTAAGCAGTTTTTTCTGAGGAAATAAGACTGTGCCGCTAATGTTACCACTTTATTAAAAATAAATAATAAAAATGTAAAAGAAAACACACAAAAATGTAAATAAATATATTTTACTTATAGTATCCTCAAAAATGTAATTAAATAATACTTTGTGCCATTAAGGATATATTTTTTCGTTCATGCCACCTCAGTGGATTATTGTTAGCTTTTTATTTGTATCTATCTTTTTCTGAAGTCAAACAAATCAGAACTTACAGAAGTCAAGCTCTCTGAGGTTTGATCAAAACAGGAATAGAACCCCGATCTCTCAGGCCAGTGTATTTTTTACACTATGTTCTGTGTTATTTTGAATTAGCCAATAGGAATATGTACTTTTGATTTTTGATACTGAAATATCAAATCATGAAAATGCCTTTTCTTCTAAACAGATTATTCCTGGTAAAAAATATGCAGCCAGAATTGCCCCTAACCACCTAAATGTTTATATCAATCTGGCTAACCTGATCCGAGCAAACGAGTCCCGACTGGAAGAAGCAGATCAGCTGTACCGTCAAGCAATAAGCATGAGGCCCGACTTCAAGCAGGCTTACATTAGCAGGTATCCCAGTTCAACTTAAAGCTATCATTATGGAATATTGAAACTGCATCTCCATGTATATTTTCAATGAATTGGCTTTTTTTGGGGAAAAAAATATATTTTTAATAATCTTAGCAACCAAGTGCATAGAAGGGCATAACTTTTTAGACTGACAGTCAGATTTTATTGATTTGAAATTAACAAGGGGAATCCCTAACTTGCAATAGCCAACTTAGGTTTTGTATTAAGAAAAGGGTAGAAGCAGCTCTTAGTTTCATTTTCTTCCCATCACCAAAATTGTTCTTTTCCTATTTAAATTAAAACTTAAAACTTACATTTTATAGTAGTTATTTCTAATATCAAACTCTCAGGAACTTTCTGGGGTTTTAGAATTGATTGGTCATTGATGCCTTTGACACAAAGAAAACATCTTGGTTCTCAGCAAAAAAAAAGTTTTCTGGTACTACATGTTAAAACTTCATTTATTTTCTTATGTATGTGTTATCACTTATATTTTGAGGAAAAAATGTTTTTAAACTTTATTTTGTAGCCTGGTCCAGAAAACTAATAGTAATTCATAGCATTTTTCTGTGGGGAAAGTACATTCTGAATTTAAGTTTTTGAGATAAAATCTGTTTGTAAGTTGGGGTTGTCTTTGTTCCGCCGTGCCCAGTACTTATTGAAGCCCATTGAGTTTAGCAGGGCTGTATCTCTAAATAACACCTGTCATGTATTAATCCGTAAAGAACTATTCAACAGTCTCTACGTTAAAAAAATAATGATTTGGACAAACATTCATTCTAGAAGTGGTTTTAATGAGGATATTAATTGTTCCTTTTATTCCTGTGCTGATACTATAGGAAAGAGTAGTATTATAAGAACAACTCTCATATCACTACTTAAATATGATTTGTACATATGTAAAAATAATTATTTAAGCAAAATTACTTTTTAAAATTTTCTAATGGAAAATAGAACCACATACAGTGGTTTCTTAACTGGTCCTCAATTCTAAGTGTGTTTCTCAAAGTTATCTATAGGTCAGACTCATCCATCCCACTCTTCCTGATCACCTTTTTTAGTCCTTTTTCTGTTTGTTTGTTTGTTTGTTTGTTTGTTACAGAGTCTCACTTTGTCAGCCAGGATGGAGTGCAGTGGTGTGATCTCGGCTTACTGCTACCTCTGCCTCCTGGGTTCAAGTAATTCTTGTGCCTCAGCCTCCCTAGTAGCTGGGACTACAGGCACGTGCCACCATGCCTGGCAAATTTCTGTATTTAGTAGAGACAGAGTTTTGCCATGTTGGGCAGCTGGTCTCGAACTCCTGATCTCAAGCGATCCACCCACCTCAGCCTCCCAAAGTGTTGGGATTACAGGCACGAGCCACCATATCCAGCTTTTTTTTTTTTTTTTTTAAGAATGGTCATATTATAAGAAGACATTGATGAGGACTAAATTAATATAAGAAGGGGTTACAGATTTTGAATATTTTGGTTTTTTGCACAGTGAGCCTTCTATTATAGATTCAAATATTGGAATTTCTCTTACCACTACTATATGTCATTTTTTTCTTCTAATGCTATTACTTTTTGTCACCTGACAAATTCATTAATCTCTCACTCTGGCTAGCTGTCCTTTTTCTGATGCAGTTTAGTCTGTCTCCTTTTAAGATAAATTCAAAGAATCTATTTTCTCTGTCCTCCTTCTTGGATTCCTCCTGATGGGTTGCCCTCTGAAATCAGGCATAATTTTTTTCTTCTTAAATGATATTTGAAAATATATCAAGCCAAATATACTGAACTAAGGAGTTCAGATTTGAGGACAGTTTCAAAGAGTTGTTTGTGAAAGAGTTTTTTAAGACTGAGTTAAAAGAAAAAAAAAAGCTGTATGTGGAAAGGCTTAAAACTTGGCAAAAATTGTATCTACAAACTGAGATGGTAATGTTGTAAGTAAAGCTTGTGTTTGATTTTTCCACAGAGGAGAATTGCTTTTAAAAATGAATAAACCTCTTAAAGCAAAGGAAGCATATCTTAAAGCACTAGAGCTGGACAGAAATAATGCAGATCTTTGGTACAACTTGGCAATTGTATATATTGAACTTAAAGAACCAAATGAAGCCCTAAAAAACTTTAATCGTGCTCTGGAACTAAATCCAAAGCATAAACTAGCATTATTCAACTCTGCTATACTAATGCAAGAATCAGGTATGTTTTCTCAAAATATTTCTATGTTTAAACAAATTGTAGTTTATAATATAATAAAAACCTTATTTTAACTTTATTACCCATAGCAAACACTTTATGTGTTGACAGTTTATAGCAATACTGTGCTTAGATGATTTATAGGAAGAATATTTAAAATACTTGAAGTAAACTATTTTCAAGTAATATGCATCCTAACATATGATAATACTGATTTTTAATTCTTCTGGCATGTGTTAAGACTAATTTTTAAGACAGTCTATTAAGCAACATTAACGATTTTGTATTTTATATACACAAATATGTAACTTTTATATATAAACTCTCCAAATAATGTGAACTTGTGAAATTTTTTACATAATTAGCTGTGAGGAGCTGAGAGCGTATATTTTCAAAAATAGCGTTTTATTTTCTTTTGATTCATAAGAGCAAATACTTTTGGCACCATTTTATATCCAATTTTACTACGTTTTCTGAGATATTACTGTAATTTTTTATATTTCCTATAATTTAGCAAAACTGAATTACTAACCACAGTAAATCTGGATCCTTCATCCATATTTTATATAGGAATTTCAGTTCTGCCTCATAAGATAGTGTATATGATTTATAATCTTTTTAATTTCTAAATTAGAAAAAATCTCTTTATTATAATGTTTAGTTATTTCTTAGATACATTTCTTAAAACTTTTGTAAAATATGAAAGAATCATAAAGTCATAGTATTTTAGCACTAAAGAGGACCTCTGAGTTCGCATTTGCCAGTCTTCTATTTAATAAAGACCAAATAGATTTTATGACTGTCCCAAAGTCATACGACTAAGTATCTAATCCAAGATAAGAACTGAAGTCTCCTGATTTATTTTCAAATGTTCTTTATCCATCATGCTGCCAAATAATAGAGAGAAATCTTTATGCCTGGTGTACAAAAAAGTATAAATTTATAGAAAAGCTAATATTTTTGTAAGGTTATCTACCTTGATAATCATGAAAGATGCTCATTATTTGACACAAGATTGTACTATAAGGTTTGTAATTATAGAACTTGAAGATTTTTTTTGTTTGTTTTGTTTTTGTTTTTTTTGGAAATAGAAATTATCTCAGTGGAGATTTGTTTCCTGCCAGGCAGTGGCTGATGCCACTTTGGGAGGCCAAGTGGGAGGATCACTAGAGGCCAAGAGTTTGAGAATAGCCTGGGCAACATAGTAAAACTCTGTCTCCACAAAAAATTTTAAAATCAGCAGGGACTGATGGCACATGCCTATAGTCCCGGCTACTCAGGAAGCCAAGGTGGGAGGATTGCTTGAGCCCAGGAATTTGAGGTTACAGTGACCTATGGACACAGCACTGCCCTCCAGCCTGAGTGACATAGTGAGACCTTGTCTCAAAAAAAAAGAAGATACATGTTTCCTAAATCCTAATTTTATAGCCCTATATTTAATGGTATGTTTTTGTCCTCGAAACATTCCTAAAACTTTAAAGTAACATTTTTAAAAATGTGATATAATAATTCTGAAGCTTTTTTCTACCCAGTAATAGTTACTATTTGCTGAACATTTTTTCAGTATATATCATATAATTATTAGAAAACTCAGTTAACCCAAAGAAGTTAAATAACACGTTCAGTGTATAAAGTCATAATGTTATCAGAATCAAGATTGAATACATGTCTTTGTTGGCAAATCCCATGCTTCTTTCTCTGAATTCTCTATTTTCCCTCTGCTATTTCCATTTGAATTCTAAATTATAAGAGACATTTCTCTCCTTTTGGTTTCTGAAGCACTCTTACTGCTTTAAAGGAAAAGAAGTAAGCTATCTTTTTACTGTTTCAAATATTTTGCTTTTCCTATGAAGACTTCTAGATTTTGCTTTCTACTTAACTATGGAAATTAGTTGTTTTGAAGCTGTCTTTTTGTAATCTAAGTATTTGAAAATGGCTTTGTTCCTCACATTTAATTATTTTACTAACAATATATTTTTTCTTTAAAAAAACTTTCTAGGTGAGGTTAAACTCAGACCTGAAGCTAGAAAACGACTTCTAAGCTATATAAATGAAGAGCCACTAGATGCTAATGGCTATTTCAATTTGGGAATGCTTGCCATGGATGACAAAAAGGACAATGAAGCAGAGGTTTGGATGAAGAAAGCCATAAAGTTACAAGCTGACTTCCGAAGTGCTTTGTTTAATCTGGCTCTCCTGTATTCCCAGACTTCAAAGGAATTAAAGGCTTTGCCAATTTTGGAAGAGTTACTCAGATACTACCCTGATCATATCAAGGGCCTCATTTTAAAAGGAGACATTCTGATGAATCAAAAGAAAGATATACTAGGAGCAAAAAAATGTTTTGAAAGGATTTTGGAGATGGATCCAAGCAATGTGCAAGGAAAACACAATCTTTGTGTTGTTTATTTTGAAGAAAAAGACTTATTAAAAGCTGAAAGATGCCTTCTTGAAACATTGGCATTAGCACCACATGAAGAATATATTCAGCGCCATTTGAATATAGTCAGGGATAAGATTTCCTCATCTAGTTTTATACAGCCAATATTCCCAACCAGTAAGATTTCAAGGGTAGAAGGACAGAAAATTCCAACTGAAAGTGTAAAGGAGAGTAGAGGTGAATCCGGACAAACACAAATAGTAAAAACAAGTGATAATAAAAGTCAGTCTAAATCCAACAAACAATTAGGAAAAGATAGAGACGAAGAGACCCCCCACAAAACAACAAAAGATATCAAAGAAATTGAGAAGAAAAGAGTTGCTGCTTTAAAAAGACTAGAAGAGATTGAGCGTATTTTAAATGGTGAATAGCACTAATATTTATGGTGACAATGGTATCAAAGAACATCAATCCATATCATGTGATTGCTTTTACTGGGAGCTTTGAAAAAAAGTTCAAGGGTTCCTAATAGCCAATCATGAGCTGCCTTGAAGTAGGATCAAAATAAGATTTTCATTAAAGACCTGTATTATCCCAGGATGTATATTATATATCGCTGTTTTCAGAGTTTGGGTGAATATAGCAGAAATATTACAGTGAAAGTGACAAATGTACAACTTTTATTATAGAAAGAAGGTGTTTCTGGCAGTGTAATCTTTACTGCTCTCAATTAAAAATAATTTTGAGGCCTGAATGATAATCCCTTGAGGACAAATCCAAAATATGCTGGTTTATTCTGTTAATTCCCATTTATTCGCCTACTTCATTTTTCTTGCACCTCTTAGAATCTATGAATTGAAAACATTTATTGAACACTTTTTTTAAAGTAATTCTGTTTAATCAAGGGATTCGCACTACAAAAGAATACTGGCTTTTTTTTTTATGTTGAATTCCTTAGTTGAGTTTTAGAAGGAATGCTGGATGAAACATTTTAAAATAAGTCATGACATGTTAGCTTGAGAATGTATTTTCATAACTGTATACTTGTTTTTAACTTTAAATGCAGTTTTTAATCAGGTAAAGTTTGACATATATAGCTACGTACACACATTTTTAATGGTGCTCATATATACTGTACTTTTTGTTGTTTGATTTTACTTATTGAGAGTGTCACAACATGACTCACATAATCATGATTTTTTTTTACTTTTACTCCCCAAACTCTTCATGTTTCTTTAGGTCGTAGTCATTGAGAAGTCCCAGTAACTCTAAACTTTTGAGGTATAACATAGTAAACTTCTCTTTCATCTTTGTGTTAGCTCTCTAGTCTTAACTTGAATTTTAATTTTTCTGTTTCCAAAGTCACAATTTAATTATTCTTAGATACCTTAAGCCACTGAATTCAGTTCTGTTTGACTGAAAGTAAAACAATGTGACAGTTTATTTTCAGACACTAACTTCTTGATATTTTGTTATGGTATATCTTTTTATTACATATTTATTTTGACTACTGAGCTTTCGTAAAATATTTGAAGCTATTTTAATCATCAAGTATGGGAAACAAATTGCTATTGCATTTTCCTATATATACATATATTATGGTTTAACCAGAATTGTATCATTTTTGGCCTATTGTCTAGCTATAAAAGATAATTAGCCTACTATAGTATTAATAAACTTTTCAGTTGGTTTGGGAAAATTTAAACCTGAAAAATAGGTTAAAAAGTAGTTACAAATTAAACTTACTAATTTAAACCTGATTTTTTTTTCTTGAATTAAAATACATTTTAAATGAGCTTTATAATACCTTAAAAAGTTGGTTCTAATTTAAAATATGAAAGCTCTGGCTATCATCCTGGGATAGTAATTTATAATTAAGTAGTATTTCAAAAACTATATAATTTTTAATTCCTTTGAGATAACTAAATTTCTAATTATATGTTTCAAAAACCATATTCCTGTAATTTTTTTAAGAATTGTTTTATAAATAGGCCATAAGATACAAGGTCTGCATTAAAAACCCACTTTTACTAGGTTCCCTAAGGATCTGCCATAGATCTTTTTTTTTTTTTTTTTTTTTTTTTTTTTTTTTTTTTTTTTTCCAGGTAGTTTAAAGCAAGCACTGATACCAGTGGGAGTTGGTCTTGATCTAGGAGACTCTGTTAAGCATCCAAACAATGCCTAATTTCAGTTCTTAGGTTATGGGTGTGACTCCAGATAAAAGATGTGGAGAATACCTCATGTACTATGACTTGAAAATGAAATCTTAAAATTCTTATGCTCTCTCCATATATCTTAAGGAAAAGTTTCTGGGTGTGATTTATTTTGCCATAGTATCAAGTGGAGGGTGGTTCAGAAAAGTAAAAGGAAATCTTTTGTGACAGCAGACTATAATAGAAGTTTGAGTAATATTTTAATAAATTTATATAATTATTCAAATGATAAAATGTATTAATGTTATCCAGTGATTTATATTAAAAAATTACCTTATTAACACTTAGAACTGTGCCTATTACATAAAAAGTGCTCATATATTTGAATTTTAAATTATTTACTTAAATCAAGACCATAATAAGTAATTAATAATTCAATAATTGTTTTAAATCAGTGGTTTTCAACCCTCACTTCATATTAGAATCATGTGAGGACTTTTCATACAGAATCCATCTCATAACAATTAAGTCTAAATTTCTGGAAGATGGAGCCATGCTTGTTTTTTGAGTGGATTCTAATTTGTAGTCAGAGTTGGAGACCACTGCTCTAAATTAGTTCAGGGAAATCCTTTTATTTCTCCCATGTTAACGTTTAAAATTAGTAATGTACCCAGTTAAGTTTTATGGTTTAAATTCCACTAAAGAACATGTTCTTCTAATAATTAGCATTTATTACATGAAATTTAAGAGCTTAAGTTCCATCACACTAGCCGTTGTGTAAGATTATTATTTCTTATCTGTAACTTCAAAATAGATGTTTCATTCAAACTATTGAGGTGAGAAAAGGTAATGGATTTTTTTTTTTCCTCTGGAGCTGCCTGTTCGGAGAGATGGAGGAGGTGGGCACATATAAGGTCAATTCAGTAACCTATGGTTCAGAGTTCTGATCATATGTAAGTCTGGAAAAGAAAGCTTATCACAGGTTTGTATGCTGGTGAATGGATAGAGTTTTAATTCTTACTGTCTCAAAAGAGAATCAGCTCTCCAGCAGTTCTAGAAAAGCTTTGACAATCCCCAAAGGGCAGTGTTACCTTACTCCTTCACTGCTTCTTAGGAGGTAGAATTAAGTTTCTGGAATTACACCTATATGTTTTCTTATTAACATTCAGAATTGGGAATATTAATTTTTGCAGTGAGTAGTTTTCTGAAATTGGTAACTTGGAGAGTAAAATAATGTATTTTGCTTTTCAATTTTAACTTGGAGAGTAAAATAATGTATTTTGCTTTTCAATTTTGTGTTTACTTTTATGTAAAAATTTTGGTATGTGAATTACACAGTTCTAATAAAACCTCATGTCTTTTCATTACATCTAATTTGAACTCACAACTTCATGTTACAGAATGCTTCTTTAAAGATGCTTTAATGGAAAGTATTAAGAAAATATATAGATTTGTATGTCAATTTATACTTCAGAAATCCATATATTTGTCATATTTATTTTTTTAGAAACCTCCTAATTGGATAAGTAGATGGTATTTAAAATGAATGCCCAAAAATCTCTCGTATCTTTGTCCAAAAGTTTATCTGTTGGAAGCTGTCAGCCATTCATGTAGAGAGTTTATAAGAAAAGAATTTAAAATTGTATGCATTTTATATTACTATGGTATCTGTGTACCATATTTCTAAATATTCATTATTAAATTGGTACTTCTTAAAAACATAACCTGGCTTGCCTTTTAGTGTTAAAAAAAACAATATTGTATATACAGAAATTTCTTCCTTTATGAAGAAGAGCTGACATGTATCAGAATTTATTTGCAGTGATCTGAGAAAGACCTTAAATAAGTTTCTGAGAGTGATACATTTTCAAACATGAGTGACAACAATCAAATTAAGAAAAGGAAACAATTCAGACTTAGAATTTTATAGGAATTTCATTTCTATATCAGCCTGGTATTGCCTCTGGCATACTTAGAGGAAATTGTTCTACCTATGTGTCCTCAGTTCATTCATCTACAAGTTGAGAAAAACATTTTCCTCTTAAAGTTACGAAGAGGATTTATATATTTATATGATATATTGTATCTATTAATATATTTAAATTGCTTAGAGTTTCTAGCACATAGCACATAATAAATATTAGTTATTAGTATAAACACAAGGCTTAAAGTTTTGGATTTGATCCATATGACTTAATTTGTATTTGTGCTAGTAGCTGTAATGTTAGTGACAGGATAGCAAGCAAACGATTAGAAATCTAATAGTAATGCTTGTTCCTTAGCTATCTATGCTAACAAGTACATAGATGATAGCCTAAAATTAAATCATACTTAATAAATTAAGCTAAAATGCGTAACTGAGATACCTTAAAATTGTACTACCTTGTGCTGTTCACTGCCATCAGGGAGGTAGCATAAAACGAAAGATAAAGTCTGAAGACTGGATCCAGGCAAATTCGTGTTCTTTGTAACTCACTTTCTTCATCAACATTTCTGTGACTCAATGGATAGCATATTTCGATCAGGTAGCACGTATAACGTGATGCTTTCATGTTTCTGCCTTAAATAAAATAACCCTCAAAAAACCATTCTACTTTGCCCTTTCTTAGAGACTTGCATGGTCAACATTTTGTTTTATTTCTTGCCTCCTCCATGGTTTAGTTTCAAGTATTGGGACCATACATTGACTAAACAAACCCATTTTAAAGTATAAATTATGGGTGAATCTTATTAGCTATATCAAAGGTTAAGTCAAGTAAACCACTTTCTTTGTAAAGTTTCAGGCAGTAGAGTGGGTTTCAGGGATGTGGCGTTTCTCCACCATTCTTCCTTTCTAACTAAATTAGGTCTCAAAAAGCTTTCTAACTGCAAAAAAAATTCTGACCAGGTAACTGTTTTGGATTGGCCCTGACAGGCCAGGTTACTGACCTTTGAGAATTTCAAATTGAGTAACCAGATTGTTAACAGAATCAGATCTGGTTTAAACAGTGATAGGTGTAAAATTCCTGGGCAGTAGATAGCATGCAAGTTTTTAACATGGTTTCTTTTATGGCTGTTTGCTTCCATGATCTATAGTTTTCATTGCAGGCTTCTTTTTCTCTTCCTACCACTTAAATACTAGTGAATACTAGTGTTCTTTTTCCGCTCTTTTTCTCTCTGTGGAGCAGTGGTTTTAGCTTAATGTATTCCAGATCTCTAGCCCAGATTTTCTCCAAGCCCCAAAACTATGAGCCCAATGGTTTACTAAACATATTCTCAGGCATTCATTGCCCTCATCCTCCTCCAAATGCATGGCCAGTGGATAAAAAGTTTAAGAAAGAAAAAAAAAAAGTATGTACAACATGAAGCAGGGAAGAGACATAGGGGAGAGAAAGACAAAAGGATTATAAAAGCTTGCCAATGGTTTACCCACTCAAAACAGTGACAAAGTTTAAAGGCAAATAAGCATGATTATGGGCTGTTAAATACTACAAAAATACATACTGTACACCTTGTGGCCTGTAATCCCAGTACTTAGGAAGGTTGAGGTGGACAGATCACTTGAGGTCAGGAATTCGAGACCAGCCTGGCCAACATGGTGAAACCCCATCTCTACTAAAAATACAAAAATTAGCCAGGCATGGTGGTGCATGCCTGTTGTCCCAGCTACTTGGGAGGCTGACGCAGGAGTATCACTTGAACCTGGGAGGTGGAAGTTGCATTGAGCTGAGATTGCACCACTGCACTCTAGCCTGGGTGACCAAGAGAGACTTTGTCTCAAAAAAAAAACAGGATCTGTAACTTTTAAACCATCAGAAGAAAATTCTGATGGAATATAATAATGGGAGAGAGAAAAATTTAAAAATGCAGTACTACAGAAGCTGTTAGACTTAATAATTAATATAGCAATAATTACAGTGAATAAATGGGCTAAATCTAACAAAAGTCTCTTGATGTTTATATTTTATGTTTGAATATTTATATATTTAATTATAAATGTTATAAAGCAACAATATGCTGTCTCAAAACACACGATATAGAGAAGTTAAAGAATAAAAGCATGACAGTCTAACAGGAAAAGCAAGCTAGTGTAGGAATTTTAATGCATGACAAGATAGAATTTAAAGCTAAAGGGAAGAAAAGGAATAAGGGAAAAATGTATACTGGTGGAATAATAGAACACGAAGATATGTTTATCATAAATACATATGCCACCTAATGATACAATCTAAAAATAGATCAAGCAACAATAAACAATAGTACAAGACAGCAGATAAATCAAAAAATGTAGCTGGAGATTTTAACAAAACCCTTGAAGAAACTAATGGATCAAGCAGAAAGAAAAATCAGGTGTCCTAATGCTTAATAAATAATGGTAAGTTTTAACTATAAATTTGTATGTAATTTTACAATTGACACAGAGATTATGCCTTATTTCCTAATACATATAGGAGAAGTAGACTAAAGTATTAGACCACAAAAGAAACTTTAGTAAATTCCGGAATACTGTGACCATAATACAACAAAATTAGAAATCAAAAGAGTGGAGGAGAACTTCAAGGAGGATATAGTCGGTCATGGCATGCCGAAATTCTCACAGCTACAACTATTTTTTTTTAAATACACATCAAAGGACATATTTTAAAATACATTTGAGAGTTACAGCCAAGCGCAGTGGCTTACGCCTGTAATTCCAGCACTTTGGGAGGCTGAGGTGGGTGGATCGCTTGAGGTCAGGAGTTCGAGATCAGCCCGGCCAACATGGCGAAACCCTGTCTCTACTAAAAATGCAAAAATTAGCCAGGCATGGTGGTACCTGCCTGTAGTGCCAGCTGCTCAGGAGGCTGAGACACAAGAATCGCTTGAACCTGTGAGGCGGAGGTTACAGTGAGTCAAGATCGCGCCACTGCACTCCAGCTTAGGCAACAGAGTGAGACCCTGTCTCCAAAAATAATTAATAAAATGAAATAAAGTAAAATGTATTAGAGAGCTATGAATAAAAGCAATTATAACCATGAAAATTAAAATCCAGAGGGTAGAGTCCTTCCAAGGAGAGCCATTAACCATTTCCAGGTAATTTCTTCTTTTGGAGCATTTGCAAATTCTGCATATGAAATGAAACTTTGGATTGTCCTGAGCAGAGGAAACTTACCAGGAGAAAGAGAAACTGGCAGAACTTTGGGTAATCACGTGGGAATGGCATTATATATTGAAAACTAGAAGAGACCAAACACAAGGCTGGTTCATCCCATGAGATACATAATGAGTTCTCCATTGACACAGGAGATTGTTAGGCTTGACTGTAAAGGTACAGTAAAATCTCATATATTTTTACCTTGCTATGGTGACAAAATCCTGGGGAGGGGAGCCTGCATCAAACCTAAAACTGATCGCTCTTGTACCCCATATATACTTACCTGATTTTGAGTTAGATATCCAAAAATGCAGAAAAATATGACTAATAAGACAAAAAATAGCAGCAGACATACCAATTATCCAAATAAATACTAAATTACCATTACATTGCATTGATGTGGGGAAAAAAAATAGTATTTTAAAAGAGAGGTTTCATTGGCTCACAGTTTTGAAGACTGTATAAGCATGATGCTGGCATCTGCCTGGCTTCTGTGGAGGGCTCAGGGAGCTTTTACTTATGGTAGAAGGAGAAGCAGGAGCAGGCAAACCACATGGCAAGAGCAAGAGCAATAGGAGTGGGGGAAGTACCATACACTTTTTAAACAACTAAATTTCATGATAACTCACTCACCAGTGAGGATATCACCAAGTGGATGGTGTTAAACCATTAATAAGAAATCCGCCTTTGTTGGCCGGGCGCGGTGGCTCAAGCCTGTAATCCCAGCACTTTGGGAGGCCGAGGCGGGTGGATCACGAGGTCAGGAGATCGAGACTATCCTGGCTAACATGGTGAAACCCCGTCTCTACTAAAAATACAAAAAACTAGCCGGGCGTGGTGGCGGGCGCCTGTAGTCTCAGCTACTTGGGAGGCTGAGGCGGGAGAATGGCGTGAACCCGGGAGGCGGAGCTTGCAGTGAGCCGAGATCACGCCACTGCACTCCAGCCTGGGAGACACAGCGAGACTCTGTCTCAAAAAAAAAAAAAAAAAAAAAAGAAATCCGCCTTTGTGGTCCAATCACCTCCCACCAGGCCTACCTCCAACTTAGAGATTACAGTTAAACATGAGATTTGGGGGGACAAATATCAAAATTATGTCAATCATCCCTGGCCCCCCAAACTTCATGTTCTTCTCACATTGCTAAATATAATAATGCCTCCCCAATAGTCTGCAAAAGTCTTAACTCATTCCAGCATTAACTCAAAAGTTCCAGGTCAAGTGTCTTCTACCTATGAGCCTGTAAAATCAAAACAAATTATTTACTTCCAAGATACAGTGGGGATACAGACATTGGGTAAACATTCCCATTCCAAAAGGGAGAAAATGCCCAAAAGAAAGGAGCTACAGGCCCTTCACAAGTGTGAAATCCAGCAGGCCCATCATTAAAACTCTAACATAATGTCCTTTGACTCCGTGTCCTATTTCCAGGGCACACTGATATGAGGGGTGGACTCCCAAGACCTTGGTCACCTCTACCCAATGGAGCTTTGCAGGATTTAGCCCGCTTCCATGGGTTGAAGTCAAGTGTCTGTGGCTTTTCCAAATGAAGGGTGAAAGCCTCCAGTGGA
This sequence comes from Macaca fascicularis, assembly GCF_037993035.2. NCBI lineage: Eukaryota > Metazoa > Chordata > Mammalia > Primates > Cercopithecidae > Macaca > Macaca fascicularis. The sequence goes on from NC_088385.1 coordinate 95,140,981, forward strand.
TCAACCATTTTCAGGCCTGGAAGACACTGGTCTTCTTCCCTTCCCACAGTTTCACTAAGCAGTGTCCCAAGTGAAAATTTTGGGTGGGGCCTCCAACCCCACATTTCCACTCTGTACTACCTTAGTAGAAGTTCTCTGTGAGGGCTCCACCCATGCAACAGGCATCTGCCAGGACCCCGTGGTTTTCCATACTGATGTGGTTTGGCTGGGAGGTAATTGAATCATGGGGGTGAGTCTGTCCTGTGCTGTTCTCATCACAGTGAATACATTTCATGAGATCTAATGATTATATAAGGAGAAGTTCCCCTACACAAGCTCTATTCTCTTGTCTGCCACCATGTGAGATGTGCCTTTCATCTCCCGCCATGATTGTGAGGCCTCCCCAGCCATGTGGAACCGTAAGTCCATTAAACCTCTTTCTTTTGTAAATTGCCCAGTCTCAAGTATGTCTTTATCAGCACTGTTAAAATAGACTAATACAGTAAACTGGTACCAGTAGAGTGGGGTGCTGCTAAAAAGATACCCAAAGATGTGGAAGCAAGTTTAGAACTGGGTAACGGGCAGAGGTTGGAACAGTTTGGAGGGCTCAGAAGATGGGAAAATGTGGGAAAGTTTGGAACTCCCTAGAGGTTTGTTGAATGACTTTGACCAAAATGCTGATAATGATATGAGCAATGAAATCCAGGCTGAAGATGTCTCAGATGGAGATGAGGAACTTGTTGGGAACTGGAGCAAATGTGACTCTTATTATGTTTTAACAAAGAGACTGGAGGCATTTTTCCCCTGCCCTAGAGAACTGTGGAACTTTGAACTTGAGAAAGATGATTTGGGGTATCTGGCAGAAGAACTAAGCAGCAAAGCATTCAAGAGGTGATTTGGGTGTTGTTAAAGGCATTTAGTTTTTAAAGTGAAAAAGAGCATACACATTGGGAAAATTTGCAGCCTGACAATGTAGTAGAAAAGAAAATTCCATTTTCTGAGGAGAAATTCAACCCAACTGCAGAAACTTACATAAGTAACGAGGAGCCAAATTAATCCCCAAGATAATGGGGAAAATGTCTCCAGGGCATGTCAGAGGTCTTCACGGCAGCCCTTCCCATGACAGGTCTGAAGGTCTAGGGGAAAAAAAAATGGTTTAGTAGGCCAAGCCCAGGGTGTCTGTGCTGTGTGTAGCCTAGGGACTTCATGTCCTGTGTTCCAGCCACTCCAGCCATGACTAAAAGGGATCAAGGTACAGCTCGGGCTATGGCTTCAGAGGCTACAAGCCCCAAGCCTTCACAGCTTTCACATGTTGTTCAGTCCGCAGATACACAGAAGTCAAGAATTGAGGTTTGGGAACCTCCGCCTAGATTTCAGAAGATGTATGGAAATGCCTGGATGCCCAGGCAGGTTTGTTGCAGGGGCAGGGCCCTCATGGAGAACCTCTGCTAGGGCAGGACAGAAGGGCAGAAGGGAAATGTGGGGTTGGAGCCTCCACACACAGTCCCTACTGGGGCACTGCCTAGTGGAGCTGTGAGAAGAGGGCCACCATCCTCCAGAACCCAGAATGGTAGATCTACTGACAGTTTGCATTGTGCACCTGAAAAAGCTGTGGACACTCAACACCAGCCCATGAAAGCAGCCAGGAAGGAGGCTGTACCCTGAAAAGCCACAGAGGCAGAGCTGCCCAGGACCATGGGAACCCACCTCTTGCATCAGTGTGACCTGGATGTGAGACATGGAGTCAAAGGAGATCATTCTGGAGCTTTAAGATTTGACTGCCCCGCTGGATTTTGGACTTGCATGAGGCCTTTAGCCCCTTTGTTTTGGCCAATATCTCCCATTTGGAATGGCTGTATTTACCCAATCCCTGTAGCCCCATTGTATCTAGGAAGTAACTAACTTACTTTTGATTTTACAGGCTCATAGGGGGAAGAGACTTGTCTCAGATAAGACTTTGGACTGTAGACTTTTCAGTTAGTTCTGGAACGAGCTAAGACTTTGAAAGACTGTTGGGAGGGCATGATTATTTTGAAATGTGAGGATAAGAGATTTGGGAGGGGCCAGGGTAGAATGATATGGTTTTGCTGTCTCCCCACCCAAATCTCATCTTGAATTCCCAAATGCTGTGGGATGGACCCTGTGGGAGGTAATTGAATCATGGGTTTTTTTTTTTTGTTTTTTTTGTTTTGTTTTGTTTTGTTTTTTGCTGTTCTCTTGATAGTGAATAAGTCTGACGAGATCTGATGATTACACAAGGGGAATTTCCCTGCAAGAGCTCTCTTCTCTCGTCTGCTGCCATGTGAGATGTGCCTTTCACCTGCCGCCATGATTGTGAGGCCTCCCACACCACGTGGAACTGTAAGGCCATTAAACCTCTTTGTTTTGTAAATTGTCCAGTCTTGGGTATGCCTTCAGCAGCAGCGTTAAAACAGACTAATATATACATTCTCTGAAATCTAGGTGGAGACTGCCAAGCATCCTCCTCCGTTGCACTCTGCATACTCACAGGCTTGAATTAACACCATGTGAAAGCTACTAAAGTTTACGGCTTATGCCCTCCAGAGTGGTGGCCAGAGCTATGACTAGGACCTCTTGAGCTGTGGCTGGAGCTGCAGCAGCCGAGATGTGAGGAGAAATGACCTGAAGCTGCACAGGACAGCAGGCTCTGGGCCTGTCCCAGGAAACCATATCTTCCTCCTAGGCCTCTGGGCCTATGATGGGAGGAGCTGCCTCATATATCTCTGAAATGTCTTCAAGGCCTTTTTGGCTTTGATGGCTACCAGCACCATTTTCTTGACTACCAGCACCTGGCTGTATTTTAGTCCTGCAAATCTCTTTAGCAAGTGGCTGCTCCTCAGCCCACTTGTATTCCTCTTCTGATAATGCTTTTTCTTTCTCTGCCACATGGCCAAGCTGCAAATTTTCAAAACTTTTATGCTCTGCTCCCCCTGTAAATGTAAACTTCCAACTCTTAAGTCATTTCTTGGCTCCCTTATCTGAGCTAGGCTATTAGAAGCAACCAGGCCAATCTTGAGCACATTGCTGTGTAGAAATTCCTTCTACCAGATACCCTAAGTCCTTACTCTTAAGTCCAAACTTCCACAGGTTCCTAGGCCATGAATACAATGCAGTCAAACTCTTTGCTAAGGCATAACATGTGTGACCTTTGCTCCATTTCTCAATGAGTTCCTCATTTCCATCTGAGACTTTGTCAACCTGAACTTCACAGTTCATATCATTTTTGTCACAGCCATTTAACCAGTCTCTAGGAAGCTCCAAACTTTCCCTCATCTTCTTGTCTTCTTCTGAGTCCTCCAAACACTGCTTGTTACCCAGTTCCAAAGTTTCCACCACATTTTTAGGTATCTTTAAAGCAATGCTCTGTTCCTCGGTACCAATGTTCTGTGTTAAGCCATTCTTACATTGCTATAAGCTATACTTGAGACTTGGGTAATTTATTTTAAAAACAGGTTTAACTGGCTCATGGTTCTGCAGGCTCTGCAAACATGGTGGTGGCATCTGCTTGGCTTCTGTGGAGGCCTAAGGGGACTTTTACTCATGGTGGAATGTGAAGTGGGAACAGGCATGTCATATGGTGAAAGTAGGAGCAAGAAAGGGGGAGAAGTGCCAGACACTTTTAACATCCAGATCTAATGAGAACTCACTCATTATCATGAGGAGAGCACCAAGGGGATTGTGATAAACGTTCATGAGAAATCCATCCCCATGACCCAATCACCTTGCACCAGGCCCACCTCCAACACTGGGAATAATATTTCAACATGAGATATGTGGAACAAATATCCAAACTATATTATGAAACATGAACAAAATGGATTGAAATATATAGAATTTTAGTATAGAATTGAAATCTATAGGAATGAATTAAATGTACATTATTGAACTGAAAAACATATGAAATTAGGCTGACTTAACAGAAGCCTAGAAAGAGCAAAAAATAGAATTAGTAAACTCAAAAACACACCTATACAAACTCAACCAGCTAAAATATAAAGAGAAGAAACATAAAGAAAAGAACAGAATGTAAAAGACACATGTGATAAGTAAAATAATGTAATATTCATTTAAATGAAGTCCCAGAAGAAGAGAATGAGGCAAAAGTAATATTTGGGTCAAAGGAGGGTCTTCAAGATTGCTAACTGGTAGCATTTCATGCTTGTCTCCTCCACTTAGAAGACCAAAAGGGTGTATAGATAGTCAGACTTCAAATACAGTATCCAAGAAAAAGCTCTGCAATTCAACAGAGAAGTGACAGGAAATACTGAAAGCAAGGAAGATGAAAGGAGGTAGCCTGCTTAGCCCAGATTGGCAGGGAGTAAATTCCCAACTCAAAGGGTGAGTGAGAGACTTCCAGCAGCCCACATCCCCACGGCAGAATAGTAAAATCCTGGCCACAGAAGAGTCTCTTGACCCCATCTATCCCTGAAATTAACATAGGGAGCTGCCAGGAGATGACTATAGGATACGATTGCTCCAGGGAGGGATTTGACACCAGGTCCCACAACCTTTCTGTGACCTAAGTGGCTACAGGAAGGTGTCATTTTCAAACCTAGCATTTGGCAGACTGCTCACTCTTCTAGGACAGCATACTGGGACTGAGGTGTTAAAGAAATTCAGGTTGTTGCTGCTGAGACTAGGGCATGATCTGGGAGTGCTTCTGCAGCCAGGGCTGAGAAGTGAGCAAGGGGTTGGTTGTAGCTGCTGGTGCCAGAAGTGAGTGCTTCCAGGACCGACAGCATGATGCAGATGGGTGTGAGTTGCAACTGAGATTTGGTTACAAGATGGGTGTGGGTTTCTGCAGCCAGGGCTAAGGTGCAAGCTTAACAGGATATGCCACCCCCAGGGTTGGAGGGGTGAGCCCCTCTGGGAATGGGGCACAAGAGAGATGCATTTTTCTCACCTTGAGGCCCACGCTGTGGCCATCAAGGCCAACCACACACTCTCTACTATTTGCATGGTAGTGACTGTCTCTTCACTCAAACACTCCAGGAAGGGCCTGAGGATCATCAGACCCCCACCAACTACAACTGGTACCTGCTCTAACTATTGAGGGGACCTGAACACAAGTCCACCCAGCCCACATTCACCCCACCTCTGAGACAGTGCACATAATCTGGGGTCCTGGAGATTGCACAATCCAATTCACCAACGTGGGCATCTGAGCATTTCTCTCAGGAACTGAAGAATGGGCTAAACTCGTGGCCACTACCACTTAAGCTGTCACCTACCTGCAAATGCCACCTGCAGGCCTGGAAAGGGCCTGTGCAGCTCATTGCAGCCAACACCAACATCAATGCACACCACTCTGGACCCAGAGAATCATCCTACCACTGCTATTGTCATTGCCTATGCCACATTGGATACCTCAGGGTCCAAGAACCCATCCACCTGCCCAGTCAACCACTGTCACTACAAGCATCTGAGAAAGACACCCGGAAGCCAAAGAATCAGCCTGCCAGTAACCACCAACACAGATGACAGCATATGCCACCTTGGGGCACAAATTAGTCATACTCAGACCACCACTGCCACCACTAGGGCCTGAAGACAGGCACAACTGGCATCCCAGTAACCAGGACAACTTCCGCTAATAACTGCACCCTAAAAAACTGAGAAAATCACAGACACCACTAATGCCCTTTGCCACTAAAGAAAACATACAGAGACTACATTAATACATGCACCTAGGATCAAAGTCAAAGTGCCTTACTGTATTAGTCTGTTTTTGCATTGCTATAAATACCTGAGGCTGGGTAATTTATAAAGCAAAGAGGTTTAATTGGCTTATGGTTCTACAGATTGTACAGGAAACATGCTGCCAGCATCTGCTCAGCTTCTGGTGAAACCTCAGAAAGATTTTACTAATGGCAAAAGGTAAAACGTGAGCAGGCACATCACATGGCAAGAGCAGAAGCAAGAGAGAGAGGGGGAAGTGCCACACTCTTTTAAACAACCAGATGTCTCGTGAACTCAGAACAAGAACTCACTCACTATAGCAAGGATAGCACCAAGCCATTCCCACCTCCAACATTGGGGATTACATTTTAATATGAGATTTGGAGAGGACAAGCAACCAAACTGTATTACCTACCTAACCAACATCATGGGATACATGTCAGAAAAACACCCTCCTTCTGTACAAAAGTAAACTCAAATTTGGAAGAAGCAACTATCACACCTGTATTATTCAGGGTTCTCTAGAGGGACAGAATTACTAGGATACATGTGTCTCAGAGCCAGTGTCCAGTAGTCCCTGAAATGTTTGAACATTTCCCTTTACCCAGTGCACATTTACCCTGGGAAAAGGCTACAGGTCTCCTTAGGGAAGGATGGGAGAAAGATTCACTGCATAAATTGTCGGTAATGTAATGGTGTCTTCCCTCAAGGGGACCAGGTTTCCCCTTCATTCAAGGGGTTCTGGGTCTGTAAACTGGCTCAAGTCTGGAAATTGATTGAGGGGCCATGATTCTCTCTTTTTATAATTCAAAGTAGTCTTTTGTTCGCTTGACATAGAAGTTTTCTGCTTGTGTAAATTAAGTAGGAATGCAGTAGGCTTCCTATCAATTTCACTTCTAGGAACACTGATTAATTCACCAACACCAGAGCTCTACACAAGTTAAAATATTCTAATGGCCACTTTGCTTCTGCTGTCCATTACGGTAACTATGCCCACCTTGCCTTTGACGGTTGAGTGCCTCCACTTGGCCCCTGCCACCTATGGACCCAATTATTCTCATTGTATTTAAATTTTGTAGTTAAGCGACTGTGGTTCCCACCCTTAGATCTGACACACAGAGAAGAGCAATTACAGGGCTCTTCAAAGATGCAGGTGTTGCCCTCACAAATCTATTTCAGAAAGCATTGGTGAATTAGGAGAGTCAAGTGCATTTGTTTTGCATAACTCTCTAAACAGTTCATGCCAAGGACTATTAGTGTTATCCATACTCTTAGAAGTAGAGTCCTTAGCATTTTTGAGTCTAATCATATTAAGCAGCCCCAAAACCATTGAGAAAACTCTATCTTTAATTTTCTGTTCCTCTAGAACCACTCCTGGTACCAAAATCAGTATTAGTCAGGGTTCTACAGAGGGACAGAGCTAATAGGATATATATATATGTATATCATATATATATCTCATATATATCATATATAAATGATATATATAAAGGGGAGTTTATTAAATATTAACTTACACTATCACAAGGTCCCACAATAGGCTGTCTGCATGCTGAGGAGAAAGGAGAGCCACTCCAAGCCCCAAAACTTAAGAACTTGGAGTCCAATGTTCAAAGGCAGGAAGCATCCAGCATGGGAGAAAGATGTAGGCTGGGAGGCCAGGCCAGTCTCTCCTCACATTTTTCTGCCTGCTTTATATTTGCTGGCAGCTGATTAGATTGTGTGCACCGGATTAAGAGTGGATCTGCCTTCACAAGCCCACTAACTCAAACATTAATCTTTTTTGCCAACACCTTCACAGACGCACCCAGGATCAATACTTTGTATTCTTCAATCCAATCAAGTTGACACTCAGTATTATCTATCACACACCAGATGCATAAATATCAACATAAGGACAAAGAAGTCATGAAAAAGCAAGTAACTATGGCTCCTCCAAAGGAACACAATAATTTACCCGAAATAGATACTTTTCTTTTAAAAAAAAATCCTTTTTTTTTTTTTTTACTTTTCTTTTTTTACTGTGGATCATCTTGCTCTAATCAGAAATACATCTTAATTTTAAAAAAATTAAAATCTCAAGTAAACAATTCAAAGTGTTAATTTTACAGAAGTGCAGTGAGATGCAAGAGAATTCTAAAAAACAATACAAAGAAATCAGGAAAATAATTGAGGATATAAATGAGAAATTTATGAAAAAGATGTATATTCTTAATAGAACCAAATAGAAAGTCTGGAACTGAGGAATTCATTAAAGGAAATGCACAATACATTTGAAAGCTCCAGAAATAGACTAGATCAGGCAGAAGAAAGAATCTCAGAATTTAAAGACAGGTCTTTTGAAATAACTCAGTCAGACATATATAAAGACAAAAAGTATAAACAATATGAACAAAGCCTTCATGACATTTGGAACAACATAAAGCAACCACATATTTGAATAATCAATAGCCCTGAGGTCAAAAAGACAAAGAATTATAAAATCTATTTAACAAAATAATAGATGAAAACTTCCTAATGTTAGCAAGAGATTTACACAAATACAAGAAGCTCAGCCATTGCCAAGAATATACAATGCAAAAATGTGCTCTCCACAGTACATTCTAGGCCTACTGTCTAAAGTCAAAGATAGCAATTCCCAAAAACAACAAGAGAAAAGTGTGTCTACATATATATAAAAGGAATTCCATCAAACTAACAGCAAATTTCTCAACACAAACCTTCTGGCCAGAAGGAAAGGGTATGATATATTCAAAGTGCTGAAAGAAGAAGAAGAAGAAAAAAAAAAAAACCTGTCAGTCAAGAATATTAGATACAGCAAAATCATCCTTTATATAAATGAGAAAAAAATACAGTATTTCTGAGACAAGCAAATGCTGAGGGAATTTGTTGCCACTAGACTGGCTCTACAAGAAATGATCAAGGGAGACCTAAATCTGGAAGAGAAAGAACAACATTTACCAACATTAAAATACAAAAATTTATAAAACTCACTAGTTTTTTTTAACCATTATACTTTATATTCTAGGGTACATGTGTACAACGTGCAGGTTTGTTACATAAGTAAACATGTGCCATATTGGTGTGCTGAACCCATTAACTTGTCATTTACATTAGGTATATATCCTAATGCTATCCTTCCTCCTTCTCCCCACCCCACAAAGGGCCCCGGTGTGTGATGTTCCCCTTCCTGTGTCCAAGAGTTCTCATTATTCAATTCCCTCCTATGAGTGAGAACATGTAGTGTTTGGTTTTCTGTTCTTACGATAGTTTGCTGAGAATGATGGTTTCCAGTTGCATCCATGTCCCTACAAAGGACACAAACTCATCCTTTTTTATGGTTGCATAGTATTCCATGGTTTATATGTGCCATATTTTCTTAATCCAATCTGTCATTGATGGATATTTGGGTTGGTTCCAAGTCTTTGCTGTTGTGAATAGTGCTGCAATAAACATACGTGTGCATGTGTCTTTATAGCAGCATGATTCATAATCCTTTGGGTATATACCCAGTAATGGGATGGCTGGGTCAAATGGTATTTCTAGTTCTAGATCCTTGAGGAATCACCACACTGTCTTCCACAATGGTTGCACTAGTTTACAGTCCCATCAACAGTGTAAAAGTGTTCCTATTTCTCCACATCCTTTTCAGCACCTGTTGTTTCCTGACTTTTTAATGATCGCCATTCTAACTGGTTGAGATGGTATCTCATTGTGGTTTTGATTTGCATTTCTCTGATGGCTAGTGATGATGAGCATTTTTTCATGTGTCTGTTGGCTGCACAGATGTCTTCTTTGAAGAAGAGTCTATTCATATCCTTTGCCCACTTTTTGATGGGGTTGTTTTTTTCTTGTAAATTTGTTTGAGTTCTTTGTAGGTTCTGGATATTAGCCCTTTGTCAGATGAGTAGATTGTAAAAATTTTCTCCCATTCTGTAGGTTGCCTGTTCACTCTGATGGTAGTTTCTTTTGCTGTGCAGAAGGTCATTAGTTTAATTAGATACCATTTGTCACTTTTGGCTTTTGTTGCCATTGCTTTTGGTGTTTTTGACATGAAGTCCTTGCCCATGCCTATGTCCTGAATGATATTGCCTAGGTTTTCTTCTAGGGTTTTTATGGTTTTAGGTTAACATTTAAGTCTGTAATCCATCTTGAATTAATTTTTTTATAAGGGGTAAGGAAGAGATCCAGTTTCATTTTTCTACTTATGGCTAGCCAGGTGTTCCCAGCACCATTTATTAAATAGGGAATCCTTAACCCATTTCTTGTTTTTCTCAGGTTTGTCAAAGATCAGATGGTTGTAGATGTGTGGTATTATTTCTGAGGGCTCTGTTCTGTTCCAATGGTCTATATGTCTGTTTTGGTACCAGTACCATGCTGTTTTGGTTACTGTAACCTTGTAGTATACTTTGAAGTCAGGTAGCCTGATGCCTCCAGCTCTGTTCTTTTGGCTTCAGATTGTCTTGGCAATGCAGACTCTTTTTGGTTCCACATGAACTTTAGTTTTTGTCAATTCTGTGAGAAAGTTATTGGTAGCTTAATGGGGATGGCATGGAATCTATAAATTACCTTGGGCAATATGGCCATTTTCACAATATTGATTCTTCCTGTCCATGAGCACGGAATGTTCTTCCATTTGTTTGTGTCCTCTTTATTTCACTGGGCAGTGATTCATAGTTCTCCTTGAAGAGGTCCTTCACATCCCTTGTAAGTTGTATTCCTAGGTATTTTATACTCTTTGAAGCAGTTGTGAATTGGAGTTCATTTGTGATTTGGCTCTCTGTTTTTCTGTTATTTGTGTATAAGAATGCTTGTGATTTTTGCACACTGATTTTGTATCCTGAGACTTTGCTGAAGTTACTTATCAGCTTAAGGAGATTTTGGGCTGAGACAATAGGGTTTTCCAAATATACAATCATTTCATCTGCAAACATGACAATTTTACTTCCTCTTTTCCTAATTGAATACCCTTTACTTCTTTCTCTTGCCTGATTGCCCTGGCCAGAACTTCCAACACTATGTTGAATAGGAGTGGTGAGAGAGGGCATCCCTGTTTGGTGCCAGTTTTGAAAGGGAATGCCTCCAGTTATTGCCCATTCAGTATGATATTGGCTGTGATTGTCATAAATAGCTCTTATTATTTTGAGATACGTTCTATCAATACCGAATTTATTGAGTGTTTTTAGCATGAAGGGCTGTTGAATTTGTCAAAAGCCTTTTCTGCATCTATTGAGATAATCATGTGACTTTTGTCTTTGGTTCTGTTTGTATGCTGGATTACATTTATTGATTTGTGTATGTTGAACCAGCCTTGCATCCCAGGGATGAAGCCCACTTGATTATGGTGGATAATCTTCTTGATGTGCTGCTGGATTCAGTTTGCCAGTATTTTATTGAGGATTTTTGCATTAATGTTCATCAGGGATATTGGTCTAAAATTCTCTTTTTTTGTTGTGTCTCTGCCAGGCTTTGGTATCAGGATGATGTTGGCCTCATAAAAAGAGTTAGGGAGGATTCCCTCTTTTTCTATTGATTGGAATAATTTCAGAAGGGATGGTAACAACTCCTTCTTGTACCCTTGGTAGAATTTGGCTGTGAATTCGTCTGGTCTTGGACTTTTATTGGTTGGTAGGCTATTAATTATTGCTTCAGTTTCAGGGCCTGCTATTAGTCTATTCAGGGATTCAAATTCTTCCTGGTTTAATCTTGGGAGAGTGTAAGTGTCCAGGAAATTATCCATTCCTTCTAGGTTTCATAGTTTATTTGCTTAGAGGAGTTTATAATATTCTCTGATGGTAGTTTGTATTTCTGTGGGATTGGTAGTTATATCCCCTGTATCATTTTTTATTGCATCTATTTGATTCTTCTCTCTTTTCTTCTTTATTAGTCTTGCTAGCAGTCTATCAATTTTGTTGATTTAAAAAAAAAAAAAAACAGTGCCTGGATTCGTTGATTTTTTGGAGGGTGTTTTGTGTCTCGGTCTCCTTCAGTTCTGCTCTGATCTTAGTTATTTCTTGCCTTCTGCTAACTTTTGAATGTGTTTGCTCTTGCTTCTCTAGTTCTTTTAATTATGATGTTAGGGTGTCAATTTTAGACCTTTCCTGCTTTCTCTTGCGGGCATTTAGTGTTATAAATTTTCCTCTACACACTGCTTTAAATATGTCCCAGAGATTCTGGTATGTTGTATCTTTGTTCTCATTGGTTTCAAAGAACATCTTCATTTCTGCCTTCATTTCGTTATGTACCCAGTAGTCATTCAGCAGCAGGGTGTTCAGTTTCCATGTAGTTGAGCAGTTTTGATTGAGTTTCTTAGTCCTGAATTCTGGTTTGATTGCACTGTGGTCTGAGAGAAAGTTTGTCATAATTTCTATTCTTTTACATTTGCTGAGGAGTGCTTTACTTCCAACTATGTGGTCAGTTTTGAAATAAGTGCAATGTGGTGCTGAGAAGAATGTATATTCTGTTGATTTGGGGTGGAAAGTTCTGTAGATGTCTATTAGGTCCGCTTGGTGCAGAGTTGAGTTCAATTCCTGGATATCCTTGTTAGCTTTCTGTCTCATTGATCTGTCTAATGTTGACAATTGGGTGTTGAAGTCTCCCATTATTATTGTATGGGAGTCTAAGTCTCTGTGTAAGACTCTAAGGACTTGCTTTTTGAATCTGGGTGCTCCTGTATTGGGTGCATATATATTTAGGATAGTTAGCTCTTCCTGATTAATTGATCCCTTTACTATTATGTAATGGCCTTCTTTATCTCTTTTGATCTTTGATGGTTTAAACTCTGTTTTATCAGAGAGTACGATTGAAACCCCTGCTTTTTTGTTGTTTTTCATTTGCTTGGTAGATCTTCCTCCATCCCTTTATTTTGAGCCTATGTGTGTCTCTGCATGTGAGATGGGTCTCCTGATCCAGCAAACTGATGGGTCTTGACCCTTTATCCAATTTGCCAGTCTGTGTCTTTTAATTGAACCATTTAGTCCATTTACATTTAAGGTTAATATTGTTATGTGTGAAATTGATCCTGTCATTATGATATTAGCTAGTTATTTTACTTGCTAGTTGATGCAGTTTCTTCCTAGCATTGATGGTCTTCACCTTTTGGCATGTTTTTGCAATGGCTGGTACCTGTTGTTCCTTTCTGTGTTTAGTGTTTCCTTCAGATTCTCTTGTAGGGCAGGCCTGGTGGTGACAAAATCTCTCAGCATTTGCTTGTCTTTAAAGGATTTTATTTCTCCTTCACTTATGAAACTTAGTTTATCTGGATATGAAATTCTGGATTGAAAATTCTTTTCCTTAAGAATGTTGATTATTGGTCCCCACTCTCTTCTGGCTTGTAGAGTTTCTGCCAAGAGATCCACTGTTAGTCTGATGGGCTTCCCTTTGAGGGGAACCCAACCTGTCTCTCTGGCTGCCCTTAACATTTTTTCCTTCATTTCAACTTTGGTGAATCTGACAATTATGTGTCTTGGAGTTGCTCTTCTCGAGGAGTATCTTTGTGATGTTCTCTGTGTGTCCTGAATTTGAATGTTGGCCTGCCTTACTAGGTTGGGCAAGTTCTCCTGAATGATATCCCGCAGAGTGTTTTCCAACTTGGTTCCATTTTCCCTGTCACTTTCAGGCACACCAATCAGACGTAGATTTGGTCTTTTCACATAATTCCATATTTATCGGAGGCTTTGTTTATTTCTTTTTACTCTTTTTCTCTACACTTCTCTTCTCACTTCATTTCATTCATTTGATCTTCAATCACTGATAGTCTTTCTTCCAGTTGATCTAGTCAGTTACTGAAGCTTGTGCCTTTGTCATGTAGTTCTCATGTCATGGTTTTTATCTCTATCAGTTCTTTTAATGTCTTCTCTGCGTTGATTATTCTAGTTATCCATTCATCCATTCTTTTTTCAAGGTTTTTAATTTCTTTGCACTGGTTACATAGTTCCTCCTTTAGCTCTGACAAGTTTGATCGACTGAAGCCTTCTTCTCTCAACTCGTCAAAGTCATTCTCCGTCCAGCTTTGTTCTGTTGCTGGCAAGGAGCTGCGTTACTTTGGAGGGGGAGATGCGCTCTGAGTTTTTGAATTTTCAGCTTTTCTGCACTGCTTTTTCCCCATCTTTGTGGTTTTATCTGCCTTTGGTCTTTGATGATGGTGATGTACTGATGGGTTTTTGGTGTGGGTGTCCTTTCTGTTTGTTAGTTTTCCTTCTAACAGTCAGGACCCTCAGCTGCAGATCTGTTGGAGTTTGCTTGAGGTCCACTCCAGACCCTGTTTGCCTGGTTATCAGCAGCGGAGGCTGCAGAAGATAGAATATTCCTGAACAGCAAGTGTTGCTGTCTGATCCTTGCTCTGGAATTTTCGTCTCAGGGGTGTACCCAGCCATGTGAGATGTGAGTGGTTGGTCTGTACCTCAGTTGAAAATGCAGAAATCACCTGTCTTCTGTGTCACTCACACTGAGAGCTGGAGGCTGGAGCTGTTCCTATTCAGCCATCTTGGCGGCCCCCGCGGTTTTTGTATTTTTAAATGATTCTGTGTTTAATGGTTCTATAAGTTCCTACATAATAATCTCAATTTTTCCTCTTGACTTGTAAAACCTAAAATGCTTACTGTATGGCCCTTAAAGAAAATGTTTATAATTGTACATGTTTATGGTGGTATATGTAATGTTTCAATAATCATATGAATATATGTGTAATGATAAAACCAGGGTAGTTGACATATCCATCGCCTCAAACCTTTGTCACTTCTCTGTTGTGATAAATTTCAAGGTCTTTATTTTTAATTTTTTGATAAATTTCTTGCTCTTTTCCATAATGATTGTTCTAACTTACATTTCTATCAACAGTGTTCAATGGTTCCTTTATCTCCATATCTTTGACAACAATTATCTTTGGTCTTTTTGTTAATATACTATTGACAGATGTGAGCTATTTCATTGTTTTTTGTTGTTGTTGTTTTTTTTTTTTTTTTTTTTTTTTTGAGACAGAGTCTCGCTTTGTTGCCCAGGCTGGAGTGCAGTGGCCGGATCTCGGCTCACTGCAAGCTCTGCCTCCTGGGTTTGCACCATTCTCCTGCCTCAGCCTCCCGAGTAGCTGGGACTACAGGCACCACCACCACGCCCGGCTAATTTTTTTTTTTTTTTTTTGTATTTTTAGTAGAGACGGGGTTTCACTGTGTTAGCCAGATGGTCTTGATCTCCTGACCTCGTGATCTGCCCGCTTCGGCCTCCCATAGTGCTGGGATTACAGGCGTGAGCCACCGCGCCCGACCCTTCATTGTGGTTTTAATGTGTATTTTCCTGATGATTGGTTTTGTTGAGCATTTTAAAAATATACTTATTAGTCATTGTATGTTTTCTTTTGATAAATGTCTATTCAGGTATTTTGCCCATTTTTCAATCAAGTTATTTTATTCTTATCAAGTTGTTTGAGCTCCTTACATATTTTGGATATTAACCTCTTATCAAATGTACAATTTGCAAATATTTTCTGCCATTCTGTAGGTTCTCTCTTCATTCTGTTGATTGTTTTCTTTGCTATACATAACCCTTTTCATTTGCTATAACCCCATTTGTCTGTGTTTGTTTTTGTTCCCTGTGTCTTAATGGTCATATTAAAAAGTCACTGCTCAGATTAATGTCAAGGAGGTTTTCCCCTATGTTTTCTTATTATAGTTTTATATTTTTGGGTTTCACATTTATACTTTAGTCCATTTTAATTGAGTTTTACATATGGTGTGAAATAAGAGTCTAATTTTACTCTTCTGCATGTGAATATCTGATTTTGTCAATATAACTTATTGAAGAGACTGTTCTTTCTCCATTGTGTGTTCTTGGCAACTTTGTTGAGTACTAGTTGGCTGTAAATGTGTGTATTTATTTCTAGGCTCTCTGTTCTGTTCCATTGGTCAATGTGTCTGTTGTTATACAAGTACCATGCTCTTTTGGTTACCATAGTTATGTAATATATTTTGAAGTCAGGTATTGTGATACCTCCACCTTTGCTCTTTTAGCTTAAGTTTACTTTGGCTATATGATGTATTTTCTGTTTCTGTATAAATTTTAGGACTCTTTTTTTCTATTTTTTGTGAATAATGTCAACTGTGTGTTGATAAAAATTGAATTGACTCTTGTATTAATCTATTCTTACACTGCTACAAAGACACTGCCTGAGACTGAATAATTCATAAATAAAAGAGATTTAACTGGCTTACAGTTCTGCATGGCTGGGAGGACTCAAAAAACTTACGATCATGGCAGAAGGGGAAGCAGGTACCTTCATCACAAGGTGGCAGGAAAGACAATAATAAATGGTGAAGTGCCCCTTCAAAAGCCATCAGATCTCAAGAGACCTCACTCATTATATGAAAACAGTATGGGGAAAACTGCCTCCATGATACAGATCCCTCCTTTGATACATTGACATTGTAAAGATTACAATTCAAGATGAGATTTAGGTGGGGACACAGCCAAACCATATCAACTCTTTAGATCATTTTGGGTAGTATGGACATTTTAGCAATAATAATTTTTCAAATCCATGAACATGAGTTATCTTTCCATTTGTTTGTGTCTATTTCAATTTATTTTATTATGTTCAACAGGATTCAATGTGAAGCTCTTTTAGCTCGTTGGCTAAATTTATCCTAAGTATTTATTATTTTTTGTAGCTATTTAAAATAAAACTATTTTCTTGATTTCTTTTTCAGATAATTTGCTGTTAGTGTATAAAAACTCCACTGCTTTTGTATGCTTAATTTTTTATGTTGAAACTACTAAATTTGTCAGGTGCAGTGGCTCACACCTGTAATACCAGCACTTTGGCAGGCCGAGGCAGGTGGATCATCTGAGGTCAGGAGTTCAAGACCAGTCTGGTCAACATGGTGAAACCCTGTCTCTACTAAAAATACAAAAATTAGCCAGGTGTGGTGGCTGGTGCCTGGGACCACAGCTACTCAGGATGTTGAGGCAGGAGAATTGCTTGAATCCAGGAGGTGGAGGTTGTAGTGAGCCAAGATCATGTCATTGCACTCCAGCCTGGGCAACAAGAGCAAAATTCCGTCTCAAAAAAAAAAAAAAAAAAAAAAAAGACACTAGTGAATTCACTTACTAGTTCTAACTTTTTTTTTTTTTTTTTTTCATTTTCTTTCATTTCTGAGACAGGGTCTTGCTGGGATACAGGCATGTGCCATCACACTTGAGTAAATTTTTATTTTTTATAGATATGAAGTCTTACTACATTGCTCAGGCTTCCAAGAGTTTTTTGGTGGAGCCTTTGGGTTTTATATGTAAGATCATGTCATTTGCATGAGGATAATCTAATTTCTTCCTTTCCAATTTGGATGCCTATTATATTTTTATCTTCCCTAATTGCTCTGGCTAGCACCTCCATTACTATATTAAATAGAAGTGTCTTTGAAGAAGGGTCCTCATGTTGTTTCAAATCTTAAAGGAAGAACTTTCAACATTTGCACATTGATTATAATATTAGCTGTGGATTTGTCATATATGACCTTTGTTGTGCTGAGGTACATTCATTATATACCTAATTTGTTGATAATTTTTTTTATCTTGAAAGGATTTTGAATCTTGTTAAATGCCATTTCTGCGTCTATTGAAATGATCACACGGTTTTTGTACTTCGTTTTATCAATGAGTTGTATTACATTTTTTGATCTATGTATGATGAACCATCCTTGCATCTCAGGGACAAATCCTACTTGGTCATGATCTTTTTCTTTTCCTTTTCTTTTTTTTTATTTTTTTTTTCCAGAGACAGGATGCTACTCTGTTGCCCAGGTTGGAATGGAGTGGTGCAATAATGGCTCACTGCAGCCTCAACTATCATGGCTCATTGAGCCTCAACTTCATGGACCCAAGTGGTCATCCTAGCTCAGCCTCTCAAAGTGCTGGGATTACAGGTGTGAGCCACCACATCTGACCATGAATAAACTTTATATGTGCTGTTGAATTTGCTTTGCTAATATTTTGTTGATGATTTTTACATTTATGTTTATCAGGGACATTCGGGTGTTGTCTTCTTTTCTTGCAACATCTTTGTTTGGCTTTGGTGTGAAGGTGAGGCTGACCTCTTAATAATTAGTTTGAAACTATTCTTTCCTGTTGAATATTTTAGAAGAGTTTGAAAAGAATTGGTATTATTTCCTTAAGTTTTTGATAGAATACAGCAGTAAAACAATTATGTGCTGGGCTTTTCTTTGATGGGAAACTTTAAAAAATTACTGTTTTAATATCCTTACTCATTGTTGATCTGTTATTTCTTCATATTTTAATTTTGGTACGTTGTGTGTGTCAATACATTTATCTATTTCTTTTAGGTTTTCTAATTTGTTTACATATAATTGTTCATAAATGTCTCTTACAATCCTTTGCATATCTGTTGTATCAGTTGTAATGACTCTTTATTCAGTTCTAATTTTGTCTTTCTTTTTTTCTTAATTAGTTTAGCCAAAGGTTTGTCAATTTTTTTTTATCTTTTCCAAAATCCAATTCTTAATTTTGTTGATCTTTTATGTTGTTTTCATAGTCTCTATTTCATTTATTTCTGCTGTGATGTTTATTATTTCCCTCCTGCTCCTAATTTTGGGCTTAGTCTGTTCTTGTTTTTCTAGTGGCTTTAGAGGCAACAATTGGTTATTTGAGAACTTTCTTCTTTTTTGATGTAGGCATGTATTACAATAAACTTCCTTAGTGGTGCTTTTGCTGTATTTTCTATATCTATGTATGCTGTGTTTCCAGTTTTGTTTGTCTCAAGAAACTCTTTAGTTTATCTTTTAGTTTTTTCATTGACCTGCTATTAGTCAATTCACATGCTACTATGAAGAATTTATAAAGTAATTTATAAAGAAAAGGGATTAAATTCACTCACAGTTTTGTATGTCTGGGGAGGCCTCATGAAACTTACAATAATGGCAGAAGGCACATTTTTGTGTGAAGCAAAGGGGGAAGCCCCTGAAAAAACCATCAGACCTGTGAGAAGTCACTCATTTTCATGAGAACAGCATGGGGAAAACCATCCCCATGATTCAATTAACTCCCCCTAGTCCTGCCCTTGACACATGGAAATTATTACAATTCAAGGTGAGGTTTGGGTGGGGACACAGAGCCAAACCATGCCATTTTGCCCCTGGCCCCTCCCAAGTCTCATGTCCTCACATTTCAAAATGCAATCATGCCTTTTCAGAAGTTCCCCAGAGTTGTAACTCATTCCAGCATTAACTCAAAAGTCCAAGTCCAAAGTCTCATGTGAGACAAGGCAAGTCCTTTCTGCCTATAAGCCTGTTTGTTAAAAAGTAAGTTACTTCCTAGATACAAAAAGGGTACAGGCCCTGGGTAAATATACATATTCCAAATGGGAGAAATTGGCCAACACAAAGGGGCTACAGGCCCCATGCAAGTCTGAAATTCACTAGGACAGTCATCAAACCTTAAAGTTCCAAAATTATCTTCTTTGATTCCATGTCTCACATCAGGTCATGCTGATGCAATAGGTGGGATCCCACAGCCTTGGGTAGCTCTGCCTCTGTGGCTTTACAATGTACGGCCCCATTTTGGCTGCTTTCATGGGCTGGCATTGAGCGCCTGCAGATTTTCCAGGCACATGGTGCAGGATGTCACTGGATCTACCATTTTGTGGTCTGGAGAATGGTGGCCCTCTTCTCACAGTTCCAGTAAGCAGTACCCCAGTAAGAACTCTGAGTGGGGACTCTGACCCCCTATTTTCCTTCTATACTGTCCTAGCAGAGGTTCTCCATGAGGGTCCTGCTCCTGCAGAAAAATTCAGCCTGAACATCCAGTCATTTCCACACATCCTCTGAAATCTGGGTGGAGGTTCCCAAACCTCTCTTCTTATCTTCTGTGCACCCATGTAATACCATGTACCATCAATGCCATGTAAAAGCCAACAAAGTTTGGGGCTTTCACCCTTTGAAGCAATGGTCTGAGCTGTACTTTGGCCCCATTTAACCACAGTTGGAACTGAAACAGATGGAACACAGGGCAATATGTCCCAAGGTCTCACAGAGCAGGGGGCCTTGGGCCTGGCCCAGGAAACAATGTTTCCCTCATAAGCCTCTGAGTCTTGATGGGAGAGGCTGCCATGAAGGTCTCTGACATGCCCTAGAGACATTTTCCCCATTGTCTTGGTGATTCACATTCTGTTCCTTGTTACTTATACAAATTTCTACAGGGGGTTTGTATTTATCCTCAGAAAAATGGGTCTTTCTTTTCTATTGCATCATCAGGCTGCAAATTTTTTGAATTTTTATGCTCTGCTTCCTCTTGAACACTTTGCTGCTTAGAAATTTCTTCCACCTGATACACTAAATCATCTCTCTCAAGTTCAAAGTTCGACAGATCTTTAGGGTAGGGGCAATATGCTGCCAGTCTCTTTGCTAAAGCATAGCAAGAATCATCTTTATTCCAGTTCCCAAAAAGTTTCTCATCTCCATCTTAGACCACCTTACCCTGGACTTTATTGTTCACATCATTATCAGCATTTTGGTCAAAGCCATTCAATCAACAAGTCTCCGGGAAGTTCCAAACTTTCCCACATCTTCCTGTCTTCTGAGCCCTCTAAGTCCCTTGGATGTTTCAAACTTTCCCACATTTTTCTGTATTCTTCTGAGCCCTCCAAACTATTCTAACCTCTGCCTGTTACCTACTTCCAAAGTCACTTCCACATTTTCGGGCATCTTTACAGCAACACCCCACTACTCCCAATTCCAATTTATTGTATTAGTTTATTCTCATGCTACTAAGAAGAAATACCTGAGGCTGGGTAATTTATAAAGAAAATGAAAGATTCTCCCCCAAGGCATGAAAATTTGGGAGGGTGAATAACTCCTCCCTGTGTAGGCCCAGTCCCAATGTACAAGGACACTTGCACCAGCAGTGTGCATCAGCAAGATAGCAAAAGCTGGAAGAGAACTGGCTGGAAGACACTACCCACTGGAGATCGAGAGAGAGAGGCTGTCTGGGTAACAGGTAGCAGTTATGCCAGACTGGGACACTTCCTGTTTACAGGAGACTATAAAACCTGTGCCCCAGCCTCACTTGGGGCTGATGCCATTTTAGGCCTAAACCCGTCTGCAGCCAGGTGCTCATTAAAACAGTGTGTTGCTCCACACCACCTTGTGTTGTTTGTTGGTACATTCTCGGGGTTCAAACCAATCAAGAGCCTTGAATCAGGTGCTGAAACCCGAGAGGGGCTCCAGTCCACGTCCCCTGTGGACCTACTCCTCCACCCCAGAGAGCAGGCCATAGCAGCTGGACAAAGGAAGCTCCTCAGTCTCCAGTGGCCTCTCTGTGCATGCACATTGGTCACTGATCTTACCTACTGGTAAGTTTCCTGGGAGCCTGGTTAACAGAGATAAATCCGCATAGCCTCTCTTGGTTTCTCTGGTCCAAAAATCCAACGTTGGTCCAACAAGGCTCCTCTGACATGTGCGAAGCACTCGCTGATCATCTGGTCTTAGGGGGACACCTCTAAGCTATTTGATCCAGTTCTAGGAACGAAAAAGGCAGCAGTGAGGATTGCTCCTTTTATGTCTCCCTCCGGCCATCCAGGAAGGTCTCCTTTTCCCCATCCTCCCTTTGTTATGGGAAATTCCCTGTCTTCCATTCCAAAGGACAGCCCTCTAGGCTGCCTCATAAAAAACCTGTAAATCTTAGGCCTTGGCAAGATATCCACCCTAAGTGCCTTGTCTTTTTTATTGCAATTCAGTTTGGCCACAGTATGAATCGGATAATGGGTCCACATGACCCACAAATGAAAGAATCAACTTTACAATTTAAACTAACTTAAGCAATTATTGCCGAGGACTGGAAAAATGGGGAGAAATTCCTTATGTTCAGGCCTTTTTTACACTCAGATTACAATCTGACCTCTGCAATTCTTGCTCACCTGTTCAAACCTTCCTCCATTATCGCCACCCTGATCTCCTTTCTCCTCCTGACCCTACCTCTTTTTCCTCGTTTGATCCAGCAGAACGCTGCCTACCCCTCCCAGCCCCTTCCTCTCTCTCTCAACCATCTTCTTTAACTTGCCAAGCCACCTCCTTTTCTTCCCAGCTGCCACCTTCCCAGCAGCCATCTTCTTAGCCACCACCTTCCTAGCTGCCATCCTCCCATCCAGCACCACATCCAAGAGTATCCACTTCTTTTCCTACACTGTCCTCTCCTCAGGACAATTCTAGCACTGCCTGTACCCGTTCTCCTCTCTCATTGCCCTCTCCTGAGGCCTATAAACCCATCCCACCACCTTAAGCCCCTATCTATCCTCCACTGCCTGTTAAGTCAACCCCTCTTCCCCCTTCAAACCCTCAACAGAAACTACTTCCAGGTTCTTCCTTCTCTCCCACCTATACTCACTCAGGTGCCATCTTTGGCCCACGCCCCACCCTTACTTCAATACCTGTGCTAGAGTGCCCCCTTTGGGAAGTAGCAGGAATTGAAAATATTTTTAGAGTTCATGTTACCTTCTCCCTCACTGATATCTCTCAAATTAACAAAAGACTCAGTTCATATCCAGAAGATCCTACCTCTAATATTAGAGTTTCAGTACTTCACCCAGTCTTACAAACTAACTTGGCATGACCTCTACATTATCCTCTCTTCCACCCTCACCCCAGAAGACTGGGACCATATCTGGACCTTAGCTCAGGCACATGCTGATACAATTCCTCACCAGGCTCCTACCCAGCCTACTGGCACAAAGGCAGTCCCCGACCAGGACTCCCACCAGGGTTATCAAGATGGGGCCCCGGACACTGCTATTCAGACCACATGATTGTGTGTCTCCTTGCATGACTCAGAAAGGGTGCCCAGAAAGCAGTAAACTATGAAAAACTTTCGGAAATCACCCAAGGTTGTGACGAAAACCCAGCCCTTTTACTCTCGTTTAACTGGAGCCGTGAGAAAATATGCCAACCTAGACCCAGCCAGCCCAGAAGGAACCACTATTTTAAACGTTCGATTAATCTCCCAATCCACCCTCAATATTTGGCAGAAGCTTCAGAAGCTTGATGATGGCCCTCAAACCACACAATGAGACCTTCTTAATTTAGCCTTCAAAGTCTTTAACAATTGTGATGAGGAAGGTAAAAGGCAAAAACAGGCAGAATTTCAAATGCTTGCCTCCGCCAACAGGGGCCCTGCAGGCCCAAGGGGTCACAGCTCCACGCGGAAGTCTCCTAATAATCCACCTCCACCTGGCACCTGTTTCAAGTGCAGCAATGAAGGCCACTGGTCCAGACAATGCTCTAACCCAGGTAAGCCCATGAGGCCATGCCCCATCTGTGGAGGACCCCACTGGAAGTCATACTATGAGTGGCCTTTGCAAGGACCACCCCCATTTCTCCCTGAGCTGGCAAAACCTCCTACTTGGATCTCATCAGCCTTGCCACTGAAGACTGACGGTGCCCTGGAATGGATGCCCTGGCAACTACCGTCTCTTCATCCAAGCCAAGGGTAACCCTGCTGGTGGCAGGTAGGCCAGTATATTTTTTAAATTGATACCAGGGCAAGCTACTCTGCTTTACCTAATTTTTCAGGACCCACCCAGTCCTCCAAAGTCTCTGTTATGGGTATTGATGGACAAGTCTCCAAACCCCGAGTCACCCCTCTACTCTTCTGCTCCCTTCACACCTTTTCCTTCACTCACTCTTTCTTAGTCCTGTTCTCATGACAAACTCCACTCCTAGGTAGAGACATCCTTTCAAAACTCCACACTACTCTCCACTTCTACGTTCCCCATGGTACACAGCACATCCACCCAGACCCCTCTGGTGCTTCTAGCTTTATTCTACTCCTCCAACCTCACACCCTAAAATATGCAACCTTTCCTTATGCCCCATCCATAGTTAACCCTACTGTTTGGGATACTTCCACACCCTCAGTTGCAAAACACCACACTCCCATCCACATTATCCTTAAAAACCCCACCCAGTTCCTCTCACAGAAGCAGTATCCAATCACCCAAGCAGCTCTTGTAGGCTTAAAGCCTATCATTTTCACCTCCTTGCCAGTCACCTATTCTGCCCAACAAACTCCCCTTTTAACACATCAGTTCTACCTGTTAAAAAGCAAGATGGAACTTATCACTTAGTCCAGGACTTCAAGCTCATTAACCAAACTGTACTCACATATGTCCAGTATTTCCTAACCCATAAACTTTACTTTCCACAATTCCCTCCAATACCACCCATTTTTCTGTCCTAGACCTAAAGGATACACTTTTTTTTTTTTTTTTACAATTCATTTGCACCCTGATTCTCAAGACTTCTTTTTCTTTACGTGGGAAGACCCCTACACCCACCTTTCACATCAGCTCACCTGGTGCATACTACCTCAGGGTTTTAGAGACAGCCCCCACCTTTTTGCACAAGCCCTTGCTCATGACCTCTGTACCTTATCCCTAACACTCTCCACTCTCCTTCAATATGTTGATGATCTACTCCTGTGTAGTCCCTCTCAAAGACTGCAACACCCATACTATCTCTCTTTTAAACTTCCTGGCAGAGTGGGGGTATCTGGTCTCCCCTAAAAAAGCACAAATATGCACTCCCTCAGTCACCTACCTAGGCCTAGCCTTTACCCTGCAACCTGAGGGCTCACAACCAACCACATATCCCTCCTCCAGTCCCTCCCACCTCTGCAAACTAAGGAAGGAATTCTCTCTTTTCTAGGATTAGTGGGATATTTTAGGCTTTGGGTTCCCTCCTTTGCTCTACTTGCCAAACAGTTATAGCAAGCTGCTAAAGGCCCTCTTCATGAGCCTTTGAACCCTGAACAGCCTATTATCCAACCTTTCTGTTTACTCCAAAGGCCTCTTGTCTCAGCCCCATGCTTACTCCGGTAGACCTCATCAAAGCTTTCTCCTTTTATACCAATGAATGACGTGGAGTTGCACTAGGTGTTCTAACCCAGTCTAAGGGACCTACCCTCCAGGTTATCACCTACCTCTCCAAACAGCTTGCAACCACAGCTCTCAGATGGCCTACTTGCTTCCAAACACTGGCGGCAGATGCTGTCCTCATCCTTGAAAGCCTAAAACTATCTCTTCATGCCAACCTAACAATTTATTCAACCCATAACATCAAAGACATGTTAGCTCACCACAGTGTACTGAGTCTCATCTCTGCCCCATGGATCCTCCAACTGTATGCTTTATTCATAGAAACTCCCTAAATCACTGTGCTAATCAGCTCCTATTTAAACCCAGCCATGCTCTTACCTGAAGCTACTACCTCCCAAGACCGTGCACACTTCTGTGTAGACACTGTTCAAATTTTTCTTATACCTTTTCCAAACCTAACAGACCAACACTTTCCAGATGCCTTGTTTACTTGGTTTGTAGATGGCAGCTCCTTCCTATATCAAGGATGCCAAGATGCTGGCTATGTTATAGTGTTACCTCACACACACTATTGAAGCCAATCTGCTCCCCCTAGGAACCATCTCCCAAAAAGCTGAACTCATCACCCTCACTCAAGCACTCACTCTAGCAGGTGAACAACAAATTAACATATATTCAGATTCTCATTATGCATTCCACATAGGACACTCACACTCATCCATCTGGAAAGATTGGGGTTTCCTAACTGCAAAAACACACTCCTGTCATAAATGGCTCTCTCATCAGCAAACTCCTTCAAACTGCCAGACTCCTGTAGAAAGTTGCCATCATTCATTGCACGGGCCACCAAATCCCAGACAATCCTATACTTGCTGGAAATGCTCTAGCAGATAAGGTAGCCAAACAAGTAGCCCTACAACCTGTGCAAGGCCAGTTTCTGTCCCTGTCTTTGTTCTCTCCTTTTTACTCCTCAGAAGAAAAGGAGGACTTCCAAGCCCCAAACCTTCAAAAGCAAGGACCATAGTATGTCAAGGAAGGGCGTTTCATTCTTCCTCACTCTCAAACAATCCCTATCCTTCAAACCCTCCACAACTCTTTCCATGTTGGTTGCAAACCTCTCTTGCAATTTCTCCGCCCTATTCTCACTTGTCCTCACCTTTCTAGCTGTGTTTGACAAATTACTCAGTCCTGCTTTATCTGTCACTCAGTGTCACCCCAGGGTTCCCTCTGGCTGCTGCCTTTTCCTACCAACAAAGCCTGGGGCCTGGTGGGTAATTATATGCATGATGAAAGTTTGTGTGATGACATTTGCACATTCTGAAGTTGTTGGGAATGCTCCTACCCACTTGGAGAAAGTACAAACAAAGAATAGAAGATAGCAGAGCCATTTATCAGGCAGCATGTGAGTGAAGTCTACTTGCCAATCTTACCTGGGTAATCCTCCCTTCCTTAAATCAGACATGATCTTTCATTCATGAAGCCGCAAATGAGGTCATGCCTCTCCCTGTTGACACCTCCTTGTCCTCTCAACATAACTGTCTTGCAGGCACAGACATGTTTATCTGCCAACCTGACCCTCACAAAAAGTTCTAACTGAAGTGGACAGGCCCCTACGCTGTGATACTCAGCATGCCAACTGCAGTAAGACTCCAAGGACTCCCTCACTGGATCCATCACACCAGGGTCAAGCTCACCCCCAAGGTTTCTTCTTCCTCCAAAACATTAACAGCAAAGTGATCATCTAGGCCAATTTCTCCTACCAAGCTTAAATCAACCCCAACATTTCTTTTCTTAGAACCAAAAGATGAGGAAGACTAATCACTTGCTTTTAGAAATGGTCTATATTTACCCAACTGCCTGCTATACCTCACTTCCAACCAAAAGTCTTAATACAGGAATATCCCTCATCACAATCCTAATATTGTCAGTAGCTTCTCTGCTGTCCACAGCAGCGCCTCCGAGCTGCTGTTAGTGTTATCAATTTTTCCACTGTGGAGGAAAAATGCAACAATCCTTTACTTACCATACTCATATAGAAAAATCCTGTTATGGAACCTTAATTGAGGAAGGTGTTGAATCAGGGAAAGGTTATTGTAAAGTAAAAAATCCAGGAGTATCTGGCAGTCTTAATGGGACTACATGTCCAAAGGGTAGGCAGTGGCTTTGCTTCACCAAAATTGGACAATAGGGAGTAAACACTCAAGTGCTAGAAGACATAAAGAGAGAACAGATTATAGCCAAAGCAAAAGCAACAATTCCCCCAACGCCAAAATCACCCGTGGTATTTCCATCCTTATATACAAAACTACAAGCAGATGTATCCCTTCCCAAGTCAGGAAAAAACTGTTTGTAGATCTAGGAGAAAGCATCGCACTTACCATGAATGTGTCCAGTTGCTGGGTATGCGGGGGAGCTCGTATGAGTGAACAGTGGCTGTAGTATAGGATAGACATTCCCCCTTAGTTACTAGCATCCCAAAACCCCAGTCTCACTTTCAGTCCTCAAGAACACCTGCAGTCCCGGACACTTAACAACCCAGTAAGAGGGACAGTGTGCATATTCCACAAGTGGACTGATGAAACCCATCACACTGTAGGTGAAAGCTCCTGTCAGCAAACCCTAACAGTCAACGCCTCCACAGCAGAGTGGTGGCCTCGGTTACCCCAAGGAGCCTGGTCTCCTTCTAACTTAAATACCTCAATTGTGTCTTGTAAAAAATGGCCTGGTACTGTACAAACACCACTAACCCTTATGTTGCATACCCTGCCTAAGTACACTATGGGACAATCCTATGAACACCAGCCTACAATGGATTGCCCCTGAGGGATTCTTTTGGATATGTGGAACCCAGGATTACTCATGGCTATCTTATCACTGGCAAGGTACTTGCTTCCTGGGCACAAATAAACCTGGATTCTTTTTACTTCCAAAGCAGGCAGGCAACACCTTTGGAGTCCTTGTATATGATAACCTCAACAGAGAAAAACAATCCTTAAAGGTAGGAGGAAGCCAAAGATGGCAAGAGGACGAGTGGCCTCTGCAATGGATCATTGAATATTATGGCCCTGCCACTTGGGCTGAGGATGGTTCATGGGGTTATCACACTCTCATATATAGGCTAAATAGAATAATTATACTATGGGCTGTTCTAATCACTAACCAAACTGCCTCAGCCCTGGAAATGCTTGAGCAACAACAAAACCAAATGCATGCGACAATTTATCAAAACAGGCTAGCACTAGACTACTTATTAGCAGAAGAAGGTGGGGTCTGTGGTAAGTTTAATATCTCCAATTGTTGTCTTAACATAGACAATAATGGAAAAGTGGTTCTAGAGATTGCCTCAAATATCAGAAAAGTAGACCATGTACCAGTCCAAACCTGGAAGGAATGGAACCCAACAAACCTTCTAGGAGGGTAGCTCTCTAATTTAGGAGGATTTAAAACACTGGCGGGCTCAGTAATCTTCATCAATGGATTGCTCTTGTTTCTCCCCTATCCCACTGATAATGAAAGCCATTAAAACTTGTTGAAACTACGGTTAACTGCCAGACAATCCAGATGGTGCCACTGCTACAATGACACAATGGATACCAACCTGTCTCTCAAGAATACCCCCAAAATTAAGTTTTCCTTTCTTCTGAGGTGCCCATGCCACCCCCTATGTCATACCTGAAGTAGTTATTGAGAAAGTTGTCCCTTTTCCCTTTTCTATAACCAAACTGACAGGAATGAAAGATTCTCCCTGGGGTCTGAAAGCTGGAGGATGAATAACTTCTCCCTCCTCAGGTCCAGTCCCAAGGCACAAAGCCACTTGTGTCAGCGGCGTGCATCAGCAACATAGCAGAAGCAGGAAGAGAGCTGGCTGGAACAAATGTACCCCCTGGAGATCGAGAGAGAGAGAGCCGCCAGGGTACCACGTAGCACTTATGTCAGACTGGGACACTTCTTGTTTACAGGAGACTATAAAACCCCTGCCCCGCCCTCACTTGGGGCTGACACCGTTTTAGGCCTCAGGCTGTCTGCACCCAGGTGCTCATTACAACAGCGTGTTTCTCCACACCACCTTGTGTTGTTTGTTGGCACGTTCTCGGGGTTTGAACCAATACAAGAGCTTTGCAAAAAAGAGGTTTAATTGACTCACAGTTCTGCATGGCTGGGGATGCCTCAGAAAACTTACAATCATAGTGGAAGGCACTTTTACACAGGGCAGCAGGAGTGAATGAGTGTCGAGCAAAGGGGGAAGCCCCTTATTAAATCATCAGCTCTTGTGAGAACTCACTCACTATTATGAGAACAGCAGGGGGAAACTGTTCCCATGATTCAATGATCTCCACCTGGTCTCACCCTTGACATGTGGGGATTATTACAATTCAAGGTGAAATTTGGGTTGGGATACAGAGCCAAATGATATCAGATCCATTATTTTGTCAGGAGTATGTTGTTTAATTTCCATGTTCTTGTGAATTTTCTGAAGTCTTCTCTGTATTTATTTTTAGTTGTAATACCATTGCAATAGGAAAACATACTTAATATAGTATCAGTCTTCTTAAATTTGTTTAAACTTGTTCTGTGTCATATCATATGATCTATCTTGGAGAATGTTTCATGAAGAAGAGTGTGTGTTCTGTAGCTGTTAAATAGAATGTTCTTTTTGTGTGTCTATTAGATCCATTGGATTTAGAGTGTACTTAAAACTCAGTGTACTTTATTGATTTTTGTCTGAGTGATCTGTGTATTGTTGAAAGTGTGGTGTTGACATCCCCTACTATTAGGCATTGCAGTGAATGTCTCCCCTCAGATCTATTAATAATGTTTTGCATATTTATGTGTCTCAATATCGAGTGCATGTATATTCATAATTTTTATATCCTCCTACTGAATGGACTTCTTTATCATTATATAGTAACCTTTTCTGTCTTTAAAAAAATTTTTTTGACTTAAAGTCTATTTTATTGGATAAATGTATTATTACTCCTTCTCTTTTTTGGTTTCTATTTTCATGGAATATCTTTTTTCATCCCTTCACTTTAAGTCTATGTATGTCTTTACAAATAAAGTGTTTCTCTTGCAGGCAGTATAGAGTTGGGTCTTGTTTTTATCTCTAATCTATTCAGCCACTTTGTGTCTTTTGATGCTAGAATTTAATCCACTTACATTCAAGGTAATTATTGATAGGTCAGGACTTACTACTGCCATTTTGTTATTTTTTTAGTTGTTTTATAGATCCTTTGTTCCTTCCTTTCTCTGTTGCTCTCTTCCTTTGTGTTTAAGTAATTTTTCTGATAGTATATTTTGATTTATTCCTTTTCTGGGGTATCTACTATAGATATTCTACTTTGTGCTTACCATATGGCATAAAGAAAAATCTCATAGCTGTAATAGATTATTTTAAGCTGACAACTTAACTTTATTGCAAAAAAAAGCCTACTTCAATTTTACTGTATTCCCTCCCCAACATTTTGAGTTTTGATGATATAATTTAGATTTTTTTATGCTGCTTGTCACTTAACAAATTATTATAGCTATTATAAAATTATTAATAACTTACATTTTTTATTTTCAGGCTAAAAATTTTAATGATTTATACACCATAATTAGAATGTTTTAGTATTCTGAATTTGACTGTATACTTACTTTTACCAGTATTTTTAAACTTTCAGATATTTTTATGGTACTCATTAGAATTCTTTTCTTTCTGCTTCAAGAATTCTCATTAGCTTTTTTGGTAAGACATGTCTTGTGGTGATGAACTCCCTTAGTTTCTGTTTGGGGAAATTTTTATCTCTCTTTCATTTCTTGACGACAGCTTTGTTTAATATGTTAGTCTTGGTTGGCTGTTTTTTTCCTTTAACACTTTGAATATATCATCCCCCTCTCTATTGGCCTGTAAGATTTTTGCTGAAAAGTCTGCTGCTAGATATATTGAAACTTTATGTTATTCATTTCTTTGCTCTTGACGCTCTCAGAATCCTCTCTTTGTGCTTCATTTCTAACAGTTTGGTTGCCTTGGGGTAGTCTTATTTGAATTAAATCTGATTGGAGACCTTTGACCTTCCTGTACCTAGATAGTTACATCTTTCTTTAGGTTTTGAACTCCTGTTTTTAAAAATAAGTTTTCTACCCCTTTATGTTTCCCTTCTCCTTGTAGAACTCCTATGATTCAAAAACTTGCTCTTTTGATGTTGTCTCAAAAATCCTATAATCTTTATTTCTTTTTATTCTTTTTTTCTCTTCTGACTGTCTATTTTCAAATAATGTATCTTCAAGTTCACTGATTCTTTTTTCTCCTTGATTAATTTTGCCGTTGATGCTATTTCTTGTCTTTTTAATTTTGTTCATTGTATTTTTTTTTTTTTTTGTCTCCAGGATTTCTGCTTTTTTAAAAAAAACTATTATTTTAATCTCTCTATTAAATTTCTCATTCTGGTCACATATTATTTTTCTAGTTCTATTATATTGTTTTACTGTATTTTCCTGACATTTACTGAGCTGTTGCTGCTGCTGCCTCCTCCTCCTCCTCCTCTCTTTCTCCTTCTCCTTCTCCTTTTTTCTCCTTGTCATTCTCCTTCCTCTTCTTTTTCTTTTTCTCTTTGAGACAGGATCTCACTCTGTCACCCAGGCTAAAGTGTAGTGATGTGATTATGACTCACTGCAACCTCAACCTCCTGTGCTCAAGCAATCTTCCTGGCTCTGCTTCCTGAGTAACTGGGACTACAGGTGCACACCACCATGTCCAGCTAATTTTTGTATTTATTGTGGAGACAGGGTTTAGCTATGGTGTCCAAGCTGGTCTCAAACTTTTGAGCTTAAGCAATCTGTTCACTTCAGCCTCCCAAAGTATTGAGCTTCTTTAAGATAGCTATTTTGAATTCCTTGTCAGCCATTTCATATATCTTCATTTCTTTAGGGTCAATCACTGGCAACTTAATCTATCTGTTTGACAATATTGTGTGTCCCTGATTGTTCTTGATCCTTGTATATAGATGTCTGTGCTTTCAAAGAAGTAGGTAGTTATTCTAGTCTTCACAGACTGACTTTGTCTGGGAAAGCCCTGCAGCAGGTACAGTATTGGGGTAGGTAGGCCAGAGGCCAGGGCATTTGCAGCTGGTGTACTGCTATTAGAAACCTGAGTCAGGCGTGGTGCTGGAGAATGCAAGAAGTTCAGGGCAGGTGCAGCCTTTGTGGCACTGGGGCATATTAGAAGCCTGGAGCCTCTGGGGGCTGCCTGCCATTGAGACCCGTCTGAAGGTGACCTGGTGGGAAGTGGGCTGAAGATCGATTCTTCCACTCAAACCTGAATCCTGGAGATGTGTAGTTCTGCCTAACACCAGGTTGGGTCAGTAAAGGCTCAGTCTATGGATACTGGCTTGGAATATGAGCCTATGGGGGTCTGTCTAGTGCTGGGTTTTACTATGGTGGACCCACTGTTGGAGTCTAAGGCAAAGTCTTGTGCTCGCTTTCCTCTCTTTCTCCCAGGCAGATGGTTTCTCTCTTTGCACTGTGTTGCCTGGGCTTGGGGAAGGGGTTATGGGGATAATGTATAACTGGCTTTCCTACCCTTTTCAAGGAGTCTTTTCTTATTATTGTGCCACAACCGGGTACTATGGTCTCTCATTTGGCTTCCTTATCTCGAGGGAAATCATTTTTCACACATGGATATTTGTTATTTGTTCAATAGATGTTGATGTTTCTGTGGTGGTACAGTCACTGGAAATTCCTACTCTGCTGTTTTCCTCCACCCTTCCTTCTATTATGTTGGTGCAAAAGTAATTGCAGTTTTTGCCATTGAAAGTAACGGTAAAAACTGCAATTACTCTGGCACCAACCTAGTAATTCTATTATTTTAGTTTACATTTTCTTACTGGCTAGCTTCAATTTACTTATACAAGGAGCCATTTGGAGGGTTAGTTCTTTCTCATGATTAGCTCATATGTTTCTGGAGGTGTGGAGGCCAGA
Source organism: Macaca fascicularis (assembly GCF_037993035.2). Lineage (NCBI taxonomy): Eukaryota > Metazoa > Chordata > Mammalia > Primates > Cercopithecidae > Macaca > Macaca fascicularis. The sequence continues at coordinate 95,173,487 of NC_088385.1, forward strand.
TCATATGACTCAGATCTAAGTCATTTTGCACATGGCATTGCTCCATCCACTGTGATTCACTTAGAACTGGAAGCCTGACTAAATAAAAGTCAATGAAATGACCCAAGATTTTACTAACACTTCATTGACTCAAAATGAGAGAAAACGTATGTTTAAAATTGTGGCAGCCATCTTTCCACTATAAAGAGAGATCCTATATGGGAATAAAGCCAGGACAGAGTAGGCATATCATAGAAGTAGGAAATTGGGTTGCAGTGATATTGTTTGAGGGCCTGGTCAAACTGTATGTGAAAAGACAATAACATAGGTTACAGTAGAAGCAACTTGAATCACAACTGAGTGCTTGGTCAACTTTTGAACAAGAACTAGACTTTGTAAGTAGTCTGCTCAAGCTGATGAGGTTACATGAAGAGCAATGTGGGCCTCAATTCTAGTCTTGGAAGTTGGCAGATTTTATTAAGTGTAAGCAAAACAACTGCTTAAACTGTTCTCTGTTTAAGCAACAGTTTAAGCAGCATTTCCTGTGGCCACGCTGAACAAGATGAGAAACTTTGTTTTGCATTCATCATTTAGAACATTGAATAAGGTCAAACAATGAGAAAGTGTTAAACCAGGTCCATTTTATTTAAAAATAAAGATATTAGAGAATATTATTTTGGTGTAAGGGTTCCCTTTGTTTTCTTTTCTATTTTCTTTCTCTCTTAATTTTTCTTTCTTTCTTTCTTTCTTTCTTTCTTTCTTTCTCTTTCTTTCTTTCTTTCTCTTTCTTTTTTCTTTTTCTTCTTCTTTCTTTCTCTCTCTCTTTCCTTCTTTCCTTCATTTCCTTCCTTTTCTTCTCTTTCTTTCCCTTCCTTCCTTCCTTCCTTCCTTCCTTCCTTCCTTCCTTCCTTCCTTCCTTCCTTCCTTCCTTCCTTCCTTCCTTCCTTTTTCTTTCTTTCCTTTTTTTTTCTTTTGAGACAGAGTCTCACTCTGTCACCCGGACTGTAGTGCACTGGTGCAATCTGCTCACTGCAACCTCCGACTCCCAGGTTTAAGTGATTATCCTGCTTCAGCCTCCCCAGTAGCTAGGACTATAGGCACCCACTACCACGCCCGGCTAATTTTTACATTTTTAGTAGACACAGCGTTTCACTATGTTGGCCAGGCTGGTAACTCCTGACCTCATGTGATCCACCCACCTTGGCCTCCTAAGTGCTGGGATTACAGGCATGAGCCACTGCAACCAGCCTCCTTTCTACCTATAATTTGAAGTCTGAGATAGCTATAACTACAGCAGCAATGTAGAAAAGCCAAATTCTCTGCCCTAAGCTAGCATTTGATTCAAGCAATATTAGAAGTGGGAAATTTAGCAAGAGATATGATTGGTAGTTAGAAAAATCATATTCTAGTTTCTCAAGCCCCTCCCACATTCTTCCAATTAAGTAGTCATTTCCTGACAATGGGATGAATTACTCCCATTGAGAAAATACACTCCAGAGGCATAGATACAAAGAAAAAGGAAATTCAGCTCAGGGCTAAAGAAATTGGCAGTGCAGTGTCGATGTACTAGTTTCCCAGGACTGCTGCAACAAAGTGCCACAAATTTGGATGACTTTGAAAAACATACATTTGTTATCTCACAGTTCTGGAATTTAGAAGTATGAAATAACATGCCAGCAGAGTTGCTTCTTTCTGGAAGCACCCCAGAAAGAATCTGTTCCATGCCTCTCTCCTTGCTTCTGGAAGTTGTCGGCAATCCTTTGAGTTACTTGATTTGTTGACACATCACTTTAATCATTCACATGGCTGTCTCCCTCTGTGTGTCTGTGTGTTTCTGCTCCTGTTATAAGAACACAGTCATGTTAGATTAAGAGCTCACCCTATTCCCATGTGATATCACCTTAACTAATCATTTGCAACTACCCTATTTGCAAATTAGGCCACCTTCTTGAGGTACTGAGAGTTAGGATTTCAATCTATCTTTTAGGGGGCCACGATTAAAAGTACTATAGTAGCTATGCCAACCTCTTGAAGACAGAAAATCCAACCATGTTGTCCAGATTTAAACACTCTGATTCTTCATGATAGTTCCCTTTGTTTACTACCCCATGAGATAGAGAAAATGCAAATAGGCTAAAAATATATCAAGACTTCAAGTAAGTTTTACTGTTAGACAAATCTCAAGCCTTACAAAAAAGAGGATAAATTCACTCAAGCCTTAAAATAATCTTCAGGCTCTAGAACCTGAGGTTAAATGAAGTACACTGATAAAGAATTTCAGGATGCACTTCGGATATGGTCATAGACAAGAATTGTATAAACTCAATAGATTGAATTGTCAAAGCAGGTGCACATAAATTATAGATCTTACCTGGTATCAAATTTTATTAATTATTTAAAGGATACTCACAAACAGCAGGTATAAGCAAAGTCCATAGATTTCAGATTTTGCTACAACAAGAAAAATAGACCAGAAATATCCTACTTTTTAGATAGGAAATCCCTGTGTTCAAGGAGATCTGGTGGAATTCTTTCCCCCCGTTATCTCCACTAGGGAAGAAGTGGTCCACTAAACTGCCTCTAACCATTTCCTTCTCAACAACAGAAGTCCTTAGAGAGCAGAACTATATTTCACTCCTAGGTCAAGGAGTCCTTTCTTTCCCTGTCATGCAAGATATTACATGAATTATGTACCAGCAACCACTTTATGTTGTTTACCTTCCCAAAATAGCAGCTTAAAAGTGTGTATTGAATGTTTTGGGATTTATTAAACACAGTATACAGCATTAGTTCTCTAGGCAAAGAGGAGTTAGAGATAGATCTGACTGAGAGGACTGTGCCTCGAATAGCTATTTTGAACCCAGAACTCTGTGTGGTCATTGAATAAGATTTTTATTTCTCATTATTTCTTTGGGAAAGGGAAGGAGGATGTGTTTTCTGTGGGATGTGACATAAGTTTATTATGTAGATAGATATTTTTGAGGCTGTATGAATGGGAAGATGAAGTAGCCAAATGATTGGACATTTCTTCGGTTGTTTGTGTATTATTCAACATCAGTTCACCCTAATTCCAGTACTGCCATTGTGGATTGATTCAGGATGCTCTGTTGATAGAAGCATATAATCCATGGTGATAGAAATAAATATATTCCATCCCCTTGGCTAGTCATTTATAGCCAAGTTCAGGAATTTGAGTGTGACACAATCGATATTAGTAAGATGTTAGGACTGGCCAGAAAAATTATCTTACTCTTTTCCCATTAGATTTGATTAGAGATGATCTAAGTCTGAAGTTAGAGCAGCCTTCTCCAAATAAAATAGACACCGAATCTGATAATAGAGGAACATGATAGATGAACAGAAAAATATTGGTACAATTTTCTTTGGAATTGGGTATCCTGTCAAATGGAATTGAATAAAATCTACTAGTACATAATTCTTAAAAATTTAAATGTATTTTCAGTTCTTTGTAATCCAATAAAAACTTCTTTCAAAGCAACATTTTTCTGGAGTCCATCTGAAATTAATTAAAGACAGACTAGAATGATAAGATTGCACAACAGGAGGAAATATCAGGGCTGTTATTTTGTATTCTTTTTTTTTTTTTGAGATGGAGGCTTACTCCATTACCCAGGCTGGAGTGCTGTGGCACAATCTTGGCTCACTGCAACCTCCACTTCCTGGGTTCAAGCAAGTCTCCTGCCTCAGCCTCCAGAGTAACTGGAATTACAGATGTAAGCCACCACACCTGGCTAATTTTTGTATTTTTAGTAGAGATGGGGTTTCATCATGTTAGTCAGGCTGGTCTTGAACTCCTGACCTCAAGTGATCCTCCCGCCTTGGCCTCCCAAAGTGCTGGGATTACAGGCATGAACCACTGCTCTTGGCCCTATATTTTGTATTCTGTTTTGAATATATACAAAAAGTAATGTGCTTTAAAAGGTCTACCTGATTAATGTGCTTCAAAAGGTCTACATGATTCTTCTCCTGACTGACCTCCTACCTCTCCCCTCCTCATCCATTTTGCTCCAGCTCAATCAGCCTCCTTGCTGAACTCCCACCTCAGGGGAAATTTGCCCCTCCCAGCCTTTCTTCCTCAATGCTGTTCTCTCAAGTATCCACATGAGTTCCTAAACTCATTTAGATTTCTTTTCAAACAAAATCAAACAATTGCAATGTCAACTGCAATGTAAAAATTTAAGGAAATCACAAGGGTAAAATGCTGAGAAGGGGGTAACAATTACCTATAGGTAAGAACATGATGCTAGATGGATCACCAATTTTTTTTTTTTAACTATTAAAAATGAAAAAGGAAATAGATTAATGGTCATAAAGGCCATGTCTTCAAGTCCAATATATATGGCTCTGCCTTCCTAGGATTAATGTACTTAGTATTGGCACATAGTGTGGCAATTGTGGTGGGTTGTGGAGATTTTAGAGAGTGAAATAAAGGATTATAATTCTGCAAAATGTATTTTTAAATTAATTTTCCCGTCTGTATTGTGATTTTTTCTTTTTAGGGTGTTTTCTCTTCACCATTATTTCTTTGTTCTTATCTTTCTTCCAAGACAGTTTACATACGTGGTTGCATCTAAACACTCCTGAGGTCTTTCAAAGTCTTGAACAGCCAAGTATGAGCAAGGTATAGTTCAGAGGACAGGGCTATTACGTTAAAGCATAGTTGGCATGATGAGACATAGAAGTATAAGCCTGAGTTTCCACACAGAGGCCAGTGGGAAAAGAGGCCAAAGGAGCCTACTCATGCCTATAAGCAGAAAAAGGCAAAGAAGGCCTTGAGACTTTCAGTGTAGTCTGGGTCAAAGACGTACTGGAGTCAGAGATTAACTTGACAATGACTCAGCAAAAAGAAATCCAGACTTCTTTATTGTGGCTTGGCAAGTTGGCCAAATTAAATATTTGGTGAAATAGAGAAATTGAGTAAATAAAACCACAGTTGTTAAATGAAAAAAATATTGAGCCACTTATCTGTAGAGTTTATTGCATTTTCCGGTCTCAGAAGATCTGGAACGTGAAGATGACTATGTTCTTGCTAACACTAAGAACTGTGCTACTCCATATTCCCTTAAATTCTTTCAATAAACTTCCATCACTGAAGGTACATTGGAAGTTTTACATCCATGTTTGTGCATGTGCACTTACATGTGATCCTGAATAGCCTGACTAGGACTCACAATGAAAATTGATTAGTAATAAACAATTTGTCATGGACCACAGACCTTTTTATGTTTCAGAAACCTAGTGACAGAATTTAAGAACTGTATTTTTTTCATCTATGATAACTATAATTATTATTCAGAAAGTTGTTTGCTAAATATATTTTAATTAAGAAAATATTTATTTAAATAATAATAATTACTATTTACTGACCAACAGTATTCAAGGAGCTCTAAGAACATTTTCTCATTTGATCCTCACATCTAAAGAGATATAATTTTTATTTCCTTTTTCAAAATGACAAAATTAATGTTTAGAGAGTTAAAGGAAAATTTTTAAGAATACAGCTCATGGCAAATTCAGGATTTGAAGTTAGATGTAACTGACTCTGAAGTCTGTTCATTCCACTAGCCTGCTGTCTCTCATTACATGTTGTCAGTTTATTGGTGAACCCTCATTGTCTTTAAAGAAATACTTATTTGCATAATAATAACAGCTATCATATACTGAGTGCCAACTACAAGGTATTGTGTTAGGAAAAGTCCTCGTCATATTGCCTTCACAGCATAGAAATAGGTATGTAAATGAAAAAATGCAATAATATCTGAAAGAGTACGTTTATTTAAACAGTTGATCCCATAGGAAAAGTAGATTTAAGGAATACATTTCATAGTTACTTTCACATGCTCTTTGGGTGGAATTACAAATGAGATTATTTACATTATTTCTCTTTAAGCATGCAAATTAATTGAAGTAACTATAATGTGACTAGAATGGAATGCCAATGTGCTGCACACGTGCACAAAAGTATTTATTTTATCTTTTTTTCTCTGAAAACGGTCACTTTTTAGTGTAATGTCCACAGTGTTCTTGTATAATGGAATGGGAACAGCCCTTTAAACTTCTTATGTAATACTCAGAATATCCCTATGTGTAAGTAGTTCTATTAGTTCTACTTTACAGGTGAAGAGGTTAACACTTGCCCAAAGTGTGCACCTGTATTATAAACCCTCTTTATAAAAGTAGCAAGGTAGATGTCAGTAAATAAATTCATGAGTCGTTTCAGTATCATCTCTAGTAGTTACGAGTTCCTCTAGTATGATGATTATGGTAGGCTAAATAATGACTCCCAAAAGATGTCCACGTACTAATTCCTGGAATTTGTGAACATGTTACCTTATATCAGGGGTCCCTAACCTCCAGGCCATGGACTGAACCATGGGTTGGGAACCTGTTTAGGAACTGGGAAGCACACTAGGAGGTGAGCAGTGGGCAAGTGAGTGAAACTTCATCTGTATTTATAGCCGCTCCCCATTGCTTGCATTACCCCCTGAGCTCCACCTTCTGTCAGGTCAGCAGAGGCATTAGATTCTCATAGGAGCGCAAAACCCTATTGTGACCTATGCATGCAAGGGATCTAGGTTGCATGATCCTTATGAGAATATAACACCTGATGATCTGTCACAGTCTCTCATCACCCCCAGATGGGACTGTTAGTAGTAGAAAGCAAGCTCAGGGCTCCCTGTGTATTGACATTATGGTGAGTTATACAATTATGTCATTACATATTACAATATAATAATAATAGAAATAAAGTGCACAATAAATGTAATGCACTGGAGTCACCTGGAAGGTATCCCCCCGACCCCAGTCTGTGGAAAAATTGTCTTCCATGAAACTGGTTCCCGGTGCCAAAAAGGTTGGGGACTGCTGCCTTATATGGCCTTTACTGATGTGAATAAGTTAGAAATTGTGAAAAGGGAGGATTGTCCTAGACCATATAGGTGGGTCAAATGTAATCACAAGGATCTTTATGAGCCAGAGAGAGAGAGAGAGAGAGAGAGAGGGATGTCAGAAGCAGAAAGGAAACTGACAACGAAAGAGGTTGTTATGTGCTTTTAAGATGGAGGAAGGGGGCATGAGTCAAGGAATGCAGTGGCCTTCAGAAGCTGGAAAAGGAAAGGAAACACTTCTAAATCCTCCAGAAAAAAATGTAGCCCTAGGAATTGCTTGATTTCATGTCTCTGATCTTTAGAGCTGTTAATACATTTGTTGTAGGACACTACATTTGTGAGAATTTGTTATAGCAGCAGTAGGAAATTTACAATAATTTTGTCCTATTTACCTAGGGAATAAATAGAACCAGGATTCAAAATCCAGGTCTGTTTCATTCTGAGTCCATTTCTTTTCAAACATGAAGCATTTTTCCTATTTATATTGTCAGTCTCTCTGGGGCAGTCTGTATAAATATTGACAAATCCAAATGTTCAATTACTCTTCTCGAAAAATCTATCAGCAAACACATTTGCTTTGTGTTATGTGTCAAGTGATGTCATTTAAGTGTTTTTGTTTTTAAAGTTCCAACAAGAGGACAAGATTCCAATCTTACAGGGTATACCAAAGAGTAATGGTATAAGACTATGAAACACTTGCCCTTTGACACTAAAATTAATGTGCTTGATATAAAAATGGATGAGACTAACCATTAGTAGATAAAAACTAGATTTTATAATATGTTGCTAAAGGCATGTTGCTATGAGACCCAGGTGTTTTCAGGATCAAACAAAAAGTAAATGATATTTTAAATACTTTGATGTTGACAACCTGGTTAAATCCTCAGTAAGATGTGATTGTGGGTTTAATCAGTTAGGAACTAGTACTGAATTGGTTATCCATATATCTTTATATCCTAGCCATTTAAAGGCAAGGAAGAGACTGAACAAATATTTTTTAGTGATTGAATAAAACTCTTCTATCAGGTATTAAAAAGTACTTAAAGTTGCAAAATAACTAAATCTATCTCTTGGGTATGAAAGTAGACACAATAATCAATGAAGATAATTTTAAAAACCCAGAACAATATACTAACATAAAAATAACAACAGTATCATGCACCAATGCTTATTGTGAGCCAGACACTGTGCTAAGTGCTTTAAATGCATTACCTTATTTAATATAATAATCTAGTACTATTTTCATCTCTCTCCCTTAAGGAAGTTAAGACTTAAGGAGATCAAAGTGGTAAAAAGAGGTTTTCTATTATGCTAAGTGCAATGAATTTACCCACTCTGCTCTACTGACTTTTATAATTTAAAACATGATAAAGGTAGCATTTTAATTTCATAAAGAAAAACTAATTTTAAGTAGATAATGTTAGGATGGTTACTTAAAGCTCTTTGTCATGTTATTCATCAAAATTAATTTAAGACATAATAGACAAAAATCACTAAGTTGACAAACATCTTGATGAACATTACTATCTAAAAATTAAAAATTTGCATTTTAGGAACATTATAAATAAAATGAAACCCAGAAGAATATTTAAAATATATGTTGCACTTGAAAGTTTACTCAACTAATATTTAAAGTATTCTTGCAAATAAAAGAGAAAGAACAATTATTCCAATAGAAGAAATCAGTAAACAATGTTCACAAAGATGTGAAACAAATGACCCATAAGTATATAATATGTTTAGCTTCAGGAGTAATCAAAAAGTACAAAATAAAATTATGAGAACTTTCTCACAATCAAATAGTCAAAAATTTTAAAATGGTAGCACAAAATATTGCAGACATGGGAGGAACATACATTCTCATAAATATTAATTGAGATGTAAATGGATATAGCTTTTTAGAGGGAATAATAAGAAAATGGAATCATAAGGTATAAAATATGAAAACTCATTAATCCACAGTTCCATCTTTGTGAATTCATTTTAGAAAAATAATGAAATAAATATGTAAAAATATGAATACCAAAAATATTATCTCGGTATTGATTATGATACTGAAAAATAGACAATTATGTGAATTTACTGGAAAGACGTTTACAGTATATTATTAAGTGAAAGAGGCAAATTACAAAAAGGTATGCATAAAAGAATTCATTCGAAGGCATAATTGCTTATAAATACTATACATATATTATGTGTATGTTTATATTTATCCTAACTCATTAAAAAGGAATAAAATAATCTCTGAGTGAATGGGATTATGAGTGAGTTTTAGTTTCCATGGTATGACTTACCTATATTCCATACTTTCTTTTTTTTTTTTTTTTTTTTTGAGACGGATTCTCGCTCTGTCGCCCAGGCTGGAGTGCAGTGGCCGGATCTCAGCTCACTGCAAGCTCCTCCTCCCGGGTTCCCGCCATTCTCCTGCCTCAGCCTCCCCAGTAGCTGGGATTACAGGCGCCCGCCACCTCGCCCGGGTAGTTTTTGTATTTTTTTAGTAGAGACGGGGTTTCACCGTGTTCGCCAGAATGGTCTCAATCTCCTGACCTCGTGATCCGCCCGTCTCGGCCTCCCAAAGTGCTGGGATTACAGGCTTGAGCCGCCGCGCCCGGCCTATATTCTATAATTTCAAACATAAATAGGTATTTTCTGATAATCAAAGAAAGAAAAGCAAGAAAAACTAAAATTAAAAAAAAATAAGGTTACACTCATCTACATTCCACATCTGATCATGTACTCACTACCAGCTTAAAAAACCTCTAATGAGTCATTTTTATTTATTTATAAAAATCCAAACACTTGAACTTGGCATCCAAAATCATTTCACATCTGGTCTTACCATACCATATTGACTTCATTATCCACTTCTGCGTCCCATGGGCCTTTTAAATACTTTTTAAAAATGCCAACGCTCTTTTTTCTCTTCTGCTGAAGAACCTCTAGCCTTCTTTCATTGAAAACATAATCTCCTCCCTGAAGACTTTCCAGTTCCCTAAGAAAGTTAGTGCTCTCCAAGCTTTGCCTCGAAACATTTTTCTTTTTTTCTTTTTCTTTTTTAAAAGAATTTTAGAGATTGGGTCTCACCATGTTGCCCAGGTTGGTGTCATACTCCTGGGCTCAAGAGATCTGCCCGCCTTGGCCTCCAAAAATGCTGAGATTATAGGCGTGAGCCATGACGCCTAGTCCTTGAAGCATATTTCTAAGTGATTGGCCCATTGTCTTCCTACCTTCTACGACTGTGGATCATGTGCGCGCATTTATTCCAGATAAATACAAATAATATATATGGCAGCTATGTTTTCCCTATCTCTTAGGAGTTGAAGGATTTGGCACTAGAAGAAGTTGCGGGTTAAATGGAATAAAGGAGAGATTTGTAAAAGTTTGCAATGAAGTCAATATAAGATCAGCACAAGTGTAACAAGATACTCTTTGCATGTAATTAGGATTTACTGTAATTAATTATTTGAATGAAGTTCAAACTGACAATTTAATGCTTTTTTCAGGCAATAGCTCACAGGACTCTGTGCTAAGAGGAAATGTAACAAAAAAATAGAAGGATGGAAGGATGGATGGATATGGATGATAGATAATATTGTGTTGCTCTCTTTAATTATGGATTATGAACCGTAGGTTCATATACTATTCTGAAAGCATGCTATAAAATTGCCTCTTTCAGGCCGGGCATGGTGGCTCATGCCTATAATCCCAGCACTTTGGGAGACCGAGGCAGGCAGATCACTTTAGGCCAGGAGTTCGAGAATAACCTGGCCAACATGGTGAAACCTTGTCTCTTCTAAAAATATAAAAATTAACCTGGTGTGCTGGCCCACGCCTGTAATCCCAGTTACTCTGGAGGCTGAGGCATGAGAATCACTGGAACTAGGGAGGTGGAGGCTGCAGGCTGCAGTGAGCCGAGATTGTGCCACCACAATCTGGGTGACAGAGCCAGACTCTGTCTCAAAAAAAAAAAAAAAAAAAAAAAAAAAAAAAAAAAAAAAGCCTCTTTCAAACTCTTTTTCTGAAAAACTTTTGAATGTCTTAGAAATGGCACTTTGTTTTTGAATAACATGCTAACTTGTCAATTTGTAGTAGCTGCTCGGAATTCTGTGTTGGCTTATTTTCATTCAGGAGGAGGACTATGATCAATTGGCAATTGGAAAGGGATAAAGGTTTGGCAGTATATGTCATCCTTGGGCATATGAACCTCTGAAACACTTATATAATGGGAATTTAAGAGTTGGAAGATTGTATAAACTTTCTTCTTTCATTCTTTGCTTCCTGTCTCTTCGTGCAGGGTCTGTGTTCTTGGATAGCATCCCAAAATGATGTTTTTCTTCATAGTCAAGTTCTATATAAACTCATGTTGATAAATTAAAACACCTTTAGCCTTTAGCTACTTCAACATAAATAAAAAGATTGCATTATTATGGTTCATTTTAATGATTCAGTAGGTAAAATCACTTAAAGCAACTCAGTTTGTCCTAGTGGCTTAATAAGCAATGTTTCTTGGCTCATGCTATAGTTTGGCTACCAGCTTATACTTATGAGCTGTTTTAAGAGTAAGAAATTTGGGAAGTTATTTGGCTGGGGGCATTCAAAAACAAGATGTCATGCTAGGGCTTGTTAAAAGTTCCTCTGTGACAAATTCAAACATATACAATATTATTAACTGTGTCTTGGCAGCTCATTTTCTTCTTTTATAAACAGTCAAAAAAAGCAGCTCTGGTTTATTTAATTCCCAGAAAAGAAAAATTGGAACCATTTAGCCTGCTTAATATCAAAATCTACCTGACCCAAAGGAGAATCGGGAGGAATTTCACTGAACACTTTATTTTAGTTACATCATCCTATACACAAATTCTTTGACTGTAAATAAAACATAACTTTTTAAGAAGCCCTAAAATAAATACATTTTATAACATTCATTTCTTCTATTATCTCTCCCTTTAATCCTGTTTCTCTGATTTCGTTTTTTTATATCCACATTCAGGGATTTCCAGAAATTACTTCCTTGTTCCTTGCTCCTTTCCCATAACATGTATCTTTCTCAGAAGCTCCTCCATTCTTTATTTTTTATTTTTTTGAGATGGAGTTTCCCTCTTGTCACCCAGGCTGGAGTACAATGGCACGATCTTGGCTCATGGCAACCTCCACCTCCCGGGTTCAAGCGATTCTCCTGCCTTAGACTCCCAAGTAGCAGGGATTACAGGTGCGCGTCACCATGCCTGGCTAATTTTTGTGTTTTTACTAGAGATGGAGTTTCACCATATCAGCCAGGCTGGTCTTGAACTCCTGACCTCAGGTGATCCACCTGCCTTGACCTCCCACAGTGCTGGAATTACAGGTGTGAGCCACCACGCTCGGCCCCTCCATTCTTATGGTATGAATTTACCTACTTTGTATGAATTGATTGATGTATAAAAGTCTAAGTTTTAAACTCTCCATAATTATCTGCAGATCAATCATACTCATATCAAATATTGAACTCTTATCTTTCTGCCCACAGGATGATACATTTCAAAGATATTCATCCACTCATTCTCCATCATATCATTACCAATTATCTCTCATTTGAATCTTTTACCAGGACCTACAGACTTCATAATGTAATGAAGTTTTAGTCATTTCCTGAACTCTTCTCCTCCTCTGTTGAAACTTTTCTTCATTTCACTTTGGCTCTTTATTTAGAGCCCTGAAGAACTGGGGCACTGAACCAAGTAAATTTTGATTGGTGAATAGTAAGTAGAAGATAATGAGAATCATGATTTTAGAAGATTGCTCTGGCAATAGTGTATACAATAGATAGCTGGGAAGTATCTAAGGACTATTGTAATTGTTTAGTAAAATTAGGGATCGGAGAAGAGAAAAAGGTGTGGCTCATAATTGCATGTTAGGATATGATAATGGCTTTCTGCCTAATCTCTTCCAGAAGACAATCATAGTTCAAATGGCTCAACTAAAGGAAAGGAAGAAGAAAGAAAAATACTTATACTAGTGCCCATGCAACATTGTGTGTGATACTCAATAAACATTTTCTAGTTAAATGAGTAGTTGATGGGTTGGACTAATGGTGAAAATTAAAGTCATTTTGGAGGACTACCAAGGGATAAGTTTTTCCTCTCAAAATTTTTCTCAACACATCTCCATTAGTATTACACACCTGGCAACCCAATTTATTTCTGGATATGGGTGCCCACCTCTTGTCTTTACTGATAAATCATAATTCACTCCTACATTTTTTCTACATCATTTTAATATTGTGCACTTCTTAGAAACTGTTACATAATAATTCTATGCCATTTCATTTGCACTCGTCTTGACTTCCCAGAGTCTTTAAACTCCTTAATGTCAGAGACTCAGTTTCTGAATTTTCTCACAATGTCTAACAGAATGCTCTTCAGAATGAAGATCTATATGTGTTTAATGCTTTATTTCTGAATTCTAATTAAGTATGCTAACAAACACCTTGTTTTAGAAAACATTCAGTTTATACTATGTTTTAAGCATTTCATATGGGCTATGTTAGGTTGTTTTGTTTTATAATATTTTTATAGTTAATTCACATTTCTCACTTTATAGGAAAGTACCTTTGGTTTCCAGGAAGCAAACATTCCCAAAAGATTAATCTCTTATGCTTTTGTTTTCATTACACTATCTTTCTCCATGATATGAACTTCCAGATGTTGATGCGTTTTCTTCAATATCTGTTTATGAATCTTGATATTTGATTTTATTCATATACCAAAATCTTGGAATTAAAATGCACTTATTACACATCACAAACAGCTTTTATTCAAACACTTCCTAAAGCCTTGTTAAGAATATTTGATCATTTGGGACATGGCTATGATTAGTAGAAAGATGAATTAATTTGGTGATAATTTTTTTGTGATGTCATAATTTTTAAGGATTATGCAATATCTCATGTCACAATTATACAGTATCTTATGTCACAAGTTGATATAATTCTTAAAAATTATAAGGGTTAGTCTTTGCTATGTAAAATTATTTTTTTGGCACAATAAGCAATACTTTTTTTGAATTTTATTTTATTTTATTAATTACTTTATTTATTTTTTAGCGACATGGTCTCTCTGTGTCACCCAAGCTAGAGTGCAGTGGCACAAACATAGCTCACTGCAGTCTTGAACTCCTCGGTTCAACTGATCCTCTTGCCTCAGCATCCAAAGTAGCTGAAACTAAAGGTGCACTCCACCATGCCCAAATAATTTTTAGTTTTTATTTTTTGTAGAGATGGAGTCTTGCTTTTTTGTCCATTTTGGTCTCGAACCCCTGGCCTCAAGCTATCCGCCTGCCTGCACCTCCAAAATGTTTGGATTACAGGAATGAGCAACCACCACAGTGCCAGGCCTCTTTTGAATTTTATAGCTTACTGGTATGAAGATGGCTGTTACCTTCTTGGGAGTGAAGATTTCTTGTGTACAGAATTATTGATTCATAGACTGTCATATGAAAGATAGAGAAATTTTAGTTACTTAACCCTTTCCATCTTTGAAAATATTTTTATCAGCATAATTTCCATCTTAACAAAGATGGAACACTAAAGAAATGCAGAGATTATAAAATATACTAATGTTTGTGTGTTTGTTTTCTATTGCTATCATAAGAAATTATCGTCAGCGAGTTGAATAAAACAACACAAATGTATTCTCTTACAGTTTCATGGGTCAGAAGTTCAACACATGTTTCACTGGGCTAAAAATCAAAGTGTGAGCAGGGACGAGTTGCTTTACAGAGGTTCTAGGGAAAAATATATTTTATTACCTTTTCCAGCTTTCAAAGGCTACTCACATTCTTTGACTTGTTTTCCTCTTCCTCCGTCTCCAAACCCAGCAATGCTGGGCCAAGTCTTTATCATGTTGCATCTCACTGATACCCTTTCTGTCAGATCTCTCTCTCTCTGACCATAGCCAGAAAAAGTTCTCCACTTCGAATGACTCATGGGATTATAGTGGGCCCCCAAATCTACAAGCCACCAATAATACAGCCTTTGTCCTTGAGAAATTAAATTTTCACATGTGAAATTTTTAAAATTATGATTTAGTGCACTAAAAAGCCCCTGCCTTCAATATACATCAGGTATCAAGAAGATATTAAATTTAGTTTTAACCTAATCCCATTCCTTGAAATTTTTAGACTCCCTCCTATCTGTAACTGCCTTTTGATATTAAAAATATTCTCCTTGCAAATGACTGAGAAGAAAAAGTATATTAAAGCTAATGACATGGAAAATTTGTTTTGTCAGTATTTGAAGAGACAAAATATTATCTTTCACCATTCCCAGAGGAAGTTTTCAGGCTATAAATCAAGATATTAGTTGTAAGTGTCAAATGAGTAAGTACAGATAAAGCAGGCTGTTGAAAGTTGTTAAAATAACCCTACAACGTGTGTTTATATTTGTATGCTGTATTATTTAGGTAGACTTTTAAGCATATGCGTAGCTTTTCTTTTCTACCCATTGAAATTTCTAGTATAAATTTTTGAAAAAATTATCGTAACATTTGATCCTGCCTATTGCCATGCTTAACTTAGAGTTTAAAAAAAAAAAAAAAAAAAAGCCTTTGTGTAAGAGAGTAACTTTGGTGACTCAGTATATCTATATGCATACCCATACATAGATATTGATATAGGTACCAGAGGCTGAGTTAAAAAGAGTTGGACTAGCCTGGAAAATGATTGAAGTGTGGTTTTAACATTTATTTTCCTTTTGTTGTTCAAGTTTCACAGTTAGAAATGAAACATTTATTATCTAAAGAGACAAATACTTTCATTGTTCCAGGGTTTCTCTGCAGGGTTTGAGATCCTGAGGAACTTCAAGCAAATACCAAAGCAATATATTGCACATTTTATCCCTAATCAAGGACTCGGTGGTGGAAATTTGCCTATAGTTGTGAAGATAAACTTACTCGATAAGCCCAAAGAAGACCATAGGGAAGGAAATAATCAAGTCAGTGGAAGAAACCAGGTAAAGTGTCAAGTTCAGTTCAGTTATGGCTTTTTGCCATAGTGCTTGTGTAAAGTTATGACAACATTTGGACAACTGTCTTATTCTCCTTATTCACTGTAAATCACACTATATAGAATATGCTTTACAAGATGTTATTTCAATAAAATGGTTTCAGCCACTCATTCAAACCAACTTACCTGACAATAGTTTCTAGCTAGAAAATATAATGTGGAAAAACGTATTTAATAGAAAATATAATGTGGAAAAAAATCACACAAAATAGTTAGAAAAAAAAACCCAAACCATTTTGTTTTACATACAAACGTCAGTGAGAGGGAGGAAGAAGTATAATTTTCTGTCACTTTTCAGTGGATATACATTATGCTCATGTATTTCTAAGAGCTCTCACATTTAGCTTTTATTTTGCCAAAGTCTCAAGGAAAACAGAATTATCATCAAGCCTGCCTACTTTAGATACTGAATGCCTATCTGAAAGATGATCACCTCATTCTCCATCATCTTTCGAAGAATTGCTTCCTTGTACTGTCTTCCACCAATGGCCGCCTACTGTCGAGTCCACTCTTTCCCTTGGGAAGTACAGTAAATGTTTGTTACATTTTATACAACAAACTGTACTTATCTATTTTCAGATTGTTTATTTTATTTATATAAACATATTTCCCTTACTCAATTGACATATATTCCTATCTGTGAAAATAATTTGCATATTTTAAGTTGGGGAAAATGCATCAGAGTTTTCCCCATTAAAATAGATTTTTTTTCACTTAACAACTTTTCACTCAGCAATAGGAATTTAAGAAATAATTTAAAACTATTCATTGAGTGATAGATGTAAGTAACATAAGACATACCCAAGGTTTCAAAAATTTTCCTCCCAAACACCCTTTTCAGGAAATGAGTGGACGTTAGGTTCCAGAAAGTAATGAGGATATAAGCAAAAAAATATGAGATTCAAGTAAAAAGTGTTCCAACACAGGAAGGGTGATAGGAATTCTCGAAATGATGTTGAAAAGGAAGTGCTAGAATAATTGTGGAGCAGGCCTGGCTAACATCTGGCCCAAATTAGAGCAGTCTCCAAAACCGATGTCTTTAGGCTACGTTACTCATAAACTTGTGTTTCTTGTCTCAGCCAGATTTTGCTGGCCTTAGTTAACTTCATTTCTTCCTGACTACAGACTCAAGGGGCTCTTTCACATCCTCTGATTCTCTGTTGTCCCAGGAATCAATGCCTAAACTCTGCCAGGGGTCATCTTGCCCCTTTTAGTAGGCCCTATGGCAGGAGCTTTGCCCTCAACTCTCACCTATACCATTGAAATCTGGAAAGCTAACTGGGAAAGTTAAGCCTAAGGGCTCCCTCTCTCCAGTCTCACAGAATATCAAGGAAATGTGGCCAAGCACTAGGTTGGTGCAAGAATAGCCCACAAGGTGAATTCTTTCTAGAGTCCTAAATAGGACATTGGGAACAGCCGCATGCCCAGTGTAAGCTTCTTTTCTTAAATCACCTTTTCCTCTCTCTGAAACTATGCCTGGTAGGAAGTTGTCATACATGGAATCTTACACTTTCCTTTCTCATTATCTCTTTGTATTTTCCTCTGGATCTAGAAAACGGACATTTTCCCCCCTTTTATTATGTCATATTTTCCTTCTGCCATTGAATAGCAGTAAACTTGTCCCTGCAGAAATGAAATTTAAAAACATAATTTTTAAATAAAGAAAAAATAATAGCACACTTGGCTGCTTTTTTGTTATGGGTAAAGTAGTAGCTCTGTACTATAGGAATCTCTGTGGATTGGGTTCTCCAAGCCTTTGATATTTTAGTGGAGGAAATGAAGCAATTTGGATAATCTTTCTTGACTTGTTCTCTCAACTGTAGTCTTGCTTCTTGGCTACTTACTGCATACTTCTCATTTGCATATTAGTAGCTGAATCTAACTTCTTGTATTTCTCTAGTAACAAGTTCTGATCTCCTTCCTGTTAAATGGATACCTCAGAATGACTTGAACAAAGAAAAAGAGAAAAAACTCAATAACTTTTCAGTTACTACTCCGTATTATTGGTTTATATGAAGATTTTTCTTAATTAGCCTACTATAGCATACACATATACACACACAGAAAGCACATATTTTGAGAAACTGCTACACTTTTTTTCTTGCTGCTGTCTTTTTCAAAGAATTTTTTGTCTTTAAGTTTTTTTTTTTTTTTTTGCCAGCAAACTTTAATCATTTTAAAGAAAAGAATAAGATTATGTGACAAGAAAATAAAAATTATAGGGCAATTAAAAATATTCTATTTTCTAGTTTTAAAAAATGTGATATATAAGGAGAAAACTATAACAGCTTGAGTAAAACAAATTCAGTGTATGTATAAGAGGGGTGCTTGTCTGGCTGAATTATGTAGGGATAAGGCCCTTTGGGCATCACTTGGGTAAGACACTGCTAGTTTGGCTGCCCACGTTAACTTCTATTACAGTGTGAGGTTAATGAATGATGTTATGTTGGCTAAGACTATCAGGTTTAAGGATATATACTAATAATGACAGCTACTATTGAGTATGGGCTAGACATTTTATGTACATCTATAATTAATTTTTTAACTTTTAAAACATTTCTAGATAAGTAGGTATTATTGTCCCCATTTTTTGAATGAAGAAATAAAGTCTCAATGAAGTTATATAATAGCACAGATTTCCATGGTTAGTGCTGGGCCTGGGCTGGAATTTGAGCCTAGTTTTCTTGGGTAGACTCCAAAGACTGTCTTCTTCCTTTTATATACTAGACAGCCCTCCATGATCTCCTGGGAAGGTTTTCTTTTCTACTCTGCAACACTCACAGCTTTACCACCCTTATATCTGTATATCTGAAAAGACTTCAAAATTCTGAAGGTAACTCAATAGAATATACTTACCATAGTTTACTGATATTGACATAAGCAAAGTATCAAGGATTGTAACTTATGGGTACCCGTAAGGGTGAAGTGTAGGTTAGATGGCATTGTGCAGGGTCGAATTTCAGGGGAGAAGATATTCTGGGCAGGAAGAAGATGGGGTCTCACTCTGTCACCCATGCTTGAGTGCAGTGGTGCGATTTTGGCTCACTGCAGCCTCTGCCTCCCATGCTCAAGCAATCCTCCTGCCTCAGCTACTGGGTAGCTAAGTAGCTGAGTAGCTACTCAGTCCTGAGTAGCTAAGGAGTACAGGCACATGCCACCATGCCTGGCTAATTTTTAGTAGAGACAGGGTTTCACCATGTTGCCTAGGCTGGTCTCAATCTTCTGAGCTTAAGCCATCCACCCACCTCAGCTTCCCAAAGTGCTGGGATTACAGGTGTGAGCTACTGTACCTGGTCAATTTAAAGACTTTCAAGACTAATAAGCCTCAATGGTGCACACGTTTCTACAGTTAGAAAGCAAAAGAAACAGTTCGTGTCTTCATTGCTACTTGGGCAATAACTAGAATGTGACTGCTTCCCCTTTATTTCCTCGTTTAAGTATCTATTCATATAAGGCTGTGGCAGGTAGAAGAACTTGTACTGAAGGCTTGGGAGTCATGGGAGAAGGATCTCATTAACTAATACTTAAATAACTTAACATTAAGTAAAAGATACCTCTGTTTTAAAAAGTCTTTGTGCCTACTCCACCTTATAAAATGTCTCAATGAATTCCCCTTCATAGGTAATAGCCTGGTGCCTCAATATTTTCCAAACTCCATTTTCTCTTTTTCTCTCCTCATTCATCTCTTTAACTCACACCTCCTGTAGGAATGTACCATTCACTCCATTGCATTTCCATTTCTTCTCTTTCTATCATACAGAGCAATTAGAGCAATTTAGCGTTCTTCAGACTCTTCTCAATTCAACACTCCACAACCAATTTTTTATATCTTATATCTCTTATGGATTTTGGACATACGCATTTGTGGATTTGGATATATAAATCTCACAAGGGATTTAGCCATTAAAAGGGCATCAACTCTGGCAGTCTTCATACTCTTCTTCTTAAAATTTTATTTTAAAAACTATTTTATTATCTTAAAAATATTTTTAACTGACACAAAATTGTACATATTTATGGGGTACATTATATGTATGATGTTTTGATACATATAATGCATAGCGATCAGATCAGGGTAATTAGCATATCCATCTCCGCAAACTTTTGTCAATTCATTGTGTTGGTAACATTCAATATCATCCTTCTAGCTATTTGAAACTATGTCATATATATACGATACTCATCCTGCAGTGATACAGAACTATAGAACCTATAGTTTTCATACTCTTGATCATGCATCACTACCAGCAAAAAAGTTTGTCAAATAAATTTTATACCTGTAATATCAACTCATGTTTTAAATATGAATAAACTTTATTTATTTCTTTTGAAAGACATACAATTAACAGAAGTGTAATTATTCCTCTATGATTATCATGTTTTGCAGACTACTGATTTATCAACACTTTATCAACAGAATGGCCCAGAAAGACCTAAGATTACCTGTACTTTTTAATAATAAAACAAAAAGACTTTTCACAAAGGAAGTACATACCTTTAATTCAGCAAATAGCATTTTAGGTAAACAGTGAGCAATTGATAGAAAAGAACATAGGAAAGATATTTTTCTTTTAATATTTATTAGAATGATATTCTTATCAGAAGGACTTATGAAAATGCTTAAGGATGCAATGCATTCTTCCTATGTTACTCAGGGAAAATATATCTAGTCTTCTCACTGACAATAAAAACATTGACTTTTATCTAGTTTGGCTTGACTTGATACTGAAATATATATTTCAAAAGAAGAAATTGTGTTTTTCACTATTTGTCCTATGGCATAAAAATAATTGACTGTGAAACATAATTTTTCCAGTTATTCTCAGGCATCTTTTTAATGAACACCTTTCTGCATTTTGCTCCTCTCAAGGATATCTAAACATGAGTCTGAGTCAGAGTCTATTTGAACCAAATTAAAGACTTATTTCTCTAAAATGTATCTTTAACATATTGATTCCAAAGAAATGATAACTATAACCCAAATCCTTGCACTCAAAATATGATATGCATTTCTTTTCCAGACACCACCAAAATTTATTTTAAAAATCTATAGATGATATTTAGAAAAGTACATAAATTCAAATAACTTGTTAATTTTTAAAAAATTTTCCACAGCAACACCATCCAGAGAAACCAGGCAATTCTTTCAATTAATTTCCTTCAAAGAATATTTTACCCTAACCAATTGGTTGTTCTAATTTTATTACATCTTATTTAGTTTTATGGAGACAATCAGAATCTTTATTTCAAAAGATAATCTGAGACAAATCCTCGTTCTATGGGCCACAAGGTAAAAATAATAGAGATAATTTTCAACCACAACACATCCTCAAAAATGCTGAGAAAAATGATTTGCAAGCTCTGTTAAAATATGGCACTAAATATCAAATGATAAGTTTTAAAATAAGTCATTGCTTTCCACATTATGTTTGAAAACTGCATGAAAGTGTTGCAGTCATATTATGAACTCCCAACAGAAAAAGTTTTTCTTTCAAGCAAAATCATCAATTCTCAAAAGATAAAATCAAAAAATGTTTTCCCAAGCCTATACACACGAAAGGAAAAAAGTATTGTACAATTAATGGACATCTTTTCACCAGACCTGTTCTAGTCAAATTGTATCTGTAAAACTTACTTTTAAATAACGACTTTAAAAAAGGAGTTTTAGAAAATGTGGCACAATGATATTCATAGTAAATACAGCCAAAGGAGTTGGTTAATATCTTAGCCAACTTTATCAAAGTTACTGTTTTCTCAACCCTGTTGTCACTATAATTATCTGGGGACCTTTTTAAAAAATTATAGACCAATCAAATAATAATCTCTGAGGGTGATTCTGGACTTTGTTATTTTGTTAATGATCCTCATGGGCATTAACAATTGAGAACATTCAATCTAAATGAATGTTAGTAACTGTGATTGTAATAACCACTCTCATTTGTTGACTTCTCCCCTCTGTGTCAGAGACTGTGTTAAGTGTTTAACATACATCCTGTGACTTAATCTCTTTACATGTTAGAAAACTTACCCAAATCCCCTACTATTCAGTGGCAGTACCAAGACTCAGACCCCAAGCTGTCTTTCTGTAAAACACCATTTTCCTCACAATGTCCCTCAAGCACCTTTTCTTCTCTTCCAATTGTAACTGAAGTCAAGTAAAGGATGAAGCAGACATGGGATCAGTCAGCAATCAGCTAGAGAAAAAGCGTTTCCTTAGCTCTTCAGAGAAGTTCTGGATAACAACCACTCTTCTCCCACAACCCACACAAATGTATTTGAACACTTTTGAAATCTTTTGCATGCAGCCCTCAATTTGGATGTAGCAGGCAGAATAATAGTTCCCAAATATGTCCACATCCTCATCCCTATAACATGGATATACTTTACATGGTCAAAGAGACTTTGCAGATGTGATTAAGTTAAAATCTCAAAATGGGAGATTATTCTGGATTACCTGAGTGGGCCAATCTAATCACAAATTTTCTTATAAGAGGGAGTCAGAGAACACGTGATGGCAGAGTAGAGTTTGGAGTGATTCAGAGACACAACTCAAGCAATAAGCATAGCCTTTAAATGCTGGAAAAGGCAAGGAAATGAATTTGTCTCTAGAGTTTGAAGAAGAAAAGCAGCCTTGATAGCCAATTTTGAACTTCTGATATCCAGAATTGTAAGTTAATATATATGTATTGTTTCTACCCACTAAACTTGTGATAATTTGTTACAACAGCAATAGGAAACTAATATAGAAGATATTCTATTTGCATTCAAAATCATAAAATGATGCAAAACTGTACCCACTGAGTCAGTCTAGTCATGATAAAGGATACTCCAATTGTAGCATTGTTTTAGGATTGTTGCAAAACAGAAACTACAATTCATAGATTGCACTTATTGGCAAGATATTTGCAAGACAGAGGAAAAGAGATAAACCACAAAAATTCAGGAGTCTGCCACTGCAGTGATGTTTTTGGAGTCGAGTGGTTTGGAGCCTATGAACATATCTCCTCAAAGATGAAAGACACATTGCTGAACCTTTCACCACCCCCACTAACAAAGGCTCAATTCTTGGTGGCCTTTATGGATTTTGGAGACAGCATATACCTTATATAACCCATGAGGCTTCTGGTTTTGATCAGGGACCAAAGCAAGAGAAGGTTGTGCAACAAGTTAAGGCTTCAATACACACTTCTCTGCTAATGGGTCCTCATGATCTAGCAAATCCAATAGTACTCAGTGCAGTGTGGATCCTCTTGCGAGCACCACCAACAGGAGAATCTCAGGCATCGTCTCCAAAAAAAAAATAAATAAATAAATAAATAGAATTTTGAGGTAAACTCAAGCCTTCCTCTGTAGATAACTATTCCTCTCCAGAAAATCAGTCCTAGCACGATCCTGGGTCCTGGTAGAGACTAAATGCCTAGTTGTGGGACATCAAGTGACCATATGACCTGAGCTTTCCATTTTGTGTTGGGTGTTTTTTCGGCCCATTAGGACATGAGGTTGGGCATGCACAGCAGCACCCTGTCATCAAATGGAAATTTTATGTAGGCTCAGGCTCCTTTGCCACTGACTCCAGCTGCATTGTCTTGTCTATCTCAGTAAACCTCTGTGTCCTTATAGGGTGTTCCTTATGACCAGTTGACTGAAAAGGGAAAAACTCTGATGATTCTGCATAATTTTGCTAGCACCAACCACAAGTAGATGGCTGTAGCATGACCATCTCTCTCAGGTATGGCCCTGAGTAAAAGGGCAAATGGAAATCATCCCAGTTATGCCTTCATTCTAGACAGGACATTGAGTGAGGGACTTTATTGTTTTGATAAAGTCTTATCTGGACGAAGAGATGTCCAGAATAATAGATCTACATTGATTTCTGGGCAATTGCCGGTGGTTTGGTTTTTCGGTCAGGGATAAGAAGACCAGAACTGGAAGGTTGGTGGCAAGGGAATCTAATGGAAGATATAAATGAATGGATGTATACAATTTGGCATCTAGTGTAAAAATAATTGTGTCTCATATGAATGCTCACCAAATGGCACCTACTGTACATGGCATCTACTGAGAAGAGTGTCAATAATTAGATGAACGAAATGACGTGGTCTCCAAATGTTAAATGCCTCTTTCTCCAGCCACCCCAGTGCTTGCTCAAGGAACTCATTGGCAAAGTGGTTATGGTGAATAGAAGCTAAATGTGGGCTCATAACTTAAACTTCGTTTCACAAATATTGACCTGACTACTGTTTCTGTTAGTTTCTATCTATCAACTACAAACAAAACCACCATGTTCTTGATATGGTCATATCTATATCTATAATAAAGGATCTCAGTCTATTAGTTGATATTGGTTTTATAATTTTTCACACTATGACTGGCCTAATAATTTTCTTTATGTTGTCTTTCTATATGTAGATATTTTGGTTTTGATAAAATCTAAAGTACCTTTTTTTTTTTCTTAAAACTATTCCTTTCTTTATCCAAGAAACATTTGACTACCTTCAGGTCACAAAAATATTTCTTTCTATATTACCTTATAGGAATTTTATAATTTTGGATTTTACATTTAGGTGTATGATTCACCTCCAAGTAATTTTTGTGTATGGTATAAGTTAGGGATCAGAATTTATTGTTTTTATATGAATTTCTAGTGGTAAGACCACTTGGTTCAAATAATTTAGTTTCTCATTGGATTGCTATGGAGCCTTTATTGCAAACAAAACCGAAGAAAAACCCTGAATAAATATCAGTCTATTCTCTTTTTTTTTTTTTTTTTTTGAGACGGAGTCTCGCTCTGTCACCCAGGCTGGAGTGCAGTGGCCGGATCTCAGCTCACTGCAAGCTCCGCCTCCCGGGTTTACACCATTCTCCTGCCTCATCCTCCCGAGTAGCTGGGACTACAGGTGCCCGCCACCTCGCCTGGCTAGTTTTTTGTATTTTTTAGTAGAGACAGGGTTTCAACGGGTTAGCCAGGATGGTCTCGATCTCCTGACCTCGTGATCCGCCCGTCTCGGCCTCCCAAAGTGCTGGGATTACAGGCTTGAGCCACCGCGCCCGGCCCAGTCTATTCTCTTCTACTGTTCTATTTGTTGAACCTTATGCCAGGCTTACACTGACTCATTACTATAGTTGTAGAGTAAATCTTGAAATCAGATAGTATAAACTCTCCTACTTTAGTCTTCTTTCTTATGACTGTGTTGGACATTCTGAGTTCTTCACATTTACATACATATTTTCAAATTAGATTGTCAATTTTGACAGAAAAAGCCTGCTGAAATTAAAATTATGACTGATGTTATCTGTCCTTGATGTTTTGTTGGTGAATGAGGAGTGCCCTATTTTTCCAAATAGAAGTAACTATTTCATTACTAAATGTTACGAGAGTTTAACTGTTAAACTTCAATGCTAATTCAGTACTTTCCTTATATTGTCATCCTTTTTGTCTACTGAGGATGTCACTGATGGTGTTGCCTTCTATGTGTGGCCTAGGCTGAAAAGATCAGTGTAATCCTAAAGTAATTCTTTATCTTCTGCTTCTTGCCAAAAATATAGTTTCCATGTAAACAAACACCAGTAAAAACACTACACAGAGGAAACTATAAAAAATGTGCTAGAAACAAATGTTTATAAATACAGAAAAAGAAAACCTTGTTTCTGGCTAATCTAGTGGTCACCATGTGCTCATGATCATTGGCACTTGTCCATAAGTGAGTTAGGTTTTAATAAGCAACTTCAACTAGGGTACTTCAGAGTACAACCATGGCAGTAAAAGACTTCAGGACTCCCTGTGGTCAATTTGACATTGTTTAATCACAATATATTCTTTTATATTTACAAGGACTGTAAAGATGAATTCCTTTAACAATTCAGTCAGAAGCCCTTTGAAACCCCTTATCAGGGACTCAGACCTTGATTTATCCAGTAAGTTGCTTCAGTAGCTGCTCAGTTTTTTGTTTGTTTGTTTGTTTGTATCTTAAAGTTTATCTGTTTCCTAATGAATCATAGTGCTTTAAAACATAGTTTAAAAACTTGGTCCAGACATATAATCTGCTTCATAATACAATCCATAATTTATTACCAAAACTGTAGAAAGGCATCAAATTCTGAGACTTGCTTAAAGAGCCCTTACAGAAGGGAAGTCTGTTTAATCTAAGTGAGTGGATATTTTGTGGGGTTTTTTTGGCTGAACATAATCCACAGAGGACTCTGAAAATAAAACGTACATGGAACATGATCTAAGAGGCCAAAAATAAATGAACTGAATGTAGAACTTTTATGGCTAAATAATGTTGTCTGTTGCAGCTGCTCGTATACTCCATAGTCACTGTGTGTTGAAACCGACTGTATGTGCATGGTTCCACCAAACCCACATTTAACCTGTGGCTACTCAGTTTTAGACTTGTATTAAGCCCTGGGGATGAGCATACTAATAAAAAGCTGTCCATGCCTTAGATAATTTCACAGCCTAGTGGGAAAAGAATATGTAACAACTAATTCTAGTAATAAAATGTGACAGAGTTATGTACAAAGTGTTCTGAGAACCCTTCTACAGAACCATGAGTACTGCTTGCTGGAGAAGCTGTGTGTATTTGCAGGAAGAGGGCAAAAAGATTGACCAAAGAGGTGGTATTTGAAATAGATTTTAAAGAAATGAGTAGGAGTGGCTACTAAGTCTGAAATGAAGACAACATATGCACCTTAAGTCTAGAATAAATTTTAGGATGTGTAACTTCTCAGTACTACCACTGATTTAGTCAATACCTTGTTAAAATACTTTTAAAAAATCTATACCCTGAATCTGTGTCTTTTAGGATTACATTAAGTTGTGGTAATTAATATTGCCACTGATTGCTCCTTCTATTAAAGTTTTGATCAGGAAACCAGAAATTCTGTCATTGATAGAGGAGGCAAAGAAAATATTTTAGCTTATTGGCAATCTGAATTATTGCAAAAGGTTTTCTTTTATCTGCCAAATGGTAGCTGATTCTATGAAAGAATTGCTGCCCAGGAACTGTCTGCACATCTCAGTAGGAAATCAGTTATACTGCAGCACCATTCTCCGAGACTCTGTGCTCCCTTAGCCAATCTATGCTCTGAATGTTG
Organism: Macaca fascicularis; assembly: GCF_037993035.2. Taxonomy (NCBI): domain Eukaryota; kingdom Metazoa; phylum Chordata; class Mammalia; order Primates; family Cercopithecidae; genus Macaca; species Macaca fascicularis. The sequence continues at coordinate 95,200,510 of NC_088385.1, forward strand.
CTAGAGGTGCTTTTGCATGTTTTGAATTACATAATTGTCCTTCATGAAAGCTAAAAGAGCTATTTTACTTAATGCTTATCATCCAAGCACTGTGGGACGCTGGGGCAGGTGGGTTGCTTGAGTCCAGGAGTTCGAGACCAGCCTCGGCAACATGATGAAACTCCATCTCCATGAAAAAACACATAACTTAATCAGGTCTGATGGTGCAACCCTGTAGTCTCAGCTACTCGGAGGCTGAGGTGGGAGGATCGCTTGAGCACAGTAGATCAAGACTGTAGTGAACTATGTTCACACCACTGCACTCCAGCCTGGGTGACAGAGCAAGACACTGTCTTAAAAAAAAAAAGAAAAGAAAAGAAAAGAAGAATATCTTACGAATAACTACACAATAAAACTTAAAAATTATATACACTACTATATAATAACCTTAAGAATAACTATTAATAGAACCTGTTCTAGGAGCCTCTGTCCTGGATTTTCTGGTGAAACCCTTAGGCATCTGTGACCAAGAAAAATCTCTAAAGAGATTGGCCTAGTTCTACTTGTTTTTCTTTTTATATTATCATTTAATTCTCTTCTTTGCCTTTTGAGTTTGGGCCCTTCCTTGTCTAAAGTGGAATAGCCACTCTCCTTGTAGCAAGGCTTTAAATAAAATTGTTCAGTACTCTCAATGTCCCTAGCAGGAAATGTTTAGCATTCAGACTAAAACAGAGAGTTGACCTCATGTGTTCCTCAGAAACATTTATCGCAGCAACAAAGACAAAATCAGGATTCTCTCTGTTCTGTAAAATCTTGACAGTATCTTTCATCAACCAAAAATTTCTTTTAAGGATGTCTACCCTTTATCTTTTTTCTTTTGGTTCAAAAAGCCATGGCTATGATTTTCTCAAACACTTTTTATTTCCTATTACTTTACTCTTTTCAGTAAGGATAATTTCCCATACCGTCATCAGGAAGAGGTAAAAATATATGAAGTGGATTCTTAATGGAACACAGTGAGGCCACTGTGGTGGGGTAGAGTTTTTTTTTTTTTTTTAATTTTTAATTTATTTATTATTATTATACTTTAAGTTGTAGGGTACATGTGCATAACGTGCAGGTTTGTTACATATGTATACTTGAGCCATGTTGGTGTGCTGCACCCATCAACTCATCATTTACATCAGGTATAACTCCCAATGCAATACCTCCCCCCTCCCCCCTCCCCATGATAGGCCCCTGTGTGTGATGTTCCCCTTCCTGAGTCCAAGTGATCTTATTGTTCAGTTCCCACCTATGAGTGAGAACATGCGGTGTTTGGTTTTCTGTTCTTGTGATAGTTTGCTAAGAATGATGGTTTCCAGCTGCATCCATGTCCCTACAAAGGACGCAAACTCATCCTTTTTGATGGCTGCATAGTATTCCATGGTGTATATGTGCCACATTTTCTTAATCCAATCTGTCACTGATGGACATTTGGGTTGATTCCAAGTCTTTGCTATTGTGAATAGTGCCGCAATAAACATACGTGTGCATGTATCTTTATAGCAGCATAATTTATAATCCTTTGGGTATATACCCAGTAATGGGATGGCTGGGTCATATGGTACATCTAGTTCTAGATCCTTGAGGAATCTCCATACTGTTTTCCATAATGGTTGAACTAGTTTACAATCCCACCAACAGTGTAAAAGTGTTCCTATTTCTCCACATCCTCTCCAGCACCTGTTGTTTCCTGACTTTTTAATGATTGCCATTCTAACTGGTGTGAGATGGTATCTCATTGTGGTTTTGATTTGCATTTCTCTGATGGCCAGTGATGATGAGCATTTTTTCATGTGTCTGTTGGCTGTATGAATGTCTTCTTTTGAGAAATGTCTGTTCATCTCCTTTGCCCACTTTTTGATGGGGTTGTTTGTTTTTTTCTTGTAAATTTGTTTGAGTTCTTTGTAGGTTCTGGATATTAGCCCTTTGTCAGATGAGTAGATTGCAAAAATTTTCTCCCATTCTGTAGGTTGCCTGTTCACTCTGATGGTAGTTTCTTTTGCTGTGCAGAAGCTCTTTAATTTAATGAGATCCCATTTGTCAATTTTGGCTTTTGCTGCCGTTGCTTTTGGTGTTTTAGACATGAAGCCTTTTCCCATGCCTATGTCCTGAATGGTACTACCTAGGTTTTCCTCTAGGATTTTTATAGTATTAGGTCTAACATTTAAGTCTCTAATCCATCTTGAATTAATTTTCATATAAGGAGTAAGGAAAGGATCCAGTTTCAGCTTTCTACTTATGGCTAGCCAATTTTCCCAGCACCATTTATTCAATAGGGAATCCTTTCCCCATTTCTTGTTTCTCTCAGGTTTGTCAAAGATCAGATGGCTGTAGATGTGTGGTATTATTTCTGAGGACTCTGTTCTGTTCATTGGTCTAGATCTCTGTTTTGGTACCAGTACCATGCTGTTTTGGTTACTGTAGCCTTGTAGTATAGTTTGAAGTCAGGTAGCGTGATGCCTCCAGCTTTGTTCTTTTGACTTAGGATTGTCTTGGAGATGCGGGCTCTTTCTTGGTTCCATATGAACTTTAAAGCAGTTTTTTCCAATTCTGTGAAGAAACTCATTGGTAGCTTGATGGGGATGGCATTGAATCTATAAATTACCTTGGGCAGTATGGCCATTTTCACGATATTGATTCTTCCTATCCATGAGCATGGTATGTTCTTCCATTTGTTTGTGTCCTCTTTTATTTCACTGAGCAGTGGTTTGTAGTTCTCCTTGAAGAGGTCCTTTACATCCCTTGTAAGTTGGATTCCTAGGTATTTTATTCTCTTTGAAGCAATTGTGAATGGAAGTTCATTCCTGATTTGGCTCTCTGTTTGTCTGTTACTGGTGTATAAGAATGCTAGTGATTTTTGCACATTAATTTTGTATCCTGAGACTTTGCTGAAGTTGCTTATCAGCTTAAGGAGATTTTGGGCTGAGACAATGGGGTTTTCTAAATATACAATCATGTCATCTGCAAACAGGGACAGTTTGACTTCTTCTTTTCCTAACTGAATACCCTTGATTTCTTTCTCTTGCCTAATTGCCCTAGCCAGAACTTCCAACACTATGTTGAATAGGAGTGGTGAGAGAGGGCATCCCTGTCTTGTGCCAGTTTTCAAAGGGAATTTTTCCAGTTTTTGCCCATTCAGTATGATATTGGCTGTGGGTTTGTCATAAATAGTTCTTATTATTTTGAGGTACGTTCCATCAATACCGAATTTATTGAGCGTTTTTAGCATGAAGGGCTGTTGAATTTTGTCAAAGGCCTTTTCTGCATCTATTGAGATAATCATGTGGTTCTTGTCTTTGGTTCTGTTTATATGCTGGTTTATGTTTATTGATTTGCGAATGTTGAACCAGCCTTGCATCCCAGGGATGAAGCCCACTTGATCATGGTGGATAAGCTTTTTGATGTGTTGCTGAATCCGGTTTGCCAGTATTTTATTGAGGATTTTTGCATCGATGTTCATCAGGGATATTGGTCTAAAATTCTCTTTTTTTGTTGTGTCTCTGCCAGGCTTTGGTATCAGGATGATGTTAGCCTCATAAAATGAGTTAGGGAGGATTCCCTCTTTTTCTATTGATTGGAATAGTTTCAGAAGGGATGGTACCAACTCCTCCTTGTACCTCTGGTAGAATTCAGCTGTGAATCCATCTGGTCCTGGACTTTTTTTGGTTGGTAGGCTATTAATTATTGCCTCAATTTCAGAGCCTGCTATTGGTCTATTCAGGGATTCAACTTCTTCCTGGTTTAGTCTTGGAAGAGTGTAAGTGTCCAGGAAATTATCCATTTCTTCTAGATTTTCCAGTTTATTTGCGTAGAGGTGTTTATAGTATTCTCTGATGGTAGTTTGTATTTCTGTGGGGTCGGTGGTGATATCCCCTTTATCATTTTTAATTGCATCGATTTGATTCTTCTCTCTTTTCTTCTTTATTAGTCTTGCTAGTGGTCTGTCAATTTTGTTGATCTTTTCAAAAAACCAACTCCTGGATTCATTGATTTTTTGGAGAGTTTTTTGTGTCTCTATCTCCTTCAGTTCTGCTCTGATCTTAGTTATTTCTAGCCTTCTGCTATCTTTCGAATGTGTTTGCTCTTGCTTCTCTAGTTCTTTTAATTGTGATGTTAGAGTGTCAATTTTTGATCTTTCCTGCTTTCTCTTGTGGGCATTTAGTGCTATAAATTTCCCTCTACACACTGCTTTAAATGTGTCCCAGAGATTCTGGTATGTTGTATCTTTGTTCTCATTGGTTTCAAAGAACATCTTTATTTCTGCCTTCATTTCGTTGTGTACCCAGTAGTCATTCAGGAACAGGTTGTTCAGTTTCCATGTAGTTGAGCGGTTTTGATTGAGTTTCTTCGTCCTGAGTTCTAGTTTGATTGCACTGTGGTCTGAGAGACAGTTTGTTATAATTTCTCTTCTTGTACATTTGCTGAGGAGTGCTTTACTTTCAATTACGTGGTCGATTTTGGAGTAAGTACAATGTGGTGCTGAGAAGAATGTATATTCTGTTGATTTGGGGTGGAGAGTTCTATAGATGTCTATTAGGTCTGCTTGCTGCAGAGATGAGTTCAATTCCTGGATATCCTTGTTAACTTTCTGTCTCGTTGATCTGTCTAATGTTGACAGTGGAGTGTTGAAGTCTCCCATTATTATTGTATGGGAGTCTAAGTCTCTTTGTAAGTCTCTAAGGACTTGCTTTATGAATCTGGGTGCTCCTGTATTGGGTGCATATATATTTAGGATAGTTAGCTCTTCCTGTTGAATTGATCCCTTTACCATTATGTAATGGCCTTCTTTGTCTCTTTTGATCTTTGATGGTTTAAAGTCTGTTTTATCAGAGACTAGTATTGCAACCCCTGCTTTTTTTTGTTCTCCATTTGCTTGGTAAATCTTCCTCCATCCCTTTATTTTGAGCCTATGTATGTCTCTGCATGTGAGATGGGTCTCCTGAATACAGCAGACTGATGGGTCTTGACTCTTTATCCAGTTTGCCAGTCTGTGTCTTTTAATTGGAGCATTTAGTCCATTTACATTTAAGGTTAAGATTGTCATGTGTGAACTTGATCCTGCCATTATGATATTAACTGGTTATTTTGCTCGTTAGTTGATGCAGTTTCTTCCTAGCCTCGATGGTCTTTACATTTTGGCATGTTTTTGCAATGGCTGGTACCGGTTGTTCCTTTCCATGTTTAGTGCTTCCTTCAGGGTCTCTTGTAAGGCAGGCCTATTGGTGACAAAATCTCTAAGCATTTGCTTATCTGTAAAGGATTTTATTTCTCCTTCACTTATGAAACTTAGTTTGGCTGGATATGAAATTCTGGGTTGAAAATTCTTTTCTTTAAGAATGTTGAATGTTGGCCCCCACTCTCTTCTGGCTTGGAGAGTTTCTGCCGAGAGATCTGCTGTTAGTCTGATGGGCTTCCCTTTGTGGGTAACCCGACCTTTCTCTCTGGCTGCCCTTAAGATTTTTTCCTTCATTTCAACTTTGGTAAATCTGGCAATTATGTGTCTTGGAGTTGCTCTTCTCGAGGAGTATCTTTGTGGCGTTCTCTGTATTTCCTGGATTTGAATGTTGGCCTGCCCTACTAGGTTGGGGAAGTTCTCCTGGATGATATCCTGAAGAGTGTTTTCCAACTTGGTTCCATTTTCCCCCTCATTTTCAGGCACCCCAATCAGACGTAGATTTGGTCTTTTTACATAATCCCATACTTCTTGCAGGCTTTGTTCATTTCTTTTTCTTCTTTTTTCTTTTGGTTTCTCTTCTCGCTTCAGTTCATTCATTTGATCCTCAATTGCAGATACTCTTTCTTCCAGTTGATCGAGTCGGTTACTGAAGCTTGTGCATTTGTCACGTATTTCTTGTGTCATGGTTTTCATCTCTTTCATTTCGTTTATGACCTTCTCTGCATTAATTACTCTAGCCATCAATTCTCCCACTTTTTTTTCAAGATTTTTAGTTTCTTTGCGCTGGGTACGTAATTCCTCCTTTAGCTCTGAGAAATTTGATGGACTGAAGCCTTCTTCTCTCATCTCGTCAAAGTCATTCTCCGTCCAGCTTTGATCCGTTGCTGGCGATGAGCTGCGCTCCTTTGCCGGGGGAGATGCGCTCTTATTTTTTGAATTTCCAGCTTTTCTGCCCTGCTTTTTCCCCATCTTTGTGGTTTTATCTGCCTCTGGTCTTTGATGATGGTGATGTACTGATGGGGTTTTGGTGTAGGTGTCCTTCCTGTTTGATAGTTTTCCTTCTAACAGTCAGGACCCTCAGCTGTAGGTCTGTTGGAGATTGCTTGAGGTCCACTCCAGACCCTGTTTGCCTGGGTATCAGCAGCAGAGGCTGCAGAAGATAGAATATTTCTGAACAGCGAGTGTACCTGTCTGATTCTTGCTTTGGAAGCTTCCTCTCAGGGGTGTACTCCACCCTGTGAGGTGTGGGGTGTCAGACTGCCCCTAGTGGGGGATGTCTCCCAGTTAGGCTCCTCAGGGGTCAGGGACCCACTTGAGCAGGGAGTCTGTCCCTTCTCAGATCTCAACCTCCGTGTTGGGAGATCCACTGCTCTCTTCAAAGCTGTCAGACAGAGTCGTTTGCGTCTGCAGAGGTTTCGGCTGTGTTTGTTATTGCCCTGTCCCCAGAGGTGGAGTCTACAGAGACAGGCAGGTTTCCTTGAGCTGCTGTGAGCTCCACCCAGTTCGAGCTTCCCAGCAGCTTTGTTTACCTACTTAAGCCTCAGCAATGGCGGGCACCCCTCCCCCAGCCTCGCTGCTGCCTTGCCAGTAGATCACAGACTGCTGTGCTAGCAATGAGGGAGGCTCCGTGGGTGTGGGACCCTCCCGGCCAGGTGTGGGATATGATCTCCTGGTGTGCCTGTTTGCTTAAAGCGCAGTATTGGGGTGGGAGTTACCCGATTTTCCAGGTGTTGTGTGTCTCAGTTCCCCTGGCTAGGAAAAGGGATTCCCTTACCCCTTACGCTTCCCAGGTGAGGCAATGCCTCGCCCTGCTTCAGCTCTCGCTGGTCGGGCTGCAGCAGCTGACCAGCACCGATCGTCCGGCACTCCCCAGTGAGATGAACCCAGTACCTCAGTTGAAAAGGCAGAAATCACCGGTCTTCTGTGTCGCTCGCGCTGGGAGTTGGAGACTGGAGCTGTTCCTATTCGGCCATCTTGCTCCGCCCCCGAGAGGTAGCAATTTTGATTGGGTTATCAGGGCCGATCTATCTGAAGAAGTTGCATTAAAGCAAAACAGTTCAGTTTGTCTGGGAGGCCTCAGGAAATTTATAATCATGTCAGAATGTGAGGGGGAACCAAGACACCTTCTTCTCATGGTGGTAGAAAAAAAGCGGGGTAGAGTTTTAGAAGGAAAGAAAAGGAAGTCATAATTTCCTTTCTTCTGATGGTTTATCTCTCCTGATGGAATATTGTGATTGGATTGGCAAATGTCTTCTTGAGAAAGCTTGTGTGACAGAGAACCAGTACCTCCCTATAGAGTGAACAACAGTCTGGCAGATCCTCAGTTCTAGAGTGCCATTTGGAACCAGAACAGGACTGAAGGAAAAGGGATCAAGGAGAGTTAGGCTAACTGTGAACTAGAATTTAAGGAATAGATATTAAAATGAGAGGGATCTTTGTTGTCTATGACTTTTCTGTCCAAGTTTATTATGGTAGGAATTTGGAGGATAAGCCCTAGTGTGAAACACTGTACACACAGTATCTCAAATAAATGATCCTTTGTCAGTTTGTTTTCATAAATTATTTCTCTCTCTCCACCCCTGTTCCCCCAATCATTTTATAGACAACAGATACATAATTTGTATTCATTGACAATATTCCAAATATAAAGAATGCCTCCTCAGGACAAGCTAAATGGATTCCATCTCTGTCTTTTCTTACTAGTGCCCTTTCTTAAGGCTTTGGAAATCTATTAGCACATTTTGGAGCTGTCTTCATTGTTGATATGGTTTAGCTGTGTCCCCACCTAAATCTTATCTTGAATTGTAGCTTCTATAATTCCCATGTATTGTGAGAGGGACCCAGTGGGAGATAATTGAATCATGTGGGTCAATTACCCCATACTGTTCTTGTGGTAGTGAATAAGACTCAGGAGATTTCCTGGTTTTATAAGGGGTTTCCCTTTTCGCTTGTCTCACATTCTCTCTTGCCTGCTGCCATGTAAGATGTGCCTTCGGCCATGATTGTGAGGCCTCCCCAGCCACATGGACTGTGAGTCCATTAAACCTCTTTTTCTTTATAAATTACCCAATCTCAAGTATGTCATTATCAGCAGCATGAAAACGGACTAATGCAGTTGTAGAAACAGATAAGGTAGATTATAAATTGATCTTTTCTGACGACATACTCCAGTATGAAGACATTTTAAGATTTGTTAACAAAATAAGGATGTTTCTCTAATTTATTTCTGTATGTTAGCATTTAATACAAAATTTGTTGAATGAATACATGAATGAATGAATGAAAAGAATTTAGAAGTTTGGACTTGATCAATATAAACAAAAAGGTACCACAATGCTTTTTTAAAAAAGGAATCTTTTAAGCCTATAGTTCTTCATTATTTTACTAACAGAGAGTTCTCTTGACTCCCAAAAAGTCCTGCCAGGTTGCTTCTGATTTAGAAATAAAGAAATCTCCCTTTTTAATGCCTGTAGCCCCTTACATCAGTGTTTGGAGGTTCTCTGATCCAAATCAGAAGAGTACAACTTCCAATGGAGATTTATAATTACTTAATATTGGTATCAACATAAGTATTTCAGTAAATTCAATGTCTTCTCTTCAGTCAGCTGTTGACTTATTACTGAATTTATCACTGAAGTAAACAATATGTGCAGCTTAATAAAAATTAACAAGAACACTGAATTAAATGCTGTGGGGTGCTGTGAGGGGGTGTAAACATGGGTGAAGAGTAAGGATAGAGCCTTCCCAGTAAGGCACAGAAAATGCCTTTTTTCTCCTCTCAAGAGTTAAAATGATTTCAAAATTGGGAAATGTTGCAGTTTTTTAATTTTACAGATGAAAAAGGTAGAAGATAAAATAATTTAAGAAGTCCTATTTTGCTAGGATAGGGGAAAAGAGAGCACAGCTTTGTGAATTTTTAATGATCAATTTATTAAGGTAGAAGTCAAACTATTCCTATGTTAAAGCTTTAGTTTAATCAAAATGAAATGATCAGGAAACAGATTTTTATTTTAGCTGATTCTTATACTGTTATTTTACTTTATTCTTCAGTTCTGAGAAAGAGGACATAAAAAATCTTGAATTTCACTCCTGTTGCTCAGTGACAATGTTCAGAGAAATGTGGCATTTTAATCATCATTTTGGTAAACTTGGCTATTTTTGTATGGCCATCTGTCCCTAAACTACATTATTAAGGATGTTCTTAACTCTGTTCTTTTCAATGTAAAAATATAAAACAAAACAAAACAAAACACACACACAAAAAAACAACAAAAAACTCCAAAGCACTGAAATGCTTTTCTATGCTCTGCCTGGAGAGGATGAGGAGAGAAAACACACAGAGATATGCCTTAAATATTATTGAATTTTAAGATAGGAATTAAGAATTTAACTTTTACAAAGTTGTTGCTACTTAAAGGATATAACACTGTCAAAAATTTTCTGTCAAATCTTTTAAACTATGTATAGAGTTCATGTGATTTGCTCTCTCTGTATTCCCTTACTTTTCACTGCTATATAGGGAATGCTAATTTCCTGATAATAATTATCTAGTAATATCTTGCCATAAAAGCAGTATATGTCCACTAGAGTATTGAGACATGACAGATGAAAAAGAAAAAAAGAAAATAAAAATCTTTGGCAATTCCACCATCTAGACATGTCTCTTTTTATTTAGAATAGATTCTTATTGTTAAAAAGGATAACAATTGAAAAGTCAGTGTAACAATATTTGAAAATGTTAACAACATATGAAGTGAAAAATAATCAGATTAAACAACAACAACAACAACAACAACAAACAGTTCTGGCCAGGTATGGGGGCTTTGGGAAGCTGAGACAGGGCAGATGACTTGAGGTCAGGAAATCGAGACTAGCCTGGCCAACATGGTGAAACTCCATCTCTACTAAGAACACAAAAATTAGCCGAGTGTGGTGATACACACCTGTAATCTCAGCTACTTGAGAGGCTGAGGCGGGAGAATTGCTTGAACGCAGGAGGCCGAGGTTGCAATGAGCCAAGATCGAGATCTTACCACTGCACTTCAGCATGGGTGAGAGAGCAAGACTCAGTCTCAGAAACAAAACAAAACAAAACAAACAAACAAGCAAATAAAAACACTTCTGGATCAAGTACACGTACCTCTTTCTATTCCTCCTACTTAATACGACAATCTTCTGTTCTCTCTGGTCAAAGGACCAGGAAAACAGTAATCTAGCAAAATGAAAACTTTTTGACAATTACCACCCTGTTCTAACCAAATGTCACAGAAAAAAGCACTGATCTGTCTTCATCCCACTGAGAAAGGCCCATCAGGGAATTCAGATATCCACTCCTATCCATGTGTAATGAGCTGCCCCAACCTCTCCAGTAGGGTGGCATTAGAGAAGGCTGAGTCAGGATCTGTGACTTTTAATTTCTCCCTGGTGACTATCAGACACTAATCCCCCATAGATTCAGTCGAGGCATGTGAGGATGCTGGACTACCATCGCTAACCAGTCATAAAAAAGCACTCTCTCTTCCCACAGGTGTCAGAGAAGACTAAGTGGGAAGCCAGAACTTTTGCCACGATTTGGGAGCACGAGCCCTCCCCGACTGCAGTGTCAGTGGAAGTTATGTGGGAAGCATTAAGGAAGTGCTGTTCCCTCTCCAGGCAGGGTGGTGTCACCAGATGGCTAGTGAGGAGCATGAAATACCATCTCTGCTCAGCAGTAACAAAGTACTCCTCCCCGTTGGGGTGCCAAAGAAGGACAAGTGGAGAACTGGGACTTTCACGCCCACATATCAAAGGTTTGCTAAAACAGAGATTTAAATAAGGTCCAGAGTCGCAAACGCAATACACAAAATGTGCAAAGCACAATAAAAAAAAAATCACAGAAAAATCTCACCTTGAGTGAGAGAAAACAATAGATAGATGAAAATGCCAGGATGACACAAGTGTTGGGATTAACTAATAAAGATTTTAAAACAGTCATCCTAAAAATGCCTTTGTGGGCAATTAGAAATAGGTTTGAAACAAAAAACAAAAGTAGTCCTCAGCTAAGAAATAGAAGACACTAAATGAAAACTTTAGAATTAAAAATACAATAACTGAAATAAGAAACTCAATGAAGAGGCTCAACAGCAGAATGGAGAGGACAGAGAAAAGAATCCATGAATCTGAAGATATAACAGTAGAAATTACCCACTTTGAACAATAACAAATGTAGACTTAAAAAAGAAAATAACAGAAACCTAGGGACCTGTGGGACTCTAATAAAAGATCTAACATTTATGCCATGGGAGTGTTAGAAGGAGAGGAGAAAGGGGATAGGACTAAAAAAGGTATTTGAAGAATTAATGGCTCAACATTTCCCAAATTTGGAAAAAGACATAAACCTACAGATTCAAGAAGCCGAGTCAACCAAACAGGCTAAACCCAAAACATTGCACAGATGTGGCTCAGCCTTAATTATAAAAGCCCTTTTTCTTTTGTTGAATGACTTTAGCAGAGATTTCTAACTTTGACTAAATTGTGATGCATATACAAGTAAACGTTATCTAGCTAGTCTGGTGGATTAAAGATGTGTCTAAATCTCTCATTTTCTTCATTAAAGAATGGAGTCTATTTTGCCTCCATTTAATTAAGGTCTATGGCTGCTTTTTTCTAGAAAATGTAACGGATGTGACACTGTGTCAATTCCAGATCTAGCCTTTAAGAGTAGCAGCTTCCAGTTCCTCTCAATTGGAATACTAGCTATTGGAACACTCTCTCAGAACCCAGTCACCACACTATGAGAAGCTCAAGCCCCACGGAGAAGACAGAGCTCTTAGCCAATGACCTGCATATTCTGCCAGCCATATGAGTGGCCCCCTTGGATTTTCTAACCGAGTTGAATTTCTGATGACTGAATCCCCAGTCAATGTGATGTGGTACAGCAGAACTGCCAAGCTGAGCCAGTCAACATACAATAATAAGACATAATAAACGAATTATTCTAATGCAAAGCTTTGAGGTCTTCTACTATTAGAATAAAAAACTATTTCAAACAGATTTTGATGACATAGGAAAATGTTGATTTTAATGTTAAAACAGATGACAAAAGTAACAACCTGTGACTGATATTGTTTAAAATCGTGGTAAATGCAGTATAATTTAGCACTTCATTTATACATGTAGGGCCTCACATAATCGTGTCATGTTTTCATAATTGTATGATTAGAAGAGTATACAATATGTTACCAGTAGTTGAATAATTTATTTCCTCAAATTTCTTTATTTTTCACAAATAACAGGTAATGCTACTTGCAGAGAAAACATTTTAAATATTTGACCTATCATTAACAATACACAGAATAAATCTGGTAGTTTAAATATAAGCAGTAAATATAAAAATAATTAACTCTCAGTTTGGAAGATAAATTCAGAATATTGAATTATATAATGCAGTAATGTAATTTTTATTGATGAATAACAACTATTAGACAAGTCAATAACATGGGAAAACGTTGATTTTAATGTTAAGTTAAAACAGATGCCAAAAGTAACAACATATGATCGATATTGTTTAAAAACATGTGGTAAATGCAATATAATTTAGCACTTCCATTTATACATGTAGGACCTCAAATAATCATCTCATGTTTTCATAATTATGAAGTTGTACACAGCATTAATTCTAATTAAGTTTTGCTATATTATAATTCTAATTTAGTTTTGCTATAGTAACCAAGTAATTTTTAAATATTGGAAGTGCCAATCAATATTTGTTTTTTGTGCTAAATCATATTTCTTGTTTTAATCCATGATTAAATGACTTTTGTTTTTAAGTTAAAATTGTCTTAGAAATAGATGTTTTAAATAAAATTGGTTTTTATTATCCCTGTTATGGACTCAGAATTTCCAAGAGATGTATTGCATGGAATAATAGATAGAGACTCAGAAGGGACTATAGTGTTTATCTAGTTAACCTCTTAACCACGGAGATAATAATCTAATCTTTAAAATTAATCAAATCCAGATTCGATTAATTCCAGATAGCAGAAGAGATTAAATTTGATCATTGAAGTTGGATCATGGAACAGTATCTGGCCTTCTCAAAATCGTGAAGTGGTGGTAGGGATTGGTTGGCGGGGCTTGAGGTTAGAGGCAGATAATCCCACTACAGAGGAGTTTCAGTTCAGAGACAAAGTAAAACATTGAGAAAACAGCAAGATGGATAGTTTTCCTTACAAAGTAGGTTATCATTAGGAAAACCACTTTATCTACTTTTGGAGGAGATTTTTGAACATTACATCACTTTATACAACATAACCAAATTAAATGTATAGCTTTTAAGGGGTGAGAACTCTAAATATTTTCTACATATGCCACATTATCTTCTTGAATACTCCAGGGATTTTTCTAGCATTAAAATAAAATTCATTAATTCTCTGTTATAAACCCATAATTTACAAGGCACAATATTTTTATTGAATGGTGAGAATATTCTGGCTCTCAACAACTACTTCTAGGAAAGACTAACAATTATTTACTCATTTATTCAACAAATATTTTTTACTGAGCACTTTTGTGTTATAGTCACTTTAATAGGTTCTGAGGATACACCAGTAAATAAAGCAGGCCAACTCCCTACTCTCATAGAATTTATATTCTAGAAAGAAAAAGAGATAAAAATACAAATAAATACAGTTATTCACCACCTAACAATATTTTAGTCAATATACAATGATATACAATGTGGTCCCACAAGATTACAATACCATATCTCTACTGTGCCTTTTCTATGTTTAGATATTTTATTTTTATTTTTATTTTATTAATTATTATTATTATTATTATTATTATTATTATTATTATTTTGAGACAGTCTTGCTCTGTCACCCAGGCTGGAGTGCAGTGGCGCAATCTTGGCTCACTGCAAGCTCTGCCTGCTGGATTCACGCCATTCTCCTGCCTCAGCCTCCCGAGTAGCTGGGACTACAGGCGCCCACCACCTTGCCAGGATAATTTTTTTTGTATTGTTAGTAGAGACGGGGTTTCACCATGTTAACCAGGATGGTCTCGATCTCCTGACCTCGTGATCTGCCCGCCTCGGCCTCCCAAAGTGCTGGGATTACAGGTGTGAGCCACCGTGCCCGGCCCTTAGATATTTTAAAATACACAAATACGTACCACTGGGTTACAATTGCCTACAGTATTTAGTAAGTAACATGACGTACATGTTTGTAGCCTAGGAGCAATAGGCTATACCATATAGCCTAGGTGTGTAGAAGGCTGTACCACATAGATGTGAGTAAGTACACTCTATGATGTTCACACAGTGATGAAATCGCCTGACAACACATTTTTCAGAACATATCCCCATCATTAAGTCATGCATGACTATATAAAAAAGTATCAGACAGAGATAAATGCTAAAAACAAAAATAAATTAAAGGGACTATTTTAAATAGAATTATTTAGAATAATCTTTATAAGATGTTTACATTTCAGCAAAAGCCAAAATGAAAGGAAAAAACATATAATGAATAAATAACTAAGGGGCTATTACATTTTTTTTGAGAAGGAAAGTGATAAGACTGTTGTTTATATTAGGGGCATGCTTTTCATGTAAGGATAAATAAATATTGAAGAGTTATGAGTTAGGAGGTTATTACAAGACATGAGTAAGTGCTGATATTGGTTACATCTAGGTCAATGGAAGAAGAAACAGATACAATGGGCTTTGCAGAGGTAAAATTGGTTAACTTTTCATGCTAATGAGGTTAACTTTTCATGCTAATGAGTTAAATGTTGATTCATCATTCCCATTTTCATCATCATTAATATCATGAGCAGCATAATTTTAATAGGTAGTTATCATTGTGCTATGCACTGCACATGTGTTATTTCATCTAATCCAAAACTGATTACTGAAGAATAGCTATTTTTAAAATTATTTTTATTTTTAAAATAAGGAACCTGAGATTTAGAAAAGTGTAGAAACTCCCTGTGAGTCACACAACCAACAAGTGATATGCTAGGATTCAACCTCTAGAGTCTACACCCCTAACATTTTACATTGCTGCTCCCTCTACTATGCCAAATTCTTACCATTCTAAGTATTCCTCAGACTCATAAGGAACACTAAAATTCACTTTTTATTTGTGTCTTTCTGCCTTAAAAATATTTCATAGATAATATCTTGTTCTACTAATAAATTCTGTGAGCTTGGGTATTTTTACTAAAATAATGTAAGTAATACGTATTTCTTGTTATAATTATTATATGAAGCTTAATTTAATTTTTAATGTTTATAAAATGTTCTATTTGGGAGAGTTCTATTTTTCTTCTTAATACTTGTTTCATTTTTCTCTAAGCTTCTACAATATCTTCTGCTTAGTTATTAACTTTTGTATTTGTCACCATCTTTCATATTTCTTCATATCATTCGTATTTCTTCTTATATCTCTGTTATTTTCTTTTGCATTGTTTCCTTGAGTAGATCTTGCATTGCCTAACTTGAGTTTACGCGACATTAGTTATATTATTTACTCTATCTAATGTCTATTTGTAATTTTCTCTGGTGGAATTAAGCCCATTTAACTTTTGTTTAACAACCACTAAGTCTTTCACTTTTAATTTTTTTTTTTGTTTGTTTGTTTTGTTTTTAGACAGAGTCTTGCTCTGTCACTCAGGCTGGAGTGCAGTGGTGCAATCTCGGCTGCTGCAACCTCCACCTCCTGGGTTCAAGCAAATCTCCTGCCTCAGCCTCCCAAGTAGTTGGGATTACAGGTGCCCCACTATACTCGGCTAATTTTTTGTATTTTTAGTAGAGACAGGGTTGCACCATATTGGCCAGGCTGGTCTCCAACTCCTGACCTCAGGTAATCCACCTGCCTCGGCCTCCCAAAGTGCTAGGATTACAGGCTTGAGCCACTGCACCTGGCCTCACTTTTAATTTTTTATAAATGGCTTATATTTTCTAAAATTTTCATCCATATGGTTGAGGGAATCTACTTTATTGATAATTTATCTTTATGATTTAGTGTGATTAAGTTAAGCCTTAATTTGACCAAAATCTAATTATTATTATATAGCTCCCAGGCATGAATGAGTGTATTAATGTCTTTATAATCTCCTCTCTCCCCACCCTCTACTTCTTTCTTTTTCTCTCTGTCTCATTGTTTCATTTGGAGCAAGGATACTTTCTTCAATGGAATATATATAATAATGTAAACTAAAAATAAAATCCTAAACCCCCAACAAATGAATGCATCCCCTGTTGGCCAAGGAGAATCCAGAAAAATCTTAAAAGCAGAGTTCCTGGCCATGACAGGACAGGATGTCAGTCATGGCTTATACCACCTCACTTTTGTAATTTAGACACAACAACTGACCAGCATTAATGTTAAAATAAAGATCATAAGACTGACAGAAAAGACTCTCCCATAGTAAGATACCAAATCATTAATAACACCCAAAGCCGTGCCAGGTAAGAGTTAAGTCACACACCCCTACACTTAAAGAATAAACTATGTTCTAACTGCTAAAAGGTTTTTCAATAAGCAATATTAAAAGAATTGTAGCTCGCCACCAGACACTGAACGAAATCTCCTGTTCCACACACCATAACTACAGCATTAATTGGACAAAAGACTGATTTCAGTTATTTTCTCCTGTCAAGACCACCGACCACGGACTGGTTCTAGCCAGTTTACAGAGGCTGTGCACAGTTTACAGAGGCTGTGCTTTTGTGTCTCTGCTTTACATTTTGATGTCTTGGGCCTAACTGTACTACATTTAAATATTGGGTCTCCACCCCAAGGTGAACACAAGTCATATCTTACATGCGTGTTTGTTTAATATGCATGCATCAGGACTACCTTCATGAATATTCATAGCCTCTCCTGTACTCCTATAACCCATTGAATATGTATATATAGCCAACCCATTCAGCATAAAGCTCCTACCCAAAACCCTTCTCGTGCTAAGTGTCTGTCTCTGGTCTTTGCCAGAAGCTGTGCTTCTCAGCATGCAGGATGGTGACCTTGCAGGCTGTAACCCTTTATAAGAAATAAAGCTCTTCATTTCTAAATTTACATTATGTGATTTTTTTTTTTTTTTTTTTTTTTTTTTTAGTTAACAATAATAATAGCATTGAAGCAATTTCAAGAAGTCATGTAAGCTCACAGGAATACTTCTTGGATATACAAATCACACGATCATTTATTTTGACATTAACATTTCCAAAGATTTACATTCTGTAGCCAATCTCTGTAAGTTACTTTAGTGCCAATTCTCTTTCAATAGATAAAAATCGTTGTAAGGTTTAACAACTTTCTCACATGAGATGAATTAATTTTCTTGTACTTGCTAGTTGATATATACCTCAGTTAATAAAATACTATGTTATTCCCAAGTTACTTACAAACAAATTCAATCAAAATTAAGATATTCTCATTGACAAAAAACAGACAATGAGAAATATGTTACTACTAAGAAAAATTCACCCAACTCAGTAAAATAATATTTTAAAATGTAGTATAATTTTATAAATCATAAACAAGTGTTTTGTGATAAAAATTATCATTTTCAATGCCCTATCTCACCACTCTTCTTCAACACAGTATTAGAAGTCCTAGTCAGAGCAATTAGACAAGGGAAAGAAAATACAGGGCATCCAAATAGGAAGAGAGGAAGTCAAACTATCACTGTTTGAAGATGACATGATTCTATATTTAGAAAACTCCACAGTCTTGGCCCAAAAGCTCCTTCAGATGATAAACAACTTCAGCAAAAGTTCAGGATACAAAATCAATGTACAAAAGTCACTAGCATTTCTATAGACCAAAAACAGCCAAGCCAAGAGCCAAACCAGGAACACAATCCCATTCACAATTGCCACAAACAGAATAAAATACCCAGGAATACAGATAACCAGCCATATGAAAGACCTCTACAATGAGCATTACAAAACACTGCTCAAAAAATCAGAGATGACACTAACAAATGGAAAAAAATTCCATGCTCACGAATAGGAAGACTCAATACTGTTAAAATGGCTATACTGCTCAAAGCAATTTATAGATTCAATGCTATTCCTATCAAACTACCACCTATGTTTTTTACAGAAGGAGAAGAAAACTACTCTAAAATTGATATGGAATCCAAAAGAGCCTGAATAGCCAAGGCAATACTAAGCAAAAAGAACAAAGCAAGAGGCATTACACTACCCGGCTTCAAACAATACTACAGGGCTACAGTAACCAAAACAGCATGGTACTGATATAAAAACAGGCACATAGAACAATGGAACAGAATACAGACCCTGGAAATAAGGTTGCACATCTAAAACCATCTGATATTCAACAAAGCTAACAGCAAACAAGCAATGGGGAAAGGACTCTCTGTTCAATAAATGGTGCTGGGATTACTGGATTGCTACATGCAGAAGATTGAAACTGGACCCCTTCCTTACACCATATACAAAAACTCACTCAAGATGGATCAAAGACTTAAATGTAAAACCTGAAACTATAAAAACTCTGGAAGACAACTTAGGAAATACTATTCTGGATTGTGGGGTTTTCTAGATATAAAATCATGTCATCTGCAAAGAGTGATAGTTTGATTTCCTCTCTTCCTATTCGGATGCCCTTTATTTCTTTCTCTTGCCTACTTGCTCTGGCCAGCACTTCTAATACCAATGCTATTCTTAGATTTCCTAGGAACTGGAAAAGATTTCATGACAAAAGATGCCAAAAGGAATTATAACAAAAGCAAAAATTGACAAATGGGACCTAATTAAACTAAAGAGATTCTGCACAGTAAAAGAGACTATCAACACAGTAAACAGGTAACCTACAGAATGGGAGAAAATATTTACAAACTATGCATCTGACAAAAGGTATAATACACTACATCTATAAGGAACTTAAACGAATGTACAGGCAAAAAACAAACAATCCCATTAAAAAGTTGGCAAAGGACATGAACAGACACTTTTCAAAAGAAGACATACATGCCACCAACAAACATGAAAAAAAGCTCAGTATCACTGATTATTAGAGAAATGTAAATCAAAAGTACAATGAGATACCATCTCGCACAAGTCAGAATGGCTATTATTAAAGTAAAAAAATAACAGGTGCTATCCAGGTGACAGAGAAAAGGGAACACTTATACACCGTTGTTAGGAGTGCAAATTAGTTCAGCCATTGTGAAAAGCATTGGTGATTCCTCAAAGAACTAAAAACAGAACTATCATTCTATCCAGCAATCCCATTATTGGTTATACACCCAAAGGAATATATATTGTTCTATTGTAAAGACACATGCACATGTATATTCACTGCAGCACTATTCACAAGAGCAAAGACAAGGAATCAACATAAATGCCCATCAATGGTAGACTGGATAAAGAAAAAGTGGTTTATACACACCATAGAATACTATGCAGCCATAAAAACTGTGATACTGCCCTTTGCAGGAACATGGACAGAGCTAGAAATCATTATCCTGAACAAACTAAAGCAGGAACAGAAAACCAAATACTGCATGTTCTCACTTATAAAAGGGAGCTAGATGATGAGAACACATGGACACAAAGAGGGGAACAACAGACACTGGGGCCTACCTGAGGATGAAGGGAGGGAGTAGGGAGAGGAGTAGAAAAAGTACCTAATGGGTACTATGCTTAATACCTGTGTGATAAAATAATCTGTACAACAAACCCCATGACATGAGTTTACATGTATAAAAAACCTGCACACGTACCCCTGAATCTAAAATAAAACTTTAAAGAAAATTAAAAAAAATTTTTTTCTAATTTTTCATGTTTCCATTTATTTTATGTTTAGTTTTCTTTTCCTTTGAAAATAATCATAGTGGTAATACTTTTAAAGATTTCAAATAAAACAGCATTCTAGGGTACTTCACATTGGAAGAAGAAACCCTATAAGATATGAATATTTCTTTGCCTATTTTATAAGACATTAGATTATCTTTCCTCATAAATTTTATTCTACATCACAATGAAGTGTACATTTAAAAAACCCAAAGCCATATCTCCCAATTTTTGTCTATTAGTTTTCAATTTGTATTTGGTTCATATTTAAAAAAAAATTTGATCTAGGTTTGTCTGAGGCAATGTTACATATTGTTCGTTTTCTTGTCATTTTCAAGTTGAATTTTTTTCTTAAGATAGAGTATATATCTTTAAGTGTTTCTGATAGCAGAAATACCTGTTCAAATAATTTGGTGGTCCCTAATCTGTGAGTTATGGTATTTTCATTAAAACAGTAAAGATTTTAAGAGGAAGTTCTCCAAAAACAATTGTTTCTATCAAATTTTACAAAAAATTACTCTAAAAATTCTCCAAGAGTAGGCCAAGAAAATGTCAAAACAAGTTTTAATTTTGACCATGCATGTAAACTACTAAAATCTGCATGAATCAACTCATGTGCCAAATAAAGTTCAAATATTTTCAGATGTTATTTCCTGGTTCTCTTTTTCAAACCTAATAGTTTCCAGAGAGATATTTTTTCAAATCTACTTTATCTTTCAATTATGGAAGAAAATAAAATTCTTGTCATTTGGCATAATTTTTTGCTTTAAAGACATAACTGGCGGCCGGGCGCGGTGGCTCAAGCCTGTAATCCCAGCACTTTGGGAGGCCGAGACGGGCGGATCACGAGGTCAGGAGATCGAGACCATCCTGGTTAACACGGTGAAACCCCGTCTCTACTAAAAAATACAAAAAACTAGCCGGGCGAGGTGGCGGGCGCCTGTAGTCCCAGCTACTCGGGAGGCTGAAGCAGGAGAATGGCGTGAGCCCGGGAGGCGGAGCTTGCAGTGAGCTGAGATCCGGCCACTGCACTCCAGCCTGGGTGACAGAGCGAGACTCCGTCTCAAAAAAAAAAAAAAAAAAAAAAAGACATAACTGGCTATTAATTTTATATTTGGTAAAACAGTATAATATATTTGAAGCATAGCATATGAAAAAATTCAGTTCAAGTGACTGCATTGATGCAACTCTGCTAGATAGAAAATGATATAAACTTGGAAAGCAATTTTCTTACTCCTAGGTTTGTTTTTCTACTATATAATCAGGTGAATTAGAAAACTGTATACAGGAAATGAAATTATCATCACCATTCACCTTTTGTTGAGGGCATACTTTGTTCCAGACCTTGACCTCACAACAATATTTTCATTATATCATTTAATCATCACAAGAATTTCATAAGGTAGGTTGCTGTCATTATCCCAGTCTTGAGAGGAGATAGCTGAGGCTTCAAAAGATTAAGTTGCCAGTGCCCAAGAGACAGAGCTGATAGCTAATTGCTAGATATGTTGGAAGTCAGAGCTCTAATTAGAATAGTTTATAGACAATGCTTTTTTCTCCCTCTTGCTTTTCTTTTTAAATCCAAAAATGGTTGGATTTATCATTTCAATCGTACTTAGTTTTTTGCCTTTGCTTACCTTGTTTTGTCTTCTTTTTGATGCCAAAAGGGTGAGGGCTCTGTATTTAAATTTTTTCTGCTTGATTGTTTTGGTCAATTTTTATTTTGAGATAAAAATTGGCTCATGCAGAAAATTCATCCAACACATTTAGAAAAAATTAAGCCACGTTTTACATGGTCTAAATGAGCTTTAATATTCTCTACCAACTCTATAAATTCCTCAAATCACACTTTTTTTCTCTTACTTGTTTTTCTCTTCCAATTCAAACTTTTAGAGAGAATAGGCTATACCCATTCTTTCCAGTGTTCGTGCATTCATTCATTCACTGCTACTAACCAACTACTATCTGGCTTCAGCTTCTAATACACTGAAACTTTTGTCATCACCAACAATCTTAGAACAGCCAAATCCAGCTAGACCATCACTGTCATTCACTTTTTTTCTTTGTGACCTTTGACATGGTTAAACATTCTAATCTTTGAAACACCCAAATCCTGCTTGTCATTTTCCTTTACAACATTTTTCCCACATTACTACTAGAAAGAGCTTTGTAAAATAGACATATAACCAGCTTTTAAAAATCATTCAGCTGCTCCTCATAGTTTTCAGAATAAAGATTTCATTCTTTTGAAGTCTGTGATATCATTCTTTCCTGGATTTCCTTCCACGAAGTTCTCCTGTGTTCGTTGTGGTCTTCCCATTTGCTTACTCTGTGACTATTCATGTTTCGCACAGTAGCATCCTAAGCTTTTATTCTTTTTTCCATTCTACACTCTCCTTGTGGTAACTCATCCCTATCCATACATTTTATTAAAGTTAGTGAGTCAGTAACTACCATATCTGTGTCTTTAATGCAGATCTACCTGCTGACCTCAAAATGATTACTGGATTTTTCCATTTCAAACTCATCTTAAACTCAGTATTTTCCAAACCAGAATTTAGCTCTTCTAAATCTTATCTTCCTCTGAATTAACTACCTTGATGAATGACTCTATATAAACATGGCTATTCAACTCACATATAGGACACATATCCCTAGAGGATTTTCTTATCTTTATATATACCCTATACATTCATACTAGTTTTCATGTTTTAAAAAATCTCCAAATTTAATATATTTTACAGCTGCTTTAAACTGTCTATCACTACTAATACTATCCTAATTCAGAATTCCCAGGGTTTATAAAATTCTTTAAAACCAGTAGAATATTTTTCAAAACAAAATGGCCCAAAGAAACCCATGTATAACTGATAAAAGCACATTTATTCTGATCAAGCAAAAGTGAAAGAAAGTTCAAAGTTCTATTTATTTTACATTCCTCCTGCTTCCTATTGGGACTTCTGAGATACCCCTGAGGAGTTTTGGGATCCAGAAAAAATATTTTTTAATTTTTCTAAATAAGAATATATTATTTTGTATAATAATAATAATTATTATTATTTTCCTAAGTGAAAGAAGCCAGACCCCAAAGACTACAAAGTCTATGATTCCTTTATATGACATTCTAGGGAAGCAAACCTATAGGAATGAACACCAGATGACTGAACACCAGATGAACACCAGATGCCTATAGGAATAGGCATTAGACAAGAAGAGACTAGTTGACTACAAAAGAGCCACATAACAGAATCCTTAGGGTGATAGAACTGTTGTGTATGGTACTATGGCAGTGGATACCACTTTTCTTATTGTCAGAGAAAGAATTTACAAATAAGCAAGGGGAAGACTAGAATGAATCTTGTAGTACTAGAGTAGAGTTGGAGGTAATAGTATGAACTCATGTTAATGTTAATATACAGATAGATACAGAGTAAGTATATAGATATGTATGTATAAGCAGTTAGTATACAAATACCTACTTCCAAGTTCTGTCTGCTGAGAGAACCTAGGGAGCAGTGATATCCTGGTATCAATGAGCACATCTAATCTAGATCTTATTTTTAAATACAGTTCTCCAAAAAATGGTACGTAGGCTCCTTGGAGAAATGGTTGATACCAGAGCTGAGCAGGAAAAATACAAGATGATCCTAGAGCACAGTGTAGAGCCAGAAAGTAAGGAAATGATAAAAGGAAAGAATGAAAAGAAAAAGACAAGAATATAGAGATAGAGGAGTATCAAAAGGACACAAGAGCCTACCTGAAAGAGTTCCCAATGGCCAAAGCTGAAAAAATTTGAACACAATAAATAACAACACTATTGGCTTATAACCCAAAGAAAAAATAAGGGTCTATTTCTTCTCTTGCCCTTATTAACTTATATATTCAATCATTCACTTTTATCGGTATGAATAAGACTAAGGGAAGAAATAAATTTTTCTTATAGAAGAATTCCAAATAGTGGATATGGAAGAAATGAGAGACAGAAAATTACCATTAAAACATCATATTACTACTTAATAAAAACAATATCCACTGATGAATGCTATACTTCGTGGGTAAAACTTTAAAGAGAAACAGGATATTTGCCCAACCTCAAAGAATTTCTCCAAAAAATAATAATTACTGTGGTGTTTTTAACTACCTAAAAACTAATTGATATCTCTTCCTCTAAGAGGGGGAGCTTACTTGTCCTTCCCTTGGGTTTGGGCTGTCAAAGTGATCTACTTCTAATAAACAGAGTATAATAACAGAGTATAATAACAAAGATACTACTTTGACCAGGTGATCAAATTTAATATCATCAGTTATGTCATGTTGATATCATGTATGCCCTGACATGATAAGAAGGGCACTTCACGTATGTAGTATTTCCACAGTTTAACCATTTAAAAAAATCTCAAGTCTAATAATGAGCAAATATTAACGTAACCCAAATTGAGAGACGTTGTATAAAATTCCTGACTAATGCATGTAATCCCAGCATTTTTGGAGGACGAAGCAAGAGGATCACTTGAGTCCAGGAGTTTGAGACCAACCTGGACAACATAGTGAGATTCATCTCTACAAAAAAATAAAAATAAAAAATCAGCTATGTGTGATGGCATGCATCTGTAGTACCAGCTATTCTAAAGGCTGAGGTGAGAGGATCACTTGAGCTCCAGAGGGAGGTCAACACTGCAGTGAGTCATGATTATACCACTGCGCTCCAGCCTGGGTGACAGAGCAAGAGCCTGTCTCAAGAAAAAAAAAAAAAAAAAAAAGGAAAAAATTCCTGACCAGTATATTTTAAAAGTGTCAAGGTAATGAGAAATAAGGAAAACCTAAGAAGCTGTCACAGATTGAAGGACACTAAGGAAACATGAAGACTAATGAAGTATCATGGGTTGGATCCTGGACCAAAAGAGAAACATTGGTGGAAAAATTGATGAAATATACATAAAAGTCTGTGTTAGTCTGTCTTAGTTAATGGGTAGTGCACCAATGTTAATCTCTTCATTTTGATAAATGTTTCACAGTTCTGTAGGATGTTAATATTAGGGGAAGCTGAGCAAAGGGTATATGGAAACTCTTTATTCTATCTTTGTAAGTCTTCATAATTTAAAGAACTTAAAAATAAAAAGTTATAAAATACCCAAAAACATGATTTAAATTATTGCTTCCTAGTTTACAGAAATAACCTCTTTATTATATCTGCTTATCTTCATTTTTCCTTACAATCCATTCTCCACTTTATCACCAGAAAGATCTTTCTAAAATGAACAAACGATCATCTTTTAAATAACTTTCAGTTGCTTCTCATAGTTTTCAAAATAAAGGTCAAATTTATTAGTTTATCCTTTTCTGTAGGATAACTCCCTTTCTTTAAAGTATCACTATTATTCCCAAGCACACACTTTGCTATAGTCTTTAGGAATTATCAGCAGTTCCCCAAATATGTCAGGATGCTCCATAGCTTCATATTACCACACATGTTGTTTCTTTTAAGGAGAATGTCCATCTCCTTTTATTCTTTCATTACTTGTTCTTGGAAACTGCACAAACTTGTCTGCTTCCTGGAAGGGTTTTCTTGTATGAGTCTAAATAGTTTGTTCCCTTATCTGTACTCCCTTTGCAGATAGTTCAAAGTTGTATCATAAAATGTTTGCACTCTACTGTAATTATTCATTTACTTTTCTGTCTCTCTCCCTGAAGTCAAGGATCACGTATTTTTTAAAGCCAGTTTTATTGAGTTATAGTTTATATACCGTAAAATTCACCATTTTGTGCATTCAGTTTTATGAATTTAGACAAAAAAGTATATTGTGCTGTAACCACCACTATAATCAAGATATAGAACAGCTCCACCATCCTCCAAAATGTTCTCATGCTGCTTTGTATTCAACTCCTTTCCTCACTCCTTTAACTACTGATTTTTATTTGGTGTCTATAGTATTGACCTTTTAGGATGTCATACATAGGTAGCCTTTTGCATGGAGCTTCTTTTGCTCAATATAATGCATTTGAGATTCATCCATGTTGATTGGCACATCAATAGTTTGTTACTTTTTGTTTTGTTTTGGGTTTTTTTTGAGACAAAGTCCTGCACTGTCACCCAGGCTGGATTGCAGTGGTGCAATCTCAGCTCACTGCAACCTCCAACTCCTGGGTTCAAGTGATTCCCCTTGCCTCAGCCTCCCAAGTAGCTGGGATTACAGGTGCCCAACACCATGCCGGGCTAATTTTTTTATTTTTAGTAGAGACGGGGTTTCATGATGTTGGACCAGGCTGGCGTCAGGTGATCCGCCTGCCTCGGCCTCCTAAAGTGCTGTGATTACAGGTGTGAACCACCGCACCCGGCCACTTTGTTACTTTTATTGCTGAATAACATTTCATCATATTAATGTATAATAGTTGTTTATTCACTCATCAGTAGAAGAACATTTGGGTTGTTTTCAATTTTTGGCAATTATAAATACAACTGCTATAGACGTTTATGTATTGACTATTATGTGAATATAAGGTTTTACTTCTCTTGGGTAAATAGCTAACAGAAGGATTTCTGGGTCACATGGGAAGTTTGTTATTTTTATAAGAAATTGCCAAACTGTCAAAGTGCTTATAACTTTTTTTTTTTTTGCATTCTGCTCAGCACTATATTGCTCTGCATCCTCCCCACCCCTTCATATTGCCAATCTTTTAAATTTGCATTTCCCTAATAACTAATATTAAACATATTTTCATGTGTTTATTTGGCATATGTACATCTTTTGGGTTGTCTATTCAAAGCTTTAGCTGTTAAATATTGACTTTTTTCTTACAATTGAGTCTTGAGAGTTCTTTACATATTCTGCAAAAATTTACACTATCGGATATGTACTTTACAAATATTTTCTCAATATTGGATGTATTCACCTATATAACAAACCGTCACATGTACCCCTGAACCTAAAATAAAAGTTAAAAATAAATAAAATCACATAAATTGTTAATAATAGAGCTCTATCCTACTATATTTATATGTTGAAATGTGCAGCTGGCTATTCGAAAACATTTTTATCTAAGACTACTAAATTATACTGGAAAAAATTCATGATAAAATAAAGATGCAAAAATAGAATACAAACTGTATATGCCCTGTGAAAGCAATTTTGTTTTTAAAAATATGTGTATAAATACATATATAGAAAAAAGGCTGGAAAGAAAGTTAGTGTTTATCTTGAGTGATATTTTATCTTGAATTGCAGGTGATTTTTCTTCACTGTTAAATATCTGTTTTGCCCAAATCTCGTTCAATCCAGGTGTGTTTGTTTTGTTGACATAAAAAAAAAAAAGCAATAAAACAAAAATAGCTTCAGTGGTTCAAATGTCTAAATTCTTCCCCATCTGGGTCTGTGTTGGGCTACCCTGTGTACCCACCAAGCCTGGCACTGGAAATGAATCCAAAGGTCCAAAACCAAGGAATATCAATCTACAAGAGATAGTCTAGAATGGGAAGTGTCACGGGATTGAGTATCACTCAAATGTCAAAAAAAAACTTTGAGGAAAATTGATAACTAAAAATCAGTGATGAATGTAGATGTCCAAATCTGAAAGGTTAAAAATGTAGCTTTAAATAGCAGACAGGGATAAGAATCAGAACCAGTCAAATAAAGGATGAGAATAGGAGCAATTTAGGAAGAAATTGGTGGGAGCCTAGAGGATTGCCATGAATTCTCCAAAGTGGGCCTGGGGCTAATTTTTACTTTAGTTGCTAGTTCTTGGGAGGTGAAGTTGACTTAAACACAGTGTTAAGTATCTTGGAGAGAGAGAAAACAGCTTTCAAAATACCCAGTTTCACTTTACCAAGTTTAATGAACTTTGGCAAACACCTATATTACCAGTCCTTTCTATCACATCCTCATTTATCAAGATTCTTGAAGGTCTAGCTCAAGTTTGACCTTCCCTCTGAAACCTTCCCCAGGCCCAGTTGGATACGATTTCTCACCACCTCCATTAAAGTCCTGCAGATTTTATTTATGCTATTTGTAAGGAACACAAGTTTGTCAGCACTATGAAATATCAAACCATCTTTTCAGGTTTGATAACTTACAGAAGCTTAGCTTGACATATATTAGGCTGCTTTATGTGACACATTGTGTAACTTTTAGTGAACTAGCTAAATGACAAAGTGCTACAGACATACACACAATTATTAAGAGGAAAATGATAAGGATGGGTGTCACCAATTGCAAATATACTCCTCTTGGAAGCTATATTTTATCTTAGTAGCTAATACTTTCACATACCAACTAGGTTCTCTCCTGCTTGCTTTTGAGTCATAAATTATTTTGTAAAAACTGGCATGCTTCCCACTGTCAAAGTTTACACATTAAATTATAATCTAGAACATTTCCTTTACTTAGACAGGTAAAATTTAATTTAGGCCTCTAGGCCACTGACGTTTCCCAGTTAATCATGTAACAGTAATGCTGTTGAGGTGAGGGCAGAGGAGGGATAGGATAGGCTGTCATACTTTCATTTTAAAGAAATGGATATATCAGCAAATTATGGCAATTGTTGCTTTTTCTCACCCTGTATGTTTTTTAATTAATGGAATGACTCTAATATTTTTGATTCCTAGAATTTTTTTCTTCTGGCATTTGATGGCCTTTTGATGAAGTGGTGCCACTTTTGATTATGTTGTGTTGTCTCGAATAACTTGCAAATTGACTTTTCATTCTTTTCTATTTCTAATCAACTGTGTACTTTGAAATGAAATTTTGACACCTCCCATAACAAATGTTTTAATTCTTTTAATAATTTTTTTTACTTGACTTTCATTAGGAAGTCCTACAGACACCTTAAACTCAAATAAATTAGAATCATTGGATTTTCTTCATTCTGCTTCTTCTCCCATAAAATCTCTTTTCTAGAGTCTGGGAGTTATTCCAATTCTGTCTTTCTCACCTCCCACACACAATCAACCACTAAAACTTCTCATGCCAAACCAAAAAATAACTACAAATAAAATACAAATTACAGAGATTTTAGATAGTTAATATATAATACCTCCTTTTCCTTTTCCTTTTCCAGGGCAGAATCAATTGAGAAATAGAATGTCAGAAAGAGGAGACTATAGCGTTATCCTAATTGCTGCAGAACTCTTAAAGTAGTGTGAGGGCTAAATAGACTAATTAGAATGTCTTGGTAGCCCATGTCCCCTCTCAGACCTCCCATCTATGTCTGAGGAAAGTTCTCCTGTGAGCAAACTTGGTATTCAATAGTTAACATAAGCTCTTTGCTTCTCTGCCTGTCTGGTGGAGAAAGGAGAAAAGATTAAAATCCTCAGTGATCATGGATGATTGACATAATATATGAACCAATGACTTTCACTCATCAATAGAATGTTACATATTATTCATGGGGAAGAGTGAATAAGAGGTCAGGCAAGAGACCAGGAGTGCATGCTAGGGAAGTCTGTCAGCTAGAAACAGGAAAAAATGAAAATACCTTAACTTTTCTGTAATGAGAGATTGGAAGAAAACAGGGAGAGTAGGAAGTGATGGTAAAAAAAGAGTGGAGATTATGTCAAGAAGAAAATTGTTAAACAGAGTGCTAATGCCACCCTTACACATGACATTCTGCCTATAATTTTTTGAGATCATGGTCTTTTTTAAAATTTTAATAGTTTTTGAGAAACACATGGTGTTTGGCTAAATGGATAAGTTCTTTAGCCATGTTTTCTGAGATTTTGGTGCACCCATCACTTGAGCAGTGTACACTGCATTCAGTGTCTAGTCTTTTATCCCTCATCCCCTCCAACCCTTTCCCTCAAGTCCCCAAAGTCCATTGTATCATTCTTATGCCTTTGGGTCCTCATACCTTATCTCCCACTTATAAATGAGAACGTACGATGTTTGGTTTTCCATTTCTGAGTTACTTCACTAAGAATAATGGCCTCCAACTCCATCCAGTGCTGAAAATGACATTATTTTGTTCTTTTTTATGTTGAATAGTATCCCATGGGGTGTGTGTGTGTGTGTGTATGTGTGTATCACATTTTATTTATCTACTCATTGATTGATGGGCATTTGGGTTGGTTCCATACTTTTGCAATTGTGAACTGTGCTGCTATAAACATGCATGTGTAAATGCCTTTTTCATATAATGACTTTTTTCCGTGTGGTGCATACCCAATAGTGGGATAACTGGATCAAATGGTAGATCTACTTTTAGTTCACTAAGGAGTCTCCAAACTGTTTTCTATAGTGGTTGTACTAGTCTACATTACCACCAACATTGTAAAAGTGTTCCATTTTCACTGTGTTCCCATCCATGTCTGCACCTATATTTTTAAAATTTTAATTATAGCCATTCTTTCAGGAGTAAGGTGGTATCTTATGGCTTTGATGAGCATTTCCGTGATAATTAGTAATGTTAAGCATTTTTAAATGTTTGTTGGCCATTTGTATATCTTCTTTTGAGAATCGTCTATCCATGTCCTTAGCTCACTTTCTGATGGGATTATGAATTAAAAACAAAAATCATATGATCATCTCAATAGATGCAGAAAAAGCACTTGAGAAAATCCAGTGTCTCTTATGATTAAAACCCTCAGCAAAATAGGCTTAGAAGGGACATACCTTGGCTGGGAACAGTGGCTCATGCCTGTAATCCCAGCACTTTGGGAGGTTGAGGAGGGCAGATCACGAGGTCAAGAGATCAAGACCATCTAGATTAACATGGTGAAACCCCATCTCTACTAAAAAAAAATACAAAAAATTAGCCGGGTGTGGTGGCAGGCACCTGTAGTCCCAGCTACTCAGGAGGCTGAAGCAGGAGAATGGCATGAACCCGGGAGGTGGAGCTTGCAGTGAGTGGAGATGCACCACTGCACTCCAGCCTGGGCAACAGAGTGAGACTCCATCTCAAAAAAAAAAAAAAAAAAAAAAAAAGAAAAGAAAAGAAAAGAAAAAAGAAAAGAAAAAAAAAAGAAAAAAGAAGGGACGTACCTTAAGGTAATAAAAGCCATCTATGACAAACCTACAGCCAACATTACACTGAAAGGGAAAAAATTGAAAGCATTTCCCCTGAGAATGGGAACAACATAAGGATGCCTACTTTTACCACTTCTATTCAACACAGTACTGGAAGTCCTAGCCAGAGAAATCAGACAAGAGAAAGATATCAAGGGCATCCAAATCAGTAAAGAGGAAGTTAAACTGTCACTGTCCATCATTGGTATGATCATATGCCTAGAAAACCCTAAAGACACATCCAAAAAGTTCCTAGATTGGATAAATACAGTAAAGTTTCAGGATAAAAAATCAATGTACACATATCAGTGGCACTGTTATATACCAACAACGACCAAGCTGAGAATTAAATCTAGAACTCAACCCCTTTTATAATAGCCGCAAAAAAAAATATTTAGGAGCAAACCTAAGCAAGGAGGTGAAAGATCTCTACAACAAAAACTACAAAACACTGCTGAAAGAAATCATAGATGACACAAACAAATGGAAACGTCATGCTCATGGATGGGTGGAATCAATATTGTGAAAATGACAATATTTCCAAAAGCACTCCATAAATTCAATACAGTTCTCATCAAAATACCACCATCATTCATCACAAAACTAGAAAAAACAATCTTAAAACCCAGAGGATTATAAATCATGCTGCTATAAAGACGCAGGTGCACATATGTTTATTGTGGCACTATTCACAACAGCAAAGACTTGGAACAAACCCAAATGTCCATCAATGACAGACTGGATTAAGAAAATGTGGCACACATATACCATGGAATACTATGCAGCCATAGTATAGCATGCCACCACACCCAGCTTATTTTTGTGTTTTTAGTCGAGATGGGGTTTCACCATGTTGATCAGGCTGGTCTCAAACTCCTGACCTCGTGATCCACCTGCCTTGGACTCCCAAAATGCTGGGATTACAGTCGTGAGCCACTGCACCTGGCAAGTATCTGCCAATTCTCAAGTAAAACATATCATATTGACTTTTGCATATACAAATGGGATGTTTCAAGTTGGTCTTCCAGTCAGTGTCTGTTCATTTTCGTTTTCGATGTTTATTTTTCAGCTATACCACCCATCCCATACAGCTTTCATTTTGGGTATCCATATGAGATTATAGATGTTCCTTGACTTATGATGCAGTTATATCCTGATAAACTCATTGCAAGTTGAAAATATATAAGATGAAAATGCATTGAATACACCTAACCTAGCAAACATCATAATTTAGCTTACCCTACCTTAAATGTGTTCAGAACACTTATATTGGCCTACATTTGGGCAAAATCATATAACATCAAGCCTATTTTCTAATAAAGTGTTGAATATCTCCTGTAATTTATTGAATAGTTTACTGAAAGTGAAAAACAGAATGGTTGTATAAGTATTAGAAGTCTAGGTTCTACTGAATGTATATTGCTTTTGAACCACCATAAAGTGAAAAAAAAAAAAAAAAAAAAAAAAAGATCATTTAATTCAGGGACTGTCTGTAGTTCATTAAGAAGGTTAATGTATCGAAATGCAATCTATCCAGGTTTATCTTTATGGGACTTGGTTATCTTTGTTTTTCATATGAAGAGGTATGATTGGCCAGTTTCCTGTAAAGCTGAAAAAACCTAGTATCTCTTGAAATGCAATACTTTGCTTTTGTGCAATGTAAATTGATTACATTGTTGCATTTTTTTCTATGTATCTTTCTTATAAACTTGCTTTGTTAAAAATGTTTAATTTTTTCATATTTTCCTTGCATTCTTCATTTTGAGTTTCTTTTACAAGGCTTCTCTTTATTGACAGTATATTTACTTAACTCTTTTTCTTGATCAGCACAAGTCATTTTGGGCAGCTGCCTATTATAGAGGGCAGCTAAGTACACTCTTAAAATTAATACAAAAATCTGTGGCCAAGTGAATATTTGATGTAAATGTGAAATTCTTCATGCTTGCCAATGAAAATCTGTCTTGTTAATCAAACTACTTTTCTTCTTGGTTAATAGAATCATAATAGTAAACTCCTTTCATTTTTTTTCTCAGTCTCTCCTTGAGTTGAATGTTGTTACCTTATTATTCTTTATCTCATGGTTTTCTTTTGTTTCTTAAATGTCAGAATATACCTGTAATTCAAATTCCCTGGTGTGGTTAGCAGTCTCTAACAGAACTCTCAATGATTTCTGCTTCCTGGAGTTCCCCTCCTTCTGAGTGTGGGTTGAATTTAGTGACTCAATTCTAATTAATAGAATGTGGCAGAAGTGATGGGATATCACTTACAAGATTAGGATACAAAGACATCGTGGCTTCTGTTCTGGCACCCTCTCACTTTCTCACTTGCTCACTCTAAGAAAAGCCAACTAGCATGGAGATTTTTTTCATAGCTTCCCTAAGATGATAATCATTTAACAAGTGACACGGGGAGGCTTCCAGCCAACAGCCAGTAAAGAGCTGAGGTCATCAGTTCAATACCCCATAAAAAACTCAGTCCTATCAACAACAATGTGAGGGAGCTAGGAAACATTTCCCCTCTCAGTTGAGCCTTCAAATGAGACCATAGTCTCAGCTGACACCATAGCTACAACCTCATGTAAGTGTACTTCCATTCCTGATCCACAGAGTGAGATAATAAATGGAATGAGATAATAAATGTGTGAGTTTTTTTTATATAATTTTGAAATAAGATATTATGAATCAATAGACAACTAAAACACTTTGTCACGTATATTTTCTGATATTCCTGTTTAAGGGAAGTTTTACAAGTATCTTTTTGTGATCATTTCACTTTGCAAATGGGAAAGATTTGAAAATTACAAGATGTTGGAATATAAGTTCAGAAGATACCATTTTGAGTAAAAGATGTAGATATGATTGTGCATTGTCCAGCAAATAGTTGCTGAAAATTTCTAATTCCTAATGAAAACATTGAACCAATAAGATGTAGACTTCCCACACCTAATGAGCTAAATATGGGAATACATGAGTCAATGGGAAATCAGCTCTCACTTCTTATGAAGCAACCCTGAGAAATGTGAAGCAAAGAAAATATGACGGTTGTTTCTACCAACATAAGCTTGAAGAGGGAGGAAGGTACTCTAATACTGAAACCTAGTCATAGGTCAAGGCTGCAGAAAGGGTCAAGGCTGCCCCGTTTCCATTTTGCTGATTCATAACAGCTTATCAGATATGACTATGCCACTTGATTTTGTCATAGAGCAAACCCAACAGTGGTTCAGCCACATTCCAAGAAGAATTTATCATTTTCCCCTTCTACCGCCACAAACACATGTGCTGACCATACGGTCATCCCACTGCAGCAATATGTACTGGGGCAATGGCTCAGCTCACAGTTCTACCCTATAACTATGTCTGTACCACTACCTTCTGACTCAAAGAAACTCTTGCCAGGGTGATTAACCAAGGATAAAGATGTCTGATTTAAGTTGGACCAACCCAATTCTCTTTCTTGGAAATTTGAAAGTAGAAGAAAGCCACATAGAGAATGAAGGTTATTGAAGCTGGAATAGCTAATGTCAATACTTCAGAGAAAATCCAAGAGCTTCTTTCTGATGCCAAAGACTCAGAACAGTCTTTGTCCCTAGCCTTTGTCAAAGCAGGATGATGGCTCTAAGCCTTTCACTTCTTAGTAATGTGTTGTCTTAGTAATCTAATCTTAGTAAGTGTTATCTTAGTAATCTAATTAATATAACTTTCTTACATTAGAGTAATTTTTGGTTGTTTAACAGGTAGGCCAGATGTTGTTGTGGGAAGTCAGGGACCCCAAATGGAGGGACCGGCTGAAGCCATGGCAGAAGAACACAAATTGTGAAGATTTCATGGACATATATTGATTCCCCAGATTAATGGTTTTATAATTTCTTATGCCTGTCTTTACTGCAATCTCTGAACACAAATTGTGAAGATTTCATGTATTGTGTCATGAAGTAATACTGGTTTTGTACTTTTTCTTGTCCTTGTGTAGCAAACACTGGTAATCTGGATTTTGCAGTGTTCTCTAGTGCTTTCCACTGGTTTCAAACTGCTCTCCTTCCAAATTTAGTAATGTTTATTCCAGAATGAATGTATTAAATCTGAACTGTTTAACAAGAGTAGCCAACCCCCAAAGTTAGAATAAAGGGAAAGGCAAAACATGCCACCCATTAAGAAGCCAAGGCATTACCAAGGTAATTCTATCATCTATCTCTTTCTCATACAATGTGAGATTTGGCATTCTTGTCTATTCCTTTCCCGGGCTTCAGGCAGGAGAAGAAAAGAAGATGAATATTCTCCTCACCATCTCCCATACTCATGCAAACACACACAATGGCAAAAGTATTGATAATTTATTATAGAACCACATCTAGTACTTATTCCTACCACCTCGTTATTTTCATTATGGTCTTCTCAATTTAAGAAAACAGAGGAGGTCTCACAAACCCTCTTTGATAAAGCAGATAATAATAATTTATTTAATTTTTACATAGTGCCAAAATTGATATAAGTCTTTTGCATATGTTAACTGATTTAACAATTATATGGACTCCATGAGGAAGTTACTGTAATTATTTGTAGTTTATAGAGGAGGAAATTGAGGCACAGAGAAAATTAGCAACTAAGGTCATATGGCTAGTGAATGGCAGAACAGTGTTTAAATCTTGAAAATCTGAAATCTGATTTAGAGCTAGACCTTCCAACCAATTT
This sequence comes from Macaca fascicularis, assembly GCF_037993035.2. Taxonomy (NCBI): domain Eukaryota; kingdom Metazoa; phylum Chordata; class Mammalia; order Primates; family Cercopithecidae; genus Macaca; species Macaca fascicularis. The sequence goes on from NC_088385.1 coordinate 95,236,201, forward strand.
GTTATGCCTTTGTCTAATTTTATCAAGTCAATTAAATGAAATGAATACTTGGCAGCCCTTGTGTCTAAATTTGTGACAGAATTTATCTACTTACCTTGTATTAGAATAATTAGGCTCAGACAAAATAAGGGAAATCTGTTGTCAGTAGCCGACATAGACACTATTCCAACTCCATAACCTCAAATTAAATCGTGAATGCTGCAATGCATGGCAGGAACCAAGAGAATCCTTCTAGACCTTGATGTTTCTCTTTTATAATAAAACTCTTAGCTGGTGGTCCTGCTGCTGCCAATTCCACTTCACACTGTGGTAGATCCTCCCTACAGTTGCTATTTTTATCTCACTGATGTAAATGTTGTCATTACCTCCACCACATCTTGCCACAGGTTCCATGCTCCAGGCACCAGGTGGGCACGATGAATCTGGACTCTGACTTCCACACTTCCTGAGGCAAAGTTTTCTTTTTCTTTGGAGCTGGGGTTCTATGTTGGAGCCAATTATCTGCCCTTCAGTGTTCATGACACTCTTCCCTTGGAGAGAGTTTCATCTTCAGACACAAGAAACTTTATCTTCATTTCTCTTAGTTTTAGTACCTAAGAGTTAACCTCATTTCCTCTCTCAAATCCAACCATTAACCTTTTCTCTTTTACTTTGATATTTTCATTTACTAATGATCTATTATTGTAATCACACTACATAACAAACTCAAATCTCAGTGGCTTATCATCATGTATACAGTTGGCCCTCTGTATCTGTGGGTTCTGCACCCAAAGATTAAATCATGAATCAAAAATATAGTGTTCACAGGATGCAGAACCTATGAATTTTGAGAGTTGACAGAGGGCTGACTTTTATCAGTTGGTTCTGCAGGGCCAACTGTGGGACTTGAGCATCCAATCCCTCATGGATATCAAGGGAGAAATATTCAAATATATATATGTCGCACTCATGGGTTTGTGGGTGAGCTGAACCTTGTCTCAGTTTCTTTGGGCTTGGCTGGAAGGTATAGTTTGATTTCAAGTATACACTACATGTCTCATATTTGGACCATGGTCATCTTGGGGGCATTGTGTTGTTATGACAATAACAGGGTTGCAAGTAAAGAAGCTGGCAGTAGTTAATTTTGTCTGTCAACTAAACTAAACTAAGAGATGTCCATATAGCTGGTAAAATATTACTTTTTGGTATGTCTGTGAGAGTGTTTCTGGAAGAGATTAGTATTTGGATCAATAGAATGGGTAAAGAAGATCCACCCTAGCCAATATGAGTGAGCACCATCCAATCGAGAACCCTACTAGAAAAAAAAAAAAAAAAAAAAAAGGAGGAGGAAGGGCAAATGTGCTCACCGTCTTTTTGAGCTGGGGTATTTGCCTCTTCTTGACCTGGGGTATTTGCCTTTCCTAGTATTTGGACATCTGAGCTCCTGGTTCTCAGGTAATCAAACTGTAGAACATACACAGGCACCTCTCTCTTCCCCCTCCCATTTCTCAGATCTTGGCCTCAGACTGGGGGTTACACCACCAGCTTTCCTGGTTCTCCAGCTTGCAGACAGCAGATGGCAAGAATTCTTGACCTTTAGATTATGTGAGGCAATTCCCATGAGAAATATCCTTTTATATATCTATATAAATCCTATTGGTTCTACTTCTCTAGATAACCCTGATCAAACGCAAAGCCAAACCACACAAGTGCATTTAAAATTTCTGCTCACATTATGTCCACTGGCCAAAGCAAGTTGCTTGCTTGACTCAGTTGTATATCAATAAAGCAAGAAAATATATTCTACTTGCTCTAATGGAGGTACTCCCATATCATGTGGCAAAGGTTACGGATGGTTCTATCATAGGGAAGAAATAAAGAATTGGGAAAAATGTGTTACTAAAATAAATGGAATTAATGTGTTCTAAAATTCTAAGATTACCAGGTAAGTTTAAAAGATGGTATTTTTGTACTAGATGAGTCCAAGATAGATGTAGTAACATCTAGAATAGTCAAGAAAAGAATAGCAAAAATATGTATATGGCATTAAAGGTCAAAAACAAAGCTTCTCTAAAAAGCTATGAATCTTTAAATCTTAAAACCTTTACCTTTAAACCTTAAACTCTATGTATAAATTTGAGGTAAGACAGTGCGTACAGTCAAGAGAGAGATGATCTGGAATCCAGGTGACTGCAAGGATAGATTCATTCAGTTAAATCTAATATGGTATCTGTATTATGCAACTCCACTTTAGGCCTCCAGGTTTGAGCATAATTACCTGAAATCTTGTTGGCAGAACTTTTTTTTTTTTTTTTTTTTTTTTTTACCTTTTAAAGGAGAGAATCCTCTTTCAAAAGAAAACTAAACATAATTTTTTAATGATGTAAGAAGATCCATGTCCTTAGACAAGCTTGAGCATGAATATTTTGTCCTAGTAATTCAAGCAATTCCTTTTGTGCCATTCAGAAAAAGGTCACACATAGCTAACAAGATAAGCCTGCGCATATCAAACAGTGAATATTTGTGCTCTGCTACATTTATGTTGGCAATTCTCTCGGCCTTACGAGTTAAATGGCAAAGGAATAAAATAGCTGCCTATGTGTTCTGCTATTCATTACAGATTTTCCATCTGTATTTAATATTCACTGGAGCCAGGTCAGCAAAGAGGTCAAAGATCAGCAAGAACACATCATATTAGCTAAGACTCAGGATGCTGATTAAGAACCAAGAGTAACAAAATTTTGGCTACATTCAATCAGAAGTCGTAATCAGAATGTATTTTTAAAAATAAATTTTATTGTGTATATTTGAGGTTTACAACTATTATGGGATACATATAGGTAGCAAAATGGCTACCACTATAGTGAAGCAAATTAACATATCTATAATCTTACATAGTGAAGTTTCTTTTATGGCAAGAGCAACTAAAATCTAATTATTTAACAAAAATCCTTAATATTTAAGTTTAGTATCTTTGGTTCTTACGTTGTACATTAGATTTCTAAACCTGTTCACCATAAAAATCTGCTATGTGTTTTTGTTTAAAGAATGACTAAAAACAGAACCCTCTTTAAGATTATCATTGCAGTTGAAAAGTAAAGAATGGTTTAAACATAATGAAATATTAGACCATAAGCTGCTTTGTATCTTTAAAGAAATATACTAAGGTAACTTTGTACTGGCTAAAACAGCACAAGATGATCTAGTACAGCAGTTTGCTACCTGTTAGTAATGATATTTTAATGATACTATAGCTCATTTAATCCGTCTGGTTCTTTCCAGCCAAGAATGCATCTCAGTTATCTCTCATACATATGTGTTCAATCAAATCAAACACATTTCTGACTCTCAAACATTATTAGTACATACATTATTGTGTATTAGTAGCTTGTGTCAAAATTTCACAAACTCTTTTTCCAACTGTGACTTTTTATCGAGGAACTGAATTCCACCTTTGAGAATAACCTGTTCCTGTCTTGCTTTTAGATAGTAGAACATCATGGAATTATAAATTTAAGACTTCTAATCTTATCTTGACTTTATCTCCATGGAAAACCTTTCACTTGTATTTTGTAAATTTTCCTTCTGATTCTCCATGTTCAATTATTCTCTCCAATCCAATCCAAACCTATTTACTTTCCTTAAACTCAGCCTGACCTCACCCTAAACTCAGCAGATAACAGTGCCTCTTCTTATCAGAGAAAGCAGTAACTCCTTCATCTTCCTCACTCTCCTACTCTAGGCTTACTCGTATACCACTTTCACTCTTAGCGCAAGAAAGAGTTTCTTTCTGTTCACTGGATCATGCACTGGACAATCAACCATTTAAAATGTCCTCTTTCATTTATTTAAATGAAGAAATCTCTGACAATACCTGGAATTTAAGTTTTCTTGCTCCTAAAACTACTCTGTCTCCTGAATTGTCCATGTCAATGATGTTGCCTAGGCTTCTAGCTGAAAATCTTCTAGGCCTTCCTGACTCCTATGTTGCATGACTTGCCCCCTCTTATTCCATCCTCCTCCCATCCTACAGGGATAATATAAACTCACCCATCTAGTAACTAAATACTATGAGTTCTATCTAAGAAATACTTTTCAATTTTATCCATTTCTTCATTTCCACTGGTTTTTTCCAGATTGCTTATAGTTGCTCATTTGAGCTTCAGCAACTATTTCCTAACTGGATATTCTTCATTAGTGTCTCCTTTTAGTCCAGGTGACTTTCTTCAAAGTGTAAGTTCACTTTGAAGAAAGGAAGAAGAGGAGAGAGGGAAAGGGGAGAGAGAGCACGCATGCATGAGAGAGAGAGAGAGAAAATTAATCACATTCTTCTACTTAAAAAGTTTTTCTGGTATCTTGACTTCAGGAAAACATGTACTTGTTTTGGCTTACTCTCGATTGTCTCTCACATTCTCTAGTGAATTTCTCATTATGCTGTCATTATACTATTCCCTGATATGTACCCTACTGCTCTTCTCAAGAAAAGTCTTGGTGTTTTTTGGATAAGCCAGGCTTGTTGACAAATGTATAACCTCTGATATGTTCCCTCTGCCACTACAACCTGCACTTTTTCACCAGACATATCCTGCTCAGCTTTTCCATTTCCAGCTGTATTCATCCATTCTCACACTGCTATAAAGACATAATTATGAGACTGGGTAATTTATAAAGAAAAGAAGTTTAATTGATTCACAGTTCCACATGGTTGAGGAGACTTCAGGAAACTTACAGTCATCGTGGAAGGAAAAGGTGAAAGCAAAGATCTTTTTCACATGGTGGCAGGAGACAGCATGAGTGAGAGCGCAGGAAAAAATGCCATTTATAAAACCATCAGATCTTGTGAGAACTCACTCAGTATCATTAAAACAGCATGGGGGAACCACCCCCATAATCCAATCACTTCCCACCAGGTCTCTCCCTCAACACACGGGCATTACAATTCAAGATGAGATTTGATTGGAAACACAAAGCCTAACCACATCACTAGCTCAACTGTTGCATTCTTAAGAAAGCCTTTTCTAACGTCTTCAGGCAGCATTTTGAAACACTTTATGCTCTCACACCACATATTCATATCTCTATGGTACTTAATTTTTTTTTGATAATTCATATCTCTATGGTACTTAATTTTTTGAATTGCAATGCATCTGTTTCAATAATCAGCTGTTTTTTTATAGCATCCTGTTTATATCTGTGCCTTAAAGTTTGCTAAGCCATACTGTAATCACTTCTTTATATTCTAAATCTCCACTAGAGTGTGAGAAGCTTTAGGCAGGATCCGTATCTGTCTTCTTTATTTCTTTATCCCCAGAAACTATCATAAATTTAGTACGTAGCAAATGTTCTTAAGTATTTGTGGAATAAAAGAATCCATTCATTTCTCTCCATTCTTTTCTACAGAGAGAACGGGTCTTTTCTCACTATTTTTTGCTTTTTCTTAGTATCTATGCCTGCCGCATAAGATGCATTCATACATGTTTATTGAATGAATTATCTGTGGTTGCATTCCAAATTTATTTCTTTGAACTGGTTTTTGAGAAAGAATAGCAATTAAGAGTTAAAGACATGAAAAAATTTTCATTGATGTGACTTGGTCAACTCTACATTCTTTGCACATCTGAATTTTTCTGAGTCTCTTCTTCAGGACAATCTTTGAATTACAGAGTCATTGAGATGACTCAATCAGTAATTCTGAGATCATTACTCCCCATTACATTTTTAAACTTGTTTTAAGTACAATAAATTCTACAGGCACTTAATTTTGGAAGTAATGCATGGCAAGAGTTTAATAATCAGTGAAAAGAGAGGACAATGCTCTGATTCACTAATACCATCCCTTTTTATCAATCATTTTGGCTCCTAGAGGTCTCCTCTTTATAGTTTGACCTATGAGTTGTGTAAACTTGGCAGAATAACAAGGGACTGATGAACATACAACATCAAGTGAAATCATCTCATGGGAAAAACATGATATATTGTTGTATAGCTTATGGAATTCTGTAAGAAGTACAATTTGTTTCTTTGTCACAGCTTCAAAAGTTTTCTTTCTTCTTATATAGGTTGATTTCTCCAAAATAAAATAAAAAGATTTTCTTTATACCTTGTAGATTGTCAGGCTAATTATTTCTAACAACCAACACATATTTATTGAATATTTACCATGTACCCATTACTGCAGAAGACTCAAAAGCAATGCCATATAAATCCAAGTTTCTGACTTCCTCCAGGAGCTGATAGTTTTGTTAGAGACACAATATCTTCCTCCCTTCTTCCCTCCCACTCTCCCTCCCTCCCTCCCTCCCTCCCTCCCTCCCTCCCTCCCTTCCTTCCTTCCTTCCTTCCTTCCTTCCTTCCTTCCTTCCTTCCTTCCTTCCTTCCTTCCTTCCTTCCTTCCTTCCTCCCTTCCTCCCTTCCTCCCTTCCTTCCTTCCTTCCTTCCTTCCTTCCTTCCTTCCTTCCTTCCTTCCTTCCTTCCTTCCTTCCTTCCTTCCTTCTCTCCTCCTTCTCTTTCTCCTCTTCCTTTTTCCTAATTAGAGGATTCTATTTGTGTTTTAGTATATATTTATATTTAGAAGATTGGAGTATAATATTTACTTTAACTCCTTCAATCTTTATCTAAAACTCAGTTATTTTTGAGTTCTGCAGAAGGAAATGAATCATCATCTGGAAAAACTGATTTCCTTCCCACGGTCCTAGAGACAAATCAAAATGACCAGTCCCAATAAAAAATTGACTATTTTTCCATCTCTCATTAAATTATGGTCTAAAATTGGGAGATAAAAGTATGACACATAAATATAAATAAAAAAATGTATATTCATTTTGCATGGAACTACTCAGATTTGCAACTCAATCTTTAGAATTAAAAATGGTTTAAGAAAAGTTTAGGTCTTCTCAGAAAGAGTGTCAGTGATTTTGGCCTTAGGGTGAATTGATCTAATCACAATTACTTCCTCTAATTTACCACTATTAACAGCACTGCATAACATACTGATGTACTATACCAGTTGAGAGGTATGTGGCAGCTTTGTTACTGGTGATACTGCTACTACTACTAGTAATAATTATACTTTAAAAATTAGAGATAATTCATTTTTAAGGCCAATATCCCTTTTCATCTTCTGCATCCTGGAGTAGTTTCTCGAGGGAAGAGGAAAGAGTTGTAGCTCTCATGCTTGGAATGCCCATGGGAATGTGAGGCAGATTCGAATTTCAGTTGTTACATGTGTCACAGCTAAAAATGTTGCAAGTCATAAGTGAACATCCTGAGACTTTGAAAAGAAAGTATGAGAGCAATTTTGGAGAATGGGATAGTTCCTAAATGAGGCAAACATGGGAGAAGAGAGCAAATAGAGAATATAAGGGTTGATGCCTTGATAAAGAGACCAAAAGCAAAGAGAGGAGTACCAAAAGAAGAGTTAGAAAACCATTGAAACAAATAGTCTACTTAATAATTTTAATTGAAGCAGGACTTGCCATTTTTTGGAAGATGACTTTTGACTACTGCTTCATTTTCTTTCATGATATTAATTTTTTTTACTTGGATAAATTTTGATCACTTTTTTTTCAAAACATTTTCTAGATTTCAGCATGCATGCACCAGGTCATAGGTAGTAAGTAGGATGGATAGAGAAATCTCTGGTATTTCCAGACAAGAGATTTGCAGAGCAGATCAGTAAGGTTCTGGAGCAAGGCTATGCCTTCTGCAGCATTGAAAGCAGAGCCTGCTGGACACTTAAAAAGCAACTCTTGGCATGCTGCTGGGCTCTAGTAGAGGCTACGCTGGACCGTGGGATATCAGGTCATCATGCAACTTGTTATGATCTGACCCACAGAGTCATGAGGTTGGGCAGGTGCAGTAGTGATCCATTAGACTATGGAAATAGTTCTTTTGAGGTCAGGCCTGGCCAAACAATTGACCAAGACCTGCATGTCACCTATGTCACAGCAATGAGACCTTTGTGTTTTTCTGAATTTCATAACAATGTTTTTAGAATTTTGGTGTTATGATGGCTTTTCATTTTGATACATAGATAAATATAAGGTCAAGAACATGTCCTGCAAGACCTATTATAATAAGATTAAAAAACAGTAATGGTTGGCAGATTATCAAATGCCTTTTTGACCTGTGTGAAGATGACTCAAGTTTTTCCTTTTGACCCAATATTAAGGAAATTATATTAATAGATTTCTTAAAATTAAATCTTTCTATTTTCCCTGAAATGAATTCCCCTTTATTATACAATATTATTCCTTTAAAAGGCAGGTGAGTTCTATTTGCTCATATGTTTTATAAAAGTTTTGGAATGATATTGTGTTTGAACTGTAGTTTTCTTTTTTCATGCCCTTTGTTATGCAGATTTTAGAATTTTCTTTCTTTCTCTATCATCTGAAATATTATAAATAGTATTAAACCTCTGTTCATTAAAGCTTTGATAGAATTTGCTGGGGATGAGTTGAAATATTTGCATTTTGACTATTTATAGACTTTCTAAATGCATTAAGCAGACCCTTTAACTGTAACAAATACTTTCATTAGAAACACAATTAGTTTTTTTAGGAATTTAAACAAAACTGAATAAAATCTTTACTTTCAGAAAAGACCTACATTTATAATTGTGGCATAATAACTGAGATTGAATAAAATACATCCTACTAAATTGGAAAAAAAGTCTTAAAAATCAGAACTCCAACACTATATATGATTCCTAGAACAAAACTATGAGGCAGATAAGTCTAGAGCTTCAGAACTACATTCAGTTCTCAGCATGGTGGTTACATGGACTTGTCCAAGACTATAAATAAATCACCATCACTGAAATTTTCTAAATATTAGGTAGCAATAATACATACTTGCTGTATGCTGTAAGTATTTTGTTCTTTTCTCTGACAGAGATACTATGAATAAAGGAGTTCTGGTCAGGGTCAGATAAACCTATCTTCAGGTTTCTCTGTTAGCCTGTGTTTATCACTAAACTTTGAGAATTAGCTTTGAAATATGGAAAAGTATTATAACTTTTTTTTTCCATATATGGAAAAGTGGAAAGAGTAATTTAGTATAGAAATAAAAAGTTGAATACTTATGCCTTTGTAAATGTGTGTTCTTGAACATTCCATTCACGAGTTACTGCATAAAAATGGGAAAGTTCTGGCTAAACATACATTATAGTTTTTGCGAGGATTGTGTGAACTAGATATGAAAAAAATTCTATTATGATGCTTTTTTCACCTTCATCTATTTATTAATTTAAACAATAATATTTAGAATAATAACACAATAATTCTTAGAGTAATTTAATTAAAACAATAAAACATTTACTAAAATCTGTGACATTTTACTCAGCTATGATTAGAAGAGAAGAATGAAAAACAAAAAGGGAAAAAATAAAGACTCAAAAGAAACAAGATATGCTATCTTTACCTCTCCCAGAAAAGACTGAGGCTGAAGTGGGCTCGCCTGTTGTGTCTGGACACAAATTATATTTATATTATATATTTTGTGTGCCTGAACCTTGCACACATCAGTATGTATACTGACACATCTCTTGTATAACCTTAACTTCACTGGTTATAAAATTCTTTTTTAAAACATTTTTTCCTTTAAACAAAGAATTCACAAATCTATTCACCAGTGCCCTTCCCTCCCATTTCTTTTCTTCCTTTAAAAATTTGTTTTTATTTTTGAGATAAATTGTATATTAGACATATGAATCATTAAAGAATAATAATATTGTGAATAATAAGAAATAAGACACTGTTAATAGTATGGAAATTCTGATGTGTTCCTCTCAATCATACTTTCCTCTCTCACTTGCCAGAGGTAACCAACAGAAGAATTCTGTTACTTCCTTGTTTGTTTTGTTGTTGTTTTTTAGATTTATAGAAGTTAATGTAATCTCAAAACAATACGTTATTGAAATTGGGCTACTTTAAACTTTATATTAAAATTGTAATGCATACATTTATATTTTATCTTTCATCTTGCTCAATTCTATAGATTTTTAAAGTCATTCATGTGAGAGCAACAAAAAAGCAACCCAGGTAAAAAATAGGCAAATAACTTAATTAGCTATTTCTTCAGAGAAGGTATACAAATGATCAACAAGCATATGAAAAGATGTTCAACATCTCTAATCATCAGGGGAATGCAAATCAAAGACACAATGAGATATCACCTCATGCCTATCAGGATGGCTACTATCAAAAAAAAAAAAAAGAAAGAAAATAACAAGTGTTGTCAAACAAATTAAAGAAATCAGATGATTTTTGCACTGTTGGTGGGAATTTAAACATTAGGTAACTGCTATAGGAAACAGTATGGCAGTTCCACGAAAAAATTAAAAATATAATTATCATATGATCCAGCAATTCCACTTCTGGGAATATACCCAAAATAATTCAAACCAAGTTCTTCAAGAGATATTTGGACACCCATGTTCATAGCAGCATTATTCATAATAGCCAAAGGATGGAAGCAGCCCAAGTGCCCATCAATGGATAAACAGATTTGAAAAATGTGGCATATACATACAATGGAATATTATTCAGCTTTTTTTAAAGAAAGGAAATTCTGAAACATGCTTCATGAACCTTGAGTATATTATGCTGAGTGAAATAAGCCAGTCACCAAAACACAAATACTATATGATTTTACTCATATGAGGTACCTAAAGTAGTCAAATTCATACAGATAGAAAGTAGAAAGGTGATTGTCAGGCACTGGGGGGAAGGGGAAATGGAGAATTGTTTAATGGGTTATAGAGTTTCAGTTTTGCAAGATGAGAAGAATTCTAGAGATTGGTTACACAACACTATGAATGTATTTAATACTACTGAACTGGGATGATTAAAAATGGTTAAGATGAGAAACTTTATGTGATATATATTTTACCATAATTTTAAAAGTCATACATATATATGTTATGTAATACCATCATTATATTTCTGCAAATGTATTTATTCTGGGGAATATTTTGCTTGTTTTGAGATCTTGCTATTGTCTTTTTACTCTCTATAATATTTTTGTTGAAAAAAATTATTAATTTCAATATAGCCAAATTTATCAAACTTTTCTTTTTATGACTGCCATTTAAAAATCTTTCCTCAATAAATATTTCCCTACCTTGAAGTCATAAAACATTTTCCTTATTATTAAGTATATTAAAATTTTAAGAAAAATTCTATTTAAGTCTTTGATCTACCTAAAATTCATTTTTTGTGAAGCAGGATATTTATTTCTTTATTTTTCCTACATGAATAACTAAATGCCTCTGCAGCGTTTATTGAACAGCCCCTCCTTTCCCACTGATTTACATTTCCAGCTCTGTTATGTATCCCATTTCTATGAGTATATTTTTGGATCTTTCATTTCTCTTCCATTGATCAAATTTCTATCTCTATATCTCAGCCATCTTCTGAATTCCTTTGATTTTTTCAAATCTCAAAAGTTACATTTTCTAATGTGTGCTGCTGGTGTATGCAACCTTATTTGGATTTGTATATTGATTTAGTATAAGACACCATGACTAAACTCTTTAATTAATTTGGTAATTTTTTCATAGATTATTTGAGGTCTTATATTTAGAGAATGAGATTGTTTGGTAATAATGATAACTTTTTCTCCCTTCATAAAGCCGATATTATTTTCATATTTTTTCCTCTCTAATAGTGCAGGGGCTTCAATTTAATATTGAATAAATGATGGCATCTTGGTCTTGTTTCTGTTTTCTTCTTTTCTTTAAAGAAAATGTTTTAGATTCAGGGGTGCATGTATAAGTTTCTTATATAGGTAAACTCATGACTCAGGGGTTTGGTGTACAGATTATTTCATCACCTGGGTACTAAGCATAGTACCTCACAGTTTTTTCTTTTTTTCCCCCAAACCTCTCCCTCCTCCCACTCTTCTCCCTCAAGTAGGCCCCAGGGTCTGTTGTTCCCCTCTTTCTGTCCATGTGTTTTCATCATTTAGCTGCCACTTACAAATAAGAACTTGCAGTATTTTGTTTCTGTTCCTGTGTTAGTTTGTTAAGGATAATGGCCTTCAGTTGCATCCATGTTCCTAGAAAAGATGTAATCTCATTCTTTTTTATGGCTGCATAGTATTCTGTGGTATATATGTACCACATTTTCTTTATCCAGCCTACCGTTGATGGACATTAGATTGATTCCTCGTCTTCGCTATTGTGAATAGTGCTGCGATGCACGTACACGTGCATGTGTCTTTATAACTGAACAATTTATATTCCTTTGGGTATATACACAATAATGGGATCGCTGGGTCAAATGGTAATTCTGTTTTAAGTTATTTGAGGAATCACTACACTGTTTTCCACAATGGCTGAACTAACTTACACTCCCACGAGCAGCGTATAAGCGTTTCCTTTTCTCTGCAACCTCACCAACATCTGTTATTTTTATGACTTTTTAACAAAAACCATTCTGACTGGTGTGAAATGTTATCTCATTGTGATTTTAATTTGTATTTCCTAATGATTAGTGAGATTGGGCACTCTTTCAAATGCTTGTTGGCCCCACATATGTCTTCTTTTGAAAAGTGTGTATTCATGTCCTTTGCCCATTTTTTAATTGGGTTCTCTGTTTGCTGTTTGTACATTTGTTTAAGTTCCTTGTAGATTCTGGATATTCGGCTTTTATCAGATGTTAATTTGCAAATATTTTCTCTCATTCTGAAGACGGCCTGTTTACTGTGTTGATAGTTTCTTTTGCTGTGCAGAAGCTCTTTAATTAGGTCCCATTTGTCAATTTTTGTTTTTATTGCAATTGGTTTTGACATTTTCATCATGAAATCTTTGCTAGTTCCTGTGTCTAAAATGGTATTTCCGAGGTTGTCTTACATTGTTTTATAGTTTTCGGTTTTATATTTAGGTCTTTAATCCATCTTGAGTTGATTTTTATATGTGGTGTAAAAAGGGGTCTAGCTTCAATCTTCTGTATATAGCTAGCCATTCATCCTAGCATCATTAATTAAATAAGTATTCCTTTTCCCATGACTTTTTGTCAGCTTTGTCAAAGCTCAGATGGATTTAGGTGTGTGACTTTATTTCTGAGCTCTGTATTCTATTCCATTGGTCTATCTGTCTGTTTTTGTACCAGCAACATGCTGTTTTGGTTTCTGTAGCCTTATAGTACAGTTTGAAGTTGGGCAAAACGATTCCTTCAGCTTTGATCTTTTTGCTTAGGATTGCCTTGGGTACCAGTACCATGCTGTTTTGGTTACTGTAGCCTTGTAGTATAGTTTGAAGTCAGGTAGCGTGATGCCTCCAGCTTTGTTCTTTTGACTTAGGATTGTCTTGGCAATGTGGGCTCTTTTTTGGTTCCATATGAACTTTAAAGCAGTTTTTTCCAATTCTGTGAAGAAACTCATTGGTAGCTTGATGGGGATGGCATTGAATCTATAGACCAATGGAACAGAACAGAGTCCTCAGAAATAATACCACACATCTACAACCATCTGATCTTTGACAAACCTGACAAAAACAAGAAATGGGGAAAGGATTCCCTATTTAATAAATGGTGCTGGGAAAACTGGCTAGCCATAAGTAGAAAGCTGAAACTGGATCCTTTCCTTACTCCTTATACGAAAATTAATTCAAGATGGATTAGAGACTTAAATGTTAGACCTAATACCATAAAAACTCTAGAAGAAAACATAGGTAGTACCATTCAGGACATAGGCATGGGAAAAGGCTTCAAGTCTAAAACACCAAAAGCAATGGCAACAAAAGCCAAAATTGACAAATGGGATCTAATTAAACTAAAGAGCTTCTGCACAGCAAAAGAAACTACCATCAGAGTGAACAGGCAACCTACAGAATGGGAGAAAATTTTTGCAATCTACTCCTCTGACAAAGGGCTAATATCCAGAACCTACAAAGAACTCAAACAAATTTACAAGAAAAAAACAACCCCATCAAAAAGTGGGCAAAGGATATGAACAGACATTTCTCAAAAGAAAACATTCATACAGCCAACAGACACATGAAAAAATGCTCATCATCACTGGCCATCAGAGAAATGCAAATCAAAACCACAATGAGATACCATCTCACACCGGTTAGAATGGCGATCATTAAAAAGTCAGGAAACAACAGGTGCTGGAGAGGATGTGGAGAAATAGGAACACTTTTACACTGTTGGTGGGATTGTAAACTAGTTCAACCATTATAGAAAACAGTATGGCGATTCCTCAAGGATCTAGAACTAAAAGTACCATATGACCCAGCCATCCCATTACTGGGTATATACCCAAAGGATTACAAATCATGCTGCTATAAAGACACATGCACACGTATGTTTATTGCGGCACTATTCACAATAGCAAGGACTTGGAATCAACCCAAATGCCCATCAGTGACGGACTAGATTAAGAAAATGTGGCACATATACACCATGGAATACTATGCAGCCATAAAAAAGGATGAGTTTGTGTCCTTTGTAGGGACATGGATGCAGCTGGAAACCATCATTCTTGGCAAACTATCACAAGAACAGAAAACCAAACACTGCATGTTCTCTCATAGGTGGGAACTGAACAATGAGATCACTTGGACTTGGGAAGGGGAACATCACACACTGGGGCTTGTCATGGGTGGGGGAGGGGGGAGGGATTGCATTGGGAGTTATACCTGATGTAAATGACGAGTTGATGGGTGTTGACGAGTTGATGGGTGCAGCACAGCAACATGGCACAAGTATACATATGTAACAAACCTGCATGTTATACACATGTACCTTAGAACTTAAAGTATAATAATAATAATAAATTTAAAAAAAAATAAAGGATTGCCTTGGGTATTCAGGCTCTTTTTTGGTTCCATATGAATTTACAGTTTTTTTTTTTTCTAGTTCTGTGAAGAATGCCATCGGTAGTTTGATAGGAATAGCATTGAGTCTGAAAATTACTTTGTACAGTATGACCATTTTAATGATTGTGACTTTTCCTATTCATGAACATGAAATAGTCATCTATTTGTTTGTATCATTTCTGATTTCTTTGAGCAGTGTTTTGTAATTCTCATTGTAGAGATCTTTCCCTTCCCTAGTTAGCTGTATTCCCAGATATTTTATTCTTTTAGTGGCAATAGTCAGTGTGATTGTGTTTCTGATTTGGCTCTCAGCTTGGGTGCTGTTGATGTAGATGAATGCTACTGATTTTTGTACATTGATTTTGTATCCTGAGACTTTGCTGAAGTTGTTCATCAGCTCAAAGAGCTTTTAGGCAGAAACTATGGGGTTTTTTAGTTATAGAATTATGTCTTCTACAAACAGTAATAGTTTGACTTCTTCTCTTCAAATTTAGGTGTCTTTTATTTCTTTCTCTTGTCTGATTGCTCTGGCCAGGACTTCCTCTTGTTCCTAAAAAAATGCCTTAACATTGTATTATTGTATATGATGTTTGCTGTAGCTATTTTTACATATACCTTCTATTAGATTAAAACATTTTTCTCTATTCATTGTTTGCTAAGAATTATTCTCAGCCAGGAGCGGTGGTTCATGCCTGCAATCCCAGCACTTTGGGAGGCCGAGGAGGGTGGATCACCTGAGGACAGGAGCTCGAGGCCAGCCTGGTCAACATGGTGATACCCTGTCTCTACTAAAAATATAAAAATTAGCTAGGCATGGTGGCGGACACCTGCAATCTCAGCTACTCGGGAGGCTGAGGCCGGAGAATCGCTGGAACCCGGGAGGCGGAGGTTGCAGTGAGCTGAGATCAAGTTATAGCACTCCAGCCTGGGCTGACAACAGTGAGATTCCGTCTAACAAAAAACAAACAAACAAACAAACAAAAAGAATTATTCTCATCTGTGTAAGTTGATTGATATCTGATGCTATTTTTTTAGTTGACAATTATACAATCTTTCTTGCTTAATCTGTTAAAGGAGATTATGGTGAATTATATTAATTCTTTAATATTAAGAAAATTTGGTCATTATATATCATCTTTTATATATGTTTCTGGATTTGATTTTTATATTTTTCTTAGGACATTTCACTAATTACATTGGTCTTTTTTGTATTGTCTTTGTCTGGTTATTCTGTCAAAGTTCCAGTAGCCCTCTAAAATGAGTTGTGATGTTTTCTGTATCTATTCTGTGGAAAAATTTCCTTAAAACTCAGATCAATAATTCTGTATTTTCTGTGAAGAAAAATTTTAAATAATGAATTCATTTTCTCTTTACAGTTGTTTTTTCTAACCATTTGTGTAATGGCTTTGAAGTTTATTTTGACTGAAATTAGCATAGGCTTCTTTTGATTTATATTCACAGTTTTCATGCTTCATTCTTTCAAATGTTTTTCAAACTAAAGCTCCCTTTCATATATATTATTGTTTATTTGTACTGTTTTTGCTTTTTTGAATTAATATTACCAGAACTTATTTATTTTATTAGTCTTATCAGTCTCTTTATGTAATCTTTTGTTGAAATAAATGCTCAGCCATATTTCTGATTTTTGTTTTGTTTTGTTTTAGGTGCAAGAAAGGCTTATACCTATACCCTGGAAGTTAAGGATGGCTGTGTGATTCACATTGGCCAATGAAACACAAGAATATCTTACTGTATCACACCCAGATGTGCACATCTCCATGTTCTCTTTCCTTGTTATGGCAAATGCTGAACCTCTTGTTGAGACTGAAAGAGATAGTAGGGCCTCTGGCAGCCTGAGACCCTCAGTGACTTCAATGAGTAGAGCCTCCCCGATAACTCCTGGTGCTATGAAATATGAGTTAGAAATAAAGCTTTTGTTACCTTTAGGCACTGATATCTTGGCGGTATTTGTGTCATAGCATAACTAGCCTATCTTGACTCTGGAATAACATATTAATATTTTTTATGACTTACGGTGGGATATGGATTTTATTATATTATTTAATATATTTTCCATATATTTGGACAATTTCAATATTTAAAATTAAATTAAATTAAAAATAATATTTTAAAATGTTTTCATAGCTACATATATTTGCTCTATTTTAAAGCATAGGAAATTTTAGGCTTCAGCCAAACAACTTGTTTCTGGGCCAAATGGCAAAGTAAATCCCTAAGTATTTAATTGAAAATTCCTATTATTATAGCCCATTAAACAGATCTTTATTTTCTTTACTTGAATTCAAATTCTTTGTGTGCTTTAACACAGAAGTTTACTAATTAGTGGCTTTTCCTGGTTTCTGGTCTCAGGATCCTGGCCCTGGATCAAATACTGAGAGAGACACTGTTAACTTGCTGTAATCCCTGCAATAAAACATGTGGGAAAGGATCAGGGATCACTGCTCTGAACTACATTTCATACTATATTCATCCAGTAGTTGATTCTCAAGGCCATCAGAAAGCTTAGAGATTATCACAGTAAGAACCTTCAGCAGTATTATCTGTGCATTTCACAGCCTCATTCACTCTAGACTGGTTTTTATGATATTCTCTAAGCTTTGAGAATTTCCATGGTAAGTAGGTGCTAGAAATGTGGACTGACAGAAGTTTCTCACAGAAAGCTTTCCCAAAGTCCAACCAGAAATAAGCTTATCAGAAATAACCAGAAATTTTTGTGTCTTTTCAGAACTAGTAGGTAGAGTTTTAGAGGTCATTTCTTTTTTTTTTTTTTTTTTTTTTTTAACCTATTTGCTAAGAATCATCCTTTGTAGAGCACAGGCTTTATGTAGAACTTTATGTTCCTCATGAAGTAGGAAAACACCAGTGTCTAGGTCCCAGGTCGCCAACTCCCAAACTACAGACTGGTACCAGTCCATGGCCTGGTAGGAACTGGGACACACAGTAGGAGGTGAGTGGCAGGTGAGATAGCAAAGCTTCAGCTATATTTACAGCCCCTCCCAATTGCTCACATTACTGCCCAAGCTCCGCCTTCTGTCAGATCAGTGGCAGCGTTAGATTCCCATAGGAGCACAAAACCTATTGTGAACTGTGCGTGCGAGAGGTCTAGGTTGCACACTCTTTGTGTGAGTCTAATACCAGATGATCTGTCACTGTCATTCATCACCTCCAGATGGGACTGTTTAGTTGAAGGAAAACAAGCTCAGGGCTCCCACTGATTCTATATTATGGTGAGTTGTGTAATCATTTTATTATACATTACAAGGTAATACTAATAGAAATAAAGTGCACTTATTATGCACTTTAAATAAAATGAACGTAATGCACTTGAATCATCCCAAATCCTTCTTCCCCCCAACTCCCCCACCAGTCTGTGAAAAAATTATCTTCCATGAGACCGGTCCCTGATGCCAAAATCATTAAGGACTGCTACTCTAGATCATTTCTTTTATGTACCAAGTGTTCCAAGAAATCTATGACAAAAAACATCAAAATCTCAGTAGAAAATGGGCAAAGGGCATAAGCAAACTGGTCGGAGTAAGAAAATATATAAATGAAGGGGTCTTAGTTGCATGAAAAGATATTCACCTTGAAAGTCCAAAAGTTTGACCTGTCCTTTTTGTGCCAGTCTTCAGAGGAAGAGACATTTCCTTACAATGCTGGTCAGACTGTCAAATGATATTAAATACAACCTCTGTGGAAGGCAATCTGACAATAACTCTCAAAATTAAACATGCATCTCATTTCTAGGAATTCATCCTACAGGTAGATATATACATGCACATGATGTTTGTAATTACAAGTTTTTATACCACAGAATCTTGTGTCCATCAATAAACAATTGGTTTTTATATAAAGCAATACTATGCAGTTTTTGAAAAGAACAAAGAGGTCTCCATGTACTTATTTGGAAATAATCAAGATATAGTATTAACTGAAAAAGAAGCAAGTCTCATAATATTGCATACACGAGGTAGGTCACCTTTTGTGTATGAAAACAGGAACAAATTTACATTGACATGTGCTTATTGTTGCCTAGGAAACAGTGGATGGATACATAATAAACTAATAAAATACATTATTTATAGGGAGAAGGAGAACTATTGGATGGGGACAAAAGTAAAACTTATTATATAGTTTTTATGTTTGAACCATGTGAATGCATTATCCATTCAAAAGTAAAATAAGCCAGTGTGGTGGCTCATGCTTGTAACTCCCAACACTTCGAGAGGTGGAGGCCAGGAGTTTGAATTCAGCCTGGGAAACATAGAGAAAACTTGTCTTTACTAAAAACAAACAAAAAATTAGCTGGGCATGGTGGTATGTGACTGTAGTCCTAGCTCTTTGGGAGATAGGTAGGAAGATGGTTTAAGCCCAGGAGGTTGAGGCTGCAGCAAGCCATAATCACACCACTGCACTCCAGTATGAGCAACAGAGCAAGACCTTGTCTCAAAAAACTAAAAATAAAATGAAAATAAAACATAAAACCCATAGCAACAAACTCCCAGTCCCTAGCTGTCAAAATCTCTGTAGGGTCAGACATTTCTCTGGGCCACTCAGAAACTTATTACTTTAACTCTAAATTTTCTCTTGATTTCTGACACCTCAGTTTCCTCCCTTTTTTCTTGTGAATTCGGCTATGTATTTAAAATTTAAAAAAATTATCTAATATTACTATGAATTTTCAGTAGGAGAGGTGTTCCGGTTGGTTTTGTTTTTGAAATTGCTGGAGCCCCGGTATATTCGTAGAATTAAGCAGCCAAAATGATTTCTCAAAGTTAAAGAGTGGAAGGTTTTAACACAGCAAACTCACTGTAATGGTTAATACTGAGTGTCAACTTGATTGGATTGAGGGATGCCAAGTATTGATCCTGGGTATGTCTATGATGGTGTTGCCAAAGGAGGTTAACACTTGAGTCAGTGGGCTGGGAAAGGCAGACCTGCCCTTAATCTGGGTGGCCACAATGTAATCAGTTGCCAGCACAGCCAGAATAAAAGCAGGTGGAAGAATGTGAAAAGACTAGACTGACTTGGCCTCCCAGCCTACATCTTTCTCCTGTGCTGGATACTTTCTGCCTTCAAACGTCGGACTCCAAGTTCTTGGACTTTGTGACTCGGGTTGGCTACCTGGCTCCTGGCTCCTCAGCTTGCAGACGGCTTATTGTGGGACTTTGTGATCATGTGAGTTAATATTCCTTAACAAACTCATACATATATATAGTTCTGTCTCTCTGGAGAACCCTGACTAATACACTCACATGAGAGACAAGCTTTATAAGGCTCACTTATGTGGTATGTACTTAAATGGCCCTTTATGATCATCCCTTCTTGAAGGAGATATACCTAATGTAAATGACGAGTTAATGGGTGCAGCACACCAACATGGCACATGTATACATATGTAACAAACCTGCATGTTGTGCACATTTGTACCCTAGAACTTAAAGTATAATTTAAAAAATGAAAAAATAAAAATGAAAGTCAATATTGGCTTGTATATATCATGAAATTTCTAAGCTATGATGTTATGACTGTTTGTTCTTGTTAACAGAGAAGAGTTCTGATCTGTGTGTTTAGTTTCATATATAAGTATATTTAACACTATACCAGAGATCACCTGTTCTCTTTAGCATGTTTTAGATTTTAAAATGTTTTAGTCTCTGAGTATTACTAAATACTATTCTCCTAAATTATATAAAGTAATTGAGCCAGACTAACCAACTCTTTTATTCTTCTGAATGGGCAGAAACATTAGGCCTTATAACAAAATAAGTCTTTGTTTTTTTGATATTAATAAATAGATTGTGAGATAAATGTCCATGAGGAGGATGGAGAGTACAGTTGTAAAAGGCTTTGAGCCCTGTATTAGTCTGTTCTCACGTTGCAATAAAGAAATACCTGGGACTGGGTAATTTATAAAGAAAAGAGGTTTAATTGGCTCATGGTTTGACAAGCTGTACGGGAAGCATGGTGAAGAGGCCTCAGGAAACTTACAGTCATGGTGGAAAGCAAAGGGGAAGCAGGTATGTCTTACATGGACAGAGCAGGAGGAAGAGAGAGAGCAGGGAGGTGCTACACACTTTTAAACAGTCAGATTGCGTTGCTCACTATCTCAAAAGCAGCAAGGGGGAAATCTGCTCCCATGATCCAGTCACCTCCCACCAGGTCCTCCTCCAACATTGGAGATTACAATCTGACATGTGATTTGGGGGAGGACACAGATGCAAACCATATCAAGCCCCATCAGAAATTGGGATAGTTGTGGAAACAACACTGCTAATTCAGCTGCTACACTTACTCCTATACAATCCCTTATAATTCATTCCATGGAATAAACAACTTAAAATGGAGAATCTGAAACAGTTAAGTTGTAGCAGGTTGAATGGTGTCCCCCAAATATATATATATGGCCTAATATATATATAATATATTATATATATATGTGTATATATATATACACACACATATATATATATGTATATATATGGCCTAAACCCCAATACCTGTGAATGTGACCTTATTTAGTCACAGGGTTTTACATCATGGGATTACATCAAGCTAAAATGTGGTCATATTCGGTCAGCATGGGCCTTAATTTAATCTGACTGTTATTCGAATAAGAAGAAAAGAGACACAGTGACAGACATGGGGGAGAGAAGGCCATGTGAAGACAGAGGCAGAGATTGTAATAATGCAGCTGCAAGCCAAGGAATGCTAAGGATTACCAGTAATCACCAGAGGCTTGGAAGAGGCAAGAAAAGACTCTTATCTAGAAACTTCAGGGAGAGCATAGTCTTGCCAACTCCTGAATTATGTACTGTCAGTGTCCAGAACTGGGAGGGAATAAATTTCTGTTGTAAGCCATTTGGTGTGTAGCAATTTGTTATGGCAGCCCTAGGAAACAAAGGCACAAGTTAAGATCAAAAAGTGTAATTGACATAATCTACATTTTCAATCATAGCCATCTCTTGAAGGATGTTTAAACCTTGAGAAGATCATTCATGAATTCAAAATTGGGAGAAGGTGGGATGGGAAATTCTTGCCACTATTTCGGTCTTGGATCACTTCAACCACAAAAAGTCTTCTTTTTCTCCTTTTAGGGGTTTTGGTATTAGGAGTGCTTACTTTTATCAACCTCTTTGGTCAGCAGGATGGAAAATATATACTAAACTTTTTATAAAAATAATATATAATTAACAGTGTCAAACAATAAAGATGTTTATACACAAAAATCATCCTTTCCTCCTTTCACCTTTAAGATATACTCCAGAGATAAGCACTATAAACCATCTTTTATATCCTTCTAGAAATGTTTTATGTATATACAAGCATTTTCATAGACAAATATGTTTACACATAATTGTGATTTTAGTTTACATGGGAATTTATGCTTTATTTTCTTTGTTTAATATATTTTGGTTATCTTTTTATATTGACTCTTACAGAATCTACCTTATTCTTTTAAAAATTGCATAATATTTTATTGCATGGTTCTTGCAATTAATATGCCAAATCTTCTATTATAGGCATTTAGATGGATTTCAACTTATCAATTATACTGCAATACATGTGCTTATATGTAATCTTTAAGAATTTGTATATACAGCCATATAGTGTGGGAAATTTTAAAAAATAAAAACAAAGAATTTGTATGTATATATTTGAAGACAAATGTTATGAAAACAGAAATGTCAGGGCATGTACACTTAAAAATTTGATAACTGTTATCAAATAACTCTGAAAGAGAAATATTAATACATTTCCATGTCAACTAACTCCTGCAGCTAATTCAGTATGCATAGAATTATTAAACAGCAAAATCACAAGATTGATTTAGGATAACTTTTACTCTCAAGAATATACTCAATTTTTAATTAAATAACCATGGAACAAAGTGTTTTAGGGATGAAGAAGAGAGAGTCCATTCTAAAGATCTTGGCCTTAATGGTTTCTTTTCATCAACAGTCAGAAACATCTGTGGACAACATTCTAAGGAAGCATTAAGAAGTTGTTTTATTACAGGTAATTTCTAGGAAGCAACTCAGAAGAAGTGAACCTTGTATTTGCAGGAATTTGTAGCCAATAGAAAGGCATGGCTAAATCAGGAGAACTACCACTGGTGACATTAGTTCTTATGCTTTTAATTTTTTGACCCTTATGTTTAACTTAGAGACATAGAAACAGCTGTGATTTGTATATCACCTCTAGTAATAGTCCAGAACGAATTGTTACAGAGGCAACTAATGTGAGAAGCAAAAGAGGAGTAATGGATGAGTAATAAGTTTCACCAATTATCTTTATCAGGAGGGACTGAAAGTTAACATCAGAATCACATTATTACATAATTCTAAGTTACCAGTATTTTGAAATTTACTTATGCCAAAGTTTTAGCTGTCTATTAAATAACGTATCTTATTTATATCTAATTGCATGACCACCCTACATATAATAGACCACCAATACATATCAGTATCTCTCTTATTTTTCTAAAATTAATTATGTTAATTATGGGTTATACTTTTAAGTCAAAAAACTTTCTGCATCTTTTTAAAGCCTATAGACAAAGGTCCCCTTTTTCCTACTGTTTAGGGGAAACACTCAAATAAGAAGATCCAGTGAGTACTGACTATCAGCATCCAAGCTGCTGCAAGAAACTTGATTTTCTTATTAAAAAATGCCTGAACAAGATGAATAGTAGCAAGACCTGTCCTATCATGTCCTTCTCCTAACATTGTGAAAGAACAAGTATGTTTCTGCAAAATCTGTTTGCCTGTACTGTGTGTGTGTGTGTGTGTGTGTGTGTATGATGATAATAGTGAGGTTGGGGATGGAGAGAGTGATATAAGTTCCCTTGCTTTCAGGCCTTACTACCCAAAGTTTCTTTGCTTTTCCAATCTTGAGCACTTGTGGTGGGAAGATATGACTCTGACTGACTCAGCCAGCTGGGTTCAGTCTGTGTCTATTGATTCCTGTCCTATTTTTATTTCCCTGGAACTGAACCCTATCCTTGTTCTCTCCTGTCTCATTTTCAGGCAGAATTCCTGGAATGATTCAGCTCTGCAGCTCACTTAATTCCCATGAGTTTTCTCTATGTGGCCTATAACTAGCCTGCATTTGCTTGAGTTTCTTTGGTGACTGTTTCTCATTGTTGCTTCCTATCCACCATTAGGGCTACAGCTTTAATCCATGTTTTGCCCATGTACTCCTGTTAATTCTACTCCAGCTTCCCTGAAAAAAAGAACTTGAGCCCAATTCCTTGTAGGCTTCATGACCAACAGAGCACAGTGGTGTATCACCCTGCTGGAAGCTATAGTTGATGATTTTATGGCTTGTGTAATAAGGAGGTAGAATCCTTAGCATTTCTAGAGGGTAGGCATAGGCCCATGAACTTACATTCCTTCAAATTCCTTCCACTCAGAAACCTCTATCTTCTCAAAATGATTAATAATAGATTCCAGCTATCAAAACAATTATTTTCAAATAGTAGATTATTACACAACAAGCAGGAAGTTATGACTCAAATGTTTTAATTTTATAAACAGCTTATGATGTATTATGAGAGAGCAGAGAGATTTTCGAAAGTATTTTATTATAACTATTTGCTTTACTGAACTTTCAGCAAAAGGCAGAATAACAAAAATCTTAAAATGCTGGCATCAGTGTAACCCATTTGTTGTTTGTGTCTGGTTAAGAATTTGTTTAAAGACAGTGTACAAAATATAAATGTGTCAGTTGTTTTCACTCTGATACTAAGTGTTCATTGCGGTGTGCTGGAGCCAGGGACTCAGCAGCCACTCAGATTTGAGCTAGGCTTCAAATTTTGCTGGACACTGACCAACTCCATAACATTGAAAGGCTCACTTGACTTCTCTAAGGCTCATTTTATATCATCTATAATAATGATTGTTAGATATCCTCTCTTTTAAAGACTTAAATAGGGAATGATACATGAAGGCATTTATCATAATGCTGATCAGACAAGTTGTCTAAAATGCATTCATGACTTTTCCAATCTTCTTTCAAAAATAAAAAAACATTAATCCAACTGGAAAATTATACAAAAGTGAGCCTATCAGATACTGTCAAATTTCTGATGTATTTTTCTTCATTGTTATTTCTGCAATATGATTCTTGACAGTAACATGTGATAAGAAAACCAGAATCACATCAAAGAAATTTAGGAACTCCAAGACCACCAAATATCAAAGATGCTCTTAAATAACATAATTTGAATAAATTGAATGCATTTAATAAGGTGTCTAATGAGAGATTGAACTAATTGTTAATACATTTAACAAGAAATTTAAAAAAGAATCAATCAAAAAATGATCTCATCTGGAATTTTTAGTTACATGGCGTTTGTCTGATAGTCTCCAATGGTCTTTTCCCTTGCTTCCAACTAAAACATTTATGAAGATAATGGGAGAAAATGTTACAAAGCAGTATTAAACACTAAGGTCCATAGACCACCAAGAGTAGATTTGGGGAGGAATCTTTGTCAAATATATGAAAGTTGAAGTGATTAGAAAAAAAATTTTACTTCAGTAAATACAATGGGGGTACAGGCATTAGCTAACTACTCCCATTCCAAAAGGGATAAATTGGCCAAAACAAAGGGGCTACAGGACCTGTGCAAGTTTGAAACCCAACAAGGCAGTCATTAAATCTTAAAGCCCCCAAATAATCTCCTTTGACTCCATGTGTCACAGCCAGGCAACAATGATGCAAGAGGTGGGCTCTATCCATTATCCAGTTCCAAAGCTGCTTCCACATTTTCAGGTATCTTTACAGCAATGCCCCACTTTCTGGTACCAGTTTTCTGTGTTAGTCCATTCTCTCATTGCTATAAAGAACTACCAGAGACTGGGTAGTTTTTAAAGAAAAGGGGTTTAATTGACTCAGTTCCACAGACTGTGCAGGAAGCACATCTGGGGAGGCCTCAGGAAACTTAAAATCATGGAGGAGGGTGAATGGGAAATAGGCACAACTTACGTATCTGGAGAAGGAGGAAGAGAGAGAATAAGTTGCTACACACTTTTAAATAACCAGATCTTATGAGAACTCACTCACTATAACAAGAATAGTAAGGGAAAATCCTCCCTCATGATCCAATCACCTCCTACCAGGCCTCTTCTCCAACACTGGGGACTACAATTTGACATGAGATATGGGCAGGGACACAAATCCAAACCATATCAAGGATAAGTAGCAGTCCCAATGGTACATAGCTGAACAAGGAATATCCTTGCAAAAAACTGAGAATTTATCCAAGAGCTTTTTATATTAACTTTCTCTCCAGCTGTAGATTTGAGAAATAGATTTAATCATTATCCAAGAATGTATGAATTGAACCAGAGGCAATCCACATAACCTGTCTGTTGACAAATACAAATCGGAAAAGATTTGCTTTGAAAAAACAGTACCCAAAAACATGGGCAAGGAGTATTTCAAACACAACCTAACATACAGTCTATTGTATGGGTGAGAAAATGAGTGTACATTCTCAATAGAATGCAAGAAGAATTGGCCTTTTTGAAATAGTAGCAGAAAATCACAAAGGGAAAACATGATGCATTAAAAGGACGTTACCAAGAGATAAAAAAGAGATAAAGAGAGAAGACTAAGTAAGGATTTCTAAAAAGTAAGAAAAAATAGCATAAATAAAATCCACTGCAGAGTCCAAGAAGCAGTAAAAGATATTGTAGAAAATTAAATCAGTGTATAAACTTCCAAAGCTCTCACAGAATATACATAGAGAGAACAAAGATAAGAAAATTGTGATAGTGAAGATAAAAGACATGGTGTACAAAGAATATAGAGTCAATATACAGATAGTACATTTAGCCGCAAAAAATCTCAAAAACAATGAAGCCAGTTGTATCAGTCTGTTTTTGCACTGCTATAAAGAACTACTGGAGACTGGTTAATTTATAAAGGAAAAAAGTTTAATTGATTCACAGTTCCACATGGCTGGTGAGGCCTCAGGAAAGTTACAATCATAGGTGAAGGGGAAGCAAGTCACAATTTACATGGCAGCAGGAGAGACAGAGAGCAAAACGGGGAAATGGTATACTTTTAAACCACCAGATCTCATGAAAATTCCATCACAAGACAACATGAGGGGGATGGTGCTAAACTGTTAGAAACCACCCCCATGATCCAATCACCTCCCACCAGGTCTCCCTTGACAAGTGGGGATCACGTTTTGAGATGAGTTTGGTTGGAGACACAGAGCCAAACCATATTACCAGTTAAATCAGAACCAGCAATTTAAAAAAACATAAATCAAAACATTTTCCTGTGCTGAAAAAGGATCTATGTATCTGTTCAAAGAGCTCACTACATTCTAGAAAAAATTCATTAAAATACATACATTTAGATACATTATTTTTTGAGGTGCTGTCATAAATTAAAAGTCCTCTTTTAATCCAGCATACAAACAATGAATAAATGAATAAGCAACCAAAATCTTACCCTCAGAACAGGAATTAAACTTAGAGTATACTCAGACTGCTTGTACAGCCCTAAGTACCAGAATAACAAGCAACATCTAATAATAAAAATATTTATCATTTAGTTGAATGCCTATTGCACTTAACATACTTACATAATTTATCTCTTTATTTCAAACAACAACCCTATGAGGTAGGTAATATATCCTCATTTGCAGAATATATCCTCATTTTTAGAAACGGAGATTCAGTTTCATAGAGCATGACCAAAATTTCATAGCCATAAAGTTATAGAAATGAAATCTAAACTAAGTTTACTTGATTCCAAAACATGTGCTTTTAAAATCATGGTATGCAGCCCCTGTGATACTTGGGAGGAAATGTCTTTGATCTAGACTTTAGTACCCTGCTAAGTTGTTTTTAACAATGGTATTATTCTGTTCTCACGCTGCTAATAAAGATATACCTGAGACTGGGCAATTTGTAAATAAAAGAAGTTTCATTTATTCACAGTTCCACATGACTTGGGGGCCCTTGCAATTATGGTGGAAGGCAACGAGGGACAAAGTCACGTCTTACATGGTGGCAAGGAAAAAGAGAGCATGTGCAGGGGAACTCCTCTTTACAGAACCATCAGATCTCATGAGACTTATTCACTATCATGACAACAGCATGTGAAAGACTTGCCCCCATGATTCAATTACCTCCCACTGGGTCCCTCCTCTAACACATGGGAATTATGGGAGCTATAATTCAAGATGAAATTTAGGTGGGGACACAGCCAAACCATATAAACAACAAACAAAAGAAAACCATGGTCAGATAAGCAAAGTCTCAGAAAATACACTTTTAAAAAAACAAATATGCTTTTTGAAAGCTGCTTATATGCTTTTTTAAAAAAAAAAAATAGTACCAGACTGACTTTAGTTATGCAAGAAAATAAAACAAATTAAGACTTATAAAAGTCAATTCTATTGGAAAGGGATTGGGAATAAGCTTTGGAACCTTTTATGAAGTTACAGAAAATAATTATAATGAATCAAATTAGGGTTATGGTGTCAGAGATGAATATGAGAAAATGGGTTTGCAAGAATTAATGAGGCATTGACCACGGATGGGGAGTGATGAAATAGAGACTCTCTTGGGCAACTTTAAGATATATAGACTTTAGTGGCTAGATGAATCTTAGCAATGACTGGCATACAGTAGGAAGAACAGAATTTCATTTTAAAAAATCATTAATCTTTGAATATGCAGAGTTTGTTTCTTTTGTAAAATACCTACAGGCAAGCAGTTAAACAGGACTAATATTTATGAGAAGCATTTTGAGTAGAGATGCAGACTTGGAAAGTGATATTAAAGACTGAGAAGTGAGTGAGATCACTTAAGGAGAGCATGACAGATGTAAATAAGACAGGTATTAGGGAATGCTGCATGCAGGAGTTAAGAAGTAGAAACATGCAATAACAACGAGTCAATGAAAGAAAGTTTTAAAAAGAAAGTAATTATAAACAATGCCAAGGGCTATGCAGAGAGCTCAGCAAAATGAAGATACAAAGCATGCCCAATGAATAGAGCACTGGAAGAAGCACTGGAAGATACAAAGCATATCCATTGAATTGAGAGCTCTGAAAGAAGCACTTTGCACAAAATTGTGATACTGAGAGTCTAACTAATGAGTTTAGGTAGTGGAGAAGTGAAGATAGTGAATGAGAGAAGGAATAGTTGAAGGAACAGTTTGGTTTTGAAAGACTAGATATCTGAGCATATTTACAGTCTGGATGGAAGGATGTCAAAGAGAAAGGGGATGGAGGAGGGAGAGAGATTGCATCATTGGTAGAGCTTGAAGCAAAGTCCTGAATGAGGTATGAAAGAGCAGAGCTGGAAGAATTGTCTTAGAAAAGGAGAATGAACACCCTGTACCTGAATGGCGGCAAATATGAATGATTTTGTAATGAGAAGTTGAGGCATTTTCCTTCTGACACCTCTGTTTTCTCTGAGATGTTAGAGATAAGGTCATGTGTTAAAATTGCATGAAGCAGGGACTATGCAGAGAGTTTGAGGAGAGTTTCTTTTTAAAATGAATACACTGTTTTATAAACAAAGTTATATGTGTAACATGTATGTGAGTTATAATGTAGAACAGGAAGGTGAACACCAGGAATCTGCCATCCAGCTTATGCTCTAGAAGACTATATATTTATTCCCCATCTTATCACCCAGCCTCTATTACAGGCAAAATAAAGGTTTGCAACGCCAGTGGAAAGGAATGGAAAAGAAAGATAACCAAGCACAGTAGGATAATTGTCAAGCAACCCTGTAGGTCTACCTATGACTTGCTGCAGTAAATTTGTAGTGGCACAGATCTTCCTGGTTGTTAGATTTTGTTAAGCTACGTTGGTAATTCTAGTAAGAAAGAACCCAGCTTGCAGGATTGCAGCAGAATAAGGAGACTAGGAAGTTGATGGTACATGGAGAGAATACTTCAAATAATTTTCCATGGATCTGCATTCAATAATAAAAAAAAAAAAGTTTAGTGAGAAGTTGGTCAAGAAACTCTAGGGTAGTGGAGATTTAATAGACTATTTCAGTTCAACAATAAAATGAAAGGACAGGTTTAGTGAAAAGGAGGAGGTAAGACAGGACAATGGTAGGAGCATTTGGTTGAGGACAGGATATTGAAGACTAACACTTTATAGGTAGAATAGTACTGAATGTCGACCAACATCTTAGGTGTGGTCATCTATTTGTGTTCCTGACATAACATGCAGGTACAGTTTATTCATTTTAAAGGCAAATAATTGTGAAATTACTATGTTGGATGCATTTTTCATATGCATGCTGAAATCATCCAGTATCATTCCAAAGTCGTGTTTGAGAGACAGACTCTGAACCAAATGTCTAAATTCTCAATGACTGGGAGTGTCTAAGAGACTGAAATTGCTATCAATTTTAGAAGCTTACCATGCCCTTACTGGGTGTCAAGAGCTTTGGAAAAAGAGAGTTTAAAATGAGTGTGACTCCTTTGGAATTTTTAATAGAGGTCAAGAGGGCTTTGCTCCATTGCATGGTTGAGGAAAGATGGAGAGATAGAAAACAGTCTTGTTTAAGAAGACTTACAGAGAAGTAAGTGTAGAACAATAGAAAGATGAGAATACTGGGGAGAGGTGATCAAAAGAAACTGATGCAGGACAGGCAAGCCCCCAAATTGGGTCTTAGCCTGTGAGAGTTCTTTGTTTCACTCAGAAAAAATTCAAGGGTGAACTGTTGGTATTAAATAGCAATTTTTTTTTTTTGAAATGGCAGTGTACAGCAGTAACAGAAGCACTGCTTTTTGCAGAGCAGTGCTACCCCATAGGCAGTGTGCTCAGAATAGCACCTCAGAGGCAGTGCTGTACTTACATTTGTGCCTACTTTTAATTATGTGCAAACTAAGGTGAGGTTTATGCAGAAATTTATAGGATGATGGTGGTAACTTCCAGGTCATTGGGCTATTGCCATGGAAAGGGGCGGTAATTTCCAAGTGTTGCTGTGGTAATGGTATACTGACATGGCACAATGGTGGGTGTGTCTTATGGAAAGCCACTTCTGCCCTAACCTGTTTTAGTTAGTCCTCAATTTTGTCTGCTGTCTGAGCCCTGCCTCTGAAGATTCCTGCCTCCTACCTCAAAACTACACTTTGAAAAGGGTCTTAATATTTCAGGAGCAAGAGTCATGGATATGGTTAACACAATAATGTGATTGCAAATTAGCTTTGGGGCCAGAATTAGATGAGAATCTGCAGTGATACTGTTGTGACCTTCCTGCAGAATTTGTCTCTCTTGTACTGGTTTGGATGGTTATCTTCCCAATGGAAACTGAAAGCGTAGAAAATTCTTATTGCATAAATGAAAGTAGTCTTAAATGTGTTCATCCTATAGTGTGGATTAGATGGTGGATGAAGTGGTCAAGAAGTGATAATTTCCAGAAACAGACTATAATGACAGACACTCAGGAACCCAGTGATATACAAAGTAACCGTGCTGGAGGCAGCATCTGAAATATCTGGAACCTCAGGCAGGCTCTCCTTCTCCATAATATATTTGTAAGAGAAAGGAGTCTATTTAACCTCATGGGAGAAAAACCTAAACTGGATAAATCTTTTCCAAAAAATCTCACTATGGCTTTTGTATTGGGATTTCCTGTCTCTGAGATAGACTAGGAATAGAGTCAGGTCATACCCTTTTTACCTCTTGTTCACTTCCCCACAAGCCAGTCTGCAGAGTAGGAACTGCTTTCCACCCTTTGTTGCTCCTGAAAAAGAGCATAGAATCACTTCTTTCCTTGAATATATAGAGCTTTGTATATATAAATGCAAGTAAACATTATTAAATATTTGTGAAATAGATATAAAGATTCATCAGATCACCATACATTCACATTTTGATGACCCGAGAAAGAAAGAATCTGGTGACAGATCAGTGGAATCTGCCATGAGCAAGTTTCTGCGATTGAATGAAATGCTCCAAGTGAACACATCTATGTTCTGTGACATTGAACAAAAGATTCAAAATATTCTGCAATATTAAAAAATAATTAAACAAAAAATGGTTTTGTAAGATTGCTTTCGAAGAGGCATTTGCTCGCGTTTGTAGTTTTCTTGGTTATTTGTTCCTTCATTTCTGGTAAACAATACTTTTATAGATTCACTTTAATGAAGTCAGTTGCTACAAACTTCACATTTCTCTCCTCTGAGATAATTTAATTGACAAATTATTTTCCCTGTGTTATATATTTCAGCTAGACAAAGAATAGAAAAGCAACATATGTTAATGTCATAACAAGTGAGACTCTGCAGCTGAGTAGAACCTCATTCCTTGGCTCTCAAGGTGGAAGAGATAGGGTAGGGAGGCTACAGTTGAACACAAGAAATGAAGTAAGTAAAAGCATAGCTGAGAAAACACTACAGCTCTCTCAGAGAAGAGGTCTCTGGTTATCAAGAATATGACTTAAAAAATGAAAAAGAATCAAAATGCTGTTAAAATTGGGGTTAAAGACAAGGATTGGAGAAAAGTGATAAAGGATAGAGGGTAAATCAAAGAATATTGAGAGGAATATACTGAGTATAATGATTTAAAAACAGAACCATTATAATTGGGTTCTAATCAGTTTTTCAGGTCATTTCTAAGACATAGCTTAGAACATTCGGGGACAGAAGAGGGAGACGGAAATATCCATGCAAATAATAGCACTATACAGGAAATACGTTCTTAGCATCTAGACATGTACACATATAACTGATGGGAGGGGAATGATTTGCAGAAACTTCAAGTTTCTGGTACACTTCTCACTTTTAATATTTTGTTTTACTGATAAATTGTTTAATTGGTCAATGTGTTAAGATTTTTCAGAAAGATTATAGTAATTGTGAGAGCTATACATTACTGTAGTGGCGGAAAAGGAAAATGTTAGACAATTGAGGAAACAAAGGCCAGATTATTTAAAGTTCACTCGGATTTCTGTGTATTTCCTAACACATAGCCATTCACGAAAGACCATATCTTTGGAGAAAAAAGGGAGAGTTTTATTTT
This sequence comes from Macaca fascicularis, assembly GCF_037993035.2. NCBI lineage: Eukaryota > Metazoa > Chordata > Mammalia > Primates > Cercopithecidae > Macaca > Macaca fascicularis. The sequence goes on from NC_088385.1 coordinate 95,269,044, forward strand.
CTATTAAACTCAGACTGCAGATTGGGGAGATGCGTCATTCAGTGCACAAGGAGGTGGGGTTGGAGAGTTGGCGTTTATAGAGGCAAAAACTGCAGGGCAGGGAGAGGAGTCTGAGGAACAGTCCTTAAGCCCCAAATCACTAATCTTTCTTACATGGCTGTTTCCAGGTGGTCAGTACAATAGTGCCAGGTGTTCTGTTGGGGTCAACTGGGGAATTTCCAGCTGCAGTTGTTTCCAGGAACTGTTCTTTTATTTGCTTGTAGAAAAACAGGTTTTGTAATACTTTCTAAGGACATAGAGAGTGCGACCACTCCCTCACAGTGCCACGGTGTCTTGGGTCTGCTTTTACTCCCGAGTCAGGGAGTTCATCTTGTCTGTTAATATAGCATAATTCTGTTTTCCTTTTACCATCACCATTTAAAAACGTTTTAAAAAGTTTATATGAAAGTTTTCTAAGGACTTGAAATATATGTAGATGATTCAGTTGAGTAAATGGCTACTTTTCACAAAATTGACTGGCTTTCATTAATTCACCAAGTGTTGTCAGTCACAACAGGATATTTGCACTAAAACTATTGACATAATTGTTTAAATGATTGACACCACTAAATATGATAACTCTATACATTTGATGATAGAAGAATTGATTGGAAAACACTGAGTTGGTTCCATTTTCTTTGTTCAGCAAGGCTAGCATTTAATGTGCAAAATTAATTTTTGCCAGGGGCCTATTTTGCCAGGGGCCTTTGCCAGGGGCCTATTTTTCCTTATGAAAGAAATTCACAGTGACAGTATGTGTTGCAAATCTCATAAAAATCAGCTAGCTGATTTTTATAAGACCATATTAATAAATAATAGAAGATCAGAGTGGAATCTTTCCATCAAATTTTTCTATATTCTTTTGACATACATTATTGACTATTAAGAAGTTATTAATATTTTATATTATAAAGTCCATCAATGTTTTGATAATAGTGATGGATCCTCTACTGAGGAAAGATAAATGTGTCTGTGAAACATTTTTTACATTTCTTTGAGCCCATTCCTGGATTTCTTGGGGGTTCTTGAATGATAGGTTAAGAATTTTTATTGTAGAGTAACATCTGAAATATTACCTTTTTGTGCTTATAAATAAACTTCACTGTTAATTGTCTCTTCCTACCCTCATTAACCCCTCTTTCTTGCTCTTCTCAGCAACAGATCTATCATTTTTGTTTATTAAACTTTAAAGCAGTCAATAAATGTGTTCAGGCATGCGAAAGATTCTAATGTCTAAGAATCTTCAAATAATAAGCACATGGATCTGGGCACTTCTTTAAGTGTCACTAAGTTAAACTTGTTTCAGATTTGTTTCAGATTCATCTTTCAAAAATACCGTGAATTTATGTTTTGTGAAATCTAATCCATGGTTAACATCTGGTAGCATGATCTTTGAGGTCAAAAAAAAATCCTGGATATAAATCTAAATTCTCATGTACAAGACAAAAAAGTACAATTACTATTTATTTTAACATGACTTTTAGCTTTTGGAATAAGAGAGGTTTAAAAAAAAACTCTTAAAAGGGTTTAGTTTATTCAGTTTAAAATAGCTTTACTGAGGTATATTTCACGTACAATGAACTCGTGTATTTAAGTGTACAATTTAATATTTCCTCATATGTATATACCCATGAAACCACAACCACAGTCACAATAATAAACATATTTATTGCTTCTGAAAGTATTGTCATGCCCTTTTGTAATATATCCTTCTACCTCTACCTGCATCATCCCCAGGCAATTGCAGATTTGATTTCTATTATTAGTTGATAGTTTGTAGAATTTTTAGTAAATGAAATAATAATGTGTGCATTTTATTTTTTTTGTCTCTCTGCAAAATTATTTTAGAATTCACCCACGATTTTATTTGTATAAATTGTTCATCTGTTTTTTATTATTGTGTGGTAATCCATTGTCTGGATACATCAGAACATATTTATCCACTCACCAGTTGATGTGTAACCAAGCACAGGCTCAGCTGCTCGCAGCTTGAAAAGCTAATGATAAGGATGAAGTGAAAGTGAGTTTGTTTTCCAAAGCTAGCAGTGAGAAGGAAGCTGGATTACACCTCTAGAAACTGCTTCAAAAGGTTGGACTGAGAGCAGGTGTTTAAAAAAAGGCTTGATATGAGAGGCATGCAGGAGTTGTGCAGGATTCAGGGGCCATGTGTCTTGTTCCAACAAGTTATGGTCACCCCGGAGCAACAGGCTGATAGCATCTCGACAGCATCTGGATTGTAGATTATAGATCTTGGGGCAATCTTTAAGAGGGGGAGAGTTCCACAGCTGGGCCTTTATGCTTGGTTCATTTTAAATTGGCCTCTGGAATTTAACAAGCATATAATAAGTGTGCATGGTGTGAATTTAACAAGCATACAATTAGATAATGTGCATAAGACAAGACAAGACAGCATAATGTAGAAAAGGAAGGGAGTAGAATTTTGAAGTACATTTCAAGGCTATAGTTTAAGACTAAGGAAAAGGCTTCTGCAGGTTCCTTCAAGGTTACATATTGAGATTGGGGAAAAAGGAGAAAAATGAGAAAGGAAAAATTAAAACAAATGTTTGAAGTTAAATTACTTGGTTACAATTGGACATTTGGGCTGTTTCCCATTTGGACTATTACAAATAAGCTACTATGAACATTCATTTACAAGTCTGTTTGTGTACATATGGTTTCATTGATCACGAAGTAAGTACCTCAGAGTAGAGTGTCTGGATAATATAATAGGTGTATGATAAACTTAAAAAAAAACCTGCCAAACTGCTTTCCAAAGTGCTAGTACCATTTTACATTTCCAGTATCAGTGTGTGTTCTGGTTGTCCCACAAGTTTATTAACATTTGGTATGATCAGTCTTTTCCATTTCATATATTCTAATAGGTGTTTCATAGTATATCAACATTGTTTTAAGTTGTACATTCCTAATGAGTGTTGATGAATATTTTTTCCTGTGTTTGTTATGTTTGTCATCTGTATACCTTTTTGGTGAGTTTCTTTTCAAGGCTTTGTCTAGTTTTGATAAGATATTTGTTTATTTTCATTTTATTGAGTTTTGAGAGTTCTTTATATATTCTGGACATAAACTGATTTTCACATATGTGATTAACAAATATTTGCTCCCATTCTGTGCTTCTATTTTCATTCATTAACATTGTTTTTGAAGAACAAAATTTTTGAGAAAGTCAAATTTGTCAGTTTTTACTTTAGTGAGTCATGTTTTTGCTGATATATTTATAAAATTTTTACTTCACCAAAGGTCACAAAGATTTTCCTCTATGGTTACTTCCAAAATATTTATAGTTTTAGGTTTTACTTTCAGTCTGTGGTCCAAGTTACCTTTTCTATGTGATGAAGGTCATGGAACAAAATTTATTTTTCATATTTATTCCAGCACCACTTGTTGAAAATGCTCTCCTTGAGTGGGGGCCAATATTCAACATTCTTAAAGAAAAGAATTTTAAATCCAGAATTTCATATCCAGCCAAACTAAGTTTCATAAGTGAAGGAGAAATAAAATCCTTTACAGATAAGCAAATGCTTAGAGATTTTGTCACCACCAGGCCTGCCTTACAAGAGACCCTGAAGGAAGCACTAAACATGGAAAGGAACAACCGGTACCAGCCATTGCAAAAACATGCCAAAATGTAAAGACCATTGAGGCTAGGAAGAAACTGCATCAACTAATGAACAAAATAACCAGTTAATATCATAATGACAGGATAAAGTTCACACATAACAATATTAACCTTAAATGTAAATGGACTAAATGCTCCAATTAAAGGACACAGACTGGCAAACTGGATAAAGAGCCAAGACCCATCAGTGTGCTGTATTCAGGAGACCCATCTCACATGCAGAGACACACACAGGCTCAAAATAAAGGGATGGAGGAAGACCTACCAAGCAAATGGAGAACAAAAAAAAGCAGGGGTTGCAATACTAGTCTCTGATAAAACAGACTTTAAACCATCAAAAATCAAAAGAGACAAAGAAGTCCATTACATAATGGTAAAGGGATCAATTCAACAGGAGAGCTAACTGTCCTAAATATATATGCACCCAATACAGGAGCACCCAGATTCATAAAGCAAGTCCTTAGAGACTTACAAAGAGACTTAGACTCCCATACAATAACAATGGGAGACTTTAACACCCCACTGTCAACATTAGACAGATCAACGAGACAGAAAGTTAACAAGGATATCCAGGAATTGAACTCAACTCTGCACCATGCGGACCTAATAGAAATCTACAGAACTCTCCACCCCAAATCAACAGAATATACATTCTTCTCAGCACCACATCACACTTATTCCAAAATTGGCCACATAATTGGAAGTAAAGCACTCCTCAGCAAATGTACAAGAACAGAAATTGTAACAAACTGTCTCTCAGACCACAGTGCAATCAAACTAGAACTCAGGACTAGGAAACTCAATCAAAACCGCTCAACTACATGGAAACTGAATAACCTGCTCCTGAATGAATACTGGGTACATAACGAAATGAAGGCAGAAATAAAGATGTTCTTTGAAACCAAGAAGAACAAAGATACAACATACCAGAATCTCTGGGACACATTTAAAGCAGTGTGTAGAGGGAAATTTATAGCACTAAATGCCCGCAAGAGAAAGCTGGAAAGATCTAAAATTGACACTCTAACATCACAATTAAAAGAACTAGAGAAGCAAGAGCAAACACATTCAAAAGCTAGCAGAAGTCAAGAAATAACTAAGATCAGAGCAGAACTGAAGGAGATAGAGACACAAAAAACCCTTCTAAAATTAATGAATCCAGGATCTGGTTTTTTGAAAAGATCAACAAAATTGACAGACTGCTAGCAAGACTAATAAAGAAGAAAAGAGAGAAGAATCAAATAGACGCAATAAAAAATGATAAAGGGGATATCATCACTGACCCCACAGAAATACAAACTACCATCAGAGAATACTATAAACACCTCTACGCAAATAAACTAGAAAATCTGGAAGAAATGGATAATTTCCTGGACACTTACACTCTCCCAAGACTAAACCAGGAAGAAGCTGAATCCCTGAATAGACCAATAGCAGCCTCTGAAATTGAGGCAATAATTAATCACCTACCAACCAAAAAAAGTCCAGGACCAGATGGATTCACAGCTGAATTCTACTAGAGGTACAAGGAGGAGCTGGTACCATTCCTTCTGAAACTATTCCAATCAATAGAAAAAGAGGGAATCCTCCCTAACTCATTTTATGAGGCCAACATCATCCTGTTACCAAAGCCTGGCAGAGACACAACAAAAAAAGAGAATTTTAGACCAATAACCCTGATGAACATCGATGCAAAAATCCTCAATAAAATACTGGCAAACAGAATCAAGCAGCACATCAAAAAGCTTATCCACCATGATCAAGTGGGCTTCATCCCAGGGATGCAAGGCTGGTTCAACGTACGCAAATCAGTAAACGTAATCCAGCATAGAAACAGAACCAAAGACAAAAACCACATGATTTTCTCAGTAGATGCAGAAAAGGCCTTTGACAAAATTCAACAACCCTTCATGCTAAAAACGCTCAATAAATTCGGTATTGATGGAATGTATCTCAAAATAATAAGAGCTATTTATGACAAACCCACAGCCAGTATCATACTGAATGGGCAAAAACTGGAAGCATTCCCTTTGAAAACTGGCACGAGACAGGGATGCCCTCTCTCACCACTCCTATTCAACATAGTGTTGGAAGTTCTGGTCAGGGCAATCAGGCAAGAGAAAGAAATAAAGGGTATTCAGTTAGGAAAAGAGGAAGTCAAATTGTCCCTGTTTGCAGATGACATGATTGTATATTTAGAAAACCCCATTGTCTCAGCCTAAAATCTCCTTAAGCTGATAAGCAACTTCAGCAAAATCTCAGGACACAAAATTAATGTGCAAAAAGCACAAACATTCCTATACACCAGTAACAGACAAACAGAGAGCCAAATCATGAATGAACTTCCATTCACAATTGCTTCAAAGAGAATAAAATACCTAGGAATCCAACTTACAAGGGATGTAAAGGACCTCTTCAAGGAGAACTACAAACCACTGCTCTATGAAATAAAAGAGGACACGAACAAATGGAAGAACATTCCATGCTCATGGATAGGAAGAATCAATATTGTGAAAATGGCCATAATGCCCAAGGTAATTTATAGATTCAATGCCATCCCCATCAAGCTACCAATGACTTTCTTCACAGAATTGGAAAAAACTGCTTTAAAGTTCATATGGAACCAAAAAAGAGCCCGCATTGCCAAGACAATCCTAAGTCAAAAGAACAAAGCTGGAGGCATCACGCTACCTGACTTCAAACTACACTACAAGGCTACAGTAACCAAAACAGCATGGTACTGGTACCAAAACAGATAAAGACCAATGGAACAGAACAGAGTCCTCAGAAATAATATCACACATCTACAGCCATCTGATCTTTGACAAACCTGAGAAAAACAAGAAATGGGGAAAGGATTCCCTATTTAATAAATGGTGCTGGGAAAACTGGCTAGCTATAAGTAGAAAGCTGAAACTGGATCCTTTCCTTACTCCTTATATGAAAAGTAATTCAAGATGGATTAGAGACTTAAATGTTAGACCTAAAACCATAAAAACCCTAGAAGAAAACCTAGGTATTACCATTCAGGACATAGGCATGGGCAAGGACTTCATGTCTAAAACACCAAAAGCAAGGGCAACAAAAGCCAAAATTGACAAATGGGATCTAATTAAACTAAAGAGCTTCTGCACAGCAAAAGAAACTACCATCAGAGTGAACAGGCAACCTACAGAATGGGAGAAAATTTTTGCAATCTACTCCTCTGACAAAGGGCTAATATCCAGAACCTTCAAAGAACTCAAACAAATTTACAAGAAAAAAACAAACAACTCCATCAAAAAGTGGGCAAAGGATATGAACAGACATTTCTCAAAAGAAGACATTCATACAGCCAACAGACACATGAAAAAATGCTCATCATCACTGGCCATCAGAGAAATACAAATCAAAAGCACAATGAGATACCATCTCACACCAGTTAGAATGGCAATCATTAAAAAGTCAGGAAACAACAGGTGCTGGAAAGGATGTGGAGAAATAGGAACACTTTAACACTGTTGGTGGGATTGTAAACTAGTTCAACCATTATGGAAAACAGTATGGCAATTCCTCAAGGATCTAGAACTAGAAGTACCATATGACCCAGCCATCCTATTACTGGGTATATACCCAAAGGATTATAAATCATGCTGCTATAAAGACACATGCACATGTATGTTTATTGCAGCACTATTCACAATAGCAAAGACTTGGAATCAATCCAAATGTCCATCAGTGACAGACTGGATTAAGAAAATGTGGCACATATACACCATGGAATACTATGCAGCCATAAAAAAGGATGAGTTTGTGTCCTTTGTAGGGACATGGATGCAGCTGGAAACCATCATTCTCAGCAAACTATCGCAAGAACAGAAAATCAAACACCACATGTTCTCACTCGTAGCTGGGAACTGAACAATGAGATCACTTGGACTCGGGAAGGGGAACATCACACACCGGGGCCTATCATGGGGAGGAGGGAGGGGGGAGGGATTGCATTGGGAGTTATACCTGATGTAAATGACGAGTTGATGGGTGCTGACGAGTTGATGGGTGCAGCACACCAACATGGCACAAGTATACATATGTAACAAACTGCACATTATGCACATGTACCCTAGAACTTAAGGTGTAATAATAATTAAAAAAAAAAAAAAAAAAAAGATCCTGCAGAGATGGTGAGGAGAGTTGGGGCATAACAGAAGAATATTAATAAACATAATAATGGCCTGGAAAAAAAAAAAAAAAAAAAAGAATAGTTCCCTGATACCCAGTTGACTCTCATATAAAGTCCAAATTTTGTAGGCTGAAATAAAAGGTTCTTTATGTATCCCCATTATCTGTCTCTAAAAATATTACTTTTTTTCTTTTTTTTTTTTTTTTTTTTTTTTAGATTAAAGAAATAAGATATTCCTGGGGGGGGGGGGGGGGGGAAGAAAATGTTCTCCTTTATCCATTACATTGCCGTTGAAACTTTGTGAAAAATCAGTTGATTGTACGGATGTGGGTCTATTCATGAACTCTATTGTATTCCTTTAATCTATTTCTCTATCTGGATGCCAATAACACACTCTTTTGATTACTGTAATTTTATTATAAATCTTGAAATCAAGTAGTGTTAGTCTCTTAGCTTTACTTCCTCATCAGAGTTGTTTTGGCTAGTCTAGGTGCTTGGATTTCCAGATAAACATTAGAATCAGTTTATAAAGTTTTACCAAAATATCCTGCTGGGATTTTCACTTGAACTGTGTTGAATCTACACTTTGTTTTTAGAAAAGCTAACATCCTAATAATAGGGAGCCTTCCAATTTGTGAACACTGTGTTTCTTCTCGTTTTTCTAGGTCTTCTTTAATTCCTCTCAACAGTGTTTTGTAGTTTTTAGTATGTAGGTCTTCCACATCTTTTGTTAGTTTTATTCCTGTGAACTTTAAAGTTTTGATTCTATTTTCCAAAAATATTATTATTATTTTTAATTGTACTTTATGTTCTAGGGTACATGTGCACAACGTTCAGGTTTGTTACACATGTATACATGTGCCATGTTGGTGTGCTGCATCCATTCACTCGTCATTTACATTAGGTATATCTCCTAATGCTATCCCTCCCCCTCCCCCTACCCCACAACAGGCCCCAGTGTGTGATGTTCCCCTTCCTGTGTCCAAGTGTTCTCATTGTTCAATTCCCACCTACGAGTGAGAACATGCGGTGTTTGGTTTTCTGTTCTTGTGATAGTTTGTTCAGAATTATGTTTTCCAGCTGCATCCATGTCCCTACAAAGGACATGAACTCATCCTTTTTTATAGCTGCATAGTATTCCACGGTGTATATGTGCCACATTTTCTTAATCCAGTCTCTCATTGATGGACATTTGGGTTGGTTCCAAGTCTTTGCTATTGTGAATAGTGCCGCAATAAACATACGTGTGCATGTGTCTTTATAGCAGCAGGATTCATAATCCTTTGGGTATATACCCAGTAATGGGATGGCTGGGTCAAATGATATTTCTACTTCTAGATCCTTGAGGAATCACCACACTGTCTTCCACAATGGTTGAACTAGTTTACAATCCCACCAACAGTGTAAAAGTGTTCCTATTTCTCCACATCCTCTCCAGCACCTGTTGTTTCCTGACTTTTTAATGATTGCCATTCTAGCTGGTGTGAGATGGTATCTCATTTTGGCTTTGATTTGCATTTCTCTGATGGCTAGTGATGATGAACATTTTTTTCATGTGTCTGTTGGCTGCATAAATGTCTTCTTTTGAGAAGTGTCTGTTGATATCCTTTGCCCACTTTTTGATGGAGTTGTTTGTTTTTTTCTTGTAAATTTGTTTGAGTTCTTTGTAGATTCTGGATATTAACCCTTTGTCAGATGAGTAGATTGTAAACATTTTCTCTGATTCTGTAGGTTGCCTGTTCACGCTGATGGTAGATTCTTTTGCTGTGAAGAAGCCCTTTAGTTTAATTAGATCCCATTTGTCAATTTTGGCTTTTGTTGCCCTTGCTTTTGGTGTTTTAGACATGAAGTCCTTGCCCATGCCTATGTCCTGAATGGTATTGCCTAGATTTTCTTCTAGGGTTTTTATGGCTTTAGATCTAACATTTAAGTCTCTAATCCATCTTGAATTAACTTTTGTATAAGGTGTAAGGAAGGGATGCAGTTTCAGCTTTCTACTTATGGCTAGCCAGTTTTCCCAGCACCATTTATTAAATAGGGAATACTTTCCCCATTTCTTGTTTTTGCCAGGTTTGTCAAAGATCAGATGGTTGTAGATGTGTGATATTATTTCTGAGACCTCTGTTCTGATCCATTGGACAATATCTCTGTTTTGGTACCAGTACCATGCTGTTTTGGTTACTGTAGCCTTGTAGTATAGTTTGAAGTCAGGTAGTGTGATGTCTCCAGCTTTGTTCTTTTGGCTTAGGATTATCTTGGCAATGTAGGCACTTTTTTGGTTCCATATGAACTTTAAAGTAGTTTTTTTTTTTTTTTTTTTTTCCAATTCTGTGAAGAAAGTCATTGGTAGCTTAATGGGGATGGCATTGAATCTATAAATTAGCTTGGGCAATATGGCCATTTTCACAATATTGATTCTTCCTGTGAGCATGGAATGTTCTTCCATTTGTTTGTGTCCTCTTTTATTTCATAGAGCAGTGGTTTGTAGTTCTCCTTGAAGAGGTCCTTCACATCCCTTGTAAGTTGGATTCTTAGCTATTTTACTTTATTTGAAGCAATTGTGAATGGGAGTTCACTCATGACTTGGCTCTCTGTTTGTTATTGGTGTATTAGAATGCTTGTGATTTTTGCACATTGATTTTGTATCCTGAAACTTCGCTTAAGTTGTTTATTAGATTAAGGAGATTTGGGGTTGAGATGATGTGGTTTTCTAAATATACAATCATGTCATCTGCAAACAGGGACAATTTGACTTCCTCTTTTCCTAATCGAATACCTTTATTTCTTTCTTCTGCATGATTGCCCTGACCAGAACTTCCAACACTATGTTTAATAGGAGTGGTGAGAGAGGGCATCCCTGTCTCATGCCAGTTTTCAAAGGGAATGCTTCCAGTTTTTGCTCATTCAGTATGATACTGGCTGTGGGTTTGTCATAAATAGCTCTTATTATTTTGAGATACATTCCATCAATACCAAATTTATTGAGCGTTTTTAGCATGAAGGGCTGTTGAATTTTGTCAAAGGCCTTTTCTGCATCTACTGAGATAATCATGTGGTTTTTGTCTTTGATTCTATGTATATGCTGGATTACGTTTATTAATTTGCAAATATTGAACCAGCCTTGCATCGCAGGGATGTAGCCCACTTGATCATGGTGGATAAACTTTTTGATGAGCTGTTTGATTCGGTTTGCCAGTATTTTATTGAGGATTTTTGCATCGATGTTCATCAGGGATATTGGTCTAAAATTCTCTTTTTTTGTTGTGTCTCTGCCAGGCTTTGGTATCAGGATGATGTTGGCCTCATAAAATGAGTTAGGGAGGATTCCCTCTTTTTCTATTTATTGGGATAGTTTCAGAAGGAATGGTACCAGCTCCTCCTTGTACTTCTGGTAGAATTCAGCTGTGAATCCATCTGGTCCTGTACTTTTTTTGGTTGGTAGGTGATTAATTATTGCCTCAATTTCAGAGCCTGTTATTGGTCTATTGAGGGATTTGACTTCTTCCTGGTTTAGTCTTGGGAGAATGCATGTGTCCAGGGAGAATGCATGTGTCCAGGAATTTATCCATTTGTTCTAGGTTTTCTAGTTTATTTGCATAGAGGTGTTTATAGTATTCTCTGATGGTAGTTAGTATTTCTGTGGGGTCGGTGGTAAAATCCTCTTTATCATTTTTTATTGTGTCTACTTGATTCTTCTCTCTTTTCTTCTTTATTAGTCTTACTAGCGGCCTATCAATCTTTTTGATATTGTCAAAAAATCAGCTCCTGGATTCATTAATTTTTAGAAGGGTTTTTTGTGTCTCTATCTCCTTCAGTTCTGCTCTAATCTTAGTTGTTTCCTGCCTTCTGTTAGCTTTTGAATGTGTTTGCTCTTGCTTCTCTAGTTCTTTTAATTGTGGTGTTAGGGTGTCAATTTTAGATCTTTCCTGCTTTCTCTTGCGGGCATTTAGTGCTATAAATTTCCCTCTACACACTGCTTTAAATGTGTCCCAGAGATTCTGGTATGTTGTATCTTTGTTCTTCTTGGTTTCAAAGAACATCTTTATTTCTGCCTTCATTTCGTTATGTACCCAGTAGTCATTCAGGAGCAGGTTGTTCAGTTTCCATGTAGTTGAGCGGTTTTGATTGAGTTTCTTAATCCTGAGTTCTAGTTTGATTGCACTGTGGTCTGAGAGACAGTTTGTTATAATTTCTGTTCTTGTACATTTGCTGAGGAGTGCTTTACTTTCAACTATGTGGTCAATTTTGTAGTCAGTGCATGTGGTGCTGAGAAGAATGTATATTCTGTTGATTTGGGGTGGAGAGTTCTGTAGATGTCTATTATGTCCGCATGGTGCAGAGTTGAGTTCAATTCCTGGATATCCTTGTTAACTTTCTGTCTCGTTGATCTGTCTAATGTTGACAGTGGGGTGTTAAAGTCTCCCATTGTTATTGTATGGGAGTCTAAGTCTCTTTGTAAGTCTCTAAGGACTTGCTTTATGAATCTGGGTGCTCCTGTAATGGGTTCATATATATTTAGGATAGTTAGCTCTTCCTGTTGAATTGATCTCTTTACCATTATGTAGTGGCCTTCTTTGTCTCTTTTGATCTTTGATGGTTTAAAGTCTGTTTTATCAGAGACTAGTATTGCAACCCCTGCTTTTTTTGTTGTTGTTGTTCTCCATTTGCTTGGTAGGTCTTCCTCCATCCCTTTATTTTGAGCCTGTGTGTGTCTCTGCATGTGAGATGGGTCTCCTGAATACAGCACACTGATGGGTCTTGACTCTTTATCCCATTTGCCAGTCTGTGTCTTTTATTTGGAGCATTTAGCCCATTTACATTTAAGGTTAATATTGTTGTGTGTGAACTTGATCCTGTCATTATGATGTTAGCTGTTTATTTTGCTCATTAGTTGATGCAGTTTCTTCCTAGCATCAATGGTCTTTACATTTTGGCATGTTTTTGCAGTGGCTTGTACTGGTTGTTCCTTTCCATGTTTAGTGCTTCCTTCAGGAACTCTTGTAGAGCAGGCCTGGTGGCTACAAAATCGCTCAGCATTTGCTTGTCTCTAAAGGATTTTATTTCTCCTTCACTTATGAAATTTAGTTTGGCTGGATATGAAATTCTGGGTTGAAAATTCTTTTCTTTAAGAATGTTGAATATTGGTCCCCACTCTCTTCTGGCTTGGAGAGTTTCTGCCGAGAGATCCGCTGTTAGTCTGAATGGCTTCCCTTTGTGTGGAACCTGACCTTTCTCTCTGGCTGCTCTTAACATTTTTTTCCTTCATTTCAACTTTGGTGAATCTGACAATTATGTGTCTTGGAGTTGCTCTTCTTGAGGAGCATCTTTGTGGTGTTCTCTGTATTTCCTGAGTTTGAATGTTGGCCTGCCTTGCTAGGTTGGGGAAGTTCTCCTGGATAATATCCTGCAGAGTGTTTTCTAACTTCGTTCCATTCTCCCCGTTACTTTCAGGTATACCAATCAGATGTAGATTTGGTCTTTTCACATAGTCTCATATTTCCTGAAGGTTTTGCTCATTTCTTTTTACTCTTTTTTCTCTAAACTTCTCTTCTCACTTCATTTCATTCATTTGATCTTCAATCACTGATACCCTTTCTTCCAGTTGATTGAATCAGTTACTGAAGCTTGTATATTTGTTTTTATCTACCTTTAGTCTTTGATGATGGTGATGTATAGATGGGTTTTTCGTGTGGATGTCCTTTCTGTTTGTTAGTTTTCCTTCAGACAGTCAGGACCCTCAGCTGCAGGTCTGTTGGATTTTGTGGGAGGTTCACTCCAGACCCTATTTGCCTCGGTATCAGCAGTGGAGGCTGCAGAAGAGTGAATATTGCTGAACAGCAAATTTTGCTGCCTGATCGGTACTCTGGAAGCTTCGTCTCAGAGGGGTACCCAGCTGTGTGAGGTGTGAAGTGTCAGTCTGCCCCTAGTTGGAGATGTCTCCCAGTTAGGCTACTCAGGGGTCATGAACCCACTTGAGCAGGCCATCTGTCCGTTCTCAGATCTCAATCTCTGTGCTGGGAGAACGACTACTCTCTTCAAAGCTGTCAGACAGGGACATTTAATTAAATCTGCAAAGGTTTCTGCTGCCTTTTGTTTGGCTATGCCCTGTTCCCAGAGGTGAAGTGTACAGAGGCGGGCAGGCCTCCTTGAGCTGTAGTGGGCTCCACCCCGTTTGAGCTTCCCGGCAGCTTTGTTCACCTACTCAAGCCTCAGCAATGGCAGGCGCCCCTCCTCCAGCCTCGCTGCCACCTTGCAGTTAGATCTCAGACTGCTGTGCTAGCAATGAGGGAGGCTCCCTAGGCGTGGGACCCTCCGAGCCAGGCACGGGATATAATCTGGTGTGCTGTTTGCTAAGACCCATGGTAAAGCACGGTATTAGGTGGAAGTGACCCAATTTTCCAGGTGTGTGTCACGGTTTCCCTCAGTTAGGAAAGGGAATTCCCTTCCCACTCACACTTCCGGGGTGAGGCGATGCCTCGCCCTGCTTTGGCTGTAGCTCAGTGGGCTGCACCCACTGTCCTGCACCCACTGTCTGACATGCCCCAGTGAGATGAACATGGTATCTCAGTTGGAAATGCAGTAATCTGTGTCACTCACGCTGGGAGCTTGAGGTTGGAGCTGTTCCTATTCAGCCATCTTGTAACCCTGCCTATTTCTTTTTTATTTTAGTTTTCAATTGTTTGTTGCTAGTATATGTAAATACAATTTTTTATATTGTTCTTATGTCCTCCAAACCTGCTAAACCCACTCATAATTGTGGCAGCAGTTTTGTGGGTTCCATTAAATTTTCTACATAGACAATTATGTTAACTGCAATGAAAGCTTAACTTACCTCTTTCCAATCTGGATGCCTTTTATTTCCCTTTCATGTAATATTGCAATGGCTAGAAACTCTGCTACAATTTGAATGTAAGTGATAAAAGCATACATCTTCACCTTCTCCTGATCTTAGGGGAAAATCACACAGTATGTTACCATAAAAATGGTATTAGTTTTAGGCTTTTCGTAGATGCCTGTGGTAGGCTGAATAATGCTCTTCTACTTCCCCACAAGTGTCCATGTCCTAATTCTTGGCACCTATGACTATGTTACCTTACATGACAAAAGGGACTTTACAGATGTGACTAACTTAAGGATTTTGAGTTGGGAAGATTGTAATGCATTATCAAGTTAGGCCTAATGTAATCACAGGCCCTTTTAAGTAGAAAGGAGTAGTGGTGTAGTTAGAGAAGGAGATGTGATGATGGAAGGAGTACTAAGAGATCATAAGCCAAGGAGTGAGGGAACCCTCTAAAGCCTGGAAAAGGTAAGACAATGAACTTTTCCCCGGAATCTCTAGAAGGAACTCAGCCCTGCCCACCTCTTTTAAACTTTGGGCCTCCAGAACTATGAATTTTTGTTATTCTAAGCTACTAAATTTTGGTATGTTACAGTAGCAGAAGAAATGAATACCGTGCCTTTGATCAGGTTCAGGAAGTTCTCTTGTATCTCTAGTTTGCTGACAGTTTTTATAGAAATTGCTATGAGATTTTGTCAAATGCTTTGTCTGCATCTATTGAGATAATTATATAATTTTCATTTTTATTTTTTTTAATATGGTGAAGTATGTTGATTAATGTCCAATGTTAAGTCGAACATGCATTTATAGGATTGATCCTGTTTGGTCATGGGTTATTTAGAGTTCTGTTGTTTAGTTTATACTATTTTGAGATTTTCTAAGTAACTTTCTGTAATTAATTTCTAATGTAATACAATTGTGGTCAGAGAACATACTTTGACTTGAGTCATTTTAAACTTGTTGAGACTTCCATTATGACTCAGAAAAAGAGTTAGCTTACATGTGCACTTAAAAAGAATATGTATTATGCTCTTGTTGGCTGTAGTGTTCTATAATTTTTTTCATAATTTATAATTCTATAAATTTCTTGATAATTGCTTGATAATGTTATTCAAGTCTTCTACATCATTGGCAATTCTCTCTCTACTTGTTTAATTATTGAGAGTGAGGTGTTAAAATTATAGAAATTTATTGCCTTACAGTCCTGGAGGCCAGAAGTCTTAAATTAAGATGTCAGAAATGCTACGTTCTCTTGTAATGTGCCAGAGAAGAAACTGTTCCATGCTTTCTTGCTAGCTTCTGGCAGCCTCAGGCACTCCTTGGTGTGTAGATGTATCACTCTGACCTCCTTTTCAGATTACATTCTCCCTGTATCTTCACGTCATCTTTCCTCTGTGTTTGTCTGTGTCTTCATCCAAATTCCCTTCTTTAAGAAGGCCACCCATCATATTGGATGAAGGTTTACCAAAATGGCTTCATTTTCACTTGAGTACCTCTCAAATAACCTATTTCCAAATAAGATCACATTTTGAGGTACTGAGAGTTAAGACTTCAATATGCAGTAGTCCTCTCTTATCCACGGTTTTGCTTTCCATGGTTTCAGCTATCCACAGTCAACCATGGTTCCAAAATAGTACACGGAAAATTCCAGAAATAATTCATAAATTTTAAATTGTGCTGTGCTCTGAGTAGCATGATGAAATGTGCTCTGAGTAGCATGCTGTCCAAACCTGTCTGACCCAGCTAATGAATCATCCACACCTTCTAAGCTACTGAAGTCACTTAGTAGCCCTCCTGGTTATCAGATTGACTGTCCTGGATCACAGTGTTTGTATTCAAGTAACCCCTTATTTGACTTAATAATGGCTTCAAACTCAAGTAGTGATACTGGCAATTTGAATATGCTAAAAAGAAGCTGTAAACTGCTTTAAGTGAAAAGGTAAAAGTTCTTGACTTAAAGAAAGAAAAATATTTATGCTGAAGTGGCTAAGATCTATGAAAAGGACCAATCTTCTATCCATGAAATTGTGAGGAGGAGAAAAGAAATTTGTGATAGTTTTGCAGTTGTACTGCTAACTGCACAAGTTATAGCCACAGTGCATGGTAAGTGCTTATATAGGCCTTGGAACTATCAGTGGCTTCAGGCAACTATGGCAGGTCTTGGAGTATATCCCCTGAGGATAACGGGAACTGCTGTATCTTTTTGGAAGGACACAGTTCAATTTATAAGGAGTGTCTTGCTTTTTTTTTTTTTTAATTTCAATCTGACAATTTGCCTTTTATTTAATTATGATTTGAACATTTACAATGTGATTATTGGTATGATTGAGTTTAAATCCATAATCTTGCTGTGTGTTTTCTATTTATTCCATGTGTTTTTCCCCCAAGTATCTGCATTCCTTTGGATTAATTTACTATTAACTGATTATTTGTATCTTCTTTGTTGTCTGGTTATTTATAACTCTTTGTTGTGTTATTTAATGAGTGCTCTATGGCTAATCTTTCATTTAGTATAGCTTACTTCCAAGTAGTAAAAGCCTTATAGTATATTTCCATTTACTTCCTCTGGGTCTTTGTGCAATTGCTATCATACGCTTTAATCTTCATTTATTAGAAACCCAACACTACGTTGTTACTATTTTAGATTTAAACAGTTGATTATCTTTTAAAGTAATTTACATAATAAAAAGTATCTTACATTTGTTCATGTATTTATTCTTTATTCCTTTCTGTAGATCAATATTTTATTTATAGGAAATTAATTTGATAAATAAGGTATCTCTAGCCAACTAGTAATAAGAATTATGAAATAGAATACATCTCTCAAGCTTATGTGTAACATTATTATATTTTAATATCAATACTTATTGAATTATATAAAATCTTTTGGAATGTATGTATACCAGCAGCACACTTACTTCAAAAATAATTATAATAGTCCGCCGGATGCAGTGGCTTATGCCTGTAATCCCAGCACTTTGGGATGCCAAGGCAATTGGATCACCTGAGGTCAGGAGTTTGAGACCAGCCTGGCCAACAGGGTGAAACCTCATCTCTACTATAAATACAAATATTAGCTGGGCATGGTGGTGCACACCTGCAATCCCAGCTACTTGGGAGGCTGATGCAGGAGAATCACATGAACCAGTGAGGTGGAGGTTGCTGTGAGCAGAGGTCACGCCATTGTACTCCAGCCTGGGTGACAGAGTGAGACTCCGTTTCAAAAAAAAATTATTATTATTATAGTTAATTAATAACAATGAAAGCAAATAAAAACTCAAGAATGTAAATTTAATTTTTTAAGGGTTTTTGGATTAATTCTATTACATTGGGCCAGGGTGTTACAATCATTTTCACATAATGACACATAGAGAATATGGTTATATCAGTGTAACATACTGAAGTAAATTTGATGAAGTTGCTTGATGTCTAAGGTCTGACTACCTCAGCTCTTCAAAATCTCCCAGCAGGAATAAATGTCAATGTCTTAGACCCACTGAGAAACTCCACATTAAGTGACAATACTTTATTGCGGTTATTCCAATGACCACCAGTCTTATTTCAGCCCTATATAACATGTCCTTACAATTTCTTGTCATGTTCTCTGATAAGGAACTATAACAGGGTCTAATCTGTGACACATTTTTATTTAACTTTGGCAGGTTTGATGCTCTAACCATCAATACCATGGAAAGTAGTAAGCAAACATAAATAAGGACCAAAGGAAGAAAATATGCTATTTGTCATAGGCTCACTACGTGATAGTTTCTGGGACTCACATGTATTTTTATGTCCATGATTATACCTGGCAAAAAATACATGTATAGCTGAAAGAGAATAAGCATTCCAAGCCTAATACTGTCTTTTCCTGCCCCTCAATTCACTGAAAACAAAAAATTTCTCTTTCTAAAAGAAGCAGAACAAAATAATATGGTATCACTGGATAACCACATCTGAAAAGAAGACTGGAAATATTTAACAGATAAACGTGCCTACCTTTTATGTTCAGGTTGAACAAATTTTTCTGAGACTTTAAAACTCTTAGTAATATTGGGCAATGATTCCTATTGCTGGATTTAAATTGTAGCTCATTATTTCTCCTCTGAACTTTTTATAAGACTTTATCTAAAGACTCAATAGCCATTGTTGGCAAAGACTTGTGCTCTTTGCAGAGAAGTGCTTTCATCAACAATAATGCCAGAGAGGATATTAGTCTTCCTTTTCTAAATTCATTCCATTACAGTTTCCTAAAAGTGATAAAAATAAAGTATGATGCTTGGGTTTGCACAATGAAGCTGTTGCGTTTGAATGCTGAGACTAACCAGAATGCTGTTGAGAGAAAACTTAAACTAGTAAATCATTGGTCTCTATTCCAAGTGTAAACTCCTTCTTAAATGAAAAAGAGAAATGTTTGAGCTTGGGTAGCATTCTTTTCTTTTTTCTTTTGAAGACTAATCTTTCTTGCATCAGATTTGACTTCTCAGCACCGATTTTAGTGCCGGCCATCTGTCAGTTTTCAATTAAGTATAAAATTATTTATTTATTTAAGTGATATGTAATCTCTGTTATTTTTTGGACTGGATATAAAAATCAGCATTTGAATGTTATGTAATTGAATCCTAAAAATGAGAAGATTATTCTTTGAGTAAATATTTATTTTAATGCTACACATTATAATTTTGAAATGGAAGACACTGAGTGCAACAAGTGAAGGGCCCATGCACAATTTCATGTAGTACAGGAATCTCTAATCTCGTCTTGTAATAGTTATTCTAACAATTAGTCTTAAAATCTTAGTAATAAATCAGTTCTTTTTTTTCTGAAGCCCAAATTGTTTTATTCATACAAACATTTTTCAGTTCATTTTTTTAGTTGTTCATTAAATGTTAAGTTATTAAATATCTACTATGTATCTTGCCTTTAGCTAGATGAGAAAACTGATGAAGAATCACAGTCTCTGCTCTCTAGAAGTTTTTCATTTAGTTAATCCTGGATGTTGAAATCTCTAATTATGATTCTATATTAAGCACTCTCATAAAGGTTTATTTTATGAAATAAATGAATTATGTGAATGAAGTTTAGAATCATAATGTTGAGTGAAAAAACAATTTTCACAAGATTACTTAAGCTATCAAAATTTTTTTTTTAATTTATTTTTTAATTTGTGAGACAGGGTCTCACTGTGTTGCCTGCGCCGAGTGCAGTGGTGCAGTCATGGCTCACTGCAGCCTTAACCTTCTGGGCTCAAGCAATCCTCCCACCTCAGCCTCCCAAGTAGCCAGGACTTCAGGCACGCACCACCTTTCCCAGCTAATTTTGTATTTTTTATACAGACAGGGTCTTGCCATGTTGCTCAGACTGGTCTCGAACTCCTGGCCTGAAGGGATCCTCCCACCTTGACCTCCAAATGTGCTGGAATTACAGATGTGAGTCATTGTGCCTGCTGAAAATATTTTTATGAAGCTCAAAAATAGCAATAAAATAATGATGATGATGATGATTATGGAAACTTTAGGTAATCACAAAAAACTCAGGATAATAGTTATCATTTGGGATGGACCTAAGGGAAAGAGATCAGGGAGAAACACCAGCTGGGTGTAACAGTATTGGTTTGATAAAATGGGTAGCAGAATCAAGTGTGTTTATTTTATTATTATAAGTTATAGCTTAAGTATGTATTGTATGTGTGTGTAATTTTGCTTAATGGTTTCACTTTTCATTGGTGGAAAATTTCAATCATACAAAAGTAGACAACTACAATATATATCATGTTTCTATCACCCAACTTCAAAGAGCCTCAGTATACGGGCAATTTCATTTAATCTAATACCCCATCCATTTTATTCCCCTGATAATTTATTTTTTTACTGAGGATTCAAATAAGGAGTGATCTTTAATTTATAGATTCCTTTTTATATTTGTAATAGACTGTTTTTTATAGCAGTTTTATGTTCATGGCAAAATTGAGCAGAAGGTACTGAGATTTCCCATATACTCCCCACCCAACATTTGCATGTCTTCTCCCAGGGATAATATATTATTTCTTTTTTGCACTGCATAATATTTCATTATTTGGATGTGCCATTGTTTATTTATCGAATCACTTACTGAAGGACATCTTGGTTGCTTATGAGTTTTGGCAATTATGAATAAAACTCGTATAAACATCTGTATGTAGGCTTTGTGTGAACATAAGTTGTTAACTCCTTTGTGTAGATAGCAAGGAGTGTAATTATTGGATCATATAGCAAGAGTATGTTTTGTAAGAAGTCACCAAACTGACTTTCAAAGTGGCTGTATCATTTTGCATTCCCACCAGCAACGAATGAGAGTTCCTGTTGTTCCACATCATTGCTAGCATCTGGTATTGTCAGTATTCTGGATTTATGCCATTCTAATAGATGTGCAATGTATTTCACTGTTTTAATTTGCATTTCCCTGATGACATATGATAGGGAGTGCCTTTTCATATGCTTATGTGCCTTCTGTAAATCTTTCCTGTTGAGGTATTTCTTAAGGTCTCTGGTACATTTTTTAATCAAATTGTTTTCTTATTGTCGAATTTTAATAATTCTTGGTATATTTTCATAACAATCCTTTATCAGCTATATATGTTGCAAATATCTTCTTTCAGTCCGTTGTTTACCTTTCATTCTTTTGACGGCGTCTTTTCCAGAGCAGAAATTTTTGATTTTAACGAAGTCCAGTGTATTAATTATTTGTTTCATGGATTGTGCCTGTGTTGTTGTATTTTAGAAAATCATCTCCAAACCCAAGGTCATCTTGATTTTTTTCTTATATTATCTTCTAGGAGTTCTCTGGTTTTGCATTTTACACTTAGATCTGTTATTCATTTTGAGTTAAATTTTGTGAAGGGTGTAAGGTCTAAGTGCAGATTCATTTTCTTTTTTATTTTCCTTCTTTTTTTTTTTTTTTTTGCAGGTGGATGTCCAGTCATTCAAGTACCATTTGTTGAATTATCTTTTCTCCATTGTACTGCCTTTGCTCCTATGTCAAAGATCAGTTGACTGTATCTAATTTCTCAGGTCAGTTAGGCTCTGATAAAGCCTCCGCATGTTAGGCTCTGGTTAAATAGTCCCCCCGCCTGATATTCACCATGAGCATCTTGTAACACTCCTGGAGGTAAAATTCACGAAAGGTAGGGTCACACTTATGACTGGGTCCCCCTGGAGTTTTATCTCTCAGATCTAACCACACTAAGCCTCCAGCAACTTATCAATTACAGCTCAAGTTTCCCCACCTTTGCACTGGTTTCTGAGGAGGTTTGTGCTCATGGGTTTCTGTTTTGATGTGTTGTAATTCTCTCTATTTCTCTGTTGGTCTTTCAATGTTTTGGGGAAGCAGTTTGCCTTATGACATCACTTCTCTGAATATTCTCAGAAAGTTTGTTGATTTTTCAATTTGCTCAGCTTTTCACTTGTTGTGAGACAGAGTGTTGACTTCCAGCTTCTTACATCCTCCAGAAAATGGAGGTTCCTTTTTTTTTTTTTTTAATGTAATCGTACTTTCTGTAAGAAACCTCATGCATGTTGTGTAACGTCTTTTGCTCTCTGCCCAAATTTTGATGATCCATCCATGTAACAATTTCATTTAATATATTTCTCTGTACTTTGCAAATTGGTAATTCGATATAGAGGCTTGATCTGATTGCTTTATGTTTTTGACAAGATTGTTTACAGATGGTGTAATATACTTCTCTAAGGAGGTATACAATATCTGGATAGCTCTCTTTTCATGATATTAGCAGTCACTGGTAACTGCATGGATCTATTACTTGACTTGTTGTTGCAAATGGTGATATTCTGATAAGTTCTGCATTGGTTACCTGATTCACTTATCTAAAAAGAAACTTCCTTTCATCAGCTATTTGTTTACTATATATAACAAAGGAAAGATAACATTGATATGACAAACTATTGATACTATACTATTGATATAACAAAGGAAAAACAGACTACCAGCTCTATTGTTTCACTGTATTTATCAGTTTTCAAGAAAATGAACTGGCTCTCAATCAACCTTCAAGGATGCACAATGTTTTACCTGTTATTATGAACATAAGGGTTAAGCACATTTGATGTATTTTATTTTATTTTATTTATCTTTTTGGAGACAGGGTCTCTCTCTGTCACCCAGGCTGGAGTGTAGTTGCATGATCTTGGCTCATTGCAACCTCTGCCTCCTGGGCTCAGGTGATCCTCTCACCTCAGCCTCCTGAGTAGCTGGGACTACAGGCTCATGACACCACTACTGGCTAATTTTGTGTGTGTGTGTGTCTGTATTTTTCATAGAGTCAGGATTTCAACATGTTGTCCGGGCTGGACTCGACCTCCTGAGATCAAGCCCTCCACCTGCCTTGGCCTCCCAAAGCGCTAGGATTACAGGCATGAGTAATAATATATATGTGCCAAGACACTTGATATATTTTAATCTATTGCAATTATTATCCTCCTTGAAGCTCAATTTTCCCGTCTTTGACTGAGGGGTTTGGGCTTTCTTTTGACACGGTGTAGAGCCTTTGAGAATATCCTTACTATCTGGTAGGTCAAGTTATTTCATATTCACTGTACACATTTTTTGACACAAACCTGGAATTGAGAGTCACCCATTTTTCTAAGCCCAGTTTCCTTCATGAGAAATGGTATTTTTCATTTATTATTATTATACTTTAAGTTCTAGGGTACATGTTCACAATGTGCAGGTTTGTTACATAGGTATACATGTGCCATGTTGGTTTGATGAACCCATTAATTCGTCATTTACATTACATATATCTCCTAATGCTATCCCTACCCCTGCACCCTACCCCACAGCAGGGCCCCATGTGTGATGTTCCCTGCCCTGTGTCCAAGTGATCTCATTGTTCAATTCCTGCCTATGAGTGAGAACATGCAGTGTTTGGTTTTCCTTGTGATAGTTTGATAAGAATGATGGTTTCCAGCTGCATCTGTGTCTCTACAAAGGACACGAATTCATCCTTTTTTATGCCTGCATAGTATTCCATATGTGCCACATTTCTTAATCCAGTCTATCATTGATGGACGTTTGGGTTGGTTCCAAGTCTTTGCTATTGTGAATAGTACCGCAATAAACATACGTGTGCATGTGTCTTCATAGTAGCATGATTTATAATCCTTTGGGCATATACCCAGTAATAGGATAGCTGGGTCAAATGGTATTTCTAGTTCTAGATCCTTAAGAAATTGCCACACTGTCTTCCACAATGGTTGAACTAGTTTACACTCCCACCAACAGTGTAAAAGTTTTCCTATTTCTTCACATCCTCTCCACTATCTATTGTTTCCTGACTTTTTAATGATCGCCATTCTAACTATCAGATGGTATCTCACTGTTGTTTTGATTTGCATTTCTCTGATGACCAGTGATGATGAGCATTTTTTCATGTGTCTGTTGGCTGCATAAATGTCTTCTTTTGGGAAGTGTCTGTTCATATCTTTTGCCCATTTTTTGATGGGGTTGTTTTTTCCTTGTAAATTTGTTTAAGTTCTTTGTAGATTCTGGATATTAGCCTTTTCTCAGATGGATAGATTGCAATAATTTTCTCCCATTCTGTAGGTTGCCTGTTCACGCTTATGGTGGTTTCTTTTGCTATGCAGAAGCTCTGTAGTTTAATTAGATCCCATTTGTCAATTTTGGCTTTTGTTGCCATTGGTTTTGGTGTTTTAGTCATGAAGTCCTTGCCCATACCTATGTCCTGAATGGTATTGCCTAGGTTTTCTTCTAGGTTTTTTATGGTTTTAGGTCTAACACTGAAGTCTTTAATCTATCTTGAATTAACTTTTGTGTAAGGTGTAAGGAAGGGATCCAGTTTCAGCTTTCTACATATGGCTAGTTTTCCCAACACCATTTGTTAAATAAGGAATCCTTTCCCCATTTCTTGTTTTTGTCATGTTTGTCAAAGATCAGATGGTTGTAGACATGTGGTGTTATTTCTGAGGCCTTTGTTCTGTTCCATTGGTCTATCTCTCTATTTTGGTACCAGTGTTGCTGTTTCGGTTACTGTAGCCTTGTAGTACAGTTTGAAGTCAGGTAGCATGATGCCTCCAGCTTTGATCTTTTGGCTTTGGATTGTCTTGGCAATGTGGGCTCTTTTTCAGTTGGGTAAACAGAATCCAGCAGCACATCAAAAAGCTTATCCACCATGGTCAAGTCGGCTTCATGCCTGGGATACAAGGCTGGTTCAACATATGCAAATCAATAAACGTAGTCCATCACATAATTTAGAACCCATGACAAAAACCACATGATTATCTCAATAGATGCAGAAAAGGCCTTTGACAAAATTCAACAGCCCTTCATGTTAAAACTCTCAATAAACTAGGTATTGATGGAATGTATCTGAAAATAATAAGAGCTATTTATGACAAACCCACAGCCAATATCATACTGAATGGGCAAAAACTGGAAGCATTCCCTTTGAAAACTGGCACAAGACAGGGACGCCCTCTCTCACCACTCCTATTCAACATAGTGTTAGAAGTTCTGGCCAGGGCAATCAGGCAAGAGAAAGAAATAAAGTGTATTCAATTAGGAAAAGAAGAAGTCAAATTGTCCCTGTTTGCAGATGACATGATTGTATATTTAGAAAACCACATCGTCTCAGCCCAAAATCTCCTTAAACTGATAAACAACTTAAGCAAAGTCTCAGGATACAAAATCAATGTGCAAAAATCACAAGCATTCCTATACAACAAAAACAGACAAACAGGGAGCCAAGTCATGAGCAAACTCCCATTCACAATTGCTACAAAGAGAATAAAATACCTAGGAATCCAACTTACAAGGGATGTGAAAGATCTCTTCAAGGAGAACTACAAACCACTGCTCAGTGTAATAAAAGAGGACACAAACAAATGGAAGAATATTCCATGTTCATGGATAAGAAGAATCAATATCATGAAAATGCCATACTGCCCAAGGTAATTTAGAGATTCAATGCCATCCCCATCAAGCTACCAATGACCTTCACAGAATTGGAAAAACTACTTTATGGTATATATGGAGAAATGATATTTTAAGATCACAATCTGAGTACTAGAAATATTAATAACTCTAAAGCAGATTAGTTGATAATTGTTTCTGGTCTTTTTTTGCTGGAAAATCTATACTATCTGTTTTTCTATTTATCTACATACAGATAAACAGTATAATTACTTTGGTTTCTTGCCCTCTTTTACTCCCATTACTTCCTATCTAAAGGCAGCAACTATCCAGAAGTTGAGCTACATCCCATACACATTTTCAAATTGGGTTTAAATCCTAGCTTTGTCATTTAACCATGTGCTCTTGGGCAAGTACTTGACCTTTATTTGTATCAAGTTTATAATTTATATCAAAAAGGATTATTGTACTAGTGTACTAAACCCAGGAGTTTCAGTAATTATATAGTATGTAAATTGTGCTTAAAAGAGGGATGACATAAAGCAGCTACATGTATTAGTTATTATTAATTGTGCAAAAGCAATGTGTAGATTTAATATATTTAAAATGTATGGACTGGGTGTGCTGGCTTGCACCTGTAAGCGGTGGCACTTTGGGAGGCCAAGGCAGGTGGATTGCTTGAGTTCGAGACCAGTCTGGGCAACGTGGCAAAAACCCCATCTCTACAGAAAATACAAAAATTAGTCAGCCCTGGTGGTGGATGCCTGTAGTCCCAGCTACTTGGGAGGCTGAGGTGGGAGGTTGAGGCTGCGGTGAGCCATGATCATGCCACTTCAGCAAGGGTGACAGAATGAGACTCTGTCTTAAAAAAGAAATTATATATATTCTCTCATATTTGCATAAAATTCTGACTTTTTCACTCAATATTATACTTCCATAATCTATTTCTGTTGATATTTAATGAGGTTTTTCCATCATGAAATATGTGATAATAAATATATTTTATATATGTTATATATATAGAGAGAGAGAGATACATGGAGATAAATAAATATTTGTGTGTGTATTTAGTTTTTCCAAGAAATCTTATTCATTCTCATAATTTTAGTTATAATACACATACTGATAGCTATTAATACATAATATATATTTTTTACTTCCTCTTTCTTCTAAACTCCAAATTTCTGTGCCTCCCTATGGCAGATGGAAAATATGGCCACAATATTTTTCAGCTCCCACCATCAAGAAGCTGAATCTGTTTCCCCTGTCATTTTAAACTGGGCCAACCTTGTGCCTCATGTTGACCAATAAAACATGGCAGAAATTAGGTTGTGCAACTATGACAGCAGTCTATAGGAGGCCTAGTAGTTAATATTTTTACTCTCTTGAAACATTACCTTGTAAGAAAACTAATCTAGCCTATTGAAGGATGGGAAAACACATAGAGGAATACCAGGTGCTGAAGACAAAAGCCAGCATAACTCCCAGTTTTATAAATGAGGCCATTTTATAACTCTCCTCCCAGGTGAGCTGAAAGAATGACTGTAGCGACATGGGATGGCAACGTATCACGCCTGGGTAAATGCAGCCCACTGCCTATTCTTGCAGTGCTCTTGGGTGTTTTTGTGCTATAGAAGCAGAATTGAGTAGCTGTGATGAGGACTGTATGGCTCACAGAGCCTGAAATAGTTTCTATCCGATCCTTTACAGAAAAAGTGTGCTGATCCCTGTTTTAAGCCATTAGTTTTGTTTGTTTGTTTATAAAGCAATATATAACCTATGTACTCCACTATTCCCCAGGCACAGATCTGTCCCTTTTCCTGGGTTTTCTAACTCTAACAATATTACCTCTACCTATTCATTTACCTAAACAAAAACATTAGAAAGCATGTAAGCATTTCTGCATGTATTATCTTCCATACCCCCCTAATTTATCATTAAATTTTATTAAACTTGTATTTTACATCTCTATTGGATACATCTCTTGCACAACGTTCTTCTTCAAGATTCCATAAATATTTCCTGGATAATTACAGTTGTCTCTTTATTTTATGTTTTTATGAAATAAAATCATGTTTTTGTTAGATAGTGGACATAGGCAGATTAATAATCGCAGTCCTTGTAAACAATAATAAAATAGTATAGTTAAAACATACAAGGTGCCAAGTGTTGATAGAGATGAACAGATAATACTGTGGAAGCACAGAGGAGGGACATTTAATTACATTCAGTTAAGTAAGGCCAGGAAAAGCTTTCTAGGTAAGGTGATTCCTAAAATGAGATATCAAGGGATGAGCAATAGCTAACCATATGATACGGAGTGTGTGTTAGGCGCTTCTTGACTGGCTATCAAGAAATACCAGAGACTGTGTAATTTGTAAAGAAAAGCGGTTTAATTGGCTTGCTGGTTCCGCAATCTGTGCAAGCATGGCACCAGAATCTGCTCACCTTCTGAAGAGGCCTTTGGGAATTTTTACTCGTGGTGGAAGGGTGCAAGCATTTCACAGGGCAAGAGCAGGAGCAAGAGAGAGAATTTCCATAATCACTCTTTCTATAGAGTTGATCAGCCTGAGAACGTACCTGGGGTCAAACCATTCATGCTGGCTCAATTTTCTACCTCCTTTCATAATTCCACTGAGGGTGGCGGAGGAGCAAAAGAAGGAAAGGAAGAATGGCATGGTTCATTTACATGATTGCTTCTTAACTCCAAATTTACCCTTTATTGCCCTGATGGTGATATTGGAGCTGAATCTTATAAATCTTTGTCCTTTGCCAATAGAGTGAGGTGGAATAACAGTGCAGGAGGGTTTCTTCTCCAGATTAGGTGTGCCTATTCTCAGTTTGCTGTTGCAACCAGCAGCTTGCAGACACATGGTGGTGATAATATTTGAGCACGCCAGTCCCAGACTGTGTTTTCCCCTCTGTTAGCCTTGGCCCAGTGATTGTGGACCAGCTCTGACTCAGGACAGCCCTGCTAACTTTCCCCCCATCCAGTATTTTGCAACCACAACTTCTCCAGTGAAGTCTAAATCCTAGCTTGGGGAAGGGATCACTTTTCAAGTTTATTGCTTTCTTTGGTATTCTCCCTCAGCCCTATGGTATTCTTTAACATTCATTGTCATTTCTTTTTAATAGCTGATTCCTTGTAAATGGTTAATATTTATTTTCTCATACAATACCTATTCAAATTACCTTATTTCTCCTGATTGGACCCTGAGTAATACAAAATATTATTTACACATCCAAATATTTATATGGTACAT
This sequence comes from Macaca fascicularis, assembly GCF_037993035.2. NCBI lineage: Eukaryota > Metazoa > Chordata > Mammalia > Primates > Cercopithecidae > Macaca > Macaca fascicularis. The sequence goes on from NC_088385.1 coordinate 95,297,906, forward strand.
CTTATCAAAAATAAAACTTTCAGGAGGCCAAAATATAGAAAATTTAAGGTATTGGAATATAGAAAACCTTGTTCAGCTACTAATATCAAACCATGGTAATGATTCATATCTTTGACTGTGTTAGATAAATTTTTGCTAAGAAGGATACACGAGATTAGAAGCAGGGTGCTTTGGCCTGTGCTGAGATTTTCTGAATTGAGATGCATTCAAGAGTAGGAAGTGATACTTCCATATCCAGTCATGATAGATTTGCAGGAAGCAGAATGCCCTCCCATCCCTGTCCTGTAATTTAAACCAACTTAAAAAAAATATGAAATGTATGAAACAATTGTTTTCACACATTGGAAAACAGGCAATACATAAGAGTAAATTCCCTAGAAGAGGAAGCAAATGAGTTGAATCATAGAATTACCCCTTCTTATTGCCTTGCGTGTTTCCAGGCCACAGGACAAGTACAACCACAATCACTAGGCCCAAACAGAGCCTTTTACCATATGGGGTATTGAATGATGTCCTCAGAAGGGCATTGTCTAGGTAATAAGGCCAAGTCAGCCCAAGACTGACTTGTTCAGTCACTGTTGGGGAACACCTAGCAAAGCTTAAAAGCAAGTCTTGAACGGATCAAACCATTTTTAGGTAACTTGTGCCCACCAAACCAGAAAAGGCCCCATAATATTTAAAGAATTACTAAAACAAAACAAAATCCAACACTAACAGCATAATATTCACAATGACTAGAATCTCGTGAAAAAAATGGAAAAGCATGCAGAAGCAAGAAATTATAGACCATAACAAGGTGAATACAAAGTCAATATAGACATGAAATTGCAGAGATAATAGAACTACTAGACAGGCGGATGTTGTAGGAAGGCATATTACATTATTTATTGTAGTAAAAAATGAAGTCAGACATTTTCTAGGAAATATAGGTCTGAATTGATTTGTTGGCTTGACCATTAGGATTGGTTTTGCCTATTCATTTATACGGTGATCATTTTTCAAAAAATGAATGAAATCTATAGTTCCAATGTTTTGACAAAAATGGAATTTTAAAATGTGACATGATAAACTTATGTAGTGTTGACAAATATTTATATTAATAATATTTAGATTTCTCCTGCTTTTGAATGTATTAGGTTAAGTAAGGTGCCTCTTGATGAAAGCATAATGGATATAATTAAGTTATTTGAAAAGTTTTGGTAAAGTCTTTTTTATAGAATTCCTCAAAACTCAGAAATTGACTGACTCTAACAACTGGGTAAAAAATAATTTGGATGTCAAATGGTTTGAAAATTTTGACTTTCAATTAAATTAAGAAAGAAATAATTTAGTTGTCAATTGTTAGATGATTATAAATTATTTTTGATGATAGATTGGCATGTGATTTCTTTTACATGTTACTTGGAAGTTTTAAAGCATTAAATGAAATTGCTTTAACAAAGTTTTTTTCATTCCCATTTGTTCATACAACTGATGTTTCTTAGTATTTATACTCATAAAAATGAAAAATAGAATATAGCTGGATTTGAATCCGAGCTCAGTCTAACAAGATAAATAATATTATCAAATATATAAGCACATTGAGAAGAGGCAGCCTTGTCTATCTCATCAATATATGCATTCCAATAACATTTACTTTTTGTTTTGAAATTATCAAAACTTATAGATATAAATTTGGCCAATTGTTTACTAATAATTATAATAATAATTAAACCAGAAGACATATTTGACACAGGTCTTTTGACCACAAGAATTAAAAAATTAACTCATATAACTTTTTTTGTTACAGAGAAGAGCCTCGAAATAATCAAAAAGTCCTTGATACTTAAAAATATATTTTACCTAAAATCTCATATTGAAAGAGATAAAAACACAAATTTAAGAAGCAAAAGGAATTCTATAAAATTTCTGACTCAAATAAAAGTCTGTCTATATATTTTTAGTGTATGAATTTTGGTGTCAAATCACCATGTTATTTAACTCAATTGATATTTTTAAATGAGTGATATATCAGTTTTCAATATTTTAGGAATTATATCTTTACAGCCATAAAGATGAAAAATGTAGATATCAGCTTTGAAATGTGAAAGGGTTACAATACTTTTCAAAATTCTTCTAGGAAATAAACCAAGCAAACACATTTCAAACCTAATTCCATAGGTGACAAAACTGTTTGGAATTTTAATTAGATAAAGGGCATGGTCATATTATATTTTAGATGAAAATCTGCAGATGTGTTAATACTGTGTTAATGCCCTCCTCCAAAGATAGATTTGAGGGGGGTCAAGAATATAGGCAGAAAAATTCCTATAGAAGATGCTTGAGATCTTTTAGATAATTGATGAGGAAATTGCACAGAGATAGTGGCAAAAGCATTTACAAATTCTGACATATTTAGGAGATACAATCATCAAGGGTTGGCCTTCTATCTGGTTCCCTGCTTTGGTTTTTCCTCCTTCTAAGCCATCCTCCATGTGGCTACCCAAATAAGTCTTCTAAAACATCCGATTATGTCCTTGTCTTTGCTGAAGTTCTTTGATAGAGTTCCATTATATTAGTCAAGGTAATAGCTAAGATGCTGTAATAAGGATATCCTCAAATTAAATGGCTTAATAAGAGAGATTATTCTTTCCTGTAACAACCCAACAGGCATAAGCAGGCAGGGCAGCTCCTTTTTTTACAAGGTCATTCACACACCCAGGTTTCTCTTTCATTTGGTTAACTCTTATCCTCTAGGGTGTGTCCTCAGCTAGATGGTCAAGGCTGACTTACCACCATGATATCCACATTATTTGAGGCCATTGGAAGGAGAAAATTAGTGTATTAGGTCCTCCAGAGAAACAGAAGCAGGTGTGTGTGTGTGTGTGTGTGTGTGTGTGTGTGTAAAATAAGGCATTGGCTCAGCTATTATGGAGGCTGACAAAGCCCAAGATTGTCAGTCAGCAGGCTGGAGACCCAGAAGAAGCTATGTATAGGTCCAGTCTGAGTCCAAAGGTCTGAGTTCCCACATGTTCATGATAGGGCTGACCTTTTTGTTCCATTCATGCTTTCAGTGGATTGGAATGGGCTCGCTCACATTGGGAAAGGCAATCTGCTTTATTCAGTGTGCTGATTCATTATTATTCTCATCTAAAACACCCCCACAGACACATCCAGAATAATGTTTCACCTAATATCTTGGCACCCAAAGAGGTAAAATTACAGTAAATGTTTTAGATTTCTACTTCTTCGCTTTATATAAACTTTCTATATTAGTTGACATCACTTTTATGGCATTCATCTCTTATTTACTGGCAACATGATTTTCAAAGTATATTATTTAAAAAACCTTTCTCAATTGAGAAGCCGTTTTCAATGAGCATTCTGTAAGATAATTAAATGCTACACCAATGTTTGAGCAACTATCTTCAATTCTCCCAGAGGTGGCACATAGTTTGGACCATTCTAGATGCATAGAAGATAAGTTAATTCATGATACGTGATAAAAAATCTTAAGGCACTATGGCTTAATTCTCCTGGAAATATAGTCCTAGAGACTGGCCAAGGGATTCCAAACTCTTTCTTTAAAAAAAGACCTGTCCTTCTGATATAGAAATGTGAGATTTCTAACTTATTTTTATAGTGATAGAAGTAGGCATATGTGAGGTGTAAAGTGAAAAGTGTAATTTTATGATTTAAAATGCATGAGGTTTACTATTTTCTATTTATATCATAAGTAATAGTTTTACATTGGGAAGTGTTTAATATCAATAAAGAGAACTGTTTTTATAAAACTGCTACTATGAGAAAGTTAAAAATAATAAACCCTTGGGACTAAGAATACAAATATATTTTAAAATATTTGGAGTTAAAAGAGTTTGTAACTAAACAATTAGATATTACTATAAGCTTTTGGGACTTCCCTATCTTTTCTTTTAAATTCTAAGAGCAGATGCATACTAATATCATAGATTTCATATAAATTTGAATTGGATGTAATCATAACATTTTGAAATGTTTTTATCAAGTACTAGCACAGTTTTCTGTTGCATAGAAGACAATAAATATTAGCTGCTATCTTCTTTTTCTCCCTCCTTCTTGTCTTCCTCCTTTTGACCTGCCTATTTCTTTCCCTCTCCTCCTTCCCCTTTCCTTCTCTTCCTCCTTTTGTTCTTTCTTTTGCTTTCCTTCTCTCTCTTCTTTACTCAGGAATAAAGTTATCAGGGTATCACGTTATGTATGAAAACTTTTTAAGGCAGGAGACAAGAGAACGTGCCTTTTTTAGATTCACTGGGAAAATATCATACAGAATCAAAATATTTGAATCTATATATTTTTTCCAGCAACTGGAACATATTACTTCATTTCAAGGTTATACCTGTCATAATTGTATTGGGCTTTGTGTGATATATTTGAGTTGTTTGGTTTAGGTTTGTTCCAATAGTCCCAGCTGCTATCATACTTCAGTTAATGCTTGATAGCTGGAGGAAGACACTAAAAGAGGTGTGACATTTTCCCTGAATTATAGACAATGAAGAAAATATTAAGAATACACAGAATCATCTATTTAATTTACCTCTAAAAATAGAAAAAGAAGGGATTATATTTACCAAGTCCCTAATTTATGTAATTGTTTTGCTTATACCAGTTGTCTCATGGGACCCTCATGATATTTTGAAGTGAATCCTACTATCCACTGTTATATAGAGTCCTGGAAGAACTACATAACATTCTTCAAGTCTACCAATCAGTCATTAGCAGTGTTAGAATTCAAGCCTTGATTTGCCTAATTTCAGTGTCTCTTTTCTACAAAGTTCCCTTATAAACAACAAAGAAAGAAGAAGACAGAACAAAACATTTATTGAGTATCTATAATAGACTAGACCTGTGAAAGATGCTTTATAAACACATTTTCTCAATACTTCCCAATGTGGTTTGGCTCTGTGTCCCTACCCAAACCTCATCTTGAATTGTAGTTCCCATAATCCCCACATGTCACGGGAGGGACTCAGTGGGAGGTGATTGAATCATGAGGGCATTTCCCCATGCTAGTCTTGTGGATAGTGAGTAAGTTCTCACCAGATCTGATGGTTTTTTTCAAGGGGCTTCCCCCTTCACTCAGCTCTCATACTTCTCCCTCCTGCTATCATGTGAAGAAGGATGTGTTTTCTTCCCCTTCATCCATGATTGTAAATTTCCTGAGGCCTCCCCAGCCATGCAGAACTGGGGGTCAATTAAACCTCTTTCTTTTATAAATTACCCAGTCTTGGGCAGTTCTTTATAGCAGCATGAGAATGGACTAATACAATTCCCAAACCCCAGTCTCTCATCTACTATCATGAACATTTTTGTCACTGAAACTAATGTATTTTTTGATTGCCTTAAAAAAAAGGAAAAACAAAACCTAAAGGAAATTCAAACAATGTAAATGGAAATTGAGTACATGAAAATCTTCACCAGTGACAACATCATATCCATTATCAACACTTCTGAATAGTTATTCTAAAAGTTCAGTTTTTAAAGCCTTGAAATATTTACAGGCATGCCCAAACACTATGCCTATTATTCATGCTGTTGTCTAAATTGGATACACAGGGGCCTACTCACTTTGCCCCTAATTTACATAATAATGACTGGCACGTTTAATGTGTAAAACCCTATTTTAAAATAAATACATTCATAATCATACATATTAAAATTTAAAAGATTCCTATAAAATTTATCTCACATGTAAATAAGATAACCAGCCATTCCAATTTGTCTCAGGCAGTGGGACTTTCTGTGCTAAAAGTGGGAAAATTCCACAGACAAGCCAGGATGTATGTACTATACTGGGGAAACATGGCATTATCTCATGTAATATTTATCCATCCATTCAGTTAGATAAAATTATCCCTCTTATATAGATGAGAATACAGGCACAAGATATCTTCTAAAACAGCTACTATTTTTTGTTTTTGATGTAGAGTCTCAGTCTGTCACCCAGGCAGTGGCATGATCACAGCTCACTGCCACCTTGACCTCCTGGGCTCAAGTGATCCTACTAACTCACTGCCACTTTGACCTCCTGGGCTCAAGTGATCCTACTACCTCAGTCTCCCAAGCAGGCGGGATCACAAGTGTGCACTGCCACACCTGGTTAATTTTTTTTCAATCTATTTTTTTGTAGAGATGGGGGTCTCACTATGTTGCCCAGTCTTAAAACAGAGACTATCAAATCACATATTCAAATCTAGGTCTTAAAATAGATAGATTGATAGAGGGCACGCCCAAGAAGGCTGAATAGGAACAGCTCCAGCCTCCAGCTCCCAGCATGAGCAACACAGAACATGGGTGATTTCTGCATTTTCAACTGAGGTACTGGGTTCATCTCACTGGGGCATGTCAGACAGTTGGCGCTGGTCCATGGGTACAGATCAACCAGCGAGACCTGAAGCAGGGCGAGGCATCGCCTCACCTGGGAAACACGAGGGGGAAGGGAATTCCTTTTCCTAGCCAAACAAAATTGAGACACACAACACCTGGAAAATCAGGTAACTCCCACCCTAATACTGCGCTTTACCAAGAGTCTTAGCAAATGGCACACCAGGAGATTATATCCCACACCTGGCCCAGAGGGTCCCATGCTCATGGAACCTCCCTCATTGCTAGCACAGCAGTCTGAGATCTAACTGCAAGGCAGTAGCGAGACTGGGGAATAGGCACCCACCATTGCTGAGGCTTAAGTAGGTAAACAAAGTCACCAGGAAGCTCGAATTGGGTGGAGCCCACCACAGCTCAAGGAGGCTGGCCTGCCTCTGTAGATTCCTTCTCTGGGGACAGAGCATAGGTAAACAAAAAGCAGCAGAAACCTTGGCAGAGGTAAATGCCCCTGTCTGATAGCTTTGAAGAGAGCAGTGGATCTCACAGCATGAAGGCTGAGATCTGAGAATGGACAGACTGCCTACTTACGTGAGTCCCTGACCCCTGAGCAGCCTAACTGGGAGATATCTCCCACTAGGTGCAGACTGACACTTCACACCTCACACGGCAGGGTACACCCTGGAGATGAAGCTTCCAGAGCGAGAATCAGACAGCAACACTCACTGTTCAGCAATATTCTATCTTCTGCAGCCTCTGCTGCTGATACCCAGGTAAACAGGGTCTGGAGTAGACCTCAAGCAAACTCCAACAGACCACAGCGGAGGGTCCTGACTGTTAGAAGGAAAACTAACAAACAGAAAGGACACCCACACCAAAACCCCATCAGTATGTCACCATCATCAAAGACCAAAGGCAGATAAAACCTCAAATATGGGGAAAAAGCAGTGCAGAAAAGCTGGAAATTCAAAAAATCAGAGCGCATCTCCCCCTCCAAAGGAACGCAGCTCATTGCCAGCAATGGAACAAAGCTGGACGGAGAATGACTTTGACGAGTTGAGAGAAGAAGGCTTCAGTCGATCAAACTTCTCAGAGCTAAAGGAGGAACTACATAACCAGTGCAAAGAAACTAAAAACCTTGAAAAAAGAACGGATGAATGGATAACTAGAATAATCAATGCAGAGAAGACGTTAAAAGAACTGACAGAGATGAAAACCATAACACGAGAACTACGTGACAAATGCACAAGCTTCAGTAACCAACTCAATCAACTGGAAGAAAGAGTATCAGAGATTTAAGATCAAATGAATGAAATGAAGCGAGAAGAGAAGTGTAGAGGAAAAAGAGTAAAAAGAAATGAACAAAGCCTCCAAGAAATATGGGATTATGTGAAAAGACCAAATCTACGTCTGATTCATGTGCCTGAAAGTGATGGTGAAAATGGAACTAAGTTGGAAACCACTCTGCAGGATATCACCCAGGAGAACTTCCCCAACCTAGTAAGGCAGGCCAACATTCAAATTCAGGAAACACAGAGAACACCACAAAGATACTCCTCGAGAAGAGCAACTCCAAGACACATAATTGTCAGATTCACCAAAGTTGAAATGAGGAAAAAATGTTAAGGGCAGCCAGAGAGAAAGGTTGGGTTAAACACAAAGGGAAGCCCATCAGACTAATAGCAGATCTCTCGGCAGAAACTCTCCAAGCCAGGAGAGAGTGGGGGCCAATATTCAACATTCTTAAAGAAAAGAATTTTCAACTCAGAATTTCATATCCAGCCAAACTAAGTTTCATAAGTGAAGGAGAAATAAAATCCTTTAGAGACAAGCAAATGCTGAGCGATTTAGTCACCACAAGGCCCACCCTACAAGAGCTACTGAAGGAAGTACTAAACATGGAAAGGAAAAACAGGCACCAGCCATTGCAAAAACATGTCAAAATGTAAAGTCCATCGATGCTAGGAAGAAACTGCATCAACTAGTGAGCAAAATAAACAGCTAATATTGTAATGGCAGGATCAAGTTCACACATAACAATATTAACCTTAAATGTAAATGAACTAAATGGTCCAATTAAAAGACACAGACTGGCAAATTGGATAAAGAGTCAAGACCCATCAGTTTGCTGTATTCAGGAGACCCATCTCACATGCAGAGACACACATAGGCTCAAAGTAAAGGGTTGGAGGAAGATCTACCAATCAAATGGAGAACAAAAAAAAGCAGGGGTTGCAATACTAGTCTCTGATAAAACAGACTTTAAACCATCAAAAATCAAAAGAGACAAAGAAGTCCATTACATAATGGTAAAGGGATCAATTCACAGGAAGAGCTAACTATCCTAAATATATATGCACACATTACAGGAGCACCCAGATTCATAAAGCAAGTCCTTAGAGACTTACAAAGAGACTTAGACTCCCATACAATAACAATGGGGACTTTAACACCCCACTGTCAACATTAGACAGATCAACAAGACAGAAAGTTAACAAGGATATCCAGGAATTGAACTCAACTCTGCACCATGCGGACATAATAGACATCTACAGAACTCTCCACCCCAAATCAACAGAATATACATTCTTCTCAGCACCACATCGCACTAACTCCAAAATTGACTACATAGTTGAAAGTAAAGTACTCCTCAGCAAATGTGAAATAACAGAAATTATAACAAACTGTCTCTCAGACCACAGTGCAATCAAACTAGAACTCAGGATTAAGAAACTCAATCAAAACCACTCAACTACATGGAAACTGAACAACCTGCTCCTGAATGACTACTGGGTACATAACAAAATGAAGGCAGTAATAAAGATGTTCTTTGAAACCAAGGAGAACAAAGATACAACATACCAGAATCTCTGGGACACATTACACATTTAAAGCAGTGTGTAGAGGGAAATTTAAAGCATTAAATGCCCACAAGACAAAGCAGGAAAGATCTAAAATTGACACCCTAACATCACAATTAAAAGAACTAGAGAAGCAAGAGCAAACACATTCAAAAGCTAGCAGAAGGCAAGAAATAGCTAAGATCAGAGCAGAACTGAAGGAGATAGAAACACAAAAAACCTCCAAAAAATCAATGAATCCAAGAGCTGGTTTTTTGAAAAGATCAAGTAAATTCATAAACTGCTAGCAAGACTAATAAAGAAGAAAAGAGAGAAGAATCAAATAGATGCAATAAAAAATGATAAAAGGGATATCACCACCAAACCCACAGAAATGCAAACTACCATCAGAGAAAACTATAAACACCTCTACGCAAATAAACTAGAAAACCAAGAAGGAATGGATAATTTCTTGGACACTTACACTCTCCCAAGTCTAAACCAAGAAGAAGTTGAATCCCTGAATAGACCAATAGCAGCCTCTGAAATTGAGGCAATAATTAATAGCCTACCAACCAAAAAAAGTCCAGGACCAGACAGATTCACAGCCGAATTCTACCAGAGTTATAAGGAGGAGTTGGCACCATTCCTTCTGAAACTATTCCAATCAACAGAAAAAGAGGGAATCCTCCCTAACTCATTTTAGGAGGCCAATATTATCCTGATACCAAAGCCTGGCAGAGACACAACAAAAAAAGAGAATTTTAGACCAATAACCCTGATGAACATCGATGCAAAAATCCTCAATAAAATACTGGCAAACCAGATCCAGCAGCACATCAAAAAGCTTATCCACCATGATCATGTGGGCTTCATCCCTGGGATGCAAAGCTGGTTCAACGTACGCAAATCAGTAAACGTAATCCAGCATAGAAACAGAACCAAAGACAAAAACCACATGATTATCTCAGTAGATGCAGAAAAGGCCTTTGACAAAATTCAACAGCCCTTCATGCTAAAAGCTCTCAATAAATTCGGTACTGACGGAACATATCTCAAAATAATAAGAGCTATTTATGACAAACCCACAGCCAGTATCATACTGAATGGGCAAAAACTGGAAGCATTCCCTTTGAAAACTGGCATGAGACAGTGATGCCCTCTCTCACCACTCCTATTCAACATAGTGTTGGAAGTTCTGGTCAGGGCAATCAGGCAAGAAAAAGAAATAAAGGGTATTCAGTTAGGAAAAGAATAAGTCAAATTGTCCCTGTTCGAAGATGACAGGATTCTATATTTAGAAAACCCCATTGTCTTAGCCCAAAATCTCCTTAAGCTGATAAGAAACTTCAGCAAAGTCTCAGGATTCAAAATCAATGTGCAAAAATCACAAGCATCCTTATACACCAGTAACAGACAGACAGGGAGCCAAATCATGAATGAACTCCCATTCACAATAGCTTCAAAGAAACATAAAATACCTAGGAATCCAACTTACAAGGGATGTAAAGGACCTCTTCAAGGAGAACTATAAACCACTGCTCAGTGAAATAGAGGAAGACACAAACAAATGGAAGAACATACCATGCTTATGGATAGGAAGAAGCAATATTGTGAAAATGGCCATACTGCCCAAGGTAATTTATAGATTCAAGGCCACCCCCATCAAGTTACCAATGACTTTCTTCACAGAATTGGAAAAAACTGCTTTAAAGTTCATATGGAACCAAAAAAGACCCTGTATTGCCAAGACAATCCTAAGCCAAAGAACAAAGCTGGAGGCATCACACTACCTGACTTCAAACTATACTACAAGGCTACAGTAACCAACACAGCATAGTACTGGTACCAAAACAGAGATATAGACCAATGGAACAGAACAGAGCCCTCAGAAATAATACCACACATCTACAACCATCTGATCTTTGACAAACCTGACAAAAACAAGAAATGGGGAAAGGATTCCCTATTTAATAAATGGTGCTGGGAAAATTGGCTAGCCATAAGTAGAAAGCTGAAACTGGATTCTTTCCTTACTCCTTATATGAAAAGTAATTCAAGATGGATTAGAGACTTAAATGTTCACCTAAAACCATAAAAACCCTAGAAGAAAATCTAGGTAATACCATTCAGGACATAGGCATGGGCAAGGTCTTCATGTCTAAAACACCAAAAGCAACAGCAACAAAAGCCAAAATTGACAAATGGATCTAATTAAACTAAGGAGCTTCTGCACAGCAAAAGAAACTACCATCAGAGTGAACAGGCAACCTACAGAATGGGAGAAAATTTTTGCAATCTACTCATCTGATAAAGGGCTAATATCCAGAACATATAAATAACTCATTCAAATTTACAAGGAAAAAACAACCCCATCAAAAAGTGGGCAAAGGATATTAACAGACACTTCTCAAAAGAAGACATTCATACAGCCAACAGACACATGAAAAAATGCTCATCATCACTTGCCATCAGAGAAATGCAAATCAAAAGCACAATGAGATACCATCTCACACCAGTTAGAAGGGCAATCATTAAAAAATCAGGAAACAACAGGTGCTGGAGAGGATGTGGAGTAATAGGAACACTTTTACACTGTTGGTGGAACTGTAAACTAGTTCAACCATTGTGGAAAACAGTGTGGCGATTCCTCAAGGATCTAGAACTAGAAATACCATTTGACCCAGCCTTCCCATTACTGGGGATATACCCCAAAGGATTATAAGTCGTGCTGCTATAAAGACACATGCACACATATGTTTATTGCGGCACTGTTCACAATAGCAAGGACTTGGAATCAACCCAAATGTCCATCAGTGACAGACTAGATTAAGGAAATGTGGCACAGATACACCATGGAATACTACGCAGCAATAAAAAAGGATGAGTTTGTGTCCTTTGTAGGGACATGGATGCAGCTGGAAACCATCATTCTCAGCAAACTATCGCAAGAACAGAAAACCAAATACCGTATGTTCTCACTCATAAGTGGGAGTTGCACAATGAGATCACTTGGACACAGGAAGGGAATCATCACACACCGTGTCCTATTGTGGGGAGGGGAGAGGAGGGATAGCATTAGGAGATATACCTAATATAAATGACAAGTTAATGAGTGCAGCACACCAACATGGAACATGTATACATATGTAACAAACCTGCATGTTGTGCACATGTACCCTAGAACTCAAAGTATAATGAAAAAAATTAGATGGATTTTAAAAATAGACGGATTTTAAAAACACTACACTTTTTTTTTGTCCAACACATTCTCTTAGGGAAAAATAACATTAAAAAATAATATGTTAAATTCTGACTCAGTTAAGAAAATTTTGAGCTTTCTAACCATCCCTCAGATCCCTCTTAGTCTGTTTGGGATGTCCAGGATACTACCCTGTCTTCCCCTATTTATTCTGCTCTTCGTCAGAGCTGTTGCTGTAGCCTCTCCATTTTAGCCCTCTCCCCATCACCCTCTTCTACTTTATCTCTTCTTATGTGGCACTCTCAACTTCCAGGAAAAGAACGTTTATTTATTTATTTTTTAAAACCTCCTCCCCTTTCACTCAAACCAATTTTGAATCAGTGTTTTCAACTCTCCCTTGCAATGAATTCTGCCTTACTCTCTAGGATCTTTCTTTATGCATATAAACGTCTTGCAGTTCTGCTTCACTGGACTTTGCCAGGTCATGTGGCTATTGAGAATTTGGAATGCAGCCAGTCCAAATTGAGTAGGCCAGGAACTATAGAATATACGTAGGATTTTTAAGATTTAATATTTTACAAAGTAAAATAGCTCATTAAAATATTTTATATTGATTACACAATGAAATTATAATCTTTTTAATCTGTTAAGTTAATGAAAATATAATATTGAAATCAATTTTACCTGTTTCTTCTTGTTTGTTTTTTTAATGTGGCTACTAGAAAGTTTAAAATGACATTTATGGCTCATGTTTCTATTGGACAATGTTGTCCTACAGTGTCATGATACTTTTACATAGCTGAGACTAGAGAATATATCTACCAGGGGAGTTCCCATCAATTCTTATTTTATTTATCCATCCATCCATTCATTTATGTAACATATACTAATTAGGTTTTATGAGTATAGTGATGGAAAAATAAACACAGTCATCCTCTTCAGTTATCTTAAAGCTTAGTGAAGGAAAAAAAAAATCATTTACCAAATATTTCACCAGTAAATGTATAATTAGAAGCTGTGTTAAATACTAAGTTGGAAAGACATACAGTAGTCCCCCTTATCTGCAGGAGATACGTTGTAAGATCCCCAGTGGATGCCTGAAACCAAGGATAGTACTGAACTTGACTGCTGTTAATCAGAACATGTTTCTGTTTATGTATCCCATCCACAAATTTAATGCCTTTTTCATCTTAACTAAACACTTACTATGCACTGTGGCTGTAAGTCTTTTTTTTTTTTTTTTTTTTTTTTTGAGACGGAGTCTCACGCTGTTGCCGGGCGCGGTGGCTCAAGCCTGTAAGTCTTGTAGTTGAAGTTCCACAGCAAAGCTAGCATATATTTCTTTTTCCCTTCTCAATTTCATGGACATAAGATTTGTTCTTACTGCAGATCTTAGCAGTCTCAGTATACAGTTTTTTGTTTGTTTGTTTGTTTCCTTAAGTCAAGAACTTTCACCTTTTTAATTAAAAGGAAGCACTTTGCAGCTTCTCTTTGACATTTCCAAATTGCCAGCATTACTACCCCTGCACTTTGGGGTCACTACTAAGTAAAATAAGGGTTACTTAACACAAGCACTGTGATACTGTGACAGTTGATCTAATAACCAAGAGGGTTACTGAGTGACTAAGGAAAAGGTAGCATACACAGTGTGGATATGCTGGATGATTCATGTCCCAGGCAGGGTAGAGTCGGACACTGCAAGATTTCATCACATAACTCAGAAAGGCATGCAATCTAAAACTTACGAATTGTTGATTTATTGAATTTGCCATTTAATTTTTTTAAATGGCAGTTGACTGTGGGTAATTGAAATTTTAGAAATCTAAATTGTGGATTGGGAGCAGGGTGGGGGGACCTACTTCTATAAGGAATACCCGAGACTGGGTAAGTTATAAAGAAAATACTTTATTCAGCTCATGGTTTTGCAGATTGTACAAGAAGCATGGTACCAGAATTTGGTTCTGATGAGGGACATAGGAAGCTTGCTCTCATGGCGGCAAGTGAAGGGGAGGGAGCAGGCATCGCATGGAGAGAGGAAGGAAGCAAGAGTGGGAGACAGGAGTAATGTGCCAGGCTCTTTTCAGCAATCAGTTCTTATGGGAACTAACGGAGTGAGAACTCATTCATTACTGCAAGAATGGCACCAAGCTATTCATGAGGAATCTGTTCCCATGACCAAAACACCTCCCATCAGTCTCCACCTTCAACACTGGGGATCACAATTCAACATGAGGTATGAAGGGGACAGATATCCAAGCTACATTAATGACTATATGGATTATAAGAGCCAGAGAGAAGGGAACCTAGTGTAGACTTTGTTCGTGGAGTATAAAGAAATGCATCTCTAAGGGACTGGCCATTTGGCCTCATAGCTAAAGGATGAGCAGAGGTTAAACTAGGACACAGTGGGATAAAAAGAGAGAGAGTATCATCTCAGGTGAGCCTTTTCAGGACGTTGGAGCAAGAGGGATTATGGCACCAAAACAGAACAAGATAAAAGCAGTTGTCCAAATGAAGTTAGAGAGGTAAAGGCCAAATCACAAAATCTTGAGGAGACAAGTGGCTGGAGGGAGACAACATCAGCAATGGCTTTTGCAAAGTTGTATTGACATGGTTGAAGCTGGTGGGCAATTTTTGTTAGGGTAAGGGGCTCTATAAAGGTCATTTGTTGTTGTTTGTTATGTTGTTTGCTTTTCTTCCTTTGGCACAGCTTTGAAAATGTGCCATGAAAATGTTGAAATGCCAGATTTTTTTTTTCTCTAGAGTTTCACTGCAGTGCTCTTTTTGGGCAAGGTTATTTGCACTTCATCATGCCAAGGTAAACATTCCATAAGGATAGAAAAGAAGAGGACTTTCTGGAATTTATATGTAACCTTCACACCTCCCACCCTGAGAGCCAGGCAGGAATCCAACTGAAAGAACCAAAAGAAAAAAAAAAAAAAAAGAGAGAGAAAAGAAAAAGAAAAAGTTACTTAAGGGGAAAGAAGGGATCTTTTTTGTTATTCATTCCCATTAGAAGATTTTTTTTTGTTTATGAGCTCTTCTCTATGAAAATCTTGGTGGATTTGTTTTGTTGTTATTTTTATTTTGTTTTTGTTTTTTATAAGACAGATTCTTTACTTGATTATTACTAAACATTGGCACCAGTTCTGAGAATGATTGTGGTAATACGTGCAAAAGCATAATTTGTTATAAAGTGCTGAATAAAAATTATTTCTGTGATGCTAAATCAGTGAAGATCACAGCCTCCTGCTCATATGCTCTCTGCATTACTTATACATATCCTCTTTTATTCAAATGAGTGAGGAAAGAAAAGGAAAAGACTTCATAGTGAAAGATACAGCAAGTCATTTCCCATAGCTGTAAACTTCATCCACTTAAACTACAAATTATTCTGGGAAAAGATCTAAAAATAACCATAAATCTGTAGGAATGCATGGGAAATTATTGTTAATGCAGAATTGCTGTTTGTATTTTTGTCTCTGAAATAAACTACTTTCTGTTTTATTTTTTGGATAACACATGGTTAACAGGTTTAGGACATTATATAACATTAGGGAGACTGACCTATTTCCTGACGTGCTATGCAGATCATGTTCAAAATATGCTTTATCATACTTGCAGCAAAAATAAGTATGCACTGGAAACTTGTCACTGCAGTTTTTTTTTTTGAGAAAACCAAATATATTTACTTATTTATAAGACTTTTCAGAAAAACTTTTCCAAATAACATAAAAAGAAAACTTGGAAACAAATTAAAATTTTCCAAGTGGAATCAAAGTTTAAAAACAATTAGATTATGAATAAGAATACATACCTGAAAAACTATTTAATGATGTTGATTTTTAGATTAGAATGGATTATCCAATTTATGGGTATGCAAGGTTCACTATCCCTTGCCCTTTTGTCTCTTCTGATACCAGCAGCTTTGTTTCTTATAATCGCTCAGTCATCTTTAGCTTGTTTTCTTTCCCTTTCTTTCTGGAAGAAAAGCAGAGGAGTTATCAAAGTTAGTGAAAAGCAGAACACATCAGTTTCTTTTAAAGAACAAGTTAAAATCTGGGCCCAGTGACCTCCCCACTCTTTTCATTGCATACAAAAACAAGTTACTATCTTCAAGAATGACAAATTAGCTATACTAAATTATAAGCTCTGGCCAGAATCATTTATCCATGCTCATCCAAGCATTTCCATGAGTAAGTAAATGCCCAGGATGCTCTATATGAGAAATTTAACTTGAACGTTTAACAAGAACATCTTTTGCCAGATTATTTTCTTTAACAATCTCCTTATTCATATTGGATACTAAAGAATCTCTCTACTACTTTAAGAATTATGTCAAAATCTAAAATCTTCATAACTCCAGGTTGTGTGATAAATTTTAAATTCTTGTGATGAAGATGTTGAGAGACAGAGAGTCTGAGCTTTCTTTCTGAGTGTCTCCTTCCTAATGACTTCAGAAACCTGGAATAATCTCAATAGGACCAGAGTCAGGCACCTGCCTTTCTATGCTGTGTTGTAAAAATTTTGCATTTAGGATTGTTGAACAAGCACAGTTTTGATTTTTAAAAAATTCTTTTTTAATTTTGGTAGGTACATAGTAGGTGTGTGTATCTATGGGGTACATGAGATATTTTAATAAATGCAAACAATGTATAATAATCACATCAAGGTAAATAAGATATCCATCACCTCAAGCATTTATCGTTTGTGTTACAAGCAATCTAATTGTAGTCTGTTATTTTAAAATGAATAAAAAGCTACTGTTGACTGTAGTCACTCTGTTGTGCTATAAAAGACTAGATGTTACTTATTCTATCTAACTATATTTTTATACCCATTAACCATTCCTGCTTCCCCTATCACCCTCCACTACTTACTTCCCAACCTCTGGTAACAATCATTCTACTCTCTATCTTCACGAGTTCAATTGTTTTAATTCTTAGCTCCCACAAATGAATGAGAACATGTAAAATTTGTCTTTCAATGCCTGACTTATTTCACTTAACATGAATTCTGGTTCCTTCCATGTTGATGCAAACGACAGAATCTTATTCTTTTGGAAGGCTGAATAGTACTCCATTGTATATATGTACCACATTTTCTTTATCCATTTATATATTGATGGACACTTCAGTTTCTGCCAGATCTTTTCTATTGTGAATAGTGCTGCCATAAACATGGGAGTATATTCTCTCTTTGATTTACTGATTTCTTTCTTTTGAGTATATATACCTAGCAGTGGGACTGCTGAATCATATGATTTAGTTTTCTGAGGAGCCTCCAACTGTGTCCATAGTGGTTGTACTAATTTACATTACCACCAACAGTGTACAAGGGTTCTCTTTTCTCCACATCCTTGCCAACATTTGTTATTGCCTGTCTTTTAGATAAAAGCCATTGTAACTGGGATGAGATGATTTATGGTTGTAGTTTTGATTTGTGTTTCTCTGATGATCAATGATTTTGAGCACTTTTTCAAATGACTGTTCGCCATTTGGATGTCTTCTTTGAGAAATGCCTATTCAGATCTTTTGACCGTTTTTTAAATGGGATGATTAGGTTTTTTTTCCTGTAGGGTTGTTTGAACTCTTTACATATTCTGGTTATTATTCCCTTGTCAAATGCACAGTTTGTAAATATTTTCTCTCATTCTGTAAGTTGTCTCTTCACTTTGTTTATTGAATCCTCTGTTATGCAGAAGCTTTTTAACTTGATGTGATCCCATTAAGCACAGTTATGATTTATAAAAGTAGATTTTTGTTACCAAATAGAGTGCCGATTACAGTACTAGGCTGAGAAACAGCATGACCAAACCCCTGAGATAAGAGAGAGCTTGGCTTATTCAGAGCAATGCAAATGCTATTGTTTATTATGATTGGAGTTTAGAACACAGAAAGGTGGGCACGATGACCTAGGGAGGTAAACAGGGGACCAATCATTATAGGCCCTAAATGCCATATTAAAGAGTTTTCAAGTCACTGTTTCTTGCCATTGAGGCTCCTTCTCCCTCCAGGGACGGCAAATACATTATTTCCCATGCTTCCACCATTCAGACCTACTCTGGTGGATGAGTGCTGCTAACTGTCACAATCTCAACTTTAGTTAGACCAAAATCCAAGCTCCAAGTCACCTGTTGCATCATTCCCTGCATCAACAGAAGGAACTCAATGAGCTGTTAACTATAGCTAACCAACCCACGTGCAATTCTCCAAAGATTTCAAATATCCAGACACGAACAAATAAACTGCTATGAAAATGTTTTTTGGTATACTGCATTGTCCATTCTAGATGAGTACTTGATAGTTTATAATGTCAATTAGGAGAAACAAGATGAAAAGAGGGTTCCACATTCAATCACTATTTACTGACACTCCATTTTGTGCAAGGCTAGGGGTTCTACTATACGCTAAATGATAAAAAGATAAATAAAGGGCCGGGCGCGGTGGCTCACGCCTGTAAACCCTGCACTTTGGGAGGCCGAGGCGGGCGGATCACGAGGTCAGGAGATAGAGACCATCCTGGCTAACACGGTGAAACCCCGTCTCTACTAAAATACAAAAAATTAGCCGGGCGCGGTGGCGGACACCTGTAGTCCCAGCTACTCGGGAGGCTGAGGCAGGAGAATGGCGCGAACCCGGGAGGCGGAGCTTGCAGTGAGCCGAGATGGTGCCACTGCACTCCAGCCTGGGCGACAGAGTGAAGACTCCGCCTCAAAAAAAAAAAAAAAAAAAAAAAAAAAAAAAGATAAATAAAGTTCAGCTTCTGCTTGGAGAGAACTGATAATCTTGCCGAGTGACAACCTAGGCTTACTATGGAGGGAAATAGCTGGGATTTGGAGGGAACTAGAAAAAAAATTTAACACTTCTAGCTTGCACAATGCCTGGCTCAAAGTAGGTGCCTGGAAAATGCTGCTGCTGTTGATGAAGATGTTATACATGAAAGTGCCAGGAAAATTTTTTCTAACAGTGAGGAATATGGGGCATTTATTCTTTATGCAGAACTTTGAAGGCTGAATAAGATTTCAATAAGTAAAGATTTAGGACATGATCATTCCCAGCTGAGCCAACTTGATTAAATGAAATAGCAGGATTAGAAAGTTCAAGACAAGGTTTGTCCAGAAGGAAGCTCTCAAAGAAGCACAGTTCTCAGGGAAAGTGAAAAGCTCCTTAGGAAGCAGTTGCAACAGGCTAGGTGAGAGACAAGGAGGACCTTACCCAGACTTTGGCACATTCACCTTTGGTGCTTAGATGTCTGACTATCCCTTTATTTAAATCTAGGTATGAAGTCTGAGGTTGTGCTTTTCTAGGACATGACCCCAACTGTATGTCTTTGACGTTTACTTCATTTTAAACATAAAATTGGCGTTTTTCAAATGAAAATCCCTTGTCTCTTTCTTTAGTCACAGTGTACCTTCAAATGTAGGGTCTCGTTGTCTACAAATTAAGATGTCTTAATTTTGTCAGTTTAGCTAAAGCTTCCCTTGTTTTAAAAGAGAAGCCAATTCAAGAAAAAGATCTACCAAGATGATCCACCCAAATGTACTACTTTTAAAAGAACTTTGTTTTCACTCGTACATTCTGATTTGTTCTTTTTTTGAACTTTCACAGCTTGAGGAAGTTTACAACACATGCAAGTCCTTCATAGTTCTAGTCTTGTGTTAAATATAAGAGAAGGTCATGATCCAGATAACTTATTAGTTGAGATGATGCTCCGTTTTGTATTTTCATGAATTCAAATCCTTTTGTAAAACTCTAAGTTTTGTTTTATTTATCTTTCACTGCATGCCTTTCTTCAGATTTCCATGAAAAAGTACTTGGAAGCTTTAACTAATCTATGATATTTAACCCTGTTGGTAATATATGTGTGCTATGTTGAACATACATGGTTCTCCAATTTACTGTGTTTCTTTGTCTTTTCTCTGTGCGTAATTAGATTTTAACATGACAAATGTAGTAGGAAGTTTTCTACCTGATGAGATTTCCTGGCTGGAAATGTTTGGAAGCATCTAAAATTTTCTGCCTAATACTTCATCAAAATTACATGTAGGGCTGTGTCTGGAAGTACTCTTGGGAAACATGGAAAGGTTTTTATTGATGTTAAACAGTTGAAGATAGTAATTAACATAATAGTCTTCATATTTAGCAATAATACTTTAACTTTCTAAATAAACTCTTTTAACCTAAGGAATTCTCTTACAATACCTTATTTTCTTATGCTCTAAAAGTAAAGTCCTTCCTGTAGCTTAATAGTCTTACAGAGCCAGAAAACAAAGCCACTGCTCTTAATCTGAAAAAGGAAAATTTAACATCTTACTTATGCATGATAAATAATTAATTTGAGTTGGTTATTATGGTAAATTATCATTTACTCCCTAGTGTGTCAACTAATCAAGTTACTCCTTAAATGCACTAATTTCTAGAAAATCTTTTGGAATTTCCTAAGTGACATTGACATCCATGCAAAAGGAAGCATTTGTGCTGAAATAAACTTTCTTGTCAAGGTCAAAACAGATTATACTCTTCTGCTTCATTCTAATTTTTTGGTTTAACTTATCAGAATTATATTAAAATGCATTGTAAATTGTATTCTCTTCCTTGGAAATTTAGAAAGGTTTCTATATGGTTTGTTGACATTCCAAACACACTCCTCTTTCTCCTCCTTATATACCTCCTTTTAAGTGATCTCATCAACACTTGTGACTGTAAATAACACATTTATGTCAAGGCTCTCAGATTTATATCTCCAGCTAGAATCTTGTTTGTTCTCTGGGCCAGTATATCTTAATGCCATCCTGAAATTTGAATGTAAAGTCTCAAAAAGGTCTCAAACTTCACACTTCCCAAGCCAAACCCAGGCCAAATCCCTTTTTTCCACCCTTGAATACTTCAATTTCTATCCCAATCTAACTTTCTCAGTGAATGCCTCTGTCATGGAACTCATAGCAGTGAATGCAGTATCATTGGCCAAATAAAAATATGGAAATCATTTTTCTCCTAAACAACTCACCCAACCCTGGTGCTAGGTCAATTTTATCTCCAGAGCATATGTTTCTATCTCCTTTATCACTACCATTGTCCAAGTCATTATCACCTCTTGATTATACCACCACAGGAGTGTCCAAATTTGCCCTCTGAGAGAAGGCCAACTCACTTGCCCTCTTACACTTCTTCCTTTTTATTCTTCTCACAGCAATCAGAATAAGCATTTAAAATCATTTCTCTAATGACATTACTTCTCTGCTTAAAATTCCTTAAAAATCTTCTTGTTGTACAGAGAATAAAGACCAAAATGTTTAGCATGATTTGTAAGTCCCTGCAAAATTCAGACTTTGTCTACTCTTCACCTACCCCCCATGCCACTATGCCCCTTGCTCACTGTTCCCTAGTTACATTGACCTCTGTTAAGGTCTTCAGTGTGCCAAGCTCCTTCCTGCCACAGCTCTTGCCCCTACTGGCACATCTTTCCCCCTTACTCTACATCCCTGGTGCCATCGCATCACTTAGATATCCATCGGTGCCACTTCCTATTCTGAAGCATGTCCTCCTCCTTAATCTCTCCCATGATCTCCTCTTCTTTTCTTTCAAAGCACTAATATAAGCTATTTACTTGTTACTTATATTTTTTCTGTTAACCTTAAGCATCATGAAAGTAGGAGACATGGCTGGTGTGTTATGACTATCCCCTAACAACGAGGATACATTTTGAGAAATGTGCCTTTAAGTGATTTCATCATTGTGTGACATCATAGAATGAATAATACTTACACAAACCTAGATGATATAGCCTATTACACAGTTAGGGTATGTGGTATAGCCAATTGCTTCTAGGATATAAACCTGTACAGCATATTACTGTACTATATACTATAGGGAATTGTAACACATTGGTAAGTATTTGTTAGTGTGTATGTATATATGTATGTATATATACGTGTATATATGTATATATATGTGTGTGTGTGTATATATATGAAACAAAAGGGGCCAAACTCATCCTTTTATAAGGAATTCACTCCTGTGATTTAAAAAACTCATATATATATACACACACACGCACAAATATATATGTACACACATGAAAATATATATGTATACACACACAAATATATGGTATTATAATCTTATAGAACCACCATCATATATGTGGTCCATTGTTGACTGAAATGTTGTTATGTGGTGCATGATTGTATATAGCCAGCACCAAATAGCATGCCTAATACATATTAAGTACTCAATAAGTATTTTTGAATGAGTAAATAGATGAATATGTCGACAAATAAATCACGTAAAATCTTACTTCATGATAGCAAGTGTGCAAGGAATATCACATTTCCATGTATTGGGTAAAATCTGTTGCTGAGGTCTCAATTCATTCTGTGGAGTGAGGAAATTCAAACTCATATTTTTTGGAGGAGCACTCTTCTCTAGAGGCATATCAGGACTGTGGAGGCTCATGCAGTGCCCATAAAATAAGGAAATGGCTCTCATCCTCATCTCTTAATTTAATTAACCCATTTATGGCTAGTGTTCCATTATTGCAACGCTAAGCTTGTGAGAGCTATTTATATCCTACTGCTCAAGGTCATTGCCAAGGCCTGATTTTTCACATGCACATACAAAAATTGCAACCTCTGATATAAATGGGTTAAAGAGGTTTTTACTATCATACTGCCTAGCCCTTAAAGAGAGGCTACTCTGCTGCTCTCAGGTGATGCTTGAGCAAATAAATCTTTGCTAATTGCAATGAGCCTCAGTGTCTAAGATCCACCCTTTTCTTGGATTCACAGCCACTTCTTTCTAAAGCTTGCCATTTCCCAGGACACTGACCAGGGGTAGGGCTCAGATCTCTCTGTCCTTGTTGTCATATTCTGAGCAGTAAGCTTTGGCTATAAGTGTACATTTGAGTTCAACTGATGCAAAGTATAACAGGTAACAACACCTGAATGAGATTTGTTAATATATGCTTCTGCCAAACACAACAAATTATTGTAAATGATGAAGCCAACTTTGTGGAATTAGAATTATTGACATTTTGCTATACTGTTAATGGAAACATAAATGTTTGCAGACTACTATAATTAACAAGTAACAGAGATCTGATATAACATCTAATCCCACTCCACTAAAGGATTTTATGAAAATTCTTGTTTTTGTAGAGAAATTCTCCCTCTGTATCTCTACGGACTCTTCTCTTTTTGCCTTTCTTAGTCTGTTTTGTGCTGACATAACAGAATATCACGGACTGCATAATTTATAATGAACATAAATTTATTCACTCGTAGTTCTGGAGGCTAGGAAACCCAAGATCAGGGGCCAGTGTCTGGTGAGGGTCTTCTTGCTGCATCATCTCATGGAAGAACGGCAAAGAGAGGGCAAAAATGAGAGACAAAAGGGGGCCAAACTCATCCTTTTATATGGAATTCACCCCTATGATTAAAAGAACTCACTCCCATAATAATGGCATTAATTTATTCGTGAGGCAGAGCCCTCATAGACTAATCACCTTTTAAAGTCCTCACCTCTCAACACTGCCACATTGGGGAATCAAGTTTCCAACATATGAACATTGGAAGACACAGTCAAACAGTCAAACCAGAGCATACTTCCCCTGGTGTCCCAAATTTATGTCCTTCTTACATGCAAAATACACTCAATTCATTCCAATAGCTCCCAAAATCTTAACTCATTCCAGCATCAGCTCAACAGTTCAAAATCTAAAATCTCATCTAAATCAGATATGAGACTCAAGAAACAATTCATCTTGAGGCTAATGTCCCTCATACTGTAAACCTGTGAAATCAAAACAAGTTATCTACATCTAAAATACAGTGACCCCTGCCCCCTTATTCTTGGAGGATACTTTCCAAGACCCCCAGTTGATGCCTATACATATTATGTTTTTTCTTATAAAAAATATATATATGATAAAGTTTAATTTATAAATTAGACATAGTGAAAGGTTAATAATTATAACAATAAAAGAATAATTATAACAATATACTGTAATAAAAGTTATGTCAATATTGTGTGTCTCTCTCTCTTATAATATCTTATTGCATTGTACTTACCTATTTTTGTACCATGAGTAACTGAAACTGCACAAAGCATAACCAGGGATTAGGGGAGACTCTATTATGCAATGGTGGGACAGGCATAAAATAGACATTCTCATTCCAAAAGAAAGAAAGAAACAAGAACAAAGAGGTAACTGATCCCAGTAAGTCTAAAATCCAACAGGATGAACAACATAAAATCTTGTCTCAGGAATAATCTTCCTTGACTCCACGTACAACCTTCTGGACACATTGTTGTAGGAACTGGGTCCTAAAGGCCTTGGGAAGCCCTGTCTCTGTGGTTTTGCTGAGTGTAGCAGCAGTTCTCATGAGTTGCAGGTGGGTGCCTGCAGCTCTCTCCGACTGGTGTTGCATGCTGAGAGCTCTATAGTTTATGAGTATCGTGGGTGACCCCACTCCCATGGCTCCACTAGGAACTGCCCTGGTGGGGACTCTCTCTAGTGGCTACAACTTTTGCAACAAGTTTCTGCCTGGGGACCCAGTTGCTCACAACATCCTTTGAAATCTTGATGGAGAAACCCACACTTACCCAGCTTCTGCATTCTGCATTTCTGCAGAATTAGCACCACGTGGACATCACTGGTTTACACCTTATGTCTTCCAGAAAAGCAGAACAAGCCACACCTGGGGCCAATTGAGCCATAGCTGCAGCAGTCAAGAAACTTGTGCCAGAATATGGGGAGCAGAGTCCTGAGGTGGCTCTGGGCAGTGAGCTCATGGTGGGCAACCAGGACACAAGCCCCGAAAGCATCTTGCTCTCCTAGAGCTCT
The DNA here is from genome assembly GCF_037993035.2 of Macaca fascicularis. Lineage (NCBI taxonomy): Eukaryota > Metazoa > Chordata > Mammalia > Primates > Cercopithecidae > Macaca > Macaca fascicularis. The sequence goes on from NC_088385.1 coordinate 95,323,133, forward strand.
GGGCCTGTGATAGGAGGGACAGCCTTAAAGTTCTCTAAAATGGCTTTGGAATCTTCCTCCCACTGTCTTAATAAATAGCACCTGACTTTCTTCTGTCCATGCTAATCCTTTTAATCACAGGATTGCTTGGTTGCACCCTTGTTTGTGTTCTTGTTCTCTACATGGCCAGGCTGAGAATTTTCCAGATTTTTACATTTTGCTTTCTTTCTTTTCTTTTCTGGTTTTTTTTTTTTTTTTTTTTTTTTTTTTGAGACAGAGCCTTGCTCTGTCACCCAGGCTGGAGTGCAGTGGCGTGATCTTGGCTTACTGCAAGCTCTGACTCCCAGGTTCACGTCATTCTCCTGCCTCAGCCTCCTGAGTAACTGGACTACAGGTGCCTTGCTTTCCTTTTAATTATTAATTATGTGTTTAAATAATTTCTCTCCACTCTCATTTTACTATATGCAGCTAAAATAAGCGACATAGCTCCTTCATATTTTGCTTAGAAATTTCTTCTGCCAGATGTTCTAGTTCATTTCTCTTAAATTCTGTCTTCCATAAAACCCTAGGAAACAATTCAGCCAAGTCCTTTCTAACTTTGCAATAAGGATGTCCTTGATTCCAGTGTCCAATAAAATATTCCTCATTCCCGTCTAAGACTTCATTGGAATGACATTTACTGCCCATATTTCTAATAGCATTCTGATCATGACCATTTCAATAATTTCTAAGAAGTTCTATACTTCCCCTATAATTATCTTCTTCTGACGCTTCACTAGGATTGTCCTGAAAGCTCTGTTCACAGCAATACAGGCTTTTCTCAGCCTGCTCCTCCAAACTCTTCCAGCCTCTGCGCATTATCCAGTTCCAAAGCCGTGTCTACATTTTCAGGTATTTGTTTAGAAATACCCTACTTCTCTGGTATAAATTTTCTGTCTTACTCTGTTTTATACTGCTATACTAAACACCACAGATTGGGTAATTTATAATAAACATAAATTTATTGGCTAACAATTGTATAGACTTGGAAGTCCAAGATTAGGGGCTGGCAGCTGGTGAGGATCTTCTTGCTGCATCATCCCATGACAGAAAGTGGAAAGGGCAAAGAGAGGGCAGCAGAGAGACAGAGAGAAAGGCCAAACTTTTTTTTTTTTTTTAAATAAGGAATCCACTCCTACAATAATGATGGCTGCATCATTATTGGCTGCATTGAGGATCAAGTTTCTGACATGTGAACTTTGGGGGACACATTCAAACCATAGAAATGCCTCAACTCATTTTGTATTTAAATTGTCATTTCTTTATATCAAGACTCTTAAAAAGCATTAAAAATTTTAAACAAGAGGGCCTATCAATTGGTTATTTCATTTTTTCCAAGCAAATACATTTTAATTTTATAATGCTTGAAAAATATCAAAAGATATGAAGAAGAAATTAACAATCACCCATAATCCTACCCTCAGCAATAACCAATGCCATCAAATCTTTATTATGACAGCTTAATCTCACCTGCTATGTGAAATGCTTTCAGTCAGTTACCCACTAACGAGGAATATTTTGTCATCTGAATATGTTGAATTTTGCTACTTTATGACCCTTTCTGAGCACCTTCTGATCACTGCCTCTAATTTCTATTTGACCTTAGGTAGTGGATTGGTTTCTATCTCAAGTCCTTTTGGAGAGGAGACCAGCTTCTAGTTTAATTTCCACCAACAAAATGACTTTCTATTGGAGAATATCAAATATGTCTTCATACTTCATCATCAATATTATTAAATACCGCTTCTGACTATAATAGTTACATGACTATTCGACCATTTTATCTCTACTGTCCTGTAGGCCAACACTTTAAATATAGAATTATAGTCATAATAAAGCAATTCTGCACATCAACATGTATAGTAAGTGACTCAAAGTCCTGGTTATATAACTCTAAGTGGCTCTGATGTTGCCACCTACTTCAATTGCCACAGTCACAGAGCTCAAAGAAGTAATTTACTTATTCTCTGAAAGAATGATTGTAGTAGTTGTCAGATGTAGTCACGAAATATTTGAAACTTTTCATCTTCTGGGTACATGATAAGAGGACACTTTCTCCCTATTTTTGAATCTAGGAACAGGCATGTGGCTTGTTTTGGCCAGTGAAACGTAAACCAACTTTTAAAACTTAATGTATGAATTATCACATTCTTCTCTATGACTACAGAGCATGTATTCAGATGGTGGCAGCTCCGTCAGTCTCTGTTGCAGAATTAGAGAAACAAACAGCCTCCAAATGACCTGCAGTGGACATGAAGCATGAGTGAGAAACACATATTGGTTGTTTAGGCGACTGAAACTAGGATTATTTTTACTACTATGTTGTAACGAAGACTTTCCTGAGAAAACCACCCTGCCAATAAAAGTCAGATGTGCAGGGTGGTTTTCTCAGGAAAGTCTTCGTTACAACATAGTAGTAAAAATAATCCTAGTTTCAGTCGCCTAAACAACCAATATGTGCCAATAAAAGTCAGATGTGCGGCCGGGCGCGGTGGCTCAAGCCTGTAATCCCAGCATTTTGGGAGGCCGAGACGGGCGGATCACGAGGTCAGGAGATCGAGAGACCATCCCGGCTAACACGGTGAAACCCCGTCTCTACTAAAAAATACAAAAAAAAACTAGCCGGGCGAGGTGGCGGGCGCCTGTAGTCCCAGCTACTCGGGAGGCTGAGGCAGGAGAATGGCGTAAACCCGGGAGGCGGAGCTTGCAGTGAGCTGAGATCCGGCCACTGCACTCCAGCCTGGGTGACAGAGCAAGACTCCGTCTCAAAAAAAAAAAAAAAAAAAAAAAAAAAAAAAAAAAAGTCAGATGTGCTCAAATGGAGAGCATATGTCGAATCCAGGAGAAAGCTGTCCCTAAGGTTATCTTATTTTATCTCATGAGATCATCTGAAAGTTTCATGTCTGCATGCCGAAATTTAGCTTGCTAACATTTAACTTGACATAGCTCCCTAGACATAGGAAAAACTAAAATACTCTAAAATCTGATCTATCATAGTGACACTCTTCCTCACAGGGATTTTACGAAGGGACAGGAAGGGAAGGGGTAGAATAGAGCTGTAATTCCCTCCTGCACATCCAGCAGAGCTTATATGCTTAATAAAAAAGCACAAAATATATATTTGATGATGCCAAGTACCAACCATCAAAGGATAGAAATATGCTAGTACTGTTACATCAAAGTTTGGTTGTCATGCTTTATCTGAAAAGGACTAAATCAAATTATAAATTGGAAGGAAATGATAAGAGGTGTTTTTTTAAAATGTAAGAAATCTTAGGAAAACAAAAATACATGCCAATTTTTCAAACACTAGGACTGCAGAAACTCTATGAAATATTGTGATTTTCTGGATATTCAAGATTGCTTTGTAGAGCCTGATGCGGAATTTAAAACTATATTACACATCCCCCCTAGATAAACAATTAGGAAAAAATTCTCATGACTTATAAATCATTGAAGGCTTTTTTATTTTTCTCAGTGAATAGTCTTGTTGACATATTAAAATCTACAAGATACTCAGATTTTACCAATCATCTTCAAAATATAAAATTGTATGCTGTCAATACATTCAAGATTACCTGAATATTTTGGTAAAATATGACAATATTTATTTAAAGCAGTGCAAGAATGGACTAATACAAATTGAATCTTGGTGCACCAAATACAATTGTAATGTTCAGATTACTTTAAAGCCTTGGTTGAAAGTGCATATTATGGAAGCATGTATTTGGAAGTCATTTTACAACTATGCATTAAAATGAATTTTCCATCTCATTTAATGTTTTATGGTGTGATTTTAATGGCTGTTCTCCTAAATACCACCACTATTCAAATTTACTTTTGAAGACAAATGTAGTTTTTTTAACTTTTTAACAGCCTTTCAGATGCAGAAATTTTAATTCTGGTTTGTGTGGCTCTTGCTTAGAGATAGAGTCTATAAAATATTTTCATAGGTTGGCAATCATTAAATGCATGTTTATTCATTGGGTTGCTGTGGTTATATTTTTGCAAAATTTCTATTGAATTTCTTAAAGACTTTAAATGGTGTCTATGTTTTTCTGTCATTTTCTTTCAGTTTCCATTTCATTAAAGTTTCTTAAGTACTTTACTCAGCACGGTCTGCAAGTTATCCTTCAAAAATAAAAGTTACAATAACCCTGCTTCAAATACACTGATCCAATCTTTTAGTTCTATAACTTTAGTCTTTTATGTCCTTGTATATCTTTTGTAACAAAATTTAACACACCAAGATTTCCACAAGATCTAGTAGCATTTGGCAGATAATAATGCATGTGTGTGTTTGAATATCTTCTGGAGCCAGTTTTCCTAAGATTTCTTTAAATAATGGCCTATAGTCTGTCTTTAGTGGACTAAACAAACTGCAACATTTGAGAGTGTGACTATTTGTAATCAAATATATTACACGATTGACATTTTACAATCCAACATTTCATACTAACTAAGCAACAATAAAACTGCAATGGTTACCCAGCAAAGGATCATAGCACTGCATATATTTAGAAATCTTCAAGGAAGCTGCAATCAGATGTTGTTACAATCCCAATAGAAACAATTACCTTGAAATGTCATTATAAATTTTTATACAAATTACTCACAATTCTGAGGACTTTTTTTTTTTTTTTTTGAGACGGAGTCTCTGCCGCCCGGGCTGGAGTGCAGTGGCCAGATCTCAGCTCACTGCAAGCTCCGCCTCCCGGGTTCACGCCATTCTCCTGCCTCAGCCTCCCGAGTAGCTGGGACTACAGGCGCCCGCCACCTTGCCCGGCTAGTTTTTTGTGTTTTTTAGTAGAGACGGGGTTTCACCGTGTTAGCCAGGATGGTCTCGATCTCCTGACCTCGTGATCCGCCCGTCTCGGCCTCCCAAAGTGCTGGGATTACAGGCTTGAGCCACCGCGCCCGGCAATTCTGAGGACTTTCAATGTGTTTTTTTCTATGCTGTTCTGTATAAGAAAACTACTTAAAGTATATTTATAGATGTATATACGACAGTTACAAAAGTCAAAAATTGGCCAATTTGTAGATTGTGCATAGGTTAATACTTTTAAAACAAACAAACACAAAAATTAACTTTTTTTTTTTTTCTTTGACAGGGTCTTGCTCTATTACCCAAGCTGGAGTACAATGGTGCAAACACAGCTCACTGCAGCCTTGACCTCCCAGGCTCAAGTGGTCTTCCTACCTCAGCCTCCTGAGTAGCTGGGACCACAGGCACATGCCACCATGCCTAATTAACTTTTTTAATTTTTGTAGAGATGTGGTCTCATTGTGTTGCTCAGACTGCTCTCAAACTCCTGGCCTCAAGTAATCCTCCTGCTTCAGCCTCCCAAAGTACGGGGATTACAGACATGAGCCACCATGCCTGAGCAAAAACATAAATTATTCTTCATTAGGAATTTGTTAAACCTGCCAAAGTGATGAAGTGGGTATGTTCATTTATTCTTTGGGCTAGTTTTCTTTCCTTGAGCTTTTAATAAAGTCAACTTCAGGAATAAACTGTCAGTAAACCTGAGTTTCTTATTTCCTTTGTTACCAAAATGCCAGGGGTTTGGTCTAGGACCTGTTCCTTGCTATACAGAAAACCAGTCATGAGACAATGAATATTACCATGAAAGAAAGGCTTTAATCAGGTGATATCAGCTGAGGAGATGAGAGATAAGTCTCAAATCCTCTCCAACCAATTAAAATTGGGAATTTATATAAAAGGGAAGGAATTGCGCTACATGTGGGAAAACAGGAATAAGGGAGGGGGAGGGAAGTAATCATAATGAATAAAGGGTCTGTTGTCTCATTGTCTGGATGTGGTGACCTGGTGAGTTTCAGTTCCTTGATACTCAGAGCCCTGAGTTTTTGTTTTCTGAGGAAGGAACTCAGGCAATGTACGTTTCAAGCTTGAAGACCACGAGGGTCAATTTCTATATTTATTCAAAAAGATCATAAACATCAGTTCTAAGGGACAATTGGGGTGGTTTCAGTCCCCTCTTTCCACTTATCAGTTCCTCAATCCTGGGGAAATTGGTCATTGATCTTTCTGACTGCTTTATGCTGAAGAGGAGGCATCCTGGGATAATGATGAGAAATGAAAATTTCACACCTATAATTGGCAGTACTCATGAGTACCTGGCTGCCATTCAGCTTGTTGGAGCACCATGATATTTGTACTTTATTTGGTTTCAGAAGAACGTTTTAAGCCACATTGAGATTGGATGATTAATAAGATAGATAAACCAAATTTTAAAATACCAGATAATATGGAACAGATCCCCTGGAGAATCCAAGAGAACAATCCTAAGCCTATTAAAAAGTCTTCCTAATTCATTACATCTTGCATGCAAAGAACCAGCATTTGGGAGAGAAGAATAACCTGAAAAGTGCATGTTCCCTTTCTGAAGTATTATCGAGGGTCTTCAACTGGACTTTGAATGTTAACTTAAGCCTGTCCGAGGATTCACAAGAAAATCACTGTTTAACTTGGAGTTATTCCAAAGGGACTGGTTTTCCCTAAGTATGAAGAATCCATGGCTTAACACCAGCTAACTTGACAGATTAGTGGATGGTCAGCGACACCTCAAAAGGGCTAACTCATTGTGGTTGCAGCTGGTCTTCAGACTGGTGGGATCTGTAGGTCTTCAGCATGATTTTGTCCTCAGCTTCAAAGAGTGTAGGGGCACATCTGTAGGAAACGGGTGCCTATTGGAAGCACACTCAGAGAGACTAGTTAATGTATTTCCCAATCATTTTATATATGATTTAGCTTCTGTTTCAGGGAAGGAAAAAAATCTTCAGAGGTCAGGAAGTTCAGGGGTCAGAGAAATGGTCTTCCATACAACATTTCAAAGGATCTAAGACCCAGTCTACTTCTGGCAGCTATTCATATCATTGGCAGGGCAGGGGGCAAGAATTTTTCCCAGGTATGATTTGTCTCTTGGAAACTGGGGTCCCCTTAGCCACAAGTAGGTCTGTTCAGTTGATAAGGGGCTTAGAACTTTGTTTTTACGTTAGCCCCTTTTGGTCAAGATGTGCCAGAGGCGGCAATGATGGCCAGTCTCGTATTTTGCTCCATTTCTTTGCTGGATTGGTGTGGCTACCTGCTTGGGGTCTATTCTGTCCCTTGTTGGGACCCCAATGGCCAAAAGACTTAGAGTCAAAAGACTTATAGCCAATTCAATGTTCTAGGCAAGACAGGAAAGGAGGTGGTCAGGCACTCATTACTCCTTAAAACGCTTTAAAAAATATAAGAGCAAAAGTCCAAAAGCCAAAAAGAAAGATTAATACTCCTGTCACCATAAAGCCAGTTTCCCATGGCTTGCATATGAAGCATACCAACTGCTTCACCTGGGGTGCTCCACTTGGCATTGATAGGTGGAGTTGGACAGTTTCTATTCTCAGGGTAAACAGATCTTATAGTGCCTTTCTATCCAGTCCACCAGGCTGGCTGTTCTCTTGAGAATAACGTCCTCTGTGTCTGGATTGTATACACCCATCTGCAATTGTTCAATTGTGAGCTGTGGGTCCTGTATCAACCAAAATATACTCCTTCACTCTGTAACATTTAAAACCAAAGACATTGCTCTTGAATTAGTAACTTTTACAATACTTTTTAGTAAAGGTTCATCAGAATGTCAATGATAGCAATCTACAAAATGGAACAATTCCTTTGTGTTATACCCTCTCGTTTCAATAGTTACTTGGTTTTGCCCTTCCCCCACACTATCTTGTTAGAAACCACATGTCTCAGAGTTACCTTCTGGCATAATTTTCTCTTTTGTGGGTAATTTTGAAGCTAGTGATCTGAGCTCAGACAGGCCCATATATGAGCGTTGTCCAGCCTCAAGGCCCATCCCAACACTCTCTTACTTTTATTTTAGCTATCATAGATAACAATAAACAAGGGAATAATATTTTACTTTTTCCTTATTGGTTTGAATTTTCTTATGTGTCCATGGGACCAACTCCCTAGGAGTTGAATCTATCTCTAAATCCCACTGGTAACTTTTACCTTTAATAACTGAATGCAGAACATTTGCAGCGCCATACAATGGGTGACCATATGGCCACCCATGAATCAAAGGTTAATCTAATAGTTTTCTTCTGAAACATAGTTGTTCTCTCTCCAGTCCCTCATTTTTAGCAAAGACAAATCATAGTAGGACCAATTTATTTGCAAAAATATGGTTTAGTAGTGGGCGTGGTGGCTCACACCTGTAATCCCAGCACTTTGGGAGGCTAAGTCGGGTGGATCACTTGAGGTCAGGAGTTCGAGACCAGCCTGGTCAACATGGTGAAACCCTGTTTCTACTAAAAATACAAAAATTAACCAGGCGCAGTGGCATGCACTTGTAATCCTAGCTACTCGGGAGGCTGAGGCAGGAGAATTGCTTAAACCCAGGAGGCAGAGGTTGCAATGAGTCAAGATTTTGCCATTGCACTCCAGCCTGGCCGACAGAGTGAGACTCTGTCTCAAAAATATATATGTTTTAGTCTTATTGTATTTGTCCTGATTATTTGCATAAAGTTCAGCAAGAATTATTGTTTATGTAAGTTCTTATCAATCAACTTTGCAGGAACTTTTTCATAAGGAATCTCAGAATTGACTTTTAAAGTCTTCTTGAGCCCAGCCCAGCCAAGGATTTATCTATGCCTGAAAATACCTGTATGAATTCTTTTCTTCTCTAGGTCCCAAAATAACTTGAGAATCTTGGGGCTGTCAGAATGTGACATCCTTTACATACCACAGGTCAGGAACCCTGCGAGGAACTACATAGACAAGGTACAAGGTCAGTCTTTCCAGGGGACATTTATGACTTTACAAAGTCAAACTTGATTTCTCAAAGCAGTCTGCCTATATGTGAAAATATGTCATTTCAGTAAAAGCCTTGGTAAAAAATAACCAGTTCCTCCAATTTTGTTCTGTTATTAAGAAAAGATTTTCATTTAACTTATGCAAATAACTGTTGCCATAAATTAGGAATATTCATAAATAGTTTCTGAATTCTGTACAAATCAGGTATAGAGATAAACATGCTTCAAATTTTGTTTACAAGAGTATACTCTACCCAATTGTTAAAGGCTATAAATACCTTGAAAGAAAAAAATTTTCTTGGCTCTGATAAAACAGAAATAATCAGCAAAGTTTTCTATAAAAAAGTCATAAAAATTTTGGTTCCCTATTAGTTCAGTCCATGTAATTAACTCCTATTTTACTTAATATTAGACCAGTAATTCTCCTGGATATATCACCTCTTCAATGAGAGTCCTGGAAGTTATCTCCCTAGTCCAATGGCACAATCTTCAAAAGTTGTCAGAAACCTTCATTCAAGAGTCATTTTTATGAACTCACCTAAAGAAGCAAGTTTTGGACGTCAGCTGATTATAAACAGCTTTTTAAGAGGAATCAGAGTAAAACAATAATTTTGGATGACAGAAGTCTTAGGACAGCCATGGTTAAAGATACAATTGACAAGAAAATTTGAGTATTTCTATGGCATATAACAATTTAATATAACATTCATAATTACTACTGATGACATATACTATGACATATCAAAATTTTAGGAGTCTCATAGAATTTCAGACTACATACTAGTAAGCATATGGAAATTTATATATTTATATAAATATAACCCAAAGAAAATTAAGCAGTTTTGGACCTTGAGGGACCCCAGCATCCAAAAAGTTAGTCTGAGATTTAAAAGAAGACTGAATTCAGAATTTGAAATTTTGATATTGGAAAGTTTGGCAAATGTCAAAGGTTTCAAACACTTAATATCATGAAACAGCATTACATGTCACTATAAAATAGTAATCCACTTAGCCAAAATGATAATGCAAAGATTTCAAAAAAACAAAAACCATTACTCTTTGATAGAGAGTAGACTGAGTTTCCCCACCAAAAAAAACCAATAAAGACAGCACAAGACCAATTAAATCTGTTTCTCTCTCTGCTCTTTTATTTTTCAGCAGTTTACTCAAAAGTTAATCAAAAATATTTTATTATATCTTATTAATATTACAGAAAAACATTGTTCATAAGAGAAAAATTTTACATCTCTATTGTGTATTAATAATACTAAAGCTAATTTTAATGAGGACTTGTAAACAAATCTTTCTAATTTTAACCAGGTTGATCATAAGATCAGATCTCCATAAACCTCTTATAACCTTTTAAAATTTTCTTTCTTTTTTTTTCGGGACTTAGTTTTGCCCTGTGACTCAGGTTGGAGTGCAGTTGTGGGATTTCAGCTCACTGCAGCCTCTGCCTCCCAGGTTCAAGCGATTTTCCTGTCTCAGCCTCCAAAGTAGCTGGGATTACAGGTGGACACCACCATTCCCAGCTAATTTTTTGTATTTTTAGTAGAGCTGGGGTTTCATTTATATATATATATATAAAAAACTGTACTAATTTCATCCCTCAAAATTGACCCTTATAATCTCATGCACCTACTACTTCTATGATAGCCTCTGTGCCTACAGGGATTGGATTGTTTTAATTTATGACCCTGTGTCTCATGAAAGCAGTTCATTGTGATGGTCACTTTCTCCATGTTCGAAGACAAAGCTTTGACTGATGTTAATTTCAAGATTTAGCAGGTGTCAGTGCCCTTTTCAGACCCAGGAGTCAAAGCTCTGTAACATATTAATAACAGCACAAGGACTTTAAAAGCAATATAGAAAGTTATATGAATATAAAAAAACACCTTAATTCTTTTAAATCTCAGTTTTCCTAAGCATTCAAAAACCTAATAACAATGACATAGACATTCTTTCCATAAAATGTAATATCTGTTGGTTAGGCCAGCAGCCAGAAAGGAAAGAAGGACCTGCTACAGTGTGATTGCTTCTCCTCATGGGAAGTCCCTTTAGATAACCTGGAAGTCAAATCTGATGGAAGGGTACTTGAATTAATGAGACACAGGAAGAACGTGTTCAGGGCAATGAGTGAACATAATATCAATATTATAGAGGAAATAAGAAACTAGCAAAATAGTACCTTGAGCAGGGAAATCAAGTTATGCTAGAGGAAAACACTGCTTTTCTAGACTTTTCAGGTAAACATTTTAACATCAGGCCACAAGAGCAGTTAGAACTTGAGGGAAAAAATACAAGAACTGTTGAAAAAGTTGGAGGAGAGAGTTACTTCAGGCATTTTCAAGAGAAGGAAAAAAGGCTGAAAGCAGCAAGACACAATCAACCTGAACTTCTGAGATACGAATATGAGAAGTTTTCAAAAAGAAAGATTATAGAATCAAAATACAAGTCTCTTTTAATTTTATTTATATCAAACCAATATTTTAAGAAAATAATGTTTTAACATAGGGGAGCAATTGTTAGAAAACTATTGTTAATAATTCCCCTTTAATTATAGCCAAATTAATCACATGTGAAATTCCTTTCATATAATAATAATAAATAAATTTAAAAAAAATATTCATTCTAAAAAAAAAAAAAAAAAAAATTCCTTTCATAAATTCTCTTTTCATGAACCCTATCATGATTTACACAGATCGTCTATGACATGCTTGGACTTTCTTATTTGACACACTTTATATGTAGAATTCTTATTTTTAGTAACCTTAAATTTTAGTATCTTAAATTTTAGTGAAACTACAGTAACCAAGAAAACCTGAACTTTCAGATTTATTAGCATTTTATAAATAAAATCACAATTTTTATAAATATGTATTCCCATATTATAACCCTTTCTTATTTAGAAATAACCCAGACATCCAACAAGCATTTATTATTCAATCAAAATAACTTTAAGATTTTAAATTCCACAAAAGGTTTACCTATAAGCATTTATCCCATTTACATGTATTCAATTCTTAAACAGTTTACCTGAATTATTTCTGAAAATGGAGATATTAGACAAAACTTCTCATCATTTCAAGTTAACTCCTCCTTAATAATTTCTTATAGTCTGTGAATATCAGACGTTCACCTAAATAAGAATGTTAACACACAGGGGTTTTTCTGATAACTCAGAAGATTCAGCTGTTGTTTTCATTGAACCAATAATATTAAATTAGTCTTACTTGTCAAAAAAATCATACAAAGATAATTCTGTTTTTGTTTGGGTTTATAATTTTATAAAAACAGTGACATCTTAAAGTATCTAGCAGAGACAAATATAAAATCTGGACAAAAATGTATACTGACAATTCTGAAGACATTTTTATTTTTATCTTAACAATAATTTTAAAGTCAGCTTATTTAACAAAAGTGTACTTAAGGCACATGAACTGGAAAAATGCTTGAACTTATTTACTTACTTTATGAGTGCTCTATTATTTATAAGCCAATTTGGTGCTCTGTAAAAACAACACATAACATCCAGACATGTATACTCACATAAAAACAAAGATCCAATAGCTTTCACCTTAGAAGTATAGCCATGAGAGAGCAATATAATCTCATAGGTTTATAAATATGTTCACACGGCTGAATTTGGTTTGCCCTAATAGGTAATCCAATAGAGGCTGTGAACACAAATTTAGGGTAAATCAGTTTCCAAAGCAGTTTGATTTTTAAAGGTCAAATCTCCCTATCCTCCAAAGAACATCGAGACTAATCAGCATGATATTAGAACAAGGTACTAATCAATTGGGCTCGATCCTGTGTAGAATAGCAGCATGAAAGCCTAGATATACAGACCTCCACCCCACTTTCCCATTCAACAGCAAAATTAATCCAATTGTAAGCTCTGCAATTCAAAGACCTTGTGAGATGAGATCAGGTATGTTCAGAGTAGCATGGCTGAAGACTTTCCCTTACTCCATCAACACTCAACTACATTCTGGCCAACTCTGAAGAATGCACCCTGGGGTGCTGCTCTCTGGGATCAAACCCCAACCTCCCATGATTATGATGACACACACACACACACAAACTGTCACAAAAAAACACAATCCAATCTGCAGCAATGAAAAAACCACAAGAGTGTCAAAACTGAAATAGTCAGCGTGCTTCCTCTTTCCATTGGTCAGGCTTGTTCAACCTGCAAATCGTAACTCCTTTGGAATGTCGCAGACTGAGAGGAGGCAATCCCATTGTCTGGTATCCACAAAAGACACCTATCCAAATACAGATGTCAAATTTCAATGGCTGTTCTTCCTAGGCAATCAGGAGTATGGTTGGGGCTGGCAGTGGTGGATCCAAAGAGAAATAAACCAAAATCCACTTCTGACCAAAAATGGGCAGGCAACTGCTTAGGAGAACTTCTGAAACTCTCCCAGCACATGGCAGCTGAGCCATGAGCAATGTATTTACAGTCAAGGAACAACAAAATTTGTTATCAAAATGCCAGGGTCTCAGTCTAGGTCCCATTGCTTGCTGTGCACAAAGCCAATGACTGAGACAATGAGTATTGTCAGCAAAGAAAAGCTGTAAATGGGTGATGCCAGCTGAGGAGATGGCATATAAGTCTCAAAGGCTCCTCAACCAACTAAATTTGGGGGTTTATATAACAGAAGGAATGTAGCTACACATGGGAAAACAGAAATTAAAGAGGAGTAAGGAAGCAATCCTGATGAATAAAGGGGTTGATGTCTCATCTGGATGTGGTGATCTGGTGAGTTTTAGTTCCTTGATACAGTTTCAGAGGCCTAAGTTTCAATTTCTTGAGGAAGAAACTTGGACAATGTAAGTTTCAGGTTTTAAGACCAGGAGAATCCATTTCTATGTTTATTGAAAAAGACTGTGAAATTCATTCTATGGGACAGTTGGGCCAATTTTCCTTTCTCACACAGGAGAATATTTAAATACAGAATGGTCTAGTTTCTGTTGGGTAGGACTGTTAAGCATTGACTTTAAAATTAAGCTGAACATTATTATATTCCTAATAGAAGTTCTTTGCAAGAGTCAAAAAATTGGGGATATAGCTTGACTTCTGTCACACGCAATTTTATAAATTGGAGCATCTCGCCTAGTCTATCTGAGGCTGTTTGAACATCTGCAGAAGAAATGGGCTTAATTAGGGGTTGTGAAGTTTGCTCCAGCTTTACATTCTGTAATATACAATAAAGCTTCCTTTGTTAAAGTTACTCATAGGGGTTCTTAGCATTCTTAAACATAAGATTTGTTATATTTGAAGATAAGTTGATTTCTTAGAGTTACCAGATAGTTTTAATCCTAAACTCCATGCTCCCGAATCTGAGCATGGTAAAATATTATATATTACAATTATTGAATATAATCATGCAACTGATACTTTCTTTACCTGTAAGCCAATCATTAGCCTGTTTGCACTTAAATCTCTTCCCTTTCTCCTCCTGCTTTGCTGAGTGTTGCAGATGCTGACCATAGTGATCTGTGTTTTTTAGGTTTCCCTGTTGTGGCAGCCATGGGGCGTAAGATGCCCTAAGTGCCCATACCCACTTCAAGAGTGGCTCTGCCACAGGAAGGTCAGGACACCAAGAGTACCCATCTGTGGTGCGTTCAGAATCTGCCTTAGCTTTGGAGCAGAGGTTCTTTGCTACTTAGGCTGCCCCCAGCCTCAGTGACTGAGCATGGAGGAATATAATACCCCTCAATTGTAATCTATATGCCAGTGCAAACTATCGGGCTCATCAAGTCTTTCTCAGTACTCTATCACAGCTAGGGGCTCTTACTACCCAGTCCTTTGATCTGCCCTCGTTCCTTTCATAAGCCTCATTTCACTATCAGCTCTCAAGTCCTTCCCTACATACTCCTTTTCCTTCTCCACTTTATATTTCATAGGCATTACCTCTAGTAAACCTCTTGTACATCTAAATTCATCTTGGCATCTACTTCCCAGAGGATATGAACTTATACATCTGTCAGTTGCTTCTGACTACCTTCAGCCAATGAGATATACTGTATGGGGCTTGCAGGGGGAACCAAGAGTGACACTGGGGAACAATTTCTCTCTCTGCTACAGGAGGCATACCAGTTGTGACTGTACCTTCACCATGATACCAGCTGCTGCCCCATAGCCACTCTCTCTGTGAATCTTTGTTTCTGTCAAACTAATTAGCTTCTAGTATCCAATAATATTACCTTCTCCCAATGAATTCATGGGTATAAGTGGCTTCTTGTTATTGTTATCTTGTTTACCTCACTATTTTCACTGTCCTTTATCTGGAAGATAAACATCCAGTAAAATAGGGTTGTTAAAAAGCATTGTGTTTTACAGAATACTTTGGCATCCTCCTGTTGCCAACCTTAGATCTGTGTTACTTGAAGGAAAGTCTGTTCTCTAGCTTTCTAGTAATTTTCTTTCAAATTGTGGCTTGGAATTGACTTTTCTAAGCCCAGTATTCTTGCTCTTCTGATAACAAATTCTTTCCCTCTTTTCTTTTACAAGATGTTCCTTCTCTCCCTAGTGGCGACCCACATTGAAGGTATGGCATGACACCTAACCTTGACTAACTAGAATCCTTTTCCAGGAACTGCTAGGGATGCAGAGGAGAGAGCAATCACCATTCGCCTCTGCAATCCTGTACCTACTGGGGGCTATTTTGTAAAAAGAGTCTGTGAATGGGTCCAACACCAGTGGAGGCTGACCTAAAAAATGCCTGATAACATTTTTATACTAAACTCCTGGATAAATTTGGAAGAGAATACTATTAATTCAAAGAATAACCCAACTCATAAAACTCTCAAGTTGTAAAAGTCTTTTCTGACTATCTGAAAGGAAGTTTTGAGTAGAGTGGGAGGAAGGGATGAGTAGGGGGTTGTTGAAGATAAAGTTAATTTGGGTAACAGATATAAAGAAGGAGAACACATCTGGGTGTCTGGATGGTTGCTGAAAGTGGAGGGAACTTGGAAAACTGAAACCTAGCATATATTGATTTATCTCCACATTTTCATTTCAGAGTTTCTGGCTCTTTCTGACACTTATGATGTCTGTGGCATCTATTCTTTTTATTACACTGTTACAAATCTTCCCTAATCCTTTGAAGTCAGAACCTTTGCTTTCGCTACCACTTCATGCTGACAGCTATGACTCAGCTCCCTGGCTTCTCGGGGATTTGTTTTTAAACAGATATCATAAATTAGAGAAACAGAGGTTACCAAAGATTAAACTGTTTATCAAACAAATAATGAAATACATTCTTTGTGTTAGGATAAATTATTTGTGTTAAAATATATTTTAAATGTCTATGAAAGAATTATTGAAAATGGCATCTAAACAATCATCCCTGTTTTTCTTAATTTTTGAATGAGTTGCCTTAGGAGATGTTTTCTTTAACAACAGAGTCATATGGTTTAATGTCATTGAACATTTTACTCCACACCATGAACAGATAAATTTCTGACAGAATCTCAGCATCAGCTGGAAATTCAGATCAGTAATTTTTTTTTCTAGGTTGCATAAACTTAAGGTAGGCTAGAAACGTTTTTATTCAGGTGCTCTCAGCATTCAGAACTGGGCTGGCTACCTATTATGCTTTAATTTTCTGTATGAATCCCTTATAAATTGTCATCTTTGTCCTAGACATAGTCAGAAAACTAGTGTTTGTGCCACCAAGTAGAGTTCTATTTGAATCAACTAGAACTTTTAAAAGTTTCAGCCACTATTCTGCCTGGAGAATATCAGCTGTTATGTCTACCCATCTGAGAACTCTTGCAAATATTCCCTAGAGCCCACTCTGACTGTGGCAACCACAGGAGACTGGCAAGACTGGGAAGCTGAGGTATCCTCAAAGATCTAGCCCTTAGCATGAGCTACCCATAAGGCAAGGGGCAATGCAGCCTGCCAAAGTGCCCCTTAGGACAAAGGAAACCTGATTGTGTGTTCTCCCCATCTGATAGCCCTCTCATTCTTGTGAACAGAAGGTGACTGTTCCCATCCCAGTGAAGATGAGGGCATAGTGCTTATCTCTGAAAGGGAGGAATGTTGTTCTATTTTAGTGGACAGGAAGCACCAGTGGCCAGGAACAGACATGGAGATGGGGGATCTTCTCTTGTCCCGCCATCCACTGCTGTGGATGCAGCCACAGGTTTTCCTACTGGGTATTGGAGTGGGTGTACCTGGAGATAGCTTCTCTAGGACTATCTAGGGTTACTACACCCCTACTGACAGTGTGCCCATGAGCCCAGGCTTGCACAAAGGTCAGAATTCATCATCCTTTCCCTGTGTGGAGTGATGGCATCCCTACAGCTGAATGCTGGCCAGCCACAGAGTTGTTTGGGGCTGAGGGAAGAGGTTCCACTGCAGGCCAATTCAGGGTAGCCACAGGATAGGCATTTTCTGCAGAATTCAGTTCCATTTTAGCCTGGAGATAAAGAGCAGGGCCTATCTGAACTGAAGGCTGTAAGCTCTGGGACAGAGGTGTGATAGGGAATTGGATGGGGAACTGGTACAACTCCCTCCTTTCCACCTCTGAGGAGACCTCGGCGCATTGCACCATGCACTCTCTCAACCACCCCAGTCAGGGTAGGTGTGTCCACTGATCACTGGGGTATCTGGGGATGAGCCAGCTCTTACTTGTAAGTGCCACGTACAGGACTGAAAGTTGAGCTGCACAACCAAATAACAATAAAAAAACCCACTTACAGAGGGGCATAGTGCTAGGGAATGAGATAAGCTTCCTGAGATCTCAGCTCTCAGCCTCACAGAACATAGTGAGCCAGTTCATATACCTGATGCATTGTTACAACAATCAGCACTTGAGAAAGCCACCACACATAGAAAAACTATCTATAACCAAGGAATTTATACCAGACCCTTGGCCCCCTGAAAGCATTCAGAATCAAAATCAAGTGATCATATACAACATACATTACAGTCACATCCTCAAGGAGGAAACATAAATAAAAATTCCCATCCAAACAAAAGCAAATTCAAAAATAAGAAGAGCAAGCTTCTCTAGATGAGAAATAATCATCATAAGTACTCCTGCAGTACAAAAAAAAAAAAAAAAAAAAGTTTCAACATCCCCAAAGGATCACATTAGATCTCTAGCAATGGATCCTAGTCAAAAGTGAATTTGGATCCTAATCAAAATAAAATCTCTGAAATAAGAGAAAAAATTCAAAATATGGATTTTAAGAAAGTTCAATGAGGTCCAAGAGAAAGTTGAAAATCAACACAAAAAATCAGGAAAACAATTCAGGATATGAATGAAAAATTTACTAAAGGCATAGATAGTTTAAAAAAAAAAACCCAGAACTTTAAGAGATAAAAAATTTATTGATGATATTACAAAAAATAGTCGGAAACTTTTATCAGTAGACTAAACTGAGCAGAAGAGTTTCAGAGCTTGAAGACTGGTCATTTAAATTAGCCCAGTCAGACAAAAATAAAGATAAAGAAATGTTTAATAATGAAAAAAGCCTTCGAGAAATATGGAATTATGTAAAACGACCAAACCTATGAGTAATAGGCATTTCTGAGGGAGAAAAAGAAAAAATAAAAATTTTGGAAAACATATTTGACAGAATAATTCAAGAAAACTTTCCTGGCCTAGCTAGAGAATTAGACATTAAGATACAAGAAGCTCAAAGAACACTCGGAAGATTCTCTGCAAGAGGAACTTCATGAAGGCATGTAGCCATCAGACTATCCAAAGTCAAGGTGAAAGAAAAAAAAAATCCTAAAAGCAGCTAGAGGGGAGCCTCTAATAGTCTATAAAGGAAATTTCATTAGACTAACAGTGGACTTCTCACAGAAGCTTTATAAGGCAGAAGAGATTGAGGGCCTATTTTCAGCCTTCTCAAAGAAAAAAAAAATGCCAGTCAAGAATGTATATAGTGCCAAACTTAGCTTCATAAATGAAGGAGAAATAAAGTCTTTCTCCGACAAGCAAATGTTAAGGAAATTCATCACCACTAGACCATCCCTACAAGAAATGCTCAAAAGTGCTCTAAACATGGAAATGAAAGGACGTTACTTGCCATAATAAAAGCACATGTGAGTACAAAGCTCACAGATCCTATAAAGGAATTATACAATTGAGATTACAAAGACAACATTATGACAGGAAGAAAACCTTACATGTTAATATGAACCTTAAACATAAATGACTTAAGTTTTCCACTTAAAGATATAGATAGGTCAACCATATTTAAAAAACAAGATTCAACTGCTTGCTGTCCACAAGGAGCCTGCAAAATAAGTGAAGGACCATAAACTCAAAATGAAGGGTTGGACAAAGATATACCATGTAAACTGAACACAAACAAACAGAAAAAAGCAGGAGTAGCTATAGTTATAACAGTTAAAACAGACCTTACATAATCAATAGTGAAATAAGACAAAGTTGTTACATAATGATAAAGGGTTCAATTCAACTAGAAAATATAATTACTCTCAACATGTATGTGCCAACCACCAGAGCACTCAGATTTATGAAACAAACACTACTAGACCTGAGAAAAGAGACAGAGAGCAATAAAATAGTAGTAGGGGACTTCAATACCTCCGTGGCAGCACTAGACAGATGACTGACACAGAAAATCAACAAACTCTGGACTTCAACAGGACTCTAGATCAAATGGACCTAATAGACAGTTACAGAACATTGTGCCCGGCAACCACAGAATATACATTTTTCTATCACTTCTCAACCTTTTGGCTAAGATCAAGTGTAGTATCTGTTCTTATCAGAATATACATTTTTCTTATCCATGCATGAAATATTCTCCAAAATAATCTATATACTTAGTCATAATTTCTTAATACAAGCCTCAATAAATTCAAAAAATAAAAATTATGTGGAATATCTTGGATGACAGCAGAATAAAATTAAATCTATGTATACATGTACACATAGAAACCTATATATATACACATATATACATAGAAATCTATGTGTACATGTACATAGAAATTAAGCAACTTGCTCTTGAATAAGCTTTGGGTAAATGATGACATTAAGGTAGAAATAAAAATAAATCTGACATGAGTGAAAATAGAGACACAACATACCAAAACCTATAGGATACAGCAAAAGCAGTGCTATGAGAAAAGTTTATAGCATTGAATGCCTACATCAAAAAAGATATAAAGATCTCAAATTTACAACCTAATGTCATACCTCAGGGAACTAGAGAAATAAGAGCAAACAAAACCTAAATATAGCAGAAGGAATGAGAAAACAAGGATATAATGAATCATTAAATTAAAAAATTGGTTCTTTGAAAATTTAAACAAAATTTATAGACGCCTGGTTAGATTAAAAAGTAAAGGAGAAGATTTATATAAGCACAATCAGGAGGATAAAGGTGACATTACAACTGATACACAGAAATGCAAAAGATCATTAGAGACTCCTATGGACATCTCTACATGCACAAACTAGAAAACTGACAGGAAATGTATACTTTTCTGGAAACATACAACCTCTCAAGATTGAACTGAAGAAATAAAAATCTAGAACAAACCAATACATGTAAAGAAAAACAATCAGTAATCTTAAAAAATCTTCCAACAACAAAAAGTCCAGAAGCAGAGAGATTCACAAACTTTACCAGACAGACAAAGATGAGCTGATACTAATCTTACTAAAACTATTCTAAAAACAAAACAAAAAAATTGAGGAGAAATAATTGCTCCCTAACTCATCTACAAAACCACTATCACCCTGGTACCAAAATCAGGAAAGAACACAACAAAAAAGAAAAAGTACAGCCCAATATCCCTGATGAGCATAGGTGCAAAAATCCTTAACAAAATACTAGCAAACTGAATCCAACAGCACATAAAATAACACATCATGATCAAGTCAGTATTATTATAGGGATGCAAAGGTGGCTCAATATACAAAAATCAATAAATGTGAGTCACCACATAAACAGAATTAAAAACAGAAAACATGATCATCTTAGTAGAGGCAGAGAAATCATTCAATAAAATACTTCCTTTATGATAAAAACCTGCAACCAACTAGGCATCAACAGAACATACCTCAAAGTAATCAGAGCCATCTGTGGCAAACCTATAGCCAACATCTTACTGAAAGTGAAAAGGTTGCATGCATTCTCCCTAAGACCTGGAACAAAACAAGGACGTCCACTCTCACCACTCTTATTCAGCATGGTACCAGAAGTTCTTGCCAGAGCAATCAGACAAGAGAAAGAAATAAAAAGCACCCAAATAGGAAAAGGAGAAATCAAAGTATCTCTGTTTGCTGATGGCATGATCCTATACTTAAAAACTCAAAAGACTCTTGTATTTGTTAACTGACTCCAGTAAAGTTTCAGGATACAAGATTAACACACAAAAATCAGGACATTTTTATACCCCAATAATGTTCAAGCTGAGAAACAAATCCAGACACAATCCCATTTACATTACATTGTGTGTGTTTGTAACAGCACACACACAAAATACCTAGGAATACATTTAGCCAAGGAGATGAAAGGTCTTTTCAAGAAATACAGAACACTACAGAACACTGATGAAGTAAGTCATAGATGACACAAACACAAAAATATCCCATACTCGTGGTTTAGAAAAATTAGTATCCTTAAAATGACTATATGGCTCAAAGCAATCTACAAACTCAACACGATTCCTACTAAATCATTAATGTTACTTTTAACAAAATTAGAAAAATATTTCCTAAAATTCATGTGGAACCGAAGTAGAGCCTGAATAGCCAAAGCAATACTAAGCAAAAAGAACAAAGCTGCAGGCCTCCCATTACCTGATTTAAATGATACTGTTAGACTATAGTAACCAAGGTAGTGGTTTAAAATGGTACTGATTTAAACATAGACACATAGATCAATGGAAGAGAATAGAGAACCCAGAAATAAAGCCACAAACAGCTAATTGATCTGCAACAAAATTGACACAAATATACCATGGTTAAAGGACACCCAATTCAATAAATGGTGCTAGAAAAATTGGATAGCCATATGCAGAGAAATGAAGCTGAACCCATATCTCTCACCATATACAAAAATTATCTTCAGATGGATTGAGACTTAAACATAAGATCTAAAACTACAAAATCCCCAATAAAAACCTAGTAAAAAGAAGAAAGAGGGAAACCTAGTGACAATTCTTCTGGACATTGGCTTAGGAAAAGCATTTATGACCAAGATCTCAAAAGCAAACGCAACCAAACAAAAATAGACAAATGGAACTTAATTAAACTAAAATGCTTCTGCACGGTAAAAGAAATAATCAACAGTGAAACAAGCAGTCTACCGAATGGGAGAAAATATTTGCAAACTACTCATCCAGCGAACGTCTAATATACAGAATCTACAAGGAACTCAAACAACTCAACATGAAAAAAAATAATAATAATTAAAAATTAAGCAAAGAATACATACAGACATTTCTCAAAAGAGTATATTCAAGTAGCCAATGAACATATGAAAAAATGCTCAACATTACTAATCATCAGAGAAATGCAAATTAAAATCACGTTGAAATACCATCTCACACCAGTCAGATGGGATATTATTAAGAAGTTAACAAATAACAGATGTTGGCAAAGATGTAGAGTAAAGGGAATGCTTCTACACTGCTGGTGGGAATATAAATTAGTACAACCTAGATGGAAAACAGTATGGAGATTTCTTAAAGAACTAAAATTAGAACTACCATTAGACACAGTAATTCTGCTACTGAGTATCTACCTAAAGGAAAACAAATAATTATATCAAAAAGACACCTGCACTCTTAATGTTTATGACAGCACTATTCATAATAGCAAAGTCATGATATAAACCTAAGTGTCCATCAATAGATAATTGGATAAAGAAAATGTTATATAGATACACAATGGAATACTACTCAACCATAAAAAAGGATGAAATCCTCTCTTATGCAGCAACACGGATGGAGTTGGAAACCATATCCAAGTAACATAACTCAGAAACAGAAAATCAAACACTGCATGTGCTCACTTATTAGTGAGAGCTAAACAATGAGTACACACTAATATACAGAAGCAAATCATGGGGACTTCAAAAGCAGGGAGGGAAGAAGGCAAGTTAGAGTTGAAAAATTACCTATTGGGTACAACACTATTATGGTTTTGGTTTTTTTTTTTTTTTGGTCGTTCTTGTTTGTTTGTTTTGAGACAGAGTCTCGCTCTGTTGCCCAGGCTGGAGTGCAGTGGCACAATTTCAGCTCACCACAACCTCCACCTCTCCTGCCTCAGCCTCTTGAGTAACCGGGACTACAGGTGTGTGCCACCACCCCCACCTAATTTTTATGTTTTTAGTAGAGATGGGGTTTTGCCATGTTTGCCAGGAGAGTCTCGAGCTCTTGACATCAGGTGATCTGCCCACCTCAATCTCTCAAAGTGCTGGGATTACAGGCATGAGCCACCATGCCCAGCCTCTATTATGTATTATATCTATGCAACTAACCTGAACATGTATTCCCTGAATCTACAAAAATTAAAAATATATATATTTGAAGAAATAGTTGAAAAATAATTTAAGATAATAGAAACAAGAAACAGTAACTTTAGTATGAGCCACATGACAATGTAAAGACATTTAACATCTAGTTCACATGGGATAACCAATAGAGAAAATTCTTTTTTTCTAGTAAAATACATACACATACACATACGCATACATACACATACACACACACACACACACATACACATACACATACACATACACATACACAGAAAGAGTCTACTTTTGCTGAGTATATATTCTATCCCAGCTACTACACCTAAGGTTTTATATAAGTATGGTAATAAGAAGTTCAAGTTTTGGTATCACAAAGGCATGGGCTCAGTAATCCCATACGGTTAACTAATAATGGTGATATCTTGGCCAGTTTTTAAAAATGTCCTTGAATATTATTTACCTTGTGTAAATTTGGGATAGTAAAAGTCATTTAATGGGGTTGTTGAGAGATTTAAATGTGTATGTATAGCCGTTGATGCAGTATCTGTCCCATAGTTCATAATAATAGCCTTTATCATCATCATCATGTTTGGCTGTTACTATCTCTGGACCTGCTTTAATTTTCATTTCATCTCACATGCATCTTCATATCACTTCTATATGATAGAAATTATTATCCCAATTCAGATGAGGGAATTGAAGTTCAAGGTAATTCAGCTAAAAATTGGCCAAGGAGGAAGTTGAACCCATGTATGTCTAGCTGTGGTGCTTGCTCCTGCTCATTTTACAATACTGTACGTATGTCAGATAATGTTTCCTAGTATAGAGAATTGACTTACTTTTTTTCCATAGCAAGTTTAACATACCTTTGATGACACAAATTCCTGATTTACTGAGTCACTTGAACCAAACAATAATTTTATGTGCCAATGGACTAGAGATATATGTGTCAAGGTTTCAAATTGAATGATGACTAATCAAAAAATGAAATTCAAAAAATATCTACTAGTACTTCATTAAGAAACAAGCTACTGGGGCTGGGCGCGGTGGCTCACGCCTGTAATCCCAGCACTTTGGGAGGCCGAGACGGGCGGATCACGAGGTCAGAAGATCAAGACCATCCTGGCTAACACGGTGAAACCCGGTCTCTACTAAAAAAAAATACAAAAATTGGCCGGGCGCGGTGGCGGGCGCCTGTAGTCCCAGCTACACGGGAGGCTGAGGCAGGAGAATGGCTTGAACCTGGGAGGCGGAGCTTGCAGTGAGTGGAGATCGCGCCACTGCACTCCAGCCTGGGCGACAGAGCGAGACTCCGTCTCAAAAAAAAAAAAAAAGAAACAAGCTACCAACATGCATATATATATACATAGATGAATATGTTCCCATATCTGTGGCATTAATTCCATATTAAAGTATATACATTTTAGTGTTAATAATGCACAGTATAAACTCAAGCAACAACTGCTGTGTAAAGTTACAAAAGTAAGAAGAAAGATGTATTACTCTAAATTATTTACTTTCTTGTAATCCCTCTTGAAGTTCTAGTTTTTAATCTTCTACGCAATCTTATATTTCCCACGATAATTCATCTGTAGTATAAGGATGTTCTGCTTCGTTGAAAAATAAAGAACCTTATATAACTGTGGCATCGTTTATGTAACTGGAGTTGCTGGAGCTTGCTTCTAGTATAGGACAAAGCCTAAAGAAAGTCTTATGAAATGTGCAACAGATGGTATTAGGTTGGTGCAGCTTTTGAGGTTAAAGTAATGGCAAAACCACAATGCCTGTCGCACCAACCTCATATTCTTAATAAAGAAATAAAGCTATGCCTTTAACACCTTCTTGCCAGGGATGAGTTAGAATGATTACACTTCTCCTGAGCAATGTAGGTTAAGTTCTACAAGATAGTATTTAATACCACTTAAAATTGTAACCGCAAGTTACGACATGCATAATTTTGTCAACAGTCCAAAAATTACTAACCTTTTCTAAGGTGATATATACATTTTCTTATGTATGTTCATCCTGTATAATCTGTGATATTAGTGGATGGATAAGAAATTTTAAAATGCTTATGTGTATTTCATGTCTGGAGAGTCTGTGTTAACATCTGAATTTTACTGGTACGCTGGTTTAATAAAAATTTCAAGGTATGACCTTTTTTCTGTGCTAAGGCAAACGTTTTCAAACAATATTGACAACATAGGCGTAAGTAGACAAAACAAAAAGAGTCTTCTGCTAAGCAATACCAAAATCTACCCTTGCAATACAACTGGTAAACATACAGCAAAAACGACTTCTTTTCAGCCTCTTGAAGATATTCTTAATTACATGTTTAAGCTCTCTGCATACTTCACCGTTTCATTTCTTGCCTAGACCTCGAAAAATCATCAGAGAGTAAGTGACGTTTTGCAAATCGAACATAGAAAATGAAGGCATGTTACATAAAATCAAACTTCCTTGCAGCGAACCGTTTTGGAAAGGTAATGTTCCTATCTTTCATATTAAAATACTTAACCAGTCTCTGACTTGCTGTGAAAATGCATGCTTGGCAAAAATGTCTGAGGCAGGCTTCTGAGATTTCTGAAATGACTCATACCTTCTACATATATATATATATAAACATTTATCTTGTTATTATGCTTTGATGCACTTTGCATACAACTAAAGGACAGTACTGTTTAATTTGTTAGAATAGAGAATCTGTAGCTAACTTAATGAAGCTCAACTTCCCCACTACCTACTTGTGTGACCTTGAACAAACTTCTTGCCATCTCTAAATCTTAATTTCTCTTAGCATTTTTTTGTTTAATGGAGAAAAATTATAATATGATTTATCTCCTAAGGCTATTATAAAGAATACAAGATGATTTATTGAATCTTAACAAAGTGTCCAATTGTAAGTGCTCAGTAAATGTTTGTTGAAAGGAAAAAAAGGAGAGAAGTGGAGAGAAGGAAGGGAGAAAAAAAGGAAACTGGGGCTTCAGCTTTCTAAGTTGAAGCATAACCAGAATTTGTAGAGGTTGGAGAAAGGACTGTTTGTAAGGGGTGGAATCCTAAGAAACAGTAGGCAAACACAAAATGACTATCTAAATATTTCACACTCTCATAAAAATTGCACAGCTCCACCATGAAGTTTTAGTTGCTGGACAATTAAAGATTTTAAAAGTTTGTTTTTTTCATAGAGTTTTTTTTTTTTTTTCATTTAATAAGCAGGTCTAGGAGATCCTAATTAATCTTGAAGTTGTAGAAAGTAAGCAGGAGAGGGTGGGGCTACTTTTAAAAAGAACACACCTAACACCATGATAAATTTTTCCTTTGGCGGACACAATTATAACAATATGTTTGGCATTAGTCTCCTACACCTCCTCATTACAGAACAGTGCCAAAGGATCCCCCAAACATGCAGGTACTGTTTTACTTTGCTCTGATGACAGTTGAAGTTTTGGTGCCTCCTGTTTCTTTTCAACTAGAAAGGACATTCATTCTGCCCAGCTTAAAGTTTATCTCCCTTGTACTAGAATGTGCATTCTACCATTAAATCTAAAACTGCCTTGACATGTTGTTATAATACCTCATGGATGTGGAAAGTTTATTGCAACCAAGTGCGAAACATAGAAAAAGGTGCAATCTGGCCGTTCCTTGATGTGTTTCTCTACTGCTACAACAAATCCAACTTCTGTGTAGGGAATGCGATAGCCAGTGCATTTATTGATGCCTTTCCTCTTACTATCCTTAAATTGTATTGCCACTTTTGGTTAGAAGTAATTGGGATTAGGTGCTAGTTTGTCTTCCCATATAGCTAAATTCTATAGTGAAATTACAACTATGAGAGAATGCCTAAGGATCTCATTTAATAGGAAAAAGCCAACTTTTTTAAAGACAAGTGTTATGATATTTCTATAGGACTGCAAGAGAACTCTGATATGGAACTATTGGGGCTTACTAGATGGCAAGTTCCATGCCTGGTATTTTACTTAATATATTTGATCCTCATGACAACCTTATTATTATAAGATATTACAATAGGAAAAATTAGTCTCAGAGAGTAACTTACTCAAAATCATAGAGAAAGCAGGAAGTAATTCTAGGTTTTGAATCCAGTTGGAATAAAATGTTTGAGGAATGCATTGATTCAATACTATTTTCATGGCTAAATTCCATATATCGTCAGACAAGTTTACGGCAACTGTGCTGAGCACAGCATGGTCCTAGCACTGGGAATACACCAAAAAAAAAAAAAAAAAAGACCAGACACAATCCCTGAATTCATAGAGCTCCCAATCAACTAGGAAGAAAGACATTTAAAAATTGCATTTATCAGAACAAAGATATTCCATGCATAAGTGTTCATTGATAGCCAAATGGGGAAATAAGATCTTAATCTCCAATTCTATCCTCCCTCCAAATAAGAGAAAGAGAATCATGCTGCAGGAGAAGGAAAGTCAGTCTACATAAAAATATATACTTTAAATTTTTATTACCAAATGTAGTACTGTTATAAAATATAATGTATAAAAATATAAGTGTACAGGTTAACAAACAATACTAAACCAAGCACCCATGCACCCACCCCTCTGGTTAAGAAATGCCCTTTAAGGCTCAATCTCCTCCTTGTTGATGTGTTACAAAAGTCGGTTGGTTGAAATTCTGAGATAAAAATTTGCAGAATCATGCTGTCTACTAGTAAGAATTAATAATTACTTATGCTTGGCTATAATAACATTTATATTTAACTTATATTTAAGTAATAACATATTTTACTTATTCTATTAATTACTATTCTTATAGTTTTATTTAAATTTCTTTATATTTTTATTGTTTCTAACAAAGATGTTTGAAAAGCTACAAGAGAAAAAATGTGGAAGAGTTTGTGTCAATTTTTTAAAAATATATAGATATAATAATTTAGTAAATAACTTTCTGTATCATAATACAATAAATAATTTCTTCATCTTATGAAAAATATGATTAAAAGTATTATAAAAGCATGAATTAGAAGTGGTGCCAAATAGTTCGTCTGGCTGTCACACCCTCATATCTCAGTACATGTGTAAAACTTCCAATTAAAATTGTCGTCTAGAGAATTCGCTGTGTCTGTGAAGCTCAGAGAAGTCTGTCTAGGCTGAATATTTAACTCTGAAAGCCATTGATACAGAGATGAAAATCCAAGTCATGGAGATCGTTGAAGTTACTTAAGCAGAGAGTATAGATTAGAACATGAATTGTATCTAAAACTAAGCTTTGTGGAACTCGCCTACCTAACTATCAAGTAAATGAGACTGAAATGAACTAAGAGACAAAGAAAGAGTGGACAAAGAAGTGGAAGGGGTTTCTCAGAAGATTAAGGATATAGGTATGTATTTTAGAAACAAGGGAGTGGCAACTGAGATGCTAAGTAAGATGAAGACAAAATATTATTAGACTTAGCAACAGGTAAATCATTAAGATACGAGAGCTTGTGTCCCAGTGTGCCCAGAACTGTCCTAATTGAAGCCTGCTGCCCTACTGAAAGTGTTTCAATGATGTGGCTGTTCTAGTTATCAGTAAGTTTAGCAAAGATCATTTCAGTAAAGTGATACAGACAAAAGTAGAATGGATTTAAAAATGCATAAGAAATGAGAACATGGAGGCATTAAAGTGGATACTTGTTTAAAAGAATTATGAGTATAGAAAGAAGGAGGATGGATCATGAATGGAATGAAATGTGAGGTCAAGGGACTTTTGTCTCTTAAGGAAAAGGAAATATCCAGCCTAGCAGGAGAGGTTGAAGAGATTCAAGTGAGGAGTAGTATGCAAAGGTTAAGACTTCTGAAAGGTGGCAGAGAGCAGGATCCTGAGTAGGAGAGCAAGGCAGGGACTTAAAGGGCAGGAAGGACACATGAACAGCTGCAATGGGAGAGGAAGCGCGAAGGGAGAGCAATTATTATACTAGTAGTTGTGGATGTTTGCCAATGGAAAGTTAAGTTAAGGTAATTCCAATCTTTTAACATATTTTCTTTGAAGGAAGAGGTTAGAATATTTACTGAGAATGAGAAGGTGTGGGGGCTGCATTATGTGTTGAAGAGAGTAAAGAAGGTGTGAAAAACTAATGTGGGAGTATGAACAGAATAAAATCCTGTAATAGAATTGCTTGACAGCATTCAGAGCATAGTTGAGAGAGATGACCATTACTTTATAAGGATACCAATTTGTACATTGTATGATTTGCTCCAGTCAACTATCTTATAATTTCTTTTTTGAAAGTGCTTTTATAGTCTGCTTTGCCACGTGGGAAAAAAATCAGTTCCATACTTTAGTCACATTTCATGTTTAACCTGATGCCATATTTTTCAGCTTGATTACAAACCTTATTTACCAGCCTTAGCTTCACATGACCTTTGGCTATTTCTATAAAATGTTATTTTTTAGTATATGATGATTTGCTTTCATTTGGAACATTTGTAAGGATGTGTTCAGATTCTTAAGGTGACACCACTCACAAATCTCAGATACCCTTTGAGCCACAATAAAATCATTGGAATTATTGGAATGAGAGTTTCAATTTCTAAAATGAGTATGTGTCCCATACCCATATATATTGTCATTTTTAGTGCAACCTCCTTTTGGAGAGTCTTTGGCACTTAAAGATGCATAATAAAGTAATAGGAATAGTGGTAGGTGGAAAATAGCTATGGGAATGGAGTGACAGTCAAAATTTTCATTGCAGTAACAAAGGAACAAATTATAAAAGTCCTATTTAAAAGTGTTCCTAATAATCAATAAGTCACAGTAAACAAAGTGCTTTTCATAGGTTATAATTGATTAAATTCTCAAAAATAACTCTGTGAAACAGGTATTATGATTCCCCTGTCACACAGTGTTTAACTGAAGTTAGAGAATTGAAATTAAGACTCATGACTCAGATAGCCAAGTGAATGCAAAACCCAAAATCCAAACCTCAGCCCTTTATTATTTAAAACAATATCCTTTAAATTTTACCATGCTTTTTTCGTGGATAGCATACATTTTGATGATAATTTAAAATTAGCGATTAGGAAAATATTTTGTGTGGTTGTTTTGTTATGAAATTTAAAGTCTGTTTAAAACTTTTCTTTAATATTTACTTGGTTGACCATCCATTGAAGCCATGAAATGCCTACAAACACTTTAATACTAATTAATACAGACTGGTGTTTGTGTCATAAAGCTTTTTTATTCTTATAGTATTTTGAAACTTGTTTCCATGATTACAGCTCTCTTGTTAGATTACTTTTTGTCCCAATTATGCAAAATCGCTTAGATTTAAGCAAAAATAAAAATACTATCGCATTGTCTTCGTCTCTCAAACTATATGTTTTAAAACCTAGTGCATAAAATAATATAAAAAGGTTGTTAAAATTCAGATCCCAGGCATAAAATGACAGAAAGAAATTTTTAAAATTCAGATCCCAGGGTACCAGGCGAGAAATGATTCTTTAACGAGCCTCGAATGGGTACCAGGAAGTCAGCTTCTAAGCATCCTGATTGATTTGATGCAGGTGATCCTCAGACCACACGTTGAGAAATACTGCTCTTGAATTTTTATTTTTATTTTTAATACGTATTCTTTACTTTTGGATGCAACTTAGTTCTATAGCAAACCATATTATTCAGTAATAGTAATTATAGAACTGAAATTTAGATTTCTTAACTATTTTCAGGTGATTCTTGTCTTTAAAAACTATTTATGATACAATTACTTTAGGATCTCTGGCTTCTACTTTTAAGAGAGAATCAGAAGAGAATTATTTTGAATTGAGAAATAGTCAACATATATATATATATATATATTTTTTTTTTTTTTTTTTTTGAGACGGAGTCTCACTCTGTCGCCCAGGCTGGAGTGCAGTGGCCGGATTCAGCTCACTGCATAAACATTAAAACATATTTATTCTTATTAGTGGTTAGTGAAATGCAAATTAAAACTTAATTGAGATACATTTTTTGACCTCGGATTGGCAAAAAATAAATAGCCTAATATTATCTAGCTCTGGCAAGAGTGTGAGGAAATCACAAACTGCAAATTCATTACTCATGGGAATGTGCATTATTGCAATATGTTTAGAAAGATTTTGTTAGAAATGTAGTGATAGCTATTGGAATTAAAACTGCACTTTCCTTTGACAAGATATGTTTATATAATCATACGCACAAAAATAAGATTTTCTACCATTATAGGTACAATACTGGTTTCTTAAAACATTTTGAATGGGCAAAACAACAGCAATAATCAAAGAAAACATTTTAATCAAAAGAATTGCTGAATAAATTGTGGATTTAAAAGTTATACATCTATTTAAAAAGAATAAGTTAGATATAGTGAATTTTTGGATGAATGTTTATGACATATTTTAAGTAAAACAAAATTAGGTTACAGAGCAATTTGTGTAATGAGCTTCATTTTTCATAAAATGACAAGAAACCTTTAAATATTTTTACAAACTCTAGCTCCTGTGTTGTCCAACATGGTAGCTATAAGACACACGTGGATAATTAAATTTACATTAACTAAAATTGAATAAATATTTATAAATTATAACATCACTTTTTACCCTATAAATATATACAACTATAATTTGTCAATTTACAGTTTAAAAATAAAAAATAAATTATTTTGTAAAGCTAAATACAATAGAAAATATAACTCCCCAGTCTCATTTAGCTACGTTTTCAGTGCTTGATAATCACATATGATTAATGATACCTTACTGAGTGGCAGGAACAGAACGTTTCCACTGCCATATAAATTTCTCGGACAGAGCTGCCCTAGAAGATTCTAGAAGGTTACACACTGAATTCATGGAGATGAGGAGGGGGAGAAGATTATTAGCATTATATTTTACATTGCATATCATTGACTTGTTAAAAATATGACTTCTTACTGATAGAATTTTTAAATCCAATTAAGTAAAAACTAAATAAGATATTTTGTTTACTTTATTCATTTGGGGTGTGTTTTTAAAAGCCTCCACAGTGTTCATTAAAACAATGTATACTACTTTTTGTGATTAAATTTTTAGCAATTCACTCAAGGTCTACTCTAAAGTTGAATTTGCAGTCTTTTTAAAGTGACAGGACATGCATATGACAGAGTATTGACATTAGAAACAGTTGGAGGACAAGAAAATATATAATCAAATTCTAACCTTTTCTTCTAGACTTGACTTTCTTCTTTCTCTGTGTCTCATGTAGCCAAGGACAGAGTTTTGCAAACTATAAGCACCCAATATTTTTTTCTGAGTTTTCATGTTGTCATTTAGTTGACAAAAGATAATTGGGCTCATATGTCTTATTTTTTCTTTCAAAAATGCTAATGGAAAGCATAACTTGAGGGCATTTATTTTTGCTATTCTGTTCTTCACTTTCATTGTCTTCCTAGCTAATCGTTTAACAGATATTTATGAACAAGTGCTCCCTACAAATGTAGATTAATGAGTACGAAAGATAAAATGATGCATTCAGAAAAGGGCCCTGCCCCTAGTAATTTGCTGTTGCCTCCTGACCAAAGGATTCCCAACAAGGAATCTCCATCCACTGACATTGCTTCTACATGACATGGATCAGTGCATTCTGTCTGTGAAACTTTTTCCATTTTGAAGCACAACGCAGTATATGTAGGAATGGAAAGTTAGCTGTGATGCTGGAGTTTAACCACTTCTTTATTACATTCATTCATCGAAAACAGAAAATGTGTATTGCCACAAAGGAAAGGACATGTATGTTGAGATTTGAGTATATCTAATACTAATGCGCAATTCCTGTGCAGAATCAGCCCTTTTTTTTTTTTTTTTTTTTGGAGCAGGTGAAAACCAAAGGACAATTGTTCTATTGGATTTGTGTGAGAAACAGCCAACAAACCCTCAGCTGGTATCCATGCTAGACAGAAGAGGAAAACAAACAAATTTCATTTCATTTTGCAATCATCGTATGTGGTTTTTTAATAGAAAACAAACTCATGAAACTCACAGAGTCCAATTTTATGCACATTGCTGTTTGAGTTACTATAACCACTGGTGAACTTAGAGTAGTCTTCTGGAGTTTGCTTGTCTAAATATTGATCTAGTGCGATTTGTTGGTTGCTTGTCCATTTAAAGTAGATTGTACAAAGTGTAAGGTGTGAAGGTTGATGTGGACGAGGATCTGTGAATTAGTTGCAGTGTATGCCAGTAGGGGCTGTTAGTGGTTTTGTTTCTTTTGAATTCCTGCATGCTGATTTAGAGCAAGTTAAAATGAGGATATTTTCCAAATACAAGACTATTAATAATAATAATAATAACCCTGCCCATACAGTTTCTATACTGAAATGAGAATTCCAGAAAAGGACCTATTGAAATCATCTCCTAAACTCTATGATTAATACCCAAATCTGCTCCAAATCCTGTATCAAGGGCTATTTATTCCAAATCTGGAGGCTCTCTTCCATCTTAAAATCTAAATCCAGTCCTACTCTTAGTAGGAGAAACTTTGTATCTTTATTTCTTAGTAACAAAACAATCTCTTTGTTTTTTGTGATCTAAGCTCTTTCCTTTAATGAAGACACTATTTGTACCTCAATCTAATAATGAAGTATCTGTCCAATGCTGATTCTTCTATCTTTTGCTCAAATTCCTATCATGATACTCTGTTCCTGATACTCTCCTATAATAGTTTTTCCATCCATTAGAAAGAACTCTCAAGATTTTCTAAAGGAGGGACTCCTAAGCTATACCTTCTAAATACAAAGCACGGCTGGGCGCGGTGGCTCATGCCTGTAATCCCAGCACTTTGGGAGGCGGGGGGATCACCAGGTCAGGAGATCGAGACCATCCTGGCTAACACCGTGAAACCCCTTCTCTACTAAAAAAATAAAATAAAAAATAAAAAAAAATAAAATAAAATTTAGCCGGGCGTGGTGGCAGGAGCCTGTAGTCTCAGCTACACGGGAGGCTGAGACAGAAGAATGGCGTGAACCTGTGGGGCGGAGCTTGCAGTGAGCTGATATCGCGCCACTGCACTCCAGCCTGGGCGACCGAGAGAGACTCCGTCTCAAAAAAAAAAAAAGAAAGAAAGAAAAAAGCAAAGAAAATACAAAGCACTTAGAAGTAATTGTACTTAGAATGTAAGGGCTAGAGTTTAGGTTGCTACGTTTTTAAAAATGTTCACAGGCTATTGCCTACTGCTATGACTTTCCCAATGGGTAGTCCATCTTATCTTTAGCTTCCATTCCGCCTTTGTCTGATCTATTTATCAACTAACTGAGCTCTTATGATATAAAAATTAAGATTGTACCTTTAAGGCAGAAACATCAGAAAAACCAGTATTATTTATTTGCAATGTACACTTCTAAAAGTATTACGGTGAAAAACAAGTATGTGTCTCTATTTTGGTCTTTTATTTTTGGTGTTATTCAAAAATGAGTAGGGGAAAGAGAGCATATAAGAAAAATAGTTTTAAAATAGCATACGAAACTTGCTGAAATCCTTAAATAGAGGTTCACTAACTTTACTATACATAAAAATTACTTGAAATTATTTGAAGAGTTTATTAATTAAATATATAACATATATTTATATACAGATATATTATATATATATTATATACAGATACACACATACTTACACACCTGCACTTTGGGTTCTATATGACTAGGTGGTTCTGGAGGGATGCCCAGGAACCTGCATGATTAATAATGACAACAGGTACAGAAAGTCTTTGGATCATCTCTTGAGAAATAATGGCCTAAACCAGTTAACACTGTGCATCTTAGTTTTCATTCTGATATTTAAAATTATTCTTATTTTTAAACTTTCTGCGTGACAAGTGTGGGTGAGATACATGATCATTAAAAACCAGTAGTAGTTGACTTTCAGCAAGTCTGAATATAATGTGATTATTCTTTTTTATTTTATATTCTTTCAGGAAGCTATGTGTCTTGATTTCCTTTAAAATAAATGATGTACTTATTTTTTAATTATATATGATACAGAACAATTAATACTTGGCTATTAATTGGTTAATAGTCATTTGGTTGGCTGTGGCTGGGACACCACCACCACCTGGTGGCAATAGATACAAATTGCAAGTTTAGTTTTTGACCATTGATACACCATGGTTGTGAAGTGCCACCTACAGAGGTTCTGCTATAAGCCATTCTATCGAGACAAAAGGTATTTGGAAGAAGTCTAAAAATTAATTTTTCAGTTTAGAATCTTTTCTGTAGGGGGATCTGCTATCGTCTTAGCCCTATATGTAAGCACTAGCCTTCTGCTCTTTGTTTCAGCATATTAAATTTACAGTTTTAAAGTTTTTTTTTTTTTTCAAGATAACAACAACAACAACAAATCAAGGTTGAAAAGTGAAACGAACAGTGTTGATATAATTCTCTTCCTTTTTCCAGTGGAGATGTTATTTATTATTCTTTTAGCCTCAAGGAATTCTTGCTCTTTGTTATATTTTGGTGCCATTGACAATAGCCTTATTGGTTTGACTTTTTAAAAAGAGCTACAGAAACACTATATTCTGGAAAGAATAATATATTAGGCCTGCCAAATTTGGCCGTGTACACTGTGGAATGTGTATGTACACGACCAGTAGAATGATCTTTTCCAAAGTCTGATACTACTACTCTCTCTCGTATCTTTGCATTTATGTTAACAATACCAGTGGAAGAAGAAAATCTGTAGAAGGAGACAATCATGTGAAAGTCCTTACCCCAAAAGTAATAGTTACTCTTGCTTTTTATTTCGATATACTATAAATGTTGACATACATTTTGTGGAAAAGTATTTGAATAATTTCAAGGAAACCAACAGGACAAAAAAGTAATTGTAGCATAAAAGTGAAGTGTGGAATGAAAGGCTTGCCTTATATTTGGTGGAATACATGGAAATTATTTTATGATTTTAAGCATATGGCCCTGGCCAAAACTGCACTTCATCTCATGCCTTTAATTTCATTAATACTTAACAAATTTACTTATTGGAGAGACTTAGCATTAGAATAGCCTTGGGGACACATAGCATATTTGAACTAGTTAAATTTGAACTACTGAGCAAGACTGCAATGTGTAGGAGAAATACAACATCTGATTAAGGGATTACCTGGAGAAGGAAAATACTATAAAATAGCAAGGATAGAAGAGCTAACTGCAAATTTTGACGATTCCTCATTTTTGCTCAAAGCCAGTTTCTGATTTCGGCTCTCAGTCATATCTTTCTTTCCATGTTGTGCCTCTCACCCTTTCTTATGCCTAATGTGTGCTTTGAAAAAGCCATATTTGGGAGCATCTAAGCTTGTAATTAATTTTCCTGTCCCTGTGCGTAATAATACATATAAAGTGCTCAGAAATTCATTGCAGTGCTCACATTTATTCTCTGTAGAAAGGAACTTAATGCTTCCTAATGCCTGCCCAATTTACTTGACAAGAATATTACAATGCCAAAGAGAATATCTAAGTTCTTTTAGTTATTTGAAGCAAAGTATTCAAAATATTTTCATCTACCAATAAAAATATTAGT
The DNA here is from genome assembly GCF_037993035.2 of Macaca fascicularis. NCBI lineage: Eukaryota > Metazoa > Chordata > Mammalia > Primates > Cercopithecidae > Macaca > Macaca fascicularis. The sequence continues at coordinate 95,359,981 of NC_088385.1, forward strand.
CTACCTGGAGATGTGTGGGTAAATATTTTAATTTTTTAAAGAGAAATTAATCATTTCCATTTGTGAGACAGAAATTCAAGTGAAACAAGATTACATTAAATGCCACATTTAGAGTCCAGGAAACAAATAACAAAGGAATGTTCACACCTAATCACGCTTAAGTGAAAATAATATTACAGATTCTATTTCTGTGGAGTCATAGAAAGCCTATTTTGTTCTTTTAAGTGCATTCCCTAAGGAGTATCCTTGGGAAAACCTGGAACAAACCTTCTCCCACCATTGTATTTTGGATGTATACAGAAAGGAGTAAACAAATGAAGATCTCCCTCTTTTTCTAAACTCTTTTTAGTTGCTGACGGAACTCTGTGGTTACTGAGTTGATAAACACATTGATAAAGGTTTTAACAGGAGTTGTCCCTGTTTAAACCCTGTGTCTCTCATGATATGGTTGTGGTGTAATGTGGTGCCTAGCCCTGAGATATCCTAAGTCATCGGAGTGAATGGATGACTCTCTGCATGTCATGTCCTACAGGTTTGGATGATAACCACCAGCATTCCAAGGCTGCAGTTTAATATGAAACAGATCTATGAATACCCAGCTAGGTATATAATCCTCTGTGGGCAAAATTTATGTTCACTTCAGGAGAATAAAAATCTAGAAACACAAAGAGACACATACACATGCATGCAAACTCACACACACGCACACAAAGTAATGAGGAAAAGACATGTAAGAATCACGAAAGTTTTATTTTTTGTCTCTGTTTAGATATAGCAGCTAACATACCAACATTCATGGCCATTGTTTCTTTTACTTAAAAGGTCATTGGATGTCCAAAGTTGCTAACAATGGGCTTTAAGGCAACATGGTTGATGTACAAGCTAATTAACACATTTTCAAAGAACTGAATATCCATAAGACATATAGCAAGAAGCTAATTTTGTAGTGTCTGAAATAATGTAAAACCAATGTAAACACACACAGTAATACATTATTCTTGCATGTACCAAAGAGGAGGAATGAGTTAACCACCGTACCAAAGTGATAATAAGCAGTCCAAAAATGTAATAAGCAAATTTTGTATGCAGTCTGTTTTAATGAGTGCTTTATGGAATTGAAATAACAAATAGGAATCATTTTCTAATGTAAGATATTTATAATGTACTTCAAGGAACAAACTAAACATGCAGAAAGCATTTTGAAAATAATCACCAAATAATGTGGACTTTTTCCTTGCTACCAATACATTCAAGTTTCCCAATCTTAAAAATAAAAACTATATCTTCTTTTGACACCATAAACACCTCAGGTTATTGGAAAAAGGCGCATGCTAAAACAGAATTTAGCCTGATTAAAACAAAATTCTTAAGGTACTTCTTTTTTTCTCATATTAGTTTTCAGAAGTTTGACTCCTATAGTTAAGCAACGTCCTTCAATGCAAATATCACAATGGCTAAGAGATTCATTACGTACATACACACACATACATTTACTTTTATTTATTTTATTGTGTTGATTCATGTGCAACTAACTATAATGGTGTTACAGCAGGTCCTGTTGAGTAATCTCCAGTTTTTTCTCACTAAAGAATTAGTAGTTAGATAGAAGAAATGAGTTCTAATGTATGATAGCAGACTAGGGTGACTATAGTTAGCAAAAACATATTGTATATTTCAAACTAGCTAGAAGAGAGGACTTGAAATGTTACCAACACACAGAAATGATAAATATTAAAGGTGATGAATACCCCAAATGCCCTGACTTGATCATTACACATTCTATGCATGTCACCAAATACATGTGCCCCATAAATATGTAAAATATTATGTATCAATAAATTAAAATATAGACTCTCCCATAAGTAAAAAAAGAATTGGTGAGAATCCTGAAGCACTGATGCACTATTACCTTGACCTGACCTGAAGTCAAGGTAATAGTCTGTGTCCCGGGTCTGGTCTGTATTATTTTCTCACTCTCTCCGAATACACATGCTGTTTGTGCTGTTATGTCCACATCTTACTTTTCCGTTTTACTTCTAAAAGTGCTTGTGTGCGTTTATAAGCACAGATGCTAAGACATGTATCTTCATCAACTGATTTTAATGAATACTTTGCTTTCTTTTTAGGATCTTTGCAAAATAGTAGTTCCATTTTCTAAATACGGTGACTGACTCTAGCTTATTATTTCTGAAGCCTAACTGTTCCTTGATGCTTTCTTTTTAATAGCTCTGTTCTTCCTCCCAGATCACTATTCTCCATTATCCTGCCCTTCCACATGGCAAACTGAGAACGGGCATTTATTTAAACATATTTAATATCATTTCTTTAAACAACAGAAATATCACTTCTCATATGGAATAGATGGAGCAAAAGAATATGGCCAGCAGGAGCAGGAAATAACACATCACATATCAAAGAAGTCCATCTGGGAAATATATCAAAATAGCCATGCACTTTTATTGAAATTTCAAGACAAAAATATAACATGGAACCCCAGCTTTTCTCTCATGTCTGTACATTTGTTTAACTATAGCATGTGCCTATAGAGGTAAGCCTGGGAATAAAAGTAAAGAGTTTTCTTTGTTGTTGTTGTTTTTTATTGCTATTGTTGCTTTTAATATTAAGCAGCTTAGTCATATCTCAGAAAGAGAAATCTAGGTAATAAGCCAGGAAGAAGCTTGGTATTAAAGGATGCAATCTAGCACACTGCTATATTCACAGAAGACAGAGCAGTCTGGAAGTGTCTGCTAGCACCCGATATACTGCACTACCAATAGAAATGGGAAAGGAATTAACATGTTTAAATGCTTACAAGCGAAGCACCATGAAGCAGTCATCATTACCTTTCAACCCAACTGCCACTTCCCCCCCAGTTTTTCTTTTGCCCTCCCCAAATAAAGAAGAAAAATGCTTAATATTCATTTATCCAGCTTTGCCTCCAACCCAGACATAGTTATGTAACCAAGTGAAGGCTATTGGTGTCAGAAGGGAAGCTACTGGCCATCTGGGAAGGATTCTCCCTGATGAGAGACATTCAAAGATAAATGCTTACAATTCTGCTTTGGACACTGTTATAAAAGGCTGTTATACCCGGAGCTACTGCAGTCAAGGGAATCACAAAGAAATTGACCTACATCTCTGATGCCATCTAGCACTTGCACCAACCCAGGGAATCCCTGCCTCTGTATTTATTGTTCTCAGAGAAAAATAAACTCCTTGAGTTGAAGTCATTTTCTGTTTAGAATTTTCTTTCTGGCGGTCATATGCATGCTAACTGAACAACATTGTGCCAGGTACTCGTGATATGATCCCTTTTGATGCTTATAATCATCCTGTTAGCCAAGCATTTTTCTTTTATTTTAGAGATGAGGATATTGAGGCTTAAAAAGATGGAGGTCCAAAGTTCCAGTGTCCAGTGTCCAAAGTTCTTATGAACAGAAGCCAGAGTTTGAATCCCTGCGCCTGTGCCTGGAGCACCTGTGCAACTCCACTTCCTCATTTTTTGCCATTCTATCCAATTACACTGCCTCTCTGTACAGCAAATATTGACTGACTGAGTTAGTATTTGAATCTGGCAAGGAGAGTGTAGGCAGGTGTGTCGGTTCTGAGACCATGGAAAGCATTATAAGAAGTAAGGATTGATCACAAAGACAATTTTTGTTGCAAGACATTCAAAAAACTGAGAATAGTTTTAGATATATTTCTTTTAGGGTAAGAGGGCTGAGGCATATGTATTCTCAGTTATAATTAAATGTGGTTTCACAAATGGCAACTTAGCTTTGCAAATATTATTTGGAGACTACGTGACTGCCAGACTTTCCATCATGCTTTCCATCTTCATTAGGGCTCTCTTGCCTGGTCCTCAATCCTCTAGTTTCCCACAAGTTCCACTTTGACTGGAATGATTTTGAAATCTGCCTCTAGTAAACGCTGAATGTTTTCAAGTCCTCCCAATTTGAAATTCCACAGAATCCCTGCAAAATGGGAGAGAGAGTATGAAAGAAGGGCAGAGGATATAATATTTCTTTTTCAATACTGGTTGAATTTTTGAAGGGATTTGTTTCAGCAAATTCTCAGATCTTGGCAAGTAACATTGGTTTATTTGTGTGTAATAGTGCTTTTCTAGATGAAATTTTGGAAGATGTAAGATTTTCCTGGTGGTTTCTCCTTCTCTTTGCTCTCCTAAATGAGGGGACCACTCTCTCATTAGCCTGAACATTGAAAATTTCAAAATGCCTATTGGGCCTCTTTTATTTGCACCAGTCATATTCTTACTGCATAGAAGTCCTCCTTTGGACATTTTTGTTTTCTCCCCCTTTCTTCCTAAACCTTATCTATAACACCCTCTTGGTAAACTAATTTGAACTAATGTGTTATTGGTGATTCAAATATAAATTATTAGATCATGTACATGTGCAAAGTTACACATTCACAAGGCCTTACTCCACAGTAATAACTTCCTTGTTTTGGAAATTTCAGCCCACGTCAGAGAGTTTCTCTAAGGGAGCCAAGATGATGCCACATGGACATTGCCTTCTATATCAGCCAGCCCTAGAGTTTGGCAGTGTGTCCAGGAGGCTTAAAACAAAAACTGGGAAGTGAACAGGAAAATGTATTACTCTAGTGTATTCTTTAATAAGAAATAGAATCTTGGGAAAACATTGGCTTAAGAAAGGCTTTATAAACTAAGCTAGCCACTGTTAATTTCCTAAACTCCCTAAATTAACACTAAAAGCAACCAGAGTGGAAAAACAAATAAAATCCAATTCTCACTGTTTCTAGACCAAGTCCCTAATATCTGTTAACTGGAAGTATTGAAGTAATTTAGTGGTCTCTCCACTTTTACACTTACTGGTACACACCTCTTCTCAGTCAAGTCTCAAAATAGCAGCCTGAATTATCTATACCTCCGAAAATGAAATGAAATCAAGACAGGCCTCTGCTCAAAATCCTTCAATGGTTCTCCTGCTCAATCAGGATAAAGGACAAATTTCTGACAATGGCTTCAGCACCTTCATTCACTCTCACCCAATTCCTTCTGCATCCCCGTCTTCTAGTCTCTTCTGTTACTCCAGTCACACTGGCTTCTGTTCACAGAAATATCAGGCACACTCCTGACTCAGCCCTTAGTTACTTCCCTTGTTCAACAGCTGTCTTCTCAGTGAAGGCCCCGTAATCACCCTATTTAAAATGTCAAAACTCCCATTGACCAAATGTCCCTCCCCAACACTCTGTCCCCCTTCCCTGCTTCATTTTTCTCCAGAGCATTCCATGGCAAATATCACATACTGTACATTTCACTTGTTTATTTATTGTTGTCTTCCTGTTGTGTTGCCCAGACCCCTGACTAGAATACAGCTCTGTGAGGGGAGAAGGGTTTATTTATTTATTTATTTAAATGCTGTATCTACAGTACCTGTTACATATTAAATCTTTAATAACTATTTGTAAAATGAATAAACCTTCCACCTGCCTAATTAGTCAGGTGGAACAATTTATAGTTGTAAAACTACAATATTGCCCAGTTCTAAATAACTTAAGCAGAGAAGTAATTTATTGAAATGAGATTTGAAGGCTAAACAACCAGACTCAGAAAACTCCTGAGGCTGAAAAACTTCTCAGGAATTAAAGGAGCTGGGCAGCAGGACACCTAGGCATTGTCTGGGGGCATCTTCGCCCGGGATGATCCCCATTCATCTTCAGCTAAGGACATGCCCAAGGTTTCTGCCCTTTATCCTCATCACCATGAGCAATTTCTAAGTGAACCTGCATCTTTGCACATTTCCTCTAGAGCTGGTGTGTCTGTGCCAGGCCTAGGTCATGTGCCAACAATCCAACCATTAATGGCCAGGGGTCAGCTGCCAAGGGAAAGGCTGAGTTCCGCTCCCCACCAAAATGTAAATAATGAGGGATTCTTTGACATATGAACAGGTTTAGATCATGAGCAGTCAAAAAACAAAACACATACCAACATGCACCTAATTTTAACCTATAATTATACATAAAACATGCCTTTTATTTGCTTTATTTTGTTTTTCTAGTTAATTGATATTAAATTTTCCTAGTGATACAAAATAGGTATATGAGCTCACTTAATGACTTTTGCTAGAGAAAATTAATACTAAGCCATATCAAGGTCATAAAAGTTTTAGCCAGACCTCTATTTTTCCCTTGACACAGCTTATAATTTGTAGTCTGTCTCTGTATTTACTCATTAGAAGAAGAAGTCAGTGAATTGAGGACCTTCAATGACCTATATGATCTCTTCAGAGTAAACTTTTATGCAAAGGCTAAGAAGATATCTTCCATGTTCACTAAATTAGCATCATAAAATGAACAGAATCAATGGAAAGCAGATGCTCATCTGACTAAATCATTACTCATTCTATTCCCCACAGTGAAACAGTCACGCATAGTATTGAACTAGAGTTCAGATTTATTGCACAAGTACTTTTATTTGGTGTGGGAGTGTTCCAAAGATGAACGCAACAAGACCTCCCATCCTACAGGTCCTTTTTCAATATGACTTCTCTATTGATCTCATCAGACTCACTCTGAGTCTGAACTGGCCCTGGTGACTTGCCTTAACTCATAGAATGTTGTAGAGGGGACATATATAACTCTCAAGCCTAGTCCTTAAGATGCTGTGCAGTTCCTTGTCTTGACCTGTCTCAGAAGCCAGCTACCATGTAAGGAAGTCTGGGTTATGCACTTGGGGAAGTAACATGGGGAGAAAGGCCCTGAAGGATGAGAGGCACCACACACAGAAGTCAGCATCAACTGCCATACAGTGTGAGTGGGGCCATCTTGGTGTTCCATCCCCATTTGAGCTACCAGTGGAATTCAGTTACATGATCAGCTCAGTTGATACCTTGGGGAGTAGAAGAACCAACTCTGAGCCCAGCCCATGTGAAAAATCATAACAAATAATAAATTGTAGTCTCAAGCCAATATGTTTTGGAATGGCTGGTTATACAACAATACATAGCAGAAATATTTAGAACACAAAACTTTTATGAATTTAATGACATTAAACTTTTTTTGAAAAACCATTAGGAAATATCTACCTTCCTTTGGGCTAAGGAAGAATGCAGTAGGTAAAAATTGTCTGGCTCCAGTTGAGCTATACTTATCAACACATCCCAAGCCGTTTCTATCCCAGTTCCAACATCCTGGGCAGGAATGATATCATCTACTTCCCCCAAGGTCCATAGGAACTTATATGACCAGTAGATCCTTCTCTAATATCTGAAGACGTCTTTTAGCTTCTGTGATGAATCAATGCTCTAACAGAATAGGAAGACAGGACTGCTTTCTGACGATGTAGATGTTTTGACCAACCTTAAGAGATACTGATTCCCTTCCTCTCAACCTGCAAGCATCCCTCTCCTTCCACTCCTTCACTCTACAATGGAATCTTTTAATTATGTATATAGTGAGAATTTTAGTCTAATTAGACGGGGTATGCATGGCAACAGTAGGATGATGGAGAAGAGATTTGGGCATAAATGATTCTATCACGTTGGAAGTATTTTGTTTTTTAAACATTATACTTTGTAGCAAACTTCACAACAGGCCCAAATTTCAGACTATTCCAGGTATCCATTTCAATGAAGTTTGGATATCAGACATTTAATTTAGATTCAGTCAATATTACAATAAAATAATAATAGTTATTATTCTTTATTTTTTAAAAATTCTTTTGAGTTACTTAAAATATTTAGTCTCTGATGTTTTGCTATATTTCTTTTTTGTTTGTTTGTTTCTATTGTGATCAAAACACTTAACATGAGATCTATCTTCTTTACTGTATTTCTTAAAGAAAATTTTTTATCCATTGTTTCCAGAACATTTCTGGTGTAGCTACACTTTCAAAGATCTTTGTTAAAGCTCCCAATAGTTATGTTAAAGAGACAAACTTAAGTAAAATTACACATTTCAGTGAGGCAGTTTTTTAGAAATTGAACTATGATCTTCATAGTAAGTTTTTGCTTATGTACCTAAATGATGTTAAGAAACAGACTGTTATTGCACCAGTTCTAGGATAGGCAATTGGAAAAATACGTTAGAAATATTAGATGTGGTTCCTTCCATAAAAGAGTTAACATTCCATTCAAAGGAGAAAAGCCTTAAACAAGATATGATGACTGTTAAGAATAAGAAAGTGCCTGGGTTCAGGCTCCACTCTACCACTTTAGGCAAGTACTACTCAGTGCCTCAGTTTCCTCCTCTGTAAAACGAGGTAATACTATTACTTATACATAGATAATCCATGTAGAGTACATAGGGGCATAATAAATATTCATTTATGTAAACCCTTATTGCTGTCAGATACTCTCATGCCACTGAGAAGTGTATGCCTCCTTGGTCATGTTGTTTTGGCTCAGTATTCTATATCTCACTGTCCACATCTGTGAAAAGGCATGTTTCTCATAATATTCTTCAGTGCTGAAATTCAGTTTTATATATATCAATTTTAGAATAAAACAAAGAATTACATGGTAAAATTTTTGGCATGACTTGTGATCCTTATCATTACAATAATTAACGTTTTAAAATCATGTAAACATAAAGATGCTTTCTTTTAAAATAATTTTGTTTTCTACCTTTAAAATTAAAAATGTTATTAAAAACCTTAAAAACAGAAGGAATTGGAACTTTTGTTCATTTAATTTATGTTGTCATTAAATCTGGATGTCATTAATTAACTTCTAAATATATCAAGATCAATGATTGTACTGATAGTTCAATCAGTAATGTAGCTATTTGCTTGTTTAACTAACAGGGTTTTTATTTCTCTTGATTAAGGCACCTATTACATTTAAACTTCATTTTTTGAGAACATAAAATGAACTAAGTATTTCATTCTTCGTTCTCCAAAATACTAGTTTTTGTTTTGTCTTATGTTAGTATATTAGATGAACTTGGTGAAGCCATCAGTCATCAGTGAAATGAAAGTCTTAAAAACTAACCCATCAAAACAGTTATATATGCCTAAGAGCTTATTGGTAGAAGTTAATCAGTAGCAAACTCATCTTAAAGGAGGAGTTATAAGTTTACATACTTTATTAAGGTAGAAGTTAATCAGTGGCAAACTCATCTTAAAAAAGGAGTTATAAGTTTACATACTTTATTAATTATATATCATTAAGAAGTTGTTTTTCTATACTTGCCGGGGTTTTTTGTGTGTGTGTGTTATTAATCCTGGTTCTATTAAAGGAATAAGCATTTCCTCCCAGTGCCTGTTTTGTTACAAATATGTTAAACTGAACAAAGGGTCACTGTTGTTAATAACCATTTGATAAAAAGGTTTCATTTATTTTTTACTCAACATTGTTTGCTTTTAGAAGATGAATAATCTACCTTCCCTGATAACTGAGCAATCTGAAGAATGGGGAGGGGGAGGTGGGTAATTTTTTTTTAGTCTTGTCTCCAAATGTAACAATAATGTGTTGCCATTGTAATTTACCAAAGAAATTTTCAGAAAACAATTTGACCAAATAACAGGTTGATGAATTAACAACTCTTGTGAGCTCAGGGCCACAGAGGTTTACAGTCTGCCACTCTAAATTAAAAGCATAAAAGACTGTCGTTGAAGATTTTCTCTACTGGTAAGTGGCCCAATCAAATTTTGTCACATCACTGATATGTTTTTATCATGTGTTTTGGAAAAAGAATTATTAAAAACTATATATAATTAATTGAGACATATTATATTAAAATTAAAATTAAAACGTTTTCTATAAAAAACTATAGTTCTTTACAACATAGTGCAAAATATCTACCTATCTTTTGAAAAAAGCAAGCAAACACAAAGTAAATCTTTGGGGAAAAAGTTAAAAATATTATTTATGGAAGTCAAGCATTTTTTTGTCCAAAAAGCCCTAGGACAGAAGCTTTATATTCCCACAATTTAAACTGTTACCTACAAAAAAGAACTACTTTAAATAGCATAGTACTTTATGCATTAGTATTATTAGTATATATGAGTATTATTAGTAGCATTTTTTGCTATTTTTGGATAACAAAACCTATGAAAATATCTGTGACCAGTAAAATCTGGACATCTTTTAAGTGATGGAACAGTAACTTTAAAATCCTTCTGAAATTTATGATTAAAATGAACTATGTTTCTTAAAGGTATGATGGACTATAAGATGAGACAAGACTTTAAAATGTTTGAGTTACTAACAGTCTGTTCTCTAATTCCAGTTCTTAGAGCTGTGCTGAAATAACAGCATATCCATTTTATAGTATGCAAGGAAACAAAAATAAACTAATGTAACCATATTTTATTTACTTAGACTGTATTTAAGTGCATCCATGCTAAGATATTATTCATTAGGTAAATATTTGAAAAAATATATTAATTAAGATAGGGGAAAATAATCCGATTATAATAATCTAAAACATCTTTAAAAATGCTTGAGTTTTCATAGAAAGTAAAGGCATTTTCTAATTTCCTCAATAAGCAAAAAAGAAAAAGAAAAAAATTAGCATTCAGATCAATATATGTTCCATACATGAGAAAATTATGATATCAGTTCTTGCTGAAGAATAATTTTTCTATTAAATTATTTTTTAGATTATTTCAATTTGCTGGGCTTTTTGAACGGCTTTTCTGGTCCAACTTTTCGGAAACATTTCCCTTACTTTACTGGAGTAAAGTTCAGCTCATGTCTGTCTTGAATGTACAGTAATACCGTTTACCTTGTCAAAAAAAAAAATCAATAGATTTGAATCTGTTAAACTTGGGAGCAGCTGTTCTGAAAATGCAGCCTCTCTGCTGTGGTGGAAATTTAAGGCTATCACACAAAAATAAAACAACTCTAGGTTAACTCAATGGAAAATTGTGAGGGAACATCAGTGCAACAGTAAGCATTGTGGCTCCATTCTTTATTCAACTTATTTCTAGAAAAACCACTACTGATGTGCAGAAGCCTGTGAACACTACGAAGATCTACAGAGCATTTCTAACCATGGTGCTTTGTACTAATTTAATCTCAAGAAAGACTCCCGGTTTCAATTCAATTCTGCAAATATTTGTTGAGCAAGAGCATTCAATATTTGTTGTACAAGTGAACCCAGCACTCTGCCAAATGCCCTGCTTTGACAAAAATCTGAAATCTATATTTAACCTTAGGCAAAGCTTTTAACCTACCTGGGGCTCAATTTCTTCACATGTAAAATGAAGAGATTGGATTAAGCAACATCTAAGATTTAAAAATTCTATGATTATGGGATTGGCTTGGACATAGAGATGTCAGATTATCCTTTGCTTTTAATCTTTGTCTTTACCTCACTAATAGGATAGACACAGTGAGGCTGCCATTCCATTGGATGCAAGGTACAGCAGTCATTAGAGGAAGGAGGGAATGTGCTCAGGGAGGCAGGCAAGCATTGTGGTGGAGAGCATGGCCTAGGGAGTGGGACTGTCTGGGCTGGGGCTCTGCCCTTCTCAATCATATGATTTGGGACAGTTACTCTACCTCTTGGGACTTCAGTGTCCTCTTTTGTAAAATGGGGAAAATATTTGTATTTACCTTATAGAGCTGCTGTAAAGATTAAATGAGTTATTGCATGTAAGGCACTTAGAACGGCACCTAACAGAGTACATATTCAATAGGATCAGCTATTATTATTCTGGTCCAAGGCACAGATGTCAATGGCCTAGTTCAAATCTAAGCACTAACATTGACTAGGACATAGCTTAGTTACTTTAATTGATAGTAGCCACCTCACATGATTATGCATATAATTATGTATAAATAAATATCTATATCTCATCAGCAACAGTATCTGACATAAAACACATAAATTAATAAGCACTGGAGCCAGGATTACATATAACTACACTCTTGCCTAACACATAGCAACAACAGGAACTCAAACATTGGGAAATGAGTTAAAAATGGATGCATGTACAGAAGTCTTCAGGCATTGGATTTTATATATAACAGGTTTATAAATGTAATTGTAGTGAGTTTTTGCAAAATAAATATTCAGAACAAGAATGTATAGCCTTTAATAACATGCAGAGTGTACAGTGAATGCTCAGTAAATATTACTGTTTATTGTATTAAATCCTTTTTCTACAGAGCTGAAACAGTCTTCCTTGGCTTTAATTTAAAAGTTAACTTTAATATGTAATAAAAGTGTATTCAATAATGGAATAAATCTTTACATAACAAAGTTTAAGGAAAAAATAGTTTTCTCATGACAACGTTAAACCTATGTCACAAATATGACACAGTAGCTTGAAGGACTAAAGGACAATTAATAATTACGGCTTAATAAAATAGGATTCATTGAAATGAAAAGATATTCTGCTTCAATTAAGTCCATTGAATCAAATGAATCCCTTGTAGTGTATAAAAGAATAACTGACAAGTGCTTTGGCTGCTAAGCTTCTCTGTACTCTTCACAGAAACCACTATTTTTTAAAAAAGGAGTTCTCTTTCACTTGGCTAAAATTTGAAGTTACAAGTGCATCAAAATAATTGTCTAAAGACACTGTTGCCCATGAATTGATACACAGTGTAATGAAAGAGGATGTATGTCAAACCCCATTAGTAAGTCTTTAGAGAATGTACATACTATTGAATTAGGTTAATAATATATACAGTCAATAATAAAGACTTTCTAAAAAATTATTTTATAGAAAGATAATATGTGACATCTACACAAAAGAATTTGTGTAACCAAATATGAATTCCAGTTAGGGCAAAATGTCAGGATAAATATCGCAACTTATGGTTGGAAGTAAGGCCCTGATAGTGTTAGACTCTATAGTTAGATGCACGATGCTAAGAGATAACAAAACAACCATTGACTCCAGTGGCTAACTTTTATTTGTTTGCTTGTCTGCATGTGCTGCAACAAGTTCATTTGTGCAATGTATAGCACATGCACAGTTAAAATTGGGAGTATTTCATCTACATGTAATGTCTTTCCTTTCCCATTGGAAAGAACTAAAATGGATTAGAAGTGGCATTATTGGGGAGGATTTTTGCTTTCAACTAAGGTAGAATAAAAGAGATTGGAAGAGATTCTCTTACAGGAAACTACTAACAACCCAGCAAAAAATAAAACATTCATGTTCAGGCATTGGACACCAAGCAATGCAGAACAATGATCCCCAACTTACAGCCTAGAGAGAGTTTTCATGATGCCATGAAGAGAGAGAAAGCCCAAGTGGAGCTTGGACTCTCCCAGAGTTGAGGAGACAGAGGTGGGAGTATGGGGAAAGCACGTTGGTTAGGGTTTTCAGGGCAAAGTTCCAGAAAGGAGAAAATTGCAGAGAGTAAGAAAACTCCAGTGATCTGCAGAGGGTCCCCCTCCAGTCTTCAGTTCATTACTAATCAGCACATGTGAGAAGGAAACTCTTCAAATTTATGGATGGCACCAGCCAACCAAAAGGAGCAGGAAAACAACTCCTGGAACTTGCAAAGGCCCAGGAAAAGCTTGTGTTGCCACTAGTCAGTGTGGAAAATGTCGCAATTCATAAGACATCAGGAAATCAGAAGTGTATTGCCTTAATAGTGGCAATAGCCCTAGGCTAAAGGCTAGTCTATTCCTGCCTAACAAAGCTTTAAAGCAAGGCTCAGAAGATTCAAACTATTTATTTTTTTTGGTTTTTAATTTTTAATTTTGGCTTTTAACTTAATTATACATATTTAAGTGGTACAGAGTGATATTTCAATACATGTGTATAAAATATAGTAACCAATTAAAGTAATTAGCTTATCCATTTATCATTTGTTTGGAGACACTCAAAATCCTTTCTTCTAGCTATTTAAAAATATACAACTTATTATCATTAACTATAGTAACCCTACAGTGCTATAAAACACTAGAATTTATTTATAAATAATTGAATCTCAGATCAAGACTCAGATACTATTTATAGGAATATAAAAATATCCAGTACCCCCAAAGGTAAAATTTACTACCATGTCTAGCATTCAATAAAAACTTACCAACTATGAAAATAAATGGAAATGGTTCACAATGTGGATGAAAACCTACCAATAGAACATATCCAGAAGTTGCACAAATCGTATGATTATTAAGCAAGGGCATTATAACTGTTGTTATAACTATTTTATATAATTATAGACATTTTATGTGTTTAAGAATCTAGAGGAAAGATTGAACATGTAAACAAGACCCAGATTGAAGTCCTAAAAATATCTGAGGCAAAAATAACATTTAATGAGATTAATAGCAAATTAGACAGTGCACAAGAAAAGATGAGTAACCTGAAGACGACAATTAAACATGTCCAAAATTAAAGAGAGGAAAAAAGACTGGAAAACAAATGGACAGAGCATCAGAGAGTTGTGAGACAACTTCAAGTGGCCTAATATACGTGAAATTGGAGTCCCACAATGAGAAGGGAAAGAAGAGGAACATAAAAATATTTGAAAAATTATGGTCTGAAATTCTCCAATTTTGATGAAAACTATAAACTGATGGATCCAAGAAGGTCAATGCATACTGAGTACAAGAAATAAGATGAAAACTATACTAAGGTACACCATAATCAAATAGTTTAAAAGTGGTGATAAAAAGAAAATCTTAAAAGGAGCCAGCGGTACTGTACACAGTGGTTTATGCCTATAATCTCAGCACTTTGGGATGCCGAGGCAGGCACATGACTTCAGGGCAGGAGTTCGAGACCAGCCTGGCCAACATGGTGAAATTCTATCTCTGCTAAAAATAGAAAAATTAGTTGGGTCCAGTGGCACAGGCCTGTAGTCCCAGCTACTCAGGAGGCTGAGGCAGGAGAATCGCTTGAACCCAGGAGGCAGAGCTTGCAGTGAGCTGAGATCACACCACTGCACTTCAAACTGGTTGACAGAGTGAGAATCTGTCTCTAAATAAATAAATAAATAAATGAAAGCAGCCAGAAGGGGGAAAATACATTATGTACAGAGTGGGAAAAAAGATGAAAGACAACATATTTCTTCTTGGAAACAATGTGAGCCAGAAGATAGGGAAACATCTTTAAACTATTGAAAGAAAAAAGAAATCCCATGAACACAAAATCCTATACACAGCACAAATATGTTTGAAAAAGGAAAGCAAATGGCATCCTTAGATACAGAAAACAGTAAAATGATTATCATCAGCAGAAATGTCAACAGTAGTTCCTCCAGGAGAAGAAAAATGATGAGATGGAAAGCTGCATTCAATTGAGGAGCACATGAAATGGTAAAAATACAAGTAAATATAAATGACATTTTTCTTTTTATTTTAAAAATCTCTTTAAAAGCTAATTGTTTAAAGCAAAAGTAGTAACAATGTATCGTAAGGGTTAAAACACATGCAGAAGTAACATGAAAGTATGATGTCATATGTTAGTTATACCAGGAGCGGTAGCTCACACCTGTAAACCCAGCATTCTGGGAGGCCGAGGTGGGCAGATCCTGAGGTCGAGAGATGAAGACCATCCTGGCCAACATGGTGAAACCCTGTCTCTACTAAAAATATAAAAATTAGCTGGGCGTGGTGGCACGTGCCTGTAGTCCCAGCTACTGGGAGGCTGAGGCAGGAGAATTGCTTGAACCCAGGAGGCGGAGGTTGCAGTGAGCCGAGATCATGCCACTGCACTCCAACCTGGAGACAGAGTGAGACTCTGTCAAAAAAAAAAAAAAAAAAAGCATAGAATATCACTTGAAGGTAGACCATAGTAACTCAAAGATATATACTATAAACCCTATAGTCACAACTAAAAAATATAATAAAGTAGGGAGTCATACATAATAAGACAGCAAATGAAATAAAATGAGGAAAAAATAACATTATAGGTATAGGTGTGAACGTTCACAGTCAAGAATTAGGTTTTTCAAAAATATGGTACTCTTGTCTGCTACTTAGCTCATGGGCCCATCTTATCTTTCAAATCTCTTGACCTCATGACCTTAGCCACATGTAGCTTAAAATTCATACTCTTTTAAGCAAATTCAGTCCATCCAGGAGTCTTTTTCCTTCCTTATTCCCTGACGTGTCCCTGAATTATCCTTGTTGCTGGGGATATTGTTCTGATGTTAGTGAGAGCAAGTTCCTGAACCAGACCCTTGGGTCTGATGTTAACTCTATGTTAACTGTGTGATTACTTATCTGTCATAGGCTGGCTGGTTGCTTAACCTTTTTATTTTTTGGTGCTTTTTCACCTGTAAAAAAAGGGATAATAGGAGCTACTTTAAAGGATTACTGTAAAGAGTCAATAGATAACATATGTAGATGGTCCGAAGGTAGTGACTTATCTCAATTGATTATTCAGTCAATTACAGATAAAACTCCTTGTCCTACTCTTTCCCCCATTTTCACTACTGCATTTGATGTCTTCACTTAAAAAAATAACATGTGAAAGCACTTAGTACAATGCTCTTTGCTTGTCAAGCCCTAAATGAGTGACATTTTTATTCTTATCCGTATATAATATTCTTTGCCCTGCTGCAGCCACATAACCGTTGATTTTGCCTTTTGTCTTCATGAGATGCCACCAGTTCAGTCAGTATCTCCACACTTCCTTTCTAGGTTTCAGAAACATTTTTGCAGTATTTACAGGCTGGGATGTTCCAGGATTCAGTGACACAGACTTCCAGTCCAGCTTCCTAGACTCTTAACTCCACCACTGCTTCTCTATCGCTCTGTCAGAAACACCCACTCTTCCCAGGCCAAACTCTACAAAGCAAGATAGAAATTCTAACCATGCTTTTCTGGGCCACCAGGACCTGCTTTCTGACTTTCAAACTAATATTTTTGATTGGAGCATTTTATTTTTATTTATTTATTTTTTTTTTTGAGACGGAGTCTCGCTCTGTCGCCCAGCCTGCAGTGCAGTGGTGCTATCTCGGCTCACTGCAACCTTTGCTTCCTGGGTTCAAGTGATTCTGCTACCTCAACTTACTGAGTAGCTAGGACTACAGGCACCTGCCACCACGCCCTGCTATTTTTTTTCTTTTTTTTTTGTATTTTGTTGTAGAGACGGGGTTTCGCTGTGTTGGCGAGGCTAGTCTTGATCTCCTGACCTCGTGATCCACCTGCCTTGGCCTCTCAAAGTGCTAGGATTACAGGCATGAGCCATTGTGCCCTGCTTGATTGGAGCTTTTTAAAACTTCTGTCTGGAAATTCAATTCTACATAGTAACTGCTGTTATTGTAGCTATCCTGTACACGGCAGTCACTGCGTGTGGCCAATGACACTCTGCCTACATGCTGAGGGCTATAATAGTAGTAAGAAGGGTGGCAGGAAGAAACCTAGTAATATAGTCAAGGACTGTCTGCACCCTAGTGGCGGCAGGAAAGTTAATCATTTACTTTTGCTGTTACTAGCAACAGATTATTTATGATGTATTGGGAAGTATTTGGTGCCTTGATGTCACAGTGAGCTGCTGCCTGTGACACTGGAGCTGTTTGTTACCAAACACAGGCAGAGATATGGAAACATCTGGAAGTTCCCTGAAGTACCATAACTATTGAGGTGGCCCTGGATATCATTGGAGGTTGCAGCTGCCTCTTGATTCAGTCTAGAAAAACTGAAGTCCATAAGACAACAGGTTATCAGTTGAGTTTCCGCTCTACTGTGAATGACTTCGTGGAACAATTTCTGATTATTAGAGATGGAAACATCTTCTTGCATCTTTCCTTTATGGTGATTATCTCCTCTGCTAGTCTAGGAGCCCTTTGAGCAGTGGGACTTATTCACACTTTGACATTCCCCATAGGGTCTCGCAGAATCTTAAAGGATGCTGCTACTGACATTACCACCAGTATATATGAAGAGACCATCCCAGACATTGCTCCAGGGGCTCCACAATCATAATTCCATTTAATCCTCACAGGCCACTCTAAGTTATATGTCACTTTCCTATTGATGGATAGAATGATTGAACTTCTAAGTAGTTGTAAGATTTGTGCAAGGGCACAAAGCATGGGGCCAACATTCTACCCAAACCTGTGTTACTCTCATACTTTATTTCCCGTCACTGCAATAACATATCTCCTTCACATAACACCTCTCAGTGGTGACTGTTTCTGAGCTTGTCTGCCTGCACGGTATCCACACACAAACCTGGTGGTTAGACAGTCTTTGGAGGGAATTTGAACACAAGAGAGTAGAAACA
Organism: Macaca fascicularis; assembly: GCF_037993035.2. Taxonomy (NCBI): domain Eukaryota; kingdom Metazoa; phylum Chordata; class Mammalia; order Primates; family Cercopithecidae; genus Macaca; species Macaca fascicularis. The sequence goes on from NC_088385.1 coordinate 95,378,114, forward strand.
AGATTCATGACTATCAAGATAATAGAGGCAAGAAGTATTACCAAATATACAGTCCATTGCTTTAGAAATTTTGCAAAGAACAGTCAATAATAATTCGTTTTTACATACATATAGTGAAAATATGATAAAATGTTGTTCAAAATTTTATAGCTAGAGGTGAAAAGAATTCAGAGGAAGTTGTCTCAGTATTCCTAATGTTTTCAATCTATAGCAGCCAAAGCCATATTTATTGTTTTCATAGAAACTAAGAAGTTTGGGATCATAGTTACTAACTTTGGTCTGGAACTTCTGGCCTATGGCCTGTGTTTTAGAACTGCTAGATTGATTGCATCGTATTCCAAAGATGCATATGATCAGTGAGCAAAACCAGATGGTGAAGTATGGAAGGCCTACCTTGTGCTGAACTTACTTTTCTCTTATGAAGTCCTCTGACCTCCCTGCCTGCCCCAGTTCTCAGTGCTCCGCTCCACACATCCAGGAGAAAGCAAACCATTAGTGCTTTCAGAAAAATTTGTCTGTGTTGGACGTCCCTGAGACTTTATAACTACCCCAAAGGCAATAACTCAAAATAATCTTTGGTGATACAGATGACTAATAATGGTATTTCAACTTCTATATCGTCTGATTAAGGGAATTATTTTGGTGCTAAATTATACTCTTTAAAGGGGTATTGTATTACTAGATCCGCCACTTGCCCTCTCCTCTCAGGTGGGCTTGCTTAGCACTACAAAGATGGTAGAAAAACAGTTTTTTAGTAACCACATAAGAGACAATGCACAATTCCAGATTTGATTCCACACTAGTATAGAGGTGGAAGAGTTGCTAATAGTAGAACTCAATGAATGGAAAATTGCAAGGTGGTTTTTCATTTAGGATGGGCTGCTGTTGACCTCGCTGCTGACCTTGCTGCTGACCTCACTGCTGACCTTGCTGCTGACTTCACCACTTCTCCCGATATATGTCAGCTGAGTGGACTTTTGGCTGCCGGACATGAAGAAATCATATAATCAATTAAGCAATCAATCAGCAAATATATAGTGGACTCCTGCAATTTGCAAGGCTCTGTGGCAAATTGTACAAGGTATGCAAAGATGATTTATAAGCAATATTCTTGTTTTTAAGTAGTATGTGACAACTACCAAATGAAGAGTCTACATGATACATGCTACAGAAGTCAGACAAGAAAGCTACTCCTGTGGCTGAAGTTATAGAGGAAGTTTTGTTTTTTAGGAGCATTTGCCATATAGAGTAATATTGTAGGAAAATAACATAATTTTTAAACTGAATACTTTCTTCATGTCAGGCACTATGTTAAGCTGTTTACACAAATAGTATGCAGAACACTTAGATGAATACATGGCACATGGTAAATGCTCATTAAGTATTACTTTTTGTTTTTAATCATTGCATTAATCCTTCCATACCATTTCAATAGGAGCTATTATATCCCCCATACTATAGTTGAGAAAAAGGAGGCAAATTAAGGTTATATAACCTGTATAAGCTAGTAAGTGTGAGCATAGATACTAACTCCAGAGTCAATAAGGTTGGTAAGTAAGGCAGAAGCTGGGGACTGGGGTTGGGCTTTACACGCAAGGAACACCAGGGGCATGTGAATGGAAGTCATAATGTTCTAATCCTGTTCGGGAGGTCAGAAAGTTAACTAGGGTAGAGAACTTAAGATAAAAAGCTATGAGAGGTCTGCCTAGAAAAATAATTGAGCATAAATTATGATGAGTTTGAATGTTGACTGGGAAGGATATTTTCAAAATCTAATTTTATCATGTACTAGAGAGCCAATGGTATTTATACACACACACGCATGTGCAGGCACACATGCTGACATAAAGGAAAGGAAATTTTTGTGAAGATTAAACTAGGGATATTATCAGGGCTAAGTTATCCATTAAGCACAGTAGGCACAGTGTCTAGAGCCCAAAGTACATTTAGTACATTTCAAATGTTTTATAATATTTTAAGTGAGAAGGACAAATGAATATAATCATAATAATTAATATTTAATAATGAATACAGACTAGATTATGTTTATCTTTATACCAATATAATCATAAAATCTAATTTTTAATTTTTTTCCTGGATGGGGAAAAGTGTTTGTGGCCCACAAAAGTCATGCTGCATCCCTGGATGATATGCTGAGACCTCTGGGGGAGGAAATGACTAAGCATAAGTAAAACAGGGAACTACTAAAATCCTTATGCGTGCAGGCTTTGACTAAGTTTGTGACCATGACAGTGTAAAACGAAAGCCAAAAGCGTTACAAATAAAAAGCTTAGAAAAGTGAACTGCTTCTGTATATGTGGGCATTTGGTGGAGTGTGAGATTATGAGTTACATCTGGGGACATAAAATGTACATTTGATTCCAGATAGTGGGCAACTATATGCATTTACTCTCTTGGCATTTCATTGAGGCAGGCAGTTAGCAAATTGGCATGATATTTGCAGGAGGCTAAAAGCAATACAAGTGGGCCTACACAGGTTAGCATAAGGACCCATCTCCCCAGTAGAAAGGAACTGTTACAACAGGCTATAACAATGAAGAGATTGCAGACATCCTGCTTTAGGCACAGATAAGAATGTAACAAAAAATAAACTGGATGGCAACTGGTTAAATCCAAAATGGCCAAAAATGACTCACTGTTGATCCTTGGCTTCACCATGCCCCATTACCATAACATTTCTGTTGGGGAAGCCTCCCACTCCTATCATGTACCTGATGCCATGACAGTTTCTAATTAACCATATTTAGTTAAGAAAAGGGTGGTACCCCCATTCCAGGTGTTGCCCACCCATTTCCTGGAACTCCCCCCCGACAATTATAGAATATTCTGTGCCCTCACTATGCTTATCCATATAATACAGGAGCCCTGACCACATGGCACGCGGCTCATTCTTTTGAGCATGCATGCACTCCTCTCTTGAGTGTGTGCTTGCTTTCACTCTGCAAAAGAGCGTCTCTACTTTCACTGTGGTCTCGCTTCCAAATTATTTTGTGTGGTGAACACAAGAAACTGAAATAGTCTTCTGGCAGCACCAACATTTCTTGAAACAACCGAAGAGATATATTTTTCAAAATCTACCACAGTGCTGTAAAAGTAAAAGCTGAAGCGGCAGACTAGAGAAAGTTCAGGGCTCTGACTGACAAAGAGAAAATCAAAGCTGAGAAACCTGAAATAAGCGCAGGGAGAGTTACAGAATTCATGTCAGACTAAAGAAGCCTAAGCATAGAAACTCTCCATAAGACGAGGAGTGTAATAATTCGTTTAAAGGATTGTGAAACAACTAGATCAGTTCTATGTAGGGCAGCTGGCTGAAATGTTTGCCTCTGAGATATAAACCTAATGATAGCTTTCAAAACAAAGCAGAAAATCTGCCGGGCCGAGACAGTTGGTAAAATCTCAACATGACCTTGGTGCTAAAAACAAAATGATGCAGATCCTGGGTGACTTTAAACCCACACAGATATGGAATAAGGGTGGGAGAGAACAAATGGCTCAACACTGCGGCGAAATACACTGTAATGTTCTATTTCCTTTCATATCTCGGCATTTGAGAGAAGTTCTGCCTTCCTTTCCAGCTGTCTGTGCATGAGCCCATCAGCCAGCATAATATTGCCCTTTCAACTTCAGAGTCTAACCAGATTTCTCATTATTTTGGGGGAAGGGGTAGTAAAGAATCAGACACACACCTTTTCTAAGAAAACCCATGTAGGTAGCTAACCAATCCAGTCCTTCATTTGTAAATCTGTAAGAACAAAAGAACTTGGGAAAAGGCAACAGCATTAAAGAAAATCCAATAGAACAGCTCAGCTATAGAAAATTTAAACATTTTAATTCATTCTTAGACAGACTGAAGAGGCTATAAAAGCCATGAGTCAAGTACAAGCTGCCAGGAAAAAATGATGCCATAAGAGAATTTAAAAGAGAGTTCTTAGAAAATAAAATATGATTGCCAAAATAAATAAATAAATAAATAAATAAGTACACAACACATACATATACATATAGGTGAAAAAACAACTGATAAAGAATTATCAGACAAGATGGTAGAATAGAAACAGCTTTGGTCTGCAGCTCCCAGCGAAAACCAATGCAGAAGGCAGCTGATTTCTGCATTTCCAACTGAGGTACCTGGTTCATCTCACTAGGACTGGTTAGACAGTGGATGCAGCCCACAGAGAGCGAGCAGAAGCAGGGTGGGGCATTGCCTCACCTGGGAAGCACAAGAGGTTGGGGAACTCCCTCCCCTAGCCAAGGGAAACCGTGAGGGATCATGCTGTGAGGAACTGTGGCTATCTGGCCCAGACACTGCGCTTTTTCCATTATCTTTGCAACCCACACACCAAGAGATTCCCTCAGGTGCCTATACTACCAGGGCCCTGGGTTTCAAGCACAAAACTGATGGCCATTTGGGCAGACACCAAACTAACTGCAGGAGGTTTATTTCATATCCCAGTGGTGCCTGAAATGCCAGTGAAACAGAACTATTCACTCCCCTGGAAATGGGGCTGAAACGAGGGAGCCAAGTGGTCTTGCTCAGTGGATCCCACCCCCATGGACCCCAGGAAGCTAAGATCCACTGACTTGAAATTCTCACTGACAGCACAGCAGTCTGAAGTCAACCTTGGACACATGAGCTTGGTGGGAGTAGGGGCATCCACCTCACTGAAGCTTGAGTAGGCGGTTTTCCTCTCAAAGTGTAGACAAAGCCACCAGGAAGTTCAAACTTGGTGGAGCCCAATCTAGTACTGCAAAGCCACTGTGGCCAGACTCCCTCTCTAGATTTCTCCTCTCTGGGCAGGGCATCTCTAGAAGAAAGTTAGCAGCCCCAGTCAGAGGCTTATAGATGAAACTCCCATCTCCCTGGGACAGAGCACCTAGGGAAAGGGGCGACTGTGGGAGCAGCTTCAGCAGGCTTAAACGTTCCTGCCTACCGGCTCTGAAGAGAGCAGCGGATCTCCCAGCACAGCACTTGAGCTCTCAATAAAATACTGGCAAACCAAATCCAGCAGCATATCAAAAAGCTTATGCATGATGATCAAGTCGGCTTCATCCATGGGATGCAAGGCTGGCTCAACATACACATCAATAATCATAATCCATCACATAAACAGAACCAATGACAAAAGCCGCAATTATCTCAATAGATGCAGAAAAGGCCTTTGATAGAATTCAACACCCCTTCATGCAAAAAACACTCAGTAAGCTAAGTATTGATGTAACATATCTCAAAATAATCAGAGTTATTTATGATAAACCCACAGCCAATATCATACTGATAGGGCAAAAGCTGGAAACATTCCCTTTGTAAATTGGCACCAGATAAGGATGTCCTCTCTCACTACTGCTATTCCACATAGTATTGGAAGCTCTGGCCAGGGCAATCAGGGGAGAAAAAAAAAAAATAAAGCGTGTTCAAAAAGGAAGAGAAGAAGTCAAATTTTCTCTGTTTGCAGATGACATGATTGTATATTTAGAAAACCCCATCGTCTCAACCCAAAAACTCCTTAAGCTGATAAGTAACTTCAGCAAAGTATCAGGATACCAAATCAATGTGCAAAAATCACAAGTATTCCTATACACCAATAATAGACAAAAAGAGAGCCAAATCATGAGCGAACTCCTGTTCACAATTGCTACAGTGAGAATAAAACACCTGGGAATACAACTTACAACGGATGTGAAGTACCCCTTCAAGGAGAACTACAAACCACTGCTCAAGGAAATAAGAGAGGACACAAACAAGTGGAAAACCATTCCATGCTTGTGGATAGGAAGAATCAATGTCATGAAAATGGCCATACTGAACAAAGTGATTTACAGATTCAGTGCTATTCCCATCAAGCTACCATTGACTTTCTTCATGGAATTCAGAAAAACTACTTTAAATTTCACTTGGAACGAAAAAAGAGCCTGTATAGCCAAGACAATCCTGAGCAAAAACAAGAAATCTGGAGACATTACGCTGCCTGACTTCAAACTATACTACAAGGCTATAGTAACCAAAACAGCATGGTATTGGTACCAAAAAATATAGGTATAGACCAATAAAACAGAACAGAGGCCTCAGGAATGACACCACACATCTACAACCATCTGTTCTTTGACAAACCTGACAAAACAATTAATGGGGAAATATTCCCTATTTAATAAATGGTGTTGGGAAAACTGGCTAGCCATATGCAGAAAACTGAAAGTGGACCCCTTCCTTATACCTTATACAAAAATTAACTCAAGATGGACTAAAGACTTAAATGTAAGACCTAAAACCATAATAACCCTAGAAGAAAACCTAGGCAATACCATTCAGGACATAGGTATAGGCAAAGACTTCATGACTAAAACACCAAAAGCAATGGCAACAAAAGTCAGAATCAACAAATGGGATCTAATTAAACTAAAGAGCTTCTTCACAGCAAAAGAAACTATCATCAGAGTGAACAGGCAACCTGCAGAATGGGAGAAAATTTTTGTAATCTGTCCATCTGACAAAAGGTTAATATTCAGAATCTACAAGGAACTTAAACAAATTTACCAAAAAAAAAAAAAAAAAAAAAAAAAAATCAGAAAGTGGGCAAAGTATATTAACAGATACTTTTCAAAAGAAGACATTTATGCAGCCAACAAACATATTTAAAAAAGCTCATTATCACTGGTCATTTGAGAAATGCAAATCAAAACCGCAATGAGATACCATCTCATGCCACTTAGAATGGCGATCAGTAAAAAGTCGGAAAACAACAGATGCTAGAGAAGATGTGGAGAAATAGGAATGCTTTTACACTGTTGGTGGGAGCGTAAATTAGTTCAATCATTGTGGAAGACAGTGTAGTGATTCCTTAAGTATCCAGACCTGAAATGCCATTTGACCTGGCAATCCCATTACTTGGTATATAGCCAAAGGATTATAAATTATTCTGCTATAAAGGCACATGCACACATGTGTTTATTATAGCACTATACACAATAGCAAAGACTTGGAACCAATCCAAATGCCCATCAATCTTAGACTGGATAAAGAAAATGTTACACATATACACCATGGAATGCTATGCAGCCATAAGAAAGAATGAGTTCCTGTCCTTTGCAGGGGCATGGATGAAACTGGAAACCATCATTCTCAGCAAACTAACACAGGAACAGCAAACCAAATACCGCATGTTCACACTCATAAGTGGGAGTTGAACAATGAGAACACATGGGCACAGGGAGGGAAACATCACACACTGGGGCCTGTCAGGGGAGTGGAAGACAAGGGAAGGGATAGCATTAGGAGAAATATCTAATGTAGATGACGGGTTGATGGGTGCAGGAAACCACCATGGCACATGTATACCTATGTAACAGTCCTGTACGTTCTTCACATGTATCCCAGAACTTAAAGTATAATTAAAAAAAGAAAACCCTATATCAAAGGCAAAAACAAACAACCAAAAAAATAAAAAATAAAAAACCAAAACTGATAAAGCTGAAGGTCATATTAATAATGTAGATGATGAAGTCCAGAATCTATGGAAGCCAAAGAAATAGAAAATATTAAAAATAAATAAGAGTCATGGAGAATAGTGCCAGGAAATTTAATAGGCATCTAAAAGAATGGAAAGAATGAGGAAAGAATAAAACATAGAGGTAGAAATAACTAATATCCTGGCGAAACCTTTGAATTTCAAGAATAAGCAGTACATTTTTAAAGTTTCCACACTAAGAATCAGTACTTTTCATCCTTCACAATAATTGCTAGAAGAAATGCAATAATGTCCTGAAGGAAAAAAAGATTTATAACTAGGACACTACACCTAGCCAAATTTTCTGCAGATATTTGAGTAACATAAGGATTTTGTTGGACTTGAAAAGTCACAGATTTTTCATGTGCATTTTCAAGAAAAAAATTGGTCAAGATGTATTTAATGAACTCAAAATCAATTTCAAAATTAATCCAAAAAGAAGACATAGTATATATTCCTGCATATGAATTTCAAAAAATCAATTGATTTTATTGTTAATCCTAAGCAATTATTGACAATTTGGACATCAATTTCAGTATAGTTCATTACAAAATGAATTCCTAGAAAAAGGGCATTTCAAAAAATAAATAATGAATAAGTATAATTACAAAATGATACATGGAAACTGTGGGGGGTGGTTTAGTTGATATATGGGAACAAGACATTTTGTAAACCTAAAACTGCTCTTAAGCATAAAGTCTAGTAATTTAAAAAAAAGTGAGAGATGGGAGAAGAGACAAAATAAAGGCATATTAATGGTGTTTCTTTTTCAGAAGAGGGAAAATAGATACTTATTATATCTCTATTTCACTGAAAAACAAAGTTTGTGTTTACATCTTAAGAAATTAAGACACACAATGAAAATAATTTGAATAGCAGTTAAGAAATTAAGACACACAATGAAAATAATTTGAATAGCAGTTAGAACTTCCAAACCACTAAAAGTGAAAAGGGAGCATATAAAATGTGTTTCAGTCAGCAGACGTTAGGAATAAAAAAGAAGATCAAAAAAATGGATGGGGAGAAAAAAAGAAATTGTGTAAAATGTGAAGTGTAAGATGGTAGAATAAAAAGGATAGTATTAGGGACCACAATAAATGTGAATAAATGAAAATCCCAAATAAAAAATGACTCTCAAAGTAAATTAAACAACATTTAAAAAGTAAAAAATTCAATTATATGCTGTATACAGGAGACCCATTCAGAATAAAATTATTTTCCACTCAGTGGAACTTCCTTCTTGTTGAGACATTTGATTATGGACTCTGTGTTGAAAGGCAGAGATCTGGGAGGCAGGGTCTAAGGGGCTGTAGATTATGTGTCTGATAGGGACACTCAGAGGAAAACTAAGAGCTTCCAATGTATTCATAAGAAGACAAGAAACACTGAACAAAATTAGCAATAAATTATACTCAACTACAAAATATTTAATTATATAATGTAGCATCAGAATATATAAAAAGGGAGCAAGCTCCAAGTTTTATGAGTAAATTCACCAGAACCTTCAAAAAGCAGATAATTCTTGTGTTAAATTGTCCAGATCAGTCAGAAACAATAAAATGTCTCAAGTTAATAACAAACCAAATGCAGCACAATTTCATACACCAGAGTCAAGTAGGGATTATGTAAGGAATACAAGTATGGGAGTGAGGGGATCAGAAGATGCAGTAAAAAAGGGTAGAAGTGAGAGAAGGAAAAGAAGCAATTGCTTTGCGGGGCTATGGCCAAGAATTTGAGGAGTGGTTTAATGAACTGGTTACAGATTTTAACAAAGCTCTAATATAAAGCGTTTTTCAGTACTGACATTCCTAGGCAGGGTTTGATATGTGAGAAAAATTCCTCAGTCTTTGTCAAAATATTGTTTTCCAATGACCGAAACGGACTTCACTTTCCAAAGGAATTATCAGTAGCCTTTGGTACTGAGGGAATATGCCACAAGAATAGGTCAATACATGATTCAGCTGATATGGTTAAATATGCTCCCAAATTTTTGCAGACATTTTGAGAGGATGACATTTCTTTACTGTAAATTTTAAGAAATAGAAAAAAAGATATACTATAATTATAAATCTCTAATTCTAAACACATAGGGCTACATGCAAAATATTCCTTAATCAAATGCTAACAAAGGCCAAGGTAAGGAAGTTTCCAAGGTTTACAGCTTAGGTTACTAGGATTGTGGTAGTACTCAAGACTATAAAAGGGAATTTAGCAGATCAACAAATTTTAGGGAGATATTAAAGGGTCAGGCTGAAGTGATCACAGGACTCCCACATGTAAATATCCATTGCAAACAGTTTAATATGTGGGATTGAGGTTTAGAAACAGGGATCCATCTGTGTTTATAGGTTTGGAAACTATCACAAGGAAGCATATTAGTGTAACTTGTGAGTACAGATGACCTGAAATAGAAAAAGACAATCAAGAGAGATGCCAAAAGATGCAAAATGAACTTGGAATAAAGACAAACTTTATGGTGGTTAAATTAAGATGAAGGCAGGGAAACAGAAATATCAAGAAACAAAGACTGTTGCAGACAAAGGAATAAGAAATATGCAAGCAGAGATCTTGAGATTCTAAACTACAGATTGTTTTAATCTTGAATTACAGAAACATTAGAAATAAATTAGATACTATTTATTTATTCTCCAAATATACATTGAGCGCTTCCAATGTGTAAAATAGACTAAATGTCCTCACCTTTCTGATGCTTTTAATTTGACTTACAGAGCAGACAAAGGGATATGAAAAGATAATTTGTTTATTTTGAAGTAGTAAGGGTAAATTTCTTACATAATCATCCTCACATTTCTTTTATTCCCCTCTATATCTCCTTAACAGTTTTCATCTTTTGGCTCACAATTCAGGTTTTTTCGTGCCAGGAAAAAAAAATTATTGTGTAGTGTATTAGTTCCTTTTCATGTTGCTGATAAAGACATACCTGAGACTGGTTAATTTATGAAGAAAAAGAGGTTTAATGGATTCACGCTTCCACATGGCTAAAGAGGCCTCACAATCATGGTGGAAGGCAAAAGGCACGTCTTACATGGATGCACCAAGAGAGAATGAGAGTCAACCAAAAAGTGAAACCCCTTATAAAATCATCAGATCTTGTGAGACTTACTCACTAACACAACAACATTATGGGGGAAACCACCCCCATGATTCAATTATCTCCCATCAGGTCCCTCCCACAACACATGGGAATTATGGGAGCTACAATTCAAAATGAGATTTGTGTGGGAACACAGTCAAACCTTATTATATAGATGTCTGAAAACATCTGCTTGATGTGTTTGATAAGTAGAAGTTTATTTGAACTGTTCTGGATGCTGGAAATACAGAAGTGAGTACACCAGATCCTATGAACTTTTGTTGGATTCTAGCAAACAGGACAAACAACACACAAATAACTACATTAGTAATACATTAGGTAACAGTACGTGCTGTGGGAGAGAACAAAGCAGAGTAAGGGTGACAACTGTGTTGCAAAGACTGGTGGAGGGTTACTATTTTAAATAAGACAGTCCAGGAACACCTCTCTGTTAAAGCAGCTTTTCAGCAGGCAACCAGAGTAAATGAGTTATGTGGCTATTTTGGAAAAGAACATTCCTAAAAGGAAAACAGCAAGTGAAAAGGCCTTGATGTGGAAACCTGATTGGAAAATCAGTGTGTCTGGAGCAAAATGAATGAGGGACAACGGCACAGAAGCCAAGGTGGGAGCTGCCACAGGACCAGATCGTCTTGGTCCTTGCAATATACCGAAGGACATTTGTTTTTGTGCTGGATGAAATGGGAAGTCATTCTAAGGTTTCACACAAAAAGAGTGAAATAATCCAATTTATAGTTTTAAAAGAGTTAAGTACAGTGGGACCACTCAGGAAGTTTTTATTTTTATTTTAAATTTTTTTAAATCAGGCCCCATTTACAGATAAATGGGCTTTCTATTTTTAAAGAACTAAACAATTTACGTATGAGTCCCAACTAAATTCATGGGTGATATAGTAATCAACTTGGAGTTGATAATATGCTACAGACATTGCTAGTTGTCCGCCAAAATCTGTCCCTCTTCCTTGGAATGTTATTTTGCTAGTGTTGCCATTCAAAGTACCATGGACATCGTCTTATAGCTATGGTCACAGTAAAATTTAAACTTAATAGTATAATTATAATATTCAACAACTCATAGAATTTTTAATTTGGCTTAAAATTCAAAGATACAATAATATGCTTGTGGCAATTAATTTTGTTTTTAAAATTTAATGATATTTTTAAGCTAGTAATTCAGTACTGTATATATACCAACTGAAATGTGCACATGTGTTCACATACTGGGCAAAAGTATTCATAACAGCACCATATGTAGTAGTTCCAAACTGAAGTCTACTCGAATGTTCATCAATACTAGAACTCATAAATAAATTATATGTTACACAATAGAAATCTATAAAACTACAAGACTAAACAAACTACAACCACACACAACAATACAGATGAATCTCACAAACACAATGTTAAGAGTAGGAAGCCAGACACGAGTATGCATTGTGTGATTTATTTATACAAAGTTCAGAAAGAGACAAAATTCATCTGTGGCATTAGAAGTCATGATCATGGCTATCCTTTGGTTGGGAGTGGAGAGACTTAAGGGAGCACCACAGGATAATCTGAGATTCTGCTAATTTTCTACTGGGAGCTGGTTAAATGAATATGTTCAGTTTGTGAAACTTGTGAAAATTTACATGGTATATCATTATGATCTATGTACTTTTCAATATATACCTTGTACTTCGGTAAAATTTCCAAGATATATAATGATACATAATACATAGTATTTATACATAAGTACATATTCCCCTTTGGAAAACTGGCATTACTCATCACATGGAGACCAGACTGTTAATAGACCAATAGCAGGAACCGAAGTTTTAAAAGATTGGGAACACTGATAGCAATAGTCAATGAATTCTTGAAAGGAGCCCTTTCAAAATAAAATAATACAAAATTATAAATACAAAATTAGGCACACAATGAATATTTATTTAGAACAAGAAAGAAATTACAAAATATAACAAATATTTTTATTAATTACCTGTAACAGCTATAAAACTTATTTCTCTACATACTATAATTATAAATTCTTTGTTCACATGATGTGCTTTATAATATTTGATACAGAGCTATTAGAAAGGTTTGTTTACCCCTATAGTATGGTTGATGCAATTTTTTAATTTAAAAAACCTGAGATTTTATAAACAGACATATTGTTTGATATTGTTAGTATATGCTTGGGCTTTAATACCACAGGAATTCTGATAAAGTCTATTTCTTGCAAGTCTCATAAAAATGTATGATGTCTTTATATTTTCATACCTTACATTTTTAAATATAATCCCCAAACTAGAGAACTTCCATTCTGATTGGAAATTTTAAAGAAGCGAATCTTCCACTTAAAATTATGCATATCTAACAATGAGGAAGAATTTTCAAGAGAACTAGCCTCCTTTCCCTCCACTACCTACATTCTTCCAATCTCTGTGGATGGAACATGTTTATAATGGAAACACCTTTATGTTAAGACTCTGGGTAAATCTACCCCACAAGAAGTAGGAGTATTCCTGGTTTTCCTGCACCAGGACAGATAGGGAGAACTTAACTATAGACAGAAGAGACATATATATCTCACTAAAGCCAAACTGAATGTATCTTCAAATCAGCTTTCCTGTACTTGGATCTCAGAAATGCTCATGACTACTCTCACACTCTCCCTACAAGGGGAAATGTGAGGAAGGCTAAGGTGGATTGGAAAGAGACTGTGATCCCAACCAATTGCTGTCAAAATATTGTAATTTTGAAAATGTTACCAAAACAAATGACCATATGAACTCAAGTGCTAGCTCCCTTGCTGATGCCTTGAAAGATGCCAGTGCAAGCTTCACTTGCTTCTCTACAAAGTCACCTCTGCTTTTTTAAATTGCCTTACTGGTTGCATACAGCTTCTCCTGGAAGTGAGCTCTTCATCTCTAATTACTGTCAAAACACTACACGCACCTATGGTTGGCTCTTATGTCAGCTGTGATTGTCTCTCCACAGTCAACAACAATCTGTGTGGCACTATTGAAGTTTCTCCTTCAGTGACTTTTTATAGAATTTCATCTGACTGCTTCATAGACAACCCTTTTTAGCTTAGTGGACAGCAGCTGGTGAGGTATCTGGGTTTTGTTATCGACCATTGTTAGGAGATGACCAGCTGAGCACAGTGGGAAGGCGGCCATTAAGCTTTGATGCAGCAGAACTGGCTATACTTCAAGTTCTTAATGTTTTTCTCTTGCCATCTGATGTAGATTTGATACCAGTACATAGGGTGGAGCCTCTGTGGATACACATGCAATGGCAGTATTATCAGTGTTCACTTAGATTACATGGTTCTTGATTCAATTCATCAGTTGCCCAGGCAGGAACTGCTTTTACTTATTTGTGCTGACACCTGACTCTACTTTACAGCTTGAAAACGTACTCAGAGCTTTTATTTCCTTTCACCCATAATGTAGATTTGCTCAGCAATATGATATACATTGGTGCTTACCATGGATTTTGCAAGCACTTCGATCAGAAGAATACTTCCATAAGGAAAATGTTGACTGAATAAAGGGATTTTTGCAGTCTAATGTTATTCTGTGTTGAGTACCTAAAAAGGTAGTTCATATAAGTTAATTAAAGTATGCTAAAGCTTTTGTATGCAGCACAGAAATTTATTTAAACTGGCAATATTGGATTAAATAACATGAATTTATTTTATACTAGCACTCAGAGAATCTTTAGATTATCCAATAGGTTGACAATAACCACTGAAAGAAGTTTTAAATTTATAATTAAATTAATTCTTATTCTTCTTTTGTTGCACTAACCAAGTGCTTGTACTAAGTATTTCACAGGTATTATTTCATTTAATTCTCAAAGTAAAACTGTAAGGAAAGCAATATTAGCCTTGTTTTGAGGAAACTAAGCCTCAGATAAGGGATAAATATGACCAAGTTCAAACAAATCTGTGATTCAAATATGGGTCTGCTAATACCAAAGCTAGTGTTTATAACCACTTTCTATCTTCTAGAGTTAGTAATTTGGCCAGCAAGAAAGGATAAATATTTGTAACTATCTCTTTAAATATTGAATAAGTCAGAATTATTTCCCTATCTGAATGTATGATAGGTTTGGATAATTGAAAAAACGAATTTTTCATCTCACAATGTTGAAAGCAACTAAATCTTCATCATATTAAAAATACCTTGTATTAGTATTTGGTTTAGTCTGCATTTTTTAGTTAATTAATTTTAGCTGTTCTAATTCCTATTAGGCAGTTTTACTCAAAGTGTGGTTATGCACCTGAGAATCTTTAGACATATTTGTTAATGGAAGAGTTCTAGGCCACATTCCAAATCAACAGAAACAGACTTACTTGAGCTAATGTCAGGAAATCTGTATCTTAAACTAATAATTAGATAGTGATTCTGAAGAGGCTGTTTTGCCTTTGGATGATTTCCCCATGCCTTTGCTGTGATTATTTCCTGGGTAGTCATTTATACATTCCTTTAAAATCTGGATTCATAATCTTAGTTAACTGGTTCTCTAAGGAAGGTCTCTCTGGTAGTCAATAGACTTGTTCACAGATATTCTGGTTCTTCTCCATCGAAGCACATGATGAGATTGCATTTCCCTGTCCCTTAAAATTAGATGTGGCCATGGGGCCAGTGGAAATGCGTAGAAGTAACTTGTGCTCTATTCCCTAGCCCCAGGAACCATCTACATTCCAGATAGTGGAGACTTTGCCAGCCTGCATTCCTGCGTGAAGCTTGGAGGGAGGAGAACCCCCAGCTGGTCCCCAGTGGATCTAATAGAGCAGGAAGATAGAAGGAGCCTGGGTCCCTAACAATGTGAAGCTTCTATGCTTGCCTGAAAAGCCTACCACTGCATTTGTTTTACATGAATGAGAAAAAAACCACTATTTTTCAGATTTTTATTTTCTGCTACCCCATATATCCAAAGCACTGTATCTGACCATAATTATTTACAAACCAGAACTTTTTCACTCACTAATTGTTTCAATTGATGGTGGTATCCTTCATAAATCTGGGCATTTTTCTTCACTTGCCAACAAAAAGGTGATTGTGGGTACTACGGCTCCAATGTAGATGAGATAACTGAGATAATACAGGCATCGTACGTTACATGCCTTCCGGAAGTGAGATGTGACTCTCATACATGTCAGCCAGTCTTCTAAAATGATATTCTGCATTTTCTGGATCACTCTGCCTGCTCATCTACTATCAGTACAGCATTGGTCAGCACCCTACCAGGATAAATGGAGTTTATAAAGGATTGCTGGCCTCACTCAGAAACAGCTGGACAAATGAGTTTTATGAACTCACCAAAGACCCATAAGAAATTCATATAGGAACTTCAAATTAGCTGATAAGCGCTTTTATTTTTGGTCTTCATTTATTTATTGCAACTTCATACTGATCAACTTCAACTAAAACGTCGCTGTTTTGTGGCACTCTTCTAATCATCATTTGTGTAGTATTCTGAAGTTAGCAGGGTATCGAGGACTCAGAGTTCAATACTTGAATTTTACTTTTGAAGAATGTAAATGGCTAATTAAGAGCCATCCGCTAAGTTCAAATTAGAACTGAGAGCCCCGGACTCTCAGTCCATCGCTCTTTTCTCTCAACTAGGCTTCCCTAGAAGGCCATTTCAGATTCCTTTCCTCTATTTGAAATTTAATCTTAACTCCATAGCATATACTCACTCAGCATTTAGCTGAGTGAAATCTTTAAAGCTGGGTCAAACTTGTGCGTTTCTTTCAGTCTTATCTCAATATCTCTCTGGCATGTGTGTGTGTGTGTGTGTGTGTGTGTGTGTGTGTGTGTGTGTGTGTGTCCCTTCTTAATGTTTTCTCCTGAATTCCTGAAGTAAATGCCTTCTTTAATCATTCTCCTTCCCTTGGAGTATCTGTACTCTCTCTCAGCCAGTTTCTTCTCTACTGCTTACAAATATACCTAGATTTTTCCTATTTTTATATAGTGGACATATTTTAATGTCTTAAATAAAATTTATTGTACTGTCTGAGCTTTTGAATTCTTTTATCATTCTCTGGGCAGCTTTGCTCAGAAATGGTTATTGCAGATCATTTATTACTCGTTGCTTTTCTTTTTCTTTTTTTAAAATTTTGTACTCAGGGGTATATGTACAGGTTTGCTACATGGGTATATTGTGTTATGCTGAGGTTTGGGGTATGGACCCCATCACCCAGATAATGAGCATAGCGCCTAATAGGTACTCTGCAATAGGTAGTTTTTCAGCCTACATCCCTCTCCCACCCTCCCTGCTCTGATAGTCCCCAGTTTCTATGGTTTCTGTCTTTATGTCCTTGTATAATCAAACTTTGGTTCCCAACTTATAAGTGAGAACATGTAGTATTTGGTTTCCTGTTTTTGCTTTTCACTTGTTTATGGTCTTTTTTTTTGGGGGGGGGGGTCATTCTGTGACTCTCTTTTTCACCTTACCCCTTTCCCTGTTGTTGACATGAAATATTCTTGTATTCTGAATAGCTAGCATAGTGCCTGACTTATTCTGAGTGTTCTGTAAATTTTTTAAATAAATAAATGAATAAAATAGTAGAAAAATTATGATAACCCTTAGGAAAATTGACTCTTAATTAAACATGCTTAAATAGGAACCAGGCTATGTGTACAAATATAAACATACATACAAAGGAGGAGCTCAGAAGCTTTTAATGTGCTCACTACGCATTCATCTGTTCAAAGCCCTTTACGTGTTATTATGCCATTTAATTACAATAGTAGTTATTATTATTTTAATGGTGATTGCAGATAGTGCTCAGAATGGGTTAGGTGCCATTTAGATCACGTTACTGTGTATTCACAAGAACTCTATGTAGGAGGCACTTTTTTATCTTAACAGAGACACAGAGAGAAACAACTTTTGCATTTACACAGCTAGTGAGTAGGAGAGTGAGGACTTGAACTTACGCATTCTGACTCCAGAGTCTATACTCTAATCCCCTCATACCATACTGCTTATCACCCAAGGTCTCACAAGTAGAGTGGGTGTTCCAAAGAAACATACTCTGTATCCTACCCCAAGGACCATTTCCCTAAAACATCTTCCTTTCCAGCTCGCATGGTAAGTGATTAAATTTTTTATTATTCAGTCATAATCTTTATAGAAGGGACTTAAACAACTGAAAAATAAACCCTACAAAGGTATCATACAAGATAAAAATGATATAAAGCTGTAACCAATTATTGACATTATTTGTCAGATAAACATTATTGGTCCTTGACTCTTAAGGAAATTGGACATGAGACAGTAAGTCAAGTTTTGAGATGCTGGAGAAGATAGAGTCTCAAAATGCAAAAAAAAAAAAAAAAAAAAAAAAAAAAAAAAGCAGGAAAGAAAAACCAAGTAGGGTGGTTACATCATAGGATATTTAAAGAAACAATGAAAAGGGAAGATTTGAAATTGGGACAAATTAAAAAGCCTTTGAATTTGCCACCATCAAAGTACTCTATATTGTGTGGTTACTTCTATCTCACCTAATTGTGCCTAATTTTGAATATATTCGTTTTCATATCATTGAGACCAATGATTATTTAGCTCAAGCTGCATATCTTAAGAAGTATTATTAATAACAATAATTTAGACATATTTCTCTTACCTGAAGGAATAATCTCCAATTTTGTAGTATAAGTCTAGTAGAAAAGCTGTGTCTAATATAGAACTTTGCTTTAGCAATTACTTTTATTTACATCTTGTTTCAAGGCACAGCCATTGAGCTAGGTATTCCTGGGTGATAGCCAGCCTCTAATTTTTATTTATTGCCTGTGCCAACATTGTGCTTTTTAAACTTCTAATAAAGAACACTTGGTTTAAGCAATTTTGTAGCCATCCCTCATGTATGGGACCTCATGTAACATGTTTTGTAAGGACATACACTATCTTTTATAATAAAATTTCATCTTAGGAGTCTTTCAAGTAGTAAATCCCTTTTGATTTCTCAGTAGGATAAAGTTCTATGTGTATATTAGACATGAATCATCTGTTTTCTTTAGCAGTTCACTGATCTCATAAATTATGAATCTGGGTAAAGAACTACTGAAGATTTAAACCTCCTTAATTTGGATGAGATATGTGTTGACAATGAAAAAATGTTAAGCTGACAGTAGCAAATTCCATGTATTTTGAAGAGTGATTTTTATCAAGCTTTTCTCTAATCCATTGGATTTTAAAACAATTCATAGTTATTTAAGAGTTTACTTAAATAGTTACCCTCGAGCAGCAGAACTTTCTCTGGAAGCCTCCCTCAGGAAATAGTCTTGTGTGTGCTTTTCCTTGAATAAAACTAAATGGTGAGATTAGGCAATGGATGGATACTTTCTAATTTTTCAGTTTTAGGATGCTAGAACTCACATTAATTTCCGAGGAACTTCAACTTTCATTTTTCAAGACATTATTATAGAAACAGAGCATTTGGTGAAATGTTAACAGGATATCAAATTATGGATCTTCCCATCTGGAAGTGTTATTAGCCAGAGTTCTCAAGAAAGAAGGAACCAATAGGACGGGTGAGTAGATAGATAGATCAATGAGAGGGGATTTACTAGGGGAATTGCTTCATGCAATTATGGAGCCTGAAATGTTCCACAATAGGCCCTCTGCAAGTTGGAGATCCACGATGCTATTAGCGTGGCTCAGTCCAAGTATGAATGCCCTAGAACGAGCAATGCTGTAACTCAGTTTGAGGCCAAAGACCCAAAAACCCGAGTACGGAGAGAGTAGTGTCGCTGGTGTTAAGTGCTGAAGTCCAAAGGTCAGAGAGCCTCAGGTTCTGATGATGTCCAAGAGCAGGAGGAGAAGGATGTCCCAGCTACAGGAGGCAAAAAGAGAGAAAAATCACATTTCCTCTGCCTTTTTTGTTCTATCAGGCCCCTAGCTGATTGGATGGTGCCTCCCCACTTTGAGGGTGAATCTTCCCTACTCACACGCCTGTCTCCTCTGGAAACACCCTCACAGACATATCCAGAAATAATGCTTCAACATTTCTCTAGGTATTCCTTAATCCACTCGAGTTGACACCTAAAGTTAACTATCACAGGGAAGTTAGGCCAAGATCCCAAAGCTGAGAACAGTAAGTGCCAAGTACTCCCACGGTTAAGGCAAGATGGGCCATTTATAAAGGGAGTGGCAAAAGAAAAAAATGTTCTGCCAGCATTGGTTCAGATTGTATCAAAGAATAATTCAGCAGGAGGTAAGGGATGGGAGGGTGTCTTAGTTCTGGCTGTTATAACACATTACAATAGACTGGGTGACTTAAGTAACAAACATTTATTTCTCACAGTTCTGAAGGCTGGAAGCCTGAGATCAGGGTGCCACCACAGTTAGGTTCTTGATAACGGTCTTCTTCCTAGTTACGTTCTTACATGGCCTTTCCCTGGGGTGTGCATGCAGGAAGAGCTCTCTCTTCTTTTTATAATCACAGGGAAGTTAGGCCAAGATCCCAAAGCTGAGATCACATTAATCCCATCATGGAGGTCTCACCTACGTGACCTCATCTACACCCCCGAAAGACCCCCACTTCCAAATACCATTATATTGGGAATTAGGGCTTCAACATACAAATTTTGCGGTGACCCACACATTCAGTCCATAACAGAGAGTAACGGTTACTTCAAGAAAGAGTTGCCCATGTTCTTGGATATTTGAATTTCATCCATTAAGGTCAAAGTAGGCAGACTTCAAGAGGGACACTCAAAGTCTTAGCCCATAGCTCTGAAGTTCAGAAAAAACATAGAGACTAGAGCTTGACTTCCATCTGGAAAAGTTGAACAATTTGCCAAAAATCAAAGGAAGGGGAAGAATTTGAGTAGGAGCAAGGCGAGCCTCCCTGCATGGTGGAGAACAGGTATGTCTTTTTTGTGGCCCAGAGATGACCCATGGTAGGTAGACTGCCATAAGTCCTCTTGACAGGTTTTACCCAAGAAGACCACCTAGAGGGCTGACCCCTAGTGGAATAGGATGCATTGCCGGAGTCCAGGGGCTTGAGAGCAATCATATCTGGATAGCTAAAGGAAATATCATGAGTGCTATAGTATAGCAACTGAACATCTGGAGAGAAGATCTCTAAGGGACCCACAGAAGCACCCCATGAAAGAAGCATTTGGTCATCTGGCTCACCCAGAAGGTACCAATATCTGATTACATTGGGCGGGGAAGGGAAGGAAATTATGCTTTCACATATGATGGAGTTTTTAAAAGCTATGGCAGCTTTTGGAGAGTTTACCCAGGAGTGCGAAAGAATAAACCAACAGAGTGACTTTAATGGGGATGGTAAGAAACAATAAAGTTGCCTTCTGCTTGAGTCCTTGTGAGTGCAGCTCAATGAACTAGTTGAAATCATACAGATTTTAAGGGAAGAGAGCTGGAACCCTGTGATTATCCAAAAATCAGTCTCAGAAACATTGCAATGTTTCTTTTTACAAAGGTCCTTAAGATAAATAAAGAAAATTAATTTTAAGAAAGCCCCATTGAGTTTTAGAAGCTCAAAGTATTCAACCAGAACACTAGAGCTGAAAAGGAAGAGACAATTTGTATTGAATATTAACTACAAAATAGTAGATATCAAATAATGTTTCTTACCCTGAATGTTGTCTTGAAATAGTCAAGCATGAAATCAAAACCATAGGCAATAGAATTAAGTGTTTATTTCCTATTGCTACCATAGCAAATTTAGTGGCTTAGGCAATATAAACATATTATCTCACAGTTCTGTGGGTCAGAAATCCAATAGGCTCATCTGGCTCCTCTGCTCCAATTTCACAGGTCCGAAATCAAGGTGTTGGCAGGGCTGTGTTCCTCTCTTGAGACCCTAGGACAGAATCCGCTCTTACTTATTTGGAGTGTTAGCAGAATTCAGAGTCTTGCAGTTCTATGACTGAAGCAATTGTTTTCTTCCTGGCTGTCAGCTGAGAATCAGCCCCAGCTTCTGAAAAATGTTGTATTTCTTGCCTTGTGGCCCCCTTCTTTCAGTCTCAAAGTCAGAAATGGCAGGGCAAGTATTTATTATGCTTCAGATCTCTTCTACATCTTCTATTGTGGCATCTCTCTGGCTGCCTCCAGGAAAGGTCTCCTTTTAAAGACTCAAGTGGTTTGATTGAGCCCACCTAGATAAACCAGGATAATTTCTCCATATCAGGGTTTACACCCTTAATCACATCTGCACAATTCTTTTTGCTGCCATTTGAGACAATATATGCACCAGTTCTAGGGATTAAGATATGGACATCTTTGGGGAGACATTTTTCTGCCTACCATGGTGTTAATGCCTGACAGCCTCTATTTTCATGATTAAGTCCTTAGGTGAGAGTGAGGTAGGGAGTGGTGTAATTGAAGGATTGAAAGAAGGAATAAGATCCAGAATAGCTATAGGGATTAGTGAGAATAGAAATAAACTGAGAGTTAAAAGCAAAAAACAAAAGCAAACAAAAGTCCCTATGTTGGAAATAAGAGATTGTGAGAGAGTTAGGCACTATCTGGCAAACTAAGTATAAATAAGAGTCATGTAATTATTATACTTGCTGATCTGAGAAAGCATTGGTAATTTAAGATTGTATATATATAATGTATGTGTGTGTATATATATACATGTGTATATACACAATTATATACCTAAGAACTGTTATACATATAGCTCTTAGATATATAATTATATATATATGTACATATAGCTCTTAAATATATATTTATAGCTCTTTTGGAAGTTCACATGTGGTTAAATAATTTGCATTTGAAATTCTTCACTTCTTTCTTAAATAATCCTAATCATTAACTTTCAATTAATAAACAAATATCATTGTTGAAGAATATAAGTAATTTGATACTGTTTTCCACTTGATAACCACAGCATTGATTTTCAGCAGATGGAGAAACTGCTAGGGGTTATGGAGCATGTAAGGTGGGCTAGAAGTCTCATAAGCAAGAGGCTTATGAGATTAGAAAAATATATATTTAATATATAGTTTAATTTTATATTTTAGAAAAGAAAAAATGCTTATACATTTTGAAATATAAACTGAGTATTAATTGAGATACTTAAATTTGTTTAAAAAGTTTTAAAAAAGGTTGAAAACACTGATTTAGAGGAGAACCTCTAGCTGCACTCTGTGGGGATGGGATCCTCTGAGCAAGACCACTTGGCTCCCTGGCTTCAGCCTCCTTTCCAGGGGAGTGAACATTTCTTTCTCACTGTGTTCTAGGTGCCACTGGGTATGACAAAAAAATTCCTGCAGCTAGCTCAGTGTCTGCCCAAATGGCCACCCATTTTTGTGCTTGAAACCCAGGACCCTGGTGGTGTAGGCACCCAAGGGAACATACTGGTCTGCAGGTTGCAAAGACCATGGGGAAAACATAGTATCTGGGCTGGATAGCATCATTCCTCATAGCACAGTCCCTCACAGCTTCCATTGGCTAAGGGAGGGAGTTCCCTAACTCCTTGTGCTTCCCGGGTAAGGTGATGCCCCACCCTGCTTCATCTCACCCTCCATGGGCTATACTCACTGTCTAACCAGTCCCAGTGAGATCAACTGGGTACTTCAGTTGGAAATGCAGAAATCACCTGCCTTCTACGTTGATCTTGCTGGGAGCTGCAGACTGGAGCCGTCCCTATTCGGCCATCTTGCCAGCCACCAATGACCAGTAAGCAGATTTGCACCTCACTCTGAATCCAGAAAGATGTCATCTCAAGATCCTTAATAATTACACCTACAAAGATTATATTTCCAAATAAGATCACATTCACAGGTTCCAGGAATTAGAACTTGGATATACTTTTTGGAAGATCTGTTGGGCTCCGCGTGTTTCCTAAACAAAGGAATGAACACACAAGACAACACAAGACAAGACAAACATGGCAGCCGCCTTGAATGGCGCACTCTGCTTTATTTTATACAGTCATTTGTGGAATGTTACCAAGTCACAAGACACATTGTTGTTTTTCTGACCTTTCCCTGACTTTCTGGATTTTCAAGATGTTTACACATAAACAAGCCCCCAGGATCTGCTGTTAGCAGCTGGCTCCTTAGTCCTCCCTGTAAACAGGGAAGGAACGCCCTGCTTCATTTGCAACAGCAGGACTTATGGGGAACGCCCTGCTTCGTTTGCAAGAGCAGGACTTATGGGGCACGCCCTGTTTCGTTTGCGAGAGCAGGACTTATGGGGAACGCCCTGCTTCGTTTGCGAGAGCAGGACTTATCGGGAACACCCTGTTTGTGAGCACGTAGTCCTCTACAAGATCACTATTCAAACCACTACACATACTAAAGCATTCATGAATAATCAAGGCTTCAGCTTGGCAACTTATTCTCAAATGCTTTAGAGGAGCTAAGTTCTTTGTATTAGACTTGCAATATTTTTACATGTTTAAGACTATTTTGAAATTAGAAAAATTAGAAACAAAATAGAAGAATAGCTGTGTTGAATTAGTATAGTGGTTAATAGCACAGAATTGAATGAGACTGTCCAGGTTTGAGTTCCACAACTTCTTCACTGTGTGAATTTGGACAAGATATTTAATCCATTTAAATCTCACTGTCTTTGTCCATAGAATGGGAATAAAAAAGTGGTATTTACTTCATAGGTTTGTAATGATCAAGCATTTAGTAACAGTTAATAATCATTAATATAATTATCATTACTAACATCATCAATACCATAAAATGTTCTAATTTTTGCTTTTTGCAATAACTGAAGGTCAGTGATATACTTTGAGCTTGATTAAAAATTCTTGAAATGAGAGGCTGAGGTGGGCGGATCACAACATCGAGATCATCCTGGCTAACACGGTGAAACCCCATCTCTACTAAAAATACAAAAACAAAATTAGCCAGGGATGGTGGCGGGCACCTGTAGTCCCAGCTATTTGGGAGGCTGAGGTGGGAGAATGGCATGAACCCAGGAGACGGAGCTTGCAGTAAGCCAAGATCGCGCCACTGCACTCCAGCCTGGGTGACAGAGCAAGACTCCGTCTCAAAAAAAAAAAAAAAAAAAAAAAAAAATCTTGAAATTAGGCTAGTAAGACTTGTTCTTTCTATGCTAGTTAACTAAAACCATACATTTTTGTTTTCTTCTTATGGTTGCAATTAATTGTTTCATGCTTTTAAACATTGCATTTGACCAGCCTGGTCAATATAGCAAGACCCTGTCTCTGCCAAAAAAATAAATAAATAAATAAATTAACTGGGCATGGTGGCATGTGCCTATAGTCTCAGCTACTTGGAAGGCTGAGGCTGGAGGATCACTTGAACCCAAGAGTCCAAAGCTCCAGTGAGCTATGATTGTGCCACTGCACTCCAGCCGGGCCAACAGAGAGAGACCCTGTCTTGAAAAAAAAAGTGGAATTTGACCTTTAAATGTATTAATATAGCCATTCAAAGATCTGGAGATTCTCAAAGGCCAGCTTTATTACTATGGTTAAGTAACTATCTCTGTGCAATGTGGGTTGTTATATCACTTAGGAGTGCATTCAGCTACAAGTAATATAAGTAAAACCAGAGTGGTTAAAAAAAGTAGAGATTAATTAGCATCAAGTATAAAGAAGTCAAGTAGACAGCAAAGGCTGTCAAGGCAGTTCATTAATGCCAGTAAGGACAATTCTTGGCATATTGGACTTTGTCCTTATCTTTAACTACCTCATAGTCACAAGATGGTTACAGCACATTGAGGTTGTATATCCACTCTTCAGGTATGAAAAGAGGAGCATGAACAGACTAAAAAGTTACACTGTCTTTTTATTTTTTTAATCAAGAGAACAACATTTCCCCAAAGCCTCCACCCACCCCATCTTTCTTATATCAGCTTGATCAGAACTAGGTCACATGATGCTCCAGAGATGAGTGGCTGTGGGGGTTGGAAAGTAGAGGGATGTTGTTACTATAATTCAGATCAGAATTGGGATAGGGATCTATTGTCCCAGTAGGACTTTTCTTAACATGCTAGCTAACCTTGTCAGGGTGTCTCTGAGCAAGGAAGAAGAGAAGGGGAAACAAGTGTAGGCAATAGATGGCTTCTGTTGTGACTAGCTATGGGGACTTCGCCAATCTTAAGAGATAAAATTCTTCCTTTCACAAATAAAAAGTAATATATTACGCCAAAATAAAAATTTTAAGAAAAATAAACAAAAAAATGTAATATATCACTCTAGCACTAGATCCTCCTGAAAAAGTCAACTTAATATACACCAGTAAAATATGGTTCTAATTTATCTAATATTTAAGCAATGATAAGTTATACATAATTACATATGTATATATGTACATAGGTACATAATTAGCATATTTTTCAGATGTGAATATAAGACAGAAAAACATAGAATTATCTTTTATTGAAAATGGGCTAACAGTTGTTAAATTAGTTCCAGTTTGGGATTATAAACTCTTAGCTTTGGAAAGAAGGGAAACGTTTTTCATTGTGTGAGAGAGATGAAATCCAAAATCCAATGAAAGGTCCCTGAGGAGAAGTGGAGACCATATTTCTGTTTTCATGATCAGGAAAAGACCTAAAATTAGTAAAATACATGTCCAGAAATGATTCATCAACATGACCTTATAGAGATAATCTAGTCCTGCTTTCTCTTTGCAGATAGGAAAGTACTGAGGCTCAGAGATTAGGCATGTTGCCAGATTGCATAATTGTTAGGGGAGATGGAACTAGATCTGAGACCTCCTGACCCCAATTTAGTGTGTTTTTATCTGTAACCCTCCGAGGCTAAGACAGTCCAACAATCTGGAAAAAGAAATGCATAGTAAGTTGTCTTGATTTCTGGTAAGAAGAGAAGAGACAGAAAGTGAGTAAATTCCCTGGAGAGTCTAAACTCCCAGCTAGACAGCACCAGACCTGAAGGATTCGGATATCATGAACACAGAGAGAAAGAATATCGCTGTGAATGTTTGGTTTTATATAACCAGCAAGACTTTTAGAACCCTAAACACACATACACACACACACACACACACACACACACACACACACACACAGTCTCTCTCTCTCTCGCCTCACCTCTCTGTCTCTCTCTGCCTCTCTCCTCTTGCTTTCTTTCTTCCTATATACAATTATTGAGTATCTGTTTTCTATCTGGCACAAAGGGGTATAAAAAGATGTCCTACCTTTTGTACAAACTAGGTTTTAAAATCTGCTTTCAGATTTTACATGTGATCACAGAGAATAAAAACTATGTTTCACAGTCTACTAGGAATAAACTATCTCACAATATGTTCAACATGGTTAGTTTTTCCTCCGAAGTTAGAATGATTTTTTAATTCCTTAAAATGGCACTAAATGAAGCAATTGGCTTTTTGTGTGTGGGGGGGCTCTCTGTGATTGTTGATAAATATCTATCTTTAAAATTCAAATCACATTCATTGTTGTGAGACACACAGTGGAACAAATAGAAATCAAGACAGATTTCTAGATTTAAACAACAGCATTCAATCTCCCATCTCCATTTCAATCTGAGCCTATGCTTATTGAGTAGAATGGTGAGCAGCACTTCTCACACTTTGGATATCACTATTTTTTAGAATATACATAAGTTAAATTCATATACATTGCAATATCATATAAATATAAACAAGTAAATATATGACTATGAAAATGTAGAATTACTGCCCAATAGCTTGTGAGTTGCCTAAAATGAACATCAATTTCCATCTGGATCAGGAAAGGGCAATAAGAAATGCACAAAGAAAGGATTGCTTAGAGGTCTACTATGAAAGATTATCATTTATTGGGAAAAGATAACCAACAAGGAGCATCTCCTTTTGCCAAGTGTTGTATATGTCTTATCCCCTTTAACCCTCAAAGGAACAGAATAAGGTAACTTTTGTTAACCTTAATTATCAAAAATAGAAACAATTCAAGAACCTCTCCAAGATCATGCAGTTGGGAAGTGGTAGAGCCAAGATTTGAACCCAGGTTCATATGACTCCAAAATGTAGTTCTGGTGATGGCCAAATTCTATTTCCTAATAAGACAGCATAGCTAAAGATACATGAAATTCCCTTTTCTATGGATAGCCATGGGACAAATCTCTACCTGGTGTCCAGCCAACAATAGCTTATTGAGAGCCTCTTGAGCAACTGGTATGTTTTAATTTGTGGGCTCCTCTGAGCATGTCTTCTTATTCTAGCATTTCTCTTGCAGCACTCAGCATTACATTTCTGGCTCATCTCTTACAAGGCTAAGAATCTACTCAATGAATTTTTTTGTTCAGACCTCACCCCTGCCTTCATATTAATTTTTCTTTCATTCTGTGCTTTATCCCATTTTTATCTGCAACTATTTTAGTTTAGTTTACTGCATTGTCATGAAGTAATTGCTTTAAATCCTGTCTACAACAAATCATGATATAAAGAATTAAATAAAAATCCAAATATAAGATCATTCATAATTAGAACATGAACTTTAAGAATGGGGCATTAACTTAAAATTAATAAACTCATAAACTATAGAAATGTATGTAACAACATAATTATATGTACTAGTTTTTCATTGTTGCTGACATTAACCAAAGCATTTACCTGTTAATGTGTAAGAAAATGGAGAACTATGAACGAAGATTTTGCCAATAAAGAAATGGGTATTCGTTTTTTTTGATAACCAGTCATATATGCTATTTGTCAGACATTACATAAGGCCTGTGGGTAAAAAGATGAGTAAAACATATTCCCTGTAATCCCAGACACTTGGGAGACTGAAGCATGAGAATCACCTGAATATGGGAGGAGGAGGTGGTAGTGAGCTGAGATTGCACCACTGTGCTCCGGCCTGGGTGCTAGAGCGATATTGTCTCTTAAAAAACCATATTTTCATACTCCATAAATATATATGTTTTTTATTTGTCAACTATACATTGTCACAAAACAAAAATTTAAAAAATTTTAAAACTATTTTCCCTAATATTAGTTATAGATAATTGCCGTCAAATGTGACTTGTGCTATAAAGGAGACATAGAAGAGACATGCTGAAATTAAGGCAGTAAAATGACTGAAAGCTGGCCCTGGCGCTGTGGTTCACACCTGTAATCCCAGCACTTTGGGAACCTGAGGCAGGCGGATCTCTTGAGGTCAGGAGTTGAAGATCAGCCTGGACACACTGAAACCGTGTCTCTACTAAAAATACAAAAATTAACTGGGAATGGTGGTGTGCACCTGTAATCCAGCTACTTGGGAGGCTAAGGCAGGAGAATTGCTTGAACCTGGGAGGTGGAGGTTGCAGTAAGCTGAGATTGCATCACTGCACTTCAGCCTGGGTGACAGAGTGAGACTTGTCTCAGGAAAAAAAAAAAAAAAAAAAAAAAGACTGAAAGCTTAACTTGTAAAGTGAGGCAGACCTGAATTTGAAATAAATTCCTCACTGTATTATTTTCCTAGAGCTACTGTAACAAATTACCATACTGGGTGACTTAAAACAATAGAAATTTATTTTCTCATAGTTCTGGAGGCCAGAAATTTGAAATGAAGTTGCCAGCATGGTTGGTTCCTTCTGGAGGTTCTGAGGGAGAATCTGTTTCATGCGTCTCTCCTAATTTCTGGCAACTTTCGCAGTCCTTGATGTTCCTTGGCTTGTGGTTGCATCACTCCCATCTCTGCCTCCATTGGTCCTCTTCCCTTTGTGTCTTTGTCTTCACATAACCTTCTTATAAGGACACCAGTCATTGGACTTAGGCCCACTCTAATTCAGCATGATTTCATTTTAACCAGTTACAATGGCAAAGACTCTATTTCCAAATAAGGTCATATTCTGAAGTTCTAACTTGACATGAATATAGGGGCACACTATTCAACCCAGTACATTCTCATGCTAGTTATGTGAGTTTAAACAAGAACTTCACTTCTTTGTACCTTGAGTTTAAACAAGAACTTCACTTCTTTGTACCTTATCTATAAAATGGAGATGATAATAGTAGCTAACATATAAGTTTTGGGAATATTTAAGTAAAACATATGTAAAATATTCAGGGTACTGCTTGGCACAGAATAATTGCTGAATAAATACTCATTATAATTGTAGTTTTGAGACTAATAGTCTTCCTTGTAACAATAACATTTTATTAACCAGTATCTGGGAAGTATTTCAGTTTTATTTTCTAAAGTCTGTGATATCTATCCAGATGAATAGCCTAGGTTAATTCTGAAACTTTGCAGTGGAAAAATGTGTAGGCTAGCAATAACTCTCTGAAGACTACTGAGATGCCAAGTATTTTACAATTATAAGGATTGGATATGTGAAAGTCATGCTCCAAAAATGTGTGCCCTTAGAAACTGACCACTGAAATTTCTTTACAAGGTGTACAACTATCTTCAACTTTTCTAGTGAACTTTAATTTACTTAAGTAGTGATTCTTTTGTTCAATGTGGTGAAGTTAATTCCCTGTCTTCATGATTCTTACATTCTGGTGGAGAAACTAGATAACCTATGAGTAAACCCATAATATCTGGTAGTAATATGTCTTGAGGAAAAAAAAGCAGGGAAGGGAATGAATATGGAGGTAGATATGCTCCTTTATACTGATTAATCAGAGAGGCCTTATTTGGGGAATGTGACATTTCAGGAGTGTCAAGAATGAAAAAAGACAACTAGCCTTCCAAATGTCTAGAGAAGAGCATTTCAAGAGAAGGGAGGAACAAGATCAAATACTCTAAAATGAGAATGTACTTGGAATGTTGTAGAAACATCAAGGAGCTGGAATTGAGTTACTGTGGGAAGCGTGGGGCAAACTGTAGGAAATTATATCAAAAGGATGTCTTGTCATATATGGTCATGTCTTCCAATGTCGTGCTTAGTATGACGAGAAGTGATTGGAGAGTTGAGAACAATGGAGTGATTTCACTGGACATATATTATCCATGTATTGCATTTACATTGTCAAAGAAAAAACTATGACTCTAGTATAGTGCACTATTTATACCATAATACAAATATTATAATAAGAAGTAAAAGACTGAAAATGTGGCCATAGGTTGAACATGTCAGATTAAAAAAAAAAAAAAGAATCAAAACACAATAAACTAGAAGATATTTTTTAAAGTATGACGTTCAAGTAGAAAGGAAATAAGAATTGGAAATCCACTGGGTTAGGTCCAATTGGTCAGATTTTGTCTTTAGTTACCATTTAATGAACACTCATTGTGAGTTTGACAGTATGTTCACATAACATATATATTTAGTAAAAGAAGAATTATTGGTCCTATTTACATATATAATTAATTTCTGTAACAAGGAAGTGTCATCAGCAATTTTAAAGATGATGAAACAGCCTCAGAAGGTAAGGAGCTTGCTTTGGGGTTACACAATTATTAAGTAGCAGAACCAATATTTTAATCAAGATTTATCTGATTCCAAAGTCCATGTTCAGGATTACTATGAGTCATCTTAAAAATTTATCTTTCTGAAGCATCTTTTCCCCATGAAGCATGTGTGGAATGCCCTGAAGATGCCATTTATCCTTGTCCCACGTATCACACCCAACGTTCTTGTCTCCCTCATGCAGTTATAGTGCCCAACACTTTTGCTGCACCTATCACAGGACTTTACTGCCTTCTTTTGTGGTCCTCTCTCAGGACAGGGAGCTCAATATCTTCTCACCATCTCCTAAGCTCTTTGGGGAAAACTTGTGATGAGGAAAATAACACTGTAGAAGAAGCTTGTCTATAGATGGTAATGTGATTCTAAAATCAGCAGGGAATTATTTCAGGAAGACAGGCTGATCTGAAGATCAAGGGAAGGGAAGGGGCAAGGAGGGGAGAAGAGAGGAGGAGAGGGGAGGGCAGACCCAGTTACAAGACCCAGTTACAAAACCAAGGTTCTTTTTAGAACAATCCTTTCTCAGTTGTAGTTTACACATACTCTAGCCAGTCTCAATCATTTCCCTCCTGGCTATTACCTGTCAGTCCAGCCTTTCATCATTGACTTATCTGTCAGACCCTTTTTTCACCAAGGATGTTGATGCTTTTTCCCCCACCCTTCCTTTTCATAATTTTTCAATAACTCTAATTAATTTCTAGCTTATGACACATTCAATGCTCCAGGTCCATTTTCTTGATCTACTTTACAGTAATAACCTTCACCTCTAACCCACTCACATAGCCATCCACACCTCTAATGTCTTCAACCCTGAGCTTTCTCTCTTGAACTCTCCTCTCTTCCCACCTCTTTTACTCCCTCAATTTTAATGTTTGCTTTTTGCTTTTGTTGTGACCTTATCTATTCTCCAATTTATGTATTCTTAGCTTCAAGTACACTAGTCTTAGGATCATTTTCTGCTTATCACACCCCTTTTCAACAAGCAGGTGTGACCTTATGCACTGATGCTATAAGCATGCTCCAGGTCACTTGATTGACAGCATAAATCAATCTGCTTCACTTCTCCAAATTTCTGAATTTGCCATTCATTTTTCACTTTTTTTTTTGCATTTCACTAGTCTCAGGGCTTGACTCACAGCACTGAATTGATGGTTATAACCTTATTTTTTCTTTCTGGGTAATAGACTTAGTCTGTGCTATCTATAGACATCTGGATAAATATCTTTCCTGAAATTGTTCAGTCCTGAATGCTATCCTTGCTACAGCATTTATAGGTTAAGATAGTACTAATTCTACCCACACCCTATATAACATCTAGATAGTTATTTACCCAGGCAGAATCCCAGGGCTCATGATGTCAAGTACATACTCACCAACTTATTTCCTTCTCTCAGTCTTTTGACTACTTAGTGGAAAGTATACGCCATGAATCCATAAATCTGATTTGCATTATTAAATCCCTATTGATTTGCATTCTCTAATCCCATTCCAAAATTTCAAAATACTATGAAAGAAAATTGCATAATTATGTTGATTGGAAGCCATTAAAAATATATGTTTTCCAGGCTCAATGAGATAAGCAACTCTTTTAATCATTCTTACTCAGTTTCTAACACATTCCTTTCAGTTGCAGTTAAAAAAATAAAGCAGACAAAAGACTTAATGGTTCTTCTCAAGCCCCCAATTCTCAAAAAAGAAATGACAACCTACTTTATATATAACCTACAATTTGTATGTCTTGTAAGAACACCCTCAATATCTGTTATTTCCAACATGTTATTCCTTCATCATCTTTCTCTCTTCTGTATTAAGCTTCTTTGGCAGGAGTGATAAAAATAAACTCTTCCCCCTTTGAAAAGTTGAATTTATCAGAAGGTAATTTATCAGAAGGTCATGGTATCAACAAGAAGCCTAGAGACGTGGACTTGAAAATGTGTGGGAAGTGAGGAAGCCCCAGAGGGGATTAGAAAATAGTCTCTTTGATGACAAAAACAGCTTGGTATTGCAGGCCTGATTTCTTTGATGAATACAGCTATTTCTAGTCTCTTGTCATTCTGCTTTCTGGAAAGAGAGCATCTAAGTGACTTACGTTGTGTTACAGAAGTTGCTTCTCAGCTAAGTGGAAGCAGGGCCTCCAATTATTCATCAAGCTGTAACCGAAAGAGAGGCAATACTTCCCCAAAAGGTAATGAAGAAGGACAAATTAATATTATGAAATCAAAACACAACAAAATTCCACCATACTTCCTGTCTCTGAGAAAGAATTGGTTCTATTCTTTCTCAATTTTCACACAGGTTTCTTGGTTTATCCCTCGTAAGACTTTTTTATAACCTTCCTCTGCAATATACTCCTTCTCATAGTGGATCTTCTTTTCATCAGGTTGAAAACCATAATATCTTTTCAGGTCTCCAAATTAGAAGCCTCAGAGTCATCGTTGACTCTCTAATCTATTATCCATAGCTATTTCATTGATTTTAAAGTTTTGTTGATATTATGCAAAAAAAGTCTCTTCAATTAAGGTCCTTTCTCTTTGTCTCAGTTCAAGCTGTCCTGGACAATTACAATAACATCCTAGATGATTTCTTTCCCTCAAACATTCCCAATCTAGAATTATTTTTCCAGTTGTCAAAATAGCAAAAAGCAAACAATACTCTTATCAGGTTACTTACTTGAAAAGACTGTATATGGGAAGTTGTGCATAGGTTATATGCAAATACTACATCATTTTATATAAGAGATTTTAGCATCTATGGATTTTGGTATATACGGGACTGGGTCCTAGAACCAATCCCCACAGATCCTGAGGGACTACCATATATATGCACTATAAACTAACACACACACACACACACACACACACACACACACGTGTCTATGTACTGTTCTTTTTCACTAGAGAACTCTGGCTAATGCATACTTCATTCATTCGTCATGTATTTATTGAATACTTTGTATGTACTAGGTTCTCTTACAGGCACTGGAAAAACCAGAAATAAGCAAATAGACAAAAATTCAAGCCCCCATAGAATTTATATTCTAGAAGGCAACACAGAAATTGAACACAAACAAAAAGTATGATGTGGGAGATACAAAGCGTTGTGGAGATAAATAAATCTTGGAAAGCGGGATAAGGAATGCTGGTGAGAGGTTGCAATGTAAAATTGGAGTTCAGGGAAGGTCTCACTAAGAAGACAGAATTTTCAGCAAACCCTTAAAAGAGGTAGGAAAGCAGGTGGTAATCTGGGGGGAAAGTGAGGCAGGAGTGTAATTATCATGTTCAATATCAGTGTGTCATTGAAGAACAAGTACACCAGTGTGAAGGAACAGGGAGAACAGAGGGAAAGAATGATAGGAGAGGGGAGCAAATTAAAAATGGGGGTCATGCCAGGCCCTGTATAAATAAACATACAAATATATATATATATATATAGTTATATATATATTTATTTATTTATAAATCAAAAAATAAAAACCGGAGCCAGATTATACAGGACTTTGTAAGCCATTGACTCTGGATAAAGAATTTGGGCAGAGAAGTGACAAGATCTGACTTATTTTTTTAAAGGTTCACTCTGGTTGCTGGGCTGAGCATAGACTTTGGGGGAACTCTTATTATACTGTAGTTACTAGTTGTTTATTTATCTCTAGCATCTCTCCCTCTTTGAGCACAAATCCTGCATTTTGTTTATCTTAAAGTGTTTGTTACTTGCAGGTGTTTGGGAGACTTACCAAGTAATCCTGTGTTTGTTGAATTAGTTCCATTTCTTCATCAGGCATAAGAGAAATATATGTATGAAATGCAGTCAGAAAAGATTACACTAAGTTTGATTCCACAGACAAGCAAAACTAAATTGATAAAGACAGTAGACTGTAGAAGGGGAAAAAGAGAAGAAAGTTAAATAAACTCATATATAGTTAGGTAAAGAATATAGTTTTAAAATAAAGAATGGAATACAATATTGTTCCTAGAGTTCAAAAATGAATTAGGACCTAAAAGAGTACAGAATTGTAGCATAATAACAGTATAAATTAAACAAATAAAATGATGCCAACTGTACTTAATGCAATATGTCCCCACTAAAATTAAACATGCTGCAACTCTGAAAAATTGGCATTTTTCAAATGGCTGTGTCAAACAGCTGCGTATACAACTCACCAAGTAAGTATCCCACAGTTAAATAAATGAGTATCCTGAATCTAACTCAAATTATGTGTTTGGGTCTTGTATGTTACTTCCAAATACAAATTTGCAACTTCATTGATTCTTCAGACAATTCATAGGTTTCACTGAACTTATTCTTTTGCACCAATTCTCTGGCATTTGAAAGGCTGTATTCATAAGTTTAGCTAGAAAATATTTATAAGCCCTATGGTGCCAGGCATTGGCAAATGTCCTTCCCTGGACATGTACTGAAGGGAACAGGCCACACAACTCCTTTCCCTCCCACATAATCCCTATGGTTCATTGGAATTGGATGACCTTCCTGGGAACTCTTTACTGTGGCCTCTATGGGTGCCAAAAGCCCAAGAAAGCTTGCTGAGTTGTTCTCATTCAAATACTGCGCTTGCTGGGTTCTTATTCAGGTCTCTTTAGACACACTTCCTTCTTGCTCAGCAGAACTGTTAATTGGCACAGAAAACATCCTAGCTTTGTCCATTTTCTATAGAAGCGAAAAATGCTTCTACCTGACTGTGCTGACAGAATTTTATTTTCAATGGTATGAAGACCCCAGACATTTCAATGACAACTTTGGGAACAAAATAATACATATAATACAATTGGTTGGTCTTAAGCAGCCTCATGCCTCAGTATAAGTGACCACAGCAAAAATCCTCCAAAATTAGGGGCTAAGACATGAGCGTTTGGGATATAATCATTTACATTTGACAAAGGCTGCACATAGTGCCTTTCTGTTTCTGTGATTTTTACCTTAATTGGTTCATTTTCACTATTACACATTTAATCTGTTTGCCACTAGTAATAAATAAGCAGGGCTGTTGTGATTGGTTTCCAAGAATTATTTTTCCATCAGCTCAAGAAAGCATGTTGCAATGCCAGGAGTAAAGAAAACTCTCATTGTATTTGTCGTTGGTCAGGAGCCCAAGTCTCATATATGTCTTGGTGAGGGTGCTGTGGGGAGACCCTTTAATTCATATTTTTAGGTCCTGCCTGCTTCTCACAGACTTGTGTAGAGGGAAAAAGGAGCTATAATTACTTGTGAGAGCACTTGAACCAGGTGACAAAATTATTGAAAACTTTTTAAACCATGATTAGCCATTTGAATGTTTACTTATGTCCACTTCCAAGAGCTACCTTAAATTATTTGCATATGTATGTATGCATGCAACTTCCTTGAATTTATGGAGATATATAAAGGTTTTGTTGAGTCTTCAGAAGATAGAGGATAGTGATGCTCTTTAGTTGTGATATTTTATGTTGGTCAGACATATTGATACATACTGCATTCAGAAGTATCATTAAAAACAGGAGATTATTAATATTTTACCTTATATTTCTAATTGCATATTGTTAGGTTTTGGGCTATTTACTGACAAGATTGTAATTCATGACATCATTGTCCTTGTGTTTAAAAGATCATGCCAACACAATGACTAACCAGGTAGATGGCTATATACAGAAAAATCCAGCCATTGGTATTCATTTCTGTACTCCATGTATAAGAAGTTCATTTATGCTGTCCTGTTTTCAGTGCTAGAAGTTATTTGATTCAGTGAAATTCTATGTGCTCACAATATGCCCGGAACTGTGGTATAAATACTTGAATGGACAAAAAAGAAGTCCCCTAGAGAACTTTTGTTTAGATCCTGTTTGAATTGTGATTCCTAATTCTTGCCAAGTTGTTTGTTGGAATTAACTTTTAAAGAATGCTTTCAAAGGGTAATAGTTTATTCTCCCCCAACTTCCCCCAAATTAAAGACCCATTAATGTGTGAAGCAAAACTAAAAACAATTTTCAAGAACACAATGAGTCAAATGGATGGGTGCTTGAGGAGGAAAAAAGTGCCAGATCAAACAGAATTGACAGTTCTAGAAATAAACCCAAAATACACATGGGAATTTAGTGTGTGGCCGATCTGTTATTTCAAGTCAGTGGGGAAAGATCAATTAGTTAACAGGCATTGTTGAGATAGCTGGCTAGTCACTTGGATGAAGAGGAAGCTGCATCTATATTTTAGAACCCAAATAAATCCCTGGTAAAGCAATGATTTAAAATAATAACAATAATAATAATAATAATAATGCTAAAAGGAACCATAAAATTAGAAAAAATATTATTATAAAATGAGCAAGGTCTTTTAAAAAGATATATCACTTATAGGATATAGAAAAAAGAAATGGCACAGTTGACTACAAAAATATTTTAAAAATCCATACAGAAAAATGATACAAAATACAGCCGAAAAATGTCCATATAGCAAAAATTACCAGAAAAGTGTCAAAAGAAAAATCAGAAAATATTTGGTGAGCATGTAATAAGCAAAAGCAGTAATTTTCTAGACATACGAAAACATTCATAGACCTGCAAAAAGATAACAGCTGAAAGAAAAATTGGCAAAAATGTAAAACAAAGAGTTCACAGAAAAAGAAACATAGTCAATAACCATTGATTTTACAAATATAACCTGAAAACCTACATATCCCAGGATTATTGAAAGTGCTTAGCATATATCAGAGAAAAAAACAGAGAAATTTCTGTGTCTCGCTACAGTCTACTATAAAGGTGATGGTGGAGAAGACAATAAATAATGTACATAATAAGTAACTAATTACACAGTATGTCAGAATCATGGTTCCCAAACTGTGTGCCAAAGCACCCCAGGATGTTACAGCAAAATTATAGGTTCACTGCAGTTTATTTGCAATTTTAAGGGAAACATAGTGCTATGGTCTTAATGTTGGTGTCATCCCAAAACGTATCTTGGAATTTAATCTGCAATGTGATAGTATTAACGGGTGCAGACTTTTGGGAACTGATAAAGTCTTAAGTGTCCTGCCCTTAAGAATGGGATTAGTACCCGTATAAAAGCAGGTGAAGGGAGTGTGTTTGTCCTCTTCCCTATTTCTGCCATGTGAGGACAGAGTGAGAAGACATTGTCTACAAGCTATGGGCCTTTAACAGACACCAAATCTGCTGGCATGTTGATTTTTGACTTTCCAGCCTCTAGAACAATAAGCAATGGATTTATTTTGTTTACAAGTTACTCAGTCTAAGGTATTTTGTTATAGCAGCATACTAAGTCACACAGCAGGATCTGTCAGAAAATACACAAATTACTAGCTGAGAAATCTCATATTTTCAACATTAGTTTATACTAAATTTCTTTTAGTGACATCATATCTTTTCAAAACCAGCTTTTTGGTGGTTGTGACAACAAGTAAGTAACTACACAAAAAGCAATGTGCACTGGGAGATGAAGGTGGTGTTGACTCCAAGCATTGACGAGCCATTTAGTGTTCAATAGGCATACACATCCCATTAATGAGTAATTGTTGTTATTTTCAAACAATGTATACATATCATTTTCTTTCAATTTATGTATATTATTTTTTCAAATGACTAGTAATTTGTTAGTACATAAATACTTATTGTTTGAACCTATTTAATAAATGAAATAATTAGATATTTCTTTTGGCCAGAGGTGCTAATTTTTTGTATTTTTAATAGAGACAGGGTTTCACCATGTTAGTCAGGATGGTCTCAATCTCCTGACCTCATGGTCTGTCTGCCTTGGCCTCCCAAAGTGTTGGAATTACAGGCGTGAGCCACCGCGCCTGGCCAGGGACTGCAATTCTTAGGCAAGTCCTTGTGCCGTGCTGGGCTTCAAACCAGTGGAAATAGGGGACACATGACCTAGTGAGACATCAGCTGGGTTGGCTAAGGGGATGTTTGTGCCACCCTTCCCTCAACCCCAGGCAGTGCAGCTCACAGCAACGAAAAGGAATTCCTTCCTTCTGCTTGAGGAGAGGAGAAAGAAGAGTAAAGAGGATTTTGTCTTGCATCTTGTAGCCACAGTAAGACAGGGCACCAGGCAGCATCATCAGGCCCCCATTCCAGACTGTAGCTCTTGGACGACATTTCCAGACACACCTTAGGCCCTGTGGGAACCCACTGTCTTGAAGGAAAGAACTTATTCTTGGCAGATTTTATTACCTACTGACTAAAGAGGCTTCGAGCCCTGAATAACCAGTGGTGGTACCCAGGTAGTATGCCGTGGGCCTTGGGTAAGGCTCTGCGATATACTGGCTTCAGGTGAGATCCAGCATGTTTGCTGGGGTGATGGCTATGGTGAGAGACTCCTTCTGCTTGAGAATAGCAGAGGGAAAAGAAAAAGGGACTTTGTCTTGCACCTTAGGTATGAGTTTGGTCACAGTGGGATAGAGCACCAAGTGGGCTCTTGGAGATCCAATTTCAAGCCTTGGCTTTTGGATGGCATTTCTAGACCCACTCTGAGCCAGAGGGGACCATGACCCTGAAAGATGAGTCTCAGGCCTGGCAGCATTCACCACAAGCTGGTGAAGAGCCCTTGGGACTTAAGTGAACACTGACAGTAGCCTGGCAGTACTTCCCTTGGACCTTTGGTGGTGGTGGCCATGGGAAGATGCTCCCCTGTCTGTGGAAAAGGGAGGAAAAAGTGGAAAGGACTCTGCCTTGTGATTTAAGTGCCAGCTTAGCTTCAGCAGTACAGAGCACCAAGTAGATTTCTAAAGTTTTTGACTCTAGTCCCTGGCTCCGGAACAGCATCTCTGGATCAACCTGGGGCCTCAGAAAACTCACTGGCCTGAAGGAAAAGACACAAGCCTGGCTGGCTTCACTACCTGCTGACTGTAGAGTCCTACCACCTTGAACAAACATAGGCAGTAGCCAGATAGTGGTTACGGTGGACCTTGGGCAAGACCCAGTGTCGTGCTGGATTCAGGTATAACCCAGTACAGTCCCTGGTGGTGAACATTGAATTGCCTGTGTTGTCCCACCCACAGTTCCAGGTGGCACAGCACAGAGAGAGAGAGACTACATTTGTTCCAGAGAAAGTTAAGAGAGCGAGAGTTTCTGCCTGGTAATTCAGAGAATTCTTATAGATTTTATCCAAGACCACAAAGGCAGTATCTTTACAAGGCTCTAAGCACAACAGCATTACTGGGGTTGGGTTAATTAGGGGTGTCCCCTAATCCAGATGCATCTTAGATCACAACACCCAAGTCCCTTCGAATACCTGGAAAGCCTTCCCAAGAGAGGCAGGTACAAACAAGCCCACACTGTGAAGACTACAATAAATACCTGACTCTTGAATACAGAGACACCAACATAATATCCACAAGTATCAAGACTATCCAGGAAAACATGTCCTCACCCAATGAACTAAGCAAGGCACCGGGGAAATGCAGATATGTGACCTTTCAGACAAGAATGCAAAACAGCTGTTTTGAGGAAACCTGAAGAAATTCTAGGTAACACAGAGAAGGAATTTAGTAATCTGTCAGATAAATTTAACAAAGAGTTTTAAATAATTAGAAAGAATCAAGTAGAAATTCTGGCGCTAAAAAATGCAATTGACGGGTTTAAGAATGCATCAAAGTTTCTTAATAGCAGAATTGATCAATCAGAAGGAAGAATTAGTGAGCTGGAAGACAGGCTATTTGAAAATACACAGTCAGAGGAGACAAAATAAAAAAGAATGAGAGAGAAAGAGAGAGAGAGGTAGAAAGTTTATTCAAAGAGGTAATAACAGAGAACTTCTCAGACATACAGAAAGCTATTAATATCCAAGTACGAGAAGGGTACTGAATACCAACCAGATTTAACCCAAAGAAGACTTCCTAAAGGCATTTAATAATTAAACTCTCAAAGGTCAAGGATAAAGAAAGGATCCTAAAAGCAACAAGAGAAAAGAAACAAATAACAAACAATGGGGCTCCAATCTGTCTGGCAGCAGACATTTTAGTGGAAACCTTACAGGCCAGGAGAAAGTGGCATGACATATTTAAGTGCTGAAAGAAAAAAAAAAAAACAACTTTTACACTAGAATAGTAGTTCAGGAAAAATATCCTTCAAACATGAAAAAGAAATAAAGACTTTCCCAGACAAATAAAAGCCGAGGAATTTCATCAACACCAGATCTGTCTTATAAGAAATGCTAAAGAGAATTCTTCAGTCTGAAAGAAAAGGAAGTTAATGAGCAGTAAGAAATCATCTGAAGGTATAAAATTCACTGATAATAGTAATTACACAGACAAACACAGGATATTACAACACTAATTGTGGTGTGTAAAATACTCATATCTTAAGTACAAAGACACAAAGACGAACCAATCAAAAATAATAACAACTTTTCAAGAAATAGAAAACACAGTAAGATATAGAGACAACAAAAGTTGTCAGAGCTCTGAGACGAAGTTAAAATGTAGATTCTTATTAGTTTTTTTCTTGCTTGTTTATGCGATCAGTGTTAAATTGTCATCAATTTAAAATAATGGGTTGTAAGATATTATTTGCAAGCAACATATAACATCAAATCTAAAAACATACAATGGATACCCAAAAAATAAAAAGGAAGAAATTAAATTATAGCAACAGAGAAAATCATCTTCAACAAAAGGAAAACAGAAAGGAAGGAAAGAAGTAAGAGAAGATCAGAAAACAACAAAATGACAGGAGTAAGTTCTTACTTATCAATAATAACATAGAGTGTAAATGGACTAAACTCTCCAATAATAAAAAATACAGTGACTAAATAGATTTTAAAAAATAGAGTGGCTGAATGGATAAAAAGAAAACAGACCAAATGATCTGTTTCCTATGATAAACACGCTCCACCTATAAAGATACATATTGACTGAAATTAAAGGGATGTAAGTAGATATTCCATGACAATGGAAACCGATAAAGGGCAGAAGAAGTAGCTATACTTACATCAGACAAAATGGATTTCAAGACAACAATGGTAAGAAAAGACAAAGAAGGTCATTATAGAATAATAAAGGGGGCAATCCATCAAAGGATATGACAGTTGTAAATACATATGCACACAATACTGGAGCACCCAGATATATAAAGCAAATATTGTAAGAGCTAAAGAGAGAAATAGGCTCCAATACAATAATAGGTGGAGATTTCAACATCCCCCTTTCAGCATTGGATAGAGCTCTGAGACAGAAAATCAAGAAAATGTTGAACTTAATCTGCACTATAGAACAAATAAACCTAATAGATACTTACAGAAAATCTTATCCAATAGCTGCAGAATACACATTTTTCTTAGCACACAGATCATTCTCAAAAATACACAATATATTAGGTCACAAAATAAGTCTTAAAAGAGTTTAAATATTGAAATAATACCAAGCATCTTCTCTGACCACACTGGAATAAAACTACAAATCAATAACAAGAGGAATTTTGGAAACTGTACAAGCACATGGAAATTAAACAATGTGCTCCTGAATGATCAGTGGGTCAATGAAGAAATTAAGAAGTAAATAAAAAAATTTCTTGAAGCAAACGATAAAGAAACACAACATACCAAAACCTATGGGATACAGCAAAAGCAGTAGTAAGAGGGAAGTTTACAGTTATAAGTGCTTACATCAAAAAGAAGAAAACCTTCAAATAAATAATCTAAGAATGAATCTTAAAGAATTGGAAAAGAAGAGCAAACCAAACCCAAAATAAGTAGAAGAAGAGAAATCATAAAAGTAGGAGCAGAAATAAATGAAATTGAAATGTCAAAAGCAATACAAAAGATCATTGAAATGAAAAGTGGGTTTTTTTGAAAAGATAAACAAAACTGACAAATCTTTAGCCAGATTAAAAAAAGAGAGAAGACCTAAATAAATAAAATAATAGATGAAAAAGGAGACATTACAACTGATATCACAGAAATTCAAAGGATCATTAATAGCTACTGTGAGCAACTATATGCCCCAAACTGACAAATCTAGAAGAAATGGGTAAATTTCCAGACACAGTCTACTAAGATTGAACCATAAAGAAATCCAAAACATGAACAGGCCAATAACATGTAACAAGATTTAAACTGTAATAAAAACATCTCCCAGCAAGAGAAGCCTGGGACCTAATGGCTTCACTGCTGAATTCTACCAAACCTTTAAAGAAGAGCTAATACCAATCCGACTCAAACTATTTTGAAAAATAGAAGAGGAGGAAATAATTCAAAACTCATTCTACAAGGCTGGTACCACCCTTATACCAAAACTAAACAAAGGCACACACACAAAAGGAAAACCATATACAGAAGAATATCCCTGATGAATGATGATGCAAAAATCCTCAACAAAATCTGGCAAACTGAATTTATCAACATATTAAAAATATCATTCATCATGACCAAGTGGGATTTATCCCAGGCATGCAAGGATGGTTCAACATACACAAATCAATCAGTGTGACACATCATATCAACAGAATGAAGTATAAAAACCATATGATCATTTCAATTGATGCTGGGAAATGCATTTGCTAAGTCAACTTCCTTTCATAACAAAATCCTCAAAACACTGGCCTTAAAAGGAGCATGCTTCAACATATGAAAAGCCATGTATGACAGACCCACAGCTAGTATTTTACTAAATGAGGAAAAACTGAAAGCATTTCTTCTAACATATAAAACACGACAAGGATGCCCACTGTCACCACTGTTACCCAACAGTACTGGAAGTCCTAGCTTGAGCAATCAGACAAAAGATGGATATAAAGGGCATCCAAATTGGAAAAGAATAAGTCAAATTATCCTTGTTTGCTGATGATATGATCTTATATTTGGAAAATCCTAAAGACTCCACAAGAT
This sequence comes from Macaca fascicularis, assembly GCF_037993035.2. Taxonomy (NCBI): domain Eukaryota; kingdom Metazoa; phylum Chordata; class Mammalia; order Primates; family Cercopithecidae; genus Macaca; species Macaca fascicularis. The sequence goes on from NC_088385.1 coordinate 95,421,896, forward strand.
AACCATTAGAACTAATAAACGAAGTCAACAAAGTTGCAGGATACAAAGTCAACATCCCAAAATCAGTGGCATTTCTATAGGCCAACAGTGAACAATCTAAAAAAGAAATTAAGAAAGCAATCCTATTCAATCCTATTTAATCTGACAACAGACAAAAATAAAATACAAATTTTAGGAATTAACTAAAGAAGTGAAAGATCTCTACAATAAAATCTACAAGAAACATTGATTCAAGAAATTGAAGAAGACATACAAAAATAATAGAAAGACATTTCATATTATGTATTGGAAGAACTGCTATTGTTAAAATGTTCATACTACCTAAAGCAAGCTACAGAGTCAATGCAATCCCTATGAAAATACCAATGACAGTCTCCACAGAAGTAGAAAAAAGAATCCTAAAACTTATAGGGAACCACAAAAGACCCAGAATAGCCAAAGCTGTCACAAACAAAAAGAACAAAACTGGAGTAATCACATTACCTGGCTTCAAATTAAACTACAGAGCTATAGTAACCAAACAGCATGATACTGGCATAAAAACAGACACAAAGACCAATAGAACAGAATACAGGGCCAAGAAACAAATCCATACATCTGTAGTAAACTCATTTTCAACAAAGCAAGAACATACATTGAGGAAAAGACAGTGTCTGTAAAGGTGCTGGGAAAATGACATCTATATGGAGAACAATCAAACTAGACCCCTATCTCTCATAATATACAAAAATCAAATCAAAATGGATTAAAGACAAATCTAAGACCTCAAACCATGAACCTAATCGAAGAAAATATTGGAGAAGCCTTCCAGGATATTGGAGTGGGTAAAGATTTCTTGAGTAATACTCCTTAAGCAAAGGAAATCAAAGCAAAAATGAACAAGTGGGATCACATCAAGTTAAAAAACTTCTGCACAGGAAAAGAAACAAGCAATCAACAAAGTGAAGAGACAATCCACAGAGTGAGAGAAAATATTTGCAAACTACTTTTCTGACAAGGGATTAAAAAACAGAATATATAAGGCACTCAACAACTCAATGGGAAAACATTTAATAATCTGATTTAAAACTGGGCAAAATATATGAATGGACATTTCTCAAAAGAGGACATACAAATGGCAAACAGGCATATGAAAAGGTGCTCAACATCACTGATCATCAGAGAAATGCAAATCAAAACTACAGTGAGATATCTATCATCTCCTCCCAGTTAAAATGGCTTGTATCCAAAAGACGGGCAATAATAAATGCTGGTGAGGTTGTGGGGAAAAGGGAACCATTGTACACTGTTGGTGGGAATGTAAATTAATAACATATATGATCTAGAAATCCCACTGCTAGGTATGTACCCAAAAGAAAGCAAATCACTATATTGAAGAGATATATGTACTCTCATGTTTATTGCAACACTATTTGCAATAGCCAAGATTTAATAATCCATTTTAGTGGATCCAGTTTTTTGGGGGACTCAAAACTGATATGTTTAGTGGGTTCTTTAAGAAAAATAATATAGATATTATGAATATAGAGGTAGGTAGGAAAACAAATATTTTAAGAAGGAAAGGATATAATAAAAACTGTGAGTTATAAGAGGTTGACAAACACAAACTTTATGATAATTTTAAAAATAGTATTTTGATTAGTTAACTGCCAGACATATACCTATAACAATTATTTTCCCTTTTGTTATTATATACATTTTTATCACTTCTTCGTATAGAAATAAGCAAATATGTTTTATAGAAATAATTTAGCATTCCTACCACAATCACACTACTATGATTGATATGATTGATCAATTTTATTTACTTATGTTTTTACTATTGGTAATGTAGAAGGTTTCTTTCATCTTTACGGCTCATTTTGACAATATCATGTAAATTTGTAGAACTGTCAAATTTGGAAAAAACTCTGTAAATATTTTTCTTATTCATGAGCTCTGTAAGATTTGAGGACATTTTACATTTTTCTTTTGCTGCGGTTAATTTTAAATATTTTAAAAATTGATGACATTCATTAACCTGTTTATGTCTGATACCCCTGTTGTGAAGATGTATTGTGTTTTAAGTTATTTTCATCAATGTAGTATTTTATATTAAATCAGCAAAAACTTAAAATCATTTGCCATTGTGTTCCAGTGACCCACTTTCTTTATTAATTTGATTGTAAGGCAATCAAAGGGCTTATTCATAACTACTATTGGAAAGTTATCTTTCCCTGTTAACAAATTACTGCTTTTGATGTGATACTTTTTGTTACAGTTTGCTTCTCAAAGTTAGAATAATTTAAATTTATTTTCTCAATTATTTATATTGATTTTTGTTTCATATCAGTTTATTTTGTATTTAAATATTCTCTCAGTTCTTTAGCAAAATAAATACAAAGATGTCAGAAAGAGATCCTTCGCACTCATTTCATATGTTAGAATCAGGAGCTCATAATTTCATATTTGTTTTTATAAAACATTTTAAAGCAACTTTTAAAATTGGAGTTAAATGTACATGAATTCCACTAACCTTTTACTTCTCATGTGGTGGAGCCTTTTAAGTCTTTAAAAATATAGTTCTCGTCTAGGTGACAATGAAACTCTGTCTCTAAAAAAATAAGAAATGAAGATTAAAAGATATTTTAGAAGTAATTAGAACATTGTTAATTATGTTGCAAGGTCTTATAATGAAAGAACATTTCGCTACATGAAAACTCTGAAAGATCGAAGTTTGCATGTATTTAAAATACTCCATCAAAAAGAGAAACTTGCAAAGAAAATATGATAGGTGCAAAATATCAAAGTAATCAACTTCAGGTACGGTGGAGACTGCTTTTTCTCTGTGAGATTAGGGAATAAATCAATCAAGATATACACTCTGTTCTTAAACGTTTTAAAAAAATGCTTGCAGCTGGTCTGTGAAAAACAGGAGAATGAAAAGACAAACCATGGACTGGAATAAAATATGTGCAAAACACATACCTACCAATGAACTTGTATAAAAATATACAAAGAACTCTTAAAACCAACAGTAAGTAAAAGAACAACCCAATTTAAAAATGGACAAAAGATTTGGACAGAAATCTCATCAAACAGGATACACAGATGGCAAATAAGCATATGAAAAGATGCTCAACATCATTTGCCATTAGGGACTTGCAAATTGAAACAATAATGATATAACATTACCCTCCTATTAGAATGGCTAAAATCCAAAAAACTGACAATAGCAATTGCTAGCCAAGATGAAGGACAGTGGGAACTCTCACTTATAGCTACTGGAAATGCAAAATAGCAAAGCCACTTGGGAAGACAGTTTGGTAATTTCTTATAAATCTAAACATAGTCTTACCATATAATCTGGCAATGGTGATTCTAGGTATTATCAAAAGGAATTGAAAACATGTTCACACAAAAGGTTGCACACTAATGTTTACAGTAGCTTTACTAATAATTGTCAAAAAGTGAAAGCAACCAAGATGTCTTTTTCTTTTAGGTGAATTGACAAACAAACTGTGATACATCCTTACAATGAAACATTATTCATTGACAAAAAGAAATGAGCTATCAAGGCACAAACTACATCGATGAATCTTAAATGCATGTTGTTAAATGACAGAAGCCAGCCTGAAAAGGTTCGTACTGTAGGATTTTAATTATGTGACATTCTGTAAAAGGTAAAAGACAGTTAAAACATCAGTGGTTCATTGAAATTCAGGGAGAGGGGAGAATCACTGAATACATGAAGAACAAGGGATTTTTTAAAAGGGTATTTAAATAATTATGTATGATAATATAATGGAGGATACATGATATTATGCATTTGTCAAAATATGTATGTGAGGTCACATGTTTTATGCTTCCAATGTACTTTTAGGAGCATAAAACATGTGACCTGACATACATATTTTCTAGCTTTATAACTACAGCAGTTTTGTTAAATTCTATTGTGTTTCTTCATTATTAACAACCAAAAAAAGGCTTTTTATGGGTTGTTTATAATTGTATACTCTACTATTTTCCTGACAGGAGAAAATTTCCGTTTTGGTCAAGCACTAATAAAAGCTGAGTTCCTACTTAGAATTTCACCCATCAGGGGACTGTTATGATTGTGAGAATTTTCCACAGTGGGCTGCTGGGTCCATTCATTTCAAACCTTGTTTCTCCTCCATTACGCACATACTTCTGGTGCCAGGTCTATAGGACATGTTCACATCATGATACAGCCTCTGGCCACACACCTTTGGGTCATGATGCCCTGGTGAGCTGGTGCCATGATTAGTAGAAGTGTTGCTGAAAGCCATTCCTACACCAGAACAGCCACTGATAAATGAAAGTCGCTGCAAATTTTACAAAAACATATCACGATGTGAACACATTCCTAGGCCCCCTCCTGGAAGTTATAAATAACCCGGATAGGTTAGAGTTTTTGAAATGTAAGCTTCAGAAAATCAGCCTCTAGCTTCTAGGAGTCTTTGAAAGTTATCTTTTTTTTTTTTTTCTTCAATATTCAAGGTGCTGTAGCAGTCAAGATAAGCTAAGAGTGAGAATGGGGAACAAGGTGAGTGTTTTGGAAGAGAAAATAATGTATTAAATAGTCTGTTTTGAGAATAGAAAAAGCAAATGGTCTAGGGAAATATAGTGCCTGCTTGAAGTTCATGGGAAGGAATTTACAGAGAGACCAGTAGACCTGAAGGTGCATTGTGCTCTAGCCATGTTAGCCATAAAAGTATAGACAAAGGGTGAGTAGAGAATGGGATGTGAGCCAGGCTGTGGTTTACCAAACAAATATTAGAAAGTGAGAGGGACCAACGGTGAAGAAGGTGTATGCAGGAGGACAATGATAATGCTGGACCACAGATTTTAATAACTACCTAGGAAGAGAAGACAGGGCATCAGAGGTTGACAGTAGTAAAAAAAAAAAAAAAGTGGTAGAACCAATAGGTTGACAGGGCCAGTGAGTTAAAGGATGGTTAGGATTGGGGTATATGAGGGAGTAAACTGGAAAGATACAAAGTCGTGCTCAGAGATGGAATGAATGCAGTTGATATAAAAATGGGATGCAGTCAATGGCAACAACAAGGTGTATAGGAAGACCATGAGACTGATCGGTTAGAATAGTGTTGAAGGCACGTTTCCCAGGAGGACAGAAGTTCAATAACCTGAAAGTGCAGGATGTTTAAAGGCCCATTTATGGTTATATTATAATCCTCAATAATTAAAAGAATAGTATTATACAAATGAATCCAGTGACAATGATCCATCCGGGTGCTAAACCCATCAAGAAACCAGGTGTAAAAACCTGGGAGTTACTACATGAAAGCAAAAATGAGTGGCAGTGGGTATATAATATGATAGCAGGAGATTCTAATCTACAAGGGTCTAAGGATGAGAAAAGAATGACCCAGAAGCTGCAACGAGGAGCAGGGAACCCACCTCCAGATCCAGTAACACCTGTAGGAGGAACAGAGCCACCAACTGAGAGTGCTTCTGAGGCTGATATGTCCTTGAAAGAGAGCTTCATTTTAATTTTGAGTTAGGCAATTAAAAAAAAAGTTCTGATAGTATGTTAGATTTTGCTGAGTACTGAAATTCCAAAGGGCACACATTATATTACAATCATAATGCCTATCTATAATTTCCTGGTTATTAGGGTGCAGTGGGTAAAGATTTATCTAGGCTAATGTAGTGTTCCACGTTCTCCTAATAAATGAGAGATAAGGTTAGAGACTAGTATTGCATATAGATATATACATAGTTTGTACATGCCAAAGAATTCCAGAAGTTAATGAGGAATAATTATCAGTGTCTATCTCCAGGGAAACTAACTTTAATGTTCAAGGGGGACTTTTAACTGTATTTTATACCCTACTCTAGTGCAATACTGCAGTGTACAGTATGAGAAAGTTAAAATATAAATACTTGTTGGCTCTTTAATATTAAGAAATTATTAATAACTTTTCTTAGGTATAAAAGGGTACCAGGGTTATGCTTTCTAAAAGTTAACAATTAGAGATATACATAGAAATATTTCCAGATCAAATACATTTAAGTACTTTCCTGAAAATGATATGAAACAGGGAGTGGATAGGGAGTTTAGATAAAACAAGATTATTTAGGAGTTGAGTAAGGTTGAAGTAGGGTTATGGTTATATGAATTTATTAGACTATCTTGCCGACTTTTGCATGTATTTCAAATTGTCTATAATTGTCCATAATAGGCCAGGCGCGGTGGCTCAAGCCTGTAATCCCAGCACTTTGGGAGGCCGAGACGGGTGGATCACGAGGTCAGGAGATCGAGACCATCCTGGCTAACACGGTGAAACCCCGTCTCTACTAAAAAATACAAAAAACTAGCCGGGCGAGGTGGCGGGCGCCTGTAGTCCCAGCTACTCGGGAGGCTGAGGCAGGAGAATGGCGTGAACCCGGGAGGCGGAACTTGCAGTGAGCCGAGATCCGGCCACTGTACTCCAGCCTGGGCGGCAGAGCGAGACTCCGTCTCAAAAAAAAAAAAAAAAAAAAAAAAAAAAAAGAAAAAATTGTCCATAATAATAATCTTAAAAAATAACTTCTCAGTGCAGTAGGTGATAGCCATTTAGATCACATTTTGTTTCAATTCCACTAATTATCATTTGCACTACATTTGAGGACTGCAATTATATCAGTATTTATGGACCCAACCTTCATGTTGTTTATGGATTAAAGACAACAACGAGCAATCAAAAAAAAAAAAAAAAAAAAAAAAAAGATGAGGTGGCTCAAGTTGAGCCTTGCAGGCCGTGTTGAAGAGTTTGGGTTTTATCTCAAAAATAGTGAGAAGCCATCGAAGTGTTTTAGCCAGAAACACACACATACACACACACACACACACACACACACACACACACACACCCCAACCAGATGTCTCCCTATTATTCACTATAATGTGATGAACTGGTTGAAAACGGGTGAAAGTAGAATCATGTGATCAGTTAGGAGGCTATTCTAATCATCTAGTCATATATTGGTTGAAGCTGGCAATATAAAATGTAAACAGAGGAGAGAGAATCAGCAAATTCTGAAAAGAAATGGTGGGTGATAAGTGTGGTGTCATATAGCAGGGGTATGTGCTTGAGAGTCAAATAGCATGCAGTGGTTAAGCAGGATGATTATCTACTGCCTAAATCACAGAAGCTGTAGTGGGTTTTGATCTTGTCATTCCTCTTCTCAGAAAAAAGCAAAGGAGTCTAGGCTTCTCAGGGACCCTAAGAATAGTGTCTGCACTCCCTGTTGTTACACTGAAGGCTCTGGTCTTATCTCTGCATATGTCTTTTTATACGGTGTGTCTTAAGGACATACCTGTTTGATTTGATAAAATAATATTAGAAATTTTATAACTTCTTTCTATGGAAAATGCTGCTCTGACTGGGCATAATTCTCACTATAAAAATTTGTCTCATCCTTCTAAGTACTAGTCCAAACATCAGCTCCTCCACAGTCCTCCTCATTCTGTATCCATTTTTCCTTCCTGCATGCCCTAAGCTATATCTATTATAGTGTTTTTCTATATATCTATTGCATTTCTTTTCCCCAACCGAGTTATAAACCTCTTGAAAGCAAACATCGTGTTAATTCATTTTTTATTTTCCTTGATTACTTATCTTAGTAATCAATAAATATTTACTGAATTTAAATGATTTCATATCTCCTTGTGTCCATATTTCAACAAAAGCTAGATTAATGACAAAAGTTTCCATAGAAAATTTTGACTGTAGTTTAATAAATGCTCAATCATGTTGTAAACATATGTGATAAACTTAAGATATAAAATGACAGGGCAAATTTATGAGAGTGCATAAAATTCTTTATTTAGAACAATAAAGTATATGTATATATAATGTAAATTTAAATTCAAACCTGTATAAAAAAGGGTCGGGACATACACCTATTTTAAAAAGTACACATACAGTATATACACATACACATCACATTTTACAATCTTTTTTATTTAATTAAATTTCAGTCATAATAAAACTATTTAGAATAGTGTTGACATACATTTACATTATTATATGCAAACTCCAATCTATGACTGAACTAAGGGTATATCTGTGCATCCATCTAAATTAATACTTTTCAAGTCCATTGATTAAAAAAATGGTGGCAAGTGGACACTATAATCACATATTAATCCTTAGAATATAGGAGAATAAAATATTTTGATTGGAAAATTATATTTAGCGAGTCTTGTAGCTCAGAGATCAAGTACTGGAAAACGGTGTGGTTTTTAGTTTAAACAATTGTTTTAATTTTATTGTTAAAAACATCATAAGGATGTAGTTGGAGATGGCAGTTATAAATAAATTTACAATGCTTAGTAAACATTTCAGGATCACGAATATCCATTTTAGCATGGATTATTTCTTTAAAAAAACACCTTGTTATAAAATGAAAGTACCATTATTTTATTTTTACAAACAAAGGCATTTCAAGACTAGTTAATGGAAAGCAGCAACACTATGAATTGTGTGATCAAATTCCACAAATGAACTAATTAGAATTTCAACCTGAATGGTTTTATTTTAAAGCCAATTTCAAAATAATATTGTTTCAAAGATAAGCTGGTTTACTTTAGAATTCTTATCCCACTTTCCAATTTTAAAGTGTAATTAATGAATTACTCCGTTATAAATTGGTTCTAAAATATCTTTTGGCATTCAAAAACTTCATGAGCATTTTACATTTTCTGCTCTTAGTTTTCAATAAAATGAAAAGATTTAAACGCTCACTTTGGTGCATTTCCAAATGTTACACACATCTTACAGTTTCTCATCCTGACTAATATGACTAAAATGTACTACTGGTTTTCATTCTTTGGAGGTGATCCAAAATGTTTATTTAAGCAAAGGAAAAAGCCATCTCTTGTGTAAATGGTGATCCAATTCACCCTACTTGAGACTGAATTTCACTTTTACTAATGGACACTATTTACATTAGAAACAAGAACAGCAATGACTTTTTATAGTCAAGATACTTATTCACAGAGTCCAGAATTGGATATTTTCTATGGGTTAATTTCAATGCTATTTTATCTTCTTTGTCAGTCATATTGCAATAGGACTCACCCCTAAGGAGTGATCTCTGAGTTTACCATATAGATAAATAAAAAATTGAGATCCAAAGAGGAGAGGTGATTTACCGTATCAGTTAATGACACACTGGAGGCTCTGGATGATCTTTTGCAACATCCATCCCACCAGGCCAAAATGCATTTTTGAAGAATATACTTTTTAAATATACAGAATGCCTAAAAGCTCCAAACTGGAATTACATTTTGAAATGAAAACTTGGCTGCAGTAAAATATTTTTAAATATCCATGATTTCTGAATGAATTTTTCTCTTTATTTATAACTTCAGTTGAATTAGAGTAGCAAAACGGGACCCAAAGTTTCTCCAAAGTACTTTAAAGTTCAATGAAATGTATTTATTTCTTACTAAAACCAATAATTCATTAGGTATGCATAATTTTTCATAATTTTCATTTTTTCACATACTTTTTAAGAGAATAGGCTACTTGTTCTATTATTGTATTGAAGAAAAATCAATTTGTCTCTGACTCATTAAAGGGTGGCAGTGTGGTAAGCGTATTAAATTACAACACAATATCCAGCAACACTTCATTATCACTCAGGAGGCACCATTTATCATAAAGCCGTTTTTTAAATAGACTTGGTTTCTACCAAAGAGGTGCGAAGCTTTCAGTATCATTGAGAATCTGCAGACTTCTGAGATCATTTTAAAAGGTAATTTTGAAACCTTGTAAGATGGAACTATCAGATACATGGCACCAACTGAAAAGGCGATTTCATGGTTTACTATGTCAGCAGTTAGTTTTCCATGATTTATGAAGAAGGATATTCAGAACACATCTGGGATAAAATAAGCAAAGATAAATATATATTTTTATCTCAAAGCAGAAATGACACAGTTAATGTCCAAGCAGCTAGCATTCAAAATAACGTTCAGCATTTTTCTATTGTTCATGCATTTTATTCAACTTTAGTGTTTTAAAAATTGGCAATCCATGTAACTTTCAATGGACCAATACATTTAATAAGCAGGACACATCTCCCCTTTCCTACCATGTCAGATTTAATAACTTGCTGAATTTGTTTATTTAACTCCATTTATTAAGACCATGTCCATGACTGTTAAAATCCAGCTACTAGGTTTGAGGACAAAAGTACATTATACTCTTAAGCACATTAAGCAGCATTTTCATATGCTCAAGCAAACTGAAACCACTGGTTAAATAAATCAAACTACTAGATTGAGAAGTATCTATCTTCTCAATCTATACACGAAATACACACATAACTCATATTAATCTCTATCTATTTTCCTGAAAACAATCAATGCCACACACCGAGACAGGACCTATCAGCAATTAAACTGATCTCTGGTTTTATTACTAATCAAGTGTACCATGGGATATCTGAGGGCCTGAACACCTTAATGCAGCTTCTCAAAGCACCTGGGTTACATCTTAGAGAAATTACTCATATTTAAGGAACCACAGCATGTTAGAGAAGAAAGGGACTGTAAGAATCATCTGGGCTCTTTGGTACAAAAAAGAGCAAAGGCCACTTACTGGAGTTGCATCTGGATTAGCTTTGAACAGAAGCTAAAATCTAAATATACTAGAAATTCTTGGACTTTTGAAATGAAAGGAAAGCTAGCAGTTAGTTTTCATGCCCTTTTGTGTCACTACATTGAAAACTGTCATCTTATGGTTGTAGAACATGGCAATAATGTTATCACAAAGATTCAGTTAGAATGGAAAGCTTTGGATTCCTTTATGTGTACATTCAAGACATGTTAAAAGACGTTTCATCAAAATAAACCGTAAGAAATCATTCTTTAACTTTACTCGGACGTTTTCTTGATTATTAAAAAAACTGGCTAGGAATATTCATATAATGTCTTACAAGTTCTAGTTTAAAAGCACAATGTCCATCTTGGGAATTCCTGCCAAATTCACTCTTAATATGACAAACACTGTCACACATTTTAAATAGCAAACTGACATGCATAACTACATAAAGCTTTCTTTTTATTTTTAATTCAAAAAGCTTAATGAATATAGAGTGCCTGATTTTAAATAAATGGATCCTTTAAACTGATAATGGTGATTATACTATAAATAACTAAAGTTTCCTGATTCCTTGCATTCCAAGTAACCTAGTTTTCAACACCCATATTAGCATGTGGGCTTGGTTTTCTAATGTTAGATACTAAATGTCATAATTTATTTTTATTCTCTCCCATAGTGAAAATTGAAATGGGACCATCTTACATTCAGCATTTTCTCCTAAGTCCTTTACATAGCTCTGTAATAGTTTTAGAGTATAAACACATCATAACATATTTTGCAAACACGATTTATACATCTCATAGTGGTCAAGGGAAAAGGCAGACTTTCCCAGGATGCCGATGTCCTCCTCAGCAGACTATTCTGATGTTCAGTGTTCTTAACTTCTTCCTGCGATGACTCTTTCGGAGAGTCTCCCCTTTGCCAAGGCATAATTCAGTACTGGCTCCTTTGCATAAATGGAACCGGGCAACCATTTGCATTTGTTTAGTGGGATATGGGTGAGCATGGTTTACATCAGGAAGAGATCAAAATCAGACCCATATCACTAATCAGTAACTATAAAAGCTGACATGCTGCCAGCTCCAATCACAGTTCCCACTGCTTTCCACACTGTACAGTGGCTGACACTAGTGAGTTTTAAACATTTTTTTTTAGATCCCTTTGAGAAAAATTGTTACCCCTACTATCTAAGCTGAAATCTACTTGCGAAGACCAGGATGACTACAGGCTGCAGTTTGTATCTGAAGAATAAAGCTAGGTGTTTTGTCAGCATTTAGACATTTCTGGAGCCATGCAAATGGTGCATGCAGTCTGAGACACGTGCTTTCTCTTCCAACATCAGCTGCAAGTTCTAAATGAGACCCAAGTCCTGCAGGTCCTTAAAATAGAGTCCTGCTCCATGCAAGTTCTTCTTTATAGATGATTAATTCAGTGCCAGTTTCACAGTAAAACATTCTGTTCCAATTTCTGAATCATCCATATAAAGTCATGGGTAGCAAGAACAGATAAAGATGTGGTCTGTCACTCCAGACAGAATATGAATTTGTTTAAAGCTGCTTCATTTATGAAGCAAACATGAACTGTTACCAGCCTAGAAAGGAAGGAAACAAAAAGAGAGATTATGGTGTATCTGCCTTCTGCCTTTTTAAAAATCTCAGTAGCTGAAATCATGTATGACCACAGAATGAGTAACAGATTTACAATGTATGCTTCACTTACATAGCATAAAAGAACTTGATAAATGTTTTCTTAGATGCAGTGATCAGTCACTTTCTATGATCTCCCTGGTAACACATTATATGAACAATCTTACTTATTGTTTATTATCTATGTCCTCCCATTAAAATGTAAGCTCCATGAGGGCAGGGAGCTTCTCCATCTCTTTTAACGCTGTACCTCCACCCTTATAACAATGCCTGGCACTTAACAGATACTCAATAAATATTTCACTCTGTAACTTTCATACTTCTTGACATTCTACCAATGATCTCAGTTTGTGGTAATACGATTATCAACCTAGTTAGCTTTGAATTTCTCCAGCAAGACTATAAAAGGTAGTAGATGGGGGTGAAGGGAGAAGGATTGATGAACAAAGAAGTGTCTGGAGAGTGGAGATCAGAGAAGTGGAGATAGATGGAGTAGCATGAAAGAGATGCCTAGGACAGGTGGAGAAGCTGGTCAGTGGCCACCAACAAGTAATAGCCTCACATGGCCACTAAGCCACTCTAGTATCTTGACTATCTAGTTAGGTTCTAGCAATCATTTCTCCCAGCTGAGGAAACAGCAGCAGAAAGACTTCATCCAACACTTCCAGCCAAAAAAAGAAAGACTGAAATCTTGGCACCACATCCCACAAAGCTTCTGTGGAAGGTCATTTGGCCTCAGTGTGGCTTATTGTACTTGTTGAAGCATGAAAGCTATATTTTGTTTTAGTTCTTCAGTACTTGTGTTAATCTACTAGGTTTCAGATGTTTCAACTTTCCAGTAAAGTATTTGTATTTCTTCTCTACTTAAAAAAATATATTTAGATGGTATCATCATCCCATCTTCAATCACAGTCTCTAAATAAATGTGTTTTGCATTTCTCATCTTCTCTGCTCAATCTCTTTCACTACTTTTGTCCTTGTTTATCAACCCAGCGTCACAGATCACTGTTTTTAAAGTATTGAGATCATTACACAGATTAGCCATAAAATTCCATAGTGTGAGTAATAAGAATTGCAATGTTTTCCCAGTCTGCCTAACTGTAATATATTAAAAACTGTCTTATACAACAATTTAACAAACAGAGAACTCTAGAAGCTAGACAACCTGTATTTAGGAAATCAGAATTAAATCTAGAACAAAAATTAACAGAAACTAAGATAAAACTTCAGAAATCCAAAATATATAGAAAATATTTTAAAAGCATGGTTAGAAAGCAAAAGGGAATCACAAAAAGCAAAAGAATATATTTTTTAAAGGTATAAATAATTTGAAACACAAAGCTGAATGTAGAGAATTAAATGTAGGACGGGCATGGTGACTCACGCCTGTAATCCCAGCACTTTGGGAGGCTGAGGTAGGCAGATCACCTGAAGTCAGGAGTTTGAGCCCAGCCTGGCCAACATGGTGAAACCCTGTCTCTACTAAAAATACAAAAATTAGCTGGGTGTGGTAGTGCACACCTGTAGTCCCAGGTACTCGGGGGGGCTGAGGCACAAAAACCCCTTTCAACCCAGGAGGCGGAGGTTGCAGTGAGCTGAGATCACACCACTGCACTCCAGCCTGGGCTACAGAGCAAGACTCTCTCTCTCTCTCAAAAAAAAAAAAAAAAAAAAAAAAAAGAGCGAGAGCAAGATAATTATATGTAGAGAAGATTGGAAATCTATTTTTGATTTTGTCCCTGGGTCACTTAGCAAAGAAAATAAACTTAAAGACTGACACCTGTTTTCCCATAGAACAAAACTACAAATTTTTATAATGACAACCTGGGTCTTGCAAGAACCCTTGTGAAATAAGAAGAGAAAATTTATCATTAACCCTCATTACACATCAAAAACCAAGGTTTAAAAGACATGAACTGGTAACTGATATAAACTCATCTAGTATTATACGTATACCAAAGAGTCAAGGCTTGAACCCAAGTCTAATCCCTTCTAATCATCTGCTTTACAATCTATCTACAGAAACCAAACTTCCAAAGCTTTGGAAAAGTCTTAGGAAATATCTGGCAAAGAATCACAGATCTTGCCATTTGGTAACCAACCATTCCCAAGCCTTGAGGCCTAATTTCCAAGCTTGACTTGAAATTGTCCTTTATTCCAATTCTAAGATTTATTTTCTTCCCCCTTAGCTCAGATATACAGGAAATTTTGTTTGTATTTCTTTGGTGAACCTCTCCACAATCAAACCCATGCTATTTACTATCAACTACACTAGGCCATTTCTGTGACGAAGCAATTTTTCTTTCAAGGTCTCAAATAAAATTCTTTGCAGATAACTCTCAAATTGCAAATCTATTCTTTCCAGGCCTGACTGTTATCTGAAGTTCCAGTCTAACATATTTGGCCACTGGTCAGTTTCAATAATATTTACCAACAGCTTCTTCACCTGATTTCACATTTCCTGTTAATAACAGAGTGGGACACACTCTGGTACGTCCCATAAGTCTCCAAATCATTCTTGAGTTCTGCCTGTAATGACAAATCTCACATCCCATTAGTAACTAGGATTTGTTGATTCTTTTACTGCAATGTCTTCAAATGGTCTATGCTTTCTTATTTCCTGGCCCTGATGCTAATTCTGTTGTCATTCTCTCTCACATCTTATTTGAAGACTGGCCTGGTAAGTGGACTCCATTTCTCTAGTTAACCATTCCCATACATCTTGCCATACCAACACCGAATTAGTTTTCCCACATCTCTGCTTTGATTGTCACCCACATCTTTCTTACAGCATTTTATCCCAATAGCTCCTTATGTGACACAAGCTTATATTTTAAGCTCCATTCCTGGAATTCAAACCCTTTCTCAAACTGATGCTCACCCTTTCTTCTCAGCATGTTAACTCTTTATATGTGACTTCCACTGGAATCCAACTGTCCAAACTGACCCTTGAACATAGTTTCTACTTTGGGACTTTCCTGACTTAGTTTACGCTGTGTGCTCTGTACAGATGCTACGTCCATCACTTACAAAGTGAAGCTTTTCTCCTATTGTTAGTGATTTCTCTCTCCTTTCAAAAATAGGTAATTGTATTTGGGTGTGCTCAATTCTAAGATGTCATCCATGCCAGTATCTAGAACTGTGTTGAATTCCCAACTTGTAGGACCATATGCAGAGTATTATGTATATGTCTGATTTCCTTTTGTAGGCTATAAACAATCTGAGGACACAACGAAGTTATATTAAGCTTTGCATCCATCAATGCACCTACTAGAGGTTGTTGGAATCACATTTGTGGGAAGAGTAAAGAGCAAAAGTTTCCTGTAATGTATTAACCTAAATAAAGCTTTTAATGTAATGTATCTGTTTTATTTATTTATCTTAATCTTTGCTATACACAACACAATATGAAAAAGGTTTTTGTAGGATGCTACTATGGATACTTGGCATAACCTATGTGACCAAGTAAATTTTTAACTTTTCACATAGCTATTCTCATGCATAGTGTCAAATAAACACAACTTCAGTTAATTTTTTATTTTTATATTTTGAGACCAGGCCTTGCTCCATCACCCAGGTTGGAATGCTGTGATTTGATCATGGCTTACTACAGCCTCAAACTCTCGGGCTTAGGCAATCCTCCTGCCTCAACCTCCTGAGTAGCTGAGACCACAGGTGTCTCACCATGCCCACCCAATTTTTAAATTATTTGTAGAGATGGGGTCTTCCTATGTTACCTAGGCTTGTCTCAAACTCCTGGGCTCAAGTGATCCTCCCACCTCAGCCCCCGAGGTACTGGGATAAAAGGCATGAGCCACCACTCTTGGCATATTTCTTCCTAGGTGCAACTTTCTTTGTTGTTGTTTCTAGTTCAATATACTCCTTTCACGTTTGTTCCTTGTATTTAAGATATTAAACCCTCCTTCTTTTCATTTCCCGAGAACTAGTCCATATGTTCTCTATTCTAGTGTTCCAATATTTGTCTTGATTTAATTTGTTTTAGTTGGTGAAACTTCCATTTCAGAGAGAAATCCTTGCCATAAACCTGAGTCATTCCTTGTATTTTCCCCTTCCCTGCTAACCAAGAAAATGATTATAATTCAAATTATATATATTTTTAAACGTATAATTGCAACTCCACATTTTATTTCTATCTTGGTATTTTTTACTACGGTTATTCTTATTTTTTAGAAGATTTTCTCTCCTACCACATCATAGTTCGGTCTCCCAGACTTTCCCTCTACTACACACCTATCTAGGAACTAGACTTAAGAGTTCCTTGGAGGGTTTTCCATCTCTGTTAGTATGAGGCCAAATGTAAGGGTTTACTTCATATAATGGGTAGTCAATAGATGATTACAAATGATATACACTCATTTTTACTTTGGGGTTTTCAGATTCTTGATGATGAACTGGCCCTTTTCTCCCTCTTTCCCTACTTTTCCCTCAGCATTTGAATTCTTATGTACTCATACACACATACAAGTTTATTTCTGTTTTTATCTTCATAAATTTTATTCTCATGTTATTGTAATTCTGAGATATTCATTCATCTTTCCATTAACTTATTCAACAAATAGTTATTCATCATTTATATGTGCACAGTATAAGTGACATTGTTTAGTAGGGCTCCAAAATTAAATTAAGAAAAAAAAAAAATCCTGCCCCCTAAGAGCTTATGGTTTTGAAAAGGGCACAAAATGTTCATTTAAGTGACTGTGATGTCCTACCAAGGGTCGTATGAAATCTATTTAGAGGGCCACAAATAGAGATTATTTTCATTTGGGAAGTCAGCTTTTTGTAGGTGGTAGTATGTGACCTGAGCCTTGGCAGAGCTTTGCAGAGATGATGAGTAAGGCACTTTATGAAGGAGAATGAGTCACGTTTTCATTCACTCTGTGATCTATTTCCCATTGACTACTCAATAAGTGAGCTGGGGTTTTTGTTTTTTTTTTTTTCTGGATAATTCTGGCTTCTTTAACCAGGCTAATGTGATTCATTTTATACATGAGTAATAATTCATACCTTAAGAAAAATAATTTATTAATTTCCTATGTGATTATATTCCCTCTTCATATGCATACCTTGCTGTCTCATTAATCCAAGCCAATAAATTAAACACGCACATTCACACAAAAGATAAAAACAAATCCTACTTCAGAAGAACAATCTTCTTTGCCATTTGCTTAAACTTTCATTTAGGGCTGAGTCACTCACTCAGTCTCTCATTCAACAAACATTTATAGAGAGCCAACAGTGCACAGGTAGCATGTTAGGTGTTGAGGGCACAGCAAGAAACAGAAAGACCCAGCTCTTGTCTTGGAATGCTAACTGAGTATTCAAACATACATAAGTTGTTTGACTATGGTTGCTTTAAAATACCATCTTTTTTCCTCCTAAACAAGTGGCCTGGGTTTCCGTATCCTAATCCACTCCCAAATGTCATGATTAAAACCACATGATTAAAGACCTGTGTGCCAAAACAGGATCCCAGCAATGCAATCCCAAACCAAACAACAGAGGACATTACTTGAGCATTTAAGACTCAATTAACCATTTAATGTGTGGTTTGTGAATGCTGCTTGAGAGAACTGAAATGGCTGTCAAGAAGAAGAAGAAAAGGAAAAAAAACCAAAAAGAAAACAGTGAATCTCATCTTACGGTTCAAAGGCAAAAAAATGAATTTTTAGGAAAAAGCATCGTTTCAGCTTGGGAAATACTGCTCCAGAAAATAAAAAGTGTTAAGCAAAGGTTCTATCCATTTACATGATTTGACAGGAAGAATGAGCCTAGAAAGAAGTGGGAATGGGCAGCAGAAAACAGAGGGTGCTATTCATGGTATGGACATGTTAATCAAGAGTATGATTGAAGGTAAAAGTGACAGAGTATGTAGAATAAAGTATTACAGTGTTAGAGAAATGTGCAACATAATTATATCATGTTATCTTGAGTTGTTAAAAAAATGTTGTATAACCATAAAAGTAAGCTCATTACAGGAGGCCAGATACTTTATGACTCAGCTCCACCGAAGAAGATTCAGCCTAGAGATAAATCTCTGAAGCTGGGACAGGGGTTAAAGCTGGAAGGGCAGTGACTTGCCGGGTAAAGAAGGAACTCACCACAGACTATCTAGGTAATAAAGAGGAGAGTAAATAATCCTTTGACAATGAGGGAATGCACAGAAGAAATGAGGAATTAGAAAGAGAAGAGAATATTCGCATGCCACTGTGGTAAATGCACTCAGGATTCCATGACAGTAACAAAAATAACAGCCAATTAGCAGAAGCAAAAGTGAGGGACAGCATGAATCAATACTGATTAAGTTAAGGCAGCTGTGGGTCTTCCTGCAACAGTATCTGCAGCAAGGGAGCAGAGAAAGTAGACAGGACAGGAGATAATGATCACTAGTAACTTCTAGCCACATCTTACTCTCCTTTCTTCCACAATCCTTCCGCAGACCCATACAATCACAGCATGTGTCTGCCATGCGTTTATGCTCAGTGTATCCTGGGCTCTGAACTATTATAATGCATAATTATTACTAGTCATGTGGAAAGTGGCAATTGACCTTGAAAATCTTACTCTCCTGACTGTAAGATATTTGGATGTTTTCTCTTTTTCCTTAAAATGGCAGGGAAACATTCTGGTTTTCTCTTGTTTCAGCATCTAACACATGGGACACCGTCATGTTATGGTGGTCACACCTAAATAAAATTGATTCCATATGTCTTTATTCTATTAGTAATACTTAATTTTAGTCCTAATTTGCTATATTCCCCTTGTCTAATTAATTTTCTGGCCTCAAAAACAGTCCAAGTAAACATGCAACTGTTAATTTTTTTGTGCATCTCCC
Organism: Macaca fascicularis; assembly: GCF_037993035.2. Classification (NCBI taxonomy): domain Eukaryota; kingdom Metazoa; phylum Chordata; class Mammalia; order Primates; family Cercopithecidae; genus Macaca; species Macaca fascicularis. The sequence goes on from NC_088385.1 coordinate 95,441,014, forward strand.
ATACAAGATGAATCCACTAGTCAGGACAAACACTGCTTACCTTTCAAAACTGGAGAATACACAATGAATTAGATATGCACATTTCAATTATGTAACAACTTCAGCCAACATGCTGACATCTGCTTGATAGACCACTTACTAATGAAGTTTGTTTATAAATTCTGGCATCTCATATGCTGTATAGTTCTAGCTAAATACTTCAGTTTGAATTAAAATGTTTACAATCTACCCATCTGACAAAGGGCTAATATCCAGAATCTACAAAGAATTTAAACAAATTTACAAGAAAAAAATCAAACAACCCCATCAAAAAGTGGGCAAAGGATATGAACAGACACTTCTCAAAAGAAAATATTTATGCAACCAACAGACACATGAAAAAATGCTCATCATCACTGGCCATCAGAGAAATGCAAATCAAAACCACAATGAGATACCATCTCATACCAGTTAGAACGGTGATCATTAAAAGTCAGGAAACAACAGGTGCTGGAGAGGATGTGGAGAAATAGGAACACTTTCACACTATTGGTGGGACTGTAAACTAGTCCAACCATTGTGGGAGACAGTGTGGCAATTTCTCAAGGATCTAGAACTAGAAATACCATTTGACCCAGCCATTCCATTTCTGGGTATATACCCAAAGGATTATAAATCATGCTGCTATAAAGACACATGCACACATATGTTTACTGTGGCACTATTAACAATAGCAAAGACTTGGAACCAACCCAAAGGTCCATCAATAATACACTGGTTAAAGAAAATGTGGCACATATACACCATGGAATACTATGCAGCTGTAAAAAAGGATGAGTTCATGTCCTTTATAGCAACATGGATGAAGCTGGAAACCATCATTCTGAGCAAACTATCTCAAGGACAGAAAACCAAACATTGTATGTTCTTACTCATAGGTGGGAATTGAACAATGAGAACACCTGGACACAGGGCGGGGAACATCACACCCTGGGGCCTGTCATGGCGTGGTGGGGAGGGGGGCGGGATAGCATTAGGAGATATACCTAATGTAAATGACAAGTTAATAGGTGAAGCACACCAACATGGCACATGTATACATATGTAACAAACCTGCACTTTGTGCACATGTACCCTAGAACTTAAAGAATAAAAGAAAAAAAGAAAAAAAAAGGAAAGAAAAAAAACTTACCAATATACGAAAGTAACAGTGTTGATACAAGCCACAATTACACTTCTTGAAACTCTCTCTCTTTCTCTTGCAACATACTGAAAAACAATAAAAAATAAAAAATTAAAAAAAATAAAAAAAGTCATGCTTATTTGCTCTTAGTCAGAGATTCTGAGGTACACCATGACCTGGGCATTGTAAAAGGCAGCTTTTCTGTAAATACAGTAGTAGAAGATTGCAAAATTTAATGGGGAGCTTACCTTCTTATTACTATAGGGAAGAGGGAAGACTTCATTTGTCTTAAGGTAGTCTTTCAAAGTAGTTAAAACATTTCTTTCTCTGTATATGCATATACACACACCAAACATGCCTATATGCATTTCATATGTGTCTGTGTATACAATAGGCATGACATGAGAGAATGCAACACACCAAATGAAAATTATAATCAAAGGTAAGGGAACATATGAGCACTGGGCAGTATAGGGTAAGGTGAAAGAGTAACAAGAGCCAGCTACAGAGAACGGAAAGTCATCTTACAGCAAATTTTGCATTTGGCTTTACAGAAAACAACGAGCATGCTGAGAAAAGTTAAGGGCTCTGAAAGCCAGAGTAAAATAAAAGATATATTAAATATACAAGAGAAAATCACGAACATATTTCGAATAAGAAGTCACACTATGAACCAGTGTTTACAGAAGAGTGTGACTAAAGGTTGAGTTTAGAAGGGCAAAAGAAAAGATCAGTGGCAGCAACTCATGAGATCATAAAGATGTCAGTGATGATAATGCTTCCTACCAAAAGAACTAAGCTTAGGAAAAGGCTCTGAGAGCTGAATCAGTATGTTTTGATAAAAGTGTGGAAAAGAAAGAACATGAGCAAATATGCCTCCAGAGTTCCACAACTAGGAGTCTGAGAAGATTCTGCTGCCTTACTTAAATAAGAAAGCAGAGGTAACCCCTTTATAAACCCTAAGAAGGGTCATGAAAACAATTATGTGAAGGTATTCTACAGGTAAATCGAGATGCAGCATTGAAGAGAGAGTGAGACATCAGAAAGATGGATAAAGAGTTGGGACTCACTGGTTAGGAGCTACTGTCATGAATTAAGGACTTCTTAAAGACATTCTGGGCATGTACACAGCGTGTGAAATGGCAATGCCATGCTTGATTAGGCACACATTTAGCAAAACAAAATACCTTATCTCATTATCGTCTTCATTAATTTGTATATTTTCAACTGCCCTTGTAAGACTTGGCTGTCTCTTCTGGAAAAAGAAGAAACACACATGCTGTAAAACGATCAATGAATGGTCTAATATTTAAGAGGTAAGTGCACTCCACTTTTATCTTTTATGTCAATAACTCCAATAACAGTTTTTTTCAGCATGTAGCATGCAAAATGTTTTTGTAATAAAAAATTATGAAAGTTGCACGGTACCATCAACTCAACATTTTTAGGATGTTGGGGGAGAAAGAGTAAGAAAGAAGTTGACATTTAATCAAATTCAAAAGACATTTCAAGAAGCTGAATCACAATGATTTTTGCACATTTTTAAATTTTAGACAGGCTTCAATAAGAAGAGAACAAAAGAGTAGAAATCCAAAAATAGCAGATAATACAAATGACATTTCTATTTATCTTTTAAGTATATCATATGATTTTTGGCAGATCTTCCTTTTCATATTTAGTTCAGGTTATTAACGCTAGTTCCTAATTCTTTTTTTTTTTTTTTTTTTTTTGAGACGGAGTTTTGCTCTGTCTCCCAGGCTGGAGTGCAGTGGCGCGATCTCCACTCACTGCAAGCTCCGCCTCCCGGGTTCACGCCATTCTCCTGCCTCAGCCTCCTGTGTGGCTGGGACTACAGGCGCCCGCCACCGCGCCCGGCTAATTTTTGTATTTTTAGTAGAGACGGGGTTTCACCATGTTAGTCAGGATGGTCTCGATCTCCTGACCTCGTGATCCGCCCATCTCGGCCTCCCAAAGTGCTGGGATTACAGGCGTGAGCCACCGCGCCCGGCAAGTTCCTAATTCTTAAGTGTGAATAATCAGCTACAGGGATTGTCTCCAGATGTAATGAGAAATGGGAAACTTTCTAAAATTTAAATTTTGTTTAGATTATAAACTAAGGTAGAATTCACTGTTTTCGTAATGGATCATTTCTTGAGGAAAAAAGATTAATAATTTATGTAAACATAGCATATTAAAAAAAGGAATGGCAACACTTACCTTCCAGTATAAGGCTCCAAAAGCAAAGCCAATTATAAGAGAAAAGAATGCTGGCAATGCCATGGCTGCCCAGTGTAGGCTGGAGTCTCCAGTGGGATTTTTGGCCTTCCCTATAATTTAAAGAACACAGTGATGAATACAGCATATTCATCCTAGAAGTTTTGCTCTTATGCTGTGGTTGTTTTTAACTGTTTCTGTAACACATTCTGGACCTATATCTGTTTAAAGTATTCAAAAGATTGATTTTTCCGCTGAATATTGCTTTTGCAAGGCAATATAAGTCCAGGTAGTCTCCAAAAGATGAATGCATTAAAAAGGAAAGAAATCACAGAGACAGAAAGAAATCTGGCTTGGGTAATTCTGCCACATATGGAACACAGACTTAATATATTTCTGGGGGGGAAATGACTTACACTATCAAACAAATCTATCTCTCATGCCTTTATCTTGGTATTTGGCTACGTTGGGTCAGCCGGATGTCCCAGAATCAAGGTAGCCAAACACCACGTTCTTCCTGTTCTATACAAAGACCAAACCCAAGTCTTGAAATTCACCACTCAGGCCAAAGGAAAGACCAGACTCAAAAGCAAAAAGCAGCTTACTAAAGAGGGAGATATTCTGGAATTTGCTACCTAAAACCTTTCTCAGGCAGAAGGATAGCATCTAAGGAGGGGGCTTCAAACAAAGCTGTGTGGGAGACCTCACTAAGGAAAGCAGACCTGCTCTCTGAGGGTGCGGTGACTACCATGTTGACAGTTCCTTCCCTAAGACTATGAGCCAAGATGCAATCCTGGAATCTGACTAAGACACAGCAGCAATCTTCCTGCAGGAGAGAGGGAGGGAGAAAAACAGCAAAGACTAGGTGGTGGGGCGGCAGTGCGGGGGAGGGTTGGGGGAAGTGCCCATAGATTACTTAGCTTCACATCCTATAGAGGTCAATGTTATCTCACTTTTTTTATTTCACTTGTTCATGCGTGGGGCTTAAGAACCAGGTCTTTGGTCCATCAGGGATACTACTGTCCCTCTTGCAGGCAGACAAAAAGAATTTTATCAGAAGAGATTTGCTTAGACCTCCAGCGAATGACTTTCAATACTTTCCACTGCAGCTATCCAGTAGGAATCAATGAGATTTGAATTGTATGCCTCAAGGCCCAAATGAAGGCTATTTGGGGACAAAGCTTAAGCTGACAACAAAGTTTTGATTTTATGCAAAGATAGCCTGCAGAGAATTTGTGTGGAGAGGAAGCTCATCTGGGCAGGATTTGAGTGATCCCAAATTCCTGGGTTATTACCATATTAATTATATCTCCTTATTACCAAAACTATCCACTGTCCAGAAATCTTGGGAACTGACTTGTTTCATTTGACTAATAATAACCAACATCTGTAGACATATAGAACACAAAGAATTGTGCTATAATTTTGCTGAACTTCTTTTTAGAGTGAGCATTTTTAGGAGCACCATGCCTGTGACATGGTTATCTTGGTGTTTATGAAACAAGCAAATGAATATTCTTCCTTGATTCAGATCTGGAGCTCACTAAAGGTTCAACATAATTACTGATCCAAAGTCTTATTGCATCTCATTATTCTAGTACTTAATGATGAACTCTTACAAGACATCAGGTATGTCTCCAAGCACACGTGTACTAACTCACTTAAAACTCACAGAAACTCTGTGAAGGAGGTATTATGATCTTCCATTTGACCGAAGAGTCAACAGAGTTTAACTTGACTAGTATATGAGTCCAGGAAGGTTGAGTCAAGACTATTTCTAGAAGATGTATAAGGTAATGACAAAGTTAGGATTTCTTTCTCTATCATTTAGGTACTGTCTGCAAGGATCTCAAACATAAACATCTTTTAAACATTCTCTTTACTTATCATAAAGGATATTACTGTTATGCTATAAACATAATTTCCTTTGGATAACTAGTAGGTTTGTATGTTATTCCATTATCCCATGACTTTTCCTTACACACTCACAACTCTGTAATAAGTTTTCATATGCCCTGGTCCTCTGACATGGCCAACTTTTGAGTTAACCCTGAAAACTAGCATGCTTTCTTCAAATTTCCCTAACCCTTCTCCCAAAAAACAAGTCTTACCCTCTTTGTGTTACAACTAAAAACATTTGCATAATTCTATTATGATACATATTATGTACTGTACTATGAGTATTTACTTCTGTTTCTCTTAGAATGTGAGCACCACAAAATCTTGTCTTGTGCATAGGTATCTAAGTGGCATATTCATGAATGACATCACCTAGCTAAAAGTTGCTGACAATGCAAGACTCAAAATTTTTTAAAAAGAAAGAAAAAGGAAACAATGAACAAAAAAGAAGCTTGTCCATTCATCTTGCAATTTAAAAAGTAATCTCTAATTCAGAGGCATGGGATTAAATAGGTATTTTATATTTAATTTGTCTTCTAAAATCAGTAGGAAAGACTTTTTGTTTCCAAACACGATGGTAGCAGACTAGCCTTTCCAACCTAAGTAATTATAATTCTGGACAAATTATGAGGCAACTCTTTTCAGAAATTAGGGAACAGCAGCACAAATGTGTAATTCGTGAGACAGGGAATCCACACTAAGTGAGGCTCATGTTTGCCCTGGCTTTCGGCTTTCAGCTCTCCTGTCTGGGGTGCACTTTCAGATTGAGGTGTGGAAGACAGAGTTCAGGCAAGGATCAATGGCCTCACTAAGGCAGGGAGTCAAAGATTGAAATTCAGGGCTGCTGATGTGGCTGGGGTTTCTAGATCTAGGTTATTTCAAAGAAGGGAGCCATGCAAAGAAGGAGCATCAGAAATCTCTAGATGAATCTCCTTAATAAGAGATTCATCTAGAATCTCTTTGATTCTAGAATAAGAGAATTCATCTTATTGATGAATAAGAGATTGATGAATAAGAGATGAATAAGAGATTCATCTAGAATCTATTATTGGTCCAATAATAAGCTTTATATGCACCAGTAGAGAAGTCACAAAACCTGACTAAAAAATAAAATAACAACAACAAAAGAAAACAAAAACCAAACCTTTGGGAAGCTATAATATTAATAGAGACCTTAGCAGTCACAGAACAATGGTGGACAAAGTTGTTACGACAAGCAATATTGGAGAGATTTTCTGAGTACTTTAGAGGTGTCTCAGATATTCCATGCCTTAGGAATAAGGCTACTTTCGTTTGTACCCAAGAATGTTTAAAAACAAGGCTGGGAGAAAAGATAAATCTCATCTGCTAGTATTCGAACCTCTTACCAAAACACAATTCAATAGCCTCTAAAGAAATGCTATAGAACTGAAAGATATTCAACAGCATAGAATTCATAATATCCGGCATTTAAACAATCACTAACCATTTAAAAGGAAATGTGACCCCTAATCAAGGAGGAAGAAGTCAATAGACATTAACTCTGGGATGACCTGTGTGTTGAAATTTGGAGACAAGAACTTTAGAGCAGCTATGATCATTATGCTTAAGTGATAAAAAAGAATTTTTTTCATAATGAGTATGCAGATGGAAAATTCCAGCAGACAAACATAAAACACATTAAAAAATTAACTGGATATTCTAGAAGACAAAATATAAATGTATAAATAAAATAATTCACTGGATGAAAAATTCAGCAGATCAGAGATGGTAGAAGAAAAGGTCAATGAACTTGAAAGCAGACAAGTAGAAATTACTCAGAAGAACAGAGAGAAAAGAGGATAAATAAATGAATAAAACTTCTGTGACCTAAGACACACTAGCAAACTGCTAACATACATGCAAGTAGTATCTCAGAAAGAGAGAAGAGATAAAATGGATTAAAAAAAATTGAAAAAATTATGGTTATTTTTTCACCAAATTTCAGGGAAAACAAATTTATGTATCCAAAAGCTTGACAAATCTCAAGAAAGATAAATACAAAGAAAACCACTCGTAGGCATATTCTAGTTTAACTGTTAAAAGGAGAACACTTTGAAAGAAGGCAGAGGAAGAAACGACCTAGTACATGCAGGGAAAAAAATAAGACAAATGGTGGCTACTTTTTTTTTTTTTTTTCCAGAAACAGTATCTGCAGGAACACAATAGAGTGATATTTTTAAAAGACCAAAAGAAAAAAAAAAAAATTCTGTTTACTCAGACTTCAATATCTAGTAAAAAGTACCTGCTACATGGAAGACAAAAAAAGATATTTTTCCAATTAAAAAGAAAAAAGAATTTGCTGCCAGTGGATCTGTATTATAAGAGACACCAAAGAATGTTTCTCAGCTTGAAGGAAATTAATACCAAATGGAAACTTGGACTGACAAGAGGGAATGAAGGGTACAGGAAATAACAAATATGCGGGTTAATATAAAAGACAATATATTTCTTCTTCTCTTACTTTAAAATACGTATGACAGTTCAAAGCAATAATTGAACTGCATTGTGTATTGTAGACTGTATTGTGAAATTTATAACTGATGTAGATATGTTACTATATGTCAGTGATGACACAAAAGATGGGTATGGGTAAGTACAACTATCCTGTTTCGAGGTTCTTGTATTTTTTCTCAAGTGCTACAACAGTAACTCTAAGTAGAAGATTACAAGTTAAAGTGTATACTTTAATTCCCCAAATAATCACAACATAATGCAAAAGGGTACTGTTGAAAAGCCCACAGTAATTAAAATTAAACACTAGAAAAAAAATGAAGTAGCCCAAAAAAGGGTGAGAAATAAGGAACGGAAGAGCAATACACAAATGAGACAGATAAAAAACAAATAAGAAAATGGTGGATTAAAATCCAACTATACCGATGATGTATTACACAGAAATGGATGAAACACTCTAATTAACAGAGACACACTAAATAAAATAGTGAAACCCAAGTGTATGTTGTCTACCAGAAATGTACTTAAAAATAAAGACAATAGACTGAAAATAAAGGAAAATCAAACATATACCATGAAAACAGTAAGCATAAGACTTGCTCTACTAATATCAGATAAAACACACTTCAAGCCAAAGAGCACTATCAGAGATAGAGGGATATTTCAGTAAGATTAAAAGGTCAATTAAACAGGGAAGATCTAACAACAATCAATGTATAAGCCCATAATAATAAAGCTTCAAAATATATGAAGCGAAAAACCCAAAACCAAAAGGAAAATCAGACAAATCCGTAATCAAAAGTAAACATTTTCAATTCCCTTTTCTCAATAATTAATAAAAATTAGATACAATGTTTAATAAGGAAGAGAAGATATAAACAACACTATCAACCATTTTGGCCAAATTTGAGTGCACATTCAATAGTTAAATAATATACATAAAATAGTTTCAGCAGATTTCAAAAAATTATAGAGTATGTTTTCTGACAACAAAATTCATAAACCAGTAACAAGAAGATATATAGGAAAACCTCAAACTTTTTGACATCAAACAACTCACTTTTATATTATCTGTGAATCAAAGAAGAAATCACAATTAACAAATATTTAGAAAAATAATAAAATCACAACATAAAAATGTGTGAGGTGCAGCTAAAGCAGTGTATATAAGAAAATTTATACATTTAAGTGCTTGTAATTAGCAAAAATAGTTTAAAATCAATGATCTGATTTTTCTACTTTGAAAGGCTAGAAAAAGCGGAGTAAATGAAACACAAAGCAAATGGAAGGAAATAATAAAGATTGGAAATCAATGAAATATAAGCAGAGAATTTAAGAAGACAGAGTTGCTTCATTGAAAATTTAATAAAATCCATAGTTAGTAAGAAAGCCCTTAACTGACTAACACACAAAGAGGGCCATAGTCCCTTTTCGACACTTTCAGAACTGATACGTAATTTAGAATTTTAGGTTTTAGAAGATTCTGTCCTGCAAATAATGTATAACATATACTGTCCCCAGTGAATCCTGGGTAGCATCCTGTAATCAAATACATTAATATTTCATTAGTAAAATATATATTCACTTTTGGAAAGATAAATAAATACTATAAATAGCCAAAAATCACTTCAGGTCAGGTTTTGGTGGCAACGAATTCCAAAATAAGTAAATTGCAATTTACAGGTTTTTTTTTTTTTTAAATTTTGCATTGTAACAAGCTATTATGAATTAGTAATAAATTGCTACTTAGTTTCATAGACAGGTCTTCTAAGTCCCTGAACAAATGACAGTGCCCCATTTGTAAGTCTTAAGGGATGACCTTTTTAGCTTAGATCACAAGATGATTTTTTTTCTTCCCGCACTTTCCATGAGGCCAGAGAGTATTTAGTAAATACAATAACCTTTATAATGACCTTTGCCTGGATTTTAAAAGAAAACTGGGTTCTTGGCCAAAGAGGACAGACATTTCAGAAGAATAAGTCTATTCTCGTCAAACATATAATTCTGTAGTAAAATAACAGGATCATCAAATTTCAAAATGCACAATAGTAAATACTGATATACACAAAACTGAAAATATCTTTGGAATTCTATACAACCAGCATTTTTACACTCAATTTTAAACTTCTGGTTTTGTCAGGCACATTCCACACAGAATATATTTTAATGATTCAACAAAAAGCATAAATCATATTTCTAAAATTAATTTTATGTCTTATTTAAAATAACCTTAGCAGAAAATTTATTGGCCGAATTCTCTAAACATTATCTCCAGCTCTAGGGAAATTTAATTCTACAAACTTAAGACTCAGGAAGACCATAAAAGGAATAACAGTAACAGAACAGTATCAATAGTAATAAGTGTAGAAGTTTCCTTGAAAGCCCATGCAATACTCCTATAGGTGCTAATTGGAGCCATGCATGCATTAAATCAGATATATGTACTTACTATTACTGCTACTGCTGTCATTCCTAAGGGAGCTGGCTGCAACAGGGGGTAACATAAATGGTTTTGTGACACTGACTCTGGAATCTAAATAGAAAGCAATAATGTGTCAGTGTTATATGGTGATTTGTATGACTTATAGAGTCCCTGAAAGGTGAAGTGTAATACCAGATTACTTGCCAGGTCTGCTTCCCAAATCTAGAGTATTCAGCTCTTATTTATTTCATACTGGGTCCTGCTATTCTATTTTACTAAGAAATTCACCATTGTCACCTTGTAGAACAAATACTTATTGAATAAATATGTTAATAAATACAAATAATGACACATTGATGGTAATTTCTTATTAAAAAAGAAAGCCATGAATCCAGGTTTGTATTACAGAGACCCAGTGAAGGGAAAAGAGAGTCTCAATACAGAGTAACTGGGGAGGATCAGAATTTGTGACTTCAGAATTAGATCCTTAAGAAAAAAATTTGAGAAGGAACATTAAGTTGACTGCAGGTACAGAATAATATAATTGTAACTACTGGCAAATATTAGATGAGAAAAGGTATGAGTGGCCATCTCATATACTGTTTACTCACAAACAGCTCACTGATTTGAAATTGATGAATACTGCTTTGGCTTGGAAACCAAGAAATCTACAATCATTAGTTTCTTCTGTGCTATTGATACTTGCTTTTTTTATTGGACATACATGTACATTGTCTTGCTACAGCTAAACACAGAGGTAGATTCTTACTCTATAGGGAAGATTTAAGTTTGTTGTTTACATTTGAACTGGAAATGCTTACATGTCTTACCTTTCTCAGGACTTAATGTCGAAGAAACCACACAATCACTAGTTTCAGATGCCACCGCAAAGTCCTTGAAGGCATCAATGGATCTATTAAAAATTCTAAAGAATTCTTCAGGAGTAAAGAGCCTGGGTTCTGGGCTCTTGAATGATTTTTTTAGATCCTAGAACAAAAAAAAAATAGGATTACTATTTTTCAAATAGTCTTTAGACTTAACTGAGGTCAAGATAATGGACTATAAATATGTCCCTCAAAGATTAAAGTATTTGGACTCTTACAACTAGCACTTTTAGATGGCTGTTTCAATGTATGTAATTCAAATTGGTAATGTGGGGTAGTGATCCCAGTGGGCTCACAAGTTGAATCTGGAGCAGTGAACACAATGTCATGGCAAATAATAATAATAATAATAACCTTGAAAACAAACTGGGGATATTTTTCTTTAGAGATGCTTATTAAAAACATCAGGGTTTATTTTTAAAAGACCTCTCCATTACAAGAAATTCTAGTCTTTAGAAAAAAAAAGACCTCTCCATAATGCATGCTCTAATATCCAAAAATTAGAAAGTCAGATGATACTAAATATTGGCAAGGGAACTATTATGTACTGCTGAGATAATGTAAATTGGTACATTTGATATTATCCAGTAAAGTTAGACATGTGCCCCTCCTGTGACTCAGAAATTCCATTCTCAGGTAAATACCCTAGTGAAACTATTGCACATACATACCATCAGACATATAAAAAGGTTTTTTGCAGCAATATCTGTATCACTATGTCAATCAAAAGAGAGTGGCTTAATAACTAGTGATACATTGAATTAGTGGAGTTCAGTTCAGGAGAAGGTTAACTACAGCTATATGCTTTAGAGTGGATACATCTTCTAAACCTAAAGCTGAGTGAAAGAAGCAAGTCCCAAAATAATAAAAATAGTATGATTAATTGATATAAAATTAATATAAAATTCCCCAAAGCAAATCAAAGCTATATTGTAGGGATACATAATGGATTATAAAGAAAAGCAGGTAACCAAAATAAACAACTATCTGTCACTTACTATGGACTATTCTAAGTGCGTTATATAGATTAACTCAATCTCCAAAACAACTGCGGAAATATCATCGGTAATCTCCTGGGTTCCCACCAAAGTGTCATGATTAGTAAATGCACATTCTTTGTTGTTTGCAGTGTTCCTCCCAACATCACCATTGACTTAACTCATTTACCTAACTTATCTTTAAGGCTCTAATGCATATGTTATTTCCTTTGTGACACCTTGTGTGATATATTCTTTTTGTGACCTCAACTTCTTTTGAATGCTGTCAGCACACTATATGCAGTAGTAATATGAAAGAGTGGTTAACACTACATTCTGACTTTGGAAATTAGAAAACAAAACAATAGAAAGATTAAAGGTAGTGATTGGATTATTAGTATGGTAAGAATTATAAGATTGGAGAGCACAAATAGGATTGAAATTGGGTCTTACAGAGTAGCTGGAATTTAGATGGGACACAGGAAAAAGAATTTAGGTATTAAGGTACAGAATCCTGTTTAAAACTTTGAATTTAAACTTATAGAAGTCTCCTAAGCTAATCTTTGGCCATTTGAACTGTATACCAAATCAGGTCTGCTAAGCATGATTCTGCTATAGACACAGTGTGATGAAAAAATGTAAAATTTTATTAATATTTATTTTGCTGGGTATGGTGTTAAAGTACTCATGACAAATCACCTAATGTCAACCCTGTTAGATGAATTCTGGCATTGTCCCCACTTTAAATATAAAGAAAGTGAGGTACAAAGAAGTTATGCTCACAGAACTCATTAGTGACAGAGCCAGAATTTAAACTCCAATATCCCACTCTCATTTTCTGGAGTACACTGCCTATTCCATGTGTCGTGCCCATATCCTGAAGTTGGAGATGATCAGTTATCCAGTGACTCTGGGGAGCCAAAATGTATTTCTTTGTTGTGACCTATGGGGTGATTACATTATGGATAAAAGGACAGGGATATGTGTCTATTACAGACAATTTTCTATTTAAATGAACACTTGTAACTTAACAGGAAGATTTTGAGGACTTCACTTATGAAAAATGAAGATAAAGGCAGGACTGATTTTGCATTGTAATGTAAATAAGTTTTATTTTTATATTAGATGACAATATTTAACTCTGAATGCACACTTCAGTATTGCACTATAACTGCAAATACTTGTTTTCTTTGCTCATCTGAACAAGATTTTTAAATTTGAAGTTTCTACAATCAAAATATCATAAAGGTGCCTCATTCTCCCCAACAGCACCAAGAAGCATGGGTTTTTAAAGAAGAGTAATGAAAAATAATCCCAATGAACACAAAGTTACCTTAGATGAGTTTTCTTTCACGCACTCCACAAGGTCATCCACTATATTGACAAGTTTGTCTATGATGGAATAATTACTCAAGCCTTCAGAAATATTTGAAAACTTGTCCAGAAGATCAGTCAAGCTGTCTGACAATTGTACTACCATCTCGCTTATCCAACAATGACTTGGCTGCAGGATATGAAAAAGGAGACAAAGCAGCTATTTTAATAAGTGCCATAAAACTCGGAGTACTCTTCAAAGCTATCATTTTAGTCACGCAAGTGATTCTCCTTCCTCAGCCTCTCGAGTAGCTCGGATGACAGGTGCCCGCCACCATGCCTGGCTACTTTTTTATTTTTAGTAGAGACGAGCTTTCAACATGTTGGCCAGGCTGTCTCAAACTCCTGCCCTCAAATGATCCGCCCGTCTCAGGCGCCCAACGTGCTGGGATTACAGGCATGAACCACTGTGCTTGGCCAGATTTTTAAAATTAATATACATTACTTAAAATGTTGTAAAAGGAGGAGAGAGGCTATTGTAACAGGAAGAGAAGGGACTAGTGTGACAGGAGGAGGAGGGACTATTGTAATAGGAGGAGGGACTCTTGTAACAGGAGGAGGAGGTTGTAAATTGCATACTTTATATGATTTTAACGTGTTATCTTTTCTTTTATAAATATCTTTTAAGTGGAAACTCTGATGTATTTTGAACTCTGCTGAAATGCTGCAGTGACAAAAATAAGATTATTATTAGGAATAGCTAACATTGAATTGGCTCATTAAAAGCATAAATAATTTAATAGAACTTGTAACAAAAATATTGTACTCAGAGTAATTGATGTCATGCAAAATAAATCACACTACTAAGCTTTATTTCTCTATTTACTAGTAGAATATCTCTGTGGGAAAAGTCAAGTCTTTCATTTATTTATTTATACTTTAATTTTTTACAGAGACAGGCTCTCTCTCTGAGTCCTGGGCTGTAGTGTGGGGGTGCAATCATGGTTCATGTTTCACTGCAACGTTGAATTCCTGGGCCCAAGTGATCTTCCCACTTCAGCCTCCCAAGTAGCTGGCACTACAAGACGCATGCTACCAAATCTGCTAATTTTTAAATTTTTCTATATAAATGGGGGTCTTGCTTTGTCGCCCAGGCTGCTCTTGAACTCTTGGCCTCAAGCAATCCTCCCTCTTCAGCATTCCAAAGTGCTGGGATTATAGGCGTGAGTCACTGCAGCTGGCTCAAGTCATTTATTTATTCTAAAGTATAGAAGGGACCACTTCATATTCATTTAACAGAACAGTTTTACTTAATATAATACAGCCAAAAAGGAAACAGGTTTATCTGCAGATAGGTAAGCCCCAATTCCTGGAACCATTAAATGTCATTCAAAACTTTTAGGATTGTTGGCTCTGGCTTCAGATAAGAAGGGTAAACAAAGCTCAACATGGGAATTTAGTTCGAGTGGCCATTTCAACTCGTCAAAACCAAGTTCTCAAAGAATATGTGTTTCCAAAGTATATGTAGAATAGAGTCTTTGTTTTGTTAAATCAATGCTTATTTCAAGCACATGCAAGTTCCTACTTGCATCATTATCAGGTCTCTTTCAAAGCTGTCAGTCTTTCCTTGGATGCTGAATTGCTCTGCAAGTTTCTCTCCTTTTAGAGAGTGATAATTCCTTATAGACAGTCAGCCCTATCAACAATGAACAGATTTCCTAGGATACGGAGCACAGCATACAGTATAAATGCTATTTGAATAGTATTTATGTGATAGAGTCGCTTTCACCAATTCATTCTGCTGAAATTGTGCAAATTTTTCTAACAATGAAATTCCAGGTATTAATCTCTTAGGACTCTATTTCCTCACTTTATGAATATGCTTGCCTAGGATCTCTGGCAAGTAAGAACCAAAATGAAATTCCCTTGTTTTGAATTAAGACATTCCTTTAGTTTCTGTGGTAGTTGTCTTATATGAATGGGTACTTTGTTCATTTTGCCTTTTTTTTGTGTGTGTGGTTAAAGTAGAGAAGATTTTGTTGATTTGTTTCTTATTTTTAAGCTGGGGAATTCTGGGGTACTTACTGCCACTTCTGTTGATCACTATTTTCAACTGAACTCTATGTTTACATTTTATATTCTAAGTTCCTATTTAGCTATTACCCTACCTCCTCCCATTTTCACATACCTAAATCAACAGTGTAAACAATCAACTCTTTCCAGTAAAATTTCCAACCCCAATCCTGTGCTTTCTTAGAGTTAAACCATGGAAATTCCACAATCTAATCCTACTCTAATGTTTGCCCGTCTAAAGTCATGAACAATTTGTTGATAGTTGATAAAAACTACGTGCCTACGCAGTTGAAAAATCGTGTATTTCTAAAACCCTGGCAATAACATTTCATTCATTTTTTTATTTTTGCTTGTGCTATTATTTCTTTGGAAAAGGCTGAATCATAAATTCAAAGTTCTATTTTTCAGTTATTTGTTTAACCAGGTATATATTGGCTTTTTAAGATTCTTGAGTTTATCAAAGATAAAATGAAGGTAAACAAATAATATTAAATGTCAGTTTTAATCTGCCTGCTTGTAAGAAAGGGAACTAGTTTTGACTGGAATGTCTAGCAGTTTTGTAATTTTTAATTAAATATCATCAATGATTTGCAAGGAGAATAAAACACACTGAACTAAGTATTTCATTTGTGAGGTGATAGCAGGTCTTTCTGTTTTTCAATTCCTCCAAGATTATGATTATGAAAGAAATGATTAAAGGTTGTCAAATTTACAAATGTACTTTTTCCTTTGCCTTAATAAACAACATTATCACTGTTTCTTATTTTTCAGAGACATTTTAAACTTAAATATTTTTATATAAATATTTACTCAATGATATTCATTAGAAGAAAGTAGGATATAATGTTCTCTCTTTCACTGGAAAATATAAAGGATTAAGAAAATTGGCAGTCATACAGGATGTCAAAGGTGACACAAATAATAGTTTTTAAATTCTTGAAGTGCATGTACAGTAATTTGATGCTTTATTCATCTGTATGTGTAGTTTCCAAATGAAGAAATATATAGATTCTGCTTTGAGTGTAAAAACTTTTTTCTTGACTCCATGCTCTCAATTTCTTACCTCCTTTCTTGATAGCTTCTGTCTTATGTTTTCTTGGTTTAATATAGCAGCTCTAGCTAGGACTACTAAAAACATGTGCTTTCTATCCCCATGTACTTATAACACGTATGACTCTAGAATCCAAACTGACTCAATGATGAATCAATATGCTTGAGCTGCTAGCATGTCACTACCACTGACAATTCAGTTAAAAACTGTGAACTTCCTTAGGAATTTTAAAGTACCATGAACACCAAATCAATGATCTCACTAAATGATTAAATAAAATGTATCATTTAAAATGAATAAAATTAAAAGTATTCTAAACATAACAAGAAATATGACTGTTTCCAAAGACCAACAACAGAAATGCATGCACATTCTAAAACTAAGCATAAATTTTTAAAAGGTAATATATTAATTTCACAAAATATGTGACACAGAATCTCTGTAGTTCTAGAACCAGTAAATCTGAGAAACTGGCTGAAATAAACCATGTGTTTTAAAATCACCCTGGGGACTTGCTAATTCTGGCATGCTTGCTCCTCTCCATCTCCTGCCTCATTCAGGAAGCTGTGCTGGTTTATTAGGTGAAATAATTTGACACATTATTGCGCATTGGTATTAGATGCATAGACAGTCTGTTTTTTGTTGTTGTTGTTGTTGTTGTTATTTTTTGTTTTGTTTTGCTTTTTTCTGAGACATAGTCTTGCTCTTGTCGCCCAGACTGGAGTGCCATGGCGTGATTTCAGCTCACTGCAACCTCCACCACCTGGGTTCAAGCTATTCTCCTGCCTCAGCCTCCTGAGTAGTTGGGATTACAGGTACCCGCCATCACACCCAGCTAACTTTTGGTATTTTTAGTAGAGATGGGATTTCACCATGTTGGCTAGGCTGATCTTGAAGTCTTGACCCCAGGTGATCCACTCACCTTGGCCTCCCAAAGTGTTGGGATTACAGGTGTGAGCCACCGCGCCCAGCCCAAAGACAGTCTTTAAGAACAGTCACAGTAAGATTTATGGAATAAGAAGCTGAAAGTAGACAAAACATACTATAACACTTCTTCATTGATGCACTTTACACTACTTTCCATTTGGTAGCTGTTCACAGAGAGGTATCTATGTGCTTTCTTATAGGGCCTAAAGCTAGTATCTACCCACAGAGAGCGTTCTTTTCACAGGAGTTGGTGAAATACCAATTAGGGATTCTCAGAGAGAAAAGCCTGGCTCATAAACCACAATGTTTCTAAGAATATTTACAAGGAGTATTCACCCAACCTTCTAATCTGATTAATCTAATTACCGGCATTACTGCCCAATTTGTTTTTGTTTTACTTTCTTTAATTTCTGTCAAACTTCAGTCTTGCTGGAATTAGACATAAGCATGCCTAGGGCACAAAGCATGCCTTTCTGTTTGTGCTTTCGGCATCTACCTCTGGGATGAGTAATCAAAATTTAGAGCCATGTCATCAGAATCACCAGAATTTCAGACCTAGAAGGAATATTGAGGACCAGTCTCACCAACTGCGTAAGTGGGAAAATCAAGGCCTAGAGTAGTGAAGTGTCTCGTTCCAGGTTACATAACAAATTTACACAGAAACATGAGAAACCAGGACTCTCGATCACTCATTTTGTTCTAGTAGCCATGAGAATAGTGAAAGCACATACAACTGACGTGTTTTTTTCTGCTGAAGTCATATGACTCATGTGGTCTCACGTCTGGACCAGACACAATGATTCTTAGGCTCAATTAAGAAATCTCTTGGGAATAGAAATGGTTCTTTCTGTTTCATTTCAGTTAATCCAGAGTCATACCAATGAAGGTAAATTTCTCTGAGGAATCCTGACAATTGCCATTTGTAGACTTTATTTACTGTTCTTTTGGTTTTTATCCTTGTGGCTAGAAAAAGCTGACATTCTACTCTCAAACATTCCATGGGCAGGCAAATTTAAAACTTTCCTATAAAAGCACTTTGCAAAATAAATATTGCATGTTCATGTTGCCAGTGTAGTCTCTGAAATCTTAACTTCTCTTTGGATAAGCTGGGTTTTGTAATGATTTATTTTAGTCCTCTCCCTAAACAATTAATTTGGGTCTTCAGTGTTCACTTTAGGCATCCTGTTTGAATTAAAGTGACGTAGAAACCTCAATCTGATTAAGATGGAAATCAACCAAAGCACTCTAAATACGTGTTATTTCCCAGGGTAGACCTATAAATGGCCCCTAGGCCAGACTTAAAATAGAAAAGTGAAGGAACAGCACAGGGGTTTGGGGATTGAGGGCAGCAACGAGGAACCAGAGGCCCAGTTTTTAGTCCCAACTCTGTCAATTCACTTTGTGATTTCAGGAAAGTCATTTAACCTATTCAGGACTTCAGTTTCTCCATCTGTAAAACAAAGGGGCCTGTCTAATTGGTGCTGGCCAATATGGGAATCCCACTATCCATCTACATCTCCTCTCACTCAAAATGCATCGAATGTGACTACAGAGCTAAAATTTTCCTTTTACTTAACTATAATTTCTTTAAATTGAAAAGTCAATAATATCACCCTAAATATTTAGAGGCTGGAAAACTTTTAAGTATGTTTGGAGAAAACAGAAATGTGACTATCTCTTCAATGGATGGTAAATTTTATTTAAAAAAATCTAAATATGGAATAACTATTTCTAATGAAAATTTAGTGTATGAACTATAATATGTTGCCGGTGTAAAATACACTGTGGATTTTGAATAATATGAAAAATAGAAAACATTCCATTAATAATTTTTATATTGATTTTAAAGTGAAATGACAATATTTCGGATACACGGGGCCAAATACATTTCATTATACTTAATTTCAGCTGCTCATTTTTATTTATTTATTTTTTTAGTGTGGCTACCAGACAATTAAGATTATGAATGTGGCTTCCATTGTATTTCTATCAGACAATAATGGCCTAGATAATCTGAACAGCATCTTAATATAATCACTTATTAGGAAGACGGCCCCCTGTACTGTAGTAGAATATACAAAAGAACTACTTAAAATAGCATTTAATGTCATATTTTATTCATTCAATTAACATTTTATGCTTATTCCTTTTAAATAAATATTTTCTTATTACATGGAAGATCGAGGTAGATAAATAGTTGAGTACAAGTGTCTATTTGGCTGACGTCTATTTTCATAGGGAGAATGCCACATCATAGTAGTGGAGCCTCAGAATCCATGCTTACAAACAGTGAACTTTCCCTGTAGCCACAGTTGATGGGATGATGGTAGACACCTGTCTTGGATGGACCAATCAGAAAGTTCCTCCCCAAAATTGGTATTGATCATTAGAAACTGATAATTAGTCTCTGAGGAGGGCTGAAATTGGAATATGTAAATCTGGCAGCTCTTGGGCAGTTACATTCTACCAAGTGATTGGAACAAAGGAGAAAAAAATCTGCACAAAAAGAATGAGGCAGAGACATAGAGGTTCAGAGAAAGAGAAGGAAAAACTCATAGTTCCCAATCCTGGTTCCAGTCTTTTCATGAGGCCTGTTGCATCCATGCCCTTAGGTGACATGCTATTCTTTACTGTCCTTATAATGGGACTTTTACTATTAGTGAAAACCACAGGAGTCTAAACTAATAAGATGGGCTCCTTCAAGATTTGGAAAACTAGCATTTTTGCCAGAGTTAAATGTTTATTCATAACTATTTTTTGAGGAGTGACTATATGCATTGGATTGTCTAAAGAATGGTGAGGAGATACACAGGAGTAAAAGAGTTCAACCTTGCTCCATAGATAGTCAAAATATAGTAAAAAGAGAACACAACAACAAAATAATAATGATGGTATCTGACAATTATTATATGCACACCACAACACATTTTTTTTGTATTTTGATTATTTCTCACAATAATACTTTGAGACAATTATATAACACTTAAAATATTAAGCTCTATGTAAGCAATATATGATCATGTACCCAAGATGAATAACTTCTGGACAAATTCCATAGAAGTCACAAGATAATAAACTATAAGACAGGGTCCACGTAGCAGGTGCAATGTTAGTGTTGCTGACCACCAAGCCCCAGCATCAAGCAAAACACTCAGCACAGAGTAGATGTGATGCCAATTTCACCTGATCAAATGATACAGGGGAGAGAAAGTGTGGTCTGAAAGAGCAGAAAATGACCTTGTGTGAAAGAGAAATCTTAAACTGATCTTGGGGCAGATGACCACTAAGATGGTTTAAGCCCCAAGATACTGCCTAATTCTGTGGGCAGAATTTGGGTAAGTCGATGGGAGAAGAAAGGGCATCCTGAGAACAGGCACAGTGATTTTAGGAGGCCGTAGTGCATGTGGCTGAGGTTGGAAGTTTGTGTTGGGGAATAATGGGTATTCAGACTAGCTGGTTAGGGTAGGGCAGGATTACGAAGAGTCATGAACATCAGGTTCAGGAATTTGGCTCTTAGCCTTTAGTAAATGGGAACAATAAGCAGGTTCTTGAATACAAAAATGACCAATTAAAGCAGTAGAACAGAAGGCTTAAAGAAGCTGTGATTCCCCAAAATTGCATAATACAATTCTTACACCTAAAATCTTTCAAAAAATGCACACTCATCTAAAAGAAG
The DNA here is from genome assembly GCF_037993035.2 of Macaca fascicularis. Classification (NCBI taxonomy): domain Eukaryota; kingdom Metazoa; phylum Chordata; class Mammalia; order Primates; family Cercopithecidae; genus Macaca; species Macaca fascicularis. The sequence goes on from NC_088385.1 coordinate 95,462,085, forward strand.
ATAATGTTGCAGTACAGAAACTGTGTGATGAGTTATAGGCACTCACCACATCATCATAACCTTGTGAACTATACTCAGTTCAAATCTGTGCCTCAAGAAAATTATAAATGATTATATACTGGGGAACTTTTCTCCTTCTTTCCTTTCTTCACTTTCTTTCAGCAAATATTCATTAAATGCCTATGAGCATCCATGAGGCACTGAGAATCTAATGCAGAGCAAAAAGAATATAGTTCCTACTTTCGTGAAGTTTACAGGTTGGTGGAAGATTATCCATTAAATCATCCCACAAATACATCCAAAACTGCTACTCTGAGGAGTGTTATGAATAGTTTCCAATAGAACAATTTGGTTTCATCAAAAATCAAAACTGATATCTAAAAGAATCAGGTGTTATCTAGACAAAAGAACCAATGAGGATTCCAGGTACAGAGAAAGCCAGGCAAGAAGATATGTGGCAGCAAGGAACCGGTAATGATAAGGAAGAAAAGGGATATGGAAAGGTAAGGTGGCAGATCAGTATAGTCTTTTTTTTTTTTTTTTAGATGGAGTCTTGCTCTGTCGCCCAGGCAGGAGTGCAGTGGCCCAATCTCGGCTCACTGCAAGCTCTGCCTCCCGGGTTCATGCCATTCTCCCGCCTCAGTCTCCTGAGTAGCTGGGACTACAGGTGCCCACCACCGCTCCCAGCTAATATAGCCAGGATGGTCTCGATCTCCTGACCTCATGATCTGCCTGTCTTGACCTCCCAAAATTCTGGGATTACAGGCATGAGCCACCTCGCCCAGCTAGATCACTACAGTCTTGGAGGCCTTGTTGAAGTAGCTCCTTTTCCTGTTTCCTAAGAGCAACAAAAAGCCACTCAATGAATATAAAGAAGGAGGAATGAAATGATTGGATGTATTTCTTTTTAAATCACTCTGTCTATTCAGGAAGAACCAAAACATCAAATAATAAATCCTGAGGTATCAAAGAAAATGGAAAGAGCCCAGAGGTAAGTAACAGGGCCGGGTAAAAGAAGATGAGAGTAGCCAAGAAGTGAAATTGTGCACACCTGAGGAAGGGTATTGAAGAGGGAAGAAGGCTGGAAGGCTTACTGTTAGAGTAGCATCACATACTGCCAATCTCTTCCACATTTAGCTGTGCCTTTAAAAACTCTGAATGAAAAACTGACAATGATAGCAAAGATTGGTTCAGGTAAGTATAATCAGTAGATGCTAAATCTGTGGGAGAAACTTTGATAAGGAGAAGGATTGCTTACATGGCCTTAAAGTGTCTCTCCAAAATTGTGAATGAGTAAATATACATAAATAGTTGAACACCTTAACCAGATGATCACAACAAACAGCACCATGAGGAGAAGATGGACTTTGTGTGCCTCTGGATGTGGTAACCTGAGCACAAATCATCACTTATGTAGCATTGTCACTTGAATTGCATAAGCGCCACAGAAGCATTAAGAAACATCAATCAAATGTTGCAAAGAGAAACACTTTTCTTAAAGGGGAGGACTGTCTCATTCAAAAATATCAGTGCCATAAAGACAAAGAAAGCCTGAGGAACTCTTAACGGAAACTAGAGAGACAGGATGTAGTAGCTTCTCATTGCTGCTATAACAAAGTACTACAAACTTGGTGGCTTAAAGCAGCACAAATTTGTTATTTTACAGTTCTGGAGGTCAGAAGTTTAAAATAGGTCTGAATAGGTTAATATCAAGGTGTTCATTAGGGCTGTGGTTCTTTTGGATGCTCTAAAGGAAAAATCATTTTCTTTGCCTTTTCCAGCTTCCAGAGGCAACGTGCATTCCTTGACTTGTGAATCCCTCTTCCATCTTTGAAGCCAGCAGTGTAATATTTTCAAATCTCCCTCTCTGGCTCTGAAACGCTTGCCTCCCTTTTATAAGGACTCATGTAAATCAGAGTGGGACCACCCAGATAATCCAAAATAACTTTTCCAGCTATAAATCCTTAATTTAATTATATCTGCAAAGTCCTTTTTGCCACGTCAGGTAATTTATTCCCAAAACAAGGCATCTTTGGAAGTCATTATTTACATGGTATCAAAATGAAAATTACGATCCTAGATAGGATCTTATACTGAAGGAAAAGAAATGAAAAAAAAAAAAAAAAAAAGGCTAAATTGAAATAGAGACCTAGATTTAAGTACTATAATTATTGTAAAATTTATTGAAGTAGCAAAGGTACTGTGTTTAGGTAAGAAAACATCCCTGACATAGGAAATACACACTGAAGTATTTACGAGTAAATGGCCGTGTATACGTCAGTATACAACTTATTCAAGAAGCTCAGAAACATAATAAAACACACATGTATACACAGAAAGAAAGCAACTGATACAGCACATGAGGCAGAATGTTAAAAATAGGTGAAATTGGTAAATCTGAATTAAAGGACACAGGGGTGTTCTTTAAATATTCTTGCAACTTTTTGTAAATTTAAAATTATTTGCAAATAAAAAACTAAAAGAAAACTGATGAATATATACTTTAAGTAAAAATTGAAGAAGGAATAAGATATAGCATTCGGTAGCAAAATAGGTGATACAGTTAATAAAAATGTCTGTTTCAAAATAACTAAAAGAGTGGAATTGGAATGTTCCTAACACAAAGAAATGATAAAGTTGAGCTGATGAATATTCCAGTTACTCTGATTTGATCATTACACACTCTATGCTTGTATCAAAATATCATGTGCACCCCATAAATATATACAATTCTGAAGTTTGTATGTAATAGACTGAGAAAGTAATGTTTTTATGATAACATTACTAGTAAATGTAAAAGACCAGAAATATCTATGTATTCTTGAAGGTTAGGAAGTTAAAGGAAATTTTAACAGTCCAGCAATATAATAGTTTCAAAGAGTTTAAAATAGCATTGGTGATTACCGTTAGAGTTAAACACTAAGTGGCTGATCACACCCTGCTATTTGTGAGAGAGAATCTGCTAGGTAATTTTCTAAGAAGGACCTTGGAAAAGTGAACTCCCTTTTCCAGTAGAATTTAGCTGATTTTTTTTTTTTAACAAAAGCAAAATAAAAATAAAAATAAAAGTATATTCTATTCTAGAGCTTTCTTCTGCCCAGTGCCCATTGGCAGAATTTTATTGCTTTGGCCCGAGAGAATCTTTCTGGCACCCATTCCCACTCCACCCTCTATTGTTTAAAGACAAAAGATAAGGCAGCTGGGACTCTGACCACTCGCAAATAATCAGAGGCCTCCCCACTGGGAAACTCCTCTGGTCTTGGCAGAAACGAACATTTCAAAATGAAGGTAAAACAAAGGGTGAGACCCCTGGTTCTGCCCAATGCACTAAGCATGGCCTTGTTTTTCTTGCCCACAGTGGTGGCCAAGAAGAACAGTGTTTCTCCAGTTGTGCCAGGACAGCATGCCAGAATCAAATAATAGCAGACTTTTCTCAATTACAGAAACAAGTACAAAATATGTGGCAGTGAATCAGCTTTATTTTCACAAGCTTGGCTCTTGCTATCACTAGCCGACATTGAAATCTATGATTTAGCACATTCTATGATTATACCAGCACAAAATATTCTATTTAGTTGTTTTCAGTTTAACATTTGTTTTTCAAAGAGCAGCAGGTTATCTTTGAGTGCTTGGCAATCACAATCCTAAATGCTGCTGCAGTCAGGAAGGATCTGGGGTGGGTCTTTATTACCAGAGGCTTCCCTTCAAACACTTTCCCTAAGTATTGAAATTATTTAGATTCTCACTTTCTGTAACCCAGGGTTAACCTAGGGGTTTCTTTTTAAGACTCTTGGCACTTTCTAATTGTATAACCTTGGGCAAAATACTTTTGAGCTGTAAAGCTCAATATATCATTTGTAAAATAGGAATCATACCTTCCTCAGAGTTTTTCTAATCAGCCAAGAAAATTAATACGTGAAATCATTTCGCAAATGGAAAAGATTTATAAAAATGCCACATAATACCCCCTTCCTGCCTTCCCAATTACTAAACTTTTTGAACATAAGATCATCGCCTAATTGATGTGTGTTTGTTTCTTAAAGTGTCTGGTAAAGTGCTGGCTCCTGGTTAGTTTTTCCTAACTAAATACTTGCCGACTAAGTAATCAAATAATAAAATTAATTAACTTCCAGGCTGCTAATAATTTTCCATTTCTATTTCCAGAGAACTCCCCCTAACTCAACAGGATAGACATTGACCTAGGCTTGAGGATAAATGGTTCAACATGAAGATACATGTTCTAAGGAGTTCTAAAAAACTTTAGGTAGTTCACGCTAAAATGCTTATGAATAAAAAGAAATGTAGCTTTGACATTCTCTTGAAATGACAGCCTTGTAGTCTTTGAAACGCATTTTAAGCACAGGCACATAATGATATGCTTAAATTGGTAACAACTTTGATGAACTGATCCACAAAAATTGGTCAAAACCTAAAACAACTTGCACAAAGTAGATATATATAATAAGGTTTGGTAGATTATGGAAAGATGAGAGCTGTAGAGAGGAGAGTAACTCAAATGGTTTCAAATTTACTCAACAAACAGTACAGTAGTTGAAATGAGTCAACATAAAACAACTTGTCAAAGCATGTTGAAAGATATAAGCAAACTTCAAAGTATAGAAGATTAACATAAAATTATTAAGTATTCAAAAAGTTCCATGTCTTATGTATGGGTGCATACACTGCAGTAAACATATAAGAGAATGCTTCTCCTGCTCTATGTAACACCAGCGAATGCTGTCCACATTATAAGCCCTGAAAGCACACATTGGAATGAAAAAGTCCAGCTCAGAATAAGTGTTACCACTAAGAGACAAAGTGGGGATTAATGAAGATAGAGAAGGAGCATACATAGGGCATTAGTTACATTTGTAATGTTTCATTATTAAAAAATATATTTGAAGCAAATATTGCACAATGGTAAAGTCTGATAAGCTCTGTGATGGGTATACAGATATTACAGTATTCTCTATGCTTGAAATATTTCTTAATGTATGAATTCTAATACTGTGTAACAAGAAAAATCATTAAAATTTCCTGGTTTCAGCACTAGAGTAGTATTTATAACAGTAAACACATACACTTGTTGTAAGGTTCTAAGAATCTATTGCATTCCTAGTAAATTCAGAGATAAAATATTTCACATTTTCAAATTAAACAAGCGAGATAGGTCAGCTATGAAAAAGAATTTACATAAACTTACACTCAAGTCCTTTTTAGGGGGATGCTTAAGGAAAATGAGAAAATCTGTGGCTAGGCCTATAGAAGATAATTATATTTAATTTGGAAGTACAGATGGCCCTCTGTATCCATGGATTCAACCAACCGAAGATGGAAAATATTCAAACAACAAGAAAACATAAAACAAATTTTAAAAGCAGAATATAATAATTATTTATGCAATATATGCATTATATTAGGTATTAGAATTAATTTAGAACTCATTTAAAGCACATGGGAGTTCCAGTGTGCCTTCCATGGTGAAAAATAAAAATGTGAAAACAAAGTATACAGAAGAATGTGCATAGGTTATATGCAAATACTATGCCATTTCATAGGAAGGACTTGAGCATCCTAGGATTTTGGTATCCTGACGGTGGACTGAGTGGGGAGGATGGAGGGTTGGAAGGTGTCCTGGAACCAATCCCCTAAGGATAGTGAAGAACAACTATACAGGTTTAGGACATATGTGCTGAAATGATCACTGATAAAGTTTAACAGTTGCTTAAGTGGGGGGGGTGAAACCCCTGCAAGTCAAATTCCAAAGATAAATTCTTCAAATCCTGACAATAAGTAAGCTCCTACATAGCAGCTAGTGTACTATCTCAATATGAATTATCTCATTTCTTCTTTATTCATCCCACATGAATAATTTAGCCAACAACTGACTGAGCCCACTGGGTATTAAGATAACATATGTTCAAAAGTAGTTTTGCATAATTCTTCTATGAGTTACTAACTTGAAAATCAGAAATGTAGTTTACATACCAAAACATCCATCCCGGGGACATATTTGAGGGTTATCATATAGTCTTTCGGAAGATTTGCCACCTACAGAGACAAAAAAAAAAAAAAAAAAAAAGAATTCCATAAGAAAATTCTTATACATCAATTAATTATATTTGTAGTGCTTTGGAGAAAAGCATACAAAACTGTTGTGCTTTTTAAAGTTACCAATGAATTTCAATATTTACATGTATATTGATTTTTAATCCTTGATTTCCCTCTGTAATGAAAGGCACCCTTCGAAATAGAAAAGTGATAGTGCTAATTTTTTGGACTCCAAATGCAATTATGGCTGGCTAGGTATAACCTACTGAGTTTTGGAAACATGATCTGAATTTCAGCTTCCACCTGTGATCTTGGAATTCCCCTCCAGGACTATTTTCCTACTTGTTCCTCCACAGAATTAATCATAAAATATATGCTTTTTATGTCAGTGGTTCTCAAAATGTGGACTTCAAAGTGACGTGCCAGCAACAGGGAACCTGTCAGAAACGCAAATTCTCAGGCCATACCAGACCTACAGAATCTTACGTAACAAGTCCTCCAGGTGATTCCGATGTGCGCCTAAATTTGAGAACTACTATTTTATGTTGAACCTAAAAAATGACCAGTGAAACTTCAGGAACAATGCTACTTACAAGATGCAAATGCTTTACAACAAATAATTTAGAAAGACTCAGTCTGTGATGTAACTTAATTCTTTTGCCTTGGGCTGAACATTTGAGAAGTCTCAAATATTTGCCTAGGTTCTTTTGAAGGCTTTAAACAATGTCTGACTTATTTACATCAGTCATTCTGGCATAAGTGAATAAGCAACAGATTTGGGACAAGGGAATCTGGGACAAATCTAAACTCTGTACGTTGGTTCCTCTCATTTATAAAATAAAGATCAAGATACCTATGTCAAATGGTCATTTAGAATTAAGATAGATGAATGTGCCAAACACATTATAAACACTCAATCCATGTTCTTTACTGAGAGCTATATTGGCAACTGACTTTGGAGGCATATAACCCTAGTAAGTTACAGAGTTCTAGGTTCTCTTCCTTCCTACACATTGTACTAACTTTGCTGTCCCCACACTTCTATCACCATTAAAATTCCCAGATGAATAATTTAGCCAACAACTGACTGAGCCCATTGGGTATTAAGATAACATATGTTCAAAAGTAGTTTTGCACCATTACATCTTCAAGGGTCTATCTTGCTTTGTAGACTTATTCTTTCCTTTATCTTGTCTCTAAATCTTTATCTTCCTTCCTTACAGAAAGCTAAGATCATGTGCATGTTTGCTCGACTAGGTCATCTCACACAAGTTTACCATAACATTTTCTGTATTATTCTGCTTGATCTTGTCAATAGCTTCTAGAATCTGAGAACAATTTATTGATAAACGAATTTAGGCATGGGCATAAGTAGTCAGATGGGAGTTAAGGCAGTAACTGATCTCATGGTGCTTACTACCATCCTACTTCCAGTAATGCCACCCGACACTCATCTCAGCTCTGAACTGAGGCACTTGGTATGGTTCCTCTTCCCTAAGTTCACATAATCATAAAATAGTAACCGTGTCTAACACTTACCAAATATCTACTATGTGTCAGGCACTGTGCTCACTATGGGCTTAGGCTACATTATTACAATTTATCCTCAGATCCCTCTGACATATTATCTCTATTTAACAGATGAAGAAACTGAGGCTTGAAGAGGTCAAGTGCCTTGACTAAAGTCACACAGCCATCACATGTTAAGTCTATACTAGAACCCAGGTCCCCCGAGAGCAGAGCCTTCCTTGTCTCAGCTCCACTACATATGTTCACACTCTACACCCTCTAGGCACTTGTTCTGAGTATATCAACCCTCTTCATGCCACCCTAAATAAAATATTAGAATCACTGCTGCTTTTTTTATTCTTTTTGGGGGACAAGGTCTCACTCTGTCACCTAGGCTGGAGTGCAGTAGCACGATCTTGGCTCACTGCAACCTCCACCTCCTGGGCTTAAGGAATCTTCCCATGTGTCAGCCTCTGGGATTACAGGCATGCACCACTACACCTGGCTGATGTTTGTATTTTTAGCAGAGAAGGGGTTTTGCCATGTTGGCCAGTCTGGTCTCAAACTCCTGGCCTCAAGTGATCTGCCTGTCTGGGCCTCCCAAAATGCTGGCATTATAGGCATGAGCCACCGTGTCCATTCCATCGCTGCTAATTGAAAAGACATCTGAGCTGCCAGACACAACGGCATTTTTTTTTTTTCATTTATTTTTGGAGTTAACTCCCTCATTCTTTACACTTAACTTTCTTCCTCTCAAACTTTCCACCAGGCTTCCATAATTTCTTTTCTCTTCTTAATCTTCATCCTCATCTTTGAAAAGCAAAAGGGTCTAGTCATTTTATGTAAACCCTAGTGACAAGGACAAAGCAGACCTGTTGCAAGTGTGAAAACAACAACTGAGCAGCAATATTCTATCTTATCTTGAATAAACCAGGTAAATTAAAGGCATTCCACACAGAAAAGTGCAGCGTATTCTGAACACAAGCTGCTTGAAAATCCAGCCCTTTCTTAAGCATAATTTATATTATTTTAAAAATACAAAAATACAATCAACTTGATCAGTATTTAGAAAGTGTGGGATCTGAGGATATGTCTAAAAAGCAAAGAAAATGTAAAGAGTATGGTGACCAATTCCATTTCATGAATAATTTATATACAAATATTGGTTCAAATAAGGCTTATAGGAAGTTCCCTGACAAAAACACTGGAATCTACACTCTACCACTGGCAGTGGGACAGTGTATAATAATAAAGTAATTTCTTTGTTAACCTGATTTATGGATATTCAGTTTCTGGTGAGATTGAAAAATAATACTGTTTTTGAAACGTGCTTTATAATTTAAAACAAGTTTTCATATACAGTCTCTACCACGACCCCATGAGAGATCATATTAAGCTCATTTTACGAATGAGGTCATAGAAACTCAGGTTAACTGGTATCCCCAAGGTCACAGGCATTAGGAGTAACTGGTGCAGGTAGGATGCAAACCCTGGCTTTCTGCGCTGGGGCTCAGCACACCTACCTATAGCGCTGTCTCCCCGTTATTACTTTCTTGGTTTTCATTGGTTTCTTTCTAATTACATTTGGAAGAGAACTTAGAAAGTCAAGTTGTAGATATTTGTGGTCACTTAATAAATTATTGTATTAATATTACTTTCTAAGCATTTATACAGGTTGAGCATCTCTAATCTGAAATCTAAAATAAAGCTGCATACATACAAGCCATGTGATCTTTGACAAAGTCAACAAACATACACAATGGGGAAAGGACTCCCTATTCAATAAATGATGCCGGGATAACTGGCTAGCTAGATGTAGAAGAATGGAACTAGACCCCTACTATTCACCACATACAAAAATTAACTCAAAAGGAATTAAAGATGTAAATGTAAAGCCCCACACTGTAAAAATCCTGGAAGAAAACTTAGTAAACACCATTCTGGACACTGGCCTTGGGGAATAATTTATGACTAAGTCCTCAAAAGCAATTCCAACAGAAACAAAAAATGACAATTGGGAGCTAATTAAACTAAAGAGCTTGTACACAGCAAAAGAAACTATTAACAGAGTAAACAGACAATCTACAGAATGGGGGAAAATATTTGTAAACTATGCATCCAACAAAGATCTAATATCCAGAACCTAAAAGGAACTTAAACAATTCAACAATCAAAAAATAACCCCATAAACAAAAAGTACGCAAAAGACATAGATATTTCTCAAAAGAAGATATGCAAGGGGCCAAAAAATACATGAAAAATTGCTCAACATCACTAATCAATAGAGAAATGCAAATGAAAACCACAATGAGATACCATCTCATATGGGTTAGAATGGCTGTCATGTTGGTGGGAGTGTAAATTAGTTCAACCATTGTGGAAGACAGTGTGGTGATTCCTTAAGGATCTAGAACTAGAAATTCCATTTGACCCAGCAATCCCATTACTGGGTATATACCTAAAGGATTATAAATCATGCCATTATAAAGACACATGTACACGTATGTTTATTGTAGAACTATTCACAATAGCAAAGACTTGGAACCAACCCAAATGTCCATCAGTGATAGACTGGATAAAGAAAATGTGGCACATATACAGCATGGAATACTATGCAGCCATAAAAAAGGATGAGTTCATGTCCTTTGCAGGGACATGGTTGAAGCTGGAAACAATCATTCTCAGCAAACTATCACAAAAGCAGAAAACCAAACACCACATGTTCTCACTCATAAGTGGGAGTTGAACAATGAGAACACATGGACACAGGGAGGGAAATATCACACATCAGGGGAAAGGACAGCACTAGGAGAAATACCTAATGTAGGTGATGGGTTGATGGCTGCAGCAAACCACCATGGCACATGTATACCTATGTAACAAACTGCACGTTCTGCACATGTACTCCAGAACTTAAAATATAATTTTAAAAAATGCCAAAAAAACGACAGATGCTGGTGAAGCTGCAGAGAAAAGGGAATGCATATACACTGTTCAGCCACTTCGGAAAGAAGTTGGGGGATTTCTCAAAGAACTCAGAACTACCATTCAACCCAGCAATCCCATTGCTGGGTGTACATCCAAAAGAAGTCCTTCTACCAAATAAACCCATGCATTTGTACGTTCATCACAGTACTATTCACAATAGAAAGTCATGGAATCAACCTATGTGCCTATCGTGAACTGAATAAAGACAAAGTGATACATATACACCATGGAATACTATGCAGCCACAGAAAAAGAATAAAATCATGTCCTTCGCAGGAATATGGATGCAGCTGGAGGCCATCATTGTTAGTGAATTAACACAGGAAGGGAAAATCAAATATTGCATGCTCTCACTTAGAAGTGGGAACTAAACACTGCATACTCATGGCAATAAAGATGGCAACAATAGATACCAGGGACAACTAGATAGGAAGAAGGAAGACAGGGTTAAAAAAATTACCTATTAGGTACCATGTTCACTACCCAGGTGATGAGATCAATCATACCCCAAACCTCCACATCACACAATATACCCAAGTAATAAACCTTCAAATGTAGCCCCTGAATCAAAAATAATAGTTGAAAGTATATTAAAAAGAAAAAACCACAAATATTCTAAAATCTGAAAAAAAAAAAAATGAAATCTGAAACACTTTTGGTCCCAAGCATTTTGGGGAGGAAATATTCAACCCCGTAGTATACTGACTCACCTTCCAGAAAGCACAGATAACCATGCAATAAATTCGGCTTCTCTCATATATATCACAGAGCAAGCCTATGGCCTGGAACTTGGAAAATATTCCTTAGAGGCAGTGAATTTAATGTATGGATTAATAGCACAGGTTCTGGGGACAGACCACTCAGGTTGGATCCTGGCGCTGCAACCTGCTAACTCAGAAGTCTCAGGCAAGTCACTGCATCTACTTTAACCTAATTTTTCACATGTGTCACATGGCAATCATGTAGAATCTAGCTGACAGGTTTATAAGGATTAAATAACTCATGTAAAATACGAAGTGCTTAGTTAGGCATGGTATGTGAATGAGTATGAATTTCTATTAATACTAAATGCAAGGGAGTGGGACATTCTAGATAGAGGAAGGGTCCTGTGCAAAGGCAAAGAAATGGGAAAACTCATAATGTATTAGGGAGACCACATAAGAGATAAGAAATACTCCAGGAAAACTGCATTTGAGAGAGACCCTCCAAATGTTGAGCTAAGGAGGTCAAATGGGAAGTAGTAAAGTACAGTAGGAACAGTTCTACCACCAGAACTCTACAGCAAATCGCTTCTGCTTAGACACATAGCATCATCTCTGTGGAAGTTCTACTCCCTGTCTGTAAAATAAAGAGGGCAAACTAGGTAATTTCTATAAATTCAGTCTGGTTTGACTTCCTTATGTAAGTGGTGATGCAACACTGAACGTGTTTCAGCAAAGGAATATGGTAGTAAAATAGCAAGATTAGTATGGTAAGACAGTTTGGCGCAAAGAGAAAATAGAGACAGACAAAAGATTAGAAGACCACTAGGAATCTGAATATACATTAAATATTTACATGTAAACTAGAAACTAGAAAAGCAGGAGCCAGGTCTAGAGTCCAGGGAGGTATTCCCTGTTGGTAGAGTTAAATGGATAAGTAACCAAGGGTACATATTTTTAAAAACAAATCTGTTCTACTAAAAGAAATTCATGGAAAAGAAAAAAAAATTAACTGACGGAAAATTTTACCAAAGGCTAACTCATTGTAATGAGCTTTAGTTTGGAGTGCAAGGATGTCAATACTATGCCAGATTGTAAATAAGAAGCTGCAAAAACAAGTCACTGGATGATGAGCTAACTGTGCTGGTGGGCCCTATTTACTGTCTTCTTTGGATATCCTAAGGATTGACCATGTCCAGTGACACTGGAAAAATATCCACGGGAGAACAGCATTCGGAAATGCTGGAGACATCGGCCAAGAAAAAGTCTTTGCAAGCCAAACTGGCACTGGCTGCATACCGCACCCTGCAGGTATTTGGACTCAGAAGAAAAATAATTCCAAATCAGAACATTTAACTTCCTCTCTAGATGACTGATCTAAAAACCTTTGAATCTCATGGTTCAAGTGTCACTGAGGTCCCTAAATCCCATGAGATCAGCGGCCACTTGGACATTTTGCAAGACCCTTACTTGTTTCGGCTGTCTCTCCCAAGTCCAAGGCAGGAATCAAAATTCAGTAGTGATCTATGGCTCCCTTGACACTTTAATAAAATGCTGTGCATATGTCAACTGTTCTGGGGAAAGAGTCCATGATTTTCAGACCTAGCACTGTTTAATAATCATGGCTGTAGAGGAGAAAAGCTCTACACTTCTATCTAAATGTCATCGTTCACTCATATACAGTAGCTTACTATAATGTTAGTTGTTCAGCCTTCAGAAATAACACCGCCCAAAAAAGCTTTTTGCTGTTTTGTTTCTCCTAAAAATTTATCTACTACTAATATTGACTAAAAATCTAACCAACCATGTGTATTACCACACCTGTATAGTTTTCGAGTGTAACTGGACTTTTTAAAAATGGTAACTCAATTCATGATTTTACAAAATTGGCAGGGCACAGTGGTTCATGCCTGTAATCCTACTGCTTTAAGAAGCCAAGGTGACAGGATCACTCAAAGTCAGCAGTTTGGGACCAGACTTGGCAACAAAGTGAGAGTCCATCTCAAGAAAAAAATTTTAAAAATTAGTCAGGTACGGTGGCAACTACTTGGGAGTCTCAGCTACTAGAGAGGCTGAGGCAGGAGGATCACTTGAGCCCAGGAGTTTGAGGCTCCAGTGAGCCATGACTGCACCATTGTACCCCAGACTGGGTGACAGACATCCTGTCTCATAAAAAAAAAAATTAAGATGACAATTTTAGGAGGCTTTTCAAGGTCATCTTTCCTCAGTAAAGAATATCTAAACAAAGATAGATAACCATTTTTCCTTTCAAATAGAAGAGATTATAAACTATAATACTTAGGGAGTGTATAATACCTCATGATGATGACATACCTTATGATGATGTCCTATCATATGATGACATACCTTATGATGATGATTCCAATTAAGTAGTACTAACTGAGCTTCTACAATATGATAGCTTCCTAATCACAGTAAGATAAGGTGACTACTATTCAGGAAATAAAATTCAGTAGGTTACAATGATAATTCATTAATTGTGGTTGAAATTTACATCTGAAACTACTGGGAATGCATTATAAATTATGAACTGCATTACTGTGCTGCAATGATATGTAGTTAGGGGGTCAAACCTCTACTCAACTATTTCCCAAGTGATAATGATCAGGTTACTAAATACCACTAGATCTCAGCTTTCTAACCAATATACTGGGCCTAAAAACAGTTACCTCATAAGGTTATGAAAAGTAAAGGAGACAATCCATGCAAGTATTTCTGCATGGTGTCTATGTACTCGTAACTATTGTTTTAAAAAACCAAGGAGCAGGCTGCGCATGGTGGCTGACACCTATAATCCCAGAACTTCAGGAGGCAGAAGTGGGAGGATCTCTTGAGACCAGGAGTTTGAGACCAGCCTGGGCAACACAAAGGGACCCACATCTCCACAAAAGATAAACATAAAAATTCAAGGAGCAGAAGACACATTATCTAAGTAATTTATTCTATAAAGGAAGAACAATGTTTTCCTAACAATAAGACTGATACTCTTAATAATATAGCAATCTATCTAGAGAGTTTTAATACATATTATTTCTAATAGTCCTTTTTTTAAAAAATATAAAATGTCCTTAAATTTTAGCTTTAAATAGAGAACGAATTTTTTGCTGACCACAGGAGCAGAAGTTAAAATGCTAAATATTGCAACCTAATAAAATAAAATTTGAAAACTATCTTTCAAACTATTATTTTTCAAAGGTCAAACAAAATTATGTGAAATCTTCACTATTAATGATATACACAGGTCATTTGAAGAAAAGAATTCATCCAGAAATGGGGACATTCAGGGACTCCAATTCTTCACTTTAATGCAGTAGTAATTCTATTTGAGAAATATAATATTTGAAGAGAAAAATAATCAGAATTAATCAAGACTGTCTATTCAAAGTGTGAAAATGTGTTATCTGAGGATATTTTTATAATCTCTTATTATGTTAATCTCCATGAATCATGTATAAATATAGCCAACTTGAATTAACTGCCCACGACAAGACCAGGAAAACAATAGGTTCCTTTGTTCTAATGCTATCTTACTAATTTGTAGACTGACCTTGAAAAGACAGAATAATTCCACCTTTACGAGATGGGGACGGGACCTTAAGAAACGTTTTGAGGAAGATAAGTCATTACCCAATAGAAAGTTAAAGACAAAAACATTTTTTCTCTTTAGCAGCAAAATCATATTGAGTTAAACTGCCTCAAATGAAGAAACAACATCATCACAAACAAAGAGAAGAGGAGGGAGAATACACAGAGAAAACTAGTTTGAACTCTTTCAATATTTGAATTTCCTTCTTATATGAACAATTACAACTGCTAAAAGCTGCAACCTAACTATCCCATAGATACAAGTTATGAAAGCTTGATTCATCCTCTTCCCAGATACTTGACCCTTTCTTTAGGTAAGTCTGAGTTTGCCATTTAAAACAAGTCTTGCAACACTTTTTTTAGAAACAAAGTAAAATGTTCTGTAAATAGATGAACTATTATGCTTAGTAAACGTGCCAGAAACAATTCAAATGAAAACCATGGGGACTGTAGGGGCAGTATAAAGTGTTCAAGAAGAAATTTAAAACAATTGACATTAAAGTCATAAATCATGTGCTTCTGTGACATGAGAATCACTTCAAGTAAATAAACTTAAAGTGTGTGGGCACAGTGCAAGTTGCCACCTAATGCAAAGACGGAACTGGTAGGGGCTGCAAAGGAATGATTTCCATTGAAGGAATAACTGCGAGTACAGGCAAAAATCAACTGTCAGGCCACTTCCTTTCCCTCACATAAAATGTAGCAAGGTTATGTCTGCAAAGTAAGTTCCTCTCATCCTATATAACCTCCTTTAGTCGAGTCATTACTGAATTATTCCAAGAGATGCAACCTGAAAAAAAAACATCATTATGGAATAAAATAATTTCAAAGCTGAAAAGGGCCTCCAAATTTCTCTAATTTAGTAGTTCTCATCTTCTTTGGGGCCATAGATTTATCTGAGAAATGATAAAACCTACACACTCTCCTCAGAAATGAACATAAGGCATACAAAGGCAGCACAATTCTGAACTTCATGTGTAAGCATTTGAAGTTTATCAGTCCTAGATTAAGACCTATTGATCATGTCCATGTTCCTCACTTGAAAAACTAGGAAATTGAATGCCAGAAAGATTCAGTGATTTGTCCAAGGCCACACAGCCAAGTAATAGTGGAGCTGGCATTAAAACAACCCAGTAATCCCGACTTCCATCAAGATGCTCTGCCCCAGCATTCTTTAGAGAAAGGCTGTGATTATCTCCATCCATAAATCTCAACAGTCACTCATGTTGCTGCTTGAATAAATGAAATTAATAAGTTAGGATAGGAACACTCCACTTCAAACATTAAAACACACACACACACACACACACACACACACAATAAGCACTATTGCCTAAGCAGTCCTGATACTTCTACATAAATAACTTTTATGTAGATGCTCGTTGGAAACATTACGGTTCTTACACCTCATCTCCACAAATTGAGATTCGGAATAGTGATGCTCTTAGAGCTGCACCTTAAATAACTCCCTGAGAGACTGTGATCTGCTGGTTCTAAAGTAATGACCTACTGTAAACATATTTTGAAGATTTGTTTTAATCTGGCATCTTTATAAATCTATACAACACAGATAACTAGTCATAATAGGAGTTGAGATTAAATAAGAGTCAAGACATTTTCATTTCTAAACAATGACAGAAGAGACCATCTAGAGCAATTGCTCTTAAGTCTCCTTTCAGAAATTTGTTAAAAACATAGATGTTTGGATCCCTTTCTCAGACTTATCAAAGCAGTTTCTTGCTGTAGGTCCAGGCACTTGCAATTTTTAAATTATTATTATACTTTAAGGTCTAGGGTACATGTGCACAACGTGCAGGTTTGTTAACAACACGTAGGTATACACACGCCAGGTTGGTTTGCTGCACCCATCAACTCGTCATTTACATTAGGTATTTCTCCTAACGCTATCCCTCCCCCAGCGCCCCACTCCCCAAAAGGTCCCAGTGCGTGATGTTTCCCTCCCTGTGTCCATGTGTTCTCATTGTTCAATTCTCACTTATGAGTGAGAACACGTGGTGCTTGGTTTACTGTTCTTATGATATTTTGCTGAGAATAATTGTTTCCAGCTTCATCCATGTCCCTGCAAAGGACATGAACTCATCCTTTTTATGGCTGCATAGTATTCCACCATGTATACGGGCCACATTTTCTTTACCCAGTCTATTACTGATGGACATTTGGGTTGGTTCCAAGTCTTTGCTATTGCGAATACAGGCATAATTTTCATCAGCATGACAGGTGATTGTGATGCTCATTAAGTGGAGCACATCATTTCTTCTTCTTCACTCACGCAGCAAACATTTAATGAACACCTTCTACTTTGCTGTCCCCACCCTTCTCTTATATCACCATTAAAATTCCCAGATGAATAATTTAGCCAACAACTGACTGAGCCCATTGGGTATTAAGATAACATATGTTCAAAAGTAGTTTTGCACCATTACATCTTCAAGGGTCTGTCTTGCTTTGTAGACTTATTCTTTCCTTCATCTTGTCTCTAAATCTTTATCTTCCTTCCTTACAGAAAGCTAAAATCACGTGCATGTTTGCTAGACTAGGTCATCTCACACAAGTTTACCATAACATTTTCTGTATTATTGTGCTTAGTCTTGTCAATAGCTTCTAGAATCTGAGAACAATTTATTGATAAACGAATTTAGGCATGGGCATAAGTAGTCAGATGGGAGTTAAGGCAGTAACTGATCTCATGGTGCTTACTACCATCCTACTTCCAGTAATGCCACCCGACACTCATCTCAGCTCTGAACTGAGGCACTTGGTATGGTTCCTCTTCCCTAAGTTCACATAATCATAAAATAGTAACCGTGTCTAACACTTACCAAATATCTACTATGTGTCAGGCACTGTGCTCACTATGGGCTTAGGCTACATTATTACAATTTATCCTCAGATCCCTCTGACATATTATCTCTATTTAACAGATGAAGAAACTGAGGCTTGAAGAGGTCAAGTGCCTTGACTAAAGTCACATAGCCATCACATGTTAAGTCTAGACTAGAACCCAGGTCATGCACAAAAGTTAAATTTTAAACACATACTGTCCTTTTAGTGTTGTTTCTTGGGTCACAAACTAACAAGCAACTCAAGGAAAAAAACATGATCTGTTTTAAACAGTATGTTTTTTTTTTAAAAAAAAATATGCCCCCCTCACCCCCACCCTATACACAATAGCTACCCGGGTATATATCAGGCAACTCTTGCATGGCTTTGCTCACAGTTCCCTCAAGTAAGACATACTGATACATCTGCTGCTGCTGTATGGGAGAATGCTTTTAAACCTTAACTCTCTGGGTCCCAAGGAATTTGTATAAACTGTGTCTGTAGGTTTCTACTTCTATATTGAGGCTAAGCTAGCAAGACTTCAACAGTGGCCTTAAACTTCTGTTTTGAAGATCTATTATAAACCCAAAATAAAACATATACACCGGAAAATATGTATCAAGAAGAGGGAAGATAAATAGAGCCCCTTCTACTCCTTATCCTATTACCCCAACAAATAAACTTTTCATCCCTTTCTCTACATCACAACCCTCATTTCTTACCTATTCTCACATCACCTCGGTTCTCCAGTGAGTATTTAAATAACCAGGAATTTAAAAAAATTGCTTCTCAAGCTTTGTTCATCCTGAAATCATACATGGTTCAAACAAGCATGTAAGATCTCCCCTAGATCGCGAGGGTTGGGAAGGATGCATTCCAGACGTGTTATGCCCTCTCTGTGGCTTGATCTTGAGAGAAAGCACCTGGAAAAGCATAGCATGGAGCTGGCAGTGACTTAGGGGCAGCAATGCAAATGGCTTTCGCTGAGGGAAGAGTTCAATGTCACAAACCAGGGAGATGAGTCCCTTCAGCATGTGGGCAATGAATCACCTCTCTATGTTCCCTGAAGAAGCAAACGCCCACTGACATGTGACAGGGTCTTCATACTGATGGAATGGGGAGAATAGCCATTTCAGATTTCCTTTCGTTAGGCTTTTTAGAGAAGAGTAGGAAGACATGTGAAGGGGAAATAGAACATGCTGGAGAACCCACTGGAGAGATTATGGGGAACAAGCCGGGGCAAGCCCATCAGCACACAGCGAACTCTCCAAGGTCCTTCACTGCCTATGAAGGAGGGCGAGAAGACCAGCAAATAAGCAGTCACAGCAGCGGTGTGCAACTAGCCAGTTTTACCAACAAAGTATCCATGACCTTAAATATCTCACTACCTGCTTTCTATAAACCCTTTATAGTAACCCAATGATTCCTTTCCCCACCTTAGGAAAACAGTACTTTGGGGCAAGAAAAATCTAAATCTTTGATCAACAAGCACAGGAAAAAGAGCCACAGCTCTTTTTTACACGGCACTTTAAAGCATTCCTTACTCACCAATTTAGTGACGTCTTTTACATTATTAGTCACACGATTCCTGCAGATCCCTTCAGTTTTGACGAGAGGATTAAATAGGAGCAGTTGGAGATAAATGCAAGTGAGAATCCAAGTCTAAATGAAAACAGAAAAATTGCTTGATGATCATCAGTTAAAATCTGTAATCATTCAAACTTTTAACATTTAATGCCTTGATGCACAAAAAGACCGGTCTAATATATATATATATGTATGTATGTTATTGGCTTAAATGCAATTAAATATTACACATTCAAGCTATGTTCACCAAAGTTTTAAAAAGCTTTTAGTTAAAATCCATTTTGAATTATTCTCTCAATGACAATATTGTTAACTTTTGTCAAAAACTTTCTTCAGCCAATTTCCCAATGGCAATTAGGAATAAACTTGTAACAGCATGTTAAAGACTTAGCCTTTGGGGTGTCTTCTAAAAGCTAGAGAATGCATAAAATGTATCCCTTATGGCACCAAAAGAAACATCTTATTTCTACTTTAAATGTAGATCGCTTGGCAAGTAGCAGTATAACCCCTGAGCAGTGCTTTAATTCAATAATCTACAAGAGTACACCAAGTTAAAGTGACAGAGATGTGTATTTTTAGACCTAAGACAGAATTCCACTTAATTTGTGAGACATCAAAAGAATATTTTGAAACACAGCTTTTTAGTCACTTCAGGAAAATATTTCCTTAGCCAATAGGAAGGCATTCTTGAACCCTAGCAGAAAGTAATCTGTCTTCTCTCTCTCTCTCAAACACACATAACCTACACATCGGCTTGAAAACAACATTTTCTATCATGTATTATAGTTGTTTTAATGCATGACTTATTATTCCTTATTACACTATAGAGTTTCAAGGACTTGTGCATCTGATTTATCTTTGTAGTATCTTCACAACGCATAACACAGTATCTTGCATATAAAAAGCCCTTAATAAATATTTGCTGGGTGAATCAGTGGTCAAGGTAAAAATATATTCTGATGCTCAAATTCAATAACCATTTATTAAACATGTATTATGCTGCAAGAACAGTGCCAGTCACTAGGGTAACAAAGATGATGAAGATGCCCTTGAAACTCAGAGGCAGGTAAATAAATAACACCCACACCTTGTGATAAACACTTTGGGAACACAGAGGAGGAAGCAATTAATCAATTAACCTTAAGGGGGAGAACCAGTTGCAGGAAGACAGTGCCAAGAAAAGCCAGAGAGAAAATGTGACTGTGGCCGGATTTAGGAGGACAAGGAGGATTTGCAAGGGCTGACAAAAAAAAAGATGAGCGTTCCAGGAAAAATAAACAACATGACAAAACCATGCAGATGTGAAGACATTCTAAAATATGTGTGAATTCTTTCATGAGATACCATTCTTCTGTAAAATCTTAAAATTACACAAGAGTCCAGATGCACATGACTAGAAATCTTCTCTATTTACATAGCTAGCCATATTTAAAAGGAACTGGATTATTATTTTCAATTAATATCTGCACGCTAACTAGATATTATACTAGAACAAATAATGATTATTATTTGCTAAAATTTCTAAAACTACAATGCTAATTACATGGATAAAGTGGTTTGTATTCAAAATTAAAATCCTTTTATTCCCTTACCACCATGGTCTATTTTAGCAGTAATCCTGCATAATTTAATTTAAGGCTACTTTGAGCACTGTGGGGTCACACTCTTCATAGTATCATCTTTCTTGGACCACAGTGAAGACTAAGTTGTAAAAATTATTTCTGTCTGAGGATTCTTCTTTTTGGACAACCCCTACATACAAACACTCCGTTAATAACACAATCTTCCTTCACATGTGTAAATATAATTTATTAAACTCAGCTTTCTTTTATATTGTCATTGCTAAGACATAACCTCCCTGGAAATAAACTTCTCTAAGCCCCTCTTTCCTGATGTGATTTGGGAACTTTCTCTAAGACATCTCTGTAAGGGACCAATCTCAGAAATGACCATAATCACATCCTTGGCTCAAAGAAATTTAACGGTAGAAATTCTGTTACTGGTCTTCACAATCCTTTACTCCTGGCCTTGAATAAATACTAAAGAAACATTTGTTCATTCATTCATCTAACAAGTATTTATTGAGTATCTGGTGTATACCAGGCATTGTGCTAGGTGCTAGGCCTATATAATGAACAAAAAAAACCTGCCCTCATAAGGCTTAATAACAAACATAAGTAACTAGGTTATACAGTATGTCAAAAGGTGTCAAAAGCTATGGAAAAAAAAAAAAATTAGAGCAAGGTTAAGGGGATTGGAATCATAATGTCTACTCTGCCTTACTGGTGATCTTGGGTTCAGAGTGACAATCACAGTCATGAGTCACAGGAGGCTTTGCTAAGCACCATGTGTACTACTGAGTTTTAAGAAAGGTTAGGTCAGCCGGTTGTGGTGGCTCATGACTATAATCCCAGCACTTTAGGAGGCCGAGGTGGATGGATCACGAGGTCAGGAGATTGAGACCAGCCTGGCCAACATGGTGAATCCCCGTCTCTACTAAAAATACAAAAATTAGCTGGGTGTGGCAGTGTGCGCCTGTAATCCCAGCTACTGGGGAGGCTGAGGCAGCAGAATTGTTTTAACCCGTGAGGCAGAGGTTGCAATGAGCCAAGATCATGCCGCTGTACTCCAGCCTGGAGACAAAAGCTAGACTCCATTTAAAGAAAGAACGAAAGAACAAAAGAACGAAAGAAAGAAAGGAAGGAAGGAAGGAAGGAAGGAAGGAAGGAAGGAAGGAGGAAAGGAGGAAAGGAGGAAAGAAGGAAAGAAAGAAAGAAGAAAAGAAAGGAAGAAAGAAAGAAGGAAAGGAAGAAAGAAATAAAGAAAGGAAGAAGGAAAGAAAGGAAGGAAGGAAGGAAGAAAGAAAGAAAGAGAAAGAAAGAAAAGAAAGAAAGAAAGAAAGAAAGAAAGAAAGAAAGAAAGAAAGAAAGAAAGAAAGAAAGAAAGAAAGAAAGAAAGAAAGAAAGAAAGAAAGAAAGGTTAGATAACAAAAGAGTACATACAGCACCAGCAGAGCCAACTCCCAGGCCATCTCTAATATTAGAAAGTCACTGAACACTCAGGATATGTGTGGCAATGATAGGTGATGCTGGGTAGGTGATTCCTTCTCCTTATACCTTGCTAGCTGAGCAGTTTTTTAGGGATACAGCATGAACTTCTATTCATTTTTCTAGAGCAGCTATCGCCACCAGTACCAGTCTCAACAATAAAATATTAATACATATCAGTGCATGATATATGCCTGTAATAAAGCACACATCAGTGCTTGCTACCTAGTAACTTCAGCTGAGTTCTCTTGGAGGAAGTACAGATGAACACCTAAAAGTTTCTTGAGTCCTTGCTGAAAGAAGACTTATAGGGAGGGTCAAATCACCAGGCATTTCTGAGTCTAGAGAAGAGCCACAGAACTAACCGTACTCTTTTCTTTCCAAAGATTGCAGTATGCATGGAAACAGCTTGGAATTTTTAACAGGGTAATATTGACAAGTGTCTCATTAAGAAGACAACATTTCACCAAAGATTGGACAAAGCTAAGGCAGTGGTCCACGCAGACATCTGTGGGAAGAGTACGGCATACAGAGAGAAAAGCTGGTGCCAAGGTCCTAAGGTCTATTTAAGACATATGTTATTTAAGACATAGCAAGAGTAAATCAAAGAGCAGTAGAGGATGATGATGTCAGCGAGACAATGGAGAGGCCAGCTTATGTAGGGCTTATTGAAGCCCATTGCCCAGACGTTGACTCTTACTTGAATAAAATAGGATTCATTGCAAGAATTTGAGCAGAGGCGGGATATAAATATACTTCAGAATAAAAATAAATTAATTAAATAAGATCAGTCTGATTGCTATAATAAAAATAGACTTTAGGGTGACAACAGGTAGAAAATGAAACAGACAAGTTGGGAGGTTGTTGCTGTAATCCAATCAAGAAAGGGTTATAGTAATACATTGACTGAAAGTGGTTGGATTCTGGACATCTTCCTAAGGCTGAACCATGAGAATTTCCTGACAGAGTAAGATTTGAGAGAAAGAGTCAAAGATGACTATAAGAATTTTGGTATGAACTACTGGCAAGATGGTGTTGCCATCAACTGATATGGGGAACACTGGGGATAGAGAAGGTTTGGGGGGCAGATCAGGAGTTACATTTTGAGTATGTTAAGTTTAAGATGTCTTTGAAGTATTCTAGTGATAATGCCAGGTCAAGATATTTAAATCTGGACTTAGGAGGGAAGCTTGGGCTGCAGATATAAATATGATAGCCTTCCATATATAAATGGGGTGTTAAGCAAATGAGTGGATGAGATCACCAAGGGAGTGAGTAAAAGTACAAAAAAGAACAAAGAACTGAGCATGCTATGGTGTTCTAACCTTAAGGGATCTGACAGAAGAGTTAGAACCCACAAAAGAGTCCAAGAGAGCAAAGCAAAAAGATTATGGAAGAAAGTCAAGACTTTAAAAAAGTACTTTAAGGAAAAGAAGGTCAAACTATGTCAAATGCTGGTTATAGGTCGAGTAAGACAAGGACTGAGAACTGACTACTGGTTTGGCAACATTAAGGTCACTGGTGACACTAACAAGAGCACTTTTATTGAAGTGGTACGGGAAAAAGCCAGTCTATGGTGGGTTTAAGAAAGCAAGAGACAAGACTAACCAGAAACAATGAGTATGAACAGTTGTTTTGAAGTTTTCTTTCAAAGGAGAGCAACTGGATAAACAAACACATAAATAAAACCAAGATAGGGAAGTAGCTGGCAAGAAATTGGGGGTGAAGAGAGTTTTCTTTGTAAGAAGGTTGAAACATCAGAATGTGTATATGCCTATGGGAATGATCCAATAGGAGGAAGCAATTGGCAATATAGGTCAGAAGAGAGGGGACTGCTTGGGCAACAGCCTTGAGCAGGAAAGAAGGGGTGAGATTCATTTCTCAAGTAGAAAGTGTGGCTTTAAATAGGAGTATAAGTAGTTCAATTCTATCAGGCAGAGTGCTGGAATGTAAATGCAGATGCTGGTGGTGTTTTGGGAACAATTCCATGGATAGAGCTAAAAGTTACTGAACATTTACTATATACCAAGCATCTTGGATATCTAATAACGAAAAAACAATAACTTTCATATGTCCTAATTTTAAAGATGAAGGAGTTGAGGTATAGGGACATTTGGTGACTTCTGAGTGGTGAAATCAGTAAGCCCAGAGCTGTCCAATTCTAACTCCTGTCCTTTTAGCCCCTCTACACTGTCCCAGAACTCCCGCAAATCTGTTAGATGATTTGTGAGAACTGTGATGTGATAGCAAATCTCTAAAACTTTAATAATTTTGCAAATATCAAGCATATGGAGACAAGTCTGTTCCACATTCCATGCCACAGCTGAATATTCTACATTATTCAAACCATCATTTTTAATATATGTCATTTGATAGTTCCTTAAAATATATCAACACAGACTGCTATAATAATTGAAGAATGATTTGATCAGGCAATATATTTTTTTGTATCGGTTAAATTGAAATAGCTTACAAAGATATGGTTTTGTTCATTTTATAAAAATCTACTAGGTAAATGCTAAAATTAAATCTATGTTGGCTTATGAACATTCAAATATCTCTGAAAAACCTATATTTCTTAAAGCCCTTTATTTTAAAGCCATTATAAATAAATTCATACTGTAATTTAATTTTGCAGATACTTTGCTACCATTTAAACTACCTACCTTTCATAAAATTAAAGAATTCATTCTGGCATAGCTAAACATTAGGACAGGGGGATAATCAAATTAGAAATACTGAGGTTTTTGCGAAGCAAGGATGACACCTCCTTCATCAGTATACTCAGGAGAGAGCTGAACTGCAGAGCTTACTTCTTTATATAAAAAAGAAATGTTTCAGTATTAATTTTTCTACACAGAAGTCTTTCTAATATTGTACACACACTTTGATTTCTTAAACAGTGAATTGAAATATTAAACTTTGCTTTTCTTTGATGGTTCAGGGTCATCAAATAAAAGGAAGACTTTCAAAGTATCTCACTTAGGTAGTTGTAACTTCCCTTCTCCAAGAGGTTCCAAATTACTGTACTTGTTTGTATAACTTTTAAACATTTAGGTTTCACTTGTTTGTTCCTTAGTTTTCCTGTTTCCCCCAGATTGTCATGTCATTACTTGCAACATATTTTTACCACTAACATGCCTATTTCCAGTCTCCTGCACTCTTGATGATGAGCACAACACATGTCCCATATGGGAGCTTATAGCAGGAAGTATAATGGACCCAAAGATGTCCGTGTTCTAATTCTTGGAACTTGTGAATATATCATCACATATGGCAAAATGGACTTTCCAGACATGATTACGTTAAGAACTAGAGATGAAGAGACTATCCTAGATTCCCTGGGTCTAATCTAATCCCCACGGTCCTTAAAAATGGAGACTATTTTCCAGCTCTGTTCAGAGACAGGCGCAATGATGGAAGAACAGTCAAGTAAATGTGACATGAAAAGGACTCAACACGTCCTTGCTGGCATTGAAAATAGAGAGAAGGGACCAGGAGTCAAGGAATGTAGGAAGCTTCTAGAAGCTGGAAAAGAGAAAGAAACAGATTCTCCCCTAGAGTCTTTGGAAAGCAACACACAGTCTAATTGATACTTTGATTTAAGTGAGCCCTATTTTGAACATTTGATCTTCAAAATTATAATATTTATATATATATATATATATATATATTTTTTTTTTTGGATGGAGTCTCTCTCTCTCTGTTGCCCAGGCTGGAGAGCAGTGATGTGGTCTCGGTTCACTGCAACCTCCGCCTCCGAGGTTCAAGTGATTCTCCTGCCTCAGCCTCCCGAGTAGCTGGGATTAAAGGTGCCTGCCACCATGGCCGGCCTTTTTTTTTCGTATTTTTGGTAGAGATGGAGTTTCACCATGTTGGCCAGGCTGGTCTTGAACTCCTGAGCTCAGGTAATCCACTTGCTTTAGCTTCCCAAAGTGTTGGGATTACAGGCGTGAGCCACTACACCCAGTCAGTCAATAAATTTGTGGCAATTTATTACAGCAGCAACAGAAAAATAAAACACAGCTCAATTGAAATACTTTTGGAATGAATGAACGAATGAATGAATGAATGAATGGTGCCGTGTAGTGATGGTCAAGCTATTCCAGATGAGGAAAGTGAACTGCCTCTGCCAGAATTCTTGGCCCCCCACCCTTTATTTTAAGCAGAGTAGCTCAGCTTTTTTTTTTTTTTTTTTTTTTTAATTTGTTCATGCCTCTTAGAAAGATTCTGTTTAAACAAAGGTTTCCAAGGACCAAGAAGAAATTAGGAAAAAACAAAACAAAACAAAACAAAAAAACGCTTTTGGAAACCATGGGCAGAATATGGATCCAGAAAACCTCTCAGTCCCTTCCCATGTGACTTCAAGCAAGTCAGCTAATCCCCCTGAGTATCCATTTATCAGCCTGTAAAACGAGAATAAAAATAATTTTTGTCTTACCCATTTCATGAACTAGTAGTAAGAATCAAATGAGAAACTATTGAAACTGCGGATGCTATGCAATTATTTGCTGTGCGGTTTATGGGCTTTGCATTGGCTAGGAAACCAGGAAACAAGTACTTCAAAAATGTTTGAGTAAAACTTTCTGAGAAAAGACTTTATAGAGTAAATCTCCCATGAACAAAGAGTATGACCTTTAGCACATGAATATTTTCACACTGACTTTGAGTTCACACACCTTTTTCATTTATTTCTTAGTTCTGAACTGTGTTTAGAGTAGCTTCAGTTACCACACAATTGACTTCCAATTAAATGAGGTGTTCTAATATATCAACAAAATATTTATCTTTGTTTTCTCTTCCTCTTATTCCAATTTCTGGAAACTCTGAGGGGATAGGGTACCTAAATGTGTGGGTGTGCACACACGCTCACACACACCCTAATGGAGATAATACTCCTGAAGCAAAATGTCCCTGTGTTTGTGACTTCTGCTCTAAAATGTATCTTTTCAGTTTGGGTAATCATCTGTTTTTTTTGTTTTTTTTTTTTTTTTTTTTTCCTGTTAACATTCTCTGCAGCTGTATATGGCATTTTTCTTTGCTACTTTGTTTAATCATTGTACAACTTTTCTCTCTAGGTCAAGCTCATTGTGTGATAACCTCTCATTTCTGGATAGTCTTTCATTGTATAGACACATATTGTCGTGGGTAGTTCTCGTTTTTTTTTAGAAACATGCATCAAAATTGTCCCCCGTGTATTCCCCCACAACACACAAAATTCCAATAATCCTTTCATTGCTAAATGTTGCCTTCAAATTATTTACATGATTAGGAAAAAAAATAATGAGAAATCTGTGTGCACTGTTACAACCAAGGCATGCAGCAGAAACAGTTCTGGTAGAGGGAAGTAATACTGACTAAAATGTATGTTAACATCAATGACAGATGTGGCAGGTCCTTTTCTGGGAGCAGGTTTTAACAGTAGCAGATAGTACTAGAAAAGCACTTTAAAGAAGTCAGGGGTGGGAGGAATTTACAAGAAGATGAGGCTGAAGACCTCAAAGGCAAAGGTCTTGCTCAATTTTCATTTTCGTTGAGAACAAACATCAGCAGACTCCAGTGGGCTATTCACCCAATAATCAATCCCTCCTGAACTCAGAGCTTTCCTTACAGTAAAAAGCCATATGCCAGGAAAAGAAGCTACAAAATCCCCAAACGAAATAATGGACTTAATCTGAACGTGTGTTGCAACACATAAGTCACACTGCAGATTCCTTTTCTTCAGTAGAAATTAAAATGCATGCAGCCTAAGAACATCAGGAGGACATATGCTATTCAAGAAACCAGAAGATACCAATCTTCTAAACTTGGAAAAAAAAAATACAGGAAAAAAAGCCTTTCTTTCTCTATGAATATGAGAAGTGATTTTTTAAAATATGCATTGTCAGGGTCCACATTACAGACTTCACAAAGTCAAAAAGAGAGTGAAGTGTTTGTGTAGCTCATTTTCTTTATGCACAGACCTAAGAAATGGTATTAGAGCTGCCCTGAACAAAACAGCAGCTGCTGCCAAAAACAACATTCATCTTCTCTTTAATCTTGCATACCAGCTATTGAAGCAGGCAGTTCCCTTGTAGCCCAAATGTATTTTGGAAGAGAGCCAATTGGCTCAACTACCCAAAGACAGGAAAGCCAGTTACCAAGATACAGGTATGGTAATTAGTCCTGAGTTCAGGTCTTCTTAACTCATATGAACCATATCTTCCAAAAATAATCTATGTAAACCAACAACAGGATCCTCATTTGGTGAATAACCATTCAGTTCTATATGACTTCTTTTTTCAGATCCTTTTAATTGCTTAAAGATTTATCATTAAATATTATAAGGAAAATACCTAATCATCTTACATTGACTGAAATTCTTCTCTAAGCACTGTTCAGTAATCTCAAAGGGACAAATGAAACATTTAGTAGATTTTTTAGTTTTTGAAACTTAACTACTATCAATAAAGCAGATGTTACCAGAGTAACTAATTGAAACTCAGACCAACTTGGAACCAAATTGGTGGGTGCCAAAATCTTGTAAAGATACTCTTCTAACTTCCCTCCACAAAAATCCTTTTGTGAAGAAGTAAACTAAAAATGTTTTAAAATATGGGTGATCATTAACATATGTAATGAATATGCTCTTATAACAAAAAACTGAACATCCTAGAAAGAAATTGCTTAACATAAAAAGGCAGACAATGTAATATAATATGACAATTTAATGTAATAAAGGAATTTAAAGATTTCAAGGTACTCAATATATGAGAAAAATTTGGGGAAATTCACCCTTTAATAATCAGTCCTTGTTCTATATGTAAATGCCACTTAAAGGGGAAATAACTCAAAATATATTGACTCCTAAGGGCTGCACATAGGACAAGCAGTTTGCAGATATTATTTCCTATAATCCTCCCATCAACCAGGTAGATATTATTACCCTATTCTGCAGGTGAGCAAAACACAATTTGGAGAGATTAGGTAACTTCCTCACGGCCACTTGGCTAGGAAATTGCTGGATTGGATATAAACCAAAACCTACACTAGCTATGCTGGAAAGAAAAATACTGGGACAGTTAGATAATAAAACTGACTTCATTTATATTTAATGAATAACTGAATTTTATTTAAAAGGGTCATATTGCAGAAGGCATATAGGTCTCTTTAACTCAACCAGTTTCAAACTGAAACTACATGTCAAGTTATTACTAGGTTGAATAAAGTCAGCAGGTAAATCAAGTTACACTTATCTATAGCTTAAACAAAAATTTACATAGCTAGAGGGAGGGGAGAAACCCAAAAAATAAAGTGAAAAGTTGTTTCTTTTTATAAAAACAAAATTGGGTGCTTTCAGACTTGTAGTAACATTATCCCAGGAGCCACTTATTCATTCAACAGACATGTCCGGAGTATCTAATAAATACATAAGCTTAAGACAGAAAGACTATGGTCATTGGCCTCAGGAAGCTCAAATTACTGGAGAACACAGCACAGAGGTGGGCGTCAGAGAGAAAAGGCCCAGCCCCTCCCTCAACCGTCCCCTGTCCCAAGTACAGCTAAACCTGACTTGGGGAGGGGAGCATTTGAGGGAGGGGCTGAGAGATAGTTTCTGGGGGAGAAGCTTCTCCAAAGGTGATCGGGGGCAGCCAACTCAAAGACAGTGAGGGAGAAGACCCCTGACAGAGGCAGTAGCAGGTGCCCACAGAAGTGTGGAAACAAGGCATGTTCTTAGAATTCTGTGACTTTTTACTCCATTGGAAAATGAGAATAAGCAAAAAAAAAAAAAAAAAAAAAAAAAAAAAAAAAAAAAAAATACAAGGCTACAGAGAGAGATATAGAGGCCCTCCTAATTTTGCTAATTGATTTAGTTTCCATTTTAAAAGCACTGGGGAGACCCAGAATGATTTTAAGCAGGGGAGTGTCAAGATCTGATTTATTGTTAAAAGGTTTATCAGGCATCAGAATGAAGGATGGACTGGAGGAGGGAGGGCAACAAGCCTGGGGGCATGAGGCCCATTAGGAGGTCACTGAAATAATCCAAAGTCGAGATGATGAGGGCCGTAACTAGGGCAGTGGCATTGAGAATGGAGAAAAATGAACACGTTCAACAGGATGTGGAAGTAGAACGGAAGATCTTAGTGACTAATGAAAAGAGGGTAGGGTCAAAAGGGGAAGAGGCACAAATGACTTCCAGGTTCCAGTTTGGGTGAATGTGTAAAAAGTGATGCTATTTGCTGATCCAGATATGTAGGAAGAGAAGAGGCAGTAGGAGTCTGGGAGTTTATCACCAAAAACCTTAGAGAATACTACCATAGAAGGAGGACATTCTATCATGAACTATCTGTGTAGGAGATGAGAGAATGCGAAGCCAAATACATGAGAGGGAAATCAGTTGATTGTGGGGGTACTGCAGCCAATGGGAAAAAAAAAAAAAAAAAAAACAAAGGGAGAGGCCAATGAATAAAACAAGCACTAAAATGTGTCAATATGATGTTTACTAAAGAGTACTTAATGGAGCTGACCTTAATGAGGGCAGTTGCCATTGAGTTGATGGAACTAAAAGTCAACCTCAGTGGATGGACTACAGGACTGAATGAATATGAGGGAATTTCAAAGGTTATTACTACAGTTTGCCAAAAAAGAAAGAAGAGAGTGAGTGATCATAGGGCTAGAAAGTTCACTTCTGTCTTGGTAGAAGGGAACAGACAGCCCTGAAAGAGTGGGACTAAAATAATCAACTCAGCATTTCTCTTTTTTAAATGGCCTAGGAATAGGGAACAACTCACGTGAGGTTAACAAAGCTGGGTGAGGTCAGCAGTTTTGACCCTGTGTAACAATCCCTGATAAAAGACTGATACCTCAGGCAAGAATATAGGGCCTGCGTATTCAGGTTTTTACTGTTATTAATTTTAATAAAGATGTACATAATAGAGTAAGCATTTGTGACAGCAGTATAGACTATTCAATTAGTAACAATGGTTTAAAAAGTAGATCATTAGCTATCCATAAATAAAGCTCTTTAGCAGTTATACAAAGCAGAGGAAAAAAATCCCCTACACACTATAATCCACTGAATTTTAA
Source organism: Macaca fascicularis (assembly GCF_037993035.2). Lineage (NCBI taxonomy): Eukaryota > Metazoa > Chordata > Mammalia > Primates > Cercopithecidae > Macaca > Macaca fascicularis. The sequence goes on from NC_088385.1 coordinate 95,493,481, forward strand.
GGAGATCTGAGCTAATGACTAATTCTAATTTCTATGAGGATAATGATGTATAACAGACTGAACTAGTCTAGAAAACTGATGGGTACTAGTTTAATTCTCAACTATCATGTCTAGAAAGCTAAAAACTCCATTTCTCAGATGCCCTTTAAGTTAGCTAGATTTATATATCTACTGCCAACTCTTTGCAATAAGTGTATATTGTCAAAGAAATAAGACGAACAGACCTCCCCCAACACCGGCCAAAGTATGGAAACATAATTTTAAAAATTCATGAAAGTTCTGAAATCTGTATCTTCAGCACTGCATGAACACTGGCACCGTTCATTCTTATGCCAATTAGCTGCTCTTAAAATTGAACTACCCTGATATACAAGAATCTGAGGGTTGTAGCTCTCCAAAAACAGCTACAGAAACATAAATCATAATTTATACTCTTTCAAATACGTGACTCGCTTCTGAAAGTGAGATCCCATGTAAATCAAAAATTATGTAATTCTTTAAAATCTCTAAAATATCTTGAACTCCAAACCATTTAGTGGTGTGAAACGAGCATAGGCTTCAGTTGCCATCTGATCCCAAGTGCCCAATCTGAGACTGAATGCCTGAATTTCCTAGGACCTTTTTGTGGTTTTTTATTCCCACTATGGATGCAGTTAAATTTGCTCATATGCATTTTCACATCTGCTACTGAAAGTCTGACAAGTTTAGTCTCACAGGACCTTTTAATTAAAATAAATAAATAAATAAAAATCTGAGGAAGCAGCTCAGAAAATTTTCAACGAAGTCCCCCACCGCCTCACCACCAACCTGGATCCTTTACTACATGAGAATAAACTAAATCTTTATACTCTACTTTAACTGCTTCCAAATATCATCAAAATGAGTAGAACTAGAGGCATGAGGTCAAAGAACATTCACAGTCTTGATCGTTTTCTCCATCACATCAGATGACAAGCTTGATTGGCAAAGGTCACAAACTAGCTTTCCGAATTATGCAATGCGTGCAAGACATACCAATTGCCTTTTTAGTGGGATGGAATAAACTGTTGAAATGTTCCTTCTTTCACTGAAGGTGTTCCAACTGAAACCAAGGGAGTCAGCTGTGTTATGTTTAGATAAATTGTAATCATCTGGGGTGTTTACTTAAAATGCAGATTCCTGAATGTCAGAGGGAGTCCAAATTTCTGAGGTGCATCTCAGGAAAGCACATCTTTTAATAAGCTCTCTATGTGATTATTATGTACCCTATAAAGTCTGAGATATAATATTTTAGATAGTTCATGAGTGCTATATTGGTTAAAGAAAACAAAACAAAAATGTCTTAAAAGGTATACAAGGTGGTATTTGATGGAAGCGCTACATACTAGATGCTCTTGATTTACAGTAACTTGAGGGGGTGAGGGATAAAAGACGACAAATTGGGTGCAGTGTATACTGCTTGGGTGATGGGTGCACCAAAATCTCACAAACCACCACTAAAGAACTTACTCATTTAACCAAACACTCCCTGTTCCCCAATAACCTATGGAAACTAAAAAAAAAAAAAAAAGATAAGAAAAGTTAAGTGTATTGAGTGCAGAGAATACTGTTGATTGGCTCTTTCAATTGCCATTCCAATATTCTCCTAGCATATCCCTCTAAACTATCATGGCTAGAAAGCTAAAAATTCCATTTCTCAGATGCCCTTTAAGTTAGCCAGGATTGTAGATGGGACTTCGGTTCTGCGAATTAGGCATGACTGCAAGATCTGATATGGGAAGGAAATACTTGAGAAGACGGGCTGGCTCCTGGGCATGCATTTTGTTGGTTTAGTTGGTACTACAGGCAGCAAGACCCTCCAGTTAGCAGCAGTAACAGCTTTCTGCACTGGCTGCAACATATTTACAGACTGCAGTGGACTTAAGTTCTGAGTGCTGGGAATTGCTCTGGAAGCTCAGCTTGCAGTATGCTCCTCCGGCCTTTCCAAAAATTCCATAGACCATCAAATGCACTTCAATATACTCTTTGAAGTGTATTCCAGGTTTCAACCATGCAGAGTGGATTATAGTGTCCAAAATTAAATCCTAAGCAAAACAAGGGGAAAAAGCCAAGTAATTAAGCATTTATTTCTCCTAAGGGTGGTCAAAACTTTTCTTAGAAATTTCCCATTAGTATTTCACAATTCAAGTTGTAAAATAAGGATTATTTTAAATTTTAAAAAAGACCAATTTTTGATAGGCAATCCATGAGAGTTTAATACAATTCTACCAGCTGAAACACAGCAAAGCATTTACAGTTGGCATGCCTGGGACAAGTTCCTCTGGTAACAATAAACTTCAATTGCAGATTCATTGACATGCCTGAGACACGTTTCTCTGGTAATAACACTCCACAACCGCAGGTTCAATAGCATGCCCAGGACTTGTTCTTCTGATAACAATATATGTCAATTGCAGGTTCACTGCTTACGAAGGTGATATTTAAAACAAGAACGTTATCCAAGTAAGACATGAATTCAAATTCTGGTGCTGTTACTTAATTGTAATCCACAGCAAATTATGTAACCTCTCTGAGACTCAGTTTTCTTGTGATAACATGTTTTTGCAGTTTTGAAAAGATTACATAAGACAATGTTATGTAAAGCACTCACAACTCAATTGGCAGATCTAGGAGATCATTACATGACTATTAATGCTCTAATAATTATTTTGTTAATTATAGCTAATAGTTAACTACAGCTAGTTCAGTTAGCTACAGTTAAACCATAGTTGATGTTACAGTTATTTTATCTTTATTAATCCCTTAAACACTGAATTCTAAAAGCTGAGCTAACAGTAAATTACTATAGAATAATTCACAGTGCAATCCATTTTTTAAAAATGTATTTTTTTTTTTTTTTTTTTTTTTTTTTTGAGACGGAGTCTCGCTCTGTTGCCCAGGCTGGAGTGCAGTGGCGTGATCTCGGCTCACTGCAAGCTCCGCCTCCCAGGTTCACGCCATTCTCCCGCCTCAGCCTCCGAGTAGCTGGGACTACAGGCGCCCGCCACCACGTCCGGCTAATTTTTTGTATTTTTAGTAGAAACAGGGTTTTACCGTGTTAGCCAGGATGGTCTCCATCTCCTGACCTCGTGATCCGCCCGCCTCGGCCTCCCAAAGTGCTGGGATTACAGGCGTGAGCCACCGTGCCCGGCTTGTATTTTCTTTTTAATTGAACATAATAATTGTAGACAATCTCATTTATGCTCTGCATCCCCATAGATTAAAGATCGGTCACGGAAAGTGAAATAAAGAGGTTGTGAAACTGCCCCTGAGCTTGGATTTGGATCCGCTCTTCCAAGCAGGCAGGCTCTTTTCTACCTAGTATAAAAGTGAGGCAAAAATTGTTTGGGCAACAGATGAATGTTAACCTAAATAGCCAAGTTTCAAAAGTCAACTTTAGCTTCACTAATATATCCAAAACAGCTTTAGAAAAGAGCGTGTTGGCTGGGCGCCGTGGCTCACGCCTGTAATCCCAGCACTTTGGGAGGCCAAGGCGGGCAGATCACAAGGTCAAGAGTTCAAGACCAGCCTTGCCAACATAGTGAAACCCCGTCTCTACTAAAAATACAAAAACTAGCCGGGCATGGTGGCGCACACCTGTAGTCCCAGCTACTTGGGGGGCTGAGGCAGGAGAATCGCTCAAACCTGGGAGGCAGAGGTTGCAGTGAGCGGAGATCGCACCACTGCACTCCAGTCTGGGTAACAAAGCAAGACTCTGTCCCCCAAAAAAAAAGAAAAGAAAAAGAAAAGAAAAAAGAAAACAGTGTGTTTACTCATGCATAGAGAAGTAAATGGTATAGAGGAGGGGGTTGGAAAACATTAACCTTAGAATCAGACTGCCCATATTTTAATTTCTACTTTGACAGAACCGTTATGGCCTTTGGAAAGTTATTTTATCATTCTGGGCCTCAGTTTCCTCATCTGTAAATGGGCATAATAACAGAACTGACTTTATAGGTTTACTGAAGATTAAATATAATTATGTAAGTAGGCATTTAGTACAGTACCTGTCAAATAATGCACCCTTATAGATGTTTGCTATGGCTACTATCATTGCTGTCTAGAACAAGCATCCCCAGTAACATCATGCCCAAACTTGAAGAAGGTTGCTTAAGCCAAAAATCTGGGCACCATCCTTGATTTTTCCCAGTCCCCTATTTCCACATCTGATCATATTTTCTACCAGCAAAATAAATCTCAAAACTCATTTCTCTCCATTTCATCCTGTACAACTTTATTTTGTGCTAAGCTCTTAGCACACACTTACTAGAAGATTACAAGGATCCTCTAAATAGCCTTCTTTGCTTTCAGACTTATTACTCAGAATAGTATCTTCTTCTGGGAATATATAAAACACGGTCACTACCTGGTTAAAATCTCCCAATGTCTTTCCATTACATTTACAGTAAGACTTGAACTCCTAATCAAGGCCTACAGAGACCTTCAGAACAGACTTGTCCAACTCCACATTTATGTCTTAGTAACCTTTATCTTCCCACCATGCTCTAGCCACACTGGCTTCCTTTATGTTCCTGAAATACCTGGAAGGCAATTCCTGCCTCAAGTCCTTTGTCTGCTGCCAGCTTTCTCTTTTTCAGGCTTTGCCAACGGCAAGTTGGTCTTATCATTCAGGACTCAGTTCAATTACTGAGAGACATGACTAGCTGGATTTCCTAGGCGGACTAAGAACCCCTAAGCCTAGCTGGGAAGGTGACTGCATTCACCTCTGAACAAGGGGCTTGCAACTTAGCCCACACCCGACCAATCAGAGAGCTCACTAAAATGCTAATTAGGCAAAAACAGAAGGTAAAGAAACAGCCAATCATCTATTGCCTGAGAGCACAGCAAGAGGGACAAGGATCAGGATATAAACTCAGGCATTCAAGCCAGCAAGGGCAACCCCCTTTGGGTCCCCTCTCCTTATGTGGTAGCTCTATCTTCACTCTATTTCACTTTATTAAATTTTGCAAGTGCACTCTACTGGTCTGTGTTTTGTTACAGCTCGAGCTGAGCTTTCCCTCACCACCCACCAATGCTGTTTGCCGCGGTCGCAGACCCGTGGCTGATTTCCATGCCTCCGGATCTGGCAGGGTGGCTGATGTGCTCCTGATCCAGTGAGGCGCCCATTGCCACTCCCGATGGGGCTAAAGGCTTGCCATTGTTCCTGCATGGCTAAGTGCCTGGGTTCGTCCTAATCGAGCTGAACACTAGTCACTGGGTTCCACGGTTCTCTTCCGTCACCCATGGCTTCTAATAGAGCTACAACACTCACCTCATGGCCCAAGATTCCATTCCTTGGAATCTGTAAGGCCAAGAACCCCAGGTCGGAGAACAGGAGGCTTGCCACCATTTTGGAAGTGGCCGCTGCCATCTTGGGAGCTCTGGGAGCAAGGACCTCCTGGTAACAATACCATCTTCTCAGAGAAGGCTTCCCAGGTAACCTGTCTTAAGGAGCACCTCATCTCATATCACATCACATCACGGTTTTACTTTCCCTTAAGCACTTTTCATTCTCAGAAATTATCTTGATAACCCAATTAGTTTACTCTTATCATTTGTTCCTCCCAACAAGAATATACATGGTATATGAATGAGGATTATATTATTCTTATCCGTCATTCTTACCTCGAGCACCCTGATTTGGTCCCTTCTCATAGTACGTAATCCTCCATATTTGTGGACTGCATGTATTGCTAACTGCTACTGAATTGCTCATAAAAGTGCTCCTTCAATAAAATTCTCTTTTATATGGTACGGACCAAGGTAGTGGCAATATCTAAATTGTGTGACTAGAGAATAAAACCAGGTACATATGATGGGGCAGAGATGAAGGCTGGCCAATGTACAATTCACTCCTCAGCAGGTGGTTTCCATATTTACACAATGGACTTGCAACATCGCCAACCAGTTTTGCTTATTATCTGTTTCTTGCACTTGACTGTGAGCACCATAAGGTTCCATATGGACTTTCAGTCCCTCCCTGTTTTGTCAGAGTGACTAAGGCAATGCTGGGTGTGAAGAAGCCCCTCGTAAATATATTTAGAATGAATGAGTGAAGGATAAACAGGAGGGCTTTGCTCATCAGTTGGATATAAACCATTGTCATCCTTCTCACTCTTACGCTCAATAACTGCTAAATTCAAACAGTGGCAATTAGCTAAATGCTTCTCAGTTTGAACTTTTAACCATTTTCTTTGTACCTTTAATCCTTCTCTAGGTCCATGTAAGTGGAAAACTAGGCTATAAAGCCAGGAGTAGACTATAAACTCCAGGAAGGGCAGCGATAACTTAACTGTTTTGCTTACTACTGTATCTCCGGCCTCTAGCACAGTGGTAGTAAATGCTACATAGGCAATTTTAATGAACGAACAATCATTGAAAAATGCCTCTTCTGGTAGATGTGGCCCAAAATCAAAGTGCTGACCTGGCTATAAAATCCCCAGAGTTCCCTTTCTGAAGAAACTACCTAAGTATAAAGTGGACTCATTTTCCTTTATTGACAAAAAGGGGCATATAAAAAAGCAAAAACACTAAAAATATCCCACAGAGCTGAAATGTAGACACTGTCCTGCAGTAAGTTCACTGGAAGTCTCTGAGAAGTCAACGATTCCATAGTGCTTTATTTAGAATTTATTATAATAAGCAACTATAAATTTCTTCTTATTTCCCCAATGAGTTGCAATGATCAACATTTCTAAAGTAGCCATTCATAAAAATTATTCATGGTGATTCTGCATTCAAAATGCACGCAAAGAATAAGATTTCACTTGGGGCAGACATACCCAGAAGTGATGACATGGGCTAAGCTTTTAAATGCTAATCTTATCTGTTCCCAAAGCATTGGTTGACTCTTATCTATCTGTCATCTTTTCTAAAGCAGGCAAAACAATGCTCATAAAACTGAATCCATTTCCAGACCTATTCCTACTTTGACCAAAACAAAACCAGCTACCTTTTCTTCAGGGTCACAGTGGCATAGTGTTGATGTTCCCCTATCATGCAACTTGTTTGCAAGAAACAGAAAGTCATGCCAGACTACTCATGAGCTAATTCAATGAAATTTCATCCCTCCCCTAAAATAGGCTGCATCATCACATTTTCATGCTAATAATCATGACTAAGTGGCAAGCTCTTTTATTCCAATTGTTTATCATGAGATTCACAGAATTATACTTAGCATTCTCTCTAATACCATTATGATGTAGGAGGAGACTCTAAATTCATTAAGAAAGGAAGATGTAAAGGAAGATGTGACCGGACGTGGTGGCTCACGCCTGTAATCCCAGCACTTTGGGAGACCAAGGTGGGCAGAACACCTAAAGTCAGGAGTTCGAGACCAGCTTGGCCAACATGGTGAAACCCCATCTCTACTAAAAATACAAAAAATTAGCTGGGCATGGTGGCGGGCACTTGTAATCCCAGCTACTAGAGAGGCTGAGGCAGGAGAATTGCTTGAACCCGGGAGGCAGAGGTTACAGTGAGCCAAGATAGCCCCATTGCAATTCAGCCGGGGCAACAACAGCAAAACTCCATTTCAAAAAAAAAAAAAAAAAAAAAGAAAAGAAAAGAAAAAAGGATGTAGGACAGAAGCAAAGAAGGAGATGATTTTTTACAATGTATCAGGATAGGAGTACTGGCATCACACATCACACTTGTTATTGTTATCTTAAAAGATTCTAAACTAACAATTTTCTCAGTAAATGTAAGTTATTGTGTATTCTGAAATTCATCCTCACGGTAGACTTGGGAAGATTATTTTGCTTTCAAGTTTAAAACAAAAGAAGAATATAGAAAATGTACCTTAAGACCTCAAGTCTTGACTCTTAATAATGCTGGGAAAATACAGAAAGAAACTTTCTTCTTGGGGCAGGAAAGAGGGAGAGTAGGTAACCATTTCAAGATAATCCTTTGAGCTGCTTTTCAAAGCAGCTGCTTTGCTGAGGAATCAGAAGGGGATGGAAGAACTAATGTAAACAGGGAAACTGTTTGGATAGCAAAGAGATTTTCTCACCATATGCGAGAGAATAGGGATCTACTTCCTCAGGAAATAAAGAGAGGGCCTCGTGAGCAGTATATTCGCTAAATGAAATTTAAGATGTACTTCAGCTGCTGTATGTTTTAAGTGCCAAATCTGCACAAACCATTTTGTACATCTACTTCATTGCTCACTATTTGTGTGTTATCGCCTCTTCTTTATGGTCCTTTTTGGAGCTTTTCTTTGCAAATTAAGGCAGAATTTAGACTTTATTCTTTGTGATATAATTATATAAAACTGGAAACATTTTATTGGTTTAAGAAATGTTAACTTTTCAGATCTACACCCAAAACCAAGAAACTTATCTGATTTAAAAAAAAAAAAAAAAAGATCATGCTCCAAGGTTGCATCATTTTAAACACTTTAGAATTTTTAAAACTTGGCATCGAAGAGTATCCCCAAAATGATATATGTTTTTTAAAGTACACGCAATCTCTGTAACATTATTTTAGAACACTATATTGTAAAGCAGTAGTATTACTGCCTTGAGTCACTAAGATAATGGCTTCTAACCACACATGAAATTTGAAAACATCACTTCTTGTTAATCCTTCTCCAACTTTCTTCCTCCACACTTAATCTCCATCTTATGTATTGAAACATTATTTTTGCTAAACTCCTTAACCATATTTGTCTTAAATACATAATTATCCTTCTAATAGAATCATCTGAACCCTCTCATATTGTCATATTTTTGTCTTTCAACCCCTTTTAGACAGACTATACACCTCAGTATCCAAAACTACACAACATCCTTTATTTGTGTATTGCACTGACTACCTATTAACCAGCACAAATTGTTAACAGAATTTTAAAGGAAGCATCTTGAGTGTGGGTGAGCTGGGAAGGAAGAATCCATTTACTATATTTGTAATAGGCTCATGAATTATTATGCATCAAAAAAAAATCTTGGCCGGGCACGCTGGCTCAGGCCTGTAATCCCAGCACTCTGGGAGGTTGAGGCGGGCGGATCATGAGATCAAAAGATCGAGACCATCCTGGCCAACATGATGAAACCTCATCCCTACTAAAAATACAAAAATTAGCCGGGTATGGTGGCACGTGCCTGTAATCCCAGCTACTCAGGAGGCTGAGGCAGGAGAATCGCTTAAACCCCGGAGGCAGAGGTTGCAGTGAGCCGAGATCACACCACTGCACTCCAGCCTGGCGACAGAGCGAGACTCCATCTTAAAAAAAAAAAAAAAATCTCTAGGTAAGAAAAGAAAATGACAACAGTACTAATACTAAGCAAGAAATTAGGAACAAACAGATCAGGTTTGATGACTGAGAGTTGTAAGATGCTGAGCAATTTGCTCAACCTTTGTGAGCTCACATTCCTCTTCTTCTATTAAATAGAATAATCACACTACCACCACCCTCACAGGTGGGGAGAATCAGGAGACATAAAGTATGTAATAGATTTAGCTCAGGATCTGGCACAGGGAATAAACATTGGAAAGCAATATTTTTCATCCTTATCATCATCAACAATATTCTGCCCTAAAATCCTTTCTGGTTCTTATGTCTTCATATATCTGGCATTAGCGAGTTTCAACTGGTCCTTGTCATTCAGCCTATTGTGTTATTTCCTTAAGAATGGCAAGTCATTGCCTCACCTTCTCCTTTATTTACTTATTTATTTTTAATTTACCATCTCCATTCTCTTCTACCACCCCAAGTGGCTCATTTATCATTTCTCTTTCTGAGGAAAATTATGTTTGAACAATGTATGTATGTTTATCCAGGACAGTGTTACATGCACAGTTTCATGTGTCGGCTGAGGTCAGCAGGCACAAAATTATCAAATGTCTAGATCCATTCTTAGAATGCTGATAGGTGGATGCTGTCCCTTAAAGAGACATCTGGCATTAAATTCATAGTTTAGTTCAGAAAACCTTTATCAGTATTTTGGCACTGTGCCAGTAGCTAGGGATACCAGTGTTAGACAACTTAGCAAGGTAAGTAAAAAAGTAACTTTAATATAATGTGGTAAGTGATATGATTTTTTTTTTTTAATGCTATAAGAGCTCAGGGTAAGAACAACGTAGTAGGGAATGGGGCTGGGGAAGAAAAGCAAACAAAAGTCAGGGAGGACTTCCTGTAGGAGAGACCATCAAAGCTACCCAAATGAGAGGCCCTCGGGACCTTGGAGACCAAGTGCAGCAATATAGGTATGTCATTGTACATAGTTAGGTGACGCTGGAATGAAACTTACCACTCAGGGAGTGGTGGAGATAAGCAACAGCCAAACCACAGAGGACCTTGTATAGCGTGCTGAGGGTTTGGACTTTATCCTGAGGGTAATGTAAAGTCGGTAGAGGATTTTAGCCAGGGTAATGACACAGTCAGACTTCTGTTAATAACTCTAGATTGTGTGCATTAGAGAGAACCTTTAAAATTATAGGATCTACCCCCACATTTTGATGGCTAACAAAATGGACATCCTGAAAGCCTCATAGAAATACAGTACTACATACATGAATTTAGGATATGGATCTCCTGTGCTGTCAGCAAGTTCTTCTTCTGACTTTCCTGTACTACCCCTCAAATGGTAGGACACAAATCATCAGGGAAAAGTGCAAAAGGAATTCCTTGTTAAATCTAATTCCGTTTCTAAGCAATTCACAAAAATAACACTTGTCAATGTTTCTACTACATTCTCCTTTGGGCCTTAAAAGCGAGGACTTTAATATATATATACTTTTTTTTCTTTTTCAATATCTAAAAGAGATTTTTGCATTTTAGTCTTGGTTCAAACTGTTGTGTTAGATCCCACTGTGAACTGAACCCAAAATTACTTCCCACATTTCTGGCTTGCTAAATTACTCACTGTGGTATCCATAATCAAAGATTCAATCAATAAACTTCCAGAAAACCTTTGGAAACAAACTTTGGATTACAAAAGAGTTAGAAAACAGGAGCTGTTTTCTCTCTTTCACAAGTGTTTTGAACAAATCAGCACTCCATCAAAAAGAACATAACAGTTTAATGTTCTGTCAAAGAATGGAATGCTTGTTTACCTGAAGTAATGGACTGATAAAAGTAACTTGCGTCTGTCTTGATTGATACAAAACTTACTCAAAGATGCATCTGGACAACCAAGCCCTTAAACTAAACAGAACCACTGACAAGAAAATAAAACCTGAATTCATAAAGGAAACATTTCCAAACTGTTGATTCTATACAGTTATTAAATTCAACACATGCAAAAAAAAGTAAAATAAAATAAAAACAACAAATAAACAACCTTCGAATGCAAAACTGCATTTTATCTGAAAGGAGTTAACATTTACCGAGGTTTTCTGGTACCTGTCCTGGTGCCCTTCTTACACATTAGCTCATTTAATCCTCACAGCCACCTTAGGAGTTAGACATTATTATAAACCTCATTTTACAAGTGAGAAAATCAGAATGTTATCAGAAGACTCAAGTGACTCAAAGTCATACAGTTTGAAGAGATGATTCCAGATTTATGAGTCTCCAAAGCTATTCATGATCATACTATACAAAAAGTAATTTGAGGCTCATTTTAGAAGCCATTAATAAACTAAAGTTTTCGTGTATTTGGAAACTTTAAATTTTTTATTGCTCAAGGCTGAGAACAATACAACAACACTAGGCCTCTCAATGGACAGTATAGTATGTAGAACACTGCTCAATTAATTACTCTCTTGACTTTCACAAGTTGTGAGGTCACCAACATGTGTCAACATCCTTACAGACACAGAGCAGACAGTCTAATACATACTGATGTGTCTGCTGGCATAATCCATTCCCTAAAGCTTACAGATACAGTTTACTGAGTATCACTTCTGGGTCAGACAATTTCCACATATTATCTCATTCATTTATTTATTTTTATTTTTTTATTTATAATTTATTTTTTTGAGACAAGGTCTCACTATGTTGCCCAGGCTATTCTTGAATTCCTGGGCTCAAGCAATCCTCCTGCCTCCGTCTTCCAAAGTGTTTGGATTGCAGGCATATGCCACCCTGCCCAGACTATAATCTAATTTAATTATTGTGTTCTTCCAACTATGTACTATTACCCCTAAGACCGCATTACACCAATGAGGATATTGGGGACTAAGGGAAGGAAATAAATATCAGGCTGTAATCATAATAGTAGAGATAAGATTTAAACCTCATTCTGTCTAACTCCAAACCCCATGCTTCTTCCAGTCTGCACAAGGCCAATGAGCCAAACACTTTGAGAAATAAAATTTACTGCTTAAAAGTAGAGCAGGAAAAAGTGTTAATTCTGAAAAACATTGTTTTCTAATAGTACAATTATTGGAGTGATTGTGATTTGTGATTGCAAATTAGGTATATAACATTATTTCTAGGTTTTAAAAAAAAGGAAGGGAAAGAACAAGGAAAGAAGGGAGAAAAAAAAGAGGAAGCAATAGAAGGAAGCTGCAAAGTACTATTCTTCCATTTTACAGAAGGTTAAGAGAAGGTTAAGGAAAGATAAATAAATAGCCTAAGATCCCATGTCAAGCTAGAGTTAAGAGCCAGAGGTAAAATCTATGTGCTTTTCACACAAAAGCCATGTAATTTCCATTGTCTTTTGACAAGTGGCTATATTTTTATGGATGCTGAAAATGACCTCACTCATATAGGGAAAAGTAGGAAATCACTCACTTATTCAAAATAGGAATGACTCATGTTCTGTTCCCCTAATTCCAGGTAAAGCAAAGAGCTTGGGAATGCGAGCTCTGAATCCAAATCTGGTTCACAAGCCAGCCACCACATATTGGTGCTGTGATCTTGGGCACATGATAGAAAGAAGTAACTTTGGTCTAGGTAAACTCTTTTGTGATTCTAAATATACGCATTTTTTCTTTTTCAGTTTTTGTTTTTAAAAAAGAATAAAAACAGCTACGTTACTCAGGACAAAAGTGAATTTGAGGCTGGAATTACTTGGATAAATTGCTTCAACTTTCCCTTTCACTCTGGTAGTGGAGATTTTGCAGTTAAAGTCACTTTCCTGAAGAAAGGAGTCATCACTGTTGATAAGCATTACATTACCATTTGTTTAATGGTAATAGCAAGAGTAAATGTTTATTTAGTATTTTCTTGGTGTCCAGCACTGGACTAAGTGCTTTTTTGTGGATTATTTCATTTTATCCTTATAACCACCTATGAGAAATATACCGTTGCTCATTCTGTTTGGCAGATGGGGAAATTGAAGCTAAGAGATTTTCGTTCTTAGGCAACCAAAGCAGACCATCTGACTGCAGAGTTTGGTTAAGTACATCTCTGTTCTGTGGTCTCCTTCACCTGCGTTGAGATGATGCCAGGACTTTTTAGCCAACACTTTCATTTGTACTAAACTGCTATTGAGTAAGTTACAAGGTGATGCTGCTGAGAAGGATGTGCTGACAATCACCCAAACCTGCGATATTAATGCAGAAAATATTGGGTTTTTTTTATTATTAATGCAGTTGGATTGATAAGAAATGAACAAAACAAAGGCCACAATATAAAAGGCTGGTAGCTTTAAAACCCAGACATAAGCGACATTATTATCAAATAGTTTTCTAATATGATCGCAGACATTTAAAACCATCTTCCAAAACAGCATGTAAAGAGGGTCAGAGCAAATTGATAAAAGTAATTTCTGAAGTAGCTTTCCATTCCAAGAAGTTATTCTGAAACACAACTTGAAAATATTTTAAAATCTGCCCTCTGCCAACAAAGTACCACTTTATTTGAAAGACAGAAAGCTTTCTGGCAATGAAGTAATTCCTAATTCCATAAAGTAAGAGGACATCTTTAGAGTTTACAATGAGCTTCCCTCACAACAGTCCGATGAGTCAGGCAAGGGGTTTCCTTTGACTGCTGTGGAGATGGGTGGGAGAGCCTGATGAGGAAACCCAAGCTCCCTGACTTGTGGGAGTGTTGCTCATACACAACCATTTACACTTCTGGTAAGTACTGAGGAGTGTGGGGTCAGAAGCAACACATCACTCAACCAGAGGACTCGGCCTTGCCTGCTCTCAGTCTTTCTGGTGTAAGGTTAAAATGCATCTTCATCTCCACACATAAATTTGAAAAAACAAAAAAACAAAGAAGTTCAAGCCTTACAGTTTGTATGTGTATGCATGAGTGTCTATATTGGTGCATTATATTGTAGTGATTAGAAGGAATCTGGCCTTTAGATTTAAATAGGCTCGGCTTCAAATCCAAGCTCTTCCACTTACTTGCACTTTTTAAATGCTCATTTTGGGCAAGTTTTCGTAATCTCTCTGAACTTCAGGGTTTTTTTTTTTCTTTGTTAAAAAAATGATGCCAAATAATAATATGTACTTTACAACATTTTGCTACAATCAAATGAGATACACTTGTGCAGTTTGTGGCATGGTGCTTCACCCATGGGGAGTAATTCACAGTTATTAATTATTAATTTGTCTTAATATTTCCTTATTTGGTAAGCTCTTCTTTTACTTCTTAAACAGCTTGTCTTTGGCCTACTTTGTATAGCTATTTCCTTTGAACAGAAAGGGAAGAAAAGTAAAGGAGATAAAATTGGGAAAACTTTAAAAAATTTGCTAAGGGTGTTTATGAGTATTAAATAAGATAGATAATGTATAAAAAAGAGAGTTAAGCTATTAGTCTTTAAGGATTGGTTTTAATTTTTATTTATGAAAGTCCTATAGCCAAAGCCAGGAATTACTAACACCGAAGTTATGTCTTACAGCATACAGATTTGTATAATGCTCTGTGTGATTTACTATTCTTTTAGAGAAGGAAACGATGACCTATTAAGTAAGTGCCAGTTGCTGTGATGTTAGACAGTCCATCTCTTTTAATTATCACATCAATACTACTCCTAGGTGGTTACTTCTGTGCCCATTTTAAATACTGAGAAAGTGAAGTTCAAAGAGAAAAACTTACTGGGGCTGGTAAGTGGCAGAACCAATACTACATTTGATCTATACCCATTCAAACCTTTGCTATTCTCTCACGTCATCTCCAGTTTCACTAAGTAAATGATGTTACACATTCACTGAAAATGCTGTAAAACAGCGAACAAAGTAGCTTTGCCAGCCATGCACCAAACACATTTGTGTGTATAATAGACCTAGCACACTTGTTAAAATTTTGCCATTTAAAAAAAAAAGGCTTTTAAAAAATGTATCAGTATCTAACAACCTGAATTTGGTCTCCATTCATTTCACAACATTCCAAGTGTATTTACTGAGCAGCTGGCAGGAGCCACTCTTTGAGGCAACTGCAATCATGAAATTTTTGTTGTCCAAATTCTATTACTGGCAGCCGTTTTGAAGATCTGAGTTGCATTTGTTTTTGATTCAATGTTCATATAAACAGAATACATATCTTTGAGGTATTAAGCTACACTAATGTGCTGTGGTTAATGCCAGCTGAGTCTCTTTTGCAATAAACGCCTGGGACTGGCAGGAGAGAGACCTTGTCTTAGTTTCCCTATCTGTGAAATGGGGTTGTAAAAAATAATAACTACCTCTCACCGGAAAAGTGCTATGAATTAATTAATCTTGGAACTGTTTTCTACTAAGTGGCCATTTTGGCATGATCTATTATCAGGATGGTTTGATTTTATAATACAATGATAGAAGCTATTTAAAATGGCTACACATTTAAATGCCAAACGCTTGACACATAGCACAGTAAATTTCATCTCTTCAAGTTGAATCATTATGTGTGACATTTGTACAGAAGTGCAAACAATAAATGGTCAAATCAGTCTTGGATTTAAAAGTCTAATTACTGAAAAATATAAATAAATAAATGCAAAGTACTTAGAACAGGTCCTTACACTGTGAGCATTATATAAGGATTTGCTAGTATTATTAGAAGCTACTTATAATTTTAAATTAAAATTCTCTACAGTCAAATGTGTATCTGTATATGAAATAAATCAAGCAAGCTTAATGCCTATATATATATTCTTTTCTTAAACACTCTAGTTTCAAATAAAAAAAAAAGGTACATTATTTTTCAAGTATTATTAAAGCATAGAGTACTGTGGCTTCAGTACATTACAAACAGGAATTAAAGTTTTAAAAACACTTTTCTGGTCAGGGGCTAAGAATAAATATAAACACGTACATATATATATACATATATATAATTTGTTACAAAGATAGTGGAAGAATTATGTAAGCCCTATTTTGTAGTTCAGTGCTTTTCTACATAGAATTAATGTCATCCAAATAGTAAAAACATTATGCTAATAACTTCCTCTGCATTTTTCATGAGTGTTGCCTAATCCCTTTATTATCCCCTCATTTTGTTTAGTTCCCACTTTGGACCACCTGGAAGTAGAAAGCACCAGCCATTCTCCTGTACTGTGATAATGTATCTTTCAAACAGCAGAATGACATATGTGTTAAGGTCAGTCCTCTGACTAACACAGCACATCAACGATTTCTGACTAGGGCCCACTGAATACAGCAGTTTTCTCAAGTTGCCAGAAATCCAAACGAAAGCAATCACAGAGCTTTTCGTTGTTCATCAAAAAAGGAAATCCCTAATGTGTTAACTATTTCAGAAGCATTAAATTGTACTTTTACACGAACCATAAATAATGATGTATGACTGCTCAGTATGACTGCTGAGGTCTGTTTTGCAATCCTTGGGTTTTCTAGATCATGTTAGAAACAATTTTATATGAGAACATCTCTACCCTCCCTTCTCCCCACTCCTCCATCTCAAGTTCTGCAGTGAATATAAATTTTAACAGCCAGTACATCCATATGGATACCACATCCCAGGAGGGTGACAAGGCCTTTATAACAAAGCACGCTTTCTCTGTCACACTCTTCTTGGAAGTCAAGGAATCTGTGTGTTTTCCCAAGGCAGTTGTTTGGGAGGGCACTGAGAAAGGAACTCCAAGTAAACAGTAGAAAACTCAGCACTGTAGGGCCCTAAGAGGTTCCTTCGCAACAGACCACCGCTATTCAGTTGTATTCCTCAGAGGCAACCTGGTTCACTGCCACTCAAATACTCACATTTAGGTGAAACAAGCCAATAATGAGATGCGATTCAGCCCTGGAGCAGAGGGAAGACACTGAAAGGTCCTCTGCTTTAGGGATTTTATGTCAAGGTGAAAAAGAGGGAAAAGTTCTAAGCACTCACCGGGCTTATGTTCAGCAGATGAACTTTTGCTCCTGAAAAAGCAACACATATGAGCATACAAGACAAACACAACACCCCCCCTCCAAGCTGTGCTCTTTCCTCCCAGGTTTGCACAGGGATGCAGTTATGCAGTGGGGATGCCCCTTCTGCAAAGGTGAACAAGGCTTGCTTTTTCCGAGTAAGCACTGATGAGTTTGCAGTGGTCCTTTCATGTCCTTTTACATGGTCACCCCAAAGAGCAAAGGCATTCTTTGTGAGCAACAGACAAATTTTGAGCTGCTGTCTGTGTACCTGGAACACAGAAAAGGCTACCTAATTGGCCTGCTCCCTCCCAATTTACCATGTTCTAATCAGCAGCACTCAAGAGCTCCGGGACAACAGCTACAGGCACAAAGTCAAGTGCTGAATTCCTGCATCCAAATATACTAATGATAGCCATTGCTCCTTTTTGTTGTTGTTGCTAATTTTCTAGACTATTGCCTCAATTCTAAACTTCGTTTTAGTGAATAGCTCAGTGGGTAATACCAGTGATTAGAGAAGAGCATTATCTTCATTGTTATGGCCCTGTTTTCTGAGAAATGTGTGTTCTCCTAGCTGGAGGAGGGTCCAGCTGATCTCGGAATATTTTCATGTCAACAAGAAAAGACTGCCATAGCTTCTGACTCCAAAAAACAAAAGGCTGCTGTTGCTGCTAGCTACTGGGTTTGCTCCAGCTCAGGTAAGCAAGCAAGGATGGTACTGGACCCAGACAAAAGCCAGCTAGGGAGAGACTTGGCATAGTATCATCTGCAGGAACCGCCTTTCCCTGAGGCTCCCTCCTCTTTCCACCTCTGTGTCTCCAGTTGCAGCCTCTCATCTTCACTATCTTCTCAGGATTAACTCTTGGGCATGATTCAAAGATGCTAAGACTGGGAGACTAGCCCAAGGTCACACACCTTGAGGCAGAGCAAAGGGTAGGATCAGTTCCTCTGATTCTCCCCTCAGGGCTCTTTCTATTACATCATCAGATCCCTTCTTGGTTTTCTTTCTCCATTTCAACTCCATGCACGTAGGTACTGGAAGTTAAATGGACAGAAAAAACAGGCAAATACAGGGAAGCATTCCCCCTTTGTAAGCTTATCCCCTCTGGTTAGCTGACTTTGTCTTAGAATTCTTTTTCATAGAACTTAAAAATTTAGAAGAGAGAAAGTAAAGATCCTCTCTAACTATGGATTTTGCCAAAACAGGAAAGTGTAAATACCATTCTTTCCATACAGAAATATCAAGTAGTAGGTGAAATGGATAAAAGTAGAACAGTCTAAATTTAAATCTCCTTCATTTCTATCCATTGGCTTATTCATAATCATAAAACAATGGTTATAATGTGTATTCACACTGAAGCAATGGCTACATAAATCTGAGAACTGAAGGAAGCTTAAATGCCATCTGGTTCAAATCTCTATTTTACTAGTACTTTAGAAATAGAGAATTTTAGAACCAGAAGGCACTTAGAAATCACCTAGTCTCACTTACTCATTTTACAGTTGAGCAAACTAAGATCTGGAGTTCAAATAATTTCCCAAATTACTACTACTTAGTATCCAGGTTAATAAAAGAAATCAGTCTCCTAATACCCAAGCCAAAGGGGCAGCCTAGAAAAATAGTAAAATGTAGCCAACGGACAAAGACAGGTAATAAAGAACAGTCTTCCTTTAGATGGCACACATTATTATTTTAAAGAAAGAACCATGAGCCTCAACTATGAGAAAATCACTCCCCCACCTCTTTTTTCTATAGAGAAAGAAATAGGTAGAGATGGGATCATGACAATTCTCTTAAACTCCCAGCCCCTGTAAATAGTTTTTAGTATACTCGTAATTAAGTGAAAAGGCAAACACATCTTGCTGCATCTATAAATCAGAAAGGCTACAGTCAATGGTTTTTACAAAACAGAGCCTATAAAAAACCAACCCTGAGAGTAGCATATATTATAAAAGTATCTTGGTGTTCCCTCAATTTGTTTTGTAAATTGTTCTGGCTACACATATGACTAAAACCAAGAACAGTCTCTTGCAGCTGCTCATGATTTATCTGCTAGAAAGAAAGATAAAAGATCACTCCTCAGAGATTTATATCCAAATGTCTTGCCCTAATTTACAAAAGGGAACATTAAGATAATCCAGAAAAGAAAAAATAAAAGTCCCAAACTAGCATAATGAAAAAAAAAGTCACTGCACGTTGCCTGGTAAAGACAACAAAGACACCCCACAGAAACGAATGCATGGTCTCACTCAGAAAAGCAAGTGCGAGAACATTAGGGATGGGAAACTGACCAAGTCTCTTTGTCCAAAATAAAATAAAATAAAACAAAATAATTCCTTAGAATCATAGAAGGAGAACTTAGAAAGCAAGAATGTAGAAACATGAAACTGAGTCAGCGATAATGATAATATTTCCATTTTCCATTTGTATTTTCTACTCTAATAATCTCATTCATTTGCACTTTAAAAGAAAAACCTTCAAAAACGTAGCACCTCTTATACCCACATATCACCTTTGTCTTCACATATTCCTGGATTGATGTGTGTTAAGTATAGTCTATAATTAAGATATTAGCCTATTAATATAGATATTAGTCTATCATGGGAGTCACCAAATCGACAGATGTAGATTTAGGAAAACTTGGTCTCTGTGCTTGGTTCATTAGGCATCATTTAACTGCAATAAGTCAGTTTTTCTCTCGCTTGTAAAAGTAGGCCAGCAGGCACTCTCTTCTGAGGAACAGTAAATTCAAACTGTACATATAGTAAGCTACCATGCTGGTATAAAGACACATATAAAATTTCATTTAGTCCATAAAGCCATCATGTGAGAAAAATCTTTATAACTTTTATTATCATCACACAGATTACAAAAAACAAAAGTCCCCAAAAGTTTAACAAACATTTGCCTAAGGTCATTTGTCTCATGAGTAGTACAACAGGAATTAGAATCTAAGTCTTCAGAAGCTAGAGCCTAGAATCCTTCCATCAACCATATTGTAGGTGTTTCTCAGACATGGAAAGCGAAGGCCACACGTAGTGGGATTTGCCAATCCATGTAAAAAACCTCCAATATCCAGACTTGCTATTTGAGTGGGAAACTTTTATGTGATTTATGGTGATAGAAACATTTCCATCACCTATTATTAAAGAACAAATGTGACCCAGAATTTGCTCTCTTCAAATCAGCGGTTTGATGTAAATAAAATTTAGCAATTTTAATTGGTTTGGCCCAGGCTTTCAGATTTCCATATGGTTATTTTCCTTGTTTTATGTTAAATGTAATCAACTTAGCACTTAGGTTTTAAAGTCTTGGCAGAATGTATCAATTAAAAGCTACATAAATTAGAATTATTCAAAGCATACATTCCAAATTGAGTGATCTTAAGGACAAGACTAAAAAAATGCTCTTTTCATAAATATGTTAATTTTCTTCTACAAAGTAAACTTGCATCGTCACCCACATGACAAACTTCATGCAGACATAAAAGAGAGATTTTCTTTGGAGTAGTGAAAACTAGCATTCTATTTGCTTATTCTCTGAGAGTTAGTATGCCTAAAATGGCCTTTTTACATTGTTTGCAAGATCAATGTTTCTTATCTCAGTATTTCTGAAATTGACAGCAGTTATGACACTTCTTACAAACCATCCCCAAACTAAAACGTAAGCAGAACACTGATAAATGTAACACCAGGTACATTAAGCTGATGGTACTTTTAACCAAATCTTAATCAGTGTTGCAAAATATGGTGCCTTGATTGTAGTCTAAAATGGTGTATCAGAATATTATGTTTAAAAAATAGTTACACATTGAAAGAGACATTTTTCTAAGCCCAAGCCACAATTACCTCTAGAAACTGTAAAACCACACAATCTGAATAAAATAAAATCAAACAGAAATCTGAAAAACTCAAAAGACATTCATTTCTGTAGAACTGTGATTAAATGTATTGTCACAATTGCTCCTCATGGCTATTGCCTGTGTCATTATATTCAAAATACTGAAGTGAACCACACATGCTAAATGAATGAATCATTCATCAAACCCCAAGTGGTTGTTGATGGAATTTTCACACTTATTTAGCTTGACTGAAAGGCCAGAATACCTGGAGCCTCCATGATTCTTGCAGAGCTGCGTGATTCAAATTAAAGTCCATTTTAAAATATTAAGTTTTTTTTATATGTAGGAGAGTACAGAACCAGCTGCTTTATAATAGAACCATGGTATTGATGCCATGTTTATAAATGACTATTTAGTAAATATTAATACATACTCTTCCCTGGTGAGGATAACATTAGATTCAGAACAATCGATCCTACTTCTTAGTTTACAATTTACGTAGGCTACTTTCTATCCATGCAGCATTGCACAGAAAATGTCTTTTTAACTTTGGATTAGAAAATTTAACAATATGAAAGAAGATTTAATCCCCGCCCCCCATGTCTGCAGATTATTTTATTGATTTTGGGCTATTTCCAGTGTCCCCATTTTCAGTGACTGTGGAATTGCTAGAAGTATTCTTAAAGAAAACCTTGAAGGTCATTAGATCCTAGGCAATGAATGCCTTCATTCAACAAGGGCACTGCCCTCCTTTGCCTGCAAGGCGTTTAACATCAGTAAGTTCCCCCAAAGGGCCTGCACTTTAACTTGTGTGATGTGTGACCGAACAGGTCACATATCTAAAATACTTAGCTTTCTCAAATGTCTCTGGTCGGCAGCACTGAGTCACTTAATGCCACAGCCACAATGTTTCAGACTAGATTGACCTCTTTCTAGTTTTCAATGGAATTATTCCATGTAATCCGATTTACACAGCCATTTAATCAAAGCGAGAAAGGAGATTACAGAGCTCACATTTGTTTTGCAAAGCAAGGGTGCAACGATCTTCAATCCTACTGCCTCTCAGAGTGTCTTGATAGTACATCCCCTGGCTTTGGAGTGTTGGACATTAACCTTATCTGTCTCTTGTGTTCTTCTTTAAATAGGAAGGTTTAGGCTCTTTTCCTGAACTAGGAGGTAGCAGCTTCTTCCCCCAGATCTCACCACTACCATTCATGGGAGCAGATGCTACTACAAAAAGGAATAGGTCTCTACCCTTCTTGTAATTCCGCAGAAAGCTCGTCTAAATCAAGAGATTACAATAAAACTTTTCTTTTGCAAGCATCTGTAACATTTGCATTTCGACAGCACTCTGTGGTGATTCCAGGTGTGGCGCTCAATGCCTTGCCTGAAAGCTAACCAGCTTGCAAGAGAGGGGAGAGGCACATCGCTTCTTTTCTCTTAGAGAGTGCTCTAGAGACTACGTAAGCCTCTTTCAGCCAGGCAATGTCCCTTTTCCCTGCCTTTTACCACATGGATACAAGGGGCTAGAGTCTTGCAACTTTCTTCCCAACGTGTACATTTGCAGGCCTAGATATCTGTTTAAAACATGATGCTAAGCAGGCCATTTGATAAAGCATTTTGAGCACATTGATGCCTTCAACCTAAACCAACGATGTGTACAAACACCCCGATTTCCTTTTTCCCCACCATTTCCACCCCTTCCACACATTTCAGGAACTGCAATCTCCGACAGAACCTCTGGGGGGTGAAAGGGCAACCCTTACCCAACCCGCGGCAGACAACACATAACAATTTCTAAGGGGGAGAAGTGAGAGGAGGTAAGAATCAACAATGGTGAAGAGAACTGTGGATAGGGGGCACCGTGGCGGCCCTTTCTAAAGGACGAACCAGGTATTTTCTTAAAAAAAAAAAAAAAAACACCACTAAAAAAAATCTAATTGTCCCCCGGGGCAGCGCTTTACCCACAGTGCTTTATGTATAAAGCAGAATTTAGCAGCACTAGGAATTATCTCAATCACTATCATTTAGAGGTGCCTATTTTATAAAGAGCCTTTATCCCTGCTGAAATGGGAAAAGGTGCATGCATTGTGGAGGTACTACAGCTCTTTAGAACCCATACAGAGCCGCAAACTAGGCAGACACCGCCGAGAGCCAAGTTTCCCGGGCGGGCCGGGCAGGTTCCCGCCCCGCCGAGAGCTGCCGCTTAGGAGCTCCCCGTTGGCTTCGCTCCCCCGGCTGCACCCGCGTCCGTGCCGCTCCCGGTGACCGGCGCCCACCTCGGGGCTACGCAAATAAATCTGAGAGAGAGAGCCAGCGAGGGTGGCGCGTGGGGTGCTGTTTCATAATCTCCCAGAATCCACGGGAAAACCGTCTCCTATGCAAAGACATGCTTTCCCGTGATAACTTAAAATTCCACGGCCCAAAAGCCAATCTTTCCACCAGACGGGAATTGCGGTTTCCGACTGACAGCTCAAAACTTAACTGCGGAATCTCCAAACTTGACACCGGCTCCCTCTCAGCACTCCCAATCCTTTTCTCCCTGGCTCAGCGGGCTCGGGATCGTACACCACGCCGGCCTCCCCCTCACCCTCTTGGCTCACCCGGCAGGTACGGCCCTGCACGCCCCAGCTGCAGGTCCCAAGGCGCGCCGGCTTCCCCGGGGCACCGGACACGATTTTTCTTGGCGAGCCTGGGAGCTCCCGGGCGCGCCCTACTCACTTGTGTCTTCTTCATAAGGAAAGGCAGCGCTGCGATCCAGCACAAGCAGTGGTGTGGCGACTCCGTTTAGCTGTTCTGGAGCTCCAGCATATTGCACGAACAGCGGCGGCAGATAGTCCACGCATTGGGTAGCCCGAGC
This sequence comes from Macaca fascicularis, assembly GCF_037993035.2. Lineage (NCBI taxonomy): Eukaryota > Metazoa > Chordata > Mammalia > Primates > Cercopithecidae > Macaca > Macaca fascicularis. The sequence continues at coordinate 95,517,379 of NC_088385.1, forward strand.
GCAGCGCCCTCTCCACTGTCCGTGCTTCTTGCGGCGCTTCTAGTCTCGGCGCGAGGCGGCGAGCGAAGCCCGGCTGCTGAGCCGCCGGCGCTTTTATACAGTTCCCTCCCGCCTGCTCCGGACACGCCTCCTTCCCTTCCGGAGCCCCGGGTAGGCGAGAAGCAGGCAAGGGCGCGGAGGGAAGAATCGGGAAGGCGGCCAGAGCACGGTAAATGGCCCAGAAGTTGGGCAGATTAGGCCAACCTCGTCCCCTCGCCTGGGGGCCCCGGACCTGCACCGGCGGGAGGCCGCGAAGGCGCGGGGACGCAGAGGTCGAAGCTTGGTACCCTGCAGCTACTGCTCGCGACGAGTCCCAGCTCACCCTCCCGGATCCGACGGGGCTCACCTGGCACGCCTGGGGACAGACGAAATAACCTCGTGCGCCAGAGAGGGCTCGGAGCTCCCTCTTTTATAGAGTCGGAGAGGGAGAGGAGTCGGGGAGCTTCAGAGCAAAGAATTCACCCTGCCTGCCTTAGAGAAATAAAGTTTAATTGTGATCTGTAGTTAGGCCATTGTCCTATCACCTCTATTTTTTTTAAAAAAAAAACAATTACTTTAGTGAATGAATATTTAATAATTACAAGAATTGTCGACTCAAGGTTAAGTTTTGCGAGGGGAGATGCTTCATTCGGAATGGTTTGTTACTATGTCTTTGGAAATTAAGATTGAAAGAGAAGCGATAGATTATTAAACTACAGGTCACCAACACAGCAAAGCTTTGAAAGTTGTACTTTTTTGAACGGAAAGATAATGCCACCACAGTAATAATAGCTAACATCATTATGTGATGCACTTATTCATGTACCAGGTGCCAGACTAAGAACTTCGCATAGATTATCTCATTAAATTCTTTCATCAAATCTATTAGTATAGATCTTATTATTTTATTCCCATTTTATGGACGATTAAATACAAGGTTAATTTTCTTGACCAACCATATCTAGTTAATGGCAGAGCTCTAATTTAAACCTGGAGCTCCAGCTGTACAGTCTTAAAAAATACTTAAAACAAATATTTTATTGATTTTCCAAAATGTGTCTGTTTTTGTTTGTATAACTGGAGAACATTCCAAAGCATGTCATTAATTTTTTAAAAGAAAATATTAGCTGAACATTAACATCAGTGATCTTTAAAAGAAGGAATGATGTATGAGTTTAGGAATTAGTTATTTTAATAATAGAGTAGGATTCCAAATTTGCTTTAATTAGTGCAGGTGCATTTGTTAAACACGAATATGCCAAACCTGTAATCAGGGCGAAGCGTATTTATTTCACTCCGGATGTGCTGACCTCTGTGATTTCCCCAAATGTGGGAAACTTGACTGCATAATTTAGTGGGGGACTGCGTTCTCACTTTCGCAGGTTAGAAAAAAAATATATATACAGCACATCAATCATGATTCCAAGTTGATAGTTGCTTAGAAAGATTTTTATACATTAGGTACTCTTAGTACAAATATATCAAATATCAAAATGAGCTGCTTAATTTGGATACTGAAGGCATTGCAAATGATTGTTTTCTTTCTCTTTAAGATTTTTTTTTATTTTGTATTTTTTAGATGGAGTCTCTCTCTGTCTCCCAGGCTGAAGTGCAATGACGCAATCTCGGCTCACTGCAACCTTTGCCTCCGGGGTTCAAGTGATTCTCCGCCTTAGCCTCTCAAGTAGCTGGGATGACAGGCGCCCACCACCACGCCCAGGTAATTTTTTTGTAATTGTTTTTAGTAGAGATGGGGTTTCACAATGTTGGCCAGGCTGGTCTCGAACTCCTGACCTCAGGTGATCCGCCTGCCTCGGCCTTCCAAAATGCTGGGATTACAGGCATGAGTCACCGCGCCTGGCCTCTTTAAGATTATTTTAAAGTGTAGCATTTTATTTTTTCTGCAGCTTTATTAAGTTATATTTGACAAAAATAGTATCTATTTACCATGTACAATGTGATGTTCTGCTTATGTATACATTGTGAAATTATTAAATCAGGCCAAATAACATATCCATCACCTCACATACTCATCATTTTTGGGAGATGAGAATATTTAACATCTACTCTTTGTAGTTTTGAAGTACCTCAGTATATTCAGGGGATTGATTCCTGGACCTTTCAGGTATACCAAAATCTGCATATATTCAAGACCCACAGTCAGCCCTGCAGAACCTGCCGACACAAAAGTCAGCCCTGCTTATACATGGGTTTTACCTCTCTAGAATCCTGTATTTTCTATCTGAGTTTGAAAAAAAAAAATTGCATATAAGTAGGCCACACAATTCAAACCTGTGTTGTTCAAGGGTTAACTGTATACAGTACATTAACTGTAGTTATCATTGCTGTACAATAAATCTCCAAAACTTACTCATCCTGTCTAACTAAAACCGTGTACCCTTTTACCACCATTTTCCCCCCAAGGAAAAAAAAAAATTAGTGTCAATATAAACTCACTTTAATGTATAACATTAAGTAAATAACAAGTAGTACTAAAGGAGGACAGATATGACAAAAATAATCAAAATCGTATGAGAGTTACTGAAGCCTGTGAATCGTAGATCTAACCATACGGCTTTTATGAGACCAATAAGAAGGAATGGACTGATTCGTTGGACCAGGTTTAAAGAAACCAGGCAGTGTTCCTAACAGAAATTCAGTTCAATTTCTTTTCATTCAGCTCAGTAATACATGCTACGTTCATCTCCTGCAATGCATTCTCATTCTCCTCTCTATTCCTCCCTCTTTCCGTTCTTTTCCCTCTCAGTTCTCTCTGTCTCCTCCCACCTCCACCATTCCCTAGTTCTAGCTTCATTGATATCACTGACTTTCTCATCCAGAACAGAAGTATCTTCTGCTTCCCTCATACTGCTGCATTACAATTTTGTTGTGTAGTAATGTTACTTGAAATTAAATCAAGAGAATGTCAAAGCAAATATCCAAGAGATTAGAAAGAGCTAATATGCAAATGAAAGATTTTGGGTAGGCTTATATGGAAGTCGCAAATGGGTCAGAATGACTGAGATCTCTCCTTAAGACTGGCTTTTGATAGGGGATGCAGGCCAGCATTCAGTTGATTGGCAGAAGAAAAACCAAGGAGTTACTTTAAACTGAACAAGAGGCAGGGCTATGTTCCAGGTAGATAGGAGGCATGGGGTATGTTTTCTTATGGAAATAGCAGGCTACCATTGTACAGCTCAGGGAGTTCAACATTTAACGCACTGGGTAGAAAGGTATTTCATAATTATCTAATTTTTGCTTGAATACTTTCAATACTCTTTGTCAGTCATGCTATTATTGATTAATCCAATTTTGAAAAGCTTTTTTCCTGAGCTTTATCATTTTTGTTGTTAAGAGGCAGGTGTAATTTACCAAATAAGTCTTATCTTGCTTTGTGCATATGAAATATCTCTTGTTCATTCACTATTTTGTGGATATCATCTTTTAGACACACATATTGTTGTCAATATTTTTCTTTTAAAAAATGGCTCTCACAAACTGAAACTTATTGCCTGACCAAGCCAGACCAGAGGCAGGCTCTCTGTATCTGTCTTTGGGTGACTGGAGGAGGGGGAAAAGGAGAAGAATGCTCTCTTTGATTATGAAATTTCCTCTGCTGAAAGCTCTTTGGTGGCTTGCCATTGCTCTTGGAATAAAGAAGTTAGCACCTTACCAAAGCCTTCAGGGCCTCCAGGATCTTGCCTCTCCCTCCCTCTCCAAGGTCAATTCATTACGTGATCCCCTTTTTCCAGGGTCAAGGCTCTTCTGTCCTCATAATTCTCACCTCAGACCATTTGCAAATACCCTTCTTTCTGCCTCCATTTGGACCACTTTGTTTCACCCTATCATTGCGCCTAGTAAGTACGCACTTGTCATTTAGGTCTCAACTCAGTATTCCCTATGTTTCCTTCCTCAGGGAGGCTTTCGCTGATCTCTTTGCTTTGGTCAATTCTCCTCTTATAAAGTCAAGCATGAACTACCTATTTTTTACAAAACAACTGTAGTTTTATATTTGTTTGACTATTTGGTTAAAGTCATTATGACTGCCCTTGCTCATTATTTTATTGTCAATATCTTTCACAGGGAAAAGAACAGAGTGAATCCCTTAAATATTGGTCAATTAGGTTGCTGTTGCCACATATAAGCCAGGAATTGGTCTAAGTCCTTAGTTTATATTCTGTCAATAACTTCTTATGACAATCACGTAAGACAGGTAATTTTAAACTTTTCTACTTGATAAATAAGGAAACAGGATCAAGGAAGTACAGTGATTTGCTCAAGATCCCTTAGTTGATAAGTGGGAAAACCATTATCTAACCTAGACATATGGACTATGGTTAGAAATTTTTTTGGGGGGGGAGTGGAGGAGGACAGAGTCTCACTCTTGTTGCCCAGTCTGGAGTGCAATGGCATGATCTTGGCTCATGCAACCTCCACCTCCCAGGTTCAAGTGATTCTCCTGCCTCAGCCTCCCGAGTAGCTGGGATTACAGGCATGTGCCACCATGCCCAACTAATTTTTGTATTTTTAGTAGAGACGGGGTTTCTCCATGTTGATCAGACTGGTCTCGAACTCCTGACCTCAGGTGATCCGCCCACCTCGGCCTCCCAAAGTGCTGGGATTACATGCGTGAGCCACCGTGCCTAGCTTGGACTTTTTTTTTTTTTTTTAATTTGCTTAGCACACTTTTCTGTCATTCTTCTTCCATTATTAGTACTCATTTTCCTTAGAGAATTCAGACTATTCCGTATCTTTCAGGAGAGACTGTCATTCACATGGTTCTGTTTTCCCACCTCCCTCCACTATAGGAGATAGGCTTAGTTCCCTGATCTGTCCAGTCCTGATTGGTTGAGGAATGGGTACATCACATGAGGTGGGCCAATCAGAATCCACTGTGGGACTTTTCTGCTAGAGCTAATGGAGAAGGCTATTTCCTTCCTATGGAGTTTCCAAACTATAAGAATGTAAAGTTCTCTTTGCCTATGTGAAGACGTGTGATTTTACCAGCCTTGATAATGATGAAATACATAATAAGTTCACAGAGTATTCTTTGAATAATATATTTTTTTCTAGTATTCAGAAAACAACATCAGACTCATTTGTCTAGTTCAGGGTTGTTCTTGATTATGTAATAAGGATTAGCAGTATTGCCAAGGATAGTGTATTAGTTCATTTCCATTAATATAAAGAGATGCCTAAGACTGGGTAATTTTTAAAGAAAAGAGGTTTATTTGGTTCACAGTTCTGCAGGATGTACAGGAAGGATGGTGCTGACATTTGCTTCTGGTGAGGCCTTAGGAAGCTTACAATCCTGGAGGAGGGTAAAGCAGAAGCAGGTGTGTCAGGTGGCAGGAGACAGCACAACAGAGTGAGTGGGGGAGGAAGTCTCAGATCTTAAACAACCAGATCTTTCATGAACTAACTGAGCAAGAACTCACTCATTACCAAAGACATGGTGCTAAACTATTCATGGGGGGTCCACCCCCATGATCTAATCACCTCCTATCAGGTCCCACCTCCCACAATGGGAATTACATTTCAACATGAGATTTGGCGGGGGGGGATTATGAGAAATCGTACAGTTCTGCTTTCAGCCGCCCAAATCTCAGGTTCTTCTCTCATTTCTAAACACAAGCATGCTTTCACAATAGTCCCCCAAAGTGTAAACTCCTAAGTTCTAAGTCCCAAGTCCAAAGTCTCATCTGGAGATTAGTTCCTTCCACCTATCAGCCTATAAGATAAAAAATAAGTAATTTACTCCCAAGATGCAACAATAAATAATACAGGCATTGGGCATATGTTACCATTCCAACAGGGAGAAATTGGCCGAAAGAAAGGAGCTACAGGTCCAATGCAAGGCCCAGCAGAGCAGTAATTCAATCTGAAGGCTCCAAAATGATCTTCTTTGACTCCATGATCCACATCCATGGCACACTGGTGCAAGGACTCCCAAGGTCTTGGATAGTTCTGCCCCTGTAGCTTTGTGGGTGCAGCCCCTGTGCATGCTCTCGTGAGTTGGAGTTGAGTGCCTGAGGCTTTGCAGGTTCAGGATGCAAGCTGCTTGTAGATCTACCATTCTTGGATCTGGAGGATGGTGGCCTCTTTCCCACAGCTCCACTAGGCAGTGACCTAGTGGGGGATCTGTTTAGGGTCTTCAACCCTACATTTTTCCTCTACACTGCTCTAGTAAAGCCGTCCTGTGAGGGCTTCACCCTTGCAGCAGGCTTCTGCCTGGTCACACAGGCTTTCTTGCATGTTCTCTGAAATCTAGGAGGGAGCTGCCAAGCCTCCTTCACTCTTGCATTCCATGCACCTGAAGGCTTAACACCACATGAAAGCGACCAAGGCTTACAGTGGCTTATGGTCTCCAAAGCAGTGTCTGGGGCCCTTTGAGCCAAGTCCAGAGCCAGAGCAACCAGAATGTGGGAAGCAGTGACCTGAGGTTGCACAGGGCAGTCGGGCCCATGACTAGGCCTCCAAATCCATTTGTTTTTCTTAGGCTTCTGGGCTTATGATGGGAGGGACTTCCTCAGATACTTCTGAAATGACTTTGAGGCTTTTTTCTCAATAGCTTGGATATTAGCTCTTGGTTCCTTTTTAGTTAGGCTAATCTCTCTAGCAAATGGCCACTCCAAAGCCTGCTTGTGTTATCTCCTGAAAATGACTTTTCCTGTTCTATCACATGGACAAGCTGCAAAATTTCCAAACTTTTTTGGCTCTATTTCCCTTTTAAATATAAGTTCCAACTTTAAGTTCTTTCTTTGCTCCTGCATCTGAGTATAGATTGTTAGAAGCAGTCAGGCTACATCTTGAACACTTGCTGCTTGGAAATTTCTTCCACCATATATCCTAAGTCATGACTCTTCGATTCAACATTCTACAAATCTCTAGGGCATGAAGGCAAAGCAGCCAATTTCTTTGATAGGGCATAACATGGGTGACCTTCACTCCAGTTCCCAATAATTTCCTCATTTCCACCTGAGACTCCTTAGCCTGGCCTTCACTATTCATATTTCTATCAGTGTTTTGGTCACTACCATTTAACCACTCTCAAAGAAGTTCCATATTTTCCCTTATCTTCCCATCTTCTGAGTGCTCCAAATTCTTCCAACCTTTTTCTGTTACCAGTTCCAAAGCTACTTCCACATTTTCAAGTATCTTGATAGCAAAATCCCACTCCCTAGTAGAAATTTTCTGTGTTAGTCTGTGTTACTATAAGGGAATACCTGATACTAGGTAGCTTATATAAATAAAAAGAGGTTTAATTGGCTCAGAGTTCTGCAGAATGTACAGGAAATGTGGTACTGAAATCTGCTTCTTGTGAGGACTCAGGAAGCTTGCAATAATGGTGAAAGGTTAAGGGAAACAGATGTATCACATAGCAAGAGAGACCAACCAAGCAAGTAGAAGGAGCTCCCAGACTTTTAAACAGCCAGATCTTGCATGAATTAATTGAGCAAGAACTCACTCATCACCAAGGAGATGGTGCTAAACCATTCATTTGGGATCCATCAGATAATCCAATCACCTCCTACCAGACCCCACCTCCAACACTGGGAATCATAGTTCAACATGAGATTTACAAGGGACAAAACATCCAAACCATATCAGATAGCAAATACTTACATTGTTGGTGGTTGTCTTTTTTCCCCCTTAATACTATGCCTAAAAATTAGTTGTATGATCAATTTAAAAATCAACAGTAAATAATTACATTCCTGAAAAAAGTTGAGCTTGTATAATAACACATCTTAGAAATTTTTGTTTACCTCTCTTGTGAAACTCTAGAAATATTCATATTAACTCAGAATGTTCTGTTTAGTCTTATCAATAAACATTGATTACATATTAAATGGAATTTGTTTGACAAAAAATAAAAAAAGCATGAGTGTCCCTGGAGATAATTATTATATGGATAAGCAATTATACTCCATATGTATCAAATAATCAAGAAGCAAGCTCAGCTGCTCACTGCTTGTAACAAGAACAAAGTGCAGTGAAAGGAAAATTACTTTATTCCAGGGCTTGCAGTGAGGAAATGGCCAAGGCTAGTGCCTTAAAACCGTTTCAAACTTTAGGCTGGGGAGAGGGGCTTAAAAAGGGAACTTTGAATGGGAGGCATGCTTGAGTGGCACTGGGTACAAGGTCTGTGTGTCTTGTACCAGTGGCTATCTTGAGTTACGGTTAGCCTAGAGTGTGGGCTGGCATTATCTCAACAAGGTTGTTGACTAACTACCTTGAGGTAATCTCTGGAATTTTGTGTCTGGGTCTTCATGCTTGGTCTGTCTCAAAATTAGCTTCTGGAACTTCTAAGAAAGCACAACTTGTAAGTGTGCATGGGGTAAGTTTAACAAGTACACAGTTAGATAAATGTTCATAGTATCAAGGAAGTGTGTGGTGAGAGAGGGACATAGTGTTCCAAAGAAGACTTCAAGGCTATATTTTAAAACTAAGGAGAAAAAAAGAAGGTTTCTGCAGTATGCTTCAAGGTTACATGTGGAGCCTAGGGGGAAAGGAGAAAAAGGAAAGAAGAAAAAGACAATTCTCAAAAGAAGAGATACAACTTGCCAACAAACATATGAAAAATGTTCAATATCACTAATTAACGTGAAAATGAAAATTAAAGCCATGAGATACCACCTTTCTCCTGCAAGAATGGCCATAGCTAAAATAATCAAAACATAATAGATGTTGGTGTGGATATCATGAAAAGGGAACACTACACTGCCGGTGGAAGTGTAAAGTAGTACAACTGCTATGGAAAACACTATGGAGTTTCCTTAAAGAATGAAGAGCAAAATAACCATCTGATCCAGCAATCTCACTACTGGGTATCTACTCACAGGACATTTGCATATGCATGTTTATAGCAGCACAATTAGCAATTGCAAAAGTATGGAAGCAGCCTAAATGCCCATCAACCAATGAGTAGATAAAGAAAATGTGTTGTATGTACATCATGGAATACTGCTCAGGCCTAAAAAATGAAATAATGGCATTTGCAGCAACCTGGATAGAGTTGGAGACCGTTATTATAAGTGAAATAACTCAAGAATGGAAAACCAAGTATTGTATGTTCTCATTTACAAGTGGGGTCTAAGCTATGAGAGTGCAAAGCCATAGAATGATGTAATAAACTTTAGGGACTTGGAGACAAGAGTGGATGAGGGGTGAGAAATAAAAGACTACACATTGGGTACAGAGTACACTGCTCCAGGGTAGGTGCACCAAAATCTCAGAAATTACCACCAAAGAACTTACCCATGTAACCAAAAAACACTTATTCCCCTAAAACTTTTGAAATTAGAAAAGAAAAGAAAATGTTAATGTATTTTGAAGCTAAAATGCTCATTACAGTATTGGCTAACATGATCCAATGAGAAAACGAGATTACCAAGAACATCTAAAGGGATAAACTTATTTACATATTCTAGTAGCAACTTGAGGGAAAATAAATCCAGTGGATCTTAGAGATAGGATTTCTGGCATATTTCAAAAGTACAAATTCAGCTTTGCAGAGAGAACTTCAATTATTTATTCATTAATCCCCTTGCTCGGTAAATATTTGTTAATACTTCCAGATGACACTATTTCCTTCAAAGCACATGATTAATAATTAATATTTAAATAATAACCGACTTTCTCTAACTTACTATTTTAGTGTTTAATAATTTCCTCCAAAACATATTATTCATTTCCTTTGTCACTGCCCTACTTGAGAGCCTCCTGAATCTCACGTAAACTATTCACCAGTGGTCTTCCTATCCTTGGTCTTCTATTACTAAAGTCCATTTCAACATTGCTGTCAAAGTTACAGCTGCATGTGTAAAAATCTGGTCATGCCACTTTTCTGTCTATCATGGTATTTTTACCCTTCGTACCTAGAGAATAAAATCCAGGACTCCTTACAATTTGGCCACAATATTTATAGTTCTCTATGTTCAACTGTTATCCACTTCCTTCCAAATAACCATATTGAACTTCTCAACATTTTCTCCTTTTTTTTTTTTGTACAAATCTTTCATTGGACATATAGTTATCCATTTCTTTTGGGTAAATATATAAGAATGAGATGTCTAGGTTGCATATTATGTCTATATTTAATTTTTTTAGTATATTTTATGTTCTCGGGTACATGTGCACAACGTGCAGGTTTGTTACATATGTATACATGTGCCATGTTTGTGTGCTGCACCTATTAACTTGTCATTTACATTAGGTATATCTCCTAATGCTATCCCTCCCCAGTCTCCCCACCCCACAACAGGCCCCGGTGTATGATGTTCCCCTTCCTCTGTCCAAGTGTTCTCATTGTTCAATTCCCACCTATGAGTGAGAACATGTGGTGTTTGGTTTTCTGTTCTTGTGATAGTTTGCTGAGAATGATGGTTTCCAGCTGCATCCATGCGCTTACAAAGGATATGAACTCATCTTTTTTATGGCTGCATAGTATTCCATAGTGTATATGTGCCACATTTTCTTAATCCAGTCTGTCATTGAAGGACATATGGGTTGCTTCCAAGTCTTTACTATTGTGAATAGTGCCACAATAAACATACATGTGCATGTGCCTTTATAGCAGCATGATTTATAATCCTTTGGGTGTATATCCAGAAATGGGATGGCTAGGTCAAATGGTGTTTCTAGTTCAAGATCCTTGAGGATTCACCACACTGTCTTCAACAATGGTTGAACTAGTTTACAATCCCACCAACAGTGTAAAAGTGTTCCTATTTCTCCACATCCTCTCTAGCACCTCCATCATCTCAGCCCAAAATCTCCTTAAGCTGATAAGCAACTTCAGCAAAGTCTCAGGATACAAAATCAATGTGCACAAATCACAAGCATTCTTATACACCAATAATAGACAAACAGAGAGCCAAATCATGAGTGAACTCCCATTCACGATTGCTTCAAAGAGAATAAAATACCTAGGAATCCAACTTACAGGGGATGTGAAGGACCTCTTCAAGGAGAACTACAAACCACTGCTCAATGAAATAAAAGAGGACACAAACAGATGGAAGAACATTCCATGTTCATGGATAGGAAGAATCAGTTTCGTGAAAATGGCCATTCTGCCTAAGGTAATTTATAGATTCAATGCCATCCCCATTAAGCTACCAATGACTTTCTTCACAGAATTGGAAAAAACTACTTTAAAGTTCATATGGAACCAAAAAAAGCGCCCACATTGCCAAGACAATCCTAAGCCAAAAGAACAAAGCTGGAGACATCATGCTACCTGACTTCAAACTATACTACAAGGCAACAGTAACCAAAACAGCATGATACTGGTACCAAAACATATATACATATATAGACCAATGGAACACAACGGAGCCCTCAGAAATAATACCACACATCTACAACCATCTGATCTTTGACAAACCTGACAAAAACAAGAAATGGGGAAAGGATTCCCTATTTAATAAATGGTGCTGGGAAAACTGGCTAGCCATATGTAGAAAGCTGAAACTGGATCCCTTCCTTACACCTTATACAAAAATTAATTCAAAATGGATTAGAGACTTAAATGTTAAACCTAAAACCATAAAAACCCTAGAAGAAAACCTAGGCAATACCTTTCAGGACATAGGCATGGGCAAGGACTTCATGTTTAAAACACCAAAAGCAATGGCAACAAAAGCCAAAATTGACAAATGGGATCTAATTAAACTAAAGAGCTTCTGCACAGCAAAAGAAACTACCATCAGAGTGAACAGACAACCTACAGAATGGGAGAAAATTTTTGTGATCTACTCATCTGACAAAGGCCTTATATCTAGAACCTACAAAGAACTCAAACAAATTTACCAGAAAAAAAAACAACCCCATCAAAAAGTGGGCAAAGGATATGAACAGACACTTCTCAAAAGAAGACATTTATGCAGCCAACAGACACGTGAAAAAATGCTCATCATCACTTGCCATCAGATAAATGCAAATCAAAACCACAATGAGCTACCATCTCACACCAGTTAGAATGGCAATCATTAAAAATTCAGGAAACAACATTTTCTCTTTGACACCTTTGTGCCTCTGCTCACATTGTTCCTTTAACATGGAGTAGCTTTTCCTCCATTTTTTGCCTGAAATCTCCTATTCATCATTCAAAGCCTGGTTCAAATATCACTTTCTCTTTGAAGCAGAGTGGTTGCTCATTCCTTACAATCTTAGGTTTACTATTAACAGGAAAATTAATTTGTAGTACATGAGCCGCCACTCAGTGAAGGAGAGGCTGTTGCTCAAAATGTGTTGAGTGAAATAGTAAAACGAGTTGTAGAAATGTGATGGGAACATTCTAGAGAACATTTATCAAGTCTTGATAAAAGTCCTATATGTGTATTCTTTTTTTGCAATTAAAGGTTTTATTAATATAAATATTTGTGACTCAAAATTTAGAAACTAGAGAAAATTTAGAGATTTTTAGGAACTATGAGTTTGTGAGTTATTTCATGAACACAGGTTATAAAACTAAAAGAAAATTTTGCTAAAATGTAATTTACACAGTTAATCTGCAGGTGATGAAATTGAGGTTACAGAGGGGCTAATTTATGATAGAATGAGGAGTAGAACCCACATCTTCAGACTTGACTTATGCAAAACCTTCTGGTTAGTCCGGAAGCAGTACTTCCAAGGAATCAAGATCAAAGAGTAAATATTCTAGTGCTGTTTATAGTAGAGTGACTCATTGTTAAGGAGGCAATGATTTTAAGATTATTCAGAAAGGAATTTCTAGAGAAAAAGAAAAGGTAGAATTGATTTTCTAAGTGATGTGTATTTCTATAAATATACTTTTTTATATTCTATATTCCCAGAATATAGGAGGCTGTTGAATGCATACATTTTAGATGCTCAAATATAATGTAATACAACAATTTTAATAAATTTTACCATAGGTCCCTCTTCTTCATAAACACTTAAAAATCTATCATATAACTGTACATTTTGCATCATTTTAGTTTGTGACTTTTTCTATGTCTAATAACCTTTATTTGTACTAGATAAATTAGTTTGGGTTGGTGGTTTTGGTAGCAATGTTATTCTTTTTGGTTATTTGATTTTTAAAAAGATTTGTGGCTTCACCTGTGGCAATGTTGTTTTTCATATTCTACTTTTGAAACATGTGTCTTCTAGTGAATCATTTTAATGAGAAGTTCCTGGAGTATGGCTTATTTCTTAATTTACAAGTTTGTTTTGCATCACTCTTGGAACGACAAAGTTAATAAAGGGTGAGGTATATAGACAAAAGTAATGTTTTGGAAAGTTCTGTCACAAGATGCAATGCAACTCCCATGGTGTCTTTTCCTATGAAAACTATAAACAGGGAATACTGAGAAGCTATCAGACATTAGGGACTTTCTTTCTTCTTTCTGCCTTTTTGGGGGTTGGGGTGGATAAGGAATGAATTTGACATTAAGGCAACTAGGGAACAGATAACTTTTACCATTTTGGGTTCCACAGTCCGAAACAGGCATTGTAATATTTCTTTTCTTTTCTTTTTTTTTTTGGGGGGGGTGATGTACAACTTAGACAAGTTGTAGATTTTTCGTGTCTCCTTTCAACGTCATCAGACCACTTATCAAGTTTGCATAAAATACATTTGTTAACAGTGTACATTGTTGTCTGAGTTTTCTCTCAGCTAGAAACTGACTGTTTGCAATGGCCCCCATCTTCACAGGTTATGGGGATCTTAATCAGTTTTCAACCTATTTTCCAGAGGCCTTGAGGGTAGAGATGGCTTTTGGAATTTAGATATCCAAACTTAGACTGGTTAGTAAGCCCCAGGCATTGTCATCCTTGGCCACATACACTACTCGCCCTCACCTACCTGTTTTTTTTTTTTTTTTTTTTTTTTGTTGGCAAATGCCAGACACTAACTTTCTTATTCTGAAAACTATACCCAAGGTGAGGCACAGGTTAAACAAGATGTTCATTGTCATAACCTCTGAATTTTTAAATATGTTTCCTTTATAGTTTATTTAAAAATGCATTCTTCGCCAGGCACAGTGGCTCATGCCTCTAATCCCAGCACTTTGGGAGGCCGAGGCAGGTGGATCATGAGGTCAGGAGATCGAGACCATCCTGGCTAACATGGTGAAACCCCATCTCTACTAAAAATACAAAAAAAAAAAAAAAAAAAAAATCAACCGGGTATGGTGGCATGCACCTGTAGTCCCAGCTTCTTGGGAGGCTGAGGCAGGAGAATTGCTTGAACCTGGGAGGCGGAGGTTGCAGTGAGCCGAGACTGTGCCACTGCACTATAGCCTTGGTGACAGAGCAAGACTCCATCTAAAAAAAAAAAAAAAAAAGCAAAAATGCATTCTTAAATTGGATTGATTAATGTCATGATAGCTTTCATTTACCTTAAAATATGCAGTGTGGTATTGTGTGTTTGCTATTTGAGTGAGGCCTACATCCCACATGCTAAGAGCATTCTATTCAAGAATTTCAGTCCACAGCTGACAAGCAGGCTTTCTAATGAGAGTTCCATGCTTGATATGGTTTGACTGTGTTCCCACCAAAATCTCATCTTGAATTGTAGTCCCCATAATCCTCACGTGTTGTGGGAGGGACCCAATGGGAGGTAATAGAGCCATGGGGTCAGTTACCCCCATGCTGCTATTATCGTGATAGTGAGTGACTTCTCATGAGATCTGATGGTTTTATTAGGGGCTTTTTCCTGTTGCTGGGCACTTTTCCTTGCTGCCATGGTGTGAAGAATGACATGTTTGCTTTCCCTTCCACCATGATTGTAAGTTTCCTGAAGCCTCCCAGCCATGCTGAACTGTGAGTCAATTAAACCTCTTTCCTTTATAAATTGCCAGTCTCGGGTACGTCTTTATTAGCAGCATAAGAACGTATTAATACAATGCTTTAGCAGGTACTAATGCAAGCACTTATATTACCCATATGTAGCTTATCCATAGATGTTGGAAATATATTCAAAATAAGAATGTTATTAATAGATATTATTCATGAATAGCATGCTATATGGGAAAATGGTTTTTTAGAGGTGAAAATAGTGACTGACTGATCAGCATCATTAATGTAAAAAGAGAGCTCTAATTGGTAAGATTAAAGTTCTTAAGAATATGTGGATTGGTTAAACTTCTTTTAGAGACATAAACATGACCAGGGTATAAGAATCCAGGGAGGCCTGAAGCTTGTAGCAATAAAAGTGATGCTAAGGACGTGAGCCCTAAACAAACTGGTTCTAGCCATTGACTGAGAGAAACTCTAAGGATATGTTTGCGTTGAGTGAATTTTTCACTTCAGATGTTAAAGGGAGCACTTAACTGTACCAAGAACTGGGACTTACTCAAGCTTTAAATAATATTTTGTATGACCTGACTTGTGTCCACTTGTCAATGTATTGGTTAGTCATGTCTACATTTGTGAGAGAATTTGATCTATGATTTGCTTTCTCTATGGTCTGGTAGCCAAATAATATACTGTAAATAACCTAAGAATTATGCATAGTAAATAGACTTAAGATCAGTTCATAATTGTTTAGGGAGCATTTACCAAGCACTAAGTACTTTCCATACATTGTTGAATCTTCAGCTTCCAATGTCTGCACCGAAAAGGTGTGCTCTACAGTAGTCCTCACAACACTGCTAAGAATGCTGTTGTTGTTTGTTTTGGTTTTGATTTTGGTAAGCTCACTGTGAATAATGTGGTGCTTATCGTTGTCATTATTTAGAGAAAGGGAAATAAGATGATCAAATCCATCTATGAGATGGGTAAAATTACCCTGTTTTGCAGATGAGGAAACTAAGTCACAAGGGTACTTAAGTGACTACTCTAGGTCACAGAGCTAGAAAGTGGCCAATTTGGGATTCAGTTGGTATTTGAGTGACTCTAAAAATCCATTCTTTTAACCATAATATTTTAGTGTATCCCTTAATAGTACTTTGTTGTTAAATGGGAACATTTATGGACTAGGAAGGCAGTTAAACATTTCTGATAATACAGCATAGTATTTACATTGCAGAGTTTCCTTATGTAGTCAAAAGGTAAAAAAGTAACTTGTCTCATCCTAGGGCATGCTGGATAGCTACCCAGACTACAGGATAATTAGACACCTTTCAAAGAAGTACTTACAGCGTGGAAAATGTCCTTAGGGACTTTGATTCAATGACTGATTTCATGACAATGAAGGGCTCCGAAAGCAGAACGAGGTTCCTTTATGTAGAGTAAAGGAAATAGTTAGGCTAGCACTGGACCTTTTTGGTGCAGACATTGGAAGCTGAAGATTATCTGTACTGATTTTCCCCCTAATCCCCGTTATTGGGTTACTGGTTACCGACCTTAGTATAACTTGAACAATATCGTCTCTGTAACCTTTGTGTTGGCTTATCTTGATCAACTATCAGTGCAAAGTGAGAAGCTGCCTTTCATCTGATTTCCAATGGTGTTAACTAGAAAAAGAGAAACTAAAAAGTTTGCGCTGAGCAGAAATAGGTAGTCAAGGTATTAAAGCACTAACAGTGAACCTAAAAAAGGTATTTGAAGAAAGAAGGATTCCTGGAGAGAAGGTTCACTAAAAAATAGCCTACACCGTAGGACATTGTGAACAAAGAGAGTTGGCTAAAATCTGGATTATTTGCTATGGTACAAAGTTTTTCTGTTTGAACTTCAATGAAAAGTTTTTCGTCAATTTATCCTTGCACTGAAACTTTCCTCTTAAATCTAATGCATCAAAGATCTAGCATTGTTAAGGAAGAAATCCTTGAACTCTAAGCAGGGCTGGAAAAAAAAAATAGATAATGGTACATAAATCTTCCTCTCTGGAAAAAATAAATAAATAAAGCCAGTTTGACTTTTGGAGACCAGTTAAATCAGTTAGAAGAAGAGAGAAAGAGCTTTCTAGCCAAGGAGGGAGGAGAAAGTGAACAAGGAAGTTGTAAAACACAATACGATTATTTTACAATGGCTTATTAAATGAAAGGAGGTAGCACTTTGCTTGTCTAACATAGATCGTTTCACACGGTGCCACAGTAGAAATAACATCAGCTTTGTGATACACAGACCTCAGTTTAAGGCCTGGCTCTACCACTTTCTACCTGGGAAATTCATGGCAGCTTCTTAACTCCCAGTACTTGCCTGACAGTAGTATTGGGGCCTCTGTGTGACAGTAACCTTCTGTTTGACTTTGGCCAACTTAACCCCTATGTCTCAGAGGCTTCGTCTCTTAAATGGAAATAGTAATGCTTCATTGTTCCATTCTAGAACATTTTTCTGCACATGGGGACAAAACATACAGAACTAATGTTCCTAGTGGTTTTTGTTCTCTCAAATGAGGATAACAATGAACTCCTATAGTAGTGGCATTTCGAAGATTAAGTCGTAATGTATTTAAGGTCCCTAATTCTTAAGCAGACAATAAATGCTACATAATAAGCATGCAGTAAATATTAGAGCTACATTATTAAATTCATGAAAGATCTATTGGTGGCATTAATTTAGTACTTACTTTTGTAGAGAAAAATATATGCCACAGCAGACAACATACAGGAATATCATCTCATATCTGAATTGTGCTTGTGATTTTTCAAAGCATAATCACATTTTAATGGATAAGGGCATGCATACATCATAATTCTCACCTTCCAGAAAAGGAGGATGAGATCCAAAGAACTTTAGTGATGTTAACCAGAGATGATGTAATTTTAAATAGGGAAGTCAGGGCTGGAATCTGAATACCTGAATCCTATCCTAGTGATCTTCCCATTACATCTTTTTCTTGTTTTTGTTTGTTTGTTTGTTTGTTTTGCTGTTCTATAGGTCTGGCATACTTTTCCAGAAATCCTGTGTTAGAGTAAACTATAAGAAGGAGAAATATGCGATCAAATGATATTTTGAAAATCTTATGAGTTTATGATGCGTTCTTATCCTGAATTTATTATTGCAATTTTTTTGAATGTGAAAAAAGATAAATTATCTGTTACATTCAGAGAGGAACAGAGAGAACACACTTGTGCTAAATTGAGTGAACTCGTGCCACTATCAGTTTTGAGTTTTGAACTAATTTCAGACCCATGAAAGTTGAAAATTAACAAAATGCTTTGCTTTTTTCAAAAAAAAACTGAAATTTTTAAAACTCACAAATCAAATTTATCCACTCTAAATAACTATGGAAAGATAAATATTTTGATCAACACAACAAATTGGAATAAAAAAAATTATTAAATTTTCTGTGAAACATGTCTATTTAGAATAGAGTAATTGGTTACTGACTCTATATTGTTTAAGAGTGTTGGGATTATAGAATTAAGCCTGAACTGACTTTGATTCCTCAATATAGTTTGTTTCACCTACCCAGTTAAATACCTTAATATTTGATAATTCTTTTTCTTTGCAATATCAAAATACTTTTAGAAAGTAACAGAAATTTACAGCATTGTGTAAATATAATATTTGTCTATTTTAGTTCAGTCCAGCTGAATTTCCATCATGAAGAGTCTGCAATGCCAGGCATGATGCTTTCCCCAGATAACTACAGTCTCTGCCTTTGAAGAATCCAATGTCTGAGCTTTATGCAATAAAAGCTCATAGTTGCTATCATTCATTGACCTCTTGCAATGTATGAGCTGCTCTGCCAAGAGTTTTGAACATGTTTTCTGATTTAATCCCATTGTCCAAGGTTTTGGAAACAGTGTTTTATTAGCCCAGTTTATAGATGAGGGAACAGTGGCTTAGAATAAGGAACTTATACTGAGATACTAACTTCATAAATGGTTTAATCTATCTGATATGGTTTGACTGTGTCTCCACCCAAATCTCAACTTGAATTGTATCTCTCAGAATTCCCACAGGTTGTTGAGAGGGACCCAGGTGGAGGTAATTGAATCATGGGGGCTGGTCTTTCCCATGCTATTCTTGTGATAGTGAGCAAGTCTCATGAGATCTGATGGGCTTATCAGGGGTTTCTGCTTTTGCTTCCTCGTTTTCTCATGCTGCCATGTAAGAAGTGCATTTCGCCTCCTGCCATGATTCTGAGGCCTCCCCAGCCATGTGAAACTGTAAGTCCAATTAAACCTCTTTTTCTCCCCAGTCTCAGGTATGTCTTTATCAGCAGCATGAAAACGGATATGTTTATATATGTTGATATGAACACATATCAACATATATAAACAAAATGCAAACAAAATTGCTTGCAGCTCTAAGTAGATATAAGTATACTTTTCCTTCTTCAGTGGGAACAAAGGTATCGTAATTGTTGTTTCTGCCTACAGGTTATGCTTCAACATTGGTTATGTGATAGTAGCATCACCGTTGTGCAGAGAAGGCAATGCATTAGTAATCATAGAGGGGTGCAAAAATCCATCATGGCTGGTAACTCAAATCTCAAATGCTCTGACCTTGACCCTATAGCCTTGATTTTTATTAAAAAAAAGATTATAACCAAAATTATACTTTAAGTTAAACTTTAGGTTTACTTAAAGGTCTTTAATTATTTTTAATGATTTAAGATCATTAAAGATCTTTAAATCAATCTAAAGTTTGTTAAAGATAATGAAACTTCTCATCTTAACTCTATCTTGTGCTTTTTCTAGGAAACCATAGTAATAAGAAATGCCTCGAATATACTCAGAACTGTATTTTATAAAGGGATCACAAACACACAGTGCCAGAAGACCTTAGACAAGAGTGTATGAAGGGCACAAAGGTAGGAGAGAAATTAGTGAAGACATAGTACTCGAAAAATAATAGACTTTCCCCTCTTGTATTTCAATTTTTGAGAGCGAAAACTTGTGACAGAATATTTAGAAACATATTAGAGATACATAATTTCGTCCTTATTTATTTATTTATTTATTTATTTTTTGAAACAGAGTCTTGCTCTGTCGCTCAGGCTGGAGTCCAATGGCCTGATCATGGCTCACTGCAACCTCTACATCCTGGTCTCAAATTATTCTCATGCCTCAACCTCCCAAGTAGCTGGGACTACAGGCATGTGCCACCATGTCTGGCTAACTTTTTATTTCTTTGTAGAGATAGAGTTTTGCCATGTTGTCCAGGCTGGTCTCAAGCTCCTGGACTCAAATGACCTACCTGCCTTAGCCTCCCAAAGTGCTGAGATTACAGGTGAAAGCCACCATGCTAGGCCTCATTCATGCATTTAAATAGTAAAGTAAGTGATTGTGTTCTAAATTTGCTAAGGCTTCTGTAACAAAGTAATGCAGACTGGGTGGCTTAAGTAACAGAAATTTATTTTCTCACATTCTGGAGGATGGTAGTCCAACATCAAAGTGCCAGCAGAGTGGTTTTGTCTTCCTTGGTTTGTAGATGGCCATCCTCTTGCTGCCTCATCACAGTGTGTCTGTGCACAGCTGGTGGCTCTCTGTGTATCTAAATTTCCACTTCTTATAAGAAAACCAGTCAGAATGGAATAAAGTCTTCCTCAGTGACCTCATTTTAACTCATTACCTCATGGCCTATCTCCAAATACAGTCACATTCTGAGTTACTGGGTGTTAGGGTTTAAAGATATGAATCTGGATGAGGGGACACAATTCATCCTATAGAAGTGACTTTAATTGCAAAGAGCGTAGTTTCTTTAAATCTAGAATCTAGTGCAACTTCTTCAAAATTTTCACTCTATATAAATTAACCATGATCTAATTTGCTAATGAAATGCATTTATTTATTAAAAATAACATTCCTGAATTAGCTTAAAAGGACAATATACACATATATGTGTACATATTTGAGTATATATAAATGCATACATACACTAAACATATATGTTAAGAGTGTTGGAGAGACAGCAAGGCAGGTATGGTTATAGCTACCTGTTATTCATCCACATATTTACAGCCAAAAGTATAGGTTTTATTTATTGACCAATTAGATGTGGCCAAATGAATAACCAAAATAGTACATTTTCATCATGCTGAAATCTTTCCTTTTAAAAATGCACTTGACTAAGTTTCTCTTTCAGATTATCCTACAATTTTATTTCTACATTCAACTTCATTTTTGGAAACATTTGAATAGACTAAAATAAATTATTTGCGGTTGTACTGTGAGTTCAAAGTAATCTCAAGTACGTTAATTAAGAGATCCCATTTTTGTGGATAGTGTTTTCCAAAAATGGCTATAACAATGTTCCCAGTCCGACAGACCCTTGTAACTTTCCAGCCAAGAGGTAGTTTATCGCTCCTCTAGACACA
This sequence comes from Macaca fascicularis, assembly GCF_037993035.2. NCBI lineage: Eukaryota > Metazoa > Chordata > Mammalia > Primates > Cercopithecidae > Macaca > Macaca fascicularis. The sequence goes on from NC_088385.1 coordinate 95,538,581, forward strand.
GTGTTTAAAACTTGATGGGCCTTTGTGAATGCTTGAACAAATAGAATGCAGCAGAATTGATACTATGGGACTTTGGAGAACATGTCATTAAAAAAATATATAGTCTCTCTCTCTCTCTCTCTCTCTCTCTCTCTCTCTCTCTCTCTCTCTTTCTTTCTTTTTCTCTATTTCTCATTCTGGAACCCTGAGCAACTATGTAAGAAGTCTGGCTGCCATGATGCCGCCATGTTGGAGGGACCACATGGACATACCATGAAGATATATAGAGATATGCTCTAGGAACCTCAGCTGTTCCATCTTTCAGCTATTTGAGTCTTCCTAGGCCAAGGGCCAGATATATAAACAAAGAAGACTTGATGATGACTCCAGCCTTAGTCAATGTCTAACTGCAAGCACATGAGAGACTTTCAACCAGAACTATGCAGTGGAGCTGCTCCTGAACTCCTGACCCATAGAAACCATGAAAGATAATAAATGATTGCTTTTTTCCCTAAATGTGTGGTAGCATTTCTCAGTGAAACTATCTGTGCCTAGTATTTTCTTTCTGGAAATGTTTCAAGCTCTAAATTCAATCCTTAATTGAATTTTATATCTATGTATCGATAGACATATACAAATATCTATATATATGCAAGATAATTCAGATAATTCAGGTTCTCTCCTTCTTTTAAAATATGCATTGGCAGTTTGTGTTTGTTAAGGAATGTGTCTAATTCATTCAAATTATTGAATTTATAGGCATAAGCTTCTTCTCAATATTTCTTCACTAGTCTCTAGATATCTACAAGATCTGTAGTGATGTTATTACTCTCATTCCTGATACTAGTAATTTGTGTCTTCTCTTTTCTCTTGGTAATTCTGGGTGGTGGTTTGTTAATTTTACTGATCTTTTCAAAGATTCCAGATTTTGATGTTAATGATTTTTTTTCTACTATTGTTTGTTTTATTTTTCATTGATGTCTGTTCTTGTCTTTATTACTTCCTTTTTTGGCTTTCTGTGGGTTTAGTTTTTTTTAAATTTTTACTGTTTCTTAAGGTGGAAACAGATAAGCAATCTGAGATATTTCTTCTTGTCTAGTGTGAACATTCAATGCTACAGTTTATCTTCTAAGTAGTGCTTCCCCTGCCGCCTACATATTTTGATATGCTATGTTTTTATATTTATTTACTTCAAAATATTTACTAACTTCCCTTTTGACTTCCTTTTCAACATAGGGGATATTAAGAAGTGTGCATTTTAACCAGAAATATCTGGGAGTTCCTGTTGCTTTGCATCAGTGTTAGCCATACGAAGCATTAACATTTGGCATTGTATTTTTCTTTTAGCCATTCTAATAGTCGTCCAATGGCATCTCAATATGATTTTAGTTACATTTCATAAGGGATTAACACGATGGCTAATTTTATGTATCAGCATTACTAGGCTATAGTACCCAGTTTCCTGATCAAACATTTCCTGACCCAGCCATGCCACATCTTCGTGTTTATTCTAGAGAAATACAAACTCCTCTTTCCCAGTTACTCTTTATTTCCTTACCTTCTTAATTTTTTCAAGATCTTTTTTATTGTTAATTTAACTATATTAGTTATTTACTTATTTACTTTTTCTGATGATGATATATACAGTTTAGAAACTTCTGCTTCTCCGTGGCCCTACCTCTAGCATCCAGAGGAGTGCAGAGCACATGGTGGATATAGCATGAAATGTATTGCTTTATAGATAAACAATAACAATGGACATTGTTTGGGAAGAGACAAGGATTAAGAGTATGTAGGATGACTAGGACAAGAATAAATGGCATGTGATGGTAAATGCAGAATGTCTTTGTCTTTACAAAAGTGCAATATTGTTTGTACTTAGACTAAGATGCTGGGATGGAGAGTGGGGGCTGCCCAGACAGAGCTATAATCAGGGAATTCAAGGCCTGCCACTGTCAGTGACTTACTTTGTTTCCTTGGAGTTTTTTCACCCTAACCTGTATTCTGTCTTTCACAAATAAATTTAAGTTTATGTTATCATTTAAAAAACCCCAAGGCATACAAGTATTTTTGGATAAAATGAATATATCTATGAATCTATTGAGAATAAAGGTAGCATGTTAAAACTCCCATCAACATTCTGTTTCTTCACACTTCTATTTTAACAGTTTTTATTGCACATACATATACCGATACAATCAGCTTTATTGAAGCATAATTTATGTATAAAAATTTACCAGTTTTAAGTACATGCTTCAGTGGATTTTGAAAAAATGTATAATTTAACCGCAACCTCTGAACCTGACCAAAACATTTTCGTTACCTGAGAAAGTTTTATTATGTCCCCTTGCAGTCAGTCTCCTCCCCTAACCTTTAGGACCTGTTAACTGTAGTTTTCTATCACGATAACTTTACTTTTTTCTAGAATTTTATGTAAATTGATTGATATGATTATATATAGTGTTTGTGTTTGGTTTCTTTCACTTATGTTTTCAAGATTCATTTAATTTGTTTCATGAATCAATTTATTTCCTTTTATTTATCATTTCCTTTCCGTGAATCAATTTTATTCCTTTTTATTGCAGAGTAGTTACAATGGACTGAATATTCATGTTCTCCAAAATTTGTATGTTGAAATTCTAACCCCCAATGTGATGGTATTATGAGGTGGGAATGTTGGAAGGTAATTAATTTAAGGCTGGAACCCTCATGAATGGGACGAGCACTCTTCTAAAAGGGATGCCAGAGAGCTCTGTTGCTGTCTTTCAACCACTTGAGAATACAATAAGAAGATGGTAGTCTGCCATTGAGAAGAAGGCCCTCACTGGAACCTGACTATGCTGACACCCTGATTTTGAACTTCTAGCTTCTAGACTGAAATAAATAAATTTCTGTTGTTTATAAGCCACTCAGTCTGTGATAAATTGTTATAGGAGCCCAAATTAAGACCATAATATTCATTATACGTATATACAACAATTTCTTTATTCATTTACAAGTGGATGGACATTTGAGTTGTTTCCACACCTTTTCTTTTTATTATTATACTTTAAGTTCCAGGGTACATGTGCACAATGTGCAGGTTTGTTAACATATGTATACATGTGCCATGTTGGTGTGGCACACCTATTAACTCATCGTTTACATTAGGTATATCTCCTAATGCTATCCCTCCCCCATTCCTCCATCTCGTGACCAGCCCCAGTGTGTGATGTTCCCCACCCTGTATCCAAGTGTTCTCATTGTTCAATTCCCACGTATGAGTGAGAACATGTGGTGTTTGGTTTTCTGTCCTTGAGATAGTTTGCTCAGAATGATGGTTTCCAGAGTCATCCATGTCCCTACAAAGGACATGAACTCATCCTTTTTTATGGCTGCATAGTATTCCATGGTGTATATGTGACACAGTTTCTTAATCCAGTCTATCATTGATGGACATTTGGGTTGGTTCCAAGTCTTTGCTCTTGTGAATAGTGCCGCAATAAACATACGTGTGCATGTGTCTTTATAGCAGCGTGATTTATAATCCTTTGGGTATATCTCCAGTAATGGGATGGCTGGGTCAAATGGTATTTCTAGCTCTAGATCCTTGAGGAATTGCCACACTGTCTTTCACAATGGTTGAACTAGTTTACAGTCCCACCAACAATGTAAAAGTGTTCCTATTTCTTCACATCCTCTCCAGCACCTGTTGTTTCCTGACTTTTTAATGATCGCCATTCTAACTGGTGTGAGATGGTATCTCATTGTGGTTTTGATTTGCATTTCTCTGATGGCCAGTGATGATGAGCATTTTTTCATGTGTCTGTTGGCTGCATAAATGTATTCTTTTGAAAAGTGTCTGTTCATATCCTTTGCCCACTTTTTGATGGGGTTGTTTGATTTTTTCCTGTAAGTTTGTTTGAGTTCTTTGTAGATTCTGGATATTAGCCCTTTGTCAGATGAGTAGATTGCAAAAATTTTCTTCCATTCTGTAGGTAACTTGTTCACTCTGATGGTAGTTTCTTTTGCTGTGCAGAAGCTCTTCTGTTTAATTAGATCCCATTTATCAATTTTGGCTTTTGTTGCCATTGCTTTTAGTGTTTTAGACATGAAGTCCTTGCCCATGCCTGTGTCCTGAATGGTATTGCCTAGGTTTTCTTCTAGGGTTTTTATGGTTTTAGATCTAACATTTAAGTCTTTAATCCATCTTGAATTAATTTTTGTATAAGGTGTAAGGAAGGGATCCAGTTTCAGCTTTCTACATATGGCTAGCCAGTTTTCCCAGCACCATTTATTAAACAGGGAATGCACCATTTATTAAATAGGAATCCTTCTAAGTAATCTGCTATTTTATTTACTGTTTCTTCTTAGACCCAGTAGCTATTCAGGAGAAGTTGTATGTTTGTTTGTTTGTTTGTTTTTTCTTCTAAGTATTTTAGAGTAGGAGTGAACTTAGTTACTTTGAAAATGAGGAGCGAAAAGAATCAGAGAATTACAATCAGTTACAAAGCTGAGCCAATGGAGTGAGTATGAAAAAAAATCTGAGAATAATAGCTGATCTGAGAGGAATAATTTGCACCAGGAGTTAAACTTACTGAGGAAAATTTTAAAAGATGTTGCTGTATACTACATCTTTCTACATCTTCTGATATGGAAGCACTCGGTAGTTTGTGTAAGGACCAATATAATAATACAAGGTTAAAAATATTTATTACATAAAATAACTTTATTTTATAATCTTATTGTAGTATTATATTATATGACTTCATGCACTTATAGAGTAGAAAACATTTGTATAGTTATTTTTCTTTTGCTTAGTTGACTAATTTTAGGTATGTTCTACAAACATATCTTACCTTTATGCTGTCTATAGTTTATAATTTTATTTCCTGAAAATGATACATGCAATAAGTATTTGGTATTCTCATGCAATACATCTATTTGCCATTCTGTAAAGAATAGCCATGTGTTATTGTTATGAAGATGATATCTCACAAAACTTAAACTGCTCTATTTTCTTGAACTATAGCAGAAGCCAACATAATATAGTGAAAAGTTTATTAACAGTCTCTGTTTTAGTCACCTGTATTTCACTCCTAGATAAATTTCCTTATTTTTTTTAACAAAAAGAAGAGGTTATTCCAAGTCACATTTTCCAGACTAAGTGGTCATGAAATTACCTAAAACAGTATGTTGTAATGCTTTAAGTCACTCTTTGTGGAGATCCTGAATCAGTAGGTTTGTAGAAGTGCTCAGGAGTCTTTTTCATCTTTGTTTTTTTAATGAATCTGATAGGACTCCTACAGTTAAGCAAGTTTTGGAGTAATTTATTGTGCAATTGTTTAAAACTGGAAGATTACAGACTAAGAGTTACAGTTAATTCTGAACCATCATCAATAATGAAAACAGGATGTTAACTCAAAAAATGAATAAATCCCAGATGTTATATTTTTGGATTCCAAATGGGTTTTACCTTATTTTGTCTATAGTCATATGTTCCAAATTAGAAAACAAATAATCATTTTTCATGCAGATATAATAATTAGATTTAATTGCAAAATCTTTATCAATTATATACAGTTATATCATTACCCTTGGTGCTGTAATTAAGCAGGGGTTGTCAGACACCTCATACAGGAGAGCTCCAGCTGGCATTTGGTGGGTGCCCCTGTGGGATGAAGTTTCCAGAGGAGGAAACAGGCAGCAATTTTTACTGATCTGCAGCTTCCGTTGGTGATATTCAGGCAAACAGGGTCTGGAGTGGACCTCCAGCAAAATCCAGCAGACCAGCGGCAGAGGTGCCTGACTGCTAGAAGGAAAACTAATAAACAGAAAGGAATAGCATCAACATCATACAACAAGGATGTCCACACCAAATCCCCATCCAAAGGTCACCAACAGCAAAGAACAAAGGTATATAAATGCACGAAGATGAGGAAAAACCAGTGCAAAAAGGCTGAACAATTCAAAAACCAGAAGGCTTCTTCTCCTCCAAAGGATCACGAGTCCTCTCCAGCACAGGAACAAAACTGGAGGGAGAATGAGTTAGATGAATTGACAGAAGTAGGCATCAGAAGGTGGATAATAACAAACTCCTCTGAGCTAAAGAAGCATGTTCTAACCCAATGCAAGGAAGCTAAGAACCTTGAAGAAAGGTTAGAGGAATTGCTAACTAGAATAACCATTATAGAGAAGAACATAAATGACCTGATGGAGCTGAAAAACACAGCATGAGAACTTCTTGAAGCATAAACAAGTATCAGTAGTTGAATCAATCAAACAGAAGAAAGTATATCAGAGATTGAAGATTAACTTAATGAAATAAAGGGTGAAAACAAGATTAGAGAAAAAAGAGTGAAGAGGAAAGAACAAAGCCTCCAAGAAATATGGGACTATATGAAAAGACCAAACCTATGTTTGATTGGGGTACCTGAAAGTGACAGGAAGAATGGAACCAAGTTGGAAAATACTCTTCAGGATGTTATCCAGGAGAACTTCTCAAACCTAGCAAGACAGGCCAACATTCAAATTCAGGAAATACAGAGAACACCACAAAGATACTCTCTGACAAGAGCAACCTGAAGACACATAATTGTCAAATTCACCATGGTTGAAATGAAGGGAAAAATGTTAAGGGCAGCCAGAGAGAAAGGTCTGTTTACCCCCAAAGGGAAGCCTGTGAGGCTAACCCCAGATTTATCTGCAGAAACCCTACAGGCCAGAAGAGAGTTGGTGCAAATATTCAACATTCTTAAAAAAAAAAAAAGAATTTCAACCCAGAATTGCATATCCAGCCAAACTAAGCTTCGTAAGTGAAGGAGAAATAAAATCCTTTACAGATAAGCAAATGCTGAGAGAATTTTGTCACCACCAGGCCTGCCTTACAAGACCTCCTGAAGGAAGCACTAAACATAGAAAGGAACAACCAGTACCAGCCACTGCAAAAACATACCAAATTGTAAAGACTATCGATGCTATGAAGAAACTGCATCAACTAACGGGCAAAATAACCAGCTAGCATCATAACGACAGGATCAAATTCACACATAACAATATTAACCTTAAATGTAAATGGACTAAATGCCCCAATTAAAAGACACAGACTGGCAAGTTGGATAAAGAGTCAAGACCCATTGGTGTGCTGTATTCAGGAGACCCATCTCACGTGCAAAGACACACACAGGCTCAAAATAAAGGGATGGAGGAATATTTACCAAGCAAATGGAAAGCACAAAAAAAAAAAAAAAAAAAAAAAAAAAAAAAAAAAAAAAAAAAGCAGGGTTGCAATCCTAGTCTCTGATAAAACAGACTTTAAACCATCAAAAATAAAAAAAGACAAAGAAGGGCTTTACATAATGGTAAAGGAATCAATGCAACAAGAAGAGCTAAATATCCTAAATATATATGCACCCAATACAGGAGCACCCAGATTCATAACGCAAGTTCTTTGAGACCTACAAAGAGACTTGACTCCCACACAATAATAGTGGGAAACTTTAACACCCCACTGTCAATATTAGACAGATCACTGGACAGAAAATTAACAAGGATATTCAGGGCTTGAACTCAGCTCTGCAGTAAGCTGACTTAAACATCTACAGAACCCTCCACCCCAAATCAACAGAATATACACTCTTCTCAGCACCAATTCACACTTATTCTAAAATTGACCACATAATTGGATGTAAAACACTCCTCAGCAAATTTAAAAGAACAGAAATCATAACAAACAGTCTCTCAGACCACAGTGTAATCAAATTACAAGTCAAGATTAAGAAGCTCGCTGAAAAACACACAACTACATGGAAACTGAACAACCTGCTCCAGAATGACTATTGGGTAAATAACGAAATTAATGCAGAAATAAATAAGTTAATTGAAAACAATGAGAACAAGGACACAATGTACCCAAATCTCTGGGACACAGCTAAAGCCATGTTTAGAGGGAAATTTATAGCACTAAATGCCCACAGGAGAAAGCAGGAAATATCTAAAATTGATACCCTGACATCACAATTAAAAGAACTAGAGAAGCAGAAGCAAACAAATTAAAAAACTAGAAGAAGACAAGAAAAAACTAAGTTCAGAGCACAACTGAAGGAGATAGAGACATGAAAATCCCTTCAAAAAATTAACGAATCTAAGAGCTGTTTTTTTCCGAAAAGATTAACAAAATAGATCAACTGCTAGTGAGACTAATGAAGAAAAAAAGAGAGAAGAATCAGAGAAAAATGATAAAGGGTTTATCACCACTGATCCCACAGAAATACAGTCTACCATCAGAGAATACTGTAAACACCTCATGCAAATAAACTAGAAAATCTAGAATAAATGGATAAATTCCTGGACACATACACCCTCCCAAGACTAAACCAGGAAGAAGTTGAATCCTTGAATAGACCAATAACAGGTTCTGAAATTGAGGAAAGAATTAATAGCCTACCAACCAAAATAAGCCCAGGACCAGACGGATTCACAGCCAAATTCTACCAGAGGTACAAAGAGGAGCTGGTACCATTCCTTCTGAAACTATTGCAAGCAATAAAACGGAGGGACTCCTCCCTAGCTCATTTTATGAGGCCAGCATCATCCTGATACCAAAACCTGGCAGAGACACAACAAGAAAAGAAAATACCAGGCCAATATCCCTGATGAATATCAATACAAAAACCTTCAATAAAACGTTGGCAACCGAACACAGTAGAATATCACAAAGCTTATCCAGCACAACCAAGTCGGCTTCATCCCTGAGATGCAAGGCTGGTTCAACATACTCAAATCAATAAATGTAATCTGTCACATAAACAGTACCAATGACAAAAACCACATGATTATCTCAACAGATGCAGAAAAGGCTTTCAACAAAATTCAACACGCCTTCATGCTAAAAACTTTCGATAAACTAGGTATTGATGGAATGTAACTCAAAATAATAAGAGCTATTTATGACAAACCCACAGGCAATATTATACTGAATGGGCAAAAGCTGGAAGCATTCCCTTTGAAAACCAGCACAAGACAATGATGCCCTCTCATACCTCTCCTATTCAACATAGTATTGGAAATTCTGGCTGGGGCAATCAGGCAAGAGAAAGAAACATAGGATATTCAAATAGGAAGAAAGGAAGTCAAATTGTCTCTGTTTGTAGATGACATGATTGTATATTTAGGAAACCCACAGTCTCAGCCCAAAATGTCCTTAAGCTGATAAGCAGCTTCAGTGAAGTCTCAGGATAAAAAGTCAATGTGCAAAAATTACAAGCATTCCTATATACCAATTATAGACAAACAGCCAAATCATGAGCGAACTCCCATTCACAACTGCTACAAAAATAATAAAATACCTAGGAATACAATTTACAAGGCATGTAAGGACCTCTTCAAGGAGAACTACAAACTACTGCTCAGGGAAATAAGAGATTACACAAACAAATGGAAAAACATTTTATGCTCATGGATAGGAAGAATCAATATCATGAAAATGGCCATACTGCCCAATGTACTTTATAGATTCAATGCTATCCCCATCAATGATTGTTGACTTTCTTCACAGAATTAGAAAAAACAACTTTAAATTTCATATGGAACCAAAAAAGAGCCCATATAGCCAAGACAATCCTAAGCAAAAAAACAAAGCTGGAGGCATCACGCTACCTTACTTCAAACTATACTACAAGGCTACAGTAACCAAAACAACATGATACTGGTACCGAAACAGATATATAGACCAATGGAACAGAACAGAGGGCTCAGAAATCACACCACACATCTACAATCATCTGATCTTTGACAAACCTGACAAAAACAAGCAATGGGGAAAGGGTTCCCTATTTAATAAATGGTATTGGGAAAACTGGCTAGCCATATGCAGAAAACTGAAACTGGACCTCTTCCTTACACCTTATACAAACATTAACTCAATGAATTAAAGACTTTAACGTAATACCTAAAACCATAAAAACCCTAGAAGAAAATCTAGGCAGTACCATTCAGGACACAGGCATGGACAAAGACTTCATAACTAAAACAGCAAAAGCACTGGCAACGAAAGCCAAAATTGACAAATAGAATCTAATTAAACTAAAGAGCCTCTGCACAGCAAAAGTAGTCATCAGAGTCAACAGGCAACCTATCAAATGGGAGAAAAATTTTTCAATCTATCAATCTGACAAAGGACTAATATCCAGAATCTACAAGGAACTTAAACAAATTTACAAGAAAAAAACAAACAACCTCATCAAAAAATAGGCAAAGGATATGAACAGACACTTCTCAAAAGGAGACATTTATGTGGCCAACAAACATATGAAAAAAAAGCTCATTATTACTGGTCATTAGAGAAATGGGATTCAAAACCACAGTGAAATACCACCTCAGGCCAGTTAGAATGGTGATGAGTAAAAAGTCAGCAAACAACAGATGCTGGATGGGTTGTGGGGAAATAGGAATGGTTTTACACCGTTGGTGGGAGTGTAAATTAGTTCAACCATTGTGAAAGACAATGTGGCGATTCCTCAAGGATCCAGAACTAGAAATACCATTTGATTCAGCAATCCCATTACTGGATATATACCCAAAGGATTATAAATTATTCTACTATGAAGACACATGCGCATGTATGTTTATTGCAGCGCTGTTCACAATAGCAAAGACTTGAAACCAACCCAAATGCCCATCCATGATAGACTGCATAAAGAAAACGTGGTACATATACACCATGGAATACTATGCAGTCATAAAAAAGGATGAGTTTATGACCTTTGTTGGGACATGGATGAAGCTAGAAACCATATTCTCAGCAAACTAATACAGGAACAGAAAACCAAACACTGCATGTTCTCACTCATAAATGGGAGTTGAGCAATGAGAACATACGGACACAGGGAGGGGAACATCACACTCAGGGCCTGTCAAGTGTTGGGGGGCTATAGGAGGGATAGCATTAGGAGAAGTATCCAATGTAGATGATGGGTTGATGGTTACAGCAAACCACCATGGAACGTGTATACCTATGGATCAAACCTTCACATTCTGCACATGTATCCCAGAACTTAAAGTATAATAATAATAAAAAATTCCTAGGATAAAAATTTTAAAAAAGAAAAAAAACGTGTGTGACATCCCCACCCGCTGTGTCTCTTGGTCCTGTTCATGCTATGTAAGTGGGAACATGCTTGTTCCCACTTTGCCTTCCTGCATGAGTAAAAGCTCTTGAGGCCTCCCTAGAAGCAGATGCTGCCATGCTTTCTTTATAGCCCACAGAGGCCAATTAAGCCTCTTTTCTTTATAAACTACCTAGTCTCAGGTATTTCTCTATAACAATGCAAAGATGAACTAATACAATACATCTGTACCATGTAATACTACTCAGCAACCAACAGAAACCAATTAGTGATACTCAGAAACATAAACAAATCTCAAAATACTGTTTACTTTATGGAATTTAAAAAGCCATACAAAAACGGGTACATGTTATCTGATTCCATTTATTTAAAATTCTAACAAATGCAAGCTAATCTATAGTGATAAAAACCAGATCAGTCGTGGTTTGGGGACACAGATGGTAAGTAAAATGGAGGAATACAAAAGTAGATGGGAACGTTTTGATGTAATAAACACATTCATTATCTCGGTTACACTGATCGGTTAATTATATAAATTTATACTTATCCAATTATATCCCCCAAAAATTTAAAAAATAATATAAACACTTTTTAAAACACCAAAAAGTGTATAAGAGCTATGCAATGAAAATGTTAAGACTTTTTTAAAAGGTGTAGTAATCTGTGAGGCTTTTTATTAAATTCTAGGCAGAGTGTTTATGGTTTTATTGAATGTGATGCTAGATATCTGAGCTTCCAAATTTTTTATCTCATTTTTTTAAATGTTAGATTCTAGGGTGTATTACATAATAATGGGGATTGGGCTTCTAATGTACTAATCACGCAAATATTCAACATTGTACCCAGTAGGTAATTTTCAACCTTTACCACCTCTTCCACCATCTCCCCTTTTGTAGCACCCAGGATATTAGTTCCATTTTTATATCTGTGTGTACGCATTGTTTAGCTTCCACCTATAAGCGAGAACATGTAGTATTTGATTTTCTGTTTCTGAGTTAGTTCACTTAGGATAATGGCCTCCAGCTCCATCCATGTTGCTGCAAAGAACATGATTTCATTCTTTTCATGGTTGCATAATATTCTGTGGTGTATGTATACCACATTTTCTTTGTCCAGTCAACAGTTAATGAATGCTTAGGTTTCTTCTACAACTTTGTTGTTGTTAATAGTGTTGCAACAAACATACAAGTGCAGGTGTCTTTTTGACTTAACTATTTCTTTTCCTTTAGATAGATATACAGTAGCGGGATTGTTGGCTTAAATGGTAGTTTTATTTTTAGTTATTTGAGATATTTCCGTACTGTTACACAGAGAATGAACTAATTTACATTCCCACCAACAGTGTATAAGCGTTTCCTTTTCTCCATATCCACTCTAGTATAGGTTATTCTATTTTTTTTACATTTTAGTAATAGTCATTCTGACTGGTGTAAGATGATATATCACTGTTGTTTCAATTTGCATTTCTTTGATGTTTAGTGATATGAACATTTTTTCATATGTTCATTAGTTGCTTGTATTTCTTTTGTGAAGTGACTGTTCATGTCCCTTGTTCAGTTTGTAATGAGGTTGTTTGTTTTTTCTCATTGAGTTGTGTGAGTTCCTTGTAGATTCTGGATATTAGTTCTTTGTTGGAGGTATAATTTGAAAATATTTTCTCCTATTCTGTAGATTTTCTGTTTACTCTGTTAACTTTTTTTTTCTCTCTCTCTGTAATTCATACCAGAGTGCACAACAGGAGTCTCTGCTTTAGCTCCTAGGCTCTGGGCAAGACCATACCCAACTCCACCTAATATGAAAGTTATCTCATCAATCTCATCATAGAGATTTTCAAGGGAAAGGATTCAATATCATGTTAACTTTTTGTTTTTGTTTTTGTTTTGTTTTTTTTTTTAATTATACTTTAAGTTCTGGGATACATGTGCAGAATGTGCAGGTTTGTTACACAGGTATACATGTGCAATGGTGGTTGCTGCACCCATCAACCCATCGTCATCATTAAGTATTTCTCCTAATGCTATCCCTCCCCTAGCCCTCCACCCCCACGACAGGCCCCCCACGACAGGCTCCATTATGTGATCTTCCCCTCTCTGTGTCCATGTGTTCTCATTGTTTAACTCCCACTTATGAGTGAGAACATGTGGCGTTTGGTTCTCTATTCTTGTGTTAGTTTGCTGATGGTTTCCAGCTTCATCTGTGTCCCTGCAAAGGACATGAACTCATCCATTTTTTTTATGCTTGAAGTTCTAGGGTACATGTGCACAACGTGCAGGTTTGTTACATAGGTATACATGTGCCATGTTGGTTTGCTGCACCCATCAACTCGTCATTTACATTACATATTTCTCCTAATGCTATCCCTCCCTCAGCCCTCCACCCCCTGACAGGCCCTAGTGTGTGATGTTCCCTCCCTGTGTCCCAGTGTTCTCATTGTTCAGTTCCCACCTATGAGTGAGAACAGGTGGTGTTTGGTTTTCTGTCCTTGGGATAGTCATCCTTTTTATGGATGCATAGTATTCCATGGTATATATGTGACACATTTTCTTAATCCAGTCTATCATTGATGGACATTTAGGTTGGTTCCAAGTCTTTGCTATTGTGAATAGTGCTGCAATAAACATACATGTGCATGTGTCTTTATAGTAGCATGATTTATAATCCTTTGGATATATACCCAGTAATGGGATGGCTAGTTCAATCGGTATTTCTAGTTCTAGATCCTTGAGGAATCACCACACTTTCTTCCACAATGGTTGAACTAATTTACACTTCTACCAACAGTGTAAAAGCATTCCTATTTCTCCACATCCTCTCCAGTATCCATTGTTTCCTAACTTTTTAATGATCACCATTCTAACTAGCATGAGATGGTATCTCACTGTGGTTTTGATTTGCATTTCTCTGATGACCAGTGATGACGAACATTTTTTCATGTGTCTATTGGCTGCATAAATGTCTTTTGAGAAGTGTCTGTTCATGTCCTTTGCCCACTTTTTGATGGGGATTTCTTTTCCTATAAATTTGTTTAAGTTCTTTGTAGATTCTGGATATTAGCCCTTTTTCAGATGGGTAGATTGCAAAAATTTTCTCCCATCCTACAGGTTGCCTATTCACTCTGATGGTAGTTTCTTCTGCTATGCAGAAGCATTTTAGTTTACTTAGATCCCATTTGTCTGTTTTGGTTTTTGTTGCCATTGCTTTTGGTAAACTCATCCTTTATTATATCTGCATAGTATTCCATTGTGTATATATGCCACATTTTCTTTATGCAGTCTGTCATTGATGGGCATTTGGGTTGGTTCCAAGTCTTTGCTGTTGTGAACAATGCTGCAGTAAACATACATGCGCATGTGTCTTCATAGTAGAATAATTTATAATCCTTTGGGTATATATCCAGCAATGAGATTACTGGGTCAAATGGTATTTCTAGTTCTAGATCCTTAAGGAATTGTCACACTGTCTTCCACAATAGTTGAACTAATTTACATTCCCACCAACAATGTAAAAGTGTTCCTATTTCTCCACATCCTCTCCAGTATCTGTTGTTTTCTGACTTTTTAATGATCGTCATTCTAACTGGTGTGAGATGGTATCTCATTGTGATTTTAATTTGCATTTCTCTAATGACCACTGATGATGGGCTTTTTTTGATGTTTGTTGGTTGCATAAATGTCTTCTTTTGAGAAGTGTCTGTTCATACCTTTAGCCCACTTTTTGTTAGGGTTGTTTGTTTTTTTTCTTGTTAATTTGTTTAAGTTGGAAGTTGGTAAGAATTGCATTGACTCAGCAATAAAAGAAAACCAGTGGCTAATTTTCCTGATGAGTGTATGACATTGTTTGGTTGTGTGCCCACCCCAAATCTCAACTTGAATTGTATCTCCCAGAATTCCCATGTGTTGTGGGAGGGACCCAGGGGGAGGTATTTGAATTATGGGGGCCAGTCTTTCCCCTGCTATTCTGGTGATAATGATGAAGTCTCACGAGATCTGATGGGTTTATCAGGGGTTTCCTCTTTTGCTTCTTCCTCGATTTCTCTTGCTGCCACCATGTAAGAGGTGTGTTTTGCCTCCCACCATGATTCTAAGGCGTCCCCAGCCATGTGGAACTGTAAGTCCAATTAAACCTCTTCTTCTTCCCAGTCTCAGGTATGTCTTTATCAGCAGTGTGAAAACAGACTAATATAGTAAATTGGTTCCAGTAGAGTGGGGCATTGCTGAAAACATACCAGAAAATGTGGAAGTGACTTTGGAACTGCATAGCAGGCAGAGGCTGGAACAGTTTGGAGGGCTCAGAAGAAGACAGGAAAATATGGGAAAGTTTGGAACTTCCTAGAGACTTGTGGAATGGCTTTGCCCAAAATGATGGTAGTGATATAAACAATAAGGTCCAGGTTGAGGTGGTCTCAGATGGAGATGAGGAACTTGTTGGGAACTGGGGTAAAGGTGACTCTTGTTATGTTTTAGCAAAGAGACAGGTGGCATTTTGCCCCTGCCCTAGATACTTGTGGAACTTTGAACTGGAGAGAGATGATTTTGGGTATCTGGCAGAAGAAATTTGTAAGCAGCGAAGCATTCAAGAGGTGACTTGGGTGCTATTAATAACACTCGGTTTTATAAGGTATGGAGAGCATAAAGGTTTGGAAAATTTGCAGCCTAACTATACAATAGAAAAGAAAAACCAATTTTCTGGGGAAAAAATCAAGCCGGCTGCAGAAATTTGCATAAGTAGCAAGGAACCTGATGTTAATCCCCAATACCATTGGGGAAATGTCTCCAGGCCATGTCAGAGACCTTCATGGAAGCCCCTCCCATCATAGACCTGGAGGCCCAGGAGCAAAAAATCTTTTCATGGGCCAGGCCCAGAGTTCCCATGCTGTGTGCAGCCTAGGAACTTGGTTCTCTGTGTCCTAGCTGCTCCAGCCATGGCTGAAAGGGGTCAATGTACAACTTGGACTGTGGCTTCATAGGGTGGAAGACCCAAGCCTTCGTAGCTTCCACATGGTATTGAGCCTGTGGGTACACAGAAGTCAAGAATTGAGGTTTGGGAACCTCCACCTAGATTTCAGAAGGTGTATGGAAACACCTGGGTGCCCAGGTGAAAATTTGCTGCAGGCACAGACTGTCATGGAGAATCTCTGCCAGGGCAGTACAGAACGGAAATGTGGGTTTGGAGCCCCCACACAGAGTGCCTACTGGGGCACAGCCTAGTGGAGCTGTGAGAAGAGAGCCACTGTCCTCCAGACCTCAGAATGGTAGATCCACTGACAGCTTGTGCTGTGTGCCTGGAAAAACCACAGACACCCAGCACCAGCCCGTGAAAGCAGCCAGGAGGGGTGTTATACCCTGCAAAGCCACAAGGCAGAGCTGCCCAAGACCATGGGAACCTGCGTCTTGCATCAGCGTGACCTGGATATGAGACCTGGAGTCAAAGGAGATTATTTTGGAGCTTTAAAATTTGACTGCCCCACTGGATTTCAAACTTGCATGGGCCCTGTAACCCCTTTGTTTTGGCCAATTTCTCCCATTTGGAATGGCTGCATTTACCAAATACCTGTACACTCATTATATCTAGGAAGTAACTAACTTGTTTTTTTATTTTACAGGCTCATAGGTGGAAGGGACTTGCCTTGTCTCAGATGGGACTTTGGACTGTGGACTTTTAGGTTAATGCTGAAATGAGTTAAGACTTCGGGGGACTGTTTGGAAGGCATTATTGGTTTTTAAATGTGAGGACATGATATTTGGAGGGGCCGGGAGTGGAATAATATGGTTTGGCTGTGTTCCCACCAAAATCTCAACTTGATTTGTATCTCCCAGAATTCCCATGTGTTGTGGGAAGGACCCAGGGGGAGGTAATTGAATCATGAGAGCCAGTCTTTCGCCTTCTAGTCCTGTAATAATCATTAAGTCTCACAAGATCTGATGGGTGTATCAGGGATTTCCACTTTTGCTTCTTCCTCATTTTATCTTGCTGCCACCATGTAAGAGGTGTCTTTTACCTCCCACCATAATTCTGAGGCCTCTCAAGCCATTTGGAACTGTTAAGTCCAATTGAACCTCTTCTTCTGCCCAGTCTCAGATATGTCTTTTTTGGCAGCATGAAAATGAACCAATACAGCATAGATGCAAAAATTCTCAACAAAATACTAGTCAATCAAATTCAACACCACATTGGAAAGATAATTCATCATAATCAGTGGACTTTATTCCAGGGATACAAAGATGATTTAACATTTGCAAATCAATAATTGTGATTCATCACATAAACAAAACTAAAAACAAAAGTTACCATCTCAATGGATGCAGAAAAGGCATTTGATAAAATCAAACATTGCTTCACAACAAACACCCTAAACAAACCTCAAAAAACTAGGCATCAAAGGAACATATCTCAGAATAGTAAAAGCCATCTATTACAAACCCACAGCCAACATTGTACTTAATGGGGGAAAATTGAAAACATTCTCTCTAAGAACTGGAACAAGTCAAGGATATCCACTTTCACCCCTCTTATTTAACATAGTACTAGAAGGTCTAGCCAGAACAATCAGGCAAGAGAAAGAAATAAAGTGCAATAAAATAAGAAAAGAGGAAGTCAAGTTATCTCTGCTGATGATATGATTGTACACCTAGAAAACTTTAAAGATTCCTCCAAATGATTCCTAGAGCTGATGAACAACTTCAGTAAAGTTTCAGGATACAAAATCAATGTACAAAAATTCGTAGCATTTCTATACACCAAGAATATTCAAACTGAAAACTAAATCAAAAACTCAATCTCATTTACAATAGCTACAATAGGAATAGATTTAATCAAGGAGGTGAAAAATCTCTTCAAGGAGAACTACACAACATTGCTGAAAGAAATCACAGATGACACAAAGAAATGTAAAAGCAGTCCATGTTCATGGGTTGGAAGAAACGATATCATTATAATTACCATATTGCCAAGAGATTTAATGCTATTTCTGTGGAACTACCAATGTAATTTTTCACAGAATTAGAAGAAAACAGTCATAAAATTCATATGGAACAACGACAACAGCAACAACAAAAAAAGCCTGAATGGCCAAAGCAATGCTAAGCAAAAATACCAAAGCCAGAGGCATCACATTACCCAACTTCAAACTAGACTGCAAGGGTACAGAAACCAAAATAGCAATATAATGGTACAAAAACAGACACATAGACCAAGGGAACAAAACAGAGAACCCAGAAATAAAACCATGCATCTACAAGCAACTGATCTTTGACAAAGTCAACAAAAATAAGCAGAAGGGAAAGGACACCCTATTTAGTAAATAGTGCTGAGAAAACTGGCTAGCCATTTGCAGAAGAATGAAACTGAACCCCTACCTCTCACCATATGTAAAACTTACCTCAAGATGGATTAAGGACTTAAATGTAATGCTTCAAACTCTAAAATTCCTGGAAGAAAACCTAGGAAAATCTCTTCTGGACGTTGGCCCAGTCAAAGAATTTGTTACTAAGACCTCAAGAGCAAATGCAAAACAAACAAACAAACAAACAAAAAACCCCTAAATTAACATTTGAGACCTAATTAACTAAAGGGCTTCTGTACAGAAAAAAACAAAAACAAACAAAAAACTATCAACAGAGTAAACAGAAAACCTATCAAATGGGCAAAAATATTTGGAAGCTATGGATTTGACAAAAGAATAATATCCAGAATCTATCAGGAACTTGAATCAATAAGATAAAACAAATAAACAGATTAAAAAGCAAGCAAAGGACATGAACAGATATTCTCAAAATAAGATGCAGAGGCATCCAACAAATACATGAAAACATTCTCAACAACACTATTAGATAAAGGCTAATTAAAATGACAGTGATGTATTGTATTAGTTCGTTTTGAGTGGTTGTAAAGGAATATTTGAGACTGGATAATTTGTAGAGAAAAGACGTTTATTTGGCTCACAATTCTGCAGGCTGTACACACTTAGTAACAGCACCTACTCAGCTTTTGGTGAGACCTCAGAAAGATTTTACTTATGGCAGGAGGCAAAGGGGGAACAATCATATCATATGGTGAGAGATGGAGTAAGAGAGAAAGGAGAAGATTCCAGACTTTTTTAAACAACCAGTTCCTGTGTGAACTAATAGAGTGAAAACTCATTCATGCCATAGGGAGGGCACCAAAGCATTCATGAGGGATCCACTCCCATGACCTAAACACTTCCCACAAGGCCCACCACCAATACTGGGAATAATATTTGTTTGTTTGTTTGTTTGTTTGTTTTGAGATGGAGTCTTGCTTTGTTGCCCAGGCTAGAGTACAGTGGCATGATCTTGACTCACCACAACTTCCGCCTCCCAGGTTCAAGTGATTCTCCTACCTCAGCCTCCCGAGTAGCTGGGACTGTAGGCATGCGCCACCATGCCAGCTAATTTTTGCATTTTCAGTAGAGATGGGGTTTCACTATGTTTGCCAGGCTGGTCTCAAACTCCTGACCTCATAATCCACCCACCTTTGCCTCCCAAAGTGCTGGGATTACTGGACTAAGCCACTGCGCCCAGCCTTGGGATGATATTTCAATATGAGATTTGGAAGGCACAAGCATCCAAACTGTATTTAAGATACCATCTCACACCAGTCAGAATGGCCATTATTAAAAAGTCAAAAAATAATAGATGTTGGTGAGGTTGCGGAGAAAAGGGAATGCTTGTACACTCTTGATGGGAATGTAAATTAGTTCATTCCCTGTGCAAAGCAGTTTGGAGTTTTCTCCAAAAACAACAAGTAGAATTACCATACCTAAATTATTGATTTATGAGGATTCATTTAACTTTTTTCTGTGGCTCAGCTGGGGAACACTCATGTATTAATCAGGCTTCTCCAGAGAAACAGAAACAATAGGAGAGAGAGAGAGAGAGAAGAGAGAATGAAGAATTGGTGCACACAATTGTAGACACTAAGAAGTCACATGATCTACAGGCTGGAGACCCAAAAAAAGCTGGTGATGTAATTTCAGTTCAAGTCCAAAGGCCTGAGAACCAGGGAAGCCATTGGAATACATTCCAGTCTAAGCAAACCAGAAGACAAGTGTCCCAGCTCAAGCAGGCAGAAAGGAGGGGGATGAATTATTCTTCTCTCTGCTTTTTGTTCTATTCAGGCTCTCAAGGGATTGGATGATGACCAATGACATGGTTTGGATCTGTGTCCTCACCAAGTCTCATGTAGAATTCAAATCCCTAGTGTTGGAGATGGGACCTGGTGGGAGGTGACTGAATCATGGGAGAAGAGTTCTCATGGATGATTTAGCACCATCCCCCCTTGGTATTGTGTAGTGATAGAATTTTCATGAGATCTGGTCATTTAAATGTGTGTAGCACCTCCCTCCTCTCTCTCTTGCGCTTTCTCTGGCCATGTGATATGCCAGCTTCTCCTTTGCCTTCCACTGTGATTGTAAGTTTCCCGAGGCCTCTCCAAAAGCAGAATCTGCTATGCTTCCTGTACAGCCTACAGAACCATGAGTCAATTAAAGCTCTTTTCTTCATAAATTACCCAGTCTCAGGTATTTATTTATAGCAATGTGAGAATGGACTAATATACCCACCAACATTGGACAGGGCAGTCTATTTTACTGAGTCTGCTGACTCAATGCTAATCTCACCTGGGAACCCCCTCACAAACATATCCCAAAGTTTTTAACTTGAGCACTCCATCGCCCAGCCAAATCGACACATAAAATTAACTACTACATCACATATGATCATAAAGGAATCCATTGGGTTTTATATGGATTCTGTGGTATGTAACCACTGACTGTCACTGAAAATTATGACCAATATAAAAATAAAACCACGACAGGGCGCGGTGGCTCACGCCTGTAATACCAGCACTTTAGGAGGCTGAGGCAGGCAGATCACAAGGTCAGGAGATAGAGACCATCCTGGCTAACATGGTGAAACCCCATCTCTATTGAAAATACAAAAAAATTAGCCGGGCATGGTGGCAGGCATCTATAGATCCAGCTACTCAGGAGGCTGAGGCAGGAGAATGGCATGAACCTGGGAGGCGGAGCTTGCAGTGAGCGAGATCATGCCACTTAATTCCAGCCTGGGCGACAGAGTGAGACTCCGTCTCGGAAAAATAATAATAATAATAATAATTTTTAAACATACTGTGTGTATTTCACTCATGGCCATAACAGATCCTCTGTTATCTTATATATGGCCCCTTTTCTCCTTTCATTCTAGTATCTTACCTAAAGTTTTAATTTTACTTCATTATTTTTGCCTATTAGGTAAATATGAATTTTGTGTCTTAATGATAGTTGCAAATGCTTTGATTATTATTCTTAAAGACTTTTTACTCTATAGACCCAGAAATTTTGCTTGCAAAATTTGATAAGCAGAAATAGTATCTATAAAAACAAAACCCAATACCATACTTGTAAATTCTGAGCCCTAACTGGTGATGGGATTTAAAAAATTAATAAATGCTTGATGAATGATTAAAATAATAAATGATGTTAAATTTTACCTGTTTATTTAAATCTGGTTTAGTACTCTTAATTCTAGAATGTTGAAAATATGATCAAATTTTATCAAGTTCATTTTCCACCTATACTTACATTTGATTGGTTCCACCCCTACCTCCACTTCCTAATGATAAAGGACACAAAATCTCTATAAAGCACCCTTCTAAAAATTCTCTGGAAACCCAAGAGGTATCTCACATGAGCTTATGTGCCAACTTTATTCATTGCTTCCTGTGGGCATTTGCCATTTCTTCCCTCTTTTGTTCAAGGCTTTTTCTACTAGAAACTGTGGTGTCTGCTGGGCTTTGCCAGCTGTACTGGATACTACTGTTGCTTTTCTCAGATTCTACCAGTCAACATTAGTCAGGATATAGGATTGGTTCTTCTGATGATCCCACTCATATTAGCTTGGTGCCTTGGTCTCTTTCTGGACACTACACTCTCCCACTAAATTCCCCTCTCTTCTGCTACCTAGCGTGCCCTGCAACTGCATGGGTGCTGGAGTGGAATGTTATTCCTTTGCAAAGCAGGGAACCTACTTCTCTTTTGGATTAAGCCTTTCTAGAGCTGGTATCAGAGATAGAGAGAAAGACAGAGAGAGAGAGAAAGAGAGATGGTGCAAGAGAGAACAGATACAAAAGGAAAGCACTACTTTGGTAATACCTAAAAGTATTTTTAGAAATTTTGATTTGGGTTCTCTGTTAGTCTGTTTGGGCTGCCATAACAAAATACTATAGACTGGTTGCTTATAAACAGAAATTAATTTTTCACAGATCTGGAGGCTTGGAAGTGCAAGATCAAGGTGCTGATACATTTAGTGTCTGTTGAGGGCCTACCTTCTGTTTCACAAATGGTGCCTTCTAGCTGTGTTCTCACATACTGGAAGGAGTAGAACAACTTTCTGGAGTATCTTTTATAAGGACACTAATCCCATTCATGAGGCCTCCAACCTTATGATCTAATCACGCACCAAGGCACCATTTCCTAGTCCACCGTATTAGTGACTAGGTTTTCAACATATGACTTTTGGAGGGAACAAATGTGCAAACCATAGCATGTTCCTATGTTATAAATCCCAGAGTCTCCCCAGTAAAGTCTTCTGCACGAGACTCTTGGCTCTTGTTGTTGCTGCTCACATTTCCCCACCTGAAGTGTGGGATTAGGGAAACAGAATAATCTGGTAATTGAATTAACATGATATAGAATAGGAACAATACACCTGTGATGCAAAATGACCCTCACATTGAACTAATTTTATGAAAGCAGTAGCATAAAATCTGAGCTAGAACCACGGAAACATAAACACCATAATTTTTTTCAGAAATCTTGAGAAGGGACATAGTGCTTAAATCTATGAAGCGACTGGGCTCATGTATTCTTATCTAGTTTCTACAAAGCAGGGTGACTCCAGCTGACCTCTGAATTGAATTCATCTCATGATTACCCTTCTTCTATAGTAAGGCAGTTTTGGTACTGGGAAAGCCCATAGTTCCTCACTATCTTTTTCCTTAGAGCCAGTTGCATCCTAGGAGGCTAAGGATTTCTTGTACAGAGACTCCTGAGTGATATGCTGGGTTTCTGGATCATTGGCAGGGGCTTGGTTCTTCTCTTTGATCTGAAGCTTCATTCTCAAACCTGCAGCTAGACAGATATAGAACAGGTACAGATAGTCGCTGAAGGAAAGCACTTTGTACAGTAGGTGACCCCACTGATTCATTAAACATATGCGTACAAAACTAAATCTGAACCAGGGTTAAAACTCAGGATTAACCTGGGTCCCTTGCCACCCCTATAAATACTGTGAAAGTTTTTAAAATCAGTAAAGTATACGTATTTTTTTTTTCACCAAATGGTTTTTCCTCCTTGAAATGGGCACCTACATTGCCAAAAGAATCTTTATTAAGAAGATAACATGTTGTGTTTATTAGGGATGCTGAGAAGAGCAATTATTTATTAGAAATAGAATAGGGTGGCTGAAGAGCTAGTGAATGTACAATCCACTTGTAAGTTCAGGTTTACTCAGACTCTGAAACCAGATGATACTTGAGACAAGATAGACATTTATCACCATTACTGAAGCAGCTTTTGGCAGAATATACTCCCATGCTAAGACGTGGACATCAACAGGGAAGAGTCCGTTAAAAGGGGTAGGACTAGGATCCTGCCAGACAAGGAGTCAAGTGTGTTAGATAATATACCCATGGAAATTAGATAAAGCATCAGCATGCGAGTTCTCCATGTTAAGTCAGCAGTGGTTTTCTGGTATGTGTTTGACAATGAACTACTCTTGGGCAATGAACTACTCTTGGGCAGGAGAACAGGAGTATGGTTTGGGGAGGATGGTAGGTAAGGGTAGGAAGAGGAAGAACACCTTGATTTAAATCGCGTGCCAATTTCTCTGGTGTAAATACTCCTACTGTGACCAGTTTCAAGCTACCACAGCAAGATGAACAGGCTCACATATTTTTTGAAGTTTTAACAGTCCATTCTTATGAGCCATTGTGAATCAGCTCCAGCATGCTACAAGTACAGCCACTGAGATCCATAACTCAGGCAGGAATAATGGATCAGGGATCAGGGATTTGGGCAAAGAGACTGGATGAGAAGTTGTATGAATTCAAGCAAAGCATCCAAGTGATATGTTCTTGTGTCCTCCACATGAAAAAGCAAGCTATGTTACTAAAAATTGTCTGAGCCATGGCCTCTCTGTTCTTTCTGTTAAAGTTAGAACTAGTCTATATGGAGATGGATCAGAGGCAGGTAGAGGCAAGTTGGAGCATCTGCCAGAGTGGGAAACACGGGCCATAAGAGGCACTATAGGGCAGTCCTGTTTTCTTTCTCCTGAGTGATATGCTGGGTTTCTGGATCATTGGCAGGGGCTTGGTTCTTCTCTTTGATCTGAAACTTCATTCTCAAACCTGCAGCTAGACAGATATAGAATAGGTAAAGATAGTCGCTGAAGGAAAGCACGTTGTACAGCAGGGTAGTACGTTGCCTGCTTCTAACTAACTTCAAGAATGAAATAATTTGTACAGAAAAAGTCTTCCAATCTCTCTCTCTCACTCTCTCCCCCACTCCCCCTTCCCTGCCCCCAATAAATGTTCTGCCTTCTTCGGAGCAATCTATCATTCCACATGACATCAGTTACAATTATAATATATTATTGCAAGGATATTATTTAGTTCACAGTCTAGAATGATAGGCTAGGAAGTGTCAGTGTTTACATTTGTGAATTTGTCATACAACCCTTGCTTTGTATCATTTTATTTCCAGAAAGAAATTTAAGTTCTAAATAATGGTAAAAAAAAAATTCAAAATTACATGATGACTGTAGCTTTCATCACTTACTAAATGAATCTCTTCAAAATAACTGTCCCTAGGATGCCAATCAATTTCTATGTAAGTCTGACCTTTGGATACAGCTTGAGTAATGATACTTGTTTTAATAATCCCTAATAATTTATTATTAGGTAAGAGAAACCCAGGGAAGCCCACCAGAATGTCAATGAAATAGTTGAATATGATATTTAAAGTATCTAAATTTTGTTAGAGAGTGAAACAAAACACTTCTTCATTAGAATATTCCTATTTGAAAATGACTTTTGCTTGTTGTAATGCAATGTTATGTGTATAATTCTAGAAATAATGTTTTCTAAAGCTACATGTCAGCCTGACACCATAAAAATTGTTGGCACGTTTGAAAAACTAGTATACATAAAATTAATTATGTAAAAACACTGGATTTCATGGAATTGGATCTAGTTTGTAAGTGGGCTCCATGTCTCCTGTGTAGAGAAGAAAGATAAATAAATAAAAAATAAAAATATTAATTTAAGAGACACCCTCCCTAAGACTATTACCCATTTATTTTCTTGTTCCAGAACCGGGCTACTTCTGCTTTTTCAGGCTACCAAACCTTCTTCAGCCTGACTGGAGCGTTCAAGTCCAAGCTTGTTTTTGATAACATGCTTTGATTGGTTCCACCCCACCTCCACTTCCTAATGATAAAGGACACAAAATCTCTCTAAAGCACCCTTCTAAAAATTCTCTGGAAACCCAAGAGGTATCTCACATGTGCTTATGTGCCAACTTTATGCATTGCTTCCTGTGGGCATTTACCATTTCTTCCCTCTATTGTTCCAGGCTTTTTCTAGTAGAAACTGTGGTGTCTGCTGGGCTTTGCCAGCTGTGCTGGGTACTACTGTTGCTTTCGTCAGAGTCTACCACTTAAAATTAGTCAGGATATAGGATTGGTTCTTCTGGTGATCCCACTCACATTAGCTTGGTGCCTTGGTCTCTTACTGGACACCACACTCTCTCACTTACATAACGTCTCTGAGGTTCCCCATAAGGCCCCAAGGCTGCAAGGTTTCTCTTCATTAAAAAGTCCAAAGTTCTCCTAAGAGACATATGACCCATAACTGTATTCTCCTGTTGAAAACATTTCTGTCTATTCATACTTCTCATGAATCCACAGGAAATGGTGGCAAGATGAAGGGCACTTTGGCTTCCAAACCATTATATACCATTTATTCACCCCACTGTTTTTTCTAAGAGACTGAAACATAGGCTCAGTGTCCTACTTTCCCTAGATTTTATAGGAAGCTGTCCCTAGAGTACAAACTAGAATTATGATATCTTAAGCTCTTTCTTGACTGCTTTATTTAGAATAACCCCACCCTTAACCATGTCCCAACACGATTCCCTTTTCTGCTTGATATTCCTCCCTAACACCCATTGTTGCCTGGAATATGATATATTCTAGTTATATATTTGTCTATTGTTTGTTTTTATCACTAGAATGTAAGCAGTAGGAGGTCAGGGTTTTTATCTCTCTTGCTCACTGCTCTATCCCTAACACCTAGAGCCATGTCTAGCACACAGTAGGTACTTGATAGTTACTGGATATATAAATAAATGAAAGAACAAGTGAACAGATTTTGGAGGATAGGTTTTAGATCTGGTACTAGGGTTCAAAAATGTGTCTTTGTAGCACCAGAGTTCTCAGTTTAGTAGGTTTGCTAGAGTGAGTAGAGTTTTGAAATGATGTGTATTATCACAACATATTGTTATGAGCACTTACTAACATGTTGGCCAGATGAGGTTAGAATGCATCCTGATAGAGGTAGATGCACAGTGGAAGCAGAGGAAGGTCTCACTGCTTATGAGGAGGTGTGGAGAGATGATGCCGGGCATAGATTTATAGAAGAGAAAGTGTTTACATTCTAAAGGACTTTCTTTTTGGCAGAGAAGGACACTCTGGCTGAAGGAAATGAATGGTCAAAAGCATAGATGAGGAAGATTCTGGCATTTGAGGAAGATTCTGGCATTTTGATGCAAAATGTTTGGGATTGGAAGTGGACAGAGATTCCACATAGGGATGCCTTCTAGGGCATCCTTTGCTCCAAGTGACAATGACAAGGACCAGGGTAATAGCAATGGGAGGAGAGAGGAGGTGAAAGAGTAAATAAATATTTTAGAGGTAGACTTCATAGGAGTTGATGATTGACTGGTGTAAAGAAAAAGGTAAGAGGAGGAGTGAGGAATGGCAATGCCATTTCTAATGTGAAGAACTGATACACTGGTTTATCCTTAACTGATACGAGTAATACATGGGGTGGCGGGAGCAGGGTTGGTGAGAAAATGAGGAGGAAGACTTCCATTTCCTGTTAGACATGCCATGTTTGAGATGCTGGTGGCTATGCAGAAGGGGGGGCCTTGAGCTCAATGCAAAAATGGGGCTGTTGATGCAGATTTGGGTGTCATTGCTGAAGTATAGGATTTTATCAGCTCTGTTAGATAGAGGATACAAAACAAGCATAAAATCATCCTAGGTTTCCAGGATGGAACCCTGAGAGATGTGAATATTAAAGAGAAATCTATAAAACAGAAAATGAATACTCAGTTTCATCAGAACCAGAGGAGAAGGAAGGGAGGAGGAATCTTTGCAGAAGGAAAAATGGTCAATCAGCAAATGCCACCAAAGTCAAGAAGATAAAGTTTAGTAACTAGGATTTCTTGGTAATCTTTGCAAGAGCCATTTCAGTGGAATGCTGAGGGTGAGAAAGCAGAGTGAATGCTGTACATTTATATGAATTCATAGAAGCATCCACCATTGTACCTTCGACCCTACCCCATCCAACCCTTCCCATGGAAACATTCTCAGTCCTGCAGAACTTGCAATGAGGTGAATTAATTTAGCACCTTTTGCTCAAGTGAGGACTATAAGAGTGTTCACAAGTTTACACGATGTGACTGCCAGCCTTTTCCTCTTCCTTTAGCATCCTCACAGGTATTTTTTTATGACTGATGAATATCACTTACTGACCAACATGTATCTGAGGAAGTGAGTAAGGTCCAGGAAGTCTTCATTTCTAAAAATGTCAAAAGTTGATGCTGCAATTACCAGTAATAATCATGCATCTTGAAGTGCCCTTAATTTAAGTTTGATACTATGGTGGTGAGATCATCTTCTGTCCCCTACATAATAAAAAAAATACCTTGATCCTTTCATAAACATAACTTTTCAAAAGCAAAAGGGCAAAAAGGGCACAGACGCTTGTGTATGTCGTTGTATAGAAAATACTGAAGGGTCCATAACCAATGGTTAGCAGGAGTAACTCTGGGTAGAGGGTGAGATTACGGGAGGGGTGAAGGGAGAAATTCACTTTTAATTTATCTTCTTCTGCACTGTTTAATGTCTAAATTTTTAAATGGGCATATAGTTAGGCAATGCTTGTGTAATTCTTTGAAAGACATGCCATCTTATTAGGAGGGAGACTGTCTTTTCCGTACTTACCCTCACCCAAAATACTACATAGAGTTTATCATGCCTCTGGTTTAAACATGATTTCTACTTGTTGCTAAGTTAATCTTAATCATGAGACTGTTGATGAAGGGGAAAATGTGAGAGAATAACCAAGGATAGAATGAAAATGTCTATAAATACCAGGAGCAAAATCGATGCCCTCTTCAGCAACCAGATGCCCTTTTCACTTTCCCAGAGTGTTGCTGTAATCACTGGGAGCTCAGTAGCAGTACAGATTCCCAGGTCCCACTCTCCCAAACAAACAGGATTCTCTGAGGATGAGTCAAAGAAACTTGCAGGTTTTAGACAGCCCCATTGGTATTTTTTCTTTTTGAGACAAGGTCTTGCTTTATCACCCAGGTTGAGGTGCAGTGTCACAATCATAGCCCACTTTAGCCTTGAACTCCTGAGCTCAAGCAATCCTCCTGTCTCAGCCTCCTGAGCAGCTGGGACTACAGTTGCACAACACCATGCCTGAATAAATTTTAATTCTTTGTGTGGAGACGGGGTCTCACTATCACTGTTGATAATTCTTTTGCACGTCAGAATTTGAGGGTCACTGGCACGTGTTAAAGTGTACTCCTTTGGGAATCTGGGGGCCTGAGTTTTAGTCCTGATGCTCACCATTTATGTGGCCTTGGACAAATTGCTTATTCTCTCAGAATCATTCCCTTTGAGGATTCTCTGAAGAACTTTTTCTCCAAATCAATCTCATTATCTTATTCTTATCTATGCCTGGTCCTACCAAGTAAAAGGAAGGCTTCAATGAAGTTGTGTTTACTGAAGTACACGTAAGTTTCAAACGTTCTTTGTCTGAGCTAATCGAACCCTCAGGTACTTATTACTGAGGGAGTTCCTGTGCTAATGTCATGGGTGTGGGTCATGGGGAGAATCATTGCTAGGGTGGCAAAAACACAGCAAGTATAAAACTGTCTCCTGTTTCTTCCTATTGTGTAAATATTTGGATGTTCAGTGTCTGTAAAATGGCAGAGGCAGGAGATGGGATTAGTGGAGGAGACATGGGGAAGAGGGAGAGACCTGTAAACATAAATAAATTCTATTTTTTCATATATTAGTTGGTTGCTTGTATTTTTTCTTTTGAGAAGTGTCTGTTCATGTCCTTTGCCCAGGTTTTAATGGAATTCGTTTGTTTCTCATTGAGTTGCGTGAGTTCCTTGTAAATTCTGGATGAGTCGTTTGTTGGAGGTATAATTTGCAAGTATTTTCTTCTATGCTGTAGGTTTTCTGTTTACTCTGTTAACTATTTATTTTGCTGTGCAGAAGCTTCTTAGTTTAATGAAGTCCCATTTGTATATTTTGTTTTTGTTGTGGAGGCTTGTCTTGCTTCTGTTCTGGCACTCTGGGCTGGATTCCCCATCCATTGGCAACCCAGTGATCAAGAGTCAGCCTGGTGAAATGACCTTGGAGTCACACCCTAATGTGAGGAAGCTGGA
The DNA here is from genome assembly GCF_037993035.2 of Macaca fascicularis. Taxonomy (NCBI): domain Eukaryota; kingdom Metazoa; phylum Chordata; class Mammalia; order Primates; family Cercopithecidae; genus Macaca; species Macaca fascicularis. Next base: position 95,568,434 of record NC_088385.1, read on the forward strand.
GCAAGTGGCTGGAAAATATCAGGACAGAGATTCTCTCCTCTTCTGGCTTTTGCTCTGCCTCTAACCTAGAAAAGAAAAAAAAAGGAAGAAGGGGGTGATGTAGTTTGAATATGTGTCCCTGTCAAAATCTCGTGTTGAAATGTAATCCCCAGTGTTGGATGGGGCCTGTTAGGAAGTGATTGGATCTTGGTGGGGGTGGGCGTTTCTCATGAATGGTTTAGTACCATCCCCTTGGTACTGTCCTCACTGTAGTGAGTGAGTTCTCACGAGATCTGGTTGTTTAAAAGTGTGAGGCACCCCCTCTCTTCATCTCTTTCTCTTGCTTTGGCTATTTGATGTGCCTGCTCCCACCTTGCCTTCTGCCATGAATAAAGGCTTCCTGAGGCCTCCTCAGAAGCTGGTGTCATGCTTCCTGTATAGTCTGTGGAACTGTGAGCCAATTATAAAGAAATTAAGCTTCTTTATAAAATACCCAGTCTCGGGCATGTCTTTATAGCAATGTGAGAATAGACTAATACAGGAGGATTTGCTGTGTTTTTGGTATTTCACTATCTAGTAATTCATGAGAATTTCTTTTTTCTTTTTTTTTTTTTTTGCAGTTGATATGATTATAATCCCAGAAAGTCCAGTCTAGTGACAGAGACAAACATGTAAACTTATCATTACAAAAAGTGAATAATTTGACAGATATAAGTAGAACCCCATGAGAATTTTTACATTTATTTAAACTTACAGTTAATGACATAAAAGTGTGGTTTTATTGTTATGCATAATACTGAATTCAGCACAGCCTGGTATATTATACTCACATACACACACACATATGAATACTACCTGGACATTTCCTAATGGTATGTAGGATAGCAAAGTCCCAGTTGTATTTTGCAAGACATTGTTTTCCTTCTTAACTATGTTTTCTTTTCTTTTCAAGCTCTGGAACTTTTTTTTTTTTTTTTGAGATGGAGTCTCCCTCTGTCACCCAGGCTGGAGTGCAGTGACATGATCTCGGCTCACGGCAAGCTCCGCCTCCTGGGTTCACGCCTTTCTCCTGCCTCAGCCTCCCGAGTAGCTGGGACTACAGGTGTGTTCCAAGCTCTAGAACTTTTGCCCTCTCTTTCTTCCGCTGTCCATACCTCCCTTTATTTTCATCTCCTTCAAATATTAGACATGTCTAATACTGCTGAACCCCAAGAACATATTTCTATAGGTTGTAGTGATTTCATGCACATGCAGTAGGAAAAAACATTTTAACTATTTGTGAATTTTGTGGTGAGAGGAGGTTGGGTAAAGCAAAATTCAGTTTTGAGTAGAGTGAAGACACTTTATTTGTGAAAAATTCCTTAACACAGTTATTGCTTATGAAAAGGTAAAGTTCAGAGTATGTCTGATGAAAGAGGTGTACACAAAGAAAAAAAATTGCTTTGCTCGGTAGTAAAAAGGACAGCATCCATTGACTAAGCAGGCGGTTCTGAGAGATTGTTAGACTTGCTAACTCCTTGCTTGCCCTGGGTGGTGGCTGACAGGGGTAAAAGACAAGTTCAATGGGGTATGATAAGAGACAGAGTAAAAGACCCTGATTTGCCAAGGTCTGGGATTCAGCCTTAGGGTCCAGGGGAAAGGAAGGAGATGACAACCAGGGAACGTCTGAAAAAAAAAAGGCATGGCATGTGGCCTTTATTAGTACTAGTAATATCTGACCTTAATTTTTTTTCTTTGTTGTGATTCCTTTATTGATACTTAAATTTATAAGTAAGCCTTATTAATCATTGAAGCCTGCATTAAACTTTGCTGAAGAAGATTTCAAGGCAGTTTTTAAACCACAATTGTACTAAGCTCATGATGAGTGTAGCTGTTTTCTCTTCTGAGGCTGACAGGAAAGTAGTAGCAGCATGCTTTCAAGAGATGCCACCAGTACGTGAATTCTATGAGTTGGCCAGCAACAAAGAAAGTGACTTGAAAGAGCAAGAAGTGAGTAGTGACACTGAAGGCGGGCAAGTGGAATATATAAGCATTCTGCAGGGTTCTTAGTAAAATTAAGGAAGTGGAGTGTGAAAGGAGGCATGCATGACAGCAATTATGCAGGATGGAGAGCTGAATGATTTTTATTTGGAAATTAAAGAAAAGGCCAATTCCAGAGTCCTGAAAACTTGAGGACCCTCAGGTTAGTCATGTTATATTCTATCTTTGGAATGCATTACATTTATGAGGATCCATTCTATAAATATGAATGAATATGGCACCTATACATCCTGTAAGTTAATGTTTTTAAATTTTTCTTAAATTTAGGATTATTTTGTTTGAAGTTATTTTACATAATATTATACCCTCTGTGATATTTGGGGGGGTTAAATTTTATTCAGATATGTAAGACAACATTGGATTGCAATAAAAAAGATGGGTAAAGTTGGAAAGACTGCACTTTTAGACAGCATCTAACTATCTTTTTAAAAATGAATGGAGTTTGCTTGATTGACAGATCTCCTAAAAGGGAATTTCGATGGAAAAACAATCTGACTTTGTAAGCAGTGTGTGCTGTTTTCCACTATTACCCTGGAATTCTGCTGTTGATACAATGCCTGCTTTGCAATCCCAGTTTTTTCTTAGTCACTGCTTTATTCTCCAAAATTCTCTTCAGATTAAGAAATACAAAACCACACTCAGTGACAGTGATTCATGAATAAAAATTTCACAATCCGTAGTCTTTCTACAGCTCTTAATTTTTTTTTTCTACTCCTTGAGCTTTTCAGTTTAAAGATAGAGGCACTTCCTTCTGGGAAGATTCAAATTATCTTTTGTCTCAAATTGTTGTCATCAAGCTAAAAATAATCCAATTCATATTGGCCTTTTGCTAGCCCTAACAGTGAGGGTTTTATAGATAATATTCCTTAAGCATAATTGTTTTTAATCCTTTGGGTAAAACATTCTGTTAGTCAATAGTCTGGTTCCTGGGAATGGAAGGTGAACTTAGGAATTAATTGTGGTTGACACTGCGCACCCTCTATCAGTGATTATATCAGAAGCCAGGGGTCTTAAAGGGAGTTATAAATTGGTACTGCAGGCCTGGCGCCAAGCACAGACAGGGCCTGGCCCTCGGTCATGACAGATGTTCCACTGTTAAAGTGATTTCTGGATGTTGTGACCTATTACCAGCTCCCCTGCCATGAAATGCACAGCCGGTATTGAATAAACTTGCCATTAATTTGTCTTTTGGGCCCATAACTGAGGTAGAATGAAAGAAGTTCCCACTGGCAGGAAGCTTGAAGGAGCATGGACCTCAAAATGTGTGGAAATTAGAAAGAAATAATTAGGAAGAAGGAGGTATTGAGAAAGAAAACTTGGGACATAAAAGATTTCCTCAAAGAGTATCATGATCCTGACAAAGGGAGGCAGCATGGGTGTCACCTGGGAAAGAAAACATCACAGCAGAAAAATCAATGGGAGTCTGGCTGAGAAAGAAAAGAAGGAGGAAGAACTGGTTGGGAACAGGTAACAGAGAAATCAAGAGGTTGGGAAAGAAAGCAGGAGTATGCTTAAGAAGCTTTTGTTAGAAACCATTTCAAGATCTCCCTAACACAGAGTATATACTAATGCTTTCCCCATAGCTGAACTTTTTTTGTAATTTAACTAGCCTTCAAAGTAGAGGTGTTTCCAATAATAATTAAATTATCTATAAAGACATATTATAAATGTTCACAGAATCAATTTTATTATTAGATATGAAAATCGTTTCCCTCCTACTCATCCAGGTTTCAGGACCTAATGGAAAAGAGACACAGAGAATTTTTTTCTTAAATCATTATTAAAAAAACAAATACAGGCCGAGCGCAGAGGCTCATGCCTGTAATCCCAGCATTTTGGAGGACCAAGGCGGGTGGATCACGAGGTCAGGAGATCGAGACCATCCTGGCTAACACGGTGCAACACTGTCTCTACTAAAAATATAAAAAATTAGCCAGGCATGGTGGCGTGATATTATAGTCTCAACTACTCAGGAGGTTGAGGCAGGAGAATGGCATGAACCTGGGAGGTGAAGCTTGCAGTGAGCCAAGATCGTGCCACTGAACTCCAGCTTGGATGACAGAGCGTGACTCCGTCTCAAACAAACAAACAAAAAACAAAACAAAAATCCTTTGATCCTTACATTTTTTTCTGCCCTACACTTTTTCTAGCAAGCAATTACTTGGCTAAATAATATTTAAAAGTCCTAGAGAAGATTGAGTATAAGAGATAATTGAAGATGATTTAGAGAAAAAGATGAACTCTTTTTGAAATAATAATTCAAATCTGGGAAGTTCAAGTTAATGACCATTTGATACGGGTTTAATTCATCTTCAAAATAATTATTGTAGCTTACCAAATTATCATGGTTGTTTTGAAGTTTTATCTTTTTATTTTTGGTTAACCAATAGAATAAACTGGAATATGCAAGAATAAAGAAAAAAATAAAAATCAAATCTTGTCCTCTTCTCTTTTGCCATTAAAGTCTTACATGATGAAGGACCAAGGGCATTAGAGTTACACTGGGCGGATATTAGCGAGGAAACCTATAGTAGAGAGGATGAAAACATTTGTGCTCCCCTCTGTTCCTACAGGCCTTAATTCACTAACGTCACCATCAGTGTTTTTCTTAAGTTGGATTTACTGTGTATATTCAATTTTCAATTAACTGCACAGATGTATTTACTTTATGGAATACCTAAAAGTCCTCTGAAATTTAATATCCCAATATTAGGTAGGGCTTTAAGGTCTGAATTTTAATCCCATTATGCAGTTGATATGTCATCACGAAGAAAGTTTGATGAGTATCAGCAGAACATGGCAAAGTTTGACATGAAAAAACAAAATTCAAACATACAGAATATCTAAAATCAAATAGAGCATGATTTAAGTTCTTGATAGTTACATATTATTTCTGCCACTAAAATTATTCCTTCTCATGTATAGACAACCGTCAGTTAACTACATTCTGGTGTCTGTGACTCACAGATAAATTAGAAGACTATCAAATACTGTAAAATCACTGATAGGTATATTCTTAAGTGGCCAAACATTAGATAATTTTCTAGAATCACTCTTAATCGCATTTTAAAATCAGAGCAATAGTAAAACAAAAAACAATTCCTTCAAAAGCTTCCAGTTTTTTCAACTTATAATATGATGGGTTATAGTATTATACTTACATTTTTGCAAAAATTAGACAACTTGTGCCAAGATAAATATTGTGCAACCCCCTAAGCTATCATAATGGCTTCAGAAGTAAACTTACAACAAATTTTTAAAAACCAACCCTTTGCAAAAAGTTGCAAGACAGAAATTGCAGTGTATTCATTGCAAGACCAACATTGCAATGTATTCTTGATAGACATTCAATGCATAGCTTAGGAAATATAAAAATAATACATTTTTATTTGTATTTTGGAATAAAATTTAAGAAACAGTTCATAGTTTTTTTATTGATTCAGTTTGTTCTTGGTAGAGAAGAATGATATCAAAAAAGCCTTCTTGACTGCTTTTTAAACATTTATAATAGATAGCAATAGTGTCTGAAGTCTTTTCGTGTTGTACTCTGGGCTATGGTTGGGTCTCCCTAAAAATTTGTTTGGTTGCTCTTGTACTCAAGGTCAATGTGATGGTTAATGTTATATGTCAACTTGACTGGGTTACAGGGTGCCCAGATATTTGGTTAAACATTATTCTGGATGTGTGTGTGTAAGATAATTCTGGATGAGATTAACTTCCGAATCTGCAAAATGAGTAATGCAAATTGCCCTCCCCAATATGGGTGGTCTCATCCAATCCATTGAGGGCCTAATCAGAACAAAAAGGCTGAGGAAAGGAGACTTTGCTCTCTCCACCTGATGGTCTTGAGCTGAAACTATGGTCTTCTCCTGGCTTTGGACTTGAACTAGAACTACACCATCACCTTCCCTGGGTCTCTAGGTTGCTGACTGCAGATCTTGGGAATTCTCTCAGCCTCTTTAATGCTGTGAGCCACTTCCTTGTAATAAAACTGTGTGCGTGTGTGTGTGTGTGTGTGTGTGTGTGTAATGCATGTTGTGTATATTCGTGTTATACACCCACGTTATATATCTATTCAGTTCTGTTTCTCTGGAAAATCATGACTAATACAGTTACCTATTTAGCCTTCTCATGAGATTGTTAACAGGAGCTATGTTGGACTATAAAAAAAACAGTTTCAAAGATTTATGCTCCCTTACTGCAAATTCTCTTCAAGGAGAGAACTCTAAGAGCCATTCCCGTTCATGTGCCTCAAAACTCTGTCCCAAGGCAACCCCATTTAAACAGACCATCATAGCAGAGAAACACTACTCTGACCCTCCTACTTCTGGCTCACTTCACATAGCTCTATGTTGTTTGCCTCTGGCTTGGAATCCCAAAATGCTTTTAGCATCTGGCAGCCACTTGCTCAGTTCCCAACTGCTGATATGATGTTGCTGCTGGAGGACTCACTCAGCCTCTGGAAGATTACACCCAGCCTCTGAAAGGCGTGTTTGCTCTTATTTTCAAAGCCCACCAGTCTAGCAGCTTCTGCTAGAGTTGCTTCTGACTTCCTTGGGAGTCTTTACCCTCACATGCATGGATGGATGGACTTCTGGAAACCCTATAATTTCATAATGCTTTAAGAAAAATAAGGGTTCTTTTCTGGTAAATAGATTATATTATTTTTTTCACCAGATTTTCAAAATGTCTAAAATACAATAAATTTGAATATCTACAATGTCCCAGAACCCCCCAGAAGGTCCTTTGTTTTAGAGATTTTACAGGTTTCCTGGTTCTTTAAAGCTTTCTGATTCTTATTCTGCCTTGGGAAGTGACATTAACTCAGTCCAAATCATGCTATGTTGAGCCCAAATTTTCCTCCCCCTTAACTCGGAAGGTTATATAGATTTCTTCCTCAAAAGGCCATACAAAGCCTTCTCAGCAATCTCAGGTTGAGAAAAACAGCTTAAGGTTAAGTATAAGTTTGTTTTCCCAAGGAAACAACAGGCTCTAAGCTTTCAGAGTGGGGAATACACACATTTACTATTTTTTCAAGTTATGTGATGCCTTGTCTGTCTTAAGCACACATATAAGTAAAACATACATTTTTCCCACTTCCTCTAAGGTATCTTCCTCCCCTCACCCACATATATTTGGAGATACTAAAGTTCTATGTTAGAGTTTTCAGTGATCTCCAATAAATACTTATTTAGTGCTTCTGTTATGCTAATGCTTAGATTTTTGTAGTTGCATGGTACAGTGCCAGGGAAAGGTACTGCCATTTTTTTTCCCAAATAAAGTAATATTACTGGAAACTGTTTGTGTTCTGCCAATTTGCTGCTATGCCACCGTGATAACTTTTAAGGTTTATCTTTAATCATGTTCCCATTGCCTTAAAGTAGGTTTGGTCCTTGTCTGCATGGAGCTGTTAGTCTAGCATAAGAAAATAATAATTTTAAGCAGCAACTATAATAAATAGTGTCCATAAAGTGCAATGGAACAACAACCTATGGAGTAATTAATTCTATTTCCATGTGTGCAGGTTGCGGGGAGATAGGGCGTTACTTAAAGAAGATGTTTCTCTCTGACATAAACATAATTTGGCCAAAAAGAGTACTAGGGAGAGAAAAGAGAGAAATCTGAAAACTGTAAAATACTCTAAGATTTAAAAATAAAATATAGATAGACATTCTTTCTTAAACTAATGTTTAGAAAACAATTATTGTTTGAATAAGTGTGGCTAAGTGTTCCTATTAAGCAATATCTTCAAGATGCTTATTTAAAGCCAAGAAATTCTGTGCCAGTTTTCTTTCAAATTCTGAAGCAACTGTATACCTTCAATGCCTTATTAGTTTTAATTTTAAACAACAATTTAAGGCATTTTAAGGATTAATTTTTCTTTGGCTTTTGAATTAAATCCATAAAAAATACATAGATAGTAATTCCCTTATTTGTCTAACGTTTATGGAGTATTTTGTATACTCTATCTAATACATATTTACTGTCTTAGGAAAGGATTTAATGCTTTCTTAAATAGAATTTCTACTGCCAGCAACTGTAAGATTTGATTTATTTCAAGAGTCATAATTTAGACTCATTAACACACTCCATACAAAGGGTCATTTTGGAAGAAATTTGTTTCAAATATTAAAGTTGTTGTCATTACTGGATAGAACTTCCTGAAATATCTAGTACTGTATTCCAATAGAATATCAGAACTCTATGTTATCTGAGTCTTCAAAGATTAGGGTTATTTTGGACAGTTATTTGCAGAAATATATTTGAAAATATTTATGCACATTTAGCCTCCCTTATTTAAATAACACTTAGATGACCATAAATCTTTGTTGTTTCAAACACTTTCCAGTATTAAGTATTCTCTTTAATAAATTCTTTGCCAATTCATTGTGTGATTTTTTTTATTTTAGGCAAATAAAATGTATGTCTAAAAATACAATAAATGTAAATACCTACAATATACCAATAATGTGGTTAGTACCTGTAACACATGGTCTTAAGGAAAAATAAACTTGTGGACAAAGAATTATAGCATTATTGGTTAGATACTGTAAAAGGAATATGCACAAAATATCAGAGACTCACAAATTATGAAGAACTAAATTCTAGTTAGGAAGGATAGGATATCTAAGAAGGACTACAGAGGAGAGAGGACAGTTGTCAAAGACTCTGGGAGGATAAGGGGAAGAAGAATGTTCTAATTAAAGGCAACATCATGTGTATAGTGAGTGTGAGGCAGGGTAAGAAGTCCCATGGGGCAGGAGATGAGATTCAGAATGAGGGTTGGACCACATGGGTAAGAGCCCAGTGAACCACTTAACCTGAAGAGGAAATGGCTAGGGGCATGTACTACAAAGATCACTTTGTTAACAATAAAAGGGAATGGACCTTTTCCAGAAAACAGTAATGACAGGAATATCAGTTAGTAGTCAATAGGCAATATAAGAGCCTTGACTGGGGTACGTACAATGGAGACAGGCAAGACAGGTGGGATGCAAGAACTGTTTGAAGACGGTGGACTTGACAAGATCTAGTGACCAATGGGGAAGCAAGGAAGGAGGAGACATATTGAAAAAGGAAGAGTGGCAAATAATTCATTTTTTATTTTGGGAAATACAATGAATAGCATTATTAACTAACAGTATTAATACTAATATGAAACTATATAACTATATTACATATATTAAATTACATAAAACAACATTAAATAATAATAATTTTAATTTATTGTTATTATTATTAAATATGGGGTTTTACTATGTTGCCCAGGCTGGCCTCCAATTCTTGGCCTCAAGCAATCCTTCTGCCTTGGCCTCCCAAAGTTCTGGGATTACAGGTGTGAGCCACCCCACATAGCCATTAATACTAGTAGTGTTAGTCAGTATTACTAACTAATCTAGGAAAGATAGAAAGATAAATTTTGGAAGAAGCAAAAATAGTCGGTTTTGGAAAAAGAAGTATTTTATTGGGAAGGGCATGGATGCAGTTTCAATCTTGGTTCTCTGCTTTATTACTTATCAGCTATGAGAAACTTGGGCAAGCTTTTTAACCTCTTGGATTTTTGCTTTTCTTGTTTTCAAATAGGGGAAATTGTATTTACTTTGTATACTTGTTGAAAGGATTAAATGACAAAATGTATGCAAAGTGACCAGCACTTTCCTGAAGTATCAGAAGCACTCAGTAAATGTTATTTTCACTTCTAACTTCTCCCTCTTTTGAATTTGAGAAGCAGTAAAGATCCAAGATATGCATTCAGACAGTAGAGTTGGTGAAAAAAAAAAAAAAAAGGAAAACTCAAAGGAGGAAATCAACCAAAAGGTTCCAAATAATTTTTCAAAATTATTCAAAGTTCTAAATATACTTAAATTCTTCTTTGGGATCATATTTAAATGTACAAATAGAGCATCCAATAAGTGTTTAATGTGACCAATTCCAGAGAAAGGTAATTTGACTATAATTACTACTCTTATTACATTATCTGTGGTTAGGATTTTTTAATCTTGGTCTCTGTGGCTACTTGAGAAATATTTTATATACAGAACAGCTTATTTCTGTGGGTGTATGTGTCCAGTTAAGATAAAATTCATCTAAGGAGTATTAAAGAAACCAGAGCCACTAATATTAGTTAGAGTAGGAAATGGATTCTAGAAGGTAAATGTGTTCTAAGAGGAGCACATCCAAGATGAGATATAGTTGTGATTGTTTTCTATTGTGGTAAGATATTGGAACAGGGGAAGGAGGGGATGATAGCATAAATAGTATGCAACTGGAAGTTGATAGTGATTTGCTGAGTGAATACATAGACTTATGTTTTATGGAGCATTTTGAAATAAGTATATTTTGGACCATACTGTTCTTCTAAGTCATTATTCACTTATGATTTTTTGTGTTACAAATACAAAAAATAATTTTTCCCATAGAATATCTGAATATTCTACAGATGACTCAATGCTAGGTTAAATCTGAATAGATTAAGATTTGAAAAAACTTTTACCCTTTTTTCTCTTTACTCCCTACCACAAGAGGGCATATATCTCATCTTCTCTTAGAAATTAACAGAAGATATATAGAATGTGGGTTATTTTCAATCTATTCAGTTGTCTATTCTTTCCTGAGATCTGATTGACAGAAAACAAGATTCCCTACCACCTCATGGTTGCCTTCAGAAGGAAAAAGTTCTATTTCTAAAAATTCACATTTAGTATAATAAATTTACCTAGTACCATCTAAAGATTTTTTTCAACCTGTATCAACCCTCTGTATCAAGCAAAGAAGATGAAGAAGATGCCTTTACCATCTCTTCTATCAAATACTTTAGTATCATGTAGTGGTAAACCACCAAAGTGTCAGGGAATGCTGTCTTTCTACTATTTTGCAGTTGGATCAATAAAATGATGTTCAGTCTTCCCACAGAGCATCAAGGCTCTGCCTGTTATGAGCAAATGAGATGTTAACATTCCCTCCAAACTGGGAAGGAGTTGAGAGACCAAAGAATGGTGCAGACAAGTCCAGCTTGGCAAGTAGATGAATTTATTAGGACTTATATGTGGGGCACTCCTGGGTGGTAGCAGGACAGCTCTAGAGACTTGCCCCATTTCTCATCTCTAAGCTGCTTTTAAGCAATTTTCTGGTTCTTTGCCTACTGTGTATATATGTGCAATTAAACTGTTTTCCTTGGTATGTTCCCAGCTATGCTCTGGGATGTTTGGGTTCTCAGGGACACCTGCTCTTTGGCTGGGCATCATGGCCTTGGCTCACCTCCCAGTATCATGGCCTTGCTCACCTCCCAATATTCAAGGTTCAAGCAGCAGATACACATCCTTAAGTAACCTGGTGAGGGACCCATAACACTGCAATCTACCTTATACCTTAGCTCTTCCATTCTTTCTATCAATCTTGTACAAGAGTCCCTGAGTTGGGTGTGAAGGGACAAGTATACAGCCCTATGAGGTATAGCCATGGCTTGTGCATACAGGCAACGTCTACAGTATACACAACAGCATAAAAAGCAGAAGCTAACGACAATTATGATACCTATTAGCAAAACATAACTGCAGTGAGTAGGTAAGGTGTATAAGCAATTTTGAGAATGAGTCAAAGAAACCTAATTGAGTTATATCATGGATTTGAACTGACAAATGATTTAAAGCATCTGTGACATTACTTTCTTCATCAGGGACATAGGTGCAACAAGTAACACCTATTAGGACACAAGTTGTTGGGTCTCTGTCATGTTGGCAATTGGTCCAGGTGGATGCAATCTCCAATGAGTCTGGGTTGCGTTATCTGTGCTGTTGAACCAGTCACTCTAGTTTTATTGTGAGAAAGGCAGAATTTTCCAAGGCATACCATTACCATCTGACAGGGGTAGGTATTCACATACCCAACAATCTGACTGGTTGCTGACTGCAGGTGTAGTTGCAGCCCAGTACAGGAAGACATTACCAGCTGCCATGGGAAGCAGGAACAGCAGCCTATGGGCATAAACACAGGTGTTTAATAGGGCCCTTCGTCGATGTGTCCACTCCTTGTAGCATTACTACTGTATTTCTTCCCGTTGGTCCTATAAGGAGGCTGACACAGGCTTCAGGCCTGGCTTACAGGACCATACATGGCTTCCCTCCCTAGGAACAGACATAATAGCCAACCTGTAAGTTTCAAGCCTTGCCCATGCTATCTGCTCCATAATTGCTCCAGCAGGTACCAGTGCTTCCATGTGTTTGTATCATAAGGTTATCTGACCACCAAGGAGCACAGCTGGAACCAGCTCCGGACTCTGGCAGTCTTAAGGAAAAGCTACTAAAATTACCTGGAAAACAGAACAAAATTATTAAATGTGAAATCTGAAAATAAATATTCAAGATAGCCACCCTAGTATGTGATGAACTAAGAAGGTTAAGGGGCATCAACAATACCCCTTCCAGCTTTAAAATTGCATATTAATGTTGACTCAGAGTCCATTTATTGTATAGACATTTATTGAGAATTACTTATGCACTGGATATGATGAAAAAGAAATACTTTTTTTTTTCACCTCAGAGGCCATATGATTGAGGAAGTGAGAAGAGACATGTACATAAATAATCATAAAGAGTGATGCACAACACAGGAAAGGTGCATATAAAATAATATATTAACCATGACTTAGGATGAAAAGTGAAAATAATGAAGTACTGTTTCCATTAGTGGGAAATTTGGAACTTGAGAATTTTAAAGTTAGTATTTTGAATGGTAAAGGAAGATAATAAAACCAGAAGCCCCTCAGGGCAGGCACTTGTTTCTTTGCCTATCTAAAGTCAGAGTAAATAATTTTAATTCCTTCTTTTTAAATTATTTAAAGACTTCACTTTTCAGAACAGTTTTAGATGTACAGAAAAGTTGGACATAGTCGAGAGTTTCCATATGTCACCTCCCCTGAAATATACTCACGTATTTTCTCCTATTATTAATGTGGTACATTTATTATAATTAACGAACCAGTATTAGTATGTTACTATTAACTAATGTCTATAGTTTATATTAAGGTTCACTCTTTGGGTTGTACAGTCCTGTGGGTTTTGATAAATGCACAATGTCAGGTATCCACATGACTATATCATTTAGAATAGTTTCATTGCCCTAAAATTCCACTGTGCTTCACTTATTCATGCCCCTAACCCCCACAGGGGTTTGTTTAATTTTACCTTTTTAATTTTAACTTGTTTCTGCTTTTGTATTTAAAGTGTATCTCTTTCAAACAGCACCTAATTGAGTCTTGGATTTTTAACTAGTTTGACAATCAATTACTTTCTAGTATTCCATTCCAGCTCTTGTGACAGTTTTTTAAGCTATGTATCTTGGTATTTTAATTTTAAATTTGTGATTTTTAATAGACTTCATTTTTTAGAGCAGTTTTAGTTTCACAGAAAAGTTGAATGGAAGATACAGAGATTACCGATATGCCCCTGCCTCAACACAGGCACAGCCTCCCCAGTGATGAATATTCCCCACTAGCATTGTACATTTGTTAGAATAGATGAACCTACACTGACACATCATTATCATCTAAAGTCCATAGTTTACATTAGGGTTCACTTTTGGTGTGATATATTTTATGTGTCTGGACAAATGTATAATGACATGTATCCACTATTATAGTATTAGACTGAGTAGTTCACTTTCCTAAAAATCCTGTGCTCCACCTATTCATTCCTCCCTTCCTTCTAAACCGTGGCAAGCACTGATCTTTGGACTCCATAGCTTTGCCTTTTCCAGGATGTCACATACTTGGAATTATATGGTATGTAATATGTTCAGATTGGCTTTTTCACTAAATAATATAAATTTATGCATCCTCCATGTCTTTTCATGGCTTGATAACATTTCTTTTTAGTGCCATATTATATTCTACTGTCTGGAAGTACCAGTTCATTCATTCATACACTGAACAAGTTTTGGCAATCATGAATAAAGCTGCTATAAACAACCATGTGCAGGTTTTTATGTGAACACAACTTTTCAATTCCTTTGGGTAAGTATCAAGGAACATAATTGTTGGATTGTATGCTGAGAGTATGTTTTAATTTTGGAAGAAACTAACAAACTGTCTTAAAAAGTGGATGTATCATTTTGCATTCCCATCAGCAATGAATGAGAGTTCCTGTTGCTTCACAATTTCATCAGCATTTGGTAGTGTCAGTGTTCTGATTTTGACCATCCTAATAGGTCTATAGGTGCAGCTATAATTTTTTTTTTTCATTTGGATGTCCAGTTGCTCCAGAACCATTTCTTGAAAAAACTGTCTTTCCCTTTTGTATTGCCTTTGTTCATTTATCAAAGATCAGTTGACCATATTTATGTGTCTGTTTCTGGGTCTTCTATTCTCTTGATCTATTTGTTTATTATTTTATGAGTACCACACTGTCTTGGTTACTGTAATTTTATAGTACGTCTGGAAGTTGAGTAGTGTTAGTCCTCCAACTTTGTTCTTTTCCTTCAGTTTTATATTAGCTATTCTGCATCTTTTGTCTCTCCGTATACATTTTAGAAGCAGTTTGTCAATAGCCACAAAATAGCTTGCTGAGATTTTGATTATGGTTATTTTAAATCTACAGCTTCAGAAGTTTTTTATTGCTTCTTTTGGATTTTATACATAGACAGTCTTGTTATATGCAAAAACAGTTTTATTTCTTCTTTCCCAATCTGTATACATTTTAATTTCCTTGCATGTCTTACTGCATTAGCAAGAACTTCCAGTATAATTTTGAAAAGTAGTGGTGAAAGGGAACATTCTTGCATGGTTCCTGATCTTGGAAAAACTTAGAATTTTTCACCATTAAGTATAATGCTAGCTGTAAGTTTTTTTAGGTGCTGTTTACCAAGTTGAGAAAGTTCTCCTCTCTTCCTAGTTTGCTGACAGTTTTTATCATGAATGAATGTTAGATTTTGTCAAGCACATTTTTTATTAATATTACGTGATTGTTTTTATTTCTTTAGATTGTTGATGTGATGGGTTATATTAATTGATTTTCAAGTGTCAAATCCTACTTGGTCATGGTGTATAATTTTTAAAAATGTTAAATTGTTTTTGGTTTTAATTTCTTTTTTTTTTTTTTTTTTTTTTGAGACGAAGTCTCCCTCTGTCACCCAGGCTGGAGTGCAGTGGCGCAATCTCGGCTTACTGCAAGCTCCACCTCCAGGGTTCACACCATTCTCCTGCCTCAGCCTCCCTAGTAGCTGGGACCACAGGCGCCCGCCACCATGCCCAGCTAATTTTTTGTATTTTTAGTAGAGACGAGGTTTCACTGTGTTAGCCAGGATGGTCTCCATCTCCTGACCTCGTGATCCACCCACCTCGGCCTCCCAAAGTGCTGGGATTACAGGCGTGAGCCACCATGCCCAGCCAGTTTTAATTTCTTAATATTTTATTGAAAATATTTATATCCATGTTCATGAAAGATATTTCAGTGCTGTTTTCCTTTGTTGTAATGCCCTTATCTAGTTTTGATATGATAATATAGATCTTATGAATTAAGTAAGAAAGTGTTTCATCTGCTTCTGTTTTGTTTGGAAGAGATTGTAGAGAATTTGTATATTTTCTTCCTTAAATGTTTGGTAGAATTTACTAGAGAAATCAGCCTTGCTTTCTCTTTTTGCGGTGTTATTGATTATTATTTTAACACCTTTAATAAATGTAGGTCTATTCAAGTTATCTGTTTCTAATACAAAACTCTATTTTGGTAGTTTATTCCTTTCAAGGAATTGATGAATTTTAACTAAGTTATCAAAGAAACTTTGACCTGTTTATAATATTTTTATTATCATTTTCATGTTCATGGACTCAGTAGTGATGACCTTTCTTTCATTTCTGATATTTTATTTGTGCCTTTTCTATTGTATTCTTGGTTAGCCTAGCCAGAGATTTATTAATTCTATCAATCTTTTTAATGAACCAACTTATATTTTTGTTTTCTCTATTGAATTCCCATTTTTAATGCCATTGATTTCAGTTCTAATTTTCATTCTTTCTCTTCTTTTACTTGCCTTCGGCTTGCATTGCTCTCCTTTCTGTATTTTCCTAAGCTTGGGTTATCAATTTCAGATATTTCTTATTTTTCAATACATGTTTTCAGCATCGTGAATTTCCCTTTATGCACTAGTTTTGCTGGATCCAACAAATTTTGATAAGTTGTATTTTTATTTACATTTAGTTCAAAATATTCTAAAGTTTTATTATGACTTCTTCCTTGATCCATTAATTTAATTTTTGAATGTTGGACATGTGCTGCATTTTGCATTTTGTATGGACATTTGGGTCCATGATGAATGGCATATATGGCAACGGTCCATAAGCTTATAATATTCCAATTTTTACTGTACTTTCTATGTTTAGATAACCAAATACTTATCATTGTATTACAGTTGCCGACAGTATTCAGTATGGTAACATGCTGTACAGGCCTGGAGCCTAGGAGCAATAAGCTGTACCACAGTTTAGGTATGTAGTAGGTTATACCATCTAGGATTGTGTAAGTACACTCTATGATATTTGCAGGATGACAAAATCACCTAATGATTCATTTTTCAGAATGTATCTCTGTCATTAAATAATGCATGACTGTAATTGTACAGACTTATAGTATTTAGATTTTATTAAATAACCAATTGGATATATATTAAATTTGAATCACAGTAAGTAAATTATCTTTAAAAGGTTATGTATTTTTCATTGTAGGGTAAGAAATACACATTTGTATTCATTCCACCTTTAATGTACTAAAAAATTAGAAAAATTCATTGTATATATTATACCATAGATCATTAATTATGATTCAATGAATTGAAGTCCCTGAGATAAATAATTTAAATTTTCTCTTTAGGCTTCTAGCAAGCTAAGTATATTGCTATAAAAAAGTTTTACTTATAGACTACCTATATTAAATTGTGGCCAGCTCACTATTCAATGAGCTTGTCTTTTGTCTTCTTTCTAATGCCATAACTATATATCTATGTCACATGTATAAATATGTATTATAAAAGTGGTCAGGATTCAACACACATCATTTGTCTTAATTCACTCAAACAAATTAGACCGAAGTCTTCAAAAAAAATCCAGAATTCAATATCATTTAATTTAGCTGTTTAAATGATTATTTGCCTGGCTTTACTAGTACAATAGCTGCAGCTTTCTTTTGCTCATTCACTTCAGCTCTACAAAGTGCCTGCATCCCTGCATTGTGAGTCCAGGAGTGGAGCTCCCTGTTCCTTCTGGTTTCAGGAACCTTGTATTTCCTCCCCTGCTTGTCTCTTCCTCCCTCTTTTTCTGAAGTTCAAATTACTCGGGCACTGAACAATTTCCTTTATTCTACTTTCAGGAATTATCTCCTGGTTCTGGTTTGTTTACCTGTTATGTGACCTCTTACTTCTCTTGACCTCAGTTATTTGAATGAGGAAACAACTCTGTTTAAAAAATTATGAAAAAAGAACATGAGAGGAGATGTGCTCCTCTGGGAATTTTCTTAGTTCTGTCTTAAGGTTAAGATTGAAATAAAAATGTACAATCTTCATTGGAAACTAAGGCATCCTTTAAAGAAATAAACCTTCTGGAAGGAAAAAAAAAAAACCTCCCAGCTATTATGAAATGCTAACTCATAAGTACATTCCATTACAATAAATTATCTAGCCTTTAAAGAGCTTTTAGAATTTCAACAACGAGATTCATTTCTAGGAGGAGAAGAAATTTTTTTCTTTCCGCAACATGATTACAAATCATTCTTCCTGCCTTCTGTTTTTCACAATCACTGTGAAGTGAAGAATCCCTTTACTTCCTCTGCTGTAGAAGGAAGGAACTAAAGTCATTAATGGTTCTGATGAAATTAGGAAATTCATACTCTCACATCCCCAAAGAGACCTTATTAGTAGTTTTAACAGCTTAAAAGACTTTCTCGACTTCCCTCTGTGTTCATTAAGAAAACACACGAGAAATTCCCATATGGAAAGTATGGATTTTTCTTCCCCCTAATCACATAAAGTAGTTTCTTGTCTTTCCTTTCCTTTCTACTAGAGTGAACCAGATTAAACCACAGGGTACTGCCTGTTTCAGTGCATTCTGGTTTATGTATACCACCAATTAGTTGCCACATGCACGTGTACCAAGATAGTCAGCTCTTATGCTTCTAGAAGTGTATTGACCCCTTCCCCTAAGTATGTATACAGAGCTTTCTGCTAAACTTTCCAGGCACTTTGTCAAAGATTTACTGTCCATAATGAAGATGGAAGAGACTACAAGCACTGAGAGCAAAGCACACAGCTGCTGGGAGAGACATTGCCAAGATAGGAGTAGTTTTGAAGGATAAATGAAGAGATTATGTTACAAGCATGGCTAAGGACTTCTGGAGGGCTGGCAGAGGCTGCACTTTCATATTATAGGTCTCAGAGTTTTATCCTTTTCTAATGAATTGTTTATGGTCCCTGTAGAAAACCAAACAGAATTTTTTCCCCAAAAGAATAATATTTCATTAAAAGTGTTTGTGGCTTTGAGGTAAACATACATTTTAGGACCTAAGAGAGTCAAGGACAATGATTGTCACAAATAATGTATATATTAGAAATGAATGCTTCGATGAATTTGGCATAGTCACACCATTGTCTTTTCTGCAAATATTTTCTTAAAAAATGATGACTTTTAGGATAGTAGCTTGCTCTGTGGTATATGATTTTAAATAAAATCTAATTCTTGCTTTCATGTTATAGCTGCATTTCTTTTCTTTGAAATAATTTTTTTCCCCAATTTGTGTGGTCCTAGGCTATAATTTGTTGAATTTTTAGTTTTCTTTATGCTATATTTTTTCATTTGTCTTTGAGCATCACTCATAAAAATTAAATTTCAGAAGATGGTACAGATATTTGTAATAAATAGAATGTATACATATTCATGCTAATCTGTACAATTTACATAAATATCTAAATTCTGGGCTTTAGATTTTGTGGTGGTCTATGGAATATTTTTGTTGTGGGCATGCCTTCCCAATTATAATTTTTATTAGACTAACACTAAATTCCATTTCCTTCCTGAAGAATACACACTGGGAAACAGACACAGAGAAGGCAGCGTAGGGTAATACTACACATAATAGATGCTAAATGTATCCCATAGGAGTAAATGTATATATTCTATATAAATAAGTGAAGCGATGTTGCTGAATAAAGCCCTTAAGAAAATCATTGTAAAAACTTTTAAATCAAGTATCAGTAATTGAGAACATACCATAGTTAATGTAGATATTTGAAAATATATCATGTTTTTCAATTTTTCATAATCATGGTATATCTTTTTTCTGTTTCAATGAATGAAATATATATGTTACTTTAACTTATTTAAAAAACATGTTAGAGGCTTTAATGAATATTGAACTTACTTAGATAGTATTTTAGAAAATAAAGTTACATTTTTCAATAGTGCACATAGTATTAGTCTCTACCAAAGTAATTTTTTAGGTTTATATTCTAAATTAGTTTGTATTCACCCTTAAATGCTTTTTGATATTGGTCTGAACCCAATAAGACAAAAGGCTACTTTTATTCACTGGTTTAATCCTTGCTTACATTTTTCCCCTGTCAAAATGCATTTGCCAGAAATCTTTCCTTCTGGCTATGTATTTATAACAATTACCCTTAGCTGTGTCAAGAATGGTGCCATTTTAACATCTTTACTCCATGTAACACAGGCTATCTTTACAGCCTGTAGAAAGACTCAATTGATACACTCAAAAAATGGTAGAGGCAAATTTGAGAACTATTACCAGATGCTAGGCAGGGAAATATCATAAAAGTCCAGTAGATGCTAGGTAGGAAAACATCATAAATGTTCACTTCTACTGCTCTTCAGCTGATGCTCTGTAAATTACATACCCATTCCTCTTCGCTGAATCTTTAAGTTGTGTTGAACAATTAACTCTAATAAGCATTTTTTTCTATAACTAATTTTTAGGAGTAAAATTATTGGACACGAATATATTTGATTTTTTTCCTGATAATCTATTTTTTATGTTTTTTAAAAGAGTTGTAAAGTAATTGTGGTTTTTGCCATTGAAAGTAATGGCATCCATTGAATGCCGTAGAAAGTAATGGCAAAAACTGCAATGAGCTTTGCACCAACCTAATACAATACCAAATGAGCATCATCTGTACGTGAAAGTAAAGTAGCAATTTTCACAGAGGGAGTTATAGGAAAGAATCGAATGTGTCTGAAGATACGCACCAACTGGCATTTAGCCCAGAAGACCATGTTTGCAAAACAAAACCAAAAACAAACTCACGAAGACAAAACACTGAAGTTTAGAAACCTGCCTTTTGCTTGGTTAACAATTGTACCATGTATTTATTTATATCCCACCTTATTCTAGAAAGTATTTCAAGATGACTAAATGTATTTGTAATAATAACTCAGAACAGACTTTACAAAACTGGGCAGGATATGCATCAAATTTCTTTCCAAGCCAAAGATAGTGGAGATAGCAAAAGCCGCTTTAAAAATCCTTTAATTCCAACTTCTATATGGAGCTTGATCCATCTTAAAGCTGAGCTACAGGTAGAATTAGTCTTCTGGCATAAATTTTTACATCCCTTTTGGAAAGTAGTTTGGCAAATATATCACGAGCCATAAAAATGTGCCCATTCTGCCCCAGTAATTTCACTTCTGGGAATCCAAAAAATAAATTGTCAAATATAAGGATAATGAATTTTATATATTGAATGTTCATTATGATTTAATTTGTAATATTCAAAACTTATAAACAATATAAATCTCTATCCAAAAAAGAAACATTAGAGAAATAGTATTATATCTACTCATTAGATAGCAATTTGGCCATTAAAGTATAATCAATCACTGCAAAAATTAAAATAATATTGAGTGAAAAAGAAGCATATGAAATACCATGTATAATGTGACTATAATTGTGTTGAAAATGTTATGTATTAGAGAAAAAAAAGAAGTAAAACAGACTAAAATGTTCATGACAACAGTATTAATATGAGGAAAACTATGGATACGCCAAATAAATTACTTTAAGAAATAATTAAGCTTCCAATATCTAAGGAATCTCATATTCTGAAGTAATATCAAGAAACAGAAAAAAATTAATATGAGGAGGCTGCCATCTGGTAAGTATTCCCTGTGTGCTGTGGCTTGTATTAACCCCAAGCAGGACTGCAGAGGAGCATGTGGAGTTCTGCAGTGGGAGCACAGCTGAGAGCAAAGGGAAGAGTGAGCTTATGGGGAGGGGAGATCATGGAAGCTCACAGAATTTGAGAATTAGAGAAGAGTCAACAGCTTAAAGCCAAAAATCAAAGTGAGGCATGACTTAAGCAATTTTTGCATGAGGGAGCCCCAAGAAACCAGGAAGATCCCACATGCAGGGAACCAGTGAGTGTCAGAGGAAAGGTACATCCCAAAATTTATGCTGATTCATGCCAAAATTCTGTTACAGGAAAATGTGAACCCAGTCACTAAAATCTGTTTCTACTACCTTATAGATAAGAAATGGAAACTGGCAGAAACAAAGGTAAAGGCCACAGTTAGTTGGAATGAAATCACATAAGTTTGGCATTCAGCATGGGTAGAGAATTCTCTTTGTGTGTGTGTGAACCTGTTATTTTCCAAAACTTTTGTTAAGTATTTTATATATGTTAGTTTATTTAGCCCACATAAAACCCTGCAAAGTACATAATATCATTCCAATTTTACAGAGGAGGAATTTGGACCCCAGAGAAGTCACATATCTTGCCCGGGGGCACACAGCTGGTTGTGGAATTAGGATTTCAATCCAGGTCTCCAAAGCGCAGGTACTTTCTGCTGTTTCTAGTGGGGTTAAGAATAAATGGTCCAGTAGCTTAAGGCAGAGAATGGATAAGATGAATTCTGTATCTCATTATCTATGGAAAGCAATTGAGTTATCTTAACCCATTAACCTATAGGTGGTAACATAAAAAGGAGGTATTCACCCACGTATATTCAGCATACTTGGAAGGTATGTAGGCCTGGAGTCAGACCTACCATGAAAGGTAATATTGATAATTCTAATAGCACTTGTAGAGCAAATTTTAGATTTTGCCTCTAGTCTTGTGAAATTCAGCATCTGATGAGAGATGGGTTGACTCATGTCGACAAAATGTACGTGTTTCTAGAGCCCAAATCTTCAAATTTAATCCAGACCAACCCAATCCAAATCAAGTAAATCAAACAAAAACTAAGTATCTTTTACAAACACAGCTGGTGACACTGTTGTGTAATATAGAGTGTGTGGTCAAGCAATAAAACAATTAAGGTCCAAATGTCTACTTACATAGTTATGGAGAAGAAAAATACTGTGCACAGATACATGTGCTTATGATGTGTAAGTTTCATATATGTATCTATATATACGTACACATATATATTCTGTTTATTTAGTAGTGCATTTTGTCTCAATTACAGCTTTTGAAGTCAAGAGTGACCTCCTTTTCTTTCCTAAAATTTTACCTATTTCATTGTCGATTTCTTCCTCACTTCTGAAGACTTGTCTCAGTCTTTCAAAATTCATTCCTCTTGGCTTTCAACATTCTTCCCAAATCTTCTATTGGAGTCATGTATTTTAAAAATGTTAACTTCATAATGCCTTGTTATTGATAAATCCACTGATTTTTTTCACTTTTGAAATAGTAAATCTTTAATCAAATGCCTGGTGCTTTGATAAAAGGTTTGATTTATATACTTAGTGGAATGAGGCCATCACATCTTAAAAGAGGAGATTTGAATCGACTAAAGAGTTGGTCAGTTCTCTGAAAGCAACACAATCTAATAAGAGCTTGAATTAGGGCTACTTAGGCCACTCTTCCTATTTACTGAAAGGTAATCATTTTTAATAGAACTACCGTAGTAAAACAGCTGAGAAAGCTACTGCCCTTCTTAAGACCGTAACAGCTGACTTCCTTAAAATGTGATAATCACACCTCAAACTGTCTATTCTAGAGTCATTTTCAAACTTAATTGAAATGTGTGACAGGAAAGAATTTAGAAGAGGAAAAACACACGTCATTATCAAGCCTCTCTGTTGAAATGTTAAGATTCTATTTAGTATCCAACATAGTATGGAGCATTATAATTTCCCCTCTTTTTTTTTTGCTTCTCGTTTCCCCCATACTTGTTCTACCGCCCATTCTCAGAAGCTCCTCTCTTCCTAGGAGTGGTAAATACTGTTGTTGTGTATTCTTCTGCATCAGCCCACCACGTATTTAACTATTTCCCCTTTGCACAGCGGGTGGATACATTGATTCTTTTCTTAACTCCCTTTCCTTATCCAACACTGGCTCAACATTTAATACCATTTAATACTTCACTCCTGCCAGTCTTCACAGTTTAAAAAAAAATCACCCTTTCATAACCTAAAGTTTCAGGCAGAATTTCTGACCTCCGTGTTTCTGCTTATCCACATTGCTCTGACTCACGAGTTTAATTTCCTACCTTCCAATTGGTTTTGTCTATAGGAGTAGATTTCTTCTTTACAATTCCACTACCCAGTGTAACCTGAGGAAGCAATGACTTTTGGGACTCATGTGACATTTTATCAATCACACATCATTTCAATGGAAGCCCCCTATACTTATCATTACTCTAGTGTTAGTGGTTGCATAACTAGAGTAGCAAAATAACCTATAAGCTAACCTCCATTGGAAGCAGGCATATAACCTGTTACAACCTGTACACTAACCAACAGGCCATTTAATCCTGCTTCCAATGGAGATTAGCTTATAGGTTGTCTGCTATTCTAGTTATACAACCACTTTTTATACCTGACATGAATCATAGCCTTCTATGCTTGAGTTCCACCAAAAAAAATATCACATACATGAGTCATTTGTGTGTAATAGAGTTACTGTATATTCAATATTCAACCAGCTTGAGTTTCTGGAGCTGAAATTCAGCTTGCTCCTCACTTAAAGGTGAAGATGGGATTGGGCAGTTCTTGGGTTAGAAAGCTCTGTGGAAACCATTATCTACTTACCTAATTATTGTTATTTTCTATAACAAACCTCAGGATGGGTTTGGATTGTGTATTACTTTGCCTGGGAATTGTTTTCAAGGAAAATATGTTTACATACCAGGATTCAATAATTCCCAGATGACATCTGGATGTCATTTATTTTATAATGGAGTGAGTTAAAGAAATAAGGGAAATTGACTACCGGTTTACTTAAGAAAACTGTGGTCATGGGGAGGCAATGGAAATGTAAATAACAACTCATTTATTCATTTATCTATTCAAAAAGTGTTTATTAGATGCCTTCTTTGAGTCAAGCAAAGTACAAAATGTTTTGGTGAGACAGTTAATAAAAGGGATGTTGTCTAACTCCCCATGGAACTTGCAGTCTACTGAGAGAAGCACATAATAAATCAGAAAATAGCAAGTAAATGTGTGGTCTATAATTTTCATGAATAACTAATATGAGAAGTTTTTTTTTTTTTTTAATTGACCTTAGCAAGCCATAAGGATGCAGTGGCTCATGCCTGTTATCTCAGCACTTTGGGAGGCTGAGGCTGGAGGATTACTTGAGTCCAGGAATTTGAGACCAGCCTGAGGAACATAGTAAGACACTGTTGTCTATCAAAATTTTTTTTTAAATATTAACTGGGCATGGTGGCACATGCCTGTAGTCCTGCCTACTCTGGAGGCTGAGATAAGAGGCCTTTGATCCCAGGAGGTCTAGGCTGCAGTGATCGCATCACTGCACTCAGCCTGGGGAACAGAGCAAGTCTCTCTCTTAAAAAAACAACAACAAAAAAGGTAAAAAAAAAAAAAATTGATCTTATTGAAGTGTAATTAATATGCAATGAATTACACCCATTTAAGTGTATAGTTTGATGAGTTTTGATGCTCACCAGTCTCATCAAGATATAAAACATTTTCATCATTCCATAAAGTATTCTTGAATTTTTTACAGTCAACAAATACTCTTACTCAATCCCAAAACCCCAGGCAATAACTGACTTGCTTTCTTTGAGCAAAGATTAGTTAGGCCTGCCTTAGAATTTCACATAAATGGAAACCTACAATACTGTTTTTTGGTGCCTGGATTCTTTCATGCAATGTCATATTTTTGAAAATTTTTTTCATGTTGTCATAAGTATCAGGAATTTGTTATTTTGTATTCCTGAATAATATTCTATTTTAGGTATGTCCCATAATTACCTATTCATCTGTTAATGAACATTTCAATTACTTCTAATTTCCAAGTCTGCTATGACCACTTGTGTACAAATCTTTGTGTGGGCACATATTTTTCCTTTTTCATGGGTAAATATCTAAGAGTGAAGTTGCTAAGTCATATGGTAAAGTTAAGTTTAACTTTATAAGAAATAGGCAAACTACTTTCCAAAGTAGCTATATCATTTTGCTCTCTCACCAGCCATATGTGAGTCCACACAGTTGTTCCACATCCTTGTCAGCAATTGATAATGGCCTTCTTTTCCATTTCAGTTAACTTGATATATGTTTAGGAACTCATTACATTTTAATTTGCATTTCTCTGATGACAAATGACATGAAGCATATTTTCTGTGCTAGTTTGCTATATTTATGTATTTTGTGAAATATATGCTTGCATTTTTTGGCTACTTTTAGTTAGTTGTTTTTTCCCATATTATTGAGATATAAAAGTTCTTCATACAATTTAGATATAAATCATTTGCCATATGTATGCATTGCACATATTCTCCCAAACACCCAGTTTGTAATTATATTTTCATTTTTAATTTTGATAAAGTTCAATTCACCATTTTTTTTAATGATTTATGTTTTTTTCTGTCCTATCTGAGAACTATTTGCCTAGCACAAGGTTGCAAAGATTTTCTTCTATCTTTTCTTTAAGAAATTTCACAGCTCTAGCTTTTGCGTTTAGATCTATGATTCATTTTGAGTAAATTTTTATGTGGCATGAAATAAAGACCAAGGACCATTTTCTCTTCTATATGGATGCCAGTTCAGGTTTTTTTTTTCTATATGGATATCCAGTTCCAGCATCATTCATTGAAAATGCTTTCCCCTGTTTAATTATCTTCACATATTTGTTGAAAATTAATGGATCCTACATAAGTAGGTTCATTTCTGACGTATTTTGTCCCATTGATCTATTTGTCTATTCTTACACCAATACCACACTGTCTTGATCACTGTAGCTTTGTAGGAAATATTGAAATCAGATAGTGTTAAGTATTTCACCTTTGTTATTTTCATAAAATATTATTTTGGCTATTTTAAGCCCTTTACATGTCTATATAAATTTTAGATGCCTGGGATTTTGATTGGGATTGCGTTAATTTATAGATCAGTTCGTGAAGTATTGACTTTAATAATACTGAGTTTTAGAATTTGTGAACATAACAAATCTCTTTCATTTTCCTCAGCAATATTTATAGTTTTAAATGTACAAACCTTGTATGCATATGTTTTGTTTTTTAAAGCTATTGTAATTGGCATTGCTTTTGCTTAACAAAAATTATTTTCTGAATCTTTGTTGATAGTAGGTGATTTTAATGTTTATCGGAAGCGATATGTTTTGCAAGTTTCCAGTATCATGGCATATTTGTGTATCATATACAAGTCTAGCTGCTTTGTGGTCATCTAATAAGCATAGCACCTCTAAAGTGCAGTAATTATGTACACTTCCACTGTTGAGAACATATACATAGGATAAAATTAATCTGTTTCATGCTATTCTACTCATGATTTGAGCTGTTTATTTCAGTGTTTCTTCTACAAACTTTTCTGACTGCATACTCCCTCCTACTAATAGAATATTTTATTTATTTATTTATTTATTTATTTATTTATTTATTTATTTTCTTAGAAACAGTGTCTTGCTCTGTTGCCCAGGGTGGAGTACTGTGGCATGATTATAGCTCACTGCAGCCTGCTGCTTTGAGCTATAATCATGCCACAGTACTCCACCCTGGACAACAGACAAGGTCTCACACTGTTGCCCAGGCTAGAGAGCAGCGGTGCAATCACAGCTCACTGCAGCATCAACCTCCCAGGCTCAGGCGATCCTCCCACCTCAATCTCCCAAGCACATCACTAAGCTCAGCTAGTTTTTGTGTTTTTAGTTGCCCAGGCCGGTCTTGAACTCCTGAGCTCCAGCAAGCCACCTGTCTCAGCCTCCCAAAGTGCTGGGATTACAGATGTGAGCTCCCACACTCGACCTCTAGTTGAACTTTTTTTTTTAACACAAATCCTTATATGTGTATCTTGGGGAACATATTTATAAATTATATATACATAATCTTTTACTAATGTGTTATGTAAATGACATTAAAAAACTGACATTTTAAAACTTCAGGGTAAAGTGTGTAAACCACATTTTAAAGTGTATTATCAGTAGTGATGAATTTATGTTATTTCTTAAAGCATGAAATACATATGGAAAAAGTTTCTTTGTTAACAACTGTAGTTATAAATCCATTGTTTAAAATACTCTTCTTGATAATTTGAATTTTGTTGGCTGACTTCTTGTCAAATTAGATTAAGGTGTCCTTGTCGTTAGTCTCATATTACTAGTGAACAGCTTGTTCTAGGAGTAGCGAAGAGTCAGCTCTGCCATTCTTTTTGTAGTTTGCTTGGGCTTGCATTAGTAGCAATATTCTCAATTTATAATGTACTTGCTAGAATCTTTTAAAACTATTTGTTTATTCTGTAAAGTTACTTTCAGCTAAATCTAGGTAATTTAATTGGTAAATACAATCACTGAGCTTACTTAAACTACAACAGGCTGAAAATTAACAATTGAATGAAGGGCATTGTTTCAGAATAGGATCCCTTGCTAGTGGGCCTCATATACATAGCAAGTGACAACACCAGTTCAAGTGTATATCAGTAAACCTTCACTTCCTTTTTAGCTGTTTCCATTAAAAGTGAATACAAGTAAAAATTGTAATTACTTTCTATATGTCAATAGGTCAACTTGGCATTGTCTGACATACAACGACGCCACTCCCCTTGGAAGACCAATGATTTAGACCCCATTTCTACCAAGTCCACATCATTGCATTTGATTCCTCTAACAGCCAGCATGTTTCACAAAGAAATAAAATAAGGGAAAATAAAATGATAAACTATAAATAAAACAATATCCTCTATTCTACAGCTCTCTGTTGTAGCCAGCTGAATAATAATATGTTTTATTGGTCATAAAATAAGAATGAAGTTTGGATACTCTTTACAGTCCTACAAGTTTGGGAATAAAAATATAAAACATATGTGTTTTTGAGGTCACATAAAAGCTCAGTGTCTTCTCATCCCAAAGATTATTTTACTGGGAAGTTTTGGTAAATAAAAAGCTTTTTTAAATATATCAAAAAATTTCCTAAATATTAGTAAGCTTTGTTTATTGATTATATAACATCCAGTCCCAACCCATCTCTATGTTGTTGTATACAACTTCTCAGTTAAAAAAAATTAAAACAATAAAACAATTATGTGACATAGTTCCTGGTTTTGAGATCTTTGCCATATTCACAGGAAGCTAAGAGGTTTATCAAGTGAAACAATTGTGGAACAACAAAAGCCAGGATATAGGTAGTGTCCAAAAAGCTTTCCATTCTTTCTTTAAAACTAAACACCAAGCCCTCTTAAATATGACCAGAGAAGAGCTTACAATGAAAATATTTTTGCAAGAAGCCACCAGCCTCATCTTAATCAAGGTCTTTCTATGCTGGGAGTCTTTGCTTACACTTTGGAGTATTGGATTTTGTTATAATATAGACTAGTATTACCTTAGTGTGACAGCACAGAACATGAGTCCCATGAGGGATCTGAGAAGGAAGAGATGAGCATGGAGCAATACCAATTAGGAAAGTAGAAGAGCTATGTGAAGCAATGCTGATTTCTGATTCACCCCACTGTCTACAAATTCTTGTCATTCTTGTCATTCTTGTTTTCTCCAGATCTTTTTCAATGCGGAACAATCTTTTCATTAGGTTGTTGATTCTTTAGAATAGGGATTGGCAAACTATGACCCATGAACCAAATCCAGCCACATTCACTTGTTTACATATTGTCTATGGCCACTTTCCCACTACAACAGTAGAGGGGTATAGTTGTAACAGAGGCTATGGGGTCCACAAAACTGAAAATACCTTACTGTTTGGGATGCTACATATAAAGTTAGCCATCCCTATTTTAGGTGGTTGTCTATCCTTTCTGGCTTGAACAAAAGTTATTTCCTTTGAATATACAGGAAGAGAACTAACATTATGGAGTACCTGTTTGCTAAGTCATTTCACCTAGTCCTACAGGAACCCTATTAAATAAGCATTAAGACTCCATTTCATAGATTAAGGTACTGAGGTTTGGAGAGTTTAAGCAGTTTACATGATGATGTAAGTGATAGGTTTTGGAACTAGGTCTCAAATGCATGTTTTACTGTATTATGTTATTTGCCATACTATGTGCAGTTCAAGAAGGTAGATTCGTGCCACTTGGAAAGCAAAGATGAAAATAATTGTGGGATTGTGAGAAGGAAGTCAGCCATTTAATGAGCAGTTGGTCACCAATGTTGGGCCTTGGTATACCACTAAGCTATCTCAGCAAGACTGATTTTGCGCTATGACAGGAAGGTAGCCTTAGGTATTTTTCATTAGCCCGTTGATGCTTTCTCTATAGATCCTCTTTCCACTGAGGATGAAGATTCTTATTACTAAGACCAAATTAATTTATAAAGAAGTATCTTTCCACACTATAAGAATAAATATTTATTACATAAAGAAAACCCTTGAGCTTTATTTAAAATCTTGATTTTCCGAAGTACAATTAAAGTAGCTTAATTTAAGTAACTTTTTTTTTAATCCACAGATAATATAGGAGCAGCTTGAGCATTGGGAATCTATTGAAACAAATTATATTTGTCATTGATTGATCTCCAAAGGCATATTTCCTTCAGAAACTGGTCTTTGAAAATTTACTGAAAATTATATAGCACTTTAAATGAAGGGAGTTAAAATAAGAGATGAGGATTATGTTTTTACGTAGTGGCTGAACTAAACGCTAATATAGCTTACATATTCATTTTGACTGTCTCTCCAAGTGATCTAAATTATCACAGCTAAACAGACATTCA
Organism: Macaca fascicularis; assembly: GCF_037993035.2. NCBI lineage: Eukaryota > Metazoa > Chordata > Mammalia > Primates > Cercopithecidae > Macaca > Macaca fascicularis. The sequence goes on from NC_088385.1 coordinate 95,598,581, forward strand.
GAGAAATAAATTAATACTTAAGATACTAAAAATCAATGTTGGCCATGTTATGACATATTCATTTTCTGCAAGATGATATGATCAAAATTCGATTTGGAATACATGTCTGTTTATGTGGCTGTCAGTAGATTCCTTATCCCTATCATTGTTCTCACTTGTTTTTATGTCAACTTTCTCTCATTCTGTAGTTTTTTCTCCCCAGAAAAAATAAATGTGCAAGTGCTTATTGCCTTCTTCTTACTTGCTTATTCCTGTTCTACTCCCCATGCCTCTTCACATGCAACAAAGCCCCATTCCACTTTACCATTCCTTAGGAAGCTAACTCTGATGGAAATAGCTACATTAATACATGGGCAGTAGCACATTTGAAAGTCAGGACAAAAGTACAGAATCTAGGAACTAAAAGGAAGTTGCTCAAAGTCACGTCCAGCACCAGAGGTAGACTCTCTGAAGATGGAAGTTCTAAGGATGAAAGATTATGCCCTGCTTAGCATCACCACAGAAAGATGTTTTAAAGATATGTCTTTCTTTGATGTAGTAAAATGAGAAAAACCAGAAACGAACAAATCAATAAAAAGCCAACATTCAGGGGACATTTTAATAATTGTGCTCCATCAGCACAGTAAAATTTCCTGTGTCTACTAAAATGGTCATTATAAGTATATGCTCAATAGATAATCAGACTGAACAGCAAAATATTTCTGAAATGATGTAAATAAAAACAGCAGAGTCCAAAATAGTGTTGTTGGAGTATAAGAACACTACTAATCTACACTGGCTAATTAGAGAGAGAGAGAGAGAAAGAGATAACCAAAGACAGGGAGAGAGAAAAGAGAAAAAGAAGAGAGAGAAAATAAAAATATTTATTGCCCACTGGGAACAGTGCATTCAATAAATATTTTCAATAAAGAAGTTATAAGTTAAAAAATAAATGAGTATTTTCTACCTTTATGAGGCTTGAGAGGTATACCTAGATAATTTCTTTACAATATTGTCAGCCTTTTTTCTTTTAATACTAGTTATGGAAAATCATTCTTATCAGTACTTTCTTTTGGTTCAGAAGAGGGATTGATGGATATATTTTTAAGTACTTTAAAAGTGTTAGCTCAGATGTAAACATTTTATGCCATATCTTAATAAATTTGGAATTGGAGAAATGGCCTTTGAATCCTTTCAGATTATGTAATTGCATCTTTCAATGAAAATCAAATATCAAATATCATGTAAGAATAGAAAATATCACAGCTTTTTGAAAAGTGAGAAACTGAAAAACAAATTCCAGAAATAAGACATTTGCTGCATTGACTTCTAAATGCCCCAAGTTGCTATCAAGCCTGTGTGGAATTACAAAGTTTAAATTTTGTCTTTGGTCTTTACAAAAACAAAATACTTTTGTAATTTTATACGAACTGTGTAAAATGGGATAAAAATAAGTGGAGATAATTGAAAATAAAAATACTTACAAGAGGAATAGAATGTTTTAGGGGTATTATTACCACCCTTTGAATACAAATTATAGTTTCTCTTATACAAATTCATCTGGATTGCTACTATTATTGGTTATTAGAATAAACTATAAAGATAAGGGTTTTTTAAGGGTTTCATTGTATTAATGCTTCTTTTTGCATGTAGTTGTGTTACCAAAATACCAGGGGTTCAGTCTAGGTCCTACTGCTCACCACATAAAAAGCCAATTACTGAGACAACAAGTATTGCCAGGGAAGAAGGCTTTAATCAGCTTCTGCAGCCAAGGAGATGGGACTGAGGGTTATTTTGCAGATAGATTGGTCCTGGTATGATTTGCCTTTCGTGGAAGTGGGAGACTAGGGAGAGAAATACTGTTTCAGAAGAAAAATATAGTATTAGATTAACCTTTGATTCCTGGGTGGCCACAAAATCACCTATAGCATGGAGCTACCCAGGACCCCCCTCCTCAGCATGAAGCAGCCAGAAAGATGGATGACCAGATTCCCCATGACTGAGGAATTGTCCAATAGAAAGGCAGAAGTAAAACTGAGCCAATAGCCCCATAGATAGTTTTTTGTTTTGTTTTGTTTTTAATGTATAAACAAAGAAATTCATCCTTCTATGCCTGTAATGCCAGCTACTCTGGAGTCTGAGGCACAAGAATCACTTGAACCCAGGAGGTGGCGGTTGCAGTGAGCCAAGGTTGTGCCACTGCACTTCAGCCTGGGTGCCAGAGTGAGACTCTGTCTCTAAATAAATAAATAAATGAGAAATTTATATTTCTGGTCTTAAGGCTTGAAACCTAATTTGTTTTATCTGAGTTACTTTCTTAGAAAAGGACCCCCAATTTCAAAGAACTGAAATTCACCAGATCACCACATCCAGAATATGAGATACCAGATCCCTCATTCATCATGATTGCTTCCTTGCCCCTCCCTAGTTTGTTTTCTTATACATTATTACATTTCTTCCCTGCTATATAAACCCATAGTTTTGGTTGGTCAGGGAGCTGGATTTCAGATTGAGCTCCCATCACCTCAGCTGCAGTATCCAAGTAAAGCCTTCTTCCTTGGCAATACGTGTTGTCTCAGTGACTGGCTTTGTGTGTGTCAAGCAGCAGGACCTAGACGGAACTCCTGGCATTTCGGTAATAGTTGTGCAGAAGGACTTTTATTGATCGTATTTATAGTGCCTGTGAATGTCAAAGATTTTTAGACATTTTTAAGCAGTTAAGGATAGAATGTGAGGATGGCAGATACCTTTGAAGACTTGTGTGGTTACCTTGATCTCACCTTCAGGAAGGTCATTGATGACCTACACCTTAGAGAAGACTCTCACACACCTTCCTTTTAAGGTCTTCCATTGCACAGGTTTATGTATAAGTGTATGTATGTCTGGTGTAAGTAAGTTTGTCTAGTGGATTATTAGAACTTGGGGTGGTGAGAGAACAGAGTTAATTTTAGGTTGTGATCACATATAATTTCGGGATTGTGGAAGGCTTGAGGGAAGAATAAAATGGAGTTGTCTAAACTTTTTGCTGGTTATGAGACAATAAGCTTTTTAAACTTCTCATGTTGTTTCTTTCCTTTCTTAGCATTTGTATTAGTCAAGGTTTTCCAGAGGAACAGAAACAATAGGAGATACATATATATATAGATAGATAGATCTATCTATATCTATATACATATATATAGATAGATCTATATATATGTATATAGATAGATCTATCTATATATTAGGATCTATATATAGATCTATAGATAGAACTATACATATATGTATATATCTCCTATATATATCGATAGATATAAATCATATATATATCCTGTATATATATATCTGATATATATATATCCTGTGTACATATAGGATATATATATCCTATATATATATATCCTGTGTGTATATGTGTGTGTGTATGTGTATATGTGTGTGTGTGTGTGTGTGTATGTGTATGTGTGTGTGTGTGCATGTGTGTATATTCTCACAGGAGGTAGAGAAATTGCATAATCTGCTGTGTGCAAGCTGTAGATGCAGGAAAGGGTAGTGTTAATTCCAGTCTGAGTCTGAAGGTTTGAAAACCAGGAGTATCAACAGTGTAGGTCCTAGTCAAAGGTCTATTGCTAAGTAAACACTCCACAGGTAAGCCATATTGTATACTATGATTACATTTATTTCTGGTACAACTTGTATTTCCCATTGATTTAGTAATTGTCTCTTATTTCTAATTGTTTACTTTCCCTTATACCTCTTGCCCAGTGACTTCCAAGCTCTCTGTTGTAACTATAAATTATCTCATTCAAACTAATGAACAGAGTAGGTATTTTATTAATGCATTTTTCTTAGACACATCAATTTTGGAAACTTCTGTCCCCCTGCTCATATCATATGTTTTGATCTCTAGGTCAGCTACCAAACTGCCATCCCGGGATATTTTCCCATCACCTTAGATAGTCTAGTTGCCTCTTTCTTTTTTCTATACCCTGTTGTCTTGATCTCACATATTCCTTTTACTTGCTTTACTCTTTAGGTTTACAGCTAGATACAGAACAATCTAATCAGCCAAAATAAAATTGATTCAAATTTGGACATGCTAAAAATGTTTATTAATAATACAAATTATGTGTGTCAAGTTAATTGCAACAATTAAAATCAGTTTTTAAGATGATTACTACACCCACTATGGCTTAATTTGGTTTATGTGAGGGACCCACACACCGCAGATTCTTGTTTCTTATGCTTTGTGGGTTCTAAGTTAATGGCAGACATTTTCTTTTCTATTTTATATGTTTATTTTGTGGTTAAACTTGTAATTTTCCTTATCCTTTGTCAGGGATATTAGCTACAACCACACATGCAATACTGAGGTTACCAGGGTTCTTATCCTTGTCTCTTAGAAATATAAAAATAAACCTGCCATAGACAAACAGCCCAAGATTCTTGATAGTTATGTGATTTTTATATTTTGTATATTTATATATTTTTATTATATATATTTATATGATATATTTTATATATTTGTCTTCTTCATATCTTCAAGTAGCTGCCAAATGCTGGTTCTTGTTTCTTTATAACATCTAAAGAGAGCTACTCCTCAGTAGTATGTGGATGAGTACATTCAGAGATGGAAACATGGCAACACATTTCTGGAAATAGCTTGATTCACATTCAGATAAAGGAGTAAATGTACTAAATTCATGGCAATGACTGACTAATTTTCATTCTCTTCAAATAGAGTCCCTTAGCTCATGTAGAAGACCAGAAGAACTGATCAAACTTCAGCAATTTATTTAATCATTCTGTGGGTCATCTGTTGTTATTTTGTTGTGTTTTCTCAGACATTCAGTAAATATAAAGAAATAAGCAGTTACTTGGCTGAATGCGACTCATCTTAAACACACTTTCAACCACTACTCTTATTTTCAGGACATCGTTATTCCACTTTCAGAGGTAGCTACTGACATCAATTCTTAATCATTATAGGCTTAGTTCACACACATCCTATTGGAAAAGTCAGTGTTTTTGTGTATCTCTTACTTGCACAAAATGATACACAGGATAGCACTTTCTTATTTCATACCTACTAGAATGGAAACTAGGGGGACAGGGATTTTGTTTAGCATACTAATGTATATTAGGTGCTTTGAACAGTGTCCAATACAAAGAAGGCTCCAATGAATGAATAGATAAATGAATATGGTATCTTATTTAATCCTGATAGTAGCTTTTTTGTAATGCTATTAAAAAGGTTTTTTTGTGTTTTGTTTGTTTGAGACAGGGTCTCACTCTGTTGCCCAGGGTGGAATGCAGTGGCATGATCTCAGCTCACTTCAGCCTTGACCTAATGGGCTCAAGTGACCCTCTTACATCAGCCGTCTGAGTAGCTGGGACCACAGACATGTGCCACCACACGTAGCTAATTTTTGTATATTTGTAGAGACAGGGTTTTACTATGTTGCCCAGGCTGGTCTGGAACTCCTAGGCTCAAGCAATCCACCCAGCTCAGCCTCCCAAAGTGCTGGGATTACAGGTGTGAACCACTATGCCCAGCCATCAAAAAGTTTAAATAGTTTGTTCTTGTTCTCATATGTACTAGTAACAATTGGCAGGTGGGATTAAAACTTAGATCTATATGATTCCAAGTTTATACTTTTAAAAATATTAAATTGGACTTAATTGAAAGGTTTTTTTTTTTTTTCTGTTTAGAATAGTTCCTTTTATATGGTAATCACAAAACATGGTAAAATGTTGATTGTGAGCAAAACAAACAAAAATAAGCAAAAGAAGGATTCCTTATGTAAGTTTAAGCCCTTTTATTCATTAGTTTTAATCTGGATTCCATCTTTTACCCTGCCTTAGCATATAGCTTAAGGCTTATTTTTTTTAAAATTTTGCTTAACACAATCTACTCCATTGTCTTCTTGTGAGACCTAGGAGAGTTGCCAAAGGGTGTGGTTATCAGTGGTTAGATTTTTAGAAATCACTCATGCTGTTTACTTCAGCTTTCATTGTAATTAAACAATGAGCTGCTTTCTACATTATCACTTGACAAGCACTAGATAAAATACTATATCTGCATCTGATAAAATGCAGAAGTAAAAAGAAAAAAACTATCAATTAATTTCAGAAATACCTGGCACAGCTTGTTTTAGCATCTCAATGTAGCATGAATAAGCTCAAAGGTACATGTAACTCATTCTTTCTGGTATTTAATGTGTTAAGCAGATCCTGTTACCTATTCCCCTAAAATAAATCACAATTGAAAATCCATTCTGCTGGGCGTGGTGGCTCACGGCTGTAATCTCAACACTCAACACTTAGGAAGGCCAATGTGGGAGGATCACTTAAGAACAGGAGTTAAAAAAACCATTCCTGGTTTAATTAAGTGCTTTTTTCAGTTGAACACAGAGTTTCATTTATGATGGAATTGCAATGGTATCCTATAAAGAGCAATGGACTTGGCAAAGCTGATCTATATCTGAGTCACAGCTTGACCAATTCAGTGAATGTGAGACCTTTAGAAAGTCATGCCATTTCTGAGCTAAAGTTGGTTCATATGTAAAATGTGGATCAAAATTTATGCATTAATTACCTGGGAGTTGTTGTGAGCATTAGATGAGAGAATATATATGAAACAACTTTGTGTTCGTAAAACATGAGACAAATGTCTTTTATTAGTAATAGTATTAAAACTAGCATTTATATTCATGGCAACTTTCTTGGCTATCTATTCCTAAGCCTTATAAATGGTATTTATAAGTTTCACACTTTCACTATAACCAACATTAACCATTTCCCCTTTCCCTTCTCATTTTGTATTTCCTACCTCCTTCTAAAAAGAGTTTTGAGGCATGTTGCCCTAAAATAGGCACATTATGATCAATAAAACATAAATGAAAGGAAGCTTGAATAGTGAAAATTGAATACTTACTAAATGCTAAGAATTAAGATGGGTAACAAACACTATGACTGAGACTATAGAATATCAAGTTCTACAATCCAAAGTTTTGTAATGGTAATGGCCTGACAGCAAGTAAATTTGAGTAAGAGATATAGACATGGACAAAACACATATAGTATTATAAAATGCAATAAATAATTTTAAGAAGAAAAGATATATATATCATATATATGATATATATATCATATAATATATGATATTATATTATTTTATAAATATCATAAAAGAATAACTAGATTCTATAAAGCATAAAACTATTTTTTTTTTTTTTTTGAGATGGTGTTTTGTTCTTGTCGCTCAGGTTGGAGTGCAATGGCGTGATCTTGGCTCACTGCAACCTCCGCCTCCTGGGTTCAAGTAATTCTCCTGCTTCAGTCTCCCGAGTAGCTGGGATTATAGACACCTGCCACCATGCCCAGTTAATTTTTATATTTTTAGTAGAGACTGGGTTTCACCATGTTGACCAGGCTAATCTCGAACTCTTGACCTCAGGTGATCCACCTGCCTCGGCCTCCCAAAATGCTGAGATGACAGGCGTGAGCCACCACACCCAGCCAAAACTCTATTTTAATTTGTGAAGGGAGTCAGGAACATGTTGCTCTCTGAGGAAATGTTTGGGTATATTTTAAATATTTATAATTTCCTAAAAACGAATCATCAGGACTTTCATTCATTAGTCCACTCATTCATTCAACTAATTAATATTTGAGAGTCTTTATGGGTATAGAAAGAAAAATAATGATAGTTAATTTTTATAAAGCACTTATGTAGGAGGCTATGATATTCGTATGTATCAATCATGCATTGTGGTAAACACTTTAATTGTATAAACTTCTTTCATCTTTGTACTAGCTCTATGGGTACGAAATATTACCATACCTAATTTACAGAAGATGAAACTAAGGAAAAATAAAGTAAGTGACTAGCCTAACTTAGGTCAGTGGCTTGTAAGTGGCAATGAAAGGATTTCACTCCATAGTTAAATTTCTATTTCAGAATGATCACTGTAGCAGCAGGATAAGGAATAGACTGGAAAAGGTGGAGGTTATAAGTTAAAAGGAGGCTATAGAGATACTTTAATTGCAAAGTCATAGGGACCTAAGATAAGACTCTGGAAAGTAGAAGAAGGTATGGATTAAAAACTGTTTTAGATTAAAGATAAAGGATCTGGAGAACCACTTGTATGTGTGTTTTGAATGAGAAAGCTGTAGTTTAGATTATTTTTCCAGATTTCTGACCAGATAGGGTAAATATATAATGATGCCATTCACATCATGGAAATCTAGGACTAGGATAGATCTTAGAGAAAACATGATGCATGTAATGATTCAAATCGGGACATGAAGAGTTTGAGGTTTCCGTAAAATGGCAGATATTCTGTAGGCAGATGAATATGTGGGTGTGGAGTTTAGAAGCAAGTTCTGGGCTGGAAGTCTGGACTTCTTACTTAAAGCCAAGTGAATGGGTAAAGAAAATGGTATATAGTAATAGTAGTAAGAAAGGAGAGCTACACAGGTTAATTTAGCTAAGATCAGAAAGTGAACATTGAATTTGACAATATGGAGGAATCTTTCACTTATTCATTCAACTAATATTTAATGAGAGATTATTATCAAGCACCATGCAGGAAACTAGGAATACAATTTTAGCAGAATAGATATTGCCTGTGTCTTCGTGATGCTTGATCTAATAGTGAGTATTCATCCAGTAATCATTCAAGTAACCACTCGGAATTTAGAGATATCAGCCTGAATAGTGGGAATTGCAGAAGAGAAGTCCCCAGTGAAAGGCGTCTTTGAAGAGCCACATAAAATCAGCTTCCATATGGGCTTGTTCAGAAAGTGCAAATCAATTTAAGATGCTTCAGGTTCAATTATGACATTTATTATTCTTTGGTTTCTTCTTTCCTAGTAACACCTTCCTTCTCCTATTCTTTTGGAAACCCAGGTGCAAAGTAGAGAAGAGGAAGCCTTGAAACAGGCCCTATGTAGGGGAAATAACAATTAATTCTAAAATCAAATTTGAAGTTTTGATCAGTATCTTGAAACAGTGCATTCTAATTATTGAATGGAGACTGAAGTTGAGACTTAAACTAAAAGCATGACTACCTATTATTTAACAGTAAGCAGAAAAGTTGAGGAATTGGCCAAGATTTTGCTTAAAGGGCAAAGGAAAATGGCTCTCAATGAATTTTTAAATTATCCATGGGAGAAAAAAAAAGTTATCTTTGCTATTATATCAGGAGCCATGCACTAGGGAGGGCTGCAGCAGATGGAAGAGCAGAGCAGATTAAAAGTAAGGAGTAAAAATAAATAGGGGTTCCTTTTCCAAAATATACATAAAAATAGAGAAAGTATGGAATGAGAGAGAGGCAGACTATGGAGAGTTTTGTGTTTTGTTTGTTTGTTTGTTTGTTTTTTCTTTTTGTAAGGCAAAATCTCACTCTGTCACCCAGGCTGGAATACAATGATGTAACTACGGCTTACTGCAGCCTTGACCTCTGGGGTTCAAGCAATTCTCCCACCTTGGCCCCCTGAGTAACTGGGACTACAGGAACACGCCACCATGCCTGATTAATTTATTTTTATTTTTTGTAGAGATGGTGTATTTTTTCGTTCTCACGCTGCTATAAAGAGCTGCCCAAGACTGGGCAATTTATAAAGGAAAAAGGTTTAATTTACTCAGAGTTCCACATGGCTGGGGAGGCCTCAGGAAACTTATAATCATGGCAGAAGGGGAAGCAGACACACCCTTCTTCACATGGTGGCAGGAGAGAGAATAATGAGAACCGAGTGATGGGGTAAGCCCCTTATAAAACCATCACATCTCGTAAGAGCTAACTTACTATCACAAGAACAGGAGGGGGAAACCACCTTCATGATTCAATTATCACCCACCAGCTCCCTCCCAAGATATGTGGGGATTATGGGAACTGTAATTCAAGATGAGATTTGGGCGGGGACACAGCCACACCATATCAGACAGGGTCTCACTATATTGCCAGGACTTGTCTCTAACTCCTGGGCTCAAGCAATCCTTCTGCTTTAAACTCCCAAAGTGCTGGAATACAGGCATGAGCCACAGCACCTGATCATTATTTTTTTAATATTGAAAACATCTGAGCATTTTTGTATGCCAAGAGCAAAGAATAGAGAAATGCTGATTTTACAAAACAGAGAGTGAATGATTCCTGTATGCGTATTTATTCTTGAGTTATTTTAAGAATATGTGCTTAAACAAATATTTTTAGGTCATGAATATTAGCAGCATAACCAAGAAATTGTGTGGTTTCTTTACCTTCGAAATTACCTTTCTTTTCAGAATGTTCGAGTTTATTCTCTGTCATTTGCAAGTCAAAGAATTTGTTTTTTCTGGTAAAATTATTCTATTTTAATTGTAGGAACTTGATGTATAACTTAGGTCTTACAGGGGATCTTGAAGCATTTAATAAATGTGTAAGCTCCATGACAAACTTTGTTTTATTCCCTTTTACTATATAAATTATATTCACTACAGCATTCTTAGTGGCTGCAGCCAGGAGCTGATGAATAGTATATGCTAAAATATATTGGGGAAATGAAAAGTAGGAGCTGAAACTTAAGATGTTGGTTGAATAATAGCTAAGTGAAAGGTCCTATATAGAAAATAGTTAATACCAGGTTACAGTCTGCTTGAGCCAGTCAGTTTTAAAAGTCAGAGATTAAGAAGCCTGAAAGAGAATTTGATCTTCAAATGAACATTACTTATGTATTTATTCAATACACTTTAATGCAAAGATTTACTTAATTTTATTTTAAAAAGGGACAGATGAATGGGTTCACTTGTATTTTGCCTTTACAAAAGAAAACCTCTGTAAAATAGGTAAGACAGACAAGGAAATAAAGAAGAGGACAAATGTGTCTAAGTTACATTAAGCCAATGTGGAACGACAATAAAATCCAAGATTTGAGATAGAAAGATATTATGTAATACAAGTTTCTGGAGTCACTAAATTCCTTCAAATACTTTTAAAGAGAAGGCTATCTGTGTTCCAAAACTACTCTCTCATAGTTTAGCCTGAGCACTACTCCCTTAAATACAGGAAATGATTTGAACTCAGTCATTGTAGACCTTTGCTTATTCATTCAGCCATACCACTGTTTTACTTTTTTAATGTATGCAATTTAACAAAATGAGTATTATCATGAGCTATATGGATATAGAATTTATGACATTGGAAATTATGGGTTGAATTCGGCAAAGAGATCATGATTACAGCTTTTTTATTGTAGATTTTTCCTCTGTACTTTTATCATGTGAATGGCAGCCCTATTTATTGTTAAGTATTTTCAAAATTTAACCACTGGTTTTAACCACAATTATTATTATATTTATAGAAAACTGGCAAAGCAGATATAGTTTGTTATTCACAAAGTTATAGGTTCTCTATAAATAAGAGAAGGTGATAATTATCATAGGAAAACTTACATTTTGCATACGAATTAAAAGAGCACAAGAGTGGCACTTATTTCTTAAGATTTAAGATGTGAAAAGTAGCTATTTAGGATTTCCAGCTTCCATATTCAATAAGCCTTTCAGTCAGGTTATCCTAGTGCTTCCAGTATACTAAACAATCATTAAACAAGAATAGGAAAGGTAGGTCACACATTCCCACTTAGGAGATGCTATTGTTAAATTATTTTCAGTAGTATTACTTCCTTGAGTGAGGTTTTAAGCAGCGATCTATCCTAAAGATAGTATTTCTGAGGAAGAGATGTACTTTTTCAGTCATTTTATTATTTTTTAAGGTACACCATTCATAGTCTGGATTAGTAAAACAACTTCTTGTATATACTGAAGCTTATTTGAGGAATATCTCAAGGTTTGCAGATTATTTAAACTCACATGTGCTTTTGCTGACAGTTTCAAGATTCCTCCTTTTCATGTCTCTCCTCATATTGCTCATTTGTTTCATTGTTATGTATATTAGAAACAAAATCCCCTAACTGCTACCTCATAGCAGAAAACTCTCAAAAACTCTCAACCCTTCCCATACTTCCTATGTACTCACCATTCCATTATACTTAATTTTTGTGCATGCCAGTGGAGCCCTGCTTTGGAGAACTGGGCTGTGGCTAGAGGTGGGAACATGAGAGAGCTGGAAGTGCTTGGAAGTTCGTGGTTTTGGAGTGCCCTTCAGCCAATACCAGAGGGGAATTGGAGGATAAATACTTCAGCGTCCTCACTTGTTGGGTGGATAACTCCACGTGGTTTCTCAAAGTTCTGCAGAATAGACCTCAGTTTCCCATAGTAATAATCAGCTAGAAAATGCACCTTTCATTGTCTTTTTCCCCATTTTGTCTCAGTTTCTCAGTCTCCTAATAATGCTTCTTAAAATCATACTCTAAATACACTTACACTACAAGTCTTGTTCCTGGGACTGCTTTGAAGGGACCCAAACTAAGACATAGGTATTCACAATTAGAACTTACATGTTAATGTAAGGTAAACACTATTCAAATATAAAGGTATTGATTGAAAAGACTAAGAGTGATAGTTAAAAAGTAGTGCCATTTTATTGAATGTTTGTTATATAATTATGTGCCAATAACCAGTTTAAATCATTTTTTACATATTATGTAATTCTCCCAGTATCTCTTTGAGATTGTATTATATTCCCATTTTATACATGAAGAAACTAAGGCTTAAAGGCAGTAAGTCATCTAATTGAGGTTTCATAGCTAGAAAGTATTAGAGCCAGGATTTGAAACCAGTACTCTTGTCACTCAGCAGAAAGTCCCCACAAATTGCAAATTCTTTAAACAAATTAGGTCCCCTCAGGGAATATGAATTTATGTGTGTGTATGTGTGTATGTACATATATTTCAGGATGTATTTGTTTATATTTATCCTACAATTCTTCTAATATGTGTATCATTTTATATTTCATCTGTTTTGTACTTAATACTGGTTCATGTTGCTAAGTTTCATGATAAATGCAAATAAAGACATTTATTTTCTTTAAAAAGTAATTGTATTTTGACCATGGACAATAGTAACCATTATAAAGAATCCTTCAAAAGAATAAATGAAACTTGAGGCTTGGTTGTCACATGAGTCATCCACCACCAGCAAACTTACATCTCCCAAGATTTAAGGCTTACGTCCAATTGGTTGAAGTAATGGGACAATAAATCATTTACAGAAGAATCTTATTTTTGGTTTGCTAAAAAAGGAGGAAGTTTTTATTTTCCATAGAAATGGAGCCAAAACTCATACTAACAAATTCCAGATTAAACTAATACTTGTTGGATAGCAAAGAACCTGGCTTTCTTATCCATCATTGGTTAAAATTAATCAGAAAAGATTGTGTAATCATAGGAATTTTGCTGTGACAGAAACAGAAATATAATTTGGTCTCTCTATCTGTAGCAGGTTCCACAGCCAAGAATCCAACCAACAACACATTAAAAGTATTTTTTTTAAATCAGTGAAAAGTGAGAACAATAAAAAATAATACAAATAAAAACCAATATAGTATAATAACTACTTATTAAGGGTTTAAATTGCATTTGGTATTTAAAATAACATAGAAATGATTTAAAGTATATGGGAAGATATACAGAGGTTATACGCAAATACTGTCATTTTATTATAGAGAACATGAACATCCATAGATTTTTGTATCTGTGGGGGGCCCTTGAACCAATCTCCATGGATATCAATGGACAACTATACTTGTTTCCCTAGAGTTACCCAAAGTCAGAGGAAAAACAAAAGACAACTTTTTCATTTTAAGTTCAATATAATTAAGCAAGTTTCTGTTGTAAAATGCAAAGTCAATATTTAAAAATGCAAATTTGTAGTTTATTTTCTAAAGGAAAGAATAATAACTATTAGTAAAAGAAGAGGATACTTTAAAAAGTGCTATGCAATTACCTATATGAAACTCTGCCAAAAGAAATTTTACTTAGTGATTGTAGTTTATTTGTAAAACCAATTTTAGCTTCTATAAAATGATAGGACACATATATCTCTCAAGTTTTAATAAATAGTGGCTCTTTTGTCATACTTTGCATATAGTTACATATATATCCGTCAGTTCAACTAAAGTTTGATCTTCTTGGGGAAGGTATAATTTAATTATTCAGTGAATATTTATTGTAAACCTACCTTGTGACAAACCATGTGCTGAACTTTACAAATACAAAGACAAACAAGTTGAGGCCTGAGTCTTTACAGAACTTGGAAAAGCAGAATGAGAGAGAAGATAATTAAAGAGTAATATAATAAATGCCATGGTAGCAGCATATACAAAGTTCTCAGAGGGTGGATAGTCAACCTAATTTTGTAAAAGTGATGAAAAAGAAAGAGAGAGAGAGAGAGAGATTAGCTGAAATGTAAATATATACAAATTTAATATATATCTATGATATTAAAGATAGAGAATGTTAAAAACTCGGTAATCAAATAGATAAAGTGAGTGAAAAAGTAACTGACAATGGAATTTGGATGTGTAGCCTGGATTCATTGTAGAAGGGTATTCCTACTTCTGTTTAGTCATATAGACAAGAAAATAATAGGAAAAAAAGGTTTAACAGGAAATTTTAAAGGTTTTCAACATGTTGAAGACAAAATGCCTATGGAACAAGCATGTGGAAATGTGAGGTGAGGGGAAAGATCAACAGATTTACCTTTGTATGGGGGCCATCAAAAATCTCTGAAGTAAATATAATTATCCCAGGACAGAATAGATGGAAACTCATCTAGAGCAGGGATCATGTCTTGCTCACAATGCTTAAAAAGAGCATGTTTTAAATTGTATTGACTACCCTGAAAGAATGTGACAAACACTGAGAACAAGATACTAGGTAACTTCAAAATGTTGTAAGGAAAGGAAAATTGAATTATTCAATGGAACAAATAATCACAAATAAAATCAATATAGACTTTTTCAAATGAAACCTGATAAACAGAAGTAGCAACTATGTGTTTGTATTCTTAGGATAAATAAGTGTGCATGTTGAGGTGACTAGCAAGATGGCCAAATAGGAACGGCTCTGGTCTGCAGCTCCCGGTGAGATCAACATGCAGAAGGTGAGTGATTTCTCCATTTCCAACTGAGGTACCTGGCTTATCTCATTGGGACTGGTCAGACAGTGGGTACAGCCCACAGAGGGCAAGCTGAAGCAGGGTGGGGTGTCACCTTACCCAGGAAGCACAAGGGATCGGGGAACTCTCTCCCCTAGTCAAGGGAAGCCGTAAGGGACTGTACCAAGAGGAATAGTGCATTCCATCCTGGATACTATGCTTTACCCAAAGTCTTCACAATCTGCAGACCAGGAGATTCCCTCAAGTGCCTATGCCACAAGAGCCCTGGGTTTCAAGAACAAAACTGGGCAGCCATTTGGGCAGTCACTGAGCTAGCTGCAGGAGTTTTTTGCATACTCCAGTGGTACCTGGAATGCCAGCGAGACAGAACCATTCACTCCCCTGGAAAGGGGGCTGAAGTCAGGGAGCCAACTGGTCTAGCTCAGTGGATCCCACGCCCATGGAGCCCAGCAAGCCAAGATCCACTGGCTTGAAATTCTCACAGCCAGCACAGCAGTCTGAAGTCAACTTGGGACACTGAAGCTTGGTGAGGGGAGGGGAGTCCACCATTACTGAGGCTTGAGTAGGCAGTTTTCCCCTCACAGTGTAAACAAAGCGGCCTGGAAGTTCAAACTAGGCAGAGCCCACCACAGCTCTACAAAGCTGCTGTAGCCAGACTTCCTCTCTAGATTCCTCCTCACTGGGCAGGGCATCTCTGAAAGAAAGGCAGGGGCTTATAGATAAAACTTCCATCTCCCTGGAACAGAGAACCTGGGGGAAGGGGCGGCTGTAGGCACAGCTTCAGCAGACTTAAATGTTCCTGCCTGCAGGCTCTGAAGAGAGCAGCAAATCTCCCAGCACAGTGCTTGAGTGCTGCTAAGGGATACGCTGCCACCTCAAGTGGGTCCCTGATTCCCATGTCACCTGACTGGGAGACACCTTCCAGCAGGGGTCAAGAGACACCTCATACAGGAGAGCTCTGGCTGAATCTGGCGGGTGCCCCTCTGAGACAAAGCTTCCAGAGGAAGGAACAGGCAGCAATCCTTGCTGTTCTGTAGCCTCTGCTGGTGATACCCAGGCAAAAAGGGTTTGCACTGTACCTCCAGCAAACTCCAGCAGACCTGCAGTAGAGGAGCCTGACTGTTAGAAGGAAAACTAGCAAACAGAAAGGAATAACAATAGCATCAACAAAAAGCATGTCCACACAAAAACCCCATCCGAAGGTCATCAATGTCAAAGACCAAAGGTAGATAAATCCACGAAGATAAGCAAAATACAGCACAAAAAGCCTGAAAATTCAAAAAACCAGAATGCCTCTTCTCTTCCAAGGGATCATAACTTGCCAGAAAGGGAACAAAACTGGAGGGAGAATGGCGAATTGACAGAAGTAGTCTTCAGAAGGTGAGTAATAACAAACTCCTTCTAGCTAAAGGAACATGTTCTAACCCAAGGCAAGAAAGCTAAAAACCTTGGAAAAAAGTTAAAGGAATTGCTCACTAGAATAACCAGTTTAGAGAAGAAAATAAATGACCTGATGGAACTGAAAAAAACAGCACAATAACTTCTTGAAACAAACACAAGTATCAATAGCCAAAACGATCAAGCAGAAGAAAGGCTATCAGAGATTGAAGATCAACTTAATGAAATAAAGTGTGAAGACAAGATTAGAGAAAAAAGAATGAAAAGAAAAGAACAAAGCCTCCAAGAAATATAGGACTGTGTGAAAAGACCAAACCTACATTTGATTGGTGTACCTGAAAGGGACAGGGAGAATGGAACCAAGTTGGAAAACACTCTTCAGGATATTATACAGGAGAACTTCCCCAACCTAGCAGAACGGTCAACATTCAAGTTCAGGAAATAGAGAGAACACCAGAAAGATACTCCTCGAGAAGAGCTACTCCAAGATACATAATTGTCAGATTCACTAAGGTTGAAATGAAAGAAAAAATGTTAAGAGCAGCCAGAGAGAAAGGTCAGGTTACCCAAAAAATGAAGCCACTCAGACTAACAGCGAATTTCCCAGCAGAAACCCTACAAGCCAGAAGAGAGTGGGGCCACTATTCAGCCTTCTTAAAGAAAAGAATTTTCAACCCAGAATTTCATATCCAGCCAAACTAAGACTTGTAAGTGAAAGAGAAATAAAATCCTTCACAGACAAGCAACTGCTGAGAGATTTTATCATCACCAGGCCTGCCTTACAAGAGCTCCTGAAGAAAGCACTAAATATGGAAAGGAAAAGCTGGTACCAGCCACTGCAAAAACATAACAAATTGTAAAGACCATTGACACTATAAAGAAACTACATCAACTAACAGGCAAAATAACCAGCTAGCATCATAATGACAGGATAAAATTCATATATCACAATATTAACCTTAAATGTAAATGGACTAAATGTCCCAATTAAAAGACATACACTGGCAAATTATCGAGTCAAGACCCATTGGTGTGCTGTATTCAGGAGACACATCTCATGTGCAAAGACACATACAGGCTCAAAATAAAGAGATGGAGGAAGATTTACCAAGCAAATGGAAAGCAAAAAAAAAGCAGGGGTTGGAAACCTAGTCTGTGATAAAACAGAATTTAAACCAACAAAGATCAAAAAAGACAAAGAAGGGCATTACATAATGGTAAAGTTTTCAATGCAACAAGAAGAGCTAACTATCCTAAATATATATGCACCCAAATACAGGAGCACCCAGATTTATACAGCAAGTTCTTTGAGACCTGCAAAGAGACTTAGACTCCCACACAATAATAGTGGAAGACTTTAGCACCCACTGTCAATATTAGACAGATCAACGAGACAGAAAATTAACAAGGATATTCAAGACTTGAACTCATCTCTGCACCAAGCAGACCTAATAGACATCTACAGAACTCTCCACCCCAATCAACAGAATATACATTCTTCTCAGCATCACATCACACTTATTCTAAAATTGACCACATAATTGGATGTAAAACACTCCTCAACAAATGCAAAAGAACGGAAATCATAACAAACAGTCTCTCAGACCACAGTGCAATCAAATTAGAACTCAAGATTAAGAAACTCATTCAAAACCGCACAACTACATGGAAACTAAACAACCTGCTCCTAAATGGGTAAATAACAAAATTAAGGCAGAAATAAATAAGTTCTTCGAAACCAATGAGAACAAAGACACAGTGTACCAGAATGTCTGGGACATGGTTAAGCAGTGTTCAGAGGAAAATTTACAGCACTAAATGCCCACAGGAGAAAGCAAGAAAGATCTAAAAATGGCATTCTAACATCACAACTAAAAGAGCTAGAGAAGCAAGAGCAAACAAATTCAAAAGCTAGCAGAAGACAAGAAATAACTAAGATCAGAGCAGAATTGAAGGAGATGGAAACACACACGAAAAAAAAAAACTTCAAAAAAATCAATGAATCCAGGAGCTGGTTGTTTGAACAAATTAACAAAATAGATAGACTTCTAGGCAGACTAATAAAGAAGAAAAGAGAGAGAAGAATCCAACAGACACAATAAAAAAATGATAAAGGGATTATCAGCACTGAACCCACAGAAATACAAACTACCATCAGATAATACTATGAACACCTCTATACAAATGAACAAAAAATCTAGAAGAAATCTATAAATTTTAGACACATATACCCTCCCAAGACTAAACCAGGAAGAATTGAATCCCTGAATAGATCAATAACTAGTTCTGAAACTGAGTTGGTAATTAATAGCCTACAAACTAAAAAAAGTCCAGGACCAGACTGATTCACAGAGGAATTCTACCAGAGTTACAAAGAGGGGCTGGGACCATTCCTTCTGAAACTATTCAAAACAATAGAAAAAAAGGGACTCCTCCGTAATTCGTTTTATGAGGCCAGCATCACCCTGATACCAAAACCTGGCAGAGATACAACAAAAAAAGAAAACTTCAGGTCAATATCCCTGATGAACATCAATGAGAAAATCCTCAATAAAATACTGGCAAACTGAATCCAGCAGCACATCAAAAAGCTTATCCACCAGGATTAAGTTGGCTTCATCCCTAAGATGTAAGGCTGGTTCAACTGACGCAATCAATAAACGTATTCCATCACATAAACAGAACCAATGACAAAAACCACGTGATTATCTCAATAGATGCAGAAAAGGCCTTCAATAAAATTCAACACCTGTTCATGCTAAAAACTCTCAATAAACTAGGTATCGATGGAACATATCTCAAAGCAATAACAGCTATTTATGAAAAACCCACAGCCAATATCATAATGGGCAAAAGCTGGAAGCATTCCCTTTTGAAAACCTGTACTAGACAGGGATGCCCTCTCTTACCACTCTTATTCAACATAGTATTGGAAGTTCTAGCCAGGGCAATCAGGCAAGAAAAAGAAATGAAGTGTATTCATAAAGGAAGAGAAGAAGTCAAACTGTCTCTGTTTACAGATGACATGATTGTATATTTAGAAAACCCCATCATCTCAGCCCCAAATCTCCTTAAGCTGAGAAGCAACTTCAGCAAAGTCTCAGGATACAAAATCAATGTGCAAAAACCACAAGCATTCCTATACAACAATAATAGACAAACAGAGGGCCAAATCATGAGTGAACTCCCATTCACAGTTGCTACAAAAGGGAATTAAATACCTAGGAAAACAACTTACAAGCGATGTGAAGGACTTCTTCAAGGAGAACTACAAACCACTGCTCAAGAAACAAGACAGGACAAAAACAAATGGAAAAACATTTTATGCTCATGGATAGGAAGAATCAGTATCTTGAAAATGGCCATACTGCCCAAAGTAAAGTATAGATTCAATGCTGTCCCCATCAAGCTACCATTGACTTTCTTCACAGAATTAGAAAAAAAAAATAGTTTAAATTTTATATGGAACCAAAAAAGAGCCCGTATAGACAAGACAATTCTAAGCAAAAAGAACAAAGCTAGAGGCATCACACTACCTGACTTCAAACTATACTACAAGGCTACAGTAACCAAAATAGCATGGTACTGCTACCAAAACAGATATATAGACCAATGGAACAGAACAGAGGGCTCAGAAATAATGCCACACATCTACAACCATCTGATCTTTGAAAAACCCAACAAAAACAAGCAATGGGGAAAGGATTTTCTATTTAATTAATGTTGTTGGGAAAACTGGCTAGCCATATGCAGAAAACTGAAACTGGACTCCTTCCTTACACTTTATATAAAAATTAACTCAAGATGGATTAAAGACTTAAATGTAACACCTAAAATCATAAAAACCCAAGAAGAAAACCTAGGCAGTACCATTCAGGACATAGGCATGACTAAAACACCAAAAGCAGTGGCAGCAAAAGCCAAAATCAACAAATTAAACTAATTTCTAAACGAAAATCAAATTAAACTAAAGAACTTCTGCACAGCAAAAGAACCTATCATCAGAGTGAACAGGCAACCTATAGAATGGGAGAAAATTTTTGCAATCTATCCATCTGACAAAGAGCTAATATTCAGAATCTACAAGGAACTTAAAAAACTGACAAGTAAAAAACAACCCCATCAAAAAGTGGGTGAAGGATATGAACAGATACTTTTCAAAAGAAGACATTTATGTGGCCAATAAACATATGAAAAAAAGCTCATTATCACTGGTTGTTAGAGAAATACAAATCAAAACCACAATGAGATACCATCTCATGCCAGTTAGAATGGCAATCATTAAAATGTCAGGAAACAACAGATGCTGGAGAGGGTGTGAAGAAATAGGAACGCTTTTGCACTGTTGATGGGAGTGTAAATCAGTTCAACAATTGTGGAAGACAGAATGGCAATTCCTCAAGGATCTGGAACCAGAAATAGCATTTGACCCAGCAATCCCATTACTGAGTATATACCCGAAGGATTATAAATTATTCTACTATAAAGAGACATGCGCACATGTTTATTGTAGCACTATTCGCAATAGCAAAGACTTGGAACCAACCCAAATGCCCATCATTAATAGACTAGATAAAGAAAATGTGGCACATATCCACCATGGAATACTATGCAGCCATAAAAAGGATGAGTTCATGTCCTTTACAGGGACATGGATGAAGCTGGAAGCCATCCTTCTCATCAAACTAATACAGGAACAGAAAACCAAACACTGTATGTTCTCACTCATAAGTGGGAGTTGAACAATGAGATCACATGGACACAGGGAGGAGAACATCATGCACCAGGGCCTGTCGGGTGCTGGGGACTAGGGGAAGGATAGCATTAGGAGAAATACCTAATGTAAATGGCAAGTTGATGGGTGGAGCAAACCCCCATGACACGTATATACCTATGTAACAAACCTGCATGTTCTGCACATGTATCCCAGAACTTAAACTATAATAATAAAAAAAAAAAAAGTGCAAATTATTTGGTGTGGTGAAAATTAAAGAGGCTATTTTCTTAGGAAATTACATAGATTAAAAATGCAAATCTATTTAAGAATAATTTAGATAAGTTAATGAAAGTTAATTTCACAGATTATAGAGGGAAGCTTTGTATAGCAGCAGGAAGATTTTTAACCTTTTAAATGGACAGCATAGTGAGCAGCCGTCATTCACAAAACACTCTCGTACTACTGGAAGAGAAAGAATATTGTAATAGAACTTTGGGTATTATAATTATTTCATATTTGTATAATTTTTTAATAAAACTGAATCCATAAAAGTGATTAATAAAAGTAAACCTTGGCTATCAGTTTTTAAAAGGTGACACAAATTTAGTCAATTATGAGTTTTATGAAAAGCGACTTGCATATTTATACAATAAAATAAAATGTTGATCACCAACAGGAAGATTTTATTGAATTTGTATGTACACAGCAAAGTTAGTGAAACTTCTCTGGCAAATTTTATCAGAACATTACATGAACTGAAGCCAGAAAATATTCAGCATGGTTTATCCAGTTTTCCTGATATAATAAATTAAATCTCAAATCTACATCTGGTGATATGCTTTTCAGAGACTATCTTTAACTATAATTTTATATTTCCTCAAAAAAGGTGTTGGAATAAGCCAAAATTCAGTTGTTCTATTTCCTAGCATTTTTACTAGTGCATAGATTTTTGATTATTTGTGAAGTGAATTCAGAACAGACAAGCCACAGGGGCTCAGATGAGGTGTCTGAGTGCATTCGTGAGACTAAATTCTTACAGAGTGCCTAATCAATTCATTGAAGTTAAGTTCTCACCAGGAAGAAAGATAATTATCCATGGAATGATATAAGAAATAACACATTATCACAATTTCTTCCTTAGATCAAAATTCCTTGAAGGCAGGCATCATATTTTATGCTTCTTATGTAACCATCTCCACAATATTTAACACAGCACTGATTGTATTAGGTGCTTATTGAATACTCATTGAATGAGTGATCAGAAAAAATATTCTGCTTTGTCAATTTGGAAGGTACTCTTAAATTTATTTTACACCTGGTCATTTGCTCTGTGCTCTTCCGTTATTGACATTAATGTGATACTAGCAATTTTAACTGTTTTAAGCTACTGCCTACCCCGTCCTTTTACTATTTCAGTCCCTTTATGTCATTTTAAGTGATAATGAGAATAAATATTTTCATGTGTCAGAATTTTAAGTTTTGTAAATAACACCATATCTTTTGGAATTGTGGCTTTGGGGATCTCTAAAATCAGCTCAGGGAAAGATATCTGATGGAACTTTATAAACTACATACTTTTTCTCTAATCGTAACATTCCATAGACTCTAGTAGGTTTCAGTAAGTCTCCACCTTCAGCAGCATAACAGACATTAACAGGAGAGATGGGAGGAGCAGGTCACCAATGTTACCTTTACCTTCAACTTGGCCTTGAACACTCACATTTTTCTGTAATTCTCTAATTCTTATGATATAAAATATCTTTTATTGAGCAATGCTAGGGTTTCAGGTAGCCTGGAGCTTTGTTTAACATCTTAGCACCAAAGGATTTGTTTCAATTTTTCCCTATAACCAGTGCAATTAGATTAGATAAGTACCTATCTATGTAAACCCTGTATGTCAAGTTTAGGGGAATTTGATGGCCAATTATTTTAAGATAATAGAAAATGCAGGTGATTGCTGGGTGTTCAATATAATAAATAAGAAAATTCAGGATGATAGAGTCCAGAAATGGTGCACAGTTTAACAGAGGAGCTAATAAATAATATCAACCAAAGCAGGTTTGAAAATCTTTGCCAATCCCTATTGGCATCCCTTCAAAAAGCTTATTTATTGCCTACAACACTAATTTTAACCACCAATGCTTGAATGCCTGATATCTAATTAAGTGCTCAACCTATAAATTAGGTAGTAATTTTATTTAGACTGTGTAAGAAAAACATTAACAGCATTCAGTACTGTATTATATGGCCCTCCCATTCGGAATTCAAGCCTCAACACCTCTTTTCCTTCACTTATAGCACTTGCAGTCTGTACCAAATCAGGACATTTTATAAAATAGTTTTGCAGTGAATGCACTTTATTTTGTAACAAATAGAAATTAATTTGCCTCCTTTTGGTCTTGCATCATAGTTCTGCAGAGCTGATTTGAGTATTACTTTTCTTAGCTGAGTTCAGGAAAACAAAGAGGAAGACAAGAAGATGGTATAAAGTCCACTAGCAATGATGACAACAGCCTGGAGAAAGTGGTAGACTGATATCCAGCTTTTTAATATAATTAGTAGTTGAATTACTCTGAAAGGACAAAGTCTTGCTTGAAGCCATCTGTTTATAAAGATCTTTTCCTTGCTTTTTAGCCTGTCAGGTTCACTGAGGCCAGCCAAGGTTCAGGAGGCAGGGAAAGCCCATTTGTAATGCTCAGGCAATCTCTGGTCACAGGTGAAAAATCAGACAAAAGACAGAAAATATGTAAAATGTGCTCAATCAAATTATTTTAAAGTATTTTTTCATTCATTCATTAATTTTCATGGAAAAGTAAAAAAAAAAAATAACAAAAAACTGCATTTAGGCTTATACAGGATCCAAGTTCTTAGTGTTCCTTAAAATAGAAATGCTTCTTATATTACAAATCATTTGATCCATGGAAATAAAGGTAGCTACTCATTTATTTCAGTTCCTGCCCCTTCCCAACTTGGTTTAGAAGAAGAAACTACCTTTGCCCTCTTTGAACTAAAGTAAGGCAGCATGACTCTGACATGGGATAACTTCTCCAAAAGGACTGATTAAATCTCTCTTTCTTCTCGGGATGAAAAAGATCTTTAAAAAACAAACTGAGGTTTTATATCTGTAGGTATTACATTCTCCCTTTGCATTTTCTTTAGTTCAATGTAGCATTTGTGTGGTTTATTACAACATCTTTCATGTAGCAGATCTAAAAACCCCTTTGTGAAGTTGAAGATAATGGCTTAGTGTGCTATAGGTTTTAAAAGATCCTGTTTTTTAAGCCAGCAAGCAGCCCTTTGCAGAGAGAAGCTGCCGTGCCAACGTGAAAAGTTTCTTTTTCTGGCTATGGTTTAATTCTCCGTTCATTTTAGGAATTGCTTTCTACAAATATACTGTTTAATGGCCATTTTTTTCCTCTCTGTCAGGCCTAAAGCAGGAGTTGCCAAATGTAGGGGTAACTAAGAATCACCTGGCGTATTTACTAAACTGTTTATTTCTGGGCCCCTCAGCTAATACACTGACCCAGTATCCTGGGGAGTGGGGCCCAGGAACCGACTGTGTGTGTGTGTGTGAGAGAGAGAGATGGAGTCTCACTCTTGTCGCCCGGGCTGGAGTTCAGTGGCACGATCTCGGCTCGCTTCAACCTCCACCTCCCAGGTTCAAGCAATTATCCTTCCTCAGCCTTCCGAATAGCTGGAATTACAGGCGCCTGTCACCATGCCCGGCTAATTTTTGTACTTTTAGTAGAGACAGGGTTTCGCCATGTTGGCTAGGCTGGTCTTGAACTCCTAACCTCAGGTGACCCGCCTGCCTTGGCCTCCCAAAGTGCTGGGATTACAGACATGAGCCACCGCGCCTGGCCCAGGGACTTATGTTTTAAGTGAGCACTCAGATGAGTTTGATGCAGGGGTATCATTTATAGAAACACTGGCCAAAACTAGTTCTAGAAAAACGTGAACATGAAAGTATTAAGCAGTTTTCTTTGCAAGATATTTTCTAAGTGCGACTATTGAAACCTCTTTTACTCCAAATAGTCATAAATAAAGCAGTAAATTATTTTTTAAGGGAAAAAAAACGATTTAAGAGAATGTGCCACTACTTGGCTTGCGAATGAGTATTATGAATATTATGCACAAACATGAAATGAAAAAAGCAAATTAGTTTACTTATTGATTACAAGGCACTACAGAGATTTCATGAAACCTAATTATATGTCATGAAATTCAATTCTTGCAAAGAGTCTTGGTAAAGATAAACCTACAGATTATAGTGTAGATTAATAAGATTCTTTTGTGTGTTCCAACTTGTTGGCTGTCGAGTCAGCATTATACTACATGCAGAGATGGCAAAATGCCTACCATTCTATTATAAATGTTGGCATGCTCTCTCCACTCAGAAACCTAACACAGACCTACGTCCTTCCCTACTTGAGTTCAGTTCATGGCCTGTTGAAGGGAAAAATGATAGTAGGCCCCTGCTGGCAGCACCTGGAGACCAGGCACACCTGGAGACCCTTCAGTGAAACCCAAGAATGGGAAAGAGAATAGAAAACATCTCAAGTATTCCGGTGGACCGCACAGTGATGCTGCTCAAACCTGATTGGTCAGCTGCTGGTAATGTTGCCAGCGCTGAAGAATTGACAGGCTATCTACAACACCTTGAGAAATGACAAAGTATACCTGTTGTAGTTCCATGTTACACAAACAGACCCCTAAAGAAGTTAATTTGGATATACACATGCTTGGTTAGCTGGTTTTAGTGTCAAAGTCTTCAGAAGTTTTCAACTCTATGAAATCTAATATTGCTAAGGTAAATGAACTATCTTTGAGTCAATCAATTATAACAGTAGTGAATAAAGTAGAGGAAGTATAGTGAGGTAAATAAGAAAACAGGCTCTGCGTTTAGAATGCCTAAATTAGTAGACTAGCTCTACTCATTTCTACCTGTGAGCCACTGAGCACCTTAATGCAATATTGTGTGTTTCAACTTCCTTATGTATAAAATGGAGAGAGGAGATATTGTACGTATGGTATGAAGTATCATAAAATTCTTAAGAGGATCAAATTAGTTAACATGTATAAAGCACTTACCATAGTCGTAGCCTGGCATAGAACAGGTGGCTCCATAAATGTGAGCTTTTAAAAAAAATTGTTGTTGTTGTTGCTATTGTTAGAGGAAATAGGTGGAAAATGTATCATTCTTAACTTGGAAATGTTTTGAATATCAACTATATTGAGGTATACTTTGCATATAACAAAATGTACAAGTTTTAAGTGTATAATTCATTGATGAATGTGTATAGCTATCAGCTATACAACCAGCATTCCAATCAATACATAATTTCCACCAGACATGGCTTATGATGCCTGTAATCCTAGCGATTTGGGAGGCCAAGATGAGGATTGCTTCAGGCCAGGAGTTCAACACCAGCCTGGGCAACATAGCAAGACCTTGTCTTTACAAAAAAAAAAAAAAAATTAGCCAGGCAAGGTGATTCACATGATGTAGGAGTTCAGCTACTCAGGAGGCTGGGGTAGGAGGATTGTTTGAGCCCAGGAGTTGAAGCCTGCAGTAAGCTATGATGGTGCTGCTGCACTACAGCCTGGGTGAGAGAAGAGAGCAAGATCTTCTCTCTAAAGTAAGATATATATCTATATAATATATATTCCATTATCCCAGAAAATTCCCTAATGTACTTTGCAATTTTTCACACACCCCACCCACATCCGAGGAAACAGTCTGATTTCTAAAACCATAGCTTTACTTTTGCCTATTTTAGAACCTTATATAAATGGAATCATATAGGATACACTCTTTTGTGTCTGGCTTTTTTTAGTCACCACGATAATTTTGAAATTCATCTTCAATAGTGAGGTAAATAAGAAAACAGGCTCTGCCTTAAGAATGCCTAAATTAATAGACTAACTCTGTTGGCACTGGGAGTGGGGCATTGCTGTAAAGATATTGTGTAAATCGTAGTTCCTTTGTAACAGAATATTGCTAAATATTCTTTTTTTTAAATATACAACAGTTTATCCAATAACATGCTGATGAACATGGAGGTTTTATATAGATTATTCAGGTGTTTGTTACTATGAATCAAACTGCTGAAACACTCTTGTATATCTCTTTTTGTGAATATATGTTTTCATTTATTTGGTATAAATGCCTAGAAAGGGAATTGCTGGGATATAGGTTATATGTATGTTTAAGTTTATAAGTAACTGCAAAGTATTTTCCAAAAAGCCCCATTTTACACTCCCACCAGTAATGTATGAGAGACCTTTAATCCAGACCCTCAATAATTGGTGTTGTTATTTTAATTTTAGTCTTGTAATAGTACAATGTGATATCTAATATGGTTTTAATTTATATTTTCCTAAAAACTAATAATGTTGGGTATCTTGTTATGTATATTTTAGAAACTCCTATATTTTATTTTTTTGGATTTCTTTGCAAATCTCTTGCACATTTTTTATTGGCTTATATTTCAATTACAGAGTTGCATGGGTTATTAATGTACTCTGAATATATAAAGTGAATTATTAACACGGTATTTTTATTGTCTCAATGATGTCTCCTTAGAGTTTAATTTTGATAGAATATAATTTATATTTTTTTTGTTTTATGGTTAGAGCTTTTTATGTCCTAGGAAATTTTATCTATTGCAACATTGTAAAGATATTCTCCTCTATTTCTTATAGAAACTTTAGTGTTAGCTTTATATTTAGGTCTATAATTGATACAATTTGAATTTGTGACCCCATCCAAAGTTCACGTTGTATTGTAATCCCCAATGTTAGAGGTGGTTGGACCATGAGGGTGGACTTTCCCCTTTGGCGCTGTTCATGATACAGTTCTCATGAGATCTGGTTGTTTAAAAGTGTGTAGTAACTCCCAACCCCTCCTTGTTCTGGCCATGTAAGATGTGCATGCTTCTCTTTTGCCTTTTGCCATAATTGAAAGTTTCTTGAGGCCTCCCCAGAAGCCATCACACTTCCTGTACAGCCTGCAGAACCATGAGCCAATTCAACCTCTTTTCTTTATAAATTACCTAGTCTCAAGTATTTCTTTATATCAGTAGAACTGACTAATACAGAAAATTGGTACTGGGAGTGGGGCGTTGCTGTAAAGATACCTGAAAATGTGGAAGCAATTTGGAACTGGGTAATGAGCAGAGGTTGGAAGTGTGGAGGGCTCAGAAGACAGGAAGATGAGGAAGAGTTTGGAACTGCCTAGAGATTTGTTAAATGGTTGTGACCAAAGTGCAAATGGTGATATGGACAGTAAAGTCTAGGCTGAGGAGGTCTCAGATGGAAATGAGGAACTTACCGGGAACTGAATCAAATGTCACTTTTGTTATGCTTTAGCAAAGAACTTGGAGGCATTGTGCCCCTGCCCTAGGGATCTGTGAAACTTTGAACTTGTGAGTGATGATTTAGGACTTCTTTTTTTTTTCTTTTTTTTTTTTTTTTCGAAACAGAGTCTTACTCTATTGCTCAGGCTAGAGTGCAGTGGCATGATCTCAACTCACTACAACCTCTGCTTCCCAGGTTCAAGTGATTCTCATGCTTCAGCCACCTGAATAGCTGGGATTACAGGTGTGCACTACCATGCCCAGCTAATTTTTAAAAAGTATTTTAATAGAGATGGGGTTTTGCCATGTTGGACAGGCTGGTCTGATTTAGGATTTCTGGCAGAAGAAACTTCTAAGCAGCAAAGTGTTCAAGGTACAGCCTTGATGCTTCTAATATCCTATGCCTGAATGCATGAGCAAATAAAGGATGTAGGACTGGAACTTATATTTAAAAAGGGAGCAGAGCATAAACACTTGAAGAATTAGCAGCCCAGCCACGTGGTAGAAAAGTCTATTTTTAGGGGAGGAATCTGAAAAGGCTGCAGAAATATACATAGCTGAAAGGAAGGCAAATGCTGATAGCCAAGACAATAGGGAAAATGCCTTGAAGGCATTTCAGAGATCTTCATGGCAGCCTCTCCTATCAGAGGCCTGGTGACCTAGGAAGGAAGAATGGTTTCATGGGCCAGCCTCAGGGCCTTGCCACACTGCACAGCCTTGGGAAACTGGTCCCCGCATCCAGCTTCAGCCATGGCTCAAAGAGACCTAGGTACAGCTCGGGCCACTGCCCCAGAGGGTACAAGCTATAAGCCTGGGCTAAGCCTGCGGGTGTGCAGAGTGCAAGACTTGAGGTTTGGGAGCTTCTGCCTAGATTTCAGAGGATGTATGGAAAAGCCTGGATGTCCAGACAGAAGCCTGCTACAGGGCTGGAGCCTTCACAGAGAACATCTATTAGAGCACTGTGGTGGGAAAATGTGGGATTGGGGAGCCCCACACACAGAGTCACTACTGGGCCACTGCCTAGTGGAGCTGTGAGAAGAGGGCCACTGTCCTCCAGACTCCAGAATGATAGATCCACCGGCAGCTTGCACCATGTGCCTGGAAAAGCTGCAGGCACTCAATGTCAGCACTTGAGAGTAGCCTCAGGGTCTAAGCCCTGCAGAACCATAGGGGCAGTGCTGCCCAGGGCCTTGGGAGCCCACTTGTTACATCAGTGTGCCCTGCCTGTGGAACATGCAGTTAAAAGAGATTATTCTGGAGCTTTAGGGTTTAATGACTGCCCTACTGGGTTTCAGACTTGCATGGGGCCTATAGGCCCTTTTTTTTGGCTGATTTATCCCTTTTGCACCAGGAGTATTTACCCAATGCTTGTACCTCCATTGTATCTTGAAAGTAACTAACTCATTTTTGATTTTACAGGCTCATAGACAGAAGGGACTAGCTTTGTCTCAGATGAGACTTTGGACTGTGGACTTTTGAGTTAATTCTGGAATGAGTTAAAATTTTGAGGGACTGTTAGGAAGACATGATTATATTTTGCAATGTGAGAGGGACATGAGATTAGGGAGGGGGCAAGAGCAGAATAATATGGTTTAGATATGTGTCCCCACCCAAATCTCATGTTAAATTGTAATAACCAATGTTGAAGGTGAGGCCTGGTGCGGGGTGATAGGATCATGGGGCAGATTTTCCCCTTTTGTGCTGTTCTCGTGAGAGAGTTCTCATGAGATCTGGTTGTTTAAAAGTTTGTAGCACCCCTCCCTTCTTCCTGCTCTGGCAATGTAAGCTGTGCCTGCTTCCCCTTCACTTTCCACCATGATTGAATGTTTCCTGAGACCTCCCCAGAAGCTGTCATCCTTTCTGTATAGCCTGCATAACCAAACCACGAGCCAATTAAACCTCTTTTCTTTATACCAGCCTCAGATATTTCTTACTGGCAGCATGAGAACTGACTAATGTAATGTTATATCTTGAATACATTTTTAGCTGTAGTAGAAATTGAGTTTTGTTTTATTTTTCTATGCACAGTCAGTTTCCCCAACATAATTTGCTGAAGAAATTATTCTGCTTTTGAATTACACTGCTACTTTATAGGAAAGATCAGTTGACCATGTAGGTGTGTGTCTGTTTTTAAACTTGCTCTTCCTCTATTTATCTACTTTTCTCTTTGCTACCACAGTCTCTTGACAAACGTAGCCTTATATTATGCATTGAAAAGAGGGAGCAATTGTTTTGGCTATTCGATCAATTATTGTGAAGGGGCAGGTTAAAAATCTCCACCTACGATTGTGGAGTTTCCTGTTTCTCCCGTTAGTTCTTTTCATTTTGCCTCATACATTTTTAAGCTCTGTAATTAGATAAGTACACATTTAGAATTATGTCTTTCTGACTAGCCAATTCTTTTGTCATTATAAAATAACCTTCTATCTCTGATAATGCTTATTGTATTGAAATATTCTAGTTGTATTAAATTTTTCAGTCTTAGTGATTGGATGATGTGTTTATGTTTTTATCCTTTTATCTGACTTGTTTCTGTCTTTATATTTAGAGTAAATCTCTTTCAAATAGCATCTGATTGAGTCTATGTGTGGTTTTTTTTGTTTGTTTGTTTGTTTTAGACAGATTCTTGCTCTATTGCCCAGGCTGGAGTGCAGTGGCATAATCTCGGCTCACTGCAACCTCCACCTCCCAGGTTCAAGTGACTCTTGTGCCTCAGCCTCCCGAATAGCCGGGGCTACAGATGTTCACCACCACACCTGGCTCATTTTTGTATTTTTAGTAGAGACAGGCTTTCGCCATGTTGGCCAGACTGGTCCCAGATTCCTGACCTCATGTAATCTGCTTGCCTCAGCCTCCTAAAGTGCAGGGATTACAGGTGTGAGCCACCATGCCCAGCCTTAAATATTTTGATAATCACTCAACTACCTTCTAGGATTTTGTTCTAGCTCTTCTGATAGGTTTTTTTGCTATGCCTATTGATATCACTTTTAGTGGTTGCTGTAGAGATTATGATATATGTATTTAAATTATCAAAGTCTATTTGAATTAACATTACACCACCATATATAAGAACCTCATGACAATATAATTCCAATTATTTTTCTGCTGTCCTTTGTAACGATGTCATATGTTTATTTCTATGTATGTTATAAACCCCATAATACATTGATGTTAAATTTTTCTTTAAGTAATTAACTGACTTTCACATATTTCTTAAAAAGATAAAACAATGTTTTATATTTACCCACATATTTACTATTTCCTTTGCTCTTCTTGGAGTGGTGCACTTCAGGTAGTGGTCTGACCTTTTAAAGACATATAGAAGTATACATAGAAATGATGCTCTGCAATACTAAAATGCTATGCAGTTCCCCAGAGGTAAAACCTGAAACAAAGACTCCAGCTCAAACAATTTGTTAGGGAAGTGTTCTCAGTAGAAGGGAAGTGATTGAAGCGGGACAGGGTAGGGTGGGAAGAAGCTAAGTGAGACTCTGGTTTGAGCTGGAGACTAATTTTCAATCTGATCTCAAGGGGAACATCTGCAGCACAAATTGTATCACATAGTTCTACATTGAGCAAGGGTGCTTATCTTTTGTGCATTGCATGGATTAATCATTGGTTAAAGACAACTGCCCTGCCCCTGGAACAGAGGTGTGCATAGCTTCCTGGGCTAAGTGGTTCCTGTTAGCTGAAGGCTATTCTCTAGTGAAAGGTAGATGTGGTTTGTTATCAGTCAGGATCTGACTGGGGCACCAAGACATGCACTATAGGGCTTTCCTTTAGGTGTATTACATACCTTAAAATTCACTCACTGTTTATTGATGTGTCCCTAGTAAGGTAGAATATATAAGTTCAGAAATAAAGGGGTGAAAATAGGACCGTGCCCCCCTTTTATCCTCTCTCCCAGTGAACTACGTGGGGAAGCTGTGTTTCCTGTCCCCGGAAGTTTAGGCTCTGTGTGTCTTGACATCTTGATTAGGAGTGGGAGTGAGGTGCTTCCACCAAGGGATAAAATAAAAGTCAGTATAAATTCAAAGTCACACCTGCCATCTGGTCACTTTGTGTTCCTTGTTCCTGTAAAAGAGCAGGCACAGAAAGGACACAAACTGGCAGGTGAAATTGATCCTTATCTTCATGAGGTAGCATGACTGCTGCTGTGTGTGGAGGCTGGGTAGAATGTGCCTGATTCAAAGGTGATCCCGTGGGGCATTTTTTGATGCCTTTGTGCACTATTTTAGTTCTATAAGGGCATGTAAAGCAATCATGGTTTGATGAGACCATGATTACCAGAGGTTCAGCCCCCTCAGGGATGAGGATCTGGGTCACCTCACTAAGCAAACCATTAGAATATAGAATTGCTGTTTTAGGGTGATGGAAAGATAGAAGATGAGTATTAATTATGTCATTAAATCAACTGCAGTCATAGAGACACTATTAATCCCAATAATATTCCCCTTACAGGTTTTGCCAGGAATTGCAATCATGTTCCCCTGGAGATGCTGTAATTAGTTGGAATGAACTTAATGCGAAAAACAGGTGAATTTCAGTGGTGAAAGGGGTGGATCATAACAGTCTCTAGGGTGACTCAGGGAGTCACCCTCTCAGACTACTTTACTTGGCTGGTGCTTTCATCCCCCAGCTGATGTGTTTGGCTGCCTCTCTTTTCCAAAGAATTGCCCTAGTTTGGAGGGCCGATGGGAGTTGACTCAGAAAGTAGCCTCCACTGGCCCATAGACAGTAACTGACTTACATAGGGTTCAAAAATCTGATACTTTTGTTTCAAGAGGAAACAACACTGCAGTGAAATTTATGTTTTAGCTCCCTTTTCTTTCTGCTCCCTGCATCTGACTAAGAATAGAATTTATAATAACTGAGCCTATATCCATGCATATGAATTCCTATCTCAGGTTCTGCTTCTAGGAAACCTGAGGTAAGACAGGGTGAAAATCAGCTTCTGTGCTCCACTTATCTCTTTGAGGTTTGCTTTTGCTTCATTTTTGGCCTCTAGAGATTCTTTAATTTCTTGCCAGCTGACAAAATACTTTTGAAAGATTTAAAAATATTTTATTCAGCAGAAGGGTTAGTTTGGGTATCTATTATAGTTCTATAGTTTCCACGTGGAAAATGGGTCACTTTATCCCTGCTGCTGTTTTATCCAGATCATTTTCTCAGTTATAATCTTTATCAAGCACTTACAATATACCAAGCACTTACTAGATATGTTGTTTTACAGATAAAGACATTAGGACACAGAGAGTTTAAACAATTAGCCCTGGGTCATGTAGCTAGTGAGTGGTCAAGCTAGTAAGTGGTTAAACCGGATGCCGCTCAGCAGTGGGGCTTCCAGATTCACGAAACTCTACTACCTCTAAGTAGGAGATCCCTAGCTAAATTCTTCCATGATTGTTTTATATGGCAGTTTTGTGACTATAGAAGGGTTTAGAAAATGGTTTCCTGTCACCCAACACATTTTTTATAATATGCAGGTCTACATTGAGTTGTATATAGAGGGAAACAGTTCTGTGAACTATCTGGATTTTTTGCTATCCAAATTGTGCCTAACCCAAGGGTTTTCTGCAGCTACTGTGTGGCAATAAATTTTTTAGCAGTTTAGATCTGCAATAGGAGGAAATACTGCATCAGGACAATAATACCACCAAAATAATAATAACTGAAGGTAAAGATTTGTGTTATTTTTTGTACCATTTTGTATTATATTACTATGAATAAGTTTTTCTTGAAAAACTACTATCTGCCAGTACTTTTCAAATGTTATCTGTAAACTGTATTGAAATTTTTTAAGAAAACATTTTTCAGGCATTGAATAAGTATTTGTTAAATGAATGATTAATAAAATGTAAAATCACATTTTATTGGTCAATGGGCAAAAAAACAAATAAATAAATAAACAAAAACAAGGAGTTTAAGGAAAGTCAGAGCTACACAAATACATTGGAGAAAGTTCCTCTTATAAGAAAGAAAGAGACCCAAGTATAATAGAATTCAGTAATGGAGAAAAGACTGTCTTCTCCTCATCGTGTATTCTTGGCACTCTTGTCACAAATCAGATGAACGCACATGCATAGTTTACTTAACAGAACAGACAGCTCAGAAATAAACCATGCATGTACAGTCATCTGATTTTATCTGTTGGTTTTTATGCCAGTACCACACTGTTTTGATTACTGTAGCTTTGTAATGTAATTTGAAATCAGGAACAATGATGCCTTCAGCTTTGTTATTGTTAAAAATTATTTTGGCTATTCATATCTTTTGTGGTTACATATAAATTTTATGATTGTTGTTTTCTATTTCTGAAAAAAATTCAGTTTAGATTTTTATAGAGATTGCATCAAATCTATATATCACTTTGTGTAGTATATACATTTTAACAATATTAATTCTTTTCATCCATAAACATGGTATGTATTTCCATTTGTTTGCTTTAATTTCTTTCATCATTGTTTTATACTTTTCAATACACATGGTTTTTATCTCCTTGTTTAAGTTTGTTGCTAAGTATTTTATTATTTTTCATGCTAGTGTAAATGAAAGTGTTTTCTTATTTTCTGTTTTGGAAAATTCAGTTAGCGTATAGAAATATAACTGATTTTTGTACATTGATTTTTTGTCTTGCAACTGTGTCAAATTTATTAGTTCTAATATTATTAATGAAATCTTTTAGGGTTTTCTTGATACAAGATTATATTAACTGCAAGCAGAGATAATTTTACTTCTTCCTTTCCAGTTTAGATGCCTTTTATTTCTTCTTATTGCGTACTTGCTCTGGCCCGAACTTCCAGTATTATATTGAATAGATACAGTGAGAGTGGGCTTTCTCACCTTCTTCCAGATCTTTACAGAAAAGCTCTCAGTTTTTATTGTTAAGTATGATGTTGACTGTAAGCTTTTTATACATGAGTTTTATTGTTTGAGGTAAGTTCCTTCTATAGCCAATTTATTGAGATAAATGGTATTGGAAATGAGTAAAATTAGACCCTTATCTCACATCACACACAAAAATCAACTCAAAATGGATGGAAGATTTAAATGTTAGACTTGAAACTGTAA
This sequence comes from Macaca fascicularis, assembly GCF_037993035.2. Classification (NCBI taxonomy): domain Eukaryota; kingdom Metazoa; phylum Chordata; class Mammalia; order Primates; family Cercopithecidae; genus Macaca; species Macaca fascicularis. The sequence goes on from NC_088385.1 coordinate 95,634,144, forward strand.
AAATTCTAGAAGAAAACATAGAGAAAAAGTTTCTGGATATTGACGTTGGCAATTATTTTTTGGATATAATACCAAAAGCACAGACAAGAAAAGCCAAAATAAACAAGTTAGATTGCATCAAACTAAAAACCTTCTGCATAGCAAAGGAAACAATTGATAAAATAAAAAGGCAACCTATGGAATAAGAGAAAATATTTGCAAACCATGTATCAGATAAAGGGCAAATATCCAATTTATTAAGGGACCATTACAACTCAATAGCAATAATACAAACAAACCAATTTAATAATTGGAAAATGAACTGAGTAGACCTTTCCCCAAAGAGGATATACAAATAGCCAACATATATAGAAAAGAAAATGTTCAACATTATTAATCACCAGGGAAATGCAAATAAAACCCCAATGTGATATAACCTTACACTTTTTAAGGTGAATTTTATTTAAAAAAACAAAGAAAACATATATTTTAAGAGAGCAAAACAAAAGATAACAAAGCCAACAAGGCTGTGGAGAAAAGGAAACTCTAGTACTGTTATGGTGAGAATGTAAATTGGTACCACTAGTATACAAAACAGCATGGAAGTCTTGAAAAACTAAAAATAGTACTGCCATATAATCTAGCAATTCAATTTCTGGGTATATATCCAAAAGAATCTGGGAAAAAGTCAGAATCTCAAGGAGAAATCTGCAATCTCATGTTCATTGCACCATTATTGATAATAGCCAAGACATAGAAGTAACCTAAATGTTCACTGACACATGAATGGACAAAGGAAATGTGGTATAATCATACAATGTAATATTATCTAGCCCTAAAAAGGAAGGAAATTCTGGTATATGCTACACCTCAGAAGAACCTTGAAGACATTAAGTAAAATACATTAGACAGAAAAACAAATACAATATGATATTAAATACATGATATTACTTATATGTTAAATTTAAACTAATCAAGCTTAGAGAAGCAGAGGGTAGAATGGTGATTTGCAGAGGTTGCAGAGAGGGAAACAGAGAAGTATTAGTCAAAAGTATATAGTTTTAGTTATACAAGATAAACCAGTCAGAGATGTACTGTACAGCATAGTGTCTATAGTTAATAATTCTGTATTGTATACTTAAAACTTTGCTAAGGATGTACATCTTATGTTAAAAGTTCTTATCGCAAATGACAACAATAATAAACAACAAAGAAGGAGGAAACTTTTGGAGATAATCGATAGGTTTATGGCATACATTGTGGTGATGGTTTCACAGAGGTATACTATCTCTGAACTCATCAGATTGTATACATTAAATGTGTACAAGCTTCGTGGTTCAAAAATTAAATTTAAAAAGTATGTTGAGTATGAAAAAGAAAAAGAATTCAGTAATGGGGAAACAGATTTCTGCAAAGTACCACAGTATAATCAGACTTTTGTTCTCAACATTCTCTTGAAACTGTTCCTTTGAAGGTTTTTAGTGGGGCCCATGTTACATTATTTAATTCATGTTCAAGCCTCATATTATTCAGTATTATTTCACAGATATAGAAATTAGTAAAGGCTTATGAAAAACTTTGACATTCTCAGATGAAAGGCACTGTCCTCTTTTTGGAAATGCTTTTTCCACTTGGTCTCTAGGACACTGCTCTCTTGGTTTATTTCCCGCCACCCTGGTCATTCCTCCACAGTTTCATTTGCTGGGTCTTTCTCAACTTCCTACCTATATACGTTGAAGTTCCCAGTGCTCAGCCTTGCATCGCTTCTCTTCTCCTCTTCACTCATTTGATTAGCAATCTCATTCCAGCCCACATTCATATGCCCAGCCTGGCTCCCCACTTGCAGTCAAGACTCATATAATCAACTACCTACCTAATATTTCCTCTGGGGTCTCATTGCTACACTTCAGATCAAGTCTAGGATATTACAATAGCTTTCTACTTCTATTCTTGTGTCTATTCCCACATGGCAGCCAGAGTGACCATTTAAAATACAAATCAGATTGTGTCTCTACTCTGCTCAAAACTGTCCAATTGCTTCACTTATCACTCAGAAAAAAAAAAAAAAAGAAATCCTTCCCATAGCCATTGAGGTTCTGTGTAATTTGGGTGTTACTCCATCCTATGTCCCCACCTCTTTGATCTTAATTCTTTTTTCACCTGGCTTGCTTTTTTTCAACCATGCTAGCCTTATTGCTAATCTTGGAATATGCTAAACACACTGTTTCCTCAAAGTCTTTGTTCTTTCTTCTCTCTTTGCTGCAATAATCTCCCATTATATATCCATTGACTGCCTGCTGCCTTCTTCTAAGCCTTTGTTAGCATCTATATAAAATAGCAGGGCCTCTCTATCCCTCTCTGTCTCCCTACCCTGTTTTATTTTTCTTCTAAGCTTTCCCTACCACATACGTGGTTCTTTGTTTATTGTCTCTTCCCACTTTCACTCCCTTTGAAACATGAGCTTTATGAGAGTAATGACCTTGTCCTATTCATTGATGTAGCTTCATTGCCTTGACATGGTAGATGCTTAATAAACATGTATTGAGTTAATAAACACAAGAAAGCATTTTCATTATTACAAAATAACATATTACTAAGATAACATGTTATTTTACAAAGAGCTTTCATGTAAACTATGTCTAAAACACTGCTCAAAATCTATGAACATGTCTTTTATTTTTCCAATTGACTCTGGAAGATCTGCATTTCTAAGATGCAAAGAGATGAGGAGGTTCCTCCACTTCTCTCCCTTTGTACCCAGAAGAAGGAGAGAATGGGTGGGAATCACAATATTTTCTTCTGCCCTTTCTGAGGACAATATACCTTTTTTATGGTACATAACTATTGGGCATTCAAGGGAAGCCCTTTGAGTGGGTAAGGTGTCTTTTAGGATAAAGCCTAGATAAGACTGCTTTTGCATTTGCTCTGCCATTGCCCTGACTGAAGTCTGTCCCTCTGTCTATAACCCAGTGACCTCTTGTTTTTCAATCCATTAAATAGAGCCAATAATACTGTTCCTATATTATGATGGTGCTGGGAGGCTTGGGAAGTTAATGAAGGCTTATGAAAAATTTTGACATTCTCAGATGAAAGGCACAAAAGGACCACAGAGTGTTATTATATTTTTCACAATTGGAAAACCTAACGTGAAAGTAATGGCATTTTACACTATTATAAGATCAAAAGTTTTTATACAAAAATACCATTTTATACTCTTTTGTTTTATTTTGTTGTTGTTTGATACAGAAACTGAAATGGGGGTTATCGGGGGTACTCGCCCCCAATATTTCAATGTAGGTTCTTTCTATTTTCCATAAGTGTCACTCAGCTGAGAAATAACGAGAAAGAGTACAAAGAGAGGAATTTTACAGCTGGGCCGCCGGGGGTGACATCACATATCGGTAGGACCATGATGCCCTCCCGAGTCTCAAAACTAGCAAGTTTTTATTAAGGATTTCAAAAGGGGAGGGGTGTATGAACAGGGAGTAGGTACAAAGATCACATGCTTCAAAAGGCAAAAAGCAGAACAAAGATCACACACTTCTGAGGAAACAGGACAAGGGCAATGGCAGAACTCCTGATAAGGGTCTATAAGGGTCTACGTTCAGCAGTGCATGTATTGTCTTGATAAACATCTTAAACAACAGAGAACAGGGTTTGAGAGCAGAGAACTGGTCTGACCACAAATTTACCAGGGCCAGGTTTTTCCCCACCCTAGTAAGCCTGAGGGTACCGCAGGAGACCAGGGAGTATCTCAGTCCTTATCTCAACCACATAGGGCAGACATTCCCAGAGCAGCCGTTTATAGACCGCCTCCCAGGAATGCATTCCTTCCTCAGGGTATTAATATTAATATTCTTTGCTAGGGAAAGAATTTAGTGATATCTTCCCTACTTGCACATCCATTTATAGGCTGTCTGCAAGAAGAAAAATATGGCTATTTTTGCCTGACCCCACAGGCAGTCAGACCTTATGGTTGTCTTCCCTTGTTCCCTAAAAATCACTGTTATTCTGTCCTTTTTCAAGATGCACTGATTTCATATTGTTCAAACACACATGTTTTACAATCAATGTATACAGTTAACACAATTATCACAGTGGTCCTGAGGTGACGTATATACTCAGCTTAAAAAGATAACAGAATTAAGAGATTAAAGTAAAGACAGGCATAAGAAATTATAAAAGTATTATTTGGGAACTGATAAATGTCCATGAAATCTTCACAATTTATGTTCCTCTGCTGTGGCTTCAGCCGGTCCCTGCATTCGGGGTCCCTGACTTCCCACGATAGGGGTGATGCCCATTTCTAGAAGTGATTATCCAAATAAATTAAACAGTCACAAATGAATCTTATATGAACACATATACACAGAAATCATTGTTCATTTAACCACCTTGACCATGAGGACAACAGCAGGGCATCAAGAAGAAACAGCATGTAGTAGGAAGGCCACTGGACCAAGAGCAGGGAGACCAAGGTCATTTGTCCAGTTCTCAGATCAACTTGTGTGATATTAAGTAACTCATTTAACAAATATTTATAATATGCCTATGCAGGTATAGGGATTACTTCTCCCGTTGGAGAGATTAATGGCGGTGGAAAAGCTTGAGGCAGTGGAGAAACAGAGGCCTAGCTTTCCTGGATTCTGACAGTGTCACTAAAGGGACCCTTACCCCTCCTCAGGTAACTTCCACTTCCTGTGTGTTTTCTGGGAAGGACCCACAAAAACCTGGGGATCCTGATGACCTTGGAGGTTAACTGAACCATAAGCTGAATTGCTTCTGACTCTGGGATGCAGACAGGACTGTTGCCTACACTGGGAGGAAATGAGAAGCCAAATAGCTCCTTTACACCTCATCAAAGTGTTAATAGTTATCAATACGTTCAAAAACAGCCATCAAATAGAAAATGTTGTGCTTCCTGACACTTTCAGGACAGTGCTCTAGTCTGGTAAAGAGTGATGATAAAGATATTATGACTGCTTAAACTATACAAGTGCTATGGGAACATAAATTCATAAGCAGACAAAGAACAACCTAGTTAAGGAGATCCCATTACCCAAGAGAGGAAGAATAAGCAACTTTCACTCTGATTGAATTAAATGGAGGAGTCAGAAGTCATTTTGACGAATTGGTAGTTACCATCAGATCACATACCAAAAATACATTTCCAGAACCATTTAAGTGGAGAATCAGTAAAGAGAAACTAGTTTCTTTTCTGAAGATCAAGTGGTAGAAAATTTAACAAAACAGAGCAAAAATACAACGTGTTTAATATTGCTAAACAAAAGATGAGTCATAAGGAGTATATTCTAAAAACATGCAGAAATAATGGGAGTTCCATGGGAAGAAAAATGAAGAAACAGAGTGGTAATAACGTAAGTAATTCAAGAATAATTATCTGGGCAGAAAATTGACTTGAGTCTGCCAACTGGAAAACCCTACTGAGTTCCAGGAAGAATTAATTTTCAAAGCCATACACCAAGGCCTATCTTGATGACTTTTCAGAATTTCAAGAATAAAAAGGAAATCTTAGGTCAGGCATGGTGGCTTACACCTATAATACCAGCAATTTGGGAGACTGAGGCAGGTGGATCACTTGAGGCCAGGAGTTCAAGAACAGCCTGGCCAACACAGTGAAACCCCGTCTCTACTAAAGATACAAAAATTAGCTAGGCATGTTGGTGCACACTTGTAATCCCAGCAACTTGGGAGGCTGAGACATGAGAATTGCTTGAACCTGAGAGGCAAAGGTTGCAGTGAGCAAAGATTGCACCACTGCACTCCAGCCTGGGCAACAGAGCAAGATTCTGTCAAAAAAAAAAAGGAAGGAAAGAATAGAGTAATTGGCCAAAACAAAGGGGCTACAGGCCCTGTGCAAGTCCAAAATCCAATAGAGCAGTCACTAAACCTTAAAGTTTCCAAATGACCTCACATCCAGGGCACGCTGATTTAAGGGGTGGGCTCCCATGGCCTTGAGCAGGGCTGGTGTTGAGTGTATGTGACTTTTCCATGAGCACAGGGCAAGCTGTCCATGGATCTACCATTCTAGGGGCTGGAGGACAGTGGCCCTCTTCTCACAGCTCCACTAGGCAGCGCCTGAGTGGGAACTCTGTGTGGGGGCTCCAACCCCATATTTCCCTTCCACACAGCTCTAGCGGAGGTTTGCCATGAGGTCTCATCCCCTGCAGCAAGGCTTGGGACACGTATTCTCTGAAGCAACAGCCTGAACTATACATTGACCTTTTTTAGACATGACTGGAGTGACTGGGATGCAGGGCACCAAGTCCCAAGGTTGCATACAGCAGGGGTCCCTGGACCCGGCCCAGGAAACCATTTTTTTTCTCCTAGGCTTCTGGGCCCAGGATGGAAGACGCTGCCTTGAAGGTCTCTGACATGCCCTAGAGACATTTTCCCCATTGTCTTGGTGATTAACATTCAGCTCCTCTTTACTTACGTAAATTTCTGAAGCAGGCTTGAATTTCTCCCCAGAAAATGGGATTTTCTTTTCTATTGCATGGTCAGGCTATAGATTTTCTAAACTTTTATGCTCTGCTTCCTCCTGAATGCTTTGTCGCTTAGAAATTTCTTTTGCAAGAAACTAAATTATCTCTCTCAAGTTCAAAGTTCCACAGATCCCTGAGGCAGGGGCAAAATGCCACCAGTATTTTTGCATGGCAAGAGTGACCTTTTCTCCAATTCTCAACAAGCTCTTCATCTCCATCTGAGACTATCTCAGCCTAGACTTCATTGTCCATATCACTATCAACATTTTTGTAAAAGCCATTCAACAAGTCACTAGGAAGTTCCAAACTTTCCCACATTTTCCTGTCTTCTTCTGAGCTCTCCAAACTGTTCCAACCTCTGCCTGTTACCCAGTTCCAAAGTCACTTCCACATTTTTGGGTATCTTTGTAGCAGGACCCCACTCTCTGTGGTACCAATTTACTGTATTTAGCCCTTTCTCATTCTGTTATGAAGAAATATCTGAGACTGGGTATTTTATATAGGAAAGAAGTTTAATTGACTCACAGTTCTGCATGACTGGGGAGGCCTCAGGGAACTTAAAATCATGGTGGAAGGTACCTCTTCACAGGGCTGTAGTGGAGAAATTGAGTGCCCAGCAAAGGGGGCAGCCCATTATGAAACCATTAGAACTTGTGAGAACTAACTCACTATCATGAGAACAAGATGATGGAAACAGCCCTCATGATTCAATTATCTCCACATGATCGATCCCATGACACATGGGAATTATGGGAACTGCAATTCAAGATGAGATTTGGGTGGGGACACAGCCAAACCATATCAACTATAGTTTGGCAAAACCAAGAATTTAGGCATAAAAGCATTTTAGAGAACTTGCACTTGGCTATGAAGTGGTGCAGTAAAAAAATTCTAAAGATTTCATCTTGATGTGTCGGAATGGAATGGAGGAAAGGGAATATAACAAAAGTTTTTGAAGATACTAGGAGAGCTGTAAGATAATATTTCTTGCAATTCTGCAGCAATAAATTTGAAATTCAAAAGGACCCATGTGAGTTTCTAGCTAAAAGGAACTGGGTGATTTTCTAGGAAAATATCCAAACTAACTTAAGTAAAAATGGAAAGCCATAGCAGACAGTAATTATATTTGGAGTTGGAAGATAACTAATACCATAAAAAGGCTACTGTTGAAAAAATAAACAATTACACTGTTATTCAAACCATTTTTAATGTTAGGGAAAAGAAAGATTTCTAGTTAAGTTTATGAGGCTGGTATTTGCTTCACAAGATAGTATAATACCACAAAAACCATATGTATTTAAAAATATAAATATATAAATTCTAAATAATTATTAACCAATAGAATTGAACAGTCTATCAAAATGAATACATTATGATCCAAGTTGGATTTATTTGACAAATGAGAAGACAGCTCAATATCAAGAAATCTATTAAGGCAATTAATTATATTAACAAATTAAATAGAAAATAATTTATTACATCATTGCATGCTTAAAACACATATGCTAATTTGAGATATCATTTCTAATTTTTAAAAATCAATTATATGGTAATGCAAACAATCTAGTGAAATATAATATTTACTCAAAGCCAATAAAACACATCATACCAAATAAAACTCTATTAACACTTCCATTAAAATGAAGTATCTCTCTCTTTCCCTTTTCGTCCTAGGTATGTGTTCATTGTTAAAAAACAATGACAAAAAAAATGTAGAAAAATAAAATGTAGGCCAGGCATGGTGGCTCACACCTGTAATCCCAGCACTTTGGGAGGCCAAGGCGGGAAGATTGCCTGAGGTCAGGAGTTTGAGACCAGCCTGGCTAACATGGTGAAACCCCATCTCTGCTAAAAATACAAAAATTAACCAGCTGTGGTGGCGGGTGCCTGTAATCCCAGCTACTCCAGAGGCTGAGGCAGGAGAATTGCTGGAACTTGGAAGGCAGAGGTTGCAGTGAGCCGAGCTCACACCACTGCACTCCAGCCTGGGAGACAAAGCAAGACTGCATCTCCAAAAAAAAATATATATATATATAATATATATATATATATGTGTGTGTGTGTGTGTATATATGTGTATATATGTATATATGTGTATATATGTGTGTGTGTGTGTATATATAGTGCAAAAGAAAAAGGAATAACCAAAATCCCCAAATCCCATTAATCATCCTCGTCAATATTTGATGAATATAGTTCTAGACATATCTTTATTCATATATAGATGACAAAAGATATATTATATGGTTAAAAAATAAAATTATACTATAATGAGAGTATAAACAAAAATATTATGATCAGTTTCCTTGAATTTAACAGAAGAAATTCAAATGGAAGCAAACTGAATGAATTGTTACAATTCAGATGAGTATTCTTTCTAATAAATATGAATTTCTCTTAAAATTTGCTGGTTAAGGGAAAACTATATAAAATGCACTTAGAGATTCTGTCTCCTTATTTAAACTCTAAGATGCAACTACTCTTACTTACAGCTATAATTAATTGATTTTTCCTGTTATGAAAACAAGGAAATTACCACCTTCCCTTCTCCTGTCCACCAATTGTTGAAGTATTATTTTATTAATTCTACATTGTTTAAGTTTATAACATTTGAATTCTGCCTGAAACCATAATTATTATGTTGAGTTCTACAGTGCAATAGAGTCAGTGTTCTAGATCAGTTCTCTGACTATGACTTCTCCCCTGAGGACATTATTTTGAACCATCCATCAGTTGGCTGGTTTTCATTACCAGCAATTTTACAAGAAGGGCTTATGAGTGCTGTGCTCTCTGGATGTTACACACAATAGGCCATTTTGCTGGGCATAAAATTGTTGCATCGCTTACTTTCCTTCAGCACTTTATAGGCAGCTTTTCACTGTCTTCAGACGTGGAGTGTTACTATAGGAAAGTCTGAAGGCAGTCTGAGTATTTGTGATTTTTGTTTTATGTATTCACTTGACTAAGCTAAAAAATGTCTAGATTGGGGTTAAAACATTATTTTTGAATGTGTCTATAAGGGTATTTTCAGAAAAGATTAGCATTTGAATTAGTTGACTTATTAAACAATACTTGCCTTACTAGTGTGGATGGGCACCATCCAATTTGTTGAGTGTCTGAATAGAACAAAAAGGCAGAGAAAGGGTGAATTACCTCTTTCTGTCCCTGAGCTGGGATATCTATCTACTCATGTACCTGGACATCAGAGCTCCTGGTTCTCAAGCCTTCAGACTCCTGAATTTACACCAGAATTCTGCACCTGCCTTCCTTGTTTTTTGAAATTGGACTGAATTACACCACCACCTTTCCTGGTTCTTGGTTCTCTAGCTTGCAGAAAGCAGATGGTAGGACTTTGATTTCCTGACTCCATAATCACAAGTTAATTCCCATAATCATTTCTCTCTCTCTCTCTCTCTCTCTCTCTCTGCAGTGAAAGGGTGAATTACCTCTTTCTGTCCCTGAGCTGGGATATCTATCTATTCCTACACCTGGACATCACCTTTCTCATATATATAGATATATATATATATATATATAGAGAGAGAGAGAGAGAGAGAGAGAGAGAGAGAGAGGCACATCTGTCTATCTATCTATCTGGCTGGGCACATCTATCTATCTATCTATCTATCTATCTATCTATCTATCTATCTATCTATCTGCCTGTCTATCTAGATAGATGTGCCCAGCCTGCATTTTATAGTTCTTAATGTCTTAATGTTTTTGTCATTGTTTTTTTAACAGTGTGCATATACCTGGGAATATATATGTATTTTTTTTCTATTTTTTTTATCTGGAAAACCCTTATATAGCATTTCTCATTGTACATTATCTTTCCCTTTTTGTAGGGTTATCTTTTTCTCTTTTATCGTTACATTTAGTCATTTTACTAAGATGTGTCTTTTGTATTCGTATTTACTTATGTCAATATTTCCTGGGTCAGAAGCATGTTTTGTTTATTAAATACATTTTTCTTCTAAGTGTTAAATAAATTTGTACTCTATAAATTCTGTTCTTTTATAGTAATGTCAATTATAAATTATATGTCAATTATAAATAATATTAAATGTCCATCATAAATACATTTTTCTTCTAAGTGTTAAATGATTTTGTACTCTATAAATTCTGTTCTTTTATAGAAATGTCAATTATATATTTTTCATCAATCTTATCTTTTTAATAAACTAATATTTCATATATATATTTTGTTTCATGTTGGTGATTACTTTTAGCCTACCCATAATGTCTCTTCCTCTAATTTTAGCCATGTTCATTCTCTTTTTCATTTGACTCTACTGTAAATTTTATCTTTATAACATTTTGGATTTCTCATAAATTTCTCTCCTCATTTCCAGGTTGCTTTTCACTTCCTTCTATCTAATAACTTTCTAAAAATATTTGTATCCTTTTTCTTAAATAATTTTCAAGACATAACGTGTTATTTGAGATTTCTCTGAACGTAGCTGAAGTATTAACTTTTGTGAGGGAATGCATGGGAGGATCGTGCATAGAATATATAGCATAGCTGGGCACAATGACTCATGCCTATAATCCCAGCACTTTGGGAGGCTGAGGCGGGAGGTTGCTTGAACCTAGGAGTTTGAGTCCAGTGTGGGCAACATAGTGATTCCTCATCTTTATAAAAAATAAACAAAATTAGCTGGGCATGGTGGCTTATGCCTGAAGTCTCAGCTACTTGAAAGGTTGAGCTGGGCGCATCCCTTGAACCCAAGAGGAAGAGGTTGCAGTGAGCTGAAATCATGTCACTGCACTCCACCCTAGGCAACAAAGTGAGACCTTGTCTCAATAAATAAATAAATGTGTGTGTGTGTGTGTGTGTGTGTGTGTGTGTGTGTGTGTGTGTATATATATATAAATAAAATATTCCACAATGTGTATATATGTGTGTGTATGTGTGTGTGTGTGTATATATATAATTATTAAACTGTTTTATTTTGTTTTTGATTCAGAGGGGTACATGTGCATGTTTGCTACATGGGTATATTGTGTACTGGTGAGAATTGGGCTTCTAGTGTACCCATTATCCAAACAATAAACATTGTCCCTGATGGTTATTTTTCAACACTCACTCCCTTCCTACCCACCCCTTTTCTTGGAGTCCCCAGGATCTAGTTCCATCTTTATGTCCATGTGTACCCATTGTTTAGCTCCCATTTATAAGTGAGAACATTTGGTATTTGGCTTTCCATTTCTGAGTTAAATGGCTTAGGATAATGGCCTTCAGCTTTGCCCATGTTGCTGCAAAGGACATGATTCTATCTTTTTATGGCTGCATAGTATTTCATGATGTATATATACCATATTTTTTTAATCCAGTAAGCAGTTGATGGGCACTTAACTTTTTTCCACAACCTTACTGTGGTGAATATTGCTACAGTGAACATACAAGTGAAGGTGTCTTTTTTTATGTAATATTTTCTTTTCCTTTGGGTGGATACCCAAGAGTGGGATTGCAGGGTCAAATAGTGGTTCTATTTTTAGTTCTTTGAGAAATCCCCATACTGTTTTCCATTGAGATTGAACTAATTTACATTCCCATCAACAATGTATAAGAATTTCCTTTTCTTTGCATCCATTTCAATATCCGATATTTTTTATATTTAATGATAGCCATTGTGATTCGTGTAATATGATATTTTAGGGTGGTTTTAATTTGCATCTCTCTGAGGATTATTGATGTTCAAGATTTTTTCATGTTTGTTGGCCACTTGTATTTCATCTTTTAAAATATCTGTTCATGTCTTTTGTCCACTTTTAAATGAAGTGTTTGTTTTTTTCTTGTTGAGTTGTTTGAGTTTCTTACAGTTTCTGGATATTAGTCTTTTGTATAAGGCATAATTTGCAAATATTTTCTCCAATTCTGTATGTTGTCTGTTTCTCTGTCGATTATTTCTTTTGCTGGGCATAAGCTTTTTAGTTTAATTAAGTCTCATTTGTATATTTTTGTTTTTGTTGCATTTGCTTTGGGTCTTCATCATACATTCTTTGCCAAGGCCCATTGGTAAGAAATATTTTTCCTAGGTTTTCTTCTAGGATTTTTACAGTTTCAGGTCTTATGTGTAAGGCTTTACTCCAGGCCAGGCACAGTGGCTCATGCCTGTAATCCCAGCACTTTTGGAGGCTGAGGTGTGCAGGGTACTTGAGGTCAGGAGTTTAAGACCAACCTGGCCAACATGGTGAAATCCTATTTTAGTACGCTAAAATACAAAAATTAGCCAGGCATGGTGATGGACACCTGTAATCCCAGCCACTCAGGAGGCTGAGGCAGGAGAATTACTTGAATCCAGGAGGCAGTGTTTACGGTAACCAGAGATCATGCCACTTCACTCTAGCCTGGGTGACAGAATAAGACTCTGTCTAAATAATAATAATAATAATGATAATAATAATAATAATAAAGACTTTAATTCACCTAGAGTTAATTTTTGTATATGGTAAGAGATAGGGGTCTAATTTCATTCTTCTGCATATGGCTAGCCAATATTCACAGCACTATTTATGGAATGGGGTATCATTTTCCCATGGTTTGGATCTAGTTCGGTGAAAAATGACACTGGTAATTTGATAAGAACTGCATTAAAACTGTAGATTGCTCTGTGCAGTATGGTCATTTTATTGACATTGATTTTTCCAATCCATGAGTGTGAAATTTGAAATGTTTTTCCATTTATTTGTGTTATCTACAATTTCGTTTTATTTGCTAAATTTTTTTTCTACTAAGCCATTTTATATAATATAATTTCTTTCAGCAATGTTTTACAGATCTCCTTGTAGAGATCTTTCACCTCCTTGGTTAAATATATTCCTAGGTATTTCCATTTTTTGTGGCTATTGTAAATGGGATTGAGTTATCGATTTGGTTGTCAGCTTGAACATTATTGGTATATAGAAATGCTACTGATTTTTGTACATTGATTTTGTATCTTGAAATTTTTCTGAGGTAACTTATCAAGTCTAGGCTTTGTCTTATTCCAGTTTGTATAGGGAATGTTTTCAACTTTTCCCCATTAAGTATAATGCTGGCTGTAGGTTTGTTATAGATGGCTCTTATTTTTATGAGGTGTGTTACTTTAACACTTAATTTGCTGAGGTTTGTTGAGAGATTTTATTATAAAGGGATGTTAACTTTTATTGAATGCTTTTTCTGCATCTATTGAGATGATCATGTTTTTGCTTTTAGTTCTGTTTATGTGATGTATCACATTTATTGATTTGTGGATGCTGAACTATCCTTGCATCCCTGGAATATAACCCACTTGATCATGATAAATTATCTTTGTGATGTGTTTTGGATTTGGTTTGCTCATATTTTCTAGAGGAATTTTACATCTATGTTCTTCAGAACCATTAACCTGTAGTTTGCTTTTTGCAGGTGTCCTTGCCTGATTTTGGTGTCAGGGAGATACTGGTTTCATAGAATGAGTTAAGAATGCCTCTTCCTCAAAATTTTTTTTTTTTTTTTTTTGGAATAGTTTCAACAAGATTGGCACCAGCTTTTCTTTGTACATCTGGTAAAATGTGGCTGTGAATCCATAGGGTCCTGGGCCTTTTGTCATCGTTGTTGGAAGGTTTGTTATTGCTGACTCAATACCATTACTCATTATTGCCCCATTCAGGATTTCTATTTCTTTCTGATTCAATCTTGGGAGGTTGTATGTTTCCAATAATTTGTCCATTTCCCCTAGGTTTTATAGTTTGTGCACACATAGGTGTTCATAATGGCCTCTCATTATCTTTTACATTTCTGTGGTATTAGTTTTAATGCCACCCTTATCATTTCTGATTGTACTTATTTAAATCTTTTCTTTTTTCCTTGGTAATAATCTAACAGTCTGTCAATTTTGTTTCTCCTTTCAAAGAAAAAACTTTTTGTTTCATTCATCCTTTGTTATCTTTATTCTTTATTTCAATATTATTTAGTTCTGCTCTGATTGCTGTTATATCTTTTCTTTTGCTATCTTTGGATTTGGTTTGTTCCTTGAGGTGTGACATTCGGTTGTTAACTTGAGATCTATCTTTTTTATGTAGGCATTTAATGTTATAATGTTATAAACTTTTCTTTTAGCACTGCTTTTGCTGTATTCCAGAGTTTTGAGTATGTTGCATGTGTATTTTCATATGTTTTGGATTTTTTTTTTCTGTGTTCGTATCATTGTTTACCCAAAAACATCCAGGGACAAGTTGTTTGGTTTCTATGTACCTGTGTAGTTTGGAGAGCTTGGTATTGATTTCTAAGTTTTATTCCAGTGTGGTCCAAGAAGACACTTCATATGATTTTGATTTTTTTTCACATTTGTTGAGACTTGCTTTATGGACAAGCATATGTTTGATTTTGGAGAATGCTCCATGCACAGATGAGAAGAATGTGTATTCTGTTGTTGTTGGAAAGAGTGTTCTGTAAATGTCTGTTAGATTTATTTGATCTATAGTCCATTTTAAGTAGAAATTCTTTGTTGATTTTCTGCGTTGATGATCTGTCTAGTGTTGTCAATAGAGTGTTGAATTCCTCCACTATTATTTTATTGCTACTGATGTGTGTCCTTAGGTCTAGTAGGATTTGTTTTAAGAATCTCTATGCTCCAATGTTGGGTGCACATGTATTTAAGATAGTTCAATCTTTTTCTATTGAATCTTTATCATTATATAATTCCCTTCCTCCTCTTTCTCTAGAGTGTTTGTTTAAAATCTGTTGAAATCTGATAAAACGATGAGTACTCCTGCTTGCTTTCATTTTCCATTAGTGTCATATATTTTTTTCCACCTCTTTGAGTCTGCAGCTGTCTTTAGCCATTAGGTGGGTCCCTTGTATGCAGCAAATAATTGAGTCTTGTTTTTAAATCCAATTTGTCTGTCTGTATCTTTTAAGTGGAGCATTTAGGCTATTTACATTCAATATTAATATTGATATGTGAGGTTTTGTTTCTATCATAATTTTGTTGCCTAGTTGCCTTGAGTTTTCAGTTATGTAATTGCTTTATAGGATCTGTGAGCTTTGTACATATGTGTCCTTTTATGAAAGTGAGTCTTGTCCTTTTCTTTCCATGTTTAGAACTCCTTTATGCATTTCTTGTAGAACCAGTCTAGTGGTGGCAAATTCCATTAGTGTTGTTTGGGAAATACTTGATTTCTCCTTTGTTTATTAAATTTAGTTTGGGAGAATATAGAATTCTTGGCTCAAAATTTTTTCTTTATGTAAGCTAAGAATAGGCCTTCAATCTCTTCTGGCTTGTATAGTTTTTGCTGAGAAGTTCACTGTTAGTCTGATAAAATATCCTTTATAGGAAAATATCCTTAAACACTTTTTTTAAGGATAAAATATCCTTAAACACTTCTATCTTGCTGCTTTTAGGATTTTTCTTTCATGTTGACTTTGCATAATCTATATGCCTTGGTGAGATTCTTTTTGAAATATATCTTACAAGGATTTTCTGAGCTTCTTGTATCTGGATGCCTAAATCCTCCCATATCCAAGGAAGTTTTCCTGAGTTATTTCCCAAATATGTTTTCCATACCTTTAACTTTTTCTTCTTTTCCCTTTGAAATACCTATAACTTGTAGGGGTTGAAATTTCAAATAATCCCATAGTTCTCAAAGGCTTTGTTTATTTTATAAAATTTTCTTTTCCCTTTATTTTTGTCTGCCTGGGATAATTTGAAAGACCTGTATTCCAGCTCTGAAATTTCATCTTCCACTTGGTGTAGCATATTGTTAAAGCTTTCAACTGTATTTTTAATTCTTTTAATGAATATTTTATTTTCAGAAGTTCATGTTTTATTCTAAATGATATCTATCTCTTTTTTAATATCCTGAATTATTTTTCTGATTTCTTTGTGTTGGTTTTTAGCTTTCTCCTGGATCTCATTGAGCTTCTTTAAAAATCAATATTTTGAATTCTTTATCTGGCATTTCAAAGATTTCATTTCTGTTAGGATCTATTGCTAGGGAGTGACACTGGTTTTTTTTTTTTTTTTTTAATTTTATATATATATATATTTCAGAGTTGTTTCTCTGGTTCTTTCTCATCTGTGCAAGATATTTCTCTTTCTTATTTTTTGAATTTGCTTTCATTTAGACAGAACTTTTCTTCCTTGAGGAGGTGTCGATATATATGTTGTGTAGGGTCATTTGGTTTATTTGGTTTTGGTTTTTTGTGCTTTCAGTGGCAAATAGTGTGTATAAGTTCCTTGGTTATAGATAGTCTTTGTATGCTGGCTTTTCTAAATCCTGGTCACAGTAGTGATGTATTGGCATTTGAACAGGTTCACAGCCTCTTGTGGGGCTGGGGTGATGGAGATGCCAGGAAGCTTATCTCATTTCCTGGTGCTATGCACTTGTGTTAGATATTTCCTTTTGGGTAGTGCCAGTTAACCTCCAGGCCAGTAAGTGGCACTTATGGGTAAGAGCCGGCTGTGGACAATGCAGATGTGCATACACTTAATCCTTGTTTGCTGGAAGAAGCTCTCTGTTCCCTCAGGCAATGTACTGATCTGTGGAATGCACAGTGGTAGGAGGTCCCTGCTCAGCCCAAGTGGGTGGACCAAAATGGGTGGGGCCAGAATAGACAGGCCGACCTACAAGTCCCCCAATGGTAGGCATAAGCACCAACTCTGAGGGGCTTCTAGTGGGTGGTTGCCATGCACTCAGAGGTTTTCCTAGGTATGAGGTTGGAAAACTGTCACCCTACATTCTCTGCATGGAAACCAGAGAGAGCTTAAACTACTAATCTAGAAGAGTGGGTGCTCCAAATGCCTGGAGATTTGTCTGGGCATCAAGCAGAAAGAGTGGCACTGCACCAGGATCTCTTCACCTGAAGGGAGAGGTGACTCAGGCTCCTGATCTGGGCAAGTGGGTGTACCCAATGCCTGGAAATATGCCCCAGCAAGGAGTACAGAAACCAATGCTCCAACAAGGTCTTTGCAGGGGACAGGAGGGTTGGCTCAAGCTCCTAATCTGAGGGAACAGGTATGCCTCAAGCCAGGTGATATGCCTGGGGAAGGAGCACAGAAACAGCTGCCATGATAAGGTCTTTGTAGTTAAAGTTGCAAAGCTTCAGGGAGGAGCAGCTAAAGCTTAATCTGTGGAAGCAGGTGTGCCAAATACCTGGAGTTATGTCCAGGTGTGGAGTGGAGGGACTGCCACTTCACCAAATTCTTTGTGTGGGTAGGGGATTCTGTAATATATTTTCTGTATCTTCCTTTTACTTAGTTCCTGTTCTCTTTTTCAAGCACTACCTGCCTAAATATGGTTTTACTGGATTCCTTTCTTACTACTACTCATGCTTGAATGAGGCCAGTTATTTGGTGAATATTTATTTGTGGAAGGGGAGGGGAGTGTGTACACATAATGCGAAGCTTCAATTTCGTTTGCTTATCTTAAACAAATATTTTCACAAAATTATCTGTTTTGTCTGCTCTGGGATGGCGTTTCCATTAGTTCTTTTTTTTCCTTTTCTTTTTAGTTTTAGTTTGGTGAGTCTTACAGCAAAGACCTTCAAATCAGTCTTTATGATTTCCCATCAAATGACAACTGCTTTGCTTCCTGTTTTATTTTGCCACTCATACACAGACTTCTTGTCAAGAACTAAGATGAAGGCAATGAAAATGACATGTGTCCATTGGAAAATGATCTAAATAAACATTTCTCCAAAGAAAATATACAATGACCAACAAGCTAATGAAAAGATGTTTGTGCATCATTAATCATTAGAGAAACATATCAATACCACAATGGGATAGCATTTTACACTAGCTAGGATATAAAACAAATGTAAACTGGTGTTGCCACTTTGGAAAGTTGTTTAGCAGTTCTTCAAGATGTTTAACGTAAAGTTGCCAAATGATCTCCTCCTAAGTATATACCTAAGAGAAATGAAACCATATGTCCACACAAAACCTTGTACATGACTGTTCCTAGAGGCATTATTCATACAGAATTATTCAGTTTTGAGAAAAAGTGGAAACAATCTAAATATTTATTGGCTAACTAATGGACAAATAAATATGCTATATTCATGTGGAATGTTATTTGATGACAAAAGAATGAAATATGGATATATATGCTACAACCTGAATGAATCTTGAAAATAATATGCTATGTGAAAGCAGCTAGTCTCAAAAGACTACATACTGTATTATTATAAGATCTTGTTTATATGAAATGTCCAGAATAGGCAAAACTACAGAAAGTAGTTTAGTAGCTGCCTAGGGCTGGGAGGAGGGAGAGGTTGGGCATGGAATTTTTTTGTGTGTGAATGTTGAAAGTTTTCTAAAATGAGACTGTGGTGATAATTGTACAACTCTGTGAATTTACTAAAAACTGTTGAATTACATACTTTAAATGGGTGAATTGTATGACATGTGAATTATCTCTCCGTCTTTATATCTTTATTAATCTGTTTTTTAAAAAGACTGAAGACTCTTGAGTTAGAATCCCCAGCTTCAAATCCTAGCATCTCCACTCATGTCCATGTGACCATGGGCAAGCTCCTCCACACCTTCAAGCATCTGCATGATGTGGATGAGGATAGAGCCAACGTCAAAGTTGGGTTGTAAGAACAAATTAGTTTGTGCTTAGAACATTATCTGGTTTGCTGGTATGCAGTATATAGAAATACCCAGGAAGTGTCAGTTATTTTATGAGCATATTGAGTACATTTTTCAAATCTCAATGACCACATTTGTCATTTCTAGAAGTTTTTTTTTTATTTTCCAAATCAGCTTGTTACTCACATTGCCTTTCTTACATTTTAATTTCTTATTTTAAATGTTTTTAAATTTATTTTTAAAATGTTTAAATTTTTATTTTTTTTAGTGGTAGGGTCTTGCTCTGTCACCCAGGCTGCAGTGCAGTTCCATAATCATTGCCCACTGCAGCCTCCACCTCCTGCTCAAGCAATCCTCCTGCCTTAGCCTCTGGAGTAGCTATGAGTGTATATCACCATACCCTGCTCAGTTTTTATTTATTTATTTTTTGTTTTATTTATTTATTTATTTATTTTTGGAAACAGGGTCTCAGTCTGTTGCCCAGGCTGGAGTCCAGTGGTGCAATCATGGTTTACTGCAACTTCCACTTCCCAGGTTCAAGCAATCCTCCCACCTCAGCTTTCTGAGTAGCTGAGACTACAGGCAAACACCACCATGCCTGGCTAATTTTTGCATTTTTTTGTAGTGACAGGATTTTGCCATGTTGCCCAGGCTGGTCTGAAACTCTTGGGCTCAAGCAATCCACTCACCTTGGTCTCTATTTTTTAAAGTTTTCTGTAGAGATGTGGTCTCCCTGTGTTGCCCAGGCTGTTCTCAAACTCCTGGGCTCAAGCAATCCTACTGCCAAGGGCTTCCCAAAGTGCTGGGATTACAGGTATGAGCCACTACACCCAGCTTAATTCCTTCCTTTATATCTTCAATATATTTAAAATTCTTATTTAATAGTTTATCAAAGACTTTGTCTAAGTGTAATTACTTTGTCTAATTAAATAAGTGTAAATATCTGACACAAAGGAGGTATTCAGTAAATATTTGTTGAATTTATGACTGCCTGGTAGATAATACTGCTTTCCTCAGTTTTCCACTGTGTTTCCTTAAGGAAATTATTCAGTTACTCTTCACTCAGGTTTTTTCATCTGTAACACAGAAACAATAATATCTACTTCTTCAAATTGTAGTGGGGTCTAAATGAAATCATGTCTAGTTTTGTGCTTGACAGTAATACATGCTTAATTATATTAGTTCTCTTTCCTTCCAGCCTAATAATCATCTTTCTATGTGTGTTATTAGGGACCTAAATTCTACTCCCTTAGGAGTTGCTAAGTGCTCAGTTTTCTATTATTTCTGTTTGGGCTTTGCTGCCCTCTCTGCAAATCCTTATAGAGTCTGTTTCTCACTCTTACTCTTCTCCCATTGTTGGACTTGTGTAGGGTCCCATATATTCTTATGTTGTCCTGTATACTTTATCTTTAATTATTTTGTTGTTCTTGCTGCTCTGGCTCTTTAGCTACTGAATTAATTTCTACTTTCAGAATGATAATAAATGCAAACATACCTTAATGTCTACTTTACAGAGTAGAACTCAATATGAAACAGCTAAATGTTAAATAGGTCTTAAATTCTGCAGCCATCCCTGATTCTGCTGCCTGTCACTCAGTTTCCTTTGGTGCTCCACTCTTTGTCCCACTAAGGGAGTACACAGTAGCATGCTGTATTCTAGAGGATCTTCTACTGATTCTCTTTCTAACCCTAAATGGCCAGACTTGAAGTATTTTTTCCTGCATCTTTTGAATTAAAAAGAGTCTGAGTTCCTAGGAAAGAGGTATCAGTGCTACTTATCGGAAGGAAAAGGCCAAACAACCAAAAATCTGAAATTATGTATTTGTTACTTTTCAGTTCTTGCCTATAATTTGGATTAAAAGTAATCAGCTACTCTTGGATACAGGGATCTATAAAATGCTTCAATCTTGTATTGCCCATTCCCTTTGGTGAGGAAAATGCTATATATGGTGCTTAACAGATGTTATATAATTATATGACCTGCTTTCTTACTAAAACATAAGATGAAATTTAGCTTAAGTTTTGAGTACTATCCAAGCAAATATATTACTTGAAGGATACTATGAGAACACTGTTTTATCAACGAGTACTATTTGTAGCTTTGATATTGTAGGCTTCAGGGCTAATAATAGGTGGTTTCTTTATTTTTAAAAAAGTTTGAAGCAGGGAACAGGGAGAAAAATGGGAAAAGTTTTTCTGCAGCATTCCAGGGTGCCCCTGGAATAAGCTTGCAGAGATTACTGTCTCTATGAGAAAGAAATCCTTACTTGTTCACCAAAATTCAGGAGATTTAGAGATAGGGTATAATCCAGACAAACTCTGACATGAACACATTATGTAAGGTGTGACAATGGGTAATGGAATGTATAAGTATGTAAGGGTGCAGGAAATTAAGAAACTAGAAACTTAAGTCTAAGTTTCTTAGACTATCTAAAATGAACAGTTTTATATATCAAAATAAACATTGGGACTATATTTTTCAAGGTAAAAGTGTAGTGTTAACTCTGAAGATATCTAGTACCATCGTCATGAAAGTGTAATTTGACCATTGCTTCTACAAGCAACCAAAAACACTTTCTAAAATTTCAAGTTATTTGATAACCACAAATCCTTAAAATCCATATGGGATAGGGCCTATGCAGAGATACTGTTTCACCTTGTTCAGATGTCCTCCTTAAAGATAGTGCTTTTGTGCATAATAAGCATACTTTGACCTTAAGTCTTGCAGCTAATATTGCTCTTTAAATGATTAGGACTCTCTGAGAAGTACCATAGTCCCCTAGAAATGTACTGTTTAGTTTTTCTCAGGGCTGTTATAAAAATTACAAGGAATGCATGAACTGGAATTAAGGAACAGTGTTTCTTGCCAGTTAAACGAACAGAACTAATGTGTATATGTTCAGTCATGTTTGCTGTACTAAGGACAGCTTGAGACAATTTCTTAATTGAATTGTTTAAATAACACTATTTGAGTCCCAAGTCTTTTTGTCTTTATTATAAAATTGATATTATGTAATTAACATTTGTTCTCAGTATATTTTTTTCTTTAAAAAAATGAAAACGTGACAGGATCACTTTTATATAATGAGGGTGTGAATAAGTTGTTAAGAAATCACTTGACATCTCATGGGCAGATGCAATATAAATCAAAGCCATTCCTGTTTTATTTGTTTTTCTTAGATTTTTCTTCCACTTATGCTATCACAGTGAGAAAATTTAGTGATAGTAATCTAGTTGAGATCACTATCTTTTTAATGCTCTATTGAGAAAAAAATTGAGTCAAGATCTTGAATGGACACTTTGCTTTATAACAAGAGAAGAGTGGTTATGTAACCAAACATTTACATTTTAAATCTGTAACTCCATCTTGCAGATAGAGGATAGTAGCAAAACCAACTCTAGAGACTCCTTCCCTGCCTGGACATACTCTGTGTCCCTGACTCCAGCATTTCTTTCATTTCACTAGATGCTGCCATCCACAATCCACGTTTTCACTATCATCAGGCCCTCATATCCTTTCTGCTCTCCTTCTACACTTAATTTTCTGGACCATCATTATAATCACTTCTTTCTATACCCTCAAGTCTTTTGAGACTCTCTTCCTGAATCAAGATCACCTTGAAAAAGACCAACTGCTGTTCAATCAAACTTTTGGTATACCCTGTATCTGCACCCTCACGACAGAGCTTGACTGAAGAAAAGCATACAATCAGGCCCACCTTCTTAATTAAATACACGACCATGAATCTGAGTCTGAACCTGTGCCTACATACTTCGCCTTTTCTCTTCTTACCGTGGATAAACAATTCCTACTAAGAGATAAGGTCACCTCTAACTAGTGCATCAGGCCATCTGCCTTGTCACCAAAGAACACCTATCAACTTGATCATTCATGTTATCATACAAATGAATAACAGTTTCTCTACCTTAAAAAATATCCCCCCAAGTTCTTCTCATTCCTGTCAAGGTCAGTTTCCTTTTCTCTGTAGCAAAACTCCTGCAATGAATTATCTATATTCTTTCTCTTCAGTTGTTTTATTCTCATTCTCTTTGAGCTCTTTCCAATTAGGGGTCTCACTCCATAACTCCACGAAAACTGCTTTGGCTAAAGATACCAAGGACATGTATGTTTCTAAATTGAGTGATCAATTCTCAACCTTCATCTTACCTGAGTACTCCACTGCATTTGACAGAGTGGATTCCTACCTCCTGCTCAAAACACCTTTCTTTAATTAGTTTCCGGGATAATATAGGCCGCTGGTTTTCCAAATCACTCTTTTTCTTGTTCCTTCCAATTCCTTAACTTTAAATGTTGGAATGCATCAGGGCTCAGTGTTGAAAAAAAGGTTTTGTTTGTTTGTTTGTTTGTTTTTGAGACGGAGTCTCGCTGGGTCGCCCAGCTGGAGTGCAGTGGTGGGATCTCCTCTCACTGCAAGCTCCATCTCCCGGGTTCATGCCATTCTCCTGCCTCAGCCTCCCAACTAGCTGGGACTACAGGTGCCCGCCACCAGGCCCAACTAATGTTTTGTATTTTTTTAGTAGAGGCGGGGTTTCACCGTGTTAGCCAGGTTGGTCTGAGTCTCCTGACCTCATGATCCGCCCGCCTTGGCCTCCCAAAATGAGAAAAAAAATTTGTAGCCAGATTTCTATGGTGATTTTCCTTAAACATCACATGACTTTTAAAACCATCTGTAACACTGATGTCTCCCAACTTTACATCTTCTTGAAGTCAGCCCCCATCCCTTATCCCAACTTCCCACTTGATATAGGCACTTAATACTTAGTAGATACTTCAAAATCACCCTGTCCAAAGCTGAGCTATTGACCCCTCCCCTAAACTTTGATCTTCTAACAGTTTTCCCCAGTTTAGTAAATGGTAACTTCATTATTCCAATTGTTCACACCCACAACTTTTGTCACAATATAATTTTTAAAAAACAAAGGATTATGACTCTTATACAAATGTAAAGTGAGCGTGTGTCAAAAATGGGTCAGTTTGCATGTAGGGGAACCAGCAGAGTGGAAAAGTTGATTTGAAAAAGCAAAGGACTCAAAAGAGGTAAAGCCGATTCAAAGGAGAAGCAGACCTTATGGAATCAGCCAGGAACGCAAGCAAAGTAAGTTTGCTAAGTTAGAGAACAAAGCGGTTGATGAACTTCAGGAAAATAACACTGTTGAGATAGATTATCTTCTCTACTGGATGAAAAATATTTTCATCTCTACTGGGCAAAAGTTTCCAAGTGAACATACAGCTCCACATAAAACTTCACAGTAGTGAAGTTATTTCACAACAGTAAACAGTAAGTCAACATGGGTGCATGTCTTAGAGAATTAAATCATCCTTGCCAGTGCCTGTGAGACAATGATCTGATACAAAAAGACACGCTGTCATCATTTTGTCTTATTTCCAAGCTGTGGATATTTCCTAACACCTTTAGTCATCCATGAATTCTGTCTTATTTTCATACTTCACATTATCAAATCTTGCTGACTCTCACTTCAATATATAATCTGAATCTTATCACTCTCACTACCTTTACTGTTATTACCCTGGTCCAAACAACTATAATTTCTTGCCTAAATTGTTGACATTCCTCCTTATTGGCCTTATATCTAGTTTCAGAAAAAGAATTAAAGAATAAGTCACATCATGACCCTTCTCTTGTTAAGATCAAATAAGTTTACATGACACTCTCTTGCTCCCACACAATAAAAATAAATAGTCCTTCTAGTGGCCTCCAAGTCTCTACTTTTACCTCTCTCCAAACCTATTGGTTCTCTGATTTCATCTCCTACAACACTGTCTCTCCCGCAGTGCTTGGCCCACAGGGGCCACCTTGCTGTTTTGTGAGCACACGTAACATGTTTCTACCTCACGGTCTTCATACTTGTTCCCCCTGCTGGAGATCTTCTCCCAGATACTTTTCTGGCTCACTGCCTACCTCCAGCAGATCTTACTCCAATACCACTTTCTGAGTGAGGCCTTCCCTGACCACCCTACTAAAAATTCAATCCATTCTCAGAGCAGTTCTCTCCCAACACTCACTTTACCTCTTTGCCGCTTTGTCCATAGTACTTACTACCCTCTGACATAGATATTAATTATCAAGGGTAAGCGTGTTTGTCTGTCTTGTTCACCAATGTTTCCTCAAAGATTTACGACACTACCTGGTACATGAAAGTCATTCTAATATTTTTGAATAAATAAATGAGTGGGTGAAGTATTAATTTCTTATCTATTCCTGTTATAATTTCTTATTTTCTTCCCAGGTGGTTCAAGTTAACTTTAAAGTGAAGCCATTATTTATTACTGATTTCTATCCTAAGATTGTTTCTAGTTAAATCAAATTAACACCAATTATAATCTACATCCAAGGCACTGACTTGGCCCTAGGGAGGACACAAGGAACATCAGACACAAGGCTTTGCAATGTAGTTAGGGATATAACTACATTACATCTATATGTATCTATATAAGATGATAGAAGACCAGCAGATAAAAAGTTAGATGCTAACAAGTGATATAAGTAAGTATCATTTTAAACCAAAAGTTTGATGAACTATCACGAGGCAAAAATACTTAATGATCAAAGTAACTTGCTTTCTGAGTCTCACACTTAGATATTATAGAATCAAAAGTTTGCAGATGGTAATATATTTTTCAAAATAGAAAGAAATGCATTTAAATATATAATAAATATATAACATATAAATGAAAATATATAAAGTAATGATGAAACTTACAAGAGGTCACTAAATGATATGCTTTTATAAAAAGCAACTGCGAAAGTCATTGTGAGATGCAAATGTAAGAGAGAAATGTTGTGTTCCTAGCTCCTGAGAATTTATGTGATGTAATTGGGAAGACCAATTTGGGAGCAGGGGACTGGCCATTTTGTTCACAATACTTTCTTTAATGCTCTTACATTTCTCCCATTTAGGATTTGTATGTGTACTGAATTCCTTGTTCTTCTCCTTTTTTTTTTTTTTTTTTTGGTCCTTTTTTCCCCATTTTCCTTCCTCCCCTATATACACACAGACAGACACACACACACACACACACGCGCACACACACACACACACACTTCTGATTTTGTTTAATGGAGTCATCCAGTCCTTCTGTAGTTCTGATCATAGAACTAGAGGCTCATTAACTAAATAGGTGTGCTTTGATTCAAACAAGTTTTCTTTCAACGATTTGCCTTTTTTGGTTTTCTAATCTTGTCACAAAAAAAATATTTAAAATATATCTGCCTTGCCCCTCTCACTATAATCTAAGCACCTCAAAATTGTACCTAGATAAGTTGGATATCCCAATATAACCAGTACTCGCTCTGAAAGGAATGTGCTTTGCTTAAGGAAAATGTTTATACTTCATTCCCTGGCTTCTTCCAAAAAAGGTTTTAAGCTACTTAGGTAAATGGAAAACAATGAAAGCAGCTTTATCAGCACAGAGTGTTTAATTTCTTTTGAAAGTAACAGTGTTAGCCTTTCTGCAGTGTATTAGTTGATACTACAGAGAAAAAGTCATTCGTGCTGAGAAGCTGCCAAATATAGCCAAAGTCAAAAGATAAATATAATGTACTTATTAAGGCTGTGTTCTCCTCCCATTTTGAAGTTTCTTTTTTTCTACCCTTAGGGCAGGCACCAAGCTTTCTCTGTTTGATGCAGTACTAACTTTATCAGTCATATTAAATATGTAGAAAATAATGAATCCTTAGGTTATCTGTGGCAGCCAGAAGACATGTTCCTGGTCAAGACTGATTATAAGCAATAATTAAAGACAAAATCTCTTTTTTAATAACCAAATCTGTAAAATTTCTGTTTTATAATACACGTTCCTGTTCTTTAAATATAGTTAACAAATTACTAATTTCAAAAATAAGCTGAAAATCTCCCCAAACTGTAGCAAAATTTTGATTTAAGTATTGGATATTCCGTTTTCCCAACCTTTTTTCATTATTTCTATCTTACAGTACTTTCCTTTATAAATGTAGGTCAAATGAAAATCATGTTTCCTTTGCTTTCTCTAAAGTCATTCTTAATTTCTTTTCCTTTTTGGCTGAGCTATTTCTGCTTCCCTTGATGCTTAATGTTCCAAAGTAGTTGAGGAATGTCAAACTATATTGTCCTAGATATGTACATTGCTAACTATTATTGCCTTGAAATCAAAGTTTTTTTAATTCTAGGAAGAAGTGATATAAATCTTGAGAATAATTTATTGATATTAGCTTCAAATATACTCCACATGTTAATAACAATAATCAATTCATATTTGTTATGTATTTTATTTTTCTCAAAAGTGTAAATTTTTGTTTTGGAGAAGTTATCCCTTTACATGTGTAATGAAGATCTGGAACCTTCTTTGTAATACTGCTTTCTAGGGTCATAATCACAGGTTTGCTTATAATCTATATCATTAATAATAAGTATTATTCGCACCAAAAATTATTAATAATAACCGCAACAAACTATTATTTACTATGTGCTAATTGCTGCTACATCCTTTATATGCATTATCTCATTTAATTGTTGGCAGATACTAACATTAAATTCTTAATAGATGAGAAATATGAAGCTTGGGAGATTATTAAACTTGCTCTAGGCAACAATGAAAGTAGGTGGCACTGCCAATAAAAGTGGAGGAATAGGGATATAAACACAAGTCTATCATCCAACCTTTTTTGAGCAAAGAACTGTGTTGGATGATGTCATTTAATTCTTTTACAAATCTTAGGAGCTAAGTATAACATTATGCCAATGTTATAGATGAAGAAACAATGACAGTTAAGTGTATTTGCTCAGTAATGTAGTTTGGATATTTCTTCCCTCAAAATCTCATGTTGAAATGTATTCCCAATGTTGGAGGTGGAACCTAGTGAGAGGTATTTGAGTCATGGAGCAGATCTCCCATGACTGGCTGGTGCCCCTCCCATGGTAAGGAGTGAGTTCTCACTCTATTAGTTCATAGGAAATCTGGTTGTTAAAAAGAGCCTGGCACTACCTCCTCTCCCTCTTGCTCCCTATCTTGTCATGTGATGTGCTGACTCCCCTTCCCCTTCTGCCATCAAGGAAGCAACCTGAAGCCCTCACCAGAAGCAGATGCTGGTTCAGGGTTCTTGTACAGCCCACAGAACTGTGAGCCAAATAAGCCTCTTTTCTTTATAAATTACCCAGATTCAGGTATTCTTTTACAGCAATGCAAAATGAACTAACACACTCCCAATTACATACCCATCAAGTAACTCACTCTGTATTTATTGGATGACTCAGTGAACAAAACACTTTTTGAATGGCTATTATGTCATTGAAAATGGTACTAGATTCTGAGTTTACAAAGGTAACACATATATATTCACCATCCTATAGGGATTTACTGCCTAAAGAGAAATAAACCATTCAGTATGGTGCTTAATAGAGGAGATACCCACAGTGGCCTATGAGAAGCCATTAGAGAGGAGTATCCTAATTCAGATAGGGCATGGGATGGCTTGGAGAAAGATGGCTTCTGAGAAGAAATGCTGCTTGAACTGCAACTTGAAGGATAAAGAAGAATTAGCTAGGTGAAGGGAGGGAGAAAGAGAAAGAATATTCTAGAAAGAGGGACAAAAAGCATGTGCAAAGTCTGGAGATGAAAGCTTGACAATTTCTAGGAGTCACCAGTGTAGCCAGCAGAATAATGAGGAGATAGTAGGTAGAGGTGAGGCAGAAGGAATAAGAAGGCATGAGGCCATGGAGCTTCTAGGATGCATCTTAAGTTGTTTGGACTTTTTTATTCTGAAGGCAATAAGAAGTTATAAAAGGATCCTTAAAACATAAGATCAGAAAGATTGGTAAATATGAAAATCAAATTGGAGGTGGAAGGCAGGAAGAAGAATAACTTATAAAGTCATTGTGGTAAATATCACAACATAATGTCAAACTAAATCATTGATTGCCAGAATAAAAGACATTTGCCAGAATCAAAGATATGAAGGTAGTAGAACTGACAATATTTGGTAAATGATAAGCTGAAGGAGCTGAGGGGAAAAGAGGACTTTAGGATGACTTCCAAGTTTCTGGAAACTTTTTATGGTTTCTTGATTTTGTGTAAAGTGCATGTGTATGTGATATAACTAAATCAGCTACATACACTGCCTACTAGCCTATGTGTCATGAAAATTTGAAGTGAATAGATTAACTGTGCAGTTATTATTATCTGAATTGTATTTACTATGGAAGTAGAGTAGCTGAGATGCCAAATAAATTATTCTAATTACTGAACTAAGTGAATTAGCCAAGGGATGATTCCTTAATTCTTCCCACTAAAATTTTTATTTAAAAAAATTGCAAATTCCTGAGTATCTTTTATACATCTTTCGCTACCAAAACTTCTCCTCACTGCAGTGATCCAGCATCATAATCTTATACTGTGAAGGTTGAAAGAAGATTTTTTAGATTAAGTTGATCAAAAGAATTTTTGGAAGCTACCAATAAATTGATACATTTTTTTCCTTATTCAATCTTTTCTTTCAAAGTTCTGAGATGATGGTTACATAATCTGGCATTAAAAATATGAGTCCGTCTTTCTAAATTGTGGATATGTTTGCAGAATGCAGGATACAGACTTGGAATCCCATGAGATTTCTCTATTGTATCCTAAACACTAACGGGCTGTTGAGGACTCATTCTTGATCTAAGAATTCTCTGGGGGGGTCTTAGGGTCATCCTAACTCCGTCTCAGGCATCATGATTTGTTCTAGGCTACTGCTGAAACCAGGACCTGTTCAGAGGGTTAGAGAAAGAAAATTTCAACATGCAGGTATTAGTGTTCAATGCACTGGGTTTCTGAAAATTACTCATTAGCCCCTTCTGAAAGTCAAAAGCTAGTAAAACTGCAGAGGACAGAGATATCCTGCCCTTCATGTGGAACTCAGGGGAATTTAGGGGTGTTCATTTGTCCTATCCTGACACCTATTCTACTCAACTGTTGCAGGTCATTTCCTGCCTTGCCTGAGCCAATGGAAGAGTGAAGTATCCTGAGGCATGTGCACTAGCGAAGAAGCAGTCATGAACCAGGTCCCCCTCTGCCCACACCCAGAGTCTGTGTAAACCCCTCACCCTCACCCCAGAACCCCCAGAGCTTCATCACCCTAAAGAGAAGAGAGAGAAAAAGAAAAGAGGGAAAAGTCCTGAGAGAAATTCTGAAGCGATTGAGTAGTTTCTCTGAAGAAATCCAGTTTAAACCAGAAGTAACTAAATTGTTCTGACTTCAAAGAATTCAGTTTTGCACTATCAAATAGAATTGAGGCTTGAGAGCTAAGTATGGTTATAGAATACAAATGAGGGTGAACTGTTAGTGGGGTGGTAACTGCAGAATTACTCTCAGGATACTCTCAGGATATGAGTGCTGGCTAAACGTCGATGATTCAGGGCTCATGAATAGTGGAAAGTAGCAGAATGAGTATCAACTTTAAAACAGACAGATGTGAATCTTCCACTAGATCACCTTGAGTAAACTATTTTGTTTCACTGAACTTTTGTATCCCTCCCACCATAACATGGGCTTAAAAAAACCCATATTTTTATAGAAACATAAGCTTTGTCATACGGGAGAGAATCAGACTTGCTATACAGTAAGAAATAGTAGAACATAATTGGCCTGTGTCATAGCTCTGCCCCATGCTCAGCAGGTAACTTTGTCTCCTGTTTCTAAAATTTTGAAATGAATTAAGGAAAACGAAAATTATTTCCTAAAAGTGTGAGAAAATCAATGAGTATTAGTACTGGCTCTAGAGTTTTTCTTGTGGATACATATTTATCAGGTTTTTTCCCTATATAAATGATCTATGTGGGCTTTATACTTCTTATGAGCCAATTTTAATAATTTATGTATTTTCAGAAAACAATCTATTTCATGGAAATTTAAAAATTATTTGTAAGCATGTACATATTATGTACATATTCCCTTAAATGTTTTAAATTTTCTTTTCTGCTGTTTGCATCGTTCCTTTTAAATTTTTTTTCTTCGTTAGACTTCAGATACCGTGGTGTCACTGCTTTTCTTTGGGAAAAAAAAAAAAAAACTACTGCATGTGTATTTTTTAATTTCTCTTTGTTTCTGCTTTTTAATTTTTGCTCTTATGGTACTTACTCCCTTCTACTTTCCTTGGGTCTTTTTTTTCTCTTTTAAAATTTTTGAATTGGATATTATTTCAACTTATTTTCCCTATTTTAAAATAATAATATTTAAGAATATCAATTACTTATAAATACTACTTATTTACTCTATTAATAAAGTATTAAAAGCATGAAATGATCTACAACTACATTTTATTTTACTTCTTAGATTGAAGATGTGGTGCTCATTTTTGTTAATTTCATGTTTGTTATTGACCAAATATTTAAGTTTTTAAATCTCTAAGCAATTTACTTTTCAAATTATTCTAGTTAGACTTACCTAAAATTTCCACTTTATAAAATATATAACATTTTGCCACCATATATTTGATCAGTGTTTTTAAGTGTTCCACTGACACTTGAGATTCAATTGTATTTTTGTTGCTAAAACAGCACGATGTTTAAAATTATAACTTACTAATTGTGTTTTATTAATAATAATAGAGGTTTTCTCTATGTTTTGATTTATGTATTTCATTTACTTTTTATGGGCTGATAGTAGATTGTTAAAATATTACTATTGTCTGCATGTATATTTCTCTTTTTTAGAAATGGATTTTTAAAAACATTTTAATGCTATTTTATTTACCTATAAGAGTGGATCTATTATGTTTTCAGTTTATATGTTGCTTTTTAACAATCAAAAATGGCCTTATATTATACCA
Source organism: Macaca fascicularis (assembly GCF_037993035.2). NCBI lineage: Eukaryota > Metazoa > Chordata > Mammalia > Primates > Cercopithecidae > Macaca > Macaca fascicularis. The sequence continues at coordinate 95,666,013 of NC_088385.1, forward strand.
CATGCTTGACTTTGCTTAACATTAATATTGTTTATGTTTTATTTGGAGAGCGTAATTATTTACTGCTATAATTCTTGAATATTTATGATCATCTTTTCAAATTATACTGAGTGTTTTTCCTTTACTTTAATGAGTTTTCTCCATGCATAATCTAACTCATTATTCATTAAAGAACAAAAATGCTACCATGAATGCAAGCTTATTAAATGTTTCCCCTGCTTTTCACATGCTGTGTTATTAAACATCCCATATCTGAATACATCTAAACCATCCCAATTTCAGCACTTTTCAACTGTTTTCTTGTCAACAGCCTGCTTCTTAATTTTGATTTATTATAAGAGTAATATTGGGGAGAATACTTAAATTAAAAGCATTTACTGACAGAAGGCCTTTGGTTCTTTGACAATTTTCTTCTTGGCCTTGAAGTAAAATAGCCTTAATGACAAGAATTCTTACTGTTTTCTTTTCATCCATGTATGAAAAATGATCATTCCGGAAGCTAAAAAACACTTAGTCCTTTGAAATAAAAAGAAGTAAGCACCCATGAAAGAAGAGAGATGCCCTAGAAAAACAGGAGGATTAGAATGGGAGTGAACTGCTTTTTATTCCCCATCTGCTTTCAAATGTGTGGATCACCCCGTGAGGTCTGCATAAAATAAAGCAAGTGGATGAGGGCAGAGGTTGATTCTTGGTTAGAAAACCTTTATTATACTTGTCAGCAAGAGCTACAACCAGGCTCACCATTGAGAAAGACGTTTTCTTAGACCTATTCCCAGATCGCGATTATCCAAATAGATATCTTCTTTTCAAATCTGAGATCAGTATAATATAATTTTTGAGTTCCAAATGAATAACTTTGTCTTTCTGTATTTCCCTTTCCCACCCAAACTGGAAGTAAAAGGATATAGATCTCCCTCAACCAATTTATTTATGGAAGGTGTTCACTGTACACACTACATGCTTTGGTTTAATTCTTAATGGGTTTCATATTTACTGTAGCTTCACTTGGGTAAGCTAGAGGTTAAAGTTTTCTAACATAAAGATGAAAAAGCATTGACTCATTCTAATATGCTATGTCTTTTTAGCTTATAGATCTTTACTTTTGACCCTTAGTGACTCTCTTGTCAGAATAGTCCTACCTCATCCAGAAGACAACTAACGAGTGATGATTTTCCTAAGTGACCACACAGGGAACAATTTTATTAGTAAACATCCACATTTTAAAAATATGGCTAGTTTTACTTATAACCATTACATTCTAACTGCTTAAAAAACATCCTTTTAGATCCAGAAGACAACTAACGAGTGATGATTTTCCTAAGTAGCCACACAGGGAAAAATTTTATTAGTAAACATCCACATTTTAAAAATATGGCTAGTTTTACTTATATCCATTACATTCTAACTGCTTAAAAAACATCCTTTTAGATCCTTGCCTAAGTTTTATTTTTTGCCTTCTGCTTTTTTAGGGGAATACATTTTCTTGTATTTAATTTCAGTAGGTTCTAATTACCTACAGTTGGTCATTTCTCAGGGCTCTTTCAGAGCTGAACAATGGGTAAAGGAAAACATTCCTATCATTAGTGAAGCCCTATGTATACACAGGGGTCACAAAATGATAGAGTGAGCTTCAAAGAGTAGACACAGGTCACACATATAATGAGATGGTGGCAAGAAAACGGTTAACGACAACAACAACATTACACTGAAAATCTAAAACATACAGCTAAAAACATTTCAAAGATCTGGAGAATATACCAGTTCAGAGAAAATACTCCGATACAGACATATTGCGCTTGTTACAGAAGTGATAAAAGACCTTATGTAGCTATATTTCAGGTTTGTTGGCTATGAATATCCACTTGTCTCAGTTTGCATAGTTACTAGAAGTGTGATGCTAATTAGGCCAAGGTCACAGGTTTTATTCCTATGTGAGTTGGTTATTTAGTGTGATTGGTTGGATCAGGCATAGCAGTAGGAATCTTTCCAAAGGCTTGGCTTCCAGTACTATGTCTGTATTTATTAAGCAAGTGACTCTGGAGAAATCTGTTAAGTTCTCTGAACCTCAGTTTCATCATCTATAACATAAAAGTCATAGTCTCTTGCCTTTCTATCTCAAAGGATTGTGAAGGAATAGGGAGATGTTATTGTTGTATGATCTCTTAAAACCTAGAAAGTATGATCCAAATGTAAGTTATAATTAGAACAATTCCAGTCATACATTTTAATGTCTATTATCCTGCAAATCATGCCTCTCATTGGCAAGGATGACCAACCATCTCAGTTAACCCTAAGTAGGGAGAATCCTGTGTTCCTGGGAAGTGCCTAAGTTCTGGCCAAACTGGGACTGTTGATCACCTATAATGAGTAGGAGACAAGAGTTCACAGCATACCTAATTCTCAGCTCGGTGGTGGTTTCCCTCTTGAATGCATGTTCATTAATAAGTTTACCGTAACTTTCAGAACATCTACAGTGCAACAGCACTTTGTGAGACATTGAATATACAATAGCAAACAAAACAAATTGGGTTTCTGCCTCAGAAAAAAGTCATTCTATTCTAGCAGAGAGACATCAACAAATAGGAACATAATGGCAAGTTGGGAGAAATGTATCCAAGATTTAAAAAAAAAGAAAAAAAGAACAGGTTTCTTTGAGAGAGAATAGAAGGGGAGAACAACTTTATGGAATAAAAGGATATGATATAAATTAAAACTGAGGCCTAAAACATTTTAAAAAGCCAACTGAAGGACACTGCAATGTATGCATGTGGTAGAGGCAGAGTGAACTCATGGAAGAGGGAAGAACATGTATATGCTAGATTATCTTTTTCAGTTTTGCATTCTTGGCATAGTAAAATACCTGTCATAAAGTAGGTAGGTGTCCAAGGGCCAACTGAATGAATGAATGAATGTGCCCAGGAGTACACTCTCAATACACAGTAATTAACTCTAGAGTTTCAGTCCCTCTCACTCTTTTATGGGAGAGATTATCTGGGACACCGCAGCCTTCCTGCCATTCATTATGTCACACTAAGAGGATGTCGTTTGCCTCTACTGCCCTTTAACACTGTGTGATCCAGGGATTGAGGCACACTACCCAATGCCATCTCTGTTGGCTGTCTATGTATGTCATGACGGCCTGTGCCTGATGTCTCATAGGCTACTAAAATTAGAAACCTTGGGGGAATTTTGCTGCCTTTTAATTCTATTTATTTTAAAGAATTAACAGATTTTGTAGACATATACTTGGAAGTGCTACAAATGATGTTATTCTCCGGTTTCTCTCCCACCCCCACCCCCATTTATCTCTACACTAAAACCTTTAGCTTTTCTGCCTACAAGTTTGGTTCCTGGTCTATCATGAAGCATTTTGCTTTTGTAATTAAAGAAAAAAGTTGCTACTAAATGTTTCCATCTGCCTTGAAGTCTTTCTGTTTATCACACCATGTTCAATTACTCCATGTCCTTCATCGCCAGGTTCATTTCTATTCTTCCACGAAGCAGAACAGGAGCTCTTTGAGTGTTTGTCATTGCTTTCTGCCTTGAGTTTTCTAAATGTTCTTTTTCTTTCTTTATTTTGGTAATAACTACTATTTAAAAACCTCATTATAATAGTTATGTACATGGCTATGCTAGTTTGTAATCACCTCAAGAACATGATCAATATTTGTTTTTTCTATATTTTATTTTATTTTATATTGAGACAGAGTCTCACTCTGTCACCCAGCCTGGAGTGCAGTGGCACGATCTCGGCTCACTGCAAGCTCTACTTCCCGGGTTCTCGCCATTCTCCTGCCTCAGCTTCCCGAGCAGGTGGGACTACGGGCGCCCGCCACCACACCCAGCTAATTTTTTTTGTGTGTGTATTTTTTAGTAGAGACAGGATTTCACCGTGTTAGCCAGGGTGGTCTCGATCTCCTGACCTCATGATCTGCCCGCCTCAGCCTCCCAAAGTGCTGGGATTACAGGCGTGAGCCACCTCGCCCGCCCCTTGTTTTTTCTTTAAATTAAGGCTCCTTCTCTCCCTCCTCTCTCATCCCTAGCCATGCCATGCATATGGTGGTATTAAATAAAGAAATATTTGTTCAATGAAAAAAAAAATGCTTTTAGGTGATACAAACAAACATGGAAATATTTTGAGAATAATTGAAAGCAGAGAATTGAAGTTTGGGGGAGAAAAGAGGGAGACCTCTAACTGGGTAAAACGTGTAAGTGGACATTTTTGCAGTCTGACATCTAGTAAGATAAAGGTTATTAATTAGGCAAAGGACACTGTGGCCATGGATCAACCAGCACTCTCACTTATCAAAGAAGGGTTCAGCGAGTCTTGAATAAGAGGAATTGCCATCAGGTCAAATTGTTCCAGTATGTTCTGGGGTGTTCTTGTTTGAAGTCATCATTCTTGGAGATAAAACTGGCAAATCCTACATTTAAAGAAAAAGGTAGGGTTATTACAAGCTATGTGGTGTTTCTCTTGAGGCTGCCTCCCCAAATGGACTAGCGTCTGAAGAGGTTCAATTATTCTGTGCACAGTGGTAATCCCTTATTCTTGGAGGATAGTTGCCAAGACCCCCAGTGAATGCCTGAAACCATGGATAGTATCAAATTCTATATACAGATTTTTCCTACCGATAAATGCCCATGATAAAGTTTGGTGTATAAATTAAGCACAGTAAGATATTAACATCAATAATAACAAAATAGAACAAACATAACAATATACTGTACTAAAAGTTATGTGAATGGGGTCTCTCTTTCCTTTTCTCCCTTTTTCTCTCCCTCTCTCTTTCTCTCTCTCAAAATATGGTACTGTACTCACCCATTTTCTGACTGCAGTTGACCACAGGTAAATGAAATCTTGGAATGCGAAACCACAAATAAAGGCAACCACTGTATTCAAGTGCCACCAATAGTAATCAGAAGGGTGGAATTAACAAAATCATAGGCTTTAAAATCATGATGTCAGCACATAGGTTACTTTATCTAATTTGACTGTTCATCTAATCATATCAATTACCATAATCCAATCAGATGACTGTATCTAATAGATTGGGAGATCCTGTTTTAGTTTTGCATTTATAGATTGGATGAAATGATGGAGTAAATCTTTGTTTGGATTACTAACTTTGCTGACAGGTGAACAGGACAGCCACTTTGAGAGATACAGCCTGACCTACACCCTCTCTTCCAGCCCCCACATCTCTCTGTTATCATAGGATGAGCACTTTTCACTGTATTGAAGTCTAATGGAGGAATTCTCCTTTCTACAATATACACTTTTCTAATGTTTGATTATTAAAATAATACATATGCACATATGCATTCCATTTTTGTACATTTCTGGAAATAATCTTGTATGTTTTAAATGTTAGAGTAAATATTGAGCAATTAATGTGCATGTGTCATTTTAAGAAGGAAAAAATAGAATTTTTTTTTTTTTTTTTTTGAGACGGAATCTGGCTCTGTCACCCAGGCTGGAGTGCAGTGTCACTGGCTCGGCTCGCTGCGAGCTGCGCCTCCGGGGTTCGCGCCATTCTCCTGCCTCAGCCTCCCGCGTAGCTGGGACTACAGGCGCCCACCCCCACGCCTAGATAATTTTTTAAATATTTTTAGGACAGACGGGGTTTCACCGTGTTAGCCAGGAGATACCAATCGGTCTCCTGACCTCGTGATCTGCCCGCCTCGGCCTCCCAAAGTGCTGGGATTTTACAGGCGTGAGTCACTGCGCCCGGCAAAAAATAGAAAATGTTTTAAAGAAAGGAGCTCATTATCGGAAAATATTTATTTAGAAAAACCTAATTCTCAATTTATTAAATCATCGATTACTGCTTCCTCCTTTTGTAGACACCACATTTAGAAAAAGCCTGGACACTACCAGATAATAAAGTGGTTTTTTTTTCATTTTTTAAATTAATTTTACATATATGAATCAGAAATTCTGGTAAGCATGAAATATCTAGAGTTACCATTAAATTGCCGCAATTCCTGCCAACTGCAAGAAACAGTCTTATTCATAACACATATTATTGGTCAATAAGTGTTCGTTAAATCAAATGTTAGGATAGAAAAATAATAAGATTGCTAAAATGTGTTGATAGAAACAGTTAGTGTAATTTCTCTTAAAGAACCATTCTATCAGAGCAGCTATTTTAATTTAAACAGTACTCTTATTTTAATTTTATTTCAGAGTCCACAGTCAGCAGCCAGTTGTATTTTTTATGAACTAAAGACACAATGTGTATCCCACTTATTTTTTCATACTTAGCTCTATAGTGCTTTGTAAATAATTTATGCTTCTTTATGCATGTATGTATGGTTGATTCATTTGTTTGTCTACTTATTTTATCCATCCAAAGATCCTTCAGTGGTAGGCATGGCATTAGCACAGAACGGTCAGTAGAATAAGACTCAGCATATCCTACAGGAAAATAAGACACAGATTTGTCCTAGAGGGACTCAAAGTTTAGCAAGGATCATGGTGGCTGAAATACAGTAGATCACAGTCTCACACTGTCATCCAGAGTGGAAGGCAGTGGCAGTCTCCACCTCCCAGCCTCAAGCAATCCTCCCACCTCAGCCTCCTAAGTAGCAGGGACTACAGGCAACGGCCAGTTGATGTTTGTATTTTTTATAGCAATGAGGTTTCACCATATTGCCCCGGTTGGTCTCAAACTTTTGGGCTCAAGAGATCATCCCACCTCAGTCTCCCAGTGCGTTGGGATTACAGGCATGAGCCACAGTGCTCTGACAAGTATTGCAGATATTAACTTGCATAAGGCTAACAACTTTATATGATAAACTTTTATTTATTTGCTTTTCCTTCTCAAGACTTGTTCCCGTAAGTAGTTAAGATAAAAATGAGATTAAACAGAAACATTAAGTATCCTCTACTTGGATCTATCACAGAGTAGTCATTTATTTTAAAAAATAGTTAGATTCTGGTAAATATTAAACGTATTAGCCTAATCAGCTACCTCTTACTCTAGTAAATAATTAACACTTCTCTTCGTGCTTACAGAAGGAAATGCCACAGCCTCCTTTTGCTTGTAGAAAATCAATCTTCCGTTGAGAAAGTGCCTTTTTAAAGTAAAACACTGCTTGCATTTGAATGGAATGGGGGCATCTTTAAGGAAACCTATTGCAGATTGGTTAAGGACTTGTGCTTTTCAGTCAAGACTTAATAACTATATACGTAGGCCGAAAGAACAACATGGGTTCTAGAGTTAAACTGAGGGCACAAAAGGGATACCGAGTTCCCAGACTCTTAAGGCCATTTAGGATATCAAGTTCTGAGAACAAATGTAATTTCAGGTCATGGTTAAAAACCCAAGAGTGGCATTCTTTCATTTAGCACTTCCCTTACCTGTTTTAACTCCTCAACTTTGTGAACTTCCTTCATTTATTGGCTCTTTTATCCCAGTCTAAACTGTTGTGTTCAGGGTTGTATGTAAATATGTATGTGTGTGTACATATATAAACATATACTTATATTTTTAAATATATTAAAATTTTAAGTGACTTCTTGTCTCTTTCTATAACCAGATCTAGACTTGGAAATTAATTAATCACAGTTAAAATAATTTGTGCAAGGCATAATGCTTAGGGTACAACATGGATTCTTCTCACATAACCATTACAACTACTCTTTGTGGGTTGAAACAGTACATTCTCATCTACAGATGAAAAAATGGACTAGGCCAAGGTTTTAGAGGAAATCTATGATAGTGCTGATGATCTGAAATCTATTGCCATTGCTCACTTTAGCCGACAGTAATTGAAAGACAAACCTTTGTTTGCTTTATAAAAGTGTATTCACTCTGGGCAAACTGATTGCAAAAAAAAGTAAAAAATAAAAATGGAAATAAATTTAAAGTGTGTCTAATTATTGGTACTTTGGTACTGCTTTCTTTATATATCAAGATAATACATGCTACCCCTTCTGGCTAGAATGCCCTTCCCTGCCAATACTTTACCAGGCTAAATTTCTTACTAATTTTTCAAGTCTCAGCTCAGGATTGCTTCCCTGAAGAAGACATCTGTGGAAGCCCGACTGGGTTAATTTCTTCCATAACACCCTGCACGTAGCTGTTTCTTAAGTACTTTTAACTGTGGAAGAATTGGATATTGATTTCTTGTATGGTCAGCTCCTAACATAGACCTGTCATAGAATAAATATTTGTTGAATGAATGCATGATTGAGTTCCCTACATATCAAGTTGTTCTAAAACAGATTAGAATTATATATCAGGTATGCAAAGTGTTGCAGCTACAGATGAAGGAGTGAGAACATACTATATAGCAAAAAAGGATAGAGTTGATCCATGAGGCAAAATAGTTTGAAGAGATCAAATATGTTCATAGAAAAAAAGGATATATTTAGAAAGCTAAAAGAGCCCAAGAAAGACAATTGAACATGTAATTGCTGAGAGTATGCAGAGTAAAATGGAGATGAAGATGAAGTTAAACTGAAGATATTTCCTGGAGCAAATTCTGAATCCCCAAATTCCCTCTTCTTATGCAACCAGGTGTTTTGGAACTAACGTTGACTGTAGAGTTAAATTGTGTTCTTAACCTGTTCTGCAGCCAGAAGCAGATGTGATATTGTGTCTTTTATAGTAGTATGGAAATAATTATAAATATGCTAAACATCAGTTCACCAACTGCGTATTTTCTTACTTCATTAGAGAAGAAAATTACTCCATTTATAGAATGTTTCATTTCCTTTTCCACAGAGCTAATCACTAAAGCATAGTTCTTACTGACATGGCGATTATTTCGGAACAAGAAGAAGAAAGCTACATAGCACATTATCTAAATTACTGAATTCTTACAAAATCAAGGTAGAGGTCAGAAGTAGAATAGAATTTTTTTCCAGCTGTATAAGAAGACAAATATTATTAAGGTTTTTATACAATGATATTATGAGAAGATGTCAGGCCATAGAAAGTGACCTGGGCTTGATCTTCCTTATCTTCTCTATCTTGGACTCTTATCATGAGGACACTGAACAAAGTGATCTTGAAGGTCACCCTCACCTGTAAAATCTATGCGCTATCCTGCTTTTTGATATATCTTCCTCCAATTACTTGTCTTTTAGTTATTTTGTTGATCATCAGTGATCAACATCTATGATGGCCTAACACTCTCTAATCATTTAATTTGAATCCTTGTTAGCAGTTCCTGGGTGAGAATGGTTAAAAGAACAGGCTTTGGAAAGGTTGAATGGTACATTCACTGGAATTTGCCAATTTACCAACTATGTGAACTCGGTTAAGTTTCTCAACTTCTACTAGCCCAGATTTCCTCATTTGTACGTTGGGGTTAATGATAGAACCATGCTTATAGGGTTGTGGTAAGTATTAAATGAGATAATGCATGTAAAGTAGTAGTCATTTATTGACTAATAATAAGTATTATTTTTGTTAGTTTTGTGGGAAAATATGTTCAAAGTTTCAGATATTTGGATTTTTGTGTGTGAATTTCATTTATTTACTTGTTCTTTCCTATTATCCCTGAATAAAACAAGAGGTTACTTAAAAAATAAAATTCAGTGGGTCGATGACTGTAAGAAACACACAGGCTGTCTAATTGCTTTATACACCCTACAGTGTTTTTTTTAATGCCAAGACCCCAATTAACTTCAGCTGAATACCTGTGCAGTATACATCTCTACTAATTATGGATAAAACAATTGGGTATGACACAAATGTATCATTGAATAAATCATGTTTTCTTCCAGTTGACTCAAATCCCTGGCAGCACATAGCCATAATAACAGGCAGGCATGTTGTTACTTTGCTTGTAAGGTGATTCCAAGATCTCGACCATCTGCTTTGAATGGCAAACTGTAGACACTCTCATAAATTAATGTGTGAACTTTGTTGCTTCGCTAAATTATGTTTATCCTGAACTGTATCTGTAGCTTCCTTGTTTTTTTCTGTGGAGATGGCTTGTATTAGTGATGTTATGCTGCAAAAGAAATTCTTCTAGGAGCCAACTATTTGTTGTTTTGGTAAAGGCAGTTCATGATCCTGAGACAATTTCATAGATAACATGAGTTTTATGAATTATTTTATTCACAGTTATGATTTCCTAAATAGGATATAAAATGTGAAATCCTGTAAAAAGTAGAAAACCAAAGTCACTTGTTCTCTATTTAGCGTTAATGTCTGAGTTTGTTAAAGATTGGAACTAATATTACGAAAATTCTTTCTATGTACCGGGTACTATATATGTGTTATTTATTATTTACAACTACAACCATGGCCAGTTAGGTTGCTTACATTTTGAATTTATCGATGTTTATATTGACACTCAAAGAAATTAGGATAATCTATCCAAGATCACACAAGTACATAAGCAAGCATGCATTTGAACCCAGGTTAATTTTATTCCAGAATACGTGTTTCTAATATACAACAATGGCATATCATGGTATATTGGTGTTTCCATTATACCACAATGGCAAGTATTATGCACTCATGGAGGTCTATCGTGGTCCCTGAAATCCAGACTTCCTGTAAGTGTAAATTTTACTGGATGTAAATTATGCATTCATCCTATAAAATGCATATGTATTACATAACTCTGTAATATAGGGTTAAACACATAAAATAATCCTACAGTAAATTTTCAAAGAAAGAATGTAAGGAAAATCTGTGAAAAGAGATGTTTGATTCAAAAGTAGACAGCAGATTCAGAGTGGATCAAATGATGCTGATTAAGTGAAGAGACTTCTCATTCATTCATTGGATAACTGTCATTCCTTCATTTTCAGCCTTACTGTGTGACAATAATTGAGCTGGGTGCCAGGGGTACCAGAGTAATCAAAAGCTAGAATAGTCCTCATACTGTAATTTCTTAGGATCTTATTGTGGAGATATATTAATAAATAAAATTATGAAATTACATATACTTACTGTGATCTGGGTTTTAATGGAAAAATATGAGGGCCTATTGAAATTATAAAATGGAGATATGGACACATATTTGCTACAAGAGAACTAATTTAAAATCATTATGAAAACACAAAAGAATTTTACCTATTATGTACATTTGAATATTCAGGTTTGTAATGAGGATGTAATAATGATATGGATAAATTCATATAATTGAGATTTTTTTAATCCTTATAAATACAAATATTTTCCTAATTTCATTTGTGATTTATTAGAATGTTGAGATTATAGATTTTTTCTCTTTTTTGTTTTTTATTTTTAAAATATATGTGTAGTTACATGATTTTTTTTTTTTTTTTTTTTTTTTTTTTTTTTTTTTTTGAGACAGAGTCTCGCTCTGCCGCCCAGGCTGGAGTGCAGTGGCCGGATCTCAGCTCACTGCAAGCTCCGCCTCCCGGGTTCACGCCATTCTCCTGCCTCAGCCTCCCGAGTAGCTGGAACTACAGGCGCCCGCCACCTCGCCCGGCTAGTTTTTTGTATTTTTTAGTAGAGACGGGGTTTCACCGTGTTAGCCAGGATGGTCTCGATCTCCTGACCTTGTGATCCGCCCGTCTCGGCCTCCCAAAGTGCTGGGATTACAGGCTTGAGCCACCGCGCCCGGCCTCATGATATTTTTTAAGTAGATGTGAAATGATCTCACATATTAAGACATTTCCTAAGAACTCTGACTGAATCTTGGGAAACACTGTGGGGTGAATATGTGAGTATGTTGTGGGGGTGTAATTAATTTTTTTCTTTCTTGTTTTGGGCTAAATGAACTTTGTACTCCTAATATGCCTGATCTTCAGTTTTGAAGGTGAGGAGCTACAGCTGCAACTTAGCTGCAATGATCTCCTTTCATGGTTTCTGGCTCATAGACTTGATTAAAAGGAAAATTGAAAATGTATCCAACCTTGAATTAATGCCTACAAGATTAGGGCAAGGCTATGGAACTCAAACTTTCAAGACACTAGCTCGTTTCTGCTTTTGCTAAGTAATCAGAGTACAAAATAGAAATGAAAATTATTTCATTGATCATTTATTTGCAATCCTTTCAACCCAGGTTCAGATGCATTTTTGTGTGACAAGACATTTTCAGTGATATATCTTAAATTATATATGAACATATATATCTATGTATATATATACACACATACATGCAGTCATATGTGTGTGTGTATATATATAAAAAATGTTTTTTCTGGAATGACATAAATCTTAAAATATATTTTATCTTATCTTATTAGAAAAGATAATTTCCTTATCTTATTTCCTTATCTTATTAGAAAAGCAATACTGTAACATGTTTACTATAGGAAATTTTAATGCTATAAGTAAAAAGGAGACACTAATAACCATCTATAGTACCAAGGCATAAAGATAAACCATGTTTCTGTTTTTGTGCATGTCCTTCCAGTATTTATCCTATATATAAATATATATTCTACTATATATGTACACAAATATATGTTCTATATATATACACACAATAAATATATATACGTGTATTTATTTTATAAGTATAAGGTAATATTTTATGATCTTTTCCTACTTATAATGATATTTTTCAGTATCTTTTAATGGCTATTTAACATTCTGCCATATGAGCATCCTATATTGATCAATTAATACCTTAGGTTAGACATCCAATTATTTCCACTTTTTTGCTGTTACATACAGTGCCATGATAAACTCCTTACAGAGAAATCTTGAAGTCCCAACTTGAAGATGGAGTTTTGATTTCACTGCATAAATAACTTATAGAACTATATGGGCTAGAAAAAAGAATCCCCAAGTCTAATTCCCTTCCCTCTTTCCATATATGCACTCAAAACATCTTCAAACTGGCTTCTAGGGTAGCTTAAAAAATAAGCTGAATTACTTTAAATAATGTACATGACAACGGGACCTTAAATGAAAATTATATAACTACTGACTATATAATTTTGATTATTTTTTTCATATCGTTGCCAGGTGTAACTTAATTAAAAAAATACAAATACATTAAAGCCCATTTGCTCTTGAACATTCCATGATTACCTTGAAGTTATTACTACTGTATACACTAGATGTACTCTATACACTAGAAGATTGCAAAATGAAGACAGAACATAAGTGACAGAGCCTTTTAGAATGTTACTATTCCTGGGATAATGATAAATGCTTTATGAATGCTAACTTCCTCTCTCCTCCAGCAAGTATGCATTCTCTCCTGTCTATGTCAGATTTCGTTTACCAGCATTACTGACTGAAAAGTAGTAGAATTACTTTTCTTTTATTGTTATTTTTTATGACTGTGAATGTAAATCTATTGTAAATTGCCCAACTGAAAAAGTAACATTGAAGAAGAAAACAAAGTAGGTTTTTTTTTTTTTTTTTTTTTTTTTTTTTATGTGTGTGTGACATTAAAGCACTGAAAGTTGATTAGCAGACTCTGCCTCACTTTGTTTACTCTTCCCTCATGGGGTTAATATATAGGGCCAGGGCTAATGAGTTAGTTATATGGCCAAATAATGATAGCCTGTGGCAAGAGGAACGGGAGTTGACGTCCTGACATTTATTTTCAAAATAGTTGAACATTTTCCAGGCACATTTTGTCGGTTCTACTGACAAAAGTTCTTCTGTTAGCCATCTAGACTAAAATTCTTCTCAACATGACATAATTGAGGATCCACCTTAAAACTTTGAAAAATAAAGATCTTTTCAAATTCAGATTGACTTTCTGACTCTCTCTGTTTTTACTTTGTGAAGACACTGAGCTTGAAATGAATGTAGTTCTTTTTGTGAGTATAAAAAAGTTGAAGAGCAAAGAATATCCTTTAGCAACTGCTGTTAAATAGATTGATATTTTAAAATTTGAAATAAAAGTGACTACATAAAATTGATTGTGTTTGTTCATGTCTTACAATTTTAATATGTAATATTTTGTACTGATAAACTAACAGCTGACAAAGAGGGTTATTTAAAAAAAAAAAAGATCCCAGGTTTTAAGCCTAAGCAACCGACATTTTAGCTTAGCAAAGCTGTTAAGCATTTTAGATAGTGAACTGGAATAAAGGTTTTTCTGGAAGGGATAGCTTGGGGTGTACATAAGGACATCATAACAGAAGGGTCCAATAAAGTGTGCCACAAAAGATCAACGGCCTGTCCACTAGGCTGAAAGCCAAAGAAAGTCAATGAAGAACTTGGCATTAAGGAAGTCACGTGAGGCTTGGCATGGTAGCTCACACCTATAATCTCAGCACTTTGAGAGGCCAAGGTGGGAGGATCGCTTGAGCCCAGGAGTTTCAGACTAGCTTAGGCAACATGGCGAGACCCCGTCTCCACAAAAAATACAAAAATTAGTTGGGTGCAGTGGTTCATGCCTGTAGTTCCAGCTTCTTGGGAGGCTGAAGAGGGAGGATCCTTTAAGCCCAGGAGGTCGAAGCTGCCCTGCACTCCAGCCTGGGTGACAGATTAAGACCTTGTCTCACAAAAAAAAAAAAAAAGAGAGAGAAGAAAGAAAGAGAAAGAAAGAAAGAAAGAAAGAAAGAAAGAAAGAAAGAAAGAAAGAAAGAAAGAAAGAAAGAAAGAAAGAAAGAAAGGAAGGAAAAGAAAAGAAAAGAGAAAAGAAAAGAAAGGAAGGAAGGAAGGAGAAAGAAAGAGAGAGAGAGAGAAAGAAAGAGAAAGAAAGAAAGAAAGAGAAAGAAAGAAAGAAAGAAAGAAAGAAAGAAAGAAAGAAAGAAAGAAAGAAAGAAAGGAAGGAAGGAAGGAAGGAAGGAAGGGAGAAAGAAAGAGAGAAAGAAAAAAGAAAGAGAAAGAGAAAGAAAGAAAGAAAGAAAAGAAAGAAAGAAAAAGAAAGAAAGAAAGAAAGAAAGAAAGAAAGAAAGAAAGAAAGAAAGAAAGAAAGAAAGAAAGAAAGAAAGAAAGAAAGAAAGAAAGAAAGAAAAAGAAAGAAAGAGAAAGAAACAAAGAAAGAAAGAAAATTGCATGGTCAAATTGTGAGGAGGGTGGTGGACTGAGGTGATAAAACCTAGAAAGAGAGATAAACTAAAATGCAATTAGAGCATTCTAGGTGAAAAAATAATCAAGGTTCTTACCATAGTTCCAAAAAGAAATAGATGGAATTTAGGGCTGTGTAGTTTAATTCTTTTTAAAAAATGAAAAAGAGTTGGGATTTGGAGGCACTTGAATTAAAATGAACATCTGACCCAAATAATTGAGTTGCATTGTGTAGAATGCAGACCCAATCTACACTGACATTTTGTTTTTAATCATATGACAAAAGCTCTTTTTTATATACATTTATTCTCTAAATTTACCCATAATCTTTACACTTTTGAAACTTGGAACAGAATTTGGATGATGTATTGTAATCCATCAACTTGGGACGAGATGGAGAAATTATACGTGTATTCGAATCTTTTCCTCACATACTATTTGACCATTTGCTTTCAATATAACTTTAGCATATTTACTTTATATGATTTAGTGAGCCATATGTCTTCACCAGAAGAAAACTAAAACAAAATTAAAATTAAAAATATAATGTAATGACACCCAATTTCATCTTTTTCTGAATTGATGGTAGTGATTTATTATCTCAGTATTTTTGACACTGAAAGATATCTATAGCTACTTTTAAATTTTTTGTGTCCCTCTGAATTACTTTCAAAGCAAAGTCTTTTCCTAAGAAAGACCAGATGTGGATCTAGATCTAAATCTAGGTATGTCTTTGAAGAGTTCTCTATTTGGGCCCCTTCTCCTAATATCTAGCTCAGAGTAATGTCTCTGGGAAAGAATCAAGCTTGACAATTCCCATGGTGACATCATTCCTTCTCAAAAAACCTTTATGAAAAAAAGTGTCCTTGAAGCTAACTCCATGGTAAGTTTGGAAAACAGAGGTGGAGCTGCTTAAATAATGAAGCAAGGTCATCCTCTGTTTCCTTAGAAAATGTTTTTATTACTCTGAAAGGAACTTTGGAATTGAATCAGAAAATGAATTGCAGCCCCTCCCAGCTTAGAAGTTGTGTTTAGATTATTAAGAAGACTTAGCTAGTGTTAGTGAAATTAGAATGGGGAATATGCAGTGCCAGTTCAATATAAAATCTATATAAGTTGCCATAAGTAAATCATATATTAATACTTATTTGCATATCTTGTATGATTTATATATATTACATATATTATTAGAATAGCGACATTAGAAAGTGATCTAGCCTCAATAGTTGTGGAAGAATCAGATGCAGATTTTAGTATGAAATGATTTAATCATGTGTGCATTCTCAAAGTTTTGTTTTCCATATTCCCTCCTTATATTGTCCTAAATTGTTTGAAAAGTACATTATAATAAAATACAAAATAAAGTCACAGTAATACTATCAATTTAATTTTTCATTTCTAATTGTACTATGTTTGACATGTCATTATAGTTAATTTTTGTCAGACAAATGCACAGATAATAAAATGAATGCACTATTTTATGTTGCTTGTTAATACAAAAAAGTGAATTCATTGGAAAATATTCCAGATAATCAGAAACTAAAATAATGGGGGAAAAAGCCCCAGCTACTTGTAGAATTGTATATTTTCTGTCTCACTCATTATTTTTCCCTTTTGTTTTCAAATAATTGTTATCTTCTCAATGAATCTCATATTTTACTCCTGCTTTGAAAATTAGCTTTAGGCACATTCCAAAATAATTCTGGCACTTAGATAATCATTAACAAATGTTACCCAAGTCTGACCTTTCTGGCCAGACAGCCATCAAGGGATAATTTCTTTTTTTTTTTTTTTTTTTTTTTTTGAGATGGGGTCTTGCTCTGTCACCCAGGCTGAGTGCAGTAGCATGACCTCGGCTTACTGCAAGCTCTGCCTCCCGGGTTCATGCCATTCTCCTGCCTCAGCCTCCCAAGTAGCTGGGACTACAGCTGCCTGCCACCACACCCGGCTAATTTTTTTTCTGTATTTTTAGTAGAGATAAATATTTTCTGAGAATTCACCTTTTAAAGAGACTACATCCACCCTCAGGTACCTATACCCCTGGAACCTTTCTTTTTGTACAAACCTGTGTCCTTCTTTGCATTTCAAAATGAAATGATTTATGTTGATTTAAAGATTTTCTAAACGTTGGTACAACTATAGGCTTGATATAGTGAGTCTCTTTTGCCTATCACATATCCCCTAACCCTAAATCTAAAATGTGGATTTGAAATGTTTCCCAACACAGCATGAAGGTGGAAAAGGACATGTACCAGGAATTAGTCTTATTCACACAAATTCCCTGGCCATGTTTTGTGAACCTCAATTATGCTAGAACTGGTCTATTCCACTAAATGGAGCTCCTAGAGCACACAGGTCATGTCTTTTTTATTTCTTCAGAGTGTGTCTGCTTTGCACAAATTAGTTGCTCAACACAACTTGGCTCTGACTATCACTGCTGGTGAGTTTTCCTCATAGCCTTGTTTGTCAGATGATTGCATGGTTGTCTAACTGATTTCCTGGTTTCTAGGCTTTTTCTTTTCCAATTTAACTCACATAGCACTACTAAATTGGATGACTGCATTAATTATGTTACGGGGCTCTTGTTGGAATTTCACCTGATTTTTCACATTTCTTCTTAGCCTTTTATATATTGTTTAAAATTTTTAGTATGAGTGTGTAGTTTTATTTAGATATAATTAAGAAAAAAGCTGGTTTTATTCCAAAAAGATATTCAGATATTCGAAGGAACAAACACCTACTCTAATAAAATAATTCTGAATATAACAGCATCTTTGGTTTCAAAAGGAATGTCATCAGTCTCTGCACTTGAATCTGCTGCTGTAAATGACCAAATATCAGTCCTTGTGGGAAGGAGGAGACACCTTCACAGATACACATAAATATACACACATAAAACTAATAGATGGATTTGTAGAAATGCACCTATATATCCATAACTAGACATGGTCTAAGCGATGTGTACCCCCGTACTGACAGTAGTTGTGTTGGTACAATGGGATAATTTAGCGTATTTGCATTTGTGTAGTTTTCTGAAGTGAGTTCATAGCTTTCATTAGAGTTTCAAACACATAGGTGATTGCCAAAATAGTAACATCTCCTTTTCTAGACAAACTTTCATCTCCAGATAGCTGGTCTTCCATCTTTATCTAGAAAAAAATTAACCATGTCCTAATCTTCTTGCCATTGCTGATGCTTAATCATCTTCCTTTCAATGTTCTCTTTCCTCTTTTCAACAGAAATCATTAAAATCTGATCCTTCTTTGAAGACTCAGATCATATTCTCCTCCTTCTCTTTTATGAATTACTGCCAAATCTCTTCTTCCTCTCAATTCTGACAGCATTAATTATTTCATTTTGTATTGATCATGTAATAATGCTTTGGTTTTATTTTTTATAATACATGGCATTTTCCCATCTAGATGGCCAACTCGCCATTGGTAGGAATTACCTCCTAATGAAGCCTCTAGCTGTGTCCCTTTCACATTTAAAGGTTTTCTAAACATTGGGACAACTAATAAACAATATTTGAGATATGATATGATTTCTCTAATCTGGTAAAGGAAAGAACACCTGTGACATCTGAAATACTTTTGCTAAGATAGGAGCACTTTATTCTCCAAGTATTGGAAAGAGTAAATGTTTAAACTCAATGTTTATGTTATCATTTTCCTCAGAACCAATAAGTTACCGGAGAAGGGTGTGTCTCTCACATCTGAGGACTTCACAGAAATATGCATGTTTAAGACTCAAGGTATGCCGATGTGCCAATAAGGTTTTAAGATAAATCACGTGAAAGAGCTTTTTAAAGAGTATCTTTAAGTGATTCCAGATAATAAAAAATTATGAAGACCAAGAATTTCAAATTCACCCTTATAAGTCCAAATGGAAAACAAATACTCTCTCTCACACTGCTGCCATAATATCATAAGAACATAAACCTTTAGGTGAGTGAACATATGTTTATAATTACTGTATAACACATAAGTAAACAAAACTATTCAATTAGCTAATGAGTCCTTCTAATTCTAAAATACAGCCTAACCTACAATTTCCACTTTACCACTGGGACCTGATCAAATGTAGTAGTTAAGAATGTGAGCTTTGGTTTCAGGGAAACAGGGTTTGAATTTTAAATCAACCAATTAATAGCTTTCAATGGGGCACATAGATTAATCTCTCAAAACTTTACTTTCCTCATTTGTAAAATGGGCTTAAAATATTGCCATATAGGATAATTAGAAAGATTAGAAAATATAACATATATGTGAAGCTCTTGCCTCAGTGCCAGGAAGTGACCATGCAATGAGTGCTATCTATTCTTATTAATATTACCAATCTTGTTTAAGTCTAATCAACTGCCTCTGTGCTGCGTATAATTGTTGAGTATGTGCAATCTGCCCTCTAAGTTTGACCACTGTGCCTCTCCAGCCTCTCACCTCTTTCACTGCTTGGTTGTCTGCATCTTCACCCTAATACTCATTGTTTCCCAAGCTCATCAGGCCTTCTATAGCATTTCATACTCTGTCTCCTCTTAATGGAACACCCCTTGCCTTTGACAGTCTTACTCTGCCCTTTAAGGGATTCCTTTTCTCAAGAAATCCTACCTTGACGGTGAACTCCTCAAGATGCATCAGCTTATTCATTCTTCTTTATGTTTCTGGTGCCTTACACAGTACCTGGCACAAGTAGATTGCAAAAAAATTTTGATTAAATTTTTAACTGAAAACAATGTCATTGTCCAAGGCACCATATGAGTTCAGAATCCCAAATTCCTCAGTATCTCCTAGCATTTGAAACAACATAAGACTAAAATCCAGCAAAAGTAATTTTTGAGTCAAATAGATGAATGTGTGTTCTTTGCTACCTATATAATTTGAGGCAAGTCATTTAAACCATCTTTCTGAATCTATAAACTGGGGCTATTTAAAGCTGTCTAATAGGATTGATGAAGGGAAGTAAAAGAAAGCGTGTAAAGTATTTAACACAGAGCTTGGGACATTCTAGGTATTTAATAAAATGATGTATTGTGCTATTGCTGTTATTGTAAGATCGCTCTTATCAATATGCTCATCAATATCTTCATTATCAAATATTCTCACCATCAAGAATCAGGAAACCCATTGTAAAAGGACCAGAAATGGAAAATGTTAAAGCGTGGAGTCTGCCATTCCCTCTACATGGGAATTTAAGACACATGGAGAGATGCTAAATGGAAAGCGCAAAGGAATTGAGAAGTAGAGAGGAGGTATGCCTTGGTGACTGAGAACAATTAATAAGAGCAGGAGGTTGGAAAATGAAAGGCACAGTGTAAAATCAGTTAATTGTCTCCTGATGAGAGTGACTTTTACCTGGAAGCAACTAACGAATGTGAGATACAGTCAGAAAGATTAGATTGGAGTAAGACCTCGGAAGGTCTTGTACAGCAGGTTAAAATAATTAGAATCCACTGACATGATGAACAATCATTTAGAAAAATGATTTTATTAGTTTTCTATTTCTGCACAGTAACAGAAATAACTTAGTAGCTTAAAACAATACCCATTTATTATCTCACAGCTTTGTAAGATAGAATTCAGCACAGGGTGACAGGATTCTCTGCTCAGGGTCATATAAGGAGGAAGTCAAGGTCAGCTTGACCTTTATCTGTCAGTTGGGTTGGGCTCTTGTCGTGAGGCTTGGAAGAAGAATCTGCTTCCAAGTTCATTTAGGATGTTGGCTGACTTCAATTACTTGCAGCTATAGGACTAAGGTCTTGTTTCCTTCCTGGCTGTCATCTGGGGTTTATTTTCTGCTCCTAGAAGTCACCCACTTTCCCTCTCTTATAGCTCCCTCCAACCTCCAGGGCAGCAGTACAGCAATGAGTCCTTCTTGTGCTTCCAATCTTTTTGACTTCCTGTTCTACCACCAGCCTGAGAAAACTCTGTGCTTTAAAGGGTTCATGTAATTAGATTATCCCACTTAGATAACCTTTCCTAATTACATCTCCCAAATCCCTTTTGCCATGTAAGGTAACATAATCACAGGAGTAACAATAGGACACTAAGGACGTGGAAGTCATCTGGAATTGTGCTTACCAGCCACGTGCAGCGGCTCAACCCTGTAATCCCAGTACTTTGGAGGGCCAAAGTGGGAAGATCACTTGAGCCCAGGAGTTTAAGATCAGCCTAGAAACATAGAAAGAACTGGTCTCTATAGAAATTTTTTAAAAATTAGCTGGGCATGGTGGCACACATCTGTAGTCCCAGATACTTAGGGGGCTGAGGTGGGAGGATTGATTGAGCCCATGAGTTAGAGGCTACAGTGAGCTGTAATCGTGCCACCGCAGTGCAGCCTGAGTGACAGACCAAGATCTTGCCTCTAAAATAAATAAATAAATAGATAAATAGATAAATCCATAAGAAGTCTTCTGCTTAGCTTACCACAATGATCCTTGCAATGACGTACAGGATTGTAAAAGAAAGTTCCTAAATGCTTGAGGACCACTCAGGAGCTATTCTGGCAATTTGAGCTGAGGTGTTAAAAAATTCTAGTTTGTTAGTAATCACAGCTTGCTATGCACTATAGCTTGTTTATGATTTCAACTCATCAAATCTTCACAATGGCCTTATGACATAGGTGCTATTATTTTTCTTATTTAACAGTTGAAGACATTGAAGCTTAATGAGATGAGGAAATGTGCTCAACTTCATACAACTTGTATTTTATAGATCTGGGGTTTAGACCCAGAAAGACTGACTCTGGACCCCAGGCTCTCAACCATCATACCACCTGGCCTCCTTTTGTTGAAGGCTGAGGACCATGTGGCAAGCATGACGACAATATGATTGGCACCTTGGTTCTGTTGGAATCATCCTCGTATTACCAATCTCCACTCTGATTTACTTTGTGTATTATTAAACACCCACCACATACTGTTTTTGCTGGATTTTTTTTGATGAAATATAACTCATTCCATTTTCATAGCACTAGAATTTTCCCTATATTAGAAATAAGAAAACAGAGTTCAGTTATGTATCTTGTGTCTTGTTTCAGGTCTCAGAGCTATGGGGTAGCAGATGTAGACTTTGACCTCGAGTAACTTTAAAGGCTTTTTATTACAACATATGATTAACCTCAGGATATCAGGCACAGCATGTTCAAAGCTCTGAGAAGCAGAAATATGTACTAGCAATAAGCATAGAAGCTGACACCACATTAATACTACCTGTATTTGAAGTCCAGTTATTCTTATTTGCCTGTTCTTTCTTGGCCTCAGTTTCCTAATTTTTAACAGAAGGATATGACCTGCTTTATGGTGACTCTGAAAATTAATGGGTCATTACAGATAAAACTCTCAGAACAGTACCTGGTACATAGTAAATACTAAAAAATTGTGAAATATTAGAAAAGTCTGGGAGAAATGCATGGTATAGACAACTATGAATTAGTTTTACCTGTTCTTTGTGTTATTTGCATGATTTAAAGTTGGTGGTACCAGGGAATAGGGACGGTTAAATGATATAGCGTAACAATGTTGCTCAGCGGGGCTATCTAATTAGGCTAGTGGTGAAGAGAAGCTTAATTGTGAGTTGAATTTTGAAAACCTGGAGGGCATATAAAAGTAGCAGAAGGTAAGGGGGAAAGCACTGTATGTAGGTCACTTGTGAAAAGGATCATAGAAGGCGGTTTGAGCTCAGGACAAATGAAGTAGATTTTTTTGTTTGGAATGGGGAAGATAGTGAATAGTGTATCATAATTCTTGTCAGATTGTAAAGGCTGAAGCAATGAATACATTGAAGCAACTTATATCTTTGTATGTATTTGTTCATCCATCCAATTATTTATTCATTTGATAAATACTCATAGAGGTTCAAAGTACAAGATGTTATTCAAAACACCAAAGTTAATTATACATCTCGCCTTTAAAGAACTGATAAGCTAACAGAGGAAACAAAACATGACAATACTTGTAATTGAAAGTGGAAAATTGCGTGAGTCATAAGTGAGGTGTGGATAAAATGCTAATAATGTTCACAAGACAAAGAGATTCCTTCAAGCGAGAGAAATTGGGAAAAGTTTGTGGGGATGACGGTAAATATCAAGGAGGGAAATTGATGAAGAGATGTTTGAAGTAGGAATTAAAAGGTGCATGGGGTTTTGCCTTGACCCACCAATGTGTGAACAAACATGGACTTCATTAGAGAAATAACAGTGACAATGGAGGTTAAAAAGCACATGGGAGAGACATTTGGGGATAGAATTGATAGAAGTTGACAACAAAATGCATTTTTGGCATAAAGAGGAAAGAGAATTAAAAATTAACTAGAGTTTTGGCTTCAAGGACTAGGGAGTTGGTAAGATTAGCAGAAACACTGAATACAACAGTACATTGGTAGGGAAAGAAATGGATTTTTGTTTTGCACAAACTCTATTTTGCTTACTGGGTAGCCAAATTTGTCTAGAATGTAAGATAGCCTGGTTGAATTGGTTTTGCTGGCAGAACGTGTAGCTACTGCCTGATGCACGAGGAGAGGAGTCACCTGACCTCTAGATTGGCTCTAGACCAGCAGTTTTCATCTGCGTTCTGTAAGCAGTTTAGTTATGTAGCAGTGCCTCAGAGGTATGATAGCCATGCAGTTAATAAAGGTGAAAGGGGAAGCTATTTATAACTATGCCAGAACAACTGGTGTAAACGGGGACTACCTTGGAGCAACGGGGCTCCAGGTTTATACTCTATTCAGAGACCACAGGAGGAGGATGGGGATAACGAGACAGAGGCAGCTATTCCTGCAGGGATTCAAATCCTCTGCCTCAACCAGAGCAGCTCTTCTTTCATGTTTTGTATGGGTGATGGTTCTGCAAAAAAAAAAACATAATTTGAGAAATGGTTTAGATTACCATAAGAAAAGTTGAAAACCATTGGCCTAGGCAATAGTTTAAGGCTCACAAACAAAAAGGTAGAAATGGAGGATGTCTGTTTTTCTGGGGAAAACAGAAAAGGACTGCTTTTTTTTGGTCCCCCTCTAGCTCACAAGGAAAGAAATGTTAAAATATTGTGGTAGCACATGTCCTTTTTAAATCACAACTATATTTTTAAACAAACCATTTGTTGGTGATGCAACTGTAAAAGGTATCTAAAATTATCATGTCTATATTTGATTCATAAAATTGCATGTTATAAACAAATGAATAGATTCTTCTAGACTGTTTAAAATTCACTTGTGAGTTGTGACTTTGTAAGCCAGGTTTCATCCTGGATCACATTTTTTTATATAACGCTGTGAAAATGAACAATTTTAATAATAGCAGCAAATGTGGTGTTATAATCAGTTGCTGAAGAGCATAAGGTTTCCTTTTATAGTTCACTCGTGTTGAAAGGGAAAAATATATCCATGTAATATGTGAATGCCAATACAAAGACCTTGAAAAATCCATAATATGTAAGAACTAAATATTCCATAAAAATAAGCAATGAAAAATTATGCTCTAGATCACTATTAAATTCTGATTTTAAAAATTTAATTCCCAGACTTTATTTTTCCTATATTCAATTTCATTGAAAATCTGAACTTCACACCGGGAAATACGATATTTTCACTTGGGTCATTTTAAAAAGTTTTTAGATTAATTATATTTGGTGGCATGACCGATGAAGTGCTACAAATAATTTTATTAACTACTTTGGAGTTTTAAGTTGTAATTTTGTGTTTATGTTTAAAGATAGTCAATTTAAAATTATTGTATATACTTCTCCTTCTCCTGTTGCTATTTTATCTTTTTCTTCTTTGAATATTTACTAAGTTTAGTATATATTTCTTTCTCAAGTCTCTCCTTGGTTTTCAAGTTAGGCAAAAAGATAAGTACCATTCCCTCAAATTGAGAGGCTATTTGTGACAGGAATTCTTTCTAGATCCATTTGGTGAAGAGTCTTTTTCTCAAAACTCCAATCCATGAGTCGATAATCTCTCAGAAGTATCAGCAGTCACAATGTTATATTTATTTGTTTATAAGACACTACCTACAGGTTTCAGAGTTAAGACACAGCCCCTGCCCCTGGGATGCACACAATTCTGTGGGAAGACAGAGAAGTTGAGAAACAAACAGGCAATTGCATATGATGGTAAGAGTCATGATAGGTAAGGTTCCACAGAACAACAAACAGCGATCTCCTAACTTAGTATTAGGAAATAAAGGAAGACTGGGAAGGGAATGTCTGAGCTGAGTCCTGAAAAAGAGTGAAATTTCTACATAAAAATCTAAATAAATAGGGATTCAAGCATTTTAGTAAGTTCAGTCTCATGTTCATTCATTCTCACATCATTGGAAACGTGGAAGTGGAGAGTAGACTTTTTTGAGAAAAAAAAAAGTTCTCCTTAAGCAGCTGTCTCCA
This sequence comes from Macaca fascicularis, assembly GCF_037993035.2. Classification (NCBI taxonomy): domain Eukaryota; kingdom Metazoa; phylum Chordata; class Mammalia; order Primates; family Cercopithecidae; genus Macaca; species Macaca fascicularis. The sequence continues at coordinate 95,691,303 of NC_088385.1, forward strand.
CGCTGGAATCTGCCATACTGAGACAGCTACATTCTTATAGGAAGTAAAAGGAAGGGTAAGGACAATATTTTAATGGATCACACTTCAAGGAACATGAGATTGAGTAAAATACTCAAGTAGGGTCATGGCTTTAAAAGAAGTCAGAGGTCAGGCTGGGTGTAGTGGCTCATACCTATAATCCCGGCACTTTAGAAGGTTGAGTTGGGAAGACCACTTGAGCCCAGGAGCTGGAGACCAGCCCGGGCAACATAGTGCGACCTCATCTCTACAAATAATAAACAAAATTAGCTAGGCACGTGCTTGTTGTTCCAGCTACTCAGGAGGCTGAGGTGGGAGGATTGAACCTGAGAGGTCAAGGCTACAGTGAGCCAAAATCATGCCACTACACTCCAGCCAGGGCAACAGAGCAAGACCACATATTTTTTTTTTTTCTAGAAATCTTGTTTTAAATAAAAGGCAGAAAGACCCATTAACATTTCAATGCTTCTGTTTGGCTCTGATCAAATCCTTAAGACCATAATTACAAAGCCTGGCTGCCTGCAATAAAGGGGGAAGAAATATAGAAGCAGAACATGTACAATTTAACCTTCCGGTAAATTATTCTGCCTTTAAGAGCATGGTCCATGGGAAGGATAAACCGAAGGAGGTCAGTGCCAGTTAACAAAGTTGGGAAAGTGCCACGGTGCCCTGGGCATTTGTGGTCATCTGCACAATTCACGATATCATCTTGCAGCCTTTGGCAAGCCTGGTACAGGTCACCAATACTTGACATGCTGCTTCTTGAAAATGGTCTGCCTTTGGGGTTTTATACTTCATGTACTTGAAATCCCCAATGTCTTTGTCTCTTTCAAATTGGCAGACTTTTGGTTTACCACTTTGGAATTATGTTCAAAGTTAGTCCATGTGTTCTCCAGGTGCCCTATATTTCAAAATCAGAGCTGGATTCTCCACATGCCCGTGGGTCAGAAGTGTATACATCGTTTCCCTACCGCCAAGGAGACCTGACTTTTTTCACCAGAATTGTTGTCATTATTGACTCTCGTTATTATTAATAGAATTTTTCACTCTATAGCAATTAAGGTTTTAAGGCTTTTTCACTCTATTATCACATCTGATCCTCATGAGAACCCTGAAAACTAGGACAAATGTTATTATCTATGCCCCCTATAACTATTGTCTTGATTAGAGCCCTTAAAAGCAGTAGACTCACTAAAGACTTGTTGATAGAAATTTAAGTTGCTAAAAACATATTTCAGATAACTAGAATAAATTGTACCCAAAGCATTTATGTCTTATTTTAGCTGAGGACAAACTATTGCACAGTATCTGAGGCATTCACATATTAATCTATTCAGAACATTACAGAAATTGTCACAAGGTTTCTGAAGGACATTAGTTATACACTTCAGCCTGAATCAGATTACATGCCTTTGACGCCAGTTAAAATCTTCATGGCGCAGTTGTCCTCCATGTAACAAAAGGATCACTATGAACTTTTTTCTTGTTTCTTTTCTTTCCTACCCTCCCTAATTCCCCTCCTTCCTCCCTCCTCCCTCTCTCCCTTCTTTCTTCCTTTCATCTCTCATTCATTCATTTGTTCATTATTATGCTCTATTCTTTCCTTTCTTCTTTCTTTTCTTTCTTCCTTCTTACCCTTTCCCCTCAAACGTATATGAAAAACATCATTTTCTACTTCCAAAGGTCTAAAAAACCTAAGCAATAATAATCTCTAAAGAACTCATTTGCATTAATTTACTCAATAAAAAAAAATAACAAAACCTATACTTATATGCTTAGGACTTACTAGGGTAAAAGAATTTTAATTTATTGTTCACCTATTATGTGTCAGACATTGTGCTGAATTTTTTCATATATTATTTAAACCTCACAATCACCCTTTGAAATAGATATTACTGTACTCAATAAAACTAAATATATTTACTAATATCATATAACTGAAAATTAACAGAACCAGAATTAAAAATTGGTTCTTGAGGGACTCCAAAGTCAATACTTTTATCATTCCAGAAGTATGTGTTGAAAATGGTTAAATTCGAATTTGGAGTAGAATGATAGAACATAGAATGTTAGAATAGGAAATGACTTTAGAGGTGTCCTTGAATGTAAAATGCTGCACCTCTAAAATTCTCTGCCAAATTATTCTCCACTTTCTACTAAAACAGGTCTGGTGAGGTGTTGGATTATTTTCTTTCAAAGTTCTTCCTTGTTTTGAGCCAAATTATGTCTGTCTTTTTTCTCTGTCCCATCCTTTGACACTGGTTTTCTCCTGTGTGTAGATTGATCATATGACCTAGTTTTCCTGGGACAGTCTTTGTTTATATAAGTTTTTGTCCCTACAACAAGTTAATACTGCCCCCTCTAACTCTCAGCAATGCCCTATTTTAGATGACAAATTATATGTCTACCCACCTGTGAGGACACATAGATTTAATAGTTTTCCAAACATTTGAGGAAAGTCATCATGTCTCTCCTCTCCTCTGCAGGCTAAGTATTCCTGGTTGATGTTTGTCACAAATTACAAGTTTTCCCTCAGTCCCCTCACTACGTTGACCACAGTTGCCTGGACATTTCTATTTCAGATCTGTTTAACTTAGGCTTCATGGACCCTTGGGGAGTCCATGCAGAGAGTTTGAAATATTATGCGAAATGATGCATGTAAGAGCGCTATGGTTGTTCCCTGGGCCAGCTATAACAAATTACCACACTAGGCAGATTAAAAACCACAAAAATTTATTCTTTCACAGTCCTAGAGGCCAGGAGTCTGAAATCAAGGTGCTGGCAGGGTTGATTCCTTCTGGAAGCTTCAAAGGAAAATCAAATCCATGCCTCTCTTGTAGCTTCTGGTGGCTTTTAGCAATCTTTCATGTTTCTTGGCTTGTGGCAGCACACTTTCAATCTCTGCCTCCATCTTTTCATGATGCTTTTCTCTGTGTCTCTGTTCCTTCTCCTTTGCGGTCTCTTTTGTGGACACTTGTTATTGGATTTATGGCCCAACTTAAATCCAGGATAACCTCATCTCAATATCCTTAAGTTAATTTTATCTGCAAAGATTTTATTTCCAAACAAAGTTATATTCACAGGTACTGGAGGTTAGAACTTGGATATATCTTTTGTGGGGGACATCATTCAACCCAATACAACATATATGTATTGTTCTGAAAAGTGGCCCATAGGTTTCCTCATACCATAGGCAAAAGTTTAATAATAATCATTAATCCAGATTGTCACTATCCTGAGTACAATATTCTAGGAATCCTTAAAAATAGTTTCTACTGAAGTTATGTTGCTTGGCACATAGTAGACAATAAATATTTCTTTCACAAGTGATTGAATTGAATGGTTTGATTATTTTAGAAGTTAATCACTTCTTCCTAAAAATTTCTAATGGCTGACAATGGTTATGTTATATTTATTTTTGAAGGGTGAATACTAATGATAATTCAAATCAAGTTGATTTATGATTATAACTACTTGGAGTCACCCACAGTTCAGGTAGTCAGCATAATAGGAGAATCCTCTTGGAAATGAGACTTCTTACTTTCTTTCTCTTATGGGCTTCAGGTGGAAATTGATGAGGATTAGGTTTCTATCCACAAAACATATCAGGTCTGTTGAAAATGACAGATTTCTGTGAGAACAAGACATCTAACTCTCTCTCTCTTTTTTTTTTTTTTTTTTCGCACCAGTCCTTGGTGCCTCTAAGTTTAGACCAGGGATGCTTTGCCCTGCATTATTCTTTTTCCTTCCTATGAGAAAAAGAACTTAGTGCAGCTATCCCTACTTTATGGCAAAAACCTAACCGAGTAAGGCATCACTCCTTTTGAGGGAGTTTTATAAAGTCTTTCAATTGACAGTTACACCCCAATTAACTCTATGCCACATGGGACATCTTCTTTTACATTAGATGTCCAATCATGTGCTTCCAATATTCAAGATTCTTCTCTTACAATGGGACTGAATAGGGGCCTCATTTTAGCAATTTAATTCTATTGTTTTTCTCTTCTCACACTTAATAATTTATGCCTTCAGGAAAACCGGATTCTAGAAAATAGTTTCAGGTTTTTACCCCACAGCAGAAAATCAAGAAAGGTAGAAATAAGAAGGTATCAGCTGTTATAATCTCATTTATAATAGAGGGATTCTTGCTGATTTCCTAGTAATATGTAAATAGAACTTCTTGGATTTTTTTCCCCATATCACCTTTCTTATTTTCTGCATAGCACTCCTTGAAGTCATCTATTCTTTTAAATTACTTATTTGGATAATGTCTCTCACCCTCCACCAGCACGTGAGCTCAGGCAAAAAGGGATCCTGTCTGTCTCGGTCATCCCCAGTGCCCTGAGCATAGTAGAACTTCGATGGAAATTTGGTGATAATGGAACATAAGGATAAACTCCACTGATTCATGGACTCCAAAAAGAGCCATCAAGGAAAAAGCCCCACATAATTATTTAGTAAAGTTCAAACAGATCCATAGGAGACCCAGCAGGTAGGGAAGGGGAAGGGATTCCACTTGCCAACCCATCCAAGGTTGTTAAGGAGCCTCTTCCTCTCCTATAGGTCTTCAGGAGAGGAGGACTTCCAGAGATGGGCCAGTTTTTTGCCTGAGGCCAAAGCATCCTTTGTCCACCAAGATGAGCTTTCTAATGGAGATAACACAGTATTTGGAGAACCAATTCATCTTACTTGATAACTAAAAATAAGTCATTATTATACAAAAAAAAAAAAGAAGAAATGCTACAAAGTTGGGAAGGGAGTTCTTGGTCTTGATTCTGACATTGCTACAAATAGATCTTAATTATCAGCTTTCCTTATAGTGTTCTTCCAGGTATTTGGCAGAAATGGGTCATGCCAATACAAACCCAGACTTTCCACACAGCTTCGGGATAATTACTGTACTCTCTGATATAAGAAACCTATGAGTTTGGCTCCTTCTCCAACAGCACACTTCTTTGTTTGTTTATATGTTTGCTGGTCACCTACTATGTACCCAGTAGCATGCTAAGCACTGGGGCCTGCAACAAGGGACTGGGGCCACAGACTGCTCTCCCAGACCTGAGAGTCTAACAAGGATACTCTATGATTATGCAGGTAATTTAAACAGAGGATGATGACATCAGGGATGGAAGATATAACAGGTAGGATGGAAGACAAGATAAGAGGTGCCAACCTAGCCCAGGTGCCCAAGGAGGGCCTAGGAAGGCCTTAACGGAAAGGGGCCAAGGAGCTGGTCAGGCAGAGGGAAGAGTGTTCCAGGTAGAGGGAAAGGCCCAGTGAAGGTCAGAAGGTGAGATTCTGGGTCAGCTGGAAACACAGAGGTCCCCTGTGGATGGACCACTGTATTCGTCTGTTCTCACACTGCTAAAAGAAATACCCAAGACTGGGTAATGTCTAAAGGAAAGAGGTTTAATTGACTCACAGTTCCACATGTCTGGAGAGGCCTCAGGAAATTTACAATCATAGTAGAAGGGGAATCAGGCCCCTTCACAAGGCAGCAGGAGAGAGGGTGAGCAAGAACCAGCAAGTGTCACACTTTAAAACCATCAGCTCTCATGATACCTCACTCGCCATCATGAGAACAGCATGGGGAAAACTGTCCCCATGATCCAATCACCTCCCATCTGGTCCCTTTCTTGACACATAGGGATTATGGGGATTATAATTCAAGATGAGATTTGGGTGGGGACACAGAGCCAAACCATATCATTGTGTCCCTGGCCCCTTCCAAGTCTCACATCCTCACATTTCAAAACAGAATCATGCCTTCCCAACAGTCCCCCAAAGTCTTAACTCATTCCAGCATTAATCCGAAAGTCCACAGTCCAAAGTCTCATCTGAGACAAGGCAAGTCCCTTCTGCCTATGAATAGTTAAAATAAAAAACAAGTTAGTTACTTCCAAGATACAATAAGGATACAGGCTGTGGATAATTACACCCATTCCAAATGGGAGAAATTAATCAGAAAAAAAAAGGGGGCTACAGGCTCCATGCAAGTTGAAATCCAGCAGAGCAGTCACCAAATCCTGAAGCTCCAAAATAATCTCCTTTAACTACATGTCTTACATCCAGGGCATGCTGATGCAAGGGGTGGGCTCCCACAGCCTTGGGCAGCTCCTTTCCTGGCTGGTGTTAAGTGTCTGAGGCTTTTCTAAGTGCACAGTGAAAGCTATTGGTGGATCTACCATTCTGGGGGCTGGAGACTGGAGGCCCTCTTCCACTAGGCAGTGCCCCAGTGGGGACTCTGTGTGGGGTGTTCCCAATTCATATCTCCCCTTTGTACTTTCCTAGCAGAGACTCTCCATGAGGGCTCTGGCCCTACAGCAAACTTCTGCCTGGAAATCCAGGCATTTTCATACATCCTCTGAAATCTAGGTGGAGGTTCCCAAACCTCAGTTCTTGACTTTTTTGTGCACCCACAGGCCCAATACCGTGTGGAAGCCACCAAGGCTTGGGGCTTGCACCCTCTGAAGCAACAATCGAGCTGTACCTTGGCCCCTTTTAGCCATGGCTAGAGCTGGAGTAGCTGGGACACAGGGCACCAAGTCCTGAGGCTGCAAAGAGCAGGGGGACCCTGGACCTGGCCCACAAAAGCATTTTTCCCACTTAGGCCTCTGGGTCTATAATCACAGCAGCTGCCACCAAGATCGCTGACATTCCCTGGAGATATTTTCCCCCATCGGTTTGGCGATTAACATTTGACTCCTCATTACTTATGCAAATTTCTGCAGCAGGCTTGCATTTCTCCCCAGAAAATGTTTTTTTCATTTCTATCACATCATTAGGCTGCAAATTTTCCAAATTTTTAGGCTCTTCTTCCCTTTTAAACAAATGTTCCAATTTCAGATACTCTCTCTCAAGTTCAAAGTTCCACAGATCTCTAGGGCAGGCACAAAATGCTGCCAGTCTCTTAAAGCATAGCAAGAGTGACCTTTGCTCTAGTTCCCAAGAAGTTCATCATCTCCATCTGAGACCACCTTAGCCCAGACATCATTGTCCACATCATTATCAGTATTTTGGTCAAAACCATTCAACAAGTCTCTAGGAAGTTCCAAACATTTCCACATCTTCCTGTCGTCTTCTGAGCCCCACCCACAAACTGTTCCAACTTCTGCCTATTACCAAGTTCCAAAGTTGCTTCCACATTTTCGGGCAGGTTTACAGCAGTGCCCCACTCCCAGAAACAATTTACTGTATTAGTCCGTTCTCACACTGCTATACAGAAATACATGAGACTGGGTAATTTATAAAGGAAAGACATTTAAGTGCCTCACAGTTCCACATGCTGGGGAGGCCTCAGAAAACTTACAGTCATGGCAGAAGGGAAAGCAGGCACCTTCTTCACAAGGCAGCAGAAGAGAGTATGAGTGAGAACAGGGAAGTGTCACACTTTAAAACCATCAGCTCTTGTGATAACTCACTCACTATCATGAGAATGGCATGGGGGAGACTGCCCCCATGATCCAATCACCTCCCCCAACCCATCTCTCCCTTGCCACATGGTGATGATGGGGATTACAATTCAAGATGAGATTTGGGTGGAGATACAGAGCCAAACCATATCAATCACGGAGTGTGGGGAAAAAAATGATGTGAGGGGAGAGAGGTCAGTGGGACCCAGATTATAAAGGGCCATGTAAATCGTATGCTAAACATTTGGGGAGAAGCAGGAAGTAAAAGCAGTAGCAGATCTGTGCTTTACAAAAATTATTCTGGCTGCTGCTGTATAGAAGTGAGATCAATGTGCTGGGGGAAAGATGAGAAGCACAGAGACTAGTTAAGAGACAAGTTGTATTTCTGTTGGATGAAAAGCACCACTGAGGGGGAAGGCAGAGGCTTTATTGAACAGGATTCATCTCCTCACACCTCAGGAGCAAAATTTAGGTAAAGCTATGCCCAAACAGCAGGCACTGGCCACATGACAAAAGTATTCTTTCATCTTGGTAGGCAATGTTGACTGAGGATGAGAACAAAGTTCCAGCCCTATATGACCTTGGTATGTGCCCAGGGACACTGCTCTACACACCTCTGAGCTTTAGCTTCTCCTTCTACTCTGGATGAATCACATCCTTCAAGCTGTGCAGCTAGGCAAGGGCCTAAGGGAAAAGACCAAGATTGCTGTAAAATGATGATGCCTTTACAGATAAAGGGTGGCAACAACACTTAAAAGGATGACTGGCAAGCAAGGAGAGACAATTTTGCTCTGCATTTGCTTCAGCTTTTTGTTTCCTATGTCTTGGCTTCAGAGGCCTTTGCTTTCTGCCTTATGCAGCTCCCTTTAAAGCTGGACACTAGAATCATTTTAACAAGAAAGAGTGGTGGCCAGGCCAGAAAGCTTGATTTACCACAGTAAAGTCATGATCCCCCTCTCGCCTTCTGGAAGCTTCTTTTGTTTAGGGTCATCACTCTAATCTAAGTGGGTGAAAAATGGTCATCAGCTGGTTCTTACATGTGAGCTCTGGTGGCTTTGATCACTCCAAGAGCCACTAGGATTGAAGAACAGATGCAGGAAGAAGTTCCAGATACAATCGCTGCTCTGTGAAAGGCTAGGATCCAGCTCTAGGTCTACACTTCTGAGACACCATTTACTACCTCCGAAGCTGCAGTTTCAGAAGTTAAGATTGGTCCTCCACAGGAAGACACTGAATGCCATTTTCCAGAGAAAGCTGGAGAAATTTCTGGAGTTGATCCAATATTTTCAGTCTGTCCTGTGCTGCTGCTCTACTCCATGCTAGAAGATGATGATGGTCAAACTAAGTACAGGTTTTCATGTGGGCGGCAGAAAGAACAGGATTATAGGAAATGACAGTTGTGAAATGGGCAAGCTAAAGATTATCTAAAATGCCCTCCACAAGTGTTCCCAAGCCCAGCCCAGCTAGTTATTCTTACTCTTATTATTATTTTTTTTTAAACTGGGCATTCCATGTGATTAGGAACTGTGTCTTATTCAGCTTCATCAGTACCTAACAGCTGCATTTTATTGGGAGAATGGAAAAATGTGAAAGCCTATCAGCTCAGGTGCAGACGATACCCCTTCTTGTCTCAATGGAACTCTCAAATAAGATGGATGTAAAATTCCATAATGTTTATATCTTCCTGCCAAGGTACCAGTTGTTTGTTTAGAAATATGGCTACAATTCAACAATCTTGTGAATTCCATTTAGTCCAAGTATCCGACAGATGAAATAAATATTGTTGTGGACTTGAATGCCAGGGAGAATAGTAGGGTTTTAAGGACTAAACTCCGACCTTTTTTCTTCTCTTGCTCAAATTCCTATCTAAGGGGCCTGGAGAGTCATGCCCTACAAACCATAAAATCTCATCAGATGGGTTTTATGTAACCCTATATAATGTGGTTTACATTCCAAGCTGACTCTAGCATAATATCACATAAGGGATAAAGAAGGAAATCAAAATATTTTACCCCAACATATTCTGCTTTGCCATATTTTGAAATGGCCCTGAAAAGCCATCTTTTGTAGGGGAAAACTTGCATCTGTAAAGACTCTCTATTAATATAACTAAATCTTTCCCCTTCCAGGCCCTCCCAATCCTGAAGAAATTAACTGATAGTCTAGCATGTTTTAAAGGTCTGAATAGGAAATATTTGCCATCTATTGTCTCTAAAGGTGTACACCTATGAGACTTCATCTACATAATAAGAACCTTGGTCTCTATAACCTCTGTCTTAACCCAGACATTCCTTTCTACCAATTCCAGGTTTTTAAAGAATAACTAAACTCTTTTAACCAATTGCCAATCAGAAAATCTTTCAATCCACCAGTGACCTGTAAGTCCCACCCCACCTACACTGACCCCCTCCCTACTCCCACTTACAGTTGTCTCCTTTTTCTGGACTGAACCAACATATACCTCACGAATACTAATTGATGTCCAATATCTTTCTAAAACATATAAAATCAAGCTATAATCCAACAGCCTTGGACACAGTTTCTCAGGACCTGTTGAGACTATGACTCGGACCACGGTCACTCACATTTGACTACAGATAAATCTTTTAAAATATTTTATAGTTTGACTCTTTTCATCAGCATTATCAAAGCCTTTCCTGGACTCATTTTCAAGTAAGGGGATTGATTGTTTCCACAAGGGTTATTCTTCTAAGTGGAATGTTTCTGTTCAAATACATTTTTTCCCCTTAGATTGACCCAAAGAGTTAAAATGAACTCACATTGGCATTTTATGATTTCCCACCCCTGCCAATATTTAGTATCCCTCTGACATTAGCACAATCCTAGATATGACTATTTTTTTTCTCATTCTGTTCTCTGAAATTAGAGTGTTAAATATAACTGAGTTGTTATAAAAGGTTCTCCAAATTTAAAATGGCTTTTTTACAGTCTGCAGAGTTCCTAAATCTCCATTCTTATGCTTTTTGAGTCACTTTTCAAGAAATTGACATTCTGAAACTGTCTTGTTTGTTCTTTGTAAGACTCATGTTAAGCCCCAGTTTGACAGGGCTTACCAGTGGGAAATAAAAACAAAATTCTAAGCTTCCCAACTGACAGAATGGATACACTCTTAGCCAAGAGAACACCAGAGAAATCTTGGAAGCTGATTTCAGGTCTGTGACGGGATGGGAGATCAGATAAGCTTCATTATATCCCCTCTCTTACTAATAGTCGTTAGGTTTTCTTCCCCAAGCGCTAAAAAGAAGCCAGCGTCCTTCAAGTAAACTTACCCTCTCAGGTACAGAACAAAGACACAATGAGATTCATCTTTCTTCACCCCTTCCTCTACTCCCTTTCTCTTCAAATATTCACCTTATTCTATATAAAATGTAGATTTACTGGGCACTAGCCAAAGTCTCAGTGCTACCTTTTCTTTTTTAAGGAAAGTGTATGAATATGAAACCTCCTGAAAACGTCTTTGGAAAAAACAGCCACAGATGCTTCTGAGGCTTGCATTTTTCCCGGGTGTGCTCTCAGGTGGACTCAATAAACCTCAATGATTAGAAGCTTACACCTCAATCACTCATTTTGGTTGTTTCCAGAATACTAAAAAATAACAGTCCTAACTATTTCAGCAAGTTGATATGGAAAATGACAGTGAAAAGAAGGTGTTTGACAGTCTAACAAAATTTAAATATTGTTTAATCTTCTCAGCACTTCTCAGAAACCTAGATATCATAGGTTTCTGCAGCAATTTGTGAAACTGGCTGTTGGGGAAATGAGGATTGTCAACTCAGGGAAAGAATTACCTACTGAATGTGTTTGTTGAGGAAGGGTGTAGAAACAGGATTTTTAATAAGTATCTGGGAGGGACTTTTTTCTCCCAGCTCTGTAGATCTATGAAAATAGCCCAAAACCTTATCCCTCCAAGAATGGGACACAAAAGCACCAGATAAAGAGCTTTCCATCAGAAAAGCTCAAAGTCTATGTTCTTTCCATTTTTTCTTCCCTAAAAATAATTAAAAGCAATAACATTTCACTGAATATATTTACAGATATTAAATAAAATCATTTAGTAAATATTTAAATGTAATTCATTCTATAGGTGCCTATTATTCTATAGAATATATAGTAGATGCCATAATTTTTTTAACCATCCTTGCATTAGTGAAAATTCATGGGCTTTGCTATTGCAAACAAAATCCTTCATTATCTGTATATGTGTTCTTACGTACTAGCTTTTTTGGGTGATTTTTTGAGCTACTTGTAAGCTTATTTTAAATTTTATTAGTTATTACATGGATATTTCCATAAAAATTGTACCAACTCCTATCTTTTACAACCTTGCCACATAAGTAACAATTCTGACCTAATACCAACTATATGGTCTAAGAGCCACGGAGGATAGATCCAAAAGAACATTTCTCTCATATTAAGAGTTTTTGAAGGAGAGAATAGAGAAAATATAGAAGAATAAATAATAAAAGATACAATAAACTTATCTTTGTGATTCCAAGGGGAAAAAGAGATTGCTTAAAAGTAAGGAGAACTACCCCACATCTGACTTCTTGGCTGTGATGTAGGTTGCTAGAAAACAAAGTCTCCAAGGTGCTAAAGAAAAACTATTTAGATCTTAGAGTTCTATGCTTAGCCAAACTATCATTCCAATGCAAGAACAAAAGGGAATTTCTCTTGCTCACATTTCTGAGGGTGGGTCAGTGCCTGCCCTACTACCACTATGAAGTGGAAAACAGAAAAGACAGAGGTAGGACAGAAAAACAATAAGTTCAGACGTGAGTGTTCTCTGTTCCCCTTTTACCTCTCACACCCCAATAAGTAGATGATTGTACTTGAGGAAGAAGAATGAGGGAAAAGTATTCCCCTAGGCATTAATACTGGATGGCCTCCTAAAGGGAAAGGTAACTTAGTAGAGGGATGGCAAGGTAGGAAGCTGAGGCTATATTTTAGCATGTATATGTATGTGTAGCCCAGAGACTGTCTCCCCTCAGGCATGTAGGAAATAGCGTGTAGGTTTGCACCTTCTCACGAGATATATTTCATCTGCTGTAACAGTAATTTATTGTTGTGTAACAAATTACCCCCAAAACCTAGTGTCTGAAAACAATAAACTTTTACTATCTCACAGTTTCTGTGGATCATAAATTTGGGTGTGGCTTTGCTGAGTGCTCTTTCTTAACGCCCCTCATAGGTATGTAATCAATGTGTCAGCAACAGCTGTGAGCTTACGAGAAGGCTCAGCTAGGCGATTATGTGCTTCCCAACTCCTTCACATGTTTGTTGGCAGAATTCAGTTTCTCATGGGCTGTTGGCCAGAGGCCTTCCTCAGTCCACTGCCATGTGGCCTCCCCAAAAGGAAGCTCAGCTCTTGAAAAATGACTTCCATCAGATTGGGCAAGTGAGAGAGCAACAAAGGACACAACTTAGTTTCTAAATAATCCAATTCTGAGAATATCCCATGCCATATTCTCACTAGAAACAAGTTGCTAGGTCTAGCCCACACTCAAGGAGAGGAGGTTACACAAATGTGAGAATACTGGAGGCAGATGTCAATCACTGGCAGCCATCTTACAGTCTGCCTACCACACTTGCTATTGTAAGCTTCTACCCCTAGGGAAATATAAGCATACAGAGAAAATAAGAACAATCTGAGGAGTTCAACAGAAGAGAAAGCCAACAAACTGAAGAGCTTATATCACAAGAAAAGCAATAGATCAGAGAAAACAAGGATTTAAAATAAACTTAATATCTTTAAATGACTAAGAGTAGACATTGGTAAATATGAAGCAGGAAACAAACATTTATAAAAATGATCAATTGGTTTGGAAAAATATGAGATTTGAAAGAATCCAATATATGGGATTTATATCAAAATGGATACAGCTGAAAATGAATGTATAGGCTTCACGAATTGATGGGCATACCTATCCAAATGGCATTATGGAATGACAGAAATGGAAAATATAAGAGAAGACTTGATAGGTTAAAAAAGTATTCATACTTGAATAATAGGAATCACAGGAGGAAAAATGTATAAATAGAAGGGAATAAGTGTTTGAAGAAACAATGAATAAGAATTTCCCTGAATTATTTCTAAAAATGTAATTCAAATGTTTCCTCAGTCCTCCTAGTGATCCATAAAACATTTAGAACTCTGTCATTAACTGAAACTAGCTAAAGAGAATTTTGTTCTTAGTAAACAAATGCTGGATAACATTATGATAACTGCCAGTAGAATACAAGATAATACATAACTTTAAGATTAGCATAAGAAGAGTTAATCTACCCAATGAAAGGCAGAAAATGAGAAAAAGATTGAAAATAGAAAACACAAAATAAAAGAAACATAGCACTCTTTAAATAACAGTAAATATGATGAATATAAACTTGTATCATTATGAAGAGCTGTGTAGCAATATTAAGTGAAAAGAATTGTGCATGCACCTTGTCACTAGCAGTCCTACTTCTTGGAATATATCCCAAATAAATTTTCACATTGAGTGACAGAGAAGCATGTGTAACAGTATGGTTTGTGGTTCTAAAGATATGGAAATATGTGGTGACTGTAATTTTAGCACAATGAATTAGATTCTTGGAACCAAAGAACTAGATTTTCCAAGAGCAACATGGATGTATCTTTACAAGGGAGTAGAATTTTTAAAAAAGTAGACCTAAAGAGTAATACCTATATTGATGCAAATTAAAAAGAACTCATGGATAAAAGTAGACATATACAACTACCTTATATAGCAGTCAGAAAATATAAGCTAGCAATACTTGAAGTATCATGTTGTCATGGTTATCTGTTGCTGAGTAGCAAACTACCCCCAAAGCTTAGTGACTTAAAACAACAATTTATTATCTCACAGTTTTGTGGGTTAGGGATTTGGGAAGGACCCCCCTGGATGATGCCTTTACTCAACATAGTATTAAATGGGGTCACTACCTGGTATTTAATAGTGGAAAGGTTGGTCTGCAGCACACAAGACAGCTTCACTCACATGCCTGGTGCCTTGGCAGAGATGGCTACAAGATTAGACCCAACTGGGGCTGTCAACTGGAATGCCTACATGTGACCTCCCCAGCATTGCCATTTCAGGTTAGGTAAACTTCTTACGTAAATGGTATTTCAGGACTCCCAGAGAGGACAATCTAAGGCAGTAGAAAATGCCAGTTTCTTAAGGCCCAGGTTCTGAAACACACACAGTGTCCGTTCTGCCATATTCTATTAGCCAAAGCTCTCACAGAGCCCACCCAGAACTGAGGTGTGGAACTTGCATCTATCTCTTTGTGGGAGAAGTGTCCATGAATTTGTGGCCACTTTTGATCTGCCACACATCAGCTAAGACACACAATGTTGATTAAGGAAGAGAGAAGGTCTGTATTACAAAAACTTCCCCAGCGTATGTGTGTTTCAATAGTACACATATGTCCAAGGCCACATATTAGATGCACTAGGGTGGAAGCCTATAAATATGAAGGAAAAATATTGAGGTTAGAGGACACAGAAGAAAATAAGATAATATAAAGCTAGAGGGGCTTGTATATATCAATTATAATACCAATTATAATATATTCTATGGATTTCAGAGCGTTCATGTGGAGGGAAAGAAAAAAATAAGAAAAAAAAGCATGGTAATTCCTTTCTTAAATCAGTTAGTGGACTATATCTTTGGACTCTGCCACTCTAGCACTCATTAATTTAATTGCATTTAAAATTATGTTCTTTTATAAATTTATTTATATACTTAAATTTGTTGTTATGAGAATTTTCCTTAGTATCTTTGAAGATAATGTGATCTCTCTTATCATATTCATTTTTCCTTTTGAAAATTTGAATCACTTAGAAGGCAGAGGAAGTGTGGGGGATGAATGTGTGTATATGTGTGTGAGAGCTGTGCATGAATGTGTGTATAGTGTGTGTTGGAGCTGTGGCAGTATTTATTATTTCTTCCTCCTTAATTGTAGACTTGGCATAAAAATTTGCCAAGACTTCTTCGGGGTGAGGCTCTACCAGCTGTTGAAAGACAAGAAAATCCTCCTATTTCCAATTTGATTTTCACATAATGTTTTGGCATTTGGCTACTAAATTCAATGCTTCTCACTTCCCTACCTCCAAAGTAGTAACTCTTGTATTTCAAAAATAAATTTTAAGGCTCCAAATGTTAAATGTGAAGAAGTTTATCAAGCAAGAAACATTAATTTCTATTGTTTGGATGTTGTTCATATCTAAGAAAAAAATCATAACTATATAGACCATCTTTAAGTATTTTAAATTTAACAGTGAACAACACAGTAAGTGAATATCTGAATAGAATTTGTTCATCAATAATTTATCAGTTATTTCTGACTCAGTCCCGTAAGCACCTGAAAATAAGGGAAATGAGATTGCTCAGAGTCAAGCAGTTAGAAACACATCAGGAGGATATGAAGACACTGCAAAGAAGAAAAAATGACTTATACATCTGCAAAATTTGACAATTATTGAAGACGTTAGCATAGTAAAAAGGACGTGTCAACTGGGAGCTGGTCAGGTACAAAAGCATAGAAAAAGGAGACTCTCAAAGGCACACATTAGCACATAATGAAAGAGAAACACAAAAATTAATGATGAATAGGACGTATTTAACACACATATACTTGACGACTAAAATCTATGACATACGGTTTAAAAATCTTAGTCATGGTTGGACGCAGTGGCTCATGTCTGTAATCTCAGCACTTTGGGAGGCCTAGGTGGGCGGATCACAAGGTCAAGAGATCAAGACCGTCATGGTCAGCATGGTGAAACTCCGTCTCTACTAACAATATAAAAATTAGCCGGACATGACTGGCGCGTGACTGTAGTCCCAGCTACGCGGGAAGCTGAGGCAGGAGAATCGCTTGAACCGGGAGGTGGAGGCTGCAGTGAGCCGAGATCGCCCATTGCACTCCAGCCTGGTAACACAGTGAGACTCCGTCTCAAAAACAAAAACAAACACAAAAACAAAAACAAACAAACAAAATCTTAATTATGTTTTAAGACAAAAATAATGAAATCATGGATGTTTAGAGTTAGGAAGAACTCCAAGGGCATCTCGTCTACCTTCTCCTTCATACATCACAATAATTTCTTTTCGGAAGTATCCAAAATATTTTTTTAGCACCTTCAATTTTTGCCTCATAAGTTAACCATTCCCCCCGGGATCCAAGGTACCAATGTGCCGTCAATTCTGTTAGTTAATTCTGGCCCACTGTAAAAGTAGCACACACAAAACCAATATATATTAACTAGTTAGATGAATTGTTTTCTAAAATAAATGGGACAATGGTTCATGTAAATAAATATTGAAAATGGGAATTATTTGCAGACACTAATCTAGAGTTCTGGATTTGGATAGCACCCCGGGGAGAATGGATGCATTCTCTACCGCTGACTCTAGATAATTTAGGGCTTCGTTCCCTGGGCTAATAGTGGTGGTAGTTACTTCAGACTGAGTATAGGAAGGCACTGGTGTTGATGAAAAGTGAAGGATTTATCACATCATAAAAAGCTATATCAGCCTACTTATCATTTGTTTGCCATTACTTTTGTGAGAAACATGGTGCTACTTGTTTTTCATAACTATCTCATCCAGTTTCTGTAATATGCCTTGGGGATATCTCAATTTTACAATTAGACAGCCTTGGAGATGTCGAGGAACTTGTCCATATTTGTCATATGGAACTTGAATTTGAACACAGTTCTACTGTTTCCAAATGTCAGGGAACACATTGGTTCTCCTGTCAGCATTCTCATTCTCAGGCTCCTATCACTAATGTTAGCCTCTCCCCTTATTCTCCACCTGCGTGCCTTCCCTACTCGCACAATCTCCTGCCTCTTTTCTTGTTATAAGGTCTATTACAATTCGTGTTAATTTTTTTAAGTCATGTATTCATTGTATATCCACTGTAAAAAAAAATTAGTAAATACAGAAAAACAAAAAACTGCCAATAAAGTAAAACAAAGAGAAATGCTTGAATCGTAATTCTACTACCCAGAAATAATCATTATTGGCATTTGCAATATTTATG
The DNA here is from genome assembly GCF_037993035.2 of Macaca fascicularis. Lineage (NCBI taxonomy): Eukaryota > Metazoa > Chordata > Mammalia > Primates > Cercopithecidae > Macaca > Macaca fascicularis. Next base: position 95,708,804 of record NC_088385.1, read on the forward strand.
TGACATGGAGTTACTCCTATTTTACTGAACATATTAATAAGGGATATTATATTATAAAACTGCTTTTTATCTTGCATTTTATCATCTTTCAATTTCTGCAGGCAGGCATCTTCATTATTATGCATATTTGGATTTTTAAAAGCTGTTACGTTAATTGAATTTTATATCAAGTGCCCCTTAATTTACTACTTTTAAAAATTATTTGTTTCTGAGTATAGAATATTTGCTCATTACAAAAAAATAATTAATTATAATAAATATAACATATCTCAATGAAAGGCTTGCTTACAGTTTGGTGAATATATATCTAATTCTTTATTCGTTTCTTTCAGGTGAAAGAGAAACCACAGCTTGGTGATAACTATACAAAGATATGAGGCAGAAGGATATAAAAAAACTTGGAGAATATGCCAGTATCCAGAATTCACTTAATTTTTATTCCAGCACAAAAAACAGAAGACTGGGAATTTTAGTTGGAGGGTAATGGGGAAGTGAAAATTCTGCTTTATTATAGATCTTATGATTGCTTTGATAGAATTTATCATTTTTTTTTAACCACTTATCTACCAAAATGATGGGACATTCTTAAAGCATGCCTTTAACTTATCTTCGTATCCTCTTTACGTAGTATATTTGGAAATAAATAAATAACAGTAGTAATTAATATTAATATGTAGCCATCTTCTTTCTTGAAAAATAAAATAATGGACACAAATATCACACAGTAAAAAAATGATCTGACTTCCAAGAATTAAAAATTTTTAAAACAGAGAGAGACACAAATACACATTCAAACACAGGGAAGAGTAAGCAACATGAGAATAATGCTTCAAAATATTCCTTCCCTAAGAAACACATATTCTCCAGAGAGAAGAAAAACAGTTCAATTGAGAAATGTTTTAAATCAAGCTATGCAAGAAGTCAGTGTTCTGATATTAAAAAATCTACAGAGGAGCCAGACTGAATTGGTTGACTTAGGCAGTCCTTTACTATCTTTAAATAAGATTTTAAAAAATTGAAAACTATCTAAATAAATACACCTCTTATTAAATGCAAAGCAATCTTTTCTGAGCCTTGAGTTTAACACAATCAAATAAGTCATTAAAGTTTTGTTCCATGTTTTGTGAAACCAAAATAGTACAACATCAACATTAATGAGAGCACTCTCCTTAGCAGAGAAGTTCAGGCATATTTATTTACTATGTATCAAGATGTTTATCCATAACAAACATTAATCTACTTATTTAGCTCATTAAGAAAAATATAATTTGATTTTTATCCTGCATACATTAAGATTGTTTCTCCCACTTATTTCAGATGATGAAAGATGTTTACTGGCTGGATGAACAAGATGAATTTTCCATTGTTATGCTTTATAGTTACAATTTTATGATTAGAGAAAGAAAAAGAAACACAAAAATACCCAAAACACTAGATCTTGCAGAACTCAAAGGGGAAACAGCAGAACTCTTCAAAGCCAGGAACAGAAAAATTTTAGAACAAAATGCTAAAATAAATTGTAAGCAATTTAAAAAGTATTGTAAATATTTACAAATTATTCATAAAATAGTGCTTTTTTGCTGGTAAGGAGAGTTACATTTAGCAGTTTTTTATTCCTCCTCTCTCTGATCTACATGACTACACATACCAAAGATACCTGCAGCTTGCAAAAAAACCTTTTATGAGTAGTTCTGCTTAAAATATTACTTCAAGTTGTACAAAATACAATTTTAAATTTGGAATACACAGTATTCTATGGAACAATGCTGTCATTAAATACTCTGAGAAAAAAAGGATTGCATGGTCAATTTTTCAGAAAATGCTACATGTATTTTACTCTTAGAGATTTACAATTGGATTTTTCTTATTAAGGTTTCAAAAAATCTGGCAGCAAAGATTCCCATAAATCTGGCAATAAAGACTTTGTATAACCTAACATTTTTCAAATTTGTTTAAACAGGAAGCCCTTTTTAAATTTAACATCTTGTAGAACTACTGTTTAAGGAAAAAATAATATATTTGAGAAAATGCTACTGTAGATCCATAACATTCACATCGATTACAACTCTAGACCTTTGAGAATTCCCAAATTTATAAAACCCAGAAATTAAACTAAGAAACAGATGTTTGGAGATTAACTAGGCTCGCTAAGTTACTTGCTTTTTCAAAACCAAGATCACAACCCATAAGATTCATTCATGCTAGATTCCCTCATTATGATATTTTTATTTCTACAGATGTTTATATCTCAACATATGGCAATAATATCTTTGTTCTCATTATAATTGACTATTATGGATTTTTTATGGTCACTGATAAGTAGTTGAAACACAAATGATAAATCTATGATGGTTAAAAATTCAAGATATAGTATAGTGTCTAAATAGCTCTATGACCTAGTTATTTAACATCTCCGTGACTCAGTTTCCACATCTACAATTTGGGATAATGGTAGTTCCTACCTTGTAGAGTTTTTATAATATGTAAATGGATTGATGCTTGTTAAGTTATTGGAACAGTCCCTGTCATAGAGTAAGCACTACTTAAGTGTTGCTAAATTAAATATACAATGTTTTCTCCATCAGTCTTATGCCATAACATAAATGTCATAGATTTGGATTTTGTTGACTGTGAATAGCCATCCTCTCTCCCCATGTGTTGTATGAAGATGGAAAGGAAAAGAAAGAGAGAAAGAAAGAATACTTGTTCTGCCTACTATAGCAAACACATCAATTGCTCCATATCCACAAATTTGAGAGAGTTTTTTATTTTTCACATTTGTTAAATTTGGTTTGTTTGTTTAAATGCAGGTTATCTTGGGACCACATACATCAGAAAGTAAAGTTGGAATTCTTAGGTGCCATTTAGATTACTAGAATCAGAATCAGAACGTATGAGGGTGTTGTTCAGAAATGTCTGCTTCTTCCAGACTGTTCAGGTTTACTCCATCAGTTTTCCCAAGTAACACAAATCTGAAAACAAGTGGCTTAACTAAGGAACCTTTCCTCTGGTCATGAGAAGTCTCAGATGGACAGTGTAGGGCTGGTAGGCAGAGCTACTCCATGTTATCTCAGGGCTGCAGTCTCTTTGCGTCTTTCTGCTCGACACTTCTGAGAGTGTGCTTGTTGCTATATGGTCACAGGGCATTGTTCTTCCTCTGGGCATCGTGTTTATATCACATGCAGGAAGAACAGAAGGCCAAAGCACAAAGGGCAAAAGGTTCAGTTCAGGTGAGCCTCCTCCTTTTTTAAGGAGTTTGCTGGGAAGCCTCACTATACAACTACCAATGATAATTCATTAACCAAGCCTGGGGCACATTGCCACTGTTCACCCTTATCTGTAAGGAAGGACAGGAATTGCCGTCTTGTAGCTGGGCACATTTGTATGCCCAACAAAACTGAAGTAGGCTCTTTGGCATACTCTATTTCAAGTTTTAAGAAACTTTGCTTGCTCAAGCCTCCACTCCTTTGTACAGTTCATTTGGATAAGACTGCCTTTTCCCGCTTAACTATTTCATGTGCTTCTACTCCTTCAACATTCAGTGCAAGTTATTTACTTATCTGAAAAGTATTCCCATCCGACCCTGGGCAGACTCAATCTCCTTCCCTTATTTCATATTGTATTACCCTATTATAGCATTATCATATGTATGACTCAGTAGGCAGATCACTTTGAAGGCCAATATAGATGGTTTATGTCTAGAGGCCAACTATAGCAGTGGACTCAGTCATTGCTTAATAAATGTTTATGGAATGAATGCATGAATAAATGAATATGTAAAAATTAGAATGAACAACTAAGCACATAAATGAAAAGTGGAACCATTACTCTTTTGGATAAAATAGTTATCCAAAAGGTAACTATGAGACTTAGACTCTGCTATTCATTTCTAATCATCACTTCAGAGAAATATCTGCCACAGATTTGGGAAACTATTATATTATGAAATTAAACAAAAGTAAGGAGGAAGATAGTACAGAAAATACTTGGTATACAAAAGTACGTGAGCTCCTCTGGTTGAGGACCCATATTTACTATTTCTGTTGCTTTATCCATGAAAGGCTTGGTTCAAAGCAGCTTTTTAATAAATACTGAATGAATATTGTATTAAAAAGAAAAGAGAGAGTACGAAAGAATTAGCAGGCTGTCTTTATCTGGTAAAATTCCAAGCAGTATACTATTAATGTCATGGTTGTGAGTAAATAATCTTAAGGTACAATAGATAAGTAATAAACTGTAGTAATAATTATTGCTCAGAATGATGTTATGTAGGAAGCTGGTATTTTTAACTTATTTTAAGATATGTGGGGTATCTGCGATGATCATTGATGCTTAAGCTTTGCATTTTTATAGCCATACATATAATATATGACTGTAGAATTGTAAGAAATAATTTTATAAATACATACTATTAGGATCTAATTATGAAAGCCAATGCCTTCACTCAGGAGTATATTTTGTGAGAATTTTTTTCCGTCAATGAAAAAGAAGAGGTATTCCATTGACTTTGTGTATAATCAAGATATTTATTTTTTAAATAACATTATGGTGTTAATTTGCGCTGTTAAATCTGGTTTGGGGCAGGAGGATGCTGGGACTTGGTCTCCTTGTAAGACAATTGCAATGAAAGGCTGGCTTTATGTGCAGGGAGGTTACGTTCTCTTTAAACACATCCAGGCCCCAGACCTGGGGACTCCAGCTCCTAGAGTGCCTAGTCCACTGCTAAACCAGGAAGAAGGAGTATAGATAGAGAAAAAAAAGCTTACTTTATTTTTCTTCTGTTCAGAGGTTAATAGAGAAAAGAAAATGGTAGTCAGAAGTAGAAAATCAAGGTTTCCTTTCTTTCTTGAATAGAAATCAAAGAAAAAGGCAGGTCCTAGAAGTTGAGGGAAACAGCAAGGCAATGTGACTTTCCCTGTAACCTACATAGGTATACTGGAACAGAGCCAGGTTGTGATGGCCTTGTAATGACATGGGATTGTGGCTCCCACTTTCCTCAGGTTTAAAACTTCTGACCCACCATGTATCACCATGTATCACAAGTTCCATGGATCACAGATGATGAATCAAGGACCAAGGTGACCAGGCAAGAAAGGCTGAGGGTAAACAGCCAGGCCAGTAAACCAAGTGGAGAACCCAGTAGACTCAGTTTCCAGCATTGGCCATGTGTGTTCACTGGGCCAAGAGGACCATGGAAGGGGACAAAGGAAGAGGCAGAGAATATCACATCCAAGTACTGCTATTTTATACCACCTATAAACCCCTCACCTCCCATCTCCTCTTTTAAGAGGACACTAGCTAATGAAGTATATCAGGTAACCAATCAAGAGACAGAACACTCATTCAGTGCACTGTTTACATTTTTGAATCACATTAAGTACACCAGTTTGAATCCTTAATCCCCCTCCCCGAATTAATCAGCAAGAGGGCTTCAGGAGGAATATTACTCATGGCCTCTGAAGATCTATGTTGTAGTGGGAATTACATTTGCATTACATTTGAATTAAATTCACCATCCCCTCCACCCTAAACATACAGGTTTACATAAGGCATCACATTCAAGCTTAAAGATAGAAACATATAAAAGCACAGGGAACAACACCAGATTTACATTTTACCAGGAATAATCCTGGTCAGGAAATTTTTGTATATGAATCCATTATGCATAAGAAAGAAAACTCTGTGGCCATCTGAGAATGATTCTGCTGAATTGGGTAAAGACTTTGAAGACTCAGAACAGTAATACCTCACATCTTGGAATGTATTTGTTTCACTTAGTAAGGGGAGGATACCATTACTTTATGATTTATAGGGTAGATACTTGTGAAATGAAAACAGATGCTTAATTTTTTTGTCTTCTTTTGCTTTTTAGAACTGGTCAAGGGCAAATTAGGCAGGAGTGGAATAAGAAGAGATTCAGGCATCTGTGATGTCAGCTACTGGGTAGGCTGAGGTGGGAAGACTGATTGAGTCTGGGAGGTGGAGGTCACAGTGAGCTGAAATTACCCCACTGCACTTCAGCGTGGGCAACAGAGCCACAGCCCGTCTCAAAAAAAGAGAAGAGATTTTGATGGGAAAGACACATCTCTCATCATATATTCAAAACACCTTTATGTGAATGACATATGACACCCCTATTCTGTCTCCTCAAGGAATTAACAATCTAGTTTAAAGAGAAATTGTTTAAGAAAATAAACCTGAAATCATGGTAGCAAAAGAAAACAGGAACTCAAAAGCTTAGTGGCTTGTCAAAGATTCAATGTAAGGTTATTAAGAAGTTCAAAGAAGGGTTCAGTATCAGGGAAGGCTCTAAAGATTATACAGTAACTAGATTAGGAAAAAATAAAATAAAAGGGCATGGTATAGATGTGGATAATCAGTACTTGCAAAAGCAATAATAAATAAATAAAAAGGAAGGAAGGAAGGAAGGAAGGAAGGAAGGAAGGAAGGAAGGAAGGAAGGAAGGAAGAGTATTTATGGAAAATCCTGAAAATCCAGTGCTGTAGTTGAGAACAGGACAAAATAACAACAGGTAGGTAGATGCAGATCAAGCTGGTCCTAAAGAGCCAGAAAGAAAAGTTTATTTATTTATTTATTTTTACTTTTTTTGAGACAGGGTCTCATTCTGTTGCCCAGGCTGGAGTGCAGTGGTGCAATCCTGGTTCACCACAGCTTTGACATCCTGAGCTCAAGCGATCCTCCCGCCTCAGCCTCTCAAGTAGCTGGGACTACAAGTACACACCACCATACCTGGCTAATTAAAAAAAAATTTTTTTTGTAAAGACAAGATCTCACTAGATTGCCCAGGCTAGTCTCAAACTTTTGGACTCAAGCAGTCCCCCCACCTTGGCCTCCCAACGTGCTGGGATTACCGGTGTGAGCCAAATGCGCCCAGCTGAAAAGTTCATTGTTTTAGGGAAAAATATAGAAGACCCATTGTAGGTTCTTTAACAAGAGAGTAACACTCAAAATAGAGTTTTAGGTACATTTTCCTGTGTCAGGATGAAATGAAAGGAGAGGGACGGATGACTGGCAAGAAAGAACAGAGGGTGCAATTGAACTCAGTGTGGGGACTGATACAGAAGCGATGAGAGAAAAAGGAGAAAAATTCAGATAATTTAAAAAAGGAATTGACAGGATACAATGACGGAGAAATCAAATAGTGTAACTGTTAGTCCTGTTTCCCTAGGATCATCCAATTTATATCTGTTGTCCCAGAAGAATTATTGATAACACTCCTTTCACTTGGATGATAAATTATTTAGTCATCTTATATGTATTGGAGAATACTTTCAGCTCAGGCAGCTGTGATGATGGAACTGCCTTGAAGTGCCTCCAACAAATATACAGAAGATAGGCATTCAGAATGAAGTAGAATTTCATTGTAGACCTGATTAGGGGGAAGAGTAGCAGGGTTTCAGTGTAAGTGCCCAACAGACAGTTGAAAAAAATGACAAGCAGATGAACATTCCAGAAACTGTGATTTTGCAGTCATCTGCATCTTTTGTAAAAGCCAGTTTGTACCAATCTCTACATTTTGATTCTGAATATGAGGCAATGAATCAAACAAGGGCATTGATGACATGCAGCACATTCTACCAAAGTCAGTATACCATCAGAAACCTGGAGAAGAAGTGGAAGACTACCATTCAGGGGAAATTTTCAATAAAGGTCCAACTGAAGGAGTCCGAAGCTTTCTTCAGCCTATCATTCCAGCCCATTTTCCACTATTCTCCCTCATAAATGTTTGATTATATCCAGATTGATATAGTCACTGCCTGGTATTACTGGTGGATTCCGCCTCCTCCTTGCCCTGGAGTCTTACTGTAACCTCCCTCCACGTCTCCCTCTCCCCTTCTGAAAACCCATCCCTTCCTTCTCCCTCTGCCCATTTCCACCTTCTACTTTAATGCCACTTAATTTCTCATTTCCCCATGAAGCCTTCTTGACCACACCAACACACATGCACTCTGTAGCCTATGACCTCATAGCATTTAATGTCTTTACTACTAATTAGATTTTAATTTAATCATACATTTGCACCTTGACATCCATTTTTTTGTGGTTTTATATGTCCTATAACTCCTTATTCAACCACTCGATTATTTAACTGTTAATGCACGTATTAGCTAATCTCCTTAAGGTTATATGCCCTTTGAAGGGGGGCTGCTATTTTTCTCTGTATCGTATAACTCTTGACTTGGTGCTAGTCCTTATTTCTCAAAAACAAAACAAAATATTTTAATGCTTTTTATTTATGAGTGAATTCAAATCCTATTACTATTGCATTTTCAGAATATTACTTTAACATTTATTATAAACTATGTCAATTGTATCCTTTTTCATACTAATAAGAATCACAACAATATCACGAAGTTATGGTGTTTGGAGACATTTAATACAACATATAAATTCCTTCACTTGTTTGGAAGACTTTTTTTAACTGGAAATATAATATTAGTAGTTTTTATATTAAACATCATACTTGCTTAATCTGCTCTTTAATGTCATATAATACAATGTAATTAAGTAAACAGAAAATATTCAGTTTCTAAATTTAGAGTTTGTATTTCACCAAATTAATAAGGATACCAATGAATTCACACACCCAAGGTGGCAACAGCACTGAGTCAGGGTGTTATTTCCTCCCCTATTCTTTGTGAACATATTGATGGTGGTTATCACTTAATCATCAGACAAATGCAAGATCTTTTGTCTGTCTCCGGAGTCTACTGCTGCAACAAATGAATTTACCACTAGCAGCCTCATAAGTTCTTACACAGAATAACACCTCTTTGTAATAACACAGGAAATGTGAAAAAGGATTGCTACCAGCTTTACAGAGAAATTCTGCTTTAAGGTGAACGTTTATAATGAATGAAATGGCAGGATTTGGACCACAGTATGTCTGACATGTGTGATTTAGAAATTTATTACAAAGGATTCCATTGAATTTTCAAAGGAACTTCTCAAATTCTGAATGTAGGTGTTTCTTGCATCATCTGTTTAATCTAAGCTTCAGAATATAGACGGTCATGGGAGTCAGCCAGTGTAGATAAATAAAGAAATTAAACTTCATAAGCTTCATCAACAGCAGCTTCCATAGGAGTAGGTGTAATTTACTGAACATCCATCCATCTTTACTTCCAGAAACATGAGTAATGTCCTTCGGTTTTTAATTTGCACTTAGTCTATATGTTAAAAAGCTTGTGTAAGTAGCTAGAAATTAAATGAGCAGACATGTATGCTTTAAATTCAAATAGTGGCATGGGAAAATATTTTTACTATAATAAATGCATCTCTGATGTCTGCAGGGGAAATTGAATAGTATTTTATTGACTAAGATCAAACAATCCCTAATTACCACCCAGAGGCACAAAGTAAAATTCCAGCAAGTAGAGGCAGCATTAGGTTGCATCACACAGGCAGGCACTATTCTGGTATATGCCCAGGCATTTCCTTGAGGAGTTAACATAAGGTTTACCAGAAAGTCCATCTCATCAAGGCATTGTATGGCGAGGTCTCAGTTGCTTTTCTCTGCCCTCTCTGAGTTTGTTTTTTGTTACAGTTGAGGTCTTCAATCAATCTCAAACAACTGGAAAACAGAAAACGAAAATAGGCAGGTCTGGTTAATTGAAAGGCATAGTTTTTTTTTCTTTCCAACTTTTTATGAAATATTTGTAAAATCTGTCAATCCATTATCTACATTCATAACTACAATATTACGACTACAAATGAATCTTTTTAGCATGATTCTTACGTTCTGAACATATAATCTATCAAAGTGACCTCATTCCCTGGTGGATTAAATATACAAGTCTTACTCCAAGACAGACGGGGCTTCCTTCAGGATCTGACTCTAGCCTACATTTCCTGTGACTCCTCACAGCAGGCTCTAAGCTCTAGCCTTATAAATTATCTTCATTTGCTGAGTATTTTGTGTCTTTCTCATCCTTGTGGCTTTTCCCATAGTCAGAGTGGTTTTTCAGACTACAAATTTCATGATTCCACTTCTCTCTCTTTTTCAATCCTACAATGCCTTCATTGATGTTGCCCCCAAAGTCTTCTATGAACTGGCCCCACTTGTCTCTCTAGTGCCAGCTTCAGTAACGTCCATCCCCATTGTTTATGTTCAACCCAAGATCATCTTTATATGCAGCAGATCACACCTCAGAGCATTAGACATGGCATGGCCTTTGCCTCTTTATATTCTTCGCTCTCAATATGAATAACGTGTGTCCTGGATTTAGTTGAAGCTTTGTCATTAAGTGACCAAAGAAAAAATGGTAAACTCTCTGAGATTTAGTTTCTTTATTTATAAAACAAGGAGGGGGTCAGTGATGATTTCTGAAATTTCTTCTTGGTACTTAAGAATTGTAATTAAAATAGAAAATGTAAAAAGTGTAAGATATAAGACCAATTCAAAATATGTGGTGAACTTAAGCTTTCACAAATAAATTTCTAATAGTACTTGGTTTAATTTTAAAATGCTTTTTCTCCTAAAAGAAAATTTGGAAATATATTAATTAGTTGGAATTTGAGGATTCACTAAACAAAAAAAATGTCAGATAGCAAAACTCCCTCAATTTAGTACAATTCATATACACTGAAATTCTGGACTAACCCCCTGGATTAAAAAAAATAATAAGGACTCCTAGTTTATAGTTTGGCATGTAAAAACTTAGAAGTTTCCACTCCTTCCTAACAACAAATAAGAGGCTGAAAAAAAATGAAAAATCAATAACCTTTCTTAGATTCATAGAGAAGTAAGGTTACAGGTCAAACTGCTACCCGAACACATATAGAGAATCACAACTTACCTGAGCAGAAACTAATGAAGAAAACCTAAAGTATAATTGATGAATTGCCAGAAGTTTCATGTGGATGGGTCTGAGAGCTAACGGCTTCTGGGGGACTCAGTCTTAGGAAAGACCTCATGCTTTTATGGGTTTTACTTCCTAGATCCTTATCAAGTTCTCACAGTGATTACAGGAGAAAAGATTCCTTTGTGCTTGTGACAGAGGAAAGGGAAGGAACTTTTTTGAAATATACCAGTACATTCTGTTCTTAATAAGTTCTGTCCCCAGGGGAAACCATTTAACTAGTTGCTGAAAATTAAAATTGCTAGAGTTTTATCAGAAACTAACTGACCTGGGGAAAGAGGTGTACCCAACCCTATCTGGTCTTCCATGTAGAAGAAGGAAAACACCCAACTTCAGCTCAGTCTAGTTATCTTGTCCCATCTGAGTTGAGGGGATGTGACTGAGAAGCATGTGTGAAGTTCACAGCCCAGAGACATAGGCTTAGTAAAGACTGAGACCTATTCATAAGATTACAAAACACTTATTTTCCCCCACACCTTACCACCACATTCATAAAGGCCTATTTATAGCAGTTTCTTTTACTCATGGCATCATGTTCAGCTATCAAGAAAAAATTACAAGGCATACTAAAGGCAAAAACTACAGTTTGCAGAGACAGACCAAGAATCAAAATCAGACTTAAGATATGGCAGGAATGTTGCAATTATCAGACTGAGAATTTAAAACCACTTTCATTAATATGTTAAGGGCTGTAGTGAATGAAGTAGACAGCATGCAAGAATAGATGGGCAATATAAGTAGAGAAATAGGGATTTTCTAAGGAAGAACCCCCAAAATGCTAGAGATCAACAAAAACAAAAACAAACAAACAAAAAACAACAACAGAAATGAATAATTCCTTCAATGGCTTTAGTAGACTGGACAAAGCTAAGGAAAGAGTCTCTGAGCTTGAGAACATGTCAACAGACATCTAACTGAAAAGCAAAGAGAACAAAGACTGGAAAAGAAAGAAAGGACATAATATCCAAAAACTGTAGAACAATTCCAGAAGCATAAATACACATAATGGGGATATCAGGAGGAGAATAAAGATAAAGAAAAACAGAGGAAATACTTGAAACAATAATGATTGAGGATTTCCCCCAAATTAATGTCTGACACTAAATCACAAATCCAGGAAGTACAGAGAACACTGGGCAGGATGAATGTGAAAAAATCTCTATACCTAGGCATATCATCTTCAAACTACAGAAAATCAAAGATAAAATTTTGAAAGAAGTTGGGGGGTTGGGTAGGGGTGGAACAACAACAACAACATGAGAAGACAGAGGTGAAAAATCTCACCTTATCTATAGAGGAGAAAAATAAGAATTTCATTTGCATCTGAATTCTCCCTAGAAACAAGAAAAGCAGGCCGGGTGTGGTGGCTGACAGCTGTAATCCCAGCACTTTGGGAGACCGAGGTGGGTAGATCACCTGATATCAGGAGTCCAAGACTAGCCTGGCCAACGTAGCAAAAACCCATGTCTACTAAAAAAATACAAAAAACAATTAGTTGGGCATGGTTGTGTGCACCTGTAATCCCAGCTACTCAGGAGGCTGAGACAGGAGAATCATTTGAACACAGGAGGTGGAGATTTCAGTGAGCCGAGATCACACCATTTCACTCCAGCCTGGGTGACAAGAGCAAAATTCCATCTCAAAAGAAAACAAAAAAGAAAGAAAGAAAAAAAGAAACAAGGAAAGCAAGAAGAGAGAACAGTGAAATATTTAAAGTTTTGAGAGATTAAAAACCCCACTGACCTATCGACCTATAATCTTATACCCTGTAAAACTGTCCTCTAAAAATGAGCGAGAAATGAAGACTTCCTCAGCAAAACAAAAATTAGAATTTGTTGTGCCTTACAAGAAATGTTTTAAAAAGCTCTTCAGCAAGAAGAAAAGTGATGTAGGTCACAAACTTGGATCTACATGAGGAAGAGCATTGGAGAAGGAATAAGTGAAGGTAAAATAAAAAAACCTCTTATTTTTCTCATACCTAATTGATCTAACAGATAACAGTTTATTAAAAATAACAATAGCATAATTGTATTCAATTGTATGTATACATGTGTCTCTGTGTGTGTGTTACACACACACATACAAGGATATATATATGAAGTATCTATATAAAGTGTGTGTGTGTATATATATATATACACACACACACTTATATATGCTTATATATAAGTGAAATAAATGACAGCAATGATACAAGAGACTTGAGGGAGGGCTTAGAACTATTTTGTCATTATAAGGTATTTATACTACCTGTGAAGTGGTATAGCATTATTTGAAAGTGCACTTGGAGTAATGGTGAAAGTACACTGTAAATTCTGAGATAACCACTAAAAATGTTTTGTTTTTGAAAAAGGTATAAGTGATATGTTAAGAAAGGAGAGAAAATAAAATTACATCAAATGCTCAGTTAAAACCACAAAAGGCAAAAATAAGTGGAGGACAAAAATGGAATCAAATAACAAACATAGAAAATAAAAACCAGTAACAAATATGGTAGATTCTAATAAAACTGTATTGATAATCACTTTGAATATTTATTGTCTAAATGCACCAATTAAAAGACAAAGATTGTCATAGTGGATAAAAAATTAAAACCCAACTATATGTTGTCTACAAGAAATCTACTTTAAATATAAAGAGATGTAGATTAAAAGTAAATGGATGAAGAAAATTATACCATTCTAATACTAACCAAATGAAAGTGGAAATTGATATATCAATTTCAGGCAGAGCAGGCTTCAGAGCAAGGAATGTCATCAGGGATAAAGAAGTGCATTACATGGGTAAGCACAGGCACAGAGTTAAAAAAAAATATCAGAAGGGCATTACATAATGACAAAAGGATTAATTCTTCAAGAAGACATAATTCTTAATTTGTATGTAACTAATAATAGAGAATCAAAATATATGAAGCAAAAACTGATAGAACTGCAATGAGAAATAGATGAATATACTATTATAGTTGGAGACTTCAATGCCCTCTGTCAGAAATGAACAGATTCAGCAGGCAGAAAATCAATATGGACATAGTTGAACTCCATAACATCACCAAACAATTGGACATAATGGACATCGATAGACTACTTTATGCAACATCAACAGAATACACGTTTTTCTCCACCTCACATGGAACACTGACCAAGACAGACCATGTTCTTGACAATAAAATACACCTTGACAAATTTTTAAAAACACAACACATACAATATCTGCTGTCAGGCAACAATGGAATTAAACTAGAGAGGAATAGTAGAAAGGTAGAAAGCTGAAAAATACCAAACTATGTGGAGATTAAGCAATATACTCATGGGTCCAAGAAAAAAAGCTCATGAGAAATTAAACTAAGTGAAATTTAAAACATGGCTTATTAAAACTTGTAGAATGCAGTAAATGCAGTGATTAGAGGGAATTTTATAGCACTAAATGTGTATAATAGAAAAAAAGAAATGTCTAAAATCAATTATAGATCAACCAGTTTACAACACTGAAAAAGAAAAAGCAAATAAAATACAAAGTAAGTAGAAAAAAAAAAAAGAAATAAAAGCTGGGACACAAATAAATGAAACTGAAAACAAAAAGTCAGTAGAGAAAATTAATGAAACTAATGAAAAGTTCAATCCATAAGCTTCTAGTCAGGGTAACTGGAAAAAAAAAGCAAAAGAGAGAGAACACAAGTTACTCATATCAGAAGGGAAAGAAAAGAAATTACTACAGCTCCCATGGATGTTAAAATGATAACAAAGGAATGCTATGGTCCCGGCTTGATGGCTTATGCCTGCAACCCCAGCCCTTTGGGAGGTCAAGGCAGGAGGATAAATTAAGACCAGGATTTGAGACTAACCTAGGCAAAATAGAACTTATCTCTAAAAAAATAATTTAATGAAATATCTGGGTATGGTGGTGCACACTTGAAATCCTAGCTACTCAGGTGACTGACGTGGGAAGATTCCTCGAGCCCAAGAGTTTGAGGCTGCAATGAGATACAATCATGCCACAGCACGTCAGTCTGAGCAACAGAGCAAGACACTCTTTGAAAAGTTTTAAAAAAGTTAAAAAGAAATACTACAAACAATTCTAATCTCACATGCTAGCCTAGGTGAAATGAACCCATGTCCTGAAAGACATAATCTGCCAAAACTCACACAAGAAAAAATAGACCATCTGAATAGACTCATATTTATTTAAAAAATTGAATCAATAGTTGATAACATTCCAAAACAAAAAGGATCAGGTGCAGATGGGTTCACCATGAATTTGACCAAACATTTAAGAAAGAAATCATGCTAATTTTCTGCAATGTTTTTTAGATGACAGAAAGTGAATGAATACTTTCTAATTCATTCTCTGAGGCCCAGCACTATCCTCATACAAAATCAGAAAGGCATTACAAGAAAAGAAAACTAGAAATCAATATCTCTAATTAACATAGATACAAAAATTCTCAACAAAATAGCAAATCAAGTCCAGCAATGTATAAAACAAAGTGTATCTCACTACCAAGGTGATTTATCACAGGTATATAAGGCTGGTTCAACTTCTGAAAATCAATCAATATAATTGATTCACATTAACAAGCTAAACAAGAAAAGTCACATGATTATATCAATAAATGCAAAGAAAGCATTTGACAAAACTCAACACTCATTCGTGTTAATAACTTTCAGTAAATTTGGTCTAAAGCAAAAATTCCTTAATCTATAAAGAATATTTACAAAAGCTCTACAACTAACATTACATTTGACAATGAGAAATTTGAGGTTTTCCACTAACATCAAAAGGAAAGCAAGAATGTCCCCTTTCACTACTACTTTTCAATATTTTACTGGAAGTGCTAGCTAATGTAACAAGGAAAGAAAAT
The DNA here is from genome assembly GCF_037993035.2 of Macaca fascicularis. Lineage (NCBI taxonomy): Eukaryota > Metazoa > Chordata > Mammalia > Primates > Cercopithecidae > Macaca > Macaca fascicularis. The sequence goes on from NC_088385.1 coordinate 95,724,545, forward strand.
GAAGTGTATACAGATTGGAAAGGAATAAGCAAAACTCTCTTTGTTTGCAACTGTCATGATCATCTGTATTAGTCTGTTCTCACACTGCTATGAAGACATACCTGAGAGTTGGTAATTTATGAAGAAAAGAGGTTTTATTGACACACAGTTCCATAGGCTGTACAGGTAACATTGCTGGGGAGGCCTCAGGAAACTTACAATTATGGTGCAAGGTGAAGGGGAAGCAAGCCCATCTTTCAATGGTGGAGAAGGAGAGAAAGAGAGGGTAGGAGGAAGTGATACACACTTTTGAATAACCAGATGTCATGAGAACTCACTCATGAGACAGGAGTAGGGAGATGGTGCTAAACTATTCAAAACTACTCCCATGATCCAATCACTTCCCACCAGGTTGCTCCCCTGACACTGGGGATTACAATTCAACATGGCCCCTCCCAAATCTCTGTAATTTTCTGTTTTAAAATCAATCATGACTTTCCAACAGTCCCACCGCATCTTAACTCATTCCAGCATTAACCCAAATGTCCAAGCCCAAAGTCCCAACTGAGACAAGGCTAGTCATTTCTGCCTATGAGTCTGTAAGATCAAAAACAAGTTAGTAACTTCCGAGATACAATGGGGTTACAGGCATTGGGTAAATGCTACCATTCCAAAAGGGAGAAATTGGCCAAACAAAAGGGACTACAGGCCCCATGCAAGTCCAAAACCCAGCAGAAAAGTCATTAAATCTTAAAGCTCTGAAATAATCTCCTTTGACTCCATGTCTCACAACCAGGTAGTGCTGGAACATCCCATGGCCCATCCCATGGTCTTGGGCAATTCTGCTCCTGTAACTCTGTAGGGTACAGCCCCTTCAGCTGCTTTCACAGGCTGGTGTTGACTGACAGTGGCTTTTCCAGGTGCATGGTGCAAGCTGTCAGTGGATCTATCATTCCGGAGGCTGGAGGATGATGGCCTTCTACTCACAGCTCCACTAGGCAGTGTTGCAGTGGGGACCTGTGTGGGGGTTCCAACGCCACAATTCTCCTCCACACTGCTAGTAGAGGTTCTCCATGAGGGCTGCACCTCTACAGCAGACTTCTGCCTGAACATCCTGGCATTTCCATATATCCTCTGAAATCTAGGTGGAGGTTACCAAAGCTTAACTCTTGTCTTCTGCACACCTGCAAGCCTGACACCATGTGGAGGCTGCCAAGGCTTAGGCTTGCAAACTCTGAAGCAGTGGCCTAAGCTGTACCTTGGCCCCTTTTAGCCACAGCTAGAGCCGGAGCAGCTGCGATGTAGGATGCCATGTCTCAAGGTTGCACAGAGCAGTGGGGACCCACAAAACCATTTTTTCCTCCTAGGCCTCTGGGCCTGTGATGGGAGGGGCTGCTGTGAATGTATCTGAAATGCCCTGGAGACATTTTCCCCATTATCTTAGCAGTTAACATTCAGCTCTTCTTTACTTATGCAAATTTCTGCAGCTTTTAATTTCTCCCCAGAAAATGGGTTTTTCTTTTCTACTGCATGGTCAGGTTGCAAATTTTTACATTTTTATGCTCTGCTTCCCTTTTAAATATGTTTCTGTTTCAGATCATTTCTTTCTTTATGTAAATGTGCATAGGCTTTTAGAAGCAATAGGTCCCATCTTGAACACAGTGCCTTAGAAATTTATTCTGCCAGATACTATAAACCATCTCTCTCAAGTTCAAAGTTCCACAGATCTCTAGAGCAGAGGCAAAATGCTGCCAGTCTCTTTGCTAAAGCATAGCAAGAGTGACTTTTACTCCAGTTCGCAACAAGTTTCTCATCTCCATCTGAGATCATCTAAGCCAGAACTTCGTTGTCCATATCACTATAAGCATTTTGGTTACAACCATTCAACAAGTCTCCAGGAAGTTCCAAACCTTCCTGTATCTTTCTTTCTTCTTCTGAGCCCTCCAAACTGTTCCAACCTCTGCCCATTACCCAGTTCCAAAGTTGCATCTACGTTTTCATGTATCTTTATAGCAATACCTCATTTCACACCAATTTTCTGTATTAGTTTGTTCTCACACTGCTGTAAAGACATACCTGATACTGGGTAATTCATGAAGAGGTTTAATTGACTCACAGTTCAACAGGCTGTATGGGTAGCATGGTTAGGGAGGCATCAGAAAACTTACAATCATTGCAGAAGGCACTGGGGAAGCAAGCAGATCTTACCATTGTTGAGCAGGAGAGAGAGGGACAAGGGATGTGCTACATACCTCTAAACAACCAGATCTAATGAGAATTCTGTCATGAGACAGCACTAGGGGGATGGTGCTAAACCATTAGAAACCACCCCCATTGATACAGTTTAGCTATGTGCCCACCCAAATCTCATCTTGAATTGTAATTCCCATAACCCCTATGTGTGGTGGGAGGCACCCAGTGGGAGGTAATTGAATCATGGGGGCAGTTTCCCCCATGCTATTCTCATGATAGTAAATAGTCACGAGATCTGATGGTTTTATAAGGAGCTTCACCGTTTGCTCATTTCTTATTCTTCTCCTTCCTGCTGCCATGAAGAAGGATTTATTTGCTTCTCCTTCCACCATGATTCTAAATTTCTTGTGGCCTCCCATCCCTGCAGAACTGTGGGTCAATTAAACCTCTTTCCTTTATATATTACCCAGTCTCCAGTATTTCTTCAGAGGAGAGTGAGAAGAAACTAGTACAGGAAATTCGTACTGCAGAGAGTAGGATGCTGCTGTAAAAGATACCCAAAAATGTGGAAGCAATTTTGGAACTGGGTAATATAGGCAGAGGTTGGAAGAGTTTGGGAGACTCAGAAGAGGACAGAAAAATGTGGGAAAGTTTGCAACCACCTAGAGACTTGTTGAATGGCTTTGACCAAATTGCTGATAGTGATATGGACAATGAAGTCCAGGCTGAGGTAGTCTCAGATGGAGATGAGAAACTGGTTAGGAACTGGAGTAAAGGTCACTGTTGCTATGCTTTAGCAAAGACTGGCATCCTTCCCCTCTGCCCTAGAGATCAGTGGAAATTTGAACTTGAGAGAGATGATGTATGTTATCTGGCAGAAAAAAATTCTAAGTGGCAAAACATTCAAGAGGAAGCAGAGCATAAAGGCTTGCAAAAATTGCAGACTGACGATGTGATGGAAAAGAAAAACCTGTTTTTTGGGGAAAAGTTGAAGTTAGCTGCAGAAATTGGCATAAGTAACAAGGAGCCAAATGTTAATCACCAAGACAACGGGGAAAATGTCCCCAGTTAAGTCAGAGACCTTCATGGCAGTCTCTCCCATCACAGGCCCAGAAGTCTAGGTGGGAAAAACTCACCCTGGGGCCCATAATAACTGCTCAGCATGTGAGTGACCCATCTTAAAAGCAGATCCTGCACACCTCAATTTAGTTGGAATTGGGTAGGGTAGGACCCAGCCCAAACTGCAGATTCATGAGAGAAATAAATGATTTTTATTGATTTAAGTCACTAAATTTTGGTATGAAGCAAAAGACAACTGGAGCATATTTAAATCAAGCAATACGTATAATGTACTTAATACAGTATGTGATATAAACTTTCTTACCTTAAGGTGGCTATTATATTAGGAATATTATAAAGTAGAGGTTAAGATCACAGATGTGGGAGTCAGACTGCTTGAGTTTGAATCCTAGATCTGCTACTTTTTTAGCTATGTAACATAAAGTAAGTTACTTAACCTCTCTATAATTCAGTCTCTCATTTTAAATGGAGATAATGATTGTATCCACTTCATAGGGTTGTGGTCAGAGTTAAATGAGTTGCAGTTCCCCAAATGGGTCATAATATTCATCATAACCAAGCCTTTGTAGTAGATGTTCCTGCACCTCACCACTCCTTCATTTAGGTCTCAGGTTAGCTAGTCCATTCTCTAAGGAATTTTGATCAGATATGCCTTTTCTTTTCTTTTCTTTTCTTTTTTCTTTTCTTTTCTTTTCTTTTTTTCTTTCATTTTCCTTCCTCCCTTCTTTTCTCCCTCCCTCTTTTCCTTCCTTCCTTCCTTCCTTCCTTCCTTCCTTCCTTCCTTCCTTCCTTTCTTTCTTTTCTTTCTTCTTTTTGTACATTCATGTATGCATGCACTTTCTTGAAGAAGACCTAAAGAAATGTTACTTATGACTCAACATCATACCAAGATTCTGAGAAATTACCCTTTCACGTTTAACATTCACGTTTGAGGATTAGGTGAATCTTTGGGAACTAGTCTGGCACATAATTAGAAAGGGCAGCCTGGGTGCAGTAGCTCATGTCTATAATCCCAGCACTTTGGGAGGCCTAGACAAGAGGGTCACTTGAACCCAGAAGTTCAAGACCAGCCTGGGCAACATAACAACATCTCTACAAAAAATAAAACACACTAGCTGGGCATGGTGGTGCACGCTTGTGGTCCCAGCTATTTGGGAGGCTGAGGCAAGAGGATCACTTAAGACCAGAAATTTGAGGCTACTGTGAGCTATTATCATGCCACTGCATTCCAGCCTGGACATCAGAGTGAGACCCTGTCTCAAACAAACAAACAAAAACTCAGAAAGGGCAAATTCCCTGCTGTCTTCAATGTCCCCTCTCCTTTCTGGTAACCAAAACTCTGCTATCGGCCTAAACTTGTTTCCCAGATTCTTTTTTCTCAAGACGGATTAACTCCTGAGGGCTTTGCAGATTCTTCATGGAAACAGATTTCTGGAGAATATACCCCAGCATTTCACTGAAAATCACTAACCTGGTCTAGATCTCAATAGATGCATCCTAAATTAAAGCTGGGATTGCCATTTTATTAACATAAGAAAAAAATCTTCCCTACGTATTCTGTGGACTCTGCATGTGTGTTTCTTTTGAGGTTGGGATGCTTTTTAATCTCTTACATTGTGATAATATCTATCCTTGCTTTTGAGCCAAGTTAAGTGCAGCTTCAAGTGCTGGAGGCATATAAGTCTGTGGTAAAATAAAGAAGACATGAAAAGAGAAGTTGGAGCAGAAGCTCACAAAGACATCAGGAAGAGGGAATAATATACTGCCCAGAATGGTTCCAGTAAAAGTCAGGAAATGATCCTCAAGTCAACATAAGTTTAGAGTTACTGACACTTGTAAGACTTTAATATTTAATATAACCCCTCCAGTTTGATCAAAAGTATCTTACATTTTCTGGCATTTGAGTAAAAATAATTTCTGGCTTCATTACATTTTAAAAATTCAGCTAAAAGTCATAAAGTAGCACAAAATTTGTAATGTAAATATTAAACAGCAGTACAGTGTTCAACACAATTCACTTTCATTCTCACCGTTATCCATGGCCATGAGTCCCTTCATTTTCATTCATTTATTTATTCACTAGATATTTATTGAGAAGTTACCTTGCACAAGTCAAAAGAAGAATCACAATTGACTCATAAGGGAAAAAGAACTGAAATACAGTGAAGGGAAACAGTAGATGAATATACAAGATATATTAGAGGAAAAATGTTTAATACAGTTGACTTAATGAAAATTTTTTATGCGCCCGGCACTATTCCAAACACTTTATTAACTATTTTGATCCTCACAGAGCCCCCAAGAGATGGACACTTTTATTGTCTCCATTATACAGCTGAGGAAATTAAGGTGAAGTCAAGTTTTATACTCACATTTTTAAAATACTTTTTCTGTTATTTGCTTTGGATGGTAGTTAAGGTAACTGTTTTGCTCCAAGAATATTTTTCCAGGGGAGGGGGCTTATAAGGAGCATATTGGGAAGATTAGATTTAAGCAGAGGTGAGCAACCTTTTTTTTTTGCAGAAAACCAGACAGTAAATATTTCAGTTTTGAGGGCTGAGTGGTCTCTGTCGTTTAGCTTTGCCATTGTAGTGCAAAAGCAGCTGTAGGCAATATGTAAACAAATGAGTGTGGGTGTGCTCTAAAAATATTCCACTTATGGTCATTGAAATTTAAATGTGTATTAATTTTTACATATCACAAAATATTCTTCTTTTGATTTTATTTCAACCTCTACTAAAGGTAAACGATTTTTAATTCACAGGTCATACAGGCAGAGAGTTGGATTTGTCTCATGAACTGTAGCTGGCCTCTGGTTTAGAAAATATACAATATGAGTCCCATTAAAGGATGAATGGGAGTTTTCCAGGCAGACAAAGACATTCCAAATGAAGAAAATAGCAGCTGGCACAGACATAAGTAGGTGAGCAGGCCTGACTGTTTTGAAGATCTATAAACGGCATCATTGTCACTAAGTGTTGGAGTGGGTGGAAGACACAGAGAAGAGAATGGAAGAATCTCTTGTGGGAATTTGACCTTTACTGTGTAGTCAGTGGGAAACCATTGTGGATTTCGTGGCATAATGAGGTTTGCATTTTTGAAAGTCTCTCTGGAAGCAAAGTGAAAAACTGATGCTACTAGTCCAAGGCAGAAGAAAAAGAAAACATTTAAACAATTTTGGTAGTACAGCAAAAGACCATATAGATGCAAGCTGCTCATCTCTTAGTTTCTGGGAATTTTCTGTTTTCTTCACACATACCATGTCCTTTCTTGACTCACAACCATTGTAGACGATATTCTTCCTTCTTGGAATTTTTTTTTTCTTCTTTTATATCACTTAACTCCTTTTCATCCTTGAGGTTTCAGTTTTATTGTCACTTCTCAGGAAAGCCTTCATGGACCCCACTTAGATCAGGATTCACAGCCTTTTGAGACACAAAAATAGGACTTGTACTTGTCTTTAGCTACAATCGCGTAACATTTGCTCAGGATCTGTCTCCTGTTCTAGACTGTAAGCCACCCGTCTGCCACTGTATCCCAGGGTCTTTCACAGTGCCTACTTCAGAGTACATGCTCAATGAATACTTGTAGTGACATGGGGTTGAAAGAAAGGATACTTACCAAGCAGCATTGACTTGAATTTTGTGATTTAATGGTTGAATAAGGTATAAAATAGGGCTAAGGATAATTCCTAGATTTGGGTGACAAAATAGTTGGTGGGACACACAGAGAGAATGCAGGATGGAAGTTAAATCTGAGGCACTTATGGAAATGTTGATTTTGAATTGCCTCTGGGACATCTGAGGAGACACGTTAAGAGATGTTTAGTCTCCTCCTCACTGGGCTAGGATGATAATTTTATATTTGATCCTGATTAAAACCTGATTCATCATAATTCAGTCCTAATTCAGACTTAGAAATGCATATCTTCATAATTTAACTTAAAATATTCATATAAAAATAAAATTTATTATTAGTAAACTCACAGTGAAACCATCAGCTACCAGATAGAAGCTTCGGATTGCAAGTAGATTCTTGTCTATCAGCTACCAGTTAGACATTGTGAAAGGCATATTATTAAACGATGATCTGTCAAAGATTTGTAGTTTTAAAAACAATATTGTTAGGCTGCAAAATTTACAAAATTATCAAACAAGTCGTTACTCAAATAAATAGTCTTTTTTTTTTTCTTTGTTCTGAGATGGAGTCTCGCTCTGTCACCCAGGCTGGAGTACAATGGTGCGATTGCAGATCACTGCAACCTCCTCCTCCCAGATTCAAGCAATTCTCACGCCTCAGCCTTCCAAGTTGCTAGGACTACAGGTACACACCACTAAGCCCAGCTAATGTTGTTTGTATTTTTAGAAGAGACAGGATTTCACCATGTTGGCCAGGCTGGTCTTGAACTCCTGGCCTCAGGTGATCCGCCTGCCTCAGTCTCCCAAAGTGCTGGGATTACAGACGTGAGCCACCCACACCTGGCCTTAATAGTCAATTATTTCTTATTGATTACAACTTTGTTTGAAGGTGGCAAGAGGTATAATGTTGCCACCAACAGTAAAGAAGGTACCGTATTCAGTTTCTCAGAATTTTCACTGAAGTTTCTAGGGATGTGTTGTTCTTAAAAATATTCCCAAATATTTCTGTATCTCTTTCTTTCCCTTTCTTTCTGTTTTTCTGTGGGGAGATGGATTGTCTAGAGAGCCTGCTTTTTTGTATTAAATGATGGGGAGAATTTTAAAACCCTCTTGGGAGTAGATTCTTTGTGCCATCTATGTGAAAAGACTTGATTATTCTGTTCACAAAATACCCAGTTAAAAATTGAATCAATAGTTGATAACATTCCAAAACAGAAAGGATCAGGTGCAGATGAGTTCCCCATGAATTTGACCAAATATTTAAGAGAGAAATTATATTAATTTTCAGCAATGATTTTTAGAAGACAGAAAAAGAATGAATACTTTCTAACTCAATCTATGAGACCCAACATTGTCCTCATACCAAAACCAGCAAAGATACTACAAGAAAACTAGAATCGATATCTCTAATTAACATAGATATAAACATTCTCAACAAAATTGCAAATCGAGTCCAGCAATGTATAAAACAATTGATATGCCACTACTAAGTTGACTTATCACAGGTATATAAGGCTGGTTCAACTTTTCAGAAAATCAATCAATATAATTGATTCACATTAACAAGCTAAAGAAGAAAAATCACATGATTATGTCAATAAATGCAAAGAAAGCATTTGACAAAACTCAACACTGATTCATGTTAATGACTTCCAGTAAATTTGCGACAACTCATGCCCTGTTGATTCTGGTTCCTGTTCCAAACTCCTCCCGTCTAATATATGCTAAGATTTAGAGTTCCCTTCCAAAAACTTCACTTCCATTATGTTATTCCCCTTGCTCCAAAAATTGGTAAAAAGATGCTTCAAAGGTCACATTTTCTCAACCTGGAGTTCAAGCCACCTTCGGTTATTTTTCTTTCCCTATTTTGTCTTGTTTCTTATGATTCTCCAACATGAATCTTCCCTGATCAGACTGGTGATCTCATCTTACTCCAACTTTCACCATTCTCTTTCCTGTCTTTGTTTGTTCTTCCCCTCTGTTTGGAATTCTCTTTTTGGCTAATTTAAAGCTCATCTTCGCTAAAGGCCAATTTAATTTGTATCCCTTCTTTGATGGCTTCATAGACAGATTAAATATACACTGCTCTCCCTTCTCCAAGTTGACCTAACTCATATGGAGTCCTGTTCCTGTAATAATAATGCTTTTCCTAGTTGGGGAAGTTTGACTAAGTCTCTCAGGTGATTTCATTTGATTCATGCAACAGTTCTTCCAATGTAGTAAAATAATCTGTAATATTAAGATTATGAAACTTGGAAATTTAATTTTAATTTCACCAAAGAATCAAAATTGGTAAGTAGTAGTTCCAGGTTTGACTCTCTATGAAATCCACAGTCTGCTATGTTGTAATGGAAGAAAGTTTCTTAATTTAGGCTTATGAGAGGTGAGAGTCTCATAAGAGATTTTCTTTTTTTCAGAGAGTCAATTTAATATGATGGGCTCTGGACTCAGAAGTCCAGCATTTGGATTGCTCTTTCCTAGGGGAGTGACCTTGGGGAAGTCATGGAGCTTTCTTTGATCCTTGTCTACTCACCTGAAAAATAAAAACTCAGATTGTGTCAAGGAAAAGGGAAAGAAGAATATATGATAACATTTTGACAATTGTGAAGCAGCAGCCATTATACAAGTATTGCAGTTGTTATTCAAAGAGGTATTGGGTAGAATTTCAGTGCAAATTAAAAGGTTAAAACTCCTACATAAAAGAAAGCTGAAGACCATAAGAAATTGTCAGCAGGAGCACTAACCAAAGAAAGTAATTTAGGTATTGACTGAGGTTTAGCAATGTGAAGAGCGATGAACTGGATGGAGTGAATGATTTAAAAAGTAAATGCTCATGGTCCATGCCCAAGAACATTTCTTTCCTAAGGCAAATACTGTATATGTATATTATGTATATGCAATTATGTATATGCATATTTGCAATATACATAATTAAAATGTTGTGTATTATATGTACATATAATTTGCTTAATTCTCTACATTTGACAGTTTTCAACTTTTGCTCTCGTAGAACTTGGTAGAGAATTGATTGTATTTTAACATATCTCCTTAAATAGGTGTCTTCCTCTATTCATCATTGTAGTCCTGGCATCTAACATAGAACCGTGCATGTCAGTAACTAATTTATGTGGAAAGAAGGGAGAGAGGGAGGGATGAAGGGAAGGAGGACATGAAGAAGGGTGGGAAGGAGGAGCAGCAGGAGGAAGAAAGAATCCAGTTTACTATGTGAATCCTTGAATTATCCTTGGAAATATTCTCAACTCGGGACAATTTTCAAATTCTAGAGTCACAGTGATTATCTGTCTATTGTATTCCACTTATAGCTATTATTCCCTTATCTTTTTTCTTGTGGCTTTTCTTCTAGTTCCTTTCTTTGTTCAGCCCATATCCTTGCTGATGCGTCATCTAAAATTACCATAATTTTTGTTTTTATTTTTATTTTATTTTATTTTTGAGACAAGACCTTGCTCTGCCACCCAGACTGAAGTGCAGTGGCATAGTCATGACTCACTGAAGCCTCCACCTCCCAGGCTCAATTGATCCTCCTGCCTTAGCCTCCAGAGCACCTGGGACTACAGGCATGTGCCACCACAGCCAGCTAATTTTTCTAGATATTGTAGACATGAGCTCTCAGTATGTTGCCCTGGCTGGTCTAGAACTCCTGTGCTCAAGCAATCCTCCCACCTCAGCCCCACAAACTGCTGGGATTACAAGTAGTAATCACAGTGAGCCACTGTTACTGGCTTAAGATTTTTATTTGATCAAAAGTCAAATAATGATATATTGAACAAATAAATCATAGAAACCACGAGAACACCATACTAGCAAGTAAAATTTCAAGATATGCTTCCCTGACTGAAGACTTTCAGTAAGGCTTGTCAGGAAACCCCTAAACATGTGGTCTAGTAAAAAAGCTGATTTGTGGAGTCAAAGAGTCTCAGTTTAGACAAGCCCTTTCCTATTTTCTAGATCTGTGGCTTTAGATATGTCATTCAGTGTCCATGAGTCTCAGTGTCTCATTATAAAGTGCTGGTAATATTTCCTACCAATAAGAGATTTTGGAGATTAGGAATGGTGTACATCAAACATTTAGCATAATACCTGGCTCTTGGGAGGAAATAAAAAAATATGTAAAATGCAAGACTTTTGGTCAAATGAATATTACAGATATTACAGGTAATAATTGCTTAGTAATTTAGAAGAGAGACATACAATTAGCTACTACCAGTGCCTGAGAATATGCTAAGAACAGTAAATATTAACCAATTGCTTGAATACTAGCTATTGAATGTATTCCCAAAACATATGAAATAAGTAATTGCTATGACTTCATAATGATATTTCTATTGGTCAGATTTTCACATCTGATTTATCCCACTGGGTGGGGGAGTGTACTAATCCATTCTCATGCTGTTAATAAAGACATACCCAAGATTGGGTAATTTATAGAAGAAAGAGGTTTAATTGACTCACAGTTCAGCATGGCTGGGGAACCCTCAGGAAACTTATAATCATGGTGGAAGAAAAAGCAAACATGTCCTTCTATACATGGTGGCAGGAGGGAGAAATGCTGAGCAAAGGATAAAGTCCCCTATAAAACCATCAAATCTTATGAGAACTCATTCACTATCACAAGAACAGCATGAGGGTAAGCTCCCCCATGATTAAATTACTTCCCCCCATGATTAAATTACTTCCCACCAGGTCCCTCCCATGACAAGTGGGGATTCTGGGAACTACACTTCAACATGAGATTTGGGTGGGGACACAGCCAAAGCATATCAGGAAGTGACATAAAACATGGCCAACCATACTATTAAACAAATAAACAAAAAACTAGTCTGAAGATCTTAGAAAAATGCTACAAACAATTAAACCTAATGAACATTAGCAACAGCAAGTTGTTGGGAAATTCTCTTATTATGTAGAACAAATTGGGCTATTGTAAAATGGCATAAGTTCTGTGATGGTTCAACCTTATAAGGCTTGAACGAAACCAAAAGGATGCCATGTATGGATCAGCTAAAGTACATGCATACTGGAAAGGAACATATGGATGAGGTGTTAAGGCAGCACTGCTCAACCTGTCCTCACATGAATTTCACTTAAGGTCGAAGGGCTAATAGTAGCCTTTCTCTTAGAAAATTCTCCCCAGCTCCCCAGAGAGAAAAACTCATATTTTCTATTTGCCTGTTTAGTGTGTATATTTATTTTACTACTGAATTCCTGAACACAGTCTGAAAGATAGTGATTCTGAGCTCATAATGAATTCTAGAAATTATCTTTTATTCGTAAAATTACTATCATGAAAACACTTTAAGGAATTCCTAAAGCATGTTCACTTATCATGCAGACAATGGGTTTATCTACTCTCTCGAATCTTGAAACTCTTATTTATCTTTTACAGCACTCATAAAGCCTGATGCTGTCCCTGTGTGAAAGTGTGCTTGTGCATGATTGTTTGCCTAGCATCTCTTCCACTTTTGTATGTCGGTTTTTTCTTAGCTCACTGGCTGTGGTCATTAAAATTTTCCCCTATCACCTCACAAGCTATAGGACAGCTGAGCTTAAAATCCTGATTTTAACTGGAAGCCTAAACCTTTCAGCACTCTTTTTGCTACTCTGAACAGGGCTGAATTACAGAAATGGAATAAAACTGATCTTATTGCATTTATTGACTGCACTTCTTAGTTAGGTGCAGAACCCTCCAAATCCAACCACAGAGAGTGAATGAGCAGAGCAGCATCCAAGCACATTTGTAAGAACCAGGGCTTAGGCCACCTGAAAGTATCTGATATCTCTCTTCAGTGAGTTTGCATAATTTCTTACAAACAGAGCTACTTCGAATCCCTTTCTGCTCTACAATGAGTACATATCAGGACAGATATTCCTTACTCAATGCCAGACCTTTTCGGAGACTTTAAGGGTTGAGCATGCTTACCTTGTTCATAGGACTGACGGCATCAAACGTTATTCGAAGATTGATTTGTATTTATGTAAGCTCTGGTGTGAAAACTTAAATATTTAAACCAATCCAAATGAAATTTTTTTCCCCTCAGGGCTATAATGCTTATGACCTGTAATGCCACATTGGGACATAAAGAATCTCTAGTCACTCTGTAAGCCTGGAATGTGTCCTTGATCATGTTGTTTTTCTAGAAGTCTCAAAGGTTTAGTTAAACTCTGTTAATTGGTTTGTAATTTCTACCTCCCTGCTCTTCCTTCCCTTTCTAACTTCCTCGTCTCAAATGACACTTGCACTGGTTAATAATCAGGAATGTTTGCGTTATAAAATGACTTCCAGTTTTTCGGTTTTTCTAACAAATGCTCTATTGTGTGTAGTGCTACTCTCATATATCTTTTAAGGTTTATGGGGAAAAGAAATGTTATATAGGAACTAAGAATTTTAGAAAGAGTGACAAACAATGAAACAAAGAAAAGAAAAAAGAAATATGAGAATCACCTACTTCAGTCACTTGCCTGAAAGTTTTATGAGAGGCCTTGTCAACCACACTAGAAATAAAGCAGTGGCCTATTGTCACTGTCAGTGGTCCGTGTGTCTGCCCTCTGTTGATGGCCAAGTCATGCAGATATAGGCAGATGACTTGTCCCAGCTCTATTACCACCTGAGAAGGTTGGCACTGTGATAGACTTTTGGGTGCCAGGGCTATAACATGAAGGAAAAATCATAGGAAACATTAAATTTGAAATCTAAATGCTTTCTAAGAATCCAAAGCATTTGCTGGTAACCATGAGTGTGATATGCCTTGGAACTAAAATAAAGCAAACAAATTGATAATAAAAACAGTGACCTTTTAACAATAATAGTAATAATGACAATAATGACACTGAGTAAAACTGGCAAGCTTACTCTTTGCTAGTCACTGAGCTCAGTGCTTTACACATTTTATGTCTTCTCTTTCAATCCTCACATCAACCTTATGAGATATTTCCATTTTGCAGATAAAGAAGCTGAAGAATTGAACTGCTAACTAATAGTAGTAATAGTAGTCACAGTGACAACAGTGATAATAACAAACATTGTTTTAAAGATTTTACATGTTACCCAATTTAATTCTCAATGACAAGCCAATTATATAGGTTATAGAATTAGAAACTACACACAAGAAAACTGAGGCATACAGAGGTTAATTTAATTTTCCAAGATTACTAAGCAAATACATGGTAGTGCTGGAATTTGGACTCAGGCATTTTGGCCTTAGGGTCAAGGTTACTAAGGATTATGCCCAAGGATAAAGTATAAGGTCACCAAGGTCACCAAGCATTATGGATCAAGGTCACCAAGCATCATGCTCTACCATCTCCCCAGAAGCAAAGTATAAATAAATGTAGATGGCGTACATCAAAACACAACTCACAACAGTTTCTTATTTACTCTATTTCAGTGATGGAACTCAGCTGATGTTAGGACAAATATGAAAGTATACTTCTGGTTGCTTAAGCTCTTCAAATATGCCATGTATGGATCAGCTAAAGAGACCAGCTTATCCTGATTTGTTCAGGACTTTCCCAGTTTTAGCACTGACTGTACCACCTCCCAGGAAACCTTTCAGTTCTGAATAAACTGAGAACGTTGGTAACAGAAGCGTGGAATATGAATATTGCTTAATTGATAACCCTAGTCCAACCCCAACGTTATTTCCAGTTGTACATTACCAAGAAGAGAATTGAGACATTTATTGTAGGAAGCCCAGCAAATATACCCTCTCCCTTTTTGGCACTTAGCAACTTTGCAACTTTCAATTACTCCAACATTCATGCCTAGGAAAGACTCAGTGAAACCGGATTGCGATTAAATAATTCATTGCTGCTAAGAAAGAAATCCACTTACATGTACCTTTCAGTTCTTCCTGATGGTTTTCCCTCTCTACCATACTCCAGCAAACTCAGCCCCCAGCTCATCTGGGCAGACAGGCCAGATCCTAAAGGCTGTGACCTTCACTAAGATTACAAGCTAAGAGTCAACAGGGTTTTCTGCCAAGGGACCTCTTATCTCTGGACAGCTTCAGAGAACAGCATCCCGAATTAAGTTTTTTGTGTTCCATGGGCATTTACAAAAATAATTCTTTCCAGTCTTTGAAACAGCCAGTCTTGCCAGCAAATGCTGGAAAACACAAACATTTAGTAGCACATCTGCATCTGGTAAATTTTGACAGAAAATAGAATAAATATATTTAGCAATATCAGTGACCATTCTTTAGCAAACAAAGCCTTGCTATCTTGAAAAAGAAAACTGAAACAATATGAAAATCCATATTATGTTAAAAGCAAATCCGACCTGCTCAGTAGAGTCACACATTCTCACACAGCATTTCTCGAGTGCCAATTATATGCTGCACACTAGTAGCGTGGAATAGTATAATTCAGTAAGACAAAATATAAAATAAAAAATACTAAAAAGACGGTGTTCAAAGTGCCATACAACAGATTACCTCTGACATGGAAGGCTTGGAGTCGGAAATGAGCGTGCCAAGCAGACTAGGAAGTGAAGAGCCTTCCAAGCCAGCAAAGTTATGTACAAAGGAAAGAAGCTTAGATGGGCTTAATGTTCTGGAGGAATCTCAAATCATTTTCTGTGGCTGGGGTATAGCATGAGAGACAGGGGCTGTAGGTAATACTAGAAAAACAAGTAGCTTTTAAAATTACTTTTGATAGCAGGTTTTCATATTTGTGTCAAGAATACAGTGGACACACAGTAATAATTTTATTAATGGTGATGCTAATTGGTAACATTTATTGAGCACAGACTATTTTCTAGGTGCTGTGCTATAAGCCTTACTTGGATTTTCTCGGGTTAGAATAATTAACCTATGACTATGAAAAATATGTTTTTTAAAACAAAAATGAAAATATTATTGAGAAGAGTGGCAATATTTATATTCTTGCAAATCTCTCTAATACATGTCTTAAATATAGCTGGCTCTAATATCTATGTCTGCCTTAAAAATGTGATGTTTTGCTTGAGGTTTATCTATTTGTCAGGTATCAGGCTATATGCTGGACAGCAGAAATATGATGATGAAGAAACAGATATGATCCCTCTGTTCATGGAGCCTGCAGTCTACTGAAAGATGAAGTCCATCAACCACAATTGTACCAATAACTTCTTAACTGTTACTGCAATA
This sequence comes from Macaca fascicularis, assembly GCF_037993035.2. Classification (NCBI taxonomy): domain Eukaryota; kingdom Metazoa; phylum Chordata; class Mammalia; order Primates; family Cercopithecidae; genus Macaca; species Macaca fascicularis. Next base: position 95,740,581 of record NC_088385.1, read on the forward strand.
ACAGCTAGAAAGGAAAAGTAGAGTGTGCAGTCAGAATGTCTGACCAACGGGAAATGATCTAGGATGAGGAATCTGGAACTGGGTGATTTGCAGATATAAATACAATACAAACTTCAGAAAAAAGGAAACACATATCTTCATATTTTAATTTAAAATATTAATTATAAAACAAAATTTATGATTAGTAAACTCACATTGAAACCATCAGCTACCTGACAGAAGCTTTGGATTTCAACTAGATTCTGGGCTATCAGCTAGCAATTACACATTGTGAAAGGCAAATTCTTAAACCACGACATGTCAAAGATTTGCGGTTTTAAAAGCAATACAATCAGGCTGCAAAATTTACAAAATTGTTTAGTTTTGTATTACTTCCTTTATATGTCCCCAAAAAGCAAGATTTGGAAATTTTTTCATGTTAATTATTGCAGTCATGGGAGAAAATTTTTTAAATTACACACATTTTTAGCTTCTTAAATTTACATTAGATTTTTTCAAGTGGACTGAAGTTTATTAGCATATTCTCTTTTGGGGATCAAATGTTCTGTTTTCTGAGTAGCAACAGTGACAATAAAAGGGGTATGCTGAGATTTTGGAAATGTCAACACTCCTTCTGGATTCTGAACCAGGAGCCAGAGATAAATGAGCAACTCTATAATGTTAGACTGGTGAGCACAAAGCAAACAGATGAGTTAAAATGTGCCTCTGTTGCTTCCACTCTCAAATCCAGGCCTAGAAGTCTTTAGACTTTCAGAGCTTAACTATCGTCCTATTGACCACATGGAAAACCCCAGCCTGCCTCTGTAGAGCAAGGAGCAGAGCAGAATGAGGGAGGTCTAGGTAGAGGAAGATCTTGAGAAGCCAGACAGGGTCTGGGCCTTGCAAGCAAGGTCTGGGGCCCTTTTTATACTCTCACCAGTGGATATGTTTCTCATCCTCCTCCTCTTCCTCTTCCTCCCATAGAAAGAGGCTAGTGGACAACGAGAGAAAGGACTGAGGGAGGAAGGTAGGAAAAGGAAGAAAACATTTGCTCTCTACAAATAAGATGAAAATTAAAATCAGGGTCTAGGAATAAATAGGAATAGGAATAGTTTAACTTTCTTACTTTCTCTGTGGCTAACAATTTAGAAGCAGAAGAATACAAAGGAAGCTCTCCAAAGAACTGAACTTTTCTGAAACACAGTTTCCTTATGTATACAATTGGGGTGGAGGGTGGTTAAAGTAATATTAGCTCAAAACCAAACAAATCAATTGAGAGAATACATGCATATACACTATTCAAACAAATCATTACCTAAATAAGTAAATAAGTATTCTTTTTTTTTTTTTTTTTTTTTTTTGGAGACAGTCTCGCTCTGTCACCCAGGCTGGAGCTCAATGGTGCAATCTTGGATCACTGCAACCTCCTCCTCCTGTGTTCAAGCAATTCTCATGCTCCAGTCTCTGGAGTAGCTAGAACTACAGGCACATGCCACTAAGCCCAGCTAATGTTTTTTATATTTTTAGTAGATACAGGGTTTCGCCATGTTGGCCAGGCTGGTCTTGAACTCCTGGCCTCAGGTGATCCGCCTGCCTCAGCCTCCCAAAGTGCTAGGATTACAGGTGTGAGCCACCACACCTAGCCTTAATAATCAATTATTTCTTATTGATTACAACTTTGATTGAAGGTGGCAAGAGGAACAATGTTGCCATCAACAGTAAAGAATGCACCGTATTCCGTTTCTCAGAATTTTCACTAAAGTTTTTAGGGATGAGAAGTTCTTTAAAATATTCCCAAATATCTCTGTATGTATCTCTCTCTTTCCCTTTCTTTCTGTTTTTCTGTGGAGATATGGATTTTCTGGAGAGCCTGCTTTTTTGTATTAAATGATGGGTAGAATTTTAAAACTCCCTTGGGAGTGGATTCTTTGTGCCATCTACGTGAAAAGACTTTATTGCTCTGTTCACAAAATCCCCAATTAAAACCTGATTCATCATAATTCAGCGCTATCATCAGATTTAGAAATGCATGAAGTAATCTATGTACTTGCAATTTAGGGCTTAACGAAATTACTAATAGAACTCTGAATTGAGGACTTTTTACAATCCAACTAATTTGTTATACCCCAGATATCACTACAAGGATTGCATATATTATATAAAGTAAACTCCAGTTTGAGGTTCTCAGGTAATTATTTTAATAAGTGCCATAGTTTCCACATACACACACACACAGATAAAATTAGCTGCTCATCATTATTTTAGACTTATATTTTTATGGTTTTAAAAAAATTGTGGTTTTCTTTAAAATATAACCATATGACTTTAATGCACTACCAGTTTATTAAAACTTTTTCACAATTTCCTTAGTGTATTTTAATTGCATTTAAGACACCCTAACGCACTGCCTTTTTTTCTTCCCTTATTTTTTTCTTTTCTCTTCACTTTTCTGAATCTTAGACTATACATTTTCCTCAAACACATTTTTGGCAAGAGTGTGTTAAATATTTTAAATAATAGAAAAAACAATGAGCCTATGAAGAGATCAAAAGTCAGTGTAGGTCTGGGTTAATTGGGGATGAATTTCCCCATTTTGCCTCAAATACATACTCTCTTTTGATTTTTATTTCCATGGATATCAAAGAGACTATTTATAAATGTCCATATAGTGCATCCATCCTCAAGAAGAAAAACTGCTCATTTTTTCAATTTTTTTTTTTTTTTTTTTTTTTTGAGACAGCGTCCCACTTTGTCACCCAGACTGGAGTTCAGTGGTGCAGTATTGGCTCAATGCAGCCTCAACATCCCAGGTAAAAGTCATCCTCCTGCCTCAGCCCCCCAAGTAGCTGGAACTACAGGCATGCACCACCATGAGCAGCTAATTTTTGTATTTTTAGTAGAGACAGGGTTTTGAAATCACGAGCTCAAGCAATCTGCTCTCCTTGGCCTCCCAAAGTGCAAGGATTACAGGTGTGAGCCTTGGTATCTGGCTGGCTCATTTTTCAGTTTTAATTATTGATCTTAGAGCCCATTGCATCATTGATTCACCTGCTGTATATCTGCAGAGATTAGGTAGAATTTCTGCCGCAAAATATTTGTTTAGTGATTTACTGTGTAAAACAGAGGTTTCATATAGTCTAAAGCTGTGTTGGTTGGGGAATTCTACTTTTTGATCTACTCAGAAAATCTTTCTATCTCAATTACCAATATAATTGAATTTCAGCATATATAGCACCAATTAGTGCATTCAATATGGTCATACTGCTTTCTTCCATCCCTTCCTTCCAATTCCCTTCCGTCTGCATATCAGAGACAGGCAGATTATTTCCAGATTCTTGTGTATCACAGCTGTGTTAAAAGGCCTCAGCAAATAACAAGTTTGGATATTTTGGCTCCACAGTTTATGTTTTGCTATCATTGTTGTGCTCCAAACACAATTTGGGCAATAGTTCTGCCAAATTCCTTGTGGGGGTTGGGGGGAGGGCCTCTCTGTTTGTTTGTTTTAATTAATGAATTTAAAAACCTCTTAGTAATATTAAGTCTAATTCTCAAACATGTTTGTGAAAAGATTGTTTACAGATGTTAAAGGATCTAGTGTACTGATGTCATCTAGCAAATATTACAACAGAGCAGCATGGCATGCTTATGTGATTTAAATTCAATTATACATATGTAGGAGACAGACAGAAAGAGGTATCATTTGATTTTGTCCTCTGTCCTCAGGATTAATTTATGGCTGTGAGTGAACATGAAATGAAAAACGTGAATCTGTTGTTTCCCAAGTTATCTAAGTTCTCAACTGCCTAAGTGAGAGTATCTTGCTACGGTGAGTGTGATCTTCATTCATAAATATGCAGTACATATTTTTTTTTTTTTACAGTATGGTCCTTAAGTGCCTTCCATGCAAGCCAGCTATCACCTGGTGCTTAACTAAAGAAACAGAGCTCTATTCTAAGACTGGAGGAACAATTGTATTGAACTTATAAAAAGACAGTACCATACTGTATTTGAAGGTCATTTTCAAGGGCATTATTTATTCCATTTTAATTAAACTTAAATTTGTTTGTAAATACAGGGTTGCATTCTACAACCTGGACTACAGTTGGCACTATCATGGCTCACTGCCGACTGGACTTCCTGGGCTCAAGCAATCCTTCTGCCTTGGGCTTCTGAGTAGCTGGGACTAGAAGTACACCACCACACCGAGAAACTTTTTGTGTATGTATGTGTAGAGATGAGATCTTGCTTTGTTGCCCAGGCTGGTCTCAAATTTCTGGCCTCAAGTGATTCTCCTACTGCAGCTTCCCAAAATGCTAGCATTACACCACATTCGATCCTTTATTTTTATTTTAAGTACTGAGATTAAAATTTATTCCCATGTGAGATGCTACTATGCTATAAATCCATCAATTAGCAGTCTAAGCCATAATTTATCTTAGTATAATCTGCAGTTTTGTGATATAGATTAGAAAAAAATTACAGTGGAATGGGGATAAAAGGGCAAAAAAGTCCAGGACCAGACAGATTCATGGCCGAATTCTACCAGAGATACAAAGAGGAGCTGGAACCATTCCTTCTGAAACTATTCCAAACAATAGAAAAAGAGGGAATCCTCCCTAACTCATTTTATGAGGCCAGTATCATCATGATATCAAAATGTGACAAACACAACAAAAAAAGATAATTTCAGGCCAATATCCTTGATGAACATTGATGTGAAAATCCTCAATAAAATACTGGCAAACCAAATCCAGCAGCACATCAAAAAGCTTATCCAGCCTGATCAAGTCAGCTTCATCCCTAAGATGCAAGACTGGTTCAACATATGGAAATCAATAAATATACTCCAACACATAAACAGAACCAATGACAAAAACCACATGATTATCTCAATAAATGCAGAAAAGGCCTTTGATACAATTCAACACACCTTTATGCTAAAGACCCTCAACAAATTAGGAATTGATGGAATGTATCTCAAAATAAGAGTTATTTATGGCAAACCCACAGTCAATATCATACTGAATGGGCAAAAAATGGAAGCATTCCCTTTGAAAACCAGCACAAGACAAGGATGCCCTCTCTCACCACTCCTATTCAACATAGTATTGGAATTTCTGTCTAGGGCAATCAGGCAAGAGAAAGAAATAAAGTGTATTCAAATAGGAAGAGAGGAAGTCAAATTGTATCTGTTTGCAGATGGTATGATTGTATATCTAGAAAACCACATCATCTCAGCCCAAAATCTCTTTAAGCTGATATGCAACTTCAGGAATATCTCAGGATACAAAATCAATGTGCAAAAACCACAAGCATTCCTATACAACAATAATAGACAAACAGAGGGCCAAATCATGAGCAAAGTCCCATTCACAATTGCTACAAAGAGAATAAAATACCTGGGAATACAACTTACAAGGGATGTGAAGGACCTCTTCAAGGAGAACTACAAACAACTGCCCAATGAAATAAAAGAGGACACAAACAAATGGAAGAACATTCCATGCTCATGGATAGGAAGAATCAATATTGTGAAAATGGCCATACTGCCCAAGGTAATTTATAGATTCAATGCCATCCCCATTAAGCTACCAATGACTTTCTTCACAGAATTGGAAAAAACTACTTTAAACATTCTATGTTCATGGATAGGAAGAATTAATATCATGAAAATGGCCATACTACCCAAAGTAATTTATAGTTTCAATGCTATCCCCATCAAGCTGTCATTGACTTTCTTCACAGAACTAGAAAAAACTACTTTCAGTTTCATATGGTACCAAAAAAGAGCCCTCATAGCCAGGACAATCCTAAGCAGAAAGAATAAAGCTGGAGACATCATGCCATCATGCTACCTGATTTCAAACTGTACTATAAAGCTACAGTAACCAAAACAGCATGGTACTGGTACCAAAATAAATATACAGACCAATGGAACAGAACAGAGGCCTCAGAAATAACGCCACACATCTACAACCATCTGATCTTTCATAGACCTGAGAAAAACAAGCAATGGGGAAAGGATTCCCTTTTTAATAAATGGTGTTGGGAAAACCTACCAGCCATATGCAGAAAACTGAAACTGTACCCCTTCCTTACACCTTATACAAAAATTAATTCAAGATGGATTAAAGACTTAAATGTAAGACCTAAAACCATAAAAGCCCTAGGAGAAAGCCTAGGTAATACCATTCAGGACATAGGCATGGGCAAAGACTTCATCACTAAAACATCAAACGCAATGGCAACAAGGCCAAAATTGACAAATGGGATCTAATTAACTAAAGAGCTTCTCACAGCAAAAGAAACTATCAGCAGAGTGAACAGGTAACCTACAGAATGGGAGAAAATTTTTACAACCTATGCATCTGACAAAGGGCTAAAACCCAGAATCTACAAAGAACTTAAACAAATTTACAAGAAAAAAATCAAACAACCCCATCAAAAAGTGGGCAAACGATATGAACAGACATTTCTCAAAAGAAGACATTTATGCAGTCAACAAACAGAAAAAAAGCTCATCACCACTGGTCATTAGGGAACTGCAAATCAAAACCACAATGAGATACCATCTCACGCCATTTAGAATGGTGATCATTAAAAAGTCAGGAAACAACAGATGCTGGAGAGGAAGTGGAGAAATAGGAACACTTTTACATTGTTGGTGGGAGTGTAAATTAGTTCAACCATTGTGGAAAACAGTGTGGTGATTCCTCAAGGATTTAGAACCAGAAATAACATTTGACCCAGCAATCCCATTACTGGGTATATACCCAAAGGATTATAAATCATTCTACTATAAAGATACATGCACACATATGTTTATTGCAGCACTGTTCACAATAGCAAAGACTTGGAACCAACCCAAATGCCCATCAATGATAGACTGGATAAAGAAAATGTGTCACATATACACCATGGAATACTGTGGAGCCATAAAGAAGGATGAGTTCATTTCCTTTGCAGGGACATGGACGAAGTTGGAAACCATCATTCTCAGCAAACTAACACAAGAACAGGAAACCAAACTCTGCATGTTCTCACTCATAAGTGGGAGGTGAAAAGTGAGAACACATGGATACAGGGAGAGGAACATCACACACTGGAGCCTGTCGGGGGTTGGGAGGCTAGGGGAGGGACAGCATTAGGAGAAATACCTAATGTAGATGATGGGTTGATGGGTGCAGCCAACCACCATAGCACGTGTATACCTGTGTAACAAACCTGTACATTCTGCACATGTATTCCAGAACCTAAAGTACAATAAAAATAAAAATAAAAGCAATTAATGTGATAACTATTTTAGTCTTGACTACATCTTTTGTTGTTGTTATCGTGAGGAATAGTGAGAGTTGGTCTTATCTGCTTCACTGTTAGACACCAGGCTTGCATGGCAAGAGTGCAGAGGCAGTGTTCAAAGGGACAAAAGGACAAAAGGAGGTCCAGTCACCACTTATTCATCAGCTGCAACTGTGGATCTAACCAGCATCCTGGTGCTCATTCTTCTTCACAATCAAAATAGTTGTCTATACCCTCAGCCTCCACCACTTCATCAATGTTTCATTCGTAGCATTCCATTATGTCTTCATAACGGAAGTCAGGACCACAGTCCTGAGACTTCTTTACCAAGGTCACAGATCATCATTTTGTTGCTAAAGTAAGTGAATATTTTACATTCTTTCCCCAGTTAACCTAGAACCATCATTAGCTATAATAAATATTTCCTTTTTATTGAATATACTCTCCTGTTGTTTTTTTTTTTCAATCATCTTAATTTCCTATTACCTTCTTGGCCTTTTTTCTTAGTTTTTCAACTCTCGTCTTATGTATGTATAGGTTACATGCCTGCAAGGGACATTTTCATACCTTCAATCTCACCACAGAGGTTGAATTAGAAATCTCCATCTGACCCAAACCTGGTCAATTAAACTATTCCAGGATTTATGTTGGTAGCAGCCATCAATGAAGAATTATGTCTTTTCTGCTGGCAGTGAGAATAATGTTAGCACCATACTGCTGGGGTTCAGAAAAATGAGACCACCTCAGTGAAAAGTAGACGAAGACTCAGTCCCGATGAATTCACTAAGTCCCTGTATATAGGTGGATCTGAAGCCTGAAGTATACTTCTGCATTTTTTCATAACATGAACCAGTACATTTTCTTGATTGTTTGAGGGAGGTTTTATTTCATTTGCAAATGAAAGTGTCTTTGATGATAGAATACCTCCCTCCCACCTACCCAGCCATCCTCACATATGTGCTCATATACGTATCTCCACACCCCTCACCCTTTGGGGTTTTATTTCATTTGCAAATAAAAGAGTCTTTGATGATAGAATACTTCCCTCCCACCTACTCACCCATTCCCACATATGTGCTTATATATGTATCTCCACACCCCTCACCCTTTGTTTGGACTGCAGGCTCCGTAGAAATAATTTTCTCTTAGAGATCTTAGTTTAGATGTCCACTAGCATCACACATTAAACATGTCCGCTTTTTATTCACCCAATTTCCCAACTCAAAACTTGAGCACGATCTTTGACTCTTTCCTCTCCTTAGCCCACCCTCATATCCACATCAATCATCCAATCCTATTAATCTACTCCTAGATTGCTCCTTGTGCCAACTAATTGTCTTCATTCTCACTGCCCAATAGAGGGTACACCACTATTTCTTCACTGGATTACTCTTTCAGTGCAACTGCCTTCAGGCTATCCTTTGTGTTAGAGCCATAGTCATTTGTCCAAAGTACAAATCTCGCTATCGCATTCTGTTTAAGACTTTATATGCTTCCCCACAGGCCACAGAGAACCATGAACCCAAATTCTCTAATGTGGCTCAGAGGTTTTTTTATCATCTGCTGTCTCCTCACCTCTAACCTTAAATTCTGTTATTGCCTCCACCTACACAATCATCTTACACACATCATGCTACTTTTAGTCCCTTAAATGGGCCATGCTTTCTCTGTCCTCGGAGACTGTTATGCTATTTCCTCTGCTTTAGAATACTTTTCTCCACTGCTACACCTGCTGGGATTCTACACATCCATAGGAAAATTTCTTCTCCCTGAGTTTTCACTCTTGTAGGACAACTTCCATGACTGAATTGTGCCAAGACCAGCTCGGTCAGGGAGACCCTAATGCAGTGGCACTAGAGGAATTAAAGACACACACAGAGAAATATAGAGGTGTAAAGTGGGAAATCAGGGGTCTCACAGCCTTCAGAGCTGAGAGCCCCGAACAAAGATTTACCCACGTATTTATTAACAGCAAGCCAGTCATTAGCATTGCTTCTATAGATATTAAATTAACTAAAAGTATCCCTTATGGGAAATGGAGGGATGGGCCAAAATGAATAGTTGGGTTGGGCTAGTTATCTGCAGCAGAAGCATGTCCGTAAGGCACAGATGGCTCATGCTGTCGTTTGTGGTTTAAGAACGCCTTTAAGCGGTTTTCTGAGGGCAGGCCAGGTGTTCTTTGCCCTCATTCCGGAAAATCCACAACCTTCCAGCATGGGCGTTATGGCCATCATGAACATGTCACAGTGCTGCAGAGATTTGGTTTATGGCCAGTTTTGGGGCCAGTTTAAGGCCAGATTTTGGGGGGCCTGTTCCCAACAGAAATGAATGTCTTCTCTGTGTGTCTTTAGCTCCTGAACCACCTTTACACGTTGCTATTTTAATTGCCTGTTTATGTTATCGTTATTGATTTCTCTCACCTACTCTGAATGCAAACCACTTTAGAACAAGGATCTCAGTGCCTACAATGGTGCTGCTTCAAAACTACTTGTGTAAATGAGTAAATGAACAGTGATTGAATAATCAGTTATGCCATAAAATTGGCATAGATTAAGTTTTTTGTTTACATAACTATATAAGCCTCTCTCTGATATTATAAGCAGCTCAGGCATGAACAAAAGTAAAATAAAAAAAATAATAATAGAGTGTTTTGATAGAGGAATTTTAGCTCTTTCTTGAAACTTTTTCACTTTCCCAAACTCATTTGATTGACGTTACATGTGAAATTAGGGAAAGGTTTATATCAAGAAAAATGAGGGCATGCCTTTAACTTTCCAAATATATTTTATTATCAAAACACAGACCTTTTGACCCCAGTTTACATATTCATTTTTAATCTTAAAATAATAAAATTACACAAGAGCTAGGTTGATAGTTCATGAAGAAACTTATGCTGCTCTATGATAACTGACTAGGTGCTTTACACAAGATATCACAGTGGAGAAGCTGACCCGATAAGCCCTGATGTGAGAAGAAAAGGAAACAGAGCAAGAGGAGAAATAAAGGACACTCTGGAAAGAATCGAGGTTTCACAGTAAAATAAGACAGTCTCCTTGCTTTTCCTGACCTCTCCTCACCCCACCACCAACATACATGGCCTGTTGTTAAAATATTACTGCTTGGTTACCAAGTATGGTTTCAGTAATTGGGTTTCTTGGCAAAATAAAGTATCAGACATAAGGAAGAGAAAATGTAGCAACAAATCAGCAAATTGCTAAAGCCTATCTTCTGTGAATCTGCTTTTTCTCCCTGCCAATCCATTTTTCCTAAGAAAGTCAAAGGAATATTTTAAGAATTCAAAACTGATCAGATTGTACGTCAAACCTTTTAACATCTTCCCATTACCGTTGGGATAAGGCCCTAAATCCACAATATGCCTATTAGTCCTACACAACCTACCTTCTGCTGGCTGCTCTGTGTCGATCAAATATCCCTTCCCTGGTCTCTTTCCATATTCTGGCCAATATGGAAAATTTTCACTTTTTTGAAGGCACCACGCTCTTTCCTGGCTGAAACCTTTTGTACATGCTCTGATTTCTACCTAAAGCAGTTTGACACCAACCTCCCTATTTGCTTAATTGAATCTTACCTACCCATTACATCTCAGCTCATCTCACTTTCTCAAAGTCTCTTCTAAGCTGTCAGAGTGGCTTATGTCACTTTCACCTTGGTTACTCCCTTCCAATGACCTTGACCCTTTTGGGGAATGCTTATCACTCTTAAAAACCCGTCTCTACCAAAAAATACAAAAAACTAGCCGGGCGAGGTGGCGGCGCCTGTAGTCCCAGCTACTCGGGAGGCTGAGGCAGGAGAATGGCGTGAACCCGGGAGGCGGAGCTTGCAGTGAGCCGGATCTCGGCCACTGCACTCCAGCCCAGGCGGCAGAGCGAGCCTCCGTCTCAAAAAAAAAAAAAAAAACAATTTCCTTATTAGATTATAAACTCCATGAAGACAGAGTGTGTCTGCTCATTTTCATTGCAGCTCTGTTGACTAGCACAGTGCCTTACAACTACTGGTGGTTAATAAATGTTTGTTGAATCAATAAGTGCATCATTGGGAGGAAGGGAATTAGACACGTATGTAATTCACATATTAGCTAAGCCTGCTGAGCCTCAGTAATGTTTTGTCATCAATTGCTTTGGCACTAACCAAGCCAAATTTCCTAATCTGTGTTCCAATACATCTTGACTCATGGCTCACTAAAAATGTTATTTAAATTTTACATATCCTTATAAATGTCTTTTAACAGCTTTTCTTCTATGTTACTAAATATTCTTTAGCTACCAAAATGCATGCACTGACAACTTTAAGACCATGTAAAATCACTAGCCCTGGATGCTCAAAACCTTTTATAATTGTGGCCACATAGCCCATCTCAAAGGTACGTCCTCTTCCATTTTATTGGCACACTTTTTAAGCACAATTTAAAATCATCCTGTATATTTCTGCTCCATCATTCTGTGTAATAGCTCTAGTTTCTGATAGCATATAGCCTCAAACAAAGATATCAAGGCTCACTTGAAAACCAGCCTCACCAGAGAAGTTTAGAAAAAGAATGTTGTCTTGCCAGGCGGGGTGGCTCGTGCCTGTAATCCCAGCACTTTGGGAGGCCGAGGCGGGAGAATCACCTGAGGTTAGGAGTTCGAGACCAGGCTGGTCAACATGGTGAAACCCCATCTCTACTAAAAATAGAAAAAAGTAGCCGGATGTGTTGGCAGGTGCCTGTAGTCCCAGCTACTCAGGAGGCTGAGGCAGGAGACCTGCTGGAACCCAGGAGGAGGAGGTTGCAGTGGGCCAAGATTGCACCACTGCATTCTAGCCTGGGCAACAGAGCGAGGCTGCATCGCAAAAAGAAAAAAAAAGAAAAAAAGAAAAGAAAAAAATCTTGTCTCTGCAGATGTGTCAAAGTAGTAACTTTAATCAATTACCTCATGCCTGCTACACACCCTCTTCCCTTCAGGAAGGAGTCCAGTTTCTTAAGAATTTGCAAATCTGGTTGGGTTAATCCCCAATTTCCAGCCTCGTCCTTTTACTTTTAATTTTTAAAAACTACTTACATAATTTAAAAAAGTATAATAAGGCTTATATAGAAAATTTGGTTTATCTGTTCTTTCTAATAACCTACCTCTTTGTTTTTTCCAGGATATTTTTGTTCAAATTTATCTTCCAACTACTCTTTTAGGTTTTTTTATTCATGGTTCTTTATTTTTTAATTTCCAAGTGCTAGCTTTTGTTGTATGAATCTTCCTTATTAATTCCTATTTTTATGTAATATAATTTCTTTTTGTTTCTCTTCAATTACATTTTTCACAAAAAGTTTTCTTCTGTTCATTACTTTTGTTTAAATTTCATACTTTTTTTTTTGTCTTTTTCATGTTTGTTTGTTTGTTTGTTTGTTTGTTTTGAGATGGAGTCTTGCTCTGTCACCCAGGCTGGAGTGCAGTGGTGTGATCTTGGCTCACTGCAACCTCCATCTCCTGGGTTCAAGTGAGTCTCCTACCTCAGCCTCCCAAAGTGCTGGGATTACAGGCGTGAGCCACCATTCCCGGCCCCATACTGTTTATTTTTATCTTTACTTTGCTAGAGAGTTTCCTCTGATGTTTAGTGATCATTGGCTGTCCATTCATCTTTAAGAATGGCTGAAAAGCTGACTGGGAGTTTAGTGTCTAAAGGCAGACTTGTTTACTCTGGGCTTCATCATAGTGTGATCTGGATGGGCTGTTTCTTTGAAGAACAGACACAAAGACTGTTGATATCTGCAGATTCCTCTTCATATGCTGGACAGTTATTCAGGGAGGAGTCATACAATGTCCTGCCTGGAGGGAATAAGAGACTGTCTATTAGCTACACATTCATAACTAAATAAGTCAAAGAAGTCCACTGTTTATATTAGAGTTTTACTTTGTTTGCCTATATCTATTGTGATATCTTTGTCTTCATCTTTATATGATGCCACTAGTTTTTGACCTTTATAGAAAATAAATTAATCCTTTACTGGAATATAGGGGGTAATTTCCTTAGTGTGAGGACTACAGGAGTGAATCTAGGGTTTGAGCTGCTGTTTATATAGGTTCTTGAACAATCTTCCTCTTTTCAGATCCAGTTGTATCCTGCCCCATGTCAGTGTAACTGTTATTTCCAGTTCCTGAGCTTTGCTGGTCTTCCTCATTATGACTAGCTTACTTTAGAGGTTTCCACTGGCTAAACTTCAGCTTTCTCTGGTCTGTTACATCTGTCATCTCTTGTCCATTTCACTTCAGCTTTTTCCTGTGTACATTGCCATTGCTGGCTTGTGGCATTTCTGAGATCCTTTTATGGCCACTTTAGTACGGTTTGAGAGAAAATACAGGAGTTTGTGGTCAATCTAGCATAGTAATCAGAACTTTGTAACTTGATTCTTTACAGGAGAGTTCCTTAGACTCATACCAATACATTTACTTAATTCTGATTAAACCAGTTTTACTTAAAATATCCTGATTCCAAAAAGTCAACCAAGGACAATCTCATAGTTATTTTTAATATTTTCCTCTAAGCAATGGTATTCATAGCACCACCATAGCTTGTCCAGGTCAGAATATGCTTTCCAACATCATGACTAAAATACTTGGACATAAACACACTTCTAAATAATCCATGGGTCAAAAAGGCATTCTCAAGGGGAATTTTTTAAAAATACATTGAACTGAATGAAAATGAAAGTAAAACATATTATACTTTGTGGGATGGTGTTAAAACAACGCTGGGAGGAAAATTTATAACACTGGAGTCTCACATTGGAAAAGAAGAAAAGTTTCAAATTAACAATAAGCCCCCACCTTAGGAAACTAAAAAAAGAAGAGCTAGATAATCCAAATCAGGCAGATGAAAGAGCGTAATAAATATAACAGTAGAAAGTAACAAAATTAAAAGTATAAAAGATAGAAAAAATCACTGAAACAAAAAGCTGTCTCATTGAAAAGATTAATAAAATTGTCAAAACTCTAGCAAGACTAACCAAAAAAAAAAAAAAAAAAGAGGGACACAAATTGCCAATTTCAGGAATAAAATACGGGTTATTACTACAGACCCTGATGACATCAAAAAATAAAGAAATTCTACAAATAGCTCTACCCATATATATTTGAGTACCTATGTTCGTCTAAATACACAGATTACCACAATTTGCCAATATGAATTACACTATTTAAGTATCTCTATAACTGCAAAGAAATTATATTTGTGATTTTAAAATGTCCCAAAAAGAAATCTCTAGGCTCAGGAGGTTTCACTAGAGAATTTTACCAAACATTTAAAGACATAACACTGACACCATGCCTTCCAAAAAATAGAGTAAGAGAAAATACTGATAATTATTTTATGATGCCAGTATTACTCTGACAGCAAATCCAAAGATAGTACAAGAATAACAAAAAAGAACAAAGACTAGAGATCAATATTCCTCATGATACAGATTTTTTTAAATCCCCAAATGAAATATTAGTTTGGCAAATTAGCAAACCAAATCCAACAGTGTGTATAAAAATTATACAACATGACTAATAGAATTTATTTTAAGCAAAAAAGCTACTTCAATATCCAAAATTAAGTTATTGTAATCAACTATGTAAACAAACTAAGGAAAAAATTCACATGACCACATCAATTGACGCCTAAAAGAATGCTTGAAAATGTTCAACACTCACTCATAGTAAAAACTCTTAGAAAACTAGAAATAGTATATTAGCTTGCTAGAGCTGCCATAGCAAAGTACCATAGTGAGAGGCTTAAACAACTAAAATGTATTGTCTTCACATTTCTAGAAGCTAAAATTCTACGATCAAGGTATTAGCAGAGTTGGTTCGTTTGGAGGGCTGTAACGAAGAATCTGTTGTGTGTCTCTCACCTAGCTTCTGGTAGTTTGCTGGCAATCTTTGCTATTCATTGGCACATAGAGGTATCTCCCTGATCTCTGCCTTTATTGTCACACAGTGTTCTCCCTGTGTGTCTTTCTCCAAATGTCCCCTTCTTATAAGGACACTAATCATATTGGATTAAGGGCCTACATTGGATCAGGGGTCCCTAATTCAGTATGACCTCTCCTATTTTAGCCAATTCAATCTAAAATGCTCTGTTTTCAAATAAGATAACATTCTGAGATACTGGGAGTTAGGAGTATGAAAATTTTTTGAGGACACAATTCAATCTATAACGGAAGGAAACTTTTTCAACTTGTGAAGACACATCTACAAAACCTAGGGCTGTCATAGTACTTAATCATTGAAAGACTGAATACTTTCTCTCTGAGTGACAACAAGACAAAAATGTTTGTTCTTACAACTGCTATTCAATATAGTACTATAAATTGTATTCAATATTAAAAATCAATAAAAGGAGATAGTAGGCATGCAAATTGTCCCTATTTATAGATGACATGATCATCTACATTTTCAAAACCCTCCTTGTTCAGCAAGGTCAAGGTCAGAGGATGCAAGATCAATATACAACAAAACTCAATTGTATTACTGTATATCAGGAATGAACATGTTGAAACTGAAATTAAAAATATGATATTATGTAAAGTTGCTCAGAAAATGAAATACTCAGGTGTATATCTAAGATAACATATATAGGACTTGTACACTGAGGAAAAACACAAAATGTTGATGATAGAAATAAAGAATATTTAAATAAGTGGAGAGATATACTATGGTTATGAATTGTGAGACTCAATATAATAAAGATGTCAATTGACCTCAATTATAACTTGTTTCATTTATAACATACTCATTACTCATGTACGGTAATACATTTGATTTATGTTGTGTAATGATCTTGCCTCCTGTGACCTTGCTGAACTCACTAATTAAATTTTGGAGTTTCCTTTTTTATGTAGATGATCATGTCATATATAAATAGGGACAGATTAGTATTGAAGATAGCTGAAAATTGTAATTTAATGTAATTTCTATCAAAATTCCAGCAAAATTTCTTAATAGACATGAACAAGATTTTTGTAAAATTAATATGAAAAGAGAAAGGAAGTGGAATAGCTACATCAGTTTTATAATTTGAAATAAGAGGATTGACTCTTATTTTAAGATCTCCAATTTAAGATCAGTTGTATTGCTGCAATAATCAAATCTGTGTGGATATAATGTGTACTGAAAGATGGTTAGAAACATAGATCATTGGAACAGGTCAGTGCACTCAGCAATATCCCACACAAGTGCAGCCAACAGATTTTTGACTAAGGTACAAAAACAATATAATGGAGAAAGGATAGCCTTTTCAGCAAATGGTGCAGGAGCAATCAAATATACATGTAACCCAAATCTAAACTTAACCTAAATCTAAACCTCACACCTTACACAAAAATTAATTCAAAGTAGATCATAGATTTAAATGTATAATGTAAAACTTTAAAATGTTTTTAAAGAGAGAACTTTGGAGAAAATCTTTAGGACCTAGACTTGGTAAAGAGTTCTTAGATACAAAAAGCATGATACATTAAAAAAAAGACAAATTGGACTTCATCAAAAATTTAAAACTTCTATTCTATGAAAGACCATGTGAAAAGAGTGTGAATACCACCCACAGAGTGGGAGAAAACAGTTGCAAACCACGTGTCTTACAAAAGACTCATATCTATAATGTATTAAAAAACTCTAAAAACTTGAAAATAAAAAACACAAACGGTCCAATTAGAAAGTGGACATGAAAAAACATCTTACCAAAAAGCATATACAGGTGTCAAATAAGCACAGAAAAATATTCAACATCAATAGCCATCATAGAAATATAAATTAAGAACATGAGCACCATTACACACTTACCAATGCAGCTAAAATTAAAACTAATGACAATGCCAAATGCTGGTGAGGATCCAGACAGGTTGAATCTATCATATATTGCTGACTGTAACACAAACTGTATAGTCACTATGAAAATTATTTTGTCAGTTCCTATTACTAATATTAATTTATTGTTATTAATTATATATTATTAATATTTTTTCAATTAAACATATACAAATAATGTGCCCTAGTGATTGCATTGTTGAGCTTTTTAGCCCATCAAAAAAAAAAAAACTTATATTGATAGCTACTTTATTTGTAATAGCCAAAAACTGTAAAAACAAAAATGTCCCCAAATTGGCAAACAGATAAATAAACTATGGTACATCCATACCATGGAATACTACTCTGCAATCAAAAGGAACAAATTATTGAATACACAACAAATTGTGTTACTGAAACACTAGGGGTTTAGTTTAGGTTCTGCTGCTCACCACATGGAAAGCCAACCACTGAGATAATTATTGCCAAGACAGAAGGCTTTAATCAGGTGCTGCAGCTAAGGAGACAGATCAGTCTCAAATCCATCTCCCTGACTAACTAAAATTAGGGGTTTATAAAGCTGGGAATAAATATAACTATGTGTGAGAAAACAGGAACTTGGGAGGGTTAAGAAAGCAATCATGATGAATGAGGTGCCTAGGGTCTCATTTTCTGGATGTGATGTTCTAGTGAGTTTCAGTTCTTTGATACTTTTTGAGAGGCCTGGGAGTCCTGTCCTGAAGAAGGGACTCAGGTAAGACAAATATATGTTTTACACTTTAAGACCAGAAGGGTCAGTTTCTATGTTTATACAAAAAGACCTGTCTTTGGGACTATTGGGTTGATTTTCATTTGAATGAGTTTCAAGGGCATTATATTGGGTGATAAAAGACAGTCTCAAAAAGTCACATACTGTACAATTCCACATATATAACACTCTTAAAATTATGTAACTATAAAGATTAAATTAGTGGTGTTCAAGGATTTGAAATTGTAGTAAGGAAGATGATGAGTGGGAGTATACAAGGATAAAATAATACTGTGCTTTTATTTGCAGTGGTAGCTAAAGAAATACAACACACAATTAAAACAAACAGACTGAAGACAGACATGAAACTCTATACATACATTGTACTAATGTCAATCTCCTGAGTTTAATATTTTACTTTGATTATATAAGATGTTTATATAAGATGTAAACATTGTGAAAACCTGGGTGAAAGGTACATGGGTCCTCCCCATACTAGCTTTATAATTTCCTATGAATCTATCATTATTTCAAAATAAAATGTTAAAAAATATATGATAACTGAGGAGGGGGTATGTGGGGATATGGATAAAATAAGACTGACCTTGGGCTGGGTGTGGTAGCTCACACCAGTAATCTCAGCATTTAGGGAGGCTGAAGGGGGAGGATCGCTTGAGCGCAGGAGTTTGAGACCAGTCTAGGCAACATAGCAAGACCCTATCTCTCAAAAATAATAATAAAGAATAATAATAATAATTTAAAAGACTGCTTTCAAGTTAATTATTATTAATGCAGACAGATAGATACAAGGGGGTTCATTATATATTATTCTATTTAATTTTGCATATGTTTAGAATTCTTCAAACTAAAAAGTTAAAAAACAAAAATTTTTTAAAAGCAGGAACTATTTATTTATTTGTGTGCCCCTAAGAAACCAGGATAAAATCTTCATATGGTAGGTCCTTAAAAGTATTTGTTGAATAAAATCAGCCTTTTCAGTCTGATTTTCTTCTTTAAAAAGAAAAATTTTTTTTATCACCCAGGGTCATTGTAAGAGTTAAAAATCAATATGTATTAGTATCACACACACACACACAATAAACAAGGCACCAATGAGTTGTGAGACAACTTCTAATGAACTAATCTACATGTATTTAGGATGTTTAAGAGAAGGAAGGACAGAAAAAAATTTTTTAAAAATAATGACCTAGGTTTTTGAAATTTAATGGAAACTCTAAAATGATACTTCAAAGAGGCTCAACAAGCTAAAGCATAAGAAATATAAAGAAAAACAAAACAAGGTTCTTAACAGTCATATATCTCAAAGCTAGTGATAAAAATAAAATATTAAAAGCAGCCAGAAACAAATGACATGTTACCTACAAAGGAATAAAAATAAGATTGTCACAAATAGAAATAATGCAACCAAGAGGACAGTGGAGCAATATTTTTAAAGTAGTAAAAGGAAAAAAAACACAAATTTGTCCACCTAGAATTCATATGTATTGAAAATATCTTTCCAAAATGAAGATGACATACAAAATCTGAATAGATTTATCACCAAAGACCCACACTACCAGAAATGTTAAAGGAATGCCTGTAGACAGAATAAAAATGATATGAGCTGGAAAAACTAACGTACACAAAGGAATAAAGAGCACCAGAAGTGGTAACTATACAAGTCAACATATAGTTTTCATACTATTTAAAGTCTTTAAAAGATAATTGACTGACTTATTAAACAAATATAAAACAATGCATCATGGGTTGATAATGTGTGTATTATCAGATACATGTGTATCATTGCCAGATTGGATAAAAAAGCAAGACCTAGTCATATGCTGTCAACAAGAGACCTGCTTTAAATATAAAGACACAGAGAAGTGAAACAAGAAAGAATAAGAAAAAAATCACATCTTGAAACTCTAATCGAATCTATGCTGAAGTAGCTATATTAATACGAAGGCAAATATTTCAGGACAAAGAATATTACCAAGATAAAAGAGGGACACATTATCATTATAATTAGATGGATTCATCAAGGGAATATATCAATCCCAAAAGTATATACAGCTAATAATATAGTTGAAAAGTACTTGAAGCAAAACTGATTGATCAAAGGATAAATGGAAAAATTTATCATTATAGTTGGAGATTACAACATTGCTCTCTTAGCAACTGTTAGAAAGAGGAAACAGAAAATCAGTATGTACATTAAAAACTTGAATAGCACAATCAAACCAACCTGACCTGATTGAGATTTATAGAACACACCACCCAATGACAACAGCCTATATTATTTTTTTCAAGTAGACATGTAACCTTCACCAAGATAGTTCATATTATGGGCTATGACTTAAGACTAAATATATTTAATAATATTAAAAGCATAAAAAACTGCAATTGCTACTAAAAATTAATAACTGGAAGTATCAAAAATTTCCCTAATATTTAGAAAGCTAACACACATAAGAGAAATTGGAACACACAAATTTAAATGGTAATAAATATACAACATATCACAATTTTGGGGAAGTTACAAAAGACCAACTTATAAGAAAATCAATGGCCTTAAAGGTTGTATTTTTTTAAAAAAAAAGAAGAAAGTTGAAAATTAATTAATTAAATTTTTACTTTTAGAAACTAGGTCAAATTTTTTTTTAAACAGCAGTTGAAATCCAACATATTCAGAAGGAAGGAAATTATAGAGATAAGAGCAGAAAAACACTGATTAAAAAACTTTATGAATTTAAAATTAAAGAAAGAAAAACAACAACAAAAACTATAGAGAAAATTAACTACCATTATTAGAAATGATTACACACATCCTAAAGATATTAAAAGATAATAAGTGAATGCTTTGAACTTTATGATGACATATACGATAACTTAGGGCAAATTCCTGAAAGACACAGCTATCAGAGTTCATCCAAAAAGAAACGTATCAACTGAATAGACTGATAACTCTTTTTTTTGAGATGAAGTTGCCTAGACTGGAGTGTAGGAGTGTGGTGACTCCATCTTGACTCACTGCAACCTCTGCCTCCCAGGTTCAAGCAATTCTCCTGTCTCAGCCTCCCCAGTAGCTGAGACTACAGGAAGACACCACCACACCTGGCTAATGTTTGTATTATTAGTAGAGCCAGGGTTTCAAAATGTTGGCCAGGCTGGTCTCAAACTCCTGACCTCATGTGATCTGCCCACATCAGCCTCCCAAAATGCTAGGATTACAGGCATGAGCAATTGTACCCAGCCTAGACCTGTAACTCTTAAAGTTTAGCAATATTACATAACCTAGTAATATATCAAAGGGAAAATATATATAACCAAGTGTTATTTACCCAAGCAATACAATGTTGTTTCAACATTGGAAAACTAGTTAATGTAATTCACTTATTAATCATCTGTATAGATGCAGAAAAACCATTTGACAAAATTCAATATTCATTCATGATTTAAAAAAAAAAAAAAAACTCTTGCTAAATAGAGAGTAGATAAGAAATTATTCCACATGACAAAGGGCTTTTTGAGAAACCTACAACTAGCATCATACTTAATGTGGAAAGAGAATATTTTCCCCTTGATTAGTAAAGATAGTAAATATGCCCCCTTTACTCCACTTCTTTCCTACATTTTACTGAAAGACATACCCAGGGTAATAAGAAAAACAAAATGCATATACATTGTAATAGAGGGATAAAGTCTTTATTTGCTGAAGATGTGTTTGATTATGTAAAATATCCTAAGGAGTCTATAAAAGGGCAAAAAATGTTTAAGTAAATTTAACAATTTACTTCTAGATTCAAAATCAATATTCAAAATCAATTGTTTTTCTATCTGTTAGCAAGGCATAACTGAAAATGATGTTTAGAAAATAATACTGCTTAAAATAGCATAAAAATATGAAATACTTAGGGACACATATAACAAAATATATTCAAATTCTATACATTAAATACTAGAAAACATGGCTGACATTAGTTTAAAAGGACAAAAATAACTGAGAAATACTGTTTTTTTTGGAGGTTTAGTATAGTTCATATTCTAATTTTTTTTCTAAAATGGTCTATAGAATAAATGCTATTTCAATTTTAAAAATCTATCAGAATTTTTTCTTGCAGAATTTTACAAGGTTATTCTGAAATTTATATGAAAATTCTAAAAAAGTAGAATAGCTTAAATGATTCTGTAAAATAATACAATTGGAAAATCTGTATGACATAATTCCAAGGTTACTATAAAACTTTAGTAATTAAAACAGCATGATACTGGCATTAGGATCAATATATAAATCAATGAAATAAAAGAGAAATCAAAAATCTCAACAAAGGAGCCAGAGTAGTTAATGGGCAAAGGACATCTTTTTTCAACAAATAGTGCTGAAAAAATTGAATATTTCCATGCAAAGAAAAAAAAAAAAACCTTGACCCTTATTTCATATCAGATATACAAATAACTCAGGATGACTTTAGGCCTAAATATACAAATTATAACTAAGAATTCTAGAATAAAACAAGGACAAAATCTTTGTGACCTTAGGTTATGCAAAAATTTTTTAGATGTGCTACAAAATATATAAATCATGGAAGAAAAAAATGTTAAATTGAACTTTATTAAAATTACAACTTTTGCTTTTCAAAAAACAATGTTAAAGAAACTGGAAAGGTAAACCAAAGGCTAGTAGAAAGTATATGTGAAACATATGCCTGGAAAATATTTGTGTCTAGATAATAAATAAGTACTACAACTCAACACCTAAAAGACAAAAGTATGAAAAAAATACATAAAGATTTTAACAGACATTTCTCAGACAAAGGCATATGAAGGCAAATAAGCACCAAACAAAATTGTTCAATATCAATAGTCTAAAATTAAAAAGAGTAACAATACCAAATGTTGGTAAGGATATGGAACAACTGGAATACCCATACATTGGTGGTGGGAATGCAGAATGGCACAGCCACTTTGGAATACAGTAATCTTATTTTTTACATATTTACCTGAGAGAAATGAAAGCATACATTCTCATAAATATTTATATTTGTATTATCTGAAAATTGGAAACAATTCAAATGCCCAATAACTAGTGAATGGATAAGCAAATTGTAATAGAGCCATACTTTGGAATAACTACTCAGTAACAAATAGGAACAATCTACTGATGTATGCAACAGTATTGATGGAACTCAGAAGCATTATACTTGGTGAAAGAAGCCAGATGTAAATACTGCATGATGTATATTTCCATTTATTTGAATTCCAAATAATACTGTGCTTTTAATCTGTGTTGTTTGTCTTTGTATAGTCTACAGATGCAGTTCTTGACTCCTGTGAGAAGTAGCTCACCATGACAAAGCTCCCCTTGCTTTTATCTCTTTGCAAATCAGAGAAGGGGGACATGTTGGGAGCAAGCCCCCCAAAATCTGGCCTTAAACTGACCCCAAGACTGGCCATAAACAAAATCTCTGCAGCACTGTAACATGTTCATAATGACCTTAATGCCCATGCTGGAAGGTTATAGATTTATGGGAATGAGGGCAAGGAACACCTGGCCCGCCCAGGGTGGAAAACCGCTTAAAGGCATTCTTAAGCCACAAACAATAGCATGAACAATCTGTGCCTTAAGGGCATGTTCCTGCTGCAGTTAACTAGCCCAACCTATTCCTTTAATTTGGCCCATACCCTTGTTTCCCATAAGGGATACTTTTAGTTAATTTAATATCTACAGAAACAATGCTAATGACTAGTTTGCTGTTAATAAACATGTAGGTAAATCTCTGTTTGGGGCTCTCAGCTCTGAAGGCTGTGAGAACCCTGATTTCCCACTTCACACCTCTGTATTTCTGTGTGTGTGTCTTTAATTCCTCTAGTGCCACTAGGTTAAGGTCTCCCCAACCGAGCTGGTCTCAGCATCCCATGACTACAGATATATATATCTGTATGCTTATATATTACATATGCATATAATATATACATCAAATTTGCAGTGTCCAGAGGCTGAAGATTAGGAGATAGGACAAATTGCAAATTGCAAAGGCGCATGAGGAAACCTTTTCAAGTGATGGAAACTTTCTATACCATGATGGTCCTGGTGTTACATAACTGTATACAGTTTCAAAATTCATCAAATTGTACACTAAATATAGATTAATTGTATTACATTTAAATTATACTTCAATTACATACACACACTAAACATATTTATATTTACACTTCTTGGTAGCAGTGCATAGGATGGATGGGATTGGAATAAAGACTAATGGTAGAGAAGTCACTTAGGTCATTGCAGAAGTCAAGGTATTCTGGTGATCCTGAAATAAAGCAGTTGTAGAGAGAATGGGAGTAAAGAACATGAATCTGATGTTAAAGATGTTTCGGAATTTAAACTATTCCACAGAATTTGCCAGCCCCTTCTCTCTCTCTTTTCTCTTTCTCATGATAATAAGAAATCCCTCAGCTCGGTCTCAGACCATTGATCACATACCGTGGTGACATTTATAAGGAATGGACAAGAAAGAAAGAGTTTGGATACCTATGAGCCTAACATAGCCATTTTCAGTTGAAAGTAGTGAAGGATGAAGGTTGGGCACAATCACCCGTAAGCTTTTTTCATTTTATGGTTATTTGATTAGTTCCATGCATCAGGGAATTCTGGCACAGATTATGTGGAAAGAGGTTGGTTTGAAAACATCCATACATGACTTTGATTCAACCTCCCTTCCCTAACAACTTCAACTTCTGTTTTCAAAATTCAAGTTGAGAACCATTGGTATAAAATCCTGATAAGATATTCCCAGTTGAAATAGTAAGATCAGTTTTTAGATTGGTGAGTTCTTATAGGTTGCAAAGAATTCCAGTTGGCGTGTCTGCCAGGAAATAAAGATACAGAGCTCAGGAAATTGATTAGGGCTAATGATGTTAAAATGGAAGTCTTCAATGTGCAGACAATATTTTAAGTCCCAGAAGTTGAAGAGATCATCAAGGAGATTATTAAGACTAGAGATAAGGATTGAATGCAGTAAATTATCTACAATCAAAGAGCAAGAGAGGGGTTAGCAAAGGAAACAAGTAATAGTGATAAGAGAAGTAGGGGAGAACCACAACAGTGTGATAACATATTTAATCAAAGACAGGAGCTAAAGTGTAAGCCAAAGAGGATTAAATTCACATGTACTTGATTTACCAAAAAAGGATTCCTCTACCAACATCTCTTCTGTATTAATGATGAAGGTGAAAGATCTTTTGAGTTTTTTAAAGGACCACATACATTATTTGGAAAGAGTTGAATGTGTAATAAAGAAGAATAATAATGATATTTAAAAGGGAGATTTAAACTAAGGTATTTATGCACTCAGTTTCATGTCTGTAATTTATTTCCCAAAATACTATTGATCACTGTGCTTTCAAACAGAGAAAGAACAAAACGCTGTCAATTACATTTACAGATATCTCAATTTGAACTTCATTTTAATTGTAAAATGTTGTGTCATTTGTAAACTAGTTTCAAAAAACATTTACTTTGACATAATTATATAATGACTGCTATCAGTCACCTCTTTTACAATTGTTCAATCTCAAACTTAATGTACTATAACAATCAGTAGCCTATGCATCTAAGATTCTTTATTCTTTTTTTTCTCTTCCTTTTTTTTTTTTTTTTTTTCAAGAGAAATGGGGTCTCACTCTGTTGACCAGGCTGGCCTTCAACTCCTGGCCTCAAGTGATCCTCCTACCTCTGCCTCCTGAGTTGCAGGGATCACATGCATGACTCTATGTTGATATTTTTAGGTCATACTATCAAAAGTAAATAATCTCCAGAAACATCGGTAATTGTGCATATATACATAGAGGCCAAATGGTTTCCATTGTAATCTTTAGTCAAAAGAACAAACCTGCATGATCTACATAGCAACACTGAAAGCATTAACAATTAAGTTCTGTCCAAGTAAAGGTTATTTAACATCTAAATGATGCCAGGCACTGTTCTTGCCTTAAAAAGAAAAAGAAGGAATGAATAAAAGGTTGTCTCTTTCATCAAGTAGCTCACAAAATAGTGAGTAAAGCAAATAACTCACCAACTTCATAATTTGAAAGCTATTTCCATGTGTTTATACTTATTTAGTATTTATGAATTTCAAACAATACATTTTTAAGTTTCTTGGTACAGCTGATTTAAGATGGAAAGCAAAAATAAAATTAAAATGCATTTAAAAAATTAACAGGTATAAAATATAGATAATGAAATTTTCAAACTTTTTCAAATTGGTAACATTTATTTATTTGTTTTGAGGCATGGTCTCTTTCTGTCACCCAGGTGGAAGTGCAATGGTATCATCTTGGCTCACTGCAACCTCTCTGCCTCCTTGACTCAAATGATCCTCCTACCTCAGCCTCCCCAGTAGCTGGGACTATAGGTTCCATGCCACCATGCTTAGCTAATTTTTAATTTTTTTTTTTTTTTTTTTTTTTTTTTTTTGTGGAGACAAGTTCTCACTATATTGCATAGGGTGATTTCAAACTCAAGTGATTCCCCTCCTTGGCCTGCCAAAGTGCTGGGATTACAGGTATGAGCCACCACACCTTGCTAAATTGGTAACATATTTCTGAACTTATTAAACCTTAAGGAAAAGAGGAAGTCAAACTGTCTCTGTTGGCAGATGACATGATTGTATATTTAGAAAACCCCATTGTCTCAGCCCAAAATCTCTTTAAGCTGATAAGCAACTTCAGCAAAGTCTCAGGATACAAAGTCAATGTGCAAAAATCACAAGCATTCCTATACAACAATAACAGACAAACAGAGCCAAATCATGAGTGAACTCCCATTCACTATTGCTACAAAGAGAATAAAACACCTAGGGATCCAACTTACAAGGGATGTGAAGGACCTCTTCAACAAGAACTACAAATCACTGCTCAATGAAATAAAAGAGGACACAAACAAACAAATGGAAGAACATTCCATACTCATGGATAGGAAGAATCAATATCGTGAAAATGGCCATACTGCCCAAGGTAGTTTATAGATTCAATGCCATCCCCATCAAGCTACCATTGACTTTCTTTACAGAACTAGAAAAAACTACTTTAAAGTTCATATGGAACCAAAAAAGAGCCCACATAGCCAAGGCAGGCCTAAGCAAAAAGAACAAAGCTGGAGGCATCACACTACCTGACTTCAAATTATACTACAAGGCTACAGTAACCAAAATAGCATGGTACTGGTACCAAAACAGAGATATAGGCCAATGGAACAGAACAGAGCCCTCAGAAATAATACCACACATCTATAACCATCTGATCTTTGACAAACTTACAAAAACAAGAAATGGGAAAAGGATTCCCTATTTAATAAATGGTGCTAGGAAAACTGGCTAGCCTTAGGTAGAAAACTGAAACTGGATCCTTTCCTTACAGCTTATACAAAATTAATTCAAGATGGATTAAAGACTTAAATGTTAGACCCAGAACCATAAAAAATCCCAGAAGAAAACCTAGGCAATACCATTCAGGCCATAGGCATGGGCAAGGACTTCATGACTAAAACACCAAAAGCAATGGCAACAGAAGCCAAAATAGACAAATGGGGTACAATAAAACTAAAAAGCTTCTGCACAACAAAAGAAACTACAATCAGGGTGAACGGGCAACCTACAGAATGGGAGAAAATTTTTACAGTCTACCCATCTGACAAAGGGCTAATATCTAGAATCTATGAAGAACTTAAATTTACAAGAAAAAATCAAACAACCCCATCAAAAAGTGGGCAAAGGATATGACAGACACTTCTCAAAAGAAGACATTTATGCAGCCAACAGATACATGAAAAAATGCTCATCATCACTGGCCATCAGAGAAATGCAAATCAAAACCACAATGAGATACCATCTCACACCAGTTAGAATGGCGATCATTAAAAAGTCAGGAAACAACAGATGCTGGAGAGGATGTGGAGAAATACGAACACTTTTACACTTTTGGTGGGACTGTAAACTAGTTCGACCATTGTGGAAGGCAGTGTGGTGATTCCTCAAGGATCTAGAACTAGAAATACCATTTGACCCAGTCTTCCCATTACTGGGTATATACCCAAAGGATTATAAATCATGCTGCTATAAAAACACATATACACGTATGCTTATTACGGCACTATTCACAATAGCAAAGACTTGGAACCAACCCAAATGTCCATCAATGAGAGACTGGATTAAGAAAATGTGGCACATATACACCATGGAATACTATGCAGCCATAAAAAGGATGAGTTCATGTCCTTTGTAGGGACATGGATGAAGCTGAAACCACCATTCAGGCAAACTATCTCAAGGACAGAAAATCAAACACCACATGTTCTCACTCATAGTGGGAACTGAGCAATGAGAACACTTGGACACAGGGTGGGGAACATCAAACACCGTGGCTTGTCGTGGGTTGTGGGGAGAGAGGAGGGATAGCATTACGATAAATACCTAATGTAAATGATGAGTTAATGGGTGCAGCACACCAACGTGGCACATGTATACATATGTAACCAACGTGCACGTTGTGCACATGTACCCTAGAACTTAAAGTATAATAAAAATAAAATAAAATAAAATAAAATAAAGCTTAAAAGTGCACTAATTTTTTTGAAACAGCCAGTGTACCTTGGGATATTTTTCCAGACTCTTTTTGTATCAGTCTAAGTTATGCTGCAGTACTAAAATCTTAGTGCCATGACACAACAAAAGTTTATTTCTTGCTCATATAAGTGCAACATGGATCACCAGGGACTCAGCTGATTATGGTTGCTCAGGGTCCCAAGCTAATGGAAACTCCTTCTTGAAACACGTCCCCTACAGTTGACCAAACAGGACAAATAGGAGTGTAGTAAATTAAACACTAAGTTCTAAAGCATTTACACTTCACATTCCAATGCCCCGAGCCAGTCACATGCCCATCCCTGTCAAAGGAAATGAGGACAGCAATTGTGCCATATTCCTGGAAAATCAGAATATATGTGAATAGCCCTAACAGCTTCCAAACAACTCCTTTTCTCTTCTTCAAAAATAGCCCTCTTGCATGTGTTATATCTCCTAAGTTATCTTCTCTGATATTCCTCATATATATGTTTTTCATTATATTTGGTGATATTTTCTCTAACCTATTCTCCATATTTCTGACTTTTTCTGTTGCACTTATTCCATTTTTTTTGGTTGTTTCTAGAATGTTTTTCGTCATAATGATATTTTTGCCTCCCTCTAATTTCATAAGTTTTATAAGAATTATTTTCATTTTTTTACATGGTCCCATGATCACTTTTTGTACACTTACATGATTCTTTTGAATTTTTTTTTCATTTCTTTCTTTTAAGATAAAAACTGTTCTTTACAATTTAGTACTATAGAACTGTATGATTTAACTATTCTTGTGTTATCTAGCTGTCTTTTGCTCATGTACCTTCCCTCTGTTCTTGCTTGCTTTCAGTCTGTTTTTTTTCTCTATTGCTTTTCAGATGTAGGTCCCATGATAGTATCTTTCTGAACATTCCTGAACTTTTACGTTGAAAAGTTTGGGGATTTATTTCAAACACTACTCTCATCAAGTAAGTTATTTCCTTCACCCTAGGAGCAAATGCTCTCTTAGATTGTTAAGTGTAGCAACCTGGATCTAATAGTCTTTTAAAACTTCTTCAATCCTCCTTCCCACTGGGCTATATCCTTTGGCAGAGAAGCTTCACCATGGACAATAGATGTGGCATGTGCACCACCATGGTTTTTCCTTTCAGTGCTCCCTGTTTTATGATTCTGGGGTCTCAAAATTGATCTAATGGAGCATTTTAATTTTAAAAATGTTGTTTATGTCGAATATAATTTGGGGGGACTTATTTCTGCATGTTCTTTTTTTCAGTCTAGGTGTGCTTCATAACATGAGGTCAGGAATTATAGCAATGTCTTGGTATTAGTGAAGATTTTTTTAATTTGTCATTATTTATTATTTTAATAGGTTTTGAAGTAGGAGGGTGGAGTAAAATTGCCTATAACCCATGGCCTTAATTACACATTTTCATATGTGTGTGTGTATGTGTTTATATATCTTCTTCACAGGACAAGTGACCTATTGAAGGCAGAGCTATTCCTTATCTTTTTCTCTCCAGCACTGAACATAGTGGGTGCTCAATAAATATTTTTTAATCAAAATGAATTTAATTTCTATATATTTTATTGTCTACTTTTGGTCACAAGGGGGATCAAGTCATTATGGAAACTTGTGTATTTCAAGATATCACCACTATTAGAAAGCCACATCAATCCATTTTGCGTTGTTTTTGGAAGAGAATCATCATTTCTTATTGCTGAAAGTCAACAGATTTATGTTTCAAGTCAATTTCTAGCGCTTATAAAAAATTTATTTCACTTCTACTAGGCAACTGAAAAACAGAAGCATTCCAAGGGGTACTATCAATCACAATATTAAATGAAAGCCTATCACTTCTAGTCAATAGCTATAGGGATTCAATTTGCCATGTATACCTATACCTATACTTGTATCAGCACTTCTTATGGTGATTATACAAGTGGTACAGACACACTGACGGCCAAGTATGGAAGAAGTTGGAGAGTTTCTTTCCTCTGATATATTAGAGTACTCCAGAGAAGTACAACCAATAGCATGGTTCTGCTACATACATACATGTGTGTGTATGTGTGTGTATATATATATATATAGAGAGAGAGAGAGAGAGAGAGAAACAAGACAGGGAGAGAGGTGGAGGTGGGCAACAACTTCAAAGTATGCAGGGCCCACTGGAGGCTGGAGACCCAGGGAAGTATTGTTGTTACAGTCTCAAGTCTGAAGATAATCTAGAGGTGGAGCTTCCTCTTCCTTGGGTGACTCTAGTCTTTTCTCTTTGGCCTTCAACTGATTATATGAGGATTCTCTTATTATGGCGGGTAATCCGCTTTTCTCAAAGTTTATCTATTTAAGTGTTAATCACATCTAAGAAATACCTTCACCACTACAATTAGGCTGGTGTTTAACCAAAAACTGAGTACCACAGGCTAACCAAATCAACACAGAAAATTAGGCACCACATCTGGCATGCTTAGGAGAATTACAGAATGGCATCAATAGATCTGGCTTGAAATTCAAGTGCTGCTGAGTCACATTAAGTAAACAAGAGGATTCTGTGCTATTTTATACTATATAAATTGTCCCCTGGAGAGAAATGCAGAGGCCAAAGTCTCAAGTGGTAGTCTTTGTTGTGGTATCCAGATTTATTATGCTTAATAAATATGTTATTGTAAAAAATTCTTGATAGCTTAAGACATTCAGAAAGTAGCACATTTATGGAAAATGGCAACATCATTATTGGAGCTGAGCCTGCCTTTATCATCTTCACTCCCTCACTTTAGATGATAGATAATTTAGAACTCACTCTTGCGTATGCTTTGGTTAAATGTTGACACTTATAATGTTTCATAATCAGCCTGCAAAATGAGTCTCAATTTCACATAAGCTGAATGAGGACTAAAAATCAAGTGACAAATATTAGAATTATCCTTCCATTACACCCCCTTTGAAAAATGACACTTTGCTGCCATACGAAAGGTTCTCTAAGCTTTAATACTGAACAGAGATTTAAAAGGATTAACATCAACCACCTTCCAGTAAACACACAAAATGCATTTCAACATCTAGTATTTCATCTTTATTTGAGTACTTTCAAATTGTAATGCTCTAGTCATGTAGAAAGACTGGCTAGCATTGTCTATTACCATTCCTTCTAAGTTATTCACAGTTCCACAGTGAACTTTTTTCAGCAAGTTTTTCAGGTCTTTTGTTTCAGCTGCTGTTTTTGTCTTGCTTACATTAGTTAGTCAGATTTATGGTGCTGTATGCAGGGGTTCCCACCATGCATGTCATTATTACTAATGTGTCTCCCTTTAGCAAACTATGTTTATAACTTAGCCAATTAGTTGCTTTGCCCAACTCTTTGAATTCCTAGGCCTTACATTTCACTGAAATAGCACTTCTTATTGCCAAGGCACTTTGTAAAACACTTGACTGTATTTTCATGTATACCTATTTTTAGAGCCCACAGTGGAATTGAACAGACCTGTTTCTTGATTGTTTATTTTGCCCAGACATTTATTTGGAAGATGTTCATTCTTTTTGGGCTTCCACAGATGCCCCATTTGTTCATTCACCATCTTCCAGTGCACCAAATATGGACATGACGAGCTCGCTCACAGATGAAATAAAAGTTAACACTTTATTATCATGAAAATAGTTGTGATGTTGGTCCTGTTAATACATAAACTTTTGCTTTTAGTTTCCTCCAACTATGTGGAGTACTATCCTTCCCCTTCAATGACAAGGTATTTCTAATAATAACTTTCACATGAGTAATAATGACTCACTTTTGCAAAGGCAAAAAATGAAATGATTTTATTATCTTTAAAATAAACGATGATTGATGACAATGATGATACCATAACCCAGTTTCTTTAGGATGTCACAGATATAGTAAAATTTGACGGATTCTGAAAACCTGCTTGCTTCAACATGTCTCCCCATTAACCTGGTCAATGCCTCATATATTGTCTTGGGTTATTTGACATGTAAAAAAGTATATTCAGAAACTACAATGGGTTAATATTCTCATCCATGAATGTATTGTGTCACAACTTCATGAAGCGTTCTATGATGTCTTCAGACAAAGTATAACTTCTTGGAACTTTTTGAGTGTTACCTAAATCTACTGTTTTATGGAACTCATTACATAATTCAAGTTTTTGTATTTAATTGTATTACGTCTGTCTTATTCAATTTGACTGTAAAGTCCTTAAGGGTAAGGTAGATGTCTGAAGTTTTCTTTAATATGCTCCACAGTAAATAGTAAAGTATTGTGCATATTGTGGTTGCTCAAAAATCTGTTGAATAACTAGAAAAAAAGACATATTAATGTTGATTATCTTATTAGTTTAGCTAGACAATAGAGATATAGGTATAGAGATAAACATAATATGATGGTTAAGAAAAAATAGGTTGCTGTTATGAATGTTAGTCTCCAGGCAAAGTGATAAAAATAATTGATTGAAGTAGAACTTCCTGAATGGCAGAGTAAGGACCTTGCTAAATCCTCTCCATTAAAAACAAAGAAAATTTTATCAAAATTATCAAAATTAACCATTTCGAAACTCTAGAAATTAACCAAAGGCATACAACAAAGTAGAAAATGCTTAGCAAAACGATTAGATTTTTATAACAAAAATAGAGTTGTGGCATTTTATTTTGGGGATACTTACATCCCAAACCCAGGTCCATGGCATGGTAGCTCTCCTAACCATCAGCCTTGTACCCACTGGATGGAGCTGATCCATTCTGGAGCTCTGCAAATGATACCATTCCCCAGAGTGTTATCCGTGTTTGACTATACTTAAAGTTCTCTAGAAAAGTCCCATTTCCAGGGCATTGTTGCTATTTAGCCTGACTTGGGGGGCAGCTCAACAGAAAAGCCTCATTTTCAGGTCATTGTCAAAAACAAGTACAATTATCTGCAATAATTAATATTACAACTGCTTAAGTTTGCAGTATCAGTTGGCCAAGAATTTGCAAGGAAGATCTAAGCAATGACACAACCCTAAAGGGTTTTGAAAAGCCTCAATCCATTACTAGAGAACTAGAAGTCCTAGTACTTGTATGCCTGTGTACATGCTCAGGAAAGACTGAATGGAGCACTATTTATTTATTTGTATTGGGTAACTTTGGTGAACTGTGCAAACAGCAAGTGAAAGCTAATGCAGACGTGTAAACCGATTAAACTTTGAAGGTGTGCCCTCATGTACACAGATCCCTTAGAATACTGTGTAAGATTTAGTGGCTCAAGGAAATCTTTTTCCCAATCACTGACTGATCACTAGGCTATGCTGATCTGGAGTGAATTCAATAAATACAGATTTTAAAATACAAGCAATGAAGTATATAAATTGATAGAAAAATAAATGAAAAGCAAAGCTTTCATCGGCTACACACTGTAGGGAATATTTACTCTACAGAATTAGTCTTGGAAAGTCAATAAATAAACAAGCAACAGCAGTAACAGCAGCAACAACAAAACAGCACTAATAAAAGGGAGCTTGATTCAAGAATTGCTACAATATACAGACAATTTCCATTATACAGATTTCATACTTTTGAATTTCCCTACTTGCTAAAATCTATTTGTAACTCCAAAATCAATACTTGAAGTACTTTCACAGTTGTTCACATGACTGTAAATGTACAGAGTGATGAAAGGTTTGAGTACCCAATGTGCAAGTTCTTTGCTGAGATCAAAGATGACATTCTCTGCATTCTTGTTTTAGCTCTAATACAAAGATGGCCACAGGATTAAGACAGTAGTGGGGCAGCCTCAGGCAAATCACTTAACAATTGTGAACCCTGTTCCTTGTTTTCTCTTTTGCAAATTGTTTTTTAAAAATTCTATCAGGATAAATTGTTTTCTGTTAAAATTTTAATCTATGTGGTATATATAATATGTGCATGTCACACACATATATGTGTATATATGTGTGTGTGTATATATACATATACATATATCCCACAGGAGTTATATTTGTATTATTGCCCATATATACATATATAGAACATATCAATATACACATAAAATATATATGTTTATATATAAATATATATGCATATATGTGTAAATATGTGTTTGTATATTTTTATGTGTATATATGTATATATAATAAATATATATAAAATACATTATGTATATATATTTTATGTAGGTATATATATACACACATATATATACACATACATATACCTACATAAAATATATCTACATAATATATTTTATATATATATTTGTGTGTATATATGTGTATACGTATATATATACACACATACACACAAATACACACATACATATATCCCACAGGAGCAATAATATAATATTCTCTAATTCTCTATTCTCTAATTCAGCATTTGCAGTAACTTTATAGAGCATAACTACTGTAAATAAAGAGAATCAACTATATTATCTAAATTCTTGCTTTCAACCAAAAATCAGAACAGGAAAATAAACAGGAAAGTACAGAACATAACAGAAAAAAAAGACAAACAAACAAAGCAGTTCACAGAAACAGTCTTTGAAGGAGTACAGATGCTGCACTAAAAGAAACCATATTAAACCAGGTTCAATTTTAAAAAGTCAGCAAAGAGAGATAAATTATAGAAACACTAACCAGTAGATATTTTGGACTTAGAAAATATAAGAACTGCAATGAAAAAATATGTAGAAGGGTTTAGCAGCAGATTTGACCTGGCAGAAGAATCAGTGAACTTGAAGTTAGAAGAAATAATCAGTAAACTTAAATATAAATTAATTAAGATTATTCACTCTTAGGAACAGAAAGAAAAATGAATGCAGGAAAATTAAAGCAACAGAGAACTGTGGGACACTATTAAGTGTTCCAGCATATGCATTAATGGCAGTCCTAGAAAGAAAGGAGTGTGAAAAAGAGATAAAAAGAAAAATCTTTGAAGAAATGGTGCTCCAAAACTGTTTAAATTGATTGGAAACATAAATCTATAAATCCAAAAACTCAATAAACAATCTTTGAGCAGGAAAAACTCAAAGAGCTCCAACTCAGACACATCATAGTCATAGTGCTGAATATCAGTGACATAGACAGTATCTTGAAAGCAGTAAGATAAAATAACTCAAGTGTTCCTTGATAATATTAATAACTGACTTCTCACAGAAACCAAGAGGAGCAGAAGGTGGAATAACATATTCAAAATGTTGAAAGAAAAAAACAGTCAATCAACATTATATATCTAACAAAACTAATCTTCAAAAGTGTCTTAATCCATTTTCGCATTGCTGTAAGGAGATACCTGAGATTGGATAATTTATGAACAAAAGAGGTTTAATTGACTCATAGTCCTACATGGTTGGGAGGCCTCAGGAACACACAATCATAGCATAATGCAAAGGGGACGCAAGGGCCTTCTTCACAAGGCATGAAGAGAGAGAGAGAGAGCAGAAAAAGCCCATTATAAAACCATCAGATCTTGTGAGAATTCACTCATTATCATGACAACAGGATGGGAAAAACCACCCCCATGATTCAATCACCTCCCGCCAAGTCTATCCCTCCACACATATGGATTACAGTTTGAGATGAGATTTGGTTGGGGACATATAGGCAAGCCATATTATTCCACCCTCGACCCTCCCAAATCTCCCCCCTCTTTTAACATTTCAAAACCAACCATGCCTTCCCAGTAGTCCTCCAAAGTGTTAACTCACTCCAGCATTAACCCAAAAGTTGAAGTCCTAAGTTTTATCTGAGACAAGGCAAGTCCCTTCTCCTTATGAGCCTGTAGAATCAAAAGCAACTAGTTACTTCCTAGATACAATGAGGGTACAGGTATTAGTTAAATGCTCCCATTTCAAATGGGAGAAATTGGCCAAAACAAAGGGACTACAGGCCCCATGCAAGTCCAAAATCCAGTAGGGCAGTCACTACATTTTAAAGCTCCAAAATGATCTCCTTTGACTCCATGCCTTATATCCAGGACATGCTGATGTGAAAGGTGGAATTCCATGGTTTTGGGCAGCTTCAGCCCTGTGGTTTTTCAGGAGACAGCTCCCTCCCAGCTGCTATCACAGGCTGCCATTAAGTTTCTGTGGATTTTCCAGGCACACATTGTAAGCTATCAATGGATCTACTATTCTGAGGTCTGAAAGATGGTGACCCTCTTCTCACAGCTCCACTAGACAGTGCCCCACTGGGAACTCTCTGTGGGGCTCCCATCTCACATTTCTTTTTCACACTGCTCTAGCAGATGTTCTGTGTGAGGGCTCTGCCTCTTCAGCAAACTTCTGCCTGGACATCCAGACATTTACATACTTCCTCTGAAATCTAGGTGGAGGTTCCTCATACTAAATTCTTGACTTCTGTGCAACCACAGGCAAAACACCATCTAGAAGCCACGAAGGCTCAGGCCTTGCATCCTCTGAAGTAACAGCCTGAGCTGTATGTTGGCTCTGTTTGCCATGGCTGGGACACAGGGTGCCAAGTCCTGAGGCTGCACAGAGCAGCAGAGGAGGCCCCTGGGGTATCTTTATAGCAGTGCCCCATTTTTGTGCTACCAATTTACTGTATTAGCCTTTTTTCACACTTCTATTAAGAAATACCTGGGACTGGGTAATTTATAGAGGAAACAGGTTTAATTTACTCACAGTTTCATATGGCTGGGGAGGCCTCAGTAACATACAACCATGGTGGAAGGAAAAAGGGAAGCAAGAACCTTTTTCACAAGACAGCAGAGAGAGAGAGAGAGAGCAGAGAGCAAAGCAGGAAGAGAAAAGGGAGAAGAGCCCTTATAAAACCATCAGATCTCATGAGAACTCACTATCACAAGAACAGCATGGGGGAAATTGCCCCTATGATCCAATCACTTCCCAACAGGTTTGTCCCACGACATGTGAGGATTACAGTTTGAGGTGAGATTTGGGTGGGAACACAGAGCCAAGGCATTTAAAAAAAAAAAAAAGAAGAAGAAGAAATCAAGACATTTCCATATAGGCAAAGACTGAGATAATTTGTTGCTTGCCCAACTTTCTGACAGAAAATACCAAACACAGCCTTTTAGGCTAAAAAGGAAGGATATCAGATGGTAACTCAGCACCACACATAAAAATAAAGAGCATGAATAGAGATATGTAAATAGAGAAATATTAACTTTTTTCTTAATTTATTTTAAAAGACAACTGCATAAAACAATAATTATAAAATAGTGTTGATAGACTTATAAAATATAAACATTTAACTTGTGTAATGTGATGATCATACCACAAAGGAGGAAAAAGTAAAGAAGCTCTATTTGAGCAAAGTTTTAATACATGAGTGGAATTAATTTAGTCTTAATCTGAGGTAGATTGTTTTAGACCAAAACGCACATTGCAATCTTCAGGGCAACTACCAAGAAAATAAATATAAAAATATAGTTTAAAAAAAAAAACAACAAAGAAGAGGGTGAAACAAGATTGTGAAATAAAATGCTCCACTGATTGTTCTCTCCTCAGGAATACCAAATTTTATCAACTATCTGCACACAAAAAAAGCACCTTTAGAAGAACCAAACATCAGGTGAGCAATTACAATACCAGGTTTTAACTACATACTGCTAAAAGAGACATTAAAGAGGGTAAGAGAGACAGTCTTGAATCACTTGTGAACCCAGAACATTTGAGACCGGTCTCAGTTAACTTAGAAAGTTTATTTTGCCAAGGTTGAGGACATGCCTGTGACATAGCCTCAGAAAGTCCTGATGACATGTGCCCAAGGTGGTAGGGATACAACTTGATTTTATACATTTTAGGGAGACATGAAACACCAATCAATATATGTAAGAAGTGCATTAGTTCAATTCAGAAAGGTGGAGACAACTCAAAGCAAGGTCCCCCACTAGGGACTTCCAGGTCACAGGTAGGTGAGGGACAGGTGGTTGCATTTTTTTGAGTTTCTGATAAGTCTTTCCAAAAGAGGCAATCAGGATATGCATCTATCTCTGTAAGCAGAGGGATGACTTTGAATAGAATGGGGGGTAGATTTGTCCTGAGTGGTTCCCAGCTTGAAGGCAAGCAAAGTTTTTTCCTTCCACATTTCCCACCTTTTCTTTTTAAAATGCTTTGGATAAAGCATTTTACAAGAAAATGAATCTCTGGTCTCAGGTTTCATCTGATCTCTCATGACTAGGACAGTTTATTTCTAGATGGGTAGGTCATGAAAACTCATTTTTAGCATGTTGTAAAGTCCCATGTCCTGTAAAGAGAAAATAGTGGAAAGGAAGGAAGAAAAAACAACAACAAACAAAAGAACAATCAATATAAATAACATTACTCTTAAGTCCACATATTAGTAGGCAGGTATGAAAGTGACTTATATATGTAAATAGTTTACTGTTTTGTTTTTTTTCAAGTTTAAGTTGCCTGGCTTTAGTTCCCAGGGTTTTAAGAAAGCACAGCTTAGCATTCAGTGATTCTAAATTACGAAAAATAGAAAAAATAAAAATAAAAAAAGAAGAAAAAAAATGAAAACACTATCTTGAAGACTTGTAACCAAGAAAAATTAGAATTTGGTCCAAACTGTAGAAAATAATAAAAATTAGGGGGAAAAAAACAACATTAGGGAAGACTGGAATCTAAAAACAGGTGTAAATCATCTTAACACATAATTTTCTCTCTATATATATATTCCCATTTTACTAAAGATAAATAATGGTAGGGCTAGTTTGCTTATTATAATTGGCCTAATTATTTGTATACAGTGCAGCAATAATAATTATTTTTTCATAGGCTTTTAAATTGGCTTTGATGGAACTTGTTTCATAGGAGGATCCTCAAATAAGACTTTTGAAAGTTAAGCCCAGCCATGGATTTGTGCTATCAAATATCCATGAGTTGGCTGAATTTCCTCTCCTCTTGAGGTTCCAAGACAAACCTGGGGCTTCTGCACCTTCCAGAAAGTGACATTCTTCAGTTACCACAGGTCAGAAATCCTATACAGGGACTATGTACACAAAATATGAGGTCAGTTTTTCTAAAGGGCTTTATTGGCTCCATAAGGCAAGTTCAATTCCTTAAATGAAAGCACACCATTCCTGTCAAAGCCTTGGTAAAATAACCTATTTCTCCAATTGTGTCCTGTTACAAATTCTTATTGCACTTATGCAAATGACTTATTGCTGTAAGTTAAGAATACTCACAAATATTCCAAATTCTGGAGAAATCAGGTAGAAACAAATATGCCCCAAATTCTGTTCATAGGAGTATACTAAATTATTAAAAGCTGTCAATAGCTCAAAGAAAAGTTTTAAGACTGAAAAACAAAACAAAGGATCAACAAACATTTTAAGCCAAAAGTCAAAAATATTGGTTCCATCCATGCAGTTAATTCCTGTTCTGCTTGACACTCATGTGCATTTTAGTTCTCCATGAGTCCTGAAAGTATTTCCTCTATTCTGATGTCACAGTCTCTAGTTATTAGAAACCAACATTTAAGAGCACCTGTTAGAGTTTCATAGCTGATTTTAAAACCACTTTCTAAAGAGGACCAAAACAAGACAATGGTCCATGGATGAAAATAAAAGTTTTAAGGCAGCCATAGTTAAAAAAAGACACACTTGGCAAGAAAATTTGTTGATTCTCTGGCACACAATAATTTTAACATAACAATTATGATTATTACTGATAATGTACACTAAGTTACATGAAAATTATGCGAGTTTCTCACAGTTTGGAACACATATCAATGACAAATTTATACAAATACAGCCCAAAGAAAACCAAACACCATTTCATATTTCACAAATGCATCCTGTAAAATTTTTATACCAACTAAGTCAAATTATGTCATTTTTGAACTTTAGGGAAGCTAATGTCTTAAGGGATTAATTAGGTGAGAAAAAAACATAATTTTTAATTTGATTTTGGAACATTTGCCAAATATAAAAGGTTTAAAACACTTCATGTTACAAAATAGAATTACAGGTCATTGTAAAGTCATTTATTTAACCAAAGTGATAATTCAGGGATTTCAAACAAAACAAAACAAAACAAAAAGCAAAAACCTTCATTCTTTGAGAGAGGTGACTTAATTTTCTGAACAAGAAGCCCTAATAGAAACAACATGAAGCCAATTACATTTGTTTTTCAAAATTGTGTAAACAATCTACAAAATTTAATGTTGACTGTAAAATAGAACTTTCATAAGTTTTTTATAACCTTTGTAACCTTTATTAAGGAGTTGGTTAATGCTTCAAGAAAACATTGTTGATCTGACATAGGGGTCCATATACTAGGCATCAGTATGCCTTTGACACTAATGATTAATTTATAGAGAAACTGAACTTATTTTATCTTTGAAAATCTGCCCTTACAATCTTACATGCCCACCTCTTCCATGCTAGTCCCTTGGCCTTGAGGAATTGAATAGCTTTATGGTTTTTGCCCTGTGTCTCAGGAATGCAGTTTATTTTGATTGACATCTTCTATGGGGCCTGAAGATTAGTCTTTAATTGCTGTCAGTGTCTAAGATTCAGCAGGACTTGTGGTCCTTTTTAGACTCAGGATGAAAGTCCTGTAACTCAACGTTTCAAGGATTTAAAAGCATATACAGGAAAATACATGGATGTAATAACCATAATTTTAAAAAAATTTTCTCAGTTTTATTTTCCTAAGCAAACCAAAACTTAACGATTATATGACAACTTAATTATATTAAAGTTTTTGTTTTTTTAATATATAAATCCTCTGATTGTTACTTACACCAACTGTTCATGATACGCTCGGACTTTCTAGCTTGTCCTGAATATCCCTCCTTTTCAAACAACCAGTTATATTATTTTAGGGCTAAATTTACCACATAAGATTCTTCCTTATATAATATTATTTTGCGTTAAGCTTTTTTACCACAAAAAATACTTCATTATTTTTATAACTTTCTTCACATCTTTTTTTATTCCTGGTTCCTTTTACCTTGTTTTATACATAACCCTTAAACAAGCTTTTAATTAGACAAAACTCGTTCACTTTAAAAAAAACACACACACACTTCTTTGTAGCAAGAATTTGTGCATTTTGGTAAATGCACAAATAATAAAATATCTGTTACTTAATTACTAGAATATAACTTTATATTCTAAATTATGACCCATTTGTCTAAAAGTATTTATCCCATTACATTTACCTAATTATTTTATTTCAATTGTTTACCTAGATTATTTATGAAAACTGTGATAGTCACGATTTAAAGTTATGAAGCTGCCATTGAAAAATTATAACCGAGACAATGAAAAAAGATTTGACCTAACTGACTCCATTTTCTCTTAACCTCCAAGCTGTCCTTGTTGATTCCTGGACTTAGGCCAAACTAACTTTGGGAGGAACTTGGTCTATAGTTTAGTTTTGAAACAAAGACAGTAAGTCATCTCCCAAAACAAGTGTCCTAATTGTCTGTGAACCAGACAGCCTAAAACCATAGAATGAGAAGTTATGATGATCTTACTACATTTAAGCTGTTTCTATTTTTCATTAAACCCATATCAATGTCTTATTTATTAAAAATTACACAAGCAAAGATTATTCTGATTTAAGCTGGATTTATAGTTTTGTAACTCCTATGAAAAATTTTGAAACCTTATAGAATTTGGCAGGGGTAAGTATATAACTTGCTTGATTAATAAATACAAGCACAAATATATGCTGGCAAATGTCTTAAGACATTTCTTATATTACTTTACAATAATTTTAAAGATAGATTATTTGTTAAAGATTTGACTTAAGTTACTTGAAACTTGAAAAAGCATTTGACTAGCCTTTTCTTTTTTAGTATCTGATGTAAGCACTTTTATTTTTCCTTAACCAAATTAATTAGAGCTCTTTTATATATTTTTAACTAGTAAAACATTTATAAACAACACATAAATACATATAAAGATGTATTAGAGATGCTGATGGAAGTACATTTTATAGATTTTTAGGGTCTTTATAAGACCCCCGCCTTTTTTAATGTTAGACTTTTAGATTCCTAATAACCTGTTTCACAACTCTAGGCAGTTGTCAGCTAAATAGCCTTAAATTTGCACATTAAAGGAAAACACTCATGTGAAAATCAAACAGCAAAATTTGCAACATAAGGTACAGAGGAAAAAAAGTATAGTGGTGCTAGAGGGAGACACTTTTACTTTGAGCCAAGTTAAACATAAAATTAAACTACACTCTTTCTTAAAAACCCAAGAGTAGCCTCTGTTGCAATACCTATTTTAGTCAAAACAAAACAAAACAAAACAAAAAACGTGAAAACAGCCTTTCAAATACAAGCATGCACACATACACACACATACATCTTGGACATTAGTCTTTTAATTAAGCTGACTTTTAGCCATTGAGCTCTTTTATAGTCATTGCTTTTTCAATTTGGTCTGGCTGGCAGAAAGGTGGTCTTATTATGTAAATAAAGCCCCTTTAGTAGTCAAAATTAAAAATGTTTTTGATATGGTTTGGCTCTGTTTCCCCACCCAAATCTCATTTTAAATTATATTCTCATAATTCCCATGTGTTGTGAGAGGGACACAATGGGAGATAATTTGAACCATGGGGGCAATTTTCCCCATACTGTTCTTGTGGTAATGCATAAGTCTCATGAGATCTGATGGTTTTATAAGGGGTTTCCGCTTTTGCATATTCCTCATTTTCTCTTGCTGCTGCCATGTAAGAAGTGCCTTTCATCTCTTGCCATGATACTGAGGCCTCCCCAGTAATGTGGAATTGTAGTCCAATTAAACCTCTTTTTCGTCCCAGTTTTGGATATGTCTTTATTAGCAGCATGAAAATAGACTAATACAGGAAATTGGTACCCTTAAAGTGGAGCATTGCTGAAAACATACCTGGAAATAAGAAGCAACTTTGGAACTGAGTAACAGGCAGAGGCTGAAACAGTTTGGAGGGCTCAGAAGAAGACAGGAAATGTAGGAAAGTTCAAAACTTCCTAGAGACTTGTTGAATGGCTTTACCCAAAATTCTGGTTAGTGATATGAACAATAAGGTCTAGGCTAAGGTGGTCTCAGATGGAGATGAGGAACATGTTGGGAACTGGAGCAAAAGTGACTCTTCTTATGTTTTAGCAAAGAGACTGGTAGCATCTTGCCCCTGCTCCAGAGATTTGTGAAACTTTGAACTTGAGAGAGATGGTTGAGGGTATCTGGCAGGAGAAATTTCTAAGCAACAAAGCATTCAAGATGTGACTTGGGTGCTGTTAAAGGCATTCAGTTTTATAAGGGAAGCCAGGCATACTTGTTTGGAAAATTTGCAGCAAAACACATTTTCTGGGATGAAATTCAAGCCAGCTGTGGAAATTTGCATAAGTAGCAAGGAGCTTAATGTTAATCCCCAAGATCATTGGAAAATTGTATCCAGGCCATGTCAGAGACCTTCATGGCAGCCCCTCCCACCACAGGCCCAGAGGGCCAGAGGGGAAAAAGTGGTTTTGTGTGCT
The DNA here is from genome assembly GCF_037993035.2 of Macaca fascicularis. NCBI lineage: Eukaryota > Metazoa > Chordata > Mammalia > Primates > Cercopithecidae > Macaca > Macaca fascicularis. The sequence continues at coordinate 95,784,482 of NC_088385.1, forward strand.
AGGCCCAGGGTCTTCATGCTCTGTGCAGCCTAGGGACTTGCTGCCCTGTGTTCCAGTCACTCCAGCCATGACTGAAAGGGGCCAATCTTGGGCTGTGGCTTCAGAGGGTGGAAGCCTAAAGCCTTGGCAGGTTCCACTTGATGTTGAGCCTTCAGGTGCACAGAAGTCAAGAATTGAGGTTTGGGAACCTCCACCTAGATTTCAGAAGGTGTATGGAAATGCCTGGATGCCCAGACAAAGGTTTGCTGCAGGCGTCAGGCCCTCATGGAGAACCTCTACTAGGGCAGTGTGGAAGGAAAATGTGGGGTCAGAGTCCCCACACAGAGTCTCTGCTGGGGCACTGCCTAGTGGAGCTATGAGAAGAGGCCCACCATCCTCCAGACCCAGAATGTTAGATCTACCAACAGCTTGCACCAGGTGCCTAGAAAAGCCACAGACACTCAATGCCAGCCTGTGACAGCAGCTAGGAGGGAGGCTGCACCCTACAAAGCCACAGGGGTGGAGCTGCCCAAGACCATAGGAACCTACCTCTTGCATCAGCATGACCTGGATGGGAGACCTGGAATCAAAGAGTTCATTTTGGAGCTTTAAAATTTGGCTGCCCTGCTGGATTTCAGAATTGCATGAGCGCTGTAACTCTTTTGTTTTGGCCAGTTTCTCCCATTTGAAATGCCTATATTTACCCAATATCTGTACCCCCATTATGTCTAGGCAGTAACTAGCTTTCTTTTCATTTTACAGGTTCAAAGGCAGAAGAGACTTGCCTTGCCTCCCATGAAACTTTGGACTGTGGACTTTGAGGTTAGTGCTGAAATGAGTTAATACTCTGGGGGACTGTTGGAAAGGGATGATTGGTTTTGAAATGTGAGGACATGAGATTTGGATGGGCCAGGAGTAGAACAATATGGTTTGGCTCTGTGTCCCCACCCAAATCTCATTTTGAATTTCATTCCCTTAATTCCCACATGTTGTGGGAGGGACCTGGTGAGAGATAATTTGATTTATGGGTGCTGTTTCCCCCATACTGTTCTTGTGGTAGTGAATAAGCCTCATGAGATGTGATGGTTTTATCAGCAGTTTCTGCTTTTGCATCTTCTTCATTTTTCTCTTGCTGTAGCAGGACAAGCCGTGGACAAGACCCCACAGACACCGAGATAGTGAAGGAAGTAGCTTTTAATCAGCTGGAAGCATTGACAGACTAGCTTCTTAAAATCCGAGCTTGTTGAGTGCACAATTTCTGTCCCTTTTAAGGGCTCACGACACTAAAGATTTTACATGAGAGGGCCACGATTGATTGAGCAATCTAGGAGGTATGTGACAAGGGCTGCATGCACGGGAAATCAGAGTGAAACAGAACAGAATGAGAAGTTTCACAATGTCCTTCCATACGATGTCTGGAATCTATGGATAACATTGGTTGCTAGGTCATGGGTTGAATTTTAACTATCAGGCTAAGGTCAGGCAGGCCCAGGCCTGGTTTTGGGTCTGGTGCCTGGCGCCGGGCTGCCTGCCTTTGGTTTCACTTCCTTGTTTCTTCTTAAAACAGGTACTGAACATAAAACAGTATAGAACAATATGGGGGGGGCGGTCTCTTTGCCTCTTCTCTCATTGCCACTACCATGTAGGGACTGTCTCTTACCTCTCACCATGAATCTGAGACCTCCCCAACCATGAGGAACTGTAAGTCCAATTAAACCTCTTTTCCTTCCCTGTCTTGGGTATGTCTTTATCAGCAGTGTGAAAATGGACTCTTTTCTTTTTTTTCTTTCTTTCCTTTTCTTTTCTCTTCTTTTTTTTTTTTTTTTTTTTTTTTTTTGCTAGCCATTTTTCTCTCATTTCAGAGGCTTTGTTCCTTATAATTTAGGATTCCCCTTGGGATTTGACCAAGACAAAGAAACAACAAAACAGTTAAGCAAAATTAACAATGATCACACAAATTATATGATTTATGAGTGCTCTAAATGTAAGCAGAAATTAACACCAGTGGATTGTTAAATGTTGACTTTAGTCATTTAAAAGGAATTTGCAAGACAGAACCCCAAAACAGTTTCTTACCTAGTGATGGGTCTCAGGCTGTAGACTGCTCTCTACCATCCTAGTAGCAGGGAAAAAAAAAAAAAAAAAAAAACTTATCTTCCCTGTTGAAAGTGAGCTCAAACTCCATAAAGGAGTTGCCTGCCTTCAATTGTCATGGAAGAAGGAAAACTTGCCTTCCTATTGGAAGCAAGTAAAAATCCATTAAAAAAGGAGTTGTACAACAAAATAAGCTTTCCAACTTGACCAAATCTGGTGAGATCCTGAATTCTCTGGAGGGAGTGCTCTCAGACCTCAGCAAATTATCCTATTGGTTTGAGCTCATGCTGGTACCAAGCACCTGCAGGAGATTTGTCAAAGGTCATGGGCTTCTCCACTCAGAATCCTTCTGTGGTTACCAAAAATGTAAACCCTGAAAATTTGAGACAGGTTTCAGTTAATTTAGAAACTTTATTTTGCCAAGTAGCACAGCCTTAGGAAGTCCTGAAGACATGTGTCCAAGGTGGTCAGGGCACAGCTTGATTTTATACATTTTAGGGAAACAGGGGACATCAATCAATATACGTAAGAAGTACATTAGTTCAATCCAGAAAAGGTGGAGACAACTCAAAGCAAGGCCCCCTCACTAGGGGCTTCCAGGTCACATGTAGGTGAGAGACAGATGGTTGCATTCTTTTGAGTTTCTGATAAGTCTTTCCAAAACATGCAATCAGAATATGCATCTATCTCCGTGAGCAGAGGGATGACTTTGAAGAGAATGGGAGGCAGATTTCAAGCTGAGCGATTCCCAGATTGAAGAGGACCAACAAACTTTCCCTGAGCGGTTGCCACGTTGAAGGGCCCCAAGGTATTTTCCTTTTACACACTGATGCCAACCCTCCCCTGGCACCGGCCACATGGTGTGGAGAGAGATTCTGTGCACTTGGTGGAGGGAGAGCACAATGACTGGGCGACCTTGCAATGAACTCAGTGGTGCCTTGTCACAGTGGAAAGCAAAACTGTGCTGAACTCAGGTAGTGCCCACCTTGGAGGGAGCATTTATACCAACCTTAGCTAGAGGGATTGCACCCATTCCAGTGACTGCAACTTGAGTTTCTTGGCAAGCCTTGCCACCACCGGCTAAAGCTCTCTGGGGTCCTAAGTGAACTTGAAGCGCCACCTAGAACACAAGGACTGCAATTCTTAGGCAAGTCCTGATGCTGTGCTGGACTTAATGGCCAGTGAACTGGGGTGGTGCATGACCTAGTAAGACACCAGCTGGGTGGAAGTTGGTGAGGACAAGGGAGTGCTTGCAACACCCCTCCGCCAACACCAAACAGTGCAGCTCACAGCAATGAGAGTAACATTTTCCTTTTACTTGAGAAAAGAACAGAAAAGAGTAAACAGGATTTTGTCTTGCATCTTGGATACCCATTCAGCCATGGTAGGATAGGATAACAGGCAGTCATGAGGCCCTCATTCCAGGCCCAAACGCACAGAAATCATTTTCTTTTCTTTTCTTTTTTTTTTTTTTTTTTTTTGAGACGGAGCCTTGCTCTGTCACCCAGGCTGAAGTGCAGTGGCCGGATCTCAGCTCACTGCAAGCTCCTCCTCTCGGGTTCACGCCATTCTCCTGCCTCAGCCTCCCGAATAGCTGGGACTACAGGCACCCGCCACTTCGCCCAGCTAGTTTTTTGTACTTTTTAGTAGAGACGGGGTTTCACAGTGTTAGCCAGGATGGTCTCGATCTCTTGACCTCGTGATCCGCCCGTCTCGGCCTCCCAAAGTGCTGGGATTACAGGCTTGAGCCACCGCGCCCGGCCTCAGAAAACATTTTCATACATGCTTGGGCCAGAAGGGAACCTTCTGCATTGAAGGGAAGGATTCTCTGTTGACAGGATTCATCACATGCTGATTAAAGAGACCTTGGGACCTGAATAACCATTAGTGATATCCAGGTAGTATGTCATGGGTCTCGGGTGAGATTTTGAGATGTGCTAGTTTCAGGTACCAGCTCGGCTATGGTGGAGTTGAGCACTGAGCAAGCTCTTGGGGTCCCTGAGTCCAGGCCCAGGCTCTTGGACAGCATTTCTTCATCTGCCCTGGGCCACAGGGAAGCCCACTGCCCTGAAGGGTGAGCCCTGGGCTGGCAGCAATTACCACAAGCTGACTGAAGAGTCCTTGTGCCTTCAGTGAATAGTGGTAGTAGCCTGGAAGAACTCTCTACGGGCTGCTGATGGTTGTGGCCATAGGGAGAGGCTCCTCTCCCTGTGGAAAATGGAGGGAAGAGAAAGAAGGTCTTTGTCTTGTGGTTTGAGTTCTAGCTTGGCCAAAGTAGAAGAGCACACCAGGTAGATTTCTAAGGTTTTTGACTCCAACCGCCAGTTCCCACACAGCATCTCTGAATAGCCTCATGGCCTAGGGGAACTTATCCTGAAGGGAAGGAAGCAAACCTAGCTAGCTTCATCGTCTTCTGATTGTGGAGTGCTAGGGCCTTGAACAAACACAGGTAATAGCCAAAGTAGTGGTTACAGCAAGCCTTGGGCAACACCCAGTGCTGTGCTAGCTTCAGGAATAATGCAGGGCACTTACAGTGTTGGTGACCACACTGAAACTTGCATCACACTAACTCTAGCTCTAAGTGGCTTAACACAGGGAGGGAGAGAAAAATGCCATTTGTTTGGGAGAAAATAGACGGAAGAGAACAAGAGTCTCTGCTGGGTCATCCAGAGAATTATTCTAGATCTTATCCAACACCACCAAGGTGGTAACTCTTTGAGTCTTCAAGAACCATGGCATTACTGAGTTTGGGGCCCAAATTTCTTTGAATACCTGGACAACCCTCCCAAGAAAGATGAGCACAGGTTGTAAAGTCCAGATTGCAAACACTACAACAAATACCTAACTCTTCGACGTCCAGCATCAAAATCTTCCAGGAAAACATGACATCATCTACAAGCATCAAAATCATCCAGGACAACATGAGATAACCAAATGAATTAAATAAGACACCAGGGATCAATCCTGGAGAAACAGAGATACGTGACCTTTCAGACACATACCTGTGTCTGAACATAGCTGTTTTGAGGAAATTCAAAGAAATTTAGATAACACAGAGAAGGAATTCAGAATTTTATCAGATAAATTTAACAAAGAGGTCGAAATAATTGAAAAGAATCAAACAGAAATTCTAGAGTTGAAAAATGCAATTGACATACTGAAGAATGTATCAGAGTTTCTTAATAGTAGAATTGATCAGGCAGAATAAAGAATTCGTGAGCTTGAAGACAAGCTATTTGAAAATACACAGTGAAAGGAAACAAAAAAGAAATAAAGAAGAATGACACATGCTTACAAGAACTAGAAAATAGCATCAAAAGGGCAAATCTAAGAACTATTGGCCTTATAGAGGAAGTAAAGAAAGAGATAGGAGTAGAAAGTTTATTGAAAGGGATAATATCAAATAACTTTCCAAACCTAGAGAAACATATCAATATTGAAATACAAGAAAGTTACAGAACACCAAGAAGATTTAGCCCAAAGACTACTACCTCAAGGCATTTAATAATCGAAATCTCAAAAGTTGAGGGAAAAAATGGCCCTAAAAGCAGTTAGAGAAAAGAGACAAATAGCATACAATGGAGCTACAATACTACTGGCAGCAGGCTTTTTAGTGGAAACTTTACAGGCCAGGAGAGACTGGCATGACGTAGTGGCTGAAGGCAGAAAACTTTTACCCTAGAATCTATATATGGCAAAAAATATCCTTTAAGTGTGAAGGAGAAATAAAGACTTTTCCAGATGAACAGAAGTTGAGGGATTTCATCAACTCCATACCTGTCTTATGATAAATAATAAAGGGAGTTCTTCAATCAAAAAAGAAAAGAACATTAATGAGCAGTAAGATATTATCCAAAGGTACAAAATTCACCGGTAATAGTAAGCACACAAAAAAAACACAGGACATTATAACACTGTAACTACTGTTTGTAAACTACTCTTATCTTAAGTAGAAAGACTAAACCATAAACCAATCTAAAATATAACTACAACTTTTCAAGATATAGACAGTGCGATAAGACATTAAGGAAACACAAACGGTTAAAAAGTGAGGAGACAAAGTTAAAATGTAGTTTTTCTTTGTTTCTTTTTGCCTCTTTTTTAGTTTGTTTGCTGATGCAATCAGTATTAAGTTGTCATCAGTTTAAAATAATGGATTATAAGATAGTATTTGCAAGCTTCATGGTGAACTAAGGTAATCAGTATTTGCAAGCTTTATGGTAACCTGAGGTAACCATGGTAATCTAAAAACATATCACAGAACACACACACAAAAAGCAAGAAATTAAATCATGCTACCAGAGAAAATCACCTTCACTAAAAGGAATACAAGAAAGAAAGAAAAAACCAAGCGAAGACTGCAAAACAGCCAGCAAACAAATAACAAAATGGCAAGAATAAGTCCTTATTTATCAATAATAACGTTGGGTATAAATGGACTAAACACTTCAAAAAAAAGACATATAGCATGGCTAAATGAATTTAACAACAAAAAAAAAAAAAAAAAAAAAAAAAACACAAGACCCAATGATTTGTTCTGTTGCCTATAAGAAACACACTCTACCTATGAAGATACACGTAGACCGAAAATAAAGGGATGGCATAAAAACAGAAAATAAAGGGAAGGCATAAAAGCAGAGCAGTGGAACAGAACAGAGAACTCAGAAACAAATCTCTATATCTACGCTGAACTCATTTTTAACAAAGGCACCAAGAACACACATTGGGGAAAAGACGGTCTCTTCAATAAATGGTGCGGGGAAAACTGGATATCGGTAGGCAGAAGAATGAAGCTAGACCCCCATCTCTTGCCATATACAAAAATCAAATCAAAATGCATTAAACACTTAAATGTAGGGCCTCAAACAATGAAGCTACTAAAAGAAAACATTGGGGAAGCCATCCAGGATATTGTTCTAAACAACAATTTTATGAAGAAATACCCCACAAGCATAGGCAACCAAAGCAAAAATGGACAGCTATAGCTCCGCCCAGGAGGGCGGGGCTCCTGCCTGCTCCACAGAGCAAGAGGCCTGGGTCTGCAGCCATGGCTTGGGCAGTTGCAGTGTACCTGGGGAGCTCCTGCCCCCGCTCAAAAGGGGCGGGACTCTCATGGGTCCCATGGAGTGTGCAGCCACAGCGGAACCTCCCTTCTGCAGCTGGCGTGATGGCAGCAGCCACTACCATCAGAACCACGTGACCAATTCTGACAATGATATAAGCAAAAGTGATGTGTGTCATTTATGGACCAAACATTTAATAGCCAAATTGAGATCCTCCACTACTCTCCTTTTTTTTTTTTTCCCCAACAAACATTTTAGATGTTGACTGCTCTTTCATACTGTGTTCCTGAGTGCCTACAAAGGCAAATAAGTGCACCCACAAGGGAAAGTAGATGATAGAAATGGTAAGATCAGTCATTTTTCATAAAATGAGTTATATTGGGTTTACAAAAATTATCTAGATTTGGAAATAACTGAATCTGATTATTTGATTAGCTTCTCAAATAAATGAGTTATATCATCATTTCAAGGGCATATTTACTTATTTTGGCACATACTGATAAAAATATTTCTTAAGAATCAGTCTCAAGCTAACAATATAGGATGAAATAAAAGTGATACCTGTAAAGCTGGTTTGTTACTCAAACACTAAGGTTTTAACATGTATTCTTCACTTAGTTTCAGCTTTATAAGAACTGGATCTCTGCTGGAACTACTTTCTGGAAATGGCCTGGTTGCTGGTTTTGATCATTGTAAAGGTATCTTCTGTTCGTGGAAGCTTTGGATTAGAGTAAATCTAAATAAACACTTTATAGCTAAGCAATGTAAGCTGAGGTGGATATAACTAAGAGGAAATTAAACTAATTTGGAGGACTGTTCCCTACGTGTATATTTAATGTGTAAATTCATTTCTTGCTTCTGTTTTTCTTCATATGAAGTTGGTTAATTTTTTAAAAATACGAAAATTGGCAGAGACAATTTTATTTTGGTTCCCTTGGTCAGAGCCCACTGAAACTAGAAATAAATGAAAAATAGAAGGAAAATTTATATTGTCCTCAATGAAGGAAGAAATAGTTACACATTAAAATGTACGAAGTACTCCAGCCAACTACATTAAAATTGGCCCAAACTGAGCAAAACTTAAAGCTGGCGTATAATTTTTCAGAATTTGAGAAGAGAGCTAATCTTTCTAAAAGTGCTAGTCCTATTCAAATATCTTGAATGAAATGGTCAGATTTTGAGGTGTGGCTAAAGCATAGCAGAAATAAGGAGCACTATCACATAAATTCAGCTGGACACAGAATAATAGTGATGAATGCAGAGAACGTAGAGTGGAAAAAGAAACTATATTTACTCCAAATTTTCATTTTCTATGAATTATAACCCTGGATAAGAGAAACTTCTTGAGGAAAAGTGGGACATGTTATGGAGGCAGGGCAGTAATTGCAATGTCTTTGCATCAAAATACTGTGGTATAAAGGCTTTGTTTTATGCTGACACCCTTAAACATCAAAAACTTCAAAAACATAGTTAAGGAAAAAATTATCAGGGTAAAGGAAACTAAATGTTTGACAAGATGGTTTCAAACCAATAAATCTGAAACAAAATCGTTAACTACCCCAGCTTACTCCCCCTATACCACCCACCTAATTATTTAAAAAAAAAAAAAAATGGTTTCATTTAAAAATGAGTAATAGGCTGTGGGTGGTGGCTCACACCTGTAATGCCAGCACTTTGAGAGTCCAAGGTGGGAGAATCACTTGAGCCTAGGAGTTGTAAACCAGCCTGGGCAACATGATAAAACCCCATCTCTATGAAAAAATTAAAAAAATTTAGCCTAGCATGGTGATGCGCACCTGTAGTCCCAACTACTGAGGAGGCTGAGGTGGGAGGCTTGCTTGAGCCCGGAAGGTTGAGGCTGTAGAGAGTCATGATGGCGCCACTGCAGCCTGGATGACAAAGCAAGACCCTGTCTCAAAAAAAAAACCAAAAAATAATAATTCAAAACAAAGCACAGAATCTAAGCATAAGTACTGAAAATTAATACAGAAAGTGTATCTAAGCTAAAAGCAAATAAAAGATCTACATCATATGAGGATGTATTTAAAAAAATAGAAGCATATAATTCAAATACTTTCTTCCCATAATTTCAAAGACATTAAATAAAGTGTCATAGTAACCTGAATAAAAAAAAAACCCTCAAATAATAGGAAAGTGTAATGAGACAATAAGAATATTTGAAAAGGAAATTTATAAATCATGACAACAAATTGAAAGGAGAAATAAATCAATTAAAAAATAAAAGCCCTTTTACACTACAGAGGATGTAAATAAAGAGAACACTAGTAACTAGAAAATATAATCAAGCATAGGTTGATAGATTGGAGTAAAACACATATACACATGCACATACACACACACATATGTGGCCCACTTTTGTTAGATTTATTTTAGATACCGTTTTTAGTTGATATTATAAATTGTTTATTTTTTAAATGGTTATAGTTTTTACTAGAATATTGAAATGTAATTGTATTATTTTTAAACCTTCTTTATTGAAATGTAATTCACATACGAGAAAACACTCCTATTTTAAGTGTCAAGCTCTGTGAGTTTTCACCAATGTAACTATAACAAGATCCTGAGACCTTTAGAAGTTAATCATCCTATCAGCTCCTGGTAACTACTGATCTGCTTTCTTCATTTTAAATACAATTGATCTTTTCTATTGTTTCATGTAAAAGGAGTTGAATCTGTAGACCAATTGGAAAAGAATTGACACCTTAACTTGAAATCTTCCAAATCACAAAAATGGCATATCTCTCCATTTATTTAGCTTCTTAAATTTCTTTCAGCAATATTTTATAATTTTAAATGTGCAGGATTTGCACATCTTTTACTAAATATATTGTGAAGTATTTCACACTTTTGATGCTATATAATTAATATAAATTAAATTTAAACATTGAATTGTTTATTACCAGTATAGAGAAATGCAATTAATTTATATTTTAACCATATAGTCAATGATTTGCTAAATTCACTTAATGCTTCTCCCTTCAGAACTCTCCATACGGGTATGCAAGACTGCTTGATATTGTCCCACATGTCACCAAAGCTCTGTCCATTAGTTTTCAGTCTTTTTTTTCCTTCTGTGCTTCAGTTTGGATTCATTTTATTGTTATGTCTGCACAGTCTAATTTGTTCTTTATCCCATCCTGTGAATTTTTTATTTCATTTACCCTGTCTTTCATCTTTAGACATTTCATTTGGCTCTTTTCTATACTTTCCATTTCTCTCCTCATTATTTCCTGGTTTCTTTTTAAATCCCTGAGCATATTTATTAGAGTTTTTTAAATTTCCTTGTCTGCTAGTCTACCCTCTCACATTTCTCGATCTGTTTCTATCAATTGAGGCCTCTTCTGGCTATGTTATATAATGTTCTGCTTTGCATATGTAGTAATTTTTTATTGTGTGCTAGACATCATGTGGTTACATTGAAGTTACATACATCTTCTGCAATTTGATGTCTTGCTTCAAAGAATGTTGTGCTTTATTCTAGTAGGCAGGTAACTTACTTGAAGATTAGTTTGATCCATTTAATTCCTGTTTCAAGCATTTTTATGGCACGTCTAGAGTTTTCTTCATTCCAAGCATACCTTGATCTCTTCACCCAGATATGACCTTTCTGGGGTTTCTATTGAATGCTTCATTGATGACTGAAGAATCTTTACACTGGTTAGTCGGAGTTCAAATGTTTCCTTACTTGTGAAAGATCTGAGAGTTGTTCATCTTACAGTGCTTTGCCCGGCTTCATTGAGTTTTACCCTATGCATATACAACCTTGTACTCAGCAAATACTCAAGGGGTCTCAATGGCCTTTCCTTCCCTCTCTCCCCTCCTTCCTTCTTTCTTTCTTTCTTTCCTTGAGATGGAGTCTCACTCTGTCGCCCAGGCTAGAGTGCAGTGGCGCAATCTGGCCTCACTGCAAGCTCCGCCTCCTGGGTTCACGCCATTCTACTGCCTCAGCCTCCGGGGCAGCTGGGACTACAGGCGCCCGCCACCACTTTCAGTAGAGACGGGGATTCACCGCATTAGCCAGGATGGTCTCTATCTCCTGACCTCGTGATCCACCTGCCTCGGCCTCCCAAAGTGCTGGGATTACAGGCGTGAGCCGCCACACCTGGACGGCAATTTCCTAATAGCTTCTCCTTGTACAAAATATTGTCTAATAGTTTCCAGCTATCTCAGCTTTGACAATTTTTTTAGCCTTAACATATTGACTATAAGTTTGTCTGTTTCCATTGTACATACTCTTTTTAACAACTTCTTAATATTTCTTAACATTAATGTTCCATTATTTATTTAGTTTATAAAAGATGGACTTTTAGGTCCTGTGGCAAATATTATGCATTGACTTACTTCAGTCCATTTCAAGTAACTTAGAACATGCTTACTAAATGACAAAGGCTGAAAAGTTGTACTACTTTTCTCAGACTTCTCTACAGTTCAGGTTCCAAACAGGCTTAGCTTTCAATGAGCAGATATAATCATATATCGGGCATGCAATCTGGTACTTCTTCTGTTTCTGTTAATGAGCTTGGTTGCAGCAGTATTTGTTTTTTATGAAGCAGAAATTACTGAGCCTGATACCTTGCTTCGGAATACCTCTCATTTCATGCCTAGCTTCAGAATAGTCTCATTTCTATAGACTCAGCATAAAGGTTGTTTCTAAAGCCCTTCCAGTGAAGTACCTAATTTCCTGAACTAAATTCTTTTCAGCTTAAACTAGCTAAGAGTAGTTTCTGTCATCTATAATTAAACACAGTGCAAAGGAATTTTGAAACAGAAACTGAGAGCTGCATGCAACAGAAGTCATATATTTTGCATTGGCTTATTAAGTGGAAGACGAAGAGGACTCACATGTTGCATTCTGAAACAATGATGAACTTTGTTATTTGATGGTAAAAGATTAATACAGTTGTTCCCTGAGGTGCCCTGGATGAAAGAGTAAGTGCCAACAATGACTGTAGCATTAGGGGAAGTGGTAGAGACAATATGTAAGATTGAGGTGTGTTGATTGCCTTTTTCACTTGTAAACAAAATTCTACAATAATGTTCATGTAGACAGTTTAACACCAGCCAGTGAGAAGCTCTCTGCCTAGTTCTACAATCTAGGGTGACTGAGATTACAGTAGTGTGATTCCTTGAAGAGTTGAGAAGGTCAATTGTTTTAACCCTGACATTGAAGCAGTTATTAGTAAGACTGTAAATCAGTCATTACAGCAAAAGACAGCAGTAACAGAAGCCATAGCAGGAACCCAAAAGCTTACCATCAGAGAGAACTTTATCATCACTAAGGCCCTAGTAACACTGCATGATTCTCATTTTCCTCTTTTCCAAATGAGAACTTTTATTCTGTTTATCTTGTTCCAGCTGCACCATGATAGGTTGGGTATGTTTGGGGGCAGATTGTTTGCTTTTAATTTTAGCAACTGCCAGACCCCAAGACTACACATAATCTAGAGACACTGCAGTGATCTCTGTGTGGGACTTCAGAACTGTCTATTTTACAAAAGGCATGACTATTTCTATGTGTCAGAAGAATGGTATGGCTGAATATTAGGGGAGGCAAATGGCTAGATTGTGGGAGGGACTATGAGTTGTCCCACAAAATCAACTTTTCCTACTTGCTCAGAAATAGACCTTCAAATGTTACTTGGGCACATGGTCTCCAAGAATAACAATTAAATTCTATAGTTTTCTTTGAATCTAGGTGTGGCCTTGTGTCTGTGGATAAGTGTTGACCAATGGAATGTAAGTAAAGTGATGTGAAGAACAATCAAATAAATGTTCTCAAAGGGAGAGGGCTTCTTTTCCCTTGTCTGCTAACTCAAAACATGGATCAGATGACTGAAGCTGGAGCAGTTGCACTGGACTACAGGTAAACCCCACTTATAGAGGGTGGCAGAGCAAAAAGAAAGACAGATCTCTGAGAATCATGGAGTTTTCACACCAGGAACCTACGTGAAGGAGAAATGAACTTCTATCATGTTTATAAGCCACTGTTGTTTTGGGTTTTTCTGTCAATTATACCTGAAACTACCCCTGTCTTTATAGAGTTATTTTCCAAAATTTCAATATTACCCAAAAAATGCTTCAACAAAAAATGATATCTTTAAAGAAATGTATTTGTGTTCATGTTATAAGCATTATTTTTTGGATAGATTTTTAGAAGTGAAAGTCTTGAGTAGATGATGTGTTACTTTTATTTTGAAAGATACTTTCTAATTGCCGTGTAAAAATGCTTTACCAAGTTCCACAAAAAGAGTATGAGAGGAATTGTTTTCGTGTATCTTCTATAAAGATTTTTACTGATTTTTAAATTTATTCTATTTGAATATATAATCTTATGTACATATCTCTATTATGACTAAGTCTAGGAATCGTTTTTTCACACGTCTATTTTGGCCAACTGTTTTCTTCTGTCTTTTGATAAACTTCCTATAAATTGTTTAGTTTTTCTTGCTGATAAGTTTACATATTCTGGGTATTAATTATTTTTAGTTGTATGTTTGGCAAGGTTTTTTTCCAGACTGCTGATTATTGTGTAACTTACTTATGATGGCTTTAATTAAAGAAGTATTTATATATCAGCATAAATGCCAACATTTTCCTTTCTGGCTTCTGGATTTTGCTTCTTAGCTAGAAACCTCTAGAGGGTATAACATTATTTTTCTATATTTCTTCTAACATACTCTTTCAATTAAAAATTGTTTCACTTTTTAATGCATATGGAATATATTTATGCAAGATATGAATTAGAGGTCTAATATTCATTTTAAATGAATAACCAATTTTCCCAGAGCTATTTGTTTAATAACACTTCTACATTTCACTGATTTGAAATGCAAGTTTAATTATAGTCAAATTCTTGAACAGGCAAAAATGTGTTTCTTGGTTTCTGTGTTTTATTAAGCTGTTTCTATGCCAATTCCATCCTTTGTGAACTCCTACAATTTTGTAACACATTTAGATAACTAGATAGCAAATCTTCTTTTCCAAAAACATTTGGATATTCTCATTTATATACACTTCCAAATGAACTTTGAAACACATTTTTATCTACCCAGCTGAAGAAAGATTTTTAAAATATTGTATCTATTCCATAACTTTTAGAAGTCAATAAGTGCTTTTAAAAATGTGTATGTTAACTATGATATTAATATTTGAATAAAAATATAGCTAGCCAATTGGAAAGTATTTTAGAATAAAGACATTATATAAATGTATATATTGTTGATATGTTTATACAAATGAAATGCCTATATCACCTACAGGTTATCAATCTATGAAAATAATTCCTCAAAATTTTTTAGTTTATAATTCTGAAGAAAAGCAAACTTTCTTTCCCCCACAACTTAGCTGGATCCATATTTAGACAAAGAATTAACACAACCTCAATTCTCTTTCCTTTTCTGTTATTTTCTCTTCTTTTGAGACAAGGTCTTGCTCTGTTGCCCAGGCTGGAGTGCAATGGTACAGTCATAGCTCACTACAGCCTCAGCCTTCTGGGCTCAAGTGATCCTCCTACCTGAGTCTTTCGGGTAGCTGGAACTACATGTGTGACAACACACCTGGCTAATTTTTTCAATTGTTTGTAGATGGGTGTCTCATTATGTTGCCCAGGTTGGTCTCAAACTCCTGGCTTCAAGTGATCCTCCCTCCTTGTCATGCGAAAGTGCTGGGATTATAGGCATGAGCCACCGTGTCTGGCTCCCAATTCTCTTTTATATATGTCCATATGTTTTAGTGTATATTGAATGAAATTAGCAAATATCAATGTTCTCAGTTTCCTTTGGACTGATGAGAAACTGGCTTGAAATTTCTGGGGGTTTTTTTCTGATTTTTTTTCAGTGAATATATTAGTACTGTAAAACAATAAGCTACTGGTATTATAATCTAATAGTTATTATGTGGACAGAACGACTGCGGCCTTAAATTCATGTTGTTGTACTAATAAGAGAGGTGTGTAGAACTGTTAGTAAAATTGGTGAGAAATGCAGACTCTGATTATTGTTTGGCTACCATTGCTCTTTTTTTTTTTATTTTTTGAGACGGAGTATCACTCTGTCACCCAGGCTGGAGTGTGCAATGGTGCGATCGTGGCTCACTGCAAGCTCTGCCTCCCAGGTTCACACCATTCTCCTGCCTCAGCCTCCCGAGTAGCTGGGACTATAGGCGCCCGCCACCACACCCGGTTAATTTTTTGTATTTTTAGTAGAGACGGAGTTTCACCGTGTTAGCCAGGATGGTCTCGATCTCCTGACCTTGTGATCCACCCGTCTCGGCCTCCCAAAGTGCTGGGATTACAGCCGTGAGCCACTGCGCCCGGCCTACTGTTGCTTTTTCTTTTTTAATAGCCACATGGCATCACTGTTTAGCCAGCTCCCATTTCATAGATTCTGTCTTTCACATTACTTGGCTTTTATTTCCTCAAAGTTGAGCTACTAAGTCTCAGGATAATTGAAATCTGAAATATATCTAAACTTTGCCATATGCTAGAGGAGAAAAAATTCACCTCTTATGACATTCAAGAGTGAAAAGTTGAGCCCAGACCAGCAATTCAACCAAATTCTTCCCTCCTGGTGATTCTGCCTCCGGATCCTTGGTGTAGTGTCCTGCTCGCAGACCTTAGTTGGAAAGAAATCAATGCAACCATAACAACATTCCTATGGGGATAGACTTCACTTAATCCAAAACAGCTCTAAGAGTTCAATGTCATTGTTACTCTTATGTTATAGATAAGAAGATAAAGCACAGAGAGATTGAGTAATTTGACCAACATCACACAGTGAGCAGATGGAAAGGAGGAATAGACATTTGACATAAGGATGGGAAGGGATAGGAAGACACAGTGTGCCTCCAGGTCTGCACTCCTAACCACCACTTTGTACTGCTTCCCAAAGGGATCAGAGAAAGAGACTTTTGGAGAATATTTCACAGGGACATAGAATTGCACATCAGGCTGTGTGCAATTCTCTCTCTCTCTCTGTTTTTTTGTTTTGTTTTGTTTTGTTTGAGATGGAATCTCACTCGGTCGCCCAGTCTGGAGTGCAATAGTGTGATGTCGGCTCACTGCGATCTCCACTTCCCAGGTTCAAGTGATTTTCCTGCCTCAGCCTCCTGAGCAGCTGGGATTACAGGCACACTGCAACCTCCAACTCCCAGGTTCAAGTGATTTTCCTGCCTCAGCCTCCTGAGCAACTGGGATTACAGGCGCCCGCCACCCCGTCTAGCTATCGTTTTTCGTTGTTGTTGTTGTTGTTGTTTGTTTGTTTGTTTTGTATTTTTAGTAGAGATGGGGTTTCACCAGGTTGGCGAGGCTGGTCTCAAACTCCTTACCTGAGGTGATCCAGCCGCCTTGGCCTCCCAAAGTGCTGGGATTACAGGCATGAACCACTGCCTCCAGCCCCAGGCTGTATTTCTCTTTAGGAAGATGACCATCTCACTAACTCCATCCCATAAGGGTTCTATAGGAACTAACTATAGTATTACGGAAGTGACTGTGTTGTAAAGCATATATGTGTGAAAATTATAATATCTTGGACGGGCGCGGTGGCTCAAGCCTGTAATCCCAGCACTTTGGGAGGCCGAGACGGGCGGATCACGAGGTCAGGAGATCGATACCATCCTGGCTAATACGGTGAAACTCCGTCTCTACTAAAAATACAAAAAATTAACCGGGTGTGGTGGCGGGTGCCTATAGTCCCAGCTACTCGGGAGGCTGAGGCAGGAGAATGGCGTAAATCCAGGAGGCGGAGCTTGCAGTGAGCTGAGATCCGGCCACTGCACTCCAGCCTGGGCGGCAGAGCGAGACTCCGTCTCAAAAAAAAAAACAAAAAAAAAAAAAAGAAAATTATAATATCTTATAAATCTTAAAATTGTATGTGTTTATACTAGACCTTCTTCCTGAAGTCTACATTTCGAAAGAGCATTTACTTTTCCTTTGCCTTTGAGTTTGTCAGTGAGTGCTAATCTGAACCCATAAAGTTTGTCCCATGGAAACAAATACAACTGCTTCCTCTTTTGCCAATGAATCTGTGACTTGATATACATATAACTTTAGGCCACACCTAAAAAGCAGCAGTAGCAGATTGTTTCAACAAGATGCAGACAGGTTTAAATAGGTCCATAGGATATTCATATAGTTTTAATCGCTTTACTTTTATGGTCTAAAATTTTAATATGATTTTATAAAAAAACTATGATACAGAAATTTTTGCCAATAGATCCAACAAAAAGACTTGAGCAGTTAGTCCAGCTAAGTCATTGCTTTACTTCACTTTACTTCGTTAGAAAACACGCAGACAGTTGGTTTGGGGTGAAGAGTTGTTTTCAGTTAAAAAAAAAAAAAACTTATTAGTATGCTCATCTCATGTAAATCCTGTAGAGACCAGATTGAGAACATGTTTTCTCTTATCAGGATCATGATATCCTTTTCCTAAATGAAACATTTGTACCACAGTGAAAATTCCCCCCTTTCCCTTAGATACCTATGGGAAAGAACTTCTAAATAATACATTTGTTTTGGCTCAAAGACAAACTCGTGGGTAATCTGAATCTCTCATTAGTTTCACAGTTCTCTATGGATTAGCTCTGTTTCCTCAGCAAATTTTCCTTTATCACAATGGAAATTTGGGCAAAAATGTGTTTATATTTTCCACCACTAAAATGTTATCTGAAGGGCCCACTCTGGTATTCAGGGTACTTCACTTGTATTTAGCACTGGCAGTTTAGGCCAGAACATGAATCGGGCTATATTTGGACTGTTTCAATGCTCATTCTAGGGCAGTCTGTTCAAATCAAGACCACACTATGATTGGATCTTCTACAGAGTTCATAAAAAGCTATCTTGGGGCAATATTTTAGTGTGGTTACATACCAGCAACCATCTTCCTTATCCCAGCTAGTGATCTCCAAGGAGCTATGCGATCCGTTTTTGTGGTCCAGTAGCAAAAACCACCACCGACAGAAATATTTCATATTTTGCATGTACGTGAGTTATGCCCTCTCTTCTCTCTTTCTCAGACAATTTTTCCTTTTTTTTTTTTTTATGGTCTTTTACTTCACTCTATTTCTTTCTGCCAGAATCAACATCCAACATTCTTTTAAGTGTTCAATAATAGATCCCTGAAAGGAAATAACATTCAATATGTTATTAAAACCCTTTGTAAATTCTGATGATCCACCATTAATTCAGTATTCTATGTGCCAGGCTGTGAGCAAAAGTTTTTTTTTAAGTGCCTTAAAAAGAAAGTAAATGACATAGTAGGAATACCAGAGAAAAAGAAAAGTTAAGGAATACTTTTAAACATTATATGCAAATATGGAATTTTAGAGAAATCTATAATTTATTGGAATGAAAATAGCAAAAGCAGCTATTATTGCTTGAGCCCAGGAGGCCAAGTTTGCAGTAAGCTGAGATTATGCCACTCCACTCCAACCTGGGCAACAGAGCAAGACCCTGTATCAAGCAAACAAACAAACAAAACAACAATGGCAACAACAATAACAACAAAACCCCCAAAGCAATTACTAAATACCTTCTATGTGCCAGGTACAAAATTATATATTCCTTGTAAATCTGTATATGAGAAGCAGCTCATGTATATTAAATAAAACAAATTTCAATAATGAAAAGTCATTTATAAACATAAGCTAATTAAAGAACTACTAATTTTATGGTACTTCATTAGTGATAATGAAATACCACTTCCAGTATTAGTAAAGCCTCTCCTGTCACCGTAATAAAGATGTCATGGACTGTAACACTTCCGATTAAATATTAAGCCTACTGTTCCTTGTAAACACCTGAGTGAGGCAACTGATGATCACAGTGTCTATGCTAAGGTATTTAGGGTAAATTACAGACGTACTAGGCCACCCTGGGTTTTTCTTGCCACTTCTTTGGTCACTGTTTCTTCATTAACTTCGTTGAGAGGTCTGGAGTCAACTGTAGATGTTGAGCTGCCTAGGGCTGAAGCCTAACAGCCTCTTTTCTCTTGAAGTGACCTTATATACCACTCATGTGCTCATGAGCCTCAAAATGTCTATCTCTAGCCATTACTTCTCCCCTAAGCCGCCTGAGTCTCATATTTAACCACTTGATTGACATCTCCACCTGGATAAATAACTAGACACTCCCAACTTCTCACAGCTGAAACTAATTTATTGATTCCCATACCCAAGGAAAAAAAAAAAGAAAACCCATTCCATTCTGAGTCTTGTCTCAATAAACGGTACCACTTTTTATCTAGTTTCCCAACCCCAGAACTGGAGTGAGCCTTGGCTCTTTCCTTCTTCTTATCTCTCGCATCTCATCCAGGAATTCTAGACTATTTTACCTCCAAAACACCCATCATGGTCCCAGTCCAAAGCAGCATCATTTCTTTCATGGATTACTGCAACAGCTTCCAAGTTGTTTTCCCTGCTTCCTGCATGCCAACCATCTGTTATTCACATAGCAGCCGGTGGTCTTTGTAAAATTCAAATCAAATCATAGTGTTTCCTTGCTGAAAACCTTTCAATGACTTCTCATTGCATGTGTACGAAAATTCAAATGCTTCCTAGGTCTTCCATCGCCTGGATGCCTACATCTCCATCCTCTTTTTGTACTACCTACTCCTTCATTCCCCCATTTGCTCGTTACACTTCAACTTCTCCAGCCTCCTTTCTGTCCTTGGAATAGCCACATCCTTTATCAATTCATGAACCTGGTGCTTTGCGGTTACCTCTGTGTGGTGAGTCCTTCACACAGCTCCCCATGTGGCAGATGCCTACTCACCCTTAGGTTTCATCTCAAATCCTCAGAAAGACTTTCCATGAAAAAGAAGCTCAGATTACCTTTCTCTACCCCTCTATGCTCACCCCCATCACATCTGTCTATTGATTTCCTCCATAACACTCCCCAGAATCTGTAGTTCTTTCTCCATTCACTTATTTGCATGCTCTTTGTTGTCTCCCCAAGAGAATGCAAGAGGAAGGACCTCACCTGCCCTGTCATGACGACATTCCCAGTGGCGAACTTGATGCCTGATATATGTATGTAGATGCTCAGAAAGTATTTGCTAAATAAATAAATAAAACAGGAATTATGGAAAGTAAGAAGTGAATCATCAGAAATAATAGATTTTTCCAAGGCAAAGGGGCTTTAGAGATTGTTTGATCAAACCCACTTACCTTTCCAATAAGACAAACCAGAGAGGTTGTTTTCTAAAGCTGAGAGAGTGAGTGACTGCAATGGGCTCCTGACATTGAGTGCAGTGCTTTCCACTAAATAAGTGGATCAAAAACTCGATCTTACATGCAGTTATATACGTCCAACTATCCTTTTCAGAAAGAATAGGTTAGTTCGTGTCCTTCTTCCCGTTTTGTGTTTAATATCTATTCTTTATAAAACAATATTGATGTAGATAACATTTTTTCAAAATTATCTTTTGACAAAGTAAAAACTTTGAGATCTCTCTTGAGTTCTTTTGTTTCGTGTTTTTGTTTATTTCGTTTTGTTTTTTACTTTAAAGAGGCTGAATTTAAAACTTCGATAACAAAGTGTCTCTGAACAAATGCAAGTCATTGTAAGTGATTTATTTTACAGATCCCACCTCACTCTCTTCCAATCCTACTCCACTTAGGTAAGCAGTAAGAGCACCCTGTTGTATTCTTCAACGTCTTCCCCATTCTTATGTAAATGTGTAAATGTGCTCATGCACACACACACACACACAGAGTTTTGACTTCTATGTAATGCAAAAGGATCATGTCATACACATTACCCTACAATTTGCTTTTATTTTTACCGAATGAAGTAGGTAATACGCATTGTAGGTTATATGCATTGTAACTCTAGAACAATGCATATAGTTGTAACTCATTCCTTTAATTTTACATAATATTGCATAGTATGGATACCAAAATATATTCAACCATTTCCCTGCTGATAAATGCTCTCAATTTTCCAGGTTTTTAAAATCTACTACAAACAATACTCTCATGACATCTCTATATTTATATCTGTAGATTAAAAACTCACAATCTCTCTTCCATCTTTTTCTACATTTACATCTTTTCTTCAATATCAGGGTTTTCTTCAATATCATCTACCTCTTTAGAATACATTTTCAATAGTAGAATTGCTAGATTGGGGGAATCTATATATTTTAAAAATTTTAATATATACTGATAATATTTAACCAGCATGGCCTGTCATTGCTGTGTATTCCCAAACATAGTTTATGTTTTTTGAAATATCCTGCTATAGTAGTTTTGTCCTTGTCTGTCAAAGCATTTTAATCACCTCTGGAACACAACAACTAAGTATGTTAGCTGTCTCTCATTCTGCTATTTGCCACTCTGGAGACAGTTTAGTAGTCTGAAAATCTGAGAAAAATGTATTTTCATAAGAAATGAAAATTTGTATACAAGAAAATGCCCTCACTTTCTACTCCTTATCTGGCTTCTACTACAGCATTTTCAACCACTTGCCCTACATAATACCCGTGTCACTGATAGCTTTCTTTGTCTTGAGTCCATAAGGATATTCTTATACACTAGGACCAAGAATTCTGGTGATATTTGACAGGATATGTCCCCATTCTTTCTCTGTAAAGAAGTTAAATATTTTATCTTATTTTTTCTTTTAAGAAATTAATATAGTGTCTAATCATTACTTACAGTGTTCTTCTTTTAGGTAGTTCCCTGAAGATAAAGCAGAAACTTTCATTTTTAGGAAAATCTTCTCTGCATTGGCCACCTCTTCCCATCTGACTACTCTGCTATCCAGGATGTCAGAGTGTTCTATAACATCTTAATAAGCTCATTCTCTTGACCATCACTGTAATCCCCCAAATCACCCATGATTAAGTTCATACTCTGTAGAGAAATCCACCCAGTAGTTGATGACCATTCTCTAAAAATACAATTGACTCCAACTCCAAAGTGTAGTGCTTTAATGCTGGTATATGTTGCAAAAGCATGCAAAATGGTGAAATCACCTGAAATACAGTAGCTGTGAATTGCTACACCAATTTTACATTATAATTTTGCTTACTAAAAATATGTATAAAACCAGTCAAAGTCCTCACCTGCCAGATTAGTGGGAAGTCCAGTATCTTCACTCTCCGTGGTCCATGAAGGAACAAGGAGGTTGGTAAGTCTGACCTCCATATTCTAGGAAGAGAAAATTGGGACTGCCTTTGGTTCTAACTGCTTTATGATCTCAGAGGTAATGCTGATGTCCAGTGGATCTGGAACTCTTTACAGCAGCATAGATTTTTCTCCCAAGCCAACCTTAGCATAGGGCCCTTAATGACCCTTCAGGTTGGAGCTTTTAACTGATAACTTTTTCAGGCCAATCCTTTAAAATGCCAGCTGGCCAGAGAATGTCAGGATTAATTCAGGTGTCCATTTACAAACTGAAAACATTGTGCCCTTTCTTGCACAAAGGTGTCTATGCTGGAAACATAAAGGAGTCATCACATACTTTTTTTTTGGAACACTGCAATAGGGTAACCTGGGATACCTTACTGCAATACCAAGCTACCTAGGATTGCAATTCTGATTGCCCCATGGAGCTGTATAATTTCTTATGCCCTGTGCATATGTAGGCATGCACACACATGCACAAATCAAAGGTAGAAACAGTCACAAAAAGAATAATTTAAGGTAGCCTACTCTGCTAAAGACAGCAAGGTAACTTTCTGGTTATAAAAAGGAAAAAGAAAAAAGAAATCCAGTTTAAATCTCCAATGAAGTATTTTGCAACATAACAAATAAATCAAAAATGTGCACTCTAAAATAATCAAAGTGTGTGAAGTCTAATCAACACTCTGCTCCTGTGCCTTAGTGCAGACTTCAGAAGAGAGTCAATGGTGTTCGTTTTCTTGTAAATGAATCTGAAGTTTATTTGATTCTCTAAGTTAAATCATAGCAAAGGAAGGTTTAAAATGTCTGTTCACTTATTTACTGTGGATAGTTAAGTGGTTTGCATCATAAATGCTAATTCAGGAAAAATAGTCACTTATAGAGAGCAATCTTAGGTTACATAAACAATCTGTGCTGCAATTGGTATTGGATGAATTAAGATATGAGTCTACTGGCAATATTTTGATAAACAATGCGTGTCAGGCAAAGAATCAATAAGCTGTACCATTAATCTGCTGTCCCAAATTCCTTAGTTGAAAATGTTCTTCAAATTACTTTTTGTGTGTGCTAAATGTTTTGCTAACATAGACATATTTCTTCTTCCTGTAATCCCAGCACTTTGGGAGGCCGAGGCGGGTGGATTACGAGGTCAGGAGATCAAGACCATCCTGGCGAACACGGTGAAACCCCACCTCTACTAAAAATACAAAAAAACTAGCCGGGCGTGGTGGCCCGCGCCTGTAGTCCCAGCTTCTAGGGAGGCTGAGGCAGGAGAATGGCGTGAACCCGGGAGGCGGCGGAGCTTGCAGTGAACAGAGATCCCGCCCCTGCACTCCAGCCTGGGCTACAGAGCCAGACTCCGTCTCAAAAAAAAAAAAAAAAGAAAAAGAAATATTTCTTCTTTACTTTCCACAGAAGGTCCATGATTTTATCTAAAAACAAACAAACAAAAAAAAATGTGCTTCACATTGTCTCATGAAGACACTGCATTATACATTTTACGGTTTGAGTTAGCCTGCATAATGATAAAAAAAAAAAAGAATACATTTACATGCCTACATGGTATCTTAGAAATTAAAGTTAACATATATTAGGATATCTGTTTTTTAAAAAATGACAAAAATCCTGTCTCTGACCTGGGTAAAGTGGCATCTGGTTGGTGGTACTTATCTCAAATCACACAGACATAAGGCAACCTCTTGTTTATCCCAGCTTGGCTTTTCTTATCTTTTTTTTTTTTTTTAGACAGGGTCTCGCTCTGTCACCCAGGCTACAGTGTCTTAGTGTGATCATCATAGCTCACTGCAGCCTCAAACTCCCAGGTGCAAGTCATCCTCCCACCTCAACCTCCCAAGTAGCTGGGACTACAAGTATGTGCTACCATGCCTGGCTAATTATTTTATATTTTTTTGTAGAGACAAGGTTCTCCCTATGTTGCCCAGGCATCTCCCATCGGCCTCCCAATGTGCTGGATTATAAGCATCAGCCACTGCATCAGGCCCCAGCTTAGCTTTTGTCTGTTCCCATGCCAGGTTCATCCCTTGGACACATGGAGAAAATGACAAAAATCCAAGAGCTAGATATTTCACTGATTTTGCAGATGGTTAGCCATTGGATAGCACAGATTTTCTTTTCATATGAGACTGAGTGCTAAGTGGTTAGTTGGACTTAACATGAAAAAGAAATTCATCTTTTCTATTCCCTTACTCTTAAAATACATTGTCAAAAATTCCACAAAATCCTAGTTTCTGATGAGTAGAAGACAAATCCCATTAGGGAATAGGATAGAGTTAATGTCCTTTTATCAATAAAGAGCCAAAGACCATAGGCTATTTTAAAAACCAACACTGTAAGAAATTTTAATGCTAACATTAAACTAAGAAGCTAATATGAAACATTTGAACATATATACAGAAAAAAGGGGAAATGGCTACAAATTAAATAGGAGTGCTCAAATACAAAATAGTATGTTGAGCATGTCTAAAATAGCAAATTAAAGCTGGAATAATAAGTAGATTTAACTCTTTTATCCCCCTATGAAGCAAGTCAATAGTGATTGTGACTTCTTACGTGCAATTTGGAGGAAGAAAGGCAGTATTCTGTGTTTGGGTGGTGACCATTGTATTCAAGGAAGCAAGCAGTCACTGTGTGCTTTCAAAGACAGAGAGTTATGAATGTCTATGGAAGTCCTAAATTCGTCCTCTACTGGAAGCAACAGAGACTCCTCCCCAGTCATTCTTGACTGACAGATTTTGTTACCATACCTCAGAAAGGGTCATGGTGATTTTATGACCTCTTTTAATTAAGTTTAAAGCATCTCTAAACATAGCACATTTAAAACCAAAAGGGTGAGTCTTCTTATTCTTAAATTAACAAATTACCAGAGTTCTTTTGGGAATTCTACATACTGACTTAGATGGCTTATAAGTAACTCAATCTCAATTATTTCAGGGCTAAGCATATTTGCTTCTACACCTTCTGCCAATCCCACACAAGGTAAGAGAGCTATGAATTGAGCATTTACTAAGTGCCAGACATGGTGCTAAGTTGTTCACATGTAATATCACTTTATTATTCTCACAACTATATGTGACGAGGACTATTAGTATCTTAAATTCACAGACATGGAAAATAAGGATTAAGATGGTAATAGCTCACCTGGAATTACACTGTGGAGCAGATGTTTCCCATCTCAACTACATCATCATTATCTGATCAGTTGAACAAGCCAGAAACCTAGTTCTGTCTCTTTCTCCCCCACCTCCAGCCTTGAATCAGTCATTAAGCCTTGCCAACCTTTCCAATGTTTCCGGACTCCATCATTTTCTTTTCATTCACTGTCACTGCCAAGCTCAAATTTTACCATCTTTTGTCCTAAGGAGAACAATAATCTCCTATTTGGTTGCCCTATTTCTTGTCTCAGACTCTGATCCTCGAACCACCCTGATATTTCCTTCTTTCTCTCCTCTTTTCTTTTCTTCTTTTCCTGCTTCTGTGAAGCTTTCCTGAATATTCTGCCTTATAATTCCTTCCCAAGTTTAATTAGTTACTCATTTCTGTACCAATAGAACCTAGATGTTTTATTATTATAAAACTCATGCCTTTGAAGCACAACAATCTGAGTGTTTCTACTGCCAGACTGTTGCTCCTACCACCAGACTGTTAATGTCTTGTAGACAAGACCCCATCTCATTGACAACTTCATTCACTTGTTCATTGATTCACTCAACATTTATTAATCACCCACCTTATACCAGGAAATTAATTATTTTTTAATAATGATAACGATGATGCTGATAATAGCTATCTTTTTGATAACATATGCAACAGTCCTATGAGGTGGGTGTCATGCGCGTTCGTGTAAAGAGACCACCAAACAGGCTTTGTGTGAGCAATAAAGCTTTTTAATCAACTGGGTGCAGACGGGCTGAGTCTGAAAAGAGAGTCAGCAAAGGGAGATAAGGGTGGTGCCGTTTTATAGGATTTGGGTAGGTAAAGGAAAATTATAGTCAAAGGGGGGCTGTTCTCTGGCGGGTAGGAGTGGGGGTCACAAGGTGCTCATTGGGGGAGTTTTTGAGCCAGGATGAACCAGGAAAAGGACTTTCACAAGATAATGTCATCACTTAAGGCAAGGACCGGCCATTTTCACTTCTTTTGTGGTGGAATGTCATCAGTTAAGGTGGGGCAGGGCATTTTCACTTCTTTTGTGATTCTTCAGCTACTTCAGGCCATCTGGGCTGACGTGCAAGTCACAGGGGATGCGATGGCTTGGCCTGGGCTCAGAAGCCTGACAGTGGGTATTATTATCTTTATTTACCTTGAGGGAACTGAAGATAGAGAGGTAAAAATGCCACTGTAAAGACACATATCTTGGTTATATGTCTGGAATGCTGTAAGGGCTCAATAAATGTTAGTTGAATTTAGTTGAAGTTAAAATTCGAGTGGAAAAGCACTTAAAAGAATGTGTCTTTTCCAAGAGGCTAAGAAAGATAGAAGAAATATAGCACTGATTGAAAAACCTGGATTTAAATGTCAGGCACCTGTAAGATTTGCAGTCTTTGCTCGGTCAATGGTAAGCTACATGACCTGAAATAAATTGCTTACTTCTGTAAACCACAATTTAAAATCTGTAAAATAGATATTATGAGTACTAACTTCAAAGGACTGCTATATAAATTAAATGTACAAATATGTGTAAAATGTTTACTTAGTCATCAGCTACAAAGTAAGCCCACAATAAATATCAACTATTATCATAATGACTGCACAATAACATAATATGATAGGGGCCAATAATAAGCTAGTCAGTGTAAAATTATTAATTTCATAAGTTAGAATTTTCAACATCATTATGTATTTTTTTCCGGTATCTTTGTTTTTGTTATTATTGCTATTATTGTTATATTTGTGGGGAGCAATATGAAGTACAGCATGAGAGTGGCCACTAAACACATATAGGAGTGTCAACTGATGAATTCTTCTAGGTTTCATTATAATGGTATTTGAAACAACAAAATGTGGATCTGAAGGAAAAATATCTACTAACTCCTGCCATCAAACATTATCATTTGCATGAAATAGGCCTATTTTAAATGTTTTATACTTTAATCCTTCTTTCATAGAATTGCTCTTTCAGGAAGACTAAATAAGAATGGAAGTAGTTACTGAGTTATGAAACTAGGTTAAATGTCATAGAAAACATTATTCACCCCCAAGTTAACCATCTCTATTGTGGTTGAAATAAAGAACAGAAATGTTTTAAAATAATCCTAGGGACAGTCATCTCAAGGGAGAGATAAGAATTTCAAGCATCTCTGAATATGAAGGAATTTGGGGGACGCAGAAAAGACTTTTAGGTAAAGGATCAATTAGCCTATCTACCTTCCATGTGGTTTCTATTATGATGTTAAAAACAAAATGGCGCATTGCCATCTGTGTGACGGGTGGGTGGGCATGTGGCCCTTCCTCCTTCCTTCCCATCAGGTATACTCAACTCCTCACTAGTGGCCAGTTTCTCAATGAGTAAATAAGGCCTGCTTCTTGACACACATTCCACAGGCAAGCTAGATTTTAGGAAGAGGTAAAATATGCCCAAAAAATTCCCAGAAGACCAAGAAGCTACAAGAGGGTCAGGATTGTGGGGAGTGTTAGTGGGAACTTTGCCGAAAATTCAGTGCAAGCTTACTCAATCTTCTCTTTCAATAAACATCCTTAGGGTGGAAGCATTAGATGGTGGACCCCTCCAATAATTCCCAAACAAATATATTGAGCCATTTGTGGTTTATAGTCTAGGGCTTTATTCTGCTGTATCATCTGTGTATTTTTTTTAATGTTGTATTTCTTTTGGTTAATCTTCCTTCCTCCTGGGAAACAAAACGTTCTGCAATAACAAACACTGTCTGTGGTAAGTCCCCAAAACTCCAGTGCAACAGATTGCAAAGCCTGCTGTCCATTTTAAATAGGCTTGCATTGTTTCTCTCTTAAGCTGGTCGTTTTCATGCCTCCAACTCTATCTCACATATGTGTCATTTTTCTCTGGTCACCAATCACCAATTGCTCCTTGGAAAATATGCTTCACTATGCACAGCAAATGTTTTCTCCAAACAAAATTCACAACCCTCGTTGACTTGTAGAAATCTTTTGACATCCCAGTAATTTTGAAACTGAGTTAATTTTTGTCACTGCTTTCCTTATGTCCAAGTCTCTAAAATATCTTCTAAATATATAAGTATTTTGAACTCAAAGAAAGCTGTAGAGAAAAACATAACTATTTGAACACTGTATATCATCTTAGATATACTAATCAGACTTTATTAGAGGTACTTTTTACTTAGTAGAAATTCACTTATGAGAATGCAGAATGCAAGAAATTAATTAACTGATTTCCAGACTCACTAAAAAACCCAGATGCTCTTAAAGACAGTTCCACAGTACCTGCAGGTGCAAGACAAATTGTACAGTACAGTGACTGACTCTGAGAAGCACTAGGGAGTGGATGGGACTCTGGCTATGGTGGCTTTTCTCTCAATTTGCCTAGAGCCAGATCTGATGTATGCCTGTTATTCTGGCATAATTATTGACACTACGCCTATCATTTTCAATGTACCCTAATTTTGTGATAAATCATATGGTTACCCTAAATGAAAAACTAGAGGGCACATGTTCTACCCAAAGAAACAAAAAGCTTTACTTGGTTCTTGCCCAGCATTATTACATAGGAATGAAGACCTGTGCTTTTTCAAAAGAAGCCACATCTAGACTTTAGGTAGACTCCTCCAGTGTTTAGTGTTAGCTAAGATGCCTTATTTTTCTTTGTGGCTACTTTGTAGGTCAAAACTTATTTGAATGACAGATTTCCCCATGCATCACTGGTTTAAAACTTCTTTTGGTCTAGAACTTCTACATTTTGGGGGCTTATGTACCACTATTTTCTTTTCCATTTCATCAGTTGGACTGCCTGGCTCCACTTAGGATATTCATGTGTACATTGGAGTTCAGGCTAAATAGGCACTGTTTGAATGCTACTAAAGGAGGCACCCATCATCAGTTAGGAAAGTTGGAAACAGAGTGAGTGATAAACTCAGGCTTAATTAACTGATTTGCTCACATATGTATTTAAACCATTTTCCATTGCCAAAAATAACATTCACTGAGCAACTGCTGTGTGCCAGGCACTAGTCCAAGTATTTAATCTACATTATCTAGTCCAAGTATTTAATCTACATTATCATGACGTTACTCATCACAACAATGAAATGGCATTGACATTGTGATTCCATGAAATTAAATGGGGGCTCAGAAAATCTATGTGATTAGACCAAGGTCACATGGCTAATAAGTGATTGAACAGCCAGGATTAACACCTAAGTCTTTCTGGCTCCAAATCCCGTGCTCTCTCCACTGTATTCAAATTCTTTGCTAGGCAAAAATTGACAACTTCGGCAGTTAGCTTTTTCTCTTATGCAAATATGTTTGCTCCAAATTGTAGAATCTCTATTGATGAAACTATCTATTAGAGAAGTTAATAAATATAAGGAATAAAACAACCAATAAGTGGTGACAAATGAATATGGATGTCTATGTAGCAATGTCAAGGTAGATTAACAGTTCTAGAAAACACAGCTTTATCACTAAAAATAACAAATTGTTGTCTGCACAGTAGAATAAGTATGTGATATTGGTAATTGTCTTTAGCCAGGTGCTTTACAAGCTGAGTATGAAATAGGGATTCTTATACAAGTATTTTTTGAGGAACAATCTTTTGAGGAATTGCTCTTAAGGGAAAACTATAAGGTTTGAAAACAGCAAGATAAGGTAGGGGAATAGCTAGGCAAAAAATCAGCTTTTAGAAGTCTGGTCTCCTGATTTTGTATAGAGTTCTTGAGCTAGATTGTGTCACAGAGGCTGCCCTGCCTAAAGGCAAGAGGGCTAATATCGTTTGGTTCTGTGTCCCCACCCAAATCTCACTTTGAATTGTAATCCCCATAATTCCCACCTGTCAAGGGTGGGACCAGGTAAAGGTAATTGGACCATGTGGGCAGTTTCCTCATGCTGTTCTCATGGTAATGAGTGAGTTCTCATGAGATCTGCTGGTTTTATAAGCATCTGGCATTTCCCCTGCTTGCACTCACTTCATTCTGCCGCCCTGTGAAGAAGGTGCTTGTTTCTCCTTCACCTTCCACCATGATTGCAAGTTTCCTGAGACCTCCCCAGCCATGCAGAACTGTAAGTCAACTAAACTTCTTTCATTTATAAATTACCCAGTCTCTGGCATTTTTTCATAGCAGTGTGAGAACGAACTGACGCAAGGGCTAAGCTATCACACCTCTGTATCATAAATCTGAGGCTACCTGCCTCCTGTGCATCTCCTGAAAACCAAGGTGTAAAACCATGGCAGTTCTCCAGAGGATACAGGTTTGTGCCTTTAGCAGCTACTACCTACACAACCAGGTAAATGGAAACTGGAAGGAGGTGGACATAAGTGGAGAAGGCAGTATCTACTGAAAGCATCTGCTATAGCTATTATATGGTAAAGATTTGGATACATTACTGTCTCTTTATAATATTTTCATTTCATGGTATTTTAAATGAAAGAGACTATTGTTTCCTTTTCAAGGTTGTATTTTCTTCTTGAATAAGTGGTTCTCAAAGTTTGCTGAATTCTTATGATCTTTTGTTGTCTCCAATGACCAAATCTTCCCCTCCTTCCATCCATTTTAGCCCCAGGGAAATACATAACAGATGATGAAAAATGTGCAAAATAAATTATCAGACTCTGATTCCTTTCAAACACATTTATTATCACATATTACAGTACAACAAAACAATTCAGCCACTCCCTTGGAGATTATAATATTTGGCTACATCATATTACAAAAGTGAAAAAAATTACTGTCAAGTGTAGAGAAAATAATTCCTCATTTTCCTTAATAAGAAGGTATCCTTACAGGAGAAAAAGCTTTTTAAAAATAATACCATAGCAATCTTTATGTGCATATTGTTTCAGTGACAAATATTATATTAATAGTAATAGTTACAGGACCTTTAATGAGTATTTTGTTATATGTTTCACACATATTATTTTAAATGCATACTATATTACAATAACCATGAGCTTTTTAAATTCAGAAGTCTCATACATATTTTCTTCAATAAAAAGCAAAGACGTAGATAATTAATAAATGGTTGCTATATTTTGGCAAGACAAAATATTTGCTCCATAATATTTGATTTTTTTCAGATTGTCACCAATCTCCCTGCTTACGTAAAACCTTTGAACTGGAGGCCAGCATAACTGTTGGCAATTCAAAACCGATTGTGGAGAGCCTCTCAGCAGGAAAATTGCTTGTTTCATAACCCACCAAGGGTGAAGAAACTTTTTCTCATGTTAACCTTTGTGGGATGGAAAATCTCAGAAATACAGTCTATATTAAAATGTTTTCAAGCATAACCTTACAAATGAGGGCTAAAATCTAAAAGTTTTTTTATCCAGCTTATAATAAACTAAGAACATATAAATTTGTGCTTATGAAAAGTTAGTTGAAGGTTTCTTACTCACCAAATGGGCCTTTCACCGTAAGTCAAAGGCAGCTTTCTATATTCTCGATCTATTAGTCCATTTTCACACTGCTATAAAGAACTATCTGAGACTGGGAAATTTATAAAGAAAAGAGGTTTAGGCTGGGCATGGTGGCTTACAACTGTAATTCCAGCACTTTGGGAAGCTGAAGCGGATGGATCACTTCAAGTCAGGAGTTTGATACCAGCCTGGCCATTATGGCAAAACTCTGTCTCTACTGAAAATACAAAAATTAACCAGGTGGTGTTCCTGTAGTCCCAGCTACTCAAGAGGCTGAGGTGGGAGAATCACTTGAACCTGGGAGGCAGACGTTGCAGTGAGCTGAGATTGTACCACTGCACTCCAGCCTAGGTGACAGAGTCAGACCCTGTCTCAGGAGGAAAAAAAAAAAAAAAAAAAGGAAAAATAAAAGAAGAGACTTTGAATTGACTAACAGTTCCGCATGGCTGGGGAGGCCTCAGGAAACTTACAATCATGGCAGAAGGCAAAGGGAAAGCACAGAACGTCTTACGTGGAAGCAGGCGAGACAGAGCAAGTGGGGAAGTGCCACACTCTTAAACCATCAGATCTCATAAGAACTCACTCACTATCACAAGAACAGCATGGGGACATCTGCCCCCATGATCGAATCACCTCCCACTGGACGCCTCCCCTGGCATGTGGGGATTACAGTTTAACATGAGATTTGGGTAGGGACACAGAACCAAACAATGTCACTCAGTGTTAGACTTTGAATGAGTTCCTGCAAAGTTTAGGAAAGAAGAGAATGAAGATCCATATTATGACTCAAATGTACACTAATCGTCTACCCACCCCTAATATTTAATCCTCATTCTAATACAATCAGCAGACCAGAAAGTGTCCAAAAAGCAGATAAGCAGATATGTCCATTCTTTCTACAAGATGACTGTTTCCCATGTTTTTCTTTAGAATGTAGTGTGTGTGTGTGTGTGTGTGTGTGTGTAAAATCTTCATTCTTTTCACTGTGCTGAAACTCTGATTTGGGAAATATATCCTACTCTCCCAATCCCTGCCTCCTCAGAATCAATAGCATCTTCTTATCCACTATCAGTGCGGGAGATTGTGTGGTGCTCTAGTTTCTATTGCCCACAATTATAAAAACAATAAGTATGATATTCCCTTTTCAAATTTGAAAGTATAATATTAAATAAACTTGCAAATTACATACGCTATCCCTTCAGTAATGTTAAAAAGTCCATCCTCCTCTTGAGAAACACTGCTTTCAGTTTTCAAATGAGAAACATCATTAAATCTACTTAGTGATTAAAAGTAAATGAATATGACCATTATTTCCTTGTCGAAGAAATCACAGAATTTGAGATGCAGACAATATAAGACACATGCAAGTTTTCAGAGAATAAGCAGCCCCTTACCTGAGATTGATGGTATTTCTGAGATTAGTAACAAGGATGGGAGACACAATTCCGGATTTATCTACAAAAGGCTATCTAACCACAGCCTATCCCATCTCTATAGTAGAGATGGGATAGATGAGGGAATGAGGCTCAAGAATGAGGTAAGAATGTTCATTTAGTTTTTTATTACATAACAAAAATCTAAAAGTTTAACTTTTAAAAGGTGAATCCAAGTGTGCCCTTATAAAAACAATTGGGTGCAAAATACTTTGGTATCAAAATGTCTTTGTAAAAGTGGTGAGATTCAAATGGTCTCGTCAAAAGGCTATGCACCGTGGAATAAAGACATATGGTTTGGAAACCAAACGACATTTATATCTTATGAGCCTAAATGACCTGGTGTGTGTGTGTGTGTGTGTGTGTGTGTGTGTGTACAACAGAATAAATATTCTATGCTATTTTTTTGAAGACTAATGATAATATATAGAGGGCCTAGTACAATGTGTACCATGAAGGAAGAATTTCATAGTTTGTAACAATTATTTAACCCTAATTATAATTTTATCACTGACACTTTGCAATGACTCCTAGACTTTGTGTTATTATAACTTATCACTTGCATTGACAATGCCTGTAGACCCTTGAAGGGTAAAGAATATATCTTGTTTGACCTTGTATCCCCTGTAACAAGTATGGCTTTTATTTATTTATTTATTTTTATTTATTTATTTTTTATTTTTTTGAGACAAAGTCTGGCTCTGTCGCTCAGGCTGGAGTGCAGTGGCACAATCTCGGCTCACTGCAACCTCCGCCTCCCAGGTTTACACCATTCTCCTGCCTCAACCTCTCAAGCAGCTGGGACTACAGGCACCTGCCACCACGCCCAGCTAATTTTTTGTATGTTTAGTAGAAACGGGGTTTCACCGTGTTCGCCAGGATGGTCTCGATCTCCTGACCTTGTGATCTGCCCGCTTTGGCCTCCCAAAGTGCTGGGATTACAGGCGTGAGCCACTGCGCCCAGCCAAACATGGCTTTTAAAACATTGTAAGTACTAAATAAATATTTTTGAATGCATGTTGATAAATAATTGGTACATAAAATATTATTGGGCTAAAAATATACCAACTGGGAGAATTATTCAGATCACCCTAGGAAATGCTTCTTGTAGAATTCTCTTCCATTCCTGTGTAGCTTTTCAAATCTCTGAATCTAGTTTTTTCTTTTGGCCAGTGTTTTTCAATTTGTCATATCCCAATTAACTCAGGCTGTATGACCCAAATGTCCTCACACAACTTAGAATACTGGACCATTTGAAATGGTCCAACACCTGCTCAAATCCAACACCTGTTCATAATATCGCTAGAGATTATGTTACATATATCCTGATTTCCATCCTGTTCAATCCTACTTGGTACTGGTTGAGCCAGCTAATATGTATATTCTCTGATCCTCCAAAATTCTTTTCAGTGATGCCCTTTATTGCAATTTCTAAACTTTTCTTCTGGTTTTTGATATGTAATCCTGAAATACCTTTCTCTATCCTTGACTGTGTCTTCTATCTTGTCTTTTCCTAACATTCCTGTAATTGTTACGTGGACTCCTTCACAGGATTCCAGTGGATTCCTTGTTATTGACTCACCATTCTTTATGAAATGTCTCTGTTGAAAATGTGACTTTGTCTTTGGGAATTGTGCAATTGAGGCTTCCTCATAGGAGTGTCCTTCCTATACAAATAGTTTAATTGGAAATCAAACATCAAATTGATGGTGTGGTAAATTGTAGAGGAGGATGGCCACAGCTTTTTTTCCCATAATTGTGGGCATGCTCCTTAGCAATGTCACTTTGCCACTCTCCCCATCAAGAAGTGAAGTATAATGGAATCAACCCAAATGTCCATCAATGATAGACTGGATAAAGAAAATGTGGTACATATACACCATGCAATACTATGCAGCCATAAAAAAGAACAAGATCATGTCCTTTGCAGAGACATGGATGGAGCTGGAAGCCATTATCCTCAGCAAACTGACACAGGAACAGAAAACCAAACACCACATGTTCTCATTTATAAGTGGCAGCTGAACAATGAGAACACATGGACCCAGGAAAGGGGGTAACACACACTGGGGCCTGTCAGGGGACAGGAGGAGGGGAAGCATCAGGATAAATAGTTAATTCATGTGGGCTTAACACCTAGGTGATTTATGGGTTGATGGGTACAGCAGGCCACCTGTGCACACATTTACCTATGTAAGAAACCTGCACATCCTGCACACATATCCCATAACTTAAAATTAAATTAAATTAAATTAAAAATAAAAAGAAGTGAAGTCTAACAGTCCTTAACTTTCAGCTGGCCTTTAACTTAATTTGGCCAGTAAAGTGTGGTAGGAATAAGGATAGAGGACTTCTGAGCTTAGGTTCCAGGAGACTTTATCATTTCTATTCTCACCCTTTTGGAACTGTGCTGAAACTGCCACGTGAGGAGGCATAATCTAGTCCCTAGAGGATGAGAGACCTCATGGAGCAAAAGGGACCCTTCCCACTAAGACCCTAAGATGAACCAGCTGACAGTCAACACCAACAATTGGAAACATGAGTAAGATCATCTGATTACCATCTAGTCCCAGTTGAGTGACTAGATGACTGCAGTTGCATAAATAACTCTAAAAATGGCAGAACTGCCTAACTGAATTCAGCTCATACTGCTAACCAACAGAATCATGACAAAATAAATTAATCCAGTAAATTTTGGAATGGTCTGTTATATATCAATAGATAATAACCAAAACAATAAATAATCAATAATATACACGGCTTTCCAAAGAGAGACAACTATTTTTTTTTGTTTTAATCAAATCTGGAAATGTATTATTTCTTTTCAACCTATGGTGCTATTTAATTGCTGTGTATAATCCATACCTAGCATTTGTGGAATGTTTTAAAGTTCACAATGTACTTTAATATCTATTCCTTTGATTCTGACATCCACTCTGTAGGAAGGAAGCAGAGCAGGTATTATAATCCTTCTCATTACCTAGATGAAGAAATTGAACTCAGGATAGCACAGAACTACACAAAGACATGTGACTGCAGAGGTCAAGGCCAGGACCATGACCCGACGCTCTTCACTTTGTTCTGTGATGTCTCATAGCCCCCTCTGCCTGGATACAATAATCTCATACCTAATATTGGCAAGATTGGATTAAATCTAGGTCTGCCTTTACCAAAATCCTTTATACTGAATTTTTTAAAAACCCAGTCTCTAACATTACTAATGTTCACTTTTCACCATTACTTTTTTTAAAAATTCCATACTCATGTGCATTTTAAGTAATATTTAGCTTTGAAGTTTCTGATTCATTTTCATTTAAAAGATTTTTAGCAATATTTCTTTGATGTTCAATAATGACTTTGAACACTTTTATAAGCCATTTGCACCTTTTATCTTTGAATCATCCAGTCACATCTTGCCAAGGGAACTCAAAATGATATTTCACACTTCTTATGTTTGGTTCAAAGCACAGTGTATTTTTAACCTGAGTATGTTGTTGCTTCTTTCACAGAACGAATTGCTTTACTGTATCTTTTACAAGCTGGTTTTCCCCAAAAAGAGGAAATTCACTTCATGTGAATTTTATTGCTACCTGAGGTTACTACAGTCAAAATGACCTTTGGGGGATTATTTTAGATTCTAATAAAGTGGTAATTTATAAACTGTGATTGCAGACATCATTATAAACACCAATTTTGAGAAATATACATCAAGGACAAAATCATAAGTAAAGGTCCCTAGGCCAAAAAAGCAATATTTTTTTTTAAATCATATTACTTTTTAAAAAAGCATTATCATAGCTTAATTTTTTAGTGATATATATTTAGTGTTCCATTGAAATGAAAGGTACTGTTTCTTTTATTTATCCAGAATTAGAAAGCACAAGTAACATTGATTTAACATCTATTTTGTGCCTAGAAAGATTCTTCTTACGTTTTCTGTTTAATCCTTATGACCACTCACAAAGTATGTATGTGTTACCCCTAAGTTTGTAAACAAGGAAACTTACACTTAGAAATGCCAGTAACTGAACCCACACTCTATCAGATACCCTAATGTTTGATGTTAAAATGCCTTATATGAACTTATGAAATCAGTGAATCTCTAGCTCTTACTTTGCTTATATGTAAGATAACATGACAAGTTATGCATACTGCATAGATTTATGTGAAAAAAAAATCTAACCTATAATATGATATCCATACTGCTGTCATTATTAGATTTTTCTGAAGAATCCATTAGTCAAAATTATGCTTAATGTGCTTTGGAATAAAACTCTGCTTCCAGTTGGATGTATAAAACACACGGGAAATGACAAAATTAATACCTATTAGTGAGGCAGACAATGAAATCTCATGTTGGAGAACCAAGGAAAATGGCTCAGATTTCCTCGAGGCAACCTCTCCCTGCAACTGCCACTCCATATTGAGAAAGAATGTCACAACATCACGTAGAGTAACTGATTCCTGTGCTAAGTCTTACCCTAATTTCTATTAGGAAGTGAGAAATCAATTAAATAGCTTGAACAAGCTTCATTTATTGAGATATACATTATGAAAAGAAATCCTATCTTCCATTTAGGATATTCTAAAATGTTGATTAGAATTGGTAGATAATAATAGTTATTAATAATAATTGTTAGTTTGCTTGTACTTCATTAGAAAAAAACCTTGTGAAACATGTATTACATGTCTATATTTCTATTTTCCAGTTGTGGAAATTGAAGAAAAAGGCACTGAGTCTTGTGGTCACACAGTTAATAAGAGTCAACCCTAAATAATCCGGTATTACAAGCCTCATTCCAAACTTCTCTGTAATTTGTAAACCCAAAGGTCTTGTGGGGACATATATGTTGTTATATGTAAAAGATCCTGCAAATCATGATGTATAATACCAGTGAAAGCTATCATCTTGCCTAAAAAGTGTGAAAATCAATAAAAGGTTTTAAAAATACAGGCACAGATTTGCAGACTGTAAGCTTACTTGCCCATTGAATCAAAAAGAAGGAGGAGGAGGAGAAGGAAGAGGCGGATGTGGGGGTAGGGGAGCACATAAACAAGGAAAAATACAAGAAAAAAAAGGATGCTGACTTTAAAAATTTTTTATTAGGTATAATTGTGTTTACTTCCTTTCCTTCTTTCCCCTAAGTAGTTATTAGATATTTAGTAAAATACATTTATGAGATTAATTGTAGGACTCATTTAGATAGTGCTACTTTGAAGAACATACTTAAGCATATACCTAGGAATGATTCCTCTTTCTCCTTTTCACTTACTAGACTAGCTTTTTTCTCTATGTGCCCTGTTTTACATTGAAAGGACACAAAGATAGATGTGTACCCGTCCCCCACCCGCTATACCCTTGTTCTGCTCTCTAATCTTTGCACATACCAGAGATTTCGTAAGTTCTGTGAGTACCTGGTTTTCTGCACGTACCAGAGATTTTGTTTTGCACATACCAGAGATTTTGTAAGTTCTGAGGCAAGGTCACAAGACGTGTTTAAGTAAGATAAACTCTTGCTGCCATAAACCTGCTCTCCCGCCTCAAAGTTTGAACCAAAATATCAGAAATGGCAGGAACCAATCATAGTTAGCCAAATCGCCTTATTCAAACACTAGCCAATCATATATCTGATTTGTATAATAACTCTATGCCCACTTTTCTTAGACTATATAACATTGTTCGGAGCTGAGTGGGGGAGCTCTCCTGCCCGTCTCGTTTCACGAGCGAGGGAGAGTTCCAGGTTCGAACCTGTAATAAAGATCCTTGCTGCTTAGCTTTGACTCTGGACTCTGGTGGTCTTCTTCGGGGAATAAACGGTCTGGGCATAACAAATGGGGGCTCGTCCGGGATTTCCCCCAAGCCCACCAGACCCCCAAGTCAACGGATCTTAATCTGTAGGTAAGCCGGCTTTGTCACTGTCTCTGTCTTTGTCTCTGTCTGTCTCCCTGAAATTTTGCGAAATCCGTAATCTGTAATCTGTATTGGTCTGTTCTGTAAGTGGCACGGTCTTGGTGGACGCGCTAGAAGACAGCCACTCAGGACTGGTGGGAGACGTTCCCCAGTGCCCATCTGGGGGCCTCCATCCTTGGTTGCCCCGTCTGACTCAGGTCGGAAGTCCGACACGCGCTCGCGAATGCTCATCGTTATTACTGTCTGTCCATTACTGTTAAGTGTTAAGTGTAAGCCCAAAACGAAACATAAAACCTTTTCTCCCCCTTCCAGGACCGGACCTGTCAGATACTCCCCTCTGCTTCACACTCATTTTCGTCCCCCCTTCTCTTTGTAGGAGCAGTCCAAAGATGGGCAACAACCAGAGCACGCCGCTCTCACTCCTTGTTACCAATTTTAAGGATGTGAAGGCTCGGGGGCGTAACTTAAGCGTAGAACTAAAGAAGGGAAAGCTAGTTACTTTCTGCCATTCGGAGTGGCCCTCTTTCGGCGTAGGGTGGCCCTCCGAAGGAACTTTCTGTCTCTCTATTATTACTAAGGTAAAAACTAAGATTTTCCTGCCAGGGCAGTCAGGACATCCTGATCAAATTCCTTATATTCTAGTGTGGCAGGATCTTGTGGAAAACCCACCACCCTGGATAACTCCATTCATCCCTGAGCCCTGCAAAGTCCTAGTAACGCGACCTACAAGACAAAAGACTCCCTCTGCTCCCTCGGCCACTGTGCTGCCGGACAGCCAGGACCCCCTAACGTTAGAACCCACATTTCCCCCACCATATCCGCACCTTATCCCGCAGGACCCAGTGCCCCAGGGTGGTGCTTCCGTAGAGGGAAACCGAGAAGCGGAAGCAGCCAAGAGCGAAAGTAACCTGGGGGGGCCGGCCGGCCGAACACGAGGCCGCGTACAGCGGGACCAAGCTTCCCGACTCCTTGACTCCACTGTAGCCCTGCCTCTCAGAGAAATAGGATCGCTGGATGATACCGGGCTCTCCCGTCTCATGTATTGGCCTTTTTCCACCAGTGATTTATACAATTGGAAGTCCCAAAATGCTCGGTTCTCAGATAATCCCAAAGATCTAACCTCGTTGTTAGACAGTGTCATGTTTACTCACCAGCCGACCTGGGATGACTGTCAACAGCTCCTCCGAATCCTGTTCACAACGGAGGAGCGGGAAAGAATCCAAGTTGAGGCCAGAAAACTGGTTCCAGGAGATGACGGCCAGCCAACTGCAAATCCTGACCTCATTAACGCGGCTTTTCCTTTGACCCGGCCCAGATGGGACTACAACATGGCAGAAGGTAGGGGACGACTGCTCATTTATCGCCAGACTCTAATGGCGGGTCTCCGGGCTGCAGCTCGCAAGCCCACCAATTTGGCTAAAGTATATTCTGTGTTACAAGGTAAGACAGAAAGCCCCGCTGTGTATTTAGAGAGATTAATGGAAGCCTTCAGACAGTTTACCCCTATGGACCCGGAAGCACCGGAAAATCAGGCAGCGGTAGTAATGTCCTTTGTAAACCAGGCAACACCAGATATTAAAAGAAAACTCCAGAAATTAGAAGGTTTAGAGGGAAAGCAGATTCAGGACCTCCTTCAGATGGCCCAGCGAGTTTATAATAATAGGGATACTCCAGAAGAAAAACAGTTCAAGGCAACCAAAGAAATGACCAAAGTCTTAGTAGCAGCTTTCCCCCAGGCAGGAAATGGCCAAAACAGAAAGCAGAAAAAGCAAGGCCCTAGGCAAGGATTAAAAAAAGATCAGTGTGCTTATTGCAAGGAACGTGGCCACTGGATTAAAGACTGCCCAAAGAAACGGAGACCAGCTAACCCTACCTCCGTACTCGTTACCCAGGACTCTGACTAGGGAGGACAGGGTTCGGACCCCCTCCCCGAACCCAGGGTAACTTTGCAAGTGGAGGGGTCCCCAGTTCGCTTCTTGGTCGATACTGGGGCGGAACGCTCAGTCCTAACCAAACCAATTGGAAAAATGTCTAAGAAAACATCCTGGGTGCACGGGGCCACAGGCATCAAAAAATACCCCTGGACAACCCAGAGGACTGTAGACTTAGGAACGGGAAAAGTCTCCCATTCCTTCCTAGTCATCCCAGAGAGCCCCTGCCCTCTACTAGGGAGAGACTTGCTGACAAAGATGGGGGCCCAAATCCACTTTGAGCCAGAAGGGCCCAAGATAACTGATTCCCAAAACAGGCCAATATCTATCCTGACTGTCACCTTAGAAGATGAGTACCGACTCCATCAAGAGCAAAAGCCCCCGATCAGGGAATTGACTCTTGGCTCCAGCGTTTCCCTGAAGCGTGGGCAGAAACTGGGGGCTTGGGGCTAGCTAAACATCAACCTGCCATATTTGTGGAAGTTAAGCCAGGGACGGACCCGGTTCGGGTTCGGCAATATCCTATGCCCCTGGAGGCAAGAGAAGGAATTACGCCCCATATCCGCCGACTCCTAGACCAGGGAGTCCTACGGGCTTGCCACTCATCCTGGAATACTCCACTGTTACCTGTTCGTAAACCCAACAGTACGGACTACAGGCCAGTACAGGATTTAAGAGAAGTTAATAAAAGGGTCATGGACATACATTCCACTGTGCCCAATCCATACACCCTTCTGAGTGCCTTACATCCCAAAAAACAGTGGTATACCGTTCTTGATCTAAAAGACGCTTTCTTCAGCCTTCCTCTGGCTCCCAAAAGTCAAGAACTCTTTGCATTTCAATGGACGGATCCTGAGAGGGGCATCAACGGTCAGCTAACATGGACCAGACTGCCACAAGGGTTCAAGAACTCGCCAACCCTGTTCGATGAAGCCCTTCATGAAGATCTGGGTGAGTACCGGCGGCAACACCCTGAAATAACTCTTTTGCAATATGTTGATGATCTCTTAATAGCGGCCAGGTCCCCGGAAACTTGTGTTCGAGGGACTGAGGACCTCCTGAAGACTCTGGGGGAGCTAGGCTACCGAGCCTCAGCAACAAAGGCTCAGATCTGCAAGTCGGAGGTAACTTATCTGGGGTACCTATTAAAAGGGGGGCAACGCTGGCTAACCAAAGCCCGAAAGGAAACAGTCCTACGCATCCCTAGACCCCAGTCAACACGGCAAGTGAGAGAATTCCTGGGGTCGGCAGGGTTCTGTAGGTTATGGATACCCGGATTTGCTGAGTTAGCCAAGCCCCTATACCAGGCAACAAAGGAACGGCAGCCCTTCAATTGGACGGAAGAGGCTGAGCTGGCCTTTCAGCAAATCAAAACTGCCTTGTTATCAGCCCCCGCGCTGGGGCTCCCTGATGTCTCCAAGCCCTTCCACTTATACGTGGATGAAAGTAAGGGTGTTGCAAAAGCCGTGTTAACACAGTACCTAGGCCCCTGGCAGAGGCCAGTTGCCTATTTGTCAAAAAAATTAGATTCAGTGGCTGCTGGCTGGCCACCCTGCCTCCGGATAATCGCGGCGACCGCCCTAATGGTCCGAGACGCTGATAAACTTATCATGGGGCAAGAGTTGCGCGTTATAACCCCGCATGCCATTGAAGGCGTCCTCCGGCAGCCGCCGGACCGATGGATGAGTAACGCCCGGCTCACCCACTATCAAGGACTGCTGTTAAACCCCCTCAGAATAACTTTTCTGCCCCCAACCTCTTTAAACCCTGCTTCACTGCTGCCAAATCCAGACTTGGATGCCCCGTCCCATGAGTGCACTGAGATACTGGCTCAGGTGCATGGGGTGCGGGAGGACCTGCAAGATCGTCCGCTCCCTGACACAGAACTCACCTGGTTCACTGATGGCAGCAGCTATGTCCACCAAGGCCAGCGGTATGCAGGAGCGGCTGTAACGTCAGAGACTGAGGTAATCTGGGCGGAACCCTTGCCTCCAGGGACATCGGCCCAAAGAGTCGAACTGATAGCCCTTACACAGGCCCTCACCCTAGGGGCAGAGAAAAAACTAACAGTATACACGGATAGCCGCTATGCTTTCGCTACTGCGCACATACATGGGGCCATCTACAGAGAAAGGGGACTATTAACAGCCGAAGGCAAAGAAATAAAAAACAAGCAAGAGATCCTAGCTCTATTAACTGCTTTGTGGAAACCAAAGAAATTGGCTGTCGTACATTGCCCTGGGCATCAGAAACCAACTATGCCAATTGCTCGAGGCAACTTCCTAGCCGACCAAACCGCAAGGAGCATAGCAAAAGCTCCCAGTCACCTCCTCGCGCTCCAGCTCCCCGATCCTGGCCCGCGAAATTTGCCATGTTTTCCCGACTATACCGAACAGGATCGCAAATGGATGAACACGCTTCCCCTAAAACAGGTTAAAAATGGGTGGTGGACTGATATAAATGACCAAACCATCCTACCAGAAAAATTAGGACGGCAGGTGTTGAAACACATCCACCGGACAACCCACCTGGGTGCCCGGCGAATGATGGACTTAATCAGGCACGCCAAGTTTAGAATCAGGCGCATAGCTGAACTGGCCAGCGATGTCACAACAAATTGCAAAGCCTGCCAACTAAACAACGCTTGCCCCCAAACCCAGACCACCGCAGGAATTAGGTGTAGAGGAACTAGGCCTGGTATCTATTGGGAAATAGACTTTACTGAGATAAAGCCTGGAAAATATGGGTATCAGTACTTACTTGTCTTTGTAGATACTTTTTCAGGATGGACAGAAGCGTTCCCAACTAAGAGAGAAACTGCT
This sequence comes from Macaca fascicularis, assembly GCF_037993035.2. Taxonomy (NCBI): domain Eukaryota; kingdom Metazoa; phylum Chordata; class Mammalia; order Primates; family Cercopithecidae; genus Macaca; species Macaca fascicularis. Next base: position 95,828,436 of record NC_088385.1, read on the forward strand.
CAGGTTGTAGCAAAGAAAATTTTGGAAGAAATCCTCCCCAGGTATGGCTTTCCCGTCCAAATAGGATCAGACAATGGACCAGCCTTCGTTGCTAAGGTAAGTCAGGATTTGGCTTCCATTCTGGGGGCAAATTGGAAATTACATTGTGCTTATAGGCCCCAAAGCTCAGGACAGGTAGAAAGGATGAATCGGACTCTGAAGGAGACCTTAACTAAATTGACCATGGAGACTGGCACTAATTGGGTAGTACTTCTCCCCTACGCTCTGTTCCGGGCCCGAAATACCCCTTACAGACTAGGCCTCACACCATATGAAATCATGTATGGCAGCCCCCCACCCCTGGTCCCCAGTCTAAAAGATGACTTACTCAAACCTGAAACTGAAAATGTCTCTGAGCTCCTGTTCTCCTTACAAGCCTTACAGAAAATTCACCAGGAAATTTGGCCCAGACTACGAGAACTATACGAGGCAGGACCTCCGCCGACGCCTCATCCGTTCCAGCCGGGAGACTGGGTCCTAGTCAAGCGCCACCGGCAAGAAACTCTTCAACCCAGGTGGAAAGGACCACTGCAAGTACTCCTGACTACTCCCACCGCTCTCAAAGTAGAAGGCATCGCTTCGTGGATCCACTACACACACGTCAAACCAGTGGACCCAACATCCGACCTTCTCGAGCCGTCTGGAGCACCGGTTACATGGACTGTAGACAAAGCTAAGAACAATCCCTTAAAGCTAACCCTGCGCCGTCATCCCCATAGCCGTAACCATGTCTAGCTTACCTATGCTTTTATGCCTTATGCATCTGACTCTCCTCACTGCTGCGCCGTCTAATCCCTATGTCTGGAGGTTCTGGCTCTATGAGAACAAAACTCACCCGGGGGAAACCCCCCAAGCGGGTAAACTGCTAGCTAGCGCAGACTGCCCCCCCTCAGGGTGTAATACTATAGTTTACCTCAATTTCACTAGGTTCCAGATTGCCCAACCAGCAATACCCATGATCTGTTTTGAATATGATCAAACTGAATATAATTGTAAAAATTATTGGTGGCACCAGAGTGCAGGTTGCCCATATAGCTACTGTAAGACGCACTCTGTCCGATACTGGAGAGAACGACAAGGGTGGTATTTTTACAAAACTGAGTCTCCCGTCACTTACACTTGGATAATTAGAGACCCATGGGACTCTCGGTGGACAACCCCACAACATGGGGGAGTATATTACTCATCAACTAGTACCTGGCCCAGTAGCCATTTATATCTGTGGAGAAGTCTAGTCCAGATTCAACCCTTAATCCACACACAAATCCACAGGCAAGAAACCAAGCTATCACAAGACTTGCAGCCCTTCTCCTGGCTAACTCTATTACGGGAAGGGCTAGCATTCGCCAACCTCACTGGTTTAGGCGACCTGTCCTCTTGCTTTATGTGTGCAACCATAGGAAGACCACCATTAACAGCTGTTCCTCTATCCTCCCCTCCCACAAACTATACAGGTTTTAACTCATCGATAGTCACGATACCCGATGTAGCCCTGTACCGTGACCCATACCAAGAGAAATACCCCTATTGTTACTCGGCATTTAGCAACAGCCTCTGTAACCAATCGGCTACATACCCTAATAGTCCCATATATGCTCCCCCTGGTGTGTTCTTCTGGTGTAATATGACTCTGTTAAAAACTCTGTCCAAAAGCATCTCTGACGGACAGTTGTGTATCCCTGTTACCCTAGTTCCCCGACTGACACTGCTAACCCCGGCAGAGTTCATAGGCTGGGCAGGGACCGCCCCAACTAAAACTGCGCGACATAGACGAGCAGTTTTTCTATCACTAATTGCCGGAATATCCTTAACCACCTCTGTCGTCGCAGCGGGGTTAGCAGGAGGGGCCCTACAACACTCCATGATAGAAAACGACAAGCTGTTACAACAATTCTCTGTTGCTATGGAAGACTCCGCCTATTCCCTAGCCTCCCTTCAGCAGCAGCTCACCTCCCTAGCACAGGTCACCCTTCAAAACCGCAGAGCCTTAGACTTACTCACGGCTGAGAAAGGAGGTACCTGTATGTTCCTTAAAGAAGAATGCTGTTTCTATATAAATGAGTCAGGGTTAGTTGAGGAAAGAGTCCAACGCCTACACGAACTAAGCTTAGAAATGAAAAAGCAACAATTCACTACAGCCGCTAACAATTGGTGGAGTTCTTCAATGTTTTCCCTTCTGGCACCCCTTTTAGGCCCCCTAATGTCTTTACTACTTCTATTCACTATAGGCCCCTGTGTGGTAAATAAAATTTTACAATTTGTCAGAGAAAGGTTTGATACCATCCAACTAATGGTCCTCTGTAGCCATCACCAGCCTCTCCTGCACCCAGAAAGTGAGGCTATATTATAAGACTCTGGAAATCCAAGATTGGACATCCAGTTACTTATGAGAAGGGAGAAATGAAAGGACACAAAGATAGATGTTTACCCGCCCCCCACCCGCTACACCCTTGTTCTGCTCTCTAATCTTTGCACATACCAGAGATTTCGTAAGTTCTGTGAGTACCTGGTTTTCTGCACGTACCAGAGATTTTGTTTTGCACATACCAGAGATTTTGTAAGTTCTGAGGCAAGGTCACAAGACGTGTTTAAGTAAGATAAACTCTTGCTGCCATAAACCTGCTCTCCCGCCTCAAAGTTTGAACCAAAATATCAGAAATGGCAGGAACCAATCATAGTTAGCCAAATCGCCTTGTTCAAACACTAGCCAATCATATATCTGATTTGTATAATAACTCTATGCCCACTTTTCTTAGACTATATAACATTGTTCGGAGCTGAGTGGGGGAGCTCTCCTGCCCGTCTCGTTTCACGAGCGAGGGAGAGTTCCAGGTTCGAACCTGTAATAAAGATCCTTGCTGCTTAGCTTTGACTCTGGACTCTGGTGGTCTTCTTCGGGGAATAAACGGTCTGGGCATAACAACATGCCTTACTCTTTGGAATGTTCAACAATCCCCAACTATGAAAAGACCATTTAATCCATGAGTCTGGATTAAATAGCTGTTGGAATTAAAAAATGTGTAAATAAGAAAGGAAGCAAATACTGATGGAGCCACTTCTAAAATTTCATGGTCCAATATAACCGTGTCATTCTAGAGGGAAACGACATTTGAATATTTATTGTAACTCTGAGTGTACAGATAACATAGTACAAAGTATTTTAATATTTGGAATAAACAGAACTGGCATATTTGATTCCACCACCAACCACCTATCTGATCTCAGGTGAATTATTAAACAGTCAACCTCATCATCTTCATGAGAAATATAGAGTTAATAAAAACATGCCTTTTGGAATTTTTGGGATACCTTTAAAAAGATATAAAGCATGTCCAACAAAATGGCCTTTCACATTGCAGACAATCAATAATTTTTAGTCTTCTTTTCTTTCCTGTTGATCCCCTTTCCCATCTCTCCCCTTCTTTCATGTCTAGATCAACTATGTCAGTGAGAACAAAAAATACTTACAGACCTCTGGGTTTAAATAATGTGAGACTTCTTCATGTGAGACTTAAGAAAAAAGGATTAACCGTAAGTTTTCATTTCATTGGATACACTAAAAGAACTAAATTGACTTTTTCTGGTGTTCTGTGGGTCTCTATTTTCATAAAAATTATTAAGATTCATTTGTAAGATGCAAATGTAACATTTGTACATTTCAAAAATTACGGAATTTTAGAATTAGAAGGGACAGGGAGAAAAGAGATGAGGAATTCAAACGATCAACAACTTGTGAGTGCTTACTATGTACTAAGATAGGAGGTTTCTGTCCTTGCGAAGTTTATATTTTAGTAAGGCAGGTACACAATGTTCAGTTTTATTCAGCTCTTGTGTACAAGAAAGGACTGGTATTGATTGAGTGGTGAAGGAAAACCTATCCAAGAAAGTTTCATTTAAGCGAACACTTCACCACATGAAGAAGTCAGCTGTATGAAGGATGGAAGAATTATGGACAGGAAATCATAAGAGATCCAGAGGGAACAATCTTGGCCTGCTTGAGGAACCACAAGCAGATTACTCAAAAATAGAAATGGGCCGGGCGCGGTGGCTCAAGCCTGGAATCCCAGCACTTTGGGAGGCCGAGACGGGCAGATCACGAGGTCAGGAGATCGAGACCATCCTGGCTAACACGGTGAAACCCCGTCTCTACCAAAAAATACAAAAAACTAGCTGGGCAAGGTGGCGGGCGCCTGTAGTCGCAGCTACTCGGGAGGCTGAGGCAGGGGAATGGCGTAAACCCGGGAGGCAGAGCTTGCAGTGAGCTGAGATCCGGCCACTGCACTCCAGCCTGGGCAACAGAGCAAGACTCCGTCTCAAAAAAAAAAAAAAAAAGAAAAGAAATGGAGAAAGTGATAAGACATAAAGTCAGAAAGGTAAGCAGGGACACATTGTATAGGGTGTTGAAGCCATGGAGATAGTGTTTGGATGTGTGTCTGCACTCAAATCCTATATTGAAATGTTATTCCCATTGATGGAGATGGGACCTAGTGGAAGGTGATTGGCTCATGGGGGTGAATTTCTTATGAGTAGTATTGCACCATCCCCCTTGGTACTGTCTTCACAACAGTGAGTAAGTTCTAATGAGATCTGGTCATTTACAAGTGTGTAGCTCCTTTCCCCTCTCAATCTCACTCCTGGTTTCACCATGTGATATTCTTGCTTCCTTTGTGCCTTCTGCCATGGTTGGAAGTTTCCTGAGTCCTCCCTAGAAGCAGATGCTTCTATGCTTTCCATACAGAACCATGAGCCAATTAAACTTCTTTTTTTAAATAAATTACCTAGTCTCGGGTATTTATTTATAGTAATGCAAGAACAACCTAACACACATGGTAAGTAGTTTGAGTTTTACCTTATGTGCAATGGGAAGCTGTTGGAAGACTTTGATCATGAGAGTAACAGATATAATTTATAAATTTAAAAGATAACTCTGGATGGCATATGGAAAATAGATGATCAGAGGGCAAGAATGGAAGCAAGAAGGCCAGGTAGAAGGTATCACTGTATTAAAAAAATGAACAAAATGGTTATTTGAATGAAAGTAGAAATAAGTGATCACATTTAGGCAGAGTCAATGAAACTTGATTATGCATTGAACTGGGGAGTGAGACACCTCAAGAAACCAATTGTGAATCCTAAAATTTGGGCTTCAGCAAATGGTTGGAAGTTGCTGCCATTTAGTGTGATGGGAAAGATTTGGGGAAAAGAAAGTTTGGGGTCGCAAGAATTCAGTTTGAACTTGGTAAGTTAGAGATGATTATAAGACATTCAAGAAAACAGGTTGTCAAATAGTCAGATACACAACTCTTGAGTTTGGGAGAATAGTCAGAGATGGACACGTAATTTGGTTGGCTGGCATTACGCAGATGATTTTTAACGCCACGTGCCTGAGTGAATTCTTCTAAGGAAGGACTGTAGTTAGAGAAGGGGTCAAGGCCAGAAACTGAGAACCAAGGAACTTTAACATTTATCAGTTGGAAAAGGAGGAGTCAGTCAGGGAATTTGAGAAGTATAAAACTACTGAGGTAGAAGGAGACCCAGGCAAGACTAAAAGACAATCAGTAATAATTCAGAGATAATTCATGAAAAGTACTGAATACAATTTCAAGAGAATGCCAAGAAAATGTCAGTTCATCAGTCTTAAAGGTCAATATTGTGATAGAACCAATGCTGAATTTTTAATGATTTTGCCAAATTGAGACAGTATGTTCCTGATTAGTATTATTTTATTCCAAAAGCCTAGAAGAAAGCCTGAAATTCTGAAAAGAACTGGTAGAGAGAAAGAAGGAAAAATATGAAGGGAGAGGTCAGATGGTGGTGCTTTGAAGACCTTGCCTCAAGTATTTCCCCTGTCAGGGACACTAATTTTCAAAAGGAAATTGAAGCAAGGAAAAGGTCATGTAGCTTCCTTTTCCTTGCAGTTGCATATTGAAAGCCCCCCATGCCACTGCCAGTAGCTTCTTCTTGCCACTTCCCAGGTTATTTGTCTCCATTCTGGCTCTAGTTCCAAACCAAAATGTGGAAGCAGAAGCTCTACACAGCAATTTAGATCATAAGCTAACTGCTTAAGTTAGTTGAACTTTGAAAATATATAATTAGCCCACTAAGGGTCAACTTACTCCATTACTCAAATGACTGATCCCCTTCGAGGGTTTCCATATTGCGTAACTACTACCCATGAAAGAACAGACGTGTGTGGAGCCTTGAAGGAGTGCTTCAGAACATCAAAGTCCCAAGTGGATTCCTTCAGAAAATCGCTGGTGAAATACAATTGTGTAGCACTTAGCAATTCTCTTGAAAGGTGAAGAGAATTACACTATGAACTCTGATAAGAATAATTAAGAAGATTTTAGATTGAGCAAGACAATGAAAGACAGGCTTTGCAGTCAGTTAGAGGTTGGTTCAATTTCAAGCTCCATAACTTACTGGTAGTCTGACTTAGGCAAATTGCATGGTGTTTGTAAACCTCAGTTTCCTTTTCTATAATAGGCTTTATTATTACACTAAAAGATTGGTGTAAGAACTAGATGACTCTGTGTGTGTGTGTGTGTGTGTGTGTGTGTGTGTGTGTGTACAGAAAGAGAAAGAAGGTACTGAATATATTATGATCTATCCCATGTGCTAAGCACAGAAAGTACCTTATGCAAAAGTACCATAAGGCATTAGGAGCTTTCACTATGCAACTGCAAGGAAAAGCACCACAGAAAGTACTGTGCCTGGCACACAGGTCATAACATGATATAAATAAGTGATAACCGTTTTCCCATAGCAGGTAGGTAGCATTAACAGGGCTCATCACAAAGAGTGCAATGTGGCCTTAGCATAGTGGATTTTCTGCCCCTCAGCCTCTTCTAGCAATTCTTCTCTGACTCTCTCTAGGACCAGATCTAAGCAGGAAGGGCTGGAAATCTATGTTCTTTTCCCAATTTCCTTAAATACACTTGCTCCCTTGTCTGTCCTGCTCTACTTAGTTGTTTTGTTCTTGCCCTATCCAAAATCATTTTTCAAGTCTTTCTACTCCTTATTGCCTGCTATTCAGCCTGCTCCAGTCAATTCAGCCCCCTCATCACATCCCACATCACTCTGCTCAGTCCTGCTCAATAGCTTTATTTGCATTGCCCAACAGCTACCTCGTTGCTGAAGCTTTGTCTCCTCGCCTTTGTTCAGCCAATTATTATTCATCTTAAAAAGAGAGTTTAACTAAATGCAATGTGGTTTCCTGAATTGGATCCTGGAGCAGGAAAAAGGGACATTGATGGGGAAACTGGAGAAATCTCAATAAAGTAATATACCAACATTAGCTGTAATTCTGACAAATGTATCATGGTAATGTAAGATGCTAACATTAGGAGAAAACTAGGTGAGAGGTATACTGGAACACTAAGAATTATCTTTGCAACTTTTCCGTAGAACTAAAGTTATTCCAAAATAGAAATGTTATTTTAAAAATGTACACCCCAGCCGGGCGCAGTGACTCAGGCCTGTAATCCCAGCACTTTGGGAGGCCAAAGCGGGAGGATCACCTGAGGTTGGGAGTTCAAGACCAGCCTGACCAACATGGAGAAACCCCGTCTCCACTGAAATTACAAAATTACCTGGGTGTGGTGGCACACACCTGTACTCAGGAGACTGAGGCACGAGAATCGCTTGAACCCGGGAGGCAGAGGTTGCGGTGAGCTGAGATCAGGCCATTGCACTCCAGCCTGGGCAACAAAAGTGAAACTCCATCTCAAAAAAAAAAAAAGAAAAAGTGCACCCTATCCTTTCTTGAAGACTTCATTGTCTATAACAACTTTCTTTGCCCCTGACTCCTTTCCTTACATACATTGCTTAACTACCCTGTGCTTTAGTTTCTTCATCTGTAAGACAGAAACGGGCATAAACCATAATTAAAAGAGGGTCCAGGCAGAGGTATAGGTTGGTGCAAATGTAACTGTGGTTTAAGACCGTGAATTTTAAATCATTATAACTAGCCTCAAAGGTATCTTTAGTAGTCAAAATAGAAACCATTGCAATCAACATATTTTTGCCAACGAGAAATAAGTGTGTTTATTCCTGTAGCATAAAAATCCATGCTTCAGGATTCAACGAACTCTTGGAAAGCATTTTCTGCATCCTGCTGGTTGTGAAAGTGCTTTCCCTGCAAAAAGCTATTGAGATGCTTGAAGAAGTCGTAGTTGGTTGGCAAGAGGTCTGGTTAATGTGGTGGATGAGGCAAAATTTTGTAGCTCAGTTCGTTTAACTTTTGAAACATGGATTGCGTGACATGTGGTCTTTGCCATGGAGAAGAAATGGACCCTTTCTGCTGACCAATGCTGGCTGCAGGGCGTTGCAGTTTTTGGTGCATCTCATCAGTTTGCTGAGCATACTTCTCAGATGTAATGGTTTCACCGGTATTCAGAAAGCCCTAGTGGATCAGACCAGCAACAGACCGCCAACAGTGACCATGACATTTTTTTCGTGCAAGTTTGGCTTTGGGAAGTGCTTTGGAGCTTCCTCTTGGTGCAACCACGGAGATGGTTGTCGCCGGTTGTCATATAAAATCCACTTTTCATTGCATGTCACAATCTGATTGAGAAACGGTTTGCTGTTGTCGCACAGCATAAGAGAAGATGACACTTCAAAAAAATGGCTTTTTTGATTTTTCACCCAGCTCCTGAGGCACCCACTTATTGAGCTTTTTTACCTTTCCAATTTGCTTCAAACGCCAAGTGACTGTTGAATGGTCTGCGTTGAGTTCTTTGGCAACTTCTGTAGTTGTAAAAAAAAAAAATCAGCTTCCACGATTGCTCTCAATTGGTCATTGTCAGCTTACGATGGCTGACCACTGTGCTCCTCATCTTCAAGGCTCTTGTCTCCTTGGCAAAACTTCTTGAACACCAATGCACTGTACTTTCATTAGCGGTTCCTGGGTCAAATGTGCTGTTGATGTTGCGAGTTGTCTCGCTGCGTTACGGCCCATTTTGAACTCAAATAAGAAAATCGCTCAAATTTACTTTTAGGTCTAACATCATTTCCATAGTCTAAAATAAACATAAAATAAACACCAAGTACTAAGTCGTTAGCAAAAAGAAAGAAAGTGAGAAGTGCCCATTAATATGATGTATAACATAACCACATTTAGTTAAGAAGGTATTCCAATATCAAATGGAAAATTTCAACAATGTAAACACCGCAATTACTTTTGCCCTCACCTAATATTATACTGTAATGTGTCTGCGTGTGTCTGTGTGTGTGTGTGCGCGTGTGTGTCTGTTTATGTGGGTAGAGTAACCTAGGGAGCTACTAAATAGCAGAGCTGGAATGTGCACTTAGGCTGCCTACTTTGAGTCTTTCCTCTTAATCACTAATTTATATCACCTATGAAAACATTATGTAACTTATGTTGTAGGCATTTGTATGCCATGCATGGAAAACAGCCATAAGGGCAAACAGCTGGAGTCATCTCTGAGCTATGGCATTATGAGTAATGTTCATTGTTTTCTTTTCCTTTTTCTTGTTTTACTAATGTTCTACACCAAACACATTCCTTGTGATGAGGAGCAAATAATTGTACACAGCAAACTCATTACAGTGGTTGCCTCTGAAGACAGAGTGGCAGAAATAGGACTCAAGGTAAGAGTTGAAGAGGACTCTCATTATTTCTTAAAAATAAAAGGTAAATCCCGACCATCCTGGCTAACACAGTGAAACCCAGTCTCTACTAAAAATACAAAAAAAATTAGCCGCACTTACTGGCGGGCGCCTGTAGTCCCAGCTACTGGGAGGCTGAGGCAGGAGAATGGCGTGAACCTCGGAGGCGGAGCTTGCGGTGAGCCCAGATAGGGCCACTGCACTCCAGCCTGGGCGACAGAGTGAGACTCCGTCTCGAAATAAATAAATATATAAAATAAAATAAAAGCAAATCCCTTACAATGCCAAAAGGTGTTACCTCTAACCTATGGACTGAGCAAAATTTGGGGGACATAAGTAAAAAACAGGATTTTGGATGTCATCCATTTACATTATTTAATTTTTAAAAAAATAAAGTAAAGATAATCTAAGTGCTAACTATTAACACAGTGAATGATTTTAGTACAGGTTTGGAAACATCACATTATTAAAAAAAAAAAAATTATCTCAGTGCCTGTGTGTTGCTGATAGGCTTCACAAACATTTTTTCTGCCTAATGGGTTATTTGGTTATGACAAAATTGCTTCTTCTACACATGTTCCAGCTATAAGAGGGTAGCTTTCTATGTGAGAATATGTGTTTATCGGGTTTCCCAACAGCTAAAGCATATGGTGTGTAATTAAAAGGCAACATGAAATAACTGTATTACAATATCTCTTTAGGAGTAAAATTTTTTTTTTTTTTTGAGATGGAGTCTCGCTCTGTCGCCCAGACTGGGGTGCAGTGGCGTGATCTCGGCTCACTGCAAGCTCCGCCTCCTGGGTTCACGCCATTCTCCTGCCTCAGTCTCCCGAGTAGCTGGGACTACAGGCACCCGCCACCTCGCCCAGCTAGTTTTTTGTATTTTTAGTAGAGACGGGGTTTCACCATGTTAGCCAGGGATGGTCTCGATCTCCTGACCTCGTGATCCACCCGCCTCGGCCTCCCAAAGTGCTGGGATTACAGGCTTGAGCCACCGCGCCCGGCCGGAGTAAAATCTTAAAGTTGCCCAAAACCTTTCAAAAACTTTATGTAAGAAAGTGCTATGTATGAAAGTCACCTAGATAGTCTGTGATCTACTCCAGAATTAAATCTGCCTTATATTGACTCCAAGAGAAGTGTCTATAGAAACTTGCCCTTCAGCATGAAGTAATAGGTTATATCGAGGGATGTTATAGGAAGCAACTCAGCACTGCCAGTATTGTAAGGATATTTTTGAGGGTGTTTATTATTATAAGCCATATACAGACCTAGAGGAGAAGTTCTACTCTGACTTTTTACTAGAATATTTCCTGAACAACAGTTTTATTTTTCACCTTATGAACACTATGAATTCTGTACTTGGTTGTGCATTCTTTTCTTGTCTGGCTGTTAAAAAAAAATTTAGGGTCAAATGTATGGCCTAAAAAAAGAATTAGAAGAATATCTGCATGACAATAACACTGGCAAAAACATCTTAAACAGGACACAGAAAGCACCAGACTTAAAAGAAAAGATTGATAAATTGGACCTCATTAAAATTAACCTTTCTGTTCATCAGAAGATAATATTACAATAATGGAAAGACAAGCCATAATTGGAAGAAGATATTTCTAAGATACACATCTAACAAGCAACCCAAGTTAAACTGAACCAAAGACTCAAAAAAATTTCACAAAAGAAAATATCAAAATGGCCACTAAACATGTGAAGGCACACTCATTAGTTATCAGAGAAATGTGAATTAAAAGCACAATAAGATACCACGACCCCCCCATGAAAATGGCTAACATGAAGATTGGAAACACAAAGTCATGATGAAGATATGGGCAATGGGAACTCTTTTATATTGCTGATCGAAGTATAAATCAGTATAACAACTTCAAAAAATTACTTGGCAGGACCTACTAAACTAAAATATTATGCAACAATTCCACTCCTGGGAATATATCCAACAAAAACAAGTGGTTTTATTCACATGTACATGTACAAAAATATTCATAATAGCTTGATTTGTAATAGGCCAAAACTTGAAACAACCAAATGTTCAACAGTAGTAGAATGTATAAATTAATCGTCATGTGTTCATATAACAAAATTCTAAACAAAAGTGAGAGAAAAGTGAATCTCAAAGACATTCTGTTGAGCAAAAGCAATCAGACACAAACTGTATAATGCCATTTATATGAAGTTCAAAAATAAGCAAAACTAACACATGATAAAAGTCAGAATAGTGGTTACCTTTAGAGGAAAAATAAAGATGACATCAGGCTGATGAGAATGTTTTATAATTTGATCGGGGTGGTTATACACACATTTATGTGAGAAAAGTCATTGAGCTGTACATTTAAGATTTGTGCACTTATGTAACCTATGCTGCTTTATATTAAAAAAAGAAATAATGCATGGTTTGTCTCTTTGGGCATTTATATGGCTACATGACATGTGTTTGATATAATGATCTAATATTCTAGCTCCATTAGGCCTTATTTTCCTTTTCATCTTCTCTCTTACTTATTTTTAATTATTTTATCTTGCTATTATTTGCATAATAGCATCCTCCCGAGCCATCTCAAGTCCTAGTTAGAACAGTTTATAAGTAAGTACAAATATATCTGCATAAAACTTCAGGTGTTTCTAAATTGGACATCAGAAGACTTTGAATCACGAGACTCAGATTTTCTTTTTCATTCTGACTACACTTACTAAGAGTACAATTTATGGAGAAATTACTTAAGATAATATCTACTTGACATGGTTGTTAAAGGAATTGAAAGAGCATAGCTAAAAGTATTTTTCAAATTGGACAGTGACATAAAAATTACATTTAAAAACAGCTAATATTAATCTAGGAACACAATCTCCAATTAAACAATCAAACTTTTAAAAATTACATTTTTCAGAGGAAAAAAAACTATTTGAAGTCTATAATTTCTGTCTTTCCTAAGATTATTTGTAATTGTTTTAAAACATACTCGGTATCCATGTTCAAATTCTGTCCAAGTAAACACCAACATGAGTTTATATGCTTGAGAAATGTCTGTTTATATGCTTGAGAAAGGATTAACTTGTGTGAAGCTATCAAAGGAGAGGATCTGTTTGCCCATCAAAAATTATTCCAGTCATGCAAAATATTTTGTTATTGAGACATAAATCTATAATATACTAAGAATCAAGTTAAGTTTGTAAATTAAATTCAGTAAAATAAAATTTAAGTTAGCCACTGTTTAGATTGGAAAATTAAGGAGAGAGTAATCACTTGAGCTCAGAGTTTGAGGTTCCAGTGAGCTATAATCATGCCACTGTATTCCAGCCGTGTAACAAAGTGAGACTCTGTATCAAACAAAAAAAGAGAAAGAGTGAGATAAATGTTAAGAGGTGTTTTCATCTCTCCTTGTGCAGATAAGAAGTTTGTGGAAACACAATAGGTGCTATCAGACCTTCCCAAAGGAGTTTCTGAATACAAATGTTCTGACTTTTATGTATAAGGATATCAGCTATACCAGGTGATTCTCTCAAGTTTCTTTCTAATTTAACACATTCCTCAACACATTCCAAATAGCTTCTCACCTGAGATATCCAATTGAGATTATTCTTATCAAGATAACGTGGGATTCTCTTGTTGCTAGATCCAATAAACATGTTGTAGTTTTAACTCATCTCACCACTGAATATTAGACTCTCTCTTCTTTCCCCCCACTCCCTGAAACAGAGTCTTGCCCTGTTGCCCAGGCTGGAGTACAATAGCACAATCTTGGCCTCCACCTCCCGTGTTCAAGCAATTCTCCTGCCTCAGCCTCACAAGTAGCTGGAACTACAGGCACGCGCCATCATGCCTGGCTAACTTTTGTATTTTTAGTAGAGATGGAGTTTCACCGTGTTGACCAGGCTGGTCTTGAACTCCTGACCTTGTGATCCGCCTACCTCGGCCCCCAAAAGTGCTGGGATTAGAGGCGTGAGCCACTGTGCCCAGCCTACTCTCTCTTCTTAAAAAGCTTCCTTTCCTTCCTTTCTGTGACGTCACCCTCTCTTGGTTTTCCTCCTATCTTTAGAAGCTACTTCTTAGTGTCTTTTGTGAACTCTACTTATGCCCATCTTTTAAAATTTGGTGGTGCTTAGATTCTCCTCTGTGTCACCTTTTTCTGTCTCCCTAGGCAATACCATTCAGTCATCTGAATGCAAACACCATTTGATAATGACTATCAAACCTCTAACTTCAGCCATGATCTCACTCCTGAGCTCAAAATTTATGTAACTCTCTATTGGACATCCCCATGCAGGTTTCCTGTAGAGGCTTCAAAATCAGTTTTACGTAGAGTTTATCATCTCTCCCCCTAACCTGTCCCTGTGTGACTGATTTCAGTGAGCACTTTATCACCCATAAAGCTGCTAACACTGAGAATTCTCTGTCAATGATTTCTTTGACGCAACAAGAAGTCCTGTCAAATTTATTTGTTAACTAGCTCTGCAATTCATTCATTCTATCTTACTTCTTTCAGCTACATAATTCTTGTCTACAATCAATTCTACTCAAAACAAAAAAACCTGATTATTATTCCTCGCTTAATATCCTTTATCACTGCTAAAGACTTACATTCCATAATGACCATTAACGACTGCCATCATGGTTCTTGAAGAGTTATTTTTCAGAAAACTTTTTCTTATCAGTATAACAATTTTTTATAACACATTAAATAAATACACTATAAACAATAATATTTAGACATTAAAGTTTCAGGCAAAGACTTGATAGAGAAAGAAAAATTTGATGTGAAAGCAGTATTTGAATGACATCTTGTTTCTCACTTATAGAAATTTGTTTTCATTGTTCAAGTGATACATAGTTTTTCTTATGCAAAAATTGTTTGTATACATTGATTTGAGGTGGAACACATAATAACATTTTTCATTAGAAATAATGGAAGTGGGCAGACCCGGAGCAGCATGTGGACTCTCAGGCGCCACGCAGTTGCCGGCCTCCTGTCGTCCCCCAGCCCGGCCCCGGCCCAGGCCCAGACCCTCACCCGGGCCCCGCGGCCGGCAGAGTTGGCCCCGCTCTGAGGCCTCCAGGGCCTGCCCCCTGACATGGATGCAACCTGCACACCCCACCACGCCAGTTCGAACCTCCATGGCCTCAACCAGATTCGGAATGTCAAAAAGCAGAGTGCCTATTTGATGAATTTGAGGAAATCGGGAACTTTGGGCCACTCAGGCTCTCTAGATGACACCACCTATGAAAGACTAGCAGAGGAAACGCTGGACTCTTTAGCAGAGTTTTTTGAAGACCTTGCAGACAAGCCATACACCTTTGAGGACTATGATGTTTCCTTTGGGAGTGGTGTCTTAACAGTTAAACTGGGTGGAGATCTAGGAACCTACGTGATCAACAAGCAGACGCCAAACAAGCAAATCTGGTTATCTTCTCCATCCAGATGTTATATGGAGTTGCTGGAGTATGAGAAGAGCTTCTTCATCCCAGCAGCTTTCAAAGTGAAGCAGCAGCTCATGCCTGTAATCCCAGCACTTTGGTAGGCCGAGGTGGGTGGTTCACTTGAGGTCAGGAGTTTGAGACCAGCCTGGCCAACATAGTGAAACCTCGTCTCTACTAAAAATACAAAAATTAGCTGGGCATGGTGGTGCACACCTGTAATCCCAGCTACTCAGGAAGCTGAGGCAGGAGAATCACTTGAACCCATAAGGTGGAGGTTGGAATGAGCCAAGATCATGCCACTGCACTCCAGCAAGACTCTGCCTCAAAAAAAAAAAAAAAAAAAAAGTGAACCTCTGGGTCCCCCAGATCTCTTCAGAGATATGTAATGTTCTCCTTTTTCCAACTACATAACTCTGTGAGCCTGGGTTTTCTTCATATACTCCAATGAGAACAACATATTGCAACAGATAGAATGAAGAGACAAGTAGAAGAATCCAGCTGTTTTCTATTCAGCCAAACATTACAGTTGTCAACTGAAGAATTCTGAGATTAATAAATTTGCAAAGAAGAGCTTTATTTCTCCTAAAAGATTGCAGCCTGCAGGGTGGTCATTCTGACAGGCTGAGAAATGTAGTCTCTGGCCAGAAGCCAAAAACAGACACTGACGGTCAGAAGAATAAGACGGGCATTTATGTTGAATAGGATGGCCAAATATATGTATTCAATAAACTATAGGAGGAGTCATGAATAGTCATGAAAGGAGAAACATGCACATGCTCAGTTGAGCTTCATGCCTCTCCATGGGATGCATGTGCAAAAATTGGCAGCATTAGCATGATCAGAGGGTGGAGTTTTCTGTCCTCTGACATCAAAAGGTGAAACAGAGGACACAGAAACCCTCACTGCACATCCTCTGTAAACTGGCCAGAACCATTCCATTGTGGGCAGTCTGTTATCAGGAAGGAATGCTGGTTAGTTGTGCAGAAACTGCAAAAGGAAGGGGCAGTGTCAGACCATTGGTTGATATCAGCGGTGCAGCTCGTCCTTCCAAAGGGCTGATTTCTGTTTAACCTGTAGGAAGGAAATCCTAATGGTGTTTAGCAATGGAGAGGGTATAACAACACATCATGGCAGGAACTTAGTTTTCAAGGTTTCTCTGGGGTCCCCTTGGCCAAGAGGTGGTGCATCCATTTAGTCAGCTGGGTGACTTAGGATTTCATTTTTATTTCTCCGAGTTTTATAAAACTCTAAAATAATTCTTTGACAGCCAGATGGGAGGGGGTCCCTGGAGAAACTCCAACCAGCCTGCCCACTGGGGTGGAGCCTCGGGAGTTTGCAGCAAGGAAGAGCCTGGCGCCTCCTTTTCCTTTGTGAACCTGGGATTCGAGCAGCCTGGTGGGAAGCACTCTAGCAGGGGACTCTGGCCTTGCAGAGGATCCCTGTTCCCCCCAACCCTTTATTTCCCCTTTTCACTTAATAAAACCCTGCTTTACTCACCCTTTAAACCATCTGCAAGCCTAAATTTTTGTGGCTGTGGGATGGACAAGAGCCTTATCTTTAGCTGAATTAAGGAAAAGTCCTGCAATGATTCCATTCTTCCCACCAAATATGTTTTGTTTCGAAAATATAGTTATCATAAATATGTCATTAATATTGTTAAATCAAATTTAGCCTAAAGCTGCCTCCTTACATAGTTTAAGCTTGACTTAAAGGTTATTCTGTACTTAGTGAATTGTAACCTACCTAGATGTGTAAACAAGACTGTGACCTACTCTTGTGACAATCATTGGATTTTGGCCAATCACAGGAGGTCAACTCTTGACACTGCCTTCAAATAAGGCAAATATGGAGCTGTAACTAATCTGGCTGTTTCTATACCTCACTTCTGTTTTCTATATGCCACTTTTCTTTCTCTGTCCTTAAATCTTCTTCCAGCACGTGACTGTGCTGGAGTGTCTGAGCCTACTCTGGCTGAGGAGGCTGCCCAATTCACAAACTGTTCAATTAAACTCTGTTAAATTAAAAAAAAAAAAAAAAGAAAGAAAAAAGAAATAATGGAAGTTTTTGGCCAGGCGCAGTGGCTCACCCCTGTAATACCAGCATTTTGGGAGGCCAAGGTGGGCGGATTACCTGAGGACAGGAGTTCCAGACCAGCCTGACCAACATGGAGAAACCCTGTTTCTACTAAAAATACAAAATTAGCTGGGCGTGGTGGTGTGTGCCTGTAATCCCAGCCACTCAGGAGGCTGAGGCAGGATAATTGCTTGAACCCAGGAGGTGGAGGTTGTGGTGAGCTGAGATGCTGAGATTGTGCCATTGCTCTCCAGCCTGGGCAACAAGAGCAAAAGTCTGTCTCAAAAAAAAAAAAAGGGCCGGGCGCGGTCGCTCAAGCCTGTAATCCCAGCACTTTGGGAGGCCGAGACGGGCGGATCACGAGGTCAGGAGATCAAGACCATCCTGGCGAACACGGTGAAACCCTGTCTCTACTAAAATATACAATAAACTAGCCGGGCGAGGTGGCGGGCGCCTGTAGTCCCAGCCACGCGGGAGGCTGAGGTAGGAGAATGGCGGGAACCCGGGCGGCGGAGCTTGCAGTGAGCCGAGATCGCGCCACTGCACTCCAGCCTGGGCGATAGAGCGAGACTCCATCTCAAAAGAAAAAATGAAGGAAGGGAGGAAGAGAGGAAGGGAGGGAGGGAGGGAGGGAGGGAGGGAGGGAAATAATGAAAGGTTTCTCTTAATAAATGACTTTTCACTTAGCAGCAGGATTTATAAGAACAAATGAAAGTCATTGAGAGTAAATTGTATTCTCATTGCTTTCAGGATAAATTCTAAGCTTCTTAACATCACTTGAAAGATATACGGCCTGACTTCCGCTTCATCTGACACCAATCCCCATTTCACATTTTACCTTCCAGTCATGTGGAGCTACAGAAATCTTGCACCAACTCAGGAGCTGTGTTTCTTAAAAACACAGGGGTTGGCAGAACTAAGGTTGGCATGATTGAGTTCTCACATATGATAAGAGTGTTCAGGGAAAACATTAAATATATATGAAATCTGTATACCACTGCAAAGAGGTATTTTAGAAAGCATCTACTTCCAGAACAAACTGGATCAACAAGTGACTATTCTTCTGAATCCTCTTCTTGAACTCTTCCTGAAAAATTATGGTGCTATTATGAGCTAGCAAAGCATAATATTTTAAATATTTTGTTATACCAAC
Source organism: Macaca fascicularis (assembly GCF_037993035.2). Taxonomy (NCBI): domain Eukaryota; kingdom Metazoa; phylum Chordata; class Mammalia; order Primates; family Cercopithecidae; genus Macaca; species Macaca fascicularis. Next base: position 95,846,759 of record NC_088385.1, read on the forward strand.
TACTTTCATTTAAAGTTTACACATCAGCCCTTATTAGTTTTAAATTGAAGTGGGTTACTCATAAATATTGATTTTATGGATCGGTGTCATTCACCCTGTATTTTGCTGATTAAAAAACTCTTCTTAGCCTCAATGTTGTTGTTTTTTTTAATTTTACCAATATTAGCCTTAATGTATTTGAATGGGTACAGTAGCTAAAACCTTTCTCAAAGGATCCTCTTAAATGAAATGTTAGTTGGACTGTAATGAGAACATCTCTCTGGCTGCTTTGCAAAAAATGGATGCTAGCATACAAAAGTGGAAAAAGACTACTGTGGAAGTTGTTAGAATACTCCAAGGTAGTAGCTTGCCAGGGATGGTGGCAAGGAGATGGAGAGATATAGAATACAAAGGTTTTAGAATAAGCAACAAAAATGGGGAAGACTAGAAAAGGAAAGGTCAGGGTGAGGGAGGTAAGGAATCAAAATATCTGTCTTGGGCATACACATATTATTTGCTACTAAACACACAAGTGGAGATTTTTAAGCAGTCAGTTGAAAATTTGGAGCAGAAGATGTAAATTTGGAAGTCATTTCTATATAGCCACAAAACTAGATCCCAAGGGAAAGAGTGCAGATAGCCCAAAATGATTTCATATTCAAACCATCAAAGGAATTAAAATGAATAGAAATGGACTCAATGGTGGATCAAATATCAAAAGAAGATGGCATAAAACAGGACTCTATTCCAGACTTCCTCTTCCCCAACTTACTCATGAAGGATTTGCACACTACTTCAAGTCTTTTTTAGAATGAAGTGGGCATTAAATAAATAACAAATAATTTCTTACAGAACGTGTGCCTTCTTACCATGTCAAACAGGAAGTTAAACATTCTTCTCTCTACTGATCACATAATATCAGTGTGGCTTTCTGGAAGTGCCCTTAAATAGCATGTTAACCTGAGGTTATTACCAAGCTCGAGACCATTTCACCAAAACCAAAAGCGTTTGGCATGTGTGTGACATGCAGAGGGGTAATTATAAATAAATCCATTTCACAGGAAACCCATTTACTTGTAGTTCAGTATATTGTGCAGCTAACCCAAGTTTTAGAACTATAGAAATGTTGTTCTCCTCAAAAAAATATTCTAGAAGAACTATATCAAAAGCAGTTAAATAGCAGAAGCTAACTCCTGCCTTTACATCCTCTTTAGAAGCCACACATCTCGTGATACTCTGGGGACAGAGCTCTTGTTCAGGATTTGCAACACAATCTCTTGGGAATTTTATTTTTAAAATATTCACACCCAAGCCTCACTCTTGGGGATTCAAATTTGGGAGGTATGTGAAAAGAGTATTCTGAAGAAATTCTTCATGTAATTTTGTTGCTGATTCCTGGTTAGGAATTTCTGCTCGACGGTAAGGACCTCTGAGGTTTTAAGGGAGTGAGCATTTGAGATCCAGAAAGGATTTGGGGAAGCTTCTTTGCCTTGCTTGCGCCACTTGATTGGCTGTAATCCACCTGTGAATGTCACCGTTTAATTTGAATAATAACTCAAGCCAGGTTCTTTAATTTTTATAACAAAATAGATAAATTTGTCAAATATGTGTCTAGCATTTTATCGAAAGCAGATGGATCTCCTCTAGCTCACAATAACAATAACAATAATGATATTTTAGGCAAATATGATGACTATCATATTCATTGCTCTCTCGATTTGTTCAAAATCTACATTAGTCAATAAATACAAAACAGGGACTGTAATGCATATGTGATATTCTCACCAATCAATCTAAGTTTCTCTTCCTGAACTATCAGAAAGTCAAATTTATAAACTGTTTCACCTTTGATTACTTTTCTTCCTATAGAATGCCTTCAGACAATGTAAATTTTAAACACTAAGCCCTCAAGTTTTATGAAGGTTTATAAAAGAAATAACTTTAGCTAATAAAATCCATTGAGGATACTATCTACATGATAAATTTCACCTCACAGGGAAAATGTAGCTAATATAAATTGATATGCCTCATTTCATTTATAAAGAGAATTATCAGTACCAAGAACTACTCTGCAGTAAGTTTTAAGTGCCACTGTAGTAACCATCTTTAATCAAGGCTTTCTGGTTCAAGCATCTTTCCAAATCACTTCATTTTTCAATCTTTGTTTTAATGATGCCATGGTGCCTATGGCTTTTATTATAAGTTACTTCAAATTCTTTTTGGAAAGTGGATTGATTATTAATAATAAAATCTATCCTGGATTCACTCTCTCATAAAATAAATATGTATTTATTTCTAGTTATTGAGAGAACACCTCCAACAAGTGTAGTGTGAAGGTTTTCTAAGTTAAATAATCCAAAAACCTTCTGCTTTAAAACAACAACAACAAAATAAAACTTAGTACAGCATATCCTGCCATGACAGGGTTTCTTTCAGGAAGTTTACATTGTGGTCAAGGATGACGACTACTCCTTTAGCATCTGGAATAGAACTTTGTGAGCTCCTCTTCCTCTTTTCTACAACATCATCATTACTGATATTTAAGCACTTCCTATGTGCCAGGGACTGTACCAGGAGCTTTGCCTGCAAGCTTATCTAATCCTCACAACAAAGTTGAACCTGGTCCTAATAATGTACCTATTTTAGATGAGGAATCTGAAACTTGAAAAAGATTAAATATCTTGCCTTTAATACATGGTTTTAAATAAATGCATAAACTTGTGCAGCTAGATATACAATTATTAGACTTACCCCTGGCTGAGAGTAGGAGAAACAATGTATGGAAATGTTTCTTCTCTAGATTCTGGGATAAAGTCTCCTCTGCTGCTCTCAGGAACTTGGACTTTCCTGATCTCACTGGAAATCAGAAAAATGGCTTTGCTTTCGCCCTTTTGCAACAGGCAAACGGTTGAACCTAACACATTATATGGCTACCTTTCTTTCTTTAATCTGAGCTTTGACTTTTCTATTTACCTGTGTTACTTGTGTTTAAAATCTAAATAAAGGCTTAGACAGTGGTAGATCCACTGACCAAAGGATCAGGTAGATACAGTTGACTGTCCCAAGGCCCTTAGGTTCTAAGCGGCAAGGGATCATAGGAAGCATTCACTCAGCTGACAAACTGACCACGCAATGTCCCCCAAATGGGCCTCTCACAGCACTTTTTTCTGTTACCACATACAGAGAGGTAGCCATTGCTTACTTACCATGAGGCATATTTTTTACTATAGCTTTGAGGATGGTATGTGATAGAGCATTTGACTCATATTTTTGACTATGATGTTCCAAGATTAATTAATAAAATAGTTTATTGATCCAATATGTTTTATATGGAATTTACCAGCTTGGAAATCAGGAAACCTGGTATATAATCCTGGTACTTATTCTAGTGATGTCTGATTCCAGACAAGTCATTTAAGTGCTCTGAGCCCCAGCTTCTTAACTGTGCATGAGAGAATTGTGTTAGATTGTTTTGAAGGTCTCTCCCAACTCTGAAAATCAATGAAGTTACCAATCTCTATGATTGACTGTATCAAGTTACTCTTTACTGAGCTAAATGTTTACTTCATGTAATCTTCTCCAATCCGGAAGAAAATAATTCAAAGTCAACAGGCAAAAGTAAGAAAGTGCTTTTTTACAGCAGAAGGATAAATTTAAGCATGATATATTCCCACATGCTTCATCCAGTCATTCATGAGTTTTCTTTCATTGTTACTCATTTCCCTAATCGACTTTAAATTTGAGCATCCGATACATGAAGATGAGGTCAAAATAATCATTGATGAATTTCCTTTAAAAAATGTAAAAGTTGCTTCCTATTGTATGAGGAATTCCTATTCCTGAATGAGGTCATTTTTTCCTGTTCCTATAGGAATTCCTACTCCTGAATGAGGTCATTTTTTCTGAGTTACCAGATTCTAACACACTGCATTTATTTATCTAAGATTTGTAATTACAGACTTTTTTCTGAACCTATAAATATTTAACCTAATATTTCCTTACAGATGTTTAAGAAAAACAAATCTTTCCTTTCTCTGATTCCTCAATTCAGTGAATCAGCTCTGGGCTGAGAAATTTCATCAGCACTTGCTTCCAAGGCCAGGGAAATCTTTGTTCCTAAAAAAGAAAAAAAAAATCTGAACCTCAATTTACAATGTTTATTACTTTCCCTTCCCCACCAAAAGAAATTTTCTACTATTATTCCTATTTATCATAGTATTATCCTTTATTTTAATTCAATTTGCACACAACCATGCTTATTCTAAGTTTTATGTTAACTTTTCTGGAGACATCCCTGCCTGCAGTTTTTCCCTTATTCCAAAAATGGCAATAAGCCAAGCCCCATTTTCTTCTAACTTAATTTTTCCAGACATCTTAATGGCTATGTCAATTTCCTGTCATTGTTCTCCTATAGGATTTCCTTAGTCCCCTCCTGATGCCTTTGGCGGGTACACATTTATACTGAAATTGACAAAGGTAGGGAAAAGTCATCAACACTGTTCAGGGGAGAAGAGACTTATTCATTATGACGTAACTAAGTTGAAAAGCACAGCTAATGGACTATTTTGGTAGCATGACTTGAGATACAGAAGCCTTTCAGTCCCTGGAAACGGTTGCCTCTAAATGGCACTCCCAAGGTCAGGAAGGAAACATGACATCACTGGGGAGCAGCTGCCTCTGAGGTAGTGAAAAGGAGCTTCAAGAAGCTCCTGTGATTAAAGGCACATTAATCATGACCATCCAGTTGGCTAAAAGATAAGAAAAATACAAGGATTTAAGGGCAAATTTAGAAAAACTCCAAGCAAAAAAGAGTTTGAGTTTTGTTTTCATATTCAATGAGCCCTTAACCTTGGCAGAATGTTTCTTAATAAGTGTTATTGTTTTTTCATTCTGTAAAGAAAATAAGTGATATCATTTTCTTCTCACCTGTGAGTTCAAGAGCAGTCCAGTTTCTCCCTACAGAGTCCAGAGTGAAAATTTAGACACTTATTTCACATTTATCTGTGTGGATTTGGACAGGAAAAAGGAGATATTGAACATGAACATTTTGAAACATAACATTTTAAAAAAGTATATCATTACTAAAGAACCTCCACATAGGATTTAAGGAATCCAAAGCACCCAATGTTGAAACATACTTGAAAACTATTACTTTTCCTAATTGTTAAGAGCTTTATTCAATGCCAAAGCAGACAAAGTTTTGCTATCAATCCCATTCCTTATAACAATCTAGCTCTTTATTTTTGTTTAGAAGCTATGCTGAGCAGCAATATGTTGTCAAATTAATGAATATTATCAACAATAATAATATGTAAGTTAAATATTAATATATATGTTTATGAATATGGTTAACTTTAGACTTGTTTAAAATTGCATCTCTTTAGTGGAATATCTTAGTTTACTATTGCTCTGTTGCAAATTAACACAAACTTAGTAGCTTAAAACAACACAAGCTTATTCTCTTACATCCCAGGGATCAGAAATCTAGAATCCAAGTGTCAGCAGGGCTACATTCCTTCTGGAGACTTCAGGGGAGAAGTTATTTTCTTGCCTTCTTTGATCTCTAAAGGCTGTCTTCATTTCTTGGCTCCTGACCCTTTGACTCTGTCCTTACATAACTTGCTACTTTATTTGATCTCCTACCCCTCTCTTATGAAGTCTGTAAGTATATCAGACGCACCGAGATGATTCAGGACAGTCTCTCAATCTCAAAATCTTCAATTTAATCCATCTGCAAAGTCCCTTTTGTCATATAAGGTAAGATTTATAAGTATAGGGAATTAGAATGTGAACGTCTTTGGAGGACCATTTTCAGCCTAGCACAATATACTTTACAATACTCAACAATATACTCTACAATACTCAACAATATACTCAACAGTATACTTTACAAATGTTAGTGGAAGACAACAGTCAGAAGTCATTAAAAGATATTTATAAGTAGAAGTCAAACAAAGGTTCTACATGGTAACAACATTCTAAAAGTGGAAATACTAGGAATTAATTAGATATGTGACAGAAAAACACTGCAGCAGTGAAATGTGAGTCCATCAACTTGAGAAGGACAAAATGGCAAAGGAATGTTAAATATAATTAATCTGATCTGGGATTAAATTGGAAATTACGGAACTTGCAATTGCAAGCTTTGAGTGAATAAACATAGATTTTGTTTGTTAAAGTTTTAAAGAAAAAATGTCCATCAACAGATCAAGGAATGAACAAATTATGATATATCTATACAATGGAATATTATTCAGCCATAAAAAAGACTGAAATACAAGCTAAAATACAAACAAACCTTGAAAATATTATGCTAAGTCAAAGATGCCAGACACAAAGGGTCAAATTCTGTACGATTTCTTTTATACGAAATATCGAGAATAGGAAAATTCATAGAGTCAAAAAACATGTTAGTGGTTGCCAGAGGATTGACAGAATCGAGAGTATGGAGGGATTACTTACCCTTTTCTCATTTAGAAAAAAGTGCAGCAGCAATCGCTACCAGCACAGTACTCTAAGGGCAAATGGGAAAAGGGTAATGGATACAGAAATTATTTTAAAAGTTTTGAAACTAGAGCGATGTTATAGTTATATAACATTGTGAATGCACTAAATGCTACTAAATTGTACACTTTAAGATGTATAACTGTACATTATATGAATTCCATCTCAATAGAAAAAGAGTTCTAAAGAAATCTCAACATGGCAATGTTCTTAACAGTACTGTGTATATAATCAGTTCAACAGTAGGTTCTAGAAAGATCAGGAGAAGTATAGAAATTAATCTCAAGAAGTGGTTTTTGAGATTAAAACTCTGGATCAGGTAATGAGTGACCTCTGCTGTAATTTCAACTAACCACAAATTAGCCATGCGACTCCAGGAAAAATCACAACGTGTCTCTACCCATTTACCCATACATAAAATAAATTGAATAAATCAGATAATTTCTAACATTAAACTTCAAAATTCTATTATTCTTTTGCACCTTCTGTTCACACTCAGCTAGTTTCTTTGGAATACAAAAAGAAAAGAAGAAAATTTCTGTCTCTGAAATTTACATTTCAGTGTAGAAACAAAATATGTTGTTTTCGATTTATTTGAGTATATAACTTATGAACAAATTTGTTTAAGATCATCAATAAATAAAGAGAGAGACAGACAGACACATAAAAGCCACCCTCCACATACACACACAGAGAGAGAGAAAAAGAGAGGGAGAGAAAGAAAGGAAATATGTATACCTACAATGGTTATATCTAGATGGTGAGATTATAACATTTTTGTTGCTATCTTTACCTTCTAATTGTTTTAAAATACAAATCTTGTTCAATTTGTCTCCATATTTCAATGTTTGAAGTATGTCTAGACCTGTAGTTATTAGGAATTCACAATAATCTGAATGCACACTAATCTTTTCAGGAACAAAATAAATAATTTAACTTAAAGAAATAGTTCAACAAAAGCAGAAGGTTGTATACATGAAGATATTCATTGCAACATTGTATTTATAGCATTTCCACATTGAAAGTTACCTCCGGATCTCAAAAGAGAAGAGTATTTTAATACAAAACCTAATATCTGTAAAGATTATGAAGTTTTAAACATGGAAGAAGGAGTTTGTTTATTCCCATTGTTCAGCTTTCCTCATTCCCTCAAGTCCCTTTGCTCTATCCCAAGCCTTGGTATATCAGATTGGCATGAAAGGGGGCATCCTACTCTGTGTTGTCTACAAAGGGGGCAACATATTAAGCACGACATTTTAACCATGGCTATGCCATATGATTCAGAACACCATGTCTACTTCTGCCCTGCTACATGAGATCAAATACCACCTTCGCTAGAAAACAGGATGTCATTAGTATTCAAAAATGTTTTGAACATTTTTACTTCAATCAAGGAACCACAGAAAAGATAAAGTTTTGGAGCTGCATGGACCCATTCACCCCACTTTATAGATAAGGATAAGAAATATAGAAAGGAAAAAAATCACTTTGCCTAAGGTTACTCATTTGGTGTGAAAATTGGGGGCTTGGCCGAGCTCCAGATCCAGGCCATAACTCTTTTTCTCATGCCACCAGAACTTAGTTCTTTATTAGATGGCATAAAAATCAAAACAAAACAAAACAGGGCAATCACTTGAAAAAAGATCAATGCCAACAGTTGCATGGTTTAAGTAACTGTTAAGAATGTTATTGTTATGTTTGTTAAATGGCCAAATATGGTTCAGCATGAAGACACAATTAAGTTTATGAATTGGGAAATAAAATAAGCTTCTTGATTTAATTTCAAAGTTTTCTGCTGCAATCACTCTAAATTTTCAGAGGTTAGAGTTATTGCATTCTAAACTCTGTTAAGATGTGTGCCAAGTCAACTTCCATGTGTCTCAATGGTGTGTGACCATCACTGCTTGATATTTATATTTATATATATAAATTGATATTTACATATATATGTATATATACACATATATACATGATATTATATTTATATATATAATTGATATTTACATATATATGTAAATTGATTTATATATATGTAAACATCAATTTATATATATAAATATATAAATTGCCACGACGCCCAGCCAGAAAGTGAAAGCTTTTAAGCCCTCAAAGGATGGAGGCTGGTGAGGGAGGTGAGCACCTCTCTCAAGGATAAGTTACGGAAAGATGATTCTCCAGCTACAGAGAGGAGGCTGGATTAAAGGGAGACATGAGATATGCCACAAAGCTGACAAGTACTAAGTACCACCAAATATTAGTTCTCAGGTTGCTCCTGGGTGTCCCAAAACACGTCCCTGGTGTAGCAAGAATATTTTCAGGCCATGTAGAACTCCAAGGAGTGCCATCGCCTTTCTACTCCTGATAGGATCACTGTATCATAGAAGCAAAGTATGGCTACCAGTACAAAGAGGCTTATGGAGTCTGACAAGTTCACAGCCTGTAACTATTTCTCTACGTAAAAAACATAAAGGGTGATACAAAATACAAGGGGACATCCTTGGGGGGTAAACTTTATGAAAATTAGATTATTAGTATTAAAAAACAATTATTTTATTAGTATTAAAAAAATTATTAAAAAACAATTTTTTCCAGTTCAGAAAAAAATAAAATGACTAGACCTAAATACTTTTTTTGGTAAAATAAAAATAATATAATTGAATTTCATCAGAAAGATACATTCTTACAAATGCATTGTAAGTACTCCAAAAATATCCTTTTCAGGTAGGGATTATTATTATTTCCACATTACATATAGTGAAACTGAGTTTTAATAAGCTGAAATGGGTTGTCCAAAATGTTTCATGTTAATAAAATTAACAACAAAGATGGCCTAGAGTTAGATCATTCCATTCACCACAACCAACTGCTTACTCTGTGCCAGACACTGTAAAAGGCACTGAAGATGCAAAATATATAAGATGTGGACCATTGCCCTTATTCGCTTTGGATTTCCTCCCATGTTTGCAGGATTTTCTCTTTGCTTTGCTCAAGCTGAGAACGGCAGTTCTAGACCCTAGAATATCACAAAGGACCACTACATTTCCACATAGATAGGTGGTCCCTGGTTGCTTCACTCTTCACTTGACTATGAGTCCCCAACGTGCTACGGGACTTGGGATGGGGCAGACTCACTCACATGTTAATCCCCTCCAATCCACAGCTTCTGGGAAAAAAAAATTCTAAAGTCTATTTCTGGAGATTTTTATTACACTGTCTGAATTGTGAGGCTTTGTATGAGGTAAAAGGTGGCAATTAAAATTTGTTAGGTGCATCTTACGTTGCTTGTCACTGATCTAAACTCTATACTCTGAAAACAGAGTATAAACCTTATTATTTATCTTAGAGTCTACTCTCCAAAAAAAGAAAAGAAAAGAAAACATTTCCATTCAGGGTTACTTTCAATGTGCACTGATTCACATGCAAATTGGATATATGATCATGGGAACGATTTTATATATCCCTGAAGTAAAAAGCATATTATGATCCCAACACTGTTCCTAGAAAAGACAATGATGTAGTGATAAAAAAAAGTCTTTTTAAAATTCACTCATACAAATTAAAAGTGATGAGATATAGCTATCAATTTTAAAGAAGGTTAATTTTTAGGCAAAGTGAGTTAAAAAAAAAAAGACATATCAATCAAAGATTGCCAAGGTTTATCACCAGCCACAACATGAAATTGATTTCATAAAAATTAACCCACTCAGCAACAATTTAAGTAGCATTTTGGATTCAGTGACTTGTCACGGTATATGTCAGTAGCTTTTTTCCTGAGAATCTGGTATAATAGGATAACAAAATAAAAATTCAGTTTCATCTAATGATCACTTAGGCTTCAGAGTCTGGGAAATATGTACTAAAAAATCTCTCTGGGGTTTAAAGCATAGCCTGTCTTAGGCTATAAAGTACTAAAGTTAGCAAACCACATTTTCCCATCTTCCTTTGTAGTGAGAACCAAAAATGACACAAAATCCATTCTGTGATAATAATATCTTTCAGTTTTTCCATTATTTCCTAAAGATCCAAATATCTGTCATTCTCCTACTGCTAGAAACTCTTCACCAAAGTAAAATTGAGAAAAGTATCTGTGTCCCAGTTTCCACTTTACTGTATGGCACCTGTCAATCAGACCCACCCATTACCACAAATAAGTTGTTAGAGGTTTGCAAAATGAATTGAGTCCTTCAGATAAGAACCAGTAAAAAATGTATGTAAAATTTCAACACACGAGTGTTTTGAGGGTGTTCAGATCCTAAACCTCTTGTGATTTACATGGAAGAGTATGCAACCTACACAATGCTAGTCACAATGAATCAAAGTAGCAGTGTTTGCCGGTGGTGTTATCTTCATCCTCAGAGCTGGCATTTGCTTTCATGCCAAATCTACTAGGGTATTTTAATACAGCTATCAACATCTTAAAAATTACTGTAAATTCCAGGCTTTATTACAACCTATATAAGCAATGAGGGAAAATACTTAAAGTTTTAGTTTGGTTAGCTGTCTAAAGACCAATATGCTAAACCCAAACCCTCCTCATAATTAAGGAATCAAGTTAAACAAAAGGAAGGTAAGTATCACATTACTCTAAATTTTCCACATGTTACCATTATAGTTACTTTTTTTTAAAAGACATAGAATATATGGGAGGTCAGTCTGGGAGAAATTCAGGATTGGAAATCATCATATTTGTGAATGTGTATGCTACCCCCAAAATTGGAAAAGGAATGATATTCAGAAGTGTTATACATTTGCTAAATATAGTAAAGCTAAAGCTTGAAGGAAATTTTTACTATACCTTGGGAAAATGGGATAGGATGGAAATAAGAAAAAAATTGATATCCTCAGGTTACTTGGAGAGATTAGAAAAAAGAATATACTACATTTTAAAAATTCTACAAAAATGGAAAACAAAATGTTCAGCAGGTAAGCCTTCAGCATTTCAATATGTCATAGACTGGTGGGTTAGATTTAAATATAAAAGATAATATTTTAAGTAAGGAATAAAACCCAAAATATGAAGAGCTACATAAAGATTTCAAGGTGAGTATACTAGTAGCAGTAGAGGTGGCAGATAGGGGAAGAATGGCAGCATTAAATAAGTAAGGAAACTAAAATCAATAATTAGAGTTAAGACAAGGTGTTAAAATACTGAGATCAAGTTAAGGAATGAATAATCATTTGTTCAATAATTGTTATGTGCCAGGTGCTTATAGAAATTATCTTGTTTAAGAAAATATATATACTAAACTCTGCTTGCAAGCCTGAAGGTGTTTCAAAATGTACGTTTTATTTTGTTTTGTATTTTTGGAGATGGAGTCTTGCTCTCTCGCCCAGGCTGGAGTGCAATGGTGCAATCTCGGCTCACTGCAACCTCCGCCTCCTGGGTTCAAGCAATTCTCCTGCCTCAGTCTCCTGAGCAGCTGGGATTATAGGTGACCACCACTACACCTAGCTAATTTTTTTGTATTTTTAGTAGAGACGGGGGTTTCACCATATTGGCCAGGCTGGTCTCGAACTCCTGACCTCAGGTGATCCACCCGCTTTGGCCTCCCAGAGTGCTAGGATTACAGGCATGAGCTAATGTGCCCAGCCCAAAATGTAGGTTTTATTATTCAAATATGAAGAGGCCAACAGATCATGAGAGGATTACTATTGAAAAGACAGTTTGTTTCAGTTCCCAAGAGGAGGGGGCATACCACACCACATAGAGGGCCACAGGACGAAGCATCAGGATCAGTCAGGAGGTAAAGGGAGTGGAAAGAAAACACGGCAAGAGGCTTTATTATGGTTCCATAGGCAGAAATGGGCAGAGCAGGGTAAACTGGCTTAGGATTGGTTAGTTTGAATGATTGTATTGGGTTCTGGGGTATAAAGGCTATCTCTAGCTGTCTGGTACTTAGTAATAAGGTGATCAGAGTAGGAAAATAGTGGCTTCGTGTAAAATCCTGACAAAGGAAGAGTTTGGGATATGAGCTCTTGCTTAGTCGTTTTCAATATCTAAGAGGTGTCTTGGATAAATGTTTGCTATCTCTAGGAATTAGCTAGCCCCAGGAAGGACAGTCCCTCCAGAATCAGCAAGGTCCAGATGTGAAAATATCCCACCAAAACCAACTAGAAACCCAGACAAAATATATAAAATAATTTGTTCTAAGCATCAGACAACAGGCATTACAGGACTATGATTGATGAGAAAAGCAAAGCAAAAAGTTGAATCCTATGATCACACTAACTTACTGCTTAGAGGCAATTTCTAGTCTACAGGGCAGAGAGAAAAACACAAAAAGAGAGCCTGGCATTCTTACTAAGTGAGCAGGCATATATCAGAATTTGGGAGACCATATCAGCTAGAATTTGTGGAGCAGAACACCAGAGTAAAGGTAGTTAAAGGGAATGGGAGAGGGAGAATGGTCGGTCAAGACATTCAGAGGACTCTTATAAAATCTTCAGCTGATGTACGCATGCATAGAGTGAGATTCCATGTCTGGGGGTGGTGAGGGGGGAAACGAAAAGAAAGAAAGAAAACACCAGAAAACACTTGGCTTGACAGTTTCTGGACTTTACTCAGGACTGGAAGGCATTTGCATACACACCCGCAGTAGAATCATCTCATAATACACAGGCCACAGGCTAGAATCCTCAGAAGGGATTGGCCTCAGAAATAAAGCTAAGTTGGTTTGAGACTAAACACTATGCTTGGTCCTTAATGCCAAGGCTCAAAAGGAGCAAACTGATCTCAAATAACCATATGCTAGAATAAATTCTAACACGAATTTAGGGAATATGACAAAATTCTAGCACTTTGCAATGTAAAATTCACAACATCTGGCAACTAATCAAAAATTACCTGGCATAAAAAGAAGCAGAAAAACGGTATTCATAACCAGTAAAAAGCAAATCAGTCAAAAGAAACATTACCATAATAATAACAATGATACAACTAGCAGATAAGGCAATTCAAACAGTCACTTAAAAATTTTTTGACACATTATGCTTGTATATATCTAGGGGGTATGTGTGAAATTTTGTTACATAAATAGAATGTGTAATGATCAAGTCAGGGTAATTAGGGTATTCATCACATGAGTATTTATCACTTCTATGTGTTGGGAACATTTTAAGTCCTCTCTTCTACCTATTTTAAAACTACAGTACAGCCGGGCGTGGTGGCTCACACTTGTAATCCCAGCACTTTGGGAGGCCGAGGTGGGTGGATCACCTGAGGTCGGGAGTTCAAGGCCAGCCTGACCAACATGGAGAAACCCCATCTCTACTAAAAATACAAAATTAGCCAGGCATGGTGGCTCATGTCTGTAATCCCAGCTACTCGGGAGGCTGAGGCAGGAGAATCATTTGAACCCAGGAGGCGGAGGTTGCAGTGAGCCGAGATAGTGCCATTGCACTCCAGCCTGGGCAACAAGAGCGAAACTCCGTCTCAAAAAACAAAACAAAACAAAACAAAACTACAGTACATTGTTGTCAACTACAGTCACCCTACTCTTCTATCAATTACTAGAAATGATTCCTTCTATCTAACTATATGTTTGTATCCATTAACCAATCTCTCTATCCCCTCTAGCACCTATATACCCTTCCCAGCCTCTGGTAACTTTCATTACACCCTCTACCTCTATGCAATCACCTTTTTGGCTCCCAGCTATGAGTGAGAGCATGCTATATTTGTCTTTCTGTGCCTGGCTTATTTCACTTAACATAATGACCCCCGGCTCCATCCATGCTGCTGCGTATGATAATGTTTCATTATTTTTATGGCCAAAGAGTATTCCACTGTGTATATATTCTACATTTTCTTCATCCATTCATCCATTTGTAGAACTAAGGTTGATTCCATACCTTTCCTGTTTTAAGTAATGAAGCAATAAACATGGAAGCACATGTAACCTTTTGATATATTAATTTATTTTCCTTTGCATAAATACTCAGTAGTGGGATTGCTGGGTTGTATGGTAGTTATATTTTTAGTTTGTTAAGAAATCTCCATACTGTTTGGGCAATCTGGAGAACGTTCTATTTGCTGATAAGAAAAATGTATACTTTGTAGTTATTTAATAAAATATTCTGTAGATGTCTGTTAGGTCCATCTGGGATAAAGTTCAGTTTAAATCCACTGTTTCTTTTTGTTTATTTTCTGTCTAGATATTCTGCCTAATGCTGAGAGTGGGGTGTTGAAGTCTCCCAATATGACAGTATTGAAGTCTAGTTCTCTCTTTAGAACAATTAATATTTGCTTTATGAATTTTGCTGCTTCCATGCTGGGTGCATATATATTTAGAAAATTTTTATCTTCTTACTGGACTGATCACTTACCATTATGTAGTGAACTTCTTTGTCTCTTTTTAAAATTGGTGTTTTTGACTTATAAAGTCTGTTTTATCTGATATAAGTATAGCTAATCCTGCCTGCTTTTGGTTTCTGTTGCATGAAATATATTTTTCTGTTTCTTTATTTCAGTCAATATGTGTCTTTACAGGTAAAATGCATTTCTTGTAGGTAGCATACAGTTGGATCATTTTTAATAATCCATTCAGCCAGTCTATCTTTTAAGTGGAGAATTGGTTTACATTCTAATTTACTTTTCATATGTGAGGTTTAGTTTCTGTCATTTTGTTAATTGTTTTCTGATTGTTTAGTGTATTCTTTGTTTATCTTCTTTCTGTCTCTCTCTTAACGTTTGCCATTGTAGGTTGATGATTTTTCTGTATTGGTAGCATTCAAGTTTTTTCTCTTCCTCTTTTATATGTTTGCTTAGTCAGGAAATTTTATACTTTCACATATTTTCACATTGGTAATTGTCATTCTTTCGATTCCAGATTGAGGGCTCACTTGAGCATGTCTTGTAGGGCTGGTCTAGTGGTGATGAATATTCTCAGCTTTGTTTGTCTGAGGAAGAATATTTCTCTTTCATTGATAAAGGACAAATGAAGATAGATCGTGCTGAATATTGTTTCTTAGTTGGCAATATTTTTTTTCTTTCACTTGAATATATCTTCCCATTCTTTCCTGGCTTATAAGATTTCTACAGATAAATCTACTGTTAGTCTGATGTTCCCATTCCTTTATAGGCCACTAGATGGTTTTCTCTTGCTGTTTTTAGATTTCTCTGTTTGTCTTTGAATTTAGATAGTTTGACTAGAATGTGCCATGGGAAAAGACCTTTTTACATTGTATTTGTTTGGGGATATTTGTATGTCTAAATTTCTTGCTAGAATTAAGAGGTTTCCTAACCCATTTCTTCTCTCCTAATCTTCCAGGATACCAATAACTCAAATATTTGGTCACTTTAGGGTATCCCATATATTATGAAGGCTTTGATTGTTCTTTTTTCTTTATTTTTGTCTGACAGGGTTATTTCAGAAGAAATGTCTTCAATTTTTTATGTTCTTTTTTCTACCTGATCTAGTCTATTACTTAAACTTCTGAATGGGTATTTTGTGTTTCATTCAATGAATTTTTCAGTTCTAGAATTTCTGGTTTTTTTAAATAATATCTATTTCTTTGACAAAGCGCCCGTTTATACACTAAATTGTTTTTCTGATTTCTTTGTATTGTTTTTAGAACTCTTTTCTCACTCAGCTTTTATACGATTAAAATTTTGAATTCTTTTTCCAGGATTTTGTGAATTACTTTCTGATTGGGATCTATTGCTGAAGAACTATTGTGTTCCTTTGAAGTGTCATATTTTCTTGCTTTTTCATGCTTCCTGTGTCCTTAAGTTCATGTCTTCACATCTGGTATAATAGTTGCTTCTTCCAATTTTTTTGGAGTTTGTTTTCATAGAGGAGGCTCTTTTTTCCTGAAGATATATCTATGGTTTTGGTTGTGTAGGGCAGTTTGATTCTGGGTACATGCATCAGTGTAGTCTCTGGATGATTTCTTCAGGTGTAAGCAGCATCTGTTATTTCTTCAGTGGCATAGAGTGTGGTTATTAGTGAAGGCTGAGGCGTACTTTTGCAGGGGAATGGGAAGTCAGATGGGCAGTCTTTGGGTCCTACTGGTGGCAGTGGAGGGCAGAGCATGTCTGTCCTTGGGCTCCAGGGCAGCAAATGCTGACACTGGTGTTAGCAGGTCCAAAAAGGCCGATTCGAGAGACTCCAGGTGGTTTACTTGGATGATGGTCGTGGCAGCAGTGGGCTGTGTGGGTAGGAAGGTTCTTCAGCCCATAGGCAGTCAGCATGGAATAGGCAATGTCAGTGGTAGTGGTGGCACAACCCTCTGGATCTTCAAATGTGCACACTGGTGTTGGATGTGGCTGCAATGGGCTGGGTAGGCCAGTCTCCAGCCCCGCAGGTGATATGTGCCAGTAGGTGTTAACTGTGGGGGAGCAGTATGATGTGGCGGCCCAACTTCTGGTTCCTTAGAAGAGTGCTCAGATGCTGATGGTGGTGAACTGGTTTGGGCAATTCCCTGGAACTGGACTGTGTGCCCTGGCCTCGGGGAGCAAAGCCAGGCCAAACAGGCTGGTCCTCAGCCTCCCTAATGTTGTGCACATGCACCGTAGATGGTAGGTAGGGGTAGGGCAATCCCCAGCCCCCCAGCAGAATGCCCAAGTGAAGGATGGTAACTAACATACTACAGCTCTGCCACTCGGGAAGGCTGGGCTGCCTTCAGTACTAACAGGCTCGGTTGATGGGTGATGAACATACATGTGTCTCAGACTTTAACCCCAGCAGAACTTAACTCCCTACTGGCTGTGGCCCACACCTCACTCATGCCTCGGCCCTGATGGTGTTAGCTCATGCCTCACTTGTGCCTCAGCCCTGGATGTGGCAGCCTATGTCTCACTTGCTCCTCAGCCTGG
The DNA here is from genome assembly GCF_037993035.2 of Macaca fascicularis. Lineage (NCBI taxonomy): Eukaryota > Metazoa > Chordata > Mammalia > Primates > Cercopithecidae > Macaca > Macaca fascicularis. The sequence continues at coordinate 95,864,058 of NC_088385.1, forward strand.
TGGCAGCATCCTGTGCATCACTTGTGCCTCCATCTTAACATTGTTGGGCCCCAGGAGAATGCGCAATTTGGAATAGAAACTACCCAAAATGAAGTACAGAGGAACAAAAGGTAAAATCTAATTTCCAGAACTTTGGTGTAATATAAAGCAGTATAACATACAGGAGTATTTGGAGTTCCAGAAAGAAAGAACAGGAGTGAACTGAAAAGTAATTTTTTAAAGAGGTAAAGGCCAAAAAATGTCCAAATATGATGAAAATTATCTCAACAATCTCAACAAAACCCAAAAAGAATAAATATTTTAAAATAATGGCAAGGCACATCAGTAGGATATTTTTGAAAATGAATAATAAAAGAAAAAGTTTTAAAACAGTTGGTGGTGGAAGAGGAAAGAAATAAAATTTTACACAAAGCATTAAGAATTAAATCAGACATCTCACAAGAACTTATGCAAGCTAGAAAGTGGTGACAACCTAGAATAACTTATCCCCCTCCCTCCAAAAAATTTCAAAACTGTAATCAAAATAAACACTGTACTAGAAGAAATGTTAAAGGAAATTTCTTAAACAGAAAAAAAGATACAAATAGAAGTTTGGATATACACAAAAATAAAGAAAAACACAAATGATAAGTACATGAGAAACAAAAATGCTATCTGACATATAATCCTAATTGAGATTTTAGAACACTCCACCCAACAATTGCAATAATACATTGCTTTTAAGTGCACATGAAGCATTCACCAAAATAGACATATTCCAGACTAAAAAATAATTCTCAATATATTTAAGAAGATGAAAATCATTCAAAGTATATTCTATGACACAATGATACAACACTAAGGGTCAATAGCAGAAAGATCTTTTAAAAATGCTTAAATATATGGATATTAAAGACAATACTTCTTGACAACCCTTGGGTCAAAGAAACAAACAGAAGGGAAGTTAGAAAATATTTTAACTGAATGAAAATGAAAACAAAACACATTAAATCTTCTGTGGTGCAAAAAAAAAAAAAAAAAAAAAGCAGAACTTAGTGTAAAATTTATAGCATTACAGTTTATATGTAGGAAAGAAATCAAATACTTTCAACTTTTACCCTTAAAAACTGGAATAAAAAGAACAAGTTAAACCTAAAGAAAATGCAAGGGAAGAGACAGTAAAGATAAAAGTGGAAGTCAATGAAATATACAATCAAAGCTAATAGAAAAAAGACAATGGAATCTAAACCCGGTTTTCTGACAAATTCAATACAATTGATAAGTTCTAGATGCAATAATCGAGAAGAAAAAGAAAAACTTATGGATTACCAATATCAAAAACAAAAGCAAGGACATCACTAAGTCCTACAAATATTAAAAAAGTAATAAAGAGATATCATGAACAACTTTATACTAACGTATTCTGCATCTTAAAAAGAAACATAAAAGTTTCTTGAAAGACATAAACCCTCTGAGCTTACTCCAGAATAAAATAGATAACCTGAAGAATTTTATATATATTAAAGAAAATAATTCATGTTACTAAACTTTTTGACAAAAAACTTCACACTCAGGTGGTTTTACTGGTGAATTCTACCAAATATTCAAGGATGAAAAAGATCAATACTACGCAAACTCTTACAGAGAATAGAAGAGATTACTTCTCAATTCACTTTATGAGGCCAGCATTATCCTGACACCAAAACCAGGCAAAGACATCACAAAGAACACTACACTAATATCCTTCGAGAAAAAAAAAATTCTTCAAAACTTTTAGCAAATCAAATTTAGCCATAAATAAAAAGAGCAAAGCAAGCTGGGTGCAGTGGTACAAGCCTGTTGTCCCAGGTACTTGGGAGGCTGAGGCTAGAGGATTGCTTGCGTCTGGGATTTTCAGGCTGTTGAATGCCATTATCATGCCTATAAATAGCCACTGCACTCCAGTCTAGGCAACATAGAGAGACCCCATTTCTAAAAAGTATAAACAAAAGAACAATATGTGATCAAGTGGTATTGGTCATAGGAATGATAGTTTGGTTTAATATTTTAAAAATCAGTCAGTATAATTAACCATATTAGTAGGCCAAAAATAAAAAGCTATATAATAATGTTTATAAATACAGAAATAGAATTTGATAACATGCAACATTGAATCATAATTAAAATGCTCAAAAAACTAGAATGGAAGAAAACTTTTTCAACCTGATAGAAGAAATTTTCAAAAATAACCCTGTAACTCGCATCATACCAAATAATGAAAAACTGAATGCTTTCCCCTTACTATTGGAAACAAAATAAGGATAGCTGTTCTGTTCCCTGCTGTTCAACATTGTACTGGAAGTCTCAGCCAGTGTAATGAGGCAATTAAAAATGAAAGGAATGCTGATTGAAAATGGGGGGAATGAAAGTGACTTTATTCACAGATGGCAGGATCTTGTATGTAGAAAATAGTAGGAATCTACAAGAAAGCAACTAGAACTAATAAGTGAGTTCAGCGAGGTTACATAATACAAATCATTATAAATCACAATTATATTTTTAGTTATTTCCAATGAAAAATTAGAAATTATAAGTAACAAAAATTCTACTTATGTGCAAGACATATACATTGAAAACTATAAAACATTGCGCCCCAAAAATGAAAGAATATCTAAGTAAATGGAGAGCCAAAACATGTTCAAATACCAAAAGTTGCAGTAATTTAGGATGTTAATTATCTTCCATTGATCTATACAATCAATATAATTTGAATCAAAATCCCAGCTTTAAAAATATTTAACAACTTAATTCTAAAAGTTATGTGGAAATGCAAAAGACTTAAAACAGCTGAAATAAACTAGAAAAAGAACAAAATGTCAAGACTTAATACGACTTGATTTCAAGGTTTCCTTGTTACTACAGTAATAAGACTATGTAACAGTGACAAAAGAAGAGATACAGATTAAGGCAACAAAATATACAGTCCAGAAATATCACAAATGTGGAATCAATTGATTTTTGGCACATCTGCTGAGGTAATTCACTAAAGGAAATAATAAGCTTTTTTTTCAACCAATGGTATTGGAACATTTTGAAATCTATATGCAAAAATAAATTAACTTCAAATATTACCTCACACTATTTATAAAACAATAATTCAAAATGGAACATAAGACCTAAATGTAAGAACAAAGACTATAAAACTGCTACTAGCAAACATAAGAAAAACTCTTTGTGACCTTTGGTTAGGCAAAGATTTCTTAGATAAAGATACAAAAAGCCCAAATTTTAAAAGTTGATAAATTTTCCCAAATTAAATATTTTCTCTTCAATGGACATCATTTTAGAAAATGAAAAGATAAGTAAAGATTGGGAGAAAATATTTGCCAAATATAGCTGACAAAAGATTTTCATCCAGAATTTATAAATAAATCTTATAAACCAATAATAAAAAGACAAAAAAAAATCCTATTTAAAAAAATAGGCAAAAACTGTTTTACAGTAACAAAGACATGGAATTAACCTATATGCCCATCAATGGTAGAATGGATAAAGAAAATGTGGTACACATATGTCATGAAATACTATGCAGCCATAAAAAGAACAGAATCATGTTCTTTGCAACAACATAGATGGAAGTGGAGGCCATTATCCCAAGCGAATTCATGCAGGAACAGAAAGCCAAATACCACACACGTCACTTACAAATGGGAGCTAAACAATGAAAACACATAAATATGAGGAGAGGAACAACAGACACTGGGGCCTACTTGAGGGTGAAGGGTGGGAGGAAAGAGGATCAGAAAAAAATATCTATCAGGTACTATGTTTATTACCATTGTAAGGAAATTATCTGTATGCCAAACCCCCCATGATACACAGTTTACCTATATAACAAACCTCACATGTACCCCTGGACCTAAAAGTGTTTTTTTAATTCTTAAAACTTAAAAAATTATAAAAATAAATAAGATTTAAAAATAAAAAAATTAAAACAGGCAAAATATTTGAACATTCATATCATGAAAGAAATATATAAATAGCACATAAGCACATGAAACATGTTCCAAATCACTAATCATTATGGAAATGTAAAGTAAAACCACAATAAGAGCAGTACAAACTCATGGGACAGGATAATTTAAAAAAAAAAAATGTTGATGCCAAGTGTTGGGGAAGATAGACAGCTCTCTCTCATGTATTTCTGTAGGGAATGCAAATGATACAGCCACTTACACTTGCCATATGATCCAGCAATCTTGCTTATAGGTACTTATCCATGAGAAGTGAAAATATGTTCACAAGAAAACTTGCATGCAAATCTTCACAACAACTTGATTCATATTATTCCAAAACTTGACAAATATCCCTAAAATGTTAATGGATAAGCAAATTGTGTTACAGCCATACAAATATAATACTACTCAGTCACAAAAAGCAATAAATTACAGATATATGCAACAAAATAGATGAATCTCAGAAATATTATGCTAAATGAAAGAAGCTGAATACAAAAGACTATTGTGTCATACCATTTGATTCCATTTCTATAAAATGCTTGAAAAGACAAAAGACAGAAAACAGATTAATCGTGGCAGGAAATGCTGTAGAGGCAAAGGGTTGGATGGAGTAGGCAGGAGACCGGCTTCGGAGTTGATGGGAATGCTCTGTATTTTTATTGGACTAGTGATTACATAGGTGTATATATTTGTCAAAATTTTTCAAATTATACACTTAAAATTTTGACTTTTATTCCATGTAGATTATACTTCAGTAAAGCTGACTTCTTTTGTTGCTTGTTTTGAGACAAGGTCTTTCTCTGTCACCGAGGCTAGAGTGCAGTAGTGTGATCGCTGCTCGCTGCAGCCTCTGCCTCCCAGGCTCAAATGATTCTCCCACCTGAGCCTCCCAAGTAGCTGGGAGGGACTACAGGTGCATACCCATTTTGTGTGTGTGTGTGTGTGTGTGTGTGTGTGTATGGAGACAAGGTCTCATACTATATTACCAGACTGGTCTCGAACTCCTGGGCTCAAGTGATCTTCCTGCCTCAGCCTTCCAAAGTGCTGGAATTACAGGCATGAGCTACTGTGCCAGGCAATAAAGCTAATTTTAAGAATAAATGTACTGCCTAAAAAATCCCTGAGATTGTCTGAGATTGTCTCATATGAAATGTAAGGCTGAAGATATTTAGAAGAATGTGAAGAAGCCTCTAAAAAATTTGCAGAAATCGTAAAGAGAAGACCATAAAAATGTGAGACAAAAGGAAATCACACAGAATTGAGAAGTTACAAATGGGAAACAAATGAGTGGAGACTTTCGAGGAACTCTTTAGAATGTAGGTTAACTTAAAATAATGAGAAAGGCAGAGCAAAACTGAATGATAGAAACAGGGATAACCAGGAAAAGAGAGAGAGTGAATGTGAGCAACCCACGTCATCACTAGACAACAGGTTTGTAAAGCTGGTTCTAAAGCCATTTTCTTTCATGTTAATTATGTATAGATCCCAGAGGTAAGGTATAGATTCCTCCATGTAGACAGTTCTTGTGCTTTCCTGAAACAACAGAACAAGCTTCAGAGGGCTCCCTCTTCATCAGCTAGCAGCAGAAGAGGGCAAATCAACAATGCCTAATTGTTTTACAGCTGAATGAGGTTTTGTGAGTGTTTCAGCATTAAAGGCAAGAAACAGTCACTAAAGAGGAAAACTTCAAATTCTACCTGCCGATGTTGAAGGGTTGGAGGAAAGGAATGCTTTGCTGAAGAGAAAAGATGTTCAAAAATGGAAATGAGCAATTTCAAAATCAGATATGGTAAAAGAAAGGGGAAAAAGGAAGGAAACATGAAAGGGTTTAGAGAGGAAAACAGGAAAAATATTTTGGAAAGAATTTTCAAAGGAAGTCTATATTTCCAAAATAAAAATAATTGGTCTTGAGGATGAGCTCATTAAAATAAGATCCTTAACTAGTTTCTGAAAATAGAAACTTCAAGACAAAGCAGAGACATCATGAGGCGTGTCTCACCCACGAGGCAGATGGTGAACAGGAACTCTCGGAGCAGAGGTGAGAGACAAGCAAGATAGGGGTTGGAGGTGGCCAGCACTGCAGGGATGGAAGAGGGAGGCAGGTAGGAAAAACAACATACAATTTCCTAAAGACCACAGTAAAAGACTTTTAGAACTAATTGTCACAAATCTAGGAGGCCAGGTGAGGTGAGAGAGAAGGGTTAGAAGACAGCCAGACAGCTATAGTTATGAAGAAATAGTCTGGAAGTTCACATTCTTTCCTAGGGCACATGAACATCTTATGATCTGTTCCATCCAATGTTCACACTCACATCTTGCCAATTGCTTCCCACCCCTGTGCATTCTTTGTTCAGTGACACCAAAACTCACATGTGTTTGTCCCATTGTATTTGCTATTTTGCACTTTGCCGTGAATATTCAAGGCATTTCCCCCTCAATTCTCCTTTTTGGAAAAATTTCCCAGATGTTATCTCATTACTCCAAACTCATTACTCCAAACAAGTATTTTGAGTTGCTATAGCTCTTCCAGTAAATATCATAAAATAATAAGCAATGATGCCTCCATTGAGCATTTATGACGTTCTGAAACTGTAGTTGTTGCTTTACTGGTGTTATTTCTAATCTTCATTTTAAAAAAATTAAGATAGGTGCAGTGGTCTTCATTTCACAGATAAGCAATCTAGGGCACAGGGAGTTTTGTAGATTGCCTGAGGTAACACACCTAGTAACTGTTGAGAACTGAGCCCAGATCTGTCCATCTCTAGAGAGCACATTCTTTTCCATTTCACTGGGCTATTTTTCTCACCTTTGTATTAGACTTAAACATTGTAAATATTGTTTTGCACATCTATATCTTTTACTAGACGGTGAGCTCTTTCAAGTTGAGACATGATGATTCATCTATATCTTTCCAATGCCAAATATAGTGCATACTCCATGTTTAGTAAATGTTTCATAATACATGAATGAAGAATGAATGAATAATAAATAAATAACTGAGAAGTCTCCATAGTGACCATGAAAACAAAGCAGTGAATGTCAGTTATATAATTAAGACATGTAATGGTAGCAAACTCTCAAAATCTAATTCAGTGTTTAACTCATTTTAAAAACAGATTTAAAAATAAAACACGCAAATGTGTAATATGTATAAAAATTCAAGACAATGTAAGCCACTTTCATATCAACATATGCTGCCGGTCTGACTTGTTTAAACTCAGACCTCAACAGAAAATGTCTCCTGCCACATCTGTGCCTACATCTGAACTTCACTGTAATGCGTCCTTGGTTCTGAAGATGATTCCTTTGCATATTTACTTGATATTTCTGCTCCTATGAAACCTCCAATTGTTTACACAGCTAAAAATGACAGTGACAGTGAAGTGGATGACTGGGGCAATTAATCAGAAATTTAGGGAAATATAGTGACATGTTTTATCCAAGAAAATAAATGTAATTCTCTACTTAATGTGAATGAGGACTAAGCTTTTTTTTTTTTTTTTTAAATGAACAGCAAACAGTAGCATATGGTAAGCTGTATTTTTGTTTGCAATATTCACCTTCTCTTTCTCTGTGAGATCAAATATATCAGCCCAATGCTGTCTTCCATGTAGTTTTCATATATTTCTCTGCCCTTTTGACTTTGGGCTTGGCCGTGAGACTTTCCTTGTCAATGGCCTGTGAGAAAACATGCTGTTCACCACAACTGAGCATAAGTTTTGGAGACGTCATGTGTTTCTACCAGCTCTGTTGCTCTTCCCTTCTTGCTATGACAATGGCATGTTCCACAAAGGAACTGAAACAAGAAGACATGCGGTGCCGAGCCAAGCAGAGCCAAACAAAGTCACAGCAGCTGCAGCCAACCCATAAATCCCGACATATCACTAGTTCAAAACAATCAAAGTCTGTTTTTGTGAACCACTGAGCTATGGGGGCTATTTGTCACTGCAGCAAAGGTAACTAATAGATAGGAATTTACTGGAAATAAAAGCAGTATTATGTTGCTTCCAAAAGTAGGAAAACTAGCCTACTCCCCAATGTTATATGAAATTTTACTCGGGTCCCAAACGAGCACTCTCTGTACCCAGAGTTTCAAAGAAATTACTTCATCTCATCTCTCTATCAGGACTTTATGCCACTTCAAGGAGACACTGGCTTTAATTCCTCCCTTGTTCTCAAATGGCAGTGTTCAAAAATCAAAACCAAAACAAACAAACAAAAACCTCTGCCTTTTACCACTTGCCAAAAAATACCAGTGCATATGAATTTATGCAAGTAGAAACCAGAAGTGGTCACTAGGCCGCTAGTCTTGCAAACTGCCACTCTGAAACTCATCCAAATACAAGCTAGCTAGGGCACCCTGTTCTATCTTCTTTTTATAGATGAGGAAACTGAATCCCCTAGTGATTACCATGGTAAGTTTCTAAGGCCACTGCTGTGAGATAAACTGTGTTCCTTCAAATTCATGTGTTGAAACCCTACCCCCAGTATGTAAGAAGATGACTATATTTGAAGATAGTGCCTTTAAAAAGGTGACTTCATGAAAACGAGACAGTTAAGGTGAGCCCTAATTCAATCTAACGGTTGTCTTTATAAGAAGAAATTTGAACACACGAGACACCAGAGAAAGACCATGTGAGAACACAGCAAGAAGGTGGCCGTCCCCAAGCAAAGGAGAGAGGCCTCCAAAGCAACCAAGCCTGCTGACACTTTGATCTTGAACTTCTAACCTTCAGAACTGTGAGAAAATACATTCTGCTGTTTATGTCACTCGATGCATAGTATTTTGTTATGGTAGTCTCAACAAACTAATACAGTCAATCAATTTTTAAGTAGATAAATTTTAAATTTAATCTACAAAACACCAAAGTTTCATTATCTCCACAAACAGTAATTGCCTGCCTCTTCTTAACTAAATGGCTTATTACTTGTGTTTATTTATGTAGAGATAGGAGCCTACTGAAAAGCATAGCTAAAGCAGCATTTATTGAGCACTTACTGTGTGTTACAGTGTGAAGAGTTTTGAATGCAAACAGGCTGGATCAGACTATGAGAAATGGGTAAGCTGCTAAGAAAAGGAAGTCAACTGCCTTTCCAAGTCGTACTCACAATTCCAGACTCAGTTTCTCAGTTCTACTTCCATTCAGAAATATTCACTGACTCTAACAGGGATACTCCTTCTAAGGTTTCCTATGGAGTCCTGTGTTTCTTTCTATCATGATTCTTATTGAATTTTTTAATTGCTTGTACCTGTTTCCATACCGGACACTTATTTTTTAGGTATCAAAAACTGTATTTTCACTTCTTTATTCTCACCACCTTGCAGAGTACCTGGTACTTTATAAGCATTAAATATTTTTTGTTGTTGTTCTTAAATTGTTGCATTGTAGCTCTTTGTTACCATTTGTTACTAAAGAAAACTGGCAATAAAAGATGATTTCACTGACTTGAAATTAGTTTTTTAATTAAATGCATCATCCCAAAATGAGTAAAATCTTCCTCTTTCATTCAAAGGAGTGGGTCCTATTACTTTTGAGCAATATTGGGGAAATATTTCACAGAACTACAAAATGTTATGAGTCAGACAGAGAAATGTAGTCGTATTTTCACCATATGTTTGCCACATGCAGAGACTTTTGTTATAACATTTTAACTTTCATTTAAAATCTATCATCACCACTGTAAGTTAGGAAGCAAGAAGTGGTAATGATAGAATTTTAATTTTTATTCATGGGCTAACATAGCTTAATACATAGACAATCATGCTTGGATAAATACTTCATGAATGAATGATTAAAGATAAATATCAAATATTTCCTTGCTTCTATTTTGGTACCATAATCCTCTCTATTTCTTTACTTTTCTTCACAAAATATCTTCTTAAGTAAGTTGCCACTTTCACTGTCTCCACTCAACCACTGCCAACTTGGTTTTACCCCACCCCAAGTAGACTTCCAGTCTCACCCCTGCACTGATATCTCTCCCATGGAGGACATCAGTGACTCCCTGTTGTCAAATCCAATAAACATTTTTTCTGCCCTCATTTCTCTTAACTTTTCAATGGCTTTTGATGCAATTAACTACTCCACTTTTCTTGAAATATCTTTTATCATAGTCATATCTCTTCTGGTTGCCAGTAATTGGAACATGACCCAAACCAACTTATGTAAACACAAAAGGAATTTATTGGCTCTTTTATCCAGGAAGTTCAAGGAATCGTGCTAGTTTAAGGCATCATTGGCTCTAGAGGTTCAAACAAATATTATCAGAAACCTATTTATTTTTCTCTACATCTCAGCTTACATTTCTGCTGTTATCTCGGTTTTTAGGCAGGTAAACCTCACGTGGTAACAAAGATGGCTATTGACAGTTCTAGACTTTTATCAATCATCCTTCTCCTTCCTGGTCTTAGTAAACACACACACACACACACACACACACACACACAGCCCACATGCCTCTTGCCTGTGAGTATCAGCAGAAGTAATGAGAAGGCTTTAATTGAGCAAGTCTCACACCATGCCCAACCGAAAGCAGAGACTTGAGGGTCCTGTGTATTGGGAGAGAATCAGCTCCACTTAAACTGTATGGATTAAGATGTAAGAAAATACATTTATCTTACACAAAAAGAAAACACACACACACACCATAGCTTCTGTAGCACTCCTCTCTCTTGCTTTTCTTTTGTCCTTGTCTGCTCTTTCTCAGCCTCCTTTGCTGTCTTCAACTCTAAGTGTTGGAGTAACTGAGCTTTGTGTTGGGTCTTCTTTTGTTTTCTGCTCACTCTCTCTTTCTCACTGTTGTCTAAAATGCTTCTCAATCCACAGTTTACAGCTACTTGTGAAGTTGCTGATTTCCCACGTTTATGGCTACAGAAGCAACTTCTCCCCTGAGTGCCTTCTAACCGCTTATTTGAAATAAGCAGTCAGATTTCCACATGAATATCTATATGCATTTCAAATTTATAAGTGTTCTTGTTTTCCCCCAAACCAATTATTTTCCTGAGTCTTTAATATCTCGTTAAATGGTGGCAGCATTCATCAGTTGCTTAATCCAAAAATGCAGAAAACAACCTTGTATTCTATTTTTCTTTCAATTCCCATATCTAATTCACCAGCAAATTACATGATTTATGACACCAAAATATATCTCAAATCCACCTTTTCATCCATTCACCAACACTGCCATCACCCTATCTAAGCCACCCTAATTTCTCACCCGGACAACAGTAATAGCTTATTAAGCTAAATTGTCTTGCTTTTACTCTTCCCCTTCACTAATCCAGTTTTGTACTGAGCAATTGAAGTGTTCTTTCTGACATCTCTTACTTCATCTTTTTGAAGTTTTCTTCACTGTATTACAGCCATGCTGGTCTCTTTTCTGTTTCTCCAATAGGCCAAGCTTTTTTTTTTTTTTCCTCAAAATCTTTGCATTTGCTCTTTCCACGGTCAAGAATGCTCTTCTCCCAGTCTCTGTACTTTTCAGTTCTTAGCTTAAATAGACTGTCTTTAGAAGGGCCTTTCTTTACTATTTGTCTTAGTCATCTTGAACTGCCATAACAAAATACCATAAACTAGGTGGCTTATCAACAACAGGAATTTGTTTCTCACAGTTGTAGGGGTGGGAAAGTTTAATACCAAGATGCCACCACATTTGGTATCTATTCTGGTAAGTACCCACTTCTTGATTCACAGACAGCGGTCTTCTCGCTGTGTCTGCACATGGAAGAAAGAGTGAAGGAGCTCTCTGAGGTCTCTTTTATGAGGGCACTGATCCTATTTATGAAGGCTCTGCCCTTATGACCAAATCACCTCTCTAAGGCCTCACCTCCAAATACCATCATATTGGGGATTGGGTTTCAGTATATGAATTTGGGGGGCACATAAACATTCAGTCTACAGGACCACTCTATGTAAGTTTATTTTCTTTAACTTTCTTAATTCATCACCCACTGGACAGAACATAAGCTCCCTGAGCATAGAGACATTTAATTGTTTTGTGTATCACTAAATTGTCAAAACCTACAGCAGTGCTTAGGCATTAAAAATCTATATGACTGAGTGAAGATCCCCATTTATTCCCTTCTTGGCATTTGTTACAATTTGTCAGTTCCTTTCTCACTTGTTTACTTGTCCAGTGGTTATCATTTTTACTAAAATGTAATCCCTAAGAAGGCACGGAGATGTAACTCTATCTTCTAGGCTTGATTCAGTGCCTTGTACTTAGTGGACACTTAATGCAATCTTGAATGAATAATTGAATCAATACTTATTAGTGATTGCTCCCTGAACTTAAGCAGAGATCATTCCTAAAAATGTTTTCTTCATGACTCTGTTACTTCAAAAGAAGAAATCAAATCATACCACGCATGGGATGCCTATATCTTGGTCAACATTTGCCAATTTGAAATAGGTAATTAAATTGTTAATCATGACTAAATTTGAATATGGCTAGATGCAAATTCTGTAAAAGACTATACAAAGGCCTTCACAACCAGAGTTCTGCCTTCTTAGTCTCTAGACTATAGACACCCTCTTTCAGTATTCAGCATCTGTTTTTGCATCTTGCTTCCCTTCATATAGTGTTATTTCCTTCATTTCTCTACCTAGAGAATTTCTATTTACCTTATGCATAAATGTTCATTCTACAGAAGCCCTCCCCAAATTTTTGCTCTTCTCTGTTCTTTGTTTTCACCACATTTTACGTATTTTTTTATAACATTTATTACATTGGATTTATATATACATACATGTGTGCAAGTGTGTGCACGTGCATTTTTTACCCTTAACTTATGTATCTTTCTCCCTTCTTAGACTCTGAGATTCTCAAATTCTGGCCTTTGACTTACTCATTTTTTTTTTTTTACTTCATATAATTACTGCATAATTATATGTGGCATACAGTTGGCCCCAACAAATGTAGTTGAATGTGAAATTAATGTTGCTGTCAAATTTTATACAAGATGAATCAGTGATATTTCTTATAGTAAAATTTGTTGTTGAAGAGCCAAAAATACCATCAACTTATATTTTTATTTCGTTTCTATTTTTTTCAAACACTTCTGCATGACATTATTGTATATCTCATTACATATATAATAAAAAATTATCCCCATATCAGACTGAGGCAAAGTCAGGTTAAATTATCAGTCTAAGGTCAACAACTAATAATTGGCATTAAAGATAAAAACTTGGGTCTCCTAACTCCTAGCCATATAATCTTCCAACTGTACCAGGTATTTGTTTTCAACTTGGATTCATGACAGAATCATTAACACTTACACTGATATTATAGTAATTCTAAAGAAGAAACCGGTTACCAAACAGGAAAAATAATGTTCAATTTCAATAATAATCAAAGACAAATTCATATAGTTTTTGCTTACAATAGTAGCATTAAAATTGCACTGTTGTGAAGAAAGTGTGATAGAATAGGTATTCTCTTTTTTTACTCATGGGAATAAAAATTGATTGAAAATATCCTTTGAAAAGTAATTTGGTTGCATTTATGAAGAAATATAAACCATTCAATACCTCATAAGCTCTCTTCTTGGAATACATTTCATGGTAATAATATGAGAACTAACTCTATGTACAATAACATTTATAATAAATAATAAATAATACAGCATTGTTCAAAATAATATTATAAGTTTTTAAAACTAAATTTCCAACAATGCAGCATGATTAAGTGATTTGAAATATAAGTAACAACATATAAAAAATTGATTTTGGTAAGAAGGAAATCCTTATGTTATTTTTAATGAGCTATAAAGTAATATGTTTCAATAATCTCATACTTTATAAAATATATATTCATAGAATGAATCAAAAATATATTAAAATGTCAATGACATTTTTCTTTTGTGGGTAGAATAGAGAATTTTTTAGGTATTTATTTATACAGTAGAGAAAATTAAGTAAAAATTATATAGTATTTGATCTTTTTCAATACAAAATAAGCTATAAAAAAACCACAGCAGCATAGGTTCTAACAGAAGCTTTAAAGATTAAAAAAATAATAATTTTCCTTTTCTCTAAGACATTTGATTGCTCATTGACACTGTGGTCATTTCCATGGGAAAAAGATGGGTTAAATTATGAAGCTAGAAGGGAAAGTCAGGGGTATTACTGGGACACAAAGAGGCCTGAGGCCATGGAAAAACAGATAAAGATTTCTAAGCTGCAGTGTAAGGCAAACAGTCATCTCCCCAATGACCTTAGACAACATTCAGAACAAATTTTCCAACCAAGTTATTAACATATACTATTCTTTGCCTCTTTTCTTACACTTTACACCTTCTCCTATCTTTATTGGTGTTCATATTAAACCTTCTAAATTTTCTATATAGTTCATTTTTGTAATTTCCCAGTACCCCAAATGACTGGTGCTTATCACATAGCAAACTCTTGATAGTTTATTGAATTAAGGTTACCTAATACAATTCAATTATTAGGTAAATTTGATTCAATACTTGTCTAGTACTTACCTATGACTCCAATAAGGTTTCAGAGGAGGGGAGACTGTTGATGAAAGCAGATTTTTCGGAAGGCATATGTGGTGATGTTGCATAACATGATTCAAGTTCAGAAAAGCTGGATTTAAGTCATGGCTATCATCACTTAGGTATGAAGGGCAGCATGGACACTGACCAGTCAAAAGTGGGGCTCTCTGAGGGCTAAAGCATGAGTTCTGGGGGACGGGGGTCTGCAAGAAGGCAAAATGTAACCCCTTAAGCTGCTGGATCATGTGAGGTTGTTGCGGAGGTCTCAGGATAAACAACAGGGTAGTAGGTACTTAAGGGCTCAGGGCAGGGGCTAATGAAGGTGCTTGAACATTTCAAAGTCAGTGCAGCTGTATGAATGTACACCATCTGATACCTGCAATGAACAGAAAGCATGGTTGTAAAGAGCACTTGAAGAAAATGAATTAGGAGAAGGTAGCAATGGGTTAGAGAATGATAATGTAAAAAATAAGAGTATTAAAGAAGCCTCTTGCATGTGTTGCAGCAAATATTGTTCCTCTTAACAAGAAGATAACAGAGCCAGTTTTGATGGTTAAAAAAAAAACAGGAATGGTTTCAGATAAGCTTAAGTTTGAGATGATAGTAGGATATCTAAGTGGGACTAGTCAAAGGAAAACTGGAGATATATGACTTCAGGGAGGGACTAATATACATACTAAATAGAGAGTAACTTCCAACCAGAGATGGCAAGCCATAGAGAGAAATCCACTAGAATTTGAAAAAAAAGAAGAGGAGAGATCTTCATAGAAAGTGTCACAGAATGCTTGAATGAGGACCATTGGATGAGTTGTATTGTTTCTATTTTTCTGAAGTTTCCATATTTTCTTCAAATGAATGATAGTTATGACCAAAGTGATAGTTTCCACCCTACTATTCCTTTTATATATGGGGAAAATACTTTTGAAATTTGATTTTATTTTTACTAAATAAATTATCCAGAGCAGTATACCTCAAAGTGTAAGCTGAACAACAGGGCTAGCTGTTTAAAATTATTTTGTTGTTTCAGTCTTTATGAATTAGGATCTCAGTGGTCAATGCCCACGAATCTGCATTTTCTACAACATTGCTAGGGAATTCATATGCACACTGGTTTGTGAACCAATGACCCAGAGCACAGCAGCAGGGCCCTAAGAACATGTCCTTATCTCTTTTTACATTGATACTAATCAGTGTGCATTGCTTTCATCTGCAGCTTAGGGCTTTTCTCTGCTTCATTGAGCACAGAGCTTTCCTGAGCTCCTAAATTCTTTGTAATATTTCTACTGTGGTCTTGCTTGAAAGAGATTACTCAGTAAACCATTTGGGTTAATGTGTTCCAGGTAGACTTAGATAAATCAACGGGACCATTAAAATCTTTCACCTTCTTTAAGGACAGAGTTTTGAGTTTTCTTCTTGACATCATTTTTTCTTAAGCCTTCACTTGGTACAAACTGACTTCTTTATTGTTTTATTTTCTCTATCAATAATAGTCATAGGAGGTGCAAAAGCAAGCCTTGTGTACAGAACCATGTATCATTGCAAACGGTAAGATGACCTTGCAGTGGGATGATGTCTGCCTGCTTTTGAAGAAAAAAGGAATAATCAGTGTTCAATGACTTTAAAGACACATACACATTGCACATAGCCTTTGTTTCCATGGGATCAAAATTAACAAGATAAGAACTTTTTTTAAGAGTTATGATAGATCATTAAAACGTACGTAATTCCTGCTTGGAAAAAAAGAGATTTAAATTCAGATTTGTTAAGCAGGTCGTTAAAATGTATAAAATTATCCTCACTGAGAGAAGAAGACTTTAGGGATGTGGTTATCACACTGATTTTTTTAAAACTAGGTTTCCCTTTTATCTCCACTCAAATGGAGATATTCTCTTGAAGATTAAAATACTTTTTTGAAATAATATATTTAAAACTAAAGGGCAGTATTAAAATCACATATCGAGCTATGCTAACAAATAATGTGAAAGGTTATTTTCTCACATCGATGCCCTCTAGCAAGATCAGAGACAAGGTTATATATTTCCAAATGAAATCAGTTAGCTTCAGTATCCAGCAGTGTGGTACTAATGAGGCTGAGGTCAGGGTTCAGTTCCAAAACAAGTTGGTTACTGTGATAAGAGTGATGGTCTCCCCAACCTGGCTGTTCAAAGCATGAGAGTCACCTAGAGAGTTCTATTTTCTAAAAAAATTTTTTGTTTGTATTCTGAATTTTGGGGCCTTAGTCCAGACATACCAAATCAAAATTTCTGACAGTGAGGGAAGAAAACTATACTTTTAAAGAAATCCCCAGGTAATTCTCATACTAGTCAGGATTTTGGAATCAATAATCTCAGAGCCAGCCCAAGCAAGAGGCAATGCAGTGTGACTGCTTGCTGGCCTTTACAATTCAAAACTGCAAATTCTAAAACTGCATCAATTGAGAACCCTCAAATTCTCCAGGGAGTTTGTCCTTTGCCCCCATGGATTCGGTTCCTTTGCAGAGGTCACGAATTCAAGATGATTTTAAGCTTTAATAATAAGGCTTTCTTAAAAATAGCCCTTCTACATGCCTCCTTTCATGAGCACTTCACTGAGATTTTAAATGCTGATAGAACTCACCTTTCCCCACAAACACAGACACATAGGAGAAACCCTAGCTTGCCCTTGGAAATGAACATTGATTGCAGATTCAAGCTTCTGAAATATTCCACGCTGATTGTAGTGATCATTCCCTCTGAACATATCCAGATAGGATTCTGGAGGAATGAGAGAGAAAGGGTATCTTCTCTGGAGAACTCAGATGGTTTTTTATGGCTAAATTATTTCAAAATACAAAAATCCAATCTCTAGTCAAGGCCAAAAGAAACCAGGTTGGTCCTGAGGGCAATCATGTGAGACTAAACTGAATGATAAATCTATGTCTCTGTTGAGGATTCGAGTTAGAATAGAGGGGAAGGGCTCTTACGCAGTGTGTACAGGATACGAAAACAGCAGGTGCGCAAAATGAAAAACTGGTCAATGGAGTAGAAAACAAAATACCAGCAAATGACAGGCATTTTTTGTAGTCTAACTAGCTGTGCAGGCATAGAATATATACAATCTGTATGTATTTGCTATATTTTCAAATCAAATAGATAAAAGAAAATAGTTCTCAGAGTTATATACAAATGTACTGAAATGGAAAAAGCCAACTTGTCTTAAAAAGCACAAAATAATCTTTTTTTCAGTTTGAAGGCATCGTTTTAAAATTTGGGTTTAGGAAAGCTCAAATTTGAAAGTTTTAAAAGTCTTTTCCTCCACTTTTGAAGTTTGACATTAATGTCCTTTCTGTCACCAGCAGAACTTTCAGACTCAACTCAATTGCCTCAGCAAACGCTTTATTAAATGCAAATATTATATCCATTTTCATTGTCATCTAGCATGCTAAGCCCAAAGCCAATGAGGTCTGCCTTTGCAAATTTTGACAACAGTAATTGACATTTATCCACCATCCCATCTGCTACATATTTGGATTTTTTTTTTTTTTTAAAGATAGACTTTCTTTCAATATGCTTAAAAGACAGAATGGGCCTGGGAGAAAAAGCTGACACAAATATATCACACATTTTGAAAGTTGCCAGGTACCTTTGCTTCTTGAGGGTCAATACTTTTAAAACAACATCCTTCTCTAGAGAATCTTAACATTAAAGGAGTTCCCACTCTGTTATTAGAGCAAAATAATGGTATAAAACAGTCTCTTTCTTGAATTTAGTAGGGTGCTTGACCTGTCAGGCTGCAAAGAGAGAAGCTTGGTTACTGCCATTTTGTGATGGTCGGCCAAATGGTTTTACAAAGGAGAGGAAACTGTGGGTAGATGAAAGTTCTGCCTATAAAGTAGGTGTTACTGCAGTGCATTGTGGTTATGTTAAGTATGCCCAAAGGATAAGGAATTCAGGTGTGAAGTTGTGTGGCAGAAGTTGAAAATTAATTAAGCTCTGTGTTTGGGGTTTTTTTTCCTTTAGTGTGCCGTAGTAACATGCCTTTGGCTCCAGGGAACTTTATGACTAAGTTGGAACAAAGCACTCATGCCTCATGTTAAATGTAGCAGAGGAGAGATCATTAAATGTTTCTGGCAATAAGTACCTGGGATACGCCTCTTTTTTCAGAGCTTTGGTTTCAGGTGTCTGAGAGAGTTGAAAACGTTTAATTGAACCTAATTTGTTGCTGTAGTTTAATCATATGCCTAAGCATTGTGATAATGCCTGTAACCCGTGTGAAGAATTTGTAAGGGGCTTCATTTGTGACACCCCCAGAGGAAGGAATTTTTTTTTTTTATGTTTGTGCAATAATCATACCTGACCTTTGATCCACTTTCTAATATAAAGGAAATTATGAAAACCTGCCAAATATGTACTAGATCCAGAACATCTTGGAAAGAAAATCCTTCCTACTTCTCCAGCGGTCTTTCCTTAATTAGATGCAGCCATTTTCCTCACTCCTACCCACCTATTGGTCCAGAAACTGAAAGAAATTTCTTCCCAGCTAGAAGCTAAAAGACAGATTGAGGGTGATCATTCCTTTGCATCTGGCCAATTTCAGTGTATTCTGCTGGTCACTATGTTATTTTCAATCACCTGAGATCTGATTATTTCTCCCCATCTTGGTGGCTTCCTGTTTTCTAGAACTCTAGTTTGATCACTAAATCTAAGCATTTTTACTGCCTGGCTTGAAGATATTCTTCTTGTTTTCACATGCTCTCTATTTTTTTTCCATAGCACTTAGCACTAAAATCACATTATTTACTTGTTTAGTGTCAATTATTTTTTGCCTGTTTTCTCTCACTAGAGACTCCACAAGAGAAGGAAGGGAATTTGTCAGTCTTATTGACTGTTAAATCTGCAACATCTATTGCAACATCTATTTCTGGGTCTACCACTGAGTATTTATGTGCTTATTTGGAAAGTGGTGGATGAGTGAATGGATAGATGGATAGATGAGAACCTGACATCTTCTAGGCTCTATTCTGGATTTGTTCATTTGCCTCCATTGGAGTTCATATCAACTCCAGTACAGTATTTCTTATGTAACCCAAAATACATGACATATTTTAGCCACTTGCCAAAGGCTTTCAGTACATAGTGGAGGCAAAAAGAAGTTAAAAGAATTTAGAATCTGCTAAGAAAGCTCAAGGTGAATGTAACATGAGAATAAAGTCTGAGTGTTATTTAACCAGATGGGTGATTGTCAATGAAACACTGACAACAGATAAGCAGGACTGAGGATCATAAATTTTGGGAGAGCTGCTCCTTGTGACATTGCCCAAGAGACAATGGGTGGAATGGACAGAAAATGAGAATCATTGTTTTTCAGATCAAACAGAATCAATATCTTCCACTCAGCTATACATCCAAATGCATGAATGAAGGACCAAGCATAAATAAGAGCAAAGTAGCAACGGTAAGCACTTTAAGCCAAAGCTTTAACTGGATATAAGCAAATATGGAGAGATGACAAAGGAGCCTTGCAGATAGGATAAGATTTCACTCACTCTTCATAAGAAAATGTTCAACTAGATAATGTCCAAATTTATAGGAAACTAAAGTTCTGACAGGCTTATTAACCTACTCCAGGTCACACAGGGATAAATGTGTGATTCATACCCCAATATATGCTGTTTTTACTCTCCCAGGAAGAGTAAATGGTGTCTTCTCCCCTTCAGTTCTGGTTGGTTCATAGAAGAAGCCTCAAGACCACTGTTGAATTGCATTCTGACTACAGCAGGATCAGTAGGAATGGGTGGAGGGTGGGGTGTGTCTACTAGGAGATGGCAATAAGGAGTGGTAGTATCCATTCCATTTGCCATCTCTGAACATGTTATCTCATTAAAAGAGATTCCAGACAATGTTTCTAAGGTGTTTGGGAATTTGGGAATGAAAGAAGCTATATGAAGAATTACTATAAAGTTTAGTAAAGATAGTAAATCTGATGAGGTATTTTTATCCAAATAGACACATTTACGTTTTATGAGACTTTATGACAAAACTCTGTGTGGGAAATAAAATGAAGTAGTTTGCCAGATTTTCTTAATTTTTGTTAATTGTAAAGGAGAATGTACTCAGAACAAGTAAGAAAGCACAAATATCTTTAAATTGTTTAAATAATCTCCTCCACCTTCTTCACCATTTCCATTTAAATAAAATGGTGCATTTGATTCCATATCTTTCTCTTTATTCTTCCATGTTTTCTATGTTCCCTATGGAATCCATTATGTTCTATGTTCCATATGGAATCCAATTCCATGTGAAGTCAAACACATACAGTATATGTATATATACACACACAGAGTATATCATTTGGTTTTTAATTACATGATTATATATATCTACCTATCTGTCATTTACCTATCTCCCTCAATATCTTGTATTTCTCACATAACATTATATAATATCCAACAGTATAAATAAATCATAATTTATTCTACCATTTCTCTAACGATGGACATTCGAGTTGTTTCCAGTGCTTTGCCACTTCACATAGAGCTATAACAAACATACTTGTATACTTGTGGCATAGCTTTATGCACCAGGGCATTCATTTTTATAGGCTAGATTATCAGAAGTAGGACTGTTGTGTCAAAATTGTGTTAATTTTTACTTTAATACACATTACCATATTACTCTCCAAAAGGGCATAGCAATTTATGTTCCCATCAGCAATATATGAAAATGATGTTGCACCAGCACTTGTTACAATTTTTTCTTTAACTTTTGCAATTTAAAGGGCTAAAAGTGATATCTGATTGTTGTTTTACTTTGCCTTTTCCTGACTATATGAATATAATTGAGCAGCTTTTTATGTTTTTAGATCAGTTGGGTTTCTTCCATGAATTGATGATTGCCAGTGTTTTTAATATATATGTATATATTTTTTGATAAATCATCTTTTACCAGTTTGTAGGTGCTCTTTATATATTCAAGAAGAGTAATTTTTATGTCATGTGCACTGTGAAAACATTTCCCAGTGAATCATTTGATTTTTTACTTTGTTTATAATATCTTTTGACATAAAATTATATTTTACTTTTATGCCATTAAATATGTCTCTTTTTTATGGCTCTGGGCTTCCAATCTTGAGCAGTAAGAGCTCTTCTTCCCTAAAACTATTTTTCCACAAATGTTTTCCTAAAATTTCTGTGAGTATAGACAACATTTTATTTCTTACATTTAAATTCTAATTCAGTGCTAATTTTTTTAGCTTGCTTTCCTTTTAGATGGGGTAACCAAAAAATCACTATTGATTAAGCAGTCTAAAAGGAGAATAAACATATTCAAATCATTAGAAAACAATGCAGAAGGAGGTGGAGGGCAAAGGGGCACTTACATGAGGAAGACACATTGAACCCAGCCAGCTTATGCAAGTGTGCCCTAGGTGAGCCTTAAAAGACATTGCAGGCTTGATATGCAAATCATATCAATATTGTCTGTTTCTCTCTTTTTCTTGACTCAATCCATAACTGATATTTCTGACACTACTCTCTTGCTCACTCCTTACTACCAATAGTCCTACATCTAGTGGAGTAATCTGTCTCAATGCCTAAGTTGTGGCATTGGTCACACCTTATGGCAGGTCACATACATAAGTGAATTCAGCTAGCAAGAGCATGTTCTGTCTAAATTAATCAACTTCCCATCAGCTCCTGTTGATAATTGCCAAACAGTAAGGCATGCTCTGTGTTGCCAGATTATTTATCTATTTATTTATTTATGTATTTACTTATACAGTCTCCCATGTTTCAGAAAAGATTGTTTAAAGACAATTTTAAAATATTGATTTTTATGAAAATGTGTAAGTTTTAAACATTAACAATTTTAGTTAAACACAAACACACACATACACTCAGCATATTAGCCAAACAAAAAACATCTCTAGACTTTAATTCTTTTCATGAACTGTCACTTTGCAACTCAGGGCTACGCCAAGCCCTGCTGGCTTTAACATGATCGACACATTCTGCCAGATTTGACATCTCTTACTCTTACTCGAAAGCTATTGTCCACTCTAATGAATTAAATCTCAAAGTCCTAGCCTAATTTTTAATATTGTCACTACTTTAGCCTTTAATCTACCTTTCCAGCCTTACCTTCCACATAGCCACACCACAAAGCCTGTAAAATTTAGTGCCTTTAGGTATCTAACAGAATTTCTTACACATGATATGCCCAACAAACACTTGTACAGTGACCAGATGAATAGTCTTTAAATAATATGTTGGCTGATTTGGGTATGGCAGTCAGAGAGAAGACTGGCTTGACAGATGGGCTTTAAATTGGGCAGAGCCTGCAATAAAGATGAAAGAGTTTGAACATTATTCTACAGGCAGGATGTGTAGTAAAACACATGCCAGACTGAAAATTAGGAAGTCTGGATAAGAATGATACAATGGACTTTGAGGACTCAGGGGAAAGGATGGGAGGGGGTTAGAGATAAAAGACTACACTTTGGGTACAGTGTATACTGCTTGGGTGATGGGTGCACCAGAATCTCAGAAATCACCACCAAAGAACTTATTTGTGTAACCAAATAGCATCTGTTCCCCAAAAACCAATTGAAATACATTTTTTTTTAAGGAAGACTGGGTTTGAATCTAGTGCTCTCGTTTTAAAATTGTGTGGTCTGGATGAGGGACTTACTGTTAATCAATTTAAATTTCTTCATTTATAAAATGAGGGAGTTGAAGGTTTTTCATTTTTGTTGTAATTAGGTGAAGAGAAATTTGAGAAAAGGAAGTCTTTCCAAAGTAGTATCTCAGAAAGATAAAATTGAGGCAAAGAGGATGAGAAGCAAAAAGAATCAAGATAGCAAAATCATTTGTGAGATTATCGCCCTGGTAAAACTATGAAGTGATGGAGCTGGAAACAACAGAGGCAACATTAAGAATAAAAAGAAAGTGGATGTAAGCAACTTAATGAATAAAGTATTTACAGATTTGGTATCCAACTTTAGAAAGAAGGAAAGGAAGGACTCAGGGAGCACTCTGGTTTTGAGATTAGGACATAGAAAATACCTTGAAGACAAAGACTGGTAGTAGATATTTAATAAATATCATTGGGATACTTATTAGTAATCATGCACAGTTAAATAGCAGAAACACTAAATACAAAGGGAGCAGAAAATGTTTCTTCCATCTCTGTAATCCATCTCTGAAGAGCATCTTCAAACAAAATGACTTTGAATAGTAAAATGTTTCATCCTGGCTTCCATTTCTGCCTGAGTTAGAAGACTTCTATTCAATAAATAGTCTCCAGATCTTGGACTGAGTCACAGTACCCTTGTAAATACATCACACCTGTAAACATGTCACCTGTGTAACCATGTTCGTCAAATACATTTTGGGTTTTTTTCAGATAAGAAATGCATCAAGACAAAAGGCTATAAATGCAGCATTGACCATTATCCTTATAAGCTTTTCTCTTTACCACTGCTACCTGCCTCCAGCTGCTTTCCAATCGGTTGGATTTGGGTAGCAAAAATATTGGATTGAAACAGGAAAGCAAATAATATGAGGATACTGGTAATTTAATCGTATTTTACGGCCTATGAAATCTTTGCAAAAGACTCTCTAGAACTGCATTTTTCAATAAAATAGTCACTAGCCATGTAACTATTGAGCAGTTGAAATGTGGCTAATCCGAATTGAGATGCGCTATGAAATGTAGAATACACAGTTTCAAAGTCTCAGTATGGGGGGAAAAAAGAATGTAAAATATGTCTTGAATGAGCATGTTTTGTCTATTTCATGTCAAAATAATAATATTTTAGATGTATTGGGTTCAATAAAATGAGTTATTAAAATTAATTTTACCAGTTTGCTTTTTTATATTTTATTTTGTTACTTTTCTTAATATGGTTCTAAGAAAATGTAAAAACAAATATGTGGCTTGTATCTGTGGCTCATATTTTATATCTATTGGATGGTGCTACTCTATAAGGTTTATTCAGAGTTGAGGGCTAATTATCATGGCATGGGGGATGACATTTGCCAAATTTTTAAAAATTCTGCCAGCCAAATGATCCCTGCCTTCTACATTCTTATTTAATTAACTCCCACACCCTAGAGTCTGAAACCACAAGGGGAAATTAGCTATTGATATGCAAAGAAAGAAAGAATCACCTCCATTCGGGGGAAAGATGAGTAGCTCTGTTTTGATGGTAGGTGGTAGCACATTCAGGAAGAATGTCTAAAAGGGAATTAGCAATATGAGACTGAAGCTCAGGAGTGAAAGTAGGAGCTGAGATACCTAACTAGGTACACTGGAGCCAAAAGACAAAGGACTCATCTAGGCCTGTGTTTGGATGTCTGCATCTCCCAATACTAGCCGTTGGGTCATAAATAAGTGTATCTTCCATTGCTGAGACTCATTTTCATGGTGATAAAGTAGGAATAATCATTTCTCCCCTCATTAAATATGACTGAGCCCCTATCAGGTGCCAGACACAGCTTAGGGGCTAGAAACGCAGTGATGAACAATGATGCCTTCCAGAAGCTTTGATCAAGGGAGGAAGGCCGTAGGAAGATGTGCAGTCATAGACCAGCATCAAAGTTGCCATGGTCTGTGAATACTGAAGAGCAGCAAATCTAGTCTTGGGAGTCAAACCTATCCTTCTACATCCTGATAAGTTATTCGAATTTCTATATTCAGCACAGCTACCCCTCTTCGGGAAAGCCTTCATGCCACTGCTCCACACCCGAGGCTCTGAGAGGTGTTCACCTTTTGCCGCCGTACTCTGTGCAAACACCTCTACTAGCATCTAGGAGCTGTAGAGTCAATATCCTCTCTCTCTCTCCCTCTCTCTCTGCCTCTCTGTCTCTCTCAATTAGTTCCCTTAACATGATGAATCTTTAAGGGAAGGAGCTGTTTTCTACCTCTAGATTCTCAACACACTTTAAGTACCAAATAAACATTATCTGTCTCCTTTTTACCTCCATCTTCAATTGGCAAATGAGAGAGTTAAAGCCCTGAGAGTAGATAAGGGATGAAAGATAATAAAGAATTCAGAATAGAGAGGGCTCAGGACTGTTCTTTGGGAAATGTCTTCATTTCAGGAGAAGAGAGTTCTGTGTCCTGGAACTTCACACAATTTCCCAAAAAGACATTTTGGGATTCCAAGGCAGGCAGACTGCTTGAGGTCAAGAGTTCGAGACCGGCCTGGGCAACATGGCAAAACCCCATCTCTACAAAAAATACAAAAATTAGCCAAATGTAGTGGTGTGCACCTATAGTCTCATCTAGTCAGGAGGCCTAGGTGGGAGGATCAACTGAACCTGGGAGTTGGAGGCCGCAGTCAGCTGTGGTTGCACCACTACACTCCAGCCTGGGTGACAGAGCGAGACACTGTTTCAAAAAAAATTCCCCCAAAAATAGAGTGGCAAACAACCCTATTACTTGCCACAGAGAGAGCAATAAGAAGGAGACTGCTAAAAGACCTTGAATATGGCAGTTGCATTACATTACTTGAATTCAAATCAAAATACCATAGCATAATGTTCCCAATTATTTCTTCAGCCTTAGCAATGGTAAGTCTTTGTTTTCCTCTCAGTGAGTATTATGAAGATCTGAGGAAACAATGAGATTCTTTTGCCTAATGACAACAAAATTCATTTGCAGGCTGGTAGATGGCTATATACAAGTGAATATACAATGAACTGTAAACTGGAGACAACAAGGGAAGTTGGTGTGAGTCATAGCATGACTGAGCATTATTGAGAAAACAGCTCCCACCTCTTTTTTTAAGTTATTTCTAGCAGGCGGCTGAAGCACAGATTCAAGGGTGTGAGAACCTGGAATAATCATACATCTTCTCTTCTTCATAAACTCCATTCTGACTCAAGAATCTTCACTCGTTAAACCAACTGCTGAGGTAGAAGAAAGAGGCCTGAACTCACAGAGGTCTGACATTGAGTTCTGGTTTGGCTACTATCTAAGAAAGAGCAAGTCACTTCTGAGGGCCTGTATCTCCTTACGTATAAAATATATGATTTTCTAAGAGATTGTAAGGTCCTTAGACCAACCGCCAAGTTTCATTTCTTTTCATCCCCATTCTCTAGCATAGTAGTTTTATGTAAAATGAAAACTGAAGAATTCGAAAATCGGTTTAGAATCTTGGTTTTAATATTTAATATTTGAAGTTCTGACATTTACTTTGAAAAGCTTTTTGACCTCAGATAATAGCCAGATATATTTATTGAATGCTATAGCATCAGCAAGCTATGGCCCAGAAACCAAATCCAGCCCTTCTGTTTTTATAAAGTTTTACCAGAACAAAATCATGCACATTCATTTGCATATTGAGAGCTAGCTGCTTTCAAACTACAACAGCAGGGTTGAGTACTTGCAACAGAATCATTCCAGCCTGCAAAATCTACTTACTATCTGGTTCTTTATAGAGGAAGTTTGCCAACTCCTGATATAGGCTACTGAACTCTGAATGCCAAGAAAGCATGTGGGATAAGGTCCAGGTCGGACCTTGAAGATAATGCTAACCCGTGGGCATTCTTCCACTGGAATAATACAAAATCTGCCTTGCAACAGAATGAGTTTAGTGGTCGATAAGCATACTTCTCTTTAATGACCTCCTTTATCTCTTGGATCTGCATGCTCATGAAAGCTGCCATAATGGAATACTGAAAAGTAAAAATCAACCTTCACTCTTAAGCACTGGTAACTCAATATTGTCCAAAAGTAGGCCAAACCGCACACATGGTCAAAGCTATCTTTGCCTGGCTAATTTTTCTTCATGCTCAAAGTCAAACTACAGCCTCAGCAACTCTAGGAAGCACTTCTAGAAACACACCTGGTATATTTTAATGCCTGATTCTTCTTAAGACTATGGAATCCTCAATGGATCATCTTTCCACTCCTGGCACATCTTTCCACTTCTACATGATACACAGTGCTTATCATGGCATCTGATAGATGCTCAATACTTTTGAATCAAATTGAACTAACAGGTGGTGTTCTTTCTGGACAAAGGCATCTACCTTGGTCTGAGCTGTTGAAATGATACCAAATGAATTGAAGTCTCTCTGTTCAAAAACAGGAAATAAATACTAACTTCCCCAGGTTTTTGTTTGTTTTCACACTAGTCCTCACCATTTCCCAATTTGGTAGTAAAATGAGAGCAATATCACACAAATGTCAAATATTTGTTGGGCACCTACTCTCTACAAGGCAAATAGAAGTAGACATAATTCCCTTTGGTCTCATGATATAACTATTTTTCCTCAAATATTCCCTAGAGGTCAATTACCATCTTTTATGCTGGGAGGATAGAAGCCTACCATTTATTAATGACCTGGCCTGACAAATGCATGGGCTGAAGAGTAGTAAGAGGAGGAAGACTGTTAGGGTCCCCACCATGCAGTCTTCATCCAAGGGATCAGGATAAAACAGCAATTGCTTTAATTTGACTAGGCAAAGTATATACCAATTAATGATGAGATAATGGGTTCAGATAAAAGCTTGTAATTAATGAATCATTAAGGCACACACTTTAGGAATGTAGAAGAATCAGGAGCCACACAGCTTGCCCAGAAGCAATCTTCCAGTTATGCCGCTGTGCTTAAATGCACTGCTAATTTCTGAGAGCCTGCCATTTGTAATAGCACTGAAATGAATCACGATGAATTTATGAATGTGAATCTGCATCGCTCATTACACAAGCTCTCTCCTGGGGAATAGAACCATCCTGAGAGCAACTTCTAATAAGCAGAAATTAAAAGTTACTATCCCTTGCCACTAGGAGGAAAAAAATATGTATATGTGTGTCAGGGGAGGGGCGGGGTGGTGGATAATTTGGTTGTACATAGATAGTGTGAAGGGAGAGAGATGGGCATCTATTTTAAGCCTTTGTGGCCTGAAAAACCACATGCCCTGTGCTCAAAGCCAGGAGCCCTCTTACACAATAAATAATTCAGAAAACCCACAAGTGCCTGGCTGGGAAGCCTGCTTCCTAAAAGCTGCCTCCTTGGCTAATCTTGGAAAAAGCCCATGGATCAGCCTATAGCTCAGACAAAATTCCTACTTTCTACCTAATGATTATGCCCAAGGCCCTCAGCCAGGATACTTCAGGAGGAAACCAACACAATCCTGTCATTGTTTGTGTTATTTATAGCTTATTGTTTAAAACAAATGGAAATGACTGAACTCCTTGTGGATAACTTAAGATCTTGTGCATGAACTCAGCAGGCGATTTTGCTGGGGCAGATTTAAAAAACAAATTCAAAATATTGCACACTATTCAAGGGAAATATGGCAAGCCAGAAATCTCTCGTTTTGTTATTTTTCCCCTTGTCTCTCCAGTGTCTTCTTTGACATTCACCTGGAGGAATTTTGAAGGAAAGGCCAATCAGCTTTATTTTTTCAACTAACCCCCAATATTTCTGTGCAAAATCCAAGGAAGCAAAAAGTCCAGATATCTCCCATTTGATTAATCTCTGACTTTAGCCTAATTTATGTGATGGCAAGAGATTTATGCATAAGACTATTGAGACATAGTCAATACATAATATACAAAATACAACAATGTGTAAATTATAACATGTCATCAAAAGCAACTTTATGACTCTAGAGGAAGACAGCCATGCCCCAAATTGATCAAAGCTATATTTTTGATTTGGTGGAGTATTTTGTGTTCTTTTATCAGACTTCAGCCCACTGCACCTCAAAAGCCTTATCTTTTAGGATGTCTTTAGTCAATAAAAAGCAAGAACCTGAAGTCAGTACTAACAAATGCATTTTAGTGTGAAGGGTGATTTCTGCAGACTTCTAAAACTATTCAAGGTTATTGACATACACAGATGAATACCAATGTGCTATTATGTTATTTGCTGTACAATACAAATGAGATCAAGTTTCCCTGGGCCTTGAAAATGCGTGTCTGACCTGAAATGGCTCAATAAACCTGCCAAGTAGATAGCAGGTGTTCCTGTCCGTTGCTCTGACTCCTCCACATATTACCTTAAAAAGAACAAGCAGGAAATGTCCCTTTATACTAATATTTACTGATTCTGCCCAAAGCTTATTTGCCTCTAGGGGGCATTTCTAAAGACTGCAAGGAAAAGTATTTCAGCTATTATGGCTGTCAAACCAAATGGCTCAGAAATAGGTATAGTAGATCTATTGATAAAACAGGAAAAAGAAAAAAATCATTTTGGGCAAGTCAGCTTTTCTTACCACAAGAAAAAAAAATAGTCAAACTGGCTTTTAAATTAAATTGAATTGTAGGATGGGGGAAAAGTATCTTTTAAAATTATTTCTTTAAAGATTGTTGTATAGTTAACTCTCCTGGATAGATAGTGTCTGACTTTTGACCTAGAACAAATGCAATAAAAATAAAATAAAATAAATAAATAAATAAATAAATAAATAAATAAATATAAAATAGAATGATGCTCAACATCAAAGGTTACAATTACAATGGTCACATTAAGTCATAGAATAGTGTGGAAGATTCAACTTTGATTGATATAAGCACTTTCCATTTTTTAAGGTTAGCATGTGTTTGGAAAAGAAGGAAGGTGTTGCAACACTCAGAAATTAACTATTGTGTGTCAAAAGAGATACTCTTTTGAATGGATCCTTCAAAAGCCTCAAATCAGTATTATAATTTAGTGTTACACCAACATTATTTTCTTCCAGTTTCTGTTTCTCAAGCTATTAGTTCTATTACATCCTCCATCACTTTTCATATCTCACTTTGTTCTTCTTTAATATGCTTTATATTTTCATAAAGCCTTTTATCTCCCAGCATATTGCAAACATCAATTACCTAAGCTACTCAACATCCCTCTGTGTGTATAAGCATTCTGTTATTCTTGTTTTAAAGCTGGAAAAAGGAGGTTTGGTGAGGTGAGGTGACTTGCCTAACCAGCTAGTGGGAGAAGCTAGTCTCTCAGTTTATGACACCTAATTATTGGCATTAACTAACAGGACATGATAATCTCCAACCTCTAATCTTTTCATGGCTGTACATTATGTGGAGTAAGGACATCAATACTGATGTCAATTTGAGAAATCAGCCACAATTTTACAATATAAGCCCACTTCTGCTTTTAAAACAAAGAAAACAAACTTTCATTGAAAAATTTCAGCAGCCCCTTCCAAGTATTAGGTTGGTGCAAAAGTAATTGCAGTTTTTGCCATTAAAGTAGGGCCAAAACCGCAATTACATTTGCACCAACCTAATACAACAATTGTAATTCTTATTTCTCAGTGGGCAACTTTGCACCTAAAAGTGACTTAGTCATCTGATCTTTGGCAAACCTGACAAAAACAAGCAATGGGGAAAGGATTCCCTGTTTAATAAATGGTGCTAGGAAAACTGACTAGCCATATGTAGAAGGCTGAAACTGGATCCCTTCCTTACACCTTATACAAAAATTAATTCAATATGGATTAAAGACTAACATAATACCTGAAACCATAAAAACCCCAGAATAAAACCTGGGCAATACCATTCAGGACATAGGCATGGGCAAAGACCTCATGACTAAAACACCAAAAACGATGGCAACAAAAGCCAAAATTGACAAATGGGATCTAATGAAACTAAAGAGCTTCTGCACAGCAAAAGACACTATCAGCAGAGTGAACAGACAACCTACAGACTAGGAGAAAATTTTTGCAATCCATTCATCTGACAAAGGGCTAATATCCAGAATCTTCAAAGAACTTAAACAAATTTACAAGAAAAAAACAACCCCATCAAAAAGTGGGCAAAGGATATGAACAGACACTTCTCAAAAGAAGACATTTATGCAACCAACAGACACATGAAAAAAATGCTCATCATCATTGGTCATTAGAAAAATGCAATTCAAAACCACAATGAGATACCATCTCACACCAGTTAGAATGGCGATCATTAAAAAGTCAGAAAACAACAGATGCTGGAGAGGATGTGGAGAAATATGAATGCTTTTACATTGTTGGTGGAAGTGTAAATTAGTTCAACTACTGTGGAAGACAGTGTGGCGATTCCTCAAGGATCTAGAACTAGAAATACCATTTGCCCCTGCAATCCCATTACTGGGTGTATACCCAAAGGATTATAAATCATGCTACTATAAAGACACATGCACACATATGTTTATTGTGGCACTATTCACAGTAGCAGACTTGGAACCAACTCAAATGTCCGTCAATAATACACTGGATAAAGAAAATGTAGCACATACATACCATGGAATACTATGCAGCCATAAAAAAGGATGAGTTCATGTCCTTTGCAGGGACATGGAGGAAGCTGGAAACCATCATTCTCAGCAAACTATCACACGGACAGAAAACCAAACACCTGCATGTTCTCACTCATAACTGGAAGTTGAACAATGAGAACACATGGACACACGGAGGGGAACATCACACACTGGGACCTGTTGGGGGGTGAGGGCCTAGGGGAGGTGTAGCATTAGGAGAAATACCTAATGTAAATGATGTGTTGATGGGTGCAGCAAACCAACATGGCACATGTGTACCTATGTAACAAACCTGCATGTAGTGTACATGTACCCCAGAACTTAAAGTATAAATAAATAAATAAATAATAAATAAATCAAAGTGGTTTACTGAAGGCAAAGCTGATTTACTAAAACCTGTTAAAATATCAAAAAGAGATGAATTTTACAAAGAAAGATAGGATAAAATTAAAATTATCCTTTTCTAATAGTAAAAAAAAAAAAAACTACCGTACCATTAATTGAACTCTTGAGCTCGTACTATGAATTGATGCCTATGTGCAGTTTCTCATTTAATGCTGACAGTCCTGTGAGGGGAGGACTATTCTTGTTCACACTTGAGAGAGGAGAAAATAAAGCACATAAAGGGTAAAGTGGATCGTCCAAGGTCACTTATCTAGTAGGGGAGTCCAAGCTCAAATTCAGGTATTCTGTCTCCTGAGCCTGTGCTCTTAATTGTTTCACAGTAATTATCCCATGTTCTGGATGAGATGTCTCTTGCCTTTTCCTTCACGTTAGAAACTGCACATTTGCTCTGAAATCAATACAGTGAACATTGTCTCTGCGTTGTATATTGTATCAGGAGCTCTATGGACCACATGAGAGTAAGATGCATTTTTCTCTTCAATGACTACATGTCTTTTGCCAAATCACAGGTTATTTTTTAAATTATTACTCCCATATTTGGATTTTGAGGGTAGTGACTAGGACACCTTTTCCCCACCCCAATCTCCCAAGAAAGCCCCACACAGCACTAGACACATAGTAGGCACTTTTTTCAATTTGGTTGGATTTGATGTTTTCTTTTTTATTTGCTCCTACTGCCCTTCTTAGATGATCTTGAAATTCTGAGTGTCTTATTATTATTATTTTTTTACAATTCTTTATTGTAGTAACATTGGCAAATAAGATGACTCCATGCATAAGTTAGAATGTCTGTGCTTCCTGGAACCATGCTTGCATCTTCCTGAACCGCTCCTGTGAGCACAGAGGCCAGTAACACAGTCGAGGATATTAAACTGGAACAATATGGCTGAGACCAGTAGGATTCCCTTATCCCTCCTCTTTCCTTTCTACTCCTGTATTCAGATGGCCAAAATAATTGTCACCTTTATTTAAGTGTTTAAATTGAGTTTGGCACTGTGCTTAGAGCTTTATGTCCATTATCTCATTTACTCCTTCCCCAAACTCTATAACATGAGACTTTTATTCTCATTTCAAGCACGAGAGAACTGAGCCAAAGAGGCATTAAACAACTTTCCAAAGATGACACAGTGTTGGTGCAGGCATTTGGTTCAGACAATATGACTCCAGAGCCCAAGGGTATAATTTGGACATGATTGCCTCTTCACCTTTGAATTTCTGGAAAATATCCTACTGATTAAGACATTTATACAGCAAGATTATTTTTTACAATATCTTAGAATAATTAAAGGTATTATATGCATTTTATAGCTAATGTCTAAATCAAACACTAAAAAATAGCACCAGATTTTCTCTTTTGTAACAAGAGGTCATTGAGCTGAGTTGTGTTTGAAGCTGTACAACGAAGGTGGCTATACAGAAAGCCTCATAGTGCCTGGGAAGAAGGAGAGGGAATAAGGTCACCTTGGCTGGCATCTCAAAAACAGTCACAGGCAGGAGGAAACTGATCTTATATTTTCAAAATTGATTCTAAACTCTTTATAGGTGGCTCCTACTCCCTGAAAGAAAAAGGAAAAAAAAAATGGAAGGAAAGCTGATTTAATTCTATTTATCCAAGATATGTGGGTTCAGCATATTTGCTACTAAAGAGATGGCCTTTAAGACCCCAGGGGAGGTTTCAGCTCAGCTTTGGTTATCTTTTCCTTCTGAATAGCTGTGTAAACTCCTGGGGAGCAGATGAAAGCTGCCTTATGAGACAAAGGCACAGGAGTTTCTTCTTTTCTCTATCAGCTGGAAGAAAAGGAACTCCAGGAATCCTTTATAGTTAACTATTAAAATTGGTCATTCCTTTTTGCTTTTTTATACGTTCTTTTTTAACCTCAATCTCTAAGAGCTATCAAGCAATAAAACTTCTCCCAGGGTGAACAGGAAACACCAAGGTGGCTCACGTTATTCTCTCATCTTTAAAGCCAGCATCCAAAACAACAGCTTAAAAGGAAACCAGCTTGCATTCTTTTGCCAACAAAGATCTCAGGACTGAGTTATGTTTTCAGCTTTGGCATCTGACCCCAAAATATAAGAAATTGTTTGGGGTCTGTGGAAGAAGGTAGGGATTAAAGAGAGCTAAGAGGTGTCTAATGTGCTTCATCTTCTATCCTGAGACCATTATATATTGATAGAACCCTGCAGCTTAGGATGGAATTACCTAGGGCAACAAAAGAGATCAAGGGATAAAGATAAATAAAAGTGGGGAAAGGTAGAACCAAATGAAAACAGAAATGTGGAGAAGGGACTAGAGAGAACAAAGAAAAATACGGAACTCGTTTCAGAAGAGTTACAAGTATGGAGAAGGCAGAAGGAAGAGAAAAGAGAAATATCTGTGATAACAGTTCAGTGTGTCGATGATTCATGCTGGCAACTGGCCAAAAACAACCATTGTCCAGGGATATATACTAAACGTTAAGGATTCAAAGATGAGTGGAGCTTAACCCTAACCCTAAAATGTTGACAGTTTAGGTGGAGAAATAAGCCTGTAAAAAAGTAAAGGCTCTACATATTTTGATGCTATTCATAGTTGCACTCTGTTTCTTTTGGTCCCTCCAGTGCAGCAACTTTGATTCCAGGAATGGGCCTTTGCACTCGCTGGTCCTTCTGCATGGAATGCTTTATCTTTGCAGGGCTGGCTATGTTACTGGCAGCAAATCCATACCAGTCTGCAGCAACCTCTCAGTTCATGCTTCCTCAGAAGAAAGAATTCTTCCAAGGGTCATAAGGCAGAAGAGACTGAGGCAAGTTTTAGAGCAGGAGTGAAAGTTTATTAATAAGTTTTAGAGTAGAAATGAAAGGAATTGAAGTACATTTGGAAGAGGTCCAAACAGGAAACGAGAGATCAAGTACACAGTTTGACCTCTGGACTTGGGGTTTTATACATTAGCATGCTCCGGGGTCTTCATTACTTCTTCCCTGATTCTTCCCTTGGGGTGGGCTGTCCCTGTGTGCAGTGGCCTGCTAGACGTTGGGAGGGAAGCATGTGCAGTGTGTTTACTGGACTTACACACATGCTCACTCGAGGTGCTCTTCTCCTACCCGTCAAATGTCCCTAGGAGTTGTCCCTAGAAGTGGTATACAACTGGAGATATCATATACCAGTTAAACTCTGCCACTGTGCGTGCTTTGGCCCTCTTGTTCAACATCTAAGATCTTATCAGGAAGCTGCTGATCACCAGTTTCACGTGTTCCTGTTTATCGGGGAGTGCCTTTCCGTGGCGCTGGCTGCGGCCAATTAATACTTCAGAGAGACAGTTAACAACGGTGTGACCATCATCTGATGGTCACCTGACATTCCTGGTGTGTGCGTGTGGCAGGGAGAGCCTTCTCTTACCCTGCTCATGTCTGACTAGCTACCTACTGTAACAGCTACTTCCCATTATTCAAATCTCATCTCCAATCATCTCTCCAATCTAGGAATTCTTTATAATTAACTATTAAAATTGGTCATTCCTTTTGGTTTTTTTATAAGTTATTTTTGAACCTCAATCTCTAAGAGCTATCAAACAACAAAACTTCTCTCAGGGTGAGCAGGAAACACCAAGGTGACTCCCCTTATTCCTTCCTTTACTAAAGCCAGAATCCAAAACAACAGCTTAGTATCACTCCAATCATCTCTCTCCCCAGTAATGGGGCTACTTTCCATTATTCAAGTCTCATCTGCCGTCAGTCTAGTTGAAGCAGCACACTCAATCCCTTTCTACATTAACCCATTGCATCCTCTCCAAAAGTCATGTTGTACCTCTGGCATTATCTTAGTTTTTTTATTTCTCCACCATGTTTAAAGACTATCTTCCTCCATTAGGATGCAAACCCCATGAAAAAAGGAACTCAATAAAAAGTCATTGATGAACTAGTAAATATTTATTGATTATGTGACTAACATATTGACTTTAAAATGTTATGAAAGAGATAAACATAAGATTATTATGAAAGATTATGAAAACATTAAGGAAGCCTTTCCAGCAGAGGTGATTTTGTTGCTGTTGTTGACTATTTCAGACTAAATAAATATTCAACACATGGGCAAAGGAAGCAGAGCATTCCAGGTGAAGAGTGCATGTAATGACAGGGTCACAAAAGAATACTGCTTCTTCCTGGGGCCCCACTTCCTTCAGTGTGTCTGATATACAGGTGATGCTGAAGAGGAGCAGCCACATAGACTAGTAAAAAACATGGGTTTTGAAGCTGAGAGTAAATCTTGGTTCTTACACTAGTAAAGAAGATAACTTTAGGCAGGTTATCAGTCTTCTCTGTGCCTCAGCTCCCTCACCTGTAAAAGGATTCATTCAACTCACATCACGTCCACCTCATGGGATTCTTGGGAAGATTCAGTCAGTGAAAATGCACAAAATGGTTAGAAGCATGTAAGCGCTCACAAATGAAACCTATTATCATTATGGGCAGGTGGTGGTGCAGAAAAATAATAACACTGTGACAGCCCTATTTTTATTCTAAACTCACGTATGTGCAGATTAACCAATTTAATCCATACAGATTTATGAGAAAGTTACTATTATTATCATTATCTTACAGATAAGGAAACTAAGAAATAGGTTAAATAATTTACCCAAAGGCACACAGCAATTACTAGCAGAGCTGGGATCTAAATCTAGAAAGTCAGGCATTTAAATCTTGGCTTTTACCATTATGGTATGCCACCTCTTTGAAAACTTAATTTATAGGGATCTTGTGAGGAAACATGAAATAAAGTACATAAGTGGTTTAATAGGGCCTGATATGTATTAAACACTCAATAATTTTATCTTTTTTTTAAAAAAAAAAGTCTGTGGAACAACAGAGCTATAATTAGGATAGGTCGATATTTAGAAAACACTGTGGATTTTCTGGAAGACTCAAAAGAATCCAAAGAAGACAATTAGGCAGCATATCAGAAATAACTGGCTGGTTGAATTACTGCTCAACAAGCAGTAGAAAGGTGGAATAGCCATAATCACTTGCTTGACCTTGATTTCTGGTGGGAGCACTGAAGGCCTCCTGTGCATTAATCTTTGCCCAGCTGTACTTCCTAACTAATTAATTTTAGAAAGGTCTAACTCAATTAATTATAAAGTAATGGTTGTCACTTCCAGCTGCCAATTCATCTATATTACAAACCGTAGCTAATTAGTTAGCGTATTATACCACTTTCTTGGAAACAC
The DNA here is from genome assembly GCF_037993035.2 of Macaca fascicularis. NCBI lineage: Eukaryota > Metazoa > Chordata > Mammalia > Primates > Cercopithecidae > Macaca > Macaca fascicularis. The sequence goes on from NC_088385.1 coordinate 95,901,384, forward strand.
ACTATTTGCCTATCTACATTAAATTATATATTTAAACCCTGCATATAAGTTATACATTATTCTGCAATAAATGGTGAAACTAGTTCTTTTGTATCTACACACCATAAAAACACCAGAATGACAAAGAGAAAGTACCTTTAACATGCCTAATCAAGTTAATAAATAATCGGGCAAGCAAAGTTGACAAGAATTCCATATCGGAACATGACAAACACCTCTAAAATGCTGCAGCCAGCCAGCCAGCCAAAATCCTGGTGATTTGGTACTCTCAAGAGACTCGTGACCTTGAGGAGAAGGGAATCAAAGCAGAATTAAAGGTGCAACTCTATTTATTCCATGTAAACGGTTAGGCAGCCTCTACACAAATGTGAAGACCTGTATTTTCTTTTACGTAGGAATGTAGAGGCAGAAAGATGTGATACCTTTCTTCACCCATCATAAGGGTCATTATTGACATTCCTAAAATGAAAGACTGGTTAACAAGAGAAAAGTGTAACAAATTTGTTTAATCAAAGTTTTACATGACACAGGCGCCTACAGAAATGAAGACCCAAAGACCCAGGGAAAGCTATTTTTATGCTTAGGTTTGATAAAGTGGTATAGAAATGTGATTGGACGAAAGGGTGTAATCTGACTGTAATTGACTGAGGAGGGAAATGCAGCAAGGTCTGTCTGTTCAGATTCTTCTTGGACTGTCAGTGTAGCATTCCATCCTCCTAAGTATACGACAGTACGCCTCTGGAATGAAGGTCTTCAAAGAAGAAGGCAGAAGATAGAGAATGGCCTTTATAGGTTTTATGGCTTGCTTTGGAGAAGAGGAGTTCTATTTCTATGACCCTCCTTGGGAAACAGGAGTTCTTATTTCTATGACTCCCTTCAGGGAAGAAAGAGGGGTGGGAAACAGAAGGGCAGAAGAAGTTCAGAGAGAACTCGCTTCCAAGGCCCTTCCAATCTTCAGTTCAAAGTACTCAGCATGCCAAGATACCCTGCTTTGGGGTATCATATTAAGAATCCCAACAGAAGCAATTATATTTCTTTGTCCTAGCCTTCCTTTCTTCCCTTCTATCTTAAAAGAAAAGGTGTTTCTCTTATCCAAGGCTAAAACCTTCATCAAAGCTCTTAATCTCATTCCCTCCCACCTCCCCTGAGACTTCACTACATAAACATTTCTGTTTTCTTTTGCGTTATCAACTGCTGCTTCTCTTGACCCTTTCTCAGCCTATAAACATCTTATATCCTGCTTCTGAAAACAGCTTTCCTAAGGCCTGGCACTGTCACCACCAGCATCACTGCAAACTACTGCCCTATCCCTGCTGCTATCCTCATGCCAAGGGGAGTCTCAAGTCTTGTATCCAATTCTTTATCTATATAAAAACTTTTTTTAGAAGAGAAACTGCTATGCTGTGCCTGGACTTAGCACTTTATTCATAATCCACATAAAACCCCTTGCACAGTAAGTACCCAACCAGTATTAACTGTTGTGGTGGCTGTCACTGTCATTTTGAGTGTAGGATATTATACAGTATTTCAGAGTGTAGCCTCCAAAATCAGACACTATAGCCCAAATCCTGGCTCCACCTCCTTCAAACTGTGTGACATTAGGCAGGCCATGTAATTTTTGAAACTTTGAATTCTTAAATATAAACTGCAACTCCTCATAAAGTTGATGAGAAAAATAAATCAAAAGAGGTGACGCATACATGTGCTCACTACTTTGTCCACAACCTAGTAAGTACTCAAATATGCTTTTTAAATATGTAGTAACTCTGCAGGTGCACAATTTTTATTCATTCCTCTCCCTTTTGATAAGTATAATAACTTTCCTTTGGGAAATGACTTTCTCCACTGCTTATTCCAGGAGGTTGGGCTCTATCCTTGACTTCAGAGTTGAAACATAAGACTCGAGTCTGGTCATGCAAAGCACTGAATCCCTTTTCTAGGTATGTGATTCGGACATAGCCAATCAGATAACTGAATCTTTCTTCTGGGCATGTGATCTGGGCTGACCCGTCAGAGCACCAAATCCCCTTCTGAGGCCATGTGACCTAGCTTCACCAATCAACAGAGTTCCACTGTTTTGGTCTTCTTGTTCAGTTCACCAAGAGGACTTTCCTGTGTTTTCATCAGAAGGAATTCCAGAATTTTTGTAAGAATTATCAGTACGATATATTGTCTTCTTCCTACCTAAATGGGTGTGATATGGGAAGCTTCTGGAGCCATCTTGCCATCATGTCAATCTGGAGAAGTCCACCCACAGACTGGTGCAGAGCTAATCCAATAGACCTGACATTGCTTGAGGCCCTAAATCCAGCCACGACTGAGGTCTTGCCTTGCTCTGCACTTCTCATTCATTTGTCAGTAAATGAATTTCTGGATTAAGCTGGTTTGCGTTTTTTCTCACTTAGAACTGAAAACTGGCATAAATGCTTATCATGGTTTAGCATAGCAACTGTTTGAAGGTAAGGACCCGTTTTGCAGATCTTATTCTGGAGCTCCAGCAGAGTTCCATGGATGGTCAAAAAATAGGTGTTGTACAGAGGAGAAAATATTCTGTTTATGGTGAGGCGGGGTACATTCTACACCCATGCCTCATTATCGTGCTCAACCTTTAGGCACAGATTGATTCCAGAGGCTGGCCCAAAATGGTGATGGCCACAAAAAGCTGCAGAAAAAAAAAAAAAAAAATGTTCCTTCACAAGTTCATACCTTCCCAGGGACCAAGAAAGCTGTTTTCATTTGAAATGTCATCTCTTCCAGCTGTTATAAAAGAAAACAAATAGCTTATTTAACAAAATACTTAACTGAGCAGACTAGATCACCGTGTCAATAAGCATTTTCAAACAAGATAATTCCTCCCCTTACAATGGAGAATTGCATGCTTCTGATGTTAAAATTACTTCCCTTGTGACATTATCTTTCAGGACTGATTGTTTTCCTCAAAAGCAACCATTTCCCAAGTTTAAATGAAAACCAGTGGCATGAAAAGGCATGAAAAGAACAATGAAACAAATTTACTTTTAACAAACTTTTCCAATTTCGTAGGTTTTCTGGAAATTGAGAGACACCTGTAAGATGGTCCAATCTAGCTAAACTGCCTAGAAATAATATAACGATCTTATAATTGGGAAAAAAAACAAAAAACAAAACCATATTTCTGTTTCCTCTGCTGGACATAAGGATGAAGCAGGAGAGAGGCAGGGCATGGATGAGCGAAAAGAACAAAGGATTCAGGAAAATACGTATTTAGTGGGGAAACTTGGGGGCAGCCCAGGGAGCTGAGAAATGAGAGACATTAAGCAATGTATCTGAATTGCTTATGTGAATTGAGGGCATGCAAACTGAATGTTAAAAAAAAAAAATGTTATTTTGATGCAGATGGCAACAGAAATAAATTCTGAGAAAAAAACTGTGCACTCCATCAAAAGCCCTGCAGGCATATTCCTATTCCTTCTGTTGCTTTGCAGCACAGGAACACAACAAAGAAGCACCGAAGCCAGTTAGAAAATTATGGCAACCAGTGTGACTGCCATGGAAAGGTCCTTCCCACATTTGGCACATTTTCCCGGTCTAAGAGGGTTTTCATCAGTGAAAGGGCTGTTGCTGAACAATGAACCTGCTCCTTAGCAGTGAGAAAGGTTGTTGACTCTTCAAATTGACATCTGCAGCTGCTGGTCCTTACAGTCTGTGCTAATCAGGGCTCCTCCTCTTTCTAGCAAAAGCTTGGCACCATTTTAATTATTTTGTAAAATTTGCCCTCCATTAGCTCTACCATTCTGGGACATAAAAGGGAGTAAAAAGCCCTCTAATTTGAGGATTCATTAAGCAGCTTTTGTTACTTAGTTGATGTAGTAGATGCCTGAAATTTGCTGGTTTGCTGAATTAGTATAAGCAACTATAATATTCTAGCCATACTGGTTTTCGTTTGTTTCATTCTGAGGTCAAGCTACTAGAAAACAGAGACATCCAGCTAAAGAATATACCAATATTTTTTGTCTCCTTAGAAGAGCATTTATTCTCTCAAAGATTATTGAGCTACTACTCTTTGAAAGAGTTCTTATGATACTGCACAGTTGCCATTTTATGGAGTAAACTTTACCATGAGAAACTCTATTTTCTCTAGGATAAGTGATGAAGGTGAGAAGCTGGCCCTTTATAAAATATTGTTTTTGATTTATAATCCACATACATACATTCCCTCTCTCTACTTACTACTTCCCAGATTTTAGCAAGAAGAGAAAGCAAATCATTCTTCCAAATTGCATAGCCGAACAGTATTATCTCTACTCTGCATGCTGGGCAGAAAGTCAAACATGACCAAAGAGGATAACTGTGCGAAGAGTGAAATCGGACAACATCCCTCCACTACTACTGCTGAGTTTGTTGGAGATGAGTACCCACGATCCCATCATAACCAACCTTCTCCCTTCTTCCTGTTGATGGGCAGAATTATTTGGCCAAAAATTCCATCAGAAAATTATTACCCTTCCCCCTACTCAGTCTCTCCAAGTGATTAAAAAGTTGAAGAACCTAGTCTCTCTGGTCAATTTTTAATAGAGAAATCTAAGACTTTGTTTTAAAGGTTAAAGGTATACATTCCCTTTCTGATTTTTAAATAGGTGAAAACAACATCTTCATATTGTATCTTGAGGCCTAAATGCTAGCTTTCTATAAATAAAGGAATCAGATTCATTTGTGAAGAAAAAATTGGCATCAGGGGCAGCCCAGGTAAGGCTGAACACCACACAGAGCAAAACATTTTCTCTAGACTTCAAATGTTCATCTTTACAAAAGATGCTGAAATGAGGACTCAACAAGGGAGCTGTAATTCTCTCCATTGGTGAGAAATTGGCACCAACTACAAACTGAAAAAAAAAAAAAATATTCTATAGTTCCTGTCCCCAAAGGTCACTCTTGGCCACATTTTGTCTCTGAAGGCAGAGAATTGAAATATTATTTGCTCTTGTGAATTATTTTTTGTTCCTTTATTGAAATTCAATAGAGTAAAAATAACCGCTGCCTATTATCCCTTGCCTGTCAGCTCTACCTGGGCTGAGGTGGTGGGAAAGGACAGGAAGAGCTGTTACAGATGTTTAATAGAAGAAAGCCCTTTTTGGAATGTGTTTGCATGACTCATAAAGAACAGTTATTCTTAGCTTTCCCGTCACAAAAGATAAAGCTCTTTGTCCTATAATACAGGCGTCTACTTAAAAGGAAAACCCAAGGTTCATTCAAAGCTAGAGTTCAATAATAAGCTCTCATTATAGTACTTGCCCCAAACCCCCGGAGTTATATTGTATCACTCTTTGCAATCCTGGAGTGCAATGTAAAATTTTATTCTGTTTGGCTTTTTAATTTGCCAGGTTTGTGCCACCTGGAAGAAACAATAGGCGCTGCTTAATGTGCTAGTAACGACTTTAATTCAGTTACAGCAATCATTCATTTAGCAGTACAATAAATACGATACGTTATATAGAAAATTCATCATCTTTTTGGATCACCTTTGCAGAATCAGACCTTATAATCAAACCCTCAATCTAATATTGATTATGTTTTGGATAAGCCTGTCTTGATTCCCAGAACCAAAAAGCCAATAACGTACCGAATCAATTTACTAAAGGATAGCCCACTCTTTGATGGATTAAATAGCAAGAGGTCAATGGAGACTAAACGGACTTCACTGAAATTGAAATGTGTCTTCTCTTCAGGTTACTTCTGAACCAGTTTCTTGTACATTCTTAGATTTCTCTTCTTTTGGATCTTTTCAGCTCACCAATGTATCTTTTCCCTTTGATCACTTATTCTACTCAGATTTTTATTCTTTCAACATTTACTAAATGTTATTGAACACTTTCTTTGTGCCAAGTTCTATCTTTGGGAAAGTGATAGAAATTCTCAAGGATAGAAATTCCCTAGAAGGGAAGACAAATAAGAAAAATGTTCTTAATACATAGTAATAAGAGGTACAAGGATTGGAAGTTCCAAGGACTCTGTGAACCTAGAGAATGGGTGCCCAGATCTCTCTTGAGCCAGAATGTGACTTTTAGTAAAGGATTACCACTCTATCTCATAGAAAAGTAGGGCATATATATGTATGTAGATATAGATATAAATATAGATATAAGTTGAACCCCTGCGTCAGTGGAAGGCAAGAAGAGAATAATCCTTATATGGGCTCTTTCTTCTGTTTGAAAAACTCCCCAAATTAAATCCTCCTGGTCTCTTAGATCTCAGGAAGTCTTCTGTGACTACCTCTTCCCAGTCCAATCCTCAAATCTTGATTGGGGCAAGCTTCCCAATGTGCCACAAAAGCACCCTGAATTTACTCCTGTAGTACTTCAAGTGAGATTAAAACTGAATGCACCCAATGACTTAGACGTCCTCAAAATACTGTTTTATTTTTTTACTGCCTACCTCTGGAGTCTCTATTTTCACTGATAATGGTGAGAGGGGAGGACACTTGTCAGTTAAAGATAATTCAGCCTTTTTTAGTTTAAAATAGGTCTCTTTAAAAAATTCTTCTGTCAGTTTAATGCTCCAAATATTTCTCATTCTTCGTTAGGGCTGTCTGTGCTTTCTCAGAAGGAAGGGAATTGCCTCACTCCCTCTTCCCTGAGATGGCATCTGGAAGAAGGGGAATCTCATTATGCTTATAGTAATACGATGGTGTTCTTGTCCACATTTTGCCCTCTGTTCCTTCATTGGCCTGAAAGAGATGTCTATCATCTCATTATGTCACGAAGTGTCATATATTGGTATCCCCCGAGGTGTGGCTAATTCCTCTGTGTCTTACATTCTTCATTGGTGTTTTGTAATCAAATATTGAGTAGATACGAATGAATATTTATATATATACATATACACACATAAGTATTAAAAATGATACAATGCCCATTTACCCACTACCCAGTTTAAAAAAAAGAATGTTGGCCGGGCATGGTGGCTCAAGCCTGTAATCCCAGCACTTTGGGAGGCCGAGACGGGCGGATCACGAGGTCAGGAGATCGAGACCATCCTGGCTAACACGGTGAAACCCCGTCTCTACTAAAAAAAAATACAAAAAACTAGCCGGGCGAGGTGGCGGGCGCCTGTAGTCCCAGCTACTCACGAGGCTGAGGCAGGAGAATGGCGTAAACCCGGAGGCGGAGCTTGCAGTGAGCTGAGATCCGGCCACTGCACTCCAGCCTGGGTGACAGAGCGAGACTCTGTCTCAAAAAAAAAAAAAAAAAAAAAAAAAAAAAAAAAAAAAAAAAAAAAAACAAGAATATTTTTGCCATTGCTGTCTCTCACATGCCTTTCATTTTACCCAGTTCTCTCTCTGTTCAGGGGAGCATAATCCTGAATTTTGTTTTTATCACTTCCTTGCTTTTCTTTATAGTTTTAACACATATGTTGGCATCATTAAACTTACTTTTTTGTGTGTGACTACCTACCGCCCAGGCTGGAGTGCAGGGGCGCTTTCTCTGCTCACTTCAAGCTCCGCCTTCCGGGTTCACGCCCTTCTCCTGCCTCAACCTCCCAAGTAGCTGGGACCACAGGCGCCTGCCACCATGCCCGGCTAATTTTTTGTATTTTTTTTTAGTAGAGACAGGGTTTCGCCACGTTAGCCAGGATGGTCTCGATCTCCTGACCTCACGATCGGCCCGCCTTGGCCTCCCAAAGTGCTGGGATTACAGGAGTGAGCCACCGTGTCCGGCCTAAACTACTTTTTTTTTTTTTCACTAAACATGTTCCTGAATTCATCACTATTGTTGTGTGTAACTGTAAATTTGTTATTTTTTCTCAAATATATAGTATTTTGTTAGATAAAAATGTCAGAATTTGTTGCTTTTATAATAATGGGCATATGGTTAGATTCTAGATTTTCTGTTTTTGTTTTTGTGTTTTTAAACAGTATCTTCTGGTGAACATGTAAAATATTGTTTCTAGAATATATACCAAAGACGGAAAGTGCTATATTATAAGGTATGCATATTTTCATCCTTCTAGAAAATGCTAATTTTTTTCACAAAATTTTTATATTGATCAATAGTCCCACTATCAGTACAAAAGTGTTCTAGTATCTTTACAGCCTTATCAATACTTGAGATAGTTTAACTTTTTTCCTAGTTAATAGATATAAAAATATATCTCATTATGGTTTTAATTTGCATTTCCCTGTTTGTTAATGAGCATGAACATTACTTCCTAAGTTACTAGCATTCATGATACCTAATCTGTAAAGTCAAGTCTCTTCAAGTCTTTTGCCAATTTTTATTTTATTTTGAATTTTTTGGGGGGAGTGGGATATAGGTAGATGTTCTTTACGCTTTTTTATACAGCCATTTTGCATGATATGTTTTGCAAATACATTTTCAAATCTATGCCTTTTCATTTTCTTATGGTATGTTTTAATTTCTCATTTTAGTGTAGTCAACTTTGTCTATATTCTAATTTGGGGGGGGACTTTTAATGTCTTATTTAATATATATTTCTTAAGACATAGAGTATCTTACATTGTCTGCTCAATGTTGTATTTATTGTTTTGACTTGCACATTTAAATCCTTGTATTCACCTATAATAAGTTGAATTTTTGTAAGCTGTAGAATAAGAAATTCTTTTTTTTTTTTTTTTCATATAAAAACTCAATTGCCCCAGCTCTACTTAATGAAAAGTATATTCTTTCTAGGGGTCTGCAGTGCTGGTCCTGTTATACACCAATTTTTCATCCTGTCAGGGCTATGTTTCCATACACCATTTTCTGTTTCAATGTTTCACTTGCCTATCTCTGTACCAATATCACACCATCTTGAAGATGAAAGCTTTGTTAGTCTAGATATTTGATGAAGGATGTTCAATCACTAATCTTTTACTTCTGGAGCGGTCTGGCTATTCTCTGACTTTTCTTTAAATAAAAAATTTAAAATTAATTTGCTCATTTTCACAAAAATACCTGTTGAAATTTTAAATTTTATATATTTATAATACTGAGGTTTTGAATTCACTAAGACAATATATCTCTCCATGCAAGTCTCCTTAATGTTTTTCTGTACAAATTTATTTTTTCTATTATGGTGTGATACATCTTATATGACACTTATTTCTAGGTATTTAATATTTCTTGGGGATATTATATTGGCATATTATTATTATTATTCCCTCTTGCCTGTGCTGAGGAAAGTAATTGATTTTTTTGTTTGATTTTGTATTCAGCAACATTGCTAAACTTTATGTTGCTAATAATTATTTTTTTCTTTGCAGCTCTTGTATCTTTTGCCTCTTTTGCTTGCCTTATTGCCCGTGGACACAGAGTTAAATAGAAGTGGTGACAGAAGATAGTCTTGTCTTATTTAAAATCTTAAAGGAAATTTTTATAACATATTAGTATTAAAATGTTTTCTGAGTATTTTGTCTAGATCCTGTTTTTCAGTTAAAAAGTATTTTTTTAAACATCTAACTTACCAGATATTTTATCATTAACCAATGTTAAATGTTATCAAAAGTTTTTTGTGTCTTCATTGAGATAATCCAATTCGTTTCATTTAAAGTTTTTATATTAAAAACTACTATGACAGAGTTTCTAACATTAAACAAGGCTCACATTGCTGAAATAAACCCAAATTGTTCAAGATACATTAACCTTTTAATACAGTCCTGGTATTTTTTGCTAGTATTATGTTTAATAATTTTGGATTCATGTTCATAAATAAGATGTTTTTATAAATTTGTCTCTCTCTTCCTGTTCTTGTCAGGTTACACTCCCCAAAGTTAACTTAGCTCATTGAATTACTAACGGGGGTTCTCTTTTTCTATTGTGTATTCTACAACATTTTGTGTAAAAGCAAAGCATTTTTTCCTTTAATGTCTGATAATACTTGCCTGTAAGAGTGTCTGGAACTCTTGTTTTAGCTTCCTAGATCTGTTATTTTTCATTGCTGATTCAATTTCTTTATGGTACTATTTAGGTGTTCACTTTGTTTTACAAAAAGTTGTGAATAGTCACATATTTCTACAAATTTTTCCATGTTTTCTAACTTTTCCATTCAAATTGGTCATCTGATTTTCTTATTTCTTTATAATCTTGGCCACATCTTTGGTTATAGCCCCTTTTTCACTCTTAACGTTGTTTATTTTGCCTTCTCTCATTTTACTTGGCCAACCTTGCCAGAGGCTTCTCACTTTTATTAGTTCTCTTTAAAAAGATTGAATTTGGTTAATTTTTGATATGTCTGTTTTCAATTAAATTTATGTCTGTTTTCAATTAAATTTATGTCTGTTATTTGTTAATGACTCTTTTTCTTTTTAAGGTGTGGTTTATTCTGTTATTCTCTTTCAAATTGTATAAAATGGGAGCATGTGTGATCATTTTATCCTTCTTTATAAAGATATGATTATCCCATCCTTCTTTATAAAAGTACTCTACTTCTCTGCCCACTAATTTTGGTCTGACCTCTAGAACTTATTTGGGATAATGGAATGTAAGCAGAAGGAACAAGATGTCAGTTCTTTAACTACCAATTCTGAGCACTGAGCACAACTCTTAGGAGATATTGTGAATTGCTAGCACAAAAGCTGGAATTTCAGCTTGGATCATGGACTGGGAAGACATTAGAGCTAAACCCACCCTACTTAAATATCTAGCAGAACTATATCTGAGCTAAGATTCAGTGTAACATGAACAAGAAATTATTTTTTGTTGGTATAAGTGCTAAGCTTTTGAGCCCATTTGTTACTATAGCAAAGTTGATTAAAACAAATCTTAGTATCTCAAAGATACGTACTCCTATAACGATTGAAAATCTGTGTCTTGACTTTGAGGCCAAGAGACAAGTTTTAAAGATACTATTATCAGAGGCTGGAACAATGATGACCCATGATATGCAATGGCAAAATATTTAGCAAACTGTCACCTTTAATAACTTGGAAAGCAGATAATAGATCTACCAAAGAATGGCTTTGGAAGAAGGGGTTTCACAACAGAATATTACTAACGTTACCTTTTCCTCTGAATTGTCATATGAGCCCAGAGAAGAATGGGCTGCTTTGGAAGCAGAGAAGAGACAGAAATTACAGTAACCAGATTCTAGGGACTACAGGATAGGAAAACATAATTTTTTTTTTAATTAGTAGAAAATAAATGCTTTGAGCAACAAAATCTCAGATTAAGACACATGACCAAATAAAGGACATTGCCATTCATATCCTTTGTTAAAAGCTATGAATGGTTTAAGATGACTCCTAGAAAGCTATGCCAGTTGGACAAAATGACTTAGAAGAAAGAGATGCCAACAGTTTCCTTGAAGCTGGGTAGCTCACATTATTTATAAGTAAGTCTGGAGAGAAAGGCACATTTCCAAATAACAGAGGTGTAGCTATTTGCATATGTTGCTGATTAAAATCAATTCGTTGAAAAAACAGTCATGTTTTTCAGAGTTATAATGCCAAAAGTTCCAATAGCCTGGATTAAAATAGACTGTAACTGTTAAAATATAAAACAATTTTTGGGTTTCCAGCTTTCAAGAAGAAAGGAGCAGGCTTAGCAAGCTGCTCAGCCCTCAAAGATGCATATTATTCAATACCCTTTTGAGATGTGGCCAAGGAGGAAAACAAAAAATAACTCTTCTGGAGAGAAGAGCTTGGCACCATGGAATACCACAGACTGGGCAAAATAAAGGCCTAATCAAGTAACATTTCTTATCCTCTTTCCAATGGGAGTGGTTTTCACAGGAATTGTTCACTATCCCATGATCCTGTATTTGAGGGCAGTGCCTTTTTATGTGTTAGATCCCTAGATCTTCACTCAATGGAGACACTATCATGACACCCTAGGTATTGACCTTGAATCTGATATTAGGATTTCTTCACTAGGGTAGGGAGTGAATATATTTTGATTGCAGAAAGAAAGAAACTTATTTTTTCATTAAGATAGCAGACAGTAGTATATTTCCATGGAACACATCTCAATCCATGGACCTTGAGATTGGGCATAGACTAGACAATGTGCCAGTTCTGGGGAGAAGCTTTGAGTTTACAAATGAGTTTCCAACAGCTATCTTGTTTTTCACCCTACCCTTAGGAATAAGAATAGATTGGTCCCCACAGCAGTTCCTTCAAACTGGGTCTTGGAATGATAAAACACATGAAGCAAGCTGCAGGGCAGAACAACACTGGGGCAGAGCAGTATCTGACTCACATCTACATGTAATGTGAAAAGGAAATACATTTTTGTGAGTGTAAGACACTGAGATTCGTGGTGGTATGTTACTGCAGCAAAAATGACTGAAAGAAATACTTAGTTCATTAATTTTCACATCTTTTTTCCTAATAAAAGAAATTAGAGTTACAACAAGACTACAAATTAGTCTGCTTTCACACTGCTATAAGGAACTGCCTGAGACTGGGTGATTTATAAAGAAAAGAGATTTAATTGACTCACAGTTCAGCATGGCTGGGAGGCTTCAGGGAATTTACAATCATGGCAGAAGATGAAGGGGAAGCAAGGCATGTCTTACATGGCAGCAGGAGAGACAGAAAGCAAAGGGAAAAGTGTCACTTTTAAACAGTTAGATCTCATGAGAACTCACTCACTATCACGATAACAGCATAGGGGAGACCACCCCCATGATCCCATCACCTCCCACCAGGTCTCTCCCTTCACATGTGGGAATTACAATTCGACATGAGATTTGGGTGGGGACACAGAGCCAAACCATATCATAACATTTTATCTGAGTACTGCATTAATTGTATTCCACAAGGCTAATAGGTAATATGTCCATAACCATTCAGTTCTAAATATTTACTAATTCCCATTTTCACTTTTTGTCCCATGTCCAATTTAAAGTGAGTTTCATAATATTCAAATATCTGACACAGTTCTATATGTATTCTATTAATTTTGAATTTGATTGCAGTTTACTAAGAAAGTTGTCCCATGTAGACTAACCCTTTGAAATTTTTTTAAGCTTTTATCAGGACTCAATAGGCATCAATTTCAACAAACGTCCTAAGTGCAGCAGAAAGAACTTTCAGTTTTCAGTTTTTACATGTAGTATTGAACGTATTTCTATTAGATCAAATGCAGTAATTGTGACATTCATATCTTTTGTAGCCTTACTTTTGTACTTCCCTCTTGATCAATCATTACTGAACTTTATAATTTACTCTATAGTGAGTAATTTATCTGTTTCACATTGTAGTTGTACAATATCTTAAATTTGTTTTGAGACTCTGTTATTTATAACACATTAGCTTTGAATGTTAATATCTCCCTGGAGAGCTACAAACATAGCAAATGCAGGACAAATACACAGTACAAAATTGATGATAGAAATCATTAAAATATATTAGCTATTTTTAAAAATGCTCAAGCTAAATACAAAGATGGTCGATCTGCATTAAAAAAACTTCCAGCATATACTGTAAAGGTGAGAACTCTCAAACAAAAGGATCTAGGAAATTTTGGAAGGGAATTTTGGGATTCCCTTCTGTCTGCCTAAAGAACATCCTGTAGAACATTGCAGGTCCATTAGGCAAACTTAGTTTTTATTTGTTAAAATGTTTTTTTCACCCTTATTCTGGAAATATCAGTTGACTGAATGCAGAATGCTTGACTTATAGTTTTATATTTTTTCTTTTTTCAATTTTTAATCTGTTCTCTATAATCTAATCTTGGAAATGAGATAGTTTTCTATTTTTCTTACAACTTATTGAAGACGCTTTTAACTGCCTTTTGCCTGTCACTATTGTTCTTGAGAAGGTAGCTATCAATCTAGTATTACTTCGGAGAGATTCTGTCTTCTCTCTAGAGGCTTTTAGAATTTTGTTATTTGGTGTTAGGCAGTTTGTGATGTACCAGAGTCTCTTTAATTTTTAAAAAATTTCAGTTATTATCACTTCTATTTCCAATTGTTCTTGTCGGTTCTTTTTCAGATCAGCTTCTTAAACTAGTCTCTTCTGCTTCACTCATATTTTTTAATCTTTTCTTTAAACATTTTGAGCATATCAGGAGCTCAGCTGAGCTAGAAGACAAAGTTAAACTGTTAGGTGTCTGAGTAGCCAATTATATTAGTCCATCTTCACATTGCTATAAAGAAATGCCTGAAGTAATTTATTAAACAGAAGTTTAATTGACTCATAGTTCTGCAGTCTGTACAGAAAGCATGGCAGCATCTGCTTCTGGGGAGGTCTCAGGGAGTTTTACTCATGGCAGAAGGCAAAGCTGGAGCAGGCATTTTCACATGGCCAAAGCAGGAGGAAGAGAGAGAGTGGGGAGGTGCCACACACTTTCAAGCAACCAGATCTCGTAAGAACTCACTCACTGGATACTACTAAGAGGAGACAGTGCTAAACCATTCATGAGAACTCTGCCCCCATGATCCAATCACCACCATGCCCCTCTTTGAACACTGGGAATTATCAAAATGAAGGAATCAAGGCTTTAACATTTACTGCAATGGTATAAGCAAGACTCTAAACTGAAGGAAGCTCTGACTCTCCCTTTTCTATTTTCCCCATGGTATGGTGCATGGTTTGAGGGTCAGGCAGATCAGCACTGTTGAGGAATCCTGGAATAAAAGGTTCCAGCAGCTTTATGAACTCTGAGGTCAGAGGAGAAAGTGGGGAGAAGGGCTAGAAGTGAAAAAATACTGGAAACTAGAATCCAGTATCAACATTTCTCCTCTGTATTAGTCAGGGTTCTCTAGAGAGACAGAACTAATAGGATAGATGCATATATCAAAGGGAGTTTATTAAGGAGAATTGACTCACATGATCACAAGGCGAAGTTCCATAATAGACCATCAGCAAGCTGAGGAGCAAGGAAGCCAGTAGGGTCTCAGTCCGAGTCCCAAAATGTCAAAAGTAGGGAAGCCAACAGTGCAGCCTTCAGTCTGTGGCCGAAAGCTCAAGAGTCCCTGGCAAACCACTGGTGTAAGTCCAAGAGTCCAAAAGCTGAAGAACTCAGAGTCTGATACTGGAGGGCAGGAAGCATCCAGCATGAGAGAAAGATGAAGACTGGAATACTCAGACAGCCAACTCATTCCAACTTCTTCCCTCCCACCTGCTTTTTCTAGCTGGTCTGGCAGCCGATTGGATAGTGCCCATCAAGATTGAGGGTGGATCTGCTTTTCCCAGTCCACTGACTCATATACTAATCTCTTCTGGCAATACCATCACAGACACACCCAGGAATAATGTTTTGCATCCTTCAATCCAATCAGGTTGACACTTAATATTAACCATCATACCTCCATCTCCACAAAAGAGGTCTCAACAGAGATGCCTGAAGAAAACTCCTGCCCAAGGTCTCAAATAAAGAAATCTAGGTTAAGGCACCTGCGCTAGGTATGTAAACATGTAAAAGAACATAACCAGCCAAGAGGGCCTGAAACATTTTATTGCTACTCCCTTAAGAGGCTTCAACGCACTGCCTGTGCACCCAGTCTGGTGTGGGGAAGTCAACTTTTCCCTACAATGCCTGGTCAGACAGTAGACTTTGTAATTGTCTCTAGTAAGGCCTGAAAAATCACACATAGGTTTTTAACTGGGAGCCAGACTCCCTAAAAATTAATGATTTTATAATTTTTCTGATAATTTCAATGTCTGAAAATGTTTGCTGGTCTGATTCTGCTCTCAGTTGTTTCAGCTGGTTCTTATTCATGGTGTCTTGTTTCCTTGTGCCTTTTCTGGACTCATACTTCTTAGAATTTCATTTGAGGCCTGGAGTGAAGTTGTTCCAATATGCAAGACTTGTTTTTGCTTCAGCCAAAAACGTGGAGGGCTCCCAACCTTGGACCACTTTAAAATGAACTCTTAGTTTGAGATTTTTGGTAGAGACAACTTAATTACTGTGACTTCAAGACATAAACAATGTGAGGGGTTACCTTGTGATTATAAGTTGTGGGAGAATATTTTTTTCCTCTACTCCACTCTAACCTTTGAGAAAAGCAATTTTCTCACATTCTTCTTGTGGGAAAAAGGGAAGGGAGGAGGAATTTATTTCTATTTCTTCTGGATGGAATGGCATTTTGGAATTCTAGATGTATGTGATAGGAATAAGGGAAAAAATTTTCTGTTCATTTCCCAACTCTGGACTGGCCTGAGGCTTGTTATTCTGTTCCCTACTCTCCATCTAATCTTAAATTTTAAATGCACGTAGTTTTTGAAATGTTCTCAGGGGAAATATCAGCTTTGTCTACTTTTCTTTTTGTTTTCCTGATTTTATTAACTGTTAACTTATCATACACTTATTTATTTGTAAACTATATTCAGTGTTTCTGATTCTGTTCAGTGGATGGTCTATGGGACACATAGTCCACCATTCAACATAAACAGAAGTCTTAGTCAGTCTCTTTGGGTATTATGCTGGTATCTGCTGCTGGTGACTGAGGATCTTATAGTTCACATGTGTACTCTGAAACTCCCTTATTCCAACCCTAAACTTGTGGATGTCTACCAGGTCTCTTTTTACTTCATGGATCATATAAAGACTTCTGTAGCTCACACATTAAATGTGGGAAAACAACAATACTCTCTCACAGTTTCTCTGTTAACTATATCTACTCATCTGCTGTTGACTTAAATGGTCCAGGATCCCCTAAGAAAAATTCTTCAAATTGGAATCAAGACACAAACTATTCATGGCTTCCCTCTTAGTTTGGCTTCCCTCTTATTCTATTTCAATTTGCTATGATCAGGCTAACCCTTCTCCTAGATCCTGCCACTTATAAATTGACGCAATAGGCTGAAGAACAAAGTGCTGAGAGTCTGGAAAACGTGATGGAGTTCGTGGAGAAGGCATCTACATCTTTATTTTATTTCTGTACATCTCTCCCCCCTACTTTCTCTCTCTCTCCCCCTTCTCTCTCTCTCTTTCATCCCCTCTCTCTCTTTCATTCCCCTTCTCTTTCTCATTCTCTCTATTCCTTAAGGAAGGAAGGAGAAAGAAGAGGGGAAGGAGGAGGAAGAAGAAAGTCTAACATGAAATCCAAAACCAAACAAGGACTTGTTGATTCTAAATTGCATTCTGTCCTCCTTTTGAAAAGAAGAAAAAAAAGGAATAATCTAGAACCGAAATGCTTTGCTTTCGTATCTCAGAAATAATATCCTAGTTTACTCAATATTTACATGTTTTATTTATATACTATATTATAATTGCCTGTCTCTTGTCTTGAAGGCAATAATTATAACTTATTTATACCTGCATCCTCAGAATTGCACAATGCCTGATTATACATAGTAGGGACCCAATAAATGTTTATTAAATAAATAAATTCACTGAAAGGCTACTTTGTAGTTTTAAGGAACTATGGTGAAAGGGTGCAGAGAGATAGGAATGTGGATGATGTGAGTGAAAAATAGTTTGGGAGGGCAAGGAGGAAGGCAGCAGAAAACATGAGCTAAATAGATATTGAAGTGCAAGCTTGAGTCATCTGAAACTAGACAGCTGTCCAGGATGCATCTTTAAGAATGTGTCTATTTTCTTTTCTAACCAAAAGATCCCAATCTGATGAGAAAAAGTGAAAATTTAAAAAATTAGGAGATTTTCATTTGAAATATAAATTTCACATCAAGCATAAACAAGCTGCTGGTACAGAGATCAAAATCAAGTGGCCATACAAAAACAAAATTTGCTCCATTTGCGTCCTCAATGTGATTGCCTAATGTGCATCACTTAGTTACATTTTCCCATGTGAGCCTGAAAAATTTATAAATTTATGTCTGGAACAAACATGCAGAAAACCCTCTGCCAAGAGAGGGTATTAGTAATAATAAATTTCTTTGAAACATTTGCTCATTTAAACTAGGAGTGGATTTGGGTGGGGGAAGACTGGTGAGAGTAACCATTGGCTCATGTAGAGTACACATGCGAATCAGAACAGATTAGAAAGCTGGCGGTGTTCCCACAGCCTCTCCATCATTGATCGTGTGTCTCACCCCTTTCCCACCCTCCGACTGAGATGCTCCCAGTCAGGTTACCCTAATTGGAATGTGTATAACATCAGGAATGCAATTATGATTACTAATGATGCGTCAGTTTCTAAGGGAATGAACAGTTGGAGTCTTAACAATATTTGCACCTGCCAATTCTGTAAGATTTCCTCTAGATGATTACACAATTTTTCTTTCATTCCAGTCAAGATAACATTATTCAGGTCCTGTTAATCAGACAATAACCAGTCATAGACAATCAGCTGTTAACAATTTCTTAACTTCTTCCAGTTCTGATATCATGAAAGAGGAAATGAGAAATTTAACTTTTATAATCCCGTAGGATTCCAAGGGTCAGCTTCCTGATGGTTTTTCAAGTTCCCTCTTTCATTAAGAGAAAAGATTATATTAGACATAAGTAAAATCCAGGTATTATCTGAGTGTTTTTAGATACAGCCCATGATTCTCTGATATTTTCACCCAATGTCATAACAGGCATTAAGAGCTTTCCTTTTCTTACGTCACTCTAGAAAACTCCAGTGGCAACCTTAGGCACTCTTCCTCTAATGTAGAGAAAATGTCAAAAATCATTTCCAAAAGTGAGCAATTTACTCAATTCTTTATGATGGCACGGGTTAAATTATTCAACTGGATAAAATAAATTACAATTAAAAATGCTCTTGAAATAAGAAAAAATAACATCTGTGTTAATTCTGACATTTTTAAAATCACTTTTAAAGAATTACTACATTCATTTATTTATTTGCTTGAGACATTTACTGAATGCCCATTAGGTAAAAGCTACTATAATGGAAAAATATCACTGTATGTCTTTTATAAATGCACTAGTGTAATGTTTTATGTCCTGACCAGGTGCGGTGGCTCACACCTATAATCCCAGCACTTTGGGAGGTTGAGGCAGGCAGATCACTTGAGGTCAAGAATTCAAGACTAGCCTAGCCAACACGGCAAAACCTCGTCTCTACTAAAAATACAAAAATTAGCTGGACGTGGAGGCAGGCACCTGTAATTCCAGTTGCTTGAGAGGCTGAGTCAGGAGAATCGCTTAAACCCAGGAGGCAGAGGTTGCAGTGAGTCAAGATCACACCTTGAACTCCAGCCTGGATGACAGAGTGAGAGTCTGGCTCAAAAAAAAAGTGTTTTATGTCCTAAAAACTATTGACAGAATAGTCATTAAATTATTTGATTTGTTAACTCTGTACTCCAGACACGACATATCGTTGGTAATGATCTGTATTCTTCATAAAAATTTTTTCTAATGGAAATATAATGTGAGCCACACATTTAACTTAAAATATTCAAGTAGTAATATTTTTTAAAAGAAAAAGAAACAACTGAAGTTAATTTAATGTTTCATTTAATTTGATATATTTCAAATATCATTGAAACATGTAATCAATATAAAAATATTAATGACATTTTTTATAATCTTTTGTTGTACTAAGTCTGAAATTTAGTGTGTGTGATGGTTAATATTGAGTGTCAACTTGAACGGATTGAAGAAAGCAAAGTGTTGGTCCTGGGTGTGTCTGTGAGGGTGTTGCCAAAGGAGATTAACATTTGAGTCAGGGGACTGGTAGAGGCAGACCCACCCTCAGTCTGGCTGGGCACCACCTAATCAGCTGCCAGTGTGGCTAAAATAAAGCAAGCAGGAGAAGGTGGAAGAGCAGACTTGCTGAGTCTTGCCGGCCTTCATCTCTCTCCTATGCTGGATGCTTCTTGCCCTCAAACATCGGACTCCAAATTCTTCAGCTTTTTGACTCTTGGCCTTACACTGGTGGTTTGCCACAAACTAAAGGCTGCACTGTTGGCTTCCTTACTTATGAAGTTTTGGGACTTGGACTGAAGTACTACTGGCTTCCTTGCCCCTCAGTTTGCTGACAGCCTATCATGGAACTTCACCTTGTGATCGTGTGAGTTAATTCTTCTTAATAAACGTCCTTTGATATGTACATCTATCCTATTAGTTCTGCCCCTCTAGAGACTCCTGACTAATAAAGTGTGTATTTTACACTTAGAGCACATCACAATTCATACTAGCCACATTTTGAGTATTCAGTAGCCAGATGTAGCTAGTGGCTAGCATATTAGACAGCTCAGGTTTAAAACATGGATGAGTTGGTAAAATTTATATTGTTTATAACACAAGTAGGAAGAAAATATAGTGTTCAGAACAACAGTTTTTGAGAGTCAGGAAGGTTTATGCATTAACTGTCTAAAGAAACTTGAGAACAACAACAACAACAAAAGTAAAGGCTGTGTATAAATATCAAGTCCAGCTTCACAAATAAACATAGATCCCTTTAAGAAACTGTCTGAAACATTTACACAGGATTACTTTTGTTTATAATTTGTGTCAATATATTTTAGATTGCCTTGTTTACAGGGTGGAGAGTTCTTAATATAATAAGCCATCACAATAACAAATGCAGTGACTTTTTGGCCTTGCAGAGAGGAAATCCTATACTATAAGGGGCTGCAGGACCTCAGGGTGTGGCCCTGTTATTCTGCAGAACATGCCAGTTAAAATAGCCAAGGCTTAATTCAAAGCCAAAATAAAAACAGTGACTGCCTGGGTTGAACTTTGTGTGCTTAGAGGAGGAAGTCGAGAATAGAGAATATATTTCATCAAATCACAAACTACATTTTTAAAATTTTATTTTATTTAAGATTCGGGGGTACATATGAATGTTTGTTACATGGTATTGCATACTGGTAGGGATTAGACTTCCAGTGTACCAGTTACCCAAATATTGAACATGGTAACCAATAGGTAATTTTGCAATCCTCACTCCCTTCCCACCAACCCCCTTTTGGAGTCCTCAGTCTATTATTTCCATCTTTATGTTCGGATGTTCCCATTGACAAACTATGTCTATTAAGTACCCAACATATTCAGCTCACATTTCTTTCCCTCTAGGACTTGTAGTTCCATAAACGAGTTACTTAAACCAGTATCTAATCCACAACTAATCAAAGTATTTCAGAATACTGTCCATTATTCTTTTTTTCCTTAGGGAGAGTTCAAGGCTCAGAATAAATCAAGTCCCTTTGTGGTAAGGAGCACATCAGCTTCTAACGAATGCAGAATTACTGGGAAAGGAGTAATATACAGAGGTGAGAGAAGTGTAACCCTCTGTTCTCTGTGCTGTGAATTTTTAAGCAAAGTCAGACAAATAGCGAAAGATATCAGAAAGTACTGGAATGTAAGACAGAGTGGTAGGACCCAGGGACATTGATTTATGTGAACCAGTGACAAGGAGGATTTAAATTAAAATTGTTTGGGTCTTGAATCAATCATCCCAGCCTACCCTTGGGCATTCTTATTCATACCTTACAATCTACCTGAGACAGTACTTTTCATGCTCAAAATACTTTCATCATTAGCTTATTATTATTATATGTTTAATATATTAAATATAATATTTGTTATTTAATCTTATTAAAAGAAAAATAAAACTCATGCCCAAAGTACATTTTGATATTTTGAAACACAACCTAAAAATCTATTTTCCAGTCATCTTCCTGGAGCTAGCTGGATCATAGATTCAAGAATGGCTCTTAGAGGTCAAAGGTTTCAAACCATTCTCATTTTGTGAGAATAGCAAGTCATAGTCCATAATGGGATCTTGATACAACATTGCTAAATTCTACTGCATCCTGAGTAGAATGTGAGATAATTGCCAGTATCATCCGTATGGAATCTTAACTGAATGCCAAACCCCAGAGGTTGTATGCTGAGCAGGTAGAAGATAAATGTCATTACCTCATGTGTGCAGTAGCCTCCCAGGTTTCTATGAGACATTAGTAGTGTTTGACTTGTTGTCATTAAAGACAAAAAAACAAGAAAGAAAACTTTATACAGTATGTGGTAGTTTTCCAGGCTCCACGCAGCATGCAGGTTGCAAAGTGAGTCCAGCCTTACACCTACCCCATTGCCCTCTCACTAATTATTCATCAAGCTTATTTCCCAATCTGACTCCTCATTTCCATAACCTATTTTCCTCTTCACCTTTCTACCTCTCTGCTCCAGTTTTTAATTTTTTTCCTTTCTTATTCTCTAATGCAAAAGTACATTTTGTCCCTAGATAGCACATTTTATATATTCAGGTTAATATTATTAGACTAAAACATTCCTCTTTACTATCATTGATCCCTAAAGCAATCCTGAAATGGCAACCCATTTAAAGCAGAACTCCAGTCTAGATGCAAAGGCAAGAATCCCCCAGCTACAAAAGGGGTACACTTTTCATTGTATTTTCAATTCATGTTATTCATCTTAGAAGCTATAGAGCCTCTTAAGAGCCTTTAACTGTATTTATAGCGTCAGAGAACATTTAACCAAAAAGGCAATCTCTTCCTTTACATTTATGTTAAATTAAGTACTCGGTGAAAGTAACAGCGCTGGACACGGAATCATGTTCTCAGGTGCACGTTTCTAGCTTGATATTGGCTGTGGGCTCACAAGCAATTTATTCAATTTTTAAAGCCTTGGTTCCCTCATCTGTAAAACGGGAATCGTAAAGTGCCTACGTTAGTATCACTGGGTGAGTAAATGACACAATACACAGTTCCTTGCACATAAGGAAGACTCAAGAAATTAGTCACATTATTATTACCATTATTATTATCATTAATAATACATTAGCATTTACATAATGAAAGATTCACCAGCTAAAAAATAAATCTCCATGCGGTTGGTTCAGTGTCCAAAATACAGACTGGAAAAGAGAATCAGAAGGCAGGTGCTGGTTTATGAAACTACAAATCCCAGAGAATAACAAAGTGTGATGAATATGTTAGGTGGTTAATAAACGTAGTTTATGATTTGATTAAATACGTGCCCCATTCTCAGGGACTCGGAGAAGAAATTCTATTTTGATTATCCCAGTTTGAATAGGAAACACAAGATAAATGCTTGATTCTTTCCTTTTATTTACCAGTTTAGCACATCGAATGTGATTGATAAGTTCCATAGATCTATCTTAATTTATAGGCGTCTTCATTTTATTCTCTTGATACCTATTTGTCAGAAAGACCAAATCATTAGATCTTTTGAGATCTTTAAAGTTTCCCTCAGTCGGGATTTTTCTAATTGCATCCCTGTGGTGTCATTAGGAGGTTCCCATGTTCTCTATTTTTTTCTGTCAGCTGTTAAATCTAAGGCATGATCCGATTCAGATTTGATATTTTTTTGCAAGACTACCTTAGAGATGATGCACTGTTCCATCAGAAGCCACGTTGTCTCTCTTTTATTTTATAAGCATCAATTGATGCCATGATCTTGAGCCCTAATGGGGATCATTGGGGCTGGGGAAGAATGATAAAAATATTGCAATTCTATCATTTCTTCACTTATTTCTTAGAACATTTCTGTAATGAGAAACTTTCCCTTGCCTGCCATTTGGTTACTTAATGGTACAATATAGGAAACATAGGGTAAATACTTAATTCTTCTCCCTATCTTTTACATTTTAAAAATAATAAATTGGTTCTCCAGCATTCTGAAGCTAGTACAATTTGTTGATGGTAAGTTTTCTTTTTTTTTTTTTTTGTGATAAGTATTATTATGAACCCATTGATTTAAACTTATTTAGTATTAAAGTCATTGCAGTTTGCATCTTTATTGATAATCAGATTGTTCGATCTTTTTATAAAGTTGCATTTATTGTAATATATGGATACAGGTCCAGTTACTGAAAGAATAATCAGACAAAAATCAGTAGATATAAAGAAACTGTAAAAATGATGACTAACAGAGTTTATATAGTCTTATATATAAAACACTGCTCAAACAACCATAGAATATATGTTTTTGTTGTATAATTGGAATTGTTTTATCTTTTGCCAATGGATCTTCTTTTGGTTGATTCTTGAATCTTTTTAACACTATCTTAATAGTGTTTAATAGCCTCCTTGGTAAAATGTTTCAAACTCATCTTGTACATTTCCTGTGCCAGGAATTTTGGTTTGCTTTAGTGGGAAATACTATTTCAGAATAAAAATCTGAGTGTTAGAGGGCTTACTCCTCTTTGGTTAACCATCGTTTCTAGACCTTTGCATTAGACTAAACTAGGAATTTTTTTTAAGATAAATCACATCAAAATCCCTACTACATCTTCCCATTTAAATTCAAGACTATAGGTTTTTTACTTTACCTCTTCTATATTATTTCTGTGTCTCCTTTCTCCTATTCTGAGGATGACAATCCTGGCTCTCAAGGACACAGGGATAATTGAATTAAGCCATCACATAGCTACTCATTGGTCTGTTTCCAGATTATCACACAATAGTGTTAGAATAAAACACCTACACTGTGACCTACAATATTATTACAGTCACATTACTGGGTTTTGAAACCATTTAGAATACTTCTTCACCATGTGGCTATACCACAAACTGAACATACATTTGTGGGTATTTTTAATTGATAGAGATATTTCAATTGAATTGAGTTTTTAATTTTGTGTAATATTTATGTGGTTTTAAAATCAAATTTATCTATCCAGCATATTTAAAGAAATCTAGCTTTCATCCCTATTCCCTCTACCCTATTCTTTCCACTTTCTAGAAGTAATCATTTTTCTAATGTTATGGGTGTTTCTCTTTATTGTTTTATTTTACATAGCATACTAAGATAAATGTAGCACATTTTCCTCACCTTACTTTTCTCACTTCATAATACATATATACTTATCCAAAAATTTATGTCACTTCGTGGGCATAAATTTATGGTAGTATAGGGAGATTTTCCTCATTTTTTATAGCTATATAAAACCCCCACTAGCTGGTTGTGACATGGTCTGCTCAATCGGTTCCATATTGATTTACACTTAGGGCGGTTCCAGTCTTTTGCTAGAATAAAACATCCTTCAATAAAGATCTTGGGCAAATGACTTTTTCAATTTATGCTAGTGTAACTTTGGAATTGATTCCTGGAAGTGAAATTGCTAGATCAAAGGGTAAAATGCATATGTAATTTGTTAGATACAGTCATGCGTCACAATGGCAGGGATATATTCTAAGAAATGTGCCATTAGGTGATTTTCTCATTGTATGAATGTCAGAGTGCAAGTATACAAACACAGATGGTATAGTCTACTACTTACTTAGGCTATATAGTATAGCCTTTTCCTCCTTGGCCTCATAACTGTACATCATATTACTATACTAAATACTGTGGGTAATTGTAACACAATGGCAAGTATTTGTGTATCTAAACATAGGACAGGTACAGTAAAAATACAGTATAAAAGATTTAAAAATGGTACACCTGTATACAGCACTTACCAAGCATGGAGCCTGCAGGATTGAAAGTTGCTCTGAGTGAGTCACTAAGTGAGTGGTGAGTGAATGCAAAGGCCTAAGACATTACTGTATACACTACTGTAGACTTTAAAAACATTGTACACTTAGGGTACACAAAATTTATGTCTAAATATTAAGTAATTGAGCTACAATGTTATCACAGCTATGATGTCACCAGGCAATAGGAATTTTTCAGCTCCATTGTAATCTTATGGGACCACTGTCATATAGGCAGTTTGTTGTTGATCAAAATGTCATTATGGGGTACATTACTGTATCTTCAAACTTTCTTCCATAGGCATTGTATCATTTTGTATTCACATTGGCAGTGTATGACAGTACCTACTTTCCCACAGCCATGCTAATAGAGCCTATTGGCAAACTTTTGGATTTTTGCCCATTAAATAGGTGAGAAATTGTATCTTGGTTAGTTTTTATTTGCGTTTCTCTTACTATGAGCCGGTTTGATATTTATTCCATAGGTTTAAATGCAATATACATTGCATATTTTTGAAGCATCCATTTATCTAGCTCGTTTTTGTTGGTCTTTTCTTTCTCTAGTTATTTAAGTATCAGAAATGTTTGTGAGATTAACTGCAAATGTTTTCTTCAGTTATCATTTGTCTTGATTTGCAAAAAATTTATCTATGTGTTTATGTGTGTATATGTATATATGTGTGTGTGTATATGTGTGTATATATTTACATACACACAGAGATAGACATATATACACACACATATATATACATACCTATATATACACATATATACATATATAATTTACCTTTCTTGCTTTTGGATTTACAGTCTTAGTTACAAAAGTCTTACCCACTTCTATTTATAGAGAAATTCACCCTCATTTCCTCTTGTTTTTGTATAGTTTTATATTTTTACATTTAAATCTCTTATACTTGTACAAGTTATCTTGGTATATGGTTTGAGGAATGAATCCAGTTTTATCTTTTTCTATAAACTGATTATTTGGACATCACTTATCTTACAAGTTCACCTTTCTTTTATCATTTGAGATGTCATCTGTGATATACAAAATAATGGCCTTCCAGAGGTTTATGCCCTAATTTATGGAACCTATGAATATGTTTACATGGCAAGTGAAAATTAAAGGTGCAAATGGAATAAAATTTGTTAATCAGCTGACATTAAGGATTATCCAGGTGGGCTCAATGTAATCATAGGCTCCTTTGAAATTAAAGAGGGAGACAGAGGAGGAGGTCAGGTTCAAGGAAGAGTTGAAGATGCTGCTGTCTTTGAAGCATCTTTGAAGGAAGGGACCATGAGCCATAAGATGCAGGAGGCCTATAGAAACTATGAAAAGTAAGAAAATAGATTCTCCCTTAGAAATTCTAGAAAAAATGTAGCACTCCAGACACCTTGATTTTCATCCACTGAAGACTGTTGCAGAGTTCTGACCTGCAGCACTGTAAGACTGATAAATCTGTGCTGCTTTGAGTCACTCCATTTGTGGTAATTTGTTATGGCAACCATAGGAAACTAATATGTCATCTTTATTCTAAACTAAATTGAGGAATTAATTTGGATTTATTTCTGATTTTCTATCCTATCCCACCAGTCAGCCTGCTTTTCCACATGCCATTTAAGATACTGTTTTAATTATAGAAATTTTATTATAGATTTTAACATCTGCTGGCGATGCCATCCTCCCCCTTTTCTCTCTGGAGTTTTCCTGGCTATTCACATTTGTATATTATTCCAGATGAAGTTTACAATCCATTTGCCTGACTCCAGGAAAAAAAAAAAGGAAGAAGAACTTGATGGGATTCTTAGGAACCAATATTTTTGGGAAAAGTTCATGTCTGCTTTAGGCTAGAGGCTCAGTGACCCTAAAAGTGATTCACATAAGGAGACAAGAGTACCTAGTATAATAGGCCATAGCCATAGAAATGAGAAAACAATTACTTGACAGTCATATGCAAGCAAATATCATTTTTATTATCAAAACTTTTTAAATGTTAAGTGAACCAATCACACTTAAGAAAAAAAATAATTGGCCCACACAATTAAAATTCCCAAATGAGCCGGACATGGTGGCTCACACCTGTAATCCCAGCACTTTGGGAGGCCGAGGCGGGCAGATCACCTGAGGTCAGGAGTTCAAGACCAGCCTGACCAACATGGAGAAACCCCATTTCTACTAAAAATACAAAATTATCCAGGTGTGGTGGTGCATGCCTGTAATCCCAGCTACTCAGGACGTTAAGGCAGGAGAATCACTTGAACCCAGGAGACAGAGGTTACAGTGAGCCGAGATCGTGCCATTACACTACAACCTGGGCAACAAGAGTGAAACTCTATCTCAAAATAAATAAATAAATAAATAAATTCCAAATGAAGTTGGTTGCAGATACTCAAATGACATCAGAAACAGGTCTCCATCTCTGGTCCCTTTGGTCCACACAGTTGTCTTCCTACTCAAATGCCCTCTCCATGAACTGGGGCCCTGTAACTACAGACATGCACTTGACCAACTTAGCAACTCCTGAGGAAAGAGATCCTCTTCCTCAGTAGTTCTTGTAAAAGTTAAAAAATTAAATCTCATTAGTATAGCTTTCTTCACGTACTAACGCCTCAGCCAATCACTATGGCCAAAATAATAAAATAATCTGATTGAATAGTTCTGGGTCATGAACCCATTCTTGAAGGTGTGAATGGAGTCAACACTTCCTAACTCCAGAGGTAAGAGTCAGGGGAGAGGGATTCCCCAGAAGAAAAAGCCAGAACACTGATCAGAAAATGGGTGAATGGATATAGGATAGGTACTAAGCACCATTATGATCACTTTAATTGTCATTGGGTGATGTGGGGGCAGGGGAAAGGAGTAATTAAACTTGCTTAGGAGCTGATCAACTGTCAAAATGTAAAGGACACACAAAATGTTCTGAATTTAGATAGAGATGTAGCCAGTCTTAGCAAACACAGGCTTCAGAGTGTCTGGCATCTGCAGGAGAGCTGGTGCCTTCCCAGCTGTGTGTCCTAAGTCAGCTTGGATAGTCTACTAGATTCACTGGAAAGTTTCAACCTAGTGAAGTTAAAATGGAAAGTAGGGTTGGAAGATTTGAATATGAAGTGTACTCAGGAGAAAAATCTGGCAAGGAAGTACAGAAAGATTTCAGATAGTTATATTTAAGGAGAATCTTAAAGGTTAATAATCTTATTTCCAAGTAAAGAAAAAAGAGTTTTCGGGGGTGGGAAAAAAAGAAGCCATGGCAAAAATGAAAGAACATGGTATTGTTTAGGGAGCACTGGAAATTCCATGCTGCTGCTGCTGCAGAGCTTTTGCATGAAGATGTCAGGACCTAGGGCTAGAAAGCAGAAGGAGGATCTTTCGTGCCAAGTGAATGAGTTTGCACTTGATTCTGGAGCATCATAAGTTGGTTTTGAAAAAGACAGAGTCATAATTAGATTTCGTTCTAGAAGGACAACCACTTTGAAAATGTAAAACTGAATTGGGCAGGAGGAATAAAAGCAGAAGACCCATAAAGAGTCTATTATAGTGGTTCTCAGCGACAGAATGAGAACTTTAAAGAGAGCAACAAGGCCGGGTGCGGTGGCTCACGCCTGTAATCCCAGCACTTTGGGAGGCCGAGGCGGGCGGATCATGTCAGGAGATCGAGACCATACTGGCTAACATGGTGAAACCCCGTCTCTACTAAAAATACAAAAAATTATCCGGGCGTAGTGGCGGGCGCCTGTAGTCCCAGCTACTTGGGAGGCTGAGGCAGGAGAATGGCGTGAACCTGGGAGGCAGAGCTTGCAGTGAGTCGAGATCAGGCCACTGCATTCCAGCCTGGGCGACAGAGCGAGACTCCGTCTCAAAAAAAAAAAAAAAAAAAAAGAAAGAAAGAAAGAAAGAAAAAAGAGAGAGCAACAAGAGTTGTGGAAGAGAAGAGGAGAAAGATTAGGAAATCTTTATTTTCCAAAGAGTTTTCCAAGGAGCACTAGTCTAGTTGGATGTTAGGGTGTTATATTTAAAAAAAAATAAAAATAATTATATAGCCAAATAAATTGCAGACACTTAGTTTACTGCATGGCTTTCCAGAACATATAATATACTAACGTGTAGATGTAGATATCCTGAAATAGTAACTTTGCTGATTTCTTTCATTGTGGATATTATGCTAAACAGGTGAATTTTTTTTTTTTTTTTTACCACTCTTGGATTAGGGAGTAAAAAAAAAGGTGGTAAGATATAAAATGTATGATAAATAATATAAGAAATAATATTAAGATAAATAAGTCGAATAGCATATGTAATTTATATACGTTATTTATTAAATATAAATTAATATTAGATTTGTTAAATATACTATTATTTATTAAATATAAACAAGATACTTAAGTGTGACCTTTTCCACTAAGATGTTTGATGGGACAACCTGTAGCAGGTGTACAAAGGGAGCCTAAAAGCCAGATTGCAATAACTTGAAGTTGTAGATTTTGTAGGGGTATTAAGAACCGTAATATTTTTTTCAGGAAAACTCATCTTTTTTGCCAGACCCCCTTTTATGCTTCAGGCACCAAGGCCCTGATGCCTCACCAAAAGCTAACATTTTTGATAGCATGCACGGCAAAGATTTCTCTTTTTTTAACTTTCATTTTAAGTTCAAGGGTACATGTGCAGGTTTTAAACAGGCAAATTGCAAGTCACAGGGGTTTGATGTACAGATTATTTTGCCACCCAGGGAATAGACATAGTGCCTGATAGGTATTTTTTCTGATGCTGTCACTCCTCCAACCCCCCACCCTCAAGTGGGCCCTCTTGTCTATTGTTTCCCTCTTTGTGTCCATGTGTTCTCATTGTTTAGCTTCCACTTATAAGTGAGAACATGCAGTACTTGATTTTCTGTTTCTGCATTAGTTTGCTTAGGATAATTGTCTCCAGCTCCGTCCATGTTGCTGCAAAAGACATGATCTTATTCTATTTTGTGTCTGCATAGTTTTCCATGGCATATAAGTTCCTTATTTTCTTTATCCAGTCTACCATTGATGGGCATTTAGGTTGGTTCCATGTCTTTGCTATTGTGACTAGTAACAACAGAAATTTTTAAGGAAAGCAATGTGATATGTTACCGCCACCTAGCCTATCATCCCAAATAAGTTGCACTTCCCCAGTGGTAGCCAACATCCAAGTTGGCTCTTCTGCCAATGACCCTTCAAACAACAGCCAGTGAGGAAGAGAAGACTCTTGCAAATAGTCAAAAGAGAGATCTTGGTGCACGACATTGATCTCAATCAAGCTTTGAGAGTTGGCGGCCATGATCTACATCTTTATGGTGAACTCATGAGAGACCCTAAGCCAGACCACCCAGATAAGTTGTTTCTGAATTCTTGACTTTTCAAAACTGTAAGATAACAAATGCTTGTTTAAGTATCCCTCTAAGTTTTCAAATAAGTTTTTACAAAGCAGTAGATAGTTAACACACCATTTAATAATATTTTATTATGTAGGAGATAGTCATACAATATTTCCCTTATTGTAGCCCACTCAGATCTGTACCCTCCAGCAGTGTCTTAGGTCCTGGAACTTGCTCTTGCCAAGGACCATAACACAGATACTCTGCTGTCTCTCTCTTCCTTGGTCTCCCTATAGTATTTAACAGAATTGACAATTTTCTTCAAGAAATATTTTCTTTCCCTGGTCTTCTTGGTATTATACATTCCTGGTGTTTCTTCTAACTCACCGTTGGTCTTTCCCCATCTCCTTTTGAGTAGAGCTGATATCATGGAAATTTCAGCTGACAAGTCTGGAGAGAAAGACAAAAGCCAGGTTATGAAGGATCACTTATATCAGATTGTAAGTTTGGACTTTAGTTCTTCAGCTAGTCTTTAAATATAGGCTCATTCTTGTTCCTGTCCTAAGCACTCGTGTGTCTCTTCTCACCCTTTATCTTCCTTCTGGGGTTATCTCAGCCATTCTCCCTAGAATGCACACTACAAGAGGGCAGAAATTTTTAATCTGTTCTTCTCTGCCAAATCCCCAGTGCCTAGAACAGTGTTTCTCACACAGTAGGCATTCAAAAACTAACTGAATGAATGAGTGGATTCAGTTACCATCTACATGTTGATTAGTCCCAAACCTAACCCCCAGCTTAAAACCCTCACCGAGTTCCAGACCAGTGTATTCTACTTCCCACAATATACTTCCATTTCAATAGTCAATAGAAACCTCTAACCAAACCAGAATTAAACTCATCATCTCCCCGTCCTCATCATCCACTTTTTGTGTTCCCTTTTTCAGTTATTGGCACCATAATCCACCACCCAAACATAAATCTTGGCCATCCTTGACCCTTTCTTCTCCTTCACCTCCTATATCCAATTGATCACCAATCTTGTGATTTGAAAATCTTGGAAGTTGGAAATATTTATTTGATTTTCAAAATTATTTTTCAAACTCTTTTTCTCTTCATTCACATCCTCATCCAGTTAGGTCATCTTTTCCTGGATGCTTACAATAGTCTTTTAACAACTAACCACTTTGTATCCCTCTCATCCATTCTCCATGCTACAGCTAAAGTGATAGTTAAAAATGCAAATCTGACCTTGTTACATGTCTACCTAAAAGCTGTAAATGGCTTTATATCAGTCAGGATAGGATAGGCTAATGCTTCTGTTACAAAGACAAAATCTTAACAATTTAAGACAGAAAGTTTATCTTTCATTCATGTTAGATCAGGGACTTTTTCAGGCAGCTGTCTTTATCATCAATCCAGATTGGGTCAGTTTCATGGCTCTACCATTACAGAGCTTCTATCTTCAATGCTGTGGGACAGAGGAATGCAAAGTCTCTCAAAGATATTCATTATCTTGGTACATGTGTTATTTTCCTATTACTGCGATAACACACTGCCATAGCATAGTGGCTTAGAACAACATGAATTTATTATCTTACATGTCTCTATATCAGAAGTCTCAAATGGATCTCACTGGACTAAAACTCTAGGTGTCAGCTAATCTCTTCTGGAGGCTCTAGGAAACAATCCATTTCCTTGCTTTTTCTGGCTTCTAGAGGCTGCTTACATTCATTGGTTCAAGACCCATCCCTCTGTCTTCAAAGTCAGTAATACGGCACCCTCAAGTCTCTCTCTCTCTCTCTCTCTCTCTCTCTCTCTCTTTCTCTCTCTCTCTCTCCCTCTCTCTAATTCTCTGTCTCTGTCTTTCTGTTTGTTTCCTATGATTCTGTCACCACTTTTCTTTCATGTCAGGATGCTTATAATTACATTGGGTCCATCAGATAATCCAAAATAGGCTCTTCATCTCAAAATACTTAACTTAATCGCATCTGCAAATACTGCAAAGTTACTATACCCATGTCAGGTAACACATTCACAGGTTCTGGAGTTAGGACATAAATATTTCATGGAGAGGGGGTGAACCATTATTTACCACAGTCCATATTGCTACTTACAATCTGTTGGCCAGAATTCAACACTCTTCCCTCTAACTACAAGGGTTCTGGAGAATGTAAATCTTCCATGTGGCCAGGAAGGAGAAGGGTACCAGACACTGGTGAGCATTAGTAATAGCTACTCCAGACTTCCACTGCTCTTAAAGTTGAAACAGTTAGTCTGTCTCAGTAGGTCTTATAGAATCTTGCCCACGCCATCCATCCCACTCTATCCAACTAAACTACTCACAATTCCCCAGATACAATGCGTGTTAACTATTATCCCAAGGTGTTCATACATGCTACTCTCTTCCACCCTGCCTCGAGAACTTTTTTCTTTCATCTAATTGTTATTTTTCCTTCAAGTTTCTGATATAAATTTTTACATATTATTATAAGCACTCGTTTCGCTAAATTGTTTTTGTTTGTTTAAATATAGATTTCTCTTAGTATTTTAAAAGATAAAAATGTCTTCTGATTGTAATAATGGCAACATTTTCATTGTCATAATAACGGATATGTCATAATGGAAAAATAATTCCGAAGCAACACGACTCCAGTATCTCAAGATGAGTTGTTTCACTAATGCTAACCAAGTTCCCTCATCAATAATAACTTGAATTATTCCATGTTAGAACAGGATGCCAGGCAAACTAGAGAGATCTCCTTCACCTCAAGTGATTAAATAGAGGCTAGATCTCTCATTTCTATTAGTCTAATTTAGTCCTTCTATCAAACTTCTAGTCACTGAGATTCAAAATACTGGTTAAGTATTCCCACTCCTGTATGCCCCTGCCAATAATGAGTTAAAGATTTTTGCCATCTCTTCCTTTGCAAACTGAGGGCCTCTGCTCTAGCTGAGGTCCTATTACCTATTAATCCACTCCCCCACTCCCCTCCCTGCATCTCATCACCTTTCACTATTCTTTCCCCAATCTCCTTTGCATACAGATCTTTTATTAGCTCTATTACCTTTATTCAGGTCAACATTTGAAGCCATGCATGCTCTTCTTCAGCTGAATTCTGCAGATTTGGCAATGACAAGATCTATCTAGCTTTGCACGTTTTCCTACATATGTTATTCATTGGCCATTACCTGCCCCTACCACCACTACCAATCCACTTCAAATGTAATACACTAAGTATAAACACAGTGTTTATTTTGTAAATGAAACATCAAGTTAACAACCTTTAGCAACCCCTCGCAACCCTTCACCAGATTTCTACCCTAGACCCTTCTTTATATGGAAATTTTGTATGTATCTGTCCCTTCTTTCCATTACTTCTCTTCTTATTATTAGGTTCTAATTAATCTGGACTATTCATGGTGCAGTGAATTGGACTCCTTTTTCTCACACCTAGAGTCATTTTCTCACATTGATTCCACAGGCAATGATGCGGTTAAGAGCGTAGGTGTGCTATCCACACTGCCTAACATCAAAGGCCTGCTCTGCCATTTACTTGTGTTGTGCTCTTGGGCAAAGTTAATTAACATCTTTGTACCTCTGTTTCCTTATTTGTAAAAGAGGGATAATGATAGACCTAAATTATAAAGCTTTGTGAGGATTAGATGAGAGAAATTTTTGTGAAACATTACCACATTTGTTGTCACCAAGAAATGTCTAATTTCATTGGTGATTATTATAAGATACCTTTTTTCTTGATTTTCTGTTCTCAAACTCCATCTTTTTAAAATCCTTTGTAACTTCCAATGTTCAGTTCATATACCTACCACCTTGATGGAAATACACTCTTTAACTAGATACTTTCTTCTGCACATACATGCACACATATACACACTATTGTCAATGTCATCCAAATAAATACAGCAGCCAAGTAGAGTCTAGGGAGAAGCAAGGCAGCCACAGTCTCTAGAAACAGGTGATGCAAAAGGTGCAAGGAACTGTCAAGATTTCTGATTGACTTCAATTGATCCAATGGGAAAGCAGGATAGTTACAGCAATAAGGAGACCTACTCCAGGATGCCTGAGAAAGAAGTCACAAGAAGGGTGGAGCTTTGCAAGCATTAATGGGCATATGAATCATACTAGAGGTCTTGTTCAGAGTCAGATTCTGATTCAATGGCTCTGAGAAGAGATCTAAAATGCTTTATTTCTAACAACTTCCCAAATGATGCCATGCTGCTGTCCTCCAATCCTCCTTCAGTAGCAGGGCTTTAAAGAGAGTGAGGTTGCAATCCAGAAAACGCAGGAAAATCACCACCAAAACTTATGGATCAGCAAGACAAAGAGTGAGCGAACTGAGCAATAACAGCATAACAGCAGCGAGAAAGGAACATAAACCAAGAGACCACAGTCAAAATCAAGATTAGACACATTAAGGAAATTACATGGTCATTATGCCAGTGGCACGAGGCATTTGGAACTGTGTCTGGAGTCACAGTCCAGGACAGAGAAGCAGATTCCAGAGAACTGAGTAGACATACACATTGACCTTGGCAAATTTCTCATAGCAGCTACACACAAATCTCACCTTCTTATGGTGAAGCAGTGCAGTATGGTGGAAAGAACTCTGTACTTGAAAACAAATACAAGTCAGATAAAGCCTAGACCCTGACACTAGCTGTGTGAATTCTTTGAAGACCCATTTTCTCATCCCCAAAGAGGGGGAGAATAATGCCTTCTTCAAAAGACTGCTACAAAGGGCCAGACATGATGGCTCTCACTTGTAATCCCAGAACTTTGGGAGACCAAAGTGAGCTGATTGCTTGAGCCCAGGAGTTCCAGACCAGCCTGGGCAATATGGCAAAGCTTTGTCCCTTGAATAAATACAAAAATTAGCCAGGCATGGTGAAGGGCACCTGTAGTCCCAGCTATCCAGGAGGCTGAGGTGGGAGGACCACTGGAGCACAGGAGGTCAAGGCTACAGTGAGCCATAACTGCACCACTGCACTCTAACCTGGGCAACAGAGAGAGAAAGATCTGTCAAAAAGAGAAAAGAAGAGATTTCTGTAAAGATTAAATAAGACAATTCTTTCTCACTGAGTGGGAGGTTACTTAGATAATCTCTAAATTCCTTTCTAAGATTCAAATTACATATCTATGATTACCATGAAGATTACCATAGCCTCACTTTTAAAAAATCACCATCATTTCCTACGTATAACAAAACTCAGAAGTCTTGCCTAAGTTTCTGCTGGGGAAAAAATAAAAAACTGTTTTAGCTAATTCATGATTAAGTAGGAGATAATAGTATCCTAAAATGAGAGGTTGCAAAGTCTAGGCAGGTAACTGCAAGTGTCCAGCATTAGGCAGGAACTGGAGATCCCTAAAGCATGCCTGTCCTTTCACAAGGTTGTCACCAAGAAAGAAAGGGTGTATGGTTTCAACACAAAAAGGAGAAATTTACTGGAAAACCTCTTAATTGTTAAATGTTGGCAAATAATGGAAATACTAAAACCCTTGTTTGGGCCACATAAAACCTTATCTGCAGACTCAATTCCTGCCCTAGGCCAACAATTTTTTCCCTTTCCATCTTTGCCTTCATCCTTCGAGGAATTCATGCATTTTAAAAGAGGACAAAGATATCCTTAAAAAGCCTCTGAATAGTAGATTTTCAAGCAATTCTAAAGTAAAGAATATGAGACTTTTAGAGCACAGCACATTTTCAGCACCCTTAAATCGGGTCATGTAGACATATTTTTAAACTCTGCCTATTTGTATTTTATGCCTAGCAAGATAACGTGGCTCTGCATTGTTAGGCACTCTTGACTAAGGGTTAGGGAGACCTCAGATGCCCTGATTTTATAAACAACCCCCAGATTCTCCCAGATCCTATTTTTTTTTTTTTTTCACTTAAAGGAAAGACCATTTTCAACCTTTGTTCAGCATTCATCATTCACAACTCTCTTGCATGGTTTATTCCATAGAATTAGTTAATTGATCTGCTTGTTTGTTTGTTTGTTTGTTCTGAGTGTTTACTGAATACTAAGCACTCTTTTAGGTGCTGAAGATAGAGTAGAAAGTACCATACACAAGAGTGGAGTAGGGACATTAATAAAGAAGTAAGTCAATCAGTAAATAAACAATTTCAGAAAGTTATAAGTCCTATGAATAAAATAAAATAGAGTGGTGTGGGAAAATTAACATGTTTTGAAGGGTGGACAATCTATTTTAAACTGAGTGGTCACAAAGGCCTCTGGAGGAAGTGACATTTAAACTGAGACTAAAGGATACGGAGAACCTAGCACGGGATGACCTGCATGAAGACCATTCCAGGAAGTAGAACCCTAAGGTGGAAGAAGTACGAACTGTTCTGGGGAAAGGAGAAAGCAGGTGAGGATAGAATACGGTGAATGAGGAGAGAGCAGGTGCAACCGAGCTGAAGAGAGAGAGGC
Organism: Macaca fascicularis; assembly: GCF_037993035.2. Taxonomy (NCBI): domain Eukaryota; kingdom Metazoa; phylum Chordata; class Mammalia; order Primates; family Cercopithecidae; genus Macaca; species Macaca fascicularis. Next base: position 95,938,404 of record NC_088385.1, read on the forward strand.
GGAGAGCAGGCACTTTATGTGGGCCCGACAGGAAAGGGGCTTGGATTTAGTTAGAGTGCAGTTCAATGCCAGTGGAAAGCTACAAAGGGAGAAACTTGGTATAATTTACACTTCTGGGTGATCACTTAGGCCACTGTGTGAAGAATGGACTGGAGAGCAGCAGGATAGAGGTAAGAGACCCATGTTTCAGACTATTGCTAAGTGCAGGCAAGAGGCAACAGATCATAATGGCTCAAACTAGGGTGGTATCAGCAGAGCTGTTGCTATGTTCAAGTTCCTTAAGAAATGCAGTGTTAAAGTAAATGTACTTGTGGTGTGTGTGTTTGTGTGTGTGTGTGTGAGAGAGAGAGACAGAGAGAGAGAGACAGAGACAGAGAGAGAGAGAGAGAGAGAGAGAGAGAGAGAAATATCTACCAAAACCAGTGGTAAGGGGAGTGGTTATTTTGGTGAAAAATAAAAATAAAAAAGGTCACATTTTTCCAGACTTACTTGAACATGAACATGAAATCATCTTCTCCATAAAACATCTCTTGGGACTTGTATACCCCAGAATACACTTTGCAAAAACATTCGTCAAAGTACAATTTTCAAAAAGTTGAAAGCATAGTGTTCATGTATTCAACTCATTAATTTGGGAACCAGCAGATGATAAAACTGGTTCAAAGAGCATTTGAAGAACTGGGTATCTATGTGTATTTGAATACATTTGCTAGTAGACACAAAACTTATTAATATCTACCAGGGCAATAATCTTTGTGATATTTTTCTATTCTGTGGCTGATAAATCATTTGTACCTACATTGACACTATTTTCCAAGTGTAATGTTTAATACTATCCTGGTTTAGAAGACAAATTATATGTTTTGTTCTAATTTATTAAGTGAGCATGTAAGTTAACAAAATTTAGACCTATAATCAAGAGAAAAAACCAAATCCAGCAAAGCTACATTCCCCTGGCTAGGCCTATTAACCAGTGTTTCCATATAACATAAAACATTGAAAATACATGCTGGCATCCCAAGTTTGTGATAATGTTTTCTTAATAGACACGCTTATGCTCATAAATAATCTCCAAAGATTGTTTTTTGATTCACCATGAATCAAAATGATTATGTATTGTTTTCCGGTCCTTTCATTTACATATATATGACACTGAGTGTTCACTTGCTTGAATGCATAGAGCCATACAGTGTTAAAAACTACTAATGCCAGATAATTATCTTTCATGTGAAAATTTGCATAAGGAATCTAGGGTTCCACATTCCAAAACCTCTATGTTATTTGCTCTTTCATCCTGAGCCTACAAAACCAACCCCCCAAAAATTACCTCCATGATTTTTACCTGCAGTCCCTATCATTGTGGTCAAATTTCTTTCTTTTTAAGATCCCCATAATCTGTTGTCATTCCTGGACTGCCAGAAAGTGACCTAGGGAAGGCAGAGCTTCTTTTATGTTTTGATGATTTTTTTCCCTGTAGGACAATTATGGTAATTATCCCAGTAAGACAGCTCTTACTGTGGTGTCGAGCTATTTAAGAAATACCAAACATATTAAATGTACCTAATCATTTCTAGTATCTGTAATAAATTTTGTGATTCTTCTCGGATTCTTTGGGAAATCTCAACAATCGTTTTAAGTATAAAAGATACATTGCTTTTTCTTTCTGCTGAGTTTAGGGTTTGATCTTGGAAGGCAAAAACAAAAAAGTTCTCAAAATAGATGTGGTCATTTTATTAAAATAAGATCATGGATACCTAAAGAGAATAAATCATGGAACTTTTGCTATTTATTAATCAGAAAAACAATATATTTTGTTAAATATACAATTGTAAGGAAACAATTCTTTTAAGTAAGGAGATTTTTGTTTTATTTAAATAACAGTTTTACACAGGATATCTGTTCTCTGAGTGGAATGTTCAAAAGATAAAGGATAAATTTATGTTTGTAAAGAGCAGAATATGACAAGACACATTCATCATTTTGAAAAACAGAAAACCAAATCTAGTGTTGCACAAATATAATACTTAGCAGTAAAGGATCCTTAAGTGTCTTCTTTTTCAATTATCTTTTGAGTAAGTCCCTCAAAACTAAATAAATTTAACATATTTTATGACTTCTCTTTCAGATTCATTATTTTCAGATATAATAACAAGCCTTCTATAACTTTCTACATCCATACAAATTTTGTCTCTTGCTGTTCTCTTTCATATTTCAAACAACATGACACTTTTCCTTTGGTCAAAACTACACTCTTTTACCCTTGATAAACAAAAGCACATCCATTGCCTTGGTATTCAGTCAAACTTCTTCGTCACTATTTTTCCTAACATATTCTCGATTGCCCACATTAATCATACTTTTTAACTAGATTGACAGACTACTTTTTCACAGAGAGAACTAGGAGACAGGAAAGAATTGATAACCGTGTGTCACACACAAGCATGTTAGTGTACTAATAGAGTTCATGAATAGAGAAGAGTAAGAATCTCTGTTGAGATAGTACAGTACCACTCTCAGCAGTGACAATTCCTTTCACAATCTCTTAAAGTGGAAAAAAAAATACATTTGTTAATGTGATTCAAACATATGGCAACTCTATAAAATATATAGATAAGGGGCAAAATGATATATATATGTGTGTGTGTGTGTGTACATATGTATAATACATGTAAACAATGTTTGGTTACCAATGTTTTAGTATTCTATCTTACAAGTTTTCCAAGATTAATTAATTTGATCTAACTTCAGTTTAATAATTTAAAATTAATTATATATTTTGGAAATTATGTTTAAGTTGATGCACTGCAGAACCCAATTATCATTTATGTAAAAACATTTGTCAAAATAAAATTCAATTTAGTTGAACACATAATTTTACATTTTACTTAATTTTAAACATTGTGTAGAAGTAATGTAGGCTTAGCTGATTGGTAAAATAGTTTAAGAATAGTAAAAAGTTCAGATTAACTAAATTTTTAAAACCCCAATGTCAGACACAAGGAAGAGAACAATATACACTGGGTCCTGTGAGGGCAGGTATGCGGGGAGGGAGAGCATCAGGAAAAATAGCTAATGCATGCTGGTTGTAATGCCTAGGTGATGGTTTGATGGGTGCAGCAAATCACCATGGCACATGTTTACCTATGTAACAAACCTGCAAATGTACCCCAGAACTTAAAAAAAAAAAAAAACCTCAAAAGCCATACATAAAATCATTGATAAGGTTGATTCAAACAAACAAACAAAAAAAACCCAAAAGTTACACAGAATACAATGTAGACTGGTATTATGCTCTGTGTTAATAAAGTCAGGAAAAAAGACATATAGCTTTTATTTTAAATTATTAAACCAGCTTTGGTACAAATACCTTAATTATTTGAACTTAGACTATTAATTAAAATGTAAAACATAAGTATATAAAACATGGAGACTTTAGGTATGTCATATTTTTTATATATATATATATATATATATATATATATATATATATATATATATGTATTCATGAATATCAACCAATCAGAACAGAGTTCCTGTATTGAGAAACTCTATGGTTTAATGTATTACTATCCTCTAGCAATAAAAAATATTTCACATTCACATGATGAAATGGGTTCCAGTTTTAGTAGCTAGAGACATCAACTATCATTTATTTGTATTACAAATACAAATTTGGCAGGGAAGAATCCGTGCATTGTCATTTAGGGTGGCTTCACTGGAGTATGGAGGATCCACTTCTAAGAGATCTCACTCCCATGACTGAGAAGTCAGTGTTGGTTGCTGGCTGTTGGCTGTGACCTCAATGAGGGCTGAGAGCTGGGGCCTTGGCTCTTCTCCATGCGGGTCTGTTTATATGAGTGGCTTGGGCTTCCCCCAGCATAGTGGTTGGTCCCAAGCATGAGAATAACTGCATTGTCTTTTATGACCTACCTTCAGAAATTCCACAGTGCCACTTATATCTAAGTGCAAAATCTGCTCCAAATTAAGAGTATAGAACATAGATCTTGCCTCTTAATGTGAAGAGTGTCAAAGTCATGTTGTAATAACATGTTGGATGGAAGATATGTGGTAGTCATTTTTTGAAAAATAGAATCTGTCCAAAGAGGTAAAGACTTTTCTCAAATACAGTCACATAGACACACAGAAAGCTTATAGCTTTCATTCTACAACCTCAGCCATGGATCAAAAGAAAAAACAGAACACAGAAAAACACTGTCCAGGTATCGTAAGTTCTTCTCCTTCCCAGAGGAACTAAAACATTTCCTCAAATAATTTGAGTTCACAAATAGACAATCAACCAAACAGAAAAGGCTAACAAACAAGATTCTCTGTCCTCTCCTTCCACCACCCAACTGAGATCTCTAAAAGATTACACCATAAAACCAGATTTCTCATCATTCCTGACACCAGTGCTTCTGAACTACTAAGAGTAATTGTTAGCTTGCATGAGTAAAAGTTGCCTTAAGTGCATTCTCCGAAAAATACTGTGTTTGAATTTCATAATTTAGCCCAATTTTCACAAATGATATTCTCTAACAAGAAGCTAGTCTCAGCAAATATGACTTTTAAACTAAAATCTATGGTCAATAAAAGACAAATATCTAGTCAATTAAAATCTAACAAGAAATAATATTGATTCATTTTAAATTTTTCTTCCATCTTTATAGTCATTGATAAGCCTTTAGCAGTGGAGTGCAATGGTTGGAGTTTGGGTATTAATTCAAATACTAGCTCTACTCCATAGTAGTTATGTGTTCTTGGGCTCCTCTCTCATCCTTGGGTTCATAATGGGCAAAATGGAAATAATAATTATACCTTATAGGCTCACATGAGTATTACATAGATCAACTTAGTAAAACACTAATCATGGTGCCCAGTGCAAAGTAAACCCAATAAATGCCTGACACTATTGTTACTATAACTATTATAATATTATAGTAATATAATATGTAATATATGACATATAATATGTATTATATAATATATACTAACAAATGTATATATACTAGTAATATTTATATAGATATATAGTATAGATTTATGTTATAGAGATATATAGTACTGTGTATTAATAGTTATGTGTATAATACATATTATACTATTAATATAACAAATATAGTATATCACATATACTATATATTATATTATTTATAGAATTACATGTAGTGTAAATGTAGTTTTATATGCTATATACATAACTAACACCATATATGTACTATATATAAAAATATATATTGTCCGGGCATGGTGGCTCATGCCTATAATCCAAACACTTTGGAAGGTCGAGGCTGGTGGATCACAAGGTCAGGAGTTTGAGACCAGCCTGACCAATATGGTAAAACCCCATCTCTATTAAAAATACAATAATTAGCCAGACGTGGTGGCACACACCTCTAGTCCCAGCTACTCAGGAGGCTGAGGCAGGAGAATCACTTGAACCCCAGAGGCGGAGGTTGCAGTGAGCCAAAATCACGCCACTGAACTCCAGCATGGGTGACAGAGTGAGACTCCATCTGTCTGTCTGTCTATCTATCTATCTATCTATCTAGTGCTATATATACTACACATATTACTGTAACTACAGTAACATAACCATCACTATAAGCTAATGTGACATAAAAAAGGTTACCTGCCAATTTGACTTTATTTTAACCTGGATGGTCCGAGATTTAAAGTGATAATAACGAATCTCCACATACTTTCAATGTTTCAACTATAAATTTTAGAAAACACACATTCCCATCCAATGATATTCTTTTAATCCAAGCATACATGTGGTACATTTAAGTTGTGTTTTTATGTGAATTTGAGTTGCTTTTGGCTTCAACCTGATTCAGAAAAACACAAGTCATTTTTGCTGCTAGGAGTTGAGGAATCCTTTGTATCTGAAAATACACATTGGGATAAAGCCCCTTATTTGATGTGTCTGTCATTCATTTTTCCAGAAGTCAATTTGGGGTGTTAACATTTGCATCTCTGTAAATGCAAGAGTCAGCCCTTACCCTTACAGGCAGTTAAACATATAAGTAGATGTCTAGCCTTTTCTTTTCCTAGTTTCCTCCTGCCCTTACGCCCAGAAAGGTGGACACATGCATCCTCAAGTAAATGCTGCATTTTTCAAACTCCTCTCTTTGAAAACTATAGACTCCCATATGTCAACTGCCTACCTAGGATCCATGGCCATTCAGGTAGATCCAAATGAAAGCTCCCTCTGAGGAAAAGAGTTAATGGCTTCATATATTGCAACTCCATCAATAGCTTATCCAAAAATATCACCTTTATAATACAGAGCTCTGGGTCTCTATACAAAGAACGCCCAGAATAAATGTGATGATAACAGGAAAACAAAGACCAAGCATTCTGAAGGCATAATGTCTTCTATTTTTCACATATAACCAACTAAACTAAGAGCACCTCAAACATCCTCATTTTCTGCTTAAGAAGAGTAACAAGAAGTACCCTCATTTTCTACACAAGAAGGACGACTAGTGGTCAAGAGATGTACTTGTCTCTTGATTTTTCATGCCTTGAATTCATAGAATCATATTTTTGCAATTAAAATTGTAGATAACTTACTTTAGGTTTATTACTGAGGAGAACGAAGCCATGAAAAGAAGAAGTAAATTAATTACTCAAGTTTCCCTATTTAGTGGTAGATGTAAGTCTCTTTCTAACATATAACCCTTCTTAGGTCTAATTGTCTTTGGTCGTGAATATGCAGTGGGAAATAATTAGCTCAGATTCCTTTGGTGTTGTCCGGAAGAATTTGGTTCTTTGTGCAAAGACAAACTGCAACCTCTATGCTCGAGAACTGGGAATCTTATGATTCAGTCCTCCTAAAGAATTTTCATAGGGGTTTGTTTTAGTTTCTGACTGCTTTGGTTTTTTCGGTTTTTGTTTTTGTTTTCTTGAGATGAAGTTTTGCTTTTGTTGCCCAGGCTGGGGTACAGTGGTGCAATCTCGGCTCACTGCAACCTCCGCCTCCCAGGTTCAAGGGATTCTCCTGCCTCGGCTTCAGCCTCCCGAGTAGCTGGGATTACAGGCATCTGCCACCACGCCCAGCTAATTTTTTGTATTTTTAGTAGAGACAGGATTTCACCATCTTGGCCAGGCTGGTCTCAAACTCCTGACCTCAGGTGATCTGCCCACCCCGGCCTCCCAAAATTCTGGGATTACAGGCATGAGCCACCACACCCGGTCAGTTTCTGACTGGTTTTGAAGCTTCCTGAAAAGAAGTAGGTGTTACAAATTTATTTTGTTGATAAGTGTACATGGAAACTTCTCCAACTGAGTTATTGTTGAGCAAGTAGATGGAAACTTGGAATGCTGTACCAAGAGTAAGCTTACCATCCTTCTATCCACATACCTAAACATCTCAAAAACCCAGCTGCCAAAGCCCAGGATTCCTTAGACCATGACTAAATGTTAACACTCTTGCCTGATTATATGTGTTTAGAAATAAATATGTACCAACAAGTTCATAATTTTAACTAAATTTAATTGTGCTTTAGAAACTTGAAATAGCTAGTAGATAATGAGTGTGTCTGGAAGTGATTGTTTTAAATTCAGCGCTTAAGCAAAGATCTCTGAGAATCATCTAAGCATTTGCTTTTCATCACTCCATCAGTGTTTCTTAATTTTAACACAACATGGGCCTGTGGGCAGAAGACTCCTACACAAGAGGGAAAAAAAAAAACTCTTCCTAAACGTGGCTAGTATAACAACAACACCGGGACATTAAAGGAAGGAGAACTAAGAAATATTCTCTTGAAAGTGAACTGACTGAGCTGAATTTGTAGCCAAGCAATGTGCAGGAATGAAGTAATTCTGGTATTTCTGTCCTCCTACTCAAAGATGTTCCAAATCACATTTTCTGGTGTACACAATGTCTCAATACTGCTCACAGTAACCATATCCTCTGATAAGACCAACACATGAAGAAGTTTTGGGGGATGAATTATTTATGATGAACTTCAAAGATTTGCAGAATTTCACAAGTTTTAAGCAGACAAGAGGCAAAGAACCTCCTCAAGAAAAGCAGTCATATATGAGTAAAACTCAGTGGTTCAGACTACCTCTTCTATGAAAGTATTTTCTTGGACTCTCAAGGGAAAGTGCTCTTTTTCTTATTTGAGTCATCAATCTCAATCTCTACAAATTATCTCGAGTACATAAAGGGTGAATTCTGTGTCCCACATGAAGTTGTACAGGTGGTAAGTGGTAGTAGTAGGTACTTACTGTCTTATTCAACACTGGTGAAGCACTTATGGTGTGCCATGAGCCATTCTTCGTGCTGAAGTCACTAGGAAAGTGGAAGTCTAATCACAGAGCCAGATTCCTTAAATTCTAATACAATGGTGTATGTACTTCGATAAGGTATTATCCAAACATTTATTGATAAGAAGATCATATGCCCCAGTTTGCCCATCTTACACCTGTTGTGCCAAGAGAATGGTTAATAGCATCCTGGTTTAGATAGCAAATTATATACTTACCCTATTTATTAAACAACTCATGCCTGTCAAGTACCAGAAATAAAAGAAAATTTCTGCATTTAAGGAGTTAAATATCTAATAGAGGAAAGAGACAAATAAACAATTTTAATGCATGTGATAAATGTTATATATAATAGATATATGTAGAAGGGCTTCAAAGTTTATTTGTAGCATATCTGTTCCAGACCAGGCATCAGGAATACTTTTCAGTGTCAAAAAGGCATATGGTAGGTAGTCTTAAATGAAAAAAAATGAGTTAGTTAAGTGAAGAAAGAACATTCCAAATAGAAGGAGATGTAGTTGCCAAGGCAAAGGAACAAGAGAGATTGTAGCAATTTTCAAGAACTGAAAGCATTTGATCTGTCTGGAGCATTGCCTGCAAGCAGGGAGGTATAGAAGATGGAGCTGGAGGGATAATAGCTGGATCATGAAGGACTTCATTTGCCAATTTAAGGTCTAAACTGAATTCTGAGGCTGGAGGAGTTATTGATGCATAGAACACTGGGTCGCTTTAACTATAACATGGAGCATAAAATAGAGAGGGCATGACTACAGAGAGATGTAAGCAGATGTTTTTGGGTGGGATTTACATAAAATCTTTTTAAGTGACCTTAATTTGGCATGAGTTTTTCTCTCCTCCATTTTATTGCTTTCTCCTTGGAATATGAATGTGATGGCTGGATTCCAGGAAACATCTTGTGACCTTGAGGAAGGAAGTGACATGTAGTGAATGAGCAAGGAAAAAAGAATGAGTCTGGATTTTTATTACTTTATGTATTCATCTTACTAGTTATAGATCACCTACCTCTGCATTATCCCATCCCTTTTACTCTCTCCTTCCACAGAGTGAACCATGATCCTCTAATTGGTGTACTTCATCCCATAAATGTTTATTTTATTGCATATGAATCTAAAATAAATGTATCATTTTGTATTATATTAATTAGGATGCATATTAAGTTTTTGTAACAAAGAAATCCCAAAATATAATGGTTCAAAAATTCCATGCCTCATGGAGTTCAGTGATAGGCTAGCAATTCAGGGCAGATGTCTTTACCCACAAGGTTAACCAAGATCTAGGTTTCCTCTCTTGTTGCTGCCTCATGACCTTGGGTGTCTTCATAGCTGAAGCTGGCATTCTTGCATTCTAGCCATCAGAAAGGGAAAAGAGAGGGAGGGTGGATGTGCAGTCCCCTTTCACATTTATGGATATAACATTGAAGTTGTACACATAATTCTATTCACATCATATGGGGCAGAATTTGACTCATGGCTGTACCTAGCTTCAAGGGAAGCTGGATAATGTCTGCCAGTATGACTGTACACACTGCTGAATCTTGAGCAATGGGCTCTTCTCTCTTTGGAAGAGAGAAGCGTAGACTGGATTCTAAGCCACAGTTAGTAACTTGTAGGTTTTTAACATTTATATAAATGACTGCATTGTGTATATCTTTCAGTAATTAATTTTTTCAAATTTGATATTGCATTTTTTACATTTGTTCCTATTGTTACATTAAATAAATTTTAGCCATTTTAATAACTGTATTGCACTCAGTCTAGGGATAAATCATACTTTATCTGTTCATCTACTGGTGGATGAGATATAAAATTCTAGTAAACCCGTCTTCTCTTGTAGTATTGAACCAATACAAAATCAGTCTAGGCATGTGGGAAATTACATTTAAAAATGGTGGCTTCCAAGTACACCACAAGGCAAGCTATTCCAGAGGTCATAAAATAGAGAGGTGTACTGGCCAAGTTAAGATGCTCAAATCACATGGCTTACTAAATCAATATAAAACATAATAAGAAGAAAAGGGAAAGATATGGCATAAGTTAATACAGTTAGGATAGGGTACAAGCAAGATAAAGGGACCATGCTAGCTGAATCCTGTGTCTCTGTGGCACCAGTCTTCCCTCCTGATGATGGGGTTGTGAGAACCAGAGTTGAATTTTGGCAAGGGGGTCTTCAGATAAAAGGTGGCTGAGTCAACATATATTCTTGCTCTGTTGAAGAGACCCAGGGGCAATTAACCTGATAAGCAACTATAAATTTTTAATTGCTTTTCCTGAGCAGAGAACTTGTAGGGCCAGAATGGACCGCCAATTTAAGACCTCATGACTACTGACTGCTGCTTCATGCATAGTATCAATATTAGGTGCTTCAGTGCCTCATATCTATTTAATGAATTATAAATATTTAGATCCTCTTCATTTTTCTTTCCTTTTTATCCGTGTTTAGCACTTCTATGCTCTAATGACTTTATCCATGTCTGTCATCTTATAGGTCACTATCTTATATATAATTAAACATATTAAATGAGTTTCATCAATCCCATTTGTATTTCTTATCTTCTACAACAGAATTGAATATTCTAAAATAACATAAAAATACATAGTGTAAGTTAGGGCAGATCTTTCCTATAAGAGGGGAAAGCCTTTACCACTAACTTCATGACATGGCTAAGAGTAGTTGTCAGACCTCTTCAAAGTGGAAGAAGAGATGTAGACATGCCTGGTTTCTTTTTTCAAAATCACCCATAAGGTAAGTCACTTCACCTCTCCAAGTGGTAAGTGAGGGGATATAGAGAGGTCAGGAAGGTTATACAAATGCAGATAGTTCCACTTACACCATCAGCAGTATGGAATATTTCCCTCTCAAATGAAACTAGAAATTCACAGATGAAGAGCCCAAACATTACTGTTATAACCTACAAGGCTGGTATCAGGGAATGTAGCTTACATCTGGCAGAGAAGTGGGTTTCATAATATTGAACTCCGGAATTAGGCTGACTTACTCACAGTCAGTACTGGACCTATACAAGCTTCATTCATGGGGAAAAAATATTCATTTTCCCCATATATTAATCCCTGTATAAGATTAATACATATTAATCCCCATATAAAATTAATACAGCCCATAATCTTGAGAGCAATTGGGAGTAGTGTCAATTACCAGATTTGCTTGACCAGTTCCAGATGTCAAATCAATAGTAGGTTATTCTCTCCTTATAGGGAGGAGCGAGTGAGGGTGGATGGAAATGAAGCATCTGGAGCAGAAAAAAAAATGTTCTGACAGTTTCCAGTTTTTTATCTTAATCTACTGGGTTTAACCATTAAATGTAAAATCAGACAAGGAGAAGATCATTCTATTAGGGTAGCCCCATTCCCATATTTACAAGGCCTCTTTCCTAACACCAGCCATTACTCCTTTGGGTTCTTCCTGGAACCACCGCTAATGTAGAGAGCACCCTCCAAAGTCAAGTGTAGAATAAACTCTCAAAAGGTTCTGAACATGTCAGAGTGGTAAACTAGTTATGTTAGCTCCAAGCCCACTCCATATCAATGCTGAAATTCACTCTTTATCCGTTTCCCATTTCAAATTTTGTCTAGCATCATTGTCCAATATGACTCATGAGAAATTAATATTCAAAGATTAAAGATATCACTGTCAAAAATCTAATTATTTTGCCATTGTGACTTGAAGTTGAAGTTGTGGGGAAAAGAGAGATCAGACTGTTACTGTGTCTATATAGAAAGAAGCAGACATAAGAGACTGCATTTTGTTCTGTATTTGAGATGCTGTTAATCTGTGACCCTACCTCCAGCCTTGTCCTTGCAAGATACTTGTGCTGTGGTGACTCAAGGTTTAACGGATTTTGGGCTATGCAGGGTGTGCTTTGTTAAACAAGTGCCTGAAGGCAGTATGCTTGTGAAAAGTCATCACCATTCTCTTAATCTCAAGTACCCAGGGACACATACACTGCCAAAGGTCGCAGGGACCTCTGCCTAGGAAAGCTAGGTATTGTCCAAGGTTTCTCCCCATGTGATAGTCTGAAATATGGCCTCGTGGGAAGGGAAAGACCTGATCGTCCCCCAGCCTGACACCCATGAAGGGTCTGTGCTGAGAAGGACTAGTACAAGAGGAAAGAAGGCCTCTTGGCAGTTGAGATAGAGAAAAGCATCTGTCTCCTGCCTGTCCCTGGGCAATGGAACATCTCGGTGTAAAACCCGATTGTATGTTCTGTTTACCGAGAAAGGAGAAAACCGCCTTAGGGCTGAAGGTGGGACATGCTAGCGGCAATGCTGCTCTTTATGCACTAAAAAGGTTTATGGAGATGTTTGTATATGCATATCAAGGCACAGCACTTTTCCTTAAACTTATTCATGTCACAGAGATCTTTATTCATATGTCTTACTGCTGACCTTCTCCCTACGAAGATCCTATTATCCTGCCACTTCCCTTTTTCTAAGATGGTAAAGATAATGATCAATCAATACTGAGGGAACTCAGAGACGGTACCGACGTGGGTCCTCTGTATGCTGAGCTCCGGTCTCCTGGGCCCACTTTTTCTTTCTCTATACTTTGTCTCTGTGTCTCATTTCTTTTCTCAAGTCTCTCGTTCCACCTAATGAGAAACGCCCACAGGTGTGGAGGGGTAGGCCACCCCTTCAGAAATAAATGAAAAAGGGGAGTTTAAAGGGCAGCCTCTCTAATTTCTTATTCTATTCATTCTACCAGCTAAAGGGGTTCTTAGCGGCACAGAAGAATTTAGTCTTTCAGAAGTTACATCTCGGGCTGCACTCTTAGAACTAATTTAGTGCTTTCAAGGTCTCAAAATATGCATAATTTCAATAACATGTCTCACTTATTAAATGACCTACAAGATTAATAGGACACGTAATATTAACCCAGCACCTGTTTCATACCTAAAAGATATAAGAAAAAATAGTATCTACTAAATTATTTATCTCAGGCAAAATTATGTTCCTCCAAACTGACTATTTTTAGTGTCATACATCATAGCAAACCCCAATGGTACCTGAGTTAAAAAAAATAGAGAGAAAAACTTGGTTTCAACTTCCTCAGAATGCTAATATATCTATGCCAGATGTTTAGTGTCTACAGATTGTGAATTTAAAATCAAGTGGGAAAGATCTCCTAGCAAATGGTTCATGTAGGTTTATGTATTTGCCATTTTAGAGTATCTAGGGGTGGGAGGCTTGGTCGGGAAAATTCATTTATGCTTATCGTTTTGTCACTCAGACTGTGGCATTTAAGATATTGCCTCCTTGCAATGTTTGGAAATTTTAATGGTGGCAGCCTATGAATCCAATTTGATGTGCCTTCATTCCTGCTAAGAATATCCAACTGCTCATTCTTGTGAGCAGACACATCCATCCCAGTGCCCTCAGAGGTTTTCTAATGTTGCTTGCTGTAGAATTGCGTAAGCCTGTAACATTGGCCTCCTAGGGAGGCTTTTCCCCGACTCTCTACAATCACTCCTCCAGAGAATTTGCCCTCAGCAGATTCCTGAACGGAAGCTATAGTTGTTTTCTGAAGTTGTGGCCCTAGGGCCATAATAAAGTCCAATAATTCAAATGCTTCTCAGGGGAGTGTGTGTGTGTGTGTGTGCGCGCGCGTGCCCGCCTGTGTGCCCTGCACAAGTGAATTAATCCTCTAATGTTTGATTTCATTCCATTGTACTCGTATGTCTTTTAGGAAGGTTCTAACCATCTCTCCTGCTTAATTTTCTCCCTTTCCTTCTCTACCTCCTGAAGTACTATGATTTTGCTCACCATAAATGTCTTTTTGACAATTAAGAACAAACTGGTTTCATATCTCTTATTTTTAAAGAAATGCAAACCAAAACCTGGAGGAATATATTTGAAAACAGAATGTCTGGGCCAGAAATCAAACTTTGAGTTTAAGTACCTATTGCTCAAACAAACCTTCCTCACCTCCTTGGTTGACGACTCTGAGCTCCTTTAGCTAAACTTTAACCTTTAACCAGGGCTGGCCTCAACTCACTGCACTGCCTATTGAACCTTTAATATTTCCTCTTTGTTCTGCCTTCCTTTAGTATTTTAGATCCCTGATTTTCTCAGGAATGTTTACTCTCAGAATAAGCAATTCCTATATTCTCCACCTGTAGAACCCGACACCTTCAGACTCTCCCAGGCATTCTTTTAGTATGATGCTAATCTTTATTTTCTCATTTGAAATTTGTTCAGAGTTTCCTGCCACCACTGTAGATGCAGGGCTGTTTCAATCTTTAAGGGAATCCAGTTTTTAAATTCCCCAAGGCAACATCTCACTTGCCTCAGTATAAAAGATAAGACCATAGCCAGTTGCTTTTCCTATATAAAATTAAAAAGTTACGTCTCAACGGTGTCCCAAACCTGGCCTTCCCTGAGGCAATCATTCCAGTTTGCTTTCTAAAATTTTGCCTTCCTTTTTTGGTCCCCAGTCAAAGCTTCTGCCAGGGCAGTGCCGTCCTTCTAATGCCTTCCATGAGCACTTGGTTTGGAATTCATATCCATTTTCCTTAATATTTTTATATGCCCTGTCCTTAAATTTTTCATTGTCCATTTTACAAAAGCAAGACTATTTCCTAGGGTCTCCAGTGTTTTCCTAAAGGAATTTCTCCTCTTCTAGCTAAGTCAGTCTATCTTTCAGTTTATATATGTCTCTGTGTGTGTGTGTGTTTTACTATGCCATGTGTCTCAAGCCTCTCCAATTTACCCTTGAATTCCTAATCAAACCAAACCAATAATCTACTCTCAGCATGAAATTCTTTGGTTGTCTTCCTATTTAGTCGGCAATAATTTCCTTGAGTTCTTTACTTAAATTCCCTCAAAATGGCCTCTCTTTTTGGGTGCCCGGATCCGTCTTTTGTTTAAAAGTAATAACATCTACCAGAGGTTGGGTTTCAATTCTGGTCTGAACTTATGTTATTTTCAAGCCCAAAGCCAATATGAAAACATGATGAAAAATGTTTAACTGTCCGGCAGGGAGAAGAACCCTGATTTGCAGGGTTAACTGATTTCAGTCGTGTAAAAATTCTCAGAGTTGTCAATTTCAAGCTACCATTATGTCATTAACCACCTCACGAAATTACTGAGGATTTAACAATCTGCTTGCACGAGCTGATGCAAGCTGGCCTTAGCACACAACTGGGTGACCCTTTCACCCATGACAAGCCATATAGCCAAGATACCCGAGACTAGTTTCCCTCAAGTTCTCTGCATTTTATTCATTTTGCTTGAAAGCAAAATAGAATTTGAGACAGCAACCTAGAGCTACATATGTAGGCCTACCTCTAAAAGTTTAAAATTAGAACCTCTGCTAGTGTTTGATAATTTATGTGGAACTCGGTAATGCCTTATAGCTTAAAATCAGCCAGTCATGTTCTATCAATAATGGCTTAAAGATTTAATCCTGCCTCAGCCTGACCTCCAATACTTGGTCCAGATGTAGGATCAGGTCAAGATGGAGCAGTGTGCATTTTCGAGGCCCCACGATTTGATTAAGATGTCACCTTGGCCAGTGCCTTTGCTGAAACCTGCTGAGCGGTTGCTTTTGCTAAAAGAAGGGAGGTCAGGACCAGATGATGTATAAGACCTTTTGTGCAGTCCTGCCTTTCTAAAATCAGTCACACTCATGTGGACAAAGATACATTAAGAAACCCACTAAGGTAAAAATCCACCCCCTCCCCAGCCATAGCCTAGCATGGTATCATCAAAGCATAGACCTACCCACCCTGCTCACACTGAAAGCCTCTTTATTCCATATGTTCTCTACTTTCACAAATTATATTTCTTATTTCTCAATCTTGGGATTCAAGAGGTCCAATAGCATACATCTATACTAACCCATTTAAGAAATGAGACAAAGCAGGACGGTGGATAGACATCAGAATATCATCTTTTTACTGGTGAAACTGAACTGAAAAATATGACTTACATGGGTGGGCAAATGGGCTTCCTAATTCTGAACCCTAGAACCTAAGACATAGGCTGAGGTCACCTAAGGCAGTCCTCCCCACACCAACAAGGCAGGACTAGCCCCTATAATTCTTCTGGAAAGAAGCAGAGCATTGCATGCACTTCCGGCATGGAGGAACTCTCCTAAGAAAGAGAGAGAAAGAAGCTAAGCCATACAGGTTCATTTCCTTATGTCAAACTCACAAATAATTTACTCTTCCTCCTCTGGAGAAGAAAACGTGAGAAGCTGCACTAGTCAATGTACCTCTAATGGAGCAAAACATCATCATAAGGGTTTTAACTTAACCATAAACAAGATATTGCTTCCCAATTTTTCCCCTATTAAAAACAATATTGCAATACAAATCCTTATCCCTACCTCCTTATGCAATGTGCAAGAGTATCCTTGGAAATGTACCTAGAAGAGGATTTGCTGGGTCATAGTATATCATATGGGAAATACTATTAAATTGCTCTCCACAGTGGTTGAACGAACCAATACTTCCACCATTAGAATATAAGTTCCCATTGATCTCTATACTTGTCAAGGCTTAATGTTGTACGAATTTAAAAAAACAATCTGCTGGGTATAAAATGTTATGTCAACATAAAAATGGCTTTAATTTGTATTTCCATTTTCCTGGTGAAGTTGAATTTCTTCTGTGTTTACTTATCATCAATATTGCTTATCATATGATTTCCCCTTTCACTTTTTTTGCTTGTATTTCCATCATTTTTTTTGACTTCTTACCAATTTATAGTGGGCCTTTTTCTTCCTTTTTAAATTCTGAATGCAAATCTAAGATCAATAATATATGTTACAAATCTCTCTCTTTTTTGTATTTTCTGTTTTTCTCCGTATATTCTATTTTAGAATTTGGCGGAGGAGGGTGGTAGGATGGAGCTGAGATTTATTTTCCTGTTGACTCCTTCACTTTTTTCCTGTATCTAAACGTCTGTTTAATCCATCAAATTTTAAATATCAGCAGGAAGATATTATGGGAAGAAGAAAAAGAAACTTCAAGGCCAGGCATGGTGGCTCACGCCTGTAATCTCAGCACTTTGGGAGGCCAAGATCAGGAGTTTGAGACCAGCCTGACCAAGATGGTGAAACCTCATGCCTACTAAAAATACAAAAATTAGCTGGGTGTGGTGGTGCATGCCTGTAATCCCAGCTACTGAGGAGGCTGAGGCAGGAGAATTGCTTGATCTCAGGAGGCAGAGGTTGCAGTGAGGAGAGATTGTGCCACCGCCCTCCAGCCTGGGAGACAGAGTGACTCCATCACAAAAAAAAAAAGGAAAAAAGAAAGAAACTTCATATCAATCAAGTTTCTTCCTTGGCCATAACCTCTGGATCTACTTCTTTCTTTAAATTCTTCCCTCATTTAGCCTCCCCCAACCTCTTAATTCCCCCAAATAATTTGTCTCTGTACCTAACTAATATTATCTCTTCTGAAAAGCAAAGTCTTGAAGTTACCTAAACCCTGAGAAGGCAATCTGAGGACTCTTTTCACGTTTCCAAGCAGCATGGCAAAATATTCACTCACCAAAAGGGAGGTTTTGCTGTATGGTGGTCAACAGCACCTTGGTCTGGACTTGCCCCGCACTGCAGAAATTACACTGCTCAAAGGAGAAAGTCCACATTTGTCAGGACAAGTTGGTTACCCTATTCTTTTACCAATAATATACGTATTTCACCATACTCTACCTGTTTTTTTAGGATAAATTTTTAGATATGGAATGACTAGATCAAAGTGCATTTATTGCTTAAGGATTTTAGCAGGTATTGAAAAAAGCAGCTTTCTAATATAACTGAATCTATTTTTAATCCCATAGGCATTGATAATAGTTTCCAGACATTTTTAATGAGCCAGAATAGAACTGTCAGCAACATCAGAGAGCCAGAGTATATTGCAGACTTCATGTTAACAGATGAGGACACTGAACCAGGACTGTCTTCCATATTTGTAGGACCTTTAGCATCTCTGCCCCATAGGTGGAACCCTCTCCCGTCACTCCCTACTCACACATGCCTCTCACTGTGACCATCTCACAAACATTTCTAGGTGTTAGGGGAACATCACACACCAGGGCCTATCATGGGGAGGGGGGAGGGGGGAGGGATTGCATTGGGAGTTATACCTGATGTAAATGACGAGTTGATGGGTGCTGACGAGTTGATGGGTGCAGCACAGCAACATGGCACAAGTATACATATGTAACAAACCTGCACGTTATGCACATGTACCCTAGAACTTAAAGTATATTAATAATAAAAAATAAATTAAAAAAAAAACAAAAAAAACAATACCTTTCCATAAAAAGTACAATGTATATGCATCATCTCCAACAATGTAAAGACATTTACTTACCAGTTTTTCTGTACCAAGCACAGTGTTAGACACTGCAGATCTGAAATAAATTTTAAAAAGTCACTGCCTTTAAAATTTACTTATTTCGATGAGACAAACATATAAACAATACTTAAAATATCTATAGCCTTAACTTTAACCTTTCCAAAACCATTATATAGTCTTAGTACTCTGGAGAGAAAAAGAATAATATATATTTTTTCCTCAATAGTGCAATAGAGTATTAGGGTGTTTCTCTTCCAATTCCAACTCTCAAATTTGTTAATTTCCTAGAAGATGTGGTTTTTGGACTACTGGCAATTATATCCATTATGAATCTATTTTACAATGAACTTAAATTTTAAAAAGAAATGATTCAAAACTTCAACATCTGTTGTATCAAAAATCATCTCTATGGTGTTGCTGATAATGTTTCTAATAGTGGGTCATGGGCTTTTTAATCAAGTAAGTGGCTTTTCTAGTTACAAAGGCTTGGTATAAACCAGAGGAAGCGGGTCAGAGTTCAACTCACTTTTGAAACTGGCCAGAAAACAGGCTTTGTGATGATCATCTCTGTAGGTCTAACACATTCACATAGAAGTTGCCAACACAGCTTGGAAAAATAAAATACCCCACAAGAACCAGTGGAGTGGTTAAATCAGAACAAATAAATCAGCATGTGGAACGTATGCACATCTTCACATTATTTGCGCTTCACACTATTTGAGTTTTAGACTTATCATCACTGCTTGTCTTTTCTTTTTCCTAAAAGTGGAAACTCCTGGAAATCAGGGTTTCCTCCGCTTCCCTAGAGCATCTAGCTGTGAAATTCGTGACCACTATAGGGGTAAGAGTCAATTGAATATTCTAACTAGGAGTTGCTGATATTTCCATTTCAACCGCTGTAGTTGGTAATAATTCTAAAACATACTGCTCCCTTTCCTCTGAGGAAAAGCCACCTTTCTGTAAACAATTGAATCCTTCTTTAATGATTCTGAAGTTTAGTGCCTCAGGGACACCCTCAGAAATAAGTTTCCTTTGCCCCAAACCGTAACTGTGGAAAGTGTGGGAGGTTGGCCTTCTTACACTTAATCCTTTAGTAATAGGTGTTTCTTAAATTTGCTTCTTTCTTCCAAAAGAGGAGTAAAAAAAACCAAACTGTCTAGGGACATTAAGCCATAAACAATTTTAACTAAACATTTCATAGGACCCCAAATTGTAAATGTTTATAATATGCTCATTCTGGGCTCCTATTTTTAGACCCTATTCAGAAATTGGAGTCACAGGCATGACCTTTGTTAAAGGATTAGGCTGTCTGTTCTCAGTCACCAACTTCTTTCCTAATATGGCCAGTTGCTTTGCAAAAGCAAGAGTAGACTCAGCTATGGATGGATTCATACATATCCATCTTTACTGAAAAAACTAACAGCTCAATGAGCACATACTTCTTGTGCTCTTTTAACATATGAAAGATTATATTAAATATTTTGCCATCTACCTGGCATGAAGCCATTAGGTAAACAATTCAAATCAACCGACATTGATAAAACTAACCTGCCACAGCAAATATCTACCATTGATTCTCAGTGAATTTGAGGGAACTGACAAATTATATCACCAACAGTTCTACAGCCCAACTAGCTGTATATGCTGGGCAGGATTAAGGAAATGGGGCTAGTCAGTGCCGCTGTTTGAGATCAGAAACAACCTCATGAGTATTTTGAAGAACGCTCCAAGGTCCCACTAGAGCCATCTTCTCACTTACCTGGTGTGAAAGTCTCACCAATAAAGTTGACTCTCCTGAGACCATCAATAAAGAAGTATTTGTTGAATTTGTTTGCTTCTCTGTATTTCCCTAACTGGATTAGAAGTTGCTCAATAGCTACATGAAAGGTATTCATGAGTGTTTGCCTAATTAATTAATAGAACGTATTTGTATCGAATTATTTCTAGAAGACCTTGTTAAAGTGTTTTCTGGGGAGTGAGGGATGCCTGAAGACTCAGTCTTTCTTTCTCCGACAGCAGCTTTTGAGCTCTTGACTCCTCAAAGCCTGAGAGTCTCATGGCATCTGTTGTTTGAATTCGTTTCTTCCCTGAGCCCCCAGAACTGACAGATCAACTATTTATAAAAGCAGGGAGGAGGGACAGTCATTGGCGGTCAGTTTGACATACATAATGTGTGCCTAGAGCTACAGTTTGCTTCTCTTCCCCTTTACCTTCTAGTCTCTCACTAAAGGTTTCCAGAATTCTTTAAAATAATGAATAGAGAACCAATCTGCATGAGCAAATCATTGGATAAGCACCAAGGCTCAGTGTCATGATTCTCTTCATTTTGTCACAAACCCTAACGACGACTCAGGAAGGAAGATATTATCTCATTGTACACTGGAGAAGTGTAAAGGCTCAAAGAGAGGTTGACTCGTTACCTAAGGTCACCCAGCAGGCAAATGACAGAGCCGGGCTTTGAACCCAAGACTGTCTGACTCCAAAGTCTTCTCCACTTTTCATCATTTGGGGCCAATGCCTTGCCTAAGTCTCAGTTTCATCTGTATCTTGAGGATTTCATATTAGATAACTTTGAGTGTTCTTCCCAGTGAGCCATTCAGAATTTGTGTTCAATCTCATTTTCCAACAATTGAACATCCATTTGACCCATGACAAAATTGAGACCCAGAGAAGTGAATTGACTTGCCTAAATTCAGTGGGCACCTCATTGTAGCCCCTGGCCCAGCCCCTATGTTCTAACATCCATCCCCAGTCTCTTTAACATCTGACATCTTTAACCTGGCCTATCAGGGCCTAATCTTTCTGGCTTTTCTGAATGCCATTTTCCCCTTTATTTTTTACAGTCTGACCATGATTGCCTGGTCTACCTATCTTTACCCTCTGTTTCCATCCGCAAACCTTTGAATTGGGATAACACCAACTCATTCTTTAGGTCTCAGTTCAGATGTCACTTCCTAGGAGTAAGATTTTTAGCTACCCCCTCCTCTACCCGACACATAGGGTTGCCAGATAAGATATAGGAGCCCAGTTGAATTTGAATTTTGGATAAACAATGAATAAACTTTTTTATAACTGTGTCCCAAATACTGCATGAATCATAATTACACTAAACGGTTCATTGTTTATCTGAGATTCTAATTAATTGGTGTCCTGTGTTTTTTATCTGTTAAGTCTGGGAACTCTAAAATACTTTCAAATGAGGTATTTTCTTCTTATTATATACTCTTAAGAGTACCATGAAATTATGAAGAGTACCTCTTTCATAATTATTAATAAAATTATAAGTAATAATTTTTTATGATGCTTTGCTTACAGATGGTCTCTGTGCCACTCTAGACTTGCTCCAAGACTGTGTCTATTTTGTTAACCATCTGATGCAGAAAGAAGAGAGGAAGGAAGGAAGGAAGGAAGGAAGGAAGGAAGGAAGGAAGGAAGGAAGGAAGGAAGGAAGGAAAAAGAAAAAGAAGAAAGAGAAAGAACAAAAGAAAGAAAGAACAAAGAGAAAAGGAAGGAAAGGAGGGAGGGAAGAAGGGGAGCAGAGGGGAGGGGAGGAGAGAGAGAATAATAATAGTTATCTCAGTTTTCTCCTTGGTTAGTGAGAGTTCACATTGACATGTGTGTAACTTATCATGATAGCAACAGGCATTTTAGGCTCATTGAACTAGAAACCAGGCACTGCTCATATGTACAATAGCTTCATTCCCTTTTCAATTTTTTTCTCTCCCTCCTTTACTTACCCCAGCATCTATTGATGTTCTGGAAATACCTTTATTTTAAAAAGAGAGAAGATGAGTTTTGGTGTTGGGAGACAGTGTTCCACAAATATTTTCATGTTTCCTCATGGTCAGAGCTTTATGAACAAACAACACTGAACAAAGAACATTTGATTGAATATCAAACGTGTTAGTCCATTTGGGCTGCTATAAGAAAGTACCATAGACTGGGTAGCTTACAAACAATAGAAATTTATTACTCACAGTTCTGTGGGCTGAGAAGTCCAAGATCAAGGCGCCAGCACATTCAGTGTCTGGTTAGGGCATCTGCTTTCTGGTTCATAGATGGTGCCTTCTCACTGTGTCCTCACATGGTGGCAGGGTAAAAAAGCTCCTTCAGGCCCTTTTATAAAGACACAAATCCAATTCATGAAGCCTCCACCTTCATCCTCTAATCACCTCCCAAAGGCCCCACTTCCTAATACTGTCACTTTAGGATTAGGATTTTGGCGCATGAATTTTGAGGATACACACATATTTGGACCATAGTATTAAACCTAAAGATAGAGACCTCAGTGTTTTTCTGTCCCTGAAACCATTTGTTTATAGTCTAGGGTGGTAAAATAAAAACCCTCCCCTCTTCTCCACAAAAATATTTTTTTTTCCCATTCCAGAGTAAAGTATTTCTTTCTTCCTCTTTCCAGAACAAAACATGGATGGATGTCCCATAAACTTCCAAACTTTATAACTTCAGAGCTTTTCTTCTCCTGTGGAGCCAACACCACTGCACGTGCAATGACATCAAGCCCTCATTGTGTTGCTTTGTGAGAACATGGCATGTAAAACCTGGTCAGATATAAAGTTATATATATATTACATACCTCACACGTGTGTGTATGCACACACACACATAAATATATGTATATATACACCAACATATATACATATCATGGCAGGCTAATTTTTTAGCTTACAAATAGGGTAATATCTCAGATCTTTCAGTTTGGACTTAGCATGTTGAGTGTACTTGCTTGCAGGAAAGAGGAATAGGTAGCGTGAACTAGTGTGGTTTTGTTTTCCATTCAGATACTTTGAGGTCAGAGGTCACACACCAAACTAAACTGCCCATAGGAAGCATTGTGAGACACTGGGCACATGCAGGGCAGTGTCTTCCAGGCTCAGGTAAGGCAATACATTTATCATTGAGCAGCAAAAGATGATATTCTCCTTATTTCTGTACAAAAGCCAGACCATTCTGGTTTCTCAAAACAGAACAATTACGGCACATTTGAATACCGCATGTTTGAAAAAGACATTTTTTTCCAGCCTTTTACAGAAAGACCAGGGTTGTATAAAGACTAGGGATCTTGCCTGCTGCCTGCAAATTTCTGGCAGCCCTGACTTCCCTGGTTTCTGACCTGCCACTTGTCCATGAATTCTCTCTCACTACTGAGTCCCTCTCGATGATTACTGCCTTTGAATTTTGGTTCCCTTTGACTTTACTTCTCCTGGGGGTATGGATTCTTGAGTGTTCTCTCCTTGGCTTTGAGTGCTGCATTCCACCACTACCTCCATTCCAATGCTACACCCTACTTCCACCCCATGCAGAGTGCAGTGCCCTGGGCCTTGGCTTGTCTAGTAGGAGGCACTATGCAGAAATTACTAAGTGAGATTGTGTGTCTGGCTAACAGTGCCTTGCTAGGTGACAAAGGCCAAGCCACTTACCTATCTGAGCTTCAGTTGTCTAATTTATTTAATCCAGCGTCAGGAACTGGATTAAACAATCAATAAAGAGGCCATTGTTATGCCTCAGATAAATGATGACGGGTTTGCCAAAACAAATGCAGCTACTGTTACTTCAATACACAACAAACCAAGCTGCATCATGAGCTATTAGACTCTCACTTACACTGGGAAAGAGGGAGATTCCAGGAGAGTGAAGAAGAAAAATAATAGCAGAGAGAGGAGTTGAGTGCACCAAGAAAGAACATCAATGTTTCAAACCACATCTTGAGCTGTCCATTTTTTCTCAATAGTTTCCCTTAGGCCAGTCACCAACTTGCCTTGAGAAGTGAATTGGCTCCATGGCAACAATAAAAATGATACCTGAGGAAAATTTTGCAAAGCTAAACCCAAGAGAAGCAGTGCCAAGCAGACACTAAATATTTGCAAAAGCGTTTTATTCTGCCTGTGGTAATTTCCTGAGTATATATTGCAAGATTGATGCCCTCTATACCTCCTCTAAATACCCTCCTAACTGTGTTCCATTGTAGAAGGATCTTAAGTCACATAGAACCCAAAACTCTGTTCTACAGAATATCAACATCTACAAAAATAGGTTAGTATATAATTCCATGGGTGGGGAAAGGATTCTGTGATAAAAGATGCTGAAAAATGCTAAAGTTTTTGGGATTCACAATGCACCCTAGCCCACTAAAGAATCTGAAAAGACTTTCAGGGAAAAACTTGTATAACTTCTCTGGATTCCTTATATGCTATTAGATCGCTAGAACTCTTCCATTTCACAGGAACGTATATTTTGGGAAATTTTATTGCGGATGCTATATTAATTTTCTAGGGTTGCTTTAACAAATTAGCAACAATTGGGTGCCTCAAAACAACAGATATTTATTCTGTCACAGTTCCAGAGGCCAGAAGTCTCAAACCAAAGTGTTGGCAAGCACACACTCCTTCCAAACACTAGGGAGGAATCCATTCCTTGCTTCTTCCAACTTCTGATGGCCCCAGGGGCTCCTTGGCTTGTGACTGCACCACTCAAACTTCTGCCTACATGGTCGCATTGCATCCTCCTCTTCTGTTTCTCTCCACTTATGAGAATACATGCAATTGCATCTAGGGCCCTCTCAGATAATCCAGGATAAGCTCCTTGTTTCCAGATTCATTTAAGGTCATATTTCCTCTTAACATGTAAGGTTATATTCACAGGTTTCAGGAATTAGGGAGCAGACATGTGCTTTTAGTGACCACCATTTAACACACTACACATGTTAATTGATAAACATCAAAATGATAACTTCAACTTGATTCAATTTAATTCTACTCAGCCATCATCTGATGAACCCATAGTATGTGCCAAGCACTGTCTTAGGCCACATCATAAAATGATTCAAAGCCTAATTATTACCCATAAACAATTTACATCCCAGTGGAGGAAATGGACATGACAGTGGATTAATACCATGCAGAGTGACAGGTGCTTATAAAGTTATAATCAAAGCAGAACTGAGGAAGGGATTACTTCTTCCTAGGGAAATAAGGAGAGTTTTCCAGAGGAGGAGATTATTCTGTTGAGATTTGAAGAATGAGTAACAGTTTCCCAGGCAGAGTACCAAGGGAATTTCAGGTGGAAGAAACACCATGGTCAAACATACAGATTATGGTGATAGAGGAAACTTGTGAAGATAAAATGAAAAAAATGCATGCAAAGCTACTAGCACAGTACTTGGCCCTCGGTAATGTTACCTGTTTCTCTTAAACTAAAGAGGGTAGAAGCAGGAGATGAGACTGAAGTCTTAGGCAGGCACCAGACTGTTCTAAACTTAGTTTGGTGTATTTGTGTCTTTGTGTGTATCCATATGAACATGGAACGGGGCCATAGAGAGGAACTTAGAGAAGGTTCCATAAGAATGGGGTTTAGAAAATTATGTATGCAAATAGAAATAAAAAACAGTAAACTTCAGCCAATAGACAGTTATTTTGGAAGAAAAAGAACGGATTTAGTCAATAGCTAGATGGTTGGTTGACTGAATTTATTCACTAAAGCAAACAAACACACACGCACAATAGTCTGCAGATACTTCCACAGTAATTGGGGAGCAGTTGCATCACTTACATGGGACTTAATTTTTTTGGTCATGCCTCAGTACTTGCTCTCAAAAGCCACATGGAGCAGTGTTATGCCCAGTGTTGAGGGCCTAGCACTCGAATGGCACTTTAGAATGCTTGTTTCTAGTAATAGTCTCCACCTTGATGAATGGCCTTATTTTAATGACATTGGCATGTTGGCCGGGATGGAACTGGAGCTGGGTCTGCCAACTTCTGTTGCCAGTGAGACATTTCTCACATGGTAACCATCATTTGCAAGGGCCTGGAGTTCATGAAGCTAAATTTTGACACAAACAAATGAGTTTTCCCATGAGTCCTTAGGTGACCTTTTAGGTCTCAGCTCAAATTTCATTTCCTCAGAGATCTCCATTCCATCTAAAATAGCTCCACTCTGAGCCCAGTTTATCTTTAGTACTGCACTCTGTGCTTTACCCAAACTATACCTATCACAGTCTGTAATATCCAGTTCATTCATGTTTCCATGTGTTTATTTTTACTTTCTCATCTTCTACTAGAATGTAAATTCTGAGGCCAGTACCTCCTCTGTCTTGTTCAACTTTATAGTCCCTACACATAGAACAGGATCTGGCATACTTGTTGGTCAATAAATATTTCTCAAATAAATGAGTGAATGAAGAATGGAATCAGGGAATAATTAAACTGATAAAGGGGTCAGAATGGATGCTATAGGAAATAAAAGGTAATGCAATATTCCCTTTTAGTAATTGGATCAACCACTTCAGAATAAGTAACAAAGCACACACAAAAACATTAGGTGTAAATGGTCCCTCATAGAATGAGCTCTCACTTGAACTTTTTGAAGGAGTTCCCACAATAACTTTACCTTTGACATTTAGCAATTGTCCATATTCTGTTTGTGAGGAATGTTTTGTACAGGGAAGAGCCAGACTGGGTCTCTCAAGACCTGATCTTCATAAGGCAAACAAACTTCTGGGAGTATTTTTCTAAAAAATAAAAGAAAGAGTTCCTCTTACTTGCAAAAAAATGATAGAGATTAAACAGTATTGCTTGACTCCCATAAATAAATGCAAATCATACTTACTGAAACTGAAAAAGAGTACATTCTAAATTGATTATTTAACTAAGATAATAGGAAGCAGTGAGTACTTCAAAACATGTCCCAAGTTTCTGACGTAGAGGAATTAGCCTCTAGGAGCCTGACATTTTATGAGTGACTGTGTTAACCCAAGTGACAATTGAAGATCATGGAGCTGCACAGAGGGAGAAGAAAAATAATGGCACAGCTTGCTCTAGGGAAAGTAATTTATTCCAAGAACAATTCTAGAAGATTATACTTAAAATATGCTGTGACTATCCCAAACATGAGATGGTAGATAATTACAGCCAGTAAAGATTAAACAAAAATAAAGTAATACAAGATGGCCTTCATTTCTACTTTTATGAGAGTTGTTTGTATCTCTCTTGATATTGTTCCTATAAGCCTCTGAACTTGACCCTATCTTCTGGGATTATGCCTAAAGGCTGGGTCCTCGGCCAAACAAGGCAGACTTGAGACAATTACACCAGGAGGTCAAGCTTCTTTCATAGGAACTTAGCAAGGTTTTTAACCACTTCTCATGAATAGTTTTAAGCAAAATTAAGGTACATAGGCTGTTGGATTCATTTCTTTGAGTAAATCCACTCCACAAAATGTTAAGTAATATATTAGGTGTAAAAACATTGGAGAGATCTGTACTACAGAACCTCAGCATTCTGAACTTTACCCTCTTCTATCTAGTATGTTTCATGAACACATAAATGAAGAGACAGACAGCATGTATACCAATCTTGCAGACACCAGAAAACTACAGTACCTTCTTAGGTATTAATCAGCATTCAAAAAGTTGGCAGAAGAGTCGAAACTGAACAACTCAATGCTTCAGTTTAAGGGAAAAGTTTAACTGCAGGTTAAATAGAACAGATCTGACCAAGCAACAGTTCTTGGGGAAAAAAGACAGAGTTTTAGTTACCTGCAAATTCCATATGAACTAGAAGCAACAGGGTTTGTAGAATAAAATATGTATTCACAACCATCTAGGACTGTAATTTCAAAGCTAAAAAAGACCAAGCCTGGCTTAATTAATATTTTTGAGTGAATGAACAAAGGAACAATTTAATAAATGAGATAACTAAAAAATAATTTTAAGGTTTTACTAGGCAAAACTGGTCATTCAAAGGGTTGTATCAAATATTTCTTCACAATTGTGGCTGTAAATATTGGATAGATTGCTTTATAAAGTAGTAAACTCCCCAAAGTTGGCCTTATAAAAGTAAATGGCGACCTACCTTACAAAGAAGCTTTGAGTTGCATGAGGGAAATGGGCCAGTTGGCTTCCAATGCTCTCTCCATCTTAGGAGTCACTTGAAAAATTTTTTACCAAGAGATGGTAGAGATGACATCCACAAAAGAAGGAATTTCTTTTTCCAGACCAGAAGGGAATCTGGTGAGCACTCTTCTTCACCCTAGGACAGAGAGAGAGAGAGAGAGAGAGAGAGAGAGAGAGAGAGAGAGAGAGAGAGAGAGAGAGAGAGAGAAAACATAGAAGTTAAGTGTGAAGTTACAATGACCTAGATAAAAATCCCAGCTCTTCCACCGTAGAATGCAAACTTGGAACATGTTAGTTATCTCTCTAAGTCCAAGTCTTCTCGTCTATAAATTGGGAATAATATTATTCACTAGACAAGATGGTGTCCTGGCAGAAGAAGATAAAGAATGTAGCATCTAGCATTAACTAAATGTACAACAGCTAGTGTTCAACGTGAAATCTGTGTGTTCAAGCATATGTCAAGGCTGAGTGAGTCCCTGGGGGCAGTTACTTGTCTCTTGTCCTGCCCTTCTGGAGAAAAGTGCATCAAATTGCATTGATTTTGTATGCTGTACATCCTACTATAGATATTTCTTTATTTCTCTCTAAGATTGGCTTAGCTTTTCTCTTTTGCCTCCTATAAAGGCCTTCATCTTGAAAACATAAACACACACAAAGAGACAAACAGAGAGAAAGAGACAGGCAGAGAGACAGAGATTTTTTGAAACCCTGAAATTAATTTTATTTTGGAAATAAATGTGCTAACCAAGCCAAGCCAGTCACAGATAAGCATTTCCCTCAAACGTTTACAATTAAAATTTCCTCAAAACTAAGATTCAGACTATATTTGCAAGGTTGTAAAGCTGTGGTTTCTCTTGGGCACACAGATTTTGCATTTCAGTAAGCTTCAGAGGAATACCTGAAAGTTAATAACACCTTGGATATACTTTTGCATTTCCTTTGCATGAGCATTACATTTTGAAAAACAAGAATCAGCATGTTTGCTAGACAAAAGACAAAATGTTTTAAAATACAGTTTCTGTCAAACATCTCACAAGCCCTTCTGAGATCATTTTCAGAGTGATAAACTTCTCTTAAAACAGAAATATAGTAAGTTCTCTCTAGAAGAGAAAAACTAAATTTCATGTACATTGACACAAACAGCCACAGAGGGGAAGATAAACAACATCGCTATCATGCTAAGCAACTGCATGGATCAACACTCCATTCAACTCCCCTCTCATTACTCAGAGACTGCTTTTGCTGTGGAAAGTGCACACCGTTCTGAAATTCCAGGTAAATGGAATCAAAAGTCATGGCAGAAAGAAAGGACAAGGAAATTGACATGTGTTGGCACTGTGCAAAGCATTGTGTTTTCTACTTTAATCCTCAGGACAAATCTATGAGGTAAGTTGCATTGTCCTCATTATAAAGATAACTTATTTGAGGGCTGCTGAGGTTAAGTGAGTTTTTCAAACCAGGCAGACCTTTCAATATTTCTTTCTCACTGTGGTGGATAAGCGTAAGAAAATGTTCATCCTTAGATTCATTACTAATTTTTTTTTCCTGCTGTTGAAATAATTATTTTACTTTGCATCAAATATCTTTGAGTCTATATAGTCATGTATTTCTCATCCACATTTTCATTTTAAAATCAAGGCTAATGCAATTCCATTCCTAGATATTTACTCAAAGAATTAAAACAGGCGCTCAAATAGGTACATGTAACTCATGCTCACAGCGGCACAATTCACAATTGCCAAAAGGTAGAAACAGCCTTAATCTTCATCAACAGATGAATAGATAAACCGACTGTGGATATCTATTCTATTGTGTATGTATCTACAAAATAGAATAATATTCAACCATAAAAAGAAATTAAGTACTGATAACACGCTATGATGTAGCTGTATCTACAAAACATGTTGAATGAAAGAAGCGAAACACAAAACATTACGTATTGTATGATTCCATGTATGTGAAATACTGTATCCAGAATAGATAAATTTATAGAAACGGAACGCAGATTGACAGTGGTCAAGGCTGTGGAGGAGGGAGTAACAAGAAAAAATGCTTGACGGGTAATGGACTTTACTTCGGGGTGATGGAAATGTTTTGGAACTAAATAGAAGTAGGTGATGTTACACTGAATTGTCCACCTTAAAATGGTTGATTTTATGTTTTATAAATTTCATCTAAATGAAATTTAAATCAATTATAAATTGATCTTTAAAGTCAGGACTAATGACATTTCATCCAAGATTGCTGCTGAGGGCTCTCTTCTTTTTTTCTTTTCGAGATGGAGTCTTGCTCTGTCGCCCAGACTGGAATGCAGGAGCGATCTCGGCTCACCGCAACCTCGCCTCCTGGGTTCAGGCGATTCTCCTTCCTCAGGCTCCCTAGAAGCTGAGATTCCAGGTGTGCGGCACAGCGCGTGGATAATTTTTGTATTTTTAGTAGAGATGGAATACACCGCCATGTTGGCCAGCCTGGTATCGAACTCTTGGCCAGCCGGGTATCGAACTCCTGACCACAAGTGACCCATCCGCCTCAGCCTCCCAGGGTGCTGAGATTACAGGAGTGAACCACCACGCCCAGCAACTGAGGGCATTTTCTTTGTTGAGGAAAGAAATAGTGATGATCAAATTTGTAATTTTCTTGTATTAAATGCCTAGAACTCTACAGTCAACAGATGGCGCTCTAGTTTCAATTGTTAAGGAAGCTCTCTGCCCATTCCCAAGCAAAGGGTTGTTTTCGTCAATGAAAAGAAAATAAACACTTGTGCTTTAACTTTTTTAAGTAGCTAAAAAAAATAAATAACGCGTCTTAATTCCTTTCAGAAATTACTTTCAACTCAATTATGACGTTAATATTAGACAGCGACTTTTAGAACAGAAGTCACACTTGAAAATATTACGTGGATCAAAACAGTAGTTAGAATTTTAAAAAGCAACAGTTTTACAAGCAGATAGACCTGGATTCTAATTTAAACCCTATCATTGCTCACTGTGCGTCATTGAGCAATTTGCTGAATCTCTTTGAATCTCAGTTTCCTCTTCTGCAAAATTTTAATAATACCTACTTCTGAAGGTAGTTTTGATAATTAGAAATAATGTCATGTGCTTTGCAAAACATTTAGTATGTAATAACTACTCAGAAAGATATAGCTATTCTAATTAGTGACAGAGAACATACAAACATACAAGTAGGATTTCTCTGCCTTAGATCATGTGTGTTTAAATGAGTTTGAAGCATCAGAGATCTAGTTGTAAATTCTGAGTCAGCTCAAAATGTCACATGGCTATGCTTTCTCTAAACCAATCATTGAAATGATGCCATATTAATATAGTAGAAAGTTTGTAATATATTTTTAGGTAGAGAGAAAAAATCAGGTTATAAAATGGTAATACAGTGTCATCCCAATTTTGTTTAAAAACAGTATACATCTAGTAGGATATAAACCAAAATGTTAAGGTTAGTTATCTCTGGTTTATGAGACTATAGTTTATTTCTATATTTTTAATACTTTAATGCATTTTAAATATTTTCTATAATAAATAAGTATCATTTTTTCATGACAAAAAGAAATGTCATGTAATAATATGAAGTCAAACATATATCAAATATTGATACTGCAAAAATTTTCTTTTGTGAACCAATTGAATCCATAGAAGGACCACCCTCAGAGCTCAAACACAGTGCTCCAGGGCCCTACCTGCTGCTTAGAATTCCCCATAGGAGAAAAGAGAAAAAGAAAAACCAAGCCCAGTGATGCTTCTCTGTGCCAGTTTTTTAAGCCAGCATATATAGAAGTATCTAGAAGATATACAAATGATTAGGCAGCAGGAAGTTCAGTCAGCCACATTATTTAGGATCATATCAAACACATCCCTAAAAATTAAAACAAAAACACTGATTTCAGTATTTCTTATTAATCTTAACTCATGAGACAAAGCCTTTGTATCAATTCATAATAAATTTAGGAGTATTCGTGAAAAATTTTAAACACAATATATACTTTGACCAACAACCCCACTTCTTGGACTCTGACCTATAGAAAGACACATTTGTGCACCAAGTTTCATGGCCAAGAATTGTACAGGAAAACACTGTTTGTAAGAACAAAGATTTCCACTAAAGGGAAAATGATTTTAACATTATGAAACATTTATTCTATGAAATGCTATGCACCTGCTAAATAGAATGCTATAGACTTCTACATATGGACATGGAATCATCTCCTACACATATTAATTGTAAGAAAAATAAGGAATTCAAGAACTATTTCCCAAAGAACACCCTTTTACGTTTTAATAAATCTACATGTGTGTATACATTTGTATATTTATATATGTAAATACATAGAAATATTGAAAAGGTCTAGAAAGATAAATACCTCATGATTAACAATAATTATGTCTAGGAAAGGTAGTTTTTAAAACTTTGTATTTTCTGAATTGTTTTAATTCCTTCATACACACACATTTCCATTTATAAACTTGAATTCAGTTGAACTCTTGGCAGGGATGGAAGACACGGTGTCCATCTAGCCACAGAGACATAACTGATAGCTCAGACTGGTAGGAGAATCAATTCATTCACTCATTCAACAAACATTTTTTGAATATTTACAAGGTGCCAATACTATGCTAGAAACTGTAGGGGCAAAAATGAACATAGTAAAACAGTCTCTGTCTTCAAATTTTCCAGGAAGGTATATATAGTTCATCAAAAAAAATCTGCATTTTCACTCGTTCTTTACTTGTATGTTTTTTATAAAGTTAGTAGAAACAATGGTTTCTTAGTGTTGCAGAAAACGCAATAATGAATCACTAACAATGAATCAACAGTGGCTCGAGGAAACGTCTTTATGACTTACATCCTTAAGCTTTGAAGAATTGATTCCGCTCCCACCTCCTAACATATACCCTTCTTCTACCCCTAAGCTCACAGTTGATGCCAAAGTCTCTTTATTGTGAGTTACACGGAGACGTGAGCAGTGATGCAAGCTATGTGGCGTCTAAATCCACTGTTAATCTCTGGGTAAACCAGTATGAATGCAGCAACAGGAAGGACCACAAGATGGCAGACTGGAGATGAGTCATGGAGCCTACAGCAGATGATGAGGTGCTATAGCCAATGGAATCCCGTAGAACCTGCCAACTGAGGAGAGACTGGGAAGGGCTTTACAGTTCTGTTAAATGGAGGGATCAGAGCGAAGAACAATTTTGGCACCAGTCTAGTTCTTGCTCACATTTCTTAGTGTTCTATTTAGTTGTTTTTACCATCTAAAAAAAAAAAAAAAAGTTCGTCTCTTCTTCCCACCCCAGATATTCATACTCATCAAAATCAACCATACCTTTCTATTTTAGTATGATTGAGTAGTAGAATTTTTAAATTGGACAAGATCTCCCCAAATTTGAGGACGAGGTGCTTCATGCATAGGGAGGAGGCAGAAAGATAGACAGGGACCTGGTGGTACAAAGAAGCACAAGTCCACATTGTCATGAGGAAAGGCCCTTTTCACGGTGTATGGGGACTAGAGTTGAGAAATTATTTTCAGGAGGGTTGTGTGAGTAAGGCCAAAACTGTAATTTCCCAGACATTATACCTGTACATGCAGAGAAACATAGGTAAAGATATTGAGTAATGTGAAAGTGTACATTGGTGCTGCTGTTCTTATTTAAGCAGATAAAGTATCTACATAACCTATGACCCAGCCATTTCATTCCTGGGCATAGATCTCAAATAAATCCTCACACAGGTTTGTAAGCATATATGCACAAAGATGACGGGGTGGTTTGTAGTGTCCAGCAACTGGAGGTAACCTGGGTGCTCATAATTGGGAGAGTAGATCAGTAACTGATGGAGTGGTTTGTAGTGTCCAGCAACTGGAGGTAACCTGGGTGCTCATAATTGGGAGAGTAGATCAGTAACTGATGGGGTGGTTTGTAGTGTCCAGCAACTGGAGGTAACCTGGGTGCTCATAATTGGGAGAGTAGATCAGTAACTGGTGGCTTACAGATATTTACAGGATCATGCATAAAAGGGCAAATGGCCAAGCAGCACATGTTTTGACCTGCCAACACGGTGTTGACCACGATGCCTCTTGGAGACAGAAGGAACAGACATCTGGGACCTCCAATATTGTCCTATCATACTCTGAGATAGTACACAGCAATCTGGCAGGGCCAACTGTCTGACTCCAGGAAAAGGATATTGAACCTTGAGCCAGGAGGTTTGAAAGCTATGATTGAGGTGGCATTGGCCTCTTTTGAAAAGCAAAAACCCAATAGTGTATTTTGAGAACACTGATAATTTGTTGTTAAGATAACTTACATAAAAAGTCAGCCAAGAGCGGTGGCTCATGCCTGTAATCCTAGCACTTTGGGAGGCTGAGTGGGTGGATTGCCTGAGCTCAGGAGTTCAAGACCAGCATAGACAACATGTTGTAACCGCATCTCTACTAAAATGCAAAAAAAAAATTAGCCTGGAATGGTGACGTGGGCCTGTAGTCCCATCTACTCAGGAGGCTGAGGCATGAGAATCACTTGAACCCAGGGGGCAGAGGTTGCAGTGAGTCGAGATCACACCACTGCACTCTAGCCTGGGCCACAGAGCAAGACTCTGTCAAAAAAAAAAAAAAAAGTCAAAGGCAGCATAATTAATACTGTGTGGTATAGACACAGAGTCAACTTTATTGACCAGAACAGAATAGACATCAGGAAGAGAGTACACCTGTGAAAGACTAAATGTACAAAAATACAGAAATCTGACATTGCCAAACATTGGTAAAGATTTGAATCAATGGATATTCATAAACGTCTGATGGGAACATAAATCACTTTAATCACTTTGGAAAACAGTTTGACACCTTCATATTTAGTTAAATAGTTTACATGCAAAGACCAAGCAATTCCACTCTTAGGTACCCTAGAAACTAGAACAATTGTTGGACATGTATACCAAGAGAAATGAATAGAACATGTATCACAGTATCCTTTGTATCAGCAAAAATTGAAAAAAAAAAAAGAAAAAACTTTCCAATTTCCAACAACAGGAGAGTGACTAAATGAATTACAGTACAGAATAATTATACAGTGGAATATTACACAACCTAAAAATGAATGAACTAAAGCTACTCACAAGCATAGAAATACATTTTGGAAACATAATGTGGAATGAAATAAGTCACAGAAGATGACATACAGCATGATACAAATAGAATGTTCAAAATCAAGCAAAAGTATACAATGTTATTGTTAGAGAAACATTAATTAAAAAGAACTAAACTTCTAAAATTTTAAGAGAATTGCAAGCATAAAATTCAAGAGAGGAGTTAGTTACCACTTAGAGCGGAGGCACAGGCTGGGCTTGGGGACAATTACATTCCTAAAAGGGCTGACTGAATAAAGATCAGTGATGGAGTCACAGATATGCCTTATATAACTTATATAAATGTTATTGTGATTTTTATACATTAATTATTACATTAAAGATTTTAACATATGTATTAAAAGTAAAAAAACAAAATCCAGACATTAATGACAGGATGTATTCAGGCATGTTTAGCAGTTCACTTTTCTCCTGTATTTATTTCCTTTAATACTTCCTTAAATGTACAAGAGTTAAACATTATGCTCTTCAGATTCTTTCTCATAGGAAAGTATTCTGTCAAAGAAGAACAGAGGTAGATTAGGAGAAAAAAAGGAAAATCAAAGAACACTTCCAAGTATAATGGGGCCCTGAAGAAACAAGTTTTAATTTGTCACTATGGTAAAGGTAAACTGCAGATGGTAAAGGGAACTTCATTTTCTCTTTACATCACTTTGTCTGATTGAAAAATTCCACATACACACGTTTTAGTCATTCAAACTAGCCCGCCAATTTAAGGGTAGGTTATGAGGGCCTGCCATTTGTAAAATGTTAACTTGCAACAGGATATCTCTGCTAGCCTACAGAGAAGAGCATGGGTAGATTTGTGCATTATTGGTTTGTGTCTGCTGCCCATAATTTAATAAAACTTACTTAAAATTCTGAAGGACTATGGAACAAAATGTGCTTGTTTTTGTATAACATAAAATTTAAATTCTCATTTTAAGTACTTAGCCTATTACTTTTTAATGTTTGACACCTTAGACCCTTGTAATTTTGCAAAGACCCCCATAAATTTGGATCAAAAGCAATTCAGCTAACTTTGTATTTTGTGTAAGATCATTCTCAGCCATATTTGATCTATTTCTTAGGTCATGTTTTTCCTGAATACCAGACTTCTTTAGTAGATGCTGAGGAATGAAAGCATGATATAAAGAATAAAGGTTTTAGAGTGTTAGGACATGAGTTTGAGTCTGACTTACTTACGAAATAGTTCAAGTTACTTAGCCTTTCTGGGCTTCAATTTACTCATCCGGAAAATGAAGGAAATAATTGCATTAGCCAAGATTTTTTTGTGTGTGTAATTCAATTCAAGTTGTTTGTCAATTCAATTCACGATCACTTAAAAAACAAATTCAGGAACTTCACATTGCTGGAAGTTCAGTAGTCAATGCAATTAGATCTAGAACGTCATAAGTCTCTTTTCCCATCTCAACTTTCTGCCTCTCTCCAAATACTCACATTCTTATTCAAGCAAACTCTCATCATTTGGTAGGAAAAACTACTTCTAATTGACCTAGAGTCACATTCTTCCAGCTCAGCCAATTCAGAAGGATTTTTATTTTTTAAAAAAGGATAATTCTCTCACCCAACATCAGGTTGATATTTTTAATGCTCATTTCTAAGCCTATTACTGCTCCAAGAATGATAGGCTGTTATAATTGGTCCACCTGAGATCACATGCTCACCCCTGGGAACAAAGCAGTAGATACACTAATTGACAGACTCACCAGGGCCACTTGTTTTGGACAAGATCCCCACAGCAGGCAGAAGTGGTGTAGAGCTGAAACTCAATTTTCCACTACAGTAGTAATTTCTCTAGCTAGAGTGTTACAATGACTGAAAATTTGGGACACAGCACTTTATATATTGCAGAATACGTTACATCTTTGGTTAAGGTGATTGATCAAGTGGGCTCCATCCCTGGGATGCAAGGCTGATTCAACATACGCAAATCAATAAACATAATCCAGCATATAAACAGAACCAGAGACAAAAAACCACATGATTATCTCAATAGATGCAGAAAAGGCCTTCGACAAAATTCAACAACCCTTCACGCTAAAAACTCTCAATAAGTTCGGTATTGATGGAACATATCTCAAAATAATAAGAGCTATTTATGACAAACCCACAGCCAATATCATACTGAATGGGCAGAAACTGGAAGCATTCCCTTTGAAAACTGGCACAAGACAGGGATTCCCTCCCTCACCACTCCTATTCAACATAGTGTTGGAAGTTCTGGTAGGGCAATCAGGCAAGAGAAAGAAATAAAGGGTATTCAGTTAGGAAAAGAAGAAATCAAATTGTCCCTGTTTGCAGATGACATGATTGTATATTTAGAAAACCCCATTTTCTCAGCCCAAAATCTCCTTAAGCTGATAAGCAACTTCAGCAAAATCTCAGGATACAAAATAAATGTGCAAAAATCACAAGCATTCTTATACACCAGTAACAGACAAACAGAGAGCCAAATCATGAATGAACTCCCATTCACAATAGCTTCAAAGAGAATAAAATACCTAGGAATCCAACTTACAAGGGATGTAAAGGACCTCTTCAAGGACAACTCCAAACCACTGCTCAGTGAAGTAAAAGAGGACACAAACAAATGGAGGAACATACAATGCTCATGCATAGGAAGAATCAATATTGTGAAAATGGCCATACTGCCCAAGGTAATTTACAGATTCAATGCCATCCCCATTAAGCTACCAATGACCTTCTTCACAGAATTGAAAAAAACTGCTTTAAAGTTCATATGGAACCAAAAAAGACCCTGCATTGCCAAGACAATCCTAAGCCAAAAGAACAAAGCTGGAGGCATCACGCTATCTGACTTCAAACTATACTACAAGGCTACAGTAACCAAAACAGCATGGTACTGGTACCAAAACAGATATATAGACCAATGGAACAGAATAAAGCCCTCAGAAATAATACCACACATCTACAGCCATCTGATCTTTGACAAACCTGATAAAAACAAGAAATGGGGAAAGGATTCCCTATTTAATAAATGGTGCTGGGAAAATTGGCTAGCCATAAGTAGAAAGCTGAAACTGGATCCTTTCTTTTTCTTTTTTCTTTTTTTTTTTTTTTCGAGATGGAGTCTTGCTCTGTTGCCCAGGCTGGAGTGCAGTGGCGTGATCTCGGCTCACTGCAAGCTCCACCTCCTGGGTTCACACTATTCTCCTGCCTGAGCCTCCGGAGTAGCTGGGACTACAGGCACCCAGCACCACGCCTGGCTAATTTTTTGTATTTTCAGTAGAGACAGGGTTTCACTGTGTTAGCCAGGATGGTCTCGATCTCTGGACCTCATGATCCGCCCGCCTCGGCCTCCCAAAGTGCTGGGATTACAGGCTTGAGCCACCGCACCCGGCTGGATCCTTTCCTTATTCCTTATACGAAAATTAATTCAAGATGGATTAGAGACTTAAATGTAGACCTAAAACCATAAAAACCCTAGAAGAAAACCTAGTTAATACCATGCAGGACACAGGCATGGGCAAGGACTTCATGACTGAAACACCAAAAGCAATGGCAACAAAAGCCAAAATTGACAAATGGGATCTAATTAAACTAAAGAGCTTCTGCACAGCAAAAGAAACTACTATCAGAGTGAACAGGCAACCTACAGAATGGGAGAAAATTTTTGCAATCTACTCATCTGACAAAGAGCTAATATCCACAACCTATAAAGAACTCAATCAAATTTACAAGAAAAAAAAACAAACAACCCCATCGAAAAGTGGGCAAAGGATATGACCAGACATTTCTCAAAAGAAGACATTCATACAGCCAACAGACACATGAAAAAATGCTCATCATCACTTGCCATCAGAGAAATGCAAATCAAAACCACAATGAGATACCATCTCACACCAGTTAGAATGGTGATCATTAAAAAGTCAGGAAACAACAGGTGCTGGAGAGGATGTGGAGAAATAGGAACACTTTTATACTGTTGGTGGGACTGTAAACTACTTCAACCATTGTGGAAAACAGTGTGGTGATTCCTCAAGGATCTAGAACTAGAAATACCATTTGACCCAGCCATCCCATTACTGGGGATATACCCAAGGGATTATAAGTCATGCTGCTATAAAGACACATGCACATGTATCTTTATTGTGGTAGTATTCACAGTAGCAAAGACTTGGAATCAACCCAAATGTCTATCAGTGACAGACTGGATTAAGAAAATGTGGCACATATACACCATGGAATACTATGCAGCCATAAAAAAGGATGAGTTTGTGTCCTTCGTAGGGACATGGATGAAGCTGGAAACCATCATTCTCAGCAAACTGTCGCAAGAACAGAAAACCAAGTACCGCATGTTCTCACTCATAGGTGGGAACTGAACAATGAGATCACTTGGACACAGGAAGGGGAGCATCGCACACCGGGTCCTATTGTGGGGAGGGGGGAGGGGGGAAGGATAGCGTTAGGAGATATACCTAATGTAAATGACAAGTTAATGGGTGCAACACACCAACATTCCACATGTATACATATGTAACAAACCTGCACGTTGTGCACATGTACCCTAGAACTTAAAGTACTAAAAAAAAAATGAAAATACTCAAAGAGAGAACATAAGATCCTATTAAAGTGGGGCATCTGTTCAAAACAAGTCATTTATTGTGTAAAATTGGAAAAACGATTATATATTTACAAAACAAACTATATAAAAATGAAGGAAATAAATGTTAGTTTTGTGTTTAATATAGATTTTTTTTGAGAAATGAAAGTCATCACAAAATCTCCAGTGACTTTAAGTGCCCGCAGTAAACTAAATGTCTCATTTTCTGTCAAGAACTAAATGTGCTCAGGGGTGTGAACATGCCATGATTGCTTAGCTTAATGGGTGGGAAGTAAATGCACTCTTTACTAGAGGGAAAATTTTTTCTAAAGATCATTGCAACATTTATAGAACTACGCACAATCTTATAAAATTGAATGGTTGGAAGTGGCCTGCAAAGTTCATCAAATCCTTGCTATGGCTTTAGAATGACAATCAAGAAAATATTAATAACTATCTTGAAATAGATTTTTTAAATGTCTTCCAGGGAGACCCTCTCTGGGGAATCCATGTTTCATACAATAAATCAAGCTCCATCTTCACCTCTTCCCTTCTGGTTGCCAGGAGGTAATTGGATTACACTACAGCTCCCAGGGCAGTGGTTCTCAAACTGGATTATTCATCAGAATCACTTGGGAAACATCATAAAATACAGACTTCCAGTCCCACTCTAGACATACCGAACCAGGGTCCAGGAGTTGGTCCTTTTTAAAAGCCTCCCTGAAGTGTCGGTCTATAGCTACCTTGATCTGTGCACTGGCTTTGGGGAATCACAGAGTTTAGGACTCTAAATAATAATTATATATATATATATATTATTTATATATAAATATATTTATATTTAAATTTTATATTTGTATTTTATATATATATATATGAAATTCAAGGGATACATATGCAGGTTTGTTACGTGGGTATACCGCATGATGATGAGGTTTGTGACATGAATTGTCCCGTCATCTTGGTAACGAGCATAGTATCCAATAAGTGGTTTTTCAGTCTATGCCATGCTCTACCCCTCTCCCTTCTAGTAGTCCCCAGTGTGTATTGTTCTTATCTTTATGTCCGTGTGCATTCAGTGTTTAGCTCCCAGTTATCAACGAGAACATGTGGTATTTGGTTTTCTGTTCCTGCATTAGTTTGCTTAGGATAATGGCCTCTAGTTGCATCCACGTTGCTGACAATGACCTGATTTCTTTCTTTTTTTATGGCTGCATAGTATTCCATGGTGTGTACATCCACATTTACTTTATCCAATCCACCACTGATAGGCACCTATGTTGATTCCATGTCTTTGCTATTGTGGATAGCACTGTGATGAACATGCAAATGCAGGGGTCTTTTTGATAGAATAATTTATTTTCCTTTGGATTTATACCCAGTAATTGCTTTGAGCACTACGGACATTTTGAAGATATTGATTCTTCCAATTCATGAGCATGGAATATTTTTCCATTTATTCGTGTTGTAGGACTAAGGAGGTATTTGATCATGACTCTAAGATGTCATTGTCAAGAGAAATGTATCTCCTATTTTATCAGGTACTGGGAGAGAAACAAGCAAGCTGTTTTAAATTTCTTATTTTTTCTTTTGAGACAGGATCTCACTGTGTGTGTCATCCATGTTGGAGTGCAGTGGTGTGATCACAGCTCACTGCAGCCTCGATCTCCCAAGCTCAAGTGATCCTCCTGCCTCAGCCTCGTGAGTAGCTGGGACTAAATGCATGGGCCCCACACCCACCTGTTTTTTTTTTTTTTTTTTTAATTTCTTCAGAAAAGCGAAGTCTCATTGTATTGCTGGGCTGGTCTCAAACTCCTGACTTCAAGAAATCCTCCTGCCTCAGACTCCCAAAGTGCTAAGATTACAGGCATGAACCACCACTCCCAGCTATGTTTTAATATTGGAAGTTCTAACTATATGAAGGAAGCCTGTGACTCTCCACATTTTCTAATTTTACCTGCAGAATATTGATGTTAATATTCTGAATATTGACTATTAAAATATCGATATTGGTATCCAATTCTAAAACCTCTACAGGCAATACATTTTCTGTTACGTGATCTGGATGATTGAAAGTGCTACAAAAAGAGATGGAATTATCAAGAGGAGGAGAAACAATAAGTAGAAAAGCTCCCCTCATTTCATAATAGAGAGAATTTCCTGAGTTTATTAAGAGTGGTTCCATTCTTTCTGAAAAGGTTATCAGTTCACAGCCAAATGGGAAACTATCATGAAGTTATTAAGTACATGATGCTGAGCAATTTTAAAGAGATCAAGCCATGTAAAAGGTTTTTTATCCTTCTTTTTTCTGTTTGCATTACATTTTAAACATTTTCCATGCAGTTATAATTCTTCACTTATATGTTGGAATGTACATGGCATATATGCATATGCATATACATGATCTGTATATAAATGCATCAAAATACTAGCATGTTAGCAATAGTGGGATTAACGATAATTTTAACTTTATTCATTTTTGTGTTTTTCAACCTTTCTATAAAGATATATGTAAAGAATTAAAGAAAAACACATGCTTTACAGCTTTTTAAAATAAAGAATAAGATATTTTGCACTTTTTCTCAAGGCTGGTACCTTATACACAGAAAAATAAAGTATGAATCTTTACCTGATAGGGAAAGTTTCCAGGAGAAATTAGGAGGGACCACTTACTATCTATTTCTAATTGGAATTTACATCCAGAATCAGCCCCTTCATTAAGGGAGAGAAACAAGCAAGCTGTTTTCACTTTTATATCCAGAATCCATTTATATCCAGAATCAGCCCCTACATTAATTCTCTGTTAGTAATTTTCTAATATTTCTAATAGGATGTATTACTTTATAAACAAGAAAAACATGATTTTTAAAAACTTGAAACCACAACCTTTGCATTAGAAGGAACTGTTTCACACTGGATTATTCTGTTACTGGAGATGCAACACCGTTCCCTCTTGCTCTTACTCTGTTATTGTGTCTCTTGGTATGGTTCT
Organism: Macaca fascicularis; assembly: GCF_037993035.2. Classification (NCBI taxonomy): domain Eukaryota; kingdom Metazoa; phylum Chordata; class Mammalia; order Primates; family Cercopithecidae; genus Macaca; species Macaca fascicularis. Next base: position 95,981,647 of record NC_088385.1, read on the forward strand.
TACATTTTGCTTTTTTTTTTTTTTTTTTTTTATCATGGAGTTCCTCTTTTTAGAATTTTGGCACAGTTTTACTCTGGTCTGCTCCAGAATGCAAAATTGTGCCCTACATGCAATAGTATCCATTCTCAGCAAAAGCCTAATCAGACAATCTCATAAGAGGGTGAATTCCTACCAATCACTGGCATAGGAGATTAAGAGATAGCACTTGCTTCTTTTTCTTTTTCTTTCTTCTTTCTTTCTTTCTTTTTGTTTCTTTTTTTTTTTTTCAATGAAGTCTCGAATCTCGCTCTGTCGCCCAGGCTGGAGTGCAGTGGCGCGATCTCCGCTCACTGTAACCTCCGTCTCCCAGGGTTCACGTGATTTTCTTGCCTCAACCTCTCAAGTAGCTGGGCTTATAGGCTCGTGCCACCATGCCCAGTATAATTTTTGTATTTTTAGTAGAGACGGGATTTCACCATCTTGGCCAGGCTGATCTTGAACTCCTGACCTCAGGTGATCTGCCCACCTCAGCCTCCCAAAGTGCTGGGATTACAGGCGTGAGCCACCACGCCCAGCCCTAGAGATAGCACTTATTTCTGATAGCCAAGCAACAGCCTTAATAGATCTAATCATGGCGCTCAATGAGCTAATTGCTTTGAGTTCTACTACTGGAAACACTTCAATATGCCGAGATTCAATGAGTGTCCAGGTGAGACTATTCTGGTTCCATGGAATAAAAAGACAGCTGTGGACATAGATCTATGGGCTCTGCTCATAGATCCTGCCTTCGTCATTCATGGAGCTGCAAGTATTGTGGTCCTTCACCCAGACTCATTCAGTCCAGCTCCTCTGGTGAGCCATCCCTCACCCAGGAAACAAGCACACTGGGATTTTCTGGAAAAGGTTCTGGCATTGGTTGTGGGATCCATCCAGGTTTCCAGGATTCCATCAGCACATTTGCACTGAGCTGTGGCCTTCTCTCCACCTCCCATCCTTTTGGCTCCCACACTGTTACTAGGCTTCAGTTTTGACTTTTGGATTGGCATTGTTATTTACCCATGGGTAGAAGAACACGCCCTGAATCCTAACACCTCCTGTCTTGGAAACTGGCTCGCTGACTAGCCTTTGCAGAACCCTCTCCAAGAGTCTGAATTCTGTTCATAAGCCCTAGCGGGGAGTCATGGTCCTAAACGACTAACTGCATAGAAGGAAGATACTGTGACCCACATGACTTCAGCTTTTATCACCATTTCCTAGAATTTCTTGCCACCTGCCCAAACCACAGGATTGCCCTTACATGGAGATAAGTCATCATTTCTGTTGCATACAGTGTATTAATGTAAAAGAATCCTCTGCCTTCTCCTGACTAACATGATCTGTCACCAGTAGCTGTACCACTCTGGATGGCCTGCAGTTCCTTGGCTTGTGTTCTAGCTTATGAAATGTTCCTTCCAAGCTTTTCCCTTTATGGAGCTAGTTTGAACACTACTCTCTGGCCTTAAACCCCACCCTACTTCCAAGACACATAAAAACATGCACATGCAAAGGTAAAGATGCGTACACACACATACAACCTTTGGTTTTAGATGATTCTTTCATTCCTATGGATCCCATAGCTTGGTAGAGTCATGGATCTCCCAAAACTCCACCATCTAGGCAAAACCCCAACTATAGTCTCCCTAATCCCCCAGGCTGAGTAGGGAGAATCAGATATAGCATTAGTTTATATCAATAGGAACCTACTGTCTAGATAAAGGGAAGCAAGAATCTCACTGTAATTGATACTGGGAAAAGACACAACCAAGCACTGAATTAAATTTGGATAAGTTCATTTTAACTTTGGTGTCAATTCTTACAAAGTTCTAGCAATGATAAGACAAGAAGTCTGACAAACCTAATATCTTAATTAGAAATAAAGCCAACAAACATAAGAAAAAAGCTCAACATTACTGATCATTAGAGAAATGCAAATCAAAACCACAGTGAGATAACATCGCACACCAGTCAGAATGGCAATTATTGAAAAGTCAAGAAACAACAGATGCTGGCGAGGATGTGAACAAAAAGGAAGGCTTTTACATTGTTGGTGGGAATATAAATTAGTTCAACCATTGTGGGAGACAGTGTAGTGATTCCTTAACAATCTAGAAAAGGAAATAACATTTGACCTGGCAATCCCATTACCTATATCCCATTATATATTTTACATATATATATATATAAAATTCTATTATAAAGATACATGCATGTATATGTTCATGGCAGCACTATTCACAATAGCAAAGACATGGAATTAACCCAATGCCCATCAATGATAGACTGAGTAAAGAAAATGTGATATATATACACTGTGGACTACGATGAAGCCATAAAAAAGAACGAGATCTTGTCCTTTTCAGGCACATGGATGGAGCTGGAAGCCATTATCTTCAGCAAACTAACAGAGGAACAGAAAACCAAACACTGCATGGTCTCACCTGTAAGTGCAATCTGAACAATGAGAACACACGGACACAAGGAGGGGAACCACATACACAGGGGCCTGTAGTGGGGTGGGAGGACCGAGAGCATCCAGATAAAGAGCTAATGCATGCGGGGCTTAATACCTAGGTGATGGGTTGATAGGTGCAGCAAACCACCATGGCACACGTTTACCTACGTAACAAACCTGCATGTCCTGCAGATGTATCACAGAACTTAAAATAAAATAAAAATTTCAAAAAATAAATAATTTTGATGTACATCTATTTTTAAACTAGACTTTTTTTTTTTTTTTTTTTTTGAACTGTGGAGTCTGGTTGACCAGACTGTGGCCAATATACTTCAAAAGCAATCAGAAATACAGTTCTTAGGATCCACTGATCTCTAACATTGCTTTTAGGTCTTACAGCCCGAGACCCTGAAAAAATAAGATTTTTCTAATATTATTCAGAAGTTTCCAGTTCAAATTTTCCTGTATTGTTTCCTCTTTCCAATAGTTGATGCCTCTGGCAGCACTTCCGAGAATCTCTTTCCTGCATCAGAGAATATCTTTTGAAAGACAGTAAATGACTAAATTAGTGAGATGATGGGTTAATAAGCTGATAGTCTCATACAATTTCTGTGGCAGGTTAAATGTGATGAGGGCTCAATGTTGGATCAAATTTCAATCAGGAATCAAATGAGGGGTAATTTAGCAAAAAAGAAAAAATCACCCTTTTTAGTAAGTCTGTAACTAGCACTTTCATTATGTTACATGTTGTGGTAGGCACAATAATGCCCCCACCCACCCCAAATGTCCACATCTAATTCCCAGAAGTTGTGAATACGCTATCTCAGATGGCAAAGGGGACTTGCAGATGTGATTAAGTTTATAGACCTTGATATGGGGAAAGTATCCCAGATTATGCACACAGGCCCAATCTAATCATAAAAATCATTTAAGTTGAAGAGTCTTTCCCAGCTGTGTTCAGACAGAGATTGAATAACTGAAGAAAGGTCAGAGAGATGCAACAGTGCTAGCTTTGAAGATGAAGGAAAGGGACATGAGTCAAGAAATATGGGTGCTTTCTAGAAGTTGGAAAAGACAAAGAAGCAGCTTTCCCCCTAGACATCATTGAGAAACACAGTCCCACTGATGCTCACTGCTGCCTTGATTTTAGCCCAGTGAGGCCTGTGTTGGACTCCTGACCTACTGACACTGTAAGATGATAAATTTCTATTGCTTAATCCACTAATTTGTGGTAATTAGTTGTATCCACAATAGAAAACTAATACATATATTGAAAATATATATGTGTGTGTATATATATATATATTTTTTTTTAACTTATAGTCTGCTCTCCAATACAAATTCTGCCCAGAGGACTAACACCTTGCAAACTCTGTGTATAAATACCTTTTAAAATTTTACTAACAATTACATGTTTCATTTACATAGTGTGTATCATGTAAGATAAACAGGCTATGGGTGAATATTCCCATTTAATAGATGAGGAAACTGAGCTTTAGACTGTAAAGCATCTTGCTCAAAGTTGCAGAATTGGTAAGAGAGTGGTTGGGATAGAATGTCGATTCTTGTCTTTTGACTCTTTCGATCTTTTTCCATAGCACCAACTCTGTCTCTAGCATTATTTCATGTGTTCCTCATACCAGCAGTTTAGGCAGAAGAAACAGATACAGATACCATTGTTTTTATTTTATGGATGCAAACTTGTAGAGGAATTAAGTGATCAGTAGTGAAACCAGAACCAGAACTCCTCACATTTAACTTGTAATCTAGGGCTCTTTCTGATTTGTAACGCCACCTATAAAATATGGTGTGTATGCCTAGGTTTAACACGTTCAGGGCATTTAAAGGAGAGAACATATTGTTTAAATAAAAACAAACTTGACTTAGTAGTCACTTATAACAAGTTAGCTAACGTCCTTGAATCTTAGTTTTCTCATTTGTAAAATACAAATAGTATACCAGCTTGATACAATTGTTGAAAGGATTTGTTCAATTTTCAACAATAATGAGAAAGTTCCATTTAAACACAGCTCCTGGCATATATGAATATGTAAACACATTGTGTCAGGGTATCATGTCAATTTCATGACAGCTTTATGTTCCTCCTCACAGACAAACAGAACCCACATTTTTAATCTGTCAAAAGTCACTAAATATTGGCTCCAATCAAGCTAATAAATCCAACCAAAGAAAGAGGTACGGGGAAAACAAGATGTTCCCTACATTATCATGGATGAATCTGTAATGGTCCCTTTGCTTTCTTGAGTCCAAAAGGAAAACTTACATGAATGTGAAGGATTTAGTCTTCTGGACTTCTGACAATTAGAGACACAAGAAAAAGTGAGTTTTAACTTCAGTGAACCTTTCCAAGAGAAACAGCAATCATGTTCAAGTCTGTTCCATTTGTATGGTCTCTATCAAATCAAAGTTAACGGGAACAGAGAGCCCCCAGCTTGAACAGGGAGCTCCTAAAATGCTAGGAAAATCCATTTTCCACAGTCATTTAAAAATACAGTACTGCTTGACATAACTCTACAAGGAACTTCTGTGGCTCAGCACAAATCTACTCTCTTGAGATAAATACAACATTCTATAAGTAAAAACCTCATTTTTAAAAAAGAAAATGACTAATTAGCGATGGGACTGTAGATTGTGTTTTACTATGATATAAGTTCTGATTATTTGGGGTATTTTTATATTCTTATAATGAAGACTGCTAATATTATCTTATCTAAAGTAATTTTGAAGAAATACATATTTCTTTACCCAAAATAATTCTTCATAGACACTGTCATTTTGGTTAATAAAAAGCAAATAAAACATCTTATAAAGAACTATTTAAACATTTATTATTTATTACTCTATGATTTTCCTTTGTGATATAAATTAAAGGGAGATTAGGAATATATGGAATATTTTAGTTCTTTGAGTATAGGGATCATGAAATCCAGCTAATGCTTTTTCTTCCCACTAAACATTGAAAATGGGTTATCAAAATAGACACGCTGATCATGTCTACCAACCACTTCTCAAGTCCTTGTATCCTCATGATATATATTGAATATGTATTCTTATATCCTATTGAGTAATCAGAAAATGTCATAAGTAAACCTGCATAACTGAAATGAACTCATCATAAAATCAAGGACTCTCAGAATAGGATAGAAGTGTCAGCTCTCATGGGCTTCTTCACTTGGGCATCCTAAAAGTGATTTTAATTCAACATCTCCCAAACAGAACTCAACATCCCCTTCTACCCTTCTCCAACCTACTCTTCCTCTAGGTTTTCCATTCTGAATGGCAGCAGCCCCGCCTCCCACCTCTGCACCCTGGTTGTGAGTCTAGGAATTGGTTGCTTTTCCCCCTCCCTCCTCACAATCAGCAAATTGCTACCTCTTGACAGTCACTCCTTAAATATCCCTTGACCTCAGTGACAATACCACCACCTAAGTCTATGCATGCAACCTCTGTCACCTGGATACCGGAAATGATTTCTTAGCTAATCTCCTGCTCTGCTATCATTTCTTTCCTCCCCATTGACACCTAGTTTCTTAAATATCACTCATGAGACTCCTGTGCTCAAAACTGTTCTTTTGCATCTCACTGCTTATAAGATGAAGACCATACACCTTAGCATGGAGTAAAATATTAGGTTGGTGTAAAAGTAATTGTGGTTTTTGCCATTACTTTCAATAAAACTTTCCTCACTTAGATCCTAAAAAAAACCCTTATATTTTGCTGGTTGTGCATAAGTGCCCTGAACTTGGCCATTCTGAACTCTTGGAAGTTTGCTTCAAATATGACATGCTCCTTCACAACTCTGCACCTGCACATCTACTGTCTTTACCAACTAAATTAGCTCCCCCAAGTCATCTGCCAATAAACTCCTGCTTGTTCTTTAAAAGGCTCTCTTCATCTGCTCTTTCCTAAGAACCCTGCTTTGCTCCAAGAGGCACTCCTTTCTCTCCCTGTACAGCATCCATTATGCTGACTTTACTTGTCTATCTCCCTCATTAAATGATAAGCTCTTTACGGGCTTCTTGTTCCTAATCGCTTTCTGATGAATGAATGGTTCTAGGCTAACATTTTCCCTTGTCAAATGAGGTAATTTAGCTCCAAAGAGGTTGAGCAACTTGCCCAAGGCCACATAGCTGAATAACAGACAAGCCACCCAGGCAGACACCACAGGTCTCCAGATGCCAGCCTAGTAATTGCCGTCTGCATCCAGATGCTTTCATATTTGGCACAGTCATGACTTACAGCAACATCTTTCCCTGAGTCTTCTATGTTTATTAGTGAACTATTACCGTTGAATCAACTTTTTCTTTCACCAATGCCTTGATTTTCCCTTGGGAAACTGCCTCTTACATATTCTCAGTGCCATAATTAAAACAGGGCCAGCTCCACATCCGTACTTCAGAAAAAGATAAGTGACACAGAGCTGCCCAATGGGAGTGCTATGTCCCCTGAGTGAATCAGAGACAATGAGTGTCAGCCCAGTACTTGAGAAAGAAAAACTCTCTTTCCACTGGGCTATGAAGCTGAACTGAGAGAACAGACTCAGAAAGAAGTCAAAAGACAAACAGACAGAGTTGAGAAATTTCTGAGGAAATGGTTTGAACACCTCCAGCCAGTCATTTCATATGCCAATATGGGGCAGCTTTGTCATGTGTTGACTTGGCTAAGCTACACTCTATCTCTCAGAATCCCCTTTGCTATAAATGTCTGAAGAGTGTAACACAAAGGACATTTTGCATGGGATTCAGAAGGTGGAGGTGAAGGCAGCCATTTTGTTTTTATGCCTGAAAAGGCTGGGCAGGGGCACCAGATTCCACTGCAGTGCATGTGCTTCGTCAGTTATCTGCTGACTTTCCTTGGTTGTTGTGAGGCAACCTTCCCTCAGATTCTCTCACACTTTCACTGGCTCCTGGGCCAAGTACATGTTTAGCTTCATGACAAAGGGTGCCATCTTTCCTTCTGCAGGAAGGAGTTGACATGGTCTGGAGATGGTAAGAGACAGACCAGGTTCCAGTCCATCCTCAGAGGTCAGGTTCATGTTTTCACTTTCATATATATATATATATATATACACACACACACACACACGTATACATATGTATATACATACATACTCATTAACCAGCTTTCAAAATCGCATAGATCTAATTCTTGTAATAAATCTCTTAGTGTGTGTGTATGTGTGTGTGTGTGTGCACGCGCATGCACGCACAGACACCTTTGATCGATTGAGCCTTTCTCTGATTGGACCCCAGCTGATACACAATATTATCACTAGTCTTTTTCATTACACAGTTAATGTTTAAGTCAGTATGGTTTAAGTTTAAATTTAAGCCAGATGGAATTTGGTTTCTGTCACTTGCCACTAAAAAATGATTAATGTGCAGGATTATCATATCTTGACTAAGCAACTTGATATCCTGAGGGCAAGATCTGTGCTTCGCTTCTCCTTAAATTCCCAACATGCAGCAAATGCCAGATACATAGTAGGCACTCGACAGACACATGCTGAATGAACTAACAAAAGGCCACAGAATAAAAATGTTCTCCAGGGGACCCAGAATTGAAGCCTCGCACAATGTGAATCATGTGGAAGATGAAAAGCAAGATGAGAGGAACCCCATGCCTCTGCAGAAAGCCATGAAGATCCTGGGTCTGAGGAGCAGCTGGGCCTCCCACCTGGCCGCCTGGAGGAAGGGGCAGCACATGCCTGACATCTCACGTTCACCACGAGCACAACAGGTGTCCCGGGGCCAGTCAGCCCTCGCACGGAAACGAGCTTCCTGTCATTGCCGACAGGGATTCACTAGATGTACATAACAGAAGTGGCGCAGGAAGGCACTTTTTCAATAGAAAATTTGAAAGCATATCAGGTTCCTAGAAAAGGAAGCTTCTGAGAAAGGTGATTTCACAGTAAGAAACCCCATGAATCATTAAAAGGATTTATATGAGATAAAACATAAATGTGAATCATTCTTTGTGCTTGTCTAGAACATTTTAACAGAGCCTAAGGAAGTAAGTGGTTCATGGGAACCACAAAGACAAAAATTTCTCAACAGAAACCTTCCCAATGGTTTGACTGATATTCAGCATAAGTGAATCAGGCAATGAGCCAATTTATTTCCAAGAAGAAGCCTTCACAGAGAAAAAGATGTGGCAAACACATTGAACACTGAATCAAAATGGCAGAGGGCAGGCTAATCATGACCCCCAAAGATATCCAAGATCTAATCCTGGAACCTGTGAATATTACCTTATATAGAGAAAGCACATTTGAAGATGTGATTAAATTAAGGCTGTTGAGATGGGAAGTGTGTCCTGGATTATCCAAGTGGACCCTAAATGCAACCAAAAGTGTACTTGTAAGAAGAAACAAGAGGTAGATTTGACCATGGAGGAGATGGTGATGTAAAGAAGAAGTCAAGAGATATTTGAAGATTCTGGCCTTGACAATGAAGTAAGGGGTCATGAGTCAAGAAATGCTATTCTAGAAGGTAGAAAAAAACATAAGGAAAAGGATTCTTCCTGGAGCCTCTGCTGGTGGTGGAGTGGATGGGGGCACATGGTCCTGCCAACACCTTTGTTTTACTCTCTTAAAACCTATGTTGTACTTATACCCTCCCCACCCCCGAGAAATGTAAGAGAACAAAGTGTACCATTTTAAGTCATCATGTTTGTGATGATTGGCTACAGCAACCATAGGAACCTCATGTTAGGGACCTGGCCCCAGAGCCACAGCTTGCTGGATGTAGAAAAGAGGGAACAGTGCTGAACATGGGCCTACTGTAAGCAGGATGCTGCAAAGACCAAAGACTTACAGAGAAGACTCCAAGCTGGCTTCACACCCCAAAGGGTACCCTTCTGAGATATAGAATAATCGGCAGTCCCCCATCCCTGCCCCAGAAGAAACCTCTTTTCTCTACATCAAGCATAAGAAAAATGCTTGATGGATTTCCTGGATCCACAACCATCTACTCTCCTAAATTTTTTTCTGATAACCTTGGCATCTGTCCCATTTACTCATCCCTTCCTTTCATCTCTATGCTTGGCTCCTTCTAATCGATATTTCACTTAGCCTGAAGGTTTCTTTTCCTGGTTTGACTTTGGTATACTGTCTTTAGGGTTCTACCGGTTCAATGTCTCATATCCCATTGGCCTGAGCAGCTCCTCTTCCATATTCAACCCTGGTTCATGAAATCCCATCTGGAATTCAGCTCACCTTAGTTTTTTATGAAGAAGGTGTAGTGGAACAGAAAAAACACTGGCTCTGGAGCCAGAGAAAGACAAGATTTTGGAAGCTGGCTCCACCTCTTGCTGATGTGGATCCTTAGCTTCTTCAAAGCTTATTTTTCTAACCTATAAACTGGAGATAATACTTTCTTCATTAGGTTGCTGTGAAGATTAGAGATAATGTATAGAAATTGAGTATCCTTCTCAACACATATTAAATGCTCAATAAAAATCTGTTATTATAATCATAAATCAAGTAAGTGGTTACTATTATACTTTCAGTTGAGAGTGTCTTTCCTGTGACTGTGGTCTCTGCAACACAACCCCTCCCCTGAATCTACCTCCCCTAAGTGGCAGTCTCCTCTTAGGCAACTTGAGTACAATCCTTTTTTTTCCCCTGCTAGGAGAAGCCCAAGCTCTGTATTAGTGAATCATAATAGAAGTAAAAATCCAATTCAGGTTTCTTGTCTGACCATCTGGGTTTCTAAGAGGACAGAATGTGAAGTCAGACATTCTGGATTCAAATCCTAGTTCTGTTCCTACTTTCTAGTTACGGTACCTTGGACACATTATTTATCTTCTTTGTGCTTCAGATATCCCATTGTGAAATGGAGATAATAATAGTGACCAGCAACATAATAGAAAATTGTGGGAAGCAGTTGAACAGACACTTCAAAAGATAATATATGCAAATGGCACAAAAAGTAAAGAAAAATACTCACATCATCGATCATCAGTTCAAAACACAATGAAATACCACTACATACTCAGCAGAATAGCTAAATGAATATGACTAAGTTTTGGTGGAAAATGGGAACAATTGAGATTCCTCTACACTGCAAATGAGTACACGACCATCCTGAGACCTGGCAAGAGGGTTCATTCTAGACCCGGTCCTACCTTACCTCATAAAGTAAGGAGCCCATGGAGCCAAATGAACATGGCAGCTAAGAACAGATGCTCCTCCTTCCCTGGACTATAGAACAAAACCAGGACTCCAGAATGTCCTGTCTAATTAGGCCTCTTCCCTAGACCTATTTTTTAAAAGCAGATGACATTGCTGGTATGTGTAAATCTTAGTCCAAGGGGTGGCCAAAGAAGGGTGGCATGGACAGAGCCTTCATATGCATATTTGGCTGGTTGCAGTGTAAGACATAAAAAAGAGTGGAAAAGAAGAAAAGCCAGTCCTGCACTGGGGTAGAAAGGATGGCTGTCCCCATGCTGTGCTGCCACTGACAATAACTAGCACAATCACCATGAACAATGGTTTGATAGGATCTACTAAAGCTGAACATAAATATACCACACAACCCAGCAATCTCACTAGATATATAACCAATAAAAGTAAATATCACACTTTGGGAGGCCAAGGCTGGCAGATCACTTGAGGTCAGGAATTTGAGACCATCCTGGCCAACATGGTAAAACCTTGTCTCTGCTAAAAATACAAAAATTAGCTGGGTGTGGTGGCGGGTGCCTGTAATCCGAGCTACTTGGGAGACTGAGACAGGAGAATCACTGGATCCCAGAAGGCAGAAGTTGCAGTGAGCCAAAATCATGCCAAGATCTGGGTAACAGAGCAAGGCTCCATCTCAAAAAACTAACTAACTAACTAACTAACTAACTAACTAACTAACTAACTAATTTGTTTTATTCATGTGTAATACACACACACACATACTGTTAGAGTAGTACTATTTATTATAGCCCAAAACTAGAAACAACCCAAATTTTTTTCAACATTGAAGTGCACAAATTGCAGTATAATTATACAATGAAATACTAACAGCAATGAAAATGACTGAACTGCGACACACAACAATGTAGATAAGCCTCACAAATATAATATTGAGCCTAAGAAGTCAGATATAAATGAAAACATCCCACGTGATTATATGCATATAAAGTTTAAAAACAGGCAAAACTAATCTGTGTTGACAGGAGTTAGGATAGTGATTAACTTTAGGGTGGTAGGGGGTGCCTCTAGGGTGCTGACAGTACTCTAGTTCTTGATGTGGAGTACAGTTACATAAGCATGTTCAATTCATAAAAACTCATTGAAATGTACATTTATAATTTATGCTTGGTGTCATGAGACAGAGTAGTCATATATTCTAGGAAGAATATATTCAATGGGAAGGGAGCTCAGGGACCCTCACTTCACCTCAGCATGTGAACCAATTGCCCGTGAATGTCTACCCAGAATCTACAGAAGGATCTGCACCCTTTCTATGTGCTTCTGTTGTTATGTGTATTCTTTCATAGTGATTGTCAGCTTCCATAGGTGTCTCCCTCAATGTACCATAGGCCACTTGAGGGCAGAGACTGTGTCTTTTATTTCTAACTTCCCCTTGATTAGCACTGTATCTGACAAGTGAATGGTTTTCAGTAACTCTGAATCAAAGAATGAATTCCTGACCTATAAGAAACATGTAATACATGCTAATCCCATCCCTACCCATCTCTTTCTCTCCTCATATTTTTTTCTCTTTCTCTCTTCCTCCAGTTCTTCCTTCCAGCCAGGGGAACCTCTATTAGACAGCAGCTTTCGAGTCTCTTTTGATAAGAACCGTTATTAAGAGTCTAAACTGAAACAGTGACCAGGTCCACCTCAAAGTGTACCCAAAGTACATACCATGATTTACTCTCTAATTAGACAAAAGTTTCCATTGAAGAAACTCACTGATTTGTTGCTTAAGCAGCAAGCACCTGCAGTTAATGGGGTCTTTTAGGATGGTGGGTATAGTTTCCAGAGAATCATCCATGTTATCTGAAGTGGAAGATCAACAAATTCAACAGCTGATAACCACACAATGCACTTCATCTAAGGACAAACAAATACAACTAAGGCACTTTACAGGCTGTCATGAATGACCCACAAAATGCCCCCAACAAGCGAAGGAGGGTCCTGAAAGAGGAGCTCAGTATCGGATGAGCACTTGCTTATAGTGCACAAGTACTACTCTACAATTCTTTGCACATGGCATATTAAACATTAAGGTGTAATTGGCTGAAAACAGCATTAAGCTCTAGGATTTTTTTTCTATACAAATACCCATATGTGCAAAATGATATATGAAAAAAAAGTTCACAGAATCATTATTTGGAATAGGGAAAATTAGAATCAATTGAAATGCTTATTGTTAATAGAATGTTCAAATTATGGTACTGCCATTTTATCAAGTAATATGTAGCTGTTAAAAGAGCATAGGATGTCTCTATATGTATTGGCATGGAACTATATGAAATATCCAAAGACAAAACACTGCAGAACTATAAGTAATTTCCAATTATATGAAATTTTTAAATACAGAAATATGTTTATAAAATGCATAGAAAAACATCTGGAAAGATTTATACCAAAAAGTTGATGGCAGTTATATCAGAGAGGAAGAGTTAGAGAAACGAGAAAGAGCCAGGAATGGAAGGAATGACATTTTGCTTTTTCTTATTTCTATTTCTGATTTGCTTAAACCTTTTATAATGAGCTTATACTGCATGATAATGCTTAAAATCTTTAAGGTATTAGATTCTTTTAGAAATGAGTTTAAAATAATCTCCATTGCTTACCTTGAGTATTTATTCCATATTCCTATGTATCAACCATTTCTCTAACTGTAAAATAGTGGTAATAATTACTACTTTGTGGTGTGGTAGCAGGAGATGATCTATGTAAAGCTTTCATCCCAATCCCTTATACTAATAAAATTTATTTGTACAAGTTGATTATTGCTGTTTGTAATAAAGTATGCCAAAAATCAGTAGTTTAAAACAATGACCATTTATTATCGCTCATGTAACTATAACTTCGCTGGAGGTCGGCTGGTGTGAACTGGGTTTATCTGGGCTGCTGTCTTAAGTTTATCTGGGCTGTGCTCTATACACCCACATCCTCCTTGGATCAACGTGATTATCAGAGCATGTCCTTATGGTGACAGCAGAAGCACAGATAAGGCAAACATGCAAAGTCTGTTAAAGAATAGGTTTAGAACTGACAAACTGTAATTTCTACCTCATACTATTGGCCAAATATGTCACAAGATCTATCTCACAGCAAAGGGATATAGAAATACACTTCACTAAGAGTGACAAACCATCTCAGGTTGCCTGGGACTGGGGGGCTTCCAGAATGCAGAAACTTCCATAGTAAAACCAGGAAAGTCCTTGGGTAAATCTGGACTGGTTGGCCACTCAACATCTCTCTCTATTTAGTGAGATGAATTTCAAAGTTATCCAGCAACAAGTATGGAAAGGGATGGGATCAAGACTCAAGACCAACGATGCTATCCACCACACCTTTAATACTGTCATAATCTCAGCAACTAGAAAAACAGGCAAATAGCAGGTGGTCAAAATTAATTTTGGTAGATTGATTTTAAGTTGGTCGAACAATATCAGATCCCCCCAAACTCTCCATCAACAGAATATTTCCCAGAATAAACTCCTCAAATAAAAGGGTATTAAAGATGTTTCTATAGTAAAGGGGTGTAGCATTAGACAGGTGATTAGGATAAATTATTAAAGAAGCTTAAGACTCTTTCAAACCTAATTCTAACTTCATTTGACAGACAATAAGATCGGTCTCTCCAAGACCTGTGAAAATTGCTAATATCAATCTCTTTTCCTTCGAGGGAGAACATTTTGCTTGTAACAGACTCTTACCAGGGGCAGGTTGCCTGACTTCTAATCATTTGCTTGTATATGATCATGAATATTTATTTAACCCCCTTAGCTTTACTAATCCTTTTCAAACGCAGGGACCCGTTGTGGGTGTTTATTCCCAGAGGTTAAATCCACAGAGCCAGGGGGAGCTCCACTCCGTCTGTTGTTTCCCTATACCCACCACTTTCCTCTTCCTGTCTAGACTATACATTTCTCCTCTGAAGACAGATCTTTATGGATAAGATCAATGCACAGACACGAATCACAAAGATTTCTCTCAATTTACAACCGTTTTCTTTATCTGAAATGCATCAGAGAAGAAAGCCTATTAAAGCCTGCAAGTGTTAGGGTTGTTTAATTAAGAAAAAAGAATAATAAAGAAAAGCAGGAATCTAGACATCCCATAATGGGAATGGGCAGCTAAAATATAATACTTTGGGTTCATTTTCATATGAACTTGGATAATAAAGCAAATAAACATTAACATGCTAATGAAAACATGCTCAAATGAGAGAGCCAATGGGTCTCTTTTTTTGACAGAGACTGTCAAAAAAAAGTCTGAGGGTCAAAATGGCAGATAGTTTCAAAACTTTCAGAAAAATCAATTAGAGCGTGAGTGACCTCTGGGACAAGTATCTGGATACTAACCACTTTACAAATTCCAATCCAGGTGCGAGTAACAAATGAATTAAACTGCTTAGGGCTCTATCAATAATCAGGAACGTATAATTAGTTTAGATAGATTACCTTAAATTTTAATCAATAATTTTAAAGGGACCCAGTAATCAGTTTCATTACCCTCTACCCAGATCAAGTGGGATCAACTAACTAAAATATAAAGGACTTTTCAGCTGCCCACCTTCCCTCACAAATGGGTACTCTCCCAACGGACTCTGTGACATTTATACAGCCTGTAATTCTGAACACATCATCTGCTTTAGGAGACCTAGCAGCAATTCCATGTGAAGACTTAAGATCTTGTTAATCACTTGGGCCTGATAGAAACTGACAATGTCTTTGCCTTGCCTGAGATTCCAGCACAGCTGAGCACCCAGGAGATTCCCAGTTGACAAATAGTGAGGGCAAAGAGCAAGCCGGTCCACAGGTTGAGCTTCCCCCGGGTCCTTCTTTTGATCTACTGGCTTCCCAGCCCATAGTTTAATTTGATGAGGCAGGTGTTCAAGAAGCACATCATTGCAGATGTCAAAGGCATGAGGTAAATAAGAATCTGCAGTGTTGCTACCCTCAGCCTTTCTCTAAGTGATCTCAGAGGGCATTATGATTATAACGTTAAACCAGGAAACCCAGTTTGGGGGCAGCTTATCAGTTAACCATGACATTCCATGAAAAGGGTGGACCAACCAACATTTTATTAGAACAGGCTGACTAATAAACAGGGAAGAGATAAGACAAAGTGACACTGTTTCCCTGGCTTTTCAAATTGTCCAGGGAATAAAAGAAATTGCAGGGCAAATATCCATCCTGAATTAAAAGCTACTCAGGGGATGAGAAACAAAGAAAACCTATTATGCCATAGAAAGGGTCTCCAGAGACCTAGAGCAATTTTTTTAAATATGAGCCACTGATTAATGACTTGGGCTACAAGGGAATGCAGAGGGAGTTCAAGACTTGTAATTTAATTTCCTTCTGGGAGTAGCAAGTCCAGAAGGAGAGGAAACCGCCTTACTAATTAGTATTAGAAGATTGGGGTTAAAGGAAAAAAAGAGGAAATAAAGTTGAGTTCAGGAATCTTATGGAGATAATGGCAGGTCAAATAACAGTCTTCATAGAGCTGAGAGTGATAACTAACAGTTACTGAGTGCTTACCATAGGCCAAGAACTTCCAAGTGAATTCTGTTCTGTAGTGCACCTACTACCACATATTTCATCAATTCTGAAACAAAAACACACATACACACAGATTTTAGACATACATATCATTTTCTATACATCATGACTTTATCCATACATATTTTTATATAAGATTGATGTCACCGTATAATCACTATGGGCCAAAGGGCAGACATGATGTAATTCTGTCATTGTCTATGAATGCACAAACTCATATTCCTGTCACTTCAGTTGACTTATGCACATCATTGGCACTCTATATGCCGAGTTTAATTGCTGTTTAAAACTATTTCACACTGTCCTCAGTATTTAAACTAAAGATGTTTTGACAAGCATAAGAACCGAGCAAAGATGTGACTTTAAATTTGGTATTAGTAAAGCAAGTACTCATTATAAGAAATACATTTCATCTTTTTTTCCAAAGCAACAACCAAACGCTTTATGGGACACTAAAAAATGAAAGCATCAATAAATAAATGAAGTTGTGCTTCATTTTGTTCTTTAGATATATGTAAAATAATTGTCTATTACATGACAAGCAATTCAAGTAAAGGCAGGGATATATGCAAAATCATTGTCTATTTCATGCCAAGCAATGCAAGTGAGGGCAGGGAAAATTGCCAAGTCCCCAGGAATGATTATCATCATTAATGACACTTCCAAACTGAGAGAGACTGATTTGACTAATTTGTACATGAGCCTGATTTGACTGACTTGTACATCATTAGCAGTGTGATGTTTTGTTTTCTTCTTACTGATACATAAAATAATGGTGCTTCTCCTCTCTGGTGACACTTAGATTCTTTAAATTAGGGTACTGCCACATCTTTTTTCTTTTCAGATGAGAAAATCAAGGCAAAGGTAAGTTACTTGTCCCAAAACCCACAGAAAGTGAACTTTTTAGAGACATTTAAAATTAGTTCAGTCTGATTGCAGAACCTATGATTTTAATCAATATGATAAACTATTTTCCAAATGCGGAAAGAAAGTTGGCATAATCTTTTGAAAAATTAAGTAAGAGCATGGCATTTCTCTTTCCAATACATTTTCATCTCACGCCAAGTAAAAGTTGAAGTTCTTACAAGGGCTTACTGGGCCTTGCAAGACCTGCAGTCCCCTTCCCGCCTGTTTGCCACTACCTCTCAACCTCATCTTCTTCTATTTCCCTTCACTCGCTCTACTCCAGTCCTACTGACTCCTTGCCTTCCCCATGCCATGCTAGCAAGTTTGGTCCTACTTCAAATATACTCCCACCTCAGGGCCTTTGCACTTGTTATTCTCACTACTGGGAACACTTCCCCACCACGTCTTCACTTGGTCACTTTCTCATTCCTTCATTGTCTGTTCAAATGTCAGGGAGGCCCTTCCTGACCTATAAAAAAATAGCAGAACTCTGCTCCATCTCATACCCTGTCTATTCCCTTTAACATGTTTCATTTTCTCCATAGCATATTACTATATGAAACATTATATATATGACTTTGTTCATTTTCTTGTTGATTGCAACATGTAAGTAAGCTTCAGAAGACAGGACCTTTGTTTTATACATTTCTGTATCTGTATAGACAGTAGGCACTCGATAAGTGAATGAAGAAAATGAATGCATCTTCTTCTGACAAGGTCATTCCATTGTCTTTCCCTTCTGTTTTATTGTCAGTTCAGAAAATTATGCAAATTGGAATTATGGATTATTACTGCTTGTAAATCAGTAATGCTCTTTTTCATCCCATTTGAGAGATTAAAAAGGGTTGACATTCTTATGATAGAGTGTTTCAAAATGCAGATTCCAGAGCTAGACTACCTGGATTTTAATGCTGGCTCTACCATTTGCCTATGCAATGTCACAAAAGTTACTCAACTCCTCTGAGTCCTCATTTCCTCATCTGTAAGACTGGGATAATAATAGTGTAGGACTTACATCTGAGAATTCTTATAAGGATTAAATTAAATAATACAGGGATTAACAAGTGCTAAGGATGGATAGATAGATAGAAAGATAGATAGATAGATAGATAGATAGATAGATAGATAGATAGATAGATAGAGAGACAGAGTCTCACTCTGTCGCCCAGGCTGGAGTGCAGTGGCATGATCTCAGCTCACTGCAACCTCCACCTCCCAGGTTCAAGCGATTCTCCTACCTCAACCTCCTGAGTAGCTGGGATTACAGGCGCCCGCCACCACGCCCTGCTAAATTTTTGTATTTTCAGTAGAGACGGGGTTTCACGGTGTTAGCCAGGATGGTCTCGAGTTCCTGACCTCGTGATCTGCCTGCCTTGGCCTCCCAACGTGCTGGGATTACAGGCGTGAGCCACCGCGCCCGACCAAAAAAATAATTATTTTTATTGGCAAATTATTTCCAACCTACTTAATAGGAACCATTAAAAGCAAGATGGTTCTCAATGGGGGCAATTCTTCCTCCAAATAAGATATTTTCAATGCTAGAGACATTTTGATTATCACAGTTAGGGAGGGGGTGCAGGATGTTCCTATTATCTAATGGGTAAGAAGACAGGGATGCAGCTAAATATTCTGTAATGCACAAGGGGGTCCTCCACAACAAAGCATTATCAAGCCCAATGTCAATAATGTCATTAATGAGAAATCCAGGTAGAGAGTATTTGTTTCAACATACTTCACCCTTCAGTATTCCAGAATAAGTAAGACATGCAAAGGGGAAACGTTTTTGTAAACCACCTCCACTCCATCTGTCATGTTTTGAAATCAGCTTAAATATGAAAATTCATGCTCATATTACCCTTCTCCAGAGGCCTGGCCTTAAATCTCTCCATACTATTTTCTTTTATGATTCAACCCAAAAGAGATTCAGATTCAGGTGTTGCTGTCCAGACCTCAGGATTCCCAGGCAATTGTCCTTGAAGATTCTCGTGTTGACCTTTTCAGTTCTGCATCAGTCCACTAGAGGGTAGAGAAACACTATCAATCATTCAGCACTTGGGTACCTGACAGGTTTCAGTAATATAAATCTTAATAAAATGCTAAATTATTTCTGGCTTATAAAATAAAAACTGCCCAGAACAGCTTTATTAAACACCTCTATATGTACACAGTTTTAGAGGCTGATTCAAGTATTTTACTCTGTCATCACCCTCAAACTCTGAAGTATAGTAGTAATTTAAATCAGTATTATATGTTAAATGGAGGCCTAATAAATGGCCATTGATGATCTTATGACTATTATGATGCTGTTATGATAATATTATGATAATATATTATGACTATATTGGTAAAGCTCTTCTTTGATGAAGATTTAATCATGCTGTGAATTAAATCATATCAAATTGATTTAAATGATTCTCCCCACTAGGAATTAAGCAAAAATTGAGAGTGAATTGAAATCTAAAAATGAACTCCAATATGGAATAAATAGCATTATTTTGTTGAACCTTGAACCAAACACAGTGCAAAGTATAAATGCTTATTGTCTTGTCAATACTGCATTAGGATGAACCTGAATGACTAAACAAATTACAGCTTCATCACCAACTATCTAGATGTATCTCAATCCCACACACTCGGGTTTGAAATAGAGGCACTGTATTAGTCTGTTTTCATGTTGCTGATAAAAACATACCGGAGACTGGGCAATTTACAAAAGAAAGAGGTTTAATTGACTTATAGTTCCACAGCGCTAGGGAGGCCTCACAATCATGGCAGAAGGCAAAGAGGAGTAAGTCATGTCTTACATGAATGGCAGCAGGCAAAGAGAGAGAGAGAGAGAGCTTGTGCAGCGCAACTCCCATTTTTAAAACCATCAGATCTCATGAGCCTTATTCACTATCAAGAGAAAAGTATGTGAAAGACCTGCTTTTCTCATGATAGTGATGATTCAATGATTCCATTACCTCCCACTGGGTCCCTCCCACAACAGGTGGGAATTTGAGATGAGATTTGGGTGAGGACATAACCAAACCATATCATTCTGCCCCTGGACCCTCTAAAATCTCATGTACTCACATTTCTAAGCGAATCATGGCTTCCCAGCAGTCTCCCTAAGTCTTGATTCATTTTAGCATTAACTAAAAAGTCCACAGTCCAGAGTCTCATCCAAGTCAAGGCAAGTTCCTTCTGCCTATAAGCTTGTAAAATCAAAAGCAAGTTAGTTACTTCTTAGATACAATGGGGGTACAGGCATTGGGTAGATACAGCTACTCCAAATGGGAAAAATCGGGCAAAACAAATGGGCTAAAGGCCCCAGGCAAGTCTGAAATCCAACAGGGCAGTCAAATCTTCTCCAAAATGATCTCCTTTGACTCCATGTCTCACATCCAGGTCATACTGATGCAAGAGGTGGGTTCCATGGTCTTGGGTAGTTCTGCACCTATGGCTTTAAACAGTAAAGCCTCCCACCTGGCTGCTTTCATGGGCTGACATTGAGTGTCTACAGCTTTTCCAGGCACATGATGCAAACATCAGCAGATCTACCATTCTGGGGTCTGGAGGAAAGTGGCCCTCTTCTCACAGCTCCACTAGGCAGTGCCCCAGTGGGGACTCTGTGTGGGGGTGCCCACCCCACAATTCCCTTCTGCATTGTGCTAGCAGAGGTTCTCCATGAGTGCCCTGCCCCTGCAGCAAACTTCTGCCTGGACATCCAGGTGTTTCTGTACATCCTCTGAAACCTAGACGGAGGTTCCCAAACCTGAATATTTAACTTCTGTGCACCCACAGGCTCAACACCACGTGGAAGCTGCCAAGACTTGGGCTTGCACCCTCTGAAGCCATAGCCTGAGCTGTACCTTGGCCCTATTTAGTCACAGCTAGAGTGGCTGGGACACAGGGCACTGAGTCTCTAGCCTGCACACAGCACAGAAACCCTGGACCTAGCCCACATAACTACTTTTTCTTCCTACGCCATTGGGCCTGTTATGGGAGGGACTGCCATGAAGACATCTGACATGTCCTGGAGACATTTTCCTCATTGTTTTGGGGATTAACATTCAGCTCCTTGTTACTTATGCAAATTTCTGAAGTTGGCTTGAATTTCTCCTTAAAAAATGGGATTTTATTTTCTGTCACATTGTCAGGCTGCAAATTTTCCAAACTTTCATGCTCTGTTTTCCTTTTAAAACTGAATGCCTTTAGCAGCACCCAAGTCATCTCTTGAATGCTTTGCTGCTTAGAAATTTCTTCCACTAAATACCCTAAATCATCTTTCAAGTTCAAAGTTCCACAAATTGCTAGGGCAGGGGCAAAATGCCACCAGTCTCTTTGCTAAAACATAACAAGAGTCATCTTTGCTCCAGTTTCCAACGAGATCATCTCCTTCTGAGACCACCTCAACCTGGATTTCTTTGTCCATATCATTATCAGCATTTTGGCCAAAGCCACTCAACAAGTCTCTAGGGAGTTCCCAACTTTTCCACATTTTCCTATCTACTTCTGAGCCCTCCAAACTGTTCCAACCTCTGCCTGTTACCCAGTTTCAAAGTCACTTCCACATTTTGGGGTATCTTTCCATTAATGTCCCACTCTACTGGTACCAATTTATTGTATTAGTCTGCATTCACATTGCCGATAAAGACATACTTGAGACTGGACAATTTACAAAAGAAAGAGGTTTAATTGACTTACAGTTCCACATGGCTGGGGAGGCCTCACAATCGTGGCGACAGGCAAGGAGGTGCAAGTCATGTCTTACATGGATGGCAGCAGGCAAAGAGAGAGAGAGAGCTTGAGCAGGAAAACTCTCATTTTTAAAACCATCAGATCTCATGAACTTATTCACTGTCACAAGAACAGCATGGGAAAGACCTGTCCCCATGATTCAATTACCTCCCACCAGGTCCCTCCTACAACTCATGGGAATTTGAGATGGGATTTGAGTGGGGACACAGCCAAACCATATGAGGCATTAATAAAAAGTTAAAGGAAACTTCGGAGGAATAAGAGTAAAGAAGTGAAGAACAAAATGGCCAGCTATTTTCACTTTCAACTAAAAATTAATGAAAGTGCAGATACTAATACTACAGAAGTGATCCCTATACTTAATTCTTGACATATTCCAAGTTATCCATAATTATCTCTAAAGATATTGCAAAATTCTGTTCAAAAATTATTTTATTTTTCTTTGACTTACACACACATGCACACATCACCACAAATAAACAAAAAGACTATGTGAATATTTTGACACAGAGCTATCAAACTGAATGATGCTGTCAATTAGTACATGAGAGTAGGAATCAATGACTAAGAAATGTTGAAGCATTACACCAGAAAACATCAGATATTGAGAGACAGCAAAGAATCGTGGTTAACTGTTAAAATCTGGTATTAGACTATCTGTGTTTGAAAATTGCCTCTACAAGTTAATAATTTTGAACTCTGGGAAAATAATTTTACATCTCTTTGTTGTAACTTAAAATAGCATAAATGTCTTAGTATACATGAGTGCATATAGGTATAGCACTTAGCACAGTGCTTGGCACATGTTAACTCTCTATGTAAGTGTTTTCTATGAGAATTATAATTTCCTTTAATAGATAAACCAAGAGATAATATATAAATATTGTCTCTTTTATTGGACATGCCCTTTCTTTCTAAAGTATCATTAAATCGTTTTATTTTTCAAGAAAAGCAACAGACTGAACATGTTGGACTTCATGGAACTTGAGAAATATGAAAAACTTGGCTCAGTTTCTGAGCCATCCCATCACAATGATCACAATAGAGGCAGTTCTCATGCTTTTCTTTGCCTTTTCTTTCCATTCCCCATATGCCCACTTCACGTTTCTTTAAACGTAAGCAACAGGTGCAACGCAGGAGGGAGTAGAAGTAATCATTCTTTATTCTTTTTCCATTTAGCCACCAACACTCAGACAAGGCATGAGGATAATCATAGTGTATAACAGGGGAAAAAAGGCTCTTAAAACCATTCTGAGGCACCCTTTGGAAAGGTCAAGTGAATTAATGGGAACAAAATTTTTTCCATTTAGCAGGTTCTAGAAAGTTTCACCAGATGACTATGATTTTGGTTTTCTTCTTGTAATAACTGGTTATCATTAACTTGTGATGAGACCAGATGCAAAAGCAAGTGGGAAATCTAAAGACAGAAATAATGAGGGCAAATTCAGAATCAAAATTTTGTCATCATATCAGCCCTGAAACAAACAGTTAATGCCTTGATCTGCTACCATGGAAACAGACCTTTATGTCAGGGTGACATGGGTTCCAGGGGCGTAGAGCACACCTCACTTTGCACTTCATTCAACTTCAATCGATTGCATTTTATTCAGAAAAAAAAAAAATCCTTATTTTGACAAGTCAGTTTCAAATCCTAACAGGTCCAAAATGTCAGATGTTCGATGTATTAAGGCGAAATCCTATTTAGAAAATCACTAACCCATGTCACGATCAGCGTTATGTCACATCAGTGCATTATTTCATGATAGCAGGACTGAGTTGCTTAGAAATGAAAAATTAAAATATGCATGAAACTAAAACTAGGCACTACAAAGTTTGTATTAATATCATTCTCTTTTATCTCCTTGTCTTAAAATCGAGCACGACAGGGTCTCACTAGTTTAAAAAATGGCTGTAAATGTTTCTTTACTTCACAGAGCATAATTGTGAAATAAACCCTTGCTTTGCCATTTATTGTATAACTTTGGCCTAAATCTCAAATTCTTTATTCCTCTGTTTTCTCACTTATAAAGTAAGGACAATAATAGTTCCTACCTCATAGGATACTTATGTTCCTACCTCATAGGATCCTCACAGAATTAAATGAAATAATATACACAAAACCCTTAGTGCCTGGCACATTGCAAGCACTATCTATAAAGATGTTTGCTGTAATAAAACCAATTATTTCATTATAATTATTTGATGACAGAAAGTTTGATCTTGCCTTGAGATGCTTAGTTTTTATTTTAATTAATTTGAAAACACCTGTTTGTAGTGTTCTAAGCACTAAAATATTACACTTATTATATGTAGTGGCTAAACAAGGGAACAGAATGTCAAAAGAAGAGAAAAGTTAACTCAAGAGAATTTTCTATTTTCCATCATTTTTGTCTTTTAGGCTGTGTGCAAAACCTTTTGCTACATCCATTCACAGTTCATGACAAGCCCTAATGAATGGATGAATTAATGAACGATGAACAGAACAGTTTTCTGACCAACCAGCAGCCAGACCCATTCATTCTAATTATGGGACTGGATTGGAAATTACTTAGCAACCAGTTGAGTAAATGATGGAGAAGACTCTTCAGAGCAGTTTTATAATTATCATCAAGCAAGCGTCATGACAGCTCTTCTCCTGACCATGTTTCCTGAGCTCTGCTTATCTGCAAGTCATCAGAATAAATAAGTCCAATTAAGGAAAACGGTGGCACATATTCCCTAGATCATGGATGCCCAGAAAGGTATGGCCTCAAAGTCCTTGAAAGAATGTCTGTCAGTCTCTGGCTCATACGAAAACAAATACATCATTACATAATGAAATAAATATCATATTGTAAATCTTCACCAGAACATAGAGTTGGTGTCTTGGGCAAGTATATCTAATTTCTGGGTAGGAATGCCAATTGAATAATATTTCTTCTTTATGCCACCCTGACATTGTTCTGGGTTGGTTCTAACATCTCTGTATAATCTTCGAAAAGTTTATAGTCAGAAGGATCTGAAAAACTGAGTTCATTCTCCCAGCGGTCTTCCTTATATGTGGTCACAGGCTACAGCATAAACATTTCCAGTGGTAAATTTCAACTCCATAAAAGGCAGTTTATTTGCTCCATATTCATTTATTAAGCACCTACTAAGTAATATATATTGGGTTTTGTATTAGGAATACCAAATTAAATAAAGCTAAGTCCTTTCAAGAGGCATATTATCTACTGGGAAGAGAGAAATGTGCATAAAAACAGAATCACATGAGATATGTCTATAGGAGTAAGCACAGATTGCTAAGTCAGTATCTAATAATAGAATTGTTCACATTTCTTTCATGTCAGGTACTGTTCTAAAATTCCACATGTATTGACTCTTTCAACCTCATGGCAGTCTTGAAAGTAAATTGAGGTGCTGAGAGGTTAAATCACTTAGAGTCACACAGTAAGTGTTGCAGCCAGTTTAAGAGAAACATATAATCCATCCTGGGACAATTAAGAAGACTTCCTGGAGGAAGGAAGTAGAATATGAGATACCATTTGATAGATGAATATGAGTCAACTAGATCATATGGGAGGAAGGACATCTTGGGCAGAGGGAAAAATGTGTGCCAATATCACTCTTAGACCCAGAAGGAGGGCTCTGCTCTAGGTCTCCGTCAGCCATGGTCTTTTTCATGGTTATGGAATCTATAGTGCCAAGAGGTCATGCCCATACAGCACCCCAATCCCTTCCATTCTAGATTATGCTGTGAAAATCAGGACCCTAGAAGTCCCCCCGCACTGACCCCAGGCCCCGTTTCAGTATCTTTCAAGGCTTCTTTTCTACATTCATCCTCCAAAGGGTGGGCCTGGATACTATGTGCTTGCTACTAGGGAATGGCTATTTTTATGGGGTGTGGATGGCACTTGGATGTGCAGGTTGGGATGTTCACACACCTATATGCAAACACTTTGTGGTGCAGGATAGAACAAGAGGTAGGAACATAGGAAGAGAAAGCTGTGGGCTGGGTGCTAGGAGCATGCTCCTGTGCTGTAACATTTTGATGTGGAATTCTGAAAAGTCCGAGAATTCAAAAACTAAGCTTGACTTTCCAGGTGGTTATAAAGGTATTTTAGTAAAAGGTGGAGGACAGAACATGGTTTGTATAACAAAGTATCACCTTAATATGTACATTTTAAGAATTTAGAAATATGACCTGTGGCCTTCATTTAAACTCAAGTCTTTGACCTTTCAAATGTTAGAGGTGGACCTGCTGTGTGTGAGGCATGAAAATCAAAAGTGCACCTTGTTTGGAAAACTAAAAGTAGATCAGCAAAGCTTTGGCCTAGAATGTTAAGCAAAGGAAAGGCGGGCAGGGTTCAGAGAAGTGCTTGCCTACCTAGTGGTTTGAACTTACCTCTGAGGGCAGAATTAAGCATCATTAAGGATTTTTTAGCTGAAAAGTAAGCCAGCATTGGGTTTAGTGCACTCACATTCCATGTATCAATCTTCTCTGTTCCCAGAAGAAACATCTGATGTTTTTATTCTCTCTTATGCCCTTTGGCTCTATCTAGATGCAGAAAAAAGAAAGAATTGTGATGTCTGTTATGGCTGTAGGAGTCCAAAGAGCAAAGCGTGGTACAGTTAGAAAAGCAAACATCTGGGAGGGGAAAAATAAAAGAAAAGCAATTCTGGTGTTCTTATCTGGCATACTCAGCTGGAAAGAGCCTGAAATCACAGACAGGGAGAAGTCAGGTAGCCAGTCTGGAGCCCAAGGGCCCACAGACATGAAGGACAGAACAAGGGAATGGATCAGAGCCAGATAAGTCATCAGAGGGCTAATAAGGTAGACTTCACGCACAAGAGGTAGGGGGTTTTTGGAAGGAGGCTTGCTTTGTATCCAAGCCTTGTGACCTTCTCAGGTGCAGCAGAAAACTCTGTTATTAGTTGACTTCCTAGATCAAGGCCAGTCATGCTGGGCATTCGGGTCTGTAAGGTAGGTCTCTCATAGTATAGGCCATGCAAGGCTGCATCTGACCATAATTGACAGACACTGGACAAACAGAATCCTCCTTCAGTAGGTCTCTGTAGTAGATGGCTATCAAATTTTCTTGCCAAAAATAACCTGACTTCTTCATGGGGAATTATCCTTTCACTACTGTACGTCATTTTTGGAAAAACAACATGAGTGAACTCCAACCTCACATCCCACCAACAGGACAGATCTTTGGATTACTGTTTCCGTCCCATCTGCAGTCAGCGGGTAGCGATGTGACCTAATCCCAACCTATCAAACACCCACACTAACACTTTAAACTGTGAGTTGATGAGGCAAGAATATGAGAAGAGTCGGGGTGCAGATTACTTCAGCAGCAGACTCTGGTGTGTCAAGGAACACTGCTGTGATGGTGGCAGAAATGCTGGGGTAAACCTTGACCAGACTGCCCCAGGAGCACAACCGTGGAGGCAGAAGATGCTGCCCACTCTTTTCCGAAGCACAGACCTCCAGCCTCCTGTGGGCGCCCTTCATTTTGTGAAGGGATCCCCAAGTGCTCCCATAGAATCAACCACCTTTCCTTCCATGTCATAAGCAGTTCGTGCCTCCATGCCAGCAAGTTAGTTTGAAACCCTGGAGATGACGGCTCATAATTATTTATGAAAACACAGATTCTCACATAATCACAGTTTAAACATGAAACACAGTGACTTCTTCATTTTTAGCTAAGTGCATTTAACGTAATGCTATGTTATGCTTCTGCGCCCTCTTCTCACATTCCAGGGTGTGCTCAATGTTACACACCCAGATTGGCTATTAGCTTACTCTGGGACAAGGGTCCCCACAAGAAGGGGAGTTATAGTTTTTACTTCCCTGGAGCCCTGTGATTTCTGATACTATGCTGAAGAGCGAGGAGACGCTGACCAGGAAGTCAGAACGCTGAGGCAGAGAGGGAATGCCCTGCGGGCCCTTTTTTCTGTACATGGGATACTGATCAGCTTGGGCAGGCAGTACCAGGGAAAATTGAGAAGTCAATGTATGCGGAGCCTGGTTCTCACTACTAGCTACTGATCACATTTGGGCAGATAGATTTTTTAAAATTTAAAATGTCATTTTGAAAATTAGAAAAGCATACACACACATATGCAACCAAACAGATGTTCATATTCCTCCTCCTCTTCCTTCTACGGTACTCCCAGGAAACACATGTCTGTGTTGTCCTAAGTCCAGTTACTAATTAGCACGTTTCAGTAGCACATTTTACGGAGGATAGGGAGGATTTCAAAGGGATTCCTTCCTTTTAAGTTGAGACAGCTGGTGCTAATTACCAAGCAGGAAAAGAATGTGCAAACAGATCACTGAAAAGCCAGCAGCGAAGCAGAAAGCTGAAGGGGTCTTTCGGTCCTATTGTAGAAACCCCTGCCAGTGGTTGGAAGGGATTCCATGTTATCTACATCTTCACCTTACCCCCAGGAAGCAGCTGTCCAGTTTCATCACCCTACAAGTAGGTGGGAAACACAGTCCAAGAACACGAACTCAAAGGTCATTTCACAGCACGTGTGTAAATTTCACATACATATGGTCAGAGCTCTTGCAGTAAACTATTTCATTAACGGTCAAAGATGTACAGCAAAATAGAAGCTGAGAATGATCTTCTCCTTTTTAAACCAACCCAGGGTATTATAGATTCAAAGTTTATCTTCGTAATTAAGTGTTGCCATGAAATGAGGACAATCTAGATACCCTAGATGATGCCTACTAAGGAAAAAAAATAATCTTGACTCTCATTCAGTGACAATGCTAATGGAAAGAACACAAGATCAGAAATGAAGAGATTTCTGATACATAATAGTTATGACACTTTCTGGAAAAAAATTATGAGTTCTTCTGAGCCTTGGAATTTCATCTATAAAATTGGAATAAAAGGGCCTACCACATAGAATTGTAGGTGAAAGTTTTAGAATATTATGGAAGTACAATATATATATAATTTGAATATCCAGGTAAAGGTAAAATTTATGGCGTTTTGGAATGTGATTTCCAGCAAAAGCTAACCAAAATAATTCCAACTGAGTGGAAGTATGTGAGCACCCTATAGAAGGAGTTGATTGTCCTGGGTTCTAAGGCTACCTAGAGAAGATAGAAAGCTTGCAAGATGACTGATTGGATTTTAGGAACTGGCTCCACAATTAAGAAAATTTATGCAGAAAGTGCAGTAGAGTGACTAAAGGTAAAGTTTTTGAAATCACACTGCATAGTTTCAAATTCTGCTCTACCACTGCTCACCCTTTTGTGACCCTAGGCATGGCACTTGACCCCAACTGTAAAATAAGTCTAACAATAGTGATAACAACTCATGGATGGCTGCATTGTGAGGATAAAATAAGATGTAATATATGCACAATGCTTGGCAAATTATAACTTTCATCTCAAAAAGTATCAGCATTATTGTTACAAAGACAATGTTAGTATTATAATTACAGAGCTGAGTAAAGAGTTCTTTTACTAAATTATTTTTATTTTAATAATTACTATTAGCTAACATGTATATAGTGCTTCCATTGTGCAGCTTTTGTGCATATTGATTCAATTAATTCTCATAAACATTCTATGGGGTATGCTAGTGAATGGCAGAAACATTGCTCTTAATAACTATGCAAATTAATGTAGGCCAGTGACTGAGGTTTTGGGAAAGTTAAAAGTGAACTGTTATACTTGCTGCTTTGGTAGTTTGTGTAGCTAGATTTGAACAGGAAAATGTAATGCATGCTTGCTGAGCTGAATGTTCCCCCTACACACCACGAGGACAAATATATTTAGCTGCCTTGGCATTACAAAGTAGTCATGCCTTGACTTATCCAAAGCATTGTCATTTGTCCTTTTTCTCCTTCGTTATTTCTGTCTTCAGGAAACTGAAAAAAAAAAATCTGAAAAATAAAAGAAGTGCTTCCTCATTCCAAATATTCTACTTTTAAAGACAAAAATAATAACTCAGAATAATGGCAAGATAAATTTGATGAATCAAATACCAATTGAAAACCCACTTAACACCCACATTCACTGTCTGTGTGAAAAGTTCCAAGTTCTATCATCTTTAACAAAGCCCAAAGATTTCACTCAGCTCTTTTTATATCAAAGAAGAAGAAATTTCTGAATCACTGTCAGTGCTTTTTATAAAACACCTAATTTTTAGGAACAGTGCCCAGACCCATGCACACATCAAGGAACTCAATAAAGGCTTGTTGATTGCTTAAGTACTGATGAACAGTGTCTGGTTGATATCAGATACCTCCATAAATGGGAGATGCAGCAGTTTTTACGAGTAGGCTCTTTTGAACCGGGGAAGGCATACAGAGAAGATAATTAGTTACTGGCTGACAATGATGGCTGCAGATTAAAGATAAGCCAGTTGTATGAGATCTGTGAAGGAAACAGCTTCATGTTTTGGAAGGTATATAGAAAGCCCCAGGAGTGCCACAAAGAGAAATTGTGACAAACAAGATTAAACAATGTCTTGGGTCATTTAAAGAAGAGAAACCCTTTGCACACTCTAAGCTCTTGTCCCAAAACCTTCTCTTTTCCCCTCGCTGACTCTTTGTCACAGATTCCGGTTCTGGTCATGCCAAACACTTGCCAACAAAGTCACTACATCCTGCATCTGTGCTCTTATTTATTTATGCTTGGCTCCCTCTCCAACTTTTCTTCCATCTCTAATAATCTGTGTGTGACAATTTTCAGACACCTGAGCAAAAATCATGTGCCAGCTCTTGGCATATAGTTCTTCTGCACTCAATAGACCCTTACACACTGAAATACTATATTCCTTTGAAATTGAAATCTTGCCATCTGGATTATTCACCAGGTCTTCCACACTTCGATTTTTTTTCTCATGAAACTGCTTGAGAATAGGATCTATGATTCCCACATCTTTTCTATTTCCCAGTGAGCTGCTCTTTGTGCAATATATCACACTACATAGTTACACTAATACTATGGTTAATTGTCTACAACCGCCGGGCGCAGTGGCTCACGCCTGTAATCCCAGCACTTTGGGAGGCCGAGGCGGGCAGATCACGAGCTCAGGAGATCGAGACCACCCTGGCTAACATGGTGAAACCCCATCTCTACTAAAAATACAAAAAATTAGCCGGGCGTGGTGGCGGGCGCCTGTAGTCCCAGCTGCTCGGGAGGCTGAGGCAGGAGAATGGCGTGAACCCAGGAGGCGGAGCTTGCAGTGAGCCGAGATTGTGCCACTGCACTCCAGTCTGGGTGACAGAGCGAGACTCCGTCCCCCCCGCCCAAAAAAAAAAAAAATTGTCTATAACCCTGCCTTCAGCATGCCCATGCCATTGAGGTGGTTCTGTGAAAGAGGTGTAATTAGTTTTTGGTATCCCTACAAGAAGTTGCAGAACCATTAGTATTCACTCCATCAAAATCCACAGATAACATTTGTTCATATTCTACAGGCAGAAAGCTGCATTATCATGGTTAATGCATGAAAGGCCAATTAACACAGTGGTTATGAGCATGCTTTAAAAGGTCCAACAGCCCATCCTCTGTTACTTTATAATTGGTGAGCTATTAACCTCGATGAGCATGCTTTTAAAGGTCCAACAGCCCATCCTCTGCCACTTTATGGTTGGTGAGCTATTAACCTTGTTAACCTGTTTTCTCTTCTAAAGATGAAAATCATAATTGTATCTATCTCACAGAGTTTTTATGAAGATAAAAAGATAATATAGATAGTGCAGCACCTGGGACAGAGAAAGTCCTCAATAAATACATACTCTTAATATCATGATTAAAATAATTAAACAATAACTCAAACACATTTTGAAGATACAATGGACTAGCTAATGATATGCAAGTTATCCAGACTTGAGGTGTCACTTTTACAAACACAAACATTTATTGAGTATTTAAATTACTTATAATTAATGGTCCTTAATCTTGAAAGCAGTCTGGCATCCAGGTATCACGATGGCTTTATAGTGATTCAGACATGAATTAGAATTGTAGCTTTCCACTTACTAGTTAAATGGCACAGGACAAGTTGGCTAATTTCTGGAAGTGTCAATGTCCTCATTTGACATAAGAGAAGGCGGCAAATCCTGCTTTGCAAAATGGTGATAATTACATGTATATTCCCTAGCAGTCAATGAATGACAGCTGTCATGATTTCTCATCCTCTAATCTTCCTAATTATTCCAAGGGACAGACATTATGTAACTGAAAGATAAATCTGTAGCAGAAAGCTACACATAGGACACTATATAAAGCTCTGCCTTCACCTCCCTAGTGGCATTCCTTCAGAATTAAGAAAGGAGTGTATATATGGGGACAGACTCATGTGGGAGAATTTGAAGTAGGCAATTTGTGGACTCATTTTCTATAAGGTTGGCAGAATGTGGGTTATCATCACAGGATGGGTATTGTCCTGCTTCCTGAAATCTTAGAATTGCCGCACTGTGGCATGATATTGTTATCATCTCTATGATGGGCTGAATACAAGGTAAAGCTGCATTGTCTGACCACTCTATCAGGTGTCTGCTCTAATAACTGCAAGTGTGATTACTTTTTAAAAAAACAGAGACGTGGAGGAAAAACTAGGAGCCACCAACCAGTAAGCACTTCAAACCACCCCATAAAAGACCAGCTGTTGCTAGACTGTGTTTTACTTGGACAAGTTCTAATTAATCTTCCCTGAAATCAAGTGAAGGATTCAACCAACACCCCAACACCTAGTCACCCAGGGTAATAAAGTTGATGATTATTTAGCAACATGTGGAACTGCGGAGAGTTCTTTTTCATTTCTCCAGGGAAGAAGGAGTGAGAAGGCAGAAAGAAGGAATATCAAGCTCTACAAAGATGAAACTGAAAATCTAAGTAGTTAAATTTTCTTTTCTCCCTATATAACACAGAAATTGGAGCCATCCCAGTTCCAATAGTACAAATTGTGTCAAGAACCACGAAAATTTCAGTAGCTATAATTATAACAAGGAAAAACATATAAACATATTTTGAATAGGAGGCTCACATTCTGGTGGTTTAATGAGCAAAAGGCAAACAATAATAATAACAATAACACATTATAAATGGAAATAAGAGCTTTGAGCTTTTTTAAATGAGAGAGAGAAAATCACAAAGGAAATGTACCCATTGCAGAAAGAGACACCAAGAAGAGCTGCCATTTAGACTGAGCTATAAAGGCTGGAGAGAAGATAGATGTTTCAGGCTGAGGGAAGAGGATATGCATAGACCTGGGGGAGCTTAGTGTAAGAAAGGGCCTGAGGGAAGAAATCAATATAGAAGAGTGAGTAATAAGGAGAGTGGCAAGATGGGGTGGAAAAATAGTCAAGGCCAACTCATGCCTTTGGGTCATGACTCATACTCTTAGTAGAATAAGGAGCCATTGACCAGCTTTTAGAAGGAGAGAGGCAAGATGTGATTTAGACAATCTTGCATATCAATCAGAGGACAGCTTCCTAAGACAGATTCCTGAGGCTCACGTCTTCGCTTAACAGCTACATATTAGCTGGGCGACCTTTTGTTTCCTCATCTGCAAAGAACAATAATAACAGGACCTACTCCATTGTTTTGAGACTTAAGTGAATTATTTCATGGGAAACCCATAGAACAGAGGCTAAGATATAGTAAGTACTCAATAAAGGTTTTATATATATATATATATATATATATATATATGTAAATATATATAAGCCATATATTTATGTTCATTTAAATATATATCTAATAATTTTAAATAATGTATCTAATAATTTTATTTTTTTAAGTTACTGCACTTGCTGCTGTGTGGACCAAGAATTGGCACGAAAGAAAAAAAGTGGAATCAGGAAAATACATTATTTAGTAAGATAAGATAGAAATGCTAAAGGCCTAAAATAGAAGGGTGACAGTGGAGATGGCGGGAAGGAGATGGATCAATATATATATTCTGGCCATGAATAAACTGGACCTTTTGATGCATTGGATATGAGATGAGGAGAAGGGAGATCAGGAATAGATCTTAGACCATTCACAGTATCCCAAAGGTGAAAACAGCCCAAATGTCCATCAATGGATGAATGAATAAAGAAATTTTGACACTATATGTAAAATGAAATATTATCTGGCCATAAAAAGGAATGAAATACTAATGCATGCTACAATGTGGATGAACCCGCAAACATGCTAAGTGAACAAAGCCAGGGACAAGAGATCACATTTTGCATGATTTCATTTATGTAAAATAACCAGAAAAAGTAAATGCATAGAGAAAGAGAATATACTGATGGTTGCCGGGGTCTGGAAGGAGGGGAGGATGAGAACTAACTGCTTAGTAAGTATAGAGTTTCCTTTTGGAGTTATGAAAATGTTTTGGAACTAGATAGAGAAACAATACTGTGATTGGATTAATGCCATTGAATTGTTCACTTTAAAATGATTAATTTTGGGCTGGATGCAGGGCCTCATGCATATAATTCCAATGCTATGGGAGGTCAAGGTGGACAAATCACTTGAGGCCAGGAGTTCAAGACCGGCCTGGGCAATATAGTGAAATCCTGTCTCTACTAAAATATTGAAAAATTAGCTGGGCCTGGTGGCACGTGGTTGTAGTCCTAGCTATTTGGGAGGCTGAGTCAAGAGGATTCTTTGAACTGAGGAGTTGGAGGTTGCAATGAGCTATGAACAAGCCACTGCATTCCAGCCTAGGAGAAGAGATACAGAAATACATACAAAATACATACCAAATAAAATGGTTAATTTTATGTAACGTGAATTTCATCTCAATAAAATTCCATAAAAAAGAATGGATCTTAGGTTTTGTCTTGATTAACTGGATGAAAAGTTTCTCAAGTCAGATGAGGACAGAAAGTTCAGTGTTCTGTTTTGAGCATTTAAGTATGTGATGTTTATAATTTTTACAAGATGCAAGAAATAAGTTAGATATACAAGTTTGGAGCTCAGAGGAGATATCAGAACTCGAAGCATAAATTTTAAGACAGTAAAAGCGGATGATGTAAGTATCTAAAGGAGATCCATCTAAAGGAGAAAATGTAGGCAAAAGATTTTATTATTATTATTATACTTTAAGTTCTGGGGCGCATGTGCAGAAAGTGCAGGTTTGTTACATAGGTATACATGCGCCATGGTGGTTTTCTGCACCCATCAACCCGTCATCTACCTTGGGTATTTCTCCTAATGCTATCCCTCCCCTAGCCCCCACCCCCCAATTTTAAAAAGAACTAAGACAAACTGTGAGAAATGACAGCGTTTAAGAAGAGAATCCCACAAAAGACATTGATAAGTGGAAGGAAATTAATAAAATAACCCGGAAGCCGAGAGGTAAGCATGTTTCAAGCACGTAGGGTCCCAACTTTGACAAATATTGCTGAGAAGTCAGGTAAGATGAGCAGGGAAGAAGTCCATTGGGTCTGGCAACCTGAAGGTTATTGTAGATTTTAACAAAGAGAATTCCAGTTAGTGAAGATGCAGAAGCACACTGAACTGGGTTGAAAAGTGGAAAGAGGATGGGGAATAGAGGCAGTTTGTTTGAAGAGCCAGGAATTTGGTGACAAAGGGAAACAAAAAAAAAAATGGCAGGAAACTGTGTATGGTTATATTAAATAGAAGTCTTAAAATATGGGAAATACTAGAGCATGACCGTACAGTAACAGTGAGATATTACCCCTAAGGGAAAGCAGAAATAATTTTAGGAGCAAAGCCTTTGATAAGCTAAGCGGTCATGGGACCCAGAGCAGAAGTGAAGAAGAAACATCCTTTCTGGGAGGAGGAGGAACATTTCCCACATTGTGGAAGAAGGAGAGTTTGGATGCAGATATACTAAACTGGCAGGTTTTGTGGTGGGAAGATGAGTGAGTTCATTTCCAATGACTTCTATTTTCTCAATGAAGTATGAGTCTAGGTCATCTGTAGGAGGAGGATGTGTGGGAGATCTGAGGGAAAAGGAGTTGATATGGTACAGTCATCTCATAGAAATGAAGAAAATTTATAGGATTCCTGAGGAGGACTGAGTGACCGCCTGAGGTTTCTGAATTCTGAATCAGTCATCTTGGCTTTGTGACTTTTCTCAACAAAGTTTCTGCTTGGGTTTGAGCAAAAAATAGGGAAGAGTTGAGCAACTTAGAATAGCCTTTATGATTCACCCCAGACCTATCATATTCCTCTTCCTGCTCACTGGCTACTGGGCATTGAATAAAGTTTAATGGGCCTGTCTGTTAAATATAGGAGAGAAACACCAATATCAAGATATTTTATGCCTGGATAGCTGTCAGTGGCAACAAAGTTATACACAAATCCTTGGGCCTCGACTCACTCAATGCATCCAGTAGGAAGCACCATCTTGCAGTCACACTTGCACTGATGATTGGTTGCCATGGAAATTTCCATGTTAAAAATGCCAAAGTCATTTCAGGAACTGAAGTGCAGCCTCACTAATTTAGTGTGATCTATATCCACATTAAAGGATAAACAATAGAATCGGTGAAAAGAAATGCAGTTGTGTTCCTTTCCAAGTATACTGTGATCTAACCATGTGAGCCTAAATTGTGTCAAAATAAGTTCTGAATAAGAGGGATTGAAATTAATTATCTGGTAAAGAAAAGGGAGAAAAGACAAACAAAGAGCTTCATACAGCCTACTGAAATAACAAAAGGAAAATTAGGATAAGAAGAAAGGATGGATTTTCATGGTGCCAGAAAAAGCTTTCATATGGATTAAGAAGGAAATTGTAGCAACCAATGCTCTGGTTACGGGACTTGATGAATTCTTGTGTTGTCCTCTAAAAGTCCTCATGTCTTTGTCTTTCCTCACATCATTTAGCCACATGTTCTCCCTGCTCCTTGCCATCTGGAAACCATTCTGTCTTCTCATTGTGCTTCAGGTGTCAGTTTAAAAACCTCTCCAGGAACATTTTCCCGTATCTCACTCAGTTTTGTTTACGCCCTGCCTTTTATGGAGAGTGATTTCTGAAGAATATTTATTACTATTATCATTGGGTTTTGAGAGGTTATTATCAAATATCTGCCTTTCTGCTCAACACCATATTCCCAGTTCTTGGTTTATACCTTGCACTCAAAGACTAGTATATAACCATGGAAGGAAAGGAAGGGAGGGAAGAAGGGAGACAGAATATGAAAAGGGGAGGAAGAACAACATGAAGGAAGTGGGGAAGGGAGGAAGGAAGGAAGGAAGGAAGGAAGGAAGGAAGGAAGGAAGGAAGGAAGGAAGGAAGGAAGGAAGGGAGGGATGTTTCTTAATCTTTTTTGAAATCACAGAATATTATTTCTGTGCCCTGCATGTAATACTTAAATACTGCTCTGATATCTTTCTTGGATTGTGTAATGTGCAAATATTATACACATAGTGTCTACTGAGTAATTAGTTAAATGAAAAAGACTCATACCACTTACAAATAAGAACCTAAGAAATCCCATATGCTAGAGTGGCACCAAACATCCCCCTCAGACATGATAATAATTTATCATCAATTTTTCAGAGTTTTATCTGAAGTAGTCTTGAATGAGTGCCTTTCCATAGAATAATGGCATCCTTAAATGTCCTCATTGGATGTAAAGTTACCAACAGATTCCTATTCACTTCTTTATCCTTGTTATCCATCACTTATTGATCATTTTAAAAACATTTTTTATTTCAATAGTTTTGGGGGTATAGGTGGTTTTTGGTTACATGGATTAGCTTTTAAGTGGTGATTTCCAAGATTTTAGTGTACCCAGCCAAGCAGTGTACACTATACCCACCATGTAGGCTTTTACCCCTCATTCCCCTCCCAACCTTCTCCTCAAGTTCCCAAAGTCCATTCATCATCCTTACATTGCATCGTATTTAAACTCTATCAATTTTGAACAACTCATGGTTTTTCAACGGTCTTGCCTTTCTTTTAACTGCAATATTTTCCTCTCAGGTCAAAATTCTACTCATTACATTCTTCACATTATCCAGGAAAGCTTCTGGTATTTCCACCACTAGCTCTGTTCTACACAATTTATGGTATGAGTCCTCAGCTCACTGCCGAACAGTGTCTCTTTCATCTTTGTATTTTCAAGGTTTAGTGCATGGGTTGAAATCTAATAGCTACTCCATGAATGTCTGAAACTCAGCTCCTGTTTATTATGAAGCTATAACCATTATGGTTTCATAGACTTCACTCAGTCTTACCAAATATTCTCTCCAATAATTCTCCTGGGGAGAATTATTCTCTCCTGGAGAGAATTGTTGTAATTTATAAGATGGCCACATTGTGAGAGGTATAATACCTACCAGAAATAGATTTTTACATTAAACCATCCTTTCTTTTTGAACTCAGCTTGGTTAAACAAGCCTGTATCAGTATTTTACAAAATTATTCATTCCTGTAATAATGATATTCAAGCATATCATACCAATTTCATCCACAAAAAGTGTTATCAGCTTCTATCATATAATTAAAAATAGTATTAAGTGAACATTTTACAGATAAGAATGCATGCTTTTAGTAAAAAGCAAGGTTGACATATTTTATTTCTCATCATTCTTCTCTTTCTTTCTCACCCATTCCTCTCACCCTACCATTTTTCTTTCCCTTATCCTTCTCCATTTCTCCTGTGTTTCCAACTGCCAGTGACATATAAATCTACTTAAAGCAATCATGGGTATTAGTTTTGCTGACGCCTTTTCTAACATTAGGATTTAGGCAGCAGAAAGTATAGGTATCGAATGTGGGCTTGTGTTCCCTGGTTCTAAACTACACCAAATCAGAAAAGAATTGCATTTATAAAACTGAGGGGAGACTTTATTATTTTTTTTAACTGGCAAATTAAAATTGTGTATATTTATGGCATACAACATGATGTTTTGATATATGTATACACTGTGGAATGGCTAAATCAAGCAAACTTTAGGTTTTAATAATCCCTGTGTCATCTTTAGTGCCAAATGAAAAAGAAAGAGTCATGGAAAGGAGAAGGGAAAAGACAACACCAAAAGGATTTTCTGCTCGGACATTAAAAGTAGCATGAAAAAGTAAATTACATTTCACTTGACAGTGCCAAACCCACTAAGAAGATGAGGTAAAGGCAAGAAAGAACCATGGCAATGCCGAATGAAGATCTAGTAAAAGGGCAGGGTGCCCTTCATCTTTTTGCATGGTGCAGTCTGAGCCATTCCTGCAGAGAACCATCCTCAAGGAAGCTGTGACTCAGTGACCCTGCCAGCAATGATGTGTGGGCAAAGCAAACAATTACAGTAAAGAAAATGACTACCCAGAATGTAGTGACAGCAGCACTTACTGGCACCTGTAGTTACAAAAACTCATTCATTCGCCTTTACAAGTGTTGTTTATGAGGCACCTACTCTACACAAATATAGGCCCTAAATACGCATTCTCTTCCAGATTCTCATAACCTCATGTTTTGAGTGCTCCTAAATGGCCTCCTTGTCTCCAGGCTCGCTCTCTGTTCTAGTCTATCCTACACACAAGGGCCAGGAAATTCTCCCACCTACACAAGAGTGGTTATAAGCACAGACTCTGGAATTAGACTTCCTGAATTCAAATCCTGGCTCCACAGTATATTAGCCCTATGATCTTAGGCAAGTTACCTAAGCTACCTAAGTTAACAAGTGACCATCTGAGCCCTGGTGTATCAGTCAGCTCAGTTTATGTGGCAGAAACAAAAGTCCCCCACATCTTCAAAGTTTAAAAGTAAAGCTTTGTTTCTGGCTCATGTTTATATCCTTCATGGGTCTGAGCCAATGCTTTGCAACCTCCTCATTCGGTAACCAAAGTTAAAGGTGCAGCCCCTCTCTGGATCATGTGAGGCAGTGGCAGAGGGAAACACTGCAGTTCCATTAGAGCTTTTGCTTGGAAATGTCACATCACACTTTCATTCGCATTTCATTTGTGGAAACAAAGAGGCAGGACTGGGAGGCAGGGGCAGAAAGAATGTTGACAATATAATCAGCTACATCCAGGTTTCTCATCAGCAAAATAACTTCCTTACACTTTCCTCCCTGATGCCATACCTGCTCCCCTATCAAATACAAGCGTTCAGTCCAACAAACCAAAATATAATTTGCCTTATTCTGCTCAATAACTAAGTTCAACATTTAATATATAAATTGGCTCAATAAATACAGTTATAGACCTATGAAGGCAAGATAGAGCTTTCTACATATAAGTTCTACTTGTAAAATTGAACTAAGACATCCAGTCCTCATTGTTACCCTGACATTAAACAAGTTGCCTACAACACAGGAAGGATGTGGAGAAAACATGAGTCAAGAGCATTCATATTCTCAGGGGATATAGCCACACATCTTCACAAATCCTCACATTTCCAAACACCTTTATAGCCTATTATCTATTCCACAAAATAAAGCAAAGTAGGATGTCATCAAAGCAACTCCATTTGTAAAGATGATGAATAAAAAAAAGCAGTGCCACATAGAAGAATGACAGTCAGCCAGGACATTAATCTAGCTAGAGTAACTATTATAACACACAACACTAAATCTCAGTGATTTAATGCAATAGATTTTAATTTATTGATCTCATCCTAATTCAGTGTGCGTTAGTAGTGGCAGGAGTGTGGGGCTAGAAGTTCTACTCCACATGCTCATTCAGGAACTCAGCCTTCTTCTACCTTGACATCCCACCCTCCTCTATGTTCTTGGAGTCCTCTCCTTACAGGTATGAGATAGGGAAAGAAAGTAGAGGACTGCATTTAGGAGAGTTTTATCACCTAAGCCTGGAAAAGCTATATATCATGTTCATCATATTTACTGAGCACAACTAAGATGCAAATCTGTAACTGACTACAGAGAAGGCTGGGAAATATAGTCTAGTTATGTGTCAAAAGGAAAACAGTTTGGGAAACAACTAGTCAATCTGTACCATAGTGACATAGGCTTACTTTCTAGCCAGGTGACTTGATCCACTACAGTCTTATGGCCAGTGATTTAAATATGTGAATTTACAAAATCACAAATTACAACATATTCTGTACATTTGGCCTTATGTGCCATGTACCTTTGGGAATGACAAACATCTGTTTGTTTCTTTTGCTATTATAAAGTATTGGTTCTGATATGAATTGCTAAATCATTCTGTGAAACCTGGATTCTGATCTTGGAATGTGCTACTTAGACTGATCACTGAATTAGGCTAACAGGTAAAAGAGATAGCCATTCAAATGCTAAACACACATGGCATAACACATAGACACAAAGCACCATTATTCTGTGTTTTGTGCAAACACACAAACTCCTCCCACCGAGGTTGACAGAATGGAGAAAAAAAAGAAGAGAAAGGATATGTACACAAGGAATTGAACCAAATCAAATGTTTTTGGATATGCTTGACTACCTGCCTTGATAAGGAATAAAATGAATTCACACAATTTGCCTGCCCTCATAGTCAATAATTGTTAGAAAATTGCCAGGCCCAAGATGGATGACATCATGCAGGGCAAATGAAGATCATCTCTTTCTACATTGATTGGTGCTTGGGTTTTGTTTATACCTCAGCTGCTTGGGCCTTGTTGTAAGTAACCAGATATTGTAGGTTTAAAACAAGCTTTCCATTTGCATCACTGGGCAATGAGTGCAGCCAACAGGAAGCCCAGTGATTCAGATAACTAGTTTTAATTGAAATCAATACCAATGCAAGCAAAGCTGACTGGAATGGGAGTGCTACGCTCTGATGGAATCGTTTCATGGTCTCTGCCAATGACAACCATTATCAGGAATGAACTATAACTTCTACAGTGACTCATAACACTTTCCAGGAGGAAAAATAAAAGAGTATCTGGACCAGTAAAAGTTTTCAATTAGGAAAAAAAAATTACTTCTTTAGGTCTCTGTTAAGTTTCAGTTATAGACTCCTGTTCAATTCCAGTTTGAGATTCCATTAAATGAAAAATGACAATTAGCTATACTACTTCCTCTTCTGCCAACCCCTCTCCAACCTTTCCCTTCCACTCTAATCACAGATTAGGTCTGGTGAAGGAAGAGAATAATTTTTATAATTAACGTGTATCAAGCATGCTCTAGGTGTAGAATCATGTTCTAGTCCAGCAGTCAGTAAAATTCTCATACACTGTCTACAAAAGGGCCAAATGGTAAATATTTTAGGCTTTGTGGGCCATACTGTCCTGACTGTCACTACTCAGTTCTGCTGATGTAACCAAATGCAGACATAGATAATACATTATGAATGGGCATCTCTGTGTCCTAATAAAACTTTGTTTATGAAACAAACAGCAGGCAGGATTTGGCTCGTAAAACCCCGTTCTTGGCTTTACATGTGTTATCATTTAATCTTTGCTGAGAAGAGTATTCTTATTCTGATTTTTCATGAGGTGAATTGATAACCCCAAGACTTCTCTTGTAGTAATGAGTGAAGCCATGTGTAACGTCAAAGACATGTCTCACTCCAAAGCAGACTATACTTTACCCATTTTGCCACTCTACTGCATGGCTGAAGAAGAAGCAAGGAAGCCTGGAAAATAGCAGAAGCTTCAATGCCGAGCCTGATTATTTACAAATACAGCTACCAGTTTAAAGAGTGTCTAACTCTTCCCTCTTGGTTGACTTGACCAAATTGTTCATGATGCAAGGTATGTAAAGAGTCAGGTGCCACCTAAAATAAGCATTGGGAGCACGTAAACTCCAGAATAAGTTTGCTCTCCATGACCCCTGGAGCTTCTAATCCACATAAGAGGTCAAAAATTGTGCCACGTTTGAAGAGTGCTTAAGAATTAATTTAGTATCTCACAAAGACCATATTTATAATATCCCTGTGTTTATCCACCACAAGGACAGGAAACGAATGTATCTATATTCCTGAGGAGCCTTGCACTGCACCTAACACAAAAGAAATTCTCCAAAAATATTTGTGCCATGACTTCATGGAATATCAGTGTAACCGAAGTGAGATACTATCTCTGTTCTTCACAAGCTGACACTCTACCAGAAAAGAAAATGTATATATACAAGAGATACTATCTCCGTTCTTCACAAGCAGACACTCTACCAGAAAAGAAATGTATATATACAAATATTGTAGTCTGCCCTTCATTATTACTTATAATCATCAAAAGAGAACTAAAAGTGCTATAGTCGTTCAGATGAGAAAAGAGAGTTTAATTACAGGCACATCTTCATAGAAGCTGCAGCATCAAGACTGGCTCTTAGAACATGAGTAGGATTAAGTAGATGGAGATGTTGGAGGAAGCGCATCTCATGCGAAGGAGACATAAGCAAAAATAGGGATATGGGAAAAGCTGGGGCAGCTTCATAGAATAGACACTGCTTGGTTTAAGCATTGGGCAAGAGAGTAGGGATAATGAAAGGCAAGACTAGAAAAGGAGTTTGGAGAAAGCATGACTTAAATTATCATAGAAAGATTGTGAGATAAAAACTAATGAAAGAAAATGTATTTTCAAACAAGATATTTCAAAGTTTTTCATTTTCTCCAAAATGCAGAATTATTTTCCTAACATATAAGAAAGTTGACAGGAAAAAAATATGCCGAATTGTATGTAATACAGCAAAAAAATTACAGTCATAAGGTAAAGGAGATGATGTCATACACAATCACACAATCATCTATAAAGTTATTAAATTTGTTATTTTTTAGTTATGTGGCTTTATATCTAACTTCATATCATGTCTCAGAAAGTATCATCACCTCATGAGGTAAAAACCAAACCTAATTTTTCTTACCATTGTATTCCTAGAGCCTAGCAAAGTGTCTGATATATGGAAGATACTCAATAAATGTATAAAGAAGAAATGAATGAAGTAGTACTGTCCTTCATGTGCATTAAAATGACCATCTTGTCTGCTTGTTTCTTGGTTTGGGCATGTCAGCTATTTGAAAGCCAACTAGGAAACTGAAAAATCATTTTTTATTAAAAGACACAATGATCTAATAAACATTAGTTAGATTAATATTCTTGCCCTGATTTTAGAATTGATTCGTAAAAGAATCAAATAAACCTGGGTTTTTATTTTAAAATCCGAACCGTTAAAATTTAGCCATATTTGAGAGGTCCATATAGCTATTTCTGATGGTTACAAATAATACTGAAGGAATCATATACTTAAATCAAAATAATAATGATCTGCCTCCTAATTATTCGTCCTCTTCACCACCATCCCCTATTCCTCTCTGACCTACTCTGCTCCAGGGTTATCTCCCTGAAGTTCAAGTATGATCACGTTTTAGCATTTGGAAAGCCCAGATTAATGGTTCATTTAAAATTTAAATATTTGCAAAACCTTACTAGTAATATCCTAGTAAACATATT
This sequence comes from Macaca fascicularis, assembly GCF_037993035.2. Classification (NCBI taxonomy): domain Eukaryota; kingdom Metazoa; phylum Chordata; class Mammalia; order Primates; family Cercopithecidae; genus Macaca; species Macaca fascicularis. Next base: position 96,025,817 of record NC_088385.1, read on the forward strand.
ACAGCAATATAAGGTAAATTTTGGCCTGCAGTTGGGAGGCTTTCACGAGAATTCCTATGTTTGTCTGGGTTAATCTTTGGGGTCTGGCTGGAGGGAAAGCATTCCCTGCATTTCCTAATCACTGAAGCTAAAGCAGGATTTCCTTGCCAAGTAGGTAAATTACAATCTTTAGAGACACCCTTGCCTCAGAGTAAGATGATGAAACCCCCAAATGGTAGTTTGTTATTTTCACATGGCACAGAAAAGTGTACAGTGTCAATAGATAATGAAATTGAAGCATGAGAATGGTCCAGAGTGGTACAAATTCTGCAATAAATGCAGTGTTTTCATTTTTTTCTTTTTTCTTTTTGTCATTAGCTATTACTGTTTACTTAAGAAAACATTTATGGCTGATAGTGATTATGGTGGTGATGGAATTCATCCCATCGCAATGCAAACATTCGGCTAGCTTTTGAGGTTATTATACTAACTCTGTTTGAGCAGTGTGGCTTCCAAAGTGGAGGTGGAAATTAAATGGCATTTACATAGTAGAGCTGTACGGATAATTAGTAATTCGACACAGTCATTCAGGACAAGGCCAACATGAGGAGTCATATAAGCATCATATGATAACCATTTAATGTGCTGTGTGAAATGAGTGGGTGGTCTAGGCTCAGCTCTGACCAGGTACTGGTTCCCACACTTTCAGGCTTAGGAAAAGGTCTAGAGTTCAAATGCATACAAAGAGTCATGCATACAGCTCTTGCTGGGTAGAGTTAGCTATGAAAGCTCCCATTAGGCCAGAGGCCAGAGCTCCTTCTGGATAAATAAAGTCATTCAATGAAGCTGCAAATGTGTGACATTTTAAGTGCACTGACCTAACTAAATTATACCAGTTAGTAAAAATTTTCAACTTGAATAGTTTTTCCATTTCTTTGCCATAATATTGTGAAAGGGACTGGGCAGAGTCATGCTAATCCTGGGGAAAATTAGGTGTTTGGATACAGGAAGAGCAGAAAGGCCTCATGTTGAAGCCTTAATAACAGGAAAAATAAAAAGTGGCCTTTCATTCATGAGAAATGCTTCAAGTGGCCTCACACCATGGGAAGGCGCCAGTCTACTGGGTGGAGCTCAGACATCTCTAGTTATGAAATTTTCATCCCTCCCTCATCCCCACTGGATTTGTGAGAGTGTCCATCTTCAGTAGTACCAACCCTTTCTGTGAATACAGATCACTCTTCCATGTTCATGGCAAACAAGCAGAGAAGAGCAAAAAAATATGCCATATTATGCTAAGATTTGCTAATAGCATATTTTAACACTAATGAATTGTACATGTTCAATTCAACAGACAGTTGTCACAGGTGTATTATGTACTGTTCTGGAGACCACTAACCTTACATCCCAGGCCCCATCTAAAGAGAGTACAAGCATAGGTCAACACACAGATATACTTTAAAACCTTTAGGGCGGGGGTCAGCAAAATTTTCTTATATAAGGCCAAATAGTAAAAACTGCTGCCATTGTGAGTCACGTTAGTTTCTACTCACAACTACTCAATTCTGACATTGTCGTGCAAAAACAGCCATGGATAATACATCAATGAAGGAGTGTGGCTACCTTCCCATACAACTTCATTTTAAAAGCAGGCAGCAGGTCTACAGGCTGTAATTTGCTGACTCCCATCCTAGAACATATAAAGTCACCCAAAATGCAAAGTGAGAGAAAACAGAAGGAAGAGCCAGGGTTTACTGACTATTTTCTTCAAACTATGGTCTGATTTCTCTTAGTCATGGCTATGATGACGTGAATTAATCCCCCTAGCCAGATGCAGAAGTAACTTCACTGTCAAAGTATTTTATTAATTCATGATGCATGTATGCTTCATCTACTTTTAGCGAAGTAGCTGTCACTGAGAACACACTTGTAAAGTCTTGCCTACTTGATGTGATGGAAGAGACTTCCCCAGCCAAAGCAATTCTAAATAGAATTACATGTTACCAATTATAAATTATTTGAAAAGGCAAGTTGTCTTTCTCCACTCTTAGTTAAGATGGGCTCTACCAAGGTTGAGCAGATACAACTAGCGAGGAAAGAGGGCTCCTCATGAAATGTCCAAAGCAGATCACAGACCAGTAGAAAAGAACTTTTGGGGGACGGAGTATGAGCTGAATTTGGAGTTGGTGTCAAATCATAGCATTTTGATAATTAAAGGAGAGAGAATGGAAGAAAAAAGCGTTGACATTTTTTGAGAAATTACTGTTGCCAAGCATGGTATTAAATACTTTAAAATGAGTTATCCTGGCTGGGTGCCACAGGTCACATCTGTAATCCCAGCACTTTGGGAGGCTGAAGTGGGCGGATTGCTTGAGCTCAGGAGTTCATGACCACCTTGGGCAACATGGCAAAACCCTGTCTCTACAAAAAATACAAACATTAGCCAGGCATGGTGGTGCACGCCTGTAGTCACAGCTACTGGGGAGGTTGAGGCGGGAGGATCACTTGAGCCCAGGAGGTGGAGGTTGCAGTGAGTCAAGCCAAGATCTTGCCACTGCATTCCAGCCTAGGCAACAGAGAGAGACCCTGTCTCAAAAAACAAAACAACAACAACAAAAATATATATACACACATATATAATAAGTTATCAACTTATCAATATAATAAGTTATCTTCCCTTTTTATTTCCTGTACAGATATTTATTCTTTTTTAAATACATTTTTTTGCATCTATTTGAAGTTTACAACATGATATTATGAGTTACATATAGATAATAAAATGGTTACTATAGTGAAGCAGATTAAAATAGCTATCATTGCACATAGTTACTTTATTTTGTGTAGCAAGAGGAGCTAAAATCTGCTTAAAACCCCCCAGTACAATACAATTCTATTAACTATAGTCATTATGTTGTACATTAGATCTCTAGACTTGTTCATCCCATATATCTGCTGCTTTCTATCTTTTGACTTGCATCTCCTCATTACCTCTCTCCCCTTCTGGTTCTTAGTATCTGTTGCATTGTTTTTTATCTCTCTACTCTGTACACCTGACTTTTATTATTTTAAGATTCCATATAAATATTGCATATTTTTTGCATATGCATAAATATTGCATGTTGCATAAGTGAGCTCATGCAACATGTTTTCTTTCCGTGTCTTGCTTCTTTCACTTAACATAATATTGTCCATGTTCATCCATGTTGTGGAAAATGGCAGGCTCTCCTTCTTCTGTAAAGCTGAATAACATTCCATTGTATTTACACATTACCATATTTTCTTAATCTATTTGTCGGTCAAGGGACATATAGGTTATTTCTATATTTTGGCTATTATGAATAACACTGCAAAAAACATGAGAGTGCAGATGTCTTTACAAGGTGGTGATTTTATATCCTTTGGGTACACACCCAGAAGATGGATTGCTAGGTCTTATGGTGGTTCAGGATTTCCTTTTCTCCACACCCTCACCAACATTTGTTATTTCTTGTCTTTTTGATAATAGCTATCCTAATGGATGTCAGGTAATATTTCATAGTGCTATTCATGTGCATTTCCTTGATGATTGGTGATGCTTAACACATTTTCATACATCTGTTGGCCATTTTTATGTCTTCTTCGAAGAAATGTCTGTCCAGGTACTTTGCCCATTTTCAAACCTGGTTATTTGTTTTTCTGCTATTGACTTGTAAGAGTTCCTTATAAATTTCGGATATTAACCCCTTATCAGATATGTGATTTGCAAATATTTTTTCTCAGTCCATAGGTTGCCTTTTCATTTCATTGATTGTTTCCTTTACTGTACAGAAGCTTTTTAGTTTTATGTACTCCTAATTATTTATTCTTGCTTTTGTAGCCTGAGGTTTTGGTATTATGTCCCAAAAATCATTGCCGAGGTTAATATCAAGGAGCTTTTCCCCTATGTTCTGTTCTAGGAGTTGTATTACTTCAGGTCTTATGCCATTTAGTATTTTCAATCTTCTGGGGAGGTATACTTAGCCATATATTACAGAAAAGAAAATGAAAACATCCTTAATTTGCACAACTAGTAACTCCAGGAATCGGGATTTGAACCCAGCTATATCTGTCTCTGAAGTGTATGGTTTTCTGTTAACACTTACTCTTGAGCACAAAACATCAAGATTTTGCCCACCTCAAGTCAATAATTCTTACTTCATCTTAATTCCGTTTACCTATGACATGCTTTAATTCTCTGCTTATTGTTCAATCAAATTATTATTAATATGTTCTTTTAAAAAATGCCTAATCCTATGATTGGTATATAGTTATTTATGTTTGAGATTACTGGGCCAACATAAATCAAATAATAGGCCACATGTCAAAAACTATATCCCCTCTACCTTCTCGTTTAGTTCCCTGGAGCTGGCTTCCTAATATTACATAACTTTTATGCATTTAGCTACAAATCAAGCTTGATAGTATAAATATAAGAATAGCTAATATTTATCGGGTACTAAATATGCCACAGTCACATCATTTCATAACCCTTTGATCATCCTATGAGGTGGGTGCTATCATCTCTCCATTTTGTGATAAATGTCTCTTATTAAGAGAATAATTCGCTCTGGGTCACTAAACTAGTAAGTAGCTGAACTGAGATTCAAACTCAGATCTTTTCTTAAATTATGTATAAATTCAGGCCTTACAGAAAAATCACAAGGACACCTTTTCTGCTTATCCATGCATGATAAGACCCCAAGAAGATAAGCACCTTCTTTCCTATAACCAGCTAAACATACTTTTGAGCCCCAGAGAAGGAGTCTAAGGAAGAATAAGCAGTTCTCTCATTCCAGCCTACTCACTCTTCCTGCTATCTCAATAGTCCCTACAGAAATTGGGAGTCAAAGGTAGAGCGGGGGGAAAAAAAAGTGAGGAGGTAGAGGACAGACATTTTTGAAGGAGAAACAGGAACAGCTTAATAAAGTCCACTCAAAAATTATCTTTGGAAAATATATATTTATACGTACGCCTTGGTCCAAGAGCAATCACAACTAAAATTCAAAAATTCAAATACTGTCCTTGCCAGAATCCTTTACTGATGTAGAAATAGAAGTTGTGCCAAATAAGAAAGAAAGTCAACAAGTTCTTTCCTTCTTTTTTATTTCCCAGCAGCCAGCTACTTACAGCAACACCCTGATGAGTTTTTCAATCTCAGACTTAAGAATCCATGAATTTTTACTGAATTTCAGGAAGCCCCACATGCTATGTGCATTCTCCTAAGGCTATAAGTCAAATGACAAACTATGCATTTTATTGTCAAGTAGGGACAATCTAGTTTCTCTGACAGTGTCATACATACATTGTTCTTTTAAACCTCTTCGCCTATATGAAATCAAGATATGATTCTTAAACAACAAAGACTGTAATTGTATTAGCAACACAATGAGTCACCCTATCACTTAGACCCTGAATAAATGTGAGGAGCATCTGTTGAAATGGAATCCGTGGGCTGCCTTTAATGGGCCAAATGTCTCCAAGGACAGAATAGTGAGAGGAAACACTCCAGCTGCTCAGACTGCAAATCTTTGAAAGAAAAATCAGGAAAGCATATGAAAAAAGTAAATGTACACACTTTACCTTAGGAAAAGATTAACAAAGCTTCGTTAGAACACTGATCATTTGACTGCCTGCGTTTCTATTTATTTCTCACAGGAGGTCTGGCAACAGTGAATTTTCCTCCCTGGTGTGCTCTTCAAATTATGATTTTCAAACTTTTTCAAGGCCACTTTAGGGAGGCAGAAGATCATCTACCTGCCCTACCTACTTCCATTGCTGCTGCTGCAAAAAAGCAAACAAACAAAAATAGCAACAACAAAAAACACAATCTCATGAAATGAATGGAAAGAAGGGTGTTGTTGCTAATAAGGCACCAATGAAAGAGGTGAGCAAAATGGTTCTTTAATGTCAAGAACAAAAATATAGCATGAAAATTATTGCATGAAGTAGGAGTTGGGGGCATCTCAGCAGTCTAAAACTACTCAAAGCATATCTGAATGGCCTTGGGTGACTTGCAAATGCCCTTAGACCAGAGCAAGTCTACTTTGTAAGAGGAAAGAAAACTTTTCTCATGAGAGAACGTTGCCCTTGTGGTTGGGGGAAGGGGTGCTGTGGAAAGGGGAAAAGTTCAAGTTCTAGAGTTGAAAGGGAGTTTGTGCAGTAGTTGTTCCAAGCCCCTCAGGGTTGATCACTCCTTCTTGTCATTCTCACTGCTCCCCAGTCTCACTGATGTAGGGCAAGAGAAGCACAATGTAGAATCTTGAAAAGACTCTGACATTGCTTGCCTCAACTCTCTCACATGTGTCCTGGGGAGAAGGGAACCTCAAAGCTCAAAGGGCACATTAGAAAAGCTGTGCCTTGTCTTCTTGCTCTAAGAAGTTTTGGGTTTAATTTCCTTTTCCATTCTGCCAAAGGCAGTAAAGAGAAGAAAGATCTCAAACTTACTGAGGGAAAGAAATGGCAGGGCTGGCACTGAGGATGGCAGAATAGCTCTGGCTAACATCATGGCAATTGATGAACATGCCCAGAGGTGCATACTTTGGGACTGGCAGCAGAAAAAAATACCAGGCAAGCTGAGCACAATGGAGCAGTGACGGGCAACGAGAGGAGGCAAGGGAGTAAGGCCAACTCTGAGAAGTGTATGCAGCAGATGAAATCTGAGGCACCTCACTGCCTTTTCTGTGAGTAAAGATAGAATGAAAAAGTATGTAATGGATCCCTTAGGTATTGTGCCATTAAAATTAGTCACTGAAAGACTAAGAAGTTCTGGGAAATTTTGTGAAGAGGAGGAAGATCATTATCATCAGCATCATAATATACATTCATTGGGCATTTCCTATGGCCCAGGAATTGTGCTAGCCCTTTGCACGCATTATCTCTTTCGTGCCCACAACACTTCTATATGGTAGGTATTGTACTTCCCTAGATTGGTATGTTTTTGTTTTTGTTTTTTTTTACAAAAGTTGAGGAAAGGGAACTCATTGGAAGGTTGAGAATCTTGCCCAAAATCACAAAGCTGACAGTTGGCAGAGTAAGCACTGTTTCTGAGGTTTGTCTCACTCGAAAGGTGGACTCTTTATTTTTTTATTTTATTTAATTTTTATTTATTTTTGTTTATTGATTGATTGATTGAGATGGAGTCTTGCTCTATGGCCAGGCTGGAGTGCAGTGGCACCACTCAGCTCACTGCAACCTCCGCCTCCCAGGTTCAAGCAATTCCCCTGCCTCAGCCTCCTGAGTAGCTGGGACTACAGGTGCCCACCACCATGCCCAGCTAATTTTTTGTATTTTAGTAGAGATGGGGTTCCACCATGTTGTCCAGGATGGTCTCAATCCCCTGACCTCATGATCTGCCCACCTCAGCCTCCCAAACTGCTGGGATTACAGGCGTGAGTGACCACACCCGGCCAGGTGGACTCTTTAAACAATGTTAAAGTACTCCCAGCAGTCCTGCCTTGATTTTCTGCTTAAGGTTTTCATTCATAATAGTCATATTCACTTATCAACTCATTCATGCAGCAAAGACTTACAAGGACCTACTGTGTGCCAGTCCCAATACTCAGCAATGGGGAAACATTTACAGACAAAAATTAGCAGGATCTCAGCCCTTTTAGAGTTTTCAGTGTAGTGGAGGTAATGGGCATAACCAAATAATTGTACAAGTAAATGTGAAATGAAAAGTCTGACAAATACTATGCAGGATTTCAAAGCAGATAACAGTGGGAGGCATTTGCTAAGTCTGAAGGTTACCTACAAAAGAGACCAGTGAGTTGACAAGAGAGAGTAAGTACAAAATAACTAGGGAAAGGGTGGTGTTGAGAGCCATATTTCATCTTGTAGTAAAACCCTGTGGTGGGGAAGAGGGAACAGGACATGTTGGAGGAAATAATAAAAAGAGTAAGGGTTATTACTGAGGCTACAGAGAGAAAAAGACAAGAGGTCTCTGGAGGATTTAAAAAAATAGTAAAGTCCTAAAAAAGAAAAAAAGCAGAGTCTCACATATGTTTAAATGTTGAGAGGAAGGACTCACTAATAATAAGAGCCAACATATATCTTGTTGGTCATACATTCCTTATACAAATATATGTATATGTTTTACATATATTTATTCATTTAACCTTCCTTATAAGCCTTTGAAAAATGGGTATTCTTACTATCCTCATTTTATAGATAAGGAAATAGAGGCACAGAGTTTAAGTAACTTGCCCAGCTGGTAAGTGTCAGAGCTCCAGGATCATTTATCTTAACCAATATGGAAGGGAATAAATATATTAAAGAAAGTATAATCGATAGGTGGAGGTAGTTTTTCAATCTCAGTCTACATTAGAATCAGCAAGTGTGCTCATGAACATTCGGATTCCCATGGACTACCTACCTTCTGGGTTTCTGAATTAATAGGTCTAGGCTTTTTCAACGCCAAGTCCAGGTGATTCTGATGCAGGTGCTCCAGGGGCAAAGCATGAGTGCAGATGTAGAGAGATGGCTATTTTTCCTAGGGGAGGTTGGGAGATTTCCCTCTAATGGCTTCTATTTGTTTTCAGAAATATAATATAGCAAACATGAATACTACAAGACAAACTTGAGTGTCATCTCAAAGACTCTCACCAACTACGAAAGGATTGAGAACAACCCATCCCTGATCTTGAGAATTATGGTCCCAGTGGACTGCTGCATTTCATGCCCACTCTTGCACCAAGAGGAGCTAAAGAAGGCTTTATGTCTGTTCCTCCAAAAAATTGCAGAAAGGAGTGTATATCCTACAAGAGTGACAGGAAGGCCAGGTGATTGAAGAAAGCCTAGATGAAGTGTAGAGATAAACTAAGTCAGCCAAGGGCACGGTAGGCTAGAAGCCCTATAAGAAGAAACCAGTAAGATCCAGAAGAGGAAAAGATATATTTATGGCTGAAAGGGAAGTACATGGGAGACTTGGTTTATTTACAGTGTCCTTGTGTTTGCAATGGGCATTGTTTAAAACTTCTTTTATCCCAGAATTATTTCCCAGAACTTCCTACCAGGTCTCCCAGAACACTGAGATTTGCATTTGAAAAACCAGTGCACAACGGGGAACATCTGTGGTCTTCAACTTACACAGCTAATGGCCTTTCCCCCACTCTTACATCACCAGGGACCATAAGCCAACACATGCTGTAAGGATGTAACCAGCTGTAGGGAAAACATTCATTATCAGAGAGAATTGCCCAACTCCTAAATACTCGGCTATGCGGGAAAAATAAAATTCTACTTAATGGAACTATGAAAAGTTGACTTTTGAAAGGCTTTCATGGGTCATTCTCATTGTCTATTTCAGTCACCTTTAAGTTGCAAATCTACAACTGGAGTCTGTGATGTTCAGGCAACTCTCAACTATCTGTACATCCAGCAATTTATAATCCACATATAACCCAAATGCTGCATTTAGCTAGCAGTCTCCACTGCCTCCTCCTCGTCATCCACAAATAACTTTCCTGGCACCTTTTACTAGAGGAAGATGCTTTTCTTGAGTTTAACTTTGTCTCCCTTCAGCCTTCTACTGTGAACTGAAACAGTCAATGTTCAAATGTAAAGTAGTATCCCACACGAAAGTGAACTAGGTACAAAATGTGGCATCCCTACCCCCACCTCCTCCTGAGTTTGTGGGAAGAGGGTGTAGTACACTTACTAAGTTGAACTATAAGCAGAACTTCCCTAGGTAGCCAGAGGAAAATGTCCATGAACTCAAGCCAAGCCAAAGCTGCCATTCCCAGCCTTGTGGGCAGCCAGCCCACCCTTTCGGAAGTGCCTCAGACAGTACTTTGTTATGTTTCTCCAGCGAGGAAGCTTCCTGTAGGTCGCGGTGTCTCCTGCCTTGCAACCATGAGAATAGCTGGAGCTCAGTCATCTGTCCCCCTCATCCTGTCAGAAGGAAGGGTCAGAGAATTCCCATTTGAACAACCTTAGCAGAGTTGATGGAAAAAACATGAGAAAAAGGAAAACTACGGAGAGTCCAAAGGGTTGTGGAAAATTATTTACACACACACACACACACACACGCATCACAGTCTATATGTGTATACACACCTATAATGTATGTATATTTATAATACAGATAAATAATAAATAATATGCATAATAGATTATAAGTATATACATACATAAATATACACATATATGTGTATATATACATGTGGATATGTGTATATATGTATGTATGTATTTTACATAGATTATATTTATTGCTCGTGTGTTTATAAATATACAAAATATTGCCCTATCTTCCTCTCCACACATATTGGCTCTGATTTCACAGTGCTTCCAAGCATAACCAAAAGACTCAAAAGAATGAAAATTAAAAACACAACGCCAGTTTCCAGCAGGATGGGTGGTAGTTGTCAAAACTTGATGTTCAAAGCCAGGATTAAAGGCTGATCTAGCCCACGGTAGACAGGTGCCTGAGGAAAGGAAGGATTTGGCAACTGCTTCCAATATCCTTCCATCTCCAAACATACAAGTTCAACAACCCACATTGTTCCCTTATTCTTCGTCCAAATGAGAAGAAATGCTTGTGTGAAGACATTTGTTTTAGCTCCCAAACGGTCTCAGAACACCCTGAACATCCTAGAATCTGCCTGCTGGGTGGAAGCAGGTTGGGAAGAGACATGCTGAGGACCACTTGGGTGGCAGGCTGTTCATTCCATGCCCAAGGCGTCTGTACTTTGAAGCTTGGAAAACTTCCTCCATGGCACACAGATTTCCATACACTTTGATTCTTCAAGACTATAAGTGATATGATAAGATAAACTTCCCCCGAAAGAACAAGGACAGCTGAGGAAGAAGTTATAAATGTTCCCAAAAAATCCCCTAATAATCAGAGCAGTCCATAGCGAAGTACTGTAGGCCTATTGTCGAAAAAGAGAAAACTCTGCCTTCCTTATGATAATCACTTTACTAATGGAAGTGTGTTTGTGAAGTGCAAATCTCCTTAGATGACTGAAAAGTTTCTTTTTTCTAAACTGCAGAATGGCATTGCCTGTCCCCAAGCAAACATGACAGGTATGTGTGATCTTTCTTCCAGCTGTTTTGGTTATTTTCTTTTTTTTTTTTTTATTTAACATTTTTTGAGATAGAGTTTCACTATTGTCACCCAGGCTGGAGTGCAATGGCGTGATCTTGGCTCACTGCAACCTCCACCTCCCGGGTTCAAGCAATTCTCCTGCCTCAGCCTCCCGAGTAGCTGCGACTACAGGCACCCACCACCATGCCCAGCTATTTTTTTGTGTGTGATTTTAGTAGAGAAGGAGTGTCACCATGTTGGCCAGGCTGGTCTCGAACTCCTGACCTCAGGTGATCCACCCACCTCGGCCTCCCAAAGTGCTGGGTTACAGACATGAGCCACCGTGCCCGGCCTGTTTTCATTATTTTCTAACTCAGAGAAGGCCAGCCTGGCTTCGTCCTTACTGGCTGGATTATTGTCTGACTGTTAGCACACACATTTAACTAAGGACGAAAAGTTGCCAATGCAAATCACTGGTATTTAAACAGTTCTAAATCAACAGGTTCTCCCATGGGATTGAGTGTGAGCTGCTCGATATGAAGAAAACAGAAGCCAGCTCTGAAACTGAAGAACATAAAGGCCCTTTGCTACCGGAATGCTCATAAATGCCTCTGACAAGCATTTGAGAGCCTCTGCAATCTACTTCCACCTGCTTTCTAGGCATCACACCCCTGTCTTCAAATCAGGGACTTGTCTCAAGCCCCGTCAAGCTGCTTCCTGCCTTCGTTTTCAGCATAAATGTATCACCCCACTGACTTTTCTTGTCCTCTCTCCTTGCCCTTACCCTTGGGATTCCAACCAGCCTGAGGAATCCAGCTCCTTGTGAACTTTAGAATTCAGACGACTGCATTCTTTTTCCTCTAAATTTTGTTGTACTCATAATTATCCCTTCAAACTTCTTTTCTCCAGTTATCAGTACTAAACAAGTAATTGTTTCCCTAAATATAAACAATTTTTAAAATGCTATCTGTGGTATGAAAAATACCAAAACATGTTAATGGATAGAGGAAGATCAGGGTGGGGGTAAAATTTTAGATAAAAGATAAGAAAAGATATTGTTGAAGAGGATACCTTTGAAATGAACAAAGGAAGCCTGCCATCAAATGGCTGAGAGAGGAGAATGTAAAGAATTTGAGACACTTGACTTGAGAGGACCCCAAATGGTGTTTCAGAAACAAAAGTGAAGCCTGCTCAGGATGAGGAAAGTGATAATGATGCATTCGAAAAGGAGGGCAGTGGGAGATGATGTGGGTCCTTGTTGGCTGAATGAGAAATTGGGTTTTCCTCTAGTGCAATGGAAAACCTTTGGAGGACTTTAACTGAGGAACTGATATAAGCCAGTTTATGTTTTCAAAAGAGCTCTCTATTTCCAACGTGAAGAAAAGACAGTAGGAAGGTAAGATCAAAGGCCTGGAGTTGACCTGCTGGGATTCCAGGTGAAAGGTAAGAGAGGCTTCCCTAGGGTGGTAGTGGTGAGATGAGAGAAAGTGCTGGGATCGGGGACATATTCTGAAGATACAGTCAACAATTTTTGATGATCAATTGAATACAGTTTATAAAGGAAAGAGAATAATCCAGAGTAACTGCTAGATTTTTGACCTAAGCAACGAATGTGACTCGGCCAATGTTCTATTACATCCAGTCAATAAACATAATGATTATCTTCCAATTACTGAATATTTATTATGTGTTTTGTATGCTTTAGCCATTGTTTATAATCATTAGATAAGTCTGTGAGTAGGTATTGTGATCAGCATTTAGCTGATGAGGATGAGCCTCAAGAAGTGAATTTACCCAAAAATCACACAGCTAAGCCAGGTTTCAAATCATGGCCAGTGGGAATCCAAAATGTGTACTCTCTCCCTTCAGTTACTACTCCCTTAGCTTGTCCATTGATTGCTAGATGTACATTACCACTGAAGTTTGTCCTTCAATTGTGTAGGCATAGAAGGATTGGACAGCAGGAAACCATAAGTGAACTCCACTCCTCTCCGAATGATGATATAGATTATTTTTTCTTTACATATTTTTGGGAAGTATTTTTTGTCTTTTAGGTTATTGGGTTCTTTGTTTCGTTTTCTATCAGGAAAACTGGGGAATCAAAGTCAACTCTGGAGACAAACTGTATTGCAATTCCAGCCCTACATATAATATTTGTATATGCTTCAGCAAGTTTCTTAGCTGCAAAGAGTGTTAATTTCCTTGTCTATAAAGTGTATGTAATAATATTTACCTGGGCAGGTGGTATGAAGATTAAATGAGAAATGTAGGAAGCATTTAATGCAATGCCAAGTAAAACTGACAAGTAGAAAACTCTTAAATAAGTGGTACCTATTTTAGTGGGCGCTCCCAAGAGTAGACATCAGGACACAAACAATTATTCAAGTCAGTATTTTATTTTCTGTAATTTATTTCTGTCTTACTAGGTGAGGCAACTCAGACAAAAGAGAAAGTGACTTGCCTAATAGTTAAGATAAATTAGAGTCAGGACAAGAATTCCTATTTCCTAATTCCCTGAACACATTCACTAAATCACCCAGTCTCTTGGGTATTGTGTGTTTTTTAAACTGCTACCCAAATGATTGCTCCTGGATTCTGTAGGCACCCAAGTCACAGCTGCTACAGACTAGCCATTCGAATAAATAAACTAGAAAGTCATGCAATCAGGCTCAGAAGACTCCTAAATCAAATTTCTGCAAAGGATACACACTGCTGAAAAATCTGTTGCTTGTAGGAAAATTGTCAATGTGGCTTTAAGAGTTATTTTCATTTGGGAGATATACAGTCCTTAATCTGTGTGTCTTAAAAGAAATACATTTTCTATTCTACCCTACCAAGTCATAGGACATAAGAATTCTGATCTTCAACACAGAGATCCCTTGTCCTTAACAATCCCTTGTCCTAAAACAGTTCCCTTGAGGTTATTGTTAGAATGAGAAGCCATTCTGATGCCTCCTTGATGATCAAAATTACCTGAAGAATTTAGTAAAAATGATTTCCCCATCTCCAAATTCTCAGAGATTCTGATCCAGTAGGTCTGTGGTGGAGTCTAGGAATAAATATTTGTTAAAATCGGTTTATTAGCCACCAAAAAGGCAAATCAAAGTCACAATGTGATATATCACACCATTGAAATAGCTACGACCAAAAAGACAAGTGTTGATGAAGATGTGAAGAAATTTGAATTCTCATACACTGCTAATGGGAATGCAAAGTTGTATCACAGCTTTGGAAAACAGTTGGGCATTTGGGCAGTTAGACATACAGTTCCCACATGTCCCAGTAATTCCTGTCTTAGGTATTGATATGGTTTGGTATCCCTACCCAAATCTCATCTTGGATTGTATTTCCCATAAACCCCATGTGTCATGAGAGGTACCTGGTGGGAGGTAATTGAACTATAGGGACAGTTACCCCCATGCTGCTGTTCTCATGATAGTGAATTCTCATGAGATCAGACAGTTTTAAAGGGGCTTTTCCTCCTTTGTTTGGCACTTCTCTTCCTGCCGCCATGTGAAGAAGGACATGTTTGCTTCCCTTTCTGCCATGATTGCAAGTTTCCCAAGGCCTCCCCAGCCATGCTGAACTGTGATTCAATAAAACCTCTTTCCTTTATAAATTACCCAGTCTTGGGTATGTCTTTATTAGCAATGTGATAACTGACTAATACTGTAAATTGGTACCAGAGAGTGGGATGCTGCTGTAAAGATAGCCAAAAATGTGGAAGCAAATTTGGAACTGGGTAACAGGCAGAGGTTGAAAACTTTTTGGAGGGCTCAGAAGAAGGTAGGAAGATTTGGGAAAGTTTGGAACTTCCTAGAGACTTGTTGAATGGCTTTGACCAAAATGCTGATAGTGATATGGACAATGAAGTCCAGGCTGAGGTGGTCTCAGATGGAGATGAGGAACTTGTTGGAAACTGGAGTCAAGGTCACTCTTGCTATGCAAAGAGACTGGCAGCATTTTGCCCCTGCCCTAGAGATCTGTGGAACTTTGAACTTTATAGAGATGATTTAGGGCATCTGGCAGAAGAAATTTCTAAACAGCAAAGTGTTCAAGAGGAAGCAGAGGCAGGGTGCGGTGGCTCATGCCTGTAATCTCAGCGCTTTGGCAGGTCGAGGAAGGCAGATTACCTGAGGTCAGGAGTTTGAGACCAGCCTGGCCAACAGGGTGAAACCCCTTCTATGATAAAAATACAAAAATTAGTCAGGTGGGGTGGCGTTCACCTGTAACCCCAGCTACTAGGGAAGCTGAGGCAGAATTGCTTGAACCTGGAAAGCAGAGGTTGCAGTGAGCTAAGATCGCACCACTGCACTCCAGTCTGGGTGACAGAGTGAGACTCTATTGCGAAACAAAAAAAGAAGCAGAGCATAAAAGTTTCGAAAATTTGCAGCCTGACGTTGCAACAAAAAAGAAAACCCCATCTTCTGGGGAGAAATTCAAGCCAACTGCAGAAATTTGCAAAAGTAACTAAGTTACAAGGAGCCAAATATTAATCACCATGAGAATGGGGAAAATGTTTCCAGGGCGTGTCAGAGATCTTCACGACAGGCCCTCCCATCATAAGCCTGGAGGCCTACCAGGGAAAAATGGTTTCATGGGCTGGGCCCAGGGCCCCCCTGCCCTATACAGACTCAGGACGTGGTCCCCTGCATTCCAGCTGCTTCAGCTTCAGTTACGGGTAAAAGCTCAGCCTTGGGCCTATGGGTGCACAGAAGTCAAGAATTGAGGTTTGGGAGCCTCTGCCTAGATTTCAGAGGATGTATGAAAACTCCTGGATGTCCATGCAGAAGTGTGCTGCAGGGGCACAGCCTTCATGGAGAACCTCTGTTAGGGCAATGCAGAAGGGAAATGTGGAGTCAGAGTCCCCACACAGCATTCCCACTGGGGCACTGCCTAATGGAACTCTGAGAAGAGGGCCACTGTTCCCCAGACCCCAAAATGGCAGATTCACCAACAGCTTGCACTGTGTGCCTGGAAAGGCAGCAGGCGCTCAATGCTAGCCCGTGAAAGCTGCCAGGAATGGGGGCTGTACCCTCCAAAGCCACAGGAGTGGAGCTGCCCCAGGCCATGGAAGCCCACCTTTTGCATCAGTATGCCTTGCATGTAAGACATGGAGTCAAAGGATATCATTTTGTAACTTTAAGGTTTAATGACTGCCCTATTGGATTTCACACTTTCATGGGGCCTGTAGCTCTCCCATTTGCAAGAGGCATATCTACCCAATGTCTGTACCCCCACTGTATCTAGGAAGTAACTAACTTGCTTTTGATTTTACAGGCTCATAGGCAGAAGGGACTTGCCTTGTATCAGATAAGACTTTGGACTTGGACTTTGGAGTTAATGCTGGAATGAGTTAAGATTTTGGGGGACTGCTGGAAGGGCATGTTTGTGTTTTGAATTGTGAGGACATGAGATTTTGGAGGGTCCAGGGGTAGAATAACATGGTTTGGTTGTGTCCCCGCCCAAATCTCAATTTGAAGTGTAGTTCTCATAATCCTCATGTGTCATGGGAGGGACTCAGTGGGAGGTAAATGAATCATGGAGACATTTACCCCCATGCAGTAGTGAGTCCTCATGAAATGTGATGGTTTTTAAGGGGCTTTCCTCCCTTTTCTTGACACCTCTCCTTGCTGCTGCCATGTGAAGAAGGACATGTTTGCTTCCCCTTTTGTAATGATTGCAAGTTTTTTGAGATTTCCCCAGCCATGCTGAACTGTAAGTCAATTAAACCTCTTTCCTTTATAAATTACCCAGTCTCAGATATGTGTTTATTAGCAGCCTGAGAATGAACTAACACAGGCACATACATAAGAAAATTGAAAACATATAACCAGGATATAGCTGATATACAAATATACATAGTGGCATTATTAACAATAGCCAAAAAGTAGAAATAGCCCAAGAGTGCATCAACCAATGACTGGATAAATAAAATACGGTCTGTATTTATATACAATGAAATAGTATTTACCTATGAAGGGTAACAAAGTACCGATACATGTTTACAATATGGATAAACCCTGAAAACACTGTGCTAAGTTGAAAAAGCCAGTCATGGCACATATGGTATGATTTCATTTACATGAAATGGCCAGACTAGGCAAATCTGAAAGACAGAAAGTAGACTAGTGGTTGCCTAAGCCTGGTGGGTGTTAGCTGGTGGGAGATGTCAGAAAGAAGGAGAAAATGCACTTCTAATGAGTAAAAGGTTTTGGGGGAAGTGTGATTAAAATATTCTAAAATGCATCTTGATGATGGTTGCACAACTCAGCAAATGTACTAAAGCCATTGGTTGAATTGTACAATATAAATGAGTGAATTGTATGGCAAATGAATTATATCACACTAAACTGTTATTATTACCGAAAAATCTACTCAGGTGATTGTGATGTGGATCAATTTAAAAACCATCGTTTTAAATTTTTTCTACTCAAAATATAGCCCATACACCAGTAATAGTAGCATCATTTGGGATCTTGTTAGGAATGCAGAATCTCAGTGTTTGGATGGAAGAGGTTCTGCATTTTAACAAGAACCCTGGGTGATCAGTGAGCACATTAAAATTTGAAAAACACTGCTCTGAGATATTATTTAGAACCTTCTCGGTATATATCTGCCCAACCCCAAATAACTATACCATAGACTCTGAACTCCTTAATTCCTATAAGCATGCCAACTGGCATCAACAGTTCATCCAACAGCAGGAAGATACACCAAAACAATCTTGGAGAAAGCTTCAAAGAGAAGACTTTCATAAATAAATCTCTTTAGTGTGTCATAAGAGTTTTAAGCAGTGTTGCTAGAATCTCACTGGAGAACATAAAAGTGTTCCTGATTTTAGCGAAGTGGAGGAGAGGATCATGTTAACCCCATAGTCAATCAGCAGAGACAGAGAGGTGTAGGTAGTTAGAATTGAGAGGAAGGTTAATGTTTGTGTTAATCCGACATGTAACTTAAGTTACATTTTTCACTTGCCTTTAGTTGTCTTCATGGACAATGTGTGATTTTTTTTTACAGCGTCACAAAAAAAAACTGTGATTCTTCTTTCACAATCACTGTCACTAATTTCCCATGTTTTATCATCCCATTTAAAGTACAGTTAGGGTACTTTAAAAAAACTTTTAATTCTTCATCACTGAGATGTGTTATTGGTCCTTAGGGGCTATGTTTTCAAGTACCTAGGTACAATTCATTCACTTGACATTCCCACTAATAATACAGGGACAGCTTACCTCAAATGCAAGCCATTGCACAGCCACATGAAATTTTTAAAACCACAAAACATTGCAATAAGGGACCATTTTTACACTGTTACTTCTATGTACAGTGGCTGTGTTGTACAGAGGTTATTTAGACAGTTGATCTCAGAAATGCCCTTTATTTGTTGTATGAGTTTGTGTAAGCTATTTATGCAGTTTATGTCCCAGTGTACTCATCTCTAAATTGATATAATAGCTTCATAAATTTGTGGTCAGGAAGAAATGGCATAATGCGCATAAAGTACTTAATATACTTCTTAAGCACTCAATAATGTTAGATATTATTATCATTGTCATCAAGATCCTAAAACTGGGATATCAGCAATGTTTGGCAGCATATTTGCTTTTAAATTATTTTATAATCTGACTACAATTTAGTTTGGACGAGTGTAACATATTTAGAGTAAAAATTAACAATCTATAAGGCTGAATGGATTCAGTTATAACGAGATAGGGCATCAGGTGAGATGTCTGAAAGCCTGAGTTAAAAATCTTTACCAGGAAAGAGAATAGCTATCATGTCAGACAAAATATTTATCAATAAAAGTGGTTGCTGTGGGTTGAATTCAGTGCCTTCAAAATTCATATGGTGAAGTCCTAACCTCATTCCAGTACCCCAGTGACCTTGTTTGAAAATAGAATTTTTGCAGATTTAATTAGTCAGGTTAAGATGAGGTCATACTGAAGTCAGGTGGGTTCCTAATCCAATATGTGCTTAGGGGAAATTGGGATACAGACATATACACAAAGAGAACACCGAGTGAAGATGAAGGTAGAAATCTGGGTGATGCTTCTACAAGCTAAGGAATGCCAAAGATTGCTAGCAAGCCACCAGAAGCTGGGTGAGATGCATAGAACAGATTCTGTCTCATAGCTCTCAGAGGGTACCTTGATCTTGGAGTTTGAGCCTCAAGGACTGTGAGACAGTAAGATTCTGTTGTTTATGCCACCAAATTTATAGTATTATGGCAGTGCTAGTAAATGAATATGGTGCTATATGAGTGGCTTGGTAGTAAATAATGCAAGTCAATGGTTCTACATCTGTAGCGTGGTTTCAAATCACCTGGAGGGTATTTTTAAAACATAGATAGCTGGGCCCCATCCCAGAGTTCTAATTCAGTGCATCTGGGGTAGAGTTGGAGAATTTGTATTTCTCATAAGTTCCTAGGTGGTGATGCTCAGGTCACTATTCTGATGACATTTTGAAAACCTCTGGTATAGGTTTCTCAGAGAAAGGAAAGACATCTGGGGGTTGAAGAGTGGGAATTGAGAACCTGTCAGCAGCAGGAAAACACATGTGTAAAATCCTGCCTTTTCAGAAAATCTCCAAGTCTCCCCACCTGAACTTCCTCTCCCTATGCCAACCCTATAACAAATTGAAAAGACTAGCTTATTTTTAATCGATGAGCAATAGTGTTTTCAATCATATTAAAGGATCCAGCCATATCAAATCAATCAGGATTGGGAACTGCTACTCTAGGTCCTTGAAAAATAATTTCCTAACAAACTCTTAGGAACTGAAGTTTAAGACTTCAGGGTACATTAGAATTATCTAGGAGACCTAGTACTCACTCCAGATGTATTAAAGCAGAATTTATAAGGGTGAAGTCAAGGCAACTAAATTTTAAACTGGCTCTTCAGATAATTTTGATGAACTTCAAAGCTTGAAAAGTATGTGTTTACCTTAGACCTTCCTAAAATCCACTCAATTTTTTTTCTCATATGTGTACAATAATCTCATCTTTGTATTGAGGTAGAGTTCTGAGGCAGTAAGGTATAATGAAATGGATACAAACTTTGGACTTAGTCTGACATGGGTTCATGTCCTCCTCTGCCTATAAATAGCTGAATGGCTTTGGATAAGTTATGCAGGCTCTCTGAGTCTCAGTTTACTCACCTATCAAATGGGGAGAGCCATATTGTCTCTGAAACAAGTTGAAAATTAGCACTAACATTCACACATGCTTTTCACAAAACAATAGATATTTATTAGCAATAAATGATATTATCTGCAATGCTCGTGGGAACTGTATCTATAATCATTATGTCTTATAGTATCTGTCAATAAGTAATGATGGAATCTCTTATTATATTTACCAAGTTTTACATACACAGCATATAGTAGAAACTTAATAAATATTTACGGCCGGGCGCGGTGGCTCAAGCCTGTAATCCCAGCACTTTGGGAGGCCGAGATGGGCGGATCACGAGGTCAGGAGATCGAGACCATCCTGGCTAACACGTTGAAACCCCGTCTCTACTAAAAAAAAATACAAAAAACTAGCCGGGCGACGTGGCGGGCGCCTGTAGTCCCAGCTACTCGGGAGGCTGAGGCAGGAGAATGTCGTAAACCCGGGAGGTGGAGCTTGCAGTGAGCTGAGATCCGGCCACTGCACTCCAGACTGGGCGACAGAGCCAGACTCCGTCTCAAAAAAAAAAAAAAAAAAACTTACTGGGACGAAATAATACCTTATAGCATAGGTATCAAGAATTCAGAATTTGGAGCCAGGTTCTCTGGGTTCAAATTATGGCTTTGCTATTTAATCTTTCTATGACTCAGTTTCCTCATTTATGGCATAATAACAACAAACACTACAATCACAGAGATGCTGTGTGTATTCAATGAATTAGCATGTGTAATATAATTAAAATGGTACCTGATATTGCATAAGGACTGGTTTTATCAATATTAATATTAAAATAGTAAGCATGTATGTATTAAGGGCATGCCAATAAGAGAGTGGCAGTGAGAAACAGGAAAAGTTTTTTAGGGAAGATTGAGTTTTGAGCTGTTCTCATAAAGAGAAGTAAAATTCAAGTATGTATTATCACATTCTGAAAATGTTCAAGGTCATTACAGCAACTACCCAGGGAAAGTGAGTAGGAAATTAAGCCCTCTGAAGAGTGTGATTACATACATATACAATCACCACAACTTGTACCCCACACCTGCATTTTATAATAAATTAAAATAATGAGGATCAAGGTTCAAGAGACGTGGAGACAAGGTTGTATCTTTTAGGCAGATAACCACCGTGTTTTTACTATTCATTTGCATATGAGCTGTGTCTAGGTGATACATGACTATTCCCAAATTTCCTTAATATCCAGATTTCTCCAACCACAGTAGAGTTCTGTTTAAGACTATATCCATCACACCATGGTTTGGGGAGTATTATAAGTTCCCCCAAATATTGGTGCCTATCTGGAATCTCTTGAATTAAAAAAGAAAATGTATGGGAAACACATACCCGGCACAAGAAGAATATTCAATGAAAGTTAACAGACTCTGAAGAAAACCATATAACATGGAAAACGTGTATGTTAAGAATCAAGCAATATAACATAAATAAAAGGAACGCAGGATGCGAAAGAAAGGAGTGGGGAGGGAAATAGAAAGGTGATTCTTGGCCTATGTCATAGATTTTCCAGCTTTGCTTAAAGCGCCCTCTGCAGGGAACATAGGTTTTGGGAGGAATCCCAGATTTTGTTCAATTTGTGCCTTTTATCCAGGAGTTCTACGGTTCTGGTACAGACTGCACAGAAATCATGGAATACATGAATTATGAACCTCAGTTGAGTAAATGAACAATTTCATGGAAGAGATGTGTGACCTTCACTTTTCTATCCAGCTGCAAACGGGAGTTCTATTGAACCCAACTTATAAGATGCGTAAAAAACTCTGCAGCCCAACTAACCTGGGTTTTGTTTCAGATTGTCATTTACTATATGTGATCTCAAGCAACTTAACTTCTCAAAATCTCCATCTCCCTGTCACTTAAATGGGAATAATAATATTAGCCACCTCAAAGGGTGTTCATTCATTCAACAAATACTTTTCCGGGAGTTCATTTTGTGCAGGGTAATATTCGAGATCCTAAGACTACAATTCTGCACAAAATAGACAAAATATCTGCTCCTGTGGAATTTATATTCCAGTTTCATACATGTGGCCGAGGCAGAGCAGCTTGCAAGGCGGCCTGGACGTGTTGCAGTACCTTCTTTTGTTCTGGGCACCACTCAAAACTAGCCACTTTTTGGATCACCCTGATGGCATAGCACAATCAAAAGAGGTATATACTGTCTCCAAAATCCAAAGTCTTTAATATCTTTTTGGTTGTGGGAGTGACCAGATGCAACAACCTTTCCTTTACCTTACAAGAGATATCTTGGCATGTCTCACACAATTAGAAGCACAGAAATTTCAATTAAATGGAAGGCCCCGGAATTTCATGGGATTTATTTTCCACCCTCTGGCAGGCAAACATCTTATCAATACAGCTAGAGTAATTGTTATTTCATGCTCACCAGGTCAAATCAGCATAATAGTGATGTTCCGTGGTAGGAATTGAGATTGCATTTTTGGGTTGAGGTGGGTATTTAATGTTAGGTGTGCTTAATACAGTTCTACGTCAGAGGTGATCCTCAACAAATGTTACTTATTGTTCTGCTCAGAATCCCTGCTGTATATCAGGATCTGATCCAAGCCCAGCAGAGGTGGAGGAAAGCTGCGTATGGAATCCTTTCTACAAATTGCTCTGGGTTTTTCTTTCCCTATTTACCATCAGAATGTTGCTCACAAAGATGTGAATGAACGTTTTACGCTACACCCCAATAAATATTTCTCAAATTAAAGCACCATTTAATTGCATCTCAGCAATGCTCCCTTGTGAGCACCCATTAGGCATAATGAATAATTCATAGACTTCCTAGGGTGCATTCTGCTGCTCTGAAGTACAAGAAGAAATAATGAAATAATGAGGCGATTGCTTTTCAGCGCCCTCCAACTCCACTCCACCCCTGCCACTTTGCTATGTGTGGGGCGTACCTGCCTGGCTGGGCAAGAAAGGATGCAGGACAAGCAGGTTGGGGAAAGTGCATGTCACCCTGACCAGGTTAAGCTTGAGCCTGGACCCGCCCCGCAACCCCTACCTTTTCCTAGCACAGGAATACTATCTGGAGGCCTCTGCCCTCCCCTGACACTTGGCAGCCGCTGCTTCCTGGGCTTCGCAGTGCAGCTGGCTCACCAGGCACTGGGTAAAACAGAAGTCAGGCTGGGGGCGGCGGGGACTTTCCTAAAGGAATCGCGTGCAAAGGGCTGAGAGCATGGCATCCACAGGCTGCAGCAAGTGCTCAAACCCAGAAGTCCGACAGCCACAGTGGCAGCCAGAAGGCTCTTTTCTCACTGTGGAGCTGCAGAAGGTGGGGGGAGGGGAAATGATGAAAGAATTTTCTTTTTTAATGTTTGCGATTTTTCATCCATCTCAATGCATCAACTGTTTGGCAGCAGCACAAGTCCATTGGATTTATTCCTTTTTCACTGCTTCCATTGAAGGCCAAGAAATTCGTCCACTGTGACTTCCTCCCCCATTTCGGAAAGGAAGTCCTTAGAACTTTTGCCTGTAGGACCCCAAATGTCGCAAGCCCTTAGAACAGCGGTCCCCAACTTTTTGGCATCAGGGACAGGTTTCGTGGAAGACAATTTTCCCACCACGGTGGGGAGGGGGGACTGCTCCACCTCAGATCATCAGGCATTAGTTAGACTCTCATAAGGAGGGCAGCCTAGATCCCTCACATGCACTGTTCACAACATCGCGCTCCTATGAGAATCTAATGCCACTACTGATCCGACAGGAGGCGGAGCTCATGGGAGCAGCCCGGGAGCTGGGGACCCCTCCCTTAGAACTTGCCTATAGGACCCCAGATGGAGAATGGGCCATAGATTGTGCCCCTTCACCCCAGACCCTTCCTGCCCCTTCATATTTAATCCATTATAATAGTATAATAGCTATCATTTATACAAGGGCAACTATATGTCTGCAAGAATGATTTCACCTAATACCCATGAGATCCATACTGTTATTATTGCCATTTTACAAATCAAAATGCTGAAGCTTATGTAGGTGAGCTTGTCTTAGGCCGCATAGCTAGAAAGCAATGAGGCTGGGATCGGAAACCAGGAAATCTGAATCCAGAACCGGAACTCTCTAATTCCCATGCTCTCCCCACCTCACCCCTGTTTTAACTGATATCATCTCTTTTCAATTTGTTTCTTTTTAAATTTCAACCCCAGTTTGTGATTTGACCTAGGTGAATGACAAGCTCTGTGTCTTTGTTTGCTATTTAGTAATAAGAATAAAAAATGCATGGGAATCTGCAGGCTTGGTTCTTTTACCCTTTTAAGTTTTCCTTGGTTTTTGAAATTTTTCTTGGAGCTGTATGAAATATGGTAGCACAAAAAACAGTATGGTAAGAAACTCAGCAATATCATATGCAAAAACCAGTGCATCCAGGTACTCGACTGGAAGCCTCTGGACTTGAAGTCAGAATGCCTGAATTTTAGTAAGTACTGCCTCTGCTCCCTGCTGTCTGGATGACCCCAGGTAAATCAATCACCTCTCTGAGCTTAGTTTCCTTATCAATAAAATGAAGAAAGATGTAATATCTACCTAGCTAGCATCGTTGTGAAGATTAAATAGAGTAAACTGTGTGAGATTTATTTGCTATTTAGCCCTCTCTTCTGCCACCTTTAGTCAGCGCTATGTAACCAAGAGAAGGCAAGGCAGTGGGTGAAGAGAACAAGAAAGATAAAGTTGCTGCTAAGAAAAGAAGCATAATAGCTCTTAGGAGAACCTACTATTTCTCCCTTCCTCTGGGAATCTCCTGGGAGGCCCCCACTGTTTCCAGGACCAGAACCAGCCACTCCCAGCTGGCCCTTCCCCCATTCTCAGCTCTCCAGAAGGGCCCTGCTTCAGGATAAGGTCACATTCCAGTTACCCCCGTTTCAAAAGTCAGCTCTAAAACATAAACTATCCTCCTCATTTCCTTGACACAGGCAGCCTCCCAACTGAACAACAGAAAACGTCCACCATCAGTTCATCAGTGACATAAAAAGAGGAAAAAAAATGTGCTCCCTGATTGTGCAGAAAAAGCTGGATCGTGGGGTTCTCACGTGTTCCCCTTTCCACCCTAAATTATAATCAGAAATGGAGGCAAAACAATGAAATTAAACCTTCGTGGGTTGGTTTGTTGCAGGTAGACTGAACAAAGGAAAGAAAAAAACAAACGACACTTAAAACTTCTGGAAATGATTATAGCCAAAGAGGATAGATGGCTTTCTCTCAGTTTGTCTCTGGGGAACATCTTTGACCTTTGTTTCTTTGTTGCCCTCCTTATTCCCTGCGGAAGAGTCATTACGTTGTCCTGAAAATCAATACCGGGTAGGCAGCAGTCTTTACCCTTCCATCCCACGGCATTCACAACTTGCCTGGCAACCCCTCACATGCGTGTCTCCCCTCTCCCCGCCTCCATTGCTCTTATCCTTCTCTCTCTATTTCATTTTTCTTGCTATTGCTAATCTCTCCCATGTTATGATTATACTGTTTCTGGCTTGTCTCAAATAAGAAGACATTTCAAGACTTTGTCACATCCTCCACGCCTACATAGGGCTTTCCCAGGTCCTTTTTTGTTGTTGGATATGGATATCTTTTTAATGGAGGAAGGAAGGAAAAAGAAGAAGACAGGCAAATTTGTGGCATTAAACACAAACTGAAGCAGGACAGGGCAGGGCAGGCATGTGGGAGAAAAAGCCTAAGGCCACCTGTTTGGAATAGATTAGTGAGGTTTAAACAAAAACATCCCCAAGCCTCCACTCAACCTTCAGGAAAATGGTGCATTTTCCGATTCCTTACTCCCACGCTTCACTCTGTGAAGAGGAAATAAAGAGAGGATGACTTGAGAGCAGATGGGGGCAAGGCTATCTCAGAGGAAGATCAGGGCTCACGGGGTGGTCCATAGTTTTTTACACAGTTGGAGAGTAGGACAGGAAGCAGCAGCTGCAGCAGCCTGCCTCCGCTGAAAAACTGCCTGATGACCCAGAACTAAAGATTTCATTTTATGGGGCGGTGCCCCACCTTCCTGAGACAGGACATTCATCTACTTTTTCAGTAGTAGCCATGCTATACTGATGGTACTCCCGAGCCAAAAAGGCAACATATAGAAGCTGACCAAAAACTATTGTAAATTGGCAAATGTAGTTGTATAAAACACATCTTATATAAATACATTTACATGAAAAATAAATCACTTTATTACAAAATAATACAATTAAGGATGTCCTAGAAAAATCTGGAACATTTATATGTTGTATCCATACCTGTAATCACTTCTGCTCCCTTCAGGCGTGTGCCTGTGCACACATACACACACATACACACACATACACAAGCACACTTACACTGTCTGGCTATGTGGTTTCCTTAAAACTACTTATCCTGATAATTGATGTACTCCAATCATGTCCTTCTGGAGAAAACGATAATCCCTAAGAAGGTCCTTATTAACGAACATGTAATGCCCAACTGATAGGGAAGATGACCACAGTAGGTTATGGTTATGCTGACATTTAGACAGATTGGCTTGGCCTTCAAATCTATGGACACATTGTTGGCTGAAGTCTGAATTGATAAAAACTACTTTTCTGGAGAAGTTTGGTGATATTAAATATCCATTCCATTTGACCCGATGATTCCAATTTTAGAATGTTTGAGGGTTTTTGTAACAGCAGTGTTTTCAGAATGAAAACTGAAAACAACCTAAATATCCATCAATAAGAGATTGGTTAAGTAGTTATATAAAACATGATATAGATCCATACACATTAACATGGAAAGATGTTCCCAATATATAGCTTAAAGGGAAATGGAGATTACAGATAATGTGTTCAAGATGACTGAAATATATATTATATATAATATGTTATATTTATATAATATATCACATATATTCACATCCTGCTTAGGCATAGGAAAAAGTCTACAAGAAAATATTAACAGAGTTATATCTGGATGGTGTGATTATACCTAATACTTTTATTTTTGTTTTTTGAGATGGGATCTTGCTCTGTTGCCCAGGCTGGAGTGCAGTGATATGATCATAGCTCACTCTAACCTTGAACTCCTAGGCTCCAGGGATCCTCCTGACTCAGCCTTCTGAGTAGCTAGGACTACAGATGCATACCTCCACATCTGGCCATTTTTTATTGTAGAGATGGGGGTCTCCCTATGTTATCCAAGCTGGTCTTGAACTTCTGACCTCAAGGTATCTTCCTACCATGGCCCCCCAGAGTGCTGAGACTGTAGGTGTGAGCCATTATTCCTGCCCCACCTTTACTCTTTTTTAATCCAAATGTTTATCTGCATTTTCTGATTATTTTTTGCAACAAGAAAGTATTACTCTATATTCAGAAAACATAATAAAGCCGTTCTAAGCAAATTACACTAAGATGGGCTTCCTTATCTACTCTGTGCATTGCCAGTCTCACTTCTAAGTACATGAGATCAGTTCATCAGAGGCGGTCAGTCCTTCTGAGGCCAGCTGAGAATGATATAGAGGGGTTGTTATTCACCATAATGTGGATCTGCTCCTCAAGCAGATCATGCCAGATCTGCAGTCAAAGAGACCTCTAAGATCTGTTTTAAATTCTGACTCTTTGGCATTTTGGCAGTACTGTATACTAAGCAGCAAGATGGGGACCAATTAATTCCACAAATTCGACTATGACTAATTTTTAATCAATGAATTGGCTCTTTAATTTGCACTTTTGGGAAACACAAAGAGGGAGCAATTTATTGAGAGTTGCCCTGAGATCATTTACCGAGATTTTAAGTGTGTATGTCCTTACACACGCACACACACACACATATCTCTGTACTGTGGTGACATTTAGTATATTCCTGGATGTGTTGTTCTTTCCCAGCAATTTCTGTTACTGCATATCCGGCAGCAATGGAGGCATTCTGAGCTTTTGCCTAGATAATGACTCAACAGAACAAAGCAGCCAATTCTTCACTTTTGAATTTTGAAAAATTTTTTGACACTCACAGCAGACACAATAGCATGAGAGGAAAAAAAAATCAACAAAGGAAAAAGAGTTGAAGGAAAACTAAGAAGTTCTTAGGCTGGTCAGTATTTCTGAGAAAACATGACGTATCTGGCCCCTTCACCCAGTCTAGGTCAGGACACTGAGAGGACAAAATGAAACCCAAAGATCAGTTTGGGAGTTGGAGAACAAAATAGCACATGCCTTGGTTCCCAGGTGAAGCTTGGGGTATGGGAGGGCCTACCCCAGCATACGAAGACAACAGCGGAGTGTCATGGCTGTAAGATATGTATAAGCAGATGGGCCTATGGCAGGTTCACAGAGGCATACCACAGCATCACCACAGCAACATGGGGTGCCACATGGTGCACACACCCCAGTAACACGACAAGCAGCCAAGAGCAACACATACGTGACATTGGGTTGCAATGAGCTCCAGGAAACCTTGCCATTGGAATAAGGAGGTATCTAAGTCCATTTGCCCTGCTATAACAAAATATCACAAAAAGGGTAATTTGTAAACAATAGGAATTTATTTCTCATGGTACTGGAGGCTGAGGAGTCCAAGATCAAGGTGCCAGCAGGTTTGGTATCTGGTGAGGGTTGCTCTCTGCTTCCAAGATGATGCCTTGTGGCTGCATCCCTCAGAGGGACAGACACAAGCACTGCTGTCTCATGTGGTAGAAGGGACAGAAGGACGAAAAGGGTCTGAGATCACTCCATCAACCTGTTTTACCTAAGGACACTAATCCCATCCTTGAGGGCAGAGCCCTCATGATCCAATCATATCCCAAAGGCCCCACCTCTTAATGCTGTTGCAATGGGGATTAAGTTTCAACATAAACTTTGAAGGGGACATGAATATTCAAACCTTAGCAGGGGGCAAAGTAACCTCTCCCTGATGCTTTGATGCTATATTTGGCCCGCAAATGTAAATGCAAAATCAGGAAGAAAACAGGAAGAATAAAATAACATATTTAATGAAATTAACTTGAATTTACTAAGGTTAGGCTGTCACCATTTGCTAAATGAAGAATTTCGTTAGAAATAAATTCAATTGTATTTAATTAGTTTTGAATGGCAAAAGCTGCAATTTCTTTTGCACCAATCTAATAGAAAATTAGAAAAATCAATATACAACTTGTGTTTTTCCTGAATATTGTACCTGATTTAAATAAGCTAAGGATGCCAACTGAGGGATTCTTTGCCACCTAAGGACTCTTGGCCATAGCCTGGGCTATAGCATTGGGATAACTCTTTCTAATCTTAATGACCAGCCCCCACTATATTTGTATAGAGTCCTTGGCTAGGTACATACTTATCAGTCTAGCTTCACAGTCAAAATAAGCCTCGCACAGACCACTATATCTTTCTGGGCCTTCCCTAAGGACAAGTGTCCTTGGGTAGGCCCCTTTATCATAATTGCAAAGACCTGTATATCTACCCATTATTTGGTATGAAAAAAAAAAAAGGTTTTGGAGTAAAATGCCACTATTCTGAAGGACTTTTTCTATTTTCTTTTAAAAACTCTTTCCAATCCCCTGGCTCTATCCAACGTACACACAACACACAAATACACACACACACACATACACACACACACACACACTCACACAAACATCTTGACCTTTGCATCCAAATATGGTCCCCATAAAACCAAAAGAAGTAAACACAAAGTTATCTCTGCATCATAATGAAAATTTTGCACTATCATTAACACCTTCTAATCCTACCTTCATCACTACGTGCAGACTATATACAAGAAAAAAAGTATTCTCTAGCTCATTCCTGAGGAATATTTTTCATATTGGTAAAAGATTGGTAAAAGCTGCATCAGTGCTTAAGTTAAAAGAGAATATATAGAGATGACCAGTGATTCTTTCATAAACCTTGAAGAATGTTTGGTTCAAAGAGATAAGCTCCACACCACTCAGTGCATGGAGGGGGAAAGCATGAAACAGGGAGCAGAAAGGAATACTGCATTCAGTCAAAACTTCAGAAGAAATCATTGAGAACAGCCATAATAAAATTTAGACAGAAGTAGATTTAACTTGAACACCGTTGAGAATTGCAGTTCCTCTGATTGCCCAGAGGTTTTGTATATCTTATATATTTCATTAGCAATTCCACCCTGAAAAAGGAAACGGACACACAGTATTCACATTATATTAACAATGTATCATTTTTATCCTCTTGCGTACTCCAGGTCATTTCTTTATAGTTTGCAGAAGATGTATGCAAACTCCCCACTGACCTCCAGTCTAACAATAGAGTTCTAGTCATGCTAGAATAGATGTAAAATTTTGACATCCATTCTATAAGAAATTTCCAAGCAACATGGGATTCTGGAACTGTACATCTCATTAATAGCACACTAGCGTTTTATTAATTTGGCAGTTATGTGCCAGATGAAGTTGAGCCAGGACGGATGGCTTAGGACACTGCTACACTGATTGCTATGCAGCAGAATCGCTTGTTTACTTGGTTGCCTGCACAACTAAAATGCAATTTCCATGAAGCCAAGAACTATATTGTTTTTATATCTTCAGCCCCAATTGTCAATAAATATTTGAATAATAAGTGAATGGAGTTTCTTAAAGTTTTTATGATCCAGAGTGAGGAGAAGCTGAACTCACTTGGTAGCAGTAGCAAAATGCAAATATTTCCCATGAGGTTTCCTCTAAAAGGATCAAAATAGGATCGTACCCAGGCAGGACAACCTTCTAACAGGTCTCTGGGTCCAGTGAAACTGGCATGGATAAGGATCAGGATCTACCAACTTTTTAGCCAACAGGCATTGGCATAAAGCAACATGATTTTTCAAAGGAAACAAGATGGAAAATATTAAGAGAGGAGCCAAAACATACAAAGGAAGAACAGAAAGCATGGGAGGCCACATACAAATCAGAGGTCTGTCATTCTGCCTCAGCAGCCCTCAGATCACAGGCTGGTGCATCTGACCCACATGATCCATGGACTTTGCCATGTGTGTTTATAGGCCAAGAACCCTCACCTGTATTTACAATAGTATAACTGCTCGTAGATCAAGAGTTTCTGGGCACTGATGCACATTTTCTTATGCATGGAGATGAGAGAATTTGGAAAAATCTAGTCAATTAAGTTCTTTTTTTTTTTGAGATGGGGTCTTGTTTTGTTGCCCAGGGGAGAGTACAGTGGCGTGATCTCAGCTCACTGTAACCTCTGCTGTCTGGGTTCAAACGATTCTCCTGCCTCAGCCTCCCAAGTAGCTGGGACTGCAGGTGCGTGCCACCACACCCGGCTAATGTTTGTGTTTTTAGTAGAGACGGGGTTTCGGCATCTTGGCCAGGCTGGTCTTGAACTGCTAACCTCGTAATCCACCCATCTCGGCCTCCCAAAGTGCTAGGATTACAGATATGAGCCACCGCGCCCGGCCTACCAATTTAGTTCTTACTGATGCCTATGATAAGATTTTCTGACCCCAAACTCAGGATACATTGTCTGATCAATATCTTGCCTGATAGGGGGGACATTGGATTCCAGGACTGTTCCAGAAGATTTAAAATACATGTTTTAAAATCCCTTTTACTGAAATTCCAGACCATGGGGAAAAAAACCCACAAAAGGTACTCCAAAATTGATCCTAAGCCCAACTCCCCAGTTCAAAACTCAAGATGCTTTATAGAACTTATAACCAACTCTGTTGAAAACATTGGTTCTCTACATACACAGCACTCCTTACACTAGATGTGCAAGGAGTTTTCCAAAATTGGTCAATTCTCTGGGGAACACCCGCTGGGTGTCCTACAATTTAATTCAATTTTAACATTATCTACCTGTAGTTAGTGTCAGATCCCACAAGGTTATGGGCTCAGTCCCACAAGATTTCCACCACTTCAGATGCCAATCACAAGTCTGGGCCTCCCATACTTCTGACCCACTGTCTATATTGGGGAATCCTATGACCACTCCCCTTTAGGTTTAATAATTTGCAAGAATAGCTATTAGAACTCAGGGAAATATTTTACCTTTGTTTGCCAGGTTATTATAAAGGATATTATAAAAGACAGAGATGGACAGCCAGATGAAGAGATATGTAGGAAGTAGTCCAGTAGAGTTCCAAGCATGGCGGCCTCTGTCCCTGTGCCGTTAGGGTATGCCACCCTGTAGGATTATGGATGCATTCACCAACCCAGAAAATCATCAAATTTCATCGCTCAAGAGTTGTTGTAGAACTTAATCGCCAGCCCTCCCCCTTCCTGGAGGTCAGGGGATAGGACTGAAAATTCCAAACCTCTGATTGCTTGGTCCTTCTGGTGACCAGCCTATCTTGAGGCTATCTAGGAACCTCACTGTAAGTCCTCTCATTAGCATAAATGCAAATGTGTGCAAAAGAGTCTCATTATGAAAAACAAAAGACACTGTTATCATTCAGGAAATTTCAAGGGTTTTAGGAGCTCTGTGCCAGGAAGTAGAAACAAAGACCAAGTTTTTTTTTGTATTAGACCTCACCAACCCCCCATATAAAGCATAATTAAATTTCCGAAATGCAAAAACTATAAATATATATTCCATTATTTTTATGTTCTTATGATAGTTAATTTTATGTGTCAACATGATCAGGCTAAAGGATGCCCAGATAGCTGGTAAAACATTATTTCTTATGAGTTCTGGATGTACCTCTGAGAATGTTTCTGGAAGGGATTAGCATTTGCATCTGTAGACTGATACAGTGGTTCACCCTTATCAATGTGGCTAGGCTTCCCTAATCTGTTAAGGGTCCAAATAGAACAAAAACTGGAGAAAGGGTGAATTCATTCTCCGTTTGAGCTGGGATGTCCATTTTCTTCTGCCCTTAGACACTGGAGCTCTTTGTGGCCCTTCAGACTTGAACTGAATTAGTACCACTAGTTCTCCTGGTTCTTCAGCTTACAGAGAGCAGATCATGGAACTTCTCGACCTCCATGAGACAATTCTCATAATAAATCGACCAATTGATCGACTGATGAGAGAGAGAGAGAGAGATGATTGATAGATAGATGACAGATAGATAGATAGATAGATAGATAGATAGATAGATAGATAGATAGATAGATAGGTAATAGATCCTATTAGTTCTGCTTCAAAACCTGGACCAATACAGTTCACTTGGTGTTTAAGTTACTTTAATAAGAAGTTGGCTTTCATGAAATTTACTATGCTGGTTTAATTTCTTTAAAATAATTTTCCTTGGATTTTAACTTAAAGGAAAAAAATGAGAGATGTTTTCATTCAGTCAGTTCTTTCATGCTGAAAAACTATTATATAAATGGAAGGAAGAGAATGGTTTTTTCCCTACCTATCTCCAAGGCTAAACGAGAGCTGCTTATGACAAATTATAGGGTGGGCTTTAATGCAGATGTGTCTGAATCTCGGAACCTATATCTGTATGAAGACCCAGACAAAGGCAACATGCTGAGTAGAGTTAAGAGAAAGTACCTAGGAAATATGTAACTCTGAGGAGTTAATGTGTTTAGAATTACAAAATCTTGTGTCAGTGGTTGTTGGTAAGGTGACTAGCATCTAATAGTAGAAAGCACCCAGAAATCCTCAGTGCCCGTATGCAGTTCAGAAGCTGCTTGTTTGACATATGTTACACAGTATTCTCACCTTCGGATTAAAAAAAAAAAAACAAAAGAGAAAGGTAAGGTCCCCTCTAACCACTAACTGAGCACTATCCCCTTATCCCTCTCTGTCCCTATCCCCTCCATAGGTAACTGTTAAGAGTTGATATTAGTATTCCAGGTCTTTATAATTTTTATTACTTGTGTTATCTCATGACTATACATAACTGTATTATCACTTTTGGGGTTTGGAGTTTTGTGTAACATTTGAAGTATATTTTACAAATAGTAAAGTATACAAACTCTTCAGAATTCAGCTCAGTGTATTTTTTACCTATACGTTTCCACTCGGACAATCAATACTTTGAAACTTTCCAGACCCAGAAGGCTTCCTCAGGTCCTTTTCAAGTGAACATCCCCTGACCCCAAAGGTAGCCACTATTCTCACTTCTTTACCACAGATTAATTTTGCCTAAGGTCAGATGCAAATTTTGGGACTAAGAAATCCCTTATTACTGCTGGTTGTGATTATGGATGATTTAAAAATTAGAATATGCACAATAAAATAGACTGGTTGTAAAACAGCATAGACATTTTTAGATGGTTCAGAAAACCTTTCAGTAGCTTCCTTTGCTTCAGGGTCAAAGCGGTGAGGAGCAGGGCACATGTGCAGACAACAGAGATTTCCTGAATTGATGCCTTCATTCTCTGACCCACAGACGGAAGGCCAGGTTGTCCTAATCCAAAATTCATAGGAAAAGCCTCTGTAGGTTTCCAGAAGGTTAGGAGACTAGACCTCATAAGAAGTCTGAGGCTGTGTGGAGGGGCCTTGCCTAGGAGCCTTCCATCACTTATTTATTCTACGAAATTTAAAAGTGGCAACCTCAGCCGGGTGTGGTGGCTCATGCCTGTAATCCCAGCACTTTGGGAGGCTGAGGCAGATGGATGGCTTGGCTCAGGAGTTCGAGACCAGCCTGGGCAACATGGTGAAACCCCATCTCTACCGAAAATACAAAAAAATTAGCCAGGCGTAATGGCATGTGCCTGTAGCTCCAGCTACTTGGGGGTCTGAGGTAGAAGGATTGCTTGAGCCCAGAAAGTCGAGGCTGCAGTGAGCCAAGATCGCACCACTGCACTCCAGCCTGGGTGACAAAGTGAGACGCTGTCTCAGAAAAAAAAAAAAAAAAAAAAGTGGTAGCCTTTAGTTACTTGGGTTGCTCTATTAGGTGTGTCACATCAGAGCCCAGAGTAGATCTGAACAACAGAAGAGACACACACCAAATGACCCACCACACTATGACTCTAGCCCAGACATTTGGGGATGTTCAAGCTGTGTCCACTTGTGACATTACCATTACAACAATAACTAGCATTTACTGAGCATCCACTCTGGGTCAGGCATAGGAGCTACAGTCATGGACTTTTTAACAATGTTCGTGTCAGTGATGGATGGTATATACAACAGTGTCCCCTAAGATTATAATACTGTATTTTTACTGTACTTTTTCTACATTTAGACATGTTTAGTTACACAAATGCTCACCATCGTGTTACAATTGCCTCAGTAGTCAGTGCAGTAGCATGCCATGCAGGTTTGTAGCCTAGGAGCAATAGGCTCCACCATATAGCCTAGGTGTGTAGTAGGCTCTACCATTTAGGATTTTTGAAGTACACTCTATACTTCCAAAATGTATATAAAATGCAGTGATGCATTACCGAACAATGGGGATACATTTGGCTATTGGTTACATTCAGTCTTCTGTTACTGGGGCTGCGCTATTAGGCATGTTACATCAGAGCCTCGATTTCTTTTTCTTTTTTTGAGACAGAGTCTCACTGGGTTGCCCAGGCTGGAGTGCAGTGGCGTGATCTCAGCTCACTGCAATCTCCACCTCCCAGGTTCAAGCGATTCTCCTGCCTCATCTTGTCATGTAGCTAGGATTACAGGCATCTATCACCACACCTGGCTAATTTTTGTATTTTTAGTAGAGACAAGGTTTTGCCATGTTGGCCAGGCTGGTCTCGAACTCCTGACCTCAAGTGATCCTCCCACCTCAGCCTCTCAAAGTGCCATTTCCTTGCAACAAAACAGCCAAATATATCTCCATTGTTAAGCAATGCATGACTATATTTTATATACATTATCCCAACCTGTCTTCTACAATTACCTCATGTTTTAGGTATTATTATTGTTACAACTCTCATTTTACAGATAAATCACAAATCAAAAAGTTAAGTGATTTTCACAAAGATCACAGATTGTAAGTGTTAATTGACACTGGACCCAGGTCTGCCAAATTCCTAGCTTGGAATTTATTTTTGCCTGTGGTAAATTGACTGTAGGAATTGCCCCCAATTCTTCACTCCTCCCTAGGTCTGTGACCTTGCCAACTCTACAGTTCCTGCCTATTTTGACTGCACTCAGCCATGTGACTTTCATTGGCCAATGATATGACACATATAGACTTGCAAAGCACTTCCACAATTGAGCTTACCTGCTCTTACTCCTCTGTCATGGCCTGATACCATGTGTGGGCTAAATAGAAATAGTACCAAGTCACCCCGGTAGTCCCACTGAGGCTGTCAGAAATCAGCCAACAGCCAACCAACTCCCAAACATGTTAGCAAGCCCCACCCAGATCATCAGAGCCCTGTCAACTTTTGAGCTAACCAATGCTTCTTGTTGTAAGCCACTGAGGTTGTGTGGCTGTTGATGCAGAATTGTTGTGGCAATAGATGACTAATACGCTACACTGTCCCTGCAGTTAGACTGCCTAGGTTTGAATCCCAGCTCCAACACTAGCTAAGTGACCTTGAGAAGTTACTCGACACCTCTGTGCTTCAGTTTCCTCATCTGGAAATGAGGACTGTAGACGTATAATGTGGATTATAGTAGTATCTATTTCATAGAGTATTTCTAAAAATGTAAAAGCTTTTTTATGATGTATAAATTATATAAAATACACTGTACAAACCTTTAGTGTACATCTTGATGGATTTTTACATACACTTATACACATGTATATATGCTCATATAACCACTACCAAGATCAAAATATTTCCAGATCTTCAAAATGTCCCTTTGTCTCTGCCTGATCAGTAACTCTTCAAAAGCAAGCACTATTCTGACTTCCATCATCATGTATTAGTTTGGTCTGTTTTTGAAATTCATATAAACAGAATACAATATGTACTCTATTGGGCAATTGTCTATGGACAATTCTATGAATTGTCTTTTCATAACTTTGTTCTTTCACTTGTGTGACTATGTGTGAGATCATCTATACACTTGAGTATAGCAGTGGTTTGTTCCTTTTCATTACTATGTAATACTTCATGGCATGAATACACCATAATTATTATCTATTCTGTTCACATTGATGAACATTTGAGTTTATTCCAGTTTGGAGCTTTTATAAATAAAACATTACAAACATTCCTGTACATGTCTTTTAGTGGATATAAGATCTCATTTATATTTTACTCATATACCCAGGAGCAGAACTGTTGGATCATAGGTTATATGTATGTTTAGCTTTATGAATGCTGCCAAAACAGTTTTCTAAAATGTTGTGCCAATTAACAATCCCACTGGCAATGTATGAATGTTATGATTAATTCATATTCTTGCCAGCATTAAGAGATAAAAAGTCAAGTCATAGACTGAGAGATTTTATAACAACATATAATTGACAGAGAACTTTCTGAAGAAAGAACTACAAATCAACTCACCAATCAAAAACTTCTACAAAAGCAATATAGACAATTCAATTAAAAATGGGCAAATGACCTGATCAACTCTTCAAAAAAGAAGATGTTCAAATGGCATATAACATAGGTTCTTCAACATTAGTTATCAGAGAGATGCAAATTAAACCATAATGAGACAACATTACTATCAAGAGTGCTAAAATTAAAACTATTGACACTGCCAGGTGTTTTCTTTTATTTTTAATAGATGGCATCCAATGCTCCACACCATTCAGCAACCTGTTGTTCAGTTAACAAATGGACTTAGAGAGCTGAACATGTTGCTACGAATATAACTAATGCATTTCTTTTAATTTCTCTTTAGAATTCCATAGTATAAAAATACCATAGTTCATTTCAACATTGCCATTACAATGGAAATTTAGGTTGTTTCCAATTTTTTCACTGTTACAAATAATGAATAGTAATGGCATTACAATATGAACAGTCATATATGCCTTCTTGTGCACATGTGCAAGTGTTTCTCCAGAGTAGACAACAGGGGATAAATTTGGTGTGTCACAGAGAATGTGTATTTTTAGCTTTAATCATTACTAGAAAATCACCTTTTTTTTTAATCAGTCGTATTAATTGACTGTCTAGCCAATAGTGTATAAGAGTATGCTGAACCTCCTTAAAAAAATTAGATGTCATCTGATTTTTAATTAATTTTTTTAAATTGATGTTTAAAATGGAATATTACCTTAGTTTTGCTTTCTGTGCTTACTAGTGAGGTTAAACATCTTTTCATGACTTTATTGGCCATTTGTATATCCACTTCTATGAATTGTCTGTTCATAACTTTGTTCTTTTTCTGTTAATTGCTTATTTTTCTTACTAGCATCTATTTCTAATGCAATCTGTATTTGTTGTGTTTTGTGAATATTTTCTTTCAATCTACTAAGTGTTTTCTAACTTCTATACTGAACTTTATTGTGACAAGGGTTTATAATTGTGATTCAATAAAACTTAGTATTTTCCCTTATGGCTTTTGCTTTCATTTTCCATTTATGAAGGTCTTTCCTATACTAAAGAATGCATATATTTTTATAATATAGTTTTAGTATTTATCTTTTTAATACACCTGGAGTTTCTAGTATAAAATATGTCTGACTTTTTCTCCAAACAGAGAGCCAATTTATTGAATAATTAATCCTTTCACCTCTTATCTGGACAACAGAGTCATAATATACCGAATTTTATGTAAGATAATATATATTTCTAACCTCTATTCTGTCATTGACTCACTTATATATCCCTGCACCTACACATTGTTTTAATTAATATAACTTTATTTTATTTTCTAGCCAATGCTATTACAAAACCCCTGCTTTGTTATTGCTTTCCAAAATTGCCTTGCTCTTCTAGTAATTTACTTTCATAAAATTTTTAGAATTATTCTGTTAAATTTGGCTTTAAAATCATACTTACATTTTGATTGCAATCAGGATTGCATTGAATTTGTAGATTATTTGCAGTGACATTTTAAAATATTGAGTATTTCTATCCATGAACATGATTAATCTTCCTATTTATTTCTGTCTTTTATATCCTTCAGAAAAATTTTATAGTTTTCTCCACAAAAGTCTTATGAAACCTCTTTACAGTATTTAAATTTTTGAATGGGATCTTCTTCTCCTATTAAATTTTCTTTTCTGTTCTTTTTTTTTTTTTTTTTTTAATTTTTAGAGATGAGGTTCTCACTTCATCACCCAGGCTAGAGTACAGGCATGATCATAGTTCACTGCAGTCTCCAACTCCTGGGCTCAAGAGATCTTCACACCTCAGCCTCCCAGTTAGCTAGGACTACAGGCATATACCTCCATGCCTGGCTAATTTCTATTCTATTTTCTAATGGGATATTACTGGTGTATAGTTAAGGAATTTTTGTTTGTTTGTTTTTACATATTTTTTTTCTTTTTTGTACTTCCTATATGAAAGTTCAATACATAGTATTTTCTAATAAATATCTTAATGTGCTTTTGGTATTTTCCTGATATTACTGATACTGGTGGAAAAGATTGAAGGTAATACGCCAACTACCAGTATCCCACAAGATTACCTGGGAAGAATTCATGAAAATATACTAAAGTAAGTTTTTATAAACAATTTTGTAAGGAATGCCTCTCTATTAAACCTGTTCGGGAAATATGTTTCCAAAAATATGTCATTATAATATAAGTATTATCATCCGTAAAATGATCTGATACCACATTCCACCCACCACACCAGCCCAGCCCCTCTAAGCTTCTAAAACAAGTCCACACTATCACTGCTTCCCTACTCTTCTCCACGGCAGTTTTTCCCCAGCACCTGATCTTGCTGCCTATCCCTTATATTCATCAGTTCTTCTACTCTTCTCTCACACATCAATGGTCCCATTAACATGGTAAGAAACTGTTCATTTTCTTAGACAGGCAAAACAGGAGAGGAGGGCTGCACTGCCCTTTCCCTTCCTAACCATGTCTAAATGCTGGCTGCACTTAGTACAATTCTAAAATGGGGAGGGGGAAACAACCAGAGATATAGGTAAATTTAAAGAACCTCTCCCCTTGACTTCCTCTTGTTTCACCTTCAGAGTAATAAAACCAACCTTAAAAACTAGTATTTTTAGGCCGGGCGCAGTGGCTCACACCTGTAATCCCAGCACTTTGAGAGGCCGAGGAGGGCGAATCACAAGGTCAGGACTTCGAGACCAGCCTGGCCAACATGGTGAAACCCTGTCTCTACTGAAAATACAGAAAATTAGCTGGGTATAGTGGCAGGTGCCTGAAATCTCAGCTACTCTGGAGGCTGAGGCAGGACAATTGCTTGAACCCGGGAGGCAGAGGTTGCAGTGAGCCCGAGATTGCCCCACTGCACTCCAGCCCCGGTGACAGAGTGAGACTCCGTCTCAAAACAAAACAAAACAAAAAACTAGTATTTATTGAGCACTTACTAAGTGTCAGACTCTGTGTGACTTTGTATTTATCATATTTAAGAACTCCAACAACCTTGTAAAGTAGAGAGCATTATTATCTTCACTGGGTAGAGAGGACACAGAAGTCCCTAGAAGAAAAATAACTTTTCAAGTTGCATAGCCAGTAAGTTCAGCTAAGTTAGCCACATCTGAACCAGCCCCTGTTCCTGAACTCTTCTCTAACACGAAAATGTTGTGGGAAGAAAATACGGAGCAAAATAAACACTCTTCTATCTGACACTTATATATTTATATATTTGTGTTTATGACATTAAAACCTAAAAGATTTTACACATTTCATAGCTCAACACAGTAATCACTGTTTTAGCCATGAAGTACACCCATATTTTGAATCCACTGCAGGACAGAAAATATCATCTCTTAGTGACACGGAAGCACGTATCTGGAGTTGTGCCAAAATACTGCTGGTTCCCAAAAATGCTCTTGGCCACATAAATGCAGAGAAAGAAGAGCATAGATGGGACTACGATATTTTACTTCACCCACCTGTTGTGGGATTCTATGAACTTCAGGCTGTGTGATCTTGAGCACATCACTTCATTTGTCTCCGTACATCTCAGTTGCCTCAGTGGTTAAACAGTGGTAATAACAGCACTTATCTAGTATGGTTTCTGAAACTATTAAATAAGCACCTATATAGTGATTAGAAGAGCGGTTGGCACATTTTAAGTGCCATATGAGAGTTCCCACCATCCTTAGATCCTTCATCATTCTGGGTGACAAAGTTCAAATCTACTTTTATTCCAACATCTCAAACTGAATTCGAGTTTGGGGAGTGGTTTGGAGATCCAGTTTTGTGGGGGTCTTCAAAAACTTTTAGAAGCTTTATTTTCAGACCTACTCGCTTTTCAAAGACAGTGGGATGTATCTTTCTGATCCACTGAAAAGATAGTTTGTTTGGCTTAATTTCTCTCTGGTCCTGCTAAAATCCACTCACTACTCAAGGTCTACTAGGAATCTTTTACGAAAATAAACACTTCTTAAAGGTTTTTCCTTTGAAGTAGACCATGACGTTTTGACCAAGTACAAATCATCATCAGTAGATCCATGTTTCCGAGGCTGGCCTCCTCTGGCTAAAGGGGCTTTGCTCCCACATCTTAAATTTCTTTACAATTGACTTACTGGGAGCTGGGGCTAACCTGTCCTATCCTCCCTCACTTCAGCCAAATAAACACATTACTGGTTCTCACCTGTGCAGTCTAGACCAGCCCTGCCGCCCTGCTGCCCTGTTGTAGTGGACTCCTGCCAAATTTTTGCTGAAGAAAACCTCAGAAACAGGAACAGGAAGCCTATTCAGGGATCAAGTTTCCTTGATATAGATCTGTCCTCTGCACTGCCTGCCTGATCCCTCATCCACCTTTTATTCTCCCACTCCTTGTGGTCTTATCTTGACTCCAATTCATTGACTTTGGATGTCCTTGAACCAACTTTCTTTAATAGCATATTTCTTGTCTTCCAGGGCTCAGCCAGCTTTGTGACTAACTCCAGCCTGCCCCAACTGCCTGCTACCTTAGCTTGCTTTTGGCGTTGCAGTTTTCCTTGGCTCCAAACCCTAAGAAGTGACGTCATTCACCTGTACCCCAGGGTTGACATATCCCAACCTTTTCCCTTTACGTCCCTGTGAAATGCCCTGGCATCCTAGTGGAAGGAATCTCACTAAACAAAAAGGTTCAGAAAGATTTTTTTTTACACTACCAGGAAGTGAATGATATGATACGGCATTGCAAAGCCAGGGAAAACACATTCAGAGAGCCCTGTTTATTCTTCATAGGGGTAATCTTGCTGTATTGGAGTTTCTAAAACCAAAGCATGCAATTTTCAAATATTATTTTGAAGAAAATAACTCAGATAATCTCTGTCCATTAGTAGATCTTTTCATCTAGTTACAGGACCTCTATATACAAGATGAGAGAACTACAAACCACATACAATCCAGAGATTTGCATTCATATCATTTTTATACTATCGGCTGTGTGACTTTGGGCAAGTCCTCTAATTCTTCCAAACCTCAGTTTTCACAAATACAACATTGGGTCCAAAAACACCACTAAACTATAGTTTTTTGAGATTATGGGATGTGTCTTATTTTTATGAGACTCCTTCCCAAAGTGTGGCCTACAGAAAATGCTCCAAATTCTTGATTTCATCAGGCTGATAAAAGAATCAAATAAGTTGAGGTATGCATAACCACTTTGAAAATTATAAAGCACCATACAAATATTTTTGTTATTATGAATGCATTGTGTGCCAAAAAATT
Source organism: Macaca fascicularis (assembly GCF_037993035.2). Lineage (NCBI taxonomy): Eukaryota > Metazoa > Chordata > Mammalia > Primates > Cercopithecidae > Macaca > Macaca fascicularis. The sequence goes on from NC_088385.1 coordinate 96,068,551, forward strand.
TTATAGAATTCAGAACATATTTCCCCAAAAACCCATGATGCAATTCCCTATCCGTCAGATCACAAAGTAGATGTTACCTGAAACATTTGTTTGTCCTCCTGCATGCCTTCATCAGGCTTGTCCTGTCCCCCTTCTTGTATCTTTTTGTCTGAGCTCCCCACTAGATTGTAAACTCCTTGAGAACAGAGCCATATGGCCTATGTCTGGGTCGTTGTACGTGTTAATACTATATATAGCAGTTAGTATATGCCAGTCTTCATCTTAAGTGCCTTACCTATAAATATTAGCTCATGTAATCCTGACAAAATTCTATAACATAGAAATTACTCTGACACCCATTTTATAAATGTGGAAACGGAGGCATGGAGAAGTTAAGTGTTAAGTTAAGAAGTTAAGAAGTTAAGTTAAGAAGTTAACCTTCTCAAGCACACATAGCCAGTAAGTGATAGAGCTGGGATTTGGACCCAGATAGACTAATTCCAGGGTCCATGCTGTTAACTACCATATTAGAGTATGGGTAGGATGGGTAGGTGTGTGGGTAAGATATTCCATGTACCATTTGTCCTTTGTTATCTCTACTTCCAGACAGGACAATAATGTGAAAAAGCAAAGCTGAGGTTTTATACCCCACTATAAATAAGTTACCCAAAGGATTCTGGTGAGCTTGGAAACTACAGCTTTTAAGCCAAAATGACTCCTATCAACAAAAACACATTCACTTCTCCAGCCTGCCCACTTACACAATTTCCACTTTCCTCCCTCTTCCTCCTTCCCCCATCCCCCAACAAACACATTGACTATGCACTGGATACACTGTCAGTCTGGTCAAGTAGTTTTGCTATATACTTCTCCCCCTACATATCTCATTCCATCCAATGATTTCAAATGTCCTCCAAAAAAATTATCTTTCATTCTTTTGTCCAGTTTAAATCTCTATATTGAACTACACCCTAGACATTTTTACTTGGATATTTTACAGGACAGGCCTTATATTCAATGGATATTCAATTCGACATATCCAAGTCAGAACAAATGAACTTCCCCCTCAAATGTGTTTTTTCTAAGGGTAAATAGCAGCAAGCACCATTACTAGGTACTCTAAACAAAAATCTGGAAATCAAGTTGATCATCTCATCTTTGCATCTTATACCTACTCAATAATTCACGAAACCCAACAATTCTCTTAACAGTATCTTAACTCCACTCCCACTCCCTCTCAGCATTGTAATCCAAGGCACCAAATCTCTCCTCTGGACAATTCTAAGAGCTTCTTAACAAAAATCCCATTTTCATTCTTGGGTTTCTCTAGTGTACTCTAACACAGCAGATTAAAAGAGAAAGTCATGCCCCAGCTTAAGTCCATTCAAAACCTTCCAAATGCTTTGTGGAGAAAAACAAAAGCTTTACTGTGGCTTGCAAGACACTGGTGGTTCTGCTCCCACCTACTTCTGCAACTTTATCTCACGTCTTTCATTCCCTGGCTTACTAACCTTCAGAACTTAGGGATCTTTCATGAATTCCTTGAATCTGCCAAGTTCTTTCCTATTTCTTCTAGGCTTTTGCACATGCTGTTCCTTCTCTTTGGACCTCTTCCTTACTTACTATCTAGTCAATCCGACATTCATCTTTTGAGCCTCAGCTAAATGTCACTCCAATGAAGAAGTTTCACATGTTCACCCACCATGCAGACTACATTAGGTTCCCACGTTATACATTTTCATGGCACAGTGAACTTTTCCTTTACTACGCTTTGTTGCACGATGTGTTTCCCTTTGGTGTCCTCATCAAAGTTTATTACGTGTATGATTATTTATTTTAGTCTGTCTTTTCTGATAGACTATAAGTTCCATGAAGTCAAAGACCAGTCTTGTTCACTGTTCTGTTTACAGTGCCTAGCACACATCCTTAAATGAATGAATGAATGAATGAACAAATGCTATCCTGGTAGTTTGGAGTGAAGTAATAACAATAGACATTAGAGGTACACTTTTTTATTTTATCCTCATAACAACTCTGTGAGATGGTATTATTACCCTTTGACAGGTGAGGAAGCCAGTATTTGTAGAAATGAGGTTACTTGCCCAGACTGCATCAGACACGACTGGTATACAATTCAAATCTGTGTGTTCAATAGCTCAGTTCCACTGAGCAATGTGCTACCTCCCAAGTTATTCTAAAATTTATTCTTCCAGGAACAGGGATAATTGTGATCACTTCACTTTTTAAAGAATAAGTTATCGCCTACGAAAAAAATTTCTCCAGACGCTTTGTCCTTTATAAATGCTAAATAATATTAGTATCTTTTTGGCATTTAAAGGGAATTCTTCGGGATAAGCAAAACCACTTACCACCACTTTCCATTTAAAGTAAAGGCCCTAAAATCATTAGGGAAAGTCCTGATAAATTAAGAAGTATTTCACATTCATCAAAATGAAAACACATAGAGAGAGAAACTGAGTGTATTAAAGCAAATTAGGCAGAAGAAGGAAGTTGGTGAGACAAAGGCATGAACTAAGAAAATGGAAGAGATACTGGAAGAAAGAAGACAGATAAGTACAAGGACACAGGGAAACAAAGAAAGGAAAACAGACTACTCAGGTGTCTGGGAGAGTCCAGGGGAGCACATAGCAAGAAAGATGCTGCTTCTGCTTCAAACCCAAATAGTAGTATTTCTGACTATCTAAGAGTTTAGTAGCTAATAGCCAGAGCATCTGATGACTAGAAGGTTTGCTCATACCAACTTTTAGAATTGATTGGTCGGTCAAAATTTAAACAACATTTTCTATTTGTGTCTAATGTCTTTGTTTGCAATATGGGTGAAAGTTAAAGGAAATTTGAGGATAGGAGTTTCTCCTCTTTGCTAGGCCAAAGTGTATTTGTCCCCATCTCCAGTGCCTTATTCCCCACCTCTGAAAGCAGACTGCAATTTGTCCCGATCCCCTGAGTTCTTCCACAGACCAGCTATGGTCAAACCATTTTTTTTTTTCTTTTTAACTCTGAATGTTTTCTTATCCATAGAATGGAAATAGACATTCTGGGCTGGTCTTTCTCAGTGCTATTTGGCTCATAGAATCTGAGAAGTGGGAAGGAGTTGAAAGAAGAATGTTTAGCATAACCTCAAACTGGACATGTAACTCTCCACTGCATTATCCCACCCAACCACCACCCCTAATTAGTTCTTTCACCCCTCCCTCAATTCCAACACATTATTAAATGTTAGTTTTTTTTATAATTAAACTGTAAAATAGTTTTTCTAGGATTACGTTATATTCACAAAAATGGAAAGATTTTGAGGTCTTTAAAAATTATGGTGATGCAGTTCCCATTTTAAGCATTATGCACAAAATATAAATAAAGAATAAGTTGAAATAACAGCATGAGGTTTGTAAAAATATTTTTTAAGGAAATCTAAATTTCCAATGTTGTTTTGGTATTCAAAGGAAAAATTAAAAAGTAAGTTCTAAAGGTGCATCCTTGGGGACATCAACCCTGTATAGCAGTGGTTTCCAAGGTATGGTCCCTGGTTTAGCTGCAGTAGCAGCATCACCTGGATATGTATTAGAAATTCAACATCTCTCCAGGATCCAGGTCACTGAGAGGGAAAAAATGAAATTCAAAATCTCTGTCCCACACCAGATGTACTGAATCAGAAACTCTGAGGTTGAAGGCCAGTAATCTGCTTTGTTATAAGCCCTGCCCCTTGAAGTTTGAGAACCACTGCTTTATGCTACAAAGTAGAAAGCTTGGATGCAGGTGTGTTGAGGGAAGTAATAGGAATAGAGTGAGTGTGTTGGTGTGTTTTCATTATTAAAAATGAGAATAATATTAGATTGAACTACATGATGTTGCCAATAGTCAACCATTTCTGCCCCACATAAAGTGTAATATATACTTCAACATAAAAATATATATTTTAGGTTGATGATCAGTGTGATAAGAACTCATGAACTTATGAAATTTCAATAAATGTTCCCTAATGGTCTAAAACCAACCTGATCAAGGCTTCTAATCTCAGAAATGAGCTCTAAAGTATTACAGTTATGCCTTCTAGGGCCCAATAGAGATCATTGGCAGGCAGCCTCCAACATACATTCCTTGTAAGAAAATAAGTACTATAGTTGTCTTTCTCCAATAATTAAGACAATCAAGGTAAATACAATACCTACATGGTTGCCTACACATATCTCTGGGCCAAAATAACAGCTGACTTTATTCCCATCCCCTTCTTTCAGGCATATGCCTCCCTCTTCCAAACTGGTCTTCCTTCCCAGCTACTTACCTGCAATTACATGCTTATAAAATAACTGACTTCTAGGATGAGATGGAAATTAGCGCAGGGCTCACCAATAATTCTGAAGCAAGGCATGAAAACTGAAGCTCTTGGTTGGAGTCAATGCAAACGAAGAGTGAGTCCCATGTTTCTCTTGTCATCCTGGGTTTGTCAGTAAATATGACGCAATAGGCTCTGTTACTGGATATGGCCTTCAAAGAAAAACAACACATCTTCTGTTCAATCTATGTTAACTAGATGAGTAATGTTGAACCAGATGAATATGTTAAATGCACCTTACAATATTTGAGATCTTCAAAAGAAAAAAATGGAGCTCACGTTGGAGAGGAAGAAGGAAGAAAAGGGAGGAATGGAAAAGGGAGTAGAATGCTTGTCTTGGGTGTACACGACTTCTTCTCAAATTATAGTGACAGTGTTTGAAAGATCAGAATTCTGTCACGTATACCTTTAAACAACAATGTCCCCCACCAGTATACCCATCATGGTAAACGGAATCAATTAGTAGTCAATACTCAGAAATGAAAGCAAAGACAGAAAAAGTAAGGGATCCACAAATTTCCAGTGTTTGACACCATATTAAGGATTGGTTAGTGAAGACTCCTTAGCCATTCGAATTTTAAAATAATAGTGCCCTCACGCCTGTAATCTCAGCACTTTGGGAGGCTGAGGAGGGCGGATCATGAGGTCAGGAGATCGAGACCATCCTGGCAAACACGGTGAAAGCTCGTCTCTATTAAAAATACAAAAAATTAGCCAGGCGTGGTGGCGGGTGGCTGTAGTCCCAGCTACTCGGGAGGCTGAGGCAGGAGAATGGTGTGAACCTGGGAGGCAGAGCTTGCAGTGAGCCAAAATCATGCTACTACACTCCAGCCTAGACGACAGAGCGAGACTCCATCTCAAAAACAAAAACAAAACAAAACAAAATAATAATGCCTATTTTTCCCATCTGTTCCCTACTCCAAATTGATGATATTATGATCAAAGTGCCTGCCCAGTTTGGAAATAATCCACATACTCAAGAGATCACATTTGTGTGTGTGTGCGTGTGTAGAATATTAGTGCCCTGACTTTTGGTTGGCTCTCACTGACTTGTTTGGAGAAATGGATTCATGCTTCTCGCTTCATTTCCAGAGCAACAGACAGATGGATAGTAACCTGCCAGATCAACTTCAAGATTACAGTATACTTGAAGAGTGTGTTGGTTGTGTGTTTTCTTCTTAATGACAATCTCAATCTTACCTCCTTATCCAAACCATGTGACCTCAATCAGCCACCTGAGAGTTGAGGGCGTTGCCACTTTGCAACCAAACTAAGGTGTCCTATGAGCTCTACAACTTATCAAGAGCCTGGAGATCTTGAGAAAATCAGAACTAGGTAAAGGCAATAGATTATGTGTACTGTTCTTTCTTAATTATTCTTGCATACCCTCAATAGAAAGGTGACAATTTTGTTCTGAATGCATATGTATATTTGATCATAAGAGTCAGGAAAAAGTTAGCTGTTAGTCACTGTGAACCAAAGATACTTCCATCTGGTCAGTTTTGTCTGTCACCTAAATGTTAAAATTATATTCTACTCTAAATAAGACAGAAATACTTCCATCTATTAATTATAAAAGCCTGACCATATTTAAAACTTTTCTGGCCTGGCCTTTCTGACCCAGTCAAATAAAATGTTGGATTAAAAGGTGCTTAACTTAAAGTAACATAAGGTCAGCATATTTCTTCACACAGTACACACACACACACACACACACACACACACACACACACACACACACAGTGTTCTTATTTCTCCTGGGAGGACCAAATGGCTCTTTTCCTTCATTTTACCTCGCTCTTCATTCCCACTTACATGCCCCCCACCTAGTTGCTAGCCCAATCCACAGCCTAAGGGGATCTTGTCAGCACATTCAAGACAGCACATTCTCTGCCAGTTCTCACTGATACACACTTCATTTTCCCTGCTTGTGCCAAAATAATTAATAAAAATTAATAATTTTTAGCTTTTTCTCTAGTGCTCTCTGATTTTCCTTGGCTAAGGATTTCTTAACAAAATACTAGAGACTGGATGGCTTAAACAACAGAAATTAATTTCTTCATATTTCTGGAGGTTGGGAGTCCAAGATCAAGGTGTCACCAGAGTTGGTTTCTTCTGAGATCTCTCGCCTTGGCTTGTAGACGACCATCTTCTCTTTCTGTCTTCACGTATTCTTTCTCTGTGTCTATGTCCACATTTTTTCTTATAAGGACACCAGTCATGTGGAATGTGGGCCCACACTAATAACTTCATTTTACCTTAATTATCTCTTCAAAGATGTTATCTCCAAATACAGTCACATTTTGAGATATTGGAGGTTAGGAATTCAACTTCTGAATTTTGAGGGGACACTAACTCATAACATCCCTTTAAGAAAATGAAGAGGGAAAGGCGGAGTATGGAAAACACACGACTGATTACCTTCAGTACATCAGAGTGAGGAAAAAAAAGAACTTTTGTCCCCAAGTAAAAGTGATGTTCTGGGACTGCAAACAGCGTGAAAAGAAAAGCAATGGAGTGCAGGGCCATTTACTCACTGAACACTAGAAGCACTGTGCCTTGGCCCTGTGAACTTTTCCAAGGCCTATGAAAATGCCTGAGAGCTGAAATTCAATCATTTCCAAATACAAAAAGAAAATGGTGACAATAATAATAACTAAAAATAACTTCATCTCCGGTGAGGCAGACATTTGGCCTCTCCTCTTACCATTTCATCTTCTACACTATCAATTATTATCTTTCTAAAACACAGATCTAATATGTACAATGGCTTATGTAAAATGCTCCAGTGGTTCCTCATTACTTACAGGATGAGGATTCCAGTTTTCAGGAGGGCATAAAAGGTCAGGTTTTATATTTTAACTACAACACACCCAGCACTCTAATTACTCCACCTTCTCACCCTTCTCCAAACACACTATATTCTGTTCTCTCCTGCATCTGTGCCTTTGAACATGATGCTTATTCCAGGAAAGCCCTTGACCTCTTGGTTCCACCAGTGAAATCCTTTATCTTTCAAATCCCAGCTTCAGTGTTACTTCTATTGTAAAATCTTTACTCTGAGGCCATGTTAATTACTTTTCTGTGTTCCATAGCACTGTTTAAAGTAATTCTCAAATATGAATTCTTTAAAGTACTTTAAAGTAATTCTTAAATATGAATTCTTATATATGAATGAAACTTCATAAATAATGATGAAATATTATTTCATAACTAGCATTTTCCATACCACTACACCATGAAACCGATGAGTTCCTTTAGTATACAAATCATTACTTTGTCCATCTCTGTATCTCATCAGTGAGATGAGGTGAGATGTCTGGCACATCAAATATAGTCAGTAAATATTTATTAAGTTAGTGAATGAATGAATTACAATTATTATTTTTGAGCTTGCAAAACTGTTACACTTGCTCTACACTTTCACTGACCTAAACCCAAATAATGACTTTTCTTATGTAGGTGACGTTTATGGCGGCATCTCAAAGAATATTAGAGCTGGCAAGCAACTTAAATAATAGTTAATTCAGCCTTGTCAATTTTCAGATAAGAAGGTAAAGTTTAGATGAGAAAGAAACAATTTATTGATCTAGCAACTCCATATATATATATACACATATACGTGTGTGTGTGTGTGTGTGTGTGTGTGTATCACATTTGGTCTTGACACTAAATGTACACCTCAGATGTTGTTAATTCTTCAATTAAAAAAATGTGCTTCACAGCATAGTGACTATAGTTAGCAATAGTGCACTGTAAATTTCAAAATTACTAAGACAATAAATTTCAAATTTTCTCACAACAAAATGTTAAGTATTTGAGGTGATGGCTATGTTAATGGGCTTGATTTAATTATATCACATTGTATTTACAGATTACAACATCATATTGTACTCCATAAATACATACAATTATAAATTGTTAATTTACAAAAAATAAATAACATGCATATTTCATATATATTTATTTTTAAGGTGAAAAAAAGAAAAGTGCTTCTAAGGGATTTATTTCTTCCACTGTCTTGTAGTGAACTGGGCATCGAACACTGGCTTTGTCATTTCAAAGCCTATGTTCTTTCCAGTACATCTTTCACCTGTTTTTCCTCTTCACTTATTATGGGGAAATAATAAATACTTCCATTACTAATACCACACTCAATTTTCTAATCCATTGTGATCTCGTTTCTAATCTACTAGAAAAGAAATTATCTGATCTTCTTCTTAGAGGTAAGGATTTGAATAATGGTATGATATATGCAAAGAAAAGCGACATGGGGTAGATCACAGGAGACAGGATAGTGAAGAGGAGAGGCTTTGATAGACAGGCATCTGGTAGATGTGAGATCAATCCCTAACTCCACATTTATCACCCTGATCAAGTTTCTAAAAGTCAATGGGTAAGTGCACCTTACAAGACTAAGATGAGTACCAATCATAATGACTTTTATAGGTACCTAGCACCTATGATAATGGTTCTATAAACTCTACCTTCCTCATTCCTTCTTGAAGTATTAGAACACACAGCCTATCAGCAGGTTTACTAGGTAGGCATAAAATTTATCATATCTTACAGACCTAATAAAATAGATGAAAACATACTTTCCCATTAAATGTATTTTCAGAGTGATTCTTTCATGTAGGATTGCATTTTTTAAAAAACTAATCCAGAAAACTAAGCTTTCTCAAAGAATTTTAAACTACAATGTGATGATTTTTAGTAGAAGAGAAGAAGTAAACTATCCTTTTTGTATCGTTAGAAAAAAGACAGAAGAGCAAGATCTCAACAGGCTTGGGGCATCAAAAAAATCACAGTCATTTGTTAAAAGAAGTGATAAATAAATATACAGATGATGGATGGATGGATGGATGGATGGATGGATGGACGGATGGATGGATGGATGCATGGATGGATGGACGGACTTAATATCAGACAACCTAAACCATAAGTGAAATATTCTCATCAAGAAAATGCAGCTTCTACCTGAGACTTGCCCAAAAAAGTACGCCACTGAAGATGTGTAGTAGCCCTTCCACATGCAGTGGAAGGATTCACAGACAAGAGAAGTGGTCAATAACCTAGAAATGACCAGCATCAATAACATGCCCAATCTACACTCTCTCTAAAGACACCCAGTTCCTTTTATAACAGAGTAATTGTAGAATTTAATAATCCTGGCTAGGAATGGAGATGCTACAAAAGTACCAGATCTCCTAGAGCTTATATATTACATTTTTCAAATAAATGCCTTATCTTTATCACATAAAATGTGAACAGTTTTCATTGTAGCCACCTTTCATGCAGTCTGCTTGCATGAGGTGAACATTGTTAAAGTAGTAGACTAAAAGCATGACTAGCATCCCTCAGCTCCTTTCCTGTTATCCAAAAAGAGACGAGATGAGCACTCACGAAACCACGATTTAGTAACCAAAGGTTTTTTGCAGACAGGACAGTGTGGCATGGCTATTCAAACCAGAAAGTTAAATAGAGAACTATACCTCCATGTACTTCGCATTCCAGTACTGATGGAAGGGACTAGCTTGGCATATAACAAAGGTTGCGCTTCATTTTTCTATTTCCTGTTTTCTTTTCCTCCATTTCCTTTGCATATTTTCTCTTTTCATTTTTTTCTTTTCATCTCTTTATCCTTTCTACTTCCTTTCTCTTTCCTCTTTTAAAAAAATCTTCACCAGCCATTTTCCTTTACTCCTGTGTTAGTTTCTGCCTTTCGAAGGGCACTCCTATTTGCATGCAATGTCACAGATTCATAAAACTATAAATGTGCCAAATAGCAAAGAAAAAAAATGGATAAGTCCTGGTTCCACAAATGGCAAGAAGTGAACTTTTCTCTGGGAATAAAGGCACTCAAATCTTCCACAAATTACCACCACCTGTGACAACCTTCAATCAGCGAAAACAGTATCTTGTTACAATGGTAGTTAGTTTCTAAAATAATTTCCAAGTGCATTGTAAGGAGACATATTGGGTTAAGATTTTTCCTTTCAAAATAATGAGCAATTAGCAATTATTGTTTTCCATTAATTACCGGAGTAGAAATTTACATGTCTGAAGACGTTCAATCAAAAAAGTACAACCACGAATGAAAGATGTGTTAAAGGGGATATCATTGTTGAAATTGCAATAAAGTACCACTTAGGGGTCTTCCAAGTATGAGAATGGATCACTACATCAAGTAAACTGCACAATAATGAAAGTAGGGAAGACAATGCAAACCCTGCTTAAAATGAAACATAAAGTACATATTAGTTCATTGACACATGGAGCTACATTCCAGATCTCCAGATGTCGTGTTATAGTCTCTTTCTATTGCACAAAATACCTTCATGCAATATTTTCCAATTACTTGAGAAAAAAATGAAAGACTAAAAGCAAAGCAAATGTGAACCAGAAGTGCGAACAGAAATCAAAGCTTTCCGGTTCAGTAGACCTAAAGAATTTGACTGCAGGACATAGTGATCATTTACCCCAGTCAGGAGGAAAACTGTTGGGCTGAAACAAATGAAAGAGATTGTGAAATCCTCTGATGATACTGATGACATTTCACCCTATCCAAAGATTAACTCAGTGAATGGCGTAACTAAAAGAATGTGACTTGAAGATGTGCCTTACAAATACTGAAACTCCATGTTTTTCAAAGAGATTAATCATAATAGCATGAGGATAAGGCATGATTCTAACTAACAGAAAGAAGCTAATCTGGGAGATTCTCTTGATTAGATTAGCCATTCCATGCAAAACATCACAGTGGCAATCAGAAAAGCCATCTCTGAAATGTACAATGAAGAAGGGTATTAAAAGAAAATGTGTTTACCCAGAGACGAGTGAATAATACAGTTTACTCGTTGTGTAAAAGGCTCAGTCAGAGCAAATGATGGGGTGTCTTTGAGGGGTTCCAGAATGTTGAACCAAGGATGAGAATCTGATAATTTGTTGCTGCTTCATTCAATTTCTGTCACCTCAATGGCTACTCAACCTCTCTTCTACCCCTACAGTCATGAACAATCTGGATCTCATGTCACAAGAGGAAACAGTCATCACTTCAAAGACTGTGCCAATCAAGTCTGTTCTGGTAATAATGTGACGTAAACAACATATGTAATGGGAGGAAGTGAATAGATTCCCACGACACATAAAAATTAGTAGGCATCACTTAACTAGAGTTCATTCTATCAGCAAAGTTAGGTGGTTCTTAATGTATGTCAATAGAGGTGGGAGCGAGGGCAGACAAAGGCCAAGGAAGAGGAAGATTACAACATGAAAAAGAAAAATACCTAACAATAATGAAAATATTAATAGTATATTAAAATTCAAAGGAACAAATATTTTAGTTGTAGTATCTATGTGAAGAATATGAAGGATATGTGAGCAAACAGAAAGATATGAAGGATGTTAAAAATGTATATTTTTGTGCATTGGACTACAAGCAGTTTCCAAATTGAAACTGGATAATGTTCCCAAAGTAATTTGAAAGACACTTATTTGGAATTCAGAATATATGTTCCCATAGAAACATTGTTGAGAATGTCAACTAGGTTCCTAGGTTACCTGTGAATTCTATTTAAACCACATATGTAGCTAAAATACTATTAATTTGTATTTTGAATCGGTAGGAAATAAATCTACTGCATTGGAAGAAGAATAGCTATTGGAGGATGAGATAATTGAAGAAATAATTGTATGGAATGCCTGATGAAGGGCATCTAGGAAATATCAAGGGGGTTAGATGTGGATGGTACAGATATTTAGGTGCACTTGCACTTCTTTCTTCTCTAGCCGTGCGCTCTTCCTTAGTGATTCCATTCAGTGCATAGCTTTAAATGTCACCTGTTTGCTGAAATTTCCCAAATTTATAACTCCAGCTCAGACTTCTATACTGAATGCCAGTGGAGCATACCCACTGCCTTCTTGCCTGACTGATATCTCAAACTGAACAAGTCCCAAACTGAATTTCCGCTCTTCCTACCCCAACTCACCCACCCACGCTGGTCTTCCCACATTTTTCCCCACCTCAGTTAATGACAACACTCTCCTTCCATTTCTGCCTCCTCTTTCCTCCCACACTGTAAATCCAATTCATCAGCAAATCCTGTCAGCTCTACCTTTAACATACATCCAGAATCCTACTAATATTTCTCATTTTATCTCCTCCTTCCATCCTAGTCCAAGGCACTCTCATCTCTTGGTTGTACTATTGCAACTTTCTTCTAACTGTTCTCCCTGCCTTAGTCTTGCCCTCAAAAATCAATTCTAGATATAGCAACCAGAGAGATCTTCTTGAATCACAAGTTAGATCATTTCTAACCTTCACTCAAAATGCTACAATAGTTTATCTCACTAGGAATCGTTCATGCACCAGCCCAATTGGCCTCTTCCCTCTTCCTTGAGTGTTCCAGTCATGATACTTTCTCCAAGTCTTTGGTTCTGCTGTTCCGATTGCCTACAATGCTTGTCTCTGTGTCCCCACACAGTAAACTTCATTGGGTTCATTGGAGACTTGCTCCATTGGGTCTTTACTAAAATGTCCACCCCCAGGCCTTTAACGGCCACCATACCTTTCTTAAGAATCCCATCTTCCACTGCAATGCTTTGCATGCCCCATCTCTCCTTTATTTTTCTTCTATCATTATCACCATCTAACAGACTAAACATTACTTATTTGTTTTCTGTCTGTCTTCCCTATTCTAGATTGTGAGCTCCCTGAGGGCAGTGGCATTTGTCCCCAGCACCTAGAACAAAGCCAGGCATGTAGTAGGCACTCAAATATTTGTTAAATAAATTGAATGAATAAATGAATTGAATACCTGAATGAGTAAATAGATGACCTTCTTTTTTAATTTCATGAGTGTTCTGTTGGCAAGGCTTTTACTTACCCTTATCATCTATCACAGAGATATGTTTTTTCAGAGGGCAAATAGAAAATAAAAGGGCAGTAACTTCATATTTCAACTCTCTATCTCCAGTCTTGCCACTCCCCAATTAATTTTCCACCCAGTAATCACAATAATTTCAAAAACTCAGACCTGCTGAAACCATATATGAAATTTCATGGCTTTGAAGATAAAGTTTATCCTTTTTAACCTGGCTTTCAAAACTACTCATGGTTTACCTCCTTCATATCTTTCCAGTTCCATTGTGAGTTAATTATGTCTCTGATAGGGAAGAAAATGAGGCAATAAAGAGGTTTAGAATCAAAGATGACTCCTATAGTGTCAATGGCAGCGGATGCTGGATCAGGGTAGAGTGGTGGCTGTTGTGAACATTTAGTGAGTTGGCTACCTGGCATTCATAAGTAGGAGGCAATCCCTAAATCCTTGTTCATTACTCAGAGTACCTATACTTTTTAGGCTTAAAGTCAGTGAGTTAATCTATTCTTTCTTTTCTTGAATTAAATGTCATACAAAATCCTAGTATTAAAAAATATATTTTAAGTGAAGCTCTTCTATTTAAAGTAATGGAGATTAGAAAGGGTAGGAAATAAGCCCTGATCATTCATTTTCCATATGCTCTAGCCTGGTCCCTGAGGCCCCTTTGAGTTACCCCTGCTAGTGAGGCTCCAAGGCCTAAGAATATCAAGCAGAATATCAAGTATGCACTGACACATAAGAAGAAAGCCTTTCAAAACAACTATATCTACTGGTTATTTATAAAATTTGCCCAGGTAACTGAAGTGCATTTGCTTTTCTCTTCCCTGCTGTTTAGTGTGTAACAAATAGCAACATCTTTAAATGGCAGGAAACAACAAGACAAGAAATATGTCAGCATCTGTATTGCGCAGGAGATGGAACATTATGCAGGTTTGTGCAGAATGATTGGTTCTCAAGGGAGTAATTAGTATTTGGCGCACTTCTTACTGGCGCTACCTCGGCTTCCCTGCCAGAGGATTCTGAGAAAAGGTTTGTTGTTTCAGTTTCAAAATTGCATTTTAGATCGACTCTTTGAATAGAGTGCATGTAGGGACAAATGGCACGAATGTTTAGCAAGCGGTGTTTGTATTCACATTCTGTCTCTGATTCTCAGGTCCATGGCAAGCTTATTTTTTAGAAGTCTAATAAAAAATTGATATTAAGAAATTTAAAGAAGAGTTTTCAACAGCCAGAAAACATAGTTTTTATTTTCAGATATGAAGATGACAGAGCTTCAAAGGAGATCGTGGGGGTTTCTTTGTCAAGCCATTTGCGGATGGGCAAGTTTATTTTTAAATTGAGAAATAAGACCCTATCCAATTTTGAAGACCAAATTTGTGCCAAACAAAATCAACCTGAAGTCTTGGTCCACTGTGAAGGAGAGCTATGGCCAATGCAAACATAATGATGTCTCTGATTTGCAATGAAACACATATACAAATTGATGAATTTCTTTCTCTCTCTATAGATAGATAGATAGATAGATAGATAGATAGATAGACAGACAGACAGACAGATAGATAGATAGATAGATAGATAGATAGATAACTCTCTCTCTCTTATAATATATATAGAGAGATATTTTGTTTTTGTTTTTGAGATGGAATCTTGTTCTGTCACCCAGACTGGAGTGCAGTGGTGCGATCTCGGCTCACTGCAAGCCCCGCCTCCCGGGTTCATGCCATTCTCCTGTCTCAGCCTCCTGAGTAGCTGGGACTGCAGGAGCCCGCCACCATGCCCAGCTAATTTTTTGTATCTTTAGTAGAGATGGAGTTTCACCATGTTAGCCGGGATGGTCTCGATCTCCTGACCTGTGATCCACCTGCCTCGGCCTCCCAAAGTGTTGGTATTAGAGGCGTGAGCCACCACACCCAGCCTACTCTATATTTTTTACCACTCTCACAGTGTCCTCCCTTTCCTTCACTTCCTTGCAACATCAGCCAGCTCCCCAGAGGACATAGGGAGCCAAAGAAGCCTATTAGAACCAACTGGTTAGGCATTCTTGTCCACAGCCTATCATGACTTTGGAAGAGCCAAGAGAAAGAAGCAGAATTATTTTGGGGATACTATTGTGTTTAGCTTATTTCAAGATTGAACTAATTGCAATAATAGCTTTGAATGAATCTGAGACTACTAATGGATAAATGGCTATTTGTAACTATACCACATACACCCTTTCTCTCCCTCTACCCCACACATATATGTACACAGCTATAATGTGTACATGCCAGCACACACACACACACACACACACGTCATACGCATGACATATGCACACCACATACAAACATATCACACACATTCACACTAACACACCAATAAGAGACCCCCAGACACACACATGCTATATGAAAACACACATATACACCAAACACACAACACATAGCCACACATATGCACATTCCACAGGCATACACACACTACTACATACCAATACACACACTGCATGCCATACAAATATATACATATGCACATCATGCACACACCATATACACCACACACATGCGCATACAACATAAACACACAATGCAAATGCATACCACAGACTATACACACCACATAAATTTATCACAAATTCATATACACATCACCCAAATGCAAATATACACACATGTATCACAAATACACAGACATATGCATATGCAACACATATAGACATATCCCCACACTACATACAAATTCACCACATGCACACATATACGCATAACACATACAAATTCACTACATACACATATGAACCACAAACACACCCCGATGCACACATGCACAACACACAACACACAAACTCCAAATCCAAATACACATACATACATATCACAAACATGCACACACTGTGTGCAAATACACACCACACATACGCAGCCACCATATATCTATATATCCCCAATACAAACACATAAATGCCACACATATATACACACACTCCAAAACACACATATGCACAAACACAATACACATATACAACACAATGCACTTATACACATCCCCAAACCACGTATAAATACACACATACACATGTCACATCACACATAACACACATATACACATCACAAGCAAATTCATCTTCCTTTTCTAACAGATTCTGAAAGAACCTAGGAGAGAAAACCTACAGAAGAGAATTGAGACTTTGGGGTAGAGTGTGTAAGCTGGATTCAGCTTGAATTTCAGCAATTCAAGTTCAGGAACCATGCTAATCGGCTGCCTACAGATCATCACTGAGTTTTTTATCTATGTATGTTGTGGTTCAGAAATTGGATTTTTGGCATTTCTGTTACCAACAATGCCAGTAACTAGTAGGCTCACACTTTTGGCTTCATCAGTTTGTATGTTGACGTAATGCACCGGAAGAGAAAGTCTGGAAAAGGGATTTACTCTTTGGAAGACATTTTTTATTTTTTCTATAAAAACTGGACCTTAAATTAAAAAAAAAAATACTCTTAACCTCCAAAACATTGTTCAATTTTCAATAAATTAATTCATTCTGAAGAAATCCATATTATTCCTCTGACTTTCACAGACATGCCTCAAGACCTCAATACATGAAAACAATTACTGCAGGTGCCTTGCTCTTGGCACTGTTCAGCTTTAATGTAGCAGTACGGAAAATTATGCCTTCCACCTGCGATGACTGATCCTAGAACCTGCAGACAATGAGTCTAAGCTGAATACAAACAATAATGCTCCAAGTAAAGAGCCCTTGTTCTATTCAACAGCGGTTCAATTCAACAGCAGCTCTTAACGAAACATTAATCTCTTCCCATTGATCACAGAAGAGTTATTTTAATTTCTATATCTATGTGAAAAGTATGGTCATCCCATTTGACATTCTGCTTTTGGGTGCAGGAAAATCCTTGCCCGAAATATATGCTACAGGGAGGTAGTGTGGAGTGGGGTTCAGGGAGACGGTTCTTACCCGGAGTTGCTTACTAGCTGGATATCCTCAAGCAAGTCACTTAAACCCACAACAGCCACTGTTGTTCACTAGTCGGCTTGAAGTATAGCTAGTACCTAGCTCATAGGATTGTAGTGAGAACTAACTAGACAAAATGCTCAAAATAGTGGCTGGCAAAAAGTAAGCCCCCAATAAGTTGTAGGTAAAATTAAGAGGAAAGAAGATTATAAGAAGATTTGGTGCTTCTCTTGTCAGCATGAAAATTGAGGTGTTCACATTTGTTAGGCATCTTCTCAAGGCTGGGCTTTGGCCTTCAACAATCCTGTGATATTAGATATGATTACCTCTATTTTTCAAATAAGGAAATGGATGATTAAAGAAGTTACAATAACCTTCCCAATATCACACAGTGAGTGGCGATAACCTTTCCAATATCACACAGTGAGTGGCAAACTTGAAACTTGAAACAAAGGTAGAATAACTCCAAAGTCTTCTTTCTTTCTACCCCATGACTTCGTCATGCATGTTTCAAAGACCTTTCCTAGCTACCGTATAAAACTGTAATCTTACCTCCTAAAGGTCAAGCTAATAATATCAGTCCATTTCTAGCTAAATAGACTCAGTCTAGTGTGGGAACATGCTATATCAGAATAATATGGGAAAGGGATCCAAAACCATCTTGATTATGGAATGTAAGGTTCACTACCGGGGAGGGAGGACCTTACAGATAGTTTAGATTTTATAGTTACCACATAAAAATACATCTTCCCAAGATTATTCTGAAATGTGGAAGCAACTCAACAAAAAATGAAGACTTTTTCTGGTGGCATGTACCGGGAGAAAGACAAAGAAAAATGCACACTAAAAGAGAAATGAAAGAAGGAAGAACAGAGAGAGAGGAAGAGAGAAAGAATTCATTTCATCCCAAAATAATTGCAGAGGAATCACAAGACCCTATACATCAATATGGTGTATCCAAGGATATTGAGAAGGAAAGTGATGGGTTCAGGATGCCAGGGTGTGGAAAAGGCCAGCTAGCCTGACAGCACAGTACCAAAAGTCCCCTTTTTATCCTATATTCTTTATCTAGCCCAGTGTTTAAAAGGCTCAAAAAATCAGGCCTCTTAGAATTCTGAAAAACTGAGAAGCCACTCTAGATGTCCTAGAAGAAAGATAAATAAAAGGGCTGCCAGAGGTCATGATGGGACTTCAGCTCCTTCTCCTCTGTCTAGTATAAAGGGTACTACTTCTTCCATGGCTGCAGAAGAGCAAGTCTGGTAAAAGCCTCAGGGATGAAATGAAAGGAAAGGTGAGAAGAAGATGGTTAGAAAGTTCAGAAGGTGATCTGGGATAACTGGCCCATATTTCCCAGGCTTCACTACCTTAATCAGTGAAATTCTGGGATTAGAGAGCCTACCCTCACTCTGCAGATTATCTGAACTTTAATGTTTTCACATCTTAGAAGATGACTTGGTTTCCGTTACAAAGTATCCAGTGTTTTTTATATATCCATCTCCCACATTCTCAACTACACAAGGTGAGGTTGTGGTGATAGTTCCATGTTTATGCATTCGGAAGAGAACCACAGCTTTTTCAGGAGCTAAGAAAGAATACCATAGAGGAAACACTATTTACAAATAATTAAAATGCACACATGCATGTGCCCACACACACACAGAACAGACGCAGAGAACAGACTCAGCCCTCTTAGAAGCATGTCAATGGAGGCATGTCAACACTCAATGAACAGGACGGCCAAAAGCCAGGAAGGTGAACTCACCTTTGGAACTGGTAAGAGTCATTGTTTAGCTTTCCATTGTTCTTTGTTTTATTCTAAGGCTGCCTCTCCTATCACTTTCCCCTTGTCACAGTCTCTCATTGTCAGCCCTGAGACTGAAGAAAATTGTTCATTCCATGTAAGAGCAATACACTCCCCTCCTTTTGTCTTTTTCAGGAAATTAGTAGCTCATGTTCCACTAACTGGAGTGTTTTGCCTTATCTCATTCCTATAAGTGAAGTGGGAATTTCAATGCCATAACTTAGAATTATTCTGTCCAATTCACCCTAAATGGATTCTGTTCTCATTGCAACATTTATCTCTAGGCCTCGCTGAAGATAATATTCAGGCTTACATACAGGCACACAATTGTCCTCTCTTCAGCAATGAGTTCTTTAGAAATGTAATGAAATGTGACAGGTTTTTGAATTAGGCTCTAGAAACTGTTTCTTTTATGACCAAATGGATTTCTTGCCATTTTAGAAGCCAGTCTCTACACTGTTTTAAAATTTACTTTAAAGAAGGACCTGAGAAATTCTGGGATTTCTAAATAGACAATAATTGCTCATTGTTCCAGAACCATCTTACAGGCATTCATTACTTTTTCTGATATTTATTTGAAACTTGAGGCTTAAAAATAATATCTAGTCGTCAGATGGAAGCTTCAATGTACTCTTTCATTATGTAAGTACTAAGGATGATACAAACCAAAAATGCAGGCTAAGGTCATGGCTTTTTACAGTGTACAATTGAGATTCAAGAGAAAATTTATAGCACTAAAAACTGGGTGACATTCTTCCATGATGCACTAGTCCACCCAGTTGAATTTTTCATGACTGGCATCTGTTTTGAGTGGTTGGAATTTGTGCTATGTTAATGGTTAAGTGTTTTACCATCTAGCTCAATTCCTTATTTCTAAAATAGGTCAAGCCTCAAAGAAGTTCAATGATTTTTCCCAGAGTCATATAGATATTAGATAGCCAAGACTAGGTCTGGTCATTTGAATTCTACTTCAATATCCTTTTCATTAACATATAATCATCCAATTATGTGCAACTGTGACCTATGTTCTATTAAGACCCCACTGTTACAATAATGAAAGAAGGGTCTTGCAAATCAATATCATAGCTCAATTATTCCACAGCACTGAACATACCCTAAAAACACATAGACTGTTATAGCTTATAGTAAACACAAATATCTTTTCTCTGACCATAGCATGATAGAAACTAAGCTCAGAAGGATTTATCAAGGAACAAAAGAAGGAAAATGAAATTTACTAGGTTCTCTGGATTTAGTCCTGATTGTCACTGATAATTCTGTGACTGTGCATGTCCTTAGTTTTCACATATAAAACTGGGCAAGTCTAAAAGATAGGTGCTTCAGTGAGATTCTCAGGTGAGTGGTTGAATTAGGTGACAATTAAGGTCTCTTTCAACACTGAGATTCTATTATTCCCTGATCTGTATGCCAAGAAATTAATTTAAGAGGTCTTCCTCACTGACCCTATCAAGGAGCCCTACCTCCAGCACAGACGGTCACAGTGAATTCCACCCACAAAGCAGCTCTGGTATGAAGAAAACCAACTCACAATTTCTAACAAACCATTGTAGCAAAGACTGCTTGCCTTCCACCAATATTTATGTGCCCCTTCTTTTTTACTATTAATAATAGAATTCCCCAGCCAAATTGTCACTAGGTTCAAAGCTTTCCAACTTTAGATGGCAATTCCTAGCCTCCCCTTGCAACTAGGTGTGGTTTTGTGACTAAGTTCTGACTAACAACCTGTGAGCCAGAAATGATGCGTTAAGGGTTCTTGTAGATTTTGCCCTTAACTAGAAGAGATGTGCCCTTCACTTCCTCTTTTCCCCTTCTCACCAGCTAGAGAAGAGTTGCTATAGCCAATTTGGACACAGCGATGAAACTGTGTTAAATATAACAGAGTTAATATACCAGCCCTGCATTGCCTATTCTGGACAGGCACATGAGAGAGAAATAAGCTTATTTTGTTTAAGCCACTGCATCGTGAGTCTCTATTTTAACAGCTTAGATGTTTTGCCCAATGACACAGTTATAGTGAATTCTGCCACGGAATACAAATGAGGACTCCAAGCAGAATGCTTCAGTCTTAGATTCTGTTCAGTATTACCTAGCCCACAGCATTCCAGTTCCATTTACACAGAAATAGTTTTAATCATAAACTAAGACATCTCAAGTTTCA
The DNA here is from genome assembly GCF_037993035.2 of Macaca fascicularis. Taxonomy (NCBI): domain Eukaryota; kingdom Metazoa; phylum Chordata; class Mammalia; order Primates; family Cercopithecidae; genus Macaca; species Macaca fascicularis. The sequence goes on from NC_088385.1 coordinate 96,089,692, forward strand.
TAATTTATAGGAAGATTTGCTGATTCCTAGGGCCAATGACAATTTAACCCAATATATGCTTTAAAATAATTAATGGTAGAATGAATCTTTAGAGTTCACATATTGTAGTCAAACATTACTTTTCAAAAATTCCAATGTCAATAAATAGTCCTTCACTACAGAAACACAGTGCTTTAAATAAAAACATTAGGGTCACTGGAAACAAAGTTATCAGTGTTGGGTTGCGATAGCTACCAGGTTATCTTTATAAAAGTGTTTCCTCAAATGGAAGAGATTTGTGAATCCTGAAATCCCAGGAATGCGAGGACCAGATACTGCTAAGTTTTCTGCCAGCATACAAGCAGAATTACCCACAAAAGTTTCACCTACTGGTCAGTTCAATGCCACATCTCTCCTTCAATGCTGGCCCAATTCAGAAATCATTACGTCAGTATTGTTAAATCAAGTTTTGTCTAAATCTGCCTCCGTTCGTATTTTAAGTTTGCCCTCAAGTTTTTTCTGTATGTCATAAACTATAACCTAAATGGAGCTCTATACAGACTGTAGTATACTCTTGTACCAATAACCGAGTTTTGGCCAATCAAAAGTGGCCAACAGTCCAAACTGTGTTCAAATAAGACAAACTTCCAGCTGTAACCAAAATGGCTGTTTCTGTGCCTCACTTCCATTTTCTGTATGTCACTTTCCTTTTTCTGTCCATAAATCTTCTTCCACCACGTGGCTGCACCGGAGTCTCTGAGACCACTCTGGCTCGGGAGCCTGCCCAATTTGCGAATCATTCTTTGCCCAATTAAAGTCTTTTAAATTTAATTTGGCTAAAGTTTTTTTTTAACAATATGTAAAGCCAAGACCTGATATTCTAAAACACCTAGCTTAACAATAAAGAATGAGCCAAATTTGTGTGGTATATTTCTACACCTTGGAACACTACTCAACAAAAAAAAGGAATGAAAAAATGGCATCTGCAGCAACCTGGATGGAATTAGAGACTATTATTCTAAGTGAAGTAACTCAGAAATGGAAAACCAAACATCAGATGTTCTCAATCATAAGTGGGAGCTAAGCTACCAGAATGCAAAGGCATAAGAATGATACAATGGACTTTGGGGACTGGGAAGAAAGGGTGGGAGGGGGGTGAGGGATAAAAGGCTACAAACTGAGTACAGTGTATACTGCTCGGGTGATGGGTGCACCAAAATCTCAGAAATCACCACTAAAGAACTCATTTGCAAGTAACTAAACACCACCTGTTCCCCAAAAACCTACTGAAATTTTTTTAAAGTTTTTTTAAAAAGAATGAGCCACAGTTTGGTAATGATCATTGTGGCAGATGCTGAGGACTGGTTCATTTAACAACCATTTCAATCTCCTAGCATACCCTCCTGCTATGAGATACAAGCTGGAAAGCTAAATCTCACATTCTCCAGAGGGTTCTGCAGGAAACCTAGGTTCTTCTAAGCCCACTCACATTCTGCAAGCTACCTGATACCTTATATTCAATCTCTTTCTGTTTACATTGGCTGACCTAGATTCTATCACTGCAACTAAGAATTCTGACTGACAGAGTCGTATTTTGATTCTCTGCTTCTTTAAGGATTAAAGACATGGGGAGGCTCATAAAACATATTTTTATGGCTGTCTTCTTATCATTGGCACTTTTAACATTATTTTGTTTAGAGAAAGAGAAGGAAGCACCACACAGAAGGCTAGGTCTTGGGAGCTGTGAGTGCTAATCAGAAGTGCTAAATAGCTACCTTCTTATTCCAGACTGACTCACTAGCCATCTGCGCAGACACAGTCATTTTTACACTGGTCTCCATGTGGCAGCCAATACTGGGTGACTACACAGGGCAATAGGGTTCTTGGATGGGGACACATTTGATAATTTACTATACTTTTTTAGAAGGTAAAGCAGTCAGCAATAGGAGATGCAGCCATTAGAAACCCTGTCAATAGACAGATTGTTAGGCCTGCTTCACGTAGGTTTTTCATTCTCAAAGTGTGATCCCCAACCAGCAGCATCAGCATCACCAAGAAATTTCTTAGAAAGACAAATTCTCACAGACTAACACACTCCCCAGGCTTACTGAATCTGAAACTCTGAGGGTTGAGCCAAAGAATCTGTGTTTTAGCAAAGCATCCAGGTGACTCTGACGCATGCTCAAGGGTGAGGACCACTGGTGTACGTCATGCAGTCCTATTTGAGGTTAAGTGAAATTTAAGAAAGGTAGTAGTTGGTCAGGAAAGTCAAAAGGCAGTTGAATAAACAAGACTTTGATTTAAAAGGAAGCCCACTTTAGAAACAAACTACAATTTAATCCTTTTCATATATAAAATGGAAAACGCTTTAGTAGAAAGAGCATTGTGCTGGGAATCTAAACGATTGGATTTAAAATTCGGAATTGTAACTAATAAGCAACTTTGAATGAATCACTTAAATTTTCTGGGCTTCTGTTTTCTCCTTTGTAAAATAAAGAAGAAGATGAAATGTTCTCCAACACTCACAAATGCTATTTTCTATCATTGCTTCCTAGGTACCATGCCCTTTCTGGTATAAACCTGATGATAGAATTTTTCCAGCATTCTATTTCTCTACTTAGGAGCCATTCTTGAAGGAAAATTACTAAAAGATATTATAGTTCTTCATTCCAAATCAGTAGTCCAGTAGAATATTCCAGTTTAATTCAGATCTGGTGAAATGCACTGGATATCTGAGAGGTCCAATGTAACATTTAAAACACAATGGGGGTTACCAATACCCTGGAAATACATCCCAATTACATATGAGTCCCTTGTGTTATTGATTATTTTGATTGCACATGAGACGTGAATGTTAAGGACTAAATTTGAAAACATCAAGATTCCGTGTGTGTGTGTGTGTGTGTGTGTGTGTATTAAATATTTTAATCTCCTTCCAATATTTAAGAATTGAGATTCATTGGTATTTAGCCAAGACTGAGGCAAGTACTCATTATCCTTGGGAAAGCCATAAATTATGCTCCTGAACAATGCAGAAACATTCTAACACTGACAGGAGATTGTGTCCCTTCAGTGAGTCTGGGAATTTTAGAGGAAAAAGAAAAAAGGAAAAAAAGAGTCATCATTTGTATAATTGGAGTTTGTGAAAAATGGAGGAGAGGAGAGCTTGGCCTACCTAGATAGCAGCAGAGGCCAAAAGCAAATCAGTTAAACAGTTTGCTGAAGATGGAAATTCACAATTTACAACTAAACACATTGCAAAACTCTATAATAATAAATTAATAAGATAGCTAAAGAAACGTACAGCAAAAATAAGTGTCCCTTAAGGCTAAGACCATATCTTTCTTCCCACTCATTTTTGGCAGATAGTAACTACTTAGTAAATATCTGGGAATAAAGGTTGAACATGAGAATATTTTAACTCTTTGAATATAATCACAAGAAATACAATATTTTAGCTGTGTGTTTCAAGCAGGTGTCAGTTGCTTTACTTTTAATGAGCCTAAAATATAGCATTTCTTTGAAATGTTTGTAATGCCAGTGGAGTGGGCATGAAAGTTTTATTATGCAAGTTTCAGTATGTTCAACCTTATAAAATTATAAATATTCACTGCTTTGAGTCTATAAAAATGGCAAATTCGAATGGTTCAATCAGATATCTTCTTTGGTCTAGGAGACATCATCTACATTTAAGAACTGATTAGCACTCTCTGTAAACACTGAGTAACAAAAAGATAATCCTGGCACTAAAAGGGATGGAATCACTAGATGCTATCGAGACCCTTTCTAAAACATGTTTTAAGCCAGTTTTCTCCAGAGGTCATTTCAGGGCATAGAAAATAAATAAATTAAACATAGCACTGTTAAGGAGCTATTAGAAGCAACAATCAGCAAAGAGTTTTACAAGTAGGTTTTAAAATTAAATAGTGCTTATGGTTGCACAATTCTGTGTACATACTAAAAACCACTAATTATACACTTGGAAAAGTGAATTTTATAATATATCTATTATATCTCCATAAAGATTAAAAAATAGAAGGGGCTAGAGGTACAGAAAATGGAAATACAAATGCACTCTCTGGACCATTCTGCAGCTCCAAGGAGGAGGAAGAGCACATTACTGCCAAACCCCAGACATCTGCCTGGTTGCTAGCCAACCTTCACAGCATCATCTCTGCGAAGATTGCATGTCACAGCTCACACCCTTGCCAAGTCATAAGCGTAAAAATACATGCAGTATTAATAGCCTCTGGTATTTCCAGCACGATGCTTGAATTCTGGAAAGGGATCCCCTGAACATTCCTAAATTGAACCATGGTAAGAACTGTCATCTTGCAAAATGCCATTTGAATCTTTGTGGGATCTTTTCTCAAATCTCACTTGTCCAGTCAAGCTCATATGGCTGGTTCTAGGACAGAATAGATGTAACTATAAGCAGCACACTTAACTGGGGCTGTGGGAGAGGGAAGTTATGAATTTCAGAGGAAGGCCAAAAAGCTCAGCAAAACGTGCATATGCACAGATCCAGTGTTATATACAACATCAAGTGCCTAAAGGCCTTGAATCCCTTCCATGGACACCATATTAAGAATCCTTGATCTGTATTCTACACAACATGTCCCCACTGCACTCTATTAGAGTATTTTAGTAAAAGTTAACATTGAAAACTAGATACTAGGATTTTAGAGAGGCCCTAAAAGAGGCATCCTTTTCCTTTACCTTCACAAAGAGTGGCCTTTACTTTCTTGATTAGAATCTACACCTTCTAATGGAATGCAAATGGCACTGGGCAATGGGGGAAAGAATCCAGTAGACTGAAATTATACTTACTTTGCTTTCATTGCCATGGGCTCTCTCTTCCTTTAAACTTTTCTGCTTGCCATTATGTATAATATTATTCTATTCCCAACATTTCTTTGCCATTGCATTTTAAAATTTCATAGAAGCCCTATTTTTAATAGTAGCCATTTCAGTAGCAATTACAATCTGTTGCAAAAAAGAGTTCCGACGAAACCAAAAATTCAGCCATTTCCCACAATTTATATGACTTGATGCTGACCATCCTGAGGAGTCTCAAGACGTGGTTTTGAGTGTATTTCAAAAGTGTCTCTTTGGCCAGGCATGGTGGCTCATGCCTGTAATCCCAGTGTTTTGGGAGGCCAAGATGGGAGGATTGCTTGAGGCCAAGCGTTCAAGATCAGCCTGGTCAACATAGTGAGACCCCATCTCTTTAAAAAAAATTTTTTTTAATGAAAGAAAAAAAAGTGCCTCTTTTTTCCCCAAACGAATGGAATTAAAGGTGGCAAGAATTTATTAAGCACCTATGGTATCCTAAGAATTGTGTTTAAATGCCATGGAGAACACAAAGGAAAAATAACTTCTTCCTTTAGAGAACTCCACTACCAATTAAGAAAGTAAGACTGATTAATATAAGGCAATGAGAGAATAGAACAATTCACTAAGTACTTACATTCATGGATCATAAATTGAAAAAAGTCCTACAGATAAAGAAAAAATATTCTGGGTTCTACCATCTGACTTGTCTCTACTAAAAACAGGACTTTAACAATGGTGCACTGAAATAGCATAATTAGGGAGGGAAAAAAGACATATCAATAATCACCAATGAGCTTTTATTTTCTGGTATTCTGCACAGCTTCATGCTATACAATAGGCACCTAAAAACATTAAGAAGTCATAGCCCCTGTACATAAGTTGCTTACAACTCAAGTTTATAGTTCCCAAATGATAAGAAAGAAAAGGCTGCTTTCTATTTTTCCTTCTTGAAGAGGAAGTGTCGAAGGAGAAATCTGTTCTTGCAAGATTTTCAACCAGAAACAGAAACATTTCCATTAGAAATATAGCAAATAGGACTGTTCTCCTGAGATTTCTAACCTAATTAGTCAGAAGAAAACATTTTTCAGATATTCCTCTGCTCGTGTGTTTAGAGATGATAAAAAATCATTGAACATATTTTCTCCTCTACTATCTCTGGAACACAGGCTGTATGACTTGAGGTAAAAGGAGGCCGGCAAAAACAAATTTGAAGGTCATTTAGAAAGACGACAGGTCTGGAATGAAAATAAAAAAGCTCTGAACAATTCTTGGAGAGTCCCAACCAATTCTCACTTAAGATATTAATGCTTAATGGTTTTTAATCCCTAAACCAAGTTGCAATAAGACTAAGTGGGTAGTGATGAAATGAATGAAGTTAGTTGAATCAAACAGGATTTTATTAGAGGAACTTTTCCTGTGATTGCAATCCAATCCAGGATCACAGTTAAGCACTGAAGTTACATGAAGCAAACACATGTTGAATCCAGTGCACATTTTGTTTATAGCTGCCAGCACTGAACTGCCTTTCAAACTGCCTGGCACACTTTACCATACTAAGCACTATATAGTCACATGCCATGAACAGTGGTCTTGGAGAGAGAGAGAGTGAGAGAAAGAGAGAGAGAGAGAGAGAGAGAGAGTTATTCCTTACTGCACCATATAACATGCACATAGAAAATTACATAAAATATACATGAACTTTTTGGCAATTATTCAAATAGTCCAATCCAGTCAAGAAATAGAATATTGTCAGTACTCCATAAACAGGCTCTGTGTTCCCCTCTCCTAGAGATAACCACTATCTTTACCTGTTCATCATTTTCTTGCTTTTCTTTGCAGTCCTACTACTAATGTATGCATTCTGGAACAATAGAGTCTGGTTTCACCTGTTTTTGAATTTCATAGAAACAGAATCATAATGTAGGCATTCTTTTGTGGCACGATTCCTTTGGTTAACTTTACATCTGTGACAATTTCCAATGATGTTGCCTGTAAGTGACTGTTCATTTACATTACTGTCTAGTATTTCAATTTATTTCTTTGTTATACGTATATCCAGGGCGATATATGACAGTTCTCTAGGATATATTGCTGGAATTGCTGGGTCATATTGTATGTATATCTTCAGTTTTCCTCAATAATGCTGAGCTTCCTTTCAATTTCACATCCAATTTGGTCAATGTGTCATCGTCATTTCCACTTAATTTTTCTAACTGCTAATAAGGTTGAGCACCTTATCCTACGCATACTGGCCTCTCCCACTTCTTAATTTAACAATCAACATTACCCTAACTTGGCTTCTGTGTATAGCACACGCCGATGCAGCAAGTAGCCTGACCATTTTCCAGTTGATTTGAAATGATTTCACCATTGTGATTATAAAACTCTCATATCAACTGTGCTTCAATTCATATCAGTCATTGAAACAGTCTGCAAAGGATGGAATGCTTTTTTGTTAAATCTACCGTTTGATGTTATAAACATGTTTAAATCCCAGCCTATACCTAGTCCTTAAGCTAATCATGGTGAAGTTGTACCAGGATAAAAGATGAAACATAAACTCTTTCCAGCACAAAAAGAAGTCTGTTTAGTACAGAAATTGAGGACCCAAGACCCATCAATGCAGGGCATTATGATAGTAGCTTATTGAATTGGTTTCTATTTTCTGAATGGAATTACAGACTTTGAAATTTAGGGTAACACTAGGATTCTCTCTTCTGACTGAAAGAGCCCTAGAATTTCAAAGTAAGAAAGATGTAATATGTTATTATGTTTCTTATAGAGGCATTCATTAACTATTTACCTCACGTGCCCCAAATGGTCAAGGGCAAGCTACACTCTCACTGATAAAGAACATTTTCTGAAAGAGCCTCTATGTTGCAGAAATGTGGCCTGCTCTGCATATCCTTGGGGTTACAGAGCAGAGAGCCTCCCTATGTTTTGCATTAATCCTTTAATCCTCTTAGATCCTTTGGTTTATTGTCCCAATCTACCTGTTTTCATTGTTTTTCTGTTACAAATCAAAAAGAAAATCTTCTCAGCAAATGCTCAGAAGTATTTTTATAAAACACAAAACACTAATTTTGGTTGGCATAAACTAAAATAAAACTTTGTCTTTATTTCTCAAATTCCATGAATATATATCCACCTTCCAGGTTTTTTTATCTTTTATAAAGAAAAGAAATTCCAACACCTATCCACAAATAAGTATACCTCTTTAAGTGCATAACTACAGAAGATACAGACTTCAAAATGCATAATTGTGCAAACAGCCAAGAAACCATTCAAAGGCATACATCTTCCTGGGCTTTTTGTTTATTTTGCTTTTTGTTGTTGTTGTTCTTTTCAGAGTGAATGCCAAATTTACAGAGCACTAAATTCAGAATATGAAGGAAAAATAACTTACATGAAATGTGATATAAAAATAGCTAACCAACTGCCACTCAGGAAAATAAAACCAATTATTTAGCTAAATTGAATATTTGCTCAGAACAGTTGCTTTATCTGGATGTTGCCTTAATCTCTTCAAGTAGGATATTAGGAAGGTACAATTGTCTCCATTGGTTACACATTTGCATTTTATCAGAGGTATCTGCATGGGGAAATTTTCCAAAATGGGTAACTACTTCTAGATTTCTGGCACACATTTTTGACAAGGAAAATGTTTTTCAACTTTATATCACGATATATTTTGATATTCTCTTTCTATTGAAATCCACTTCACATTTACATGAGATGTTACATTCAATATAATAACCGTAGTGCCTAGCAGTGTTAAGTACTTAGTAAACACTCAAATTCTTGTTGAATGAATAAATGAAACATTTTTGTGACCTACGATTGACTTCATTTTAAAGGTTTAATTCATATAAATAGGATGTACCCATAGTTTTTAAATAAAGGCGCATAAAAATCTCCAGTTTAGTCAGTTTAAAGTTTTAAGCTAAAATTAGTCTAAAAGTAGAGTAAGGGAACTCCTGTCTCTCTAATAACCAGCATTAACTTCAACAACCCAATCAATAAATTATAAATTATCAAAATAAAATTGAAGCCTTTCTTATTTGTTTGAGGACAGAAAGAAAGAAAAAGAGAAATGAAAAGAAGGAAGGAAGGGAGGGAGGGAGGGAGGGAGGGAGACAGGGCATTTTTATAATAACATTAAGGGAAAGACAAGTTTAGCACCCCTTCTCCAAATACAGCATGGTATGCCAGAAAAAATCATAGATGTTAGCTCCACTCATATTCAGGCAACAAATACTATTAAGAACCTATGTCAGGTACTGTCTCGAAAATAAACAAACAAACAAAAAAATGTTTAATGAATAAAACACAGCCCTTATCAGATAATCTTACAGTTGCTTGGTGGTGCTCTATTCAACCCTGTATTCAAATCTCATTTTTACCATTTATACGACTTTGTACAAATTACTTAATCTCCCAAAGCTTTGATTCTCTCACCTGTAAAAATCAGAAAAGTTTTAATTTATTTCTCAGTAGGTTGCTAGAAAGATGAAATGTGGCAGTGTACTCTACGTACACGTATATGGTGTATCAATAGTAGGTCCTAAAATAGATGAAGTCCTCTCATCTGCTGCTCTTTCACCTGCAAACAACCAGTTATCCCCAGTAAGACATGAAAAAGGAAAAGATATTCACATATTTATGATATAATGTATTATTTAGAGATCCTTTTAAATCGAGGAGCAAGTATCATAATCCACATTTTCTGGATAGTGGAACTGAATTTATAATACCAAATATATTAACTGTATGTTCATGTTTTTCTTTCTATTTTTCATTTACTAAACTACCTATAATGACTTCTCTCTCATTAAATGTGACCATGGGAGTGAAACGAACATGTCCACAGAGTCCTCTGAGTATAAAATACAAAGGTTAAGAGAAAGAGGATCGAGAACTGAAATAAAAATGAGAGGGAGAGACCAAAAACAAACAAAAAAATACCTATTAATACCTCATATCAACCATGTATTATTTAAATAACAGTACAAAATAATTTAGTTAACCTAAAAAACAGTGGAATCAATAAGAAAGTCAATATTTTCTTTTCTTTTTCTTTTTCTTTCTTTTTCTTTTTTTTGCAATGGAGTCTTGCTCTGTCACCCAGGCTATAGTGCAGTGGCATGATCTTGGCTCACTGCAACCTCTGCCTCCCGGGTTCAAGTGATTCTCCTGCCTCAGTCTCCCAAGTAGCTGGGATTACAGGTGCCCGCCACCACGCCTAGCTAATTTTTGTATTTTTAGTAGAGACGGGGTTTCACCACGTTGGCCAGGCTGGTCTCGAACTCCTGACATCAAGTGATCTGCCCACCTCGTCCTCCCAAAGTGTTGGGATTACAGGCATGAGCCACCATGCCTGGCGGAAGGTCAATATTTTCTAATTTATTTCTTATTTTAGTTGGCCTGACTCATTTGATACTACTTTTATTGATTTTACTATTAATTTGATGCAAAAGTTTGAGAAAACAAGTTCATCTCTTCAGCTTGACGTGGTCAAAGAAAAAAATCCAGAAGGGGAGGGAATGGCAAAGTGTATTGACAAGTGACACAATAACAAATTGGAGAACATATTTGCCAAATGTAGAAAATACTAAGATTAATATTCAAAATATATAAAGAACTAAAGAAGTAAAAGGAAAACAACCCAAACAAAACAAAAAAGACAGAAGACTTAGGCAATTCACAGCAGGACTCTATATGATCAAAATATTAAAATCTCTCACTAATAATTAAAGAAATACAATTCAAAACATTAAGAGAAATTTATTTCTATCAGATTAATTATATTTACTTTTGCTAAGGGTGTTTGTAAATAAAAATTTTCTTACAATGTATTTGGAAATGTAAATTCATATAAAATGTATGGAGGCTAACTTGACAATGCCTATAAATAATTAAAATGTATATGCTCTTTGTCCAAGAAATTCCACTTCTGGGAATTTATCCTATGGTAATAAATATGAAAATCTATGAACAACAGTTTCTTATATCATTTTTTATATTAATGAAAAGTTGGAAACAGTCTAAATGTCCTTAGATAGGGAAACAGTTGAAAAAATTACAATTAAGCTATAAAATGGAATATACTGTGATATGGCTTAGCTCTGTGTCCCCACCCAAATCTCATCTTGTAGCTCCCATAATTCCCATGTGTTCTGGGAGGGACCCACTGTGAGATGATTAAATCATGGGGGCGAGTCTTTCCCATGCTGTTCTTATGATAGTGAATGGTTCTCACAAGATCTGATTCTTTTAAAAACAAGAGTTTCTCTGCGCAAGCTCTCTCTTTGCCTGCTGCCATCCATGTAAGATGTGACTTGCTCCTCCTTGCCTTCCACCATGATTGTGAGGACTCCCCAGACATGTGGAATTGTAAGTCCAATTAAACCTCTTTCTTTTGTAAATTGCCCAGTCTCGGTATCTCTCTATCAGTAGCATGAAAATGGACTAATACACACTGTGACAAGAGTATTTCTCAAAATTATATGCATACATGTGTAGGACATGAAAACATGTCCCAAAATATATTGTGAACAAAAATTAAACTGTAGAACAAAATGTATGATGTATTCCAATTACTGCAAAAACATTAGTTACATACGTGTGTTTATGCTTTTGTCATGTGTCTAGAAAGAAGGGCTAGAAGATATCAACCAATCTACTAATACTGATCTGCTAAAAGGAGAAATTGATTAAGAGCATTGAGGGAGAGGAGGGCATACTCTAGGTAACACTGCTGGAGAAGACAGAATTATCTTGAGTCAACCCTGTTTGCAGATGACATGATTGTACTTTTAGAATACCCCATCATCTCAGCCCAAAATCTTCTTAAGCTGATAAGCAACTTCAGCAAAGTTTCAGGATAAAAAAATCAATGTGCAAAAATCACAAGCATTCTTATACACCAATAACAGACAAACAGAGAGCCAAATCATGAGTGAACTCTGATTCACAATTACTACAAAGAGAAAAAAATGCCTAGGAATACAACTTACAAGAGATGTGAAGGACCTCTTCAAAGAGAACTACAAACCGCTGCTCAATGAAATAAAAGAAGACACAAACAAATGGAAGAAAATTCCATGCTCATGGATATGAAGAATTAATATCATGAAAATGGCCATTCCGCCCAAGGTAATTTATGGATTCAATGCCAACCCCATCAAGCTACCAATGACTTTCTTCACGGAATTGGAAAAAACTACTTTAAAGTTCATATGGAACCAAAAAAGAGCCTGCATTGCCAAGACAATACTAAACAAAAAGAACAAAGCTGGAGGCATCCTGCTACCAGACTTCAAACTATACTACAAGGCTACAGTGACCAAAACAGCACAGTACTGGTACCAAAACAGAAAGATAGACCAATGGAGCAGAATAGAGTCCTCAGAAATAGCACTACACATCTACAACCATTTGATCTTTGACAAACCTGACAAAAACAAGAAATGGGGAAAGGATTCCCTGTTTAATAAATGGTGCTGGGAAAACTGGCTAGCCATATGTAGAAAGTTGAAACTGGATCCCTTCCTTACACCTTATACAAAAAATAATTCAAGATATGTTAAAGACTTTAGTGTATATAACCATAAAAATCCTAGAAGAAAACCTAGGCAATACCACTCAGGACATAGGTATGGGCAAGGACTTCATGTCTAAAACACCAAAAGCAATGGCAACAAAAGCCAAAATAGACAAATGGACCTAATTAAACTAAAGAGCTTCTGACCAGCAAAAGAAACTACCATCAGAGTGAACAGGCAACCCACAGAATGGGAGAAAACTTTTGCAATCTACCCATCTGACAAAGGGCTAATATCCAGAATCTACAAAGAACTTAAACAAATCTACAAGAAAAAAAAAAAGAACCCCATCAAAAAGTGGGCAAATGATATGAAGAGACACTTTTTAAAAGAAGACATTTATGCAGCTAGCAGACACATGAAAAAATGCTTATCATCACTAGTCATCAGAGAAATGCAAATCAAAACCACAATGAGATACCATCTCACACCAGTTAGAATGGTGATTATTAAAAAGTCAGGAAACAACAGATGCTGCAGAGGACATGCAGAAATAGAAACACTTTTACACTATTGGTGGGAGTATAAACTAGTTCAACCATTGTGGAAGACAGTGTGGTGATTCCTCAAAGATCTAGAACTAGAAATACCATTTGTCCCAGCAATTCCATTACTGGGTATATACCCAAAGGACTATAAATCATGCTACTATAAAGACACATGCACATGTATGTTTATTGTGGCACTTTTCACAATAGCAAAATCTTGGAACCAACCCAAACATCCATCGATGATAGACTGGATTAAGAAAATGTGGCACATATATACCATGGAATATTATGCAGCCATAAAAAAGGATGGGTTCATGTCCTTTACAGGGACATGGATGAAGCTGGAAACCATCATTCTGAGCAAACTATCACAAGGACAGAAAACCAAACACCACAAATTCTCACTCACAGGTGGGAATCGAACAATGAGAACACTTGGACACAGGGTGGGGAACATCACACATGGGGGCCTCTCGTGGGGTGGGGAGCAGGGGGAGGGATAGCATTAGGAGAAATATCTAATGTAAATGAAGAGTTAATGGGTGCAGCAAACCAACATGGCGCATGTATACCTATGTAACAAACCTGCATGTTGTGCACATGTACCCTAGAAATTAAAGTATAAATTAAAAAAAGAAAAAGAAAGAAAAAATACAGGTTTTTATAATGTTGCACTTTTACACTAACTTTACTATGAGAAACAACAGTTCAACCTTGATCATAGATGGCAACTCACGCCCCACATCAAGGAGAAATTAGAGAACTGTTTGAAAGAGTATATAGGTGTTTTATCACACTTAGCAGATAATGTGTTTTTTACAAATTGAAAGTTTGTGGCAAGCAAGTCTATTGGTGCCATTTTTCCAACAGAGTGTGCTTACTTTGTGTCTCTGTGTCACATTTTGATAATTCTTGCAATATTTCAAACTTTTTCATTATTACTACATCTTCTATTGTCATCTGTAATCACTGATCTTTGATGTCACTATAGTAATTGTTTTGGGTACCACAAACCATGCCCACGTAAGATGGCAAACTTATTCAATAAATTTTGTGTGACATCACTAATCATTGGGGAAATGCAAATTAAAACCACAGTAAGATTCCACCTTACTCCCGCAAGAATGGCCATTATTCAGAGGTCAAAAAACAATAGATGTTGGCATGAGTGTGGTAAAAAGGGAGGGCTTATATACTGCTAGTGGGAATGTAAATTAGCAAAAACTTTATGGAAAACAGTATGGAAATTTCTTAAACAACTAAAAGTAGATCTACCAATTGATCCAGCAACCCCCCTACTGGATATCTATCCAAAGGAAAATAACTCATTGTATCAAAAAGACACCTGCATGCATATGTTTATTGCAGCAGGATATGGTTTGGCTCTGTGTCACCACCCAAATCTCATCTTGCAGCTCCCATCATTCCCATGTGTTGTGGGAGGGACCTGGTAGAAGATGACTGAATTGTGGGGGCAGGTCTTCCCTGTGCTGTTCTTGTGATAGTGAATGGGTCTCAAGAGATCTGACAATTTTAAAACACGGGAGTTGCCCTGCACAAGCTCTCTCTTTGCCTGCTGCCATCCATGTAAAACATGACTTGCTCCTCCTTGCCTTGCTTGTGAGGTCTCCCCAGTCCTGTGGAACTAAGTCCAATTAAACCTCTTTCTTTTGTAAATTGCCCAGTCTCAGATATATGTTTATCAGCAGCATGAAAACAAACTAATACATAGCACAATTAACAATTGCAAAGATACAAAGCCAACCTAAGTGCCCATTAACCAGTAAGTGGATAAAGAAAATGTGGCATATATACACGATGGAATACTACTCAGACATAAAAAATAATGACATAATGTCTTTTGCAGCAACTTGTATGGAGCTGGAGGCCATTATTCTAAGTGAAGTAACTCAGGAATGCAAAACCAAATACCATATATTCTCAAGTGGGAGCTAAGCTACACATATACAAAGGCATACAAAGTGACATAATAGACTATGAAGACTCAAGAAATGGGGAGGGTGGAAGGCCAATGAGGGATAAAAAACTACATATTTAATACAACATACACTACCCAGGTGATGGATGCACAAAATCTCAGACTTCACCACTATGTAATCCATCCACGTAACCAAAAAACACTTGCACTCCAAAAGCTATTGAAATAAAAGAAAATGAAAATGAAAAAATAAATAAAAATGAAACAAAATAAAATAAATGTTTTGTGTGTTCTGACTGCTCCACTAACTGGCTATTCCCACATTACTCGCCCTCTTCTCAGGCCTCCCTATTTCCTGACACACAACAACATGGAAATTAGGCCAATTAGCAACCCAACAATAGCTTCCAAGAGTTCAGGTGAGGGGCAAATTTGCACATCTCTACTTTAGATCAAAAACTAAAGATGATTAAGCTTAGTTAGGAAGCCATGTCAAAAGCTGAGATAGGCCCAAAGCTAGGCCTCTTACACAAATGGTTAGCCAAGCTGTGAAAGTAAAGAAAAAGGTTTGGAAGAAAAGTAAAAGTGCTACTCTAGTGAATAGCCAAAGATTTAAAAAAAAAAAAAAAAAAAAAGACAGAGAGAGAACCAGCCTTATTGCTGATATGGAGAAAGTTTTACTGGCCTCGATAGGTCAAACCAGCTACAACATTCCCTTAAGCTAAATCTAACCTGGAGCAAGTCTCCAACACTCTTCAGGTTCTATGAAGGTTGAGAGAGGTGAGAAAGTTGCAGAAGAAAAGTTTGAAGCTAGCAGAGATTGATTCATGAGGTTTAAGGAGAAAAAGCCATGTCCATACCATAAAAGTGCAAGGTGAAGTGGCAAGCATTGATGTAGAAGCTGCAGCAAGTTATCCAGAACTAGCTAAAATAATTGATGAAGGTAGCAATACTAAATAATAGATTTTTAATGTAGATAAAATAATCTTCTACTGGAAGGATATGCCATCTATGACTTTCATAGCTAGAGAGAAGTCGATGCCTGACTGCAAAGCTTTAATGATCAGGCTGACTCTCTTGTTAGGGGATATTGCAGCTGGTGACTTCAAGTTGAAGCCAATCCTCATTACTATTCTGAAAATCCTGGGGCCCTTCAGAATTATGCTAAATCAACTCTGCCTGTGCTCTGTAAATGGAACAACAAAGCCTGAATGAAAGCACGTCTGTTTACAGCATGGTTTACTGAATATTTTAAGGCCACTGTTGACACCTCCTGCTCACAAGAAAATGATTTCTTTAAAAATACGACTGCTCATTGACAATGCACCTAGCACCCAAGAGCTCTGATGGAGACATATAAGAAGATTAATGTTGTTTTCATGCCTGCTAACACAACATCCATTTTGTAGCTCAGGGGTCAAGGAGTAGTTTCATCTTTCAAGTCTTATGATTTAAGAAATACATTTCATAAGGCTATAGTTGCCATAGATAATGATACCTCAGGGGTTGTATTAGTCCATTCTCACACTACTAATGATGCAGGATTTTTCTTCTTGGTCACTTTGCAAGCCAGGGACTTCTGGCCAGAAATGTCCTGCCTGGGCCCCATTCAGCCATGCCCCAGCTTGCCTGTGTTATAGCTTGTACCCAAGTTCAGTGGTTTCCGAGTTCATATATCACATCCAAGAAGAAGGAGGATGCTTGAAATTGAAAGGTGAGGAGGATGGAGAATAATTTTGTTGAGTGATGAAACAGCTCTGAGCAGAGAGGGGATGTGGAGGTGGTCTTCCTACCCAAAGGCAGGAAAGTCCCCCATGTGGCTGGGTCCGATGCCTTTTATGGACTCAGAATAGCAAGTGCATACTGATTGGTTTGTGAACACACAAAATAAGGTTAAAGCAAAGACACCACTCAAAGATGGGCATGCCAGTGTAGAAAGCCAATTAGGAAAGGGTAGGTGCATTTAAAATAGGTGAAAGGTGAGGATCAATTGGACGAAAGAGTGCCAAACGGGAAGACAAGTTCTCAATGTGGGTCCAAGGACTTAACTTATAGCTTGACTATCAGGCTTCAAACTGTCTTTGGGTTGGAGGAAGTAACTATAGATGTGGTGGAATAGCAAGAGAGCTAGAATTAGAAGTGGAGCTTGAAGATGTGAGTGAACTGTCGCAATCTCATGATAAAACTTGAAAGGATGACAGGTTGCTTACAATGGATGAGCAAAGACAGTGGTGTCTTGAAATGGAATCTTCTTTTGGTCAAGAAGTGGTAGACATTGTTGAAAATGACAACAAAGAATTTGGAATATTCCATAAATGTAGTTGACAAACAGCAGCAGAGTTTGAGAGGATTGACTCCAATTTGAAAACAAGTTATATTGTGGGTAAAATGCTATCAAACATCAGAGCATTCTACAGAGAAATTTTTCATGAAGGAAGAGTCAGTCCATGTGGCAAACTGTATTGTCTTTTTTTAAGAAATTGCCACAGCCGCCCCAATATTTAGCAACCGCCACCCTTATCAGCCAGCAGCTATCAACACTGAGGCAATACACTACACCAGCAAAAAGATTACAATGAGCTGAAGGCCGGGATGATTGTTAGCACTTTCAGCAATAAAATGTTTTAAATTGAGGTATATACATTGCTTTTTAGATATAATGCTATTGTACATTTAACAGACTATAGTGTAAACATAACTTTTAAGTGCAGTTCAACTTCAATGTGAAGCCAATGCTCATTACCATTCTGAAAATCCTAGAGCCCTTAAAAATGATGCTAAATCTACTTTGTATGTGCTCTATAAATAAAAAATAACAAAGCCTGATGACAGCGCATCTGTTTACTGTATGGTTTACTGAATATTTTAAGCCCACTGTTGACAACAAAAAATTCATGTGACTCAATTTATTGTGGTGGTCTAGCACAGAACCTGCGGTACTTCCTAAGCATGCCTGTAGTTCACGGCCATTAGAAATGGAATGTGAGTGCCACTACTCAACTCCAGCCTCTTGAGGTCACACAGAAACTGCAGGCCCAGTTACACAAAATCTCTTCATTTTGCAAGAGAAGCCAGAAGCTTAGATTTTGGCTTTGGTGTTGAGGATAAATTTAAAAATTTCTAAACACTCTGTAGAGGCAGACAAAACATCCGATAGCCAGACAGGACCTGTGCACTCTGGCTTGGACCTCCCCTCAACATTTACCTTAAAATAATTTTGTGTGTGTTTATGTTGGAGGGGGGGTGAACAAATCAATCACATAATATTATATAGAGAGAAGAAATAAAAAGGAGAAGAATGTCAACATTAGTTCTACTAAAATTTGAGTTCACATGCTTTCTTCTTTCATCCTCTAATTATAAATTAGTTGCAATCATTTAGAATTCTTATAGTAACTTCACCTCTTTATGAAATCTATCATGGTGAATTTTATAAATGTATTACATGATATCTAAGATAATTTTGGTGGGCTTAAACTTCTCAAAACCACCAGAAGAAGATTTTTAAGAAATCACTTCCATATATTCAAATTCTGGTGTCAAGCTTACTTGCTTACTTGGTAGAAGGGATTCTTTTATGAACTCAAGTAAAATGCCCATCGGACTGACTCTTTGTGGCTAACCTGGGGAATTTGCTTATTTCCTGTCTCCTAGCCTACACTGTGTTGTGTAGGAGTTATCAAAATCTCACCTTTGCCAAGGTTTCACTCCTAGCCCTCTAGGAAAATTAAGAAAAACCTTAATTAATTTCTGATTGAAAAGGGGCATGTTTACAATTCTTCTTTATATAAACTTTTTATATATTTAAATAAAACCTGGCACTCAATTTATCCTTTCTAAATTTAAGTTGGTCCAACAGACCCAAACCTGACAACAGAAAGAACAACTCTAAAAAGGATAGCTATTCTTCATCACTGGCCAACTGTTTAAATACATACAAAGTATCTTGGATCAGTCACTTATAATGGTATTTAATAACTAGATTTTCTGACAGCCCTCAAAGAATACAAAGTTTTATTTTCTTAATAATGATACCATGTCTGTACAATGGTGAAACAGGAAGGGTTTCAGTGACTCAGTTTTGTAAAACACAGGAAAACAAAAGACCAGTGGGCACCAGGAAACTAAGTAAGACCTATAAACTTCCCTATTTCAAAGAAGCAGAAACACTGAGAAATGGAAGCTAAGGATCATATCCTTCAGGGAGGACTTCAACTCTCTGATCTTTCAAGTCAATGTTAGCTTTTTGATATTGATAAAATAAATGATCAAGTTCCAATAGAGCAAAGTCTTAGTTATATGCCCTGATGGAGAGATCAAGGTGACATGGACAAACCAAATGGGAAGGAATCAACAGAATATTTTAAAAGAATGTGTTTGGCTCGGCAGGAATTTCATGCTTTCATGCAGCAGCTTCATAACTCCTTTCTTAATCAGGTTTGGATTGATTTAAATAAAAATCCATCCAAAAATTAGTTTCTGTTTCCTGAGCCACTGAAAGCAGAGAGATGACTTAGAACATTCTTCTGGCCAAAATTATTGCAGCTTAACCAAGGGCAAGCAGTAAGATAGCATCCCACGCTCAGATGATCTGGAGCTCAATTTAACACACATTCTGCTTCAGAGAAATCCAACATTCATGACTAAGAGAACCTAACCCAAAAGCAGTAGCATCACCTTCCTTTACTCCCACTGAATGAAAATAAACTGGAGGATGGCTAAGCCCAAAAACAGTGAGTTGCTAATCATCATAGTTATCATACTTCTTTTGGAGGAAATGAGATTTAATCCAATGCCTGCATGTGCCTTTTCAGGAAATTGCTCATCTGTCTAATTAAGCTCTTCTTTTTTCACAAGCCTATGAGTACATTCAGATATATGGCTTCCAGAAAACCTTTTTGCCCTTTTTCTGTTGGTCATTGGAAATTTCCAATATGATAATTGGAAATCTCCATTGTAAGGAGATTCCATCACTTTGTATTAATCACTGGTTAAACTTCATTGACACTTGTTTAGAAAGTGCCATTTCCTATTGGGAAGCACTTTTGAACGAGCACAAATTTAAAAACCTTCAGAGACTATACAGGTGGGTTTATGACCTTGTCACTAGCATAAGGCATCTAACTGCTCAGAGACTCCAACTATACATGTGCTCAGGCAAGCATATTTCAGCTTGCTTATTTGTTTTCCAGCGAAATAGCCATTGTACTTTGCCCTCTGCCCTTTTCATACGATACCACAGGGAACCTGCCCTGTGTCCTGGCTTCCACCAATTAACCTTGCTTTATTTCCTGTCCTCACAAAGTTAGTACAATCCATTTCACTTCCACCATAATCGTTTTCCACTTCCTTCCTTCTAAGCCAGGTTCTTCATTTCTACCTTGATTAAAGAAAAATGTAACATTTATGAAGTCCTGTGTCAGATCGTGGAAACATGAAACAAAATAAGACAAGGGTTTTGCCCTCAAGGAGCTCATGATGCAGTGAGAAGTAAAATACAGACTCAACCCAAAACCCCACATTCAACTGTGATGGGAGCAAGGAAAAAAAAAAAAAAAGCTCTGTTTAACATGCTTAACAGTGTGTGAAGGAAGCAGTCAAGAAGAAGCAAGTGTCATTCTTCTATCTATCTATGAAAAAAATTTATTATTACTTTAAAATGCTTTTCTGCTTTGCAAATAATGCTATTCACACACGTGGCCATACATATGTCAAGAGGGAAGAGAAGGGATTTACCAAGCATGTTTGTCCTTTCCACTGACCTGTTGTATCTAAAATACTTACAGAAAGGAAAAGTTGTTCTTATTTATTTAGTTATATTCACATAGAATATAATTATAAATGACATTAAAAGAAACAAAAATGGCAATATTGAAGTTGACAGAAGCTAAATGAACCCCTTTCCTCTCAAAAAGCATAATATACCAATAACAGAACTGGCCTGAAACCCAAGTTACATTCAGATTTACCATCCCTTTAGCCTAGTTTGAATCAAAACTACACAGCCTCTTAGATCTGTTGAAAGGCATCACAATATAGATAACTATAAGCCTTCAAGCAGATCTCTGGATTCAAGATTTAACATCCCAGCAGTACTGGAATGCTTTCAGCTCTATTCATGCACACCAAAATGGCTGGAAGAGGATTCAGTTGATCTATGTGCATGCAGCCCAGAGCCTGTGGGCTCCTCACATCTGCTACAATTATAGGTTGAGAACAGATCCAAGCAAGGTCAGTTCCATGCAATTCAAACATCTGATTTCAGGAAATCATTATTTGAACATGCAGTATAACCATCCAACAATTACATGGTGGCCTGGGGAAGCCAAAATGACTGTATTACAAAAATATTCACAAAGGGCTGACTGATCTGTCATAATACTAGTCACCATTTACCCCTCTTCACTGAACACTGGTTTGTATCTCCACCCATCACAACACTAGCAATTCTAACCAATGGTATGAATGTCATACATATTAGATTAAACAATGCAAAGGCAAACCAAAAGATTGCCAAGCAAAATGGCAAACATCACAAAAGTTATAGGATTTCATAAGGCTAACAGTAATGTTGAAAAATGTGTTGGATCACACACACACACACACACACACACACACACAAAAATATACACGCATAAGCCAAATGAGCTAACAGAGGTAGACCTACTGAAAAATTAATGAATAGGAAATCAGCAAGGATGCTGATGTGATAGGCATGGCAATATATATATATATATATATATATATATATATATATATATAAACATATATATATATATATATATATATATATATATATATATATAAACATATATATATAAAGGATTTTAAAAAGCCCTTAAGGGCCAGTCGCAGTGGCTCATGCTTGTAATTCCAGCACTTTGAGAGGCCAAGGCAGGCAAATCACTTGAGATCAGCAGTTCGAGACCAGCCCGGCCAACATGGTGCAACCCAGTCTCTACTAAAAATACAAAAATTAGCTAGACATAGTGGTGCTTACCTATAGTCCTGGCCACTGGGGAGGCTGAGGTGGGAGGATTGCCTGAGCCCAGGAGGTTGCAATGAGCTGTGATGTCACCATGCACTCCAACCTAGGTGACAGAGTGAGGCCCTGTCTCAAAAGAAAAAAACAAAAATAGAATGCAATTCAAGAAATCAAAAAAGTGATTGAGAAAATTAGCAAAAAATGTCCCTTAAGAAAACTAAGAAAGTCCTTACTTTACTTACTTCCAAAAACACCTGCGTTGTGGCCACATTACAAAAGTCATACACATATTAAATGAGGATTTCCATATTGCTATCAAATGTTTTTATTCAATAATTAAGCCAAAAATGAGTGATTAGTATTTGATTCATCTGTGTTTCTTTCCTTAAAGTGCTAAATATAATTTAACTCAATTTAAATATAATAATAAACAAATTACGAGATTTAGTTTCCCTTTGAAGATATAGGCCCAATCCCAGTTATTTTCATTTTTCTTAAAATATTATAAGTGGATTCATTTTCAGGAACTTTATGTATGTATATATGTATTTTATGTACATAAAATTTATGTATGTGTGTGTACACACACACACACGCACACACACACCTACATAAATTTTTCTTGGATAATGAGGAACCATTCACTGCTTCAGCCATGGTTCTTGCCCCAGAGAAGCATCTAAAAACCTGCAAGGCTGCATCATCAAGCAAGTTATAGGTGAGCTCTATGACATTAACCAGTGCAGAGGGATTCTTCTGAACCCTATGCACACATAACCATGGTAAATTAACTTAATGCTGATAAGAGAATTTGCCCCTTACTTTAAAAGAGGCTTTTCCTTTGACTAAAATGAAGGGCTTAGCCCACTAAATTTATTTTCCCAGGAGTAATGAAAGAACATCTGTCAAAGGAAAAAAAAAAGTCTCTAAGTGCTGAATGCTAAGTAATGCACCTCTGGTAGCTAAAGATGCTTAGTTGAAGAGATCAACTGCAATGCTATGAGACACATATTAGCATGAGAGGATCCTGCCCCAAATGAGTCTTATACACAGATAAAACATAGCCTCTGCCGCCCTAAATGTTCCAGTCCTCTCATCATAGCAAATTTGCTGAAGCTTTATTGGAAAAGAATGGCTCCTTCTACCACAAGCTACAAAGCTCTCAATGGGAAACAATTTTCCCTTTCCTCTGAGGAGGTGACCTTGTACAATACCAGGAGCCCAGATGTTTTGGAATCAGACAGGCAGAGCTTCAAATCCCACCTTTGTATTTATAAGCTGTGTGATTTGGACATGTTTTCTACCCTTTCAAAGCCTCAGTTTCAATCTCTGTGATACCCAAATAATAAAAAGCTGTCTCATGGAGGCAAAGGGACTAAAAACTGAAGCAATGACTCAAGAATGCCCAATAATGTGCTTCATAGTGGACACTTAAAAAAAAAAATGTTAGTTCCCATCACTTCCCCAATGCCAAGAAAGACTATGGGGAAGCATAACCCCTCTGGCACCTGGTGGGAAAGGAGGAACTGAAAGGGGATAAAGGGAGTGTAAGAGGAAATGGAGAGGGTGACACACAGACTAACTTCACCAGCACCGCCCCCATGCTCTCATTTCACCCGGGGCCAGTCCTAATCTCACATGGAAATGAGGGATAAGATATCTGTGTGTCAGACAGAAAGTACAAATTCAGTGCATCTGACTCAGAAACTTGGCAAAGATGCTGAGAGCAGATAATAAATATAATCACCCTGATTTAATTCAGATGGAGACCTCAGGGTTCGGTCACTTCCAACTGAGAGGTTCTCCTGTCGTTGGAAGGAAGCCTGCTCTGACCTACATGTGACAGTTGCTAATGGTTTTCTAAATTAGTGTCAAATATGATCTTATGAAGGAGTCATTTTTCCTTTAAGATGGTTTATGAAAGGAGTTTTCTGCCAGCACTTTGAAAAACAGAGAAATTCAGCCAAAATCTGGTCAGTGTTCATGTTGTTCTTCATTTTCAAGGCCTGAGCACTTTCAACTATAATCAGTCAACAAATATTTATTAAGTCTGAAAATATTTGCTGTGTCAGGCACTGTGGGTGATGAAGAAGAGGTGGAGTGCATGGATTCCACTCTCAGTGAATTTGCAATCAGCCTACCTCTACAAAATGATTGATCAATGAGACAAAACCAAAAAATCTATACTCAAGTGATAGTATACAAGAATGACCCCTGCCTCAGAGAATTGTGATGAGTCTCAAATGTAATGACAGTGCAAACAGACATACGGACATGTGTGTTTCACAAATTA
Source organism: Macaca fascicularis (assembly GCF_037993035.2). Classification (NCBI taxonomy): domain Eukaryota; kingdom Metazoa; phylum Chordata; class Mammalia; order Primates; family Cercopithecidae; genus Macaca; species Macaca fascicularis. The sequence continues at coordinate 96,113,819 of NC_088385.1, forward strand.
GTTATCCTACCCCCTAGGAAAAAAAACAGAGTAATGTGAAAGCCAAGACAGCAGGGAGTCACAAAGATCGGGCTATCAACTATAGATGCTGTAGAGATTTTGACAAAAAGAATGCCACTATTGACCTTTTAGAGAACTGCTTCTGGAGGGTGATGAAGATCAAAGCCAGTTAATTGCAAAGAGTTAGGAAAGGCAGGCACAATTTAGCAAGTATAGCCAAAAGGCCTAAATGACACATTTGAGAGGCTTGGGGAGGATGATGAAGGCAGAAAACTGTAGCGTTTGGTGAAAGTTACTCTGCTTATTTTTTAAGACATGGAACTCTGTTTAAATAGCAGATTTCCCTAGTAAGAAGGTAAAAATTAAAATGTTCTAGAACCTACCATAACTCTAACCTGATGCCAACAGGACAACTACATGGCCTTGTGTCTCCAAGGAACTCAAAGATAGGTGGATAAATTCTTTTACCTTTTAATCAAACAGTTCTAAAATAAAAATAAAAACTTGCTTCCCTGGAATTTTTTTAGTAGCTTAGTTTATTTTATCAGCATTCTATAAAACAAAATAGAGACGGATCTGTTCTATCTGCAAAAAACAGAGTTAAGGTACTTTTGACTAGGAACCTACTAATCCTTATTATAATTATTAAGAGTTTATACTTTAAATCAATAATGACTTGTTACATTGGCTTATCACATCCCTCTTATCACCAAGTAAATGGTATAGGAAACATAAAAATGTTAATGACAAGGCCTTTGCTCTCAGGAGATTTTTTTAACTCAATAGAGAAGACAGAAAATTTATAAATAACTTGCAGTCACTGTGACCAATTTAATAAAAGACTAAAGAGATTCATTAAGAGAAGAAAAGAGACAGAGGCTAATTCCGAACTAGAAGAGCTTAGACAGCTTCTTGGAGGAAAATGGACTTCAGCTGGGCTTTGAAGAAACATAAGCACTTCCAAAGTGATTCTGGTGGGGCTACACATGGGTTGAGGGAGGTACAGTTCCTTTTGATTCTAGGTGGGAGGAGCTAATAAGCAAAGTGAAGAGTAAAAAGGATGGTCATAAACAAGACACCATAACAGTCTTAAAGATGGTCCAAATACCCACTGTACCAAAAAGGACTTCAAAACTCGAGCCCTCTAGATGGAAGATCTGTGCCTCCAGGCCTGTCTAATTCATTTCAGTGTTATTACTCATGCCACTGTTTCCTAACTTCAATATTTCAGCTCTAGGGCCTATTTTTTTTTCCCATTGTACTCATACTGCAGAAAGAGGAAATAACTCATCCAGTGGTGGGGATTTCTTAGCAGGGTTTTGAAGAGGGTTGCTGGGGGTGGCTGACTCTGCCAAAATGTTTCCTTTTTCTCTTGCTGTTTGTCAGATATTGCTGTTGAGCAACCCTAGGGAGTGTCATCAACATGCAATCTCATCTGATTTATCTTCCCTTACTCACTCAGACTCAGCCCTTTGCCTCTTTTTTGTTCCTGGCTCATTTAGAGTTTCACAACCTCTTACCTTTAACTGCTGAATAAGTGTAAAACATGTGTGTATCTGGCATCAGATATTATAATCTCCAAGAAAAAGTATTCACAGTCAGAGATGGCTGTGGCTGCCTAGTATACATCAATATTTTGCTTTGCTGTTATTTCATTTAGAAATTACATTTCCATTTTCCTCACAGATTCACATTCAAAACAATAAATTTTCAAAGTTGTCTTTTCCTCCAAGTCTCTCCCTTTTGAAAGGTGGATGGCTGAAATAAACATTTCTCTGAGCTCTACAGAGTTCAGAGTGTCAATCTGTCCCAGAGAGCCATTAAAAAATTCCACACCAATAAACCATTCATGTAAATACAGGCGATGGAATATTTGGGTCTAACGGACTCCTAAAACTGACTTTCAATACAGAGATGACTTCATGAGCACTTCAAAAGCTTGTGCAATGTCCTGGAAGCAGGGCCATCATGATTATTCTTCAACCCAACCAGTACAGACACAGGATCTTATCCCCAAATCAGCCTGACTTCTTCGGGATTGATCAAGAAAACTTACCCTCCTCCCCCAATCTCTCTTCTCTGCATCCATCTCAATATGAAGAAGAATGGTTTGAGTTTTGAGTTGAGGATTCTAGAGCAGAATTTTAGATCTGATTGTTAAATAAATACAGTTTGAGCCTAGTGAAAGATCTGACTGTGGTAAAATGGCTAAATAAAGCAGGTAAGAGAAACAAGGCAGCATATTGATCCTTTCAACAATGTATAGCTTTTATAGACCCTGCCATTCCATGCCAGTGTCTGGACTTACAAACTTCGGGGCAGCAAGCATTTTTAAAGCATTCACTTGAACTAAGAAGGACTGTATGTGCATTAAAAAGTTTCTAGGACCTGTTTCCATTTCCCTGGATATACTCAACTCTACCTATTACCTTTTTATGTAAGTGTCTTCTGCACACAAATACTGAAAAGGGTCAAATTCTGGGAAGTCACCTGTTGGCTCTGTCAACATACAAAGGAAGCACCTGCTGTAAGATATTTCCTGCCTGAAGCCATCTTTGCTTCCAAATTTGTTGCTAAATCCCCAAAGCCTTCAATAGCACCTAGGGCCTAGCAGGAGATCAGTAAATATTTGTTGAATACTGAAAGAATTCACAAATGAAAAGTGCTCATTGTTATTGATGTGCTCTCTTAATTGCCTACCTTGCTACAAACTAGACTTGCCTTAACCACCCGTCCCTATTCTTTCTGAATCCTTACCATTTTTGTCCGTATGGGTTCCCAAGTACTACATCTCTAACCTTTGGAGTCTTAGTGTGAATTCAGCCCACAGTCACCAACAAGACTCGTTATCTCAGAGTTAGACTGTTCATTAAAACGACTTCAACCCTTCACTATCTGGCTTACCTTTGTTACCACAGTCCTAGATTCCAGAGCTACAGTGACACAAGCTCACATATAGCATGAGAATATACAAGAGTAAAATGTAGTGAGGCAGGGGTGGGTGGTGGTAAGTTACTAATTGTGATAGTCTGATAGTTAGACTTCAAGATAATTCCCAATAACCTCTTCCTCCTAATGTCCTTTCCTTTATACAATCCTCCTTGAATGTGGGCTGTACTTAGTGGTCACTTATAACAAATTGAATATGGTAAAAGTAATGGTATGTAACTTCTAAATTCAGGTATGAGAGACTACTGCTTCTCTCTCTCTCTCTCTCTCTCTCTCTCTCTCTCTCTCTCTCTCCCCCCCCCCGCCGTCCCCGCCCCTCCCCGTCCCCGCCTCCCCACCCCCCCCCCCCCCGCCTCTCTCTCTCTCTCCAACAACCAGTGAGGAACTGAGGTCTGCGAACAACCACCTGTGTGAACTTGGAAGTGGATTCCTAAGCCCCAGTCAAACCTTGAAACGACTGAAAACCTGGTCAATAGCTTGACTAAAACCTCATGGGTGATCCTAAGCTAGACTCACTTAGCCACAGAAGCCTTTATCTGTATCTCTGACCCACAGAAATTGTGAGGCAATAAGTGTTTGTTATTTTAAGCTACTAGATTTTGGGGTTGTTACATAGCAATAGATAACTAATATGCTAAATTAGGGATTGGCAAACACCCTTAAAAGACCAGATAGTAAATATTTGGGGATTTGCAGGCCACGCAATGTCTGCTGAATCCAGGTGCATGGAGGTCTAGGCCCAAAGTCTTTTTGTGCATTAAGAGAAACTCATCTCCGTCTTTTTCTAAAGCATTCATTTCATTTTCTACCCATTCTACAGAGACTACCCATTCTACAGAAATTTCCTCATTGGAGAAAAAGGACTAAAACATTATACTTTCTCATTATTACCCATATTTCTGCAGATGTTTATCTTCCATTCAGTCCAGTCACTTGAAGACATATAGAGAACAACACAATCAGGTCACTCAACAAAAACTACCTACATACAATGAATGAAGTGGCAACATATGAACATTTATTGTGTGTAAGACGCCCTCAAGTAGCTAAACCATGGACAGTAAAAGAGGAAGGTTATGAAGGCACATAAGAAATGTAAAACAGAATGTCATGGAAAGGTCAAGGAAGGAGAAATGGTTCAACTGAGCAGATAGAGAAAAAGCTCAGTGCAAGAATGTGGCATTTGAACTGAGCTATGAAGAGTTAGGAGGTTGTAATGACTTAGGGGAAGGGCTTTCCAAAGTCACCAGGACCAACAATAAGAATTCTTGATTTTGCAGAGAATCATAAACAGCACACAGATGTCCCTAGCCTTAGCAAACCGTAGCAGATTCAGATCTTAGACCACATGGAGTGGTGGAAAGAACATAAGCTTTGAATATAAAAAGACATGGAAATTAAGGGATGAGGTCCAGTCACAATGTGGTCACTTACTGATTTTACCTTAGAGAAATTACTTATCCTCTAGAAGCCTCAATTTAATCTTCTATAAACTTCAAGAGTGATAAAAACAAATTGGCAGAGTTGTATTTGCGAGCAAACAGCATAGCTCCTGGTACATGTTATGTTTAAAATAAATGGTAATTATTTTATTAATATAAAGTTTCTCCATAGCAAAGATACCAAAAATTAAGTACTTCCTTATATGTAGATAAATTTCCTCTGTAAGATTACTTGCATCTAACTCCTAAATTCTCTTTCTAAAATTAACTCTGGGATTTGGAGACTAGAATAATAAAAACCTCACATGACATTTTTCCAGGAGCAAGCTACTGAAAAGCTGCTAAATATAGAATATGCAAAGAAGAGGGAAATAGAAAATTATGGACATATAGGAAAATTATGGCTATAAAATTTTAGAGAAGTCACTGCAAAACTTCAAGTGCTGGAATTTCCTATAAATCTGAATTGTATTTATTTCAAGAGAAATATTTGGGAATTTTGGGTTTGAGAAACTCCTCACATTTTGGCCTACTACTTCCAATTACACTGGAACTTCACTATCAGTCCTCACACTACAGATGTGTCATTATCTAAACAACCATTTTCATTTCACAGAAATCCCAGGACTGTTTCTCTAACAATTGAGCCAAAACAGTGCTGTTCCCATGGTTACCAAAAGTTCTAATTTCAGTTCCTCAATACGTATTTTATCATGTAAGATTATACAATGCTTCAGAATAGGCCACTCTTAGTTCCACATGTTCTTCTTTCTATTATTTTTCTCTAAGTTTCTCACAGCCAATCTCCATTGAAACTTCCTGTTTTGCTCATTTTTTGACTAAAGTTTGTGTGTGCAACCTCTGCAGTAATCACGTTTCTATATAATAAATTCGGGGCAAAGAGGTAAAGCTAAGTAGAAGGAATTAGGCGAGGATTAGAAGAATCAGCCTCTTGTCAGTCTCCATGTCCCCACATTTAGCCCCATAATCATGGTGGCAAGGGAAAAACCAATGTGAATCCCAGGATTTGGGGTCCTTAGAGATTGAGTGATTCCATTTTATCTGTTTGAATTTCTCAACAATATAGGAATTGTGAAGTTCACAGCTCTAGAAGCTGCCTTCTCTAGAGATTGGGGTCTTACACCAGAGTCCACAGAATGAGCTTCAGAGAGCTCAGCGAGTGCCTGAAAGTATGTGTAGAGGTGTGTGGGTGAGTGTGTGTGTGAGTGTGTGTGTCACTCCATGTAGCTAAGGACATTCCCTTTAATGGCCTTAATTAGATTCTCAGAGACACCTAAACACCAAAGAAGGTTTAGAAAAATTCTTCTGTTAAACAACATCTGTGTTTTGCAACAGGGCCCTGAAAAGCCAAGTTGTTAATAAAAATCATTTCTGTAAAATTACTATTATATCCTCATTCATCGAAGGGGCATTGAAATGTGGCATAAAATTTTTAGAAAATTAGTACAGAAATGTGTAACAGGACCCATAACAATGTCCTTCCTCTTGTATCCAGTGATCACATGGCAAGGAATGTATTTTTAAGAAACAAGTTAAGAAAGGTAAAAGAGTAAAGAAGTGTTCATTTTGATATTATTAATAACCAGGGAAAATTAGAACGTAATATTAGAGACTAATTGAGCAAATAATGTGACATCAACACAATACAACATTATAAGGCCACAATGGCAAATATTCTCTAAGAGAATAGACAGTATTTATGATGAAATATTAAATCAAAAAGTAAATATGATTATGTGTAATTTGAGTAAAACTGAGACAAAATATGCCAATACTTGAAAAATAATTTGCAAAATAGTTGTGCTAAAGCAAAGAGATTTTATGTGACCTTGTCATTTTAAAATTCTCCCAAACTTTAATATCCTATTAAATAAATGTTGAATTAGAAATAAAAGAGTGACTTCTGTTAAATGTGGCAATTTGAGCATCTGTTTTGATCTTCATTTCCTTCCCACACTCCACTAAAATGACACCAGAGATACGGAAAAAAAGACACAAATCTACAAGGAATATGGGGACAGGGAAGGAAATGCCAGTGTGAAAATTATGGAATCGATGAAGCCAACAAATAGAGATGACTAACTTATTAAAAAGCAGAAAATTTAAACACATCAACATTGGAGTATGATAAGGAACAAAGCTTGTTTACATCAAAGTACCCTGGAAAGTTTCAAAATCAAAGAAAACTTTGACCTCTGAAAGAGGAGGTAAAGGTAAAGGTAAACAGACAAATTTGAAAGCAACTTCTGGAGCAGAAGCCAAAAGCAGTCACCGTCACCCCTAGTCCAGCTCTGCGTCTCCTAACCTACTCAGTCAGAGAACTCCCCCTTCTCGACCCAACAAAAAACTGTGCGGAGAGACTAAAGCAGAGGGATCTCAAACTACAAATCGCTGAAGTCAGAGGAACATAATGAAAATTAAACACTTAAACCACGGTTGACATACTGAATAGTAGGAGCCCCCTTTCTGCACCAGCACGCAGGTTAGACTCCTGGGCAGGAAGTCTTAGAAGGACCATTCTATAACAAAAAATCTGCCGATATTGATGATAATAGATACTCCAGTGAAACATTTAGTTCAATTGTGCTAGCGCAAAGCCCATCAGAGCTCCCAGTCAGTCTTTTAATTCATCAAACTTAAGTCTATGAGTGGACATTAGAGAGCACAGGACATTTAAGAAAAGCCTCTAACACCAGGGAGAGCAACCAACATCAACACACAGTAAAAGTAACTGGGAGGGATGAGACAGGGAAGAAACAGAAAAACTGTTCTCCAAATAGATTAATATCCTCAGAGAGGAAATAGAAGATATCACAGCTATTGGAACAAAAAGCAAGATACTATTTTTAAGGGAACATTAAGAATACAAGAAAGAGCTCTGGAAATTAAATGTATGATATCAGAAATTTAACATGCAACAGAAGGATTGCATAGAAGGGGTGAAGTGGAGATAGCAATCTAGAAAGTAAAACAAAAGACAAAGAGATAGAATGCAAGAAAAATAGGCCAGAACATTCAACATTTAATCAACAGAAATTCCAGATAAACAGAATAGAGAAACACAAAGGGCAAAGTTTTGTCAAAGAAACAATCCAAGAAAGTTTCTAAGAACTGAGCTCAAAAATACCCACCAGATTCTCAATACAATGAATAATGGAAAATCCACACCGCAGCCCAAAATCATGAACTTTCAAAATCAAAATACCAAGAGTGAAAGGTCCAAGATCTTCCCAAATTAGGGGGTAAAAAAAAAGTTCACGTACATAAAGTCAAAAATTAAAATAACATTGTACTTGATTTTCCAATTGCAATCCTGATGGTGGAGTAATGTTTTAAAAATTCTAAGAGAAATGACATTTAATGTTGAACTCTATGCCCAGATAAATTATCCATCAGGAGTGAGAATAGACCAAAAATGTTTTACACATGAAAGCTCTCAAAAAAATGCACCTCTCATGCTCCCTTTCTGTGGAATTGGTTGGTAAAGAAAGGCACAAAAGAGGAACCAGGAGATAGATGGGAACCAGGAAGCGGGCTCTCCAATACAGGAGAGAGTTGAAGGGAATTTGCATGATGACAATGAAGGGAGATAACTAAAGAAATAACAGCATAGCCAGACTAGAAAGAACCAAATCCCTCCATCCAGGGGAGATAACTTGAAGGATTTTAAATACATTTAAGAGATTATTTGGTATATTTGAATGCACTGAGAGAAGATGTATAATTTTGGCAAATGTTTGGACTTGAATTGTGATAGGCACTCAGACAATTAAACAAAAGAATAAAAGCTAGACAAGACTTCAAAAAATTAAAATTTTATGGAAAAGAAAACTTGGAGAACATGACATAGTTCATCTGTGAATAAAATCTATGTAGTTACAAAAATATATGTACTGAATGTTGATTTAATAAAAAGTAAAAACATTACATTTGGAAAATGAGGAAAGAAAAGTATTTCTAGGGGAAGGAGGAAGAGGCATGTCTTACAAAATTAAATCTTTGCCTTCAGAGTAAGAAATTAACAGGTAATATCTAAAACTGAAAAAAAAATCAATATAAACACATTATTTAGAAATATGGAAACAAACACTAGAAGAAACAAGTAAAAGAATTTCATATAGAAATGGAAATTGAAGATAGAGCGGAATTAGGAGATTTTGCATCACTGGATCCAATATTCATGCAGGCTACATTGAGCTTGCACTGGCCAAACCAAAAAGATGTCAATCCCATTAACTCATGCCTCTCTGGTCTCTGTAGCATTTGAAGTTTCAACACCTCCTACATGCAGAGAATTAAAGGCTTAATTATGGTCACAAAATAACAGAGAAATATTATGAATATTTCTTGATAATATAAACATTGCTTATGATTGAAGCTACGAGTCAAGGGGTGAAGTGAAATGAAGAAAATAATAGAGATGCTAGTATACCTTCATTTTTGAAATTTGAAAATTATGCATGGACCGAATAAGGTATAAATATTTCAAAGTTATAAAAGTCACAGAGGAATTAAAAATAATAATATAACTATATTAAGACAGGAAAAAGAGAAGTGAGGGATTTTCTAAAGCCTCATGGGTCATAGCAGATTGTCCATAGATATTGGAAATTTGTAAACCAAAAACTAATGAGATAAACATTTTAATCACAATATTAACCCCTAAAAAACATAACCAAAATTAGAGTAGCTTACAGAATTTGCAATAATTTCTTCTAGGCTTGAGACCGTACGTCTATGGTTGGATGTGGCCTGGGAGTGCCACTTTTAATTGGAAGCTATCTTTTCTCACATCAGCCATTTGGAATCTGGAATCTGCCTATGTGGTAGACATAGAATTCAGAAGGTTGCCAAAAAGTTACATGTGCAGGAGGACTGCCCTAAGCAGGGGAGTAGCATGCTCTATTTGGGGTTTTAGACTGTGGATCAACAGTGAAGGTGTTCAGTGTGTGCTTTTATCCAGACTTAGCAGATGATCACTTAGACAATCAGTCTCAGTTCAATTCTGGGATGTAAGAATTTAAACTGTGTTTTAAATATCAACCAGTCTGGTGAGATAGGCCTCAGATGATGCTCTCGGAGGGCTAAGTAAATTGATACACAGAGCCTGTTTAGGAATAATGTGGTGATATATCAAGAACCACAAACATAATCATAGCCATTGACCTAGAAGTCCCAATTCTGAGAACTTATTCTAAAAGAGAAAATTTAAAGATATTTCATATATGTTTTAATCACGTGCCTATTTAAACTCTCAACTATACACTGCAATACCTGGGTGACCATGAACATATAGTCCATTATCAGACAACATTCTTATTCTCTGATAGCTGATTATAAACATTTCCACAGTAAGAAGACAGGACAACTTTGAATGTTAACTTTTAATATCATACCATCTTTCAGTAAGCTTCAAATGATTGAGTGCTAGTCTCATTTCTTACAATCTGCCTCTCTCTTTCCTATTTTATCCTTAAGCCACCCTCCAAACCCTCCATATATGTACCGCAGTTTCACCTCCATTCTAGCAGCATTCTAGGTGGTCAAGGCCATGAGGAAGAAAAGAAGCTCTATCCTGGAAGCTCCATTCTGCAAGAAACGAAGTGAAGCTTCAATAGAATAGTTCTCCTTAGGAACAGGCTCAGAACCTCAGAGCGAAGCATCTGCAGGCAAACCAAAATAACTTCATGTTATTCATTTGAAAGAGCATAATAAGGATAATTTATTAAAAGGCATTTTTCCTATTGCAGATAAGAATAAAGAGTGCATATAATTGAGTATGTTTTCTATAATATTGTTGATATTAAAAATTTATGAGTAACTTAATTCACTGTCTATAGGTGAATCTTAAATAAATTCTAAATACTTTATCTTCCCTGCCAGGTTTTCACATGGCTTTCTCATCATTCTTTAGAAAGGCCTCTAAGGCTGAGTGGGGTGGTCCATGCCTGTAATCCCAGCACTTTGGGAGGTCGAGGCAGGAGAATCACTTAAGTTCAAGATCAGCCAGGAGTTCAAGATCAGCCTAAGCAACATGCTGAGACCTTCCATCTCTACAAGAAACCTTTTAAAATTTAAAAAATTATAATTAAAAGAAGAAAGACCTTTATAGATCACCACCCACCACCATCCTCCATCTTATTTTCCCATCTCTATGTTTTATTTTTATCATAGCTCTAATCACTATTTAAATATGTATCCCTAAAAATTTGTCTCTATCTTTATCATCTCTCTTCTTCCATTAGATTGTAGCATCCATGAAGTCAAGGACTGCCTATCTCGTTCACTGCAGTATTCACTGTATATGGAACTGAACCTGGCACATAATATGTGCTTGATAAATATTTGCTAACAAATTAATGAATAATTTTCAGATTTGACATTACAAACATAAAAATATATAGCTTGATGGAAAAAATATTGTATGATTGCTTAAACACAACAGCATAGATATATTTTTAAGGATGTTATTTTGCACATGAAACAAAGAAAAAATTAAAAGAGTTTTATTTGCCGACACATAATTATTATGAATACCTTTGTTTGTTTGTTTGAGACAGAGACTCACTCTGCCATCGAGGCTGGAGTGCAGTGGCACGATCTCAGCTCACTGCAACCTCCGCCTCCTAGGTTCAAGCAATTCTCCCGCCTCAGCCTCCTGAGTAGCTGGGACTACAGTCACACGCCGGCCACGCCCGGCTAATTTTTTGTATTTTAGTAGAGACAGGGTTTTACCGTGTTGCCCACGCTGGTCGCGAACTCCTGAGCTCAGGCAATCAGCCCGCCTCGGCATCCCAAAGTGCTGGTATTACAGGCGTGAGCCACCGTGCCCGGTCGAATAACATTTTTTCTTACATTTTTATTAGTCACTTTAATGCCATTAAAATATTACTTATGGATTTTTAATCGTCTACTTGTCTTGCTTGTATGTATTAAATAACATGAAGAGAAATGCCTTGGCTTTCCTGGTGAAAAAAACGTTTACAGGCTGTAATGTAAATTTAAACCCTTGAAATATTCACAGACTAATTTAAATAAAAGGCCTAAGCTGATGGCTTTAAGAAATACATAATAAATCTTGGTGGAAATTAACATGTTTTTGTAAATGGTGGATCTTAATGTCTAAATTAATCATAGAAGAGTTTTTGAGTTTATAAAAAGAGGAAGTACAAGCCTCACTTTGTTTACATGCCTTGAAGTGTTTCCATAGGAGGTAATGACTATCCACAAAGGATTTGTTTCTGCCAAACTGACCTCACTATGCCAATGAGGAGATAATGCAACAGCATCATTCCTTGGAAATTCAAGCTCCCAGCTTCCTGGTATAGATACCTCCATTGTAACAATTATCTTGTTGCTTTGTCATTACTTGTTTACACGTGTGTCTTCCCTAGCAGGTTATAAACTCCTTGAGGGCAAGAGAGTAGATCTTCATAAATTTGTTGAATTAAAAGAATTTAGTAATTTGTGCTTGAGATGAAAAGACTTTGGATGCTGAAACTTTGCAGGAAATTTGATTTTCAGACATAAAAAAATGTATCACTTACTTTGTGTATTTACTCTCAAACATTATCCACAAGAATTTGAGTCCATTTGTAATAAATAGTGCAAAGGGAAATGGTGGATTATAATTCAAGATTTTTTAAGCCAAAGAAAATTTAATTTGAATGTATAGTCAACATAAGAACAATTACAGAGGAAAAAAAGAGAATTCGATCTCTACACACCATAACTGGCTTTAGTGGAAACTCAGCTTTCGTGTTGATATTACTGGTAGCCAAAGCATAAAGGAGAGACACAGTCAGTTATAACTCCTTTTTTCTTGGATTTTAAGTTCCAGGGTACATGTGCAAGATGTACAGGTTTGTTACATAGGTAAATGTGTGCCATGGTGGTTTGCTGCGTAGATTTTCCCATCACCTAGGCATTAAGCCCAGCATGCATTAGTTATTTTCCCTGGTGCTCTCCCCCTACCCTCCCTTCCCTATAACTCTTATTTTTGATAGTCAAAAAGTCAGTTAGGCATTGGAAGAAGCAAATTATTTCTGGATTTTAGCTCTGAATGAAATACTGATTAATCATGTGAATAATAATCTCAATAGCATCCCCAGAGCAAATGCAATAAATAATTTCATAAGGTTGTTTTTCAACTTCTTCCCCAGTGAAAGCCCAGAGCAAAACATCACAGACTAATTCAGCAAAGACAATTCATAACAATTCATACCACAGCAACATTGTCCAGATATATCATTCTCTATCCGTTAAGCCAGGTAGGGGTGAGCAAAATACAGACCCCAGACCAAATACAGCTCAATATCCATTACTGTAAATAAATTTTTATTGCAACACAGCCAGATGCATTTATCTACTTCACATCTATGGCTACTTTCATGCTACAACAATAGTGTAGAGAGTAATTGTAATGATCATATGGCCCACAAAACCTAAATATGTACTATCTCGCTCTTTACATAAAAGTTTTGCTGACTCCTGCTTTAGACTAAACTTCCATTATTATCACTTTTCTCCACGGAACTTTTGATAAGAGTTGGATACAAACAATTTGTTGATTTGAGTTGGGTTCATACATTAGATAGAATCACATGAAACTAACCGTTTTTCGTTGTTTTTAGAAACAAAAGGCCAACTCTATATTATTCACTCTAATACTTAAGAAAAAATTGAAATTTTGTTACAAAAATTAAAGAGGCAACACATATTTGGCTTGGATGGATAATAACACTCATATATAGGAGTGGGACATGAAATATTACTAAGCAAAGCCAGGATATTTCTGAAAAAGAAATTTTAATCTTCCCACAACATGAAATCAGATCTAAATCCTACCACTTGCTATCATTCCAAATGAGAGAAAGAGAAAATACCAACTATCCCCATTAAAAGACCAATTTAATGACAAACTTAGCAATGATGACTACCATTGACATGATGGTTTCTAGTGAATAACTTCTTGTGTTTATAATACATGAAATAGTTGCACAAAAGACTCACCATTGCATCCATAGAATTATCTATGCACTAGAGACATAATGGATATTCAATATCCATGTCTTTCATTAATTAAGAAAACAAAATTATTTCATGAGATTTTGAACAAAAAATACAGCTAGATCAGTCTATGCATTGAAAATGGTACAGCTAGAAGCATGAGCAGAATGTCTCACATCAAGTAAATTATTAATAATAGGTGTTTATTTGGAAAGAAGTTTGTATATTTCTTAAATGAATAACCAAAGTATGTTATTAGTTTCCTACTATGTGCACACAGGGCTAGTGGCTATAGAAAAATATATGGCTCAGTTCCTTTAGGTAAGGGACTTTAAATCTAGCTGGTGAAACACATATTAAAAGAAAGAGCACTAGCTCATAAGGCATGTCTTAATAAAGTGACAAATGAATAAAATTGACAATCAGTGAACCATTACATACTGTGTTGAATTCATTCTCCGTGAAAATTAAACATGAAAGAGGTCAAGAAGCCTGGATTCTAGTCCTGCTTGCGACATTTCCTAGCAAGAATGTAAATTATTTTATTTAACAGTGTTCCACTTGTTTGTTTTACTGGAGTGTATACTCTTCAGTCCTTGAGAAGCCTGAGATAATTATCACATCACCACTAACAACCAGTAGTGTTCTTTTGAGCCCTAGGTTTTCGTAGAAGAGCTTCTGTGGAAAAAGTTCAACAGATATTGACCTCAATTTGCATGTTAAGTGTTTTGGGGAAAATATTTTAAATATCATAACACTTAAAACACTCCAAAAAGCTCTATGCCAGATGTTAACACATTGGAAACTACCAATGCATTAACTTGTGTTTCCAGTTTGACTTGCTTTTTATGGGCCTCACAGTAAAGGCTTCTTCTGCAAGAGTATCCTGAGATTACATAGTAACCTGTTAAAGACTTCCCATTTGCAACCAGTTTTCTCAATAAATTAGGATGTTTTTTGATAGTGTGTAAACACAAAAGAAATACTAAAGTAAATTAGATGCTAAGGATTATGTGAAATCACAAGTGTCATAGTAAGCTCTCATTCCAAGTTTTTGTATTAATCAAAACAACCCAATTAGTTTCATTTATTGACTATATAATGAGGAAATTTATTCAATTTGAACTTATAAAGCTATTTTATGAATAAAACATCTTCTGTTTCTAGGTAGTAAAATACCATTTAAATTTTTATTTAAGAGGAGTTATTTCTGCTAAAAAAAAAAAAAACACACACTAGAAATAACTTGAAATGTACATTCCAAAACAAATAGTATATGATTCTCCACACAAAACTTAGCTTGATAACAAAAGCATAAAACAGTTATCTTGTGTCCCGAGATTTTATAAAATCACACACTATACACACCATATATAAGGCAACTACCAGAATCTGCTTACTAGTTAAAAATACTTGCTCTTCCCACTTGGTTTTGCACAACACCTGCAATTTAATCAGGATGTTTTTGGGTGTGCCTGTACTTCCCTGTCAACATTTCAGTTTTGGGCAAATGCCAACCTGTAAGAGATTTTCATCTGGAGACTGTTTCCCTTCTTGCAACATCAGTTGTACTGTTGCCAAAAACATCACCCTACTAAGGGAACATCCCCTTTTACTCACTCCCATCCATTTCTGGACTCAAATAATAAACACTTAGTCCTGCATCTGAATCAAGCTTTTTTTTTCTCCTTTTCTTCACCTAAAACAATTCTCACTAACCTCAGGGAGTCAATCTTTTTTAACATGTTCTTAATACCCCGAGTACTAAGCTACTCTGATTTTTGTTTGTTTGTTTGTTTTTTGTCTTTTTGCTTCTGTTTTGTTTTTCTGTCCGAAAGGACTCATAATATTTGGGGCTGCAAACTATTCATCATCCTGAGAGAACTCAGCTCTCTAATTCTGCACAGGAGTAGAACAGGCATTTCTGTTTCTACCCAGTGTGGTATTTTAAAATATTAGCCTCAAAAGATGCTCCACATCATATGTTATCAAGGAAACGCAAACTGAAACAACAATGAGATGCCACTACACACCTTTTAGAATGAACAAAACCCAGAACTAACAACATCAAATGCTGACCAGGACGTGAAACACAAGAACACATTTATTGCTGGTAGGAATGCAAAATAGTACAGGTATTATGGAAGACAATTTGGCAGCTTTTTAAAATCTGAACACTCTTAGCATATGATCCAGCAATCCTGCTGCCTGGTATTTACCAAAGAAATGGAAAACTTAGGTCCACACAAAAATCTGCACACAGATGTTTACAGCAGACCAATTCATAATTGCTAAAACTTGGAAGCAACCAAGATGTCCTTCAGCAGATGAATATATAAATAAACTGGGCACATCCAGACAATGGACTATTACTCGGTGCGAAAGAGAAATGAGCTATCAAGCCTTGAAAAGACATGGAGAAAGTTTAAATGCTTATATACTAAGTGAAAGAAGCCAAACTGAAAAGGTTACATACTATCTGATTCCAACCATAGGATATTCTGCAAAAGGCAAAAATACAGAAACAGTAAGATGACCATTGGTTGCCAGGGGTTAGAAGGGAGGGAAGGAGAATAGCCAGAGCACAGGGGGTTTTCATGACAATGAAAATACTCTATATGATACTATACGGTGAATTCATGTCATTATACATTTGTCCAGACTCATAGAATATACGTCACCAGGAGTGAACCCTAATGCAAACTATGGATTTGAGGTGATTTTGTTGTCTTAGTGTAGGCTCATCAACTGTAACAAATGCAACATCCTGATAGGAGATTTTGATAGTGGTGGAGTCTATGCATGTGTAGGGGTGGGGAGTATATGGGAAATCTCTCTACCTTCCTCTCAATTTTGTTGTGAATCTAAAATTACTCTACAAAATAGTCTTTTAAAAAATGCTAATCTCCTCAGTACCTAGATATCAACAAAGAGCTTTGTCCTTTTTTACATGGTATCCACCCTTTGTTAAGCGTGATCAAATCTGGGAGTCAATTTCCTAGAAAAATGTAATGCTAGGGGAGACTGTTCTGATTTACCAAACAATGACTCAGTGTGTTAAAAGGGCAAACCTAAACTGAAACAATCCTGTTGAAGACAGGCATGGTTTCCTGAGAAAGAAGATTATGAACAAGAAAGCTATATTTATCTAGATCTGGGTCTGCATTCTGTTAGAAATACTTTTGTTTTTCATCACTATTGCATTTTTAATATTCCAGCAAACTATGATTGCTTAAATTGCTCAAAGATGTTAAATATTTATACTTTTGTGGAAGTCTTGAGATCAAGAAGAAAATGCACCTAATAGAAACAATCTGCTGGAGTGGTCAATAGGCCTGTTTAGACTGTGGCGGATGACATTATTCAAGCTGGTGAGTTATTTAGACTTGGATGTTTTAAAGAGTAGAAATACTAAATAGCTAAATTCTCTCACACTCAATAATTATTTGTATAATATTGAGGATATGATATTATAATATTTTATTTCAAAAAGTTATGCTGAGACTGTTCTGCTATGTGCCAGTTCATTGCATATGTACAGTACAAAATTAGAAGTGAGTTTATTTTCAAATATCTAAAAATTAGTAATAATAAATTAGATAATTCCTAAGACTAAAGAACAAAATGAAAACTTTTATTTTTACTGTGGCCTTCAGTATACTTCCCCATACATATAACCTTTTCTTCCTAGCTCATTAGACACAAGCCACTCTGAGCTTCTTTCAGTTCCTCAACATACCTAATTTCATGCCTGCTTAAAGACTTTCTGCCTGCCATTCCTTTTTCTGGAATGTTCTTCCTCAATTCTTCACAAGATTTAACCACAAGAGCAGGGACTTTTAAAAGCAGGGACCTGGGAGTATGAATATCAGGACACTGTGAATTAATATATGTAAATGACTGGAATATAATTAAGTGTTCAACAGTTATAGGTCATTATTGTGATGCTTGTTATCGTTAGCCTTCTGTTCTCAGCTCCGCCATTACCTCCCCATAGAAAGAAGCCCGCTCTGAACATTGAAAGTAGAGATTCTCCTGCCATCCTTCCTTCTCCAACCTGGTCACTCTCTGTCACATCACCTTTTCCATTTCCTCCCTGCAAATGAGGATTGCCTAATGAATGGCATTTTATAGAAAGGCTAAACGTTGGAAACACTCATCATATTTTTAATAGTCAAATTCTTTCTCTAGTTTCTGTAGGTAAAGATTTTGTTAAACTTGTCCCAATGAAAGGGACAAAAGTCAACACTTATTTTTAGTTAAGTAGAATGACCGTCTAAATGGCATTACAGACTGGGCATGGTGACTCACGTCTGTAATCCTAGCACTTTAAGAGGCCAAGGCAGACAGATTCCTTGAGCCCAGGAGTTCGAGACCAGCCTGGGCAATATGGCAAAATTCCATCTCTACAAAAAAATACAAAAATTAGCTGGGCATGGTGATGTGCACCTGTAGTCCCACCTATCTTTGTCGTGCCACTGCACTCCAGCCTGGGTGACAGAGTCAGACCCTGTCTCCAAAAAAAATTAAATTAAATTAAAATAAATTATGTTACAGCATGGTGGTTTGCTGTTTGTGGCAAAAGGAGCTAGAACAAAGAAATCTGTGATTATATATAACATGCTTTCTTTCTTTCTTTGGGTAAGTCAAGGCAGTAATATCTTTTGGAGACAGTGTCCAGGAAGGAAACAGGAAGACTCTTCACATTTTAAAATCTAAGACAACCACATTGAGTTATTTATATTAAATTTGGGTGGGAAGTATGGCAGAGAAGAGAAGAATCTTGGGCATGATATTCCAACATCCTCTCAGAGACCCTAATTATTCTCTATCCCTTCTTGAAAATTAAAAATTTTTATTTTATGAAAATCATTACCCAAAAATATGATATTGCCTGAAAACAGAAATACATTTCATGAAATGTTACATAAACTCTTGCACACTAAATGTAGTAAATCATTAAATATAGTGTTTATACCCTAACTTTTGAAAAAGTTAACTTGGAGACAAATCAAGAAGGCAAATCAGTGACCTTTTGTGCCCATATGAAAAAGTCCTGGGGTAGAATTGATGGTTGACCTGACCACCCTGTTTCCAACATGAACGTGCTGATATTCCGATATTTAATCTTCCCATCCCTTTCTCAGGTCATTCTTTCACCCCTCCCCATCTTCAGGTGAAAAGAGAAAGAAAGAGAACATTGCCATGGTAAAGTAGATTTAGGTTGGGTCTTCTTCCCACACTTTAGTCTACTACCTGAGATCATCCTGTCAGAGTTTAGTGGACTTAACAAGTCCAGATTTCTCTGACAGTGATCTTTCCACCAAACACTTTTCTAGTACTTCTCACTATAACAACTCCACTCATCACAGGCAACCCAACCTTCTTATTTCACAATCGTTTGTTTTACAAACAAGAATCCTAAAGCCAAGAGAGAGTGAACAACTTATCAGGTTTATTCCAAATCAGTAAAGAAGATTATATGGGAACTCATACCCAATAAATTTCTTGACTCATGGATGAAGTGGGAGACAAGTTGCATCATTTCATGTTTTGAAATAACTAAGTATTCATTCTCAAGTTTGTTCTTATAAAGGCCCCTAGGATAAAGAGCAGCCTGATTCTTGCATAACCACTTGGAGTGGGAGAAAGGGAAAGTCATGTCCTGTGAGGGTAACTGGGAGGCAATGGGGAGGGAGAAGGATGGGTGGAGTGGACAGGAGTCTAGCCACGGAAGGACACTGCATGCTTGTGAAGAAACAGTAGGTCCTAGGGCCAACTGCTCTGACTCAGCCCCAGGAATGATTATTATCATCAACTTTGTCTTTGCAAAATAAAGGTTGCCACTGCAAATGAATGTGCAAGCACTCGTTAGATCAGTGGAATAGGTCTTTATATACATATATTAAAACATACACTTTTGTGTACGATTTATTCAACACTCTCCATGTATAACACCCTATGCTAGGAATTTTGAATGCATTATCTCATTTAATACTTACAACAATTCTGGAATGAAAGCATCACTATCTCCATTTTAGGTCTGATGCAAATAAGGATTGTAGAAATTAAGTAACTTACCCAAGATTGCGTAGTTACTACATGGACAAGCCAAGTTACTAACCTAGATCTTCCTGATTGTAAAACCTTAAACACAGATAGCTAAACTTCTCATAGAGAAAAGAAATCTCTATTTCCATAGAGAAAAATTGTATGCCTGTACACACATCTGGCTTCGTCACTGCATGCATGCTTCTTCAGAGCATAGATTTTATTTATCTATTTTCATATCTATATCCCAAAGCAGCCTACTTCAAATCTAGGTATACATATTCAATAAACATGTGTTTTATTCCTACATACATGCTCACATAAAGAGCTAATTGTGATTAATAATGGCAACAGGAGTTGACAGATAAATGGCAGCAATGAGACCTCTACCCTCATCATCACTAAAATGTTTCCAAAGAATCATGGGCAGAAGAAAGTAGGAGGTGCTTCAGCAGCAGTCTGAGATGAAGGTGCAGTTGGAGAAGGATCCCATCAAAGAGCTGCAGAGTTAACACCCCCATCCTTCTTTTCTTATTACCATTAACCATAGGACATGGAAGGTAGTGGGTGTGGGTTGTACTATTACTGACATCATTTTAGAGAGCTTTCGGGGGGCTCTGATGTTACAACACTTTTCATAAGCGACATAAAACTACATTGTGTGGTTGAGCATGGTGGTTCACACCTATAATCCCAGCACTTTGGGAGGCCACGGTGGGAGGATAGCTTGAGCCCAGGAGGTTGAGGCTGCAGTGAGCCATGTCCATGCCAGTGCACTCCAGCCTAGGCAACAGAGCAAGACCTTGTCTGAAAGAAAAAAAATAAAACAAACAAACAAACAAAAAAACCATATTGCCACATGGTGGATATATTTTTGTCAGTCGTCATCATTTCAATTATGTTCTTCAAAATGTAACTGGCACATCTAATTCATTAGAGGGACAGTTGATTCAGAGACTTAAAAACAAATACATTGAATTCCCTTGATCTGTCTTGATTAAATATCTACCATAAATTATTCTATAGTTATTTATAGGCTGTGCTCTCAAGTACAATTCAGAAATTAAATTACAGACATGATCTATTTTATTCTCTGTGAACAGAATATGGAGAAGAAATGACTTCCAATAACATGTCCTTTTAAAACTTTCTATCAAAATGATAATATTTTCAATTATTAAACAGTCAAAAATTAATTGCAGTGTGCTGAACTCTACTAATATTTTCTATCTACCAAAAAAACATTCTTTGTGTACCAAACTCTACTAAATGATTTTGAGAATTCAAAGAAATATATAAGAAAAAAAAAGCGTTGCCAGCGCATTTAAAATCTAGGTGGTGAGAGAAGCATCACAGATCAAGATAAGCAGGATAAAAACAGCATGTGTAAACTTCAGATGAGTAATAAGTATTACAGAAGAGGAGAAGAAAGAACCAACTGACTTCTGCCTCAGGTGGTCAGAGAAGTTTTCATAAGAAGACAAGACATGATCTGGAACTTGAAGGATTGGTTAACAGAAAAAAAATGTAATTATGTATTAGCTGCTGTAATAATTACACTATGCTGTGTTTCTTGCCTGATTCTTCATACTTTTTTCAAATCTCTTTCCCCTCAGCTGCCCTCTGGAAACTGGAAGTCATCTAAGACACATTCCTCTGCCTCAATTCCCTACATTGATTTGGTCAACACATCCTGATGATTTCCCTCACAAATGAATCTCAAATACAACTGCTTTTCTCCATTTCCACTGCCAACATCCTAACCTCCTACTTGTTCTCACAAGGATACTCCTGGCTCTCTACAAACTCTTCTTCTCATAGTAGCCAATGCAATCTTTTGTTATACACAAATAGAATTATTTCTGAGCTGAGAGCATTCAATGACTCCTCATAGCCTTTAGAATAACACAGAACGCCTTTAATATGCTCCCAAAGGCTGTGTGTGTTTCTGGTCATCATTGGCCTGCAGCCTCACATTCAGCCATTCTCTTCTAACAAACACCAAACCACCTAGACTTTCGAGCCATCCAACTCACCACCAAGTATTCCCTGCCCCTAATGTTCCAGAAAGTTGTTTCCCTCAATATTCACTTCGAAAAGTTCTATTTAATCATTATAGCTCAGCTTAAAACTCCATTCATAAAAAAAGTTTCCTCACATCCTAATTCAAATTGCCAACATGCCCCCACCCCCATTCCTGATAATATCTCTCTCTCAAAATGCCCCCTTCTTTCCAAATACATATTTAGAGTTTTGCTTAAAGACAATTTCCCCGTTAGTCTCTAGGCTCAATTTAGCATAAACCATTTATATTTTTTCACCACGGTATTCCCAGTGCCTAGACCTGCAACAAAAAACAAATAAATTAATTAATTGCCCAATTTCAACACTGAAATTCAGTTTTACTTCTTACCATGAATACTGTTTCAGTTTACTGTGTCAAAGCAAATATCGTGCTTTAAAAAATCTACAAGTTTCAGCTGGGCACGGTGGCTCATGCCTGTAATCTCAGCATTTTGGGAGGCCGAGGTGGGCGGATCACCTGAGGTCAGGAGTTCGAGACCAGCCTGGCCAGCATGGTGAAACCCCATCTCCACTAAAAATATAAAAATTAGCCAGGCATGGTGGTGGACACCTGTAATCCCAGCTACTTGGGAGGCTGAGGCAAGAGAATCACTTGAACCTGGGAGGCCAAGATTGCAGTGAGCCGAGATTGTGCCATTGCACTCCAGCCTGGGCGACAAGAGCAAAACTCTGTATCAAAAAAAAAAAAAAAAAAAAATCTACAAGTTTTTCAACATCCAGAGAATACACATATTTTATTAGTCAAGGCCACAAGTTCTGCCTCTCCTTTCCTCCTAAACCTGAAGAGTTAAAAAATAAAATAAAATAAAAATCCCATGCTTCATGTAGCTTGAAGAGCACTTTATTCCACACTTTAACTTACGTAATATCTTTTTAGAAATCTATTATTTTTTTCTGGTTTGACTTCTTAATTTGTTCCAAATAAGCAAAGCTGAATCAAAAATCTGGAAACGCCTTTCCCTTTAAGGCTAATCTCCAGAAGAAAGAAAAGCAAATCTTTCCAGAATCCTCACATGGAAAGAAAGAGAAAGGAGAACTCATATCCCTAGAGATATGGGGAGAACGGAGCAAGAGTAGCTCACTCTGGAGTCCAGGTCCAACCCCTAGATAGGTCTCTTGTTCCCAGATCTTCAGATATAGGCTTTTCCTTCTCCTGACCAAACTCAATATTTCATCAAAAACACTGATAGGTTATAACAATTTCATAAAACAAAAAAAAGCAACTAAAACTATATTCTCTCTAAAAAGACGTACCCAAGATTATTCTAGAAATTAAAATATTGATAGTATATGTTGTGCTTACAATGAACCAGCTGCTCTTCTAAGAGCTCTACATATATTAAAGTACTCAATTCAGACTTTATGCTAAGTGAAACAAGCCAAACACATAAAGAAAAATAGTGCATGATCTTACTTATATGTGGAATCTGAAGAAGAAGAAGAAGAAGAAGAAGAAGAAGAAGAAGAAGAAGAAGAAGAAGAAGAAGAAGAAGAAGAAGAAGCAGCAGCTGCCACCGCTGCCAAATATATGGAAACAGAAAGTAGAACTAGGCTCTGAGAGGGGCAGAAAACAAGGACATATCTGTCAAAGGGCATAATTTTGCAGCTATGTAGCATGAGTAAGTCTAGAGATCTAATGTACAACAAAAGAACTATGGTGATATTTCTTTGTATTATTTACTAAAAATTTTCTAAGAGAGAAGATTTTAGGTGCTCTTACCACACAAACACAAAAAAGAGGCAACTATGGAAGGTGATGAATATGTGAATTTGCTAACCTGTAGTAATCATTGCACTGTGTATATGTATATCAGAACATCATGTTGTATGCCTTAAATATATATAATAACAAATTTCTAAGGCTATATGTTTTATTATTCCATTTATATGAAATTCTAGAAAAGGCAAACCTATAAGGACAGGAAGTAGATTAGTGGTTATCAGGGGCTGAGGTGAGGGGAAGGGCTAAGTATAAAAGAACATGAGGAGACCGGGCATGGTGGCCCACACCTGTAATCCCAGTACTGTGGGAAGCCAAGGCAGGTGGATCACTTGAGTCCAGGAGTTCAAGACCAGCCTGGCCAACATGGCAAAACCCTGTCTCTACAGAAAGAAAGAAAGAAAGAAAGAAAGAAAGAAAGAAAGAAAGAAAGAAAGAAAGAAAGAAAGAAAGAAAGAAAGAAAGAGAGAGAGAGAGAGAGAGAGAGAGAGAGAGAGAGAGAGAGAGAGAGAGAAAGAGAGAAAGAGAGAAAGAGAGAAAGAAAGGAAAGAAAGAAAGAGAGACAGAAAGAAAGAGAGACAGAAAGAAAGGAAGAAAGAAAGAAAGAAAGAGAGAGAGAGAGAAAGAAAGAAAGAAAGAAAGAAAGAAAGAAAGAAAGAAAGAAAGAAAGAAAGAAAGAAAGAAAGAAAGAAAGATTTGAGGAACTATGGAAATATATTGTATATATTCATTGTACTGATGGCTACCTAACTATATGCTTTTGTCCAAACTTGCAGAACTATACAATAAAAGGTGTTTTTCTGAATGTAAATTTAACAACAACAACAAAAAGACACTAAAGAATAATTGTTGGTTGGGCACAGTGGCTCACCCCGGAATCCCAGTACTTTGGGAGGCTGAGGTGGGTGGATCACTTGAGGTCAGGAGTTTGAGACCAGACTGGTCAACATGATGAAACCCCATCTCCACTAAAAAACAAAATACAAAAATTAGCCAATTGTGATTGCACATGCCTGTAATCCCAACTTGGAGGTTGAGGCAGGAGAGTTGCTTGAACTCAGGAGGCAGAGATTGCAGTGGGCTGAGATTGTGCCACTGCACTTCAGCCTGGGCAACAGAGTAAGACTCTGTCTCAATAATTAATGATAATAATAATAATTGTTAATTTAGTTAGGGTTAGGGTGCTAATAATACTGTGATTAGAGATAGATACAGAAGTGATTATTGTTGAAATGATACGATGTCCAAATTTACCTTTAAAAAACATCAAAGATAAAAGAGGGAGAGATGATAAAACAAGCACAGCAAAAATGTTGACCATTGTTGAGTTAGGGAATTATTAATTGGGGTTCATGGTGCTAGTCTTTCTACTTTTTTGTATGTTTGGAAATAATTGTAGTAAAAGGTTTAAAAAAAGAAAAAGATAAAAACAAAGTGCTCAATTCTCCCCCATAAACCCTACGTGGTAGGCATTATTACAGTCACAATTCTGAGGAAAGTGTGCCTAAAGAAAAATAACTTGCTTATCATCACAGATCTATTAAGCAACAGAAATTTTTTTTCTGTGATAAAATGTTACTTATCCACTCTTGTACCATGTTGCCCTTATAACCTCCACCAGACAGTTACAAGCAAGCCTAGCTGGATAACTTTTGCAGCTATGTCTTCATCCAACATTATGCTGAGCTTCAGAGATTTAAGAATGAGTAAAAATAGAAGAAGATATTCCATGCAAATGGAAACCAAAAGAGAGCAGGAGTAGCTATATTTATATCAGGTAAAATAAACTTTAAGTCAAAAACAATAAAATAAGACAAAGAAAGTCCTTATGTGGCCAGGCGCAGTGGCTCACAGTTGTAATCCCAGCATTTTGGGAGCCTGAGGTGAGTGGATCACGAGGTCTGGAGTTCAAGACCAGCCTGGCCAAGATGATGAAACCCCATCTCTACTAAAAATACAAAACTCAGCTGGAAGTGGTGGCAGGCGCCTGTAATTCCTGCTACTCTGAAGACTGATGCAAAGAATTGCTTGAACCTGGGAGGCGGAGGCTGTAGTGAGCCGAGATTGTGCCACTGCACTCTAGCCTGGGTGACAGAGCAAGACGCTGTCTCAAAAAAAAAAAAAACGTATCCTCATGTAATGACAGAGGGATCAATTCTTCAAGAGATAATTGTAAATACATGTGCATTCCACATCAGAACATCTAAATATATAAAGGAAATATTAATATATCTGAAGGGAGAGATATATTCTAATACGAGAATAGCAGGGGACTTCAATATCCCACTTTTAGCAATGAACAGATTCAATTTTTTAAATTGACTTAAACACCTTAGCTTAAATGGACCTAACAGACATGTAGAGAACATTCTATCCAACAGCAGCAGAATACACATTCTTCTCAAGCCCACATGGATCATTCTCTAGGATAGATCATATGTTAGATCACAAAATAAGTCTTAGCAAACTTAAGAAAATTGAAATCATATCAAGTTATCTTTTCTGACCACAATGGTATAAAACCAGAAATCAACAGGAGGAATTTCAGAAAATTCACAAATGCATGGCAAGTAAACAACATGTTCCCAAATAACCAATGGATCAACAAAGAAATTAAATGGAAAGTTAAAAAATATATGGAGACAAACAAAAATGGAAGCACAACATTCCAAACTTTATGGGATGTAGTAAAAGCATTTCTAAAACACAAGTTTATAGCAATAAACTCCTACATCAAAAAAGAGGGAAAATCTCATATAAACAACCTAATGTTACACTATGAGGAACTAGAAAAACAAGAACAAACTAAGCCCAAAATTAGCAGAAGAAAGAAAATAATAAAGATCAGAGCATAAATAAATGAAATAGTGACTAGAGAAACTATAGAAAAGATCAACAAAATTAAGGGTTTGTTCTCTGAAAAGATAAACAAAATTGACAAACCCTTACTAGATTAATTAGGAAAAAAAGAGGAAGACTCAAATAAGTAAAATCAGAAATGAAAGAGGAGACATTACAACTGATACCACAGAAATACAAAGAGTCATAAGAATCTACCATAAATAATTATATGCCAACAAATTGAATAATCTAGAAAAAAATGGATAAGTTCCTAGACACATGCAACTTACAAAGACAGAATCATGAAGAAATATGAAATTTAAAAAAGACTATTAACAAGTAAGGACTTTGAGTCAGTAGTAAAAAGTCTCCCATCAATGAAAAGCCCAGGACCTGATTACTTCACTACTGAATTCTACCAAACATTTAAAGAACTAATACTAAACCTTTTTACACTGTTCTAAAAGATAGAAGAAGAAATACTTCCAAACTCATTTTATGAGGTACCATTGCCCTGATAGCAAATCCAGACAAGGACATTAGAAAAAAAGAAAATTACAGGCCAGAATTCCTGAAAAACAGGTGCAAAAATCCTCAACCAAATACTAGCAAAGCAAATTCAACAGCACCTTAAAAGGATCATTCAGCATGATCAAGTGCAATTTGTCCCAGGAATGCAAGGATGGTTCAACATATGCAAATTTATATATGTGATACATCACATTTACATAATAAAGGACAAAAAACATGTGATCATCTCAATAGATGACAAAAAAGCACTTAGCAAAATTCAGCATCATTTCATGATAAAAAAAAAAAAAACCTCAGTACATTATGTATAAAAGAAATGTACTTCAACACAACAAATGAAACAAACAAACCCACAGATAACAGTATACTCTATGGTGAAAAGCTGAAAGTTTTCCTTTTATGATAAGCAACAAGAAAAGAATGCCCACTCTCACCACTTCTGTTCAACACAGTACTGGAAGTCTTAGCCAAAGCCAATAGGAAAAGAAAAAAATAAAAGACTCCAAATGGGAAAGAAAAAATTTAAATTGTCCTTGTTTGCAGAAAACATGATTTTGTATATAGAAAACTCTAAAGGCTCTACCAAAAAAACTGTTAGAACCAATAAACAAATTCAGTAAAGTTCAGTAAACAAATTTCAGTAAAGGATATAAAATCAACATACAAAATCAGTAGCATTCCAGTACATTAACATCAAACTTTCCAGAAAAAAAGAAATCAAGAAAACAATTGCATTTATGGGAGTCATCAAGTAACAATAACAATAAAATGTTTAGAAACAAATTTAATCAAGAAGGTGAAAATCCTGTACAGAAAAGTATAAAACATTGATGAAAGAAATTAAAGAAGACACAAACAGATGGAAAGACATTCTATGCTCATAAATTCTTTAAATTTTCATACATCCCAAAGTAATCTAGAAATTCAAAGTAATGTTTATCAAAATTACAATGTCATTTTTTCACAAAAATAGAAAAAACAATCCTAAATTTTGTGTGAACCACAAAAGACCCAAATAGCCAAAGCAATCTTGAGCAAAAAGAACAAACCTGGAGGCATCACATTACCTGATTTCAAAATACATTGTAAAGCTATAATAATCTAAGCAGCATGGTACTGGTATAAAAGCAGACACATAAATAAAAGGACCAAAACAGAGTCCGTAGATACATCCATGTATTTACAGTCAATTGCTTTTTGACAAAGGCACCAATAACACACAATGGGGCAAGGACAATCTCTTCAATAAAAGGTACTGGGAAAATGATATTCACATGCAGATGAAAAAACTTAGACCTTTATTTCATACCATATACAAAAATCAACTCAAAATTGGCTAAAGACTTAAACATAAGGCCTGAAACTGTAGAACCACTAGAAAAAAAATAAGGAAAAAGTTCAATGATATTGGTCTGAGTGATGATTTTTATATATTTATATTAACTCAAAAGTCCAGGCAACAAATGCAAAAAGAGATAAACAAGATTACATCAAACCAAACAGCAAAGGAAACAACAGAGTGAAGAGAAAAACTAAGAAATAGAAGAAAATATTTACAAACAATGCAAAATATATAAGGAACTCAAACAACTCAATAGTAAGAAAACAACTCCCTTAAAAATAAGTAAAGGATCTGAATAGACATTTCTCAAAAGAAAACATGCAAATGGCTAAGAGGTATATAAAAAAAATTAACATCACTAATCATCAGAGAAATGCAAGTTAAAATCACAATGAGCTACCACCTCACACCTGTTAGAATGGCTACTATCAAAAAGACGAACTATAACAAGGGTTGGAGAGGATGTGGAAAAAAGAGAACCCTTGAACATTGCTGGTGAGAATATAAGTTAGTACAATTATTATGGGAAACAGTGTGGAGTTTCCTCAAAAAAAAAAAAAAAATACAACAGATGCAGTGCCTCAAGCCTGTAACACTGGCACTTTGAGAGCCCAGGAGTGTGACACCAGTCTGGGCAACATAGTAACACCTTGTGTGCTTATGTTCTCCACTCCTCAGCAGCCTGAGGTAAGAGGATCACTTGAGCCCAGGTGGTCAAGGCTGTAGTGAATGAATTGAGATCATGCCACTGCACTCCAGCCTGGGTGACAGAATGAGATTCCATCTCAAAAATAAATAAATAAATAAATAAAAACTACCATATGATCCAGCAGTCCCATTACTGGATATACTGTATACCCAAAGGAAAGGAAATCAGTATATTGAAGAGACATCTGCACTTCCATGTTCATTGCAGCATTATTCACAATAGCCAAGATAGGAAATCAACCTAAATGTACATCAATGGATAAATGGATAAAGAAAATGTGGTATGTATACACAACGAAATACCATTTAGCCTTAAAAAAGAAGGAAATCCTGTCTTGTGACAACATGGATGAACATGGAGGGCATTATATTAAGTGAAATAAACCAAGCACAGAAAAACAAATACTGTATGGCCTAACTTGTATGTGGAATCTAAAAAAGTTGAACTCCTACAAGTAGAGAGAGGAATGGTGGTTACCAGGTGCTGGAGGTGAAGGCAGAGAGTTGGGGAAATATTGGTCAAAGATACAAAATTTCAGTTCAATAAGAGGAGTAAGTTTAAGAGGTCTACTGTATGACATGGTGAGTACAGTTAGTAACAATGTATTCTATTTTTGAATATTGCTGAGAAAGTAGTTTTAATTTTTCTCACCACACACAAAAGAAATAAGTATGTGAAATAATGAAGATGTTAATTAGCTGGATTCAGCTGTTCCATGATGGGTACATTCCACAATGCATGCATTCCACAGTGTATTCAAAGCAACATATTGTAAGGATAAATATATATATAATTTTTGTCAATTAAAAAATAAAAATAAAGAGTAAGTAATCAAAGGCTTACAGTTTAATAAAGAGGCAAAGTAATGGCTAATGTAAGAGACTTGTTTACCACATGAGTGGTATCAGAGCTCCAAGGAAGGGCATCTTCTCAGGGAAGGTCACATCTGAACTGGATAATGGTGAGTAAGTGGCATCATAAGTAAATATTGGAGCACTGACCGTACTTATTTACTTCTGAGTCATACCTTTAAAATTACATAAAGTAAATATTTAAGCCCCATCTTTAAAACCAACAGAACAAAAA
The DNA here is from genome assembly GCF_037993035.2 of Macaca fascicularis. Taxonomy (NCBI): domain Eukaryota; kingdom Metazoa; phylum Chordata; class Mammalia; order Primates; family Cercopithecidae; genus Macaca; species Macaca fascicularis. The sequence goes on from NC_088385.1 coordinate 96,143,605, forward strand.
GAAAGATGAGGAAGTCATCAATGGAAATACGCCACAAGAGTGGTGAGTGGCTGAGCAGAGGGAGGAAGGCAGAGACCTACAGCTGATGAAGGAGCTGAAAACAGAACTAGTTAAAAACCTACATGGAGCTTTTGATGCCTCCCACTATTTCTCCCAGCTTGTAGCACCAGTAGACTATCCCTCTTCAACTTTATGCAGAAGACAGGAGGTTTACTCCCAAGAGAAGCTAAATCTTAACCTGAGGCCCTTGACTCAATCCCCAAGTACAGCTAAGGGCAGGGCCAAGGTGTCACGTGGGAGATGGGAGATAAATGAGAATCTACATCTTGAATAATGAGGCTCCTTGGGCCTCTTTTCCAAGTCTAGAATTGTATCCCTAGGCAGGAAACTATAAGATTCTCCTCTGAGAGAACAGAATGGTTCATGAGAAGAGATCTACAGAGACTGGCATTTGGAGGTCTCATGAGGAAAGAGCTGAGGCTCAGCGTATTGAAGGGTGGCAGTCAGTCAGTGCTGCCCAAACACACAAAGCTACAAATGAGCTTTTTAGAGCCTCACTCTTAACTAGGCAAGGATAAGTATCCATCCTCCAAACATCTGAGGAAGTCTTCTAACACAAAATACAGACTAAAGCAAACAGAACAAAGCAGGAGAGTAAATTGGACTCAGAAGAAATAGATATCAATGCAGTAAGCAGGAAAAAAGCTTCAGGGAAAAATAAACTTTAATAAATGCCTTTAGGAAGATGGGAAGACACTATATTTACAAAACAAACCTGGGAGACTAAAGTTTTAAAATGTTATATTTTAAGCACAAGGATTTTGTTGTATTATCCTTTATATCATTCTGTATACCTTAAATATCATTTAATAATTTGGGTGGAGGGAAGCTAACTAGAACAAAATTGAAAAGCTCTATTACTAGTTTAAAAATATCAATTTTCATATACTTCAAAGGAATGTATGATAAATGATGAACAAGGACAAACAGAGCTCATCGTTCATATTAAAAATGAACAATTAGACAATAGATGAGCTCTTAAAATTAAGTGACAGCAGGAAAAAAATCAAAGGAAGGGTTTTAAGATAAAACCAAGTTATATTCCAGAAAACAGAACAAGAAGATGAAAAATAGAAAAGAAAAGAAAAGAAAGAAGATAAGACAATCAATTCAGAATAGTCAACATCTAAATAACAGGAATTCCTAAAATACAGAATAGAGCTCTAGCTACCATCCTATTTGTTTCTCCTCTTTTAGCAAAACTCCTTAAAAGAGTTGTCTCTACCCACTATTTCAAATTCCTTCCCTCCCCTCTCTTAACCTATACCAATCTGATTTTCATCCCCACCAGTCCACCAAAATTGTTCTTATCCTGATCACCAATAAAAAGGTCATTTCACAGTCTTCATGTTACCTTGCATCTCAGTAGCACTTGACAGAACAGATAATTCCCTCCTCCTTGGAAAACTTTCTTTGTTTGGCTGGTGGAACTCCACATATGCCTGCTTTTCCTCCTACTTTTCTGTTTCCTCTTATCTCTTTTGTTGTTTCTTACACATCTCCCTGATCTCTAAATGTAGGCAGTCCCTCCAAGCATAGCCCTTAGATCTCTTTTCTCTATAATCTGCACTCCTCCTCCTAAGCTATGTTGTCTAGCCTCATGGTCATATAGACCACCTGTATGCTGTTGGCTTCCACTTTTTTTATTTTTATTTTTTTTTTTTTGAGACGGAGTCTCACTCTGTTTCCCAGGCTGGAGTGCAGTGGTGCAACCTCAGCTCACTGCAAGCTCTGCCTCCGGGGTTCATGCCATTCTCCTGCCTCAACCTCCCGAGTAGCTGGGACTACAGGCTCCCACCACCGCACCTGGCTAATATTTTTGTATTTTTAGTAGAGACGGGGTTTCACCATGTGTTAGCCAGGATGGTCTTTTCCTGACCTCGCTACCCACCCGCCTCGGCCTCCCAAAGTGCTGGGATTACAGGCGTGAGCCACCGCACCCAGCCAGCTTCCACTTTTACAACTCAAGCCTTCATGCCTCCCCTGAACACACAGACTTAAATGTCAAACTGCCAATTTACATCTCTATTTAGCTGTGTTAAGAGCATCTCATGCTTCCAATGCCAAATTCCAAACTTCTAACTTACCTTCCTCCCTCCTTCCCCCACACTCCACAATCTCCTGCCAAAATAAAAACTTTCTCCTCTGCACTTCTCTCCCTTTTCCAGTTTTTGGCAACTCCTCTTTTTTTTAAGGATTGAGTCAAAACTTTGATGTTATCACTTCTCCCTTTATATCTCACACCCTAGATATGATCTGTCAACAAATCACGACAACTCTATATCTTCAGAACATACAAAGAGTTTTCACACTGCCGATAAAGACATATCTGAGATGGAGCAATTTACAAATGAAAAAGGTTTGATTGGACTTACAGTTTCACGTGACTGGGGAAGCCTAACAATCATGGTGGAAGGCAAGAAGGAGCAAGTCATGTCTTACATGGATGGCAGCAGGCAAAGAGAAAGTGAGGGCCAAAGTGAAAGGGGTTTCTCCTTATAAAATCATCAGATAACATAAGACTTATTCATTACCATGAGAACAGTATGGGGGAAATCGCTTCCATGATTCAATTATCTCCCACCAGGTCCCTCCCACAACAATGGGAATTATGGGAGATACAATTCAAGATGTGATTTGGGTGGGGACATACCCAAACTATATCAAAATTCCACCACATCCCCCAATCCTCATGCCACTAACCTGATACAAGTCACCATTACTTTTCTTTCACCTTCTTACAACAGTTTTCTAAATGACACCCTTGCTTCTATCTTTGCACTCCTTCAGACTATTTTCAACAGACTAACCACTAAGATATAAGTCAGACCAGGTTACCCCTCTGCTCAAAATTGTCCAGTGACTCTTTTACTACCTGAGGTTTTAATATGGTCTGAGCCCTAGTTACCTTTAACCTAACCTCATCCCCTCAGCTGTCCCATTTGCTTCCTTCACTAGAGTCACTGACTTCTTCACTGTTCCTTAAATGCATCTGTAGTTTGAGATGTTTCTTCTGCCTGTAAAGTTTTTCACCCCAGGTATCTAAATAGCTAACTCACTTTCTGTAGTCTTTACTCACACCTCACTTTCTCAGTGAAGCCTTTTCTGGCCACCATTTTTTAAATTGCTCTCTCTCTCTCTCTTTCTCTCTCTCTCCCTCCCTTCCTCCTTCCCCCAACACACATACACACACACATGCACACATATACACACCATATTATAACCTCCTTATTGCCCTTATTCTTTTCCATAGCACTTAGCATTACCTAACATATTTTATTTCACTTATTTATCTATCTCTACTATCAGAATGTACATGAGATCAGAATGTACATGAGGGCATGATTTTTTTCATCTTTGTGTTAACTGTGTTCGCTGCTATATCCCCAGAGCATGGAAGAATGCAGAAACATAACCAAGACATTTAGGGGTGAAATAAATAATCAAGAAAATGGATAGCAGAAAATAATTAAAGAGATAATTTTAAATTTTTTCTTAAAACTTATGGACCTGGGCTAAAATTTGGCACCTGATGTTCTGTTGTTAATTAAGACCCACACCAATACGCAACATTATGAAATGCAGAATGTTAGAGATTTTCTAGAAGGCACTAAAAATTCCTGTGAGAAAATAACTGGTAATATACAAAGAACTTGGGATTAGGTTGGCATTAAACTTCTCAGTAACAATGCAATATACTGGGGTGGGGCAGGGGAATGCACAGTGCCTTTAAAATTCTGATAAGAATTTATTTTCAGTCAAAAAATTCTATATGCAAATAAACTATCACTTAAATATGAAAGTTAAAGAGCTTCTCAGATGTTTAAGATTTTTAAAAATTGCCTATCCATGCACATTTTCTCAGAAAGCTGCTGGAGGATATGCTTTATCAACATGATGTAGCAAACCAAGAAAAAGAAAGGTATAGGATTTGGGAAATAGATAATACAAAGAGGAAAGACGCAAAAAGAATTTAAAGGATAATATTGAACATAAGGTCTAAGGGACAACCAGTTAAAATTGGAATGAGAGCACATAAGACTACAGCAGGAATGTCAAAGACTGAAGAAAAACTGTTATATTACCTAACACTTTTGGCCACATTAAGAGTACTTTCGTACTTTGAGAAGATTTCTTTACACGCATAGGACATAAGTGCACAAAAAAAAAAATTCATGCAATCTTAAACTCCAAAAACACCAAAGTTTTAGGAAACAAATTTAAAATCATGCTTACTGGTTTTGCTGGAATATGTAGCATATGTATCATCATGATAATTTAAGCTCTGATTTTTGAATTAACCAAAAATTGTAATACATATACACATACCCAGGAGGGAAAGTGTCTTAACCTGGAGTACTTTAAAAAAAAAAAAAGGGCCTAATAAAATGGTTAAAGTGTGGAGGTTTAATACAAACCCAAGTCAATGAGAGAAAAGAAGAAATGAAACAAAGCAAAAAGAATTGGAAACAATAAAGGCTGTATGTTACATGCTGTCCTCTCACTGGCCAAAGTTCACCCACAGAGACCTCCCTCTTTTCTAAGGTGGGTCATCTGGCACCTCTACATCCAGTCGGGATGCTGAATCTCATGTTCCTAGGATTGGAGCTTCATTTGAGTCTAGATTTGGTAGCATGAGCCTGAAATTTGGGGCATTAAATTAGTTGGCCCAGCTGCGCTACTAGCTGCCAAGAGGAAGGGCCCAACATTCCCAGGACAAATGACTGGTTATCTCCTGGGAAGAGCAGCACTATCTGGGAAATGGACAGCACCAGGAGAAACTGAGTAGACACGTAAAACTGGTACCCAATTCAGAGGCTAAACCAACGCTGTAAAAAGAGAGGTCAAGGAAGCTAAATTCTAACTTTCCACATTAGTATTTTGATATGTCTAAGATTTTAAAATAAGAGAAATGATAGATGATAGGCCGATGATAGGTAGGTTAGGATGGATGGATAGATAGACAGACAGACAGACAGATAGATAAAAAGAAACACCAGAAATATCTAAGAGGTGAATGAATCTAGTTACCTCTGGAGAATATCACACTTTGCCATGAGGGCAGAGCAAAGACAGACTTGTAGTATGATCTGTATAATTAACATATGTTCACATATTTAAAATGACAATTAAGTATACAGTAGAATGGTTGAAAGGCTTAAACCATATGCAAAGAAAAAGATCCATGGCCTGTCAGCAGCAATGGCAGCCTCTGGAACAGCTGGGTATGCAGAGTATGAGCGTGTAGATAGGAATGGCTGGAGATACATCTGGGGAAGTAGATTGGCCATGGATTGAAAACCATGCTAAACACTTTGGACTTGATCCTGTAGGACTTGAGGAGTCAGTAAAAAGTTTAAAGCCAGAGAGAGATGTGATCATATTTGTATTTCAGAAAGAGCATTCTGGCTGCACTGCAGAGAATACATTAAATGGGGAAAGACCTGAAGGCAAGGAGTCCCTTAAGGAAACTGATGGAGTAATTAATTAGATAGAAGGTCTGAACAAAATTTAGTAGAAAAAAGAGAAGAGTGTGGATCTATCAGGTGTGAAGGACCTGCGGACCAACTGAAACCAATCTCCATTATAAGCCATAAAGGAGAGGTTAAGGATGAGAGGAGCAGAGAGAAGCTGATACAGTTCCGATGCATGTCCCTGCCCAAATTTCATGTTGAATTATAACCCCCAATGTTGGAGGTGGGGCCTGGTGGGAGGTGATTAGATCCATTGGGGGAGGATTACTCATGAATGGGTTAGCACCCTCCTCTTGGTGCTGTCCTCTCAATAATGAATGAGTTCTTGTGACATCCGGTCATTTAAAAGTGTGTGGCACCTCCCCACCCCCGCCCGCCCATCTCTTGCTCCTGCTCTGTCCATGTGACGTGCCTGTTCCCCCTTCACCTTGTGTGCCACAATTGTAAGTTTCCTGAGGCCTTTCCAGAAGCCAAGCAGATGTCATCATGCTTTATGTACAGCTGGCAGAACCATAAGCCAATTAAGCCTCTTTTCTTTAAAAATTACCCATTTCTCAGGTATTTCTTTATAGCAATGTGGCAACGTACTAATAGAGAAGCCAATTGTCTCTGACAGAAATCAAGCATATGGAATCGCTCTTGTTAACATCCTGACCTGCTTTTCTATGTAATCTAGTGTGAAACTCTCTAAAGGAAACTTCTATTCCTGTGACAAATCTATCGTGCAGTCTACCAACTTCAGTCACTGTTATTTCTTGAATATTTTAAGCGAACATTTATAATGATTGCACTTGTTTCTTTCTAAATTACTAGTTGGGAGTCAGTTTCTGAAAAAAGTGACCTCTTAAAGGAAGAAATATTCTTAAATGCTAACTCCTCCTAAGGTGACATTTCTTCCAAAAAAAAAAAAAAAAAAGCCAACCAGGTGTGGTCACTCACGCCTGTAATCGCACTTTGGGAGACTGAGGCAGGTGGATTACCTGAGGTCAGGAGTTCAAAACCAGCCTAACCAACATGGTAAAACCCCTTCTCTACTAAAAATACAAAACATTAGCTGGGCATGGTGGTGCCTGTCTGTAATCCCAGCTATTTGAGAGACTGAGGCAGGAGAATTGCTTGAACCTGGGAGGTGGCAGTGAGCTGAGATCACGCCATTGCACTACAGACTGGGCAATAAGAGTGAAACTCTGTTTCAAAAAAGAAAAGGTCTTGCTCTTATTTATACTGAAAGTGTTGTTTATGGCCCACTCATCTCATGCTGGACATCCCTATTTCCCCTCTTCTATATTCAGCAGTTACAAAGTGAGGTGCCACACACTTTTAAATGACTAGAATGAAAGTTTCTTTTACTTCCATTCCATCATGCATGCTGCCAAAAAGTTCCTCTTTCAAAATTCCATTTTAATTAATCAAAAATCTTCAGGATATTTTCTTCCCTGTAAAATAAACATATGCACTCCTCGCAGTGCATTTTCTGCACCATTATTACCATTAATCAACCCAAAAAATCTAGAGAGGAAATGATCATCATTCTCCACATTCTATAGATAAAAACTTTCAGGAAGCAGAAACAGCAATTTCTGAATGAAAATGGAATACTTTTCTACTTCTTCTCCTGACTCCTATTCTGTCTGTTTTCTTTTCTTTTTTGTTGTTCTTGTGATTTTATTTTATTTATTTATTTTTTTATTGTACTTTAAGTTCTAGGGTACATGTGCACAACGTGCAGGTGTGTTACATAGGTATACATGTGCCATGTTGATGTGCTGCACCCATTAACTCATCATTTACATTAGATATATCTCCTAATGCTATCCCTCCCCCCTCCCCACACCCCACAACAGGCCTCGGTGTGTAACGTTCTCCTTCCTGTGTCCAAGTGTTCTCATTGCTCAACTCCCACCTATGAGTGAGAACATACGGTGTTTGGTTTTCTGTCCTTGTGATAGTTTGCTGAGAATGATGGTTTCCAGCTGTATCCATGCCCCTAGAAAGGACATGAACTCATCCTTTTTTATGGCTGCATAGTATTCCATGGTGTATATGTGCCACATTTTCTTAATCCTGTCTTCATTGATGGACATTTGGGTTGGTTCCAAGTCTTTGCTATTGTGAATACTGTCACAATAAACATATGTTTGCATGTGTCTTTATAGCAGCATGATTTATAATCCTTTGGGTATGTACCCAGCAGTGGGATAGCTGGGTCAAATGGTATTTCTAGTTCTAGATCCTTGAGGAATTGCCACACTGTCTTTCACAATGGTTGAGCTAGTTTATAGTCCCACCAACAGCATAAAAGTGTTCCTATTTCTCCACAACCTCTCCAGCACCTGTTGTTTCCTGACTTTTTAATGATCGCCATTCTAACTGGTGTAAGATGGTATCTCATTGTGGTTTTGATTTGCATTTCTCTGATGGCCAGTGATGATGAGCATTGTTTCATGTATCTGTTGGCGGCATAAATGTCCTCTTTTGAGAAGTGTCTGGTCATATCCTTTGCTAACTTTTTGATGGGGTTGTTTTTTTCTTGTAAATTTGTTTTAGTTCTTTGTAGGTCCTGGATACTAGCCCTTTGTCAGATGAGTAGATTGCAAAAATTTTCTCACATTCTGTAGGTTGCCTGTTCACTTTGATGGTAGTTTCTTTTACTGTGCAGAAGCTCCTTAGCTTAATTAGATCCCATTTGTCGATTTTGGCTTTGTTGCCATTGCTTTTGGTGTTTTAGACATGAAGTCCTAGCCCATGCCTATGTCCTGAATGGTATTGCCTAGGTTTTCATCTAGGGATTTTATGCTTTTAGGTCTGATATTTAAGTCTCTAATACATCTTCAATTAATTTTTGTATAAGGTGTAAGGAAGGGATCCAGTTTCAGCTTTCTACTTATGGCTAACCAGTTTTTCCAGAAGCATTTATTAAATAGGGAAGACTTTCCTCATTTCTTGTTTTTGTCAGGTTTGTCAAAGATCAGATGGTTGTAGATGTGTGGTATAACTTCTGAGGGCTCTGTTCTTTTCCGTTGGTCCATATCTCTGTTTTGATACCAGTACCATGCTGTTTTGGTTACTGTAGCCTTGTAGTATAGTTTGAAGTCAGGTGGCATGATGCCTCCAGCTTTGTTATTTTGGCTTAGGATTGTCTTGACAATGTGGGCTCTTTTTTGATTCCATATGAACTTTAAAGTAGTTCTTTTCCAATTCTGTGAAGAAAGTCATTGGTAGCTTAATGGGGATGGCATTGAATCTATAAATTACCTTGGGCAGTGTGGCCATTTTCACAATATTGATTCTTCCTATCCATGAGCATGGAATGTTCTTCCATTTGTTTGTGTCTTCTTTTATTTCATTGAGCAGTTGTTTTTAGTTCTCCTTGAAGAGGTCCTTCACATCCCTTGTAAGTTGTATTCCTAGGTATTTCATTCTCTTTGAAGCAATTGTGAATGGGAGGTCACTCATGATTTGGCTCTCTGTTTGTCTGTTATTGGTGTATAAGAATGCTAGTGACTTTTGCACATTGATTTTGTATCCTGAGACTTTGGTGAAGTTGCTTATCAGCTTAAGGAGATTTGGGGCTGAAACAATGGGGCTTTCAAAATATACAATCATGTCATCTGTAAACAGGGACAATCTGACTTCTTCTTTTCCTAACTGAATACCCTTTATTTCTTTCTCTTGCCCGATTGCCCTGGAAGAACTTCCAACACTATGCTGAATAGGAGTAGTGAGAGAGGGCATCCCTGTCTTGTGCCAGGTTTCAAAGGGAATGCTTCCAGTTTTTGCCCATTCAGTATGATATTGACTGTGGGTGTGTCATAAATAGGTCTTATTATTTTGAGATATGTTCAATCAATACCAAATTTATTGAGAGTTTTTAGCATGAAGGGCTGTTGAATGTTGTCAAGGCCTTTTCTGCATCTATTGAGATAATCATGTGGTTTTTGTCTTTGGTTCTGTTTATATGCTGGATCACATTTATTGATTTGGGTATGTTGAACCAGCCTTGCATCCCAGGGATGAAGCCCACTTGATCATGGTGAATAAGCTTTTAGATGTGCTGCTGGATTCAGTTTGCCCATATTTTATTGAGGATTTTTGCATCAATGTTCATCAGGGATATTGGTCTAAAATTTTCTTTTTTTGCTGTGTCTCTGCCAGGCTTTGGTATCAGGATATGTTGGCCTCATAAAATGAGTTAGGGAGGATTCCCTCTTTTTCTGTTGATTGGAATAGTTTCAGAAGGAATGGTACCAGCTCCTCCTTGGACCTCCAGTAGAATTTGGCTGTGAATCCGTCTTGTCTTGGACTTTTTTTGGTTGATAGGCTATTAATTATTGCCTCAATTTCAGAGACTGTCATAGATCTATTTCAGGGATTCAACTTCTTCCTGATTTAGTCTTGGGAGAGTGTATGTGTCCAGGAATTTATCCATTTCTTCTAGATTTTCTAGTTTATTTGCATAGAGGTGTTTATAGTATTCTCTGATGGTAGTTCATATTTCTGTGGGGTCGGTGGTGATATCCCCTTTATCATTTTTTATTGCATCTATTTCATTCTTCTCTCTTTTCTTCTTTATTAGTCTTGCTAGCGGTCTGTCAATTTTGTTGATCTTTTCAAAAAACCAGCTCCTGGATTCATTGACTTTTTGGAGGGTTTTTTGTGTCTCTATCTCCTTCAGTTCTGCTCTGATCTTAGTTATTTCTTGCCTTCTGCTAGATTTTGAATGTGTTTGCTCTTGCTTCTCTAGTTCTTTTAATTGTGATGTTAGGGTGTCAATTTTAGATCTTTCCAGCTTTCTCTTGTGGGCGTTTAGTGCTATAAATTTCCCTCTACACACTGCTTTAAATGTGTCCCAGAGATTCTGGTATGTTGTATCTTTGTTCTCATTGGTTTCAAAGAACATCTTTATTTTTTCCATCATTTCATTATGTACCCAGTAGTCATTCAGGAGCAGGTTGTATAGTTTCCATGTAGTTGAGCAGTTTTGATTGAGTTTCTTAATTCTGAGTTCTAGTTTGACTGCACTGTGGTCTGAGAGACAGTTTGTTATACTTTCCGTTCTTTTACATTTGCCGAGAAGTGCTTTACTTCCAACTATGAGGTCAATGTTGGAATAAGTGTGATGTGGTGCTGAGAAGAATGTATATTCTGTTGATATGGGGTGGAGAGTTCTGTAGATGTCTATTGGGTCCACTTGGTGCAGAGTTGAGTTCAATTCCTGGATATCCTTGTTAACTTTCTGTCTCGTTGATCTGTCTAATGTTGACAGTGGGGTGTTGAAGTCTCCCATTATTATTGTATGGGAGTCTAAGTCTCTTTGTAAGTCTCTAAGGACTTGCTTTATGAATCTGGGTGCTCCTGTATTGGGCGTATATATATTTAGGATAGTTAGTTCTTCCCATTGAATTGATCCCTTTACCATTATGTAATGGCCTTCTTTGTCTCTTTTGATCTTTGATGGTTTAAAGTCTGTTTTATCAGAGACTAGGATTGCAACCCCTGCCTTTTTTTGTTTTCCATTTGCTTGGTAGATCTTCCTCCATCCCTTTATTTTGAGCCTATGTGTGTCTCTGCGTGTGAGATGGGTCTCCTGGATTTAGCAAACTGATGGGCCTTGACTCTTTTTCCAATTTGCCAGTCTGTGTCTTTTAATTGGACCATTTCGCCTTTTTATATTTAAGGTTAATATTGTTACGTGTGAAATTGATCTTGTCATTATGATGTTAGCTGGTTATTTTGCTCGTTAGTTGATGCAGTTTCTTCCTAGCATTGATGGTCTCTACATTTTGGCATGTTTTTGCAATGGCTGGTACCGTTTGTTCCTTTCCATGTTCAGTGCTTCATTCAGGAGCTCTTGTAGGACAGGCCTGGTGGTGACAAAATCTCTCAGCACTTGCTTGTCTGTAAAGGATTTTATTTCTCCTTCACTGATGAAACTTAGTTTGGCTGGTAATGAAATTCTGGGTTGAAAATTCTTTTCTTTAAGAATGTTGAATATTGGCCCCCACTCTCTTCTGGCTTGTACAGTTTCTGCTGAAAGATCTGCTGTTAGTCTGATGGGCTTCCTTTTTTGAGTAACCCAACCTTTCTCTCTGGCTGCTCTTAACATTTTTTCCTTCATTTCAACTTTGGTGAATCTGACAATTATGTGTCTTGGAGTTGGTCTTCTCTAGGAGTATCTTTGTGGCATTCTCTGTATTTCCTGAATTTGAATGTTGGCCTGCCTTGCTAGGTTGGGGAAGTTCTCCTGGATGATATCCTGGAGAGTGTTTTCCAACTTGGTTCCATTCTGCCTGTCACTTTCAGGTACACCAATCAGATGTAGATTTGGCCTTTTCCCATAGTCCCATATTTCTTGGTGGCTTTGTTCATTTCTTTTTACTCTGTTTTCTCTAAACTTCTCTTCTCACTTCATTTCGTTCATTTGATCTTCAATCACTGATACTCTTTCTTCCAGTTGATTGAGTTGGTTACTGAAGCTTGTGTATTTATCACATAGGTCTCGTGTCATGGTTTTCACCTTTATCGGGTCATTTAAGGACTTCTCTGCATTGGTTATTCTAGTTAGCCATTCATCAAATCTTTTTTCAAGGTTTTTAGTTTCTTTGTGCTGGGTTCGTAATTCCTCCTTTAGCTCAGAGAAGTTTGATTGCCTGAAGTCTTCTTCTCTCAACTTGTCAAAGCCATTCTCTGTCGAGCTTTGTTCTGTTGCTGGTGAGGAGCTGCATTCCTTTGGAGGGGGAGAGGCACTCTGATTTTTAGAATTTCCGGCTTTTCTGTACTGCTTTTCCCCCATCTTTGTGGTTTTATCTACCTTTGGTCTTTGATGATGGTGATGCATAGATGGGGTCTTGGTGTGGCTGTCCTTTCTGTTTGTTATTTTTCCTTCTAACAGTCAGGACCCTCAGCTACAGGTCTGTTGGATTTTGCTTAAGGTCCACTCTAGACTCTGTTTTCCTGGGTATCAGCAGTGGAGGCTGCAGAAGAGTGAATATTGCTGAACAGCAAATGTTGCTCTGTGATCATTCCTTTGGAAGCTTTGTCTCAGAGGTGTACCCGGCCGTGTGAGGTGTCAGTCTGCCCCTACTGGGGGATGTCTCCCAGTTAGGTTACTTGGGGGTCAGGGGCCGACCTGAGCAGACAGTCTGTCCATACTCAGATCTCAAACTCCATGCTGGGAAAACCACTACTCTCTTCAAAGCTGTCAGACAGGGGCATTTACATCTGCAGAGGTTTCTGCTGCCTTTTGCTTGGCTATGCCCTGTCCCCAGAGGTGGAGTCTACAGAGGCAGGCAGTTCTCCTTGAGCTGCAGTGGGCTCCATCCAGTTCAAGCTTCCTGGATGCTTTGTTTACCTGCTTAAGCCTCAGCAATGGCAGAGGCCCCTCCCCCAGCCTCGCTGCTGCCTTGCAGTTAGATCTCAGACTGCTGTGCTAGCAATGAAGGAGGCTCTGTGGGTGTGGGACCCTCTGAGCCAGGCACGGGATATAATCTCCTGGGGTGCCATCTGCTAAGGCAGTATTAGGGTGGGAGTTACCTGATTTTCCAGGTGTTGTGTGTCATTGTTTCCCTTGGCTAGGAAAGGGAATTCCCTTCCCCCTTGTGCTTCCCAGGTGAGGTGATGCCTTGCCCTGCTTTGGCTCTCGCTCGTTGGGCTGCACCCACTGTCTTGCATCCAATGTGCCACACACCCCAATGAGAAGAACCTCATACCTCAGTTGGAAATGCAGAAATCACCCATCTTCTGTGTCACTCACTCTGGGAGCTGGAGGCTGGAGCTGTTCCTATTCGGCCATCTTGGAGCGGATCTTGTCCATTTTCTAAAACTTTTCAAAATCTGTAACTCTGCTTGTTTATCTCTGTTGAAATGTTCTTTTTAAGAGAAGAGATCTATGAACCTCACTGAGATTCCTTCTGATACCCATAGGTAAACTGCATATACATAAATGCCTGCACATGTATATAAAAGTTTGCATTTGGTTTTTGTTTATTTGTTTGTTTGTTGTCTGAGACAGAGTCTCACTCAGTTGCCAGACTGGAGTTCAGTGACATAATCTCGGCTCACTGCAACCTCAGCCTCCCGGGTTCAAGTGATTCTTCTGCCTCAGCGTCCCGAATAGCTGGAACTACAGGAGTGCGTCACTACGTCTGGCTAATTTTTATATTTTTAGTAGAGATGGGGTTTCACCATGTTGGCCAGGATGGTCTCGATCTCTTAACTTTGTGATCTGCCCTCCTTGGCCTCCCAAAATGCTGGGATTATAGGCGTGGGCCACTGTGCCCAGACGCATTTGTTTTTATATGGTTTATCTGGAAGATAAAAAGAGAATTCAAAGTACTTATCACATTTTTAAAGGTACCCATAGCCTTCCAAAAGTGAAGAACATTAGCCTGCAGGAAAACTACTCTGGGAGATGGTACTACTCCCTCTCCCATTCACTTCTATGGTTCTTCCCTTCAGCCTTGGACTACTTCTCCACTCATAAAAAGCCAACTTTCTCTTCAAGACAGGGCACATCTCCATGTAGTCATTCCATGCCACAGAGGCTAATTTATCCTTCTAGTACTCATGTCCTATATAGCAAATCTAGTAATTAATGATAGACCTCTTTGCAGCATTGCTTCTGTGTTCATATACCTGGTTCCTAGGTAATTCTATTTGTGTGTTACTTGGTTCATCATTTAGATTTTTAAGAATCTAGCATCAAAGACTTCCTCATACCCTTCATAGCATCTTGCCCAGAGCTCTGCACAGCATGTATGTTTAATAAATATTTGCTGATTTGTTTGAGGACTAGCATCTTACCTTTCATAAAAGTCCAAGCATCATTCAGGTGTTTATTAAATACCCATGATGTGTCAGGGCCTGCCATAGAGATGGACAGATGGGTGTTCTCCCCACCCAGGATAGTGAAAGAACCATTTAGCTAGGACCCTATATGCACAATGAGTCTCACAATGAAAGACAGAGGGCACGAGAGAAGGTCATATCCCAGGAGATGTTTACGATGTGCAAAGATAGAATTTAGACTCATTGGGTAAGGACAGTAAGGGACAGGAGTTGAGGAGGTCAGGAATAGACAGGAGCGATTGCCCCACAAAAGAATCAATCACCTGGGAAGGTGATACAAATCAGCCTTCAATTTATGACATAGAGACAGATCTCAAAATCTATATATTGCACTGACTTGTGATTGTACAACAAATATCTATATGATATTTATTGTGGGATATAGAGACACATTTAGAGGACAGAAAATTTAAAATATATCACAACTTTAACATACTAGTGAAGTAAAAAAATAATGCGCTTCTGAGAGTGTCATTTCAATTTCTATGAGGGCCACCTCAAGTTGCTGGGTACATCCCATGCTAGTAGCTGTGAAGAATACTGCACACTCTTTTCCATCAAGGTCCTTTAAATCTAGTTAGTGAAACAAAATTAGATACATAAACATGGACCAACAAGATAACAGATACTAGAAGACTAGACAAAAAATATACAAAGATACTAATTATCTGAATGCATTTGTTATTGCTTGATTACTAACATTTTTACTGACATCATGAAAATTGTATTGCAAAACGAAACCCCAAAATATTTATTTGGTAATGCTGTACATGTTCTTTTCTAGATTTTATCTGTGGAGAAATTCATCAGAAGTACTTACTATTGATTAGAATCCCCCTGAATTATAATGTCCCTAGGATGAAAAGCAATGTTAAATCAGTAGAAAATACATTAATTCTGGCCAATACATTATATGGGTTATTAGTACTGAAGTTCACAGAGAATTACGATATAAAATGAGCTCATTTAAATTGTATTTCAGTGTACAGACATTTTTAAAAATTCCCTAAAGCAATGTTTTCATTGTCTTAGAACCAGGAACAGATAATTAGATAGACTAATTTCACTGGAAATGAGCATTTCAGATGACCTTATATGAATAGGTTTTTAATTTATTACTCTTTATCAAAGCTAGTTTTTTCAGAAAAAGCTTCAATGTTCCAAGTGGATTGTCATCAATAGCTTTTCTTTGGATAAAAACATCTTTTTATTCTTCTTTTTAAAAATGTTAAACAGTAATACATATTTGCTCTAAAAACTTTAAATATGACCCAAAAGTACGGAGTGTAAAGTAAAATGTTTCCTTTTCTCTTCAGCCCCACACCACTTGCAGCCCAAACACAGCTCCCTGGAATATGAGTGTCCAGTCTTTTGGCTTTCCTGGGTCACATTGGAAGAAGAATTGTCTTGGGCCACACACAAAATACACTAACACTAACAATCGCTGATAATCTGAAAAAAAGTCTCAGAAAAGGTCTTATAATGTTTTAAGAACGTTTACAAACTTGTGCTGGGCCACATTCAAAGCCATCCTGGGCCAAATGTGGCCCCTGGGCCATGGGTTGGACAAGCTTGCCCTAGAATTAATCAAGGTATTGTCTATTCTTAAATTCAGTAATCATGCAAATACAAACACAGATATACATACTATTTTTTCATTCATGAATGGAATAATGTTTTGCATATACTTTTATAATTTTATTTTTCCAGTTAACAATATGTCCTGGTCATCTTTCCATACAAGTAGGCTGAGAGCTCTCTCACTTCTTTTAATGGCTACATAGTAGGCTATTGTTTGAAGTACCATGATTATTTAACTAGCCTCCTATTAGTGGACATTTAATTTCTTTCTAATTGTCTCTATTACTAATGACAAAGCAATAGCAATCCTTGCACAAATATCTGTGCATTTTTACATAAACATTTTAATGTAAAATTCTAGAAGTGTATGTATATAAAATGTCTATATATGCATTTTAAAATTTGATAGATTACTGCAGAATTATCTATTTGGATAAATTACTCCAAAATTATTGTGCCAACTTACAGTCCCACCAATAATATACAGGAGGCCCTTAATAATACCTTTATTAAACACAAATCTTATAGCATAGCCCAGAAATCCTCAAAGGTCACCCAGTTCCTAGAGAACAGAATTCAAAATCTTTAGCATAAGGTTCATGGCCTTCCCCAGTTTCACCTCAACCTAGGTTTTTTGAGGCAGGGTCTCACTTGTCCTGGCTGGAGTGCAGTGGTGCAAGCCTCAGTCTCCTCAGACAGAGGTGATCTTCCCATCTCAGCCTCCCCATTAGCTGGGACTACAAGCACGCACCACCACACAGCGTGATTTTTTTTATTCTTTGTAAAGACAACATTTGGCCATAGAGCCCAGGCTGGTCTCAAACTCTTGGGCTCAAGCGAATGACTACATTGGCCTCCTAATCAACCTAGTTTTAAAAAATACTATTGCCTCCCACTTGGTTAAGGTGAAATTGAGGAGAGCCATGAACTTTATGCTAAAGATTCTGAACTCTATTTCCTAGGAAAAAAATGTACTTTTTCCTATAGCCATACCATTTCAAGAAAGTCTCATACTTTCTTGCCTTCACTTTCCACCATTCATTCATGGCTACAAAACTCTGTGCAACCTGGTGTCTTGCTACCTCTCCAACCTCATTGTTCTTCCTTTCTCTTCTACAACACATCAAACACACCCGCTGTCTCACAGCCTTTGAACTTGCCATGGCCTCTGTGTAGAACTTTCTTCCCTAGGTAGCCGCATACCTCACTCTCTCACTTCATTCACAGCTCTGTTCACATGCTCCCTCCCCAGACCTTACCTGACAAATTCATCCAAGGTAGCACTCCCAGGCCTTTTCTAACCTTTTACTGATTTATTTTTCTGCATGATTTGTCATTTTCTGAAATTTTACTTGTCTTCTGACTTGTTACAGCTCATATTTTTTCAATGTTATAATCATTTTATTATGAAAACAAATCCAAGGAAATATAGGCATCATGAGGACAGAGATTTTGGGGGTTGGTTCATTGCTATTTCCCAGAGCCTAGAATAGGATCTGGCATACAGCAAATTCTCAATAAATGTTGAATAACTAGTTCAACAAACATATTGACCTTTATATTGCCCCAAGCATTGTCCTAGGATAGGTATAAAAGACAAGGCCGATCGTGGTTAAGGTAAATTAGGGGGCACTATTAGAGGACAGAGGAAGATGAGTAACCCCTGAGGCTAGGTGAGAAATCAGGGATTGCTTCAAAGAGAAAGGGATGACCTTTTACCCCTTTTCTATGCTGACTCAAATGTCAACCCTTCTGTGAAACCTCTTCTATCTGATTTTCCAAGCATGTCAGCCCACTGGCAGTCCACCTCTCAATATTACTTCCTATATCCCAATCAGGCAGGAATTATTACTTCTCTATATTCTTATCGTTTTTTGTTCATAGAACTGGTGGAGCACTTCACACATACAGAGATCACTTGCTATCTGGATTCTCACAACATGTATATTTCCTAAATAAATTGCAAACTTTTTTTTACACAAAATTCACTGTCTAAATTAAAAATCAACTTTATTACATATATATGGCACACTAGTGAAAATGTTCAAACTGTGCAAGATTACAGGCAAGAGGACATATCTTAACAAGTTCCCCATGCTCCTTTTGTGTAAATCTGTTATAATAATCTTCCCCACATTTTAAGAAAAAAAAAAAAGTTTCCTAAAAAGTGAGAAAGGCTGTGAAGAAAGAAGGTGAACCTGAGAGGTCTAGAATAGCCATACATTTCTACATCTGAAAGAAGATAGAAATGTAAACATATACATCAAATCAGAAGCTTGGCCATGTATGTGCTACCTTTACCACATAATAATTTTTCTAAATATTGTTCATTTTACAAAGTTTAATCATGTTACACTATTTTTTGGAAAGCCGATACATATCTTGGTGTGTTGGACTAATAGTCACCAAAGAAGGCAAGGAAGGAGGGAATTCATTCAGGAAAGGAATGAAATTTAGAAGTATGTTCATAGGCCAGATGTGACGGCTCACACCTGTAACCCCAGTATTTTGGGAGGCTGAGGTAGGAGGATTACTTGAGCTTAGGATTTCAAGACCAGCCTGGGCAACATAGCCCATCTCTACAAAAAAAGTAAAAATTAGCCAAACATGATGGCACGTGTCTGTGGTCCCAGCTCCTCAGCAGGCTCAAAGTGGGAGGATCACTTGAGCCCAGGAAGTCGAGGCTGCAATGAGCCATATCATGCCACTGCACTCTAGCCTAGGTGACAGAGAAAGACCCTGGCTCAATCAATCAATAAATAAAAAGTAAGTCTGCAAAAATGTAGAAATTGATATCACCTACACACCCAAATATCAAAGATTTCCAAGGCTGCAAAGTATTATGGAAAGAGGCTCTAGATCCGGCATAGATGAGTTAAAATCTAATATCTACCCCTTACTGTTCACATGACTTTTTATATATAAAGTAGGAGGATATTATCTACTTCATGGACTTTTAGTAAAAGTCAAGTCAGACAAAGCAAACATGCCTTGCAGAGAACATGGGAGATAGGATGCATTCAACAAGTTTTGTTTCTTTTGTCCTCTAGACTCCATGCAATGATCACTAACTACATTTACCCAAAACATAAAAAAAAAAAAAAAAGTCCACAATAGGTAAAAAGATTTAAGAGTATGCAACACTGCAAAATTTAACACTCACAGCTGAAACAGCTTCCATTAATAGTGAGGTTGCAATCAAACAATTTATACCATAGGCAAGTTTTTAATGGTGATAAACCTGGAATATTTAGGAAATAAGTGCTGCATTCACTTCAAAAGAAGAGGTAAAAAAAAGTATGGACATTATATATACAAAGATAGAATTTTAGATAGATATTATGAAAGCAATGTTAAGCTAATACCTTTGAAAACCCAAGCCCTTTGGAGAAATGTTGAAAATGAATTATTTTGCATACCCAAATCATAAAGTAAGGATGATATGGGAAATAGTTAATGATTACCTGAGGAGTGAGTTGTCACGGTTGATCAGAATACATACAAAGAAGGAAAATCTTGCAAAAAAAAATATATTTTATAGGGGTCAGGAGCAAGATGGCTGAATAGAACAGCTCCAGCCTCCAGTTCCCAGTGCAAGCGACACAGAAGACGGGTGATTTCTGCATTTTCAACTGAGGTACTGAGTTCACCTCACTGAGGAGTGCCGGACAATCAATGCTGGTCAGCAGGTGCAGCCCAACCAGCGATAGCTGAAGCAGGGCGAGGCATTGCCTCACCTGGGAAGCACAAGGGGGAAGGGAATCCCTTTTCCTAGCCAAGGGAAACTGAGACACACAACACCTGGAAAATCGGGTAACTCCCACCCTAATACTGCCTTTTACCAAGGGTCTTAGCAAATGGCACAGCAGGAGATTATATCCCACACCCGGCCCGGAGGGTCCCATGCCCAGGGAGCCTCCCTCATTGCTAGCACAGCAGTCTGAGATCTAACTGCAAGGCGGCAGCAAGGCTGGCGGAGGGGCACCCACCATTGCTGAGGCTTAAGTAGGTAAACAAAGCCTCTGGGAAGCTCAAACTGGGTAGAGCCCACCACAGCTCAAGAAGGCCTGCCTGTCTCTGTAGACTCCACCTCTGGGTGGAGTCTGACAGCTGTCTGACAGCTTTGAAGAGAGCAGTGGATCTCCCAGCATGGAGGTTGAGATCTGAGAATGGACAGATTGCCTGCTCAAGTGGGTCCCTGACCCCTGAGTAGCCTAACTGGAAGACATCCCCCACTAGGTGCAGACCAACACCTCACACCTCACATGGTGGGGAACACCCCTGAGAGGAAGCTTCCAGAGCAAGAATCAGACAGCAGCACTTGCTGTTCAGCAATATTCTATCTTCTGCAGCCTCTGCTGCTGATACCCAGGCAAACAAGGTCTGGAGTGGACCTCAAGCAATCTCCAACAGACCTACAGCTGAGGGTCCCGCCTGTTAGAAGGAAAACCAACAAACAGAAAGGACACCCATACCAAAACCCCATCAGTATGTCACCAGCATCAAAGACCAAAGGCAGATAAAACCACAAAGATGGGGAAAAAGCAAGGCAGAAAAGCTGGAAATTCAAAAAATCAGAGTGCATCTCCCCTTTCAAAGGAATGCAGCTCATCGCCAGCAATGGATCAAAGCTGGGTGGAGAATGACATTGAAGAGTTGAGAGGAGAAGGCTTCAGTCGATCAAACTTCTCAGAGCTAAAGGAGGAACTACATACCCAGTGCAAAGAAACTAAAAATCTTGAAAAAAGAATGGAAGAATGGATAACTAGAATAATCAATGCAGAGAAGGCCATAAACGAACTGACAGAGATAAAAACCATGACACGAAAATACATGACAAATGCACAAGCTTCAGTAACCAACTCCATCAACTGGAGGAAAAGAGTACCAATGATTGAAGATCAAATGAATGAAATGAAGCGAGAAGAGAAGTCTAGAGAAAAAAAAAGGAAAAAGAAATGAACAAAGCCTCCAAGAAATATGGGATTATGTGAAAAGACCAAATCTACATCTGATTGGTATGCCTAAAAGTGAGGGGGAAAACGGAACCAAGCTGGAAAACACTCTGCAGGGTATCATCCAGGAGAACCTTCCCAACCTAGTAAGGCAGGCCAACATTCAAATTCAGGAAATACAAAGAACGCCACAAAAATACTCCTCAAGAAGAGCAATTCCAAGACACATAATTGTCAGATTCACCAAAGTTGAAATGAAGGAAAAAATGTTAAGAGCAGCCAGAGAGAAAGGTCGGGTTACCCACAAAGGGAAGCCCATCAGACTAACAGCAGATCTTTCAGCAGAAACTCTACAAGCCAGAAGAGAGTGGGGGCCAATATTCAACATTCTTAAAGAAAAGAATTTTCAACCCAGAATTTCATAACCAGCCAAACTAAGTTTCATCAGTGAAGGAGAAATAAAATCCTTTAGAGACTGGCAAATGCTTAGAGATTTTGTCACCACCAGGCCTGCCCTACAGGAGCTCCTGAAGGAAGCACTGAATATGGAAAGGAACAACCGGTACCAGCCATTGCAAAAACATGCCAAAATGTAAAGACCATCGATGCTAGGAAGAAACTGCGTCAACTAATGAGCAAAATAACCAGCTAATATCACAATGACAGGATCAAGTTCACACATAACAATATTAACCTTAAATGTAAATGGACTAAATGGTCCAATTAAAAGACACAGACTGGCAAATTGGATAAAGAGTCAAGACCCATCAATTTCCTGTATTCAGGAGACCCATCTCACATGAAGAGACACACATAGGCTCAAAATAAAGGGATGGAGGAAGATCTACCAAGCAAATGGAAAACAAAAAAAGGCAGGGGTTGCAATCCTAGTCTCTGATAAAACAGACTTTAAACCATCAAAGATCAAAAGAGACAAAGAAGGCCATTACATAATGGTAAAGGGATGAATTCAACAGGAAGAACTAACTATCCTAAATATGTATGCGCCCAATACATGAGCACCCAGATTCATAAAGCAAGTCCTTAGAGACTTACAAAGAGACTTAACTCCCATACAATAATAATGGGAGACTTCAACACCCCACTGTCAACATTAGACAGATCAACAAGACAGAAAGTTAACAAGGATATCCAGGAATTGAACTCAACTCTGCACCAAGTGGACCTAATAGACATCTACAGAACTCTCCACCCCAAATCAACAGAATATACGTTCTTCTTAGCACCACATCACACTTATTCCAACATTGACCACATAGTTGGAAGTAAAGCACTGCTCAGCAAATGTAAAAGAACAGAAATTATAACAAACTGTCTCTCAGACCACAGTGCAATCAAACTAGAACTCAGGACTAAGAAAATCAATCAAAACTGCTCAACTACTAAACAACCTGCTACTGAGTGACTACTGGGTACATAACGAAATGAAGGCAGAAATAAAGATGTTCTTTGAAACCAATGAGAACAAAGATACAACATACCAGAATCTCTGGGACGCATTTAAAGCAGTGTGTAGAGGGAAATTTAAAGCACTAAATGCCCATAAGAGAAAGCTGGAAAGATCTAAAATTGACACCCTAACATCACAATTAAAAGAACTAGAGAAGCAAGAGCAAACACATTCAAAAGCTAGCAGAAGGCAAGAAATAACTAAGATCAGAGCAGAACTGAAGGAGACAGAGACACAAAAAACCCTCCAAAAAATCAATGAATCCAGGAGCTGGTTTTTTGAAAAGATAAGCAAAATTGATGGACTGCTAGCAAGACTAATAAAGAAGAAAAGAGAGAAGAATGAAATAGACGCAATAAAAAATGATAAAGGGGATATCACCACCGACCCCACAGAAATATGAACTACCATCAGAGAATACTATAAACACCTCTACGCAAATAAATTAGAAAACCTAGAAGAAATGGGTAATTTCCTGGACACTTACACTCTCCCAAGACTAAACCAGGAAGAAGTTGAATCCCTGAATAGACCAATAGCAGGCTCTGAAATTGAGGCAATAATTAATAGCCTACCAACCAAAAAAAGTCCAGGACCAGATGGATTCACAGCCAAATTCTACCAGAGGTCCAAGGAGGAGCTGGTACCATTCCTTCTGAAACTATTCCAATCAATAGAAAAGGAGGGAATCCTCCCTAACTCATTTTATGGGGCCAACATCATCCTGATACCAAAGCCTGGCAGAGACACAACGAAAAAAGAGAATTTTAGACCAATATCCCTGATGAACATCCATGCAAAAATCCTCAATAAAATACTGGCAAACCAAATCCAGCAGCACATCAAAAAGCTTATCCACCATGATCAAGTGGGCTTCATCCCTGGGATGCAAGGCTGGTTCAACATATGCAAATCAATAAGCATAATCCAGCATATAAACAGAACCAAAGACAAGAACCACATGATTATCTCAACAGATGCAGAAAAGGCCTTTGACAAAATTCAACAGCCCTTCATGCTAAAAACTCTCAATAAATTTGGTATTGATGGAACGTATCTCAAAATAATAAGACCTATTTATGAAAAACTCACAGCCAATATCATACTGAATGGGCAAAAACTGGAAAAATTCCCTTTGAAAACTGGCACAAGAGAGGGATGCCCTCTCTCACTACTCCTATTCAACATAGTGTTGGAAGTTCTGGCTAGGGCAATCGGGCAAGAGAAAGAAATAAAGGGTATTCAGTTAGGAAAGTAAGAAGTCAAATTGTCCCTGTTTGCAGATGACATGATTGTACATTTAGAAAACCCCATTGTCTCAGCCCAAAATCTCCTTAAGCTGATAAGAAACTTCACCAAAGTCTCAGGATACAAAATTAATGTGCAAAAATCATAAGCATTCTTATACACCAGTAACAGACAAACAGAGAGCCAAATCATGAGTGACCTCCCATTCACAATTGCTTCAAAGAGAATAAAATACCTAGGAATACAACTTACAAGGGATATAAAGGACCTCTTCAAGGACAACTACAAACCACTGCTCAGTGAAATAAAAGAAGACACAAACAAATGGAAGAATATACCATGCTCATGGATAGGAAGAAACAATATCGTGAAAATGGCCATACTGCCCAAGGTTATTTATAGATTCAATGCCATCCCCATCAAGCTACCAACGACTTTCTTCACAGAATTGTAAAAAACTGCTTTAAAGTTCATATGGAACCAAAAAAGAGCCTGCATTGCCAAGACAATCCTAAGTCAAAAGAACAAAGCTGGAGGCATCACGCTATCTGACTTCAAACTATACTACAAGGCTACAGTAACCAAAACAGCATGATACTGGTACCAAAACAGAGATATAGACCAATGGAACAGAACAGAGTCCTCAGAAATAATACCACACATCTACAGCCATCTGATCTTTGACAAACCTGACAAAAACAAGAAATGGGGAAAGGATTCCCTATTTCATAAATGGTGCTGGGAAAACTGGCTAGCCATAAGTAGAAAGCTGAAACTGGATCCTTTCCTTACTCCTTATATGAAAATTAATTCAAGATGGATTAGAGACTTAAGCGTTAGACCTAAAACCATAAAATCCCTAGAAGAAAACCTAGGCAATACCATTCAGGACATAGGCATGGGCATGGACTTCATGAACACCAAAAGTAATGGCAACAAAAGCCAAAATTGACAAATGGGATCTAATTAAACTGAAGAGCTTCTGCACAGCAAAAGAAACTACCATCAGAGTGAACAGGCAACCTACAGAATGGGAGAAAATTTTTGCAATCTACTCATCTGACAAAGGACTAATATCCAGAACCTACAAAGAACTCAAACAAATTTAGGAGAAAAAAACAAACAACCCCATCAAAAAGTTGGCAAAGGATATGAACAGACATTTCTCAAAAGAAGACATTCATACAGCCAACAGATACATGAAAAAATGCTCATCATCACTGGCCATCAGAGAAATGCAAATCAAAGCCACAATGAGATACCATCTCACACCAGTTAGAATGGCAATCATTAAAAAGTCAGGAAACAACAGGTGCTGGAGAGGATGTGGAGAAATAGGAACACTTTTACACTGTTGGTGGGATTGTAAATTGGTTCAACCATTATGGAAAACAGTATGGCGATTCCTCAAGGATCTGGAACTAGAAATACCATATGACCTAGCCATTCCATTACTGGGTATATACCCAAAGGATTATAAATCATGCTGCTATAAAGACACATGCACACGTATGTTTATTGCGGCACTATTCACAATAGCAAAGACTTGGAATCAACCCAAATGTCCATCAGTGACAGACTGGATTAAGAAAATGTGGCACATATACACCATGGAATACTATGCAGCCATAAAAAGGATGAGTTTGTGTCCTTTGTAGGGACATGGATGCAGCTGGAAACCATCATTCTTAGCAAACTACTGCCAAGAACAGAAAACCAAACACCGCATGTTCTCACTCGTAGGTGGGAATTGATCAATGAGATCTCTTGGTCTCTGGAAGGGGAACATCACACACTGGGGCCTATTATGGGGAGGGGGGAGGGGAGAGGGATGCCATTGGGAGTTAAACCTGATGTAAATGACGAGTTAATGGGTGCTGACAAATTGATGGGTGCAGCACACCAACATGGCACAAGTATACATGTGTAACAAACCTGCACGTTGTGCTCATGTACCCTAGAACTTAAAGTATAATAAAAAAAATTAAAAGAAAACTCTTTTATAATAGTGCCTCAGACAATTTTTACACTGCTGATTTAGTGATAATATCTTAATGTTCTTTTTGTCTTCCAAAACTGTGTCACTTTTGTAACCTAAGGATCAAAATGCCACCTCAACATGTAATATCTCGTGCAGAGGGCTGACATAGATAACACTATGTTGATGGAAAATTTATTAAAGAGCTTCAACATCTGCTCTACCCTCGATTACCTAGAAAACAAAGTCTGAAGCACAGATTAAGTGTAATAGTTTTTAATGGATGCACAATACCAGGACAGCATAAGTGAAGGACAAGGGAAGTAAGACAGTGAAGGATTAGGAACAAGACAAGATGTGATGTGTTACCATGCTGGCCAATGTAAAATGTGCTGCAAGAAGACACATGCAGTTGTTAGGCAGTTAAATTCTTTAGGCTGGGGGCAGGTCATGCAGATAAACTATGCTTTGGAGTAGTCAATTGGAAAGAAAACAGGAGTTAAAACTTATTTTCCAGGTCCTTCCTATCTCCTGTCTCCCAGTGGATTTCTGGGTTTCCTCAGCTGTCCACATCACATGGGAAGACAGGTCTCTGCAACATGGTGTTTATCAAGTCTTGATGTTTTAATCAAGACATGTGGCTGATTGGCTTGAAGCAGAATGATGTAGCCCATGAGAGGGATGGAGGGCCAAAAGAGTCTGAGGAGGTACATGAGATGTGTCCCATGCAATATCCAAAAGGCTGTCAGGTTCATCAGTCAAGCATGGAAAAGAAAATCACAAAAAAGAGTGAAGTTCACAGGAAACTGGTTTGGCTATTTGTTGTTGACTTGTAAGGTTTTGGGGAAGTGGTGCAAAGCAAAAATATTAGCTCTTGCTAAGGAAGTTGGATTTAGTGGACAGTGAAAATATTGAAAAATTGTTAGCATAACATGTACAGTACTTATACTTGAGGAACCCTTTCCAGTTAGTGTTCATCACTGGTTATTGACTTGGGAAAGAGGAGGCATGAATGTGTAATATTGAAACTTTGAAAGAAATTTTAAGACACGCAAACAAAATAATTTCCACAGAAAGTGAATGTGGCCATGGCATGTGTAGAGCATCACATTCAAAACCACGGACCTAAACACAGTTGTAGAGTATCTATCAGTAGCTGTCCATGACAATAGATGCCCATTTGAGCTTGTTGGTTTGTCCCATTGCTTCATCTAAGACTTCAGGTTGTAGTTCATAGTCATACACAGTCTTGAGTGTCAAGAAGGGAAGACTGTCCACCAATTCCCTGGACCTGAAAAAAAATTAACTTCAGGCATTTTCTGTTCTGCTCACTCTCCACCAGCACATTCTTCCTCCACCAAATAGAACTACTAACCATGAGCTCCATTTTTCTTCTCTCCTCTCCTTTCCCTGCCAACCTCACGCAAGAAACTCTTCACTCAATAAGTAACTATTTTTAAACTGATTCATATATTTTACTTTGTTAAGTGTCATTTGAATTCATTGTGTAACTTTAACATAATATTATTTCATTGTTCCTTTAAATTACAGTGCATATCCATTGCAGATGGAAATTACAATTCATGTCTACACATCATTGCATTCTGCACTCAAACATCCATGAGTGGTGCATTAATTATTAAATAATTAAATTGTTGGTTTTATAAATGCTTTTTATCATGCAAAGCATCCCTGAGATTATGCTATAAGTATTTCAAACTGTTATAGCATTAGTTGAAGTGGAATTTACTAGTAATCCATTATTTTTCCTATTCAAAACAATAGAATATAGGCTCTGTTTACAAAAATTTATGTAACACATCAAACACACATTTGATTTGGATAACAAAGAATGCCCATGTATGTATATACATAACTCATATATGTATTTGTTTATATATATGTGTGTATTTATATGTATGTGTATGCATATATATGCACTTATGTATGTGTGTATATGTACATACACATGAATATAATGTATATAAGACAAGTGTGTATTTGTCTCATTTTCAGCATCCTGGAATGGAAAGAATCAGAGGTTTGGAAGCAACAGACTTAGCACTGATTTCCAGTTCCCCACTCACTGGCTGACCCTGAAGTTCTTAAGTGATAAATGACTATTTAATATAATATCTACCTCATAATTTTCCCATAAAGATTAAAAGTAATAAAGCATGTAAATCCCCTAGCAGATAGTTCAGTAGTCAACAGATTTAGCTTTTTCCTTGTTTATACTTGTGACTCTCTCCAACTAAACTGTGAATTCCTGAATCCAGAATCGGAACATATTCATCTTTGTGTTGTTAGCACCTACCACATACTAAGCACTTAGTAAATGTTTGTTGAATACACTGGAATTATGATGAAGGCTATTAAAAACTTAAGTACTTGTCACCAAAGGATTTTTAAGAGTTTTCTTATTTTCTTCTCATTTCATCTAAAGTCAGTGGAAGAACCTTATTTTAAGATTGTCCAGGATCTTTCCAAGACATATCACAGACAAAAGTTTTCTTTTCTTGGACTTTTTAAATTTATTTTTTATCCGAAAATCTGCTAAGTAGAAGGTGTTGCACTTTGTGGCAGTATTATTTTGGAGTGGCAATTTCTATAATATCCTTGAGAGAGAATTATCTGTGTTGTGTTTGTATAAGAATAGTATAAAATGAAATTTAAATGCAGACTAGATCTTGGTACGAAATAATTTTTTGATTCACTCTTTTATCTAACTAATTTACTTACAGGAAAAATTGTTTTAGTTATATACACTTAAAATTTTCTATTCTCAATTTCCATCATTGTAATTTGTTTTTAACAAATTAGACTTTTAATTCCTTTCCTATTCACTAGTCTTTGATGCATCTAGCTTCCCATCTTAAGGCAGCACTCGCTAAGAAAATAGGCAGAAGATCCCGTTGAACTATATGTTTCGCAAACTTAGGCCTTAATTTCAATTATGCCCCTGCAAAGACAAACTATAACCCTGGTAAATGTGAAACATCTGATCATTATAGCTTTGAGGCTGGCCAGATCACAATCAACTAGAACTTCCTCTTGCCTAATTTTAATTCCATTTGAGAATTGCCCATGATAATTTGACCCAGATCTCTTCACAACGTAACATTATCTTAGAGTTTACAATTTCGTTAACCTCTTGTGATTAGAAAAGGGAGTATTTCAAGCCTTCCACTTGATTACTCTGAGCTATGAAGGTTTCCTTAGCATGGGATAAGCTTGTCTTACTTTCATTTAACATGGCAAATTCAGTGTGACCAATGCAATCTGATGCAATACCTTCATAGAAAAAAACACCATGAAAGAGTCTTGTTTAAATCATACTCTGCGGCAGACAGGCAGAATACTGATTTTTTACATCAAAACTACAAAGTAAATGAGAGATTATTTTGAATAAATTCAAATAAAAAGATGAATTAATTAAGAATCATTTTAAAACTTCTGTGATACTGACTTGTCTGATTGAATAAACCATACTAGCTTTCTCTCTTATAATCAGAGAGGAAAAAGTATTAAATTAAATCTGGTAATAACTTTTAAAATCTGAGCTAGAGCTCAGAGTAATGAGATAAGTTTTAAATAATCCCTTTTTCAATCACAAGAGGTTAACAAAATTGCAAACTCTGAGATAATATTGTTTCGTCAAGAGTCCTAGGTCAAATTATCACAAGATTAAATGTGGAATTGAAATTAGATAGAAGCCCAAGTCACATTTTGGTAAATGATTATGGATTGCAGTATATATAAAAGTATACATAAATGTTATCACGTGATTTTAAATGTGATATTGTTTTGATCACTAGGATGAGAAGAAATATTTAACCCATGGAATGCAATCACTGGGGAAATGTCTAGAACTCTTTTCCTTCAAAGGTTTAAAAAAAGTTAGAACAAAATTTTCTAATTCTCCCTTAAATACTTTTTGAAAATAACAACAGTAAATAAATCAAATCATTTTTTTAAGTTTTAGAATATAATGTTTAAAGGTTATGAAAACTTCAATAAAATTCACACTTAAGTATTATGGAAAAAAAAATATTTCGCATTTTAACAATTAGAATTATCTACTCTGCAATTCTCATAATGTTAGAAGCATTGGCTCCAAGAGTGCAGGGCTGTGTCTGCCTGATTTCTGGCTGTATCTCTAGCAACTTGGAGTGTAGGGTAGTGCTAGCTCATATTATGTGTTTAAGGATTTGTTGAATGGATCAATAATCACATACATGTACTAATATAAGAGACCTCATGAATTCAGTAATTAATGGCTCCCATTTGCTCAGAAAACGTTAACTATACGAGAGGAAGCGTGTGTTACTTTGCCTGTGGTAGTCATTTCACTATCTATATGTAAATTAAGATAAGTTGCCGGGCGCGGTGGCTCAAGCCTGTAATCCCAGCACTTTGGGAGGCCGAGACGGGTGGATCATGAGGTCAGGAGATCGAGACCATCCTGGCTAACACGGTGAAACCCCGTCTCTACTAAAAAATACAAAACACTAGCCGGGCGAGGTGGCGGGCGCCTGTAGTCCCAGCTACTCAGGAGGCTGAGGCAGGAGAATGGCGTGAACCCGGGAGGCGGAGCTTGCAGTGAGCTGAGATCCGGCCACTGCACTCCAGCCTGGGCGACAGAGCGAGACTCCGTCTCAAAAAAAAAAAAAAAAAAAAAAAAAGATAAGTATATATCAAAACATCATGTACTCCTTAAATATACCATTTAAAGAAACCTAATTGAACAAATATTTGCTGAGGGTTTCTGCAAGCCAGGCTCAGTTTTAGGCACTAGGGATACACCTGTGAAAAAAAAAAAACAGAAAAAATAAATTATCCCGTTGGAGCTTGCCTTCTGGTTGGATGAGACAAGCAATGAACACTTTAAGCAAGTAAAATATATAAGGGCTCGTTGGGGATAAGTGGTTAGTAGAAAATTAAACAGGGAAGGCAGATACAGTATGTCAGGTGTGGAGGAGAACAGCCTGGAATGTTTAAGGTCCAGGGAGGGGAAAGCCAGTGTGACTGCAGCAGATCAAGTAAAAAGGAGAAGAGAAGGAGACAGGCTTGTAAACACAATGGTCATTATGAGGCTTTCACCCTGAGTCGAATGGAGAGCCATTGGAGGTTTTTGAGCAAACATCCGACGTATAGCGGAATCATTCTGGCTGCTGTGTTGAAAATAAAATTAGGTAGAGCTGGAGCCAAAGCAGGAAAATCAGGGAGGAGGCTAGTTATTTTAACCATCCACGCGAGAGATGATGCTGGTATTTATTGTACACCATGTGTCATGCATTGTGAGAACTGCTTTATATATTTGACATTTACATACTCTACTATCTAATCCTCACAGCCCTGTAAGTTAAATATTATTGTTGCCATTTTATAGATCAGGAAACTAAGGCTATCAATGGTAAGTTAGCTTGCCTAAATGTACTAGGCTTGCAGGTGGCAGATGCAGGCTCAAACATAAATCTGTCTGTTACCTTGCCCAATACAGTGCCACTGTGCATTTTCATACTCATTTTGCAAATATTTTGTAATAATTTGTTTCTATATATATCCAGAGATTGTGATAGCACCCACTTTAGGGTTGATACAGCATTAATAATGAGACACCAATTCATCATTCCAGCACTGTTCTCTGCTACTCTATGTCATAAACCTTCTGCACCATCCAAAACAACTAGTTCGTTATTTCCTAAACATTTATTGAACATCCCTGACTATTATAATTATAGGCATAGAATTAAAAAAAAAAAAATTAGCCAACCTGACACTCAAAACAGGAGCCCTATCTATAGCTAGCTTGATAATAGGTCATTGCTCTCTGAATATTATCAAGTAATAGACAAGGTGTTTATTGTTGGCTGTACCTGTTCACATACTGACATGAGACACTTCCTGGAGAATTTCAGAGATTCTTACAATAGATTTTTCAAGGAGTTGGCCACGTTAAAAGTCTGGATACAAGGCAATAACATTTACCTTAGAAAAGATACCCCATCAGCCAGGCATGGAATAGTAATGAAAGCTGGGATTAAGAGTAAAAAAAAACCAAAATTCTGCAATCACCTCAATTCTGCCTCTGTTGTCATTAGAATGCTAAGATTTCTTGGCTTGAGTATCAAATTTAATATTTTTTAGACAGCAGTTCATTTTTACATTCCTCTATAACTCATGAAGAAAATAACTGTTGAAGGGATAGAAAAAAATGGAACCATGAGTTTTAAGATTGGAATCTCAATCCTGTATTTACTACCACCTACACATGGGTTTCAGGAAGTGGCTGTCAACCAGATCCTATCACTGCTTTACACAATCTGCCTATTCTATGGCGTGACACTAAATTAAATCCTAGAGAATATACTAGGATGGAGAGGAAAAGAGCAAATACCAATAGATTGAACACCTTGGAAATTCCAACTATTGACCTGGCATTGTGGACTCTGCTGGGTTCCCTGAATGGAGACTATTATTCCAGAGATTGGTAAAAACACAATACAAAAGGCTAGAGACAGGAGATAGGAGGTTGCTATTGGTTCTTCCATTTTTCACAGTGCATCAGATAGTGACAACAGGATTTTAATTACAAAAGCTCCCTCACTTCTTTAAAGTCCCATCTTGCTCTACTCCCTGGCTCAATGCCTGGGTGCCAAAAGCTCAGGAAGAGCAAGATCAGGGCATAATTAACAGGTGATGTTTAACACAAATCCTTGGAAAAATTATCTCCATCGAAGAAGCCACATCAAGTGACTTTAGGAAAGTGAATCAACTACACATTGTCTTACTACCTTTGCATAAAATATTAAAATTAGGAGCATATCTGCTTATACCTGATGACCTTTTAAATATCATTTTTGTGCTTTCCCTGTGTATTGGCATGAACAGTTTAAGCGCACTGACTTCAAAACCACTAAACAGAGATGAAAGTCCTGACTAGAAATCCAAGTTACTAAACTAAAGAGCTTTTTATGGTGGTTTCTCACATTGCTATTACACAATATCATGTAACAATTCTCCCCTTAAAATTTCATCCCAGACTACTGCCTAAGATACAAGTAAAAACACCAGTGTGGACCTGGGGCTGGCTCTGAGGCAACTTCTTTAGAACAGGATGTCCTCCTTCCTTTAGGTGACAGGTTACATACTGAGAGTTTTTTCATCCCTATTGAAAACATCTCATTTGCTGCCAAACTATATGTCAGGGAAAGAAGCAAGGTCTGCCCTCAAAGGCTCCTTGGAGACTGAAACCAGAGAATAGCCGGACATACACGCAGTATGAAAAGTCTAAATTAAACAATGGCTTTACAAGAGCACCTTCCCATGTGACTTTGAATCAGAGTAAAGGGAAGTTCACAAAAATCAAAGCAGTAAAAGGGATCTTTATTTGGAAAGTACTCATTAACTGGGCAAAGTCAACCTTTAGGAATTAGATCTGTGAGGAAAATCCTCCTGGCAATGAAATCAGGACTTTGAATTCTACTGGCTCATAAAATAAATAATAATATCCACTTACAGTTCTATATTACCTTTCAGTTTACAAAGTGGTTTCCCATAGATTATTTTATTTTATCTTCACAACACTCCTCTTACATAATGATGCCTAATTATTCCCTTTCATGGTTTAGGAAATTGAGGCTGGAGAAGCAGACCGGATTTCCTCAAGGTCACATAGTTATTAAGAAGCAAAGCCCAAACTGACATTTTGGTCTCCAGACCCCTATTTAGGAGCTTTTTCTTTGTTGCATCTCTAAAGTTAGTAAGCCATAATTTTATATTATCATATCTAGGTATATGTTCATTTGTAAAAGCCCCTGGTAACTTAAGAGCTTGAAAAAGAGTTAAGCTAGGCTTAGAATAAGGCAGACTTTCGAGTTGTTTTATATGTTCCCTGTGACAATGGCAAGAATTCAAGGTACATTTTGAAGACAAACAAAATGAACAGTGCTTTTTGTCTGTTTGTTTGTTTGTTTTTTGAGACAGAGTCTTGCTCTGTCACCCACGCTGGAGTGCAGTGGTGTGATCTCAGTTCACTGCAACCTCTGCCTCCCAGGTTCAAGCAATTCTCATGCCTCAGCCTCCCAAGTAGCTGGGACTACAAGCACATGCCACCACACCCAGATAACTTTCGTATTTTTAGTAGAGACGGGGTTTCACCATGTTGGCCAGCCTGGTCTTGAACTTCCGACCTCAGATGATCTGCCCACCTTGACCTACCAAAGTGCTGGGATTACAGGTGTGAGCCACCACACCCAGCCCAAAATGAACAGTATTTTTGAATTTCATAACAGTAATATCAAAGGCTAAAACTACTGCACACATTAGAAGCTCTGTCAGTGGAGAAAACAAACAAACAAACAAAACACTAAATTTCCCTGATCAATTTATAAACTTGAAACAAGATTTATTGGGGAACTCTCTCTTGACTGAATTAAATACTATGATTCTGAATGTTGAAAATACTTGAATCTTGCCTTTAGTACATAGAACCGTAGAGTTGTGTTTTTCCTTTTTTTTTTTTTTTTTTTAATTGTTTATTTTTTAACTAATGTGAGCTATCTTAAAACAGAGAGCTATGGTGAAAGGGCAGTGGTTAGGTAACCAGAGAGGCTTTGAACCCAGGCTCTACCTGGGTGATCTGAGCAGTTGAATTACTGACAGCGTTATCTACTTAAAGGAAGCAAAACTATCATTGCTTGGTTCCCACCAGAGTATGGAGGCAAGCCTGGAAAAATAAAACATTTAGGAAGAAAGAAGCAGTATTCTTAATTAAGGAGGGATGCAAAATAGTGAAGACCACTGGAATCCAGCAGTCCTAATTCACTGAAGTCATTCCAATCTTTCACGTAGCCCTTTGAAATAATCAAAATGCTAAGGAAGAATGTTGTACTTTAAATGTTATGGAACATAGCATCATAATGTTGTACTTTAAATGCCAGTCATTGCCTATGGCCCACAACTCATTTTCAGAAAGTCCATCCCGCTTGTACCAAGTGACACTTAGCACCTAATCTGATGGAAAAACACCCCCCAATGGAAAATCCATCCATAATTCAGCAAATCAGATTCTCTGACCTGGGTATATAGAATTTAGCATTAGCAACTGAAACAGTGAGATGAGAGTTGGTTGGGGGTGGCGGGGACACATTGAGAGGTACAGAACCAAAGTCAGGGCTGGACCCATTCAAGGAAAAGCTATGTCTAAGCAGAAGTTAAATGGAGCGGGGCAACCATGAGGAAGGTGGTAAATATGAAAAACACAATTAAGCACATAAGAGGAGAAAAGTAGAGTCAAGAGGCTAGTAGCTCAGCAAGAGAAAAGAGTGGATTCAGGTACTGATTTTGCAGTCACAGGGCCTCTCATGTCCTGGTTGTACTTTTGTCCCTGCCTCCAAAGGTTTCAGAGATGCCCTACTATCCTATCCTTTCAGCAAATTTTACCGAAAAGTCTGAATGGCTTCCTGTCTCTTAGAAACAAAAGGCCATGAGCATAATGCTTTTTTTAATAAGGAGGCAGGACATTGATTAAATTAATAAAAATACATGCCAAAAAGTCAAAGAATGAATTCAAAGCCACATGGGTGAGGGCTGGCAGAAGCAGAGAGCTGTCATGCAACCAGAGTTGGGTGAGGTTCACCAGAAAGCTCTCCCAAAATAAATGAACTGAAGCAAATTTGGAAAGAAAGAAGAAGGTGATGTGTGCAGTGAGAAAGGCATTTGGGAAAATATCCACAAAAGATAATAAAGATCAAACCACTGAAAGTGAGTTCAAAACCTAGCTAGTAAAATTGACTAATCTTTCAAAGAAATAAAAAATGTTAAACTAATTTTATTTCTAATGTAATATCTTCTAACCTAATGAAGATTTTTTAAATTATTGAATTACATTGAAACTCATTTTCTCCAATTGAATGAAAGCAGTTTGTTTTTACTAAGTTTGATGTTTTTAAGTCCAAAATCAAGTGTGTCCTTAGTGTCTACTCAGCAGCTATCAGCTTTCAGTGTGTCAAGTCTTTACATACTCAAGTTCTGCTTATGAAATTGACATAGGTTTCCTAGTCCATGGCTCAATTAGCACAAAGAAGAACTGTTCTTATGATAAACATTCAACCAGTTTTAATGTTATGACTTAACAATTTAATTTGCTAATAGTTATCAAGTCTAACATTTATAAGTGTTAAAACACCTTGACATAAAAAGATATATATTATTTGTTTTACATTCCACTGTTGGCTTTGCCTCAAAAAAAAAGTATATGCATTTCATATTAGGAGGATGCAATGGATTATCGAAAAAACCATATGAGAGTCTTAGAGCCATGACCGTGTTTGACACAAGTGTTATATGTCACCAGCATGAACAGAGAGTTGACAATCAATCGATAATTACTAGCAAAGTAAGAACAAGTGATTTTAATGTGAAGGAAAGAAAATGAATGAGAACAGCTGTTGTATGGCAGAGTCTTCCCTTTGGAGTTACCAGAAAAAATCATAAAAGCCATAGTAAAGCCCAACTACAGCTGCCAATATCTTGCTACCATTTGCAGGGGTAGAGTTTGAACTTATTAAGTTAGGACTTCAGGCCATTCATTTGTTCCACAAATATTTACGGAGTTCCTATCATGTGCCAAGCTCTGAGTGTACACTAATGAGTAAGAGTCTCTCTTTGTGGAGATATGATCTAGTGAGGTATGGGACCTCTTACATAAAATTACTTCAATGTGACATCCCCAATCATGCCTCTGTGCCTTCTAATATACTGTCATTTCTCTACTGAGGACTGTCTTCCACACATAAACCACATACACAGTGTGCAAGGGCACACTGCATGCACAAGCATGCCTTCTTTGTTTAACTATTTCTAGTTCCTCATTCCTCTGTATAAATATTACCTACACTAGGAAGTTCATTCCTAATTCCCTTGCTTCTGATGTAAATGTTCCATCCTCTGTGCTCCTATATATCCTGTTAACGCCTCTATCAAAGCATGTATTGTAATGAATAATTGGTTACTATTACTACTTATTGTGAGGCTGCCCTATAAAGGCAGAGACCTGGTTCTAGCACAATACTTGACACACAATAGGTGTCCTATAAATCTTCCTTAGATGGAAGAGCAAATGACCTATTGAGAAGCAGTGGTGGCTGATAAGACAAAAAAGGAAACAATCTTTGACATTGAAAACATTGGTTTTAGTTTTAAAATATTTTTATTTGTGAACAAGAAGAAAGGACTATTCCTCTCACATTGTCTTAGAAGCTTGGAAACAAATTATATTTAATACTTGAGACTCTTAAGAATGTTATAGCCTGTCCTTCACCAACTCAGCACACTGATTTAACAGAAGTCCAGGAGTACAGTTAGTATTCCTTGTACTGATCTAGCACATGGCAAGCGTGTGCACACACACACAAACACATGCTTATAGAGTACAAATCTCCTTAGGTGAATTCACTGGATGTATCAATGCACACAAGGTATCACACAACAGATGTTCTGAGGAATTAAAAATACATAAATAAATCTTCTAATTTCAGAGGGAAAAAAATCTATTTTAATAGTTTCACAAGTATGAAACTTTAGCAGATGGTGCTAAATAACTTATCACATCTCTGGGACCTGGCTTATGCCACATCATGTTGGGCCACAGCTGAACAGCCTGGCCTCCTGATTTAAATGCAACCCAAAGATATATTTGGCATTTCTATGACATTGAGTGAGAGGCTTTAATTCATGCCCAAGTTGCTATTACATAACCTGAACTACAAATGAGCTGAAGAAGTTATGTAGCATTCTGTCACTGTCATTAGTAAAAGTATTAGACCCAGCGCAGTGGCTCACGCTTATAATCCCAACACTCTGGGAGGCCAAGGCAAGAGGATCACTTGAGCCCAGAAGTTGAGGCTGTAGTTGGGCATGATCTTGTGACTACACTCCAGCCTGGGTGACAGAGCAAGACCCAACTGAAAAAGAAAAGAAGAGAAAAAGAAAAGAAAAAGAAGGAAGGCAGGAAGGCAGGAAAGCAAGAAGGCAGGGAGGCAGGAAGGGAGGCAGGCTGGCAGACAAAGTCCTAGTGTAGCAACTGTGAGAAGTAAGTTCTGCTTCTCCATCTTCATGGGCCGTTTGCAGACTTCAAGTAATTTGGATTTGAATCATGAGTCATTAGTGTGAAAGGGGCAGAGGAGACTGGGAATGTTTCTTTGTACAATTGAAAACTTATAGGGGAGAGTTCAAAGCTTACAAAGCCTCCAGCAAAACTTGAACAATGGGAAAAGGTGATGAGTTCTCTAATCCTGGGCTTCTCAGTCTTTGTTCCAAAGGATCTGAATAGGACTAAGGTACAGCTTGTGTCACACCCCAGAGTCTGACAACATCCAAACAAACTGATCTATACTCTTTTCAATGGCCAAACCCACTAATCATGCACTTGCAAGTCAGGGCAATGTCAAATTGCTATAAAAATTCTACACACTTACTATTTCTGTACTTTTTTTACTACAGACAGATAACAAATAGTCCAATGCTAGTCTACAGGCCACGTTATTAGTGGCACTGGTCTGAAATTTTTGGGGTTTTTCTCCCTAATTTTAGGTTTACTACAAGGACCAAGCAAAGAAGTTGAAGGTGATTGGTGATGATTTGTTCATAGTTTATAGGCAATAGTCAGCTTATTGTACTTAGTCTAATGGATGAGAGCAAAAGACAATTAACAAGGGACTAGCTTGAGAAATAGACTGCTTAGAACACCTGAATGGGCAGTAAAGCAGACCTGCCTGTTTGCAGCAGCAGTGGCCATTTTTAAGGGTATTTATCTAGGAAATCATTGAGGAGGAAAAAACAAAAACATGCAGATCCAGTTGAGAAATCATCCTTACCAAGACGTGTGAAAGCTACAAAGATTACATCAGAAGTAAGAGGACATTTATCCTGTCTGCTGTTCGTTCCCTCTGTCTCTTTTTCTATGCTTTTAGTTTTCTAAATAAGAAGACATAAAGAATAATTACTTCATATGGTTTCGCTCTGTGTCCCCTACCCAAATCTCACCTTGAATTGCAATAATCCCCACATGTCAAGGGCGGGACCAGGTGGAGATAATTGAATCATGGGGACAATTTTCCCCATGCTGTTCTCATGATAGTGAGTGAGTTCTCATTTGATCTTATGGTTTTATAAGAGGCTTCCTCCTTCACTCGGCACGCATTCTGTCTCCTACCGCCCTGTGAAGAGGCGCCTTCACCATGATTGTAAGTTTCCTGAGGCCTCACCAGCCATGAAGAACTGTCAGTCAATTAGACCTCTTTTCTTTATAAATTACCCAGTCTTGGATATTTCTTCATAGCAGCATGAGAACAGACCAATACATTACTAATTCATAGGACTTAAAGGAATATTTATGAAGAAAATAGATTTAAAGTGTTTTTTCCAGGCTATGCTGACTCCCCCCTAAAATACCTGGGATGACATAAAAAATGACAAAAGACAAAATTTTTTATATCTCTATGAACTAAAACTGGCAGCCTGCCACAAGAATCTATTGGGGATTTCTATTCAGTCCAACAATGGAGCTGGATTTTTAAAATTCAGAGCTTACTCAAGCTTCATCTGTTCAAATATAATATATTAGCCACTTAAGAATCTGAAGAAATAATAAGTAGGAGTTCCCAGCTGATTCTCTTTGTTCTTCCTCCGTTCTCTTGTCTCTGACTTCTAGACACACAGACCTGTGTGTCCTGCTACTACTGGGGTTTTGAGGCAGCTAAAATCCATCGGCTTTTCTCTCTACATTATCCTTCAACTATTTGGAGACCAATTAGAAGAGAAAAATAGGTGAACATTCTAGAAATGGATGTACAGAAAGCATTCCAGCCATTTGTTTTTGGAATTGTAGATTTCCAAGTACTCTGATCTATAACATAGAAGTTCCCAAAAGAAAGTTCATAGAAGAAAGGATATTTTAAAATATTTTGCAAATAAAGAATTTGGGGAAGAGATGCATTGCCTATCCCTGGATGTTCAAAATGCATGTAGTAATTTTGATATTCTGCTGGAAGTAATCATGTTTAAATTTTTCCCCAAGTAAAGTTCATAGAAGAAAGGATATTTTAGAAGATTTTGTGAACAAAGAATTTAGGGAAGAGATGCATAGCCTCTCCCTGGATGTTCAAAGTGCATGTAACAATTTTGTGATATTCTGTAGAAAGTAATCATGTTTAAATTTTTATCCATCATTGCCTAAGTTCTTTTGCCTGGAAAATAAGTTTCTCTCATAACAACTCTTAGTACCTTATATAACAAGCAATTTTTTTTTCAGAAAACACGTCAAGAAAAGCTTGTTGAGAGAATCAGAAAGTAAGGATAAGTCCTGTTCCCTTTTCTGTGCACAAAGCAGCCCTAGATGAATGTCTGGCTGATCCTGAGAGGTGGGCAAGAACTGTCCATCGAGTACTAATATAATCAAATTATCCTACAGTTTGAATCTGAGGAGAGAATTTGTCAAGTACCAGAACTGTCCATGAGGAAAGCCTAAGTCAATCCACACACTCTGCCTGATCACAAAGACTCATTTAAAAAAGAGACTTCTCCCTGTTCCTTTATGAATAAAGAGAAAACAATTTAAAGTCTATAAATTAATGTCTAAATAGAGGAAAGAAACATCATCTAGAATACTCCATAGAAGATCATTTTCTAGAAATAATTCTGAGAGCCAATGTTTTATTTTTTATTTTACACTTTAAGTTCATACATATGTAGAACATGCAGGTTTGTTACATAGGTATACGTGTGCCATGGTGGTTTGCTGCACCCATCAACCTGTCATCTAGGTTTTAGTCCCTATATGCATTAGGTATTTGTCCTAATGCTCTCCCTCCCCTTGCCCCCTCACCCCCACAACAGGCCCTAGTGTGTGATGCTCCCTCTCCCTGTGTTCATGTGTTCTCATTATTCAACTCCCACTTATCAGTGAGAACATGCAGTGTTTGGTTTTCTGTTCCTGTATTAGTTTGCTGAGAATGATGGTTTCCAGCCTCATCCATGTTCCTGCAAAGGACATAAACCCATCTTTTTTGTGACTGCATAGTATTCCATGGTGTATATGTGCCACATTTTCTTTATGCAGTCTATCATTGATGGGCATTGATTTGGTTGGTTCCAAGTCTTTGCTATTGTGAATAGTGCTGTAATAAACATATGTGTGCATGTGTCTTTACAGTAAAATGATTTATAATCCTTTGGGTATATACCCAGTAGTGGGATTGCTGGGTCAAATAGTATTTCTGGTTCTAGATCCTTGAGGAATCACCACACTGTCTTCCACAGTGGTTGAACTAATTTACACTCCCACCAACAGTGTAAAAGCATTCCTATTTCTCCACACCCTCTCCAGCATCTATTGTTTCTTGACTTTTTAATGATCATCATTCTAACTGGCATGAGATGGTATCTCATTGTGGTTTTGATTTGCATTTCTCTAAAGACTGGTGATGATGAGCTTTTTTTCATATGTTTGTTGGCTGCATAAATGTCTTCTTTTGAGAAGTGTCTGTTCATATCCTTCACTCACTTTTTGATTTTTTTTTTTTTTTTTTTTTTTTGGTAAATTTGTTTAAGTTCCTGCAGATTCTGGATATTGACCCTTTATCAGATGGATAGATTGCAAAAATTTTCTCCCATTCTGTAGGTTGCCTGTTCACTCTGATGATAGTTTCTTTTGCTGTGCAGAAGCTCTTTAGTTTAATTGGATTCCATTTGTCAATTCTGGCTTTTGTTACAATTGCTTTTGATGTTTTAATCATGAAGTCTTTGCCCATGCCTATGTCCTGAATGGTATTGCCTAGGTTTTCTTCTAGGGTTTTTATGGTTTTAGGTTTTAGGTTTAAGTCTTTAATCTGTTTTGAGTTAATTTTTGTAAAAGGTGTAAGGAAGGGGTCCAGTTTCAGTTTTCTGCATATGGCTGGTCAGCTTTCCCAACACCATTTATTAAATAGGGAATCCTTTCCTCATTGTTTGTTTTTGTTGGAGTTGTTGAAGATCAGATGGTTGCAGATATGTGGTGTGATTTCTGAGGCCTCTGTTCTGTTCCATTGGTCTATATATCTGTTTTGGTACAAGCGCCATGCTGTTTGGGTTACTGTAGCCTTGTAGTATAGTTTGAAGTTAGGTAGCATGATGCCTCTAGCTGTGTTCTTTTTGCTTAGGATTGTCTTGGCTATAAGTGCTCTTTTTATTTCCATATGAAATTTAAAGTACTTTTTCTAGTTCTGTGAAGAAAGTCATTCATAGCTTGATGGGAATAGCATTGAATCTATATGTTACTTGGGGCAGTATGGCCATTTTTCATGATATTGATTCTTCCCATCCATGAGCATGGAATATTTTTCCATTGGTTTGTGACCTCTCTTATTTCCTTGAGCAGTGGTTTGTAGTTCTCCTTGAAGAGGTTCTTCATGTCCCTTTAAGTTGTATTCCTGCGTATTTTCTTTTCTTTGTAGCAATTGTCAATGGGAGTTCACTCATGATTTGACTCTATCATTGGTGTACAGGAATGCTTGTGATTTTTGCATATTGATTTTGTATCCTTAGATTTTGCTGAAGTTGCTTATCAGCTTAAGGAGTTTTGGGGCTGAGATGATGGGGTTTTCTAAATATACAATTATATCATCTGCAAACAGAGACAATTTGACTTCCTATCTGAATACCCTTTATTCTTTTCCCTTGCCTGATTCCCCTAGCCAGAACTTCCAATAGTATGTTGAATAGGAGTGGTGAGAGAGGGCATACATGTCTTGTGCTGGTTTTCAAAGGGAATGCTTCCAACTTTTGCTCATCCAGTATGATATTGGTATGGGTTTGTCATAAACAGCTCCTATTATTTTGAGATACGTTCCATCAATAGCTAGTTCATTGAGAGTTTTTAGTTTTGGCCTTTGGATGGGATTTTTGTGTGGTCATCCTTTTTGTTTATGTTGATGTTATTGCTTTCTGTTTATTAGTTTTCCTTCTAACAGTCAGGGCCCTCTTCTGCAGGTCTGCTTGAGTTTCCTGGAGGTCCACTCCAGACGCTGTTTGCCTGGATATCACCAGCAGAGGCTGCAGAACAGCAAAGATTGCTGCCTGCTCCTTCCTGTGGAAGCTTCATCCCAGAGGGACACCCACCTGATGCCAGCTGGAGCTCCTGTATGAGGTGTCTGTGAACCCCTGCTTAGAGGCGTTTTCCAGTCAGGAGGCATGGGGGTCAGGGACCCACTTGAGGAGGCAGTATGTCCCTTAGCAGAGCTTGAGTATGGTGCTGAGAGATATTCTGCTCTCTTTGGAGTCAGCAGACAGGAACGTTTAAGTCTGCTGAAGCTGTACCCACAGCTGCCCCTTCCCCAAAGTGCTCTGTCCCAGGGAGATGGTAGTTTTATCTATAAGCCGCTGACTGGGACTGCAGCCTTTCTTTCAGAGATGCCCTGACCAGTAAGGAGGAATCTAGAGAGGCAGTCTGGCAACAGCCGCTTTGCCGCGCTGCGGTGAGTTACCCCAAGTCCGAACTTTCTGGCGGCTTCCTTAACACTGTGAGGGGAAAACCACCTAATCAAGCCTCACTAATGGTGGATGCCCCTCCCCACACCAAGCTCGATCGTCCCAGGTCAACTTCAGACTGCTGTGCTGGCAGTGAGAATTTCAAGCCAGTGATTCTTAGCTTGCTGGGCTCCATGGGAGTGGGACCTGCTGAGCAAGACCACTTGACTCCCTGGCTTCAGCCCTTTTTCCAGCAGAGTGAACAGTTCTGTCTTGCTGGGGTTCCAGGTGCCACTGGGGTATGAAAAAAATTCCTGCAACTAGCTCAGTGTCTGCCCAAATAGCTGCCTAGTTTTGTGCTTGAATCCCAGGGCTCTGGTCATGTAGGCACACAAGATAATCTCCTGGTCTGTGGGTTGCCAAAACCGTGGGAAATGCATAGTATCTAGGCTGGATAGCACAGTCCCTCATGGCTTCCCTTGGCTAGGGGTGGGAGTTCCCCAGTCCCTTGAACCTCTCAGGTGAGATGACACCCCATCCTGCTTCTGCTCACCCCCTATGGGCTGCACCCACTGTCTAACCAGTACCAGTGAGATGAACCAGGTACCTCAGCTGCAAATGCAGAAGTCACCTGCCTTCTGCATTGGTCTCTCTGGGAGCTGCAGACCGGAGCTGTTCCTATTCAGCCATCTTGGCTGTCTCTCAAGCTAGTGTCTTAAATTGTAAAATTTCAGTGAAATACACAATTGACATCAAATGACAATATAAAATTTACAGTCTAAATATATTTAATAGACCTAAAATAAAACACTCCAGTGTTAACCAAATATATGATTACATTCTTTTTTGTGTTTGATTTTTAATGTTGTTGTTGTTGTTGTTTGCACAACACAGTCTTGCTCTGTCACTTAGGCTGGAGTGCTGTAGCACCTTCATAGCTCACTGCTGCCTCAAATTCCTGGGCTCAATCAATCCTTTTCCACCTTTTCATCCAAGCTCAGAAATCTTTCTCAAATGCCCTTAAGATCACACTCACTCCCCAACCTGGATAATAACCAATTTAATGCTTCAAATAATCTTGCTCTGTCTTTTGACCAGGACTTCAACTTCCACTTTAAAAACTGAATTTGACACCTTTTTGTTTTCTTTAGTGGAGTTAATTAGGGAATAATTTTAGGCAAGAGAAATTCCTTAAAACATACAGTGATTATATACGTAGCAAATGGTAAACATTTACAGAAGACAATGAAATGAAATGTTATACTGCCCACTTGTAGGAATAGTTTTAAGCATCTTGCAGACAAATGAAATTGATTGAACTTTTACAAAAGTCTCATGTGATTAACACCTTCAAGAGTAGTGCCATCTTCAGAGAAGCCTGAGTCACAAAGCTCAGAGATTCTCCCTGGGCATTAGGAAGATACCTTTAAATTTAACCCAAAGCTTGCATGGAGTCATCAGAGATCTGCACTTTCTTTCAAAAGAA
Source organism: Macaca fascicularis (assembly GCF_037993035.2). Taxonomy (NCBI): domain Eukaryota; kingdom Metazoa; phylum Chordata; class Mammalia; order Primates; family Cercopithecidae; genus Macaca; species Macaca fascicularis. The sequence continues at coordinate 96,188,213 of NC_088385.1, forward strand.
ATCAGTCAAATTATTTGGGACTCTGGTGAGATATGAATGTGGAGGAGACAAGTATTTTTCTTTCATTTTTCATCTCATCATGAAATGAACATTCAATGCTATATATTCCCTCCCACTAATAAAGGCTAAAAGTTTAACCAGAAAGATCTAATCATACATTTAATTTAATAATGTACTTTATGGATATTTCAGACCCGACCTCAACTAAAATGTCTTCTTTTGTATTTTTGTGATGGTTAATTTTATGTGTCAGCTTAACAAGGCTAAAGGATACCCAGATAGCAGGCAAAACATTATTTCAGGGTGTGTCTGTGAAAGTGTTTCCAGAAAAGATGAGCGTTTGAATCAATAGGCTGAGGAAGGATGCCTTCACCAATGCAGATGAGCATCAGAAAGTCCTTTGAGGGCCCTTTTAAGAAGAAAAAGACTGAGGAAGGATGAATTCACCTCTCTGCTTAAGCTGGGACTTCCATCTTCTCCTGCCCTCAGGCACCAGTGTTTCAGGTTCTCAGGCCTTCAGACTTGGACAGAGACTTACACTACTGCCCTCTCTGTCCCCACCACATTCTCAGGCCTTTGGAATCAGTCTGAGACTTACACACTTGGCTTTCCTGGTTCTCAGGCCCTTGGAGTTGGACTAAATTACACCGCTGGCTTTCCTGGTTCTCCAGCTGGCAGATGGCATATCATGGAACTTCTAGGCCTCCATAATCACATAGGCCACATTCTATCGAAGATTTTTTTGTTCTGTTTCTCCAGAGAACTGTGATTAATACAAACATATAGTCCTTTTTCTGTGTAGTAATAGGTATGTATTCTTTCACCTTCCCAGTACCCTTCCCTTTTCTGGCACAGCCCCACTCATTCCTATTTCCACCTTCTTTTAGGACATATTCTTCCCTCATACCACTACATGGTTCCCCAAAAAACTGTCAATCACAAGAGCCCATCCACTGGTCAGAGAGGCTGCATGTGACCTGCGCTGGACCTTCCTGAGCATCTGCAAAATGGGACTTACAAAAAAGGGACAATCCTTCTCTGCTATCAAGGCTTAGGATCTGAGTCTGAGGAGGAGGTGACCTTGTGGAGAAGGTCTGTAGGAAAACATGTTGAAAAGAAGTGAAAGTAAAAAGAGAGAGAGGCTTGAAGGCATCTAAGTCTCTGTTTCCAGTGATCCTAGAGGCCCAGTTCTATCTTTAGTTCTTCCCTTTTGCCTGCACTAAAAGGAGGCATTTGAGGTTGCATTTCTGTTACTTGTATGAAAAGAGTCCTATTTAATATAGATTCCCTCATTCTTCCTTTCATTAAGGTAAGACTACGAAGAGGAAATCCCAGCCCAATTCATTTTTCATTTGATTAGCAAATCTGGACCAAGAAAATGTTTAGTTCTAAGAGAATCTGAACCATTGGCCAATTGGTGGTGAGAGCTTCCATCACATCAGAGCTTCCATCCAGGCAGATCTTCACATGCAAAAGCTCTCCTTTGCTCTTCTGGCTCCTGAATACAGATGAGCTCACCAACGTGATCTCACTTCAGAGAGCATTCAGATGAAAGGAAGTGTGGTGTCAGTGAGTCAAGGGCAGAGGCGAGACGCCCGCCTCTCAAGTCAAGTTTCCAGGCAGAGAAAACCAAAGAGGGGGGCCAGGTGCAGTGGCTCACGTCAGTAATCACAGCAATTTGGGGGGCTGAGGTGAAAGGATCACTTGAGCCCAAGTAGTTTGAGACCAGCCTGGGCAACATAGTGAGACCCCATCTCTACAAAAAAAAAAAAAAAATGGGAAAGATTCTAAAACCAGCTCACACTTCAGGCTAGTAACCCATGCTTTTGCTCCCTGTGGAAGATCAGCCTTGAGGCCCTGAAGCTGATTCCACAAACAGCTCAGCTGCTTCCCTACAGTGCTCATCGCTTTATGCTGCAATAACAGCCACTCCTTTCTCTGGTTTGGGTCCAACAGTCCTTCCCTTCTCCTCTAATACCAACCTCTCTGTAGTGAGCTCATGTCCTCCTCCTCTCTTCCTCTCCCTCTGACTCATGGTACTCAAAGCTTTAAGAAATAAAAACCTGTTGGACCAGCCAGACTGGAATCATCAACTTCAAATGGGCCAGCCCTTCCGTGAAAGGGAATCTCACTTTCATTGTTAGCACTAAGACTCTGAATTACTTAACCTGGTCATGAAAAGCCCCAAACCCGATTCTTTCTTTCACCAGTAAGAACAATAGTTGTTAAATTTCTTTAAAATGAAAAGAAAATGTGCCTTTAGTAAAACAAAATTACCCTGGTATTTCCACATCTCAAAAGTGACATCATCCATGTAGTTTTAAAACTGAGCAATGAGGTGATTCCTTCTTCCCTGTAGTGTTTTTAAACATAGTTTTGTTTTGTTTTTTGACTTTGGCTGTGACACAAAATATTTTAAGGGAGCCAGATTCAGAAATATAAGAGCATCAACAGAAGGAATTTAAACACAGTCATCTTGAAACGTGAGGCACCAAGCAGAAAACCTGTATATTTTAATTTTTCAATATATATTTACAGAATTTATCATAACGTGGTTTTCCAGTGGAGAAATAAGAATCAGAAATAAAAATGTGTTACCAAATATTTGGGGTGTAAAGGAGTCACTGTTGTCCAAACTGAAAAACAATTTGCTAGATCTCTAATCTCTCAGAATTTTTAAATAAAAACCTGGATTTTTAATCACTTTTGCTGAAAAATAAAATCTTTATCTTAGGTATCAGTGCAAATAAAAGCATTTTCAGGGGGATGGAGGGGCTGTCTCTCTCCTCTCTAAGCAGGACCTTTAAAATCAAGTTGATATGTTATTACCTTGCCCTCCCAGACCAATGATGATTTCGTCAAACAACTCTTGACAGACTGAGGTCAAGTTCATTTTGCTTCTGACCCAGCGGTGATGTTCCTGTGAGGTCTTGGTACATATAGTTCTTATGATAAATATCCTTAGATTTGTGCAGGAAAGCAGAGGAAAAGAATCTGTTGAGGAAAAAATTCTGGATTTGGATTTGAACCTGCTTCTGCACTCATCATCAGGCAGTCTATAAAACAAGGTGTAATCAAATAAATTGAGCATAGCAATATTTTTTCAGCATTATTGTCCTAACTGGCCAGCGAGCTTTTTGGATGGTTTTAAGTGGTTTGGCTGATGTTTTCTGTAGAGTAGTTATCCATGAAGAGATGATTAGCTTTCAATTACAAGTAACGAATACTCACTTGGGTTTCTTTGCCCCACCCGCTTTTCCTCCCCCATATTCAACCTCTGGGATAACGAACTCTCTATAAACTATCCCATTACTCAACTAAAAAAATCATTACAGGGAAATGCAATCATATGGCTAGCTCTGTTGGTATCTGGTGAGTTCTTGGGAAAATCATTTCCAGTAAATATTATCAAAAATGCCCTAGCATAAAGTGTGTAATTGGATTGTTTGTAACGCACAGGACAAATGCTTGAAGGTATGGATACCCCATTCCCCATAATGTGGTTATTTTACATTGTGTGCCTGTATCAAAACACCTTATGTACCCCATAAATATATATACCTACCATGTGTCCGTAAAAATTTTTAAAAATTGAAAAAAAAAATTCCTGGCTAACCCGGTGAAACCCCGTCTCTACTAAAAAATACAAAAAAATAGCCGGGCCAGATGGCGGGCGCCTGTAGTCCCAGCTACTCGGGAGGCTGAGGCAGGAGAATGGCGTGGACCCGGGAGGCGGAGCTTGCAGTGAGCTGAGATCCGGCCACTGCACTCCAGCCTGGGAGACAGCGAGACTCCGTCTCAAAAAAAAAAAAAAAAAAATTGAAAAAAATTGAAAAAAATTAAAGAACAAAAAACATCAGACAATTTAAAAAGAAAATTTTTAAAAAAGAAAGAAAGAAAGAAAAGAAAATTCCCTGGCAACTTCCAGCCAAAGAAAGATCTAGGAAAAGTTATGGTTTACTACATATTTAAGCTCCTAAATAAAGATGTAGAAATGTAATGTTTAGCCAACCCACTGAGGGTTAGGTCTTCCTGTATTTTGGAATGAGAGAGCCCAGGCACAGTGGCTGTAATCTCAACACTTTGGGAGGTCGAGGCGGGAGGATCGTTTGAGCCCAGGAGTCCGAGACCATCCTGGACAACATGATGAGATCTCATCTCTGCAAAAAAATCTCTTTAAAACTTAGCTGGGCGTGATGGCACTTGTCTGTGGTCCCAGACACTCAGGGGCTGAGGTGGGAGGATGGCTTGAGCCCAGTAAGTCAAGGCTGCAGTGAGCAGTGTTCATACCACTGCACTCCCGCCTGGGTGACAGAGTGAGACCTTGTCTCAAAAGATAAATAAATCAATAAATGAGAGGCAGTGAGTTCTTTCATCATCTTTACATCTTACTTTAAAATTCACTGGTATGGCCCTTTCTGAGACTGATTCACTTCTGATAATGTTTGTTGTAAAGAAAAGGCAAGGAAAATCAAAATTGAGATTAAGACATGTTAATGAACTGAAGTAGGTTTGCACAGCTAGGCAGTGACAGAGAAGGGATTTTAAACCCAAGTCTTTTTGATCCCAGAAACCACATGTGATTTTACTACTTTGCCTCTTACGAGTTAATGTGGATCTGATGCATGCACAAGATCTCCAAATGGTTTTTAGCCCCTTTGATTTTTTTAAGGATAGTGAGCATTTCTGTAGGCACTGCTGAGTGTTTTCATCAAGGACACAGTACAATCCATCAAGAGAATCCAAGCAAATGAATTTCCAATCTGTCTTGGGTCATTCAGTTCTCTACTCTCCCTGTCAATCTAAAGCCGCAAAATATGATCATTCTTTCTATTTGCCTCTGGAATGTGTTTTTTGTATTTTGAAAATGAGTGCTTCTCATGTTCCAGTAATTCACACCAACTCAAATGTTTTAAATGAAGCCAGACTGTGAAGGAATTTGAGAGGAAGTAGAAAACTGCCAATGATTGCTCCCAACTCATCCCTGCTCACTCCATTCCATGCACAGCTGGCCTGAACATAAAGCACCATCCCAAATTTAGTATAAAATTCATTCTAAAGACTCTTTAATGTCATATCATCATCTAGCTGGATAACAATATGGGCTTTTAATTTCCTCTTCTAAAATTTTACACTATCCAAAAATTAAATCAAAATGTTTCTTCAGAATCTCCTGGTCTCTTTTTTAATTTGATGAAGCTAGCAGCTTGCATCCACTTACCAAAGTGACAAAAACAAGATGGAAAATGAATCTAACTGCTATTTATATACAGCATCACAACATGAGCTGTGTTTTCTAAGTCGGTTGAAAGGGGTGCAATCTTGTTGAGCACGGCCAGCTGCTTTCAAATTTCTTGATAAAAGTTTTCTTTAGGTGATTATCTGTCTTTTGAAGAGAAGGAGCATACTTCAATGCCAATATAGTGTTAACTTAAAATATTTACATGTAACACTCCAAGAGGTTATAACAGTTAACAAAGGAACACTACTCAACAATAAAAGGAGCTAACTACCGATATGCACAATAGCATGGAAGAATCTCACAGACATTAAGTTGATGAAAGACATGGACTGGGGCCTGAAAGGGATGGGACTGGGGGAAGGGCGAGCATCAGAAAGAATATCTAATGCATGCGGGGCTTAATACCTAACTGATGGGTTGATCTGTGCGGCAAACCACCATGGCACACATTTACCTATGTAACAAACCTGCACATCCTGCACATGTACCCCTGAACTTAAAATAAAAATTGAAGATGTAAAAAAAAGTTGAATGAAAGAAGTCAGACACCAAAGAACATATACAGCATGATTCCATTTAAATGAGCTCTTTCAAAGAACTCAAAACTGGTTAACTGGTTATCACAGTGTGGAGGCTAGGAGGGATATTTTCAGAAAGGGATTGAAGGAAGCTTTGGTGCTGGAAGTGTTTGGCATCTCTATCTGAGTCCTGGTTACATGAAATATATATAACATATATTATATATATCATTTATATATACATAAAGTCATTGAACTATGTACTTTAGATCGGCGCTCCTTAAGGCCTTTACTCAATGTACTTTATATATACACTTGAATAAAAATATTTTCTAAAAAGTTCAGCCTAGTCATATATCAGAAAAAAAGATGAAATGACTCATGCATTGAACTTTACTGACAACTTGGTTTTTTTGTGGTACAGAAACTTCTTTAAATGATGCTTACAGACCTGTAATTCCTTATCTGCAATTATGAAATCCACAAACAAAAAGCTTGAAAATCAAGAGTTTTCCAACGGACATGAGATTATTTAATATATTTACTTATTCCACTTCTACCTAGTACAAATATTCACATGTCTCACTATGGAAATATTAATCTTTAATTCTTGGGTATTGTTCATACCCCCATAGTGGAACTACATAACATATAGTACATATACATTATTATCCTTGTGACATTCAAAAGTGTTCCAAATTTCCAAATGCATCTAGTCCCAATGGGTTAAGATAAGGATATTGTAAAACTTTATTATTTGAAGGTGCATTTGAAAAAGTCTAACTAGTATCCTAGCCCTGTGACTTCACAAATATTGCTTAAGATGAAGTTAAATATATTTAAATAAACTGTGCTGAGTTATCAAAAAACATTTTAAGTAAATAGTAAGGTGGTTCACAGCCTAAACTGGAAAAGTGGCACAGGAATAATTAAAGTTTAAGAAACATCCTTCTAGCATGTTCAAAAAGATTTCAACATGTCCATACGAAAGGCCCAGTCACCTACATAAGACAGAGGGAGAGGGCAATGACTTCACTGCATTTTTCCCAGCACCAAACATGACCTTGTAGAGGGTATTATTAAACAAAGGCTTGCTGAGTTGAATTGAATCTCCAACATCCTGCATCCTTTGACCTCTGTTACACACCATTTCTGAAAGGAAAAGTGAACTTTTTTAAAAAAAATAAAGTTTAAGATCTTTGGGAAATAGCCTTTTGGTTTCATTTAGCTGATTGTAAGAAAAAATAGAATTACATCTTGGTTTTTACCTTTTAACTTTAGGGTATGTCTCTATTTGATGCTCTCAAACAGTCAGATAAATCGCTAAGTCCCTACTGTTCATTCTGTTCATACAAGAACAAAAATCTTATGAACAACCCACATGAAATTCATCACTGACTCAGGCTTGCTCTGGGAAAAGGTTTTCTTTTTTCGTGCTGACTCTACATTGCAGCATAACTTTTGAACTACTGCTTTCCTATTTATTCCCTTTATTTTCTTATGTATTCCCCCAAGGAAAGGAACTCATTGTCTGTATTCTGCCCAAATATATTCTGGAAGCACTTGAAGTGTTTGCCTCATGCCTCTGTATCAGTTTCAGGGTGATCATAAATCAACAGTCTGTGGACCAAGGTGCTCAGACCAAAAACATGCCTTTGAAAAACACATAGCATCACTTTCCACAAGCAGCTGCAGCCTCTTATTAATGGCTCAGGAGTCTTTCACACCTCCTTTTAAATCCAGTGCATTCGAAGTAATAAAACAGGGAGCAGTTTATAGACAGGAAATATTAAAATATTTAATTGCTTTTTTTTTCTTGGCACAAGACGGACAGCCTCAAGCTTTCTATAACACATGAATAAGGGACACCTGCCCATGCTTGAATGGACATGAAACAGAGAATTGCTAAATTGGATACATCTGTGACTAAACCTCTGCTTTTAAACCCATATCAAGCCCATTTCTTTTTATTAGTTCTAACCATTTCCCTCCAATTACCTTTCATTTTCTTCTTCTTTCTCCTTGTCCAGGTTACAACGAAACACAAAAGAATAAATTGATATCATGCCCAAGATGATCCCCTAATCTATCCCAACAGAAACGGCACACAACTTGAACCTTGAATATTATTCCCATTGTCCAGTTTTATAACCTAGACCATTAAACCCTTCTCAGACTCTAAACGTTAAGAATACTAATGGAATCACTAAATTTTTTCACAAGCCTCTGTATATGGCAGAGAAAGGCAGCCTGTTGTCAAGTCCCAGCTCTGCCAATTGCCACTTGAATGACTTTAGGCTTGTAACTTTGTTTTTCTGAGCTTCAGTTTCATCCTCTGTAAAATGGAGATAGCCAGTAGTGGCCCTCACATAAGGTGGTTTTGAGCACTAAATGAGACATCAGTTGTTAAGTGTTCGTATGGTATTTGGCACTCTGTGAGGCCTCAGTGTCAGTTGTCCTTTTATTATGATCCAATCCAAAACCAATTGTTCATAAAGCAAAAGGAGATATGACAAACATCCGTCTATAAACAACTAAAAGTAATATAAGAGTCTCTTCCCAATATTTGTATTGGCTTTTTTATTGCTACATAACACATTTCCACAAACTTATTGTTTAAACAACACCCATTGATTAACTCACAGTTATGCAGTCGGAAGTCTAGCATGACATGACTGGGTTCTCTTCTCAGGGTAACACCAGCAGAAATCAAAATGTCAACAGGGCTGAGTCATTACCTAAAGACTCTGAGAAGTGACCTGCTTCCATACTCATGTGGTTATTGGTTGAATTCATTTCCTGTGGCTGTAGTACTGAGGTCCCTATTTCTTTGCTGGCTGGCCCCAAGGGGTCTCTCTCAGCTCTTAGAGACCACTCTCAGTCCTTTCCCATGTGAATCCCTCCACCTTCAAAGTCAACAAAAGAGACTTTCGTTCATATTGAACCCCTCTAATGCCTCAACTCTCTCCCACTTCTGCTATCATCCAGAAGAAAACACTTCTGCTTTTAAAGAGGTCAGGTTATCAGGTTAGTCCAGCCGAGATAATCTCCTTATTTTAAAGTAAATTGATTAATAAACTTAATTTCATCTGCAAAAATCTCTCTTGCCACATAACATAATCATGGAGTAACACCCAAGAGTGTAGATTATGGGAGCTGTCTTAGAATTCTAGTGACAATAAAATTTTAATACTGAGGATCAGGACAAAAAAACATAAATCATACTGTAAGGCAGAGCCAGGAAGAATTTTGGCAACCTCCTAACAACTCTTTCTAGTCTCAATTCTTGCTGCCTTCAAATTCAATCTTCATAGAACTGTCTGTATTAAACATCTAAAGTGTATGTTGAAAGCTCCTTATTGCCTACAAGATCAAGTTTAAATATCTTAAACTGATCCACAAACCCTCCATGGTTTGACTGGTCTCTCAAGCCTCTTGCCAATTCCATACTCGTGCTTTATGCCTCAGAAACACTGAACTGCATACAGTTTCCCTCACTCACCATGATGTTTCTCACCTCTGTGCCTTTATTCAAGCTGTGCTCTCCACCGGGGACACCCTCTGTGTTCTCACTACCTCTTTATCCAGGTAACTCCTATTCATCCTTCAATTTTGCTTAAGTGTCACTTCATTTACTCATTCATTTATCCAAAAAAATAACTATCGGCCGGGCGCGGTGGCTCAAGCCTGTAATCCCAGCACTTTGGGAGGCCGAGACGGGCGGATCACGAGTTCAGGAGATCGAGACCATCCTGGCTAACACGGTGAAACCCCGTCTCTACTAAAATACAAAAAAAATTAGCCGGGCGAGGTGGCGGGCGTCTGTACTCCCAGCTACTTGGGAGGCTGAGGCAGGAGAATGGCGTGAACCCGGGAGGCGGGGCTTGCAGTGAGCTGAGATCTGGCCACTGCACTCCAGCCTGGGCAACAGAGCTAGACTCCGTCTCAAAAAAAAAAAAAAAAAAAAAAAACTATCAAACATCCACTCTATGCCAGAGACTAGGATGTCGTTATACATACCCCAGTCTCTGCTTTCAGAGAGCATGCACTGTAGTTTGGGGCGTAGGTAATTCAACAAATGATCACAGTCCAGTGAAAAGTACAGTGACTGGAGGGGACCTGGAGCACCTACAACAAGGCACTTAGCTGAAGTCAGATATTTTCTGGAAGAAGTGACATCTAAGCCAAGACCCAAAGCATGAGTAGGAATGGTCAAGTAAATGGGAGGAGAAGGGAAGGTTCCAGACAAGGGAATAGCATCATAACACATAAAAACATTCTGTACCAGAAAGAACATAGGTTTTTGTTTTTGTTTTTGTTTTTGTTTTTGTTTTGAGACAGAGTCTCACTCTCACCCAGGCTGGAGTTCAGTGGCGCTATCTCAGCTCACTGCAACCTCCACCTCCTGGGGTTAAATGATTCTCCTGCCTCAGCCTCCCTATTAGCTGGGATTACAGGCATCTGCCACCACGCCCAGCTAATTTTTGTGTTTGTTGATAGAGAGGGGGTTTCACCATGTTGGCCAGGCTGGTCTCAAACTCCCGACCTCAAGAGATCTGCCTCGGCCTCCCAAACTGCTGGGATTACAGGCATGAGACACCACGCCTGGCCAGAACGCAGGTTTTTTAAGAGAGTCAAAACAGCTCAACCTGACTGGTGTATGGATTGTTGGAGACAGTACAGGAGATTTCCCTTGGGCAATGTGGAGTCAGTGAAAAGTTTAAGGTTAGATTTCTGTTTTAGAGGCAGCTCCCCTAACTGGCCTGCAGATAATAGATTGGAGGAGGGACTGAGAGGAAGAGAAGAAACCAGCAGAGAGGTCCAGGGCAGTCATCCAAAGCAGAAAGGAGAGTGACTGGTTTTATATAGAGGCAACAGAGATTGAGAGAGATGGACAGATTTGAGAGAAAACTCCACCTACAAGAACTTGGTGATGAATCAGATGTTAAGGATGAGGGAAGGTGATGTCCATGTTTCTAGCTTGGGCAACAGGATGGATGCCAGTGTCTGTCACTGGCAGAACATGGGTGGAGAAGCGGTTTTGTGGGGGAAGATAATTGTCGCCACATGGCTTCTGGGATAGCCAGTAATTTACAGAGGCTATTTCAATTCTTTCTAGCCCACCTGTATGATTCAACTACATTAAGCAAGAAAAGAGGCCCATTTGTTGAGTGTAGGAGCAAGAAGGGAGAATTTAGAAATGGTACCAGTCACTTCTTCCCCTAATTATCCACCTCTTGGCCCAAGGTAGAAGATTCTCATCATACGGGACTTCTTACTCAGCCTCAGTGAGGACAGTGGAGAATGATGGTGATGACCATTCATATTTGCTCCTTTCTCTGACAACTGAGCTCTTCCCCCAGATATCTGCCTGGCTCCCTTCCTTCTTGGCTTCATTCAGGTCTCTGCTTAAACCTCATCTGATTAAAGGGGACTTATCGACCACCCTTTATAAAGAGAAAAGTCTTTCTCCCACACCCCAGCACTTACTCCCTCATTTGCTTTATTTTTCTCATAGTGCTTTTCACCACCTCACAGAATGTGTGTGTGTGTGTGTGTGTGTGTTTAGGTGTGTAGGGGTGTGTGTGTGTGTGTGTTTCTGCTTTAAAAGAATATAAGTTCCACCAAGGGCAAGGACTTTATTCACTACTGAATCTCCATCTCTAAAACAGTATTTGGCACATAGTCAGCACCAGTAAATATTTATTGAGTGGATAAATGCAGGAATAAAGTCTGATGCTCAGAAGATTGATCTTGACTGAAGAAAATTATGTAGAAATCATCAGGATAAAAATGGTATTACAACCATAATATACAAGCTTTCTCAGGAAGAAAATACAGAGTTACAAGAGATCTCTGGGCAATTCCAACATTTACCAATCCTTAAATGATGAGTTGTAAAGGAAGAGCCTGCAAAACAATGAGAAGGCAGAGGCAGGGAAGGAGACGGAGAACCAGAAAAGTAGGGGAGTCAGAGGAACCAAGGGAGGAAGGTGAGCTTGCAGAAGGTGTCAACAGCGGCAAATGCAACCAAGAAGACAAATAAGAAAAAGGCTAGAAAGCTTCCGTTGTATTTAACAACCAAGATGCCATTATTGACCTGGGTTGAGAGCAATTTGAGGGAGAGGTCAGGATGAGGGCCAGATTTTAGTGGACTTGGGACTGAAAGGCAAGAGAGAAAGGATAAAAAAAGAAGTAGATGAGGGAGGTAGCTGGAGGGATGCAGGGCTAAGAAGAGTGATTTTTCTCAAGATGGTGGAGACCTGAACAAATTTAAAGATTGGTGAGAATGACACAGTAAAGAGGAAGAGGTTTATGATAAGAGAAAGCAAAAAGATAATCAACACCGGTAGATCTCTAAAGTACAGGAAGGGAGGTTTCCTTCTTCGGGAAGCCTCCTCTGACCTCTGCCTACCCCTCCTCCTCTCCATCCTCCATACTGCAGAGCTGGTGTCAAGTGTGCTTAGGTCTATTGCTGTGCTTATCCAGAGTAATTGTAACTTGGTTTATGTCACTGTCATGTTACTAGGTTATGAGCTTAATTAGGGAAGGGATGACTTCAGATTCACCTTTTTATCCCTAAGAACCAACACAAAATCTGGTACATAAAAAATAATAAATATTTAATGAATGAATGGATGGCTGAATGAAGCAATAGACAAGCAGACACATAGACAGACAAACTCAATAAATATATATATAATGCCTACTGTGTGCCCTTGCTCTAAGCTCTGATAATTGACCAGTGCACTAAACGAAACCCATGAACAAGTGAATTGAGGAAAGGACATGAAATTGTGGAAGAAAAAATAAAAACAGTCCTATGAAACATCATGAACCAGCACTTCATAAATTCAAGAATGTTGAGGTTTTAGAAGGGACACCAGGCTTCTTCACAGCCAATTTCTTTCATGTGGGAAAGGAGGATTTGCTTACCATTTGTAAAGATTGAGTATAGCCTTGTTCCCTCATTTCCTGTTTCTCATGATACTTGTAATCTATGAATCACTTGCTTGAATTTGCCTTTCTCCATAAGCTCTCACAGGTGGGTTGCACTGGTTTGCCAGCTTTTTACCAAGAGAGACATAGATCCAATCTCCCAGGGTACAGTGGAGTTAAAGCCCTGACTGTGGTTTACTCCAATGTGCCTTCCCACTCAGGATTTCAATCATCCTTATGTTCTCCTACCAAGAATAAATGGAAAAGATGGGAACACACATATGGACATTCCCCTGCAGTCAAGCAACCACTAAGAGCAAGATTTCTGGGGATATTGCTCAAATATTTCCAAACAGGAATGTCTATGTTTGAGTGATTAGTGCACATCCAGGAAAAACCCAGGCCTCACAGACAGGAGTGATTGAGGCACCAACACACAACAACACTACTGAGATGTGATGTCAAGAAACTATTCTAGGTCACTTATGCAAGTGACAGAAAAGTTACCGAAACAAATGTATAAAGAAACATGGTAGTTTCTGTGCAGCATTTAAGAATCCACATTGTGAAGGCTCTTAGATATCAGATGCTAATCAAACACTTATTTTTTGTCTTTCTTTACTTCCCTTACTGTGGTCAGATTTTCAAAAATAAGAATTGAATCCTTTCTTGGCTCTTCTTACTCTGAAACTCAGTTCCTCGTCTTGGTTTGGCCCTTTACTTCCGTCCAGTGATGCTTTTCTCCCAATAATATCCAATTGAGCAATCACTTCTACATGGATTGCTCCCAATTCTTTGGCCACGAGCTCAGACCTGTACAGTATCCAGCCGGATATCTGCATGTTTTTCCAATACCACAAAACAAACATGTTCAAAACCAAAGTCATCCTCTTCCTCCACAAAACCAGTTCTTCCACTTGACTTCCCAGCTTGTATTAATGGTGCCACTGTTCTACTGGCCAGAAACCTCAGTCATCATTGACTCTTTCCTCTCTTTCATCCTTCCCTCTCATCCATTCTTAAATTCTACTGCAAAGTTCCTTAAGACCCATTTCTAATATAACACTCCCATTTATCCTCCTTAATATTCAACTTTTTCTTTTATTTTCACTACCTCCAGTGTTGTTCAAACTCTTGTATCATCTCACCTGGACTATTGCAAACATTATTACTGGGAAAATAACATTCCATAATCTGATAGATTTATATTCAAACTCCAGTTCTATTTCTTTCTAGGTGTGTGGTCTTGAACAATTTTCCTAAACCCTCTAAGCTTCAATTTGCTCCATAAAATGGTGGATCATTTCAGGAGTATGTAAGACGATGCAAAGTTAAAGTGTTTCATATATGATAGTTCAATGGATCAATTACTATTCCCCAAAAAAGAGTTCTGATCATGTCCTTTCCATATTCATAAACCTCAAATGACTTCCTTGTTTCTACAAAATAGGACCCAGTAACTTATCTGCCTTCTACGACGTCACCCAAGCTATTTTTCTAGCCTTCATCTCCCAAACTGGCCTTTTCAGTCTTCCCCAAACACACCCATGTGTTTACTATGATGATCTTTCCAACTGATACAACTTTCCCACCATTCAAAATTTGACCATCCTTTAAGAAACAACTCAAATGCTACTCCCTCTGTGAGATCTAATTTTGATAATCATATATGATTTCTTCTGCTTTTGAATCTCCTTTGCTTTCTGAATTTCTTGATATTGTATTATAAAATTTGTCATATTTGTATTCATACTAGTCTCATGTGTGTCTTTGTTTTATTCAAAATATGGGACTGTGAGCTAACTTCCTGTCATCTCTAAAGCCTAGTACTTTTCATTTATTTAAAGCACAGAAAATGAGCTAAATTGATTTTAAAAGGACATATCCCTGGAAGAATAGCATGTATTTATCTGTTAGAACACTAATTTGACAAGAGCAATCATGTTTTTACTATTTTAATCAATGATATATTCCAAGCACCTAGAACAATGATTAGAATACAGTGAGTGCTCAAAAACTATCTTTTGAATGACTTTATAATCCAATATAATCTTTTAAGTCAAGAAAAAAATCCCGTATAATCCAATTCTTTAACATTATGCCAATTACCAACACCTAAGCTCTACAGAGTCTTAACATCTTATATTAGGGACATCATATCATTGACAGGAAATGGGCACCAAGTGTCCACCCAGTGAGAACACCCAAAGAAAGAGAGCCCTGTCCACTTCTACATGGATCGCAGCCTTCTCTACAGCTGCCTGATCCCTTCCAATTACCCAACATGCATCTTTCTATCTGGCTTAGACACTGGGCCTGCGCTTTGGCAGGGGCATAAATTAAAACCCAAGAGAACAATCACAGGAACACTGGCCTCTGAAGTCAAGGCCAGCCAGCAATATGATGCAGGCACTGAATGTCACCTTCCTTTCCTTCAGTCAGAATCCTAAACCACTTGCCAGTCCAGCCAGAGACAGAAAAACACTGTTAGGCTGTTGGCCAAAATCCCCAAGCAGTCCACAGACACAATTTTGCTAACTCTGACACAGTTTTAAACTGTGCCTATATAGACTTAGCCTGTTCACTCCCTACCATGGTGGCTGGCGGGAAATAACAGGTGAAGAGATGAAGACCTTAAAGTCAAACAGACCTGGCTCTGAATGCTGACTCCACTACTGACAGGCAATGTGGTTGTGGATACAGTTTCAGCCTCTGGGGCTTCAGATTTCTTATCTCTAAAATAATACCCACTTTACAGCATTGTTATAAGAATTAATGCTAATATATGTAAAGCAGCAGGCACCTAGCTATCACTGTTGGTATTAGTACTATTATTAGACTAGAGATCAAAGAGAATAACCACAGGGATTAAGTCAGCTTTCCTAACACAATCCTAAGAATTCATCATGACCAGTTCTCTTGAATATGGCTCATTTTGTCCCTTTCAAGAATAATGACAAGTTTCTAAGAAAAATAATCAAGGAAGTATATTAAGCATCTAAAACTCAACTGATGATAAAATTTTTCAGAACTTATCTTCCCTATCCCTGGCAGAAAGTTCATGGGCTGGGCCTCATTTTCCCTCATGCCCTGAACCTGAAGACTCTAACAGTGCCTTTGAGGTCTCTGCACCTCTACGTCACTGTCATCTGCAAGAGTCCACCTCTACTCTGCAGTTTGCCTTCATTCCTTAACATCCCTTCATCAGCCTTGTCTTTCCTTGGCCCCCCCACCACCCCACCACACACTCCAGACTCCCTCAGTCACCCTGCCGCCTCCTCTAGCCTTACTCACACCCACTCTCACCTTCATTCCTATGACTGCCAGGCCTCAGGGAGAGGAGTGAGGGGTAAAAGAATGAACTTCTTTTGTTTGCAGCAGCCACAACCTGCCAAAAAATTCGGCAGCTCTACACCTGCTCAACTGTCACCCATTGTTTTTACTCTACTGACTGAACAGTAAAGTCCCTGGTCTGATTGCATCTGAAACACATACTTTCTCAGGTTTATTTTGTATCCTCTACCTTTTTAATGTTTTTTTTAATTTTTTACTGTTGTGGGTATACAGTAAGTGTATACATTTTGAAGTACAGGAGATATTTTGATACGGGCATGCAATGTATAATAATCATATCAGGGTAAATACATGTTAATTCAATTATATAATTATAATATATAATTTAATTACACTCTTTTAGCTATTTTTAATTGAACAGTAAAATTATTTTTTACTATAGTCACCCTGTTGTGCTAGCAAAAACTACATCTTATTTATTCTTTCTGTTTTTTGTACTGATTAACTATCTTCCCTGCCCCTCCACCTTCCAACTCCTGACCACCCTTCCCAGCCTCTTACAACCACCCGTCTACATTCTATCACTATGAGTCCAATTGCTTCAATTTTTAGCTCCCACAGATACTTGAGAACATGCAATGTTTGTCTTTCTGTGCCTGGCTTATTTCACTTAACATCATGACCTCCAGTTTCATCCACATTGTTGCAAATGACAAGATCTCAGGTTTCTATGGCGGAATAGTACCCTCTTGCATGTATGTACCACATTTTCTTCATCCATTATTCTGTTGATAGACACTTAGGTTGCTTCCAAATCTTGGCTATTGTGAATAGCGCTACAATAAACATGGGAGTGCAAATATCTCTTCAATATACTGATTTCCTTTCTTTTAGGTATATATTTAGAAATGGGATTGCTGGATCGTATGGTAGTCCTATTTTTAGTTTTCTGATGGACTTCCAAACTCTTCTCCATAGTGATTGTACTAATTTACATTCCCACCAACAGTGTGTGAGGGTTCCCTTTTCTCCATACCCTCACTACCATTTGTTATTGCCTGTCTTTTGAATAAAACCAATTTTAACTGTAGTGAGATATCTCATTGTAGTTTTGATTTGCATTTCTCCGATGATCAGTGATATTGATCACGTTTTCATATACCTGTTTGCCTCTTGTATGTCTTCTTTTGAGAAATGTCTGTTCAGATCTTTTTCTCATTTTTAATTGGATTAGTAGATTTTTTCCTATAAAGTTGTTTGAGCTTCTTATATATTCTGATTATTAATCCCTTGCCAGATCGGTAGTTTGCAAATATTTTCTCCCATTCTGTGGGTTGTCTCTTCACTTTGTTGATTGTTTCCTTTGCTGTGGAGAAACTTTTTAACTTGATGTGATCTCATTTGTCCATTTTTGCTTTGGTTGCCTGTGCCTATGGGGTATTACTCAAGAAGTCTCTGCCTAGTCCAATGTCCTGGAGAATTTCTCCAATGTTTTATTTCAGTAGTTTCTTTTAGTAGATTGTTTGAGATCTTAGATTTTGTAAGTCTTTAATCCATTTCTATTTGACTTTTGTATAAGGCAAGAGAGGGTCAAGTTTCATTCTTCTGTATATGAACATACAGTTTTCCCAGCACTATTTATTGAAGAGACTATCCCATCCCCCAATGTATGTTCTTGGCACCTTTGCAGAAAATGAGTTTACTGTAGATGTGTGGATTTATTTCTAGCTTCTCTATCCTGTTCCAGTGGTCTATGTATCTGTCTCTTTTTGTGTCAGTACCATACTGCTTGGTTACTATAGCTCTGTAGCATAATTTGAAGTCAGGTAATGTGATTCCTCCTCTAGTTTTGTTATTTTTACTTAAGATAGCTTTGGCTACTCTGGGTCTTTTGTGGTTTCATATAAATTTTAGGATTTTTTTATTTCTATTTCTGTCAAGAATGTCATTGTTATTTTGAAAGAGATTACACTGAATCTGTAGATTGCTTGGGGTAGTATGGACATTTTAACAATGTTGATTTTTCCAATCCATTAACATAAATATCCTTTCATTTTTTTGTGTCTGCTTCAATTTCTTGCATCCATATTTTATAGTTTTAATTGGAGAGTCCTTCCCTTCTTTGGTTAATTTTATTTGTAGCTATTGTAAATGGGATTACTTTCTTGATTTCTTTTTCAGATTGTTCATTGTTGGTAAATAGAAATGCTACTGATTTTTGTATGTTACTTTTGTATGCTGAAACTTTACTGAATTTGCTTATCAGTTCTAATAGTTTTTTGGTGGAGTCTTTAGGTTTTTCCAAATATAAGACCATATCATCTGCAGTCAAGGATAATTTGACTTATTTCTTTACAATCTGGATGTCCTTTATTTCTTTCTCTTGTCTGATTGCTCTAGCTAGGACTTCCAGTACTAGCTTGAATAACAGTGTGGACAGTGGGCAGCCTTGTCATGTTTCAGATCTTAGAGGAAAGGCTTTCAGTTTTTTCCATATTCAGTATGATAGTAGCTGTAGGTCTGTTGTATATGACTTTTATTATGTTGATGTATGTTTCTTCCATACCAAGTTTTTTCAGGGTTTTTTTTTTAATCGTAAAGGGATGTTGAATTTTATCAAATGCTTTTTCAGCATCAATTTCATCAATTGAAATGATCATATGGTTTCTGTCCTTCTTTATTCTGTTGATATGATGTATGACATTGATTGATTTGTGTATGTTGAACCATGCTTGCATTACTAGGATAAATCCCATTTGGTCATGATAATTTTTTTTTTTTTTTTTTTTTTTTTTTTTGAGATGGAGTATAGCTCCATTGTGCAGGCTGGAGTGCAGTGGCACAACCTCAGCTCACTGCACCCTCCACCCACTGGGTTCAAGCAATTCTCCTGCCTCAGCCTCCTGAGTAGCTGGGATTACAGGCATGCTCCACCACACGCAGCTAATTTTTAGTAGAGACGGGGTTTCACCATTTCAAACATGATTGGTTTTGAACTCCTGACCTCAGGTGATCCACCAGCTTTGGCCTCCCCAAGTGCTGGGATTACAGGCTTGAGCCACTGTACCTGGCCTGAATGATCTTTTTAATGTGTTTTTGAGTTCAACTTGCTAGTATTTTGTTGAGGATTTTTGCATAAATATTCATTAGGGCTATTGGCCTATAGTTTTCTTATTTTTTTTGATTGTCTTTGTCTGGTTTTGGTATCAGGGTAATATTGAGAATGAGTTTAGAAGTTTTCCCTCCTCCTCTACTTTTTGTAATAGTTTGGGTAGAATTGGTATTAGATATTTAAATGTTCAGTAGAATTTAGCAGTGATGCCATCAGATCCCAGGCTTTTCTTTGCTGGAAGTCTTTTTATTATACCTTTGATCTTGTTACTCATTATTGGTCTGTTCAGGTTTTGGATTTCGTCATGATTAAATCTTGGCAGGTTGTATGTGTCTAAGAATTTCTTCATTTCTTCTAGATTTTCCAATGTATGGACATACACTTGCACATAGTAGCCACTAATGATCCTTTGAATTTCTGTGGTATTATTTGTAAAGTCTTCTTTGTCATCTCTGATTTTATTTATTTAGATCTTTTCTCTTTTTTTCTTAGGTGGTCTGGTTAAATGTTTGCCTATTTTGTTTAACTTTTCACAAAACAACTTTTTGTTTCATTGATCTTTTGTACCGTTTTCTTCTTTTCAATTCCTTTATTTCTGCTCTGATCTTTATTATTTCTTTTCTTCTACTAATTTTGAGTTCAGTTTGCTCTTGCTTTTCTAGTTAAGATGCATCATTGGGTTGTTTATTTGAATTTTTTTTATTTTTCAATATAGGCACTTGCAGCTATAAACTTCCCACTAAGGCTTTTGCTATATCCTACAGATTTGGGTATGTTGGGTTCTCATTATCATTTATTTCAAGATATTTTTCAATTTCCTCCTTAATTATTGATCATCTCCTCTGAGTCACAGATCACCCAGTCCACATCATTTCTCATCTGTCAATCACACCACCTCTTAGCTCTTGTGTCAGTCTCCAGGACAACCATGCTTCAGCCCCATTTCCTTCTGATATGCTCTGCTTAGCCCAGTGATTCTTCTAGGCAGCTAATTCTCCTAAATTACTGCGTTGCTCACAAACACTTAATGGCTCGCATTGCCACATAAAATCCAAACTCCTCTGAGTAGTCCATGAAGCCCTCTGTGATCTCATCCTCATCTCTTGCCACACGCTTACGGCATCCTAAGCTAACCACCAAATACATCATGCTGTTTCATGTCTTCATACTTCTTAACACGCTGCTCTCTCTGCCCAGAAAAGGAACATCCTTCCTCACCCACCTTCCAAACCTGAAAACCTCTTAGTCTTCTTTCAAGAATCTGCTCAAGCCTGACCTTACAAGCTAGACTTGCCACCTTCTTCCTTTCTGCCCCCACTTTTCCTCTTTCTCTTATTTGTTCTACTGTATCTATCACACTGAATGGCTTTTTTTATTTCTGCCTTAACTTCTAGACTATGAGCTCTTTGATAGTAGGAATCAAGTTGTGTTTACCTATGACTTCTTAGTACCATCCCAAATGCCTGGCATATAGTGGATGCTCTATAAACATTTATTATGTTGATCTTTCCTAATTCTTTCAGGGAGTCTTTTGACAAGAACCTCACTTAAAACTAAATCAGCTTGGAAAGACCAATATCAAAAGATTTCTTCCTGCATTAATTGGTTAGAGTATAATTTCATATTCCAGGAACCCTTGTAATATCTTTTGTTTTATATTTTTTTCTTAGAAAGTCATCTCATTTTGCTGGTTGGAACAAGCCTAGAAGTTTGGTGTTTTGTTTTGAAACTGAAAATTGCATTAAGAGGCACTTTGTGCACTTGGATGTGGTTGAGAAGAGACCCACAGAGATGATTAAAGGCTGAAAAACAGACTAAGAAAACTGGAAGGGAAAGCTAAAGGCAATTTAGTAATCAACGTCAAGCATGTGAAAGACTGTTATTACCAAGGAGGGTGATGAGCCCATGATGTTCATACCCTCTAAGGGGAGAGCAACAGGAAATGAAGCAAGTTGCAGCATAGATGACTTAGGTTAGATAAAGAGGAACTTACCTGGCAGAAAACATTGCTACAAACTGAAGGGTCCAATAGGAATGATGCTTGGTCTCTCCTTCTCCAGAGGTATATAAACATAGGAAAACTTTCCAACTGCCTGGAATGTTCCCTGTGCAATATTGCCTAAACTAGGGAATAGAATTAACAGTTTTGAGGGACAGTCTCCAGAAAAGACATAGATTTTTGGCACCCGAGATACAGGTGGCCTGATAAAGTCCTTCCAAATCCAAAAATCTTGGAGAAAGTATTTCAGAGGAACTGAATTTAATGGTCACATCTTTTCACTACACATTTACTAAGCCTCTTTTCAAAGCCACCCCTGTGTTAGCTACCATCCCAATTACTAAGGCATAGTTTATTCTATAGAGGAAAGAGCTGATTACCACATATTCTTTAGAGGCCCATCAGGCATCAACTGTCCAAATTCTGTCTCACTCACACATGTGCACACATATACAACTACAAAGCAACCACCAAAGCTACTTACATTTCCTGTGAGTGACACCGACCCCTAGCTGCTCTAACCTCCAAACTTTTGCGTATGGTATTTCCTCTACCTGATTCCCTTCCTCCACTTTACTTTGTAAATCCCTTCTTGTCCCTAAAGATACTGCTCAGGCATTACCTCCTCCAAGCTGCCCTGTTGCCACAGCTACTATTCCCTTCACCCCCCAACTCTAGATTACGATACTGTTTCATGATCCCTGGCTGAAAGCATTAGGAACTGAATCAAAATAATTCTAATAAAAGAGAACTTGTTGGAAGTATAATGTATCAGGGCCTCAATAGTAGATAGAGGAACAGGCTTGGAAATGCCCAAGATTTAGAGGAGTTAAAGCCAAGACTCAGAGGGTACGATTTTCTCACATTTGAAAGCATCAGGGCTGGATGTTTCTACTTCACTTGAGGTCAGAATGAATGTATTCTCTCCACCCTAGTGTCAACATCCTAAAAGAGAGTCTCATTGGTCAACCTTGGGTCTCATGACTAGTCTGAACTAGCCTGTGGTTGTGCTAGGGTGGGAGAAGAAGATCACTCTTTTCAGTTTGTCTAGTGAGCATTGGTCACTAGAAATTATCCTCCCACTCAAATTAACACAATGGAGGAGAGGTGATTCCCCCAAAAAAGAAATTATAATAAAATAGAAGAGGCAAGGTAAGCTAAGCAGCTCTCTCTTACATTCACCACATTGTGGTGTGATCCTTGGATTTCCTGTCTTGTTCTTAGTAAGTTCATGTGCTCTCTGAAGTCAACAATTGCATCTTTTATTTGTGTCTCATAGACTATTGCGTACAGAGTCTGTGATCAATAACCTTTTACAGGCTTTTGGTCAATATTTGTTGAATGATACATGAAGGCTAAGACCATATGCATCCCTGTGTCTGCCAACTTCAAGCTCAGTGCTTTTTCTACCATATGACAAGGTTAGCAGGGATTATGTGCTCAGCCTTAATCAAGTCACCTGTTTCTTAACCTAAGGTATTTGTTGTTATTGGCTTTTTTATATGTATAGAAATTAAGATTGGTACTGTAAGTATTGGTTATAGCTGGCAAAAAAAAAAAAAGAAAAAAAAACCCAAGTCTCAAAATATTCATAGAACTGAATCCCAGGATGTGCAAATGCAGTTTTTAAGCATCCATTTATCGTTGAGTGAAATTATGATATTCATCAAACTTCTCAGACAATACTATCCACAAACGTCAACTTTTACCTAGGTAATGGTGACTATAGGAAAACAAAATAAGAACAATAATACCAAAAGGTTGCGAGCAAGCTCTAAACGTAGCAAATAACTAAACATAACAAAACATAGTGCATCTGTGTCTCTGTGGCCACTATCACACAGGTAAGCATGGCTGACTGGCTTGGTAAGTCCATTTCAATACTACCAGTGTTACTGACAGTGTCTATAGCCATTCAAGCTTGTGACTTTGCATGATTTGTTTAATCCAATTTCAATTTCGTTCTGAATCATACTTGGCCTTGCACTGAGTATTGCTTCATTGAGATGAATAAATACACACCTTGTTCCAAAGGAAAAAAAAAAAAAGAGTCTTTGGGAATTCATTGGCAGAATTTCAAAAGTTCAAGATTTACATCTTATAGATGACTAAGAGGTAAGCTGATCTTTCTTTGGGGACACATTGTCATGGGCATCGAGAATTGCAGTCTTGTGTTGGTAATAAATCAACAATGTATTTTGGCCTTATATGGTATCTATTGTCTTAAGTTTTAAGCCATCAAGCTTATATTAAAAAAAAAATAGGTTAGGACTCCAAACTTATATATCTATATCTGTATTGAATTGGCCTAGGAACCGGGTTCTGGGTTCTCCTTCAATAAATATTTCACATGATGCTTACATATTTATTCACGTTTTCTAGATCACTTAAAAGACAAGTTATATATCAAAATGTCTGTACATTCAATTGGCTGAATTACATTCGGCTGTCTGAAGAAAAAATGTTTGTTCAAATTAAGCAGTAGGCTGTTAGCAAGGGTATTACATGAGATTCTTATTTTGAAAAGCTTGTCAGTTCAGGTACATTTTAAATTTTATATTCAAATTTAAGATCAAACTAGTATATGGTAGTAATTTTTGCATGTTTATACCAAGATTTCCTCACTTCTGCTGCATAGAACTCCACTTAAAAATCATTTAAAAAGCAGGAGAATTGGCTCTCATTGATCCAAACCTGGATTTACACGTCAGTTCCCTCTGGATATGAAGAATGTGAAAGAAACTCAAATACCCTGAAAGTATTTTGAAGTTGTTTTTGCTGATGTGATCTATGATGGTAGACCAGTTTGGCAACCCTGAATTGTTTTTACTGCAGCTGTGGATTACCTGTGGTTTCAAATGAACTACTCTGTATGCTTTGTTTATTTTATCCCTTCTTCCTGTTGGAAAAACAGCTGGAGAACAGACATCCTGCTGTTCGGAGCCTCCGGCCTTAGAATATTAACAGGAAGCCACAATAAGCATCTTCATTACTTCACCTGTGGCATAAATGGCAGGGAGAATGGAGCCCATCAGGAGGAACTTATTTAAAACAGAATGAAGCAGTTTGTGGACCATATGTCTGCAAATCCAAGTAACTGCCACTAGCCTGATAAATTGTCTTCCTTCATGCAGTGTTCAACCCGGGGAGGAGAAAAAGTCAGTGTCCTATATAAAAGAGTAAAGGCAGGCCTCAGTTGCCTTTGGCAATAAATGGAATACAATACTTGGTGCATTAAACCAAAAAGTAGTACCACATAATTTATATCAGGTGCTTTTAGCTTTTAGCAAAAGATACGGTAGTAGATAGCAGGGGTATGTGGATGGGAGAGGAGGAAGCTAATAGTCTTACAAGATACTTTCACATGTTTTCCATTATGCATAATTACTCATCCTAAGGCAAGAGGATTATTGCATAAGCGTTATTCCAAATATCTTCCCATTTTAGGGGGAGAGGGAGGAGTGACTGGAGAGAGGACAAATAATTATAAAAGATCAATGTCCCTGTTCTCCAAATGAGGAGATGGGGTTAGAGAGGTATTATGACCTATCTAAGACTCTTTATGTAATGTCTACATTATAATGGGCCAGATATATTCCTGGAAGTGAATTTACCCGCTGAAGATTCATATTCCCCTCTACAGAATGAGGCTGTGAAAAAAAAAATTATTCTGGAAAAAGTATTTCCCCTTTAAACATAAAAATGAGCTACCAAACAGAAGCACAAAAGAAAGGAATCATAATCTTGACAGTCATCATTGAATACACACTGGAACCCTCGTTCTGACTGCACCTATATGCCGACAGGCACTTCGTTTCTTAGATCCTTGCATGCATTCACTCTACCAACTCTGCAAAACATACTTAGAAAAAGAATGCGGTAGCACAAACACAGACACAACTTTTTTTTTTTTAATTATTTATTATTATTATACTTTAAGTTCTAGGGTACATGTGCATAACGTGCAGGTTTGTTACATATGTATACTTGTGCCATGTTGGTGTCCTGCACCCATCAACTCGTCAGCACCCATCAACTCGACAGACACAACTTTTTAAAATCACAGTCCACAGAACCGGGATTTTAGAAATCCACCATACCATGTAATCACTACTGGCCCATAAAGCAGACAGACTTGGGTTCAAATCTCAAGCATCCCACTTTCAGATATGTGAACTCGGATAAATTATTGTATGCTTTGGAATATAACGAATCCTTCTATTTTCCCAAGGAGAGGATTAAAAACTCTTTTTTGCCGACTGGAACTATATAAACTTTTAGAAATAGAGATAAAATAATCAAAAGTCTATTTATAAAAATTTATTAATTTAGTCATAGATATTTAAAATCATGTAAAATATCAATTTAGAAATTTTCATCACCCTCACATTTCATAAAAGTTTTCTTCTAATTCTTAATATACGGCATTGACATTAGTGTCACCTGACGGTCTTCACAAATCATCTGCATTTTCACATGGGTTGTTTAATGCTGTCATCAGAAATTTTATCCTCTTGGAGAAAGAAAATGTGGTACATATACAGCATGGAATACTCTGCAGCCATATAAAAGAACAAAATCGTGTCCTTTGTAGCAACATGGATGCAGTTGGAAGCCATTATCCTAAGTAAACTAACACAGGAACAGAAAACCAAATGCCACATGTTCTCACTTATAAGTGGGAGCTAAACATTGGGTAATCATGGACATAAAGATGGGAACAATAGATACTGGGGACTACTACAGAGAGGAGGGAGGTAGGGGAAAAGGATTGAAAAACCACCTAGTGGGTACTATGCTCGCTACCTGGGTGGTAGGATCAATCATACCCCAAGCCTCAGCATCAGGCAATATACCCATGAAAAAAACCTGTACACATACCTCCTGAATCTAATATAAAAGTTGAAATTATTTTTTTAAAGTATTATAAAAAAGAAATTTTATTCTGAACCATGAGCACCCATTCATATAACATTAAGACGATTGCTTTGTTCATTTGTCCTGTAGGTGAAATTTTGTGCTGTTGTATCCACTTAATGTAATATGATAACGAATACATTGCTTTAGAAAATCCTCTTTTTAAAGGTTGTTTATGATGACATCCAACTCTTGCAATTGTGGAGTCACCACTACACTCCCAAGAATAATGAATAAATCTGTCAAATTTCTAAATTTCTTTTCTTTTTATTTTTCTTTTTATTTTTTTTTTGAGACAGAGTCTCACTCTGTCACCCAGGCTGGAGTGCAGTGGCATAATCTCGGCTCACTGCAAATTCCATCACTGGGGTTCAAGTAATTCTCCAGTCTCAGCTTCCCAAGTAGCTGGGATTACAGGTGTGCACCACCATGCCCAGCTAATTTTTGTATTTTTACTACAGGAGAGACTTCACTATGTTGTCCAGGCTGGTCTCAAACTCCTGACCTCAAGTGATCCAGCTGCCTCAGTCCTCCAAAGTGCTGGAATTACAGGCGTGAGTCACCACGCCCAGCAGTCAAATTTTTTTGCCTCCGTTTTTAGGGTTTCTGCAGGTCACTTCTATAAGCTTTCAAGAACAGAATGATCTGAGGTCATCTCAGGCTTATGTGGTTTTAGAAGTTGAATAAATGCCCCATAATTTGAGAGACTTTATAAAGACTGAACTACAATATAAGGTGACCCCTTCATTCCTGGGAAATAGGTTTGGAAACTATCTCATCTTATTATTTAGCACATACAGCACTTAATCTCTCTAAGCGTCTGTTTCCTCTGTTATAAAACAGAGCTAATAATAGCACTTTGCTTACAGAATGGTGGTGAGGATTAAATGGGACAACACACTACAATGACACTCAGCACAGTGATGCGCACCTAGAAAGTAATCAATATTATCTATTGACACTGCTCCAGTTTGGGGTACCACAAATTAAAAATGAAAAACCTGAAGACATATGTCCGAGACAACTCACAAAGATTTGAAATGAAGCAGATGAGGACAAGTTAAAGGAACGTGGATTATTATTCCAAAGAGGGAAAAAGGAGTAATGTGACAAATTAGTTTCTAAAAGAGAAAGAACTCTTAAACAAAGACTAATAAGTATTTCTGCTCTTCTTCACTCAGCAAGACAGCCATGGTATGAATCTGAATTACAGCACAAAGGACTTATGTCGTATAGAAAGAAGAGTTTCTATTCAGTGAAGGTTATGAAAAAAAATTGAATCCCTTTCTGATAGAGCCTGTGAATGACTTTTAAAATGAGGAATCATTTTGGTACAGTTCTGCCTAAAGGCAATGTTATTGGAGGAATGATTTTTCAAGGTCCCAAATTATCCTTATATCTCTGCACATCAAGATGAACTACTATATGAAATTAAAGAATAGGAATGTAATGTCAGTAATAGAGCATGAAAACTACAGTGGGGTTGAAGACCAAAAAGATGGTATATTTTGCTGAGTTCCTTGGGTATTAAGCAAATTTAGTTTTTATTGCCCCCATTCAGGGGATTATTTTACTTCCAAAGATTGCCACCACTGTTAGAAAAAGCATAAACCTTGGAACTACAAAGACCTGTGTGCAAGTTCCAGCTTTTCTTCTTACTTTGTTACCTTGAACAGGTCTTTAAACTCTCTACTAGTATGTTTCATCATCTGCCAACAATGCATAAAAACATCAACATTACAGAGCTGTAGTGAGGATTAAATGAGATGTTCATGAGATGGCCCTGTTCAGTATTTGGCACACTGTGGATATTCTAAAGGTTGATCCTGTTGTCTCCCAAATTGTGCTTCCGAACATACTACAGTTTTCAGAAGCCTAAGTTATCACATTGGTTTGTCAGCTGACACTCTTATAACTGCCGAAGGTTTATCCCTCAGTACCTAACAAAACCACATCACAGCTTGCTTTATTTTCAGGCAACAAATTCTCCAAAGACAGAACTGGATGGGGGTGAACAAACTTCTGCCAAGTATGTGACAGTTTTATAAAGTTTCTCATTCAGTAGTTGTGCTAAGAACAGCTCTGTCATTTAGACATACTCTTGAAGGGAACCTCATTCTTTATCAAAGAACTTCCTTATAGTTTCAACAAACGTCTCCACAACTTCTACTTTATTCAGGAATGAACTTGGAATGGTTTAAAATACACTAGCAAGGTACATTAATTAGGACAAGGCTTAGTAACATAGCGAAAAGACTCAAAATACAACGACTTGAGACGGAAATTATTTCTTTCTCACATAACTGCTCAGAGGTAAATGGTGCAGGCTAATAGAATGGTATTGTCATCCTCAAGATAAGACTTTCATCTCTGGGTTCTAGGTAACTCTAGTGAGAAGGGCAGAAAGAGTCATTGAGCACGCCATATGCCTTTCTAGGGGCACAACCCATAAGAGTCACCATACTTCAGACCACAAACCCAAATTTAGTCATAAGGCCACACAGCTACTAGGAAGGTTGGGAAATGCAGCATCATGCTGGGAAACCATGTGCTCAGCAAAAACTCAGGAAGAAGGTGATAAGAATATGTGGGCATGACCATAAACAGTATCTGCTTCACAGACTTAAAGAGGGAAACTTATCTAAATGGTTTAACTTTATATTCAATGACCATTTAAGATTGGAAAGTGCAAACAATATACCTTTTAATCTGAGAGTTGATGTAGTAGTTATGAATCAAACACAAGGAATAAAGACCCTAGCAACATAAGTCGAGGCAGTAAGTACAAACCTTCATATTTATACAACAGAAACTTGAGTCATCGAGTCTTACTGAGGCCAGGCTACATCTGGGAAAATCTGAATATGCTGACCCAGAAAAGAGTTGGAGTAGAGCTATGTTGGATTAATGACAGCACTTAGCCTCAATGTTTTAAAAATTCAAAAGTTATGGGGAGGGCCCCCTGAACAAGCCTGAGCTAGCCTGGAGAACTCCAAAAGAAGAAAGAGCCCCACTCTGATGCAGAGTTTATGGTTTATAAAACACCAGGTCAGATGAAGTGACACCACCACCCCCCTCCC
Source organism: Macaca fascicularis (assembly GCF_037993035.2). Taxonomy (NCBI): domain Eukaryota; kingdom Metazoa; phylum Chordata; class Mammalia; order Primates; family Cercopithecidae; genus Macaca; species Macaca fascicularis. The sequence goes on from NC_088385.1 coordinate 96,217,314, forward strand.
CGCCACATTTGACTGTGAGAAAATATCTCTGGGGCCAAATAATAATAATTCCTACTTGTAGTCAAGAATGAGTTTACCAGATGCCATTTTGCAAATCTTTTTCAACCTATTTGAGAGACTTTAATATGTTACTTTTTTTCATTGTCTGAGCTTCATATATATTTTACTTCTGCAGGAAATCTAGAATATTTTATCATTAAGTACTCATTCACTAAGCTAATAGAGTTTGTCCTAATCTCATGAATGTTTTTATTAACAACTGTTCTGTTTCTTGACTATACATCTGGGAAGAACCTCCACACTTTGCAAAGCAGAGAGAGTTGTCTGTATTTTTCCCAGTAAGAACAAGCAAATACACCAGAATCTCCAGATCCTGCGAGAATAAAAAGGAAACCACCAAAACAAAAGCAAAGCGAAGATCAGTCCCAATCACTTGTTTAAAATTGACACAACTAAGGAAGCATATCACTTGTACTGCTTGACAGGGGAACTGGGGAAATTTGCTGTGAAATTAAAATAAACACATCACTGCCAGTTTTGAAAATTCTTGGGGTGGGGGCGGAGGAGACCTTCATTTTTTGATAGAGCAAATCCTAGACTAAGAAACCAGAAAATTCGCTTCAGATCCCAGATCAGCCAATAGGTAACTACATGGACTTAGGCAAATTCTATAATGTCTTCGGACTTCAAGTTTCTTATTTGTAAAATTAGGAAGTTGAGAGATATTATTTCTAAGATCTTTTCTAATTTAAAGACTCAATGAGTTTACGAAACTACTGCTAACTGAGATTTCTTAAAAATTCCAACATCACAAATATCACAGAAGCATATTAATTTTGTTTTTATTTTACACCCAAATTTAGTATATGATCAGTTCTCCTCAACAATTACAGGAAAGTAAAGACTCTGAAGATATCTTGTAAAGTTAAATTTGGTAAAGGAAAAAGTAAACGGTCTTCGAAAGAGCCCTCTATATAACCTTTAAAAGAGATGCATGTGTCACTTTATCGATTTTTTGTGCCAAAAGGGTATTTGGATATGGTGGCTGTTCCCTCCAAACTTGGATTATTTATGATTCATATCCTGCTGCCGGTAAAATGTTTATAGCAGATGATCTCCCCATTAATGTTAGTTTCAAAGGATTAAAGCTAATTATGGCTTTATTACACTTATGCTAACTTAAATTTGCTCCAGAATGACATGACAATGAACCCCTGACTCCAATCTCATCTCCCCCAGCATCAGCCCATCAATCTTCCACAGAGACACCAGGGCTTTTCCTGAAACAGAGGTAATAAAGTGTGTCAGCAACTCCATCAGCTTCATTTCATGCCATAAAAGCTATGTCATCCTAGTTCACTTTTCCATGGCTTTGCAAGAGATGCATTCAATATCTAGAGTGTCAGTCCCGAGTCCTCTTTGTGACTATAAAAAAAAAAAAAGTGCAAATATTTAGTAGTCCCCACCTCTAGAAAAATACAGTCTCTTTTAGTCTCTTCTCATGCTGCTGATAAAGACATACCCAAGACTGGGTCATTTATAAAGAAAAGAGGTTGAATTGACTCACAGTTCCACATGCCTGGGGAAGTCTCACAATCATGGTGGAAGGCAAAGGGGAAGCAAGACATGTCTTACATTGCAGCAGGCAAGAGAGAGCGTGCAGAGGAACTGCCCTTTTATAAAACCATCAGATCTCATGAGACTTATTCACTATCACGAGAACAGAAAAACACATACCCATGATTCAATTACCTCCTACTGGTTCCCCCCCATGACACATGGAGATTATTACAATTCAAGATGAGATTTGGGTAGGGACACAGAGCCAAACCATATCACAGTCCTAGAGGCCAGAATCAGAAAGTAGAAAGAAATTTTGTCCAAAGAAAAGTACCACTTCCTCTGGGGAGAAGCAGACCTGCTTCAGCGTGTAGGTTGAATTTTCAGCAAAAATTGTGCAGTTGTTCTAAGTAGTCTGGACTTTTCCTTCCCCTTCCAACCTCCCCATCTTCTTATTGCCTGCCATGCAGATCCTGATCATCTTTAAGGATTGACTAAAATCTCACCTTCACTGCCTACTCCACCTCCTCCATGGAGACAGAAGTTTTCTCCCCTATGAACCCATAGAATCCCATCCCTGCCTCTGATCCTGCTCTATCATCAATGAATCACCACTGAATTCCTCAATTCCCTCATATCAGGACTACTGGTTTGCTTATCATTTCACCCCAATAAACCATAACTTCCTTAAGGGTAAATAAATCACAGTAATCTCTACCCTGATTGCCTAGGACAAGGTATATTCAGTTTAAGTTCTTAGAAAATGTCTATTTAAAGAAAAGTTTACCTTGTTGGTGTCAAAGTAGTTCCAGTACTTAAAATCCATATAACCAAAAGTCTAAGAGTAGTATCACATGTTGGCTCACATTCTGAATGTATCTATTATGCACAGCCATGTCTCTTCTCAAAAAAAGATGGTGGATTAATCATTTATCACATTTTTTTACATTAAGATGTGTATTAGGCCATTCTTGCATTACTATAAAGGAATACCCCAGACTGGGTAATTGATAAAGAAAAAGAAAAAGGTTTAATTGGCTTATGGTTCTGCAGGCTGTACTGAAAGCTGAGTGATATCTACTTCGGTGAGGGCCTCAGGAAGCTTACAGTCATGACAGAAGGTGAAGAAGCAGCAGGTACATCACATGGCAAGAGAGGGAGTAAGAGAGAGAGTGAGGAGGTAACACTCACATATCTAATATGAACTCACTCATCACCAAGGAGATGGTGCTAAGCCATCTCCTTGATGAGGGATCCATCTCCATAATCCAAACACCTCCCACCAGGTCCCACCTCCAGTACTGGGGATTACATTTCAACATGAGATTTAGAGGGGACCAATAGCCAAACCCTATCAAGATGAAAGTTTTATTCACACGTTTGTGATCCCAGGTACTCAGAAGGCTAAAGTGGGAGGATCGTTTGAGCCCCGAAGATTAAGGCTGCAGTGAGCCGTGATCATGACACTGCACTCCAGCCTAGGAGGCAGAGCAAGACCCTGTCTCAAGAAAAAAAAAATTTTTTTAAGTACAACAATATATAAAATAATTGATTTTCAAATGTTTTATACATCTCTCTGTAAATTTCCCTGCTCCCACACCTTCAAAATCTTACTCTTTTTTCACAAATGTAAATCAGCTTCAGTCTAAAACAAAGAACTGATTCTTATTCACTAAGAAAAATTTCTTTCTTTAACACAGGAACAGGAGTCCCCTATTTCCAGAGATTAGCAATCTAAATGGATACAAATCACCTGCTATAACTTAGTGAGGGCCAAGGCATGTACCAATATTCTAAGTAGTAAGGCCTAATTTCAGCGTTTCTCAACTTTAACACCAATGATGCTTTGGACCAGATAATTCTTTATTTAGAGAACTCATCCTGTGCCCTGTGGGCTGTTTAGCAGTCTCCCTGGCCTCTATCCACTTGACTCCAATAGCATCCCCCTAGTTGTAGCTGTCAAAAATGTCTCCAAACATTGTCAAATGCCCCCTGGGAAGCAAAATTACTCCTAGTTGAGAACCACTGCTCTCAAAATACACAGATAGTAGATATAACAAGTGTTACATCCAGTCAGACAAGTAGCAAATATCGGTTCCATCACTTAAGAGCTATGTGATCTTGAGCAAATTACTTAATCTCTCTGATCTTTAGTGTCTTGATCTGTAAAATGGTACTAATAAGACCCATTTTCAGGATTCTTGTGAAGTCTAAGTGAAAAAATGTACGTAAAGTGCTTAGTGTAGTACCCTGTAAATTATAAGCACTTAATAGCTAATATTTATTTTTGTTTATTATTATACATTAAATATTAATTTGCTGGATTTAAAACACCACATAATATACCCTAGGGTAACGCTGAATACAATTTGGTTTTTAAAGAGTTCACAACTATTTCAGACTCTACCTATTCCATAACAGCCACGTAGTGAACATCAATAGCTAATGTTGTTTTTTTTTTTTTTTTAGACAGAGTCTCGCTCTGTTGTCTAGGCTCTGGAGTGCAGTGGTGCAATCTTGGCTCACTGCAACCTCTGCCTCCCAGGTTCAAGCAATTCTCCTGCCTCAGCCTCCTGAGTAGCTGGGACTACAGGCACGTGCCAAGCACCCAGCTAATTTTTGTATTTTTAGTAGAGACGGGGTTTCACCATGTTGGCCAGGATATTTTCGATCTCCTGACTTCGTGATCCGACCACCTCAGTCTCCCAAAGTGCTGTGATTACAGGTGTGAGCCACCGTGCCTGGCCAATAGCTAGTGTTCTAAGCTGGGGAAAATGCAAAAGTTTTAGGTGGCAGAATTAGAGGAAGCAAATTTTTCTACTTGTAGGAAAGACTCTTGTTGTCCTCCAATATCTAGTCTCCCTTCTTCCATGATGATAAGAATCTCCAAAATTTATCAACGCCAAATAAAATCATATTTCCCAGGCTCCCTCCCTCCCACTGTGACCAAGTTCTGGTCAACAGGATGTAAGCAGAACTGATATGTACAACTTCTGATATGTGTCCTTAAAGGAAGAGCTTCTGCTCCTTCTCCCCCTTTATCCATCCTGCTGCTTGAAATATGGATGTGATGACTGGGATACCAGTTGGAACCATGCCAGTAAAAACCATACCCTAAACATGGTGAAAAGGAAAGTTGGAAGCAGGCTGGATCCCAAATACATGTAGTATGGCACTGCCATTATCAGCTCTGAATGGCCTACATCGTGACTTTAAAGTGAGAGAGAAAGAAAACTTCTATCTTGTTTAAGCCACTGTTATTTTGAATCCCTGCTAGTCATAGCCAAACAGATTGAATGTGTAACACTGGCTTAAAAGCCTGAGATCAAGCAGCAAGCATACAGACACTGCAGGCCAGCCAGCTGAAGCCCCATGAGACCGCACGTTTGATAAAATTGTTTCCTGTTTGATCCAGCCAAACCAACCTATAGCTTTAAGCTGCATGGCTTAAAAATTCAAAATGTTGGTTCTCACCCAGCATTGTCTAACTGGCTCTCCAGCATGTTTTGTTTGTTTGTTTTATTGTTTTTAAATATAAGTAGACAGTTTATTTGGACCAAGCTTTAGAATTGCAACCCAGGAGCACAGACTCAAATTTTCATTCTTGCCTCGCACCTGAAGAATTATGAAAAAAAATTAGCTCCAGCTAGAGCTAACCAGTTGCAGAAATGGTGAATAAACTCTTGCCCAGGGTTTTCAATCTAAGTTGTTAGACAAGCCTATTAAATTTGGGGTGAATAACAATGCTAACTGGTTCTGTCTGTACTCACCCTGAACCCTATTTAAAGAGAATTGTAGACTTAGCAAGCAATAAATCCTATTTTCAGCCTTCATCATTGGAAAGTTTTCTACCAGGCAATGGGAACCAGCCTAGCAGCAAAAATCATATTCAAGTGTTGCCTTCCCATCTAAGCCTACTTTCTAGAAAACCAGAAGGAGTGGTGTTATCAGTTGAATTGTGTTCTCCCAAAATTCATGTGGATGTCCTAACCCCTGTATCTCAGAATGCGACTGACTTTGGAGACAGAATCTTCAAAGAGGTAATTAAGTGAAAACAAGGTCATTAGGGCAGACTTGAGTCCAATATGACTGATGTTTTTATAAGAAGAGGAGATTGGGACACAGATACACGCAGAGGGAGGACTGTAAGAAGACACAGGAAGAAAATGGCCATCTACAAGGAAGGAGAGAGGTCTCAACAGAAATAAACCCTGCTGACACCTTGATCTTGGACTTCTAGCCTCCAGAACAATGAGGGAATAAATTTCTGTTGTCTGAGCCACCAAGTCTGTGGTCCTTTCTTACGGCAGCCCCAGCAAACTCATACAGGTAGGCAGAATGGTAAACAGAGCACAGGGGTCAAAAAGTGAAAGCAAGAGTCTTCAGTTTTCAAAAATCATGTGGAAATGAGTCCTTAGGTTTTGCTTGTTCAAATGACTACCAACCAGAAACAAATAGACCAGACACTTACTAATTTGGGGAGGGAATTGCATTGTCAGAGAAACCACAAGCCTGGCCTGATAAAGATTGTGATCACTAAAGCCCTAAAACAACCCCCGAAACCCAGATCCTCCACTTCAAGAAAGGAGGCTGAAAAAGAAGGCAAACTGTCCAAGGCCTGCTTCAGATGTGATCAGAGAGCATAATGGAATAAGAAGCTTCTCCCAGCAGAATCAAGACCTTCCAGATGCACCAAGCCCAAGACTTACTCCTTCACCAGGACCAGGCTTCTTCCCAATTCTGGTTTAACAGGATCTGATAACTGCTACAGCTCAATTAATGGTAAGTATTTCAGTGCCTTTTCCCAAATGGGAGTTTTTGCAGCAGTTATTACGTTACAACTCCACTGAAGCATATTGGATGAGATGGGGCCAGAAAATGATGGACCTGAACAGAGCTCTACACTGACCCAGTAGACGGGACCAAGCATCACCCAGAGATCCTGGAGTTAAAGGTTGTTGCAATAACTAGATGGGATTTTGAATTGTCTCCCCAGGAAAGGGGTGAGTGTATTTTAAGTGTGGAAAGAAGATACAGATTGATATCTAGGTTTCCACCTGGATCAACCATGGTAGAGATTGTTGGACGTCTCTATTGTTTTCCACTTTCTCTAAGAGCCCCACAGTTTTAGCTGGGTAAGTGACTGCCAAAACAAAAGATATCTCCCAGCATCCTCTGCTATAATATGGCCATTTAATTAAGCTCTGACCAATAGGATGTAAGCAGACATGCTGTGTATAATGTCTGAGATGTGTTCTTATAGGTAGGACACATGTCCTTCTTCCCCATCTCTCTGTCCTGCTGCATAGAATTTGGATGTAAGGGCTAGTGCCCCATCCATGAGGATAAGGGTCATGTACCTAGTTCACCAAACTTGGTAAAATGGAAAGTTGGAAGCAATTTGTTCTGGATGACTGAGAAGCCATCTTTTCAGCTTCTACTTCTATGCCTTTATATGAGAGAAAAATAAATATACGTCTTGTATAAGCCAGTGATACTTTGAGGTCACCATTATTCATGACAGAACCTGTTGTACAACTAATAGATTGATAGACTGGTCTTCTATGTTTCCTTTCAGGTCGGCAGACCGAAAAATAATTTCAAAAATTAAGAATAATGGCAGAAAACTCTCCTATGATTCTTAATTCTAATTCCTCTGACCCTTTGAGGAAATGTGTCACTTTTATTCTGCCATATATGTATAGCAAATGAGGCTGAGAAAGCCAAAGGAGACAAAGTGGAAGTTGAAGTCAAAAATGGAAGAGATGTACAGAATCTGGCTAAGTGATTAGCCAGACCTGGTGACTCACCTCCCTGGATACTATTCTCATAGTGAGTCAAAAGGAAAGATGTTGATAAAGTTGGAAAAGAAACTCGGATATGCATCCTGAAATGGACTATGTTAATGTTCCCAATTATCCAGGTCCATCTTTAACCATAAATGATTTCAAAGTGAAATGATGACTTTCATAAAATTTTCATTTGGTTCTGAGATAAAGGAGAGGAAAATGGAAAATCATCTGAAAATTGTTGCTTGATGCGTAACGCTTACCAAGGGGGCTATGGTTCTCATCCACACAATTCCTATTTCTATTAATGAGAATTGTGGATAAAACCCTAGCCAGCATATTCTATCTTTCAGCTTCCACAATGCTTAGAAAACTGTCTTGGGGATATCACAGAGATTGTTACAGCAGATAACATGTCCATTCATCCATATTAGACTTTCATAATCGTTTTTATGGACCCCATTAGCCAGAGCATTTCAAGAGACATATTATTTTGCCCAGTCATTTGGTAATAGTAACCCCATAAATCAATGACTGGGAATAAAGCTGTGGAGTTACAAGTAGAAAGAAGAGAAGCATGAACTCCTTTAAGAAGAAATTACGTGAATTAAATCAGAAGTCACTGCAATGGCCCAAATAACCATACTTCTTATTCTAGCCTGCAACATTTACCACATTACTTTTTGCCCCTAGCTGCAAAGCTGGTTATAGCCTTATTTAAATCCTTTACACATTATAATTCTCTACTAACTGGGATAAAGAGCACATGGTCTCAGTCACCTGCTAAACATATGACATGAGGTGCAAATTCATTTATTTGAACCATAATATTAAAGGACCTTCTTGAATTTAAATCATCTTAAATCATCTGATACCAGGTTATGACTTCAACCCCAAGCAGACATGCCCTGGAGAGTTAAGAGACATTTTCAAAGTTTCAAAGACAAAGAAGCAGTCTAACCTGCTCACAATTAGCCATTACATGCTACCAAGGACTGTTTAATTGGGACTGCCACTCTCAATTAGCCAGTGACAAGTGAATAGAAGAGTGAAGAACCAAAATTAGGTACACATGTTACCAATTATTTCCATTAAGGATTATAATGAAGTGGTACGTTTTGTTTTGGTTTATTTTTCTTCTCTAGCTCTAAGAAGTTATATAAATTAAACCAGTGAGGGAGCAGAGCTTAAAGATAACTTTGTCCTTCAAAGTGAGAAAGAACCACACTCATGGAAACTCCTGCGGCTCTTCAACTATGATATTCCATTCTGACCTCAGCGTTTGCCCTACAGTGGAGCTTATCCGAATTTCATCTGAGGGCCTCAAGCATAACCAGGTGAGGCTCTTTGTGATCCAAACATAGGGTTATTCCTCTGTTCTTCCCCTCTTGTTTACTAAAAAGCAAGAGTATTCAGTTTCTCTTTATGATTCACTGAGTTTCTGATTGGTAGTCCTTCAAAGAGTATTTTATTGGGGTGATAGAAGGGGAAAAGAGGGAAAGGCTGTATACAGTGATGATGCACTAAGCTAAAAAAACCTTCAGCTTAGATATGCATTTGGAGCTGGTTTAAATAGCCATCCCCCAGAATTGCACTTCAAATTTGAATTTCCTGGCCCTGACAGCTTTAAAATTTATATTTAAATTTGTGTTTAAAGATATACATTTAAATGTACATATATATATTTAAATATAGATTATTTTTAAATTTTTGGAATGTGCCAAGCACTTTATATAAATTGAGCATGAATTAAAGATAGATTTTAAAGAAAATGTATACCTGAATGTGACTTAATTACCATTAAATATTAACCTGTTTCCTATTTTCATTTGTAGTGAAAAAGAACTGCAAGAATCCAGCTATATTTGGAAATTGTAATTTTTTTTCATTGTAAACATCATCCAACTTTTTCTAGATTCTATTGAAACAGTCATCTTACTATGGTTGTGCTTCTGGTAGTCTGACAGGTTACAAGACACTAAGGGAGTTTGTATTACTTTAAACTCTTCCAGAGATCAGGATAATACTATAATATGCAGTTGATTCAAAAGTTAAATCACTTCCCATGACAGGACCTTCTTACACCTGTCAGAAGCGTGAAGAATTTGAGTCTTCCAGTTATGGGCGGGGTCAAATCAAGTCATACCTTTTCTCAAGCACAGAAACAGGAGTCTGAAAACTTTTTCTGCAAGAGTCAGGATAGTAAGATTGCTGCTACAACTACTCAACTCTGCCACCATTGTAGTGAAAGTAGCCACAGGCACAAATGTGACACCATTTGTGTAAACAAATGGTGTGGCTATACTCCAATAAAGCTTTATTTACTAACACAGACTACAGGCTATATTTGGCTCTTGGGGGTCATAGTTTTCCAATCCCTGTTTTAGTTTCCAAGCCTTTGATTCTTTTAGTCCTCCATTTCACCTTCCCAGAAAATAAAGAGACTTTGATGTTAAAGAACATGAGTTTAGAATAGAAGGAAATGATTTAGAATCATCTGGGGAACTTGACAGAAATATTGATTCACATGCCCTACCCTCAAATTTTCATTTAGTAAATCTTACATGGGTCCCAGAAATGTGAATTTTCTTAAAGCTCCCCCAGTGATTCTGATTTTAAGTCAGCTTTGTGTTCTCTGTTCTAGATAACGGCCCCAGCTTCTGCCATAACTTTATAACATTAGGAATATCACCTTTTATATTAGTCAGTGTAATTAATGCTAGCTGCTACAACAGCAAGCCCCAAATATCAGTAGCTTAGCCTAGTAAAAATGTATTTCTGTCCCATATCACCTTCTCTTATTTCATACCTATGCCATCTAGAACTCTTGGAAAAAAGAAATGGAGAAGCAACTAGAGGTCTTAGATGTCCTAGCACAAAAGCGACACACATGGTACTTCTGCTCACATTTCACCGGCCTAATGAAAACTGTTCATATGGTTTCAACCTAACTGCAAGGGAGGCTGGGGAAAGGAAAGGAGCACAATACCATCAATATTTGGTGAGCTCTAACAGATCACCTGACATGTTTGTATCTGACTCCTCATCTGTCAATGTGGGATAGCACCTGCCTCCTTCAGACCACACAGAAAGAGCAGATGTTCAAAACATGGTTGACCATTAATTAAACTCTGAGCAATAGACAGTTGAATGTCCAAAACTACTCCTTATACCTGGCTTTTTGCAAAATTTAGGTTCCTGAAACTCTGGAATGTAACAAATTTGTGTTAATCAAATTAGGTCTTTTTTTAATTAACAAGAAATTCATTATGCAAAACTGGGGCTGTTGTTCTGTCTGGCTCTTACAATGGATACACACAGATAGGTGTGTTGGCAAAAGGAAATCGCCATTAGCATATGTATCAATTGTCCTTATGTTTGCAGTTACAAAGGTTGAATGTTGGTCTAAGTAATACTGTGTGCATCCTTGATACACTGTAGTGGAAGATTAAGAAGAGATGTAAAAATTGCCAGCTACAATCTAGTAGCCAGAGTATCCAATTCCCAGTTCTCAGAGATAGGGGAAAATACCTGAATGGGAGGCATCTTCTTAACTATTTAGAGACATAGATATCATTTCAAAAGTCACCCTTTTTTAAAAAATCAAGGCAGGGGATGAGGAGATACCCTCCACCAAAAATAAAAAATTATGTTATAGTGTTGTAGATCCTTAAGCTCTTAAGAGAGAAAATAGGGATTTCTGCTAAAGTAGGACCGATTTCAGTTAGAAGTTTTAAAAAATTTCTAAATATTTAGGAAGGTTTTCCTTCCCCACACAGAAACTAAGATAGCATATGAAACTTGACCAAGGAAGGTTTAAGGCTTTGGGAGGAAGAACTAATGAAGTACTTACGAAAATCACAATTTCATTTACTAATGGTGACATGGTCTAGAATTGTCCACATACATGATCTGCTTACTCAAAGTCAAAATAAATGCTAATCAATAAAAGGTATTGTCCTCCAGGGCACAGCACTTAGCATAAACTGTGATCTTAAATACTGCACAAGAATGGTTTTCTTTAACAGACCCGAGTAACCAAGCAAACTTGCAACATAAGTCCTGCCTCTTAACCTTTCATCTCAGGGCCTATATCTGAGACCTTTGTTTATTAACCTGATAACTCTCTCGCCACAGTTTATCTTGCAGGTGATAGAGCAGTCTCAATATTTCCTAGTAACCCAGCCATTTCGGAGAAAGCACAAAAACGTTTGTTCAGCCAACATGGTAGTGTCTGGCTGTCTAGCCATCCCCAAGGGGATCTTGGCTTTTGTACAACTATAGATATGACAAAGCTCTCTATAATAATTTTAACTGTTGGATGCATAGCTCAATGCTGAAAACCCCTTCATAACTGTACAAACACATAAGACCTGGCAAATAAACTACCTTTTTAAATATAATGGAATTATCTCTTATCCATTCACCACGGAACTAAATGTAACAAATAACTGTTATAGCACCACAGCATACAATCAGTGGCTTCCTCAGAAACTTCAATCCAATACCTTTTAAAGAAAATAGAACAAATTTCTAGAGTATTAAACTGGAAGGATATATTTATACATGTGGTAAGAGTGGTGTTGGGAAGAAGAAAATGGTTGTACCTTCTTTAGAACATCTACATGTCTGTAGACTCGGAATCTCATCATTACAAAAAGCTTATATACAAGATTTATTTCCAGTAGAAAACAGGTCAATAGACTTTCCATAGATAAGGACTTGAAACTGTGAGCAATTATCTAATAAAAGCTTTTAAACTAAATTGCTAATTAAGAATTTAATACGCATATCAGGCAGAAATGAGGAGCGTATAATTTATGTGTCACAAAGTCTGGAACAAGTATATTACAATTCAGCAGTTTAGAGATATTATTTCTTGATTAAAGTATATTACAAACAAATGCCCTTTCCCCTGATTTCAAGATCAACAGGAAGACATTGAGATTTTACCACTTTCTTAAGGCCATTGATTTCATAAGTTACAGATATTTAGAGCAGAAGTGATCTTGAGGGATTATCTAAAAACTGCTTCATTTTACAGATGAAGAAAGTGACGCCCAGAAAGGTTAAAGAACTTGTGCAAAGAACAAAAATCCAGGCAAGACTTCTCCGGGCTCTACTCTTACATCCTCCATTTTCCAGCTGCACATAAATAGCAGAGGTTGGTTTTCCACATAAGCTTTGGGGAACTGTAGAAAGATATTTGAATGGTAGGTATTCATAAGCACTCCTAAAGGAAGCAAGAATTGTTAGCTTTGAAATAACACAACTGCTGTTCTCAAATGCTGAATGACAACTTTTTGCTCATCTGTTAAAATTTAGTTGCTGTAGGCCAGGCGCAGTGGCTCAAGCCTATAATGCCAGCACTTTGGGAGGCCGAGGCAGGTGGATCACGAGGTCAGTGATTCAAGACCAGCCTGGCCAAAATGGTGAAACCCCTTCTCTACTAAAAATATTTAAAAAATTATCCAGGTATGGTGGCAGGCATCTGTAATCTCAGGTACTTGAGAGGCTGAGGCAGATAATTGCTTCAACCCGGGAAGCGGAGGTTACAGTGAGCTGACATCATGCCACTGCACTCCAGCCTGGGTGACAGAGCAAGACTCCATCTCAAAAAAAAAAAAAAAAAAAAAATTAGTTGCTGTAAAAACAACAAACATTTTTTGCTTGTCCCTAACTTATCTTGTTAACAGTGACAAATGACTCATTGAGAAATGACTTTTCACAGCTTCCAATTGCCTGATGAATTTTTACAACTGTCTTTTAATGGGTCAAGGAGCAGCCATGCATAACCCTTTGGGGCCATTATTGGGCACAAACTCTGTGTCTATTGCACTTGCTATATCATTCATTCAGTTGATATGCCAGAGGGACCACAGTTAACATGCTCACACTCAGTACACCTCATCCCTGGAAGCAAAGAGAAATGCCTGCCCTCGGCTTCAATGAAGAACACCTAAGAGAACATGTAAGTGGATGGGAACGACATTAGCAATACTATAGCAGAATCCCAAGAGCATGACAAAAGGCCCCTTGCACTAGTATATCTATATACAAAAGTCTACATATATATTTCTAAAGAAAGGTACAAAATAGAATCCTTTGCATCATAATACTTTAGAGCTCAAATGTATTATTTTCACAGGTGAAGAAAGAGATCCAGAAAGTTTAAGCATTTACTCTAGATCATACAACTAGTTGCCAGCAGAACTCAGACAAAAATCCAAAAATCCACTTTTCCTGATATCTACTCTAATGTTCTCTCCATTATACTCATAGGTCATAATGACTCATTAAAACTTCTAACAAGCTTGTGTGTTAAAATAATCTTTTTTTTTTTTTTTTTTTTTTTTTTTGAGACGGAGTCTTGCTCTGTCACCCAGGCTGGAGTGCAATGGCAAGATCTTGGCCCACTGCAACCTCTGCCTCCCAGGTTCAAGCGATTCTCCTGCCTCAGCCTCCCAAGTGGCTGGGATTACAGGCACCCGCCACCACGCCCGGCTATTTTTTGTATTTTTAGTAGAGACGGGGTTTCACCGTGTTGGCCAGGCTGGTCTCAAACTCCTGACCTTGTGATCCGCCCACCTCGGCCTCCCAAAGTTCTGGGATTACAGGCATGAGCCACCGCGCCCCAGCCAATGCTAATCTATTCTTAAAGATTCTCTTTGTGAAAACAACTATTGTGGCCTACTACTATAACTTCTCCTCTTTTTCTCTTCACTAAAAAGCTAGTTTAAAACAGAGTGACTAATTTATTGCTGTGCTTAATTGTGTTAATAATGCCTGAACTAAAATAAAAATTGTTTTGTCAGGGTGGAGGAAATATGAAAAAAAACTATTTTTAATTTTCTTTCATAACATGTTAAAGTTGCTCTCATAATGATGACCTTTTGAAAAATTACTTAGGCTCTCACTTTGAAAATTATTACAGGGTCTTTCTAAGGAAAAAGGAGGACCCGAATTTAAAATTAACCTTGAGTTAAAAAGGAAAAGCAAAGTGATAAGATCAAAGGCAAAATTAGCCCTAAGGACTTCGGGTTCTCTGAAAAATTTGTTCTCTTCCCAAACATCAGTTAGAATAAAGGAGATGCACTGTTCTTTAGTCAACCGGATACAATCAAAGCATTACCTTCTATATCAATGGAACAGGAATTTCCATAAATTATTATTCCATAAATTATTTGGACTGAAGGTCAAAGATGCCCTTTTTAAAAGTACATTTGCACTTCAGTTAATACAGTTTTCTCTTTTTCATTTGCAGAAAGTAAGTGGTTAAAACTATAGTGCTGAAGAAAAATGTCCTCCTGAGTCACAAAGCTAAGAATGTCTAGAGCCACTTCCGAATATAAGTTTTTTCTGGAGATTTATACCTCTGCTGATTCACAACTTCCCACACACTGAAAGGATGAGGGGAGAAAAGGTAGCCGCCTCTTCCAGTTAACTATAAAATGCATTTTTTAAAAATCATATGGTCTTTAGAAATGTGAAAGCAGTTGGGCTCTTTATATTTACAGAAATTAAGATTCCCCCAATTAAATATACTTTTACATGAGTCACTTATTGGGTGGGGGAAGATAGCACTGTGGAGGGAAGAGAATACTCCTTCTCATTTCGTATTTTTAAAAATCACATAGACAAACGGCAAACTAAGTTGCACAATGAAAGATCGTCCCAACTGATGAGCTAAGCTTACAAAGTGTGAGCCAAAGAAATGAATGACAACTGGCAAAAAGATCCAACTGTGATGGACTCTTAGACATACAGACTAGTTACATGAATATAATGCTGTTTTCTTTACAAGCAACAATTTCCCTCAAGGATAAGAAAAAGGGAAACAGACATTAATTAACACAGGCCCTGCTGTGCCAGAGGCTTTGCTGAGGTTTTACTGGACAACTTTAAATCTCGGTGTAACCCTGTAATGGCTCCCATTTTATACAGATAAGAAAGGCTCAAACAGAGATGAAGGTACCAACATATAATAACTACCTACTACGTGCATTCACTCAACAAATATTAATTAATTGATGTATTGATTAAGTCCACCTGGAGTCAGGAAAATTAAAAAATATCCTGTTTCCTAAAAACTAAATTGACAAATCTAAAGTGGCTTGGAGACATCAAGACAAAGGGAACACTAAACACCCATTTCAGTTTACCAACGTCAGCAGCAGGGATTATTGACATGCACGGAATAGACAACAATGAACTAATTGCTCAGAATCCACATTTTTGTATGAAACCATCTAGCATTCTGCACTGTCCAAGACAGTCATCGCTAGCAATATGTAGCAATTTAATTTAAACTTAAATTAGTTAAAAACTCAGGAAAGTTGCCGGGCATGGTGGCTCACGCCTATAATCCCAGCACTTTGGGAGGCCGAGGCGGGCGGATTACCTGAGGTCGGGAGTTTGAGACCAGCCTGACCAACATGGAGAAACCCTGTCTCTACTAAAAGTACAAAATTAGCCGGGCGTGGTGGCGCATGCCTGTAATCCCAACTACTAGGGAGGCTGAGGCAGGAGAATCGCTTGAACCTGGGAAGCGGAGGTAGCGGTGAGCCGAGATTGTGCCATTGCACTCCAGCCTGGGCAACAAGAGTGAAACTCCATCTCAAAAAAAAAAAAAAAAAAAACTCAGGAAAGTGAAAACTTTAGTTCCTCGGTCACAGTAGCTACACATCAAGTGTTCAATAGCCACTTGAGACAAGTGGCTGCTGTAACGGACAGCACAGATGTAGAACACACCACCATCATAGAATGTCCTGTGGGATAGCACTGTTGGATTCTAAACATTCTAAATCAGGAAAGGAATTCAACATATACTCTTGTTTCAGAGGGTTTTTTTTTTCTTAATACTACTTTACATTTATATAGCACTTCATGATTTTCCAAAGACTGAAAAAGAGTATTTATCTGATCCTGCTAAAATTATACTCCTACTGTGGTGACGGAACTTGGAATTTAGAGAAGTTAAGTGACTGACAAGGTCATATGTGAGTATCCAAGAGCAGAGAAGATAATCTCAGTCTCCTAGTTCAGCATTTTCAGAGCAGAGTGAAAATATAATCACTCAGAGGTCCAACGCAGCTTTGAACCCCATCTTCAATACAAACTAGTTGTATGACATGGAACAAGTATTTAGCTTTTCGGGGCTTCAGTTTCCTCATCTGAAAAACTGGGATGATAATGACAACTTCACAGCAAGTAGTATAATACTACCAAGTAGTATTAACTATTAACAAGTGAACTTGGTTTACTATCCAGGTGACTACCTTCACCTGAACACCAAGCAGGATTTTTCTTTTTAATCTCAATTTTCGAAAAAATTCAATGCTATTTTCTACAAATAGAATTAGCAGAAGTGGTTCAAAATTTAGGAAGCTGATTTTGAGTACATTGGCATTTCCAACTGTTATATATACTCTCCTCTCAGCTGCTATATTCGGACTACCTCAGAATTGTTGTCAGAATTAAATGAGAATTTAAATAGCACATAAGATCTGACATGTAGATGTCCAATAAATGCAAGTTCTCACTTCACCTTCCTTCTCTGCCCTAACACCCTGTAAGTCTTCCTGGTGTGTCCCTGCAGCACCACACAATTTAGGGAGCCTGGACTCTATCCTGAATGGATAAATGACTCAGCAAGTTCTCACTTCACCTTCCTTCTCTACCCTGACACCCTGTAAGTCTTCCTGGTGTGTCCCTGCAGCACCACACAATTTAGGGAGCCTGGACTCTATCCTGAATGGATAAATGACTCAGCAAGTTCTCACTTCACCTTCCTTCTCTACCCTGACACCCTGTAAGTCTTCCTGGTGTGTCCCTGCAGCACCACACAATTTAGGGAGCCAGGACTCTATCCTGAATGGATAAATGACTCAGCAAGCTTATTTACAGTGGGATAGTGTAACATACAACTTCCATAAGACTATATATTACATATTATAATAGAAAGCAGTAGGAAAATAACATTAAGCCTTCAGAAAATCATGTTACAGGAAGCTTTAAGAATGTATTTATTTCATATATTGATTACTCAGCTAATAGAGAGGTATGTTCTAAAATATGTCTTCAGTTTTGCTTAGAAGATCTGAAGCAGACTTACCTTCCTAAGTATGTTGGGTTAAAGAAACTAAACTTAATCTACATAACCTAGGTCAATGATTTATAAGTTTAGGTCAGCTCTGAATTTTTTGAGCAGCTATATTTTAATTACTTTAGTTTTTCCAAAATATATTTGTACTATGTTGATCCACAAGAGTCCTGAAACAAAGAAATGATGAGACACTAGTCCACCCTCAAAGAGGTAGATGCTTTAAGCATCTTCTGGTTGGTACTAAAATCATTTGGCCTGAGAATAGGCCAAAAGATGTGAATGTTAAAATACCTGGGAAAAATCTACCATGGATAGCTAACATTTGCTCCTTAGAGTTTATAGAGGCTCTACATACACATTTCACTGGAATATGATACCAATCCTCTAACACCAAAAGTAGGGCAGGTGATATTCTATTTTTCCAGGTGAGGAACTTGAGAATTCAAGAGATGACATAATACAGATAATTATAAAACCAGGACTAGAATTCAGGAAGTTTGATTTCTCATCTGATGGCTTCTCTATTATCCAACCACCAAATTAAGTGAAGCTCTAATTAGAAATTGTCTAAACACAATACTGATATTTCATCTATTAAATCAAAACCAGTGTATAGAGAATGGTCACATGCACCAAACCACAGATGGCCAGTAAACAGAAATCAGAAAAACCCATAGATATTAGACAGGCAGCAAGAGGGCATCAAATTGAATCAAGTTGTCTAGCTCCATACTTCTGAGCTCTGTGATTGCTTCTGTTTCCTTCTGCATTTTTATTAATAACAAGAAAGAGATATAGACAGAATACACATTGAGTTTCAGATAGCACAAATTCGGAAGAAATGATGAGAATGCTGAGGAAAAAATCAACATTTGAAAACTGTCATCGACAGTAGATTGGATAAAGAAACTGGTACATACATGCCATGGAATACTACACAGCCATAAAAAAGACTGAAATCATGTTCTTAACAGCAACATGAACACAGCTAGAGGCCATTATCCTAAGTGAATTAATAATGCAGGAACGAAAACCAAATACCACACGTTCTCACGTATGAGTGGGAACTAAATACTGCATACACATGGACACACAGAGCGGTGCAATAGACACTGGAGACTGCTAGCGAGAGGAGACTGGGGGTGGTGTGTGTGGGAAGAAAAACTACCTATCAGGTACTATGCTCACTACCTGCGTGACAGGATCTTCTGTACCCCAAACCTCAGCATCATACAATATACTCATGTAACAAACATGCACTTGTATCCCCTGAATCTAAAATAAAAGTTGAAATTATTTTTAAAAAGTGCAGGAAAAAAAAAATTCTCAGTGAGCCATAGACCAAATCAAACAAAAGGAGAGTTTTAGCGAGATAAATAGGAGACCCCCTGTGATGGACTGAATTATTGAATTATGTCCCCACAAAATTCCTGTGTTGAAGACTTAACCCTCAGTACGTGAGTATTTGGAGATAGAACCTTTAAATGGGTGATTAAGTTAAAATGAGGCTATTAGGGTGGGCCCTAATCCAAGCTGACTACTGTCCTTATAAGCAGAGGAATTTTAAAATTCTTTTATTTTTAATTATTATGGTTACATAATAGTTGTGCATATTTATGGAGCATATGTGACATTCTGCTAGAAACATTCTGCTGGAAGTGTAATGATCAAATCAGGGTAATTAGGATATCTATCACCTCAAGCATTTATCATTTCTTTGTATTAGGAATGTTCCAATTCCACTCTTTTAGTTATTTTGAAATATACAACAAATTATTTTTAACTATAGTTACCCTATTGTGCTAATCGAATGTTAGATCTTATTCCTTCTATTTAACTGTGTTTTTGTACCCATTAACCATCCCCTAAGGAGAGGAATTTGAACACACATGGAGACCTTAGGGATGTGCACACACAAAAGAAAAACCACATAAGGACACAGCAAGAAGGCAGCCATCTGTAAGCCCAGCAGAAACCGACCATGCTGGCACCTTCATCAGAAGAAACCAAGCCTGTTGACACCTTGATCTTAGACTTTCAGCCTCCAGAACTGTGAGAAAATAAATTTCTGTTGGGTAGGCCACCCAGACTGGTATTTTGTGATAGCAGCCCTGGCAAACTAATATGCCTGCATTTGGGAAACAAACAAACACAAAACCAACAGAATACCTGTTGAGTGAATGATATCTTGCTCAACAGTATGTGATGACCGGGGAGAGGAAGAAGCTTCCATAATAGTAAACTCTATGTAAGTTCATCATGTATTTAACTACCAAAAAAAGTACAACACAGAATAATTTAGAAAAGGTCTAACATTTGTGGCAGCAAGATCTCTGGTGCCAGACACAACGGTTTTACCAACTCTGTTATTTCCTAATTGTTTGACCTTAGGCACGTCATATCTCCCTGTGCCTCAGTATCTTTGTCTATAAAATGAGAATGACATGTACTTCACAGGATGGTTGATAGGGCCTAAGAGGACCCAAGAGAGGACCCAAGGAGATACGTGCTTAACACAAAGCCTGGCATGGAGAAAACAATAAACAAAAGCCACTTTTTTTAAAAACTTCCATTTTGAGGTCAGGGTTACACATGCAGGTTTATATATAGGTAAATTCGTGTCATGGGGGTTTGCTGTACAGATTATTTCATCACCCACATATTAAGCCTAACCCATTAGTTATCCTTCCTGATCCTCTCTCTCCTGCCACACTCCACCCTCTGGTAGGACCCTGTGTCTGTTGCTCCCCTCTATGTGTCTATGTGTTCTTATTATTTAGCTCCCACCTATAAGTGAGAACATGGGGCATTTGATTTTCTGTTCTTGCATTAGTTTACTAAGGATAATGGCCTCCAGTTCCATCCATGTTCCTGCAAAGGACATGATACTCTTTTTTATGACTGCATAGTATTTCATGGTATATATGTACCACATTTTCTTTATCCAGACTACCAATGATGGTCATTTAGGTCAATACCATGTCTTTGCTATTGTGAATAGTGCTACAAGAACATATGTATGCATGTATCTTTATGGTAGAATGATTTATATTCCTTTGGGTATGTGCCCAGTAATGGGATTGCTGGGTCAGATAATATTTCTGTCTTTAAGTTTTTGAGGAATCACCACACTATCTTCCATACTAGTTGAACTAATTTATATTCTGGAGCATCAATGGTGTGTAAGCATTTCCTTTTCTCTGCAACCTCAATAGCACCTGTTATTTTTTGATTTTTTTAATAATAGCCATTCTGATTGGTGAGAGCTAGTATCACATTGTGGTTCTGATTTGCATTTCTCTAATGATCAGTGGTGTTGAGCTTTCTTTCATATGCTTGTCGGTCGCACATATGTCTTCTTTTGAGAAGTATCTGTTCATGTCGTTTGCCCACTTTTTAATGGGGCTGTTTGTTTTTCTCTTGTAGATTTAAGTTCTTTATAGATGCTGGATATTAGACCTTTGTCAGATGCATAGTTTGCAAATATTTTATCCTTTTATGGAGGTTGTCTATTTACTCTATTGATAGTTTATTTTACGGTGCTGAAGCTCTTTAGTTTGATTAGATTTCATTTGTTCATTGTTGGAAAGCCACTCTTTTAAGTATTGGTATCATCCTTATCATATGATGAGAGTCTCACTCTACTTAGGGGTGATTAGATTACATCTGAATATGGTATCAGTTTTGGCTCTTTAAACCCCTCCTTAAAAAAGCATAATGATAATAAAAATAACAATAAGTGCCATTTATTAGAGTGTCCGCACTGCATCAAGTGTTATATTTCACCTCTTTAATTAATCTTCACAACTTGCCTTTAAACTGTGTGGAATTATCAACATTTTACAAATCAGAGACACAAAACTGAAACACATAAATCCAATAAGTGATGGAGCTAGGATTCAAAGCTGGATGTGTCTGACTCCAAATGACTTTCTCTTCCCTTTCCTGCATGCTCAGAGTGATGAGACTTGAAACAATATCTAATAAGAAAAATGACATGGGAATATCAAGAACACTCATAAGAACATAGCATTGTTTTTCAATGTTATAAAGTCTGTTACTGAGAAGATGGATTAGGTTTTGTATGATAAGTATTAATAGAACCAAACCAAGGAGTGGAAGCTACATGGGGCAAGAACATGCTTCAACATAGAATGTTTTAGCAAAATAAGCAAAAGACAGAATAAGCATCCTTCTACTCTTTATGTCCATGGGTAGTGGGGTACTGGGGGTAGCGGGGGATGAGAATAGTTAATGCGTACAAGACAGCAGAAAGAATGAATAAGACCTACTGTTTGATAGCACAACAGGCTTACTAGAGTCAAATAACTCAACTGTACAATTTTAAATAACAAAGCATATAATTAAATTCTTTGTAACTCAAAGGAGAAATGCTTGAGGGGACAGATACCTCATTCTCCATGATGTGCTCATTTCACATTGCATGCCTGTATCAAAACCTGTCATGTACCCCATAAATATATACGCCTACTATATACCCCTCCAAAAAATTTTTAATTGAAAAAAAAAAAAAGATGGAATAAGTTTCTTCAAGAACAGCCACATAACCACTTAGCAGGAATGTGGTAAAATATCAGCCAAGTAGTTGTTAATAGGTGATGTTTGGGGTCCTTCCCAGACCTAATACAATCTATAAAGCTATATCCATGCATCAAGGATACTTAGGCAACAGGAATACTAAGAGAAGCAGAGATCTAACAATTGGCAGCTATTGGGAGTCCTAGTAAAGAGTGACCAGCAAGAAAATGTACTAGATCACCAACTGCAGTGACTAAGATCTAGGACTTCAGTCTCAGAAGAATTAGGGTTCCAGACAGAGAAAGAAAAAGGGCCACAACATGAGGGAGGATGGTCTCGTTTCTGGTTGCTGAGCTACAAGTCGTAGGCAGAGTAAACAGTAAGGTCCTATCTGAAGCAGGATAGCTCAGTGACGCAGCGCAGTGAATGGTGTCGATTTAAATTCCTGTCTCACCACTGAGCAGCTGTGTGTCTCTGGCCAGGTTATATTGTGAACGTTCACTAGATGCTTGCTCATATTATTATTATTTGTGAATATGGATATTGTCCCAGGATACAGGGCAAAGCCAAGACTAAACATAGATTACCTTTTTTCAGAAGATTATAGCAACATAGAAGGAATCAGTAAGCCATAGAATCTTCTACTTTTAAACCAGAAAATAGAAAATCTCTACTTCTGAGAACTGATTCCTACTTACAGAAGTTTCTAAACTTAAGAAAAGCTAAGCTTAAACTATAGTTAAAGTTTCCAGTTATGGCCAGGCGCGGTGGTTCACGCCTGTAATCCCAGCACTTTGGGAGGCCGAGGCGGGCAGATCACGGGCTCACGAGATCGAGACCATCCTGACTAATGGGGTGAAACCCTGTCTCTACTAAAAAAAAAAAAAGTACAAAAACTTAGCTGGGCGTGGTGGCGGGCACCTGTAGCCCCAGCTACTCGGGAGGCTGAGGCAGGAGAATGGCGTGAACCCAGGAGGCAGAGCCCGCAGTGAGCGGAGATCGCACCACTGCACTCCAGCCTGGGTGACAGAGCAAGACTCCGTCTCAAAAAAAGAAAAGTTTCTAGTCATGTTCTTTCCTTACCTAAAATAGTTATATGTGTAGTTCAATTCAAAATGCATAGGGCATAAGGTTTAAGAATGTGGGCTCCACGACCATATTGTCTTTGTCCAAATTCTATCTGGATAATTACTAGCTGGTTCATCTTGCCAAGTTATTTAAGATCTCTGGACCTCGCTTCTTTCATCTGTAAAATGGAGATGACCATAGTTCCTACTTCAGAAGGTCGGGATAAGGATTTACAACGAACAACATTGCCTGCCTGCAAAGCAAGAGTTGAGTTACCTATTATTACAATTCTGATTAATTGCCAGGTGTTGTGATAGGCATAGGAGACACAATGAAAAATTATATAATATATTGTTATGCTATGTTATATTACATTACATTACATTCTAATGTTATACTGTCTTATTAACTGTTTGTCTTGCTTACTAGAAGCAACCTTCATGAGAGCAGGTACTTCAGATCCTAGAGGAGCTTCTGGGCTAGTAAAGAAGACAGATTCAAAAGCAGAACTCCACTGATCGAGTGTGGTGGCTCACACCTGTAATAGAATCACTTTGGGAGGCCAAGTTGGGAGAATCACTGAGGACAGGAATTCAAGACCAGCCTGGGCAACATAGTGAAACCCAATGTCTACCAAAATTTTAAAAAAAATTAATAAAAACAAAAGAAGAATTTCAAATAACATGTGCCAAGTGCAATGATGGCTTAACCTTCCAGTGGGTATAGTGGGGTCAGAGAAGAAAAGTAGCTAATTTAATCTGGGAAGTCTTCCTGGATGAGGGAATGCCTAAACTAAGTCTTCAAGAACGAGTAGATGGCAAAGTTCTGGTGGAACCTTTTAGTCAAAAGAGATTTCACCCAAAAGGTTAGCAAATAAAATCCTCTCCAGATGTCCTAACTGATTTAGTAACAATAATAATAATAATCACCAACAGATTAAAAGATTTGATGCTATCCATTGAAACGTGAAAACCATTTTGTCTAATTTTGAACTAGCTGTTGCCCAATGATTGACACGAATGTATTTCAGTTGGAAAGTATTGCCCGAATAATTGAAGAAGAAAAAAGTCACTGGAAAACAGGTAATAAGGCTCATATCTTAGAGCATTTGGAAAAGGAATGAATATACAATAGAAGCTAGCTTCTAAGTGGAAAAATATGAAATAACTAATGACATGTTACCTGTGACCCTGCAAGTGAACTGGATCCTCTTCAAGGGCAGCAGATGTTTCTTTCTTACACTTTTTGTAGCTCCAGTTCCTAAAGCAGTGCTTGGCAATAAAGGTCTAATTAATTAACATCTGAACAAATAGAGTTGAAATACTGGCTTTTTAAAAATAGGAAATGATAAAGTCACCTTTGAAATAAGCATAAGAATTACCAACTTTTTTAATGCACTTATCGCAAAGCCAAGCACTGCATTAAGACTGCACATGGATTATCACAATTTAGTCTTATAAGGTCAGTCCTACTTTTATTCTCACTTTGCAGATTTGTTCACTGATTTAACAAATATTTATTAGAGAACTAATACCTTCCAGGCATTGTTCTGGGAGCTGTGGGCAGAGCAGCAAACAAAGGAGACTGAGTACCTGCTCTCATG
The DNA here is from genome assembly GCF_037993035.2 of Macaca fascicularis. Lineage (NCBI taxonomy): Eukaryota > Metazoa > Chordata > Mammalia > Primates > Cercopithecidae > Macaca > Macaca fascicularis. The sequence goes on from NC_088385.1 coordinate 96,241,978, forward strand.
GAGATTGCTTCTAGTAAGGGAGACAAACAGTTAATAAGACAGTATAACATTAGAATGTAATGTAATATAACATAGAATAACAATATAACACAATATAATAATATAACATAATAAATATAATATTAGTGACCCTCAGGGAAAGTGTTGGGCTATGATTCAGTCTGAAGAAAGTTTTTAGCCAATCCCACAGGGAGCTCTCCAACTAGGATGGCCCTTCAGAGCTACCCAGATGGTTCTGGCTGGAGTGACCAGACTTTGGATGCAGGCTGTGCTGGCAAGAGTACATGACCTTGCGTGAGGTAGCTCTCTTCATCCAAAGGTAATTCCCAAAGAAGGCTAACAGATGAGGGCTGTCATCTGGCAACACTCCTAGCAGCTAGAGATAAGTCCTTCAGTCTTAACTATTGTGCTGTGATTCATCATGTCTCTTGCTCACTAGAATGTAAGCTTCATGAGGGCAAATTTTTTTCCTGATGTATCTCAGGTGCCTAAAACAGAGTACCCGCGCATGACAAGCACTTCATAGGTGTTTGTTAAATTAAGGAATTAATGGCAATACATTATTCTATTATAGAACATATGTCTAAACCAAAAGTTTCTAAAAGATGAGGTCACGATGGAATACAGAATACGTTTTAATAATTTGTATTAATTATTGACACAAAACTTTTAAAAATATGATTCTTTTTAAAATCCTGGGTTAAAACTGTGATCAGTGATTTAAAAGTCTGTTTATAAGTTTAGTTTAATATGCAATATTAATGGTCATTGTAATGGGCTAAATTTTCTCCCCCCACCCCCGGCCCACAAATTTGTATGTTAACGTTCTAATCCTCAGTAACTCAGAATGAAACCATATTTGCAAATAAGGTTTTAAGGAGTTAATTAGGTTAAAATAAGGTCTTTAGAATGGGCCCTAATCTGATATGACTGGTTTCCTTATAAAGAGGAAATTTGGACACAGACATGCATGCAGGCAGAGGAAAGACCACGTGAAGACAGAGGGTGACAGTGGCCATCTACAATTCAGGAAGCGAAGCCTCAGAAGAAAAAATCATGCTGACAACACAATCTCATACTTTCAGCCTCTAGAACTGTGAGGAAATAAATTTCTTTTGTTTAAAACACCCAGTCTGTGTCACCTTGTTATAGCAGCCCTAGCAAACACACAGAGCTATCATAGCTGAAAGAGTTAAGTAGCAAAGCCACAGAATACTCAATATAAGCAGAAACTTGGAGTGAGGACTCATTAACAACCGTGTGAATCCACATTTTCAATAATATTCTTGATCGATGAAAATAAAGTTATGTTAATTCTTTTTTTTTGTTTTGTTTTGTTTTTTGTTTTTTGTTTTTTTTGAGACGGAGTCTCGCTGTGTCGCCCAGGCTGAAGTGCAGTGGTCGGATCTCAGCTCACTGCAAGCTCCGCCTCCCGGGTTTACACCATTCTCCTGCCTCAGCCTCTCGAGTAGCTGGGACTACAGGCGCCCGCCACCACGCCCGGCTAGTTTTTTGTATTTTTTTTAGTAGAGACGGGGTTTCATCGTGTTAGCCAGGATGGTCTCGATCTCCTGACGTCATGATCCACCTGTCTCGGCCTCCCAGAGTGCTGGGATTACAGGCTTGAGCCACCGCGCCCGGCATTATGTTAATTCTTAATAGATCTGGCTCGCTCATTGCTTATCTCTTGTCACATGGCAAAGTAAGCCAAAAACCACCTCTCCGATGGAATGGTACATTTGTTCTTACATTATTAGTGTTTTTTAAATCTGCAGTTTCTCTGCCTGAGCCATTTTCTAGCTACTTGTCTACGTGGTGAGCATACATTTAGTTAAAACAAGATAGTGTAATCTGTAAAGCTGCTTACTAGGCCCTACTTTGAAAGTCTGAAAGCAAATAAAAAGGTGGAAACAATGGTCCGCTCCCCACCTCCACCTTGTGGAACTCCATTCCCCTCTCAGGCAAACTCCCACACTGTTCAAGATACAAGACAGTCTAAAATACAGACCTACGAAGGGTGCTGGGGAGTGTCAGCACCAGGTCGTTCCGTATGTGCTAGGAAGCTTAATCTCTTTCTTACATTTTCAGACAAAAATAAATAATGTAATAGTTCTGGTATTTTCTCTCTAGACCCCAGATGATTGTCTGTAGTCAATCTCTGAGATGCATGAACCCCAACCAGTCTACTTGAATAAATAAAGAGAACAGCTGTTTCTTGAATTATTTCATAGACAAAAGCCATCTCTACCCTTGTTCTATTATGTGTAGAATTATCGAGGCCCTAAGTGATTTGCCACTCTCTGAAATGCATCTTAAACAGTAAATGCCAGCCCTCACACTCATTCAACGGCATTCACTGTCCTGAGGGTTGTACCACCTGATTGCCCAGAAGCGTGCCCCTCTCTAGCAAGGACAAAATTGTGAAATCACTCAGCATTTCCAAAAGGAAATCTAGGGTCGAGTTCTATTCTTTGGTATTTGCATCTCTGAGTTAAACCCAGAGGATGCACAATTTAGAAGCGATATAATTGAATTTCCTTTCACCGGTCTGCCGGGGCTTGTTGTCTGTCACTCATCAAAGCCAATGTCTTTGTAAAGGGTTTTGAGAATCACATCTTAATGTCACTGAGCAGATAACATATTAACTGTTAATTGACACAGGAAAATGCCCCGGGGTTGTGTTCCTGTCTTTGTTAGGGGGTGATAAGTGAGTTATTATTCACCAGTGCCATTTTTCTTACAGTTTTTAGTGAGGTTATAATCTGAACTCCCCTTGCCCCCAAGTGTTGGTTTAGGTCATAGTGTCTCTGTAGTAAGATTCTTTTGTTATTAAGTTATAATAGTATCTTTAAGAGTTTAAATGATTTTTAAACTGATTTTCCCTTGGGTAACGGTGTTTGTTTTGTTTTAATCATACCAACAAAATTTCACTGGAGGATATTATTTTTTTCTTAGAATGTTTTTTTAAATTTTAGATTCGGGGGTATATTTGTAGGTTTATTACATAGATACATTGTGTAATGCTGGGGTGTAGGCTTTTATTTAACCAATCACTCAAATAGTAAACATAGTACCCAATAGATAGTTTTCCAACCATTTCCCCCCTCCACTGTTTTCGAGTCCCCAGTGTCTGTTTTCATTTTTATAATCGTGCGTACTCATTGTTTAGCTCCCTCTTCTTACAAGTTAGAACATGTGGTATTTGATTTTCTGTTTCTGCATTAATTCACTTAAAATAATGGCCTTCAGCTGCAATCATGATGCTGCAAAGGATATGATTTTATTCTTTTTTATTGCTGCATAGTACTCCATGGTGTATATATAGCAGATTTTAAAAATTCAGTTCACCAGTAATGGGAAGCACAACAAAACAAAGATGTCCACTCTTATTCAACATAGTACTGGAAGTCCTAGCCAGAGCAATCTGGCGAGAGAAAGGAATGAAAGACATCCAAATAGGAAAAGAGAAAGTCAAATTATCTCTATTCTCTGGCAATATGATTCTATACCTAAAAAACCCTAAAGATTCCTCCAGAAGACTCCTAGTTGTCCTAAACAATTTCAGCAAAGTTCCAGGATACAAAATCACTTTTTTCTTAGAATTAAAAAATAATTATGATAAAAAGTGTTTAGGTGCTTAGGTTTAAACATTTGTATTTATTCAAATTGTCTTCCATTCATTAAGGTCCTCATATTCACATATAATGTTAAGTAAAATGCACATACACCATTTTGTTTTTAGTTTTTTTCAACTCAATATCATCTTATATAAATATCAGTCAACCAAGAACTTGAGTGACTTTCAGTTTCCCGTTTTTAAAATAGAAAGAATAACATCAACCACTTATGATTATTTTGTGGATTAAATTATGTTAACATTGATGAAATCACTCAACAACATAAACTCAGTAAAATCTGAGTTTAATGTCAGTGTACTGATAGAGCCCACAACATTGTAATTTTTAATAAGTGATTCCCACATGTATTTTGAGATGGTTTATTTAGCTAGGTCATCATCGATGTCTAAAAGGGAAATTGCCAAACACAATTAGTGCATTCATAAATTGTATTCCACATGCTTCTGAAAACAAGTAACTAAAATTTGTCACTTCTCTTACTGATCTGTTGATTAAAAATAGAAAAACATATTTATACAGTGCTTTACCATTTGAAAATTTCTTCCATTCACTTATTTGAATCTATTATAAACCTCATAAGGCTGATAGATATTATTATCCACCCTTTATAGATGAGAGAATAATTGAGCTTCAGAAAAGTAAATAACTTGCTCACAGTTTGTGTTAGATTTAACTCTTCACATTCCAAATGCAACATTCTTTTCACCACAGCATACAGCCTGGACACATTGCCCACAAAAAATAATTGAATTTTAGGGTTCTGTTTATTTTTGTGACTTTAATAGGTTTTCAAAGATGCTATAACTTTTTTAATGTGTATTTTGTTGTTTGCAAACAAAGCTGTATGATTTACCACACATGAGTCTGCTGCATTTTCTGTTGTGTAAACTGTCTATTCACATCCTTTGAATAGACAGGAAGTAGAACCTTTTACCACATCCCCTTTAGCCTGCTTCTTTGCCCTTACAACAAACAAAATTTATTTTCATTCCATCGTGCTTAGCTACCTGACAATAATCCTTCAATGAAATAAGCTTGTTGGAAAAGGCCTTTTTTGTAAAAGTAAGACATGCAACAAAAGTTATGAGAACCAATTCAACTAGAAACCTTTAGTGTACCCTGAATCCCACAGATAAATGACCCTCAGAGTTCAGCTCCTTGGAAAGCAGGATGTTTCTGTCTGTACATACACAAAGTCCACCAACTTTAGTCCTATTTCTGACCATTTCAGCACTGTTCTGGATACCAAAACGGGGTTCCCATGTGTCTTTCAGAGAGGGAATTTCCTAGAACGGCAGCTGACCTCCACTACCCCAGAATGCCCACACTCCCAGGGTTTGTCTAGAGCCCATCTGGCCTTTGAGTTGGGGGGGTCAGAGGGGGTTGGGTAGGGGTGTCGTTCCCCAGGGCATTCATTCCATACAGCCTGCCTCAGCGAGGGACTTTTTATTGTTTGCTCCCAACCTGCAAGCCCTGCCAACTTCAGCATTAAAGCAGTTAGGCACAGTGATGTTTCCCAAAGGGAAAAGAAGGAAAAACTTTATCAAGAAAATTGCTCTCTTTTTAAACTCCTGACCTTATTAAACATTGGAGAGAACAAAAACTGCTGACAGTCTTAAATATGTTGAGTACAATAAGCCAAAATTAGTTCTCAGAGCTAAATCTTGGCTGTCTCACTTAAATGATTTAGTCACCATCTTTTGGAAAGGACAATGTGAACAACAGAGTCTTTAGTAGATCACTGAGACCCAAAAAGAAACGTGGGCTGGAGTGCAGTGGCGCGATCATGGCCCATTGCAGCCTTGACCTCCCAGGCTCAGGTAATCCTCCCACCTCAGCCTCCTGAGTAGCTGGGACTACAGGTGCACACCACCACACCTGGCTAATTTTTGTATTTTTTGTAGAGACAGGGTTTTGTCTTGTTGCCCAGGCTGATCTCAAACTCCTGGGCTCAAGTAATCCACCCTCTTGAGCCTCCCAAAGTGCTGGGATTACAGGTGTGAGCCACTGCACCCAACCCTAAATTATTTCTTAATTTATACTGGTTTATTGCCTTTTACCATGTGCTGATACAAATCATCTTATCTGACTCTCATAAGAAAATGTCTGGGAAAATATGATTCCTCTCTATTTTTTCCCATGGGGAGTTTTCCAGTTAAAAAATTGAAAACCTCTTAGATAAATTTTAAAAGAGCTGTAACACTTCTTCATTCTTTTAAATGAAAACAACAGAGGTTCAGAAAAAAAGTTAAGATGGTTTTCCTATGGTCACAAACTAGTGGCAGATCAAAGACTAGAAACCAGTTATATTACTCCTATGTTGGTATTCTGCTTCATCTTCTACCTACCAAAGAGAAAAATGTTACATATATGTGTGAATATGTATCTTGCATCTATAAAACTTCCATCATAATAGTAGATTATTCTGTATGAGTAGTTTCTTATCCCTTAATGCTTTATTAGCTTTTGCTATTCTCATTTTGATCACTTTTTTAAATGTTTTGTTTCTCCAGGCCTATTAACACCATTTCAGAATGCTAATATCACCCAATGAAAAGCATTCATGTTATTTAAATAAACAGCTAATTTGATTATAAATCTAAGAGCATAGTCATGATTGATGAATATTATGGTTACATGAGGGTTTTACATGGTTAATGCACACTAAGCAAAACATACCCATCATTGCTAATTGAACTAAGCATTAATTATAAAATATAAAATTTCAGGAATCATTTTTCCATTTAATTGCCATAGCTCTATTTTTAAACTTTTCCCCGCTTTACTTTAAGTGCAATCTTTTTAGTTGTCCTTTGTTGCTTTTTCCATCTCTATATCAAAATCTAAAGAAAATACAAAGCCAAACATTTTCACCTTAGAAATTACAACAATTTTATTCCATCCTCTAGCATTCACATTTTGCTCTTTCCTGTTTAAGTTGGATGACTTCTCACTTAGAGGAACTGAATGTATTCCACTGAGTTCTTTAGCTCACATTCTCCACCATGTGTGGTCAATTAAGTCCCAGCAGTATGGAGGAGTTTTCATTTAAACTACTGCACTTCCTGGGAAACAGTGGGGCTTACATCTAGTTTCTAAACATTGTTAGAACTTGATGGGTACAATTTCTTCTCAATAGCCTCAGCATAGAATGCATCATGTTAGATACGACCCCATCTCTTTCTAATTTGGCAGTGAATCACTCTTTTAAGAAACCGCACTGTTTTTATGAAAGATCTCAGTGATCTCTACCCATCAGAGGATTGTCTTTATTTTCTGTAAATGTTTTATTTCCTTTCATACAAATATGCGCCTGGATTTTAAAGTGGATGCACCATTCAGAAAAGCCTATATAAAATTACCTCTAGCAAAGTAAAATGGGAACACAAAACAGACGAATGGAAGACAATCATGAAAAAAATGATCGGCTGGGCGCCGTGGCTCACGCCTGTAATCCCAGCACTTTGGGAGGCCGAGGCGGGTGGATCACGAGGTCAGGAGATCGAGACCATCCTGGCTAACACGGTGAAACCCCGCCTCTACTAAAAATACAAAAAATTAGCTGGGCGTGGTGGCGGGCGCCTGTGGTCCCAGCTATTGGGGAGGCTGAGGCAGGAGAATGGTGTGAACCCGGGAGGCGGAGCTTGCAAAGTGAGCAGAGATCAGGCCACTGCACTCCAGCCTGGGCAACAGAGCGAGGCTCCGTCTCAATTAAAAAAAAAAAAGAAAGAAAAAAAAGAAAAAAATGATCAGAGTCAAATGGTGAAAAAACATTTCACACATATTTTAATGGAGATTTTGTTCTTGTTGGTAGTATTAAAAATGTCAAAATCAATCTTCAAAATATAATAAGTAATACAATACTTTGTGGTTCTTTTTGGGAAATGTTCCTTAAATCTGATTATTGAAAACGTATTTTTCTTTAGGTTTTTAGACATCTATTAAAATGTGCCTGAGATAAACTAATGGTTGTTAGGTTACACATAAAGGAAGAAGGTATGTAATTTATATTGGAGAAAGATACAAAATTTTTACAATAAAAACTTCATTAAGGCCTGGCGTGGTGGTTCACGCTGCAATCCTAGCACTTTGGGAGGCCAAGGCAGGCAGATCACTTGAGGGCAGGAGTTCAAGACCAGCCTGGCCAACCAGGTGAAACCCCATCTCCACTAAAAATACAAAATTAGCCAGGCATAGTGGTGCATGCCTATAGTCCCAGCTACTAGGGAGGCTGAGGCAGGAGAATCATTTGAACCCAGGAGGCAGAGGGGTTGCAGTGAGCTGAGATCACTCCATTGCAATCCAACCTGGGCAACAAAGTGATACTCCATCTCAAAAAAAAAGAAAAACTTCATTAATATAGATTTTCTTCTTTGACTATATGTAGCTGTTCATCCATGAGACATTAGCAGTTAACAATTTGCCGACAATTTTAAGTCACGCTACAGGGGATATGTATCCCTACTTAAAAATTCAAACCAAGTTCAAAGCTTTGGATTTTTTTAATGTTTATATTTATGTATATTTCATTGTATTTGTTACTTTTTTGTTTTTTATTTTTATACAGAAGAGTATTGCTCATCACAATTGAGCTTCTGTGAATTACAGCTGCTGCAACATAGCCACCACATTTTGTTAACACTTTGTCTTATATGTGTATATTTTCAAGCAAAATTACTTTGCTGTTAAAATCATAAAATTTCAATAAATCTTCACCCTAAAGAGTTTCAGTTATAAAAGGTCTATCGCACTTGGTTTACAATAGCAAGATATCAAAGAAGAATAAAGCCAAAATAGGAGAAAACATTTCCTTGTTATATAATTCCAAAAAAAAGCCAAGTATCTCCGCTCAATTATAATTGCATGCATTCCCAACACTTAGGTTAAAAATCATTTTAATAAAAAGGGCAAATTTGGACTGATTTTCCCAAGCAGTAACAGACCTATGATGGCCTTCACTCCATCATATATCACTGATACACACATACAGAAAAAATGCCTTCAGTACAGCTGATCTGAAAAAGGCCTTTCCAGAATAAAGGTTTGCGAGAAGCTAAAAGAATTGGGCTTCTTGAAAGGCCCTATTGCTCACTATGGTCCAGCAACACTGGCCTTCCATTTATTCCTCAGGCAGACCAACAGTCCCCCACACAGGCATGCACAAAATCTGTTTTCTCTTTCTACCATGCTCTTGTCACCTCTTTCACTCAACCAGGGCCTTCTCTTTCTTCAAACTTACACATCATCTTTTCCAGAGGGCTTCCCACACCAACCAATTAAAGCAAGTCCCCTGTTATTCTCTCTCATAACACTTTTTTTTAGTAGTGTTTGCCATAATGTGTGCCTTCAGTATCTCATAGAATTGAAGATGCCAGCAATTGTTAAACAAGCCAGTATATGACACACTAAAAGAGAAAAGGGAACGTCAACAAAGCTATGATGCTCTTTCAATTTTAGGATGTATACTAATGTTAGAGACATAAAAATATAGGGGGAAAATGTGTGCCTTAGAATCAATGGAACATCGTATAAGGCTCTGTGTCCCTCCTTTGATCAAAAATGTCACACGTGAAAACAGAGACTGCATCTATGTTATTTCTTCTGCAGGCTTAGCCACCACCAACACATTGTCTAGCAAATAGCACATATTGATTGAATAAATAAATAAGTAGATGGAGAGATGGCCATGATAATGTGATGATATTTTGTGGTAAAATAACATGTTGTATGAGAAGGTCTGATTCTCATTCACACATTCGTATTTATCACACTCAGAAAAGTAACCTTAATTTATTATAGTAAAAGGCAGGAGATTAAAATTGCTGCAACCACCCTTTACAACATGCAATTTTTGCTGGCTGTATAGTTCAACTCACTTTGTAAACTTGTAGAATCTGATCACCCCAATTAAATTTATAATCACATACTGCCTCATCTGTAAAACAGAAAGATTAAACTAGGGGATCTCTACTGTCCTTTTTAGCTATCAAACTCTGGTTGGGTAGTCCAGAAGTTCATGCCTTCTAGAGTGTAGGTATACTATCTATTTCATGTGTCCACATTATCTTTAAAAAAGGAAGAGGAAGAGATTAGTTAGCCAATATTTAAACCTACACTGGCCTGTAGATCTATTTTTCATAGATTAGATATATTTTCTTAATTACTTGGATATGTTTTCGCTGGGAAGCACATACTCGATACTACTGTAGCCCCATCAGAATTCTCCTTGGAAGTCAAAAAAAGTAGAAATTTCTATTCATCTTATAACATCACTGCTTTTGCTAAATAAAAATGATAAAAATGTCCTTGATGAAAATCCAGCTCTCGCTGAAACTATCATTAGTGTTTTTTACCCTTCACTACTATGTAGGTATAAAAGTATATATTAATAGAAAATTGGTAAGTCATGGTCGGGCGCAGTGGCTCAAGCCTATAATCCCAGCATTTTGGGAGGCCGAGGTGGGTGGATCACCTGATATCAGGAGTTCAAGACCAGCCTGATCAACATGGAGAAACCCTGTCTCTACTAAAAATACAAAATTAGCCGGGCATGGTGGTGCATGCCTGTAATCCCAGCTACTCGGGAGGCCGAGACAGGAGAATCGCTTGAACCTGGGAGGTGGAGGTTGCAATGAGCCGAGATCGGGCCATTGCACTCCAGCCTGGGCAACAGAGTAAGAGTCTATCTCAAAAAAAAAAAAAGAAAAGAAAAGAAAAGAAAAAAAAAGAAAAGAAAAATTGGTAAGTCATAGTAACAGAAACTGTGTGTTCTGGCATTCTCTGAAATGATATATTAATTGCCTCATGGCAGTATGCCTCTCTTTTCCCCTTATTTTCAGTCTATAAACCTTGACTCCATCTCCTCTGGGACAGTAGAATAGGAAATATCTTGCTAACATAATGAGGACAGCACCAAGGAAGTTGCTGGAAAAGATTCGAGGTTACTGGACTAGTTCAATTTATGCTAATGTAGGTATAGAATTATTTTAAAGTTTTTCAGTATTCTTAGCTGAAAGGAAAGATGACAAGAACAGCAATTTAAGTGTTATTGCTCTGTTGCTTTTTAGCTAAGTGTGAGACACTGCTCTGCCCTGATAATCAAAGCAAATAATGTTATAAACTCATTTATAGATTTATAGCTCAATCCAGAAGGTTGATGCTAACTGAGAAGTCTCCAGAATTGGATCAAATTTTCAATTCAAATGAATAGAGCAACTACACGTCCCATGCCTCATAAATCTCCAAATTTAACTCAAAGCCTGTTCCCTTCTTCCAGATGGCTAGTGGAGAGGGGAGGTGGGGAGGCAGAATTAGCAAGCAAACCCAAAGAGACACAGTTCCTCTGTGTTCAGTGGTGTCTGTCTCCCAATCAGCTTTTACTGAAGCTAGTATTACTACACAGAAATTACCCAGGTAAGCAAAACGATTTAAATACATGGAGGCTTTTAACCCCTTGGGAATTTCCTTTCATACAGCCATTAAACTAGATTTTTCTTTCTTCAAAACTAAGAGATTAGGTGGACAAATCAACAACAGTCATTTGCCCAGAAAATATCTAGCATCGCCTCTTCACCATTACGGCATTATCTTCTCAGGGGCAGCTGTGTCACCTCATATCAGAGACTTTGCTCAAGTCATTGGGATATTTTATAGATGGTGAATCACTCTGTCACCCTCATGCAACTCCCCAGGGAAAAGATGTGTGAGGTGTAAAAAGAAAAAACAAAGGAAAGAACAGGAAGGAATATGACTTCACCTTCCTTTTTTCTCTTCAAATTTCCAATTTTTTAATATCAAAAAAATTATGTGAAGATATTGTGCATATGCCTTATAAAGAAGTAGCAGACAGTGGAGATACACAAGAGCACAGACTACAAAATACTTAATGCTAACTTACTACTTGTTTTATAGACTCTTCCAATGACATTTAAGTCTTACTTGGAGAAGTCCTATTAATTTTCTTCTATATTTTCTTATTGTTTTTATTTTACTTACCTTTGCTCCATCATCCCATCTTTATAATTCAAGAAATCAGAGTTTCAAATCAGGTGGAAGAAATTTTCTTTCAAAGGAATTGAATTTTATTTTGTTTCTTCACAAGTGATAAAAATGCAGAATTCTCTCCTTAACTCAACTTTTCCTTCTTTCCTATGCTTCATTTTTTTATCTTCTTCTATTCCTAAACTTTTTAATATTTGTTTTCCATCTACAGTATATTTATATATATAAATACCTTTATATTTATATATATTTATATATAAATACCGTTATATTTTTATATATTTATATATAATATATAATATATAAATACATATAGTATATATACTATATTTCCATCTACAGTAATATTATATTACTGTATATATTATAAATAAAAATAATATTTATTTTCAATCTACAGTAATATCTGTAGATTGAATTTGATTGCCTTCTTCCTCTGCCTTTATGAATATTATAGATGATAATAAGGTATGTCCTGAATCTGAGCAAAAGGTAAGAAGTAACATCAAATGTTTACAAGCATATAGAGTAACCAGAATGCCCATACATTTCTGGTTGTCATGCAAGTTGGTACAACTACTTTGAAAAACTCTCTAGCTGTATCTATTAAAGCCAAATAGATATATATATACTCCATGACACAGAATTCTGCTCATATAGACACTCTACACAAGTGCACACATACATGCACAAAAAACATGTAGAAGAATGCCTGTAGCAGCATTATTCATAATAATCAAAACCTGGAAACAGCCCAGTTGTCTATGAGTAGAAGGGATAAACACATCATATAATGAATACTATATAAAAACTAAAATAAGGGAAATTACTGCTACACAGGAAATTTTTGTCACACATCACATGGATGACTCTCACAACTACAACTATAATGTTGAATGAGAGAAACCATTACAAAAAAGAGCACTCTAGAAAGAGAAGTTTCAAAAACTCACAAAAATAGTCTTATGATAAAAAGAATATTGGTAACTTCTAGGGGAGAACTTAATGGCTGGGACAGAGCATGAAGGAGGGTTCTGGGTTCCTGATAATGCAGTATCTCTTAAACTGGATATTGATTACCTGAGTGTGTTCATGCTCTAAAATTCATAGAACTTAAGATCTATTCATATTAATGTATGTGTGTTTGTCAGGATTCTCCAGAGAAAGAGAACCAATAAGGTATACACACATATATTATCATTCACATAGGATACATACACTCACACATAACACACACACACACACACACACACACACATGCACATTAAGATTTACTGTGGGAATTGGCTCCTAAGATTATGGAGGTCAAAAGTCCTCAACCTGCCATTTGCAAGCTGGAGAATCAGGAAAGCCAATAGGCGGCGGGTGGGGAATGGTATAAGTCCCAGAGCCCAAAGGCCTGAAAACCAGGATCTCCAATGTCCAAGGACAGAAGATGGATGTTTGAGTTCCAAACGAGAGTAAATTCACCCTTTCTTCACTATTTTATTGCTTTCAGGCTCTCAAACAGATTTGATGATGCTCACCTGCATTGGCAGAGGCCATCTGCTTTATTCAGTCCGCCCATTCAAATATTCATCTCTTCCAGAAACACCCCCACATACACACTCAGAAATAATGTTTTACAAGCGATCCAGGTATTGCTTAACCCAGTGAAGTTGACTTAAATTAATCATCACAGTATGTAAATTATACCCTGAATTTTTAAAGTCATATTAGCACTTTAGTGAACTTTGCTTTTCTCCTGAATGACTCCTAGATTCTGCCTAAATTGTACAGCTGAGAATTTGACCTATTATCGAAATGATCTGATTAGCACCAAATCTGACTAATTCAAGTCATTAACATAATATCAGTTGAATTCCCAATTCAGAGTTCAAACAGTGTTTGGTGCTAAAAAGTAAAGATTATATACAATAATGAGCTCATAATTTTTAAATGGAGATAAGAAAAAGAAAGCAGCCATCAAAGCTCTACTATATTTAATAAGTATTGGAGGGACAACAGTAATAACTGTAGATTGAATTTGATTGCCTTCTTCCTCAAAGCGATTGGCTAAAACTTCCTGAATTATGTTCCCCTAGAAAAGGTTTAAAAGATAATGGCTGATAGAAAAAAGTTAGGATGGTGATATGATGATGATTGCTAACATTTATTAACTGCGGAGTCCTGCATTTAACCACCATTAATCAGCCTCTGCAGTACGTCAGCATTATACTGCTATTTTATCCATACAGAGTTCTCCAAGTATGGTAATATATCCCTGTGTCATGTTTGGCCTTTTTCAATAAAACTGCAGTTGACTTAGGCTCAACTTAGTCTACTCTAACGCCAGATTCTTTTCTGGCAGAAAGTTACTTTTCCACAAAAAATGACATAAAAAGGTAGTCATCAGAGTGGAATACAATATTGCATATGAGTAAAATAAATTTGTAACATATTTTTATGACTGTTGAATGTACTTTAGTATTATTCAGATAGAGATTTCAGTCTGAGATTGGACTGAGATGACACAAACCCCTTTGACTTATATAGGAAGCCCATAAGGACACGACGGGCCTGCAAGCAAACAACATACTACATATCTTTTTTTTTTTTTTTTTTTTTTTTTTACTTTTTTGAGAGAGTCTCGCTCTGTTGCCGGGGCTGGAGTGTAGTGCCATAATCTCCACTCACTGAAACCTCCACCTCCCGGGTTCAAGCAATTCTCCTGCCTCAGCTGCCCAAGTAGCTGGGATTACTGGCGCCCACCACCACACCCAGCTAATTTTTGTATTTTTAGTAGGAATGGGGTTTCAGCATGTTGGCCAGGCTGGTCTCGAACTCCTGACTTCAAGTAATCCACCCACCTCAGCCTCCCAAAGTGCTGGGATTACAGGCATGAGCCACTGCACCCAGCAATATACTTCTGATTAATTAATATTATAAGGCAGCCAGGCGCAGTGACTCACACCTGTAATCCTAGCACTTTGGGAGGCCGAGGCTGTCGGATTGCCTGAGCTCAGGAGTTCGAGACCAGCCTTGGTAACATGGTGAAACCCCATCTGTACTAAAATACAAAAAAAAAAAGAATTAGCCAGGCGTGGCGGTGTGTGCCTGTAGTCCCAACTACTCTGGAGGCTGAGGCAGGAGAATTGCTTGAACTTGGGAGGCAGAGCTTGCAGTGAGCCAAGATGGTGCCACTACACTCCAACCTGGTGACAAAGCAAGACTCCATCTTAAAAAATAGATAGATAGATAGATAGATAGATAGATAGATAGATAGATAGATAGATAGATATAGGCTTATACTGTTAATGATCCATATTTTAATTCCAGAATGAATCTCTTTCTATCACTGTTATCCAACCTAAAATTTAGGGTATAAACCAACTAATGTTATAATAATATTAATCTAAGAAAAATATTTTAAAGGAAAAGTTGCTATAAAATATATTACATATTAATACAATATAGGTTATATATATTGTATCCAAAGCAAAATGAAATTGATTTTTAAAAATTATTATGAGCTGACTATATCCATACCACTCCTATAAGTCACTAACAGAGATAATCAAAATATGTCAAAATTACTTTGGAGGTAAGAGATTTTTCATTTCCCAGTATCTTCTGGTCCTTAGGTTATTACTTATTATTCTAAACTGCAAAAACAGAAACCATCTTATTCATATGTTTTCACTTTCTGTTGGCAGTTATACTTTATTCTTGGAGCTAGATATGTGACCCATACATGATATTCATTCTGTAAATTAATCAACCCTCTTTGAGCTCAATTCTGCATTCTTTATTTTCCCATTTCCTAATTTCCTAATTTTCATTGCCTATTTTAAATGGCTTGATATATTACTGGCTTCTGTGTAAATTATTTTACTTTTTTTTTTTTTTTTTTTTTTTTTTTTTTTTTGGGAAAAAGGCAGTGGTGCCAGTTGAGATTCTCTGAGAAGCAGACCTCAAGATGTGATTATGGACATGCTGAGGGATATAACAGACACTGGGGACTCCAAATTTTGGTGAGAGCTGAAAAATTACTCATTGGGTACAATGTTCACTATTTGGATGATGCGTACACTGGATGCCCAAACGCTACCACCACACAACATATCCGTGTAACGAAGGGAAAAAAAAGATGTGATTAGATATGCAAGATATCTGCTGGGGGAAATGCTGAAGAAGGAGAAAGAGGAGGGAGCAGAAGTAGCCAGCGAAAGGCTCAAGTGTAAGATGCATGTGTGATGGCTGCGAAAGAAGGGGACAAAAAAGAGAATTGGATAGGAAGTGTCTCAGTCTGCAGGGCAGTGCTATGAAACTTTCAGCCACATGAACGAGGAGTTGGTGGGCCAAAATTCGTTGTTAGAAAAGCCTCAGATCCCACCAATATGCAGCTATTGGCTGGGGACAGCCATCGAAAGTCTGAATTCTAAGGAAGGGTGACTGAGACTCTCAGTCAGCTCTGCTCCCCATAGCAGTTCTCTTGACAATGTCAATGGCAAATTTTCATGGCCATTACAATTGTATATATATAAATAAGCAAGAAAGTTGTTATGGACGGAATGTTTGTGTCCCCTGCAAAATTCGTACTTTAAAGGCTTAACCCAAGGTGATGATGTAGTAATTGTATCCAAACAAATATTTATTACAACCTAACATTCTAATGCTTTCAGGTTATAATAGATTAGAATCACATACTGAGATTTATAGTGTCTGAAACATGTTTGAATTTGCCCCCTTTGTACTCGACAAAAAATCCATAGGTTGTAGGACTGTGCCTTCCCAGCACCTGGAATATTGGATTTGCTGCAACAAGTAATTCTGCTATTACCACTGTGGTTATTTTTCATTGTGCCACACAGCAAGATACAAAGGAAGGGAATCTCAGGTTTTGCTTTTCCTTCTGTTTCCATGGACACAGGTTTATAATTTTGTATGAAAGTCAAAATCTGTCACTCTCATTAAGTCTGTTCTTGGAGATACTTTCCTAACAGCTTAGACTAATGCAGTAAAATAATTAGGAACCAGAAAAGAAAACACTCATAACGAAGGGAAATGAGCCCCTTCTTAAAGATAGGAACAACTGGGAGATGGCTGTCGAGTGAGCCCATGACTTGGGAAAGGGATGAATAGAAGGCAATAAAGTACTTAATGAAAGCGGGTGTTGTGGAGCATTGAATGGAATCGCAGCATGCAATGTGGATATAGTTTGCTTTTAAATCAAAAACAATAGAATTAATGTTCCTTTTAAACATAACACATCCTAATGGTTAGCACTGTATCTGCCTCCTGCTGTCTCTTGCACAAATATGTGAATATGTCAGCTTGACCGTTTCAAGAATCTTGCCTTTCCAAACATTTACCAGTCCAAAAATATTCACAATTATCTTCAGCCTAATTAATTGTGGCCTATTGTACAATTTCACAGGCACTGGGTCTGTGAAGCCATGTCATATTGTTCTCATCACATAAGGTTTTTTAAGGCTTTGCTGTGTGTGAAGGACATGGGCAGATTATGACTGACACAAAGAACCGAAGGAACCACTTGCAGGTAATATTATATTCAAAAGTATAATGAAGAAGAGCAAAATTAGCAAGGAATTATTAAATTATAAAAAGTTTGGCCAGGTGCAGTGACTCATTCCTATAATCCCAGCACTTTGGGAGGCTGAAGTGGGTGGATCTCTGCAGGAGTTTGAGACCAGCCTCACCAACATGGTGAAGCCACTTCTCTACTAGAAATACAAAAATTAGCTGGGCATATTGGCATGCGCCTGTAGTCCCAGCTACTTGTGAGGCTGAGGTATAATTGATGGCACCCAAGACGTGAAGGTTGCAGTGAGCTGAGATTGTGCCACTGCACTCCAGTCTGGGCAACAGAGCAAGACTCTGTCTTGGGGGGGAAAAAAGTTCTTTATTTTTCTGGAAGGATTTACTTCACTAATAGCATGTACCTATAGTGAAATTAAAATGATGAAATGTGTGTACTAGCCATGTCTCCTGAAATGTTTGGTGCAAAACTGAGCCATGTGCATGTTATGCATTCCTCCATGCAGAGCTGAGCTGCCCATTTGATTCTGTCAGGCTCACCCAGAATAATCTCCTTTCTTTAAGCAACGTAGCCAATTAATATGGGACCTATATTCCATTTGCAAAAACTCTTCACCTTTCCTATATAACATAACCTAATCACAGGAGTGAAATCCATCATATTCACAGTCCTGCCCATAGGCAAGAGTGGAAGGTTATATAAGATGAATACCCCAAGGGGCAGGAAACTTGGAGTCCATCTTAGAATTTTGCCTACAACAGCGAAGACCACATTTCACCAGATAGACAGTGGCAGATTTGTATTGTAATACTGAAATCATAAATGGATTTAATTATTAATCCCAATACTATGCAAGATGAGCATCATTACACATTTTTAGCTAGATTTAGGGGCTCCCATATATAGACTTTAATTAAAGGTAGCCATGGTAACTGGAAAGTTCATTACAGTCTTAGTACCAGTATCTTTCTTCTCTGTCATCCAGTCCTGAAAAAGTATGTTCATGTGTGTATGCCATTTGAGGGCGAGAATTAGGGGGTGCATTTTGCCTATTTAAATAGAAAGGTTGTTACTTAAAATCAATTAAAATATATACCGAGTGCTTGACAGAGGGTAAATGCTGTTCAGATAATATTTTTTATGAAAGAATTACCTCAACATTTCTTCTCAAGAGAATATGAATGATCTCATTTTCCATATGAATGTGTGCGTGTGTGTATGTGTGTCTGTGTACATATATTTTTTTCCAGGCAAGTTTAAACACTTGCCTTGAACAAAGACGGGTCCTCATTTAAAGTTAGATATTTCATACCTTGTAGGCCAAAATTCTTTCCCCACGGGGAATCTCACTCTAATGAATTTTCTCTAACATTAAATTTGCTGATCTAGGCAATAGAATTCTCTATTAAATTAAGCAATACGGTTTGCCACAGCCTTTTAGATACCATGTTTGAGAGTTCATCAAGCATTATTTTCAAGACCTACTGTGTAACAGGCACTGTACTAGGCACTGGAAAATAGATCCCTATTTACTAAAAGAGGAAAGAGTGCACTCAAGTAAACAAATAAATGCATAATTTCAGATAAAGATCCATGCTATTAAGAAAATTAAATAAGTTGATGTAATGGGATTGAACGAGGAACAGCAGAGATGAGGGGAAGTTAATTTAGACCGTGAGATAAGGTCTCATTGAGTAGCTTAAGTTGTAACCTGCATGACAAAAATAAGGTCAGTCAAGAGAAAAACTGGGGACAGAAACTTCCAGGCAAATGGATCAACAAGTGCGAAAATGTGTAATGGGAACAATCTTGGTATATTGAAGGAGCACAAAGAAAGCCAGAAAGGGCTGTCATCTAATGAAGGAGGGAAGAGGGAGAGTGGGGTTGAATTATATGGGTTATGTAGGTTCTTGAGAGTCATGAAATGATTGGATGATTGGGTATTTGTTTCTAAATACAATTGGCAGTCATTGTAGGACTGATTTGAATTACATTGTTTTAAAAAGGTACTCAGGCTGCTGAACTGTGAATAGCATTTGGTAGAGCCTCATTCATATCTATTGATTACAACTAAAAACAAAAATGCATTACTAGTCCTAGGGAGACAATCAATTATATTCACTATTTAGTTTTTATTTTTAATTTTAATGTGTCTGTCAATTAATAGGATATCTTTCTATTTGGCATAAATCCTGTCAATAGTTATTTCTGATAAAAATCTTAAAAGGGAACTGTTAAACATTTTTATAAATATTTTTTCTCCACCAGCTGTTATTTTCAAAAATCCAAAAGAGATATGAAGCCCAAGCTTGTCCCTTTATCAGTGTGCTCTTTTTATTCCAGTAATTTGGATGGTTTGTTATTTTAAGGCTACTAAGGAGTACCAATCTAACAATAGTATAACCTTTTTAAAATTAACAAAATTGGCTGGGCATGGTGGTTCACGCCTGTAATCCCAGCACTTTGGGAGGCCGAGGCAGGTGGATCACAAGGTCAAGAGATCAAGACCATTCTGGCCAACATCCGTCTCTACTAAAAGCACAAAAATTAGCTAGGTGTGGTGCTGCGTGCCTGTAGTCCCAGCTACTCGGGAGGCTGAGGCAGGAGAACCGCTTGAACTCGGGAGGCAGAGGTTGTAGTGAGCCAAGATTGCACCACTGCACTCCAGCTTGGTGACTGAGTGAGACTCCGTCTCAAAAACAAAAACAAAAAAATTAACAAAATCAACATTAATATAACTATTTTGAAATTAAAAGAAATTAAATTTTTTTATGATACAGGAAAGTCAAATGTGACAGTAA
This sequence comes from Macaca fascicularis, assembly GCF_037993035.2. Classification (NCBI taxonomy): domain Eukaryota; kingdom Metazoa; phylum Chordata; class Mammalia; order Primates; family Cercopithecidae; genus Macaca; species Macaca fascicularis. The sequence goes on from NC_088385.1 coordinate 96,261,960, forward strand.
TTTTCAATAGCCTATTTTCAACAGTAGGTTTTTCTAGCTGTATGTTGGTATTCATGAACATGTCCAGTTCATCTCTTCAACAAACGCTGATCATTTTGTTGACTTTAAGTAGCTAGGATTTCAAATATCCAAGCAACTTACTTTGTAGTTCTTTTCAAAAAGTAGCAATATGAATTGCTTCTTGGCCTTTTGGCTAAGATCAAGTGTAAAAAGTAGCAATATGATTAAATTTTGAAAGTGTCACTCCTTCAAAAAGTATAGAGAATTGAGAGTAAGAAACCAAGTCTGAAGTCAGGAACACAGGGAAATTTTTATGTTAGTAATAATGTAATGAGGACAAGTTCTAAGTTATAAGAACTTCTACTTGAAGACAAGGAAGAATAAACATGGTAGTGAAGAAGGACCAAGACCCAGGAGAAGGCAGAAATCCAGAAAGAATAACTTTGCATTCAGGGCTACACCACTTCTGGAGATTTGTGCCCGTTCTGGAAAAAGTGGATGAGAAGCTGAGCAACTGAGCTGGGATGATTTTGACAATCTGCCAGAGCAAGAAGGACAAAGTCTGGGACCAGAGTCCACCAAGGAAGAGAAACCAGGTGAACCTTCATTGCTTTCTATCAGGACCCCAAAAGATGATACCTTAAGGATGAGCCAGAAATAGGCCTTTTAAGATTTACAACTCCCCTTAGCATCATCTCCAGATGGCAAGCATAATCAGAAGCCTGGCAGAAGCAAATATTAATTGTCTTTGAAATAAGGTAACATCATGCTAGGCTTCCAATTATTTCTACAAACAATTGTGTACAATGTCCTAAATAAAACAAAACATAACCAGGTACAAGACAATATAAAATAACAAGTTAAATACAGTTTATGGGAGGCTGAGGCAGGAGAATGGGGTGAACCCGGGAGGTGGAACTTGAAGTGAGAACATACCACTGCACTGCATCCTGGGTGACAGAGCGAGACTCTGTCTAAAAAAAAAAAAAAAAAAAAAAAAAACCAGTTTAAAAACATAGAGAATAGAATTCAAGTAACAGTGACTTTAAGATGTCAGACTTACCACAGGCATAGTTTTTTTTATAAAAAAAAAAACAACAACAACAACAATATTTACTATATTAGAGGAGATAAAACCCCAAGTTTGAGAATTTTGGGAGAAAACTTGAAACTCTTAACAAAGAGCCATGTAGAAGCTCTAAAAGCTTAATTGAAAATACAACAATTGAACTTAAGAATGCAATGGTTGAGTTTAATAACAGATTAGATGAGGTGAAGAGAAAATTAATAAACTGAGGGTTAGATCAAAAGAAATAGAATACAACAAGATACAGAAGTATGGAAAAAGAGAGATCTGATGCAGTGAGAAATTTTAACATACATAATAAGATTCATGAAAAAGATAAAAAACAGTTGGATCCCAGCACTTTGGGTGGCTGAGGCAGGTGGATCACTTGAAGTTGGGAGTTCAAGACCAGCCTGGCCAACCTGGTGAAACCCCATCTCTATTAAAAATACAAAACTTAGCTGGGCATGGTGGTGCATGTCTGTAATCCCAGCTACTCAGGAGGCTGAGGCAGGAGAATCACTTGAACCTGGGAGACGGAGGTTACAGTGAGCCGAGATTGTGCCACCGCACTCCAGCCTGGGCGACAGTGAAGCTCCATCTCAAAAAAAAAAAAAAAAAAAAAAAAAGACGCTTGGGATGGAAGCAGTATTTGGAGGATAATGGCTGAAAACACCAACCCCAACATTCAAGAATTTCCACTTAATGGTGCAATAATTAAAACTTTCCCTTTGAGACTAGGTATAAGACAAGACAATGGCGCCTCTTGTCATTACTTTTATCAACATTGAATTAAATGTTCTAGCCAATAAAAATTAGTAAAACTTAAAGAAAAGGGAGGAAATGTAGCTGCCATTATTCTCAGGCAATATGATTGATTAAGTAAATAGAAAATCCAAAAGAATCTATGGTTAAATTATAGAAATTAATAGGTAAGATTAGAATCGTTACTGAGTACAAAGTCAAAATACAACAGTTCAAGGCATTGCTACACACCAACAATAGTTAAAATAAATTACAACTCTTCAAACTGCTAGAACTAACAAATTCAGTAAATTTGCAGGATACAAAATCAACATATAAAAATTAGTAGCATTTTTGTACATCAATAATGAACTATTTGAAAAAGAATTCAAGAAAGCAATTATAATAATTACACTAGCTGAAAAAAAAAATTCCTAGGAATAGTTTAACCAGGAGGAAAAAAAAAAAAAAAAAAAAAAAAAAAAACCTCTACAGTGATAACTATAACACTGATGAAAGAAATTGAAGAGGATAGAAATAAATGGAAAGATATTCTATGTTCATGGATTGGAAGGATTATTGTTGTTAAAATGTCCATACTACCCAAAATGATGTACAGATTCAATGCCATCCCTATGCAAATGCCAACGACAATCTTCACAAAAACAGAAACCATCCTAAAACTTATATGGAACCACAAAAGATCTTAAATAGCAAAAGCAACGTTGAGCAAAAAGAACAAAGCTGGAAGTATTACACTATTTGACTTCAAAATATACTGCAAAGCTATAGTAACCAAGACAGCATAATACTGGCATGAAAACAGACACATAGACCATTGGAACAGAATAGAGTACACTTATATAAATCAACACATTTACAACCAACTCATCTTCATCAAAGGCACCAAGAACGTGTATTCAATAAATAATGCTGAAGAAAATGGATAACTACATGCAGAAGAATGAAACTAGATTCCTATCTCTCACCATACACAAAAATCAAACTCAAAATGGATTAAAGACTTAAATGTGAGACCTAATCCAAGAAAACTACCAGAACAAAGCATAGGGGAAACATTTTATGACATTGGTCTAGGTGAGAATTTTTAAAATAAGAACTCAAAAGCACAGGCAACAAAAATAAAAACAGATAAATGGGATTATGCCTCACTAAAAAGCTGCACAGCAAAAGAAATAATCAACAGAGTGAAGAGACAACCTACAGAAAAGGGAAAGTATATGCAAGCCATGCATCTGACAAGGGGTTAATTTCCAGAATGTATATGGAACTCAAACAACTGAATAGCAAAAAAAGCAAAAAATCAAATTTAAAAATGGGCAAAGCACTTGACTAGACATTTCTCAAAAGAAGACACAGAAATGGACAAGCACATGAAAAAATGTTCAACAACATTAATTACCAGGGAAATGCAAATCAAAACCACAATGAGATAACAGCTCACTCTAAAATGGCTAATATCAAAAGGACAAAAGATAGCAAATGCTGGCATGGATGTGGATAAAAGGAAACCACCATACATTGTTAGTGATTATGTAAATTGTTACAGCATTATGGAAAACAGTATGAAGTTTCCTCAAAAACTTAAAAATAGAAATACCATATGATCTGGCAATTCCACTGCTGGATATTTATCCAAAGGAAATGAAACTAGAATGTTAAAGGGATGTCTTCACTCCATGTCTTTTTGCAGCACTATTCACAATAGTCACAAAACAGAATCAACCCACATGTCCATCAGTGAAGAATGGATAAAGAAAATGTGGTGCCGGGCGCGGTGGCTCACGCCTGTAATCCCAGCACTTTGGGAGGCCGAGGCGGGCGGATCACAAGGTCAGGAGATCGAGACCACGGTGAAACCCCGTCTCTACTAAAAATACAAAAAAATTAGCCAAGCGCGGTTGTGGGCGCCTGTAGTCCCAGCTACTCGGGAGGCTGAGGCAGGAGAATGGCGTGAACCCGGGAGGCGGAGCTTGCAGTGAGCCGAGATCGCGCCACCTCACTCCAGCCTGGGCGACAGAGCGAGACTCCATCTCAAAAAAAAAAAAAAAAAAAAAGAAAATGTGGTAAAGAAACACAAAATAATACTGGACATCCATTTAAAAAAGTGAAATCCTATCATTTGCAGCAGCATGGGTGAACCTGGAGGACATTATGTTAAGTGAAATAAGCCAAGTATAGAAAGACAAATGCCACATGATCTCACTCATTTGTCTAAAACAGCTCATATCAAAGAAGCACAGGGTAGATTAGTGGTGACCAGAGGCTGGGGAGGGTGGGAGAGAGGGGGATGGAAAGAGGTTGGTCAATGTGTACAAAGTTACAATTAGGTAGGAAGAATAAATCCCGGTGTTCTGTTGCACTGTAGGGTGGCTATAGCTAACAATATTGTATTGTATATTTCAAAGGAACAAGAAGAGAAGATTTTGAATGTTCTCACCACAAAAAAATATATGTTTGAGGTTATGACCATGCTAAATACCTTAATTTGATCACCACACAATGTATACATGCATTAAAACATCACACTCTATCCCATAAATATATACAATTTTGTGTCAATTAAAAATAAATAAAAATTTAAGATTCCATTTAATTAACATTGTTAAACTTCAAAACAATTGTTAATCTAACAAAGTATCGAAAAAAATCTCTCCACAGAAATTAACATAGAGGAGACCTATATAAATGAAAGGAGAAATCATGTTCATGGATTGAGAAACTCAATGTTATGCATTTATTAATGTTCCCCAAATTAATCTATATAGTCAGTAAAATCCCAATCAAAATTTCATCAGGTTCTTTGCTGAAAATGACAGCTCATCCTACAATGTATATGGCAATTCAAAAGACCAAGAAAAGCTAAGAAACTCCAAGAAGACAAGACTCTGCTAGATATCAAGACATCATAAAGCAATAGCAAGTAATGCAGGGTTGTGTTGGGAAACAGATATTGACCAACGAAACGGAATAAAGAGCCAAGAAAGAGATCCACGCATTCATGGACAATAGTGGCACTGAAGAATAATGGGAGAAGAGATGATCTGTTCATCAAATAGTGTTGTGCCAATTAAATATTCATATGGGAAAAAAATGAAACCTGGTTCCTATCACTATGCATAAAACCAAATTCTAGGTGAGTTATAGATATAAGTATAAAAATCAAATGATAAAGGTTATTAGAAGGCAATATAAAACAATATATTTATTACTTCAAGATAAGGAAACATTACTTAAATAGAAGACACAAAAGGCACTATTCATAAAGAAAAATTGATAAATTTGACTAAATTAAAATTAGTAACTTCTGTTCATCGAAATGTATACTAATTAATAGAGCGAAAAAGTAAGCCAGAGTAAGAGATCTTGTAAAACATATTTGACAAAGAGCATATTTCCAGAAATTATTAAGAATTTCTACAAATAATAAGAAAAAAACAGGAAGTCCAAGAGAATAATGGGCAAAATATTTAAACAGAAATTATACTAGAGAAGATATGCAAATTATCAGTAAACCTATGAAGTTTCTCAACCATATTAATAATTGTGAAACTGCAATTTAAAGTCATAATAAGATAACACAGCATACCTACCAGAGTGGCAAACATTTTAAAGATTGACAATACAAAATGTTGGCAATGATGAGGGTGTATGCATTGCTGGTAGAAATGTAAATTGACATAGTATAACCACTTTGGAAAGCAGCCTAGCATTATCTCATAAAGCTGACAATGTGTTACTGTATGTTACTCTCTGAACTAGGAATTTCACTCTTACACATAACCAATAGAAATGGGTGCATATGTGCATCAAAAATTTGTACAATAAATCTGTGGTAACATTATTCCTGAGATCAAAACATAAAAACAACTAAAAATTCTATCAACAGTAAAATGGGTAAATAATTTGAGGCATAGTCACAGAATGCAATATGCAATACTATTCAGCAATGAATATAGATGAACTACAACCATATAGAACAGCATAGATGAATCTCCCAAATGTAAGCTAAGCATAACAAAACATGTTTCCAAAAAATACATACTCAATGATTCCATTTATAGAAGTTTAAAAACAGGCACAACTAAACTACAAGGATCCATGTTTGGTGATAAAACTATAAAGAAAAACAAAGACATGATTATCATAAGGGCCCAGATAGCCATTATTTTTTAGAGGAAGGGAAGAGCCAATGATCCGAGGGGTATAAAAGGAATCTATAATGCTGCTAATACTCTATTTCTTGACATGGGTAATGAGTATACCTGTGTTTTCTTTGTGATAAATTATTGAGCTACATATATATTTTTGTTTTGTGCATGTCTTTGTGTGTGTTACATTTCTCGGTAAAGAAGCATTAATAATTCCAATTAAAACAGTTTAAATAATTAAGTTATCTGTCCAAAAAAATCTTACTTAATGCATGAATAGTACCCTCAACTCTAGCTGGGAAGTAGGAAAATCACAACAACCATATTTGTCTGTCATGCTATGCAAAGATCCTTTTTATTCTTTAAAACCATGAAAATAGTGATTCATTTAAAACAATGCTTGGGCTGGGCACAGTGGCTCATGTCTATAATCCCAAAGCTTTGGGAGGCCAGAGCAGGAGGATTCATTGAGATCAGAAGCTCAAGACTGCCCTGGACAACATAGTGAGACCCTGCCTCTACAAAAAAAAATAATAATTTTATATATATATATACACACACACACACACATATACATATACTGCACTCCAGCCTGGGTGACAGAGCTAGACTGCATCTAACATATATATATATGTTAGATATAAAATATTATTAGCCGAATGTGGTGGCACACACCTGTAATCCCAGTTTCTCAGGCAGCTGAGGCAAGAGGATCACTTGAACCAAGAAGTTGTGGGTTACAGTGAGTTATGATAGTGCCATTGCACTTCAGCCTGGGTGACTGTCTCTAAAATCAATCTATCAATTCTGTAATATATATTTTAACAAGCAAATCAAAAATACAAATAAATAAGAAATTAAGCACATTTAATAAAAGGAAAAGTAGATCTCATATATGTGTGTGTATGTGTGTGTGTGTGTGTGTGTGTATATATATATATTTTTTTCTTTTTTTTAAGAAAAAGGTTGTCTGGGCACGGTGGCTCACGCTTGGAGGCCGAGGTGGGCGGATCCTGAGGTCAGGAGTTCGAGACCAGCCTGGCCAACACAGTGAAACCCCATCTCAACTAAAAATACAAAAATTAGCTGGGCGTGGTCATGGGCACCTGTAATCCCAGCTACTCAGTAGGCTGAGGCAGGAGAATCTCTCTGGAACCTGGGTGGCAAAGGTGGCAGTGAGCCAAGATCTCACCACCATATTCCAGCCTGGGCAACAGAGCTAGACTCCATCTAAAAAAAAAAAAAGTAAAAAAGGTCAGCTTCTTCTCTACTACTTAAAACTCCTAGCTGGGGCCAGACGTGGTGGCTCACGCCTGTAATCCCAGCACTTTGGGAGGCTGAGGCGGGCGGATCACAAGGTCAGGAGATCAAGACCATCCTGGCGAACATGGTGAAACCCCGTTTCTACTAAAAATACAAAAAATTAGCCGGGCGTGGTGGTGGGCGCCTGTAGTCCCAGCTACTCGAGAGGCTGAGGCAGGAGAATGGTGTGAACCCAGGAGGCGGAGGTTGCAGTGAGCCGAGATCTTGCCACTGCACTCCAGCCTGGGCGACAGAGCCAGACTTTGTCTCAAAAAAAAAACAAAAAACAAAAAACAAAACAAACAAACAAACAAAAAACTCCTAGCTGGTACACAACTGCAAATATTGGCTAACAACCCAGTACAGACTTACTTAGTTAGTCTCAGGCACTTTGAGGAGTGAAGAAATGGTCAAAAGTTAATCCTTCTCTGCCAAAATCTTACAGTATATCTGCAGAGACAGGATGACTGCAGATGCAATAAGTTGTAAAACAGTGTAAGTCTCAATTATTCATTTGGCCATTTGCTCATGCAACAAAGGAATATCGGTTTCCTGCCTGCCATGAATCAAGCATTTTTTTGGAGGCAGTAAGAAACATAAATATGGACAAGAGCAAATCCTCACTTAATATTAGATCAGAAGGGCTCAGAGAAGAGAAACAGACAATAAGGCCTAAAGGAGACAGAGTGCTTCATCAAGAATGTAGGAACTAGTCAGGGTGCGGTGGCTCATGCCTGTAATCCCAGCACTTTGGGAGGCCGAGGCGGGTGGATCACCTGAGGACGGGAGTTCAAGACCAGCCTGACCAACATGGAGAAACCCCGTCTCTACTTAAAAAACATAAAATTAGCCAGGCATGGCGGCACATGCCTGTAATCCCAGCTACTCGGGAGGCTGAGACAGGAGAATCGCTTGAACCCAGGAGGCGGAGGTTGTGGTAAGCCGAGATCACGCCATTGCATTCCAGCCTGGGCAACAACAGTGAAACTCCGACTCAGGAAAAAAAAAGAATGTAGGAACTGAGCTAGGCCTTCACTGGGGATAGAATTTGGATAGAGTCAAGGCAAAAAAGGGAATGGATATTTTGTGTTCATGTATTCAATTGCAATAAACCAGAAGTTCAAAGGGAAAGGAAATTGGGAGAAATAAGGATGAATTTGTTTTTAAATTTAAAAGCTTTAGCAGAGCAGTCTAGAATTTAGGCAGTAGAGCAAGGAGGGTGAATTGTGAGTTTTTTACACATGAGAGATGTCAAGGCATACCCATAATTACCTTTACTCTCCATTTCCTAGAGTTGACAAGTATTCATTGTGTGTCTATTTTCAGAGGATGAGCATGGTGGTTAGGAGCAAGTATTCCGGAGCCAGGCCACTTGGGTTAGAACTCGCCTCCATCCCTTACTAACTTTGACCTGGGCACTTTCTTCATGTGGAAAATGGAATAATAATAGTATTGCCTTATAGATAGTTTCTGAAAGCTAAATGAATTAATCCACATAATACAATTAGACCAATGCCTAACACAAAATGAATACTATATAATTCACCTATAGTAATAGTAATAATTGTTTCATATCCAACATTACCCTAAACACTATAGTAGATGCATTTTCCTTAAAGGTCCCTATCCTCAAAGACTTTATAATTTACTTACCATGTATGGGGGTTGGGGAAGTGGCCACTTACTTATATGCTGAAAAAAAAAATTATGAGGAAATCTTCCAATATATTGCTAAAAGAAAAAGAATAAAAGGAAACTGTAATACAGAACAAAAATTCTAATCCCAAATACTGTATATTTCTGTGAAAATAGATGTGATTCCCAAAATTGTAGAAAATACAAGCAACTGTCTCTGGGTAGTGGGATTATGAGTGATCTTAAGAAGCTTTGTTGGATTATAAACTTGTATGAGATGCTGTAGATATAATGGAATTCGTGAGTTTGGGGATCATATGGAAGTGGGTAGCTATACCTGCTACACCTTTTGTCTTGAAACCTTGAGAGAGTTTTTATTCCTTTTTTAAAAAACATTCTCAGTCTGTTTCTTCATTTGTAAAATGAGAGAGTACCTAGCACACAGAACATAGGAGATGCTTTATACACTGTGGTTATTTCTGGAGGGTACACTAATTCCCTCATAGCATTCATTCATAGCATCCACCCATCGCCAGTTACACACACCAAAAGCCCCCATCCATACCATCGGCTACTGAACTTAACAAGTGCTAAAATATGATCACATTGGTCTCAGATGTTTTTTAATGCTTAGTCATATTGCTTCTCGCCTTTGGGCTAAGATCAAGTGTAAATGCTCAGTCGTGTTCAAGGTGGTAGAAAAGTGTGTTTTTCTTCATTTATTTATCAAGAATTCAGGTTAAATGCCTGAATTTGATGTGCTTGGTGCTGGGTGAGAGACTTAGTAGATATCTTGCTTGTCACAAATTATGAAAATAATATTCATTTCTCATTAATTTACTTATTTAACAACTATTCATAAATTGTGTTCACTATGCTAAGCAATAAGTATGAAATGAGTTTATTCCCAACCCATTTCTTCTAGCCTCTTGCAGAAACTACATTTGGTTCTGCCTGTGGTTTCAAAAGGAGACCTAAAATTGTATTTACCTTTGACTATAAATAGCTCTGGAATAAGCACAAGTCAAATAAATTCCCACTGATTAAATCCTAGCAGCTCCTCTGTGACATTTCAATCTTTTCATGCTGTTTTTGAGCTATTTGAGTTGAGGTATTTGGGGTTTGCTTATTTTAAAAGCCAAGATCAGACACTGTCTCATGTTTTGTCACACTCACAGGCAGCAGTGGAAGTTAAAGAAAAGCTTTAATTTAATACAAAAGCCATATTTTAAAAATAGTCTTAATGCAGAACTCAAATGAAATAATAGAGTCTCTTTTACTTCATAGCAGATTTTCAGATAATATCTATTTCTGAAACCTATACAAAAATAGGAAGGTTTAAGAAACGTTACCTAACAGAAATTTTGTCACCCACTTATTCTTCACAGAATTACAACAGCAAAAACTGTAAAACAATCGAAACAGTAAGATATGTAGAGAATGTAATAATAGAAAACTAGTTAAATAAAGTATTTCATTTGCACAAAGCGTAATGCCATACAGCCATTGAAAATACTACAGCTGAATATTTAAAGACATGGAAAGTTCTACAAGATAAACTGGTACATAAAAACCAGTTTTTACAGGACATTTTAGCCCCACCATTTTGACCCTGTCATTTTTGTTTCTGAGGAAATTTTGACCCTGAGGATGTTTATTAATATACTTTAATCAGAATTAGGCCAGCTCTTTTTTTCTTTAATTTATCGTAATACTGTAATTTCATTCATCAATAAGGTTTTGTCTATTCAACTTTTATTATTTTCTCTCCTTGCGAGTTTTCTTTTGTGGTTATTATTTCCACCACATCCAACACTACTGGGTAAGATTTTTCAGGTACAAGTGTTGTCAAGATCTTATCCCTCAATTAATTTTTAATCGATAACAAATTTTATGATGTGCAATTTAAGACATCGTCAGTTTTATTCCATGGAGGTTATTTGTGTCAATAATACTTGAAGCAAATATTATATTTATTTCTTAGTTAATGCATGTGAAAACCATAAACAATTTAATAGAGAGAAGGAACGGGGAAAAGGTCAAAGGAGGGAAAGAACGAATAGAAAACAGGGAAAAGGCAAGAGAGAATGAGGAAAAGAGAAGAGACAATGAAACATACAAAGAAAGAGACAGGTGAACACATCTGAATAGTCAAAACAGGATCAAAATGGTGGGGTAGGAGAGTACTAAAATATAGCTTAATAATGCTATCTGTTCAAGCTTAATCAAGCTAATGCTTTCCTTTGACAAAATCAATTCCTGAAAGACTCCTTTGGAACATTTTTGCATTTCTTACTTTCAATCTCCCTACATACTGATCTTCATCAGAGAAACAATGAATTTGCTGCAGCAATGAAAGACCTTTCTACATGACCACTGAATAATTGGTTAAATTATGTAACATTTCATATTATTTTCTCCACATGCTGACTAGTTAGCCTGAGGTTGTTCAACGTAACAGAGTATTTTGACATCAACTTGCCTGGGGCAAGCAGAGGTTCTGTAGGATATGCAACATCCTGTCTCTCGATGTAAAATACAGAAATCCATGAGATCAAAGACAAGGCTAAGATCAAGATAATGAGTAAATCAAATGCTAGACATTGGTCTGCAGGTAATGGTCAAGAGCATGCTGGTAAGCGCAAGGGTAAGGAGGTAGAGCAGATGAGAACAGGTATCGCCAATGGGTACGTTTACTTCTCTGAGCCACTCTGTGAACCAGGCCAGGATCTAAATTGTTCTCCTTGTGTCCTCAGTTCCCATGTATGTAACTTTATTTCCCCAAATTGTTACTTAGACCAACAGTGTTCAAACATCTCACCCCTTTTTTAAAAACGTGGATTCAAACCCTTATGCAAAAGCCTACATTTTTTAATCAGAAAAAGTTGCTGTTCTATAACTATAATGGAGAACAAATGAGCCAGATTAAAGAGGCAGGGAATCCCATACACTCAGATTCCCTGTTCCTCCCCGTTCCAAACACCCTACAGTGACCTCAAAAGGAGCCCCACAGAAGCCACTTTGAATACCACTGACTTAGATTTTATGTGCTATATTCTAGAATCTCTGAAGATAAATTTTACAAGTAGCCTTGAAAGGATAAAGATGCCACTGTTTTTTGCTTTTTGTTTTTTTAACAGAGCCTCCAAAGTTGAACCAGCCCATTACTTTTTTAGGGTTTGTTTTATTGTTCATTTAATGAAGAGAAGCAGATGGTAAATAAATAAACAAGAAAAGTACTGGATAGAATATCTTTACATGCCCCTTATGTATGTAAAGATAATGTGATATGATAGCCAAAGTCTGGGTGACTACTTTAGATTGATTAGTCAGAGAAGGTACTTCTAAGAAAATGATATTTTATTTAAGCTGAGATGTGAATGACTTAAAAGGGGCCAGTGTTCTGAAGATGACAAGGAAGAACATTCCAGGTAGCAGGAACAGATACTGAGAAGGCCCCGAGGTGAAACCAAACTGGGCTTACTCATAGAACAGAAAGTGAACCAGTATGGCACAAGCATTCTGGTCAAAGAAGGAGAGTGATGAGAAATGAGGCTGGAGTTATGAACCTAACAGCAATGATAAATTAGACATAGTGAGAGACGGATAAACAACGCATCATAGTACTTCCATGGGATAAATGTTTTAACAAATATCAAAAGGGGCAGCTTTCTTTTGGAACACAGAGGCACCTAACCTACACCAAGAAAAGTTATGTTGACTTTGAGCCCTAAAGAATAAAAGGAGATGGCCAGACAAGGCAAAATTAAAAGGCACTATAAGGAAATGTCTAGAATAACAGATAGTGAATTGTAGCCAGAGCCTAGAGTCTGAGGCAGGAGTGGTGAGAGACGCACCTGGATACATAAGTAAGTACCAAATGAGAGTCTCCAAGTGTCAAATTAGAGTCACCAAGAACTCGGAACAACGAAAAGTTCACTTTTCAACTGAGTAGATCAAACAACAAACACAATGGATACAGAAACAACATATAACTCAGATGTAAACAAAAACTTTAGAAAAAGTGACCCTCAAGTGGATCATCTGAGGTCAACAGTTCAAGACCAGCCTGGCCAACATGGTGAAACACCGTCTCTACTAAAAATACAAAAATTAGCTAAGTGTGGTGGCGTGCACCTGTAATCCCAGCTACTTGGGAGGCTGAGGCAGGAGAATCGCTTAAACCCAGGAGGCAGAGGTTGCAGTGGGCCAAGATAGTGCCACTGCACTCCAGTCTGGCCAACAGAGTGAGACTCCATCTGAAAAAAAAAAAAAGGAGAAGAAGAAAGGAAGGAAGGAAGGAACCTTCAAGAGCCTGGTGTTCCAGACAGTGAGACCCTCTACATTATTTATGTCTACTCCCGACCCCCAGAAGAAAAAAAAAGTTACAAAGTTACTCATTCCTCCCCAAGTTCAGTCACAAGATTCAGGCCTTGTCTGAAAATGTCTTACTTTGTATTCACTGTTATCAAGTGAAAGTCAGTGAATCCCCACTGTAGTAGTCTGTTCTCCAAATATTTGGGTGCCCCTCCCTGAGGTGTCTCTCTCTGAGGGAGGAATATATTTCACTGCCTGTCAAATTCAAAAGTGGTTTGCTGTCTACATCCCATGTCACGCTTTTGGTTGTGGTTGGAGTAGTTAGTCATTAGCACTGAATTGTTTGGTCATTAAAATTCAAAATGCTTCATTTCCATGGTTCTGGTGCGAAATCTACAGGGGAGACTCTGGAGTAAGATATGCCCCAGGTTCTCACCTAAAAAAGGGTTCCAGGTACGTGGTGTGTCGTCAGCATCCCTGGCCCCATCCCTTCTGAAATGAGAAAAGATGTGTGTCACTTCCACGCAGAAGCTTTTCGAGCCAGGAAGTGGTTCACCATGTTTCCTTTCCTTCTGCCACAGTGACCAAGTGTTCAGGGAGAGACTGCTCCAGCAGATGACAGGGAGCAGATCAACAGCTAATTGGGAAAGGATGTGGTGGAGAAGATCTATCAGTCTCTAAGTCACTAAGATTTGGGAGCCGCTTGTTACTGTAGCATAAACTAAACTAGCCTGTCCTGACTAATATATCGACAAACACAGACTTCCAGGACAGAAGGGAATGGGGCCAGGGATGCTGAGGACACACCATGTACCTGGAACCCTTTTTCAGGTGAGTACCTGGGGCCTACCTGACTCCAGAATCTCCCCTGCAAATTTCACACCAGAACCATGGAAATGAAGCACACTGAATTTTATAGTTTCATTCTTTCCTGCTCGTGACCAAACACTTCAGTACTAATGACTAACTACTCCAACCAAAAAAAAAAAAAAAAAAAAAGTGTGACATGGGATGTAGGCAGCTTGTCTGTGCTCCGTTTTCACAGCCCACAGCTATAAATAATACCATTAGGAAAGCACACATTGCCTTAGATGGAAGGCACAAAGAAAAGCACTTTCTCTGATAGTTTAGCAACACATTCAGATTTCATGTCTCAAGGTAAAAATAGGCCTAACAAATGAATTAAATTTGGAAGCTGAGCTGAAGTGAAGAACACTGGCATTATAAAGCATGCCATAGGAGGAAAGAGAGACTTATAAGGCTCTGTATTCTCTCTGCTGGTGGGCAGGATAGAAGGGTGGAAAAAAGGATTTTCCTGAGAAATAAAAATAATCAGCAAGAGTCTGAAATTAAAAAATATCATCCTTATTAAACTGGTAACAAAAAGAAACTCTGAAAATCATGCAAAGGATAAAATAAATCTCAACACAGGGTTTTTTTCTGTGTACTTTCAACATTGGGGGGAGAAAAGATACAAGGACAATAGATGTCAAAGAAGGTTTGCAAATACATCATAAACGTCCAGTTCAATAACTCATGTTTTGATTGGTTAGAATTTTTTTGTTTCTATAAAATCCATTCATTTCTATTGTGAAGTTTTCAGTGCTATTTTTTCATGGTTCTAGTTCCTAAGCAATGGAAATATGAGAAGATGCTATCTTTCCAAAAAGATTTTTTTTTTAAACATCAACCTGCTGGGCACATGGCTCATGCCTATAATCCCAGACTTTGGGAGGCCAAGGTGGGAAGAAGGATCACTTGAGCCCAGGAGTTTGAGACCAGCCTGGGCAATGTACTGGGATCCTGTCTCTACCAATAATAATAATAACAATAATAATAATAAGTTAATAATTAATTAACTAGCTAGGCATGGTGGCAGACGCCTGTAATCCCAGTTACTCAGGAGGCTGAGATGGGAGGATGACTGGAGCCCAGGAGGTCGAGGCTACAGTGAGCTGTGACCATGCCCCTACACTCCAGCCTGACTGACAGAGCAAGACCCAACCTGGAAAAAAAAAAAAGCCATCAACCCATCAACCTTTGTTTTTTTCTTATGCTACAGCCGAAGGAAAGGAATTTCTCTACCCCATACCATACGAGAACTTAAAATTGTCTTCTTATATCCAAATATATGCTATTTATGTCAAAATATAAATTGTATTTAACACTGAATTGTCAGCTTCTTGAAAGTAAGAATCATTTTTGCTCTTTTATTTCCCTCTCAGGACCTACCTAGTACAGTACTAATACCCAATAGGTGCTCAATACATATTTTTCAATCAAATAAAGTCACTTTCTCTATCAGCCCCGCTTTGCTTTAAGTGGCCTACACCATGTTGATGGAAATTGGTATAACTTTTATGCCAGGAAAGCATTAGTAGACAATAACAGCATATCCTAACTCTATGTCTATATCTGTGGGCCTGAAATATTCCCTAAACTGCACCACTGGCATCATCAGCGAGTAAGAATAACTCAGTGTAATTACTTCACTGAACAGCTGAAGAACTGCCTGAATATGCCAAAAGTCCCATGGCCATGGTGCTTTGCCCAGATCTCAGTTGCCCAAGCCCAGCCCTTAAATACAGGTGATGCTTTTCCCAGAGATCCAAATGGTTTGGGCACGCAGCTAAGATAACTCACAGTCATAATCATGAGAAATCAGAGGACTTCTGTGTTCATTGTAGACACAGGCCTGTAACAACTTATTCCTGGATCTCTGGACAATTCTTCTGGCCACCTTCCCCAAGCATAGGAGATCTAAGTAACCTGTCATCCCATGCAGTCAACAGTGGTTGTGCAACTTCTCAATCACAATGCAAGGTATTCTTGATTAATTTGTGAATAGTTTGCTTCTGCTGCTTCAAGACCAAATAGCATGTTGTAGCATGTTGGGACAAGGCACAGTTTTAATGTCATAAACTGAAATGTGAGTTGTAAGAAACTTTATGTTTTATATTTATTAAATTATTAGCAGAGATTTCCAGAAGACTGAAAACCCCGACTCCAGCAATGGTGTTTTCCAGTTTAACAACAGAACCTAAATTAAGATAAAATAATGCAGATTAAGCCTGCCACAGCAGCTCATGCCTGTAATCCCAGCACTTTGGGAGGCTGAGGCAGGTGGATCACCTGAGGTCAGGAGTTCGAGACCAGCCCGGCCAACATGGTGAAACCCAGTCTCTACCAAAAATACAAAAAATTAGCCAGGTGTGGTGGCGTGTGCCTGTAATCCCAGCTACTTGGGAGGCTGAGGCAGGAGAATCACTTGAATCTGGGAGGTGGAGGTTGCAGTGAGCTGAGATCACGCCATTGCACTCTAGCCTGGGTGATAAGAACAAGACTCCATCTCAAATAATAATAATAATAATAATAATAATGCATACTAGGGCTAAAAAAATCTTGTTTTTTTAGAATGAACAGACTGTGAACTATATCATTTTTGTCCAAGGTTTAGTGACTTCAAGATCATTTATGCAAAGACTTAAAGCAAAATTGGAAATTTCCGATTTACCTTTCATACTGAAAAGATTCAACAAACACTAATAATGCTTACTGTGTGTCAAGTACTGGGTCAGGGCCAGGCGCAGTGGCTCAATCCTATAATCCCAGCATTTTGGGAGGCCGAGGCGGGCAGATCACCTGAGGTCAGGAGTTCGAGACCAGCCTGGCCAATATGGTGAAACCCTCTCTCTACTAAAAATACACAAATTGGCAGGGCGTGGTGGCACGTGCCTGTAGTCGTAGTTACTTGGAAGGCTGAGACAGAAGAATCGCTTGAACCCAGGAGGTGCAGGTTGCAGTGAGCTGAGATCACGCCACTGCACTCCAGCCTGGACAACAGAGAAAGACTCTGTCTAAAAAAAAAAAAAAAAGTGCTGGTCAGGCACTAAAATTATGAACATATGAACAAGGTGTTATTAAAAGTTTGTAGCACTTGTTAAATATTGCATACGTTTATCTTGCATTGCCTTCACAATCAGGATAGCATCTCTAAAACCCCAGAAAACATGCTCTCCAATTTTCAAGCTCAAAAAAATTTTTAAATAAAGACATAACTCAGAGTTAACCTCAATGAATATGGTTGCTTACGCATCTATAGTAATATCATTGACAATCAGCCATTGTTGATAAGCCTATGCGAGGTCAAATTCTGCAGAGATCTTGAATCTGGAAGGAAGAATAAAAAGCAAGTTGACTGCAGAATCTGGATGTGGATTCATTCATCCATCTGTTTTTTATAAATTGATCTATTCAACAGATATTTGTTGAGTCCCTGGTATGAGCATATCCCTTTCTAGGCATTGGAATACCATGATGAATAAAATTATAAGTCTTCCTCTGTTTGCATTTGTATTTTAGTGGGAGTGACATAATATAAACAAGCAGGCAAATAAAATATATAATTTCAGTAAGACTAAGTGCTATGATAAGGTAATAGAAACCAATTGTAGTGTGAGGCAAAATAGATGGTGAACATCTCAGGTGGACTGTATTTTGGCAGGGAAAACCACACACACACACACACACACACACAAGCACACACACAAGCACACACACAATGAGGTTACATTTACTTTCCATTTTAATTAAGCAAAATCCCAAGAATATTGCTGAAACAAGGGGCCCAAAGAAAGAAGGAATGGATCCAATATGTCTCGGCTCAACTCCCCAGCTTTCCCTGATGCCTCCAAAGAGATGTTACAACTACCAGCAATACTATACGTGGCATTTTTTGCAGAGCAAATTCAGGGTGTAGTAAAGAATTATCAGCTTCTGAGATGAAAAATAAAATACACCAAGGCAACAGCCTTGCAAGTCATATTATTACACTGAGAAAAAAATTCAGATCACTTTATTATTTCCATCAGCATATAAAAAATTGAGTCTGGAAGGTTTAGATCATAGAGCTCTACCATGATGTGGAAGAGAAGCCTACCCTCCTATCACAGCTAGTCCATCTCTACGGCAAACAGAGTGTCATAAAGGAAATAAAAGAAAGTCTGTCCGGCTGGCGCGGTGGCTCAAGCCTGTAATCCCAGCACTTTGGGAGGCCGAGACGGGCGGATCACGAGGTCAGGAGATCGAGACCATCCTGGCTAACACGATGAAACCCCGTCTCTACTAAAAAATACACACAAAAAAACTAGCTGGGCGAAGTGGCGGGCGCCTGTAGTCCCAGCTACTCGGGAGGCTGAGACAGGAGAATGGCTAAACCCGGGAGGTGGAGCTTGCAGTGAGCTGAGATCCGGCCACCACACTCCAGCCTGGGTGACAGAGCGAGACTCCGTCTCAAAAAAAAAAAAAAAAAAAACAGAAAGTCTTGATGAAAAAGAGAGAGAAGAGAGGAAAAGAGACAAGTTAATGTGTGCCTCCAAATTTTCTTCATCTTGGCTTCGTCTAGGAAAAAAAAAAAAAGTTAGAAGTGAGATACTAATGAGATCAGCTACCCCAAATTGGAAGTTTGAAAGGGGCTGCTTAGCCGAGTATCCAGTCTGAGGCACAGTCACTGAAAGTAACCATAGCAGTATCCTGTGGTTAGGCAAAAAGCCTTGAGTTTTAGTGTTCCCAAGTCACACACATTTCCCTGTTGCTTGGGTTCAAAATGAGTATAATCCAGTAGGCTAACCATGGAGCCCACCAGAGCAAAGCATAAGGACTCCACAAGAGAAACTGAATAGGACCCACAGAACACAAGGCCAGATGGAGGACCTGCCAGAGACTCTGTGGTTGATGCCAAAACAGCTAGAGGCCACATTAGTAGCATTTCCTGAGCCGAAAGAACACTCCACAAGTTCATATGCTACAGTCCTCAGCTCTGAAAGCCAGCAGATAACTTAGAGATCAAGAAACCAAAGGTCATGACCTTGGGGCCCAGAAGACACCACACCTAAAGACTCCCAAATCTTCTCCTTTGCTTGGGCTGTACAAGATTAAGCAATACTCACCTCTACACTCACATGGACTCAATGCTGTAGACAGGGACAAGAGGCAATGAAAACTATCTGAGAATGAATATTTTTATTCATATAAGAGACTAAATATTACCTAAAGGGATTGTTTAAATTGTCGGATTGGACTAATTTTAAAACATACTAGCAATTTAATTAAGTTTTCCCACAAACCAGAAAGTAGAAGGTCCTAGATGAGACAGGCTCTAGAAAAAATAAAGGAGCTATGTTTCTATGCACATCTAAATTGTGCTATGAGTTCAATGCTGAACCCTGCCACACAAGCTACAAGATTTGCCCAGTTTCTCTCAGACTGCCTGTGGGGCTAATGTACTGTGGTTAGAGAAAGAGCTGCTACCAGGCATGAGTCCAAACTATGCAGAACTGAAATAATTATTTGCAGAATAGTCACTTATTCTATTCAGAATTAAATTAAGAAGTTCCTTCTAAATGGAAAAGGCAGTGACTATTTTCTGAAGCCTAGATGTTTAACAGGTGTCAATTTTTTTTTTTAGGAGTTGAAAGTCAGAGACTTGACAATGCAAGGCACATCGTCAAAGAGACAACACTTTCTAGAAATATGGTTTCAGTGGGGTTTGTTTATGAGGAAAAAGAGATGGGAATAATCAAAGCTCTCATAATAAGTACATCTTTCCATAAATGTAGACCTCAACTTATTTTAGTTTGTTAGTTTTAAAAGATCACAAATGAATTTAAGAAGTAAATAAGAAAAATGCTCTCAAATATCAACCCTGGTTTGTTTTGAAGACAGTTAAAAATAATAATGAATATGAGTCAGCAATGTAAGTGTGATTTTCATGAAATCTCCTCATAGTATAAAAGTTCAAATACTAAGATAAAATGAGATGAATGGACCTGTTTTTAAGAAAAATATAAAAACTGTACTATAAAACAATGATTTTCTATAGCTAAAAGATTCTTCTTCCAAAGAGAAAGAGGAAAAAAAAAGTCAGTTCATTGAAACCATTTAAGAATATTTATTTCCATTTATGTTGTTTTCAAAGTTGTATAAAATAGATCTCTGTCCAAATAATTGAAAGTTAGCTTGCTGACAAAAATACATCTCAGAAAGAAAACAGTGGCATTGTCATTAGTCCTTTCCTGTTTCTGCCTAGTAAAAAATAAAAATAAAAAACGTCTGTCTCCATTGTTCTTCTAACATCTTTTTATAATCAGCTTTAATGTTTTCATGTGATATTATGTTACATCTTCTTAAATGAAATAATATATCTATCTTTTATTCTGCAAATCAATCAGGTGTAACCTGTGGTTTATGCTTTCAAACTAAAGTTTTCCTTCCTAGAGCATGATTTGTTGTGAAGTCAGTCACTTGAAAGGGCTTCCAGCTTAATTTTTAAGACTCCCTCTCACCCAGCAAAACTTTCCATACTTGTTAAATCTTATAACCTCCGGTAACCCTTAATACTTAGAGGTGAGGAGGTGACTGATCACTCGCACTTTCCCAGAAGAGTTCCCTGTTCCTTCTTGCCTGTAATAATGTTTTAATATTTAGCTTAATCTTCTTGCTCACAAATTACAAGCCTATAACCATTACCTAAGGAGTGACACTAGGAAACAAGGGTGTATTATTACTGCACCACTGCCCCTTAATATTTCCAATTTACTCCTTTCATGCTGGGGCTTTCCAAGAGACCTCATTTATTCTTAAATTCTAGGAACACAGGAGCTAAGAAAAGCTCTGTTGTGTGGCAGACAGCTCCAGATCTGGTGTTCATAGGGAAGGGGAAATCAAATGGGGCCATCCATTAACGGGTCAGTCCGGAGTCATTATGAAACCCCTGGCTTTTCAAATGACCGATGGGCCTCTTGTCCTTTCTTGGGCCCGGGCCTCTCAGACTGCAGGCTGTTTGCATTCAGTCAACACTTCAATTTTATAGGCCTGTGGAGCCAAAGATTACAAGACTTTTGAACTCCAGGCTGCCTTCTGTCTGGCTACACCCCCTGTTTCTGGAGCCCAAATCTTTTTTAACAACTCTACAAAAACAAGCAATTAGGATAAGGTCTGTTAATCCTCTCCTTTCGACCTCAAGGTAATTACGTATTCAGAACCAACCAGTGGGGAAGCAGAAAGAGCACTACCAATGCCTGCAGCTATTTAGAGAGGGAGCCAAATGTGCTTCAAGGGAATGACCAGGACTGATACACGTCCCTTAAAAAGGTTCTACTATTGTTTCATGGGAAGCTAGGTACAGTGCTAGGCTAGATTTTTAAGGAAACAAAGAAATGTAAAAATTAAAAATGAAAAGAAAAAGTGAAGGAGACTTTTTAAAAGGCTCAAAATTTACTGGAGCATTCATTGATCTGGTAACTGTCTTCCTCGACTGGGTAATGGCACATCTGGGTTCTCCATTTACAATAGCACATACCTCTTTTTTTTTCTCTTAACTCACACTTAACTAAAGTTCATTAACAGCTATGAAATTTTGTCTAGGTAATTTATATTAAATTAAGAACACAGTCTTTTTAGTTACTCAAAATAAATGATAAATAGTACAGGAAACATGTATAATGTTCCCTTACTTTTAAAATTGTATTTTATGTTGAATCTAAATTAGTAATATATGTGACATTAGTAATTAATAAAAATCATAATTAATAATTAGTAATATACAATCAGCAATGGGTCATCGGAGAAAGAAAAGAAATTTTTTTATTCTTGTCAACAAATATTTATCTATAAAATATGTCAGTGGTCATCTCTATACTAATCTGGCATCTTTTTAAACAAGTCTGTAGTTTTTCTATAAAGATTTTACATGGATATGCCAACCATAGACTTCTTGGACCATAAGCATCATAAATTGTAGTAGGGCTACCACTCTCACCAAGAAAACAGGGAGATCCCAATTTACTAATGGATTGTGTTTCAAAACCTCATTTTTTAAGCATTTGGAATGCAGAATGCAATTTCCCATAGAAACATTGCTCTGACTATTCTATCCAGTGAGTCTGCCTAATAGCTCTTCATTCACACTCCATGATGTCCTAACTGACTTGGCTTATGTAGTTCCCTCCTCCTGGAATATCCTCTACTCCTCCTTTTCCCACATCCAAGGCCAACTTATCACCTTTACAACTAACTCGAATGCTAATCCACCAAGACTCCCAACAGATAAAACTATCACTGGATCCACAGAACTCCAAAGTGTTCTTTAAGTTCCTTCTGTCATGGACATTTTAGTTATTTCCCTCTAATATTACCCTACCCCCTCTAACCCATGGTAACAACCACAAGGTTTCAGTGAGGTTGAGCTGGTCCCTATTGCCTGGAGTAAGGTTGATGCCAATGAAGATAATCCCATCTCTTTTGATTTATTCATTGATCCAGGTAATCCAAGCCTAAACCAATAGGCATTTGGTAGTTTCATGGCCCACATAGACTGGCTCAGGGGAGGTCAAATCTGCACAGATCTTAGGATGTATGACCAATGGTTGTGGAAGGGGATTTCTCTTCTCAGATTTAAAAGTTAGAGATTATGTACCTCACACTGTTGAGGGCAGACATTTTGTTCCCATGAAGAAAGCCATCTTGAGGATGATGTTGACCCCAGAGGAGGACAGTCCTGAGGGGTTCATAGAGGAATGAAGCCAGAGCCCTGACAGAGCAAGTTCCCTAAGCCTGACCTACCTCTGAACTTTCCAGTTACATAAGGCAATCATTCTCTTTTATCATTCAAGCCACTTTGGGCTGGGTTTTGTTTCCTCCAATGAAAGCATTCTACTGATACAGTCTTTATCTCTTTCTACTTCATATAATACTTTTATGGAACAGTTTTATATTTCCTATTGTACTGATTAGGTTTCTGAGAGCAGTATCATATCTAGCTTGTCATTGTATCTGCCCAAGATGTCTAGCATATACATACCTATACGTATATATAAGGTCTCATTAAATTGAACCAGCTAACTCAATATTTCTTTAGTGAATGCCAGGTACATGGCATATTAAAACATTTTATGGGGGAAGACATTTCTATATTTAAATAAGATCAACAAGCACTAGATTTTAAAAAGAGACAGTCATTTCCTTACTACAGTATTTCTTAAAGTCTTCAGTATACTGTACTAATGTGCATTGTGACAAAAAGTGGGATTGAATATATAATATTTCTGAAACTTATCTGACTCCTTATCTCTTTCACATTGATCATCCTGAAGAACGAATGTTACAAAGAACATATTTGGAAAAATATTACTATATGTCATAATGAACCTCAACTATGCTAAAAGCTCCAACTTGACGGGCTTTGAGGAATAAGAAGGAAGATAAGAAGGAAGTTTTCCCTTCAATTCCTGGTCTCCCAAAGAGCTTGCCCGAAAAGTGGTAGAATGAAAGTGTCCTGACCTACAATAAAAATTCCCTTCCTCCCCAAAAAATTGAGATGTCCAGAGGAAAACAATCTGACTAAATTGTATCACATTATGTGTAAAAAGCCAATTCTGTGTCTCCAATTCCTACAGATATTATACTTTTTAATATTTCTATTAACACTACCTCCTCAAAAATATCCCTAGATAGAAGAGAATAGATGTCAATATTACTAATGGAAGTGTAGGGCAAACGTTTTTTAACAAAAAGTGATCATATTTGAATGAGATCATTATATGTCAGATCTTTGTTATAGAAAATAAAGAACATTGAGACTGTCAGAATCATTATCACCATCATTAGTTTTAATAATAGTAATTTTTATGCTATTCTCATCTGGTAAACTTTGTTTTCATAATTTCTCTATCATAATTAGTAATATTTCCCTAAGGAGTACTCTGTCCTGAATAGTCTTCTAAGGTTGCTCTATTCCTATTGGTTTTTGTTGCAAAACAAATCACTCCAAAACCGAATGGCATAAGCTTTTCACGACCCAGGAGGCTTCAGATCCATCAATTTCAGCATGTTTCTGTAGTCCTTCTAATCCTTATGACCCCTGTTCCACAAGCCTGGCCCTCCTCTGCCCCAGGAGCTGCCTCAGTCCTGAGCCACATGTGATGTGCTCAGACATGCCCTGCTTACTGTTGGCTTTGATTCTGAAAGCCTACAGCTGCCAGAGACAGCTCTGTCTCAATAGACGTGGGAGCAATAGTGAGAAACTTAGAAAATCTGGCCAAAATGAGCATTTCCTTATTAGATCTCCATCTACTGTCAACAGCACAATAGCAGAGAGTATTTCTTGGTGGATTTTTATGCACCAACATCTGTTGAAAGTATAGTGGAATTTTTTTTCTCAAGACATTGATGTGATTAGACCTAATATTGTAAACCACCTACTAACCCAGGAAGTAAAAGAGTATAAAGGAATTTTCATGGGGTCGCTTGAAGAAAACTTATATCCCAAGAGGAAAAGGTAAAAAGATTCAGCAGATTGCATCTTTATTCTTAGTTATCTCTTACATGAGCACTATTAATTTAGTTTATAAACTTGACCTTTATCATTTAGGAATGTGTTGCAGGTGCCATTTGAATTTTTGATAGTATTTTTAGCTTTTGATCCCCTCTGCAGTGAGACGGAAGTGAAACAGCTTGCTTAGAGCTGTTCTATAAATCCGTGGTACCAGCATATCATCTTGATTTACCTGTCATTGATTAAATTTCTTTGCCAGTGAGGACTTTTGCTTTATAACAACAGTTTCAGGAGTTTTATGTCAGGCAACAATATCAATATCACCATTTTGTAAAGCAAAATTTATGAAAACTGCCTTAGATTGCTAGCTAGTCATTCAAATTCTCTTAAGCATGCAAAAATAGACTTTTTAAAAATTGCTGTAGATGTAAGATTTGAATGGGATAGTAAACATGGTATTTTAAACAAACATGCCAAAAAGTAGATATTAAGTGGCATACAGCACCAATGATTTATTATTTCTCTTAGTTCTGGTCTGAGTCAAGTTGACACAAACCAAAGGTCTAAGGTGGTCTCACTCACATGCCTGAGACCTCAGCCAGAAACGCTGAGATGGTTGGTCTCTCTCTACATGGTTTCTTATTCCCTAATAAGTCAGTTCAGGTTGCTTCAAAAGGTGGTCTCCAGGTTCCCAGCAGTAAGGGAGCAAACCTGAATGTGCAAGTACTTCTCAAATATCTTCTGTGTCATGTTTGCTAATGTCTCATGGGGCAAAACATAAGCCACATAGTCAAATCCAAATACAAGGAGTAGAGAAATAAACTCCTCTGTTTAGTGAAGTGGCAAGTCACGTGGCAAAGGGGCATTTGTATAGGGATGGAAGGAATGGTCATAGCCTTCTTTGCAAAACGTCTACTTAGCTACTGCTCTGGCCACAGTAAAAACTGAGATGAGTATTCCCAGCTGAGCTCAGCACAGATTGCTGACTCACACAATTGTGAGCAAATTAATGATGGCCATTTAGGCCACTAACTTTTGGGGCCATTTTTTCTACTGCCAAAGCTAACTGAAATAGTTTCTGAACCCATGTGGTAAGTAAAAGTTCCAAAATTTTCTCAGTTCCGTTTTTAAAACTCATCTTTTTTTTTTTTAATGTTGAAGAATTTTAAATTAGAGACATCATGTGACTTTCCCCACAATTTCCAACAGGCAGGATGGAAAACAAAGGGTGGTTCCCACATGGAAACCAAGTATAAATTAGAAACTCTACTTGAAAATTGGGGCATGCCTCTCTTGCCCCCATCCACACCCTACTCACCTATGAAGAGAAGGAAGAGAGCTTTTATGGAACAATCACAAAAACAAAACACAAGTCTGGCTTAGAAATTTTGTAGGAGAAACTATGCCATGACAGACAGCAGCACCGGATACTGGACTTCCCGGCCTCCAGAATTGTGAGCCAATGAATTTTCATTCCTTGTAAATTACTAATTATCAGGTATTCTGTTATAGCAGCACAAAACAAACTAAGACACGTCTTTATCCTTAATATGACATAGTAGTGCCAAACCATAAGCTATTCATTTTCTTATAAAAGTGCTCAGAATTCATAGGACAGGTTGCAGGGCAAAGAAAATTCAGGGAAACAAGAGAAGTTGGCAACTCTGTTCCTAGTTTGAATTTTCAAAGAAAACATTTCCACTTTCCCTGCTTACCATTACTTAAACTGCATTTCCAAACTAGTTCTTCATCAGAATGTAGCAGAATAAGTGCCAATACGGATTCTAGCACACCTGGGTTCTAGTTTTGTTATTAACTAGCTGCTTGACCTCAAACAAGTCCTTTGATCCCTCTGGGTCTGTAACTTTGACTAATGAACTGAAAGGGTCAGACTAGGTGACCTTTCTAAATGTTGGTCTTCTAGAAATTAAATGAAATAGGTGTCCCAACTTTGTACCAAGTACTCTCGGAAAGCTAGTCAGTGTAGAATTGTGGCCAAAAGTGTGAACTTTGTTATCAAAAAGAATCATTTTCAGGTCCAGCTCAGAATTAACTAGCTGTAATATCTTGGGCAAGTATCTTACATTCTCAAAGTCTCAGTTTTCTCATCTGTAAAATGAGAACAACAACTGCATTAGGATATATGAATTATGAGGTAACGCATAACATATGTTCAGCATACGCCTGACACATTAGCAAGTGCTCGAGAAATATGTCTTATTGTTGACAAGAACCTAAACCATGTCTGTTAATCCTGTCCATGCTGTCATAAAGTACATAAGTCAGGTCACATGTTCAACAAAGAGATCCTAAGGTTACTCCCCTCACATTTGCTTGGACCCCAACTCTGCTTAAAAGCGAAACTTAAACATCCAAACTCAACAGAACATTCTAGATTCACTGTTCTCCCTGCCCAAGCTGTTTCATTTCCCTTTTTTAAAACTCCTAATTTCAAGCCCAAGGAAGAAAAAGTTTCAAGACCTGGGCTTAAAAGAGATAGAGGGAGAAAAAAAAAAAAAAAGACATATAGATGGACTGCTTTCTTCTCCAATTTGTAAAGGAAGTCCTAGCCCCAGCTCCCAAAGTAAAAAATGTCTTCCAGGCATCTGATTGAAACAGGATACTTGGTTTAACCAGTAATTCTGGTCTGTCTGTCTTTTTCCCTAATGTGCAAGGTATCAAAGAAGCAAATGATGCCTAAAACATCAAGATATATTTATTCTCCTCCTTAAAACAACTGTATCCATTCACAAAATGAGAAGTAACTGAGAGCATATTTAGGCAGAAAGACTCGGCCTCTCAATCTTTCAGGGTCCCCGTTACATTGCTAAAGATAATAACAAAACAACAATAATAATAAAGGGGTTAAGGGATAAGGGAAACGCTCATCACCCTAAGCCAGTAGACCCAAGAAAGAATGTATAAAGAGGCAGGGCTAAGGCAGGAGAACAAATGAATGCCCACATAGCAAATAAATAAATAATTCAAAGTTAAAGAAAGAAGTGAACAAAAGGCTAAATAAAATATCTTCTATTCTCCTGCTCCAATAACCATATCTTCTTAATAACAAGAAAGATCAAGTTCAAATTCAGCCTCCTTGGACACCCCAGAATTCCACACTGGAACATGGTGACATGGGGAGACCACTCCCTGATCCATGCCCCCTGCCTCCCCACTTCCGTATCTCCCAGGTCCATCCCACACCACAAGCAACCTCAAGGGCACATCTGGGGGTATTTCAGCCAGCCCTTGGCCATCCTACAGGCTAGAAGTGCTCAAAAGTGGGACAAACGCAGGGAAGGAACCCACTTGGTATCTAGAATCGAGCCTTGGGAGTTACAGTGTCCTCAGTATCTGGAACATGGTCTCAAAAGAGGGATTGGGCTTCAGATGGGTTTGTCCCCTTAACCTCTCAGGCTCTTTTCCCCTTACAGCCCCAAGGAAAGTCAGGCCGGGACCCCTCGAGGACAGGGCCCAGGGCAGGGGCACCTCCTCCTTTGGTCTTAGGGCAAGACAGAATAGACCACAGCCTTTTCCCCAGAATCATCCCAGATCTTTGTCCCAGGGGACTGTGAGATCCCTCTGCATCCCTTCACACTCAGACAGATGGCCCATAGAAGTTCTCTGTGCTGTAACTACTTTTAGGTGACAACTGTCCTCCCACAACCTTAGCCATAAATCACTAACAAATGTCAGACAACTAACTTCTTTCTAATGTCTCATTCCTGACATTATTCTACAATCTGAAACCAAAGCCCAACTTTCTCATTTTCTCCAAAGTCAGAGAGCTTATCTTTTTTTGTTTGACATTTTATCCTGCCCCTGGGTGCTTACTCTTTCATTTTCCCCCCAATAAAAAAAAAAGATGATGATAATGATAGATTGAGAGAGAGAGAGAGAGAGAGAGAGCGCGCGCGAGAGATAGACAGATACCGTATGCACACAATGACCATACTAAACTCATTACTCCTCCTTCTTCCCATAAAAAATCAGTTACTAACTCCCAGTTTCCCTTCTTGATTAATAAATACTCATACCCAACTTTGCATCTTTATTCCTGGGCCCTAGTTATTTCCAGATTTTATAAATATTCCCTTTTCTTTGATACTATCCCTGCCACTAGCTCTAAGACTAAAGTCAACTCAACCAAAACCACCAATGTGACCATTATCAGCCATTGCCTCTCCCTCATCCACTCCTCACCTGCTTTCTCTCTTTCACTTAGAATTACATTATACGTGTCTCTCTTTTGTCTATTTCTCTCATACTTCTCTGTACTTTCTGATATAACTCTCCTCTGTTCTAAGCAGTACCATCTTCTCAACCAGAATTTGTTAAGAGCCTTCTTCCATATAGGCAGTGTAAATTGTCCCAGGCCAAGGCACAGGGACTTGCCTCAGGCCCCAGCATTATTTCTCTCTTGCAATCATCCTTTCATTATCTCCTACCCCAAGGCAAGGTTAGTTCTAGAAAGAGCGGGGTGAGCAACAGGGCAAGCTTCCTGGGCATGCAGCCTGTGCTTCATGCACCATGAGCTTAGTGTACTGTTCTGATGTCACTGTCCTAAAGTTCTTAATAATTCTGTCTTTGAGCCTTTGTTTTTTAAGCAAAAACCAATGGGATAATGTGGCATGTAAATGAGCAAAGGAGAGACCCACACTACGCGTGTCCCTCATTTATTACCATTCCATTCACACAGAGCATTCGCAATCCCCCATAAGCCCAGAAATCTAATGGATCTACAGTGTTTGGGAGATCAAGACAGAAAGTGAATACAAGGCAAGCATATTACATTTATGACTGAGTGAGTGGGGGTGCTGACTACACTCTACATTCTAACCAGAACTTGCTTCTAATGTAGGAAGAAAGCGATGGCATCTTAAGGGGCCCAAACAACCAAGGAAACTTATCATATCCTTTGTTACTCCTAGTACTTTGCAGTTATTAGCCAACCACTTTTCCTGAAAATTATGACACAGAAAAAAAGGAAAGATGGGACAACCAATAGTTCCTTTCCTTTCAGTTCTTCCTTACTCATCAGTAAGCACAAGGTAATGTTGGTAGAATGTTGCATAGTAAGAAATGAAAACAATTGAATCAATTTTGCATAGCATTTCTTCCACTCTGGTAACAATTACATACGCATGTATGAACTACAAAACACGGAATGTA
The DNA here is from genome assembly GCF_037993035.2 of Macaca fascicularis. Classification (NCBI taxonomy): domain Eukaryota; kingdom Metazoa; phylum Chordata; class Mammalia; order Primates; family Cercopithecidae; genus Macaca; species Macaca fascicularis. Next base: position 96,291,700 of record NC_088385.1, read on the forward strand.
TAATCTAATCAATTCTGCATACAAGTACAAGGTTCCTATAGTTGCATTTAAAACGGGCATTGCACAATATAAAGATGAATGGTAAAATTCATGCTAATAATTTTAAATGTGAATGCTTCTTTACTTAGAATTATATCAAATAGCACATTTAAAACACCATTACAAGTCGAGAGCCAGCTGCAGAAGGATGGGAAAAGCCTTATATTTTAGGACCTCCAACTGTACCCTTTTTTTCCCTGCAATTTGAACAAGAGGCCCCACATTTTCTTTTTGCACTGGGCCATGTGAGGTATGTAGCCATTCCTGGTGAACAATGAAAAGAGATTGAGTGGGATCGAGACTGGGATAGAAGGGGTCAGAGCTGGGCCACAACCCAGCAGGGTGCAGACATTTGTCTAAATGCCCTTTCAGACACCAACACCCCACACTGAAACCCCTCAAGTGGTATTCTGTCTCACTCAGAATTAACACCAAAATTCTCACTGTGACTCTATCCCACCAACACTCCCCTGCCAATCTCTCTGATCTCCTCTCCCACCTCTCACCTCTTTCCTCAGCTCCAGCCAGGCTATCTTAACTGCATTTCTTCTAACATGACAAGTATTCTCCCACCCCAGGGCCTTTGCACATGCCAGTGCCCATCCCTAGAACTGCTTTGCCCACAAATATCTGGAGCACTTCCTTCCTCAATTCCTCAGGTATCTCATCAAATGATGCTGTTACGAAGAGGTGTTTCTTGATCACCTTATATAAACTAGCAATACTTTACTCATCTTTCTTTATTTCTGCCTCAACACTTTTCACCACCAAACCTATCATGTATTATTTGCTTCTATCTTTATTTTGGTCACTTCCACTGGAACGTAAGCTTCAACAGGGTGGGGGCTTTCTCTGTTTTATTCACTGCTATATACTCAAACTATGACAGTGTAAATATTTGTTGAATGAATGAAGCTATACACTTCCTAAAGTATGAAGTCATTTAGATTGAGATAAGAAAAGCTTATATAAAATGGAGGCATAAAGCTGGAGGAGCTTTCCTATTACAAAATAATCTCTAACTTGGATCCACAAATGTTGCCTGATGTCCCAAGTCAGGAAGCATTCTGTTTAAGGAAATGCATCCAAACAGGGCGCCAAAAAACCTGGGGCTGGGAGGGAGGAAGTGGCCCCTGCTTTTAATGAGCTGTGCAATCATAAGCAATAACTAGAACTGACTAAAAGCTCAGGTTCCCCAGCTATAAAATGAACATTATTTAATAATACCTGTCCTCCTTATCTCACAAGTTTCTATGTGTGATAAATGAGATAGTAAACATAAACATTTTGCAAGGCTGAAATGATAAAGAAATGCTAGGGAATCCTATTTGCCCTGCTAATTAAGGAACCGGTGGGTGGCAGGGAGGGGGAGGCCTGGTGGAGGGGAAAACAGGGCTGTTGGACCATTTAGCTGAGAATGATATTTCCAGAGAATGGAATGAAAGAAGCAATGCAGAACAGCAGATGCGGGTTCCTGTTGATCTTTCACAGGATGACCCCCATACATCTCCCATTTGACACGAATGTCACCGAGCCCAATTAGAATTAGCCTTTCACATAACATTCAAATTCCTGGACTTCCGAGGACAGCCATATAAGGGAGGAACAGCCACAGCAGATAAGAGGAGAGGAATGGAGAGGCAAAAGGTTACAGAAAAAAAAAACGGAGATTTTGACATTCCCCCACACAAAGGACAAGATGTCTCAACAAATCCTAGAATTTTGGAGAAGATTTAACTAAATAATATTTATCCAAGTGGTAGACCCTTCTTCTTCCCAGCATTTCTCTGTGTGGAGGGTATTTATTGTTATTATTATTTGTTTTTATTTCCAGAGTATATTTTTATGTGTTTGGTTTTTATTTGTTTTGTCTTCTATTCATTGAATTTTTCATTTCCTTTTGCTGCACTGCCTATGCAAGCTGATATATACCCAGCACCAGAGCTACTCTGTGCCCCCCAACTTGTCAGCCTAGACACAGAGCAGAACTCTTCATGTCAGGGTGTTCAGTTCCACTAGAATATATTTTTAAAATTCATTTTCATGCTAATGATGCCCTACAAAGATGGTGAAGTGTAGAAAATCAAGTTGCACGTGATTTTAAATCATGAAACCAAAGCATTTTTAAGGTTCCCTAGGATGCTTTAAATGAGCCTTTTTGGTAATTTCAGGGCTCCAGATCATTTAAGCAGAACATTTTTTAAATAAAAATAAAAATGCTTTGACGTGTACGGAAGAAGGGAGGTAGAAGAGACTGTGAAAAGTGGGCAGCCTGACAGCTCTCCTGACAAGGGAACCCCTGCACTCTATTTTTAAACCGACCTGTGTAATTTAGGAGAGAAGTCACCATGTCTCCTGATAAAGGTTTTGGGGGCGGCTGGTGGATAAGTTAGCAGTGCTGGAAATGGCAGTGCCACCCACACTGAGAAGGCAGAGCTGCAAGATTCTGCCTTTTAGTAGAACTGGAAACACCACACACACACACACATACACACACACACACACACACCAAAAAGTGTGCATTTCCTGAGTAAAATGGAAGCAGCCTCTAAAAGAGAAAATGCAGAGGCCCCCCAGATCTTCTGAAATTGGTGTGAATGCCACCTTATTGGTGTCAGTAACAAAGAAGAGAGGTTAGTGATGCAAAGCTTAATGGAGTGGCATGGAAACATATAAGTTGTAAGCATAAATAAATACGGTTGTTTAATGTCATTCCATTGAGAGAGATGGCACAAACCTGATAGTCTCAACAATGCCTCCAGTACTCCAATAACTGGTCCTTAGAGGGATGGTGAAGATGGAGATACATCTCCACAAAGAGGACACAAAATAATTTGACACGGGGTTGTATAGTCTGAGTTATTTAACCTCTCTGAGCTATAGTTTTCCTTGTGTTTAAAATGGCCTGTAGCATTGTGCCTTGCAGGGTTACTGTTAGAGTTAAATAACAGCACAGAGTAAGCAACACTTAACGAAAACACAGGGAAAAAACTCACGCCCTGAGCATCTGCCAGACCTTGAATTAGTTGGAAGGGCTCTCAGTATGAGGAATCAGAAGGGGTTTTCTTGGGGGCACCACATTATTCTTCTTTGGCAATCAAATAAATGACCCAGCTGCCTCCTCCAGCTTCTGGTTAGACCAATGCCTGGTGCTGAATTAAGATCTGACAAAGACCAGTCAGTACCTCCCCCTCAACACCCACCGTACTCCCTCTCTCTCTCTCTGTCTCTCTCTCTCCCAGGCCACAGCCAAAAGCACACTCTGTGCCAGTGCCCAGCCTTGGGCAACCGACCCCGACATGGGCCCCGAAAGGCAATTGTTTGACTGAATGGAGCCTCTTATTAAAAATTAATTTCTGTCAAACCCAATTGCATATGAACACAGCCTCATTGTGATCACTACCGTGATTTCTGGAAACAAACATAAGCCCTACTGTTGCCAAAAGCAAGGGGCAGTTTAGGACAGTTCTGAGTCTTGATCTATGAATGCAGCCAGCAGATTCCCTGAGGCTTACAAAGGCACTTGTCCCCTGGAGGACAGAGACCAGCTCCATTCTCCTCTACTGCCCCTCCATGCCCCACACCCACTCCCTGGGGCATAGTCATAGAGACCAGAGAGCATGCTCCTTAGTGCAGACAGGCACACACAAAATACAGGTTCTGCCACTTCTAAGGGAGTGTGCTGCCCTTTAAGAGCTTAGCGTTTCTCCTCTGTAAGGATAAAATAATGATTAACACCACTACCTAACCCTCAGGGTCGATGTGGGAGAAATGAGATAATATAAGTAAAAGCATCTGGAATAGAGAGAGCAGGTGCTCAATACACAGCAATCCTATTCCCACAACATCCTGCCCTGGGTATCCCTGTGTGGGACATTGTCTTCTACAATGTTTCTTCTACATTTAGAGCACTCAGTGGGGATGGGAGTCATTTTCTTGATAGCAATGGGTTGAAGTAAACAGAGACCTGAAGTTAAAATATTCTAGATCCAATTTATATATCTCTAATAAACTTTGATTTTTCTCTTCTACATGAATTGTCTCTTCTATTTCCATGTCATGAGATCAAGGAGAATCAAGAGTTAGAGTTGGAAAGCTCATCGTGTCCTCCTCTTCTCCCTACTTTGCATATTTTCAACATTTTTGCCATTAAAAACTTGGACCTGACATTGCATGATCTTCTAATGTGGTACAGAGATTGCTAACTTTTAAAACGAGTGCTGCCCTACTGACTAAGAAAGAATAAAAATAGTAGCCATGTCCAGTAACATGCGAGTAGCAAGTTTGAAAGAGGGCAATCAAGCAATAGGGATTGGTGTAAAATGTGAGAGGCTGTTGACGAGTCATTCCACTTTCAGGAATTATTGAAAGGAAATAGTTAATGGAGCATAAACCAATAATTTGCATGATACTATTGCTGATCATAGTAAACGATTGCAAAGAAGCTAAATATTCTAAAATAGGAAGTTGAGTATATAAATTATTAGACATTCATACAATAGAAAACGATGTAATAAAGTTGTTTTTAAAGATGAGGTAAATGAGTTAAATGGAAAGATATTCCATAAATTGTTAAAGTTTGTGGGGAAAAAAAACTTGTTGCAGAAAAACATATGAATATAAACTTGCTTATGTAAAAATATAAAAATATATGTTCCTATATATTTATGTATGCATTTTTTAAATCCAAAATATGCCTTGTCAAACTTTTGAGTGGTTATTTCTAGAAGGAGGATTATAAGGGAGCTTTTTTTTTTTTTAGACGGAGTCTTGCTCTGTCGTCAGGCAGTGCAGTGGCGCAACCTCAGCTCACTGCAATCTCCGCCTCCTAGGTTCAAGTGATTCTTCTGCTCCAGCCTCCCAAGTAGCTGGAATTACAGCCGCGCGCCACCACACCCAGCTAATGTTTGTACTTTTAGTAGAGACAAGGTTTCACCATGTCGGCCAGGATGGTCTCAATCTCCTGACCTTGTAATCCACGCGCCTTGGGCTCCCAAAGTGCTGGGATAACAGGCGTGATATAAGAGTACTTTTAAAAAACATTTTATAAATGTAGGCATGGTATGAATTGTGTAACTTGAGCCTCTACACATTTATAATGACCCAAACAAATTTTTTTAAAGCATGTTACAAAGTTTAATCTTTCTCATGTATAAAATTTTTAAAAATTGAGAGTATATAATAATACAGTTTCAAAATATACAAAACAAAGCTTGCTGAAATTAAAGGGAAAGATAGACAATTCAACAATGGAAGTTATAGATTTTTTTTTTTTTTTTTTTTTTTTTTGAGACGGAGTCTCGCTCTGTTGCCCAGGCTGGAGTGCAGTGGCGAGATCTCCGCTCACTGCAATCTCTGCCTCCTGGGTTCACGCCATTCTCCTGTCTCAGCTTCCCGAGTAGCTGGAACTACAGGCTCCCGCCACCATGCCCGGCTAATTTTTTGTATTTTTAGTAGAGAGGGGGCTTCCACCGTGTTAGCCAGGATGGTCTCCATCTCCTGACCTCGTGATCCGCCCGCCTCGGCCTCCCTAAGTGCTGGGATTACAGGCTTGAGCCACCGCGCCCTGCCAAAAGTTACAGATTTAAACATCCCCTATTTGCAACTAATAGACCAACTATACAAAATGTCAGTAAAAATATGGAAGATCTAAACACTATCAACTAATTGCAACTAGTTGACATTTATAGAACAATATACCCAACAACTGCAGAATGCATATTCTTTTCAAGTGCCCATGATATGCTCACTAAGATAAACCATATGATAGGCCATAAAACAAGTCTCAGTTATTTAGAATTATTGAAATTATATAGAGTTTGCTTGTAGCTACCATGAAGGAAAATTGGAAATCAATAATTAAATGTCTAGAAAAATCCTAAATGTTTAGAAATCAAATAATACAATTCTTAATAATCCATAGGACCAAGAAGAAGTTACAAGGAAAATTAGAAAATACTTTTAGCTGAATAATAATGAAAATATAACTTTAAATTTTGTGGATGCGGCTAAAGCAGTGATTAAAGGGGAATTTAGAGCTTCGAATGTTTATCTAAAAAAAAGAAAAAGAAAAGAAAGATCTAAAATTAAGTATGTGAGCTTCCCACATTATAAGCTAGAAAAAGAGTAAAGTAAATCCAAAGTAGAAGGGAGGAAATATTCAAATAAGAGCAGAAACCAAAAAATGGTAAGCAAACAAACAAATGAAAGTTAAAATTAGCAGAAGAAAAGGGTTCAGAAGAGCTTTAAGATCTCTTTCTCCAGAAAGTTCTGCAATTCTAAGTGCATTTAGCATATCAGATTCCTACAGACTTTCTTCCTATCTCTGGGTGAGAAACAAATATTTATTTAGCAAGCATTTGTTTATTTGCTTGTTTCTTTTAGGCAAAACCCTATATAAGACATATACCATTCATACCCCCAGAAAATAAGCAAGTACAGTAGGCCATCCATATTCTGAAATTTCTCATCCATAGATTCAACCAATCTTGAATCAAATATATTCAGTAAAAAAAGATTTAAAATAGCCAGGAGCAGTAGTTCACGCCTGTAATCCCAGCACTTTGGGAGGCCAAGGTAGATGGATCGATGAGCCCAGGGGTTCCAGACCAGCCTGGGCAGCATGGCAAAATCTTGTCGCTACAAAAAATACAAAAATTAGCCTGGTGTGGTTGCATGTGTCTGTAGCCCCAGTTACTCAGGAGAGTGAGCTGGGAGGATGACCTGAGCCTGGGGAGGTAGAGGCTGTCTAGAAAGAAAGAAAGAAAGAAAGAAAGAAAGAAAGAAAGAAAGAAAGAAAGAAAGAAAGAAAGAAAGATTGATTAAAAATACACCATAACAACTATTTATATAGCATTTACATTGTATTAGGTATAATTAGTAATCTAGAGATAATTTAAAGTATATGGGAGGATGTGGATAGGTTATATGCAAATACTACTCCATCTTATATAAGGGACTTGAGCATCTCCAGCTTTTGAGGGACGTATCTGAGGGGGATCCTGCGACCAATCCCCCAAGTATACTGAGGGATGATTATATACATTACCTATCTAATGACATGCAATGACTGATTAAGAGTGTAGAAGCTGGGCGTGGTGGCTCACGCCTGTAATCCCAGCACTTTGGAGACCGAGGCGAGAGTATTGCTTGAGCCCTGGAGCTTGAGACCAGCTTGGACAACATGGTGAGACACTGCCTCTACAAAAAATACAAAAATTAGCCAGTCATGGTGGCACATATCTGTGGTCCCAGCTACTCAGGTGGCTGAGGTGGGAGGATCACTGGAACCTGGGAGGTCAAGGCTGCAGTGAGCTGAGATCATGTCACTGCACTCCAACCTGGGCAACAGAGTGAGACCCTGCCCTCCTCCCCCAAGGAAAAAAAAAAGAAAGCAAAAGAGTCTACCAAGTACAGGGCACTGAGCTTTCCATACGCATTTCATTAATATGCACAGTGCTTCTATTTGTTCATGCATTCTACAGATAATTATTGACTATTTGATATGTGCCAGGGACCATCTTAGGTGATGGGTCAATGTTAGTATTTATAAGCAAGGTATTACTGCTCCTATTTTATAGTTGAGAAAACTGAGTTTCAGAGAAGAAAAGTAACTAGCTCAGCATCACAGGGTATTGTTAAGCAAAAATGTCCAACCCATCTGAGAGCCTAGTTTTTAACAACTATGCTACATGAAAAGACACTAAGCCACAAAGATGAAAGGACAGAGTTGAGCCAACATCTATAATAGAATACGAGAAACTATACAATGGCAACAAAGACAAATTGCCATGGGACCATGTTAAATCAACTCCTAACCTTTTCAAATAATTCAGAAAGCTTCTGAGAAGAGGTGACTTTTGAGCTGAGATGTGAAGAAGAAAAATTTGCCAAGAATAGTGGCAAACACATCATCACATTTAAAGTATACAATAACCCTGAAAATATTAGCATTATGGTTCTATCACATAAGAGAAAACTGAGGTCAAGAGAGAGGAGGGGCCTTGCTCAGAATCAGACAGTTACTACAGTATATGCCAATATCTGTGCCAAGCATTTCACAGCCATTGGTCTCCTGATAATCCTGAGGTTTAGGCAGCACCACCACTAACATTGTTGCCTCTTGGTCTTGCCTAGGTCTTGGCAATAGCTTGTGCATTAGTGGTGAAGCTGGAATATATACCTAAATCAGCCTTACTCCCAGACCCAAAAAGTAGGTTCTGTGAAAGTTTTCTTGCATATGAATCCAAGTCCTGGGTTCTAAAGGGAAGAGTGACCTTAGGAAAGAAAGAGAGAAAATTAATTTATTTAGGCACATGTCAAGAAATCCGGTCTGACCAGGCACAGTGGCTCATGCCTGTAATCCCAACACTTGTAAGGCCGAGGCAGATGAATCACTGGAGCTCAGGAGCTCAAGACCAGCCTGGACAACACGGCGAAACCCCATTTCAACAAAAAATACAGCCAGGTATGGTGGCATGCACCTGTTGTCCTAACTACTTAGGGGGCTGAGGAAGGAGGATCAGTTGAGCCTGGGAAGTCAAGGCTGCAGTGAGCCGTGTTCACGCCACTGCCCTCCAGGCTAGGTGACAAATGGAAACCTTGAAAGGAAGGAAGGAATTCCTTCTTCCCACCAAAACAAATCTCCAGTGCACCTAAAATAAAATAATAAAACCCTAAAAATGCAGATTATCACTTCAAATTAAGGAACAGGCTTTGAAACATTTTTTTTTTTTAACCTCACTTCTCCCCACCCATCCCTATAGGTTAATTTACGCACATTTCTTAAGCCAAGTCAAAGAACTAGCTTAACTCTAGTTTCCCTTAGAAAGCGTGACTCCAGGCTGCCTCAGCTTCCTCTGTCCTTTTGTGACCTCCTGATGACCTGGGAGTTCCACCCACTTGTTAGGGCCTTTCCGAGCCTTGAATCTACACATCAATGGGATTTAGTTTCCCTTTTGCTTTAATGACTCCTCAGAACCTTACTCATGTAGCAATCCCACCCACTTCCTTTCTTGTTTCTCTGGTCCTTACAGGCTATAGCCCACCTCTCCTTCCCATGCAGGCAGGTTCTCAGGGACAATGGTGATTTATTTATTTACAGTTCTCCTTATATTTTGTTTGGTTAGCTTTTATTTATTTATTTTTCTCAGGTAGGGAAAAAAGCTAGGTTATGTCTTTGGGTGTCAGCTAGTAATCCTTCTACTTTTCTTCCCATGTAACCACCACCACCCCACTTTGTGTGTGTGTGTGTGTGTGTGTGTGTAATTACAGGTCTCACCTCACCAGTTAGATTTTAAATTGGTCTATCTTTAGGCTGAAGAAATCATCTTGAAAATTCAGAATCAATACAAGAATCATGCTACTAGATTAGTATCACAAAGACTCAACATCTAAAAATGAAATATTTAAATATATATATATATATATATGTTTTAAAAAGAAAGAAGAGGAACAGAAGAATTAGAAAATGTTTGACTCAACTAGCTCATGCATGCAGCTTTCCTATCTGTCCTCCAAAGAGTGAGGGAAAGACTTTGGTAAGAATAACTAGCATCAGCAAAACCCCACAATTCTGAAGCACAACCACACAAAATGCAAAGGGATATTTGGCATAAAGGAAGTAAACTTCACAGAAATTGCACATGGCCATGCAAAGAATTCTGCAAATTTAACATACCACAAAGAATGTATTGAACAAATTTTGTTATGAGTTTTCAAAAGCCTCTCACATCTCTCAATGGTCTCCAAAGTAAACACATCTCCCACACTGTAGCATCTATTACTATAGTTTTGAGTTTCTACTCTGAAACGATGCAGTCTTCTACTCAGCACGGCTCCTAAATATCTTTCCCAAATGATGGAGAAACAGAATTCAACTTCACTTCTTCCATTCCTCAAAGAACATGTCATGCAGGGCTGCACGTTAGTGGCCATCAACCAGGAAATATTTAGTAAACAGAATTTGTACTCCATTTATTGTGAGTTTACTTTTAGAAGCCACTTATCTCTTTTAGAAGAACTTCCCTTGCCAATCACCTTTTGGAAAAGGCCTGGAAGAGACACTCCCTGAGGACGTGCAGAATCCTAGGTCAACAGCATATGCAATGGAAATAAATAACTAAAGTATCTACATCTTAGGATGGTCCCTTTCCTTCCTAAGGCAATCAGTCTTTTCAAAGCAATCGAAACACATATGCAGGTGTACACACATAGACGTGGGTGTACACACACAGACACACACACACACACACTGTAATGTCTCCTCTAGTACATTCTTTGATATGTGACCATTATTTCTTCTCTAATAATTGTGATTAAAACACCCAAAATAAGGAATGTCTTTGGAGATGGAAAGGCCATTAAAATTCATATTGTTCAATGCTCTCATTTTGCAAATGATGACGCTGAGATCCAGTATGTTAAATTTATCCCAAAGAATTTATATACCCCTAGAAGTTTCAGATAAGATTAGAATTTCTCCTTTTGAGATCTCTTAGCGGAAAGATCAAAGGCTCTGAGGTCAGCCGAGCCCGGTTTCAAATCTCAGCGCTACTGTTTACCACTTGGTGATCCTAGATAATTAATCACTCTAAGGCTTCATTTTCCCATCTATAAAATGGAGATAATAAGAGCTGAAAGAATCCAGAATATAACACTGTGAAGAGTTTTCTTCTAAACACCCGTTATCTGCTTAAAAGCAGAACCTCCCAAAAGAATTCAACTGTTAAAAATCCCCTCCCAGGAATTTTGTAACCAGGCAAGATTGAAATCACCTAAACAGGCATTGTCACAAAATGATCCTATCTCCCATCTATTCTCCTACAGGCCTATTTATCTTTCCTACAAGTCATTTGTTTTCCTATAAGTAATCTTCTCCCTTTCTCCTTCACCTATTCCTTCACCTCTCTCCTTCACCCATTCTAAGCACCTCCTTGAGTCATACTTTTCAGTAAATTCCCAAGTACTTCTGTGAATAAAAATATATCTTTTCTCTGGCTAATCTATCTTTTGTGAGTTTAGTTTTCAAGCCTCCAAAAGCTAAAGGTAAGAGGGTAGACGAAAAAGTTTCCCTCCCCGCCAGAGTTAACATGTATTAATTACTTACAACGATCAAGGCGCTGTTCTAATCATACTGAGTGTATTAATTCAGTTACTTCTGACCATGTCTTTTTTGTTATTTTTCTTTTAGAGATAAGGAAACTAAGGCATAGAGAGGTTAACCAACTTGCTTAGCGTCAGACGGCTAGTAAGGGATGGAGCCAGAATTTGCACCTAGCAGTCAAGCTCCAGAGCCCTTGTGCTTAACCACTGTGTGAGAGTAACCTTACCTCACAAGAGGGTACTGAAGATGAGATGAGATCACGTGCACACAGCATCCAGCCTGGCACAAAGGAAGGGCTCCATAAATGTAGATGCCATTTTGACTATTAGAACACCATCTGTCAATCTACTGTTGATAAAACCAAGGTGTTTCCCATCTCTCATCAAGGGATTAGGGTAGCACAAAGACTCTAACCTGTAAGCAATGTAACTAATTTGTTTTATTTAGCCACAGCTTAATGGCCAGTGTGGAGGGTATTGGAGTTCCAGAAAACAGACAAGGACACGAGAGCCAAAGGATAAAAATCTGTCAGAGGTATCCAGCATCATTCAATGGAACTTAACCTTCTAGTAACTTAAAAGGTATGGTTTTGTCTGTTTTGTTTGTTTTACTGCAGAGCAGGAATATTTCTCTTGACCTTAATACAACTTAGATGAAGTATGGCACAAACCCCCTTGATTTTGATTCCAGCCTCATCAGCCATGTTGTGATTGCAAATTCAACTCTATTCTCACCCTGGGAAGAGAGTAGTCTGTACCATGAGCAATATACCATGAGAAGGGTATAAAGCAGATGTTAAGAAGTTGGGGTTTTGGCTGGGCACAGTGGCTCACGCCTGTAATCCCAGCACTTTGGGGGGCCAAGGTGGGTGGATCACCTGAGGTCAGGAGTTTGAGACCAGCCTGGCCAACATGGCGAAACTCCATCTCTACTAAAAAATATATAAAAATTAGCCAGGCGTGGTGGTGGGTGGCTGTAATCCCAGCTACTCGGGAGGCTGAGGCAGGAGATTTGCTTGAACCCAGGAGGCAGAGGTTACAGTGAGCCAAGATTACACCACTGCACTCCAGCCTGGGCAACAGAGCCAGACTCCGTCTAAAAAAAAAAAAAACAAAAACAAAAACTGCTGGGCTTTCAAGTCAAGTCAAACATCCCTGTGAGCAAATACCAGCTTCACCAAGTACCTGGGGAACCTTCAGCAAGTTACTTAATTTAAACTCTGAGTTTCTGTTTAGGCATCTAAAAGATGGAAATGTAATATCCCTACAAAACCTGCCTTGTAGGATAATTGAGCCGGCCTGATGGCAAACAGCACAATGTATTATTTTTTAAATTCATAAATTGCACCAGGCGTGGTGGCTCACATCTGTAATCCCAGCACTTTGTAATCCCAGGCCAAGGTGGGCAGATCACTTGAAGCCAGGAGTTCGAGACCAGCCTGGCCAACATGGCAGAACCCAGTCTCTACTAAAAATAGAAAAATTAGCCATGCATGGTGGTGCATGCCTGTGATTCCAGCTGAGGCGTGATAATCGATTAAACCCAAGAGGCAGTGGCTGCTGTGAGCTGAGATTGTACCACTGCACTCCAGCCTGGGTGACAGAGTGAGACTCTGTCTCAAAAAAACAAACAAACAAAAATAATTAATTGGCTTTATGATTTATCAGTCTCTTGCAAGACGCCTTCCATGACCTTTCCCTTCCACAAATGGATATAACAAAAGAAAAAAAATTCCCCTGCTTCCCTGAATTTTTGCAGTACTTTTATGAAAGCAGTTTATGTTACACATTACGTGACAGTCGAAGTGCTGAGCATTTTACATGCATTTTCTCATTTAATCCTGATAACAACAGTGTGAGGTAAACACCATTATTATTTCCACTTTTTGACAGATGGGAAGAGAAAAAAAATTATTAAGATTAAGCGCCTGCCCTAAGGTTACACAGGTAGCTAGTGATGAAGCTTGCTTATAGCTGAACCTGCAAGAGTCTAAATTGAGAGACTATGTTCTTTATGGTTACTTGTTACTCTATACCTTATAATGATTTATGTTCAAAACTGTTTTCAAGGCTAAAAGGTCAAGATTTGTGTCTAATGTATCTCTTCATGGCCCTCAGAACATTCCCTGAATATAATAGGTTGTCCATGTCTTGTTGAATTAATAAATGAATAGTGGCATCCATAATTCCATTCCCCAGAGCCTCATCAATTATAATTTATTTGCATTTTTCTAGGTGCTTTACATCAATTTTCTCATTCAATCCTCCCAGCTCCATCAGCTAAGTGTTATTATTATTCCCATTGCACAGGTGAAGAAACCGAGGCTCAGAGAGACTTGTCTGAAATTGAGGATCTACCCAGACTAGCCAAGGTCACATGGCTAACAAGTGACAGATCTGGGTTCACATCTGGGAAAACTGAACCCACTGAATGAGCTTGTAAACATCACTTCTCAGATAAAAATAGGATCAGAACAGAGATGGCCTCATCAAACCATGGGCATAATTTATGGTTCACTGAGCCAGCATCTCTCATTTTAAAAGTTTTAAACGTGAATTGCTTTTGTCAAAGTGTTAGAAGGGACTCAAAAATGTGAAACCTTGGATGGAGATCAGTGTCAATTCCAAAATTTCCTTATATGAAGGGTTTGGGAATAGCAATCTCATTGAAATTGGAGAAGGGGGATAAGGATTTTTGAAATTATCATAAAGCTATATTTTCATGTGAAGCTCACTGTTTTGTCAACAAGATTCTATTATTGTAGGCTTCTGATGGATATTATAAGGGCAGATTAAAGAAGTAATCACTATTCTGCTGGAGGATATATTAAAAATGTGTATTTCATCAATCTGTATGTAACCCAATTATGTCTATCATTTTTCAAAAGTGATTTAAACATCAATAAAGTGAAAATTCAAATCTATAGATGACACCAAGATTTTTTGACAATTCAAACATCATCGTGACAATAATAAACGTCTGGAAGGTCTCACAGAGATGTGTGAGTAGCCAGTAAATAGTCGTGCTCAGTGCAGTTGGTTGCACAGGAATAGCTGCAGGAAAAGAGAACCCACCTTGTGCTCAGAAGACCAAGGGCTCCGAGTGCAGACGTGATCCAGGAAAAGGATGATGGCATCATTGCCGACCATTCCCTAAAGGGGTTGGTCCAATGTATTGTGGCAGTCACAAAAGCAAGCATCATCAGGAAGGATGTCAAAAACAAAATAGAAAGCACAATCTTATAAGCGTTTGCACACACGCACACACATATACACAGAGAGACACCAGAATTCGTTGGCTCCAGAAATACTGAGTATAGTTCCAACCATCAAACCTCAAAAACGGCATAATGAAACTGGAACTTACTTAAAGGAGGTCCTTCAAATGATTAGGGTTTGAAAAGAAACCAAAGAGACTTTAAAACACTTCAGCCTAGAAAGACAAAGCATAAGAGTTGGTGGATCAGGTCGATAAAATCACAAAAGGTACTGATTAAGTGAACACAGATTCTGGCACCAAATCCCAGCAAAGCAGACCTAGAAGCCCTGGTAAAAAATTAAAACAAAGTGCTTTTAGGACTATTTATATTTTCAAGTGCTACTTTATAGAACAAGTAATAAACTAGAAAAAAAAAATCATAACTCTAAGAGAGTCTATAGTTGTGAGCCCGTGATAGTTATGGTGCAGTTATACCTACACTGTATGCTCAGCCTTTTGATGTCCACCTTTGGAAAGACATCTAGCAAGCTCCCTTTCATGCTGTTATTCTTTGAAGGCCCTAAGAGAGGAGATGCTAGATTAAATATTGGTTTACTACACATGGCAGATCTGGTAATTCCTATACAGGACAATCAGAAGAATCACCTGAAAACCGTTTATTAAAAAACGGATTCCCAGGCTTCATTTCCAATGATTCTGACTCAGTAAGTCTGGGGCTTAGCAACCCTAAGAGAAAATCCTTTCCATAGGTGAATCCAAGATATAATTTGATTGGCTGAAATGGAATCATGTCCCGCCCCTGAAGCAATCACTGAAACCAGAAAATGAGGCCTTTTTTTTGGCCTGGGCTGGGTTATGTACCCTTCCCTATGATGGGAATGGAATTTTCCCCAGAAAAGAAGGTAGATGACTAACATTCAGTGCCCCCTGCTTCCTGAGAAACAGAACCTCAGTTATACTGGTACAAAAGTAATAGCAGTTTTTGTAATGATTTTAATGGCAAAAAAACACAATTATTTTTGCACCAACCTAATATTAGGGGAAGCTTGTGCCCACCTAAAAGTCTGTATCCCCAGCCTGTCTAACTATGGCCATGTGGCTAATTCCAGCCATTAAGAACATGGAGTACAAGTCTACCGTAGGGTTTCCAGCAGGTATCTTTAAGAGAATTGACTCTGCAAGGAATCAACCTTTTTTCTTTTTCTCTTTCCTTCTTTTGGTGACAGAATGTGAATATGACTGGACAGGGACTCTCTATCTTGTGACCTTTAAGATCAAAGATAGAAGAAGCCTGAATCTCAAATGATCTCATACAATTGCCCTACCAGGCTGGAATTTCCCACTCCTCACTTTTACAGATGAGAATAAACCCTCATGAATTTTGATAATTTTCAGTTTTCATTCTTTGCTATAGACTTTTGAACCTAGTCCTCCCTGATACTGTAGAATTCCACAACTACAAGTAACTCAGAAGGGAGGATAGGGAGACAAAAAAAAAATACAGTTATTTCTGCACTTTGCAACTTCTCTTTAAATTTTATCTCTCATATCCCTAAGCATCCTGATTTTTTATCTCTGTTTCACATCTTGAAAAATATTGTTGCCATGTCTTGCAAGGAAGTTTGTCTTTTACTACTTTCAAAGCTGGGTGTAATTCATTACTCACATCTGTCGCCTCTTTTCCACATCTATGTGAAAAACTAGCCCCTCTTCAAAACTGAGTTCAAGATTTAATATAACCAAAAACACTTCTAGGCCAGCCCCATTTCAATCTAGATCATCAAAGTATCTATTCTTTCAACTCAATCTCTCCAATTCTGTTTCCACATTTGTAAAATAGATTCAATGAGTGGATTTCAAATATTTTTAGGCACCAGTCCCACATGAGTCTCCTAGAACTCCATGTAGGGTTACACAGGTTGGGCATGGCCATTTGTATCATTTTCTTTCTAACTGATACCCTGTAGAGTTGTGCAGTATACATCCTGCCTCCAAATGCAGCCTGGTCCTTCCCTGAGGAACAAAGTTTGAAAAGCATTGTACTGATATTTTTAATGCATATACTCAATAGAGGACTAGTATTTAGAGTATCCAAGCACCTCTGATATCAACACAAAAAATAGAACGAACACAACTGAAACTTGACAACAGATTTGAACAGGCTCTTCACAAAATAAAATATCTTATGGCCAATGAACAGAAGAAAAGGATCCAACCTCATTAGGAATCAGAATAATGGAAATTAGAATCACAATAAACTACCATTTCACATCTACTAGATTGGTAAAAACTAAAAAGTTTAAACAAAACAAGTGTTTATAAAAAATTTGGAAGAGTATGAAAAGTTAAATACCATTGGTGGGAATATAAATTGGAATACTCACTTCAAAAACAATGTTAATTGTCTGAAATTGAAGTTCTACACAAACTATGCTTATTCCACTCCTCTGTAAACCACTGGGAAATGTGTACACATGTGCATTAGAGTACATGCACCAAAGTGTTCTTAGCAGTATTGTTCATAATAGTCAAAATTAGAGGGAAAAACAGAATTCTACCAATGTAAGATTACTTACTCTAATGTAATACAATGGAACACTATATTTTGCATGAAAATAATGTACCATAGCTACACTCAATAACTCGGGTGACTCAATCTCAAATATAATGTTTTCTCTGACAAAATAAAAAAAATAATATTCTTTTATAAAAACTGTTTTATTTTATGGGTCAATCTAAAAATTTTGTTTGTTTGCTTGTTTGTTTGAGATGGAGTCTCGCTCTGTCACCAGGCTGGAGTGCAGTGGTGAGATCTGGGCTCACTGCAACCTCTGCCTCCCAGGTTCAAGTGATTCTCCTGCCTCAGCCTGCCGAGCAGCTGGGACTACAGGTGCCCGGCACCACACCTGGCTAATTTTTGTATTTTTAGTAGAGACGGGTTTTCACCATGTGGGCCAGAATGGTCTTGATCTCTTGACCTTGTGATCCGCCCCCCGTCAGCCTCCCAAAGTGCTGGGATTACGGGCGTGAGCCGCCGCACCCAGCCTCTAATGTTAACAATAGAGTAATTTTGATGGCATTCATTACTGTATTGTTAACATTAGAACCAGATGACAAAAATAGGATTAAAAGAACAATTACAGTAGTTGATGAAAACGTTAATGTTTTCAAGATTGGACCAAGAAACTAATATGGCTAAGCACTTTTATATCTATCTCAGTGGGTACTCACTATTACTCTCATGGTCCCACATTGAAACAACTTTCATGCAACCAAGAGGTGGCACATTGTACTTTCCAAGAACGACTGCAACTATATTTTCCATCTCTTGTGCTTTTTCAGAATTTTTCCTCTCCTCCATTAAAAGGTGGATTTTTACATCCTGTTGCCTAAAACTTTGCATGCAGCTGAAGTGACCTCTGAACAGGTCATAAAAATCAATATAGTTTCCACCAGGCTCTCTCTCTCTCTCTCTGGGTATTTCATCCATGGAACCCAGCCACTATACTATGTGGAAATTTAGGCCACATGAAGAACCAAAGTCCCTAGACCTGGCCCCTGGCAGAAGTCCCAGTGGGCAGCCAAAGCCAAAACCAACTCGCCAGCAAAGTGAATGAACTATCTTAGAAATGAATCCTCTGGCTAGTAGTTGAACTGTCCCTGAGAAAACTGCACTGATGAGAGGCCAGCCTCCCCTGCTGAGCCCTGACCAAATGCAGACTTAGGAACAAAATAAATGACTGTTGTTTGAAGCCACTAAGTTTTGGGGCGCTTTGTAATGTAGCAATAAATAAATGGAACATAAGATAAAAGGACATTCCTGCTACAATTTTTCAGAGAGCTAGGTACACCCTAAGAACCCCTGCCACTCCTTCCGCTCTTTCTTTCCTCCTTCTGTTCATATTTGCAATAGGAATTAAACTGGACCCAGTGAAAACTACTTAATGTGATAAATACTTAGATTTTCCCCCAAAATAGGAAACAGAATTCTTTAGAATTAGCAACCTTTTCCAGACTTGCTTCGTGCTTTCTCGGATGTCACTATCAAAAAGTGAATGATATTTCCTCACTTTTCCTTTGAGTGTCTGAGAGTTCATGTTTGAACGTATGGTGGTTTAACATGTTTTCATTACATCAGTGATAGATAATAGATATGCACACTTTCTCTAGTGGCGTTTTCCATGACGAAGTAAGAAAGTGAGTGGGTCAAATTGCATACATGTGAGCTGTTAATCCTTTCCTATGTAAAAAACTAAAATGTGGGGTCTAAAATGTTAGGGGAAGCAGATAGGGAAATACAAGAGCTTGCCCGATAGTTTCTTCAGAGCTCCTCTTTGATTTGGGCACTTTAGCGGTTCCATCTAGAAACAGGTCATTGCCTTCAGCCTCTGCGGGCTCCTGTGAGGTTTTTCGTTGCCTTTTATTTTTAACTTGTTTCATCGAACCAGTGCAATGCACACCAAGGCCTGGATAAATATTTGTGAGTTGTTTGAACTTTGTTCTGTGCCCTTCAATATTCTCAGGAAATCGATTTTGGACTTTAAAGAAGTTTGAAAATTCTTTCACCATAACTGGACTGATTCAGGGCCAATTGCTAAGTGAGCAATGAGAACACGGGAGGAACAAGGGTATTTGAAAGTCTTGCAGGATCTTTCCGAAAACGATTATGGCTGTGTGAGGAACTGCATATAAATTTACACCCAAAGTAATCCTTTTGAAGCAGCTGAAAGTCTGAAGACTGATTTTTTTAAGAGGACATTTCAAGGATAATTTCTTACCAGCTACCAATGATCTGCCCTGGCTGTGTCCTAAAAACCCCCATCTCCATTATTTGCTAATTTGCTGGTCAGTTTACCTCTCTTCTTCTGCAGACCTGCACCATATATATGCCTTCTGCCTCTCCTCCTTGCTTC
This sequence comes from Macaca fascicularis, assembly GCF_037993035.2. Taxonomy (NCBI): domain Eukaryota; kingdom Metazoa; phylum Chordata; class Mammalia; order Primates; family Cercopithecidae; genus Macaca; species Macaca fascicularis. The sequence goes on from NC_088385.1 coordinate 96,310,975, forward strand.
TTCACACCCTTCCCCTTTCCCCTGACCCACCTCCCTCTCCCAGTTTGCCTCTAGGTGGGATCAGAGTGAGGAAGTGAACTTCTTTGGGTCCAGTTTACTTCTGTCATCGTGAAAGGGGAGTATGGGCAAGGGTCAGGGTCAGGTCCTATGCTAGCTGGTAGCCATTTTAGAGATTCTTAGGAAAAGTCGTTTTATAATTTAAGTGCCAATAGGACCAAGGAAGAGCAAATTCTCTGTGGAGAAGGAGGATGGAAGTTTACCCCTGGTGGACACCTCTCTGACAGCACACCAGCTGGGGCCTCCCACGTGGCTGTGGAATTCACATGGAATTTGGCTAGTCATTTAACCTCTGCTTCCTCCACTTCCTCAGCTGGATAATGGGGACAGCATTTCCTAGCCGACATCATGAGACTTTACAAAGGGGAGCAAATACTGATGACAAGCAATTTCCAACAGGAAGAGCCAAAGGCTCAAGGTTCAGTTCCGCAGTAACAAGCACTGGATATGCAAACCTTCTCTAAAGTTACGTGTCAGGTGTCCCATAGGTGGCTTTAGGCTTTGTTGGCCTTTCTCTGCCACAGTTTCCTCTTTGCAAAATAAAGATGATAATAGGACCTATCTCACAGAACTGTTTTGAAGATTAAATGGGATACAAAGTGTAGTATCTGGTATTCATGATAAATGTTAGTTACTTGTTTCACCTGCTCTGCCCCTCATTTTATCATGTAATAAGTGTCACCAATCCATGAACAGAAGCTAGAATTATGAGAGAATCCTAGAATGGGAGGCAAAAACTCCCTCATTTTTATAGACAAGAAAAAAGAAATGCAGTAAGACTGGGTGCGCTGCCCAGGGCTACCTGATTCATTAGCAAGAAAGCAGGAGCTACAGTTCAGGTCTCCTAATTGTCAGGTCAGTGCAAGTCTCAGTTTTCATTCCTTTGAAGACTGTGTTGGTATTTTTATCCCCAGATAACCCTTTTTCACTCCTATTTTAACCCTAAGACCAGTTCATACGATTAACCACTGCTTTCTCTAAGTCTCCTGCAGCTCCCAGGAAACCTGCAGATAACCTCCCCTTCCCAAAAGCCATACCCCACCCCAACGCCCCTGCAAAAGGCCAGGAAAGGTAACGCTTTCTCAGAGACCTGAGGAAGCTACTAATGGGGACAGCAGGTGAGGAAGGAGGCGGTGGAACTGCAGCTGCTGGCAAAGGTTGCCCTAGTAACCGTGCGGGCTCCATTCAGGAAGCCAGCCCAACTCCAAGATGCAAAATGATCGCCTTCACGCGGCTACTGCAAGCACAAAGGAACCAGAGGAGCCCTGATATAGCTGGAAGAAAGGGAGGCACAGAGCGAGGTGGGGGCCCATGCTGTCTGTTACAACCTTCCACCTTCCACAGAAGAAAAAGAAGGAAAGAGAATAGCTCTTTGAATCTTCTGGCCTATGTGAACCGTAAAAACCACCCATTTAACGTGAGTCCTTTGGTGAGAATAGAGGGAAACAGGCACCCCTCTGTTCACCAGCCTTCTGAAACAATATGTCAGGAGAAGGGGGAGAAACCTCAAACATTGCAACTTTATGGAGGCTCTAAGCTCTTCATACTCTCTCTCCTTTATTCAGACTGGTGACAAAGACCATTTGCTCCCAATTTATTGGAAACTTTTTTTGTTTTTTTCACAGCTTGAGCTGCTTAGATGCAGCAAGCTCCCTCTCCCCAAATTGCCGTCAGACACTTGCTGAATGGGCCAGGCTCAATTATGCTCCCTCCACAGGTTCAGCTCACACTGTGACCCTGCATGGCTTCCTGCTATTCATATGTGTTACTTCCCCTTTGTGGTAATGGCTTGTGGCACTTAGCCAGAAAACATTATTAATTTCAGAAGTGGACTGACAAACAACAAACCCACAGTGAAACGAGAGGAAGTGCTGGGGAGGCCAGCTGTCGGCTTGAGCCAAGCAGTAGGAACTCAATGTATACAGGTTCTAGGAGGAAAGAGATAATAATCCACAAAGAGGAAATGCACTAAAATTATCCACAGCCCATAGTTTAAAAAAAAAAAAAAAACGAAAGAAAGAAAAAGAAAAAGAAAAGAAATCAGAGAAAAGAAAGGGGGGAAAAGCACTCAGCTACTTGAGCTGCAGCTGGACAGGAAATTGCTAACGCTGCTTGCAAATCCCTACTTTGAACAGGCAGTTTAGGGAATGCCAGGAGCGGAAACCGTTCAGAACTGGATTAACACAAGCCAAGTTGAACTGCAATCCACTTCTCCTTTCTGTGCTCTTGCTGACTTGGGACACCCAAATAGGACAGACTGACTTGGTATATATATTTTTTGCACTATTTCGGTTTGCTTTTTATACTTAGTTGCTTAAAAATCACCGTGGACAGTTTTATATGATTGCCATCGAACGAAGGCCGCTTGCCTCCTGAAGTGTAGACGACCAAGCAGTTAACACGTGCCATGTGGGTAAAAAGCTCATCCTTCTCCCCACTTCACATGAAGGGACTGAGCTCATGCAAAAAGATGTAGGTATGTTCTAGTTCTCTTGATTCCACACACCTGCCTTTTATTTTGGTTTGTATATTTTTACACCTGAGGTGAGAGGGTAGGTCCCAAGAAAAATGACAAGATATAAAGCCTTTAGCTTGGAAAGAAACTATTCAAGATAATCCCCACAAGTTTCAATAGGGGTTTCTGACCCACATCCCAAACCAGTTAAACAAAAAAGCACATTAGAACAGGGATGACTAAGTTGCCTCCTAAGTGCCAATGTAAAATTCTAAAGCCATATCCTGACACAGTGAGGAAGCTTAGATATGCCTTGCCACACGCATGCTAGGGGAAAAAAATGGAGACATCATTCTGGATTCATCCTTCTCACACTAGGATATCTGCAGGTAGAATTGCCAGTAAGACTGGAAAAGGAATTATCCCTACTTCCTCCTTGGCATTATCTCAGCATTATGGAGCAGAGGATCCTGACAGTGAAGGATAGACAGGAGGTTAACATGTGGCTGTCATCTTGTTATTCTGCTACACCTCTCTGTGGTTAATATCCAAATTTTCTTCCTTAGCAAGCTATGCTCTATAGATTCATTTTTCTTCAGGGGCTTTAAAATTTTAAGCCTGAACTATACTCATAAAAGGTATTGTTCATATACATGATAGTCCATTCTAGGATGTTATCTTTGTGACAAATGATGAATTTCATAAACTGCTGCTGAAAAACATTCTAGGAAAAGCTTAAAAAGAACTTTGCCCTGCTATGCCTACAAGTCAAAATCAATCCCTGAATGAAAAAGCTCTAAAATGTGTCACTTCATACACAGGCGTAACTGAGATTTTTTTTAAAATACACACTCAATAGCCAAAATAGTTATTTATTAATAATTTAAGGTTTTACATTCTTATAATAAATTCCAGCTCAAAACTTTACACCACGAACATAATGGAGCAATTTAACTCTCCCTTCTTCACAATCAAATGCATTTCTCCTATCAAATGGGTACCCATGCTCACACACACACTTCCAGTTTTATACAATTTTTTTAAAGGAAAGAAACCAACCCAAAGTATTGCATTTGAGGTGACACTCCCTGAAGAATTTTATACAGAGGTAATATACTGTTTAGCACAGCTGAAGGGTTTTTTTTTTTTTAAGTGAGCCCATGATTTGGTGTCTTTCCAAGATTATCCCCTTTGAGACAACACAAGCCAAAATATTTACAAAGGTAAGGCATAGTCAAACTACATAAAGAGAAAAAAATCATGAGGAAGATACATGAAAAAGACTAAAGACTTCGCCATAACAAGCTCTTAGTGATAATAGTGTCCATAAAGGTGTCATCAGAATTGGTAAAGTCAAGCATGCTGCAAATATACCCTTTGGATTAGAAAAGAGCACAATTTTTTTGTTTTGTTTTGTTTTAAGAGGTGGCATACTGCTCTTTCTCCCTTTGGATCATTTCTTTTAAGCCCATCAAAGGAAAAAACAAACACAATTCAAACAAACACTGTCAAGTGATTTAAGATCAAATATTTACAATAATCAAATGGAGTATCAGATTTTTTTCCAAACTGATACCACAAATACAGAGCTGAAATCTCTCTTTGGCTCCTCTATATGCAAAATTGAATTAGTCTTCATTGAAGACAATTATATAGTCAGTTCCAGATGCAAAAGGAAACAGCCTTACAAGGCCCTCAAGAACACATGCTCCTACCCTACCATTTGGTCCTACCCTATGCGCCTGGAAGTCCTCGAATCCTGCATGGGTAGGCTGTACACATGGATACAGAGCAAACCTACTGCCTGTATCTATACAGCATGTCCTGTTATTCCAAAGAGAATGGAGCAAATCTCTCTGTTAGTATTAACCAATTCCGCACTTGGTAACCTTGTCTAGTACAGACAGCCGGTGTCATTTTGACACCTGGGGCCACACACAAAGAAAGCAGCCCAGCTGATGCTGCCAAGAGAAACTGCTGAAGGACCAGACACATTCCAGCAAGGAGGGGTGTGGGGTCTTTCACGTAGATTGCAGGGAGTCCACCTGGTAGACATTCTGGTTGGAGGGGGTGGTAAAATACAGCTGCTGTGCTGGAACCCGGTTGTCACAGGGGCTGCTGAGTCCCAGTGTCCTCTCGAAGTCCAGCAGCTGACCCATGAAGTTGAAGTTAGGAGATATGTTGGATTTCTTCATCTTGACAATGTCATAGGCATCGTTCATCGACAGATTGAGCTTCTGCATAAGGTAAGCCACAGTCACAGTGACTGACCGGCTAATGCCAGCCAAGCAATGTACCAAGACACCACAGTTCTTGCCCCGGGCTTCATCTGTGAACACAAAAAGAAAAGCAAGATCTCAGTAGACTGAAAACCACCCTTTGTGAATGATCAGTCTAAGAAGTGAACTTAAAAATATAATAGTAATAATAGTTGTGTGTGGCAGTTGAGCCCTACAAGCAGCAGAAAATGTATCATTGAAATTAAACATGTACACTGGACACAATTACATATTTCAGATATTTTCTGAAAAGAGAGCTTTTGTATTAAGTTTCTGCCAACAAAAAACTCCTTAATGGGTGCATTCTTTGCCTCAGCATGTGAATACCAGAAACCCTGCAATATGTTCGTGAATGCCTTTTATACAGACAACCAGACTGCAAGGGTCTATTAAATTATTCTCCAAATGTTGTGCAGCTAACAATGGAGGTATTCAGGCATTTTAAAAGAGAGAGGGAAGTCACAGGGGACGGCCCATTAGGAGGAACAGGATGTCGACATGGCCTGAAAATGAGTTCCTTTGTAATAGGAAATGCATTACAATGCCTGGAGATTCACTTCTCCCAGGCTTCCAGCCCACAGTTCTTCCTTCTGGGCTCAGGTTACCCACTGTCTCACTGTTACCAGTATCACAGTATCATTCAACTGGATAACATTTAGCATTCATACTGCTTTCCAACAACTAACTTGACGTCCTAAAATAACTCCTAGGTTTTTTAAAATTATAAAGCAATGCTGGAATTTCTGTCTATAGTGAATACTTCTATCTGACCCTTCCCCTGAGTCCAAGACTGTGGGAAAAATCTGTTGTCCGATTATGAACGACTGTCAAATGACTGAATTCAAAGATTCACAGAAACAGCGTTTCAAATACACCTGTAATCTGCAGCCATATCAAAAGGCAGGTTTTCTTCCCTTAGCGAGAAGATAAACCAGAATTAAGGACGCTTTAGGAAAATTAGAGACCTGCAGTACGACAAATTAGCAAGCAGCAAGAACGATTAACAGCTTAAACTCTATGAATGGCTGGGAATTTTGCATTTAAATGTCAGAACGACTACTATTAATTAGTCTCACCTATGAAAGAAATGGCCTCAGGGAAAAACTGGGACAGGTTTTGGCTCCAGTGATCCGAGATGGGGATTTGCTTGTATTTAAACTCTCCTGCGTTCTCAAAGAGATTCGGCAAATTGGGGGTGACGTTCAAGATGTACTTGATGCCGAATTCCTCCAACACGTCCAAGTTGGTGGAGTCTTTGGCACAACCCAAGTAAAGGAAGGGCAAGATCTCCACCGGGAAGGAAGGCTGGCTGTTGGACAGCGGACTGCCATCCGAGTCTGTTGCACTATTGGGGTCTCGGTCAAGGTCAGACTCAATGTCCGAGGAAGAGTCAGAGCTGATCCGCAGGCCCCCGAGCCCCAGCACTGGCAACGGCGGCGAGCTGCTGCTACACGAGCCGTCTAGATTGGTCTCGCAATGCAGGGCGAACTCGGCTTGGAACTTACTGAAGCCACCTGCCAGAACGAGAAAAGCAATCGTGTAACCCGAGAAGCCGTAGTAGTTTTCACAGCTTGTAAGAACCGCAACCCGGCGCAAGAAACACCACAAGCACCCTACGAACCCCCTACATACAGAACCATAAATAATAGAAATACACTTTAAATGTGCACCCTCGGGAATGGAACGAACGGGCCCGCCTCGCCAGAGAACCCTTATTCGTTTGAATCCGGAAATACACAAAATGGCAACTTTTTGGAATATTTTGAAAGCTAGGATGTGCCAATTTGCATCCCCAACAATCTCTCCGGTCCTCCAAATCTTAATTCAAAATCGAACGATAGAAAATAGGGTGATGGAGGAGAATGTTCTGGGTAAGAAGGCGCAGAACCCGTTAGAAAGAAACCGCCGGTACCCGCAGCCGGAAGCGGGTGGATTCTGAGCCGGCCCGGTTCTCTGGTGCGGAACGCGCGGTTCGCGGCCGATACCTTGCCGGCTGCCGGCCCCTAGGCTAGCAGCGCGGCTCCGAAGCGCCAGCTGAGCGCAGCAGAGGCATTTTCAGTCCACGCGCCCCGCCCGCAGCCCTGCGCCCCTCGCCCTGCCCCGCGCGCGGAGTTCCCCGGGCGCGTACCTTCCAGGTAGAACGCCCGGCAACCCTCGTCCTTGAGCTTCTTGAGCAGCAGCCCTAGCACTGACTCGCCGCCCGTATTCTCGTTCCAGTCGCTGCTGCTCTCGTCGTAGAGCACCACTGTGTCGGTGCCGCAGCGCCGGGTGAAGCGGTCCCGGTCCTCGCCGCGCGTGAAGAGTGCGCGCACCGGCAGGTTGCCCTTCTGCAGGCGCCGCAGCATGATGCCCGGGATGGCCACGTTGATGGCCGACTCGATGTGCGACGACTCGTACAGCTCCTGCGGCCGGCAGTCCATCAGCAGCAGCCGCTCGTTGCCCAGCTCCAGCTGCTCGTTGAGCCACGCCACCGTCTTGCTGATCGCCATTTCCGACGCGAAGGGCACGGGTCTGAGCGTATCTATCATGGGGGTCGAGCTGCGGGAGAGGGCGGGGTGCCTACCAGACGCCCCTCGGGGCAGGCATAGGCCGAGCGCGCTGCGCGTGAAGCTGCCGCTCTCGGAGCGGGGTTTAATTCCGCCTCGCCTAACCCAAGCCGAGGCTAGCGGTTGGGGAAGACGAGACAGAAGTAAAGCCGGAGGTTCTTTCTGCACCCAGCTGCAGCCGCTGGCTGTTAGTGTCAATGAATCTCTCAATGAAGCTGCCCAGACAGTTTTTGTTCCTCCCCAGTGAATGAAATCCAATTAATTCGGACTCAGTTCTACTGAGAGGGGAGGAAAAAAAGTCTAGCGGTTCCTAATCCCTCCCGCCAAGTCTGCACCTCAAATCTACCCGGGCGTCTTTCTCCCCGGATTATTTAAGACTCGATTTGCTCACTATCCCTTGGACTCAGCCTCGCACACCCCCTGCGCGAGGCAGCTCCTCAATGGATACAAACAGCGAGCGTCTCAATGGATACATTCTCCGGGCCAGCCAATGAGCGTGCTGCGGAAGGGGCTGTTGCCGTGGGGACGGGCCGGCTGGAACAGGTTGTGTTGATGAATTGTTAATGAGTTTGTCATTCACAAAAACGGAAAGGAATTTCCGCTCCGGATAAGCCCCAGTGCAAACAAGCTGCAACAGCGGGCTCGGCGGGAGGAAGGAGAAAGAAGGGGAGGCGGCAGCGGAGGAGGAGCAGGGCACATAAACCAGGGCACTTCAGTTGTCTCATGTTTCCTTCTGTTGAGAGTTCACACTTCGCGTCGGAACTTTTGCGCACCAATGGCGCAATTAGCATGCACAAAAGCCCTTGTTCGCGACGCTAGCGTTCGCGAGCTAGCTTTAGGAAAACTTGTGCTGACTTTTTGTTCTTTGTATTCTCTTCAAACTCATTTGGACCCAAGTTCGCCTTAACCCTCCCCTCCCCCAACCCCCCTTCTTTAGGCGGTGTGTGGCATTTGTTTGCCAGTTTTAAAGGCCTAGCTCTGTTTGCTCTGATGTTCTTTTAGCCGAGGCTGTGTTGGGGCTGGTGAATTGACTGGGCTTTAGTGACCGATGAGGTGTTAAATGCTAATCCAACATATTTCGAAACAAACCAGGATTTTGTTGAAACATTTTAAAGCAAACAAACAAACGTCTGGTTGTTCAGAAAATCAGAAGGAAACCTTTTTTCTTAAAGTAACATTTTATTTTCTTTAAAACAATGTAGAGTGCAGAAACAAACTCTTAGGTCAGTCCAGTGCTTTTACTGTATTCCGCTCCAGCGGCGTGGGGAGTTACAAGCCATTGTTCCGGGGATCTAAATCTCTCCCCCCACCCCATCACCACCGTCGCCTGCTGGGGGGTCGCGCTCGTTAATGATTTCTGGGCAAGGAGCTCGGCTTCTGACGGAGGAGCCGGTCTGGCGGGGCTGCCTGGGCGAGGTGTGCTGGGACGCGCCGGGCCAGGCCGGCAGTCCCCGCCATGGGCGAGGAGTGGGGAAGGCCTGCAGGCTGCGGGGCCTCAGCAGGGGGGCTTGACGATTGGTTAGTTGGCAGGGAGGCATGTCAGAGGGGGCCTCCCCAGCCCTCTCCTGCCGCCGCCTCCTCCCTTTGTCCAGCGCCGGGCACTCCGGGGAGCACTAGTCGCGCCTGCGCGCTGCGCTCCCTGCCACCGCCCCGCTGTCCCCGTCTCCCCGCTTGGCGGGCAGGGGGTTGTGCGCGATGCAGTGGACGGGTACTGGGCTGAGCGCGGGACTCCCGGTTCCATAAAGATGTGGGGCGGGTGGGAGGAGCAAGGACGAGTGCCTGCCTGGACCCCCCTGGCTCCTGGCTCCCAAGGAGTCGAGGGGAACGTCTCTACCGCCCTGCAGAGCCAGCAGGTAACTTTGGGGAGGTGCCGGCCAGGCCAGTGAGCAGCGCTCGGCCCAGGCGCCGCGGGGCGGACGGACTGGAAGCCGGATGGAGGCGTGGCCGGGTGGGGGCCGCGGCGGCGGGGAGGCGCGTTCCCGGCGCGCAGAGCTCTATTGTTATATAAAAGTGCCGAGGCCTGCCCCTCCCGAGCGGAAAACCACCTGTGTGCGGCCAGCTCGGCGCGGGAGGGCCACGGCCGGAAGGCGCGGGCCCTAATCCGGCCTCCCCTCCCTAAACCCCGGCGGAAAAGAGGCCGCGCTTTGTCCCGCCGATGCCTGAGAGGCGGAAGCGGGGGCAGCCGCCCGGCGGGGTGCGGCTTTGGGGAGCGTCCCTCGCTGCGCTTTGCGCCCACCGTGAACACCGCGAGGGCGCCTAAGGTCGCGGGGTCTCCCTTCGCCCGACGCCCCGCACCCACGGGCATGCCTGCTGACACCCCCGCTGCAATTTGCATTTTTAGTTACCCGCCTCTTCCCTGGTTTGGGAAATGTAGGCTAAAAAAAGGCGGCTGCGAGGCCCAGGTTGCCAATTTTGGAGCTCTGCTGCAGGCAGGCCGCCCCTGGAGGAGCGTGTTCGACGAAGGTGGGGATTGCCGAGCTCTTCTCCGCACCATTTTTGGGCAGCCTTTGGAACAAAACTCCTATATTTCACTGGGTATCTTTTAGTTTCAGCCGTGGGAGGCCTGCGCTGGAGTTGACTCCCCCTATCCTCCCCGATCTGTCACAGAAGTTCCCACCCCGAGACGTTTCAGTCATTGGGACCTGGGGACAGGGAGGGAAGAGGCAGGATGCCCTGCAGAGGAACTGAGAAGAGCAAACCTGTTGGAGATTCAGCGCAGCACCTCCAACAGAAGAGAAAGGGAGGGAAGTTGGGTTTCCACTTTGCCTGTTTTAATACGCAGCTACCTGACTATGACTATAGATTCGAGAGGATACATCGAAACTGTAGTTTTTACCCATGCTTCTGAACTCTATTGCCAAGGGAATGCCGATCTTTCCTGGCGCATTGGCTAAGTGGCGTTCTGACCGCTCAGTCCTAGAAATGCTGAGAAAAGGGCTTCTGGAGTGGGACGGCCCTCGTTTGCATTATGTCCCCCAGTTCTTCCTAGGTATGCGCCCTTAGTTAAATCATTTAGTTGTTCTAAGTTGCAGTCTTCTTTATAATGAAGATAAAACTATCTGCTTCATAGGGTCCCTGTGACAACAAAATGGGTACGGTGAAATGTCCTAAAGTGATGGTGGGGTGCTATTAGCTGTTGGAATTAATTTTTTATGCTTCTGAATTGAGGATCTGTGAAAAGGCCTCGGTTTGGGGGCACGGTTTGGGCATCCCACAGATGCCCCTTGAGGCTTGCTTGACAGCCCGCCTGCACTCGCTCATCTCCAGGAAAGCCCTCTGAGGTACTACCCTAACCGATTTAATCCGTTCCAATTCAGCTGTCAAGTAAAGGAGGTGTTATCGTGGACCAGGATCAAAATCCTTTAGCACGATTATCAGAATGGACCCAGCTACATTTCTGACTTCTCTCTACTGGTTACCTTTGAAACACTGTGTTCTCCAGTCACAGCAAACTGATATAACAATGCCTATTAGGCACTTACTACACGATGGGTGGTATCGTGTTGTTTCTGTGTTTACGTGCATAATTTCGGACAGTCTTCAGAAAAGACGTAAATTATCCCCATTACAAAGATTAAGGAATTTGCCCAAGGTCACACAGTAGCAACAGAGAGTGTCAAGACGTGAGGCCAAACCCTTTACAGACTCTTAAGGATGCCCACATGCACGGATTATATATAGTGTTGTGGACACTATACTCACCTCCACGTGGTATTCCCTGCCCACATATGAAGAATCTCAAGGGAAGCATTTTGAATTTTGACCTCCAGGCTTTCTCCAGCCTCACGTTTTTTGTTGCATCCTCCCTACAGAGGTCAAAGATCAAAAGTTAGGCTACTTTCCCTGCTCCTTTTACACATCAGTGGTTTTCTTTGCACGCAACTCTTCATCAGTCAGCCATTCACTAAATGTTGCGTCTTCTCTCTCCCTTAGAATATGCCATAGATCCTAATCTTCACAAGTGCCATCAAGTGCCATTGCTTATCTAGTGCATCAGCACAGCACATAAGCCTGGGTTCAAACCTCTGTCACTCACTGGTCATCTGGGCCTCACTTCATTCATTCACTGACGCATTTATTCTAGATTCCAGGAAAGCAGCAGAGAATAAACAGACAAGAATAGCCTGCCTCACTGAAGTTTACATTCTAATGAGGACAGTCCAATAAAACAAATAATTATATATTAGAAAGTGAAAGCGCTATAGAGAAAAAGCAAGAAAAGGAATTCGGAAGTGTGTAACATTGGGAATATATATTCCTCCCTCAAAGGACTGTGAGGTAGAGACAACTGAGATGACACACGAGAAGTGTAGGGCACAAAGTCCGTATTCAGAAGATGATTTTTAAAATATCACCACTTGGGGGAGGGGAGGGATAGCATTACAAGATATACCTAATGTAAACGACGAGTTAATGGGTGCAGCATACCAACATGGCACATGTATACACATGTAACAAACCTGCACATTGTGCACATGTACCCTAGAACTTTAATAAAAATTAAAAAAATATATATCGCCACTTCATTCCTGCATAAGGCATGCTGTTGGTGGTGATCTTGCCATTCCTGTGAGGCACTGAGGAAAAGGTCTCTTAGGAGATAAGGGCTTTAGTAGTTTGGAAGAATTATAGGCTTCCTTAATTCTGGAGGCCTCGGTGCCCTTCAGAGGATATCATTCATATGAAGAGGGCTGTGTTTAAAGACTGGAGATAGCAGATTATCTGTGATCCATTCTCATGAGTGCAGAGAAGCACTTTCATAGATCCTCATTTCTCTGTGTGTGTGTATGTGTGCACTGAGCGCCTGTGCTTGTGCTTGAATTCCTCCTGGTGTTTCCCTCTGGAAAGTTCCTTAAAAATTGTTAGTTAAAAGACAATTTGTTAAAAAGCTGTGTCCTTTGGTTATAAAATTTTCTCAAAGCAATTCGAGAAACATTCCAATTTTGCAGGAATTTACCTGAGTTCAAGGACACTTGCGATTTATAAGATCCAAATGGGCTAGCATGACCTTTAATCTTCTTGGAATAATCTCTATGAATACAATGACATTTATTAACACATCATGTGAAAACAGTTAAACAGATTTTCAGCAAACAAGAAGAGTTTGGGAAGTTCTGACTTAAAATGTAAATGCATTTAGGGGTCCCAGGTAGGCCCTCAAAGTGACAGTGGCTTTCAGTGCAGCCGAAACTTCGAAACTGAATTTAACCGTATTTGGGGTGCACGAAACTCACCCTAAAGTCTTCTGACGAGTGCTTTTAAAATATACCAAAAGGCCGGCACGGTGGCTCACGCCTGTAATCCCAGCACTTTGGGAGGCCGAGGCGGGCGGATCACGAGGTCAGGAGATCCAGACCATCCTGGCTAACACAGTGAAACCCCGTCTCTACTAAAAATACAAAAAATTAGCCGGGCGTGGTGGCGGGCGCCTGTAGTCCCAGGTACTGGGGAAGCTGAGGCAGGAGAATGGCGTGAACCAGGGAGGCGGAGCTTGCAGTGAGCCGAGATCGCGCCACTGCACTCTAGCCTGGGCGACAGAGCGAGACTCCGTCTCAAAAAAAAAAAAAAAGAAAGAAAGAAAAGAAAAGATACCAAGAAGCTGTACCACAACAGTCAACTGAGGAACACAAGAGGCCTAAGGAACTGACAATAGGTAACATGACTCATAGGCAGTGATAGGCTGTGAGAAAGCCAAAGGGAATTTCAAATACCCCCAATTAAAATTCCATGAGGGCAGCCCCTGGGAATTGCAGATCCAGGTTTACTATCAAACTGCTTCTCACGTGAAAGCTCCGTGCAGCTTGTCCCATGGTGAGGAGCTGGAAGGTCTTACTGAGCACGGGTTAATGATTTCCCCAAAAATGTGGGGGAAGGGGAAAGGCAGGCTAGGTTAGACCTCAAGGCAGAGGTAGCTAGACAGCAACACCAGAATCACTCACCCACAGGCATATCTAGTGGGAGAGTGGAGCTTCCCTGTGAACGAGATGGCACATTCGTGCATTGCCAGGATGATCCCACCTGAAGAAAAATGTAAACTATTGTGAAATTCAGACTTTAGCCAATTTGGCTAAGCTTTTAAAAATTATGGTCTTCGTCAGCTTTCTTGCATTTCTGTTTCCAATCATCTGACGAAAGACAAATTAATTTACATTCAGGCTCCCGTAGAGACTTTATCTAGAATTTTTTTAAAGCTAGACAGTCTCTAGCAAAGAAATTCATTTAAAGATAGCAATGTTAATTTTTTATTTCAGATGTTTTAATTCCATCCCTTCCACTGGGAAAATATTCATTGATTCTTCTTCCTTATCCTTTATTTTTACAAAGCAGGAAATGTAAAAAGTATATATAAATGTATATATAAGAAACTGTCACGATGTTGGCATTTCTGCAGTACATTTCTGAGTAAGCACATTTACCTTCTTTTGGAAAGGAGATGAGGGTACCTTGTTTCCCATTGTTCTGTTTCGAAAGCCCCAGCAATGATCCTTAGTGGGAAAGTATAGCTTACATTGCCAGCCAGGGAGGTGAGAGGCTATATGTATTCAGCTCTCCAGAACCTTCTCATGTCCTGTCCTGAAGCACCACACGTGGTGTCAGGGGCATTATCCATGTTGCATCTACATGTGGAATATTTGCCTTGAGCCTCCCTGTGTGGGCTATGTTTCCTCTGGTGACTTTTCTCTCCATCTTGTGTTCCGTTATTTACGCAGGTGTGAGTAGTACATATAGCTGTTGTGTAAGAGAACTCATTATTTTTCTAAGTGGGTACTATTTCCTGCCACCCTATTTTTGCTTCAGAAATCAGTGGAAGTAACTGTGTGTGTCCACAGTACAAGAATGCTCTAGCTCACTTTTTCAAACTTAAGAACTTGCAGATCCCCCAAGAATATATTAATAGAATCCTAGGGAGCCCCAAACTCCAGTCTAAACAACACTGCTTAAGACTGTTGGTGGGTTAATTATAAAAGTTATATCTGGACATATCATGAAATAACAATATAGTGGCTACAACTTACTCTACACCAACCATTGTACAGGTTAAATTTAACCATTGTGATTACCTTGCAAAGCAAGTATACCATTATCACAACTTTATGGTGGGGAAGCCTGGGCTCAAATGTCAGGTAATTTATGCTGAATCCAAACTTGCATCTCAGTCCCTTCAAAACTCCTTAGTACACACTGCTCCCAACCTGATGAGTGGCCCTAAATGAATTCAACCTGGTCTACCATGATAGCTTCTACATAATTTGTTAAATTTTATCTTGCTGGTCCAGACTAGGACTTGTGGAATCAGGCCAACCCGGATTCTAATCCTAGCTTACCTACTTTCTGGCCCTATGACTCTCAGGGAAACCATTTCATCTCCCCATGTCTCAGTTTCCTTATCTGTAAAATAGGAATACTCTATCACAGAGTTGTTGCAATCAGTGATTTATATTTGTAAAGGGGGTAGAAACAGTCCTAGAACGATAACTCATTGACTGCTACCTGTTTTTATTGTTACACACACACAATTTTTTTTTTTTTTCTTTTTGAGACAGTCTCACTATGTCACCAGGCTGGAGTGCAGTGGCACGATCTCGGCTCACTACAACCTCCGCCTACCAGGTTCAAGCAATTCTTGTGCCTCAGCCTCTCAAGTAGCTGAGATTACAGGCGTGCACCACCATGCCCAGCTAATTTTTGTATTTTTAGTAGAAATGAGGTTTCGCCGTGTTCCCTAGGATGGTCTTGAACTCCTGGCCTCAAGTGATCCACCAGCCTCCCAAAATGCTGGGATTACAGATGTGAGCTACCGCACCTGACCACAACTCTTAATAAATGTTTATTGACCTTGCTGAAAAGGGATCATATAACAGAAAAAAACACTACAGTGTTAATTTAGTTCTTAGGAAGAGAAAAACAATCCATACACATTTTTGAAAAAAAGTTGCAACGAACAGAATCAACTGCTTTACGGCCCCTGTTAGTTGCTGAGGTAAGCAACCCAGAAATTGAGGTTTCTCAATGGGCTGAGATACCTGGATAGTTTTGGGACAGTGAAAACACACTGCATACCAGGGGTTCCCCATCATTCTAGGACTCACCTGCTGAAGTAGCAGGCACTTTCCCTGTTCCATCAATGCTGGCTCATAGCTGATCCTATGGACTGCATGTTGTGCAAGAGGGGAATTGGAAATCCACTAGCTTGAGCCACATAGCCGTCGTCTCTCGATCTGGGTTCAAGGCATCTAATGGAAACACACATTTATATTATGAGTCCTGCATGTAAGAAGTCCCATTCTCTGGGAACTTCCTTTCTCCCTCCGACTTCATGCCCAGCAGGAGCTTTTCAGAATACAGGGGAGGGGAAGAGAGGAGGGTCAGAGCTGGGCATGAGAGCCACTCTCCCATGACTGGAAGGAAACTTCCATTAATAGACAGATGAGAAAGGCTGTGCTAGAAGCCACATTGTAGAAGCATACCCAGCCTTGAGTAAACAGACACCTGCTTAGCACAGTTTCTATACTAATTTTTGCACATACAGAATTCCAAGATTAGTTTTATTAAACATTCGATAGGTATATCCTTTGGTATAAATCCATCACGTTTTTCTGGACATACCAGAAGTTTTAGGTTCCTTACCCAAACCTCAGAAGTAAACCCAGCCAAGTGTGGTGGCTGATGCCTGTAATCCCAGCACTTTGGGAGGCCAAGGCAGGCAGATCACGAGGTCAGGAGATCGAGACCATCCTGGCTAACAAGGTGAAACTCCGTCTCTACTACTTAAAAAAAAAAAAAAAAGGCCAGGCATTGTGGTGGGCGCCTGTGGTCTCAGCTACTCAGGAGGCGGAGCTTGCAGTGAGCCGAGATCGCGCTGCTGCACTCTCAGCCTGGACTACAGATCGAGACTCCCTCTCAAAAAAAAAAAAAAAAAAAAAGTGTAAACTTTTGCTAGGTCATGCCCCTGCCTAACCAGTTTCCCAGGGAAAAAGCCTTACTGATGGGATTTGTCTGTTCTTTTGTTATATTTTCTGTTTGGTAATTTACTGTTGTTTTTGGCTTAACACAAATTTATTATTTTTCAGTTCTGTAGGTCATAAGTCCCCAGTGGGTCTCCCTGGACTAAACCCAAGGTGTCAGCAGGGCTGCTTTTCATTTTGGAGGCTCTAGGGGAAAACTTGTTTCCCTGATTATTCAGGTCGTTGGCTGAATTTAGTCCTTAGGGGGGTAGGACTCTGGTCCCTGTTTGCTTGCTGCGTTCCCAACTTCTAGAGGCCACCTGCATTCCTTTGCCTGTGCCCCCTCTTCCTGTGTCTTCAAGGCTAACAATAGCAGGTCACATGGTTTTCATGGCTCAAATCTCTGCTGCCTCTTCTACCGCTGTATCTCTCTGACTTGCTCTTTGTCTTCCTCTTCTACGTTTAAGGACTCATGAGGTTACATTGGGCCCACCTAGGTAATCCAGGATAGTCTCCCCATCTCAACGTCTTTAAAGTATCTTTTGCCATGTAAGGTAACATATTCACAGGTTCCAGACATTAGGGCGTGGATATCTGGGAGGTCATGCTGCCTACATGTGGTCGTCTTGAAGAGACAGGTAATTTGTTGGAAAGGGGTATGGGGGACCTTTTTGGAGTGAGGGAAATGTTCTATATCTTGATTAGGGTGGTGGAGGGTATTCAACTGTTCAATCTTTCAAATTTTAGTTTAACATCTACATTATTGCATTTTCCAAGTTTTATATTTTGCTTGTAATGATTTATTTAGAAGCAACTTTGTGTGAGGCATTGTATTAAGCACTTACTGTCATCATCTCATGCATTGTTCCCTCCTAGTACTCTGGTGTTATTACATAATAAGTTTGCGTTAACCGATTAAGTTTGATGATGCAGTATAGTGACTAGAGTCTTTCAGGTACATATTGTTCCACTTTATGGCTATTTTCCATTTCAATTTAAAGGCCAAAGGGATTTTCCCATTTACCAGTTTATTATAAAAGCTACTATAAAGGATACAGATGAAGAGATGTGTAGGGCAAGGCATGTGGGAAGGGGCTTCTGTTTCCATGCCCTTTCCAGGTGCACCACACTCCAGGAACCTCCATGAACTCAGCTATCCCAATGCTCCAATAATTTAAGTAATTCAGTGTAACCAGCTGTAGGATTCCAATGCTTTAGGCAGAAATAATTAGCTGGCATTCTTTAATGTGAATCCACTTGATGACCTGAGGGTTTTAAAAATTTAGTATAAAGGATATTAAAAGCAAATTATTTTTTTTCTTTCTTTTTTTCTTTTTTTTTCTTTTCTGGGGACAGAGTCTCACTCTTGTTGCCCAGGCTGGAGTGCAATGGCGCGATCTCAGCTCACCAAAACCTCCGCCTCCCGGGTTCAAGCCATTCTCCTGCCTCAGCCTCCTGAGTAGCTGGGATTACAGGCACCTGCCACCGTGCCTGGCTAATTTTGTATTTTTAGTAGAGACGGGGTTTCTCCATGTTGGTCAGGCTGGTCTCGGACTCCTGACCTCAGGTTATCCGCCCACCTTGGCCTCCCAAAGTGCTGAGATTACAGGCGTGAGCCACCGCGCCTGGCCTAAAAACAAATTATTTCTGTTCTTGAAATTGGTGCACTTACAATATGTGGTAGAGGAGGTGTGGCAGGACCCATGGACCTTGCATGACCAAGGTACAAGAGAGCAGACAGCTCAACTGTCTGTGTCATGGTGTGGCTTCCAGCACTGAGCCTAGGATCCTGCCCTCATGAGATGACGACCTGCAGGTTCACCTTTAGAACATTGCTGCCTTCAGTGTGGCCCTTTCATGCAATGTGCTGTTAATTAGAGGACTTATGGCAGAGAGAAGGACTTTCTTCCATTTTGTGTGACTGTACCTACTGCTAAAGCATATTTTTTAATCTAGTTAAATTTGCTGTGAAATTTACATTTATAGTGAGAGTGAGATGGAGTGTGGTGTGGAATGTAACCTAAATCTGGAGCCTCTAACGACTAACCCCTGATTTTGATCAAAAGAATCTGACAACTACTCTACAGCCAAACTGACTTAAAAGAAAAGCTTTTTAAAGAAATATAGGTGCCCAAGTCCCATAACCAGTAATTCTGATTTAATTGAGGTAAGGTGGATCTTGGCATTGGTATTTTCCAAAAGCTGCCCAGAGAATTCTGATATGTGGCCTGGACTAACAACTGGCTTAGAAGCATTCACAACAATCATCCCCCAACAGTCTCTTGACTAGGCAGAGGTTTCCAGTGAGCCCAAGAGCTTCCCACCCAGACCAGTAGGTCTAGAAATGAAATGTTTAGAAACACCTGGATACTTTAGAAAAGGAAGTTTCTACTTCCTTTCTCAGTCCATATCCTGGCCTCCACGACAGGAACTCTGATTCAGAAGACCTAGGGATGGGCTCAGGCAACTATATTGTAGTCCAGCAGCCAGAAGTGTCTTATACAGGTGGACCAAACTTTGAGAAGCTTCAGGTGACATCCCAGATAGTCAGATTCCTCACCCATCCACTCTGTTCAGCAATGGTAGAAATGTTCTTGAAGTAACTGGAAAGATGAGGCAAATAGTATTCTTTAGGCACAAGCATCAGAACTTCTTAACAGGAAAATGCTGTGTCAGGCATACCTAATCTGCTTGCCCTTATAAATGCAACTCTTGAACGAGTATGCACTCTGAGTTATTTACTGGTGAAACCTGTCACAAAGCAGTTGGGAGATTACAAAGAACAGAAGAAGGTATCTTGGTAGCAGCATCATGTGTTTATTGAGCACCCATTGTGTGTCTAAAACTGAAATGACTGCTGGGGCTTATGAAAATGAGTGAGATTCAGGCCCTGCTGTCACACATACACACAAATAAGTCTAATTGGGGAGGTTAGACGTGCCCAGGTAGCTAGAATGTGATGTAATAAATGTGGTCATTGCAGTAGAAAGGAAGTGCTATGGGAACAAGAAGAGGAAACGGTTCATCTACCTTAGGGTGGGAGGTGGAAGGTAGAGGTGGGGTGCTGGGAAGCATCCCAGCAGAGGCAGCATCTGAATTAGATTCCCCAGGGAGCAGATTTCTCACTGTCCCCCTTCCAGTGGGATAGGAGAAGACTGGCACTCTGGGCAAGACAGAAAGATGACCCGAGCTGAGGTTTGGAGGAATGGGCATGTGTGACCAGTGCAGTGCAGGTGAATGGTATGGAAGGCAAAGATTGGCAGAGAACCTGGGAAAGGTAGTGTAGTGCCAGATGGAAATGGGCTTTGGATGTCATGATAAGAAGTTTTGAATTTTTCTTTAGGTGAAGTCATCATAGATATTTATACAGGGGTGTGACATGATTTCAGGATATAATTCTGTAACAAAGGGGGCGAGTAGACTGGAAGGGAGAGAGAAACTGGGGGCAGGAAAACCAATTAGGAAGCGATTGCAATTGTCCAGAAAAAGGATGCAGTGCCACCACAATCGTCCTCTTCCTAAAATAATGTATTCATCAACCTGCTTAGTTTTATTCCTCCTGTTTCTGCAGCTAGAAAAATCACTTAGCCCTCCTGTGACTCAGAATTTCTCCCTATTAATAGAAGATGACAGAATACTTATTTTACCTCACACAGGGAGATACTGAGAGATGCTTGCAATCGTGGCCGCGAAAGAGGGGAAAATGTTATTCCAAATGCCAGTGGCAGTAATTACTCTGGGGTAGTGAGGAGAGGGACATTGCCTTTCCCCCCTTAACAGTTCATTATAAAAATTTCAAACCTACAGAAAAGTTGAAAGTTGAGTAAGAGCATCAGAAATACTCTTTGGAGGGAAGCTTCTGCAGAAATTCCAAGTACTCACCACCCAGCAAGTGGCATTTCCAATACAAGGGCCCATAGCCTTCAGGATGAGAATGCCATTGCAGCCTATTTGGTTACAAACAGTGTTCTATAATATGAGATTTTGTAAAGAAAGGCCTATTTTCCCATTGTTTTCCATTACAAACAAAAGTGTAAGAAATGATGCTCTTATTATTCCTATTGCTGAAATGGGGCTGGGGAGGGCCATATTTGACAGAGTTATATAGTCATCTACATGATTTCAAGTTGTGTTTTGCCCTTTGGGGTTTGGAGTCTACCCTTATAGCAAGAGGCACATTGTCATACCTTTTCCATCTGCTGCTGGGCCCCTTCCCATACTAGGTCTCCATTTCAGCACCCTGGACCACATCAGAATTCTTTGTTTTTGGAAAAGCATCATTGACATCTATTGCAGGGTGTGTGACAGACATAAACTGCTTTAAGTTTTGCCAAAATGACTGTGTCTTCTACTTTTAAAAAGAAATCTGTGCTCTCTATATTTGCTGAGTTGGTATAAGATATTCTGAGGAATAAAAATATAAATCATGTAGAGACACTGCCCTCAAGAAGCTAACAGATAGGACTGTGATCTAATGAAGTTGTGAGGGTAGCATTCAGTGCTTTTTTAGAACAGTATCAACTTTCAAGATTCAAAAGGTTGGTCGTGTTCAATGACTGATGGAGTCCTTCCAACTGGAATGGGGTGATTCGAACTTACAATGAGGAAACCTAAAGTACTTCATTTTATATATGAAAATCAAATGGTTATTGAGTGATATAATAAGGAGACATATCAGGAATACATAAGGAGAAGATAATATATGCTCCTTTCTAAAGTACATTTACGTAAGTAATGAATGATTAGCTCTTTCAAATGGAAATGTTTTCTCTAGTACAGTAAATTATTCTGATTCATTTGTTCACTCTTAGCATGCATTTCTTGGAAAACTTACTGGCAAAATTTGTCACAAAGCAATTAGGAGATTACAAAGTACAGAAGAATAGCCTTTAAGTCCTTACACTAATTAGTTCTTATTTTAAGGACAGTTTAAATCTCACAACATCACAGCCTGTTTTGCATGCACTCTTTCATTTACTTGTTAGATTCCTTTACTGAAAAGAGCCCAAGGAAAACAACTAGAAACAAACCATGGCTATGTGGACAAGAAAGAGTCAGTTATAAAGGGAAATGAGTGAAGATTTATTCATTTATTAATAAAGTAATGTGGGCAGCCATTTGATAATTCTAATTTCTGATTTAGTCTTTAAAGGTGATTTATTTGCATATATTTTTAAAAGTCTGTGCTGTTGCCAAGTGACTTGGAACTACACAGCATAGTTTACTCACAAATTAGATGAAAGCCTGTTTTAAAAAGTCTGCACATATTATACTGGTTTTTTTTCTCTTAAAAAACAAACCATTGTTGATTTTTGGACAGGTGACATTTGTGCATGGAACAAAATATAAAAGGAAAGATATGGCATGGAGTAAGTCAGCCTCTCCTGGCCACCCACTTCCTCTCCCTGGCACCAACCACTTTTGACTAGCATTTTGTGTATCTTCTCAGCGGGAGTCTATGCATGTACAAGGATTTGCATTTATTATTGGTCTCACTGGTATGCAATTGTAGCAGACTCATTTTTGATGACTACATAGTATTCCATTGTGTGGACATAGCATAATTTATTTAGTGAGCCATCATATCGATAGATATTGAGGTTGTTCATATTCTTTTTGCTACTGCAAGCAAAGACTGCAATGATCATGTTTTATACATTCATCCACCTTGTGTGTGAATATATCTGGAATTGTTTGGTCAGAGTATATGAGTTTATAATTTTGATCATTATTGCCCAAATGCCCCCTTCAGAGATTTTACTAATCTGTATTCCCACCAGTAATGTATTTCCCCATACTTGAGCTGACACAATGTGTTCTCAAACCTTTGCCACTCTAAGAGATGAATATTGGTATCTCATGGTAACTTCAATCTGCGTTTCTCTTAACAGTCAATTTGAGCATGTTTTTGTATGTTTAAAGGCTGTTTGAATTTCTTTTTCTGTGAACTGTCTATTCATATCCTTTACTCATTTTTTGAGTGGATTGTTGATCCTATTTTATTTTTATACCTTATTTTGCAACCATAATGTTAAGCTCATTTTAGTCACTGAACTCAGATGCCATTTGTCAATCATTAGTCCAAATAAAAAAAGTGGAGCCACTTAATAATCCTAATGCACAGTTTGAAACATAATTCATTGATGCCTGACTTTTCTTTCTCAACTCAGTTTTAATTTGAAATTTTAATGGGAACTGTCCTCACTCCTTAGACCCAGTCAGGGTCAAAGAGTCCTGGGTTTTACTTGTTTTATTTTAACCCCAGGAGAGATGCTTGTCTTAAGCTCTGTTTTAGCAAAAGATTATCTATACATAGTCTCTGATAAATAGCAGTGTTAATATACTCATCTAGCACCACATTCCCTGCCTTCTGCGTGAGCAGAAGAGAGAGAGTGATACTATTAAATATTCAAAAGCCTTTATCCTTATGCCAACCCCTCCATAGGAAGATGCTATCTTGCCTGGGCTGGGTATAGTGGCTCACACCTGTAATCCCAGTGCTTTGGGAGGCCAAGGTGGGAGGATCACTTGACACCCGGAGTTCAAGACCAGCCTGGGCAACATAGTGAGACCCCATCTCTACAAAAATAAAACTAAAAAAATTAGCAAGGTATTGCAGGCACCTGTATTCCTAGCTACTCAAGAGGCTGAAGTGGAAGGATGACTTGAGCCCAGGAGTTTGAGGTTACAGTGAGCTATTATCAGGTCACTGCACTCTAGCCTGGGAGACGAGCGAAACCCTGTCTTTTTTTTTTTTTTTTTTTTTCCTTTTTGAGACAGGGTCTCACTCTGTCACCCAAGTTGGAGGGCAGTGGCGAGATCTTGGATCACTGCAGCCTCTGCCTCCTGGGTTCAAGCAATTCTCCTACCTCAACCTCCCGAGTAGCTGGGGCTACAGGCATGCACCAAGCATGCCTGGCTAATTTTTGTATTTTTTATTTGTTATTTTTATAGAGACAGGGTTTCACCATGTTGGCCAGGCTGGTCTCAAAATCCTGACCTCAAGTGATCCACCTGCCTCAGCCTACCAAAGTGCTGGGATTACAGACATGAGCCACCATACCCAGCCAACCCTGTCTCTTAAAAAAGAAGGAGGAGGAGGAGGAGAAGGAAGAAGAAGAGAAGGAAGAGGCATAGGGGGAGGGGGAGGAGGGGGAGGAAGAGGAATTATCTTATTATCTTGCCCATTAAATAAAGAAGTGGAAAAGTTCCTTGCTTCTTTCTTTCTCAGAATGGGGATAGTTTAAAGTGTCTGTTTGCAATCCCCAAATATCATATTGCTTTTGGCAGCTGATATTCTTTAGTGGCTGATTAAATGATACATATTTTACACACAACAGAATATCCTGAATCAAAGGGATTTTGAATATTTATTTGAACTGGCTTTATCTCAGGTATATATCTGGAATTCACTGAAAATAAAATGGGTGATAAGGACTCAAAGATGACAGAGGATAGCAACAACAATAACAAGATAGAGATCCGGAAGTAGGTTTGCAAATACCTGTAGGTTTGATGTATATAGGAAAAGCTACCATTTCAAACTGGGCAGAAGCAACCAATCCAGAAAAATAACTTCTAGCATCCAGTCGTATTGTGGTGAGCTTAAACTCACAAGAAAGGTGAGGTTTAGAGAACATATTCTCAGCCCATACATGCTTCATTGGAGCAACTCTTGTTAATCTTAAGGGGAATTATGGAACTCCATTCTTCCTTCTTATTTAGAAAAAAATAGACTCTAGGCCAAATTTATAGGCCAAATTGAAGATATAACGAGGTTTTTTTTTTTAATTCATTGTCTTTGCCAAATTCTCTAGAACATAAACCTGAGGCAAAGATTACTTGCTAAGTCTATGTTGGGTGGTGCAATTTCAGGGCTATAAAAGGGAGGGAGAAAAAAGGTGAGGCAGGAAAGGAAGGAATGCAAATACTAGATGGTGTGTTAAGGAACTCGACATAACTTAAAGTACAAAGCCGGTTGCTGGGTCCTGCACATCACCTTGAAACAATCCATCAGGTGGGGAGGGTGGTGGGAGGAGCAATGGGGGGAGAAAGAGGAATTTATCTTCTTGACCTCTAGTCCCTTGATTCAAAATTTAACTCAGTGACTTAAGGGAGCTGTTGGGTAAGCCAGATTCCACATCTCACTAACCTGCCTGGAAGAGATGGGAGGAGAGCAGCCATAAGGTATGAGGTACAGAGTCCCATCAGGTGAGACCCATGTCTGTAGCCACTGAGGTTCCTGTTGCAACAGGTGAGATGTGAGCTTCCCAAAGCCCTAGCTTCTTCCGCAGGAGGCTGAGAGAGCAGGCCCCTGGATGTCCATTCAGGAAGAGGCTAAGGCTTGGGGGTCAGGTGAGGAATCTTGAGAGACATAAAAATTGTTCTAGTATAGTCATGACTTAAAATTATAAAGAATAATTTTCAAGTCTTAGGAAATCCATGAATTAGTGTTTTGTGGAGATTAATATGAATGACTTTCAGTAAAAGAGTCACTGAATCATAATAGGTATGGAGGTGGAAATTCTATTATTAACAAGATTTATGATTGCTGAAATATTTTCATGATTACTCAGATCAATTTCTGAACTGATCTTACTCATGCTTCATCAGATGATGTTTATTATTAAAGCTGATTTTTAATGAGTGTTCATTAATAAAAAATGCTCTTAACCACAAGACTTTGTTTCCAAGTGATGTATATAATAATATGTGCTAAAACACAAATCTCAACTTCTAGTTGCATATTTTACCAAAACACCTATTGCACTAAGGAAAATATGACAAATTCTAATCTTTCTGCACATTAATGTGCTGTGGTATAGTCTAAGGGAGGGGGCACAGATGGTGATGGGAGTGGGAACAAAATATCAATGAAAGAGACTCTTGATAAAACAAGCGTCATACATCTAAAAATAAAATAATAACAAATGGTTATCCTAGCATATACATCCAGATGACATTTGGAAATTTGCATAGAAGTAACAGAAGGGCTAAATGAAGCTTTCTGAAAAAGTCATAGTCTTTCAAACTTTATATACTCTTGGATTCTAGAAACTTCAGTTATTTAAGTGAAATGACCAGAATTAGTGTCATCTCCAGACATTGAGCAGGAAGTTAACTTTGAGGAACTACACATGAGCACTTGTCCCTGAGGTTGTAGTATCTTTATGTCCTTTCCACACCCTCGCCACAAAAAGCCCCAGCAAGAACAATCAGTGTTTTCTTGCTTAACCTGTATTTTTATCTGAATGTACATTCTCTCTCTCCTCTCTTCCCTCTAGGCATTTGCTAGGCCCTTAGGAGGTCAGGCAACTTGCACTGTGGCACATGAAGAATATTCACATACTTCATATCCTGCAGGAGAAAGGAGACAGCACAAGAAATTCTGTTGTCACTAATTGAAATAGTTAATCACTTTATCTTTAGAAGGTCTAATGCCAAAACTTCAAGGAGAGAATAAATAGTCCAGTCTGGGTTTGAGCGTGGAGTTTGGATGTCTAAGATGACTCTGAGCGGATGTGGATTTACATGTTAGCACCTGAAAGTGGGCACAGCCCCCACCTTGGAATGAATGTACACTTCCAGAGGACTCGTTTCCACAGGGTGGTGGAAGGAACAACAGAGACAGCTATGTGCCCACACGCTCAGCCATCTGCCATTCCAACCACACGTCTCTCCCCCCGTTTCCTGCAAATGATTCATCTATTCTTTTTCTCTTTCTTCAAAGATAACTTTGTAGGCATTTTTTTATATATATATTTTAAGTTCTAGGGTACATGTGCACAACGTGCAGGTTTGTTACATATGTATACATGTGCCATGTTGGTGTGCTGCACCCATTAACTCATCATTTACATTAGGTATATCTCCTAATGCTATCCCTCCCCCCTCCCCCCGCCCCAAGACAGGCCCCGGTGTGTGATGTGCCCCTTCCTATGTCCAAGTGTTCTCATTGATCAATTCCCACCTATGAGTGAGAACATGCGGTGTTTGGTTTTCTGTTCTTGCAATAGTTTGCTGAGAATAATGGTTTCCAGCTTCATCCATGTCCCTACAAAGGACACGAACTCATCCTTTTTTATGGCTGCATAGTGTTCCATGGTGTATATGTGCCACATTTTCTTAATCCAGTCTCTCATTGATGGACATTTGAGTTGGTTCCAAGTCTTTGCTATCATGAATAGTGCCACAATAAACATACGTGTGCATGTGTCTTTATAGCAGCATGATTTTGTAATCCTTTGGGTATATACCCAGCAATGCATTTAAGGAGGGGAAAGTCATTAAGAAAAGTGGAATCTGGAGTTATTAGGATGAGACAGAGCAGAGTAAACAGTCTGGAATTTCACAAAGCAAACAACACAGGGTGCGGCCTCTGGGCCCGTCTTTCTCCTGCTGGTGCATCATTTCACAGTTATCATCCTTCGTGAACAGGTCAACAGAAATGGCTACAGGTAAACATGAGCATATGAGTTGCTAAAGAGAAAGAAAGAGAGAGAACAGCAGAAATCAGGAGGATTCTGGATTTTCCAACTGGAGCCTCTCTGCATCTTACCCACATCACAGATAGTGTCTGTTGCTAAGTGATGCCAAAGGTTTTACACCAATGAATGGGATCTTTGTGACTTTTTCCAATAAACAGGCCAAAAAGCTGCCACTAAAACCATGCTTTTAAAGGGGATCCTGAACAATAGCCAGTGAAGGTGATTATGGCCATGTCCCCGTGTCCATGAGGAGGTGCTTGGTGGGTATTTGTTGAATTGCATCAAACTGGAGTCGGATGGAACTCAGTTCAAATCCTGACTCTGCTTCCAGCTTCTGGGACATAGGCAAGTTGCTAAACCTCTGGGGTTAGGGGATAAAGACACTACCTCACAGGATGGAGTGAGGACTAGAGGATAATATACGTAAAGTGCTTCATGTGGTCTTTGGAAAGAGGAAGATAGGCAAATATCAGGTGATTACAAAAATACTCCCTATAATTTCACTTCAGTTTGTACCGCATCTCACACCCCGAAGCTAGCAGGGTAAAGAGCTCTAAGGAGAATGAAGAGGCCTCTGGCCCATTCTAGTATGGTCTCTCCCATCAGGAGGGGAAAAGGCAAATATTGCATGGGACCTGGCAATAGTATTGAATGGGACATAAGCAGAGTCTGATAGCATCCTTACCCCTACCCCTTAACAGCCCACTATATCCCTTGTGGCAAGTGAAGGGCCCCAGAAGCGAGGGATCTTATTGCTAAGTAGATCAGACAGAGTTCTTAAAGATTCTAATATGTTGCCTGTATTGTCTCATCTGTAAAATGGGTTTAAAATAGCACTCATATCTTGGGTTGTGAAGATGAAAGAAGATAATCTATGTAAAGGACTGAGCACAGGGCCTGGGACAGTTAGTGATACATACGTGTTAGCTACTGTTTCTATTTTGTATTCCATATTCAATCTATGGTATTGATTAACCTGTTTATTGATTGATGGATTTTTATTTAGTAGATTAATTTTCAATAAATGATTTTCACTCAAGCATTTGTTCATGCAGTCACTTCATTCATTTATTTATCATCAAACATTTATCAAGGTCCTATTCTATACTGGCACTATGCTGGGCTCAAGAGATGCTGAGGCTTGTTGGGTAAGGTTGAAGACTAGGCAGGGAGAGAGACCTGAGCTAAAGCAGGACAAGACAAAGTATAGTATACACATCATGGAGACATGTATAAAGCATTCCTGGAACCCAGAGGAACCAGGAAGTGCTGCCCAGAAAAGACGCTTTTTGGGTTTTTTTTGTTTTTTTTTTTTTGTTTTTTTTTGTTTGTTTGTTTGTTTGTTTTTTTGAGACGGAGTCTCGCTGTGTCTCCCAGGCTGGAGTGCAGTGGCGTGATCTCGGCTCACTGCAAGCTCCGCCTCCCGGGTTCACGCCATTCTCCCGCCTCAGCCTCCCAAGTAGCTGAGACTACAGGCGCCCGCCACCACGCCCGGCTAGTTTTTTGTATTTTTAGTAGAGACGGGGTTTCACCATGTTAGCCAGGATAGTCTCAATCTCCTGACCTCGTGATCCACCCGCCTCGGCCTCCCAAAGTGCTGGGATTACAGGCTTGAGCCACCGCGCCCGGCCAAAAAGACGCTTTTTGAACTAGAGCTTGAAGAATGAGCAGCCCGAGGAGTTTGAGCTTGCGAATTCTGGATAACAAGAACAGCTTGCCAAAAGGGATAAAGTTGTGAAACAAACAAACAAACAAACAAAAAACAGGGTTTGGAGCCAGGAGGACTTTGGTGTGAGTGGTGTTTGGCCATTCTGCCTGGTGCCTTCCCTTGAATTTAGGTTTGACCCCCAGTGGGGGCCACAGAGAGTCACCTGCAGCTCAGCCCTACCCCAGGTGCTGGGCCCAAGTCTGCTCTTAGAGGAAATGTAAGTAGCTCATGTCACTCAGTGTCGGGTCAGCCAGGCTCTAGGTTCTGTTCTGAGCTCCTGCTCTATTTCTAGCTGTGAAGTTTCCACTTGATTCCTGTCACAGGCTCTACCTTGTATTCCAGTTCAAATAACTGGGCTTTTGCCTTTGCTCTTTCTTCTGCATTCTGCCTCTAAGTTCCTCTAAGACTGGAATTTTGCCTTTTCTTATCAGTCCTTCCTAGAACTTCAGTCCCTCCCAGAATTTCAGTCCCCTCCTTGGCCTGGGGCCTCACTTCAGGCTGCTTGGTCCACTTATGGTTGTTGCTTGCTGGGTTCACCTTCTCCTTTCTGCAGGTGGAGCACAGACCGATGACAACCACGTGCTGAGAACCCCTGTTACTGCCTAGACACAAATTGCTATCTAGGTCCTGTTTCATTGCCTGGCAGAACTGCCTTGCCACTTCTGGTTTGGCTTGCCATTGACTGAATTCCTAAACTCCTTTCTGAATATTGCTAGTGAAAAATGCATGGCTGGCACAGTGGCTCACGCCTGTAACCCCAGCCCTTTGGGAAGCTGAGGCGGGTGGATCACCTGAAGTCAGGAGTTCGAGACCAGCCTGGCCAACATGGTGAAACCTCATCTCTACTAAAAATACAAAAATTAGCCAAGCATGGTAGCAGGCACCTGCAATTCCAGCTACTCAGGAGGCTGAGGCATTAGAATCACTTGAACCTGGAAGTTGTAGTAAGCCAAGATCATACCACTGCACTCTAGCATGGGCTATAGAGTGAGCCTCAGTCTCAAAAAAGAAAAGAAAAGAAAAGAAAAATGCACTACTTTGGTATTGAAAGTAGCACCCAACATCAGCCTTTGGGAATACAGGTTATGCCATATACTTTGGTAAATCTCCCCCAAGCATTCGGACTTAATGAAGATATGCAGTAAAAGCTGTTGGAGTATATGCTACAAATGAGCCTTGGTGGTGTGGTCCCAGGCCTTCCTGTGCTGATTAGCATTTTATGGCATGTATAATTTTCGTTAACATTGCTCAGGGGATTAGGACACTAGTCATATGCTGCCAACCACAAGTTTTTAAAAACCAATTTAGGAATAAAATCACAACAGGAAATGAAGACCATTTGGAAATTTGAGAACCCACACGTCCTCTATGTTATTTATTATTTTTAGGAAGAATTTCAAAGTTTCAACCTGTTTTAATGCCTGCCCATCTGGTTGTTTTATTAATGAAAACAGCAGCATCTTCTAATGCTCTTATGTGAGGCAACAGTATTTTCCCAAAAAAATCACAGAAAAAACTTTGGGATTTGATGTACCATATTTTGTCTTTTACTTTTTTTCTTTGAAAAAATAAATCCCAACTGGAGATCATTTTAGAGAGAGTATGTGCTTAGAAATATTCAGTGAGTCATGCCTGGTGTTGTAGGTCTATTCCGGTGCGTGGGGTTTCCAGAACAATTACATAAGTGTTAGCATAGCCAGGAACTTTTGACATTTGTGGCAGCTTAATGGAGTTCTTTTCATCATTGAAAGTATTCTAATTGTTGTTTCTTTAAATCTAAAATGCATAAAACTAGTGAAGCAGGATAAATTGATTCTGAGGCATTTCTATCCAGTATGCTTTGTTGGCAAAGAAACTGAAGAAAATTTACTTGAAATAAAATACAGGTGATCAAGCTGTTAACAAATACAGTGATCTAATCATCTGGCAGAAAGTGAGAGGATAAATTGTAAGTGAGACCTTTTTGTTTCTTCTCTTTCTATTATTTATCAAAGATTTCCAGCCCAGGCATGGTGGCTCACACCTGTAATCCTAAGCACTTTGGGTGGCTGAGGCGGGTGGATTGCCTGAGCTCAGGAGTTCGAGACCAGTCTGGGGAACACGGTTTGAAACCCCGTCTCTATTAAAAATACAAAAAAATTAGCCGGGCGTGGTGGCGTGTGCCTCTAATCCCAGCTACTCAGGAGGCTGAGATCGGAGAATCACTTGAACCCGGGAGGTGGAGGTTGCAGTGAGCTGAGATCATGCCATTGCATTCCAGCCTGGGCGACAGCAAGACTCTGTCTCAAAAAAAAAAAAAAAAAAAAGATTTCCTTTTCCTTTGCAGCCTGACTGTCCATAGCATATTGTTTACTTGCACAATCCTATACAATGGGACTGTTCAATCACATGATTTTTAAAATGCAGGGATTCCAAAAGCTATGAAAACATATCAATACCTTTCTTTAATCTTTCAAAAGATCACCAGGAAATTACGTGATATTCTAGTACTACTAATTTGTTTGTTAAAATATATTTTTAAGTACCATGTTCCAAAGTATCTCCTGGTATGAGAAACTAGAGAAAGACCCAACCAAAGCCATTATCAATTAATTTTTTCTATCTCAAAGATGAGCTCCCCAAATCCAGAGTCTAGGGGCTTTCTAGGGAGGGTGAAGTCCTTAGTTCTTATAGATACTTTTTCAGTGTCTTGCACAATTTTGCTACTGCCTTATTTTCCTGCAGATAAGACATTGTAGTGTCTTATCTATGGGTGTTACTGTATTTATTGGTTCAAAAGACATGGTGCAAAGGACAAGTAGGCCGAGCGGGCTCTGACTCATAGAGGTTGCTGCCTGCTTGTGCCCTGTGTGTGCCTTTTGAGTAAAGAGCACAGTCCACCAAGTCCACCTCTGTATGCTCTAGTGCTATTGAATTCTTTCCACATGACCACAAGTACTTAAGCACCTTTCCTCTGTAGCAGAGCTGATAGCACAGAGCACATGAGAATCCCTATAGGGAAGGTGTGGTGAGGCTGTGTGAACTGCGTGGGCTGTGGTCACGTAGTTGATCATGTAAACGCGATCACAAACTTAGTAAGCATCCTGTGACACACCGTCATCATTAGAGTGTGCTTGTTGATATTGGAGTACTATGTGCTATTCAGGACTATTTCCAAGAAGCTACTTGAACGTATACCCTGGGCTGTAGGATACCGGATGAAAAGAGGATTTGGTGTCCCTGCCAAGTTTCCTAGATAATGGAGATAATTTTTTTTTAGCAGGAAGTGATGCGTACATCTCAGGGCTGGGAAGGTGCAGGTATAGGAAATTAGCCTTAGCAAGAAAGAAAATGCCAAAATCAAGGCCAAGTGAGAACATAACTTCTAGACCAACAGAAAGGAAGTAAGGGAAGCTGAGCCGACCTGTTTTGTTTCTGAAAAACCACTCATCTTGCTCTTCTATATTCCTGACTTTCTCCATCCAGTGGTCACCAAGTCCAGCTAGCTCTGTCTCTTCTGATTCTGGAATCTGTCTTCTCTTCACCATCTCTCCAGCCATGGAGTTCAGTCTCTCACCATACTCATCCGGATTACTGCAATAGCCACTAACTGGTCTCCCTGCTTTCAGTCTTTAACACCCCATATCTCACCAAAGGGATCTTTGTTGTCTGTCCATTGTTAAATGGTGGGAATTTATTGGGAGGATTTCTGTCTGCTCTCAGGATGGACCAGAAGTTTCAGAAATTGATAGAATTGGGTCAGATAGGGATGGGTAGGGTTAGAACATTCAACAGTGTTGTCAGTGCCCTGCCCCAGAATGAATGCTCTTCCATCATTTCTCCATCTTTTCACCCTCTTTCCTCACTGCAGGGAGTGAACATTGTTCCAGCTTGGGTCAGGTTTGGCTGTTTGTTGGTGAGTAAGGGGTTCAGGGACCAGATTTAACAACCCAACAGGCAATCCTTCAACGGGAAATCAAGGTGGAGTGGATACTGAGTTGTCAAAAGTCAACATGTTCCCATGATATGTTGACTATAGAAAGGTCATCTAAGTGCAGTGGCAAATATAGTTTATAGTATTTGCTCGAATGGCTTGTTAATTTATCGCCCTTCCTCAATACACATTGAAGTCCCTCGAGAAAGAACCATGTCTTATTCATCTTTGTATGCCTGACCTCTCGTAGACACATACAATAAGTACTCATTGTATCAAAGAATGAATAAATGTTCCTGTAAGTGAAAGCTGTGTTTGGTCTAGTCTATAGGCTTCCAGAACTACTTTATGGTCCCCCAGCCCCAGCCTTCAGTGACCCTGCTTCCTGAGCTAGAACTGATCAACACTGACCTCAGCAGCAGCCCAGCTTCTGAGTCCACCCACCCTCTGGGTGCTCCTGAAGGGGCAGAGAGAGCCAAGAGGCTATATGTCAGATACAAGACCTCACTGTCTGCTTCCTTTCGTTCATCTCTTTTTCTTTTTCTTTTTTTTTTTTTTTTTGAGACGGAGTCTTGCTCTGTCACCCAGGCTGGAGTACAGTGGCGCGATCTTGGCTCACTGCAGGCTTCACCTCCCGGGTTCATGCCATTCTCCTGCCTCAGCCTCCCGAGTAGCTGGGACTACAGGTGCCCGCCACCACGCCCTGCTAATTTTTTGTATTTTTAGTAGAGACGGGTTTTCACCATGTTAGCCAGGATGGTCTCGATCTCCTGACCTCATGATCCGCCTGCCTTGGCCTCCCAAAGTGCTGGGATTACAGGCGTGAGCCATCACACTCAGCCCTTTCGTCTCTCTCTTTAGCACAATTTTAGCCTTCAGGGACTCCTAACATGCATTTGTTCCTGGAATGCTTAGTAGCTGTGGATGAACTGATATCTATCTTATTTGGCAATATAATAAAAGGAATGTGCTTTGACATCAGACAGAGTTCCAGTATGAACCTTTCAAGTACTAGCTGTGTGACTCTGGATACTTTTTTTTTAAACCTCTCTGGGTCTTTAGTTACATACAAGTCCAATGAAGATACTACAAGTGTAAATGAAATAATATATGGAAAGACACTTGTTATAACGTTTGGCATATGACAGGTGTCCTGCAAATGTCAGCTCCCTTCTGCCTTTGTGGCTTGTAGCAATAGGAGCCTGAGGAAAATTTGCAGTGCTAGCATAGGTAATTCGAACTGAAAGGAAAAAGAGAAAAAAGTAGAATGAACATACCCAGTTGCTCTAACATGAATCAAAGTCAATGATTAACTTTTTACTGACTATATAAAATGCAACAAAGTTTAAATAAATATAACAACTGGGCTTAAGGGAGAAACAAACCCATATATTTTCTAAAACAATAGAATTAGATATTTGCCAAACTAGAACCTGCACGGGCATAACAAATTTCTTCTCTAATGAGTATTGTTTGTTTTACTCTAGGATGCATTTGGATAAAATATTGGGATAACATTTAGAGAAGTCTGTTTAGAAAAGGGAATTAAACATCATTGGCTAGTATTGTGTCTTTGTTTTCTCATTTAAAAAAATTACAGAGGCCAGGCGCAGTGGCTCACGCCTGGAATCCCAGCACTTTGGGAGGTCGAGGCGGGCAGATCACGAGGTCAGGAGATCGAGACCATCCTGGCTAACACAGTGAAACCCCGTCTCTACTAAAAATACAAAAAATTAGCTGGATGTGGTGGCGGGCACCTGTAGTCCCAGCTACTTGGGAAACTGAGGCAGGAGAATGGTGTGAACCCAGGAGGTGGAGCTTGCAGTAAGCCAAGATTACACCACTGCACTCCAGCCTGGGCAACAGAGTGAGACTCTGTCTCAAAAAGAAAAAAAAAAAAATTACAAACAAAAAATTTAAGTACTGCGGTGGAAATATGATGGAGTTTCTATCAAATTATATCAAAAGTGTGTTGTTCTGGGGAGGACTTAAACCAATTCAACAGCTCAAAAGGAGGGCATGAAACCCACTCTCCCACCTCCAGTAGCACTCCTTTTACTCATTTTTTCCCCTTCTCCAAAATTCTAAACTGCTCACGCATTCCAGATTGTTCCTGAGGAGAATGAGCATATGCTATCCCGGTGTGGAAATGCCTGGTATGCTAATTTGTAATTTGGAGGAGAGAGAAGATGTGAGGTCGAACTGGAAGATAGTGAACTAAAAATAATAGAACCCACCTCCACGCCTCTCTCTTTAGCTCAGTGCCACATCTTCCCCTGCCAAAGTGAAGACACGGCGCCACAACATCCTGAGGAGAGAGAGCCTTGATTTTTCTGTTGGGGACCCACTTTTCCCCTATAGGAGAAACGACCATCAATCACAATACCTTCCCCTATCCTGGCTAAAGGGAGGTTGGATCCCTGACTGAAGGTAGGCCTATCAGATACTCTTGACCTGGAATTTCAGTGTGGAGAGAAGTGACACAAAAACTGAGAATGGTTGGAAATCATTTACCCTGGAGGCAGTGAAACTAAGGAAACTGCATTATTCACAAAACCTGAATTCCTAGAGCTTCTCTTGTCCTTGATAAAGCAGATCCTTCAGCCTCTCCTTCTGTGAGCTATTCGATATCCTTCTGATAAATTCATCTGTTTGCTTAAGCTATCCAGAGTCAGCTTCTGTTAACCTCATCACAGAATTCTGACAAAAATAGCTTCTCAGATGCTTCAGGCTCCAATATGCAATGCTAAAGGTCAAAATTTAGGGGTGGGGGAGGAGTCACTTGGGTCAAACATTTACTAAGGCACCAAGCTCAATTTTTCTGAAGACATTCTTCTCCCAGAGGTTGGCTTTATGGCATCCCTTACAGAGCGAGGGCCGCACAGGCCCGGGAAGGAAAAGGAGCCCCTGAGTCCATTTTTTCTTGCAACTAATTTGGTTGAAATCACCAGATCCCCTAATTCTAATGCAATTCCAGTGAGTCCCACAGATTCTAGAAAAGTATCAGCGGTGCTGGTCTAGGTGGGTAAGTTTCAATCTGTCTTGTAAGAGGCAGTGACAAAGTTACACAGTAATTATGTAACAGATTATGGTGGAGAAGCAGCCACTGCCTTTAAAAAAAAAAAAATCACTGCGTGGGAACCTTTTCAAATCACAACCCTCCATTAGGAGCCTATATTTCCCAGAAGATCCTCATTCCTTCATTTAGGCAGCAGTTTTAAAGTCAGCTGGAACCACTGTTTCCTCATTACAGCAATGGAAAGGGCCAAACTGTATCTTATTTTACTAAATAAGCAGCGTGTCCTAGTCGTGGCACTTTGTATCCCTAGGATGTCACCTTGTTTTGAAGTTATTTCAGCTTTGGTTTGAAAAGTATCGTGTCAGCAAAACCGCCCTTCCCCCCCATGGAGTTTAGGAGCCAGGAGGGAGTAGGGTAAGGGATGCATAGGAGATGATGTTCCTGAATCATTTGCTAGAGCCCTCCACCTGTTGAAATTATGTCCTCTTCCTCTCCTCCTTCTCCTCCTCCTCATCCCCCTTCTCTCCTTCCCATACCCTCCTCCCCTGCTTCCTTTTCTCCCTTCTGCTACTCCTCACGTCTTTTATTTGGTTTTGCTGCAGTTGCAACTCCAGTATCCTGATGGGGGAAGCAACTTCAGTGGGGTTTTTTTGTTGTTGTTGTTTGTTTCTGTTTTTGTTTTTGTTTTTAATACAGAGTCTCACTCTTGTCTCTCAGGCTGGAGTGCAGTGGTGCGATCTCGGCTCACTACAGCCTCCGCCTCCTGGGTTCAAGTGATTCTCCTGCATCAGCCTCCTGAGTAGCTGAGGTTATGGGGCCTGCCACCACACCCAGCTAATTTTTGTATTTTTAATAAAGACGGGATTTCACCATTTTGGCCAGGCTGGTCTCGAACTCCTGACCTCAGGTGATCCACCCGCCTCGGACTCCTAAAGTGCTGGGATTACAGGTGTGAGCCACCATGCCTGGCCCAGTGTATTCGTTTATTCAACAACATTTGTTGAGTA
This sequence comes from Macaca fascicularis, assembly GCF_037993035.2. Lineage (NCBI taxonomy): Eukaryota > Metazoa > Chordata > Mammalia > Primates > Cercopithecidae > Macaca > Macaca fascicularis. The sequence continues at coordinate 96,347,391 of NC_088385.1, forward strand.
TCCTGGACCAGGTACTGGTAAACTAGATAGGCAATGTCCTTGCCTTCGAGGAGCTTCTATTCCAATGGAGGGAGACAGAAGCAAATGATGATTTCAGATCTGCTTGGCCCACAGGGAGCCCCTGGTCTAACATATGGGCAGGGGATTCCAAAGTCCTTACTTTCCAGGTGGAAATGGTTGCTTGTATGAAGTAGCAATTAGTTAGATGAACACTTCAGACAAGGACAATCAAAATAGGAAGTTGTTGATTTCAAATACCTTCAAAGAAGGAAAATGTTTCAGGGAAGCTTTTACTTCCATGGACTTATTTCATCAGTTCTTTGGTCTTAGGTGAAACCTTTTAATGAATCCCTTGCATTTATGAAATGCTGTATGACTGCGCACAGTCCCTTTGTGCACGTGACTTCACTTGGTCCTGTGTGAAGGACTGAGCAGGTATTATGTGATTTTTACAAATGAGAAAACTGAAGCTCAAACAACTTGCCCCAATGCACCCAGCTAGCTTAGGTGTATGACTAGAAACCAGGCTTTCCTCTTTTTTGATCAACACCACGAAGCTCACTTCTCCTCTCTCACCTCCCTCATGGTCATGTTTTTCATCCATCACCAAGGGCCCTGCTGCTGTGGCTTTGATTGGGATGAGCCATGATATTTTAGGAATATGATATTCTAGGAAAGAGGACATACCCCCCAACAGACACACACTCCTAAAAAGTACATAGCCCTGTAATTTGCTACTATCATTTGTCAAAAATTATTAGCTTCAAGCCTTTCTGGGGGGCCTAACTCAGAGACCATTCGGGAAAAGAACCAAATTTCCAGTGGCATCTATCTGTTCTAATGCCAGCACTGCGGTTATAGGAAGCCATCCACAGAGGATACAACGTACCTACTTATTATTTGGCATCAAAAATACCAGTAGCTGGAATATTGATGACATATTAACAGTGACTTCTGAATTTATAACCATATTTGCCTGATTCATCCATTCCTATAAAAATTGATCAAGCTGGGCGAAGTGGCTCATGCCTGTAATCCCAGCACTGTGGGAGGCTGAGGCTGGAGGATCAGCATAAGCCCAGGAGTTTAAGACCAGCCCAGACAGCACAGTGAGACCTCATATTTGCAAAACTTAAAAAAAAAAAATTAGCTTGATATGGTGGCATGTGTCCGTAATCCCAGCTACTTGAGAGGCTGAGGCGGGAGGATTGCTTGAGCCCAAGAGGTTGAGGGTGCAGCAAGCTATAATCATGCCACTGCACTCCAGCCTTGGCAACAGAGCAAGACGCTGTCTCTCTGTGTCTCTCTCTCTTTTTTTTCAAATGATCAGTTTAGTGATAATAGAGTGGAAACCACATCTAAGTAAACTTTATTACAGTAATGTGTCCTCTACTAATGGAAGTTAAGATTTATCTAACATCTCTTATGAACCAGCCCCTATGCTAAGTGTTTCATATCATTATCTCACATAGTCTTTACCACAGCTTTTAAGTTAGGTGCTGTTATTATAACCGTTTTACAGATGAGGAAATTGAGGCTCCAAAAGGTAAACTGTTTTGCCCAACAATATCTAGCTACATGGTGATAGAACTAGTGTTTGAAAGTTGGGCCATCTGACCGCAGAATCGCTTTCTTAATCACTGTTCTAATTGGTGCACAGATTATTAGAGTTAGACCTTAGTTGAACTTCCTATTTTAGACAGAAGGAAGCAGAGGCCCTAGAGGATTAAGGATCTGCTTAAAGTCTTCACCAACAGAATGAGACTTGCTTCTACATTGCCTCTCTCAACTGGAGAAGAGCTGGAATGAGTCTTTTGATTTTCACCTATAGGTTTACAGAAGAATATCTTTTGAGAATTTGAGTAGAGAATATCCATGCCATGTAAAGTGGAATCTTGACAAACTTGTACTCATGAACCCAATTATAAGGTTATCTATTCAATCATAAGAAACATTTCTAAGTGACTAAAAACTAGCCATATTCTAGTAGGAGTCCCCTCTTCTACCTAGGTCTGTTCTGATCAGATAAACCTGGAGCAATATCTGTTTCATAACAATAAATTTATCTCAAGCTTCCAGGGGAGTCATCTTTGAAAAACTCATAAGCAAGAAGTTAACTGTTGTAATAAGCTGACAGTAATAGTGCAGGTTTTATTACTTTTGTTTTGGTTGGTTTTCTTCTTCTTCTTCTTTTTTTTTTTTTTTTTTGAGTTCAATAAACCACACTGAATGTTAATAATCCATTAGTTCTAAAGGAAACATTTTTACCTCCAAGAAAATTACTTTTTCCTCCCAAATCTGAACCTGTAAACACAAAAGCTCTTTGTCTTATAAAAAGGCTTAGCATTAGTTGTTTCAACAAGATTAGCCCTGTTGATCTGAAGCACCTGTGCTTCCAGAAAATGTAGGACATTATCAATTTTTAACATTTGTCCAGGAAGCTGTGCTTGGACTAAAGTTATTTATCCAGCTGGGTATACTGACTAGGACAGAGCAGATCAAAGTAGTTGGGGATTGTGTAACATCTAAGATTGGCCCTGATAATCAATCCAGCCTGGAGCACATGGACATGATTACAAAATACCATCTTCCCCTTTTTTCAGGATACTGATAAAACAGAAGGCAGTGCTATCTGCCATAACCCACTTCAAGAATTCCAGGGACCTGTTTTTAGGTCATTTAGTTGTTCTGCTTAGTTTTCTGGATGGTGAGCACACAGAAGGCACAAGATGAAAACTCTAACACACAATTTGCATCAATGACACCCTTGGGGTTGCTAAAAGAACAAATAAAAAGGGGTGTGGGAGGAGGTCTGTGGAACTGTGTGTGCCACCTCCATATGGGCTTACTTTGGCCCTCTCCAGGGAGGAATGCTGTGCAACTGCATCCCCATTCCTGTCCCCTCCGCCTGCACACACTGGAGTAGCAAGAAGGCAGCAGAGAGCACACAAAAAGACACTCAGCAGGGGAAACAGTCCCAGTGTTTAACCTTGGGTGTTCAATGAACACAGTAGGGCTGGGGGCGGGAGGGCCAAAACAGGAAGAGGAAAAATACAAGACGGTTTGGTAAGAAAGCAAAAATAGAAAGAATCCCAAATTTTTAAAAATAAAAATCAAATCAAAACCAAAAGCCACAGGCTGCATTTATCTGAGAAGCGAGAAAGTGAAGGAAGCAATTTAAACTAGAAAGATGCAAAAGTGGCAGGGGCGCAGGGAGCTCCCACTGCTTTCCCCAGCAGGACTGCAAGGGTGGGAGGATCCATTCAAACCAAGCACCTCCAAGCTTGGCAAAGGATTGCTCTCTGAATGATGCCAGGCCTCACCCAGCTGCTTGGAAAGGAGCTTGCATGAAGGTAGGAGGGAAAGGATTGCAGAGAACCTGCTGGCGTGCTTCTTCCCTATCTGAGTTTGAGTGCTTCTCAGAGAACTTTAAAGGCTGACGGCTAAATTTAATCAGGGTTAAATCATTGAAATGAAGATGTTCTCATGCAATACAAATGAAAAGTGATTCTGCCAGCGCTTTCCCTATAAGGCAATGAATGGTACAGGCTCCTAAGGAGCAGCCCAGCGTTTGGAAATGTTACGAATTCAGGGGAGGCAGGAAATGTGAAAGTCTGGTTCATTGCTAATATTGTCTTCCGGGGATTTTTGGCCTGGAGGTGAAACAGGCAGGGTTTTACAGCTGGTATTGTGCAATGACTGAGCATTTGCTTGCTCTCAGTTTAGTAAAATTATTCATATATGGCATCCTAACTACATTCTATATTTCAGGCAGCTGTTTTCTCTAAGGAACTCCAAATATTTTCTGCAAAGGCGCTTACACAAACCTTACAACCGTGGACTTAAACTGAATGAAACATTAGTTTGTTGTTTCAAGACAGTTTGGCAATCTGATTTCGTGCCAGTTTAATCATTTTAGAAAGTGTACAGGTCCAATTCCGGTTCAGACTGGCTTATCTTCACATGATTTATTTTCCATAAAAGTAAATGTTAAATCACAGTGATAAGTCATGTGTGCTCGATACAGTGTGATGAGAAGGGCACTTTACCTCTGTAGTTGTGCTTCCAAAAACCCATAACTCCTGTCTAACCACAAGAAGAACATTAGATAAACCCAAATTGAAAAACATTCTACAGATTACTTCACTAGTTCTCTTCAAGGTCATCCCAAACCAGGAAAGTCTGGAAACTGTCACAGTCCAGAGAAGCCTAAAGAGACATAACAACTAAATGGAACGCAGTATCCTATTGATACATTACTATTGACCTTTCCTGTTCCAGGAACAGGACGCTGGGGAGAGACCAAGGCAATCTGAATAAAGTATGGTCTGCAGTCAATAGTAATGTATCAATTTTGATTCCTTAATTGTGACAAGTATACATAATATAGGATGTTGACAATAAGCAAACTAGATGTGCAATACATCGAAACCTTCTATATTCACAACTTTCCTACAGATCTAAACTATTCTAAAATTAAATGCTTATTAAAAAATAAATGTCACACCTGTAATCCCATTCCTTTGGGAGGCCAAGGCAGGAGGATCGCTTGAGCTCAGGAATTTGAGACCAGCCTGTGCCACATGGTGAAACCCTGTCTCTACAAAAAATACAAAAATTAGCTAGGTATGGTGGTGCACGACTGTAGTCTCAGCTACTCTGGAGGCTGAGGTGGGAGGATGGTTTGAGCCTGGGAGGCAGAGCTTGCAGTGAGCCCAGATTGTGCCACTACACTCCAGCCTGGGTGACAGAGTGAGACCCTGTCTCGGGGAAAAAAAGAAAAAAAAAAAAAAAGTCAAAAGTTAGTCTCATGATTCTGCAAAATCAGTCATTTGAATCCATTTCAGGTTTCAAATCATGGTTGGTTTAGATCCCTGTACCCAGTGTCCTATTTTTATTGGCATTTTACCAAGAGGAAAATTGAAACATAAAGACAGGGCTGAACACGAGGTGAGGGCTGATGTGACAAAGGAGAATTTCTCTTCTGGAACTCATCTACCTGGCTCTCCACTCAAGCACCTGGCCTCTGGACACTGCCTAATTACCTTCCGCCAAGATAGTGGATAACAAAGGAGTTTCAGGTGTTACCTTTTAGTTTATGTATTTTAATGGGATATTATGCAGAGAACAAATGGGTGCTGAGGAATGATTTCAGCCCCTACCCAAACAACATAGGGTAGTCAGTTAGCTTTAGGGCAGTGGCCATCAATTCTGAGACTTACAGGTATGACTCCCTGGAGACAATCCAGGATAATGTGACTTCTCATCTCAGGCATATGAGATACAGTCAGTGTGGGAATGAGTCCTGGGGCCATGACAGCAAGAGGCCAGCCTCTAAGAGATGATCTGTACCTTGCTTTTCAGCCTTTAATAACTTGAGACATTGCTGCCAGCTACTTAACTAAGCTCTGCAACTGCTGTAATGAGAAAGTGATGACCTTTGGGCTTACAAAGTCCTGCATTCAAGTCCCCCGCGTCCAAATTTGCCACTTCCTGGATGTGTGGCCCAGGTCAGCCTACTTAATCTTGCTGATCTTCCGGTTTTTCATCAGGAACAAGGCTGATCATAATACTGCCTTGAAGGATTGCTGTGAGGACTAGCTAGAGGGAGTGTGTGAGAGTCCCTTGCTCAATGTCTGGAATACAGTAGATATTAAACAAATGCTCTTTCCTTTCGCCCTTTCCCTCCTTTCTCACACAACAGGACAGTGGAGACAGGCACAGCCTGGCAGCTCAGCTCCTCTCACAAATCGTTCTCTCTGTTCTCACGAGATTAGCATTTCTAATAGGATCAGGAATTCTTTCTAATTCATTGATTATTAATCCTGAGGTTTGCAAATAATCTCTCCTGATTCGTGCAGAACCAAGAACTTAATGCTCTTTCAGGGTTTAAATTTATTTATTTTTATTTTGTTGTTATTCCCTGGAAAGGTCCAATTTTATCCCACCAGAAATTGTCTGGGTGGCTCTCCCGCTGGATAATTAAAGCTAATGGAGCCCAGGAGCTATGCAAAGTAGACACTAAAAGAGGATTGTTTAAAACAAGATGGGAACCGTCTGCTAATAGTGCCTTGTAGCCAGAGATGTCAGGACATCTCAGTAGAATTGTGGGAACAAATAAGGAAGAAGCAAGATACCTAAGAGAGCTAAGAGTGGTGGGGAGAAGAAGAAGAAAAACAGAGCAAGCAGGCAGACAGGGTAAATAGGGAGAGACCCCTCAATACAGAGATGGTCTAGAGGTGAAAAAACTGGGGAAAGCTGTTTCTGAAACCTTCATAGGGGACTTCGAAGGGAAAAATTTCCCAACATCCAGGCCTTTTATAATTCTGAATGACAGCCGCCTTCCCAGTAAATGTGTTTCTGTCATGATACGTGTGACAAGTGCATCTCTTATTCCAGGTCTGTCCTCACAGTGCGGCCTGCCGAACTGTGCCGTTTACATCTAACCGACATAGAAAACTTCTACCTTTCGGCAAATCAAACCAGCATTCAGGTTAAATGGCCACACTTTCATGATTGTTATTGTTATTCCCAGTCTGCATTACTACCGTAACAGTGGCACTGTCAAGCAATCCACCATTTGGGCCAAACGTGAGTTTGAGGAATTCCACAGAGATCTTTTCATATTTGACCCAATAGGGTCTTCCGAGGAGTCTTCTGCACCATTGGGGTCAGGAAAGAGACATGAATTTTAAGGGTTTTACTACCAAATGTCATTGGCTTTATTATTATAATTATTATTATTATTACTATTTTTTTTTTTTTTTTTTTTTTTTGAGACGGAGTCTCGCTCTGTCGCCCAGGCTGGAGTGCAGTGGCGCTATCTCGGCTCACTGCAAGCTCCGCCTCCCGGGTTTACGCCATTCTCCTGCCTCAGCCTCCCGAGTAGCTGGGACTACAGGCGCCCGCCACCTCGCCCGGCTAATTTTTTTGTATTTTTAGTAGAGACGGGGTTTCATTGTGTTAGCCAGGATGGTCTCGATCTCCTGACCTCGTGATCCGCCCGTCTCGGCCTCCCAAAGTGCTGGGATTACAGGCTTGAGCCACCGCGCCCGGCCTATTATTACTATTTTTAAACAAGGTCTTGCTCTATCTCCCAGGCTGGAGTACAGTGGCTGGAACACAGCCCACTGCAGCCTTGACCTCCCAGAGGTGATCCTCCCACCTCTTGACCTCCCGAGTAGCTGGGACTACAGGCACACACCGCCATACCCAGCTAATTTTTTTGTTTGTTTGTTTGTTTGTTTTGTTTTGTTTTTAGAGATGAGGTTTTGCCGTGCTGCCCAGGCTGGTCTCAAACTCCTGAGCTCAAGCAGTCCTCCCACCTTGGCCTCCCAGAGTGCTGGGGTTACGGGTGTGAGCCACCGCACCTGTCCCTTTGCTATGTTTAGAAATTTTTAAAATCAAAAGCAGTTATACATGTTTATGGTAGAAATTTTTGAAAGTAACAACCATCTAAATAAATATCACCCATTATCTCATTAACCAAGGATAATGCTATAAACATTACTGTTTTCTCTTTATTTATTTATTTATTTATTTATTTATTTATTTATTTATTATTATTATTATTATTTTGAGCCAGAGTGTCACTCTGTCGCCAGGCTGGAGTGCCGTGGTGCAATCTCAGCTCACTGCAACCTCCGCCTCCCTAGTTCAAGCGATTCTGCTGCCTCAGCCTCCCGAGTAGCTGGGACTACAAGCACCCACCACCATGCCCAGCTAAATTTTCTTGTATTTTTTGTAGAGATAGGGTTTCACCATGTTGGCCAGGATGGTCTAATCTCCTGACCTCGTGATCTGCCCACCGCAGCCTCCCAAAGTGCTGGTATTACAGGCATGAGCCACCGCCCCCGGCCTCTTCTTTTTCTTTCAAAATTATGTTTACATTTTCCATATAAAAATGGCATAGAAAATGCAGAAAACATTTCTATTTCTATGGAAAAAGAAGAAAAAAAGTCCTTAATTATTCCACCTAACTACTATCAAAATATTGGTACATTTCTTCCTTAGGTTCTTTTTTGTCTCTGTGAATAACATTCCTCCTTTAACATGGCAGCAACCAAACCGTATATATAATTTAGTATTATGACACTTTTGCCTGACATCATCACAAGCTTTTTCAGGGTTACAAGTTTTCTTTTCAAAAATTTTCATTTCTACCAGCATTCTAATACTACACAGAGTAGTTATATTGTTGCTTACATTAAACTATTTCCCTAGAGTTAAGATTTAGTTTGTTTCCAGAATTTGTTATTAGAAATACCATTGTGTCAACAGTACTACCCTAATAATTTTTTTTTTTTTTTTTTTTTTGAGATGGAGTTTCACTCTTGTTGCCCGCCTGGAGTGCAATGGCACAATCTTGGCTCACCGGAACCTCTGCCTCCCAGGTTCAAGTGATTCTCCTACCTCAGCCTCCTGAGTAGCTGGGATTACAGACATGTGCCACCATGCCTGGCTAATTTTGTATTTTTAGTACAGACGGGGTTTCTCCATGTTGATCAGGCTGGTCTCGAACTCCGGACATCAGGTGATCTGCTCGCCTTGGCCTACCAAAGTGCTAGGATTACAGGCGTGAGCCACTGCACCCGGCCAGCCACCACATTTCTAATAGAATCATTTAAATGCTGGTTTCCATGATCCACATTTATAGAAAAACAAAATCAAGAGAGCAACAAAAAGTTATTCACGAATTATAAAAATCATTGCTAACCCACTATATGTCTAGGCTATGGCAGCAAATAGCAAAGTTTATTAAGTTCCTTCTAATTGCTAAGACAAAGTTCCTCATAGAACACAAACTACTTCCATAGTGATATTCTAATAGCGTGAAGTCAAACCAACTTAAATGCTGTCAGACAGCATGACTGTCCTCTTCTGAACATGACATGGGTCAGATAGAGTTATTTTTAGATAAGAGATAAGTCAGCTTAGCTACACTTCTATGTCTTTAAAAATAAAAGCCCATATAACTTCGGAGACCAAGACAGATTAAGGGAATGCTAAAATTTTCCATAGGTAAGTTTTTTTGGTTTTTTTGTTTTTGTTTTTTTTTTGCATGTAATTCCTGATTCCCACCATTGGTTTCAGCAGCCCGGTCCACAGACCTGAACAATGGTTAATGTTTAAAAAGGTACAGCGTGTTCTGCTTAACAACTCTGCTCATTTCCTCTTCCTGATGGTGCTGCTGTGATTGCAGGACTCAAGTAAGGGTTTTTTACTACATGAGAATACACGAGAAATGATGCTCGAGTCATAATAAATGTGAGATTAAGGTCACTTAAAGATAAGAAAGTTGCAGTCTTAAGGAAAAACTTGAGTTGGCTTGGACCTCTGCGGGGGCAGGTTTACTACAGTTTGTGGAAATAACCCACAGCTACCACTGAAATATGTGTAAGGATTTCAGACAGGAAATGAAGGAAATGCTGCATTAAACTAAAAGCACTTTGGGATTTAAATAAGCCGAATATAGATTCTCTGGTGAGAATGTGATCAGGGCACTGCTGGCACTGGCCCACCCTCTCATCTTCAGTAGTGGAAAGAATTACAGTCTGCCTATCAAGTCCAGAATACAAAGTGCTTTCAGTCCTCTGACTATCCTCTTTCCTCTTTTATTAATTCCATTTCTCATTAAAATCCCCTGTACAATGTTCCATGAGAATCAGCTCAAGGCAGCTACTGACATTTCCCATAAATGATACTCCCAATCTTCTTCCTACCAATGCAATTAGTTCTACTTCCTTCAAACTTCATTCAAAACTCAACTCATCTGAGCTACGCCTGATGACCTTACGGTCATTCCTTGTCACTGTAAACCCTCAGCAGTTATTGTTGACTGATTTGCTCACTATGACCGCGTGTTTACTTGTGCCTGGCATTAGGCTTGGTGCTGGGGCTACACTGATGAGTAAACCCCAGTCACTGCCCTCATGGAGGTCACAGTTCACATGAAAAAAAACATCCTAATAAACTGTGATAAGGGCAATGGTCAAGATAGGCATGCAGAAGTATGAGGACAAGATATTCTTCCTCTGGGGTGTCAGAAGGCTTCCTGAAAAAACTGATGCCTGAGCTGGGTTTTCAAGTAGAGGAAGGTGAGGGAGATAGAGATGGTAGATAGTGTAATCCATGAAGAGTTGAGATGGCCCTGCGTGCCATGGTATGCTTGGGTGTATTCGTGACTTTCACTTCATGAGAAGTTCCCTGTATTTGGGTTCTTTTGCTACAATTGAATTATAAGCTCTTCCAGGAACCATATTTTCTACTTATTTTGCCTTCTTCCCCTTGGATCTGTTACAGTCCCCAGAGCGTTTTAAAGAGTTGTGTTTCACCATCCTGGGAAACACACTGCTGACTCACTGACCACCTCCAGGCCTCTCTGCCCACTGTGTGTTAACAAGACTGTGTGGCCATGGAAAGATATGTAAGGCTCTCAGCTGCAGGCCTTTTATCAGCTATCAGGATAGACCCAGGAAGACACGCAGGTCTGACTCAAAGCACACATGTACTGCCTAAGGGGAGAAACCATCCAAACCACTTACCCAGAAGTTCCACAAGCCTGTCACATGCCATCCTTTCACTATTTCATATTCTTAGCCTTTGGTATGGTGGTTTAAGTTTTACATTCAAAGAGCTCTGCACCAATATTTCTATTAAGATTTCATTGGATAATTTTTAAAAGTTCACTAAGCAAGTATGGAATGGATTTTCAACTCATCCCGCAGAAACATAAAGTAATCATTTTTAAAAATTAACATCTTAAAATTGATGTGGTGGATACTTTTATTGATGTGGTCCCTGCCTCAAAAGTTGCCACTGCTGGGCAACTCACTGTCCTCTCTTGAGTCATGTGACTTTCTTTAGCGGTGGAAATACTTAGTGGACCTCATGAGCCTTAAAAGTTTTGTTTTGTTGAGTTCCTTTGCTTCACAATGAGAAGATCGGATCCAAGTTGAGGTTGAGGGTGGGTGTGTGTGCTTTGTTTCTGGACTCGTACTTGACTTTTAGGTAAATAGACCTCCACATTTCAAGGCTGCCCGATCTTTCATGGATGGTTAAATCCCAATCCCTCCCGCACTGCCTGGGGTCAGGGATGGAGGAGGGAGGAGAGGTAGAACAACAGGGTAAATTGAAAACAAACAAACAAACAAAAAGAGATAGTAAAAAATCACCAAGCCAGTTTCACAGGCTCTGTTGCTCCAAAGCCATCATTTCAAGGTTATGGCTTTAAAATTAGGGAAGCAGCTTTCACCTGAGCCCTCCTTAATGGAAACAGCTGGAATCTAGCCTGCCTTTGGAAAGAAGAGAGGACAATCCTGGAGCATGAAGCCAGCTGCGAAAAATTGGTCACTGAACACAAAGCTTTTAGAACTACCAAATAAAATACATGGGAACTTTGTTTCCAATGGCCCAACAGCAGGGCCTAAATCATATTTGAGTGTGAAAATGAAATTAATGGCCTGTTTAAATTCCCCAACTAGAGTTTCCAAATTCTGGTCACCGGTGTCCTGACAAGCAAACCCCACATGGAGGAGATGGTTAAGTAACAGCCACTTCCAAACCCAAGGCTGTACCACTGAGGAGGAAGGAAGACAAGCAATACTTCCTAATTTAGTTAAACTAAATAGTACCCATATCCAGTTACCATTTCAAACATATTAGAATAACTTTATGCAAATACTTTGGGAAAGCAAATAATATTCATGAATGACCTTAACTACAAGCCCCTGTGTCCTTATTAGTCTATCAGAGATATTAATATTAGTACTTAACTCAAAAGACAGTGAGGATATGTTTTCACATAAAAAAGACATGTAGGCTGGGTGAGGTGGCTTATGCCTGTAATCCCAGCACTTTGGGAGGTTGAGGTGGGCGGATCACGAGGTCAAGAGATTGAGACCATCCTGGCCAACATGGGGAAACCCCATCTCTACTAAAAATACAAAAATTAGCTGGGCGTGGTGGCGCATGCCTGTAATCCCAGCTACTCAAGAGGCTGAGGTAGGAGAATCACTTGAACTTGAGAGGCGGAGGTTGCAGTGACCCAAGATCACGCCATTGCACTCCAGCCTGGGCGACAAGAGCGAAACTCCATTTCAAAAAAAAAAAAAAAAAGACATGTAATGTTTTAAAGTCCTTACATGGTAGGTACCTAAAGGTAATTTGCTTTCTCCTTTTATTCCACGATTCTGACTTCACGTTCTTATGATCTTGGCAGTTGGCTATAAAACCAACGTCTGGCTTTTTTTGTTCATGTTTGTATTCCCAGCAGGGTCTTGAAAACTCATCAAGAACAGAAACCTTGTGTGATGTGCTGTTGTTCCCACAGAGGGCTGGACATAGTAGGTGGACAGTAGGTGCTCGATGCATTTCTTTTTATGCCTGCAATGAACTGCTTCACTCTTTTCAGACATTTCTTCCCTCATAATTACACACAAAGGATGATAAGAAAACATAAAATGTTTTTCAATACTTCATGGCCTTTCCCCACATTTTAAGACAACCAGGCCAACAGGAAAAGAAATAGAAGGGGGAAGGTATTTCTTAACATGTTTGACCTAATTAAAGGACGATGCCTGAATTTCCCAGCCAGGATAGCATTACCGGAGAGAGAACCCTCAAAATGTCTTTTTAAGTACAGTCCCAGCAAAATGGAAGTTTAAAGCAATTATCCATCCAAGAGTGTGTTTTACAGATAACCCCTTAGCTTTACTGAACACAGCTCTCTAATCTGTTGCAAAATACCAGCACTCTTGTGGCTGCCTCATTGATACCATCAATCATCAGGCAGAGAAAGTTTGAGGTGACTTGAACTTCCATAGATAGATTTCTATAGACAGATGTTGAAGTACATTCAAGATTACTCCGTTTTTCATTTCACAGATGAGCAAGCTGAAGCCAGAGAAGTAACATATGTTGGAGATGCAAAGATGAGTATGACATGGTCCTTGCACTCAGGGAGCATGCATTCTAAGAGGGAATGAGAGACAAGAAATATTCAGCTGTACAACAACACAGAGTGATGAATGTAAAGGATAGTGTGAGAGCCAAAATTCAGTTAAGGAGAGGGAGTCACTCACTTTGAGCCCTAAATTTAAAGGAACGCCAAAAACTCAGTAATCAAAGAATATTATAAAGATAAAGACAGTATCATTAGCATTACTAATTTTTTCTTTTGGCTCAGGCTCCAGTATGGCTCAGTAAGACACTATTGCCAATCCTGTCATTAATATTTTAATAATTCATTCACATGAAGTTTTGTATTTAAAATATTGCAGGCTGGGCACAGTGGCTCATGCCTGTAATCCCAGAACTTTGGGAGGCTGAGGCGAGTGGATCATCAGGTCAGGAGTTCGAGACCAGCCTGGCCAACATGGTGAAACCCCGTCTTCACTAAAATACAAAAATTAGCTTGGTGTGGTGGCGCATGCCTGTAATCCCAGCTGCTCAGGAGGCTGAGGCAGGAGAATCACTTAAACCTGGGAGGCAGAGGTTGCAGTGAGCTGAGATCGTGCCACTGTACTCCAGCCTGGGCGACAGAGCAAGACTCCATCTTGAAAAAATGTAAATAAATAAATAAATAAATAAAATACTGCATTAAAATAGCCTTTATCTTAGCCACTGAGTTTTTTGGTTCCACCTCCCCCTGCCTCCCTCTAAAATTTTGTACCCTAGGCAAGGGCCTCACTCTCCTCTCTGGGAGAAACTACCAGAGGCCAGGGTGGGGCTGGGAGGAAAAGGACAGGCTTTTAAGTGTATTCCATAAGAAGTGCAAGGTTTTTAATTCCAATTTCAAAAGGCTTACAGAGCAGCTCTGCCTTGATCTGTTTTAACATTTTGTATGACAGTTTGCTGTATTCCTTGTTTGGAAGAAAGAGATTTTCAGGTTTAAAAAATGTTTGAAAAGTTCTAACAATAATGAGAAACAATTAGATTTCAATACATAAGGCCCATCACATACATGGAGGTGTGAGCAGGTGATTTGGGGGAGAGAGTAAACAGGCAGGGCAGAAGGGTCTGCAGAGGCATTGCAGATGCTGCCTGTCCCACCAGAGGTGCCATGGGTTTCTTTGTTTTTTTGAGACGGAGTCTCACTCTGTTGCCCAGGCTGGAGTGCAGTGGCGTGATCTCGGTTCACTGCAACCTCCACTTCCTGGGTTCACGCCATTCTCCTGCCTCAGCCTCCCGAGTAGCTAAGACCACAGGTGCCCGCCACCATGACCGGTAAATATTTTTCTTTTTTTTTGTATTTTTAGTAGAGACGGGGTTTCATCGCATTAGCCAGGATGGTCTCAATCTCCTGAACTCGTGACCCACCTGCCTCGGCCTCCCAAAGTGCTGGGACTACAGGCATGAGCCACCACGCCCGGCCCAGAGGTGCCACGGGTTTCAAAGGTCAGCTGTTTGCTTTCCTTTCAAGCTTCCTCTGTAGAGTCCTGTCAGCAAACTCATTCGACGGCATGTTTGGTCATTTTCCTAGACCAAATGGCTTGCATCCCCACTTTGTCTGTGGGAGAGGGGGACTAAAAGGATAATTTTTACAAACTGACTATCACAATAGAGTCTTCTTTTCTTAGACAAATGCTTAATATATGGGGAGAGTAGGCCGGGCGCTATGGCTCATGCCTGTAATCCCAGCACTTTGGGAGGCCAAGGCGGGCAGATCATGAGGTCAGGAGTTCGAGACCAGCCTGACCAATATGACGAAATCCGGTCTGTACTAAAAATACAAAAATTAGCCGGGCGTGGTGGCGGGGCCTGTAGTCCCAGCTACTCAGGAGGCTGAGGCAGGAGAATCGCTTGAACGGGGGAGGCGGAGGTTGCAGTGAGCTGAGATCGTGCCACTGCACTCCCGCCTGGGTGACAGAGCAAGACTCCGTCTCTCTCTCTCTCTATATATATATATATACACACACACACACACACACACACACACACACACACAGAGAGAGAGAGAGAGAGAGAGAGAGAGAGAGAGAGAGAGAGAGAGAGAGAGAACAGAACCAGAAAAGAAAATATCCGAGAAATGATTCATAAAATTGAATTAATCCAGCCAGACATTTTTGGGGGTTGTCACGCTGCCCAGCTCCAGAGAGAGACTTCTCATTGTGGTCTGCGTGTAAATGGTGTTCCACGTGGAGTCATGCGGTGCACAACCAGCTGACTGTATGGGGCAGCAACAGTTCATAACAGTCCTCTAAATATCCACCAGGGAATGGCGGCTTGTGTTTACATTTGGCCAATTCACAAACCCTAATTCAAACAATTAAGATTGCTTGGTTTTAATGAGATGGCTTCTCAGATTCCAGAAATTTTCTCTAGCCAGATCATTCAATAATTTTCTGAAGAGGAGAGATTTTCATTCTCTTGAATCCCTGCAATTATTAAAGAAAAAGGAGATGTGTGTGTTTGTGTGTGTGCGTACTGACAAATGATCAAGATGACAGGGAAATCTGCGAAGATGCTGAAAATAAAGGCTACTAAGAAAGATTTCAAGATCAGGCTGGGCGTGGTGGCTCATGCCTGTAATCTCAGCACTTTGGGAAGCCAAGGCGGGCGGATCACCTGAGGTCAGGAGTTTGAGACCAATCTGGCCAACATGGTGAAACACTCTATCTACTAAAAATAAAAAAAAATTAGCCGGGCATGATGGTAGGTGCCTGTAATCCCAGCTGCTCAGGAGGCTGAGGCAGGAGAATCGCATGAACCCAGCAAGTGGAGGTTGCCATAAGCCGAGATCGTGCCAGTGTACTCCAGCCTGGGTGACAGAGTAAGACTCCATCTCCAAAAAAAAAAAAAAAAGAAAAAAGAAAAAGAAACATTTCAAGATCAGATTCAAACTTTTCAAACTTAATATGCTTTGTTTGGATTATATACCAAAAAACAAAAAAACAAAAAACTGGTATGGCCATGTACTGGGGAGTCAAAATTTGACTCTTATACACTGCCAGCAAGAGGTAATACGGTATTTCTGAAAGGTTATTTAGGATGTGTGCATTTAAAGTCTAAACTGCATGTATATAAAAAAATTAAAAGTAGGCTGAACAACTATGTGTAAACTGACTCCAGGCCGGGTGTGGTGGCTCATGCCTGTGATTCCATCACTTGGGGAGGCCGAGGTAGGCGGTTCACTTGAGGTCAGCAGTTCGAGACCAGCCTGGCCAACATGGTGAAACCCCGTCTCTACTAAACATACAAAAATTAGCTGGGTGTGGTGGCAATGCCTGTGGTCTCAGCTACACAGCGGGCTGAGGTAGGAGGATCACCAGAGCCCTGAAGGCAGAGGTTGCAGTGAGCTGAGATTGTGCCACTGCACTCCAGCCTGGGCGACAGACACTGTCTCAAATAAAATAAAATAAAAAATAAAATAAAATAAAATGACTCCAACAAAAAATACATATTAATACAGGAAAAAGAAGGGAGAGAAGGAGGTCGGGGCTGTAGAGTTGCATTATGGAGTTTGTTAACATATCTATGGTATTAAAACCAAGAGACTGGAGGAGATAACTGAAAGACTGAGTGTAAACAGTGAAGTGTTCAAACCTGGCCGCCTGGAGCACTCTAGAGTTAAGACCATGCAGATGAGGAGGAGCCAGCAAGTGATGCTGAGAAAGAAGGTGAAGGAAAAGGACAATCCCCAGCTTGTAGTGTTCTGCAGCTCGGTGAAACAAATCTTCCAAAGAAGAGGGTTGATGATCTGTGTCACCTGCTGTTGATTGGTTATGTAAGACAAGATTGAAAGTTGTCCATTAGCTACAGCAGTGGGGAGAACATTGGTGACCTTGACAAAAAAGGTTCTGGTGGAGTGTGCAGGTGAAAGTCTGATTGGAAGTAGGCCGGGCACGGTGGCCCACGCCTGTAATCCCAGCACTTTGGGAGGCTGAGGCAGGCGGATCATATGGTCAGGAGATCGAGACCATCCTGGCTAACCCGGTGAAACCCTGTCTCTACTAAAAATACAAAAAATTAGCGAGGCGTGGTGGCGGGCACCTGTAATCCCAGCTACTCAGGAGGCTGAGGCAGGAGAATTCAGTGAACCCAGGAGGCGGCTTGCAGTGAGCCGAGATTGCGCCATTGCACTCCAGCCCGGGCGAGAGTGCCAGACTCCATCTCAGAAAAAAAAAAAAAGAAAAAAGAAAAGAAAAGAAAATCTGATTGGAGTGAGTTTAATAAAGAATGTGTGGAACTGGAAGCAATGAATGAAAACAGCACTTTCTAGGGGTTTTTCTGCAAAGAAAAGTGAATCTGTAGTTGAAAATGGAAATGGGGCCTAGAGAAGGGTTTTGTCTGTTCGAGTTTTGTTTTGGTGTCTTGCTGAGTTGCCCAGGCTAGTCTCAAATCCCTGTACTCATGTGATCTTTCTGCCTCAGCCTCCCAAGCAGCTGGGACTATAGGTGACAGCCATTAAGCCAAGCTTGTCTATTTGTAGATGGGAAAAATGAAAGCTGTATGCTGATGACAATGAATCGCAGAAGAAAAAGAAGAAGAAAAATTGATGGTGCAAGAAAGAGAAATTTGCCAAAATAAAATAAAATTAAAAAGAGACTTGCTGGAGCTACGCCCTTAGGTAGGCAAAGGGGGCTGGGATCCAGTGCTCAAAGTGAAGCCAGTTCTTCCATGTCAAGAGAAGGGGAGGCAAGGCTTAGGGCCACAGATACTGGAAGGTGGGTAGAAAGATTGATGGGGATTTCGGAAACTTCCAGTGGCATCTATTTTCTCACCAAAATAGGAAGCAATGCCATCAGCAGAGAGTGGCAGTCTGAAAGTGTAAAAGAATGAGCCCACTAGGGAAATGGTATATGATTATTAGGACATATGAAATAGATGAACAGGTATAATTTTTTTTTTTTTTTGAGATGGAATCTGGCTCTGTTGCCCAGGCTGGAGTGCCCAGCAGCGTGATCTCAGCTCACTGCAACCTCCGCCTCCTGGGTTCAAGCAATTCTTCTGCCTCAGCCTCCTGAGTAGCCAGGATTACAGGTGCACACCACCACACTTGGCTAATTTTTGTATTTTTAGTAAAGGCAGAGTTTTGCCACGTGGGCCAGGCTGGTCTCAAACTCCTGACCTCAAGTGATCAGCCTACTCAGCTTCCCAAAGTGAGCCACCACGCCTGGCCAGAACAGGTATAATTTAAGGGCAAGGAAATTAGGAAAGAAAGAAAACTTAAATGTGCATAAACTTTCACTTGGCAACACCACTTCTGGGAATTTTTCTTAAGGAAATGATTAAGGAACTGCGCCTGAATGTTCACTGGCTGGACCATGTGTAAGAGCAGGCAGTTAGAAACAAATCTAAGAGACTCACAATAGCAGATTGGTTATATTTAACCAATTTCCTAATCGGTGCAGCCTTTCCAATGTATTTGGCATGTATGTTGATATTGGAAGCTATTAATCATACATTTAGAAGGAAAAAAAGTCCCCATGTTTTGTAAAAACTTTTACCTATATGTTTATCTCTATCGATTAATATGCATCTATGTGTTTAAAATTGGTAATCCTGGCTGGGCGCGGTGGCTCACGCCTGTAATCCCAACACTTTGGGAGACCAAGGCGGGCGGATCACGAGGTCAGGAGATCAAGACCACCCTGGCGAATATGGTGAAACCCCGTCTCTACTAAAAATTTAAAAAAAAAAAAAAAAATTAGCTGGGCGTTGTGGCAGGTGCCTGTAGTCCCAGCTACTCGGGAGGCAGAGGCAGGAGAATGGCGTGAACTCGGGAGGCGGAGCTTGCTGTGAGCCGAGATGGCGCCACTGCACTCCAGCCTGGGCGACAGTGTGAGACTCTGTCTCAAAATAAATAAATAAATAAATAAATAAATAAATAAATAAATAAATAAAATTGGTAATCCTTGGGATAGATTATGGACTACCCATTCTTTTTGTTGAGTGTATTTTATAATTTTTCTATAATAAGCAGAAGGAGAAATTTGCAATGAAAAAACACCGCTAAAAACCTGTCCACAATTTTATGCTGTGTGTACTGCCTTAGCCTGTTCTGAGCTTCCTAAAAGCTAAAGCAAACCCTGGTAATGCCATGGGAAAGCTCCCATCACCATCAGCCCCACCATTACCACTAAAACCACTCCAACTAAAAATAATGTGATATTTGATATGGGTGATAATTTATTTTAAACTACTTTAATGTAAGTAGTTTGTGTGTGTAGGCATTAGCTCTAATCAACAACTCAAGGAATAATTAGCACATGAAGCAACCGAATTTAAATCAACTTTTTACAGTTGGTTACTTAGCATATGGAGTATGCACCACACTTACATAAAGCAACACTTGAGGGTAGTTGGTTAGCATAAAGAAATGTCAGAAATGGGACGGGCGCGGTGGTTCACGCCTGTAATCCCAGCACTTTGGGAGGCCGAGGCAGACGGATCACCTGCGATCAGGAGTTCGAGACCAGCCTGGCCAACATGGCAGAACCCCGTCTCTACTAAAAGTACAAAAATTAGCCGGGCATGCTGGCGGGCACCTGTTGTCCCAGCTACTCAGGAGCCTGAGGCAAGAGAAATTTGAACCTGAGAGGCGGAGGTTGCAGTGAGCCGAGATCACACCATTGCATTCCATCCTGGATGACAAGAGTGAGACTCTGTCTCAAGAAAGAAAGAGAGAAAGAGAGAAAGAGAGAGAGAGAGAGAGACAGGGAGGAAGGGAGGAAGGGAGGAAGGAACGAAAGAAAGATGAGAAACAATTTTTTGATGGGTGAAGTTGTGGGCTAGCAGTGATGAGACAGAACCCACTGCGCTTGCATGGGAAGGTTACGAGTTGGGCGAGTCCAGCAACACACACCCATTCAGGTCTAGACTCTCTTAGCCCTGGGTCCCTCCACTCCAAAGAGGATCCTCTTGCTTGATCCAACTCCAGTGTCACCGACACAATCCCGCTGGATGTCCACAGGTCCGCTTGTGACTGTGCCTTTGCTGTAAGATACTGTTTGGCATACACAGCAGCACAGAGAGAGAGGTGCAGAGAAATAATGAGCGCTGGTACCTGCCTTCCCGCTGACATGTGTTCATAGGTGTGCCCTATTTGTGCTGAGACTTGCTTGGATTGTAACACACCAACTGGTTTGGATCAAATAACACCTACTGGCCTGATAGAGGAAACTACTGAAATTTACCAGAAAGAACCTTACAACTGTCTTTTGGCCAGATTGGTTTAGGCCATTTGCTATAAATAAACCCAATACTGGCCAGGCGCGGTGGCTCATGCCTGTAATCTCAGCACTTTGGGAGGCCGAGGTGGGCAGATCACTTGAGGTCAGGAGATCGAGACCAGCCCGGCCAACATGGTGAAACCCTGTCTCTACTGAAAATACAAAACAATTAGCTGGGTGTTGTGGCACGTGCCTGTAGTCCCTGCTACTCGGGAGGCTGAGGCAGGAGAATCTTGAACCTGGGAGGCAGAGGTTGCAGTAAGCCTAGATCGTACCACTGCACTCCAGCTTGGGCAACAAAGCGAGACTCTATCTCGCAAAAAAAAAAAAAAAAAAAAAAAAAAAAAAATATATATATATATATATATATATAAATAATAGTAATACTATTCTTCGATACATATGATGGACATTGTCTCAGTACTATATGAAGTGGTTGTGAAATCTTATTTTGAGAATGTTGCTACTTCGATCGATTTGTTGTATATAACTGAAGTTTAAAAAGTGTCCTGCCTCTGACATAGCTTTAAGACCACCCTGAGCCATCCCTCTTTTATTTATTTATTTATTTATTTATTTATTTTTTTTTTTGAGACGGAGTCTCGCTCTGTAGCCCAGGCTGGAGTGCAGTGGCCGGATCTCAGCTCACTGCAAGCTCCGCCACCCGGGTTCACGCCATTCTCCGGCCTCAGCCTCCCGAGTAGCTGGGACTACAGGCGCTGCCACCTCGCCCGGCTATTTTTTGTATTTCTTAGTAGAGACGGGGTTTCACCGTGTTAGCCAGGATGGTCTCGATCTCCTGACCTCGTGATCCGCCCATCTCGGCCTCCCAAAGTGCTGGGATTACAGGCTTGAGCCACCGCGCCCGGCCTATCCCTCTTTTAATCAGATCCCTGCCTGAGCAGCTGCTGCATAGAGATTCTGAATATTCTGGATAAGGCCATCTGCCTGGTTTCCACAATGTGCCACTTCCTTTGAAATGGCTTCTCCAGAATTTGAATTTCTAGCCCCGAGTTGGCATTTCTCTGATCCATTTGCAATTTATGTACTCTTAATGTTTGGATTACAGTGGATAACTTCGGAGGTTAAAAAAAATTCATGCAAATGGATACCTGAGTAAGCATTAGAAACATGACCTAGAGGCCAGGCGCTGTGGCTCACGCCTGTAATCCTAGCACTTTGGGAGGCCGAGGCGGGCAGATCACGAGGTCAAGAGATCGAGACCATCCTGGCCAACATGGTGAAACCCCATCTCTACTAAAAATACAAAAATTAGCTGGGCATGGTGGGGTGCATCTGTAGTCCCAGCTACTCGGGAGGCTGAGGCAGGAGAATCACTTGAACCCGGGAGGTGGAGGTTGCAGTGAGCTGAGATCATGCCACTACACGCCAGCCTGGCAACAGAGTGAGACTCTGTCTCAAAAAAAAAAAAGAAGAAAAAGAAAAAAGAAACATGACCTAGAGTAATCTTATGGTTTGATACTGCATAAACATGTTTCATAATCTGTTTAATAGCAAATTTGATACTTCCTGAATGTGTCTGTCATTAGCACACCCTTTTCTGTTAGAAGAGAGAAAAAACTTTTTTCTTCCCGTTCATAATTGAGGAAATTATTAAACTGAGAAAACTTGCCCTCAGTTATATACTGTTTTTCACTTTTCTTTTCACCTGTCTTCTTTTTTTCATCTTCTCATGCAGAGATGGAGCAAAGCAACCCTCATATTCCAAATGGTGGTGTTTAACCTCAAGTTTATTTTAAATATACCTGCCTGACTCTGACCAGAGATAAAAGTGAACATCACAAATAATGGGACAAATTGACATTATGTGTCTTCTGATATGATGCTGTGAGAGGAACACAGCACCATAAGGTGGTATCTGTGATATATCCCTGGCCAACCATAAGGAAACAATTACACAAACCCAAACTAAGAATCCTGCAAAATAACTGGCATAAAATCTTCAAAAATATTGAGATCATGAAAGATAAGGAAAGACAGAAGAATTCTTCTAGGTTGAAGAAGACTGAAGAAGCATCAAAAGTAAATGGATCGCATGATCATGGGTTGGATTCAAAAACAGGAGGAAAAAATTGTCCATACATGTTGGAACAATAGGTTAATTAGAATGGGATGAGTGGATGAGATGGTGTACTAGATGGTGATACTGTGGAAATGCCAACTTCCTGCTCTTGACAACTGTGGCTGTGTAAGAGAATGGCCTTGTCTTTTTTTTTTTTTTTTTTGAGACAGAGTCTCACTCTGTTGCCCAGGCTGGAGTGCAGTGGCAAGGTCTCGGCTCACTGCAAGCTCCACCTCCTAGTTTCACGCCATTCTCCTGCCTCAGCCTCTCGAGTAGCTAGGACTACAGGCGCCCACCACCACGCCCAGCTAATTTATTTATTTATTTATTTATTTATTTATTTATTTGTATTTTTAGTAGAGACGGGGTTTCACCGTGTTTGCCAGGATGGTCTCAATCTCCTGACCTCGTGATCCGCCAGCCTCGGCCTCCCAAAGTGTTGGGATTACAGGTGTGAGCCACCGCGCCCGGCCTTTGACCTTGTCTTTTAGGAAATTCACACTGACATTCCTAGTGGGACTGGAGTATCATGTCTCTAACTTTCAGTTGTTTCAGAAAATAGATAAGATAGATAGCTAACAATAAAGCAGCAAAATGTTAACAACTGGGGAACCTGGGTAAAAGGTATATGGTAATTCCCTGTGTTATTATTTCATCTTTTCTGTAAATTTGAAATTTTTTTCAAAATAAAAAGCTAAAATAAGAACTATTGAAGTGCATCAGGAAGCAATTGTCATTAGATTACTTGTTTACCATTACCATTAAAATGAATATGCTATCTCCATAAAACAAATTGCAAAGACAGTATACCTATAGATAGGTATACACATACATATTATAAGATATAAACAAATATATATATATATATATATATCGAGAGAGAGAGAGACAGACAGACAGACAGAATCTTGCTCTGTAACCCAGTCTAGAGTGCAGTGCTGCAATCATAGGTCACTGTAGCCTCGAACTCCTGGGCTCAAGCAATCCTCCTGCCTCAACCTCCCAAGTAGCTGGGACTACAGGTGCGTTCCCCCACGCCTGACTAATTAAAAACAAATTTTTTAAGAGAGAGGGTTTCACTATGCTGCCCAGGCTGGTCATGCTGGTCATAAACTCCTGGCCTCAAGTGATTCTCCTGCTTCAGCCTCCCAAAGCACTAGGATTATAAAAAGGACCCACTATGCCTGGCCTATTTATTTATATCTTATCTATGCATATGTATATAATTCATCTGGGATCCTACAGACTCGCTGAATTCGAACCTGGGTGAGCTCCCAGAAGCTCCAGAGATTATTGTGGTACATAGCCAGCATAGCAAACCAACCTTGAATCAAGTGCTCCCAGTTCCAGGAGCTCTGGGGTAGGCCTGGGAAGGAGGAAATTCTGCTTCCTGTCCTTGTTTTTCTCTCACATTTTGAGTCCTGCGCCCACTATCTTTTCTGTCTTGCTATTTCACACATGAAGGTGTAAATACCTGATAATAACTTAGTGTAGCTTCCCAAACTGTGCTCCTCAACAGTAATGTGTTCCCAGAAAACATATGAATACAGAAGCAGACAACCCATCTGGTTCTCGGGTTAAATACGTCTGCATAATTCTTCACTCTGTAGTTCCTTCCTGGAAATGTGTAATATGTATTAGGTTTTATAAATGGCTCTAAAGTAGCCTACTTCATCTTGTTTGATTCCATACTTTGCAAACACGTTTGGCGTGGGAACACTCGCCCAGCCCACCTTAACACCTGTCACATAACACCCAGGGACACTTGTGTTCTCCAGGTTTACGTCCTCCAGGAAGCTGCATGAACCACTTAGGATGCCGAAGCGAAACACCTAAAGGTAAGTAGGCTCAGGCATGACTCAGTCACCTGGCTCAAGTCATCTGTTGTTCTCACAGCTCTGCCTTCTTGTGTGTGTGTCAGCTTTATCCTCAGAGTGATTTCCCTCGTGAAATTTCAAGATGCTGTGAGCAGCATGCAACTGGATCTAAGGCTTCTCCCTTCATAGCGAGGGAAAGAATGTATTTGTATTTTGTTCACTCTGATTGTACTACCCCTGATTCAATTACTGGATCAAGGAAAATAGGATTGTTATGTTGATTTGGACCCATCCGGGCTCATCCTGATGGCTTCCAGGGTCCCATTCACACAGAGTGGCTACACAATGGATGTCGAGGAGGAAATCAGCACATCCTCCATCTGAACATCCTCTACAATGTGGAATGGAAGCCAGCAGGGCATTGCACCATTCTTTACCCTGGTTACCTGTCCTGGAGCAAGGAAGGGGCCCTCTAAGTATAGTCCTCTCCTGAGGTGGAATGGGGAGGGCAGGGCCGAAGGCACAGACAGGGCACTGAGGAAATGATAAGAATACCAGTGTATTGGCAGGGCAAGGTGGCTCACGCCCGTAATCCCAGCACTTTGAGAGGCCAAGGTGGGAGGATCACGAGGTCAGGAGATCGAGACCATCTGGCTAACATGGTGAAACCCCATCTGTACTAAAAACACAAAAAATTAGCCGGGCGTGGTGGCACGCACCTGTAGTCCCAGCTACTCGGGAGGCTGAGGCAGGACTATCACTTGAATCAGGGAGGCAGAGGTTGCAGTGAGCCGAGATGGCGCCACTGCACTCCAGCCTGGGCGACAAACCAAGACTCCAACTCAAAAAAAAAAAAAAAAAAGAAAGAAAAAGAAAAAAGAAAAGAAAAGAAAAAAACCCAGTGTATTGACTTGCATTTTTCATTTTTTTTTTATATATTCCCATCCTTTCCCATGATTAAATTTTTCTTTTTCTTCTTCTTTAGACTCACCCAGACTTCCTGTGAGCCTGGCTCCGGAGCACACTGGTTACTGTTCACCTACATTCAGGACAGCTCTGAAAAAAATATTGAACAAAGATTGCTTGCCAGTTCCCTCACCGGAGGTTGAATTCCAAAGGTTATTTTCTTTAAGCCTTAATCTCAATCTTTTGAAGTCAAATCCTTCCCAAGATGGGTCCTCACAAAGTCCTAAGAACTGAACAATGTGTCATTATGACACTTGCAGTAATTTGCAAATAGCATTAGGGAATTCCAGTATTTGTAAGTCACTTCGCCTGGGTCAGCCATGCCGTAATCAAGAAAACTACAGTTCTAGGTTAAGGTTGGAGCATTAGGTTGACCTAATGCAAACAATGAACAATACGAGTAAAACTTTCTCTTTTTTCCTGAGAAATAGTTAATGTCACAAGTACAGTGCTTTCATGTGACTACCACTAGTGTGGAAAGTGGGCCATCATTCATTTATCACCCTAAGGAGATGAGAGATTCTATTGCTCAGAGCTACTCACCTGGGGAAGCCTTGGAAGTGGCTGGTGCCTGTTCCACAGCAGGTGTCCAGTTAAGTGTTATCTCTCTTCTTCCTTCTCTTTTTTGTTTCTCCCTTCCCTCCCATCCCCCAAAACACTGCCCCAGAGGAAAAGATCCCCAAGTTACTGAAACTAGTGTAACGAGTTATTCCCACAGCTATTCTCCTATTGTTCTTGAAATCATCAGCCCTGTGATTAGCTTACTGCCTAATTCGTTTAATTAATTACTATATGACAAGATGTGTTATCACAAATACACACACGCACACACACACATCTTTTAAAAAATTTTTTTTAGGTTCAGGGGGACATGTGAAGGTTTGTTACATAGGTAAACCCGTGTCACAGGGGTTTGTTGGACAGAGTTTTGTCACCCAGGTATTAAGCCCAGTACCCAATAGTTACCTTTTCTGCTCCTCTCCCTCCTCCCACCCTCCACCCTCAAGTAGACCCCAGTGTCTGTTGTTTCCTTCTTTGTGTTCATAAGTTCTTATCATTTAACTCCAACTTATAAGTCAGAACATGTGGCATTTGGTTTTCTGTTCCTGCATTAGTTTGCTGAGAATAATGGCCTCCAGTTTCATCCACGTTTCCGCAAAAGACATGATCTCATTCTTTTATATGGTTGCATAGTATTCCACGGACATACTTTTTTTTTTTTTGAAACAAGTTCTCACTCTTTCACCCAGGCTGAAGTGCAGTGGCATGATCTTGGCTCACTGCAACCTTCGCCTCCCAGATTCAAGCAATTCTCACGCCTCAGCCTCCTCCCAAATACCTGGCTAATTTTCATATTTTTAGTAGAGACAGGGTTTCACCATGTTGGCCAGGCTGGTCTGGAACTCCTGACCTCAAGTGAACCACCTGCCTCCGCTTCCCAGTGCTGGGGTTACAGGCGCGAGCCATCCTCACCTGGCCGACATACACATTTTTTTTTTTTTTTTTTTTTGAGATGAAGTCTTGCTCTGTCGCCCAGGCTGGAATGCAGTGTGTCTATCTCGGCTCACTGCAACCTCCACCTCCCAGGTTCAAGCAATCCTCTTGCCTCAGCCTCCTGAGTAGCTGGGATTACAGACGCCCGCCACCACACCTGGCTAATTTTTGTATTTTTAGTAGAGATAGGGTTTTACCATGTTGGCCAGCCTGGGTTCTAACTCCTGACCTCAAGTGTCTGCTCGCCTCAGCCTCCCAAAGTGCTGAGATTATAGGTGTGGGCCACCATGCCCAGCCCTGACACGCGTACATTTTTAACTTGAGATTTTCAATGCCTCAATTCGAAAAGTGATGAGAGCTGAGAATCTCGGTTCCTCTCTTCAGTGTCCAATGCTTGGTACTCTCTGAAATCAACCCTCAAAGTAAACTGAGTTTGAAATTTTTTATGGTCACTTTGGGGTATAAGTGACCCCTTAAAGCCTACCTCTAGCTAAATATCTGCCTCAGAGAAGAGTCAGAGCCTGATATTTCTGAGAGTTTTTTGAGGCTCAAAATTCCTCAAACCTTCTTAGACTTTTGAGACGCCTCTGATCCTAGAATTACTTCTGTATGTTCCATTTCGGCAGATGTAAATCATCAGCAGATGATCTAAATGTTCTAATTACCATTCTAAGCTACCAGTTCCCAGCCAAACAGCCATCTATCCTCTTTTAAAACATCTCCAGGAACGAGCTACACTCTGTCTCTAAAAGAGGCTCATTTTGCTTTCAGACAGTACTCATTGTTTGAAAGTCTTCATTGTGTCTGATTAGAATTGACTTTTTAGTTGTCTCTACCCCTCCTTTGCCTTCTGGAGTAAAATAAAAGATGTCGGCCGGGCGCGGTGGCTTACACTTGTAATCCCAGCACTTTGGGAGGCCGAGGTGGGCAGATCACCTGAGGTCCGGAGTTCGAGAACAGCCTGACCAAAATGGAGAAACCCCATCTCTACTAAAAATACAAAATTAGCTCTGCGTGGTGGCGCATGCCTACAATCCCAGCGGCTTGGGAGGCTGAGGTAGGAGAATCGCTTGAACCTGGGTGGTGGAAGTTGTGGTGAGCCAAGATCGCGCCATTGCACACCAGCCTGGACAACAAGAGTGAAACTCCATCTTTAAAAAAAAAAAAAAAAGTCCAGAGTTTCAACATGGCAGCCTTTCAAATACCTAGGTCAGCAGCTGTTTCCTACAGAGCCTTCTGATAGCTGAGCAGGTGGGTCTGCTGTGTCCACCATTCCAAGCTGAGGGATGCAACTTACTTCCTTATGCCTAAGTAGCCATGTTCTGTGTGCTTCCACCCTCCTGGTCCATTTATGGGCTCATGTGTAACCTATGAGGAAGCCCAGCACAAGTGTTTGTCTTACTAAGGACAGTTCATCAATGAGATTCTTTCTCTTAGCCCTTTTGTCTGGAAACATGGGAAAAGGTCAACTAGATAGTAACATGAACAAAGCAGAGACACAAAACGAAAAATAGCCAAGTCACATTAATGTTAATGATGGAGCACTACAATAGGAGTCCTGTAGCTGGAGGTACAGTATAGTAACAAGCTTACCTATAATTTCAATAGGCTCTATCAATAATTTTGAATGATTTCCTACTACAGCTCTAGGCTCAATTAGACCCAGCTGCAACATGACTCATCTTCCTTCCAACTAACTTGACTGTGAGCTCTTCCTGGGTTGCCACAATCGATGTCTTGCCTTTATTTTCACGTATATCCTTCTAAAAATTCCTGCATTACCTAAAATAAACCAAGTGAGTCCCTAATCCAGGAACCCACAAGAAACTTACTAATAGTTCTTACATTCTCTACATGTTCTCTTCTCCAGGTAAAGATCTCCAAACTTTCAAACCACTTCTTCACCTTGTCTACCTCCTACTCTCTCCCACCGCCCCTCTCTAAGTTTCCTACATCCTCTCCCTTGGTAATCGGCATCACCAGTGAAGTAGATCAGTGGCAACCCACGGTGAGCACTGTGCTCTGCCTCCTCCAGCATAGGTAGAACGCCTTTATGATAGCAAACATAGAATGTTTACCATCAAATGGATACATTTCCACATGTTTTGAATGATCAAACATTTCTCTACCTGATCAACCCCATGGAACCCAAGGATTGTCAGAACCAAACTTGCAAAGAATAAACTAACATAGTTTTTTTAAAAAAATGAACTAACATGGTTAACAAAAATGAACTAACATGGTTAAAAAAAAAAACT
This sequence comes from Macaca fascicularis, assembly GCF_037993035.2. Lineage (NCBI taxonomy): Eukaryota > Metazoa > Chordata > Mammalia > Primates > Cercopithecidae > Macaca > Macaca fascicularis. The sequence goes on from NC_088385.1 coordinate 96,376,183, forward strand.
AACATGGTTAAAAAAATGAACTAACATGGTTAAAAAAATGAACCAACATGGTTAAAAAAATGAACCAACATGGTTGATGGAAGGAAATGCTCTTGGAGGAAATATGAAAATATGATATAGTCCTCTATTGATCTCCTGACTAGCCTTCTTCATGGAATGAGATAATAACAAATACGGGCTCTCATTTCAAGTTACTCAGGTAGTGGTGGGAAAGGAAGTAAAAGAAAATCCTGGCCGGGCGCAGCGGCTCATGCCTGTAATCCCACCACTTTGGGAGGCAGAGGCAGGTGGATCTCCTGAGGTCAGGAGTTTAAGACCAGCCTGGCCAACATGGTGAAAACCTGTCTCTACTAAAAATTCAAAAATTAGCTGGGCATGGTGGCGTACACCTGTAATCCTAAACTCCAGATAGTATGTTTAAATTTAATATCCGAAAAAAAGTAAATGTTCTTTTGGGTAGTTTTTGGCTGCAAGTAATAAAAAAAAAATAGTTGCTTAAGCCATAAGGATATTACTTAATGAGGTATCTAAACATGAGTGCAGGGCCAGGGGCAGTGGCTCACACCTGTAATCCCACACTTTGGGAGACTGAGGTGGGAGGATGACTTGAGTCCAGGAGTTTGAGACCAGCATGGGTAACATGGTGAGACCCTGTCTCTACAAAAAATTTAAAAAATTAGCCAGGCATGGTGTCATGCATCAGTAGTCCCAGATAATTGGGAGGCTGAGATGAGAGGATTCCTTGATTGAGCCCAATAATTGAGGGTGTAGTGAGATATGATTGTGCACTGCACTCCAGCCTAGGTGACAGAGTGAGATCCTATCCCTTAAAAAAAAAAAAAAAAAGAAAAAAAAAGGTCAAGTTTTGAGTGGGTTTTTGTTGTTGTTGTTATTGTTGTTGTTGTTGTTGTTTTCTTCACTGGAGGTTAGAATTCTGCTTGGCGTTTTCACATAACTATGTTCAAGACTGAAAGTCCTGGAAATCCTGAGGCACCAGCAGACTTCCCCCCACATCTCATTAGAGAAGGCAGAGGCACATGGCCAAGCTGAGTTGCAAGGAAGGCAGGGAAGTGAGTGTCTGGCAAAGGGAAGTAGGATTGTCATGACTAGGCAAAGTGTCTGTTTCAATGTGTTTAGAATCTTTAAAAATAGAGTTTCATTTTATTACAAAAGTTAGTACATACTTTTTGGAGAAAGTTTGGAAAATAGAAGCAAAAGATTCCCTCATGCTGCTATTCAAAGACTTCTCGATACACATTTTGAACACTGTTCTAATCATATTGCACAAAGAGCGTGATCGTTTCTTCTTTTCCACTTGATAGATGATTAACTTAAGGCTCTATGGTTTTGGAAAGATGTTTATCATTTTGAAATAAAACGTAAACTAAAGGAGGCAGCATAGAGCAGTGGTAAGAGGACTGCCTTGAGAATAAAGAGATAGTGCTTGTAATCTGTGTTCTAGCACCAATCCATCACTGTATTTCCACTTCCTCAAAATAAATATGTTTTCTTAGGCCTCCCATTCCCAGGTCTGCAAGAGCATGAGAGCTGTGGCTTTGAGACACACAAGTCACTCTGTTCAGATAGTGGTTCAACAAAGCAGGTCAGGGCCATGTAGATGAGCAGAACAGGTAAACTGGAAGTTATCGCCATGGGAAACTATATGCCCAATATGTAGTAATATAATATATAACATGTGATATATAAGATAATACCAGGTCTTCCAATTTTTCAACAGAAACCAGAAATCTAGGCCGGGCATGGTGGCCCTCACCTGTAATCCCAGCACTTTGGGAAGTGGACATGGTAGGATCACCTGAGGTCAGGAGTTCAAGACCAGCCTAGCCAACATGCCAAAACCTCTTCTCTACTAAAGAATACAAAAATTAGCAGGGCATGGTGGTGGGCACCTGTGGTCCCAGCTACTGGAGAGGTTGAGGCAGGAAGAATTGCTTGAACCCAGGAGGCAGAGGTTGCAGTGAGCAGATATCATGCCACTGCACTCCAACCTGGGTGACAGAGAGAGACTCCGTCTCAATTAAAAAAAAAAAAAGGAACCAGAAATCTAGATTTTTCACTTGATATTGATTTTTCTTTTTTGGGGGTGTGTGTGTGTGGGGGGGTGGGTGGATGGAGTCTCATTCTATTGCCCAGGCTGGAGTACAGTGGCACGATCTTGGCTCGCTGCAGCCTCCGCCTCCGGGGTTCAAGTGATTCTTCTGCCTCAGCTTCCCGAGTAGCTGGGATTACAGGCGCCTGACACCATGTCCAGCTAATTTTTTTTTTTTTTTTTTTGTAGAGATGGGGTTTCACCATGTTGGCCAGGCTGGTCTCGAACTCCTGACCTCAAGTGATCCAGGGCCTCAGCCTCCCAAAGTGCTGAGATTACAGGTGTCAGCCACCATGCCCAGCCATTCACTTGATGTTGATATTTAAATATTGGCACCTAATTTGAAAACCAAAACAAATCACTGTAGAGGCCAAACAAAACATGTCTATTGTTATGTCAGTTTGTAACTTCAACTAACCCAACAGCCAACTTGATCAACACTGGACAAAGGATGCACAGAAAGGGGTTAAGAAGAACTGCATATAAGACATTTTGACTATGCAGCAGCTGAATTACTACAATGAGCCTAAAACACCAAATGATTGCACTAATGGTGAATAAACATAGCCTAGAATTTATTATTATTATTATTATTATACTTTAAGTTCTGGGATACATGTGCAGAACGTGCAGGTTTGTTACATAGGTATACATGTGACATGGTGGTTTGCTGCACCCATCACCCCATCACCTACATTAGGTATTTCTCCTAATGTTATCCCTCCCCTAGCCCCCCACCCCCCGACAGGCCCTGGTGTATGATGTTCACATCCCTGTGCCCATATATTCTCATTATGCAACTCCCACTTATGAGTGAGAACATGTGGTGTTTGGTTTTTCTGTTCCTGTATTTGTTTGCTGAGAATTATGGTTTCCAGCTTCATCCATGTCCCTACAAAGGACATGAACTCATCCTTTTTTATGGCTGCATAGTATTCCATGGTGTATATGTGCCACATTTTCTTTATCCAGTCTAACATTGATGGACATTTGGGTTGGTTCCAAGTCTTTGCTATTGTGAATAGTGCTTCAATAAACATATGTGTATATGTGTCTTTATAGTAGAATGATTTATAATTCTTTGGGTATATACCCAGTAATGGAATTGCTGGGTCCAATGGTATTTCTAGTTCTAGATCCTTGAGGAATTGCCACAGTGTCTTCCACAATGGCTGAACTGGTTTACGCTCCCACCAACAGTGTAAAAGTGTTCCTATTTCTCCACATCCTCTCCAGCATCTGTTGTTTCCTGACTTTTTAATGATCGCTATTATAACTGGTGTGATGGTATATCATTATGGTTTTGATTTGCATTTCTCTAATGACCAGTGATGGTGAGTTTTTCTTTCATATGCTTGTTGGCTGCATAAATGTCTTCTTTTGAGAAGTATCTGTTCATATCCTTTGCCCACTTTTTGAAGAGTTTGTTTGTTTTTTTTCTTGAAAATTTGTTTAAGTTCCTTATAGATTCTGGATATTAGCCCTTTGTCAGATGGATAGATTGCAAAAACTTTCTCCCATTCTGTTGGTTGCCTGTTCACTCTGATGATAGTTTCTTTTGCTGTGTAGAAGCTCTTTAGTTTAATTAGATCCCATTTGTCAATTTTGGCTTTTGTTGCAATTGCTTTTGGTGTTTTAGTCACGAAGTCTTTGGCCATGTCTATGTCCCGAATGGTATTGCCTAGGTTTTATTCTAGGGTTTTTATGGTTTTAGTTCTTACATTTAAATCTTTAATCCATCTTGAGTTAATGTTTGTATAAGGTGTAAGGAAGGGGCCCAGTTTCAGTTTTCTGCATATGGCTAGCCAGTTTTCCCAACGCCATTTATTAAATAGGGAATCCTTTCCCCATTACTTGTTTTTGTCAGGTTTTTCAAAGATCAGATGGTTGTAGATGTGTGGTGTTATTTCTGAGGCCTCTGTTCTGTTCCATTGGTCTATATATCTGTTTTGGTACCAGTACCATGCTGTTTGGTTACTGTAGCCTTGTAGTGTACAAAATAGACAGACCACTAGCCAGACTAATAAAGAAGAAGAGAGAAGAATCAAATAGGCACAATAAAAAATGATAAAGGGGAGATCACCACTGATCTCACAGAAACACAAACTACCATCAGAGAATACTATAAACACCTCTGTGTAAATAAACTAGAAAATATAGAAGAAATGGATAAATTCCTGGACACAAAATCTCTCCCAAGACTAAACCATGAAGAAGTTGAATCCCTGAATGGACCAATGACAAGTTCTGAAATTCAGGCAGTAATTAACAGCCTATCAACCAAAAAAAAGCCCAGGAGCAGATGGATTCACAGCCAAATTCCACCTGAGGTACAAAGAGGAGCTGGTACCATTCCTTCTGACACTATTTCAAATGATAGAAAAAGAAGGACTCCTCCCTATCTCATTTTATGAGGCCAGCATCATCCTAATACCAAAACCTGGCAGAGACACAACAATAAAAGAAAATTTCAGGTCAATATCCCTGATGAATACCGATGTGAAAATCCTCAATAAAATACTGGCAAACCGAATCCAGCAGCACATTAAAAAGCTTATCAACCACGATCAAGTCAGCTTCATCCCTGGGATGCAAGACTGGTTCAACATACAGAAATCAATAAATGTAATCCATCACATAAACAGAACCAATGACAAAACCCACATGATTATCTCAATAGATGCAGAAAAGGCCTTTGATAAAATTCAACAGTGCTTCATGCTAAAAACACTCAGTAAACTAGGTATTGATGGAACATACCTCCAAATAATGAGAGATATTTATGACAAACCCACAGCCAATATCATACTGAATGGGCAAAAACTGGAAGCATTCCCTTTGAAAACTGGCACAAGACAAGGATGCCCTCTCTCACCACTCCTATTCAACATCATGTTGGAAGTTCTGGCCAGGGCAATCAGGCAGGAGAAGGAAATAAAGCGTATTCAAACAGGAAGAGAGGAAGTCAAATTATCTCTGTTTGCAGATGACATGATTGTATATTTAGAAAACCCCATCATCTCAGCCCAAAAACTCCTTAAGCTGACAGGCAACTTTAGCAAAGTCTCAGGATATAAAATCAATGTGCAAAAATCACAAGCATTCCTATACACCAATAACAGACAAACAGAGAGCCAAATCATGAGCAAACTCCCATTCATAATTGCTACAAAGAGAACTGAATACCTAGGAATACAACTTACAAGGATGTGAAGGACCTCTTCAAGAACTACAAACCACTGCTCTAGGAAATAAGAAAGAACACAAACTAATGGAAGAACATTTCACACTCATGGATAGGAAGAATCAGTATCGTGACAATGACAATACTGCCTAAAGTAATTTATAGATTCAATGCTATTCTCATCAAACTACCATTGACTTTCTTCACAGAATTAGAAAAAACTATTTTAAATTTCATATGGAACCAAAAAAAGCCCACATAGCCAAGACAATCCTAAGCAAAAAGAACAAAGCTGGAGGCATCACGCTGCCTAGGATTTTATCATCGCTGGTTGTTTTATATGCACATTATAATTACTTCCCATTGCTGATTCCAAAAATGAAATGCCCTTGGGAATGGGCTGAGCTTCGATGTGAATAAGTTTGAATAAGTTTGTACTGGATTGGAAACTACTAAATCAGGACCTTCCCAGGCCTCAACTCCTTTCAAATGTATTTTTCAGGATCACATATGATTCCAAATCAAGTCCTATGCCTTTTGCCTTAAGCACTCAGTTAAAAGCGAAAATAATGAGTGTTCTCATTAGAACTGCTACCTCAGGTGTTCTCATAAGAACTGCTACCTCAAACTGTTGATTCTTTTCCTCCCGCCTCAATGTTGTATCTTTAATCTCTCCTTTTCAGAGAAGGAATGATCCACATCACCAGTTGCGAGACTCTCTGACTCTCGCTTGCTGAAAGCAGTAAAGAAGGGGGATTTAACAACTTTGAACTTTTCATGTGATTTTTGCCTTTGACACAGTTGTTATTAGAGTTCTGAAAAAGCAACACCCCCTTGCAAGAACATCAGGTTTCTAAACGATTTATCTTCTCACAGACCTTGATATTCAATCCAGGTGTGGAAATAAATAGTATAGCCCTCGGGTTCTATCCTCTAGGCTTGGAAAGGCTTCAGTGGAATTCTATAGCAAAAGGCCCAGGCACTTCCCCTGACTTTCTCTTTGTTCTGCTAACTTTTTATCTCTGAAAAGCAAAGGGATTTCCTCTGGGGATTAAGCAGGGGAAACAACCTAAGGTAGTGCTAGTGTTTCATTAGAATTAAGAGATGCAAATCTCAGCAAGAAGTCCTTGTCCACAACCTTGGACTGTTCCCCCTCCGTATCTGGTATCGAGCTTCACAAATCCTTGCCCTGCTGTGCTTTCTTATTCTTCTTTCTCCTGGCCACAGAAGTATCTTGGGTAAACAGTAGTTGTTTCTTAAGTAAGGGTGTCTCATCTCAAAGTGATACGTGCTGGCATTTTTTTTTCTTTTTTTCTGTTTTAGTTTTCAAAAGTTTTTAATGTGGGCCAGGCACAGTGGCTCACACCTGTAATCCCAGCACTTTGGGAGGCCAAGGCAGGTGGATCACTTGAGGTCAGGAGTTTGAGACCAGCATGGCCAACATGGTGAAACCCTGTCTCTACTAAAAACACAAAAATTAGCCAGGCATGTTTTTCGGGACTGTAATCCCAGCTGTAATCCCAGCTATTCGGGAGGCTGAGGCAGAAGAATCCGCTTGAACCCAGGAGGTGGAAGTTGCAGTGAGCTGAGATTGCACCAGTCACACTCCAGCCTGGGCAACAGAGTAAGACTCCATCTCAAAAAAAAAAAAAGAAAAAAAAAGGTTTTTAATGTATTAAAAGCATTCTGAAATAAATACTTGAAAATCCAAAGATGCTCTCTCATCCTGCCATGTCTTGGTTTCGAGTTCATGAAAGGATCAGAGGGAGAGAAAAGTATGATCCCTCCCTCCCTCCCTCCCTCCCTTCCTTCCTTTCTTCTTCCTTCCCTCCCTCCCTGCCTTCTTTGTCTCACTCACTCTTGTCACCCAGGCTGGAGTGCAAGTGGCATGGTATCGGCTCACTGCAGCTTCCGCCTCCGGGATTCAAGAATTTTCCTGCCTCAGCCTCCCCAGTAGCTGGGATTACAGGCGCCCGCCACTACTCCCAGCTAATTTTTGTATTTTTAGTAGAGACCTGGTTTCGCCATGTTGGCCAGGCTGGTCTCAAACTCCTTACCTCACGTGATCCACCTGCCCCAGCCTCCCAAAGTGCTGGGATTACAGGTGGGAGCCACTATGCCTGGCCTTTTTTCTTCCTTTTTTAAAATTTAGAAACAGGGTCTCACTGTGTCACCCAGGCTGAGTGCAGTGGTGCAATCATAGCTCTCTGCAGACTCAAACTCCTGGGCTCAAGCAATCCTCCCGCCTTGGCCTCCCAAGAAGCTAAGACTACAGGAATGCACCACCACTCCCAATTAATTTTTAAACTTTTGTGGAGATGGAGTCTCACTATGCTGCCCAGGCTGGTCTCCAACTCCTGGCCTTACATGATCCTCCGACCTCAGCCTCCCAAAGTGCTGGGATAATAGATGTGAGCCACTATGCCCAGCCTATTTTTATTCTAAAAAGTATTTTACTTTACTACATGTTGGGGTTTCCTCTCTCACAAAGACGTTGTTCAGTGAAGTTTAAGTTTTCTTTTTCATATTTTCTGTGTGATTGAGCATTTTTATTTTGTTATTTCCATTTTTATGATTTAGTTTCTGTATATTTGGCATATAGAGTTTTGACTAACACTTACGTTGCGTGGTTCAGAACATGACCAATCTTTGTTTAAGATACCCTTGGTCAAAAAAGTGAATTGTTTTTTTACTTCCATGCAGTTTGTTACATATATGTTAAGTCTGCCTTATTACCTTTGTATCATGTGAACTAAATTCTACTTTTGAAATGTTGATATTCCCAATTATGTGTTGCATTTCTGCCAATTATTTATTTATTTTTTCTTTTCAGACGGAGTCTCTCTTTGTCACCCAGGCTGGAGTGCAATGGCACGATCTTGGCTCACTGCAACCTCCGCCTCCCAGGCTCAAACAATTCTCCTGCGTCAGCCTCCCAGGTAGCTGGGATTACAGGCACTCATCATGACGCCCGGCTAATTTTTTTGTATTTTTAGTAGAGATGGGGTTTCAACATGTTGGCCAGGCTGGTCTTGAACTCCTGACCTCAAGTGATCTGCCCACCTTGGCCTCCCAAAGTGCTGAGATTACAGGTGTTAGCCACCATGCCCAGTCAATTTTTTCTATTCATGTATTTTTTCTTTATAAGTTTAGAAGTTTTAGGTGATCAAGTTATTTCTCTTATTGCTTTTGTTGTGAAATCTATTTTGCAATGAGAAGAATCTCAAATCAAATGTTTATTTTTAGTAGAAACACATTTGAGATTTGACTCCAAAGAAAATGCAACTAATGTACCTTGCAAAGAAAAAAGTAGTTGTGCATATACTCCTGCCACCCGTGCTTCCCATTAACCTCTGCCTCTTGGCAAGCCATTGACCTGTTTTCCTAGTAAGCTCAGGCTGCAATTGTGTTAGCTGGCTGAGTCACAGCTGGGGCTTATGGAGGACAACCTGGCAATTACATTATGTTCCTAGATTCACTGTACATTCATAAATCCTCTGGTGCATGAAGTCTAAAACCTCGTGACTTGCTAAGGCAAAGAGTTGTATAAGCCATGAAGGAAAATGAAGCATATCAATAATATAATTTCACTTCAAAATGTACTAGAGACCCACCTATTTTTATTATCAAATTTGCTCATGGATTAATCATACTTGTCAATAACCCTCAAATATTAGAATAACTGTTTTTTTCTCTCTCAGCAGCCAAATATTTCTACCCAGGAACAGATGGTTTATCTTCCTCTTAGATGCATAGAATTAGATGGGACTAACAGCCTCCAAGTTTGCTCAACACATAAATGAAATGTTAAGTGAGGGTCTATACTATCTTGTCTTTAGAGAAAAGGCAGTAAGCAGATAATACCTGTTCTCCAAACGGTCAAAAGGCAAAAATAGTTTGAGTTCCAGGCAAGCCTTTTGCTTAATCACATTTACTTGATTCACATTCCAAGCCCTTCCTCCACTTCTGGTTTTTGCCTCACTTTTATTTAGGATAATTATGACGTTAGTGTTCTTAGGCTGAAGTCCTCAGGAATCGCTCAATTGCCAGTGTTTGGCCAGAACCTTGAGGTTTTCTGTGTATGAAAGGCTAATTTCTTTTATATAATCATTCTTTTTGTTAATTTTTTAAAAATGCAACATTGGCTTTGAATTAAATATCACATTTATTCACTACCACTTAGTAACAGTTTCTATATCTGATTTCAGTAGTTATAGTTGAAATCATATCTTTTGGAAATGCAGTCCAGAGAAACAAAATGATTTATTAATAACAGTAACAGCTACCATTTATTGATCACTTACTCTGTGACAGCTACTGTCCTAATCATTTCACAAATGCAGTTCACATTATTGTTTTTACCTTTTATAGTTAAGGAAACTAAGCTTTGTGAATACCTTCCCTGACAGTCACACTGCCAGAGAATGGCATAGCCAGAATTTGCATCAAGTTTTTCTAGCTTATAAGACTGTCTACATAACTGCTGAGCTATCTAACAAATGGCAGGTTATAGTAGTGTCCACTTAGCCCCAAATATCAGGTGTCTAAATGTTTGCCTATCCTATTTCTTCCAGCCCACCCGCCCTAGTTTTAACTGCTTTTGGCTTTAAGTGAAGCATAGAGCAATGTTTTAGAAAGAAACACTTCAATAAATGAAAATTAAAAACACTCATTTATTCAAAAATGAATTGTTGAGCTCCTCCTATGAGCCAGAAAATGCGCTAAGTGGAGAATCTAGAGATGACAACGCCTGCCTTTTGGATAGGTTAAGTCATAGTGGAAGAGGCAGAGCTGCAACTGTATTACAGTCTCTGTTGTACCAGAGACAAGCACAGAATGCTGAGGAAGCACAACAGAAAAATAATGCAGGGATATGCAAGCTGCCTTTTAAAGGATGAGTAGGGGTTTTCGAGGAAGAGAAGAATTAGGTAGGGTGACAGGGAAAAAGCATGCTCAATGTAAGTGGAATTGGGAAGGGAGCGGCATGCTCCATCCCGTAATGATGAAAAGTTCAGCAGGGCTGAGGAAAAGATGCATGATTGTGCGGTAAGGAATAAAGAATGTAGAAAAGGAGGCATGCTCGGAAAATAACCTTGAAAAGGTAAGGATTGAGGACAGAAGACAGCAGTCTTAGAACACTATGCGAAAGACTTAGATATCTACAGTGTTAATTAGGCAGAGGCCAGACAGGTAATGCTCAGCAGTGGAGGGGGATGGAGGCAATATGGAGTAGGGTATGTCTGCTCCACCCTGCCCTAGTTCATTGCTGCCATGGAGGAACACAGGCCCAATAGTTGCAGATCTTCTGATTTCCTAAGACAAGCCAGAGACCTAATTTAGTTAATATAAAATCTCCAACTTTTAAATGTCAGCAGGTATATAAAAATTATTTTTTAAAAACAGCAGCTGTATTTGTGTTCATCCCACAGGCAAGTGGCTTGCTCTGTCTCTGGAAGAAACGAGTAGCACAAGTTTGTATTAAAATTCCAAAGCCTTAGTAAAACTCAGAGGTCCTATCAACTAAATAATCATATATCATTAGAAAGGTAAAGTCTATCAATTTACCTTCTTTCCACATAGTTTTTAAGTATACTCTATAATTATTGAATAAACAAAATCTTCCCTGAAGTTATTTTCACATATTCCACTAAAGTTCACTAACTGAACTTCCTCTTTTCTTCTGTACTATTTAAAGAAACTAATGTTCAAGATCAAAATAAGAAATAATCTATTTGTAAATGAGATACAAACTAACCTTTGGTTTGTTAAAATAATTAATTGGGAGCCCATTACACTGAGGCAGCTCTAGGACCCAGAGTTCCTAGGTAAACAAACTGAAACCTAACTCAGAGTAAGTGGTCACATCCTGGGAAGACCACATTTAACAAATCAGAATCCACCAATTAATCTCCAACTAGAGACTTTAAGGCTGCTGTTCCACTTTAACCAATCCAAATATTTTCTGTCTTGCTTCCTCAAACACCTTATAAAAGTTTTCCCCTTGCACTCCAGGGGAGCCAGAACGGCTTGCAGTTTGGCACTGACTGATTCATGAGTCACTGTTGCTCAAATAAACTTCAAAAAATTTTAATGTGCCTCTGCTTAATAGATACATCAAGCAAATGAGAAGTTATCTTTAAAAAAAAAAAAAGCCTGTAAAACCTTTAACATCTACTTTAACAACTTGTGTAAGTCCAAGAGAAATATTTATGTGCAAGAAAATAATCCTATCTATAGAAGCTAGGAAGACAGATATTGAGAAACCCTATTATATTCCATTTGGTTGAGCCTACCCACTAGAAAGGAAGTGATAGTATCAGATGATGTGGCTGAAGATTAATACGGCTCCTTTGGTGTTTTTCCCCATCACAGATATCCTGAGGACTCACTCCTGCTCAGCCACTCACATCAAATTTAGTTTCTTGAACTGGGCTGCTGAGGCATTCTGCTCAGGAATTAATCATAGCTGAGAAGCCACTTCAGGGGTGGAGGAGGAAAACAATCTGCAACTTCTTGTTGTCCTATATTCACACAATATACGCTGTGTGCCTACTACAAACTGGAAACCATTCTCAGCTCTAAGATCCATCAATGACTGACAGGAGGAGTTGCTTACCAGGGGAAGACATGTGTGAACTGATGTATGTGTCGGATGGTAATAAGTGCACTGGAGAAAATGAAGCCTGGTGAAGGCTCAGGGAGTGAATGGAGGGTCACTCGGGCAGTCAGGGAGGGCACCTCTGAACAGGTACCAGGTGAGCAAAGGTTGAATGCCCTCATTGATGCCTGAGGGCAGAAAGTTCTAGGCAGAGGAAATGTACAGATGCCCTCAGGTGGGAACACTTTGCTTCTTCAAAGGGTTGCATAGAGGCCACTATGGCCAGAGGGCGGTGAGTGAGGATTATTCAAGGAGAAGGAAAGGGAAGTTTAAGGAGGAGAGGTTGCATCTTAGGCTTTTTACTCTGAGATGGGAAGCCCTGAAGTGTTCTGTGCTGAAGAGCCATGTGCTTTGACTCAGGCTTTTCAAGAACCACCGTGGTCTGCTGTGCAAGGGTGACATCAGGGAGACCAGTCAGGAGGTGCTATGGTTTGGATATGGTTTGTTTGGCCCCACCAAGTCTCATGTTGAGATCTGATCCCCACTGTTGGAGGTGGGGCTTAAGGGGAGTTGTTTGGGTCATGCGGGTGGATCCCTCATGAATGGCTTGGTGCCCTCCTCGAAGTAGAGAGCGAGTTCTCAGTCTTAGTCCCTGCGAGAACTGATTGTTAAAAAGAACCTGGCACCACTCTCCCTTTTCCTTCCTCCTCTGTCACCATGCACTGCTGGCTCTCCCTCACTTTCCACCATGAGTGAAAGCAGCTTGAAGCTCTCCCTAGAAGCATCTGCACTATGCTCCTTGTGCAGTGTGCAGAACTATGAGCCAAATACACCTCTTTTCATTATAAATTATCCAGCCTCGGGTATTCCTTTATAGCAACACAAAGGGAATAAGATAGGAGGCAACTTGTAGTCTTCCAGCCAAGAGATTAGTGGCTTGGATTGTGGTGGGAGATGAAGGTGTAAGAAGTGATCAGGTGTTTTCTACATTAAAATGTCCTGAAGGAATGAACTGTGGGGTGTGAAAGAAAAGAATCAAAGAGGATTCCACGTCTTCAGCTTGAGCAATAGGAAGGAAAGTTGTCATTTTATTGCCACATGCAAGTCCAGGAAAGAAACTGCTAGTGACACTGGTTGGGGTGGGGAGTTAGAGGTAGAGGGCAGAAGAATCGGTTTTGGACCTATTTAGAGATGCCGATTAGAGTTCCAAGTGGAGACGCTGATCAGGCAGCCGGATATTCAAGTTAGGCAAGGGAGGGGCTGGAATCTGATGAAGATAAAGGAGATTCCTCAAATGCTAAAAATAACTAACTAACTAACTAACCAACCAGATAAGTAAAGAGGGGAGTTAGAAAATTGAGTCTGTTGAAAAAGTTTCAAGGCATCTGCATTTATATCATCACTATTTTTATATCACTTATAAAGTTCTGTGATGACTGTAAAAAGTGTCTGGCAACATCAGGTTGTAAGAAGTGGCTACAGGTGGTTTCTAAAGTGTGGACCTCAGGCCACAAGCATCAGCATCACCTATGAGATTGTTAGAGATGCAAATGATTGGGCCCCACCTGACGCATGGAGTCAGCTCTGGAGATAGGGCCCAGGAAACTGTTTTGACAAGTTCTCCAGAAGATTCTCACATATTAAAGACTGAGTGAGCTGGATGATAAGATGTTTAGTACTTCTGAGTTTTAATCATTTAAAAAGAAAAGGAACAACTTTTTCTTTTAAAGCAAAAATGTCTTTATTGTTTCAAGCATGACAAAGTGAACAAAATTGATAGGAAATTTCATTTCTTAGTCTTCTCAATGAGGTTATAAAAATACAATGCCACATAGCTTTTGTAAGCTCTTGAAAATGTCCAGAAGCTCACACTTAGTATGATATAAAAAGGCACTTATAACACACAATAAGATACTTAGAAACCCACCTCATAGATACAATTGAAATTTCTTTGAGAAAAATTTCTAAATATAGAAATAAATAGGACGGCACTATTTCTTCTTTTCCAAAACACAGAATAGCATTTTCCCCCATGTTACCTATACGCACCATAAATGTGGACACCTTCTCCCATTTTTGTTCTTGATATAGGTTGATAATGAAGCTGAAATTAATTTGCTTGCTTTTCTTCAATTTAATCTCAATTTGGTTAAAAATAAAACAAAATTCTTAATTTGTCACCAGGATCTTTTAGACTACCTGGCTCATTTTCATTTTGTTTTAAATCACAATTCATTAAATAGGAAGACGATGATGCAAAAATTTTAAAAAGTACTTACTATTTAGCTGCTCAAATCATCCTAAGCAACAATATTTCTGAACATGTGTACATACGTGTGTGTATATTTTTAAATATCGCTGTTGCATCACTCTGACTTTTCAGCATACTGAAAACACACTAACATAATTTTTGTGAACCATGATCAGATACAACCCAAATAATTCAGCACATTCATCTGTGATAGACAGGTGAGTTTCATTTCCTTCAGGTTGGCCAGTGGATAAACAAAGTACACCATAAATTAAATAAAAAACCCACTGCCCCATGCCATATCTGTGCTAGTGTTAATTAAAATAAGTGTATTCTTGCTGTGGAAATTCTGTGGTCTGGGAAGTTTTATTCGTTCATCCTTTCAAGGCATTAGTAAGAAAGGATAATTTTTATTTTGAACAGAAAGAAACATAACAAGTCAGATCAATAATTCATTATTTGCATGTAGGATGCTATTTTGGAGGTAAGTGAATTATTTCACCCCATGACTGTCTGAATATGGTCAATCTGAAATGACTTAACAGTGATATCCAGAGATTTGGTTACTTTCCTGGCAGGATTTGGCCTAGAAATGAAAATGGACATTTAAAATAATATGGGGAAAATACAGAGTCGCTTGAATGCTTATCACTTTATTACTGCAATCATAAATGATAGTAATTTAAATTAGTTCTTCACATTGATTTGTGTGTTTACATTAGTCCTTAGATATGCCTTTTCTGCCTTTTGTTCTGTTGCTCACCCTTTTAAGAAATGCCATGATAAATAGCACATGGTCATGTTGCGTGGAGTATCTTGTACTACCTTCCTGAGTGTATGTACATTTATTCATTTATTGTGCCTCTGCCCAACAAATGAAAATGAATTTTTTATTCAGCTTTTCTGTTGGACAGCACTGAAAAGCTTTTGCTGATTTTCAAGGCAGTCTTTCAGCTTATCCTCTGTCAAAGTCAGTCGCTGCTCCAAGATTGAAACAGTCTGCAAAAAGGAGGACAAAATAATCAATGCCTGGTCCTCTGGTGGTGAGGATGACAAAGACAATCTCTGCATAGGAAGGTGAGGATGACAATGACAATCTCTGCATAGGAAATCCTTTTTAGAACTGGGATGCCCACCTTTGTACTAAGAAGTTGACTCAAAAATGAGCCCCAGAACTTGCTTTGCTTCTGGGCCCAACCACAGGGCAAGGCATTATCAAACAGTTGGAGAAAAGAAAAGAAAAGAAAAAAAAAAACCCAAACTGATGTGTTTGAGAAAAAAAGCAGCAAAAGATCAGACCTCTTATGCCTGATCTTCCAAAGCATCAAAACCAGGGAAGAAGCCACACAGTGTTCTAAGTGGTGCCATAAGCTACACACTTAGTGGAGAAGGGGAGCGGGTGCCAAATTCCACATGCCAGCCAGATGCCACTGAAATGTCATCACTACTCATTCTGTCATCATCCAATCCATGGCAAACCATACCTAGAGCACCGCAGATGGATGGCTAGATTGCTTTGAAAATATCATAACAATCGCCTCCAGTGCCCTCACACAGAAGATGCTAATATTTCCTCGTGGAGTTGTTAGGAGGATTGAATAAAATAATGCATGTAAAATGTTTATGCTAGTACTGGACACACATGGTTTGAATAATCCTGTACTCACTTATTAGCTAAAGGAGTTAGAACACATCCAGAATACATATACAAACACACATATGTATATATATAAAATGTTAAAATATATGTTAAACTTGGGAAATCTAATTTTTTGTTATATTGGCTACTCTGTCTTCATTCCTTTGTATCTTTTTTTTTTTTTTAACTTCTTATTATAAAATAGATTATTCAGGAACCCACACAAGGTACATGTGTTATTTAATGGATTCTTATAAGAAATACATCCTCAAAACCATCACCCATAGCAAGAACTAGACTCCGCCAGCCACCCCAGAGGAGCCTTTCATGTGCCTACCACATGACCTCCTTGCCCGCCCTCTGTAACAGCCACTATCCTGACCTTTAAAATGATTGCTTTCTTTATGGTTTTATTTCTCAGGTGCACATCCCTAGACACTATAATTTTCTTTCCCATTTCAAGAATTAATGTGTCACTTAAAGTCTCTCTTAATTTACAGGTGCCCACCCTCTCCCTCTCTTTTCTTTACAATTCGTCTGTTGATAAGCTCAGGCCATTTGACAAGCTCTGAAACTGCACACTCAGGGTGCAGCTCAGCCTGTTCTTCCATCTTCTGTATATTCTCTAAGTTGGCTGTTGGATCCAAAGGCTTGATCAGGTTAGATGCCTTGGAAAGACTACAGGTGGTGGCCTGTTCTCTGATTAGAAGGCAGATTAATAATTTTTGGTCATTTCTCATGAATGTCATAGTGACTCAATGTCTACATCTATTAATTCCTGGAGATTGCAAATGATGATATTCTAATTCTATCATTAAAACATTTTGTTAGTTGGGATAACTAATAAATAAGAGACATTTTCCTCATCTACTACTTGCTTACCTAATGGTAGAGTTCATGCAGGAAACACATGACACTTGCTTGGTATTTAGTCAACCAGTTTTAAGATAAAAAAATCGAATCCCTATCGTCTTTTGAATGTAACCAATTTTTAAAGATATTATTTAATAGCTTTTGCCTTTTCATGTTTTTTACAATCTATAGATCATTACTAATTAAAAATAATAGCGAGCTGTTAATACATTCTACCATTTATTGAGTGCTTACTATGTGCCAAGCATTTTATTAGACACTTTTTTTTTGAGACAGGGTCTTCGTCTGGAGTGTTAATGGCTTGATCTTAGCTCCCTGCAACCTCTGCCTTGTGGGTTCAAGCGATCTTCCCACGTCAGTCTCCTGGGTAGATGTGACCATAGGTGCGTGCCACCCTGCTTGGCTAATTAATTTTGTTGTTGCTGTTGTTGTAGAAATGAGGTCTTAGCACTTTGGGAGGCTGAGCTGGGCGAGTCGCTTGAGCCCAGGAGTTTGAGACTAGCCTAGCCAACATAGCGAGACCCTGTCTCTATATAATAAAAAAATAAAAGAAGAAATGGGGTCTCACTACGTTGCCCAGGTTGGTCTTGAACTCCTGGGCTCAAGCAATCCTTCTGCCTCAGAGGCTCAAAGTGCTGAGATTATAGGTGTGAGCCATTGTGCTCAGCCCTTTAGACACTTTATCACAGTTCCAAATGCTAAAAGTTATTTATACATTATTAACACCTTTAAAAGGGGTTAACTCCATCTGTCTACCATTTAAAACATAATTTCATTTCAATGTATTTCTAATTATAGTTCATTAACAATAAACACCCTCCAACTTAGTTAGGTGTTGTTAAGTCACCTGTAATTAAAGTAAATCAGAATGTATTTATTTTACTTGCTGCTTGCCCGCAGAGTCACTGCTCCCCTTTTGCAAGTGTGTTGTGCCTGCTTCTAACCTTTTTAATATGTAAAATGAATCCATTCCCTAAGAATTAAAAATCATACAGAAATTCAATAAAGCTTAAAGTGATTTATTTAGCTTTGAATCCGGTAAAAAGGAGGAGAATAGGTCATGAAACTGAAAGAACAGGGAATGGAAAGATTCACTCGGGAGAGACCCTAATGAGGACTGAATGTCGAAAGGTTAACAGTTTAGGTGAGGAAGTTATGGCAATATGGGAAACAAACCAACTACAACTAAATTTGACATGAAGTGAAGAGGGCAATGGCCTTTAAGGAAAAGAGATGCCTGATAAATAAAGAGAAAGTCACGTATAATACAATATTACAAAATGAAACGAAGTGATTTTTAACATGATTTTCTTTGAGCAAGTCATATGATGACTCCAAGTTCTCACATGGCTCTTTCTCACAATCTGTCAGATGCCTCCAAAGGCCCTGAGGTGATATCTACAGGATAAAAATATTCACTTAAATTAGTGGTTTTCAACACTGGCTGTAAAACAGAATCATATGGGAGTTCTTAAAAGACTGATGCTAGGGCCTTATCCCAGACCAATGGAAATGGACTCTCTGGAGGTGAAAACCAGGTATATGTACGTTTTTTAGCTGCCCTAATGATTATAGCCGACAGTCAGGGTTGAGAACCAATTGGGTGATTTCTATGCAAAAGTTATTTCTATTTGAAATATTTTTTTTCTGGACAAGTAATTGACATCTCTGTAGTTCATATTTTACCATCTTTTTATATAACTTGCTACTGTCCACTCCAACAAATATTAGTATCTAGTATTCTCATTCTACATATCAAAGAGGAACAAGAGAAGACTTATTCAAAGGGAACAATGAATCAACAGAGCTGGAAGAGAAACCTTTGGTGTATCCATTTCAACATACCATTTCCCTTAAATTATGTCTATACCTTGTAACCAAGAATTTTGGTATATTATTTAAGATCCACTGTATTTTTCTTTGCAAAGGTAAACTGGCCTCCAAAAACTGGGTAATATTCTAACATGGGAATGCAAAACCATCACACCTGGAAGATCACTGCATCAATGTAAGAGGCTTTGGGATAAGAGAAGTTATATACTGGACAGTGAGAATATTTTCAGAGTTAAAATCTACAAACATTGGCAATATTTCATACTAACCAGAAATGGTTACTCCCAATATATTTTTCTTATGGCTCTAAATTTTTTCTTAGGAATGGCTTAAAGTGTGTGTGTGTGTGTGTGCAGGTGCACACACAAATGCATAGGCTCTGAGTTCATTTCCATAAAATCTTGTTTAGGGCATCGCCACCTTGAGTTTGCTTTGCTAGTACAGAAAAATTTCCCCTGCTCTGCTAGTTCTGCAACTTGCTGTATCCAGAATTGTTTTGTGTATCTTACCCCCAAGTGCAATGCATGCAACCTGTGCCATGCCCACCTGTGTCAAAACATTGAGTTGTTCCATAATATGCTCTAAAGCATCAGTCACAGCGAGAGGTATGCTCCTTTGACTTTCGCAGGGGAGGTCACTCATGTCTTCTGTTTTCTTTTTCGTGGTTGTTGGTGAACATTCTGGTGACAACAAGGAAGGGTTCAAGAAATATCCACAGGCCTCTTCACCCTTGTCTGGCAGAGTTCTACCACTGGTTTCTGTTGTCTTTAATGTCACAAAAAATACAGGAAGAATTATATTTTCCAAACTTTAAAATGATAGATATAAAGTTTAAAATATTCCTCTTCTAAAAAGCCCAGCCTTACATTGAAGATTTACCCTCAACTATAATAAACTATGGAAATTACTATAATTAAATAAGGAATTATTATAATTATTTTACTAAGGAAACAAAGCTGAATAGAGAAAATTCACAATTTTCCTTGACTTTCTTTTCAATGAAACACACTTTCTATACACTGATCTGAGGGATCTACTATTACAAAGATTGTTAGATGCAGTTTAATTCTCAGTTTAAAAACAACATTCACATCTATTAGGATGACTATTATCAAAAAAAAAGGAAAATAACAAGTGTTGGTGAGAATGTGGAGAAACTGAAACACTTGTCCATTGCTAGTAGGAATGTAAAATGGTTCAGCTGCTGTGGAAAATAGTTTGCCTCTTAGTTACCCCCAAAATTAAACAAAAAATTATCATATGATCCAGCAATTCTCCTCCTAAGTATACATCCAGCAGAACTCTGAAAGCAGGGACTCAACTGGACACTTATACTTGTACAGCAATGTTCATAGCAACATTATTCACAATAGCCAAAAGCTAGAAACAACTCAAGTATCTATTGATAAATGAATGTATACACAAAATGTGGTATAAACATACAATGAAATATAATTCAGTCATAAAAAGGAATGGAATTTTGATATATGCTATAACACGGATACATCTTGAAAACATGCTAAGTAAAATGAGCCAGACACAAAAGGACAAACATTGTGTGACTGCACTTATATGAGGTGCCTAGAATAAGTAAATTCTGAGAGACAAAAAGTACAGTAGAGGTTACCAGGGGCTGGAGGTAGGGGTAATAAGGAGTTATTGCTCAAGGAGTACAGAGTTTCTACTTGGAATGATGAAAAAATTCTGGAAATAGATAGTGATGATGGTTACAAAACACTGAATACTGTGAATATACTTAATGCCAGTGAATTATATACTTCAGAATGGTTAAAATGATAAATTTGACATTATATATATGTTACCACAATAGAAAAACCAAAAGTGCTCCATATAGTAATGAACAATCCAAAAATAAAATTAAGAAAATAATTCCATTTACAATGAAATAGCATAAAAATATTTATGAAAAAATTTAACAAAAGAAATGTAAGGCTGGTTGTGGTGGCTCAAGCCTGTAATCCCGGCACTTTGGGAGGCCAAGGTGGACGGATCACCTGAGGCCAGGAGTTCGAGACCAGCCTGGCCAACATGGCAAAAGTCTCTACTAAAAATACAAAAATTAGCCGGTGTGGTGGTGCACACCTGTAATCCCAGCTACTCGGGAGGCTGAGGCATAAGAATCACTTCAACCTGGGAAGCAGAGGTTGCAGTGAGCCAAGATCATGCCACTTCACTCCAGCCCAGGTGACAGACTGAGGACATGTCTCAGGAAAAAAAAAAAAAAAAAAAGAAAGAAACGTAAGACTTGTACACTGGAAACTATTATACAAACCATCATTGAAAGAAATAAAAGATCTAAACAAATAAACATCCCATATCCCAAATTCATGAATCAAAAACCTTAATATTATTCAGATGGCAATACTCCCCACATTGATATGCAGATTCAGTGCAAACCTTATGAAAATTCCATTTGTCTTTTTTTGCAGAGGTTGATAAGCTGATCCTAAAACTCATATGGAAATGCAAGAAACCCATAACAGCTAAAATAATATTGATGAAAAAAATGTGAAGGACTCATACTTCCAAATTTCAAAACTTATTGTAAAACTATAGTAATTAAGACAGTGTGGCACTGACATAAAAATAGACATATAAATCAAAGAAACAAAATTGAGAGTGGAGAAATAAACCCTTCCATTGATGGTGTGCTGATTTTTTTTTTTTTTTTTTTTTTTTTGAGACAGAGTCTCACTCTGTCACCCAGGCTGGAGTGCAGTGGCTCACTGCAGGCTTCGCCTCCCAGGTTCACGCCATTCTCCCGCCTCAGTCTCCTGATTAGCTGGGACTACAGGCGCCACCACCATGCCCGGCTAATTTTGTTTGTATTTTTAGTAGAGATAGGGTTTCACCATGTTAGCCAGGATGGTCTCAATCTCCTGACCTTGTGATCCGCCTGCCTTGGCCTCCCAAAGTGCTGGGATTGCAGGTGTGAGCCACAGTGCCCAGCCAGTCAGTTGATTTTTGACAAGGTTGCCAAGACAATTTAATCAAGAAAGAATTGTCTTTTTAACAAATGGCATGGGGAAAACCCAATATCCACATTCAAAACAATGAATTTGGGTCTCTACCTCACACCATATACAAAATTAACTCAAAATGGATCATAAAGGGCTGGGCATAGTGGCTCATGCCTACAATCCTAAAGTGCTGAGAGGCCAAAATGGGAGGACTGCTTGAGGCCAAGAGTTTGAGATCAGCCTGGGGAACATAGGGAGACCCCATCTCTACAAAAAATAAAAAACTTAGACAGGCATGCTAGTGTGAGCCTGTAGTTCTAGCTACTCAGGAGGCTGAGGCAGGAGAATGACTTGACCCCAGGAATTTGAGGCTGCAGTGAGCTATGATGGAACCACTGCACTCCAGCCTGGGCTACAGAGTGAGAAACTCTATCTCTTTACAACAAACAAACAAACAAACAAACAAAAAACAAACGACATCCTCAAAACGATCCTATTGGTATCACTTTGAATTACTCAACTCCATATGACAGAGAAAAGCTAAAACGGTACTGAAAATGTCCAGAAGAAAGGCTCCTAACAATCACAGATCCTGAAAGAACAAGTTAACATAAAGGATTTTTAATGCTACCCAGTCATACTTAGAAGCATCTATGAACCAACCACCTATTTATGCTCTGAGCTAAAGGAACTAGGAAGACAACATACAGCACTTATCTACATGGGTCTGCAGCTACTGAGCTGATCGCAAGGACTAAAATGGGAGCACTGTAGAGGTGAGTATGGAAATACAAAGGATTCTCCAAGAAATCTGGACTCATGATCACAGTCTGCATTCCTGATCCTAGACCTCACTCACTGGGGACAAAATATGGATGTCCATGCTCCACAACCATCCTCACCCCCAAACAAATAGTTCCTGCTCAAAGGACAGGCTTTAAAAAACAAACAAACAAACAAAAAACATTGCTTCTGCTCTGCCTGCAATGGCTTTCTCTGCCATCCTAGCATGACTGCATCCTTCTTGACCTCCAAATTTCAGCTTAACTGTCACATCTTCAGAAATGTAGTCCCTGCCCTGACCACCCTGCTGAAGCCGGACCTTTCATTCTCTAGCATGGCATCTTGATGCTTTCCTCCATAACTGCCCAGAATTTGTATTTATATATTTGCTGTTTGTCTATTGTCTGTCTCCCTCACTAGATTACTATGTTTACTCTTCACATCACTGTATCCCTTGGATCATTTCGAGTACTTAGCAGAAGCTTGAATATTTTTGAAAATGTTAACCACTTGTATACAGACTTTTTTTTTTTTTTTTTTTTGAGTCTTGCTCTGTTATCCAGGTTGGAGTACAGTAGCGCGATCTCAGCTCACTGCAAGCTCTGCCTCCCAGGTTCACACCATTCTCCAGCCTCAGCCTCCTGAGTAGCTGGGACTATAGGCGCCCGCCACCACCTCCAGCTAATTTTTTGTATTTTTAGTAGAGACGGTGTTTCCCCATATTAGCCAGGACGGTCTTGATCTCCTGACCTCGTGATCCGCCCCCCTTGGCCTCCCAAAGTGCTGGGATTACAGGCGTAAGCCACCGCGCCAGGTTGTATACAGATTTTATTATTGCTCTCACAGATGGAAACCAAATTATCTATAACCAAGACGGTTTTTTGGAAAAAATATGGATCACAACATACCTAAGTATGTATATACATGGCCACAAATATTATTAATCATATTGTAATAAGAGCTTCAGCCCTTCTTGGAAAAAGGCCTCAATCTAATTAACAAATCAGTTATTGAACTCTGGAGGTTTGCAGTCAAGGTCGTTAGTATAGAAAGGACAATAGGAAAATTGGCAAAGATGATTTAAGACCATAGACAATCCAAGCAATAAAAGACCTCCAATAGGTTTTCTTGTTTGGGACCAGCAAAAAATACATTACTATCATATCACATATGGAAATGAAAGAAAAAAGGGAAACGCATATGGGCAGAGAGAAAAAAGGGTGCCAGCTCTCCATCCTACAACATTAGCCAACTGACATCTCTCTCTGTCTCTCAAAGGTATTGGAACCTAGGTATTAGCAGATTCCTTTCTACCAACCAACCCTGTCTTTACATCCTGTTTGTATAGGAGAAGAGTGAGATGCACAGGGTGGGGGAGGCTCAGTACATTTCATTCATAAACATTTTTAAAAAAGGTACAAAGGGAAAAACATGGTGTTTAAGATTCTTGGCTGATAGAAGTCCAGCAAGTGAGTCTGTAGTACCTGCTTCTCTCAGCACATTGAGATATTCTCCTATTTCAAAGGTGCTAATATTCAGTTTTGAATAAAAACTTACTGAGCATCTATCTATACATACTATCATACAATGATAAATGTACATATGGTATGATGCCCGCTCTCAAGGATTCTCTGTTGTGATGAGAGAATTCAGACCGGGCAGGGCCTAAATCCCCCACAGTGCCTGGCTCATTTCTGGCACTGCTGAAGGAGCATGAAACAAACAAGCAGACAAAACACAAGCAAACACATGATTGTAAGACTGCAGAAAAAACAAATGCTTTGGTAATTCATAAAAAGAAGAAATCACATCATGCTCTCATTTCCCACCTCTTACTTCTTTTGCTAACACTGTGTGATACAGTGAAGCAATAGTAATACAATCATTGATTGATCCTACAAATAAGGACCTCCTATGGTAGGCTTAGAGCTACAGTAAAGAAAAGACGGACATGATTTCTTCCTTCATGGAGCGTACAATACTCTGAGGAAGTACTTTATTAAAAAGGATGGCAGGGCAATCACTACCCTTACATTCTTCTTTGGATAACCCCATGGTTGCCATCTCAAAGATGGGAAATGCATCCTCATCAAGGGCAAAGAGTGAATCTAAGGGCTGAGAAATCCTTATCTGTATAGGTCAAAAGGGTTCACTTTTCACCTGAACAAATGAAATGGAGTAAAAGATACAGATCTGACTGATGCAAAGAACTATGAAAGTCCTGAGAACTGAATATAAAACATATCACATCCTGGGGACAAATGACTCTTAACAGGTTCTTTAAATATCATGGTTATTTTTAACACATACATCTTCATTTGTCACTTATTTTTGAGGATGAATTACTTTAATGCATCAATGAAAACTGAAAATTTTGGCATTGCCGAACACATTTTTATTAGAAAATTAACCATTCAACAACATAACCATGGTCCACACATCTAAACTATTATTATTTAGGTAATTAACAAAGGAACATTCAAGATACTGCGGTGCTCAACTACATGTGAAAGTTCATACATTATATCTATTCCCCTTCCTCCTTTCCTTTTCTCTCCTTCTCCTACCACCCTTTCCACCACCCACCCTCTGGGCTGGCGAGTCAGAATTAATCACTAGTGCCATTTCACTCCCACAAGACTTCGTGCCATCAGTAGAGGATTTCTCACTCCTTATGATATTTGTGTTTACATATCGATATTCCCCATTAGATTATGAACCCCTCATGTGGGGTCAACAACTTTTATCACCTCAGGTGCTTGGCATAGCACATGAGACATAGACAAAGCTCCACATTTGTTGAACTGAATTTAATTGGCTGTCCTGCATCAGCTGAGCCAATCACAAAAAATTAAATATTAGTAATTTGATAGTATTTGGAGAGAAATATAACCCCCCAAAGTTAAACTAATGCCATTTTCTGCTAAAAATTACAATCTTAAATGCCTTCTCAGAGGTACAGTGAGGGAGCAATGCAAGCATATATTATCTAACTGCAAATCACTGGTAGATTTTTATCCCCTAAAGGCATACTTGATAGCTTCTGGCTGAATAACATAAGGATTTTCCTGACAAATGTGAATGCAAAAGTAGGCATTTCACATGTAAAGATAATTAGTGACTTGAACTTTAGATATACATTCAATCAGTTGGTTAAAATAGTTAGTTTTGATTTACGACTAACATTTCTACTTTTGGTTTAATTCTGTAAGTAGAGAACAAAACAGATAAAAGGCAGAAAAGTATCTAAGCCAAAGCGAGTTTCCCATTATTGAGGTTCTAAAATAGACTTGGGAAGGTCATTTGTCAGAGATATTGTGAAAGATATACAAACATCAAATCAGGAAATTCAATTGAATGCCTTTTAAAGTCCTTTTTATTCCTGATGTTCTGAGATTTTTAAATCACTACACACACACACACACACACACACACACACACACACACGTATGTATAAAAAGTCTGCCTGAAATAGACTAGAATAACAACAACAGAAAAAGCCTTTCGCCTGGACAAAAATAAAAGCAAATATTATTTTTCAAAGAAAGAATATACCATTTATTTTCAATGATAAAATTTAGAGTAGGGATTGGAAACTTCAATAATCTCTACATAGGATCTAAGATAATGAATACATGCCATTTGTTCAAGCAAAATTATTTTATTTAGCACCTATGTGCCAGGTAAAATTCCAGGTACCAGAGATACAGGAGTGTGTTCATTTCCTACAGCTGATGTAACAAATGACCACAAACTTAGTGGTTTAAAACAACATAGATCTATCATCTTACAGTATTGGAGATCGCAAGTCCAAAACAAGGGCTTGGATCTTGTTTAACGGGGCTAAAAGCAAGGTGTCAGTAAGCTGCATTCCTTCTGAAGGCTCTAGGAGAGAATCCATTGCTTGCCTTTCCAGCTTCTAGAGGCTGTCCACATTCCTTAGCCCATGGCTGCATCACTCCAATAACTGCTTCCATTGTTATATCTTCTCTAATTCTCATTAATCCCTCTGTCCCTATAAGGACCCTTGTGATTATATGGGGCCCGGCCAGATAATCCAGGATAACCTCCCCATCTCAAGAGCCTTAACTTGGCCGAGCGTGGTGGCTCATGCCTGTATCCTAGCACTTTGGGAGGCCGAGGTGGGCGGATTGCCTGAGCTCAAGAGTTTGAGACCAGCCTGGGCAACATGGTGAAACCCTGTCTCTACTAAAATACAAAAGAAATTATCCAGGCATGGCGGCATGTGCCTATAGTCCCAGCTACTCAGGAGGCTGAGGCAGGAGAATCGCTTGAACCTGGGAGGCGGAGGTTGCAGTGAGCCGAGATCGAGCCACTGTACTTCCAGCCTGGGCAACACAGTGAGACTCTCTTAAAAAAAAAAAAAAAAAAAGGCTTAACTAATCACATTTGCAAACCCCCTTTGCCATGTAAGGAAACATTTTCGTAGATTCTGGGGATGAAGAGATAAACATTTTTGAGGAACAGTTGTTCTGCCTACCTCAAGGAGTGAATAAACAAGAGGCCCTGCTTTCGTGGTTATATCCTAGTGGGGACCACACGTAGATATGTGATGTAATGCTAGGCGACAAGGGTTAGGAAGAAAAATAAAGCTGAGCAAGGTGCTATGTTATGATGTAGCTATGCTGATGCAATTTTTTATGGAGAAGTGGTAAATAAATTTTGGACATGTTATGTTTGAGATGCCTATTAGACTTTCAAGGGGAACAGTCATTAATACAATTAGAAGTATATGATTCTAGATTTCTGTGGAGAGGCTGGGTCTAGAAATATACATTTGGGAGTTACTGGCATATACATCTTTTTATCTATGGGTCTGTGATCACTAGGAAGGAGCCAAAAGAGAGAAGAGCTGCAGAGACTTTAGAAGGCAGGAGCAGGAAAGGTGACTGGTGGCCCTTGAGGCTGAAGACTAGTTGCCCAGAAGTCAAGTGAGGAAAGAGCTTCCAGGAGGAAGGAGTGATAACCAGGATCAAGTGCCACACACGGGTGGACCGAGATGAGTCCTTGGGACCCTGACATGAGTGGAAGAGTGGGGATGAATGCTTGATTGGATAGCACTCAGAAGAATGCAAAGTGAAGAAATAAAGACAGTGAATCTAAGTAACTCTTTTTTTTTTTTTAGAAGAACTTTTGCTATAAATGGGAGAAGAGCAATGAGACAGGAGCTGGAAAGGGATGAGGGGCCAAATGAGGTTTTCATTTATGAAGATGAGAAATATATCACAAATGTGTGCTGATAGAAAGAGCAAGCATAAAGAGAGCACTGAAGACCCAGGAGAGTGAGGGGATAACTACTCGATAAATGGGCTGGACAGACAGTGGCTGAGTGCCCATGGAGCTTTGTGTAAATAAATGTATGGTGAGACCAGCCACGATGGTTGTCTAGTGAAATCCAGCCCCTTGGGTGTAGGCGTGCAGGAGCCAGAGAAACAGATTTAACCCAGGTTGGCATTTTTCTAGGTGAGGACGACAGAGGAAGAAAGGGACAAGACCATGGATGTAAAAATGGACCACAGAATGTAAGTTGGGTAAAGGAGGCCCAGACACAGGGAGCAGGCAGTGTAAAGCAGGAGGCTTGTTGGATGGAGGTCTTTCTGGAGCTGACGAATTACCAAAATGGGAGGACTAGAAGAGTGTTAGCCAAAGAGTGGGAGGCTTTACACTAAGTTTACCATCAGCACAAAGGACTCAGATAGTCACAGAGTTCATCTGAGAATCTTGACAGAGGATGGCTGCCTGTCAGAAGTGACTCAGAGTGCTGCTCTAAATTTGGTTCGTTTCTTAAGATCAAAAGCCAATGTTGACTAAGGAGTGGATGGATCTATTCGGGAAACAGAAAAAGGAACTGTAGACTCACCCAGATGGGGCTGTCACAGGACCACAACACAGAATTCATTTTCAATTCCTGACATTCTTGAAAACATAGGCTGTTGATCTTGAAGGAAAAAATGACAATTTTCTGTCTTCTGAACAGTGTATTATGTATCCTTGTAGGAACATACTCATTTGATCAAGTCTGATTGACTTAAAAGTATGACTAGGATATAATAAAAAAATGTCATGTGAAATTTTGTCCTCCAAACTAAATTTGCTGAGTTAAGACTTGTTTGTGCCTCAGGAGAAAACATACATCTTTTTCTCAAAGAAAGAGCCTTCGGCTTTGGGGACAAGATTTTATAGAGGACTTTGCTTTTTCTTCTTGAGACCTAATTGGAAATTGCATTTGTATCAGAAGACTTGAAAAATATACCATGTAGCTATCAACTGAAATATCCAAATGATTAATTCAGTCACCTTAGAAAAGACAGCTGAGGCTACAAGTCTACTGTCTGCCTTTGTCTTTAATCTTCGTTCTAATCTCTAGAGAAACCTATTAATTTCGAAGCCATTAATGGGTAGTATACAGCTAGGACAAATGGAATCTGTACAACAATTTCCTTCTATGTTTCACTTATTATATGATTAAGAAAACACAAACCACCAATTCCTCAAAGGAGGACCTACTTTCTAATGCTGTATGCTGATCTAAAAGGGCACTGCACCAGAGATATCTTAATTAATGATAAAAATACTAACCAAAATTATCTGGGAGTAGGGGACAAAATGGGTAACAGGTAGTGATAGAGAATTAGTGCTCTCTCTTCTAATATTAAACTAAAAAGCCTACAAGTGTATGATATTCCCAATACTCCAAATGAACATAACACCAACTTTCTGCATAAAATTTCCTGCAAACTCAAAAGGGAAAACAAGTAGCCATTACTTCTTTTGTGAACTGTGCCATTACACTTTGAAGGGCATTCAGAGTAAGGGATCCATTCTCATTATCTGTTCCATATCAAATTCAACAAGAATCTTTTATACAGCATGCTAAATGAATGGAGAAAAGATCTGTAGTTATCTTTCACACTGTTCAACAAACCCCAAAGAAAAAAATAAGATATTTTCAGATGTAGTTTTAAAAGGGATAAAAGATTTTCATTTTCAGGCAGCTGAGTGAAAAATGTATTTTATATATATATTTTAAACTTAGCAGACAAAGATCTATCATCTATTTTAAAAATCTAGTTCCATTGTTTTACTGGATGAAAAATGATTTCCCAACAATAATATAGGAAGCCAATCTAACATCAATTAGATCTATGAAATTAATCAAAAATATTTAACCCTATGATAAAGGTTATATAACTGGATACAATTGAAATACTATGGCATAAAAATCTCCAGGAAGAATGGCATTCTTTTTTTTTTTTTTTTTCTGAGATGGAGTCTCACTTTGTTGTCCAGGCTAGAGTACAGTGGTGCCATCTTGGCTCACTGCAACCTCCGCCTCCTGGGTTCAAGCAATTCTCTTGTCTCAGCCTCCTGAGTAGCTGGGATTACAGGTGCACGCCACCACACCTGGCTAATTTTTGTATTTTCAGTAGAGACGGGGTTTCTCCTGACCTCAGGTGATGCACCTGCCTTGGCCTCCCAAAGTGCTGGGACTATAGGTGTGAGCCACCATGCCCAGCCACAACAGCATTCTTAAATTGCTTATGAGTAGAGTATCAAATCCTTCATTATAAATAACAAAAAATAAGATTCTATGGTAACATGATGCAGTTTAAATATATTTCCTCCATATATTTTCATGTGTAAAATCATGTAGGTGTTTTCCTCCTTTCTTATTTTGCTGGTGGAAGAAACTCAGAAACCAAAGATAATAAAAACAATGGCTATGTTTATATAGAAATATTTTTTCCCTGTAATTACCATGGGGAAAAATGGCCCACCAAAAATAACATTCAAATTTAACCATAAAATTCAAAAATACTTTTCATAGATGCCATGAGTTACAGAGAATATGAGCTAGATTCTTTTACTTTATAACAGAATGATGAATTATGATAATATATCTTTTCTCAAACACGCATATGCATGTATGTGTATGAACATACACACAGATGAGTAAGCAGCAAGTTTTTTTTTTTTTTTTTGAGACAGAGTCTCACTCTGTCACCAGGCTAGAGTGTAGTGGCGTGATCTCGGCTCACCACAACCTCCACCTCCCGGGTTCAAGTGATTCTCCTGCCTCAGCCTCCTGAGTAGCTGGGACTACACCCAGCTAATCTTTCTATTTTTAGTAGAGACGGGATTTCACCATGTTGGCCAGGATGGTCTCGATCTCTTGACCTTGTGATCCACCCACCTTGGCCTCCTAAAGTGCTGAGATTACAGGCGTGAGACACCGTGCACGACCGCAGGAATTTTTAAAGAGGAAGTCATGACACCACTAAAGCATGTCACTAACATTATGACATACTTTATACGAAACAAAACCTGTTATGTTTCATAGCCATTAAGCATGATGGGCTTTATCCATTTCAAATTTCAGTCTCAGAATTTACCAAATAATCAGCATGATTCAAATAAGCATTCTTTGCTGGGCACAATGGCTCATGCTTGAAATCCCAGCACTTTGGGAGGCCAAGATGGGTGGATCACCTCAGGTCAGGATTTCGAGACCAGCCTGGCCAACACTGCAAAACCCCATCTCTACTAAAAATACAAAAATTAGCTGGGCTTGGTGGCACATGCCTGTAGTCCCAGGTATTTGGGAGGCTGCAGCAGGAGAATCGCTTGAACCTGGGAGGCGGTGGTTGCAGTGAGCCGAGATCGCTCCACTGTATTCTAGCCTGGGTGATGGAGCAAGACTCAAACTCAAGAAACAAACAAACAAAAAACCAAAAAACCAAAAAACCAAATAAGCATTCTTTTAATGATTCCTCTTGATAAATGAGGTGCAATTAATGCAGATCATCTCTTCATCATTATCATTATCACATACTACGGAGCAGCAGTTTAGGGGTCACCCTGTGGGACGAAGTGTCCTAATCAATCAAGTCAAGATTCTCAAATCTAGATTTCTGTACTGGATATTCTACACCCAAGCCCTGTCTCTTCCTGTCCTAATAAACAGTGCCATTATCTAGCCAGCAGCCAAAAATTGGCGAGATATTCTTGACTCTTCCCTCTTCTCCCATGTACAGTCAGTAAACAGAATTTATTGACTCTTTCTCTTCAATACCTCATGAGCCAGTCTGCTCTTCTTCATCCCTTATGCTACTGCACTAGATCAGACAGTTGTCACCTCAGGTCTGGATTACTACTGCAATTGCCTCCTAATCTTCCATGCCTCTAGTTTTACCTCCCCCTAACCCATCCTTTTTCACATCTCCAGAGTAACTGTTCTGAAATCCAAATTTGCTTTTGTCATTCTCCTGGCTAAAAGTCCTTCACTGGTTCCCCCAATGGTCAGGGTGAATCCAAATACCTCCAAAAACCTTCAACACACATTTGAGATCATTCACAATCCATCCTCATCTTCTCTCTCTTGTCTCATCTCTTGCTGTCCCTCAACCTCACACAATGCTGAGGCAAACCTGAAATGTCTAGTTTCCTGAATTCACTCCCCTCTCAGAGCTTCTTGCCTTTGTACTTTCTGAGCTCTGTCCTCATTCCTCTTATTATCAGGCAAATTTTTAAAGAATCAGCTCAAGTATCACTCACTTTCGGGAAGGTGTATCTGTAACTTTTCTGTCTTCCACTCAAATTCTCCAAGTACATGTTTGACCCCCCCGCCCCTACCATACAGTTTCTTTATTTAAACACTCCACTAATTACTCCCATAGCAATTTAGGCCCATATCATTATTATTGCACTTGCTCTTTCATTTGTACATTCTCATTGCTTGGTATATAACAGGTACTCAATAAATTTACTAAATAAGATTTTAAAAATTGGCTGGGTGCGGTGGCTCACGCCTATAATCCCAGCACTTTGGGAGGCCGCAGTGGGTGGATCACCTGAGGTCAGGAGTTTGAGACCAGTCTGGCCAACATGGTGAAACCCCATCTCTACTAAAAATACAAAAATTAGCCAGGAGTGTTGGTGTGGCCTGCAGTTCCAGCTACTCCAGAGGCTGAGGCAGGAGAATTGCTTGCTCGAACCTGGGAGGCGGAGGTTGCAGTGAGCCAAGATTGTGCCACTGTACTTCAGCCTGGGGGAAAGAGTGAGAAATCATCTCAAAAAAAAAAAAAAAAAAAAAAAGAGATTTAAAAAATCTATTATAGCTGACTCCTTTTCTCACCCTTCCCTCTACTCACTTTTTTACTTGCTTCATACTGGTTCGCATCTATATTTCTCCATCAAAAAAGCTCTTCAAAAGGTTACCAGTAATCTCCACCAAATTATCAAACATTTTTCAAACTTTCTCTGGACTTTCAACAATGCTGACTCTATTGTCCTCTTGAAACTATCCTCCTTCCTTGGCTGCCATGACACCATACTCTTCGGCTTCCCTGTTACCTACTAGTCCTTCTCTGCCTTCTTTGCAGGTGACTCTTTCATCAGATCATTTTATTAAAATTCCTCAGGGAATAGTCCCAAACCCTCTTCTGATTCTATACTTTCTACTCAGGCAACTGTATCTACAGTTGCTGCTTCAATCACCACATACATGCAGAATACTCACTCATTCTTGTTTCCACTCTAGACCTTTCCTTTAAGCTATAGCACAGATATGTGTACACAACTGCACGTCTGATAGATACTCCTGGATGTTTCAAAGGAACATCAAACTCAGTATGTCC
Organism: Macaca fascicularis; assembly: GCF_037993035.2. Lineage (NCBI taxonomy): Eukaryota > Metazoa > Chordata > Mammalia > Primates > Cercopithecidae > Macaca > Macaca fascicularis. Next base: position 96,409,093 of record NC_088385.1, read on the forward strand.
AAATTGGAATTTGAAATCGCAAATGTGGTCCCCTTAGGAAATCCCCTACTTCAGTGAATGGTATATAATTGTACAAGCTAAAAACCCAGGGATTATCTTTGCTAACCCCCTTCTTACCCCTGCTTACATATCTCTCAAACGAATTCCATTCTCTTGATTTCCACTAAGATGATCCTAATCCCAGCTACCTTCAGTTTTTGTCTAGACTATTGACTTTTTCTTTTAACTGGTTTCCATGTGTCTATTCAGCTGGCAGGAAGCTTGTTTTCGAGCTACAAAGGGCAAAATCATGAAAAGGCCTGCATGCCTGATTCCTATGACCCTCTCTAAGCTTGGCTCACATAACACTGTGCCCCACTCCATCTCTGGGCCCCAGCCTTTTTACAGGTCCTAAAGTAACACAAGCTCCCCCACAGACACAGCCTTTGTATATATTCTGTCCTCTGCCTAGAACATTCCACTTCTCCCAACCCTTTCACTTCAAATCCTGTTGAGGCTTTAGATCAGCACTTCTCAAACTTTAATGCACACACAAATCACCTAGGGATCTTACTAAAATGCAGGGTCTGATCTGGTAGGTCTGGGGTGGGACCTGCGAATCTGAACTTCTACTAAACTCTTAGGTGATGCTCAAGCAAACTGTCCATGAATCTTATTTTGAGTAGCAAAGTTTTATTTTATTTTGTTTTATTTATTTATTTTTTGAGACAGAGTCTCACTCTATTGCCCAGGCTGGAGTGAAGTGGCATGATCTTGGCTCACCGCAACTCTGCCTCCTGGGTTCAAGTGATTCTCCTGCCTCAGTCTCCTGAGTAGCTGGGATGACATGCGTGCGCAACCATGCCTGGCTAATTTTTTGTATTTTTAGTAGGGATGGGGTTTTGCCATTTGGCCAGGCTGGTCTTAAACTCCTGACCTCAGGTGATCTACCTGCCTCAGCCTCGCAAAGTGCTGGGATTACAGGCGTAAGCCACCATGCCCGGCCTTGAGTAGCAAGGTTTTATATCTCAGCTCAAATACCTTTTCCAGGAAAACTCTCTCTGATCCCACGCATTACTGCCTTCAATTCATACTTTCACTGTACTAACATTCATAAGTTCACAGTTTTTGCTTACCGTTAAAACCCACACGCATTCCCCATCCCCAGCTCCTACCTAGTGTCTGACATGTTCATTTTTGTGAAATGAATGAACAATGTCCATTGAACCTGACTTAAGCTGAGTCATTTCCTTTCATGATGCTAACACCACAAGATGCACTACCCTAAATTCAGCTCCCACGGAAATCCAGCTCATCTTTGGTTAGTACACCAAAAAATTTTCTGTTTCTGCCACTCATTTGGGGTCTGCAGAGATATGGACAGAAGAGTAATTGATTCCACATGTACTGGGCTTTCCACTCTAACAAGCTATTTGACCCCAGTCTCCACATATCTACCACTACAGCAGATTCTCTTGTGCCAGGTACATAAAAGGCTGAGGAAAACAGGGGAATCCTAGTTACTATGGTCAGCTCCCAATATCCCACCTTGGTGTGAGGAATGGCTTGGGGAAGGATGAAGGCAGGAAGAAAAGAGACAAATGTTTAGTATATTCTCATTTTTTTCCCATTCAGAAAAAACAGCTTAAATTCTCTTAAAATTCATTTCTCCTTATGCTTAGGAAAAACATTTTCAGCCTGATCAATATGAAGAAACCCCATCTCTACTAAAAATACAAAATTAGAGGAGAGTAGGTTCCAAGATGGCCAAATAGGAACAGCTCCAGTCTAGAGCACCCAGCATGAGCAACACAGAAGACGGGTGATTCCTGCATTCCCAACTGAGGTACCAGGTTCATCTCACTGGGGCCTGTGAGACAATGGAGCATGAGCCAAAGCAGGGCGGGGCATCACCTCACCCAGGAAGCACAAGGGGTCGGGGAATTCCCTTTCCTAGCCAAGGGAAGCTGTGATAGATGGTACCTGGAAAATTGGGATACTCCCACCCTAATATTGCGCTTTTCCAATGGTCTTAGCAAATGGCACACCAGGAGATTATATCCTGCGCCTGGCTTGGAGGGTCCCACGCCCACAAAGCCTTGCTCACTGCTAGCACAGCAGTCTGAGATCAAACTGCAAGGCAGCAGCGAGGCTGGGGGAGGGGCGTCTGCCATTGCTGAGGCTTGAGTAGGTAAACAAAGCGGCTGGGAAGCTCGAACTGCGTGGACCCCACCACAGCTCAAGGAGGCCTGCCTGCCTCTGTAGACTCCACCTCTGGGGGCAGGACATAGCTGAACAAAAGGCAGCAGAAACTTCTGCAGATTTAAACGTCCCTGTCTGACAGCTTTGAAGAGAGTAGTGGTTGTCCCAGCACAGAGTTTGAGATCTGAGAATGGACAGACTGCCCCCTCAAGTGGGTCCCTGACCCCCAAGTAGCCTAACTGGGAGGCACCTCCCAATTGGTGGCTGTCTGACACCTCATATGGCTGGATGCCCCTCTGAGACGAAGCTTCCAGAGGAAGGATCAGGGAGCAACATTTGCCCTTCTACAGTATTTGCTGTTCTGCAGCCTCCGCTGGTGATACCCAGACAAACAGGGTTTGGAGTGGACCTCCAGCAAACTCCAACAGACCTGCAGCTGAGTGTCCTGACTGTTAGAAGGAAAAATAACAAACAGAAAGGACATCCACACCAAAACCCCATCTATACGTCACCATCATCAAAGACCAAAGGTAGATAAAACCACAAAGATGGGGAGAAACCAGAGCAGAAAAGCTGAAAATTCTAAAAATCAGAGCGCCTCTTCTCCTCCAAAGGAATGCAGCTCCTCGCCAGCGACGGAACAAAGCTGGACAGAGAATGACTTTGATGAGTTGAGAGAAGAAGGCTTCAGACGATCGGTAATAACAAACTTCTCTGAGCTAAAGGAGGGCATTCAAACCCATCGTAAAGAAGCGAAAAACCTTGAAAAAAGATTAGACGAATGGCTAACTAGAATAAATAGCATAGGGAAGACCTTAAATGACCTGATGGAGCTGAAAACCATGGACGAGAACTACGTGATGCATGCACAAGCTTCAGTAGCCGATTCGATCAAGTGGAAAAAAGGGTATCAGTGATTGATGATTAAATGAATGAAATGAAGCGAGAAGAGAAGTTTAGAGAAAAAAGAGCAAAAATAAACGAACAAAGCCTCCAAGAAATATAGGACTATGTGAAAAGACGAAATCTACGTCTGATTGGTGTACCTGAAAGTGATGGGGAGAATGGAACCAAGTTGGAAAACACTCTCCAGGATATTATCCAGGAGAACTTCCCCAACCTAGCAAGGCAGGCCAACATTCGAATTCAGGAAATACAGAGAATGCCACAAAGATACTCCTCGAGAAGACCAACTCCAAGACACATAATTGTCAGATTCACCAAAGTTGAAATGAAGGAAAAAAAGTTAAGAGCAGCCAGAGAGAAAGGTTGGGTTACCCACAAAGGGAAGCCCATCAGACTAACAGCGGATCTCTTCGCAGAAACTCTACAAGCCAGAAGAAAGTGGGGGCCAATATTCAACATTCTTAAAGAAAAGAGTTTTCAACCCAGAATTTCATATCCAGCCAAACTAAGTTTCATAAGTGAAGGAGAAATAAAATCCTTTAGAGACAAGCAAATGCTGGGAGATTTTGTCACCACGAGGCCTGCCTTACAAGAGCTCCTGAAGGAAGCACTAAACATGGAAAGGAATAACCAGTACCAGCCACTGCAAAAACATGCTAAATTGTAAAGACCATTGATGCTAGGAAGAAACTGCAGCAACTAACGAGCAAAATAACCAGCTAACATCATAATGACAGGATGAAATTCACACATAACAATATTAACCTTAAATGTAAATGGGCTAAATGCTCCAATTAAAAGACACAGACTGGCAAATTGGATAAAGAGTCAAGACCCATCAGCGTGCTATATTCAGGAGACCCATCTCACATGCAGAGACACACATAGGCTCAAAATAAAGGGATGGAGGAAGATCTACCAAGCAAATGGAAAACAAAACAAAACAAAAGCAGGGATTGCAATCCTAGTCTCTGATAAAACAGACTTTAAACCAACAAAGATCAAAAGAGACAAAGAAGGCCATTACATAGTGGTAAAGGGATCAATTCAACAAGAAGAGCTAACTATCCTAAATACATATGCACCCAATACAGCAGCACCCATATACATAAAGCAAGTCCTTAGAAACCTACAAAGAGACTTAGACTCCCACACAATAATAATGTGAGATTTTAACACCCCACTGTCAACATCAGACAGATCAATGAGACAGAAAGTTAAATAGGATATCCAGGAATTGAACTCAGCTCTGCACCAAGCAGACCTAATAGACATCTACAGAACTCTCCACTCCAAATCAACAGAATATACATTATTCTCAGCACCACATTGCACTTGTTCCCAAATTGACCATGTAGTTGGAAGTAAAGCAAATGTAAAAGAACAGAAATTACCACAAACTATCTCTCAGATCACAGTGCAATCAAACTAGAACTCAGGACTAAGAAACTCAATCAAAACCGCTCAACTACATGGAAACTGAACAACCTGCTCCTGAATGACTACTGGGTCCATAACAAAATGAAGGCAGAAATAAAGATGCTCTCTGAAACCAATTAGAACAAAGACACAACATACCAGAATCTCTGGGACACATTTAAAGCATTGTGTAAGGGAAATTTATAGCACTAAATGCCCACAAGAGAAAGCAGGAAAGATATAAAATTGACACCCTAACATCACAATTAAAAGAACTAGAGAAGCAAGAGCAAACACATTCAAAAGCGAGCAGAAGGCAGAAATAACTAAGATCAGAGCAGAACTGAAGGAGATAGAGACACAAAAAACCCTTCAAAAAATCAATGAATCCAGGAGTTGGTTTTTTGAAAAGATCAACAAAATTGATAGACTGCTAGCAAGACTAATAAAGAAGAAAAGAGAGAAGAATCAAATAGACACAATAAAAAATAATAAAGGGGATATCACCACTGATACCACAGAAATACAAACTACCATCAGAGAATAATATAAACACCTCTATGCAAATAAACTAGAAAATCTAGTAGAAATGGATAAATTCCTTGACACATACACCCTTCCAAGACTAAACCAGGAAGAAGTTGAATCCCTGAAGAGACCAATAACAGGCTCTGAAATTGAGGCAATAATTAAGAGCCTACCAATCAAAAAAGTCCAGGACCAGATGGATTCACAGCCGAATTCCACCTGAGGTACAAAGAGGAGCTGGTACCATTTCTTCTGAAACTATTCCAGTGAATAGAAAATGAGGGAATCCTCCCTAACTCATTTTATAAGGCCAGCATCATCCTGATACCAAAGCCTGGCAGAGATACAACAAAAAAAGAAGAATTTTAGACCAATCTCCCTGAGGAGCATCGATGCAAGAACCTCAATAAAATACTGGCAAACTGAATCGAGCAGCACATCAAAAAGCTTATCCACCATGATCAAGTGGGCTTCATCCCTGGGATGCAAGGCTGGTTCAACATATGCAAATCAATAAACGTAATTCAGCATATAAACAGAACCAAAGACAAAAACCACATGATTATCTCAATAGATGAAGAAAAGGCCTTTGACAACATTCAACAGCCCTTCAGGCTAAAAACTCTCAATAAACTAGGTATTGATGGGACATATCTCAAAATAATAAGAGCTATTTATGACCAACACATAGCCAGTATCATACTGAATGGGCAAAAACTGGAAGCATTGCCTTTGAAAACTGGCACAAGACAGGGATGCCCTCTCTCACCACTCCTATTCAACATAGTGTTGGAAGTTCTGGCCAGGGCAATCAGGCAGGAGAAAGAAATAAAAGGTATTCAATTAGGAAAAGAGGAAGTCAAATTGTCCCTGTTTGCAGATGACATGATTGTATATTTAGAAAACTCCATCATCTCAGCCCCAAATCTCCTTAAGCTGAGAAGCAACTTTAGCAAAGTCTCAGGATACAAAATCAATGTGCAAAAATCACAAGCATTCCTATACACCAATAACAGACAAACAGAGAGCCAAATTATGGGTGAATTCCCATTCACGATTGCTTCAAAGAGAATAAAATACTTAGGAATACAACTTACAAGGGATGTGAAGGACTTCTTCAAGGAGAAGTACAAACCACTGCTCAACGAAATAAAAGAGGACACATACAAATGGAAGAACATTTCATGCTCATGGATAGGAAGAATCAATATCGTGAAAATGGCCATACTGCCCAAGGTAATTTATAGATTCAGTGCCATCCCCATCAAGCTACCAATGGCTTTCTTCACAGAATTGGAAAAAACTACCTTAAAGTTCATATGGAACCAAAAAAGAACCCATGTTGCCAAGACAATCCTAAGCCAAAATAACAAAGCTGGAGGCATCATGCTACCTGACTTCAAACTATACTACAAGGCTACAGTAACCAAAACAGCATGGTCCTTGTACCAAAACGGAGATATAGACCAATGGAACAGAACAGAGCCCTCAAAAATAATAACACATCTACAACTATCTGATCTTTGACAAATCTGACAAAAACAAGAAATGGGGAAAGGACTCCCTATTTAATACATGGTGCTGGGAAAACTGGCTAGTCATACATAGAAAGCTGAAACTGGATCTCTTCTTTACATCTTATATAAAAATTATTCCAAGATGGATTAAAGACTTAAATGTTAGACCTAAAACCATAAAAACCCTAGAAGAAAGCCTAGGCAATACCATTCAGGACATAGGCATGGGCAAGGACTTCATGACTAAAACACCAAAAGCAATAGCAACAAAAGCCAAAATTGACAAGTTGGATCGAATTAAACTAAAGAGCTTCTTCACAGCAAAAGAAACTACCATCAGAGTGAACAGGCAACCTACAGAATGGGAGAAAATGTTTACAATCTACCCATCTGACAAAGGGCTAATATCCAGAATCTACAAAGAAACAAATTTACAAGAAAAAAATCAAACAATCGCATCAAAAAGTGGGCAAAGGATATGAACAGGCACTTCTCAAAAGAAGACATTTATGCAGCCAACAGACACATGAAAAAAAATGCTCATCATCACTGGCCATCAGAGAAATGTAAATCAAAACCACAATGAGATACCATCTCACACCAGTTGGAATGGCGATTGTTAAAAAGTTAGGAAACAATAGGTGCTGGAGAGGATGTGGAGAAATAGGAACACTTTTACACTGTTGGTGGGACTGTAAACTAGCTCAACCATTGTGGAAGACAGTGTGGTGATTCCTCAAGGATCTAGAACTAGAAATACCATTTGACCAACCACCCCATTACTGGGTATATACCCAAAGGATTATAAATCATGCTGCTATCAAGACACATGCACACGTATGTTTATTGCGGCACTATTCACAATAGCAAAGACTTGGAACCAACCCAAATGTCCATCAATGACAGAGTGGATTAAGAAAATGTGGCACATATACACCATGGAATACTATGCAGCCATAAAAGAGGATGAGTTCATGTCCTTTGTAGGGACATGGATGAAGCTGGAAACCATCATTCTCAGCAAGCTATCACAAGGACAGAAATCCAAACACTGCATGTTCTCACTCATAGGTGGGAATTGAACAATGAGATCACTTGGACTCTGGAAGGGGAACATCACACACCGGGGCCTGTCGTGGGATGGGGGGAAGGGGGAGGGATAGCATTAGGAGATATACCTAATGTAAATGATGAGTTAATGGGTGCAGCACACCAACATGGCACATGTATACATATGTAACAAAGCTGTATGTTGTACACAGGTACCCTAGAACTTAAAGTGTAATAATAATAATAAAAGAAAGAAAAACATTTTGACTAAAAACCTATAGGAAAGATTATATAAATTAACTGCTGGATGAAACAGCCAAAACATGTGCATGAAATAGGTTGTACTAGGGAAACATAATGGAAGAGCTCAATTGCAAAAAACATATGACAGGCAGAAGCAATGTCACTGTTGCCAGGAGAACTGCCTGGAAAGGGTGCCAAGGCAAAAACTAAAAATAAACAAAACATATTCACAAACATACTCATAGTTTGGGATATAAACTCCGTGACTGTCATTTTCCTTGATGAATAAATACATAAAAATAGTCATAGCACTTTGTAGGATAAATGAATAGATCTTAACACTTAACTAAATATTAATAATATAATGTCTTAGAGAAAACTGCTGCTCTCTAAATCAAAAGTTTTCAATACATTTAAGGTAAGCAATAGTTTATCTTAAAATCAAAATTATTTTTCCCAATTCTAACTATTTGGTAAACTTATCAATATACTCAATTTAAAAAATAATAACTTAAAAATAATATGACATGGTTGAAGTTTCTCATGTGATCCTTGGATACACAGTGCCCAAAATGTAAGACAGCCATATATTTATTATATTACATGTTTCATAGAACACTGAAATATATAAGTGATTTCTAGAAAAGGAAATAACAAAATAATTTCTAAAATAGTGTACATATCTTGAATTTTTTCAGTAATTTTACTGTGTACAGAACTGTACAAAAAGTACTCAAAATTTTCTAAAAAAGTACAAATCCGAGAGAGCACATTTCTTAGTCAAATTATTCAAATTTCAACTGATTTTTCAAAGCATACAATTGTTTTGCTTTGGTTTAATGATGCATTTCCAGTTCTATTTACAATAAGGAATTATTGTAAATATTTATCATCTTGAAACTGTATTAAATTGCTATCCCCAAAATGCATAGTTCTGAATTAAGAATAATATTTACTCAGCATGGTACTTTACCTGATGCTAGATGTCATTTAAAATAAATTTATTTTATATATTATCAACCTTAGAGAATGGACCAAGTAGGGCACAAATTCATTTTTCTGAACCTGAAGCTTCAAGCAGAAGTATCCAAGTAAATAGCAAAATTCCTTTGAAAGTTCCACCTCTGGGGACAAGGTGTTAATACTGTAACATATACAGCTCTATGATATAGTCAGTCCAAGAGAGGCAAACTGAGTCTGAGGAGCCCTGAACATGGAGATACTGGATCTCCTGGAACTATAGATAACACATGACCTGAGGAACATTAAGAGTGAGAGAGAGAGAAACTGGAAGACATGGCCTGGATTCTGCACACAGTCACACAGTTTGTATCATGGACTTGGGCTTTCTTTTGAGCCTTGCACCCAAGATTTCCAACCCAACTAACTGAGGATATTTACCAGGAAAGCATAGCTGTGTTTAAAAATAAAAGTCAGGATGGGCATGGTGGTTCATGCCTGTAATCTCAGTACTTTGGGAGGCTGAAGCTGGAGGTTGAGCCCAGGAATTAGAGACAAACCTGGACAACATGGCAAGATCTCGTTTCCATTTTAAAAAACAACAAAACAAACAAACAAAACCCAACCAGCCAACCAAATGACAGCAACAAAAGGCCAATTTAAAATAGAATTCACTTTATAAAAATCACCCTAACCAAATTTGATAAAAACTGAGGTTCCCATCTATTCCAAAATAAAATAATACCTGCACACACCAGAACAGCAAAAACACCATCAAAGGAAATTTCTGCATACACAGTTCCTACTGCTGAGAATATCCTTTTTCAACAAACAGACAAAAACTGAAAATTAGTGACACGGCAGAAGTGAGAACCTGGGGAGAGCAGTCAGAGAATAGTAACAAAGCCCTGCCAAGGGAGGTAAAGCCATTACATCATTATGAAAGAGATTTAAAGACATGACAGATCAAATAATTATTCATATCAGGAAGCTATATCCACACAATTACGCTTGAACAACCTATGATGAGAACGCCATATGGCACACCTTCTGGATAAACAGTAAGAGACAAGTGTGTCTTAAACACAATTCTTCCTGATGAGCATTCTGACACTAAGGACTTGTGTGTGCTAAAGTCTGGTGTGTGCCAAGGATTTACGTACTTGGCAAGTAGGAATAGGCAATTCCTAAATTCCCAAAGTAGCCTTCACAACCAGTTACTTACAAGCATTGGTTGACTCAAGGGCCTATTTCTCCACCTGCTCCCAAACTGGAGGTCCTCAGTACTTTCCATTTTTTTCCCCCACAACCAGAGATATGCATCAGGTCTCCTTGGCTACTATACGATGGTGAAAAATATTTACTTAAGTTAAATCATACTGACCACAAGGAATCTAAAACCAGGATTCAAAGTGGCAAGGCCTGTGGTCTGTGTGTCTAAACATCTGGAAGGCAGGTTGCTGCTGGTGTTAACTGTCCTCTGAGGTTAGTTCAATCAGAGCCTTGCTTGCCCCCATCATTTCCTTGCTGTGTGTCTTTGGGGAAGTTACCTAACCCCTTTAAGGCTAATTTGCAGAATGCAAGAAACTACATGCATGCTTAGTAATGAGGTAAAATGTTTAGTAGCATGTGAAAAACGGTGGCTATTTTTATGGAAACCACAGGCATGTAAATGAGAGCGTTCCTGAATTGATTTACTGAAACACTGAGGTAACACATTTGTAAATTAGTTACATTTAACCATTCCACAAGTATATATACTTTAAAACATCACATTATACATAAGAAATACATACAATTTTATCTGCCAATTAAACAATAAATAAATGAAAGAAAAAAGGGGGAAAAATTCCCTGAATATACTACTACACTCCCAGATAAGCAACTCAAATTGGCAAGTTGGCAATTCTCAAATTATTTTATACATCTAGTGCAATGGTAATCAACATTCCAATGGGATGGTTTTTTGAAACAGACAGAATAATTTTAAAATTCATATGGATAAGTAATAGGCAAGAAGACCCATGAAAGTTTTGAAGGAAAAAACTGTGCATTATATAATATTTTAAAGAAATATTCTAAATCTACAATAACTAAAAAGGTATGATAATGGATCAAGAGCAAACAGATGATAATGGATCAATAAGACAGAAGAGAAAGTCTCCAAAGAGACACAAGTTCATATGAATTTAATGTTTAAAGAAGGTTATTCAAATCAGTGAAACAATACAAATTGAGGATACTTTTTAACTATAAATCTGTACCTCATAACTAAATTAATACATCTGGATTTTAAAGTTTTATCATTAAAAATAAAACCTCAAGAAGAGTAGCTAAGATGTTTGGGGATTGATGAGGGAATTTCTTTGCATAGAATCCAAACAACAAAAAGTAGTTTTCAAAAAGGTAATGCAGCTAAACCTATCGAAAATCAGAAACTAAATTCAAGGAGAAATGAGAAAAAAGGAAAACATATTTGTAGCACGTGGCAAGAGGTCAATCTTCTTTTTTTTATTTTCTTTTTTTTGAGATGGAGTCTTGCACTGTCGCCTGGGCGGGAGTGCAAGTGGCACGATCTTGGCTCACTGCAACCTCTGTCTCTAGGGTTCAAGCAATTCTCCTGCCTTAGTCTCCCACGTAGCTGGGATTGCAGGCAGCCACCACCATGCCCAGCTAACTTTTATATTTTTAGTAGAGACAGGGTTTCACCATGTTGGCCAGGCTGGTCTCAAACTCCTGATCTTGTGATTTGCCCGCCTCGGCAAACACTTCCCAAAGTGTTGGAATTAGAGGCGTGAGCCACCGCACCCTGCCCGAGGTCAATCATCTTAACTAAAATTACCTAAGGATCAATTTAAAAATGAACAATAGGAAAATGGGCAAAGCACACAAATATGCGATCTTCAGAAATACAAACAAACAGTAATCATGAACATGTCAAAACTCACAAGTCACTAAAAAATGAAATAAACTTGATAACATCTTTTGCTTATTAAGCTGTTTTAAGGCTTTTAACATTTTAAATAATTAAAAATAAATAGAAAACCTTTAAAGGTTTTTGTCATGTTGATGTTATTACAAACAATGTTGGAATAGGCATCCTTGAATAGAAATCTTCGTTTGTATATCATCATTTCTTTAGGATGATTTACTATGTATCACTCAGGGTTCAGCAGAAAAACAGAAAGTACAGCCATTATTTTAACAGAGAGAATTTAATATAGGGAACTGGTTAAACAGATGTCTAAGTCTGTAAATGCTAAAAGGGAGCTCTGAGGTTAGCAGAGATATTAAATGTATGAAACTAGCTCCCTAGAATTGGGGAACAAAGGCAAGAGATTGGATTATTAGAAACTAGACACTCAAGAGGTCCCTTGCTGAGAGCTGAGATGGTTTGTTCACAAGGAGAAAAGCGGAATGTTCATTAAAAAGACATTCTGAAAAGGAAAAGGAAATGCCTGGCATTCCTTCTCCATCTCCCCTTCAACTTAAAACAAACAGCTCTATGTGCTTCAGAAAAATAATCCAAATAGATACATAAAAAGTATGAGAATTTTGCCACCATAAATACTAAGGCCCACCAAAATTCTGCAGTGCTTTGGAAAATAGGTTAAAAAGTACATATGATATAAAATATGAGCTTTGTAGTGGCCATCATTATCCTGAGTAAAAGAAAAACAAAATACTCTAGGAATTAAGACAAAAAATAGAAAATCAAATTATACTAAAAAAACTTCCATTGTAAAAATCAATTGAAGTCAATTTGACATTTAAGTGATGGGTTGGTTGGTTGGTTGGTTGGTTGGTTGACTGAAAGCAACAATTTTATTTATGTTTCAGGATGTATGATTGTGTGGCCTGACAATCTCAGAAAGTAAAAGCAAAGAAATTGAAAGACACGGAAAGAACTAGGCCAGGACCAGCACTGGCCTTAATATCCAGTTCACTGAGATGGTGAGGTTCCAAATCTTTAGAAGCCCTAATATATTTTACATAGTTTGACAGCATAAAGCAGGAAGAACTGACTGAAAAATATGTGTTAGCAGACTTGCTGACTACTTTCACCAAATAATAATTAACTGTCAAGTGGCAAAATAAAGGAGCAAAGCTAATAGCTTTACTATCTATGCAGCACCAAATAACTCAAAACCAGATGGGTATACACGTACAGAACAGCTGAAAGCTAAATTCGCTATTTTCCGTGAAACTCCGACAGCCCCACAAATGGCATTTAGCTCCATAGTAAACCATCCTCTAGGTCAGCAGGAAGCTCATTATGGGCTGACAGTCCAGGAGACAAGCACTTTTCAGGGAGCTACCATAGTAATTTCCTGTGTGAAAAGCTCACTGCTGTTCTTGCATTCCTCAGGGTGCATTTCTTCTCATCTCAGAGGATGTTTCTCTTCCACAGGAAGAGGAAGGAACCAGTTGTTACTGGATGTGTGGGCTGAGAGCTGTTGGGCATTTTCAGCGTGCCTCGGTCTCAGCTGTGGGAACTGGGGATGCAGCTTAGATTTCCAGGCCTGGGACAGTCGATATTACTGCAGTAGTCTCGGGCGTCACAGTTTAGAAATACACTATCTCAGGAAGTTGGAAGGCAGAAATAATACCTGGAACACCTCCAGTTCCCAGAAACGTGCTAATTTTCTGAAGGAAATTCTAAAAAGTATTTACTGGGCTCCCAAATAGCATGATTTATAAATCCTTTTGTAAAATTTCCTTTTTTTTTTTTTCTGTCTTCACATTTTGTATGGCAAAGTTCAAGTCCTAAATCACGTTTGTCAATAGAAATAAGGACAAGTTTCACTGCATGAAGTATTCTTTAACTAGGACTATTTTAAAAAACTTAAAGAGTATCAAATTTTTGGTAAATTCATTAATATGTTTTCTTTCCCTGTGACTTTGAAACTTAAAGAGAAAGAAGGTCAAATTAGTATACTTGTCAGTATATCTTCATTAAAAAATTGGGACTTAGTGATTATTACTATTTTTATTAAAAAGCATATTTTATTTGAAGGGTGAAAGAAGCCTCTGGTTTTCATTGTTAATCTTTTATTACAGGGATACTGTTAGTAAACTTTGCAGCTATCCAGATTATCTATCTTGAAAAAAAAAAAAAAAAAGCCATGTTGCTTTAACAAACTAAAACACTTTAGCATTTTAGTAGTTTTATTTATTTTTTTACAATCCCAAAGCAATTTTTTTTTTAAAGGTCAGCCATCACATTCACAACTGTTAGCAGTTTTTATAACATATGGGTCATGATGTACTTCAAAAGCAAGGATCCAACTGATTTGCAAATAGTCTCTTTCCAGTCTCTAATATTTTCTCTCCTATCTCTATTTTAAAGATTGTATCTGAAAAAATGTAAATGTGTTTTCTATTTCTAAATGGCAAGAGATCTTTGAAAATGTTGTGTTTTTCCTCATTTATTTGTTAGTTATCATGTATATTCTGTTTTTTAACTGTCTTTGACAATTTAATTACCTCACTTAATTTCAAAGGGGAATGTTTTTAAATTGTTTCTCAAACCTTATAAAAATTCCTCTTTTGCTCCAATTAAGCATCTTAGGGTATAACATTTAACTTTTTGTGTTACCGGATAAAAAATTACTGTATCCACTTGACATATTTACTATCATTTGCAGTTAAGATAAAAAGTCTCTTAACTCTTAAAAGGAAGATATATTGAGGGAGGTACCAGAGACCTGGATCCTATAAATGCCTAAGTTCATTTCCTTTCATACCCTTAGAGCAGGGACAGGAGAAACATACCGCAGAGCCACTAAACCAGCACTTAAAGATACCATACAAATGTCTGTTTCCTAATGCTTAGGAAGCAGCCACAAAGTTATAGATAAACACACCTAGTTTCAGAAGTCATATGCACTAAACTGCCAAATCCAATGCCACCATACAAACTGTTGCAAAGTTTAAAAACTTTACATTGCATATGACCATTTTACACTTTCAAAGTTGTAAGTTTTAGTTTTAAGACATTGAAGTTCACATACAGTGTGTTCTTTTAGTCTTTCCAAATCTTTGCTTATATAAGCAATTAGGAACTGAAATAACTCTGAACTAGTTACGCAATGTTGTCTAGTAACCAGGATGAACTGTTGCCACAACATTCATGGAAATATTCTCTCTGTATCTGCAAGTTTATTCTTTGTGTGTCCATATATTTTGTCAGCACATTAATATTTTTCAGGTAGTATATACCATATGACAATCTCCAAGTAAGTGTATAACCTTTTTCTTCCTAAAAGTAGGCTGATGCAAAAAAACTTTCTGAAAGAGAATCCAATGTACTTTGCTAAAAAATAAAAATCCAAATGACATCTAGGAAGGGGTGTGCTTCCTAAAGTCATGGAAATAGCAGAGTATCTCTTGCACTGATTCAGCTGATCACTTTTCTGATCCTAGAACAGAATACAGGAAAACCATGATTCTTTTTCTCTCATCAGCCCCTCTGCCAAAATGATGCAGAGCCAGGAGATATTCTCAGCTATCCTGAGATTACTCAAGGCTACGTCTTACTGTCCCTGGGGAAAGGAGATAGGGAATCCCACAGCTGACATTCACTCTGTCAGGAAATCCTCTTGGCTCTGCCTTCAAAATACACCCAGAATCCAATTGCTTATCACCACCTCTTCTGCTACCTTCCTGGGTCAAGCCAGTATTGCCTCCCGTCTGAGTATTTCACTAGCTTCCTAATGAGTCTCCTTGTCTACCCCCATCAACATCCCCAACCTGTTTTCTTACAGCAGGCAGAGTGAACCTGTTAAGATACAAGTCATATCATGTCCCTCCCTCTGTAGGAAACCCCCCAGTGGCTCCTATGTCACCTGCAATCTGGCCTTCTATCACTGCTCCCACTCTCCTGGAGGGCCCTTCCCACATAGCCATACGACTTGCTCCCTTCACTCCTTCAGCTCTTTACTCACATGCCACCTGTCACGTGACTCTTGTCCTAGCCATACTAGCTAAAATTGCAGCCCTCTCCTATCTTTTCCTCTCTGACTTCAGTGCCTTTTTCACCTTTGTGTTCCCTATACTATATACAGTTTATTTTTTAGATCTGTGAATTGCATTTCTCTGACTGGAATATAGAATGTAGGCTTCTCTGGAGCAGGTATTTTTCTTTCCTTCACATTCTCTAAAGCCAAGAATAGTGAGTTAATAAATACTTATTCACAGACCGATGTGTGTGAGTAGGCATCCTTCCTGGATCCCACCACATCTGCTGTCAATTGATTTAGGCAACTTAAAGACTCTAAACTAGACTGATGCATTTTTATTACCATGGTTCATATATGTTTGATTTCTTCTGAAGCAACTACTTATACCTTGCTTTCGCTCCAGGCACGTTGGCTCATGCCTATAATCTCAGCACTTTGGGAGGCCGAGGTGGGCGGATCACTTGAGGTCAGGAGTTCGAGACCAGCTTGGCCAACATGGTGAAACCCTGTCTCTACTAAAAAATACAAAAATTAGCTGGGCGTGATGGCAGGTGCCTGTAATCCCAACTGCTCAGGAAGCTGAGGCAGAAGAATCACTTGAACCCGAGAGGCGGAGGTTGCAGTGAGCCGAGGTAGCACCACTGCACTTCAGCCTGGGTGACAGAGTGAGAGACCTTGTCTCAAAAAAGAAAAAAAAAAAAAAGAAAAAAGAACTGGTCAAAGGTTTTCTTCTAGAGAAGTCCTCTAGCTTACTCCAGCCCATTAATGATCTCTTCTGAATACCGCCCAATAACAATCTCTCATCGACATTTATGTATACTTGACGTCTAATGTTCTGAAACCAACATTGATTTCTTCTTACTCAGTTAGTTCTGTCCAGCTAGATTATTTGTTTCTTGAGGTCAGGCAGCCAGCTTGGTATCTCCCTCAGCATCTCATGTAATGCCTTCATGCAGGGCAGCTTTAACTATTTTGACTGATAGAACATCAAAAGACTGTAGACCTTGGATTCTTTTCTATAACATAACTGCATGTTTATCGTAAATTAATTTGACTTGAAAGAAATAATATCCCTAATTCTAAAGAAATGCATACACATATTCTGCATTATGTTCATATTAAGCACAGTTGCCAGGATGAAGATGAGAACACTGTGTCAACTCTGAGAAGAGTCCAGTATTTTGGCAATCAAAGGAACAACAGCAAGATTATCAACTTCATTTTGTTCATTTGTAAGACAATAAAATTAATACATCAGAATTTAAGAATTTTCCTAAAGATAAAAAATAATCCTAGAGTCTTTTAAGATAAATTTTATTTACAGTTGGTTTAAAACTTTTTTTTTTTTTTTTTTTTTTGAGATGGAGTCTCACTCTGTTGCCCAGGCTGGAGTGCAGTGGCACAATCTCAGCTCACTGCAACCTCCACCTCCCGGGTTCAAGCAGTTCTCCTGCCTCAGCCTCTCAAGTAGCTGGAATTATAGGCACACACCACCAGGCCCAGTTAATTTTTGTATTTTTAGTAGAGACAGTGTTTTGTCACGTTGGCCAGGCTAGTCCGGAACCCCGGACCTCAGGTGATGCACCTGCCTTGGCCTTCCAAACGGCTAGGATTACAGGTGTAAGGCACTGTGCCCAGCCAGTTTAAAACTCTTTATATTAGGATACAGGAAACAAATTCTTATCTTGCTTGTCTTTTTAGAAGAGAGGAGTGGGACATCCCATGTAGCCACACCACACGTCAATGCTAATGATAAATGCCCTAGCATAATTTTGATAGAATCCTGGTCTAGTTCTAACTACGAAATGAAAACATTAAAAGACTCAAATGGAATCTTGAACTAAATAATCTTTAGAAAATTAGTACATAATTGACAATATAATCAGAATAAAGAGTCAGGAATTTGAGAACAACAATTTAAAACTATGTTTATATGGCCACCAGTATATTCCTTTACAGAAACTTTTTTTTTTTTTAACAATAAAGCTTTAAAAATAGAGATTAGTAACAGCTTATTTTGATCCACAAATATTGTGTCAAATTTCCTGCTTGACATTAGAGACACAAGTGCAAGCCACAAAGATACCACCTGTTAAAGACTGTATGCCACAATTTCTTCTCTGTAGTGAGAAGACATCAGAGCACAGACACTGGTACACTTGCGTCTACAAATCTTCCTGAATATAATATTAAATCAAGTGAAAGTAGAAATAGAGGCCATTTCTTACACCATAACAAACTTCTTTTATGCTACTAAGAAATTTGACAAATTAAGGTTTAAAGAGACATGTTTTTCATGTCCTATCTTGATGAAATGAATATTTAAGGAAATGTCCAGTCTACAAAAACCAAACAATCAACCCTCAAAAGAAACAGTAACTACAATAACAAAAATTACCTTTAAACACTACTTTTTTTGGCTTCCAGTATTTCTCCAGGTTTTTAAATTACAATCACATGCAAAGTACACACCCAAAATATTGAATGCAATTGTGCTTCATGCCAAAGCAGAAAAAAATCCCCTTTACAATTATGTCTGATTTGTTGTGCAGAAACAAAAGAGAAACCGTCAATGTAGGGAGGAGACTATAATTAAGGCTTATTTACCACTATATTAATGGAAAGATGAATAGTTGAAAAAGTAATTTTATTTTAGTTTTCTAACCAATTATCTATCATTGAACTAAAAGAAAGAGATACATATTGAAAATTTAAAGAAAAGTCCTTTGGAGATACTCTTTTAAAAGTCTAACTGCTTTATGAGCATCTATGTCTTCAGAAGGCACTATTAAAATAAAGTCCTTATACCTTGCTTGGCAGCATGCAGGTATCTTCCAGATTATAATCTATCTAGATGGGAGTTTATTAGCATAATCTCAAACCAATTTACAGCAAACAAGACTTTGTTTTCTTGTATTTTATTTTTGTTTGTTTGCTGGATTTTCATATACTATCAAGTATACAATTCAAAGTAACAGTGGAGTCTTCCTTTTAATGCTTATATATTGGGTGAAACCATGTGAAGTCATTGATATTAGACTGTTTTTGCCTACAAAATGACAATTTCATATAATTCAACCTAATATTATCCTTTGTGGATAATAATTTAACTCTTCCATTTTATTATTCTGTTTTGTAGCACAGCTATTAAATGTCATGTTTGTTATACAGAATTGCCTTCTCAACATTCCACATACCCCATATATTCCTTGAGTTATGGTCCTGTAGTATAAATGTATACTATAATAGATACATACAATCTACAATAGATATGTACAATCTATACTACTAGGGACATCATGTTGTCCCTTGCTAGGAGGCAGTTATGCCCACCTCAATAGCACCGTCTGTCAAAACTGTCTGGATTCCTCACGTAATGAGGCTTTGCAAAACTTGAAGAGTA
Source organism: Macaca fascicularis (assembly GCF_037993035.2). NCBI lineage: Eukaryota > Metazoa > Chordata > Mammalia > Primates > Cercopithecidae > Macaca > Macaca fascicularis. The sequence goes on from NC_088385.1 coordinate 96,428,262, forward strand.
CTGGCAGGGACAGTGAGTCTCAAAAGGTGGATCAAATATTTTTAATGATCTATGATATTTTCTAGGCCAGGAATGTGGAATTTTAGTCTACTGACTACCTCACAAAGAGGCAGCACATCTCATAAACCTCCTATCTTTTTGCTCCTTCTTGCTACAGAGGGAAAAAACTAACTCATCAGATTTTGTAAATTTCTACAACATGCATTTGGAGTAATTCATTGAACATAAATGTATTGAAGACCTACTATAAGCCAAGTACTGTGGCAAGTTGTACACATCCCATTAATTTTTAATTTCTTAAATCATTAATGTAGCAATGCTGCTAGAGTTATAAACATGAATACTGTAAGCAACAAGACCACAGACTGGTTTGAAGTCCTAGTGGTCACCAGTGATTCTTGGAATTCCCTTTAAGAATCAGCCCATTAGTTACCCTCACTTGGTTTTTGTCACTGAAGCTCCTAGTGAGAGATCTAGGAGTCTTCTCTGCTGTGGGATTAACAATGAAAGGACCCTTGAATAATTAGAATGCTTTCTGGTACAAGATAGACTCAAAATGGACTAGTCTTCAGTAGAATTCCTCTATAATAAATACTATTCTTGAGATCTATTAGAGAATTTGTAATATCATAATGTCAGGGTTTTATTTTGGCTACAAATTAAAAATGTACCCCAAATATTTAACTAAACTGACATCATAGCAGCAGTGTCATCAAAGACCACACCATTCTTCCCATTTGTTCTTACAATTAGTTTTGCACTGACTGGCAGGATCAACTGTGGCATTGGAAAGAGTAAGCAGAATCCTAAATGGAAAGGCTAAAATTCTTAATCTTTGAAGATTTTGAAAACACTGAATCAATAAATTTTATATATGTAATTTCTATAAACAAAATTGCAAGTAGTAGAAATACTTAATTTATGGATAATCCATCAAAAGAGATTAACAAAGGGCAGTGCTGTTTTTCTTACAGCTTCTAATGAGAAGACTAGAAGTAAGTTTAGCACCTCCGAAGGACAAATAACACAACAGGGAATCAGCTCTGCAACAGCATGTGAAATGTCACCTGGGTGGCATCTTAATACATGAGACAGTGGGTATGGATTAGACTGAGCTTGGGGACCTCAAAGTAAAAGCTTTCCTGGAAGTTGGTGCTGCTCCCCCTTGTGGTAAACTATTTAGATGCATTGTAAATATGACTACAAAGTTCTTCCTATACTAAAATGTTAGGCTACATAGCCCACGTTTTATCTCCTCCCCCCACATTTTTGAAGGAAAATGGATTATGCCAAATGATTAAATGCCACTTAAGTGTCAAAAAAACCCCAACTTACTGTGGTAGAATCAAAAGAAAGTATATCCACAACAGGGGGAGTAGAGATCTGCAAATCGATTACCTCAAGCTTTGGATTAATCTGTGTATATACATAAAAAAAAAATTATGAGATTTTCATACCATAAGAAACCAAATGCTATTTGTAAAAACCTAGAGGGCATTTTCTAATATATTCTAAAATTAAAATATATTGGTATATTTATTACTATGGATGACAAAATTTTAAGCAAAATGTTAGCCTACCAATTCTATCGACGTATAAGAAAAGATCATTTTGACAAGGTTGAATTTACCCCATAAATAAAAGCTTTTCACTTTAGAAAATCAATGTAATTTACCTAAAAAGGAATATTATAAATATAACAAATGACCCACCTCAAAAGATGAAGAAAAAAATCCTAGCCAGTTCAGTAAGAAAAGGAAATAAAAGGTATTAAGATAACAATTAGAAAGAAATAATATTCTCATTCATATATAATGTTATCTAGAATCTATTGCTAAATCATTAGAATATTCAGAAATTAATAAGATTGTTAGTCCCAAAATCAATATATGAAATCAACTGCATTTCTGCATTCTAGCACACAGTTAGAAAATGCAAAATTTTAAAGGACGGCATTTACAATACCATAAAAGTTTAAAAATACATCAGAATAAACACACAAAAATATGTAAGATCTTATGGAAAAGAATAAAACTTATGTTAACATTAAAGAAACCTGTATCATAAAGAGCTCAAAAGCAGAGTGCCGTATATATGGAAAATAAATATATTCAGAACATTAGTAATGAGAAAAGTAGAAATTAAAGCAAAATACCACTTAATACCTATTAGACTGCAAACACTAGAAAGCTCAATGATGCCCACAGTGTTTGTAGCAGCATTGTTTGTAATGGCCAAAAAAACTATTGGAAGTACCCTAACTGTCTATCAACAGTAAAACAGGTTGTGAGAATGACTACAGTGACAAATTCACTGGAGTGCAATACAGCAATGAAAACAATTTATGAATGCATGAAATCTGAATTCATATGTATGAATCTCAGGACTTCAATGTTAAATTAAAAAATCAGTTACAGAAAAAATATATTCAGTATAATTTCATTTATATAAAGTTCAAACTCATTCAAAATTAAACAATAATTATAGATTCAAATATATAAAGTTACAAAGAAAAGCAACGGAATGAATACCTAGAGTAGTGACTTTGAGGGAGGCTATTTCAGAATTTGAAAAGACAAAAAAATTGAAAATAAAATGGAAACATTATGAATACAAAGAAGTAAACAAAGAGCAACAAAGATAGCAGAGCTTTATATCAAATGAACGCTTCAATATAAAGCATTATATTGTACATGGTACAATATAAAGTACCAATAAGTGTACTAAAGAACCTTAAGGAAGAAACTATCGACTGAGTGCTTCTCAGGGTGTCCAATCTTTTGCTTTCCCTGGCCCACAATGGAAGAAGAATTGTCTTGGGCCACACATAAAATACACTAACATTAATGATAGCTGATGAGCTAAAAAAAAAAAAAAAAATTGCAAAAATATCTCATAATGTTTTAAGACAGGTTATGAATTTGTGTTGGGCTGGATTCAAAGCCAGCATGTGACCTGTGGGCTGGACAAGCTTGGCTTAGATAGTGAGAAAGGCTTCCTATGGAGGAAACATGGCATATGATGGCTCCTTAATAAAAGATCTAGAAAACAAAAACGGAGAGGGAGATGCGTAAAAGAGCATTCTTCATGGCATAGTGGAAGAACGCTGACATACTTTCACACAGGGGTAGAAAGAAGAAGGTTGTCAAGGTTCAAATTGTGAAGGGTGAAAGAATTTGGGAAGGCACAGAAAGTTGGAAGCTAAAATGTGCTGAATTGAAAGAGTAATCTGACAGACACATAAAGTATCATGAATACATTAGGGATGGCAGTGAGGACACTACAGTGTTAATCCAGGTCTCTAGTGATGAAGTCTTGGCCAGTGATAAGAGGGGTGGAATAATTTTTAAAGCACTTACCATGTTTGATGGGTATGGCTGTAGTTTTAGAAACAGTAAAAGCATTTTATAACTATCCAGCCAATGTGTTGAAGGGGAGGTATAACTGCTGTGCTATAGTAAAGAAGGAATAAAGCTGTGCATGGTGAGGATGAGGGACGATCAGCTCATCTAGCCAAAACCGTTGTCTCTTCCTGGCTGTCCCACAAAGCAGAAAACAAACACAGCCTCCTGCCATTAACTCTAAGTCCAGAGTTGAGGCAAAGAACAGAAATGTGAGAGTGACTTGTTTTCCTTTTAATCTTAAGACTCGCTGTCCAGAGACTGCTTGCATACGTTTTATTCTTTTTTATCTACTGCCACCTAGTGTAGATAGAAAATTATTTACCTGCAAAAATACAATCTAGTTGCACCATCTGAAATTGAAACTGCTCAAGAAATCTAAATCACATAGAGTCAGCACCTGTCATAAAAAAACAAAATCCTTGACCTACAAGTTCTGATGTAATTAACAGTATTTAACTGCGTAAGTTGCTGTCACACAAGTTAAATAGAGCCGGAAGTTCTTACTAAGTAACATTTATAGTCCTTGCCATAAAAAAAAATATGCTGAGGGGGTGATACAGTTAAATTCTTTGCTAGCTAACTTCCAGGAATACTAAGAGTATCTTGTAGCTCCTGATATTTATTAAAGGGAAGAATATGTTAATAATTAGAGTTGCCTTAAAATGAAGTGGGCTGCCTATGAGAGGCCAAGTTCTCCATGGCTGAACAAGGGTATATAACTGGGACTAATGAATGATGTAAGGGTTAGCCTGTATGACCTCAAAGGTACCATCCCACATCCCCCTCTGAGATTCTCTGTGTCCATGATACTGAGGAGTCCATGAATATAAAACCTCTACTAATAAATTCCATAGGCCTTCACCAGACTACAAGCTTCTGAAGGGCAAGGAGTATGCCCATCTTGTTCACTGCTGCATACTCTAAAGCTAGTACAACATCCAGCACACAGATACTTTAATATCTGGTAACAGGATAAAATGTAATTTTGTTTATATTGAAGCATTACATCAAAGTGGTTAAAACACAGAATGGAACCAGAGTGCCTGGGTTGAATGAAATTCTAGTGCTGCCACTTATTAACTTTAAGATTTAACTAACATACACCTAAATTTCTCATGGGATAATAGTGGTACTTATTTCACTGAGATTTTAGGAATATTAACTTAATTTGTATAAAACACTTAGAACAGTCTTGTATAACTGTCAGACTTTATCATCATGTAATGAACATTTACTGAGGCCTGAAACAGTATAAACATATACCACAGTTAGAAGTAGAATACAAAATGGATAGACAAGTGGTCATTTTAAAAAATCATAAATGGTGGTGTTTTCAACCTTACTAGAAGATTGAGATAAAAGCCCAATCTCAGACTTAAAGACTTAAATTGATCACTTGTACTTTTCAACAGTGAATCATGGTCAGACTATCACAAAATATTATTATATAAATATTTGGTTAAGGTAAAGGACATTTTCCTTCCTGCTAAATATCATAACAGAATTTCATATGCAATTTATATGTTAAGGTAGTCTCAAATGGCCATAAAAAACTGAAAGTCATCAGAACATTATTTTATTAAAAAATCGTTTTAACTAATTATAATCCCTGCTTACAATATTCTGCAATTCTCCTAGAATAACTATTTTGATGCTTTACTGTCATTAAGAGCTATGGCCATCCCTTAGAATGGTTCTACTCTCTTCTCATCAAAATATGTAAGAAAGAAGGGGACTGCTCAGGAGAAAAATATCACATGCACACACTGAAGGAACATCTGGTTTTGTCTAGGGGCAGGACAATGCAATTCAACTCAAGACAGTCTGAAGAAGATATAGTCAGCATGAACTAGTGATGTGCTATAGCACAATGTGGGTAGGGTCAAGATACCTTGTGTAAAAATGGGGCTTCTTTCCCACCAAAAAAAAAAAAAGAGAGAGAAAGGTGCTGTTCTCATGTTTTTAATTAAGATGGAGTGCCCAGGCCAGGAGTACTAGGAAGGACCTATAGTTAGATAAGTAGGAAGAACTCGGGAGGGGCCTATTTTACATAGAGAGAATTTGATATTTCATGCCTTCTTTCATGTAGCCTCCTTCTCTCATTTATCTAAAAAGTAATCTGGCTATCACCCCCTCTATCCATGTAGGAATTAGTAATTTATATATTTAGTCAGCTGGTACCCAAGATCTAACACTCTGCAGGATTCCCCACCTTCAAACAAGTGAAGCGCTTAAAGCTAGCAAAGGGGTGGCTTTTGCAAAAAGCCAAACTGTTTTACTCAGCAGATTGAGATTATGCAATTCAGATGAGTCTCAAAGAAAACATAATACAAATCATAGAAATGTTATCTTGTTTCAAACCCAGAAATAAAACACTCATGGTCACTGCAGAGAAAGAAAAATTCATCAGTTCACTTAGATACCATTTATTCTACATATTTTAATAAGATCTATTTATTTTCCTTAAATCCTAATACTGACTTCAAAAAAAGATTTCCTAGTTTTAAATATTTTCCAAGTAACTGTATGTAAATTTGCCTAAAGCTTTGAAAAAAACTTAATCTACTGCATTAGTGTTTCAAAATAAAGTTTACTAATGATAAATGAACACTGCACAACTTTTATTCTAACTATTCCATTCTAACTGAAAGTTTTGAACTAAGTAGTCTTTGGCTTTGTGAGGGATCCATATTTATTAATTTGAAGTAGAGTCTTTAAAACACAATTTGGTACTTAACAATTATTTATTCATAATACTAAAGTTGTTCCCTGTCTAGACAGTTCATAACCTTGACTTTTTTTATAAGAGATTTTCTTTTTCTCTTTTTTTTTTTTTTTTTTTGAGATGGATTCTCACTCTGTCGCCCAGGCTGGAGTGCAGTGGCACAATCTTGGCTCACTGCAACCTTCCAGGTTCAAGCGATTCTCCTGCCTCAGCCTCCTGAGTAGCTGGGATTATAGGCACGCACCACCACGCCCAGCTAATTTTTGTATTTTTAGTAGAGACGGGGTTTCACCATGTTGGTCAGGCTAGTCTCGAACTCCTGACCTCATGATCCACCCACCTCAGCCTTCCAAAGTGTTGGGATTACAGGTGTGAGCCACTGCACCTGGCCCAAGAGATTTTTAAGGAAAAAAAAAAAAAGAAACAATTACAACAATTGATTGTTCACATATAGAATCCTATCACTCTTCTGGCATTTTATATCACAGGGCCTCAAAGTGTTTTACAAAAGCCAGTCATGTTTTATACTTAATTTAAGCAGCCATGCATGTTTACAGATAATTTAAACTGTGTACACAGAGGCTGACTATGTCAAGGTCACAAAAAAAATTCAGTCACAAGGTTCAGCATTTTGTATAGTGCAATTGAACTCTAATTCCATGATGAAGAAAAGTCAGTGTTTAATATAAATTTTAAGGGTATATGTGAAAAATTTGTTTGAGAGTGGCTTTGCATGGCCTGGGTCATCCTGACCCAGCAACGCAAAACAACCCAGCTGGTTTAATGGCTTTTTGGCTGTACCATAAGAGCAGAGCCACTCAGGCAACTCCTTGACATTTTAAAGAAAGCCTAGCACTCTGAAATGAACTGGGGCTGACAGTAAATCAGAGAAAAAAGGGCTTGAATCTCTGTGCTGAGGTGAGTGTGGAGTCATGGAAATATCACTTAATTCACGAGGAAAGCAGTCTCGGAATCAGCCTGCAGTTCTGCTACCCAACGCCCTGGAAAGTGGCCAAATGGATATTTCCCTCCTGATCAATCCCGGCCAAGCCACAAGATGACAGAATAAAAACACCAAGAGTTAATAAAACCAACTTGGATAATACAAGAAAAGAATACTCAAGTTAAATTAAAATATATTTCACATGTATTTTATATGAATTTATATGATCACAGGGGATAAGAAATATAACTAGAAACAGAAGCAAAAAAAGTGAAAACCAAATTAGATTACATTTTTTTCTTTAAAACAGAAGAAAAATGATAACACAGCAAGTGGTACAAAGAAGTGGTAACATGATTAATACTTTAGAAGAACTGAAAAGATTGTCAGAAGTTGGAAAAGACAAAGATAATAGCCAAGAACTGAAAGTCAACACTACCAAGGAAAAGCAAAGACAGAAATCCCAAGATATGGCTGGATTAAACAAAATCTAGAAAATAGTTTAAAAAACAAAGAACAAAAACATGTACTTAGATGCACAACTGGAGACTAGCAGAAGTGCCTGAGATAACAGCAAAGACCAAGACTAAGGAAAACGAAATGAAAGAAGTGATGTGGGTGAGGGTACATGGAATCACAGCATGAACAGTGAATGAGGCTACTGTGCATTGCCGCTCAGGAATACATCTCAAGAACTCAAAATACCTAACTCTAAAAGTAAAGAGACTGCCAGTGATAAAAATTCAGATGAACAGGTAATTTCTGACGTCAGCTCTTAGAAGAGAAATGGCTGAAGAAGAATCATGCAAAATAAGAATAGGCTAACATCGGCTAAGCATCTAGCAAAGATAAATCTCTCTTTGAAGACAAAAGAACACTTAAATCATAACATTTAAATTCATAGGACCTAAGGGAATTTGTCAACAAAAACCTACAATTAATAGATAATTATATATGTAAAATATATACAGGCAATAAAATTGTCTTAATTGTTAGATTTAATCACCAAGTCTCTTCTTTTACCTGTCCATAAGATTTTCTTTTTGCTATAAAAGTTTTAAGCTACCTATTTCAATAACCATTATAAAAATTTTTGCCCTTCAGCCTTATTCTCATGACAGCCATCATATGACCTCCCTAAATACACCTAGAATACAAAGCTAGTTCAGACTTCACAGTCACCAGAGGCCTTAGATTTAATTTCTCATTTCCTATTACTATCAACACCATTTTTTAGCTTTATTTCTAGGCCTTCAAGAAACAAATATAAAACTTTATTACACACTATAGTGAAAACAATTGTTTATCAAAGCGCTGCTGTTTTAAGGCAGCACTAGGTTTTATATATAAAATATAAATATATATATATTCAGTAATTTCAAACACCTCCTTGACCAAAAGCCTCAAAATGTACACAAAATGTAGGACAAATATGCACAAAATACTCACTTCTACAGTCTCAACTTTTTCCTCATGGGGGTGTGGTGTTCTTGGGTAGATATCAAGAAGATGTGGTGGTGAATCAAAATGTAATCTTTTGAGATTTCTTTTGTTAAGACCTTTATAAGGCAATTCATCGAAGTTAGTCCTCCATAATAAGACCTATGAAAAAAGTCAATGATGTTGCAGTTATTGACTTGCATGTACAAGCAACAGAGCTGATTTTAAAACCCATAATATACAGAATTGTTCCCCAAAGTAGAAAGGGTAGATATATATTTCAACTATGTTACTATTTCTCAATATCTTTTTTAAGGTGTGATTGAGGGAGAGATTTAGCATTTTGAATTGCCTTCATGTCTGATTTAAAATTCATATTAAGAAAATATCTGGTTTTAAAATCCTCTTTTTGTTTTTTGGTCAAAGTCCAATTTCGGACTTGATCACTTTATTCAATAAATCTGGCCATGAATGGCTTTTGGTTATTTCAAATAAATGCAGATTTGCTATATAAATGACTTATATTTACCGTCCTCAAGAAGCTTAAGATTAGGCAATGATTCAAGCAAAAGTGCTATAAAATTACTGAAGGTGGACACATAGTGTCAGTTACATGTATAGTTAAGTGTAAAATGAGCAAAAGAAAATAACTATTTGAATTCCCAAAACTTAGAACTGGCTCTGTTTCAACTATGAGATATAGCAGACTTCATGGTACTGATTAAAATATAAGCTCATCACCAACCATCTTAACATATATAAACTAGCTGGTTATAAAACTCTTAGCTGAGGTCAAGGATTCTTTTACCTTAACCAAATCAAAGAGGAGCTGAAAGATTTACAAACCTGTGTGTCTGCACCTCCTGATGCAAATAGCTCTCCACCTTTTGAAAATGAAACAGTAAAGACAGGTCCCTGAGAAATAAACGGAGATAAAGAAAAAAAAGTACTTGGTAATGCTTTCTCATGGCCAAGAAGACTTTGGATGTCAATTTCTCATCCTAATTTATGCATACTACTCATGCAATAAGTCTGATAAAACATATCAGTTGCTAGCAACTAATGCTGGCAGAGTAAAGATAATCAAAGAATCAACCCAATCATATTAAAGCACAAATAAATGATACTAAAAAGTACTAAAAATTAATTTAAAAAATAACCTTCTTCTCCTTTCAAGAAAAGCTTGTATATATGTAAGTTCATAAGAATTTCTGTTAAGACTTTCTGGCTTTGGACTCTGTATTCAACCAATCACTAGCAGAAACTGAATGATAAATACGTGGGTAATGGGAATGAGGCTATTTACATAAAGTCCATTTCCTGATCAATGGGCTTCACTGAGTTCTCCCTTCACATAGGCAACCATAAACCACTAAAAGTTTAAAGAGCAGAACAGATAGGAGGAGAGCTGTGAATGATTAAAGTCAGTATTACAATTGTGAGAAAGATGAATTGGAGTAAGATGCTTGGTTGGAGGCCAGTTAGGAAGTTACTGTAATTATCTAGGTGAGAGGTAATGAAAACCTGAAATTGAGCAGTTACTGCGGAATTAGACAAGACTGTGCTTGGCACAGTCACAAGGTGGATAGCCTCTAGGTCAACTTTTCAGTCCAGATAAGAGTAAGTATTTCTTATCTCAAAAATATTAATATATACCATATGTTTTTAATATGTCCTTAATCTACACAAGAAAAGTTTTAGGAAAAACATCTTGTATTTTCCCAAGTAGACTATCCCACAGATTTAGGTTATAATATTAATAGCTTCATAAACACCTTCACTTCCAGACTAAAATTCCATCTTCATGTAGTGTTTTCCTACTGAAGACTGTGTTTATCTTTTTTTCCCTATTATTTTGTAGCTTTTTCATGGATATTTCAGTCCTTGGCCACTTTTATTGGTTGTGTTTATTCAGCCTAAATCCATGGATATGCATATATTTAAGCTGGTTAGTGTTTATTTCTGCTTTACCCTAACACCACTCCAGAATAAATGATAATGCAAAGCAGGAAGTCAGGCAGAACCTGTGAAAAAGAAACTCTTCTAGACCACAAAGCTCATTCTATTTCTAGATATAAACAACTTATACTTGTTAAAAGGAAGTACCTTTAAAAAAAAGAGGATGCATTCTAAAAAATTCAGAGAAGTTTGAATGTTTTCTGGAAGAAAAGAGTAGTTTATATACCCCCCAAAATTTATCTAGGCCGGGCACAGTGGCTCACACCTGTAATCCCAGAACTTTGGGAGGCCGAGGCAGGCAGGCAGATTACCTGAGGTCAGGAGTTCAAAACAAGTCTGGCCAACATGGTAAAACTCTACTAAAACAAAACAAAACAAAACAAAAAAACAAACAAACAAAAATAGCTGGGTGTGGTGGTGTGCCTGTACAGAAGGCTAAGGTAGGAGAATTGCTTGAACCCAGGAGGCAGAGGTTACAGTGAGCCGAGATTGTGCCACTGCACTCCAGCCTGGGTGGCAGACTAAGACTCTATCTCAAAAATAAAGAAAAAATAAATTTAAAAAATTGATCTATAATGCATTATATGCTGGCGGTGGTGGGGGGGGGTTGTCTTTGCACAGGCTCAATAAAAGGCACCCCTCTTACCTACTTGGTTCTAAACCACTTGAGAAATAAGACAAGGGAATATGGCATGTGAGAACTGAAATATCACCTTTCTTTCTAATAAATGCTTGTAAAAAGAGAATGTGGCTTTTATGTTTAACACAAATAGGCTTTCTAGAACTGATGCCCAGAATGAGTCACAGGCAAACTAGACAAGGGCAGGTCTCCCCACAAGGAATATCTGAGAAAAACAGTGAAGAGGGGCTCACTCGCAAAGGCAGGAGAGTAGAAGGTGTTCGGCTGTGCTTACCCAATTTCTCCTAAACCCACCAGCAAATTAGCAGAAGGAGTGAGGGAGCGGTGTGAGAGGCTGGGTGTCAGGGCTAAGCGGGACAGCCTCCACATGAAGGAAAGATCTGAAGTACGGGATCTACTTACCCATCACCATTTACCGAGTCAATCTATACAACATACTGATAAAGACAGCAGTAGAGGATTCATTTAATGGCCATTGAAAGATACATATTGATTTTGACAAGAATTACAAGTAGTAATATTTCTTTTTTTTTTCTTTTTTTTTTTTTTTTGATACAGAGTCTTGCTTTGTTGCTGGGCTAGAATGTAGTGGCACAATCTCAGCTTACTGCAACCTCCCCCTCCTGGGTTCAAGTGATGCCCCTGCCTCAGCCTCCCAACCAAGTAGCTTGGATTACAGAGACATGCCACCACATCTGGCTAATTTTTTGTATTTTAGTAGAGATGGGGTTTCACCATGTTGGCCAAGATGGTCTCGATCTCCTACCTCAGGTGATCCACCCGCCTCTGCCTCCCAAAGTGTTGGGATTACAGGCGTGAGCCACCGCACTTGGCCACAAATAATATTTTTAAGAGTTGCTTCCAGAGGATAAAAACAGCCATGGGAGTAAAAAATTTTTATGATAGCAGCAAATATGGGCTATGTATGGAAAAAGAATAAAGGGGTATAAAAATGGATCAAAAATTTAAAATATATATTATTTTATATTTTTATATATAAAAAGCAAGAATCTGAGTGTTAATACCGTATGTCCTTGAAGTGTATAGATGAGCCTTCCTTCTAAGAGGTCCAGAATCTTAAGGGTACCATCTGAAGAAGCTGTGATGAGGTAGTTACCCGAAGGATGGAATGATATGCAATTAACTCCACCGCTGTGAACTGATTTGTAGAAAATAAAAGCAAAAAGTTCAGAGAACAATTCTTACTTTTTTTTTTTTTTTTTTTTTTTTTTTTTTGAGACGGAGTCTCGCTCTGTCACCCAGGCTGGAGTGCGGTGGCCGGATCTCAGCTCACTGCAAGCTCCGCCTCCCGGGTTCCCGCCATTCTCCTGCCTCAGCCTCCCGAGTAGCTGGGACTATAGGCGCCCGCCACCACACCCGGCTAGTTTTTTGTATTTTTTAGTAGAGACGGGGTTTCACCGTGTTAGCCAGGATGGTCTCGATCTCCTGACCTCGTGATCCGCCCGTCTCGGCCTCCCAAAGTGCTGGGATTACAGGCGTGAGCCACCGCGCCCGGCCCAATTCTTACTTTTAAAGATACCCCAGTACCTTATTAGCAATAGGTTGCAAATAAGAACACTGTTTCCACAACACCAAAATTCTATATAGCTCACTTTTGAAACGAGTATTTTGGCATCACATAGCATTAAGCTTCCAGTTAGAGAGCCAGAATAACTTTAAAAATGAGACTGTGCCAAGGAAAGGTAATCTTACTGACCACATTACTATAAAGTCTTTGGAAATATTGCCAATAAAATTGACAGTTAATTACTGCCAGCTCAGATAAGGTATATAACCTAGCCTCAAATTAAAGGAAATAACCAATTAGTGGCTTGGGATTAAAGGGAGAAGTGTGTGGAGACACCTTTGAAAAGTACACAGTCCTATCATCATGCTTGAGAATTTGTTTCGGGACAGCATCCTTCCAACAGGAGGCAGTATAACACAATGATCAAAAGTTAATTTTTCTATGCACTGTGTAAGCAAGAAGACCTAAGTAGTTCTATTGATTATTTGAGCAAGTTAATTACCCTATTTAAATCTCAATTTCCTTATCTTTAAAATATAATAATGATACATCCTAGGAATATTGTTTAGATTTGGCACAGTATCTGCTACATGGTAAACACTGGGTAACCTACTATGTTTAATAATAATTTGGATTTAATATAAATCCAATATAAACCAAGAAAATTCACTTCTCTTTTAGTTCAGTACATAGGCATAGTAGGTAGTTGTTTTCTACCAATTATAACACCTATTTGTGCTCACGTAACTCCCTGTGATTCAGAATTCAGTCATTTCTGTCCCTGACTTCTCACGCAATGCTGACAACCAGAGTTTGAAAATCTCATAGCAACTTCTTTTTTTTCTTTTTTTTTTTAACCAGCCCTCACATCATATTTAAGGTCTCTTCACTTCCTGCTTTCCTTGGGCTTCTGAGACCCTGCTGTTGATGGGAGCTAATTATACTATTCTCTAGCCTGTTCCAAGGCAGCCCATGACCCCAAGTAAGAGAGGGCCAAACCACACCAACAAGGAGAATCAGTCCTTCCAAGAGGAGTCCATTCAGTAACTGAATTTTTTGTTAGGAAAATTGTTACCTTGGTAATGCTGTAGTAATTTGTTCACTCTTACATCCCAGACTTTCACAGTTTGATCAGAACCTGCTGAAGCTATGCATGTACCACTAGGGTTAAAGTCCACAAAATTTGCAAATCTAGGAGGAAAGAATAAGATGACCTAATATTTCAATTACTTTTTCTTGTTGTTGTTGTTGAGACGAAGTCTCACTCTTGTCACCTAGGCTGGAGTGCAGTGGCACGATCTCGGCTCACCGCAACCTCCGCCTCCCGGGTTCAAGCGATTCTCCCACCTCAGCCTGCCAAGTAGCTGGAATTACAGGCGTACACCACCATGCTGAGGTAATTTTTGTATTTTTAGCGGCAACAGGTTGGTGAGGCTAGTCTCAAACTCCTGACCTCAGGTGATCCGCCTGCCTCAGCCTCCCAAAATGCTGGGATTACAGACGTGAGCCACCGCACCCAGCCATATTTCAATTTCTTTGCTCTCATTTCTTTATTTAAATTGTTATAATCAAATATCTCCTTAGAAAACTAACCCACATAAGTGCACAAAGAAAGTGTACTTACCCAACGGAATCTGAGAAGTTATTAACACATTGCTTATTTGTGGTATCCCAAATTTTAATAGTTTTATCCTCACTACATGACACAATTAGTCTTCCATCAGGTGAAAATCTGGAAAGAAGAAGAAAGAAGATGTTTTATGTGAAAGGCTCTGGAGAGTCACCACCTCACCTCTACACCACAAATAAATCAGGCTGTAAATATTAAATACCAGAGACCACTGTTACCATCCCATGCAGTAAAGTCATATTCTGCAGCCAAGATCTTCATCATGACAAACAACACTCACAGACCATTAAAAGGTCAAAATATGCTATGTAGACTAACCAAGTTGCTTTTTTCCTTTTACTCTTTTATTTAAATAAGTTTTGTTTTATTGCATCTGCTTTAGGGTTTTGATTCAACTCTGCACTCACTCTAAGCCAAGTGCCTTGTATTTTGAAAAGAACTCTCCTCTATTTCTGTCACTAGACAGCATTATCCATATGATCCAAGAGAGGGCCTTTATTACTCATCCTACCAAGCCTGCAGTGAAACTTTTTGTAAGAAAAGGAATGGTGTGTTGAGAATTAAAATTAAGTGACATCACCAACAAAAGAACCTAACTGCCCATGCCTGTAACTTCTTGGACTTGGGGAGGCCAGAGAGCTCCAATGGACTGAAAATAGGACAACTCATTTATACAGAAGAGAACAGAAGCTCCTTCATGGAGAAACCTATCATCCACATGCCCCATTAAAAAGCAAATGAGAAAAATCCTCAGACATCTTGTCTACTGCTTTTATGCTGTCTATTCCTTTAAGATCCTTCCCAAGGTTCTTTTTTTATTTTTTGGCCACGATGCCTTTTAAATATAAATAGAAGAGCAGGAGACCACAGAGAAAATAAAAACAAAATTTAGACTATTAGAAAACTATGAATAGTATTTTTATTATATTTTAACAGTAACAAAAACCAAAAAAGACAGATTTAGGTCACAGACTATGTTTCAATTTTATTTGTAGTTTCCCTCTACGCCCAGAGTAAAGATTACTATAAGTCAACAATTAAGGGTGTGGAATATAATTGAAGATTTTTATTTTTGTTCTCTCCCTACTCCCATTCTTAAGGCTGACCTAAAATTCTTTGTGACAGAAACTTTGCATCTGGCATTCACAGATTCACACAGAAAAAAGACACACAGAAGCATAATTAAGATTCACACAGAAAAAAGACACACAGAAGCATGTGAAATAATATTTAAAAATCAAGAAGGCTTGGTGCAGTGGCTCATGCTCGTAATCCCAGTACTTTGGGAGGCTAAGGCAGGCGGATCACCTGAGGTCAGGAGTTCGAGACCAGCCTGGCCAACATGGTGAAACCCTGTCTCCACTAAAATAGCCAGGCATGGTGGCAGGCGCCTGTAATCCCAGCTACTCAGGAGGCTAAGGCAGGAAAATCACCTGAACCCAGGAGGCAGAAGTTGCAGTGAGCTGAGATTGTGCCATTGCACTCCAGCCTGGGTGACACAGTGAGACTCGCCTCAGAAAAAAATAAATATAAAAAAGCAAGAAAATAACCTTTCAAGGAAAAATTTTCCATGCTGGGCAGTTTACCCTGATTTTACGGTAAGTAATAATTTATTAATATTTTCTTTCAGAAAATGTGAGAAAAATTCAAATATGAAGGCAGTATTATAAAAAGGCTCCAAATAGAGGAAGCTTATATATAGACCCTGGGGAAAAAAACCTACTCAGATAAACATGGCATAATAATTATAAAAATCTGGCCAGGTGTGGTGGCTCATGCCTATAATCCCAGCAGCTTGGGAGGCCCAGGTGAGCGGATCACCTGAGGTCAGGAGTTCGAGACCAGTCTGGCCAACATTGTGAAACCCCATGTCTACTAAAAATTACAAAAATTAGTGGGGCATGGTGGCAGGTGCCTGTAATCCCAGCTACTCAGGAAGCTAAGGCAGGAGAATTGCTCAAACCCGGGAGGCAGAGGTTACAGTGAGTTGAGATCACTCCACTGCACTCCAGCATAGGTGACAGACTGAGACTCTGTCTCAAAAGAAAGAAAGAAAAAAAAAACTGTAAAAAACTAATGCAAGGAATCAAATTGTGTTACTTACTAAGCTTCTTTTTAAAAAATATTACTTAATGTGACTATGTTAAGTAACCAGAATATTTCTACGAGAAGACTTAACTCTTACATTTCAAGAAAGCAATTATGGAGAAAAATATTTAATAAAAGGAAATGTTTAGATAATAACAAAGTATAAAAGTACTTACCCTATGACATCAGCCAAATTACTACCACCACAATCACATCATTATCCTACCCATATTCCTTGAGCATATATGTCCTAGAATGGTTCTTAACACATTACATGTATCATCTCATTTAATTTTCAGCATAACCCAGTAAAACAGGTGCTACTGCTTGTCTCAATTTACAGTGAAGAAACAGAGGCACATAAAGGATAAGTAACTGACAATGTTATCAGGTCAGTGGGGAGAGGGGTCCGGATTTGAATCAGGCAGTTGTTTCCACAGCCAAACCTCTGAACCACTCTGCTTAAGTCTCTGACAAAAAGGAAGTGTCTTCTACTGGCCCAAATTACTTGGAGCACTGGAAGTTCTGTGTCGCTTCTGTGTAAACAACAGAAGGTTCTAAAGTGGAGAGGAACCACGAGGCAGTGCTGTTAGGAGGCTATACACCACCCTGGAATAAACATCTGTGTGCTGCCATAAGCTGTAGGTAAAACAGGCATGGTCCCTGTCCTTAAGGAGTTTGTGGGAAAGATTTTCACCCACTGATTCATTCAAAGATTCCCTGAGCACTTGTCAGTGCCTGGCACTGGGCACTGCCGTGAGTAGTAGGACTACAGCTGTGAATGAGACTGGCAAGATCCCTGCCCTCATGAGGCTTTTGTTCTAGGGAGAAGGGAGGGCACACAAAAAACATAATTTTAGAAAGTGATATGAAAAAGGGTTGTAACAAAACAGGTGCCAATTTGTCACCAGAAGCTCCATAGAGGAAACAGGATTTTAAAGAAACTTGCAAATGAGGAAAAGCATTATCTTGGTCAGCTAAAAGTGCCTCCTGAGCAGGAGGGGCCGTAGCTGGGAGAAATTTCCCAGAGCAAAATAAACGAAGGGGATGTGAACCTCAAATGAGTTAAAGTACAGGCAGTGGCTGGGAAGAACCTGGTACCAGAAGGAGGCGAGGTTTCTACCATCAGCTTAACAGAAACGAAGGGGACTGAGGTTAAGGCCTTCCTCCTGCTCTGGTCACTGCATTATAATCCTGCATATGCTCTCTGTATGTGTTTCTTTTGCATTTCAGGTCGCTGAAAGTGGGAATGATGATTTCTATTTCCTCCTCCTCCCTTTTATTTTTAATTAGATACATCAAAAATAGGTTAGCACCAATAAAACAGGCTTCTCTTTGCCCTGACTTTGATTAGGAAAGGTTAGTCCTTTATTGTCAGGGCTCAAATAACATCTAACTAGACTTTTAAGAATTTAAAGAGGATATAAAATTTCTAAGACATTAATAGATTTCTGACTCTCTTAATTTAGTACCACCCAACTGCCTTTAAAAACGTCTACAAAGTGTATCACCAAGATGGATATTACATTAGTCAATAGTGAATACTGGATCAGCAAACATGGACATTCCAGAGTTTGAGAGGCATATGAGAAGTTAGTTGAACTACTACTGAATTCCTTAAACTTTACTGGTATTCATTCAAAAGAATGAGGAAATTCTTTTTTTTTTTTTTTGAGTCGTAGTCTCGCTCTGTCGCCCAGGCTGGAGTGCAGTGGCCGGATCTTAGCTCACTGCAAGTGCAAGCTCCGCCTCCCAGGCTTACGCCATTCTCCTGCCTCAGCCTCCCGAGTAGCTGGGACTACAGGCGCCCGCCACCTCGCCCGGCTAGTTTCTTGTATTTTTTTTAGTAGAGACGGGGGTCTCACCATGTTAGCCAGGATGGTCTCGATTTCCTGACCTCGTGATCTGCCCGTCTCGGCCTCCCAAAGTGCTGGGATTACAGGCTTGAGCCACCGCGCCCGGCCTTTTTTTTTTTTTTTTTTTTTTTTTTTCTAGACAGGGTCTCACTCTGTCACCCAGGCTGGAAAGCAGTGGTGCGATCTCCGCTCATTTTAGCCTCGACCTCCAGGGCTCAGGTGATCATCCCACTTTAGCCTCCAAAGTAGCTGGGATTACAGGCTTGTGCCACCATGCACGGCTAAATTTTGTAATTTTTGTAGAGACAGGGTTTCGCCATGTTGCCCAGGCTGGTCTTGAACCCCTGGGCTCAAGCAATCCTCCTGCCTTCGCCTCCCAAAGTGCTAGAATTACAGGTGTGGGCCACTGTGCCCAGCCTAGAATGAGGAAATTCTTGAACTTATTTCTGGTAAAACTGATTCACATGTCCTTGAAAGTAGCCCAAATTATATAACAGGAGTCTTTTTAACTTGGAATCTACAGAGTTCCTGTAACTGTATGTAAAAATTTTATGTCCATATTCATAGTCATAGTTACTTGTTCATTACAGAACCAAAAGCATCCATGAACCATTAAAAGTCTTACAGTGCTTTCAAAAGGCCGGTGTGGTGGCTCATGCCTGTAATCCCAGTACTGTGGGAGGCCGAGGCAGGCAGATCATTGAGGCCATCAGTTTGAGACCAACCTAGGCAATATGGTGAATCCCCATTGCTGCTAAAAATGCAAAAATTAGCAGGGCCTGGTGGTGCATGCTTGTAATCCCAGCTACTTGGGAGACTAAGGCAAGAGCATCCGGGAGGCGGAGGCTGCAGTGAGCTAAGATCGCACCACTGCACTTCAGCCTGGGTGACAGAGTGAGACTGTCTCAATAGACAGACAGACAGAGAGACAGACAGACAGACAGACAGCTAGATAGACAGATAGATACTGTCTTAAAAAATCAAATTTTCCTTTGACAGATAGATAGATAGATAGATAGATAGATAGATAGATAGATAGATAGATACTTTCTTAAAAAATTAAATTTTATCTCAGCTCACTGCAAGCTCCGCCTCCCGGGTTCACGCCATTCTCCTGCCTCAGCCTCCCGAGTAGCTGGGACTACAGGCGCCCGTCACCTCGCCTGGCTAGTTGTTTTTTTGTATTTTTTAGTAGAGATGGGGTTTCACTGGGTTAGCCAGGATGGTGTCGATCTCCTGACCTCGTGATCCGCCCATTTCAGCCTCCCAAAGTGCTGGGATTACAGGCTTGAGCCACCGCGCCCGGCCTCCTTTGGCTATTTCTTATCATCAGAATACATTTTCTATAAAAACACACTCAGGGCTCTGGGACCAAACAGGGCAGGAACTATTTCATGTCCCATAAGACACAAATCATTAGTAAGAGGAACTCTGAAGCCAACAGCTCTTCAGTACTAGGAGGAAGCAGTAAAAAGTAGTGGAAATAAGACTGCTCAGTAAATACTAAGTCTTGAATCCTAGGGACAGTTCTGCAACTGTCCAGCTATGTAATCTTGTAAACTCACAACCATAATGGCCACCATTTCCTATTTGTATAATGAAGGAGTCTGGATTGAATCAGCCCTAAAATTTTCACAGACACTAAAAATTTGGCAGTCTCAGAGTTTGCTTTGATAGAATTTGATGCTTACAGATTGAGGGTGAAGTTCAAGTCAATAAGCAAAACATTTATTTTTTTTAAGTGTTGGTCAGCATTAGAAGAGAAACCATCTGTTGACTACAGTAGCAGGATTCATTTCTGCAACTGCTGAGAGACAAAAAGCAGATGAAAAAGATGTAAAAAGATGAAGCATGCCATGAACATTACTTGTTGGGGAATTTACCGTCTACGTGCCCAGGCTTCCTTCCTGGAATCTCCACCCATGAGTACAACTGCTTGCTGGGCATCTCCTCTTGGATATCCTGCGAGAACCTCCAGCTCTAAACTTGTCCAAATGAATTCACCCTCTTTCTCTTGAAGAGGAAGGTTCTCTTCTTTTCCTTCTCTTTATCCAGTGTTTTCTTTCTCAGAAAATGGTTTCTAAAGCCAGAAACTCGGGGATCTGGCTTGATTCTTCTTTCTCTTCTACTTTCCTACATTCCAGACCATTATTGGGTCCTGTCTCCTCAAACCACAATTGGCCCTGTTGTCTTCCACTCTCCACAAGCAACAAAGTGATCTTTAAATCTTAAATAAAATTGGGTCATTTTTCTGCTTAAAACCCTTCAGTGGTTTCTCGTTTCCTTTGGGGAGAAGTGTGACATGCTCATAGCCCTCTAGGACCCGTCCTCCTGTGCCTTCATCTTCATCACCCTCCTCTTCCTCACCTTCTCTTAGGTCCCTTGCTTTTGCTCAGATGTTTCCCTGTGCCTTAAACACTGTCCTCAAGTCTTTACCTAGTTTAAAATCTGTAAAAGGATTTTACACATCTGTCAAGCTCTCTGCTTCAATGTCACTTCCTCAGGAGCGGCCTTCCTGAACACTGTCACCAGTAGGCTAGCGCCCCAGGATGTGTTCTTGGAGTTGCCCACAACCATATTCATTCATTCATTCATTCATTCATTCATTCATTCATTCATTCATTCAGAGATACACTCTCGCTCTGTAGCCCAGGTTGGAGTGCAATGGCAGGATCTCAGCTCACTGCGACCTCCGCCTCCCGGGTTCAAGTGATTCTCATGCCTCAGTTACCCCGCTTCCCCAGGTAGCTGGGATTACAGGCATGTGCCACCATAACTGGCTAATTTATGTATTTTTAGTAGAGATGGGGTTTCGCCATGTTGGCCAGGCTGGTCTTGAACTCCTGGCCTCAAGTGATCCACCTGCCTCAGCCTCCCAAAGTGTTAGGATTACAGGCGTGAGACACCGCGCCTGGCTCAACATCCACATTTATACTTCAGTACTCCACGCTGGCTTCTCTAATAGGATATAAGCAAAAAGAGGCAACTCACATCTGTCTCACTCAATGCTCTATCCCCAGACACTGGCACTGAGTAGGTCCTTAGTAAATGTTTAGGAAATTTTAAAAAACAGTTTTAAGGGAATTTAAACTAACTTAATATTATATATAGCCAATGTAAGCTGAGAAAAATCTTTGCAATTCTTTGCACAACAATGTGAATATACTTAATGCCACAGAACTGTATACATAAAAATGGTTAAATTTGTAAATTTTGTTATATATATTTTACCACAATTTTACAAAATCTTTTCAATTCAGATGGTCAAAATATCACTTTGCAATCCTACCAACAACTGAAAATTATAGGCAGATATTTACTCCCGAAAAATCAATGCTGGAAAAGCAATAGACTTGGAAAAGTTCTCTACTACATTAACTTGTACTTATATTTTATTAAGAACACTATAAAGAAATGTAAGTTATCCCACCATATGGGCATTATTTTTAAAAACATAGGGCTATACTAATTTTAACTTTTAGAAAAATTCTTTTGTAACTAAAAAGATATTTCTCACCTACATACATATATTTCAAATGATGTTTTCTTCATCATTAAAGTTATTTTTAAAAATTGAGAAATACAAAAAAATTTTAAAAGTCCAGATCTTGTCACTCAAACACAATTACATTTAATATCTTGTGTATAATAGATGACTCATCTTTTGTTCATGCAAAGGTCTTTTAACATACAACCACTGCATTCCATGCCCCCATGTAAACATATTTTCATGCCATAACTTGCATATACACTCCCTTTTTACTGGTTACATCATAATCTAACTATATTTAACTAGGTTTTTTATTTGAAATAAAAATTGGAAAAATTGGTTATTTCTAATTTCTCATCATTTCAAATTATACTGAAAGCACTATCTTTGAATGCAAAGCTTTTTCATGTTTTTGCAAAAAAGTATTTATTTTAGATACATTTTTGGTTGTAGAATCACTGCAATAAAGATGCCTGACATATTTTGCAAATACACTTATAAAAAGACTGTACTATTTACATTTTAAAAGCATGAATATATTTCCCAATATATGGTATGCCTTATTTATTTAAATTAACCTTTGTTAAATTAGATTATAACAAAGGTTAGTCTAGAGCAATCAACTGTTCACCTCCTCTTACACTAATGGGCACCATCTCTGCGCCGCATTGAACAAGCTTGGGCTCCAAGAACAAACTCATAGAAAGTATTGGGCATGGAGATAGACACAGAATTTTAATTACTTAAGTCCATGGCATACATTTCAAATTCAAATACTAAAGGCAGAAACAATTGCTCTACTGATCGTCTTCATCCATTTAAGTACACTATCCATGCACTGGGAGGAAGAGCAGTACCACTTGGATTATTTTAAATATCTAGTTGTTTAATTCATCTAAATTTTTTTTGGTAAAATATTCAACTTTATATTTTTCCAAATATCTTAGTTATCTTAACTACATATTAAATAGACCATATATTTCCCCACTGATCGGAAATGCCACCTTTATTGTAAGTTCTCATATATACATGTATCTGCTTCTGGGCTTTATATGAACTCTTTTCTTAATCCTATACCATGATCACCATATTTTAATTACTATGGTTTTATAATAAGTTTTGAAAACTGGTTGGACAAGTTTCTTCTTTCTTTCTTTTTTTTTTTTCTGAGACAGGGTCTCTCTCCATTAGCGAGGCTGAAGTGCAGTGGCAACATCTCAACTCACTGCAGCCTAGGCCTGCTAGGCTCAGGTGATCCTCCCAGCTTAACATCCAAAGTAGCTGGGACTACAGGTGCATGCCACCATGCCCAGCTAATTTTTGTATTTTTTGTAGAAATGGGGTTTTGCCATGCTGCCCAGGCTGGTCTCTAACTCCTGGACTCAAGCAATCCACCCACTTCTTGCAAGAGGCTGATAAGTCATAAAGCCAATTCATATATATATATATTATTATTTTTTTTTTTTGATAGAGTCTCACTCTGCCACCCAGTCTGGAGTACAGTGGTGTGATCTTGGCTCACTGCAAACTCCGCCTCCAAGGTTCTCACGATTCTTGTGTCTCAGCCTCCCAAGTAGCTGGGAATACAGGTGTGTGCCACTATGCCTGGCTAATTTTTGTATTTTTAATAGAGATGGGGTTTTGCCATGTTGGCCAGGCTGGTCTCAAACTCCTGGCCTCAAGTGATCCACCTGCCTCAGCCTCCCAAAGTGCTGGGATTACAGGTGTGAGCCACCTGGCCCTAATTGTTAGGGCCATGTTGGCCAGGCTGGTTTCAAACTCCCGGCCTCAAGTGATCCACCCACCTAGGCCTCCCAAAATGCTGGGATTACAGGTGTAAGCCACCTGGCCCTAATTGTTAGGGTCATGTTGGCCAGGCTGGTCTCAAACTCCTGGCCTCAAGTGATCCACCCACCTTGGCTTCCCAAAGTGCTGGGATTACAGGTGTGAGCCACCTAGCCCTAATTGTTTTCTTGTCAATTTTCCTTGGCTATTCTTGTACATTTATCACATTCATGTGAATTTTTAAATTTATTTGTCAGGTTCCACTAATTCCTTGGACAGAATTTCCAGTTCTGGTCATGCGGTAGTAAAGATTATCAGACTTACTCCTCCACCACAACCAACCATACAACTGCCAAATATATGAAGCAACTGTTTTTAGGAACTAGGCAAGAGATAGCATAGGGTTGTGAATCTTGGGAGACAGGAAACAAATGAGATAAGCAATAAATATGTCCTAGATTTCTACACGGGGGCACTTTCTAAACCTTAGTACATGGCAGTGGAGCCCAAGGAGATAACAGCAGTCTCACTGGGCACAGGAAACAGCAATCAGAACTCAGGGCTGCTAACGGGCTGAAATTTTGAGGACAGGGTACAAGAGAAGATTTACGAAGAGCAGAATCCCCGAAAATTCTGCATTGGAAAAAAATTTACAAGGAACCCCCTTGTATACAATACAATCCCCTTTGTATTGTCAAATACAAAGCTGCCCGTGCAAAGGCAACAAGGCTTGGCAGAGAACAACTACTGGGAGACTGTGAGCAGAACAAAGATTACAGAGGTTACACAGAACTGAGAGATGTTCAAGCTCTGACCAGCCTTTGCTGAATACTCCAGGTATTCAGCTGAAATGCTAGAAGGGCCACTGGCACTACAGCCCATGAGTAAAGACTACACTAGATCCACCCTACACAGGCTAAATCCAAGCCTCAACAGAATCTCTTTGAGCAAGCAGAAAGTTAATTTCTTTCTTTTTTTTTTTTTTTTTTTTTGAGACGGAGTCTCACTGTGTCTCCCAGGCTGGAGTGCAGTGGCGTGATCTCGGCTCACTGCAAGCTCCGCCTCCCGGGTTCATGCCATTCTCCCGCCTCAGCCTCCCGAGTAGCTGAGACTACAGGCGCCCGCCACCACGCCCGGCTAGTTTTTTGTATTTTTAGTAGAGACGGGGTTTCACCGTGTTAGCCAGGATAGTCTCGATCTCCTGACCTCGTGATCCACCCGCCTCCGCCTCCCAAAGTGCTGGGATTACAGGCTTGAGCCACCGCGCCCGGCCGAAAGTTAATTTCTTACCAGAACAAAACTTAACACTCTTTAGACAATGACAGCACAATCTAAACTAAAAAATTTAGCCATGTTTGGATATACAATTAAAAAATCACAGGACATATAAAGAAGCAGAAAAATTTCACCCAGATATGGCATGGATGTTGGAATTAGAGCTGTAAAACAATTATTACAAATATGTTCAAGGATTTAAAGTAAAAGACAGGCATCATGGGCAAACAAATGGAGAATCTCACCAGAGAAATGGATATAGTTAATTGGATCCTACAGCAGAAAAGACCAGTGAACTTGAGGATAAGCCAATAGAAATTATACAAACTAAGCATAGGGAGAAAAAAATGTAAAACTATGAACAAAGCCTCAAAAAACTGTGGGACAGTATCAAGTGGTCAAACATACATGAATTTGGAGCTTCAGAGATGAGAAAGAAATTAGGGAAGAAAAATATATGAAGAAAAGGACAAAAATTTGTACAAATATGAAAAATATCAATCCATAGATCCAAACATTTCAGTGAACTATGATAAAATAGATAAAACCAAACCTAGACCCATCATGGTCAAATTGCTGAAAACAAAAGATCTGAGAGCAGCAGAGAAAAAAAGATACATTTTATATATAGGGGAATTACATTAAAGTGATTGCTGGCTTAACATTAAAAAAATGCAAACTAAAAGACAATAGAATTACATCTTAGTCCATTTAGGCTGCTATAACAAAATACTGCACACTGGGTAGTATATAAACAACAGAAATTTATTTCTCACAGTTCTAAAGGCTAAGTTCTACATCAGAGCACCAACAGATTTGGTGTTTAATGAGGGCCTGTGATACGATTTGGCTGTGTCCCCACCCAAATCTCATCTTGAATTGTAGTTCCCATAATCCCCACTTGTTGTGGGAGGGACCTGGTGGGAGGTAATTGAATCATGGGAGTGGTTACCCTAATGCTATTCTTTTTTTTTTTTTGAGACAGAGTTTTGCTCTTGTTGCCCAGGCTGGAGTGCAATGACATGATCTCGGCTCACCTCCACCTCCACCTCCCGGGTTCAAGTGATTCTCCCGCCTCAGCCTCCCATAGCTGGGATTACAGGCATGCTCCACCACGTCCAGCTAATTTTTTTTTGTATTTTTAGTAGAGATGTGGTTTCTCCATGTTAGTCAGGCTGGTCTTGAACTTCCGATCTCAGGTGATCCACCCACCTTGGCCTCCCAAAGTGCTGGGATTACAGGTATGAGCCACCACATCTGACATGCTATTCTTTTTATAATGAGTGAGTTCTCATGAGATTTGATAGTTTCATAAGGGGCTTTTCCCCCTTTTGCTCAGCATTTCTCCTTGCTGCCACCATGTGAAGATGGATGTATTTGATTCCCCTTCTACCATGATTTGCAAGTTTCCTGAGGCCTCCCAGCTCTACAGAACTGTGAGTCAGTTAAACCTCTCCTGTATAAATTACCCAGTCTCAGGTATGTCTTTATTAGTAGTGTGAGAACAAACTAATACAACCTGTTTCCTGGCTCATAAATGACACCTTCTTGCTGTGTTCTCACATGGTGAGAGGCGAGGGTCTCTCTGGGGCCTCTTTTAAAAGGCATAAATCCTATTCATGAGGGGTGTGCTTCATGAGCTAATCACCTCCCCAAGGCCCCATCTTTTAATACCATCACCTTTGGGGTAAGGATTTCAACACATGAATTTTTTGGGAGACACAAACTCAGACCATAGTAAATGACATCACTAAAGCACTAAAAGAAAAAATTATCTGCCAAACTAGAATTCTACATCTCAGAAAAAATATCCTTTATAAAGGATAAACAAAAAGTTCAGAGAAGTCATCCATCACCAGGAGACCTTCACTAGAAGAAATGGTAAGTGAAGTGTTTTAGGCTGAAGAGAAATGATATCAGATGGAAACTTGGATCTACACAAATGAATAAAGAATGCTGGAAGTAGCAAATATGGGGGTAAATATAAAAGACTTTTTTGTTTCTTATTTTCTTTAAAAGAAAATTGGCTGCTTAACATATTGTGAGCTTACACCATATGCAGGTGTAAACTGTCAAGAAGTAAATGGAGATATAGTTCTGGAAGTTCTAACATTATACATAAAACAGCATGAAATTAATTCAAGAGTAGACTGTGGTAAGTTAAGGATGCATATTGTAATTTCTAGAGGTTACCACAAAACAAAAAAGACAAAGAGTAAAGCTAAGAATAAAATAGGTAAGTAGAATACTAAGAAATAGTTGATTAATCCAAAAGGAGAGAGGATAAAGAAATAACAAACACAAGGGATAAATGGGATAAATAGAAAGCAGTAAGATGGTAGACTTAAACCAATCACAGCACTGATTACATAAATTTAAACAGACTAAGACCTCCACTTAAAAGGCAGAGATTTTCAGACGCAACTACTTTGAAATAAAAGGACCTTATTTCTAAGTTTACTACACAACATACATTT
Organism: Macaca fascicularis; assembly: GCF_037993035.2. Classification (NCBI taxonomy): domain Eukaryota; kingdom Metazoa; phylum Chordata; class Mammalia; order Primates; family Cercopithecidae; genus Macaca; species Macaca fascicularis. The sequence goes on from NC_088385.1 coordinate 96,455,502, forward strand.
AATAGATGATCGTAGCTATCTATATTAGCAACCCCCAAAACTATGTGCAAATATGTGAAATGACTTTTCAATATCACCTGACAGTGGCTCCAGTATAATCCCTAGGGGGAGGACTGGCATGTGAGGGTAGTTAATAGCTGACATTAATTGGCACTTTCCATTCATGAACTCATTTAATCTTCACAGTGACCTTATGAGGAAGGCACTTCCATTGTACTCATTTTATGTGGGAGCAGACTAATGCCTAGAGAATGTGATGTGCCCAAGTAACATGCTAGTGAGCCCAGGCTCTTAACTACTGTATGCTACCTCTCTGCTGAAACTAATCACTGTACTGCATCACCTGAAAGATACTATGTCAACACAGAGGAGGTGTGCAACAACTGCAACAAGCAAAGAGCAAGAGCTGGTCAGCAGCCTCTATCCTGGTTCAGGGGAGGGGTGCATGACCAGCAGTACTGATCACTGGCAGGCATGTGGATCGGGAGATGGGCCCACCTCACTATCCTAACCTGAGAAAACTAACAAGATTTTTTCCACAAACTCCTCTTGCTTTAGTTCCAGGGCTCACTGAACAGCCTTCTGATTATATCTTGACTTGGCAAAAGAAGAAGGCCCTGACTAAGACATGCAAATGTTCCAGGCTCTCTGGCAGTTAGCATTGTCATTAAAAATAACTAAACTGGCATCTGACTTATGTTTCAGACTCTCCTAAACTTATTAAACATGACTCAAGCTCCCTAGAGCTTTCTCACCTTCGGGTATAGAGTGAAAACAGGACTTCTAGTCCTGCACATCTTTGAGAATCCTGGATTAGAATGATTTCATCAAGGTTAAGTTCTCACGGGAAGATGCACAAACACTCTGGGAGGCTGGGCCTGGGGGATCAATCAGGTCCTCTAAACATTGTTCTAAACTCTCTTGTTCTAACTGCAATAAGGTAAGCCAAGAAGATACATTATAATAAATGCATGAGAAAGAATCCATAACCATGTTGTAGAGCACATAAATAAAAAGTTGCCAAGAAGATGAAATCCTTATTCATTAAATTTAACCAAATTATTATTCAAAGAACATTCCTTGAGGAAGGCCTCTGCAGAGTTTTACATTAATCATTCACTCCAAACAGTAAGAAAACTGATTTTAAAAAAAAACCTCTCAGAACCTTAAGGTACCAGTAAGATAAAGACAGTCCATGAAGGCCAGGTGAGCCAAGTAAGCAACTGGCCAACTGAACAAGAGTCAACCAAAATGGACAAAGAAAGCAGTGAAGCCACATAAACATCTCCATGCAAAACATGCATGCACCAGTACTCCTGGATTTGCTAGAAAAGATTCACAAAAATAACTCTTCTCTGAAGAAATCCAAGAAAATTACCTTTGCTTTAGAGATAAACCTAAGCCTACTCACCAACCTTTCACTGATTCATTCAACCATATTTTTGCACAACCCCTGACGGTTTCCCACCCTGTAGCTGATACTCTATAGTGCTTCTCAGATCATATCTGACCTACCTTGAACACTCTCTCCTGACACCGACCTTACTAATTTCCTCAGTATAGTCAAGTCTTGGCTCAAACATCACCTTGGTAAATATGCCTTCCCTGACCTCGATATGTAAAAGACCACCTCCCAAACCCACCACTCTTCATCTTGTTACCCTACCTAATTTTTCTCCAGAGTACTTATCACTAATATGTTTGCTGTCTGTCTCTCTTCAGTAAAGGAAGCTCCACAAGAGTAGGAATTTTGTGTTTTATTTTCTGCTGTATTCATACAATTTAGAACAGTGCCTGGCAAGAGAATACAACATAAATACTTGTAATTCGAAGTGTAATAGGGAAGAGAGGCCTAAGCTGACAAACAGACCTCATAAGCAGGGCAGTGTGGTGGCATAAAGGAGTCACAATAAGCTTGGCCCAGGAGAGGCGGAAACCTTTCTTGGAGGAAGAGATGCAGAGCAGGTTGTGAAGGAAGGGTGGAAGCAGGGGGCGTTCCAGCATGGAAATCACCATATGGAAAGGCACAAGGCATAAAGGGTCATTCACACTTGACGAGACTTGTCCGGCTGCACGAAGGTGAATGGTGAAAGTGACAGAAGACAGAAAGTGACAAAAGAAAGACCGGAGGGCAGTACACACACGCTGGTGCAAGGAGTCACCGAGAGGTTTTAAGGTGAGAAACAGCATGATCAGATTTGTTTTTCACAAAAGCAGAGATGGAAGGGCGGAGGGTGGGAGGAGGGAATCTGTAGTCTGAGAGACCATTTAGGAGATTCCTGCAAAAGTCTCCACAAAGGCCAATGGTGCTAAAACTACAGCAGCAGTGTTGAGGATGGAGATAAAAGAAATGTCTTGACTGAGTAAGAAGATCCCACTTTTCAAAACTCTGCTCCAGTATCACTTCCTATGGAAAGCATCTTTTTGAGGATAAAATAAAAAAGGAAAAGGGAATTTTTAAAGACTCTCTTTCTCTCTCTCTCACAGACACACACACGCACTCTCTCTCCTTTCTCTCTCTCTCTTTCTCTAATACTTTCAGGTATGGCTGTATCCAGAAAGCAAACCATGTGATTAATGTGGTTAGACAAATTCATTCTGTCTTCATCTCACAGCTCTGCTCTCTTCTGAATTAATATTATTTTTAGGTCAGTTCTTTGCCCAGGGTGTCCCTCAGCAGTCACAGGCTTAAATAAGCCTAAACACCGCCAACCAAGAGAGGCCCATGGTTCCAACAAGACTCACTCCCCCAGGAGGGGATGCTATGTTTCCATGGGCGAGCCTGAGCTGATTGTCTGCTGCTGGAACTGGAGATAGGGCCACTCCTGCACATGACACAGAGGGGACCGAGGGGGCAGCTGGTTCCTCAGGGCAAGCTTGAGCACTGCTACCAGAAAACGGGGAATGGATGCTAGGCAGACAGACGTGTAGAGTTCCACCATTGCTTTCTTCTCTCGAATTGATAAGGGGGAAGAACATTTTCAGTGACTCCTCCCCAGTTCCAGAGTTTCTGCCTAACTAGCACCCAGCTGGAAGAGAGGTAGTCTTACCGCATCCCTCAATCCTGAACACCATCAGCTGGTACTTCTCATCCTCAGTCCAGTGAGAGAAGCCTCCATATCCTCAAGTTCCACAGAGGCTGAGAGCAGGGAGCTAACTTGCTCCGGGGTGATGCTGTGGTGCAGGCAGGCATAGGAATATTGGATAGTTGTGTCCCATATGCTTCCTGTGTTCTGACCATAGCTGAATAATTAATGTTCCTGGAGCACACTATGTACCTGCAGGCCGCAGTGCTTTGCTCCTCCTGGTTCCCTCCTGAAGACAGTTTGCCCTCTTGCTTCGCAACTGACAAATATGCCACTGCCTCCTCTTCCCCTTCTGTCCCCTCAGCTCTGGGCCTGAAACGGCTTTCTTGTATTTTCCTCACACAAATCTTGTTCAATGCTCACTCGTTTATTACTCCCTTACCATCTTGTGTGCCACTTTTTCCCACGGGACACACCATTTTATAATTATTTAGTATGTATTTTTCCCCACTGAACTAACTCTCGGCTCCCTGAGGCCGAGACTGTGTCTTTCATCTCTACATACTTAACACAGCTGTATGGTACAGGGCAGTGACTATACTTAATGAAGTAATATTTTGAATACCAAAATTTCACATTATTGGTGACTTTTCATAAATTATTGTCTGACATTAGGATTACCCTTTGATAAAAGACTTATATATAGATGATTCAATACAAGGACAATGAATAAAGTATCTCCTATAATTTACTTCCATAAAAAATTCTCTCTTATATGAACAACTTCATAATACTCCTTCTTGTTATTAGAAAATAAAAACTATATCAGCCACCATCACTCCACTAATACCTCAGCTACAGGAATCAGGCTAAACATCATGCCAAATGTGTACCCTCAGGGTTACATGGTCTGCCGATTCCCTCTAATATCTGATGTATACATAGGTATGAGAGTTATTAAAAGGCACCTTCATTTTGGAAGGAAACAGGAACACAGAGCACTGGATAAAAACAGCTATTATTATTATTATTACACAGCTATTATTATTATTATTCTGAGATAGAGTCTAACTCTGTTGCCCAGGCTGGAGTGAAGTGGCATGATCTTAGCTCTCTGCAACCTCTGCTCCCAAGTTCAAGCGATTCTCCTGCCTCAGCCTCCTGAGTAGCTAGGATTACAGGTGCCTGCCACCACGCCTGGCTAATTTTTGTATTTTTAGTAGAGACGGGGTTTCACCATGTTGGCCAGGCTGGTTTTGAACTTCTGACCTCAAGTGATCTGCCAGCCTTGGCCTCCCAAAGTGCTGGGATTACAGGCGTGAGCCACCACGCAGGGCCAACAACAGCTATTATTATTATTCAGGGCGGAACTTAGGCATTGTTTCGCTTAGTTAACTCAACAGTCATGTTTTTGCTTATTGTGCAGTGAAGAATATGCTTCCTTTGCCAACCATACCCAGAGCTGGCTCACAGTGGGAGCTAACTAACTCTCTCTGTACCTGACCCATCCCAGAACAGAGCCTGAACCTCTGCCCTCTGCCTCCTCGTCTTCTTCACAGCATCACTTTATAAATCAATACAAATGATCAGCCTCTTGGGACCATCATGCGTTATCTCCTCAGCTGGGAAAAAATTGTCAACTCAAGTTATAAAGTATCTTTATAAATTTAACAAGAATGAGATGTCCAATGATGGTGATGAGAATGACAGCTAAGAATTATATACTGACTACTATGTGAGGGGCACCATTCTAAGTGCTATCCAGATATTTACTCATTTGAATACCATAACAATCTATGTGGCAGGTTACTACTATCATCATCTTATGATGACAGGTAAGAAAACCGAAGTACTGAGAAGTTAGGTAACTTCCCCACAGGTCTCACAGCTGGTAAGTAGTGGGGTTGGAATTTTAACCTACATATTTAGGTCCAGGGTCCATGTTTTTAGCCACACAGCTATATGGCACATATAGAAATAATTCTGGCCGGGCGCGGTGGCTCACGCCTGTAATCCCAGCATTTTGGGAGACCGAGGTGGGTAGATCACGAGGTCCGGAGATCAAGACCATCCTGGCTAACACGGTGAAACCCTGTCTCTACTAAAAATACAAAAAAATTAGCAGGGTGTGGCAGCGTGCGCCTGTAGTCCTAGCTGCTGGGGAGGCTGAGACAGCAGAATTGGCATGAACCCGGGAGGCAGAGCTTGCAGTGAGCCGAGATCGCGCCACTGCACTCCAGCCTGGACGACAGAGCGAGACTCCATCTCAAATAAAAAAAAAAAAAAAAAGAAAAGAAATAATTCTGAGATGTCTACAATCAAAAACTGTCTGAAACCTTTAAAAGAGAAACCTAGTGACTAAAAGTATGACCTTATGCCTATCTTCTTATATTCTTCTTAGGCTCATGGCCATAGGTGATAATCAACACCTCCTGAGCAATAATGTCCCACAGAGGCCATAACGATAGTGAGGAGTGGGGGCTGTAAGGCAAGACAGACAGAGCAAAGCTCAAACTCCCACTCCACCAGATCCTGGCAGGGGACACCTGGTATGTTATTTCATACAGCCGGCACAAAGCAGGATGGCTGCAGGGGCCACGGTTTTCCCCTGCTGATCACCTCTGTGCCATACCCCATACAGCTTCCTGTGAGAAGTGTCCCCTATTCGCATACCTAGAACGTGTGTTTGTATGACCCCTCCTTCTTGGTCAGAGTAACTGGTTTCAGCCAGGCCCTTGACCTAAACTGCAGCAGCCACAGCATCTCACTGCTAGGCAAGGGATGGGCATAGGCTCCAGGCTAGGCCAGAGTCACCACCTGATACTCTTCTAACTGGAGCTGGGAGTAAAGAAGCTTTCCTTTCTAGTCAGTCACAAGGCTGTGAGGACTGAAGCCTAGAGCCAGCAGGGACCTGGGCACCAGGACATTTGAGAGAATGGAGCCAGCATATAGAGGGGCCCCAAGACAAGATAAGACACAGAGAGGTCTAACAGTACTAGAGTCCCTGGTTCTAGTCTGTCCCCTCCCCACTCCAAACACACCAGCTACTTTAACCACCTGGCAGGGAGAAAAAAACTGGCTTAGGCTTCTGTCACTTCCAACTAGATGAGTCTAACTTTACCTCTCCGAAACTCACTTTCCTTATCTGCAAAACAGGGAAAATAAAATAACCCTTCCCGCCCAGGTGGTGTTTTTTTTTTGTTTTTTTGTTTTTTTTTGAGATGGAATCTCACTCTGTCGCCCAGGCTAGATATAGTGCAGTGGTAAGATCTCAGCTCACTGCAACCTCTGCCTCCTGGATTTAAGTGGTTCTCCTGCCTCAGTTTCCCACGTAACTGGGACTACAGGCATGTGCCACCACGCCTGGCTAATTTTTGTATTTTTAATAAAAACAAGGTTTTGCCATGTTGGCCAGGCTGGTCTCAAACTCCTGACCTCAAGTGATCCGCCTGCGTCAGCCTCACAAAGTGCTGGGATTATAAGCGTGAGCCATGGCGCCCGGCCCCCAGAGAGTTCTGATGGGGAAATGCAATCTGCACTGTCAGTACTTTAGCGTGTGTCCTATGAATAGGAAGACTCCACAGCTGTTGGCCAACAGGTAACAACACCTACAATAGCATTCACCTTCCAACAGACTGCTGCCAAAGACTCTGGAGTTCTTCCTGACTTCGCTGTGTCAAATCTGATGTAACAGCTTGTACTGCCGGTTGTAACTTCCAACTTTATCTAAAATCCAACCACATCTCACTATTTTGTTTACTATTGTTCTGCACATAGCAGTCACAAACAAATATCTGTTGAATTAATGAATGAATATGTCCTCAAACCCTTTTTCTGGAAGTTGGGGGCAAACATGAAGCAGAAAAAATATGTGGAAATCACAATATGAAATTTTTTGCACTTACTTGGCACAGCGTACCCAGTGTGTATGTCGATACAAAGAATACAGGAAGCGCTGGCGATACATGCTCCATACTTTTATGGATTTGTCTTCAGAAGCTGTAGCTAGAAACTGGCCATCAGCTGAAAAGTCTACACTTCGAACTGGAGCTGTATGAGCTTTAAATTCTGAGAATTTTCCTCTCCTGGAAATAAACAGTTTAATATTTATAACCCATTTAATTTAATTATAGTTAATACTTAATCATAATACAGACTTTGAAACATATAAAATAGTTTAAATAAAATCGTTTAACTCTTGTAAAACCTAATAAAAGTATGAAAGGGCTGTGTTGTACTGTACCCTTCATCAACACTGAAATTTCCATGAAATTTCAGGTGTTGAGAACTGAAGGGCAGAAAAGAATAGAAGAAAAGATGGAGAAAATAATGTGAGGCATTTGAGAAGCAGAAAATCTTAAAATGGAAGCAGGCTAGATAGTGTTGGAGTTGCAAGGTGATATGTGGTAAATGCTACTTTGTGTCAGTGTTCCCAAGTTCCCAGGGCATTTTCACCTTACATTGTATCTAGGACTTAGTAATTTTCCCGTTTAGAAAATCATATTGATACTCAAGATACCCTATGGGGAAAATTGTCATAAGTGCTTGAAAACGTCAGGCAACAGAATTTAGATGGCCACAATATATGTGTCTCAGATGTTCAAATGTTCACACTGATCTCCCATACACCTGCACCTCGTCCTGTATTTTGCTACCTTGGCTGGTCAGAGTGACATCCGCCTGTGTCCAAGCCAGAAACCTGGAAGTCACACTCAACTCTTCCCGCGTCCTTTCCCACATCCAGTAAGTTAGCAAACCATATCATCCTCACTTCCTAAATATCTTCTGAATCCTCCTCTTCTGTGTCGGCTCTGCTTGCCTTAAGGTAGATATATCCTTAACATCCTTCACCTAGGTTATTGCAAAAGCCTCTTAACTGGTCTCTCTGCTCTAATCTTTTGTCCCCTGCCAGTCACCTACATATTGTGCTTATTACCTTGCTAAGAGCGTAACTCCAAGCATGTAAATCCCAGTGTAAATGTGTCACTGGCTCTTCTCCAAAAGAAAGCACAATGCTCAAGTGCGTTGGTGAGGCATCCTGCCACTCACGCTGAACTTTGTGCTTGGAACAGTCATGGCACTTCAAACACACCCCTGCCTTTGCACTTACTGCTTTCTCAGGATGGACTATTTCCCCCATCCCCAGACCCCCCTGGCCAAGCCAGACAGGCTTAATGGCCCCATATTTGCTACAACAATTTTGCTTACTACATTATACAGTGACTTTTTAAAGAACGATTTGTCTCATCTTATGCAGTACATTTTTGGAGAACAGGAATGATGATTTATTCATCTCTATAAGACCAGCATCTAGCAACATGTCAAGCACATAAAAAGAACTCAATACATGTTGAATTCCACTTGGAACAGTCAACAAAGGCTTGTAGATCCAACCTGGCTTACCCTTCCAGTGGTCTGTAGGGAGCAAAGGTGACTTTATCATAAATTTCCGTCACCTGACATGTGATATTACTCCGGAAAAACTGAAATACATATTAAACAAAAATTAGAAGGGAGCATCCAGGGATTAGCTCAGTGAAGTTTCAAGGGTAAATTTCATGAGTGGAAATCAGGAGTATAGTTTAGCCTGAATCCAAGTATAATGCCTAGCGAAAACAAAGGAAAGAAAAGGCATCTGCAATGACCAGGAAGCTGAGATGGGCTGTCAGTATCATCAAAATCTGCCCTGATTTTTAGTTCTGCACTCCGCACTCCAGCAGGCTGTTGTTTGCCTCCTTTCTAAAAGGCTCTCCTCTCAGGCATAGGCTAAACCAAGCACCGGATCCAGTCTCAACAGGAAACACAGAAGAAACCAAGATAGGAGTGCCTTGTGTTTATCGTGCTGGTGCCTAACTGGTTTCCAGTTCCTCATCTTGACTTAAAATAGGCTCTCTGCCTCCTACATATTTAGCCCTTTCAACTAAATTCTCTTGACTGCTCACTGTGATGAACTCTGGGCCAGACTTGCTTTCAGGCTTGCTCCTACCTATTCTTTTCTTATTTATTCATTTTTTTGAGACGTGTTCTCTTTCTATCACACATGCTAGAATACAGTGGTGCAATCACTACTCGCTGCGGCTCAAACTCCTGCACTCAAGAGATCATCCCTCCTCAGCCTCCTGAGGAGCTAGGACTATAGGTGGGCATCACCACGCCCAGATAATTTTTTTATTTTTAATTTTTTATAGAGACAGGGTCTCGCTATGTTGCTCAGGCTGGTCTTGAACTCTTGGCCTCAAGTGATCCTCCTGCCTCAGCCTCCCAAAGTGCTGGAATTACAGGTGTGAGCCATGCCCCCAGCCTCTCCCTATTCTTTCTTAGCCTTCTGGTCACCAGCTGTGGTGTCTATCTGCAAATATGGTTGCCAATACTCATCTCATCCCTGTACATGCATGTCTCTCTGCGTCACAGGAGGTGGAGTCTGTTTATTTCCCCTCCCTCTGAGGGGAGGTGTTGTGACTTTTGAGGGGAGGTGTTGTGACTCATCTCATCCCTGTACGTGCACGTCTCTCTGCTTCACAGGAGGTGGAGTCTATTTCCCCTCCCTTTGAGGGGAGGTGTTGTGACTCATCTCATCCCTGTACATGCATGTCTCTCGGCTTCAAAGGAGGTGGAGTCTGTTTATTTCTCCTCCCTTTGGGCTGGTGTTGTGACTTTACTTTGAGCAACAGAAAGTGGTAGAAGTGACACTGCAAGTTTCGGGCTTAGTTCTTAATTGGTCTAGCAGCTTCTGCTTTGATTCTCCTGGAACCCAGCTGTCATGCTGTGAGAAAACTACAGGTTATCGTGCTGGAGAGAGGGCACATGGAGAACCAAGATGCCATTGCCACCAGCCCGCACCAAGGCCCCAGGCATATGAATGAGGAATGGAACCCATCTACCCATCTGCCAGCTCTATGAAGCTGCATGAGTAATCTCAGCCTGCACCATATAAGCAAAAGAACCATCCAGACAACCCACAAAATTGTGACAAATCATTGTTTCTACAGTAAGGTACTAAGGTTTTGCGACTGTCATACAGCAATAGATAACTGACACATCATCTTCCTTCCCGTTGCCACAATCCACCATTATTGCTCTGTTCCCACTATGGCATGATTTAGAAAGAGAAACTAGGGACACCTACACAAGCCTAATCATTGTATTTAGATGAGCTATGACAAATTAATGATTCAGTGAGCTTTTAGCTCATCTACCCTTATACAGTTTGTTCACTGAGATTTCTTTGAATTAGTAATGGGAGACTAAAGTTATGCTGTGCTGAAGATAGTAAAAAAGCTAGTTCTAAATTCCCAAAGTTAAGGGTTTTACAACATGCTTCTCCTCTTGGACCCCAAACCAGTTCCTTCTCCCTTAAAATTCCCTGCTACATTGCCATCCATTATAACATGTCACTTCTCTTCAATAGTTTCACTACCATTGGAATAATATTCAGATTTCTCAGCATAGAGTTCCCCTTGGGTGGTGGCAGAAAAAAAGCACCCACTGGCATGGGAATGCCCATGAGCTTTCCTTCATTTGGGAGTACCTGGGCCTGTTTAGTCACAGACTACAAGTCAAATCCTGCCACAACAGGGTCAAGGAAATGCTCAAATTCTTATCTTCTGAAGCAGTGGTCCCCAACCTTTTTGGCACCAGAGACCAGTTCCATGGAAGACCATTTTTCCATGGGACCAGGGAGTCAGGGAGAAGGATGGATGATTTGGGGATGATTCAAGTGCATTACATTTATTGTGTACTTTATTTCCATTATTATCATTATTATTGAGAAGGAGTTGTGTTCTTTTCTGCCCAGGATGGAATGTAATGGCACGATCTCGGCTCACTGCAACCTCCACCTCCCCGGTTCAAGCAATTCTCCTGCCTCAGTCTCCCAAGTAGCTGGGATTACAGGTGCGTGCCACCATGCCTGGCTAATTTTGTATTTTTAGTAGAGACAGGGTTTCACCATGTTGGCCAGGCTGGTCTCAAATTCCTGACCTCAGGTGATCCACCTGCCTCGGCCTCCCAAAATGCTGGGATTATAGGCGTGAACCACCGCGCCCAGCCCTATTTCTACTATTATTACATACTCACCATAATGTAGAATCAATGGGAGCCCTGAGCTTGTTTTCCTGCAACTAGATGGTCCCATCTGGGGTGATGGGAGACAGTGACAGATCATCAGGCATGAGATTCTCATATGGAGCATGCAACCTAGATCCCTCACATGCACAGTTCACAACAGGGTTTGTGCTCCTGTGAGAATCTAATGCTGCCGCTGATCTGACAGAGGGCAGAGCTCTGGCCTGGTTCCTAACAGGCCATGGACTGGTACTGGTCGGTGGCCCAGGGCTTGGGGACCTCTGCTCTGAAGTATTTATGGAGGGAAATGATATGATATGTAGGATTTGTTCTAAAAATACCCCAGGGGAAAAAGTGAGGGGAGGTGTAGATGAAATAAGATGGGCAGAATCCTGACAACTGTTGAAGCTGATTGATGGGAGTATGTGGCGGGAGAGTCATGCTATTCATTCTATTTTCATGTATGTTTGAAAATTTACATACTTTAAAGCTTAAAAACATTTTTAAAAATCATGGCTCAATAATTACTTAAAATAGATGGGCCATTAGTTAGGGTTTGAAAAGTCTCTCTTACAGAGATTTTTATAATGGATATTGCCTTGCACAAATGCAATGATCTATACTTTTGTCAGAAATTTTCTTTAACAAGAAAATTCTGGACCCTGATAATGAGTGATACAAATCAAATCAAAGGCACAGGGTTTTCAATAGGGATCCAAGGGCCCTTGAAGTATCCATGAATGTGCATTAGGAAGTTAATAAACTGTGAATTTTTGGTTATACAAACTGATGTGTATCATTCTGGGGAGACAGTCTAAAGCTTACCTCAGATCTACAAAGGGATTGATAGCTACCACTACTCCCTCAAAAAAACTTAAGATGTATTAAGCATATTTCCATGGTAGGAAACAGTTTTCAAAAAGAAGACATAATTTTGAGGAAAAAATTGTATGAATTAGTTTGACTTTACCACAAGGGCAGCATGCCTTGTATGTGACTGAGACTAATAGTGTGGGCAGCAGTGCATGAGCAGCAGCCAGGCTCAGCTTTCTTTCACATTTCCAAATCCAGAGGATATCAAGTGTTTCTTTGTTTCTCTTACTTATCAGGAATCCAGAGTCTCACGGTTCTGTCTCGTGAGGCAGATGCCAATAAGTTTCCATGTGGAGAAAACTGCACGCTGGTTACAACATCCTTGTGACCCACATATCTGTAAGCTCTAGCATGTGGCTTGAAATTCCATAGCATGAGAAAGGTGTCCCAAGAAGCAGTAGCTATCAAGAAATAGAAGAACAAAACCACTGTTTGTTAAAATGCAAACACAGGTGTGTCTCATTACAATGAGCAGCGTATCTAATAACAAGGCGTCCAGGTAATAGAGGGGCTGGAGGTTGTGAGGCTGACCAGGTAATAGCCAAATTACTTTTTAAAGGTACTCAAAACTATATCACTAATATGCAAACTTGGCTGTGTCCTATGTAAGCACATAGCAGGATGACTGGCCCCCATATTCGATTAGTGCTCAGTAACTGTATTTACCAGAAGGCCGCAGCATAGTATAACAGAGGTACACGGGACTAAGAGTCTGTTTTGTTTCTAACTCTGGGTAATGGAAAGCTAGTTAACCTCTGTGTCATGATGTCATGAGGACTGAATGTTTTTCCTGGGAGGGATGGATGAGATAATTTTTCAAACTGTTTATGTGGAAATAATTTCACACTTACAGAAAAGTTACAAGAACAGTACAAATAACACTGATATGCCTTTTACCCAAATCTACTTGTTAATGTTTTGCTTCATTAGGTTTGTAATTTGCTCTGTATTTGTTTCTCCTTGTACATGAACACACATAAACCCACACACACAAACACATATTTTTTTTTCCTGAACCATTTAGGAGTAAGTTATACAACTCACAGCATCTTTATTCCTAAATACTTCAGTGTGTTTTTCCTAAGATTTAGTATAGTCTCTTAACACACCCACAGCACAGTTATCAGCTTCATGAAGCTGATTATTAAAGATGCAATATTTTAATATACTAACTATATTTATCAACTGATCCAGTAATACTTCTATAGCTAGATAAGATGATCTTATTAGTCTCTTTCTGCTCTATAATTTAATGGCATTTGATGATTAATAAAAGAATTAATAAAAGAATCATGTGTGTCAGACAACAGCTTACAGATTTAAAAAAAGGAAAACAAATGCAATCAATGGTGGAAATAATTGCCTTGACAAAGAATGAACAAATAAACAAATGAAAGGTATATCTAACCCTTGCCTAAAAAACAAATTTTATTTTATGCATGTAGCCCTAGAATAGCCCCAGTAATAGGAAGTAGGTCAATGAGAATCACTAAATCTGGATTGTAGAGTGCTTAGAAAAAAAATGTAATGTTATAAACTTGAACACAATTAGTATCACTGTTAGAGAAAACATAGGGCCTGGCTACATAAAGTCACTGAAACCTATGTTCTTTTGCCAACATAAAAAGTTCATTTGGGCTCAGCCTATGCATTATTTCCATGTAAAACAGTTAAAGTGAGTTCAGCTACAATATTGCTTAGCACCCCCTTTTTAAAAAAGTTAATATTCCACCAGAGCTTATCCACATTACTAAAGATTTATAGCAGAGTCGGAACTATCCAAGGCTAATGTAGACAAAGCAAGGAAAACAATGAGTTATCATATGTAATAAACTAAGGACACTACTTCAGTTCTGTGCATCATGCTGCAAACGAGATATACAAAAGCAAATAAGATACAATCCCTTCTCTCAAAGAATCACATAGTAGGGAAGACAGCATTAATAATACACAGATACAGAGGACTTTTACATATTATTTATTCATTAATGGTGGGTGGGGTGATTGCGTGGTCCATTCTGAGGAAAGGACATTTGAGCAGAGAGGTGAGTGAAATGGAGAGTGATCCTAGCTGAGACATGGAGAAAGAGTACTCTGAGCACAGGAATCCCTGTGCAAAAGCACCTGGAAGAATGAAGAATGGCAAGGAGGTCAGTGTTTCCCCAGTAGAAGCGAGAGAAGAGACCGGTAGGAGGGAAACCGAAAAGGGGGCAGATGGAGGAGGAAAAGCCATGGTGGGAGGTGTGTCTTCTTCTAAAGTGCAATGTGCCATTATCCTAAGTGAATTAATGCGGGAACAGAAAACCAAATACCGTATGTTCTCACTTATAAGTGAGAACTGAACATTAGGTACACTGGACATAAAGATGACAACAATAGCCACTGGGGACTACTAGAAGAGGGAGGAAAGGAGTGGGGAAAGGTTTGAAAAACTATTGAGAACAATGCTCACTACCTGGGTGATGGGATCATGCAGTAAACCCATGTAACAAACCTGCACATGTACTCCCTGAATCTAAAATAAACGCTACAATTATTAAAAGAAAAAAAAAACCTGCGATGGAAAACTACTCTAGATTTTGAGCAGGGGGAATCTCATGATCTGGTTTAAGAATACTGTCACTTTGACAATAAGGAAAGGATTTTTTTAAAAAATGTGTTCTCAAAGGAGAGTAATACATTATAAAAAGAAATAAAAAATAAAACAATTGTGGTGAGTCAACTGGATATTCATAAGGAAGAAAATTAACCTTGACTCCTACACTTTATACCACATACAAAAGTTAATTCCACGTAGAACATAGATCTAAATGTGGTACGTAAAACAGTAAGCTTTTAGAAGAGAACACAGAATATCTTCATGGCCTTGGGGTAGGCAAAGACTGCTTTAAAAAGACATTAAAGTTAATAAGTATAGAGGAAAAGAATGACAATTTGTACTGTACAAAAATTAAGAAGTTTTGTTCACTGAGAGGTACCACTAACCAAGTAGGAAAGCAAGCCACCGAGTGGCAAAGAAGATATTTACAACACATATATCCAACACATAACAAAGTATGTATATACAGAATCTATAAAGAATGCTATAAATCAGCCAGGTACAGTGGCTCATGTCTGTAATCCCAGCAATTTGAGAGGCCAAGGTGAGAGGATCGCTTGAGGCCAGGAGTTTGAGACCAACCTGGGCAACATAATGAGACTCCATCTCTACAAATAAAATAAAATATAAAAAGAACGCTACAAATCAATAAGAAAAAGGCACACTACCCAACAACAACAACAACAACAAACAGGCAAAGGACTTAAACAAGTACTTTGCAAAAGAAGATACCCATATGGCCAATAAACATATGAAAAGGTTCTCAATTCCATTAGTCATCAGGAAAAACGTAAATTAAAACCACAATGAGATATCCATGCACACTCATCAGAATGATTACAATGAAAAAGATAAATAACACCAAATCTTGGTGAGGATGTAGAGTAACTGGAATGCTCATATACTACTAATGGTTATAACCACTTTGAAAATCTATTTTGAAATATCTATTGAAACTGAATATATACTTAGTATTTGATTCAGCAATTCCACTCCTAGAAATATACCCACAGAAATTCTTATGTATGGTTAGCAAAAGACATGTACAATGTTTGTGGCAATACTATTCACAAAAGATCAAAGTCAGAAGCCCAACTATCCGAGTAAAATGAATACATAAATTGCGATATATTCACGTTGTATACCTACTGTGTTAAATTTTACTTATATGGAAGTTTAAGAAGAAGCAAAATTAACCATGAAGTTAGAAGCAAACATTGTGATTATGTGGATGGCAGGGAGGGAGGATAGTGGCTGGAAGGGAACACAAGAGGGGATTTCTGGAGATACTGGTAATGTTATGTTTCTCACTCTGGGTTTTGGTTAAATAAGCAGGTCACATTCTAAAGATTCATCAAGCTGTACAGTTACATTATTTCTGCAATTTTTGGAACATATCAATGCTTCAATAAAACGTTTAGGAAAAAGCAGAAAACATCACTCTAGCTGTTGTGTGGAGAAGACACAAGGGGCAAGGGACAGATCTATTAGAAGGGTACTGCAATCATCCAGTCAGGAGAAAGCAGTGGTCTGGACTAGGCTGGGGGCCTTGGAAGGAGGAGAAAGAGTCAAAATCAAGATACACTGTAGAATCTATGAGGCATGCTAATGACTAGATGTGAGATAGAGAAAAAGAGAAGATGCTAGAATTTTGGCCTGGGCACCCAAGTGAGTTTTAGTGCCATTTAATGATATGGGAAAGACCAGAAAGGGAGATCTGAAGTGATACAGGATGGGGTGGACATAGTAAATTTGAGATGCCAATTAGACATACAAGTGAAAATGTCAAGTAGGAAGATGCATATACCCCCTGGAGCCCAGGGAGAGGTTCTGACTCTACAGTGTGGTGGTTAAAAGAATACCCTGTAAAATTAGACTCACTGTGCTCAAATCCATGCTGTCACTTACTGCTGTGTGCCCTTGGGCAAGTTACTCAACCTCTCTGTGCCCAGGACACTTCATTTGCAAAACGAGGTGTTGAAAGTACTAAAGGAAATAGTACTTGCAATTTATGCCTGCCACATGAAAAATACTCAAATGTAGCTATTATTGCTAAAGTTTTCTCTGTTAGTATTAGCTTAGAGAAAGTACTAAAGGCTGTAAACTGGATGGGATCACTGAGGAAATCAGTACAGATAAAGAAAAGGTTGAGGACACTTAACGTTCAGATAAGGAAGAGCAAAGGAAGGCGCCACAAACAAAGTAGGAAAGGGCAAGGACATTGTGGTGTCCAGGAAGAGAAGGAGCATTTCAAGGGGGTGATAAGTGTGTCAAATGAGGTTTAGTAAAATTAGGCCTGATCAGGACCTGCTACATAATTTGCAGGGCCTAGTGCAAAATGTAAACGTGAGGCTCTTATAGGAAAATAATTAAGAATTGCAGGACAATGATAGCATAGCATTAAACTAAGCATGGAGCCCTGTGCAACTGTGTAGGAGGTATGCCCACAAAGCTGGCCCTAGGCCCAAATGAGAGGACGTTCCAGCTGGGCTTCCTGGGCCAAGTAGGGGCTCAGAAAGCTGTGAAACTCACTCATTTCCTGCATCAGGACTTACTTTGGTCCTGGATGAATAATAATATTGAAGATATATGCTTAGAATATTCCTAACATCAGAATTAGTACATGTGTTTTCTTCCCCAGAAAGTGGGATCAAAGCCAGAAAGGCATGGACTCAGAAGAAAATAGGAGAGAGTTTATATATATCATAGAATATATATGACCCCCAAGGCCGCAGATCACTTCAGCCCAGAAGTTTGAGACCAGCTGGGCAATGTCTCGAAACCCTGTCTCTACAAAAAATACAAAAAAAATCAGCTGGGCGTGGTGACCTGCACCTATATTTCCAGCTACTCTCTGGGGGTGGGGGAGGCTGAGGTGGAGGCGGGAGACAGAGGCTGTACTGAGCCATGATTGCGCCACTGCACTCCAGCCTGCTTCAGACAGTGCAAGGCTCTGTCTCAAAAAAATTAAAAAAAAAAAAAAAAAAAAAAGCTATGAAAACCAACACTGAATTTCCCTCTTTACTTCCTTAACCTTCTGTGTTAGGAAAGAATTGTCCTACCAAACCCTAATACCATGATAATAAAATGTATTTGGTTATTGATGTCAGCGTTGTACTGTGTCAACGTGGAATTTGCTTTCATACATTTCCATTAAACCACACCCTATATAAACATTACCACATAATTTAAAATGTCAAAGCTTGTACCATTCATCTTCAACGGGTGTTTTCTGAGATAAAATGTCAAAAGGGAGGAAATTAGTGGAAAACATTAACTAGTAATCTACCAATTTAAAATAAACTATTTATAATCTATAACAATAATCCATTGTTTCAAGAAATCTCTGTTGGGAGAAGAACAAAGCCCATGCTTACCTAGGTCGGTGCTTTGTCTCTGGAGGTGACAACAAAGAATAACAAATGGAAAACATGTTTGCTGTGTGTCTATCACACAATGCTCAAACGGTCACCCGTTTTTGTGTCACCTTAAGTACCAATAACTTCCTTGAGTCAACCCAAGCTTTCTCACTCATTGATTTGCCCAAAATCAGCTGCAGTTACTTAGAGGCTCTGCCTGGAACACTATTTTCTGAAAAGAAATGTTACTCTCTCCAGTTTTTTGTTTCTTACAAATTATCTTACTTATCTTTTCAGTTGGTAATATTTGTACCTGATACAGAATTCCAATATTACAGAATTCCAACATTACAAAATGGCATTTAATGAAATCTCTTTCTAGTCCTTGACAACCTGGTTCTCCTTCTAGAGGCAACCAGCATTACTAATTTCTTGGGAATCCTTTGCGCTTATTCAAATGTGTGTGTCTACTCTCATACGCTTTTTATACAAATGGTAGTATATTATACGCTTTCTGCATTTTGCCTCTCTGTCCTGCCTCCTCAGTCTACTTAGCATGACATATGCTGGAGATAATGTTTCGTTAATACCTAGAGCTGCCTCATTCCTTTTTCCTTCTTATTTTTGGTAAATTTTTATTTTGATAATTTTAATCTTACAGAAAAATTAGAGAGTTCTTAGGTTGCTCTTTGTCTTTATTGACCTTTATATTCTTGAAGACTATAAGCCTGTTATTTTGGTAGCCTGCTTATTCATTTTATTAAAGATACAATTTTGACAAGAATATCACAAAAGTTATGCTGTGCCCTTAGCAGTGCATCATATTAGGGTGCACATGATGTCTCTTTGCCCTAATAGTGTTGTTAACTTTGATTGCTTGGTTTAGGTGATCCTACCTCTACCACGTAAAGTTACTATTTTTTCCCTTTGGAATTAATAAGTAACTTGTGGCATAATATGGTTTGGCTGTGTCCCCACCGAAAATCTCACCTTGAATTGTAATTTGAATTATAATCTATGTGTTGGGGGAGGGACCTCGGGGGAGGTGATTAGATCATGGGGGTGGTTCTCATGATAGTGAGTGATTTCTCACAGATCTGATGGTTTTATAAGGAGCTTCCCCACTTTCGCTCTGCACTTCTCTCTCCCGCTGCCATGTGAAGACGGACATGTGAAGATGGACGTGTTTGTTTCCCCTTAGGCCATGATTGTAAATTACCTGAGGACTACCCAGCCATGTGGAACTGTGTGTCAATTAAACCTTTCTCCTTTATAAATTACCCAGTCTTAGGCAGTTCTTTATAGAAGTGTGTGAACAGACTAATACATGGAGAGATAAGACTATATAAATATTGTCTTCCTCATCAAACTATCACACACTAACTTTAGCATCCTTTCATAATTTTCTAACCCATCATTCTATGATTTACTACTTAATTAACGTTTAATTAGTAAGTTAATGAATTAATATTTTAAAAATGTATTTACTGTTGTAAGGAAGAACCATCCATTTTCCTCCATTTATCTGTTTACTCATTTACTTATTTTTATCAGTGTGAATGTATAGATTATTTAATTCAACAGGTTATAATCCATAACTGTCATTTATTTTGACTCTCAAATTGTTCCAGATTTGGCAAATGAAAGCCCCTTTAAAAGCTGCCCTCTGCGTCCTTTTGATATATTTCCATTCTTCAAATACTCCCTTATTTTCTAGAATTACAAGATGTTCTAAGACGTACTTCTCCTGCTCCAGCCCTGAAATGGGCCTTTTCTTTCCTCCCCAAAAAGCTCTGATTTCTTTTAACAGATAATGGTATTTAGAAACCAATATCTGGGCACAATGTTTGCTCATTGCTACTGGTGTGTCAGTGAACAGAGCTAAGGAATAAGACTGAAATCACAACGGGCAGAACTAAGAAATTAGCTATAAATAGAGAGCTATTATCTATCTATATGTAGGTATGTCAATTGATATAGATATTAAAAACCATGAGTTTTAATCTAACACCACAGAATACATTCTTGCTCTCCCTTTTCCCATATTTGTGACTCTCTTTTCCCACAATAAGAAACCTGGCTCCCATGCTCAATATATCTTTGCTCAATCCTAAAATACAAACAGTAGTTTCAGAATCATGAAACCACACCACTGCAAAAGAAATCCCACTAACTAGAGTTCAGGATTCAGTTTTGGTTTTTTTGAGACAGAGTCTCGCTCTGTTGCTCAGGCTGGAGTGCAGTGGTGCAATCGCGGCTCACTACAACCTCTGTCTCCTGGGTTCAAGCAATTCTCGTGCCTCAGCCTCCCAAGTAGCTGAGATTACAAGTGTGCACTACCACAGTCAGCTAAATTGTTTTGTATTTTTAGTAGAAACAGGGTTTCAGCATGTTGTCCAGGCTGGTCTCGAACTCCTGGCCTCAAGTGATCTGCCTGCCTTGGCCCCTCAAACTGCTGGATTTACAAGTGTGAGCCACCACACCCAGCCTGTTTTGTTTTTTTAACTGGGAGGCAATTAAATTGTAGGTGGCTCCTTTTTGGTCTTGCACACTTCCTTTTGCTCTTTGGTAGCATGGTTCTACTTGAGCTTGGAAATAAGTCCTAGGGCGTGGCCCTTTCTTTCACATGTGGTCCTGATTCCTAAAGATCTGGCCTTTCTGGTGTCTCAACTCAATGTCTGAAGTGCTCAGAGAGACTCCCTCTTTGTTGAAGCTAGAGACCTAGACATCCAGCCCTGCATGGTCATTAGTATCACCATTCAGCTCTCAGTTCAGCAGTGAGAGATCCCTGGTAGTCTCACAGTTTCCCACTCTGCACACCCTGAGCTCAACCAGGCTGTTACTTGGAGGCTGCTCTACCTCTCTGCTGTGCAGCAGGAAAAATGCTCCCAGGAAGAAAGTCAAGGAGATCATCACCTTGCATGCTTTCTTTCTTGTAAAGATCATAGTTTTTGCACTCTCTATAGGTCAATGCCTGAAAACAGCTAACTCACATATATTTTGTCCAGTTTTACAATTACTACGTTGGTGCAAGATTGCGATTTTTGCTATTGATATTTTCAGCTACCAATTACTTTCGTCACTGGAGGCAGAAATATGTTTTTATTCTTTTTTTTATTATTATTGATATGGAGTCTCATTCTGTCGCCCAGGCTGGAGTACAGTGGCAGAATCTCGGCTCACTGCGGGCTTTGCCTCCTAGTTCAAGCAATTCCCCTGCCTCAGCCTCTCAAGTAGCTGGGACTACAGGCATGCACCACCACACTGGCTAAATATTTTTTTTGTATTTAGTAGAGACAGGGTTTCACCATGTTGGTCAGGCTGGTCCCGAACTCCTGGCCTCAGGTGATCCGCCTACCTCGGCCCCCCAGAGTGCTGGGATACAGGTGTGAGCCACCATGCCTGGCCAAATAGTACATATTTTAGATAACTTTGTACATTTGAAATATATTCCCTCAGGCCTTTTCATTCCATATTCAGAATAATCCTGATTGGCCAGGTGCAGTGGCTCACGCCTGTAATCCCAACACTTTGGGAGGCTGAGGCGGGTGGATCACCTGAGGTCAGGAGTTCGAGACCAGCCTGGACAACATGGTGAAACCCCATCTCTACTAAAAACGCAAAAAAGTTAGCCAGGCACTCTGCTGCACGCCTGTAATCTCAGCTACTCTGGAGGCTGAGGCGGGGGAATAGCTTGAACCCGGGAGGCAGAGGTTGCATGCAATGAGCTGAGATTGTGCCACTGTACTACAGCCTGGGCAACAAAGTGAGACTGTCTCAAAAAAAAAAAAAAAAATCCTGATAGTTCAGATTAGCTTCATATAGAAATCCTTGGATTTTTCAACTATTTCAGAAGTCCTTCTCTATATTTTCTACCTCCATTATGTCCTACTATAAAGTCCATTACTGAAAATAAACTCAGCTTTCTAGTTTCACGTGGTGCCATGACTTTGTACTTTATGCTGCATTTCCAGGTTCATGCTTGCCTTTGGGTCACAAAAGAAACACCAGACTGCTTTATTTAGGGGAAAAATAGGGAAATCTTCTAAAGAAATCTATGAGAATGAGTTCTTTTATAAATATTTTTAAGAAATGAAAAATAAAAGGCAATCCCAAGACATACATCTATAAACCTAGATGGGGCCTGGCACAATGGCTCACTGTACTCCCAGCACTTTGGGAGGCCAAGGCAGGTGAATCACTTGAGGCCAGGAATTTGAGACCAGCCTGGCCAATATGGTGAAACCCTGTCTCTACTAAAAATACAAAAAATTATCCGGGCGTGGTGGCGCGCACCTATAGTCCTAGCTACTTGGGAGGCTGAGGCATGAGAATCACTTGAACCCAAGAGATTGGGGCTGTAGTGAGCTGACATCGCACCACTGCACTCCAGCCTGGGTGACAGAGTGAGACTGTCTCAAAACAACAATAAACCTAGATGGAAGTGAGGGAAAGGGTTGTACAATAAAAAGACAATATTCCAATCTTGACTAGACAAACTTTAATACTGTAATATGGTCAGAAGTAGTTTGTACTATGCAAGCACTGCATAATAATATAATTAAGTGACGGCACTCACTTAAAATCCCTTTGCCTTGAATAAGGAAATAGCTAAGCATATTTGTTTTCTAGCTGATACTAAGTAATTAGCTTGCTAGTATAAGCTGGGTCTAAAGGAGCTGTGGGTGCTTTAAAAAGTAATCTTTAGTAATGACAAGCTGAAGAAATTGAATTTATTCAAATTTCATGTCCTTGAAGACTAGCAATAACAACGGAAACCTTTACTGAATTAGTACTATGGGTCTAGTATTTTTCAATACTGCATCAGTCTCAAGCCCAGGCATGGTGGCTCATGCCTGTAATCCCACTGCTTCGAGAGGCCAAGGCAGAAGGACTATGTTAGGCCAGGAGTTCAAGACCAGCCTGAGCAATATAGCGAGACCCCATCTCTACAAATAATTTTAAAAATGACCTGGGCTTGGTGGTGCATACCTGTAGTCCCAGCTACTCCAGAGGCTGAGGGAGGCAGGCGGCTGGAGCCCAGGAGGTCAAGGCTGCAGTGTGCTGTGACTGCAACACTGTACTCCAGACTAGGCACCTTTATAAGTATTATTTTATTTAATCCTAACAACAAGGCAGATAAATATCATTATCTCTATTTTACAGAAGAGGAAATGAGGCTTAGTGAGGTTAGGTAACTGGTCAAGGTAACATAGATGAAAAGTGAAAAGAGCTCAATTTTTAACCCACTTCCAAAGCCTAGGCTTTTAACCAATAAACCAGTGCTTCTCAAAGCAAGGGAATTTATGAATTATCTCCATCAGAGTTACTGGGGTCCTTGTTAAAAATACATATTTCTAGTAAATTACACATTATTTGGGGTTAGACCTGGGAATATAAATTTTTGACAAGTTTCTCACTGAATTCTGATGCACACTGAAATTTGAGAAACAATGCACTCTGTTACTACCTCTTAGTGTTACACTAAATTAGCTTTTGTAATTTTTCAGCTTTTGTAGGTTTAGTAATTTTTTAAGCTATAATAGGAGAAGCTCCACAAAGTACCACATAGGCTGCCATCAAGAATTTGAAAAAAAAAAAATCTTTGGCAAACTTTTATTATGGTTTCACTGCAGGGAAAGTAACTAAAAAGTTCCAAATTTCAGTTTGCTTCTATTCAGTCAAAAAAGGAAAGATTACCTTGTTCTTTACTATCATTTGTCGTACAAGCAAACCACATGTTACAGAAGGATTTAATCAATGACAGGATAACCTTGAAGGAAAAAGTGGGGGAAGTAACAACTTCAATGTTAAAATTATGCAGTTTTCAACAGAAACTTCTAAAGTACAGGTCAGATTCTGCAAACCATGTGAAAATACTTTTAAAGGCTTTTACTGTTCGTTTAAATGTGAATGTGGCCCTCTGGGAAAGAGATGACTGACCTAATAGAAAAGGGTATGGTTCTGGAATAAGACTCAAACCAGACTCTATTAGGCTAGAGGTCCCTAACCCCCAGGCTGCGAACTGGTACTGGTCCGTGGCCTATTAGGAACTGGGTTGCACAGCAGGAGGTGAGCAGCAGGCAAGCAAGCATTAAGGCCTGAGCTCCACCTCCAGTGAGATCAGCAGCGGCATTAGATTCTCATAGAAGTGTGAACCCTACTGTGAAAATTGTCTTCCATGAAGCCAGTCCCTGGTGCCAAAAAGATTGGGGACAACTGCTAGGCTCTGCTGCCTACTACCTTTATAGTTTTGGGCAAGTTACTGAAATTTCAGCTTCTGCAACCATAAAAGGGGATGATAACACTTCAAAGGCTATTTTGTTTTCTCTCATCCTCTTCCTTCTCATCACCTTTCCACCCATCCTGTGAAACCTAATAGCCCCTATAATATGGTTTGGACTTATGACCCCACCCAAATCTCATATTGAATTGTAATCCCCAATGTTGGAGGAGGGGCCTGGCAGGACGTGATTGGATCATAGGGGCAGATTTCCTCCTTGCTGTTTTTGTGATAGTGAGTGAGTTCTCACAAGATCTGGTTGTTTAAAAGTGTATAGCACCTCCCCTTCTCTCTCTTCCTCCAGCTCTGGCCATGTAAGATGTGCCTGCTTCTCCTTCGCCCAGTGCCATGATTGTTAAGTTTCCTGAGGCCTCCCCAGTCATGTTTCCTGTATAGCCTGCAGAACTGTGAGTCAATTAAACCTCTTTTCTTTGTAAGTTACTCAGTTTCGGGGTTTTTTTTTTTTTTTTTTTTTTTAAGATGGAGTCTCACTCTGTCATCCAGGCTGGAGTGCAGTGGCACGATCTCAGCTCATTGCAGCCTTTGCCTCCCGGGTTCAAGCAATTCTCCTGCCTCAGTCTCCCGAGTAGCTGGGACTACAGGCGCGTGCCACCACACCTGGCTAATTTTTTATTTTTAGTAAAGACAGGGTTTCACCATGTTGGCCAGGCTAGTCTCGAACTTCTGACTTCAGGTGATCTGCCTCGGCCTCCCAAAGTGCTGGGATTACAGGCATGAGCCACTGCACCCGGCCTCAGGTATTTCTTTATTGCAGTGGGAGAACAGACTAGTATATCCTACCTTCTAAGAGTCTACTAAGAAAAAATCCACTATGCTTCAGGTCCTGCTTCCTCTAATTATGACCCGAAGTTGAAGCCTCAAGCCTCTCTGGTCATCAATCATTGTGCAAACTTTCACTCCCATAATGCTATGGATATCCCCTTAAGCTGACCCTGGTACCCATGCCTTTTCTCCTCAAAATTTACCACTGGGCCACAACACCCACTAGATGATGCCTCTTGTATTCACATCCTCCTCTCTGTAAGTCCCTCTTCCTCCTTAAGTACTTAAACCTTGACTCTGCTTGTGGACACCAAGTTTCCTGTCACCTTTCAAGCAGCAATCATTTTCTCTTTCACATGTCACCTACTTCAGTCACAGTCTTCCTTTCCATTTCAACTCTGAGCACTATGAATTAACTCAACAGATACATGACCCCAGCAACATGTAACGCATTGTGGCAAAAGTGGGGAGTCCTAAGTGACAAAGCAGACAGAAATCTCTAATTGAGGAGCTTAAATTCAAGTGGAAACGCAGACAAACGTATCATTTTTTAAATTTATTTATTTATATTAATTTTTTGAAGATGGGGGTCCTGCTATGTTCCCCAGGCTGGTCTCAAACTCCTGGGCTCAAGGTATCCCTCCTGCCTCAGCCCCTTGAGTAGCTGGGACTACAGGCATGCACCACTGTGCTTGGCTTTATATCATTTTAAATTGTGCTAAGAGGTATGAAAGATAAAGCAGGAAGCTTTATTTTGTGTGGAGGTGGAATCTTAAGTTAGATAGAATGATCGGGGGCATTTTAAGTGGAGGTGTGAAGGACAGGGAGTCAGCCAAATAAAGGGTGAGGTGGTGAAGAACATTTCAGACCAAGGGGAAAATAGGGCCTCTCCAAAGACCTTTTTTCTCCTGCCTCCTCAGCCGCTCATTCTAAAAATCTTGTCACCAGCAGAACATGAACACTTCTCAAATCTCTGATTGCAACCCACCAGGACAACTTGCTTTCCTTATGACTCACTCACTTCCATCTCATCCAGAACTCCAAGACCCATGTTCTCATCCAGACCCATGTTCTCCATTGAGGCTCTCTTCTCACCATCTTCACTTCACTAACCAATTTATAACCTTCATTTCTCTCCTTATTCAATTATAATCCCCCTCATACACGTAACGTTCAATCCCTTGACTCTGCCTCCTTCCTTCAAATTCCCCTGGCAAAAATCCCAAGCACTCTGCCTTTTCTGAGATCATAACTATACCAGTGAGAATTGCTGGTCACCCCAAGCCCCAAACAGATTGGAAACACTATACATTTATGATAACTAAGTTTACATGAGTCTTATATACTCCAAAGCAGTGCATGATTCTCTATTAGTTTCTTCCTCCACTCTCTCTAATGACAATTTAATATTGTCTCTATCTTCAACATTTCTACCCCACTCCTAACCTTGGCTTTCATGATACCCTACTATAATGGCTTTCCCTCCTATCTTTCTGATTATTCTTTCTTAGGTTATTTTGCTATCTCCTCTTCTGATCTACAGGTTGGATATCTTCAATATTCAGACATGGGGTATTTGTTCTCATTGCTCTACATTCTTCCCAGGTGATCTCACTCATTCCCATGACTCTAAATACCATTTGTATGCTAATAATTCCCAAATTTCTGTCTTGCCCAGACCATCACAGTAATTTGAAGACCACCATCCTAGTTTGAACCACTATCATCTGCTGGTATTACTATAATCCCCCTAAATGATTTCCCTACTAATAGTACAATCTCTGTATAGTAGCCAGAGTGGTCTTTTTGAGGTACAAATCATGTTATTCCCTTACTAATCCCTCCAACAATTTCCACCACTCTCAGAACAAAATCCTAAAACGTGTCAAGTTTCCTGTAGCTGCTGTAACAAATTACCACAAACCTGGAGGCATAAAACAACAGAAATTTGTTATCTCACAGTTCCGGAAACCAGAAGCCTGAAATCACGGTGTTGACCGGGCCACACTCTCTCCAAAGGCTCTAGGGGATATCTCATTCCCTCCCTCTCCCAGCTCCTGGTGTCTCTAGGCACTCATTGGCTTGTTGCTGTGTCACTCCAATCTCTGCCTCTGGCTTCACATGGCCTCCTCTTATCTCCTCAGTATGTTTTTTACAAGGACACGTCACTGGATTTAGGGCCCACACAGATAATTCAGGATGATCTCATAATCATTAAGATCCTTTGCAGACTTACATCTACAAAGACTTTTTTCCCCCCAAATAAGGTCACATCACAGGTTCCAAGGACTACGACATGGACACATCTTTTGGAGGGTCACCATTTAAACCCACTATAGCTTCAAGGCCCTGCCGAAGCTGTCTCTGCCTCCCCTGCAGCTTCCTCTCTCTTTGTTTACCAGGTTCTACCCATTCTGGCATTCTTACACTTTCTTGATCTAGGACAGCTCTTTCCCAGCCTTGGTCTTTGCCTATGCTATTCTCCTTTTAGTCTTTACCTAGCTAACTTCTCCTCTGGTCTTCAGTTGAATCTAACTTTCACAGGGAAGTATTCCTTGACCCCATAAATTTAAGGATGTCTCCACTGTTATCCTCCCTTTAAAAAGCACTCTATGGCTGGGTACAGTGGCTCACACCTATAATTCCAGCACTTTGGGAGACTGAGGTGGGAAACCCCATTTCCACTAAAAATACAAAAATTAGCTGGGCATTGTGGCATGCACCTGTAGTCCCAGCTACTTGGGAGGCTGAGGCACGAGAATCGCTTGAACTTGGGAGACAGAGGTTGAAGTGAGCCGAGATCATGCCACTGCACTCCAGCCTAGGTGACAGAGTGAGACTTGGTCTCAAAAAAAAAAAAAAAAAAAAAAAAAAAAAAAAAAAAAAAAAAACCAGCAGCATACTATTCCTTTCCTTCACAGCTTTGACTACTTTCCTTTGTTGCATCAAGTTGTACTGACAAATGGATTTGTGTTTACTTGTTAATATTTGTCTCCACCACTGGACCATGAACTCTTCATACCATCTCATGAAGCACATCTGCTTTCTTCCCCTCTTTATGTAAACCCAGAGCATAAAATGGCATCTGGCATACAGTAGCTTTAACTAAATAAGGGAGTAGTAAATAAATAGACTGCCTCCTCTTCCCCTTTTGAACAGGATTAGATAAATGCAAATAGACAGATTAGAATGGTGACCAGACACCCAAAGACACTGCTGGCCTGCAGTAGATATCACTCCTAGCCCAGCCTGGAAGACTGATAAAGCTTGGCACGAATGAAAAAGTAGTATCCCAAAAATTATTAAGTTAGAAGGACTTCTCTAATTTTCTTTTCTTTTCTTTTTTTTTTTAACATGACACAGCCTCAGGAGGTCCTGAAGACATGTGCCCTCTAATTTTCATTTCTGCTGTGGACAACTACACAACTCAGGAACTTGTTTCACCTTTTACAGTAATCTCCACCTCCTGTCCAAAAGGATTTATTGAAGTTTCTCTGAAATTTTAGGAAAACCTCCCACATAAACTTATTTCCAAGCCCCGCCTAACACTAAGCAGACTGATTCATTCATATATATAACTTTCTTAATTCTGCAAATTACAAAATGATTCAAGTATTATTAAATACTAAATCCTACTAGCCTGTTCTAAAAGTCTAGCGTGCACAGAGGCATGCAAAGAGGTCTAGCATGCAAAGAGAAATCTTTTCTGAGACATCCGAAATTCTCCAGCCTGCTTTTTTACCTGAGGTATTTTTTAAAAACTGAGATATTATTTAAATACCATAAAATTTAGCCTTTTAAAGTACACCAGTGTTTTGCCCAACGTTTGCACTTTTATCACTAATTCCAGAACATTCTCATAATCCCCTACCCCCTGCCACCTGCCAAAAATTCATCTCTGTTAGCATTCTCTATTCCTCCCTTTCCCAGACCCTGGCAAACACTAACGTACTGTCTCTATGGATTTTCCAGTCTTTTTTGTACTCGTGAACCCGAAACACAGAGAGATGAAGTGATTTATACAGAGCTGCAAGTCACTTAGTAAGAGAGTAAGGTTAGAATACAAGTATTTGCAGGAACTTTTAAGTGTATAAAAATTAGTGAAAATATGTTTAGGTCACCTATATATATGCTAAATGCAGCTATAAGACCATCTGATGTTAGAGTCCTTACAATAGTCATTCTCAGGCAGTGTGTCTGGCCAGGGAGAGACAGGGGTATAGGGATTTAGGAATCACTAAAGAGGAAGAGACATGCCACTGGTGGGAGGGAATTGCATTTATGGACCAGGGAAATATGAGGATTTGTTGTTTAGAGGACAGACATTTTTCTTTTCCACCCAGGGTAGTGAAATTGGTGCTAATATGTCCAGGTGCCCATTGCTTCCTTTTATAGTGGCCCAAGTGGGCCCCAGAGATCCCTGATCATTTCTAGTTTGCTCATGAGTAGTTAATAAAATAATAGTACTAACACCCCTTCAGAATACTTGCTGATTAACTATACGTTGTAAAATAATATGGGAATTTTGACTTTTTAAATATCTACTGTCTGAATTTTCAAATAAGTAAAAGAACTGCAAGCTGAACTTACTTCCATTGCCATTATAAATATATACACAGGAGTACGTTCCCACAGGCTAAAATAATCACAATCTATTTGCAAAAATAATCAGGCACACTTTTTATTTTATGTCTTAATCAACATTACAAATACAAAAGGAAAAAAGTCAGAAACAACTCATCACAGAGAAAAAAAATCATTCAGAAGAGATTAATCTGAACTTTAACATTCTTTGTGCTCATTTTAAAATTATTAAAACAGGAATTCAAAAGGACAAGCAAATGAAAACCAAGTATTTTGTTAATTAAAATTGAGACCCTAAACCAACTAAGACCATACAACTTAAAAATAAGCTGTCTTCATCCTAGAAAAGTTTCATTTGCCATCATATAATGAATATGTAGGAACTTACTAATGGGTAAGTAAACAAATTTTCTTTTACAAACAAGTTATTTTGAGTGATAGAAATCCTCCTAGTGACTAGATTTTTTTTTTTAATGACTAAAAACGCCTATTTAGATAGTCCATGTATCCATAGAGTTGGACACTAAATGACATAGTGAACATTTAAAGTTGAAACTCCTTGTCTACCAAATATTTTCCTAAAACTGTTTTTAAGCATATACATTAACTTAAAAGGTCAACTCTTAATTGTCTACAACAAAAGAGAGCTTTGGTACTAATAAATTCAAATTAGGGAATCAGTTTTTTTAAATGTAGAATTACAGAGTATTTTTGGAATTAAATTGGAACGTGCCTAAATATGAAAATGTGAAAGTCCCGCTTTTCTGTTATGCACTCATGAGGAATGAACAGCCTAACTATACTGGATTATTGACATAAATAAAGCACCACTGTAAAATCTCTTCCTAAAAGATTGCTGGGTCACACCTAGCAATTTAGGGCAAAAAGTCAATAAAAAATTAAGGTACTTTATTTTTTAAAGCCTCATTTCCCTTTTGATAGGAGCATCAAGATACTAAAATAAAAATAATGTAGTAAGTACTTTCAAAATATAACAATTTTAGTTATCCCATATAATAGGGGGCTAACAAGAAAACAAAAAAATAAATAAAAAGAGAAAATTTAAACATAAGTAAAAAATAAAAAAGTATTTTTAAAAAGCAGCCTGGGCAAAAGAAGTGGGTGGGTTTAGGAGAATCCCTTTTGAAAAACTCAGAGCATTATTATTAACCCTTCTTAAATTAAATGCAGGGCCAAGCATGCTGCATGTGGAATCTGGACAATTCGTTGATAAACTTTAAGGCTGCTACATAACTTACAGAAACTATGAATGCATTTTCATTTTACGAGGCAAAAGAGAAAATATTCAAGATTGCATAGCAATTTTATTTTTTCAAATGGTTATCCTAAAGAATTTCCTTAATTCAGATTTTGCAAAATTCTTACTCTCCAAGTCATCAAGTAAACACTAAAAGCAACTTTACTCGTGAATACAGTGGACTCTTTACGAAGCATGCATTTTTCATAAATCTAGGCCAAAGTGTACTAATTGAGATTTAATTCTAAATTCATCCTGTGATTTCTGGATATAATATTGGTATAAAACCAGTAAAAATACTTAAAAAAAAAAACTGTTTACTTCCCGAATAATTTAGTTTTGGAAATATTTATATTCTTAGTCAAAATACTACTTTTAGAGTCTAAAGGTTTTAAAAACAAAATTGGTTCAACAATTATCAAAATGAAATGACTATAAACACTGACTAAAACTTCTTAACCCACAGAAGTAAACCACTTCAGGTGAGTTCCGCTCACTTAATTCTCTTTTTTTTTTTTTTTTTTTTTTTTTTGAGACAGAGTCTGGCTGTTGCCGAGGCTGGAGTGCAGTGGCGAGATCTCGGCTCACTGCAAGCTCCACCTCCTGGGTTCACGCCATTCTCCTGCCTCAGCCTCCCGTGTAGCTGGGACTACAGGTGCCCACCACCACGTCCAGCTAATTTTTTGTATTTTTAGTAGAGACGGGGTTTCACCGTGTTAGCCAGGATGGTCTCGATCTCCTGACCACGTGATCCGCCCACTTTGGCCTCCCAAAGTGCTGGGATTACAGGTGTCAGCCACCGCGCCCAGCCTCAGCTCACTTAATTTTTAAAACCCATTTCTCTTCTCCAGCTTCACAAGTGGATTGAACATTGCTCAACTGCTCAACAACATTACCTATGTCAAAAGTGAAAAAGATAAAAAGTATTGTAAAGATTGCACAGTGAGTGAATCTGGGAAGAATATGCTGTATAATCAACATTTAAGAGCTGAAAGGGATATTTAAGATCCAAT
Source organism: Macaca fascicularis (assembly GCF_037993035.2). Taxonomy (NCBI): domain Eukaryota; kingdom Metazoa; phylum Chordata; class Mammalia; order Primates; family Cercopithecidae; genus Macaca; species Macaca fascicularis. The sequence continues at coordinate 96,487,344 of NC_088385.1, forward strand.
TCAGCACCCACATTTTACAGATGAGAAAACCAAGCCCAAACACATCAAATAACTTGACCAAAGTCACATTCCTCAGCTGAGCCATTCATTCATTCAGTCATTCATTCACCCACTTCCTGAAAGCGGCACTTAAGTGCCAGGCTCGGTGCTAGAGACAGAAAGCAGCATTCACAACTGCCAAGGCAGTCTTTTTTCCTTGCATTTTAAAGATAAATTCTTACATTTCCTGATCAGCAGAATTCGTAGGAGAGTTCCACAGCCTTGGCAGAACCTAGCCCACTTTCAGTTTCACACATTTTAATAAACATAGTTGGGTTTAACTTCAGAGAGGCCTCAATTGTGTTTACTTTAAATGATTAAGCATTAACAAAGGGAGGCATAGTATTCGGAATGAGTCCCTTTCTAGTACATTCATAAGTTAAGGAAGTGCAATCAGAAAATGCCCTGCACACAAAAACACGTACACAGAGAGGACAGCTTACAAATCAAGAGGAATTTGAGGTATTAATATATAGATCAGTGAAGTCCAATAGCTCAAGTTTACAAAGTATGGAATGTAAGTATCTCCCCATTTCATTTAGATATGGGTACGTCTGCATGTTAAAAAGGCCTCCAAACTCACACTCAAACAAATGCCCTCTTCCAATTACACGTATCTCTAAAACCAGGCCTTTTGCATTAAGCTCAATTTTCTTTCTTTTTGATTAGAAAAAAAAATTAAAAAATAAAATCTAAAATTTAATGTGCTGGCTGAAAAAGAAATTCAAATTCTATGTAATGAAAATAGCAATAGCTCCAACTGCACATTCGTGAGTTTTGTTAAAAAATGGGATGTGCGGTGAACTTACCCATCAACATAAATCATACCTCATTTTACTTGGACCTTTACATTCTTTAATATTAAGTCTGGCACTTAAATGTCTTGTGTGTTTCAATTCACAGTCAACTTCTTTTAAGAAGAGACCATATTGACAAAGCTCTTATATAAAACAACCCATATAAGTAAGGCACTGTGAAATATTAAACAGCAGCACTCTGGGTACCCAGTTTCAGTGTGGTATACCAAAATGAACCCCAGCTTTCCAGTGCTCCACAGACGACTGCTAGGTGGCTTTTGATAAAATAAACTACAATCTTCACTGAGGCCCTTCAGGCTCTTTGACTTTCTTGACACTATTGTCAGCTCATGACGAAAGTGCTGTTGTGCTCTATTTCTCAAAACTCCAAATTTGATTTTTATCTAGAGCATCACAAGTTCTCATTTGTACATCAGGTCGGCCCTCCGGTGTCCGATAAGCACTAAGACACAGTCCTGAGTGTGGGTGAAAAATAGTTCCATCTTCTTTAAAATGCCAAATAATGTTTGCTGGTACAAGGAACCCATCTTTGGGACAATTTTGCATTCCTACATAATTTTTTTGCTCAGGAACCTCTGCACATAACTCTGTCACAGAATTAAACCTTATTTCTTTGTTTGAAGTATATTCAAAGAATTGATTGCCTCCTTGACCATGGCATCCAAACAGTGAAAGGTTAGCACCTGTGGGGTTGTTGTCAGGAGAATTATAATCTAAACATTCAGAAGAGATCCCTCTACTGCGAATAGCCCCATGCCAGCCTGGCCTATCCTCTGGAACATGTAAATTAGGAAACACGTTTTTCAAATACCAGTCAAAGCTCTTGCATCTCAGCCGCTCTCGTATTAATTTTCTTTCAGAAATATCACCATAAGCTTCTTTTCTTGCTGGAGGGTTTCTATTGTAGAAGTGCTCTTTGTACTCATCCATCCAAACTTCTGCTACCCGAGCAGTATTCTGTAGGAAATTGGGGCGAGCATACGGTGCCCGCTTGGGGAACACATGGCCCACGTGGGAACACGGGTGGATCTCCAATTTGCCACCACACTGCCACACCCTAAAAGACAGTTCAAGGTTTTCACCTCCCCACACTTCCATTCCTGTGTCATATGTTCCCAGGTACTGAAAATATTTCTTGCTGACAGCAAACAGTCCTCCAGCCATGGTGGGTGATCTGATGGGGTCAATTCTTGATATCCGCCTGTCCCTTTCGTGTTTGGGGACAGAATGCCACTGAAATGTTAAACGCCAGTCAAACCCACCAATCATGGGCTCCCCTGTCTGCATATAGAATTCAAAAGTATTCCAATCAATTGTGTCTATAACAGGACACACAATTGCTGTTTCATCTCTCCCAATCCTTTCCAAAAGCGGTTCCAGCCAACCGGAATTACACTCACAGTGACAATCCAGGAAAGTGAGGACGTCCCCAGTGGCGAAAGTGGCCCCAATCAGACGGGCCCTAACCAGCCCCTCTCGCTTATTGGTCCTAATCAAGCGTACTCTATCAAGATTGCTGATGTAACTTTCAAGTTGCGTCTTCAAATAAACTCTGTCACTCAAGTCATCCACCAAGATGATCTCTTTCAAAAGGACCGCAGGAGAAGTTTCTAAAACACTGTGAATAGTACGGAGCAAAGTCGACCAGGCTTCATTATAGAAAGCAATGATAACAGAGGTGGTAGGAAGTGTCCTATAGTTGAACTTCTGGGACTTACACTCATACATTCTTTTATCCTCTATGTGTCGATGCAGGGAAATTCTGTCACTGAGGTAAATATTGATGGCATATCTCTCAATGAGTTCTTCTTGCTGCTTCAGTTCACCCTCGTTGAGTTGGAGTTTGCTGGCTTTCCCCCACTCCCCAGGTGCATGGGAATCTGCAGGGGGCTTCTTATAAAGCGGTCGAGACAAATCCTCTGTATTTTTCTGGAGGTCTGAGAGCCTTCTTGACCCCAGCTCCCTGGCACGGCCGGCTCCTGCGGAGGCATGAAAAGTGGAGACCAAGAGCTCCACGAAGATATAGGCCACTGTTAAAAACGCCAGCAGCAGGCAGCTCTTGCCTGCCCAAGTCCACCTCACCGCCATCCGGATTCTCAGGGCTGGGGCGCAGACGCAGCCACCCAGCCACCATGCAGGGGAAGGGCGGCGGAACCCACAGCTCGAGCTCAGGTACTTCCCGGCAGGTTCTTCCTTTCATGCAGGCGCTGGGCTTCTTTCCAGCCACCCGGGCTTTCCAGGGGTCACCTGAGCCCTCTCGGTCCTCGGCCTCCGGCACGGCCCAACTCCTCTCTCCCCACTTCCTCCTGCTCGGCTCACAACTTTTCACGAACTCTCCAGCCAACACCCCACCCTCCCCGGGCCCAGGACAAACCCCTCCCCTGCCCACTCACTCCTCCTGGTGGTTAGTTTGCGAAAGTCGTCCGCCAGGCCTGGACTGCTGGATACGTACGAGACTCTTGGCCGGGCCGGGGGCCGGGATGGCCGAGGGCCGGGATGGCCGAGGGGACCCCAGCTGCGCCCCGCCGCGCTGGGCCCTCGTCTCCGGGTGCTCTCAACCCCCATACAGGCCCCTAGCCGTTCTTCTAGGGACCCTGCCCGGACAGGAGGAAAGGTTTCCGGCCCGTGGAGCTTTTGTCTCATTACAAAAGCAAAACAAGAATAAGACTTACCGAGTTGCTTGCCGTTGGGGCTGAAGTCCAAGGAGGTGATCGCAGCTTTGTGGCCTTTGAAATAACGCTCCAGAACGGGGTCCTCCTGGAAAGGAAAGTCGTCAAGTTTTGAAAGCCGCCGCAGACCTCGAATTCTGGGGGCCGGGATCGACGCTGCCACTCCCCCGGAGTCCGGCCTGGGAATGGCCACTCAGGCGGCGGCTTGGCTGGGCGGCGGAACGGGGCAGCAGCCCACCCACGGGCGCGGCGCCCAGTCCGGCTACAGGGAGACGCCGGCGCCAGCTCTCCCCGCAGGGCCGGCAAAACGCTCTGTTCGCGCTCCCCAGAGTCCAGCGCATCTTAGGAGCCGCGGCCCCTTTGACATGCACGTTCCCGGGCCCCGCCCGCTGGCACAGGGCAGGCAGGTGCTAGGATGCGCCTCGGCTTTGGTACTTTTTTTTTTTTTTTTTAAGTACTTCCCAGGTGATTCTGACGTAGGCGCTCCACGGAAACCCTCCAAGAATTCTGGGGGCCGTGGGACCGCCCGGCTCAGTCCGGAGCTCCGGAACTCGGGGAAGAGCGCCCGGGAGCTGGGTCTGGTTTCTGCACTCCGTCCGCCCCGGTGGCAGAGAGTGAGATACGGACGCCCCGGGACGAGGGGCTCAGGACCCGGCTGCGGACACCTGCCTCCATCTCCCGTCAGGTGCGGGTTCGGCCCGGACCTGGCTCCGCAGCCGGCGGGACAGGCTCCGGGGAGGGATCCCCCCGCACTTCCAACCCGTTCTTACCGTGGCTGAGGCCATCGGGGGGGAGTGGTCCGCCCCAGGCTCCTGCGGGTGGGGGAACCCGGGGAGGGGAGGGGAGGGGATGGGGCAGGAGAGGGGACCGTGCGGCTCCCGGAACCGTCTGCCCAGAGCGGCAGCGCCTCCCGGTCACTACAACAACGGCGGCCCAGTCAAACCCCGCGCTCCAAGCATGGCTAGCCGAGCCCCGAGACACCGCCAGCCCTGTAAAGAGCGGACGGGAGGGGTGCTCCGGTTCAGTTGTGGCTACACACCAAAGCCATGTTTACTAACACTCGCGTTCCCTGTGGTTTGACGTCAGGAAGCGGGATAGTAACCAGGACGGGAATAAGAGCGATGAATGGAAGGGAGTTGTGAGCCTGTGATCGATGCAATCAGAGTTCTATTATGTTTTAAAGAGACAGCACTCGTGACGTTTAAGGTAATCCCCTACCGCTTATTTTGTTGACGTAAAGCTTTGAAGTGGGGCAGCTTGCTAGTTATTAATATACTAAAAGGAACTAAATCCCCGGAGGGCGGATTTGAATTTATTTAACCACTGTTTTTCCACACAGTGCCCTGCGGGATATTGATATAGATGCTGGATGTGCGTGATGAATGAATGAGTGAATGAATAAATGTCGTGCATACAGTTAATAATGTTCTGCGATATGTTTCCAATCTCATTTGCTGATTTGCGTATACCTTAGAGCACTAAACTTTTTGGAAACATGGTTTTTGGTTTTTTTTGTTGTTGTTGTTGTTATGAGACCACCTTTCTACAGCAGACTTTGTCACACATAGTATCATTTGTGCTTCAGTCAAACAATGTAGTTGGTAGAATTACAAAATGTTTTCAATGTTTCCAAGTTATAAACTTGATTCCTAGATATTGGTCTTAGAGGTCACACAGGCAGTTCTTCTAATTCCAAGTCCATATCCTTTTTTTTTTTTTTTAACCCTGCCTCAAAGTGTGTTCTGAGCTGAAAATTACATATAGTGTAAAGATCCTTAGCTACATCAAAAGGCATGATAGAGCACAGCTGGTAAGATATGTGTTTTATGCAAATGAAAGGTATGCTACACACCTTAATTACAGATTCCCTAGTTGTCTAGTGATTGAGTTTAATTTTATTAAATATGGTACTTAACAACTAAACAGGTAGGCTTTAGATTACAGTGTTAGTTAATTTAAGTATACACTTGTTAAATATCTGTTGTATGTTTGGCCTTGAGGGACACAATGATGACTAAGATATTTCCCCTACCTTCAAGAACTCAGCAATCTAGGGTTGATGAGTCTCATGCTTTAGCATTTCTAATGTTGATTTGGGGGCCCCATTTCCAGAGATGCTGAATCAACATATACAAGGTGGGATCCAGGGCCCTTCTGATGTAACAAGCTCCATAGATGATTACTATGGGAGTCTCAGCTGTCTATGTTGAGAAACACTACATTAGTCTAGGAGATGATATGTTGAGAGTGTTGATACCAGCAACTTGTCAGCAAACTGTTGCAGGACTCTTAGTTTTGCTACATATTCCCAGTTTAGGCTTGACTTATTTTAAAAGCCTGCCAAATATATTTAAAAATTATTTTTAAATAATGCTGGATACTGGTGGGAATGTAAAATGATGTAGCTCTGTTAAAAAAAATTTTCAGTTCCTCAAAAAGTTAAACCTAAAATTACCTTATAATCCAGCAATCTCACTGCTAGGTATATCCCATAAGTATTGAAAGCAGAGACTCCAACAGATGCCAGTGTTCAAAGCAAGCATTATTTACAATAGCCAAAAAGTGGATACAATCCAAGTATCCAACAGATGAATGGATAAACAAAATGTGTGTGATATATACATATAAGGAAATATTATCCTGCCATAAAAAGAAATGAAATTCTGATACAAGCTACAACATGGATGAACCTTGAAAACATTTTGCTAAGTGAATAAGCCAAACACAAAGGAGCATATTGTATGATTCCACTCATATGAGGTACCTAGAATAGGTGAATTCGTAAGGACAGAAAGTCGAATAGAGGTTACTAGGGCTGGGGGTAAGGGAGACTGGGGAGTTACTGTTGAATGGGTGCAGAGTTTCTGTTTGGGATGATGAAGTTCTGGAAATAGATAGTGGTGATGTTTGCACAACATTGTGAATGTACTTAATGCCAGTGAATTGTACACCTAAAAATGGGTAAAGTGGTAAATTTCATTACAAGTTTTTCACCACAATAATAAAATAATAATACCAGAAGCTGAAGAGTAATCAGGACCTCAGTATTACTCATAGCCATGTTGTATCTAATATTGGGCAGAGCAGAAGCAGAAAAAGGAAGAAGTTGGAGATTTAGAAACTAGCTCAAAAGAAAAAAAAGTATAGATTTTTATTTAACTGTTTTAGTAAAAGTTTAGTTTTTACTTTTTTTCTCAGTGATCAGGAAACACATGTTTTAAATTTAAAAGATGGGAGGGAAACTACCTATTACTACTATCACCTAACGTTTATCTTAAAAAATTTGTCACCTACTGATATGGTTTGGATTTGTGTCCCCACCGAAATCTCACGGAGGATTGTAATCCCCAGTGTTGGAAGAGGGGCCTGGTGGGAGGTGATTGGATCACAGGGGTGGATTTCCCCCTTGCTGTTCTGAGTGAGTTATCATGAGATCTGGTTGTTTAAAAGTGTGTAGCACTTCCCCCTTTGCTCTTTTCCTCCTGCTCCAGCCATGTAGGATGTGCCTGCTTCCCCTTTGCCGTCCACCATGATTTTAAGTTTCCTGAGGCCTCCCCAGCTATACTTCCTGTACAGCCTGCAGAACCATGAACCAATTAAACCTCTTTGCTTTGTAAATTACCTAGTCTCAGGTAGTTCTTTATAGCAACGTGAGAATGGACTAATATACCTACCTATGTTTTCACTACATGCTAGGACTTTTCTAAGTACCTTACAGATTTTGACATTTAGTGATCATAACAATCTTATTAGAGATGTGCTATTATTACCATTTCCGTTTTATAGATGAGTAAATTGATATGCAGAGACATTAAGTTACTTGCCCAAGGCACACTGCTAGCTAGGAAGTGGCAGAGTTGAGATTTTTAGACACTCGCAGTGTGCCTTCAGAATCCACTCTCTTAATCACTGTCATGACTTTTGTGTGATTGCAAGTGTACTATAAATGTATAAAACATTGCATTTTTGCCAAGATTTTAATAATAAGTTTTACAAAATGAAAGTAATATCTCCTTTATTTTCATTCCACTGTCCTCACTTATTACTCTAAACTGCCCTTCCCATTGTTCTTTTCCATAGTTGATTTTGTTCTTTTCTGCTTTTCTTCACCTTTGCAAATAGTGAAAGCTGAGAGGTAGAAATTTGGAAATGTGGTCTAAGTTGGAGAAATTTTTTCTAACCTCAAGCCTAATTCCACTTGCTACAATGATTATTTAGACCTCTCTGGATTGCAACCTAATCATTTATATGAGTGGGAGCCACAAGCAGGATCAGTATTTAAAAACCTACAAGGTTTTACTGCAGGCCAGGTACTAAGTAGGACAAACCGACCTCTAATTAGCCCTTCTTTTCCAGTTCTCCCAAAACAGAAATTGAATTTATTTACTTGGGCATTACAAAGAGTTGTTTTTATTTTAGCACTGGTTCTTCCTTGGTCTACAAATTTGGAAATTCAGCGTAGTACAAAAGTGCCATCTACTGTTCACCTTACTATATAGCACTTGGAGTGAACATACTTTGAGCCTGTTTACAGGCAGGGGAACTCCCTTATTGATACACTTCCTCCAAAGTATAGGAGAGCACATGGAAAAGTACAAGATGGGTTTGAATCAATAATGCATTACATTTTTGAAAACTGCATGATTCATTTAAGTCAACATTCAGTCTCCAAGTCCTATCAACTACATCCTCAACATACATATATATATATATATATATATATATATATATATATATATATATATATATATATATATACACGATGGGCTGCCTAGACTGGCCTTGAACTCCTGAGCTCAAGTGATCCTCCTGCAGCAGCCTCCCAGGTAGCTGGGATTACAGGCATGCTCCTCACCATATATTTTATCTTCCTATCTTTCTGTCCAATGGCTCCTGTCACTCCACAGACCCTGCCTTCTGCCTTCTAGAATATTTCAGTAACAGCAACTTGCTTTCTAACTTCACAATTTCTCCCCTCCACCTGTCCACCCTGCATTTACCAACAAATTACATAAGATTCACCAGGGTAGCTTGCTAAAAGTAAAGATTTTTAGTCCTCACCCCAGAGGTTTTCATTTAGAAGGTCTAGTGTGAATACTAGAAATCTATTTTCAAACAAGCTTTCTAGGTGATTATAATATGCATCAACATTTGGGAACCACTGGCATATCGTGCCATAGATCTTCTTTAAAATGCATTTTTAGTTCACTTTTAAATGCCTCAAACCAAGTCCTATTTTATATCTAACCACTCATCTACCCTGGGCCAGTCCTTAAGCCATTGCAGTTAACTACGCCCTTTGGAGCCTTTGCTGGAGCTGTTTTTGTACTCGTGAATGCCTGTGCTACTGTCTTGCTCCAACTTATACACAAAGAAATGTATCTCAGGGAAGATATGTTTATGTAAAATCCTCTTTCTCTGAACCTATTCCTCCTTATAAAAATACAACTTACTATTTTTCCTTTGGGTCCTGATGGTATGCAACTTAGAGTTCTACTTAGCACTATTTTATGTTGCTGCATTTACATCCACATTATGTTTCTGTGTCTACCAGCACTTACCATAGTGAAAGGTCAGTAAAGATAAGAACTGCGTTCTACTCATTTTAGTATCACTCTATAGGCAGCACAATCTGTGACACATAGTAGAGGCACAATAAATATTTTCTGCATTGATTGAAAGCTGACATTGTGGCTGGTCAGCTCTATATTTACTGAAAAAGTCTACAAAATAAATAGAAAACATGATCATTGTCCTCCAATAGTTTAAAGTATTTTGTAATTTTATCAATACACACTACTTGTACATTATGGGGTACATGTGAAATTTTGTTGCATGCATAGAATGTATAATGATCATGTCAGGACATTTAGGGTATCCATCACCCAAAGATTTATCATTTCTATATGTCAGGTACATTTCAAATTGTCTTTTCTAGCCATTTTGGTACAGTGCATTATTGTCATCTATAGTCCCCTGATTCTGCTATCAAATATTAGAACTTATTTCTTCTATGTAACTGTATGATTGTACCTGTAAACCAACCTCTCTTCATTTCCCTCCTCCCACCCACACATCCTTCCCATTCTCTGGGAGAAAGAGAATCTACCATTCCCCTCTCTATCTTCATGTGATCAACTTTTTTAGCTCTCATGTATGAATGAGAACATGTAATGTTTATCTTCCTGTGCCTGGCTTATTTCACTTAACATAGTGTTCTCCAGTTTTATTCATGTTCCTGCAAATTACGTGATTTCATTCTTTTTCATGGTTGAATAGTATTCCATTATATATGTGTATATATATATATATCACATTTTCTGTATCCATTCATCCCTTGATGGGGATGCTTAGGTCAAACAGCTTAGAATCTAATTAGGGAAATAAGACTCACCACATGAAACAATCAATGAAAGTTATGTGAAGCAGTAGGTCAATCATAACCATGGGAATGTTATAAAATATATAATAACCATATTATTGTATTTCAATAGTGTCAAATGTACTTAAGACATTTTGGAAATGTTTTTGTATCAGGAAAGACTTACAGGGGAAGAAGGACTTCAATTGTGATTTTTTAAAGTGGTAGAATTAGTGGATTAATGGTTGCCAGAGACTGGGGGAGGAAAGAATGGGGAGGGATTACTAATGAAAAAATGGAAACTTTTTAGGGTGATGAAAATGTTCTGGAATTAGTGGGGTAAGTTTACAACTTGAAAGTACTAAAGACTACTGATTTTTACATTTAAAGCCACTAGATCAATGGTTCTCAAACTTTAGCGGGCATCAGAATCATCCAAAGGACTTGTTATAATGCAGATTCTACTCCAGAGCTTCTGTTTCAGTCTGTCTGGAATGGGGTGCAATAATTTACATTTATAGTAAATACAGGTTCCTAGGTGTGATGCTTATGCTGCCAATGAACCATCCTGTAACAATCAGCAGAGTGAACAAAAAGGTAGTAAGGAGAAACACAGAAAGTAGAATGGGCTGGGCGCGTTGGCTCACGCAGTGGCTCCCAGCACTTTGGGAGGCTGAGGTGGGCGAATCACCTGAGGTCAGGAGTTCGAGACCAGCCTGGCCAACATGACGAAACCCCATCTCTACTAAAAATACAAATATTAGCTGGGCGCAGTAGTGGGCACCTGTAATCCCAGCTATTCGGGAGGCTGAGGCAGGAGAATCGCTTGATCCCGGGAAGCAGAGGTTGCAGTGAGCGGAGATCATGCCATTGCACTCCAGCCTGGGTGACAGAGCGAGACTCCATCTCAAAAAAAAAAAAAAAAAAAAAAAAGGGAAAGTAGAATGGTGTTTGCCATTTGCCAGGGGCTGCGGGGAGAGAAGATGGGGAATTATTGTTCAATGGGTGTGTGGAGTTTCAGTTTGTGAAACTGAAAAAGTTCTGGAGGTGGACGGTGGTGATGGTTACAAAACAATGTGAATATATGTCATATCATTGAACTACACACACTTATAAATGGTTAAATGGTAAATGTTATGTGTATGTTATTTCAGTGAAGATAATAGGGGTAAAGTGTTGAAAGAATGCACATTAGTAAAGGCATCACAGTCATGGGATGACCTTCAGTACAGTGGAAGCCTGGTTCCTTACAGGACCGTACTAGTACGTGGCTCAGGGGTTGGGGATCCCTGTCCAAGACTACTCTATTTGCTGTGGCTCTGCCTTCCAGTCATTTTCTATCCCATTATTGTGTTTTACTTTCTTCATAGCCCTTGCTAGTTCCTCTGCCATGAATGCTCTTCCCCCAAATGGAAGGCACTGCAAAAATTGATAGATTCTGGCATTATTGGAGTAGCAGCAGTAGAAACATAAAGAGATATTTGTTTGGGTATGGCGTAATTAAAATGAGCAGGGGAAGGGGGGCAGGAAAAAAAAAAAAACTTAGATGCTGTCCTTGGTCCTGAACCAACAGTACCTGGTGAATGGCTATCTTACATATTCTAAGAATCTGGTAACTTATGTTCTAGGGCTTAGACTTTCATTTTTCCCTTTTTACCAAAAAAAAAAAAAAAAAAATGCCGTAGCTTTTAGTGTCTCCAAAAAATGTCAAATCATGGTAATAATTTACAATTTACCTAGCCAATTCCTTTTATTTTGACAGTTGTAATAGGTTTCTACTTACTTTTCCCACTAGAAAGAAAAGAGGGTACATTCCCCCATTCCCTCTCCATCTCAATCCTAAGATTATGCATTTGAAGGTCAGTTTATGTGAAGCATCACTCAGACCTTCCAAGTGACTATGATGAGAGAGATGAGGGCAAGATGGAATTGATGATGGCTAGCAGGTATTGGCTAAGATGTTACTCCTCAAAGAGGCTTCCTAGAGTCCCCAACCTTTTAGCACCAGGGATCAGTTTCATGGAAGACGATTTTTCCATAGACAGGGGAATGGAGGTGAGGGATGGTTTCAGGATAAAACTGTTCCAGCTCCGATCATCAGGCATTAGATTCTCATAAGGAGCACACAACCTAGATCCCTGCATGTGCATTTCACAATAGGGTTCCTGCTTCTGTGAGAATCTAACACCTCTGCTGATCTGACAGGAGGCAGAGCTCAGGCCGTAATGCTGGCTTCCTCACCTGCTGCTCACCTCCTGCTATCCAGCCTCGTTCCTAACAGGCCACAGACCAGTACCGGGTACATGGCCGAGGGGTTGGGGATCCCTGTCCTAGACCACTCTATTTGCTGTGGCTCTGCCTTCCAGTCATTTTCTATCCCATTACTGTGTTATACTTTTTTTCACAGCCCTTGCTAGTTCCTCTGCCATAAATACTCTTTTCCCAAATCTTTTCAAGACTCACTTCTTTCACTTCACTTAGTTCTTACCACATTTTCAAAATAAGCCCTTCCTTTCGTTCTCTATATCATTAAACTTTCATTTTTCTTCAAACACATATTCCTCCCAGCTAAAAAAGGGCAAAATATTTGATAGACATTTCACCAAAAAGGTATATAAATAGCCAATAAGCACATGAAAAGATGCCCAACATCATTAGGCAATAGGGGAAATATAAATCAACATCACAAAACCTACTTCACACTCCCTGTAATAGCTATAATCAAATAGCCAGATAATAGCAAGTGTTGGTGAGGATGTAAAGGAATGGAAACTCTCATAAGTTCCTGGTGGGAATGTAAAATTGTACAACTGCTTTATATCTAGGAATGGAATTGCTGAGCCCTATGGTAATTCTTTTGACTTCATGAATTTGGGAGTTCCTTTAAAAGTTAAATATAGGATTACCCTATCAGTCAACAATTCCACTCCTAGGTAGGTACCCGCGATAATTGAATACATATGTCCACATAAAAATGCAGACACAAATGTTCATAGCAGCATTACTCACAATAGCCAAAAGGGGAAACAATCCAAATGTCTATCAACTGATTAATGGGTAGATAAAATGTGCTGCATCCATACACATTTATATGCCTGGCAAATAAAAGGAATGAAGTACTGATTCATGCTACAGTGTGGATGAAACTTGAAAACACTGTGCTAAGTAAAGAAGTCAGACACAATGTATGATTCCATCCATATAAAATGTTCAGAATAGCCAAATACATAGCAACAGAATATGGATTGTTTGCCAGGGACCGGCTTCTTGTTGGGGTGATGAAATATTCTGGAATTAGATAGTGGTGACAGTTCTGCAACTTGATAAATGTACTAATAAACCACTGATTTTTATACTTAAAAAGATATTTTTTCTTTAAAAAAGCAAGCATGAACAACCACTTATCTCTCCCTGAAATATACATTCTCTATGAGTAATCCCCATGAGAACGAGGGCAAAACCTGCAGAGGGAGTATGTCAGAACCACCTGTGGGACCATCACCAGGATATAAACTCCGTGAGGGCGGAGACATTCTCTTGGTAATCCACCATATGTCAGAACAATGACTGGCACATAGTAGGCACCCAATAAAATGTTGTGACTTAATGAGGGACTAAAAGAGGAAGAGATAATATCTGTGTGAAACAATTAGAGAATTTTTTAAAATCTTAAAAGTCTTCACTGTGTATTACAATAGAGTTGTGATTTTAGTAGAAAGAAACCAGATTCTTTTAAAGATTGGTTTTCTATCTAAAAAGAAAATTCCAAATCTCAACAATTTCTAACATAATATATGAATATATTTTAAACTTGGCCACCCTAGGGTTTCTTCTCAGTTATAAAAATTACTGTAGTTTACTCCATTTAGTGATTTTTTTTGGGGGGGGGGGGACAGCCTTGCTCTGTCACCAAGCTGGAGTGCAGTGGTGTGATTTCGGCTCACTGCAGCCTCCACTTCCCTGGTTCAAGCTATTCTCTGCCTCAGCCTCCCAAGTAGCTGGGGCTACAGGTGCACACCACCACACCCAGCCAGTTTTTGTATTTTTTAGTAGAGACGGGGTTTCACTATGTTCACCAGGATGGTCTCGATCTCTTGACCTCGTGATCCACCCGCCTCAGCCTCCCAAAGTGTTGGAATTTCAGGCATGAGCCACCGTGCCCGTCCCTCCATTTAGTGATCTTGTACAGAGCCATTTTCATTGTATTTATATTATTGAAAAAACAGCTTTTATTCTATAACCTTGTAACCTTGCTCACTAATTGATGGCCCACTGACTGAAACAAGTCCACTGATATGTTTTGTTTGGTCATTAATGTGTTCAAACATTCTTTAAAATTTAAACTCCTATAGGTGAGCCAAATATTCAGTTTGACTCAGTACACTTCCTTCTGTTATTTTTGTACACGGTCTGATTCACAGGCCTAAATGATCTCTCTGGCCCTTTGTATCAGTCACGAAGGTCTAAGTTATGCTGCTGAAACAACCCCGAAATCTCAGTGGCTTAAAACAAGGAAGTCTTCATGTCTAAAACACCAAAAGCAACGGCAGCAAAAGCCAAAATTGACAAGTTGGATCGAATTAAACTAAAGAGCTTCTGCACAGCAAAAGAAACTACCATCAGAGTGAACAGGCAACCTACAGAATGGGAGAAAATTTTTGCAATCTACTCATCTGACAAAGGGCTAATATCCAGAACCTACAAAGAACTCAAACAAATTTACAAGAAAAAAACAAACAGCCCCATCAAAAAGTGGGCAAAGGATATGAACAGACATTTCTCAAAAGAAGAAATTCATACAGCCAACAGACACATGAAAAAATGCTCATCATCACTGGCCATCAGAGAAATGCAAATCAAAATCACAATGAGATACCATCTCACACCAGTTAGAATGGCAATCATTAAAAAGTCAGGAAACAACAGGTGCTGGAGAGGATGTGGAGAAATAGGAACAATTTTACACTGTTGGTGGGATTGTAAACTAGTTCAACCATTATGGAAAGCAGTATGGCGATTCCTCAAGGATCTAGAACTAGATGTACCATATGACCCAGCCATCCCATTACTGGGTATATACCCAAAGGATTATAAATCATGCTGCTATAAAGACACATGCACACGTATGTTTATTGCGGCACTATTCACAATAGCAAAGACTTGGAATCAACCCAAATATCCATCAATGACAGACTGGATTAAGAAAATGTGGCACATATACACCATGGAATACTATGCAGCCATCAAAAAGGATGAGTTTGTGTCCTTTGTAGGGACATGGATGCAGCTGGAAACCATCATTCTTAGCAAACTATCACAAGAACGGAAAACCAAACACCGCATGTTCTCACTCATAGGTGGGAACTGAACAATG
Source organism: Macaca fascicularis (assembly GCF_037993035.2). NCBI lineage: Eukaryota > Metazoa > Chordata > Mammalia > Primates > Cercopithecidae > Macaca > Macaca fascicularis. Next base: position 96,502,605 of record NC_088385.1, read on the forward strand.
AGATCACTTGGACTCAGGAAGGGGAACATCACACACCGGGGCCTATCATGGGGAGGGGGGAGGGGGGAGGGATTGCATTGGGAGTTATACCTGATGTAAATGACGAGTTGATGGGTGCTGACGAGTTGATGGGTGCAGCACAGCAACATGGCACAAGTATACATATGTAACAAACCTGCACGTTATGCACATGTACCCTAGAACTTAAAGTATAATAATAAAAAAAAAAGCCGGGCGCGGTGGCTCAAGCCTGTAATCCCAGCACTTTGGGAGGCCGAGACGGGCGGATCACGAGGTCAGGAGATCAAGACCATCCTGGCTAACACGGTGAAACCCCGTCTCTACTAAAAAATACAAAAAACTAGCCGGGCGAGGTGGCGGGCGCCTGTAGTCCCAGCTACACGGGAGGCTGAGGCAGGAGAATGGCGTGAACCCGGGAGGCGGAGCTTGCAGTGAGCCGAGATCCCGCCACTGCACTCCAGCCCGGGCGACAGAGCGAGACTCCGTCTCACAAAAAAAAAAAAAAAAAAAAAAAAAAAAAAAAAAATAATAAAAAAAAAAACCATGTAACTCAGTCCAATGTAAGTTGGCAAAACATTCCAACCATGCAGAACTTAGATAAGTTTCAGGCCAATTGTTGATGGCTAAATTCATTTTTTCTTTACAGAAAAGAGAAAAAGAGACTTGTGTATTAATAATGCAGAGTCTTTTATTGAAATGTGCTGTAAATAAATGCTCAAGGAATACTTATAAAAAAAAAAAAAACAAGGAAGTCTTCTATTTTCTGCTCACATTATGTTGCCATCAGAAGTCAACTAAGGGCTCAACTCTCAGGTCCTTGTTATCCTCACTTCAGGACATAGGCTGTCAGCGAAGCCACTATCAGAAACATTATTGGTGACTGGCAGCTGGAAAAGAGAGCAGATGATTCCCACGATGGCTTTCTAAGATTTCCTTGACCAAGGAAAGTCACATATCTGGTAGAGAAATACAATTCTCCTGCACGAAGAAAGTTGTGGAAAGTTACACAGTCTAACACTTGGAGGAATTTGGATTGAATATTGAATGCAGTTCATGCCTTTTAATAACTTGGCAATATCAAGACCTTTTCTACATGAAAATTAAGAAATGTGTGTCAGTTTTTCAGGCATTTTTATCCCTCAACACACGTGAAAGTTCATGCACTCAGAGCTTTGATTCTCAGTTGAGGCCACACACCCCTGGATGAAGCAAGTGATGGGTCATAATCTTTATTTTGTTTTGGGGATAGAGATTGAAGGCAGAAAACATAGGCTTGAGGTTTTTTTTAAATTTATTTTTATTTTTAAATTATTTTAGAAAGGGAGTCTTACTATGTTGACCAGACTGGAGTGCAGTGTCTATCCACAGGTGCTGTCATATCTCATTGTGGCCTTGAACTTCTGGGCTCAAGTGATCCCCCCACTTCAGCCTCTGGTGTAGCTCAGACTACAGAAACGAACCACCATGCCCGGCTTGAGATTTTACTCTATTTTTAAATAAAGGCCCCACAGGTGATTCTGGCATACTGCTCCAAGATGTGTCCTCATTCTCACAAGGATTACTGATTTAGAGGCTCACAGCTTTCTGAGAATGCACAGATTCAGATACATAACTAAAGATCAGAATGAAAACATTACAACCCAGACATCAATGATCAGTAAAGGATTCAGCTATGCTGTTTGTGAAAAAGTTAAGTACTAGCACGTTTTCAAGTTAAGATGAATAAGTAATTGGGAAAAGAGAGGAGACTGGAAATTTCCATTAATTTCCATAAAATAAGTGGCATTCATTTTAGAATTTAGCACTACAGAAGTAATGTAGATATTATTACCATCTTCTGCCCGACAGATCGTGTTTATTGCAAGTTAGAGCTATATCCCTCCATCTCCTGACCTTCCTAAGGGTTAGGTAAACACTCTTATCAAAAGAGGGAGAAGGGACACAGGTCAGAGGGCGGCATTGTGGTGTCTTTGCTTCTCCAGCCTCACAGACCTAGTCTGAGTCTCATGGAGAGAAAGGACTCAGGAAGCAGCAGAAGCAGCTGGATTTTAAATTGAGCCTGGTGAGACAGTTGGGCACAGGCTGCTATGCTTGTGTAACCTGGAGGCAAAGTAGGAAACAGACTGGCAGAGGATTCATCCTTCTTCTAGGTCTGCATAGACCAGAGCATGGTGTGGACACAGTGAAGACTGCAAAGACTTTACCTTACTGGATTGTGGTGAACTACCCAATTCAACAGAGTAATTTAAACTAATGATTCTCAACCAGGGACAAGTTTCCCACATGGGACATTTGGCAATGTCTAGAGACACTTATGGTTATCACAAATAAGAGTGTAGGTGCTACTGGCATCTGGTGGATAGAGATCAGAGATGCTGCTAAACATCCTACAATGCACAGAACAGCCTCCACAACAAAGAATCAAGCCCAAATGTTAAGAATACTGATACGAGAAACGCATATTTAAAGGAAAGCACTTAGTATAGTGCCTGGCATTTGTTAAATGCTTAATAAATGTTGATTCACCATGAGTTGATCTCCTGGTGTCCATAAGGTTTTAAATAATTGTCAGTACCCTAAAATGAATCATATATAGTATACCGAGATTTCTTCATTACAAGATGTACTTTTTAAAAATCACTTTTTAAATTTCTTGAATTGGTGTGAGATGTAGTAATTGATATATTTTCCCCTAAGAAGCTGTTATCAAATCATGGTGCATATCAGTTGATGGCATCTTAAAGCCCTGAAAAAGGGCCAGGAGCTGTGGCTCATATCTGGAATCCCAGCACTTTGGGAAGCTGAGGCAGGCCTCACTTGAGGCCAGGAATTCAAGACCAGGCTGGCCAACACGGCAAAACCCCATCTCTACTAAAAATACAAAAAATTAATCAGGCGTGGTAGCATGCACCTGTAGTCCCAGCTACTCAGGAGGCTGAGGCATGAGAATCAATTGAACCCAGAAGGTGGAGGTTGCAGTGAGCTGAGATGGTGAGTTGGTGCTGCACTCCAGCTTAGGTGACAGAGTGAGATTCTGTCTTAAAAAAAAAAAAAAAAAAAAGCCTCCGGAAAAAGCTAAGCTTCTAGGTTTCTATTACCTGTATTAGAACAGGTGTTTTTGAAATACTACCTGGGAATGTGATACAGTAACCTATTCGTGTATAAGCTGACTTATATTCAGAACAAAAGAAAATAAAAAACATTAACTTTGGTAGAAATCCTAGACAGCAAGCATTTCTCCTTTCTTTTAGAGATGACAACCAAAGGTCCATGAAGGCTTATTTACTGGCTCAACTCTATGCAACTAGTCAGCAACAAAGCCACACCTACAAGTCAAGGGTCCAGAATTCCAGCTCAGGTCTGCTCCTCAGATAACTGCAAATGTGTACTCTTTATTCAAGTTGTGCTCAGCAAGAGGTTGTTACTCTTTATTCATCTATGTGACTAGTGATATTTTCTATGGAATATGATTTTGGTCCTCAGGCTATGTTTATATAATCATTCCATCAATGTTATTGAACATCTTACTATGGGCCAGGTAGTATGTTAGGTGTTGTGCTTATAAAGATAAATAAAAATGGCTACAAGGGTGAAAAGCTCACTTACCTTCTAGGCCCAAGTGGATAACAAAACTGATTGAGTTGGGGTTGCCAGATATAATATAGGGTGCCCTAACTGAATTGCATGAATTGCATCGGACCTACTTATACTAAAAAATAAAAATAAAATCGTTGTTTATCTGATCTTCACATTTAAACAGGCTTCTTGCATTCATATTTGCTAAATGCGGCAACCCTAACTAGCTGGGAACTGGGGAGAGCTGGAAAGTACATGCTTTATCTAAAGGGAGCAGCTGCTACCTCCCCTCCCGACCCCCTCTCAGGAATCATTGCCACAAGGCATGCAACCCCAGTGAACTCATTGAAATTATCATGATATACTGGAAATCCAGGACTCTAGTTAAAATCTCCCTAATTTTAAAAGTTGTAAACTGATTTGAAAAAATTTTAAAGACTATGTGGGCCAAAGGAAAAAAAAGAAAATAATGTCTGTGGATTTTGATGGTGTTTAAGCCACTTCCAAAATAAGACTTCTCTTTCTTACCTGAATGTGGAACCAGTTGAGCCATACAGGTTTCAGACAGATTAAGGTCAAAATGTCAACTTCAGTACTGATGATGTAACCATAAAGGATTTGGCTTAAGTGTACAACCAAATAGCCTTGCTAGAAAGCTCCCGAATTGAACTAACCGTCCTCCCCACAAATCCAGCCCTTCACCACAGCAAGGTAGAGCTAACCCTCCAGTCAAGAGAGCAAACTAGAATATTCCCCTCCTTGCAGATAACACAAGTATGAAGAGAAAGGAGAGCAGCAAAGGCTGTGCCTGGTCCCTTCCAGACTTTCCAGATAACTCTGCCCCACAGGAGGACAGGGAAAGCCAAAAGAGAGAAGCCAGGATTGTTAGTCCTGGAAAATGCCTCCATATAGAAACATGAGCCAGAGAATAAATCACTCACCTCTCCAACCAGTTGGATTTGGTCCATGAGTTCCTAGTTTTGTTCACCTGACTCAGTCCCTGACTTTTAAAGTCAAGTGCATCAATATGCTGCCAGTACTTTGATGAACATCTATACAGCAGTGAATTCCACCTGGGGTAAAGTATTCATGTAGGTTAGGATGCTACAGAGGGACTCTGTCTGTTTTCTTTTTTTTTTTTTTTTTTTTGCTAAGGCCTCCACATATTAGGTGGTCTGTACTCTTTCTTCTATGGGAAGGGCTAGGATACCTAAACGGGAGTTTCAAGGAGGGGGCAACAAACCAGTTTTGTGGCTCTCAGCAAACATCCATCTCAAAGGTGAGTTTGGAAATAATGGAGACTATGTCAGTGTGTTTGTGTCTCAGGCCTACTTCCCACGCCTATGGGGGAAGGGTGGGACTTATCTCTCTCTTCCCTCAAGCCTGCTAAGAGGAGATTAGACTATATTCGAGATAAGTACCTCAAGCACAGTGACAGCCATGCAGCTCATGCCTGTGAAATCAAAAGGCAAGAGGCTGCAGCTGGCTGGCTGCTCTGAGGGCAGAGAGAAAAGACCAGACTGCTCTTGGAACAGACTGTTCTCCCACTGATGGTGGGGACAAAGATGCATGAGTGTATCTCCAGGACTGGATGTGAGCTGCATGGCAGAAAAAGAGCGCAGGTCTGCAGCCTGGGAAAACCCAAAAGGATGCCACAAACCCAATCGGAAGATGGGTCGTCGGGGCCCCAGGAGCTGAGAAAGGAATAAAAATGACAGAGAGAGAACACAGCTGCCCAATGAGGTCCTCAGAGAACCCACAGAAGTGCCCATGAGAACAGTTGTCTCTGGGACTCAAACCCATGGAGAGGTGCTTTTAAACATGCAAAGAGAAGGAACCATCATCATATTACATTGTAGTGTCTGCATAAATAAGACCCTAACTCACCTCATATCTCTCCTCCTTCCTCTGCTTTAATCCAGGAGGAGCCAGAGACCTCTTAGGAAGTGGAGAAGAAGGGAAAGTAAGGAAAAAGCCACTATTCCCCATGTTAGATGAGGAAATAGGAACATTCTCCTCCTCTACCCAACACCCACTGTAGCTTTTAGTGGCTAGAGTCAGGAAACAAGAGAAGCTTTCGTGTTTAATGAATTTCAGAGGTTTGACTATGACATAGAAATGGATATTTTAATTACTGAAAACTATTTTGTAATTAGAGGTGACTGGAAGACATTTTATTCTCAGCAGAAGAATAGATAAGGATAGGACCTTCCCTCCCCTTTGGGCCCCACCAAGGTTTTATCCAGAGGAAGAGGAAGAAGTAACCCTTTATATGAGTTTGAATAGGCAGAAGAAGAAAAGGATGAAGTTGTCTTCTAATTGCACTCTATGAACGTTACTTTTTTGTTAACATAAATGTTGCATATATTTTTAGCTGGTGTAACAAAAAAACCATCTCAAGCTGGCTTGCATAACAGCTTTGGACACATCTGATCAAGGCCCTGGTTCTGTTTGCTAGTGATCCTCCTGACTCTGCCCTCTCTCCATGCTAGTTTCTTCCTCAGATTGACATTCCTTTTGGTCACCAGATGCCTACAATCAGCAGGTGCAACTCTCTGCTCCCTGTTCACTTCTGAAGTGGGGAGCATGGATACCAACCACAGAACAAAGCCCTACAGTCTCCCACTGAGTAGAACACCCGTGAAGAAGTGTTGGCCATTTCCCTGTGGCCAGGGAAATATCATGTACTGGTTGGATTAGGCCTGTATTAATCCAGTCAATGGAACATAGTTAAACTATCCCAAACCCTCCATAGACACTAGAGAAAAGGTGAATCCAACCAAATGTAAGACTGCTACTCAATAGGACAGAAATGGCATGGATGTCAGTGAGATGGGGAAAAAATGTGTGCTAAAGGAGATCAGGAAGGACCGAATAGAAGACAGGGCCTTTGAATTGAAGCCTTTAATGAGGAAAGGGGATTGAGATTTTATGAGGGCCAGGGTGGAGAGCGGGTTGTGAAGAGGATAGGGAAAATGTAAGGACACCGCGGATATAAGAATTAGTGGGAGAATCATGGGCCACAAAGCAGCAGGATTAAATTACAGAGACTGTAAGTAGTGTTTATTGGAGCACAGGGTACTGGGGAGGTGGAGGAAAGATGAGACTGTTAAGGAATTTAGACACAGCATGTAGTAGCTGGCAGGAAACAGATGACATTCTCAAACAAGGCAGTTGAGGAGAGCTAATAAAGGCACCACTTACCAAGGTGTAGTTAGGATTAAGAGAAAGCAAACTGGGATGGTGCTGTGCTATGGGCTAGCAACAGCAGGAAGTCATTTCTGTCCCTAGGTCTGAAGAGGGAACCACGGGAGCCAACACCAAGGAACCAGAGATCTTAGAGTCTCCAAGTCTGCAGGAGCCGTGGCCTTTGGTAGAGGGATCGTGCCTACTCTTAGCAGCCTGGCTGGGAGGGGCCTGGGGAAATAATACCCCAACTTCTCTCTTCCTCAATATCGATGAGTTCCACTGGTTAAAATCAAACTGGAAGTTGGAGAGAAAGAGAGTCTATCTATACAAGTCAGCACCCTGGAGCCCAGAAGAGAGTAAAAAGGGGATAAAAAGCGGATTCGGAGGGACAAACAGAAAACACCCAACACAGAAGGAGGAACAAACATTTGGAGGAACAAACAGAAAATATCAGAAAACATTTTAATCCTGGGTCCTGGGGCGTCATGGAAGGTTTTGAAGTTAGGAGCACCGCCATCCTCTAGGGGGAGCTCAAGGATTTCTCGCCACTCACCCCCAAGGAGATGCATCAGAAGATCAGGGCGAAACAGACTTCAAGGAAAGAGCCCTCGGCTAGAAGAAGCAGCCTGGAGGAGTAAAGGGATTGCTCCTGGAATTGGAAATCTACCCTTTGCACTTCGATTTACTGCACTTGGATTGATTTGCAAGAATAACCATTAAAATAATCAAAGCTAAAAGTAAGTATGTACTGTGTGCCAAGTTCTTGACTCATTTAGCACAACTCTTTGGAGGTAAGCACCATTGAAATTCTCACCTTCTAGATTAAGAGGCTGATAGAACCTGGATTTGAGCCCATTTTCAATGGACCACTCTCTGCTCTGTTTTATTCTCATGCTGCTGGTGTAGTCAACTGAGTCAAAGGTTGCCTTTGCTTAGAAGGTCTAACAAAACCAGAGCAGGGTCCATGGAAAAGGAAACATGAAAAGGGAGATATTTCCTGGTAAGATTTGTGTTCATTTAACAATTTTAAGCACATATTTAATAACCTGGCACTCACTACCTGGCAAGCACTGAGCCAGGTGCAGGATATCCGAGGGAACTAGGAGAGAGGCACTAAGTGCCGTACTAAGAGCCTGAATGAGTGCATTTGCGTCCTGGGTCTGCTACATGTGTGACCCAGGAAAAGTCACTTAAATCATTTAACTGTCTGTTTCCTCATCTTTAACATATAAATCATTTAAAAATACACAGCACTTGGAATAATAAACGGGCAGATTGTTAATGTTAAAGGTGTGAGCTGCTGTTCTTACAACACAATGTCAGCCCCTGAAGCTCTTACAGTAGATGGAAAGATGGAGATGAGTAGGATCTAATTATTGGCCAAGTGCAAAGGAGCTAAAAATGCCACCCACCCTGCTACTTACTTCAGCAAGACCCAAGAAAACAAGGGCAAAAGGAGCTCTAGAGGCTCTTCTTGGTCTAGCCCTGCTTTTGAGTTTGGGGCCAAAGTTCTGATTCTGGAGTGTTAGCAAGTTTCTTGTCTGTCATTCCAGCTCTGATCAGTTAATACCGGTTGCCTGAACCATGTATTAAGAGAGATCTCAGACTGCATATAGAGAAAGGATGCCTTGAGAGATAAGTGATGTCTGCCATTGATTGAGGGTGGAGAGGAGGAGCCAAGTGGTTCTAGAACAGTGTCCTTTTGCCTAGAAGGTCCCTACAGCAGGAGCGGCCGGGCAAGACTCAGAAGTCCTGATTATAATCACAGATTAAGGTGACCAACTATCCCAGTTTGCCTAGGACTGTTGCAGTTTTAGAACAGAAATTCCTGCAACCCAGAAAACCTCTCAATCTTGGGCACATCCCAATCATCTTTGCAGGCTTTCTCTATCTGACAATACAAAAAAAAAAAAAAGAAAGAAAGAAAAAGAGAGAAAGAAAAGGAAAGAAAAAAAACACTATGAGCTCTGACTAGAAAAGATTACTCTTTTTGTCTTGGCCAATTTCAGCCTGTGAAAATGCATCTTATTCTGGCCTGTATGTGCCAGCCATATGCCCTCAAATATTCCCCCACTTCACAATAGCTGACCTCCATACCTCTCTCCTTTCTCAGCTATTTTTCCTGCTGTATCCACTGAAGACTTAGTAGGAAACAGATGGCACCATCAAAGGGTTTAGCTGAGAGAATTTCATGCAGGGATTATTTACAGAGGCGTGGGCAGGGTTAATGGAACCAACAAGAGCTGGGGAGACAGTCAAGGATTAGCTCTTACCACAGGAGGTCTGCAGGGACAAAGGGAGGGGATGCTGTTACCAGCCTGGTAAGAGCTGAAACTGTGCAGGAGAGGTCACTGGGCCTGGGAGCTGGAGCTTCTGTCTCAACTGTGGTGAGGCAGGGAGGAAAGAGGAGGGCATAAAAATCCCTGGCCTGGCTCTCCTCCTGCCCTCTGGCCTCTTGCCAGTGGTTTCTTGCCAGAGGGCAAGGAAAAGCAAATGAAACAACAGGTCTAGTAGAGGTCAGCCTCCCAGGCCACAGAGCATGACAGGAAAGGGCAGAGAAGAGATCTAAGAATAACCATCCCAGGCCACCCTATTGTCACTCAGTTTCCATTCTAGCCCTTTACTTAGCCAAAGAAACTCAGGTCCTCAACACAGAGAAAACATACTCTCATCAGCTACTGTATCGCTGAGTAATGATGTATTTCAGTCATATTACTGCCTGGAACCTAAACTGTAACTTTAGTCGCCACCAAGATGCAAGGCAGCAAGGAAAGGTAAAAAATAAATAAATAAAACTATCATACTACAGCTCCACATCTAAGCAGTTCGAATCCAATAATCCTGACTTCCTCCTCCCAGCACTCATTCCATAATTCTTTACCCTCACCTAGCATCTTGACAGTTAAGGTGTCTTACCTGATGGGGTGAGCCAAACCTTCCTTGCCACAGGATCCAGGTGGTTCCATCTTTGTTGAGTTACTGCCGTTTCTCATTGACCGTTACTACTGGACATGGGAGTGCAATGAATCCCATGGGCTTCAGATACAGTGTTGTTCCCATGTGATAGCAAAAATCCCAATTTCTCCTTGATAATCAAAATTAATCATACCGGTCCATACAAACACCCAATCCTCTGCCTTTGATCAGTGTCATGAACAACCTGAAATGTCGAAGGGGCATTCTCAGTGTTTCCTAGTAGAAATATGTCTCCCCCTTGGGCACAAGAACCTCACACCCATTACATGCCATGTTTTAGGGACAAGAAGACAATATTATTGAAGTGGGTTATTACTCATCCTGAGTTCCCAGAGCCATGTATTCAACACCCTGCATCAACCACTGATCTGACCACTTACAAGACAGCACCCCAACTTCACGAGATGTTGTCTCCCAGCAGTCTCCATAAATGCACCTTTAACAGGACATTTCATCATTCCATCAATCTAGCTGCTTCCAGGTAGGAACAATGAATTCTATGATGTGAGCCTAATACCACAGCTGTTTCACTGTAAATGAGTTCCTTGATCAGTGATAATGCTGTGTGACACATGGGGATGAATAAGGCAGCTTATCAACCACATATGGTAGTGCGGGCAGAAGCATCATGCACAGGAAAGGGAAATTACTCTCCAGTATATGTAATTATTCCCATGAAGACAAATTCCTGCCCCTTCCATAATGAAGTGGTCCAATAGTATCAGCCCGGATGGCTGATACTTCCAAGAAATAGTGCCAAATAAGGGTTCGGTGTTGCCTTCTGTTTTAGAAATCTGGGCACTCAGCAGTGACAGTGGCAGATCAGCTGTGATGAGAGGAAGTCCACGTTTGTTTGTTTCATTGCCTCTGTTCCTATTCCCATGTCCACTTTGTACATGAGACATTTACCCAAGCACAAACATGGCCAGTGTCTTAGTATGCTCAACTGCTTTAACAAAACACCATAAACTGGCTTGTTTATAAACAGCAGAAATTTATTTCTCACAATTCTAGAGGCTGGGAAGTTCAAGATCAAGGTTCTAGCAGACTCTGTGTCTGGCAGGAGCCTGTTTCCTGGTTCATAGAGGGCCACCGTCTGTGTCTTCATATGGTGGAAAGGGCTATGCAGCTCTCTGGGATTTATTTTATAAGGGCACTAATCTCATTCTTAAGGGCACTGCCCTGGGGACCTAACCTCTCAGTGGCCTCACTTCCTAATACCATTCACATTGGTGATTAAGTTTCCACATATGAGTTTTGAAGGGACACAAATATTTAGACCATAGCAGCCAGGAAGGAGGCTCACTACAACCAAGGGATAGGTCATCTAGGCCACCTCCTCATTTAGCTTTCTGTGAGGTAGATGTCCTCTGGGGGAACATTTATATGCTACTCAAATAGCCTCAAAGACTAACCATTTTTAGAGGTCCATCATAACTTCCCTTTAGGTGATCTTGGCACCAACCTTCCAGGTCCCTGATAATTTGACCAACCCATTAGCTCCTGCCTGTGTATTTGTGTATTTCAGGAAACCTCAGCTTATCCCTTCTTTCATGTCAGTGGCCAACCAGATGTACTTCCGGAAGTTCTGTCCATGGGGAGAGTTCCCCGTGGCTTGCAGAGCCATCCCAGACAGATAATTCTTAAACCAGACCAGGCCACTGTCACCCTTTTTTCTCATCAAATGGTCATAGGGAATACCCGGGGAGACCAGAGGTATGGTTTGAGGGAAAGGCGGGAAGCAGTAAGAAGTCTGACTCATCTGCTTATGCAGAGAAGAGAAGAGCTGAGAATAGATCTGAGGGTGTGAGGGGATAAAGAATAACAGCTCACCCACGTCTGTGCAGTTCTTTACCCTTAAGTTTAAGTGAAATGGTTCTTCATCAAGCTTCTTCTCACTTGGTTTAAGAAAATCCTTAGAGATATAACAGCATCAATATTACAAGCCAATAAGGCAACAAAGCAATAGCTTAGCCCTTGACATATATTTCTGACAAGTAATGTATTTCATGGTGTTTCCTAAATGTACATGAGGTAGAAGTAGATATATCCAATATCTATACTTAATTGATTTTGCCAGAAAGTCTATCTTGAAGTGTGAACTTCTGATAAATTCCTTCTGTTTGTGCCTTTTTAAAGACAAGTTCCATTTTTATGTTGTCTTTGTCAGTGACGGGAGAAATCAGATCAATTTTTTAAAGTCAGTTTTTTATATAAGCATTATTGAAACTATTGAAATCTGAGTATGGTGTTTTTAAAATAAACTGTGTTAAACTAATTTGTAATATCAGAAGTCAGGAAGGGAAGATGAAGGGGCATCTTGGGGCTGGTGATGTTGTGTTTCCTCCTCTGGGTATTGGTTATCTGAGTGAATTCTTTTTGTGAAATTACAACAAGCTGTACTTATGATAGTTGTACTTTTCTATACACGTATTCTTCTTCAATAAAAAGAAAATAAAATGAAAGGTGCTCCATATAACGATGACCTTTTGGCAAAAATTTCCATGAAATAGAAACTAGATGAAAAAAATTTACGAAATACTGCATAATTAGTGCATTCTTCTGGCTCAACAGCCCATCAAAAACACTTATTAAAGACCTAGAATTATTAAAGGCCTAAGAATGCAATGACTTGCATTAGATATAGCTGATAGGCCAGTGGGAAGGACAACATATCACAGAATAATCATTTCATTCACAAAACGGAAACACTGAATACTTACTATGTGTCAGACACTAGTCTCTATGCTTGAGATTCCATGAGTAAGCAAAGCATTCCATGTTCTTGTGGAACTGATGCCTAGTGAGGGGAGACAGGCAGCCAATTAATAATAAACAATGAGTAAATTACATGGTATGTTAGATGTGATAAGGGAAGCTTAAGAAAAAGAGCAGGATGAGGGAGCATTGTGGGGAAGCTTGCAGTTTTAAATAGGATGTTCAGAGTGGCATCACTAAGAAGGTGGTATTTATGCCAAGGTATAAAGGAGAAGATATTGGCCATATATGTAGCTGGGGAAGAGAATCCAGGCAGAGGGAACAGTGAGGCAGGAGAGAACCCAACAAGTTCAAGGCAAAAAGGCCAGTGTGATTCAAAGTGAGAAAAGAAAAAAGGAGTTGATGTGAAGCCGGGGAATCAATGTGGGGAAGGAGAATTCCAGGCTGCTGCAAGATTTCCATTTTTCACTTTCAATGAAATGGGACACCATTGCAGGAATTGGGCCAGAGAGTGGCATGAGCTGACAAATTTTGAAAGTATCTTGCAGCTGTTTTGAGAAGAGGCTGCAGAGGAGAAATAATCCAGGTGAAAAATGATGGTAGCTTGGACTAGACTGATAGCAGTGGACATGTAAATAATGGTCAGAGTTTGAGTATATTCTGAACATTGAGCCAACAGGATTTGTTAGAGGACTGGATATGAGATTTGAGGAAAGAGAAAAGTCACACTTGATTTTGAGGTTTTGATCCTGAACAAGGATGAAGCTGTCATTGACTCAGCTTCAGATCAGGGAGACTGTGGGCAGAGGAGGATTGGAGAGGAAGATTAGAAATTCAGTGTTGGGCACATTAGGTTTGAAATGTGTATCAGATAGTCTAATAGAGAGGACAAGTAGGGAGTTAAGTAAAAGAGTTTAGAGTTTAGGATAAATGTGTGAATACAAATGTAAATTTCACATCAATAGCCATAGAGATTATATTTATAAGACTAGATAACACAGAAGAGAGTATATAATAGAGACAAGAACCAAGGACTAAGGCCTGGAGCACTCCAAGAGAAGCACCCAATAATATAGAAAGAAAGAACAGCCAGTTCCATCCAGAGTATTTCAAGTCTGCAACAGGACTAGTTGACTTAACACCACTTGCCACTGTAATAATTACTTCCCAGGAAAATAAGTCCAAGGATATTTTCCAGTTTCTGTGCCAAGCCATGATAATGATTAATTGCACAGTATCTGGCACATGGTAAGAGCTTCCTAATTATTACAAATTGTTGAATGAATTATTTCAGGACTGTGGGAATAAGCCAAAATCTCTTGAGACTTGAGCCTTTATTAGAGAGACCTGATTTATGAAACACATTTAGGGTCTTTCCCCTTCTTGAGCCCTCCAGGAATATTGAGGACCAGATATATCAAGGTGATCCTACCTGAAACTGAACTGGAAGCCAGCTGGCTACTCCATGCAAATCATCTGTTTTTCCTTCCTAATCAATTCTATCTGAATTGTGTGTGTGTGTGTGTGTATGTGTGTCCTTGAACATCTATCCTTCTTCCTCAGAGCCTTTGGCCTTGCTGTTCTCTTAGTCTAGATCATCTCCCCTTTGAATAGCTTATTGTCTCTCTTTACTGAAGCTTCAGTTTAAATACACCTCTTCAGAGAAGCCTACGACCACTGTTGATCACTAGTAATCATTGTTTGGCCTCAGCCTACACTAGTCTCTTCCACTTATCTTTCTCTTTAAACCACTTATTACCACCTGCCATTGTATTATATTTATTTGGTTGGTTGGTTATCCTCTGATTCTCCCACTAAAAGGCAGTCTCTCTGAGACAGGGATTTATTTTGTTCTTCCATCCCCAATATATAGATATAGAACAAAGCCTTGCCACTAGCAGGAAACTTGGTAAAGGTTGGTTTATGAATGAATCCACTCTCTCAGGTCTGGTCCAGATACCACTTAGTTAAAAATCATGTGGATTTCCCACCATGTGGAAGGATTATTATTCAGCATAAGTAAAAGTAAAGAACACGTGATCCCAAACCCACAAAAGCCTGCAATCTGGTTGCTCTAGGTTAGGCTGTTAGGCTGATAGCAGTTTACTTCCCATAATTCTATTTCCTGCCAGGCTCCTGAGAGGAGAGACAGTGCTTTGGGTGAAGAACAACCATCATTTTAGCAGAGGTTCCATGGTGTTTTCCATGACAGTCATCTCTGGGCAAACAACATGAGCTTCTAAGTAAATTTAGTTTCTGATCTGGGATGAATAACTTGTATTTTTATCTTATAAATTGTACCCAGCAATCCTTTTCTCACCCCTAGCCCTTGAAGATTGGAGGAAATGGTGTTTCTGACTACACCAGTAACAGGATGGGAGCTTATTTTAAAGACACTTGTAGGAAAGGCTTTGGAGAAAAACTAGCTTATCGGGAGACTCCTAATTCAGGATCTTATATCCTTGATTAAACTCTGACTTTTACAATTTCCCAAAGTACACACACACACGCACACATGCACACACGCACACCAGAATTAATTGGTTCAGAATGAAACCAGCTAACACAGTGGCGCATTGTGTGGAGGTTGATCTCTATTGTGACCTAACTCCATGGACTACATGGAAATACAAGAACCAAAACTTGTATTTGTGTGACCAAAAGGTAAGGAAATTCAGAATACATAAGGCTATAAAAGGAAAAAAACAAAAAGAAGGTAAGCAATAAGTAAAGCTTTCAGAGTCTCACAGCTCAGTCCTCTGTTAGGAGGTAAAAGGTTTATTTCTGTCTCAAGCGTAGGCTAAGGCAAACCCAAGTCTTGCTCTTTGTGGTGGGCTTATGAGCAGGGTGAATGGAAAAAGGGAAATTCCTGGCAAGCTCTGGCTTGGAGATGGTACAAAAAAACCTCAGTAAGTATAGTGCATTTCCTTCTTTCCTGAATCCATTCTAACTTGCCCAGTAAAACTTTCTTTAGTCCTTTACTGATTCCAAGACTTATTTTAATTTTTGCCTTTCAATTCTTATTTCCTTTCCCACAGATGGTACTGGGTAAAACAGAAGCCTGTAAAAGTAAAGCTTAAAAGACATTCTTTCCTTTTTTTGGCTTTAAAATGTTTCACATGACTAGATGATAGTCCCACCTCATCCACCCGCACTTACATTTTTCCTCTTCCCAGCATTAATAGGTCTAAACATGCAGTTAGGCAGGAAATTTAGAATAAGAAACTTTATTATTTTCTTGCCTCTTGGAGTTTTCAAAAAATATTGAAGGGGTTCTGATTCCAGGTACAATGGAGTAAGTGTACTCACACCACCCTGTTCCTCCCACTGAATGCGGCTAAAAAACCTGGGCAGAATAAGTGGAGCATCTGAGGACTCTGAAAAGTAAAGAACAGCAGGCAGATTGGAGATGAAGACCAAAATGGTGAGTGTGTCATTTTTTTCCCCTCCAGTTTCCTTTGAAATGAACACAAGACTGCCTGAAACCCAACATAGATACTAAGACACAGAGAGAGCTCAGGAGGGATCCTCCAATTACAGCTCGTAGAGTGGGAAAGGAATGCCTAGCACTAGGAGATAAAAACAATTATTTTAAATTTTTTCCCTTTCCTCCAGTCTTTCATTTATGTTAGACCCTACTAATTACTGCAGCGGTAGCAATAACAGGAGCACACGGGAATCAAAACTGAGAAAGAGGAACATTCCTCTCCAGTTGGAGGAGCTGTGGCCCAGAGAGGGTAAGATGGACTCCTGTGGCTTTTTCTACCCCCGTGTTCCCTCATCACTTGATCTGAGATGCGGGGACAGTTTCAGAAAGTGCACAACAGAGTAAGGCCACCAGAAGTCCAGATTTCTGACCACAGAAAAAGGTGAGAGCCCCAGGACACCAGGGGGTATAAGGAGATCACAGAGAGAAAGGAGTTCAGGATTATAGCCCTTAAAATTGTTTATGAGCTCTTGGGCTCACCCTTGATTTGGAAAGGCACAGATCTGATGCTACCCAACATAGGCATAAAGAACTGAACCAAAAGACTGTCCACTGCCCAGATCTTTGGCTTGAGACTGGGAAGGCACATACATGAGACAGACTTGAAAAGGACTACAAAGGCTTTAGAAACCAGACTGGCATTGGAATCTTAACCCACAAATGGCTGGTCAGAACTTATGAGCTGAACCCGTTGTGTCAATTACCTGCTAAAACAAAAATATAGACATTCTTTGTAGGAGTTAAACAAGACTCCACATCTTATAACATATCATTCAAAACGTCTAGAATACAATCCACAAGTGTGCAGCGTGCAAAGAACCAGGAAGATCATGACTCACTTAGTCTGGCTGACAAAGACTTGCTAGCAGAGCTATTGTAAAAATGTTCCACCGAGTAAGGAAATAAACTCTTACATAGGTGGAATAACAGAATGCCTCAGCAAAGAAATAGAAGATTTAAAGAAGGTTTGAAATGTTAGAATTGAAAAATATAACTTAAATATAACTCACTGGATAGGCTCAATAGCAGAAAAAAATCAACAAAGAAAAAAGTGTACTTGGAGACAGATCAATAGAAATTGTTGTATTTGAATAACAGAGAGAGGCTGAGCGCAGTGGCTCACGCCTGTAATCCCAGCACTTTTGGAGGCTGAGGCAGGTGATTTTGAGATCAGGAGTACGAGACCAGCCTGGCCAACATGGTGAAACCCTGTCTCTACTAAAAATACAAAAATTAGCCAGGCATGGTGGCATGCGCCTGTAATCCTAGCTACTCGGGAGGCTGAGGCAGGAGAATTACTTGAACTCAGGAGGCAGAGGTTGCAGTGAGCCAAGATCACACCATTGCACTCCAGCTCTGGGAGACAGAGCAAGACTCCATCTTGTAAAAAACAAAAACAAAAACAAAACACCACTCTCACATAAAGAAAACCTAGGATAATTCACTGATAGCAGTCATATCTTAAAAGAACTGAAAGGGGTTCTTCAGACAGAAGTGAAATGATCCTAGAAGGAAATTGTGATGCAGAAGGAAGAGCAACAGACATGGCAAATATCTTGGAAAATAGGTTATTCTTCTTTTATGAATATTTTAATATACGCTTGATGGTTGAAAGCAAAAATTAAAACATTGTCTGCTAGAGTTTTCAATGTATATAAACATAATCAATAAGACAACTACAACACAAAGCAGGAAGGGAAAATAAATCTGCATGGTGGTAAGGTTTCTACAGTCCATGTAGTAAAATATGGATTCTAAGTAAATTTTGAAAAGTTAAGTAGATGCATTGAAATTATAAGACTCAACTAAAGCAGTGCTTAGAGGAGAATTTCAAATCAATCATCTAAATTTTCAATTCAAGAAATTAGGGAAAAGAAGATTAAAATAATCCCAAAGGAAAAAATAAATCAATAAATATAAGAGCACAATCCATGAACACAAAACAATAGAAAAGAAAAACAATAGAAAAGCCAATGAAACCAATGGCTGGTTCTTTAAAGTGTGTGTGTGTGTGTGTGTGTGTATATAGATATATATATATATATATTTTTTTTTTTTTTTTTTTGAGACAGAGTCTTTCTCTGTCACCCAGGCTGGAGGGCAGTGATGCAATCTTGGCTCACTGCAAGCTCCACCTCCCAGGTTCATGCTATTCTCCTGCCTCAGCCTCCCAAGCAGCTGGGACTACAGGTACCTGCCACAACGCCCGGCTAAACTTTTGTATTTTTGGTAGAGACGGGGTTTCACCATGTTAGCCAGGATGGTCTCGATCTCCTGACCTCGTGATTCACCCGCCTCGGCCTCCCAAAGTGCTGGGATTACAGGGGTGAGCTACCGTGCCCGGCCTAAAGTATGTATATTTAAAGAACCAGAACACAGACTCGTATTTAAAAGAGCCAGAATGGGCCGGGTACGGTGGCTCATGCCTGTAATCCCAGTACTTTGGGAGGCAGAGGCAGGTGGATCATCTGAGGCCGGGAGTTTGAGACCAGCCTGACCACATGGAGAAACCCCATCTCTACTAAAATCACAAAATTAGCCAGGCATGGTGGCGCATGCCTGTAACACCAGCTACTCGGTAGGCTGAGGCAGAAGAATCGCTTGAACCCAGGAGGTGGAGGTTGCAGTGAGCCGAGATTGTGCCATTACACTCTAGCCCGGGCAACAAGAGGGACACTCTGTCTCACAAAAAGAATAAGAAGGTAAAAGAACCAGAATGATAGAGTTAAAAAAAAGTAAATACATACAGTTTAAATACTTACCAGAAATACATATAAATACATACCAAAATAGTGAATACATACCATTATACAGATTGAAAAAAAAGACACCAGTCACCACTATCAGGTTGAAAGGGGATATCACTAGACTCCACAGACATGAAAAGGATAAGAGAATACTTTGAACAACTGTACACATATAAATTTGGCAACTTAGAAAAACTAGGCCAATTCATAAAAAACCATAAAACTACCACCACTTACCCAAGATGAAATAGATAACCTAAATAGCCCTATAACTATTAAAGGAATTAATTCCTAATTAATAACCTTCAAAAAAAGGAAATTTCCAGGTGTAGACTGTTTCACTAGTAAATGCTACCAAACATGTAAAGAAGAAAAAACACCAATTCTATAAAATCTCTTCAGAAAAGAGAAGAGGAAGAAATACTACTTAATTCATTTTAGGGGCCAGCATTACCTGATATAACAACTAAAGACAGTATAAGAAAACTACAAACCAGTATTGCTCATGACAACGGATGAAAAATCCTCAATACATTCAAATCCAAAAATATATAAAAAGAATAATATACCACACCAAATGGAATTTATATTGTGAATGCATGATCTAATGTTAAATATCAGTCAATGCAATTCACCATATTAACAGTATAAAGGATAAAAAACAGTGGATCACAGATATAAATATAAAATGTACACCTGTAAAACTTTTAGAAGAAAACGGGATAAAAATCTTCATGACTTTGGGTTAAGGAAAGAGTTTTTAGTCATGACAACAAAAGCACAATCCATAAAGGAAGAAATTGACATGTTGGATTTCACCAGAATTAAAAACTTTTGCACTGCAAAAGACATTGTTAAGAGTGTGAAAATAAAAGCTACAGATGGAATAAAATATATGCAAATCACATTTCCAACAAAAGACTTTTATCCAGAATATATAAAGAATTCTTAAATTTCAACAAGAAAACAATCCAGTTTTTAAATGGATAAAACCTTCAATAGATACTTTACCAAAGAGGATGTATAGATGGTAAATAAAGCCATGAAAAAATGTCCAACATCACTAGCCATTAGAAAATGCAAATTAAAGCCATAATTACACACCTACTACTAAGGCTAAAATAAAAAAATTAAAAAAACCTGAAATACCAAGTGGTAGCAAGAATGCTGAGCCACTGGAACTCTCAAACTTTTCTGGTGAGAATGTAAGATAATACAGGTACTCTGGAAAAAAGTTTGTCAACTTTTAAATGAAGTTCAACATATATCCACCACCATATCCAGCAATCTCACCCCTTAGGTATTTAGCATAGAGAAATAAGTAAGTTTACAAAATAACGCCTTATAGAGAAACGTTTATATAGTAGCTCTATTAATAATTACCACAAATGAAACAACCCAAATTCTTTCAACTGGCGAATACATTTGGTACATGTAAATAATGAAATACAATTCAATGACATAAAGAAACCAACTACTGAATCATGCAACAACTTGGGTGAATCTCAAAGGCACTAGCTGCGTGTATTAGTCTATTCTCACGCTGCTAATAAAGACATACCTGAGACTGGGTAATTTACAAAGGAAAGAGATTTAATTGACTCACATTCCACATGGCTGGGGAGGCTTCACAATGATGGCAGAAGGCAAATGAGGAGCAAAGTCACTTCTTACACGGTTACAGGCAAGAGAACTTGTGCAGGGGAACACCCACTTATCAAACCATCAGATCTTGTGAGACTTATTCACTACCCTGAGGACAGTATGGGGGAATCCACCCCCAAGATTCAATTATCTCCACTTGGCCCTGCCCTTGGCATGTGGGGATTACTACAATTCAAGATGAGATTTGGGTAGGGACACAGTCAAACTATATCACTGAATGAAAGGAGCCTGTCTCAAAAGGTTACATGCTACATGATTCCATTTATATGAAAATTTCTAAAAGACAAAACCACAGTGATAGATAACAGATCAACGATTTGTGATCTGTTAGGAATTAGGGGTAGGAGAGGAATGGAATGGCAAAGGGATACCACGAGGGAGTTTTCTGGGGTGATTGAACTGTTCTGCATCTTGGTTGTGATGGAAGTTACATGAATTTATACATGTGTCAAAATGTATAGAACTGGCCAGGTGTGGTGGCTCATGCCTGTAACCCAGCACTTTGGGAGGCTGATGCGGGAGGATTGCTTGAGGCCGGGGGTTCAAGACCAGCCTGGGCTACGTAGCAAGACCACATGTCTACTGGCAATAAAAAATTAGCTGGTGTGGTGGCACGCAGGTTGAGGAAGGAGGATTGCTTGAGCCTAAGAGGTCACAGCTAGAGTGAACTATGACTGCACTGCTGCACTCTAGCCCAGGTAACAGAGCAAGACCCTACTCTGCACAATACCCCCAAATTATAGAAATAAACATACAGATAAGGTCAATTTTGCTGTTTTTTGTTTGTTTGTTTGTTTTGTTTTGTTTTGAGATGGAGTCTTGTTCTGTCACCAGGCTAGAATGCAGTGGTAATATCTCGGCTCACTGCAACCTCTGCCTCCTGGGTTCAAGCAATTCTCCTGCCTCAGCCTCCCAAGTAGCTGAGATTACAGGTGCACACCACCAGGCCCAGCTAATTCTTGTATTTTTAGTAGAGGTGGGGTTTCACCATGTTGACCAGGCTGGTCTCAAACTCCTGACCTCAGGTGATTCACCCACCTCGGCCTCCCAAAGTTCTGGGATTACAAGTGTGAGCCACCACACCCAGCCTGTTAACTTTTTAAAATAAGACTAGAAAAACTAAAAGATTGCAGAGATACTGTATATAAAACAGGCAAAAAAGCATTGTTTTATTCAGTTTTTCTCTTACGTTTATCTTAGGCAATGTCCTTTCAGATTTAACACTCCACATGTTTGTTCATTCCCCATTCCCATGAAGGCAGCCATGAAATTTGAGTCACCCAGTGTAGATGTGGATCAGATTGCTAAGGAAGAGGACAGGCTATCAGAAAGTTAATGACTTGGCCACATGCCATCATTTAAAGGAACAAAGAGGACATTCAAACCTTAATGGAAGTATTCAGTCCATGAGACAAGAAGACATGCTTTCGTTTTAATCAGCTTTTCGTGCATTATGTTCCATGAGTTTGGTAGGCCAGCAAATTACCAACTTCAGGTTCTTAAGCTCACAGGAAAGAGAAACCATTACTTTTCCATGTTTTTCGGAACAGAACTCTCTGTACACAACAGAACTGTGACTCCAAGACCAAAGTAAGACTACAAGGCTGTGGATTTATTTATTTATTTATTTATTTATTTATTTATTTATTTATGGCTAGGTTGAGGCTTCGTCAAAAATTACCTCCCTTGAGCACAGTTGTTCCCAGCTCTTAGCACATAATAGATGCTTATTTTGAGCTTATCAAATTGAATTGAATATTAGTAGGTGGCTTTGACTTGCTGGGATTATTTTTAGGATCCTTAGTTCTAGACTGGGTTAGCAGTTGTGGTAAAAATAAGAGGAAGATACCTGGGTAGAAAAAAAGAGGGTCTTGGTGAGATGCTTTTCATGGTTAGAATATGGTATCCCATATCAGAAAAGGGAGAGGCATCAATTGGAATCCCATCAATGTAAGTCAGGAAAATTGGACTTGACTTCAGACAGGGGACTGGCTTTCCAGCACTCACAGAGAAGATGGTCACAGGGATAGCAGATAGTAGAGGCAGGTAGACTGGTGAGCCACCATGAGGAGCAGATGGAGGTACCGTTTGAAAATATCAGAGTTGGCTGGGTGCAGTGGCTCACACCTATAATCCCAGCACTTTGGGAGGTCAAGGCGGGAGGATCTCTTGAGGCCAGAAGTTTGAGACCAGTCTGGCCAACATGGCAAAACCCCGTCTCTACTAAAAATATAAAAATTAGCTGAGTGTGGTGACCCACACCTGTAATCCCAGCTACTCAAGAGGCTGAGGCATGAGAATAGCTTGAACCCAGGAGGTGGAGTTTGCAGTGAGCTGACCACGCTCCAGCCTGGGTGACAGAGCAAGACTCTGTCTCAAAAGAAAAAACACACACACACACACACACAAAAGAAAATATCAGAGTGACCTGGGAACTTGCTTTAGCTTGGCTTGGTCAGGTTTCTACGTTACCTCAGAAAGAGCAGGGGTATTGTAAGAATACAGGTGCGTTTCTTCTGGAAACTGCTCAGGAACCAAAGACAAACACCAGCTTAGACCAACACTGCCACACTTGGCTATTAGCTGCATTTTCCTCTCTCTACTCGCCAGCCTTTTCTGCCTATATGTTTGCTCCTGTTAACACTGCTAAGAGGCAGATCTCTTAGTATTTTCTAGGTCCTGGGGGTTGCAGAATCTTACTGAACCCATTGTAATACGTCACTGCCTAACCAATGGAATGGTTGCCCTTGGGGTTCATCATGACTGTAGCTGGGATCACAAGGAACAAACCCAACCACAACAGATCAGGGGATAGGGATAGGGAAGTTCCCTTCACAAGGGGTGTGAGGGGCAGGGGCTGATATTTCAAGGAAGAATTCCTCTAGACTTGGGGGCTAAGGCTGATATACTTCATGATACCCTTCTTACTCATTTATATTACACTGGAGTTGAAGGGAGTGGTAAGGGCAGTGGCTTTCTTTAAGCTAGAAAGACACACTCACAAAAAATTACTATAGAACATAGCTTGTGTTGTTGGCTGGGCATGCATAGGTCCCACACAGAGATGGCATGTTGCTTTCTTGGCATTTGAGGTGCCCTGGCATTTAAGGTGCTGCATATATCTTTTAGAGAGACAGGGTGTGTTGGCTAAGAGCATGAGTTTAGGCTGCTTGAGTTTCAGTTCCAGCATGGCCACTTGCTTTGTGATTCTGGTTTTCTCTTTTTTTGAAACAGGGTCTCCCTCAGTTACCCAGGCTGGAATACAGTGGTGACATAATTGTTCACTGTAGCTGCGGAGCCTTGACCTCCGTGGCTCAAACAATTCTCCCACCTCAACCTCCCAAGTAGCAGGGACTAGAGGCATGTGCCACTATGCCCAGCTAATTTTTTTTTTAATTGGCAGTAGAGACGGTTAGTAGGGATGCTGTCTCATTATGCTGTGCAGGCCGGTCTCTAACTCCTGAGCTCAAACGGTCTTTCTGCCTTGGCTTCCTGAAGTCCTGGGATTACAAGCACAAGCCACTATGCCTGGCCTGCTTTGTGATTTTTGAATCAATAGCTTCACCCTCTGAACTTCCGTTTTCTTAGTTATAAAATGGAGACAATTATATTTTTGTTGTTTAAAACAAAATTCCAATCATGTAACTCTACCTAAAATCCCGCATGGCTTCTCATTGCTCAGAATAAAATCCCAATGAAGCCTCCACTTTGAATGATTACCTGAATTGCCCTCTCACCCTTTATTTTCATTTCTTCATGTATTGATTTACCAATCATTTGTGTGTCTGTTCTAGACGAGGCACTGATAGATCATTGAACCAAGCTAAGTCACTGCCACCTTACTTGCCAGAAAGGTATGCAATAAATACATAGACAAATTAAAATGTACCCTAATGTTAGGGGCCATGGTTCACTCATGAAAGTATCAAGCAGACTGAGGTAGAGAGAGCTACTTTAGGTGGGGTGGCCAGGGAGGCATCCCTATAGAAGTGATATTTGAGGGGCATCTGCAGGAGGTAAGGGGGTGAGTGAGCCATGCAATTACAGGGAAACAGTGTTCCTGGCAAGATAGTGGAAGATCAAAGGCCCAGCAACAGAGGTATGGCTGGCATGTTGCTGTACTTACCCGGCCAAACATCTGATGGTACAACCTGCCATTGTCGTACCTACACTGATCGCCTGATCAGCCCAACGCTGTTGGAGGAACACATGCCACTGGGCCAACTGTGACACTGTAGTCCATTGTTTCATCTCCCAAATGGGTTCACCTTCTATTGTTCTCAGCTCCCTCTCTCATTTGCTTGGCAGCTGTTCCAAATATTCACATCTCACTGAAACCAAATATAAGAACAGCAAAAGCAGCAACCTTTGCTCACATTTTCTATGGTTCAGGCAATAGGCTAAGTTGTTTTTCCCACATATTTATCTTATTTAATCTTCACCTCAAACATATAGGTTAAGTACTGTTATTTTATAGATGAGAAAACTGAAACTTAGAGAGGTGAAGCAACTTGACTATAGATCCCACCAGTGACTGGTGGAGCTGAGGGTCACACCAGAGCAGGGACTGTGCTGACCTAATCCGAATCCCAACCCTATCCCCATCAGCAAATTGTCTCACATCATCCCCTACTCTCCTTGCTCAGAAAACCTGTCAGCATGAAAGCCTTTAGATTGCTTACATAGTTACCAAATTTCATCAACTCTGAGACTATTGATTTTAAGAAACAACATTATTTCATGTAACACCAAGAAGAAAATACTGCAGTTACACTATAAAACAATACTAAGACCATTTCTATAAAACAGGTGTTTCAAAGTGAAAATAAACTCTGTTCAACAATTGATGTACTTTAAATATAGTACATCCATATCCATCAAACCCTTTTCCTTCCTGTGTCAAAAGATAGAATGTCCCTCCTCAAGACTAAAATCCTCTTCCTATGTTCTTTCTTCTTTCTTTTCCTTGACCTGCTTTTCCTTGATTTTTTTCTTTCTCTCCAGTGTTCTCAACTCTACTTTCCTAAGAATGAAAACACTGTCAGGTCTCTTATCTTGAAAATCACGTGCTTGACTCATCCTACATCTCCTCTAGCAAATATTCCATTTTAATTTTTCCCTTGCTATTTCTTCTTTCTTTCTGCCTGGTATTTATCTTGAGACCTATAAAAGATTTCACAAAGATAGCCTTGGTCCTAATTATATCAGATGTTTTGGTCCCAATTATAAAGCCTAATATTTGTTTATGGCATCTTTGTTGTGGGCATATGTTGTTGTATTTGTTTCTTCCCAGCAAACCTTTCACTGGAGAGCAGTCTTCCCCTACACCATCCCATAGAAATACTGTTCACTGTATATGGTTCGGGAGGATTGACTCTTCCAATTCCCTTCTCCAGGAGTGGACACATGATCCAGGCCTGGCCAGAATTCTACATCAAGGGGGGTTCTCGCTGCCTCAAGGAAATGAGGCCAACCAAAATCCTGCCCTGAATTTTTCTCTAGGAGCTCTTGGGAAAGATGTATAGTCATGTGCTGCATAACCACACTTGAGTCAATGATAGACTGCATATATGACAGTGGTCCCATATCTGATTATATCATCATATTTGTACTCTACCTTTTCTATGTGTAGATATGTTTAGACACAAAAATACCATTGTGTTACAACTGCCTACTGTATTCAGCACAGTAACATGCTGTACAAGTTTGCAGCCCAGGAGCAATAGGCTATACTATATACACATCTATGATGTTTGCATGACAATGAAATCACCTACTGATGCGTTTCTCAGAATGTGTCCCCATCGTTAAGTGATGCATGACTATATTCTTTCTACAAAGATTGCACTGCTGATGGTCATCTTGTTGATCATGTGGAATAGCCTAAGAGATAGGAAAAAGTGTGGATCTTGCCTGTCATTACCTAGATCCAAAGACACCCAAGCCAGGATACTCCTAGAGTTTTCAGGCACATGAGCTAATAAATTCCCCTTTGCTTTTGCTGTTTGATTGATGTCCCCGTCACTTGCAATCAAGAGTGCTAATACAGTCTTATAGTTTTCAAAGAGCTTTCACGTACATTATTTTACATGGGCTTGTGGTTTTAGAGGACAGGGTATGTGTTTGTCTTGCTCATGACTAAATTTCTGGGACTAAGCACTGTGCTAGGCATATGAGAGTTACTAAAAAATGTTTGTTGAATGAAGTGGACCACATAGGTGTTATTACTTACACTTGTTTTACAAAGCTGGATACTGAGATCAGAGAGGTAGTTAGGTGATCATGGACTAGGTGAAGAGGCTATGATGAAAGCCTAAACTGGGAGGAGGAATCATAAACAGGATGCATTTGAATTACCATATGGGGGTCATATTCATTTTAGTCTTTTTTCTAGAGTTCTATAGCAGCTCTTAACTGTCTCCCAAAGGTGTCACATCAGATCTTATTACTTTTTTTTTTTTTTTTTAAGACAAGGTCTCACTCTGTCACCCGGGATGTGGTGCAGTGGCATGATCATGGTTCACTGTAGCCTAGACCTCCCAGGCTCCAGCAGTCCTCCCACCTTAGCTCTCGAGTAGCTGGGACTACAGACACATGTCACCACACCCAGCTAATTTTTATTTTTATTTTTACAAATGGGGTTTCACCATGTTTCCCAGGCTGTCTTCTTTAAAAGAATTTTCTTTAAAATTCTATGAGTGCATGTCCCCGAGCTCAGTTAATTTTTACATTTTTGAAGAGACAAGGTCTCACTATGTTGCCTAGACTTGTCTGGAACTCGTGGGCTCAAGTAATCTTCCTGCCTCAGCTTCCCAAAGTATTGGGATTATAGGTGTGAACCACTGCTCCTGACCAGATCCTGTCACTCTTTTGCTTTAAACATTCCAGTGGTTTCCCGCTACTTTCAGGAATAAAAGCTCAAATCCTCAACATATCCTACAAGGTCCTCATAATCATGCTGGCTCCTGCTTAAGACTTAGCTTCATTTCCTCCTGCCC
Organism: Macaca fascicularis; assembly: GCF_037993035.2. NCBI lineage: Eukaryota > Metazoa > Chordata > Mammalia > Primates > Cercopithecidae > Macaca > Macaca fascicularis. The sequence goes on from NC_088385.1 coordinate 96,529,982, forward strand.
TTCACTGTATTCTCTCTGCTCCAGCCTCACTGTATTCTCTCTGCTCCAGCCATAATAGCCTTCTTTCCATTCCAAAGAATACAATTCTCCCTCAACTCAAGGCCTTTGCCTGGAACACGCCTCTTCCTCCACTCTTCATCTCGTCGTTTCTTCCTAAGCATTGAGTTCTCAGCCCCCATCATTTCCTGCCTCTTCCTCCACTCTTCATCTCGTTGTTTCTTCCTAAGCATTGGGTTCTCAGCCCCCATCATTTCCTCCAGAGTCTTTTCTGAGTCTTCTTTCCCTACTCTCATTTTATTTTAGTTTTGAGATGGAGTCTCGCACTGTTGCCCAGGCTGAAGTGCAGTGACGTGATCTCGGCTCACTGCAACCTCTGCCTCCCAGGTTCAAGCAATTCTCCCACCTCAGTCTCCTGAGTAGCTGGAATTATAGGTGCCCGTCACTACGCTTGACTAATTTTTGTATTTTTAGTAGAGATGGGGTTTCACCATGTTGGCCAGCTGGTCTCAAACTCCTGAACTCAAGTGATCCTCCTGCCTCAGTCTTCCAAATCGCTGAGATTACAGGCATGAGCCACTGAGCCTGGCCCCTACTCTCATTTTAGACCAGGTCCCTTTCTATCTACCCCTATCCCTGTACTTTGATTGCATAGCACCTGGTTACCATCAGTTTACCGTGATTACTGACCATAGACTCTCCTAGAGACCACCAAAATATGCTGTTGATCAAGTAAAACTTACAAATGTTTCAGAAGGGAGAAAACCCTGCTGATATCTGCAGGGTTTTGAGGCCTAGACTCAAGTAGTTTAAGGAAATCTGATTGAAACTGGTTAAAGTATTTTACATAATAATTTAGAAATGGGGAAGAGAGTGAGGTAAGAGTCTTGAGACAAATCTTGACAAATAAACAGTTGTTCGATGAGCAAGCAGTTTGCAAGTTAAGCGACGTATTGTACTGAGAAATTGGCTGTTTGAGCAGCTAAAGTTCAGATAAATTGATTTTAGGAGTTCCTAAAGCAAACAATAAACATATTCACTGGTATATAGCCTTGCCTCCCTGGGCAAGAGTTACTGGAACAAACAGTGAAGTCATGTTGATATAAGCGGTCTTAGTTCTTATTCCTGAGTTAAGGTATGTGGGTGCAGACTGTCTCTGCATGATGTAGCTGTGTTTATGTCACTATTTCCCCAGCAGCACTTGTAGCAATTGCAACTTTTCATTTGATTAATGTCCATTTCTGCCAGTGGACTATGTGCTCTGTGAGGGAAAGACTAACATCTGTTTTACTCATCATTTTATTCTTTATACTGGGCACAACACCTGGTACTAATATTTGTTGAATGAATGAGATAATGAACAATAGCCTGGATGGGAGGATGGGAGAAGGAATCAGAGAGTACTTTGCCTTCAGTCCTGTGTTAGAGCAGTTCCTGTAATGCCAAGGTGAGCACTGGGAGAACATGTTTAGAAGAGAGAGGTGAGAAGTTCCACTTTGGGGGAACTGAGTTTCATTTTCTTTTTTTTTCTTTTTTTTTTTTTTTTAATTATGCTTTAAGTTCTAGGGTACATGTGCATCACATGCAGGTTTGTTACATATGTATACTTGTGCCATGTTGGTGTGCTGCACCCATCAACTCATCAGCACCCATCAACTTGTCATTTACATCAGGTATAACTCCCAATGCAATCCCTCCCCCCTCCCCCCTCTCCTGAGTTTCATTTTCAACAGGAAACATACATCTGGAGTTCAGGAAAGAGAAAATTGAGGGGAACTGATGCAAAATTTATAAATTTTATTTATTTAGAATGGCTTTTAAAAAGCAAGGCAATGTGGAGCTGTCCGATAGCTATCATGTTCTATTAGTCTGCTAGGGCTGCCATAAAATACCACAGACTAGGTGGCTTAAACCATAAAAATTTATTTTCTCACAGTTCTGGGGACTGGAAGTCCAAAATCAAAGTGCTGGAAAATTCAGTTTCTGCTGAGGGCTCTCTTGTTGGTTTGTGGACAGCTGCCTTCTCACTATGTTCTTATTGTCCTTTCCTCAACATGCACATGGAGAGAGAAAAGAACTGTCTGGTGTCATTTCCTCTTCTTATAAGGACACCAGTCCTATTGGATTAGGGTCCCACCCTTAAGATATCATTTAACCTTATCTCCATAAAGGCCCTATCTCCAAATACAGTCACATTGGGGGTTAGGGCTTCAACATACGCATTTGAAAAGGACATAATTCAGTTCATAAGACATTGCTATGAATATAACTTTATCATAGAAAAATCCTCCCAAAAAGCCCATGCAGATTGATAGATCCTCTTAGTTTGGCTAGGGCAAGGCTTATTAAATGTACTATGTTGTAAAGATGATAATAAATACACACATAGCACTTTCTGTGGGCTAATCACTCTCCTAAGTGCTTTGCCTCTATTAACTCATTAAATCTCATAATGACTCTATGAGTCATTATAATAATATCCATTTACAGATAAGGGACATGAAGACTGAACAAACTGCTTGCAATCACATGAAATAGGACTGGCTACATTAACATAACTTCAGTATTTTGGGAAATTCTTGTCCAAGAAGATAAAGTTGCAAAATATTTGTTTTAAGAACATTCTGAAAATTCATTTATTTGAACAACAGACTGTTCAACTGGCCAACCCAGATTGCTTATCAAAGAGCTGTTAACTCAAGAGTCCCTTTAAAACCTATGCCTTGCCGGGTTTACCAATCCTAAATCATAAACTTGGCCTGGTCAAAGTCAAGTCCCCACATGGAAAATCCCACCCTAAACCAGACTCCCTAAACCTTATGAATATCTACCTTTGAAGTCCTTCTTCTGAGATACAACTTAGAGTCTGTCAAGGCAGTGCTGTCCCTTAATGCAATAAGGAATAAACTTGGCTTTGATTGACCAACAGGTTATTTTTGTGGTCTTTTCAGGGAGTCATCAGTTAACAGAAACAAAAGATTAATGCCTTATGCCCAGTGCTTGGCTATGTGTTCACTAATTTTGTGCAAAAAAGAAGTAAGGCCTGGATTTACTCTCCAAAGAGACAAGCACCCCCACTTGGGTGAAGAAAGTTAAGTTTTAGGAAATTAAAGGCAGAATTCTTTGTATCTGTATCTGTTATAGACTCAGCATAGCACTGAGCTGAACTGCATATGAGCCCAGGGTAAAGACAGAAGCAGGGTATTTAGTTGAGTATAGCCAAAAACATTATCAAAACTGCCCTGGTGAGATTCAAGATTAGAGTGGGGAAGCTCCCTGGGACTGTGAAGTACAGAGAAAAAGCACTGGATTTGTTTGCAAGGGACACCTGCACCAAAAAATAAATAAAATTTAATTTTTTCTTTTTTGAGATGGAGTTTCACTCTGTCACCGAGACTGGAGTGCAATGGCCCGATCTCAGCTCACCGCAACCTCTGCCTCCTGGGTTCAAGCGATTCTCCTGCCTCAGCCTCCCAAGTAGCTGGGATTACAGGTATGCGCCACCATGCCTGGCTAATTTTTGTTTTTTTAGTAGAGACAGGGTTTTTCCATGTTGGTCAGGCTGGTCTTGAACTCCTGACCTCAGGTGATCCGCCTGCCTCGGCCTCCCAAAGTGTTGGGATTACAGGCATGAGCCACCACGCCTGGGCTAAAATTTTTTTTTAAGTACTGGTTTTGGATTCAGAAATGTGTTTGTGTTCACCATTTACCCGTGATTTTACTGTGGGCAATTAACTTCCCCAAACCTCAGTAGCTCACCTGTAAAATAGAAATAATGTCAGTACCTACATCATAGAGTTAATATGAGGGCCAAATGGGATAGTGTATGCCAAGAGCTTGTCATGGTGTAATTGGTGGTATTAACTGTTATTATTACAATTCACTGCAGGATTGTAGGGCTTGGGAAGAGGAAAGATATGGTCAGTGGTATACTTGAAGGGGATTGAATAATTCAAAAATGAGAGAGAAATGTATTCGAAGCTGGGAATTCAGGATATGGCTCTTCTGTAGTAGTTTGGCATTTTTCCACAAAGACTCGTTATCAAGGCCACAGGGGCTGTTTCCCTAGCTAAATTCTCTCGCTTTGCATGTCAAAGTGCTATTTACCTGTCATGAAGGCTGCCCAGGCAGAGTTTAGAACTGTAGCATAGGTTGACCTTAAAAGGTCAAGAATTTAGAAGTCAACAGAGATGAAATCTGTCAATGAAACAACTAAGTGTTTTTGTGGGGATATGTGGGAGGTGGGAACTGCTTTTTTTAAAGATGCTATCAGTGGTGATGCAAAAGAATATGAGCTAATGAGCCCAAGGCTGTTCCTTCTTAAACCTGCTTATTCACCAACCAAGCAAGTCCTGCCCAGAAGTAGGGAGAGAGAGAGGTGATGTTAAGTGAGCCCAGTGCTTACTGTGTGCCATGCCAGTTTTATGTTTGGCCTCCAAAGACAAAGTGAAGGGAAAGAGAAAGGAGAGAAGCTACTCTTCTCATTATTTGTAGAACTACAAACCCAATATTTATCATGTGCTTACCATGTGCCTCTATGCTTTGCACACATTACCTTGTTTAATCCTTCTCACAAACCGTTCCAGGTATTTTTATCCTCATCGTTGAACTCCTCATTGATTTCCTCGTGTTTTCTTATTAAGTACTCACAACTTTGTGAAAGAACCCTGGTGTCAGGAAGAATTCAATAATTTGTAAGCAGACAGGAGAAATGTGACATGGTGTTTGACTGAGTATGGCAGCAAAGAAGAGTATAGAGAATCAACCATAGAAGTTTAAAGGGCAACAGGATGGAAAGATGGCAGGTCGAACAAGGAAAAGGGCTCACCACCTCAATTTTAATGATGTGGGTCTCAATAGTAATCACACATCCATGGGAGGGCCTCTAAATATAAAGACAAAAGTCTTGACAGTGATCTTGTGATTATGAGACTGGAAAAGTTGGATCATTTTCTGTTTCTAATGTTACATTTGGAAAATTGAGCAGTTTTCTAGATCCCCAGAGAATCCTTAGAATAAGGTCAAAAGTTGTAAAATGAAATACCATATGTATACTATTAGTCACCTTCAATTTTATTTTATGTGATTTGATTTTTAAGTTAACACAGTCTCAAGATGCCATCCATATGAGTTTTAATAATTTTCATTTAGTCTTATCTCTTTATAAGAGATGCAAGAGTGATTCATTTTTATACTAGTTAATATCAACCCTTTCTCAGAAGTAGTCAAAATATAAATAAAAGTTCTTCAAAAGTAACCCAGGAGCAACGGCTGAGCAGTGCCAGAGTTGTGAGGTAAACATCAATCATTTCACAAATGTTCTGACTTGTTGAATAGTGTTCATTTCCAGGTTTCAAACTTAAAGTATCTATTAAGCAATCTTAAAAGAAAGAACACTGCCTTAGGAAAAAAGAGATTTGCCAAACTCTTCATACTTCCTTCAACAACTGCTTAGCAAACATTCTTGAGCGTCTTCTATGGGCAATGGTCTGCGTAAGTCTCCATAGGGATGCAGAGATGAGTGAACATGAACTTGGACAAAAATTGTTATACAACACAATTTTTATACAGCACATGGAAAATGGTGCTGCAAGGTGCACGGAGCATAAAGAAATTAGCGGAGGGAGAGTTTGTTTGATGAAAGGTCTTAGGGAGTAGGCAGGATCTGAATTTGGTCTTGGATGGGTAAGTAAGGTAGGGCAGCGGGGTGGGGGGCAAAAAGTGGGAGATTAGAGGAAGTAGAACGGTCGGTAGCCTATTTTGACTGAAGTGGGGATTAAGGTTATTGGAGCCTGACGATAGATGTGATGCTGTAAACTCACCATATGTTTTCAAAACAGAGCCATTTAAACCTGCCTAGAGGAGTTATTTCCTTCACTGTTACGGAATAATGTGAAAAGATCCACCCCGAATGATGCACTCTGCACCTTTCTCCCTCCGTCTCCTCCCTGGCAGGCAGGCCTGTAGAGGCTACCTCATCAAGGGGCTTTCTCACTTCCTGGTTTGGCCAATGGGTGACTTTCTTGTAGGCGATCCTAGAGCAGGAGGCGGGTGACGTGAGGGAATTTATTTTCTAGGCTCCCTTCCTGGAGAGTTATCTTGGGCAGCTGCAGTTCACATAGGAATTTCACAACTTCTCTGAGCCTTTGGGTTCTGATGACTGTTCCTTCTCCTTTTCTGGTTGGGCCGATGGGTGGTAAAAGCCTGGCTTAGACCCCGCCCTATTTCTGTTCCCTACACTCTTGCACTTCTGTCATCCTTTTATTAAACCTTCCTATAACTGTCCTAAGGGGAGTGTGCTCTCTCTTTTCCCTGCTGAGACCTCGATCAGACCTGAGAGAGAGAAACATTGGCATCTGCTCACTTCAATCACCAAGGGCAATGTTTATGCTAGGGGACTCCACATTCCAGGCTAAAATTTATAGGAAGAATGTTTGTACACCTGACCCGGATTAGCTAATCAGATATTGTTTTTGGGAGTCTGCATTAAGAAATTCTCCACATGGTCTGGAGAGTAGGTGAACTCAGGAATTTCGATGTGCTGTTTGTCCACTGAGTAAACCGAGAAACAGAGGAAGTTGGTCCATAGAGAAATTCACTTACTGAAGTTGTCTGAATTCTGAATGGCTTTTCAGTCTTTGGTTCCATTCCCTCCTGAGGTCCAGGTAAATTCTTTTACTCAAGTGCCATGAGATAACTTTGTTTTCTTACAATAAACACTACGCACACACACACACGCACACACACACAATTTTTTATTGGCTTAAGCACGTTTCAGTTATTTTCTGTTACTTGCAGCAAATGAGTCTTGACTAATAGAATATCCAACACATATAATCCCAGTTACTACTTATGGAGTACTTACTGTGTGCCAGACTTTACATGACTTATCTTCTTTAATCCTCTCAACTGCACTGAAAAGTAGTTTTTTTTTATGACTCAGATATTTCTTGACTTGAGAATTTCTTCCAATAAATCTAAGTGTCCCTCAATTTTTTCTGGGTGTCCCCAAAGGGATGTCTCATAGTTTCTCATAAACCAGTGTCAGCCTCAATCACCACACAATCTGTTCTGTTCTTTTTCTTCGTTGATGACTTCACTCACAGATGTCATTGCACACCATGAAAATGATAATATCTACATTCAAGGTACCACTTGGAGATGGTCCAAAATGTTATGGTCCTCAGTGTGGTCAAACATCTCTCACTTTAGTGAAGAGAGAAGGAGCATGACTCCTCCCCCATTCCATGTCAACTCAGTTCTTCAGAAGCTTGTAATGTGGCTAGGGGCTTGCAAAGCCTTTTGATGAGGTCTATGAGCAGAGCTTCCCAACTATGCATCATGGCCTGCTAGTGTACTACAAAGGTTCAGGGGTGCCAGGATATTGATCGCCCTAGTCCTTGGGGCAGCCTGGGAGGGGCTGGGTGACTAGAGCCCTAGCACTGTCATTTGGCTTGAGCAGTTTTATTTTATCAACCCCAGCGTGGACTATAGATACTATCTTTTAAAAAATTTTTTTAATTTTTAAGTTCCGGATACATGTGCAGAACGTGCAGGTTTGTTACATAGGTAAACGTGTGCCATGGTGGTTTGCTGCACCTATTAACCAATCACCTAGATATTACGTCCTGCATGCATTAGCTATTTATCCTGATGTTCTCCCTCCCCCTGCCCTGCTGACAGGCTCTAGTGTGTGTTGTTTCCCTCTCTGTGTCCATGTATTCTCATTGTTCAGGTGCCACTTATAAGTGAGAACATGTGATGTTCGGTTTTCTGTTCCTGTGTTAGTTTGCTGGGGATGATGGCTTTCAGTTTTATCCATGTCCCTGCAAAGGACATGATCTTGTTCCTTTTTATGGCTGCATGATACTATCATTTTCTATAAATACCATGTGATGAAAAAGAGCCCAGGGATCTAACAATCCACACAAGCCTCCAACCTTGGGCCAACCATGGAGGATACAAATCCAATCTGGACCAGATCAACAAGAGACATCATGCTATTATTTACATGCTTGCCTTTCTCTACTTTCTGGTCTTCTTTGTCATTTACTTGTATGTAAATGAATGAAGACAGATTATGATGTGTGTGTATGTGTCTGTGTGTGCACGTATTATTAGGGAATAAGAATGATGTTGTCTAGGTATTGTCTCACTAGCCAGCCAAAAATATCTTATTAAATATGTATTATCCTACTCATTCCTATCAGGATTCAGTCTGAGTTAAGTCAACTACCTGAGGTCACATACCAAACGACGGAGGTGTGATTCCAACACAGGTTCATCTGGTTTTAGAGCCATGTGCCTGATTCTTCACTGTTGCCACATCCCTTCTTTCCAATGTTTCATTGACTAGGTAGGGTAAGACCATCAAATCTGCATTTAGGGTATGTCTGGGCAGTCACAAAGTGCACCTGTCAGAACTTCCTTCAAGAGGGAGCTGCTACAAGGAATGCCGCCGGGTGACAACCTCCCACTGCAGCAACTTTGGGGTCTGGTGCAATGTTTGAGGCAAGGACATGCTCATGTTGGGTAGCTCTAGCCAAAGACTGAGCATGGCAGGAGTACCAGGGTCTGGTCACCCTGGGACTCCTCTGTAGGAAATCTGTGAGCTAGAGCTCTCCATTTGGCTTGCCATGGTCTCAGAACTGCACAGCAGTCTGAGGACTTTTCTACCCAATCTTCCATCCTTCCGCCTCTCACAGGTGTCAGACTTGCACTGTGTCTAAAGGCTCACCCAGCCTACTCCTTCTCTTACCTCTATCATTCATAGGCATTACCTCTAACAGGGCTCTTGCATTCCTAACTCATTGTTTTGGTGTCTGTTTCCTGACATAAGCCCTCTGAGAGAAAGTGCTATGCCACCTCATTGTTTACCCTTCACAGCACCTAGGACAATATTTTGCACGTAAGTCTCTTGATTTTATTCCTATGAACATGCAGTTTTACATGTAGCAAATGGGCCATTGCTGTCTTCCTCTACCAGTTCTGGGGAAGCACTGGGCCCAAAGGCCAAGAATGATACAGGCCAAGGATGGCTTTAGAGCACCAGGCTCACCCACAGATTTTGTTTAAATGAAGATAATTGCATTTCACTCTCACAGATTCTGACTCAGAGGCAGGGGGAGGGCCAGGACACTCCATTTCCAGTGAGCACACCCAGTAGATTCTGAGCCGGGTGGTCTTTAGGTCATACTGGAGAATATACAGAACATACAGCTTTTGAGGATATGTACACAGGTACAAAGTTCTCCCATTTCTCCCACTGCGATCACATTCAGTGGCCTTGGTATTCCTATGAATTTGGGAGAATCTTGGCACATTTCAGAATCAGGATTTTTCTATTTCCTGGCTATGGTCCAGTCTGCATTTTGAAATGAATAGAGCCCCAGGGTAGAGTGTGAAGTCTGCCTTGAAGCTGGAAGAGACATAAGTTGGCAGCATTGCCAGCTGACATCTGGATGTGGTGTGGACTGGGATTATGAAAGTTAAGCATTTAGCCTCATTTTACAATATGGACCACTGACATGTGAGTCATTATGGAATGTAGTCATTCAGTTTAGTCCAACCCTGTCCCTTTGTTATTCTTGCAGAATGTCTTCTGTTCATCTTTTATCTATATTTCTTTTTCTTTCTTTCTTTCTTTCTTTCTTTCTTTCTTTTTTTTTTTTTTTTTTTGAGACAGGATCTTGTTCTGTCACCCAGGCCAGAGTGCAGTGTTACGATCTTGGCTCACTGCAGCCTCCGCCTCCCAGGTCCCAGTGATTCTCATGCCTCATCCTCCCAAGTAGCTGGGACTATAGGCACATGCCACCATGCCTGGCTCATTGTTTGTATTTTTAGTAGAGATGTGGTTTCACCATTTTTACCAGGATGGTCTTGATCTCATGACCTCGTGATCCACCCGGCTCAGCCTCCCAAAATGCTGGGATTACAGGTGTGAGCCACATACCCGGTACATCTCTTATCCATCTTTCAAGGGTAATCTTAAAGATCACCTCTGGCTCTTCCCAGTTCACACCTTCTTGCAAGGTCCTGTTGCCTCTTGAACTTCCTTCCATGAGCATTCACTATATTTAAATTGTTTTTAAATTGTTTATATTATGTATCTGTTTTAAATATATTGAAAATGCATTATGTATATGTTTTAAATAAATTGAAAATGTTTATGAGAACATTTGTAAGAACTAGAGTGTAAAGCTTTTTCTAGCCAAGTGCAAAAAATTTAAACTGTGGGAAGTAGTATAATGCAGTGGGTTTTGGAATCAGTCTGTGGTTCAACTCCTATTTTGTTATTCACTGGTTGTGTAGCATGTTTCTTCATCTGTAAAATGGGATCAATAATATTTACATCATAACATTTATAAAAAGCCTAACCAAGTGCTTGGCACATAGTAAGGCCTCAACAAATATTAATTATCTTCTTCCTCTCTGGCCAAAACTTAATTGAGTCCTATATTTGGAGATCAAACCCATGTTGTCACTTAAAAAATTTCTAAATGCATAGACATAGATTAGATGCTTAGTAAGTACATGTTAGATGAATGAGAAAATTGTTTCATTGCTTCTGGCTTATTCCAAATTCTAATTTTAGTTCCCTTCAGTGTTAGGAAGTGAATTTAAAAGCATGGCAACATGACTCAAAAGATTAAGATTTTCTATCCAGAAATCTTGATTTAAATCTTCAGTGTTTGACTTTTGAGAAGAGTGCAAATGTTGGCATTATCTTTTTTATTAGCAATTTGTAAAGAACTGAGATCTCACACAGCTGTGTGTGGCTCAAAGATGTACCAAGCAAAGAATAAATTTCCTGCCCACGCAAACTCTAGGCAAAAAATCTCAAGCTGTCTTATATTATTCTGACAGCCCAAGCAAAGTTTTATTTTTCTCATAAGGAAACTTGACAAAAATCACAAGAATTATCTACTATGTAAAATGTCTACCTTATCAGATTCTTAAAGCTGATGATATATTTGTTTAAGCAGAGACTAAAGACTTAGAGTTACAAAATATTGCAGATTTGACTCTAGCAATTCAGCAAATAAGAATTCCTCTTTTAAGCGTCAAGCTGACTAGTGGTATGATCTGGGTGAGGTTTGCTCACACCCCTCTCCAAGATGCATTCTGACAGATACAAGTAGCTCATGCTCAACAAATGTGGCATACTCACAATTGAGGCTCAGGTCAAAGTGGACCAAGCCTTCTTGAAACCCTGCTGGAGCTCACCACTTATTTCAAATAAACAGCAATGGGGAAAGGGAAGTCAACAGTAGTTTTGCTCATAGCTCCATGTATTGGAACCCATCAGTACAGAACACTGAGAGAGGGCTGCAGAAATCTAGCATTCCCTGTAAAACTAAGTACGAGGCAAAGATCAAGGGAATTTCTCTACTGGGCATTAATTTTGTGAGAGGCACTTAAACATTATTATGTATTTGTGTTTTTATTTATACTCTGACTCTTCCCGAAGGAAATATAAAGTTGCTTATAAGAAAACACATGGGCTAAGTGGGGACACTGTGCAGTAGGAAATAAAGGTGAAGTCAGAGGAAGGTGGTATATATTGTACACAAATCCTAGTCTCCTTGCTAGCTGAGGGTTGTAAACCTAGTTTGGAAATTCTGACCAGCCAAGGAGTGATTCCTTTAGATGGTTCACAGTGTTGAAGCGATGAAGCAAACATGCCATTCTGAGACACATAGTAATTCCTAGGACCGAAACCCAAGGGAGATATTTTCCCCCCATGAGTTTGTAGAGGGTAAGAAATTTTAGTGTATTGTAGGTGTGATACACAATAACTCAGATATGCTTGAAAATGCAAGACTGTCTCTGAGCTCATTCTTCAGGACCCTGTATACAAAAAGAAATATAGCAGAATGGGAATCAAATTACTACTTACTTAATGGAATCTCAACCACTTAATATCTCCCCAGTTCAAAGCCACCTGGAAAAAGCCAACTTTGACATGAAGCTAAGGCCTGAAGCAGAAGTGAATTCTTCCATATCTTTTTGGGAATGCACATGTAGGCATGCCTATTAAAGGGGATTGGGTCCCTCAGATTTTCTAAGTCTGCCTGCCTGCCCTATTATGTGGAGTAGGAGAAAGGAACAGGGCATAACTGACCTGGAAAGTAGGGTGATGTTAGCTGTAGAAACCACCCCAAACTTAGCAGCAAAAAACAAAATGAGTTTCTTATCATTATTACCTCTCATGGTTCTGAGAGTTGATGGGGCTCAGCTGGTTGGTTCTCAGTAAGAGGTGCTCATGCAGTTGCAGTCAGACAGTGGCTGAGGCTGGCATCATCTTCAAGGTTTCCTCACACATATACCTGGTGCTTGGCACTGGTCAGCATTTGGGACTGCAACTGAACCATTGACTGGAATACCTGCAGGCCCCTCCATCTACACTGGACTTTCTTACAGCATGACATCTGGGTTCCAAAAGCAAATGTCCCAAGAGATTGTGAGACAGAGAAGGAGAGATGGAGAGAAGGAGGAGGAGAGGAAGGAAGAGGATCAGGAGGAGGAGGGAGAGAAAGATCAAGTAGAAGCTGTATTGCCTTTTAAAAAATTTTTTTTTGAGAGAGGTTTTGTTTCTGAACTTTTTTATTTTTAGATCAACTTTATTTTGGAATAATTTTAGATCTACAGAAAAGTTACAAAGAAAGTAAGGAGTTTCTGTATATCCTTCATCCAATTTCCCCTAATGTTACCATCTTTCCTTACTGTGGTCAAAACTATGAAACCAACAGTGGTTCATAAATACTAAACTACAGACTTCATTAGGATTTCACTAACTTTTCCATTAATGTCCTTTTTTTTTTTCATGATCCAATCAGCACTCACATTGCATTTATTCTCATGTCTCTGTAATTTCCTCTGGTCTATGACAGCTTCTCAGTCTTGAGGAATACTAGTCACTTATTTTATAGAATGTCTCTCAAATTGGATTTGTATGATGTTTTTCTCATGATTAGATGGAGGGAATAGGTTTTTGGAAAGAAGACTACTGTGGTGAAGTGCCCTTCTCAACACATCGCACCTGGGGGTACATGATATCCATGTGGGTGATGTTAACTTTGATCACCTGGTTAAGGGGTAATGTTTGCCACATTTCTCCCCAGTAAAATTCCTAGTTTTCCCTTTCTGTATTCTATTCATTGGAAGCAAGTCACTAACTCTAACCCACTATCAAGGGAGGAGGTGGCTAAATTCCACCACCTGGAGTGGTTAGTATTTGGAATTTTCCTGTCTGGAAGATTTGACTCTCCTCCCTCATACACACACACACACACACACACATACACACACACACATACACACACACATACACACACACACACATACACACACACACACACACAAACATATATGTATCACATATATACACACACATTTATATATCACTGTGGACTTGTGTATATTTATTGTATACTTTGGGTTATAATCCAATACTATGTTATTTTATTGCTCCAACTTTTCCAGCTTTGGGAATTGGGGGTTCCTTTAGTTCAGGACTAGTGTCCCTTTGAGAAGACCCCATTGTTTAAGTTTTTGATCATTTCCTTACATTCTGTGTACATTCCTTGCAAGATGCTCCAGGTTCACTTGTATTTTTCCCACCCTAGCCCTGGAATAAGGAGCCCTGGTTTCTTTTAATAGAGAATGGTACTGAATTGTCTTTTATGACCTGGCCTCATCACATAGTGTCACTTCTGGTTGAGAGAGTCACAAAGGTTCACCCAGGTTCAAGAGGGAAGGGACACAGACTCCATCTCTTAATAGGGGAATGGGAAGATGACCTTTTAAGAATAGACACAGAGGCCGGGCGCGGTGGCTCAAGCCTGTAATCCCAGCACTTTGGGAGGCCGAGACGGGCGGATCACGAGGTCAGGAGATCGAGACCATCCTGGCTAACACGGTGAAACCCCGTCTCTATTAAGAAATACAAAAAAAACTAGCCGGGCGAGGTGGCGGGCGCCTGTAGTCCCAGCTACTTGGGAGGCTGAGGCCGGAGAATGGCGTGAACCCGGGAGGCGGAGCTTGCAGTGAGCTGAGATCCGGCCACTGCACTCCAGCCTGGGTGACAGAGCGAGACTCCGTCTCAAAAAAAAAAAAAAAAAAAAAAAAAAAGAATAGACACAGATAGGAGATACTGGTGTGGGTATTTTGAAAACACAAGCTGTCACAGGTGGTCTGAGTATCTTAGTGAGAAGGTGGAATTTGAGCAAAGGCTTAGAGGAAGTGAGGAAGCCAGCCATGTGGCTATCTGTAGGAGTGTTTCAGACAGAGGTAACAGTTAACGCTAAGATCTTACAGTGGGACCATACCTGATGTTTTTAGGGAACAGCAAAGGGGCCACTGTAGCTAATGAAGAAGGCCTGAGGTGAAGAGTCATAGATGATGAGGATGGAGAGGTAAAGAGGGCAGATTATATGGATTCCAAAGGACACGGTGAAATTTAACTGGTCATTGCAGGGTATGGAGAGAAAGATTTGTGATCTGATTTATATTTTAATTATATTGCATATTCTGAAATGGTCACTGTGATGGTTAACACTGAGTGTTAACTTGATTGGATTGAAGGACACAAAGCATTGCTCTTGGGTGTGTCTGTGTGGGTGCTGCCAAAGGAGATTTAACGTTTGAGTCAGTGGGCTGGGGAAGGCAGATCTCCCTTCAATCTGGGTGGGCACAACCTAATCAGCTAATCAGCGAGGCTAGAATAAAAGCAGGCAGAAAAATGTGAAAAAAGTGACTGGCCTAGCCCCCGCCTACGTCTTTCTCCCGTGCTGGATGCTTCCTGCTGCCAAACATCAGGCTCTAAGTTTTTCAGTTTTGGAACTCGACTGGCTTTCCTTGCCCCTCAGCCTGCAGATGGCCTATTGTGGGACCTTGTGATTGTGTGAGTTAATACTTAATAAACTCACATATATATACTCAATCAGTTCTGTCCCTCTAGAGGGACCTAACACAGTCACTGTTGCTACTCTGCTCAGAATTGACTTCAGGGACAAGGGCAGAAGGAGGGAAACCAGTTAGGATGCCACTGCAGCAATCTACACAGAGGTGATGGCAGCTTAGGACAGGGTGATAGCAGGGGAGGTGGTATGAAAGTAGTTGGATTCTGAACATCTTCTGAAGCTAGAGCTAATTTCCTGCTGGATTAGAGATGGGGTACTAAGAGAAAGAGGGAAATCAAGGATGACTTCAAAGTTTGGCCTAGGAAATAAAAAAATGAAGTTGCCATCAATTGAGTTGAAGGAGTATGGATAGGGGAAAGATCAGGAGCTTATTTGTGGAAATGTTGCTTTACAGACATCTACTAGACATCCAAGTAGAGATGTCAGTCAAGCCACAGGTACACCTATCTAGAATTCAGGAAAGGTGGCTCGAAATAGATGTGATTGCGTAAAGATTTAAGGTCATAATGAGATCACCAAGGAAGGAAGTAAAGATAGAGACCAGAATCAAGGACTTATCCTTCAAGATTAAGAAAAAGGAACCTTCAAAAGAGACTGAGAGAAAGTAACCAAGAAAATATGATGAGAATCAAGAGGGTGTGGTGTATGGGGAGCAAGTGAAGAAAGAATCTTAGGGAGGAGTCATCCACTGTCTGATGATGTTGCTTGATTTACTAAGAGGAGGACTGGGAATACGAGCATTGGATTAGATAATGTGGAGGTCACTGATATTCTTAACAAGAGCAATTTAAGAGGAATCATAGGGGCAAAAGGCTGAGTGTAGTGGTTTTAAAGAGAGAATGTGAGGAGAGGAATTGGTGATAGAAATCTCTGAGGAATTCTGCTGCAAAGAGGAGTAAAACAATCGTGTGGTGACTTGCAGGATGGGGGTGAAATGAGTTCAGGAGGTTTACATGCCCATGGGAATAAGCCAGCAAAAAGGAAAAGGCTGATGATTTAGGAGGGAGGTGGCAGATCGTCCTTGCATAGGTGAGGGGTCCTGGGATCTGGTGCTTAAGGGATGGTTGGTTAGGAGCACATGGAAAGTCCTGTGATGCCAGTTGGAAGGCAGAGTGTGTGGGTGCAGATGCTGGTGAGTCGGTGTGGTGGTGGGATTCGCTGAAATTCTCTTCTGATTGACTCAATTTTTCAGTGAAGTAGGAAACAAGGTCAGTAGCTGAGAATGAAAATGTGGGGTGTATTGGAGGTTTGAGGAATGAGAAAAGGCTGTCAAATAGGCACCTTATAGGGTGCGAGAGTGAATGCATGAGGGACATACAGTATGAACTCCTGGCAGCATCATGGGGCTACCTGAGGGTCAAAGTGAGGTTAGTCAGCGTGGCTGTGCTTTTCTCTAACCACCTTCAAGGGCTGGTGCTGGGTAGGCAGAGAGGTAGATTTAACCAGGGTAGATGAAACAAGATGTAGGTGATGGATGTAAGCAAGGGAGAGATTATAATGACTAAGCTGAGTAGGAAGGATACTGAGGACACATTAAGGGAGTGAAAGAATGGTCCAATGAAGTTTGTAGGAACTTTGAATAGAATGTTTTGGTGGCCAAAAAGAAGAGTGTCATACATGAGGGCTAATTTTTACCCCGAGTGACCCGGCCTACTAGTAAAATTCAGCTTATTGAATATACCAATCAGATAACTAGTTCCTACTCCCTTGAGCTGAAAAACTTCATAGGAAAAAGGAGATAAGCTTGGAGTGGGAAGAAAGAAATACCCACCTCACCAACAATATTCACAAAATTTAGACAAGGTAATAAATGTTCTTTGTGCAGTAAATGCAAATCACTTCAAGTCTCTTCTATGCCTTAGTTACCTCTTCTAGAGAAGGGCAAAAAAAAAAAAAAAAAAAAAAGGGGGGGGAGCGGTTAACTCCTAGGTTGTTATGAGGCTTAATAATGTTGGCAAACTGCTTAGCACAGTTTTGCAATTTAGCAAGCCACATGCTAATTTTTGACAATTCTGGATTGATGTTTTCATTTCAGATATGTGTGATCTTCATGGCTGAACCATGTTGTGTTACCAATGACTCTGAATATTATTTTTCAAATAATTTATTTCCTTTAATTTTGAAAGTATTACATATTCACTGCATAAAATCTAGCTTTTAACTTTATGTTCTGTTCTGTTTAAGCTCTTCTAGTAGTTTATAATTAGAAAACAAAACTTACCCCTAGAAAAATCAGCGATGGAATCTTGAGTGAATCAATTTGTGAGTAAAGGGTACTTTTAATTTAGGTATTATTCATCTATCTTTGAAGTTAAAATTTTCGTAGGCAGAATCTTTTTAATCATAGAATATGCTTAGTTTGTTTTGAGAAAGTAAAAGTGTCACTTTTCAATATTCCTCAAGTGTTTATTGGCATGTCCTATATGCTCAACATCCATTCATTCATTCATTCAGCAAATAATTATTGAGCAATAACTATGTTTGAAGCCATGGAACAGGTCCCGGGGGCTTATGCAATGTGAGCAAGTGGATATAAACTCCACTTTCATGCGGTCTGGTAGTCTAGTGGGGTAGGTGGACAATCAAAGAACCCCACTCTAACAGTACAGGTTTTTAATTGCACAAGACAGAAACCAACTCTGGTTACCTCTGGAGGAAGTAGTTTCGGAATATTGCTGTGTACTCACAGATACTGTGGAAACCACAGAGCAATTGAACCTAGTAAATGGAGCATTACTAAGAGGGTGTGGGCCCCTGAGCCCAGACCTGGTCAGGGCATTCCTGTTGCCCTTGCTGGAATCCTGCCACTGAAATCACTGCCACCATAGGACATTAATGCAGCCACTGTGCTGTCTCCACCACGGCCATATGAACTTTAAGCTGCCCTTGCCCCTTTAAGGCACTTGCTCTATATTCATCAACCAGCAGCAGTGTCCAATTGTCTGGGCTTATGTCTTAAGCCCATAGCCTTACTGCTGTGTTGAGATTAGGGATCTGACTTTTTGGTTTTCTGTGCTGGGATGTAGAAAATGCTGGGCAACTAACTGTATTAGTACGTTCTCACGCTGCTGTGAAGAAATACCTGAGACTTGGTAATTTATAACCGAAAAAGGTTTAATTGACTCACAGTTCTGCACTGCTGGGGAGGCCTCAGGTAATTTATAATTATGGCTGAAGGGGAAGCAAACATACCCTCTTCACATGGTGGCAGGAGACAGAAGTGCTGAGGCAAAGGGAGAAAAGCCCCTTACAAAACCATCAGATCTCGTGAGAATCCACTCACTATCACAAGAACAGCAACGAGGATAACCACCCCCTTGATTCAATTACTTCCCACCAGGTCTCTCCCACGACACGTGGGGATTATGGGAACTACAATTCAAGAAGAGATTTGGGTCAGGACACAGGCAAACCGTATCAGCAACCAGACAAGCAAACAAATACAATTAGCATCCACCACACACACATACACACACACACAATTATAATGATTGTTAATTGCTTTGAAGGGGCACTGTGATGGGGCACTGGCGTTGGGAAAGAAGTTCAGCTGACTCACAACAAAAGTTCACAATACTCTGGGTGCTTCAGTCTTCTCTAGGGCTTGAGTGGCTGGTGACTCTGTCTCTGGGATGAGGCAGCTTCCTTCAGGGCATTGTTTCCCACACCTCAGTCATTCCCAGGCCTCCTTTCATGTGGCCATATCTGTGTGCCATCTGTAGGCACATTTACAACTACTCTTTCTTAAATACATCTACTTTATGTATCAGCCTATAAATGAAAAGCCAGTATCATTTGCCATAAATAGCAGGTAAAAGTAAGAATAATTTCAATGAAAGGAACTAAAGCTAGGAAGACTTAGCCAGATGCTTTGCCAAAGGTTCTGAGGCTGGAGCGCACTTTCAGCAAGTGTTAGGTATTGAAAACATAATGGTGGCATGCAGCGATGTTATCCTTGACTTTACTTTCTAGTTTTCTAAACTAAAAAAGGATGGAAAAGGGACACATTTTTAAACTTTGTATTTTAGTGCTTTAAAAAATGTGCTCTGGGCACAATTTAAAATGAACTTTCATACCATCAGTAGTATCGTGTTCCATGCTGCAGGAGACAACTATTAGAAAGAATGTGGTAAATATTAGAAAGAGTGTAGGCTTAAAAATGGGCAAGGCTTTTGTTTGAATTTCAGCTCCCTTACTTATTAGCTCTGTGATTTTCAGCACATTATGCAACTTTGCTGAGCCTCAATCTACTCATCTGTAAAAAGGATGCAATAATACTAATTTTCCTGATGTGTTAAATAGATCCGTGTTGCCCAACTCCATTTTGCATACAAATCACTTGGTGGTCTTCTTAAAATGTAGATTCCGATTCTGTAGATCTGGAGTGAGGCCCGAGATTCTGCCTTTTTAGTAACATCCTGGGTGATGCTGATGCTGCCATTTTGTGGATCACACGTTAACTCGCAAGTTTATGATTCTCTGCTGTCGATATGGTAGCCACCAGCTACATGTGGCAATTGAGCCCTTTAAATGTGGCTATGGACCTAAGAATTTTTTTTTTTTACTTTTACTTAATTTCAATTTATTTAAAAAAACTGACACTTGGTCAGTTATTAAAAAGCAATTTTTAGTATACTTGGAACAACTTGTGAATCTATCCTTTCAGCTGTTAATTTTATGAAAATTAAATAACCAAACATGTCTTTCCAATGAAAATTTAATGTCTGAATAGAGATGCTGTAAGTGTAAAATAAACACCTTGAGTTTGAAGACTCTGTTAAAAAAAAGAATGCAAAAGTATCTTGTTAAATTTCCTATTGATTGCATGTTGAAATTGTAATGTTTTGGATATGATGGGTTAAAATATATTATTAATTTCATCTGTGTCTTTTTACTTTTTTAATGCAGTTACTACAAAATCAAAAATTACTCATGTGGCTCACATTAGATTCCAACTGGACAGTTCAGGCACGGAACAGTAAGTGCAGAGCCTGGCTCTCCTCTCAGGGCCTTCCTCCTGTCTAAATTTGTGGGTGTCCTCTGGCTGGAAAGAGGAAGTGAGGTGGTGGAAAGAGACAAGGTTTCTTCCTTCCCTGCAGGAGGCTGTGGCAAAAAGCCAACATTCACAGCAAGTTCTTCGGTTTACAGACTATTTCTTCTGTGGTGGGTTATTTCCACTGCATTCCAAAGCAGGCTCTGCTTTTTGGAGAGGTAAAAAAGAAACATGTCAGCAGTCCGAAGTGAACTGCTCAAAGCTGGCTCTCATAAGAAGATGCTCACTTTTCAAGAGTTAAGGGTCACAGCAAAAGGCCCTCTCAGCCCCACCTCCTTGGTGACATTAAGGGGAGATAATTAAAACAGAATGGGCTCCTGCAAATGTGTTGCATTATCTCCTGGTTGACTCAGCAATTCCACAGCAGGCTGAAAGTTTAATGAAGAGCAGTAAGAAAGACATCTGCAAATTTGACAATAACCAAGAAGTTTGCAAAAAGAAGTATGCAGAAATGAAAGTTCATTTTCTCATGTCATAAATCATGGTATCCTTGCTTCACCACTCTTTTTTTTTTTTTTTTTACTAACTCATTTAAATATTTACATGTAGAATCAGACCTGGCAGCAAATTCAAAGAAATCTGTTAAGGACAGCAAAAGTTGCTTCTGTATCAGAGGCTTTGAGACTCCAGGTCTCAATTAACCTTTCTAAATAGGAACTGACAGCCTCGAATGGAAAATCAGAGTGGGTGAGGGGAGGGAAGACTAAAATGTTTTTGAAGAATGTTTGACTACAAAGTAAACAGTCTGAATAGAAAATAGTAAATCAGATGCTGCCTCCACATTCCATAAAACTGTATATACAGTAAAATGTACTGTACAGTTAAAAGACACGGATAAAAGAAATCATAAAACAATTTGAGTTTTGTGATGATCCAAACTTCATGGAATTAGTTGTGTTGGCATAAGACAGTTTTTTTTTTTCTGTTAGATCCTGACATGAAGTTTGTACAGATGGCATTGAAGGCGTAACTTTAGAGATATTTATCTTTAAGCTTTCTTTTCCTTTCTGTCATCAAATCGACCCATGAGTACAGATTTACTAGGCATATTATTTATTTCAGGTATATTATTTCATTTTGCTAACCAAAATGTTATCACTATTATTTTGCACAAAATAGCACACTACTTTATTCATTTTCAGGATTTATTTTGCTTTAGATGAAAGCAAAAGGAAAGTTAACTTAGCAAATTTACAGCATAATCAAGATTGTAAGGGGAAAGGTTTAAATGCTAGAAAACAACATGTCAAAAGCACCCATTTATAAGAGAATGTTTCATTGTCAGTTTCCAAAACTCTTAGTATCAAACACAGCTACTCTCTGCATTTAAATGACATTTACATATCTAAAAGCAATACAATCCCTTATCTCCAAGAATCTGGTTAATCAGATAAAGGCTTTCTCATTATCTTGTGTTAGAGAGATTTTTACTATATTTTAAACAGCTGTAATTCAATAAATCTGAAAGAGTAGGGAATTCAGCTCTACTGCTTACCTTATGAGTTTGTAGACGATGAAGAAATATCATTCTCTCTCCTGCTTCATCGTACCAGCTGTTTTCGGTCTGAACTGTCACCATTTCTCCCATATGGCAAAACCTCATCCATCTCTGTTCTTGCCCATGGACTTTGTTAGATATTCTTTATCCCTGGGTCCCCATGCTTGTTGAAGTTAACCGTCCATCATACCCTGTTTGGCATCATGATTGCACTTAGTGTGGTATTATAATTGTTCCTGTATCAGTCTCAGATATCAGGGATTCTTTTTCATCTTGGCTTCCCTTCTGCCTAGCATAGTCCCTGCATAGGGGAGACGTGCAATGGTTTCTGAAACAGAATCCAAAGCATCACTTTGAGTTATTAGTGTAACAAGGCTGCTTGTTACTACAACACTGCCTTGCCACTGTCACTCAGCTTGGGTCTTCCGCACTTGCCCCTTGGGTCTATTGTCATTTGATGCGCTTCCTATTTAGCCTACATCATCTCCCTCTCTGATGAAATGGCTTCTCCATTTATGTCCTTCTCTCCACTTATGGGGGTCTCACAGAAGAATGGCTTGGGCCACTGCTGATTATGTTTCATTTTATAGCCCTTTTGGAAAGGAGGCGGACTTTCCACACAGTTGCTGAGGACGTTAATCACACAGCATTTTCACTCTCACTTCTTTCTTTCTCGGGGACAGCCTCATTGTGAACCAAGATCCTTTGCTCTCTTCCTCTCAGCCAGCCTGGTCAGAGATTGATGGCCCATGCCTCATACCTTCATATATGCAAACTTTTTTAAACAAGTGTTTCTTGTCCCACCTTGCAATTTAAATTGCAGTGGGCCATTCCTAAATCCATCAGCTGAATGGTATGTATCTGAAAGCCCAGCTGTCTACAGTTCCAATGGTTTGGCTACACATAAATGATGGTATTCACACACAGAACGCAAGCTTCCAAATATATACAACAAAATTTTAAGTCTGTGTGATATGCTTAATGGTAATTTTCTTTGTCATTATATACTTGCCAACTTAATAGTGAGCATAGATTATTATTATAATCGGAAATAAAAACTAGATATTTATATTTGGGAATGTTTCATAACAAATATAACACAAAATCTTCCATATAAAGTGGTTTACAATTCAATGCTGAAAGCAGTGTTACAAAAGAGAATGTGTAAAAAGCTAAGATGTTTTTAAAGTAAAGCTATTAGCTATAATTCCTTTTGGGTCTATTTTAAAATGAATTCAATTAGTCTCATGGTAATTCTCAAAAGAGCTTTATCTTATTTTATTTTTGAGACAGAGTCTCACTCTTTTGCCCAGGCTGGAGTACAGTGGCGTGGTCTCGACTCACTGCAACCTTTCCCTCTCGGATTCAAGCGCTTCTCCTGCCTCAGCCTCCCGAGTAGCTGGGATTACAGGCACATACCACCATACCCAACTAATTTTTGTATTTTTAGTAGAGGCGGGGTTTCTCCATGTTGATCAGGCTGATTTTGAACTCCTGACCTCAGGTGATCTGCCTGCTTTGGCCTCCCAAAGTGTTGGGATTACAGGTCTGAGCCACTGCACCTGGCCTCAAAAGAGCTTTACATTTTTATACATACTAATAATGACTTAATTAGTATAGATCCAATTGTGAATTACCCATGTTATCTGCTTTTCAACTTATTTGGACTGTTTCCCTTTCCAGAAACCAGAGAGGGGAAGAAAAAAAGCACAAAAACAAAATAATTTGTTCATTTGTTATTTGCATTAAGTAATTTTGGAGAAGACTGAAATTATCTATAAAGGTGAATCTATTATTTGTGGGTTTTCCAGTTCCACAGGCAATTGAGAGCCACTGCGAAGTCCTTTCCTGATAGACTAAACCAAATTTACGACTTCCAGAAATCTCCAGATCCAAGGGTCCAGGGTTGTGTGGCTTTCAATAGACAAGACCTGCCCAGGTTCTTCAGTTTTGAGAAAAGGAAAACCAGTAACACAAAATTCAATACTTTTCACATGGTCTCTTTAAATAAATTTGCTACAAACACTGTGGCAAAACTAAAGCTTATTAAGCTAAAAAGTTTCTTGAAATTGTCAGAAAGTGCTAAAAATCTACTTCTGGAAAGCCATGAGTTACATATGTATTTTGTGGAGGGGAGAGTTGTTGGAAGGTTTGTTTACTCTAAAGAGAATTTATACTAATTTTCATTATTTAAAAATAAAGGTAAAAAATAAAAGTTCTAAATACCTAATATAAAGACAACATTCTACATCTAGATTCAGCCCTAACTTTATTTTTAACTAGGATCTTGGGCAAGTCATAATTTCTCAGAAATCTTAACTCACTCATCTATACCAGGAAAGGCATGATAAGTCTTAACTCATTCATCTATACCAGGAAAAGTATGACTCTCTGGTCCAAAGTGCTGGTTCCTTATGGCTCTAAAATTTTACAAGAAGTTACAGTTTCCACATAAATGCCTATGGGGTCAGGCAGGTAAAATATGAGTGAAGATGACCAGAGTGACGAGAATTTCTCTTTAAAGTAAATCCTTATAAATGTTTCCTTATTTCACACTTGATAGCAAAAAAAAATTTCACTTTCCTCTTAGTTCTACCATTACAGAAACAATAATAAATGGCCACCAATACTGATAAATGACAGTGGCACAGAGACCAGGGGGAGTGCTGGGGACAGTGGCAAACTGGAGGGTAGGAAAAGCACTAGGTTATTGTTATCATATGGGAATGAAGGCCTAATGCTGCCAGATGCCAAAAAATGTGGACGTTTTTGGTGAAATCCAATTTTCAATGTAGGCAAACAATGAAAAACATAAAAGAAAACAAACAAACAAAAAAACAACCTTGTGAGTCATTATCATTTCTGGTCAAGCCAAGCACATCTATGGATTAGATAGAGCTCACATGCTACCAGTTTATAATACCTGATTTACTTCACCCCCCTCATTGTACTAGGGCCAGCACATATTAAATAATTTGCTGGTAATACTTCATCAAAGTTCTTTTTTTTCTTTGAGACATTCTCTCACTCTGCTGCCCAGGCTGGAGCGCAGTGGCATGATCTTGGTTGACTGCAACCTCTGCCTCGCAGGTTCAAGCGATTCTCCTGCCTCAGCCTCCCGAGTGGCTGGCATTATAGGCGTGTACCATCATGCCTGGCTAATTTTTGTATTTTTAGTAGAGATGGGGTTTCACCATGTTATCCAGGCTGGTCTTGAACTCCTGACTTCAGGTGATCTGCCCGCCTGTGACCAAAGCCATCTAGCCTATATTTATAGATACAGCTTCAAAATCAGGCAATATGCCTTTTTAAAGTTTATTTCTAATATATTGTACTTTTTGGCACAGTTGAAAGTAAACAGCATGTATCACTTGGCAGGAAAATGTCAGATTTTATGATGAATATTTAGAGTATTTATATTTAAGAGTACACATCTTTAAAATTAGATGTTTATATAAAATCACCTTGTGCCTGGGAAAAATTACTAGTTGATTTTTTTGTTGTTGTCTCTAAGAACAATTTCTAAGTCAAATTGGTCAAAAAATATTGGCTCCAGCCATCCAGTTAACCCCTAAAAGATCCCATAGCATACCCAACTGGCCTGTACCATATCCAATTATAGTTACAGTGCACAAACTGACTTATTAAGCCCCTATTCTGAGTCACTTGCTTTTGTATTTTACCTCAGTAAGTCATTATAACTCTACCCCTCTCTTGTAATAAAGAAGTTAAAGTTGCCTGTGACCACACAGCTAGTTAGTATCATCTGGGATTTGAATCCAAAATTGTTCAACAACCAAACTCATGACCATTTCGCTGAATCTGAAATGGTATACCAGAAACGACTTGGTCCAGTCACTCTTAAGTTTTAAAATCCTGGCCACGTGCAGTTTCTCACGCCTGTAATCGTAGCACTTGGTGAGGCCAAGGCGGATGGATCACCTGAGGTCAGGAGTTTGAGACTATCCTGGCCAACATGGTGAAACCCCGTCTCTACTAAAACTACAAAAATTAGCTGGGCGTGGTGGCAGGCGCCTGTAATCCCAGCTACTTGGGAGGCTGAGGGAGGAGAATCGCTTGAACCCGAGAGGCGGAGGTTGCAGTGACCTGAGATCGTGCCATTGTACTCTGCCTCAGGGACAAGAGCAAGACTTCGTCTCAAAAAAAAAAAAAAAAAAAAAAAAAACACTTTAAAATCTTATCAAACCAGTTCTTCGCAGAGATTTTCAGATATATAAAAGCAGCTTGCAAGTCCCTCAGCCCCCAAACTCCATTCCCATCTTCTCTATCTTGCTCAACATCTCCGGTTTCTACAACTATCCTTCAAGAACAGAACATCCTAGTGGGGTGCCCATATGTCCCAGTTTACCAGGGATAGACTTGGTATGCAAGCCTGCCACCCCACTGTAATTAAGAGCTACCTGGGCCGGGTGTAGTGGCTCACACCTGTAATCCTAGCACTTTGGGAGGCTGAGGTGGGCAGATTGTGTGAGCTCAGGAATTCAAGACCAGCCTGGACAACATGGTGGAACATTTTGAAAAATGAGATAAAGACGTTTTCAACCTGGTATAAGTAAACTTCCACCAAGAATTCAGGTTTTTAATAACAGTAAACAAAAACAAAAACAAAAACCCAAAAAATTAAGCTTGGCTGGGCATAGCAGCACACTGGTAATCCCAGACTTCAGGAGGCTGAGATGAGAGGATTGTTTGAGGCCAGGAGTTTGATAACAGCCTAGGCAACCTAGCGAGACTCCCTCTCTACAAAAAGTAAAAAAAAAAAAGTTGGCTGGGTGTGGTGGCATGCCCCTATAGTCCTAGCTACTCAGGAGGCTGAGGCAGGAGGAACACCTGAGCTCAGTTCGAGGCTGCAGTGAGCTAGGACTGTAACCTGTCTAAAAAGAAGAACAAAAACCTAAGTTTAATATACTCACCTATATACTTTCTCTTTTATGCTCATTAACTTCTTGCATTTCATTATTGTGGTTCTCAGTGCTTCCCTCTGTTTTACTCAGTAGTTCCCAAAGTGTGGCTGCATATTAGAATCATTTGGGAATTTTTTAAGTGTCAGTGCTCACTCAGGCCACACCCTAGACTACAATGCTTGAGCTGGGAGCCTGGCACCAGTATGTTTTAAAGTTCTCCCAAGTGACGCCAATGTACAGCAAAGTTTGGGCAGTACTGATCTATCCTATGGTTTATTATGGGAATAAAGATATGACTGGGAACAAAAAGAGCAATTAAACTTGGTAATGGTCTCAAACCATCAGAGCAGCTCTAGTGTTCAGCTAAATGATAAATAATAAAAAACTGTATGACTGGATCACTAGCACCCTCATTTATTTACCACCCAGAGGAAAGCAAGCTGCTTCTTTTTACAAGGGAAAACTGACTAAAAACAGAAAAAAATGGGAATGGATGCAAACACTATTATTCTAATGAGATGAATCTCCAGGGTAACCTTTATAATGCCTGGGTATTTATGACCCAGTCGGGACTTAAGGGTCTTTTTCAACTCTGAAATTTTTTATTTAAGCCAAATTTCTTAGAGGAGGCAGGAACAGTTCTTCACAGGTTTCAGTTGCTCAGTCAATAGGCTTACCTTGTACTGTGCTTTATAATTGTTAAAAGTGCTTTCACATTTTCAAGTTCATCTCAACTTCTAAAGCTGGGCAGAAATTGCAATACTCATACTCCTGTTGAGGAAACTGAGGGCTCAAGATATTAAAAGTTGGTTTAAGAGTTGGAACCATTTAGAACTCAGTTCTGGTGAACTGCTAGGACAAAATACTGCCTCTTCCCACACCTCAGAGATTCACTCTTTGAGCCTTAACACCCTCTCCCAGAGAAGTTATTTTCCTCGGAAAAAAAAAAAAAAACGCACTTTCTTTTACACGTCTGTTGTGTTGAGGAAGGAGAGGTAGGGTGGTGCAAGCACTGTGAAGAGATACAAGTACAAAAGGGGCCCCGAGGAATTTACAGGGCCAGGGAGAACACATGAGCACATAATGTACTCATAGCAATGGAAAAAGAGAGGCAAGTGACAACTATGTGAGGTTAGAGTTGTTAAGGAGCAAATGAAGAGCCATTCATAGCTTCTTGGAGGTATTTGCTCGAGCTGGCCATCTCGCTCCTGCTGTGACTGACCTAGATGGCTTTGCTTTCTTTAGGTTATGTTACCTTGGTACCTAAACCTGAGCCACCTTCAACTTCATACCTGTTCTCAGCTTTAGTGTATCTGTCTTGTTGGCGACCAAAATGTATACTCATGTCCTGGTTTTCCTTACTGATGCTCAAACTAGCCTTTGTCTCTTATTCTTTTCAGGAACATTCCTCATTGCATTTATTCCAAACCTTCATATGTCCCTCAAGGCCAGGATTCTGGACTCTAGAACGAACCTTTTCCTTTCTGTCAACCAAACCTATCGTTTTCCCACATTTGAGGAGGCATCTGCCTTGTCATTTTGTTTCTGACTAGGTCCCAAAGAGCAGGATTTTACATCTATCTATATTAAACTATTGTTTTAGTCATCTCATCACTTATCAGTTTGACTCCTGATTTTGTCATCTAGTTTATTCTCAACCCTTCCCAGCTTAATGCTGCCCAAGACAGTGACGAGCTTTCCTTCTACTTCCTTATTGAAACAACTGTTCAGATTGAACATCTGAAAGACATGAACAAGACAGATCTGCAAACAATGCTTTGAAACTACCACCAGACTTATAGTTAATCTAATCATTCTGCCAATTAAGGGGTCACCTAATTAAATGTTCTTTCATTCTACACATAAGTAGCTAACAAATCCAAAAGTAGATGATGCCTTGAAATGCCATCAACTAGGTTTCCTGTTTTGCTACAAATATTTCCTCTATGCTTTCAAGTACTTTCTTTTCTGTTCTCTTTAATTTTGCTGTTACTATCCTAGTCTATTCCCTCTGTACCCCAGGCCTGTACAACTCAATGTTTTAACTGTTCTATTTACATCCCTACCCTCAGTCTCATCAATCACCAATCTATCCGACACACCCAAAACCTTCCCAAATCACCACTTTGCCCACCTCCGCTCCAGGAAAATGTTTTAAGATACCTTTTCTTAACAAAGATATCTTTTAAGATTATAAACATCAGCACCTAATTTTTACAGACCAAAGGGAACCATTTATAAAGCAAACAATATTAATATAAAATGGTATCAAGACAGTAGTTTAAAAATGGCTACAACTTTCTTATTTTAAAAACGGATCATTTAAAATCCCATGTGCAACAGGGCTCAATATTACAGCATTAAGAATTTTCATTGGCCGGGTGTGATGGCTCATGCCTGTAATCCCAGCATTTTGGGAGGCCGAGGTGGGCGGAGAGGTCAGGAGATAGAGACCATCCTGGCCAACATGGTGAAACCCTGTCTCTACTAAAATACAAAAAATTAGCCGGGCATGGTAGTGCACACCTGTAGTCCCAGCTACTTGGGAAACTGAGGTAGGGGAATTGCTTGAACCCAGGAGGAGGAGATTGCAGTGAGCTATTATGCCACTGCACTCTAGCCTGGCAGCGGAGTGAGACTCCATCTCAAAAAAAAAAAAAAAAAAAAGACAAAATAATTCTTCACAAAATAAAAAGTTAATTGAAAGTAAAACACCCTATTCTTTAGTCTCACAAGTTCCAAAACCAAAAATGCAGAGATGCAGAGTGTCTCACTAATGTTATATTTATTTTCATTCCAAACTAGGAAACAAAGCAACAGGTTAAATTATTGGGATATCTTGGGCTATCTCTAAGACTTTGTATAAACATACCCATCTTAAAAGCACTAAATAATGAAATTCTCTATTCAAAATGTGCTATTAAAAGCACCATTCTACCGAGTTTATCTTTGGCTCTTTGGCTAGAGGAGGTCTGATCATGAGGAAAGCTTGGATTATGCATCTTAATAGATGATTTTGCCTCAATCTTTTGAGCTATTCTCCAGGAAGGCTGTGAAGATTCTTAAGATCCTCTCAGAAGCATTTGATACCAGAAAAGTGCAATAATGGAAACGCTTAAGAGTTAAGCAGAAAATTTTAACTGTTCAAAAATTTGGGCCCTGATTCAGGTTAACAAGATGCTAGTCCTGCAGTAAAGACCAGTGGCTACTGGTTTGGCCTCTTGAAATGGTCTGCCTCAAGTGTGAATCCCAGGTCTACTACCTAGCCATGTGACCTACAGCAAGTTACCTGAACTCTTCAAGCCTATTTCCCTGCTGCAAAATGGCAGAATGTTTACCAGGTTGCTTACATAATCCATGTAAAGTGCTTAGTATATACCAAGTACTCCATAAATACTAATTTACGTTGTGACATGTCCCTTTCAATAATAGCTAACAAAAGTATCAGTGCTTATAACTAATGATCTGAAAATGTATTTGGAAAAAATGAATCCTTAATCCTAGGGATTCCCTGCACTGAACCCAAACCCAGACTATGTTTTACTGATCTGGGAACTTGTTTTCCTAGGATGCAGTGTGGTTAAGCAAGTTGTGCCAGAGACTGATTCTGCATAAGCACACACGCACATTTTCTTAACTTTGATTCCCTACTTTGGAACAATTATTATGCTGTTCAACAAGGATACCTTAAACTAACAGAATACAGATTTAACATGCTATTGAAATACTTTAGTAGGAAAAATGTTATCAACAGTTCTTAGATGTAAAGCATAAAAGCAAACTCAGTGGCGAGTTTAAGGAGTAAAGCTATCAATTGGTTGAAAAAGAAACTATTTGCATAAAGCTAATTTCCTTTTTTTCTTTGAGACAGGGTCTCACTCTTGTCCAGGCTAGAGTGCAGTGGTGTGATCACAGCTCACTGCAGCCTCAAACTCTTGGGTTCCAGAGATCCTCTCACCTCAGCCACTCTGGTAGCTACGACTACCTGCAGGTACCACCACTAGATAATTTTTTATTTTTATTTTTGTTGGGAGGGGGATCTAGCTTTGTTGCTCAGGATGGTCTCAAATGATTGTCCAGCCTTGGCCTCCCCAAGTGCTAGGATTACAGGCATGAGCCACAGTGCCTGGTCTGGTTATTTCCTTTGTGACACATACTGATGAGAAAAGTACAGAAACACAACTACCAATTTTCTGACCACATGAAACAGTCTTTATGGTATAAAAACACTTATTCTAAAAGAAAGATTATTTTTCAGATTTTTAGTGAGGTGGTATAATTATGCTATTAAGAGTATCTTTTATTTTGGTCTACAAATGAATGTTAACAGACTAATTAAAAAAGATAAAAGTTGATGGGGGTTTGAGTATAAGAGTCTTAAAGTACCACAGGTTAAAGAAAGAAGGCAGCTGCAATAAGACACAATCTTGAAGGCATGGGGAAGGAACAATGTCAACATGCAAAGGCTTAAACTCCCCTTTCTTTCTCAGCTAAATTTTACAAAGAGAACCTAATTCAAAATTCAAGTCTAATACATTATATAAACCCAATTTGACAAAATGGAAAATATCTTTCGTGTCACAAATATGGTACTTAAGTATACTCGATAATTTACTAATGATTTATACTAACTGAAAAATATGGTATTCATCATCATTTAAAGTTTACTCAGTATTTCAACAACGTTGCTAGTTTATATTAATAATTTATTATAAAAAACAACTCATGGTAATTTTATTAATTTCTCCCATAGAGTTCAGATAACTGGTATTGACAAGTATGGAAAATGAGATAAAAATAAGCTCTTAATAGCTAATGTGAAAAACCAATCTGTACTAAAACCAGCAGATGACATTCCCACAGACTGCAGAAATGATCTATTGTGCTATAAGGGTTGAAGACAGTGGGTAGGAGAGTAGGGACAATGTAGCCACTCTCATATTAGAAGAGTGATTCACTGTAACACAACCATAACATTTCAAGTACATTATAGAATTTTCAATTAGATTTCTAAAATTTAAAGTAGAAAAAATTCCAAAATATTTTCCAATCAATATCCAAAAAGTTCAGTCCCCATTCAGAAACAGATAAACAGTATATTTATTAAATGAGTTAAGACAAATAAACTTTACAAATAGACAAATAATAAAAGGCTCAGTGGCTAAAATAGATGGTAAGCATCATTGAAAGAAATCAACACCATCACGGTATCTCAGTTGGCTTACACGTGTAAAAAGAAATTTTCAAAGAGCAATTTCACAGAAATGAAGCCAGTTTTTTTCTTATAAACAAATCACCAATTCTTGGTTCAAAACTGACATCTGTTATGAAAATTACCATATCACATATTTGTAAGATGACAAGGAGTAACTCATCTTCAAAGTGCAAGTAAGTCTATTTACAACCACAAAAAAGGCAATGATGAGGAGAAAAGGATTTTTAAAAAATATACAAAGATTAAAAACATTTGGGATGCAAAATTAAACAATTTTTTGGTTAGAGGATAAAAGAGAAAAAGTGATTGAATTACAGATTTCAACTATACATACTTTATAATGGGATCCAAGATCTTTAACAGCTTGCTTGCATTTTTTTCTACCTACATAATGCTCTGGAAATTTCTGGTAGAAATTACAGTGTCTCAAAGAGAGAAATACACACTAAGCATGTCTTGCTACTACTTCATGGATGTCATAAGACCCGTTTATGGATTAGAGTTGGTGTAGAAAGCCATTGCCTTGAGTTGAAAAATGAATACTGTAAAAGCTCAATACAAATCCTCCAAAGCACATGCACTTCTAAATCTTTTGGTAATTACATTCATATTTAAGCATAACCAAAATAAAAAAGAAAACTGAAAACATTTCCCTTTTCTCTATTCCCTATGCCTTGTAGGCTCTCCAGTTGATAGGGTCAATTTTTAGAGTTGAAAGGGTTCTTCGAGATAGTCCACCACCCTTATTTAGGGTAAATGATTTTCCCAAGATCATGCAGCACATTAATGGCAAAACCAAGACTAGAAACCAGGTCTTGACTCCTAGTCTAATATGCTTTCCAGCATATCATGCTACCTCTTTTTTACAGTATGATTCATTATAAATATCTGATGAATAAATGTACAATTACAAATGCTGACAGAGCCAATGTGTTTCTAAGACTTGCAGAGGATTACTGCAAAGATTTGATGGTGAGAAAAAGATTTCCCCCACCCACCAAAAATATCAAGCACCATCAACTAAATGTTTCTTTGCTGGGTCAGCACTCTCAGTTATAGTAGTAGTCCTCGTAAACTTTATGTCAGCCTGAGGATTGTGTATCTGGTGAAATCTGGGCCCTAACACATGCCAGTTTCTAAAGGGTAAAGACAGAGGCAAAAAAGGGAAGAAGGTAGACAAAGGAAAGAAAAAGAGAGCTAAAGAATCCAATTGGCTTAGAGGTGGGCATTCTAGCATATGGTTAATTATTGCATCTAAATATATCATTTTAGAACCTTTTCATGTAATCTCATTTTATCTAATCTGTTATTTGGCCACTTAAGAATTAAAATAAATGTATCAAAGACAATGGTGGTCATTATTATGTTTTTTACCTGTGAGACTATTTTAGACAAACCAAATTCAATGAAGAGTATGTCAAATGGCAAAATTGTGTTAATTTTCTTAATCTGATTCTATTAGATTACCAGCAAGGAATTAAAGCGGTACTTCATGGGGCTGTTACCATCTTGAAATTTATTCCAATTGTGGTCAAAGAGAATAGAATGATGCACTGTATATGTAGAATTGAGAAAAGAAGCTGAAATGTCTTTTAAAAAAACATTGCCATGAATTTATTTAATAAAAGGGCATATTTATTTATGTTTACAAACAAGTTTCAAAAACAAAAGGAAAACATGTATGCTTCTACTTATTAACCTTTTTCAAAATGCCAACAGCCCTCATGCTGTGTGAAGGTCTCTAAAGATTAGAAAAATCAATACAGTTCACTCACAGTTCACCAAGACATCACTGAACTAACATGTTTAGACAAAAACAAAAAGGACTAAGGTTCTCTTGTAGTTTGATAGTTTGATTTAATTTGATTTGCCTGAAATAACAAAAGCATTTCAAGCATCTTTCATTATGTAGTTGATGTCCTGCATTAAACAATCTACTAAATTCTGAACAAAAGGTTATTAGCAAGTTTTCAAAAATTTTAAAAATTAAACAGTTGCTTCAAAACCATTAAGTAGTAAATGTATTTAAGAAACTAATTAGGACAGATGTCATAACTTCATTTAGAACACCACTGCTCATGTTTTTTTGTTTTGTTTTGTTTTTTCATTTTTTTTTAAACAAAGCATTAGTGTTATCTATTTGGCTATTAGTATTAGCAATTTATCTACAATATTTAACAAGGTAAATTGTAGGCAAAAATTTAGTACAGTTTCAATAGAAACACCCCTTTTTTTTTCCTGAAAATACAGCAGTATTTGAAGGACTAATTTTTCTCTGCATCAGTTATAAGGAAGCTTCCCATCTATGAACAGGAACAAAAAAAGTATCTACAAACCTTGTAAACAGATCTGTATCATTTATAAACATAAATAATCCAAATTATTAACAGCCAACAGCAGAAATTAAAGTATCAATTCAACGATCCAGGGCTCTTTGTCTTGCCCAGTTTTACTCCTCCCTCTCTCCCATCCAGGACTGAGATAAACTAAAGCTCTGCTAATACACTGTTCAGGACCATGCTTGGGTTCTACTGATGATCCACGGGTCACTTAACGCTGAGTTACTGTTTATCTGTCAGTTCATTTCTCCCACCCCCCAAAAAGCACCCTCAGTCTGGCAGAAAGCTTTGCTTTTTTTTTTTTAAAAAAATAAATCTACATTCGTACAAGTGTGTCTTCTGTTGAAGTCCAAAGACAAGAATACTAGCTTGTCCATCACAATATGTGAAAAGACCCAGTTTCGATTTGTTTCTTTACAATGCAGCTAGTGTGTTAACATTCAGCTTACAATCAGAGTGATGTTTCCAAACTATGTAGTGGGCTTCCTGGGGATGAAGAGGTAGCAGACTTGTTCATTTCTATTGTAAGGTGAATTCCACTGTCAACAGCATTGTTATTTTTGTTGGGAGAGGGTGGAGGACTGGAGTTACGTTTTGTAGGAGCATCATCTTCAGCATCAGTGTCATCAATAAGGGGGATATGAGGCTCTGAATCTTCTATCCTAAACTCAGGATGTGTCATAAAGTTGTGAATCGAACTTCTTGATTCCGGTTTTTCTAACCCTTCATATAAAGAACTACGAAATGCATTCACCACTCGAATCTGTAAATATCAGAAAACACAGAAAGATGTCAGTCCACTATTAACAACTTGAAAATGGTTCATTTATGAGTTTGAATCCACAAACAGCTAGGTATGAGTGAATCATATTTGTATGTAATGCAGTGGAACTTGCAATACACTGTAAAAAAATGAATATTTTAGTAAGACACTACAGAACAACAAAACCACATACTCTAAGAATTAAGAGGTAAATAATTCAAGTAATATTAAGAAAATCTCATTGTCATTGGCTAAAAATTTAATAGCCATTTTATAGGATTTTTTCCCTAAAAGAACAAAAATCAAACAGAAAACAAAACAAAAACTTAACCATACACAAGCTTAGCTGATTTTTTTAAAATTAAAAATAATGCATTTTGAAAACAACTCAAATAAGTTAAACAAATCAAGCACAAAGGGTTACTATTTATCATGCTAGGAATTAGGGTGTCACCGACCATGAAAAAGCCAAGCAAATATAAGCTGAATGCCACAATGAACTCACATCTACCCCACTACTCCCTTAATTAAAAAGAAAAATAAGAACAAAACCCAAATAAATGTCTATAAAATGCCATTAAACAGCTATAAATATTTGAGTATATGCCATTTGTCTATCATTTGTCTATAAAGTGTTAGTGTTTTTCTCTGTAACAGATTAAAACAAATCAATTACTACAGTTATCTGGAAAGAATAGATCAAAAACAAAAACAAATCCTCTGGGATTCTTCTGTGAAAAATTTCCCAAGAAGACACAAAGTGTTAAAAGGTTTCTAGTATTTTCACCCCTAAATAGATAGCTCAACAATTCATCTTCCTTCTCAGTCTGCTGTATAAATGAAAAAGGTTAATGGGCAATGAAACTTAAAAACATCAGTGCACACACTGACATTCAGTGCTATTAATTTAAGCGTCATTCAGATTTAGAAAAAAAAAAGGGACAAAATCCAAGTAGTTGAGCATTTACCACATATCAATTCAAATACAGTGTTTGCTTTTGCTTTGATTCTAATAAATCCTGTTTCGTAATAAAGACATCATTTACTCATTGTTAAGAGAAGTAACACTGACATTCTAGAAAAAAGATGCAGTCACCAAATTCATCTCATAAGATAGCAATAATGAATAAATCAATACATTTCTTCAAATGAACATGTGAATGCATTTAAAAAATGTGATGTAGAGTTTAGGGCCATGAACCCACATCTCACCTTCAAGTTGTCTTTCCTTATTTACCAAGCCCTATTTGTAAGCTGCGTTAGTCCATATTCACTTAGCCCTTTATATAGAGAGTACAGCATAGTCAACTGAGAAATACAAAAGCAAAATGTCTGGGTGTAAATTCCAGCTCTGCCACTTACTACCTGAGGAACCTCGGTCAAACAGGTTTCTTCAACTATAAAATGGGAAATAGCAATGGTACTTGCCTTACGGGGTTGTTGTGGGAGATTAAATTCGTTAGCACACTACAAACTAAAAACAGTGTTAGGTCACAAGTATCGAGGCCAGGGCTTCTCGAACTTTAATGTGCATATAAATTAGTTGGGAATCTTGTTAAAATGCAGATTCTGATTCAGCAGGGGCCTGAGGTCCTGCATTTCTAACAACCTTCAAGGTGATGCTGAAGCTGCTGGCCCATGATCCACACTTGGAGCAGCAAGCCATCTACTCTATAAAGTCTTGCAACTTTACCATCTTTCATAATTCTATTCTATTCGATTGCTTGTACTTTAGTTCCTTAATTTGATAGATGAATAGCAGCAAATATTTTTCAATTTCTTTTATTGCTCTTGTTCCCCTTCCTCTTCCCCTTTACTAAGATGTAAAGTGTTCTACATATGGAATGTAAACAATGCTTGCTAAATATAACGTTATAGTAATTCATTCACTGTTTTATTGTGAAATCTTAAAATTCACATTCTATACATGTGAACATTCAGCAAGTATCCTGACTGTCCTAATAACAAACTGTAGAGCTTAAAATGCAAAAAGATAACTTCTTAAAAAAAATCTGTTGGTATCAGCAGCCTGTAGGCACGGAGAAGAATACAAACCAGAGAATCAGCTAGCAAACTTGACGGGTGATGAGAACTGTTCAAGACAACCCTGAAGATGTTGCTTGTTTGATAAAGTTGCTGGTGCTGCAGATACTGAAGATAGAACAACAGTTAAGCTTTCTGTGTATGTGTGTGTTTTCTGTCTTTCTTTGTAATCAGTCTGGGTATAAAAGTGAGCAGTGAAGAATTGGGGGAAATAAATCTACTTTTTAAACATGTTAAATTTGGAAAATATGTAGAGCTCAGAAGAAAGGTATAAACTTAAGTTAGAGATTTGAGTTAGTGAAGCTCTAAGAGGGGCAGAGTGTAAAGGTGAGGGCAACAAGTGTATGTGCACACACAATTACACACATACACCAGTGGCAGGCAAAATCAGATTAAATTCCTTCTTAGCAAAACTTCCAATTCTGCGAAGATTTTTCCTATCTGAAAGAATTTACTGAAACAATATTAGAGATTTTTTTTTTCTAACCACTTCATAAATAATAAAACTGAGCAACAGAGAGGATGGGTGGCTGACTTGTTAAGGAACTCCTAATTAGTGCTAAAGAGTCTTAAAACCTAGGTTTCTGGGCTCCCAATTCCAGGTTCCTTGGAAGTCAAGAGAAGACAAAAACATGCAAACATTTACTTTATCACCAACTTCACTTGAATAAAACATTCCATAAGATTAAGATTAATGCTTCCTTTGTCTGACACATCTATTTAAGCCACATGACTAGTTAGTTTCAGCACGTTACTAGGCCAGCTCAGCAATGCTCAAAAGCAATTCAATTTTCAAAGAACAGTTCTTGAGATACATACAATAAAGCTCAGATTAACCAGGAATCATCAAACCAGACTTGTTTTACTTTCTACTTATAAAGAACATAAGAAAGCACTCTTGATCCAAGGCATGGCACTGAGCTGGATTACACCTGCTCTGATCTTTATTACTTTCTGTATGTAAAATTCTCACAGTACAATAACTGTGAGGAAAATAATTTTGTGCACAATACTTTAGGTAGGAAGGAAACTATATTAATACCATAAATAATTCGATTGAAGCAGAAATATAAGTAAACTTAAATACAGGCTTTTGTAAATCCAAGCCTATTTATTTTATCCAGTTTTAAAATTCAATTCCTATTTATTATCTATTTAAACCTACTCTGTGGAGCATACTTACACCCCTCGAAATTATCAGAATTAAGAAAAATTCAGTAATTCTTATGTCAAAAATATTCTGTAAAAGTAAATTATTCAACGGAAAAAAAACTCCCAAAAATACTGCATAAGCATATATGGTAAACAAAAAAACTGAAGTGATTATCATAGTCATGAAGTAATTTTAAGAAACTGAAAATGATTATCAAAGTAAACAATATATGAAATAATAACAAATCAAGATCATGTACCTACAAAACCAATTTTTGTAAATACCATCCTAACTTTTGATAGCAGAAAATAATTGTTTACTGCCCAAAATATTGTACAGAAGAGAGAGCTCTAAAATACTAATCATAAGCCAATAAATCTTACCTTCTACAACAAATTGCCCACTTCTGAAATTTGTTTTCACTAGTACTTTTCTATGTGCACTAACTGCAATGGCACAGTAAAAGATACTCTGCAACTAGAAACAAAATTCTAGATTTTGTTTTCCAAAGTTGGATACTTGCATATTAAACTATCTCAAAAGGAGACCCACCTGTGTAATGTCTTTATCTATCTGGAACAGGGGTTGGTAAACTTTTTCTGTGAAGTGCCAGACAGTAAAATATTTTAGGTTTTGTGAGTCATACAGTCTGTCACAATTATACAACTCTGCCCTTATAGTGAAAAATCTGCCACAGGTAATACTTAAATGAATGGGCAATGTTGCATTCCAATAACAACTTATTTCCAAAAGTAGGCACCAGGCTAGATTTGGCCCATAAGCTGTAGTTTCCTCCTCCTTCATCTAGAAAACCAGATTTTCTCTCAATTTCTCATTTCCAGAAATGTGTAGTTATTTATTCAGGAAAAAAAAAAGTCTACTAATGGTAAAAACTGGTGTTAGAATGATATACTTTATAAATAGAAAAAAACTACAGAATGTTTTCTCTAGAGACTTGTAAGAGTGAAGATCTGACTAATAATGAAGGGGAAAAGGTCTCTTCAGAGATGTTTGAGTCTAGCATTTGACGAAGTTGAAATCGATTCTTTCTTCTATTTTAGCTAAGCAAGGTCACCCAATAAAGGTTAAAGAAATGTGACACCCACAGGTAGTTTTAAAACTATTCCATATTAGGGCAGAAACACAGTGATAAAATGAAACCTTTCATTAAATATATTAACATAATTCTATATATTGGCTGATGTTCTGTACCACCTAACACAATGCTCCACCAACAAGGTTGAAAGACGTTTATGGTAACAGCAACATAATTACTGCAACTCTTGGTGTATAATGACAACTGTATTAACAAGATCTGATTTAGTCCCTGGATAACTCCAAGAACATAGGACATAGAATGAAGAAGTAACCATCTCAAACCTTGATAAAGCAACAACTACAAACCTTCCTTTGCTACTCTCTTAAGTACACCTTTACTTCCCTGAAGTATCTGCTCCCCTAGCCACATGGGCTCAGAAACTCAAGAGGTTTCATATGAACAATGCATCAGAAAAAAAGAGCCTGGGGTGGATGTGCAGAGGTGTGTGTGTATATGTGTCTGCCTGTCTGTCTTAAGACAGTTTATGATTGCTTTGATATTTAATATAAAGCTTGGAACACATTCAGACTAAGAAATATAAGTATAGTATACCTAAAGTCATCTGATATCCCTCCAAATGAAAAAAACAATTACTTAAAATATTGGTAAATAAAAAGGAATAGGATACGCATCACCCATGAGATAAACTTGCCAAAAAAGTGTAATATGAAGCTAACCAGTAGGACTCAATCAGACAAATCTGGAATGTAGAACCCTTCATAAGACAATTCACCTGGATTTTTCAAAAGTCAAAGTCATAAAAAATAAAGGTAAGGAATGAATCCAAGTTGGGGACCAGACTCATAACACACATACTGTCAATAATTATTTTGGATTAAAAAAGTTATAAAGGAAATTTTGGAGGCAACCAGAGAAATCTGAATACTAACTGTCTGTTAGATAATATGGTATCAATGTTAAATTTCTTGGATAATAAAGTATGATTATATATGGGAATTCTTAGGTACATGCTGAAGTATTTACGGATAAAATGCCGTGGTATCTGCCATTTTCAAATGGCTCAGAAAAAGAGTTATATTAATATACAGATAAAATAGTGTGATAAAATATTAAGTGGTAAATCCAGGTGAAAGATTTTCATGTATTAATTTTTCAACATGTCTGTAGGTTTGAATTTTTCAAATTTAAAATTTTGAGGGAAGGGGGTCTATCAGGATAAAGTCTGAGTTTGGCTCCTTCTTGTGGGGTATAAACAGATGCTTACTTCCATTTCAGCTTTCCTTAGTTTATTACTCTTTCAGTACCAGACTATTATCAATCCCTTAGTTTATTCCTCTTTTAGTACGAGATTATAATCACTGAGGCCTCATTTGGTAAATTCTATCAAGGGTCATCTTGGGAGTCACTTCCTTCAGGCAATTTTTCTTGACTTTCCAGGGTAGACTAAGGACCCTGTTATGACAGTTTGTGTTTTACTACCATGTAGAAATTTCTAACTATTTGTTTTTGTCCTCTACTAGACTGCAGGTTCTAGAGGTTCCAGCATAGTTCTGACATATGGTAGGCCTTCCATAAAGGCTTGTAGAACATTTACCATCTAGGGCTAGGTGGTAAGGAGCTCTAGAGAGAGAGGCATAGTTTGAAATCCACAGATACAGGGAGGAAGAGGCATTTTTACTGTACCAGGTGTAAGGCCAGGCAATTTATGGTTACCATTTTATTCAGGTAGGTAATTTTTAAAAGAAAGAGTTTTAGCTGTCCCTGTATGTAAATTTAATATCTTAATGTTAGAGGGTCACTTGAAACACTTGTGTGCACTTTGCTTTACATCATGCGGCCTCTGCTTATTAGCCATAGACAAGTTATTTAAACTCTAAGGCAGTTTTCATACCTGTAAAACAGGGACAGTTCTTACTGTGCCTGTTTCACCACATTTTTAAAAATATCAAATAAAAATATACTTAAGTAAATAGGGAACAAACAGGCATTAAGTAGAAAGTCTGCACTGTTTTCTCCCTTATTTCATCCTCTCTGCAGCTTCTCAAGGTTCCTCTAGTCCTTTGCTGGCTGGAGGAGACCAAAGGGAGAAGATAGGTCTCTGTCTACTTCAAGGCTAACCTTAGGTATCACTGTAAATTTTTGGGATGAGGTTGGGTTTACATCTTTAATGCCTCCATATTCGAGAATGCACCATGAATTCTCAGTAATATTTATAGCTTATAAGGCCTTTACAAAGTTTGCTATTTACTAAAAACCTAAAAGAAAATGTTAGTCAATTATTGAAAATTACAACATTTGTTGGTTCAACAATTAATCAATAGTATACTTTCCTACTTCTACTGAAACTTAACAGAACATTTCTTATCTATGATGCAATTGTTAACTAAATTGACTATACAAATGGAAAAAAAACACCCTAAACCATAAATACCACAGGAAGTTTTAAAATTTACAGTGATTTCCCCCGAAACCACCCCACAGCCAAACAACAACAACAACAACAACAAATCAAAGACAAAGTTCAGGTTAAGAAGGCAAGCAACTGGCTATACAGACTGAAAACTTGTCTTCAGGCTACTAACTTACTTTCCAAATTGGACGAAAGTCAAAATGCTAAGTTTATTCTTAGCTTTGAAAATGCAATTTCCTGGTTCTGTTAGATGAGTTTCAAATCACATGCTTTTAGGAACCATGCAGTATAAACATGTTTAAAGGCATATACTCAAAAATTTATAGTAGTTTCACAAGTTCTAAGCTACAATTTTATTCCCCATATTAACTATCAGTTAGCACAGAGACAAGCTCACAGATTGCATCTAATCTTTGGTTGCAATTGTTCCACCTGTTGTCTAGCCCTCTAAGAAATAAAACAACAATGACAACACTTTGAGGTCTCAATCCACTTTACGAAAAGAAAGCTTTATGAAAAAGCCTGAACAATGAATTCAAACATTAAGGAGAAAATGAGAAACGTTAGGTGTGTGAAGTAGGAAATGTTAATTTCATGCACTTAGGAACACACACTCACACCCCACAGTAGTAGAAGCAGTAGAAGAGGAAAACACTACATGTGTAGGGGTAGAAATATTTGTTACATCATGATGCTGGCTGGCGATGGAGGGTTGCCGCCTTAGAGCCCCCTGAATGGAACTTCCACTCTGGAAAGCATTCACTACATCCATCTGCAAGGAATCAGAGATTGTGACAGCTTGCTCAGCAAGAGAGAGAGAGAACAAGAGAAAGGACCATTCCATCTATCAACATATAAAAAGAAAAAGGCACTTTTAACAAAGCTTATAGGCAAGAATAGCATTTTGAGATGAAGTGGGGGGTGGGGGAGCTAGGAAAAAAGGAGCTTAGGGGCATATAGACACATTCTTTCATAATCAGTTAAAAGTCTCACTCATTCCAGGCACCAGGATTACTTTTCAAGAGAATACAATTTGTGGGTTGGGAAGGCTAGAGAGGAAGTTTAAGAAGTACACTCGAATCTCCTCCCCAGGTCAAAAAGCCCTGGCTCCCATCATCTCTCCTACCTCTCTACCAGGCCCATACCTGTGTTTGGATTCTGTTCAGACCTCTAAACCACAAGATTTGGCCACGCCGCAACTCCCTTTCAGCGTGATCAATCTCTTCAACATCCTCCGCTAATTCCTCCTCAGGTATTTCTTCCTTTTGTGTTCCATGACCAGCTTCTTTGAGGAATTTTAAACGGCTAGTTGGAATTGTTGAAATAAGCTACAACACAGGGGAATGAACTTAGAAATAAATCATATCAAGTAAAGGTAAGCTGATCAACTGTAATACTAAAGGTACTAAAAATAGTCAGAGTATTCGACTATCTTTACCAACGAAGTAATGGGATCCTGTTGATTAGTCTTTCTCTCCCAGTGCAAAACACATTCTTCTCTTAGCTACACAAAAGATTTGAGTTTGAAGGGTAAAAAGTTTTCCTAAATGGAAATTAACCTGATTACATTTTTCACATTTTCATCAGGACATTCAAGACAGTACATTTTAAAACCATGGTCTGATATATGTATTTACTTAAAGTTCTATTTATTTTGAATACAATGAAAATGGCAGCTGGTCTTACTAGATGCAAAACATGTTTACATTTCATTAATGCTGTCAGAGTTCAATGAGAAAAAATGTACAAAAATTTTAAAAAATCATCAAGGTTACACTGAAAATAGTTTTGTTGATTAAGTATTTTTAAAAAACGCAACAGTTTAAAATTAGATTAGTATTGATTGATGATACCAAACAAAAACAGATGCCCCAGAAAACACAAAGGATACAAGAAACACCAATACACATGTATTAGCTTATGTGTTAACATCCATTCTTTAAGGCAGCAGTTGAGTTTGTCAGGGAGAAACAAGCATGTAGTCAGCTATAGAATTCTGCTTGGAGAACTTCTAGTACACCCACTTCATTTCACCAAGGTGAAATAGGCTTCAAGGCACATAAAGTGACTTGTTCATGGAGTGACTAGGAATCTAGGTCTCCTGACCACCAAAGGCAGTGCTTGTTCTACCATGGTACACTTAGTATGGGTCCTACTTAAAAGATGATCTCTATTAATGAGGTATTCAAAATGGATAAGAAACCTCCGAACCTAGAAACATAATTAAGAAAAAGAAGAGATAAAAAGATGTAAAGATTGAGCTAAATTTAT
This sequence comes from Macaca fascicularis, assembly GCF_037993035.2. Classification (NCBI taxonomy): domain Eukaryota; kingdom Metazoa; phylum Chordata; class Mammalia; order Primates; family Cercopithecidae; genus Macaca; species Macaca fascicularis. Next base: position 96,573,633 of record NC_088385.1, read on the forward strand.
GGAAACCCTGAAAGTCTGGCTTCACTGATTTGCAGAATGACAATAAATTAGCTTTTGCAAATTATATGCCATAAAATATATTAACCTTCATTTATGAAAATGTTAGTATAGATTTTCTATAACTTAGTTTTATAGTAATGGGCTTAAAATGCATAAATCATTATCACTTACATTTAAAAAATAATGACATGCATTTGCAAGTAAGCTGCCTATAGTAAATATGAGGTATATCTCTTATTTCAGGCACTTTATTTTATACATACACTGTTAAAGCTATTCAATTCAAATCTAAAACATCATTTTGTGACCCCTTTTTCCAGGTAACATTATTTTTATAAAAACACTCTCTAAGGTCAGTTTTTCTTATGCTGCATATTAGATTAAATTACAGAACAAAATGACGAAGTACGTATACGTATTCCTTACTTTTTTTTTGAGACGAAGTCTCGCTCTTCTCCCCTAGGCTGGAGTGCAATGGCGCGATCTCAGCTCACTGCAACCTCCGCCTCCTGGGTTCAAGCGATTCTCCTGCCTCAGCCTCCCGAGTAGCTGGGATTACAGGCACCTGCCACCATGCCCGGCTAATTTTTGTATTTTTAGTAGAGATGGGGTTTCACCATGCTGGCCAGGCTGTTACCGAACTCCTTACCTCAGGTGATCCGCCCACCTCGGCCTCCCAAAGTGCTGGGATTACAGGCGTGAGCCACCGCGCCCGGCCATGTATTTTCTACATTTTTGTTAAAAATTTTTTTCTGAAAATGTAAAAATAGGTTATAGAGTAAAAGATACAGATATTAGCATCCTAACCAGTTATAAATACATCATTTTTAACAACTGCTACAAAACTTTTCTAAAAAACAAGTAAAAAAAACCACATAAAAAGTTAGGACAGTATTTTATAGTACAGGCATAATCATAATGAACAAGTGACATACTGGAACTATATACAACATTAAAAAAAATTATCTTTGAATTCCCTCTCTTTATTCACCATGTTAACGATTTAGAATCAAGTAATGAAACTGTTAAAGAAAATACACACTAAAAATTAAAAAAAAAAAAAAATCACTTTAGGTTTAAGCAAAAACTAATGAGACTTTTACCTGGCCCCAGAGTAACGTTCCCATTCCTAGGAATATTGACCATAGCCACTGTTCTATCGAAAGTTCTGAACAACTGAAAGGTTTTCCACCAAACTGCACAATTATTATCTGGAGGAATAATCAAGAGTAAATTTACTTAAATCTTAAATTTAAAAATTCATATACTTTAAAAAATATCAAATTTATGTCCTCTAAAATAAGGTGAACAACCACTATTCTGATGAAGTGTATTATATTAGTCACAACTGAAAATAAGACAACTGAAACAGACCTTTCCTCTTTCCTCTCCAGGGAAAGGGTTCCCTCTTACAAAAAAAGACAACTGAAATAAAGTAAAATCTTGCCCAATGTTTTTAATGCTTGCGTATTTCATGTTTAAATTATGCTTACTAAAAAGTAAAATTCTTATGATGAAGAAGAATAACTTTATGTTTCCAATATAACCCCAAGCAACTACATTCCCCTGTATTTAGTACAATTCTTCAAATAATTTATGTCTTTCTCAAAATATAGTACTCTTTTGTAGAAAAGACTGTATGTTACTGGAAAAATATACAATATTTAAAAAGTTCCACATAGCTGTTTATTTCTAGTTAACATTTATACCTATTAAGATAAATACAAACAGACTGTAAGAGAAGAAAGGCAACTTGCAAAGTTCTATGAAATATGGGCTAATTCAGGTGAGGTGATCTCAGATTTGCTCTCCTTTATGAAAAGAGTGAGGCCTGATGATGAACATAAATTCATAATACAGTGCTTATGCTTTGCTTGTTATCTAAAAAGCCTAAAATAGTGTGCATGGAAATATTAAGAATTAACTGGGGTTGGGTGTGACAACTCATACCTGTAATTCTAACACTTTTGGAGGCTGAGGTGAGAGGATCGCTTGAGCCCAGGAGTTCAAGACCAGCCTAGGCAACACAGCAAGACCCCATCTTAATCAAAAAATAAATACTTTTTAAAAACGAATCAAATAACAATATTCATCCTCCTGTGAGTCTGAAAGGGCTCTCTCTGATATGGCAGTTAAAGTAGTTCTCAAATATTAAAATCAAAAATAATTTTGGAAGTTAATATTTTAAAACTTCAAAGTTACAATTCCTTTCTTTTTAGCTCTACTTCACTCAAATTCAAGTGATTTTTACTTCTCGGTTCCACTATTTTTTAAGTTAATCTGTACAGTTCTACAGATAGATTTCTAACTGCTTTGTTAGTAGCCCAATTAGATAATAACTGATTTGACAATCAGGTCTGGATTTTAGTAGAGATATAAAACTGAAGTAATTTTCTTTTATAAATCAAGAAAATAATGAGCATGAAAAGAGTTCAATATTTATTTGCACAAGTGATCTTAATTATTTTTAAATTTAAACTTGATCTTTTTTTGGTATAATGTGGGATGTAAAAAGAATACTAAAATGCTGGGGAAACAATTAATGTGATTGGCTGACTTTGTTTCCTAAGAAATAGTATCTTTCACTTTATAGTTGGAAGAAATAAAACCGTTTGCCTAGTTGGTTGTGGCATTTACTTCTAAGAACAAGAGATTCAGTTCTCATATTCTTTAACATATACCTTAAATCACCAGATCCTATAGATGTCACCAAGGCAATAGTTCCACACATGTTCCACACAAGTGATTGCTAGAACAAGCTGTTTACCTAATGTCTCCCATATAACAGGCAAATTTGAAACTATCTTTTCCAATTACCCACCTGTACCACAAAAGTTCCTAAAACAATTGTGCAGAAGATGGCATTGTTAAAGATTCCTTCAAATACATTTCTTTCACCATGAATTTTCCGGGCATTTATTTCATTGAAAAGTTGCATCAGCACAAAGGTATTAAAAACAATAGTATAATGTTCTGAAGGAGGTGCATGCAAAGGAGCATTTCTTCCACTATCAATGTCAAAAAACTTTTCTCCTGAAAGAACGAAAAATGACTATTTTGTAATTATCATACCAAGTAAGATTTCAAGGAAGAATACGAAGTAAAACTTAGCTAGACTTTTTATTTTATCTGAAATGGCAGCATGGAAGGAGCTGGAAGAAACCTGGGATTATCTAGTACAACTCTCTTATTTTATAGACAAGGAAACAGAAGCTCCCAAAACTATGGTGACGATCTCAGGATCACATATCTAAATCAGTGGAGAGCCAGGATAAGACATCAGGACCTTTATTCTCCCCCTACTATCTATCTTATTGTCTCCCCAAATTTACTCAGCACTCACTGATACAGAAGAAGAAATGAAAGATAAACGGGAAGTCAGGAATAGAACTTAGGCTCTTGAAAATTTATAACATTATAACATCTTGGATGATTAGCTTGGAAAAGAAACAATTAACTGAAGCTTTATTTATTAGACACTGAATTCTTACCAGCAAATAAGAGTGTAAAGACTACTACAAGTTGATAGAATGCATGACCCAAAATATTCTTCATCATTGTACGTGAGATGAGAGGCTTATTTCTACCATAAGGTTTCCGAAGCAAGAGAGACTCAGTGGGTGGTTCCGTTGCCAGAGCCAGGGAAGCGAGCGTATCCATTATGAGGTTTACCCACAGCATCTGCACAGCCTTAAGCGGTGAGTCCTAGAAAAGATATGTTTCCTAATAGACATTCACAACTACTCAGGGACTCAGCAACTCTCAGGGAGCCTTTAGGGTTTAAAAACTTGAGAAACAGAACAGGATTATATTTTTATATTAACTAACCTAAAACATTAAGCTTCAGCTTAATGTATTTTTAAAAAGGCATTTTATGTACTTTTATTTAAAGGAAACAAGTTTTAATAGACAAATCACCTACTTGAGTAATACAGGCGCCCGTAAAAGCAACAATCACTGCTACTACATTAACAGTAAGTTGGAACTGAAGGAATTTTGAGATGCTGTCATACACATTTCGTCCCCACATAACTGCTTTAACAATGCTTGTAAAGTTGTCATCTGTGAGAATAATATCGGACGCTTCTTTAGCTACATCAGTTCCAGCAATACCCTGTTAAAAAAATTTTGTGAATTAGACTAAATGTTTTAACTTTCAAATAGTCAAAAAATACACAATTAATAAACAAAAGTTGACAACTATACCTAATAAATATTGACTTAAATTTACATTAAAAGAAGGTAACAGAGTTATTCTAAGATATTACTAGGAAAGACATTCTGGTTTAGCAGAAATCAAACAAAGAATGAAGTATTAAAAATAAGGTTCAAGTTGGGCTAAAAATGGAGGAATGAACAAAGACATTACCCAAGTTCCTTCCAAAAGCCACACAAAAAGGTATATATTAATAAAAAGCAAACAAACTCTATGAAGACAAAGTTAGAGGAAAAGGAGATTCTACCAAAAAAAAAAAAAAAAACACCAAAAAACACTGAAAGCAGACAGCCAAATGCTAAGTAACTCAGCAGACACAAGAAAGCTGAATCGTAATCCGCGGGTAGAGAAAGTAGAAGTAGCCCCCTTTCCCCCCGATCACAGAACCCTCCTGCACAGCTTCGGACTTGGTAGATTTACATGGCACTGGAAGTAGGGGTGAAGGTAGCAATAAAAAAAGGAAGATCTTTTGAAAGTCTACTGAAGACGCATTTAGAACCTTCAAACTAGTAACAATGTTATCAACAAGAGAATGGGGCAATTAATAAATTGTAGATTAATAAAATGAGTGAACAACTATATTAACATAAATGATCTCACAAACATAATGCTGAATAAAGAAGATGAACTCAACACATAATGTATGATTCTTCTGTACGAAGTTCAAAAACAGGCAAAAGGAATAATCTTCAGGATACTGGTTATCTTTGCAGAGAGATAAGGCAGTAATTAGAAGGGAGTAGGATTCGCTAAAAAATTATCAAAAAGCTAAACCTCATGAACCCTGCTACGGGCTGAAAGTATTCCCCAAATTCATGTGTTGGAAATGTAATCTTCAATCAGCAAAGTGCAGACATGGAAACTCAGAGGTGATATTATGATGAAGGCTCTGACTTCACGTATGGATTAATGCCATTATCTTGGGAGTGGTTTCATTATCAAGAGTGAATTCATTATAAAGGTGAGTTTGACCCCCTCTTGCTTTAGTGCTCACCTGCAATGTTCTCTTGCCCTTCTCCCATGACATGATGCAGCATGAAGGCCCTCACCAGATGCTGGCACCCTGGTTCTTGGATTTACTCACCTCCAGAACCTCAAGTCAAAGACACTTTTATTGTTCATGAAATACTAAGTCTTAGATACTCTGTTATCACAATACAAAATGGACTAAGACAAACCTTTTCTCAAGAAGCAGCTGGAGGAGATGACTCCACCAGATAAGGGAGTAAACCAAAGATGATGATGCAACTGAATTCGTGAAGTACATGATCCAACACAAATGAGAGATAAAGAAAATCCTCAGGTATGGAGACCAAGAAGACAGCTGTGCAGCAAGGCCAGCAAATAGCAAGTGTAGATTAAAGCACGTTGAAAGATGTTAAGAGACGTTATCCCTTAGAAACTAAAACTGGTAAGAATGCTAAAGGTCTCCGATATATGGAACAGATAATTTGGGGATGAATTAGAGTTAAGTACATAGAAAAACTAAGCCAAAACAATTCAAACAAACCAAATAAAAATTAAAAGAAAGTAAAAAAGACAACAAATTATAGGGAACATAAAAAGCTGTGTAAGGAAGGAAAAGTAATTACAGTAGACCACATAGATCAGGTTGAAACAGCATTTACAGTCACAGTAAGGACTGAATGTTCATCGAACCTAAATTATGATATAACTGCTGGCAGATGATGGGATAGGTAGTAAGCATGAAGGTATACGGGGTGAATGTGGTCTATGTGCCTGTAAAAGCACAAAGTCCTCATCTTCATTAATGAAAGTCAGTAGTTAAAGCCTTATATTAAAACAATCAAAAAGCACCAGAATCATGTGATTTAGAGATATAAAGGTACATAACTAAGGAACAGAAGCAGCTAAAACTGTTTTCCTTCAGGAGCCAAAAATTTGGTATGTGGTAGGGGACTTGGTATTAAGTCTTACAGAACTACCTGACCTTTTAAATGCTATGCATACATTGTTTTGATAAACAAGAAGTTCAGATGAAACCTTTCTCAAAATACTCAATGAAGAAACAATCTTATTTTAGAATCTTAGTCTCCAGCTCCCATTGTGAGTATTTTACTTTTAATGTCCCACTTATTTTTTTTTTTTTTTGAGACAGAGTCTCACTCTGTTGTCCACGCTGGAGTGCAGTGGCGCCATCTTGGCTCACTGCAAGCTCCGCCTTCCAGGTTCATGCCACTCTCTCGCCTCAGTCTCCCAAGTAGCTGAGATTACAGGCGCACACCACCACACCCACTATTTTGTATTTTTAGTAGAGACAGGGTTTTACCATGTTGGCCAGATTGGTCTCAAACTTCCGACCTCAAGAGATCCACCCGCCTTGGCCTCCCAAAGTGCTGGGATTACAGGCATGAGCCACCACACCTGGCCAATGTCCCACATATTTAACACACTTAAACTCAATGGGATTTCTTGATTCTCATCATACCTATATTATACAAATGCAAATCTCCCCATTCCCGTGCTCAAAATCCTTAAAATTTCTAAAAGTAACTCTATGGTGTTAATTAGCATTCAGATAAAATCTAGTTCTATGATGAAACAAGTCTGGAAAACTTTCAATCACAAAAGGTTAAAGTGCTTTTAAAACATGAGCTTCTAGGAGTTATATGATATCGCATAGTATGTCTCTAAACTTACTTCATCAGAAGTAGGCTTGTCAAATGTTCATCTACAGGATAAGAGAAAAAAATCCTTATCTTGGCATTCAAGGCCTTTTTAATGTGGCACCCTGTGAATTCTTCTAGCTTCGTATCTCATTACAGTACCACAACCTCTTCTAGTTAGACTGAACAACTTGTACATAATTCGCTGATGAATAATGAGGGCCTCTTGGTTCCTCTCCTTCCCTCAGCTAAACTGGCATCTCTTCCAGAAAACCTTTTCCAGTCTTAACAGGCAGAGTCAAGGACTTCTTCCTGAAAAACTTGTCACTATCCTGTGATTATTTCCATGTGCTGTGAATTTTTAGGAAACAGCAACTCTTCACTTCTAATGTTTCTGGACTGGAATACTGAACAGTCTCTTAATATTTGGAGTCCCGCATTAATCCAAATAAAGTTTAAAATAAAAGTATTTTAATTACTTTAGGTTTTACTACCATAGATGTATTTGATTATCGGATTACACCATGACATTCAGTCCTTGATGATAGCAATACACGGTTAACTAATTTTTGGCAAGAATAATATGTGACAAGGATTCTCTCCTTTGACCAAAACTTGCTATGCAGGTAATTGTTATACTGTATTATTTAGGGAATATAAGAAAAAGTCTGTACATGTTCACTACAGACGCAACCATCCATATTTTTGTTCTGAATATTTTCTATCTACAGTTGGTTGATTCTGCCGATGCATAATCCATGGATAAAAAGGGCCAAATGGACAAGCAGAACATACACTTTATCTACAGATCAACAAATCAAGAACGTATGCCCCAAAATGCTATACCTGCCTGAAAAATAAGAGATACATTTAGAAAGAAATTATCAACAGCGATTTCTTGTAACTAAAAAAAACTCTAAGACAAGACGTTTATCTTTAAGTTTTAACTGAACAAATGCAAAACCAAAGTAAATTCAAGCTTAAACAAGAGTAGTTTCAAGTCCAAGCTACCAAGCACTTATAGTTTCTCTCTGTTTCTGAACTAAATTTATTTATTTGAGACAGCGCTTTGCTCTGTCACCTAGGCTGGAGTGCAGTGGTGTCATCTTGGCTCACGGCAGCCTGTGCCTCCTGGGTTCAAGCGATTCTCATGCCTCAGCCTTTTAAGCATCTGGGATTACAGGCATGACCACCACACCCAGTGAATTTTTTTTTTTTTTTTAGTAGAGATGGAGTTTTGCCATGTTGGCCAGGCTGTTCTTGAACTCCTGACTGCCTCAGCCTCCCAAAGTGTTGGGATTACAGGCATGAGCCATCATGGCCAGTCTGTTTTTGAACTAAATTCAGACTTTTCACGTTATCATTAAAAAAAAAAAAAAAAAAAAAAAAAAAAAAAAAAAAGTGGTAAAACTGGGCCTAAAACCGTAAAGAGCTTAAAAAACACTAACCAACCAGCCAGTGTATTGTGTTTTTGTTTGATTACATTTACCTGTATTTACTTAAAGCCCATTGTCCTTACATTCAAGTTTTGGGAAGAAAGCTTTTTTTATTTTAAAATTCATTTTACATAAATGCCTTTCTGGTCAGCTGTCAGAATGTAAATAGCAATAAAAATCCTACTAAATGCTCAAGAGCAGCAGTGAGTGATCCTATGTTCCTAAAGGGAACGAGCCTGTTTGCCTAGAGCAAAAGTAAGAGCACTTAATTATTCCATAGACCTCTTCAGCTATGCTTCACATGTCTTCAGAAGCTCCTACCAATGCAGCTGCCAACTATTTAAATTTGGGATGGGGTAGGGTGGGGGATCTTTGGATTCACTGCTTTTGATTGAGGAAAATTTACCCATAATTTCCTTTCCCCATCTCTCTCACTCCTGTTGAAAGGCTGCCACCATGGTAGATCTTCTAAATTTCTATTTTAGCAGCAAAATATCAGGGGGACAAATTATGCAAATAAACATTTGTACACAAAAACAATCTCTCATCTGAAAACCTTAGGGCTAGATTGTGATTCAGAATTCAGTCTCTCATAGTTTGGAAAGATAATGAGACACATAACCTTGTATCTCAATTTTCCCAAAAGAGCTTAGCACCCCATAAAAACCACATTAAAATCTCTACAATGGCTATGAATATTCACACTAAGTAGGACAAATAACAGCCTCACATCAGTTCAGAACAAATTTTGCAATCAAATGAGTCTGCTGCAAAATTTAGGTTAAAAATTTCAGTTTCCTGATAGTTCTGGATTTGAGAATTGTGATTATGAACCAGTATTTTCCAAAAATAAAATGAAACTCAAAGAAAATAAAATACTTAAATTGAGGACTCTGGGGAAAACAAGTAGGTAGGCTTTTTTCAGTCAAAAAAGATTATATATAAAATGATGGTATTCAATTACTTTTTAAATAACTGAAGAGTAATTGAGTAGATGAATGGAAAAGTCTCAATTATATTTTCAATTTAAATACAACTGTTCTAAGCCTGTGTCCTGCGTAAAAGGGTTGTTAAAGGTTCAGGTAAGATGACAGACATTAAAAAATTAACAGAATACAAAGTCAACATATAATATTATTAAATTGTTCAAAAGAAACAATCTAGTCAGATTTCATGACATCAAATAAAGCTAATGCATAAACTAATTAGACTTATAAACCAATTTAGGCTTATTAATTATCCCTCAAACTAATCTTGAGGGACAGTGTTTAAAATCCATAGTAATTCAGTCAACAAACAAACAAACCAACCAGTCCGTAAATTACGTTTGGATATTTAAATGAGTAAATTCTTACCATTGCAAATCCAACATCTGCTTTCTTTAGTGCTGGGCCATCATTTGTACCATCACCAGTTACGGCTACAACCTGGCGTTGGTCTGAGACAGTGCTGTCAATTATACCTTAAATACAAGTAAATATTTGTGTTATAAAAACATTACTCTTTAATAAGATGATTCTGAAGAATATCCTGACTATTCGGTTTTATAGACTCAAGGTTAAAAATAAATAATTAAACAAACATAGAAATGGAAATCGCTTAGATGTTGGGTGAGAACCTACTTCAGAAACTAAGGGCATATTCAGAGCAATATCCTGTCTTAAACACTTCAGATAATCACTTAGGAACACAATTTACCTAAGATATCAAAGGAAATGTATTTAGATTTTATTAAAACATGATATCCATTACTCAATCGAATATTTAGTACCTATTACTATTTTAGGAAGCAGAACACATTTCTGTATTAAGAAATTCTGAAATAATTGAAAAATCTACTTACCTTTAACCAGTGTATGCTTATCAGTAGGAGATGATCTTGCAAGTACTCGAAGCTTTGGCCAAATCTTGTCTATCCTCTCTTGCTCAATCTATAAATGTTTTATCAAAGTTAAAATATGCCCAAACATAGTTTCTTAAATCCTAACGAGCTATCTGGCATATTTATCAGTAGCTCTCAAAGTGTGTGGTCCACAGAACAACACCATCAGAAACTCCTGGGAACTTGTTAGAAACATGAATTCTTGGGCATGGACCCAGATCTACCTTAGCGAATACTGTGGGGCAGGCCCAGCAGTCTGTGTTTTAATAATTTTGCTAGGTGACTCTGATGCATACTCAGGTTTAAAAGCCATTGTTTTTTATCATTATAAGACCAAATTTAAACACCCCCCCCGCCTATGAAAATAGAACTTCCTTAATTGAGCATAAGAAGTTCAGAGAGTTTGGGGTCCCCTAAAATATGCTCCATATCAGCCTTTCCAACCCATCTCCCATTACTCCCTTATACATACTGTACTTCTGAAATTGGCCTAGATTCATCGCCACTACTTTCTTTTTTTTTTTTTTTTTTTTTTTTTTTGAGACGGAGTCTCGCTCTGTCACCCAGGCTGGAGTGCAGTGGCCGGATCTCAGCTCACTGCAAGCTCCGCCTCCCGGGTTCACGCCATTCTCCTGCCTCAGCCTCCCGAGTAGCTGGGACTACAGGCGCCTGCCACCTCGCCCGGCTAAGTTTTTGTATTTTTAGTAGAGACGGGGGTTTCACTGTGTTACCCAGGATGGTCTCGATCTCCTGACCTCGTGATCCGCCCGTCTCGGCCTCCCAAAGTGCTGGGATTACAGGCTTGAGCCACCGCGCCCGGCCGCCACTACTTTCATATAGCATTCATAGCAAGAAATGTTTACTTCCTTTAGGACCAATTTATTACTTCTCTCTTTTATCCCTTAGAACACTAGTATTTTGCTTCCTAAGGTATAGACTGCATTTATTTCATGCATGGTGCCTAACATAGTGCGTATTCAATATGTGTTTGTTGAATTAAATTCCTAATATATTAAACATCTGTCAACCAAAAAAAAAATAAATAAATCTTTACCTCTCCTTTTTCATTTCGTATTCTTCTGTTAAAATCTTTACCTTCTAGGCACAGAAAATCTTCCCCAGGATGTAAAATACCACATTTGGTAGCAATGGCCCGAGCAGTATTAATATTATCACCAGTGACCATTCGCACAGTAATTCCAGCCCTCTGACACTTTTTAATTGCATCTGGCACCTGGTTTACATAAAAAAAAATTACAAAGTTAAATTGGTATTTTTAGAGGGAAAAACATTTCACTGCACACAACTGCATTATTTTATAGTCCCCCAAATGATGACAATGATACAATGACTTCATGATTGATTTCATTTCCAATACTCAATATTTCTTGCACTATTTTCAATAACCTCTTTCCAATTCCACTGCCAGACTTAGCTCAGGCTTTGTTTTCAGTTGTCATCTACTAATTTGTTTGCAGGATTTATTTACAGAAGGCTTTTTAAAGCACGCTTTCCCCCTGGCAACCATTAGGCAATTCTTTTCTGGTTGGGTTTTCTACCTTTCTGGTTTTACTACCCAGATTACACCCGAGTAAAATGTTGGTATTCTTTTGTTTAGGGCTAAGGGTGGCTCACAATCTGTATCTTTTAAGTATTACCTTACCTACTCCCATACCTTCAATTTCCATCTAATTCCATCATATTCTAATGACTTTAGAATCCACATCCTGCTCCTACCTCGCTGTAAGAGGAGTCATAGTTCCACCTGAAAAGTGGGTATCGATTCAGGTGTCTAAAAGCAAAACCATGTTTCCTTTACCTATCTAGCAGAAACCTAAGAGTCACCTGTACTTCTTCTTTCAGTTCTCTTATCCTATATCCTTAGAAGCCAGTAAGTCCCGTGGATTCTACCTCAAATTTGCCCTGCATCATGTCTCTGTTGCTTGCTGCCCAACCTACTTCAATGGCTTTTTAATTGGTACCCTGCCAATTAAAGTTTGTTCCCCCTTTAAAACATATGATATACTTGATGGTAGAGTTTATTTTTTTAAACAGAAATACTCCCTTTCTTAAAATACACGATGATTCCTCAGCTGTTATCACAAATCACAAAGTTCTCAGTGTAACAGAATCACTGTTTGTGCCTGTACTACTACAGTTCCTTTCACCTAGAAAATCTTTTCCTGCTTTTCTATAAGCAGAAAATCCACACGGATCCTACTGGAGCAGGGGTTGCAAATTAAAATGCCTACAGGATCATGGAGGTAACATACATGAAGAAAATATGTTGAAAATGACAAACCCCCAAGACAAATGCCTAATGAAAGAGCTATTTAGCTCCAGCCTATTTCTGCCACGATGGAATGAGAGCCCAATGTTAACAGAACCTGTAATTGCAAAAGGAAGAAACACAGATTTGTGCATAATCTCTTCATACTTAATGTTTCTAACCTCCCCTCCCCCAACAAAGATAACCTGACTGAAGGCTAACTTTGGACTGCAGTCTACCTGTTTGTGAAGTCTATCCTAAATCCAGTGTAAATCTAACTTATCTGGAGCTTTCTTGGTCTACATAGACAAAACTGCACCTTCATCTTATACATACCTCTATTACAGGTCATCAAGTCATACTATAGTTATTGTTTACCTGAATCTTCAATGAGCTTCTTGAAGGCAGGACCTTTACCTTATCTTTGCATCATCAATACCTAGTATGCCTTTTGTTTATTTAACAAATAAGCACCAGGCATGTGACTGGAGTTTAGGATTTACTGAACTGCTGAATTAAATATCTTTGGGATAATAGCAAGGGGACATTTTCTAAGGGGTGCACATTCCAGACAAGGTACCTTTTTTTTCCCCCCAAGATGGGTCTCACTCCATCACCCAAGATAAAGTGCAGTGGTACAATGCTGATTCACTGCAACCTCTACCTCCCAGGCTCAAGTGATCCTCCCACCTCAGCCTCCTGAGTAGTTGGGACCACAGGTGCATGCCACCATGCACAGCTAATTTTTTGTATTTTTAGTAGAGATGGGGTTTCACCATGTTGCCCAGGTGAACTCCTGAGCTCAGGCGATCCGTCTGCATCAGTCTCCCAAAGTAATGGGATTATAGGTGTGAGTCACCATGCCTGGCCCAGGGTACCATGTTTTAAAACATGTATGCAATGTAATTAATTGCAATTTAAATATATATTTATCTATAAGTTTTAAGATTTACATCATAAAAGTTATTTTCCTCTACCCAGTCAACTCTTAGTGATTCAAATAATTGGAGGGCGACATCACATGCATTTACTCAAACTAATATTTACTGAATGCCAGGCACTGTGCTTAGGTCCTAGTGCCAGAGTGATGAGCAAAAGGACAGGGCCTGCTGAAATTATTTTTTCAAAAAAAAAATATATATATATATATATATTTGACACTAAAAACACTTGTTTTATACATGTATGTATCTCCTGTTATCTCATTTGAGATAAAATCTATCTTAAATTTTTATATCTAAGCAGTCCTTGATTAGGTAGTATCCCAGTATCATCTGGACAGGGAAACAATGAGTAAAAGGGAGAAATTGGTCTCAGGTTAAAACTATGTGGCAAATAATACATAAGAAAGGCACACTAACATTTATTAACTGCCTACTAATCATCAGATGCTTCCAGCTTAAACCTCACAAACTATCTCTACTTTTACATTTAAGAAACTAAAGCAAGGCCAAGTACTTATACATATGCAATAAAAACTGGATTTGTTCTAGACATCTAATTATTCAAGAATCCCTCCACCAGAACTGCACTGTACAAAATAGAGAAACTCAGAGAAAGCTGTTTCATATGACATCGTCTCAATTTAGTATATAAATACCCATCTCATTTTGTGATACTGAGAAACAAGTGCCATTTACATGCTTTAAAAAGATAAAACTCTCCATCAACTGCAATGCCAAGAGCATGATAATAGACTGATTTGTCTTCCAAAGAATGAAAGTTGCAGATATTCTGATTTAATGTTAAAGTTTAAACCATAAGTCAATGTATAGAACTTTGAAAAGCCAGGCACAGTGGTGTGTGCCTGTAATTACAGCTATCCAGGAGGCTGAGGTGGGAGGCTGCTTGAGGCCAGGAGTTTGAGACTGCAGTGCACCATGATCTCCTGCCTGTGAAAAGCCACTGTACTACAGCCTGGGCAACATAGGAAGACCTATTCCTTAAAAAAAACAAAAACAAGACAAAACAAAAAAACAACCTCTGAATGATTCTCCTGTGACCAAATGGCAAATATTACCCACCTGGCTATTTTATAAGCATTTGAAATTACAAAACCCCAAACCAAATTTATCTTGATCTTTCAACAGGCTGCTGTTTCTGATTCTCTTATTACATTGGTAACCCTCTACCAGCCACCAAGTTATACAAGTTAGAGACTGGTTCCATCTCCTTTATAAGACTTCTAATTGTGGCAACCTCTTAGTTGTAAAAGCCTTCTTCCCTAGCTACACACTTTCTCTAAAAGATCTTTAGTTTCATCAGTGATTTCTTCAGACTAGCCCACTTTCAGACTCTGAGGTCCAAATGCTTGACATACATTTGGATGTCTCAGACACCTCAACAATGTCAAAAATTGAATATCCAAACCCAATATATTACTTCCTACTGGTTCTATCTCCACTCACTTTGAAATCGTTCCTTTCTTTCCATCTCCTATGCCACAACTGTAGGCCAAGCCATAATCATCTCTTGCCTGGGATCACTGCAATACTCTCATTAACTTCCCTGCTTCTACTCTTCTTCATCTCTAATCCCTGTCTTACACAGTAACCAAAATAGTATTTTAACAACATAAATCATATCACTTCCCAGCCTGAATTTCAGAAAATTCAGAGCCCTCACAGCCCAGTAAGGCCAGAGATCATCTCGTCTCCCCTTTCTTCTTTACACTTACAGCCACACTGGCCTCCTTTCCACCTTTAAAATAGCTAAATACTTTTCTCACTTTCACTTGCATTTCTCATTTTGCTTGGAATGCTCTTCTTGCAGCTATTTACATGGCAGACCCACTGTGAACCATCAGATTGCATCTCAAATGCTATATCCTCAGAAATTCCTAATGCAGTCTCCCTCCATTACTTTATTTCATTACACTGTGCATATCTTATATATATAGCCCTTTTGCACTAGTAATTGTCTTATTTAATATCATCCCCCCGATATGCCATCCTGCCACCCAGAATATAAGGCCTATGAGAACAGGCACCAAGTCTTATTCCTCCCAAAATTCATTTTCACTTGACACGGTGTCCATGTATCTATCATTCTACCTACTTAGCTGTCTTCTTCCTCTAGAATATACATCTCAAGACTATTCTGGTCACTGCAGTATTTCCAGTTCCTAGAAGAGTGCTACATATTAGGTTTTGAATCAATTAGCTGATAAAGTCACTGAACAACAGTGGTTTTCTGCTAGTGCTGTTATTTATGTTGCTTCTTTGCTCAAGACATACTTAACTGCTCACTCTCTTTCTTGGTTTAGATGATACTTCCTCCTTAAGAATCAGATCAGGTAATTAACCTCTAGGAAGTCTTACCTGACCCCTCCAGTGGTTAATACAGCACAGTAGTCTTTTAAGCACCTGTGTTTTAGACAAAGCTGGTATTTTAACACACTAGGTGTACTAACTCTCTATACATTCTCGATTTTTAAAAATCTGCCAAATAAGAGTAATAGTATGCATACCTCACAAAGTTAGACATTTAAAAAAATTACATGTAAAGCATGTGGCTTAAGTATATGGCACACAGTGAGAACTCAATAAAAAGATGCTATTAGGGTAAGTTGGGAACTCGTGTTCCCTGCTCATATAACATGCTCTGTATATACCCAGCAAGGTACTAATATACTGGGTTGCAATAATCATGTGTTTGGTTCGTTCCACGTAAGACAGTAACTTCTTTGAGGCCAGGGATCAGATCTCAAAACTTTTAAGTCTCAAGTACCTTAGGATAGTGCCTGGCACACAGTAGTTGTTCAACAAACTTAAAAAACATGAAAAACCAAATAGCAAAAAAAAAGAAATTAAAGAGTGAAATCAGTCTAGAGCTGCACGCCATCCAATATGACAACTACTAGCAAGATATTTTAATTTGAATTAAATAAAATTTTAAAATCCTGTCTTTCAGTTGCACTACCCACTGAAAACTAGACGTCAGTAGTCACACATGGCGAGTGGCTACTGTATTGAACAATATACAGAACATTTCTATTATCACAGAAAGCTCTACTAGACAATGCTAGTCTAGAGACTGAAAACAAATAAATGGCACCTATTATTTAAGATAAATAATAACTGAAAATTCTACCCACTTTAAGGCACTGTGCTAGGTTATGGTGCTATGAACACATAGGATCCCAAAGACAGGCTGTCTTTAAAAACCACAAAAGCTAGCATATGGCACCGTAGGTACTATTATTTCACTTAAAAAGCTAGCATATGGCACCGTAGGTACTATTATTTCACTTATCTTGGGTTCACACAGGAAAAAAAAAAATCACAAACACCAAGAATTTTACTAGAAAACTGGTTACAATTAAGGCCTAGGTCCTCTATAGTTAGGAGATTCTGCACATGCAGAACACAGAATGTTTCACCACCTCAGGTCTCACAGGATCTTCAATCCCCACAACAGCAATGCATGTAAGGCCGGTGACAATATCATTTTCATTATCCCACTCTGGTTCTGGTTCTCCTGCTGGAAAATCTCTGAATGCAAGACATATGGTTCTCAAGCCTTCTGATGCCATCGGTTCAATCACAGTTTTTACAATATCATCACGGTCCCTTGGTCTGAACACTTTTGCCTCACCATTAGCACTCAAGATTTTGAAACACCTAAAAGGAAATGTTGAATCCAAACATCAATAATTTAAAAAAAATAATGGTTAATGCCATTTAAGTGAACTGGCAGGCCTAGAAATCATGGGATCTGATATCTGGAATTTAGAGAATTACATATAATTCATTTTTATAGACTTAAATTCACTTTTCACCCTCCCCTTTACAAAACAGAACTAATATGTATGGTTCTCATTTGATAGTTCTCCATTTAGCAGTTACTCTAGAACTTCTCTAAACCTTCTCTTTTGGAAATGCAGTGCTTTCAAAGAATCCCTGGGTGGCAAAGGAGAATAAACTATATATACTTCACCATTTTGGTACAGAATCAGACATTAGTTTTAAATAACACCAAAATCACAAATGTGTTCTTCTTTTAAGGTAAAAAGCCAAGTGTAGTCAACCCCTTACCTGAGATGTTGTTTCATCACCTATATTGTTTTAACCATGAAAGAAAAAAAATAACTTATTGTTAAAATAAGCATTCTATCAGAATGAGAGTTAATGCTAAAATAATTATTATTTTCAGTGACACTACTACCTTTTCTTTCATTATATAATGAATAAAAATCACACTATATACCTAAAGTCTGTTTTTCATAACGCCTCTCTATACTCCTCTCCCTTGATGATGCCATCTCCTCCTGCTTCTAGGGAGGTAATTCCCAAATCCGCATCTTCCATTTTGTTTTTCAAAGCTTTCCATCACTGCTGAAAAATTCTACCCAAATGTTTTATCACTACCTAAACCTTAAGGGATGAAAGCCTGGAAGCTGCCTCTTCACTGCCCATGTAATGTGCATCAACATTACCCTAATCATTTTGATGTAAGTCTAAAATTTCACTTTAATATTTATTTTTCCTGATCATCTCTCTACTATTAGCTCCTAAGTCCTATACATTTCCCCTCTGAACAGCCTCCTCAATGTGTCCACTCCTTTTTATTTCTCCTGCTACTACTTCCTTCTGGTTCTTACTTCAAGCTACAAAGCTACAGCTACTGTAATAGCAATAGGCTTTTAACTGATATCTGTCTGTAGCTGATTTTTTTTTTCCTCTAACCCACCTTGTTCCCTAATGCAAGAATTATCTTTAATCACAGCTTTGATGATTCTACTACTTAAAGAAAAAAATACTTCATTTGCATTATCTGGCTTATTTAATTTTAATTGCTCAGCCCAATATTTAAAAAGTCTCCACATCAAAATGCAAATATTACTGTGGGAACACTTGCTGTATGTTTACTGTCCATCAGGCTTCATGCTAGACAGCTGGTATGCATTATTTCATTTAAGTGCCACAGAGTTGGTGGTCATCAACCCCTCTCTCAGACGAGGAAAACGGAAGTAAGGGAAGAATGTGCCCCATATCCCAAAGCTAGTTAGTTGCAGAAGAAGAGTCAATGCATGATCAGTTTTGATGAAAAAAAATTCTCTTCTAAACCATCTATCTACTACCCACAAGCCAGGGATGAAACAAATTTCTAACCTTTTACAATGAAATCAGGTAACTGAGTGTACTGGGGCAAGAAGAAAGCTCTATACGGCCTGTGTGCCACAAAAGCCCATCACTATTCACCTGAACTATACAACCAGATATTCCCCTCCCAAATACGACCTGCTGTGGTTTCCCTAACCTCAAAGTTCTCATTTCATACCAAAACCTATCTTAAATGCCCCATCCCTACAGTATGATCTCTCACCCAAAAGCTTTGTACCAATTTATTATATGCTGCCTTCAGTTATTTATTTATATATTTGTCTCTTAAACTAATTGTAAAGTGTTCATTAAGATAATACTGGCTTATAATCCACATGTAAGCAAATTAAAAGTATATTTTAAATATTTACTTTAATATTTTAAATACTATAATTTCAAATGAGTTCCAATTTTCCCAAATTGCTCTACACCAGTATTTTTTTTTAAACCAGTTCTCTACTTCTTTAATGGAATTAAAGAAACCAAAATAATTTTACCACCTTTAATATCAAATAAACATCAGGAGAAATATATGTGAGCATGTTACAGCAAAATTAAAGCTACTGGTCTGTAAAAGGACAGCAAGAAAGAAAAATTAGTATTCAAAATGACAGGAGTATTTAAATATGACACTGCAGCCGCATAAATATGATAAATCTCATTTTGATATAAATGGGGAATTTTCAAGATCCAGCTTTTATGCTTTGCTATTCTAAAAATTACTCCATAATTCTCGTATCACATTCAGAATCCAGTAACCACAATGAGCGCTGAAGATCTAAACTTGAGGCCAGGTGCAGTGACTCACGTCTGTAATCCCAGCACTTTGGGAGGCCAACACAGGCAGATTACTTGAGGTCAGGAGTTCAAGACCAGCCTGGCCAACATGGTGAAACCCTGACTCTACTAAAAATACAAAACTTAGCCAGGTGTGGTGGGAGGTGCCTGTAATCCCAGTTACTTGGGAGGCTGAGGCAGGAGAATCCCTTGAACCCAGGGGCAGAGGATGAAGTGAGCTGAAATGGCACCACTGCATTCCAGCCTGGGTGATACAGGGAACCTCCATCTTAAACAAACAAACAAACAAAAAAGAGACATAAACTTAATTTTCTTCCCAGGAGGTTTTTTCAAGATTCTACATATTAAATAACAAGTAAATCAACTTCTAAAAATAAACATCAAACTATACATCATTAAACATACCAGACTGAATGTAATGGGTTTATTTTCCCTATAGTAAAATACTAAGAAATAAGAGAAGCTAGAGTGTGAAAATGGCAGAATAGCAGGGGCAAATATCTGGATACCATAAAATATGCTAAAAAGCTCTGAAGTCCTATCAAATGCCTGATGTTCACAAAAAGAAGACAACAACAACAACAATACAGTAAATATTCCATAAAGCAACTATAGTCAGCAATTTATTCATCTAAGCATTTTACTCTTACTTTTTCAGAATTATCTCAGATGCGCCCTTGCTGAATATTCGGTAACTTCCATCTGAATTTTTCAGAACAGTACTCATGGATTTCCTAACAGAATTGAAGGTGTAGACTTTGTACAGTGCTTCTTCCGGTATTTCATTTCTAACATCCTGATAATCCCGTTTTAAATCCAAAAGAAGTCCCAACAAGGCACATTCAGTTTTATTACCAACGTGACGAGGTAATCCACCCTCTTTCTCTGGGGGCTGTAAGAGAAAAAGGTTTAGTAGCTAGTATCATCTTGTTTCTCTATGAACATTTAATTTATAATGTAAAACAGAATGCGACATTCTAAAATAAAATTACAGAACAATTGTCTAATATCAACATTTTAAAGGAGGACACAGAAAAGTAAGGTAGAAAGGAGCCTGGGGTGAGAATGACATGGATTCTAATCTCAGTCCTGCCAGTTACTAGCTACATGAAATTTGACAATTGCCCAACTGCTGTGGTCCTTGGCTTCAGCGTCTGTAAAACAGGAGCACTTATGACCCCAAAATTAAATGATATAAGATGTATAAAGTTTATAGTTGGTTCCTAATACAGAGTGGAACTTAATTTTAATTCCCTTTTCCTGTTTTCACTTAACTTTAGTACTAAATCATTCAAAATTAAATCTACTTTACCAATTTTTATGGATTAAAAGTACATGCATTAAAATATTGTTCTCTTAAATGCAGTGAGAAGCTTTATTTCCTTCACAGTGCCTTCAGAAATACCACCTTACATAATCATCACAATGGGATTAAGGGCCGACGTGATCATCTTTACTCAGTAATTAAAGAAGGTAGCTCAGACTTTCAGCTAGTAAAAGGCAAAGTCAGATCTAGAACCAAGATCCCATAACTTTCCAATGCAATCATCCAATTCATGTATGTTTTCCCTAATGAACAGCATGCAATATTGTTTTTGTTAATGATTTTCATCCATAAATCACTAGAAGAGATTAAGTCAAACATAACATTGTATGCTTTCTGTTACAAATAAGATTTCTAAAACTTGTAAAGTTGAAAATTTTGTTTTATATGGTGGCACATGTCTAGAATTACTTTACTGCATTAGTTCTACCAAGGTTTCTAAGCACCACCTTTTAGGTAGGAACTACTGAGAAACCAAACAGAGCACATGGCAAGCATATATAAAACATGTTATTTTAAGTTGAAATCAGGCTTCAAAATTTTCTCTAAGTTGAGAGCTGACCTACTATGGTAAGACAGCTTGATCTTTCTCAAAAATGAGTTTAACAAGAATTTAAAATTAAATACATGTTCTGCTTATAAGGGTGGAGAGTTTCTGAACACAGGAAATTCAAAATATAGGAGGAGAAAAACGTAAGTAAACAATGTTTATGTTGATCAGCAGATCTCACTCATAACACAAATTTAAAAACCATTATATAAATAAATATATGCCTTTTAAAAACTTAACACAGTTCAGTTTACTTTACATACAGTAATGGTGGGTCTGAAGACTTACATATAGTCCCATCATTATAGATTTAAAAATTAATTTTTATATACATAAATTATTTCAAAAACCTTACCAATATTTTTGATGTATAAGCACAATTCACAGAAATTCCTGTTACAAGATAGGACAAAATATTTGGTGGAATAGCTTCTGGCTCAGGAACCTTTTTATAATGTTTTTCATTTATGTAAGCTTGAACAACTGTCATTCTGTTCATTGTCAAAGTTCCTGTTTTATCTGAACAAATAGCTGTAGCATTTCCCATGGTTTCACAAGCATCCAGATGCCTTACTAAGTTATTATCTTTCATCATTTTCTACATTAAAAAAAAAAAAAAGTTAAGCTGCATATAAAACCAATCACCTCATTACATTAAAATGATTACAAATTGTTTTAAAATTAGAACTAAAACTCCCAGCTTTCTATAAATACAATGTATAAAGTACCAATGTAATACTAAAATTTTTTTTTTTTTTTTTTAGCATATTTGACCTATTAAAATAAGCTAAACACAATGCTAGAGCTTTCTGGGGTTTCAATCATTTTATTGCTGCATAACATAACCTAGTAAGTCAGTTCAGGCACCTGCATCCATAAACAAATAACACTGAATATATGTCTCCAACGGTTTTTGCAAAATGTCCTCACATTACAAGAGCAATGACAATCTGTATAGTGGTACTTATAGTAGTGTAAGAGTATATTAAAGGATTAAGCCTCCCTATTAAGTGGAAAACAAAAGATTCTTACATCAGTTCCAAGGAAAAAATGGCCTTTATCAGCTAAAATAAAGAGCTTGTGGGTATGTAATTGCTTGATATTTTTATTATTAATTCTAAAAGAGTTAACATATCAAAACTAGAATGAGTCATTTTTTAGCTATTCTATATGCTGGCAGACTTGGCATTTTCATCCTTAGCAGCAAACTGTGTCTCACTTCTTTCTCTCATTTACAACAGAAAAAATCATTTCTAAAAAACCAACAGTTTTCACAGTAGTTTCACAGGGCATTTAAGCCAAAATACCTTATAATTAGTTCTCAGCACTTAATGTGGAATGGGTTAAAAACTATATGAAGTTATTTTACAAAGTGTTTTCTGTGATGACTAATATGCAAGATACTGCAAAAAAATTGGTTCCTTGAAAAAATACGTGAAAAACAGATGCGCACTTCCTAAATTACTTGTGATTTACATATTAAAGTTGAGAAGAATGAAGTTTTGCAGTAAAGAAACCATGTTCAGTTTTGTGAAACACTAACAGAGAATCCATAAAGACTATACCTCTGTGAAAAGAACAGTAATTGGTAACATTAGAGCTAGATAAACATTTAAGAAAGGCTTAAAAAAGTAGTTAACTTGTTCTTACTAATTTTATATTCCAAAAACATACATCAATCCTACCAGTATCGTTCTAATCAATTAAAAAATTAGTATCATTAATGACTACTCAAAATGAACTAATGACAGTTTGGTAAAATGACTGTTCTGTGTCCAAAACTTGTATTTACCCCAAATTTTTCAAATTACTTTAAAATATCAAAAAAGGACAAATAGATGACTGATTATACTATATCTTATCACTTTGATACATTTACCAATTTATTTTTTAAATGAAAGTTGTTAAATGCCTGAAAAGAAAATAAACTCAAACAGTAAGCAAAAAACATTCTTATCAAGACAGGTCTAATAATGAAGAGTGGAAAGGTAGAAACGATGACTAATATTGCTCACTGTCAGCAATGTTTCTTAAGGAGAACTAGTAATTAACATTTGAAAATTTACAAAAGCAGCATTCTTCGTTTGGTTATAATTTTTTACCTGCAAGATCATTTTGAAAAAAAAAGTTCAAAATTGTCCAAGCTACGTTTAAAAAAAAAAAAAATGCAATCCACCTTTTCCGTAAGATAGAAAATTGATAAAAATAAATTAATAATCTTCCAAAAGATTATTACTTTAAGGTAAACAGCAGTAAGCAAAGCCATCAAAGCTCATCTCTTAGTATTCTACTTGGAGAACAAGAAGGACTGAGCTACTGTATATCAAGTGGTCAGAGGAAGGTGACACTTGAAGGGACCTTATGAATAAAGAAAGAGAGCAGGTTACTCAAAGGAAGGAACAAGTGGGCCCTGAAGTAAGAATACAGTTGAGATGTTTGAAAATCATCAGGAAGACTGGTGAGGTTGGGCCAGAGGAGCAGAGAATGAGCAGACAGGTAAACAAAGGCCAGATTGGCAGGGCCTTGCAGGCCACGGTAAAGAGTTTGCATTTTACTCTAATTGTCATGAGAACTAACTGAAAGGTTTTACACATGGAAATCATAATTTTTAAATTTGTTTTTATTTTTAGAAACATGAGCCTAACTTGCTCACCTTAATTTTACAGATGGAAAAGAGGAGGTGACGTGACTTGACAATATAACTATCACGTAGCGAAAATCACGCTAGAACTGTGCCTAGCAGAGTCGTGCTTAGTATTGTGTCAAGGCTGCCCTTATGTGGAATGCACAGGTCTCTTACAGAGACACTCAACTGGTGGGAGGTACAGGGCATCAATGACAACATTTCTAGAGAAAATAGTGTACGTTTATGAAAGTCCTCACTTTCAGAAGCAGAAAAGGAGTAACTAGATGGGCATTTTCTATACCAGCTAAGGGTTTAAACATAACAACGTCTACTGAACAATTTTCTACTTACTTTGACTGAATAAGCCAGTGAGATCGTGACTGCAAGTGGAAGACCTTCTGGCACTGCGACCACTAAAACCGTAACTCCAATAATGAAGAACTTCACAAAGTACTGTATATAAATTGGTGTGCATTCAGCAAGCCATGGTCTTTTCTGAACCCAGAAGGTGTCAATGACAAAATATAATACTAGAATGATAACTGTGATGGCAGACATCAAAAGACCTTTCAGAATAGAAATGAAAGAAAAATGTGATTATTTAAAGTTCCAGACACTAACCACTGCCAGATACATATTAACCACTGTAAAGAGTTATAACTTGCTCGATAGTAATGAATTTCTCTGAGAAATTGTTACTTCTTTCTTGCACCTAACTTGTAACTTGACATTGTCCGATTCAATTTTTTGCTTCCAAGTACAGTCTTGTCCCCAGGAGAACTGGGAGAAAAACACTTAGGATTCTTTCCTTAGACTTAATTATATCTTTGGCCTTGTACTGAAACTGAGACAAAAATAATACGCAATGATAAGGAAGTACCCAAAGCTTAGAATAAACTGGTGCTTTACATGTTCAAGAAGCAAGCTCCCTAATGCTTAAAGAGAAACTGGTAAAAATCTGATCAATGGGGAGACCTGGAATTAAATACTCAACCCATGTTTTTAAAAAATAACATTATAATAAATAAAATTATATAGTACGAATTATTATTTCTTCAATTTTTTTTGCTCTATCCTTACTGTTTCATTAACTTAGTAAACCAACAGTTAACCATGTATCTTGTGGGATACTCTGCTTTTTGACGTGTATGAAAAAACAGGGCAGCTGGCTGGGTGCAGTGGCTCATGCCTGTAATCCCAGCACTTTGGAAGGTCGAGGTGGGTGGATCACCTGAGATCAGGAATTTGAGACCAGCCAGCCAAACACGGTGAAATCTCATCTCTACAAAGATACAAAAATTAGCTGGGCATGGTGGCGCGTGCCTGTAATACCAGCTACTCCAGCTGAGGCAGGAGGATCGCCTGAACCCGGGAGGCAGAGGTTGCAGTGAGCTGAGATCGTGCCACTGCACTCCAGCCTGGGTGACAGAGCGAGACTCCGTCTCCCACCCCCAACCCCCCCAAAAAGGAGGCAGCTGGGCACAGTAGCTCACGCCTGTAATCCCAAGACTTTGGGAAGCTGAGGTGGCAGGATCACTTGAGCCCAGGCATTTGAGACCAGCCTGGCCAACACGGTGAAACCCCGTCTCTATTAAATTTACAAAAATTAGCCGGGTGTAGTGGCGTGCATCTGTAGTCCCAGCTACTTAGGGGGCGAAGGCAGGAGGATAACCTGAGCCTTGGGATGTCGAGGGTTCAGTGAGCTGTGATCATACCACTGTACTCCAGCCTGGGTGACAGAGTGAGACCCTGTCTCCAAAAAAAAAAAGAAAAAAGAAAAGAAAAAAGAGAAAAGGTAAGTCCACATATCTGGTTCTAACATTCCAATCTAATGTCTACTAAGTGGATTTACCACCTCAAATTCACTCTTTTCCCCCAACATTACATGAGTCAGTATTACCACTTGGCTACATATTACAAAGAGCAAATATTTGCTATTAGATAATAAGCATACTGAGGACAGAAGCAAAAACATCACTTTTTCCATCACACTCCTAGAGTAGTAAAATGATACAATTTAAGCAATTTTAATAATATATGCTTATTTATCCACACAGTGTTCTTCCAAAAACATACTACTGCTGGAGGTTATGCTGTTTTTAACCTTAGAGCTCTGCTTTTTCCCTTAAAGAACAGCTGTATTAACAGGTATTTTCTAGGGATGGCAATAATGTAGTAACTTCAGCCTCACTACAATAACTCCAGTGCAGAACTTTAACATTAGAGACATAACTAAAAATTCTCATAGATAACCAGTAAAAAGATGAGCAAAATGTGTGATGAAATTTTATTAAAATATAATTAGTTCATCTTAACTGAATAATCTCACAGGTTGCCTTTTCTCCACTTAATGCAGAAATTCAGAGATGAGTGCATAGACTTGTAACTGGACAGACTTAGGCATTAATCCTAACCCGACCGCTTATTAGCAAATTTTAAGTACCTATAGTAACTCAAAGGGCCTGGTGCACTGTAGCTAGAAGTGAAAATATTTCAAACTCCCCTTCTATTCACAAAGTAACAATTTCCAGGCTTAAGTGTGTCAAAAGACAATTTGTAAGCAGAAAGCATATTTAAAAATAAAACACTTAATTTTCTTCTCCATATCATACCTGCTTTGCCAATCTGAACAGCCAGTTTTGTAAGTTTTCCTTGTAAAACAGATTTTTCCTTTTTTGGCAAATTTGCTTTCTTTTTATCTTTTTCATCACCATCTCCACCTTCTTCACTCTTCAGTGGCTGCATTTCCATGGCTGCACCATCCTGGGCTTTTGCTACATTTAAGAGCAAACACAACTTCACTATACTTTAAAGGCACATATCATTATTAATATTTTAAAGAAATTTTAAAAATCAGTTTCTTACAGTAACCAGTAAAGGTATAAGCATTCAGCTTTGTGAGTGTGTGTGTGTGCACGCGTATGTGTCTACACAGAGAAAATAAGACAATAGTGACATTAGGTTGTGAAACTTTGTACCAGATTTGAAAATGTTGTGCTAGGTAATGAGGATGAGGCATGTACGGTCCTTAAACTAAGAACTAAAGAGTATTAAATTTCTTTTCCTGTGCGTTTTGTTAGGTAACATCTAAACAACATAAATCCCTCCCCTATAATTTATGACCATGATGTAGAGATTATGTATAACCGTATGTATATAGAAATATGCATATATTTATGGACTCTTAAATAAATGCAACATTTATGCTATATATTTTGTTTCTTATGCATTTTTGCTACTAACTATATAATAACCAGTGTTCAAATACTTGACATACTTGAAAGTTACTCTACATAAACTACTGACCTCGTGTGATGGGGCATAGTTAAAACTCTGTTTCATGCACAAAATTATTAAAAATATTGTACAAAATTACAATCAGACAATGTGTAGAAGGTGTATATGGCAATGTATAGATAAATTTCATGTTTGGAGTTGGGTCTCATCCCCAATATATCTCATTATGTACATGCAAATATTCCAAAATCTGAAAAAAAAAAAAAATCTGAAATCTGAAACACTTCTGTTCCCAAGCATTTCAGATAAGAGATACTCAACTTGTACCACAAATCATACTTAAAATCTTATTACCATTAACACTGTAGTGATAACATGACTAAGACAACGGCAGGAAGAAAGGTTAATCCAAGCTAACATATATTGTTGATTTTCCCTGCCACATGTATCTTACTTTTGAATAAATATGGTACACAGTAGATCTTTGGATATACTGAAAACAAGCTCACAGTACTTTTGTCTTCCTAAATTTACCTTTGTTGCGATTCTCAATAGCTCCATCTTGTTTCTTATCTGTAGGAACAAAATGGGAATTAAAGCTTTCCAAAAGAAATGAATACAGCCATGCTAAATTATGCAGAAGTAGTTCACATTTCTATAACAGTTGTTACACAATGGTGTGTGTGTCTACAGATTAGAAAACATTTGACTTGTGATGACCTGCTGGGTCAATCACTCCCTAAGTCTCACCTATGGGAGAATACTGCAAAATAATTTAGGGTGTCTATATTTGTTTTATTTTTCCATAAGACTTCACTATTTTATAAGCTATAACAAACCTAAATATGATACAGAAGGTTTTAAAACCAAATACAACCCTAAGAAAGCAGAAAAAGGCAGGGGTGGAGAGGGAGGAGGAAGGGATGTTATAAAAAGACAATGGGCAGCCGGGTGTCGTGGCTCACGCCTGTAATCCCAGCACTTTGGGAGGCCGAGGCAGGTGGATCATCTGAGGTCTGGAGTTCAAGATCAGCCTGGCCAACATGGTGAAACCCTGTCTCTAGTAAAAACAAAAAATTAGCCGGGCATGGTGGCAAGCACCTGTAGTCTCAGCTACTCGGGAGGTTGAGGCGGGAGAGTTGCTTGAACCCAGGAGGCGGAGGTTGCAGTGAGCCAGGATCACGCCATTGCACTCCAGCCTGGGGGACAGAGTGAGACTCCGTCTCGAAAAACAAAAAAGACAACTGGCACACAGGAGACTGTTGATGAGACTGAGGACAAAAATTTTATGTACAAAAGATAGGAAAGGCAACTTAGTAAAACTAGAATACGAATGTACAGAATAAACCAGTAAGACTACCAGGTAAGGCAGCTCTCCAAATCAGCTTATATTTGGAAAAAACAGAAAGATGAGTGTTATCTGAAGCCACAAAATAACGAAGGAAGGGACAGTCCTATTGTCTGGAGTAGGCACTACAATATTAAAAATGACAAAGAGCAGCAGAACCATTCAGTCTATATTCTTCTAGCTTCCTTATCGAGGAGAACTATCTTCAAACGGAAAACATGGAACAAACATGGTCAAGAAGGAATAGAAGCTCAAGATTGATGAGGAGATAGTAAGATAATACCTAGCTACTTTTAATGAGCTCAAGTTTGGAGAGACCAGAGGGCCACAGTCCAGGCCACTGAGGGAACTGAGACAGATTACCCTGGACTGCTTCTGAGTAATCGCCAAGGTAGTCAAGGGAATGGGAGAAGGGCTGGAGGTCCACAGATGAAAAAATGTTGCCCTGTTCTTTTAAAAACAAAACAAAACAAGGGAGTCAACAAATTAGATGTTAATTTCTGGGGAATGTTCTGGACTGGATTAATAAAACCAGTGTATAAGACTTAGGGGGAAAAGGAGCTTACTGGAAAAGACACTGTGGAATAAAGTAAGGATGCAAACTTCCCTTCAGCGTCCAGTGACTTTCAACTCCTGTGTATTAGGATGGAGCACAGCATAAAAGAGTAGACTCTTGAGCCACAGAAGAGGGTGCGACCTGCCACTTACTAGCACTTTGATCTAAAGCAAATGACATAATCTCCATAAACCTCAGTTTACTCATCAGTAAAATTAAAAAAAAAAAAAAACAGTCTTTATACAGTTGTGAGGATTAATGAGATAGTGCATGTAAAACACTTAATAAATGGAACCATTATTGTGCTGGTTTTCAAATCGCATTCTACTCAGCCTTAAGAAACCTATGGAAGCACACTGAGAGCTGCTTCAAGGAGGACACAGGAAAAAAACCTAGAATGGGGGGCTTGCTACCTGGATCTGAGTCTAGAACTTTTCACATACATTTTTGTTTCAAATAGAGATTTTATAGCTAATGGCAAAACTCAAAGAACAAAACAAACCACTCAAATATTAAAACCACTGCTGTAGTTATAGCAAACCAGGATTTTAGCCAGGCAGTTATTTTAGAATGTTTCAAAATATTCATGTGAGAAACAACAATATGGGTTTACTATCCTAAATAACATTAAATAAATCTAAGTAGCTAAACCACAGTAAAATGTCAACCTAAAGGGAAAAGACTCCAGAGGGGTGATCCTGAGTGGGAAGGAAGGGTGGTACAGCAGACACTTCGAAGCAGGGTAGGGAGGGCTTTTGAAAAGTGGCATGCCCCTAACTATGAGATTCTGAGATGTCTCTTGCATGTAACAGTTTCTTGTAAGATCCTTGTGGATAAATGGTATGATTATCAAGTTTGCTGATAACAGAACACTTGGAGGGACAGGAGATACAATAGATCAAAATTTTACAAAGATTGTGTTATCTAACGATGGGCTGAATATAACAAGAGAAATGTAAGGTGTCAAAGTGAAGTCCTAGTCTTGTGTTAAAAAACCAAGCACATTAAGTATAGAGTAGAAATGTGAATAGCTGAAGAAGATTAGAAGCTCAGTGAAACCAAAATATAATATGGCTGATAAAGAAAGCTACTGCTAAAGTAGCAAAAAAAAAAAAAAAAATCCGCAAATAGGAAGTGAGAGTTCAATTCATTTTGCTGATCAGATAACAGGAGAGATTCTACACCTAGAGAATAAACGGAAGAATGCCAATGCAAGTATTCAAGTAGATACTGAATTTCTCTGGCCATGTTAAAGAGGACTGATGTATTCTCTAAAGGCCCACGCTATTAAGTCTAAAAGAAAAATCTTCTTTTAACTTTTTGTAGAATTTTTCATACCAGAATCTCTTGAAAGAAGGTATTAGTTCTTAGAAATTATTTGCCATATTTCCAAATACCAATTATAGAAAATTGTTATTCTTACTTTTCTTTTCCTTTTTCTTCTCATCTTTCTTCTCTTCCTCTTCACCTCCAGCTCCAAGTAAGGTAAAGATAATTCCAGTTTGAGAATTTACACCTACAGCTGTAACTACCATTCTTCCAGAGCCTTCCATTACATGAGTACCTATAACCAAAAACATAAGTTTGTTTTTAAAAATTCTAATAGATTTCCTTGATACACCAAATTTCAAACTTTGGTAATACTGTTTTTAATATCCTCAACATTTAGGAAAAAAAAATATACACATATATATAATTTTTTTTTTTTTTTTTTGAGATAGGGTCTTGGTCTGTCACCCAGGCTGGAGTGCAACAGTGTGAACATGGCTTACTACAGCCTGGATCTCCTGGGCTGAAGTAACCCTCCCGAGTAGCTGTGACCACAGGTACGTGCCACTACACTCTGCTAATTTTTTAAAAAAAATTTTGTAGAGACGGGGTCTCACTATGTTGCTCAGGCTGGTCTCAAACTCCTGGGCTCAAGCAATGCTCCCGTCTTGGCCACCCAAAATGTTGGGATTACAGATGTGAGCCACCATGTCTGGATCAATAAAATAAACTTAGTAAGACATTAAATAAAACTTATTTCTTATGCTTAAGGTTTTAACTCTAATCAGTCATATCCAAGTTCAAAGCTCAATCTACTACTCACTTACCGTATAATATTAGGTAAATTGTAACAACTCAGTTCCCTGTCTGTACAATTCATAGAAATATAATGAGATTTACATTTCTCATATAAACTTATAAATGTAAAGTGTTTAGCATACTGCCTAGAATGTGTAGGGGTTCAATGAATGCTCATTATTAATTGTAACCTAAGGTATGAGGGACATTTCTCTGAGAAAAACACTGCTTATATGTATCAATGACAACCAATTTCACATTTCCCACACCCAACTTCACAACCTCTACCTAACACAAGCTTTCATTTCTGCCCACCTTCATAATTGCAATAGCCCCCTACTTAGTCTCTGTGTCTTCCCAGTTCATCCTGAAATCCGTTTTAATCTTCCTAAAATGTGATTTCATCATATACTTCTCATGGCTCAAAAATTTCTGATTCTTCACTGCCTACTGGATTGAGTCCAAAGTCCTCACCCTTGAGACCAACCCAGTCTTACAAACTTACTCATCCGCTACTCTAACATAAAATTTCATTACAGAAAACTAGGAATCAGAGATGAGAACATGGACTAAATTCTGACTATGTCCATCAAAACAATTTTGCATGTTGGCAGCCATTACAATTCTAATTTTCTAGAAACTTGCCCAAGGTTATACAACTACTTTTTTTTTTTTTTTTGGTAGAGACAGGGTCTGTGTCACCCAGGCTGGTCTCAATAATTGTCTCCTGTCTCAGTCCCCAAAGTGCTGGAATTACAGGTGCGAGTCACCGTGCTCAGCCTGAAGGTTATACAACTATTAAATGTCAAGGCAAATATTCAGTCCAGTTCTGTCAGAGGATAAAGAGTATATTCTTCTTTAGTTATAATGCTGAGAAGTTTGCTTACAGTTCTCCAACTTGTACATCCACATCTCTATATTTTTCCTGATTCACTAAAAGGCTTCTAATCCCTCTAGTCTAATCTTTTTGTTAGTTTTAAGGAGGCTTTAAAGCAACTTTTTTTTTTTTTTTTTTTTTTTTTACACTAAAGTCTACTTTACAGTTATCACTGATTTGTATTTTATTTCGTCATTTACAACCTTCTGGAGCATAGTGAACGTAGCATCTACCACAATCTTATGTACCAAGTTGATGCTCAAGGAATATTTGCTAAGTACATTCATAATATATATGTACTTACTCAAGCATTTAAGAATCTATATTTGGCTATTAATTACTGAGTAACTCACCCAAAATTGTTTTTTAGGCTTCTGCTTTCTTGCTTTTAAAAATCTATATTGATTATTTCACTAGTTACTAGCTTCTTTGCCAGTGAAAGTGCAGGGAAAACAAGAAATACAATTCAAGATAGTGAAACAGTAAGTATTATGCATAACAGACAACTTATTTCTTTTAACAATTCTGGTTTTTTCCAGACTCCAATGTTTTAGGTTCTATTTTGCCTTACCACAGGTAATCAGATGTTGGCAATGAATGTGCTCAGGCAAAGTAAACAGTTTTAAGTCTTGGTCATATCCCCACCACTAACTGAATACTGCTTTTAAAAATCTAAACTTAAGAAGCCAAGAACAGCAGTCAGAGATGGCATCATGAGAGTAAATTTAAAAATAAATGCATGTCATGCTTTTTAGTACATTTTTGGAATAGGCAAATAAATGCAGAAAAACTTTCCCACCCATACTGTGATAAGGGACTCTACAAAGTTATTTCAGTCTTTTCTTAAATGTGGGAAATTTATAGAGTTCCCCTGGTATACTTGGTGTGTCAGGAACCTGAGTCTACACAAAGCTTACCAGTCATCTCCGTTAAAACAGAAAGGATCAAAGTTCAGTTAAAGGAAATCAACCTGAAGAGCTAAGCACTATGTAAATAAGTGAGATGTACATAAAAGTCCATGCACTATACATAGCAAACAGGAGACTATCTTAATTTGTTACACATTGTGGTCTGGTTAATCTGTGATGGTAAGGTATGATTAGATAGCTTCCCTCTCCTTTGGAAAGGTTATAGATTTTATTTGGTTAACATTAACTACAATTTCTTAGAAGCACAGCAAGGTAAGTAGAATGAGTTAATACATTATACTTATATATCCAAGTTCTTTCTGGCTATTTGGTATAAATTACAAGCACACGAATACAAAGAAAAATCCAAACAGGGTGTGAATGTTCTAAGTGGCACAAGATACTGAAAGTATACACATCTCAAGATTTTTTTTTTTTTTTTTTTGATGAAACGTAAGTCTGTATTAGAATTGGAACTTTTATCCTATTTATAATGGTGTTTATAAGTGTAATTACTCTGATTTTTTTGCAATAAGACTTTCCAGCCAATATAAATGTGTCTGGTTCTTCGCAATAGGCTTCTTTTGGTATGCATTTATAAATCTTAAAAAGTTATGGTTAAACTTAGGTTTTGCTTCAAAGTTGTGATTCTAACTTAATTGACCCTTGAGGATATCACAGGTTTGACTCTGGTTTCAGCAGCAATCATCTGACAATGTATAAAATGTTGACAATCTATCAACATCTGATAACGACAGAAGACTTCATGTAGAAGGCTACATTTGGCTTTCCCAAAACTGTAGTATAAATTCAATCTAACAAGTACAGTTCTGATCGACAATTTCATAAATTCCATATAGAATACTGAGAAATTAAGAACAGGAACCTTAGAACCTAAAAGTTAAAAGAATTAATATGATTTGGGGGTCAATTTGTGATATTATAGCTTTCTCTCATTCAGTGTTTTGCAAGTGAACTTGTAATTTTTCCCACCACCCTTCCACTTCATATTTACTTAGTTCAACTTAGTTCAAGCTGTAACAATGAGGTTATTACAAGAGCCTGCCATGCTATCACCCTCCATTTCAAACAGTATCCTCACCTACCCTTCCCTTTTCCAATCCTAGAACATATCTCAACCATTTGCAAATTCAATTCTGACTAGATGGAGGTGTGACTGCTAGACCTACTGTTGGTTAGTCATATAATACTAAATAGTTTATATCTCAAACTCATTCTTCAGCAGTTAGATGAAGGAGTTGGATTAGGTAAACTTTAAGGATTTTACTAGTTCTTAAGAAAAAAAATCTGTCCTTTGTAGAGCATCACAGAGAATTCATTAATTTGCTTTAAACATATAATCATTCTTTTATACTTCAATAGGCATTAAAAATAGTCATGATACAGAATAACACACCAATTCAATAGATATCAATAGGCCTATATTGCAGTTTTATCATTGCACTAGCATGAATACTGAATCTCAAATCTCTTGATTTTTTGGACTCTAGTCCCTCATTTGCAAAATATACCTCTGCATTCAAAGATTTCTAATGTTTTTGTCAGCTTACCAAAAAAAGTCTAAAGGATTACAACAGTAGAAGGTAGCATAAAATACAGATTCCTCTTTATATTATTGACTCTTAGGGAAATGGTGTTTGCTGACAATGGTACATAGTTGCGAAAGAGGAAAGTGTTCAAAGATATAAAAGAAATTTTTACCTGATAGAAGTAAGGGATCCTTATCTAAAGACTTTTTAACATGATCTGATTCACCAGTCAATGAGCTTTCATCAATTTTAAGATCGTTGCCTTGAATAAGTATGCCATCAGCTGGAAGAAGATCACCTAAAATAAAAAGTAATGATATACTAAACTATAAACAAGATTACAGTAATTTTATGTTTAGTGTCAGATGTATTGCTCTTTTTACTTACCATATTTCACTTGAGCAATATCTCCAACAGTAATGTCAGCTACAGGTATTTGAATGACCTGACCACCCCTGATGACAGTGAACTTCTGTTCTTGTTCAATTCGGCTCTGCAAACCTCTAAACTGTTTTTCCTTACTCCAGTCATTGAAAGCTGTTACTAACACCACACACACTACAGACAAGAGGATTGCCGCTCCTTCAATCCAACCAGTTTCACCTTCACCTTCTTCCTCCCCAACAGAAACTTCTCCACAAACTATTTGGAAAGAAAGAAAATGCTTATCAAAAAGATTCTGAATTGATGACAACATACATATAATAACTCTAAATCATATTTTTGTGTTAATTATGTTTACTTTATCAATTTTACTTATAGCAATAAATACTTTATTAAATTCAAAGCATTCCGTAAGAACTCTATGTCACTTTCAAGTTCCCTGCTTCTGAGATTCTCAATCTCAGGAGAGGGAGGCAGTCTAGGTAGGTTACTAGTTAAGAGTAAGGACACTGAAGGAGATGAAATATCAGTCCTAAGGCAAGTTACTTATTTTTGAGACTTGGTTTCTTCATCGTCAAATTATGATACCACCAGCTATTCCAGAGTTATTGTGAGGATTAAATGTGAGGATACCGGTAAAGTAGGTACAGCAGTGGCTAAGGCTTTCTTCACACTCAACCAAGGGCTAGCCATATTAATTATTACATATGACAGACAAGATATACATGAAAAGTTAGTATTATGTGAAACCCAAGAATCATGCTTATTTACTATGTCATTTTTACTGAACTGTGATCAAAGCTTGGCTTTTATAACATGAAAAGTTAAACAAAGTGCTACTTGTTATTCCAACCATTTGAGCACATGCTAGGTGCCAGACACTATTTTAGGAGACAGAAATACAGTAATGAATGACACACAAGCTCTCTCTCCTCATGGAATCCATACTCAGACTGGGGACGGTGTATGAAGAATTCAGGTAACAATACACAAATAAATAATTTACACAAATAATTTTATGTATCGACAAGTGCCATGAAGAAAAACATAGTGATGTGCTATTAAATAAGAAAGAGGGATAACTGAGGTTCAGTGAACAGAGAAGACCCCTTTGAGGTATCCATGACATGTGAACTACAAACCAAATGCTCGTAGAGAACCAGCCATATAAATCTAAGAAAGAAAGAAAAAAAAATTCAGAGAGAGATTAAAGTCAGTACAAATGGCAGAAAAGAGATCAGAAAAGGATTGGGGAGGTGGCGGGGGGAGGGGGAGAATGAGCCAAAACTCTATAGTCAATAATGGTGAAGAATAACAGAACAGTGCTTTTTGACTTCAGGCTATAATCTAGTTGTGAGTCCAAAATCAATTCAGTGGCTCATGACCAGCATTCTGAAAAATGAAACAAATCAAAATAGAAAGGACATATATGTACTAAGGATAAGTGTTACTTCCTAAAACGCTGATTACTTATAAATTCACATGAAGGAATACAGGCTTCTGGGTTGCTATGTGAAGTTATTTCTTTATGAATTGAACTGAAATGTCTGAAAGCCACTGGTTCTCTTGAAACAGAAAGCAGGAGGATTATTCAGAAGAAAAGAAGGAGTAAATAAATGACACTAGAAATTATTAAAGCGTGTTCTAGCATGGTGAGCACAGATTGAAGAAAACATCTGAGGTGTGAGGGCGCTGACTAAAAAGCAATCTGGGAGGGAAGACAGGGAATGAAGTAAGATCAATTGGGGATGAAATGGAAGACTTGATGTGAACAGTTACAAAAAATATCCTGAGAACCACAAGCAGGATTCAATTGTCGATGTGAGGTACAAGCAGGATAATCCAACAGAACCCCCTCCAACCCAAATACCAGAATTTCTATTTTAATTATTTTCAAGCTCAAGAAATCACCATGTGTCATTATGTAAAATAACCAGTTAAGTGATTTTAAGATTTACATTCGGTTTAACAGTCAAGGCTGTAAGAATGACTCTCCCCGCTCCATTCTTCCCTCTAGCCAGAAGACAGGAGATTAACTCCGAATTAGAGCAACTCTGGACTCAGGATCACATGATAGAACACCATATGCTGACCACTTTCACCAACTTGGAAACAGCTAACATATTATCCAAGTGAAGCATTTTACTGGGTTTTGATGTCATTTATTACACAAAAAATGCAATACTTTACATACAAAAACAACAGATTGACATCAGACAATGGAATTTACCAGTCATATTTTAACAAATACCTTTGCATAACTGGTGGGTATCATGAAAATGAGTATGATTTAGTAACTACACTTTTCCCACTTGGATTTATATAATGTTGTGTTTCTTTTTAGCTATGAGACATTAAAGCCAATTTCTGAAATTAATCAAACTTAGACCTAAATCAGGTTAACAATAATGTTTTATGGCTACAAGAAAAAACCAAACGTTAAATTTTATTTTATTTTTTTATTTTTTTGGAGACAAAGTCTCACTTTGTTGCTCAGGCTGGAGTGCAGTGGTGTCAATGTGGCTCACTGCAGCCTCAACCGCCTGGGCTCAAGCAATCCTCCTACCTCAGCCTCCCAAGTAGCTTAGACCACAAGGCGCATGCCACCATGCCCAGCTCATTTAAAAAATTTTCTGTAGAGATGGGATCTCGCCACATTGCCCAGGTTGGCCTTGAACTCCTGGCCTCAAGCAATCCTCCCGCCTCAGCCTCCCAAAGTGCTGAGATTACAGGTATGAGTCACTGTGCCCAGCTTTATCTTTTACTTTCAATTTCTATTTTTTCTATATGCTGAAAATATACAAATTATATATAGTTATAAATATAATTAATAAATGCATCATTTGGAGGTATGTGCTCATTTTTTCCCTGATAGAGTAAATAACCAAAAAAGTTTAAAGACCAACGCAACAGAGGTTAAGGAGGGGAAAGAATTACGGACAATTATACAATTTTCAGCTCTAAATGTGACATGGATATCCACCATTAAACTACTGAATATTTCAAAAGAGAAATGGAAACAAATTAATGACATATTTCATTTCATGTATAGTTCTCTATATCACATGGATAAGACCAAAACAATCTTGAAATAGATAGTACAAAATATAAATCCTTTCCTACTGACAATGATTACAAATTTTTAGAGGAGTTATAAGGGAAAAAGGATCAAAGTTACAAACTGACAATAGCTTACAGTTATATATATGTATAAATATATAAAGAATTTTAACAATGTTTTCAGTAAAGTCCAAGCTCAAATATAATAATAAAAATCTGTATTATCAAAGGTGTTCTGTTGTAAATATATTCAACTGAGAGACATGCACAATCTAAATTCAGTCAATACTCTCTACCACAAGGCAAATATTCCATGTTAAAACCTCCTAGTTGAGCTATTCCTTGGGTGATGTATCAAGTTTGTACATTAATAGTATAGAGAAATAGTTCTCAAAGTGCTGTCGTGAAACCTGAAGGGGATTCCTATTTTCATAATTTGAAGACATAATTATTGGCCTCATATTTCATTAATGTATAATTTTCTAAAGATTATGTTGCATGTGATAATGTGACATAATCAATACAGAAACAGATAGGAGAACCGAGCTATCTTCAATTAAGCTGGGCATTAAAGAGATATGACACCACTCTTTACATTATTTCATTTAAAAATTCATTACTGGGGGAACACTTTTCATCAAAATGCTATCTATGTGACTATACAATAGATTATTATCTAAAAATGCATTGATAAATATTTTGTCCAGCTTTACTGCAGTATGATTGATAAAACTGCATATATTTAGGGTATATGACAAAATATTTTGATAGGGGTATATACTGTGAAAAGATTACCACAATCGTTAACATATCCATCACCTCATATAGTTACCTTTTTTTGTGGTGAGAAGACATTGATAAATATTCAAAAATTTTTCCATTTTAATTTAGAATATACGAAATATTTACAGGAATAATTCACATAATCAAAAGCTCTTTGGAGTCCTAAATACTTCAAGAGTTTGAAGAGGTCTTGAGACCAAAAAGTTTGAGAACCCCTGTTAAGTGCAGATACCAGTAACTATAGATTTATTTATGGTTTGGGCTACAGCATATATTTTTACATTAAATAATATTAGTAATATTAGTAAAATACATTTTGATCATTTAGATTTCTATGACTGTAGATTTACAAATAGATTTCTTTTAAGCAAGTTACTACACCTCAGTGTTGACATGTAACATGACAAAAAGATACACGTAGTGTACTAATAAATGATTTTTTAAAATGCAAGGCTGGGAGCGCTGGCTCACGCGTGTAATCTGAGCACTTTGGGAGGCCGAGGCGGGCAGATCACCTGAGGTCAGGGGTTTGAGACCAGCCTGGCCAACACGGTGAAACCCCGTGTCTACTAAAAATACAAAAATTAGCCAGGCATGGTGGCGCATGCCTATTGTCCCAGCTACTCAGGAGGCTGAGGCAGCAGAATCACTTGAACCTTGGAGGTGGAGGCTGCAGTGAGCCAAGATAGTGCCACCGCACTCCAGTCTGGGCGACAGAGTGAGACTCTGTCTTAATATATATACTGTCTCTCTCTCTATATTATATATATATGTCTCAATATACGTATTTTATGTATATGTCTCAATATACATATTTTATTTTATATATATAATAAAAATTAAAAATGCAAATACCAAATAACTTTTCACCATGGAACAAAAAATCTTTATATGTTTCATTAAGAACTTCTAGTGAACTCTGACTCTTCTAAAAGGGCCTTACAACACCGACAGCTCTAGATTATCTTCTCAGTTGGATTTTAATACCTGTATCTCCTTTAACAAATTTAGGAAAGGACCTGTCACTACATCTTACAAAGGAAGCAGTCTGAATTCCAAAAAGATTTGTCCTGGACCTTGCTGGTAATAAACTCCACTTCTTGAAAGTATTTTTCTTTTGTTTTCTAAGAAAACTAAATTGTTCAAAGTAAAAAGCTTTTATTAATTTGCTAACTCAATTCTAGAAAACCAATACCCAATATTCGATAGTGAGAGCTAGATAGGAGGAAAACTGAAAAAAATCAGCTGTATGTTGCTTAAGATGATATGACCCCCCTTTTCAGATACACACATATACCTATGAACCATCATACATTTACATATATGAGTGCTCATAGACACATGGACACATATTTAAAATCTTAAAGGATTTGGGTATAGCAAGAATCTCTAAGAAGTGGGATTTCTACTTTGGGAGGCCGAGGCGGGCAGATCACAAGGTCAGGAGTTCGAGACCATCCTGGCTAACACGGTGAAACCCCATCTCTGCTAAAAATAAAAAAAAATTAGCCGGGCGTGGTGGCGGGCGCCTGTAGTCCCAGCTACTTGGGAGGCTGAGGCAGGAGAATGGCGTGAACCCGGGAGGCGGAGCTGGCAGCGAGCCACTGCACTCCAACCTAGACGACAGAGCGAGACTCCATCTCAAAAAAAAAAAAAAAAAAAAAGAAGTGGGATTTCCAGTGAATATTATTTTTATTTGGACTGTCTTCGCCCACCCCCATTATTATTTTTAAACAGTAAAATAGGTACTACTTATTTAGTAAAAATAAATAAAAGTTTAAAAATAATTTAGCTCAACACTGACAAGAATATTGTCGAAATCCCTTCTTATCTATAGTGATTTTCAACCAGAGGCAACTTTGCTCCCTATGGGACACACAGCAAAATCTGGAGATGTTTTTGGTTGCCTCACTTGGGGTGGAGTGCAGGATGAATACGGCGGCAAAGAATTTTGTCGCTCAAAATGTCAGTTGTGCTGCTGCTAAGAAACTTTGAACTATACTAATCTCAGATAAACTGGTTTATGCTGTGTCCAAATTTCTTTAAAGAGAAAGAATACAATTTTACATGAGCCTAGGTACATCTTTTAAATAATTACATAATTATTGATAGAGTTTGGATGTTTGTCCCCTCCAAATCTCATGCTGAAATGATCCCTAGTGTTGAAAGCAGAACTTAGGGGGAGCTGTTTGGATCATGGGGGTGGATCCCTCATGAATGGCTTGGTGCCCTCCCCATGGTGATGAGTTCACACAAGAGTTGATCCTTTAAAAAGCCTGGCCCCTCCAGGCCACCTCTTGCTCCCTCTCTCCATGTGTTCTGCCTGCTCCTGCTTCGCCTTCTGCCATGACTGTAAGCTTTCTGAGGCCCTCACCAGAAGCAGATGCTGGCACCACGTTTCCTGTACAGCCTGCAGAACCTTTTCTTGCTGGCACCACGTTTCCTGTACAGCCTGCAGAACCTTTTCTTGTAAGTTAGTCAGTCTCAGGTATTCTTATACAGCAATGCAAACAGATTAACATAATTACCCTACCGAACTTTTAGAGTTAGCAAGTATCTCTTCACAACTTCAAAGGGTATAGGAATGAAGCTTTCACAAACAAAAGTATTTTGGTGAATCAGCCTTTTGATACATAAAATACTATCGGTTTATTTTATATTATAGCTACTTAAATATAGTAACCAAAATGCATGCTAGATTTCCTACCAGTTACATAATCTACCAGCAGAACTATTAATTTGAAATAAATTTTTTAAAAGGCAGAAAAAGAAATTTAAAACAGAAAGGGACGGAAAGATAGGAGGAAAAAACATTTGTAGGTACACGTTAAAGCAAATCTACCACGCCATAATGGATTTCTCTGTTGGTTACGATACTCTGCACAGGTTGAGTATCCCTTTTCTGAAATGCTTGGGATCAAAAATGTTTTAATTTTTTCAGATTTGGGAATATCTGCATATATATAATCAGATATCTTGGGGATGGAACCCAAGTCTAAACAAGAATTTGTGTTTCATACACAGCTTATACACATAGCCTAAAAGTAATTTTATACAATAATTTAAAAATAATCTTGTATATGAGACAAAATTTGTGGTAAGTACTTATGTGTGGAATTTTTCCACTTGTGGCATCATGTCGGCACTCAAAAATTTTGAATTTCAAAGCAGCTCAGATTTTCATACTAGCAATGTTCAACCTATAGTATAATGGCAAGGAAATTTTCTATAATAGCAAGGAAATTATTCAAATAGTGTATATAGCAAAATACTTTAAGAACTTGACTAGTAATGCATTTGGGAAGAGAATAGAATTTTGCTTTCATAATGACATTTTCCAAAAGAAACCAAAAATTAAAAACTAAAATTGTTTCATAGTATAGTGTTCTAAAAAACTTAAAAACTGTGATAGCAAGGACCATGTCATATACGTGGCACAGGTGTGTGCCAGACACATAGTAAGCATATATGGATAGGTTATTTCACCTCTGTGCCTCACTGTAAAAGGGAGGTAACACAATCTAATTCATAGGTTTACTGTGAAAATTATCTGAGACAATATACTTAAAGTACTTAGAACAGTGCCTAGCACATAGCAAACATCAATAAATGCTGGCCAGCTATTATTATGCATTAACTAAATGAATTAGCTGAGCTAGCATCAGACATGTCTTTTTTTTCCCCCCATTTACTTACGTGCATTATCCCCTTCTGGAGGCTGATAAAAAGAAAGGCCCAATGATACTATGGCTGCAATTTCTAATATAATTAAAGTGACATCTTGTAATGCTTCCCATACTAATTGAAGAAAGGTTTTTGGCTTTTTAGGAGGTATAAAATTCTTTCCAAACACTGCTTCTCTTCTTTCTAAATCTGCAGGGTTTCCACTTAAACCTAATAAAAAGAAACAAATTTCAGTGAATAGTTTTACTTCTTACAAATGAAAATATATATTTTTATTCAAAATACCTTAACTCATCACTCTAGATTGTAATTTCTAAGACCCTACCAAAATGTTTACTTTCATGCTTTAAGTGTACAGAATTTAAATCACTGAAAAACATGTGCAGGTCTTTAAAAGAACACTTTAAGTAGGTAAGTCAGGACTGGACTAAGAATTTTCACTTTCCCAACTGCTTATTTTTGTTTGTTATTTTGCTTGTTGGTTTTCTGGGGACAGAGTCTTGCTCTGTCACCCAGGTTGGTGTGCAGTGGCACAATCTCGGCTCACTGCAACCTCTGCCTCCCAGGTTCAAGCGATTCTCCCACCTCAGCTTCTCGAGTAGCTGGGACTATAGGTGCATGCCACCATGCCTGGCTAATTTTTGTATTTTTAGTAGTGACAGGGTTTCCCCATGTTGGCCAGGCTAGTATCGAACTCTTGACCTAAGGTGATGCACCTACCTCAGCCTCCCAAAGTGCTGCGATTACAGATGTGAGCCACCATGCCCAGTCAACATTGCTTATTTCTGATCATACTATCTTATACCATCTTGTATATGTTAGCAATCAGAACTGTTATGACAGTTCGATGGTTTTCATATTGCAGTTAAACATTTCCCCGACCTTAGGATATTGCCCTCACAAAACTGGGAAGTTTATATATAAAAATATATATATATACACACACACACACACACACACATATATATACACACACACATATATATATGTATGTATATTTGGCTTAGTTATATAGATATAGACATAGATTTGGTTTAGTTATTGCACCCTGGACAACAGTGAAAGGCTGATTTTTTTACTCTCATTTGCTGAATAACAGTGAAAAGTTAATCTATCACAAGCTCTAAAGGCTTCTCTAAAATGTCTCTGTTAGATTGATAAAAGATTCGCAAAGTCACATTAACAGGATACTTAGGATGATCTTTCTTAGAAGTGATAGGTGGTGCTATTGAATGTACCTATTGTCACTTAAGGTAAAAGGTATATTGTAGGACATATACTGTATGATGTAACATTTATTGTCTAGACTATGGAATTAGAAAGATATGAGGAGGTTAAGACAGAGCTAGTGGGATGAACATCCATTTTGCCATTCCTACACCCTACCGAGTAAGTGTTTAACCTTGTTGATCCTGTCAAACCCAGATATATCCCGATTAGTTAATGCAAAGTGTGTACATATGTACATTATTGTGGGAGTGTAACAGTACAGGCAGCAGTGACAAATGGTATTTTTCCTTAGTCTGTGTAAGAATGCTAGAGAAGCCAGGCACAGTGGCTCACGCCTATAATCCCAACACTTTGGGAGGCCGAGGCGGGCAGATCACCTGAGGTCGAGAGTTCGAGACCAGCCTGCCCAACATGGCGAAATCCCATCTCTACTAAAAACACAAAAATTAACCAGGTATGGTGGTGGATGCCTATAATTCCAGCTGCTCAGGAGGCTGAGGCATGAGAATCGCTTGCGCACAGGAGGCCGAGGTTGCAGTGAGCCAAGATCACGCCACTGCACTCCAGCCTGGGGAAAAGAGCAAGACTCTGCTTCCGAAAAAGAAAGAAAGAAAGAAAAAGAATGCTAGAGAAGAAGGCAGAGATAAACAGGTTAATATCATTTTTAACTTCTCATATTAAATCTAACTTCAATTTGTGTTTTTGGCAAGAGCCTATTCCAAGAGAACATCAAAGGAGGAAGACAGGAAAACAGCAGATTACTGTAAGACTCTCAGCTTTAAGTGCTTTAACTATTAATCTCACTGCTCAGGCAGGCAAAGAGTAGAAGAGGGAATATAAATACATTATTAGAATAAACAATGAGAAACGAACATATAGCTTTAAAGTAATTATCTACTTCATTGAAGGATTCAACAAGATTCAAAGATTTCAGAAAACTATCTCACTAGCAACTATAACAGGGTCCATACTGGGCAGTACCGAAAGTATTTTAGATTTCTCAGTTGGAAAAAAAAAAAAATAGACTTATCAGTTGA
Organism: Macaca fascicularis; assembly: GCF_037993035.2. Lineage (NCBI taxonomy): Eukaryota > Metazoa > Chordata > Mammalia > Primates > Cercopithecidae > Macaca > Macaca fascicularis. The sequence goes on from NC_088385.1 coordinate 96,618,186, forward strand.
AAGCTTCCAAAGAGCTCTAATCTTTCAGAGTCAATGGAAAGCAAGGCAGCAAAGGACTGCAGTAATAAGGATGAGATTAGTCTATGGGTAGGTTTGTCTTATCTTGTGTTTGAATGCTCTTACTAGCAAAAAGGAAAAAAAAATGGAGATAGTGTTGTATCAGCCTAACTCACAGTGTATAAAGACTACCATTTACTGAATACATATGACATACCTGTAATACCTGATAATTATCACCACTAAAAAATAATTGGCCAAATCTTAACTTATATTGGTTTTAACAGGGACCAATATTTTGTTACCACTGAAAAGAACAGTCACAGAGCTAAAGATAGCTTTAAAACATATCTTGAAGAGAGTATGGGAAGTAAAGGTCTTAAATGCTATTGTAATTCCTCTAAACTACCAACACACACAAAAGCACACACCTAGGACACTACACCAATAAAACTATCTGGTACAGGAAGTAGAAGACCTAGGTTCCAGTTCACCTACTGAAATCTTGTGCAAGTCACTTAACTCTTTGGGGGTCAAGGGAGGGCACTAATATCAGCTGGCCAAACTTACAAGGTTGTTTTGAAGAACCAAAAGAGAAGGTATACACAGTTCATAAATCATAAACAGGCCAACTCTTAAGTAAGTGGAACACCAATTATAAACTGACTGAACACTAAAGTAATGTATTAATTCAATTTGAGGGACAATTAATTTCTATTAATAATAAACTTACACAATCTAAATATAATAAAACGAACAGTTTTGTAACAATAGTCTGTTTCCCAATAGATATTTACTGAATGTTTACTACTTCTAGGGATTGTTCTACATGCTGAGGAATTAGTGTGAACAAGAACATTCAATAAGTTTATAATATCCTGGAGGTAGACAATTAAAATAACTACAGACAAGTACAATGAAGACAATAAAAAAGGGCCACTAGAACTCTCTTACTGGGCTACTTTAGCCTTTCTAAGGAGCTAATATTTGGCTTCAGTCTGAACCTTCAGGGGTCAAGGGTGAGAAGACTTTCGAGCAGAACATTCCCAGCAGCGCAAAAGCAAATACAAAGGCCCAGAGATCAAAACAAGATTAGAAGATTTACTAGCCAGAAGCAAAGCCACTGTAGCTAAAACCCAGTGACCCAGGAGGAAAGAAGAGAGGGTCAAAATGGAAAAAGTGACCAAAGGTAAGAACATAGGGGCTAGGGAGAGGAGAATGGCATTCTCACCTTAAAGTGCAGTGAAAACCATTAAAGCAGAGTGGTGGTAACTACTCTGGATTTTAGAAAAATCACATAAATTGCTATCTGAAGGAAACTGAAGAGAGCAAGAGTGAAGGAAAAAAGCCAGTTGGGAGGCTGCTGCTTATAAAGTATAGATGATGGTGCCTGAATTTCGGTTTTAGAAGTGGAGGCAGAAGGGGATAAGTGGATTTGTCAGGTATTTTGGAAGGAGATCAGACAACGTACTTAAGGATTGGATGTAGGATGAAAGGGAAAGGTTTTTTTTTTTTTTTTTTTTTTTTTTTTTGCGAGGGGGCGGGGTCTCCAAGCACTTAAGTGAGTGGATGGTAGTCATATTCCAAGACAGGCGATTTTGAGAACTGAAGAATTAGGAGGAAAGGGGAGGGAGGAGTTAATGGTTCTGTTTCACAGATTTAAACAAAACAAGTGGAGGTGTCTAGTAGACAGCTGGCTCTCCATATTCAGAACTCAAGGAGAAGTCTGAGCCAGAGTCATCAATTATATTGATTCTGGAGCCACAAGCCCAATGAGAGCTCTCAGAAAGTTAAAGCAGATAAGAAGGGAACTAGGCTGAGGCTACAGCGCTGGAGCACCCAACACTGATGTTCAAATAGGGCAAGAGGAGTGCAAGGCACCTAAGAAGAAACAGCCAATGAGGGAGGCAAGGAAGGCAGGGGAAGGGGGAACGGAACAAAACAAAACATGTTCAGGTACTACTACAGAAGCCCAGAGACGAAAAGAGGTTTTAAAAAGATGATTTGGCTGACTATGGCAAATGATGTTAAAAGGCTGAGTAACAGACCAGAGAATGGAACACTTTCTTTCACTAGATAGAAGCTGATGACCTTGTAAGGAATATTCCAGTGCACTGGTGTGGAAGAAAGTCTGATTAGAAAAGAGCTGAACAGAGAGTGGGAATGAGCAAGTGGAGACAGTAAGTATAGATAACTTTTTCCAAGAGTGTGATTCAGTGGGCAGAAATAAATCAGTAAAGATGAGTTCAAGTGGGTTTTATTTGCATTTTGTTTTTTAAAAGTAAGTGACAGACATTAAGACAAGTGACTTAATGACAATGATCAAGTGGAGAAGACAACACTGATGACATAGGAGACGAAGGGTAATACCACAGGTATTCCTTCGAAGAGGCCAGAGGCCTTGGAATTCAGGGCTGTAATGTTTGTCTAATACAGATCCAAGAAGAGGCTTCTACTGTAAGGAGGGAGCAAGTAAAGTATGCGATACAGCTGAGCTGGCGGAAATGGCAAAGAAATTACTGGTCCTAGTTTTAAAAAATATAAATGATACCAAACTATTAGGAATAACTTATAAAACATATAATGAGAAATCTTCTGCCTAATTGGCTCAGTTAATTGTAGAGTAGTGGCAATGAGGCCAAGGTCATGCATGGAATTGATCTTCTTATGGCCCAGTTAGCTTCACAAAAAGAAAATACAACCAAAACACATCAAAAGTAGCCTCAGAATTATATGCTTTTAGGGTCTGACTCCATCACTGTTTGGAGTAATAAAAGTCTGTATTTGATCTATGACTAGATAATAGCTCAGAGGTACTGTCTTTATATTTGAAAAGAACATACTATAAAATAAAATATCATTTATATTAAGATCTTAATGTTTTACAAGAAAATGTAGCATCCCAATTGCAGGGACTAATAAAATTATGTCCCAATTTAGGAAATAAAGTGGGGGGAATTTACTGGAATGTTGGATGAAGGTAGATATAACTGACAATCTCAGTTAACACACAGCACATACTACAGTCTTATCAAATTCTGTACTAGAAATTTTGTATTTGTGCATATATCATATGTATATGTGTGTCTGTATGTGTTTATATTACATGTACATGTATGTATGTCTGTGATATGGTAAGGATGTTTATCCCTTCCAAATCTCATGTTGAAATGTGATTCCAAATGTTAGAGGTGGGGCCTAGTGGCGGTCATTGGATCATGAGGGTGAATCCTTCATGAACGGTTTAGCATCATCCCCTTGGTAATAAGTGAGTTCTTGCCCAGTAGGTTCATGCAAGATCTGGTTAAGAGTCTGGGAACTCCTCCTTCTCTCACTCCTGCTCTCATGTAATGTGTCTGCTCCTGCTTCACCTTCTTCCATGAGTAAAAGCACTCTGAGATGTCCCCAGAAGCCAGGGAGATGCCAGTGCCATGCTTCCTGTATAGCCTGCAGAACTGTGAGCCAATTAAATCTCTTTTCTTTATAAGTTACCTAGTCTCAAGTATTTCTTTATAGCAATACAAAAATGAACACACACAGAAAATTGGCACTGAGGTGTGGGGCACTGCTATAAAGATACCTTAAAAAGTGGAAGCGGCTTTGTAGCTGGGTAACAGGCAGAGGCTGGAAGACTTTGGAGGGCTCAAAAGAAGACAGGGAGATGAGGGAAAGTCTGGAAACTTCTTAAAGACTGGTTAAATGGTTGTGACTAAAATGCTGACAGAGATATAAACACTGAAGTCCAGGCTGCCAAGTTCTCAGATGGAAATCAGAAACTTATTGGGAACTGGAACGAGGGTCACCCTTGTTATACCTTCGCAAAGAACTTGGCTGTATTGTGTCCATGCCTGAGGGATCTGTGGAAGTTTGAACTTAAGAGTAATGACCTAGGGTATCTAACAGAAGACTTTTCTCAACAGCAAAACATTCAGGAACTGGCTTGTCTGATTCTAACAGCCTACTATTAGACGCAGGAGCAAAGGAATGACCCGAAGTTGGAACTTATAATTAAAAGCGAAGCAGAGGGTAAAAGTTTGGAAAATCTGCAGCCTGGCCCTGTGGTAGAGAAGGAAAACAAGTGGGCTGTGGTACAGTCACTCTAGAGAGATTAGCATGACTAAAAGAGAGCTGAGTGTTAATAGATAAGGCAATGAGAAAAAGGCCTCAAAGGCACTTCAGAGATCTTTGGGACAGCCCCTCCTATCACAGGCGCAGCAGTCTAGGTGGAAAGAATGCTTTCAAGGGCTAGGCCCAGGGTACAGCTGTCCTGCTTAGCTTCAGGACACTGCTCCCTGCATCCTGGCTGCTCTGGCTCCAGCCTTCGCTCAAAGGGTCCCAGGAACAGCTTGGGCCACAGCTCTGGAGGGCTCAAGCCATAAGCCTTGGCAATTCCTATGTGGTATTAAGTTTGCAGATACTCAGAATGCAAGTGTGGCGGAGGCTTGGCAGTTTTCCCCTAGATTTCAAAGGAAATATCAGAAAGCCTTGGTGCCACAAGAGGGGCTCTGCCCCTAGGCACAGAGAAACTCCCCCACAGTGAAACTCCACTAGGGCAGTGCCAAGCGGAATTGTAGGGTTGGAGCCCCTAGAATGAGTCCCCACCAGGGCACTGCCTAGTAGAGCTGTGGGAAGGGGACCATTGTTTTCTAGATCCTAGAATGGTAGAGCCACTGGCAGTTTGCATCCTAACCCTAGAAAAGCCTCAATCACTCAACTACAACCTAAGAGAGAGCCACAGGGGTTGCACCTACCTTATAAAGCCAGAGGCTGAGCTGCCCAAGGCCTTGGGACTGCACCCTTTGTATCAGTGTGCCCTAGATGCAGAATATGCAGTCAAAGAAGATTGTTTTGGAACTTTATTGACTGTCCTTCTGGGGTTCAGACTTGTGGAGTCTACTGCTCCTTTCTTTTGGCTGATTTTTCCCTTTTCAAATGGGAAGGTATACCCAATGCCTATCCCATGACTGCATCTTGGAGTAAATAGCTTGTTTCTGATCTCACAGGCTCATAAATGGAAGGAACTCATCTCCAGATGAGATTCTGGACTTTGAACTTTTTAATTAATACTGGAATTAGTTAAAACTCTGGGACACTATTGAGAAAGCATGATTGTATTTTGAAATGTGAGAAAGACATGAGATTTGGGGGGGTGGGAGGCCAGGGGTGGAATAATATGGTTTGGATGTCTGTTCCCTCCAAATGTCATGCTGAAATGTGATTCCAAATGTTGGAGGTGGGGTCTAGTGGGAGGTGATTAGATCATGGGGGCAGATTTCTCATGGACAGTTTAGCACCATCCCCTTGGTGATAACTGAGTTCTTGCTCAGTTAGGTCACATGAGATCTGGTTGTTTAAAAGCGTCTGGGACCTCCCCCTTTTTTCTCTTGATCCCTCTCTCACCATATGATGTGCCTGCTTCCACTTTACCTTCTGCCATGAGTAAAAGCTCCCTGAGGCCTCACCAGAAGCCAAGGAAATGCTGATGCCATGCTTCCTGTACAGCCTTGCAGAACCATGAGGCCAATTAAACCTCTTTTCTTTATAAATTACCCTGACTCAGGTATTTCTTTATAGCAGTGCACAAATGGACTAACACAGTCTGCATCATGGTGGACCTATAGCAGCAGCCAACCTGACTTTTCTAAGTGAGGGACACAGGAAAACGTGCAGACCAAGAAAGTACATAAAAATTTATGTTTATGTTTATTCTTCTTGGGAAACAATCTAATATTCTCATGATTTTCTCAATTTCAAAAGAGGAGGCGATCCCTTCCCTAACTGTAAATTTAAGAGACACTATTCTCAAGTCAAACTCACACATTCTTTCCCAAATGCCTACTATGTCACTGTGCACTAGGAATACAAAGGGAAATAACTCAGGATGCCTTTCCCTACCACTTGCCCTCAAAGAGCTCGTAGTTTAGTGGGGGAGACTGACAAGCAACCAGTTCAGCACTCTGGGTTGTGTGTGTTTTGGGCTTTCAAAACTAAAGCTCGGGAGAAAATCCTGGACCTAATTTCAGCAACCACCACTTAAAAGCTTAGTGTCTCATTTGCTTTCTTGCCCTTTACAAGTCCATGAAGCCATGCCTCTTACTGAATACCACTTGGCACCTGCCTTTAATTTTTATGAATTCATTTAAAAACATGAATTCCTTTTTTAATGTAGAACTCTCAATAACAAACATGATAGTAGGGCTGGAGGCCTATATACCAGAAACCCTATTATCAAAAAGTCTACCATCCAACATAAAATATAACATAGATAACACAGGACCACGAAGAGATGAAAGATATACCAAAAGCTAGTGTAAAAATATAAGGATCAAGGAATGTGATTTAGAATATGACTAAGAAAGTCAATGCAAGAAAACAACAAAGATACAGAAGAAAAAAAAAACTGTGAAGGTAATTTTATGTAGTTAGGATGTTAGAAGCAGGTTATTTTGGTATAAAAGTGCATTCTTGGATTTTGAGGACTAGAAGACAGATGCTTTCTCTAAGAGAGCCAAAAATATGAAGTTACAAGCCTCCATTCCAGTTCACCTTGCAATTTATATTTCCAATTTCTTTAGGAGTTAGGATGGTTAATCAGAACCACTGGGAAGTTTTTAATATGAAAATTACATCTGGTCAAAACACTTCCTAATGACCAGTATCACATGCATATGATATGCATACGATATTCTTCAAAACATATTGTTAGAAAACAAGTGATAAATGGGCAAGACAAAAAGGAATCACATAAATACAATTTATTGAATAGGGCATTCTTTTTGTTCTTGAGACAGGGTCTCACTCTTTTGTGGGATCACACATGGCTCACTGCAGCCTTGACTCAGGCGATCCTCCCACACTCAAGCGATCCTCCCACCTCAGCCTCCTGAGTAGCTGGAACCACAGGCATGTGTCACCACTCTTGGCTCATTTTTTTTTTTTTCACCTTATTTTTTAAATGTTGCCCAGGCTGGTCTCAAATTCCTGGGTTCAAATGATCCTCCCACCTCAGCCTCCCAAAATGCTAGGATTACAGGTGTGAGCCACCATACTTGGTCAGGGTATGTTTTTTAAATGAAGAACAAATTGATAAGCAGAACCTTAAACCAAATTTTTTTTCACCATGTAATTCCAAAATGTTTTTTCCCTATCAAAAATTACTATTGAGAAGACTGCGCTACCTCTTTCTTCATATTGCAACTCTTTTACAAGCTAAGTGAACTGAACTTTTGTAACAGGCAACACACAACACGGTGGTTAAAGCACGGTCTCTGAAGCCAGAATAAGACTGGAGCCAGAGTGAGACTCTGGGTAAGCTGTTTAACTTTTTTGTGCTGAGGGTTCTTTGGCTGTAAAATAAACTTGTTAAAATATTAACTTATTTTAATATTTTCAAGTGCTAATAGCCAATCTAGCACAAAAAAGTGTTATCTATCATAAGGATAAGCTATCATTTTTGTGGTTCTTGCCTAAGAAATGTCTTGGGTTGTTCCTCCATAATTTACAGAAATCCAATATTGACACCCCCAATATTTCTGATTTCCCTTCTCCACTCATTTTTTTAAAAAACGTATCGCCAACACACTACACATTTCATTTAGTTGTCTTGTGAACTGTCTCCCCATGTGAACATGTGAAAATTAGGCAGAGATGTTTGTTTTATTCATGGATGTATACCCAGGGCCTAGAAAAATGCCTACTGCATGGCAGATACTAAAAAATACTACAAAATTTCAGCAATTCTAAGATGCACATATTCTTACATAAAGTCTCTAAAATTGTGATGATTTAATTACACACCGACAACTGCCTTCCAGTAACTGCCAGGCCCCACCACCTTTTTTAGCAGAAGTATATAAAACACAGGACAATCAATATCCTAAGTCTGAAGAAAGTATACGTCATCAATAAATGAATGAACTAAAGGGACAGGTAAGACAACTTCGGTTTTACCTAATTGAAATTCACGTACTTTGAAGAATCATTGTAATTCTCACTTTCCCTGATTATAAACAGGTTATTCTAACAAAAGAGTACTTGCTGTCTAGTTCATTTCCTTGGACATACAAACTCCTAATTGCTTATTCCTGGTCATGTTTCATTTATTACCATTTGTATGCTTGATCAGTGACAAAATGTTTCTGAGTGAATTATTTCTACTAAGTTAAACTAAAACTATGAAGATTCTTTGGAAATAACATTCTAGTGAAGGCTGCTGCTGTTTTTTTGAGACAGGGTCTCCCTCTGTTACCCAGGCTGGAGTGCAGTGGTGCAATCATAGCTCACTGCAGCCTCAAACTCCTAGGCTCAAGTGATCCTCCTGGCTCAGTCTCCTGAATAGCAGAGATGCATGTGCCACCACAGTGGTTAATCTTTTTATATGCAGAGATGGGGTTTTGCTATATTGCCTAGGCCGGTCCTGAACTTCTAGGTTCAAGCAATCCTCCTGCCTTGGCCTTTCAAAGTGTTGGGATTACAGGTGTGAGCCACCGCACTGCTGTTTTCATTTGTATTTTCAACTGTAAATGTAAGTATAACGCTTAAAATGGCTTCCTTCACATTATTTTTAAAAGATCATTTCAAAAAAACAAATTGTGTATATATAAACAGTGAGGAAAATAGTTTATACAAATTTTAGCAAATATTAAATTCACAATACTAGGAAGAACATGAGCAAACACTTTCTACGAATTAAAGAGGGGATAATAATGCATGAATTTATCTAATAGCCCAAAGCAGCAACAATTCACATAGAATTCTGAGTGGTAAGTGGGTATTTCTAGAGATTATCCATAGCTTCCAACATACTGTCAAAAGGGTATATAACTATCCCCTTATCAAATTTTAAAAACCACTGTACTAGATGCAAAATTTTCAGTTAACTTAACTTCACTAATTAAACCAATTTAAAAGGCACCGCTCCAAATAACAGCATGAAAGAAACTGTAGTGCAAACTTATAAGAAATCATGTCTATAAAAATGAGAAGGCATTCTCATTTTCAAGTGGTGGGGTATTCAGTTATCGGAAGACAAGAACTTTGATTAATAGAGAAATGCAAGTTAGGGTTAGGGGAAGTACAGGTTAGGGGAAGTACAGTTCAGTGAAGATTTGAAACTAAAGCTCAATATTGCTTTTATGAAGAAACTATGTTGTTCTATTGAGGGCTCCTTACTGTTAGTGTTGCCTATCAACTTGATGATAAAACCATGAGATTTTAATGGTTAAGCTGAATTAACAGATCTACCAGCTGAGAACAACATACTAATGTACAAATCTCTAAGATGTTATAATAACTCAAAGTCAGTTTGCATAATGAATAAGCTTCAAATTTTGTCAAATTACTGTCTATTAAAGTCCATGGGAACTGTTTCTGATACTCTTAGTTATACCTTAGGTATGCAATCAATTTTGTCAAATTACTGTCTATTCAAGGCCATGGGAACTGTTTCTGATACTCTTAGTTATACTTTAGGTATGCAATCAATTTTGTCAAATTACTATCTATTCAAGTCCATGGGAACTGCTCCTGATACTCTTAGTTATACCTTAGATATGCAATACCATCTTAATGTATTAATAGTTGGGATTGATCTTGTAGTAATCAAACCCAACTACATTAAAATGGTATAACATATCTAAGGTATAACTAAGAAGCTGATGCTTCTAGTGGTTCCAATTTGAAAAGATCCAGAAAACCTTGAAGAGTTAACAGGTCTTGCAGGAAAAGAACATATTCCAAATAGTCTAAAGAAGCCCTGTTGGGACACGTGTGAATACTGACTCTGGCTTCCTCAAGATCATGCTACTTCAGAGAAATCAAAGTTGAATGAATTACATAGGTTACAAAGGTTTTAAATAATTTTAAAATATAATTTAAAGTTACTTAATTTTGTAAAAGCCTTTTTGCTATTACATTAAATATCATCTAAGCAATAGCATGGCATTAAATGTTTCAGGAAATGAAGAAAAATACTTTTGCTTAATTTCTCTAGAACTGGCTTTGGAATATATACTAATATACTTTAAAATTTTACATTAATAATTTCTCATCTTTAATAAAATAAATTGTAATCCCCATTCATCCTCATAAGTGTCCCTTCCCAATTCTGCCTTTACAATTTGGAAATGCTTTCCAGAAATGTCCTAACCTTAATTTTATGTTCAATCTGATTAATTTATAAAAGGCAACCTTCTGAAATCATTTCAAAGACCATAATGCCAGAAAGTTATAATGAATTTTCCTTTTTGATTCTCAAAAAGAAAAACCTGCCACAAATACAAATTTATGAAACCAAAGGCTTCTGTGAAAACAGGGATGTTCAACATAATTCAAAGACTGAAAACTAGTTTTATTAAAAGAAATGTCTGTTAGGTGAAAAACTAACTTCCGTCTAATCTAGTTCATTTGCTTTAGGAACTCCTGAGCTAATTATTAAAGGTTAGGTTAAGCCTCATAAGCTAAAACCAACTCAATCAGCTACTGACAGTGACAACTACTTTAAGCCACCCAGCAAAATGAAGGATAGTGATCTGAGAGTTTATTTCCACCAAATCCCTGGGAGGCATCCAAGCCTGGTTCCATCCTTTATAGCTCAAAGGGAAGACAATCTTTTTATCATAAACAGGCAGCAGTAGTATGTATAATGGAACAAAATATTTCATCCTGCCAATCTAAAACATATAAATTAATTTGCAACATTTATGTGTTATTATAAAAATACTTTACCTGTACTAATCTGATAACCCATTTTTAATGTCACTATAATTATCTCATAATCATACAATCACCAACATAATGTAAGCATGCTTATTTTTAAGCCCAATATATAGAACTCCTTGCACAAAGAACCAAAAACAAGCATAATAAAACTCACCTTCATTGGGAGATGTTTTCAATTTGGTGCAAATTCCATAGACATCTCCATAGCTTTCCTGTATTTTTCGTAATGCATCTGTGGACCTGAGCTCCATGAGAGCCCGCAGCTCTGCGAGCGTAATTCCAAAGTCTCCATCATGATTAGCTTCCTTCAAAGAGTTTTTCACACCACTGTAAGCAACTGAGTTGTTTGCCATGTCGCCCATTACAAGTATAATATATCAGAAGGAAAATGTTTCCCAAAAGAATTTAATTTTCACTTGATGTATTTCCAAGATGAAAATCTTTTAAATATGAAAATCTTTCTTAAACCAAACACTCATTGTATGACTTTGTAAAGCAGCATCAGCAGCAACATTTCCCAGAGAAGTATCTTGACCTTTGGCCCATGACTAGTTTCTCCGTATCAATCATGAGATGTACACATCTGTAAGAAGAAAATATTTAAAAGTTAATAAAATCTATCTTAAGAGTATTATGCACATAAGCATATTTTCTAAATGTCATCAGGTAGCTAAAGTACATAATTTAATAACATAAATAGTTTTGAACTTCAGTCTTGTGCTTTTAAAGTGTTTTGCATAACAGATCAAAGTACAACTTTTAAATAAATTGTGTATCAAAAGACATTAGATTACATCAACATTAAATGAAACTGCACTTCACATGACTGAATTTTATGATCCACTCAGCATTAGTGTTATTGTTCCAGGCATTATGCTAGTTGTTTTAAATTCATTCTCTCACTTAATCATTACAATTTAATCCCATGAAGTATGACTCCTTCTTCTTCTACTGAGAAGAGCAGACTTCAAGAAAGTGAGTTTTCTGCCCAGCTAACAAATGGTTGAAATGTCTGAGGTGGACTGTATCCAAGCCCAAGTTCTTTTTAATATTATACTTGGATTTCTCTCTGCAAATCTTTCATATGGAATAGCGCCTGAAAGGACAAAAAGCATAACAGATCCTTTAATATTATTATTTCCTGTAATTCTCATTGGCCACTCTGTGACTCTACCATCTTCTGGCTGTCAAAAACTATACTCTATATGACTTATCACATGTCACCACCTCAGGTCTTCCTTTGACCCCCTATCTAAAGAAATTCTCTACTCTTTTGTTTTCCTTGCCCAGTCTTATTATTACCTAAATTTATCTTGTTCATTTGTTTATATGTTATTTTTTTCCCTCCATCTACAGTACTAGTTCTGAGGGTACAGTTTGTCCATTTCTACATCTTGAGAAGCTAAAACTGTACCAGACACATGGTAGACACTCAGTAAAAGTCTAAGGAATGAATACATGCATTACATTTATTTCTTCATCATACTTTCAACTCCTCCTATTATTCTAATCTGACTAAAGATAAGCTTTCTTCTCCATACAATCACCTCAAAGTTAACATGCCCAATGATAGACTCATCTCATTCACTCATTTAACAGCTCTGCCACCACCATTATACTTATCAGCTCAGCTAGGAATCTTAAATCATCTTTGATTCCATCCTTTCCGGCTTCAGTCTGTTACTAAGTTAATTCTACCTTTGAAAAGTCTCTTCTGTATATAACCCCCTTTCTTCCTGATCTTCAAGTTCTTCTACGCAAATTAGAATCACTAATCCCTTGGTTCTTCCTCATTCTAATATCTCACACATACAATGTCCTGAGCATTCTGCTGCTACATTTAGTTTTTGAAATAGGCATCATGCCACTAAATCTAAACCTACAAGATGAAAATGCAGCCCCACTGCTCATGACTCTCTTGCTCCATTTTACAGACTCAACTTCTTTCCACCTCAAGCAATCTACCTGCACTCAAAAATATTTTTTAAATGTTCGATGATTAGAACTAGAAAAGATTAGAATGGCCAATGCAATAAATCTTCAGCTATGAAATTGTTATGAAGATGTCTGTAATCATGGTATATGGTCCTCATACTTCAGCATACATCAGAATCACCCGGAGAATTGGTTAGATTGCTGGGCCCCACACCTCAAGCATTTTTAGATTCAGGTAGATTAAGGTGGGGCTCAATAATCTGCATTTCTAACAATTTTTGGGGTGAAGTTGATGCTATCTGTCTAGGGAGCACACTTGTGAGAACAACTGAACTGGAGAATGGGCTAAAAACTTAGAATCTGTACCAGTGAGTTCAGGATGGCTAGGTGAGAAAAGTTTGCTTGCCTTAGGTTAAATTTGCAAAGACGTGATAGTTATAGATTCTGCAAGACATTTTCTTGCATTGCCTGCTTCCTCCCACTTCACAAATCCTTATGCTTGTCTAATTATTACCAATTTTACTCATCTCCTAGGCAAAGTGGGTTCCCTCCTACGCACACATCAATTATTATAATAATCCAACTTGAAAAACTGGAGAGGGTGGTTATTTGATAATCTCCTTAGGTTTCTATATCCAGAGTATGTTGGCCTGAACATCACACTAACCTTAAAACAGATTATTATTTAACAAATAAAATAATTAAGATAAGTCTGTGTGTTGAGGGCATGTTTGTTCATCTGTCCTCTGGTTTCCACAAAGAGGAATTTTCCTCAACAACTCCTGGCCTGCTACCTCATCAATCATCATGGATGTGAAATGACCTGCCTGGTAAGAGATTTTGCTAGAGAAACTAGACATATGTAGCTTCTTCACCTCTGCCTTCTGTGGGGAGCCAGATATCTGTAGGACTCACGTATTCTGGTTTGAATTCTTAGGGGCAGACCCCAAGATTTAAAAGCCCACTGGAGTGGAGGTAAATAATTGCTTAGTTCTGGGTTCAATATTAGAGCCCTGTTGTCACACAAAAACCAAGTCATCCATTCCAGCTTTCAGAAGTAATAAAACTGATTTTTTTTATTCCTATGTGCCAATTTGTCTTCTCTTCACAGAATTCAAGCAGGAGAAAAGACTGTTATTCATTGAATGCCTTTGAATTCCTCAACAACAGGGATACGTAACACAGCTAAGACTGGAACCTATATCTACTATACAGCCTCCACTTTACGTCTTCACATTTAATAGGTCAAAATGGAAGTGTTCGTAGGTCACAAAATCATGAAATAACACCAAATGTACCCATTTATACAATAAATCAGAACTGAAGGACCACTGTCGTATTTGCTATTTGCCACCTCAGCATCCCTTTCCCTATCTTTCAGCAATAGCCTCACTTTTCATTTAGGAATCTGTGCTTCCCCAATGCTCAACAGAGTCTGAGCAGAGTTCCATGCCCATTCCCAGATATCCCCAGCAGTCATGCTGATCATCAGTTCTGGAATGTGCATGTGACCTAACAAGAGCCAACGGGTGGTAACAAGACTTCTGCTGTGACTCTGGGGCAGACACTTGTTTATTCTAATTGAACTTAAATCTGAGAGACACATGAAGAGCTACTGTGGTCATCTGATACCACAAGGGGAAAGTCTCTGAAAATGGATCCAATAGACAGCACGTGGAGCAGAGAGAGAGAGAGAGAGTGAGCGAGTGAGCATGTGCTTGTCAATCCTGGACATCAGTTGAGCCCCTGGGTCAATCAGTGACTAAAGTTTGTCCTATCACTGATCTTTTCCATAATTTGTCAATAAATGCCCTTCCAGGGTTGAGTCTTCTACTACTTTGCAAGACACAGAGCTTTGATAAGCACATGATTATTAATCATGCTCAATTCCCTCACTGTTTAAAGAAAAGGAAGTCCAGACAACAGCACCAAATGCAAATGAGCCACTTTCCCAAAGTGGACCTATTTGAATTACCAATATCCTGCAAATTATACAGCAGGTTGTTGTCTATTTCTAGATCATCTATAGCTCCTTTTACTATTTTCTTTACCTACTCTTCCATTCATCTACTTGGCTGATTGACAAAAATACTAAGGACAATAAAAAAGTTTTGCTTTTCACTTGTTAGCTACAACATGACAATCAAGTGAGACAAACGCTCTTTGGGACTGATATACAACAGCAAGCAGAACATCTACTTTGCTTCTCTTTGTTCTCTAAAAGAATTTTATCTACTATTTGAAAAGTGTAAGAAAAAATGTTAAGTGGAAGCTGAGGCCCAAGAAGAGGGAGATTTTAAAGAAAGCACATGTAGGCCACTTGGCTTACAAAATTTAGCCCAGAATAAATGTTGTCTCTGAACAAACTACTGTTGGTAGTCTTTGAGGTATTACAAAACACACACACACACACACACACACACACACACACACACACACACACACAAAGGTAGCTGAAGACTGGAGTGGGCAAAAATGGTTACAATATTCAAAAAGAACAACAAGGTGGATTTTTACTGACATATAATCTTTACTGTGAATGGGTAGGGCCTTAGAAAAAGACAAAAGGATGATTATATCCTAGTAGTTAGTAGAGCTCATAAAGAGACAGGTTGGTTAATAATATAATTTCAATCAATTCCTTCCTTCATGAGGTCACTTTACAGATCAAGCAAAAGTTGTGTGAAAGTTATCCAGACTCAGCCGGGCGCGGTGGCTCACGCCTATACTCCCAGCACTTTGGGAGGCCGAGGCGGGCGGATCATGATGTCAGGAGATCGAGACCATCCTGGCTAACATGGTGAAACCCCGTCTCTACTAAAAAACACAAAAAATCAGCCAGGCTTGGTGGCGGGCGCCTGTAGTCGCAGCTACTCGGGGGAGGCTGAGGCAGGAGAATGGCATGAACCTGGGAGGCAGAGCTTGCAGTGAGCTGAGATCGCGCCACTGCACTCCAGCCTGGGTGACAGAGCGAAACTCCGTCTCAAAAAAAAAAAAAAGATTTTTAAACCTAGAGGAAAAGAGAATCAGTATACGATTTGATATACTGGAATAATTTAAATGTTAAGTCAAATTTTGATTAGTTTTACTACATGTCTCAGTAAAGTATTTAAATCCAAAACTAGTATTTACAAAGGGTCTTAATCCATGACTGGTTCTATATGAACACATTATTGATTTAGGGTTTTTAAAAAATCTTCTAAAGATAAAGACACTTTATTTTCATTCATTTAATGAGAATATGAAGTTTTAAGTTTCAAATTTTTAGTTCTTTGGTGTTTAGAAGTCAATGTGTACCACCTCATAAATTAATATCAACTTTGACCTAACTGTACACAATTAGAGCTTATTCCCTGGACCCAAATATACTAATATGATACCTTAATCAGAGTAATTACTGATTTTTTTGGATTAAGCAAGTATACATTTTTATAAAAGTTACTAAACCAAAATCAAAATAAAACACTATTTTAAAAAGACTTTTCTGTTAAATCATGGTCACAAAGTAAAGAATCCTAGAATTTAACAACTAAAGGGATGCTGGAGATCAAATCCAATAGTTCATTTTATGGCCATTAAAACCAAACACTCATAATGGTCTACTTCCAAAATGGATAGAGATACTTATAAAATAAAGCAAACATTAAATACTCACAAAATCATTAAACATGAGAGTAAATAGCTGCAATTAAAATCGCAGGATAAACAATATACAAGTTTTAAGGAGGCTACTACTATCAGGGAAATAACTGGCACTGTACTTTAAAACTGGTACTGACACCCTAACCATTAGATGCACCATTTGACTGACAAAGAACTAAAAAATAATTTTTGACTACAGGCTTTCAAAAAAGAACTCAAGAGATCTCCATTTTCATTGTGTGTTTTTTATTTTGTGTGTGTTTCTTTCTTTAACATAAAATGAATTCCACTTCCTTTACACACAGACATAGTTACAGCAAGAGCGATAACTAGCCTACATAGCTGTTTCTCACTGTGGTTGCTATGGCATTTTATTGACAGTGACAGCTACCTCAAGAGTTAAAAAATCCAGGCCTACCCCACCCAGTCCTCCTAGATAGCCGCAGTGATTCTCAATCAATGTGGACAATCTGAAACTTAGCACTGTAAATGTCCTATAGAAGGTTTGGATAGTATACTACATAACTTAGCCTAAATTTATGGCCCATTACACCGAAAAGTTATTTAAAGGCAAAAAACCGTGCTTTATCCATCTTTGATCTCCATATCTTATCAAGAGAGACTAGGATCTTTTTTTTTTTTTTTTAACACGAGACTGGAGTTTTACTATTACTCAAATCAGTCTTCCAAAAAGACTATGATCTTTCAACCTTCTGATGTAGTCACTTTCTGCAGAAAGACAATAACGTTTTACCTGATTCACACCCTAAAAATTTGAAGTCTTTCAACCATGATAATTTACTGTAAACTTAAATATAAGTGTTTGCATGTAATATCTCACTCTCACGGTGAAAGGAGCAGATGGTCTATTATTATACATATCAAAGAGACACTACAAGATTAAGAATGGTAGAGTTTATTCTACAAAGTTTTGGTACATTCAAATTATTTCATTAAAATGTTTTAAAGAAATCAAGGAATGACTCAAATTTAAATTTACTCTTAACTCACATTTTTCACTTTTTAAGGGGCTTAAAGAAAACATACATACTCACATAAAAGATCATTAAGCCTATACTGCTTGTTTAGAAAAGTAATTTATATTAGATGAGTAAAGAATAACATATAAACAAGAGTAAATTCACCAAACAAAATTTTAGTTTTACAGAGCTGATAAAGCAGAAAATAAGCATTATCTAAAATGCCTGATTTATTAGTCTCAAAGGACTCCTAAATACCATTGCTGTGTCTGTGTTGACTAAAATTAGTCCTACTCCCCTAAGTAACTTACTTATCTAGTAGACTCTTCCAGAGGCAGAGACTAAGTACAGTGCTTTAAAGGGCAAGTTACAGCAGTTACAGCTGCTGTCAGTTATAAACTTGGCATGAACACTTTAGCAAATCTCTCAGAGTGGGAAACAACTAGATTAGAATAAGGAAGGCATTAATTTGTTCTTCTATTATAGCCTTGATCACACAGCTGCAATGATTTGTTTACCTCTCTGTCTTTCCCAATGAACTGTAACTCAAGGGAGAATCTGTGCCATGCATTTTTTTTTTTTTTTTTTTTTTGAGACGCAGTTTCGCTCTACAAGCTCCGCCTCCCGGGTTCACGCCATTCTCCTGCCTCAGCCTTCCAAGTAGCTGGGACTACAGGCACCTGCCACCTTGCCCGGCTAGTTTTTTGTATTTTTTTAGTAGAGACAGGGTTTCACCGTGTTCGCCAGGATGGTCTCGATCTCCTGACCTCGTGATGCGCCCGTCTTGGCCTCCCAAAGTGCTGGGATTACAGGCTTGAGCCACCGCGCCCAGCCGCCATTCATTTTTAACTCCAGCACTGTCTGGAACATAGAAGGTACTCTTGAACCATAAGCTAAAATAAATTTGGAAAACAGATTTTACAATGGAAGCAACCACAATTTAAATAGCAGAGCTAAACAAAACTTTCTAACACTTTGTTTAAAAGAATACGTTAGGTGTTAGATGAGTTAAGAGAAAGTCACAGCATTCAAGGAGTTTTCAAACCATCTTGGTATGCCAGATATATTATAGCTTTCCTTTAAATCCTTTTAGACAACAGAATAAGTTAAAGGATATTTCAGATTTTAAAATGAATTACACGCCTGCTACATGGCAATGTTTTTTAACCAGGGTCTTAGATTCTTCAGGGTATGCAAAGAAATAATACTGAATTATAATATTTCATACAGCCTGAAAGAAATAATACATTTATTTGAAAAATAATTTGTTAGGGTTATCTATGCTAAATAAAAATCTGCCAAATAAACATGGTAATAAAGTTGGCAAGTAGGTCTAAATAATAATAAAAACAATCTTACCCAGTAAAGACCATTTGGTGAAAAAAACACTTAACTCCATACCTAACTATCATCCCCTCCAAAATTTGCTGTTTCTACACTATCTCCCACTCATAAATCAACCTATTACAATCTAGATTCCTCTTTTATGCTGCGTTGAAACTACTCTTCCAGGTGACCACTGACCCCTTGTGTTCTTAAATCTAATGGACACATTTAGCCCTAATCTAACCTACTAGCAACCTTTGCTACTGCTAATCACTCTCTGACTATTGAAATGTTCTGCTGCCTTCATTTCTCTGATGTTTGACTCTTATTCCCACTACACTGTCATCTCTAGCTGCTTGTTTTCACTTTCCACTGTTTGTCCCTTTTTCGAAGGAGTCAAAAGGAGTCAGCAGGGAGGGGTTGGATGGCACAGCAGCCTTTATAATTGTTTTCATCTGTTTTTAGTAAGAGGAAACGAGATTCGTTTATTGATAATAATTTATTTGCATGTGCATTTACAGGGCCTATTTATTTTGTTTCTCTCATATTTCAGAATTCCATAATTCAATTAAAATGATGAAACCACACTGTAACAGTCTGGCTCAGTGAAAGTGTAAAAAAAAAACCACCCAGTTTTCTTATCCTAAAGGCCCAAGCACAGCTCCTGTTTCCCACAGTCTTTAGTCTATAAAGAAACATGCCAGCCCAAAGCAGAATAGGTGACTCGCCTCCCTCCCTGGGGCTGTTAGATAACTATTTTGGCTTTTGATAGCTGTCATTTTCAGTACAGATTATAAATTCATGCCAACAGAGTACTTAATTAAGCAGAATATATGATAAAATTTTAATGTGAATGATCTCAAACACAGGTATCGTGAACTATAGACATTTTTGGTCTATGGTCAAGTCAACTGGTATCATCTTATCCCAAACATTTATGATACCTGTCTTTTGGGAGGTTGGTCTAATTTTGCAAGGTTGTACTTACAAAACAAAAAACAATCCCTCTGAATTTACCAAAACCAGAACAAATTTAACAGTTAACACACTAGAGATTAGTGGTTCTTAAACTTCAGCATGCACCAGAATCACCTCAATCACCTGTGAAAACACAGATTGCTGAGCCTCATTCAGTAGATTGAACACTTCATGAGACTGTCTAACAACTTCTCAGATAACAGTGATGCTAATGCTACTGGTCTGGAGAGCCACTACTGACAATAAGTGTAGCCTCAACCTTGACTAGGGAACAAACTGCTGAATTGTCATCTTGATCCAAAAGTTTCCTCAAACAAATATAAGCAAATTACTCATGGTTCTTTATTATGCTATTTTTTTTTTTTGAGACAGTCTCGCTGTGTCGCCAGGCTGGAGTGCAGTGGCACAATCTCAGCTCACAGCAACCTCCGCCTCCTGGGTTCAAGCGATTCTCGTGCCTCAGCCTCCTGAGTAGCTGGGATTACAGGCATGCGCCACCATACTCAGCTAATTTTTGTATTTCTAGTAGAGACGGGGTTTCACCATGTTGGTCAGGATGGTCTTGATCTCCTGATCTCGTGATCCCCCCGCCTCAGCCTCCCAAAGAGCTGGAAGTAGAGATGTGAGCCACCACACCCAGCCTATTATGGTATTCTTGATATGCATGGATAACTGAAAGCAGACTACTTTCTAAAAACATTACTTGAGTTGGTACTTTTTTTGTGTTTTGATTTTTAGTACCAAGTATACTAATATTTTTCCATTTAAGCCTTATAATACACAAATATACATAAACACTGCAAATAATTTATTTAAAAAATGTGGAGACTCATATTGATACATTCTGAACATATGTTAAATTACTTTAAACACCTAAAAAGTATTAAATTTTTAAAAGTTTAACAGAGAACTTTAGATACCTACCTTCTCTTGCTATCCCACAAAATAAACTACTTTGTTTTCTCCTATTCTATTGTTCTATTTAGGCATTTTAGAAACCTTTCATCTTTACAGTAAGTTTCCCAGTAAAATAAGCTTTTGAAAAGCTCAAAAAATAAAGTTAATTTTATATAATCCTGTGCAGTTTACCAAATATAAGAACATACTATATCTCCAGTTAAATATGAGAACCAAATGTTCTATCATTTTCCAGTCTCGCTGGTGTTGAAATTTTCAGCTATAGTCAAAGAAGAGATTTCTAAATTAAAACTGTGTTTTTCCTTCTGTTCAGGAGCTAGAAGGCAACATGAACACTTGAATGTCACACCAGCTGCTCTGTCGGCCTACTCAGTTCTTAAGAGCTTCTATCCTGTCAATTCACAAGAACCTACACTTACATGCTTAAGGAAACAGGATGCTCATTATGTCACTGAAAAGAGCTCACAAAAATAAAGTTGGCAATATTGAAAGAGGCATAACTCTTATCTGTAAATTTAACATGAGCTTTCTGTTTTCTTAATTAAAAACTCTAGATTTCAATAAGATTTATTCCAGTTCTTCACCAACTGAATAGAGAATTAAGGGAAGAAGGCACTTTCCCATTTATTTCTTTTTATTTATATAGTTTGATAGTTGATGATCTTTTGCAATTTCCAGCTGTGATTATTAAAGAACAGTTCAGTAAATCAATACTCACTTTTACAAAACATTTAAATAATCTGGCTGGAAATTAAGGTAAATTCTATTTTAAGAAGATACCAGACAAGAATTTATTTGTGGTTAACTCACCAAAGTGCAAAGAACATGGGCAACAGGGAACTGCTGAACTGTAACTCATTCCATCACAACATGATGATCCTTCAAACTCTCTGGTTTCACACATTCCTGACCTTCATTCTAAGACTTTGATCTGTATTCTCCACCTGCTATTTAAGGGGAGGGCCAAAGTTCAAACTTATCATCCCTTGGAATTGTTCTATTTTCAAAATTTCCTCTCCAGTGAACAACTTATCTCACTTTATTTCTCTTCACTTCTACTGAACCTTGTGTATACATTCCGACCTACAAGCTCAAAGGTAGTCAAGATCCTTTCTAATCAACACTTGCCTCCCTAAAAATGCTTACTTCTCAATGGTCAGCGACTCCAGCTTGGCTCTTATGTCTCACTTGCTCTTTATCCTCCTACCACCCATCTGGTTAATTAGCTACCCCTGAATAGACATACCATCTGGCTGAGCAATGTTGGTAAAAGTTTAAAAATTGAGTTCTTAGTTCCATCACAATTTTTTCTCAGTCATACATGATCCACGGACACATCTCTAACTTCCTGTTATGTTCCTCTTTCAATTCCAAGACTTTCTTAAATTACTCTAGCTCTTTCCAGGGTCCTCAAGTCTGCTCTAAGACCTTGCTTCCTTGATTGCTACACTGCAGGCTACCACCACTTCCATCCCCTTTCTCTTGGTTTCCTCACTTAGACTAGCCAGTATTCAGATACATTCTATTACATAAAAGACCATTTTTCTCTGTCCACCTCCCCGCCACAGAAAAAAAAAAAAAAAAGTCTCTCCTGGATTTTGATAACCCATTAGGCTATTCTTTTCTCCCCCCTCCTTTTATCCCACTTCTTAAAAAGGTCTATTCGCAATGCTTCTTCCTAATGGACCACTCTCACCTTGACCCTGACAAACTGGATCCATTCTTTAGTCCACACACTACTAAGATGGCTCTCTATGAAGAGCCATCTTCTATTAATGCTTCTATTAGCCATCATCTATTAATGATCTCAAACTTTTTATCAATCCTCATCCTCCTCTATACTTCTGTGTCAATTGACAGTACTGTTCCCTCCTGTCCATTGTATCATTTACTTATTCTCACAGGTCTCTTAATTCATCCTCCTCTGCTCACATTCACCCCCTTTAAAAATCTTTACCACACCTTAAATGAGGGTATTACCCAGGGATCTCTCCACAGGCCTCGTGGCAACTCATACCATAGTGGGCCTACATCTACCACCCTAATCAAGTGCCAGGCGATGTTCTGTTAACAGACATTTCTATTTGAGTATCTTGCCGTACTTCAAATGCAATCACCAATATTAAACTTATCACTGTCCCCCAACACCTGTTGTTCTCCAAAGTTCTTACCAGTCCCAAAGGTATCTGAGTAAACTCTATGTCCAAGGCTCTGTCTTCAAACAGTTTACAGCCTAAATGAGGGAGAAAGACAAGCATACTAGCAAGTACAATTAAGTGTTGTACACTGCTGAAAGAAATCATAGGTGATACAAACACATGGAAAAACATTCCATGCTCATGGACTGGAAGAATCAGTATCGTTAAAAGGGCCATACTGCCGAAAGCAATCTACAGATTCAGTGCTATTCCTATCAAACTATCAATGCCATTTTTCACAGAATTAGAAAAAAAATCATTCTAAAATTCATATGGAACCAAAAAAAGAACCTGAATAGCCAAAACAAACAATTAAGTGTTGCAGAGAACATCACAAAAGATATGGTGAACACAAAATGTTAGCCAGGTACATGACTTCAAGAAGAGCTTCACTGTCTAGGATGTATCTAAATCAAAGCAGAGTAGTGCAGGGCTGGAGAAGGGGCTAAAAAACTGCAGTGTGAATGACAGTTTAATATAGCTGAACACAGGAAAACAAGAAGGCAACACAGAAAAAAGCTGCTACCATGTAAAAACACGTTACCTATTTGTACCTCTGGAGGTTTTCTTAAAACTTCATCTTCTCAAATACAACTTAAGCTTCCTGAGGGCAGAGCAGTAGTCACAACTCGTGTTCTTTTATAGCCCCTACAGAGGCTAACAGATTGCTTCACTGTTTATTAGAATAAAATTTACACTGCAAAAGATTAATGCTATTAAAATCCTCAAGCTCTCCTAACAGAAAACTAAAATAAGATAACCAGCACACACATAAAAAAGAAATATAACTAAAACTCTGGGTTGTTTTTGGACTGAGGGAGAAAAAACATACAGTTTTTGTCAAAAGCTCCTGACTTCCTAATTCTTTCTGGTAACTTTTTAATACAGGCAGTTGAAATTATTTTATAAGCCTAAAGAGAGATCTGCATCATCTTTTGATAAGATGTTTCCATTCTTACCAACTGCAAAAGGTAAAATGAATCAACCAGGGAGATAATAAGGAGGGATTACTTTCAAGATGGTGATGGAAGCTGCACAGCATCTAGCCTATAAACATTTCCCCTCTCACGAGGTTTTCAACAGATCATACATGTAGTAGATCAACAGAGGAGGTACTGATACTGACAGCTTCAGTATGAATGTCATGTCCCAAATCAGCATCCTTTCTCTCATCCATTTGTTCCAATATAGCTCTTAGATTTCCCATCTCCCTTTTTCTTTCTTTGGACAAGTTCCAAGTAACAGTCTCCTACTGTCATACTAGAGAGTTTTCCCTAATGAACGCTAGCTGATTCTCTTTGCCTTTCTATTAACTTCTTCAAGGAACAATTAAAATGCTCCTTCTACTCTGACCCCATGGCATGGAATTAAAATATATATCTATGCTTCTATAATCTTTTTAAGCTTCTATAACACATTCAGTATGTACTGCATTTTCTTGTGTACATAGCTTTCTTCCTGATTAAACTGTAAGCTGAGGGCAGGATGGTCTTGTTCATTTCTGTATCTCCTAGTGACCACTCCAGCAACAGTACCTTGCCCACAGAAACTGCTCAACACAGGGTAACTTAACTGACCTGGAGAACATGTGGCAATGATACTGAAGACAAACAGATGTCCTTTAGCAAGGCCCATCTCAAGTGCCAGCAAAAAAGATTGTCAATCCCAAAGCAGCAAAGATTTTTTTCAGCACTCAAGAGGATGCCTGACCTAACACGAAATCATAAATAGGATGATGAGAGGTCTACAGCTTCTTAGATTTCCTCCCAGCACTTTCTCGTACCAGCTGAGTGACCCTGAACAATTTACATAGTGCTTCAGCTTCCTCATTTGTAGAATAGGGATATCACCCCCATCTCATAATTTTTGAGCAGATTAAATGAATTACCACACGAAGTATCTTAGAATCATCCCAATGTCTTAGAGCTAGTGCCTGGCACTTTAAATAATAGTCAATGAACTGTATAGTGTATATTATTAAGTGTAATAACTATGATAATAATTAACAGTAATATTTTGTTTCTAATAAACTCCTATTTTGCATACATTATAAAATGCTTAAGTTAGCTTGGTGATATAGAAGGCACACAATATATATTTGTTAAATAAACAGAAATATTCAGTTCAGTATATGAATGTGATGTCCTTACATATGACATCAAATAGTATTTAAGAATTAAAAAGCAAGAGGGATGTATTACATATCTATAATTTTATAACTGCTGATCTCCAAACCAGAATGGTTGACTTTAAGAAGAAAAGGAGAGTGACACACCAGTGGGAGAAAAAAGTTTTCTTCTCACAATTAAAATCAGATGATTAACTGTTTAAGATTCTTAGAGATTTAAAAATAATGACTAGGAAACTACGAAATTGGAAAACTCCTTGTGACACAATATTCAGGGGGAAAACACAGAAATGTACCTACCTAAAGACAGATATAATCATGTAGAATTGACATACTGTAAATGGACAAGAACCAGAAACAGGAGGGGTAAAGGAGCTAATCTGTCAGAGGAGCAATCCAACAGATTCTTTTCTAAATAATAATAAAAATAATAAATACATTTAAAATAAATAAAAAAGAAATAAATACAGTTTATTTCCTAAATGCAATGGATGTTATGTGCACAAAATAAAACCAAAGTTTTTATTTGTTTCAATTGTTAGGCATTCTGACTTTTTGTAGTTGTTGTTTTGGTTTTTTTTTTTTTAACTTTTGTTTTAGATTCAGTGAGTACATGTGCAGGCTTATTACCTGGGTATACTGCCAGATGCTGAAGTTTGAAGTATGAAAGATCCCATCATGCAAGTATTGAACAAAGTATCCAACAGGCATTCTGACTTTGATCTATCAGCATTACACTGAAATTCTAGTACAACAGAAGAAATCTGCCAATCCTGGTACTAATCCACAATATCCTTACCAAAGCTGTGAAGATTTTAAAATTAATGCTTATGTCCTAGGATATCATAAACAGAATGTATACTGAGCAGCAAACTTTGGCTTAACACTCAAAAAAATTAATAATAAACGCACAACGTAAACTATCAGTTAAGGAAGTACAAGTAATCATTCACCTGGTTAATGCTGATCTGAGCTAAATATAAAGAGAAAAGGAAAAATGATATACTACACAAAAGACACATGCCCACATACAACAGAAGAACCTTCTTGGAACCTGATCACAGGGAAAGAAGAATAACAGTTCAGGCCTTATACATTAAAAAAAAAAAGTTGGGGGTGGTGGGGGGCTCAGACCTCATCAAACTGACTTAGAATAGGAACTGCTAGGATCATTTGAAAGGAATTAAAATTTAAAATAATTATACGTTATATTAAGTTAAGCCATATGACACTGTCATTTTTGTGGACGAAAATCGGTAGAATATCAGCAATTTCATAGAGCTCAATCTAATAAAATGGATTGAGCAGAACATTCAAAATGAGCAACCTAAAAAGAGCAAAAGGGAGCCCAGGACTCAAGATCTGACATTAGGTCAACTGAATGAGTCAGTTTAACTCAATGCGAGAAAAAAAGCATTTAACAGTCAGAAAAGGGTTGGTCAACCATGAAACCACAGGCAAAGGATAATCATCCGAAGAGGAAAAGAAAATCTGGCCTTTCTCATTCAAGTAGTATTTAGAAGGAAGAGTTTTCTAAGCTCACAATGAGGTTATAGTATTTGTATCCTAACTGAGGGATTAAAATGTTGACTACTTACCAGAGTTAAGAGTAGGACACCTGTGCCAGACATTGTGTTTAGCAATTTACAGTGTACTCTACGTGGATCCTTTCACCTATTCTTCCCAATGCCCTATGAACAATGTAGTATTTAATATTATTACCCCCAATTGCCAGATGAGGTAACTAACCGGTCTTTGAGAAGTTAAGAAAAGCCTGAGTCCATCACACATTCCAAACATACCACTTGTTCTGCCTACATACTCACTAAGCAACCTCCTAATTATAATGTGGTTTCCCATGTGGTAAATCTACAGGGAAGAGAATGTGCTTAGCCAACACCTGAGAGTCTGTTTCCCAAGGCAGTTTTTTTTTTTAACTGTAAATTAATAGACATTCTGATTTTTATATCAAGCTCATGAACTCTGTAGATATGAACCTGAGACAAAAATTAGATAACTGTAGAAATACTAGGCTTCAGGGTCTGTAAGTTTCAGACTCTTTACTATGATAAACTACTAAGAGATGCAATCCCTATCCTGAGAGGTCCCTTCAGAGACAGTAAAGTTTCCTTTATCCCAAGAGAGGAGATACCTCAGTATCATCATTAACAATCTCTTCCTTTTTGAAATCTCTAGAGTAGAAAGAAGCAATAACGAAACGACAAAATTCTAATTCTGACTCTGCTCTGCTAGCACTTAATCCTGAGCAAATTGCTCTATATCCCTTGGTTTCATTTTTCTCATGTATAAAATAGAGAAACTGGCTGGTGCGGTGGCTCACGCCTGCAAACCCAGCACTTTGGTAGGCTGAGGCAGGCAGATCACCTGAGGCCAGGAGTTCAAGAGCAGCCTGGCCAACATGGTGAAACCCTGTCTCTATTAAAATACCAAAATTAGCTGGGCATGGTGGTGGGTGCCTGCAATCCCAGCTACACGAGAGGCTGAGGTGAAAGGATCGCTTGAACCTGGGAGGGAGAGGCTGCAGTGAGCTCAGATCACACCACTGAACTCCAGCATGGGTGACAGAACAAGACTCCCCTAAAAAAAATTTAAAAAATAAAAAAATTTTAAAAAGGAAGAAAAAGAAACTGAGCTCTCTGATGTATGTATATTCCTTTCTAATCTAGCACATATGGCTGCCTATCACATGAAATCCTCGTCTCTTACCTTCGGTGTCCAGTTCTAATTTTATATCTATTTCTCTGACCCTTCCTTGTGTCTCTGACTGGCTCCCCTATGTACTGTCTGCCTCTCTCCCACCCAACCACTACCTCCACACCCACCACAGGAGAGTCTGGGGTCTTCTATTTTCATCTCACTGGCACTCAAAGTTATGACCCTAGATTTCTAATTATAAACACTACCTGTCCCCTTCATTACCCAACGACTGTAAATCATACTAAGTCTAGTGCAGTATCTGCATACATCTGAGGTACTGAAATAGTGTGCCTTACCTGAAAGTCCCACATGCAATTCAATAATGGGTTCAGGATTACAACTGGATATCTGAATTTTCCTTTCCAAGTTTTGCCTCTTGTTTCCACTTAGCTGAATTTACAAAACTATAATTCTAAGCCTCATTTATCTTTCATCTCCAAAATCCTGACAGTAATCTTAGTCCTATTCTCAAACTCAAACACAAAAACTCTATTCCTATTAAGAACTTCCAAATTCCTCTAGACTAGACTTCCAAACTGGTGAGCTGGAGAAGCTATCTCATAGTATGTTAATAGTTGTGCTGTGAAAAAAGGTGTTTTGTGTTCAGTACAGTTAAATAGGTTTCCTTCAGCCAGATACTTTTCATAGCCTTGCATATTTGTGAATCCACAAGAGGGAAATATTATATGCAACATTTTCTGAACTTGTTTTTACCTACCTTTTTGTCCCATAGAGCACCAATTAATATCACTTCAAACTACTGTTTCACAGAATAATATATGCTGCTCTCGTCTTATTTCAAAGTATCCACTACTTAAATACAAAAGCACTTCTGAT
Source organism: Macaca fascicularis (assembly GCF_037993035.2). Taxonomy (NCBI): domain Eukaryota; kingdom Metazoa; phylum Chordata; class Mammalia; order Primates; family Cercopithecidae; genus Macaca; species Macaca fascicularis. The sequence goes on from NC_088385.1 coordinate 96,646,562, forward strand.
TTTTCACTGTCTCCCAATGTCCAATAAGTAGCTAAGTTCCTTCCTCCCAACTTATCGCATTCATCTTTTCTCTCTATTCCCTCTAAAACCACAAAATTTCAGATGTGGTCATACGTAACAGTTACAAATCCTGTCCATAAAATATTAGATACGTTGCTATTAACACCGTGAGGCTGCCATGAGGACTAAAAGACAACAAATACAACATCTTGCATACTATCTCTTTCATAAGGACCCAACATTTCTACCTGATAGCTGCAAATTGTTTTTTATTATGCCAAATTTTAATTTGAAGTGTATGGATTTTCATCTCTAAGGTTAGGGCAGCAGTGGTCTTACACATATCAGCTATGATTGAGGGCTGATGAAGTAATTAGGAAATGTTACGAATATGACATGAGTAAAACTAGTGGTACAGGAGGTATCACAGCTAGCACTGGCTCATCATTCCTTCTAAAATACAATCAGGAGATAAACAACAAGTAATAGTTCACAGCTAGTTTTTTATTCGAGCATTTCAAGTTGGGTTTTTCTAGTTCTTTATAGCTGTATACTGCATACCTCAATTAACTTATATGTTTCTGAAGAGATAAAGACTGCCTTTCATGTCGTTTAACCTCTTACTGACATGGGCAAGGAAAGACCTGGTATTCATATAGCATTTCCTTATTCAAGACTTATCTGCATGGTAGGTGTTGGGGACATAGTGGTGAGCAAGACACAATAATCCCTGTCTCCATGGACTTATATTCCTTTGAAGGTGGTATCTATCAATCAATCAATCAATCAAACTACTAATTACACAATTTAATTACAATTGTGGTAAGTATATATTGGTTGATTCTTTTTTTAACCTTTAATTATTCATAGTTCAGTAAAAGAGGAAAAAAGTAGGCATGAAGTTCACACAGGGTTCAAAGCAGTGTCTGATTAGAGCCTTTCAGAATTGGCAAAAAAAAAAAAAAAGGGAAAGGAATCTGGAGAAAGATAAGGATGGGTAAATGGGAAACGTCTGGTCACAAGGCAGAAATAGAAATAAATTCTTTGAACTTGTGCCTATACTAGCAAACACATCTCAAAGTACTACCTCTGGCTTGCTGCCAAATCTAAATGAAAAACCACCCAATTCTGAATGCTCACTATATAGAGAGCACTATGCTGCCAGTTTTACATAAAGTGAATGATTATTAATGATGATGGTAACAACAGCTAACATTTCAACAGTGTTTTGGGTTTATTGTGCTCCTATGAGACTGGTATTAGTCAATTTTCCATTTTATAATAGAGGAAACTGAAGTGAGGTAGGTTAAGAAATTTGTCCAAGTTCACACAACTATTAAGGGACAGAGCTGGGATTCAAACCCAGTCAGTGTGGTTTGCTCCTCAGCACTCTGCCTTTGCATGTATGTTATGGGGACACGGAACCACACCTCTCCGAGAAAATCATCTATTTGGAAAAGCAACGCATAGAATTAAAAACAAAAAACAGACTACCAAGTAAATGTAAAATATTGTTCACATATTGAAAACACTAGCCTTTACATAAAGTGTACTTGCTTGAATCAGATATTTGAACACTTAAAATTGTCACATGCTAAGATTAACCAAAATCTGAAAAGCTCTTACAGGTATTCCAGAAACTCGAGATATTATGTATTAAGAAGCTGCCACCAAAATCCTTGGGAATTTTAATCCTGAAGTGTCCTGTGTTTTAGGGATCAACAATTTTCATTATCATCAATATTTAATAAAGCCCATTATGTGAAACGCATCATATTACACTAAGGAAACACAAAGAGACCGAAAAAGGGAAAAGATCCTGTCTAGCTTACAATCCAAGAATTGTTCATTAAAAATGAACTAGAAAACCTCAATTTGTTCTAGCAATAGGCTTATACTTTTCACACGTAATAAGTAAATTTAACAGTACAGAGAGAATCACGTTATATAAATGTCAACTTACGTCTTTCAGAATCAAAATATTCAAGACAAGTTAATTAATCTATTCTGATGGATGACCACTTGTATTCTGAAAGCAGCATTACTGTAGTTCCTAAGTCTTTTAAAATTATTATTTTGAATTTTGAGAATATGTCTTATTGCTGTATTAGCAATAAGCCTAAGTATGTGGTCGAACACAAGTTAGGCACTTACATATTTGTTAAATGAATAAATGGCACTGCTAGAAAAACACACAAATATAAAATCTGCACCCTCTCCATATATACTGCTGTCTTGTAACTTACAATTGAAGCAATGACGTGCTTTTATTACATTCCAAAAAAAAGTGACCACCACAACTCAAGTTCAGGACCACCAAAATATTTCACCTGATTCTGATAAAACAGGTAAGAAAGGAGTCCTTTCTGGATTGCCCCAGACACATTTATAATTCCAGTTATAGGTGTTCTGTTAACTTTCTGGGGAAAGATATTACTTTTACTGTAAAGTTTCCTGACAAGCCAGGAGTTATTTTTAGTATTATTATTTCAAAAACAAAACATTCCCAGAAAATAACATTACTTGAAGAATATTTAACAAATCGATTTAGACTGGAAGAATTTTTTTTAAACAACTTCAGAAATTTGTCATCAAATATTTCCTCATTGGGGGAGGGGGTTAATTATGTCTGATATGTAAAATACAAAATCCAAGCTAGGGGTTTGGGTGAGGTGGAGGTTAGGGAAAGAAGTGCAGTGATGGAGAACCTCCCAATCTTAGAGAATCTCCCAATCTCCTCTCTCCCATTACAGGTGCTCCTGGGAGGCTCTGGGAAGTACAGATTAAAAGGTTAAAACTGAAGGTTTCCAATTTACCCTCAACAATAAATAGTTCCTGAATTTACCTTGGATGTACAGAATCATGTAAGGCATTGCAAAAGAAATTACAGACAAGGTTTACACAATTGATGGTTGCTAGAATTATTGGTGATGTATTCTGTCAGACTTTGTGCAGCATCAGATACAACTGCATATGCCTTAGAACACTAATCTTAAAGTCATAATTGTCTAGAAAAATATTTTCTCCCTCTCTCTCTCTATATATATATGTAATATGTATATTAGGTAGAGACAGGGTCTCACTACCTTGCCCAGGCTGATTTCCACCTCCTGGTAGCTGGGATTCCCAAGAAGCTGGGATTACAGGCATAAGCTACCACAACCAGCTATATTTCCATTTTTAAATGAGAAAAATATTTCTACTATTGATGTTTATGTAGGTATATCTGCTTTAACAGGATAATAAAGTAGTATGCAAAGTTTGGGGAATGCAGTCTTCCCTAAGTGAAGACACCACTTTTACTTAACTGAGTACAAAAATTGCAAACAGATACAGCTTATTCATTTTATAGCTGTGCCACACACATAAAACGTTCTGGCTCCACAGTCTAACAAGATAATTATCCTTCTAAATTCTCATTGTTGAAAGAATTATAATTCCCAAATTTATAAAGCAGACTTTTTAATTATTATAGAACACAAACAAAAAAAGTGAGCCTTTTCTATACAGTGGCAAATCACATTCTCTCCTCAGAAGAAAACTCTGTAGGAACTAGAATGCATTATGGACCAAAAAATTCAGAAGTCACTCTCTCTCAAAAATAAACACCACCACCACCACCACCAAACAAACAAAAACAATCATAGTGCTACTTTGAAAAGCATTTCGCATTTTAAAAGATTAACCAATACTCTGTACATGTGCAGAGATACAAAAGGATCAGCAGATAGAAGCTTCCTTTATCACTGCCAAGTGATACTGAATACAGACCCTGTAGGATATTAAACACCTTGTATTTTACATGGATCTAGGGCCCAGCTTTTGAGGTACTCCTAGGCAGAGCCCAGCTGTTTTGAGTGATTTATCCACAGGAGTTTAATTTCAATTGTATGCTGGCAAGTGGGAGGTAGTGATTATACCTTCTCCCAAATCTTTCTAGCACACTAATGAAAATTTTAAGGAATAATCTCCAACTGAGATTAATTTGTCCTTCAAATATTCTCCTCTTAATTCACTAATGGCAATATCTGATTCACCACACTTTAAATGGACGAACAGAAGACCAAGCTTATAATGAAACTTATGATTTACTCATTTTACAATTGAAAATGTGACAGAACAAATGTACCCTCTCTGCATCCTCCTCTACTACCTTCAAAGGAAAACTGTACTGGAAGTAACATTATACTACTACTTACTTCCATAAAAATACATGAACTGGTTCTTTCAACTCTTTTCATTTGCTTATTTCTCCTGATACCAAACCTCATACCAATGTTCATTTCTTCTTCTTAACAGTGTCATAAAATCGGGTGTGACTATTCAGAATTCCACCAGTAGTAGAATACCAATTAAATTATATGTTCATCCTTTTCACTCTTTAACCAAAAACCTAAAGGAAAGCATAAAAGACAAGTTTCAAGTACCATAACTAGATGTTCACAGAATGGGACAAAGAAAGGAACAAATGACATTTTACAAATACTAAATCCTGCCTTTAGATTTCAGGGGGTTGGGGGTATGCAGGAATTATATATACATACAGAACAGAGAAATCATTAAAAAAACAAAAAACAAAAAACGAAAAAAAACAGGGGTTTCAGTTCACTACAAACTAACCTAACTGGCCCCTACTTACAAAAGATTTTTACACACTGACTACACATCCATGAATAATGAAGATAAAATGACCGGTGACCAAAAAACTAAAGATGCATAACATACTGCCTTTCTTGTCCCTAAAAAAACCAACAACCCACACTTCAAACCATAGTGATTCCATAACAGAAATCAGTCCCCTCGTGGAATACAGAAGGATTAAATGATATTTTTTGAAGTGGCCATTTGGCCTCCCTTTCATGTTTTCTTCTTGTGGGTGTGGAGAGAACCTATCAGTGAGTGACATTCAGAAGTGCTCAATGACTAATGAGCCTGCAAACTAAGGTTTACCTGTTCTCAACTCTATTCTGTTATTCATCTTATCTACCCTTCTGAAATGATCTCTCTGACTCCTTAAGTGAGTTTTATGACTGTTTACTACTGCTGCTAGGGAAAATCAGAAGTAGTAAAGATGGTCACACACACAGTAAGATTTCACACACTTTCTCCAATATAGTTAGACAATGGGATACAGCTTCAAGACTAAGGATATGCCTCTGGCCGTGGCAAACAGGAAGCTATTTTGCCTGCGTCTTACTAACAAAAATCAAGACTTGCCTTAAGAAGCAATTGAACCTGTATACTGCCAGAAAGGCTCAATTTCAGCCATGCAAAAGTCAAAATCATTTTGACATAAATTTTTAAACAAATAACTCTGGAGGGCCGTTTGCAACTTATTCTCCAAGAACTTCTCAGTCTCATATTTACATGCATACTAGCTGCTAATCATTGTGGTGGTCAATATGCTAGGTATCCATAGAGTTCGTAAAGTTAGGTGTTTTACAGGAATAATATAAAGTTCTTCTGTTGCTGAAGCAGCTAACTGGTAACAACTACATTTACATTTCCCATTTCATATTGTTACTTCCATGTTTTCTAGTTTGTACCTCTTGGTTTATACTCCAGAGTAGATCCAAAGCTGCTTAAGGCATTAAAAAAAAAAAAAAATTCACTATTTCAGGCTCTCAGAAAAAGGTAAACATTACAATAACTTTTAAGCTAATCTTCTGGGGGAAAAAAAGGACTTCTGAAGGTGGTCTAATGCAGAGGTTGGCCAAAATCACCCACAGCCTGAGTTTGCACAGCCAAAGACTAAGAATTTTTATTATTTCACATTTTAAAGGATTAAAAATGAAGAATACACAATAAAGACAGTCCTCAAAGCCTAAATATTTAATATCTGACCCTTTATAAAAATACTGGCCTCTCCCTGGTCTAAGGCAACCAGTTGCTAAAACTAGCTCTATATCCACATAATGGAACCAGTCTTTTAAAAATATAGTCCTATGCCTCACTTCATACCACTGGAATCAGTCTCCAGGACAAAGACTTAAGAATCTTGATTTTAAAAAGCTCCTGTGGAACATTTGAGCCAGGAGGATAATGGCAGCTGCCTGATCCCAACGTCTCTTCTCCCCAAAAAGCACGACATCATAAGTACAAATAAAACCACAGGTAACCTACCACAAACTTCAGATTACCTAAAAGTAGAGAAATAAGTGCCAAAATCCCACAAAGCTCCCTTGGCCAATGCAAGTCTGAGGGTGCGTAGTAGGAGAGGGGAGTCTTAAGATTCTATGACAAAAGAGAAAAGGGAACCAAAGGACATAGAGGAAGTATGGACAGAATCAGCCACAGAAAAGAAAGTCCAACACACAGTGACAAAATACTAAATACTAGAATCTGATAGTTCACAATATCAGCTATACAGGAGATTGAAAGGGAATAGCAGTGGAAATGGCAGGCACAATTAGGGCTTCTGGGGGAGAAGAAAAACAGAAGGGAGGTGTCCCTTGGAGATATGGCAGTGAAGGAAAAGAAGAGAAAATTAAGGATCTTATAGAAACCAAAGAGAAAGACATATAAATTCTTGCCTCCTCTTCTTCACTACCACCATTATCCATTAAAAATATGTACTTCACTATTTTGACAATAGGCATTCTTAAACTAAGAAACTAGTTCACAAACTACCAAGGAATAAAAGAAAATAAAAATCAAGCCAACTCCATACAAAGGGACTGGAGGAAGAAAACAGAAAATGCAAATCACATTTCAGCTGATGAACATTCTCTCCACAAAACAATTACCCCTGCCCCATACACACTCCATGAAACGGAAGAAAACTGTAAAGCAAGGCTTCAAATTGAATTAAATACTAAAGCAAGTATTTGCAGATATTAACAACAGAAACTAAAATCACCTGGAACAAAAATTCAAAAACTAAAAAGAGAGATGAACAAAAATCCAGGAAGAAATACAATGACACCTGATCATTCTCAGGGAAGAAACTGAAAGAAAAGACAAAATTATTTTGGAAATTAAGAATTACAAAATGCTCACTGGAGAATGGATTTTGAGTAGAAAATCTAGCAAGGGTCACTGAAGAAATTAAGAAAAATAAAAGAATGAAAATTAGATTTTTTTTAAAAGGAGTAAGGGTTAAGAGGTAGTAGCTGAAACAGAAAACGTGCAAGAGATCCAACACTGTATAGCTGGAGTCTTTTCAGAAACAATGGAACAGAACTAGTATTTAAAAGCTATAATTCAAGAAATCTTTCCAGGTAGAAGAGGCAATCTAACCCAGCATAATGAAAGGGTCCACTGTATATCTGGAAAATTGGACCTAGAACAATCTACTTCAAGACATGTACTAAACTAGTTTACTTTAAAGACAAAAAAAAAAAAAAAAAATCCTCAGAGCATCAGAACAACAACAACAAAAAAAATTACTTTAAAAAGTAAGAAAATTAGACTTCAAAACAACATACAAAGAAAGATAACAGTGGAACAGCATTTTCAAGAAACTTCAGAATGTGGGAGCCGAGCTTTCCTTCAAGCATTAAGTATACAAAAAGGAAAAAAAAAAAAGAACAGTTTTGAATGTACAAGAACTCAGCAATACACTGGAGCATTCCCGAGGAATTTATTAGAGAGTGAAATTCATCCAACCAAGAGCTAATCTGGGAAGCTTTAGCAAAATGACTAATGGCAAGCATTTAATATATTTAATTGTAGGCCTAAAGCAAAAATGGAACACAGTAAAAAGAAAAGAATGTATATGTTACACACACACTGATAACATAGGAAAAATGCAGATATACTGAATAAAATGACAGAAGAGGAAATCCCCCAAAATAAGAGATTAAAGACCTCTATGAAAATAAATCTTAAAACCTAAATAAAATAATTTCTGAAGAAAATACAGCTTACCAAAACTGACCATAACACAGAGAGATGAAACAGAAAATGGTGCAAAGAAAAACCCCTATAATTTTTTTTTTTTTTAAGACAGAGTCTCACTCTGTAATCCAGGCTGGAGTGCAGTGGCATGATCTCAGCTCACTGCAGCCTCCGCTTCCCAGATTCAAGCGATTCTTGTGCCTCAGCCTCCTGAGTAGCTGGGATTACAGACGTGTACCACCACGCCCAGCTAATTCAAATTTCTTGTGAAGCAAATAAAACACTGACATCTAAACCTAATAAAGTAAGAGAAAATTACAGACCAACATTACTTACAAAAATTGATGCTAATATTTTAGTTAGGATTTCTGCAAATAGTCTCCAAACGGCATGAAGAAAAAATACAGCATGATCAAGTGGAATTTATACCAGGAATATATAGTCGAATATTAGAAAATCTGGTAAACAGAAATAAATGAGTACTTTACATTATAAATTATATTCACCTCAGTCCTAAAGTCAATTATCTTAATGGGGAAAACTAGAGGCATTTAATATACAAGGCAAAGGATGCCTGCTAGCTCCACTATTATTTTAACATCATTCTAAAGGTATCAGTCAAGAATTAGACAAAATAAAACAACTAGAAACATAAGAATTAGGAAGGAAAAAATGATCTCTACAGATGACATAATAGAGACCTTGAATATCACGGACTGAGAGCCAATGAAAACTAATTCAATGAAACAACTGAATAAAGTATAAAAATTAAAGCATATATAGAACAGCCTTTATATACACAACTAATGACCAATTACAAAATAGAACACAAAACTTCACCACAGCAGCAACCAAGAAACGTTAAAGATACTTAAGAATAAATGGAACAAGAAATGTTCAAAATCTATATAAAGAAAATTGTAAAAACATCTGAAATATAACAGGGTAAACTTAAAGAGAGACATTCTTTGTCATTATTAGGGCTTTTCTAAGTCAATTTGTAAATTTAATGCAAGCCTAATAAAAACAACAAGCTTTTTTCCCGAAAGTAAACAAGCTGGTACTAAAGTTTATAGGGAAAATGAAACATGCAAAAATAACCAAGAAACCACAGTGAAGAATAAAGATGATGGAAATATTAGCTCTACCAGATACTAAAACACACTGTAAAGTCCCTATGAATAAAACAGTATGGCACTGATAGATAGAAAGACCAATGGACTGAAACAGAAAGTCCAGGAACAGATCTAACTACATACAGAAATAAATATATGACAATGGTAGTAGCTCAAATCATTTGTGAGGGAGAGGAAGCAAGATGGACTTTTCCATAAACTGTGTTGGGACTACTGAACAGTCATTCAAAGATAAAATTAGATCAATTTCTTACAACACATAAGAATAAATTCCAAATGGAACAAAGCAATGAAACTGCGTAATAATGAGAAGAAAACATAGGTGAACCACTCTGTAATCGGAGTATAGGGTAAGGTTTTACTATGACTTAAAAATCAGAGACATTATAAGCATGATAAATTTGACCACGAAATTAAACTTCTGCATGGCAAAACACAACATAAGCAAAGATGAGACAGAAGTAACAAATTTGGAGAAAATATTAGCAGTATCACAGAAAAAGGGCTACTTTCCCTTATGTATTAAATAAATTTTTTAAGTTGAGGGAAAAAATAATCGAAAATCCTAAAGAATGATCAAAAGCCACAGACAATTCACCAAAATATAAAAATAGCCCTTAAAAAATAAGAAAAGATGTTCAAAGTCACTCAAAAGAGAAATGCAAATTAAAACTATGCTGAAAATATCATCTCTCATCATTCACATTAATGAAAGTTCAAAAGCTGGAAAATACTGTTTGGCAAGGTTTGAGGGAAACAATCAATTCACCAGCAATGCATGTAAAATGTCACATGGCAATTTTAAAACTTAGTCACAAGTTTTCTTTTACACAGCCATGTGGAGAGGTGTAGTCTATGTCCCTACACTTGAATCTGGGCAGACTTAGTACTGCTTTGGCCAAAAGAATATCACAGAAGCAACATTACGGGACTTTTTATCTCCAAGTATGGAATGAAAACACTGCCATTGTTAAAGAAAGAAAATTTTCTAAAATTCCCTTCAGCATGTGTTCTTCAAGGCAATCTTCCACCATTTTTAGAAGATGGATTATTTTATACCCTAATCCCTTGAGAAGATAAGCCAAAAGTATATCCAGCTTAAGCTGTTAGAAATGTATTTCCAAATACTAAATAATGCTGTTCCAATATCTACAATCCATTGTAATTTGACTTACTCTTTACCCTAAGCAAAGAACAGACCACCTTCTCAAATTCCTTTCCTCTCTTCTCCCCTACTACAAGAATGCCAGATACTGACATGCTTTTGAGTACACTCACTTTTATTTTACTCTGTAGTTAGAATTTTTAAAACCGTAACTGTATTTTGCCTTTTATCCAATGTAACGGAACATATCATTAAACCTTCCAAACAGTTTCCCAAGGAAATGTCAGCGAAATTTGTTTTACAATGAGTATACTCTTCATTAAGAAATACTACTGTAATAAATGAAGAATGTTATGGCCAACCAATCATACTGATAACCTAACTGGTCTAAGAGCACTCTCTGGACAAAGGCCATTTCCATATTTCACTATGGCTACATCGGTGCACGGCATTATTTATGTTCATTCTCAACATGAAATTACATGATTCATGTATATGGTGTATATACATGCATAGATGCACATATTTATATTAAAGTGACAATAAGTGTTATTACAGTGGCCACATACATATTAAGAGAAAACTGAGTATTAGTCCAGATAAAAATATACAGATCCTGTCTCTACCATATATGTATAATTCATTTAATATAATACTCCTTCTGGGGTTACTAATACAGTTGACCTCTCCATCGTGGTCCATCCAACCAACCACGAATAGAAAATATTTGGGGGGAAAATAATGTCTGAACATTTACAGACATGTTTTTCTTGTCATTCCCTGAACAATACAGCGTAACAACTATTTACATAGCATTTAATTATGTTAGGTATTATAAGCAATCTAGAGATGATTTAAAGTACAGTCATGCACTGCATAACGTTTCAGTCAACAATGACAAACCACAGATTTGATAATGGTCCCATAAGATTATAATACCAATTTTTACTGTACCTTATTTATGTTTAGATACACAAACGTTTACTGTTGTGTTACACTGCCTACAATATTTAGTACAGTAACATGCCATATGGGTTTGCAGCCTAGAAGCAACAGGCTATGCCACATAGTTTAGGGGCTGCAGTAAGCTATACCATCCAGGTTTGTGTAGTACACTGTATGACATTTGCACAATAACAAAATTGCAACGCATTTCTATATACGGGAAGATGTGCGTAGGTTACATGCAAATATGTTTTACGTGAGGTACTCGAACATCTGTGGATTTTGCTATCTAGGTGGGTGGTGGTGGGGTGGTCCTGGAATCAACCCCCCATGGAGACTGAGGGACAACTGTACTTTCAACTTATTAGGCAGAAAGGCCAAGAAAGTGGTCAAATCACCTAGTGTCTTTCTCACTACAAGAAACATTAAGTTTTATTCCATACACTCTATTTACTAAGAGAGAAATTGGGATTAAATTCAACATGGGATTAAAATAAATGCTGCTTAAACAGCAATGTTAGTATTTTACAACTTACAATATTTACTTTTTAAACGTTTAAATCAAACAAAATATATTTCATATATTTATTTAGGAACCATTAAAACATATCCAAGAATTCACTGACTGTGAATTAGGAGGCAAAACTTATACAGTATGTACAATATCACGTTTTCCATCAATTTAGTTATATGTAGAATGCTAAATCAGATAGTTATTTAAAAACAAAAACAAAAGTAAATTAAAAGCAAGAACATGTAAGAACACTCTCCTCCAAGTGAGGAGAGAAAAATCAAGACCACAGTGCTGACAAATCCAGAGCTCCTATATAAGCACCCAAAGGCACTCACTTTCTTATAAATTAGACATACCAAGGCTCTTGGTAGGAATCTAATCCAAGGAGAAGATATGGCCTTCAGCGAAGGTCAGATTATTGTCTGCTCACTGTGCCAGGTGATAAATTTATAGCACTTTATTTCATGTAACTGTTGAGGTCTCATCAATGTTACTCTTCATTACTGAGGGTAACTGAGTGAACCATAAATAAAGCAGCAGTTAGAACTACTAACTGCACAAATGTTTTAGGTGATAAAATATCTAGAGACCCATATAAATTTCTTCACAACTATTATAAACTGCTGAACAGGGGAGTGAGCTCCAGGGATCAGAAGTCAGACTTCTAGCTCCGGACTGTACATTTTAATGAAACTATTTTATCCTAAGTCTTGCTCATCTAGCACTAACTATGATAAATAAATGGACAGACAATAAATTTCAATTTATATAGGACAGAGACTACCTGCTTTGGCCAATATTATCCCCAAAATCCAGCCTAGTATCTGAAACTATAGGTGGCACTACATACAGCTGGCACTCAAATTCTTTGTTGAATGAATACTACTTTTGTCACGGTTTAGGAAAGCTAAACATTAACAGTGGAACAGGCACTAAGGTGGGAGTCAGATCTGGGCTTTCATCCTTACTGTAGGATCTTGGGGCAGGTTGCTGTGTACCTGGGACTCAGTTTTCTCATCTGTAAAAGAAAGAGTTGGACCAGGTTTTCAAAGCACTTTTCTAGCTCCAAAATTCTTTGTCTGCCCCACAAATCCTCATTATGTCTCCCAGTCCAAGTATAAAATATTGGTTTTGCCATCCATAAGCTTAGGGCTAATCATATCTTTTGCTTATAGGTTCCTTTACCAAAAAATACACAGGAAGAAGCCTCAACCTTAGTTGTTATTTAAATTCATTATAAAATTCTCTTTGATGGTTCAGAACCTTAGTTCATCACATTCACTAACTTCAGTGAATCTAAAAATCACCTACTCTGATTGGCAATAGACAGATGCTCTTTAGATGTTGTTTTCAATGCTAGCATTCTTTAAAACTTAAGCACAGTCTATACTTCAGCTTCTCTTGTCAGGTCCTAATAGGGCTATAAAATAAAATACAAGCCACCCAGTTAAATTTAAATTTCAGATAATCAACAAATAATTTTTTAATCCCATGTATGTCCTATACAATACTTAGGACACTCATACTAAAAAAAATTATTCATTGGCAACCTGGTCCTGATTTCCTAGTGTCATAAATTAACAGTTTCCAAAGAAATGTAATTTTACAATGCAGGTAAACATGAAATAAAATTTATACTTTCTTTGATTCAGAAGGAAATTGAGTCTTCCAGCAGCTGAGTATAAACTCACTCTGGTCTCCCAAACTACTACACTTACAAAACATTGGAAATGAACTGTAAAATGGCATTTCCATCTGGTCTGCCTTTCTGGCCCCAGACAAACGCATTAACAACCATCATGCCTCTGAGAGTGAACTTAAAAACATTAAATTCCCAATTTGCAGCTCTGAGGCTGCCTTATTTCACATCTGGCCCATATTTAATATGGCTTCTTACTCCTTACCTATTTGTTAATTTGCTATATATCTGTAGACCTCTATTTGTCTATTTTAAACAAACGTATTATAAACTAGTTAGGGAGATAACCTTTTGTATCCTAACCTTCATCTCCTATCCTTCCTCATACACACAGTACACACAAAGTCATGTATACAGACGGTTAGCAAATATTTTCTGAATATCAAAAGTTCAGCAAATGTTTTCTAAATATTACATGTCATTGTAGAATACTGTAAATACAGAAATCGTAATGGTCTGAATTGAATTCCTACTAATCCTAACACAAACCTAGAATTCAGCTTATTAATAAACTCCTATCAATTGCTTTATTTTTCTATAGTTTAGGCATAAAATGTACAGAAACCTCAGTTAGGAACTTTCTCTATGCTAAGATTCTTTGTGGTAAGCATTTACTGAATAGTTAAGATAGTCTAAATCTGTCCTATATGCTGCTTACTATGCAGTATGACTGACTATAAAGCAGTAACAGATATTTCCAAATAAATCATCAGAACACATATAGCCCAATAAATGTTTATTTTTCTACCAAGAATTAATTAACTTAAATCATTCTAATAATGCTGCCATTGCTTAAAACATTTGCTCTCCTTTTTTGACATTTCCTTTATACTCTGGGATACTTTTTAAAGAAAATATCCTCAATGACAGCAAATCTTAACTTTTTTGGAAGATTTATCATTAAGAGTAATTCTGTAAACAAGTCTTATTAATAAAGTGGGTAGTTCACACATTGTAAGTACAGGGATGTTGGTAAAAATTATATCACAAATATTGTTGTTTATCAGAGGCAAGGCAATACAGTGTCTTGCAATACAGGATCTCCTGAATCAACTCAGAATGTCAACAACTTAAGCCCAAAGAACTTGCTCATTCTTGTGAGTTGAATTAAACAGTTTTGCTTAAAAAAAAAAAACCCACTAATAAACACGTATTTTACCATTTATTACTTACCACTTACTAATTTTGACATGAATGCTTTCTAAGATCTTATTATGGTTTTCTACTACAGACCTTAACTATTTTTTCCTGGTATCACTGGAAATAGCATATTTAATCAACAATTACTATTTTATCCTAAAACTTCTGGTAGTATAAATTCTCCCTTTAAAATCAGGATAATATCAAATCTTCACTGCTTGTTTCTTTAAGTATGTGGCACAATTTTCCCACAACCTCAGGAGAACTGGATTTAAATCTGGCTTTTTTGCAGTCAATATTTAGAATCAATAAGAATAAACCAAATCCCTAGCCTCTTGTACATTTTCCATCAATCTTTGGGTGAATTAGGCAAGCACTTTAAGAATCATCCAAGAACATTTTAGTTCCAAAAAGGAAAAACAATCTAGCTCTTGACATTATTTCAAACTTCTAATAACATGTGAGAGGCTCAACTGTGTATAGCAGAAAGAGCAGTGGACTAGAGTTAGACAGCTGGGCCCACATGCCTTTCTGCCATTCAGCATTTAGGCATGTAAACTGACTCATTTCTCTGTCTATAGGGAAAGAAATCATTATCCTATTTACAGGGTTATTATACGGATTAAATGATACCAACTGTTACATGCAACATGCTTCTGATACAATCAGTCCTCTTCTAACTAAAAAAGAAAATCAGATTCTTTATCCTTATGACCTCAAATATTAAAGCCTATAAGCCAACTCCATTTTCTTTAAGTAAAGCAATGGTCTGAAGTCGGTGACCGTTATTAGTATAATACTCAAACTCTTCTCCATGTCAAAAACACTTATTTATTCACCAGAATTGGGTTATAAGATATTTGCCATAAGCTAAAACTTACCATTATAAAGACAAAACTTTATTTTAAATATTTTACATAAAAATCTTCTGACAATGTACCACAAAATTTATCCTACACAATCTGTAAAAGTCAAACATAATTAACCAGAAAGTGATCACTCAGGATTATTATTCAGTTTGTTACGACTTAATAATACATGTCACATACTATGCTAGGTCTCAACAAAGAACTCAGTCTATCTAGGCAGACAGATTTGCAAACAGATAAACTTAAGAGCCATATTTCCCTAACTCAAATAACCATTCTTTCCACTTCCCAGCATTCTTAGCCCACAAAACAGGAAATTCCACCCCTTTTTCCATGTTGAGTCTACGGGAATTTGAATCCCTAATTTTTGTTTAAAATATCTTTTAGAAGCCTATAATTAAGAAGTAACACTGAAACCAAAAGCTAGCTTATACACAGATTGCCTGTCACAAGTCAGGCAAAGCAATTAAAGAATCTGCCAACTCAGAAAATCACGGAATTTTCAAACTAAGAAAGCACGGTGTTTCCTTTTCATGCATTAGTACTCAGGGTCACTATTACATTAAGGACAAAAATAAAAATTAAAAACATAAAGACAATTAAAAAGCTGGGATTAACCAGTAGGAAATTCTAATGAAACCTATACACTTTAAGTTTCAAAGTTATAGGTCAATGACAAAGCTGCTAAAGAGGTTAAGATAATAGAACATAGGTTAAAAAAAAAAAAAAAAAAGGGCAACATGCTACCATGATGTTATTCTTAATCAATGGCCAAAATGATTTAGTTGACTTAAAACTCAGGCTAAGACTCAAATTTTTCTATACTGAAGACGGTGGACTATGCCTAGACGACAGCAGATCCTTGAATAATGTTTCGTTTAACATGGTTTCATTATGACACTGATGAGAAAAAACAAAATCGATTCCAGGCTGGGACGACTGTGTGGAATCTTCACTTTCTCCCTACATCTGCATGGGTTTTCTCCAGGTATTCTGGTTTTCTACCACATACTAAAGATGTGCTTCAGGGAGAGGCTCTGGCCACTCATGACCCTGAACTGGAATCAGCAGATCAGAGAAATGAATTAATAATTACAAATTATTGTTGAATAAAAATTACTAAAGTATACAATAATCATACAAATGCTCTACAATAAATGATGTGGTATGAGAGCAATCTGCAAGCTTGCTGTGTTTATGATTGTTTCCAACTTCATGTGGTAGGAGGTGCTCCTTATAATTTTCACTTAGCAAACACTTATTCTTTGATTTAACCCACTAACTACCATGACCACTGTTACTCACTGATTCACCAAAAATTGGGTTATCTTGTTGTATCAATCTTCCTTAAATGTATGTACGGAATTACATTTATTTCAATGTTTAATATCAGATATTTGGTAATGTTTCTGTGATCAGAAATATGCCATAAGACTTAACTCTTGTTTATATCGACTAGTCTATGGTAAAACTGGTTTTGTTACATGTCATTTCACTTAATGTCACAGTGTCCAAGAACCTATCAACCACACCGAGGATGTACTGTATGCTTCTGTCAGTAAAGTATTTCTGAATGTATACTTAATTTTTCATTTTATTCCCTACAACTATTATTAAGCCAATAATTTATTTTCTAACTGTTATTTCAGAATTAAGTAAATATTAACTTACTATGAAGTGATGGCAACACATGGACAAGGAAATGACCACGCCTAGGGAAGCTGCGGCAATGCTTTATCAAAGAACTGACCTTTAAAGTGAGTCTTGAATGAAGAGTTCTATTTTGTAATATTTAGGTAAGGGGAGTACGATTTACAAAGGCATAAACAATGAACAGGTTGAGCATGTCTTTAATACAGGAAGAACTGCTATGATACGAAGTAACCATTGTGACAGCAGGAATGGGACAGTATAGAGGGCTCAGACTTCAACTGGACACATTAATTTATTAAGTACTAACTTAATGAATAATCTAAATGATAAGCACTTAACTTTCTGGAGAGGACAGAAGAACTTCATGAAGGAACTTCATAATGAGTCCTAAAAAAAATGACTAGTTTGGATGAGGATATTCCAGATAGGAAGAGCAGCACACAGCTATTGCTTTTTAACCAAATTGTCCATGTCTATTAAGTTTTATGAATTATTTTTTACTCTAAAAACCTTCTATCACTAAAATGTAAATTTTCAATTAGTTCCTATGATACTTGTGCTTGATTCTAGTCTTTCTAGTTTCTGAAATTTGCTCTCTTTCATCTGCAGTTTGCTGGCAAACCAATTATCGAAATGTATTTAAAATATGAGTAAATACAGCAAGTAAACACCTAAAGTGGAGTAAGGCGCTGAGAGTCTTGATTCATGAACTTCTGGCGGCTTAGAAGACTTTTCTGCCAATTTCCTGGTTCTCTACTTTGTTTTACATGGTTCAGGAAACTGGATAAATAATAGCCTTAGGCTGGGAGAAAAATTATCCTACACCTCTCTCCATTCTTCTTCTATTTCTGCTTTCTCTTTGATTCCTCCCCATTTCAGTAGCATTCCAGATAGCAATTAGTCCACTAAGTTACATTCCAGGACAAGAAGACTGGTTTCCACTGACCTCAAAATTAGAGGAATGTCATGGTACAATTAATTTGATACATTTCGTCCTTCTACACCCATAGCTATTCTAAGTAATTAAGAATTACTTGAGTAGCCAAAAGAAACAATGGCACTGAATGTTCAAATACATATATAAAGAGAGATGTGTATCTACTAACTAGATATAAAAAAAGTTATATTCAACTACATAATCTGTCCTAGTCTCTGTCCCTCTCATATCCCACTTACAGCTGTCATCTTAATTTTAAAAAATCCCCAACGCCACTATAATCTATGACTTTTAATGACAACCTCAAACTCCTTCTGTACATGTGCAGATCTAGATTAAACTATAATCTCTCCACATTCCCCAAACCACTCAAAGTTTCCTCCTTTCAACTCCCTAAGGTAGCTGCTAATGGGAGGGAGGTTACCTGGTATCAAACACACATCGAAGGGGCATGGCCAAAGAATCTGCTTAAAGGAGCTTTCCCTCCACTCAGGAATAAGGCCTTCAACCAATACAGTTCCCACTTGTGGAAACATTTAATTTAAATCTAGGGCCACAGGTATACTTTAGGAAGGGAGACAGGAGGAGCAAGTCCGACATCATAAAAAACTGATAGCCTGGCTTGCCACCTAGGCTGTGTGCGGAAGTACAAGCAGAGCTCAGCACAACTTAGAAAACCCTCCAAATGTAATTGTGACAGAAGGTCAGAGATCACCATCAAGAATTCTAAGAACTGGACAGGTGCACGCCTGTAATCCCAACACTTTTGGAGGCCGAGGAGGAGGGACTGCTTGAGCCCAGGAGTTTGAGACCAGCCTGGGCAACATGGTGAAACCCTATCTCTACAAAAAGTACAAAAATTAGCTGGGCATGGTGGCACACGCCTATAGTCACAGCTACCTGGGAGGCTAAGGTGGGAGGATCACCTAAGCCCAGAGAGGTCGAGGCTGCAGTGAGCCACGATCGTGCCATTGCACTCCAGCCTGGGTGACAACAAAGAGATGCTGTTTCCAAAAAAAAGGAAGAAAAGAAAAGAATTTTAAGAATAGGATACAATGGTAGCAAAACTACTGAAGTTTGAAAGTTTGACAGCAGATTCTAGAATGCTTTCCTTCTTTACTTGTATAAGAATAGCTGGAAACAATATACCCCTATTCATTATAGAAGAGATCACAGACCAGGAATGGGACATGTGCACACACTTACACTGGTTCTGGAAGCATACAGCACCTGATGAATCACTGCACAAAAAAGGAAACCAAGAAGGAACACCAGACACACTGAGCAAGGCTAACTTAAAGCTCTGCATGACAAGTCTCTCTCCTCTTAGCAGGTCACAGTTGTTACTGTCTACCATAGCAATCATATAAATATTGTTTACAAGAAAATATTTATCTCAAATCTGAAATTTTCTACTTGAAATGAGAATTTAAAAAAAGAAAAGAAAGTCATATGTGATGTCACAGAAAGAGCCTGCCACGACACCTTTAAATTTCCCTGAAGTTTTACCTTGTTTACAATACTGAAACTTAAATTTTTTGGATTAACGCTTTAGCTATAGTTGTATTTAAGTTTAGATGTCAAACTTTTGAAGTTTCCTCCTCTATTAAAAAAAAAACAAGATAGATACATTAATCTGTTAAGGAACATTTTACAAAAACATCTACTCACTGGCATTTTTAAATAATACCCATTTCCACTGGCCGCATCTTAGTATTCTATTCTATTTAGTAAAGTCTATCCTGCTCTTTAGAAGCAGGGATAGTAAAATTCTTGTTTCACAAAAAATTAAATTTATATAACACAGTTATACAAAAATATTTCCGATCTTTGTGTCATTTACCTGACATATCATTCAGCTCAAAGTTAAAAGAAACAGTATCTGTGATAAATTCTCAACCCAAGCACACTACAGTTTCTAAGAGACAAAACAAGCATCTTACAGAAGTCCAGTGTCAGTGGATTCAAGCTCAAGACCAGACACAAGAGGCCCATTCAAGAATCATTAACAACCTCACAGGTATAACAGGGCATTGTGCCAAGGGTGAGTGATAGAAAGATGAACAATCCCTGCTCCCAAACTGGACATCTCACGGAGGTGTCAAACACGTAAACAATAAAATATGAATTCTTAAAAGTGCTATGGAAATTAGGAAAAGTAAAGCAGAGACCTAGAAATGAGTGGGACATACTACAGACATAGCAAGAAAAGACAGACTCCCCAAAATCTGACCAGCCACAGAGAAAGGAGACTGGAAGAAAATTTTAGTCATAAGATCACAAACTACCAAAATCCTTTAAATACAGTAATTACAGGGAAACAATCATAAACGAAGACAAACATCTGCAAATAAAGATGCTCACTGGAATATTATTTAACAGAAAAGAATTCAAAATCAAAACATCCAATAACAAGGCACTAGCCACAGGATAGAACATTATTAAAATGATGTTAATGAAAAAATTTAATGACATGAGAAAATAATACAAAGTTTCTAAAAAGCACACAATTATACCTACATCATCTGAAGGATGTTAATAGGAAAGTTTTTCAAAAGATAAAAACTATTAAAGTGTTAAAACTAGCTATTTCTCAGATGTAGGATTATGAGTGATTTGTTTCACTTTACGTTGTCCTATTTTCCAAACATTAGATAGTGTTATATTTCTAATTGGTAAAAAGATTATGTAAGTCACTGTATTTTAGGGTATCCCTTTAAAACTATGCATAGCCCTTTTCATCTCTTTCTATAGAGAATACCTCATCCATATATTACACAGAACCCACTCATTTAAATGGGTTAATATGTGTAAATTGCTTTGAACAGTACCAGCAGGTAGAAGGCAGCTACACAGGTGTTCATTTTATTCAATAATCTTAAATTCCCTTTAGTCAAAGTAAGTAGTGTGTTTTGGAGCTAGTCTATTTTTCATGGCATGTTAACAAAAGAACATTAGTTTTTTTCTTTTTTTCCCACCCTCTAAATTCTAACATCTCTTAAGAAATGACTGCTGTTTTCCTAAGATTCTACTTCCTTCAAAAAAAAAAAGCAAGAAGAAATTCAAGTATCAAGTTCCTTAATAGGAAGACAGAAATTTAATGAGCGGAATGGAATTTGGCTTTATCCAGATGAAGAAACAGAAATCATACACCAGACTCTTATCAGGGAGTGGGCTATATGTAATTATTTCGGAAAAAAAAAAGTCTTTATGTGTCTTTATGAGCTTGGGGTATGGCGCGTCAGAATCGCAGGGGAAGACTCAAGAAACGAAATAGGGCAACCGATTGTTCTATATAATAAAGGAATGAGGAATCTGGATTTGCAAAGTAGAGGATGACTGGAGGGAGAAATTAAGGAAGGGGACTCCTGAGTTATCCATAGACTGTCTTCACTAAAGAAATGTTCCTTCATGTCCACATTGCTCACTTCTGCTTTTGTAAAACTGGATTATTTTACCCAAAGTAAAAGTGAGTTGTGTATCTAGATAGCACACGACTGTACAAAGACACAGAAGATGAATGACAGATGACATATCTGAGTTATCCACACATTTAAACTTATTTCATACATGTATTCATTTTCAGTTTTGACAAACTTATACATGCATAATGTCTATTTAGGAAAACAGATCCAAAAGGCTTGTTTAAATATTAGTGTTCCTCTCAGTGCTCCCCCGACCCTTTTTTTTAAAATATCAGCAGTCCTTTTAGTCCCCCATCCCATTTTCTACTCTGAAGCACCTAGGAACAGTACCCTCAAATCCTTCATCTCTACAAATAATGCTTACAAAGCTACTGCTTGCTTTTTTAGTTTTAGGCTTCATATATATCTTTCCCCCACTCCCCAAGACAGAGTCTCGCTCTGCTGCCCAGGTTGGAGTGCAGTGGCACTATCTCGGCCCACTACCTCACCTCCTGGGCTCAAGCAATTCTGCTTCAGCCTCTAGTAGCGGGGATTACAGGCCCATGCCACCACGTCCGGCTAATTTTTGTATTTTTAGTAAAGATAGGGTTTCACCATTTTGGCCAGGCTGGTCTTCAACTCCTGACCTCAAGTGATCCACTCATATCTTTTATCACCATTCTTCTTCCCATGCCCAGCACAAACACAAATGCTTCCTAAAGTACTTTTATCAAGAATATATAAAGAAATTACAACTCGATAATAGGAAGAGACTGTACGTTACTGGAACCAAAATGTCCATCAACAGGTGAATGGACAAATTGTGGTGTATCTATACAGTGAATCCTCATCAGCAATAACAAGAACTATTAATATACACAACATGGATGAACCTCAATGACGGTGAGTGAATGTCAGACCAGAAAAGAACACATACTGTATGATTCCATGTACATAAAACTCCAGAAAAGTCAAATTACTCTATAGTGACAGAAAGCAGATCAGGGGCTGCTTGAGGAAAGAAGGAGCTGAGGGAGCGGAAGGGAAGGTAGATAAGGAGGCACAAAAAATTTAGGGGAATGATTACCTGACTGTGGTGGCGACTGTAGAATATATACATGCCTCGGAACTCAAGTTTTTCACTTTAAGTGTAAAGTTTCTTCTATGCCAATTACATCTCAATAAGACTATAACAAATTTGTTCAATTATGAGAAAAAAGGACACAAATAAGCTAAATAGAAGTTCTGGATTCAATATGGGTTTCACAGCAGGGTGATCTGACTGGGACATTTTCTTTGGAGACAGACACAGACAATGTCCGATTCTTGAGGTCTTTTACCTTGAGCTGGTCAGGTTAGATAAGATAAGACACTTCGATTGTGGCCAGAATTCTGAAAGCTGGGTGAGGGAAGAAGACTGGTGATCTTGACATAAATATGTAAACACTCGGTTTTGAATGTGGTACCCTGGTTTTCAACTGTGTTCCCAGTGTGAATAGCCTTCTCGAGAAAGTAAGCTTCCAGCCTTCTGCAAGGGTGAAGGAAAAGAGATCACAGAGCTAGAGAGAGGGAAAGACATCTGGATATCAAATTCCTAAAATTTCAACCAGTCCTCCTATTTTGCCCCCCTGTCCCCTCTTCACCAGAGGTACCATGCTTTTCCAGCTCTGAGCTCTCAGGGAATTCTATAAACTGACTTGTTTCTGGGCTTTTCTATTACTTAGAGTTCGGCTTTATGAGTCTACTAAGTTGACTGCTTCTAAAATTTTGGTGTGGATTTCTCTTCTCCCTTGTGGATTTACGGCTTTTTAAAAAAAGATTTCTCTTATTCTCATTTTAGTATATGTTTGGCAAGAAGCAGAGTTAAATGCCAGTAATATGCCACTTGTTTAACTGAAATCTTAGATAATTTAGCTTTTCAATAAATGTATTTATCTTCATAAATCAAACACAGCATACCACAGATGAAATGTCAAAATGGTGACAGTAGTAAAAAGACAAAATTGGAAGGCAAACCTAACAGAATAAAAAAACAAATGGTTGAAAGTTTGGGGGCAGGGGGTAACCTGTTTTTGCTATACAAATTTTGTTAAAAGCCAAATTTCCAAGAGAGAAAAATCAAAACTTTGTACTTTTTGAGGAGTTAACAAAGAAACCAAGTGATTTATCCAAGACAAGTAGGTTTTTTAGTGGTGAAGATAAATTTCACATTTAAATCTGGTGAGTCCTTAACATATCACAGCGTAAAAACCAAAACCAAAGGAGACACAAGCTCTGAGAAAGGTGGGTATTTCCAGCAAAAGGAATGCTGTCAGCAGGAGGGCCAGAGGTGATCAAGTTCCACCATTAAATGATGTACATAAAAACAACAGTGCTTAAGCTCAAAGGCAGGGTCACCTATTTTTTGAGACAGGGTCTTCCCTCTGTCGCCCAGGCTGCAGTGCTGTGGCACAACCTCAGTTCACTGCAACCTCTACTGCCTGGAATCAAGCGATCCTACTACCTCAGCCTCTCAAGCAGCTAGGACGCGACGCCATGCCTGGCCAATTATTATTATTTTTTTTTTAGTAGAGATGAGGTTTCGTCATGTTGCCCTGGCTGGTCTCAAACTCCTGTGGTCAAGCAGGAGCCTCCTGCCTCAGTCTCCCAAAGGGCTGGGATTACAGGCATGCGCCACTGCGCTTGGCCAAAGACAGGGTAACATAAACTTTACCCTAAATCCACTGTACAAGTAGAAAAGGGTTGACTGGTGAACCCTTGTTTTTCTGAGACTCAACATGCAGACGGTTTGATGTTAGAGGAGCTCCGTTTCCCAGGCTTTGTCAGATTTCTTTCCCATTCACTGACTGACCTTCCTTGTTTTCAGCCCCCTATTTGCACTGGTACCCTTTAACTCAGTAGTTCTCCACTACAGTATTAGTTGTCAGGAGTGTCCACACTTAAATACCTTAAGTTCATGAGTCACTTTTTCAGCAAACAAAAAAGAGTAGTTGTAGCACTTACTCGCTTTTAAGCATGAATAGAGAAGAAAAGGACAGAAGTATAGCAAAAAATTAAAAATCTTAGTATTAGAGGTATTTAAAAGATCTAGACATTAGCAAGGGAGCATGGAGTATATGCCAGGATCATCCACGAGTGTCCCAGTAGAAAAACAACTTAACTAATCTAGCCCATTTGACTTTTGCTGATTCCATTCAACTCTACCTTCAGATTTCTTTTTATTTTCTTCACTACCAAAACCACTCCTGTGCTACTCTTTGACCAACAATTTTATTATGATTGTTATTGCAACGTCAATTAAAGCAGGAACAAGTCTTAGAACTCCTTTCACAATACCTTACCAACAATTAGACCTATAAAATTTAAAAGATTGGGGGAATACTCAATAGCAGTGCACTTGTAGGGTCTCAGCTGTGCTAATCATAGGAAAATGTTATTTCCAGAGAACAACTCTTATTTTTTCAAGCATTTTTTAATATAACAGCTTACATACTAAAGCTATATAAACCTTTAGTTACTTAAATATCTAAAATTACTACTCTGTGTATCACTCAGGCATTCAATAGAAATGACAAAGTCAAATACAGGCTTTCTTTCTTGACCTCCGGAAGGCAGCTGGAAGAATAACCCATTGCTACACTTCAGCAGAAAGCGTATACCTACTTTTCTTCCTGATGCCCAGTGATTGTATAGCAGGTCATGAGCTAACAGCTCTCAGTTCATGAAACGGCAGCAATGATACGATGCTCAGTCTTCTGGTCTGTCTAAATGTGCCCATTCTTCAAAACTCAGCATTACTCCACCCTTTCCCATCGTCTCTCATTAATTTTCTTGTCTGAAGTCCTCTGGGTTGTACACTTCCCATTTATTATCCCTTTGTCTTAGTAATTCATTTGGAGATAACATAAAAGAACTGAGATAAGACATGGGTTCTATATGAGGATATATAGAACTTTATCCAGCAAATGTTCAGGTACTGTTTTTTTGGCATATTGGTTTAGGATTTAGACATTGTGTAGCTTCTGTTAAGGTAAAGCAGAGAAGGTTAAGGAAATTTTTCCAGGAGATTTTTAAAACCTTTTTACCTTTGAAATTTTAATCTTACTCAGATGGGTTCATAAGACAATGTTTTACTTCTGGAAGATAGCTACATACATTTCACAGAATGTTACTAGGACAGTAGAATTTAGCTTCTCTACAGGCAGGACTTTTCTACTTCTGAATTTCAACGTGGCAGTTAATTTGGTTTTTTTGTTTGGTAAACAGGTTCTTGCTGTGTCACCCAGGCAGCCTCGAACTCCTGGCCTCAAGCGAACCTCCTGCCCCAGCCTCCCAAAGTGCTGGGACTTATAGGCATCAAGCACAGCATCTGGCCCCTAAGGGTCCTATCAGGTGAGAGGAAAAACACATATACATTCACAACAAAAGGATGAGGGACCGCCAAACTCTAAGACAGTCAGTCACAGAGTGGATACTCAGCGATACTACAGTATGCAACGCAGCTCTCAACTCCAGAAAACACAACTCATTTTGTGTTCTATGTGAACAGCACCCCCTGGAATTGTGCAAAACAGTGATCCTGGTACACAAAGTTAACAAGGTGAGATGTTCCACTAAGGGGAGGTTTGTGAAATGAGAGGACAAAACACTAAACACATTTGGATTCAGCCCTTATTAGCACATTAAAGTACCAGAGAAGTTCCAAACTGCATAAACCAGCATATCCTGGAGTGTGGTTTTGCCTCTCTCCCCCAGGAAATCCCTATTAGTAGTTTTTGGAACCAGCATTCTAAAACACACTTTAGAAAACACTGAGCTACTTTATAAAAGGCTTTCAGAGTCAAGTTGTGTTTTGATAAACAGAAAAATAAAAAAACAATGAAAGTTTTAGTGAAGAAACTGTGGTTTAAAATAGGTTATCGAAAAACAAAAGAAAATTCTGGCACAAATATGAAAGGTAGATTAAAGCAGCAGATCTGAGAGTTTTGAGAGTATAAGATTATTTATTTAAAATCCTCCTGAGAGAGAACTCACTCGCAGGGTTAATATAATGAATAACAGATCCACATTTCTAATAAAAAATTATTTAAAAAGCATCTTTTAAGTTAAATAGTCAAATCTTTAAGACCTATTTTTTCAGAAAACATAAATTTGACTCCTAAATTTATCAGGTCTGTACAGTAGTCATGCCAGTTTACAGTTAGGCAGTGTAATCTCAGATTTCACAGTGTAAGCAAGCATTGGTCCATTCAAAACTACCTTTATTTGTTCCCTCAGAGGCCCAGGTGACAGTAATATTTATACAAAAGCAGGTATCCCATATTTTAAGAAACCATATTGTTGGAAGTTACTGTACTTAGAAATACCAAATATTCTTACCAAAAAGGTAACTAAAAACACCACATATTACTTGGAATAGCTAACACTGTCCTAGGAAAAATTTAATAGAAAATAGCTTTCAAAAATGTGGCCAAAAAAAAAAAAAAAAATTGTGCCCATAGTTTATTTGGACCTCTCTACCAAAAATATTTATTAATTTAGATTACATAAGCTTTAGTAAATTACAACCTATGATTCCTAAATATACCTTAAGGTTTAACCAACAAGACTACATTTTGGAACAAACAAAATCAGGTTCACAACAGTCTTGAGATGAACCTGCTTTGAAATTAATTTTATTATAAAATATATTTTAAATGCAGATACAGGCTATTTACTATATTGTTATAAATGAAGTAAAAAACAACTGCATTTCAAAACTGGTCTTAAAGAGGAAAATTATTAAAGGCAAGTAATTCACGTGGTATATAGTATTAGATAAAACAGTTCCAAAAGTCAGAGTAGACTGGTGAACTACACAAACTGTTATTTAACATTTAAGTGAGACAGCAGTAACTTCTGTTTTAATGCATAAAATAGGGAATTATCAATTAGTATGCTATCACTAATATTCTTGGAAGATCTACCTGCTCTTTTTGAAAGATCAACTGCTTGTTAACTAAAATTAAAGAGAGCTATCTATCCACTAACTTACATCCTTTTAGTCTGAAGGAATATCGAATCTTTTCTTCTAACAAAGAGCTAGACT
Source organism: Macaca fascicularis (assembly GCF_037993035.2). Classification (NCBI taxonomy): domain Eukaryota; kingdom Metazoa; phylum Chordata; class Mammalia; order Primates; family Cercopithecidae; genus Macaca; species Macaca fascicularis. The sequence continues at coordinate 96,673,891 of NC_088385.1, forward strand.
AAAGGATAAATACACATTACTGTAAGGATACAGCATGCATTCTTTTTGAATATAAACCCTGGTGTCCAAGTCATTTGAAAATGGCAGACATTGGCCGGGCGCGGTGGCTCAAGCCTGTAATCCCAGCACTTTGGGAGGCCGAGACGGGCGGATCACAAGGTCAGGAGATCGAGACCATCCTGGCTAACACGGTGAAACCCCGTCTCTACTAAAAAATACAAAAAACTAGCCGGGCAAGGTGGCGGGCGCCTGTAGTCCCAGCTACTCGGGAGGCTGAGGCAGGAGAATGGTCTAAACCCGGGAGGCGGAGCTTGCAGTGAGCTGAGATCCGGCCACTGCACCCCAGCCTGGGCGACAGAGCAAGACTCTGTCTCAAAAAAAAAAAAAAAAAAAAAAAAAAAGAAAATGGCAGACATTAAGATGTGAAAATAAAAGAACATTCTCTAAGAGTTTACAGTGCTTAATAAGTAACTTAACCACAGATGGATCTTCTGAAAGACTGTGCATACAAAGATAACAGAAATATTTTCAATTTATCAGTTCTAGGATTGTCACAAAAACCACCTGCATCAACAAATCAAACTTTGCTACTGATTTAGATATCTCTACCATGTAACTTTAACTTAGTTATAAATGCAATGTCAATGTTTCTCAAAATGCAGACTACTCCAGCATTTGGCCCCACCCCAAATCTGCTGAATCAAAATTCCAGGGGCAACCCCAAGGAATCTGCACTTTCAGTAACTCCCTCAGGTGATTCTTCATGCACACTAATGTTGGAGAACCACATCTTTCTTGCGAGATTTATAACCAGAATTTGGATTTCAGGAACTAAAATCTCCTCATTTGGAACTTTTTAAACTAAATTTCATTACAGAACAAATCAGTATTTCAAAGAGATTTAGGCAATAAACATGTTATAGCATAAATACAAGTGCATAAAAAGTTACAGCAGAAATTTAAAGAAGAAGCCTTTAGTATAGCACATTTTATTTTTATCCAAGATTTAAGACACCCCTAGACCAACAGTTCTTTGAACTTAAAAAAAAATCTACAATATAAAAAGTACAGTATTTCAGATATGTTCACATTCACCCAGTTGTTAAGTAAATCAAAATACAAACTATGTGCATTACACCAAATATAAGTAATGATTAAATTAATAAAGCTCAACCCAAACAAACCTATTCATATTTCTCTACTGAATTTACTCTGATCAAAACTGATTTTCCATACATAAATTTCATAAACTTACATAAGCATGTATAATGAGAAGAGCAATGAGCAAAATCTAGAAGCCACCTAAAGTCCAGTTTGGGCTAAAAAAGCTGCTAGCTATATGACCTTAGGGCCTAGACAAATCACTTTATCTACCAGAAGAAAAAAAAAAAAAGTACAACTGTCTACCTTACTCACCACACAAGATTATTGTGAGAATCAAATGAGGTCATATGTAAATACATTCTGAAAACTGTAAAGTAGTTAATAATAATGCCTGTGATTTCTGAAGACAGCAAAATTTGAGAGACACTATCTTTGGGTACCTGCTGTAAAATACACAAACTATCACCAGAAAAAGTAAAATGTATATGCCACTAAAGAATCAATGAACAACATAAAAACTGACCGTTCAGATTTAATTAGATACTGGATGCTACTGAGTATACAGTATTCTCAAAATTACAAATATAAAAATTCTATTTGATTACCTGTCCTATGTCCCCATTTATAACAGATCCATTTCTTGTGTTAAGATATAAATGAAATTTGATGGACCACGAGAGTTGGTAATTGTCAAAACTGGCCAGTAAGTATATCATTCTCTCTACTTTCTCATGTTTGATAATTTCTATAATAAAAAATTTTAACAAGACAATAATATATGTGGTATGTATAGATAACATTTCTAAAAGCTAAAAAGTGAATTTTTTAAAGTTATTTATCTTTATGAAAATTATTCCCATAACTATTGTATGTTATTTTCCCTGCAATGTCACCGCAGATTCTACATAGTCCCCAATAAGCTACTATTAGTACCTTTATTACATATCATGACAGCTAATAGAAAATAATTATTCCCTTCCAACTAGTCGATACTATTGCCCGAGATGCAAAAACTTAAACCTTTGTTTCTGCTTTCTGATCCTCAATCCTTTTACTGTTCTTTGCTCATTCATTACAAAATTCCAGAATAAAAAAGTGAAAACATCAATTTTGCTGTATTCATGTGTAAAATGTAAGAGGAAAAAAAGCAAATTTTATTTTGTTCAGTATTACAAAAGACCAATAGTTGTAAGTGGCCGTTCCTTTTAAAACTCATTTCCCATGGTAAGAGACTGTTTCATCTGAAATGAAGTTAACATGTCTGTCAGACAAAGGAAATGAGTAAATCTCACTCTAAAATGAAGGATTCTATCAAAGTATATATAACAACATATAATTACTCTGCATGCATTAATCTAATAGCTCAAATAATATCCTTTATCCTGGGGCCATATTCCGTAGTCTGACAGAGAACACACAGCAGTAAGGGCATAAAACACCCTTCATCTCAAACAGATTTTTCGGCTAATTTTAGTTTAATAAAGACTTATCTACAGCTCAATGGCCAATGCTTTACATTGTCTATAGCGAAATTACAAGTGTTGAATGAAAACTTAAATGCAGATAGAAAGGCAATAACATTTTGTGGTTTGTAAGTAAGACTATATGTAATAATATCCATATCTTAATTAATTACATGGGAGCTAAATTCCCTTTCTCATGTTACATCAAAAAAGGAGCCTGTGCCTAAAGGGACAGCGTTCCTCATATTTATGATCTGGGAAGGAAGGGGAAGGGAAAGAAATCTCAGCTGTCACTACAGTATTTGTTTTCAAAGTATTAAAATCTCCATTTATTTTTATATGAGATGCACCTGAGAGCAGCAAGGTACACAAACCACTTTTTCTAACACAGTCTTTATTAAACTTTGAATATATAAGTACACCTGCTCGAAGTGTTCATTTGCATTATTTAAGAACAAGCAACTATAAAACAGTAAAATCACAAAAGGCAAGCTGTTAGAAGACAACAAAAAAGAATTACTATAACTGATCCTGCGTGTTTATTTCAGAATCTGTTAATAGGTCTACAACCAAAAAAAAAAAAAAAAAAAAAATTGTAAAGCCACTGTCATGCTGGTAGGTACCTTTATTTGGTGGCAGTGGCTAGTTTAAACCACCTATTAAAAGCAGCTTTTACTTTCCTTCTTTTACCAAGAAGATCCAGATGATCAATATTATTATAAACACAAATCAAAACTAGTTTCTCATCTCATCTCAGAATGCTAAAATCCCAAGCTTCAATTAAAAAAATATGATTTCCCATACAATTGCAGACATTTCTCTCAAGAGTGAGAAATGAGAGAGAATACAGAAAAATGAAGACAATGCCCCCTTATACGTCAAAATGGGGATGCCAATAATAGCTGCGATAAAAATCAAGGTGTACCTCGAATTTTCACCATTTTAATAAAAGAAAATCACGAAATTTTAAATTAAAGGTGGCGCTCTGTCCTCAACTCACCCGAATGTGACTCACTTTTGCAGACTATATGGTAGGAAATAAGTTACTTTTCAAAGATCTTTGCAGTTACACCCAAGCCAAAATCAGGACAGAGATCCACCCTTAATTACAGCAATTTAACTGTCTTATCTTAAAGCAAGGTAAAAACTAAAACGTCCTCCTGAAATCACAGCTAAATAAGCCCATTTTATATACTAGTTATCAAAGGTTCCCAATTTTAAAAAAATGTTTCTATTTACCTCAAATGTGAACTCACCAGGAGAATAAAGAAAAAGAGAGGGGGAGGAGGAGGACCCAAATGAAACGCACAAGTACAAAAAGCAGATTCTCCTCCAATCCCTCTTAATTCCCCCAATCCGCCCCTGCCACACACAAGGACAGGGAGTCTCGGGAAGGCTGGCATCGGGGCAAGTGGTGAAGGCCCTCCATTCACTCACGTGGGCCACCATCCAAAGGGTTACACACCCTCTGCCAGATGAGAACCTCATACAAACCAGGCCCTTACAAGTACTTATTATAAAATACACCCACGCTGAACAAGAGCTTTATTTTAAAATAAGACTGTCCTCAGGTGGGGGAGGTTAAACACAACAAAGGCTTCCATGTTGAAAGGCAGACAAGTTCAGATATATGCATATACCTACACACGTATGAAAAAAATCTATGTAGCTAATTTATCACTAACAGCAATCGATACCAACAGAAGCCATTAGATTATTAATAAACCAAGAAAAGTAGCGGGCACAGAAGCGAAAGGTGGCTGTCTGCAGCGCTCTAACCCAAGGAAAAGGTAAATACCAGCCTGTCGAGGAGGGTCGAGCCCTCCAAGTATGGGCAGACCCCCTTAGCCCACCCGGACGCCCTGCCCTCCCCTCCGCGCCAAGCACCGCACAGGGTGCGAGCACTCCCAGCGCTGCGAGTCCCGCAGAAAACTGGTGAATGAAATGCGCACAGAGACCAACCTGGCTGGTGACCGCGGCGCAGAACCAGGGGTCGCTAACCAGCTTAGCCACAGGATTCTCCCGCAGGATGGGATAAAGAGAGCACACCACCCACCCCACACACCCCTGCCACTGGAACGCAGTCCTCCCCCAGACTCCTTCCCCAAAAAGGGAGGTGAGGGCGCAGGCTTTTTTCTCTTAAACTAAGTGAATAAACACGAATCGGAAGCAAATGTGAACATCCTGGGGGTCCAGACGGAAGGCGTGAGGAGAAAAACCAGGCGGCTCTCCAACTCCCGGAGAATCACCGTCCTGACACGCCAACAATCAACTACCCGGGCCAGGGGCCGACTGGGGCCCCCGCTCCCCTCCCGCAGTGCGTCTGGGGGGCCGAGGCCAAGGATTAGAGGGGTGACCCTCCCGAGGCGCGGGGAAAGGGAGTGCCGGGCACGGTGCCCTCAAGGTCACCACGCGCCGTGGCGGGGGCGACCGGTGGCGGGATGGGCCGTGGCGCGGCCGAGACGGCTCCGTGAAGCCGAAGACCTGCGGGTATAGACCAGAAGCCCCAACAAGCCCCATCCCTCGAGCCCGGAGCAGCGACTCCGGGACTGACCCGGCGCTGAGGTGCACGGCTGGGGTGCACGGCGAGAAACCCGCTCACCTTTACAATCACCCGACAAGAGGCAACCTGCGAGGGGCCCCGGCCGCCCCCGCCAGCTTCTCCCGAATCCGGCGCAACCCGCCGGGCACCCAGCTATCAGGACCCCCGCCGCGATGCCAGACCTCCGTGCTCCGCCCGGCCTCCCCCGCAGGTGACCTGCCCCGCCGCCCCCGCCGCTGGCGGGCGGCGGCCGCCACTCACCTCGCCCGGCAATGGGAACCATTTTCCGAGGGGGAAGGAAAGGGAGGCTGCAGGAGGGTCGCGGAGCGGTGAGGGGCAGTGGGAAACGCAGAGGATGGGGGCTCTGTCCTCAGCGCGGTCAGCAGTCGGCTCGCACGGCTCGGGGCGCCACGCGGAGGTGCAGCTGCACCTCGGGGATCGGGCGGCCAAGGAGCCGAGAGGCTCGGCGTCCACCAGCCGGGGCTCCCTACTCACGCTGCACTGCGAGGAGGCGGCGGCGGCGGCGGCAGCGAAGGAGGAGGAGGCGGCGCCCGGCCGTCCCCGCCCAGAGCCCGGCAGCCACCGAGTGGCCGCCCGCTTCCCCCCAGGACCCGCCTCCTCGGCTCCGCAGAGCCGCACACAGGGCGCGCCGCGCTCGCTGGGCACGGGCAGCTCAGCCGGCCTCACGCCGCCGTCCGCAACAGCAGCCGCGGGCGGGGTGCAGCCCCCTCCGTGAGCGCCGCAGCCCGCCCCGCTCTGGGCGGGGCCCGCGGGCACCGGAGAGCGGACGGCCGAGCACGAGGGGGCTGCGCGCAGCTCCGGGCAGGGACCCCGTCTGCACCGGGTGGCCAGCAAGATTGCCGGGGTAGGCAGGGGGAGGAGAACGCTCACCCGTTCCGGTCTGGCGCTCCCTTCTCTCCACACCCACACGCCTCCCGCTCCACGCTGGCGGCACAGCTGCTCCCGCTGCCACAGCCGCCACCGCCGCCGAAGCTCGCGCCGCCGCCGCTGCCGCCTTGGCTGGGCGCGGTCACGTGATGCGGTCCGCGGGGACCCTGGGGGCGGGCGGGTGCGCGCGCGCGCGCGCGGAGGAAGCGCGGCTCGCACCGGGACTGGGAGCGGAGCGGCACTGGGAGGGCGTTTAAGGGGAGGACCCGGCGAGCGCGCCCCCGGCTGGCGAGCGCGCGCCCGGCTATTAGAACTTGCCGCGCGGTCGGGAAAGGGTGGCCGGACTGAGGGGCGGGGGTGGGGACTTGCGCCTCCGCACGCCCCTCCCTCTCTTCCTTCCCCTGAGCGCCTCGGCTAGCTGCTGCCCCCGCCCCCTCCAGCGCGCCCCTTCCCTCCTGCCGCAGCCTGCGATTGGCTGAGAGGCTCTGACGTCCGTGTTTCCATGACGTGTTGGTGCGGGAGGGAGCGGCGGGGGAGGAGGGGGTGGCTCAGGCGCGCGGGGAGGTGACTCCGTCAGTCACAGCTGCTGTTTCGGCGCGGGGCCGGGCCGCTGCCGCGACATGTGGAGGCAGGAGAGCAATGATTGCGGCAGGAGAAGTGCGGGCGCCCTTCACCTGGGCCCCCTCCCGAACTGCCCCCGGGCCCGTGCCCCTCCAGGGCCCAGGAGTGAGCCAGCGGGAGGGCTAGGGCGAGCGCTCCTGGCGAGGACAGATTAAGGCGAACCCCCAGTCAGCGGACGTTTGAGCGGCTCCTTGCCGCGTCTCTGCCCCCACTCCAAAACGGACTCGACGCGTGTCCCGGGCCGTGACGCACGCACCGGACGACAAAAGTGCTGCCCGGCTCGCTCCCTCTTTGGGGAAGAGAGCTCACTCCCCATGCGGGCGCGGGGCACCCCACCTCTGTTCCTGCCGGTCGGGTCCGCAAACACCGGGGATCCCGGCTGCAGCGCCCAAAGGGTTAACGCAGGCGTTCGGCCAGTGCAAACCGGCCTCACAGGATCCGCGCTTAAAATCCGGGTGTTTTCATTTTGGGTTTGCTTTTTCTACTATGCCAAGCTGATGGCTCTCTCTTAATGCTCTTGTAACATCTCAACCCTGCACCCATCTTTCCTGAGGGGAAAAGGAAACGGGATAACTTGCGGTATTTCGATGCTCAAAGGTAACCGGCGGCTCTGCTCCAACCTTCAAGAGATTTTGCAAGTTGAAAAACAAAGAAAATCATCCTTCGTAACATCTACTTAAAACAAAAAAAAAAGCAGGTTTTCCTTCTTGTACACACATATACACAGTAAAGATGTGTATCTTACCTTAGATACCGCGCTTCATCTTCGTCTAATCTTTATTTGAACTCACCGTTGCCACTGGCCCAGAGACCTTGTCAGTGTTATTTTCAGTATCACTTAATCAGAACAAAAAGATAAGTTCTGCAATATTCTTTCTCTTAATTCCAGAATTGGAAAATTAATATTTGTATAGCCTCCTCAAAAGCATACAGGCAATAGGAAGTATGGTATTATGTTCACGATCTGATGATAGCATTTAAAATATTTTAAAAGCTTAAGACACAATGTGTGAAAGAAGTTTAAAAGTGAATAAATCTAAATCAATGCTGTTGTAAATAATTTTTTTTATCAGTTTATGTATCTCACTAGGCTAGACGTTACCAGCCTTCTGAGCTGTGCCCTTGATGTGCAAAATGAACGAACATTTGACAGGATAGCATTTTTCCTCTCTTCAATCACTGATAGAGGATTGGTTAATGTGGTACAATAAATAGCCCTTCCTGACACTATTTCAAATCTTTTTAACAGAAGAATAACCTAAATTTCATCTAAGTAAGTTTCAGTATTATTTCCCCCTAAAATATCTTTCAAAACGATTCAGACATTTAAGAATCACTGGCTTTTTTCCAACTTTTCCTCCAAGGAAGTCACAATAGAAGTTGAATTATGTTTCTACTTTAATCAAGAATTTGACATTAAAGTAATATATGAATCATTTCTATAGTACACTAGCAAAATGGGTAATAGATTAAACTAGAATTTGGTCACTTTGTGGGTTTGTTCCATTTCCGGATTATAAAATGAGTGCTCGTAAAGTGTTGTGGTCATGAAACAATTATTGAGCATCTTTATTTAAGAACATGATTCAATTAAGTTTTCATTTATATCGATAAATCTATAAATTGAAACATACGGAATATATATTCATGTATATCCATAAATGAAAACGTGTGTGTGTGTGTATCCCAGGACATATTTGTATGCATTTTAATGAAATGTGAGTCATATGCAATGACAAACTTTTACTGTCATAGTCAAGAAAATTGTACTGTAGTTTGGTTTTTATATTTTTCTTCTTCAAATAGAAAATAAAGGGTGAAAGGAATATAGAAATAACTGTTCACATTACATTAAGGAATTCAATTTCTTTCTCTACAGACTTAGTACTAAAGCCTCTTTCATACATATTTTTCAATGTAAAAATCAAGAAAATATTGCATTGCTTACTGTTTCCTTGAAAAAAAATTGAAATATCTGAAATCAAAGATGCCACTGTATATAACAGTATCCTCTTAATCTTAGACCTAATTTATCCCATGGATTTAACTGATCTAGAGATATATCTATGCATAAGGAACAATATAATAATACAGTTTACTTAGGAAATAATATTTTAAAGTTCTTTTAATATGCATTTTAGCTACAATGCAAAACTTATAAAAGTATTTATATCCAGTCAGGCGCAGTGGCTCACGCCTGTAAGCCCAGCACTTTGGGAGACCGAGGAAAGCAGATCACGAGGTCCGGATATCGAGACCATCCTGGCCAACATGGTGAAACCCCGTCTCTACTAAAAATACAAAAATTAGCTGGGCGTGCTGGTGCATGCCTGTAATCCCAGCTACTCAGGAGGCTGAGGCAGGAGAATCACTTGAACCAGGGAGTCCAAGATTACAGTGAGCCGAGATCACACCACTACACTCCAGCCGGGCGACAGAGTGAGTCTCAGTCTCAAAAACAAAACAAAACAAGTATTTAAACCCTATGACAAGTTACTATTTGGGATGTTAACATTAAAGAGAGGCTGCAGATTCAAAATAATATATTTGGTATTTTTAAGGTATGTTCTTTTTCATGGAGTAAATCTAAACAACTGAGATATTTGCTGAAAAGTTGATCGATTCAAGATATATAACACATGAAGACAGTTTTCTAAAATCCTCAGTGTAATTAAGTTTAAAGAGAAACAACTTTATTCTGTCACATACATCTAGCAATAGGACAAAATAAATACATATCAACTGCAGTGTATTTTATAAAACATATTCTTTCCCCATAAACACATTTTACATATGTGAATGTGTCAGTCCTGATCATTACAGAATCCTAAAGAGGACTGATGCGTACAGGGAGGCAGGGGAGGAGGATATTAAATTTTTCATTTAAAATAGTTGTATATGTTCTCAAATTTCTATTAACCTGAATCACCAGAGTGAGGTGTCAAGAGAAAGATTACTTAGCTGAAACCCACAGAGAACTGTTATCTATTAGTAACAAATTAATTACATTTGCTGAATTAAATGGAGTATAATTATATGTAAGCCTAAAATAAGAATTTCAACTCACATGATGGGAAAATTTTTATAGGTGAAAAATGCAAAATGGTTAGATGTTATCATTTGACAGGAATTATTAGTGCCTACATACAATGTACTCAAATGTTCTAACCCACATAGTATGGTCCTAAATCTAAATTTCAAAGAAGTGAAAAAGACATAGCTCATACCTAAATGTTGAGAAAGTTTTTCTAAGGAGTATTTGGACTCGATTTGTGCCATGAAAGAGATACAGGATTTAAATTAATGCCAAAGATCCGCAATAGTAAAGCCAGGAAGCATACCTGGGAACTAACAAGTTTATCACATTTATTTTTCTATCCTTTTATTATTCAAGAAACGTGTTTACTACCTTTGATATCCCTCACCTCCCTAAGTGGCACTCGTGAATTTTCTCACTAATAGTGGTGAGTTATGATATATCATAATCATCAATAATAGTGAGTTATGATATAGGGTTATGAGGTTTGGGTGAGATATTTATATAAAGTTCTTAACATAGTGCTTGATGTATAGTATATGCTCAATAAATGTCATAATTATTATTCATAAGCATTCTCTACTCTTTATTACCAAGAAGATATAACAACAACAGCAAATTTTACTCATTTTTACTTGTTGATGTATTAGGCCATTCTTGTGTTGCTATAAGGAAGTTTCTGAGGCAGGATAATTTAAAAAGAAAAGAGATTTAATGGCTGACAGTTCTGTAGCCTGTAAAAGCATGGCACTGGAATATGCTCAGTTTCTGGGGAGGCCTCAGGGAGCTTTTACTCATGGTAGAAGGTGAGGCAGGAGCAAGCACATCACATGGCCAGAGCAGGAGGAAGGAGAGGTGCTACATGCCTTTAAACAACCAGATCTCTTGAGTACACACTATTGGGAGGACAGCACCAACCTATGAGGGATCTGCCCTCATGACCCATTCATGTCCCACAGGCCCCACCCCCAACAACTGGAGATTACAATTCAACATGAGATTTAGAGGGGACAGTATTCAAACTATATCATTCCACCCTGACCCTTCAAATCTCATGGTCTTCTGACACTGCAAAATATATTCATCTATTGCCAATAGTCGACCAAAGTCTTAACTCATTCCAGCATGAGCTCAATTAAAAGTCCCAAGCCAAAAGCTCATCTAGAGATGAGTTCCTTCCACCTATGAGCATGTAAAATCAAAACAAGTTATTTTCTTTCAAGATACAGTGGGGGTATAGGCATTGGGTAAACACTCCCATTTGTAAAGGGAGAAACCAGCCATAAGAATGGGGTTACAGGATCCACACAATGAAATCTAATAGGGCAGTCATTAAATCTTAAAGCTTCAAAATAATTCCTTTGATTCCATGTCCTGCATTTAGGGCATACTGGCACAAGGGTTGGACTCTCAAAGCATTGGGCAACTCCACCCCTGTGGCTTTGCAGGGTTCAGCCACCATGGCTGTTCTCACGAGTTGGAATTGAGTGCTTGTGACTTTTCCAGGTGCAGGGTGCAAGCTGCCAGTGGATCTACCATTCTGGGGTCTGGAGGATGATGGCCACCTTTCCACAGCTATACTAGGTAGTTCCCCAGTGGGGACTCTGTATAGGGAGTCAGATCCCACATTTCCCCTTGGCACTGCCCTAGTAGAAGTTCTCCTTGAGGGCTCTGCCCCTGTGTCAGGCTTCTTCCTGCGCATGCAAGCTTTCTCATACATCCTCTAAAATCTAGGTGGAGGCTGCCAAGCCTCCTTCACTCTTTCACTCTGTGTACCAACAGGCTTAACACCACATGGAAGCTGCCAAGGCTTATGGTGGAAGGCTTATACCCTTTGAAGCAGTGGTCTGAGCTCTATCTGGGTCCCTTTGAGCCAAGGCTGGAGCTGCAGCAGCTAGGATGCAGGGGGCAGTGTTCCAGGGCTGCACAGTGCAGCAAAACCCTGGCTCTGGCCCGTAAAACCATTCTTTCTTCCTAGACCTCTGGGCCTGTGATGGGAGGGGTTCCCTCGAAGATCTCTGAAATGCCTTTGAGGCCTTTTTCCAATTGTCTTGGCTATTAGCATTTGGCTCCCTTTTAGTCATGCTAATAACTCTAGCAAGTGGTTGCTCCCTTGAATTCCTTGAATTCCTCTCCTCTTTTACTTTGCCACATAGCTAGGCTGCAAGTTTTCTAAACTTTTATGCTCTGCTTCCCCTTTCAATATAACTTCCAACTTTAAGTCATTTATTTGCTCCTGCACCCAAGGATAGGCTGTTAGAAGCAACCAAATAATTTCTTGAATGCTTTGCTGCTTAGAAATTTCTTCCACCAGGTACCCTAAGTCATTACTTTTTAGTTCAAACTTCCACATACTAGGACATGAACAGAATTCAGCCAAGTTCTTTGCTAAGGCATAATATGGATGACTTTTGCTCCAGTTCCCAATACTTTCTCATTTGCATCCGAGACCTAGTTAGCCTGTACTTCACTGTTCATATGACTATCAGAATCATAACCATTTAACGAGTCTCTAGAGAAGTTCCAAACTTTCCCTCATCTTCCTGTCTTCTTCTGAGCTCTCCAAACTCTTCCAACCTCTGCCCATTACCCTATTCCAAAGCTACTTCCACATTTTCAGGTACCTCTGTAACAATGCTCTACTTCTCAGTGCCAATTTTCTGGGTTAGCTTGTTCTTGCTTTGTTTTGAAGGCATATCAAAGACTGGGTAATTTATAAAGAAAAGAAGTTTAATTGGCTCACAAGTCTGCAGGCTGTACAGGAAGTATAGCACCAGTATCCGCTCAGTTTCTGCAGAGGCCTCAGGGAACTTTTATTCATGGCAGAAGGTGAGGCAGGAGCAGATATGTCATATGACAAGAGCAGGAGTGAGAAGCAGAGGAGGTGTCACACACATTTAAACAACCAGATCTCATGAGTATTTTCTACTGTGAGGACAGCACCAAGCCATGGAGATGTGCCCCCATGACCCAATTACTTCCCACCAGGCCACAACTCCAACGTCAGGAATTACAATTCAACATGAGATTTGGAGGGGACAACATGCAAACTGTGTCATTTGGTCAAGTACATTATTATCTTAGAATTATTATTATTTTTTTGCATCCTGTGAGACAGACACTGTGATACTTTTAAAGTGCACCAAATTTAGTCTGTAATCATCACTTAATTTGACTGATAAAGTCTAAGCCTTTTCCTGGCAAATAAAATCTTAATCTGAATCAGTAAGACATGCTTTTGGCTGCAAGTAACCAAAAGCTAAACTAGTAGTGGCTTTACTGAATACCAGTTTATTATTCTTTAAATTATGGTATGGTTGATTCAGCTATTAAGCATAGCCATCAAGGATCCAAGCTCAACCATCCCTGGTATATGATATCAATAAGAACATCAACAGGATTTTCTCACATCTGTGGTTCTCTAATTGCTTATACTTTTATATAATTTTTCATTGTTGCCCATTTTTCTTCAAAACTCCACTTTTGAGGGTACACAGAAGAATCACCTTTATGAGTTTACCAATGCGGATTCCTGGGTCCCACTCCCAGAGCTTCTGATGGAGTCTGGACTAGAGCCAGTGGATCTGCGTTTTTGACCGTCCCTTTAGCTGATTCTGTCGCAACACATTTTCTGTATCCCTCCTCTGTTATAAGGTAGGAAAACAAAATGTCTTTTTAGGAGTCATTGGCAATAAAGGGATGGTTCATCTATTTATTTATACAAAGAAAGTTATTAATCACTTATTACATGCTGATATAAGTGTCCCCACCCGAATCTCATCTTGAATTGTAGTTTCCATAATCCCCACATGTTGTGGGAGGGACCCAGTGGGAGGTAATTGAATTATTCGGGCAGTTCCCTCTATGCCATTCTCTTGATAGTGAGTAAGTTTTCATGAGATCTGATGGTTTTATAAGGGGCTTCCCACTTTGCTCAGTTCTCATTTTTCTCTACCTGCCACCATGTAAAGAAGGACATGTTTGCTTCCTTTTCTGCCATGATCATAAGTATCCTGAAGCCTTCCCAGCCATGTTGAACTGTGAGTCAATTAGATCTGTTTTCTTTATAAATTACCCAGTCTCGTGTATGTCTTTATTAGCAGGGTGACAATGGACCAATACACATGCCATGCCTAACTGAAACTGGCATATAATGGGCACTTGAAATAAAGATTTGTCCCAAATGAATGAATAAAAAAATGAACTATCGTCTCCCTGATGATGAATTCTAAATTTATACCCACAGCCTTGGTCCTTTATTCTGATGACCTGACGAACTTCTTCCAGGGTCAATTCTTTTTGTCTTTCAGATAGAAACAATGGAATGAAGCCAATTCACCAATCATCAAAAGAGAGTCACTGAAAGCCAGTTTATTGACCTATGCATTGTTGGTGTCAGAGGAAAAGGGGTCAAGGGAGGAAAGCTGAAAAGTGCTGGGGAGTGAGTGGAGAGTTAAGAGGAAGGTAAGATCTAGAACATATAGAGAGAATTCACCATGAATGGAAAAGGGAACATCTCTTTCTCTGAGGCAGAAAAAAGGTAAAAAAAAAAAAAAAAAAAAAAAAAAGGTGAAGAAAGAGTAAAATTTGAAGTTTCAGGGGTGGATGATACAGGCACATAAATGTCAGTCTTAATATTCCTTATATAATTGTTGCTTATGATCATTAGCCGGAATTGAGTGAGGCTAAGGACTGAAATGGGCAGATTAAAGAAACTGAAGGATGAGCAAAGGATAAAGAAAATGTTATCCAAGGCTCAGGTAAATAAATAGAGTACAGTTTTATAGCAATATAGGTTTACATGATATTCTCTGGTGGCTCAAACTTGGGGCTCCCATTATAGTTACAGCTATTAAGAGTTCAGGATATTCTGGTGCAGAGGGATGGAGTTGGGCACTGATTACCAGGCTGTATTACCAGACTGCTTATGAAGTCTTCTCAGGCTTCCGTAATAAAATACCGTAGACTTGGTGGCTAAAACAACAGGCATTTATTTTCTCACAGTCCTGGAGGCCGGATGTCCAAGATTATGGTGTCATCAGCATTGCTTTCTGGTGAGGTCTCTCTATCTGGCTTGCAAATGGCCACCTTCTGCCCTGTCCTCACATGGCCTTTCCTTGGTGCAAGTGCATGGAGAGAGAGAGAGGTATCTCTTCCTCTTCTTATAAAGACGCCAGTTCTTTCAGATTAAAGACCCACTCTTGTGATGTCATTTAACCTTAATAACTGCCATATAGGCCCTATCTCCAAACAGTCACTTTGGAGATTAGGGCTTCAACATATACATTTTTGGAGGACAAAATTCAGTTCATAATGCAGACTCATTTGGTTAGCATTTTTCAAAATTCACATGACAAGGTCCTTCAGATCCACTGGATTAGATTTCCTGTATTATGCAACCCCACTCCTCAAATGTCTGTTTATGTGTGTATGTGTGTGGTTTTGTGTGTATGAATGCTTGGACAAATACATGAAACAGTGTTAATATACAACTGAGTACAAAAACAGAAGAAATATGCAGTGCTAGAAATAGAGAACTCAAAGGTAGGGTGAGTACACAATACACAGATATTAAGCCCAGGGGATTACTATACCCAGAAATGAGTCAGAAATGTGTAAGCGTGGAGTTTTAAAGACAGGAGATGTGGCTGGATCTGAGTGAGGCAAGCAGCTGAAATTGAACCCTCATGTGCTATGGTCTGAATATTTGTGTTGTCTCAAAATTCATATGTTGAAATCCTGACCACTAAGGTAATAGGATGAGGAGGTGAAAACTTTTAGGAGATAAGGCAGAGTCCGCATAAATGGAGTTAGTACCCTTTTAAAATATAGTAGACTCAAGGAAATTATTCTGCCCCTTGTATCATGTGAGGACACAGCTATAAGGCACCATCTATGATACCTGGAAGTGAGCCCTCACCAGACATCAAAACTGCCTCCACCTAGATCTTTCACTTCCCAGCCTCCAGAACTGTGAGAAGTAAGTTTCTATTGTTTATGAGCTACCCAGTCTATGGTACTTTGTTGTAGCAGCCCAAATGGACCATGACACCACATAAAGCCAGAATCCTGCTTTATTGCCAGTGGTATGCTGGTACTACTTCCTACCAACTCACCTAGCTCAGAAAGTGTCACAAAAGCATCAAGGAATCCCGTCTTCTTCCCAAGACTTTGGGAAAGAGGTACCAAAAACAAAAGACATAAAATAAATCTACCCTAGTCATGTCCCTGAGAAACTTCATGACACCAAAAGACAAAGAGAAGTCTCAGCAGCAATCAGGATAAAACAAACAAACAAAAACAATTTCACCTGACAGCCACCTTTGTATTGGCAACTGTAGATGGGCCAAGAGAAAAAGGAATAACATCTTTAAAGTTCTTAGGGAAATAACTGATATGGTTTGACTGTGTCCCCACCCAAATCTCATCTTGCATTATAACTCCCACAATTCCCACATGTCCTGGGAGGAACCCCATAGGAGGTAATTGAATCATGGGGGCGGGTCTGTCCTGTACTGTTCTTGCGATAGGAACCCCGTAGGAGGTAATTGAATCATGGGGGCGGGTCTGTCCTGTACTGTTCTTGCGATAGGAACCCCGTAGGAGGTAATTGAATCATGGGGGCGGGTCTGTCCTGTACTGTTCTTGCGATAGGAACCCCGTAGGAGGTAATTGAATCATGGGGGCGGGTCTGTCCTGTACTGTTCTTGCGATAGGAACCCCGTAGGAGGTAATTGAATCGTGGGGGCGGGTCTTTCCTGTACTGTTCTTGTGATAATGAATGGGTCTCATGAGATCTGATGGTTTTAAAAAACAGGAGTTTCTCTACAAAAGCCCTCTCTTTGAGTGCCGCCATCCACAGATTAACTCGCTCCTCCTTGCCTTCCACCATGATTGTGAGGCCTCCCCAGCCATGTGGAACTGTAAGTCCAATAAATCTCTTTGTTTTGTAAATTGCTCAGGCTTGGGTATGTCTTTATCAGCAACATGAAAATGGACTAATACAATAACTCTCCCAGAATGTATATTGAGGTAAAATATCATATAGGAGTGAAGGTTAATTTAACATTTTCAGAAGAACATTAAGAACAAACTTCTCACAAACCGGAAGAGCAGAGTTCCCATCCCAGCACTTTGGGAAGCCGAGGTGGGTGGATCACCTCAGGGCAGGAGTTCGAGACCAGCCTGCCCAACATGGGGAAACCCTGTCTCTACTAAAAATACAAAAAATCAGCCGGGCGTGCTGGCGCATGCCTATAATCCCAGCTACCTGGGAGACTGAGGCAGGAGAACCCAGGAGGCGGAGGTTGCAGTGAGCCAAGATTGCGCCACTGCACTCCAGCCTGGGTGACAAGAGCGAAACTCCGTATCAAAAAAAAAAAGAGTAGAGTTCCCAAGAGAGTCACTCCTTTTCATAAACATTTGAAGTTTCTGCGTACCCTGTTGGATGTCTATATAGGCAGCAGATGTGCTGACCAATACCTATTTTTAATTTAGGAGAGTAAAGAGAAATGGAGAGGGAAGCCAGAGTGAGAAGAAGAGTGGAAGGAGAGTAATCTTTTCATCCCCCCCATGTGGCTTGGCGTAGATGCTTAAGTTTTCTTGTAAGACAGCTGGGAAGTTAGCTGCCAGCCAGGTGAGAGCACCTCAGGAGACTACAGGGTGCAGCTCCAGAGAAGAGAGTTAGAATGAGGAACAAGAGGTTGTTAAGAAGCCTATCTCATATGATAGGAGACAGCAGTAGAAGGCCTTGCTGGGCTCTTCCAAAAGCTCCCACATAGACCTAGAAAAAAGTCAGTGTTTGGTTGCCTGCCACATTAAAAGCATTGACAGCCAGAGGGGATTTCGATAGAGTCTAGTCAAGCAAAGGGACTCCCCTTTTCTTCTCCACCCTCCCTCCCCTCGACACTGGAAGAGCCACAGCTTGCAGATGGGAAAGGGGAGGGGAGTAAAAGTGCAGATACTGAATGAGCGCTCTCCACCCCTCAATACACACAGACCGTGATGGGGGAGAGAACCTTTTACTCAGATAGAGATTTAAGATTTTAACAGTAGCAGACTAAAATTTCATTGATAGGCAGTTGAAGGCTTTGCTGGGCTCTTCTAAAAACTCTCAGAAGAGTTCAAAGGTCCCAGAAAGTTAAAGACTCTTGCTTCAGATGTTGTTGAGGAACAGGTGTGGAGTATTCATTGCATTATGGTTGAAATCAGTTGTTCAAGAAAAATATCTCATTGAACTGAGCTTGAGGACCTAACCAAATAGGCAGGCAAATGAAATCAGAGTAGGAATAAGCACATGAGCAAATTTGAAGACATGAAGCAATTGCAGATCACAGACACACGAAACACAGCTTAGGTAGTTTTCCAGGAAGAGGGCTGATGTGACAGGTAAGGACATACTTGAGGTAGAGACAGGGATGGAGAACCAATTTTAAAATTTTATACTTAAAACTGCTGAATGATTAACACGATGAAAACCTGGCAATGAGCTATGTCTGGTCAGATGTGTCTTCCTATTTCTACTCTCAAGACCTACAAATGCTGATTTCTTCATGACATTTCTTTATTTTAATAATGGAGAAACTTCTGGAGACAGCTTGTCACAGAATTAAGTTGTCCAACTTACTCTACCCATTGTGAATTTCCTGGTTCCCAACCACCTGCCAGGTTCTGACCATTTACTTCCTTTCCTCTTTTGGAGACTGTGTGCCCCAGGTCCACATTATTTGCCCTGAACTCCAATAACTGCCCTCTTATTCTTCTCCTTGCTTGCCCAATTTCTGGCCCAATGATTAGACTTACTTCTCACATCTATTTATACTCACTTCTGCTTGCTTGTTGCTTAGTTTCTGACCTCACTGGCTCATCTTGAACTTTATTTTTTGCCTGTTTCTGAAAAAAGAAAAAGTCCTGATGACTGATTCCCTTACCTTGTCAAAATTCTCAACTCTGCTAAATTTCTGGCTTTTCCAGTTCCAAGTTCTAGCTGATTTGTAATGCTTTGCTATCCTTAATCACAATCACAGCATTAAGAGTTAAATGTATTTTTCTATTATCAGTTTCATTTCTTATTTTATTCAACTAATTTGTTTTTTAAAAAGTACACATTTCTCAAATGCCTTGCTTGAATGTAAGCTATAGAAAGTCACTGTACTATCAAACACAAAGTTTACCAAGCACAATTGCTTTTCCCAATAGAGCCTTGTTTATAGGACTTCAAGAACACTTCTACCTAAATAATCTATCAAAAAGAATGAAGACTTAATCATTTCGATTTGGTCATAATAAGTTCTCTTTGGGCTGTTACTGATACAAATACATAACTTCTGTATTTGTGTTAACATTTTGGAGGGTGGCCCTAATCTTAACTAAAAATTGTGTTTTTAGTTCTTTGATTTTCTCACTATACTATTTTTTTTTTAGACGCAATCAGGGCTCACTGCAACCTCTGCCTCCCAGGTTCAAGTGAATCTCCTGCCTCAGCCTCTCGACTAGGTGCACACCACCTTGCCCAGTTAATGTCTGTATTTTTAGTGGAGACAGGGTTTTACCGTGTTGGCCAGGAGGGTCTCCATATCTTGACCTCATGATCCACCTGCCTCGGCCTCCCAAAGTGCTGGGATTACAGGTGTGAGCCACCATGCCCGGCCTATATTATTGTTTTAATGCTTGTTTTGCATACATGTTTACATGTACATTTTGCATCGCTTTCCAACAGTGATCTAAATTCTCATTCTCCTTAATCATTCCTTTTTGTGTCTCTAAAAATGAAGTGTTGGGCACTTAATATCCTCATATTTTTCTTAGTTCTGTGTCTTAGACATTTCTCCCAGATTTTTAGAACCTTTTCCATTACTATTATAAATAGAAAAATACTAAGATGCCTCCCTCATTTGACTCTTTTGTTTTTAATCTGCAAGAATTCAAATGGTAAAACTAGGTATATTATATAAATGTGTATATATTCCTTGTGTTTGTTTTCTTTTGCATTGGACATTTATCATTAAATTTTTAAATATTAGGTATCGATAATTATCTGTATGTATGTATGTACGTGTGTTTTTTTTCTAATTCAAACAATATAGATATATATAGTGTAAAAAGTGAACGATCCCTGTAATCATATCCCAACATAACCGTGGTAAAAAGTTGTTATTTTTTCAGAGTGGTTCTTGCTGTGGGGACATAAAAGGAAGTAGAGGATATAGCATATAGTGTCTGGACTTAGGGAACATATACATCTAGTAGTGCTGACAAGTCATGAAACAGCAAGAGAAAGAAGTCCAAAGAAAAACATAAATATGTGACAGTGTAATAATACATGCTGTATCAATTCATGCTGAAGGAATTCAAGTTAATTGGAAAGAATATTATGAGAAAGATGAATCTGAAACTTATCTTTGAGAAGGAGGCAACATGAATGTTAGAAAGATTCTGAAATTTGATGTAAGGATTCCAACTCCAGTTCTGAAATTTATCAGCTGTGTGATCTTGGGCAAGTTCCTTAACTGCTCTGATTTTTTAGTTCCTGTCTGTATAAAATGAGGATAATCTTCTAAGGTTCTTGTGAGGATGAAATTAATGTAGTTTTTCACGATAGATACTCAGTAAATAGGTGTTTAAATTCATTATTTACCCACATAATCTGCCTCATTTGATATTGTCTTAATATTCTCTAGTATATATAAAAATAATATACTGAAAAATGTAGAAAACATACTTATAATTTATACAGCCTCAAAGGGAATTTTTAAATTTTATCCATATTCATAATTTAAAGGAGATTTTAAAAATTTAAAGAATTTTGAAATAGTAAAGAAATTGAGATTTAGACTCTATCGATGTGACATATATTAGTCAAACTAATAAGTCAGATAACTTTTTTTCTTATAGGATCCTTCAGTGTCTAGAAGATTGCCACAATTTGTTATGTTAGGGTCAAATCAATGACTATACAGGCACAGCAAGAAAACTAACAAGTGTTTCTAAGTAATGATTATGGTCTTCCCTGAAAACAAAGACAAGCAATTCTTTAAGAAAGCTTAAAACGACCATTGAACTCTGAACCAGAGCCCAAATAATGAATATCAAGCTACCTCTTCAACAAGAAATGTTATCCCAGCAGTGCAGCTGTGAGCTAATTAAACAGCCCAGATCGTTGTGCTAAACTTTAGTACTGCATTTACAGAATTAATTCAGAGGACATGTTATTAAAGTCTGGGGTTTATCAGAAGAAGGCAGCCTCTTTTTTTTTTTTTTAGCAGCATTTAAAAAATTAACATACTGGATAAGCTGCTTATTATAGATGGAGCCTATGACATCCTTCATATAGATGCAAAAACTAAGCAATGAATTTCTAAGCAAAATAATGAAGCTATTGCATTCTGAGACCAAAATGTAAAAATAGTACTTTAGATATCCTGAGAGCACTTTAAAAAAATTATATTCTATATGGTTATTTCTAAAGTCCTGAAAGACATACTTATGATGACTAATATGCTAGAATCTAGCATGTGTGTGTGTGTGTGTGTGTGTGTGTGTGTGTGTGTGTGAGAGAGAGAGAGAGAGAGAGAGAAATATGTATCAATTCTATATTTAATTAACTTGGAAATCAGTAATAATTGGCATGTGTAAGACAAGAATATTTTAAATTATTGTGAAGTATAATACTTTCCCTCTTAACTAGTCTTAATAAAACTTGGGCTTTAAAATTTATATCTAGAAATCTAAATCATAAACAAAATTCCTACTTTATTGTAAATGCTGACGGCTGTTATTATTTAAGTTATTATGCATGGGCAATACTGGTAGGAATAAGAGGAATATGGAGACATTTATGACTGGAAACTTGGTGGAGGGCATGAAATATGTTACATTATTTTAAGTTTGTTGATGTAGTGGACACAAGAAAATAAAACAAATCAGTGAATTCTTTACAATCCTAGTCACTCATCTTCAATACAGGGAGAGCACCACTTATCTTACATTATTTTCAGTACTGCAACAAAATAAGATAGCGGTTTCTGAATAGTTCAATAATTCTAATACTTATAAAGTAACGGATAAAAATAAGAGAGTCCTGAAATAAAGCAGCATACCTACAACCATCTGATCTTTGACAAAGTAGACAAAAACAAGCAACAGGGAAAAAATTCCCTATTCAACAAATGATGCTGGGAACACAAAAAGAAAACTTAAGACCAATGTCCTTGATGAACATCAATGCAAAAATCCTCACCAAAATACTGGCAAACTAAATCCAGCAGCACATCAAAAAGTATATCCACCACAATCAAGTAGGCCTTATTTCTTGGATGCAAGTTTCGTTCAACATATGCAAATCAATAAACGTGATTCATCACATAAACATAACTAAAGACAAAAGCCACATGATCACCTCAATAGATGCCGAAAAGCTTTCGATAAAATTTAGCACCCGTTTATGTTAAAAACTCTCAATAAAGTAGGTATTGAAGGAACATAGCTGAAAATAAAAACCATCTATGACAAACCCACATCTAACATCATGCTGGATGGGCAAAAGCTGGAAGTGTTCCCTTAAAAACTGGCACAAGACAAGGATGCCCTCTCTCACCACTCCTATTCAACATAGTACTGAAAGTCCTGGCCAGAGCAGTCAGTCAAGAGAAAGAAATAAATGGCATCCAAATAGGAAAAGAAGTCAAACTATCTTTATTTCCAGGTGACATAATTCTGTATCTAGAAAACTCCATAGTCTCAACTCAAAAGCTACTTAAGCTGATAAACAACTTCGGTGAAATCTCAGGATATAAAATCAATGTGCAAAAGTCACTAGAGTTCCTACACACTAATAATGGTCAAGCTGAAGGCCAAATCAGGAACACAATCTCATTCACAATTGTCACAAAAAGAAAAAAATACCTAGGAATACAGCTTACAGGGAGGTGAAAGATCTCTGCAAGGAGAACTAGAAAACATTGCCAAAGATATCAGAGATGACACAGACAAATGGAAAAATATTCCATACTCATGGATAGGAAGAATGCATATCATTAAAATGGCCATACTGCCCAAAGCAATTTATAGATTCAGTGCTATTACTATCAACTACGAATGATAGTCTTCACAGAACTAGAAAAAAACTATTTTAAAATTCACGTGGAATCAAAATAGAGCCCAAAAAGCCAAGGCAATTATAAGCAAAAAGAAGAAAACTGGAGGTGTTATGCTACCCAACTTCAAACTATACCACAGAGCTTCAGGAACCAAAACAGCATGGTACAGGTAAAAAAACAGGCCCACAGACAAATGAAACAGAATAGAGACCCCAGACAGAAGCCTGCACACTTACCACCATCTAATCTTTGACAACACTGATAAAAACAGGCAACGGGGAAAAGACTTAGGACTCCTTATTCAATAAAGGGTACTGGGAGAACTGACTAGCTATATGCAGAAAATTGAAACTGGACCCCTTCCTTACATCATATACAAAGACCAACTCAAGATGGATTAAAGACTTAAATGTAAAACCCAAACTACAAAATCCCTGGAGGACAACCTGGGCAATACCATTCTGGACGTAAGAAATGGCAAAGATTTCATGATGAAGACTTCTAAAGCAGTTGTGAAAATTGATAAACGGGATCCAATTGAACTAAAGAGCTTCTGCACAGCAAAAGAAACTATCAACAAAGTAGTCAACTTATAGCATGGGAGAAAATATTTGCAAACTACTCATCTGACAAAGGTCTAATATCTAGCATCTATAAAGAACTTAAGTTTACAAGAAAAAAACAAACATCTCCATAAAAAAGTGGGCAAAGGACTAAAACAGACACTTTCCAAAAGACATACATATTTTAAAAAGTTCAACATCATGGATCATTAGAGAAATGCAAATCAATCTACGGCCATACCACCCTGAACCCAACCAATCTTGTCTGATCTCGGAAGCTAAGCAGGGTCAGGCCTGGTTGGTACTTGGATGGGAGAAATGTCAATCAAAACCACAATGAGATACCATCTCATACCAGTCAGAATGGCTACATCAAAAAGTCAAAATATAACATGCTAGCTGGATTATGGAGAAAAAGGAACCCTTATACACTATTGGTGAGAGTGTAAGTTGGTTCAATTATTGTGGAAAACAATGTGATGATTCCTCAAAGACCTAAAAGCAGAACTACCATTCAACCTAGCAATCCCATTACTGGATATATACCCAAAGGAATGCAAATTATTCTACCATAAGGACACATTCTCATGTATGTTCATTGCAGCATGATTCACAATAGCAAAGACATGGAATCAACTTAAATGCCATCAATAGTTGACTGGATAAAGACAATGTGGTATACATAGACTATGGAATACTATCAAACCACAAAAAAAGAATGAGATCATA
Source organism: Macaca fascicularis (assembly GCF_037993035.2). NCBI lineage: Eukaryota > Metazoa > Chordata > Mammalia > Primates > Cercopithecidae > Macaca > Macaca fascicularis. The sequence goes on from NC_088385.1 coordinate 96,697,935, forward strand.
TCATTTGAGAGAACATGGATGGAGCTGGAGGCCATTACTCTTAGCAAACTAATGCAGAAACAGAAAACCAAATATTGCATGTTCTTACTTATAAATAGGAGCTCAATGATGAGAACACATGGGCACATAGAGGTAAACAGACACTGGGGCCTACTGGAGGTTGGAGGGTGGGAGAAGGGAAAGGATCAGAAAAAACTAATGGGTACTAGGCTTAATACTTGGGTGACAAAATAATCTATACAACAAACCCCTGTGACATGAGTTTACCTATGTAACAAACATGCACTTGTACCCCTGAACTTAAAATAAAAGTTAAAAAATAAAAACAACAAACCAACAAAACAAATATTATACTAAAAACATTTTTAAATGGTGCTGGGATAACTGGCTAGCCACATGGCAGAAGATTGAAACTGGATCCCTTCCTTACACCATCTACAAAAGTCAACTCAAGATGGATTAAAGACTTAAATGTAAAAACCTAAAACTGTAAAATCTCTAAAAGATAACCTGTGAAATACCTTTCTGGACATAGGCCCTGGCAAAGATTTCATGATAAAGGTGCCGAAAGCAATTGCAACAAAAACAAAAACAAAAATTGACAAATGGGACCTAATTAAACTAAAGAGCTTCTGCACAGCAAAAGAAACTATCAATAGAGTAAACAGATAACCTATAGAATGGGAGAGAATATTTGCAAACTATGAATCTAACAATGGTCTAATGTCCAGCATCTATAAGGAACTTAAACAAATTAACAAGCAAAAAATGAAAAACCAAATTAAAAAGTTGGCAAAGTACTTCAGCAGACATTTTTCGTAAGACGTACATGCGACCAACAAACATATGAAAAAAAGCTCATCATTAATCAATAGAGAAATGCAAATAAAAACCATAATGAGATACCTCTCTCATCAGTTAGAATGGTATTGCTAAAAAGTAAATAAATAAATACATACATACATACATAAATAACAGATGCTAGCAAAGTTGAGGAGAAAGCGGGACATTTGTACACTGTTGGTGGGAGTGCAAATTAGTTCAGCCATTGTGGAAAGCAGTTCGGTGATTTCTCAAAGAACATAAATCAGAACTACCATGCAACCCAACAGTCCCATTATTGGGTATATACCCACAGGAATGTAAATCATTCTGCTATAAAGGCAGGTGCACTCACGTTCATAACAGCACTGTCCGCAATAGCAAAGACATAGCATCAACCTAAATGCCCATCAACGGTAGACTGGATAAAGAAAATGTGGTATGTATGCACAATAGACTATTACACAACCGTAAGAAAGACTGAGATCATGTCCTTTGTAGCAATGTGGACGGAGCTGGAAGCAATTATCCTAAGCAAACTGATACAGGAAGAGAAAAGCAAATATCGTATGTTCTCACTTATAAATGGGAGCTGAACACTGAGTACACATGGACACAAAGAAAGGAATAACAGACACCAGCACCTACTTGAGGGTGGAGAGCGGGAGGAGGGAGAGGATCAGGAAAAATAATGAATGGGTACTATGCTTATTACCTGGGTGATTAAATAGTCTGTACACCAAACCCCCATGCCACACAATTTACCTATGCAACAAACCTGCACATGTACCCCTGAAACTAAAATAAAAGTTAAAAAAGGTAACAAGTAAAAATATTTCTGAAAAGTCAATAGAAGCCTAGACACACAAACCTCATATACAACACATATACAACACATGCTCCTACTGATAAATTTCATAGGTAAAAGAAATTAAGTAAGCAGTGGGGTAATGTGAGAGAAATTTTCAACATATCTTTTTAAAAGTAATTTTTAGTTTTCATTTTGATTCATTAAAATTTTAAACTTACAGATAAGTATAGAAAATAATATCCCATCCACCATACCTACTTTTGAACTAGAGTGGCAAAGAAAATCTGATGGCAACCTTTTTAGCAGGGTTAACTCAGCTGACTTTAAACCAAAAAAAAAAAAAAAAAAGCAAGTAGAGTATACATATCTGCTCTTACTGTTTCACATGGTTTTGTCTGAAGATCAGTTTCTAGTTGGGCCATCAAGTCTATCTTTGAAATAGGAGTGCATACTTTGGTCAAGGAGGTGATTTCCTCTCTTAGAGCCTCCAAACTCCTTTCTAAATAATTATAAGTAGCAAGGAAAGACTTTCTTAAGGACTGGTCTTTTAAAGCTAATTAAAAGACAACAAAGAGAAAGTTAATTAGCTTAGTAGATTTTTGTAGCAGTCTTAACATTTTGAGCCAAGACACAGAATTTTACAAATATTCACCCTAGCTCACCCAGACCAGACACTCCCTTGATAAGATGCAATGGTACACTCCTGCCTTTGTCCCCAAACCACTGCTGCAGCTGGTTTATGAGTGGTTGTCTTACTCAAGACACTGAGTACACACAGATACGAAGATGAGTACTCGTCTTTGTGATGAAGACATAAACGAGGGAAGTGGGGTGGTGGTGAAGATAAAGGGAAATATTAAGGAGTTTGTTGAAGGGGTGGCCTGCCCCTCCACACCTGTGGGCGTTTCTCGTTAGATGGAAGGAGAGACTTGAAAAAAGAAATGAGACACAGAGACAAAGTATAGAGAAAGAAAAAGTGGGCCCAGAGGACCGGCGCTCAGCATACAGAGGACCCACACCGGCACCGGTATCTGAGTTCCCTCAGTATTTATTGATCATTATCTTTACCATCTTAGAAAAAGGGAAGTGGCAGGATAATAGGGTCATCGTAGGGAGAAGGTCAGCAGTAAGACATGAATAAAGATCTCTGTGACATAAGTTTAAGGAAAATGCTGTGCCTTGATATGCATATGTAAACATCTCCATAAACCTTTTTAGTGCATAAAGAGCAGCATTGCGCTAGCAAGTCCCACCTTTCGCCCTAAGGCGGTTTTCTCCTTTCTCAGTAAACAGAACATACAATCGGGTTTTACACCGAGATGTTCCATTGCCCAGGGATGGGCAGGAGACAGATGCTTTTCTCTATCTCAACTGCCAAGAGGCCTTCTTTCCTCTTACACTAGTCCTCCTCAGCACAGACCCTTCACGGGTGTCAGGCTGAGGGACGATCAGGTCTTTCCCTTCCCACGAGGCCATATTTCAGACTACCACATGAGGAGAAACCTTGGACAATACCTAGCTTTCCTAGGCAGAGGTCTCTGCAACCTTTGGCAGTGTACGTGTCCCTGGGTACTTGAGATTAAGAGAATGGTGATGACTTTTAACAAGCATGCTGCCTTCAGGCACTTGTTTAACAAAGCACACCCTGCACAGCCCCAAATCCGTTAAACCTTGAGTCACCCCAGCACATGTCTCTTGCAAGGACAAGGTTGGGGGTAGGGTCACAGATTAACAGCATCTCAAATACAGAACAAAATGGAGTCTCTTATGTCTACTTCTTTCTATATAGACACAGTAACAGTCTTATATCTCTTTCTTTTCCCCACAGTTTGTCTCTATAGGATTCGGATATCAATTGCCACATTTAGGGTATTTCCTGAAAGAAGGTTTTGAGGCAAAGATTAGACAACTTGATAAAAACATGATGTTAGCAAATTTTTTTTTTTCATTAAGAAGGTAGCTTTGGGAGTAAGTGATGATAGTGGAAATGAAGTATTCAGAAGTCTACTGTTACTTTTAGGAAATGAATTGGATAAAACTTAGATAGTATGTTAGGAATTTTTGGAAGTGAAGGATTAAAAAGATGAGATTAGATTTAAAAAATGTATTCAAAAGGTATTTGTGGTCACCAAGGAAAAGATGATCAGGATGATGAATTACTAGAGATGTGGAGCATAAGAAGATAAATTTAGACATAATAGCTGTCTTCAAATATTAGGGCTATTATTTGGAAATGGTAGTAGAAATATGCATAGATAATTGTTTGCTTAATAGAAGCAACCTCTCATGTTTATTCAACATTGAATATCTAGTGATATTTCAGATACCGTAATAATACTGTGGATACTGGAGATTTAAGGTTCACAGTCTAGCAGGAGAAACAAAGGAGAGAACAGTCTAATTCAGTGTGACAAGTGTCAGGTATGCATGTGTGCTGTGGGAGCATTGCAGGAGAAATGATACCCAAGTTGAATTTTAAAAAATTAGCTTGGCCATGGGAGGCAAGAAGACAGGGCTTTTCATGAAGAAGGAACAACATGTACAAAAAGACAGCTGTGAGGAAATACTGGTCCTTCGCAATTTACAAGTTCACAATACTGGAGCATAATGTAACTGAAATTTAGATATGGGAATGAGATTGGAGGGATTGGCTAGGAACAGTGTCTTGAATATGATGGCAAGAAGTCTGAACTTTATCCTCAAGGCAGTGTGAAGCCATCATGGAGTCTTAAGCAGCAGGTGCCTGGATCAGGTTTGTTTTAAAAAATTACTCTGACAGCATTATGAATTAATGGTAGCAGGGGGCAGGAGTGACCCTCCAGCAAGGCTAGGCTATCTCAGTAATGCGAGTGGAACTGATGAAAACATAAATTAGGCAAGCGGTGGGGTGAAGGTGAGGAGAAATAAGAAGTTCATCTTGATAGGGTTCCGATATCAATTGAATCATCTAGACATGAGTAACCATCTAGACAGATTAAATGTCTTAAGAAGTTACAGTTTAAAATGTGCATATACTTTTTTCATAAAAATTATAAGTACAATATATAGAGAAGGATAACAAATATTTGAGTATGTTATATATAACATTGGTAACAAGCAAGAAAATAATTGAGGCCAAAAATGACCAACTTAATAAGTAAGACAGAAAAATAGAATTTCCCTTTAGGTGAAATTCTTGGAATATATATATACACACACACATACACACAAACACAACATATATATAACATATATATAAAACAAGGATATATATATGTAGTGCATTTAAAAGTTATATAGATACAAAAATGTTTATCGTATATGCCTATGATTTCTATAATCACTCTGTCCGAACCAAACCCTAAAGATTTAAGTAAAAATAGATCTTGCATATAAATCTCTCTCTATTAAGGCATTTAGTCCATCTGAGGCTAAAATTGTCACATTCAATCAATACCCATTAATGGTGATTGGAAAGAAACTGATCTGGAAAGGAGCCAAATGGCAAAATCACTTTCCAAAAAGAAACAAAGTGTTTATAATAAATACACAAAACACAACTCAGTAAGCATAAAAAATATTCGAGGCCAAAAATGACCAATTCAGTGAGTAATATCTTACTCACTGATAGAAAATATCGAACTCTCATTTCCTTTGGGCCAAATTCTTAAAGCTATTTTTGGTGCCTTTCCATTTGCCCCTTGCTGACCTTTCTGTGTCATCTTTTGAATGCTAAACACTCTCTCACTGCCCAGGCTCCCTCTTCCTGGTTTACCATAGCCTCATTTTCCAACAGACCTAGAGTCTTCCTTTCCGTGCTGCAAGCCTAAAGTGATGGGTGATAATGTGAATTTCAGATGCCTCAATCAGTGGCACACATATTTTTTAGTTAGAACGCAGGCACCCCTTTGGGTGTGTCTCAAATCATAGAACATACAGGGAACTACCTACCTTTGTATGTGTAACACTTTCCTTCTAAAAAGACCAAATGGGACATTATATCTGAATTGCCATTCAATTCTTTTTCTTTACACAAACATTTATCTCTCTACTTGGTCCATAAAAATAAAAAATAAAAAGTAAGAGGATGTGTAGCAATCGGCCCCTTCACATTCTTGCCAGGATGATGATTCAGGGCCCTGATGGGCACATGACTTTCAGGCTTTCCCCTGTGTCACTTTTCCACTGCATCTCATTTAGTGTGTGTGCTAATCCCCGAAAATCCTAAGGGCAATAATTTGTGAAATGTTCTATGACTGTAAAGATGCATAGAGTTTTAATACCCTCAGTGGACAAAAGTTCATTTTCTTTTTTATTTGTTTGTTTTTTTGTTTCCTTGTTTAGATGCCAAACTTGCTGATAGTAACTTAATGAGCAAAGAGTAAACTGTTATCCCTTTAATTGTTCTCCACTGGTTCATTCATAGGAGGCTTTTAGAAATGCACTTATTATATAATTAACAGAGATTTGTGACTCCTTTGTAAGTCATTGGCCATAAAAGGCTTTGTTTAATAATCACAGTCATGTCTTCTGTTACTCTGTGTCAACAGCATAGTGTCACATTCAGAGACTGCTTTCTTACAGTCTCAGCAGTCTCTTTGGTCTTCCAGGCCTCTCCTCAAGTTCTCTCAAGATCTGTTCTCTTCAAGATCCAGGTGCTTCTGCTGTTCTACGTAATTGTTTAAAAAAAAAAAAAAGCATCATAATTTTTAAGAAGATTGGGATCACCAGGACTTGTGTCCTTACCCATTTCTCTCTTACTTCTGTAATACTCATATTCTATGACTTTAGAGAAGTCCTCCTACTCTGAGATTAAAAACTGTAATTTGTAACTTAGGCCATTATCAAATGTATGCTAGAGGACAACTTTGGTTTTTAAATGTGGTACTTATAAATACAGCATTATTAGAAGTCAAGAATGTTTCCAACTTCTGTGTTTGTCATGTATTTGTCTAGGTCTCTATATTAAACTGCTTTGCCCTTGACCTCCAGCTACGTTTTCTCCTCTTCCTTCTAATTGCTCCAAGCTTTCTTCTTAGGTCATTGCAAGCTGTCCTACTTCTTCCCTCGTACACTTATGTTCTGTATACTTGGACTGCCTGCCTGTTCTCAAGTTTATTTCTCATCGTTATTTGGAAAGTACAGAACTTGAGAATGGTAAACAAAATTGACATTCTTTGTTATTTGGTAGGCAAGTAACTAATTTAAGACTTAAAATAGAGTGAAATTATTATAACAGTTGTAAGTGGTTGAGTGCCAATTTTGTGCTTTTAGCTACAGAAAAGAAAATCATTTTCTTACAAAACTGTGACTATACACTATTGGTAATAAAATATTCATGCTAATCATGTTCATAAGATTGTGACAGAAATGCTGATATTCTAATATCACCATTTCTTTCCCTATGGTGCTTAGTAAACCATGGAACTAGATACTAGTCTAGAGCACTTTTTTCTTTCTCGTATTATATTATAGGTCATTCTAATACTAATTGTAACTAAAAAGTAAGCATTTTCTAAAACTATTTCTATTACCAATGAAAAATTGTGTTGAGTGCTAATACTAATTATTTGTCAATGGTAACCTTTTGTTGAAAGAATTAATTCTTTTGTTCATACTAGGCAGGACAGAAACTGAACTGGCAAGAGAGATAGATAAATCTAAATTTCTGTAGCACTTTTTTCTCTCGATATAAATATTTAATTATGTAATGAGAAATTCTTATGAAAAATTGTGACATACAATGGGATTGATTCTCTGTAAGTAGGACACTAGTTTTGTATCTGAGAAAGAAATTAAAACTTTTAAAGTATTTTTAAGTGATGGATCTATTCTAGGCACTTTAAAATATTCCTTTAATTGTCACTGTACCCTACAAACTAGATATTATCATCCCTGGTTCACAGATGAGTAATTAAGGTGAAATAACTTACCCACAGCTGCACAGTTAATACTAGGAAGAGCCAGAGGTATGACACAGGGCTGATCCTAAAGCTCATGTCCTTTCCATCTTCTTAAAATAGGTCCCTCTGCTCATTCTTCAGGAGAAAATCAGCCTTGCGATATAATACCTACCACGAGAGCCTTGTGATTTGGTGGATAAGGATGTGGGATCTGGGGTTAAACTGAATTTGGAGCTCAATCCTATCACTCACTAATGCAAATTGTGTAATCTTGAACATTACTTGATGTCTTTGCATTTCAATTTCATCATCTGTAAAAAAGGGGTGATAAAAATAATATCCACTCAATAGTGTGGTTTGTCAGGACTAAATGAGGGAATACCCATAAAGCTCTCAATAAAGCGGTCAATACACAGTGTTCAATGGACATTTTCCAGGAGTTTGTTCTCCCTATAAAAGTTGGTCTTTTTGTGGGTAGAGAAAAGATGTATATGTTGTAAATTCCTTTCTTCTTAGCCACTTATGTCTGGCTGATTTGGAAATCAGTGCTTGTTTTAGATCCCTGCCAGATTTTACATGTTCATTTTTTTTCCTTTCATGGATCGTAGAAGATTAAAAATGCCCATAAATTCTTTGCTAATCCACCTTTTGAGAAGATTTTCCTTCTCTTGAATATATGCTAGACTTGGTGACTTTCCTGATAAATAGAATATTGCAGAGTGGGGCTTTTGAGGCTAAATAACAGGAAGTCTTACATCTTTGGTCCACATCTCTTTGAATGCTTCTCTGGGAGTCCTGAACCATCAAGTGAGAAGTCTGACTGCCTTGAAATCTCCATGTTGGAGATGTCATGTGTAGGCACTCTGGTCATCAGACCCAGCTAAGTCCAGTTTTCCCATCATCCCTGCCAAGGTGTCAGACATCTAAGGAAAGCTGTCTTGGACTCTCCAGACCAATCTGGATATTACTGAAGATGCTTAGTTGACAGAAGAATCTCCCAGCTGAGCCCTGCTTTAATTCCTGACCCCCAAAATTATGAGATATAATGAAATGGTTGTTGTTTTAAGCCACTACATTTTGGAGTAATTTGTTATACAGCACTGGATAACTGAAACATGCATTTATTTATTTTAAAAGAAACTTTTGTGCCCAAAACTGTTCTAGGTAGTGGGGAATGATGCATCTATGAACAACTTTAGCATGATCACTGGTCTCATGAAGGTTACTGTCTTAGCCAGGGTTCTCCAGAGAAACAGAACCAACAAGATAAGTATATAGAGATATGTGTTTATAAAAGGAGATTTATTATAGGAATTGGCTCACACAGTTACAGAGGTTGAGAAGTCCAACAATCTGCTGTTTGAAAGCTGAGGAACAAAGAAAGCCAGTGGTGGAATTTAGTCAGAGGCCAAAGACCTGAGAATTGGGGTATGTGTGAGGGAATGAGCAGATAGTGTAAATCCCAGTCTGAGTCAGAAATCTCAAGAACCAGGAACACCAATGTCCAAGTGTAAGAGAAAATGGATGCCTTAGCTTAAGCAGAGGAAGAAAATTCTCCCTTCCTTTGCCTTTTTATTCTATTCAGACCCTCAATAGATTGTATAATGCCCATTCACATTGGGGAGGGTCATCTGCTGTACTAAGATCACCAGTTCAAATGCAAATATTGCTAATACCTATTATTTGAATTAAAATTCCTTTAAGATTCAGTTAATATGTCTGATAAGAAAATATTTCTGGCTACTTGTATTCCTTTCCTTTGAGCCAAAATGATCCTATAGAATATGATCATTCATTCCCCTTATTCATCAGACTTAGCCCTAATTTTTTCTGTTCCCCCAATCAAATTCATCCTGAAACAATGAGGATTTCCAATATTGAGGATATTCAAAAAGATATATTGTCACTTTAATGAAAAGACCAAAAAAAAATGTTAAAAATATTTTTAACAGTAGTAGTGGCAAAGCCAGCATGGGTGCAGAGCCTCCCGAGGTGAGTCGTTTGAAAGAAACATCATTCATTTGGATGTTCAAGTAATGTGATATTTTTTAAAGAAACAATTACACTATGTTATCAACATGCCATGTTTTGTGGGTGTTCATGCATGTGAGCTTGATTTCATTTGTGTTCATCTTTTCAACTATTTTCCATGCTTCAGTGATTTCTTCAAATGTGTCTTCTACTTCAAATTTCTGATTGATCTCTTATCATTGATACCTCTGAATTTCCCCAAGCCATGAAATTCTGTTTATTCTATCTAGGCTTAGCTAATTTTCTCCTCTTCCCAAACATTTACTTCTCCTTTAATTTCTACTGAATGAATGGTATGGTGACCAGCTTGGCTGCCTAATGTAAAACTGTGGATGTCATCTTGGATACCTTCTGCTTTCTCAACACTCACAATGAATTTCTCATCAAATCTGGTTGATTCTACTTTAAAAATATATCTTGAATTTCCAGTAACCCTCCTCAATTACAATTGCCTTGATTCATAATTTTATGTCTCTTGCTAGACTACTGTCCCTTCTGCCTAGAATGCTGTTACTCACTTTGACTCCATGGTGAACATGTTTTTCAAAACTCAGTTTAACTCATCCCTTCTGTATTCCATAGCATCACGTTCATGCCCCTGAAGCAACCTTAAGCACATTGTAGTATTATTAATTTATATTGAGGTCTATCTTCAACTTTTTTTTATAGTTTAGTATAGACATGGCATTTTATTTATTCATTCAACAAGTATATATTAAACATGGGGCAGGCAGTCTGCTTGATCCTGCTGTACAAAACAGATAAGATCTCAGACCTTGTTGGTCATACAACACAGTGAAGGAGATAGATAATAAAATAAATAATTACAGTAAAGGGTAATGAAGATAATCATAGGTGGATGACAGGAGGCCATGACAGTATGTATTATAATTATATGGGATAAGAAAAATTTTTACCTGAGGCAGTAACATTTAATCTGAGACCTGAAAGATATGTTAGAGTCAGCCAGATTTAAGGATGAGAAGATAGGACTAGGAGGGAGCATAATTTCTTTCAGAGGAGATAACATATGCAAAGACCCAGAGGTCACAGAGTACTGATCAAAACCATTGAAGGTTTGCTTGATATTCTGTCTTATAGGAAAAAAAATTTTTTTAATGAAATCAAAGCCATTGAAGGGATTGGAAAAATACTGTAAAGCTATCAATAAATATTTATTGAATGAATAAAGTGTGGGGACATGAGTCCATCTATAATACTGAGTTTACTAAAGAACATTAAACTTTTTTGAGTTAAATTGTACAAAAAACTTTTAAATTTGTTTGTGAACTTCCCTATACTCTTAAACAGAAATCACCTAATTATACTTTTATTTGAAAATTTAAGCAAACCAGTAATAATTCCAGTTTGCATTGATGCAACAGCCATTTTTAGTTGTCTATTTCATATCCACTCTAATCTCTGCTCTCCCTTATTAAGAAAACCTCCTTTTCTTGGGGTTGCAAAATGCTCTATCTCAGGCAATTGACTGTGATTGCTCTAGAGTTGTAATATCTAATATACTAACCACTAGCCACATGTGGTTGCAGAGCATGTGAAATAAGGCTAGTCTGTGGCTGACTTCACCACCTGCTGATTGAAGAGCACCAAAGTCTTGAGCAAACATATTCGGTAGCCAGGTACTGGTTGTAGTAAGCCTTGGGCAAGACCCAGTGCTGTGTTGGCAGCTCTGACCCAGTGCAGTCCCAATGGTGGTGGCCATAGAAGTGCTGTGTCATCTCTCCCCCAGCCCCAGGCAGCTCAGTAGAGAGAGAGAAACTCTGGGAGAAAGTAAGGGAAGAAAACAAGAGTTTCTGTCTGGCAATCCAGATAATTCTTCCTGATCTTATCCAAGACCACCAAGGCAGTACCTCTGTAAGTCTGCAAGAACTACAGTGTTACTGGGCTTGGGGTGCCCCCTAATGCAGATAACAGCTGCAGTAACCAAAAACTTAGATAACAACAATTAAGTCCCTTTGAATACCTGGAAAGCCTTCCTTCCCAAGAAGGACAGGTACAAACAAGCCTAGACTGTGAAGATTACAATAAATATCTAACTCTTTAATGCCTGAACACTGACAAACATCCACAAGCATCAAGGCCATCCAGGCAAACATGACCGTACCAAACAAATGAAATATGTCACCAGGGGCCAGTCCTAGAGAGACAGATATGTAACCTTTCAGACAGAGAATTCAAAATAGCTGTTTTAAAGAAACTCAAAGAAATTCAAGATAACCCAGAGAAGGAATTTAGGATAAAAAGAATCAAGTAGAAATTCTGGAGTTGAAAAATGCAAACGACATACTGAAGAATGCATCAGAGTCTTTTGTATCAGGAATGATCAAGCAGAAGAAAGAACTAGTGAGCTTGGAGACAGGCTATTGGAAAATACACAGTCAGAGGAGACAAAAGAAAAATGAACAAGAAGGATGAATCACATATACGATATCTAGAAAATAGCCTCAAAAGGGCAAATCTAAGAGTTATTGGTTTTAAACAGGAGGTAGAGAGAGAGAAAGATTATTCAAAGGGATGGGTCAGGTATGGCGGCTCATCCCCCCTGTAAGCCTAGCACTTTGGGAGGCCAAGGTGGGTGGATCTCTTTAGGTCAGGAGTTCAAGACCAGCCTGGCCAACATAGTCAAACGCTGTCTCTACTAAAAATAAAAAATCAGCAGGGCATAGTGCCATGCACCTGTAATCCCAGCTACTCGGGAGGCTGAGGCAGGAGAATCCTTTGAAACTTGGAGGCGGAGGTTGCAGTGAGCCGAGATTGCACCACTGCACTCCAGCCTGGGTAACAGTTGAGCGAGACTCCATAAAAATAAATAAATAAATAAATAAATAAATAATTTAAAAATAAATAAATAAATAAAATAAATATATAAATAAAATGAAACATAAAGCATAAAACAAAGGGATAATAACTGAGGACTTCCCAAACCTAGAGAAATCAATATTCAAGTACAAGCAGTTTATAGAACACCAAGCAGATTTAACCCAAAGAAGACTACCTCAAGGCATTTAATAAACAAAGTTCCAAAGGTCAAAGTAAAGTCAGGATCCTAAAAGCAGCAAGAGAAAAGAAACAAATAACATAATGGAGCTCTAATAGGTCTGGCAGCAGACTTTTCAGTGGAAACTTTACAGGACAAAAGAGAATGACATGGTATATTTAAAGTGTTGAAGAAAAAACCTTTTACCTCACAATGTTATGCTGGTGAAAGTATCCTTCAAACATGAAGGAGAAATTATTTCCCAGACAAACAAAAACTGAGGGATTTGATCAACAACAGACCTGTCCTACAAGAGATGCCAAAAGGAATACTTCAATCAGAAAGAAGAAGGTGTTAATGAGCAATCAAAATCATTTGAAGGTACAAAACTCACTGGTAACAGTAAGTTCACAGAAAAACAGAGAATATTATAGCACTGTAATTGTAGTGTGTGAACTACTCATATTCTAGGTTGAAAGACAGAAAGATACCAATTAAGAATAATAACTTCAACAACTTTTCAAGACATAAACAGTACAGTAAGATATGAATAGAAACAACAAAGTAAAAAAAAAGAAGGGAGACCAAATTACAGTTTTTTATTAGTTTTCTTTTTACTTGTTTGTTTGTATGTTTATTCAATCAGTGTTAAGTTTGTCGTCAGTTTTAAATAATGGGTTATGTAATTTGCAAGCCTTGTAGTAACCTCAAATCTAAAAACATACAATTGATACACAAAAATTAAAAAGCAAGAAACTAAAACATATCACCAGAGAAAATCACCTTCACCATAAAGCAGTCAGAATGAAAGAGAAGACCACAAAACAAACAGATAACAAATAATAAAATGGCAGAAGTAAGTCCTTACTTATCACTACATTATTGATAATGTTGAACACAAATGGACTAAACTCTTAAACCAAAAGACATAGAGTGGCTGAACATATTTTTAAAATGACCCAGTGATCTGTTGCCTACAAGAAACACACTTCACTTACAAAGACACAGACTGAAAATAACGAGATGGAAAAAAAATTCTACACCAATGAAAACCAAAAAAGAAAAAAAGAGCAGGAGTAGCTATATGTATGTCAGACAAAATTGATTTCAAGACAAGAAATATTAAAAGAGGCAAAGAAGGTAATTATATAATGATAAAGGGGTCAATTCAGCAAGAGTATATAGCAATTATAAATATATATGTACTCAAACACTGGAGTACCAGATATATAAAGCAAATATTATTAGAGCTAATGGTAAAGAGACAGACCCTCAATACAATAATAGCTAGAGACTTTAACACTCCACTTTTGGCATTGAACAGATCATCCAGATAGAAAATCAATGAAGAAACACTGAACTTAATCTGCACTGTAGACCAAATGGACCTGATAGATATTTACAGAACATTTCATCCAAGAGCTGCAGAATATACATTCTTCTTAGCATATGGATCATTCTCAATAATAAACCATATGTTAGGCCTCAAAACAATTCTTAAAACATTAAAAAAATTGAAATAATATCAGGTATTTTCTATGACCACAATGGAATAAAACTAGAAATCAATAACAGGAGGAATTTTGGAAACTATACAAACATATGGAAATTAAACAATAGGTTCCTGAATGACCAGTGGGTTAATGAAAAGATTAAGAAGGAGATTAAAACATTTCTTGAAGCAAATTATAATGGTAGCACAACATTCCAAAACCTATGGGAAACAGCAAAAGCAGTACTAAGAGGGTAGTTTATAGCTATAAGTGCCTACATCAGAAAATAAGAAGAAAAACTTCAAATAAGCAACCTAACAATACATCTTAAAGAATTATAAAAGCCAGAGCAAACCAAACCCAAAGTTAGTAGTAGAAAATAAATACAGATCAGAGCAGCAATACATAAAATTGAAGTGAAGAAAACAATACAAAAGATCAAAGAAACAAAAACTTTTTTGAAAAGATAAACAAAATGGACAAACTTTTAGCCAGAATAAGAAAAAAGAAAGACCCAAATAAATCAGAAATTAAGAAAGAAAACATTGCTATCAGTACCACAGACATTCAAAGGATCATTAGAGGTTACTATGAACAACTATATGTCAACAAATTGGAAAACGTAGAAGTGGATAAATTCCTAGACACACACAACCTACACAGATTGAACCATGAAGAAATCCAAAAGCAATAACGTGTAACAAGATCAAAGTCATAATAAAAAGTCTACCAGCCAAAAGTCTGGAGACAATGCCTTTACTGCTGAATTTTACCAAACACTTAAAGAGGAACTAATGCCATTCCTAATAAGAGTATTCCAAAAAAAGAGGCAGAGGGAATACTTCCACATTCACTCTATGAGGACAGTATTACCCTGATACCAAAACCAGACAAAGACACATTGAAAAAAAGAAAATAATAATAAAGGCCAATATTTCTGATGGGCATTGATGCAAAAATCTTCAACAAAATACTAGGAAACTGAATTCAATAACACATTAAAACAATCATTTATCATGAGCAAGTGGGATTTATCCCAGGGATGCAAGAATGGTTCAATGTCTGCAAATCAATGAATGTGATAAATCATATTAACAGAATGAAGAACAAAAACCATATGATCATTTCAATTGATTCCAAAAAAGCATTTACTAAAAATCAACATCTCTTCATGAAAAAACTGGGTACAGAAGGAACATACTTCAATATAATAAAATCCATATTTGACAGACCTACAGCTAGTATCACAATGAATCGGAAAAAATGAAAACCTTTCCCCTAAGATCTGGAATATGACAAGAATGCCCATTTTCACCACTATTATTCAACATATACTGGAAGTTCTAGCTAGAGCAATCAGAAGAGATAAAGAAATAAGTGGCATTCAAATTGGAAAGGAATAAGTCAAATTATCCTTGTTTGCAGATGATATGATTTTGCATCTATGGAAAAACCTAAAGACTCCATTAAAAAGTATTAGATCTGATAAACAAATTCAGTCAAATGGCAGGATACAAAATCAACATACAAAAATCAGTAGCACTTCTATATGCCTACAGCAAACTGAAAAAGAAATAAAAAAGCAATCCCATTTACAATACCTACAAATAAAGTTGAATACCCAGGAATTCAACTTAACCAATGAAGTGAAAGTTCACTACAATGAAAACTATAAAATATCGATGCAAGAAATTGAAGAAGATGGAAAAAAATGGAAAGATATTCCATGTTCATGGATTGGAAGAATATTGTTAAAATGTTCATACTACCTAAAGCAATCTAGAGATTCAATGCAATCCCTATCAAAATACCAATGGCACTTTTCACAGAAATACGAAAAATAATCCTAAAATTTATATGGAATCACAAAAGACCTAGAATAGCCAAAGCTATCCTGAGCAAACAGAACAAAACTGGAGGAATCATGTTACCTGACTTCAAGTTAAACTACAGAACTATTATAACCAAAACAGCATGGTGCTGCCTTAAAAATGGACACATAAACCAATGGAACAGATTAAAGAACCCAGAAATAGATCCTTACATATATGGTGAACTCATTTTTTACAAAGATGTCAGGAACCTACATTGGGGAGAGGACAGTCTCTTCAATAAATGGTGCTGGGAAAACTAGATATCCATATACAGATGTAAAAACCAGATCTCTCTCTCTCACTATATACAAAAAATCAAATCAAAATGGATTACAGACTTAAATCTAAGGCCTCAAACTATGAAACTACTGCAAGAAAATATTTGAGAAACTTTCCAGGGCATTGGATAGGGCATAGATTTCTTGAGTAATATCCCACAAGCATAGGCAATCAAAGCACAAATGGACAAATGGGATCACATCAAGTTAAAAAGCTTCTGCATGGCAAAGGAAACAATCAACAAAGTGAAGATACAACTCACAGAATGGGAGAACATGTCTGCAAACTATCTGTCTGACAAGAGATTCATAACCAGAATATATAAGAAACTGAAACAACTTAGTGGAAAAAAATAATAATCCAATTAAAAAATGGCAAAAGATCTGAATACACATTTCTCAAAAGAAGAGAGAAATGGCAAACAGTTATATGAAAAAGTGCTCAACATCATTGATCATCAGAGAAATGCAAATCAAAACTACAATGAGATATCACGTCACCCCAGTTAAAATGGCTTTTACCCAAGGCAATAACAAATCCTGGTGAGGATAAAGAGAAAGGGGAACTTTTGTACATTGTTAGTGGGAATGCAAATTAGTACAGCCACCATGGAAAACAACATAGAAGTTCTTCTAAAAACTAAAAATAGCGCTATCATATGATCTAGCAATCCCACTGCTAGATATATCCCTCAAATAAAGGAAATAAGTATATTGAAAAGATATTTGCACTCTCATGGTTATTCCAGCACTATTCACAATAGCCAAGATTTGGAAGCAACCTAACCAACAGGTGAACAGATAATAAAAATATGGTACATATATATAATACAGTACTATTCAGCTATTAAAAATGAGATCCTGTCATTTGCAACAACACGGACAGAACTGGAGGTCATCATGTTAAGTGAAATAAGTCAGTCACAGAAAGACAAACTTTGCATGTTCTGACTTATTTGTGGGACCTAAAAATTAAAACAATTGAACTTGTGGAAATAGCAGAATGATGGTTACCAGAGGCTACGAAAAGTAGTGGGGTTTGGGTGGGGGCAAAGAAGTATGGTTAATAGGTACAAAAAGTAGTTGGAAAGAATGAATAAGGTCTAGTATCACGATAGGGTGACTATAGTCAATAACAATTTAATTGTACAATTTAAAATAAAGAGCATAAGTAGATTGTTTGTAACACAAAGGATGAATGCTGGAGGTGATGAATACCTCATTTACTCTGATGTGATTATTACACATTGTATGCCTGTATCAAATTATCCCATATACCCCATAAATATAATACACCCTACTATGTACCCATAAAAATTAAAAATTAAAAAAAGAAAGCAAAAGAAAGAAATAAGGCTAGTCTGAAATGATATGTTGTAAGTATAAAATATACACTGGAGTGCAAAAACTATAAAAAGTAAAATATGTTATTAATAACTTTTATATTATTTGCTTGTTGAAATAATATTATAAATGTTAGATTAAAATATATTATGAAAATTAATTCACCTGTTTCATTTTACTTAAAAAATACCTACTACTAAATTACATATGTGGTTTACATAACACATGTATTAGGAAGCACTGAATTAGGCCATTCAAAACAATCCTGCTTTTCTTTTCCCTTTCTCAGCTTCCCTCAAAGGTAAGGATGACCATGGAATCTGATTCTGGTCAATGAGACCTGAACAAAATTCTGCTATGTGTGTTCTGGGAAAGTTTTGTTTTGTTTTGTTTTGTTTTTAACCCCTGGTAAGGAGTGAAACTGCATTACGCTTTTGCTTTCCAGCTTCTTTCCCCCATTGAATTGTGGAGATAATAGCAAGTGGACACATGGGTTATTAAAAATATTTTAAAAACATTTTTAATGATTTAATATTTTTGGGATCAAGGCTAATAGAATCACATAGATTTTTGTCTTTGACAATATTTATTCATTGCTACTATATAAGAAAAATGGCATCCTATTTATGTAAACTACTATTGGTTCTGCATTCTATTTCTTATAGCCAGACAAGTTATTAACTAATACAATTGTATCTAATAATAATAATCCACCTCCGGGTGGATTAGATTGTGTGGAACCGTTATGCCTGTTCTCAGCACCCTCTGACTGCTATGTATTTACATTTGCTTTTTAAACAATAATTTTTTAAAATTATCTTTTGTTGGGTACAGTATTCTATAAATGCCAATTAGATCAAGTTGGTTTATAGTGTTGTTCAAGTCTTCCCTATTTGCACTGCTTTTATCCATTAATTTGATTAATGATTGAAAGGGAGATGTCAAAATCTCCAGCTGTAATTGTGATTTGACTACTCTCCTTGGAGCTCTATCAGTTTTTTGTTTCATGTATTTTGAAGTTTTGTTATCAGGTACATAAAAGTTTGGTGTGGTTATATCCTCCTGATTAATCAATGCCTTTTCTTATTATGAAATGAACTTCTTTATCTCTGATAATATTTTTGTTCTAAAAAATCTACTTTGTCTAATATTAATATAGCCACTTCAGCCTTTTTTTTTTTTAAAGTGTTATCATGGTGTATCTTTTCCTATTGTTTTACTTTTACTTTTAACCTATTTATGTTTTTTATATTTAAAGTGGGTTTCCGTAAACAAGTGGTTGGATTCTGCTGTTGTACTCAAACTGACCGTCTTGGCTGCTAACTTAGGATGTTTAGGACATTTACATTTAATGTGATTATTGGTATGGTTGGGTTTAAATCTGCCTTGTAACTATTTCAATTTTCTTCATCTGTTTTCCACTTCTCTTTTTCCTTTTTTGGTTTGTTTTTATTTTATGTTGAATATTATTTTATGCTTTCATTTTATCTCATTTGTTGTTTATATTACCTTAACTCAGGAAGACCACAAATCTCTACTTGTTTCTCTCCCACTGGGTCATGACCTAGAAACTTTTTTAGCTGGTAAGCTGGGCAATAACAGGGCTCAACTCATTTGTCTCTTGTCTCTCAGAAATCACTGCCTTTCATTGCCTGGTGTTTAATGTCTTATAAACCATTCTCATATACTTTGTCTGATTTTTGAACGGTTTCAGGTGGGAGGGTAAATCTGGTCTGTGTTACTCCATTTTCACTGGAAGTAGAAGTCTCCTTCATTATCTTTTTGATATAAGATTGATTACATACAAAAAATTGATATGTAAATAATGAAATGTAATGTAAGTATCTGCTTATTTTACTTTTTCTGCTACCTCTCTTCTTTTCAAGCGGTGTGTGAGCTTTCACTTGTAACGATTCAATTGTTTCTTCTCTTTCTTTCATATACCACCACCAAACAAGTCAGATGTTCTGCAATTCCCACTTTAAAAATATACCCCAAATTTATCACATCTACCGTCAATGCTTCCCAGGTTAAGCTACCATCATCTCTGGAAACTACTGCAACAGTCACTTGTTTCCTGCATCTATCCCTCAGCTCTCCCAGTCTGTACCCAAATATCAACTAATTTTTTTCTTATTTTTAAAATTATACTATAATTTATAGTGATAAACACATATATTTAATATATCATTCTGAGAGTTTTAACAAGGGCAGATATAAATATTTCTATCATTTCAGAAATTTCTCTCATGGCCCTTTTTAGTCAGTTCTCACTCCACCCAAAGAGACAATGACTGTTCTGATTTCTATTAGATTAGTTTTACTTTTTCTAGAATCACTAATTATGTATTATTTTGTGTCTGGTTTCTTTAACTCAGTATAATTTTTTTAGATTCATTCATATGGTTGTGTGTATTGATTGTGTTTCTTCATATTTTTGAGTACTAATCCATTGTACAACTACACAATAATTCTTTTATCATTCTTTTATTAGTGAATACCTAGGCTGTTCTCAGTCTTTGGCCATTATAAAGTTGCTATTAATGTTTGTATAAAAGTGTTTCTGTGAACATATGCTTTTATTTCTCCTGAGTAAATATCTAGAAGTAGAAATTCTAGGTCATTGGGTAGGTATATGTTTAACTTCATAAGAAACCACCAAGCCAATTTAGAAAGTGATTGTACCATTTTACTCTTCCATTGATGATTTATGAGGGTACAGACCATTTCATATTCTTTGCAACATTGGATATTGTCAGTCTTTTTCAGTTTAGCCATTCTAATAGGTATGTAGTGCAATCTAATTTTAAGTTTCATTGCTTGATTAACGATGTTGAATCCTTTTTTATGTGCTTATTGGCTATTCATAATAGCCAATAAAGTCTTAATAAAGTCTCTTTTCAAATCTTTTGCTCATTTAAAAAAAGGATGTGTGGTGTCTTTTTATTATTGAGTTGTAGAAGTTTCTTACAGAGTCTAAATACAAGTATTTTCTTAGATATATTTTGCAAATATTTTCTCCCAATCTGTAGCTTGCTTATTCTTGGTTGGTGTCCTTTGACAAGCACAGGTTTTTGATTTTGTTGAAGACCAATTTATCCAATTTTTATTTTATGATTGTATTTTCTGTGTTGTGCTACAAAATTCTTGCCTATCCCATGTCATACAAATATTCTGCTATGTTTTCTTCCAGAAACTTTATAGCATTAGTTTACATATGGGTATTTGATCCATCTTGAATACAGTTTTGCATATGATATGAGGTAGGTTTAAGATTTATTTATTTCCATAGAGATATGCAATTGTTCCAGCAACATTTTTTAAAAAGAATTTTGTTCCTTCACTGAATTGTTTTTGATGCCTTGGTCAAAAATCAGTTGACCAGGTAATTGTGGCTTTATTTGACTCTCTATTCTGTTCCGCTGGTATATTTGTATATCCCTACATTGATGCTACACTCTTTTGACCACTGTTGCGTCATAGTAAGTCTTGAAATCAATTAATGTAACTTCCTCAATTTTTTATCTCATTTTTCAAGATCGTTTTAGCTAGTTTAGGTTGTTTGCATTTCTATACACATTTTTGAATCAGCTTGTCAATTATTTTTCTTTTTTTGAGACAAGGTCTTGCTCTGCAACCCAGGCTAGAGTGCAGTGGTACAGTCACAGCTCACTGTAGCCTTGACTTCCCAGGTTCAAGGGATCTTCCCACCTCAGCCTCCCTAGTAGTTGAGACCACAGGCACATACCATCACACCTGGCTAATTTTTATATTTTTTGTAGAGACAGGGTTTCACAATGTTGCCCAGGCTGGTCTTGAACTCCTAGACTCAAGTGATCCACCCACCTCAGCCTCCCAAAGTGTTGGGATTACAGGCATGAGCCATGGCACCTGGCAGCTTGTCAATCTTTATTTTAAAAAAAATTCCCTGGAATTTTGATTCAGATTACATTTAGTCTATTGATTAAATTTGGGGAAAATTGCCAGTTTAACAATATTGAGTTGTCCAATTCATGAAGATAGCTTATTTCTTTACTTATTTAGGTTTAATTTCTCTCAAAAATGAGTTTTAGTTTTCCATGGGGAGGTCTTATACAACAACTATTAAATTTCTCTGTATTTTATATATTTTTGTTACTATTATAAATGGTATATTTAAATATTCTTATTTTTAATGTTTATTACTAATATATAGAAATGCTATTAGTTTTTTGAACACTGATATATCACGTGAACTTGCTTAATTCATTTCTGGCTCTAGTAGCTTTATTTATTTATTTATTTTTCAGATTCCATAGGATTGTCTATATACACAATAATGCTGTGGCAAATGAAGACCGTTTTACTTTTTCCTTTTCAAAATGTATGCTTTTTTTTTTTCCTTGACTTATCACAGTGGCTAGAATCTATAGTACCTTGCTGAATAGAAGTAGCAAAAACGAACATCCTTGCTTTTCTCTCAATCTTAGGGCAAAAGCTTTTAGCCTTTTATCATTAAGTATGATGGTAGCTTATATTGCTGGACTTATTTATAATTACATATTGCAGGATTTGATTTGTCAATATTTTCACAGAATCATTTTTATCTTCATTCATGAAGGCTATTACCTGTACTTTTATTTTCTTGTGAAGGTCTTGTCTGATTTTGAAATCAGGGTTATTCTGGCTTCATAAAATGGTCTCTGAATTATTCTTTCTTCCTTTGTTTTCTGGAAGAGTCTATGTAACATCAGTGCTATCATTTTTTTAATGTTTGATGGAATTTACCAGTGAAGAATCACAAGTCTTAATTGCCTCAGTAGCCCTCAAATTCATTCTCTTTTTCCTCTATCTAGCAAAAGACTATGTTCAATGTTTGGGTTCCACTTTCCTGTGCTGGGTTGAGAAAGTGCCCTCAGACAGAAAGCTAGGGAGAATGGAGGGTTTACTTTGTGTTTTCCTGCACTCAAAGATTATAGCCATGCAGGCCTGATTGTCCAATGCCTGGAAACCTTTGCTTCATATTTTGTCCAGTTTTATGGTTATGTATGGCTGAAGCATAAAGCCAGTGGCTGCTTTTTCTATAATGGTCAGAACTGAAGGTTTAGAGTGATGTTTTGTAATGAAAAACACATTGTGTTAGTCTTTGGCTCCAAACTCACCATCCAAGTGGAGTGCCATCTTATTGCAAGCAAAATTCAAATTTTTTTTCTGTGGTCAACAAGACCACACATGAGCTGGCCCCCTACTACCTATCTCATCTACTACCATCCTTCCCCTCACTTTGCTCTAGCCATGCTGGCCTTCCTGCTATTCTTTAACACACCAAGTTTTTCCACTTGTTTGTTCTGCCTGTAAAGCTATTCCCCAAGATGCTCCCATGATTTACTCACTCACTTTATTCGTGTTTCAGTTCAAATGTTACCTCCACAGTGAGGCCTTCCCTGAACACTATGACAGAGAACTTGTGCACAATTTTCATACTCTATCATCTGATCATGCTTTACATACATTCATAAGTCGTAGCGCTTTTTGAACGTATAGTAGACATTTTCCATTTACAACTTTCTGTTGCAACTTTTCAACTGTATTTTTGTAGCTCAAAACAGCCATAGACAATATTTAAATAAATGGATGTGGCTAAGTTCTAATACAATTTTATTTTCAAATAAAAGCGAGCTGTAGTTTGCCAGCTCTTGGTCCAGACAGTCAATACATTGTCTTTGACTTACACATATATGACCTAAAGTTATCTCATATGTAAAAATGATTTTTTTTTTTTTTTTTTTTTTTACCTGAGAGTCTTGCTCTGTCACCCAGGCTGGAGTGCAGTGGCATAATCTCGGCTCACTGCAAGCTCTGCCTCCCAGGTTTGCACCATTCTCCTGCCTCAGCCTCCCAAGTAGCTGGGACTACAGGCAGGCACCACCACGCCCAGCTAATTTCTTTGTATTTTTAGTGGAGATGGGGTTTCACTGTGTTAGCCAGGATGGTCTCCATCTCCTGACCTCGTGATTCACCTGCCTTGGCCTCCCAAAATGCTGGGATTACAGGTGTGAGCCACCATGCCCGGTCAAAAATGATCTTTTTTATAAGCACGGTAGCTTATCCACCATGGTTACTGACATCCCTGGTACAATCTCCAGACCTCCTGTAGTTTCTACTGCAGAAATTCTGTACTTAAAAAAAAAAACATATATATCTATATATAGTTTTTCTTTTATTCATGCCTCAGTCCTATGGTAGAAAAATACTTCAAGCTTTTCAAAAGACTTTAAAGGTAAGGTTAGAAATACATCACTCACATTTTGAAATTCTATGGATATATCAATTAGCAATGCTTTCAGCTGCAAGTAACAGAAAACCAGACCAACAATGACTTAATCATCAGTACACTTTTTGTTTTCTTAAAGAAATGCTGGAGGTAGGTGGCAGTTCAGTGACTTAATGAGGATCTCGGACTTTTTCATTCTTCTATTCCACCAATCTCAGCTTGTTGGCTTTTGTTTTCAAACTTAAAGCCTCAGGAGGACAAGATGGCTGCCACAGCTTCAAGCATTGTTTCCTTACACAGTGTGCAAAGCAGAAGGGGAGGGAAAGGATCAGAAGACCTTCTCCTTACATCCCCTCTCTTTTATCGTTAAAGAAAATCTTTATCAGAAACCTCCTGGCAGACTTGTTGCTTCTTACTGAGATAAACTAGGTCACTTACCTCTGCTTAGGTCAATCACATGGACAAGGAAATGGAGGTTCTATGACTACTTTAGCTGAGGGGATGACAAACTAAGGTCTGTGAAACAAACCCAGCCTTGGGCCTGTTTCTATAAATAAAGTTTTATTGGAACGCAGCCATAACCATTCATATTTATATTGTCTATGGCTGTTTTTGTGCTGCAAAAGTAAAGTTGATTAGTTGTGACAGAGGCATATTTACTACCTGGCTCTTTACAGAAAAACTTCACTGTCCTCTGACTTTGACTATAATTCATGCCCTAAGTCTAGCCACAAAATTAGGACTCTTTAAACAACAACAACAAAAAATTAGGAGTGGCTCTTAGGAAGGCAACTAATAGTGACCTCTATTATTGTTTATAGTCATTTATATGGTACACTAATGCAATTTTTAACAAATGGCTAACAGATGTACTTTTTGAAAACTCTTTTTCAAATTCTCAGTTTGGGCCCTTCACCCCTTGTTCCTGTTGTCATTCTCCCCAAATCTTAATAACATCCCTAATGTCTGATCTCATCTCTCAAAACTTCCTTTCAGCCTTTAGGAATTTAAGAGGAATTCATCAGTGTTGAAGGCTCTGGAGGGAGTATAGTGTAGGATTCAATTATTGAGTAAAACTGAATTTCAAACTTTTTCATTCTGCAACATATGATAAGGGTGCCTCCCTGCTTTGCACAACTCTCTGTAGATTTCCTTCCCTGGCAGGGCACTGTGGGCTTGGCTAGTGTTTTCCATGGGTCTGAGTTGATCTCCTCAGAGCTGAGGGAGAACACTGGAAAAAAGTGTCCTTTAGAGATTTAGAGATATTGATAAGCAATTAGAAGATATGACACCAAATGCTGGTTAAGAAGATATGTCAATCTTTTAGAAAGTTTGAAGCAGATGAAAGGAGTTGCTGGAGGAATTTTCTGAGCTCCATCAAGTTCAGAACTTTGTGCGCTGCTTGGGTTGTAGCCAGTTATAGGAGCCTATGAGAGTACACAGTTTTTTCTTTTTTAAAAATATATATATCACCACACAATTTCCTACTCCCTTACCCTCCCCAATCCTACAGCTTTTCATCTAGATATAACAACAGACGTGTTTAAAAATAGAGGCACTGGGAGAGGAACAAGGGTCTGGGATGTGAAGGAGACAGTTTTACTTTTGTTCAACAGCCACTAGAAATTAGTTTCAACTTTTCAGATCTAAACTTATTGAGAGGTTTAACCTGCAGCTTGATGAAAAATTCAACCAGTGTGCAATTTTGGAATACAGAATATCTGTGAGTGAGGACACACAGAACTTCTGTGATCCATTTTGTGGCTGAAACTTTGATTCAAAGAAGAGATAGTCCAGGCCGGGTGCAGTGGCTCATGCCTGTAATCCTAGCACTTTGGGAGGCCGAGGCGGTTGGATCACCTGAGGTCAGGAGTTCGAGACCAGCCTAGCCAACATGATGAAACCCCATCTCTACTAAAAAAAAAACCAGAAAAAATTAGCCAGGCATGATGGTGGGCGCCTGTAATCCCAGCTACTAGGGAGGCTGAGGCAGGAGAATCGCTTGAACCTGGGAGGCGGAGTTTGCAGTGAGCTGAGATCGCCCCATTGCACTCCAGCCTGGGCAACAAGAGTGAAACTCCATCAAAAAAAAAAGAGAGACACTGAGTTTGTGTCTCTAATTGTGCCTCCCCTTTCTTGGGAATAATAGCCCTGTAGGGCAGGGAAGGATAAATAAGAGCTTCTAGGGTTTAACTTAAAAATCAGACTATTTAAGCCCCTGGACCTCTAAGCCCTCCCATGTCCCCTTGCTCATGCTCTCTCTACTTGGCTGTCAAAGATCTGCTCCTGCTGCACTGTCACTCTCCACTCTCCTCCCCCTGCTCAATTGGCTTCCGTCTATCCACCCTCCTCTCACTGCAGCTGCTACCACTGCTGCTCTCAGAGAGGTGTGGAGGGGTTTCCTCCCCACCAGTGCTCACAGCTCTGTTTTAGGATCCCACTGTTAGTCTGCCTCTTAGCTTACAGGCATCCTGCCAAAGAATCTGAAGCATTTCCTAAAGGACGGGTAGAAGCGAATTTGAGTGACACAATCATATGTCTCCCTAAACGTTTTCTTCTTCCTTATTAATACTAGGTATAAATAGGATTCTATGCATCTTGACCTTATCCTACTTCAAGTGGGATCTAAAGAAAAGGGCATCTTCCCTTTTCTTTTGGTGGAAGGGTATTCACTGTGGTTTCATAGGTTTTCTATTTCAATATTTCTCTCAAGAGGACTAGCAGGAGTGTGTTGAGACCCGGCTACCCTGATGATCCTGTGGGCACTGACCTGTACTCTGCATTCTCTGAGCCTGGCACCCCCGACCATTGCCACTCCTGTCCCAAGTCTGTTCCCTGCCTCCCAGGTGATGAACAATGCCCTCTTCCAATGGCCCTCTGCCTTGATGTTGCTCCCCTGCCACCAAATCCTTACTTCTATGGCCCTTAGTGCCAACTTTGTGTCTTGAAAGAGTCATACCAAGTACACCATTAAACCAGTGAAGATGAAGAAGTCTGGGGGTGAAGATCACACAGGCCAGATCCGGGTGCATGGTATTGGCAGGGGCCACAAGCAACATTATTGCATGATTGACTTTTGTGTTTCTGGCCTGAGGAAGAGACCAAATCAGGACCCTTTGAGGAGAAGGTTATCCAAGTCCACTGTGATCCCTGTAGGTCAACAGACATAGCTCTGGCTGCTGGGGCAGCCAGAAACACTGGATCATCGCCATAGAAAACAAGCAGGCTGGAGATACCATCCTGAACTCTAACCACATAGGCCGAATGGCAGTTGCTGCTCAGGAAGGGGATGTGCATCCACTTGGGACTCTGCCTTTGGCGACCCTCATCAACAGCATGGAAAGTGAGTGAGGCCAGGGTGCCCAGTATATCCGAGCTGCAGGGACGTGAGGTGTGCTACTGTGGAAGGTGAATGGCACAGCCATTATCCAGCTGCCCTCTAAGAGGCAGATGCAGGTGCTGGAAACATGCATAGCAACAGTAGGCTAAGTATCCAACACTGATCATAACAAACAGGTCACTGGCAGGGCAGGTCACAACCACTGACTGGGCAAGAAGCCTTCCAGTGGGCTATGGCACCGCAAGGGGTGCTGGGCTGGCCGAAAGATTTGGCCACTACCATTCATGAAGAGTTATGTGAAACTGCCTTCTGCTGCTGCCCAAAGCTGATATACCTGTACTGTAATATTATGCCCCCCTCCCCTGAAAAAGAAAAAAAAAGAGCACTAGCAGGTTCCTGAGCAGCTGGAAATCTTAGAAACTTGTTGTTTTACCCCAAGTTTCCAATAGGAGTATAGTGATTAGATTCTCCTTCTTCCCATCTTTTCTCTTTCATTGGCCCTCAAGGCACTTAAAATAAAGCCATTAATATTTCATGTTAAACCTTGGTTTTTGTCATGCTCACTTCAGCAGCACATATACTAAAATTGGAATGGTACAGAGAAGATTAGTATGGATGACATGCAAATTCGTGAAGTGTTATATTTTTAAAAGAATGAAATGCTGTCATTTACAGCAACATGGAGAAGCCTGGAGGGCAATATGTTAAGTGAAATAAGCCAGGCACAGAAAGACAAACATTACATACTTTCATTCATTTTTGAAATCTAAAAAAGTTGTTCTCGTTGAAGCAGAGAAGAGAATAGTGGTTACCAGAGGATGGGGAGGGTAGGAAGGAGATGATCAGAGTGGTGGTCAAGTGTACACATTTACAGTTAGATAGGAGGAATAAGTTCTCAAGTTCTTTTGCATACTAGATGAGATGACAAGTAGCTAAAAGAGAGGTTTTTGAATGTTCTTATCACAAAGAAGTGATAAACGTTAACAGTGATGGCCATGTTAATTACCCTGATTTGGTCATTACACAATGTATACACGTGCAATCAAAACATTACATTGTATCTCATAAATATATGCAATTAATATGCATCAATTAAATTTTATGCATAATTAGTATGCATAATTTAAAACTTAAAAAAAAACTTGTTGTTTATGCTATTGAAAACATAGTTCTATGCATTTCCTAAAATGCCACCTATGTCCTTCCTATTCAGAGCCTCTTGGCTTTAACACATATTGGCCAACTTGGGACCACAGAGGAGGAGCTAAAACATGAGGGATTGGTTTAGGAGGTGGGGGAGACCCAATGTTCATGGCTCTGGGATTCATTCATTTGTTCTGTTATTGGACTTTTAAAAAATAATTTCAACTTTTATTTTAAATTCAGGGTGTATATGCTCAGGTTTATTACATGGGTATATTTATGCTGAGGTTTGAGGTATGATTGATCCCATCATCTAGGTACTGAGCATAGTACCCAATAGTTAGTTTTTCAACATTTGTCCCCCTCCCTCTGTCCCTACCCTCTCTAGTGGTCCTCAGTGTCTAACAGTAAACATTTGCTATGTCTAAGATTACATGTTAATGATACTGGAGATTACACATGTGCAATAAGCATAGCTAATGCTTCAAACAGTAGAGAGAAGGGAATAATTTATATAAAACAGAGGATCTGGAATAAAATCTATGCACTTAAATTATAAATTTGGAAATTTTCCCTAAGGAGATGATATTTGAAGTTTTACAAGAGGCATTCATTCATTTAATCATCAAAAATTTGTTAAGTACCAATGTAGTAAACACTTCTAGGTGCTACAATAATAAAATACGAGTGAATGGGAATGGGGAGTTATTTGTTAATGACTCTAGCATTTCAGTTTTATAAGATAAAGAGTTCGGGAGATGGATGGTGATGGTGATTGCACAACAATATAACTGTTTGCTTTGCTTTGTTTTGTTTTGTTTTGTTTTGTTTTGTTTTTGAGATGTAATCTCGCTCTGTTGCCCAGGCTGGAGTGCAGTGGCATGATCTCGGCTCATTGCAACCTCTGCCTCCTGGGTTCAAGTGATTCTCGTACCCCAGCCTCCTGAGTAGCTGTGATTACAGGCAACGGCCACCATACCCGGCTATTTTTTTTTTTTTTTTTAGTATTTTTAGTAGAGAGGAGGTTTCACCATGTTAGCAGGCTGGTTTTGAACTGACCTCAAGTGATCCTCTCACCTCAGCCTCCCAAAGTGCTAGGATTACAGGCATGAGCCACTGCACCCAGCCACAACTGTTCTTAATATCACTGAACTGTACATTAAAAATGGTTAAGATAGTATATCTTATATTTAAGCACAATAAAAATTGAAAACAAAACAATAACAAAATAGATAAATGAATAAATAATGTAAAAACATGAGTAAACAAAAAAAGACCTTTGCCCTCTTTGGAGATCATAACCTAGCAGGGGGCAATAGACATTATATATTATATTATTTATACATTAGAAAGTCATGAATGCTAGAGGAAATGTAGGGGGATTAGGCATCCAGAGGTCAGTTGCTATTTTAAATAGAATTATCAGAGTAGGCCTCTTACTCTCTGACCAAAGACTTGGAGATGATGCAATTAGTGACATAAATATCTGGGTTCCAAAGCAGTGAAAACATCCAGTGCCAAAATCCTTAGGTAGGAGCATGACTGACATGTTCTAGGGATGTCAAGGAGGCCAGTGTGGGTGGGACATGGTGGGGGCAGGGAGAGAGAGGTAGGAGTTAAGATTACAGTGGTAAAGGGAAGGCAGATCATATGGGTTCTGGAGATCATTGGAAGGACTTTGGTTTCTACTCTGAGAGAAATGGGAACCATTGCAAAGTTTTAAAAAGCAGAATGGACGATGTGACATATTTTAAAAGGATAATTATTTACCGAGAATAGACTCAAGGGAAGAAGCAGGGTACCTGCTTAGGAGGCTGTTGTATCAGTCTTTGGGTGAAAGATGGTGGTGGCTTGGACTAGAGCAGTAGCAGTATCCGTGGTGGGAAATGGTTAGATTTTTACATATTTTAAAGGTAGAGCCAACAGAGTTTCCTAAAGAATTAGAGGTAAGGTGGAAAAAAGAAAAGTCAAAGATGACTCTGAAGTTTTTGACTTGAGCACCTGGACTGTTGGAGTGCCATGATGGGAGAGGCTTTGAGTGAGCGGTTTTTTTAGGGGGAAGATCAGGAGTTCATTTTTGAACACATTGAGTTAGCTCTGTTATTGCAATTTGGTTTTTTAAGTTGCACAATTGAGGGCCATGGAAAACATGAGTCAATGGTATAGTATCTTTCACATAGTATTGGCTCAGAGTAGGCGTGTCCTTCAGATGTGGAAGAAAAAAGAGGATGTAAGATTGTAAGAGCTCTTCGCTGACTCATGTTTTTCATGACTGTCACTTGTGCAACTTAAGAAAATTAACTGTAATCATAACAGAGCTAACAATACTGAGCTGTTACTGTGAACAAATAGATGACATGTTAACTTACGCTAATGTGTGTAATTGAAGGAAATGTTAAATTGCAGTTAGAGGGTAGTGCAGTTAGAGAGATAGTTAGAGTGAGGTTCCCATCCAAGTTCATGGAATCTGTCTTCTGTCCTTGGACTCCGGGTTGGGAACCCTGGAGTGTTTTTTAGTTTACAAATACCCCTGGGCCTAGATTGTTATCCTCACAGCAGTCTTATGGAATAGGTTAGTGAGGTTATCCCTTTCATACTCAGAAGTCGGGAGTGGCTTGCCCAAGATAAAAACATGAATTCAACTTCCAGGCTCTCTGACTTCAAGGCCAACAATTTCTCACTATTTCCTGCCACCCAACTTTTCACTTTGATCATTAAAAACTTACAAAAAATGTTAGAATAGTATAGTACAATGAACACTGCATACTTTTAACCTATTTCACCAACTATTTACTTTGCCACATTTGATTTATGTCCTTACAAATACACACAAACACACATAGGAGTTTTTTAGTGACTTTTTAAAAAGTAAATTGCAGGAATTCTGTCACATTCAAGTATGTTTAACCTGCATCTCTTAAGAATAAGAGCGTTCTAGAGAACCCATAAATAAAGTCGCACACCCACAACCATCTGATCTCGGACAAAACTGTCCAAAATAAGCAATGAGGAAAGGACTTCCTATTCAATAAATGGTGCTGGGATAGCTAGCTAGCAATATGCAAAGGAATAAAACTGGATAACTACCTTTCACCATATACAAAAATTAACTCAAGGTTGATTAAAGCTTTAAATGTAAGACCTCAAACTATAAGAATCCTAGAAGAAAACATAGGAAACACTATTCTGGCCATTGACCTTGGGAAAAAATTTATGATTAAGCAATTGCAGCATAAACAAAAATGGACAAATGAGACCTAATTAAACTAAAGAGCTTCTGTACACCAAAACAAAAACAAAAACTATAAACAGAGTAAACAGACAACTCACAGAATGAGAGCAAATATTTGCAAACTATGCATCCGACAAAGGTCTAATATCTAGTGTCTATAAGAAATTTAAATAACCCAGTAAACCAAAAACAAATAACCACATTAAAAAGAGGTGAAAAGACAGAATGGACACTTCCCAAAAGAAGACACACAATTGGTCAACAAACATGAAAATGTGCTCCACATCATTAATCAAAAGAAATGTAAACCAAAACCACAATGAGGTACTATCTGACACTAGTCAGAATGGCCATTACTAAAAAGTCAAAAAATAATAGGTGCCAGTGGAGCTGCAGAGAAAAGAGAACACTTATACACTGTTGGTGGGAATGTAAATTAGCTCAGCCACTGTAGAAAGGAGTTTGGAGATTTCTCAAAGAACTTAAAAAAAACTTCCACTTGACCCAGCAATCCCATTACTGGGTATATATCCAAAAGAAAATAAATCGTTCTGCCAAAAATACACATGAAGTGGTATGTTTATCATAGCACTATTTATAATAGCAAAGTCATAGAATCAACCTAGGTGCCCAACAATGGTGGATTGGATAAAACACCGTGTGTGTGTGTGTGTGTGTGTGTGTGTGTGTGTGTGTGTGTATATATATGAATATACTTTTTTTTTCAGACGAAGTCTTGTACTGTCGCCTGGACTGGAGTGCAGTGGCACAATCTCGGCTCACTGCAACCTCTGCCTCCTGGGTTCAAGAGGTTCTCCTGCCTCAGCCTGCCAAGTAACTGGGGTTACAGATGCCCATCACCACACCCAGCTAATTTTTTGTATTCTTAGTAGAGATGGGATTTCACCATTGTTGGCCAGGCTGGTCTCGAACTCCTTACCTTGTGATTTGCCCACCTCAGCTCCCAAAGTGCTGGGATTACAGGCATGAGCCACCGTGCCCAGTCAGAAAATATTTTATATATATATATATATATGTATATATACACACACACACGTATGTACACCATATATATATAGATAGATCCACACACCCCATAGAATACTATGCAAACATAAAAATAACTAAATCATGTCCTTTGTAGCAATATGGATGCAGCCAGAGGCCATTATCCTAAACAAATTAATGCAGAAACAGAAAACCAAATACTGCCTATTTTCATTTATAAGAGCGAGCTAAACATTGGGTCCACATGGACATAAAAATGGCATCAATGGACACTGGAGACTACCATTGTGGGGAAAGGTTGAAAAACTATTGGGTACTGTACTTATTACCTGGATGATGGGATCAAGATATTACAACATATTCTCAAACTTTGATGAGCTTAGTTGTCTCAGTACTACTCTGGCTATTTTGAAGTACATTATTTTGTTAACCACACCCTTTCACCTTTTATAAAGCTGATAAATAGGAAGTGTTTTTTTTTTTCATTTTTTGTCTTGGTAGTTTGTAACCACATTTTTCGCACTGTGGTTTCATGTAAGCAGTTGTTGATAATCAACTGATGAGTGTTATGTACAAACGTTATGATTATGAGGCATTGAGTGCAAGAACGTTTGAGACAATGTATATTTAACTCTACAAATAACGTGTTCCTATGGTATGGAAGACAAATTATTTTCTCTAACTTTATCACGTGTCCAACAAACAGTCCTTTGGTTGTTCAAAGATTATTGTCACGATCCACTTTGTAGTTTAAAAAAAGATTAGACTTTTTTTTTTGTCTCAGTGCAATTTAATTACTTATTTAAAAAATCCCAGGAGGCTTTGGCAATTCTCTCCTGAATAATTTACTGCTTAAAATGATAATAGTAATACTATAGTATATGACATTGGTTTAAATTAAAAGATGTAAGTTTATCAATTGATACGATTTTAAATTCAATTCTCTGAACTAAAGTTAGGAATTAATCTCACACATAAGGATTGGAGAAGGCCTTCTGTGGTGGCAGTTGTTAATGTCTTTCAGTACTTTGGAAGAAAATTGCTGAAGGAGATTTTGGCTCTGCCTCAGGGATGTCCTTGATCCTGCACCTGGCACGTGATTTTTCCAAACAAGGAAGGCTGTTTTCTTACAAATGTGAATTTAATCCCTATGTAAACCTTCTGAGGCTAGAAATCCAGGCACATTATATAGTATACATGATATTTTAGAAGATATGTTTTTTGAAGAAGATCAGTTTTGAGCCTGTTTAATATTAACAAAGAATTTCCTAAACTTAGTTGCCCCTAGAAATTATCCTTCGTACTGAACAAACCCCAAAAAACATAAAACATGTCAAAACAAAACAAAACAAAACAAAACAAAACAGTGGCACTTGTGTTCTATATAATTCACTTTGGAAATTGAAATTCAGTGACTTTATTTTGGAAGTTAAAGTCTATACCAGATAGTTTTTGAAAGCACCTTCAATCCTATAACAATAAATTTCCAGCATAACATGTTAGCAAGATCTTGTGTTCAACATTGTGTTATAATATACTGTAGATACAGTTTTGCTGTAAGTAAAAAAAAAAGTTGTTTGCTAATGTAAATGCAGTTTTAAGGGGAATTAAAATGAGTTTTCATTACGTGATATTTTATTGGATGACTGAAAATGAGCTCATTTTAAGTGGAAAGACTGGTTTTATGACTCAGATATTTTTATTATAATTTTAAAAAGCATTTTCTTGTAGTTTCTTTGAAATTAAAAAAACAAGAAAAAGTCAAAACCTGCATTGAAGATTTTCTGATGTCCTGGTGGCACTTTTCAGGTGAAATTTTGAGAAACATTATTGTGATTTTTTAAAATAGTAAAATGCTAATATGGTGCTATCTTATAGTCAAAATGTATAAGCAATTGGTAAGGCCACAAATACTACAGAATTGTTGAAAATATGTAAGACATTTATTTCATTGTTCCACAAAAAATTTTTTGTTCCATCAACCCTTGTTTCCTGGGCTAAACCAACCCAGGAACAAAAACAAGATTATAATGACAGAACATAGGAATTGTCTTTTTTCCTGTGTCTTCTTCTTAAGAAGTACAGTCCTCATATATTCCTCTCAAATAGTTCTGGACATCCCTAGAACGTGGTCTCACAAAGATCAGGAACTAGTCCTTTTCACTTCTATGTGAGTCGCTTCATTTTCTTCGTTTTCGGGTCATTGTAGTGATGACACCAAAAGTGGCAAATATGTCACCCCTACTCACAAAGTCACCGGTGTTAAAGTTACTAATGTCATCCTCTTTAGGTTGCTCGATGTTGTTGCTGTTGGTCAATGTGGATAAGTAACAGCTGCATCATCCTGCTATTGCTAAAGTTCCCTACAGTGATAATGAAGTTGACCAGCACTCTCAATGACCCATTGAGATTTTGGTGGATAAAGTTGCCTCTTCTTTTTAGATTTTACCCATCACAGTATACAGGACTCCATGGGGCTTAGCTGGAGGAAAATTATTAGTGACCGCTGTTATCTGATTGGCTTTTGATTTTCTCTGCCCTTAGGATGAATTCTTTTCCTGTAGAAAATTCCTGCTTAAGAATTGGGTGAATAATTTTTTTTTTTTTTTTTTTTTTTTTTGAGACGGAGTCTTGCTCTGTCGCCCAGATTGGAGTGCAGTGGCGCGATCTCCACTCACTGCAAGCTCCGCCTTCCCGGGTTCCCGCCATTCTCCTGCCTCAGCCTCCCGAGTAGCTGGGACTACAGGCACCCGCCACCGCGCCCGGCTAATTTTTCTATTTTTAGTAGAGACGGGGTTTCACCGTGTTAGTCAGGATGGTTTAGATCTCCTGACTTCGTGATCCGCCCGTCTCGGCCTCCCAAAGTGCTGGGATTACAGGCGTGAGCCACCGCGCCCGGCCTAGAATTGGGTGAATAATTAAAAATAACCTAAAAATTAATTTGCAGATATCATTTTCTGATTGGCATTATCTGTCTCAGCACACAAGTTGCCATAATGGTGGGTAAAGTAACAAGTAACAAGTCTGCTTTGCTCTAGAGCAGATTGATAAATGTAGGTAAGTGGCATATGTGAAAGAACCAATAACATTTAAGAGCCTGCTGATAAAAGATGATGTTGAGTAAAATGATAGATTCCTGTCTTAAAGGGTAACTTTTCTTATTATTTTCTTAGGCTCTATTGTAGTTGTTATTTATGATACGCTCCAGTTGAGGCATAATCTTGTAATTACTGCTCCCTCTACTCTTTCTCAACTTATTCTTCACTTTGAGTGTTAGTATTCACCAGGTTAGACTTCATCAATAAGTAATTTGCATCAGAATGAGGAAAGACTGTGTCCTTCTCTGTGTCCAAATTGTCCTTTTTTACAAACCCATAGTCTTATTGGATTAGGGACCACTCTGTTTTGTAATCTTGGAAAGAGGTAACTTAGACTAAATCAGGGATTGGGTAAATTATAACCCTCCGGCCAAATTTAATCTACCACCTGGTTTTACAAAGGCAGTTTTATTATAACACAGCCACACTCATTCATCTACTTACTTTCTATGGTGGACTTCTTGCTACAATGGCAGAGTTGAGCAGTCGTAACAGAGACTCCATGGCCCAAAAGCCTAAAATATTAACTATCTGGACTTTTACAAAAACAGTTTTCCGACCTCTGACCTAGGTAGCTATGTAAAGGGAGAAAAAGAGGTTCTGTTTTTGTTTCTGTGTTTTTAATTAAGTCTACCAGGGACAGACTTATTAGTCTTTAGAGTAAAACGTAATCCCCACATTACTAATAACATGAACTCCACATTTAAAAAATGGACTACGTGGTTTAAAATGCTTCATTTAAACTCATTTTTTCCTTATGTATAGTTGTTTGTAATTAGTAATTATTCAGCTATTCTAGTTTACTCTTGCTTTTGCAAATAACTGGTTACAGAAGTAAAAAATGGAAGGGTTGTCTGAAGGCATCATGTGTTTTTGAGGGTTGTTGATCTAATGTTTCTTGAAGCCAGGAAGATATTTGTGCTTTTTGTCTGTGGCTTCATTTCCCTAGAGGAAATCACCTGGGGCAGATAACAGCGAGCTCAGTGTATTCTTGTCACTCAATTGATTAGTTGATTGATTTGAAATAACAGAAATAATGAAGAAAGATATTTCTTTTTGGGAATTTTTTTTTTTAAAGTTTATAGTAATGTGACCCTAATAAGTTACTTAATCTCTCTGAACTTTAGTGATCTTCTCTGTAAAGGTACTACCTATTACATAGGGTTATGAGGATTAAATGAAATGGTCCATTTAAAGTGTTTGATAGAGTATCTTGTGTACAATTAGAGAATAATACATTTAATTCTTCTTTTTATTATTATTGCTATATTTTTAGCTACTGTTTTAGGCTGAATATTTGTCCTTTCCAAAATTCATGTGGAAATTTAATCCCCAATGTGGCAGTGCTGACAGGGGGCTTTTAAGAGTGAATTGGGTCATGAGGGCTTTGCCCTCATGAGTGGATTAGTCCATTAACAGATTAATGAATTAATGGGTTAATAGATCAATGAGCTATCACAGGAATGAGAATGGTGGCTTTATAAAAAAAAAAAAAAGGAAGAGAGATATGAGCTACCATGCTCAGTTCCCTACCAATTTGATTACCTGCACAGCCCTGGGATGCTTCAGAGAGTCCCTACCAGCAGGAAGGTTCTCACTAGATGTAGCTCCTTGATCTTGAATTTCCCAGCTTCCAAAACTGTAAGAAACTGTAAAAATTACCCAGTTTCAGATATTCTGTTATAAGTAACAGAAAATGGACTCAGACACTTACCATATCCTAATTCCTGTGTTACATTTTAGCTACATGGAATGTTAATAATTCATTTATTTATTGTATTTCTTACTGTATTCTTTTGGATTCTCCAGAGAAATAGAACGGGTCAGGTTCTTATATATTGATTATAAGAAATTCTGTGGAGGCTGAGAAATCCCAAGATCTATAGTCAGCAAGCTGGACACCCAGGAGAACAGATGGCATAGTTCCAGTCCAAGTCTGAAGGTCTGAGAATCAGGAGAGCTGATGGCCTAAGTTCCAGTCTGAGTCCAAGTTCTAAGGCAGAAGAAGTCTGATGTCCCAGCTCAGTGATAGTCAGGAAGAGAGAGTGAAGTCTCCTTCACACTACCTTATTGTTCTATTCAAACCATTAAAACTTTCGATGAGGCCCACCCACATTGGGAAGGTCAAACTGTTTTACTCAGTCTACTGATTCAAATGCTAATCCCACCCAGAAAGTTGCTCATGAACACACCCAGAATAATGTTTAATGAAATATCTGGGCACCCTGTGACCCAGTCAAGGTAACACATAAAATTAACTATCCGAAGTTCACCCCTTGTCAATTTGGCACCCATATGCATCTCCTTAAAGCATACTTAATATCCAAATAAAGACAATAACAAGGCAACAGTTACACCTAACATGATAAAATATCTTCCATACAATTGGCAATGCGCTAACCCCTTCCCCAGAAGAGGAGGTAAAGTCCTTGAGTGATGTTTGCTTCTCTCCTTTATAGCCCATAGCCTAAATACTATGATGTAAAATTAACAATACTTAAATACTATGATATAAAGTCAATATATTTTATGTTACATGATAAATGAATAAGAGAGGGAAGAAAACAAAATATATTTGCTTAATATATATTAATAAATAAATATGCTTATACATGTATGTATAGTTGTACATACAAACATGCTAATAACAAATGAGGGTGAAATATTTATGACAATTACAGTCCTTATTTCTGTTACTGGTCACATGGTTATAGCTGGTAGTTAGACCTCCATCCACTACCCATTCTGTATTCCCTTGGCCTTTAGCAAGCACTCAACTGACTGTGGTTCTTTCAAATGACCCAAACCTGCATTCCTGAAGGGTCTGGGCCTTAGTGGTCCTGCCTGGATTGGGTTTTTCACTGACGGTAATTATAGGGTATGGTAATACTAAGAAAAGTCCTAAGGGATCTCCTATATTTCAGATGTACTCTTTCTTATCTCCATTGTAGAATAGCAACTTAATTTCTTCTTGGTAGTCAGGATCAATCACTCCAGCCAGCACAGTAACTCCCTTCTTTGGCCTGTTTTATCAGAGGCATGTGGAGTTCAAAGTGGCCAGGTGGCTGTCTTAACTTCCAGTTCAATGGAATCATTGTTATGTCTCCTGGTGGACGCATTCTTCCTGTTGGAGCTGAGACCTCTAGACCTGCAGAACATAAGGTTGTGGGAATAGGAAGCAAATATTTCGCTAGTAGGTCACTAGAGATAATAGTGAGTGGTGCCACTCTAATTTTCACCCCTTGATTACTAGACCTGTGAATTCTAGCTGTGGGTGTAGCAGCACTATAGATTGAATGCTGACTCAGAGCATATACAGCCTTCTGGAGAACACTGCCCCAGCACTGTAAGGTATTGTCACTTAGCTGGAACTGTAATTGAATCTTCAAAACGTCATTATATTAACCTAGCTTATTCAGGATAATGGGGAATATATTGTACAGAACCATCTGCAAACTAGGCCTGAGTCTTCTTTTCCTCTGATTATAATCTGATTATAATATTATAACTGGTCAGCTGATTATAGGGAACTTCTCATGAGGCCATAGGTGCAGACTGGGAGAGAGAAAGCAATGTAGCAAGAGTGAGGACTGAGGGTATTTGAGTCACTTTTTCCTGTAACTCATTTGTGGCTTCAGGGCCTGCTTTGGCCCAATCACGTATTTACCATTGACATTTGATGATGAAGCCTTACTGTGCACAACTAACTTTATGGCTTGGTGGGTCATATAACAACCAGTTCAGATGGGCAGCTCAGATCAAATGGCAACTTAGTGACTCATCGTTAAGTGTTCAGCCTCTGTTAAGGCGCAGTAGTAGGCCAAGAGCTATTTCTCAAAAGGAGAGTAGTTATCTGAAGAGAATGGCAGGGCTTACTCCAAAATCTTAAGGTCCTGTGCTGCAATTCACCTATAGGGGACTATTAATGGCTCCAAACAGCATCCCTATCTGCCACTGACACTTCAGGTACCATTGGATCTGCTGAATCATATGGTCCAGGTGGCAAAGCAGCTTACACAGCAGTGTGGACTTATTGCAAAGCCTTCTTTTGCTCTGGGCCCCACTCAGAACAAGCAGCTTTTTGGATCACTCGGTCAATGGGCTGGAGAATACACACAAATGAGGAATATATTTCTTCTGAAATCCAAACAGGCCCACTAGGCATTGTCTCTTTCTTGGTTGTAAGAGGGGTCAGATGGAAAAACTTATCCTTTACCTTAGAAGAGGTATCTTGACACGAGCCATACCACTGGAGTCCTACAAATTTCACTGAGGTAGAAGACCTCTATTTTATTTTTAAATTTATTTCCCACTCTCTGATCTATAGTTTTTGTTTGTTTGTTTGTTTGTTTGTTTTTAACCAATATGTCTAGAGTAGTTGCAACTTCTTATTCACTAAGTCCAGTTGGAATAATGCCATCAATGTAATGGACCAATGTGATATCTTGTGGAAGGGAAAGGCAATCAGGGTCCCTGTGGACTAAACTATGGCATGGTGCTGGAGAGTTGGTATACTCCTGGGGTAGGACAGTGAAGGTGGACTGTCGGACTTGCCAGCTGAAAGCAAATGGCCTCTGGTGGTTTTTACTAACAGGTATTGAGAACAAAGTATTTGCCAGATCAATAGCTGCACAGCAGTTACCAGGAAATGTGTTAATTTGCTCAAGCAATGGAACCACATCTGAGACAGCAGCTGCAATTGGAGTCACCATCTGGCTAAGTTTACAATACTACACTGTCATTCTCTAAGATCCATATGTCTTCTGCACAGACCAGAAAGGAGGGTTGAATGGGGATGTGGTGGGAATCAGCACACCTGCATCTTTCAATGATGGTGCAACCTTGATAGTGGCCCTAATCTCTACAATCCCTCCAGGAATGTGGTATTGCTTTGGGCTTACTATTTTCCTAGGTAGAGGCAGTTATAGTGGCTTCCACTTGGTCTTTCATACCATAATAGACCTCACTCCACAGCTCAGTGAACCAATGTGGGGATTCTACCAGCAGCTAAAGATATCTATTTCAATTATGCATTCTAGAACTGGGCAAATAACCACAGGATGGTTTTGGGAACCTGTTAGACTCACTGTAACATGGACCTTGATTAAAACTCTGTTGATCACCTGACTTCCCTAAGCCCCTACTCTGACTATTGTTGGACCACAGTGATGTTTTGGATCTTCTGGAATTAATACTAGTGTCAATTTGGAGTTAATATCCAGTAATCCCTGAAAAGTTGGATTATTTCCTTTTCCTCAGTACACAGTTACTCTGAAAAAAAGGCCATATGTCTCTTTATGGAAAGTTAGGAGAAAGATTACAGCATAAACTTTTGGCAGTCCTTCTTCAAGGAGACCTGGCTTCTCCTTCATTTAAGTGGTTCTGGGACTATAAATTGGCTCAAGTATTGGAATTGATTGAAGGGTTGTGACTCTCTGATTTATGATTCAAAGTTTTGTCCACTTGACCTTGAACTTTTCTCTTTCTACAGATCGAGTAAGAATTTAGTAGGCTTTCTATCTATTTCACTTCGAGGTACAGCATGATAAACCAGTCAATTGCATAGGTCTGCATGAGTCAGACTATTCTGATTGCTGCTTTGAATCTGAGCTCCATTGCGATAACCACACCCACTTTGCCTTTGGTAGTTGAGTGCTGCCACTTGACTCCTGCCATCCTTGGGATTCAGTTTCTCTCATTACACTTACATTTTCCAGTTCAGTGACTGTAGTTCCCACTGTAAGGTCTGGCCTATGGAAAAGAATAATCACAGAGCTCTTCATGGATGCCAGGGCTCCCCTCATGGATTTACTTTTCGTAGTTTTGGTGAAAGGTATGTCTTCTGGATCCATTCAGTGTGGAAAAGTAGCTGTTATATGAAACACCTACTCACATCTCTCACATTCCAGTCTCCCTAAACTTATTTTATTTTTTGAGATGGGGGTCTCGCTATGTTGACCAGGTTCGTCTTCTCCCAAAGTGCTGGATTACA
The DNA here is from genome assembly GCF_037993035.2 of Macaca fascicularis. Classification (NCBI taxonomy): domain Eukaryota; kingdom Metazoa; phylum Chordata; class Mammalia; order Primates; family Cercopithecidae; genus Macaca; species Macaca fascicularis. The sequence goes on from NC_088385.1 coordinate 96,739,534, forward strand.
GGCATGAACCACCACACCCAGCCTTCCCTAAGCCTTTGAATCTCCTCCTCTGCATTAAACCAAGGCAGATTTGGCATTTCCAGTTCACTTTCTGTGGGCTGCCTTTTGGTCTGTGTTTTAGCCAACTTACTAACCAAACCATTAGAGCCATCCCTAACTCACTAAGCTGCAATGTTAAATACAGAATTTCTTTTAGTGAGACTGTATTAGTAAATTCAGCCTGATTCAGCTTCACGTTTTTTCCACCATTATCCTACACTCTTAATATCCATTCTCACACATGTTCCCAGATTTCTGTCTGTATAAATTAACAAAACTCAAGTCATTCTTTTAGAATGTAGTACATCTCATTATGGGTAACACTTTGAACCTCACCTTTAGGGTCCTGCTGGGCCTTGAGTCTCGTTATAGGTCTAAAAGCAAAGGGGGTGGTGGGGTGGGTCCTAAGGAGAACCAGCAGTTGTCTTATATGACTATTTCCTCAGGGGAGGCAATTCTAATTTCCCTAGGCAATACAGACCTCTTTACCCCACTTCAGATTGGGGTGGAGAGGCCTCTTCTACCAACAAAGACTCTTCAGAATTTAGAGGCTCAATGTCCCCAGCTTCATCAGGGTCTTCCCAGATGTACCCATTCCAACATACAGGATACTATTTTTTTTCCCCAGTCAATGCCCTCATTTTAACAGTAGACACCCCGCAAGTCTGGAAGTTTAACTTGTGCTATAATGCAGCTAGTTTCAAGTTGAGATTCTGTGTTTGATTTTCAAAAGTCTTATCCCTACAACTACTGAAATAAGAGACTCCTTCAGGGTTCACAGAAGTTTTCAGATTATTTATGCAGTACTTGAACTGTGGAATCCAAATCCTTGGGTTCATCCTTTTCTTTCACCACTTTGTCTAGTGATGTCAGGAGCAATCAGCCAACCTCATATTTGTTAGTTTTCCAACAAATATTTGAAAGTATCATACATACAGTCCCCTATTCTTTGCTTCTTATAAGTGGTTGATTAGGAGGATCCAGTGGAGATATCTTGTATATATCCATTGCCAGATCACACCATGGGCTATCAGTGCTCTATTTTATTGCTAGAAACAGAGTCCTTAGCATTTTTAAAGCTAATCAGATTAGAGAACCAATTCCAGAATCCCCAGAAGCAATTCGGAAAACTTATCCTTAAAATTCTATTCCTTTAGAACCACTCTTGTTACCAAAATATCATATATATTATGTATTCTATTGGTTCTGTTTCCCTGGAGAACCCAGGCATATAGAAAGATTAGATAGATAGATAGATAGATAGATAGAGCAAAGAACAGGTAACTGTATGTATGATACTTTCAAATATTTTCGGAAAATTAACAAAGATAATGAGATTGGCTATTTGCTACTGATGTCACTGGACAAAGTGGTGAAAGAAAAGGATGAGCTCAAGGATTTGGACTCCCAGATCAAGCACTGCATAAATAATCTGAAAACTTATGTGCATCCTGAAAGAGACTCTTATCTCCAGTACAGTAGACATAGATTTTACATATATACTTAAATCTATTCTATTTGTCACTGTCTATTTATCTAGATTTACTATAAGTAATTTTCTCATATAGTTATAGTGGCTGACAAGTCCTAGGATCTACAGTGAGTAAGCTGGAGATTTGGGAGACCTGGTGATGAAAGTTTTAGTCTGTGCCTAAGCCCAAGGGCAGGAGAGTATGATGTCTCAGCTTGAAGACGGTAGGACGCAGAGAGCAATTCTCCCTCACTTTGCCTGTTTGTTCATACAGCAGACTGTATGAGCCCCATCTACATATAGGATGGCAATCTGCTTTACTCAATCTGATTAAAATGCTAACCCCATCCAGAAAGCCTTCACAGACATGCCCAGAATAATGTTTAATGAAATATCTGGACACCACATGATCCAGTCAAGTTGATATATAAAATTAACCATCTCCCTTACTAGATGCCAGCCACATGGACATATAGTAGTAAACATGACAAACACCGTTGTTGCCCTCAGGGAGCTTACATTCTAGTAGAGGTGACAAAGATAAACAAAGTTTCACGGTAAGTTGTATAAAGAAAAGTAAAGCAGAGTTAATGGGTAGAGAGAGACAGGCTAGGGTAGATGGGGCTCAGTTAGACAGGATGGTCCTGGGAAGTCCTCTTTAAAAAGGACACGTTGACCTGGCACTGTGGCTCACGCCCATAATCCCAGCACTTTGGGAGGCCAAGGTGGGCAGATCACGAGGTCAGGAGATCGAGACCATCCTGACTAACACAGTGAAACCCCCTTTCTACTAAAAATACAAAAAATTAGCCGGGCAAGGTGGTGGGCGCCTGTAGTCCCAGCTACTTGGGAGGTTGAGGCGGGAAAATGGCGTGAACCCGGGAGGCGGAGCTTGCAGTGAGCCCAGATCGCCCCACTGCACTCCAGCCTGGGCGACAGAACGAGACTCCATCTTTCAAAAAAAGAAAAAAAGGGACACGTTAGCAAAGACTTGAATAAGTCAAGGTAGCAAGCCATGTGAATATCTAAGGGGAAACCAGTCTAAGCAAAATGAAGAGCAATAGCCAAGACTCTGGGAAGAGAATGATTTCTTCTGACATCAGTGGTCATAAAAGTAAAGTAGGATTAGTTGGCATGTTTTGGAGTTTTTCTCCAGTTATGTTCAATTGACAGTATTTGAGCATGGAATAGGTAGAGAGTTGAGTTTAGTCAGGGCTTTGATCAAATGAGGAGTAGCGTGAGGGAGTTGAGGGTATTTGTAAGTGGGTAATGAGTGTAAGGAGGGAAGTGAGGTGACACAAGTAAGGAGACAATGAAGAAGTGCTAGGAATTGTTAATTGCTAGGAGATCTCAACAGGAATGAAGAAGTTGTAGAGGGAGGGTTCCTAAGGCAAGTGTACAGGAATGGTAGGAGGTGGTATTCAGGAAACAATGCGTGAAAACATAAACTTGAGATTTCAAAGGTGTACGCAGTTATTGTAATGGCAAAGATAGAATGGTACGAGTGGGAGCTTGGAATAATTAAGGAAATGGTTGTTGAAAATGGAAAGCCTAGAGGCCCAGGCAATTAGACAGATATCTACTGGTCTGTTGAAGCTATTAAGAATGATGACAAGAGCAGCGACAGAGAGAGTCAGTGAGCCTTGTGCTAAATATTCCACATAGTTCTCACTCTTCCCTGAATGTGTTATGATTTGCTTGTTTATGAGATTTGCATATTTCTGTTTGGAATATTCTTTCCATTCATTCTTCCAGTTTAGATGCCACTTTCTCTATAAGGCCTGCACTGGCTTTCCTCATATAGATTTATTTTCCTTTGTATTTATTTCTTTAATGACTATAGTTTTTCATGACACCAAATTGTAAAGGAAATTTTTGTTCAAAAATCTGCCTCTTCACATAGACAGTAATGTCTCAGAATGCAGAGATTACATCTTATGCATCTTTGCATCCATTCAATAAACAGTTCTCAAGTAAATGCTTTTCTATTAGAATATTAGCAAATTAAGGGTGTGGTTGTGTCCCAAAACGTAGCACAGTGTCTAGTAATCATTTTCTAAAGAAAAAAAAAAGCCAAGATTCACTGGCAGTAATTATTGTCAAATGTCTACAGTATTCAAATACTAGGTAGCATGCACAATCCAGTTAACGTTTGATTACAATAAAATTTGGACCATATCTGAGCTTTTCTATCTATAAATGTTTAAACCATACCAGCTGACTAATATAAGGCAAATGGAAAGTTGAACCAAAGTGAACATTTATAGTTAAACTTTAGGAGAGAGTTGAAGACATTTAGATTCAAAGGCTGGGTCAGTTTGCATTGGAAATATGCTTGGAATTTATTGCAGCCGCTGAAAGTGGGATAGCCTGGAGGTGTACAGATTGTGGAATGACAGCTGTTTTGTGGAGCAATAAAATCGAGGTAGCTCTTCTTAGTGTCAAGTTCTCCTTATCAAGAACACTGAATTTTTTTTTTAAGTCTGTATGGCAATATTCTAACTCATTCTCCTCAGGGAAATCTCATTGAAGAACTATTTATGGATTGCTTACATCTGAATTCTCAGTCTTGCTTGTGCATTACAATTATTTCCAGAGTGTTTTTTCAGATAAATAAGCCCAGGCTGCACCTTCAGAGGTTCTGATTCAGCAAGTGTTTTTATAAAGCTTTACAAGTGATTCTGATGCCTGGTCAAGAAGGAGGACCACTGAAATAGAGTCACATTCCAGTGAAAAACTGTATTGTGAATTATTTATTCTCCAAAATCCAAATTGACTGAAATCTTTAGTGCTTATTAAATTATTAGAGAACTGCACATTAAAAAGGAGTCAAGCTCCTTTGTGAGAAGGTCCACATTATGTTATGATTCATCCATTAGAAAGAAGCACTTTGTTTTCTGTAGTGCTGTACGGGTTAATATTCATTTATGTGGACGATTCCCTGAGTTTCAGTTGCTGAACTTCAGACTAAGCTGTGAGATAATTATGGTTGTACCCTGAGGTAAGCACCAAGAAACAACCTGTTTACGGAGGTAGAGAGGGAAAACACAGCATTTGGCACTGCTAGAAGAAAACACAATAACATTCAATTTCTAAATATATGGAAAATATTAAATTTCCAGATTTAAAACATTTTATCATTTATTTTAATTTTTTTAACCTCAGGAAATACTCCTAATGGTATTGCAGAAAATGAGATTTTTTTTGGATTTCGTGTTAACATATAATAGATTAAAAACAATCTTATGTCACTCTGAGTACCTCTTGCCTTTATATCTTTTTAGCATTTATTTATCTAGCTTATACTGTATTATTTTACCTTAAAATTATTTTTATTTTCTCTATATATTTACTCTTTAAAGATAGTGGTATCCTTTCCTAGCTTGTTCCTTTTCCTTCTTTTATTTCTTACAAGGACACTTTATAGTAGGACCTTTCCTTTTTCTACCTGCATATTTGGAGAATGCCTAGGCCCTTTTATAAACATCAAATTTGTACCAGAAGACCTAGGTTTGAATCCATATGCTGCCATCCATGTGTGACCTACTCAGTTTCTTTGAGGCTCAATTTTCACAATGTTAAAACTTCTTTCGATGGTGCTTATAATAAGGGCTTCCCAGAAATGTAGGATGATAAATGCAGAGGCCCCATATCCATAGTGCCTCAGCATATTAATTCTTGAAGCCAGTGATCAGATGAGGAGGAGCAGGGCAAGGGAGTTGAGGATATATTTAAACAAGTAATTTTTGTAAGGAGAGAAGTGTAGTAATATAGGTAAGGAGACAATAAAAAAGTGATAGAGACTGTCAATTGCTTGGAGATCCCAACAGGAATAAAGAAGTTTTAGAGTGAGGGTTTCTGAGACAAGTGTAAGAGAAAGGCAGGAGATGGTGTCCCATCTTTCCTTTGTAAGGAATCCTTGGAAATACAGTCTTTCCAGGGTGCCTGGATCCTTGGTCTTGTTTCTACAGTGTTCAAACAATTGCAATTTTCAAATTTTAAAACTCTGGACATGTGCCCCAGGATTGTATCTTAAAAATATAGTGGGAAGTAAGACATTTATAAAGGATTCAAATGAATCCTTTATAAATCATTCTTTTGTCTCCAACTTAAAGAAACTATCCTGAATTAGGACACAGCCTGCTTTCTGTAAAGAATTTTACAATTATTATCAAAGTCATTTTACAAATATTTTACCAAAGCTATTTTGCAAGACCATTTTACAAATATTATAAATTGCACCCCTGTTGACTCTCAAATACAAGCTCAACAGTCTGACAAATTAGCTTTCTTATTTAGTCAATAGTACTATCAACATACAGGTCGCTCTAATCTCCAGGATCACCTTTGTCTTTTGCATTGAACGCATATCATTCTTTGATTTCTTTCTTAGTGTCCTAGTGCCATCCCTAATACAGAGCTTCACCATGCTTACCTCATTTGCATGGCCTCTACCCTTCTAGTCCCTCTCTATGGGGTTGGATTATCTTTTCCTTTACTCCAACTCTGTGTGGTTTCTGAATGCTTGCTGCATCTAGGTCAAATTTCTTGCCTGACATAAAGCTCTCTATTATTTAATCTCTTCTGTTTTGTCTATCACTGATATGATTTGTCTTTGTATTGCTACCAATATGTCATCTTGAATTGTAATCCCCATATGTCAAGGGAGGGAGGTGATTGGCCCATAGGGGGTGGTTCCCCCATGCTGTTCTCATGATAGTGAGTGAGTGCTCATGAAATCTGATGATTTTGTAAGCTTCTGGCATTTCCCCTGCTTGCACTTCTCTCTCTCGCCTGCCACCATGTAAGATGTGCCTGCTTCCCCTTCCACCATGATTGTAAGTTTCCTGAGGTCTCCCCTGCCATGCAGAACTGAGTCAATTAAACCTCTTTTCTTCATAAATTACACAGTCTCAAGCAGTTCTTTATAGCAGTGAGAGAATGGACTAAGGCAACCACTATCACCTACTACTTTCCAATGAGAGAGAAATTCCCACCCCCATCACACGCCAGGCTTATCACTATGTCATTACACCCAGGCAGATGTCTGACACTACTATTTTACATGTGAAAATGTTTACTATGGTCACATGTGGAGTCCAGGTTTTTTCTCATCTGCCTCTGCACATTTTAGAAACACATGAAGGTTCAGGTTAAGTTCTAATTCTCATGGTAAGGTTTTCCTTTCCCACCAAAAAAGGCCACAAAGGACCTCTCTTGCTTTCTAACTTGATAAGTGTCTGTTATCTTTTCTCTTCATTTAGGCAACTACCTCTTACTTATTATCTGTCTTATATCAAGAGGTTTTAAGGTAACATTTCTGTAAACCTCTTCCTGCATCAATGAACCTGTAGGCTACCTTAGAGCAGAAATTGTTTGAGTCTTAGATCTGCAATTTGCTACCTAGGACCCTAAAGCAAGTACTTAAATTTTTTGTTTTTTTGCTTTGTTGTGATGTTTAATCTCTAAAATGAGGACAATAATAAATAATACTACTCTGTACCCAAACTACAACACAGGATTGCTACATATGACTCATGAAACTTCGTCACTGAAAACGCTTTGTAAATATTGATATACGTACTTAAAGTATGTTAGTTTTTATTGTTTTCTGTCTGCCAAAGTGCTAGTGCAATGGTAACTGAAGAGGAATTACTGTAAAGTCATATATTAAGTTGGTATTTAAATTAATTAATTATTTAAATTAATTAAATTAAATTAAAGTAATTGCGATTTTTGCCATCAAAAGTTACTTAATAATTGAATTAAAGTAATTCTACTTGGTGTCTCTGATATACTAACAGAAACCCATGAAATTATAGCTCTCATTAGCAATAGGGTTTATTTTATTAAAAGGATGAAAGGAGTGAGTATTAGCCATTATTAAAAATTCACTGAAGCATTCATAATAATATGGTACACTTCCACTGGTTTTATGTTGTAGTGTAGGCATTCAGGTTTCTATTACTCTAATACAGTAGTCGCTTATTTGAACTGATAGTTGGAAATTTGAATTTGTCTGACTGACTACCTTAGCAACAATGGCAGGAGTGAAGGTATAAATGGACTCATCTTTACTCTGATGATTCAGTAACTTTCCTGACCCTCACCTCTTTCCTCTGCATGATGTAGTTCTTTACATAATGAATCACCACAGACTAATAAACTTTATTATATGTTCCCAACTAGCATCTGCAGGAAGTCAGATTAAATCCTAGGTGAAGTTCTCAGTGGAATCTCAGTCTTTGATCACACCACCAATGTTATAATTTTAGAAGTGTGACAAGATGATTAGAGCATTTTAAAATCTTGGTACTAGGCACAATACAAAGTTAAAAGCTGCCATGAATTTTGCTGCTTAGGCAGAATACCATCCTTTGAGGCACTAATTGACAAAGAAGTAGAATGTTAAATAAAGAAGTTGAAATTCAAATGAAGAATACAAGGTATTTGGAATGCTGTCAAACATACTGTGAACTTTATCAGGCATTAGATATTGACCCAAGTTAGGAAAAAGTGAAAAATGTAAGGCCTAGATTTAATAGTGGTCTCATACACAACTCCAAGTAGTTTTATAATTATTTTGCCATCTGCCATATTTAATGTTAAATTAAAAATGAATAATGATATTTCATAATTTCATTAATATACTTGAGTTAAAGATGTACATATATTTTACTGAACAAACATCCTGGGAGAATTGTGGGTAAACATGAAGAGAGTTGTCTAAAATAGGGTGGACCAAAATGATGTCATAAAGCCACCACCACCGTCATCACCAGTATGGCATAAAATACCATTAAGGATGACATGCAACAAAATTTTAAAGTGGAAGGAAGGAAGCACACAGCTTTGTTGACTCCAACCGTTTCTAGGCTTCTAGGCTTCTAGGCTTCGGTGTCCCTTGCTATTCATTGTTTGCCACTGTAGCCCCTTTCCATCTTCTTTTTTTTTTTTTTTTTTTTTTTTTTTTTGAGGCGGAGTCTCGCTCTGTCGCCGGGGCTGGAGCGCAGTGGCCGGATCTCAGCTCACTGCAAGCTCCGCCTCCCGGGTTTACGCCATTCTCCTGCCTCAGCCTCCTGTGTAGCTGGGACTACAGGCGCCCGCCACCTCGCCCGGCTAGTTTTTTGTATTTTTTTAGTAGAGACGGGGTTTCACCGTGTTCGCCAGGATGGTCTCGATCTCCTGACCTCGTGATCCGCCCGTCTCGGCCTCCCAAAGTGCTGGGATTACAGGCTTGAGCCACCGCGCCCGGCCTCCATCTTCTTTATCCAGCAGTTAGACTTGCTCAGTGTCTCCATTTCCCTGAGACTTAGTTATCAATTTTAAATTGATACTTAGTTATCAATTTTAGAGTGGGTTATTGATGTATGTTATGTTACCATCCCTCTTCCTTCCTTTATATCATTTGCTTTTCAGTAGGATCTTTTCATTGTATAATAAGGATATAGTAACAGTAGCGAATTTAATGGCATTTACTATGTGGCAGGCTTTATTCTAAGCACTTTATATATAAACACATTTTTTGTTTGTTTTTTATACAAGGTCTCACTCTTTTGCCCAGGCTAGAGTGCAATGGTGCAATCATGGCTCACTGCAACCTTGAACTCCTGGGATCAAGCAATTCTACTGCTTCATTCTCCCAAGAAGTTAGGACTACGGGCTTGTGCCACCACACCTGGCCAATTTTTTAGTTTTATTTATTTTTATAGTGATGGAGTAGGCTGGTCTCAAACTCCTGGCCTTAAGCAGTTCTTCCATAGCCTCCGACAGTGCTAGGATTACAGGTGTGCGCCACCACGCCTGGCCTATGTTAACACATTTAATACTTACACCAACTTTAAGAGTTACATACTAATATTATATCCATTTTACAGATCATGGAACCGAAGCACAAAGATGCTAAGTAGGCCATAAGGTAAGAAGTGGCAGAGTCAGGGTTTGGAAACCAGACAGTTTCACTCTAGAGTTCCTACCCTGAACCACTAAGCTATCCTGCATGAACATGGTGGTGGGGGGTACACAGGATAATGAGAAATGCCAATGCCCTGAAGTCATAAATACCTATTCAGATCTTGTCTCTGCCCATTACTGGTTGTGTGGCTTCAGCAATATATTTAATGTCTCTGAAATTAATTTTCTAAGATGTAGAATAATGAGAACAGTACTTACATTCAAAAGCTTATTGTACATAAATAATGCATATAAAGCATCTACCACCAGGGTAAAGCATGCTTCATGTGTTTGAATGTATGACTTGGCGGAAATGAGGAAGATATTTTTGTGCAATGGGATTTTGCACAACCATTTAGCTGCCCTTCTTGGTCTGTGTATAGAGTAGGCCAATGTGTAACACTTGTAGCAGCAGCATCAGACCGGTCAGCCCAGTGTTGTCAGTCAGAATTGGGAGAACGTTCAGAGCAATATGAACTCAAGAAGTAGAGGTGACAAGCAGCATACCTACAGACTAGAGGATACCTAGGTTATAGTGTGCATGAGATCCCCATATTGACAGGCATTTGTTGGTAGCCAGCTTTTAGAAGGAGATGATGAAGTTATTAAGCAGAGGTTTCTGAAGGAGGTTGTGTCCTGAAATGCAAGTATATATGATATACTTACTCTCCATGTAAGGATAAAATTTACTCATACATAGAGTATAGAAATCCCTGCAAAAGTTTAAAACTGTCTTTATATTTGATGTATCAGGTTAAAAGTGACATACTTTTGTATACTTCTTCCATGTGGTCCCCAAATATAAAATTGGAGCTTTATTTATTTTGTCTTTGTGTGGGTCATACTTTTTAATTTTACTTGCTTAAAGATAAATCTGTGAAGCAGCTCCATTCATTTTTCCTTCTAATTTTGTAAACATCAGGAAAGATGTTACATGTAACAGATTGTTGCATTTAAGGAACAATGTCAAGAAATTCACATCTGCCACATGATGTCATGGAGGCTGCACTCAGAAAAAATAACTACTTTCCAAGTATTGATATTGAACCAACAATACTTAAAATGTTTATCTTTCAAAACCAAACTCTAGGGGACAAAATGAGTCTGTTATTTTAAACATTATTTGGAAACAGCATTAAGAACGTTTTGCAACTGATACATGTCATTAATAGTTTACATTAGCTTCCCACATAAGGGAAGATACTATCATACTTTATAAATAGGTCTTGTGGGAAAATCATTCTTCCTTGAGGTTAAACAATCTGATATACGTTTTTAATGTAGGAATAGTTTCATGCAGTTTGAAAGGTAAACCATGTGAGGCTGTAACATGCCAAAACCCCGAAATCATTCATGGTATGTTAAAAACTCATTAAATGTGGTCTCCATAGTTTCTGGGATAAACACAGAAGCTAGAGAATGTATTTACGAGACTAAAAAGTACTGCTCAAGAGTGAAAAAACAGACAATGGCTAAGGGAGATAAATTGTCAGGTGGGAGAGAATGTTTAGGTATAAATAAATTCTAATAAAGTTAAACATATGAAAGATTATAAGAGGTGACAGTGATTACCAGCTCCTTTCCTAATTCATTAAGGATGGAAAAGGAAGTGGTTTGAAATTGCAGTAGGAGAGATTTAGGTTAGATATCAGAAAGAACTTCCTAACGGTCAGGCTGATCATTTTTTAAAGAGCTCCTGAGAGACATTTAAGAATGGGATACAAAGCTTTTCTCCAGGGATTTGTTTTTCTCATTGTTTTTGAGACAGGGTCTCCCTGTGTTTCCCAGGCTGGACTTGAACTCCTTTCTGAGCTCAAGCAATCCTCCTGCCTCAGCCTCCCAAGTAGCCAGGATTACGGGTATGTACCACCACACCTGCCAGCCCAGGGCTTAATTAAAAGCAGTCCTACAATTACAGTGACATTATTAAGATTGTATTCTGAAATCTTATTCATCACTGAAAGTTGCTGTGTGTGTGTCTGTGTGTTTAAAGTGAATAGATGTGACTCATGATTACAAAATAAAGCAATTGATTCCACAGCACAGTGATGAAGCTAGGCGGCATAGTAAAACTCAGATACCTTGTGAAGATGCAGAGTGATGAGAGACAGTCAGAAATCCTTAGTTTATGGAAACTAAGTCCTGACTTTGAGGTTAGTTTAAGTGAAGCAGTACATTGGTAGAACCATCTGTTTTTATGAAAATCAGAAAAAATCCCCTTTGCCCTACAAACTATCCTTTCAAAAACTATAAGTAAAATAGGAAATTAGAATATTTCTTAAAACAAACAGAGTGCAAAGCATATTGGTAAGAACTTAGCTCTCTCATTGCCCTTGCATCCAAATAAGGAAACAAAAGCTTTAAAAGGCTGAGAGGATTGTTCAGGTTTCTGTAACTTCCTACTGGCAAAACCAAGGATAGAACCTGTAGTGGCTGCTGTGGCGCTCTGCTCAGATGCCTCCTCCACACCCCTCCTCCCCACCACAGTTTTATGTCTGAGACACTCATTCCATCTGTCGACAGCTGGGAGTGTTAGTTGCTGAGACAAACAGCCAATTTCCTCTCCAGGAATTATCTTCTTTCTCTGGGCAATGCACCGTCCTCTGCCAAAGGGAGTTGCCTTGCCTAAGTTTATACCTCCTCCCTAGGCTAGGGGCAGCCTCTGGGGAAGGGGAAATTAGAAAGATCAGCCTCTTTACCTCAATTCAGGACAGCCCTGAAGGGCCATTCCAGCTCCAGAACTCCCTCAGAGAGCAGCTGAGGTCTTCATTTCAATTACATCACAGTTCAATTTCTCCTGTTCACTCACTTCTGGTTTCATTACTGTGTCACAGATTGGTCCTGTTGGTACTTCCCAAAAACTTCCTGCATGCAATCTACATCTGAGTCTGTTTTCTAAGGAGCTGGACCTCAGTTAGTCAATGCCAGGAGTGCCCTGAGGTTTTGGAGTTGGATCATTCATTGACCAGCTGGTAATGAGGATGTCAACACTGTAGTAAGTGGAGGACTGAATGCCTCTAGCATGATTGATTGGTCTAGTTAATACATTCACTGTTGGTGACTAGAAAGGGATACTACTGAAAGATAATGCACAGAGGACTTTGGAGTAGTAATTATCCTAAGTCAATGAAATCAGATGATTCTTAGTGAGTGTTATCAGTGCATTGGGAAAAGACAAAGACTGAGGGTTGTTAAATTACCAAGTTAAGGTCACTGTGGAAGTTAGAGTGTTTCTTAGGCAGGATATAAGGACTCTCTCCTTTTTTACGGCCATAGGAGAGGCATTGTTGAGGATCACATACACAATTTAATTATAAGGCTAGTGAAATTTCAGAAAAAGTGGAATTCCAAACTCTGGCATGTCTATTCTACCCTGATATGACTATGGGACCCTGAGTGAACAGGAGCAAAATGCTGAGGCTTGAGAAGGACACCTGGATGGAAACCTCTTAAGATCCAGATTGCCCTGAATCCACAAGGGCCTGCAAAAGTGGGCCACTCCTTGTTATTAAAGGCTGGAAGACCACTTTCTCCCACCCTTTGCTTGAAGATAACACAGAAGGTTTTCTCTTATAAAGCTTTTACATCAGAGTCTACTGCCACCTTGCTTGCAAAGATAGATGATCAAGAGAGTGAAGGAAGCCACCCCAGTAACAAATCATGTCTTGTTTCTGGTTCTACGTCAGAGTTGGAACCTACTGACTAAAGGAGTGTCTGGGTCCCCATGAGGAAGAAACCTACAACACCATGGTGAGTATACGTAGCCATACTCCAATTACTCAGGATTGCATTATGGCCAGTAGCTACCCTATTGGATACAGCTGATATATAACATTTCTATCATCAGAGAAAGTTTCTGGACAGTACTGCTCTGGAATATGGGAAGACCCCAAGAAGATTTAGAATATTTCTATGCTGGTGAATTTTCAAAGGTTCAGTAACCTGGGGAATACAGGGACATTTTCTCCAAAGTAAAAGGAAAATTATTATATCTTGCATCTGCCACCACAAAGAAGAATGCAATGCTTTGCAGACCTCTTTGGGCTTTAAATGCAGCACATTTCACACTAGAGAATCCTGCTCTGCCCAGTGGCAAACTGATATGTACAGTAATGACCTGAGAAGGTCTTGGTCACAGAGGCTTAGGCCTCTCAGAGACTGGGGTGCAGGTTTACCCAAAAGGTAAGTCATGTAGATCAACAGAAGTGTTAGCTGTTGATGAGGAAAATCTAAAATGAGTAAATGACCAACGAGAATCTGGAGTGGCTATTCTCTGAAGGATGAACTCACTGTACAAAGTAAGTAGATGCAAACAGTAGAATTAATGCTATGGCACCCTATCCTGATCCCTCCTTCAGGAGCAAGACCCTCATTCTCTCAGCTGTTGAGAGTTGATATGGTTAGGTTTTGTGTCCCCAACCAAATCTCATCTTGAATTGTAATCCCCAGGTGTTGAGGGAGAGACCTGGTGGGAGGTGATTGAATCATGAGGGTAGTTTCTCCCATGCTCTTCTCATCATGGCGAGTGAGTTCTCATGAGACCTGATGATTTTATAAGGGGCTCTTCCCCTTCACTTCTCTCTTTCTTTCCAGTTGCCTTGTGAAGAACGTGCCTGCTTCCCCTTCTGCCATGATTGCAAGTTTCCTGAGGCCTCCCAGCCATGTGGAACTATGAGTCGATTAAACCTCTTTCCTTTATAATATAAATTAACTAGTGTTGTATTTATAGTAGTGTGAAAATCAACTAGTACAGTAAATTGGTACTGTAGAGAGTGGGATACTGCTATAAAAATACCTGAAAATGTGTAAGTGACTTTGGAACTGGGAAACAGGCAGAGATTGGAACAGTTTGGAGGGCTGTTCCAAAGACAGGAAGATGTGGGAAAGTTTGGAACTTCTGAGAAACTTGTTGAATGGTATTGACCGAAATGCTGATAATGATGTGGATGATGAAATCCAGGCTGAGGTGGTCTCAGATGGACATGAGGAACTTCTTGGGAAGTGGAGCAAAGGTCAGTTTTACTATGCTTTAGCAAAGGGACTGGAGACATTTTGCCCCTGCCCTAGAGATCTGTGGAATTTTGAACTTGAGAGAGATGATCTGAAATTGGAACTTACATTTAAAAGGGAAACAGAGCATAAAAGTTTAAAAAATTTGCAGCCTGACTATGTGATGGAAAAGAAAAACCCATTTTTCTGTGAAGAAATTTAAGCTGGGTGCAGAAATTTTCATAAGCAAAGAGGAGCCCAATGTTAATTGCCAAGACAATGGGGAAAACGTCTCCAGGGCATGCAAGAGATCTTGGTAGCAGCTCCTCCCATCACAGGCCCAGAGACTTAGGAGGAAAAAACGGTTTTGTGGGCCAGGCCCAAGACCTCCCTGCTCTGTGCAGCCTCAGGACTTGGTGCCCTGTGTCCCAGCTGCTTCACCTCCAGCCATGCCTAGAATGGGCCAAGGTACAACTTGGGCTGTTGCTTCAGAGGCTGCCCAAGACCTCCCTGCTCTGTGCAGGCTCAGGACTTGGTGCCCTGTGTCCCAGCTGCTTCACCTCCAGCCATACCTAGAAGGGGCCGAGGTACAACTTGGGCTGTTGCCTCAGAGGCTGCAAACCCCAAGCCTTGGCAGCTTCCATGTGGTGTTGGACCTGCAGGTGCACAGA
Source organism: Macaca fascicularis (assembly GCF_037993035.2). Classification (NCBI taxonomy): domain Eukaryota; kingdom Metazoa; phylum Chordata; class Mammalia; order Primates; family Cercopithecidae; genus Macaca; species Macaca fascicularis. The sequence goes on from NC_088385.1 coordinate 96,754,657, forward strand.
AGTTAATAATTGAGGTTTGGGAGCCTCCACATAGATTTCAGAGAATGTATGGAAATGCTTGGATGTTTCCAAGCAGATGTCTGCTGCAGGGCTGGAGCCCTCATGGAGAACCCCTACTAGGGCAATGCAGAAGGGAAATGTGGGGTTGGAGCCCCCATACAGAGTCCTCACTGGGGTACTGCCTAGTGGATCTGTGAGAGGAGGGCCATTGTCCTCCAGACTGATCCCAGAATGGTCATTGTTCTCCAGACCCCAGAATGGTAGATCCATTGACAGCTTGCACCATGCACCTGGAAAAGCGGCAGATACTTAATGGTAGCCTGTGAAAGCAGCCAAGAGGGGAACTGTACCCTGCAAAGCCACAGGGGCAGAGCTGCCCAAGCTCACCTCTTGTATCAGCATGACCTGTATGTGACACATGGAGTCAAAGGAGATCATTTTGGAGCTTTAAGTTAATAATTGCCCTATTGGATTTTGGACTTGCACGGAGCTTGTAGCCCCTTTGTTTTGGCCAATTTCTCCCTTTTGGAATGGGAGAATTTACCCAATGCCTGTACCCCCATCCTATCTTGGAAGTAACTAACTTGCTTTTGATTTTATCGGCTCCTACGTGGAAGGGACATGCCCTGTCTCAGATGAGACTTTGAACTTGGACTTTTGGGTTAATGCTGGAATGAATTAAGACTTTGGGGGACTGTTAGGAAGGCACGATTGGTTTAGAAATGTGAAAGATACATGAGATTTGGGAGGGGTTGGGGCAGAATTATTTGGTTAGGCTTTGTGTCCTCACTGAAATCTCATCTGGAATTGTAATCCCCAGGTGTTGAGGGAAAACCCTGATGGGAGGTGATTGAATCATAGGGGTGGTTTCCCCCATGCTGTTCTTGGATAGTGAGTGAGTTCTTACAAGATCTCATGGTTTCATAAGGGGCTCTACCTCCTTTGCTCACTCTATCTCCTGCCACTTTGTGAAGAAGTTGCCTGTTTCCCCTTCTGCCATGATTATAAGTGTGAGACCTCCCCAGCCATGTGAAACTGGGTCAATTAAACCTCTTTCCTTTATAAATTACCCAGTCTTGAGTATTTCTTTATAGCAGTATGAAAATGGACTACTACAGGAGTATTGGCTGCTGTTTGTTCCTATATGATAATTCTCCTTGACCAAAGAAATCTGTCTGTATGAGTTCATTTTCTGTTGTTTATAACAGAATACCTGAAACTGGGCAATTTATATAGAAAAGGAACTTATTTCCTATGGAAGTTGAGAAGTCCAAGGTCAGGGGGCTGCATCTAATGAGGACCTTCTTGCTGGAGGGGACTCTCTGTAGAGTCCCAAAGTGGCACAGGACATCACATAGTGAGAGGGCTGAGCATGATACTCATGTTTCTCTTCCTCTTTGTATAAAGCCACCAGGCCCAGTCCCATGATAACCCATTAATCCATGAGTAGATTAATCTGTTTATAAGGGCAGAGCCATTATGACTCAATCACCTCTTAAAGTCTGCACCTCTTAACACTGCCACATCATGGATTACATTTCAACATAAGTTTTAGAGGGGATAAATATTCAGACCATAGCACTTTGTCATCCAAGAGTGCACCTCTTCCCTTGATGTAGCTCACATCCAGTGGCTGGCAGACGTAGGCGAAAAGGTGCAGCCCCCTTGCCTTCATGGACATAACTCTGAAGGGCCAGCCCAGCCCCAGAGCTTCCCATGAGATCCGCTGAAGCCTTTGTTGTAACTACATAAAACATCAACTTCTCACTTTGACTGATGTCGTTTCCCTGTCTCCCTCATATGTATTATTCTTATGTGTAGTCATCATCAAGAAATATCACACTCCCAGCATTTTTCCTGCACACAAATCTTCATCTCAGCATCTCTTTCCCCAGGGCAACTGACTTAAGACAGAACCGAAAGCAAATGACCTGCAGTCTTGGGCTTAATTCTAGCACATCGAGATACATATATATTTACATGTCAACTATGTGTTTATTACAAGATCTTTATGCATGGACTGAATTATTTAATTTTTTAAAAACATAACTGTATTTGCTAATAAGTGAGTAAAAGTAATAGTATATTCAATGTTAACAGTAAGAGCCATTTTAATTTCTTTTACTTCTAGGCGAAACCCCCTGATCCCAGGTCTTGTTTTCATATTGTTTCTCTCTAGGGTGTGTTATAGGATACTTAATTGTTATGTTGATCGTCATTGCAGCCTACCTCTTTTGAAAGCTTTGAAGGAAGTAACCTATGAACATAGATCTTTTTTTGTTGTTGTTGTTATTTTGGCAGCAGCAAATATGATAGGTGAATTTACAACAAATACAGAGGATCAAAATATACTATTAGACACTTTTATATTAAAAGATGGAATTGCTCTCAAGACTTTCCCCATCTGGCCTCTCAGAGGAGGATTTTAGCATAGAGATATTTGGGTGTTTCTACCCTGAAAATATCAGCCTGATTCGGGTGAGAGCAGCTTCCTAATAAGGAAGGCATTGCATAAGTAATAGCTACCTTGGAATACTATGATTCTAAGCTCTCTAGTCATTTGAAAAAGAAAGAAATGTGACTCAGTAGAAACAGCATTGGATGGAAGCTGCCACTGATTTCTTTTATGACCCTGATTCGGCAACTTAATTTTTTTGTGCTTTTCTTTCTTTGTCTGTGAAAAAGGTAACTGGGGCCAAACATGGTGGCTCACACCTATAATCCTGGTACTTTGGGAGGCCAAGGCAGGAGGGCTGCTTAAACCTAAGAGTTAAAGATCAGTCTGGACAACATCAGGAGACTGTTTCTAAAAATAATTATAAAAATTAGATAGGGATGGTGGCACATACCTTGTGGTCCCAGTTACTTGGGAGGCTGAGGCGGGAGGATCACCTGAGCTTGGGAGATCGAGGCTGCAGTGAGCCATGATCACACCACTGCACTCCAGCCTGGGTGATAGAGTAAGACCCTGTCTCAAAACAAAACAAAACAAAACAAAAAAACAAAACAAAACAAAAAAAGTAACTGGGAGAAATCTCAAAAAAACTTTTGTTTTTCCTAGTTCCATAATTATATGTTCAGTTTATTTTCCAATCTGCAAATTATCTCTTGGTTTTAGAGAATTATCTTTTGCATGCCACAGAGTAGCAAATGATTACTCTTAATTTTTATTTTCATTATTTAGTAACCTAAAATCATTAATGTTATGAAAAACATGCACAATATTCTTTAGTTTATTAGATTTAAAAAATTGTGCCATAAATATTTTATGTAAAGAAAAATTCCAGAGGTCATTTAACATTTTGGTTTTAACCACATATATGTAGATGAAACTAGGTATAGAACATTCCTAGTTACAACAATAGCATATTTAAAAAAATTTGAGTTCCTGGGGGAATAATGAATGTTTTGTATGACTAGAGCTTAGGGAAGTTTTAGAAATCTGGTAAGAAATATGACTAGAATGTAGCCACAGGCCAGATTATGAAAGACAAAAAGACGTTTCCAGGGTGCCCATGTCACTTTCTCTGCTGTCAGTGGAAGAACATAGGGGAGGGAAGCAGTTAGTCAAAGGGGTAAAACTGCAAGTGAAGTAGAATAGATGAAGAAGGCAAAAGGAGGAAGTGAAATCAAACTACTTCCTTTTTCCTTCGTCTTAAGCTCCACTTGTATACAGAAACTGAAAAAAGGGACCTGAATTTCTTCCCTGATCAGAAGATCATCTTTGTATAATTTATTTAAAAATGCAGAAACTGATAACTTTTATTTTTCAGGATTTTTAAAGTGGAAACGTTTATTTTACTGTTATTCTTGAATATGCTTGACCATGGCCAGGGTTTTAGAGTCTTCCATGATTTCTGTACACGAACAATCTGAACTCATTGTCCACCTTCCTTTGATGAGTACCTTCTCCTTTTAATCTGAGCAGTCCCCTTAAATTTCAGGAATATTATTATTTTCGGAGTACAACCTGTGTGCCATAATTTGCCATTTAATAACATTCCCTTGAATAGCTGAATGACATTTTGTATTTGTTAAAGGACTTACTAAACACTTCCTGGTTGCCTGAAATCACACCAAAATAAATTTATATTGTGCTTTTAAATTCCACTGGCAAGAAAGGAGGCTAAAAATACTATATTTTCTAGAAAATATAAAGTGATGGGTCTTGTCTTAAGTATTAATCATATTAGTATCAAATTGCTAAGTACATCTTTAGAAAAAAATTGTTTAGTGAGATAACTGATGTTTACCATGGTATAAATTTCCATTAGCACTCAACCCACCAGGTAATACATTTTCTCTTACAGCCTTAACTGAAAATGTCTAATTGCAGGCAAATAATATTCTCAACATGGTAAGCTTCAGAAGAAATCCAAAAAAAAAAAAAAAAAAACAGCAGAAATGCAACTAAACTTTGGCTTTTCCAAGGAAGCTTTGGAAATAATTATTCAAGTATGTCAGCCTTAAATGTTTCTAATGGAAGTGTGGGTGGGAAAGAGGGGAAAAGATGCAAGAGAGTAAATGCTGGGTTATCCTTCAGAAAAAAGATAATTATGAGGAGAACATTGACTTGAGCTTATAGCAAAACAATTTTGGGATTTCAGTCCATTCTTTATATGTCCTTTACAAATATCTTACCCTCTTTGATCTTCATTTTTCTCCTCTGTAAATGTGAATAATGGTAACTGTGGAAGACAAAATAATACTGTCCACCAAAAGATGCCAATATTCTAATCACTGGAACCAGTGAATGTTACTTTACACAATAAAGGGGCTTCTGTAGATGTGATTAAGAATATGCATCTTGAGTTGGAAAGATTATGCTGGATTAAGTGAGCCCAATCTGAGTATATGAGCCTTTAAAGGTGGAGAATTTTTCCCAGCTGGAATCAGAAATACACTATGACAAACGAAGTAGGAGAGATTTGAAGCATGAGAGAGATTCATCCTAATGTTCTGGCTTTGATGGGGGGATGAAGCCATGAGCCAAAGAATGTTGCAGCCACTAGATGCTGAAAGAGCTCTCAGCTGACAGCCAGCAGGAAAATGAGGACCTTTGTCTTACAACTGCAAGGAACTGAATTCTACCAATGACCTGAATGAGCTGGGGAACAGATTCTCCCCTAGAGCCTCTGGATAGAAAAAATATCCCTGTTGACACTATAGCTTTAGCCTGGTGAAACTCTTGGATTTCTGATTTAGAGAAATAACAATTAAATAAATTTGTTATTTAATCCACTGTTTGTGGTCATTTGTTTAGTAACAGCAGAAAACTAATAGAACAACTGTATCTCACAGAGTTGTGTGATATGTGTGATAATGTGTATAAAAACGTGCAGTCCATTGTAAATACTATATACAGGCTAATTGTTATCATTGATGCTCTCAGTATCATCATGCTCTATTCTGCTTGTAAACTGCCAACCTTTAAAATGCCACTCTTAGAAAGTAATAACTACTATTTACTGAGCATCTACTATGTGCAAGATATTCAACATTTGCCATATCATTTCATCTGTATGAAATGAGATAGAAAGCATTATGTAATTTTACATATATGGTATATGACAAAAAATGTGACCTTGTTGGATTTTATAAGATTTATATTTCTATCTGTCTTAAGGACAACAGGGTGAGAAAAGTTTAGAAATGTAGTTCCAGTCAATGACAAAGTGCTAGGAGAAAGTTAGAAGTTTGTGTTCTTTCCTCTTTTTTGATTACTGCAGATGAAAATTAAAATAGAAATTATCAGAGAAAGAAATGCAGCATCTGAAGTGGTTAAATGCTAGCTATTATCCAGTGGTGTTCATGAAAATATGCACAGTTTACCTTTAGATATTGGCTTTAGAAGATCCCTCCTGCTGAACTGTGGACTGTGATCAGACACAGGCCCCAGTGAGCTGTCTACTGTGTGAGCATTTTGTTTGATGAGAGAAATTGAAGAAGAATGCTCAGTTTGAAAACGAGTCTTAAGGTACAATGCTTTGAGTCCTGGCATCTCAAACATGTCTCCATGGACAAAAATATTCTTTGAAAATTAATTGAAGACGCTCAGCTCCATGCTTGGATATATGCTTCCAAAACAGCTACAGGACTTCAGCGATGTTCTTTCATGTAGTGAGAATAAAACTGTTTTTGACAGGGAGAGGATGCTAGAAATGGCAGGTCACAGGAAGGTAAGCAAATAAGGAAGGTAAACAAATATTCTGGATTACTTAATGATTTTGATGCTATTTCGCACATTTAAAGGATGATGTCAGTGGAACATATGCTTTAAGATTTCTTGTAACAATTTTGAGTATCTGCATCCTTGTTCATCAACTCTCTTTCTGATACAATATGTTTGTCTGAGTTTGTGGATAGAGGCTGTGACTTTGGAAGAAAATTTCTTGACTGGACAAAGTTAAAGAAAACACATGCAAACACTCATGACCTTAGTTCCAGGGCTGGCCCTAGCCAAAGCTGTTAAGTAGGCAGATTTTCATTTTTCCAGGACTCTTTACTTCTCTATTCTCTGCCCTTTCCTCCATTTCAAAATCTTCCATTGCCAGACACCAAAGTCTTCGTGTCATCCTTCATGATGTTTACTGATCTAATTTACCCTGGTCTGTTATAGACATAGCTGAGGATGTTTGCATTTTAATGGAGCATTTAGTAGGTGTAGTTATTTCAAAGGAAGAGATCTCTAATGGTAGCATTACCACATTTCCAGGTAAAGGTGTCTTCTTGGAGCCTCTCAAAAAGACCTCAACTAGCAACCAGTTGCTATTTCATTTCACTATCCTTTTACCCTCAGCCCAGGTGGTGGGTGCAGCTAAGTTCCCTGGGCACTAGTTGTTAGTTGTTCAACAGGAAGCACCCATATTTAGGTTTTCTAGTTATAATCAACATCTCACCGGGGCTGTGAGTGAAAGAAACAGATTTAACTCATATGTGTTAAACATTTAAATCCGTGTTTACAATTAGTCCCACAAAACTTACACTATTATAAGAAATATGGCAAAAATGCTATCTCAAGGCCCTTGAGCCACTGTTTTCTGTAGAGAAGTGTGGATTATACCTACCCATCAATATGACACTGATTATCAGACTGATACTAATGGTTCATGTTTAGTCCACGTTTGTTGAACAGACCAAGGATTTGGACCCTGGGACAAGACACATAGGAGGATCAGGAAAATGGTGCTAATTTCTTTTGTAAGAACTATTAGTGATTGATGGATGCCTATGAGACATGATTTTTCAAGTCTGTGCTGGAAAAAAGAGTGTTTTACGTGAGGACAGAAGAATTTGGAATGTTGTCTCTTCCCCTGTCTGTTCCAGATCATCACTATCTCATAGATTTGAATTATTTTTGTATCTTAAATGTCCTTATGCTGCTTTGAAAGATCCTAACTAACTCTACACCTCAGAGAAGACTGGAAAAGAGATAGTGATTTGTCAGGGGCATTCTTTCTTCTCAGGTTGGGTAAATCCATGATTGCCTGCTTTTCCTGGGGGAAAGAATTAAATTCTCATCACTATTGATAAGGTACAAATTTAGCATTCTGTTTTGGATCCACTAGTATTTAATTGACTGTGTCACTCCAATGTCAATGCTAGAGAAAGCCTTATAGGTATTTGGATTCTTTAGCCAGGACGCATTTAAAATATCACTCAGACAATTTAGCAATTCATGCTAAGTGTGACCACAACGACAGCTGCATTGCATGGTATAAGTCTTACAGTCATTGTAGACCCTTCACATATCATTCATCACTTAAATATTAATGATTTTACCTCTCACATATTTCTTATATACAGCCCTTTCTAGATAGTCCTGTTGTTAGTTGCTCCAGTTCAAGCACTTATCATTCTAATTTTTACTTTTTTTGATGTAATTTCAGACATGAAGAAAAGTTACAAAAATAGTAAAATAACTCCAAGATGCCCTTCATCTAAATACCCCAAATATTAACATTGCATCATATATATTTTTCTTTTTTATGTATATTTTCCTGAATTATTTGAGAGGCAGTCATAATGTCTTTGTACCCCCAAATACCTCATTATTTTTTAAAACGGCTTTTTAATTCCGTAACAATAGCACAATAATCAAAATCCATTGTGAACTTAACATTGACATAATACTATCATCTAATTTATAGATGTTATTGAGGTGCTCAGTTTGTCATGTAATGTCCTTGAGGCAGAAGAAAATCCCATGCCATGCCTCGCATTCTCTGGTTGTATCTCTTTAGCCTGCTTTCACCAGTCTGTCTTTGTCTTTCATGATATTGACATTTTTGAAGTGGACAGGCCAATTGTTTTGTAGACTGTCCTTCAATTTGGGTTTGTCCAATGATTATTCTTCATTAGAGTCAGGTATGTATTATTGGCAAGACTATTGGGGATGTGATGTTGTGTCCTTCTTAGTGCTTCATATGGGGAGGCACATGATGGCCATTTGCCCTATTACTGAGATGTCAACCTTGATCAGCTAGTCAAGGTCGTGTCTGCTAGTTTTGTTTTGGTTTGTTTTTGAGATGGAGTCTTGCTGTCACCCAGGCTAGAGTGCAGTGGCGTGATCTCAGCTCACTGCAGCCTCCACCTCCCAGGTTCAAGCAATTCTCCTGCCTCAGCCCCCCAAGTAGCTGGGACTACAGGATCGTGTCACCACACCTGGCTAATTTTTGTAGTTTTAGTGGTAGAGATGGGGTTTCACCATGTTGTCCAGGCTGGTCTCCAATTCCCGAGCTCAAGTGATCTGCCTGCCTTGGCCTCCCAGTGTGCTGGGATTATAGACATGAGCCACCACGCCAGGCCAGTGTCTGCTAGTTTCTATATTGTAAAATTACTACTTTCTCTTTTGTAATTAATAAGTGTCTAGAGAGGAGACCCTCCTCATTTTTCACAAAATTATGTGATCCCTCTGTGCTGTATATTGATGGTTAGTCCCACTACATTTCCTTCCTACCCTTCTCCATTCTGCTTTGGGCTTACTAGGTTCACTTGGGAGGACCATGTCAGTCTGGTCCTCTGGTGTCTGGTTGGGTTAGTCAAGGGGGAGTCAGTCCTGCAGGAGATCTGAGAAGGGTGAAGGATGAGGTCCAGGGCTATTTCTCCTTAGTTTCCTCCCCATAGTTTCCCTCCTCAAGGACATGCTGTGTTCCTTAATGGAAGGTCAGACAGACCATCTCTCAGGCTGAAGCTCTGGGTTTTGTAACTGCCTTCCCCCCTTGTTTGCTTCAAGATTAAGGATGGAAAAAGCATCCCTTGTAGTTTCCCTACGCTCTTTACATTCTTCCCAAACCTTTGTAAACTTTCTTCACGTTTCCCAATTTGAATGTTGTATTGGGCTGTTCTTGTGTTGCTATGAGACTGGGTAATTTATAAGACAAGAGGTTTAGTTGGCTTATGGTTCTGCAGGCTGTACAGGAAGCATAGCATTCATCTGCTTCTGGAAAAGTCTCAGGGGACTTACAATCACGGTAGAAGCCCAAAGGGGAGCAGGCACATCACATGGCGAAAGCAGGAGCAAGAAAGAGAGAGAGGGAGAGAGAGAGAGAGAGAGAGCATGAGGTGCCACACACTTTTAAACAGCCAGATCTTTTGAGAACTCACTCTCATGAAGACAGCATCAAGCTATGAGTGATCTGCTCCCATGATCCAAACACCTTCTACCAGGCCCCATCTCCATCATTAGGGATTAAGATTCAACATGAAATTTGGGCAGGGACAAATATTCAGACTTCCCACTAAGAGCCTTACAACACAGTCTTCTACTGCACTGTTTGCAATTTCTTTCCTATTTTCTCTCAGTTGCAGATACTGCTCATTGGACTTCAATACAGTCTCAACCCTGACTTGTTCTTCTGTCAGACCTGACCCAGGCAGAAAGTACACTGGATGCCAAAGGCATCAGGGAACCAGATCTAAGATGAGCTGTTCTGCTCTGCAGCCAGTCCTCCAGCATGCCTGGGGATTTTCCTTTACTCCCACATCACTGGCATAGCTTGTGCCAGCCGGCTTCTGACTTGGTTTTCTGCTTAGCATTCTCATCTCCATTTGGGATGGAGTCTTTCTCTGACCCAGTATTTTTTTTTTTTTTTTTTCAGTAGGGCTGTAACGCTGTAAAATATTGCTTCACTCTGCTGGTACCCTTCTCCAGAATGCTGGACCCTCACCCTCAGATCCCCATTTATTTTCTGAAATCATGTTTGGGATAGAATGGTTTTCCTAGGTGGGCCATCTTTCTTCAGTTTGCCCTTCCACACCCCTCTCCACCCAGTTCTTCTTTGTTTTCCCTTCCCCTCTCCATACTGACCCATGCAAACTTATCAACCCTTGCCTTCTGACTTCTAGCTGGGTTTGGCTAATGGGGAATGCTGGCAGGAGATTCAAGGGAGTGACTCAGTGAGATAGGAATATTTATACCGCTACCTTTCTCCTTGTGGGGTTACCTTGAGCTGCTCACTTCTTTCCACTGAAGGTCAGAGCTCCACACCAGGTGGTCCTCCGCTTCCACATTCTTGGAACTGTTCCCACTCTTCACCCTTTCTGGCCTAGGGTAGATTACAGCCTAGCTGAGCACTGGGGTATTGCATTTTTTGTTGTGGTCTAGCGTTACATTGTTAAAAATATCCTTTTATCAAACCTTCTTTAATTATTCTAACCTGACTGTGATGAATGCTTCCTTCTGTGACCTTGACTGAAACAGCTTCTATGGACAGCCCTTTCTGCCTTGGTGGATCATCTAGTATCTGAAACATTTGCCAGACTCAGTGGATCTGAGACTGATGACAGCTGCAACCAAGCGTGAGGATCATTGTGCTCTTCTGGAGTGGTCATTTGATTGTAGACTACTTCTTTGGGCACCAGCCCTATACCTGGGTCAGTTTTTCCCGGCTTTGTCCCTGCCCGGTCCTAGACTCATTCCCCTCATTACTTACCTTGTTAAAGTATCAGCATGCCTTGTAGCAGAAGCAACAGTTATTCAAATGAAAACATGAGTCTCCCTATCTATAAGCTACATGAGACAGACTTTTGGTTTAGACCTGTCCCTTGTGATATCAGGACAGACCCCAGTCTTCTAATCCTATGCTACTGTGGATGTAAGGATGTGTCTAAAATATTCATACATAAACCACCAAAGACATGCTTTTTAATATGAAAGTACAATTTAGTTTGCTAATTTAAATTGCAGTTGGTTTAGATATTGAAACATTAGTATAATAAGCTTCATTCTGCTAGCATTTACTGTCAAGAATATCCTGTACCTACTTGATTACCCTGTAAATCTCTCCATCTATGGAGATATTTGAAAGTGTTTTAAAAATTGAGCTAATAGATTGCTAGTCACGTTTTAATATTTTCAGCTTCTCATTGTTTTTAGAATAATAAAATTTTCACATAATTCAGAAATGTTTCTTTGTGAATATCTTAAGTTGTGTCAGATTCAAAGGATAATTCATAGTGAATTGCTCTAAATTGCAATATGTTACTTTGAAGGCTTTTTTTTAATTAAGCTTGTGTTATGGGATCATTACGTTTGGAGTTTTCTAGTATGTTATTTTTGTAGCATATTAACTCTACTTGTTGGTAATGTTTGAACTCTAAGTGTTGGTGGGATATTACCTACCATGATGTTTTTAGAGTGACTATTTCTCCTTAGTTTTGAGTTGGTATATGCATGATTGGACAGGCTTTGCTATTTGGCTTCTGTTAAATGACTGATTGTCTTGGCCATTTCCTAATGAGCTTGTGTTTATTTCTGTTGAGGTTGGCATTAATAAATCTTCTCAGAAAATATGCCAGGGACTGACCTGGAATAGACTCTCAGTGAATTTTTAGCTTTGAGGATATTTCTTCTATGTCAGGATTGAGGCCAACTAGCATCACCGTGTACTAGGACAGTATTGTCAATGACCACCTTTTTCCTATTCTGTGAACTAAAGGGACCATCGAAACTACTTAGTCAAAGATATTAAATAAATTTATTAGTTAGAAGATAAGCAATATCTAGGATCTTATTTAGAATATTCTAAGGCCCAATTCACTTATAGTAAAGACAGATAGAGGAGGAATTTTCAGTAGAGATCATAAACAATTGTGTGAATTCCTGCTTATAGCCAGTGTTTTAATATTGAGGGCTAGCTGTTTATTTGCTTATTTGTTGTTCTTTTGTCATCATCTATTTGACCCTTATTTGCCATATATGCAGTTATTAAAGATTAAGAGAAGAGAAAACATTTAGAAGAGCTGAAAATAAGTTGATAAAGTTAAGTTTTAATTTTGTCCCAGTTAATTTGAGCTGTCTGTATCCTTTTGCCATTTGAAGTACCTAGAATATTAATGCTTGGAGAGACCCTAGAAATGATTGATTCAGCTCTGATTTATTGATTAGGAAAGTGCTTGAACAGTTTACAAATTTACTAGGGCTTAATTTGCTAATAATTTTATCCTGTTTTGTAAAAATAGCTGTGATAAAATAATGTAATAATTCTTCTTACAGATACGTTTTTAAAAATTGCTGGGAGAGGCAGTATAACATTTTTTTAGCTGTTGTTTTACGTGAGTGAACTCATAATAATAAAATAGAGGATAACTGCACAGATATCAGGAGCCTGAAAGAGGTCTAACTAATTAAATACTAGGATTTCCTGCCGCTGCTCCCTGAATTTTATTAAAATTTCTGCTTCTCTACTGCTAGATTTCTTGTTGACTTGGTCTCGTTTATGTCTAGGCCTTGACCGGGGAATCTATGCTATTTAACTTTGTTGTGTTATACAATATAGAAGGCAAGTGGAAAAATGCAAAGGAGCCTCATGGTAAATGAGATTTGGACTTCCCCAGACATCTTTATCTAGCCGTGCAAACCAACCTGTTAATGGAAACACCCTAAGTCCTATGCCCATATCTTAGCTTCCAGATATAATGTGGCTGTAAAGTAGCAGGGACAGCGAAAAGTAATCAGGTCATTTGTAGAAACTTTTCTTCTCACTTTGTTGCCTGAAAATTGAAAGCTGACAGTTTAACCACTGACAATGAGAATGCTGTCAAGATGCTAATGTTCAGGCAGTTTCCTTTCTAATAGTCATGCTTTATTAGAGCAGTACCCCTTTATTCCCCAAAGATGGGGAAAACATATAGTGATGCTATGGACTTCTGAGAAATACCTTCTGCTCAGATTGGATACCTAGGTGACAAAGTAAGAATGTATTAATTCATGGACTAGGTACATAGTTGGCCCTTTTGATAACTGAGTCAAGAGACTACCTTGATACTCTACCTTGTCTCCCTTAAAGTAGGTTTATAGTTTACCTTAAGGCTAAAGTCAATTTAAATAAAGATAATGAGAACCCTGGCTGAAAATCTCTCCCAACTCCTAATATTGAGTTAACCTGCCTAAAGTAGCTGAGCACCAGATGTTTTCACCCTGCCTCATTTTTCTTATCAGTCGGCCTCCCAGGCTGTTACCTTATGACAGTTGAGACACTTCAATATTGAAGTCAGAGGAAAACTGGTCCAGGACTGAAGCTAAATACTATTAGCATGCTGCTGATACCATCCTGAGGTACCAACTCACTGACCCTAGCTTTAGAAAACATTAAATGGTTTTCAGGCCTAAGGACAGGACACATGGTTTGGGTCTTTGAAGTTGATACTTTTATGTCAAATTTAGCTTTGGTGTATAAGTGAACTGACATAACTAAGCTGAAAATGTGACTGTAAAGCAGGAAAATATCAATGACTATTTAAGTCAAATTACACTATGAAAGCTTTGCATTTACAAAATGCTTTCACATGCATTGTCTCCACTGATTCTCCCAGTAATCCAGCAGGGCAGGCCAGGAGATAGTTTCATTCTGTTTTACAGATGACAAATCGGAGAGCTATAAAGGCTGAGAGATTTCCCCATGGATACTGTGGAGTTGATATCTGATCTTCTGGCTCCTAGTCCAGCACTCTTTCCACTGTGCTACACTGTCTGAGAGAGAGAGAGAGACCTTCAATCAGCCAGCCAGCCAGCCTATCAGCTAAGTGGACTGTGCACACAGGGGATCCAGAGCTATGTACTAGTCATTGTACACCAGGCACATATTGTTTTTCTCTTTGTAAATCCAAAATGACTAGGTAAAGAATTTCATCTGTTTGGTAATCATGTTGGTTTAAAGGTACACAATGCAACAAATTTACAAATTAGTTATCCTGAAAACTTTAGATGAAAATTATATTCCACATTGTGCCTGTTTAGTATAATTTAAAAATATATTTGTTGTAATTTTTCTATGGGTTATTCTTTCCATTTCTTTTAGATGAATGAAACAACTCAATTACTTTGAACTGCTTTAAAGACTGTGAGTATATACACACACACTAAATGTCCTATGGCCTGTGTTTCCACATTAAAAAAAAAATCCATTTAGTGATGAGAAAGTCAGTGCATTTCGGTATCCATAATGCAAAGAAGGAAAACATGAATAGACCTAGAATGATTAAAGTCAATACATTATTTTCTAATCCTATATTATTAAAAGAAGGAAGAATGAAAAGAATAAAGAGAGAAGGAAAGGAAGGAAGGGAGGAAGAAAAAAATGGAAACTGGACAAATAGAAGCCTGAAATAAAGAGTTGTGTCAACTATTTATTTTGTAATTTCATGTGCCTGCTAATGTAAAGATACTAACTTTGCTATTGTAGAGATCTAAGGCATAGATTGGCTCTGTTTTCCTGTATTCTTGTTGATTTTTCCTCTCTGAAAGCTTCCCCTTTTTTCTTCCACAAATGTGGTTTCATATCTGGTGTAGCATATGTATTACCTATGCTCCACTTAGCCTACCAGACATTCCACAGTATTTAAAATAGTTTAAACTTTTAGTTTTTATTTTGTCCTATTGCTTTCTCTAATAACAGCCCTGACTTCAAAGATCACAGAGATGAGTTTTAGAGTTGAAAAAATAAACTTAGGCATCCCCTAACTAAGGTGGCTCCTAGTACTAAATACATAAATTTTATGCTCAAGACATAGATATTGAAGAATAAATACCCTAAGGATGGCAAGTATTATGGTGACTGGCCCTTCTGCCCACTTTTTTTTAGTGGTTATGGCTCTTTGGGGGTTCTTAGGAAACAAAGAAACACAGAGACTATTCAGCAGGAAAAATCTTAGGAAATTTTACTTACCATACGGTGCTTATTATATAGTAGAGTCAGACATTAACTTGGATTAAACCTGAATCTAAGGCAAAGTTTCATAAAGATTTTGAATTTATGCTTCCAGTACAGAAGCAAAAGATACATGATTGGCACCTCCAGCAAGAACTCTGCATGTTGAGACATGGTGGTATTAATACAACAGTTCAGGGGTATTATCAGTTAAGCAGATTTTTGTAGGATGCCACAAGGACTTAACTGTCAGGTAAAACATTGATCTATCATGAAAGGGAAAGTTTGGCAGTTTCTCATGGACTGTATGCTGTTATGTATGTAAAAGCACAATGACTGAACACTGAGGGAATGAAAAATTATGGTTGTAGTGCTCTGGAATTTAAATGAAAGACAGCACTGATCAGAGGGGAGGAGGTAGAGGTGAACATTAGGCCTGAATTCCGAATTTCATGGTAGGATATGGGCTGGGGAAACTCATTTGGATTCTAGGCTCTGCTGCAAACCATTCAAGAAAAGTGTGTCTTTTGGCCATCATTACAGAAATAGCACACATCAGAAATTCCAATCAATTGGGTGGGGCACACTGGCAGATACTATGGTGGTCAAAACTCTTCTTTCATTTATTTGCTTGTTTGTTTATTTAATTTTTATAGCAGCAGATCTTGGGCATCTTGGGTTACTTAAAAGGACATGGAAACTGTCAGAACGAAATTTTTTTCAACCATATGACATTCATCATGTCGTGGAAGTCAGGTAAAGGCCTAGTTCAAGCTAACATAAAATTTTTACAAAGAATTTTAAAGTTCTAATATTGAAACATTTTTCTGAATATATAATTCCATCTCTCTCCTGGTTATCTGGGCAGCCCATTTAACAAAGAGAGCAGTGTTTCTTGTCCAGGGACTTTGAATACTTCTTTGTTACTTACAGACTTTCAACATTATGAAATCTTATCAGAAGCTTACATATCACTTCCATCAAAGACAGCTGGAGATAGCAGAAATGTTCAAAAGTGACTAATTAGGGCAACAGAAACAACCAAAGGAACACAAAAATCAGTATCTGGCCATTCTTTGCCCTCTGCTTTAGGGTGAGAGCAAAATTCTGGTAGAAAAGTGGAGAAAAGTTGGTTTGCTATTTTTTTGTGACTGTTAGAAATTCAATCTTTGGGGCAGACACGGTGGCTCATGACTGTAATCCCAGGACTTTGAGAGGCTCAGGGGGGTGGATCACTTGAGCTTAGGAGTTTAAGACTAGCCTGGACAACATGGTGAAACCCTGTCTCTACAAAAAAATACAAAAATTAGCAGGGCATAGTGATGCATGCTTGTAGTCCCATCTACTTGGGAGGTCAAAGAGGGAGAATTACTTGAACCCAGGGGGAGGAGGTTGCAGTGAACCAAGATCATGCCACTGCACTCCAGCCTGGGCAACAGGGTGAGATCCTGTCTTAAACAAAAATAATAATTCAATCTCTGTAAACGTAGATCTATGCAACCTTAATTTAGCAATATCATTCAACATCAAGAATGTCCAGAATCAATCTGTAGTGATAGATCCCAAGTGACTGCTCTGGGTTTAATCTCAAAATACTTAGGTTTGATGCAACATTCATTTGAAGGCACAATGAGCAATAGGCATGTAATTATACAGAAATGTATGCTTTTGGGATTACTATTTTAACTAACACTGCAAAGACTGCAGCACATTTGTGGTACCAGGGAGCAAGAATGTCTGATGGATGTTGAAAGTTCTAAGGAACCCTGCTTGTATTTCACTGTGTTCTGTGTAACCTCCCCGGCTTCTGTCAAACAAGTAAACAGATCAGTGTTTTCCATCTTTTTTTTTTTTAAACTTAAACACATGTCAATGAAGTATGTAATCTATCTAGGTCCCTTAGAAATTAAAAAAATATTATTTGTGTGATATATGATAAAGAAGTGATTTTAAAGGCAAGGAAACTTTTCAGATCAGTATGTCTTTAAAGATTATGGTATAAATTTACAATCCTCTTCTTCATATTGTTTTTATATGCGTTGTGCAGTAGTCACTGTATATTTAAATGTAGCTTTAGGCTTTAGAAAATGTTTAATTTTCCTGAATTTTATTGTAAGAGAAAAGGTTATAGAGATAGCCCTCAGAGGTGAAATATAAGCAGAGAAAAATCATGATTTACTGATAAATCAGTTAAAAATAATAGTACATCATGTTTCATTTGGGATTAAATAGATATTACAGTATACACTAAAATGCAACTTCATTTCATGCATCAAACCTTGACAAAAAACTGCTTTTGTACCTATACTTAGAATTCTTACATTTTGCTTTATAAAAAGCTAGCTTATTTTTGTAATTTTTGTCTTTTGTTTCTAAATGGTAGGGTAAGAGAGAAGTTTTCAAGCTGCTATTTTCAAGCACTTATCCACAAATAACATATTGAGGGTTTAGAAAGTCTTTATTCATAACAAATTATGAGTCAAATTGAATAAAATGTTATCATATTTTCTTTTTCAACAATGGTTTTTAAAACGCTAGAAGTACATTGATGTGCCAACTAAAAGTTTTGATCAGATGCATGCAATTTATAAATTCAGTGTTGATTATCTTGAAGAAAATTTTCAGAATTATCATTTTGATGCTTCTTATCAAAATTATACATTGCAAACTGCTATGATTTGAATGCTCCCTTCAAAACTCATGATGAAATTTAGTTGCCAGTGTAACAGTATTAGGTGACGAGGCCTTTTAAAGGTAGTTAGGTTGTGAGGACAGAGTCCTGCATTAATCCATTAATGGATTAAAGCCGTTGTTGAGGGAGTGGACTATGGATAAAACGGTGAAGTTTGGCCCTCATTTCTCTTTCTGTCTTGTGCGTTCGCTTGCCCTTTTGCCACAGGATAACACAACAAAACAAGATGCCAGAGCCATGCTGTTGGACTTTCTGGCCTCCGGAACTGTGAGAAATACATTTCTTTTCTTCATAAATTACTCAGTCTTTAGTGTTTTGTTACAGTGGCAGAAAATGGGCTAAGACAGAAATAATAGAATTCTATTCGTAAAAAAGAGGTGAAAAGAGAATTGACTAGACGATTCTGGGGTGACTGACAACATCAAAGAAATCTCAAGGACCAGGTTTGAAAAGGAGTAAAAACCTGGGAACTCTTAAGATCTTGTGGGCAGTGGCTAATTAATAGTTCTATCAGAGTGAATCACAGAGATGAATCAGCATCTGTGATTTTTCTTCCTATCCTTGGCCAATTCACTTTCCTTTGCAAGAAAAGCGATTGGCCAAGGGCAACTGTAACCCAGAATAGGCCAATCCAATCCCCTTCCCTTCCTCAGCAGGAAAGGGGATTGGATTGGCCTATTCTGGGTTACATGCTCACTGCTTGGCTATGGGAGAGAGGAGTGCCTTGGTTGACAATCTCACTTTTATTGTACACATTATGGACGAGATATTGGTATTTTCCTAAAAGAAAATTATAGCGCTATCATCAGAAGGTGCTGTGTGAACATGAATAACACATGCTAACATGTATGCCTTTCTGTCTCCAATCAGTCATTCATTACAAGTGTTAAGTTATATAATATATGACTAAGAATAAAAATTAAAATAAGTAATTGAAGAATACATATAAGACTTGATTAGTAGTATTAACCTGGGTACTAAATTGACTGAAGAATATCTATCTCATTGCCATTGGGTGCCATAAATGTTCCATTGATAAACTTCTTGGAGACTATAAGAAGTTTCTTATTTAAGGAAAAACTATTTTAAAGAAAACTATTATTTTACTTATTAGTTTAACATGCCCCCTCCCACTGCTGTAGTATACCCTTTTTAGGCTTCTTGGCATTCATTGCACTTTCCCATGGCAGCATTACCCCAGTTTTCCCTTTGTTTCAGGGGAAAACAGCTTCATCTCCAGCACCATGATTGGGCCCTGATGCACTGAAGCCAAGATCATTCACCTGACCTCAAGGATTAGGTCCTACTGGACCAACCTGGGCCAAAGACGAACCAGTCTATTTTCTGGGGACTTCTGGGGAACATGAATTCTTGTTTTTTCCTCAGAATTGATGTGAAAAGACACACATTTTTTTCCTCTAGGTGGTATGTATGCAATGGTTTGAATGTGTTCCTTATAAAGCATGTGCTGGAAGCTTAATCCCCAGTGCAACAGTGTTGAGAGGCAGAGCCTAATGGGAGATATCTAGGTCATGAGGGCTCTATCCTCATGAATGGATTGAGGCCAATGATAAAAGGCTCAAGACTGTGAGTTTTACCTCTTGTTGTCTGTTGCACTCCCTGTCTCTCACCTTCTGCCACAAGATGATGCAGCAGTAAGGCCCTCATCAGATGCTGGCCCTTTTATCGTGAACTTCCCGGCCTCCAGAACCATGAAAAATAAATTTGTTTGTTATACATTGTTCAGTCTCAGGTATTCTGTTATAGCAACACTAAACGGACGAAGACAGTAGGTTACAGATATGAGCTGAATACTGCTGCAGCGTTTTGTTAAAATGAGAGGTGTCAAGTCTAAAGTCAAAGTTGAAACAAGAAGGAGAGTAAATACAATAGAAGTACAGAGAAATGGAGTTGGGGCCCATAGAATCAAACTGCACCTGAAGCTGTCATTACTTGTAGGCCTTAAATGAGCCCCAAATATAGTTTATTTTTATTTATTTATTTATTTATTTATTTATTTATTTATTTATTGAGACAGATTCTCACTCTGTTGGCCAGGCTAGAGTACGGTGGCATGATCTTGGTTCACTGCAACCTCTGCCTCCCAGGCTCAAGCAATTCTCCTGCCTCAGCCTCCCAAGTAGCTGGGATTACAGGCGTGTGCCACCACGCCTGGCTAATTTTTGTATTTTAATAGAGACGGAGTTTCACCATGTTGGCCAGGCTGGTCTCGAACTCCTGACCTCAGGTAATCTTCCCTCCTTGGCCTCCCAAAGCGCTGGGATTACAGGCGAGTGCCACCGTGCCTGGCCTTGATTTTTTAAGCTAGCTTGAGTTGGGGTTATTGTTATTTGCATCTGAAACCATCATAACTGCTACATTGTCAGAAAAACTTTGTGAAACCAAGAGTCCATAAATTATTGGCTGCAAAATACTGGATTACATGATATCAAAGGTCATCTCTCACAATATATACTTTGTGATATTAATCTGGTAATAGAAGATACAATTGAAGACAAGTTGGAGAAATGTGTGTTCAATGTTAGACATGCATTCTGCAGTGAATCTCAGCCTTATTGTCGAAGTATGTTTATTACCTAGTTAGCTACTTTTAATTCAGAAAGAGGAAATTTCCTGATTTAATTTTTCTTTTTGTGTTTTGTGTAACTATATTTTTCCGGCGTCTTCAAGTTTTTTCTTTTAATACATCATCTTTATGCATAGTTTCAAATTTTATTAATGGTCTCAATTTTTAATTTTTGTTGGGCAACAGGAAATTACAAAACATAATACATAGTTAATAAATGTATATTGAATTAAGGTTATTATTTTATAAGCAATCTATTTCTAAACCAGTAGTTTTCAAATTTGGCTGCCTATTAGAATCACCCGGGTAGTTTTAAAATAGTGGTTCTCAAAGTTTAGTTCACATATCACATCACCTGGTGGGCTTGTTAAAAAATATTTAGGCCAGTCACAATTTTCTGATTCAGTAATTCCAGAGTGGGGGAATTTTTGCATTTCTAACTAGTTCTAGGTACTACTGATGCTACTGGTCTAGATTGTTCCTAATTATTTGAAACAAAATCTTCCAGGTTGGGGTGGTTTTTAAGGCTCCCCAGATAATTATAACGGAGGGCCAGGCTGAGAACCAGCAATCTGAACAGAGAAGGATGACTGGCTTTTATTTTCTGTGTAAGCCCTTATACAGGCCCTTTTATTATTCCAATAAAAAATTCCCTTTCACATCTCAGTGAATTATTTGATCCACTCTATCTCATTAGAATAGGTCAATAAACATTTTTTTTTTTTTTTTTTCAAAAAAAGAAAATACTGCAGTTGATTACTCAGGAGAATCATAAGCCAAGTATCAACTATCTCCTGCCCCAAAAAGAACTATAGACTAACTTAAAATAATTTATGTAGTAATTTTTATCATTCAGGGTCCAACCTGGAAAACAGAAATAATATACTTTAATATGGAGAATTGCTTACATAGGTCATGTAAAAGATTAGCAACTGCTGGAGGGACCAAGGAAGAAGGAGATGTTATCAGAGCCCAGGAGCCTGATATACCTGAAGAAAGCTGCAGCTGGGGTGGGCTTTTCCAGGGGTAGTTGGAGCCAAGGAGGAGGAGATGTAGCTGTTGTCAGAGAAGCTCCCCAAAGTAGAGAGGGAGAATTCTATCCTCTGTCTTCCTTTTGTGTCTTCCATCAGCACTTCTCATTGGCTAAATTCACCAGAATAGCAGCTGACATGGGAGTTGGGGTGAGTCCCTTGGGCATACAGAACAGAGTAGATGAGAAGAAAGGGGAGGAATGAATGGATCTGAGGGCAAATATGCCAAGGACCAATACATTGTTCTTATTTCTGGGACAATTCAGTTTCTTATTGACGAAATTGAGAGAATGAACATCTGTGGGTGTCACTTCACTCCTAAGAACACTTGGACTTTTTAGCTACTTCACTGGAATTTTAATTTAACTTAAAAATGTGTGTTTATGTGTGGGATATATGAGTGTGCTATATATATGTGTAGCTTCCTTTGGCCAATTGACAACCTACTTCAAACACTATACAATTAACCCTTAAACAACATGGGTTTGAACTCTGAGGATCCACTTATATGCAAATTTTCTTCTTCTTCTGCCACCTACTCAGACTGCAAGACCAACCCCTCGTCTTTCTCCTCCTCCTCAGCCTACTCAATGTGAAGACAATGAAAATGAAGACCGTCATGATGACCCGCTTCCACTTAGTGAATAATAAATATGTTTTCTCTTCCTTATGATTTTCTTAGTAATATTTTTACAGTAAGAATACAGTATGTGTACTTCTTTTACAGTAAGAATATGGTAACATTCTTTACAGTAAGAATACAGTATGTGAAACATGTAACATACAAAAAATGTCTTAACTGGCTGTTTATGTTATCAATAAGGCTTCCAGTCAACAGTAGCTATTAATAGTTAACTTTCTGGAGACTCAAAAGTTATACATAAATTTTCTAATGTATGGAGGGGTTTGCATCCCTAACCCCCACATTTTTCAAGGGTCAACTATAGCCACCTTTTAAAGTAAAACCTAAGTCTCCAGAATAACAGTCATAATTTTATAATGTGATATACAATTATATTAAATATATAATATTAACTATTACTAATCATTGACTTCTTGTCAAATTCTACCTCTTTTGAGAGGATTAGTTTTAGGAGTTCTTTCAACAGTTCCACATTAAGAAATTAATAACCGTGCAAGCCTTAGTCCAGACCTGAATGTTTGGATGACATCTTCTGGGTCCTGTTGGTGAATTAGAAACTATAACATTATTCAGACATATCTTGAGATATTGTAAATTGGTTCTAGACTAGCACCATAAAGCATATATTGCAATCAAGTGAGTCACATGAAAGTTTTGGTTTTCCAGTGCATATAAAAATTATGTTTATACTGTACTATATTAACTGTGCAATAGAAGTATGTCTAAAAAAGTACATACCTTAGTTAAAAATATTGTATTGTTAAAACATGCTAATGATCATCTGAGCCTTCAATGAATTGTAATCTGTTTGATGATGAAGGGTCTTGCCTCAATGTTGATGGCTGCTGACTGATCAGGGTAGTGGTTACTAAACGTTGGAGTAGCTGTGGCAATTTCTTAACATAAGATAGCAATGAAGTTTGCTGCATCGATTAACTCTTCTTTTGACAAAAGATTTCTCTGTATTGTGGAATTCTTTTAGATAGCATTTTACCCACAGTAGAATTTCTTTCAAAATTAGAATCAATCCTCTCCAAACCTGCCACTGCTGTATTAATAAGTTTATGAAATATTTAAATTCTTTGCTGTCATTTCTACAGTGTTCACAGCATCTTCCCCAGGAGTAGATTCCATCTGAAGAAACCAGTTTCCTTGCTTATCTGTAAGAAGCAACTCCTCATTCATTCAAATTTTTGTCATGAAATTGCAGAAACTCAATACCACCTTAGGCTCCACGTCTAATTCTAGTCCTCTTCCTATTTTCACTACATCGCAGCAACTTCTGCCACTGAAGTCTTAAACCCCTCAAAGACATTCATGAGGGTTAAAATCAACTTCTTCCAAGCTCCTGTTAATGTTGATATTTTTTACCTCCTCCTGTGAATCACAAATGTTCTCAATGGTATCTAGAAAGGCAAATCCTTTTTAAAAGGTTTTCAATTTACTTCGCTCAGATCCATCAGAAGAATCACTTTCTATGAAATTACTTCTTGATCCATGGGCTGCAGAATGGATGTTCTGTTAACAGTGAAGGAAACAATATTAATCTCCTTGTACATCTCCATGAGAGCTCTCATGTAACCAGGTATATTGCCAATGAGGATTAATATTTTTATTTTTTATTTTTGAGACAGAGTCTTACTCTGCTGCCCAGGCTGGAGTACAATGGCCCAATTGTAGCTCACCACAACCTCCACCTCCTGGGTTCAAGCAATTTTCCTGCCTTAGCCTCCAGAGTAGCTGGGATTACAGGTGCGCACCATCACGCTCGGCTAATTTTTTTGTGTTTTCAGTAGAGACAGGGTTTCGCCATGTTGGCCAGGCTGGTCTCAAACTCCTCGCCTCAAGTGATCCACCCGCCTCGGTGTCCATAAATGTTGGGATTACAGGCATGAGCCACCATGCCCGACAGAATGTAAAATTTAAATCACCATAACAAAGGCTAAGAATATGAAATAGTGGAAGGAAGGCATGTGATGGGCTTGTTCCCTTACAGCCAGGATACACTGAGGTACTCATGTGCAAGATTTGGAAGTCAGTAGTGATGGGGAAGCTGTGCTTCTGTTTTTGCTAAGGGTAAACTTGATCTTGGAACAGTTGGTTTTCTGCAGTAAGGGAGGCTGTAGTAAATTCTTGAGTGTTGAGAGATGAGACATGGAGCTTGCATTTTGCTGGTGTGGATTGTGGATAGAGGGGTGTGTTCCTGGGATGAGCATTTGCATTTTCCCTGTTCTCCAGGTTTCCCTTATATTTGAGGATCATTTCTGGAAGCTATGGCTAAATCTTTCTCCTCCACCCCATCCATTGCTAGGTAAGTTTCTCTTTCTCTATATAAATGACTTTTCTGATTAGATAAACCGGAGGGATTCTATATCATCAACTAAATCTTAATATACTAATAAATGCTAAAAAGTACAAATGGTAATATTTCCCCTGATTTCCAGAAATATACTTCACATTTGTTAAACATCTTACCCTAGAAGGTGGCAGAAAATGAACTAGATACGAAGATTTTGACTGAATAAATTTGCTTATGGGTGTTGGTTTATGTTATTTTGAAATGTAATTTTAATTATTTTTATCACTGTACACATATATATTGCTTAAAAAGTCAAATTTTTACTAGGATTACAACACAAAAACAGACACTATGTTAGTCTACCTTTCTATACCTCAGATTCCTACTCCTTAAAGATATTTAGCAATTTCTTCTGGAATTTACCTTTTCTTTCTAAATAGCATACCTATGTTATTTCTTGAGTTATTCCACTTTTATTTATTATCTTTTTACTTCCTTTTCTGGAAGATGAAAGGTTATCTTTTCTCCACTCTTCCATGACCAATATAAACATCTTTGCACATTCCTTTTCTCACCATTTTCTTACCCAGATACCAAATTTGTATGTCTTTGGTGTTTACATTGTCATGAGTATACAGACATTACAGCTGAATCATGTAGTATATAAGAATCACCTTTCCTTTCTCAGACATTAAATTTTTTTTCCCCTGTGGCAATAATTATCTTACTTTTGCTTGGCTTTCTACATACTTCTGTGCTAATTCGGCCAAAAATTTCCTGCAGAGGTATAAGTCTCCCGCAAGATATTAAAACACATCAGGTCACTTTGTAATTTTTTTTCATTCTTCTTTCCTTCTTGGAAATACTCATTTGAGAGCCCACAGTCTTTCGGCTCCTAGAAGAAGCAGACTAGGCCTATTGTACAACTGTCAATTAAAACCTTCTCTTACGTTAAATCCCCGATTTCCTGAATCTTGGGTTTTCAGGTTTCTTGGTTTATTACCGCATTTTGGTAGTACATTTCCTCTAGCAGCTTTCTGTGGTAAATGTTTTTTTGGAGGGAACTTATATTTCTTTGTACCATATTCATTTGAATGATGAGTTAACTGGGTGTTAATGTAATGTAATATTATTAAATGCCCATGTGATATCCCAGCCCTGAGATGTGCCTGGTGCATCCTGAACTAGAATTCTTCTAGTTAATCTTTCTTGAGAGTAAAAACCCTAGTTCTTTCCTGAGGTCAGGAAGGGCAGTTCTGTGAATGCTTGGAATTGCAGAGAAGATAAATTTCTTGTGTAGATGATCAATTTGTTCTATTTTCAGCCCCACCTACACCCCCCTCTCTTTCAGAAATACCAGGCGTCTCCAGTTTCCTGGGGTCCTGCATTGTGAGTTGCAAGATATTTCTAGTCTGCTGGGTTAATAACTACTCATCCTCTGCTTTTTAGCTTTTAAAATTCTGTTGTTGCCATCATGCTCTCTTTGTTCTTACAGGTTTATACTTTTTTATTCCCTTCACTATTAATTTAGAGGGATTTGAGGAGTGGGGAGAAGAAGTTGATATATATATACAATTTGTCATATTTCATTGGAATTTCTTTGGTCATTGGTTTTATTATTTACTTATTTATTTTTTTGAGACAGAGTCTTGCTCTGCTACCCGGAGTGACATGCAGTGGTGTGATCTTGGTTCACTGAAACCTCCAGCTCCCGGGTTCAAGCAATTCTCCTGCCTCAGCCTCCTGAGTAGCTGGGACTACAGGCACATACCACCATGTCCAGCTACTTTTTGTATTTTTTGGTAGAGATGTGGTTTCACCATGTTGGCTAGGCTGGTCTCAAACTCCTGACCTCAAGAGATCCACCCACTTTGGCCTCCCAAAGTGCTAGGATTACAGGCGTAAGCCACCCAACCTGGTCAAGGATTTTGGACCTTTTAACAAATTCAGAAACTTAATAACATAATTTTGTTAGATGTAAAAACAGACCAGTTTCACAAAATTCAGTAACTTCAGGAGAATTTTTTTTTTTAGTTACATGAAATGTCCCATAATTGTTCCTTTTAATTTTAACTTAGCTAACTAGTAGTAATTACCCATGTCAAAATTTGGCTGTTTGCCCTTTCCTCTCTTTAACATGGTTCATGCATAGTCTTTTGTTGACTGGTTCTGTTTTCTCGTTCTCTTGACATTTGTATTTCAGGTTTCTATTATATTAATTCACAAAGGCATTGCAGGGCATTTCTCTGCTAATATTAGCTATACTTTGGGTTAAATTCTCATCTAGGAAACATCTGAACTTAGAAGATGGTTTTCCTTTGGGTCACTGCTTCAGGAATGCCAACTGAGTCTAAGAAGAAATACATAAATCCTCATAATATAGTATTATTAAATGCCAGACAATAGGATGCCTGGGTGAGTAGGAGGGTCTTAGGTGACATCTCCAAATACGAGGCTGATATTGACTTTAAAGTGCCTGCTTTTTGTGCTTATAGAGGTAGCATATAAAATTTGTAGAAAATTAACCTGAAGAAAAGCACAAAAATGAAATTTATCTTGAATTCCACAATTCAGAGACATCATCTGTTAATCATTATTGATATGTTTAGGTTTTTTTAATCCAGCCTTATTTCATGTATAAATGTGCATTAAAAATATTTTATTATAGAAAATCTCAAATGTGCATAAAAGTAGATAGAAGAGTATAATGATCTCTATGTACTTGTTGTCTGTCTTCCACAGTTAGCATTTTGCCAATCACCTTTCATTTATTCCTCACTTTATTATCTACTCATTGCTCACCTCCACTTTTTTGGCTATAGTATTTTAAAACAAATCCCACAAGTCATTTAATTTCACCCATATATACTTCAGTATATATCTTAACAGGTAAAGTTTTTCTTTTGGTTTTAACATCAGTGCATGCTATTATCAGTCTCATAATAATTAAAATAGCAATTCTTGGTCGGGCATGGTGGCTCACTCCTGTAATCCCAGCACTTTGAGAGGCCGAGGGGGGCAGATCAGTTGAAGTTAGGAGTTCGAGATCAGCCTGTTCAACATGGTGAAAACTGTCTTTACTAAAAATACAAAAATTAGCTGTAATCCCAGCTTCTTGGGAGGCTGAGTCAGGAGAATCGCTTCAACCTGGGAGGCAGAGCTTACAGTGAGCCGAGATCATGCCATTGCATGCCATCCTGGGTGACAAGAGTGAGACTCTGTCTCAAAAAAAAAAAACAACAAAAACTATTCTTTAATATTATCTAGTGTCAATGCATATTTAAATTTTTCTAATTATCTCAAAGATTACATTTAAAAAAAAAGTGAAGTCTGTTAATAAGGATCCAAATAAAGTTCACATATTTTAATACATTTAGTTCATATATTTTTAAAGTTTCTTTTAGTCCAGTTTCTTCTCCTTTTTTAAAAATGCCATTCCTTTGTGAAATAGCCCATTTGTTTTATAGATTATTTTATACCTGCATTTGACTAATTGCTTCCTCATGGTGTCATTTAACCTGTTTCCTGATTTCCAATATTTTCTGATGGATTGGTGGTCGGATTTAGAAACTTGATTTAATTCCGGTTCACTTTTATGTGTTATTATTTTTTGACAGCCATATTTCATGTACTCTATTATGTCACATCCAGAAGAACATGTCTGATTGTCCCATCTTTCATGATGCTGAGCTTGATCAATTGGTTTTCATAGTATCAGACTGATCCACCTATTGCAAAGTTCATTAATGGTTTCATCATCCATTATAAACTGTTTTTGTACTTACAAAATAGTGACCCTCTGATTCTATTATTCTTTTTGCACTTGTTAGCAAGAATTCTTCTGTGAAGAAAGAACTTCCCAGGCCAGGGACGGTGGCTCAGGCCTGTAATTCCAGCACTTTGGGAGGCTGAGGTGGGCGGATCACGAGGTCAGGAGGGCGGATCACGAGGTCAGGAAGGAGGATCAGGAGGTCAGAAGATTGAGACCATCCTGGCCAACATGGGGAAACCCGGTCTTTACTAAAATACAGAAAATTAGCCAGGTGTGGTGGTGTATGCTTGCAGTCCCGGCTACTCAGGAGGCTGAGGTAGGGGAATTGCTTGAACCCGAGAGGTGGAGATTGCGGTGAGCTGAGATGGCGCTACTGCACTCTAGCCTGGAGACAGATCGAGACTCTGTCTCAAAAAAAAAAAAAAAAAAAAAGAAAGAAAGAAAAAGAAATAACTTTCTTATCTAGTTATTTGTTTATCCTGAAATACAGCTAGTATAGGAAATACAGGAAAATGCATTTTCCTTTACTAGTTCTCAGATTCATAAATTGCTTAACCAACAATCTCCATACATACCTTTTTTTTTTTACACTGTTCGATGAGCACCTTCCCATCTCATGTAAAGTTTTCAGACATCCATCAATTATAAATGTAAATGTAAATGTAAATGTAAAACTGGTGGAATACTTGATAACGGGAGAGGCTGTGCCTGTGTGGGGGTAGGGGATATAAGGGAAATCTCTATACCTTCTCAATTATGCTGTGAACCCAAAACTGCTTTAAAAAGATAGTCTATTTTTTAAAAAAGGAAATATTAGAAATAATCCCAAGAAATGTATTTAGACACCCAAATGAATGCTTGGCTCACCATGGCTCTCAATAAGGCAAGTTACAGAGCACAAACAAAAAACTCAAGCAACGTCTCAGCCAAGTGTAGTGGCTCACATCTGTAATCTCAGCACTTTGAGAGGCTGAGGTGGGAGGATTGTTTGAGGCCACGAGTTTGAGACCAGTGTGGGCAACATAGTAAGACTTCATCTGTAAGAAAATTTAAAAAATTAGCCAGGCATGGTGGTGCATGCCTATAGTTCCAGCTACTCAGGAGGGCGAGATGGAGGATTGTTTGAACTTGGGAGGTCGAGGCTGCATTGAGACGTAATGGCACCACTGTACTGTAGACTGGGTGATGGAGAAAGAACCTGTCTCAAGAAAAAAAATTTAAAAACCCTAAAGCGATCATTAAATTTAATGTCTATGTTATATTTAATAATAGGAATATATAATAATTTATGTTATCATTATTTTCTTTCAGTTGCTGATAGCCTTAGTCCCTTTGTTGTTATTAATATATATAAAGCCAACATAGACAACTTTGTACAAATTCATCTGACCAAATGTCTGATAAATTCTGAAAAGCAGAATTATAAAGTCAAAGAATGTGAAAGTTCTTATTATATATTGTCTGGGTCAATATTATTATTTAATGTGTAGCCGTTCTTTAATTATCTTCATTCTTGAGATAGAAAATTTATCTAAAGTTGATGGTCATTTAACTGTTCTTTCTTTAGAATAACTTTTATTGAATATAACCCTACCCATAATTAGCATGATAATACCTGGGGGATTGAGAAAGCTGAACTGGCAGGAGAGATTCTTGATGACTAACTTTCTGTAAAAAGAAGCAATATGCTTCTCATAGTGACTTTTGGGTAGAATATTGTCTGCTAAGTAGGTGCTGTGAAATCATAGCCAGGAGTCCTACCAGCCTCCTGGTTTACTGGGACTGCTCATCATATCTTAGTTTGGTGGAGACCGCTGGAAAGACAGAAAAGGCTGCTATGCGAAACAGTACTTGAAGTGAAACTCAGAGGGAATTACAAAGGCACTTGAAAACTTTTGCTCAAATAGAAGCAGTTTTTTTTTTTTTTTGCTTGATTCTCTTAGAAAGAGTATATATTGAGATAGAATTTATATACTGTAAAACTCATCCATTTCCATTGTAGCGTTCAATGAGTTTTAGTGAATTTATATAGCTGTGAAATCATCACCAAAATAATGTTTTTGGAACACTTCCATTATTTATGTAGTTTAAAAAATAAGATGATCATAAATCTCAATGAAGGCTTTGCTTTTGATATAGTTATTTTATGTTCACAATGTTGTATAACCATCATTTCTTATTTAATTCCAGAATATTTTAATCGCTCCCCCAGAAACCCTCATATTCATTAAGGAGTCACTCACTGATGGACTGGTTAAAGAAAATGTGGTACATATACACCATGGAATACTATGCAGCTATAAAAAAAGAATGAAGTCATGTCCTTTGCAGCAACACGGATACAGCTGGGAGGCCATTATCCTAAGCAAATTAACACAAGGACAGAAAATCAAATACTGCATGTTCTCACTTATAAGTGGGAGCTAAATGTTGAGTACACATGGACATAAAGATGGGAACAATAGATGCTGGGGCCTACTAGAACGAGGAGGGACAGAGTGGGGAGTGGGCTAAAAAACTTCCTATCTGGTACTATGCTCACTACCTGGGTGATGGAATCATCCATACCCCAAACCTCAGCATCAGGCAATATACACATGTAGCAAATCTGTACTTGTACTCCCTGAATCTAAAGTAACAGTTAAAATTAAAAAATGAAACTTAAAAATAAAGCAATGGAACAGCATCTGCAAAGTGACAGTGAGGAAAAGAAAATGGACCCAAGAACATTTATACACAGTGAAGTTGCTATTTGTTGCCTTTTTAAGACGATAGGCATACATGAAATAATCAACAGATATACAATCTGTCTCTACATCATGCGTGTTCTTCATCTGCAGGTTCCAGAGATTAAATTTTATTTGTATATGTATGTATGTATGTATTTATTTGGAGATGGAGTCTTGCTCTGTCGCCCACGCTGGAATGCAGTGGCACGATCTTGGCTCGCTGCAACCTCTACCTCCTGGGTTCAAGCAATTCTCCTGCCTCACCCTCCCTAGTAGCTGGGACTACAGGCGAATGCCCAGCTAATTTTTTTTGTATTTTAGTAGAGAAGGGGTTTCACCGTGTTGCCCAGACTGGTCTGAAGCTCCTGAGCTCAGGCAATCCGCCTGCCTTAGCCGCCCAAAGTGCTAGGATTACAGGCATGAACCATCCAGCCTAAATTGTTTTAAAAAATAAAGATAACACTACAATCATAAAAATAATATAAAATAAAACAAGTTAATGTAGTTATTAATGAAAGTCAATTTTGGATTATAAGAGACCAGATGATCCAAATGTATATAAATATGACATAAAAATTTTGAAGGCACATATGTTTATTGATAACTCGCAATAAATGCTCACAAACTGACAGCTCTACTATGAAAGTTATCCTAGCTTCATACAATGAAGGAGGTGCAGAAATTTCTATGCTTTGAAGTTTCATATATGCCACGGGGATAGCCCGCTCTTTCTTTCTTTCTTTCTTTCTTTCTTTCTTTCTTTCTTTCTTTCTTTCTTTCTTTCTTTCTTTCTTTCTTTCTTTCTTTCTTTTTCTTTCTCTTTCTCTCTTTCTCTCTCTCTTTCTCTCTTTCTCTCTTTCTCTCTTTCTCTCTCCCTCTCTCTCTTTCTTTCTTTCTCGGGGGGGCGCTGGGGGATAGCTTTTTCTTAACAAAAACATTCTCCTTCCCCAGAAACAAAACTCATTGACAGGATCAACCATTCCACAACATTTTTTTTCTTTGCAGCCTGAGATTTCCACATTCCCTTGGATTGATCCTGAAACTTCTATTTTTCTAGAAAATAATTTACTTTTTCAAGATTTTACAAGCAACTAGTACAGAGTTTTGCATAGTATACTGCAGTTAAAAATATTCTCTGCAATTATATCTCCTTTGCATTCCTTATTTTGTACGTTTGTGTACCTTTTATTATATCCATAAGAAATTAGTCTATTACGATTTTTTGAATAATTTTGAATTTATTATTAATTTACTTTTTCTTATTTCTATATTCTACTTCTTTAATTTGGAGTTTAGTTTTCATTCTTTTATTAAATAAGTTACAGTAATAAATTTGCCTCGTGGTATCTTCAGAAATGTAACTTTTGATATGATAGGTTCTCATTTTCATTATTTACAAAGTGTTTATTTTTAAAGTTTTGGGTTGCTAATCTTAATTTTTAAAAATAGAAGATATTTAAAACTTAATCTAAATGCTGATAGCTTGGAAAAAAGTAGGTTTTATGATATATATAATGTGTTAAATAAAGTCCTGAAAAAATTCTATGAGAGTTTTCTGGATCCTCTTAAAAATTTTATGTAAATTTGTTGTACATTATTATACATTTTTAATAAGGTATAAAATGACTACGCAGAAGACAGAATATGTGTATTCTGCAAAAATACTGTTAATGCTTGACATTAACATGGAATGTTCTTTTAACATTCCAATGCATGGCTATATTATAATTTATTTAACTGTATCTTTATTGATAGATATTTTGGTTGGGTATTTTAGTTTTATAAACAATAAAACTTTGAATATCTTTGGATGTATATTTGTGACTTGTCTAGTTTTTTTTTAAGAGTTAAAACGTGGTTTATTAGATGTCAGTAGAGTTGTTTTCTATTAATAATTAGTTCTGGTATTTGCTTTTACTTTAGTGCAAAATAATTATAGTAATTATTTAAATAATTTCATATCTAACTGGATTTAATGCTCATTGTCAGTCCCATCTCTCTCTTTTTTTTTTTTTTAACAAGGCTTGTGGTTTCTATATTTTCTGATTTGCTTCTGTGTTGCCTCTGCATACGAATGAGTCCTTGACTGATATGCTTTACCTCACAAAACTTTATAAATATCACAGTGTTGTCTTAAGATATTTAATATTGCAGAGAACTCTGAGGCCAGAATGATTTTATTTCATAGTTATAAACCTGTTTCTTTCTATATGAATACTTACAGATTTTATTTATCTTTGTAATATAAACATGCTACGATGTGTCTTGCTATGACTTTTTATTATTTTTGTAAGACAAGTAAATCCTTTATATCGGAAGACTTAGGACTTCATTTCAGTCAGTAAAATTTTCTTTGATTGTATTTTCATTGTTTTTGCTCTATTGGTTATTCATTTACTGAATTTCTGTTTTCTGCAATTTATATTTATTATCTTCACTTTTATTTTCATCCTTTAAACTTTTTCTCTGTGTTTTTGGAAAAAGCTTGTAAATTTTGACCTTCAGGTTGCATATTCAATCTTTTTGAATCAGCTTTATTAGTGATTAAATTTTATTATAGCCTTCTACTTTAATTCTGCTCTTTCATTTTAGTCTCTTAAAATATATTAAAATGTAGTTTAAATCTTACCTTATTATAACTGCTTTCACTCTTATTTTGTTTCCCCTTTTGAAATCTACTCCTGTTTCAAAGTTTTCTTATTTTTTGCTATCTTATTGAAAAGTACCTAGATGTTTTCTTATCTTTTATTGTGGTAAAAACTCCCCTTGTGCCAAAGAATTTGTTATAAGCCGCTTGTTTACTTGTTTGGTTACTTCCTGCTTACTCATCCCATTGCAAGATGTTTGCCAGTAGATGGGGTCTAAGGCTGGCTTCTTATCTGATTTATGGTTTATTTGCTGTCAGTAGATTTCCAGTGGGGGAACAGATTAATGTTCACAAGTCCTAGACTATTTAATTGGTGCAGGCTTGCTGGATTGAGATGGATTTTGTGCCACCCAGGATTTCTGTTGTCTGATGCTTTGAACCAAAGGAGTAAATGCAAAACTGGTTCTCTATGATTGGCAGAATAGTCCTCATTTTTATTTCTGCCGCAGGTACTTTACTTGTTGAAGATGTGTCTCCAAGCATATGGTACATTTACTGTTATCACCACCACCACCTCCTCCTCCTCCTCCTTCTCCTCCTGCATACATACATGCACGTGCACGTTTACTTTTTGTGTTTTGAAAGTCTCATTCTCCGAAGAAAGAAAGGTAAAGATGAAGGCCAGGTTGGGGTAATAACACTCTCTCTGCCTCCAAGGTAATTTGTGTCCTGGATGGGATAAATTGCCTGGTCTTCTAGTTAGTACTGATCCTGAGTCTTTGATCTGTGTGATGTAGAGTGAAGGATGAAAGACAACTCTTCCTGTATTCTTTCATGTTGTCAGCTTTCTCTATTTCAAGTAGCTGCTGATTATGACTTACAATTCATCTCCCTAGATCCTGCAGTTAATGGAATTTTCTCTGTTTCTGGTGGATGGATGACTGTCAGTTACAGTTTTTGGTGTCATTAATTTTTGTTTTTCCTCTGCCTTTAGAGGTATTTCAGTGGGCAATTGGGACAGTCTGCAGCATGGACTGCTAGTTAGGTGCCAATTTTTGAAATATTCCCTTGTATTCCAATTTTAAGCATTGCTATACAGGTCATGTCCTAGCATCTCTTAATCGTATATCTAAATATCACTCTGACAAAGTGGTTCCATATCTTCCTGTCTTTGCAAACGAGAGACTAGTAGCATCCTACTCTATTCTAATGACATGGTTTTATTCTTATCCAGGGCTAAGAATAAGAACCAACTGCAATTAATGACTAATTACTGTCAGAAAGTGCATTTTCATATAAACTGTGCCAAAATTAGAATCATGATTTTTTGACAGCCATTCTTCAGGATTCAGATTGACCAGACTAACTCTATTCAACAGGTAGGTTCTTATAGTTTTCAGAAGTATGTTTTAAAACTAATTTATCCTTCTCAGGCAAAAGGATGTAATGTCACCCAAATTTGTATTTGGTTTTTTTATTCTAAGTGAGTTACTTCACTTAGAATAATGGTCTCCAATTCTATCCAGGTTGCTGTGAATGCCATTATTTCAATTCTTTTTATGGCTCAATAGTATTCCATGGTATAACCAATCATTGTATATTGTCAGTCATAAGTGGGAGCTAAGCTATGAGGATGCAAAGGCATAAGAACGATGCAATGGACTTTGGGGACTTGGGGGAAATGGTGGGAGGGGGATGAGGGAGAAAAGACTACAAATTGGGTACAGTGAATACTGCTCAGGTGATGGGTGCACCAAAATCTCAGAAATCACCACTGAAGAACTTATTCATGTAACCAAACACCTCCTATTCCCCAAAAGCCTATGGAAATTAAAAAAAAAAAATTGTATTTAGCTCTGTAGAGGTTCCAGTAGGAAATGGAGTAGTTGGCACTGTTCAAGTGAGACTCCAAACAGTTGTCTTTTTTTTTTTTTTTGAGGCTCTTCTGATACTGTATAGGAGAATAAAACATATGTAGAAGGAGTGTGCCTGATGGGACTGTATCAGTTATCTATTGCTGCATAACAAGTTACTCCAACTTTTAGTAGAAAGACAAACAAACACACAAAAAAACCCATCATTTACTGAGCTCACAATTCTAGAGGTTAGCAGTTTGGGCTAGGCCAGGCTGGGCAGTTCTTTTTGTCTCCTGGAGATTGCTCCTTTGTGTTCAGTCAGCTGTCAGGTCACTTGGGGGTTGATTGGTCTGAGATGATCTCATTCATGTGTGCAACGGATGGTTCACTGCCAGATAAAGCAGTGGAGGAGCACTTGGGTCACTTGTCTCTTATCATTCAGCAGGCTAGACCAGGCTTATCTATATGTAATCTCAGATAATCACAGGTTAGAAGAAAAAGGCATGCAAGGCCTCCTGAGGTCTGGCAGAACGCTGCTTCTGTTAAAGCCGTGAATGAGATAATTGATATTGGAGAGAAGAAAATGTAAGGGGGATTTTCCTAATGTAGCTGTGTGAACTTGGCAAGTTATTAACTTTTTTTGCATTAGTTTTCTCATTTGTGAAATGGAATAGTAGTAATCATATGGTTATGAAGATTAAATAAGTTAATGCATGTACATACATTCTAAGTGATATGTGCTGGCTATTACTAGTCTTAATTCCATATCAGGTTAGAGCACCAGAGAGATGGGTACATACTAATTGAATTACTTATAGAAATGCCTTCATGGGAAAATAATTAAATATGCTCTCAGTTTCATCAGTGGTTGCTCTAAGAATGGATTGTGTGATGATATATCTGCTTTTTCTATTAAGCCGTTTTGTTCTACTAGATTATTACACATTCCTTGTATCAGATATCATGTAAATTCCTTTTCTGAGAGTTTAGTACAAAGAAAATATATATCTCATAATTATTATA
Organism: Macaca fascicularis; assembly: GCF_037993035.2. NCBI lineage: Eukaryota > Metazoa > Chordata > Mammalia > Primates > Cercopithecidae > Macaca > Macaca fascicularis. The sequence continues at coordinate 96,791,025 of NC_088385.1, forward strand.
TTCATTTTGTTAGACAATGTGAAGTTATAAAAAGTAAAAGAAGTAAAAATAAATAAAGGAAAAAAAACCTCATCATTTTCTCCCTTTTATATTGTGTTGGCTGACAGGATTCTCAGAGTTGAATTACTTCTTAGTTTTAGTTTAGTGTGTAGCTTTGTCAGATTCATGATATAATTACTTTCCATAGCACAGATATATTGTTATAGGCCTTCCTTTCACTATTTAAAAGCTTATGACATATGTATTTTATTACATACTATTTTAACTCATTTTAAAAATAGTTTAAGTCTAAATTAAATTTAAAAAGTTGTTTCTATGAGAAAATGCATTCCAAGTTTCACAGAATCAAATTATAAGAGAAATTTTGGAACATAGCCCATTTATAAATTCAGGAATTCCTCATATGTTTTTCCGGGGGGCATTTTTCAGTGTCTTATTAGATGTTCTCCTTAGAGGACATATTTCCTAAAAAGAGGAGCAAAATTTGAGACCCTATTTTTTGATAACACATGTTGAGCTTCACAATAAAAGTGCTATGTGAATTTATCTTTGTATAGAAATCATTATTTGGTGAAGATAAATAGGAGCTATATAACATTTTTTTAAAATATAAGAACTTCTTTCTTAGAATTCCTTCATCCATTTATTCATGTATTCATTTATTCGATGCCTGTCGAAGACTCATTTCATACTAGAATTGTAAATATAGAGATTAAGTAACATGTCTGTGAGATGAACCAGAAGTGTTCTGGAGCCACATAATTAAGAGCCTTGTAAAACAAACATGTTGTGAAGTTAGAATTTTATCCTGAAGACAACGGGGATCTACAGAAGCATTTTAGACACCTAAATAACATGATCAGATTTGCTTTGTAGGGTGACCTTGGACAGTTGTTTGGGAGATGAATTTATGGTGGTGATGGAGAAATAGAAGCAAGTGAGTCGGTAGGAATGCACATCGGAATATGAAGTAAGGAGTTTTTTCATAACAACCAGAAGAAATACTTTGAGAGTGGCAGTGAGCATGGGAAAAATGGGCCAAATCCAAGAAACATTTAGAAGACTGACTTGATATAATTTTGCAGAATTGAGTGGGATGACTTAAGTTTCCAACTTGGGCAATGGAGTAGATAATATTGGTCTTCATGGGGACAGGGAGTAGAAGACGTGAAGGTTGGTGGGATTTAACACAATGCAGTTGGTTTTGGGCATGTTGAAATTGAGATGCCTGTGGGACAGCTGAATTGTTTGTGGATTTATTGGTCTAAAACTCAGGAATGAAGGCAGAGATTCCAGAGAGATTAAATCACTGATAACCATTGAAGGCATAGGTATAGATAAAAATACCTAGAAGAGTGTGTAGATAGAAAACATTGTTGACAATGGCTCGGGGAATAGTAGCATTTAAGAAGGAGAACGGTATGGAGGAAGATGATCTAAGTGAGAATCAGTAAATAAGGGAAAATCCAGAGATCATGGCTTAGAGAGGCAAGAATTGAAGGAAGGAGTAGATTATAATGTCAAATGTCAAAGAGAGGTCATGTAAGATATGGAATAAAAAAAAGTTGGAATTTCAAATTGGTGTATGGTATCAGAAACTGGCAGGAACAAGTTTAGCAGAATTGAGGGTGAAAACCGAGTCACAGTATGAAAAATGAATGAGGAATAAAGCATTGGAGAGAATGAGTTCAGACTTTGGGCTCTAAAGGGAAGGAAAGAGAGCAGTAGTTATAGGGGAGGGCGATGCAGGGAGAAAGCAAGATTGCTTTAATATTTGGCAGATGACTATTTACACTGAATAAACCATTAACTGAAGAGTGGATATTTGATGGCAGAAAGTCTCTGCTGTGGGAGGGGGTGGGAATCAGGGTGGTGAGTCCCGTGGCGGCATGAGCAGCACTGTTCCATTTTAATTCTGTTGAAACTTTATACAGCTCCACAACAATAGGGTAACTTATATGTGTCCTTCATCAATTAGTAATCTTCATTTATAACCAATGGGAGCCTTAAGAAGTGATTAATTTTCACTGCACTCTCAAAAAAAGTAATATCTATAGTCATGGCCCTCATAAAGTCCCTAGAGTTCCATTTTTTTTGCTACTCATTCTTCAGATTTTATGATTCATTAAGACTTATTCTTCATTAATTCAACAAAAATTATGCTCAGTGTCAGGAATATGATGATGAACAAAACACAGTGCCTGCCCTTGAGACACTCTAGTTGCACACAGGGCCTAGCTAGAAATTAATCTCAAGGTACTTAATGTTGATGATAACAACATGACTGTAATGTACTGGTGATAATGATATAATCCTTGATCCAATCGCCCATTTAGTATGATTGTGACAAAAAACAATAAGTGTCAACCCCTCCTCTGCAGAAGTTTTTAGTGGAGTTCCATGAAATAGTGCTATGGAATGCCTCTCATGAAAATAAAATAAATTAGTACTGTTAAAGAACTAACAAATTTTTCACAAAAACATGCTTTCAAGGTTGTCACTTTCTTTTTGTATTTTATTTCTTTTTTTCACTATGAACTGAGTATCTTGAGAATAAGGAGCTTGTCTAACACTTTGTCTTCAAGGTACATTATGCTGGGAAAAGCATGGTGTTCAGGATTCAGAATGCCTCAGGTCAATCAGTAATGAGCCATGTAACTTAGTAGCTGAGAGAGCTACTAAGCAAACCATTTAACAGCATCCAGAAAATGAAGATAACACCTGTTTCGTTTTCCTCATTTTGTTTCTTTTTAAAGAAATGATTCAATAAGTGAATCATTTTTGTAACTTAAAAGTGCTGTGCAGATTATTTGGGAGGATCCTAAGAATTCTAATGTACTTTCGTGCTCTTCGTGCCTAAAAATTTTCATTTAGGTAAGATAATAACTTCTCGGTTTTGCTTAAACACATTTAAGATGAGTTTTTATATTTTGCAACAGAAGCAATCCCAACTTAGGCAGTGGTTTTCTTCGGAATTCCAACGCCTGCATCATCTGAGACTTGGTCTCAATCAGGTGAAGTGCAGCAACGTAGCACAATAAAATGGGTAGAATGCCTTCTGGGGTCCAGAGCTAGGTGCCTCCTCAAGGACTGCCTCTCAGAGCACTGATGTGGTACTGACTGTGGAAGCTGAGAGCAAAACTGTAACTCTGCCCTGAATGCACATTGCTCAAACTGAGCCTCTGGTTGGATAAGTGCCAGATCTTTTGGCCCCTATGGGAACACTATTGTGTTCTTATCATAGACAGAAAGAAATGTTCCTCACATTATTAAGGTTTGAGAGTATTATTTAAGGAAGTAAATACAGTATATGTATCAAATAGTAGAAGTTTAAGAATTTTGGTTGGTTTTGAGGGACCAGAGTAGAAGCCTGAGGGAAATGAAGCCAGACTTCCTAGTAGTAAATTACAAGTTACAATCTTGTCCAAGGTCAGCTGAGAAGGAATCGTCCAACAGTGATGGATTTCTTGAGAAACTAAATACCTTTGCTACCCAGGTTACTCTTTCAGTGGGCATTAATGATTGACAGTACATGCAGAGTGATCTGAGTTATATATCACCCCATAATTAAAGTTTTCTTTTGCCCTCTCTTGACTTCTGTAACTTGATACATATTACTCAACCTTTTCTTGTCTACATTTTTGGTCCAGAAATTGGGAATAATATTAGCAACTTTAGTATTTTGAAAAAACATAGATCCTAGATACTAAGTAATTTGGCATTAGCTTTTTGTGAAGCACTTGGCAAAATATATGCATACAGATACTTCATGGAAAATAGTATCAACTTATTGTCATCAATTTTACTTTTTACTGTTTGCTTTTGGACAGGTTTATCTCTTTTCATATCACTGAATTCAGAAAATACAAATCTTTACAAAGAAAATGTAATCTCCCCACAAAACCGGGTTTCTATGGAATTAAATGATGATTTTGTATTAATATGTTAGGAATTGCCGGCTGTCTTCTTTCAGACATGACTGATTTTCTTTTTATGCCTTGGCTGGTTCCACAGCTCATGTAAATAATGTTTATCAAGTAGCTCCATCCCTTGAATAGCTGTGTGCTTTATCCTTCTGAGGTCTAAAGTTCAGTTCATCTCGACAAGTGTTGTCTTATGTTCATCTGAGGGGCTATTTTGATCATCTTATGTCATGTAAGGAAGCAGGAGTGGTTAAGAGCAAAGGTTCTGGAATCCTACAGAGGAGGATCCAGACAAAAGCTTTGCTTTATCCTAGCTTTGAGAAAGTCACTTCAACTCTTTAAGCTTCAATTTCTTCATTTTTAAAGTGAGGATCAGTTGAACCTCCTTCTTCTTGTAGGATTAAATGAGTTCATCCATGTAAATAGATGAGCACAGTGCCTTCTGCAGGATAATCACAAATAAAATCACAATTTATTTTATAATCACAAATAAAATTGGCTCTCATTTGTGGTTCAGGGATAGAAAAAACAACACTCATATGAGTTTTTCAGACTATACTAGTAAGATTTTGTCTCTAAGTTAAACCAGTGCTTCTCAATCGAAGGACAATTTTGCCCCTGTCCCCACCTTCATGGGGACATCAGGCAATGTCTGGGGATATTTTTGCTTGTCCCAATTCATGGGAGTAGGGTGGGGCGCCTGCTACTGGCATCTAGTAGGTAGAAGTAGTAGGAAGTTCAGTTTCTGGACATTCTGCAATGCACTGGCGATCCCCACCCTACTTCCCGGCAAGGAATCATCTGGTTGAAAATGTCAGCAGTGCTGAGGTTCAAAAACTGGAAAGTAAATGGAAAGGTAGAGGAGGCATGAATAAATCCCTATCAAGAAACCAGTCTATCAACAGGTATTTGTCACCTTACTACTCCAGGTGTAATATCATTACCTTCCAACTGTGGAGCCTTTTACAGTTTCCATCCTGTAGTCACATATATTAACTTATTAAATGTCAACAACAACAACAAAAAACTAAAAATACAGGCTGCCTTGGCATTATCCCTTGACACTGCCCCTCTTTTCTTTTGCAGATGAGGAGCTGGGCTAAGGGGGTGACTTTCTCACAGAAACACAAATGGTAATTAAGCCCAGATGTTCCGAGTCCCAGCACAGTGCTCTGCCACTCTCACATGCCCAGCATTGCATTTCTGTGGAGAGTGCATGAGACATTTTAGATATGGATCCTCCCCTAAGATTCTTACTCAGTTGTTAGAGATTTACACCCATGAACAGTTATTTTTACCTTTTGGGCCATAATAGATGCACATTCCTGCCCCTCCTCAGTGTTACAGAATATTGAAATGTAGCTAACCTGAAACAAGCATTTTCTTTCCCAGTAATATCAGAGGGCTCTTTTGCAACATAAATGTAGTAGCTAGTCTGCAAAACAAGGGTGCTACCCTTTCTTTACAATCTGTACTTTCCTAGCATATGCCATCATGTTCCTTTTCCCCCACCAGTCCTCCTACATAGTCCAGATGGTGCCTGGCCTGCTCTTGCAAACTTCTGATTGTCTCTGTTTCTTTTTCATGCTCATCCTCTTCTGAGTACTGAGTGTGAGGAGCTGAGGTTTACCAGTATGATGATATGACATCCGACTCAAGGCCCAGATGTTAAGATATTCCGAAACGCAACCAGTTTCAACATGTTAACTTTGTTCTTCTCTGCTTAGCAGCTCTCAGCATGTTGGTACCTGCAGATTATTTCATGAAGTTTTGGAAAGCGCTGATTGTTAATTTAGGCTTTATGAAAATTGCAGGAATTTATTTTAGAGCATAAATTGACAGGCAATACCTAGTCATTGCATAGGTGCTTGATAGCTCCAAAGAACAATGTAGATCTTTCTTTTTGCACATGCTGTGTTTATGCTGTCAAATTAGCTTGATATTATTTTGACAAATGAATAAAACTGATTCAAGCTGATACTTAGTCATAAAGGAGTTTTAATACCTAAGCTATTAAAAAGCAACCCAAAAACCAAGTAATAATCTTTTCCACAGAGGAAATAAACAGATTCATGATGAATTTAATGCATATTTATTAATCAAATGTTATCAAAAAATTTTTAGAAAACTTTCTTTAAGAGGAGTTCTTTGGCCGGGCGCGGTGGCTCACGCCTGTAATCCCTGCTCTTAGGGAGGCAGAGGCGGGAGGATAGCTTGAGCCCAGGAGTTTGAGACCTGCCTGGGTAATATAGCGAGACCCCGTTCTCCACAAAAAGGAAAAAAAAAAAAAAAGACAAAGAGGAGTTCTTTGAAGATGTTGATAGAAATTTCCCTGGTGTTTCTTATTCAAATACATGTAACCATTACAACACAAAATTAGCAAATATTATGTTAGTATACAATGTTTCCACAAATAATATAGAGGTCAGAACTACTTGTACTCAAACACAGGGGCTTTTGTTTGTTTGTTGCTATATTAATGGAAATCATTGAACGTTCAACGATACTCCACAGATAAGTGACTTGGAAAGATATATACCCAAGCTGGCTTTCTTCCTGCCTAAGGACACGGGGGAAGTGGAGTGTCAAACAGAATCCTTCTTGATTTATTTTTACTTGGGTGGCTTTGGAAGTTACTCAAAACTTATGTGCTCTATAAAAGACAGAACTGAAAGATGCAACTTAAGCAGAAACTACCAACTAGAAATGTTTTTTAGAGTACACTCCCACCCCTCATGGTGGGCTAAGTCATCAACCCCCAAGCTTAAAGCTCTTCCACAGATTCCCATTATTTGGCCCAGCGTGGTGGCTCACACCTGTAATCCTAGCACTTTGGGAGGCTGAGGCAGGTGGATTGCCTGAGCTCAGGAGTTCGAGACCAGTATGGACAACATGGTGAAACCCTGTCTCTACTAAAAATACAAAAAAAAAAAAAAAAAAAAAAATTAGCCAGTGTGGTGGCACACACCTGTAGTCCCAGCTACTCAGGAGGCTGAGGCATGATAATTGCTTGAACCCAGGAGGCGGAGGTTGCAGTGAGCTGACATTGCATCACTGCACTCCAGCCTGAGTAACAGAGCAATACTCTGCCTCATAAATAAATAAATAAAATAAAATGAAAAAAATTAAAAAAAAAAAAAAGATTCCCATTACTTTAAATATCTTAATTCCTAACATGCCCTATAGAGATGCTCATATTGTACATCTGGTCTCTTGATTAGCTCTCCAGCCTCATTTGACACCACCAAAACAGGCAGGTGTATGCAAGGAACTGCCAGCAGATGATTCATGAAATATCGGTGGAGTTCCTGCTCTGTGCCAGGCATAAGGCTGAGCACCACTTACCATTGTGAGAGCTTGAAGAGGGAGGCAGGGGATGGAGGGAAATGGCACTGAGCAGGGCTGTGGAGACTAATTTTGAAGGCCTGATGTGCTGCTTGTCTAAGAAACTCTTTTCATTGGTGACAGGGAGTCCCTAAAACATTTTAAACTAATTTTTATAGAATGAACTGCTTCAAAAGGCCTCAGTTTTATGGTGGTAAAGGAGGCCAGTGTCTAGCATTTAGTATTTATTTGAGTTAAAAAAAAAAAAAAAAAGGCATGCCAGCATAAAGAAATAGAATACTTTTCCTTTATGACCTCTTTTTGGGCATCAATTCATTCACTGAGCAAATGTTCACTGAGAATTTGCCCAGGGCCAGGTCCAGTGATAAGCACTCATGAAACGAGATAAAATAGGACGTTTTTATTCTTTTCCCATAGCGTGTGTAATCCTATGGAGGATTAGTAGGCAAATAAATAGAAAGTTGCAAATTATATGTTAAGAAATACACAAACAAGAGGCTGAAATAGAGACTAACAAGAAGGGCTCCCACTTTTGATAAATTGCTGGGAAAGGGCTAACTAGGAAGTTGATAATATTTAAGGCTAATCCTGAGAGCTGAGAAGTAGCCAACCACGAAAGAGGAAAGCTGAGCATATCAGGAAGAGGGAATGGCTAGGGGAGGGTTAGATACGGTTGCTCAGCTGAAAGATCAGTGTGGCAGGACTGTATGGGGTAAGGAAGAGTAACACAGGAAATTAGATTGCAAAGACAAAAGCCAGAATTTGCAGGGAGTTGTAAATTCTGCTAAGAAGTTTGGATTTTGTCCTCATTTCTTTGGGAACAGGATTTGGTGTATTTTCAATGTGATTACAATTTTTTTTTAACATGAATTACCTGACATATATTTCTTTGGGTACTAAATCTTAAAAAGTATTTAAAATAGGTTGACTATACTTACAATGAATTTTTCTGTGAAAAAGAGCCTAAAATGCCTGTACTGTTAAAATGAGCCAATTATCTTTTAATGTATTGTATACAAATGGAAAAAATAAACACCATTTTGAGTGGTTTTATAGGACAACTTATTCACATCTTATTCTTCCAGTGATTATTGAAATGGCTGTTCCAGTGGCAATTCAATGGTTGCTGAGACTATACAATGGGGATTTTGACATTCAGAAGAGAATTTCTGAGAAGATTTCAGTTAAACAATCTGAAAGTTATATCTCCTTCCTTTAAACTACCTATCAGTTATATCCCTCAGTGTATGTCATGCTCAACAGAGAAAACAATTCAGTTGCACTGTATCCTAAGTCAAGGAGGTTGATATCAGTTACAGGTCAACCTCTTAGGTAAGGTTTCATTCCCTTTGGTGCAGGAAGATGTTGGGTCTCATGCTGCAGCCTGGACCATTGTGATTTTGACTACGGCAGGGTTCTAAAAACAAGTTGTAAGTAGAGTATAGATTCCCATTGGAAATATGTAAAATAGAAGTGTTACTTTCTTAACTATCACTCCCCCATTTAAAAACGTTGGTTATTTTTTCTATTAACTGAGTTAACACTATGCAATGGTTCAAAAATTAAAGAGTAACTAGGGCAATACTAAAGGTTGTTCAAAAATGAAAAACCTGTTTGTACAAAATGAAAACTCATTTACTTAAGTCTTGAATATCAAATATAGAGTGAAAAGGAGCAATGACTCCAGTTTATCACTAAGAGCTGAAAAAAATTTACCTGATATCAGTTTTAAAGCTGTGTTAGTGTCTAGCTAAATTTATAACTAAGCCATTAAATAAAATGATAACATGTTTGACACTCTTTTGTTCTAAACTTCCAACTACAATTATTTTCTCTTAAATGGCCAATCATATACTGAGAAAACCTTATTCCGTTATTATTTCCCTATTAATGGATTTTCTGCTGAACTATGGAGTAAAATTATAATAAATAGTAGAGTTATTACAAGCTGTCCTGTGAGTTATGTAATATGCTGACTAGATCCCTATAAAGCCATACTTATCTAATTATAATGAGACCAACTCCTTGAAGAACACATGTTTGTGTCTCTTATAACTAATTAATGAAGACCGAAATAATTGATGGTGAATGTAACAGAAGTATGCCAGCAGATACTGAAGTTTATCTCCTGTGTCACCATTGGTTCTTTATCTGTAGTCCTAATATTAATTGATTAATTTGACAAAACAGTGGCTTTGTTTGCTTTCTATCCTAACGGTCCAACATTCTTGTGGAAGACATAATGTAAGTTTAAAAATCTTAAAATAAATTATGAATGGTGGATTATGGTAGAAAACAAAAATTGATATCAAAACTTCTTATATATTAATTTTCTTAAATTTTTAGATCATAATGGTCTGTTTTCATGACTAAGAAAGTGGTGTATGAGTTTATTCACTCATAAATGATTGAAGCTTTAATTTTCATTAAATATGACAAATAAGAACTGCACTGATTCATTCTTCTAGAAGTGAAACAATACCTATTTGCATGATTTGAAATCTAAATAAATCTTTACACCTACCTTCTGCAGCAATACAATAGCATCAGTTGCTTAGCCAGGCATTTGGGCATCTGTACAACTAAAATATTAATGAATTAATTTTTAGTAAACTTGAGTATAGAAGATAAAAATAAGAAAAATACTGTATTAAATTGTTTTTCATGAATTACGAGCCCTTTCATAGTAAATAATAAAGCTGAGTTAGCTGACAGGCAAAGCAGGAAGGTGACCCCATAGCCATAAAGACGCTTTGCAAGAATGACATTATAGTTTATGCTTTGAAAGCAGTGAGATATCAATGATGACTTGTATCAGTCCTGGGTCCCACAAGGAACCCTACAAAGGCCAAGTGTTTTTGGATGAAATTAGCTTTTACCCCTACATTTTAAATCTTTCTTTTCTAAGCTTATTTTATTAATTTTAAAACCACACCCTGCCCACCCACACAGAACAACTGGAGTTTACAAATTCTTAGCTAATTCACGTCACAAAACTTCTAGGCAAAGACATCACCCTGTTACTAGAAAATCCAAGTGTCTGTCAACACTCAGATAGTTACTCGTTATGTCAAGATATTATATTTTTAAATTATTCCATTCATTTGGGTTTTCCAGATTTTCCCAGTTCTTTAGAAAAACCTCATTGGATTTACGCAGATAAATTTTCCAAAAAGGTCTTCCACAGTCCCTTTGTACTATGCTGCTTTGTTGAAAAGTAATAGGAATTCAGCTTTTTCTCATTTCGAGCTACTGTGTATTTTTCACTTTGAGGAAAATGGGACAGGCTGTAGATGACATCAATCTTCTTGGTCTTTCGTCTCTTTTTTGATGAGTGAAGAGAGAGCTATGTGAGTTTCCATATCTGTCTTTTACTTATAGTACAAAGATAATAGATGATCTTTTCTGAAGGATCTGACTTCCACTTTTCAAAAGTGGCTGAGAATAAGGAGTCAAGGAGGTTTTACATCTGTTATTCATTGAGATATATGGGGCTGCATTGACACCTGCTTTGTTGAAAGGGAGAGCTAAATTCATCTACTAACCTCTTATTAGAGCAACTGTGACTATGGGGAAGACGATTGAGGCCAAATACTCAATGTTCAAACAGAACTACTTGAACAGTAAAATTAAGTAGAAATGAAAAGCTTGAACAGTGTATAATTCTTACAGGGAAACTAATTTGAAAGCAATGCAGAGTTTTAACTTAAAGTTTCAGATTTTACTAGAAAAATTTAAGAGAAAATTGCAAAGCCACAAGATATTTAAAGTATTTTTCTTTATTGACAGAGTTAAGAAAAAAAAGCAGCACTGAAAATTTGACATTTCTCCTTACTTCACAATCTGAGACTTAGGTAACAAGCATCATGAACTTTTGATTCCGTGTTGCTCTTAAGCCCCAATTTAATTACAAGGGCGATTTAAAAATTCACACATTTATTCTGAGTATGAATTACATATGGTTACTAGACCCGAGAAAAATGAACACAAGGACTATGTACAATGTCATGGTAGGTAAACGGCCTGTTAATTTTTTTTTCCAGATCAGTTTACATAGTGTAACTATAGCTTTATTTTATCTACCTTTAAACTCAATTCACCCAACAGTAAAGGATCTGAACTGGTAACACAGTCTAGATGGCTGATAAGATAGAATCACGTGGTACAAATGGAGGCTTCATTCTCTCTCTCTCTCTTTTTTTTTTTTTTTTAAAGAAATCTCTTTAGACAGGCATTTGACTCAAAGATACTTTTGCACACCAGAAGCCTAAGGCACATAACCCAAAAATAAATTATTTCAAGCTGACAAACATTTTCTCCCAGAGGATAAAGACAATTTTTTTCATGGACAAAATGTCTTATGGAGGGGATCTTATAATCACATCACCCATTATCATTATCATCAAAATATACAACATCTAGGTCCAATTAATGGAAGATGGGACCATATGGATGTCAGTTACAGTGACGTGGTGAGAAGATCATGATTCATGCCTTCAGTCCAAGTGCTTTACAACCATTAAGCTTCTCAGTACCTTTGTGAACTAGGTAAGCAATTTTCTATACTCTGCTTTCCTTTCGTGCCTCAATCTAAGACAGCTGCTAATGATTATCCTTAAATATATAACGATAACTATGAATTTAAAATATCTAAGTATCCTCAGGAGGGACTATATAGCTAAATCTTCTGTGTTTTATGGAATGTCTTAATGAGGAAAAGGAGCACATCTCTTCATCATGTCACTTCTGTTGTGTCTTGTTAAAGTGACCTCATTCTCAAAGCAAATGCTGAGGCAAAGACAGTTGTTAGTATGAACATACATGAGATGGCTTCAGTGTTCTCTCACCACCTGCTGCTGAAAGTGGGAGAGAGGAAGTAATTTCAACACAATAGGTCAACTCTGGTGGCTTTGCCCTTGCACTTTCTTTGTAGTGACTTGTCTTTGGAGTTATAGCCTAGAGAGGAGCTGGCAAGGACCGCTAGATGTGACATAACATTAGTTTTGTATTTGTATTTATAGGGATGTCAGGTGTGTAAGGGAAGGTGTTGCAAGATGATAAAATAATGCTTTGTTTGGATGTATAAATAGCTGGTGGGGTTTTTGAGCTCAAAGAGAAGATGGAATACACAGTTTTTGTGTAATTTTGTACGGTATTGTGCAACTCAAAGAAGTATTGAGACAATTTGGACAGTAGGCATCTAGATGACTACATATTTTGTGGCTTGAGTTGATCTAAAATTTCTACATCTTATACACATAGTACCCTGTTAGCTAAATTAAATTTGATTCCTGTAATGTTTATAGCTTTTAATTGTGAGACCTTTGCAAAAATTACTTCTGCCAAATTATACTTTACTGTTGCTGAATTATACTTTACTTTTGCCTTGTTTTCTTTCAGAGGGGCATAATACAATAAAAAGGCAGATAATATCACTTCTCTTTTCTTTATAAGACTGATATTTAAGACATTATTAATTACATTTCTTCGTATATCCAATACAATTTTAATATGTTCATTTTATAATTTGGTACCAGAAAAATGTGTTTTTTCTAAGTTTCGATACAAGAATCATGCAGCCTATCATATTTGATTTGTTGCCCTGGTTCTCAGGAAGCTTAAAGATAAATAATGATAGTGATGCTATGCTCTTTACATAATGAAACAATTTGTTTTATCATTTTTATACACCAGTCAAATCAGGCAGAACCTGATATTCGGGTCATGCGAGATATTATGATCACTTACATAGACCTATTGACTGTATAACCCATATGCTAGTAAGACTTAAAATGTCTCTTGGTTCTGGAAAATAGGTTAGGAAATCTTTTGGCACCAGGATGATTAAACCCTACCTGAAGAAAAATGTAAGACAAAAAGAATGAAATTATGGTCCCCTTGCTCATTGATAGGATGCAGCACAGTGTACCCTGGTGGAAAAACCCCTGGATTTAGACACAGAATGACTTGAATTTGAATAACAGCTCTTCCACTGTTTTATCTGTATGATTCAGGGCATATTGTTAGCATTCTTGAATTTCAGTATTCTATTTGTGGATTATGTAAAGCTCTTAAAGAGGTGCCTAGCACAAAGTAGGTATTCAATGACTTTACTTGAAGCATTGACTATTATTATTTTTGATATCCTTTTTAAAGATAACTGTTTGTTGCCTTAAACTAGATAATACTAGTTAAAACTTGTAAACAGATACATCTAAATAATTCCATAAGATGCAAAAAAAATTAATGAACTATTGAACATTTTCTATTTGAACGTAGAGGTTTTACAAACATTCCACTATGTATATTAAAACATTATAAAGGAGGACTTAATAATTTTTTATTTTTTAACCTGGATGACATGGAAGTCTAAGATATGTGTAAAATTTCACTTAGCGTTTAATACTGTCTTTTTTTAAGAATGCAAAAACTATGATCACAGTTTTAATAGGACAAAATTTTAACATTTAAAATTGATAAAAATCAAACAATGAGTTATGATTAAGGAATATCCTAAGGTTTAATAGTTCTACAAATCCAGAAACTACAGTACTAATTTTTATTGTTTACATGTCTATAAGTAGTTAGAACCACCAATTTACAAATATGTTATCCTCTAAAACTTTGCTTGTAACATGCTTGTTTGAAACTCAGAGTGAAATTTCTTATAGAAAATATATGGTAAATGCTGGCTTGTTTTCAGTTTATCCCTCTTTCCAAAGCTGATTTAATCTATAATAAGAAAGCTGAAGTTTTATGTTTTCAATAGAAGTCAGAAAACAATACTCTGCAACATCTTTTAGTTTTAAAACTAACAAAATACATTTAAGCATACAGAATCTTCATTAAGCTTTTTAATTGAGTATTTTTCCATTAGGTAACCTATAATTAAAAAAGATGGAAAGAGAAATACTTATAAAATTTGTCTTGAACATGTTTAATTAGATGTGGGTAAGAAGGCTTGAGGGAAGTTCAGGGCATATTCTGGAGAATTCCGGGCCATTTAATGGCTTTGGAGGTTCAATTCAATGAAAATGCTTTTCAGTGGAACATGCCTCCAGTGAGACTTTAAGTTGCATATTTTAGTGAAGTCAAAGCTGAGTAAAACACCATCTCTGTACTTACACAACAGTGAAGATGAAGTCTAGCTGCATAGCACAGGAAAATTAAAAAGAACATCAGGTTAAACAGAAGTCTATTTCCCTCCTATGAAAGGAGGCTGGAGTGAAGTGGTCCGCTGCCAGCTACGGACTTCAGCTACATCTCCCTTACTCTTCTGCTGCCTATGGCTCGGCTTCTGTTCCCAAGGCCACCGCATGGTTCAGGATGTGTTCTGGAACTTTAGCTGTCTCATTTGTATCTCAGACAGCAAGAAGACGGAAGGAGGAAGAGATGGGCACACTCCTCCTTATAAAGGAAATTTTCTGGAAGTCTTAGAAGTACTTTGATTTGTTTTTCATTTGACCAGAACTCAACTGCCTGGGTCACTTATATATGTGAGAAACCCTAGGAAGTATGGTAGTTCAGCTGCCTGGCAATGTCTCCAGCTAAAAATTCAGGTTTCTATCTATTGCAGAAGAAGGGGAGAATGGATTTTGAGGGTAACCAGCAGTCTATACTGATTCTATACTGAATTTCCAGGCTGATTCAGTATAGAAATGGGTTGGTGAATGTAACGAGTATTACAACACTGCTCACTGTGAGTGAAGGTTCACAAGAGAGCTACACTCAAAGGATAGTGTGAAATGACAAGAAATTCACTTTGCCTAAATTTCAGTTTTGATCTTTGCATAAGTTCAAAACTTCTCTTTGAAAGATAATAGCAACCAAAGGTTTTTGTTTTGTTTATGTTAAAAGTATACCATTTACAAGACAAAACCTTAGCCAGGAATTCACCTCCCAGTCATCAGAAATTCTCCCTCTCGCCTCCTCACCTCTTCAGCTATAGTGACTTCTCTTTCATCCCAGCTCCCGCTTATTCCTGTATGCTTGCAGTTGACATGACAGGTCATCATCTGACTGACTTTGGGGCTCATGCACAACACCTAGACGATGACATCTTTAATTATAATAATAGCCACAGATGTAATTTGTTGAACACATTCAGAGAGTGAATATGGTTGGGAGTACTAAAGATGTTTTCATGAAAGGACCAACATCTGAAGGAAACCTGGAGGGGCGGGTGGTGGATCGTATATTGTGGCCCACCCCAGTGCACCGTGCTCTTTCCTTCTGGCTGGCACACCCCAAAGAATGATGTCCTTCTTAACAACCAACCTTTACAAAGATGGAAAACTCTTTATGTCAGTTATAGCTTAAGCTTCCCTTAGACTGAGGACTAAACATAACATTAAAGAGTTCTTGAAGAGAATCTGAGAGCCTCTTTGAAAGGGTTTGAGGGTCCCAGGGGATCTTGGACCTTTGATTGGGAAACACTAGTTTAAGCTCACAAAAGGAATATGCTATTTTCCTGTCAGGGGCAGTATCTTATAGTGGTTAAGGGTTTGGTCTAGAGCCATGTTGACCAGGTTTGAACCTTAGTTTTGTCCCTTACCAGCAGCATGGGGAAGTAACCAATCAACCTTTTTCTACTTCAGTTTCCAAGTAAGGATAATCGTAATAACTATTTTGCAGGTTATTAAAAGGATTAAATGAGTTAATATTTCTGTAGTGCTTAAGCAGTGACTGACATATAGTTTGTGCTATTAAGTAAAAAAAATCAAATAGTTTCTCCTTCCAAGTAATCAGCAATTCTCAACATTTTGTGAAGTCTAGTCCCTTTACTTGATTTCCCATCCTCTTTTCGCTTTGTGCTTGCTGAGAATAAAAGCAAGTTTCCTTTGCTAGCTTGTGTTTCCTTAAGGTCTTACCTCATTAGTTACACAAAGAGAATTTGGGGACCCATCATTTAGCAAGGACTCAACTCCATTCTTAGCAAATGTCCCTTGTTCTCAGATTCTACTGTGAGGAAGGAATAGAGTGGTTCATTCTTCCTCTTACAATAATGAACAAGTCTGGAATTTAATTCAGGTTCTACCACTTCTACCTGCATGTTCCCTTAACCTTTCTAAACCTTTGCTCATATGTTAAAGGGAATAGCAATATTTCATAGGATTGTGATGAGAATGAAATGAAATGATGACTATAAAGCACCTATCACAGTGCTGAACGCATGGTAAGTGCTCAATAATTTACATCCATGGTTATCATTAGAATTAAAAACATCATGGTCTAGGTGCTGTGCGTGAGCCCCGAAGTGAATCAGATGATGACCTGTCATGTCAGCTGCCAAGCATATAGAAATAAGTGGGAGCTGGGATCAAAGAGAAATCACTGTAGCTGAGGAGGTGAGGAGGTGAGAAGGTAAGGGGAAGTTCTGATGATTAGGAGGTGAATTCTTGGCTGAGGCTTTGCCTTATAAATGGTATAGTTTTCACTTGAGTATGAAACATAAAACAAAAGCCATCCATTTTTTATCATTTATCATTTTTCCTTTTAAACTATTATCTGTTTTTTAAAATTTTTGTTTCAGGTTTGGGGGGTACATGTGAAAGTTTGTTACATAGATAAACATGTACCCTGGGGGTTTCGTTTATAGATTTTTTCATCACCCAGGTATTAAGCCCAATACCCAATAGTTATCTTTTCTGCTCCTCTCCCTCCTCCCACCCTCTACCCTCAAGTAGATCCCAGTGTCTATTGTTTCTTTCTTTGTGTTCATAAGTTCTTATCACTTAGCTTCCACTTATAAGCAATAACGTGATATTTGTTTTTTTGTTCCTGTGTTAGTGCTAAGGACAATAACCTCCAGCTCCATCCATCTACCATTTTTCAAAAAGAAATTTTGCCGTTATGCAAATATCAAAACTGAAATTTGGGCAAAGTGACTTTCTGATCATTTCACTAAGTGGAAGCAACAATTGCCATGAAGCATAATATGAAACCTCAATGCAGAAATGGTGGAATGTAATAGCATGTGAAAGTCATGTTTCAACTTATTTCTTGGAATTTCTGGGCAGAAGTGAGAATCCTCTCAATAATCGTACGTGTAAACATAGTCATAAGCAATTATTTTTTAAAATCGAAAAGTTCCCTTGAGATCTATTGATTCAAACTGCATTGATTATAGCTAGGGAATTCTCAGAACTGGAGTGATTAACATCGTAATATTGTTCAGCTTTCTTTATTGTTTGGGGCCCAGAGATTCTTGTGCCACATAAACAGGCATCATTCTCCTTAGCTGAAACAAAATGATTGGTCTGATGCTGGATATAAGTTTTTCAAGATGATGTAGGATAATTAGAAGTGATTCCTTCAGATCATATTGTCTAATTATTATTTCTGTCCTAAGTGCAGTTGAACCTTTATGAAAATGTCTCTCCAGAAAGATTCATCTTCATGATGAAAGGCTGTCACCATGGAATTTCCATTACCCAGGGAACCTGCATACATAATAGCCAGAGGTAGAGGCTCATTATGTTCTTTTCTGCTCTTTGATCCACTGTAGAAATTTTGGAAAGTTTGAATAATATGGAATGATCTGAATCTTATTTAAATTTAAATGTTTTCATTTCTGGGAAGTTTAAGTAATATTCATTTGCGTTCATTTTGTTAGCAAAGCCAAGATTTTGTTGGTACAGACATGTATTATATAATCTTAAAGTTTTTTTCTCACAAAGTCTCGAGTTATTTTTTGACAAAATTAAACTGATAAAAAGTTTATCATCTTATTATTGTGTAAAGAGATAGCTTCGAAAATGCAACATATTTTTGGTGCAAAAACTCATGCTAATTTGTTTTGAGTAGTACATCTGAACTTATGATGATCTTTGGCCTATAGAAAACAGAATGTCTGACCTATTCTTGGATTTTATTATGCAGTAGACAGGACAATGTTAGTATAAAACACATTGTTAAAACTGGACAGAAACAGTCTGAATAAGCTGTTGTAAACCTTCAATGAAGTGAAGAGGTAACAATTTCTACAAAGGGATTGTTCCATTTTGGGCCAAAATTATAGCTCTGCAAGGGTATAAGAAGTTCACCAGATGGAAGGCTGTTTGAATTTGCAACCATATATATCTTTTTCTGCTGAAAGAGAGAGGCATTTGTTCCCTGACATGTTATCAGGGAAATTGTTCATTTTTATTCTTTATCTGTCACTCAAAGTTGTCAATACATTTAGTGGCTATTTATTCTGCACATGATTCCTACCTCTAATAATGCTGTCAGCCTATCTGGTATTTGTGTGCCAGCAACACATTTCTTTCTACTTCAAACACAACTTCTGGAAAGTAACTTCCTCCTTCTGTTATAAATCTGAAGAAAATCATTGCAAGAAGCTCTAGTCTGCCCAAACTCCTTTCTGTTCCTTATTTTTAATCAAAATAGGAACTAGTGACATTTTTCTTGATCAGTGGAGCATTGTTTTGAATTATTCCTTGAGTTGAAGGGTTCGATTCAAGCAGATAGCTCCATGCATTTCCACCGAAAGTTCTTTAGGGTAAATGGCACAAATTCAAAGTTGAATGGTGAGAGGTAAAAGTGCAAATTGATCTGTAACCCTCACATTATAAATATTTCAACAAACTGAGCTCAATATATTAAGAAATAATGAAATCAGTTTTTATTACTCTTTTTTTCCACATTTGTTACAGAGCTCAGAAGTGACTCTCCCTCACATGTGATGTAGCCTGAACAACAAACTGGGAATTTCAACTAATTCATGATTTTGAGGAAAATTTTTTTTTTTTTTTTGTAAAATAAAACAAAAATCAAACCAAAACAAACAAACAAAAAACCTGAGTAGTCTATAATCTTTTCTTTACCACAAATGTGCTGCATGATTACAAATAAGTTAGTTAGCTTCCCCAGTCAAGTAATTCCCTTGTCAATGAAGTGAAAACCAAAGTTATTGCACAGGACAAAAATACTAAGATTGTTCTTCAAAGATTTTCAGTGTGATTCCTCATTTAAATGTTTGTAGTAACAATCTACCAAAAAAGTTAACTAATATCTAACAAAGATAAAGACTAAAACATGATTCTTTGAAGCAATCATGAAAGTATTCTGAAATGTATTACCTAAATGAGCTTAGAAGCAAAAAATGCCAGATGGCTTTAGAATTTTCACTTCCAAAAGGAATTTTTGTACTGGATCTTGTCTCCCCAGGGGACAAATATTTCATCATATATGACTGTAGCAATTATTTTCTAATGTATGATTAGTGAACCTAGTTACGGAGCACAGTTAATCCAGAAAGGCTAAAATATGTCAATAGAAAGAAATAATCTCCCAAAGAAGAATCTATCCCCTTCACTTAAGTAGTGGTTGCATCATGTGATACTGGATAAGCCCTAGGATGTGGATCAGGACACTTAGAATCCAGTCCTGCCTCTTCTACTAAGAAGTCTCCTGACCGTGTTGGGCATCAGTTTCTTCACATGTAAAATAAGAGGGTTAGGCCAAATAATCCCTAAGATCTCTTCCAATTCAAAGATTTCACTTAACAATTTGGAAACTAATTTATATTGCACACACACATGGAAAAGTTAAAAAATCATTTTAAAAGTTGATAGCCATTTTGAAAGTGGAGAAGAAACAGGTTGTAGCACACTGTATTTAGTTAAAATGACTGAAAGACTGTGATTGAAAATGGTGGCATTCTCAATCTTAAAAAAAAAAAAATCTATATTCTGCACATGGGACAATGAACAACCCCTGAAAACATCGGGAAATGTTAGCTAGCAATTTGACTTTAGAATAGCTTTGTTTTTTCTAAACCAGGGTTTCTTAACGTTGTCACTATTGACAATTTGGGATGGATCGTTATCTGTTGTTGGTGGGGAGGTGCTCTGGTGCTCATTTTAGGATGTATAGTAGCTTCCCCAACCTTTATCCACTAGATGCCAATAATATCTTCATTTCCTACATTGTAACAACCAGAAAAGTTTCTGGACATTTGTCCCCATTGGGAATCACTGCTCTAAAGTGAACGAGCCTTCTCTGGCCTCTTGTCTTAACCTTGCACATGGTACCAGAGTTGTGAGACTCCAATACCTTTAAAACAAGTATCCAAGGCCCACTGTGCCTTGAACATAGTTCTATGAAGAAACGCACTAAAAAGAAGACCTGTTAATATTAGTATGAAAATTATAATATATGGACACTTACTTGTGCCAGGCACTGCACAATCTATGTTTCCTGAATTCATTGTTCATGAAGTTAACTCCCTCATTATCTGAAAAATTGAAACTCAACCTCACAGTCCGTGCTTTCTGGCTGGGGACACACACCATCCATAAATCTAAAATGGACTTTAGAACGGTTACAAAGTAGTCTGCTGATGAAGTGAGTGCGAGTGAAGAGAGTGCTGAGTGAATGACTGATAAGGGAGGCACGGGGAGAGGAGTGATCAGTCTGAGTCCTTGCAGCCAGAGGTAGGGCACAGGCGGGAGACAAGCTGCGGGTAGGGGACAGCAGGCACCCCAGCAGCTGTAAGAACTCAGAACTAGAGCAGATGGCTATGAAGACTGGGAGCAAAGGTTCAGTTAGGCAGGAGGAATAAATTCTGAAAATCTATTGTAGAGCACGGTGACTGTAGTTAAAAGTGTACTGTATACTTGAACATTGCTAAGAGAGCAGATTTTAAATGTTCTCACTGCAAGACAAAAGGTAAGGATGTGAGGTGATAGATATGTGAATAGCTTGTTGTAATCATTACACAACGTATACATATATCAAAACACCACACTACATCCCATAAGTTTATACAATTTTTGTCAATTAAATATCAATGAATCAATCATCAATCAATCAATAAGATAATTAAAATAAAAAGACTGTGGAAGGAGCTTGCAGAGTCCTGAGGTCCAGTCAAAGTGCTTAGCTTTAATTTTGTTGATAAGCAGTGGGATGTCCCATCTTGAGAGAGGGCAGTGAAATGAAAGGGACTCTTTGATAGAAACAATACCTTCAATTCCTCTGATAAGGGCTTTGGAAGCTGTTGAATGACCACTCAAAACACCATTTTACTTCCCAGAATGGCAGTCGAGGGATGATTTTACAGTTTTTCTTTTCTATTCCTACCTAAAAAGGTGTCCAGGATGAAAACTTAGCCTAGCTAGCCTTACACGCAACCATTTTACACCAGCTAAATTGTTTTGTGACTGAACTCTCATGTTGTATGGTGGCTGTATGTCCTCGTTGCAGGATGTTGACAAGTGCCACCCTCCCTGTCAAACGAATGCTAGAATTATCCAGGGCAAGAAACATACAGAATGATGGCAAGAGCATGGATGTTGGAGTCGTTGGTTTGGATTTGAGTCCTGACTCCATCATGTACTATTTGTATTGTCCTCAGTTTTCTCATCTGTAAAATGGGCATTAGTGCTGTATTGGAAGGAATCAATGCTATGTTGAATATATTGGAAACAATGAGTTATATAATATTTGTAGAGCACTTAGCAAAGCATCTGGCATCTAGCAAGGGCTCAATAAATATACATTACATTATTATTCATGATAAATTGTGAATACTTACCCTTAAGAGCCTTAAATATACACTGGAATTGCCTTGAGGTTGCCTTTCACATGTAAACATCTATTGTCAATGCACAAAATGATAAATTTTTAAATAAAAATATGGTATGAAGAGGAAAGCTTTAGCTATATATGCCTGGAGAACAAGAAGAGAGCAAAAGTGCTTTTTGTTATAAATAAAACACTAGATAAAAAATAAACAGGTACTGAGTATCTGGGAAGGGTTATGGAGGGAGGTGAAGCTCAGCAAAGCTGACACCTTGCATGTGGGCCTGCAGACTAGTACAGAATTGTGTAATCCTACCCAGGGAAAGGAGCATTTCTTGGAGCATTTCTGTGCTTTTGGATGTCCGTTGGAGTATGTGTTTCTCCTTATTTTTTCCGGTATTCCCCTCTCCATCAATTCCAAGAGAAATAGGAGGAAGAGTCCTGAGCGGCTCAAACTCATCCCATAGCTTCCAACTCTGAGAATGAAAGAAAAGGGACATCTGTCTTCATTTACAATGAGCTGAGGACATATAGATCTTTTCCCAGTCCTGCACACAATTCCTTCCTAACAAAAAGGAGCAAGGTGTCTCCTGCATGGGTGAAGGAGGTAGCTACAACAGACAGTAATTTTAACCAGAAATCAAAGGATTCTGTGGAGCAATGTAGCTTAAGCTGAAGCTAGTAATCAAAAAGGAGTCTGACTTGCTATGAGGCTGGAAAACAGAAAGTAGAGAAGCTAAGAGAAAAGGACCCTAATTGCAAAGCTAGACAACTTGCTGAGTTTCAGGGGGATTGAATGGGGTGCTAGTTTACTAAACCCAATGCAGTCATCTTAACCTCTTGGTTCTGTGTCCAGGATGCCAATCTGTGGATTTTGATTTATTACAAGCAGCAAATAATGTCCTCCCATTTGAGGCAGTCCTAACTTCAGTTTTAAGGCACTGTTTGTCTTTGAAACTCTGCAATGGTTCCTGGTCTTCCAGTGTTGACTGAGTGTTGACTTCTTTCTACCCTGATGCCTTATTCTGATCTGATCTCTCTGGTTTCTGATTTTTTGGCTTTTTCTTCCCATTTTCTTCTTTCTGTTGGCTTTTGTTTATCTCTGTCTCCAGGCTTTCTGTTCAACATATTCCTACAATCTGGTTCCTTCTCCCTTAGTTCATTTTCTGCCAGAGTTCTCCTGGTGCTGGTTAACAATCCTTCATTTCATAACTACACAGACAGTAATTTTAACCTTTAGCTGCTCAAGGTTTGCTACAACAAAGGAAGAGGGTCTGACATCAGAATGACATGGGACATAAGAAAGGACTAAGTGTTTTGCAAAAGAGGGGTAGAGGGATGACAATCAAGAACATTGAATTTTTTCTTTGACATGTCCTTATGCTGTTGTAACAGCTAAATCCAAGAACTGACAGTGTATGCCAGCCTACAGTGTGTCGAGTTTGTGCTCAGGGGGGCTGCTGGAGAAGGAGGCCACTAGAAAATGCTTGGTTAGATCGGATTATATGGCTTTGAATGTAAGAATCTTCCCTTCAGGCCTTCTCCCTTCTGCCTACCCTCCTTCCGCTCTTTGAAGGCTATGCCAGAGATTGCTTGAGATCAACCTGCTCATGAGATGGGCTCTATATCTGCTTTATTACCCAGATGTCATCCTGCTACCTGATGTTGATTAAATATGGCATCTTGTTATCACAAAGGATACTTTCCAGAGACCAGGTGTGACAGCAAAAGCCAATTCATGTCACAGATTGACCAGTTTTGGGAAGAACATAGCCTTCTTCACTGTTTAATTCCCACCTATTCCTTGGTGTAAGTAAATTCTCTCTTACTTTTTAAAGATGGTTTTGACTTACTTAGAAATACAGTTGCATTGTTATACTATCTGACAGTATATTAAAGATAACATAATTCCATGTTGGCTTTCTATGCTGAGCTGTTCCCTTCCATCTCTTTCTCATCATTGTCTAGTATGCAAGGTTTATATCATGTTGGTTAAAATGTTATTTTTAACTAAAATACATTTTTCCCATCATCTAAAATTCTGCTCAAAGTAAAAATGTTGGGATGACATAAAAGACTCATAATAGATCGGTGGTTAAATTCAGAGTGTATCTTATGGATAAAAGGCAACCATTAAACATCATGGTTCCAGAAAATGTTTAATAGTGTGGAAAATCCTTACTATACAACTGAAAAGCAAAATGCAAACCATATATATAGTATAATTCTAAGTCGGTAAAAAAAATAGATAATATATACAAACAAAAATATCACAAAGAAAACACCAAATGTTAACAGAGTTTATATCTGGTACAAGTTTATGAATTGTATTACATATTTTTTTCATGTTTCTATGCTTTCCAAATTTTCTAAAGTGTACATTACATCATAATGAAAAACATAAATATTGTGAAATTTTTGCTTAATGACCCCTTATTTATAATACCTTTTCAAGTTACATCTTCTAATTCTGTGATCTTCCCAGAAACCTCCTCTCCTTTCTGTTTGTTGCCCTTTGTATCTTTAAATACTAAGCATTTATATGTACATATGGACAGCTCTCATTAGTGTTATGTATTTAAGCTACTTTCTTATTACTTGTGTGTATGGTTTCATGTTTTTATAAACAATATATAGAGCTGCTTGGTATATAGTAATCAGAAATATGTTTTGGTTTTGTTAAATCTTGGTGTCTCAGAAGCAGAACTACTAAGGAAGTATAGATTGACAGTCAGAAATCAAAGTAAAATGCAATATAGAAAGAGGATGAGTAATGAAACGCTCTGTGCTAGGCACATTTCTGTTACCTCATTTACTCTTTATAACCTACCTGAGACGAAGATGGACTCCTTTCCGCAGAAGAAATAATGGCTCAGTTGAGGGCATACGATTTGTCATAGGTCACACAGCCCAGTAAGCGCTACCTATTCCAGCTTTGTCTTCTCGCCTTGATTCTTCTACTTGGTCACAAATAAGTCTATCTGGTAACGTGTGCACGTGTAGAGAGCAACCACACAATTTACAATGTAAGTTTGGGAATGTGTGACAGAAATACTTGTGTACATGCATTCTTTAACGTTTGTTATTTCATGTCACAGTGACATTTTATGCATATTGTATGTAAGTTCCCTGTTGTCAGAGTGAAATTCTCTTATCCCTTTTTTGTTGTTTTTGTTTTTGAGACAGTCGTGCTCTGTCGCCCAGGTTGGAGTGCAGTGGCATGATCTGGGCTCACTGCAACCTCTGCCTCCCGGGTTCCAGCGATTCTCCTGCCTCAGCCTCCCAAGTAGCTGGGATTATAGGCATATGCCACCATGCCCGGCTATTTTTTTTTTTTTTTTTTGTATTTTTAGTAGAAACGGGGTTTCACTATGTTGTCCAGGCTGGTCTCAAACTCCTGGCCTCAAGTGACCCACCCTCCTCAGCCTCTCAAAGTGCTAGGATTACAGGTGTGAGCCACTGCGCTGGGCCTCTGATTCCTTTTTAACTCCCTACAGTTACTAGTACACAGTGCCTTCCATCCAGATTCTCAATAGGTGCTCCTACCAAGCCATTAAATCTTAGTGTTATATACCACACACAGCACATTGCTATTTCGGGTTCAGAGATGGCTTGGTGTGTTTCATTATGTTAGTATTAGATGTAGATGGATAAGAGATAATGAGACAACAAGGATTTCCAGACAGTTGAAACAATGAGTGTGAAAGCTGTAGCTATGATCTCATGTGTATCTTTATAAAATAGAGAGAATTAAAATTGGCCTATTTGATAGTTAATTTTTAGACAAGAAGATTGGAAAATGCATGCATTATTAATGCTACTTATATAACTGCTACTAGCAGAAGAGTGTCTTAAATTAGTGATATTTTCTGAAGTGTGAAAGTATAGTAATAGTCATTGAGTTGTAAATATATTGCCGCAATGAAGACATTTTGGTAAGATAAACAAGAAAAGTTGTAGTTCTTAGATTCTAAGTATATTGTTGAACCAGGATATTTGATCAGATCAATAATGAAATGATAATTATGGGAATGCCAGCAACAAAAACAAATCTACTGGGCTTTCTCTCATTGAATTTTTATTTTATTTTTAAAATTTTTTTAATTTTAATTTTAATTTTTTTTGAGTCTTGCTATGTCACCCAAGCTGGAGTGCAGTGGTGGTGTCTCAGCTCATTGCAACCTCTGCCTCCTGGGTTCAAGCAATTCTCCTGCCTCAGCCTCCTGAGTAGCTAGGATTACAGGCATGAGCCACCATGCCTGGCTAATTTTTGTATCTTTAGTAAAAGTGGGGTTTCACCATATTGGCCAGGCTGATCTTGAACTCCTGACCTCAAGTGATCCGCCTGCCTTGGCCTCTGAAAATGGACCCCTTATTGCATTTTGACTTGCTTTATTTAGCACAACTTTATGTTTATCCTACAATGGGTTGATTTTTCAATTAATTGAATATCTAACCATGTGCCTGGTGTTCTGCTGGATATAACATGGAATACAATGATAAAAAAGACCACAGTTATTGGCATCAAGAACCTTAGTCTAGTAAGTTGTTTGTATACCAACAAGGATACAACAGTAAATGAAAATGGGAAAAGGAGGAGGAACAATGCGCTCTGAGTATAGAATGAGTTAATGTAAAGACTCCAAGGACTTCTACCAAGTCCTCCAGAGGCCTAAAATCCTACTAGGATATGGTGAAGATGGTTTTCCTAATATTTCACTGTCTTCCCTTTCCAAAAGATGTGTAATATTAATAAAGGGATGAGCCATGTAGTTCTGATCCAAGGCAGTGTCACATTCAAAGGAACTCAGCCGCCTATAATAATTTCAGCAAATCTCAAATACTTTACTTGTATTTCTCACATATCATGAAGGGGATTGTATTAGTGCATTTTTTTTGCATTGCTGTAAAGAAATACCTGAAGCTGGGTAATTTATAAAGAAGAGGTTTAGTTGGCTCTTGGTCCTGCAGGCTGTACAAACATGGCCCTAGCATCTGCTTCTGGCTAGAACCTCAGAAAGCTCACAGTTGTGGTGAAAGGGAAGGGGAGTCAGCACACATATGATGAGAGCAGGAGCAAGAGAGAGGTGGGTAGGTGGTACACTCTTGTAAGCAAACATGTCTCACCTGAACTACCAGATCAAGAACACACTCATCACCAAGGGGATAGTCCTAAACCATTCATGAGAGATCTGCTCCCATGATCCAAACACCTCCCACCAGGCCCCACCTTCAATATTGGGGATCACATTTTGAAATGAGAAGACAAACATCTAAACCATATCAGGGACACATAGCTCTCAGAAATTTTCCTCAAAAATTTTCTTTTCTTTTTCCTACAAGCTGCCTTCACACCCCACAGCTATTCTCACTCCCAGCTTCTCCCCTGAGCCATTTCCTCTGCCTCCAGCTTGGGCTGTTTTTACTTTCCTCTGCCCACCCTCTCCTGTGAAGTCTTTTTCTTCTTCCTACCACCTTGCAGGCATTGCTTCTTTCTGTTGGTTCTCTGACAATTCTCCATCACCGATGCCAAAAGCATTGCTTTCTTTTAACATGTCTTCTCTTCTCCGAAGACAGAGGAGAGGAAGAAGCTGCACAAAGCCAGAATCTTGTTTTGCAGACTTGGAAAAACTCTTGCAGGAGTAGTTTTTCTGTCCTTAAGAGGTAAAAGTCTTTTTTAAAGTCTACCAAATCTGAGGTTCTGCACTTTATTCCGTTCATCTCTTGCCCATTTAATTCTTCAATTTGAGTTCTGTTGCCTATTCCTTTCTGTATGTCTGTTACTGCACATTTCATTGTAGCTGATTTCACTCAGGAAATAGCCTTCAACTGTAGAAATGTAGGTCAGCATCATATATATTTAGGATGTCATTCATATGGGAGATAAAAGACAAGAATCCCTTTTGCAAATTTCTTCTTTCCTTAATCCATTCTAGTACATTTCAGCATTGTAGGTTTTGGTACTTTGATTTTTCTTATCTCATAGGAAAAAAAGTGGGTTCTTTCATATTAACATTCAAGACCACATATACACGTGACACAATAAACCACCATTAAAGAGATTATTTACCCAAATATAATATTTTCTAAAATTGATCTAATAAGTAAATAGCTATGACCATCAGCATGTGTATTGTAGGAATGAATTTGATGAAGTATTCATAAGTTATGGGTTGAGGGAGGAATTTTTGAGTAGGTAAGGGGCTCTGCAACTATGCTGTTTGACTACTTACACACACATGTACACGCATACAGTTTAATAATTACATGGGGTATAGAAAAAGAGTTGGACAAATAAGTCTCATCCAAGTCTGTTCCCACCAAATATGTCTCCAAACTAGGAATGCTAAACAGCTCAAAACTGGTGGACGTGAGCTTTATCCAGTTCTCTGCTTCTTCCCACTCTAGTTGGAAGTGCTAACGGACTGACGGCTGGAACAAAAGCCAGCACACAGTAGTCAGTCACATTTTTATTGCATAAAACATGAAACCCTCCAAATCCGAGCACAAAATGATACAAGATAGAAGGGACTTCAGTGTATCCTGTTCATTTCTATACTGTGTATCTGATCCCTGTGTAATCACAGAGTGGTTAAAGATGATTCATCTGAAAGACCTATTTAAGGAAGGAAGTGAAAGTCATAGCCTAAAAAATGGCCCATAATCAGGTGCTGACAGTTGTGTGTTGAAAGGTTCTATGTAAAGCCAAACTTTCCAACCACAAAAAGGGACCTGTTTTGTTCAACATTCTGGAGCAAAGAAATTAAGGGGAAAGCCGAGCTAAGATGAAAGGTCTAGGAATAGTTTTAACTTTCATGCTTGACACAGAAAAATAAAAGAAACCTACTGAGTAGATTAAACAAATAAATGTCCAATCATGCATTTAATCTGAATTCCCATGAAAATCTGTCAAATTTGTAGAAAGACTCCAAAGTTTATTTTTGGTACAAGATAGGCCATCTCCTATGCCAAAAATTGAAATGCCTCATAAAATTGTATACAGGTGACTTGGCGATTCAGTGGCAGACTGTTCAGATTGTTTGTTATTGATGTCCCTTGCTGCTTGCTTGTAAATTCATGTACACATTCATTCACTCATGCATTTATTCATTCTTTAAAAAAAATTCAACACATACTTAGTTACTTATTCATGCTGGGCATTGGGCTAGGCTTTGGAGACACAAAAAATGTCTTTCCCTCTGTTAAGAGACTTAGTTTAGCCCGGGTGCCGTGGCTCGTGCCTATAATCCCAGCACTTTGGGAGGCCGAGGCGGGTGGATCACCTGAGGTCAGGAGTTCAAGACAGACCAGCCTGGCCAACATGGTGAAACCCCATCTCTACTAAAAATACAAAAATTAGCTGTGCATGGTGGTGGGCACCTGTAATCCTAGCTACTCAGGAGGCTGAGGCCGGAGAATTGCTTGAACCCAGGAGGTGGAGGTTGCAGTGAGCTGAGATCTCACCATTGCACACCAGCCTGGGTGACAAGAGTGAAACTCTATCTCGAAAAAATAAAAAATAAAAAATAAAGAAATGTAGTCTAGTTTGTCAGGGAAGAAAATGAACTTTTTTTTTTTTTTTTTTTACTGTACAGTACTGTAAGTGCCATGATAAAAATAAGCCCATTCAAAATGCCAATTCAGACTGGGAAATCGAAGAAGGCTTCTGGGAAGTATTAATTCATGAGCTGAGATATGAAAAAGAATGGGTTTAGCCAGATGAAGGAGAGGCATGAGAACATGGTTGCTAAATGCATGGATTCTACAGCCCGTCTGTCTGGGCTCAAGTCTTGTTTTTTCCAGTAACTATGCATGACTCCAGGCAAGGTTCCTAAACTCAGTTTCTCAGTTCTTCAATTTCAATGTCAATTTCTCAATTCTTCAACCTCAGATTCCTCAATTTCTCCATGAGTGGGGATAACGATAGTACCTACCACTTACCTATCCCAGGTTTGTAAGGATGAATAAATGAGTTGATATTTCCAAAGTACTTGAAACAGTGTGTCTTGCTTAAGTGTTACATAAGTGTGTGATGAATAAATACAGGGGGAGGATGGCGAGTGTCTTGGGTAGCAGGTACGGCTGGTGCAATAGCTTGAAACGACATGCATGCTGCATTTAGAAGACAGTTAAGAATAGAACGCAGGGTCCATGACTGAGGAGCATCAAAAGATAAGGCCTGAGAGACTTGAAGGCTTTGGTAAGGTATGTGGTTATTTTCCTAGACACCATGAAGAACTCTGGAAATATTTTAAGCAAAGAAGTGAAAAGATTAGATTTGCATTTTAAGCAGGTCAGTCTGGCAACAGTGTGGAGAGTGGAGTGCATGATGGCAGGCAACTCCTGGAGGCAGGGAGGCAAATAAGGACAGTGTTTCCAAAAATTGCCTGATAACAAGACTCATCTGGGGTGCTTTTAAAATATGCAGATCCCCAGACCCCTTTACAGTTGATGCTGACTCAGAAGATTTGGAGCAGGTTGGGTAATCTATGTTTTGAACAAGCAACTCTGATGATTCCTGCCTTTTCAGATTTTGCACTGAGTTAGGTGGAGGTTGTAGGCATCTAGGTGAGGAATAATGAGGATTTAAACGAGAGGAGTAGAAACAGTGTGGTTGGAGAGAAGGCAGCAAATTAAAAAAAAAAAAAAAATTAAAGCCTAGCACCTTGGGAGGCCAAGGCAGAAGGAGTTTGAGACCAGCCTGGGCAAAATAGTGAGATCTCGTCCTTCCAAGATAAAAATTTAAAAATTAGCTGGTTGTGGTGGCTCATGCCTGTAGTCTCAGCTACTCAGGAGCCTGAGGTAGGAGAATTGCTTGAGCCCACAAGGTAGAGGCTGCAGTGGGCTACGACCATACCACTGTACTCCAATCTAGATGACAGTGTGAAACCCTGTCTCAAAATGAAACAAAACAAAATGATAAAGCAGTAAGACTTGGTGACACATAGAAAGGAGCCTAGGATAACACTCAAATTTTTGGCTTTGATGACTGTGCAGATTGTGAAAGAATTTGAAAGAAAAGCAGGTCTGGAAGTGAGATTAATGAGATCAGATTCAGATACATTGAGTTTGAAGTGTCAGTGAGAAGAGTCTATTCAGAGGTTGCATACACATGCCTGAGTGCAGAAGAGAGATTTGAGCTGGAGACATGTAATTGGAAGTTGTTAGCACATAGGTAGTAACTGAAGCTTTACAAACTCCAAATTTAATCAGTGGGTAGAACGTAATCCCATTTAATTTGTTCACTAATTTATTCACTTAATCATTTATTCAACAAATCAATTTTAAATGCATATTTTGTGCTAGGCACCCTGCTACCCACTTTTTCTATGCAGGAGACTGTGAACAAATAGCTAGCTAAGGGAAAAGAAGGAAAAGAGTAGTACTATCAAAGTCAGTGGAGAAGATAGTGTCAAGTGATACTGAGACTCCAAATGAGACGATGAGAGAAACGGTCCCCTGGACTTAGCCAGAAACAAGGAGGTCATTAGTAATTTAGGAGAGAATAGAATAGATTCTGTTGAGTGATGGGTAAAGAAATTGGATCAGAGGTGTGGCTTGAGGCATGAATAGGTAGTGAAAAAGTGAAGCTAATGAAGGAAGAAGAGAGAAAAATGTGCCAGACTGCATACATGGTTACAAAATCTTCTACCTGTTTGCCTGTCCCTTTGCAACATTTCTTTGCAGCTACTCCCATCAAGAGGTGGAGTCTATTTCCTCACCCTTTGAACTGGGCTTGGTGATGTGACTTTATTGTGATCAATGGGCCATTAGCAAATGCGATACAAACAGAAACTTGAAATGTGATTGTGTATTGGGGCTTGCCCACTCTTGCTGCTTTTGGGAGCCTTGTGACTGCAACCAGGTAAATATAAACCTGGAGTAATTTGCTGGAGACCTGTGACCAGTCATCTCTGTCACTCTGCTGGCAGCCAACAACAACTGACAGTACCAGCCACCAAACATTGAGTGAGATGTTGAATCACTCCCTAGTTGATCTGCTCACTGACTGCAGCTGCATGGGTGAGCCTTGCCAATTCTAGCAGAACTGCCCAGCAAAGTCCAGCCCAAATTATTGATTCACAGAACAATGACTATTATTTTAAGACACTCAGTTATGGGTGTAGTTTCTTACACAGCAAAACCCAACTGATGTAATAGACATTGTCTGAGTGTAACCCAAATGTCCATCAATGATAGACTGGATTAAGAAAATGTGGCACATATATACCATGGAATACTATGCAGCCATAAGAAAGGATGAGTTCATATCCTTTGTAGGGACATGGATGAAGCTGGAAATCATCATTCTGAGCAAACTATTGCAAGGACAGAAAACCAAACACTACATGTTCTCACTCATAGGTGGCAATTGAACAATGAGAATACTTGGACACAGGGTGGGGAACACCACACACCAGGGCCTGTCATGCGGTCGGGGGAGGGAGGAGGGATAGCATTAGGAGATATACCTAATGTAAATGGTGAGTTAATGGGTGCAGCACAGCAACATGGCACATGTATACATATGTAACAAACCTGCACGTTGTGCATGTGTACCCTAGAACTTAAAGTATAAAAATAATAACAAAAAAAGGCATTGTCTGAGTGTCATGGATTTCAAATATCTAAGTTCTCTGGGGGTTTGTATTTGTCTCTGGGACTTTTGGCTGCAATAGGTCAGAAAAGCTATAGTCGTTCTTAGTCTCTTTTCCCTTCCTAACACATTGTTCCAGACAGAAACAAAAAGAGAGTAGTATCCTAGAAATAGAATAACTGGGTTGTATAGCATTATTGATTCATGCCATGATATGGCTGAATCTTAAAATAATTATGTTGAGCAAAAGAAACCAGACCTAAACAAATAAACAAAAAGAGAGTATGTATTGTATATTTCCATTTATTTGAAACTCCAGAAAATGTATAATCATCTATAATGAAGAAAGGAAACTAGCTGTTGCCGGGGGATGGGGTGAGGAAGGGAGGGACAGATTACCAAGAGGCATGAAGAAACTTTTAGAGGTGATGTATATTCATTACTCTGACTGAGCTGATAGCTTTACGGGTGTATACTCTGTATATATGTCATAACTCTTAAAATGATACATTTAAAAAAGATATGTAGTTTAATGTGCAGTTTACCCTTGAACAACTCAAGGGTTAGGGGTGCTGACCCACTGTGCAGTCAAAAATCTGTATACAACTTGTAACTCTCTAAAAGCATAACTACTAACAGCCTGCTGTTGACTGGGAGCCTTACAAATAATGTCAAGTCTATTAACACATATTTTGTATGTTAGAGGTATCATATACTGTACTATCACATTGAAGTGAATTAGATAAAAGAAAATGTTATTAAGAAAATCATAAGGAAGAGAAGATATATTTACTCCTTTTAAAAAATTATTATTATTATTATTTTCAGACCGAGTCGTCTTGCTCTGTAGCTCAGGCTGGAGGGCAGTGGTGTGATCTTGGCTCACTGCAACCTCCATCTCCTGGGTTTAAGCAATTCTTTTGCGTAGCCTCCCTAGTAGCTAGGATTACAGGCACCCACCACCACGCCTGGCTAATTTTTGTATTTTTGTAATTTCATATTACAGCGCCCATCACCACGTCCGGCTAATTTTTGTATTTTTAGTTGAGTCAGAGTTCCACCAAGTTGGCCAGGCTGGTCTTGAACTCCCGACCTCAAGTGATCCGCCCACCTCAGCCTCCCAAAGTGCTGGGATTACAGGCATGAGCCACTGCGTCTGGTCTGTTTACTCTTGATTAAGTAGAAGTGGCTCATCATAAAGGTTTTCATTCTTGTCGTCAGGTTGTGTAGGCTGAAGAGGAGGAGAAAGAGGAGGGGCTGGTCTTGCTGTCTCAGGGGTGGCAGAGGAGGAAGAAATTCACATTTAAGTTGATCCTTGCAGTTCAAATCCATATTATTCAAGGATCAACTTTCAATCAATTATACCTCCATAAAGCTGCTAAAGAGAAAAAGAGAAACAAAGAAAATCTTTGAATTGGCTTCTTATTCCCAAGTGTGGAGTTAGAATAATGATACCCCAAAGATGTGCATGTCTTAATCTCTGGAGACATAAGTATGTGGAACTGTGTAGGACTGTGAACATGTCACCTTACATGGCAAAGGAACTTTGCAGGTGTACAGCGATTAAAGGAGTAGACTTGGAGATCAGGAGAGTATCTTGGATTAATGGTTTGGGACCAGTGTAATCACATGATCTCTTAAAAGGAAAGAGCCTTTCTCAGTTGGGTCAGAGAGATGAGACAGAAGAAGGTGGAGAGATTTGAGGGACTCAACCTGCCATTGCTGGATTTGAAGATGGAGGAAGAAGTCTACTTGCCAAGCAAAGTGGTAGCCTCTAGAAGCTGGGAATGAGCCTCAGTTTACAGGAAGCAAGAAGACAGGGACTTCAGGCCTACCTCTACAAAGAAGTAAACTGCAAATAACCCAAATGAGCAGGAAATGAATTCTCCCCTAGAATCTTCAGAAAGAAACGCAGCCTACAGCCCCTTGCTGAGACCCATGCTAGACTGCTGACCTAGTGAACAATAGGATACTCAATTTGTGTTGTTTTATGCTACAAAGTTTGTAGTAATCTGTTCCAGCAGTAAAATAAAATGAATACAAAAAAGTTTTCATGGGCAGAAAGTTGGAATTACTGACTCAAGTAACTGTTTGAATGACCTGTGCTCCCGGTTATAACTCACAATAATCGAGTTGATTGTATTTTGCCGTTGTTTACCGCATGCTCCTTTCTCAACAACTTTAGGCTTACTCACTTTTTAAAATGCAGCTCTAGCCACACAGGTGCTCTGCATTAGGCTGGTTGGGGTGTAGAAGGTGGGTAGTTCTTATGTCCAAGTCTGAGGCATACACAAATTACATTTTCTGCCAAATATAGAAATACTTTCTCATTAAACACTGGTAACATCAAACATCACATTGTACTTTTTTTGGGGGGGGTGGTGTGTACAGATTTTGAAAGCCAACAAATTTCAAGATAAAACATTGTACACTTTTCCAGACACCTAAAATCTTCTCAGGTTTAATAGTCTGTAACAGGCTGTTTGAATTTAAATACTGGCTCCACTCTATACCTTACTGGTTGCTTAACACTCTGTGCCTTAGTTTTCTTATCTGTAAAATGGCATGATGGGGCTACACTGAACATAAGAATTAAATGAATTTGTCTCTGTAAAGCACCTTTAACAATGGCTGGTACATTGTAAGCACCAGTGAGTGTCGGGTTGTTAATTGTTATTATTACAATGATGTCTTTGCTGCCAGTTAGAACAATTTCCATCTCAATAGTGGATTCACCTAACTTCATGTGTCCTAGCAGAAGAAATCTGCTTGTATGCCTGTCCTGCCAAGAAAATGCAGGTCACTTCCTCTGGCTTTCTTGCCTTAAGAGTTCCTGTTTCTGCCGAAGCAGAAGCAGGAAGAGAAAGTGACACAGTGATGTTTGCTGAGCAGAGCAAGATTCTGTCCAGTGACTTCTTTTTCCCCAATTAGGAGGGTGTGTGGGCAAGACGTGGATTGTTCTTTACACTCTCCCCATCTTTTCAGCTTTTTCCGAGAGGCCTTGATCTCTATCCTGAGGCTTTCCTCATCAGCGCATGACGGTGAGCTGAAAGATTCCTAAAGTTCTGTTGTCTCTCAAAACAAAACAGAACATTCCAACCAAATTTAAACAGATCCATTTACAATTTTATTACATATCAGCTTTCCTGTGTGGCATTTATTTGAGGAAAGGCTCTCTCGGATATGAGGGAGTTGGTTTTAGAAAATTAAATCAGACAGACTAAAATGACGATCTGATTCACGAGAGGAAAGAAGATACACTATGTGATAGAAGAGTTATTTTTGGAGAACTTATTTTCGTGACTCTGAGTGCCCAGAGGAGAAAACATATGGATGGTATTGCTAATTTAGTACCGTGTCTGCTTCAGGCTCTATGTGCAGTTTTCTACAGACTGGGCAGCCGACTCTTTGGTCTCCATTTTTGAATGGAGTGCTGCAAGAGATGCTGTCTGACATACGAAACAGTCAACTGAAAATAAAGTAGCAGAGTTAACGTAGGCAGTTTTCTTCGCTGTGGCTACAAGATGGCAGGGCCTTCCAAATTTGCACACTGTACATTGAAGTGGAAGTGGATGCTAGCTCTAAGAGCTCTGTGTGGGCGGCCTTGACAGTGGGTATTTTGATTTGAAAATTTTGTTAGTTGCCATAGTAATTGTCACAATTATGTGGTTTGTTCGATCTTTGTGATACTGAACACCTATTAGCAGCACCCAGAAAGCGGTGTGTTTTAGTTTTTTTTTTCTTGTGCATACTTACAGAGAGAAAAACAATAATGTGTGGTCAGATTTTAAGATGAGGCAAAAACAATACAAAAGTATCACATATCTTTATGTAAAGAGTATTTATTTTCTTAATTATGTTTTAGTCAGATTTTTCTTCAGCAGAAAAGTCATCACGAAGTAATTTTTTTTTTTTTTTTTCCGAAACAAGGAGACCCAGAAACCAAGGTTACAAAGCTTTGTAAAAAGAAGAACAGGAAACTCTCCTCTTGTTATTAATGTATTGTGTCAGCAATGATGCTACTCAAGTTCAGGCTGAAATTTAAGCTGAATCAAAAGCACGTGTGTGTTTCTACTCCCTTTGCATTTGTTGTGCTTACCATGGCCTCTGACTAGTTAGTCCTCGAATGCGTTCCTGGGGCTGTTTTGCAGGCGGCTTTTGAAACATGAAGAGGCATTCTTTGGCTAAACAAACTATTTGTATTGCAATTGTTATAGAAACTTGAATGCCTATAGCTAAATCTTCGCAGCCTTCTTTATTTTTGCCTCAGAAGTATTTTTTTTTTACCTATCTGAATATTATTTTCTAAATTAATTAAGTGTAGAGATATAATAACAAAAAGGAATAGTGTCTTCTTTGGGTTATTTCTTATTTTTATCAGAAGGAGATAAGGCCGGTTCTGATCTTTGACAGAGCTCTATGACATGGGAACTGAAGTGGCTCCATTGGTTGGCTGACTCATGAGAGAAGGGGAATGTGGGAGAACTGCTTAATCGTCTGGATGGCCATGCATGTGGGGACGGGAGCAGGAGGAATTGACTACCTCTTACTGTTTCCAATCAAACTTCCTGAAAGACTTTGGGATGAGTGAGTGATAAATGGTGTTTATTACTTTTAATACACAGATATGAGGGAGTTTATTATATTTAATACACCTATGAAGTGATCAATTAAGTATTAAATAGCATGTCACAACACTAGAATCTTTTTATAACTATTGATTTAACTGCCTTTGATACTTATTGTCAGTATTTGTGTTCTAAGTGCATTTTTGTTTATTATTAAAAACACTTTGATCATGCAAATTGAAACGATGAAATACCTCCATACACCTATTAAAGTGTCCAAAATTCAGAACACTTACAACACCAAATGCTGGTGAGGGTGTAAAGCAGCAAGGACGCTCCATCATTGCTGGTGGAAATGAAAAATGGTACAGCCACTTTGAAAGTTTGGCAGTTTCTTAGAAAACTAAACATACTTTCATATAGGTTTAGATACTAAGGAGCACGATTCAGCAATTGTGCTCCTTGGTGTTTACCCAAGGGACTTGAAAACTTATGTCCAAACAAAACCTGAACACAGATGTTTATAGCAGGTTTATTCATAATTGCCAGAATTTGGAAGCCAACAAGGTGTCCTTCAGTAGGTGAATGGATAAATAAACTGTGATACATCCAGGCAATGGAATATTATTCAGCACTAAAAGAAATAAGCTCTCATGCCATCAAATGATATGGAGGAACCTTAAATGTGCGTTACTAAGTGAAAGAAACCAATCTGGAAAGGATACATACTTATGATTCCAACTATATGACGTCCTGGAAAAGTCAATACCCTGGAGACAGAAAAAAGATTAGTGGTTGTCAGGAAAGGAGAGATGAATAGGCAGGGCACAGAGGATTTTTTAGAACAGTGCAACTACTCTGTTTAACACTACAATGGTTGATATATGTCATTATACATGTGTCCAGCTCATGCAATGTACAACACCAAGATTGAACCCTAACGTATACTATGGACTTTGAGTGATAATGATGCGTCAATGTAGGTTCACCAATTGTAACAAATTTGTTACCCTGGCAGGGCAAGTTGATTTATGGGGGAGGCTATGAAAGTAGGGGACAGGGGTTATATGGAAAATCTCTGTACCTTTTGCTCAATTTTGCTGCAAAACTAAAACTGCTCTAAAAATGTCTTTTTCTAAAAAAATTCTTTGATCCTATGAACTCTACCAATCAGAACAAACGGTCAGGAAACGATACACTCTTGGCAAACTATTTTAAATGAAACCATTTGCTGTTGAAAAGTCATCAGTTTTATGGTTGGTCTTTCCTACGTAATTTTCTGTTAGAAATGTTGAGGATTATGCAAATGTTACAATTTTATTAAAAAGGAAATGATGTAGAGTGAGATGTAGACTCAACTAAGACCTTCAAAATTTTATTAGCTATATCAGATAATGCATAAACTTAAGAAAAATGAAAAAGTCACAAACCAGTATTAGCTTCATAACAAATTGTTTTTTATTTATATATTTTAAATTTAATTTTTAATAGCTAAGACATTATTGTGATTCAAAAACACATAAGATGTTATACAATGAAAAGTGTTGTTTACATCCAAATGTCTTCCTAACTCAGCCCCTAGTTCTAACTCTATAGGTAACAGCTATTATTGAGTCCTTGAGTAGTATTCTAGAATTTCTTCATGCATATACAAGCAAATATATATATATATATAATTTTATTCCTTCCTACTCAAAAGATTACATACTATACACACTCTTTACACTTAACAAACACTGTTCTATAATGTTTCACTTAGTTACACTATTTTCATTTAATATAACTCAGATACCACTCAATTTCAGTACATGGAGACTTTCTGCATTCAGTATTTAATAACTAACTACAAATATATGACATGGATATACACTATTTATTTAGCTAGATATATATTGGTGGACATTAGGATATTTCCAAATTTTTCATGCAATGAGTAATCTTGTATATACAATATTTCACATATTCCTTATATATGTCTGGGATTTCCTAGCAGTGAAATTTCTAGGCTGAGAAATATATGCATTTGTAATTGATATAGGTATTAGCACATTGCCCATACATGAGAAAATACTTTTCCCTCAGAGTCCTTTCAACAGATCATGTTAGATAGCTTTGGATTTTTGCCAAATGAGAGGTCAAAAATGATATTCATTTGTAGTTTTAATTCACTTCTCTTTTTTTAAAGAGCAAAGTCAATTATCTTGTTATTATTTAGGAGAAATTTTATTTCCTTTTCTATGTTCTGAATGGGTCTTATCAATTTTTAATATTAGGGAGTCTAGTCCTTTGTCTGTGATATGAGTTGCAAATATTTCAGTTTTTCTTTTTAAAGCTTTGTTTACAATGCTTCTTTCATGAAAAAAATTTGATTTTTTTAATGACAAAATATATTAATATCAATTTATGACTTTGGAATTTTGAGTCATAAAAGTTTAGACAGACCTTCTTAACTCAAGATTTATAATGAAAACTTCCAAGTTTTCTTCTTATTATTTTATTGTTGCACTTAAAAACATTTACATCTGTGATATATTTGGAATTTATTATGGCAAATGAGGAAAGACATGGGTATTACTTCACTTATCCCTAGACCATTTATTCACTAGTCCTACTTTTTCCCAATGATCAGAGATGGAGTCTTTTTTACACAATTAATTCCTGAATTATCTGGGTACACTTCTGGGCTTTCTATTTGGCTAATGAACCAGTATGACACTGTATTTAGGCTTTAAAAACTATTTTTATAACCTTTTTTTTTTAAAATTTATTTATTATTATTATACTTTAAGTTGTAGGGTACATGTGCATAACGTGCAGGTTTGTTACATATGTATACTAGTGCCATGTTGGTGTGCTGCACCCATCAACTCGTCATTTACATCAGGTATAACTCCCAATGCAATCCCTCCCCCCTTCCCCCTCCCCCCTCCCCATGATAGGCCCCTGTGTGTGATGTTCCCCTTCCTGAGTCCAAGTGATCTCATTGTTCAGTTCCCACCTATGAGTGAGAACATGCGGTGTTTGGTTTTCTGTTCTTGTGATAGTTTGCTAAGAATGATGGTTTCCAGCTGCATCCATGTCCCTACAAAGGACACAAACTCATCCTTTTTGATGGCTGCATAGTATTCCATGGTGTATATGTGCCACATTTTCTTAATCCTGTCACTGATGGACATTTGGGTTGATTCCAAGTCTTTGCTATTGTGAATAGTGCTGCAATAAACATACGTGTGCATGTGTCTTTATAGCAGCATAATTTATAATCCTTTGGGTATATACCCAGTAATGGGATGGCTGGGTCATATGGTACATCTAGTTCTAGATCCTTGAGGAATCGCCATACTGTTTTCCATAATGGTTGGACTAGTTTACAATCCCACCAACAGTGTAAAAGTGTTCCTATTTCTCCACATCCTCTCCAGCACCTGTTGTTTCCTGACTTTTTAATGATCGCCATTCTAACTGGTGTGAGATGGTATCTCATTGTGGTTTTGATTTGCATTTCTCTGATGGCCAGTGATGATGAGCATTTTTTCATGTGTCTGTTGGCTGTATGAATGTCTTCTTTTGAGAAATGTCTGTTCATATCCTTTGCCCACTTTTTGATGGGGTTGTTTGTTTTTTTCTTGTAAATTTGTTTGAGTTCTTTGTAGGTTCTGGATATTAGCCCTTTGTCAGATGAGTAGATTGCAAAAATTTTCTCCCATTCTGTAGGTTGCCTGTTCACTCTGATGGTAGTTTCTTTTGCTGTGCAGAAGCTCTTTAGTTTAATTAGATCCCATTTGTCAATTTTGGCTTTTGCTGCCGTTGCTTTTGGTGTTTTAGACATGAAGTCTTTGCCCATGCCTATGTCCTGAATGGTACTACCTAGGTTTTCCTCTAGGATTTTTATGGTATTAGGTCTAACATTTAAGTCTCTAATCCATCTTGAATTAATTTTCATATAAGGAGTAAGGAAAGGATCCAGTTTCAGCTTTCTACTTATGGCTAGCCAATTTTCCCAGCACCATTTATTAAATAGGGAATCCTTTCCCATTTCTTGTTTCTCTCAGGTTTGTCAAAGATCAGATGGCTGTATATGTGTGGTATTATTTCTGAGGACTCTGTTCTGTTCCATTGGTCTATATCTCTGTTTTGGTACCAGTACCGTGCTGTTTTGGTT
Source organism: Macaca fascicularis (assembly GCF_037993035.2). Lineage (NCBI taxonomy): Eukaryota > Metazoa > Chordata > Mammalia > Primates > Cercopithecidae > Macaca > Macaca fascicularis. The sequence goes on from NC_088385.1 coordinate 96,832,149, forward strand.
ACTGTAGCCTTGTAGTATAGTTTGAAGTCAGGTAGCGTGATGCCTCCAGCTTTGTTCTTTTGACTTAGGATTGTCTTGGAGATGCGGGCTCTTTTTTGGTTCCATATGAACTTTAAAGCAGTTTTTTCCAATTCTGTGAAGAAACTCGTTGGTAGCTTGATGGGGATGGCATTGAATCTATAAATTACCTTGGGCAGTATGGCCATTTTCACGATATTGATTCTTCCTATCCATGAGCATGGTATGTTCTTCCATTTGTTTGTGTCCTCTTTGATTTCACTGAGCAGTGGTTTGTAGTTCTCCTTGAAGAGGTCCTTTACATCCCTTGTAAGTTGGATTCCTAGGTATTTGATTCTCTTTGAAGCAATTGTGAATGGAAGTTCATTCCTGATTTGGCTCTCTGTTTGTCTGTTACTGGTGTATAAGAATGCTTGTGATTTTTGCACATTAATTTTGTATCCTGAGACTTTGCTGAAGTTGCTTATCAGCTTAAGGAGATTTTGGGCTGAGACAATGGGGTTTTCTAAATATACAATCATGTCATCTGCAAACAGGGACAATTTGACTTCTTCTTTTCCTAACTGAATACCCTTGATTTCTTTCTCTTGCCTGACTGCCCTAGCCAGAACTTACAACACTATGTTGAATAGGAGTGGTGAGAGAGGGCATCCCTGTCTTGTGCCAGTTTTCAAAGGGAATTTTTCCAGTTTTTGCCCATTCAGTATGATATTGGCTGTGGGTTTGTCATAAATGGCTCTTATTATTTTGAGGTACGTTCCATCAATACCGAATTTATTGAGCGTTTTTAGCATGAAGGGCTGTTGAATTTTGTCAAAAGCCTTTTCTACATCTATTGAGATAATCATGTGGTTCTTGTCTTTGGTTCTGTTTATATGCTGGATTATGTTTATTGATTTGCAAATGTTGAACCAGCCTTGCATCCCAGGGATGAAGCCCACTTGATCATGGTGGATAAGCTTTTTGATGTGTTGCTGAATCCGGTTTGCCAGTATTTTATTGAGGATTTTTGCATCGACGTTCATCAGGGATATTGGTCTAAAATTCTCTTTTTTTGTTGTGTCTCTGCCAGGCTTTGGTATCAGGATGATGTTGGCCTCATAAAATGAGTTAGGGAGGATTCCCTCTTTTTCTATTGATTGGAATAGTTTCAGAAGGAATGGTACCAACTCCTCCTTGTACCTCTGGTAGAATTCAGCTGTGAATCCATCTGGTCCTGGACTTTTTTTGGTTGGTAGGCTATTAATTATTGCCTCAATTTCAGAGCCTGCTATTGGTCTATTCAGGGATTCAACTTCTTCCTGGTTTAGACTTGGAAGAGTGTAAGTGTCCAGGAAATTATCCATTTCTTCTAGATTTTCCAGTTTATTTGTGTAGAGGTGTTTATAGTATTCTCTGATGGTAGTTTGTATTTCTGTGGGGTCGGTGGTGATATCCCCTTTATCATTTTTAATTGCATCGATTTGATTCCTCTCTCTTTTCTTCTTTATTAGTCTTGCTAGTGGTCCGTCAATTTTGTTGATCTTTTCAAAAAACCAACTCCTGGATTCATTGATTTTTTGGAGAGTTTTTTGTGTCTCTATCTCCTTCAGTTCTGCTCTGATCTTAGTTATTTCTTGCCTTCTGCTAGCTTTCGAATGTGTTTGCTCTTGCTTCTCTAGTTCTTTTAATTGTGATGTTAGAGTGTCAATTTTAGATCTTTCCTGCTTTCTCTTGTGGGCATTTAGTGCTATAAATTTCCCTCTACACACTGCTTTAAATGTGTCCCAGAGATTCTGGTATGTTGTATCTTTGTTCTCATTGGTTTCAAAGAACATCTTTATTTCTGCCTTCATTTCGTTATGTACCCAGTGGTCATTCAGGAGCAGGTTATTCAGTTTCCATGTAGTTGAGTGGTTTTGATTGAGTTTCTTAGTCCTGAGTTCTAGTTTGATTGCACTGTGGTCTGAGAGACAGTTTGTTATAATTTCTGTTCTTGTACATTTGCTGAGGAGTGCTTTACTTCCAATTATGTGGTCGATTTTGGAGTAAGTACGATGTGGTGCTGAGAAGAATGTATATTCTGTTGATTTGGGGTGGAGAGTTCTATAGATGTCTATTAGGTCTGCTTGCTGCAGAGATGAGTTCAATTCCTGGATATCCTTGTTAACTTTCTGTCTCGTTGATCTGTCTAATGTTGACAGTGGAGTGTTGAAGTCTCCCATTATTATTGTATGGGAGTCTAAGTCTCTTTGTAAATCTCTAAGGACTTGCTTTATGAATCTGGGTGCTCCTGTATTGGGTGCATATATATTTAGGATAGTTAGCTCTTCCTGTTGAATTGATCCCTTTACCATTATGTAATGGCCTTCTTTGTCTCTTTTGATCTTTGATGGTTTAAAGTCTGTTTTATCAGAGACTAGTATTGCAACCCCCGCTTTTTTTTGTTCTCCATTTGCTTGGTAAATCTTCCTCCATCCCTTTATTTTGAGCCTATGTATGTCTCTGCGTGTGAGATGGGTCTCCTGAATACAGCAGACTGATGGGTCTTGACTCTTTATCCAGTTTGCCAGTCTGTGTCTTTTAATTGGAGCATTTAGTCCATTTACATTTAAGGTTAAGATTGTTATGTGTGAACTTGATCCTGTCATTATGATATTAACTGGTTATTTTGCTCGTTAGTTGATGCAGTTTCTTCCTAGCCTCGATGTTCTTTACACTTTGGCATGTTTTTGCAATGGCTGGTACCGGTTGTTCCTTTCCATGTTTAGTGCTTCCTTCAGGGTCTCTTGTAAGGCAGGCCTAGTGGTGACAAAATCTCTAAGCATTTGCTTATCTGGAAAGGATTTTATTTCTCCTTCACTTATGAAACTTAGTTTGGCTGGATATGAAATTCTGGGTTTAAAATTCTTTTCTTTAAGAATGTTGAATATTGGCCCCCACTCTCTTCTGGCTTGGAGAGTTTCTGCCGAGGGATCTGCTGTTAGTCTGATGGGCTTCCCTTTGTGGGTAACCCGACCTTTCTCTCTGGCTGCCCTTAAGATTTTTTCCTTCATTTCAACTTTGGTGAATCTGGCAATTATGTGTCTTGGAGTTGCTCTTCTCGAGGAGTATCTTTGTGGCGTTCTCTGTATTTCCTGGATTTGAATGTTGGCCTGCCCTACTAGGTTGGGGAAGTTCTCCTGGATGATATCCTGAAGAGTGTTTTCCAACTTGGTTCCATTTTCCCCCTCACTTTCAGGCACCCCAATCAGACGTAGATTTGGTCTTTTTACATAATCCCATACTTCTTGCAGGCTTTGTTCATTTCTTTTTCTTCTTTTTTCTTTTGGTTTCTCTTCTCGCTTCATTTCATTCATTTGATCCTCAATCGCAGATACTCTTTCTTCCAGTTGATCGAGTCGGTTACTGAAGCTTGTGCATTTGTCACGTATTTCTCGTGTCATGGTTTTCATCTCTTTCATTTCGTTTAGGACCTTCTCTGCATTAATTACTCTAGCCATCAATTCTTCCACTTTTTTTTCAAGATTTTTAGTTTCTGTGCGCTGGGTACGTAATTCCTCCTTTAGCTCTGAGAAATTTGATGGACTGAAGCCTTCTTCTCTCATCTCGTCAAAGTCATTCTCCATCCAGCTTTGATCCGTTGCTGGCGATGAGCTGCGCTCCTTTGCCGGGGGAGATGCGCTCTTATTTTTTGAATTTCCAGCTTTTCTGCCCTGCTTTTTCCCCATCTTTGTGGTTTTATCTGCCTCTGGTCTTTGATGATGGTGATGTACTGATGGGGTTTTGGTGTAGGTGTCCTTCCTGTTTGATAGTTTTCCTTCTAACAGTCAGGACCCTCAGCTGTAGGTCTGTTGGAGATTGCTTGAGGTCCACTCCAGACCCTGTTTGCCTGGGTATCAGCAGCAGAGGCTGCAGAAGATAGAATATTGCTGAACAGCGAGTGTACCTGTCTGATTCTTGCTTTGGAAGCTTCCTCTCAGGGGTGTACTCGACCCTGTGAGGCGTGGGGTGTCAGACTGCCCCTAGTGGGGGATGTCTCCCAGTTAGGCTACTCAGGGGTCAGGGACCCACTTGAGCAAGGAGTCTGTCCCTTCTCAGATCTCAACCTCCGTGTTGGGAGATCCACTGCTCTCTTCAAAGCTGTCAGACAGAGTCGTTTGCGTCTGCAGAGGTTTCGGCTGCGTTTGTTATTGCCCTGTCCCCAGAGGTGGAGTCTACAGAGACAGGCAGGTTTCCTTGAGCTGCTGTGAGCTCCACCCAGTTCGAGCTTCCCAGCAGCTTTGTTTACCTACTTAAGCCTCAGCAACGGCGGGAGCCCCTCCCCCAGCCTCGCTGCTGCCTTGCCGGTAGATCACAGACTGCTGTGCTAGCAATGAGGGAGGCTCCGTGGGTGTGGGACCCTCCCGGCCAGGTGTGGGATATGATATCCTGGTGTGCCTGTTTGCTTAAAGCGCAGTATTGGGGTGGGAGTTACCCGATTTTCCAGGTGTTGTGTGTCTCAGTTCCCCTGGCTAGGAAAAGGGATTCCCTTCCCCCTTGCGCTTCCCAGGTGAGGCAATGCCTCGCCCTGCTTCAGCTCTCGCTGGTCGGGCTGCAGCAGCTGACCAGCACCGATCGTCCGGCACTCCCCAGTTAGATGAACCCAGTACCTCAGTTGAAAATGCAGAAATCACCGGTCTTCTGTGTTGCTCGCGCTGGGAGTTGGAGACTGGAGCTGTTCCTATTCGGCCATCTTGCTCCGCCTATTTTTATAACCTTTAGTACTAGCCCCTCTTCTATGTTTATTTTTCTTATTAGATTTAGCATCAGGTGTGTAGCTTAAAACTGTTGGATTTTCACTGAGGTTATGTTCAATTAAAAGTTAATTTAAGGAGAATGGACGCATTCACAATATTGAGTGTTCATAACCAATAACATAGTCTTTCTATTTGTAGAAATACTATTTTGTGGCCTTCAGTCAGTAGTATTTTAAATTTCATTTTTAATAGAACTTACATTTTCTTGATAACAACGTTTATGTATTTTTTTCTTTTCCATTGCTATTATATACAGAATCATTTCTTTCATTAAATACTCTAACTGATGTTCAAACATCATGATAGGAAAACTACTGATTTTTGTCCATTGATTTTGTGCTTCATTATTTTACTGAATTCTATTACTGTTTGTAGTAGTTACTAGAAAACCTTCTGGAATCTTTCAGTTATACTACCATGTAATCTATAATTAGTGAAACTTTTATTCATATGTTTCATTTACATAAAATATAAAATAAATAAATATATATATCCATAATCTCTTTCTCTTGGATAATTGTGTTGACTGGTAGCTCTAGCACAATGTTAAATAGTAGTAGTATTAGTGAATACTAGCCATAAAAGTCTGATGGTTTTGAATGGAAAAAGATACATTTTATCATGATCACATAGCCTCTGTCTATTCTATTTCAGTAAATATTTTCTTTATTGTTTTGTTTATTTATTGTATCAGAAAAACATGATGAATTTTCTCCAATGCTTTTTCAGCACTTATGAACAGATCTTACGGTGTTCTCTTTAGATCTGTCAATATGATGAACTACATTAATAGAGTTTCTAATATGAACAATTATGACTCCATTTGGTATTAATGTTGTGGCGTTGTTTTTAATGAGCTCCTGGATTCAGTTTGCTAACACATTATTTAGAATATTTACATTATTATTTATAGTATAATTAGTCTCTAGTTAGTGTGATCAAAGAATATTATTTACATGATTATATTTTTTAGAATTTATGAAAGGTTTCAACTGGGCCATTCTTTGAAAGGATGGTGTATTCTCTATTTTCAGGTTATAGGGTTTATAATAGATTAATCATTTGTATTATATCAATTCTGATACTTAAGTCATTTCAGTCTTATTTACTTTTTGTCCACTTGATAAGTTGTATACTAGACAGATGAACTGAAGTCTCCCAAGATTAGTGTGTTTGTATTTACTTCTGCTTATATCTCCTGTAATTTTTGCTCTGTGAATGTCATTTCTATATTATTTGGTGCTAATTTAATCACTATATCTTCACTATGAATTGCACACTTTGGCATTATCAAGTACTATTCTTTGTTTTATTTAATACTATTTGTTCTGAATTTCACACAGTCTGGCATAAAGATTGTGACCTCTGCTTTATATTCTTGTTTTTGTTTTGTAGATACGTGACCATCCTTTTATTTTCAGCCCTTGCGAATCACTTTATCTTAGATTTTCCTTTGTGTTTGGCATACAATTGGGTTTTGCTTCATGATTCAATGTGTAAATGTTTTCCTTTACATAGATAAATCAAGGCAACTTGCATTTACTGATATGAAAGAAATGTTGGTCTTTGTTTTGTTATATTAATTCATACAGTGTTTCTGGTTTATAACTTTCAAACATCTGTTACTACATGGTCTGTTTGCTTTGTCTGCTTATTGTATCCAGCATGGAGTTTTCCTGGTATTTGGGGAGGTTTACATTTTTATTCTAGTGTTTTTATAATTATGTCTTTGTATAATACCATTACTCCTAGTCTTCAGATATTATCCATTAGTTTCCTTTTATGAACAATGATAAAAGTGGTTTGTTTACTGTTCTTTCCTCATTTCTCTTTCTTTCGCCAATTTTAGTTAATTATCTTTAGTTAATTATCTTCTTATTGTTTTGTAAAGTTATAATGATTATAAGTCAGTTTTAAATAATAGCATTTGATTCCTGGCTATTGCAGACGAAAGAGCTTTCTATTCTGCTCACATTTTTTCCATTTTCTCTCCAATTTTTTAAAAGTTGAGTGCTCCTTGTCAGGCACTTAAAATTTACACTATGTTCCTTCACCATAAACTGCACTTTGCATTAGTCTTAATTGTACAGTTACATATATTCAATAATCACTAGCAGTCACTTTGCCATAGCTTCACTAGTTGTTTATTGGTTGGCAGAAGTTTTTCTTCAAGTAGTTTCCTTGAGAAGCGTCCATGAGAACAGTATTCCACAAATCCTTGTGTATTTAAAATCATCTGTAATTTTTATTCCTGAGGAACAGTTTGGCTGGGTATAGAATTCTTGATTCACCCTTTCTTCAGGGAATATTTTGTAAACATTGCTTTATGTTTCTGGTATTGATAATTGTTGTGAAAAAACCTGATTCCAATATGATTTCCTTTCTTTATAAGTAACTTGATGTTTTTGCCTCGTTGTCTAATTCTTTATTTTAACCATTAAGGAATTTTATTAGTATATGACTACTGATTATTTTGGGTCAGATTTTTTCTGTCATAGCATAGTGTATCTTTGTGATACAGAAATTCAAATTTATATTTTAAGAAAATTTTCTTAAATTGTAACTTTAAATATTTGTTTGTTAAAATGTTGTATTTTCCTTTTTTGGGTACTCCCTGTATGCAAATATTGGATCTTCTTTGTCAGTCTTTCAGTTCTGTTTTTTGTCGAATACTTTTTTTTTTTTTTGAGAGAGAGTCTTGCTCTTGTCACCCAGGCTGAAGTGCAATGGCACAATCTCAGCTCACTGCAACCTCTGCCTCCTGGATTCAAGTGATTCTCCTGCCTCGGCCTCCCAAGTAGCTGGAATTACAGGCACCCACCACCATGCCTGGCTAATTTTTGTATTTTTAGTAGACATGGGATTTTTCCATGTTGGCTAGGCTGGTCTTGAACTCCTGACCTCTGGTGATCTACCTTCCTTGGCCTCCAAAGTGGTGGGATTACAGGCATAAGCCGCCACGTCTGCCTGTCAAATACTTCTTTGATCTTTATTCCTATTCATTTGGTTTGCTTTCTTACCTGTACATCTCTTACTATATTTTTTGCTATGTCTATTCTCCTTGATAAGTCCAATTTTATATTAATTTCTATTTGACTTAAACGTTCTACTTCCTTCCTAACTGGAGTAACATTAGTGGAACTGGCAGAGAAGGAGTCAGGCATGAAGAAAGGTGGTACCAGGAAACAGAATGGTAGAAGATGAGTTTGAAGAGTCAGGCAGGAGCTAGATCATGTAAGCCTTATGCTGTGGAAGGAGTTTGAACTCTCTTCCAAGTGTAATGGAGAGTCACTGGAGGTTGTTAAGCAAAAGAATGACTCAATCTGATGTGCTGATATGATTACTCTTTTGTGTAGAGAACAGATTGGAGGGAGGTAAGAGTAGAAGGAAGATCTATTAGAAGCTACTAAAGTAATCCCAGTGGCTTGGCCAGGATAGTTGGTGGAAGAGTTGGTGAGAAATGGTCAGATAACAATTTTTCTTTTCTTTCTTATATCATGAGTTATAGCAAATTAACCTATATTTGCTTAAATTTCCATGTGTATTTATGAGTACCTCTTCAGCAGAAATGTATGTTGCCTGTTCAGCTATAATTTATTCATTTAGCTAACATTTATTGATGACTTGGCACCAGCACAGTTCTAGCAAGTAACAATACACTGATGAATAAAAACAGATGTAGTCCCTGACATTGAGAAACCTGTATTTCAACAGATGAAAATAACAATAAGATAATAAAACAGTTAATATTAAGTAAGTACATATTTAGGTAATGTTCAGAACTCTTTACACATGACATCTCATTTATTCATCACAACTCTGTGAGGCTGATAATATTATAACCTTTATCTTACAGGTGAAGATATCGAGGATAACAGTGGTTAAGTACTTGCCCAAGTTCCCATAGCCAGCAAATGGTGGCGTCAGCCTTTAGTCTAGATTAAGTGAGCAAATACATAAGGAATATGATGAAACATAGTAGAGAAAATGCAGTAATCAGGAAAAACCTCTCTGAACAGGAATGTTTGAGCCGAGACCTAGTACATGTATGGGAGCCATCCACACAAGAGCTGGGGTAAAAGCATTTCCAGAAAGAGCTAATAATAAACATGAAGATTTGGGACCAGAATGAGCTTGGTAAGTGAGGAAAAGAAAGGAGGTTTGGCTGGTTGGAGGCTGGGCAGAGGGAAAATGGTACAAGACAAGACTAGAGATCCAGCAATGGACTGTAAAGGTGTGGTGGAATGGGAGAGAAGACCAGTTAGGAGGCTATTTCAGGAGTCCATTTAGGGAATCGTGGCTTGGATTCGATGGCAGCAGTGGAGGTGGGCAGAAATGGATGGTTTTGAAATAAGTCCTGGAGGTTGAATTAACAGTACTTGCTAATGGACCTGATAAGGGGATTAAAAGAAAGAAGTAGTCAAAGTTAATTCATAGTGGAAATGTGTAAGAATATCTGAACATAAACCTATAGCATCATTTTGAGTCAAAATAATTCAGCCTTAAACATTTGAATTAATATGGGGGGAATGAAGGTGGAGTCAGATCAGGATTAATGAAAGACACAAAAAACTTGGATTCCTTATTCTTGTGAAGTTTACAGACTGATGGTAGGTTACATTTTCTATTATGCTGTAATACCTAGCTATAATTTTCCCTCATTTTTCAGACGGGGTCCTGAGGCATAGAATGCATACATGATTTGTCCAATGTCATATGAAAGGATAGGGCCTAGATTCTAATGTTTATATTTATTCCATTACTTCATGTTGATAATGCAATATCTAGATACGGACCTAGATAAGTATCCATACACATTGATGCAGATAATCCAGGAAATTGAAACTTTATCTATCAGGGTGCTTTTGAATTTTTTTCTTTGTTCACTCCTGTTTGATTAAAATTGATATTTAAATTTGGCATTTGCAATTACAGGATGCTGATAACAACATTCTCAATTAGGACTGAAGAAGTGTGTCTAACACTCTGGAAAACACACCTCCTAACCGCCAAAGTGCCTGAGTTTATGTAAAACAGAGAGATTTTCTTCGCTGTCAGGTTTTCTGCCTCTCACTTCACTCCCACAGCTGTGTCTGAATATTCAGAAGCAAGGTTGGAGGGAGGAGTCAATTATTTTGGGTGGGCTACTGTACCTGAGCTTTTTATTCAGTGGTGAGGGCAAAACACAGTATAAGTAAAAACAGAGATTTCTGAAATGCTTGAGTTACTATTCTGAAACTTCCAATAGAAAATACACTTACAATGAATTACCTTAAATTAAATTTTAATAGCCTCTAAATTGTATATAAAGTACTAGCACAGAAGCAGTCTTCTGTTCAGATAAACATCATTAGTGTGTAAGTAGGGAAACTTCTCTGACTTCTATTTCCCTCTGGGTTTTCTAACATCTCCGTGGATTCTTTAATGCCTAATGCGAATGCCAATATGCTTTTCTTTTGGACTCCCCCAGCGGGCCCCCTGTGTTAATAGCTAGCTTTTGACTTGTCACTCCTGAGAAAAAACAAAAGTGCTAGTTCTTTGCTGAGGTGAAACCTTACCTGCCATCTGCACACGCTCATTCTGGCAGCTCCTCGTGATCCTTCAACTCGCAGGAAATCCTTAGAGGAATGAAAAGGACAGGCCCACCCCCACGGCAGAGCAAGTTCCCAGCTTAGTCACGTCAGTGGGATGAAGGCTGACATGGTGTATTGACAGGTCGGTTTAATACTCAAGTGCTCCTGCAAACTGGCGCATGGCTGCTTGGAAGCCTGGCACGCCCCCAGATGGCAAGGGATTTTGGCTCCTCAACTTGTTCCTCTGCTTGGAGTGGAAGGTTCCCTCTATCCACTCAACCCTTCAGGATTAAGCAGAGCATTTGAGGGGGTTGGGGAAGAACACAGAGACCTCCCTTGACCACCTGGATTCTGAAGGGGCCATTACAGGAACGTGGTCGTGTGGTCAGCGCGCTTTTACCACCCACGCCAGTCTAAATGACCACACCCTGAGTGGCCTGGTCCCAGAGCAGCTGTTTAGACTGCTTGTGTGGTCATACCAACCCTCAATAAGACACAGCCTGCCAAACCCCAGGAAACTTGGAGTTTAGGTCAGCTTAATGCTTTCCCATTAGGCCCTGGGAAGGAAGAAGGTGTAGAGTGACAGGCATTCAGGCAGCCAGTGTAACTCTGGTTCAGACATTTTCTGTTTTTGCTGGATTAGTTTTCTGAACAACTGCTTTCTATTTTTGTTTCAAATCTGTTTTATCTTCAAGACAAAATAGGGAATATTACATAAATAAATAAAGCCTTTCCACTGAAGAAAGTCTACAGATACGTTAATACATCTCGATTTTCACATATAGTTCATGTAGAGTGCCCTACAATAGTCCACCACCTGTTTTCAAGTTGAAAATGGGCAGTTTGAGAATTGGGAGCTCGGAGCATGATCTTTTGGTATCAGACAGGCCTGTGTGCTTAATGCTTGCTCTGCCTCTTACCCTGTGATCTTGGGCAACTTAGTGAATTTCTTGAAGCTTTAGTTTTCCCATCTGGAGAATGGATGCAATTATTATACAGTACTAGTCACACTGAATTGTTGAGGGACTAATTGAGATCATGCATATAAAATACTTAATATGGTACCAGGTGCATAAAAGGCTGTAAGTAAATGCCAGCAGCGATGTTGTTATTGAAGATGCTAACACCAGTGCTGCACTGATTTTTTACCCATTTGTATAAGTTGAAAACCATTGAGAGAGCACAGACTATTTAATGATTGAGCCTATGAGATTTTGGTCATTAGGCCAATTTAAAAAAGGGAAAATATATTATGATCAATGAATATATAATGTTTTTCATAGACCCATTTATAATGCTGCAAATGGATTCAAGGTATTTTTTTGGTGAAATATTCAAAAGCATGAAAATTACTTTTCTTGTCATACCCACCTCAAGTTCTCGTCAGGCTCAAATCAGTTGTGTGTGTGTGTTGTGGGGGGGGGGGCAATAGAGGGGAGGGGGCGTTTTGCTTTACTCATATTGTGAATTTCTTCTCCATGTAGTTCATTTAGACTGATAATTCTAAAGAAGAGGTATGCTGCATATAAATATGTGGTTCTCACACATGGGAGGAATAGTATAAGACCGTCACATGATTGCAGTTTTCAGGATGATTTTATTGTCAATAACGAGGAGTGCCTTCTCACTGTGCCACAATGAGCACTGTTGGAATTTAAGAGGTATTTATAGAATAACAATTAATTGTTATATTGGTTAGGGCAAAAATCTACTTGGTGCTTGAAAATTTAAGGTCATGGTAATTTATTGCATCTTATGATATCAAATTGACCACTTGCTAAACTTTTTACTAGAAACAAACCCTTTTTGTCTTTTTTGGTGTTTCTGTAGATAACATACTTTTTTGAATCCTCTGTGAACATTCAGAATTAGAAATGTAGCCAAAACACTGAAAAACTGGCATTGAAAAAGTAGCTTCTTTGGAAACGGAATAAAAGCAAAGTTATCCATATCAACCTTGGTACCTCACTTTGCAGGAGCTGATAAAATTCTCCTTCCTTCAGCTGAAATTTATGTCTTGCTAGTTGTACAATACCAGATTGGTGTCTTTGCTTTCTAAGAAACTGCATCCCGGTTCCCAAGTGCTTTATTGGTATGGATCTATTCTGACTTTGGCATGTTGCCAACCAGTTTGACATATTCAAGAGTCTGAGTGAAAATATTCTAGGAACATTGGGAGATGTTTTAATTGCCTAAGATCCACTATCAGGCATTTCAGAATGTCTCCCAGCTTTTGATTACTGACCAAATCAGGAATTAATGGTCTGCCATTTTCCACCTTATTACTTACAAATTAAGAATTGACATTTTACTCTAATATATTCCTGATAAACTTTGCCATTTTTCTTTCTAACAAATCAAAAATATATTTCAATTAAAGAATGACTTGAAGATGGGCACTACCAACCCACAGACCTAGGTAGCTGGGGTTTGTCTTTGTTGCTGTTATTCAGAGGCAAAAAGACTTGTTAGGGTGTTTGTTGAGAAGGATGTAACTATGACACTTCTGGCTCAGTCTACCATTGCAATTACTAATGGGACTTTTGCGGTTTTGGGAGCAAGCCCAAGATTGTCCTTAGGTAACAGGACAAGAAGCCTTCAAATGGCAGGGGCGGCGGGGGGGCAGAATTGAGGATATAATAATAATCCAGTGCAAATTATATTTTATGATCTTCCTTGTTGTCCTTCTTTGCCTGAAATTTTGTAAAGATGATACCAGATTAGACTGAACTTTAAGGCAGCCTAAAGGGGGAAGATAAATTATATATATGAATGAATATGACTCCTCTTTCCTCCATACTCCCAGAGCTTCTTAAAAAAAAAAAACCTTGTAGTTCACTGTAACATATTTCACTTTATAATTGGGAATGTTTACATTTAAAAAATTGTAAATTCAAGAGGGTAGAGCATGGCCTCATTTGTTTTTGCCTCCCATCTATGCCCAGTAGGGGTTTGTTGACTGTGTAGGAGTTAAGGGGGCAGTACCATACCTTTACCTTGGTCATGGTAGAAGTTATAGGATTCTGATCACGTTCTCCATATAAAAATCTCCACCACATATCTGCAACCCCTCTCTCCTATTCGTCAGCATTGCTTCCCCAACTCCCTTCTCCACATGTATCAGGGCATTTGGAATCCTCAAATGTGTTGTATCACATGTATTCACCCACATTTGCCATATTTTAGTGGAGCAGACACCAAGATTTAGGGCAAGGGTTGAAACTTACGGCTTGTATAAGATAAATGTAATAGAACAATTCATAAGTTCCAGACAAGATAAAGGAAAATCAGCTTTGCCAAGGATTGATTGATAAAGCAAGTAAGAAAGGAGATCAGTTAGAGAGACATAGAAACAGAAAAATCCTAAGACATAGAGATGCAAAGACAAAAATGGAGACACATTCATGTGTGCATGTGCACATGGACACACACACACACACACACACACACACACACCCCAGCATTCTGTGCCAGAGCTGAATTTTCATGAGCACTTTCCTTGACTTAGCCTCTTCATGTTTACTTTTTACCCTAGCCTTTAAAAATTGAAATATCTGACTTATGCTCTTTTTGCAGTAATATTTTAAAAAACTATTTATTTAAAAAGTAAAGACCTGCAAAACACTGAGAGATCCTCATAGACAGTAATCATATCTGTCACATATAAAGTGCTTACTTATATTTATTATTATAAGTGTTATCTGTAATAAGTGTTTTATATTCTAAGTTTTTCATAAGTTTATAGACAGTGTACAGGAGGAAAACATCTAGAAAGAGTCTGGTCACTTCTGTGTCAAATAAGCAACCACCAGCTGCCAGATAAACTGCTTATTTATTCTTTTAGGCTCCCTCCAACTCCAGCTATTTCCTCTGACCCTTTCTTTTTAATTTTTTTTTTTTTAAATGACAGAAGTGAGGGTAGGAGGAGGCCAGATCAAAAAAGGAAAAAGTTCTTTTCATGATATAGACTTACAAGTAATGCATCTTTTTATAAAACTGTTTATTTAAGGATAAAAGGGTTCATGGACATCTATGAAATGTAAATCTTGCATAAATGAATAAACAATGACATGTGGCTGCCCTGGCCAAGGGTATCATCATATGTAATGGAAAAATAAATCCTATTGTTTGGAAACAGGCCTTTATGTGTGATTTTAAAGATTTATCAAATACTTATTCATAGGAAGGAAATGCTAGAAATCATTCTAGAAATTTTATTTTAATCAAATTTATAATTGATCAATTTTTGTCATATTAAAACACAAATATTTTATTGGAAAAAGAGAACATGTGACCAAAAACACAAACAGCAGTAAATCCTGTAATGCAAACAATAATAAAATTATTACTACATATTTAATCTTTCCTAGATAATTGCAAAATAATCCTCATTTTAAATGCTTTAAGACTATCATTCTGTAAATCAGACTCTCTCCAACTCCAATTTGAAGTGATCCTTCCACTGCTATCAAGGAGTAACAGTTTCTAAATGTCCTCTTCAAACATTTGGTGAAGGAGAAGCAAGTTTCTATGTGTGTTATTTAGAAGTGGTAAGAAAACTCAGCTGCAGCACTTAGGGAAGCAGAGGCAGGCAGATCACTTGAGGTCAGGAGTTCGAGAACCCCGGAGGTGGAGGTTGCAGTGAGCAGAGATCGCACCACTGCACTCCAGCCTACGCGACAAGTCAAATTAGGGGTTTTCCTAAGAGTTATAAAGCAATTACTGATATTAGGATATAACCTTGGAAGTCAGTCCAGTTTCAACTTGACTCTCACTCACTGCATCATCTTTATTATTGATCAGTTAATAGTTAATTCATATTAATAATCCTGGGAAGGAAGCACTGAAGTGTCTTCCACCCTCACGCACTTACACGCACACTCACACTTACTGAGAGTCATTGGTTCAAATATATACAATGCAGTATTCTTCCATTTAAGGTCCAGAAGTTGTTAAGTTTGAAAAGTACTGGACTATTCTAAGACTATATAAGAGTTTTAAAAGGGAAAACAGTGGCTTTTGTAATTAGAAAGGCTTTATGAACAAGTATATTTAAATAAAAAATTCCAGATATATGTAAATGTACCAGGACATGCCCTCTACCAGCATTGAGGTTTTTCTGATTTCAATTCAATCTTCTGATTTACATAGTAAGATATAAGCAGAAGTAGTAGCAGTATCAAGAGCTGTCACTTTTGGGGGGCTTACTACTTAATCTTCCTTGTACGAATTCCATGTAATTTTCACATTATGCCTGTGAATTTAGGGTTATTAATCTGATTTTATAGATAGAGTCATGAATCCAAAAAGGAGCAGAGCTGAATTTGAACTAAGCTCTACTTCATTCAAAGTCTGTGTTTGGTTTCAGATTTGTGGCTCTGAAACAGCACAGGCAGTTATGCCCTATTTACTGGAATATTTGTGTTTTAGCCAAGTTTGCTATAAAGTGCACTTTTTTTCTTCTGAAAGCAGAACTCCATTTTGCCAATGGTTTATATTATACAATCTGAGACTGTTTACCAGTATACAAGTTTTATTAGGGCTGGGACCATGTGTGTGTTTTTCACTGCAGACACAGTACCTGGTAGATAGGGGGTGTTTAATAAATACCCATTGACTGAATTAAGTGTGGTAAAAATTATCTTGTAGATAATGGAAGCACACTTAAGGGTTCCAAAAAAATTTAGCATGCATTTTAGGTTAAAGAACAAATTTCTAATGAAAGCAATATTACTCAAATATGGTTACATGTTCAAAATGTTAGTAAAATTTGACAGATTCTCCAAATGCTAGGAAAAATAGTGAATTTTTGACCAGTTTTAAGTTCTGTTACATTAATTTTGACTCAATATTATACCAAACTCATGCTACATGCAGTTTGGTAACAATTTGTTCATATCCATGTTAAGTTCTCATATTTTTCCACACATGAACTTCTGTATTTTTAAAAATTTCTTATTCTGGCAGACATAAGAAAAAAAAATGAAAGGGAATAAAAGCAGAACACAGGGTGTGTGACAATCACTTCTGATATTCACACTAGTTAGAGAATCTTTCTATTCCTTAAAGTTAATCAGGCAGCAAATATTTATTAAACACCCAAAGAGTGAAGTACACAAGACTATTGAACAGCAGTAATCTTCAGGATTATCGTGTGTCAGCGCGTATTTTCCATGTTACTCATAAAGGGAAGCATTTATTTATGATGGCTTTCCAAACAGCAGATTAAAATACTTAACATGATTCACCTTTTATTTAAAGATAAAATAATGGAATGGGGAATTCATGAAGAGCTCTTCTCAAGTTTATATGAGTCATGAGTATGCTGATTTTTACTCTCAGAACGAAAATAAAAAAGAAATTATTAAAGAATCCCTTCCTTTAAAACTCAGATTACTATGTAAATTTTATATCATTTGCTTATGTGGTCAGAAATTTTGGGGAAATGCTTCAAACTATTTATCTATAGCACAAACTAGAATCTGTCTTTTGCAGATTCTTATTGTGCACTAATTTATTAAAAGATTTGGGAAAATTCACTGTAAGGAAACTTGTTTATCTTTGTTGACCACTGTTTTCAATCTTGGTTGATGATGGGGCTTCCTGTCACCCAACACCTATGAACATATTTGGGAGTGGGATACTCTGGCTGCACTCAGAAGAGCCATGAGGGTAGAGTTCCCTAGAGTCCTGGGGACAAAGCCTCACAGGATGTCCTGCTACGACCACGACCAGCAGAGTCATGGGAGTGGGGAATCTTACTGTCTAAGATCTCTGAGATCTTAAAACAGTAGAGCCTCCAGAATACTGTTTCAGCCTGGGAGAGCTGCAGGCATTTGACTCAAACATATGAGACCTATTGCATAGGCTGCACTCAGAAGAGCCATGGGGGCGGAGTCACCTAGAGTCTTGGGCACACAAGCCTCACAGGATGTGGTCAAAGAAGGTTGTTTCAGGCCTCAAGATTCAGTGTTATTTGCCTTACTGGGTGTTAGGACCTATTACCCATTTCTTCTTTCTTACTTTTCCCTTCAGAGATGGAAATGAATATGTTTTGTACCTGTCCTACCATTATATTTTGGAGTCATATAACTTGTTGATTTCACAGGTTTACAGCTAGAGAACAATTTATCTCAGGATGAGTCATACTTTGAGTCTCACCTATATCTGATTTAAGTGGTATTTAGATCAGATGTTAGACTTAAAGTTTATGCTGGAATGAGTTAAGACTTGTGGGGCTATTACGATACAACAAATTTAATTTTTATGTGAGAATAACATGAATTTTGGGGGATAAGGGGCAGCATGCTATAGTTTGAGTGTTTGTGTTGCCACCAAAATTCAGTTTAAAAGTTAATCTCCAATGCAACAATCTTAAGAAGTAAGGCCATTAGTAGGTGATTAGGTCACCAGGGCTCTGCCATGTGAGAACAGTGTTCAAGGTGACATTTTGGAAGCAGAGACCAGGCCCTCACCAGACGCTGAACCTGTCAATGCCTTGGTTTTAGAATTTCCAGCCTGTAGAACCATGAAAAAAAAATTAGGTTCCTTATAGATTATCCAATATCAGACATTTTGTTATGGCAGCACCAACACTAAGAGAGAAGTGAAGTCAGGAAAAACCACTTACACATTAGAGCACATCAGAGGGAAGGACCAGCAAGTTATAGTAAGCACCTTAGAATTTGCCATTTGAAGAGATGGTAGATGTCCACCATCCTGCCCTTGTGCAGTGGGGAAATAGGATGCAAAAGAGGATGAACCTCAGCTCCCTACTCATTTAGACTTGCTCACCTAATAAATAGGAGACTACTTCACTTAATGGCTTTCTTTCTCTGGAATGCTGCTGAGGTCAAACGGGAGCGATCAGTACATATTTTTTTGACAATTGTCTTTCCACCATGCCCTAGAAGAGTATATCCCACTCCCAAACATGTTCATAGGTGTTGGGTGAAAGGAGGTTCCATCATCAACCAAGACTGAAAACACTGGTCAAAAAAGATAAACAAGTTTCCTTACAGTGGATTTCCCCAGCTCTTTTAATAAGTTAGTGCGCAATAAGAATCTGCAAGAGACATTTGAAGCATTTCCCCAAAATTTCTGACCGCAGTCTCCGTGTAAGTCAGGGTTCTCTCTTTTTAAGTGACAGAAATCCAGCTCTGACAGGCAAAGGCCATGAAGAGAGCTTACTGGCTCACAGAACTAAGAAGCCCAGGCATGGTTGAATTCTGAGGCCTCAAATGATGTCACCAGGGACTGTCCCCCTCAGTCTCTTGGCTTAGTTTTCCTCTGAGTTAGTTTCATTCTCGCACAATCTTTCCTTATGTGTTGATCCTTGGCAGCTCCAGGCTTACATCATTTTTAAATCTACAAATTCCACTTGGGAAAAATATCTACTAGAGAATGGAACTTATCTGAAATGAATCATTTTTGAATTTAGAGGTATTTAAGTTGATTGTCTTCCCAATTCCCTGACATTCACCCTACTCCAAGTTAGTGCTTTATAATTTACAGTGTTTTTTTTTTTTTATTACTTCCAAGGTCGTAACCCAAAATGGGTACCTTGGGTTAATGAAATAGGTTATCGATACATTGAGGGGAACATACAATTTTATAAACTCTATACTACAGTACTTAAAATAAACCCTTAAAATATCTTAAGCTATTACTCTATAACCTCTGACTATGAACCAATTTCAATTGAATTTTGTTAGAAAACTCCAGAAAATATATACCTATTTGAAAATTTTTATTAGTTTTCAACTTATTGAAAATGTATGACTAGACACCAAATATATTTCATTGAATCACAAGATTCTTCATTAGTTTCTCAAATTGGTACTAAATCATCAGCATCACAACACTGGAAGGAATTGGTGAGCAGTCAATATGAAGGAGGTTTCACTTTAATTGGCCAACTAGTAGTTATTTTCATTTTGAAATGTATAACGATAATGACTTTATTTTTACATATGGGTTATTTTGGGGGATTCTGAATTTTTTAACTTAAGGAAATTGTTCTGTCAAGTTAGAAATTGAATTCCCTGGTGAATGCTCATTTCTCTTCCTGTGTATTTATTGTGTCCTTCTGGCCAGCTAGGAAGAGAACCATAATGAAAGCAAAATCATTTGGGGGTTTTATAGCTGGAATCTCCAACGCTTTTGTCAGTATATCTTATGATACTACTTGGTAGTCACTGATGACAGTTTCTTGAGAGATTTCAAGGTTCTTCAGCAGTTTCTAAATTATTAAAAGGAGATCATCTATGCCTAACAATAAAACAACTAAATATTATTTATTTTATTGTTTCTAAAACTAGTTATTCACATAAAACATGTATGTGTATTTTGGATTACTTGATTAAACAGAGCACTCTGCAAGACAATAGAGTTTCCAATGAATTTCTTTGTCTCAAGCCTTTTGAATAAAATGCTTAAACTTTCTTCCACATCTAAAGATCCTTTTAGGTGACAGTGAACATTAATTGCCAAGGGCTCTATTCAGATTATCTCATTGAATCTTCACAATGACTTTATGAAAGGGGTAGCATTTTTCTTAACCCCAGTTTTACATAGGAGGAAATTGAGACATAAGGAAGTCAAGTAACTAACATTACGCAATTTGTACATGGCGTAGTTGGCTAGGCGGTCCAACTCCAGACCAGTGATATTAAACACTGTTAATATAATGATTGTTTGTTTTACCTTTGAGCAGATCACTTGACAATATTACTTAAGGCACAACAATCATGGAAACTTTCAGATTTGCCTCAAATGTAGGAGAGCCCTACACACACGTACACACACACGCGCGCACACACACACACACACACAGGATTGCCTGATGGTTTACCACATTTTGGTTACTGCATGCCTTATGTTTTCTTGACGTGGGTTAAAAAGACTAACAAAGCTCCCATAAATAAGAGACCAAGTAGACAAAAATCTCATATTTGTACTGTTTCTCTAATAAGCTTAATAACAATAATCTACAAACATCTGCAATCATAAAATAAAAACTTCATTACCATTTCAATTCAGTCACTACAAATCCTCAGGTTAGCCAGTACACCAGCTGTGTCCTGGTGCTTCACAACACAAAACAGCAATTCATTCCAAATTACCACTCTCTGTTAGTGACTCTTGCTCACTGGCTCCTGTCCCAAATACTCCTGCTGTTCAGGTCTATTGTTTTCCCTCGCTGGAAGCCTTTTATTTCCTGGGAAAGCTTGAAGGATTGTCTCTATGAAAAACTAGGCTAATCTTCTAACTTTTGATTTCCCACTATTTGTCCTCCAACATATTGGATGTACTTAGCTTTTCTTTGCCTCCATCCATTGGCATTTAATATACATTTCTGGAAAGTGTTTAGAATTCTTCACCCAAAGAATAAAATTGAAGGAGTTAACAAAGCTTATGTTAGTTTCTGGCTTTGTAAAATAAATTAGTCCAAGATTCAGATAATTAGCTTTGATCTCCCTATAGGAGCTTTGAGTTGAGAAAACTCCCTTTCCATCATTCCTGCCATGGGCCTCGAAATCATGAAATTCCATATCAAATTACAGAGAGCTTCCCTCTGAGAGTTTATGGCTTTGGAACAGCCAGTTAAAAACCAGACTGGTGGAAAATGAAGGATAGTCTTTGAGCCACATGCAACACGTATACTAGCTTATAGAAATTTTATACTCCTTAAGAGATCATACTTAACAGGCAGTTTATTTTTATGCTGCAAAATACTTATCTATTCCTTTTCATCTGGAGCTTAAACTTTTTTGCAATACAGAACACAATTGAAGAGAGGGAATAAGAGGATATTTGATCTTAGCCCGACTGATGATATATAAGATTTCAGAGAAACATTGTCTTTCAGATTTAACTATTTCAGTGCAAAAACATAGCCGAGAAATTTGTTTCTTCTGAGGATATAGAATGAAAGTCTATTAACTATCAAAATAGAAGTCATTTAAATATTTCTTCTATTTATCATTTCTAATCAGATGTTAGATAATATTGGGAGAAGTATTTTTGTTTTGGTATTATCTTCTGTTATGTTGTCATAACCCATTACCTTGTATAGATGACCTCACACTGTTTTCCCAGGGACCCTGGGGATCAGCTTATAAACGCCTCTTCGGATCTTCATCTGGGAGCTTTATATGGAGGGGATGAATACCCTGTTGGATCTGGGAGCTTACTTTGGAGTCCATTTTCCTCTCGGACTATAGTAGCTGATCGAACCTGAGGTTAACCCTAATAGCATGAACCACAGACCTCTGAACTTTTCGAGGATGTATCTATTTTGACACTGTCAATGAAAGAGGACTGCTCTGCCTGCTAACATAGAACGGAACTCTGCTGAGATAAAATGTGGCAGCCATTCATAACACCACACATACTTTTCTAAGCACTCTGCTGTATGAATAAATGTTGTCATTACAAGGCAAATTTACAAAGGCAGAAGGTAAGAGGGTAGAAGAATTTGTCTGCAGAGTTTTATTATATATTACAGAGATAGCTATTGGGGGAAAAATTGGTGATAAACATGGTAATGGGCTCATTTTCTTAGATGGAGCTCATTAATCTTATCAATGATGGCCTCTTTTAAATCCTGACAAGAAATTTTCTGCAAGGGAGTATAGACATTGTGATATGAGGAATGTAAATGGGACACTCTATAAAGCTGATTGATTTTAAACACACGAGCTAAGGATGAGCTGATGTCTTATTGGTCCTGTTTCTCCATCAGTATTTTTTTTTTTTTTTTTTTTTTTGAGACCGAGTCTCGCTCTGTCGCCCAGGCTGGAGTCTAGTGGCGCTATCTCGGCTCACTGCAAGCTCCGCCTCCCGGGTTCACGCAATTCTCCTGCCTCAGACTCCCGGGTAGCTGGGACTACAGGCACACGCCGCCAGGCCCGGGTAATTTTTTGTATTTTTAGTAGAGACGGGGTTTCACTGTGTTAGCCAACATAGTCTCAATCTCCTGACCTCGTGATTCGCCCGCCTTGGCTTCTCAAAGTGCTGGGATTACAGGCGTGAGCCACCGCGCCCCGCCTCTCCAACAGTATTTCTATGTAATCTTTTGTTTGGCAGTTAGCAGACACTACTTGATGTAGTTTTCAAGACAGAAAAATATAGTGACACCTGTTTATGAGGTTCACCCGCAGATCCACACATTGTGGATTGTTTTGACAATGGTTTCTAAAAGTAGATTTAAGACAAATGTAGGCATTCTTTGGCGTAATTAGACTCGTCACAGAATGGCTACATGATCAACTTCTGGCACCTGAATGCCTATTTTAGGAGATCCCAATGGGTAAGTTGTAGTCATTTTGGAGACATCTATGAGGCTGCTACTAATTCTTAGATGATAGATTTTCATTATGAATGTGAACTCTCAGAAATGAGATTCAACTTAAAGAACTGAAATCATTTATTATGAAAGCACTACAGAGAACCTTGTTTAATCATTCCAATATATTGTATTATAAAACACCGTTGAAAATTCACCGTACTCACATAGATGGTTTGCATAGACCGGGTTCAAAGTGCACCATTCTTTAAAGGGAATAGGAAAGTTTACCGATCACACCAGTGGTCTGTGCACATCTGTGTCTGAGTGTGATCTGAAAGGTCAGATTCTTGAAGGCAGGAAAACTTGGAACAGGGAGTCAGTTATGAAATTTGGTGGCTCCAATTTTTTACAAGGTGTGACAATCAGTACCTGTGAAGACACAGAATAGAAATAGTGGGTAGCTGGATAACTCTTGTTGAGATAGAACATTGAATTTAAAACTAATGGCCTTTTAAAAGAGAAAAGAGGCAGAACACTTAATCAAATTTTTGGCAATATATATGTGTGTGTGTGTATATATGTGTGTGTATGTATATACGTGTATATAAAGACACACACATATCTTGATATACACATATATACACACATACATATATATATGTATACCCCCACATATACATATACAAAAAGATACAACAGTTTTGCTTTGAAAATGTCTATACACTTGAACTGTACTAATTACCTACATGTGCATGGCAATATTCTAGGAATCTTGTGTAACATACCTACCAAATAAAATCTATGCTACTGAGAACTATGCATTTTAATCCAGAAAACAGGATACTGTTAGACATAAAAGTGAGTGAGAGAAAAGATCCTTTTGGAAAATAAATCTTAATTAAATAAGCAAATAATATTAATGTTTTATACAACATAGGATCAGATTCAAATTTCTTTTTTTTTTTTTGGTAATGGCTAAGTCTTTCTACAGTTCGATGCTTGTTTCATCCTTTCCTTTTCTTTCTTCACATGTTATCTTGTCTTATACCCTTAAAATTGGTAAAAGATCTTCTAAACACTTTTCATTCTGACTTCTTGATAAGAAGATTTCTTTAGAGCGATCTCATTTTTTAAAGGTCAGATAAGTTACACTATCATTAAAATGCCTTTCGATTTCCAGTGATGATTTATTCTGATTTGAAATCTTTCTCAACTTTAACTTCAGGGTAGACTAAATTAACAATTATTGTACAAAGGAAAATGTATAGATTTTAATCATCTGCCAAAAAAATTTGGGAGTTAAGGATAAAAGCAGAACTGGAAACAAGGGGCAGAGGAGGGGATAATTAAAACCATACTGATTAAATTCAGTATATTGAAATATTTTAACAAAATGAGAATGATCATTCATGTCCTGAGGGAAAATTGCCATTCCATTCGAGATGAAATTCCTATTTTTGAGAAGTGCAAATTTGCTAAAGTAGTACATTCATCCAAAATTAGCTTGTAAAATGCTTGCAATAAGCAATGTCTCCAGCTCATGGTCAAATGGCATTTTGTACGAATATTCAGTAATAAAATATCTTACATAGGTTAAAGTACAATTATGAAAATGTCTTCTATTTCTTCAGGATTTCATTACCATGTTTTGCAAATTTAATATCATATCCTGAGCTGATATGAGCCAAAAAATAATATATTTTTATGCCTGGCAAGGATACTCAGCTTCTGTACTTGAGAACCAAAGGAGGCTGTCCTCAAAAATATGTGAGATTTTTTCATGGAGTGAAGCACTGCTTATGCCGTGATTGATTACCAGCCACATAACTTAGCAAGTCAAACGATAACTTTTTATTAAATACCCGTAGTGTGCAAAACTCCAAATGGTAATAATTAAATTACATGATATTGGTTTAACAAAGAAGAAAATTTTTTAAAAAGCTAGTACAGTGGATTACACATAGTAAGAGCTAAATAGTTTTCTTCCTGACTTTTCGTGAGGGAAGGAGGTTGAGATAAAGAGAAGTAGAAAGAAGTTCAATATTCAAGAGAAGGCCCGCTGGTTTATGTGTTCTCAGTGTCAAGAATGGAGGAGCACTGACCTGTCTCCTTTCTTCCAGATCCATTGGTAAATGAAGATGCAAGTTTATGAAATGACCAGTCTGGCTTAGGGGTATGGTAAATGCAAAGCTTGAGTTCTCTCATTGGAATTCAGTTCATCGTCTTGTTCTCTCTCATCCTATATATATAAAAATATATTATATATTTTTACTTATATATGTAAGTACATATTATAATATATATTTATATCTATATATTTACACTTATGTATTAAGTACATATATTATAATATATTATAATATGTTATATATAGGACTAGAGAGAACAAATCATATATATATATGATTCTATACATGATGAGAGAGAGAGAGTCTCACTCTATCATCACCCAGGCTGGAGTGCAGTGGCACAAACATGAATTACAGCAGCCTTGAACTCCTGGGCTCAAACAATCCTCCTACCTCAGCCTCCTAATTAGTAGGTACTACAGGCATGCACCACCATGCCCGGCTATTTAAAAAAAATTTTTTTTGTAGAGATGGAGGTCTCACTATGTTGCCCAAGTGATACTCCTGCTTTGACCTCTCAAAATGCTGGGATTACCGACATGAGCCAACCACCATGCTCAACCTCTAGCCCTGTATTTTAATAGAGCTGGAACACAATGTAAATGAGTAGTGATTTAAAAATTTTTAAATTTAACCCTTTGGTAGGCAGAACCATTGTAGTCCTCTCCCTCCTAACAATCATACCTAGGTGGCCCACTATGTTTTCATTTGGCAGAATCTGTTGGAGTATTATTTGGGCTGTTTTTACATTTATAGAGTTCAAGGTAAATCCCAAGCAGGGTTATAAATCACAGGAATTTTCAAGCCTATGTGGCCTTTGATTTTTAAATAGCCTCAAGATTTCCTAGGGCGCCTTGAAGTCAGATTACAATATGGGTAATTTGAGAAATTCTCACTCTGTTCCTGCCTTGAAGAAAATTCAAAAGCAGTGAGTCAGCTTCTTGGGTCCCTTTTGGGATTGAGTCAACCAAGGGAAGGTACTTTATAAGCAGTGAGATGACTGCCTCAACAATAAAATCTTCGATTTGTTTTTCTTCCATATATATGGATAGATATAACATATTTGGATAATGTGATGGATCGTAAAGAGGTGGAGTCTTTTTCCCTTCCCCTTGATCCTGTGACATATTTTGGCAACAGAAAGTAGTAGAAGTGATGTTGTATAATGTTAATTCTTGAAAACCTGTGTGAATCTCAAGTAACATGGAAAGTCCACTGGAAGAAGAATGGAGGTGCTTCAGTAACAGTACCAGCTGAACTTCCAGCAACATGTGGGTGCCATCGTGGATTCTAGCTCAGTCTGGCCTCTGGAGGAGTGGCCAGACTGATTCTGTTGCTTGCCCTAGCCAAGAGGACATGAAGCAGAACTGCCTTGCTAAGCCTAGTTAACCCATATATCTTTAGAGACCAAAAAATCATTGTGGGCTTTCTGTGCTACTAAGTTTTAGAGTGACTTGTTATGCTGATCAAAACACATAGAGACATTAACACTCTCTTAAAGTTTGCTTTGAGCCCAATGGCACTTATTTGTAAGATGTCTGGCTGGGTGGTATCTGTGCTTTTGAAACATCTTTTCTCTAAATGTAATTATTTTGAATGTATAAAAATAAAAGTTGGGGCTGTGGCAGCAAAAGCACCATACTTACTTAAATCACTGGAGAAGAGGTGAAGTTAAGTGTTATGAAGACTGTGATTGGTATTGGGGAAGAGGGGTGTATATTTGTGCGAAAAGGTTGCGTCAATATTATCTGGTCACTGTAACGTGCCAGTACCCCCTAGGGGAAGCTCTTGGACTTCAAAATTCTGCCCAGATTTTTTCAGTTGCATGAGTAAGCCTTCATTCTTTTATTATTTTCATATTGAATTAGAAGCTTTTTTACATAAATATAATTTTCTTCAGCATCTGTTGATTTTTTTGGACCATGAAATTTAGCAGAAAATTAAAAGCATGAAGATTTACATAGCATAATGCTGAGTTATGCAAGTTTGAAATAAAACTTTATCTAATTCTGTCACAAAAATCTGTTTTTTAGAAGCATAAGGCCTGACAAGCTCTCATTACTCACATCCATATTTGTGAATGCCACCTCACTCTCCTCCCAAGATGATTCTGTTGCTCACCAGTTAGATGGGCCAGTAGAAAATGCATTTGCCAATACCCTGTCAGGTGCCAGTTGCTTTTGGGCTCCTTTGACTGCCACGTCCCTTCTGGAGAGGAAAGGTTGCCAAGGAAGTAGCAGGAGTCAGGATAGAGTCAAGGTCAGGAGATAATAGACATAGCCTCAACCCTGGTGGAAATTAGCAGAATTAACCCTGGGTTGCAGGCATTAGGTAAAAGGTCAATAATGTGACTAGAGCCATTCAGGCTGGTGTTGAATTTTATGGGTCCTCATTTCTCTGTCTATTTTATGGCAGAGTAGTTATCAGGTTCCAAGAGAAGAAACTGGCTAGAAAGCTGGTGAGGTTATTGTTTAACCCAAAAGAAGGAGGAGTAAAAAGTCAGATCTCCAGGGTATTGCCATTTGGTGTAGGGCATTAAGCCAAGGGTACTGGTGCTAAAGTATTAGGTAAAGACAGAACAGGTAATAAAGGGAAGTGTTAAGTGTCAGTTCAAGGGAAGCAGGCAGAGAGCAAGAATGTGATTTGCATAAAGGGATGGCAACAGAAAGACTGACAGGTCAGCTTTGGGAAGGGAACCTTGGAAAGATTCCTGGGTGCAAACTGGTACAAGTGGTGGAATAATTTTAAATGTGTGTGTGTGTGGTTTTCAATAAAACCTGAGGAAAAAGAGGAAGCAATAATAAATACCAGAAAGATCACTGGATTAAGAATCAAGAGGCCAACAATGCAGACCTAGGTTAGAGGCAAGCTAGCCAAGTGACCTTTAGTAAGTTATTTTATGCCAAGAAATCAATAGCAAAATGAAAGGACTGGTACAATCAAGGGGTCGTATTGTACCAACAATTGATTTTAGGTGTCCACTTACTGCTAGAATATGTGCTGTGTTCCACAAAGGGGAGCCTTTGGGACAACTGGCCTATAAATTATGTATTCAAATTCTAAACAGAATCCCATCTTATTATTATTGGAGTTTTTCTATATCTGAGATTTCATCTATTTGTGACTCTGAATACTGCTTTTATTTTCGTCTTGAACTTATAAGTCAGTTTGTTTTCATGGTTGGATGGGCTTTTGACTTCTAGTCTATAAGAAACCATTAGAAAATCAGATGTCTGTGGTTACTGACATTAGAAATATGGAAGCAACTCTTGTTCTTACTCTGGACCCAGATTATTGGGTGTGGGGAAGAGCTTGGGCATAGTGTCCTTGAACCATCCTTTATGAACCAAAATAAGGTAGGGCTTCATGAGCGTGGGCGGAAATGAGGGTTTACCACTGGGGGTTCAGAGAGTATGAACTTCAATTGTTTCTTGATGCTCAGAGAGAAGGGATTTCTTTGAGGGCAAAAGACTATTGATCTTTTGCTAAAAGGCACAAATGTCTGCGGGGCAGAGGCCATGCTATGTCAGAGTCCTTTAGTAGCTCCTTTAAATGTGCAGGGAAGAGATGACAATTGTTTTATATAGACTAAAAAATATATTGTCCTACAAAAGTTATAGTATAAATCTTCAAAGTTATTTGTCCTCTGAGGGGCCAAAAGTATTCTTCTTTTCCTCTCAAATGCTGCAAAGGAGTGTTCTGGGATGTGTATAATAAACAAAAACAGCAGAGTCCAGTTTCTTTTTCTCATCCATGGAGAGGATAAGAAAGTTGGCCCTAGGCACAGATAAAATTTTGCTTTTATACTTAACAAATATACCATCAGTCTTAGCAACATATGATTCTGATTAGATTACTTAGAATCATTCCAATCATCACCACCATTGTTGCAATTCCAGTAAAGTTACTTACTTCACACCAGACCTTGTGCCTAGTACCAACATACTGTAACCCATTGAATGACCCCAGGATTGCTATAAGGTTGGTATGATAGCCCTTATTTCATAGATGAAGATTCTTCAAGCTACTGGATACATGCAAAACACTTAACATTCAGTCCCACAAGGTCAGTGGCTGATCCAAAGTGGTACACAGATACTCTAGTGTTAACATGTTGAAAAATTTAGCCCTCATATTCTCCTGTACTCCTTTCTTGGTTAAAACCAATTCTTTCCTCAAGTCTCTGTTTAAATATTACTTCTTCAAGTAGGTATCCTAAAGGACTGGGCTGGAGATCCCTCTGCTCTGCCCTCATAACACTGTCACTGAGTAAAGCCAAGCACCCCTATAATAACTTATATATTTAGAGTCTGCATCCTCACCAGAGCAATATTCTTTTAATCAAGCTTCTCATCCTATATCTCCTTGCAAAAGGGGTGAAGACATTTATTTGACCAGGGGTGGGGACATCTATCAATTATCTGCAAGTTTAGACAAGTTTAGCTAAATTTTGTGTTTTCATTATATATAGTTATAATATAAAAAATACATATATATTCTCAATTATGTTGGCACCAAATCGTGACCCTTTAATTGTCATGGGTTAGTAAGAGTGGAACAGAGGTGAACACAAGTAAATGGAGTATTTGTATCAAGTGAAAATTTTATGTCACAGTGTGCCACGTAACTGAAGACTTATAGGTACTTATATTAAAAAGACGTGCTGGAGATAGTACACTTTGTTAGGGCAGTGGAGTATATTGTGAGTTACTGTTGTTTTCAACAAAATATCCATTATACTTAATTGATGAGGCTAACCTGAATTTTACTGGTGTCGAAACTCTGTTTTATAATTCTGATACCTTTTTATGACTGTTGATATGGTTAGGCTTTGTGTTCCTGCCCAAATATCACCTTGAATTATCATCCCAATAATCCCCATAATCCACTCATGTCAAGGGAGAGACCAGGTGGAGGTAATTGGATCATGGAGGCGGTTTCCCCCATGCTGTTCTCATGATAGTGAGTGAGTTCTCAAGGGATCTGATGGTTTCATAAGGGGCTCTTCTCCCTTCGCTCAGCACTTCTCCTTCCTGCCACCCTGTGAAGAAGGTGCCTTGTTTCCCCTTTGCCTTCTGCCATGATTGTAAGTTTCTTGAGTCCTCTCCAGCCATGCTGAACTGTGAATCAATTAAACCTCTTTCCTTTATAAATTACTCAGTCTCAGGCAGTTCTTTATAGCAGTATGAAACCAGACTAATACAACCATATAAGAGCTGGATATATAATTTATTAATATTTAGTTGTATGCTTATATATTTTTATTTACCATTGTGATACAATTAATTTAAGTTAGCACTAGTTGTCTGGGAGGATTTGTTTTTGTGTCCATATGAATGAGACTTACATTCCCCAAATCTGAGCAACACTAGATGACACAGTAATGTCCATGAAGACAGGACTTGTGTTTCTGTTGTTCACAGCTGTATCTCTACAGTTAGTTGACTGCTCACTGACCAGCACGTTGTATGATCTCAATAAATACTCAGTGAATAAATGGGAGACTAAATATTTCATGTTCTTACCGAACTCTTTCTTTTTCCAATTTGTTTTCCTATATGAATTCCATTCTCTAGCCTTCACAGTGAATCAACATTGGCCTATCTGACCTTTTTTTTTCCTTCCTGCCTACTTAATGCCATACCCTGCATTTTGTCTGTTTCTGACATCACCCTCGGTAATCCCCAGTTTGCTGTCAGTCTTTCTGGGCCAGTCTTGCAGAACTCCTAGGAAAAAATAGACATATTGCTTTATAAAATGAGTCATCTTCAGTCTCTTTTTCATACCAAACATTTTTAGAGTATTTTGCAATATGATTCAATTTTTCAAAAATTCCCAGCAACTTTCAGGAGCACACCTTAGTGTGAACATGCTTAGGACATTATAGCTGATGAAAACAGGATGTAATAACACAAGAGATTTCTTTGACACCAAGTCATTTAAACCCCAACGTAAGAGATGAAACAAAATAGCCTCACTTTTAAATGTATTAATATTGAGATACACTCCCCAAATATTTTACTAGGAAACAAAATGTTAGGGGAGACATATAATAAAAGCTAGGCAATGTTTTCAAATGAAAAATGTTCTCTCCTTTACTAAGTTGCTAAAATAATCTGCACTGATATAATCACTTGTGTCTCTACAGAGATAAAAGGATGTAGAGATAAAGTCACTGAACTTGCATTAAATATTGGTGTGTCACTCACTCTAGACAATTTATTTGAGTGTCTAATTTTCACAGGGTTGTTGGGTTGTTGGAAGGTTTTTTTTTCAGCTGGAAAAGGCTGTATTTATTTTTCATGTTTTGAAAATAATGGCTAAAGTCATTTACTTAGCAAGCTGGAAACTCGACTTGCTACTAGCTGTTTACTTTAAAAGTAACCATCTGGGGTCCCGGCAAGGTGGCTTGTGCCTGTAATCCCAGCACTTTTGGAGACTGAGGCTGGAGGATCACTTGAGCCCAGCAGTTTAAAACCATCCTGGGCAACATAGCAAGACCTCATCTTTACCAAAAAAAAAAAAAAAAAAAAAAAAAAAAAAAAAACTGGGAGTGGTGGCTCACATCTGTTGCCCCAGCGACTGACAGGCTGAGGTGGGAGAATGGCTTGAGTCTCTGTGGTCGAGGCTGCAGTGAACTGTGATTGTGCCACTGCACTACAGCCTGGGTGACAGAGGAAGACCCTGTCTCAAAAAATAAAAGTAACCGTTCGAATTGCTTTCCTACCATTTCAAATGGATTCAATAATTTTACTTGGCCCGAATGACTATCACAGAGATGGGCTGAAGGTGAAGAGTATTATGGCACTCCTTTCAATGGGTTTTATCATTTAGTTGGAATATTGCATGTATAGTTGTGTTCTTGACTATTTGGCATCCATTAAAATTGTTTAAAAATTAAAATTAATATTATTGTATGGCATCTAGATTAAGAAGACATCAAAAATACAGTTAAAGTATCAGTGAAATAATGCAACAGAACAAAGGATTGCATACACAGAATTTTTAAAAAATGTGCTATTTCTCATTCTTTATGAATTAGGTTTGTGACAGATGGGAGATAATATGGGTCATCTGGTAGTAGGAGGCTGCCATTATAACAAACACCTGTTCTGGGGTGTGATCTTCCCTCCCTTCCTCTTCATAGTAGTAGGGAAATCAGTTCAAAGGAAATATTTCAAAAGAAAAAATAACAACAGCTGCAAAAGAAATGCATGAAACCTGCTATTCATCACTGTATTTTTATGTGGTTCTTGTACTACCTAGATCACAGGTATGGGGCTGTAAGACTATGGGATCTCCTCAGAAGGAAGAATCCAAAGAATTGTAGTCAAGATCATTCAGTCATTTACTAGCAGAGTTCTTAGACAGTTACTTCACATTTCTTAATCTAGTGTTCTAAACTGTGATTTGAGAGTTCATTGAGAAAATGTACGTGTACTTTATAAAAGAGTACAAAAAAATCAACGATATATATCTTTTAAAATTGAAACAGGTTTCCCCAGAATGTGTTCCACGCTGGTAAAGTGTACTGTGAA
Source organism: Macaca fascicularis (assembly GCF_037993035.2). Lineage (NCBI taxonomy): Eukaryota > Metazoa > Chordata > Mammalia > Primates > Cercopithecidae > Macaca > Macaca fascicularis. The sequence goes on from NC_088385.1 coordinate 96,864,477, forward strand.
AATCAAAGAGAACATACAATTGAGCATTTCTCAAACTTATTCGCCTTGATAACATTTTCATCTATTAAAATTCAGTATAATTGTGTTTAACTGAAACTACGTATCAAAATCACATAAAAGAGCATGGCAGGACAGGGCTTGTCCGGACCCACACCACGTCTCTTAAGGCAGAATGGCTGGTGCAGAGGTTGTGGTGGGCAAGGATCATCTCTTCACAATTCTGATATGTACTCTAATTATTGAAGGAATTCAGGACATGCTACCCCAGAATATGCAGCTGTGGCATATTGCTTTTTTTCACCTCAAATAGTTATCATTTATTCCCCTAACTGAAACATTATATTCTTTGGCCAACATTTCCCTATTCTCTTCACTCTCTAGTCTCTGGTGACCACCATTTAGCTTTCTGCTTCTTCTATGTGTTCAATTTTTTTAGTTTCCACATACGAGTGAGAACATGCAGTATTTGTCTTCCTGTGTCTGGCTCATTTCACTGATTGTAATGTACTCCAGGTCTGTCCATGTTGTTGCAAATGACATAATTTTCCTCTTTTTGTGGCCAAATGGTATTCCATCATGTATATGTACCATATCTTCTTTGTCCACGTATCCACTGTTGGACACTTAGGTTGACTCCACATCTTGGCTATTGTGAATTGCGCTGCAGTGAACATGGTAGTGCAGCCATCTCTTCGACAAACTGATCTTAATTCCTTTGTATATATACCTAGTAGTAGGATTGCTGGCTTATATGATAACCCTATTTTTAGTTTTTTGAGGAATTTCCATACTGTTTTTCATAAAGGCTGCACTAATTTACATTCTCACCAACTGTATACCAGAGTTTTCTTTACTTCACATCCTTACCAACACTGTTATCTTTCCTCTTTTTGATAATAGCAATTCTAACAGATGCGAGGTGAAAATCTCATTGTGGTTTTAATTTTCATTTCCCTAGTGATTAATGTTGTCGAGCATTTTTCATGTATCTGTTGGCTGTGTGGATGGCATATTGATTATTTTCAAGCTGAAGTCACTTAAGAAACAGCAGGTGCAGGAAGGACTTTCTGATCTCCCTTTTTCTGCCGAAAAGCAGGCCATAACATTTCCTGTAAGAAAGATGCTTCCCTGTACCAGAAGAACATCCTTATCCCCAGAGATGGGGTGATAAGTAACCAAGTTATTGAAATAACCCTTATCTTCCACTAGATTTCCCCAATATGTCTCTTAGTCACTTCCCCACAATTCACTGCTGCTAATCCAAATGTATCATTTCTTTGTCTAAATGCGTCCGGAATTGGTAGGTTCTTGGTCTGACTTCAAGAATGAAGGCGCAGGCCCTTGCAGTAAGTGTTACAGTTCTTAAAGATGGTGTGTCTGGAGTTTGTTCCTTCTGATGTTCAGACGCCTTCACAGTTTATTCCTTCTGGTGGGTTCGTGGTCTCACCGGCTTCAGGAGTGAAGCTGCAAACCTTCGTGGTGAGTATTACAGCTCATAAAGGCAGCATGGACCCAAAGAGTGACCAATAATAAGAGCATTATTATTCCAAAGAGCAAAAGAACAAAGCTTCCACAGTGTGGAAGGGGACGCCAGCGGGTTGCTACCCCTGGGTCAGGCAGCCCACCCACATACTGCTGATTCGTCCATTTTACAGAGAGCTGATTGGTCTATTTTGACAGAATGCTGATTGGTGCCTTTACAATCCCTGAGCTAGACACAGAGTGCCGATTGGTTTGTTTACAATCCTTTAGCTAGACAAGAGTGCTGGACAGAAAAGTTCTCCAAGTTCCCACTAGGTTAGCTAGATACAGAGTACTGGTTGGTGTATTTACAAACCTTGAGCTAGACACAGGGTGCTGATTGCTGTATTTACAATCCCTTAGCTAGACAAAAAGGTTCTCTAAGTCCCTACTATACTCAGGAGCCCAGCTGGCTTCACCTAGTGGATCCTGCACTGGGGCTGCAGGCGGAGCTGCCCCTCAGTCCCGCACTGTGCGCCCGGCACTCCTCAGCCCTTGGGCGGTGGATGGGACCAGGTGCCTCGGGCAGGAGGCAGCAGTTGTCAGGTAGGCTAGGGGCAGACCTGAGCCCCCGACGTCGAGGGCGGAGTAGGGGAGGCTCCGGCATGGCGGGCTGCAGGTCCAGAGTCCTGCCCTGCAGGGAGGCACCTGAGGCCCAGCAAAAATTCCAGCACAGCACCGGCGGGCCGGCATTGCTGGGGTACCCGGCACACCCTCTGCAGCTGCTGGCCCGGGTGCTAAGCCCCTCACTGCCTGTGCCAGTGGCGCCTGGCCGGCAACTCTGAGCGCGGCCTGGGGAGGCCACGCCCACCCGGAACTCGAGCTGGCCCGCGAGCGCCAGAGCGCCATGCGCAGCCCTGGTTCCCGCCCACGCCTCTTCGTCCACACCTCCCCATAAGCAGAGGGAGCCGGCTCCAGCCTCTGCCAGCCCAGAGAGGGGCTCCCACAGTGCCGTGGTGGGCTGAAGGGCTCCTCAAGCACCACCAGAGTGGACCCCACGGCCGAGGAGGCATGGAGAGTGAGGGCTGCTAGCATGTTGTCACCTCTCATAAAGGTATACACACCTTCTGTTCTGCTCATTTCTTCAGGTCTTTATTTTCTTGTAAGGCCCTCAAGTGCATGTAAAATGTTAGTAAAATCTGTATGCTTTTCTCTCATTCATGTCTCATGGCAGTTTAATTTCTATGCCCCGGTGGAATCCTAGGAGGGTGGAGGAGAAATTTTCCTCCCCTACACATGAACATCTGCTCTAAGGAGAGAATTTTCAGACTTTGTGTAAATAAGAATTACCTGGAGCACTTGGTAAATACTCAGATGCCCAGGTTCCAAAGATTCTGATCAAGTAAGTCTGGGATGGAGGTCCAGGAATCTGCATTGTTCCAGAACACTCCAGGTGATTCTGATGCAGAGTTTTTGTGGACCAAATGTTGAGAAACATGGGTTTGCTGTTCACATCTCTGATTGCACATTAGATTCACCCAGGGAACTTTTATAATCCACTGATACTCAGGCATCACCCACAGAGACTCGGACGTGATTGTTCCAGGGAATGCCTGAGTACCACCAGGTGAATGTATTATTTAGCCAGGGCTGAGAATCACTGATCCAGCAGTCCCACGCCTGTCAGATAATAGGGTTCACATGGGCATGCTTGACTGAAGCACAGATTGCCAAGCCTAGCTCTTACAGATTTTGATTTAGAAGGTGTGGGTTGAAGTCTAGGAACTGATGTTTTTAATTAGCCAATGATCTGATTTTTGTTATTAGGCAAGTTTGGGATAAAAGGTATTAGATATCATGAATACGCTTATCAGATGATTCAGTACCATTGTATAAAGTGGAACAGAGGTCCCTGGGATGATGAGACCTAGGTTAGGAAAGATTTGATAAGAAAGAAAAAGCAGAGCATGGTCAGGAACGGCAAACTTATGTGTCTTGAGAAAAGTAGGCAATGTGTTTCAGTGGTTGAAGGGCATTAAGAGCCGTAAAAAAGATAAAACAAGAATTAAGAAAAAAATCTTACATAGATTTTTCTATTTTTACACTTTTACACAGCTCTGTAGCCTCAATAATTCCAATAAGAAAGAGTTCTGAATTCTGCTAGAGTAATGTCTAATTTATGATACATTTTTGCAAACTATATCATTTTTAAATTTAGAAAAAATTTGTAAATTAAATGTTTTAAATATTAAAATGTTGTGTTTTGTGCCTGTTTCCTGAGGATCCATAGTTATTTTACATTTTAAATTGTTAACATTTATGGACATGTTGAATGTAGAACTCTCTTTACTACTTTTCAAGGTATTGAAAATTAAAATGTATTTGTGTGTGTGTGCACATCACATGGATTTTTAAATTCACTGTTGAACTTTACTATGGCTTTAGAATTTTCAATTTTAAAAAGCATGTTATCTTAAATTACATCCAATAATCAGAGAGCAATGTGGCCTCTTTGTGTGTATAATTCCAGGAAGCTAGTGTGTAATTCCAAAACCATATGGAAATGCCCACAGACACTTCCCATCTTGGTATAGTTACAGTCCATTGAAATATCTAATTTTCAGAAACATTTAACAAGGCTGATTCTAAATGCTTTCGTTTAAGGGTACTTTGAGTAGTGAGCATTCTTAGAGGAATTTTAAAATTTACATTTATCTGATGGGATTGTTTCATGATAAATTCCCAGAGTTTGAAAAGTAGCAAAATGGATGGAAAATTACGAAATGGTTAAATGAATGATTCAGTTGTTAAAGATGTTTCAAATGGTTTCTTTTAGCTTTGAATGACTCCATTGATTTCGCCATTTAAATCCACTCTAAGAGAGCAACTCCAATTTCAGCTACCTTTTCCAGGCTTCTCCTCCCGGTAATCTTCACTGCCCTACAAGGCTACCCCTTCCTCATTTCCCCATCCACCCTTAGGCTCCAGGTTTATTCTCGCATCAGTCAGCTAGTGGGTAGACATAATAAACAGGGGTGGGAAGCAAAATGCTGAGCAAATTCCATCAGGAATGTGCCTAATAAACAGAACTGATGGTTAAGTAAATACAGGATATTTTAATAAATGCTATGAGTTTAATGTGGAGTATTTACAGAGAATTTGGGGAGAAAGGAGCACTGAATTGAATGTTTTCAGCAGTAGAGGGATTCAGCCGCAAAAACTATCCCTATTCCTTACCATGCTTTAGTTTTTGGAATTTAGACATATGCATCATCTTTGTCATTCTCCATTCATCAACCTGCCCTCTCCCCACTGAGCTACACACACTTTTAATTATGTCGCCACCCCCCACCCCCAAGAAAAGAAAGTGTCATCCAATCTCTCCAAAAGGGTTTGGATTGAAATGGGTGAATCTGTGACTCCCTGAAGTCACAGGCTCATTAGGAAGGGATCATCTCCCAGATGGCCTCCACAGGGGCCCTGAGTGCTATTTTCATTAGTTATTTAGACCTAGTTCTATTTATATCAGTTATGTGGTCTGTGTAGTGTTTGGAAAACATTTGTGGAACCTGCCAGGCCCACCATTATTAGAAATGTGAAGGACTGGAAAAATTAGGCATTTTGAAAAAACTGTTTTTTTTTTGTTTTTTTTTTTTTTTGGTTTCTAAGGATTCCCCATGTGAATATTTTCCAATTTGGGAGCAGAGGAAAAGGAAAAATGTAGAAGATATTTTCCTGCTGTTTTTTTTTTAAAATCCAGTCTTTAGGTCACACCCTAAAAATTTCCAGGGTAAAACGTCCCTCAGTACGTGTGCATTTTATGTTTAAGGACAGCAGTGTTAGCTTAGGCCTGTGGTTTCAGGGCAAAAAGCTGTTTTTGGAAAATACCAGATTCAGGGTTTATATTGGTTGATAGAAAATAGGCTCAGAGATTGTGTTACTTCCAACAAAACAGTTGGCTACAGTTGTAGACAAATCTATATTTGGTAATCCCCTTTTATGTGTAGGAGGATACATTCCAAGACCCCCAGTGGATACCTGAAACAGAAGATAGCGCTGAGCCCTATATATACTATATTTTTTTCTATACATACGTATCATAAAATTAAATTTATAAATTAGGCTCAGTAAGAGATTAATGACAATAACTAGTAATAAAATAGAATGACTATAACAATATGTGGGGGGACTACTGCAGATATTGATAATCTCATCTTGAATTGTAATCCCCATAGTCCCCACATGTCAAGGGAGAGACAAGGTGGAGGCAACTGAATTATGGTGGTGGTTTCCCCATGCTATTCTTGTGATAGTAAGTGAATTCTCATGAGAGCTGATGGTTTTATAAGGGGCTCTCCCTGCTTCACTTGGCACTTCTCCTTCCTGCCACCTTGTGAAGAAGGTGCCTTGTTTCCCCTTCGCGTTCTGCCATGATTGTAAGTTTCCTGAGGCCTCTCCAGCCATGCTCAACTGTGAGTTAATTAAACCTTCTTTAAAAATTACTCAGTCTTGGGCAGTTCTTTATAGCAGTATGAAAATGGAATAATACAGATATGAAACTTCCGGTTGAGAAATTGCCCCTGTGTAATAGGTTGAGTCTTACTAAAAAATATAGCTAAGAGATGCTGTAGGAAAAATTCTGTTCTTTTATTCACTGGGTGACATTATTGAAGTCGCTTTTTGGAGGGCACGCTGGATTTCTCTCCTTACTGATCTTCCATTGCTATCAATAAATATTAAATATGGCCCACAAATTCCTTCTTGGCCTAGTTCTCTACTTTCTAATTTCTCTGTCTTCACTTATTCTTGTGCTACATAAATTATTTAAAGTCCTAATAAGACTGAGAAGAGTCTTAGAGGTTTTTCTACTTCAATACCTTCACTTTACAGAAATCAGGCCCAAGGACATTTAGTGGCTTGCCCAATGTCACCTAGTTAGTTCATGATAGGATCAGGACTTGACCTCCTTAAGTGGACTTCTGTCTCACATATAGAATGCCCTTTTCACACTGAGGCATCACCACAGTCCGACGCTGTATCCTCTAGCACTCTGTTCCCTCCCCCTTCCCTCCCAGGGAGGCGGGCACCAAAAAGAGCAATTAGAGTGAATAGGAGAGGAGGGAGGATGACGAAGAACAAGGCGATTGCTGTTTACCCAAAGGTAACGAGGGCTCCCTTTTCTTATCAGCCCCAAGAAAAGGACAGAGTGTTCCTTTCAGTAGGAGTTATTTATAAAACTCTGAAGGCTTTGCCAGTTGGGAAGGGGGTTCCAGAATTAAATCTCCCATCATCCCCAGTTCCCTGTGAATTCTAAAAATGGATTCTATGTGTATGTCATGTTAATTCATATGGCCCCAGTGTTGGTGTGGAGCTGATGGAAGGTGAAAAATGCAGGCCACTGGAGCAGGCTATTAAGAGAAATTTAAATTATAGGCATAGGTAAATGGCTTTCTCCATGGAATTTCGACTAGAATGTAAAGTCCTTGGGGTTGGGGACTTTGTTCAGTACCGTGTCTCCTAGGCTTACTACACTGCCCTGGTACATAGAGGATGTCAGTAAATATTTATTAAGTGAACCAATGAATGAAATGGCCCAGTTTTAAGAACTCACATACACACACCAAAACAAACCCAAAACACCCAGAACACATACTCATCTCCTGCCACACTTAATCTCCTCTCCCCTCAGTGGCTCAGGTAATAATGTCATAACAGAGATGACTAAAAGCCTGCATTGTTTTTTTTTTTTTTTTTTTTTTTTTGGCCATTGAGATGCCATCAGCTCCTCTGTAGTCATGCTTCTCTGCTTACATTTTAATTAAAAGATTATAATTCCTTTAACGTAGAATTGCAGTGACAGCTGATGAGGCCCTACCTTTCATCAGAATGGCCCCACATTTTACCCTTTACTGCTCAAACCACAGAGTAACTGATTTTCTCTCTTTTGCACCATCATCCCATTGCTTTTATAGGAAGGTTATTTTCACTTCTGTGTCCAACAGAGAAATGGAGAAGTGACTAGATTTCCATTTCATTTATGGTTAAGAAACAAGTTAATGCTCCTAGAAGAGATTGTATGAGTATGAAAGGCAGGTAGCTCATGGAGAAATTCCCAAAGTAGCCACCAGAAAACAAATCTGTTTCAGCTGACATTTTAAGTAGTTCTGGTAGAATAAGAAATAAACTTTACTTTTGCTACTCATACCAACATTTGTAATATTAATTGTGCATATTTAGAACAAGACCTAGATAATTCTCTACTCTGAATTAGAAATAATTTTATAGCGTCAAGGACATAGACGTGATAGAAATACTATAGAAACCAAGGAAGGAAGTAAAAACATTAGTAAGTAAATGAGGTCAACTCCGGGTTGACTTTCATGGTACCACCATTGTTTGATTGGCTTTTTAAAAAATGTAATATTGGTCCCTACAAGTATGAAAAATCACAAATATTTCAACCCCTTTGGTCAAAGAGTTGGAAAAGTCATCTGAAATGCCTTTTTGCAAGGCATACTTGACACCAAGGTCCATGACAATATGTTTGTAAATGCATAAGAAGTTGAGAGTTCTTGTCTAGAGAAGTAGAAATAGAAATATAAGGTATGCCAAATACGTAATTAAAAATTTCTAACAGCCAGATTAAAGGAGATTAAATTGATTTTAATAATATATTTAATCTCATATCCAAAATATTCAACATATTCTCAATGTAAAAATTATTATTATTATTATTATTATTGATACAGAGTCTCACTCTGTCTCCCAGTCTGGAGTGCAGTGGCATGTTCTCAGCTCTGCAACCTCTGCTTCCCGGGTTCAAGCAATTCTCCCACCTCAGCCTCCCGAGTAGCTGGGACTACAGTTGCCCGCCACCATGCCCACCTAATTTTTGTACTTTTAGTAGTGACAGGTTTCACCATGTTGGCCAGGCTGTTCTCTAACTCCTGACCTCAGGTGATCTGCCCACTTCAGCCTCCCAAAGTGCTGGGATTACAGGCGTGAGCCACTGCACCCAGCCTTAAAAATTATTAATGAAATATTTTGCACTTGTTTTTTCATACTAAGTCTTTGAGACCGGTAATGAATTTTACACATACAGCACATCTTATTTTGGACCAGCCACATTGCAAGTGCTCAGTAGCACATGTGGTGAGTGTCCACCATATTGGACAGTATAGCACTAGACTGTCAAGTTTCAGAATGGCTGATATAGGTTTTATAGTTCTTTGGTGTTTATAAATAGTTCTTGTTTCTGTTATTCCACTTGAATTGCATAGCAACTCTGAGAGTGGTTTTAAAGGCGAAGAAACTGATTAGTGATATTAAGTGCATTACCAAAATCCTGGCAGAGACACATTCCTTCAGGTATACCACCTTCCAGTTACTCATAGCCAGGAGCTCCATATCCCTTTGGGGTCTCTTCAGCACAATAGGTGCTCTAGAAAACAAATATTACTATTACTGACAGGTAAGCAGATTATCTTTACATCTGGTCAGTTGTTGGAAACCATAACAGCAAGTAAAATGATCACCAATTCATTACAATAAATAGGAATGTGGGCTTTGTAAGAGGACAAGATAATTTGCTAATATTTGGGATCTAGAAGCTGTGGGCAAAGAGACAGTAGTGAACATAATTCCACTTATTCATAGAACATGTTAGTCACATAATGATAGACATTGTGTTGGGTACACAAAGTTCTCCAGAGCTTCCTGATGCTGACCAGTAAATAGAAAATTGCACCTCCATTCAGGAAGTTACATTACAGAGCTACAAACTAGGGTCTGTGGGAGTGCAGAGGAGAACTTCCTTAGCTTTGCTAAGGAAAGGGGAGGAGATTGAATTGAGCCTTGAAATGGATGTACGCTATTAAGCAGACAAGGTGGGAGAAGGTTATTTCAGGCAGAGCAAACAGCAGGTAATAATGAGGCTAACACTTTTTTAGGCATGATGGGCATTATTCTAAGCTCTCTTATTTATTTATTATTATTTTTTTGGAGACAGAGTATCTCTGTTTCCCAGACTGTGGAGTGCAGTGGTGTGGTCAGAGCTCACTGCAGCCTTGAACTCCTGGGTTCAAGTGATCCTCCCACCCCAGGATCTCAAAGTGCTGGGACTGCAGGCATAGCCACAACTCCTGGCTCTTTACAAGTATAACCTAATTTGATTCTCAAAAAATCCTATTAAATATTTAATTCCAAGTTCAGGGGAAAGTAGCTGGGCAATTCTGAATATGACCTCTTTCCAGTTTAAAGAGTGATCACTCTATTGTGCAGAGAGCAACTGAAAGTGGGCAAGAATGAAAATAAAGAAGCATATTGGTGTGCGTGCTGTTTCATTGGTCCAGGGGAGAGCTGAGGTTTGGATAGGGAACTTCCACTAGAATGTCTACCTGTGCTTTTTTGAGTTGGAAAATCTAGAGTCAACAGGGCTACACTGTATAACATTACATAAGGAGAAAGGAAAAGTGGTGGATAAAAAGTTAAATGCTGGCTGACCAACGTATGTTAACAAACTGGGGGAAGCCCCACTTAAGCTGTTCTTCTATCACCTATGTCCTAGAAAAGGATTAAAAAAAGAATACACTGTTCTTTGATGTTCCCAAAAGCCCATATGAGGAAAGAAATTTAAAACAAAGACACTAATATTATGTTTTAAATGACCACAATAAATCTGCCGCAAGAATAATACATGTATTTTGGGCGACTGAAGCATTATATCTCCCAAGCATTCTTTAGCTGACAACTTTCTTTTTTCTGTCACCATCATTTTACTGAGACAGTTCTTGCAAAGAGATGTTATCAGCTAGGATGCTTTCTGCTAAAACTATCAGCAGATCTTATTTAAATGAGCTCATGAAATTGAAAAGTCCAGAGGTAGATCTAGCTTTAGAAAAGGCTTGACTTGGTAATGTATCAGGGTGACTGATGACTTGGTTTCTTGCTGACTTTCTGTCTTGAGAAGGCTGCCATCAACTCCCATGGCCATTTGCTTCCTTGTTCACAATCTGGAACATCTATGTCCCAGGATTTCCAATAAAATCCTGAGGTTCACCTAAACCATCTTACGTTTACATGCCCATCTATGAACCCGTTACTCATGGCAGGGAGACACAGCCCTATGGAACTAGTGCTGTGGTTAGTTCCTACACAATTCATATGGCTGAGAATGAGTAAAGCAGAAAATCTTCCTGGGAACAGAGAAAATCTGGAATTCTCTTACCAGAAGGCAGAAGAATAAAAACTGGGCAACAAAGAGCAAGCCTTCACAAGTGCCCAAATCCAAGTGCTACCTACTAATAATCCGCTTAGTCTCTCTGCATTATGTGACCCCATTTCCTCTTTGAAGAAATCTCATTTCTTCATTTAATTAAACCACTTACATCCGTTTCTTGGTACCTCTATGATTGTTGTGCCCATCTTTGGGAGATCATCCCCCTCTGTCTGTGTCTTAAGCATTGGTTCCCCCAGGGCTCTGTTCTTACCTTTCTTCTCTTCCTGTTCACTCCTGGACTTTGCTGACCTAAGCCAGGATTCAACTATCACTGGTACAGAGATTCTTATCTAGGCTCTACAATCCCTTAAAGTATCCAAGGAGACTTCAGAGTGTTGATGAATCTCCCAGAGATTGTATGCACTATTGTGCACATATGTATATATAGAAAAACTGATAACTGTCATTAGTTTTTCCAAATGAATCGGGAGTAAAAGTTTAAAGCCATCATTACTTATGCCATTATCATCCCCAAAGTAACGTGTCCCTTCAGACCTGTCTCCTTAGCTCTAATCCTGCCTTTCCCAGTCTCTGCATCTGCTTCCAGAGGTCTCGCAGGCACCCTAGTTCAGATTAATGCACTTTTGTGAAGTTACAGGCCACTTACCTACTGTTCTAGGTAACTCAGGGCTAAGAAATGATCTCTTATCTCCAGTGCTTTATAGTTTAGTCCGTTGTATTGATTCACTTTAAACTCAGTATTCGTTTTGCTAAACCTCTTCTCTTGTTTTCACCATTTTATTTAAGGACCACAATTGAGCTTTCTGCCCAAACCAGAAACCTAGGAGCTACTCCAGGACATGACTCTAGTAGGTTGAGAAATAAGTTAATGCTTGTTAACCTACTAGAGTCACTGTGCTGGGATAGCTCCTGGGGAAGTAGATTAGTCTGTCTTGATTACTCTGTAGAGTGAATATTTATATTTTACATTAAATGTAATTTTATATTTGGAAACAATTTTTGTTTTTAATACACATTACAGAAATAAAGTTTGACAAATTATCTCCTGACTAATAGGGATAAACTAAAGAGAAGTGTTTTTTAAGTGTGGTGGGATAGGGCATGTTCTGCTAGAGGCACACATAAGAATGTTTCCAAGGGGAAGTGTGATGGTTTTATTAAGAAGGGATCATGGGTTTAAAAATAAAGAAACATTCTCCTAGAATACCCACAACTTCTCAAAAAGCATATGTAACCTTCTACTAGTACTCGTCCTTTCTGCCTTCCAGATCTTTCTCAAGTTTATCTCCCATCCTTCCATTTCCGTTGCTGCTGCTGGAGTGCCAGGCCCCTCGGCAGTATCCTTTCCCTGGCTTATTACCCTATTTGCAGACAGTCTCCACACTCTTTTGGCATCTAATCTCATTCTGTCCTTGCCCCTCCCTCCATCCTACCTAGGAAACCAGAAATATATTTCTTAACCAGAAATCCATTAAAAAACAAAAATGCTGGTCACTCCAGTGTCAAATCATTTAGTGGTGTCCTATTGTCTACAGAAAAAGCTAGTCACATTCTTTAGCACATTGGATTGCTTTAAAGACCTTTTATCATATGACCTTTCCTTACCTCTTCATCTTCTCTCTTCTCTCCTTCCCCACTTCCAGTATATTCTTGAACTTCTGAGATGCTGTCTTCAAAGGCAGAATGCCCCCCAAATTTATCTCGATCATCTGTCCTCTCCACGTGATAGCATTTTCTGCTTTTTTCACATTATCAGTATGAGAAACTGAACACCGTCACAGCATAGCCCTTACCAATGGTGATTTGGTAACAATATGTTTAGATATAAAGAATATTACTATAAATTTTATTTTTATCCTAAGAGGTCCTGCCTGGGCACTCATACAGCTGTTTCCTTACTGTTTCTGATCTGCATAATGAGCACAAGACAAAGTGTTTTTTCTTTTTTCCCTTTTATTTAGAAGCAAATTTCTGCATCCTAAAGTTTAAAACAGAACTATGGAACATTATCATCTAACTGACACCAGACATGTTTTTTTTTTCTCATTAATCTTAAACTCTGAAGGAATTACTGAAGTCTCATATCCCTTGATCTGACACTTTAAGAATCAGGAACAGCCACAAAGACAACAGCTGAGAGATAAGATGTAGATTAAAAGAACCATTAACTCACAATGGCATTAGAAGAAAGATCATAAGTGCTGAATTCAATTTGGACGTTGTTCAAAGCACTAAGTAAAGTGGGAGGTGGAAGGCTGTAAATAGTTTTTAGTGTCCTGGAACTCGACTAAATTTTCCCTTGGAGCAGCAACAGAGCAATCTAATTGTTAAAAAATTAGGTAATTTGTTAGCCACTTTCCTCTCCATGAGCCACTAAATTTCTGCTGCTTTGTTCAGAGAGGCTGTATGGCTAGTGGTTAGGAGTATATCCTTGGAATCATATTCCTAGGTTTGAGTTCCAGTATCTTGATCCTATTGTGAGATATCAGGTAGGTGATTAACACTCTGTGCCTCAGTTTGCTCATCTTTAAAATGGGAGTCATAGCATCTGCACCAGGTGGTATTGAGACATTTAAATAGACGACATGCGTAAAGTCCTTAGAATGACATCTCTCATATGTGCTCTACGTATCTAGTTATTATTTTCTGTTGAGCGTTATGTCTTTCTAGGAGACCTTGCTAATTACATTAATTTCCCCAGAGTTGTGAGGAAAATAATCATAGTAAACCTTTATGAAGGCTTCCTTTGTGCCACACTCCAAGCACTTACATATTTATATGTATTTACCCCCAATTAGGAGATGAGAAAACTGAGGTACACAGAGGCTAAGCAAAATTCTCCAGGGGACACATCTTCAAATCTGACTGTGGAGTTCATGCTCTGAACCACTGTGGTGAGAGAAATGTAGGAAAGGCAGTTTTAAATAAGTGGTCCTAACAGTTTGAACTAGCCTCACTGTTTTCGTTATGTCTGATTTCTCCTCTTAAACATACTGCATTCCAGGTAGCTGAACCTGCACGCGGTAGGATGTCTTAGGCCTAGGTGCAGGTTAGGATTCCTGGCTGGCTAGAGTCAAGGCAATCTGTAGACCAGTGTGTTGCCCACACACCCCCACCTCCAAACACTAGAACCAAACCAAGTGGATAGTTAGCTTTGTCATCGATTTGAAGGGCTGAGGGATGGGAAGATGTGTGTCTACAGCAGGACATGGTGGCAGAGGTGGGTGAAAGAGCCTGGAGTAAGGCCCGGGGTCAGTGGAACGCAGTGCCATCATTTATTATGTGGTGGCATTGGCAGTGAGCACAAAGGAACCCAGAAGGGACATCGATTTGACATGAAAAAAGGTTCCAGAGACTGTGCAAACCAAAGGCATCCATAAAATTCTCTTACATTTTTGAGTTATTGCACTAGACTGGCACTAAAGAAAAATCACTTTCCTAATATCCACAAAGACAAAATGCAAAGATATGTGCACGAGGATTCTCATTACAACATTATCCAATGAAATAGTCAAAGAATTTGAACTGCCTAATGTTTGACAATAGTGGAGATGATAAGTAAAATAAAAATGTACCACCTGATTTAATATTATGCAGCTACTAAAGCAGTAATTATAAGGACTATGGAATAACAGGGAAGCATACTTAAAAATATTTTAAGTGAAAAGAGCTGAGTATAAAATTGCATCACTAAGTAAAATTACATAGGTAGAGAGAGATTGGAAGGGAACACAAAAATGCAGTAAAAGGTGAATTTGGTTGTAGTTGTAAATTATTTATTCTTACTTTCATCCATGCTTTTATTAATATGATCCAGGGAGGGGTTAGGTAGAGTTCCAAGCAGAGTATAGAACCAGTACAGATGCTCAGGTTGAAAGAAAGTTGCATGTAGGGTCATGACAACTCAACATCTTCCAAACAGATACCTTCTTTTCCCTGGACCCTTCCCTTTTGCTAGGGAAAGACATTATCATTCTTCCGGTTCCCTGTGGTGCACACTTGGGAGTCATCCTGGATACTTTCACTGAACATCCACATCTACTCAGACATGTAATGGTGATTCTAACTCTGAAACTGCCTGGAAATCAGTCCTTATATCTCCTTCCCCTTTGCTATTGCCTTAGATCAGGCCCACATCAATTCTTGTCTAAATATACTTTTCCCCTACCCCTTCTCATGATGGAAGATGGAAGCAAGCATGAGACAGAGCAGGAGGGGCCAGGCTAGCTTTTATAAATCACCTGCTGTTGTGGTAACTAACTAGCTCTTGAGATAACTGTATTCATCCGTTCATGAGGGCAGAGACCTCATGACCCAGTTGTCTCTTATTAGGCCTTACCACCCACCACTGTTGCATTAGGGATCAGGTTTCCAACACATGAATTTTGAAGGACACATTCAAACCATAACATATACTCTTTCCCTTTTCCAAAATTTTGCTGATAAGCCTTATATATTGTTGTCTCCATTTTCTCTCTTTGTCCTTGTGTGTGTTTTTTGTTTTTGTTTTTATATTTTACTTAAAATTTTTTCTTTACTGTTATTCTGGCCAAGTTTGAGTGGTGATGGTGATAAGTAAGTGCGTGTGTGTGTGTGTGTGTGTATGTGTGTGTGTGTGTTCAATTTACCATGTTCTATGAACCCTTGGTAGGCCAGGGGCAAGTCTGCTATAGGCCTGATGCTGCAGTTAGCAGGTATATAGTTGTGGTACAGCAAGAATTTCTTGTCTGCTAAATAGGCAGACTTGTGGGTGACAACATAGTCCCTTCCACAGCCTAAAAGTTTGAATATCTGAGAACCTGGGGTTCTGAATCCTCTGACCTCGGTTTCTTCCCACCAAGCACAGTGAGCTTTAGGGACACTTCTTGAGGAACTAGCAATGCATCAGGAGCAGCTTGTGCTCACTTGTACCTTCGATTTTGTGCGATCATTGTCCTGCTAGTTTGAAGTTTTGGTAGTCAACCAAAGGGAATGAAATAAACAGTCGCTGTTATCTTTCAGCTTTAAAAAAATAATTTTGATAGTTTTTGAGGAACAGTTGTTTTTTGGTTACATGGATAAATTCTTTAGGGGCGATTTCTGAGGTTTTGGTACACTCCACTCATCCGAACAGTGTACACCATATCCAATATGTAGTCTTTTATTTCTCACCCACTCCCCTCTTCCTCCTAAGTCCCCAAAGTTTATTATATCATTCTTATGCTTTTGTGTCCTCATAGCTTAGCTCTTACTTATAAGTGACAACATACAATACTTGGTTTTCCATTCCTGATCTGCTTCACTTAGAGTAATGGCCTCCACCTCCATCTAAGTTGCTATAAAAGCCATTATTTTGTTCCATTTTATGGCTGAGTAGTATTCCATGGTATATATTTACTGCATTTTCTTTATCCACTCGTTGGTTGATGGGCATTTAGGTTGGTTCCTTATTTTTGCAATTGTGAATTGTGCTGCTATAAACATGCATGTGCATGTGTCTTTTTCATATGACTTCTTTTCCTTTGAGCAGAAACCCAGTAGTGGGATTGCTTGACTGAATGGTAGTTCTACTTTTAGTTCTTTAAGGAATCTCCATACTGTTTTCTGTAGTGGTTGTACCAGTTTACATTCCTACTAGTAGTGTAAGATAAAGTGTTCTCTTTTCACCACATCCATGCCAGCATTTATTTTTTGATTTTTTAATTGTGGCCATTCTTGCAGGAGTAAGTTGGTATTTCTTTTGCTTTTTCTTTTCTTTCCTTTTCTTTTTTTTTTTTTGAGATGGAGTTTCACTCCTGTTGCCCAGGCTGGAGTGCAATGGCACAATCTTGGCTCACCGCAACCTCCACCTTCTGGGTTCAAATGATTCTCCTGCCTCAGCCTCCCAAGTAGCTGGGATTACAGGCATGAGCCACCATGCGTGGCTAATTTTGTATTTTTAGTAGAAAGGGGGTTTCTCCATGTTGGCCAGGCTGGTCTCAAACTCCCAACCTCAGGTGATCTGCCCGCCTCAGCCTCCCAAAGTGCTGGGATTACAGGCAGGAGCCATTGCACCCAGCTGTAAGGTGGTATTTCATTGTGGTTTTTAATTTGCATTTTCCTGATAATTAGTGATGTTTGACTTCACACTTTTAGGAAAAAGAATTGACTGCTATATATGTTTTTATTCCCTTTATGTCTTGGTTATGTTCTACTCCAAAACTTCTAAGATTTACAAGATTTATTAGTTTTCATGTCTTTTCTCTATCCATTAGAATGTAGTCTCCTTGAGGGCCAGACTGAGGCTGGGCACAGTGGCTCATGCCTGTAATCCCAGAAATTTGGGAAGCCAAGGTGGGCAGATCACCTGAGGACAAGAGTTCAAGGCTAGCCTGGCCAACATGGTGAAACCCCATCTCTACTAAAAATTACAAAGATTAGCTAGGTGTGGTGGTGGGCTTCTGCAATCTCAGCTACTTAGGAGGCTGAGGCAGGGAGCATTGCTTGAACTCGGGAGACAGAGGTTGCAGTGAGCCGAGATTGCCCCCACTGCACTCCAGCCTGGGTGAGAGAGTGAGACTCCATCTCAAAACAAAGAAACAAAGAAACGAACAAAAAAACCCCGAATCATCTCCATCGTTGCATTCCTGGTAACATACCTGTCACATAATAGACGCTTAATATATATTTGTTGAATTAATGAATTCAGGGATCAGTGGCATATTGAGTGAAATATATAAAATCAGTTATGTTGTTTTGGTCATTTGCAATGACTTACAGAAAAATCAATATTGAAGGTTCCTATTAGAAAAGCAAGTACTCTTCAATGATTAGACAGCCTACAGTGATTCCTTTTCCTCAACAAGAATTAATCTCCGTTTCTGTTTTTTATTTTGTTTCTACATCTGTGTAAAGATTTATTTTATTCTGCTTGGTATTATATATAGTTAGCTATCCATCTGCCTTTATAAGATTATAAGCTGTTTGAGGGTAGAGGCTGTACCAATTATCTCTGCCTTCTCGTAGTGCAAAGAACAATGCACATATACAATGAATTCAATCCATGTTTGCAGAATTATATTAAACTGTCCTGAATTTGTCACATATGCAAAGGTGGAATATATGCTGGTGAGTATGTGAGATTGTTAGTGGGCAAGGGAAGAAAATAAGCAGAGATTTGCTGTTTGATCTGAATCACTTTACTTCTATAAATAGATCAACTGAAGTTTTAGCATATTGAGCAGGCTCTGATTTCATACTCCTCCTTATTCCTTATCTTACACAAAGAACTTTTCTATGGTGCCAAGTAACAGGGGATTGGCATATAAATCAGTAACATGTCAATATGTTTTATGAAAAATTGATACATAGTCCTTACCAAAACAGTCAATAATTTAGATACTTTAAGAATTATTATCCTGACACGTATTATCAGATTTACATAGAATTAATTTTCTATTTAGGATGGCAACACCTACATGTCCAATTTTTTCTTTTACTTCTCAAAAAGAGAGAGCAAATTATACAAAGCTATTGCTGATGAATCCTTGAAAATGTTGAATGACAAGGAGAATAAAATTACTTCTCAGTCCATGTACAAAAACTATACCAAATCAATGGCGCGATTCAACTCTCAAGTATACTATAGCGTGCTTTGGGTGGTGCAAACATAGAATCTAGTGGCATTGAACAGATGTTTCTGGAAAAATGTTATAAAGTTCCTTCAAACATTCAGTAAGTATATTTATTTGAATCACTTTAATAACAGGGATGTATATAGGTGCTTAAAATAATACAAGTGGCACCTATATGATACAAGCCATTGAGCAGTGAAAATGATTTCCCAAACTGCAAATAGGCAGGATAACAAATATATTTCATGTTGAAAATTTGGGTCACTTTCATACCACAGAATAATTCAGTGGTGATGATAAAAATATTAAAGTTTAAATATAGGGTCTAAGGTTTAATCGGATTTCTGAAAATAGCTAATAGCACAATCTGTAAAGTGCCAAAAAGAAAAAAATATGTATAATATGAATTTTGGATCAGGGTATGAGCTGCTAGGAAAAAACATGAGACAGGAACAAATATTAGTAATCTGAAGATGAGTAATAAATTGAATACTTAAATTTAAAGGTTTCTGGAAGTTTTAGCATCTAAAGATGCTAAAAGATGTAGGACAATTCAGGTCAAGGCTCTGTAGTAAGCCCTTGAGTGAGGAATAGATCAGGCGAGAGCAACAGGATACCATGATCCCAAGGCTGTGAATATCATTCATGTGCTAGACTCTGCTTGTATGCTCTAACCTGTGAAATTTTCCCTTCTTTCTCAAGTCTGTATCCTTCCTGTACCTAAACATGGCTTGTCAACTGGTGCACACCTCTGGATCCTCATATAATTTCTTATATTTGCTTACCCCAGTTTGTGTTTTCCAGCTTGGTTACTTGACTCAAATTATTTGACTCACAATTGCATGCTATATTTGGTGTGTTTATGTTAGCTTATACTTTAAGCCCATGAAATCTTTAGTAACTCAAAAGAAAAGGTTTAATTCCTTCCTGGGTAGACCAAAGGTTGCAGAATTCGAAATTTTGTCATTGATGACAAAGGGGTAATTTGAATACATTTTGAACAAGAGTTGTATTCTCTGGGGGGAATTTAGCCAGATAAAATGCAATATATTTCTTTGAGTAATTTTAATTCTCAATAATGTAGAATGAAAAATATATATTTTTTTTGAGATGGAGTCTCGTTGTCCCCCAGGCTGGAGTACAGTGGTGCAATCTTGGCTCACTGCAACCCCCGCCTCCCAGGTTTACACTATTCTCCTGCCTCAGCCTCCTGAGTAGCTGGGACTACAGACGCCCACCACCACGCCTGGCTAATTTGGTTTTTGTATTTTTAGTAGAGATGAGGTTTCACCATGTTAGCCAGGATGGTCTCGATCTCCTGACTTTGTGTTCCACCCGCCTCGGCCTCCCAAGTGCCAGGATTACAAGAATGAGCCGCTGTGTCCGGTAGAAAAATAATTTTTATCTTTTCTGGGACTGATTCTCGAGCTGTGAAAATTGATGGAAAATAGAGTTGTTTTATAAGTCAACTTTTTACAGTGAAAAATCAACAAAATAGTCTGCATTTACAAAATATTCTTCCCTTACATTTTCGAAGATCAGCTTCATTTCTTGGTTTCAGGGATGCTTTACTTTTTTAAATCCTCCCCACCCCTAAGTAACCTCTCCCAATTGTCTTCCAAGTACTATCCATGATTGCATTCCCTGTTCTTTCTCTCCAGTTTTGTTTGTCCTTTGCTTATCTTATGTACTCTTGTAGCTTCTATCACCCTTTTAGTGATGGCTCAAATCTACATTTTCAACCTTTTCAAAGCCCCAGGCACCTATTTCCATTGCCTGCCAAATATCCTTATGTCTAAATCCACCTATATTTAAAATTTACTATTTCACATGGACACAAAGAAGGAAACAACAGACACTGGGGTCTGCTTGCGGGTGGAGAGTGGGAGGAGAGTGAGGATAGAAAAAGTAATCGGGTACTGTGGTTATTACCTGGGTGATGAAATAATCTGTACACACACCAAATCCTGTGACATGCAATTTACTCATATAACAAACCTGCACATGTATTCCCTGAATCTAAAATAAAAGTTGGAAGGGAAAAGTAAAAGAAAGTGGTATTATGGGTAACTCTGCTTTCTGGCTAACTTAAACTCGGATATAGGTACTGCTTAGTCTTTGAGGAGTCTTTGACAAATTTGGCATTCCTCAAATTTGTGCCAAACTTCTTGGAAGTGCCGATTGAAAAGGTATAAAATTCAGTCAGAAACGTCAAAGTAAGAATCTGAGGCCATTTTTTTTCTCTGATAAAGTTTGATTCTATTAATATTTGCCCTTCTAGGTATTTTTTTCTTCTCTCGCCATGTTTTCCTATGCCATTGTTTTAGTTTCCAATGCTGCTGCAACTGTGCTTTTAAAATATCAAAATTTTGTATTCACATATTAATTCTTTTTTTACATTGTAATAAACTGTTTACCAACTAATATAATTTAATAGAAAAGCCCTGTAAGTTTGTTAGACTATTTCTGAAGGAAAAAAAAATTAACACATCTCAGATACAGCAGCAACAACAACTAACTTTTGTGTAGCCCTTTACAATTCACAAGGTGCTTTCAACATACGTTATCTCATTGAATCCTCACAGCAACCAGAGTTGAGGTAGGTATTTTTGCCAATTTACAAGTGAGGTAACTGAGACTCAAAGGTTCCAGGACCTTTAAAGATATACCCAGCAAATGATTGGTAAAAATGGACCAGAAAACCAGATCTTTTGACGCCAAGTCTCATTTAATGCCAAGTGTTTATTTCTCAATGTGGAATTATACCATGCAGTATTAAAAATAAAAGGTCTTACAACTGATCCCACTTTTCAAAAACGGAAGCTCTTATGAGGAAAAATTTAATGTCTTTGATTTATATGAAAATTCATGACTTGTTCAGTTTCAAAATTAATTTGGCCAACACTGCCATGACTTTAGTCTCTCTCTTTTGGAAGTACTGATAAATTATATAGCTTTCCCTTTGTTTTAAGATCACAGAAAGTCCTCTACTGAAGAGCACATGTGTAGGATCTGTGAATCTGAACACTAATTCAAAGTCCATCCCTCCTTGACCTACCAGCAAATGCACTAAGAAAATAAAAAGTCTGTTCTCCTCTATAGGAGAAAGCGGCAGAACATAGGTTATAAGCAGTCACCCTGTGAGAAATTAGTTTCTTCACAACTCAGAGGAGAGAGGGAAGGCATCATACTAAACCTCTATTGAGCCTCGGGTGCCCCAAACTAACAGGCATATTGCATTTTACATGGATGGATTCATTACCACAATCATGACCAAAGAGCGGTTACAAGGCATCCTCTTGTGGTACTAGTACAAAACAAATAGAAAATATGGCCTTTACCCTGGAGCAGCTTGCTGAAGTGTCTTCTAAGGTCTGCCACCTCTAAATCACGGCTCATCACAAAACAAAGACATGGAACTTGACACGAGCAAAGAAAACAAAGGAAAACAGGCCACTAAATAACTACCATATAACCAGCTAAAATAGAATAATTACAAAGTGAATAGGGACACAGAAGAGGAATAATATAAACAGTTTCCTGATTAGTGCCACAGTGTGGCATGACTAGGGCACTAAGAAACAACTAAAGCTAACAAACCAGTCTGGCACAGAACCAAGAGGGAGGATTGTTCTTTCCCAGTTAACCTTAATACTGGTGGTGCATCTAAGAGACAGCGTTGCATCAGCAATAGCTCATAATAATAAAAACAAAATCATGGAATGAACTTGATGTATGCTGAGGATCAGAAAAACCAACAGTATTTGGCTATTAGCAGTTTAGTCACATGTACACAAAGATTATATCACATACAAACACTTAGTCCAAGTCATATATCACCAAGCTAACAGAAAAAGAATAGCAATTCCAAACATTTTGCTAGCACATAACTTTGCAAAAAATGAAATTAGGAAAAAAAAGAACCATGC
This sequence comes from Macaca fascicularis, assembly GCF_037993035.2. NCBI lineage: Eukaryota > Metazoa > Chordata > Mammalia > Primates > Cercopithecidae > Macaca > Macaca fascicularis. Next base: position 96,886,697 of record NC_088385.1, read on the forward strand.
AATTTTACATTTTTTGATGCTTGTTTTCAAGCTGCTACCAAATTTAGAAAATCACTTCCCTTTGTAACAAAGGGCTTTCAGAATCTAAATATCAAATGAAATTCTAGCATTTAAAGAGTTTATTAGACACATACAATTACATCAATGAAATTATGTGTGAGCTACAAAATGGAAAATTAGGAACTCACGTTGATAAAACCTCAAACACATCTCAGAATAAATTCAAGCTTTTTAGCTTAGCATCTATATCTTTATCAACTTTTTAATGCATAAGGACCCATTTTAAACACTTAGGTAATAAAATTCAATGTTCTATGCTAAATGCAGAGAATTTTATAGTCCACAGCATGATTTATAGTTACGTTATCACCTTTCTTCCACAATGCTTACATTACTTCACAATTATAATAATTATTAAGCTATTGATATGAAGCAGAGCACTTCCTCAAATTAAGGTACCTTTCGCTGTACGTAGCAAAGACTGCCTTCCTGCGGTAAGTAAGGAAGTGACTCTTGAAATACTGGGTGGAATTTCTTTATCCAACATAGCACCAATGCGCCGGCAATACAACAGATGATCGGGAGCCACATGCTTATTGGACGAGACCAGTTCCTCGTAGCTCGTGTTGTGCGCATTGCCCTCCCAGTCCAACCTCTTCGGCAACAATTGGTACTGCTCCAACTCATGCACGAGTACCTGGGCCGCTCTCCAACACAGACCCGCCGAGAGGTACCGCGCGATGAGGAAGTACAGCTCCAACTCCATGAGACGCACTGGGCCTCTGGTGGACGAGGCCTCCGCGGTGGCTGGCGTGTGGCGGGAGGCGGGAGCGAGCGTGTTAGCCAAGCACGTGGGCCGCGCCGAGGCCTGACCGGCCGGCGTCCCTTCTCCTCAGGCACGTACTCCACCGCCATCATGCCGTGCACGCAGCCCTAGTTCTTCTTTTTTTTTTTTTTCCGCATTAGAATCAACTGGGACGCTTTTATTTTTCTCCCAGATTTATTGAGGTATACTTAACAAATATAAAATGTAAAATTGTATATATTTTTTAAAATCAGTATTTTCTTAAAAATTCAACGTTATATCCCTGAAACAAGAACTATCTCGGTCATCTTTGTGCTGTCTCCTCAGCCCCTAAGTAGTTTCTGCTCATTCTTATCTCCACTATCACCATCATATGTCCTCTAATGTTTTTAAATCATCATTGTCCTCATCCACTATTTCATTATCAGTAGTACAGCTTCTATATGAAAGGTAGGACAGGTGCTTGATTCTTTCTCATTATTTATCATCTTCACTGCCTTTTAGCTGATTTATTCTGGCAGAGTTCTGACTTCTACCATTCTTTTGCCCTTCCAATTTATATTACATGTAGCTATCAGATTAGTCTTTTCAATGCACAGGTCTGACCAATTGCTATTACCCAATTATATTCAAAGTGGTCAAGACATTCCTTATAACCAAATGTGACTCTACCTTTCATCTGTATTTCCAAAGTACTTTTAAGTTACACTTCTAAAGATAACTTAAAATTATTGCTGCAATATAGATTAGGCTATATATGATTAGTGGACCATATTTTAGAATGAGAGCCAAAATTCTAGTGGCCACAGACTACAAAACCAGTTAAATAACACTTCTTATGGAAGTCTTAACAAGGTTTATTTCTTTCTGGGCTTACCATGGTAATCATTTATGCTTGGTGAGAATGCAGTTTGTTAATGAATGGACTCGAGCATTTTAACAGCCTAGATAAATCAATTTTTATTCAGATGGTGTTACTTTCCGAGAGTTATTTGCAACACAAACAACAAAACATGTCATAATAAATAAAACAATACATCATTAAGTTTTTGGTGGAAAAATCTGTTCAGGTTTTTTTCTTACAACAGTAATGCTTGTTATAAAAGTCTAATAATGTAGAAATGTGGAAAGTCAAATGTTTTGAAAGTCTCCCTTCACGAATCTCACAGCCGACTATTAATAATTAGATTTGTATCCTTTAACATTTTTTTCTATGTACATACAGGCATTTGAAATAAAAGAGCCCTTCATGTTATTTCTGTTACAGAACCAGGAAGATCCTGATAAAGACACTGCACTCCACCCAGATTCCCTTGGAGTCTATGCGCTGTTTCTGGGCTCATCCTCCAGCCTCAGTGTGTTTGCTGTAAGTCTGTCTGTCCTTGGGCTCCTGGAAGAGTTTTGCAGTGCATAGGGGATGGAAGTACTCGGGAACTGATGTCCCACTAGATCGGTCTGTAGTTAATGACTGGTGCATGAAGAATTCACCTCCAGAGCTCTTCTGGGATTTGGCTGAGGCTGGAACTTTGCCTCAAATTGCACCCTTGTTTGATTTCCTCTTCACTGTCCCATTGGCCCTCCTCTCTACAAGTGTCTTTGCAGCACTTTCTTCCTATCACCTGCATATAAATCCTTGTCTCAGGGTCTGCTGGTGGGGAACTCAGCACAGGGAAAGTATGCAAAGAACTGAACAAAACTGACATTCTTAAGGGAGAATTTGTGACTCTGTTTCAACTTGTCTTCAACTAAATGACCTCAGGCCTTACACAGGGGCATTGAAATTTCCCTCTTAGAAATGCAGTTACACATTTAAGACCTTTAAAGTTATAAAAAGAGATTTTAAATAGTGACAATTAAGACTCAACACCAAACATAGTGTATAGTTTTATAACTGTTCTCTGGCTAAAGAAACAAATAAAACCACTTCTCATTATCAAGATCCTCCAACTACTTGCAATGCAGGAGGAGGCAACTTTATAACACAAAGCAGTGGGAAAAAATTATTTAAAAGTGATAGCGTATAATTAGATTCACATGACTTATGTTGTGGACATTTAGAAAAGTGGATAAGAATTCTGAAGTTACCAGGAAATGCTTCACTGCAAAGTTGAAATTGAAATTGAGTCCAGAAAGCTGTGTAGCATCTAGATAATGGAAAGTCAGACATTCTGAATACTTGGTGTACTTTGGGGAAAGAAGGTGGCGTTAGGGGGAATTCTTTGACTAAAGCAAAAGATATGGGTTCAGGAATTATGTTCTAATGAGTGTTATCTGGTTGGATAGGCAAGGTAGGGTCAGATAATGAATGGACCATCTCAGATGCTGGGCTGAAAAGTTTGGGCTTGATTAGAAAGGCTACAGTGAAAAAGCATACATGTTCAAGCAAATGGTGTGTTGAGGTTCTGTAAAGACTTACTTAGCTTTAGTGTCAGAGAATTAATTGTGACAGACAGAGAGAGGCTGAAAATTTGTTGGAAACTGCAAGTCTGTACAAGAATAAAACTCTAAATTTGAGGGAATGGCAGTGTAGAAATGAACACTAGCGATCATAACAAGAAAAGATGGTACTGATTATTAGGGGAGGAGTAAAGAAAAGACTCGAAGATAGGTCTAAGGTTTAAGCTTGAGTGATTTGGAAATGTAATGGAAAGCAATGAAGCTGAACTTAAAGCAAGAAAGGTTTATTCAGGTGGGAATGTGCCTTAGTTTGAATTTTGGCCCCTATAGAATTGAAACAGGATGTTCTGGTGGAAACATCCTGGAAATATGGAACAAACCTGACTGAAAAATTAGTGTTAGAGTTACAAAGTTTGGATTGGTAGACATGAGAACTTAAGCAATGGAAATAGATGCATTCTTAAGAATGGAAATATGGAGAGAAAATAACTGGAAATGGGAAATTAAGACCACTCGAGTTATGTTGAAAGATTTCATTACATCTGAATGGAAATTGGAGGATGTATGCTAGTTTACCCAAAAGGCAGCCTGTTTGGTTAATTTAACACTATATTAAACTAGGAAAGATAACCTCTTTCTCCATGGATCCTCCATTGAGCTTTGGTTCATTAGAATTCCCTCATTCCCTCTTTGGGAAAGTGGAATGGGAAAGTCAAGGGTACGGGGGGGGAGAATAGATGACATCTCCTGGATTTTCTCCTCCTATTCCTCCCCATCCCCACACTCTATTTTCTGCATACTTAGATTTGGGGTAAATTCTCATTGTATTTCTATGTCAAGACCTGAATCCCTCTGGATGGGGTAGTATATTATGTCAGTGGACAGTTAAACTCACCATCTTTTTTATTTCTTTTTGTTTTTTTAATCTGATGACTGAAGACAGCACCCCTCTTTCTGTTTCAAAAGATCTAGTCAGGACTAATGAGAAAAATTTGAGAGGGCCCAGGGGATGCATATCTATAGATATCTCACACCACACGCAGGCAGCTTATTGTCTTTAGTTCCAGTAAAAATAGCCCATTGGGAACCAATTCAAAATCTGTGGAATCTGGTGTTAATGTGAAGTGACTCTTGCTCTTGCAAAGAAACCCGCTTTAGAACTCCTCTCTAGAACTCAGATATTTTACGAACGGTGATGAGGATAATGAAGCTAATAATTATAAATAATAGTCCTATGTGTTAGAAATTGTCTCCTTGATGATACAGTTGTTCCTCTACTCTTCTCCCACATTTTAATTAGAACATGCTACTGTTTTAGATTGGGAAGAGGCAGTAGTCTGATAAGACAACACATATTGGCACTGTCCCCATTTCATACCCTCTTGGTTACAGCCAGCATGCCACTGGCCTTCTTCCGTTTCAAACTAGATTAATTTTCAAGAGGACAATTTCCTAGGTAGCTCTTGGATCCAAAAATAAACTGGCAACTGGTAAAATTCTTGTTGTAACTTCCATTGCAATTTCAGCATAATTCTCTAGAAAAGGTTGTGTCACTTGAGAGAATACAGTGACCCACAGGGAAATTTCAAAAATTTAGACCACTCTGATATAACAAAGCCTTTTCAACCGTGCAATCAATGGCCATTTAAAAAGAACAAGTGCACAATTTAGGTTGTCACTCAAGGACTAAAATACTAAGGAGATGATTTTAGATCTGTAATGTCTTCCTATAAAGTTATATAATAATAACTTAAAAAGAATAAGCAGAGTGTACTTTTTTATTTCTCTTGGGGAAGAACATAATGCATCAAGAATTACAGTTATTGGTAAAGTACAGAAAAGGTTTAGCATATAGAGTAACATTTACATTTGTCTCTTTTATTCAAATATCCTCTATTGACAAAGACATTTTTGGTTATGAAGGGGAAGGGAGAGTTAGGGGGAAGCAGAAAGAGCTTGAGATTACTGTCAGTTCTGAATTCAGATTCCCACTTGGCCACTTTCTGGTTTTGTGGCCTTGAATAAAATATTTACTCCAGTTTTTATTCCTTTTATTTCTTGATCTAATAAAATGAGGACCAATAATGATTGCTTAACAAGGTTTGTGCAGATTAACTAAGTGTACTTGGTGCATAGTAGGTGCCTAGTAAAAAGAGAATATCCCTTTACTTGCAGATGTGAAAGTTCATACGACATAATTGTATGACTTCTTTTAATAATTCCCCATTTCAAAATCTCAACTAGTGAAAACATCCAAGGATAAAAGAGCTAAGGAATCAACATTTGCTTATTTTGTACCTGTAATATCACACAACAAATATGCACTGATTTTTGGTGAGTGATCTTCAAAAAGAAAAACGAAAAAGTGTAAACTAGTAAAAAGTCTCACTATATCTGCTACTTAGTATTCAAACTCGGTTTTGAGTTATCTAAGCTACTATAGAAAATGTTCTGAAATTTAGGATTTTTGTAAGAGCCACACAAATTCCTTTTGTGGTTTAAGTGGGTCCTCCCAGTTTTCTTTGTAAGATTGAAACTCAGGTACTGAGGCTGCCTGGTCCTATACCTATACCTAACCTACATTATTATTATTCTGTTGTTGGGAGAGTGATTTAGGAATATAAAATGTAATTGAAAAAGCATTGTTTTCTAGTCAAGGTATCCAAATGCATTTCTTGCTTTGTTACTAACTAAATTATGTAATTGATCTTTACTTCTTTGGGCCTAAATTCCTTGTTGATTCTATATTAGCAGTTCTCGGATGCTGGTCTCAGGACTTGAACTTCATTAGAATTACCAGGGATATATCTTTAAAATCACATTCCTGAACCTTCCTTCCACCTTCTGAATCGCTAGGAATGGGGTCAGGAATCTAGGGTTAGCAAGCTCTGTAGGTGCTTCTGGGTAGTAACTGGGTTTAGAAACCAGTGAAGTCTTTCCAAATCTTCCTTGCCTGCGGATTTGAAGTCTCTTTCAGGTTTTTTACTTTCAACTAGGCTTTTAAGTACTATGGAGGTGGTTGCTCTCCCAGCCTTCAAGTGACAATCTGGACTATAGGAAAAGCTTAATAAAAAACAATTTTGTGAATCAAGTAATTTGATTTCCTCGTTGGCATTGATTTCTCTCCTTGGGTGGCCTCCAACTTTCTCAGCTATCAATTCTTCCTCAGTTGTTAAGAGAAACAAATTAGCTTTAAAGAGTTGTTGCTTGAAGTTTTCCCAAATACATAATTATTAAAAGCATATGGCTTTTAATTTAAAGTTATGGCAGTATTCATAACTGATTATATTACTCCTAATGATATAGTGCCTTGACTTGATTTAGCCCTTGTTCCGATTACATATACTTGTGAAAAATTGCTTTTCAATTGCCTTTGCTTGGAAATGATGTGTTTAATTGATTTTTGGGAACAGATTCTACCCTATTAATCTTTGACATGCTATGGTATTAACTTTTTTAAGCTCTCAAAAGAATAGCTTAAAAAATAAGCTCTTAGAATATTTAGGGAGCATACAAAATTATAAGGAGAAGGCTGGGGTGGTTGCTCATGCCTGTAATCCCAGCAGTTTGGGAGGCCAAGTTGGGTGGATCACGAGGTCAGGAGGTGAAGACTGGCCTGACCAAGATGGTGAAACCCCGTCTCTACTAAAAACTACAAAAATTAGCCGGATATGGTGGCGGGTGCCTGTAATCCCAGCTACTTGGGAGGCTGAGGCAGGAGAATTGCTTGAACCCCAGTGGCAAGGTTGCAGCCAGTCGAGATTGCACCACTGCACTCCAACCTGGGTGACAGAGTCAGACTCCGTATCCAAAAAAAAAAAAAAAATATATATATATATATATATATATATATATATGGAGAAAAACTGAAATTACCAATAATTTCATTATTTAGAAACAGCATGCAATATTTCAGCATATTTTTTCTAGTTATACATACACAAAAACAACAAATATTTGGGATGTTTTCCAAATATGTAATTTTAATCCTCCTTTTTCCACTTAACGTTTTATACTGAACATTTTCCTATGTTATTTTTCTTCAAAACAGTTTTAATGATTATATACTATTTCTATAATACGAGTAGACCATAATCATGCAATCACCTTCTCATTTTTATATGTAGATGGTTTTTAACTTACTTCTCTTATAATAATGCTATAATGGACATTTCTAGAAATGATTCTTATCTGAATTTCTTACTATTTCCTTGGCATTTTCTTCTAAACAAGAATTACTGCAACAATCTGAATTTTTGAAGGTTCTTAATATGTATTACGAATTATTTTTCAGAAAATTAAAAAAAATCAATAACAGGACTGAATGAGAATGTCCATTTTTCATAATACTATTTTTAATAGTTACTGTCATTGAAAATAGTCTTTGCTAATTGAAATTCTTGTTGTTCATAGCTTTCTTTTCTTTAAACATTAGTGAAGTTGAAGAGTTTCCTTGAGTCAATTATATGTCTTATACTGTAAATTGTCTTATAGTCTTTTTCCATCTTTTCCTATTAGATGGTTAAAGCTTTTAGGTATTGATTTATATGTGTTTTCTATGTATGAATTATATAATTTTTTTTTTTTTTTTTTTTTTTTTGAGACGGAGTCTCGCTGTGTCTCCCAGGCTGGAGTGCAGTGGCGTGATCTCGGCTCACTGCAAGCTCCGCCTCCCGGGTTCACGCCATTCTCCCGCCTCAGCCTCCCAAGTAGCTGAGACTACAGGCGCCCGCCACCACGCCCGGCTAGTTTTTTGTATTTTTAGTAGAGACGGGGTTTCACCATGTTAGCCAGGATAGTCTCGATCTCCTGACCTCGTGATCCACCCACCTCGGCCTCCCAAAGTGCTGGGATTACAGGCTTGAGCCACCGCGCCCGGCAATTTTTTTTTTTTCTTTTGTCAGAGTCTCACTCTGTTGCCCAGGCTGGAGTGCAGTGGAGTGATCTTGCCTCACTGCAACCTCCGCCTCCTAGGCCCAAGCGATTCTCCTGCCTCAGCCTCCCGGGAAGCTGTGATTACAGGTGCCTGCCACCAAGCCTGGCTAATTTTTGTATTTTTAGTAGAGACGGGGTTTCACCATGTTGGCCAGGCTGGTCTCGAACTCCTGATCTCAGGTGATCTGCCCACCTCGGCCTCCCAAAGTACTGGGATTATAGGCTTGAGCCACCGCACCTGGTCTGTATCGTCCTTTAATGTGATATGGTTGGTAAATATTTTCTAGTTGGCTAGTAGATTTTTAATTTATTTGTGATGATGACAATATTTAATGGTATTAGGAATATTATGTTATTATACTATAGTCTACTATACATGAAGACTTATCTATGAAAAAAAAAGGTGGAAAATCCAGATAGTAGAGATGTTTAGTACATTTTAAATTTGTTTGCGTTATTCACATGGCTTGACTTTTTACAAACATATGTCTCCTAGAGCTAAAAGAGTCCTCATAGATTGTCTCACTTCCTCTTTCCTGGTAAGCAGATAACCATGAAGTAAGAGCATGTCGCGTCTTTGCATGTCAAGCATTATTTTGTGTTTCACTTTTGTAGGGGAAGAAAAAGATACATTATGTCATTCTTCTGATTATGAATTTAATTAAAATCCTGATTCCTGGATGGTATTGTGGGCCTATTGAATGAGAATCTCTGGAACTAGAACTTGAAATCTGCATTTTAACAAATGAGTCTGGTGATTTTTAGCATTCTAACATTGGAGAACTACTGGTGATGGAGAGTTCAGATGACCAATGGTGAATTTTATCTCACATTACTAGCTTCTTCAGTTTTCTTCCCCTCAGTGCTCAGGTAATCAAGTTTCATAATATTAGGTTGTACTCTTTATATATTGGTTCAGAAAGGTTTTTAAGTGTGTGCTTTGAATCCGAAGCTGCATGGAAACTCATTCAAGGCAGGAGTTGTAACACCTGGTTTTCTCCTTAGACAACTTTGCATAGTGCTACCAAGTTATTGACTCATAGAGATTCAAAGTACCAAAGAAATTGAGATGCTTAATATTTTAAAAATTTAAACCTATTCTCTGTATGAGAAAATGAAGGTAGAGTTTTAAAGTCTTTCAAAGTTTGTCAGGTTGCATGGTTTTTGATTTATTTTTTTTGAGGTTCTGAATGGTGAACCTTGACTGATACTACTACAGTGATATTTTTAAAAGTATTTTTATAAGACGTTTTAGGGGTGTCCCTTTTGTAAGAAAGAGACATAAGATAGTAAATTAGAATTTTTTAAAATTTAATCCAAGAATTTGAGAACAGTACCTATTCACAAAGAATCAAAAAATAGCTTGATTTAATCTGCAGTGTGTCTATCTCTGTGCTTAAAACTGTGGATCTATTTCAAAGGAATGGAACACGATCCTTGTCCTTGAAGAACTTACTGTATTTTACTAGCACTTAAGTTTTGGCATTGTTTTACATGTTATTTCATATAATTTTACTCTCTATAATTATATTTCTGGAGCATTTGCATTGCTCTCATCTGCTTTAATAATGCTATTGCTGATTTATATTCATATATAATATCATGTTCTTTTCAAAGCGTATTTATGTATATGGTTCTAGGAGAGCCTCAAGAACGTAGTATAATATTAATAGATTTTTTTTCTAGTGTTTGATGCTTGTGTGGCTCTGAGCTTCACATGAATCCCATCACTGAATTATCACAACAATGCTATAGAGTAGGCTGTGTTATTGTCATCTCCTATTTACCAGGTGTGAAAACAGCTGAACAAAGCTATTTCAAGAGCTACAGTCTGACTCAAGAGCATACGGTTCGCCTTAACAGCCCCCAGTCTAAACCATTAAACACACTCCCTCCTCAGCATAGGCAGTTGTAAAAACAATTGGACAGATAGTCAAATTCTTGTTTACTTATATTGCTCAGATAGAGTGGGGCATATTTGCTGAACTTGCTCTGCAGTACTCAGTAGAATATTTTCTGTGGGTTAATATAATCCTTGGATAATAGTCAAATGGTGATCAGAACCCCACCCCTGCTCATGATCTCTCCCAAGCCAGGCAATATATTTTTATTCAGTTACTTTTTTAAATCTGAAGTCACCAAATAGCGTATCTACTAAATGTAAAGCAAAAAAGCAAAAACTATAAAGCAAAAAAAAAAAAAAAAAAAAGAGATTCCAATATACATATTCAAAATCAGATCAAGTAGAAAAAACAAAAGTAATGACACAGAAGAAATAAATATTATAATCAATAAAATTGACTACTAGCCAAATACAGAATTTTTCATCCTTCAAATAGATACTACTGTTTTTTAAATATCTCTGGAATATTCACAAAAATTGATCATGTTCATAGCCAAACAAAAACAAACACAAAAAATCTTAAAAACAAAAGTGGAGATTTTACAATCCATGTTCTCAAATAGCTATGTAACTCAAAACTCATGAAACATAGTAAAACTGAGGAAACATTATACTTAGATGCAATTTATAGCTATATGTGGCATCATTATTAAGAGATAGGTAAAAATAAGGGTTCTTTGTACTCATCCTAAGAAATTTAAGGACCCATAAGGCTGGGCGTGGTGGCTCACACCTGTAATCCCAGCTCTCTGGAAGGCCAAGGCAGGTGGATCACCTGAGGTCGGGAGATCGAGACCAGCCTGGCCAACATGGTGAAACCCCATCTCTACAAAAAAAAATGTATATACAAAAATTAGCCAGGCATGATGGCACACGCCTGTAATCCCAGCTACTCGAGAGGCTGAGACAGGAGAATTGCTTGAACCCAGGAGGCAGAGGTTGCAGTGAGCCAAGATTGTGCCACTGTACTCCAGCCTGGGCGACAGAATGAGACTGTCTCAAAAAAAAAAAAAAAAAAAAAGAGAAATTGAAGGACCCATAATATAAATCGGAATGTATTAATAAATATAAAATCAAAAACTCATGAACAAGACAATAAATGGAAAATCCAGAAAGACTAAATAAACCTGGAACCTGATTATTTGGTAAGACCATAAAATAGATAAATCTCTCATAAGCCTGGTTAAAGGAAAAACAAAAAAGATGCAAAATAAATAATAAAAGATTAGAAAAAAGAGAAAAATGACAATAACAGATATGGAAGATAGTAAAAGTCATGAGAAAAACTTCATGAAACTCAATTGTAACACAATTGGTAACAGAAAATGAATATTATATAAATGTAGTTCACTCAAATTGATCTAAAAGAACACCTTTAGTTTACTAAATGCTATACAAAATACTGAAAAATTAATAAAAATAAACCATTAAAGAAATTAATAGGACCAGATGTCTTTGTGGTTGAGTTTGATCAAATCCTTAGAGATCATGTAAGCTAAGTAAACCTCATAAAAAGCCAGCATAATCTTAATGCTTAGTAAGGGCAGTGCTGATAAAACACTACAGTCCAACTTCCTGTGAACATAGTGGCAAAAATTCAAATTCAAATATAATGAAATGGAACCCAGCATTATATCAAAAAATGGAAACTATAATATACTGTCACTAAGTAGGATTAATTCCAGGAATGCAAGAATGTTTGAAAATCAAGACAATTATTAGCATGATTTTATATGTTGCAAGAGAAAAATGATGTTTCATCAATAAAGACAAGATTCTTAGAAGGAATTTGTTAAAAATCTTCAGGCATTCCTAACAAAAACTATGTAAAATAGGAAAAATGAAAACATTCCTTATCTATGATTAAAACCTACCAAAAACCAACAGCAAACAATTAAAATCGTTTGTGCTAATCATTCCATAATATAAAAAGAAGACAGCAATATTTACCTTCAATAAGAAAGTAAAATAATTGGTATAAATTTGGAAAAGAGATAAAATGACATCGTATTGCAGATAATGTACTTCTGTATTAGAAAACCTAAAAAAAAAAATTCCACTATTATGAATTAGAAGAAGAAAATTTGGTAAGTTGACTGGGCATGTAATATTTCAAAGAACCTAAGATATTATATATTTTAAGATATCTGTTACTTTATGAACCACCAAGAAGGAAAAAACAAGTCAGATTTAAGGTGTCATTATTATAGAATATGTCCCATTTTCAAAGATGTTAAAAATGTGTGTTTCAGAATTGATGATATAAGAGATATTTAAAAAGCAATAGTTTTGTGTGTGTGTGTGTGACAATAACCACTTATTTGCTAAAAAAAAAAAAAAGCTATGAAATACTTAGGATTAAATTCGTCAGGAGATATATAGGACCTACATGAAAAAACCCATACATTTTCATATAAATAGATAAAACTCCCTAACCAAATAGATCAAGATGCCATACTTTAGATGAGAACAGTTAAAATTGTAAAAACATCCATGTGCTCAAAATTAATACACAAATTCAACACAATGCTAATTAAAAACCTGGAGTGTACTCAGGGGGGAAATTGGACAAGATGATTTAAAAAATCATATTGAAGAATAAATATTCAGTATCACTGATAAAATTTAAAAAACAAGAATAGTGAGGAGGGATTATGCATAATAGATAATAAACCATTCTATAAAATTACCATAAACCAAATGGGGAAGCAACTGGCATGGAAATTGACAAACTGATTAGGGGCAGGAAAAAAAAATCGTATTTTAAAATTCAATGGGAAAAGACTGTTCATAAATGATGCTGGTAAAAACTGGCTTTCTACCTGAAAATAAAATAAATAAAATAAAATAAAATAAAATAAAAAATAAAATAAAATAAAGCCCTTACCTTTGGCCCTGTCAATTCTGGGCCAAGTAGTAGATTAAATCACTACTTGTAAAAAATAGAATAAGAAAATTCAGGGGGCGATATGTAAAAACCAACAGTTGAGAAAATATTTGCAACACAAATGGCAGTCAAAGTGTTATTACCTGTAATATACAATGAGAGCTTGCAAATTGATAACAATAAGACAAGCATACCACAGAAAAAGGAATGAAAAATTTGAAAAGTTAATTCATAGAGAAATAAGCCCAGATGAACAATAAACAAGTAAAAAGCTGTTCAAATTTTTTACTAGTTAGGAAAATACAGATGAAAGGGAAAACGAAACCATTCTTTTTACACATCAGTTTGAAAAATGTTAAAGGAAGATTTATACCAACTGTAGGTGGACATTTGTGAAAAAGAATATTCACATGCATTGTTCGAAGAATGTACTTTTTGAGAAACAACCTGGCAATATTTAAAAAAAAATATATTCACATCATTTGATTCAGCAGTTCTATTCCTATGATTCTACACCATAGAAATAAAAGTGCTAGCATATAAAGGGTGTTTATTTCATCTCTGTTTCTAGCAGCACAACACTGAAAAATAAAGTGAATAACCATTAATAGAAGAATGGGTGAATAAACTGTGGTATATTTGTAACACAGAGCATTATAAATATACTAAAAGAATAAGTTAGACCTGTATCATCTAACTTGAATGGATATTCTGTACTGTTCAGTGAAAAAAAGCAAGATATAATTCTTGCATATAATATCATTTTGGTAAAACAAATAATGACAATGATCCCTTTACCCCGCATGTGTCTATGGGTATGGAAAAATGTGAAACTGTATGTTTAACATTTGTTATTTAGATGAGAAGTGAAAAGGGGAAGAAGGAAAAGAGAGGGAGAAGCAGGAAAGAAAGCAATATATAAAGAGTCAACTTTGAGCAAGAACATGAGGAAAAAAAGGAAAACAACAATAGCAAAGAAACAAAAATTTCTAATAGCTTGGAATTAAATTCCCTGATAGAAGAAGATACCATTATAGGATTGGAATAGACCTAGATTCACACACACAGAAGAGAATTTAGGAAACTACCAGAACTTCCATTTAGCTATGTTAGTTAAGAGTTAAATCTAATTTCCATAGCAGAAATTTGGACTAATTTTAGAACCCACACTGCAATCTTTACTTTCAATTTTATATATTTGGATAATGTTTTGGAGGTCTCAAATAATTAATATTAAAAAAGATAATTTTTAAATTTACCTAAAATCCAAAGTCTGTATTTATCTGGTAAGATGAAATAAATGATCGGAAGAACATTTTTCTCTCACCATTTTAATATTTACATCATGGTGTATCATTTTTTATTTTGTAAATTTCTGGTGTTCTTCAGAAATCAGAGTGAATATAATTTGCTACTGTTTTTCACCATGTGCCTTGCACATAGTAGGAATTAAATAAATAATTTGTTGAACAGGATTGAATTCCACTTTTTTTTTTTCAAAAGTGCTTTCCAGCTGAGATAAATCACCAAAGGCTGACCAACAAGAATTCCTAATACTAGAGGACCTAACATTCCTTCTGATGCAGGAGATCAAAAGGATCTACAAAACGCAGCCCATCAGTCACAATGAATTACAATTTCACCTTCACTCAAGTATGTGCTTGAACAGTAACAGGTGATTAAACCTATCACAGTATTACCTTGCAGACTGGAGGCACTCACCACATTCTCATGGTTTCTAAGGCAACTGATTAAGGAATCTAAGAACCGAGGCCTCATTTAGGCTAATGCCCTTGGAAAGGCAGAATTTCTTTTCCAATAGGCTGTACTGGAAGACAAGGCTTATTTGTTTTAATGTTTTCCATTTCTCTGAATTTCACAACACAAGGTGCTCAGATACCTTTTGGTAGAGCCTACTGGAAAATGTTACCAGTATAAAAATAAAGAGCTCGGTTTTGCCAATCCAAAAAACACTTGGTGTGATTACTGGTAAATAGGAGGCAACTCAATGAGGACTCTGTTTTCCTTTTAGCCTCACTTTTTATTTACTTCTTTGCAACACAAACTGTAAACGGTAACATTGATGATGTTCGGCCAACACCTCAGTGAAGGACTCTCTTTAATAAAACGCGTGGTGTTGGATGGGTCCAATACAGACAGGCTTTTCATGCAGTTCTGCTGTTCAGGCTTGACACCCACTGTGATGAACTGCTGTTGAGATAAATTCAGTGGTTCTTTGGAATAAAGCGGGTCAGGGCTTGCTTCCAATGGGAAGTGAAGTAGATTTTTTTTTTCTTTTAAACAGCTAGTCTGAGATCCAACCAGCAAGTTGTTCACATACTTCTACAGTACTCCCAGTCTGGGCCACAGCCTTGCTTTCTCTTTATGGACTCATTACCCAAATCTCTGAAATGAAGTGATTTTTTTTTTTTCATTAACTGGCTGAAGCATTACACGAGCATTTCACTACCCACTACCACATAAAAGTTACTACCTTTGTTCTTTTCTCTGGCAGAAGGAATGTTAAGTCTTAGCTATCAGCTATGAAACACAATTCTTGCTGCTCTTTTATGCAAGAATAATGTTGATCACATTTCCACACATTTTTGGGGCAATGATGGTGGTTATGACTCTCAAGGTCCTGAGATAACTTCACAATGGCAATACATTCACACATCTTATGGAATGACTTTTCATGCAAGGCTCACACTAGAATGTAAAGTCTGAGGTTTTACCTGTTTGACTTACTAATATATTCTTGTGTCTTCTACAGTATTTAGGAAGTACTATAGAAGGCAGGGCCCTGATACCGTTTATTGAATGAATGAATGAATGGTCCTATTCTGGGCCATAGTAACGGTAGCATTCCACGCCAACTGGGAGTGATGAGGACTTGGAACTATGCCACCCGCCAAAGCAGAAATTGTAGGACAAGGCCTGGCTTGAATGCTCTGGGGGAATGTCCATTTTGACAGGAAGAACACATGATTTAGTTGTGTAGATGGATATGAAAAGTGATAGTAATGACAATAAGTTGCTATATACTTTTTGCGCAGTAGGATTAATCTGCACAAAATCTTACAAACTAGATGGTAGTATCTCCATTTTACAATGTGACAAAATGAGTCCCTGGAGGTTTAATTAGTTTCCTAATATCATGTAAGTAGTAAATGGTAGAGTTGAGATGAAAAATACTGACTGATTTTAAAGTTCATGCTCTTTTGATGAATGTGTGTGGTTAATAGGCATTGGATGTGGGCACATAGTAGGAGGAGGTAGGGGAGCCCAGTGACTAGTTATCCTCAGAGTATGTAAGTCAGAGGCCAGGGAGTTCAGGAATCTAGGTAGGCCCATAATCTAATCCTTCAAGACATGGAGAGTCTTTTGAGCAGGTAACAGGGACCCAGTTACTTGGCTGGAAATTTTGGTGAAGAGGCAGGAGGATCTGGTAAGAGGAAGGAGGGACCCTCAGAAGAATTGGGAAATTGGACAGGCCACAGTAATTCAAATTACTACAAATTTAGCAGCTTGAAAAAACACCCACAGTTCTGGAGGTCAGAAGTCCATGCAAGGTCTGCTGAGTCCTCTCCCTAGGATCTCACAAGGCCTAAAATATTGATTACGCTGGTCTCTTCGTGGGAGCTCTGGGGAAGAGTGTACCTCCAGGCTTATTCACCTTGGTGGTGGGATCCAGGTCTTGTGCTTGTATGACTGCAGTTCCTATTTTCTTGCTGGTTGTTATCTGGGGACCAACCTCAGCTCCTTGAGTCTGTGTTCAGGTCCTGCCCTGTGGTTTCCTCTACTCAGCAATGGGAAAATGCAAACCTCCTTTGCATCAGATTCCTCTCACATTTTGAATCTGTCTGGATTTCTCTTCTGCTACTGGCTGGATTAAAAGGGCTCATGTGATTAGAATAAGTTCACTTGAATAATCTCTCTGTTTCAAAGTAACTGATTACTACCCATTAATTGCATTTTGAAATCACTTTTTTTTTTTTTTCATGTAAAGTAACACAATCAGGGACATGATACATCATCATCTTCACAGTCCTGGGGAGTAGGGACTGTGGCCTCTGGAGTGGGGACATATTAGAATTCAGCCTAGAAGGCAAGGCAACTATCAGGATTTGAGAAAAGGCAAAAATGGGGATTCTGAGTTCTGGTGTGCTGAACTATTTAAACTTCTTTTGCTTTAGGTCAATAAGATCAAACTATGGACATAGGGTGGCTGCAGCCAAATCACTAATCTTGACCCATCGTGAGCCTCGGCTCACTGGCAAGGTGACTTAGGAGAGTGAGGAGAAAGTTGCCCAAGCTTTTACCCATGTGGAACACATTCACTTCTGACATCCTTTACGAATAGTATGAGAGATGTTTGACTACTTCCTGACATTGAGAATTTTGTGGCTGGAATGGAGGTGTGTGATAATGATGAGGAAATCTAATCATTTCTGGCCTTCTCTAAAACCTGTACTTGTTCATGGGAAAAAAAAAAAAAATATATGTGTTTTTGCCCAAAGGCCTATTCGCCTGTTCCCAGTTGTCATTTTAGTGTTAGGAAGTAGGCAGGGGACTCTTGCCTGCAGAGTGACTTTATAACAGCCCTCACCTAACCATCAGCTCCACAGCTAGACATCCTGACACTGTGGAATGGTAATTTATGAGGCCTTTGCTATTTTTATTTCTTTATGTGGCAGGGAAGAAAACTCCTTTTTTTTTTTTTTCAGAATAAATTCCCTTCCTTTAGGCAGAGAACTTTTGCCAAAGGCAACAACTAAAAATAAAATCTTCCTTTCATGTCTGTATTTCTGGGCCTCCTCAATCAGAAAATTCTACAGGGACAGGGAAGTAAATGATAATCCTAGAATATTTTAGAATCATTGAATTCCCCAGCTGGTTCAGAAACTGCATCATATTAAGTGCCTAGCTTACCTATTTGTAATATAAGGCTTAAAAAGCAGTCTGAATGAGACAATTTAGTATTCTTGACAATATTAAATGTCAGCATCAACTGTTGGGAAAAATTCAGATTTCTTTCCTCCCACCTTCAAAATACGCTTTATTTTATTTTATTTTATTTATTTTATTTATTTTTTGTTGTTGTTGTTTCTTTTGAGAAGACTTAAGTTCTGCATTTTTACTCATAATCAAATAGGATAGATTTGGCTAGCCAGTTCCTCAGAATAACTGCTAGACTCTTCAAACAAGCAGCTGTCCCCAATTAACCTGTAAGGCATGTCAGATGCAAGGCCTGGTTCTCCAGGCAGACAGGCAGCTAATGGGGACAGTTCTTCACACACTCCATTTGCATATCTGGCAGTCAGAATATACATTGCTTTTCTCTTGGCTCTGTTATTTAATTTCCACCGGTGAACTAATGAGGATTAAAAAAAAATTTTTTTCCTTATTTTTATTTTTCAAAACCATGTTGATAAGAAACAAGCAACAATGCCCACATTGAGAGTAATGCTTTTTGCCATTTTAATATTTTATCTTTAGAAGAACACCGCAAGGCAATATCTTGGAAAGGCATTCCTGGCACAATTTCTCCTATGAGGCCTTGGTCGTCCCAAACATGTCACTTTGTAATAAACTTTTAGGTACCAAATTGTCCCATAAGATATGTGAAGCTTATAGCTTTCTAAACAGAAAGCTAACAGATGAGATGAGTATAATTCAGCGCTTTAATTTGTAGATACCAGTAGTACAATTATTGTATTTGAAATAGGTGGGTGTTACAGCTTTTAATTCTGTGTTTTGTTTTGTTTTGCTTTTAATAGATTAGAGAGTTACTTTGTCCCTGATAGCCCACCTTTGGAATGTTTGGCCACCTTCGTTGCGGTCAGTGACTGAGGTGCCTGCCAACTGGCCCCTTCAGGTGTCAGGACTGGACTCTGGGAAGGCTTGATGTGTCTTTCTCTGGGCATCAGAAGGATGTGTCCCCAAGCTGCACCACTGCGGATGGAAATGGACAAGAAGGACTTGGTTTTGTTGAGGATCTGGAAGACATCACTGACTTAGTTTCTTGGGGCTGCCGTAACAAAGTGCCACAAACTGGGTGACTTCAAACAACAGAATCTCACTGTCTCACAGTTCTGGAGGCTGGAAATCTGAAATCAGGATGTCAGCAGGGCTACACTCCCTCTGAGACCCTGGTTAGCACCCATCCCTGGCTCTCCTAGCCTCTGGTGGCGATTGCCAATCCTCAGCGTCCCTTGGTTTGCGGCTGCTGCATTCTTCTCCCTCTGTGGATGTCTTCACCTGCCATCCTCCTCTCTCTCTGTGCGTCCAGATTTCCCTCTTCTTACAAGGACACAGTCATATTGGGCTGTGACCCACCCTAAA
This sequence comes from Macaca fascicularis, assembly GCF_037993035.2. Classification (NCBI taxonomy): domain Eukaryota; kingdom Metazoa; phylum Chordata; class Mammalia; order Primates; family Cercopithecidae; genus Macaca; species Macaca fascicularis. The sequence goes on from NC_088385.1 coordinate 96,905,969, forward strand.
GACCTCATCTTAATTTGATTAAAGCTGTAAAGAGCCTATTTCCAATAAAGGTCACATTCACAGATTCTAGGAGTTAGGACTTCAACATATCTTTTGTGGGAGGACAGAAACCAACCCAAAACACACCTGTCTCCTGCTTTGCTGTACAATGAACTGAGCCTGGAATGGGGAGAAAGTGTAACACAAACTCTTTTTGAATAGGAATCACTTTCTCCCTCACAGGGTCTCTGTTAGGACGGCAGGCCAAAGTTTGCATGTTTTACTTATTTATTTATTTTTTTTAATGAACCAGTGTCTCTATTGTAAAGGCTTCCTCACTAAGTGAGGAAAAAGAACTTCCTTCAATTTCACTTCCAGAATGGGAAAAACAGTTTTTAGGGGATTAATGTGAGTGTCTCCATTTTATAGATGAGAAAACTGAGGCATGGGCAGCTTTAAACACATTGAACACACCTATGTTTCAGACATGGTAGGTGTTTCTATTTATATATTTAAGGAGTTAGGTAGTAGTCTTATGACTTTCCCTAGTTTGTGTATCTAGAAGAGAGAAGGGAGCAGGTCTTTGAATGTCTTATCTGGAAGTTTGGGCATATACATTGTTCTGACCATGTGATAAGGAATATATTTTCCAGGATGTAATCTCTGTTATACCCTTTTGAGTTTACCTCTCCAACCTGTACTAAAGTTTTTTCTTTCTAAAAAGCTCTATTGCATGGGCACAATGGCTCACACTTGTAATTTCACACTTGTAATCCCAGCTCTTTGGGAGGCAGAGGTGGGTGGATCACCTGAGGTCAGGAGTTCGAGACCAGCCTGGCCAACATGGCAAAACCCTATCTCTACTGAAAAAAAAAAAAAAAGGCTCTATTTTTTTTTTTTTTTTTGAGACGGAGTCTCACTCTGTCCCCCTTGCTGGAGTGCAGTGGCCGGATCTCAGCTCACTGCAAGCTCCGCCTCCCGGGTTCAGGCCATTCTCCTGCCTCAGCCTCCCGAGTAGCTGGGACTACAGGCGCCCGCCACCTCGCCCGGCTAGTTTTTTTGTATTTTTTAGTAGAGACGGGGTTTCACCGTGTTAGCCAGGATGGTCTCGATCTCCTGACCTCGTGATCCACCCGTCTCGGCCTCCCAAAGTGCTGGGATTACAGGCTTGAGCCACCGCCCCCGGCCGGCTCTATTTTATGGTAAAATAAATATTCCTTATTTATGAAGGCTATGTACATGTTATTCTCAACTGAGCCACTTAGTACACTGTGATTTTACTTTCTTTTTTGAACAACTTTAGTTTTTGTTGAACTTAATTTGCTAAAGTTTTCATTTGCTCAGTTTTTCTATGTACCTATCACATAGTAACCTTCCAACTCTGGTTACCTCTTTTCAGTATCTTCTAACACATTAGTAAGCTTATGTCTTATTGTTATTATTATTTTTAATAGAAGTATCCCCCCGGAGCTCTCCTTTCTCTTGTTTAAAATTTAAACTCGTTGTTCTCCAGACCCGCTATGCAGCTAGCATCCTGAGACAGCCCCTCATCGTCACCCTGGGTGTTCCTTTATTTTCTTTCCTGCACCGGATTCTCTGCTTTCCATCTTTTGCTTCCTCATTTTGGTCAAGCACATTCTCCAGGGCCTTTTTCAGGCATATTGGAGGTAAAATGGTAATTGTTTACATATCTGATAGTTTAGGAAATTTTTGTTTGGGCTTTTTAGGCAAACAAAAAGCCATTTTAAGGCATATTTATACCAGTTGGCTATATCTGGAGGTTTGAATATCTCCATGCATAGTGTTTACCGTTACCTGGCTACAGAGTGCTTAGTAAATATTTGTAAATATGAGAACCAATGTCTAAACAGTTCATTGATGGAAATCCAACTTGTTCCTCATTAACTAAGTTCCTTGAAAGTCAAACTCAGGACTTTGGTTCTTTGGCAACTAGTACTTTTTCAGAATTATCCTAGGTTAGAAGGTTTAATGAGGAAGTCTTTATAGGCACTGCAATTCCTTCTCCTGATAAGCCTCACTACACTTGCCACACCTTGCTCTGATCTCTTCTACATTCTATCTTAAGGGTGGGGAGAAGTAGGCACTGATTAATGTTGGCAATAATTAGTCAACATCTTATTAATAAGTGGTTAGTTCCTAAGTGTTCATTAAGTACCCACTCTGTTTCCAGTCTTATCCCAGGCAGTATAAGAGATAAAGAAGTAAGTAAAAGAATTTAGACCCTTCCTTGATAGAATTTACAATCTAGCCAGATATGTTAATAATTAAGGAGTTTATAAGTTCTATCCATTTTCCTCCTCCCTTTTCCTTTCCAGTTTACTCTGACTCTCCCATTTGCCTCCCTGACTGCTTTCCCTTCCCTGTCACCCATGATTCATCATCTCTTTGGGCTTGCTTAGCAGTGTGGCCCATTCTCAGTGTGGAGGGTAGAAAAGGTTTTGCAGATGAAGAATATTTTTGTCACTTGTTAAAATTGTGACCTTGGGGAAAATCATTCAAACTCTAGGACACTCAGTTTCTTTATCCTTAAAACTGAGATAATTATGCCCACCTTATATGTTTATTACAAGGATTAGTAATAATTTATCCAAGGTATATCAAATGTTGTGTGCATGGTGGATGTTTAATAATTTGAACTAGAGATACAACTGCTGCCAATGTTAAATGTCAGTTAGTAGACAACTGCTCAAATTCCAGGAAATACTTTTGAAATGTTATTAGGGCAACAGGACATTTGTGTCTGGTCATAACATTTAAGTTGCTTGCATTCATACCAATATTTTTATTTAATTTAAATAGTTAATTTATTTAGAGTCAGGGTCTCACTCTGTTGTCTAGGCTGGAGTGCAGTGGCACAATCATTGCGTACTGCAGCCTCGACCTCCCCAGGTTTAGTTGATCCTTTCACCTCAGCCTCCCAAATAGCTGAGACTACAGGTGTGCACCACCACACCCAGTTAATTTTTAATTTTTACTTTGGTAAAGATGGAGTTTCATTATGTTTCCCAGGCTGATCTCGAACTCCTAGGCTCAAGCAATTCTCCCATCTCCACCTTCCAAAGTGTTGGGGTTACAGGTGTGAGCCACCATGCCCTGCAGCCCTATACCAGTATATTTATTAACTAAAAATATTACTTATAGCCATTGCTACCTCCACCTCCCACTTCTTGCACCAAAAGGAGAAGAATTAAAAAATAGCAGGACTCTGCTCAGAAGAAATACCTATCAGTTCTCTCTTAGTAGCCCTGAAAGTAAGAATTTATTCATTGATTCAACAAATACTTAGGAGTCCAGTCCTCGAGGCTGAACATGAAAGAGAGCAGGACATGGAGGCATTTAAAGGTGCTTGGTATGGCAGAATTGGGAATAGAAAGTGATGAGCAATAAGGTTGAAGAGTTAGGCAGGGTCCTAAACATCTGGGGCTTTCTAGGTCATGTTCTGCCTTTGGACTGTATGATAGAAGCAAAATGGGAGAGAAGATTGAACTCTTCTGATTATTCTGGCTGCAAGTGGAAAAAGGATTTGAGGAGGCAAGATTTTGGACAACAGAAGCAGTTGGGGTGCTGCCGCTGCAATCCAGGCAAGAGATACTAGTGTTGCCTTCTCCAAGGAGATGGATAAAATTGGAAGACCTTGAGAGCTAGTTAGGATATAGGAGGCACAAGTCCACAATCTCCAGGACTTGCTGAGATGGAATGTTTTGGGGTTTAGAAATCTTTTTGATATTCCTAGAAAGGCAATATGATGTATATAAAGTATATTATATCACAACCTCAGGGAGGGCTGGGCAGTAATCAAGACATCAATATTTGCACAGTAAAAGTCACATATTCACAATAAATTAGATCTATCAAGACTGTTAGTAATTGTCATTCACTTCAGAGAGGTTTTGCTGCCAAGCCAGCAGCTGGTTTTGGAATTGTGGGTAACTGTTGATGATTGTATAAGGCAAATGGAGTAAACAAAACAGTGACTTCAGGCCGCTACTTGGGTATTTTTTGGGAGAAAGCTAGCTGAATGATGGCACCATTCCGAGAGAGGGGGACAAAGCAGAAAATGCACGTTTGAAGCCATAAAGATGTGTTCAGTTTGGAGTTTGCACTAGCAGTATTTATGGGACATTTATGTAGATATCAAATAGCAGCATTTCAATAGCAAGGGAATGGTCGTCAGTGTCAAAAGCTGGAGACAGAACAAAAAAGATGAGTGCTTATGTGTTCCTTGGATTTAGCAACCAAAGAACTGTTGGTGCCCTTGGAAAGAATGGCAGTGGTGTGGCAGCAAAAAGAAACCCAAATGTAGTAACTTAGGGAATACGCAAAAGATAAGAAAATTGAGTAAATGTAGATATATCTTTTAAGTTTACCACATATTTATTTGTTTTGCTGGCCAAAATAAAATCCATCTTGCACGTCAATGAGCATAGAGATGCTAAATAGTTATAAAAAGTGTAAAAAGATAAATAAGCCATATTCCTTGGTTTTAAGAATCTGGTGCAGAAGATAAACCAAGAAAAAAGGTATCATGATTAAGTCTCTCAAAAGAAGTATTTACTGTTTTTTTTTTTTTTTTTTTTTTTTTTACGAACAAAGAGTACACATCTAAATTCCTATGGAATTTTTTGAAATACACCCAGGTTCTATATCCTTGAATATTTTGATTAATTAGGTCTCAGGTGGAGCCAGCCAGGGTTTTGCATATTAAGTAAATTCCAAGGTGATTATGATGAGATGAATTAGGACTAGGAATGTACATTTAGGAAATAGCCTTAAAGAGGTGAGAATTTAAGTTGTCAGAAAGAGTTAGAACTTGGAGATGAGACTGAGGAAAACTGAGAGCAGAACCTATATTTGTCCTATTTTACTTAGAAGGGCAGCTGAGAGGGGGAGAGGAAATAAATACAATAAATAAATAAATAAATAGGCTGTGGGAACCGCCCAGTGCCATGCAAATATAAAGGGGTGTTATGGAGAAGGGCTTTAAAAAATGCTGAACTATAGGAAGATTATTTAAAAAAAATAACCCTCGATGCATGGCAAGAAAGCTCCAAAATTGAGGTTTAGCACAGGAGGGTTCTTGGCTTCACCCAGGAAAGAATTCAAGGGTGAGCCGGTGGCCTAAAGCAACTTTTATTGAAGCGTCAGTGCACAGCAGCAGCAGAGGTAGTGCTCCTTGTAGAGCAGGGCTACTCCATAGGCAGTGTGCCCAGAGCACAGGTCAGAGGCAGTTCTGCAGTCATATTTATACTCACTTTTACTTCTATACAAATTAAGGGATGGTTTATGCAGAAATTTCTAGGAAAAAGGTGGTAACTTTCAGGTTGTCAGGCCATTGCCATGGAAAGGGACAGTAATTTCTGGGTGTTGCCATGGCAATGGTAAACTCACATGGCACACCGATGGGCCTGTGTTATTGAGAGGTACTTCTGCCTGGGATACTGTTTTAGCTAGTACTCAATTTGGTCTTGTGTCTGAGCCCCGTCTCTGGAGTCGAGTCCCGCCTCCTACCTCACTTCCACTGTTTTAGTTTCTAATTACAAAAATGTTACAGAAAAGTACAATGAAGAAAACAAAAATCCTTTGTGGTCTCACATCCAATGATATCCACTGTTTATTTTTTAGTGGGTATCTTTCCTGTCTTTGGCAAACACTTTTAAGAACTTTGATGGAAAGAGTAGCCATTTATGGGAGTTGACATTAGTTTCAGGCCAAAAAGATACTTTGCAAAAAACTTTAGATTGGATTGATTGTTTTTGAATATTAACATGAAGAAAGATGACTTTGTAACATTTTTGGTATAGCTATAGCTACTCTGAAAAGGTTTCGAGGAAAGCATACACCAAGGGTTAGCACACTAGAGCCGTTGGGCTAAATCCAGCCCACTGCTTGTGTTCTAAGTAAAGTTGTACTGGAATACACAGCTACACCCATTTGTTTATGTAATGTCTATGGCTGTTTTCCTGCCACAACTTCAGATTTGAGTAATTGTGACAGTGATTATCTGGCTCTAAAAGCCTAAAATATTTATGATATGCCTCTTTACATAAAAAGTTTGCTTATGCCTTGTATAGGCTAATGTTTTCCAAATTATGTTCCATGACACACTGGTTTCCTGTGAAGTGTTAATAAACTTGCTTGAACAACAGCCTTGTATTCAAACACGTTTGGAAAATGCTGAATTAAAGTTAACCAGGGTTTCTTTCCAGTAGGACATCTGATAACATTTACTATGCTAATTGATAACCTACAAGAGCAGGGTATATTATATATAGCATGCTCCCAAATTATCTGGTCATAGAATTTTTTTTTTTTTTCCCAGCAACATCAATTAATGTCATATAGTTTGGAAAATCTTAAGTTAATCTGTTTGGAAGGCTGTGCCAGGATCATAAAATGGCATAAACTTGAGGCTGTGGAGTTTTAGTTCTGGGAGGTCTGTGTAGAAAGCCTGCTTGGTTCCAGAGATCAGAAAACCATTATCTGCTGGTGAGCTATCTTTGTCTCCTGACCTCTGTGAAGGAAATTTTAGTGTGAAGTATAATTCCCAAGAGTTCTATTCAGAAATGGAGATAGGTGGTAGATTTATAAGGCCTCTAAGATGGTAACTGGAGTAAATGATATGTTCAGCTTTCTGAGACTGTTTCTGAAAATTTAGCTTTCTCAATGTTTTAGGGTAAAATTTTGGAGGTAGATATTTGGAGTATTATTTTCAGAGCTACAATACGACTTTCATGGGCACCAGGCACTTTTCCCTTTGTGGGACTCCTTTTCCATAAAAAAAAAAATAGTGACAGTTATATTTTATGATTGTATTGGTATAAAGACAAATACAATCTAGGCTGAATATATCCATTTTTTCTTCTGATTTGAAGAGATATTAATATTAAAACCTTTCATAGCCCCTAAAAATATTGTAGGCCTTAGACACTGTTCCTACTGGGTGAGTCGGCCTTGAGAATTGTAAAGGCATAATCTATTTTCTGCAAGACCAAAACTTTCTTGAGAGTTATATACTTTGTACTCTCCTTCTACCTTACTTGCTTAAAATCAATTGTATATAGTATTGGTTCAGTAATGTCTGTTGAATGAATGAATACATGATTAATTTCAAGATTCTCAAATACCTTATTCGAGTACAAACATGAATAGCTGCACTAAAAGACATTTAGTTTTCTTCCAAAGATCTAACCAAATTAATACAAATTATTGAAATAAGTCAAAATACCAGAATGGGATAGAAAGCACTCTTTATGTTAGGTCTCTTGCCAGTAAGTAGCAGTGAAGCCAGTCATTTCATAACTTTGGGCCTCAATTTCTAAATTAGTAAGAAAAATGTTAATTAAAATGATGGGGTTCTATACATACTTCTAATCAGAAGCCAGAGAAAATAGCTAAAATTTTTATAATTTTATAAGGTTGTGAAATACTTAACTGGTTTTCAAAACAGTCTCAGTGGTAAGTCTCCCAAGTTCATTTAAAAGTTAAACTCTCTCAAAAATGTTAATCATGGCAGATATGGTTACAGACTACATAATATGCTTTCAAAGGACAGTACATGGGCCCCTTCTAAGAGCAAAACAAATCAGAAAGTTCTTAAAATTCAATAAGAATCCTAATAAGCCACCTAACTCAATTTTCTTCCAACATAATCCTCTTCTTGGAGAATATTATTACCTGCTTTTTGTCATATCCTACTTGAAAGCTTTAATACCCTAACCACAGTGTTTTCTTTTACCAGGAATTTTGTCTAACCCAATGCACAATTAGTAGAAAAGACATGATGCAATTAATGTATCACATGGTCAGTGATATCCACATAAGACTGTATGAGTGTAAATATTTAAAAAATAACTTACAAAACAAATATGCAGGCTACTATCCATTTGCTATTAACTCAGGAATAAGAGCTACTATTTTACCTGGTACTACTTCCAATTGAATAAAAAAACCCCATCACCATAAAAAAGGTAGGTTGGGCCAGTCACTTTTAAATTATACAAATATCTATTGTTTTGTTTAATGGAATAATACACAACTCAGGAAAAGGCCAGGCAGCACATTTCTGAAATATAAAACTGGCTCAATATGCTATGATTTTCATCTCAAGAATGAATAGATGTGGAAAAACTGAAATTAGTTTGTCCACAAGTCTTTCTCCTTTCTTTGCAGTTTGTGATGTTCTTTCCTGGGAAGAGAAGAGTTGTGTAGGCTGACAATGCTGGTTCCCAGTACCCCCACCCCTCTCTGCCATTTCCCTCCATCTTGGATAAAAGGAGGAGGCAGATTTATCAGTAGAAACTGAATGTGGTTGTGTAGAGCATTTTACCATTTGTCCCTGAAGTGTCATTTCATAGAGGATTCTTCTCTGGCATGGAGATCTTATGTTTTGGATATTCCAGGAAAGTGTGAATTTCACATATTCTATTCCTCTGTCAGGCATGGGGTGTGGTTTTGGGTTGGGGTAGAATATCCACTTACTCCTGTCAGGTCTCTAAGCACCATAGTACGTTTTTGGGTGCTAACCAAGACCCAGCCATGAAAGATCTGGGGAAGATGTAGCATTCATCAGTGGGCCAGTACGTGTTCAGAAGAAATTTCTCATACATATGATTCTAAACTACACATTCTTAGAGAGGTTTGCCATCTCAATTTTCAGTGGACTTCATTGACTTAGTCCATTGCATGAAGGCTCAAGGTGATTTTGCTTTGAAACACTCAAAGAGAGCGTTATTGAAATACGTTCTTGATGTTGAAAATGACGCTGGGCAAGAATAGCTGTCCTAAATGGATCTTTGACCCCTTAATGTAATCAAGATTACCAGGGACTTTTTTCCCCTCTTGAGCCAACAGTTTTGTCATGGAAAAAAATGAGTGAGAACAATTAAAATGTTTTCTAGATTAGATACTAGGTATTGGAATACAGAAGATGTCTGTTCTGGCAGACTGATTATTTTTCCAATACCAAGTACAGTACAAAGTTTCTGCTTTACAGTCCCGGTCTTCCCTGGCTCCAGGTTGCTTTGCCTGAAAACTCCCATCCCAGGAACCAGAAGCATCATTCAGTACAGCTACAGTATACAGGGCAAAGCTCCATTTCAAAGGTCAATGTATAATGAGATAGGAAGAATCAACTTCTAGAAGGGTATGAAGTCCATATTTGAATGGTCCTCAAACTGATATTCTGAAGGGAAACTTACTACTTTTGTTTCTTTTCCTGAATTTGGTCTTCCCAGAGGTTAAGGATCCTGGTGTCAAATTGGAACCCAGCCTACTTGACGTTGAAGTCTCCAGAATATAGTTTGGTTTCAGGGAATGTAGCCACCTTGTGGGGTATCTGGAAGAGGCTTCATTGATTGTGACTTTTACTGTGTGCCCAGTTCTGATAGTCTGGTGTATTTTCAGAAGAATGTTGAACGTAAGGCTAATCAGGGAGATTTTAATTTATTGGGCACTATAGACATGAAACTTTTTAAAAGCTGATGAAAAAATTTAAAACCTGGAAAAAATTATAGGCTACAAAATAAGAGAAATACACTGCAAAATGAAAGTTTCAGAAACAAAATTATAAAAATCCTTTTGCAGTTTAAAGAAAAATGTTATATTTAGGATGAGATTGGATATGTATGTATTAACATATTTGATATGATGTGGGATGGAACTCCAGAGCAGGAAAGGCTCAGCCTATGAACCTCTTACTATGGCCCTGCGGCTGGGCATATTGAGAGACAGCGATGGATACTTCTGGGTTTAAATAAACACTTTTTCTTTCCTGGATAAAAGTTTATTGTTTCTGGTTTGCCTCTTAACAAGAGATGCTAGTAATACCAGCTTCGATCTAAAAACTTCAATTTCCTATGACAGCAACTGAACAATGTCTTGAAATTCCGTCATTGTTAGACTGGGTGGGAAAATTCTAGCTGAACCTGCTTCTTTTATTAAGAGGATTGGCCTTTGTGACCTCAGAGAAGAATTTTGGCAGAACAGATATGCTGATTCTAGTCCTGGTAGCAATTGCTGGGCTCTCAGCAACTCTTCATGTGGGCTCTTCCCTTCTCCCTTTCAAAACTTGCAATTAACCCTGGGTAAGAGCCTTTTTTTAATTGAAATTCAGTTGAGGGACCCGTAATTTAACTGTACATCGGGAAACAAGAGAGACAGAAACTAGGAGTTTTGCCAGACACCTGGGAACAGCTTTATATTACCACGGAATCCTCAAGTTGGAAGGGGCTTTCAAAATCTTCCTGCTCAACCCCCACACTCCACAGATGAAGGCAGGCAGGAAGGCCGAGATGAGAAGCTACTTACAGCAGGTCTTAGAGGTGATTTGTGATTTGTGGCAGAGAAAGGATTAGCATAAAGGCCCCTGACCTTTTCCTCTTACTGCATGCTGACTGAGAGTGGAAGAAAAAATAAAGTCCACTTTGGTGTGGAAATGCTTTCTACTAGGATTAGAGGAGAGTGAATCATTGGAATTTTTTTTTTTTTTTTTTTAAACAAAGATTCAGAGCAAAACTGCGTAGAGTATGCAAGATACAGGGAAACACTGAATCCTGGGGCTGACAGTTTACATGCTGGCTGTTTACCAAGTGTGTATAGACATGGAGCCTTTTGATTCTGCTTGTTGAATAATTATATTTGATCTTAAAATCTCGCCAGCTATACTGTGGTAGGTTGTGTGCCTTACAGTTTATGGAGTCTCCAGTTATTAGTGTGGGTGAAATCTTGTTGTATATAGAGAAGAGATGGTAAATTTTTTGCTCTGAAAATCTCCAAGGTGAAATCTACTCATATATACTAATTGCTAATAGGAATAATGATAGATTCTGCATTTTTCTCATTAAGTGTTGAATTGATTTGGATGGAGCAGTTCTGCAATTCCCTAAAATACGTCTTTGTGTTTCAGTAATGGAAAGCTCAGAAATTCTCTACAGAGATATCCTCTCACTTTTAAGCCCCACCTGCTATTTAGGCAAGGCAAATATTTCACTGGTGGAAGATGTAACTCCGGGCTAACAATCTGCTTTTCAGAAATGTTATTTCCAAGATATTGACAGAATGACTTCAAACTCCCGAGCAAATCACAGGGAGATGGATTTCCTAAGAGGTGGAGTGTTTTCTTTAAAAAGCTCTGCAACAAGCCCAAGTTATCTTTTACAGTCTGGAAGATAGCAGTTTAACCAAGATAAAAAGCTGTAAATGGTTGTTAATCTACAACAGCCATTACTTTTGCACTGGGACATATTTTTCCACTGAGCCCAAGCCTGTTCCAGGTTGGATTTCTGATTTCTTTCCACTGAATGAAAGGACAGGGCTGTTTTTACCAATATAATGACACTTCCTTTTCAACAAACAACAGAGCGAAGGCCCTTGTTTTTGGACTCTTGTCTCTATGTAACTTTGCTTTTGTGCTGCAATGAATGGCACAGTTGTCCTCTTCTTTATGTTTTTAAAAATCATACTTTTGCTAAGTTGCTAGGAACTGTATACATTTTAGTTTACTTCATAAACAACTGAAATAATAAAATTCCCATTTTCCTGTTCTTGAGGGACAAAGGGCCCTTTTAAAAAGCACTTGCTGTCTGTCTTTCTGTGATTTTAATTTTAATTTCCTCATTCAAAAATGACAATAACAATATTACTTCAAAGTTTATTGGGAGGGGTAAATGAAATCATATGTGTCTGACAGAGTATATTTTGTTGTCCCTTTTGTACAAATGAATGAAATGATTTACTCAATTGAAATCCATGTTGGCCGAACCTCAGCTCTGGATTATACAGTAATACTTAACTTTTTTTTCTTTTTATAAGTCCATCTTGAAAATTTTACTGTGATTTATGAATATAAATCTACGCCCACTATTGAGCAGGTCTGTATTTTCAGTCCTGTTCTATATACTATTTACAATGATCGTCAAACACACTTAAGCAATTCCTTTTTATTCCTCATGCAATGGGAAGTAAGCAAACATTCCATGAGGTTCATTTTATGAAGCAATAAAAGAAAGTTAGTCATCAAATAAAATAAAATGGTTAAATCAAGGGACTTACTTATTCAGACTGTTTACAATCTTTCAAGTAAAAATAAAAATGATTTTATAGAACACAGATACTGAAGTAATACAACCTTTAAGCTTCCACTTGCATCCCCAGATTGGACCCCACCTAGAAGAAATTTGGAATAGAGTGAATTGAATTTACTGGTTGACTCATAATCTGGGCAAGAGACTTTTAGTCTTTCCCTTCCTGTAGTTTGCTGATTTCCCTAGAACATTTACTGCCCTTCAGAACAAGCAGGCTTCTATGGTAACCAGTGAAGTAAATGGACCCCGTTGCCAGGAAAGGTACATGAAACAAAACCAAAACAAGGCAGACAGGAAGACAGGGGCTTCCCTAGTGGTTGAATTAAGAGTCGTCAGGGGAAACATAAAAATACAATTATGAAACAGCTCAGTGGGATGTGTTAATATTGATTGTGATAATGATAGTAGTAGTATATGGATTAATATGTGGTAAAAGCTGCATCCTTTTTCTTTCCTTTTAGTACATTGCCTTTGATTACATATGCACAGATTTCTATGACACTGTTCAATAACTAACATCTATTGAGAACCAACTATTTGCCAAAATTTTACATTTATTTTTAAAAACCATTATAGCCACCTTAAAATTGTGATACTAATTTTACAGATTCCTCCAAACTCAGTTTATCCGCCATCCCTGATAAGCCACTTAGGTCTGTCAGTCAAATGGCCCACTGGAATCCTGTGGAGCTCTTAGAACATTTGTAATTATGCAATTAATGATCATAATACTTAAAGTTTAATGTTCATGTTCTCTGCCAGCTCATAGACTGAGACAAGCACAATGCCTTGTTCACTGGCCCATCTCTAGAGCCTGGCATGGTAGCTGGCACACAGTGAAAGCTCAATAGACACCTTTGGCTGAGATATAAAAAGACCAAGTCTCAGGGAAGTGACTTTTGCTCAATTGTACACAAGTATTGAAACCTCAGCCAGGGGCTTTTCACTAAACACTCTACCTGGGATGTTGTTTTGTCGTAAGAACTCAGAGTACATAGACATTCTATCCTCTTGGGTATTAATCACATTTCAATAATCTAAAAAAGAGAAAGAATATTTTCCCTCTACTTTGAAGATGCAAACAAAAGTTCAGTGTCTTGCCTAAAGTCACACATGCTCTATAATAATAAATGGGTTGATGATGATAACAATGGTAATGACTTACAAAAACATGGCAGGGCTGGACTCCTAGCTTCCAGCTGCACACTCTTTAGACAAAGATTTCCCAAACTTTTCCTTACCATATTTGGCTGATTTAAAAAATAGATACATAAACTTCTACCATAATTGTTTTTACATTTGTCAATGTTTATTTCTTTTTTTTCTTTTTTTGCCCTCTCTTTGAGGGCAACAACTTTATTTTTTCTCTATTTTCCCCTGTTGGATTCCTTCACTTACATATGCCAATTCAGTAAATGTGTGCTAAAGGAATCCTGTTGCTAATGTCCTTATGATTGCATGTGCTGGTTAGTATCTTTCTTCTTTTACTTGTATCAGTGCAGGTTATACTGCGATAACAACTCTAAAATTTCAGGTTATTTCTCATTCATGGTGTCAGGGAGAGCTTTATTTATCACTGTCACATAGAGAGTAAGGCTGAAGGAGACTCTGTCATTTTATGACGCTGTCATCTATTGACCCCAAGCTTCAAGGTTCTCCCCAGCAGGGGATGAGAAAGAGCTGGCAAGTCAAGCACAAGCCATGGAAGCCTTAGTCCAGAGTGTTGTTCACATGCCTTTGGGCAAAATGAGTCACATGACAGCGTCTAACTTCAAGGGAACGTGGAAGTGTAATCTCCTATCTAACCAAAAGTAAATAATTAGAAATTGGTGGACTTTAACAATGCCTACCATACAACCATCATCTATGAAGTCAGGCTTTGTGAAAGAAAGAAGGTAGATGCAGATAGAAAGCCAAAGGGAAAAAAAAAAAAAAAGAGAGAGAAGATCTAGGAGGGGGAAAGATAGATAGGGAAAGGAGAGATGAATAGCTCAACTGCTATTCTGATAAGATTAGCTCCATTTCTAAGGGAGAACTAAGCCCTTAAATAAACCAGTCTTGTCTTACCTGTGCCTCTGGACAGATCATGCACATGACTCATTAGTGAGGTGACTATATTTTACCATTGTTGTTCATATTTTGTTGATGTTCTTATACCATTGTGGGTCATAGTTCATTGGGACAGACAATTTTTAAGGTTTCCTGGATTGTCTCTCATGCATGAGGTATAGAACTATGAAGATTCCTGCCTTCAACTTTAGGTAGGTGTGACAAATAAATAAAACTAAGAAGTAGAGTTGTGTTTGCCATTGGAATGCATCATTTCTCTCTTCCTCATCTTTCTCTCACTACTTAAAGTCTCTAACTATACTCCTTCGTTGCCAGGTTTGAATACCACAAAGGAAAGAGTTGTGAATATCTTAGTTATCATTGTATTCTGAGTCTACAAGTACCAGGCAAACAGGTAGTGCTCAGTAGACAGTTGTTCATTGGTGGCTTGAAAGGGGCAGCTTAGGGGGCCCACCTATAGCACTTGTAATTTATTTCCCAAAGTGGGCCCTTTGGGGAACTGCAGAACTACTGAAGTTACCTTTCATCTGATGAGTTGTGCTGTAGGCAAGTTAAGTAGGGAGGCAGTTTTTAATCTTTGGGTTGGCCCTTGGCAAGATTTGCTCAGTTGTTTTCTCTCCGGTTGGTAGTTTGGAAGTCCCAGCAGTACAGCTTATGGCCGACAGTCAATTAGTTGTGAATTTATTTTTCATCTTCAGCAAATGTCCCTTGTGAACAAACAAAGGGTGCATGATAATTACCATCAACTACTATCTCTTCAGCTCCCCTGTGTGCCTGGCAAAAGTACTGTGCAAAACAGACAAAATACAGTTCTAGTATAAAGGATCTGACAGAGCAAATAAGGATCATTAACTTTGCCATAGTTTTTAAAGGTAATTATTTTATGTGGGAGAGTGATTTTCTTATTATCTGATAAAGTGCTTCACGGCGGGCTAGAAATTGAAAGAAGGTTATAAAAGAAAGAGGACCAAAGATAGAGCATATAAATACCCAAAGGGGTCCTTTGATTACTGTACAAGTTTAATAATTAGAAAATAGTATGATTACCAGATGATGATGGTAGTTTATGGAGGAGTTGATAAGAGGAACATTTTTGGTAACATTCTGGTACTTTTGTATGCTAATTTAACTGTCCAATTGCTATAGAATAAATTTCAGAATACATTTGATAGCCAAAGTATAATTCTGAGGCTGTTTTATTCATTAAAAAATAAAGAAAAGGAATAACATTATGTTTGTTATGTACAGAAACCCTTTCCTCATCCTTCAATCAGGGACAAATATCTACTCAATTGTAAATAAACCTTTAAAAATCTATCTTTATCTGTTTGAAAATAAAATTTTGGTGATAACTTCTATTTGTGAATAGAAACTTTTTCCAATTCAAATGTTCAAAGATACTCATGTACTTCAGAACAAATGGGTATTTGGTTTTTAATTTCTAATTTTTGAATCCAGGATTATTTTTGCATCTTTAGGGGCACCTGTTTGATTGCTTTGGGTGTAGGTAACAAATAATTTACCAGCTGATGATAGTGATGAATTCTGGATATTTTTATAATATTATATCTGTATTTAAAGCCTAAAAAATATTTCGGGAACAAAAATATCTTGGAAACATTCATCACTAGTAAAAAGCAAGTTGCTTTTAAAAAAATACCTCACTAACAAGGGACTAAATCATTACCATTTCTTTCCTTTCCCCTTCATCCCACTGAAAATGAGTCAATTTTTGCCAAATGTATCCTATGAAGGATAGATAATCCTGAGGTTGGCTCCATGGACAATTTGAAATTCCAGAAAAACCATGAACTTAAAAGAGGACAGGGTTACTACCAAGCCCTAGGAGAAGAAGAAGGAAATGAATAAACTGTTTCTCCCCACTCAAGGGCATAATAAAGAAATATTTAATTTTATTATAATCTTGCATTTATATATTTTAAATAAGAAACTTTGAGGTACACTTTTTAATGTGCAGCTGTGATGAGATTTGATACAGAACACAATGTTCTGTTATTCCAGAAATGTGACTAAGAGAAAAAAGATCTGTTTAGAACAAAATAAAGAACACAGCCCAAAGCCACACACAGGCAAATGTGTGTGAATGTGAACACATTTTAACATTTTTCTTAAAATTAGACTTTCATGGCAGTTGCTCTGCTTAATGGGACAGTGTCCTTGCTCTGGGATGTGACTGTGAGGTCACCTTATCCAATTCGTAAATGTGGGAATCTTTTACCAGTCTCCAGTTTTCTTCACCCTTAAGGAGACAGCCTAAGACTCTGAGGAAGGGGTCTGGGGCAGTGGAAAGACCAAGAGTTCTGGAATCTGTCAGCCATGATGAGCTGACTCTTTCCTGTTTCATTACATGACCTTGGGTCAGTCTCATAGGCCCTCTGAGACCTACTTTCCTTATCTGTAATATAAAAATAATAATGGTGTCTTCCTTGTAGGAGTTTTCATGAGGATTAAATGAGACAATAAGTAAACTATTTCTAGTATTATAGAATGACTGAACATCATGTCTTGGTGCAACTTGTATGTGATCAATTGTGAGCTCTATTTGCTCTTTTTTTATTTAATTATTTACTCATTTGAAAAATATGAATTGAGCCCCTGCTATGTGCTAGATTCTGAGTCTACAAGTCTGTGTTAGATAGACTTGGTCCCTATCCTTATTGAAGTACAGAATCATGGAGGCAAATGTCAGACATGCAAACATTAATTACAATACAGTGAGATGCACTAGTTTCCAAATAACTTGTGAGCATTATGGTACTAAAGCCTGAGAAAAATTTATTTTTAAATTTAAATAATATATTGAAGGTAATAGTATAATTTTACTTTCATTTATTTATAGTCCACAATGCTTTTTTTCCCTGCAAAGAAGTGGAAGTGGAAACACTGTGGAAGAATATATCTCCCTAGAAACAATATATGTTGGCCTAACATGTAGTTAGTGCTAAGTGAATAGTAATTAAGATGATGATGATAATGGTGATGGTGATGATGATGATGATGAGAAAAGTGCCTTGGAATAATGCTACTGGCAATGCAACCCTGGCAGTGTTTTATTGAGATGTTTTGCCATAAAAACCACATACAGAATAAGCCAAATATTCTATGTATTTTTCTGGTCCGTAAACTCAAATATAGAAAACACAGAATTTTATTTCCCCTCTAGAATATCATTGAACTGTAAATGAAACTATGGAAACAGAATCAGTATTAAGAAAACATGCCTATAAAAGAGATTTTCCTTGTATAAATGCTTTATATATATGGACACATGTTTTAGAGACCTTTGGAAAGTGTTCCTGGGCCCTCAGCATCTCCCTTGCTGATAGGAGCAGACTAGGTGACTCTGCTGAGCTTCCTGCCTGTGGCTTTCTCTCAGGGCATTTGTTGCATTACCTTCCCCCAGTTCTTGGCACACAGGCAGCAGGGACACCATGAGGCTTCCTGAGAGTACCCATCTGGCCTGGCACAAACACTACCCACTGCCCTTAAGTTCTTCTCACTCAGATGTCATGGAAACCTTGCTGATGCCAGTTCCATTGTTGAAGCAGTCTCCTCAGTCGCAGAACTAAATTGCCGTAGTTTTCCCAAGGAAGCTTAAGGTCATGGAAGCTCTAGGGTAAAAGGTGCAGAAACATAATCCACATCCTTTAAGAGGATACAGGTGGGAACGGTCCATTATAAACATTCTGGAATTATTTGCTAAATTTTCTTTCCAGGACAGATTGCCCGAAAAGATGAAGTGAGTTTATCTGGCACAGCTATTAAGGTATAAAACCACTTTTTTTTTTTTTTTTCTCCTGAAGTTCAGAGACCAACTATAGAAACATTGCTTTCTATGGTTCTTTTTCTTTTAAACTGATAATATCACACAATTTGGCAGAGATTTCTGTGTTTTTCACAAGGGTGAATAATATTGTGATAAATAATGTTATACTGTATTATATTTTCAGGTATTTGTAGGACCTGGAACTTGGAACATGTATACCTAGATAATATATGTCAAGGTGTACCTCATTTTAAAAATAAAACCTTTCATTGTGAAAAATTTTTAAGTTATACAAAAGTTGGTAGAATTGTATAATTGATTGCCATTACTTATTACCTGGGGTCAACAATTATCCACGCATAGACAATAAATTTTCATCTAAGTCCCTATGTACTTCACCTTCCATGTTATTTTAAAGCAAGTCCTGGACATGGTATGATTTTTTTCATAAAATAAAGTATTAAGTATGTATCTTTAAAAGATAAAGGTTTTTTGTTGTTATTATAATCACAATACCATCATCAAAGCCAGAGATTAAAATAATTCCTTGATATAAAATATTCATATCCAGTAAGTGTTCAAGTTTTCAGTTATGTTATCAATGCCACAATTATTTTGTGATTCTTTTTTTAAAAATTAAAATCTAAACCAAAGCCACACGGTGTGATTGGTTGATATGTCTTTTAAATGTTTTCTAAATCATAGATTCTCTCTTCATCCTTTTTACCCCTTCTGGTTTCTTTGTAGAACAAACTGGGTTGTTTGTCTTGCAATGTTTCCCACAGTCTTGACTGTGTTGATTGCATGCCTGCAGGGTATATTAACAAGTTTCTACATCTTTCATATTTCTTGCAAGTTGGTAGTTGTATATATGAGCTTGATTAAATTCAGGTTAGATACTTTTTTTGATATGACTACTTCATAATGATGCTATGAACTTCCTCTCCTCCTTCCCTTTCCATTTCCCTTTCCTTTTCTTTCTTCTTTCCAAAACACAGTCTGTCTCTTTTGCATAGACTGGAATGCAATGGTGCAATCATAGCTCACTGTAGCCTTGAACTCCTGAACTCAAGGGATCCTCTTGCCCCTGTCTCCTGAGTAACTGGAACTGCAGGTACTCACCACCTCGCTAAGCTAATTTTTAATTTTTTAGTATAGACACGATCTTGCTATGTTGTCCAGGCTGGTCTTGAACTCCTGGCCTCAAGTGATCCCCTGCCACTGCCTCCCAAAGTGCTGGGATTACTGGCATGAACCACTGCACCTGGCCTGATTCTGTGCTTTTCTATCATGAGGCATGAGATGTTTAGTTGGCTCTCTTTTGGTGATCTTAGCAGCTACTGATGTTCAATTGATGAACCATTAATTCACTACGATTTGCAGAATTGTGATATTCTAATTCTATGATTTCTTCTTCACTTATTACCTGAAACACTTTTATAAGTGAAATTTTCCTTATTGATTATATAGTAATTCAATTCACATATGAAATCCTGGATAAAAGCTTGATTTTTTTTTTTTTTTGCCTTTTTTTAACCAGTGGTCACCAAGTATATGTTTTTGTAAGTATAATTATGCCCCATGAATTCAAACATATTTTTTATTAAACTTTCTGCCTTTTGTAAAATTATTAATGCTCAAATTGTCCCAGTTTTTGTGAAATGGAACAGGAGTTTCTTCAAGTTGACTCTTGCATCCTACTGATACAAACCTTGTAGTCTATGATAGTTTCCTTGCTATCTGGTTTGACAAGATGCTGCAGACTCATCTTGTATATTTTCTATCCCAGTTCTTTTAGTCTTTTGAGAATGGTATTAGAAATTATAATGCAGACCTAGGAATGCTAATGGATGTATGTATATCATGTATGTATGTATGTGTGTGCATTTATGTGTATATACATATATACATAATATACATATTTTAAGAAATATATCTTTTAAAAAGATAAGCTATATTACTGATACTTCCAGTTCAAATTTAGGGACACAAGTTTTTTAAATTTAACTTCTTCTACCTTACACTTATGTCTTCTTTTTTTCCGTGCTGAGAATCCTGGTTCTCAAGGTTGTCAGAAACAATTTAATTAAAATATTGCACATATTACACAATTTTCTCTGCTCTGCCTTTTTCACTGAAGAATGTGTCTTTCTCTAGGTGGTTCATTTTATTTGTTTCTTGTATTTTTAAAGTACATATTTTCGGTATTAATAAAGGCTTGCTCTTTTGTTTTAATTTTTATACTAACTTGAAAAAAATTACCCATTACTGTTCTGACCCTGCGTTTGTTGTCTGTTGAGTCCATTCTATGAGATATATTGATATTAGCTAGTATTCTGCATCAATTTAATCAGTATTAAAATAATTGGATTTAATTTCTTTTAGTAACTGTAAGATAATCATCAAGATTATTCTACTTTTCTGATAGTGTCCCCATTCTGCCATTTTTATAGTTGTAATATAGGTATATTGTCATAGCAAATATAATTATATACTATATATGTTTTTTCTTACAGACTTCATTTTGTCATAAGATTGCGAATATATATGGTGTTTTGTCTTCTCTTGTTTGGATTTTGGAATTCAGAGGACATCTTGTCATTTGATTTTGTTGTATATGTTTTGGTAGCTTAATTGCTTCTTGTTTTGAAGAAAGATTTATTTAGGGGGCTTCAAAAACTATACTATTACCACCACCTTCTCAGAATTCTCAAAATTGCGTGAGTGTTGAGTGATTTTCTCTTAACTCCTTATTTTATATAAGCTGCATTATTTTTAGTGCGTGTTTTGCAGAATGTATTGTTCTGGGGAATGTATATGTGGTATTTTATCAGAAATACCTAATGTGGCAGCATCTTATAAACAGACTTAAACAGAGCATTTTGAAAGAGACATCATTATAAAGCACGTTAAGCACTTATGATTGAATAAGTATTATTTCTGTGTTATATCAATTTGAATCCCCAGAGAATGATATACTCCTTGGGTACATAAACATAAATGTGTAATTAGAAATAAGAAGAAGGAGGAAGAAGAGAAGGGGGAGGAGAAAGATAAAATATAATATTATACCAATAACTTGTGCTTTACTCATAACTTTAAACTTTGTTGTGATAATTTATCAGTTCTTAGTAGAGCAATAAAGTACTGGGTTTAGTATCATTAGTAGTAATAATGAGATTTCTTGCTTTAAGCAAATCCCTTATTTTAGAAGAAAAGTAAAACGTTAACTCTTAGGAATTATTATGCAATAACAAAGAGAGCAGTAAAATTTTATAGTGGTTGGACCAACTCCAGTGGCTTTCTGGTTTGTGAAAAGTTCAGTAAAAATTGAATAAATGGCTCATATAATGGGAAGTTTAAGTAATAAAATGGAGGGTAGGGTGGGGAGATGAGGCTTTCCCCCTTCCCTGCTGTGTACATAGTAGAGTTGCTGGTGATTTTTGCCTTATATTATAGTACTGTGCTCATTATAGGCATAGACAGATTATCATAATTGTAAGAGTGCACATTTGGTGTTAAAAAAAATACATGATGGTGGAGCCTCCAGGCTTAAAAAAAAAAAAACACCTTGGGAGATCTTATTATACGTATTGTTTTCCAATTAGTCTCATCTTTGCTCCCTTGGTGCTTAGAAAGAAAACTCCAAGTAGAGTAATGATAACTACCATATGTTGGTTCTTACCATAAAGCTAAGAGCTAAACAGTCTAGATGTAGGTGTCTCATTTGGTCTTCCCAATAGCACGATGAGAGGCACATGCGAGGAAAGTAATATACAGAGATGTTAGATGACTTGTTTAAGGTGACAGAGATGGTGAATTGTGGAGCCTGGGTTTGAATCTAGGTTAGTCTGACTCCTGAACTGCACTCTTTACCAGTGTATGAAAGCATCTTCAGAAAACCACAAAGTTTAATGTGAGAAAGTGAAGCTTTAGAAGAGATTCTAGTCCTGTCCAAGCTAAGTTTAATTTAGGGAGGCAGGGAGTGTGTACACTGTGCAGAAAATACAGTTCTTGCCTGAGGATATCACAGTCCCCATTCAGTTGACATTCAGCAGAAGATCAACTCAGTTGTTTGGCTATCTCAGTTCAGCAAGCTCTTCTAAGCCAGACGTTGGGACATAAAAATGATTAAGCCATCTCTCTGCCCTTGTGTCCAGTGGAGGGGCAGGTTACATAAATAGATGTTTGTGAAAATCAAAGTAGAAGCTAAATCCTAGAGAACTCTGAGGATAGCCTGTGAGCTGCAAGTCTGAGGAAGGCGAAAGGAGAATGGTGAGTAATGGGAGTTTCCCTAGGGGTGACCAACTTGTCTGGTTTGCCTGGGACTTTCCCAGTTTTAGTACTAAAAGTCCCACATCCTAGGTGATCCCTTAGTCCCTGGCAAACTGAAATGGTTGACCACATAGGTTTCTGCTGGTTTGGAGAATTGCCAATTTCCCATTAGGGAACTGGGACATTCCTAGTCAGTCCTTGTAGAGAAATTAATATTCATGATCATCACCCTAAAAATGATAACCTAATCTTCTATGAGAAAAATTTTAGTTAGCTTTATTTAGCTAAATCAAAATTTAGCAAGCTTGATATGCTACCTTTTTCAATTGGGAGTTCAATAAATTTGCTTTGTTTTCTTGTATGGTAGGAATCCATGTTGTCATAAGGGACGTTGCAAACTCAAGTGTGAAGACAGAGGCAATCCTACATGAGTCCCATCAAGATAATGGGCACACAAACTGCTTGTGAGGAAGCAGACTGTTTAATGAATAAGGAATTAGGTTACACAGGCACCATTTTCAAAAGTCAGCTGGCAGGGTTTCAACAACATCGTCATCAGTAGAACAGTCCTGGGTGTGCAATCCTATACTGCCTAGGCAGGGTGACCAGATTTAATGTACCCTTTTACAGCTCATGGGGTATGGGGCTTATCGCATGCTTCAGCAAGAGCACCTTTTATTGTTTTGAAACTTACAGTGTCACCTTAACATTTTATGACAAGCCTTGTCCATCATATTACCACTATAAAAATGTCAATAACTTAGAGAGTTGCTTTTTCAAACATTTTATCACATAATTAAAATTTTATTCTTCTTTTCACCTTTCCTTTTTTCCTCCCTTGAGAGCCCTTCTGTATTTTTCTTTTTCTTCTTTCTCTTCTCTTCTTTTTCCTACCTCTCTGTTCTTTCTCTTTTTCTTTCCCTTTCTCCCTCCATCTCTCTTCTCCTCTTTCTTTTATCCTTTCTTCCTTTTTGAAGGAAGAGGGGACTTTGCTTTGATTCTCTTCAGATGCAACTCTCCTTTCCTGTCACATGCATCTTATCAAAAACTTAAGCTAGGAGGGTGACTTGCTGAGACCTTACCTAGAGTTTTGTTTTCCTTTCTGTACCAAGAAGTCTCCCTGAGTATCTTGCGTCATAGGAGGTAGATGAAAAGGGAGTTATTGGCCAGAAAGAAATGGCATGCATGCCTTCTTGCTCTTCTGAAGAATGTACAGGTCTTTGATGTTCTATGGCCTGGCCTGGGTACATCCTGAGGGGCCCTTAAGTTCTAATGTCGGTGACGAGAAATAGCATGATCTCTTTTGTGTTGGAATGAAAGAGAGGAGCTGGATTCTGAGGAGAATTGAAAGTTTTTGTCAATTTTTTGTTGTTGTTATTGAAAGGGGAGTGGGGTTGGGGAGAGAAGGGAAAGAAGGGAAGAGCTCGGGTAGTGGGACACTTCCAATACTTGAGTCCCATCCCTAAGTTAATTCTGATATTTTCAATGGTTTCAGAGATTCCAGGATCACTGACTCCAGAAGAAGCCTGCATTGTAGGTCCTCTTATGAATGCCTAGAGCAAGTTGATTAGAAAATACAACTTTATACCCCTTCTTGGAGACCTATTAGTAGTTCTGGCTGTCCCAACATAAGAGCAGAATCCTACTCTGATCTGTGTTTCGGGAAGCCCTCTGTGAGCCGTCATACCCTGGGCGACAAACTCCAGTAGCACTCCGGAGACAGCACTTAATGACAGGTAGACCCCCGAAGGACTGTAGAAGGTGCTTGGTTATCTGAAATAGGGGTGGGGTGGGGGGGGAAATGGGGCACTTTTGTGCATCTTGAGAGATCTGTGGCCGGAAGAGACAGGCTACCTCTGTTAACACACTAAAAACTCACAAGAATGAGCCTTTACCCATATTGGGTTAGGAGTATATGGGAGATTGGAACCTACTAATGGAAAGGAAGAGTGGAAATTCAAGCTCTATTGTCTTCCAGTAGTCATTTACCTGCTCTGTAAAGGTGGCTGTCAACTCAAGACCCAAGAGTCTCTGTTCTTGAGGTTCTTTATGTTTGTTTGTTTTTGTTTTTAAATTTGTGATGTGATCCCTTTGAGTCTCTTAGTGTGATTCTTCTGTTTTGTAATTTAGGAAGCTGCTATACTTCTGGGGATGAGAAATATTATTTAAATTAAAAATTACATTCAATTTTAAACCGACTTTTTAGAAAAATTCCATTTAAACCTCCCACCTCATATGTAAGGATAGTTCCAACACTTGGGAACTGAACTTCTTCCAGTTGAATTCAGATGACTGAATGTATCCTGCAAATAATGCACAGAGCTTATGAGAAAAAGTCCAAACTCTCTCTGCCATGGGTGTGAACTACTGAACCATGATACCTTATTACCTTCACACTCTGGTTACCGTTGGAAAAATTAGACTGCCTAACCAGTTCAACCAGACAGGCCTCCAGGAAGTGACCCTTTCTCCTCCCCTCTTGCCCACTTAAATCCACAGATTCTTGACTAATTTTAAAGGAAGAAAATCAGTTCCTTGCCAAAGGATTTTATGACTATGTTAACTAGTCAATAAACGAAGTGACTATGAAAAAGCACTGTTCCACCCCTCTACTGGGAGAACAATGGAATCACCAGTCATTATACAATCATAATTTTACACTCACAATTTCAATTCTGCCAACAGTGGAGAATTTCTCCTTTGCCGTAGGAACGTGATTAAATTTTACCTAATTTCTCAGGCATCTGAGAAAAATACCACCTCGAATGAAGGACCATTTAAAATAAGCACTTTGAATAAATAAAATGTCTTTTTATAGGATCAAATATGTCCCATTTTCGAAAATAGCTAGGCACAAAATACTGGGTAGCTCTATCATTGAAATTTTGGTTTACGAATGAAAAAAAAAAAAAAAAAAAAGCATAGACAGTAGGGAAAAAGAAAAAAATTCCTCCCCCCAAGCTGAAAATTTTACTGTGGGCAAAACTCCCATGTTTTTGATGGTAGTAAGACCCCAGTCTTGGGGCTTGGCTTGAAAAGTATGAAAAATAACAATCATAAAATAAAATATATTAGAATTAGAAATAATGGGAACGTAGTGATTATGATTTTAGTCTTAAGTCCAAGTTTTGGGCCAAGAATGTTTACTTTTCTGAGCTGTGGTATAAGAAATACTAGCTCCCCCGCTCCCCTGCCAAAAAAAGAAAAAAAGGAAAAAAAAGCATTATATTGATTTCCTTCAACTAATTTCTAGGATGCTCTCTTGAGTATTGTGCATGTACCCAAATTTGTATCAGGTAGTAAAGTAGAAACTAATGCCATCTCACATATGGGAGAGGAAATGAATAAAATATAGAAATTCCTGCCTTTCTTTCTACCTATAGAGACATTTTCTTCTGGGGGTAATGTAATATCCAACTAAAACAGAGGCACAAACCAAAACCTAGGCCTGGGTCTGAGATACTAAGAAAACAGTGTGGTAACATAAGCTTCTCACTGATAGTCTGAATACAGATATTTTAAAATTCAAGTAGATAGTCAGGTTTTGTATCTATAAGCACAACATATGTTAAACATACAAGCATGCTATTAAAAATCACTGTACAAAAATATCAAATACTCATTCATCTTATTTTAAAACACTAATAGCATTATTTATTGACATACTGGTTCTATGTTGCATAAAGGGCAGGGATTATACTAAGGAAGAATAAATAATAATAAAAATTTTATAAATGGTAAAGGATCTGATCAAAATCAGTTTTTGCAAGGCTATAAATTTTTAAAAAATTGGCAGAAGGAGTAGGTAAATTACAGTGTTCAGGAATTTTATTCTTCCTCCCTTGTTTTTCAGCACTGAGAAGCACAATGACCCTCAACCCTGCAGGGAGATGGAATGCAATTATTTTCTAGGCTTGAAAACTTTTAAAAATACGTTCAGTGCTATAATTTCTGTTTATAGATATATGCCAAGAATAAAAATTAAATAAATTTAATGGCATCCATCATATTGCAATGTATACAAACTATCTCGCAAAATATTCAAAGGTGGTTTATGATGGGGAAGAGAAACCTTTATGGTGTTAATATATAGATGAGCAGAAGTAATTCAGAAAAAGCAAGTCAGACCAGACACAAAAAACATCTTGGATTTGCTGACTATAAAAGTCATTATACTATACAGTCTTCGAAGAAACTAAAAAGCCAGTAGTGGCTTTGATGAAGGGAATAGGGCATAAAAGTGAGAAAGGTGTAACATGGCTTGTCTTCCTTCTTGTCATTTTTTCTTTCTTTCTTTCTTTCTTTCTTTCTTTCTTTCTTTCTTTCTTTCTTTCTTTCTTTCCTTAATTTATTTTTTTTGAGACAGAGTCTCGCTCTGTTGCCCAGACTGGAGTGCAGTGGCGTAATCTTGGCTCACTGCAACCTCCGCCTCCTGGTCTCAAGCGATTCTCCTGCCTCAACCTCCCGGGTAACTGGGACTACAAGCACGTGCCACCACGCCTGGCTAATTTTTTTTTATTTTTAGTAGAGACGGGGTTTCACCGTGTTAGTCAGGATGGTCTCGATCTCCTGACCTTGTGATCCACCCACTTCGGCCTCCCAAAGTGCTGGAATTACAGGCGTGAGCCACTGCACCTGGCCTCCTTCATTTATTTTTCAACAAACATTTCTCAAGCATCTATGATTGTGTTAGGTCTTCTGTGGATGAGGATGGCTGGACAATAGAATATATCCAAAGGCAGAGGAGAAGCATCTGAAAGATAGGCTTAGTTTAGACTGCCGACAATACTGAATGTCAGACTAAATTATGATAATAACTAATATTCATTCATTTAGTGCTTGGCTTTTCTAAATGATTTTTGTATACTGACTGAATTCTTTCAACTACCTTAGAGGTAAGTGCTATTATTACCTCCATATTATAGGTAAGGAAACCAAGGCACCGAGAGATTCAGTAACTTGCCCAGGGTCACACAGAAGTACCTGGCAGAGTTAGAATTTGAATTCCAGGGAATGTGGCTTTACAGTGTATTTTTGACCATGATGCTACACTGTGAAATGATTTCAGCTTTATTCTGTAGGCCATCAGGAGCCATTTTGCTGTTGGGCTCAGTTTTTCTTTTCTTTTCTTTGTCAGTTCCCTCACCTGTAAAGTAAGAGTAATGATAAAATCCCTACCTCACAGAGTTGTAGTGAGGATCAGATAAGATAATACATAGGAAATTATTTTGAAAATTTACTTCAAATTGCTTTGAAATGTGCCACATGGCATTATGAGTATTATGTTCAAGTAGTAAATATGAAACAAGTGTTCAAATAAGGAAAAGCCTGAGTTGTTACTGTTTACCAATGGGTACAGCCTTTGCAACATTAGTAGCTATATGTCAGCCTTGAATGAATGAATGAATGAATGAAAACGTATTGGTAAAGGAAGGACACATTTGAGTGAGAGGAGGTAATGACAGCCATAATGGTGATTCTACTGTGGATACTCCTATCCGTGAAACACTTTGTTGAGTGCCTATTCTGTAATAAGCATCTGACCAGATTCTATATGCGGTCTCTGTCCTCATGTGCTTGCAGTCCAGGAGCCTTATGATTTGTACCACATTTCATGGCTCATGAAAGGCTCTAAAAACCTTTAACTCATGTGGTTCTATCATCTCTTGATAAACCTGCGTGGGAGGTAAAATTATTCTTGTTTTTCAAATTAAGAGTTTGAGGCTCAGAGCTTGAGTGACTTGTCCAATATCACATAGTGTGCAGAAGCATCAGGACTCAAACCCAGATCTCTTGCTCATCAGAACACCATTCTTTCTGCAACACTAGGCTGCCTCAATCACCACCATTATCATGATAATAATAGCTGAGCACTTGATGCCACACATTGTTCTGAGTGCTTACATGAATTAGCTCATTCAGCCTTTACAACAAACTCCTGCAAGGTATATCCTGTATTATTGCTTCTGTGAAGTACTAGGCTGTGTGTTGAAGTAGAGTGATGTTCTTTGACACACATTGGCAGACTTTTCTTAGCTTGATATTACCTTCTCTGAGGACATTCAATTTTATAATTAATGAATCTGCACACTGGAGGTAAGAGGTGGGGGCTTGGAACAGGAAAGTCTTTCCAACCTGGTGTGATATTAACAGTGGGAAGGAACATTCCTTCTTCCGAAGGGAGAAGAAAGATTAGCAGTCTCCATAGTTGAAATCTGCTCCTCAAAAACACAGATCTGTGTTGCTTCTATAGCAGTAGCAGCCTGGTTAGATCACTGCAGAATGAATCTCACAGCTAAGTCTGCCTCTTTTACATTCAAGACGTGAAAAAACTGAGATGACCCCTTCCTTGACATACTAGCCTGGATCAAGGTAGAACATAAATAGCAGAAAACGGAACAAGTGAGTGACAGCCCTCAGCCAGAAACTTGAAACCTGGCATCCTTTGACCTTATCAGTAAAAGTTCTTTTTAAGAAACAGAAGGATTGTTCAAGAGAACAATGAGAACCGATAATTGATGACAATTAAACAGTCATAGGGAGAATGAAAGTTAAAAAATAAACTCTAGGACATTTATCAAGGCTTTTATGGGGGTGAATGAAGGTCACAGCCTATATTTAACAGCAAATTTCCAAAGACATTTAATAGAAAAGAGAAACTCTTGAGATATTTGATCTCCTCTTCATTCTAACTCCTCAACCCTGTAACCCCGGGACCTCAGCCATGGAATACACATGTGTCAAATCAGGTAACTGAGACTGTCCTGATGTTGCATGCCTCTTCTGCCAAGGAAGAACTGAGAATTGCATACTCATTTGCTCAGTAAAACATTCTAAAAGTCTAATTTGGAGAACAAAAACCTTGTTTTTTCCTAATGGTATATTCTCTTCTCAATTCTAGAAGGGTGTGTGTGTGTGTGTGTGTGTGTGTGTGTGTGTGTGCATATTTGGTGGTGGAGGTAAAGGAGGGTGTGGGTTGTGGTAGGGAAAGGCTAGTTCTCCATGTTAGGGGTACATTTTTATTGTTTTGATTCTATCATTTAATTCACTTAATTTCTTTAAAAGTACAGTTTTTCTTTTCACTAGTAGTATTCCTGAGAAATCAAAGCAACTGATTAATCATATTTTTTAAATGTCAGTGTATTGACAATAGAGGAGAGACAGTTGCAAAAAACATGAGACATTTTCTAGTGAACAAAAAACTTCTTTTTGAAGTTTTTGAAAAAATGCTTCCAATGAATAAGCTGTAACAGCTGGGTTGGACATTGAGACGTTTGTTTAAAAAATTAAGATGGGTGACTTAGGTACTTGACATAATTAATAAAGAGATAACCCTGTAGCCACAGTGATGTTGAACACTCAAAGTTGATTTTAGTTTAGTTTAGTTTTTTTTTTTTAAAAAAAGAAACACTTCACACATTCTGTGTCTTAGTATGCTCTGGCTGCTATAACAAAATACCATGGAACTGATCACTTAAGGCCGGGCGTGGTGGCTCCCAGCTGCAATCCCAGCACTTTGGGAGGCCGAGGCAATCACGAGGTCAGGAGTTTGAGACCAGCCTGACCAACATGGAGAAACCCCATCTCTACTAAAAATACAAAAATTAGCTAGGCTTGGCGGCATATACCTATAGTCCCAGCTACTCAGGAGGCTGAGGTAGGAGAGTCACTTGAACCTGGGAGGCAGAGGTTGTGGTGAGCTGCAATGGAGCCACTGCACTCCAGCCTGGGCAACAGAGTTAGACTCTGTCTCTCAAAAAAAAAAAAAAAAAAAAAAATTGATCACTTAAATGACAGGGTGCAGATCCCATCTTGGTCCCCACCCCCATGACCTCATCTAAACCTAATTACCTTCCCAGAACTCTACCTCTGAATATTATCACCTTAGAGGACTAGAGGGCAGAGCTTCAACCTGTAAATTGGTTGGAGGGAAGATACAAACATTCACTCTGCAAATGTATTTTATTGTAAGGAAGAAATACTAAATGAATTAATCAAGTAAAATAACATAAATTCAGTTCATTTTTCTCCATAATAAAGAACCATTAATAAACTGTTAAAACACAATAATCTTCCGTGGGCTTCTGTGTGTGCTCAAGATTCACCACCCTTTTCTCTTACAACTTAATTACGACAGTGTAGCATGTGGATGTTGCCTTTGACTTCCCAACATCTTTTCTACCCTCACCCAGTATGTGACTTGAGTATAGTTTGACCTCAGCTTCCAGGTGAACTTTGATTTGCTGTATCTAATCATAGAATCCTACTCCCCTTGCTAGCACCCGCTTAAGAACCCAGAACGAAGCCAATTGTTTCATGACTTTCCTCTGGAGCCAGTTAATGGCTCAGGGTTGAATACATGAGCCCTTTTGGCCAAATCAGATTGAGGAAGGACTTTTGTTCCATGGTTGGGGAAGAGGCATACATTATTTCCCTTTAGATGTGAGAAAGGGGAACGAACATGCAGCCTGGCTTATTACTGGCAATTATCTTGCAATCACAAAACCGGAGAGAAGGAAAGAATATAGGTCCTCAATCATATTATTGACTTGCTTGAGAAGCTGTTACATTTGTTCTTCACTGTACATTCATTTATTTGATTCAATAAATTTCCTTATTGACTTTTTAATTACTTGTTTCAAAAAATGTGATGACATACACAAATAGTACAAGTCTTGGTGATGAACATAGTAGATCTAAAAAGAAACTTAAAATTCATGAAACATTTGCATCACTTTCTGTAAAAAACAAGTAAATACAGATTAATATTTTATTTCACTTGAAAATTTAAATTTGTACACAATAGATTCACTGTCAACACCAGAGGGTGGGGACAATATCTAGGTATACTTTGTGTTCCCAGTACCTACTATGGAAATTGAATAATTTGTTTCTACAAAATATAGTTTAATTAATATAGTATTTGTTATTATGTATTTAGATTGCTTGTATTAACTCAGTAGTTTGAAATATCTTCGGAATTATGACATTCTGTTGCTCAATTTGGATTACTTAGAACTCTTAATGAGCTCACAGCTTAGTCGGGGAGACAGATATAAATAAACATTTGTGATATAAAGTGATAGACACAAAAATAAAATGCTTCCAAGGCCTGGAGGAAGAAGTACCTGGCTCTGACTGCAGTGTGGTCTTGTTGAGGAAATATTTCCTGATAATTGCATTCTTTAAAGTTGTGTAATAGTTTACCTGGCAGGCATAAGGGTTGGGGAGGTGAAGAGAGGGCCTTCTAGGCAAAGGGAATGGCGCATGCAATAACACAAGTTAAGTAGAAAATAAATCATGGCATGATGAAGAAAATCTAAACAGTGTAACGTTTCTGGAGAGGAAGAGAAAGGAACCAACATTTGTTGAACAACTAATTTGTGTTAGGAGCTGAGCTAGATTAATTTAATTATTTAATTCCCCCCAAAAATCATAGATTAAGAATATGAGGTTCAAATGGAATGGAAAATTTGGCTGTTTGGTCACAGCAAGTAAACAGTGGAGCTAGGATTTGAATCTGAGTTAGTTTGAGCTAATATTCAGGCATTCTCACTAAAACATAATTCCTATCTGAATCTTTGGTTACATATAGGCGGTGGCAGGAGATAAGGCTTCAAATTTAGGTAGTGCCAGATAGTAGGATCTTTGTGTGCAGTGGACAGTTGGAAACACAAGGCCAATTTAGAGATGGTTTGGCTGGTAATAAATAATTTGATAATTATCATCCTACTGGTTGTATTCATCACATATCTGTAGTCACAGTCATCCAATGATAACATTCAGGGTGAGCAGGGAGAAGGTTAAAACAAAGCTTGAAGAACACCAATAATTAAGGAATATTTATGGAAAAGGAACCAGAGAAAGAGACTGAGGAAGAGTGACCAGAGAGTTAGGAAAGAGTAGGATATGGAAGCCAAAGAGTTTAGAATTTCAACCTAAAGGTGGCAGTTAAAATGCTTCAGGAGAAGATCACAGGTAATTAAGCTTCAGTAACGTAAGTTCTCCCATCTTCATTCCAGTAAGTGATGGGTGGATATTATTAAAGGCAATTATTACCACTCAATTAAAAAAAAAATTCTTGCAAGTAGACTGGCCACCCAATGGGAACAAGATATTTCAGGGAACACTGATTTCAGGAATTCTACTGGAATCTTGAAGTTGGAAGATATCTTACCAGTCACCTTTATGTAGTGGATGAACTAGTTGTATACTTATGCCCATACTTGCCCATCCAAGTATACAAGAAACTTATTCCTGATATCACTCAGGTTAGAGACCTAGAAGACACCTGTCTTTTCTTGTTTACAGTGACCATTTGCTCTTTAGAATATATCAATAATAACAAAACAATAAAAATTTCCAAATTTATATAACTTTTGTTGTATCTTGTAGGTTTCAGTGCTCTTTCATACATATTTATGGTTTGATTCTCTCCTCAAGCTTGTGAATGAGACACAGAAATAAACAGCTCCACTTTACAGATGAGCAAGCAAAGGTTCATTGAGGTTAATATAAATTAACTTCAGGCCTCTTAAAGGTTAATTAATCAGGGCAGAAGGAAAAAATCAGCTCTGATAACTAGCTTTCTCTTAATCACCGTACCATTAGATAGATGATTATATAATCTTGTGTACTGGTCTTTCCCTTTTCCTCACTTTGTTTTAGGTAAAGCTGGCTTCTTCAATTCTGCAGTAATCCTCAAAGAATGCATTCAAGATTTATATCTCTTCTGGTGGAATCTAACAGTAAAGATGGGCCATGCCCAAGAGTCCTTCACATGTCAGTTACCTGTAATTTGGACCACATTCCCTGGCTTGCAGTAGAGATTAAGAAATAAACATTGCTTATTTAAGTGAGTGAGCTCGCCTTTGAAGCTGGATAAAATGGTGACAGAGTTCTGTTTTTATAGCATTTAGGAGAGAGATTAAAGAGTCTTCTGGGTAATTTAACCACTATTTTATAGCATTTAGGAGAGAGATTGAAGAGTCTTCTGGGTAATTTAACCACTATGGAAAGTCAGTCAGAATATGTCAGCCTGTTGAGTAGGCTTTCCTTTGGCTTGAATTCTCCATACAATTCTCTGTCCTGGTCAAACTGATGAGCCATCTGCTGAGCTTGCCCTTCACAGCGCTCCAGAGAGAAGGTGCTGCAGAACATGGACATCCCATGCCCTACAAACCAAACAATTCGTAAAGAAAAAAGCATACCCAAAGATAGACATGACTTTTTATTTTTCTGACTTTTTTTTTCTTTCTGTAATCTAAGAGCAGTGTTGGAGTTAGATTTTAAGTTTTGACATTTAGATTTTAGAGATACATAGAATTCATAACTTAAAAAAGAAAAGCTGTTCAAAAATGTAACTTCTATGGATAGAAATCTTCAAATGAACCTGTCTCAGGGGCTGTGGGCTTATGGTTTACAAATTGGTTTTGACTGTTTTCACTGTGGGTCCTCTGATCTTGCCCCTGGCTATTCTTTTTCTCTTTACAGGCATTTCTCAAAGGAAAGAGGAATACATCTGTGACCAGATTATGATATATCCATCTCATACATAAAGAGACTTGACCTTGCTCTCAAGGTCATGCTACCATGCCCTTATCCAACTGATCCAGCACACACACACATACACACACACACACACACACACGAGAGAGAGATAGAGAGAGAGAGAGAGAGAGAGACTCATTGTCTTTTCCTTGTCCTTTTATGAATGTACATGGAGAAAATTACAGCCTTTATATAGGAACAAAATGCTTTTCTCCCATTCTGTTTTATCTTGCATTAACTCATTGTCCTTTCCTTGACTCTACCCCCTCCTTCTCATACGTGATCTGCTTGCCATCCCCATTCAAGCTGGCCTTTTTTCGTGCCTACCAACAATTTGCTGAGTAGGTAATCTGGATGAGGAAATATCTGCAAGGCCACTTGGCAAGACGTGAGATTTTCCATTCTTTGTGAAAATGAATGAAAAGACAATTATTGCCACACACTGTTCTGAGTATTCCATAAAGAACCTCTTCTCTAGTCCCTGAACAGAATTCTCAGCTACTGCCTTTTATCTTCAGCCACTCCCTGACTTCTTGTCCTGATGTTATCTAACCAACACTGAGGCAAGCATGTCTTTGGGTCTTGGGAAGTGGCTGTTTCTTTCTTGGAAACAACCATTGTACAAGGGGGAAAACATTTGTCGAATGCTCAATATGTGCCACGAACTGAAGGATACAGAAGCAAATGAGATGGTCTCTGCTCTTTGCAAAGATTTCCCTATACAGTAGGTGGGACCATCATGTAAATAAATATTGCAATTTCAGGCTGGGTGTGGTGGCTCATGCCTGTAATCCCCGCACTTTGGGAGAATGAGGCAGGTGGATCACTTGAGTTCAGGAGTTCAGGATCAGCCTGCCCAACATGATGCAACCTCGTCTTCACTAAAAAAATTAAAATAAACAAACAAACAAAAACAGTGGGTATGGTGGCAGGCACCTGTAATCCCAGCTACTCAGGAGGCTGAGGCAGGAGAATCACTTGAACCCTGGAGGTGGAGGTTGCAGTGAGCCAAGATCACGCCACTGCACTCCAGCCTGGGCAACACGACGAGACTCTGTATCAAAAAAAATAAATAAATAAAACCCAAAAAACAAAACAATTTCAATTTGTGAGACTCTCAAATCAAAAGAAGCTTATACTAAGTTTAGGATAGAGAAAAAGAGTCTGTAACTAGCTTTGAGGGTGGTGGATAGGGAAGAATTTCTGGAAGAGTTGAGCTCTGTGAGCTAGATCTTGAAAGATGAGCAGGGCGCGGTGGCTCACGCCTGTAATCCCAGCACTTTGGGAAGCCGAGGCGGGTGGATCACGAGGGCAGGAGATTGAGACCATCCTGACTAACACGGTGAAACTCCGTCTCTACTAAAAATACAAAAAAATAGCTGAGTGTGGTGGTGGACACCTGTTAAGCCTAGCTACTTGGGAGGCTGAGGCAGGAGACTCACTTGAATCCGGGAGGTGGAGTTTGCAGTGAGCTGAGATCGCGTCCCTGCACTCCAGCCTGGGCAACAGAGAGAGACTCTGTCTCAAACAAAAACAGCAACAACAAAAACCAAAAATACAAAGATGAGTAGGCATTTGTCAGATAGATAACAGGGAAAATGGAGGTGGGATGGTGGGGAAGGGAAAGGAAGGAAATGAGATTTGTAACAAAGGCAAAGGTCAGTTCATATGGGTTGTTGGGGAACATGATCAGATTTGCACTAAGAAACATCACTTTGACTTAGCCTAGATGATGAATTCCAATGCCAGTGCTGGGACCAATTAGGTATCTATTTAAATTAGGGCTTGATAAGCTACTGCCAGGGCCAAATCTGGTCCACAACTACCTGTTTTTGTAAATAAAGTTTTATTGGAACACAGCAACACACATTTGTTTATGTGTTTTCTGTGGCTTGCCTTTATACAACCAGGAAAGAATTGAGTACAATTGGTTCCAAGACCCACAGGAATACCAAAATCTGCAGATGCTCAAATCTCTTGTATAAAATGGCATAGTATTTGCACATCCTTCTGTATACTTTAAATCATCTCTAGATTACTTATAATATCTAACAGAATGTAAATACTGTGTAAATAGTTTTTATGCTGTCATGCATTACTTAACAATACGAATATATTCTGAGACAAGCTATTTTATTCTTGTGTGAACATCACAAATTGTATTCACAAAAACCTAGATGGCACAGCTTACTACACACCTAAGCTATGTGATGTAGCCTATTGCTCATAGGCTGCAAACCTGTACATACACATATGACTGTACTGAATACTAGAGCAATTTAACACAGTATTTGTAAGTATCTAAATATATCTAAACATAGAAAAGGTACAGTAAAAATACAGTATAAAAAGTAAAAAAATGTTAAAGTGCATTTACTACAAATGGAGTTTGCAGGACTGGAAGTTTCTCTGGGTGAGTCAGTGAGTGGAGAGAATCTGAAGGCCTAGGACATCACTGTACACTACTGTAGACTTTATAAACACTGTATATCTAGGCTATGTTAAATTTATAAAAAATTTTCTTTCTTCAATAATAAATTAACCTTAGCTTACTATAACTTTTTACACATTTAAAATTTTCTTTTAAAATTTTTTGACTCTTGTAGTAACACTTAGCTTTGGATATACATTGGATAGCTGTACAAAAATATTTTTTCCTTTTATCCTTACTCTATAAGGTTTTTCTATTTTTATTTATTTATTTTTACTTTTAAAAGTTTTTTGCTTAAACCTAAAATACAAACACACACAGTATCATAGGCCGACACAGGGTCAGGATCATCAGTACCACTGTCTTCTACCTTCATGTCTTGTCCCACCAGAAAGTCTTTAGGGGCAGTAACACACATGGAGCTGTCACCTCCTATGATAACAATGCCTTCTTCTGTAATACTTCCTAAAGTACCTTCCTGAGACTGTTTTTACAGTTAACTTAAAAAAAAAGTAGAAGCTACACACTCTAAAATAAAGATTAAAATTATAGTGAATACATAAACCAGTAACATAGTTATTTAATATCATTATGAAGTATTATGTACCATACATGAGTGTATGTGCTGTATTTTTATATGGCAGTACAGGAGGTTTGTGTCCACTAGCATCACCACAAACACCTGAGGGATGTGTTGTGCCATGATGTTAGCATGGTTATGATGTTACTAGATGATAGGAAATTTTCAGCTCCATTATAATCTTATGGAACTACAATTGTATATGCGGTCCTTTGTTGACCAAAACATTATGTGGTACATGACTGTACTGTATTTTTTTATTTGAATAATTTCTTCTTGTTTTTTTACTTTTTATTTTTTAGAATATTTTCTATCCCTGGTTTATTGGATCCACAAATGCAGAACCTGTGGATACGGAGGGCTGACTGTAGTTGTAACACAGGCTTGCAAAGCCAAAAATATTTACCATCTGACCTTTTGCAGTAAAAGTTTCTCTATTTAAATAGTGCATGAGTCGAAGTAATAGACTATAATGGCTTGAACTAACGCTGGGGCAGGAAGTACTGAGGAGGAAGAGAGAATAGAATTTGGTGAATGATTGGGTTGGAGGAAAGGGCAGAGCTGTGAGAGACAAAAGGATCTTGTAGGTTTTCCCAGTTTCTGGATCTCCATTTAAAATAGTTTCAGCATTGTGTCTTGCACAAAGATGTGAAAGAAACTGTCTTTGTCCTCAAGGAGCTTCACATCCAGTAGAACAGACAACATGTGAACGTAAAAATATTTAATACCAGTTTGAATACGAGGTCATGAAATTTCAGGGGAGAGAGAGAGGATGATGTTTTGTTGAAAGTTTAATGAAAGCTTACAGGAAGAGGAATCATTTGAGTTTGAAGAATCGGGAGGACTTGAGCACAAAGGGTTGATGAGAGGGTGCAGAAGCAAAGACAGATATTTGGAGACCAGCCGGAGAGAAGACAGGAACGCCAACTTTCGGAGCTTAGACTATTGAATAGGTGTTGGAAACCTGAGGGGTTTGAGCAGGAGCTGTACTTTGGTTACTCTGGCGGTAAGATCAGAGTCAGTTGAATGAGGAAGAGACCAAAAGACAAAAGGAAACTAACATTTGCTTTTCAAAGCTCAGCCTTGCTGACTCAGCAAATATTCATCCTTCCTTCATGCTCCCATCACACCCCAGGATGCCTTGAATTAGAGCACTTATTACCTGTCAATAGAACATGAGAGGCCAGAAAGTGTGACACTCTTACAGGAAATATGGTGCAGTGGTTAAGATTTGTCTGGGTTTAATAATCAGTTTGTTTAAAATTTTTAAAAAGTTTTTTTGCTTATTTTTAATTGACAGAATTTTACAAATTTATCATATACAGCATGATGTTTTGCAAGACATATACATTGTGGAATGGGTAAATTGAGGCAATTAATGTATGCATTACCTCACATACTTATTTTTTTGTTTTGTTTTGTGGTGAGAACACTTAAAACTGTTAACTCTAGTCATCACCACTGACCCCTTTTTGATCTTACCCTCTTGATGTCTTGGTTTCAAGATGCCTGGGCCTAATAATTGTAACTCCTTCTACAATCAGTAATAATTGTAACCATTTGTTGTGGTTATTAAATGATTTAATGTGTGAAAAGCACTTAGTGGCTGGCAAGTAGTGAAGGCCCATAAATGTTATTGATTATTATTTCTAGTGCCTAGCTAAGTGTTTGGAAACTAATAAGATTTCTGTTGAATGAGTGAATTTAAGGGCCGCTAATGAGCCAGGCACTTGGAATTGGCTCTTTGGGGTTATCCTCATAATTCCCATGTGAGGAAGGTATTATTTCTAATTTTAGTGAATTTGCAGGGACTCTGAGAGTAAATGGCAGAGCAAGATAGAGACTTCCAAGCTCTGTTTCATGGGGAGCTGGTGGGAGAGGGAGAATGTAAAGAGATGAGGGTAATGAATGGAGTGAAGCCCTGGAGGAGAAGGGAGAGGAACTGGAACAGCATAAGGGAAGGTCTTTGACTGCTGTCCTACAACAACACAGACAACAGAGGGTAAATGTGAGGGGAGAGGAGGGAAACAAAAGCATTAGCTGAGCAGGAGGTAAGCAGGGTTAGGAAATCTGTTAAAGGAGAATTCAAAGAAGACTCCAAGTTCTTGAGCTTAGATGACTTAGAGGAATGATGATGCCATTTATAGAAATAAAAGTGGGCAGATTTGCTTTTTGGGGTGTGAATTTGCAGATTTAGTTTTAAATATAAAGATTCTGATACTCCCCAAACCTTGAGCAATGAGTTGGAAATGTGACCCTGGAGCTCAGGCTAGAGGTGGGCACTGGAGATGAACATAGGGAAATCATCTGCCTAGAGGTGAAGGTTGAAGCCAAAGGCGTGGCATTTAGGAACCAATACAGGGTTAGTCAGTCCCATGGGCTGGTTCTCAACTCAGCTTGAGAAAGGACTGGCCAACGGGAAACTGCAGTCCACGCCTGATATGTATTTGTTGGCTGATTTGTGACACTAGACTTCTTCATTGCTCAGTAAAGATTTGGCAAGTGACTGGTGTGCAAAGAGTCAACTCTCAGGATCTTTTAGTGTGAATAAAAGTCAGTGAATGGAGGCAGATAAATCTCTCTAAAACAGGAAAAAGAGAGATGGAGTCAATGTGGCTTTAAAGTGTCAGCTCCTTCTTAGTTTGTGGTGCTGGCTGCAGAGCCAAACCTCCTTTGCCGATACTAGGCACAGAGCTTTGGAAATTAATTGAATCTGCTTAAAACTAGTTCCCCCTGCCCTGCCTCAGATAATTCAATGCAAGCGAACATATTTGCCCAGAGAGGGTCATAAACACATCATAAAATCTGACCTTTCCAAGAGGGGATTATCTATAAATAACTGCGGTTATCCCGTGGGTGCCAGGCATAAGCTTGGTGGAGGGGCGAAGAGGAGACCTATTTCCTCTGCAACCTGGGCATCTCTCCGGAGGTGAGCAGCAGAGAGGACTTGCAGAGGCTCAAGTATAAGCCCTTGCAGTCATATCCCCAATTTCCACTGGCAGGGCTGCTGCTGCTTCCACGGGGCTTCCTTCACTTTGCTGAGCAATGGAATGTGGCTACGGGGAAAAGAATAAGATTTCTGTTTCTAAATATGCCACTGGTGAAGCTCCTTTTTAAAATATTAATTGTGGCAACGTTGGAAACGCATAAAAGAACTGACAATCATGCTTCTTCAGACCACAGAAGGTTTAATTTCAAAATGTGGTTTTTGAATTGCTATTTTTTTCTTCTGCCTGTAAGCAGTGGATTCATCAAAATCCTTTCTTCTGAATTAAAGAAGAGCCCCTAATGGTGCCCATTCTGTGTCATTAATGTGGAGGAGGTGAGCGATACAAGAGGAATCTATATTATTTATGATGAGCTGAGTCATGAGCCAAATGAATTTCAATAAGGTCTTCTAGCTGATAGTGATGATATAAAAGATACAGAGAGGAGCAACCCTCTGTAGCAATCTGGCTGCTAACAGATCCATTCCCTTGGCTTTCCATGATAAGTAAGAATCTACCTTATTTTTAAAGGCTCCAAATTCAGAGGTCACTACACGATTACTCAGTAACTGTGCTGACAAAACCTTTTCTTGTTTACTGAATAGGTAGCTCATTTTCTCTTTGTAATTCATGTTAAGTAATCCTAAATATATCAAGAATTGGAGCTATGGGATCCTGTGGCTGGGTGTTTTGTAAGCCTGATGATGTGATTGAGGGTAGAGATAATATCTCACATATTTTTTTTTTAAATTTTACTGCAAAGCTCATAGAGCCTAAAAAATAGTGTCTCT
Organism: Macaca fascicularis; assembly: GCF_037993035.2. Classification (NCBI taxonomy): domain Eukaryota; kingdom Metazoa; phylum Chordata; class Mammalia; order Primates; family Cercopithecidae; genus Macaca; species Macaca fascicularis. The sequence continues at coordinate 96,946,520 of NC_088385.1, forward strand.
AAAGATGTAAAGGAAATGGTATAGAGCTTGCGTCTCAACAGGGGAATAACACATGGAACCAGGTGAAAAAATGAATTTTGGGAGCAGGGTGAAAATACATTAGATGCCAAAATGGTTTGTGACCCTCCAAAGCTGAAACCTCTGTTACAAAATATAGCATTTATTTCATAGGGGTGAATAGGAAAAAATTGTTCAGAAAGGCTTTGTGGGTAAGGGAGACTTTCATTATTATGACAAAATGTTTGGGAAACACTGTTGGCTATGGAAGAAAAAGTCCTGGTTTTTGGAGTCAGAAGGACTTTATTAGGAGTCTCAGCCCACTAATCACCAGTGTAGCTTATCTCTCTGTTTCAAAAGTCTTCCACTTGAAACTGTGATCATAATACACAGAGGTGAGCAACTTTATTCACTTCACTGTCTTCTACTCTGCACCTAATACAGTGACTAGCACAGAGTAAGCTCTTAATGAGGATTTAGTGAATGAATGCATAGAGGAATAAATGATTCTCCCTCAAAGGATTGTTTGTTGATTAATTGAGGTGATGACTGCAAAAATCCTATCTTAGTACTTGGCACATTTGAGGTGTTCAGTAAATGACGGCTGTCTTTCTCCACCCTTGCTTCCCCCACTGTCTAGGACACACAGACTTCACAGGCCAAGACAGGGCAAATGACTCTCCTGGTGTCATATAGCAAGTCTATAACCCTCTTAAAAATTGAAGCAGGTTCTCTCAGCTCCAGCTGAGCCTTATTTGATTGATTATTATTACAAATATTTTCCTAGAATATTCACTGAGTTATCTATATTCTTGGAAAGAAGTTCTTACATCACTGAAGTATAATCAAGCCATATCTAAATTGATTTTGATTGGGTACCATCTGGATGTGCTAAGTACAAATTCACATGCCTGGAGCAATGAGCCAAGTGCTCTGCCCTGACAATAAAAGGGTCTTGAAAGGGCTTTTGGGAAGCATTCTGAGAGGCACACTGACACACAGTACCTTCTTCAGCATAACATGCAGATAATTCAGATGGGAGGGCTGGCAGGTGCAACATAATGGCTTGGAAAAGCCAGATATCCATATGGCAAGGGGCTGGGTAAGTGAGGATGCATCATCAGCACTTCATTAAGGGTCTTGCCAGAGTTGCGTTTATAAACCCACATTGTACACCTACATGTTCATCCAAGTATCAGAAAATCACATTTGAGAAGGTGGAATTGTCTTTAAGAATTTTTAAGCTGTCAACTTAAATAATAATTCATGTAAAATGAAAATGTTCCTTTCTCCTGTTTGAAGATCCTTTCTTCTCATTGCATTTTTGTATTTAGTAGTGCCTTATGCTTCTACATTTTTTAAATAAATTCAACTTTGAGGGCAGAGACTATATGTTGGGCCCTTTGCATAATCACTGTTTCCTTACTTCGCATATAGTAGTTCCTCAAAAATACATGTTGAACAAATGAGAGTGTTTTACAGCTAAAGGGAAAAGAAGGCAGGCCTAACCTCTGTGGATCATCTTTTATGTTCTAGGCACTGCATGGTGCACATTACAGCTATTATTTCATTTAACATTTATAATCAACTTTTAAGTAATTTGCCCAATGTCACAAAATTATTAAGTGGCTGAAACTGGAATCAATTAAGGTTATTTCTGATTCCAAAGACTATGCTCATTAAGAAAAAAAAAAAATGTTTCAGCAGCCATGACAATGCACCCCAAAGACCTCCTACTGTAAGTATTATAATTGGCCAAAGAGCCCCAAGCAGCATTGGCCAAAGATGTGGCTGCTGTGCTCTCCACTTTTAACACAACTGTCTCCACTTTTCACAGAGGCCATGCCTCCCACAGGCAGCTTCCAGCCAGGAACTGAGGGCAGCAGGAATAATAAGCAGTTCGCCTTTGGCTTAGGGGCGAATCTTCCCTAGGCCTCATGGCAGTCTAGGATGGTTCCACTCAACTTTCCATCCAGTCTGGCTGTTTCACTGGGGTCAGATTGCATCATGATCCAGTGACTCTTCCAGCCTCCTCCAGCTTCCTATTTTCTCTTGTAGGCATTTCCCTGAATAAAATGCTTGCACATTTAATCTGCTCTTGGGAGCTGCTTTATAGCAAACCCAATGAACACAGTTCTAAATACTTTTCCCATTCCAAGCTGCGATTCATAACTTAAGTTAATTTTCATCAGACATTTCCTCAAAACACTTCTGGTGTTAGAAAAGAATAAATATGTACTCTCCACCCATGATGCTCTGGGGCCTGCCACGGCTAAGAGATTTGTTCGAAGTTCATGCTTTGTCCCACAATTACTTGTCCAATGTCTGTCTTCACTGTAAAATAATAAGCGCCATAGAATCAGAGTGTGACTATCATGTTCAGTGCTAGATCTTGTTCAGTGCTATATGCCCATTGCCTAGAATAATTGCTGGTGCATAGTAAGTACTCAATAAATAAATAATGAATGAATGGGAAAAAAAACCCTAAGAATTATTTTTCTATTCCATAATATAGTCATACTTGGCCTTTTTTTGTTTTTTTTTTTTTAAATAAACCTTTTATCATCAGCAGAATTTAAATGACATTTTAAATGCAATATTAAACCTTTATTCTCTAGCACATTATTAGTACATTCCCTGGGGGTAAAAATATCTTTGTTTAGAAGTTACGAGTTCACTAATTTGACCCATTGTCAACATTAGGAAAAAACCCAGACTTTCCACTTCCTAGCTGAGGGTGTTTTCCTTCTCATGCACAATATTCTTTTGCATTTACCTCTTACTATTATAATCTACTTTGAGAACTTTTTCTCCCACTCTTCCATTTTAGGCATTCCTAATGTAAGTAACTTTACCTACATTGTTATTTTTCTGTTTATACATTATGTTCCCTCTTAGCTTTATTTGAGCTATGACTACTTCTCCAATTCATTCTTATAGGATTGTAGTCTAACCTCAGGATTTAGTTCTTACCTTTTAGTTTGGAATCACCGGGAAATGTAGGGAGGGAGGATTGCGTCTAATTCCTGACATCACTGAGCATTTTCTCTCCCTTGGCCCTGAATCAGTGAGCCCCTGATCAGAAATGTAGCTTTGATTCTGTTTCTTTCTCTGCTGAGGATGGAGTTTTGTTCTTATTAAAATTTAGAGAAAAGCCTCTTTGCGGTGGAAGTTGTCATGATAAATTGTGTTGTTCAGTTACGCTTTCTCCTCTCTGCAGACCCTAACACATAGAGATGCTTAAATTTTCTCTCACTCTCATAATTGAGTGGGCTCTTAAAGAGGCAACTCCATTTTTCTAACTCTGGCTAAAATGCTTGGAGATATACTTGAATCTCTTCTTCTCATAGCCCTCATCCTCTCTATCAATAATTCCTGTAGGTTTTACCTTCAAAACATACCTAGAAACTGGCCAATTCTCACTGCCTTCTCTGCTGCCTTCCTGAATCAAGACTCGTCTCCAGCTTGCATTATTTCAGTAGCCTCCTGATTGGGCCCCTCACTTCCACCCTCGCTCCTTGGTAGTCTATTCTCGATACCTTCAGTATGGAAAGCAGATGGAGTCATTCTACTCCAAGCTTCTGCCGGCTTCCTGAAGAATCCAGAGTGAAAGCCTGAGTCCTCAGAGTAAACTCCAAGGTCCTATTCAACTCTCAGCATAAGCCTCATGATCTTGTTTCACACTGCCTTAGCCATACTGGCTCCCTTGCTGTTTCTCAAGAATGAGAGTCATGCCCCAGACTCAGGGATTTTGCACATAATGTTTTCTGCCTTGAAGGCTCTTTTCCTTGATATCTGCCTGAATTGTTCTTTACTTCCTTTGGGATTCTGCTCTGTCATTATCTCAGAGGAGGCTTCTTTGGCCACCATATTTAAAATTGCAACCTCTCCTCTCACCCCTGCCTGACACTCTTTTTTTTTTTTTTTGAGACAGGGTCTTGCTCTGTCACTCAGGCTGGAGTGCAGTGGTCTGATCACAGCTCACTGCAGCCTTAAACCCATGAGTTCCAATGATCTTCCTGCCTCAGCCTCCCAAGTAGCTAGGACTACAGGTATACCACCATACCTGACTGATTTTTAAATTATTTTTGTAGAGATGGGGATCTCACTGTGTTGCCTAGGCTAGTCTCATACTCCTGACCTCAAGCAGTTCTCCTGCCTCAGCTTCCAAAAGTGCTGGGATTCTAGGCCTGAGCCACTATGCTTGACCTCTGCCTGACACTCTTGATCCCTTCTCTTCATTTTTAAAAAGCTTCATAAACATGATATTTATAATCATCTGAAAAACCATTTATTTGACCTATTTAGTTATTTTTTTAAATTAGTCTCCTCCTGGTATGATAAAAGTCCCATAAGAGCAGGATTTTTTTTTTTTTCACTGCAGAATCTCTGGTGTTTAGAAAAGCTCCTGGAATGTAGTAGACACTGAATAAAAATTTGTTGAATGAAAGAATGAATTTTCTGCTGCCTTATGCATCGTTTAGGTCCCACCTGGAATATGAGTCTGTTACAGCTTCCCAGAAGTGATAGCCAGATACATATCCCTTCCTTTTAAATGGAGCACTTTGGATTTACATGTTTTATATTATTGATTTATGGCATACATTTTCATAGATTTCCTTGATATCTTTCTTCCTAAACTATAAACAACTCAAGGGAAGTATGGTAACTTATTAGTCTCTATATTCCTAACATTTAGAACAATGCCTAGTACACAACAGTGATTCAATAAATGCTTATTGGTTAAATAAATTAGTGAATGAATAACCCAAGAGAAATGAAGCTGTCAACAAATACGTTTGCTTCTTCAGAGTGGTAGCTGGTACACAGCTATCATCATTGTTCATGATAAGAGTGATGATGATAACAGAGTTACCCTTGAGACTGAAATGGAGCATCTTCAAACTATTTTTGTCAAAAAGGACAATTAGAATTTAGGGTTGTGGCTTCTATCTCATTATGACAAAGGGTTAGAAGACTGAAAAGCAGGTTTTGGTACCACTAAGATAGTGGTACCAAATTTCCTGGTAAATTGGTGAGCATATGCTGTGAGGCAAAACCAGGATCTTGATCAAATAGTCAAGATAAATCAGTAATTATCAAGGTCGGTCAAACATAAAGGCATTAACCATGTTCCTAAGATCACTTAGGTCTGACAAGGAAGATACTTGGATTATATATGTTCTATGATCTGAGTGGCTGTTTTTCCTGAAATTCATGTATTGCCACGTAAACCCCTAAAATGGTAGTATTAGAAGGTAGGGCCTTTGGGGGTGATTAGATCATAAAGGCAGAGCCTCCAAGATTAAGATTAATGTTCTTATAAAGCAGACCCCAGAGAGCTACTTCATCTCTTTCATCATGTGAAGACACAAGGAGAAGTTGCAGTCTGTGAGGATATGAGCCTTCACCAGACACCAAACTTGCCATCACCTTGATCTAGGCCTTCCCAGTCTCCAGAACTGTGAGAAATAAATTTCTGTTGTTTACAAGCCACCCAGCTTATGGTATTTTTTATAACACCCAAATGGATTAAGACAGTGTAATTAGATTATTCTACCAAGGTTTGCCTTCATTTATTAAATTATTTGATTTTTAAAGAGAGACATTTCTCTAAAGAAATGAGGCATTTATCAGTCTTTCTACTGATAAAGCAAATCTATAGACCGAGAAAACATACACAGTAACATATGTATTTTATGAGTATTCAAAGTCACCACTGCATAATAAAGGCCAGGGAAATGAAGTTGAAGTGTTGAATGTTCTGATACTACTAATAACCTTAGATAATTTGGCAAAGTCACTACTGTCTGTGTGGCAAAGGAAATATTACATGTCTATCTGCCAAAGATTGGCATAAGACTGGTACAGTGTTTCAGCATAAGTGAGCAGAAGAGTGTAAAAAAATACCATTTTGATTTTTCTGATTCAACAGGAGCACATATTTATTTGGTTTTTACAAACCTGGTCATTGCTAAGTCTCCTGCCCACCCCCCACCCACCTAAGAGAAACTAAAATCTATTCCTTTGCTAGGGACAGTTCCTCAGGTGGGGTGAGGAAATGTTAGAAACCAAGCAGGAAAGAAATTCTGTATTTTAAAGGTGTCCTACTTTTCTATTTCTTTCTTTATTAAAAATTCAGCTGCTTTCAAGCACAGAAAGTAAAAACATGCCACCTCCCTGTTGTAAGTAATGAAGTGGTCCTTAAAACAAAAGGATACGTTGTGATCTGAAAATATTCCATCAAGTTATGAAAGCAAATGGTTTCTTGGGAAAGGAATCAGCTAGAAATTTGAGAAAACTCTTTTCAGGGCTCAGTGGAGGCATGAAATCTGTGTTTTTGAATGGTAAAATTTGTGATGTGTATGTGTGTTTCTGTATCTATATCTGTATCTATACCATATATGGATCTTTGCTTCTTATATTTAAAAAAGCAAAAAGAACAAAACACCACCACACAAAAAAAATAAAAAATAAAAAATAAAAATGCTGCCCCAGATGGTGTGCCCATCCATGTGGATAAGTGTCACTGAGAAGACTGAAACACACTCTGTGCTCCGCATCCTCCCTGCTGGACACCCAGCCCTCAAGTGACTCTCTGCTGTCCCTGGTTGTGCCTCCTGCTTGTGTCGCTGCCTGTTCTCCTCACAGTCTGCAAGCTTCATTTGCTCCAAAGACGCTGTTCCTTTTCTGCTTGCTGCAAACCGGGTTGGACGGCATGGCTGTCGCTTCTCAGCAGTTGTGCTGCACCTCCGGGTAGCTGCCCACCCTGGCCATAGTTACTCTGCCCCTTCTGTTGACCATTTGGCCACTGACACTGATGCTGAAGTTCATCTCTGATTAATAAGGGATACTAATGAAGTGGCTCAGTAAGTTGCATGTGAATTTGGCATATACCCGGGTGTCACTGTCACAAGCTGCATTAGGGGTTGTCTTCTCTAGGGACGCTAAAAACGTATTTTTTTTAAGGCCTCATTCCTGATCTCTCAGTCTCCATACCTCTTTCCCACCATTCCTATGTTTCTGCCAACAATTGCTAATCTTTATAAAAACTCAGCCCAAAAAATACAATACTCTGCTAAAAACAAACAAAGCAAAACAAAAAACTACCAATTACTGATTGAACATGAGCTAACTAACCCCTTCAGTCTGGCATTCAAGGGTCTGTGCTTATTTGAGTCATACAACTGGTTCTAGCAGCTTTCTTTCTGTGTCAATGAATGATTACAGTAGCAATACTATTGTGTGGTTTTATTGGACCTTATTAATTATAAAGAGCATTCATTTTGATTGTTACAACAAGCTTATTATTCCTGTCCCTCACATGAGGAAACCAAGCTGTAAGATATGCTAGCACACATTTGGGAGCCTTGAGCAGGCCTCCGAACCCTTTTCACAAACACTTAGGAATTCCAAAGAGCATCATTTTGATACCCATTTGTAAAATGTAAGGACTTTGAATAGTAACTCAGGGACCTGAATTATATTACACTAGCCCAAGGTTCTCTATTCTTTTCCCACTGTTGCTAAGTAGATAGAATATTCTAAACTGACTATTTGAGCTTGTCTTACTCCCTTGGCAATGCAGACAGACTTCAGGTGTTCTCTAAGCTTTTTAGACATGTTAAGAATGTCGTATCTATTATATATTTAGACATGTCATATCTATTTCATGATATAAAAATGATATGAGAATGACATGCCATTCTATGTCATACCATAAGAATGATGTAAGAATGTCATGTCTATGTCTATTTAGACATGTTAAGAATGTCTTTTCTATTGAGCATTGAGGCACTCAGAGGCTGAGGCATGGAGCTAATGTTTGGGTATTTGTAGCTAAAAGTAACTGTTTCAAAATAATTCCAACCAGGATGCACCATTATTATTTTAGTATTACCTTGCCATAGCCATGATTGCTTACAACAGTCATAAGAGAGAGGGATCTGCTTTGATACAGATGCCAGTGTCACCTTTTCTTGAGAAGAATGCATAGCAGTGATGCTGCCTGTAATCCTAGCTACTCGGGAGGCTGAGGTGAGAGGATCCTTTGAGCTCAGGACTTTGAGGCTGCAGTGAGCTATGATCACACCACTCCCCTCCAGCCTAAGTGACACAGCAAGACCCTGTCTCTTAAAACAAAACAAAACAAAAAATCCTATAGTGCAATGCTGAGTACATAATAAGATAATCAGTTGTCAGTAATTATTTGTGGGATGCTAAAACACATAGAAGCATGGAAATGTATTCTTTTAATGGTGATGAGCATGCGTCGCTGCTGTCTGGAAAGCCTTTACGATCTGTACTTTATCGTCTTCGGTACAATGCTCTCAGATTTTGAGCCTTCATACATTTCTTGGACCCACGCTGAGGTGTAAGTTCAGGCATGCTCATTCTGTTAGTTTCCCTGGATTGCTGAGTGTCATGTGAACAAAAAAGAATGAAATAATGTTGGGGACAGCTGAAGTGCTGCTTTTATGGCTTCAGAATTTCTATCCCAGCCGCGTGGCAAAGGGAATCATCTTACCAGCAATAAAGAGGGGCTGCTTTCACTGAACATCTCCCACATGGCAGTCAGAGGGTAAGCTCCTTACTTACTTGAACTCTGATTTTCCCCTAAACCTAATTGGGTAGAAATAATTATCCACCATTATAGATAAAATATCAAAGCCCAGAGAGGTTAAGTAAATTATTCAAGTTTGCCAAGCTAGTGAGTGGCAGCACAAAGATTCTATTCAGCAATGCCTGATGAAGGTGCCTGAGAGTTCGCTAACATGCCATTCAGTTTTGTAGTGTGGATATGGAGAGACGAAGGAGATAAATTGAGTGTCATGTACTGTACAGACTTTTTTTTTTTTTTTTTTTTTTTAAAGGGAGTCTCACTGTGCTGCCCAAGCTGGAGTGCAGTGGCACAATCTCGGCTCACTGCAACCTCTGGCTCTCGGGTTCAAGTGATTCTCCTGCCTCAGCCTCCTGAGTAGCTGTTGTTACAGGCATCCACCACCATGCCTGGTTAATTTTAGTAGAGACGGGGTTTCACCATGTTGGCCAGGCTGGTCTCGAACTCCTGACCTCAGGTGATCCACCTCCTTCGGGCTCCCAAATTGCTGAGATTACAGGCGTGAGCCACCGCACCTGGCCTCAGAGTTGTTTTTAACTTTTCTCAACAGCTCTAAAAGATGGTGTTACTGTTCCCATTTATAGATGAACAAACTGAGACTTAGAAATTGTGAATAAGTCCTATGCAACTTTCTACACCTAAGATTTTACTTTGTGATAATTCCTAAATAGCTATAGATTACTTCAGCCATGGTATACTACATGAGTTTTCATGACTTGGTTTGTGAACATATGGATGTTCAATTTTTTGAATCCCAGACAAGGAGAATTTGGAGAGGATGCATAGGAGAAATTATGAAATAGGGGAATGTATGAAGTTAGAGAGTGGTGGACAAGCCCTCTTCTAAAATATTATTTTGGAACTCAAAATTTAAATGTTCATTACTTAATGTAATCAAGGAGTCCTTTATGTTTTTCTTTCTTTTTTTTTTTTTTGTTGAGACAGAGTCTTGCTTTGTCGCCCAGCCTGGAGTGCAGTGGCCGGATCTCAGCTCACTGCAAGCTCCGCCTCCCAGGTTCACGCCATTCTCCTGCCTCAGCCTCCTGAGTAGCTGGGACTACAGGCGCCCGCCACCTCGCCCGGCTAGGTTTTTGTATTTTTTAGTAGAGACGGGGTTTCACCGTGTTAGCCAGGATGGTCTCGATCTCCTGACCTTGTGATCCGCCCGTCTCGGCCTCCCAAAGTTCTGGGATTACAGGCTTGAGCCACCGCGCCCGGCCCCTTTATGTTTTTCAAAATTTACTTTTAATACACACCGGGTCTTTGGCATGAGAGAAAAAACAGAACAGGACAATAAATGCATGCTTCATTGGAAATGGATTTCCAGCATTTAGGTTTGAGTATGAAGCACCTTGGTACCTGAAAGACTGTTTTCCATAGAATAGACTCTGCTCAAATCACTTCTTGAAAATGGTACCTTCTCATTTCAAAGTCTGATGGCACTGCTGTTGCCCAGCTGTTTACAGATGTTTTCACCCTGTAGGAACTTCACCCTGAGTCATGAAGTTAATGGTTTGGCTGTCACCTTGTGATTTATCCGTGAAATTGCTCCTCTGAGTGCAGAGTATATATAAAAGGATGTTCAGCTTATAACTCATGCTGTTGCATGGCAGCAATAATCATGGATAAGACAAACCCTTTAAAAATCAAAGCTGTTAGTAAAATAATAATGTTTTCTTTGCTGTAGTACATACCATGTTGTAGTCTCATGAATAGTGTGGCATCAACTATTCGGATATAATTTAGCCTTTGTAAACAGAATGTGTTTGTGAGAATCGTGAGAGATTACTTGGCGTGTTGGATTTTGCTTTCTGGCAGCTGATGATCCTTATGCTCTACATGAATTACCAGGTTAGAGATTTAGTGTGGGCTTTAAAAAGCAGATCGCAGATCATGCCTTTTCTCTTTGCAATGACTTAGGATTATAGACTGACATCTGAATGTGCCTGAATAAAAGCAACTCGGAATTTGGGAGGATGGTTGGATTATGTTAAAGCTTTCAGAATGCTGCAAGCACCTCCACAGCAGCCAAAGGATTTTCAGGGCCACAGGGACACATACTAATCAGCTCTAATTCTTTTCTCTCTGGCTTATGACCCTGAAGTAGCTTAATAATTAAAGAGGTGCACCATCAGAAAGCTTTACAGACTTCCATGGAACTGCTTGTTGTAGTCCAATCCAAATATGTAACAGATTCCAGAGAGAATCAAAAGGATTCTCGTTAAAACGTTAAAAGGTTTTAAGACTAGAGTGTATATGATAATATCCTGGTTGCCTATTTAGAATGCAGGAATTAGACTTAGTTAGAGCTATAGATGGATCCATTAGCATGTACTTGCTGGTCAAGACTGTGGCACACCCAGCCCTTCATGGAAAGAAACTCACCCATTTTGAGCCACCCACAAATACTTTCCTTGGTTTATTCAGGACTTTTGCCTACGTTTACATGTTTTTCTCTTACAGACCACACAGCATGTCCTGTGGGACAGGAGAAATATGGAGAATGCAGCACACTTGCTTCCTACCGAAGTAGGTATTTTCTTTCCAGATTTCCTTCAGTTGTGAAGTCTGACGATTTCAATTTTTTTGGATGAAATAGAAAACGCTCACCTAAAAATGTAAGTCAGATTTGTTAAAATCACTTCCAAAGGATACTGATATGTCAGGTAGTGTTTGCATACACAATAATTTCTTTAAAATACATTTTCCAAGTGGATTTATTATTATAGCCATATTGAAAGTAATTTTCCTTATTGTGGAGAAAGATACAACAGTCTAGCTTAGCCTAATTCTATTAACAGGTAACTCTTTTAACCAACTCCTCTTGTTTTGATTGCATGCTTATGTGTGCTAAGCTGCCTTTCTTGGATGGCCTCCAAATTATTACCATGTCTTGACATTCATGCTCTGTTTTATCTTGTTCCTACACTCCTTTGAGTGTAGGCTGGACCTAATAACAATTTGTAATTTGTTAAAAGGCTGGCTTTTAACAAATAGAATACAGCAAAAGTGATGGGATGATCACTTCTGAGATTAGGTTATGAAAGACTGTGACTTCCATCTATGTTGTACTCTCTGACTATCTCACTCTGATGAAGCCAGCTGCCATATCGTGAGTGGCACTGTGGAGTTGTCCATGTGGACAGGATGTGATGGTGAGCAGCCTTTGGTCAACAGCCAACAAGTCACTGAGGCTCATAGTTAAACAAGCTTCAAGGAATTGGATCCTGCCAACAACTACTGAGTGAGCTTGGAAGTGTATCCTGCCCCAGTTGAATCTTGAGACGACATGGCCCTGACCGATAGTTTGCGGTCTTGTGAGAGACTCTTTTGAGCTGGAAAACCTAGTTAAACCACACCTAGATTTGTAACTCATGGAAACTATATAGATGTGTGCTGTTTTAAGTGGCTACATTTTGGGGAAATTTGGCACACAGCAACAAATAGCTAATACACCAAGCCATAAACCAATCCTTCCCCCTCATTCCTCCTTTTCTTCCTTTGTTCTACCTCTTGCTCTTTCAAATGTAGATTAGGTATCTTCTGTGAGCCAGGTACTATGGTTAGGCATTGTGAATGCAGCACTGGGCATGGGAGACTGGCTAGGAAATGTAGTGATGACTATATTCACTGGGCTTACATGCTCACGGTGGGGACAAACATTGAACAAATGAGTGACACAAAATAAATGTAAAGAGTACTTTGGAAACATGACAGTGGGGCTTGAGCTATTTCTGGGAGAGATCAGTTATCAGTGAAAGACTTCCAAACTATGAAGTGTGAGTGGAATTATTTTAATTTGGTTTCCTATTAAGCATGTCAGCTGGGAGAGAGTTCTCTCCCTAGAAGGTATCCTGCCATCTAGACAACTATGTTTCTTACTATAATGTGATACGTGGCATTTGAGAATATCCCTAAAAAAGACAAATACATAGGCCATCTGCTGATGCTCAAAAGTTTTTCTTTGTTAAGTAAGTAATTCTGGAGTATGTGTCATTTTACCTATCTTGTACTAAATTTGTGTTGAGTGCCGATTTCTCTGTGCTGTTCCTCCCAACCCCCACCTTTAGATGCCATGTCTCTGTAATTCAGCAAGACATTTCTATGATTATTTGTTAAATTACACATGGCTAGGAACCTGAGAGTGTCACAAGAGCAAACATAATTGTTGATTTTCCCTGCCCCTCCCCACCCTATTTTTAAAAGGAAAAATAAACTGTCAGAGGTCAACTATGTAGTAATTGTGAAGGCCACTCCCATCCAAGCATGTAGTTGAGTTATATGAAGATGGCAGTATGTGCGTATTTTCCTGGCATCAAACTCAATCTTCACTGTGCTCTGACCACAATCCTTATTCTCTCTCCCAACAGTCTGAGGTGCATCTGTGTGAAACAGCACTAAGAGTTAACTTAGACTTGAAATCCCTGAGAAAACTCACGGTGAAAAAGCTTAGAGCCATGGTAGTGGATGGGTGCATCCAATGATCACACAGTGAAAGGTGATAAAATGACACTGAAAAGGGTGATTAAAAAAATGAAAAAAATGAAAGTTTATTCAACTGGGGGACAAATAACTTTTTTTAATAGGGGAAGAGGACATAAAGTAGTTGGCAATGTAGAAATTGTTTCTGAGAACGAAGGCTGTGAAATTTCCTAGAGATAGATATAATAAAAAAGTTGCAGTGCTGCCTGAAAGCAATGTGGGAAGCAAGTGTGCAGTAGACACTACAGCTGGTCCTTAGCGGTCACCTCTAGGCCCTGGCTATGAAAATAAGAAAAAACATGAAAAAGAGAGGACCCTATACTTTCAGATTCGGATAGTCTCATTGGCAGAAGTGTATGCAAAGCTGATGTTTCTGAGAGTAGACAAAAAGGATGCAGAACAAGAGAGGAAGAACAAAAATCAGGAAGGTATAGGTGCCAACACAGGCAGTCTTTCTGTTTCTGCCCAGAAGCTGATAAGATCTCTACTTAATGCTGCAGGTTTATAGAAAGCCTTGAAATACGAACATAATTATCCAATAACCAACCACATGAAGATAATAAAAAAGATGATGTTTTTAGAATACAGAAAATTCTAAAATTCTAAACTTCTCTAATAAGCTTCTTGGTGTAATTCATTATATTTGCTTATGGAACTCAGGGAAGAGTAAACAAAAAATTATGACTATAGGAGGAGGTACTAGATGAAGAAAGTGCGCAAAGAAATTCCGTAATGCAGCATGGTTTCATGATTACTGTGTAATTGTGGTCACAGTGGTAGATGTATTGTGAGGAATCTTCTCGTTGCAAATAACAGGAGATGTAACTCAGGCTGCCAAGGTAACAAAGGTGGTGTGACTCTAAGGCAAATATATTGAATAGATGGCTGGGTTCTATCAATGCAGGATGGCTGTCAATGCTTCTGGAGGCCCTAAATGTTCACACTTAAAGAATATGTCAATGGAAGAGCAAGGGATCTTCTTTTAAGTGGTCTCCATCTAATTATCTCCTTACTTATTATTGCTCTACATTGGGTACCAGTCCAATGTATAACTCAATCACTGTGGACATTGGAATAGACTCTCTTGTGTCAGGCCTCTGAGCCCAAGCCAAGCCATCGCATCCCCTGTGACTTGCACGTATACACCCAGATGGCCTGAAGTAACTGAAGAATCACAAAAGAAGTGAAAATGCCCTGCCCCTGCCTTAACTGATGATATTCCACCACAAAAGAAGTGAAAATGATCGGTCCTTGCCTTAAATGATGACATTACCTTGTGAAATTCCCTTTCCTGGCTCATCCTGACTCAAAAAGCTCCCCCACTGAGCACCTTGTGACCCCCACTCCTGCCCGCCAGAGAACAACCCCCTTTTGACTGTAATTTTCCTTTACCTACCCAAATCCTATAAAATGGCCCCACCCTTATCTCCTTTCACTAACTCTTTTCAGACTCAGCCCGCCTGCACCCAGGTGATTAAAAAGCTTTATTGCTCACACAAAGCCTATTTGGTGGTCTCTTCACACAGACGCGCATGACATCTTGTTTAGCTGAAACCATTCAAGGTCCATTGCCGAAGCAGTTTCCTCTTGAAGCACATTGACTGAATGAGGAAGCATCTTATATTTGAAAAAAAAAAAAACCCAAAAAACTCAGGATGCTATTATTAAACAGGAAAGAAACAGATACAGGGCATCAAAACTCAGCAAAATCTTCTGCAATGGGCAATAAGGTCTTTCACATTGGGATAGAAGGTGTCTGTAGTTTTTTCAACTTCTTATATTAGGTGCAAGTAGAATGAAAGGCATGGCCTCTTAGTTTAGTTTAATAAAGGAAGTAATTGCTTCTCCTGTGGAATAGTCAACAAATTTAGTACATGAAGGTGAGGAGGCAGCCTGGGGGCATTTGGACTGGTATTTAGGAAGGCTCTGGTTCCCAAAGAAGTGGAACCACAAATTTTAAATGTGACTCAAGACCGTTAATTCTTTGGGCCTCTGTGTCAGGTGGCTTCTGACTTCAAACATTTGGCCTTCCTCTGAGATGAGTGGGCGCACATAGCATAGGTGTGGATTATCTGTCAGAAGCCTCTAAATATGCAAGAATTTTTAAAAATTTGCATTTTTACAGTTAATGAATAACCCAATGGCAGGTAAAAGGAACCATACCATAGGCTATTATTTTTTCTATAATGATTGAGACAGGGCCATAATTAATCAACAGTCATACAAATGCCAAAAACTGGTAAAGTTGTTTAAATAGGAGGACGGAAATCCTCCACATCAACCCACAGGTGACCTTCTACAGAGAAAATGCGTCTTGTGCCATAAATAAACATAAGTATAATGAACAGGAAGTGGCTTATTGTTAGAAAAAAGAGAGATCATCTGATTATCTCTTGCTGATTATATAAACGCCAGAGAGTAATTTTAAGTATTCTAAAGATAACTAGAATAATTTACAAATGCCTTTATACAGAGTAGCAAAGGAGCAGTGTGTACATTCAAAAAGCATGATGACCTTGCCAAAAGATTTTCATAAATTAACTTGAGAGAAAGAGCACAGATTCTGTTATACCATATGGTCATTGGCCAACATGAAGTGTAGCTAATTCTCGATTTCTGAGTAAAAAGATAAAGAATCCTTTATGGGGAACAGATGCAATTAAAATAGAAAAATCTCATTAGAGTGTTAAAACCAGTCTTAGGTACTCCACCATGAGTTCAGACTCTGGAGTTGTATATTTCTGAGATCAGTCTCAGTTCCAGGACTTTAATATCTTGAGGCTTTGGCAAGTCACACATATCTCTAAACCTTGGTTTATGCATCTATAAAATGGGAAGTAATAGCAACTACCTGACAGACTTGGGGGAATTGAATAGGAGAATATCCATAAAGCACTGAGAATAATGCCTGTCCCATGGTAAGTGCTCAAAACCTGTTATCTCTTAAAGAAAGTATTTTCTCCTTTCTAGCTTGTGTGCAAGAAATTGCAGGTGGAATGTCATACTTCGGGAATCAATGCCATAGGTTACCCAGCTTCTCAAGACTTACCTTCACTTACTCAGTGAACAGAAATACATATCATCAGAGGTGTATTTGACCTGGTTTTGCTCATCAGGATTCCTTAGTGCCCCCACAGAGCCTGACCCATAGTACATACCTAATGAATATTTGTTGTCTAATCAACTGACTGATGAATTGTCTGGGAACTGGGCAGCTGCTTGGTCCTGCTGCGTGGTATCAGTGACACAGCCGGTCCCCACTCTGGCTGATGAGGAAAATGTGCTGTTTTAACTTGTGCATTTTTTGTTATTCTGCCCAGAGTTTTGACCAGACCTAGGTGTTCCTCTCAGTCTTCCCGCTTGAACCAATCCCACCTGCCTCCCTCCCTTACCCATTAACAAACTCACTTATTACCCTCAACGTGATGTTCCAAATATGGTGTTAGCAAAATTGAGATCAAATGTCCTTCTTCAACCATTGCTGGAAAATATTTTGATGGCTATAGAAAAGAATTCCTGATTTTTCATTGCTTTCCCATCTTTCAAACCAGAGGCCTCTGCTTGCAGGTGACATTTAACAATTTTCTTTCTTTTCCCAGTTTCTGTAGCAAAGGAAAGAAGCTGCCATTTCTGAGTACTGAAAATGAGGCAGTGCTGTGCTAGGTGCTTTTACATAAATTACACAATTTAGGACTCTTCATAACCTGGGGGATGTAGCAAGTATTAATATTTTTATTTTATAACTCAGAAAACTGTGGCTCAGAGAACCTGAATAAATTGCTCTAGGTCACAAAATAGCAAGAGCCCAAACTGGGATTCAAACAGAATTCTACAAGGTCCCAAAGTCATGCTATTTCTACCTGATTCCCTGCCTCTTCTATATTACATGCTTTTGATTATTTTCGTCACATACTCTAGTTATCTTAAAGCACAGGTCAAATGGTGCACATTCTTTTATGCCAATGTTTCTAACTTTGTTAAAAATATTTCCGTTTTTTTGAGTGCAGAGATTTAACCTGTATTCTAGAGGTAAAATAAATCTCACAAGACCTTAGGGAGAAACTGTGGCATGAGTGTAAAAGCATGGAATTTGGAATCAGACAAATGTGATTATCAGCATCCCTGGAAAAGATTTATAGTCATCTTTCCTATGCTTTGTTTATCTGTAAAATGGGGATATTAATACCTAACCAAGAAAGACTTTTGAGGATGATATGAGTGATGCATATAAAGTGCTCAGTGTGAGACCTCAAACTGTGTGCTCCCTTCAAGAGCCACGGCTCTAATCCAAGTAGCATATGGCAGGTTGCCGCATTTTTCAACTTCACATGATCCTCATGTCTCAAATCCAAGAAAAAAGGAAGTAGGCATGGTAGGGCATGAATAGAGGAGAAAAAAATATTATTTCCCAAGTTTGGGTTCTGATGCCTACATTTTTTAGTAGCTTCTTCTGGATTGCAGATGTCTTCAAAAACTTGAACTTTGTAGTTGCAAATCCACTGAGATTTAATACAAAAGTGGAAACAAATGTCTCTAAACATTCCAGCCATCTATGCGATCAACTAGTTTACCCAATTCTAGTTTTCTTCATCTGCCAGCTCACCTAGTACTGAATGTAAGCTATAAAAATTGTATAGAAATTATTTTATGTGTTTGACCTTTAACATCACAAATGCCAGTAAAAAATTCTCCTTTTTTCCCTTCCATAAAAAACGCAAAATGATTCTAGACCTCTCATTAAGAACCTTGAGAACTGATTCTGAACAAAGATAAAGAAAACAATATGCTTTACTTAGCATTTGTCTATAGCAGGATGAGAGAGAGAAGAGCGAACACATACATTCTTGTTTTTAACAGTTTCTCTGCTTGTCACATGAGTTCCTTTCTCTCAGCCATGTATAGGTTACAAAGTTGGAGGCAAAATGGGTAAACAACAAACATATTTTTACTACAAAAAAATACTCTTTCTCCTATCTGTCTAACTTAGGAAGAAGATAAAACCTTTAGCAGGTGATACTCACAGAGACTCAATAACTGTAGTTTGAGGTTTTAAGACGGAGCTTATACTTTTTGTACAGATAAATCTGATTTTCTGGAATGTTCCTCCTTCTCAGCCACACATCCTGGCTAGGAAAACTCCTACTCAGATTTTAAAATACGGCTGAAGTGTCACCTCCTCTTCCCTGGACCATGCCCCAGATCAACTTCCAGGAGAGAAAGTTGGGTCCACACCCTCCCACAGCACCGTGTGTGCCTCTGATGCAGCTCCTGTCACACTCCCTGCCAGAGGTTTGTTTATGTGAGTGTCACTACCATGGTATGATGAGCCCTTTGAAAGCAGGCATTCTATTCCATCCTGTGTTCCCAGCCAGTAGCCCAAGGATTGGGATATAGTGGTTTAATATATTTCACTGACCAAGGAATTGAAATATGTGCTAATTTAGTTATCTACTGATTTAGTTTTTTTTTTGTTTGTTTTAGGAATGGGGCATTTCCAGTTATTTGCTTGTGATTCTGCTATTTGAGCAGAATTCCATTCTATGTGATTCGGCTGGGGTAGCTCTGATGGGGCTGGAAGATCCAGCGTGGCCTCAGCTGGCGTCGACAAAAAGTCTGGGGTTTAGGGGGTCCTCTTATCCTCAAATCCTTAGAGGCCTCTCTGCATGTCGTCTTTCTTGTAGTAAAATGACTGACTTCTTATGAGGTGACTCAGGATCCAAGAGGGTGGAAGTGAACACTGATAGGCCTCTTAAAGCCAGAACTGCCACTTTTCTCCCATTCTGTTGTTCGGACAAGTCACATATGGCTAATCCAGATTTGTAGGGAGGGGGAAATGGACTGGACAGGAATGGAAGCAGTTGTTGGTGGCCATCTCTGCAGACAGTCAACCACATTATATGCTTGCTACCTCAGATCTAAGAGCTTTGCTGAGGACTGGGGCCTACTCTCTTGCCCTAAATTATTTTCCATATATAAAATCTTCATGTAGAGGATTTTAGAAATATTATTTTTCATTAGCTGTTTTGAGTGTGTGTATATATTTGTGTGTGTCAGGTGGTATTACTGTGGTTATTTGACTTTTTTTCTGAAAATCTCTTGTGACAAGATTTCTAGGTTAATTGCTTTTGAAAAGAAGAAATAATAACTGTCTTTTATGACAATTTCCTTACATGTGTATCCTTGGGCTTTTGAGAACAGTCAAGTTGTGAGAAGTCATATGAAGTATTCTTTAAATTGGGATTCAAAGAGATCTTTTTAATAGTAGATAAAGGGGAGCATCTGTGATATTAATTATAGGTATTCTCACCTGTGTTTTATTTTTGCCATTATATGCAGTGGTTTCCCCCCACCAAAGTAATCATTATAGTCTTTTCTTTTAAAGAAAAGCTGTTTTGTAATTTCTTTTTTTTTTAAATGAAATAGCTGCATAACATTAAGATAAGAGAAAACAATTACATAATTCCTGCACTGTCTACTTAAGCTATTTGTTCTCCAAATCCTTTTAATAACATAATTTCTTTAAAAGTAGAGGAGGCTACAGGATTAATAGAATGTTAGAGCTGGAGAAAGAGGTCCCTATCATCATCTTGTCCAACACCTTCGTTCTGTAGACAAGAGATGGCTCTGGAAGTTATATAATGCAATATATTAAAACTCACAAAAAACTATTACTTAGAGAAGGTGTTAAGCTGAAAAGTCACAGAAATCCATCTTTGAAATGTTATTTAACTCCGTATATTACCAGTACTTCTGGAAAAAAAATTGAAGGAGGTATATATTAAGGCATTTAAATACACAGTGGCTAACTAAATACCTTTAGCAAGGGAGCCTAAAGTTCTGACTGCCTTTACTTCTAAATAATAGCCACATAAGGAGTCATCGTTTCAGGTACAAATTATATTTGGAAATGTTCACAATTTGTAAAAGTCATTCCACAGTTTAAACTCAGAATGCCATTTATTGACTTCAGATATGCTGTTCACATAGGTAGCAACATGTATGCATGTGTAACTAGCCAATTATTAGCTCCATGCAGACCTTACTTAGTCCTTCATTCATTCACACGACAAATGTTATTAAGCTCCATTGATGTATGAGGTAACATTTAGCAGTGAACAACATAGACACTCCCTTTGCTTGTAATGAGAATTTATATTCTAATGAAAGGATTTTCTTACTTTGGAATAAAGCTAGAGTGAATGCTCAACTAAATATTTAATAATGTACACACCTCTGTGTGTAGATGCTGTGGAATGGGAAAATACCTCTTAGGCACTCTAATTTTGTCTTATTTTTTTCTTGTCAAATTATATCACCTCCCACTTACTAGGACACATTTTTTTTTTTTTTTCTTAAACTAAATCAACACCATAACAATGTTTGTTGGACTAATTATAAACATTGTTATTATCATCATTCCAGCTGAATTAATCCTTATTATGAGGATGGTATAGAGAATATTAGCATAATACCTAAAAGCTAACTTGTCAATTCGTCACGAACATCCCTTCCTTCTTTTAAATAGTTGATTCATTCTTCAGGGTTCTCTTAGCGTTTTACATGTACTTTTAATGCAACATTAATTAATTCAGCGATACGGCTTGTTGTCTGTGTATCTGTGTCCATTACTAGACAGTGAACTCCCTGAAAGTAGGACTATGCCTTATTCATTCCTTCTTCTCCACAGCACCAGCTTAATTCATTCAGCAAAGTTTTACGCAATTCATATTTTATTATAATTTTATTTCATCGAATGCCTTGTGAGGCAGGTAGTGTACATGTTATTTGTATTTTATAGACAAGAACTTGAAGTCACTAGAGATTATTATACACTCACAGCCATAATGGTTATCAGGATTGGACAAAGAACTTGAATTTGCATCCCATGACTCCAAGTCCAGTGGTCTTTCTTCTGAAACCACATTACCTCTGTGTGTATATTTACATTTTTTATTGTCATAGGCTCATGGGTGTGTTCATCATCACTCTCCATACATATTCCCATTTCTCTTTGCTTCTCTCTCTCCTACTTACTTAACCCTGAATTGACCTTTTAACCTTTATCCTGATTCAATAGCCATAGCAGAAGGGAGGCCAGAACAATTAAATCGTTCTATTACTTTTCTCTAAGAAGAAAAAGTTACCACTTTTTCTTCGGCTTGTATACTTTTGATAAGTTTTAAGTTTAATAGAGACTTATCTAAAAGAGTTCCAGGGTTAAGAGTAGTTATAGGGAGATTAATCAGCAGACAATTATAAGCTAGTAACAAATAAACACAAGTCGTGATATGCTAGATTGAGTCACATTTAAAAAGTATAGAAAGAAAATAGAGAAGCAAGGGATTGAGAAAAAACAACACGGTGAATTAATGAGAGTTTAGTTTTCATAGACTAAGATCAAAAGTGTGGTCCACTGGAGGTTCTGGTTATCAAAGCAGGGTGGTATCCAAATACTTGACTTACTGGCTCAGAAACATTTCAGGTGGGGTCCAGGAATCTTCATTATAATAGTGCCTTCAGGGGATTCTTACACACAGTATGCTATAGCAGGAGATTAATAGACTAAAGCAATGTTTTTAAATTAAATATAAGTAAATTGCATATAAAGCACCTGGAGACCTTGCTAACATACAGATTCTGATTCAATAGGTCTGAAGTGGGGCCTGAGAGCGTGTTTCTAACAAGTTCCCAAATAATGCCAATGCTGCTGGTCTGTGAACCACACTTTTGAGTAGCAAGTCACTAGATACTGAGGTAATTCCTGCGATCTGTGTGCTATGGAAGGTGAGATGGAAAAAGTGGATTTTGAGAAGCTTCACTGATTTACGACAGAATTCTTCTTTATCAGCTCATCAGGAAACTTTGCAAGATATTTCAAATTGCTTTTCAATGTTTTTGTGGGTGGGACTCTGGTTTTGACTGGCCAAGAGGCAGCTTGATTGTATGCAGTCTCAGTAGTAAAATTCTGAGTGGGAGACCAAGAAATACTCCATCAACATATTTGTGATGGAGCCTCCTGCCCTCCCATTTCTAGTTTCAAACAGTTCAGAAAAAAAAATGTAAATTTCTTTTCTAGTTTCAAATAGTTTGGAAAAAATGTAAATTCTTTGTGCAGCACATCATCTGGGCTAGTTTCTTAATGCTCATCTGTTTCATTCCTGCCAATTAAGAGCAACAGCTGTCTTGCAGGGATGGTGGTCGTTAGGAAGTGACACAGCTGTGGGATTTAGATGAGATAACAGTTGTACAGCCAAGATAAGGCATCATTGGAATGCAAACTGCCATAAGCCTGATTTATAGCACACATCCAAGGGGAAGAAACTTAAACCAAAATCAACTAAAATAACAACTCACCCAATAGGGAAAACAAAACAAAATATCAACCAGAGATGTTTAGCCCCAAAGTCAAGTTTTCTCAGACTATTTTAAAAACAAGATTTGGACTAAAAATTGACTTAGAGGGATTCCAATTACCTCAGTTGTCTACAATGCCCAGACTTATGAATTTGTATCTAAGAACTAAATAGTTCTGCAAACTCAGTCCCCTTGTGGCTCAATACAGTTTGAGATGTCCAAATCTCTAGGCCTTATTCTGTTACAGAGGGTAGACTTGCTGAAAACAAAAACAGTGGTCAGTGACAAGTATTTAGAAAGTGGTATTATCATAGTAAAAATGTCATTTTACCGATATAACAACCCCATGGACTCTGCATAAATAATTATTTTATAGCATTATATATTTGCATATTTCAAATAGAATGTTATAGTCATAATGCAATTAATCATTACAAATAAATTCTACCACCTGAAGTTTCTTGTATACATCCCATGATTTTTAAGACTTCTACATTTTTCTTAATGCTATTTCGTTTGGAATACGTAGTTATTCTCATCCCTGGACACCTAAATCCTACTTATCTTTCATAAACCATGTCAAATACAAATTATTTGTATTTGTATATGAAGCTTTTTGGGATCCTCTCAACTGAAATCGATAGATTCCTACCTTGAGCTCCCATCACAATTTAGCTGTATATTTCTTATGCAACCTACAAATTTTTCCTTGGAATTACAGCCACATAAACACATGCTTTATTTTCTTTACTAATCCGCAAATCAATTGAAATCAAGATTCATGTCTGACTACTCACTGTGGTATACTTATAACCTATTTTGTTCCATTCAGTAAGTTCTGAATTAAAAAAAAAGTTGGTTGAACAAATTCCCTTGGAAGTTCTAAGAGGAGAGCACCTACTTATTAATTCAATTTTGATTTTTTAAAAAGGGACTGGACTTTAAGAAAGATGCATAAGACAGATCATAGAGGATGGGAAATCTTACTGTCAGGACGATGAAATATATTATTAATCCTGAAATATTCTAGTATAGTTCCTTAGCAGAAATGGAAGTCATCTTGCTAAAATTCATTTACAGTCATTCTCTACATTTAACATGGGCACAATATACAATATATAATATGCTAAAGGACATAAGAGTTTGCTATATAATTTCAGAGGGGAAAAAAGAAAAGAATACTTTTAGTAGTGATGACTAAAAGAAGGCTTCATTTATTTATTCAGTCAGTACCTGTATTTCAGGTCCTTGATCTCATGGAGTTCATGGTCTGATTGAAGAGATATGTATTAATCAATACAATCATACAAATAACTATAAAAATCACATCTATCTAAGAGTTAGTAAGATAATTGATGCATAGTATAGTGTTTGATGTATTACCCAACACTTACTAACCAATTATTGCATAAGCAGCTCTTCTAATAATTAGCTTTTAATCTATAAGATATGGGGTGCTACCAAAAGTGAGCAAGAAAATGAAAATGACCAGAGAGATGTTTTCTGATGCTTAATCCAAGATTAATTTGTCAGAGGAGCTGAAGTGAAAAGTGACAATAATTAGTTGTCTCTCAAATCCATATTACATATATCATAATTTAGGGCATCTTCAATGGGAAGATAGAGATGGAAACACGCGTTAGAAATGTTACGGAGGTAGAATTGTTGTAGAATAACTAATTTGAAAGAGGTTAAAAGATGTAGTATGGGAGACCTTGGAGAAGGTGATAATATTGAAACAATCTGGGGACACAGCGTTAAGAGCAGGTTCATGAGGGGAATAAGGAATTATCTTTGAACTCATTGAGGTTGAGATGTTGAGATTGCCAGGTGGAGAGTCTCAGAGTGATTATGGCTGGAGATTTATATTTGGGAGTCACCTGCACAGATTTGTAGTTAAAACTGTTGGGATATATAAAATTAGCTTTGACAGACCGTAGAAGAAGGACAAAGATTGAGTCCTGGAAATTCCCTAAATTTAGGGTGGGAAGGGAAAAATAGGAACTGAGAAGGAGAAGGGAAAGCAGAAAGTTCTTGGTGTCCTGGAGCCACAGAAGGATAGGATTTCTAGGGGATAGCAATTTCAAATCCTGGGACTGCCTGAGCAGCAGCTAATGTCTGTTGGATTTGGCTGTAAGGTATCATTGCTAATCATCACAAGGGAAATTTTAGAAAAGTTGTATGGGATACCAAATTGTAATACTGAGGAATATTCAGGAACTGAAGGCAGTGAGTATGGACTGCTCTGAAGAGAATTGGGGAGAATTAAAGAACTTAAGAGCAAGGTAATTAAATAATTTAGACTGAGAAGCTGCAAAGGTGAAGAAAAGTTTTCTTAGAATATAGGAGATCTAAAGTCTGGCTTGTATTTGAGATACGAAGGTATTTTGCATGCTTTAGTTATGTTATTTGGCTAGGTTAAATATTTTGAAATGGTGAGTTGATGCAGTGAAATTGGAGTGGATGCATCAAAAACTGTATTAGACCTTGTGCTGTTCTGATTTGTTCTAGAAAAATAACATACCTGCATATCTGTTATTCAGACTGACTGTGGAATGGCAGACTAGGCCCTCTAGTTGTGGTCCATTCTACCTGCTATAGATGATAAACCCTGACCAGACAGCAGACACTCATTCTGGGATCCTGCTAGTGGTAGTGAGAAGGATAACAAAGAATTTATAACATTACATTGTTATTCTAGGTTAGCAGTCTGATCGTATCACTGTAAATGGGCCCACAGTGATGTACATTTCCAAATTTGGTTGAATAACATGAGAATTACTGACTTCTATCTCTGGTTGGAGCTGAAGGCAATATTCTCCAAGGCTGGTAGAATGTGTATTATATATGAATGAATGCATGTGTGTAGTTATATGTGTATACATATACATATAACTACTAGTTACGAAGTGATTATTAGGTTGCAGGCATCATGAAAGTTGGATTAAAAATATCATCTATAATTATGATGCCAGGCTTACAAAGTAGAAAATATTATCCTGTTTTTATAAGTAAGGAAAGTGGAATTGTAGATGTATATTGTCCAAGGTCACACATCTCTGGGGGATTGCAGATGGGCTCTAAACCCAGCTCTGCCTTGCACTCTTTCTCCTTTTGGGATATATAAACAGAGGACAAACATAGCAGTGGTGTATATTTTATAAGGAATAAGAGGAAGCTACTGCTGGAAGTTGTGTCCTGAATTGCATTGAATTCATGAAGTGACCTAGTTTTTCTTCACCTCTTATGGGAATTTTTGCAGAAAGTTGAAGTCGGACCTAGTTTTCCTTCACCTTTTATGGGACTTGTTGCAGAAAGTTGGAGTTGGAAGAGAACTAAAGGAACTTTATTTCTGGAAACTGAGGCTAGAAATTTGCTCAATGTCACCTAGACTGTTCACTGCTGAGCTACAATCACAACTGAAGCTTTTGTGTCTAAGCCCTCAGTCGATTCTAGGCCTACATTAAAAAGTATGAAGAAAAGATAGTCTATGGGTTTCTCAGTGATTTGCTTTTATCATTTAAAAGCCTTCTTAGAATTCTGGGCAGAATCTTCTTGTAAACCTTGGGTGCCTTGAACTCGTGGATTTTGTTATGCTAAAAAGTTTTTTTAGTAGAGTTCTGCCCATTATGTTTTTGCCTGATATTTCATTTTTCTTTTACAAGCTGAAAGATACAAGGGCTCTAAAGTGTATGGTGTAAAAGCAGTTGTTAAAGAATGATGGCATGTCAAAATGATTTATATGGGCAATTTAATTGGAAATGTTGCCATTAACATAAAACACTCTACTTGATATGGGCTTTATGTTCCTATTAAATGCGAGAGAGTAAACCTGTATGCATTACATCAGAATCATGCAAAAGATGATCAAGTATTTTTTCTACACAATAATATTTTATTAAAGTAGCACTAGTGGTGATAATCCTTAGGGTAGCTTATGTTTATCTAGAATAAAGTCACAAAGCTTTTCAAAGAAGTTTCACCTTCTTCCCAGAACTGTCATTGGTCTACTATATAAAGCACTCTTGCCCCTTCCACTGAGGCTAACCTTTAGAAATAGATGCTGCAGAGATAAAATACCACCTGGGATATTTCTCCCTTTAAGCAGGACAGTAATTATAAAAGGCTTGGTGCTTTTGTAAGTTTATTTTAAACATTCCTTAAAAAGTAGGGTTTATAATTTTCCTTCAGATTACAAGCTGACATTTGGAAAAAGAAAAAAAAAAAAAAGTTGCGGGGAATGCAGCACTTATGTGTGGTGGCAGCTGATAATTACCATAGTGTGAGTGGGGCTCGATATAACCCAGGCATTTTAAGAAACATGGCTGATTACAGTGCCTTAAGAGTAACTCAATTCGGGAATTCTGCTTTGTTAGGCAAATTGAACTGTCTTGCTTCACCAATCTAATATCACTTCCTTCTTTTGCTTCCAAGGAAGAGCCACCTTTATGTCTTCAAATGCAAGGCTGTTCTCAGGAAGAGCTATGTGTAAAACTTAAAATGGAGACAATCTAAAGGGAAAAAGCATGAAACTGATTGTTACCATGGGTATGCCTTCGGAGAATTTCGCTCTGCAATAGTATTTTGCATCATTTAAGATGTTTACATGGGTTTTGTTTGTTTGCTTGTTTGTTTCAGATAAAGTAGAAGAATCATTTTGTGGCTAAAGTCAAAATAAAAAGAAATCCCACTGGCTGGGCTTATATATGTGCACACCTAGGAAACTTAGAGAGAAGAGTTAATCCTAACTTGTAGAAGAAGAAGTGAGAGAAAGATGGTTTCACATGAAAAGAAACTAGAAACATGCTAAGCAATATTTTTCTATTATACTTATTAAACATACACAATTCACTTTTAAAATAATTATATAGATTAGCAGCCCAGATCTGAATGCAAACATAAAAATAAATGTGTGTATTATATGTGTGTGTATGTGTGTGTGTGAGAGAGAGAGCATTACACAGAGATGAGTATATGAATAACCTACACATTTCTGAGCACCTGTGGTTTGAAAATTGGTTGAAGATGCACATTCACAGGAATGCAGATTGTAGTAACTGCTCTTTCAGTAAAAAACTGTTTCTCAAGCATTGTATTTTATATAGTATGTGAGCTATTATTTGTTTCAAGTAAATACCCAGTTTTAAGCATTCAGCCCAAGAAATGTCCCAAACCTGTCTTTCTGAAATGGCTGAAAATACTTGCAACCAGGAACAGATTCAGGTTTTGTGGAGCCAAAGCCCTCTTAAAGGAAAATAACACGAAACTGTTAAGATTAGATCAACTGACCTGGAATGAGCCTTGAGGGACGTGGAAGCTGAACTTCATTTGCTTTGTGGTAAGTGCACCTCTACTTGGGAAATATTCTAGCTTCTACAAGACCAAGATGGAAACCTACCCACATTTGGTCATCTGGTCTTCCTCCAGGGATCACCATGATATTTTTAAAGCTGAGATAGCTTTGCCTTTATTGGTCACTTTTCTCCAACACCAATCATTCATCCTACTGTCTACCTTAATGATTTTCTATCCTCTCTTCTACCTAACTCATACAGATATGACCGTACTTTGTACCTCTGTCACTTCTTCAAGCTTACGTCTCCAATAAATACTTTACATTGTCTTGGGTTAATGTAGCATTAAATTAGTGTTGTGCGCTGAAATCTGCCCCCTACAAATTCATATAGTGGAGCCCTAAAACCCAGAACCTCAGAATGTGATTGTGTTTAGAGAGAAAGCCTTTAAAGAGGTAAGTAAATTCAAATGAGACCACTGGGGTAGGCCCTAATTCAATCAGCTTGGTGTCCTTATAGGAAAAGAAAATTTGGTTACACAGAAGAGATCCATGTACACCAAAGGGCCATGTGGAGAGGCAGCAAGAAGGCATCTATCTGCAAGCCAAGAACAGAGGAAACCAACCCTGTTAGCACGTTGATCTTAGACTCCTAGTCTCAACGTTTCTGTTGTTTAAGCCATCAAGCCTGTGGTATTTTTATTGTGGCAGCCCTAGCAAACTAATACAGTTAGCTAGAATTTATTAAGTAAACTGTCATTAACCAACATCATCTTCACATCAGTGTGCTTAATAACAGCCCAGAAACTAACTATGTGCCCACAAACGTACCATATATACTCGTTGAAAGAAGGAACAAATACTTGCATGCATGCATGTGTGCAATTAGAGTAGATTTTAACAATAATTTGTGAATAAATACACTTCCCTTTATTCTTCCCTTGGGAGAAATTGTAGTGATGAGATAAAAGTCATGTTTCAACATATTTTACTGATGATCAAATAAATATATTTATTGAGTCCTTATAATGTGAAAATTTAAAGAAATAAGAAGTGCCCAAAGTTCCCTAAATGTATCAGGGCATGGAACTCATGGAAGACATACTTTTCCTGTCGAAAGTAGTATCTACAAGGTGCAGAATATACTTTTTACATAGTGTTGTTCAGTGGGCTGGCTGTTTACCACAGGCCTCATATGTTGCTGTCTGAAAATGGGAGTATCCTTGGGTGTAAGAACCTATATGGTCAGATTTTTCTGAAGAAATTCGAGGAAAGCTAGTTCCTTCAGCCCACACAGATTATATGACTAATCTTTCAGAAAGCCAACTTCTTAATTTATAATCAGTTACAAATTGTTATCCTGTGAGTGTAACAATTCAGGAAAACTAATTATGGCCTATGTGGCTGCTTGGTGAAAGCATATTAAGAGCAAAGGGAAAGCGTTGCTCCTAAAGAGAGTCTCATCTAGCTAGAAATGCCTTCTGATGAATTGGTCTTCGATTTTCTGAGGATATTACGTTTGGATTGGAAAGACTGTTCATTCATCCATTGTACTATTCACTTCCTTTTTAAGCATTATTTATTGAGCCACTATAACGCGTCAAATATTGTGCTAGGCATTAGAAACGCAATGATAAATAATACAGACATTGCTTTTGTCTGCATGGGACATATATTTTAATTGTCGTAGTTTCGCTAGTGGACTGCGTTTACTATTTCCATGAATTAACAACATTTTTCTTTCCTTTGGTTCAGTAGTGCTGCTCCTTAGTTTCTGTGGTGCTTCTTTCTATAAATGTTTACCAAAGTGTTGTATGCATCTAATAAAATCTTGTTTGGAGGAATGGCTCAAAAAGTTTTTCCTAACAGCTTAAAGCATTCTGAATTGAAGGCTTTGATGGCGCATACTCTAAAAACTTAGGCATCATAACACAAATCAAAGTGACAGAAACATGAATCTGAAAAGTATCTGCAAAATCAACACGTTTATTTTATAAGGGTCGACGCACAATCAAATACTGAGATCTATGTCTCCTTTTACCATGTTAGAATGAGTCTATGGGATAATTTTCTAAATGCAGAAAAATATTCCAATTTCTCTGGACCAATACTTAATTTTATACATTTTCCTCCTGTTCACACCAAATCAAGTGAAATTTGGACTTGCCTGAATTCTATGCACTCATGCCAAAGACACCTATTCTTCCCCTCGTGACTTCCTTGCCTACCTAGCAACTTACTAAGATGAAATTGTCTAACTTTGATGAGCACAGTCATAGTTTTTGAGGTTCACACACATATAAAGTAATTCACTGGTTTATATTAGAAGAAAGAAAGGAAGAAAACGTCCAATTCCAAGCCACTTTGTGTTTTCTGGGTTGATTCTATAGATTTTTATCCAAGGAGTAGGCTTGTAAAAGAACTGCCTGAGGTGGAAACATATGAAGGCAAAGAGCTACAGAAGTGTCCCTTTATCTAACCATATCACCTCTCAGAAGCCATGACCCCTGTGAATTTGATAAAAGGAGCTGAATGGCACAATAGCCTGAAGGGTACAAAAATTAGACATCTGAAGAGACTTTCTTGTTTCAAGGATATACCTAACAGACTTTAAAAATATTCCTTTAATGGGGAGTTTAAAGGAAGTTCCTTCCTTTTATGAGGTCCACGGTTCCTTAGGTAGGTCTTCCCTTTGTCACTTTGGGTGACTTCAATTATAATATTGTGACATTGTGTCTAAAGAGAGGCTTTTCCTTTGGCTTGCAAATAAATTAGATATTTAAAAAAGACCAAAATTCTCTCCTTTTAAACACTACCTACTTACACTTTCCTATTGGAGGCTGAACTAACATTTAAACATGTTATCATGATGCACATAAATACTGTTGGCAAAGCTTTTATGGCTACCGATGACACTATAAAAATATGCCTTCATTTCAGAACTCTAGAGGATTTGTACATCTGCATAAGCTCCAGAGTTCCCCGCTTTGTGGGGGAAGATCTGATGGGGAAGATGAGATCATTATCTACTTCTATCCTTGTTTAAATTCGTGGGAAGCCTGATTGGAAAGTACTTTTCCTCACTGTAGTTATGCAGTACCCAGTTTTATTACCCTCATAAATCTATTAGACACATATTTGTCCATATAAAGGAATTTTTAGAACAATCATTGTTTAATCATATATGTTTGGTGTAATATACCTTTCTCATGTATTTATGTGGATAAATATTTTAATTTGGTTCCAAGTCTTTCCATTCTAGTTAAATATAGATTGAAAACATGCATAAATAGAATCATTTCAAAGGTCTTTGGTCTCTCAGTTTTTAAAGTTTTACTTCCCCATGTGGCCGGAGAGTCCTGGTCCAGGCTGGACCCAGGTGGGGACCTGGCTTCTACGTTTCATCCAGGCCACTTGCTTGCTGTGTAGTGTGACTATGACCAAACCCCTGGACTTCTTGAGACTTTAATTTCCTTGCCTGTAAAGTGAGAGCTCTTCAAGTTCTTACAACTGTACAAGTCCATGGCTTTCTTTGAGACATTACCAAGATATACAATACACATTATGTGATTTTATTTGTCCTTTAGTACAATTAAGCACCTCCTGATAGTGACTTTGCTGTATTCCTTCCTGAGGATTTTTAGAGGTTTCATAGAGTATAGCAGATGTTTCAGACATTCATTACATCTATGAGGAAAGAGCTCAGATTCAAGGCAACATAAGTCTTTGGCTCACTGTCATTTGGAGGTAGTTTAATGAAATGTAAAAGAAGAGCTTCCATTCAGGTACGGTTTTACAAGAAACTATTTTTGGCGGTATAGAAATTCATTCAACATTTGGTCAGACTTAATCGACCTTTTGAAAATGGGGTAGGAAACATCACTGTTAGGTTTTAATATATCTATTTCTACTTGTGTTTATAAACAAGATTCCACATGGGAACATTTGAATACTGCATATTCAACATAAGATGATTATTTTCCTCCATTTGTTTATGCATTCTGCATTAATTCTAGGCACTTAGACTATATGAATTAAAAAAAAAAAAACAAAGATAACTTCCTTGGATCTTATATTTTATTGAGGGAGAAGGGGATGCTGACAATTGACAATAGGTGTAATAAAAATTAAATAATATAGTATGAAATTATATATACATATAACATAGTGTGTGATAAATGAAATGGGGAAAAGGTAGAAAGAAGAGGGTTAAGGGGTTTGGGATGTTAGAGGAGAAGTTTTATGATTTTAAATAGGCTTTTCAAGTAGGCTGCATTGAGAAGGTGATATTTGAGCTTGAAGTAAGTAAGTTAGTGTGCTGTGTGGGTATTTAGAGAAAAAGTGTTCTAAGCAGGGAGAACAGCAAATGTAAAGATTCCCAAGTTGTACAGTGCCTGGAGTGTGTCAAGATATATCAAGGCGCTAGGGTGACGGCAGCGGAAGGAACACAGAAGAGGCTAGGGCAGATCACATAGGGCTTTATGCTGAACACTTTTCATTTGCTTCCCCAGATCCATTCATTTCTCTTTGTCATCCATAAAAGCTTCGCACTGTTCTTAGCCTCAGAGTAGCACACCATGTATAAATGATTTTTAAAATGCTCACCCTCACCTTTGTAAACGTTCTCTGTTATGGTTTGAATGTTTTTGCCCCCCTAAAGTGCACAGGTTGAAACATAATCCCCAACACAAAAATATTAAGAGGTGGAGACCTCTGGAGCTGATTAGGCCATGAGGGTGAAGCTGTCATAAATGGGATTAGTTTGCCCTTATAAAAGATGTCTCAGAAAGCTCGTTTTTCCCTTCACCATGTGAGGATGCCATGAGAAGGCAACATCTATGAAGCAGAGGGTGAGCCCTCACTAGACACAGAATCTGCTGACTCCTTGATCTTGGTTTTCCCGGCCCCCCAGTCTCCAGAACTGTAAGAAATGAGTTTATATTGTTTATAGGATATCCTGTCTATGGTAATTTGTTACTGCAGCCTGAATGGACTAAGGCTTAAACTTTCCTTGATGACCAGTTTAATTGTGTCACCAATATTTTTCCAGGGCCCTGAATGATAAAGGCATTGGAGACCATTATAAGGATGTTGACTTTATTGTGAATGAGATGGGGAGAGATGCAGCGAAGTGGCTTCTAGTCCAAAAGTATCAGCCTGGCCACTCTGTTGACAACAGTCAGCAAGAGGGCAAGGTTGAAGGAAGGACGACAGTTAGGAGGTGACTACTGTAATCCAGGTGAGACACATGTCCTCTGGCTATATAGGCCAGTTGTTCTGGATTGACACCCAATCAATTCTTAATGCATCTCACATCTTTTTTTTTTTTTTTTTTTTTTTTTGAGACTGAGTCTTGCTCTGTTGCCTAGGCTGGTGTGCAGTGATGCCATCCCAGCTAACTGCAACCTCTGCCTCCTGGGTTCAAGTAACTCTCTTGCCTCAGCCTCCCAAGCTGGAATTACAGTTGTGTGCCACCATGCCTGGCTAATCTTTTATATTTTTAGTAGAGATGGGGTTTCACCATGTTGGCCAGGCTGTTCTCAAATTCCTGACCTCAGGTATCCACCCGCCTCGGCCTCCCAAAGTGCTAGGATTACAGGTGTAAGCCACTGCATCTGGTCAGAAAACAAACTTTTATTATGGCCTAAAGTTCAAAATGGCTCTTTAGAAGTAATTTCCCCATGCCAGTTTTGGTTCTTTTGAAGTGAATCCTGTGTGTTGCTATGAAGATAACTACTGATTATAAATAGAATTTTAAAAATGGAATTAAGTGCCTATCCTTTATGAAATGTCATTCCATTCTTTCTTCATAGGTCATTTGCTCTCTTTGTGAATAAAATATATTTTAAACACACTTTTCAGTTTTCCAACAAAAAGTTTTGAATGCCTACATGCTTTTTTCCCTAGGCAAACTGTTTCAAAGTTAGGAAGAATGGGATGGCAGGTGAGGAAGGAGCAGATATTAATCAAATATTACTTAACTACATATCAAATTTC
Source organism: Macaca fascicularis (assembly GCF_037993035.2). Classification (NCBI taxonomy): domain Eukaryota; kingdom Metazoa; phylum Chordata; class Mammalia; order Primates; family Cercopithecidae; genus Macaca; species Macaca fascicularis. The sequence goes on from NC_088385.1 coordinate 96,980,263, forward strand.
AAACTGAAAAGAGCCATGATGGGAAGATACAGGAGTGTTGAAAGGCTCTAATAAGATCTGTCCTAGTCTCAAGGAATTCTGTGAGGACTTATCTTAGAAAGCAATATGAGTTTTACAATTTTATCTATTGTAAAACTTCTACCTATAATAAGCAACAGGCACTTTCTCCAAGAATAGGAGTTCCTTCACACTTGGTATAACCAGAATTCTTTTAGAAATTCTTCCACTTCATTTATTTGAAAGCAAATAGAGGATACTTACTAGTTTGATTAAAGCAATTGAGGTAGATTCTCATCTACTTTCTCATGGCTGTGTTGTAGCCCTGAAGTTTGACTTATGTTAGGGCCACTCTCATAGACCCTGTGCATAGTTATATGTGTGACTTATTTTCCCCAAGTAAATCATGTTGAGTTTCAAGAGAAAGGGATGGAATTTCCACATGTTGAGTATAAACTCTGTATAGGCACTGTTCCAGGAATTCTAGTGCATTTGCTCCTCTGTCTTTTCCTCACAGCCCACATCTAATCTAGTCTGTCAGCACTACTATGAAAAATAGATCCCCAATCTGACAACCTCTGCATTTCCTCTTTAGTTTAACCCACCATCAACTTAAATTTAGGCTTGTATAATAGACTTCTAATTGGTCTTCCTGTTTCTACTCATGTGCCCCCATAATCGGCTCTCCATATGGCAACCAGAGTGAAGTTAAAAAGTTAATCAGAACATGTCACTACCCCTATTCAAAGTTCTCCAGTGGTTTCCCTTTGCCTTGACAAGAAAATGGAACCCCTTACATAGCCATCAAGGTCCTGGATGATCTATCCTTTGATTTTCCACCCTTCTTGTATTGCTTTCAACCTCCCTCACTGTAATCTGGCCTCTTACCATTCTTAGTAAACTCTAAACGAATTCCTGCCTTGGAGCTGTTGCACTTGCTGTTGCTTCTGCCTGGCTATACATATTCTTCACATAGATTATCATATAATAATCAATAATAATTTCTTCTCCTTATTCGGGTTTTTCCTCGGATTCTCAGAGGAGCTTTCAATTCAAAATGCCAAGTTCTACCCTCAATTCCTCATCCATGCTTTCTAATCCTTTATTTTATTTTTCTTTAAAGCCCTTACCACCTTCAATGCAATGTGTATTTATTTGCATATTTTTCTAGACTACAAATTCCATGAGGGCACAGACTTTTTTTTAAACCAATTCATAGTGTCAGAATCAAGCATGTTCTGGTCCATAACACTGCACTGTAATATTTATAAATATTTCCAGAATAACTGACTGATGTATCTCCTTCAAACTCTTTGTTTTGGATGATCTTCAAAGGTAAGCACCGGAAGTTCAGGACCACCCCAGTACAGCTGTATCCCTTGCCTTGTATGCCATGAACATACACAATTAGCAAATATTTTTTGAATAATAAGTAAATATAGCCATGAACATTGAACTTTGCAAATTGCCATTGAGAGACAATACACTGTTGTAAGCAAGTGACTGGCTTTGTGGTTAGACTGGACTGTTTGACTTTTATGTCTGCCACTTGCTGTGTCAGATTGAGCAAATCACTTAATCTCTCTGAACCGGGTCTCCTTACCTAAAAAATTAGGCTAATAATAGGACTAGCCTCATGGGGAGAATTGTTGTGAGAATTAAGTAAAATGAGAAATGAATGCAGCATTGGGTCTGCATGTGTTATCAATAAAATAATCCTCCAGCCTGAGTTAAGAGCCCTCCTCTGGTTGCTAGTAGCCCCTGGGCTTTCCTGTGGCAGATCAATTATCCTAGTCAATATTTTCTCTCTATGTGTCTACTCCCCTCCAAGTGTTAAGCATTTGGAGGGCAAGGACTTAACTTTATTAATCTTTAAATTGCCAGAACCAGTACATGGAAGGTCCTCAATACATCTGTTTTGAATTGAATAGGACTGAATTAGAATGATAGCCTTTATTTCAGAAAAAGGACACTGTGATATTAATCAATGTCAATTTCAGTGAGTCCTTAATAAGTATTAATAAGAGACAGGCATCCATCTACAGGTATGTTTGCAAGTTATTAGCAAAACCTGTTCTAGATAAGCTGTAAATGTAGGGTCTTAGTTGCGTGGTGGTGGAGAAGAATGAATGAGGAGGAAGAGAGCAGCACCTACTGGAGGAGGATGTCCCTTGGTGCAGACCTTGTCTCTTTCCCTGCCACCACTGGCTTTTGCCAAAGCCTAAAGGCTCTGGTTGGATCTCTTTTATCAGTTACTAGGTAGAGGCAGTTGTGTCAGCTGAAGTAGTGGAAATTTCTATTCAACTTATAAATAGTTGAAGAGTCTGTCTTGGTGAAATGTGAAACGAGCAAATATTCCATTTTCTCCCAGGAGGGTGGACCAGGATTTGGTGTATGATGCCGTCATGTCAGCCGTGTCGAGGCCTCTGTTCATGAGGCTGCACAGCCATAAGTTATTTATGTGAACATAACACACAAAGTCTTAGCCTTACCAAATAATGAGGATTCTTCTCCTGAAGCTTGCTCCCCTGCTGAAGGCCTCAGTCTGCAAGGTCACCCTGTCAGAAGCAGAAATGGACATCATATCCTTTAGGGCTGGCATACTTTGTGAATATGGAAAAAAAAAATGATGCACTGAGCAACTTAATGAAGCTCCAGGAAACTTTATACTCTCTCTTGTCTATCCTGGCTGGATATCAGATGTTGTTTGTGTGTGTGTGTGTGTATTCCCTCTTAATAGCTTTTGCTAATATATTTGGGTTGTTATTCCCTGGTGTCTTTAGTTGAAAGATCTGAGAGAAGAGAAATTTCTTAGAGTGATATTTAGTTCTGTCATGCACAATTATTAATATTAAAGGAAATATTATTTCATAGGACAAATGAAGATTTGTAAGTAGCTGTTGTTTCTCTTTTTTGGTCTTTTACTTGGAGGAGCTCTGGAATCTTTATAGTAGACAATGGAACAATATATATATATTTGGGTTTTGGAATTGGGTATAGGTTCAAATACCAGGTTTGCCTTGAGACCATAAGCAGGATACCTTAGCTTCTCTGAGCTGTAAAACAGGGAAAGCTAAGCCCTGGAAAGTTCTTACTGTATGACATCACATGCCCAAAGAATCAAGTACCTGTACTCTGTACAGTAGATGCTTAATACATGTTAGTTCCTTTTCTCCTTCAACTTTTCTCAGAAACAAGATCCTCTTCTTCTTTGTTGACTTATTTGAATATTGATTACCTAAGTTTTTTCTGATTACCTTTCAGTTTATACCCACTGTTCTTAGGACAATATTCAAAATCCCTTGCATGACCCTTTTTAGATTTCTTGTGTCCTGCTGTATTCCTCATCCACTGGCTGCAGATGCAATTGTGATATTTTGGATAAGAATTCAGACTTGGAACCTTTATTAGTCGGGTTCAAATCCCAGCTTTGCCACTGACTTCTGTGTGATCTTGGGTTAGTTATTCAATCTCTCTGTGGTGCAGTTTTTCTAACCTGTAAAGTGGGGATAGTAATAATTCTTATTTTGGGAATTGTTATAAAAATCAAATGAACATTTCCATGCAATGAGCTTGTAACAACTGTAATGAGCTTATAACAGGACATGGCATATTGTAAACATTACAAAATTTAAAAAGAAAGAAGTAGTCTTGCAATTAAGTGTGAAGAACCAGGTATGGACTCAGAATGGGGCAGGGTGCCCACAAACAAGAGGCATAAGAAGATTGAAAGCACTTTATTACCCTTCAAAAGCTGACAAAACTGCAGAATTCATGTCTCTATATAAAGTAATATCACTGCAACTTCTCCTTCTCCTCCTCCTATGTAGAGTGGGTGAGTTTAGTGACAGACTGTTTTGGAAGGAGCTAGAAATATCAGCTGGAAAAATGCTTGGCAACCACTTTAGAATGATTATCTGACTTTAGGAGGAAGGGAGAATACTGAGGTATTCCTCTTATCCAAATTTAGAAATGTCATGAAGGCACAATGAATCATCTCTCAGAGGCTCTAAAAACATTTTTCCCATACTAGGTGTTGCCTATTGTCTACCATTGCTGGCAGTTCTGAACCTCAGGATCACTCACCAACCCCCAAAGAAGCTACCCAGTTTGGGCAATTTCAGGATCTGCTTCAGGGTTTTCTTTCCCATACTTTGGTGGACGTTGTGTCTGGCTCTCCAACCTCCATCCTACCCTTTGGATCCGTCTAAATCAAGGTTAATCTCACCCATCTTGTCAGAAATGAGCTCAGTGTGGGCCTGTGCAATACAAGAAAAGGGACTTGGGAAAAAGAACTCAGCCTTTCTCTCCTGCTGGATGTGAACAGAGAAGCATGTTGCTCTGATTGCTGCTGGCAGCCATTTCAGGACCAGGTAACCAGCCATAGGATGAACCAGTGCTCTGATGGGCAACTTGGAGACATGGGAGGAATGGGTCCCTGAGGACATGATTGAGTCCCTGCAGCTGCCTCAACTCTGTAATTCCTCTTTTGCATTTTGCTAAATTTCTTTATCATTAAGCTAGTTTAATTTGAGTTTCTGTTATTTGCAGCCAAAAACATTCTGACCAAATTCACTCATGACACTTCCCTACACTACCTTGTAGGCAGTTATTTATGCCAATGTGGGTGTCCGTATTAGGTTGTGCATAACTTGAGGGCAGCAGTCATGTTCTATCTATTTTTTTTTCTTTCTTTTAAAACATTTAACATAGTGTCTTGCAAATAGTCACGATTTTACTCTTTTTGATCAATAACAATGTTGAAAGCAATATACCCTGACAGCTTTTGGCCCCACTTAACAGCAGCGAAGCCCCTATTAAAAAATAGAATTTGCTTTGTTGATCTATAACTATAAAAGCCAATGCTTGGTAGAAATGAATAAAATCTTGGTCTTTCAGGATCTTTTTAGTGTTGTTCATGCAATTGTTGGATATAAAAATCTTATTACAAATTAGGTCATTGAATTATGTTTTCATAACATGCAACCAAGTACACTCCCCCTAGCTTTCCCTCTATCAGGACTAATTTCAGGCATCAGTTTATACAGTGAAGATGAATTTTATTGGTGACAAATGCACTCCTGCATTAACAAATTAAGTGCATTCTCAAAGGGGAAAAAACAAACTCAGAGAAAATTGGGTTGTCTGTTCTTGAAGTCTAAAAAAGGACTTCTGTCCTCAGGGGACATTCAGCATTTTTGTAATCACATAGAAAGAAAAACATGTGCTTCTTGGCTATAACATTAAAATAAATTAATTTTGCTGCCTTATTCATAATGACTAACGGCAAATTGGGAGTGTTTATTTCTAGACTCCTCTTGCTCATAAAACCAGGTTTTCTTATGACCTCCTTCTCACTGAAGATGAATTGCTGTGTCAACTTATAGAAGATGAAGAATGTAGTCCCTGTTTCTCCACTTGTGGTTTATTAATAATATGTGAGTGGTCATGGGGACTAACAGGACCCTAAAGCCTCAGGATCTTGAATTCATATCACTAGAACGTCATCCTCTACTTTTTTTTCTCGGTTGTTCTTGGGATGCAAAGTGTCTTCCACACCTTGGAGAAATACTGCCTTGTGATCAAACTCTGGAGACAGCTGTTATCATTTCTCTCTTTCCAGCACACGTTGAGGTCATTCTCCCCACATCCTGGCTGCTTTCTCCTAGTCTACACCAGGGTTTCCTTCATTTGTTCTTTCCAGATTAGCCTGTCTACACATTCATCTCCTGAAATCCTAGAAAATTTACTCCCCATTAAATATTTCTTTGGTGTTCTCCAAGATGGGGTGTGGAGAGGCACCAATCCATGGCAGGTATAGATTAACATATATATAATAACTTCCAGTTAGATAGGGTGGCTATGGATTTCCATTGTTTTCCAATACAGAGTGTCATAATGTTAAATACTTGACTTTCACGATGTTGAAAGTATTGGAGAGGTGTGAATGACCTCTGCAATTGACACAAGAATCACTGAGAGATTCTTAAGAATGGCATTTCTTCCCTGAATTTTACCAGCTGGAAATCTTACTTCATGAAGAAATATTGCAATAATTGGTAGAAACCCTAACATTTTCTTACAACAGAAATATGCTTTTGAAAATAAATAGCTGCCATGTGACCACAAGTAGATTTGTACAAATCTGGAAATATTTTGAGGGCTCATAGATACGATTATTGCCTTTGATTTTTTTTCTAAATTCCCTTTGATTTTTTTTTTTTCTAAATTAACAGTGATGACATTTAGCTAAGAAACAATACTATCTAAGCCTGTTTTGTAAACAGTCACATGTCCAATCACCCAGGGTAAATAATTCTATCAGGTTGATTGCAGAATCCAGGTTTGTTTGTTTGTTTAACCTATTTAATTACATTGGACTTGTCTGATGGAATAGTTTTTATTTGCAAGGCAGAGTTATGCCTGGGAGAAACCAGAATAATCATACTTACAGAAGAGATTTGGGACAAAATACTAAACTAAGCTTCTTTTTTGAACTGAATCTCACTAACATCTTGTCAGCCAGAAAATGGCTGAGTTGCAGCTGAAACGATGGATTCTTTTGCCTTGTCCTACCATGGGGCAGAAGAAAGGGCTCGAACATGAGAGATGATTCTCACAAGGAAGATACTCTTATCTGCAGAGATATTTAAGCAAGTGTAGGTTCATGTGTCATCTGATTCAAAAGAATTCTTTATGTTCCAAGGAGAAACTGTTCTGTGGTAAAAATACTAATGTGTCTTGAAACCATTTTTCTGACCTTTAGGTTAAATTTTAAATCAAGATTATGGAAAAAGAGGGTAGTCTTTTCATAGCATATTTTTGCCCCCAATCTGTTCCTGTTAGTTTTAAACATGATTAACCATTTTATATGACTACCCCAGTGACAGACTGTTTGTATTAAATATGTATTATAATTTATTTTCCCATATATAATTAGGAATAATCATTGCTGCCAGAATGTAAAATGACACGTTAACGATAAGTAGAGATAATAGCAGCTGCACACAAGAAAATGCATACAAAACACCTGAAGCTTATAATTATATCTCTCTCCCACCCCTTATATTTGTGTCATGATGCATCTTAGATGGCATAGACCTTAGGTAGTCATTAAAGTCACATGAATATTCTACTAGTATTTACTGCAGATATAGAGGTATCCCTCAAGCATATGCTTTTTCAATATTGAAAAACATCAATAACAGATAATCGGGAATGTATTTTACCAAAATGAGAGCTCTCATCAGGAATCTTAAGTTATACATCATCTTTGTAATTTGCTGAATTCAATTGAATACTCACTCTGTGCCAAGTACCTTACTAGTCACTTTGGAGGACACACAGGAGAACCACTGCTTCCCTTCAAGAAAGTTACAGTCTCTGTTGGAAGTGGAGACAGGACAAGACAGAAGAGGGGAGAACAAATAATATCACACCTGTCTAATTTTTCTAATTTGTATAGTTTCAAGAGGTTCAGTGTTGTAGGAATTTGGAGAGGAAGTCAGGAGGGATGTGTAGAAGATGTAAGCTTGAGCTGAATTTTGAAGTTTAAGAGAAGTTATATAAGTATAGATAAAGTTAGGTATCAGAGACATTTCTCAATATTTACAAGTGTTTTTAGGCTTAGCCTTAATTAGACTTTCTTTCTATTTTCCAAGCTATTTTACATTCTTTCATTTAACCAACATTATCTAGCCTTCATAGATAACTACATTTTGCTTTTAAGATTCAAAAGAAGTAAGAAGCATGGCTCCCGATGTGATCCAGTTGAACAATAGGTTATAGATTCATCAAGATACTTGGCAACAAATACATGGCAGAGAACTTTGGTTTTGTCTGTATTTTAATTCCATTGGTACATGCACCATATGACACTAACCTTCCTAGCATTTTCTCCACTCACAACTCAGGAAGTATTGCACAGTAGGTTGAATACTACTACTTTTTGAACAATCTGAAAACTTTTACTGGCTTAACTTTTGGGCAAAGTGTGGCAGGCAATTTTGTCAGAGTTTGTTTTTATTTGACTTGTTGAAAGTGATACTTAAAATATAACTGAAGTGGATTAAAAGAGATTTTATAAAACCATAGATTAACTCTTTAAGTGTGAAACACAACATTCTGCAGGGTGAGTTATTATTTATGTAAAGCTATAGAGTTTTGCAAGCATTTTTGAACATGATATTTCATATTTGATAGTAAATGTTATTTTGTTCTTATTGGCTAATTATATGCTTTTATCTGCAAAACAAAAATTGGATATTTTAAGTCAGTGACTTTATTAGAGTTATTTATGCAAAATATCTTAATCCAGTCTTGTCTAACACTATAGCTAAAGGCAAAGTATGATTTTAATGACTTAAAAAATGCTTTATGACTTTGACTTGTGTTGACTTATGTAAGGATAATGCATTCCTATAAGAGGTGTTATGATTAGAAACTAGTGGCCCTGATTTTATCTTTAAGCTAACTGTAGTCCTTGAGGTCTTTTGGGGGCTATTCTTCTTGAGAATAGTGCCTCCAAGGTCCCTGCTCATTCAGATATCATAGGGCAGTGAGGCCTAAAAAAAGTAGACCCTAAAATTCAGGGTAGACAAAACCGTTTTTGTGAGAGCAGCAGATTAGGGCATATGCACTTTTCCAACCTGGTAGAGCTATATATAGGTAGAGCTGCAATTCCTGTGCTTCTGCAAGGGGACAATCTCTAAGGAGTACTAGGAATATAAACTCTTTTGGAGAGGCCCATCATGGGATCATCTTTGTGAATAGGAACAAGTGTTTTTGTGGTTCCTATGACTTCAAAACCACAGCTTATGTTATCCAGATGTTCCATGAGAATAAAAACAAAACAAAACAAAAAACTATGGTTTTATTGTAGGCTCCTGTATAATCACACCACTTAGACCTATCAGGGTGGCTTGATATCAGCCTCAGTCATATAAATACTGTTATAGGAAGTAAAATAATACGGCACTAATTAATTAAAGTATCATTGATTCAAGTCAACAAGTAACATAATACTGTTAAGATACTATGTATTATGAGCAATATGTGGATAATAAAAGAAAAAAATTATCCTCAGAAAGAGCTTAAAATCTAGTAGGAGACATTGGGACAAGTATTTACCCACTGCTACCAAAAAAGGGAGAGAGAGAGCTATGTGCTTTGAAGTTATGATAAGGTCCTTGAAGAAGGTAGAGCTACAGAAGAGAGGTGTGGGGGTGGAGGGGGAGAGATCTCACTTCTGACTTGGGAACATCAGAAAAGGCTTCACAAAGGAGGCAGAACCCGAAATGAAACAAAAAGGCTGAGGAAAGCAAATGATGTGATCTTATGATTTTGCAATCAACTTTTAATTTAATTTAATTTTTGTCTTCAGAGTTCCATTCCTGGGTTTTGTTAAAAAAATTTCCTCTCCCTAGCAAGCAGACTTAGAAAGAAAGAAAAAATATTCCTAGAGGGCCATAAAGTAATGACTGGACCAGGTAGTAATGCCATCCAATAATTTGCTGGTCACTAAGTATAAAAACATGATACAGATTTTTATGCTGTGAATATTTAGCTACACCTGCCACTGATCATACTTTAAGAGAGGGGTAGGCCGGGCGCGGTGGCTCAAGCCTGTAATCCCAGCACTTTGGGAGGCCGAGACGGGCGGATCACGAGGTCAGGAGTTCGAGACCATCCTGGCTAACACGGTGAAACCCCGTCTCTACTAAAAAATACAAAAAACTAGCCGGGCGAGGTGGCGGGCGCCTGTAGTCCCAGCTACTCGGGAGGCTGAGGCAGGAGAATGGCGTAAAAACCCGGGAGGCAGAGCTTGCAGTGAGCTGAGATCCGGCCACTGCGCTCCCGCCTGGGCGACACAGCGAGACTCCGTCTCAAAAAAAAAAAAAAAAAAAAAAAAAGAGAGGGGTAAAAGGACGTCTGGGTATACTGCTCATTTGGTTAACTGTGAAGAAGTTTGCATTATAATTACGTGTTACATTGGTTATTGCCATTGAGTCCTTTCATGCTGGAGTAGTGCTGCTGCTGCTGCCCTTTCTATGGAATGATAATATTACAAGGCTTGGAAAGATCTTGCACAGCCCTTTCCCTCATGTTGTAGATGTCCAAACTGAAGTGCAGAGAGAGGAAAGTTCTCATCCTTGGTAGTAGAACTCAGATGTTAATTTGGTTTTCTTGAGCTCGGTTTCCTAGAATTCATTCCACTGGGCATAAAATTCCTCCTGCATATTGTTTAGTATATCTACATGTCTCTTAGCTACTGAAATGGGTAGTATCTATAGTAGTTGTAGCAATTTAATAACTTGCTAGTTTGATCTGCTTTGTTCTTCGTAGACTACTAGGAACCAATAAATATATTTCTGAAATAACCGTGTTAATGACATTGTGACATTGGTCTTCACTTCTTTTCAACAGATTCAGATATACATGAAAATGGTTTTGCATAATGAAGTTAAGCTTAAAAACATTCGTAAAGTTCTAGGAAAGCCTTGATATAAAGGGCCAGGTTTAAAATTTCTAGGAAGTCTTTCTATTTGAATTCTCTCTCTCTCTCTTATCAGTGCTTTCCTTGGTTGTTCAGGTCTAATATTAACCATAATGCTACAAGCACAATATAATAAATTATAAAAGCAACCTCATTTTATAATTCGCGTACTTATTTTCATACTAATGCCTTATCTGCATGTGAAACCGCATGTGAAACATGTCTCATATTGCACTTTGACTGGTATTATGTGCCAATAAGTTCACCTGAACCCTGAAACAGTCAGAAAAAAATGATTGCAGATAACATTATAGGTTACTGAGTTTAGATCTATTGAACCTCTGAGGTTGTTTTATGATATGTTGTGTAAACATAAAAAGGTCACTTTACCGTGAAAAAAGTAAGACTTTTATAAAAACTTGTTTTATTGCAGTAATCTTAGCTTCATAAAAAACTCATAGGTAGCCTTAAAGGGCACTGAGTTTAGCAAGGAAAGGCATTGAGGTAACCTTTGTGCTTTGTGAAGACATTGATTAGTGCCAACTCTACCCTTTGACTCAGTAATTGAAATCTTGGCATTTCATCGCAAGTAAGTAATAAAGAAAATTCATGCATGCAAAGTTATTTATTGCATCCTCATCCAAAACTATGTATAATTAAAAAAATAAAGTTAATATCCAATAAGATGGAATTAGTTTAGTAATTTGTAGCATATCCTCTTAGCCTCATAGGATGATGAAGCCGAGAGTAACTCTAAAATTTCATTCTCAAGTATTGTTATTATAACATTTCAACAATAAAATGTGACAAAATGTAAAAATAATAGAGTAATCTGCAAAATACACATGTTTTTTGTGAGCAGTGTTACTAGTCCTGATATTCCATATCACATCAGACGTTAAATGTGTAAACTACTTTAAATTGTTCAATTTTGAAATAAAAATGAGGAAATAAATGTGCTGTTTTGATTTCAAAACTAAACAAAGTAAGCACTGTTTTTCAAAGATATTGCCAAATTGCACCATTACAATAATAATATATAAAATTGTAAACCATATTATAAACCTAGATTGTGGTGTTTACATAATGTTGCAAAATAGTGCCTGTAAAAAACTCAATGATGCATCTTTCATTGCTAGGAATTTCTAATTATATGCCAAGTTCCTCCATGCACTGGGAGCAATACATTTACTGCTTTTGAAGAAATGCAGATACAACCACATGGACAAAGTCGTTCTCATTTGGCCTCAAGTTTTGTCTCCTTTTAAGAAGTCCACCACCACAGACACAGAATACTCTAAAAGCCAATATACTTTCAGGAGGCACTTGGAAGAAAAAATGTTTCACTGAAATTTTAAAACTTCGTATGATAAACCAAGAGCAAAGCCAAGTAGGTGGAGGTGCTGAGTTTCTACCCTGAACCAGAGAATATGGAGGATTCACCATGCCTTTGGGGCAGCTTTCCTTCCCTTATGGAGAGGACTTTCGAATTCTTGCTAGGCTTAATTAAGGGAGGAACTCTGGGAGGATTTTCAAAAGAAAAGTGTGGATACTAGAGAGGGTCCTCCTCCTTGTCCCCCTGCAATTAAAACCTGGAGTGGGAGACTAAGTCCCCTCTGGGACTTAGGGGTTGTAAAGGGTTGTGAAAAAAGGAGGGACTGGCATACTGCTCTGCTTCTTGTCTGGAATTCCAGAAGGAGACACCTCCCAGACTCAATATCCATGTGGGGCTGCCTTAGTAGATGGAGATGGTGATGTGCTACTTCACACAGAAGGGTCTGAGTCACCCGTTCCTCTGCCTCACCCTCAAACCCTTTCCTCCCTGGATGCATCTAGGAAGTCTGAAACATTGTGCCTGAAGGGATTTAAAATATAATTGAAAACTGTGAAATGTCTGTCTGCCAGGGGTTAGCAGGGTGATTGGGAGGCGAGGCCTTGATGGCCAAGGTCCAGGCTAGAGGGTCTCAGAGGATCAGCAGTTTTAGCAAGGGCTGAAGGGGAGCAGAGCAGCAAGACAACTGAGCTTCTTGAGCAAAGCTTGATGGATGCTTGAGTCTGGACACAGAGCCCTATTATCCTCTGTCTCCTGGGCTAACACCTAAGACCTGGAGGCTGAACTACACAGACCAGGCCAGAAGAGGACTCTCAGACCAGAAGCTCTTGCCCCTAAGCCAGGATGATACATAAGCCCTGAGAATTTAGATCTCTCTTAGCAGAAAGGAGAAAGGCATGGGGGTGAGGATGGAGAGGAGCAGTATTCCTTTCCCACCATTAGGAGAAATAGGGGTTTGTGTCCGAGGTTTTTCTAACTATATAGAAATTAATGTTTTTATTTCTGTACAACTGTCTTTTTGTGCCTCAAGAAATAAATACCTGTTAAAGTCATGGTGTGTGTGTATATATACATGTATAAGTCATGGAGAATGAGATTTTGTTAGTGATTTCTTGCCCTGGGAAAACACATTGAGGCCTAAATTATAGTGGATCAGGGGTGGATAGACCAGTGGAAAGGATACAGGGGAGTAGATGAGACTGGGAGAAAGACAGAGCTTAGCAGGATGGATAGGATCTTGTTGGTAATCTCAAATTCAGTTTTTATCCAAACAAGGTTGTAGCCCTGGAAACCAGGGAGTTGCTGGAAATGTGTCTAATCTGGGGTAAATTGGGGTTAGTGTGGTGCAGAGGAGCAAGCAACCTGTCTAGATAGCATAGGGCCCGGATATAGGAATTCAAGAGATTCAAAAAAAGATTACAAGCCATGGTATTTGAGGCATATTGCCTAATGGTTTATTTTTATGATTTGTGTTTCCTACAAATGCCAGGAATGCAATTGGTTGGCTCCTGGGCATGTGGAAGGAAATATTTGCAGCTGGTTAAGAGTAAAGTAAACAGTCGCAAGTATGCTCTGCAGTTGGATGGAAAGAGCGCTGACAGGGACAGAAAGGGGAGGCTAAAAAGAGAAGTATGGATGCAGCAGAGTGTTGCCGGAACAGTGGAAAGTTTAGAGTCAAATGCATCTGGGTTGAATCTGGGGAATTCTGTTTACTTCCTGCATGTGGCCTTGGGCCAGTCAATTTTTCTCATCTGCAAAATGGGGATAATCACATTTACAATGCTGGGTTTTGGTAAGCATTAGGATTATGTGTATAAAACATGTAAATCCTCCTCTGGCACCTATCCAGCAGGTGCTTGGTAAATGATAGGTATCTATAGAAGAAGATATATATATATTTTTCTGGAGGAGGACTGTTTTATTTATTATTATTATTATTATTATTACGTCTTTTTGCTTCCTTTGTTTCCTGTGTTTTTACCCATTGTATTAGTTTTCTGTGGCTGCTGTAACAAATTACCATAAATCGAGTGGTTTAAAGAATAATTTTACTCTCTCACAGTTCTAGAGGCCAGAAGTCTAAAATTGAGGTGTTGTCTCCCTCCAGAGCGGGGAGGGGAAGAATCCTCTACTTCTCCCTCTGGTGGTGGTTGGCATTTGTTTGTGGCTGCACCGCTCCCTGCTCTATCTCATAGTCTTCTCCTCTGAGTGTCTGTGTCTAGTCTCTCTCTGCTTCTCTCTCTCTCTCTCTTTTTTTTTTTTTTTTTTGAGACAAAGTCTCACTCCGTCGCCCAGGCTGGAGTGCAGTGGCGAGATCTCAGCTCACTGCAAGCTCCACCTCCTGGGTTCACTCCATTCTCTTGCCTCAGCCTCCTGAGTAACTGGGACTACAGGCGCCCGCCACCATGCCCGGCTAATTTTTTTTTGTATTTTTAGTAGAGACGGGGTTTCACCGTGTTAGCCAGGATGGTCTTGATCTCCTGACCTTGTGATCCGCCCGTCTCAGCCTCCCAAAGTGCTGGGATTACAGGTGTGAGCCACCGCTCCCGACCTGTTTGTCTATTATAAGGGTCCATGTGATTGCATTTAGGACCAACCCAGATAATACAGGATAATGCTCCCGTTCAACATTCCTAATCAGGTCTTCTGCTATATAAGGTAATTCGCACTCTTTTTTTCATATAAAGTGATAGTCACAGGTTCTGCAGATTAGAAAGAGAATATATATTTGAGGGGCTATTTTTTTTTCTGTCTACCATACCTTTATAAATATTTTAAGAACATTTTATCAAAAATCAAGCCTAACCAGTAAGATTTTAGAAAACAGTTTAACTTTGCTTTAAAGTGGGCTGAGGGAATGGTGCGCATGGAAATGGGGAACTTAGTTGTCAGATTTAAGAAAGGAACCCAAAAGATGAGCACCTGAAATGAAATACCACCGTTTGGAAAAATGAGAAGAAGATTGGAAATAATGATGACATCTTTTAAAAATGCAGTATCATTTACTTTCCAAATTGTTCCAACACAGTTAGCTCTAAAGTGAATCCCTAGAAATCAAATCTTATTTTGCTACTGATTTTGACTATATCCTTGGAATTATCCATCTGTGGAAAAATCTTCTCTGTGATCTTAATTGAAACTGTGTTTTCAAAGAGCCGGCACCCTTCTCATAGCATTGTGTCTGTTCAGACACTGGCATTCTGAATGTTACAGTGCTTTCCTTGTGCCCTTCTAAAAACTTCCCCAAATTATGGAAGTGCCCCCTTGACTGGGGAATCATTGAACTGTGTATTTGTAGTGTTTCTCAATGGACCTTGTAATTTCCAATAAATTGGATTTCCTTGGATTTCCTTGCTGATTACCAACATTAATATTTAAATATGACCTTTGGACTTCGGTGACATAAAACATATTTTTTCCCTCTTTATTATTGTTTTATAATTCTATATTTTAAAATGATGGATGTATATGCAACTAGAAAAATGATGTTTTATTTTGTGTGTAATCAAATTTTTGCCTATAAGGAAATATATATATATATATATATATATATATTTTTTTTTTTTGAGACCGAGTCTCACTGTCACTCAGGCTGCAGTACAGTGGTGCGATCCTGGCTCACTGCAATCTCCACCTCCCAGGTTCAAGAGATTCTTGTGCTTCAGCCTCCTGAGTAGCTGGGATTATAGCGTGCCACCAGCTTGCCTAATTTTTATAATTTTAGTAGACACGGGGTTTTGGCATGTTGGCCAGGCTAGTTTCGAACTCCTGACCTCAGGCGATCACCTGCCTCGGCCTCCCAAAAGTGTTGGGATTACAGGCGTAAACTACCATGCCTGGCCATTATGCATAGTCTTAAATTTGAGATTTATTAGTCTCTGATCTGAGTATCGGAAACTTCTGTAGCCCTTGATATATTTTAAAATTAACAGGCACTCTGAATTGTGTACATGATCTGATTTCCCTTTTTATGTTGATTGTTAAATTTATTGCCCACCTACAAAAGTATAGACAATTTTGTCATGTATTTTTACAATAATTTTCTTTCTGGTTGCATTTTATATGGCTGCTGTCATTTTTTTTTCTTTTATGTGTGTCTGTTGTGGGTTGACTTGTGTCCCCTTAAGAGATATAGTAAAGTCCTAACCCTGATACCTGTGACTATCACCTTATTTGGAAATAGTCTTTGTAGATCTATTAAGTTAAGATGAGGTCATACTGGGTTAGGATGGACTCTAATCTAATTACTGGTGTACTTATAAGAAGGGTGAAGACACACAGACACAGACACACACAAGGAAGAGCACAGTGTGAAGATGAAGGCAGAGATTGTAGTGATGCATCTGCCAGCGAGGGAATGCTGAGGGTGGCCCATCAGCCACCAGAAAGTAAGAAGAGGCAAAGACAGAGGAGTTCTTAGAACCTTGAGAGGGATTGTGACCCTGTGAACAACCCGATTTCAGACTTCTAGCCTCTGTAACTGGGAGAGAAGAAGAATACATTTCTGTTGTTTTAAGCTGCCCAGTTTATGGCATTTTGTTACTACAGCCCTAGGAAACTAATAGTGTCCACACATTTGAGTGTGTGTGTGTGTTAATACATGTGTATGTATGTGGTTATATATGTGAGAGAAGTTACCACCTACCTCAAATTTCTGCCAGCTACTTCATATTGTTTTAAAGAATGAAATTATTTAATAAATATTTAACAATAATTATAATATTATAATAGTAGTACATTCCTCTCATAAACTCCTTAGAATATATCTCCTTGTTCAAAGTAGTTATTGGAATATATATTCTTTGCAAATATATATATATATATATTTATTTACTTATTTTTTGAGATGGAGTCTTGCTCTGTGGCCCAGGCTGCAGTGCAGTGGTGCGATCTCAGCTCACTATAACCTGGACTTCCAGGGTTCAAGCGATTCTCCTGACTCAGCCTCCCAAGTAGCTGGGACTACAGGGGCGTGCCACCATGCCTGGCTGAATTTTGTATTTTTAGTAGAGATGGGGTTTCAGCATGTTGGCCAGGCTGGTCTCAGACTCCTGATCGCAAGTGATTCACCCTCCTCAGCTTCTTAAAGTTCTGGGATTACAGGCATGAGCCACTGTGCCCAGCCTTCATAAAAATTTAATTAGTTATATATTGCTTCTAGGACAATGATCAAGATTTAACCTAGGGATTTTCCTGACTCTTCCAGTAGTAAACTTGATGGCATTTAGCAGGAAGTTGCCTCAAAATTCCAAATAACACACAACATGATTAGGGAGCAAGTGATTTCTGAGCTTGAAGATCCATGTGGGTGTTTCATTAAGATGAAATGCATCTGGGGTTTGCTATGAGATAGGTCAAGCCAGCATGCATCCAGGTCTGTCCCTCTGTGGCATCTGTGCTATGTAATGTGGTCACATAAAACCTCTTCGTGAGACAGCAAGCAGATAAACTGGAGACATTTCCTAAGACAGAAACAGATGAGTGGCAAAGGCAGTTTTCCTCCTCATTTCCATTTTATGCATTTCAGGGTTTGGCAGGGTAAGCTCTGCTTTAATGTAGATGATAATGCAATGCTGTAAAGGAATCAAATCAAGCAAGATTCTCTCTAAGCTGTAGACTGGTTTCCTGTTGTATTTTCTTGAATGTTTTCTTTTACTTTTGAAAACAGACAGTGAACCTTAAAAGCAGGGAGGCAGCTTTTAAGCTTGCTATCATCATTCAGATCAATTTGGAACCAAGTCTCACCTCCCATCTCTTCTAATTTTGATGTACATTCTGTGTTGGCCACTGGCCAGAGCAGAAATCAGGAAATGATAAATACTCATTTATTCTCAGACACAGCAGTTTGTGCTGAGATGGGAGGCAGCATTTACAGTCATTAAACCTATTGCATTTTTAGTGTGTGTATTAATAGGAACTAAAGTTAATGTTGATGTCATCTGCACTAGTGATAGTCAACTTTCAGGTTTGTTATTCTTAGTGGATTTCCTGCCCAATGATCCATGCTTGTTTTGTTCAACCTTCCACAATGATTTGTAACATGACTGTCAAATCAGGTTTAGCTAGTTTAACACCAGCTAGACATAACCAGATACCATATAGCTGAAAAAACTGCTTTAGTGGGTATGTCAAATATCAGAGAAACCCAACAAATCTTAAAGAAAATACCTTCGGAAGAGAACATCTTGTTTATTCTAATGCTTGAGAAAAGTATCTCTGAATTTTATAATTCTGAATGTCTCTTGATAAATAGGCAGATTAATCAGTATAGTGCTTTCATTTCTTCTTAAAAAATATGTAACTGCTACTCAGGTTTTTTTTCTTATCCTGTCAACCAGGCAACGGAGGTAGTTGATCTTCAGGTTAAAGTTGGTGGAAGAAATAAAAACCTCAGAGTTGTCAGTAATCTTGCTATGTTTTGGTGCATCTGATATTCTGAATTGGCTTTGACTAGATATCATGTAAGATATCTTACGTCCTGGTATTTGACAAGCATTGAAAGCATCCGAGGCAACGAGTTGGCATGGATTCAGCCTGCCTTGGCAAAAGCATGGTCAGAACTGATATGGTGTCCTACACAGACAGCACCTGCTCCTGAAATCAGGCCCATTGCTCATCAAAGGACAGTCCTTCCCCCAACAAATATGCCATTCAGTTTATTCATTTTTAAAATTAAGATAGACTGAATAAAAAAGAAAGCACGATTGCTTTGGTTTGGACAAATATGTAGCCATGCAATTAGCTTGAAATTGCACAGGTAAAAAGCACACTGACTAAATTATAATTTAATGGTTTGTAATAAAGAGAGATGCTTACTTACTTTTAAAACAGAATCTAAAAAAGGGAATGCAAGGTATGTGAATGTGACATGAAAGCATAGAGTGATATTTTACTGGATTAAGCAAGACATGAAAAATTAGAGAGGTGATTCTAAGCAATGGATGAAAATACAACTTATACATTAAAACCAGTCACTGGACCTGGAAACATACAAAGTCTTTAATGTGGCAAATTTACATTTGCTAAAAGGAAGGCTGGATCCTATTTCTCCCACACGTTTTTTTCCAATTACAGTAGTTCCAATAACAGATAATTGCTAAGATTCAAGGAAGTCCTAAAAACAATTCAGGGTCTTTATTCTATGACATTCTCAATGCTATCAGATATCTGAACCCAAACATGGTGCTGAGAAGTAGAAACTAATCATAAAACATTGTATGTTTGCAGCTTTGCAGTCAGACAAATTGTGTTTGAAACATGCTGCTTGCTATTCAGTAGCTATGTGATCTAGGGCATTTGCTTAACCTTACACATTTTCAGTTTTTTCATCCTTAAAATTCAGATGATAGTAAACCTATCACATGAAATCGTTGAGAAGACTAAGTGGTGTAATGTGTGCAGAGCCTAAAACAATACCTAGCACATTATAATGGCTTAATCAATGTTAACTTGAATTAGCATTGTTGTGCCTGCTTAAAGAGTGATTTTCAAATGACCCATATAGAGCTTGAATATCATTTGGAAATTGATCCATAAAGCAGATGAAATCACCAGGATTTGTTTGGTTTGTTTTTATTTGCAGAAGAAGGGAACATGACATTTAATATCAGTCTGTATGTTATGTGATCTGGACATCAGCTGTGTTGGCTCTTGGCATACTTGACACCTCCTTCTTTGCTCCACTCTGCATTGCGGGGGCTGGAAATCTGAGAGCTATATGTTTCCCAGTCTCCTTTGCCAGCAGGCTTCTGAATTGGCATTAGGTTCCATCAGTGAGATACATTTGTGTAATATTTGGAAGGCAGAAGAGTGTCAGAAACAGTGATGTGTTGAGTTGGCTCATACAAGTTCAAAGGAACTGATCATGGACATCATTTTCCAACTATGCATTCAGTAGCTTTAAATCAGCCATAGTGGGAATTTTATACCACAGAAATTGGAAAATGCTACAAATAAGTACTTTTTTCATGCCCAATGAATCAGTTAGATATTTCTTGCACACCAGTGGATAGAAATAATATTATTCCTCTACCTATATTGGAAGGCAGATAATCAGGCATTGAAAAGTGAGGTTTTGCAGTGGACTTTGGATGTTCCCTTGATTATTATCACTTGTCTCAATTGGGGGCATTTAAATAGAATTCCTGCTCTGAGTTACAGTAGCCATTTTCTGATTGCCTGAATCCAATGGCAAGCCTGTGCTCGCGGTAGCTTTCTCTGGCTTTTGCCCTTCCAGCAGTTTTGTAAGCACCAAATTCTCTTTGTTAAATTTCTTCCTGCCCCAAATGCCTAGAACACTCTCTGTTTTTCTGAGGAAACTCTGATAATACATTATGTCATAAATACGTGAATATAGTTATCTGGGCAGGACTCCTGTCAAGTTTAAAAAAAATAGGGGTTTTAAAAAATCAGTGATAACAAGCTTTCACAAATAAGTATATAAATATATTTAAGTATATAAGTATATTTATATACTTATTTGTGAGGATGCTGCCAGTGAATTTACCTGAATTTGAAGATAAGCTCAGTGAACCAAAGAAATGAACCTACAAAACTACTTGTAGAGCATTTAGTGGTTGGAGCTAATGCTCCAACTTGGAGACTTTGACATTTATAGGTTTTAGTATACTTTAAATCAAAGACCAGAAAAATCTGTTAAGCACTCTGAGTGAGGGAATTTCTTTTTTTGCTTTTCCAAAGCTAGTCTATCTTCTATTACCTTTGAACATCTGGCTAATTTTTGTATTTTTAGTAGAGACAGGGTTTCACCATGTTGGCCAGGCTTGTCTCAAACTCCAGGCCTCAAGTGATCTGCCCACCTCAGCCTCCCAAAGTGCTGAGATTACAAGCATGAGCCATTGTGCCCAGCTTCATCTTTTACAAGATACGTTGTTTGCAAATATTTCCTTCCAGTCTGTGGCTTCTGTTTTTATTCTCTTGACAATGTCTTTTACAAATTATAAATTTTTAATTTTAATGACGTTCAGCTGATCAGTTCTCTCTCACGGATTGTGTCTTAGGTGCTGTGTCTGAAAGGTCATCTCATACTATAGGTCAACTAGATTTTCTCCTATGCTATCTTCTAGGAGATTTATAGTTTCGCATTTTACATTTAAGACTGTGAGCCATTGGAGTTTACTTTTGGGAAGGGTGTAAGGTCTGTGTTTAAATTCACATTTTTTTATGTATGCATGTTCAGTTGTTCCAACATGATTTGTTGAAAAGATTATCTTTTCTCCAGAATGTTGTATTTGCTTCTTTGTCAAATTTATGTGGACCTATTTCTGGGCTCTCTATTCTCTTCCATTAATCAATTTGTCTATTCTTTTACCAATACCACGCTGTCTATAACTTTATAGTAATTCTTGAAGCTGAGTAATGTCAGTCTCCAACTTTGTTCTCCTTCAGTATTGTATTGGCTATTCTGGGTCAATATCCACAAAGTACTTGTAGGAATTTTATGGAGATTTCACTGGATTCATAGATCAAATTGAGGAAAACTGACATCTTTATAATACTGAGTCTTCGTACTAACGAACATGGAATGTATCTTTGTTTATTTGGTTCTTCTTTTTTTCTTTCATCAGAGTTGTATAGCTTTCCTCATATAAATCTTGTACATATTTCAATAATGTCATCCTTATTTTATTTGGGGGTCTCTAATGAAAATGGTATTTTTTAAAATTTCAAATTTCATTTGTCCATTACTGGCATATAGAAAAATAGTTTACTTTTATATATGAACATTGTATCTTGCAACTATGCTCTAATTGTTTATTAGTTTTAAAAGTTTTCCTTTTTTGCTGATTAAAAAATTTTTTACATAGATATTTATGTCATCTTGAAACAGAGTCATTTTTATTTACTCCTTCCCAATCTGTATATTTTCAATTTCCTTTCCTTGTCTTGTTGCATTAGCTAGGTTTTCCAGCATAATGTTCGAAAGCAGTGGTGAGAGGAGACATCCTTACCTTGTTCCTGATCTTAGTGAAGCACTGATTTTCTCACCATGGTAGTCTGAGAGCAGACATTATATGATTTCTTTTCTTTCAAATTTGTTAAGATGTGTATTTATGGCTCACAATGTAGTCTAACTTGATGATGTTGTCTGTGAGCTTGAGAAGGATGCGTATTCTGCTGCTATTGATGAAATTATCTACAGATGTCCATTATATCCAGTTGATTGATAGTGTTATTAAGTTTGACGATGTTCTTATTTTCTGCATGCTGGGTTTGTTCATTTCCAGTAGAGGGGCTTGTTTAGTTTTCAGGCTGAGACATGACTCAATTTTAATGGACAAAGTGGAGGTGATCATTGAGGTTGCTTGATACGATGATAATATGGTAGAAAGGCTGGAAAAATATTGAGAGGAAATAATATATTCATTCCACAATTAGTTTTTAAATGTAGACTCTGTGTCAAGCTGACTTTCAGTAACGGCCAGCACGGATATAGTCTCTGCCCTCGTACAGAATATAGTCTAGTGAATATGACTGACAAGTGTAATGGAGTAAATAGTGTCTCCTCAAAATTTATGTACACCAGGAATCTTAGAATGTGACCTTATTTGGAAATAGGGTCTTTGCAGTTATACTTAAGGATCTTGCAATGAAATCTTAGAATGAGGGTGTTCTATAAGAAGAGAAGAAGAGGCAGAAAAGAAAGCCAAGTGAAGACTGAGACAAATATTAGAGTTATGCTGCCACAAACTAAGGAGTATCAGAAACCACCAGAAACTAGAAGAGGCAAGGAAGGATTCTCTCCTAAAGCTTTTGGAGGGAGCGAGACTCTGCCAAAACCTTGATTTTGGTCTTCTGGCTTCCTGAACTGTGACAGAATAAATCTATGTTTTTGTAAGCCATCAAGTTCATGGGACTTCGTTAGAGCAGGCCTATAAAACTAATAACATCAAATAAATAAATAGGTAGGATGTGTTTGGTAAGTACTATGACTATGACAGAAGATTAGGTTGCTCTCTAAGTGGATAGGTAGGTTGCCAATCTAGAGTAGTTGGAGCAAAGGTTTGCTAAAGCTTTCTTGAAAAAGATGGCATATGAGCTGAAATCTGAAATATGATTAGGAATTAACAAGTCCAATTGATTACACAGAGTGTTCCAGATAGAAAAACTCATATATGAAGGTCTTGTTGTGGGAGAGGCCTGAAGAGTTTAAGGGGTATTTTAAAAATTTCATTTTGGTTCAATGAGGAAGAGTGAGAGGAGAAAACAAAAGATGAGGTTGGAAAGGTAAAGAAGAGCTAGATGACATAGAAAGCTTTTAAACCATTCCAAGAAATTAGGACTTTAACCTAGCAGGAAGTAGAATAAGCCATTGTCTTTGTAGAAAGAAAGAACTTGAAAGGTTTAGCATATCACTTAGGGATGCAATGTGAAGAGTAGATTGGAGGGGCATGCGTGGGCCAGGGAGATTGATTAGAAGCTTCTGAGTGAGACAGAGGAGGGACCTGGGCTGGGCTTGTTGCTAAAGACATGTAGAGAAGTGGACTTTGTTTTGAGATATGTACCGATTATGATAATACTCCTAATGATCATAGCATTTATAGTGACAGATGAAAATTGCAGAATGCTTATCATATGCTGGATGTCATGGTTGCATTATTTTGTTTAATTCTCAATAGTTACTATTAGAGTCTCTATTTTATAGAAAGATAACACTGAAACTTAGAAATCTTAAGCAATTTCTTCAAGATTATGCAGCAACTGAGGTTCAGGGCCAGGACCAATGTTGTTTTCTGAACTACTGTGCCAAATATGTTATAGTATACTTTGTGATTGGGAGTTAAAGATCATTACTAACTGGAATGATGGCACCCTTTTATGGAACAAGGAACAAAGCGGAAGGACTAGGTTTGTAAGGGCAGATGGTGCATTTGGTTTTAGACACGTTGACTTTGAGGTGTCTCTGGGGCCTCCCTGGGGCCTCCCACTAATAAGTGGAAATGTCTGAAGATCCAGAGAGAGAGTGAAAGTGAGGGAGAGTGGGGAGGGTGGAGAGCAGGTTTGGGGATATAGATTTGGGAATTAGCAGCATAAAAATATGAAGTTACAAACTATGGGATTAGATGAGATGGTTCACGGAATGGATGCATAAAGTAAATTATCCAGGACAGATTCCTAGGAACATGGAGATTTAAGGGTATGGCAAAGGAAGACAAATGAAAAGAGAAGCTTGTTAGGAGCTGCTGGACAAAGGAAGATGCTTGAATATGTTTACATAATTGTGGAAAGAAGACAGTGGAGGCAGCAGTGGTGAAAATTAAGGAACGAAGGAATACCACAGAACAAGTGTCTTGGGAATGCTACAGGGGATGTGATCCAAAGCATGATCACAGGGATTAGCCTTAAATAGGAAACATCTCATTCATTTTAGTAAGAAACACCTCCCAAAAGGTATTGTTAAAATGTTCATAACACAGATACAAAATAAATGCTTGAGGTGATGGATACCCCATTTATCCTGATGTGACAATTACACATTGTATGCTTGTAGCAAAATATCTCACATACCCCCAAAATATATATATCTACTATATATCCATAGAAGTTAAAAATTGAAAAAATTAAAAAATAAAAGAGGGCCAAGAGAAGGTTGTAGGTTAGCTGGCAAAAAGTTGGATTACTTGTATTTTCTCTGGGAAGTAAGATACAAGGTACCCTGCAGGTCAGAGTTTGAGAGAAGTGGAGAAAGTTTGGAATCACTGCTGTGCAGAACATGAGTGCTGACTATGGAAAGTCATTCCTCATGGAAACATGGAACTACAGAATCACATCTAGGCATTAATATACCAGATGAGGGGGAGGTCCTGACATGAAAGTAGTAGCAAATTGCCTAATTGGGTAATTTTCTGTAATAATACTCAGTACATTGGGCATTGGTAAGCACAACTGCTGCTTTGATAGGTGGATATGATGAAAGTACAAGGCAATAGACAAGAGACCTGAGAATATTGGCGAGAGAGTGAGCAACTGCAAAGCCAGAGCAATGGGATAATGAAGTGAGGGAAAAGAATAGTAGTAGAGTAGAAGTCTAGAATCTTGGGTGCCTATTCCTGGTCTACCATTAGCTAGTTGGGTCATGTTAGGAGCATCTCTTAATGCTGTGGGCTTCAGCTTTCCTTTTCTATAAAGTGAAGAACTGGACTGAATGGTCAGTCTCTAAGGTCTAGTTCAGCCTGAAATTATGTGAGTCTGTGACTATTGCAGGAGGTAGTAAAGGAAGGAAAGAATGGAAGTGAAGGGTCAAGGCATTTGAGACTCACAACTGAATGTATTGATTTCAGCTGAGATGTCTACATAAAACACATTGCTAAGTTTCAGGAAGACTCAGTAGTTTAATCAAAATTCTATTAGAAAATAGGCAACTTTGATTGTTCTCTGTACTACGATTAATCTTCATCTACAGAAGTCTATAGTGAAATTTATATGGACAATGGGATATGGACATGTCCATGAAAGGGAAAGGATATTAAATAGAGGGTGAAACTGAAGCTGTGGAACCCCTCCCTAACCCATCTCCACCCACACAGGAAATGACTCCACCTCACTTTATGAGAGGATACTGAATAATTTGGCAGGATGCTAGTAACCCCTTACTAAGCTATATAATTTGTAATTCATTTTTTCAGCTGCTCATATCCTAATTCAAACTCATTAAAATGAAGAAAAAGTCATTTGGGATAAAAAGGAGAAGGCTTTTAAAAGCTAATTTTGGAGACGTAGACATTGGGAAAAAAATTGAGACCACTTATTTTCTGTCCACCACCTATCATTATCAAATTAAGTGAATACTTACAAAGGAGAGGAGATGGGTACCAAAGCCTAATGCTGTAAGAAATCTCTCCATCTCCTTTTGTATGTGAATAGCAGTTTGAAGAAGACTCTGAGCCTAGTCATACATCAGTTGGGATCGTTAGCACAAATGGCCCCATTTCAAGTCTCATACACATGTCAGTGGATCTCGTGGTAAATTTTAGGAATAAAACATCCTCCTGTGTAACAGATATGCAACTGACATGACCTCAATATGTTATGAATCAGACCAGGAAGATTCCATAAGGAAATAAAATAAAAAAGAAATTCTCAAATGCAAAGTTAAAGAAAGATTTTTTCTGTGTGGAAGACAGATGATGGTATTATTAATGGTGAAGGGTAAAAGCTGAAACATTTGAATGTTCAACTAAACATCACCAAATTTCTCATTTCAGTGTGGATAGAAATAACTGCTCTGGAGGTATTTCCATAATCTCAGTTTTAACTCCAGCCAGGAACCAAGCAAAAAAAAAAAAAAAAAACCCTTCTCAAGCAGTTTATAAACTAAAAATAAAGATGACAAAAAGTCAGATTTAGATTAAATTGGAAAAGCTGGTTTTCAGAGCAGTAATTTTATCTCCCTAAGACAGAAATATATAGACTACAGTAAGAGAAACATTAAGTATTTACTGATATATACAGAGAAAAATAGTGCCCAGCTTTAGCCATTACATATGGACACATGATCATTTAAACTTTGGCAATCACCACATTATTAATGAATCCAAAATGGTCACATTTTCTGATGACTGAGTGCTGGAACCTAAAGGAAATGATGTATGCCACTTGTTATACAATCTCTTTTTGAACATCTTCCAGGGCTTTGGTGAGCTAAGACAGCAAAATATAGCTCCAGTTCTGCTGAGTTGTTCCTAAGGACTATAATTACATTTTATAGTATTTAGCTCAATGAAATCATTTTTCCTTTTAAGTATAATGAAACAACAAAAGCCAAGGCTTTTGAATTTTGCCCCCAATATTACTGTTTCGTCACATACATCCTAACCTAAAGCCCCACCTGCACCAAAAAAGAACCCCAATAATATGCTCTTTCTGCCATTTAACTCTGAAAAGAGGATTTGTCTATAAAAGGAAGGCAACATGTTGGACTAGAAGAAACACTGAGTCCTTAGGATATCTGGCTTTCAGTTGTGGCTTTATCTGTATCTGCCATGTGACCTTGGGAAACCCATAAACTGATCTGGGCTTCATTGGCTTCCATGGTAGATGAAGGGTAGATTTAAATTATTTGTGCAAGTCCAACAATAACTTCCTATAATTCCATGAATATGGAGGTAATTTACAAACGTAGATGCTTTCTGTCATAATAGACCACACTGTCCTTTACAACAGCTCCATGAGAAGTGGTAGAAGTCAGAAGCTTCTGCTTTTGATTTTAAAAAAATATATATATCTGACAGAGTTTTGAGTGACTCATTTCATGAAAGGATAGAGAAAATAAAGATAAAACAAATTAATTTCGAGTGGATGAATAGAGACATTAAATAGTCATTTAAGAACAAAATAGACTTGCAGGAGAGTATTTTTGTGATCTAAATAAGGCATAAAATTTTTCAAAAGAATTATAAAGGAGAAAACATATAAGGCTCACAAATCTGGTGAAAGGAGCAAGAAGATTAAAAATGCCAACTAACAGGATTTTATTTTTTACTCGGGGAGTGTATATATATATGTATTATGTATAAATATCTATGTGTTTATATCTATGTGTGTATATATACATATAAACATATACAATATATGTACCTATGCAGAGATATATAAATGCAGTCTCTTTAGCACATATATGTACTGTAACCATAAAAAAAGACAGAAAGAAAGAATCAGAAGGTCATCTATCCCCTGTCACAGAGGAATGAATTACCTATGGTAAAAGATAACTGGCTTCCCCAGTCTGATTTATAGATGATACTGGAGGCAGGGCTTGGGGTTGTGTGCTAAGGTATGGTCATGTTAGTTTGCTAATTATACTAATTTACTCTCCACTTTCCTGAACCTACTGAGAAGGTATGTCATCTTACATGGCAAGGATCAAGTCGTATTAGTGGATTTCCGTGACTGAGGTGGGTATGGCCTATCTACTAGAAGAGAGTTGTGAATTGAAGATCCCTGTGGTTAGCAGTTGAGGAGAGTTTGTGATGAATTATTAACTTTCTGGATCAAAACAGGAGAGTATTCAAACCAAGTAGCCCTAGGGTCTGGTGACTGCCAGTCACAGTAGCAGCAATATGATGAATGTCTTAAAAGGGTAGAATACTTTACATTTTACAAACTCTGTTCAATATTTGAAGCTTCACAGTAGCAATATTAAAAGAACTTGAGATGAATTAGTGATACTGGAAGGATGGTGGTAGCAGACGGCAGTATGGTGGACTAAGGGGACATGGTTGACCAGGCATCCAGGTTAAGACTGACTCAAAACCATAAATGCCTTTAATCAGTTTGGTTATAAGTGAGACCCAGGGTTTCTAGACAACTGGGTCTTATACTGCCCAGATGAGAATTCTAGATTCCTCTGGGGACTTTGATGATGATATTTGCAACCAGTGGTACAAAAACATTTTAGTTAGTTCATTTATCCGTCGACTTACTCATTCACTTATTTATTAAGTAATTTATCTACCTTTGCACCTCATATGGTACTAAGACACTTGATGGCCTAAAAATATGGTTCCTATCTTTTAGGAGTTTATCATTTAATAAGAGATTAGGAGTATAGTCTAATAATTTCAATGGAATGAGATAAATGCTAACATATATATGTATTATGTATTATATCATAGAATACATGTATACATGTGTATTATATGTATATATTACGTACACATACACGCACACACAAAAAGTCATTTGTGTACTAACTGAGGGTACTCTAACTGTACCTGAACATAAAGGCCTTCAGTTAGGAAAGGTGTGCTTGAGGGTAGCAGGGAGGTTGGTGCAGTTGCAGCTGAGTCTCCAAGCAAAGGGGAGTTCAGGAGGAGATAAAGCTGGATGAGTGTTAGCATGAGGGAGTTCTACAGGCCTTTGTAAGGATTTTGGCTTTTAACCTGAATAAAATAGGCAGCCACTACCAGATTTCACGTAAAGGCAAAATAAACCACTGGATGGGAAATTTCTCCAGCAGAGTTTAAAATCACAAGTCTTGGGGTCTAAACCACTGGCCTATACTGATGATGTCCTACAAGGATAAACCAAGACATTTTTCTCCATGTATATTCTCTTTCTCTCAGGTACCACTGACTTTCTAAGGTTCTAGGTTCTGGGGTGATGTTTTTGCCTGTTATAATGCTCTACAGGCTGGGTATTGACATGCTGATAATTTTGTGGGTGTGGGAACAGCACTATAGAAATCTCAATTCTGGCTGCTTCTGGAAAGAAGGTCTGAACCTGCAGTTTGTAGCCATTTGGCCAGATTTAGGCTATATCCTCCAATACAGCTTACCAGGAATAAAGGTGATGTTTTGATCTCTGCTTGACTGGCTTCAGTATGTATCTCTCAGCTGGTTCCAAAATAAAGAGAGGGGTATTGTATTTAACACTACTACATCCAATAAATGCTCCATTTGTTTATGTGTCAAGACCTTGGTGCTGAAGCTGGAGACTAAAAGAAAGAGGGAGAGAGGAGAGAGAATGAGGGTCTGGGAGAGGAGCAATAGCATTTTGAAAGAACACAATTATAATAATTAATTATATTCAAGATTACTTTAAGAAAATACTCAAGAATGCACTCTCTCTGTTTCTCAGTCTCCCCTTTCTCAGACTCCAGAAAATTAGGGTAGCAATCAATTAAACATTCTTTAAAGTGCTCTCTTATGAAGGCAAAATGAAATCCAGTCAACTAAAATGGCATTGTTAAATAAAATAAGTGTATAAAGCGAATTGGTGTTGAGTAAATTGGTTTTCAGTAAAATGGCCATTCAGGTGGATTGATTATTTGGCAAACTAGCTTACAAAAAAATTAGTCTTTGGCAGTTTAGACCAGAGCCAAATGATTAATGGATCCTCTGTGCAATAACCATGAAAAATGTCATCCAGCCTCAGCTTGAACCTCCAGTAATGAGAAATATGTTGCAATGCAAGGCAATTCAAAACAATTTTAAAATTTGTTTTTAAATATTGCATTATACATGTCTCCATCGGTTCGTATCCAACCCCCAAGAACAACATGTAGTTTTAAAAATCTGTTCTTTACATGCAAGATTATAAATAAAAATTAAGAGCTATTGTTTTTTACCCGATGTTTCTTTAACCTAAGCAGCTTGAGTTCCTTGAGTCGTCTCTTCTGTGGTTTGGCTTTTCCATCCCTTCACCATCTTGGTTGCTCTGTCAATATGGCTCTTGAGGAAAATCACATAGAAAAGAACATTACACTGCTCTGAGTCCTGCTAAGAATATGAGCATAGCCTTCTTTATTTTGAAACTTATTATCCTTAGAATTTTGAACAAGCAAATCTTATCGGATACGATCAAAATGCAAGTTTGTTTATTTATGTGTTTGTTTATTTGTTAAAAAAGTCATCCAAATCTCTTTTAAAAATGTTTCAGTGGTAGCAGTTCTTCTCTCCTTTGGATGAAAAATCTGTCAGGTTCTTGAATTTTCTACTCATTCTTAGGCAATATAGAATACTCTATTCACATTAATTCACCAAATACCTTCTTAGTTTGATAAAATATCAACCCCTATATCCTAATTCAAAGATAAAACTCCTTTCTCTTCCTTCCCCAAGCCAGGGCTTGACTGTAGGCAAGCAGCCTATCTTCTGGGAAGTGGCCTGGAGGACTTACTGTTTCTGGCTTGCTTCCTTCTCCATCAACCCCACTAGCTGCTATCTCTGACCTCTTTTGGTTCTAGTGATGGTACAGGTAGGTGTGATGAGATAAAGAGGTAAAAAGGTTGGCTGTTTGTCATTCGACTGCTATTCTACTCAGACACTCGATAGAGGTATATTATTCTCTGTGGGAAGCCCTCTTGAGCAGGATTCCATTTAAAATGTCCCCAGCCAGTCTCTCTCTCTCTCTCTCTCTCTCTCTCTCTCTCTCTCTCTCTCTCTCGGGGCACGTGCACACACATGGCTCACATCTGATTGCTGGGAAACTCTCATTTACTTTTTATCTTGACAAAACTCAGTACAGGTGAATCCTAACGCAACAGCATCTCTCTCCTGGCTCGGCTCTCAGACATCTCACCTGTAGACTCTTAGGCTCCTCTGGCATCAGCACAGTGTGCCTTCCAACTCCAGTGGACAGAAATGAAGCTCTCTGCAAGTCCCACAGAAGCCCTGATCTCTAGGCTTGAAGCTAAGGGGGAAGTACCCATCTCCTGCTCCAAGGGTGGGGAAGGGAGACTCAGTACTGAAGCAGTTCTCTCTAAAACATCTCTTCACAAACCTAGTCTTAGTTACTACTCCTATACCTTCTCATATCTTTCTTAAGGGGTTCAGAGCCTTGAAACAACTCTAGGTAACTTAATTAAAAACTTTTGCTCAGTGGTCCAATAGCTCTCTTTGGAATTTAACATCTTTCATATGAATTTGCCACAATTAAAACCCCCAGTTTTACCTCCTATCTAGGCTTCTTTTAAAAGCAGCCCAAGATCAAATTAAATTTTGTTAACACCCTTATGGCCCTCTGTACGTCCTTGACTGAACTGCTTCACCCTTTATTCTTGTTGTAATTAAGGGTGTTCAGAAGAAACAATTTAAAAATGGGAAATAATACAAATTAAGCATGTGCTATATTTTTATTAATTCATATTAAAACCTCCTTTTAAAGAGCTTGAATGCTCACATATTATATACAGTCTTAAAAATCATAGCTTTTGGTATAATTTTCCAACTCTGAGGAGGTGGAAAAAACGAAAGACAGGGAACTAAAGGCAAGGAAGGGGCTGATCGCTGCACCCTTTGCACCAAGAGAATAAACAACCTGGGAAGGCATCAACCCCAATTCTGAAAGCACAATGTCAAGGGCTTTGTTAATATCCCTGGGATACCAATTATTTTCCAAATAAAGCTTTGCTGGTGTGTGCAGGTACACACACACACACACACACACACACACACACACACACACACAGACATTTCCCACCCTTGTCCTGCGTATTTACAGTTCAGGCTATGCACAGTGCAGAATAGGGTGACTTATTTCTTAGGAAGTTCATTCCAATGGAAAATGAATTCTTGGATTTAATCCCATATAAATTATCTTTCGAATCACATGAAGGTATATTCCCATATCCACACACAATAAAAAATCTTGAACTGAAATAAAACTCATACTCAGAAGAGAATAAATCCCCAGGAGCCATTTTCCACTGATCTGTTTTTATCTCCTGGAATTCATTCTCCCTCCTTTACTAAGAGATTTCTGTGAAAGTATGACTCAGTTCCTCCAGCGGGTCTTGACTACTATCTCTGAGACAAATTTCAAAACCAATCTGACGCATTTGAAGACCACTGTTCATACAGCATTTTCTGACATACTTTTCAGTGTTCTGGAAAGTCGACTGAGGTTTCCTCTCGTTCCCCACTCCTCCAGTCCTTTTCCTTTATTTTTAGTCCTTCATTATAAAAGCAATACATATTCATTAAAAAATAAAATGTAGACAAGCAGAATAACATAAAGTGCACTCATGATTCAGTCAGAGATATTCATTATGAATGTTTCTCTGAATATTTTTAATATCCTTTTTACATGCATGTGTTCTTAATCTGTATGTAGGAACCACATTTAAATGCTATTATAACCAACCGTATTAAACCAACCTGATAGTTTTTGACCACTTGCATTGGTTCGGATTTTCTTACCATAAGTAGGGAAGAGAAGAAATTACTGGCTTTAAATGAATTACATATAAATAGCAAATGCATATGAAAAAATTTTAAATACTAATTTCTAACAAATTTTAATTTTCACCAAATTATTGTGTTCTCTCTCTTACCTCTAGTTCCTAAGCTCAGCTAGGTTTGTATCTTTCCATGCTTATGTTTATTCTTTTATACATAGGTACACACTTTTTTTTCTAAATAAACCTATGCACGTAATATTTTGGGAATTGCTTATTTCACCTAACAATATCTCTTAGACCTAACCAATCTATTGAATAGTGGATTGCAGGCTTTGATTTTATTCTACAAACAATGAAGAACTTATTTACTTGCCAAGCTGGAATATCAGATGGAAAAACAGGTTCCTGGATTGTTTATGGTAAGTAGCCTCATGGGAAGTAACACCTTATCTGTAGATAGAGGCATTGCAAAATAACTCACTGTGGCTGAAAACCATTCAGTGGCAAGTTGTACAATATCGTCTCCTTCAAAGTCAAATACTCAAGACCTAAAAATGGCAAATATTATAAATAACTTTTCTATGAGTTTTAGAAAGCATATTAAGAAATGGTTTTTAAAAAGATATATATTATTGCATTACTTTTTTTTGGAATGATATAAGTTAAAAAATTTTTAAGTCTCTTAAAATTAAAAAAAAGTATTTTAATTTATATAATTAAATTAAATGTATATAATTAAATATAAAATTATTATTATTTATTTTTACAGATAGAATCTCTCTCTGTTGCCCAGGCTGGAGTGAAGTGATGGAATCATAGCTCACTGCAGCCTCGAACTCCTGGGCTCAAGCAGTCCTCCCACCTCAGTCTTCTGAGTAGGTGGGACTACAGTTGCTTGCCACCATGCCCAGCTAACTTTTAATATTTTTTGTAGAGATGAGGTCTTGCCATTTTGCTCAGGCTGGTCTTAAGCCCCTGGCCTCAGGTGCTCCTCCTGCTTTGTCCTCTCAAAGTGCTAAGATTACAGGTATGAGCCACTGTGCCAAGTCCCAAATTACATTAAATTAATCAGTATTTAAATAACTCTAAATTCAAAAGCATTTTATTTTATTTTATTTTATTTTATTTTACTTAAAGTTCTGGGATACATGTGCAGAGCAGGCAGGTTTGTTACATAGGTATACATGTGCCATGGTGGTTTGCTACACGTAACAACCCATCATCTAGATTTTAAGCCCTGTATGCATTAGGTATTTGTCCTAATGCTTTCCTTCTCATTGCCTCTCACTCCCCCAACAGGCCACGATGTGTGGTGTGTGATGTTCCCCTCCCTGTGTTCTCATTGTTCAACTCCCACTTACAAGTGTGAACATGCGGTGTTTGCTAAACTCAAAAGTTTTTGAGCTTGGATCTTGTGTGTGTGATTTGTAATTTTTTTTGTGTGTCAAAAGACATTTCTGTGGTAATATACCATAGATGGTGTGTGTTTTGACAAATGAAAAAGTGAAACCTAAAGAATTATTTAGTAGACTTAGACTTTTCCTTTCTTGTGGCTTCCTCCAAAAAATTCTGATAATAAAACTATTGTAATTTATTCAAGCAAGACAGCAAAATGTTTTATAAGTTAGCAGGTAGCATGGAAAAAGAATACCAAGAAACTTTTGGGCAACATGGGCCCTTTTTTTAAATAGTCACAACCAGCACTTTGCCTGAATCAATGGTCTCGAACCTGGGGTGATTTTCATCCCCAGAAAACATTTAACAATGTCTGGAGACAGTTTTTGTTGCCACAACTGGAGGGAGTTGCTACTGGCATCTAGTGAGTTGAGACCAGGGTTGTTGCAAATTATCTTATAATACACAGACCAGCGCCTTACAACAAAGAATTCCCCAGCCCAAAATGTCAACAGACATGCCAACCAATTTGAGAGGAAATGCCTTTGTTTGGATGTTAGTTTTGAAGACATCTGTCACTGCTCAAAATAAGCCAGAAGTCTCTCTTAAATATATGACTGAAATTCTTTCCATCCCTGAACTTCTTTGGAACACACCAAGTCGGTGGTTTGCACACCAAGTCTGTGTTGGAGAGAATATGTTTGAAACCTAATCTGCTGACTCTTGAACCCAGGAACCATATATATATATAGACTTACTATTTTTACATTAAAAGACAGTAACTAGATCTGACATTTGGCTTAATCTTGGGAAAAATTATCTGAAAGCTTTTTTTTTTTTTTTTTTTTTTTTGACGGAGTCTCGTTCTGTCGCCCAGGCTGGAGTGCAGTGGCGCGATCTCGGCTCACTACAAGCTCTGCCTCCTGGGTTCAAGACATTCTCCTGCCTCAGCCTCCCAAGTTGCTGGGACTACAAGCGCCTGCTACCACGCCCGGCTAAGTTTGTGTATTTTTAATGGAGACGGGGTTTCACCGTGTTAGCCAGGATGGTCTAGATCTCCTGACCTCACGATACGTCTCCTTGGCCTCCCAAAGTGCTGGGATTGATTACAGGCGTGAGCCACCGCGCCCAGTCATCTTAAAGTTTTTATCACAATTTTCTCTTATGTCGTATTTCCAAAAATATAACTATGTATCTTTGGTGATGATGGAGGACTACATTGATTATTATATATATTTTTTGTGAATAGTTATCATATCCATCTGTTGATGACATTTGATTGCTTCCTTGGTAAATTTGTACCTGGGTGGTATTTTATACTTTTCTCATTAGAATAACCTTTGCATAAGTCAGGTTCTCATTTGGTCTTTCAGTAACTTTAAACGCTTAACAAGACTGTGTAAAGAGGGTTTGGGTGACAGTCTCTGAATTCATTAGGCATTAATAGATGGGCCTACTTAATGGTGCTCAAAAGAGGGGGACATGTTAAACATGTGGGGGCTTCCTCAAACCATAAATGTCGGAAGATTCTACTACTATGTTTCTTTGGAGCTTAGTGGTAAATACTCAGTGTTCGCTTTCTTATCCCAGGCTCCTATTATTTTTAAATTTGTGGTGGTTAATTTTATGTGTCAATTTGACTGGGCTATGGGATGCTCTGATATTTAGGTGTTTCTGTGAGGGTGTTTTGGATGAGATTAACATGTACATTGGTGGACGTAGTAAAGCAAATTGCCCTCCCGCTAGGTGGTTTATAATGTTCGTTAATGCGATTATTAATGTGGGTGGGCTTCATCCATTTAGCTGGATAGAACAGCCTGAATAAAACAAAAAGGCTGACCCTCCTACTAATAAGAGAGGATGCCTCTGTCTGCCTTTGAACTGAGACATTGGTATTTTCCTGCCTTTGAATTCAAACTAAGACATTGGTTCTTCCTGGTTGAGTCCACCAGCCTTCAGACTGGTGCTCCACCATTGGATTTCCTAGGTCTCTAACTTGCCAATTCACCCAGCGGATCTTGGGACTTTTCAATCCTCCATAATCACATGACCCAATTCCTTATGATAAATCTCTTTCTATAGATATTTATATATAGATCCCATTGGTTCTACTGCTTATTTAAGTAATAATGGCAATGATAACAATATTAATAATGATAAAAGTCATGGCTAACATTTGTTGCTCGTTGAACTGAATATTTGCTATTTTTGTTTGTTTAGCACCTTTTTCCCCTTTTGGCTTTGAATACCTCTTTCTTATGAGGAGTTCATTTATTGCAAATACGATGAGACAGACCTAGCTTTTTCCCAAAGATCAAAGAGTGGGCATGATGAGTCCATCAGTATGCCATTCTTTTCTGTAGCCATAGTGATTGGTTCAGAAATGGGCACATGATCCAAACAAAACCAATCAGAATCTTTCTTTGGGCTTCCCTGCAGGATAATTTGAGAAAACCCTCTTTTTCCATAGGGTAGGATGGAAGCCAGAGAATGAAGCCAGGCAGAAATAAGCAAAGCCAAAATACGGCAAGACAGAAACTTGACTTTGAGCTCCTGGAGCCATCTGTGCCTAAAGGCATAATTGCTTTTCTAAATTTCCCAATTACAATTCCCTTTTGCTCTTAAGCTACTTTTAGTTGAGTTTTTGGACACTTGCAACTGAATGGTAATAAGAACTTACTATGTTCTGGGCACTATTTAAAGTACTTTATATGTATATAGTCACTTGACTTTCATTAAAGTTATGTTAAGTAAATAACGTTATTTCTAGATTTCATAGACAAGGGAATTAAAGTTAAAAGGAGTAACATATCCATGGTCATAGCTGATGAGTGGTAAAAGGGAGGTTTGAATCAAACAGGCACATCAGAGTCTTCACTGAGACTCACTATACTCAAATTCTTATGCTGTGGAGAGCATAAATAATCTCATTTAGTTCTAAAAGTATTCTAAGAAGCATTATTTTCTCTATTTTATAGATTGGGAAACTGAGGCTTAATAAAGTTAAGTCATTTGCCTAAGATAATATAGTAGTAGTAGATATAGCAGTATGTGTTTGTATATCTCTTTTTAATTTTAAAACTGAATGGACAATTTTAAAACTAAATGGTACTTCTTTTCTATTTATAAGTAGGAAGAAAGGGGTAAAAAATAGGGATAAAGATATTGTGCTATAACTGAAAAGTAAAGTTTTATCTTCAAAGTGCTACAAATAATTAAAAGTCTTGGATTTGGTGGGGGGAGTCCTTCAGATTCTTATGAGAGTAATCTGTTAATATCTATTTGTTAAATACATAATGGATAAATGTGACACCACTCATGTGACACGTGAGTGGCTCAATAGTCACTATGGGACTTAGCAGTCAAAGATGAAGACAGTATGTGCCTTCAGAGTCCATCCTGTCCCGCTCCTTCCTCTGAGGTGATAAGTAAGGTTTTATTCCCTTGTCTAGAAGTATAGATTTGTTCAGTCATAATTTCACCCATGGTATAGAGTGAATCAATTAGGCAAAATCAGGGGTGGAAGTTGCCTGGATTTAATTTAACATTGGTATCACATTCCTCTTCTTGTATTCCCAAAATTTATTCTTAAATAAAAGTATACTCAAATCAATAGTTCTATATCTACTGGAAAAAACCCACTACATTGACATCATACCATCTTATATATACTTCTGTGAGAAAGACTTGTAACACAGATAGATTATTAAAGCATTATAAAAGCTCTTAGAAATCACTGCTTCATGGTTTATTTATTTCATGTGTGGCAACTTTGTATGTCCCTATTTAGCAGATTTATGCCATTCTCTTGGGACATGTCAGGTGACTTCCTCACTTTATGGCTACCAAAATTGACAGTTAACAGGCTCAACCTTTTGCTACCAACATAATAAGAAATAGTTTCATGAGAATAGGATAGTAATATTAAAAATACCGTATTTTATTTGTGGATTATATAGTAATAAAAGGAATACTGTATTTATGTGTTTAAAAAGTATCTATTTTGACATTTTAGGTATTCATTCTCCATGGCTAATGACACTGAGTTCCTAGGCTGCTCCAGATGAGGGATTAATGATTGGCCTTCACTGGCCGGGGAACATGTAGAATTGTTTTCTCCCATGTAAGTGACCACAAAATATAAACCTTACACGTCTCTACTATGATTTGGATATGACCCTTTCAGACCTCAGGTTAATTTTTTTTTTTTTTTTGGTCTGAGACAGGGTCTTACTCTGTCACCCAGACTAGAATGCAGTGGCATGATCACAGCTCACTGCAGCCTTGACCTCCTGGGCTCAAGCAATCTTCTCGCCTCAGCTTTCTGAGTAGCTGGGACCACAGGAACATGCCACCATGCCTGGCTAATTTTTTTTTTTTTTTATTTGTTGTAGAGATGGGGTTTTACTGTATTGCCCAGGTTGGTCTCGAACTCCTGGGTTCAAGCAATCTTCTGGCCTCAGCCTACCAAGTAGCATGAGCTACTGTGCCTGGCCTCATGTTGAAACATGATTACTAATATTGGAGGTGCAGCCAAATGGGAGGCATTTGGGTCATGGAGGCAGATCCTTTCCTTTCCTTTTCTATGTCTTTCTTTAATGCCTTTCCTGGGGGTGGTGGGGAGTGAGTGAGTTCTTCATTAGTTCCTGCAAGAGCTGGTTGTTAAAAGGGCCTGACACTTCCTCTCTTCTCTCTTGCTTTCTCTTCTGTCATGTGATGTCTGCTTGACTGTGGCTATCCCTTGCTTCCCACCATGCATGAAAGGAGCTTGAGGCTCTCCCGGAAGCTGCTGCTGGCATCATGCTTCTTGTACAGCCTACAAAACTATAAGCCAAATAAACCTCTTTTCTTCATAAATTGCCCAGCCTCAAGTATTCCTTTAAAGCAGTATAAATGGACTAAGACAGTGTGGTTTCATAATTCTTATGGCTTGAGTCAAAATGTTCACCAACTTTCTGGCTTTGGTTGATCTGATCATGGGATATCATATCTCTAACTTCTAAGAGGCAAGTCAGGCCATGGAAAGAAATAGGCACAATTGACTAGTCTTTTGTCATCATCATAAAGTGAACAAAATCTGGGGTTGGCTACTGCCTGGTGTTGGCAGAAACAGAAATGAAAAATGTGTCAAAGAGGCAGGTGTTACTGGAAACTGCACTAAATTAAAAGTTTTTCTTCATATAGCTTTTTTTGACTCACTTCACCAAGTTAGGCTTCAAGTAAGGCCACTTCCTTTTTGTTTCCCCAATTAACTTCTTGAGCACCGGTAAGGAAAATTTGGAGAAAATTCTCCCATGTAGGCTTGAGCCACTTGATGTCCTGCTAAAACATAAATTTAGTTTATTGTGGTGATAGAAAATATTAAAAATAACACTTTCCAAAACCAGGTAAGTCAAAGATCATTGTTATCTTCCTATAGGATGTTTCACATCCACAGTGAAAGGGAGAATTTTTTTGTTTGTTTGTTTGAGACGGAGTCTTGCTCTGTCGCCAGACTGGAGTGCAGTGGCGCGGTTTTGGCTCACTGCAACCTCCGCCTCCCAGGTTCAAGCGATTCTCCTCCCTCAGCCTCCCAAGTAGCTGGGACTAAAGGGGCGTGCCACCACACCGAGCTAATTTTTGTATTTTTTTTTTTCAGTAGAGACAGGGTTTCACCATGTTGACCAGTATGGTCTTGATCTCTTGACCTCGTGATCCACCCGCCTCAGTTTCCCAAAGTGCTGGGATTACAGGCATGACCCCCCGCTCCCAGCCAAGGGAGAATTTTTTTTTTTTAAAACAATCTCATTATCTCTCTGCACCCTACTTCTTTACTTAGTTTGGGATATCTATGTCTTTCTTTAATGGTTTTCCTGAAATTTGCTCCTCTGCAAAGTCTAGTGGATTAAGTTTTCAGGGAAATTTCAATAAATGCTCACATCTCTGTTTCTTTTATCTTTGGTAGAGGGAAAAAAAAAAAAACCCAACCCAACCAACCAGGACACCCCTTTCAGTTGCCTCCAGTATTGATAACTCAGAATTCCTGCTAAGGGTTAGCAGGCTGCTGTGTTAGGCAGAATTAATGGCCCCACCCATGTCTTGCAGATATCTACACCCAAATCCCTGGAATCTGTGAGTGTTTTTCATGGCAAAATACTTTGCAGATTTAATTAAGTCAAAAATCTTGAAATGGAGACTTTATCCTGGATTATCCTAGTGGGCTCAGTGTATTCAGAAGTTTATTTAACAAGGGCAAGGAGAAGACTGGCGAGTGACAGAAGAGGTGACATCAAACGTAGAGGTCAGAGTGATGAAATTGCTTGAAGGAGATTATGAGCCAAGGAATTCAGGCAGCCTCTAGAAACTAGAAAAGGCAATAAAATGCCTTCTCCTCTAGAGCCTCCAGAAGGAAGACAGCTCTGCTGACATCTTGATTTGAACCCAGTGAGATTCATTTAATAATTCTTATTTTCGGAACTCTAAGATGCTAAATTGCATTGTTTTAAGCCAAGAAGTTTATGTTAGTTTGTTACAGCAACAATAGGAAATTATTACAACTGCAAACACTCTCCCCTGTTCATCAGCCCCAGTAAGCAAGAAACACTGATCTGGGACTCAGGACTTCTAGAGCACTTAAAATTGTCTGATTTTAGGCACAGGTCTCAAAGCAGTGTGGGTAATATTAAGTATGGTTGATGGTATTGAATTAATAAGAAAATAAGAAAATAAAATTTGTGTGAAAGCCTTTCACTGATTTTGTTTTTCTAGTCCTATAGTTTCCACTTCTTTGTGATTAAGAATTAACGTTTATGTTGATTAGAGAAGGAAGGCTCCTATAACGTTTGGCAGATAAGCACTCACCTGTCTTTAAGCACAATATCTCCCCTTCGATCACCAGCCTCCAAATGATCATCACCCACTCCAATGATCTAGGAATTCTAAAGATTAGTCAGTACAAAGAAGGACAGGCAGTCAGACATATAACTGAAGATGGCCTTTGCTGCTGTCTGCCACATGGTGTCCTGCTGAAGACTGTTCTGCAAAGATGAACTGGTGTTACTTCATCTCCATTAGGCTTTTCTCAGCCCATGTCCTGCAGGTTTGCCACACTTGGATGCCAAGGAAGTTCCTTTTGTGTTCATTAATTACACTTCAAACACAACATCCAGCAAACTTAACTGGGGAGATTCCCCTGGGTGATTCTATAGCCCAAGGGGCTTTCTCCCTAAGCCATATATTATGCCGTCACTGGACCTTCCCCATAAACACATACTTCCATGTAGGACCTTAAAACAATAAATGTTTGTCCCTTGTCCTCCTGATAAATTCTCCCGTTGAGGTTAAAGTCACTTCAAACCTCACTTCTAGGTTCCCCTAATTTCAACTCTTGGGATCCACAGGCCAGGATCCAAGTTCTTTCTTTCCCAGAGAACCTTGGATTTCTTGTGACAGTAGTTTCACTTCCTTCCACAGGGATTGTTTAATGGGTTTGCTGGGGAACCCATTAGGGCATTGGATGTTAACTCTACCTACATTTACACACAGAGCCCACTTACTTGATTCCTTTCAGGACTGAAGTGGCTGTGACTTCCTTTATGAGGGAAGCATCATCTTCCGACAACATTTAATCACTCCTTTACCTGGCACTTCATTTAATCTTTGCCTTAACAGAGACCTTTTATGTTTTTATTGTGCTGAATGCTGACTCACGGTAACTTCTTTCCATTAATTCTTATTTTTGTCTTTTAAAACTCTCTTTATAATAGGAGAAATATGCAATGAATTATCCTACACCTGCCAGGTAGACGCAGACATAGGGGTGATTGTTCTCTGATCTACCCTATGATGTTTTGATTTTTCATCATCATAATCAGTCCTCTCTGGGCAAGCACAAATCTGTTAATTTAGTCCACACAGGGTTAAAAAAAGGATATCTATCTCCCTTCTGCTGAACTTCAGACTGCTATTCACACAGCCCAGGGATGAATTCACTCTTTTAGCAGCAACTTCTCATGTGAATTTCGGGATCTCACAGCCAAATAAAATTCTTCTTAAGTTACTTGTGTTATGTGTATCCTGTGTCTGAATATTCTTTTTATCTCTATTTCATTTCTTCTTATTTTGTTCAGCTTAGTTTTCAATTGTTTCAATAACATATTACAGATATTATATAAAACGTTAATTATTTCCAGATTTAATTGTAATAATTTCTCTATTGTCAATCAACTTTTTGAAAGAGGCCAAAGATACTTCATACCTTTCTTCAGCTTGACATTCCTCTCTTGGTTAGCATTCTTTGGGTAAAAGTGCACAAAGATACCCTTTGTTGACAAGGAATATTAAAGAATCAGAAAATCCTAGGTTAAAATCCTTGTTTTTCTGTTACTAGCTGTGTGACGTTGAACAAATTGTCTCACTTTAATTTTATAAATAATTTTAAATATCATGGGGATATTTATTGGCCACATTAGATTATTGTTCTGGTGTATATGTGTACATATATGTATGTGCATGTATGTGCATGTGTGTGCATGTGTGTATATGTTTATATGTATATCCCAGTGTTTATGCATTCTATGTATATACATGTGTTTATGTGTATGTCTGTGTGTATTATGTGTGTAGGTATGTGCATGTATGTGTATACATGTGTTGATATGTGTTATGCTGTATTTGTGTGAATATGTATGTGCTTGTGTTTGTGTGTGAATGTGTGTATGTTGCTGCATACTAGGTGTGTGTTTGTGTGTATGTGTGTATTGATTATGTGTACATGTAGCTGTATGTGTATTCTGGAACATATTAGATTGTCAATAAACAGTAAATATTAAAATTAACAAGGCAGACTATGACTGCAACCACCAAATGATACTCAACTATAGCAGAACAATGTCTTGCATCGTGCCTGGTATAATAAATATTTCCCTCAACCACTCTGGTAAATATGGATATGAAGGAAATGATACAATCCTGGCATGATTTGAACTTCATGAACCTGTTGGTCCTTAGTGATCATCTCTTCACTTTATAAGTGTTTACCAGTCTTTTATACTCTAACATTTTGCTAGGGATCTATCCAATGCCTTGGCATATAGTTTAATAAATTGAACTGCTTTCACCTCTTTGAAAATGGAAACATGTATTTGCCCTTTTTCCACCTGCCAGCAAGACTTCTCTTCTCCATAGTTCTTCAAAGATGACTATTTGCAGTTCCCTGATGTCAGGATGTCATCTGAGCCATCTTTTGGTCTTGTGGAATGGAGCCTTCTTTGGTCATCAAAGTCCTTTGAAGTGTGCATTTTTTTCAACCTCCTTACCTAGCTTAAACTTTAATTTCCTCCCCCCAGTGTTTGCTTTCTCCTTTGTAAACTGACAATTAACCTTCTTAACCAATGTATTAATAGAGTATCTCTTAATTAAAAATGCAAGAAATCCAACTTAAGCTCTCTTAGGACAAAAAGGGATACCTTGGCTCACATAGCTGGGGGATTCAGGGGTAAGGCTTATTTCAATCATGGCTAGATACAGGGATTCAGAGGATGTCCCCAGGAGCCCAGTTTTCTTGCCATATTTGAGCTCTTACTCTTTCTGTGAATGAGCTTTCGACTTGGTAGGGAAGATAACTACTGAATTAGATTCAAATCCAAAATGATGAGAAACTCTTTCTCTCTCAGCATCCATGAATCAAATATCCTGGGAAGAATCTGACTGGTATGTTTGTTTATATGCTTATGGCCATAGCCAGGCAGGCTGGGCACTGTGGCTCATTAGACCTCATGAGATTGAGGAGGGATCCTGGACTGTGAAACAGAGGTCTGCTACAACAGAGAAAGGTCATGAAAAGTTTTGCTTTCTGCCTGTCTTCTGCAGACTTTACACTATTGTCCCCAAATCTTTCTGTTGCTTTTTGTGTACTTTCAAAAAACCGATTTTCATCTTTCTTGGTAATTTTTACAATATTTCCTTTATTCTCTTGGTATTAGTTTTCACTTGTTTTTATTATGTT
Source organism: Macaca fascicularis (assembly GCF_037993035.2). Taxonomy (NCBI): domain Eukaryota; kingdom Metazoa; phylum Chordata; class Mammalia; order Primates; family Cercopithecidae; genus Macaca; species Macaca fascicularis. The sequence goes on from NC_088385.1 coordinate 97,024,109, forward strand.
TTCATTCTTCCATTCTTTAAAAATGGCATCTTTAAAATTGTTCTGTTTAAGAGCTGGTTGAGCTGTCGAAGTGGTTTCTTTACTGCCTCCCCCTCATCTTCCATGATTAGACTCTCAGATCAGTGTATTTAAAAGCCTAGTCTTTTTCTTCTCTGGTCTTTGCTTCTCTGGCTATGAGATCATATCTTCTTTCTGAACCTCTGGAAAGTTATCTTCTTCTACTTTGGAGCATATATATAACTTTGCTCAGGGTTCAGAGCTTCCAGACTGTGAGATTCTATTACTGGTAACCCCTCTCCTGGCAAAGGATTCTACCATTTTCATTTTGCCAATGACTACTTTCTCTGTTGGCCAGAATTATGTCCTAAGCTGTTCCCTTCATTACTTTTTCTGTCTTCTAAAAGATGAAGTTATTAGTATGATGTATCCCATGCTTTGCTCTTAGCTGATTGTGACTTCCTGGAGATGTTTAGATAAGCAGAATCTTCGTCAGTTCTGTATCTTGCCTCTGTGTCTGTGCCAGCTTTGTGATCAATGCTAGGACACGATTGCCTATTCTTTCTTCCCGGAATGGCTGTTTTACCAACCATCCCTAACCCTACCACCAACAATAATATCATTTTGGCAATCTTTCCTTTCATCTCTACCCAGATGCTCTTTATCATGGTGCTATCCCTGATTTTGGGGTTTTTGCAAAAGTATGTATCTTCTTGACACAGAGTGCCTACTCCCTTTGCACAATGTAGTACATTCCATGAAAGATGCTTCTTGTGAATTCTGTTTCACCAAGATGCAATGACGTTTATGTGGGGGTGTTCATTTCCTTGTGCAAACATCAAATTGTATTTTTGGCCTATTGATGTTCAAACAGCTAGGAACCTAAGTGCTATGTCCTTCTGCCTCTTAAATTATTTTCTGCTGTAAATCACTAAGTATATTATATACTGGTTTCATACTTTAGAATTTTACCTGGGTTTTTTCCTCTTTCTTTTCCTCCACTATTTCAATTTTAAATCCTCTAAAACAAAACATGTACCCCAGTGAACACATTCTTCTCTCTGGGAAAATAGATCAAATCTTATTACAACCAGTGCAAAAGAAACAATTCTCATTTTTCTTTTTTTTTTGTATTGGGAATGTGTATTTTCAAATGACTTTTAGAACGACAGATTGGGTTTGCAAAATTCTTTTATAATGATTCTTGTCACCTATAATATGTTTGACTTGTGACTGGTTTTCAGTTTGACTAAATATACCACACCATGCTCCAAGTTATTCACATCTACAGAACATGTTCCATGTGGGGCTTTTAAGGACTCTTCTATCCTAAGGTCCGAAGAACTGTAGCTGGAGAAGTGGAAAATGGCTCACAGTAGTAAGTAATGGCTCACATAGCATAACCAGGACCTGATAGGTCTGAGGGCTCAGATAGAGAAAGTGCAGAAACCCAGAAGTGGTGGTGGAGGTTGTTCTGTTTCATGCCTTCTCTTGCCTCTGTCTCTGACATATACTGCTACCTTTGCCCTGCCCTCATGCTTGCTTCTGCCCGTATTTCTCCCACTCTTACCGCATCTCTGCTCCTTTGTTGTGAACCTTGGTTCAACTTTGGCGTATGCCTGACTTTGGCTCTGCCCCCACTTCTTTGCCTGTCTCAGGGCCTGCGCTTTTCCTGTGGCCAAAGGTCCTGGGGACAAAGGCATTCTGAATGTGATATGAGTTTCAGAGCAACATGCCTGAAGACAGCGTTAAGTGTTTACCAGTTTCCTTTGCTCCTCCTGGGGTGGAGGTAAAGAAGGAGAGGAGAGGAAGAACTGGCATCAAACATTTAGAAGATAACTAAGAGGATCTCAAGCTGCCTTAGTTGAGTGCACCTCCTGAAGTGCAGATAAAATCAATATCAAGGATCAGACCGACCATCGGGATGAAAGTCCCATGGGAGAGGAACTAGAAATTTCATTGAGTAGGACTCAGCACAAGAGCTGTCCCAGCAGCCTCATCTTGGGTAAGCCACTTACCATCTTTGAGCCTTTGTTTTATTATCTGTAAGTTGAGGACAATAATGCCTGTGGTGCCAGGTTGGGTCTCTGGCAAGCAGAACGTTAATTTGCTGAATTACTAGAGAAGGCTCTTGGTATCAACACCCATGACATCTAAGGAGGCAAAATCAGAATGGCATAGGGAAAAGTCAAAGTCGGGTTTGTCCTGCATTGATCTGAAATGCCTGGACCTTCATACTCCTGCCTCCATCAGTCATTGGATGAGGGCTACCTGGGAAGGATGTGGGGGGTGTGATCCTTGAAGGGCTGTCAGTTGAAGGATGCTTGCTGATGGCTCTCCCAGTAGAGTAGGAACAAAAGTCATTTCTTGAGGGGATCTGGGTAACATTTTCTGTGTGTTTCTTACCTATTAAACCTGGTTTTGTGAGAGAAACTAACTGTAAAACTTACTATAAATGTTTATTTTATAATTTATACCATGATCAAACATTTATTAAGAGTCTACTCTGTAATAGCTACTTGATATAAATAAAAATATTGAACCTTACTTTTTTCTTTTTCCTTTTTTTTTTTTTTTTTTTTGATACTGAGTCTTGTTCTGTCGCCCAGGCTAGAGTGCAATGGTGTGATCTTGGCTCACTGCAACCTCCCGGGTTCAAGCGATTCTCATGCCTTAGTCTCCCAAATAGCTGGGACTACAGGCAAGCGCCACTAACCCAGCTAGTTTTTGTGTTTTTAGTAGAGTCAGGACTTCACCACTTTGGCCAGGCTGGTCTTGAACTCCTGGCCTCGTGATCTACTTGCCTTGGCCTCCCAAAGTGCTGGGATTACAGAAGTGAGCCAGGGTACCCAGCCTGACTTTTTTCTTTAATGTATGTTATTTCTTCTCTTAAAGTTGATAGTCTTTAGACCCATTGCAGTGATCTTCAAACAACATTGAAGGATCAGGGTCACAGAGAAATATATATTGATTACTATGCTCAACACTTTAGAAATGTGAACGTTTTCTGCATAAAGTTCTTCCTTGGCATTTCAACACCATAAACAGTAGAATATTTGTGGCAATTGTTAAGCAGGATAATTGCCAATACACAATTTTTAATCCACTATGACATAATTACAATAACAAAATTTACATATTTTAGTACTTCTTGAAGAACAAAATTAAAAATAATTTTAAGTTAAAACATTCTTGAGGAATACATAAATAGTGGTATAAAAACTGAGCCGCTGGAAAAAAAGAAAGGGAAATGCCATTTAATATGTTTTATTATCAACTGGGGAGCCAAAAATAAGTCATACGTAATGGAATTTCATTGTGTAGCAGTGGAATTTCCCCCAGAGTTTTATTAAAAGCTTTAACACAGTTTGAACTCCTCAGTGAAGTCAATGGCCTATCCAAGGTCTGAGTCAGCATTTTAAGTAAATATGCTAATTTTCTAGCTCAACAAAGGAAATGTTACTTTTAGTGCATTTCCAATTTAAAACAATCTTTTTATTACTTATAAACTACTCAGTGAAACCTAACTGAATGTTTCAACTGGTTATATTAAAATTTGCATTTCCTTAACAGTCTGAGAGTTGTTTACTTGTTGACTGAGCACAGTGAGAAGATTAAATTAGTAGTCCATGAATTAATAAGAGGTGCATTAGATGTTGATACAAAGCTTAATACAAATCATAATAGTGATGATTTTGCATTTGTATCATTTTACACATTCAAAAGGATAAACCACACTCTTTAGTTGCTTTTTAAAACATTAGATATGTCTATGTATGCCAATGAAACTGAAGAATAAGAAAATAGATCTAAAAAAGTAATTTTTCACTTGTCTATCATTATCCGTTCTTTGGAAACCCTGCAGGTGTAATAGAAAATTCTATAACCTTACTGTTCAGAGTGTGAACCTTGGATGAGAATAGGTGTCACTTGGTTGCGTGTTAGAAATGCTGGTTTTCAGGCCTTACACCAAACCTGCTACACTGGAATCTGTGTTTTATCAAAATACCCGGGTGATTTGTATTCACATTAAAGTTTGAGAAGAATTAAATCTGCAGTTCTTTCGTCTCTAACAAACTGAAGTTAAAATTCCAGTTTTTTTTTACATTATCCAAATAATTGCTTCTTCCCTTTAGTTATTTAGTTATACAAATAAATATAAGTATAACATATTCTGAGGCATAAAACTCCATACAGAAATGTGAGTCATTGAAGTTAATTTCTGTTTTAAATTCTGAGGAACTAAAGGTATAGGGTAGAATTAGGAAGCTTCTCTTTGAATACAAATGTTCGAGTTATCCAATTACAAAATATGATTAATAGGCCTAATTTTATTTTTGTATGTATTTGACCTTTTCCATTAGAATGATTTCCTAGAAATGTTAAATGGAGGGTTCAGGAAGCAAGCAAAGAAAACAATTCCCATCAAAAAACGTTATTTGACCACTGCTTACACAGAACAATCACCTTATGAATTATTTTCTCACTTCTTTGCATAAGTGAAATTTCAAAACAATGCTTTCCCCTACTCACTTCATTTCTGGCAGGTAGCATAAGAGGATTTGCAACCCTGCTTGGTTTATGATTCTCATATTATTGACTTTGCTCTGCAGATAGATGAAATAGGGCCTCAAATGCAGTGGATGTTGTGGTTAAAGCTGTTCTTATGTCATTTAGAGATTGTTTTTAGATTAAGGATCATTTGACCTTGAGTTACAGTGGTTGGTTTATTACCTGATCATGGTGCCTCCCGTAAGAGGTTGTCCAGTGCTTTCAGCCCATTACCTGCCTGTGCCATTCTAAAGCTTCTTGCTTCAGAAGATCTCTCAGCAGGGTTAGAACAAGGTAAAGAGCTTAAATAAACAAGCTATATTTATCAGCAATAAACAGCAGTCCCTGCAAATGTCCTACCCAGAAAATGCATGAAAATAGAACTGATTTTCTAAAATTATTTATTAGTATTATTGTGAGCAGATAGTACTCTACCATTGATAATAATAGAGACTTGTACAGCAGTTTCATGGCAGTCCCTATAAATGGATCAGAAAAGATGATTTTTTTTTTTTTTTTTTTTTTTTTTTTGAGACAGAGTCTCACTCTGTTGCCCAGGCTGGAGTGCAGTGGTACTGTCTTGGCTCACTGCAACCTCTGTCTCCTGGGTTCAAGTGATTCTTGTGTCTCAGCCTCCTGTAGCTGGATCTACAGGCATGCACCACCGTGCCTGGCTAATTTTTGTATATTTAGTAGAGATGGAGTTTCATCACATTGGCCAGGCTGGTCTCAAACTCCTGAGCTCAATTGATCCACCTGGCTTGGCCTCCCAAAATGTTGGGATTACAGGCATGAGCCACCGTACTCCGCCAATGGTCTCTTTACATTAAAATAATTTAGTGAGTCTAAAACTTCACATGGTACATTCTGTAGTGAGAAAACCACATAGAAGGAAGAATACCTATAGCAGCTTCAATAAGATGAAATAGATTAAGTTATATATGATTTGAAACAACAATGAGGAAAGTTGTAAGACTGAGAGGTCTTTTTTAGATGGCTCAAGTTAGGGATAATTTCAATGCAAAAACACTACAACTATGCCATCAAGGAGACCAAGATTGGTGGCAGGTGATAAGGAGGCAGTAAATAGAACAATGAACTTGGACCAGGAGAATGAAGTTTCTGTGCAACTGCAGCTTATGTTAATAACAGGGCAATGTTTACACGTTGGCAATTAACCCTAAAATTTGGGTTGTTAAAATGTTGCAGCTTTTACTTTTCTTTGTCTGGGGCCTCCCCACATCCAATTGCTACCCTGTTACCTAACATAGTGCCTTACATAAGTGATTATTACATATTTGTTAATGACAATGAATTTTTAAGAATATTTAAGGAAATGATGGCCATAACATGACCTCGGATAGGGGCTTAATAATAGAGGCATCAAATCTCTTACTGAGTTCCGTGGTAAACTTAAATAAAGCAGCAGCAGGGCTTTGATTGTATCACTTAAGAGTACGTTCACAGAGCACAGATTCTCTCTCTCTCTCTCTTTTTCTCTTAAACACAATTGAGAAATGCCTGCAGCTCTGACAAAAAGACATAAGCCAAATGTAGATCAAAGAAACATCTAAGTATTGTATTTTCTTAGCCACTGGTACAAAATAGGGTATGATAATAGAGAGCAGTTTTATGTCTTACAGAAATAGAAAACTATTTTATATTTATTTTGGTCTCCATTCAAAGGCAATATTTTTAGATATTTCCATACCACCAAAGGACTTCTATCTCAACAACAGTGAATGGTAATGGACTTAAACAACAGGGTTCAAATTATTATAATAAAGTAAACCAGATTCATCTAGGCTATAAAAGTTAAAGACATAAAAATAGACTGGTCTTAATGTGTGACTCACCCTCAGGAGGGCATATGCTTTTCCAGTAGCAGTGATAGGTCTGACCAGATCCATTTCTACTCTCTTGCCCAGCAATAGTCCCTTGTGGCATTTGTGTTTACTGGGGCTTTGTGACAGGCAGTGTTTGACTGCTTTATGGGAAGTACAAGGGCAGGAAAGAAGTGGTAAGACCTATTTCTACAGGTATGGAGTGAACAATGAGATTGTTATAATGGAGAAGAATCTTAAATGTAAATGTTATCTTTATTAAAATACTGGGAAGTTGAGTGACCATTACGAAGATAGCAATTCTGTAAAGCAATATATAATTGTGATTGCAGAACTTTGGAAATCAAATAAATGGCTTGTCTGATAACCACGTATTATTAGTTGCAAAATATTAGTCAAGTGGGCTGGGCGCAGTGGCTCACGCCTGTAATCCCAACACTTTGCGATGCCGAGGCGGGTGGATCACTTGAGGTCAGGAGTTCAAGACCAGCCTGGCCGACATGGTGAAACCCTGTCTCTACTAATAATACAAAAATTAGCCAGGTGTGGTGGTATACACCTGTAATCCTAGCTCCTTGGGAGGCTGAGGCACGAGAATCACTTGAACCCAGAAGGCAGAGGTCGCAATGAGCTGAAATCGTGCCACTGCACTCCAGCCTGGGCAAAAGAGTGAGACTCTGTCTCAAAAAAACAAACAAACAAAACAACAACAAAACCCAAACAGAAATGTATTATTCACAGTTCTGGAAGCTGGAAAGTCCAAGATCAAGGGACTGGCAGTTTCCATGGCTGGTGAAGGCCCACTTCTTTGTTCATAAAGAGCCATGTCCTAACACAGTAGAAAGAGTGAGGGATTTTTCTGAGATCTCTTTCATAAAGTGACTAATTGCATTTATGAGAGTGCCACCTTCATGACCTAATCACTTTCCAAAGGTCCTGCCTCCTGATATTCTCATATTCAGGGTTTGAATTTCAACATACAAGTTTAGGGGAGGGGAACACAAACATACAACTGTATGTCCATTGAAGAATATGAGCAGAAGTGAGGGTTTCCCCTGTCCATCAGTGAACCTTCTCCACCTTCTCTTTTGCCATCTATTGGCTGGAAATAAAAGATTCCTAGGCCCCAGAAGATGGTGCAGCTATGGGATGGGAGGAGCCTCGGAACCTGAATCACTCCCTGGAAGGCTACCCTTCTAACACCTGCACTGAAATATTGTATGAACGAGGACATATTTCTATAGTGTTAAACCACTAAAACTTTTTGAATTGTTTATTAGAGTAGCCATTATTATATCAAGAGAGTGTGTGTTCAGATTTTAAGTAAATTTTAATCCACAAATAAAGGGATCTTGACCTCTTTAAACCAAACCTTATTGAAAATCCTCAAAATCAAGTATTCTTGATAGAAGTTATGACAATAAGCACAATTTCGGTATAATTTACACTTCACTTATTTGGTAGGCGCTTATCTTATGATTTTCCCATGTGAAGAATCTTTATGCTTCAACTGTGGGAATATTAGAATGAAATATTCAGATGTCTTTTCACTGTGCACCTTTCCTCCTTTTTTAGAATTGTGAAGTATACAGGCTAATGGCCCTGGAAAAGCCACCTTTGAAATAGACTAAAGATGATGACTGGATGAACAAGATTTGAATAATGTTTTCTAATGTGCTTTTATACTCCTTAGTGGAAAAACCTGAATGAGAAACAAAATTGTTTGTGGCCTGGCTGGTGAGGCAGGGGCCCCTTTGAAATGTGAATTAATCCTTTCAAACGTGAGGGTCTGTTTATCCTGTAATCTATGTTTAGGGTCAATATTTTTTATTTCACACATTATAAAAGATGCTTAGTAATATCATGAGAAAAAAATTTTAAAGTCTAATAAAAAGTACAAAAAAATGTGTTTCTGTCTGATAAATCAGAGATGCCATTTACATTTACATTTTGCTGGATCTTTTTCTCTGTATTAAAGTGTGTTTACTTTTCTGGCTTGTTTTAATTCTGTTTATTTTAAATTTTAATAATCTCATGCTAATATTGTAACAATGCAAACAATAAAGAAGTACATGTAATACAAAGAAAAAGTCTCTCTTCACTTTGCCCAGCCCCACTACTCTGTACAGAGTAAACCCTTTTTCTTATTTAAAGTGTGACCTTCCAGATATGTCCTTTTGCATTTAGGCATTTATATATATTTGTCCATGTAGATAATTTCAAATGTAATTTATATATGATATATAGATAGGATATATAAATGGATGTATATGTGTAGGTGTATATGTCCATATATATGATATATATGCAAATACATGTTATATTTTTGTACTTAACGTTATATTTAGAGAGCTTTTCTGTGTAATGAAACACACTTAATAAAAATATAGTTCTTCACACAGCCATTTCGTAATTCATTAAATTATGACATAGTAATAGGACAATTTAAAAAAATATTTTAAAATTTAACATTGCTATGGACATGCATCTTTGATTACCTGTTTCAAACAAATTTCTGAATTAAAATAGATAGGTTGAAGAATATAAACTGTTTCGTGACTATTGATGTAAATGTTTTCCTCTATTTTAATAAACATATCTCCCAAATAAATACATGCATCTTTAATATTTCTTGATTTTACAAATCTGGATATCAGAACAGAGAAAAAATTTCCTTTTTATCTTTCAGTCTGAGAATCTATCTACCAGAAAGCATCATGAATCAGAAATGTCACAGTCACTGGCTCTCAGCCTTTTCTGCACATTGCAGTCCTCAGGGAATTATTAACAAATAATGCTGGCTCCCACCCTTCAGATATTCTGATTTAATTGGGATGGGTGCAACCCGGACACTGGGATTTTAAAAAGCTCCCTTGGTAATTCTAATTTGCAGCAAAGTTTGGAAACCGCCCTCATAGAGCATTCAACCATTGGAAGATACCCAGACACATGTGGCCAAGAGGTCAAATGAAGGTCACTGGACAGATTTCTATGCTTGTTATTTAGAATAAGAACTATTTCTTCTGGTAGTGAAAACATTGCTGATAGAAATGCTGCTGATAGTATTCAAAACTACTCATCACCTTGACTCTCAAAATAAATCCAACTAGAAAAATAGGATTGACCTAACCTAATACTGTAATACTCTAAAGCACTAGATTGTAAAAGCATCTTCCCCAACGACTGCTGGAGAGTTTGGAAAAAAGCCTCCCCTTTTTGCAAATTGATTTTTGTCTTGGCTGTAGTGTTTGCTTGTTTAAGAATTAATGACTTGATTTGGAAAGAAATAGCTTCCTGTATGGCCCAGATTAAGAATAGCCCTCTTTACTCTGCCAGAAATTGTGTACAAATGCTAGCATGTAAACAGTGCAACCCGTGACATTTTTTTTACACTCAGACAGGCAAGGTGACACACATGGCTTACGGGCTAAAAGAAACATGAGAGCTGTAACGCAGTTACAATCGGAAGTGCTAAATTTCCCTTGGGACCATAAGGAAAGCTTCCTGCTCTTTGTAGATTGGCCTATTATTGGAATACATTTGCCCACAGTTAATCCTCAAAGTAATTAAATGGAAGGAAGCGATTAAATCACCAAGAAAAAAGTGGCTGCTGCGTCTGAAGCATTCAGACAGAGTAAGATTGTTGGTTAGTCATGAACATTAGTTAAGGAATCATCTGCCAGTTAACCTGGGCTACTAAATATGTGTGTGTGTGTGTGTGTGTGTGTGTGTGTGTGTGTGTGTAAAAGCAAATGTGTTGAAATATGAAGTAAATCTCTAGTCTGACTAAGAACAGGAATTTTAAAAGTCACAGATCCTTTGGTAGAATTATGGCAAACATATATTTTACATAGTCCTTAGCCAATTTAGTAAAGCAGTATTATGTTTTCACTCCAATGACTATAAATGGAAAAAATTATTTAATTGAACTGAACTGAAAGTAGAACAAACAAATACTAACATGGCTTTGGTAAATGTCAGTTTTATCATGCCACTTCCATTTTTAGTGGATTCAGGAAACCTGGTTGTTAATCTTACTGTTTTCTTATTACTCAATGTTGGGCAAGTTACTTGACCTTTTAGAATTTCCGCAAAATAAAGGGATAGGGCTGTAGGATTTTTAGGTTTCTTCTGGCTCTAAAAAGCTATTGGTCTAAGAAAAAATAGAAAAACACAACCAGAAATCACATGTGAAATTATTAAAATTCAAAATATTATCAAAATAAACATGAGTGGAAAATAAAAGATACATAATGGAATATGTTACATACATATCTGTAACCCTCACAAAATGAGATTCCATGTTCTTCAAGAACTTTGTGCTATGAACAGGAATCCAAAGCAGTATCAATGAAAATCATCTAAAGATATCCATTGTTCTGTGCCTCTCTGCATTTCTCGATGATTTCATGCATTGAAAGTGCATTACATTTTCATGATTTCATGCATTTAAATGAAGTAGTTCTAAACAGTTACCAAAAATTGTCCTTTTAAAGTAACGATCTGTACTTATAAAATAACTTTAAGACAGATGCACAAAATTAGATAATGAGTCTTGTCTTGGTGACAACAAGAAAATAAAGTGTCTGCTCTTTGGAGATGGAGTGCATTAGCTCTTTTAGGCCATCTGTGCATTGTTAGGAACTTCTCTCTTGCAATACTCTGAAAAAAAATTAGAATGGTTCGCTCATTGCAAAATGATCTGATTGTCCTATCCTGGCTTGGTTGTTTTGGCCTAATTAACCATCAGGGTAGATGGTTGCATACTTGATTTGCTCGTGGTGATTGAGGATATGTGGGTGGGCAGAATTATTCAATTGACTAGAATACTGTTAACTTTTTATGCATCTATTTAATTTTAACAAACATTAACTGAGCTCCCACTATCCATATTATATACCAGGGCCACAAAGTTATGTAACCTCAAATGCTTCTTCTTTAGTAACTAATGGTAAAGAGTTAAGTTGAGGGACAAAAATAATTATATAAACTATAATAATAATGTTATTCTATATTCTACTAGGATTAAAATCAAGTTGTTTTGGGACAGACAGCAGAGGATGAAGAAACTTATTTTGACTGAAGTCATTGGATAAGACATGGCTGTGGACAAATTCAGAGAAGATATATTTAAGAAGAACCTTACACTTATGTCAGAATTTTTAATCACCAGAGATCGGCAAAGGCAAAGGTGTGATGTGAAAGGACATGGGATGTCTGGGAAACAGGGAACAGCTCAGAGGTCTGGATCATAGACGGGATTGATGGACATGATAAATAATGGAGTAGAGTGAGACAGAAAAGGGTGTTGGAGCCAGAGTTTGAAGGACCTTGACTTTGTTGCTAGAGAAAATTGTTGAAAAGGGTCAAAATGAGAGTGTGTGTTGGCCACTATTAGCTGCCCTAAGTGTTATAAGAAAGAAATGAGGTTAGGCAAGAATAGGCTGATATTAAAGCAAAGTTAGAAGGAAATGGAGAGAAAACAGAGGTCTTATGAGGGCTAGCAAAGTTGAGTGCTTTCATATCTCAAATAGTGAGAGAGGAAACTGAGAAACAGTTTGGGCAACAGAGGTCCAATGAGGCTTTTCATTCAAAGAAAAACCTCAGCCTTATGCTAACATCCCACTTAGAGAAATTTTCGTTTCAGATAAGCTAAAGATAGCTGCCATTAATGTATGAAAGAGAATAACAAGAAAGTGAGATAGCAAAGAAATACACAGATGCGAAGAAATATATAGGCTTTAGAATTATATGGAAGAAAGAATTGTTAGGCCACTAGTATTTGGAAGGGACTGAAAGCAAACAGATCAGAAGCTTACTAAGTTTTTATGTGAATTGTGCTGCTAAAAATTCATGAGATTAAAGCAAAAAAATAAAAGACTTTGATTTTTTCAAACTTGAATACAAACTATGGGTTCAATGTTTGCCCTAGCAGGAAGTTCCTACAAAGACTAAAATTATCAAAGAAGGCATATTCCCAAAAGCCTATCTTATATGTAGCCATGGAGGATAATGGACAAGGAAGAATCTTCCAGAGATGGTGGATCCAGGGCCAATGGAGAACAATGGATAAGAGAGTTCTTCTCAGAGAATAAAATCAATCTAATCTAGGATGTTTCCTTACTCCAGGGCAAAGGGTTTTCCTGCCCACCCAGCAGAATTTCAGAATTGCTAGGAACTGGTGACTGCTGTGTGTGTTTCACTCTTTCATTTTCCAAATGTGAATTTTTATTGCAACTATCCTTCCCCTGTTCCACCATTCAGAGATTATTTTTTAGAATATAAATTGCTGGTCCATAAAATCCTCTCTCAGACCTAAGGGAAAATACTGCATCTGGCCCAGGGATCTTCAACTTTGAGCTGATTAGAATGATTGGATGCATTGCTAGGTTGTCTTCTCTGGGGAGAGAGTTAATGTTTGAAATAAAGAGTGAAATATCCACTTGGTGACAAAGGGTAGATAATTGCAGAGACTGCTATCTGTTCACGAAAGCAAATCCTCTTTTCTTCCTAGGCATAGAGACTATTTCTCAGATGTCCTTGTCAAGGAGAGAGAATGTGGGCAGATTTCACTCCTGATCCTTAACAAATTTTCATGTAATCTTCTACTTCCTCTCTCATATATTGCCTGTCTCTCATTAAGTATCTCCCATTTTCCGGTTAAATGGAAGGGACTCTGAGGACTTAGAGAAGATAGAGACACCAAATGGAAAAAACCTGGGTTCCTAAATGATGGAATGTAACAATCTTGAAAAGCCAGTCAGCTGCTGATTAGACGTAAAAGGGAAAGAAAGAAACTGCTCTTATGTAAAACCACTATGATTTCTGTGTTTTTCTTTTGTAGCAGAAGTTACATTGACTAGACATACATACAAAAGTTCATGTTTGGTGGACTAGGTGAGGAGGAGTTCACAGGCCAGAGTGAGGTACCGCACAATAAATCACTAATAATGAATTCTGTGGCCTGGACTATGGTCACACCTGGGCTCCCTCAGGTGGCTATATTTAGGTGGTGGGTTGATTGGTGGATAGGTTTAGCTATGATGGTTGAGTTGATGGTGTGTCTCCATCTATGTTGTCTTTCATCCTCAAGGCACCTATATTGGGGCTTTCGGAACCTGGTGGTACCAGAGTTCCAAGAGGGTGAGAGGAAGTTGCAGGGACTCTTGAGACCTTGCTTGAAAATAGTGCAACATTATTTCTGATGCACTGTATTGGCCAAAGGAAATCAGGTAGTCTGGCCAGATTTGAGAAGTAGCGAAACAGACTCTGCCTTTTTGATGAAGAATTTGAAGAATTTGTGACTATTTTTTATCATCTACGAATCCTTATAAAAGTACTCAGAATATAGTAAGTGCTCAATAAATGGTTGTCGAATTGCATGCATGAATGGAGAAAGTAGGTTGGAGTCCTGAAAAAGAAGATAACATATTGGCAATGCTGCTATTGAAAGTGGAAAAAGGAACCAATCATGGATAAGTAAAAGAATTGCTGAGCAACACGGATGGTCCAGCTGAGCTTGAAAATTGTAAATTTGTTTTTCCGCCAATTTTCTCCAATTGCATTTGGTAGTTTGGGAGCAAGCCCACAGAAACAGATGGTTGGGTTGATCCAGGTTAGGGATTAGTACTCTGCAAACTAGCAGTAGTGGGAGGTTGAGTCTGCCCAACTTGGTTCTGTGCCTTCTCAGCTCTCTGCTCACTCAGGAGCTGGCCACTCCATGGAATACTCTGCATCCTAAATGTCCTCACTCATTCTGGTCCACTGTCTGATACCAAAACTCCATGTTGGATTACAAAGTAAGTTAATTGAGATTGTGAGCTAGGTGGTTCAGGCCTGAAGTGAAGTACAGATAAACACACACACATACGCACACAGACACACGCGCGTGCACACGCACACACACTCTCTTAGGAATTCCATTTGCATTTCTTGGAGGACATATGGGGATCTGATTTTTGCATTTTTTTCTTTCCTTTTCAATTCTCCAGGCTACTCTACTGCTGGAGCCTTGTACTTCCCACCCTACCATTCCCTGCTATCAATCCAGCCCTCAAGAAGAGCAGTCCTATTCATAATGCTCCTACTAATTTTCCCCAGTTCTTTCTCCTGGCTCGTTATACCCTTCCTTTCATTCTGTATCATAAAAGTCTTAAGACTGACTGGCAGAGTCAGGTTTGTCTCCAAAGGTGGGGAAGAGGGTGAAAAGGGCAAATGTGAGAGTTAGCTGAAAAATTGACAATTACCAGGTCTTTTTGGCAACTAAGGGAGTGCTGAAAACCATGACTACTTCTACCTTATTTTTCTAGATTTTTACCACTCAGACTAATTTTATCTTCTTTCACTGTACTTGATATTTTGAACCCATATTTACTTTCTTGGTCTTCCTTGCCCAAGATGAATGACCAATTTCCCTTTGTTCCATGGCTCATAGACAATTTCTGTTTTGCCTAGGATTCTTAGCCTCAGGGAAAGCCCTGTCTCTACACAATCATTTCCTCCTTTCCTAATCAGCATTCCTATGCAGGGGAAGACCGACAGGAGGAGGCAAGTAAACCAAAGAATCAAGATTTAGTGCTTGGATATAAGACAGTGAAACAGAGGAGGTCAAGGAATTGGGTGCTTAGATGATTTTTCAGTGTTGGTGGTGGAGCTGCCTAAGATGATGGGGGAGAATACAGAAGAGAATAACTATGATGTGGTTTGGCTGTGTGCCCACCCAAGTCTCATCTTAAATTATAGCTACCATAATCCCCATATGTCATGGGAGAGACCCAGTGGGACGTAACTGAATCACGAAGGCAGGTTTTTCCTGTACTGTTCTTGTGATAGTGAACAAGTCTCTTGAGATCTGATGGTTTTATAAAGGGAACCTGTTCTCTTGCCTGCCACCATGGAAGGTGTGCTTTTGTTCCTCTTTCACCTTTTGCCATGATTGTGAGGCCTCCCTAGCCACATGGAACTGTGAGTCCATTATGCCTCTTTTTTTCTTAAGACTTTTTTCAACGTCTTGGGTATGTCTTTATTGGCAGTGTGAAAATGGACTACTACAACTATAAACCAATTAACAATGTCCTGAGAGAATATATGGGGCTGCACTGAATGTTGGTAGATGGTGGATAGAGTGGATGGGAGCAATGCCGATGAATGGAGAGTTTCAAGGAAGTGATAAGACAGTGGATCAGAGGCATGGAAACAGCTGTGGGGAGGCAGGAGGAGCATGCTGTGCCTCCTTGATGTGACAGGCTGAGTGGATACTAGGGAGCAGCACTGCTCCCTAGTATCTGAAGTTACAGCATCTGCAAAAAGTTAAGTGGAGTCAGTAATCTCAGTTTGTACTTTCAGGCTGTAGATTTCAGGATAACAGGAAAAAGATATCCTCAGTTGTAAGAAAGTTACCTTGTTAGCTGTTTTGAGACTCCAAAGTGAATCTTTTAGTATAATTCCTTAATTCATTCTTGTATCAAATAGTTATTGGCCAGGAACAAAACAGAGTGCTTAAATATAAGGATGAATAAAATAAGATCTGCCATTAAGCAGCTCACAGTCTTTTTAAGGCAAAAGGAAAACAGACAGGTAACTTAAAACAAATTGTAAGTTGTATTATAGCAGTGAGCACGGTTCTATGGAACACCGAGTAGAGTCGTCCTACCAGAATAGGGGGTAGGAGGTAGACTCAGAAAAGGAAGCCTGAGCTGTGTCTTTAAATATGAGTTAATGAGGTAAAAGAGTGTGTGTGTGTGTGTGTGTGTGTGTGTGTGTGTGTTAGAGAGAGGCAGGAGTTTGAGGTCCAGGAGCAAAAGGGATTATATTAACTATATTTCAATTTCACTCCATTCTGGGTAGTCACAGTCTAAATAGTTGAATCAGGTTTAATTGAATCTCCAATGTGAAGAGACTTTCCATTATTTCCTTTCATAAGAGAAGTGGAGCCAAGCCGAAGCTCACACTTTGGCAACTGATCCTGTGTAAACTGTATTGTTCCCTGAACTAACCCTCTCTTGAGGCTGGGAAGACACTTATGCTGTTGACTCGATTTGATCAAAGGACAGCTTGAAGGAAACCAGTATCAACAAACCTCTCTTTGGGCTGTCGGAAATAGTGTTTCCATTTTATTTATTTGAAAGAATCTTGTGTCTTAAATCTTGGGACAGGCCATTTGAGAGTTGTCTGATGATTGTGCAAGTTGTTTTAAAAAATCTCACAAGAAATGATTGGTTTACCTTTCTATTTTAGTGCTAACCAGATATGGATGGCAAATAATAGCACCACTGTATAGTAGACATTTTGGTGGGAAAATGCTGTTCACAAGAGGAACCTTGGCTGGTCATGATATTCTGGTCAACTTGGATTGTTAAGAAGATAACTTATGTGACTAGCACATTCCCGAAACTGCAAGACTCTTCTTCCCACATTCAAACTTCCAGAATGAATTTTGTTGCTTGCAGTGGGTAGCACTGCTTGTGCTCAGTTACTTATGGCCCCCAAAAATAGAGAACAGGAGATAACAAATGCTTTATCTGATGTTCACTATAATTTGAGCATTTGCAAAGTAGTTCTAGTTCTTGGATATAGCAGTTGATGGGACACTAGAGTTGAATTTGTGACATCATAACTACTTAGAAAGAATGAAAGAGGGGAAATGGATAAGAATTTTATAAGGAACCAGTTTCTCAGTTGTCAGTATTTTCCTTTATAAAGATAAAAAAATGACCATTCAACTTTGAAAAGCAAGTGTTTTATCTTTCATGGGCTTGGTTAGGTGAGTAGAGAGAATTCCAGTTGAAATGGACAGACAGAGAGCCAAGGAATTTTAATAAAAATCTGGGATCTTTTCATGTGAAGCAGATCTGAGTCAAGGTAGTTCTGCCCTCAAGAATCTGTTACAGTAATCATTTCCTTTGGGACTTAAAAAAAGGACTATTGACATTTGCTCCCTCTAGGTACCTATAAAAGAGTTCCAGCTACATAGAAGGGCTGTGATACTTTCAGTTAAGCAAGGAAGAAGTTGTAAATGTGGGCAATATAATGTTATAGGTTTCACTAAAATTTCTATTATTTATTCCATCAGCTGGTTGCTTTTTAGTGAGCACCTATTATGTGCTTTCTTGTTAGGAGCAGAGGATACAGTAATGAAGAATAAAGTATCTACTTTCTTGAAAATCTGAGTCTATCAGGGAGAGAGATAGCACTCCAATAGTGGATTAATTGTGATTATGAACATCTACTATAATGGGTAAGTACAGGATCGAGGAGCCTGTGCAATAGGGTAAAGGAAAAGTAGGGGATGGGATGATCTGAGAAGTAAGCACCTAAGTAAAGATATTTGTACATGCAAAGGGCCTGGGGTAGAAAGGGATTTAGTCCTTTGGTAGAATTGAATGAAGGCTTGTGTGGCTGGAGAAAGGGAGAGAAGAAGCATGGGAGAGATTGGCAAAATGTCAGTTTGGAGAGATATGGAGGGACAAAATCATGCTGGGCATCACAATCTTGCAGAAAGGAAGGGGGAGTAGTTGAAAGGCTTTAAGCAGGCGAGCAACATGATAAACAGTACAGCTTAATGGGATTTTAATAAAGCATTATATTGTTGATTATAGAAGTAAGTTTCCTTTGGGGCTTTTTTCTTTAATTGAAGACATAGTTTTTCAATTTAATTTTTATTCTAATTTCTTTTGCAGATAGTAGAGAAGATAATTTGTATGTAATTGAAGGACCACATTCTTCTTAGCTTGAAGTCATTGTGATAGGTAAGAATTTATAAATAGCAAATCTGCTGGATTTAGTTATCTGTCATATTGGAATTTAGAAGTGGCAGATCTCTTATCAGTGACCAAATACCAAATAACGGAAATGTAACCTGATAATTTTTAAATCAAAAATACCCTGATATGTAACCGTGATATAACTGAGGTGAATATCAAAATGTGTTTGCCATGTAGAAAAATAAAAAACATAACAGATTTTTCAGTTCTAAAAGAGAAGTGAAATTTCTAAAGGCTAATAATGTTACCTGAACACCTGGTTCAGACAACTAGCAATGGGGACTCAATGCAAATGAACAGGGAGGTCTTATAGAAAGGGGCTTCATACTAGATTAAACAAAGGCAGTCCAAACTCTAATATATATAAAGGATTTGTTGTCGCAATGGTAGTAACACCCAAGTCGAAATTTTCTAGGACAGTCTTGTTATAAAATACTCTCTTACATTTTAGATACATTGATGCTTTCTAGGCAACCACGTCTCCCTCTTGTTTTAAGAAGTAGGTCTAGTGGAATCAGGATTCTAATTTCTTCTTTGCTGTCACTACCTAGAATCTCCTCCTCCCCTCCTCCTTCTCCTCTTCCTCCTTCTCCTCCTCCTTCTTCTCTCCTTCCTTCTATCTCATCTTGATAACCTGAACTCCAATCCCCAGGATGCCAATCCATTAGTTAAATGTCCAGTACAACTTGCCTTTGTTTTGTCACTGAAGATAACTCTTTCCTTTAGTCTTTTAGCCTTTCCAAGTCTGGCTATACAAATTCATGAATGGCTATGAGTGTGTCAGAGGGATTAAAAACACCAAAAAAGATGAAGACTATAGGTTGAAGGAATTTTATTCCTGGGTTTCTTAATATTACTACTAGTTAAATATCTTAGAGAATGTCAGTCGTACCATGAATTTAATTTGGGGTTGCAAAAGAAAGTGGAAAATGATTCACCTGGGTTTCCTTTTGCGATGTTCCAGGGAGCAGATTCTGTTCATGAGGAGTAATAAGTGGGACAAGTCCTAAAGCGCTGAGAAGGAAGTGATGATGGTAGTGATCAAGTAGTCACCATTTTGGAAAGTGGATTATGTACCATCCGTATGCTTTTTTTTTTTTTTTTTTTTTTTTGAGACGGAGTCTCGCTCTGTTGCCCAGGCTGGAGTGCAGTGGCCGAGTATCAGCTCACTGCAAGCTCCACCTCCTGGGTTTACGCCATTCTCCTGCCTCAGCCTCCCGAGTAGCTGGGACTATAGGCGCCTGCCACCTCGCCCGGCTATTTTTTTGTATTTTTTAGTAGAGACGGGGTTTCATTGTGTTAGCCAGGATGGTCTCGATCTCCTGACCTCGTGATCCGCCCGTCTCGGCCTCCCAAAGTGCTGGGATTACAGGCTTGAGCCACCGCGCCCGGCCCATCCGTATGCTTAATGCTTTACAGACATTATCTCGTCTGATCTTCCAAACAACCAATCAATGCTGTTTTTATAGGTATTCTGATATTACTGATGAAAAAAATGAGGTTTAGAGAGGTTAAAGAAACTTTTTAAAAGTCATTTCACTTGTAAATGAAAGAAGTGGGATCCTATGTCTGTCTAACCTGACTCCAGAGTCTATACTGTGGACCACTAACTATCAAGGGGTTAACAGTGGAACTGATCTGTGGCCAAGAGATGTCTCTAGAGCTTGAATGACCTTATTCCTTGGAGCAGCTTATTCATACTGCCCTAGCCTATTGTATCACTGTCTGTCCTTTTTCACTGAAGCTGAGCTTGCTGTGGTCTGGAAAAGCACAATGGTTTCTTTGGTGCAGCCTGTGGTTTTAGAGCTTGCAGTGAGAAAAGCATGCAGATAAAACATAGAGCATCCTACTGAGACACAAGTCCAAGCAATGCTGCCATAGAGAGCCAGAAAAGCAAAATGGTTCCTAACCCTGGCAGGAAATAGCATGGACAAGTAAAGAAACAGGTTTGGCAGACCCTAAGAGGGGAAAGCTGTATGCCAGCGCGGAATTCCCCCAGTGACTATCATCAATCCCCCTTTTGGTAGTATGTGCAAAGACTCATGAGCATCAGATGTATTCAACATGAACAGCACAGCCTTAAATGTTTCTTTCCACAAGGACCAGAAACTTTACTACGGTTTTTGCCTCACGACCTATTGTTAAATGAACTGATGTCTTTGAAGCACCTTTCAGTGCTTGAACAGTCAGAATTTTAATAATCAGGACGATAATCCCAGCATTTTGGAAGGCTGAGGCAGGGGGATCACTTGAGCCCAGGAATTCAATACCAACTGGGTAACATACCAAGTCTCCACCTCTACAAAAAATAAGAAAATTAGTCAGGTATGGTGGCTTGCACCTATAGTCCTAGCTATTTGGGAGGCTGAGACAGGAGGATCATTTGAGCCCGGGAGGTTGAGGCTGCTGTGAGCTATGATTACACCATTGTATGCCAGCCTGGGCATCAGAGTGAGACCCTGTATCAAAAAAAAGAGAGTTCTTTTCACTGATCGCTGATGATAAAACGTCATTTCTTCTAAAGATCAAAAGCTCCTGGTTTCACATTAAAACTATGTCTGTATGTGCATGCAGTAGAATAAGAGACAACTAAAATGTTAATTCCTTCTCCTTTCAGCATCACATGGAGCCTACCTGGCATGTCATAAGCAGCAATTCTGAGGTTTCGAAAGAGCTTCTTGCTGAACTTCTTGTTCAGTTTGCCTCCACGCTTTCCCCTACCACCAGAAAATTTAAACAAAACAACCTGCTTTTGCCTGAATGACCTAGGTAACAACCTACTTTAGCTTGAGCTGCTTAGATATTTCAGCTAAAAATGGCTTATTTCCATGAGTCACCTGGATAATTGCATTACTCTGCTGGCCCACTTAGCTGGGTGGGCCAGCAGGTGTTAAGTGCAAGTGTCAACGAGTACTTCATTGTTTTCCACTCTATGGATAGTACTGTGACAGTTTCTTAGTGCCTGGAGAAGTACCTCTTGATTCAATTTCAGCCCTTGAGCTTCCTTCTTTTAGATGGATCATCCTTGCTATGTGACGAAATAGCCCCCTTCTATCTCCGTAGGGCAACTTTGTATCATGTATGTGGGTGTGTGTGTAGCTTTGTGGTTTTGAAGAAAAATTACTTCAACAAGTACTTCTTAAATACTTCCTGGCGGAGCGCTGTCTGTGGGAGATACAAAAGGAGATAAAGACAAGATATTTTCCTCAAGATACAACTGTTTAAGGACACTGGCATGGCCGGGCGCGGTGGCTCAAGCCTGTAATCCCAGCACTGGGAGGCCGAGACGGGTGGATCATGAGGTCAGGAGATCGAGACCATCCTGGCTAACACAGTGAAACCCCATCTCTACTAAAAAATACAAAAAACTAGCCGGGCGAGGTGGCGGGCGCCTGTAGTCCCAGCTACTCGGGAGGCTGAGGCAGGAGAATGGCGTAAACCCGGGAGGCGGAGCTTGCAGTGAGCTGAGATCCGGCCACTGCACTCCAGCCCGGGTGACAGAGCGAGACTCCGTCTCAAAAAAAAAAAAAAAAAAAAGGACACTGGCACATATGAACCATTAGAAGGTCCTTACATGTTTACTGTTGACCTGTTTGGAAGTGTAATCAGAGTTGAAGAGGCCAAAATATTTGGAGAAATCTGTGGGAGGGCTTACCCTCCATTTCTTGAGGTATAGATGTATTGTCATTTTTTTTTTTTTTTTTTGAGTGGAGTTTCACTCTTGTTGCCCAGGCTGGAGTGCAGTGGTACAATCTTAGTTCACTGTAACCTCCACCTCCCAGGTTCAAGCGATTCTCCTGCCTCAGCCTCCTGAGTAGCTGGGATTACAGGCATGTGTCACCACGCCCAGCTAATTTTTGTATTTTTGATAGAGATGGGGTTTCTCCATGTTGGTCAGGCTGGTCTCGAACTCCCGACCTAAGGTGATCCACTTGCCTTGGCCTCCCAAAGTGCTGGGATTACAGGCATGAGCCACCATGCCCGGCCACATTGTCTTTTTTTTTTTTTTTCTCCCTGCAAATGTATTATATGGTTTACTCTGACAACATATAACCTAATTTTCTAGAATGGCATCGCTGAAGAAAGATAGTTGTATGCCTCATTTAGAGGGTAACTCAGGGTTCGTGGTTCTCCAAAGGAAAGACGGCAGACAGTTTTGGCTACAAAAACACTTGAGGTATTTAGAAAAAAATCCACACTGTATACTTTACTTTTATGACCGAGTTTTTTAGATGCTTTTGAGAACACAAAATAAATAGAAAACACATACAGGAAAAGAAAAAAAAAAAAACTTGCCTCATGTGGAACAATCAACATTGTAAAACTAAACTTTAATTTTTTGAAACCTGTTTATATGTAAAAAAAGATTAGTGCCCTAGCTTCAGTTTTAAATTTCATAAAATTTGATGTCATGAAATAAAAAGGCAACTTTCTCTGCTTTTTTATTTCCCTTTTCCCTGATTATAAAAGAACAGATTTTAAAATTAAGTGGAAAGACCAAATTTTTTTATTTTTATTTTTTGTTTTTAAGTAGATATTTGAACTTTGATGTAAGAGCTCACCACTTCTATGCTTACAGTGTTTAAATTCTCTGCCATGAAACTTTTAGGCTTGAAATAAATGTCACTAACATGATTTTGAAGGTCAGGCTGGTGAACCACCAAAAATGTCTGACAGCTCCAAAATAGAGTATTTACATCTGGCTCATGGCATCGTGCTCTTTGCTATGATGTAGTCGGGTTGAATAAGTGGAGCAGTGTGAACTGAACCTCCGTAGAACTTGACGTTTGACCCCAGAGGTCTATATGCATCATTTTATTCTCTATCCCCTCCTGCCTCCCTCCATGTGGGCAGAGGAGACATAAAAATCCACTGGCTTTCTGCAGGAACGCTTGGCCTGGTTTCCCTGTAATACCTGTTTATACATGAATCAACCCAAAATTAACTTCAGGGACAGCAGGATATGCCTGACCTTGTGAATTAAAATATGAAATGCACTAGAAATATGATTAACCAGATTTCTTGGTAAATGGGTTGTTCTGTTTAGCTGGAGTTCTGGTTGTTTAAGAATGAGTTCTATTGCTATTTTTATTTTCGTACTTCTTATTTAATTGGCATTACAAAATGTTATTAGCTTTCTTATCATTGGAAACATGGTTATTAAATGCTACTTGATCTTTCTTGATGACTCTGATGTTATGACGTCCTTACATGATCATTCCAAACATCATTAATCTAAAGATCATAGTAGACATTCAGAAAAATGACAAGGTTGAGGACTAGGATTGAGGAAAATGGGATGGGGATCGGAGGGCATGGGCAGAAGGTAGTTTACTTTTAGTTAACTGGGATTATACTGCAGAGGATGTTCCTGATAACTGATTTCAAAGCTTTCAGTGATGTGTCCTGTTTACATTTAAGCTAGATTCTAATAGAAAACCCTAAAGAATTTGTCATATTTTTGTATGAGATCACCTCTTAAAACAAGCAAAATAAATTCATTCCATTTCTAAATTCATTTGATAAAAGAAGAATGCATGCAAACTAGGTGAAACAAGTTTGGAAAATAATCAATATTATGCCTGGGGCCTTTAAAGTACTGTTCTAAAAGTATAATATGCCACCATTTTTTAAAACTACATTTTTCGGGGTGCAAGCAAAAAAATGAAGGAATCTGAAGTCTGACTTACCCTCTTGTCACTAACCTTTGGTTTGTAGGTTGAGAGAAGCATTAAAATAAACCTACCTGCTGAACTGTATTCTTTCAGCAGCCAGAAATGGGAAATTTTAGGGAATAGCAAATAGTTGCAGGGCACTCTGAGAGATTACTTATAAATCCAGATATATGTCAGACTATTAGAATAATTGAAAGTCCAGTGAATCAGAGAGATAAAAGGAAAGTCTCTTGAACATGATGTATTACTCTATGCAGAGTTTTAAATGCCATTCAACAAGACATTCCAAAGTGTCTACTGTGAATGAACATTTAGAAGGACTATAATTTTTCTTTTTAATTGAGATACCTATCTGTGTCCTCAATAACACAACTATTCCTTTGGCCTGTTAATTATAAAAAATAGTCCCTACCTCTTCTGAATTCTGCATACTTTCTTTAAAGACACTGCAAAGCATGTGAAGCTACTAAGATTTAATGCATTCTTTACCTTAAAGCAAGCACCGATTGGCGGCATGGAGTTCACACAGAGATAAAGAACGAGAAGGACCATGAGAAGTCATGTGACAAAGAGGTCAGAGCATTCAGTCCCAGAGAACTGGAATTGAAAATAAGTTCTGCCATTTTCCCACTATGTGACTTTGGGCCAGTTACATAGTATTCGTGAATTTCAGTTTTCCTCTGATGCAAAATGAGGTTAATGGTAATTGTTTTAATGACTCAATTATAACCATATAATTATCTGTATATTTATGGCTCTATATATTTAAAATACCTTTTAAATACCTGGCACAGTATAAGTACCCAATGTTTCTCTTAATTTTGAGATAACAGGTTATAACAAATTTAAGATAACAGACTATAAACCTGAAGAAATCAGGTTTCCAAAAGACTGGTGATCCATCTGAAGTAGATGAGTAAACAGTGACATTCATGCACCCAGTTGCTAATTCATCCATCAGTCCTTGAATAAGGCACATGCTTACTGGCTTACTGAGATTTTTCCAGCGTCCAAAATAGACAGAAGCAAGACTTAACTTACGTTTTCTCACTCCTAGTCCAGTGCTTCTTCATGATATTCAAAACAAAAATCCTTAAGGCTGAGAAAAAACGAGACGGGCAAGTTTAGATATTTAGAATATTTTAGAATTTCATTTGAGATGAGAGGTGGAGAATTTTCTGATGGCATGTTCTGATAAAATAGGTGTGAATCAGAACTGTTATTTGTCAAGAAGGTAGATTTCCATTATAATCTCTGATACTATATGCCCATGAATGGTGGATCAGTTAAAGAAAATGTGGTGCATATATACCACGGAATACCACACAGGCATACAAAGAATGAGATCATGTCCTTTATAGCAACGTAGATGCAGCTGGAGGCTATAATCCTAAGTGAATTAGTGTAGAAACGGAAATCCAAATACCACATGTTCTCACATGTAAGTGGGAGCTAAACAATGGGTACACAGAGACAGGAACAATAAACACTGGGAATTCCAAAAGAGTGGAGGGAAGGAGGAGGGAAAGGGTTGACAAACTACCTGTTTGGTACTATGTTCACCACTTGGGCAATGGGTTGACTAGAAGCCCGAACCTCATGTAGAAGAAATAGTGAAAACAGGGCAAATCGACTGTGACTGGTAGGAGCTTATCATGTAGTTGGAATGAAACATTTGCCAAAGTAAATCCAAAACATCTGCAAAGCCGCCGATTAAGTACAAATTGATAAATCATTATGTATAAGGGTGATTCATAATCCTGGAGATAATAAAAATTAACTCTTACAGTTCATTTGTCCATTTTGTGCTGGGAAAGTCACTGAGGTTTCTGGACTCCTTTCAACTCATTTATAAATGGGTGAGACATGACCAAGCTTTATCACTTTTATATAAATCACTTTTATTATTTGAGACATACCTTTTAGGTTTCTACTTTTAAATTCTATCATCACCACTTGTCTTCCTCTCACCTTCAGTTCCCAACACACACACACACAGACACCCACACACACACCTCATATTTGAATATTACATGATGGGAGAAATGGACAACTATGTTAACCAATAGGTGAGTTATTGCAAGCTTTGCATAAACAAGAGTTGAATCCCAGTAGGTATTACAGGCTTCTCATCTACTATTTGATTCTCCCTTCTACCATCACATATAGAATAAGCAAAGGTCTTCTAATGAAAAGTTGCGAATATGTGGCAAAATAGAAAAGATGGAACACTGATGAAGAGTATTCTAATATTAGTTTTGCTGAAGTGCTGATGTGATTAGAGGCAATAATTAGTTTGAATTTTCATAGGTAAAATGAGCCACATTTGGCCATTCTTTGAAATGTTCAACCAACGTAGATTGTTATACTCACATCCCATTTTGCATTATATGGTAATGGTTAGGATTAGCAAAACACTTGTGGGGAGCTGCCTGTTTCAATGACTGGAGATTTGAATTGCTCAGAACGATTGCTTTTGAGATTGCCAGTTCTACTTTGAAACTAGACTTATTAACACAAACATCCAAGATGTACCTTGAGGCCCCCTTGAGAATTACTTGTCTGCAGCTATTTATTCATTATTTGGTCATGAACTGGTAACATGTCAGACATGGAGAAGAAATTGTGTTGCTTTGCTGTAAAGACAGAAAAGTCAACTATCTGTTAAATGAAAACGTGTAAGTATGAGAGCTATTTCTCTTGGACTCAATATTTTCTTTAAAATTTTTAAGAAGCAGGTGGGTTATCAATGTTGAAAGCTAATGTGTGTGTGTGTGTGCGTGTGTGTAATTAGATTTCTCATCGCCTCCTTTTGTCCCGAGACACACTTTCCCTTCATCCTATATCATCATACTATTTTCACAGGAACAGAATATCATCTTTTTCTTTTTAACTCCCTGTCAAAACCTGATCATTTACTTGCCTGAGTTGAGTAGCCATTATAGATATTTTATTAACTAGTTCTATGATTTGGGAATATCATTCAACTTCCTTTTCTTTCAGTTTGAAGGAAAGAGTTAGATAATATTTAAGCAGTTTCAACACTCTATGCCTCTACAAAATAACAAAATTTGAATTCACTCACTTGAATGTACCATAAACAGTTGTGGGAGTGAATAGCTATGGAGTGCCCATTAAGTGTGTCCAGCATAATTACGTTTCTTGGCTTGTCGTCACCGTGGTTGATGGGCAGAGAGCAGGTATTCTATTTCGTTAACATGTACCCTTGGTCCTCAACCCTGGTTATCTAAAATTGTAATCTACATAGAGTGGTTGCTCAATTTCAGACTGTCTTGAAAAATATGATAGAGTCACCCTTGTGGGTAGAGGAGTGAAAAGAATTGCTCCTCCAATGGTTTTAATCTGTGACTTTGGATGTGCAGGCACTATTACTAGAATTCTCATAGGATTTAAAAAAATCTGCATCTTCTAACAATATTGCAGTGGGTGATGGTGATTTGAAACTTGTCCAAAGTCACACAGCTGGTAAGTGTGAGATGCAGTACTAGTAGCCAGGCCTCTGATGTTAACAGTTGCTGAAGCCTTCCATGATCCCATCATGGCAGCCATAACTCTCTTCTCTGTGCTGTCATGGTATTTTATTCCTACTGCTAGCATAGAACTTATGATACTACATTGATTTTTGTATGCTACGCCCCTAAGATGTGCCTGGTACATAGTAGCCACTAAAAAAATAGTTTGTCAGTTGAGTATTTGAATGCATATGTAAGTGTCTGCTTGCACCAAACAGCTGTAAGTTCCTTAAATAATGGACCAGATCCTGTATGTTGTTATATCCCGAGTTCTTCAGACAGTGCCTGACACCTTGCTGGTACTCAACAAATATTTGTTGAATTGAACTAGATTCTTACCAAATGTAGTTCAGGGCTGCTTGTACTTCACTAACATCACCTCCCATGCTTTTTAAAAACAAATCACATCCTTCCTTTTATTTCTATGTCGTTTTTACTTTTCCCTTTCCTTCCTGTTCTTCTTTCCCTATCTTTCTTTATCTGCTTCTGTTCTTTCACTTTAATGACTTAATTTATATAATTTATATCCCATGCCTCTTCTTCTTCTTCTTTTTTTTTTTTTTTGAGTTGGACTCTCACTCTGTAGCCCAGGCTGGAGTGCCGTGTGGCGATCTGGGCTCACTGCAAGCTCTGCCTCCCAGGTTCACGCCATTCTCCTGCCTCCGCCTCCTGAGTAGCTGGGACTACAGGAGCCCGCCACCACGCCCGGCTAATTTTTTGTAATTTTAGTAGACCTGGGGTTTCACCATGTTAGCCAGGATGTTCTCGATCTCCTGACCTAGTGATCCATCTGCCTCGGCCTCCCAAGGTAATGGGATTACAGGCGTGAGCCACAGCGCCTGGCCATCCCATGCCTCTTCTATGTACTTACTACCTTGAAGGCTTGGTGAAAATGCTGATAGACAGTTGTCACTGTGTTGAGTCACGAAGTCGATCTGAAGTGAGATGAGCTAAGCTCTATGCCAGAAGGCACCATTTTTGTATGTGTATACTATTGTGTAGGAGGCAAGAGGAATATAAAAATCTACAAACTTGGGTTGAGGTATTGAGGAAAGTGGCTGACTCCTTAATGCTTTTCACTGTCCAATTTGTGGCTGAGAAAGCAACATTCCTGGGAAACATTCAAAGCACCAGATGCTGTTTATTAGTGATTCAGCATTAATGCCCATGGCTAAGGCACAGGCATTCGAATTCCAGTTCACCTTTTAACCTATTTTGTACGAATAGACCTCACGAACAGTTGTGGCTATTTTTTAACTGGCAAGATTGTATTTGATTATGCCTAAAGACCAATTGTTGTTTTATTAGGATTAAAGGAGCCTGCATTTCTTTATGAATATTTCTGCCCCATCGTAATGCAATAGAATATGGCACCACAACATGACTTTCCAGCTTGCCATAAATCTGAAAACTTAAAAATTGCATAAACTGCTGCATTCTTCTCAGTTTGTCTGGTCTCTTCTTCAGTTCTTAAAACAAGAAATTACTTTCTTTCAATTCTCTCTTCTTGGGCTCACTCAGTTCCCCTGGTGGCATTAATTTATTGATTTTCAAAAAAAAAATCCATGTTCATTTCTGACTCACTTAACATTAATTCATCTGCTCTTCTTTTCCATTCAGTTCTTCTTTGGACCATTCCATTAAATCTGGAAAATGTTCTGTTGGTCTTAGCAGATGCCTTCTTATTATGAGGTCCCAGCTTCTGGTTCTGT
This sequence comes from Macaca fascicularis, assembly GCF_037993035.2. Taxonomy (NCBI): domain Eukaryota; kingdom Metazoa; phylum Chordata; class Mammalia; order Primates; family Cercopithecidae; genus Macaca; species Macaca fascicularis. Next base: position 97,053,183 of record NC_088385.1, read on the forward strand.
CTCCTCAAACATTCAACTCCATTTCATAGCTGCATCAATTTAACGGCTTTCTGAAACTCTATGTTAAATAGCTCTTCTGGGAAGGAAAAGCATATAGGTTACATTGTAAATCTAAAAATAACAAGCATCATAATTTTACGTAGTTTTTACTGCAATGCCTTATGTAGCATTTAAGATCACTAATTGGAACTGATTTTCATTTCTCCCCATCTTCTCTAATTCATCACAAAAGATAACACTGGAGTGATTACCTTACCTACTTACTGGATTCCAATAATGGACTTATGATGTTGGAAGGCATGTATTTTGATGATTCATAAATATACCTCAAGATTATAATTATTGACAAAATGAGATCTATGTAATTAATGACCTATATAGACCATAAATTTCCTTACTCATTTTCAAATCTTTGCAAGGCATTCATTTTAGTGACTTTTAATTCCTGGTCAATTCTTTGGAAGGTTTGACCTGGAAGGGACCTGAAGAGTCATCTAGTTTGAGCTCTGTGATTTATTGATAAGGGCCTCAGGGGAAACAGCATGTGTATGTTTTAAAGTCATCTAGTGACTGGTAGCAGAGGCCATAGTGGGTCTCAATTTCAGTTACACATTAGAGTCACCTGAAAAGCTTTTTAAAATGCTCATGTCCGAGCTTACTACAGAGAACTTGATTTAATTGTTCTGGGGTTGTCCTGTCCATTGAGATTTTTTAAAACCTTGTTGTATAATTCTAATGGACAATTCTAATTGGAGTAGCAGTCTAATGGTTTAGAACTCAGGATTAGAAGGCAGAAAGAGTTAGCTTACTTATCCTATCTAAGCTTCATTTTTATTCATCTTTAAGATGGGGTAATGTGATATTTTCCTTACAGCTTTGTACTGATAGTTGAATGAGCGAACACAGTTGGAAAGCTGATCACAGGGACTGGCAGCTTGGCTGAGTTACCTGACTCCTAGGATAATGTACTTTTGTGTTGCTTCTGCAATTCTTTCCTTTCCTTTCTGATCTGATGGTCATCTGCTTGCTTCTCTCCATTCCTTGGCTTTATTTCTTGTGTTTTCAGAGCTGTGGAGCCAAAACTGTGACAAGACTGTCCACTTTTGCACAGTGAAAGCCCACGTTTATTTTCTAAAGATTCTGGTCATAATTTTGTGCTCAGAGTTACTTTCTCTAGTTTCCAACACCCTGAGATAGTCTTGCATGTTTTTGCATGACTAATTTAATATCTGATGGTGATACATTGGAAATTCTCTTGCATGACCCTCTGCTCTCATTCTTGGATTAGAGTAGAGAAGGTGCTTGTGTTGCATGTTCTTGTTACCCTGAAACACCCTTTGTTATCCTCCTTTGTATTGTTGCTGGTTTAGTTGTCTTTCTCACTCCAATGTTTGCTGCTGCAGGATAGGGCTAATGTAAATTCTACTCACCATGATATTCTTGAAGACTGCTAAAATGCCTATCACATAGGTGCCAGGCATTCAAAAATTGAAAAATATGGAAATAAGTTGTAGGATGCTAAGATAATGATTGCATCATTTTCTAGGAATCTTAACTGAAGAAAATATGAATGGAATATCTTGCTGGTTGCCTTCAGACTCACAGAAAAGTCCCCATTATTATAAAAATGTTTGACTGATATGCGCCACAGAGACCAGCAAACTGGTGTGCATGAGACATACAGAATGACATAGACTTCAATTTATTTATTTTTTTTCTATTACAAAATAGCTGGTTCTAGTCAGAGTCACTAAGTCTCCAGTCTTTACCTTTTTTTGAGCATCTGTAAGAGGTTCTCTATCCTAAGTAGTAGACAGAAAGTTCTGCTATGCTGAGAGTACTAGGTTTCACACTTGGCCCAATAGCTAGGGAGGCCTTCATGAGATAAAGGGTTGTTACGCTTAATTTTCTAGAGTGAATAAAGCCCAAGTGCTGTGGAGTTAAGTCATGCAACTTGTAAAATAATTTTTTAAAATTGTAAATTGCCAATGTATAATTGTATAAATTTATGGAATAAAAGTGATTATGATTTATGGAATCAATGTAAAATATCATTAATCAAGTGAATTAACATATCCATCACCTCAAATACTTAATACTTTGAGTGGTGAGAACATTTGAAATTTTTTCTTTTAGCAATTTTTAAATGTATAATACTCTATTATTAGCATAGAACTGAAAAAAATCTATTATCTTTCATGCCTGAGATTTTGTGCCCTTTGACTGCCATCCCTGGCCTCTGTAACCCCCATTGTATTCTCTGCTTGTGATGTGGGTTGTTTTGTATTCCACATATAAGTGAGAACATGTCCTTTGTCTTTCTGTGCCTGGTTTATGTCACTTACCATAGTGTTCTCCAATTCCCTCCATGTTGCTGCGAATGACAGATTTTTCTTTGTTTAAGGTTGAATAGTACACCACATTTTCTTGGTCCATTCCTTCGTTGATGAACACTTAGGTTGATTCCATAATTTGGCCATTGTGATTAGTGCTGCAATGAACATGAGAATGAAGATGTCTCCTCAACAAACTGATTTGAAATCTTTTGAGTAAATACCCAGAAGTGGAATTGCTGGATCATATGGTAATTCCATTTTTAGTTTCTTGAGGAATGCCCATTCAGTTTTCCATAATGGCTGTGCTAATTTACATTCCCACTAACAGTGTACAACAGTTCCCTTTTCTGCACATCTTTGCCAACACAACATTTGTTATCTTTCGTCAACAGATATATAAAAAGATGTTCAACATTGCTAATCATTAGTGAAATGCAAATTAAAACCACAATGAGGTATAATTTCACACCTGCCAGAATGGTGTTTATCAAGAAGTCATGCAATTTTTAAAAGGCTTTTGGAATTAATCTTTTGTTTCTGGAGAAATAAATACTTTTGTCATTTATCAATCTCAAATTTTTATTTTATACCTGGCAAATGAACAAGTGATGTTTTGTTTTACTCTATTAAAACCTTGAGAAGAAAATTGCAATATGATGAATTTTAAAATAAAATAGACCCAGGGGAAAACTTCCAAAGGAGTAAAAATATTTCAATTAATGACAAGGGAAATTATTTCAGTAATAATGCCATTGGGATTAAAAGAAGAGTTGTTAGATCTTAGGATGTTGTCATCTTAGCATGCCTTGTAGTATTAAATTGTTTGTGCTATATAGTCTCATTAAAGTAGAGCTGGAAACCTCTACCTATTTGCCTATTTTGTTTTCAAATGTGCTTGTGCTTATTAGTTTAATAGTGTTATTTAGGCTAGTGTGGGTGAACTAAGAGTAAATTTATTTTCTAACACTTGGTGTGAAGTAAAAATTTGCTTTTGCCCTAGTGAAAAATTGGAGTGAAGAATGTGCGTAGTTTTGTCTGCAAACCTTTTTCCTGTGAAAATATTTATACAATAGAAGCTAGAGGACAGGTGGAGCTTTGAGTTCTATTCGTACTCTGCCAGGATTTCATTAGATTTAGACTTAACTTTCATTTCCCTTGACTGCTTTTAAGATGTGTAAAATTGCTCTGAAGACATTCAATGACAGCCAGGCCCCTTAAAAGATGTGTTTAAAAGTGGAAGACTTCTGCAGTTGTAGGACATAAGAAAACAGAAAAAAATAATTGGAAGACCATGATATTCAACAACTTAGTGAACCCAAGAAGCATTTTATGGTATGTACTCCTTGAGAGAGGTTAGGTTATGCTGCAAACATATAACTCTCAGATACCTTATGCTCACTTAAAACTGAAATGGTTTCTTGCTTTCCACGGATAGTTGACTGTGATCTCTGTCCTCACATCATTGTTGTCTGTCCTTGCTGATTTAGCCATTATCCAGAATGTTGTTGTTTATTATGAGAGAGGCAAAAGCACATGGGACAAGGTGCACTATGTCTCTTCAAGTTTGAAAATGACATTTAACATTCATTTATTAGCCAAAAAAAAAGGTCAAACGCGAATTCATCAGGATGAGGCAGTACCATCCTAATGTAATGGAAAATGTATGAAAATTATTATTTATGAACAGGCTAAGACCTCAGGTACCCACAAAAGTCTCATTCATTATCAATTTCAAATCGAGTCTCAAGTGTAATTATTAAGATATATTTATTAGCCCTCACTCTGTGCTCACCTAGAGGGCCTTGATTTATAAAAAGTGTATATAAGCCTTAGTTGTTCAACCAACATGTCTGCCTGAAACCTGTACAGGAGATGGTACTTTGCTGGACCCTGACTCCAAGGCAATGGTATCCCTATCTATGGTGCATCTGTAGACAGACTAGCGCTGCCGATAAGAGGACCCAGGCAAGAATGAGCTAGTAGAATTTGTGGATGGATATCTTTTGTTTTTAAATTTTACTTTAAGTTCTGGGATACACATGCAGAATGTACCGGTTTGTTACATAGGCATACGTGTGCCATGGTGGTTTGCTGCACTTATCAACCCGTCATCTAGGTTTTAAGCCCCACATGCATTAGGTATTTGTACTAATGCTCCCCCTCCCCTTGCCCCTCAACCCCTGACAGGCCCTGGTGTGTGATGTTCCCCTCTCTGTGTCCACGTGTTCTCATTGGTCAGCTCCCACTTACGAGTGAGAACATGTGGTGTTTGATTTTCCGTTCATGTGTTAGTTTGCTGAGAATGATGGCTTCCAGCTTAATCCATATCTCTGTAAAGACATAAACCCATTCTTTTTTATGGCTGCATAGTATTCTATGGTGTGTATGTGCCACATTTTCTTTATCTAGTCTATCATTCATGGGCATTTGGGTTGGTTCCAAGTCCTTGGTATTGTAAATAGTGCTCCGATAAATATATGTATACATGTGTCTTTATAGTAGAATGATTTATAATCCTTTGGATATATACCCAGTAATGGGATTGCTGGGTCAAATGGTATTTCTGGTTCTAGATCTTTGAGGAGATGCCACAGTGTCTTTCACAATGGTGGAACTAATTTACACTCCCACCAACAATGTAAAAGCATTCCTATTTCTTGTGGTTGGATATCTTAAGCCAGCCTTAGCAGTGATGTGGGGATTATAGAAGAGGTGAATTTCAATCGGTGAAAGACAATTGGACATTTTCTAAGTAAAAACTCAAGGTAACTGGGTGCAATTGCTTTTTTTCTTTCTCTCTCTCTTTTTTTTCCCCTTTTATCTCTCTTTTTTTTTTTTTTTGAGATGGAGTCTTGCTCTGTTGCCCAGGCTGCAGTTCAGTGGCACGATCTTGGCTCACTGCAAGCTCCACCTCCCAGATTCATACCATTCTCCTACCTCAGCCTCTCCAGTAGCTGGGACTACAGGCACCTGCCACCACGACTGGCTAATTTTTTGTATTTTTAGTAGAGACGGGGTTTCACCATGTTAGCCAGGATGGTCTTGATCTCCTGACCACGTGATCCACCTGCCTCGGCCTCCCAAAGTGCCAGGATTACAGGCATGAGCCACCGCGCCTGGCCTCCGGCCTCTTTTCTTTTCTTTTTTTCCTTTTCTTTTCTTTTCTTTTTTCTTTTCTTTTCTTTTCCTTTTCTTTTCTCTTCTCTTCTTTTCTTTTCTTTCTTTTCTTTTTTCTCTTTCTTTCTCTCTCTGTCTCTCTCCTTCCTTCCTTCCTTCCTTCCTTCCTTTCTTCCTCCCTCCCTCCCTCCCTCCTTCCCTTCCTTCCTTCCCTCCTTTACTTTCCTTTCTTCCTTCCTTCTTTCCTTCCCTTTTTTTCCTCCTTTCTTCCCTTTCTTTCCTTTCTTTTGACAGGCAGAGTCTCACCCTGTGACCCAGGCTGGAGTGCAGTGGTAAAATAATAGTGTACTGCAGCCTCAAACTCCTGGGCTCCAGTGACCTACCCACCTCAGCTTCCTGAGTAACTGTAACTTGAGGTGAGTGTCACCATGCCCAGCTAATTAAAATATGTTTTGTTTTGTTTTGTTTTTCATAGAGACAGGGTCTCACTCTGTTGTCCAGACTGGTCTTAAACTGCTGGCCTCAAGTAATCCTCCCACCTTGGCTTCCCAAAGTGCTGGGATCACAAGCGTGAGCCACTACACCTTGCCTGGATGCAATTACTAATTGTGAAAATCCAAAAAATCTCTTAGGGTCACATAAAGAAAAGTCAGATTTATTGAAATACTGTGTTAAGTTAGAGTTTACTATTTCTCTTAAAAATTTACATTTCTCCTCCCCATTCACCTCTTCTCATGCCATTATACATCCTTTCTTACACTTTCCAGGAAGCGTTTAAAGTTTTTCAGCAGTCTGCAACCAGTAATCCTGTTTCTATTTATAGAATTTTAAATCCTGGCTTGAAAGGTACTCAGGCAGTAGACTGAGAAGATTGTGGGAGTGTGGAGGATTAGCCTTAGGCAGCTGTATGACAAAGCAGTCTATTCACTCCAGATAAGAGTGAAGGAGGTTGAGACGTATAATTCATTTCACTTACATCTGTCTTCTAGACCCCTCCTTAAACATAAGGGGGAGAAAATTGTTCACTCCCCCTTTCTGCGTTTTAACAATCTCTTTTATTACTGCTCTTAATAAAAGCAGGAGGTGGAGAGAGCCACTACTGAATGCTGATATCCTGAAGTGAGTCTGAATTTTGCCCCCTCCAAGCAATTGCATTGCTAGGACTTTATGTTGCGTCATAACCCAGCCACACCCAGTGATGCATCAGTGATTGCACCCACACCTAGTGGGTGGGAGAATGACTTCCACATCCTTTAGCACCTTGGGAAAAGTCCTCAATTTCTTTACACCACAGAGTGGAATGACTCACATGAGACATTTCCGTATCAGCAGCCTTCCAAGACCTAACTGTAGCTCTCTGACTTTCTGAATTTGGTGTCAAAATGCAAGTCCCTGTGCTTTGATTGATTGAAATGCAAACCTTATCTTGGGTGCTGGGTTAGCTGTATATCTGATTTAGATTCGCACTAATCCTCACCTGGGATTTCTTCTTTTCCCGGGCACTAATTTGGTAAGGACGACAAGTGGGTTTAATTATTTCCTGTGTAAGAAGACTCTAGGATATGTACCTGCATTAAGTAATAGAGAATGGCTCTGTATTTAACCTCTTTAAAGGAGGAAATGAACCAGTAATGTTAACATTTTTGACACCAAAATTTCATCTGAGGAATAGAATAGAACACATTTTTATGGCTTCAGGTAGTGATGGCATAAATTAAGCTGATTAGTAACCAAAGTCTAAAATGAAGATAATCATGAAAATGACCTGTGCTCTCAGTTACTCAGGAGGCATAGCTGGGAGGACTGCCTGAGCCCAGGAAGTCGAGGCTGCAGTGAGCTGAGATGGTACCACTACACTCTAGCCTGGGCAACAGCATGAGACCCTGTTTAAAAAAAAAAAAAAAAAAATATGTATATATATATATACACACACACACACACACACACATATATATATAAATTTGAATATATATATATTTATATATATAAACACAAATGGCTGAACTGTTTAATATGGCCAGCATGGTCTTGTAGAGGATGAGGTATTTACAATTGAGTGAACCCTTAAGCTTAAATACTCTAAAACCCTACATATTAATGTATCATAGTACTTTTCATATCATAGTACTTTATAATACGTAATATTATACCATATCATAGTACTTTATAATACACAGTATTATAAAGGTGTATTTAGTTGTTCTGTCTTACTAGATTGTAAGCTAATGAAAGTGTACATTTATTATTATCACTATTATTTTATAGTCTAATTATATCACTGTGTTGTATTTAATAAACATTTGAACAGGGAATTACTCCTCCTAAGAATATTCTTCCAAGGTAAGAAACAGAGTCTTGGATATGCCCTTAGGCTTTGAAGTTTCTGGTTTATATCTTACATGTACATGCATAATTTAAAGACAATTTATCTGAAACTCATTCCTTACATTATATTGCTAAAGTTTATAGATCAATATTATAAAGTCCTTCTCATATAACTTTATTTCAGAAGTGAATCCTGATCTAGTCTACGTTGAAGGTAAAACTTTATATAAAAATATGATCATATTAAAACCTACACAAATTTTTAGTATGATGAAATATTTCTAATCTCCAACAGATGGCCTGCTTATTTGAAGTGTTATTTGGTAATAACAATAGCTAACGTTTACTGAGTGCTTACTATTCCACATTTTAACTTATTTAACCCCCAAAACAAGCCTATCATGTGGATCCTGCAGTATCCCTACTTTACAGATGAGAAAACTGAAGCAAGGAGAGGTTTGGTCATGGTCTCACAGCTGGTAATCCGTGGGTCAGGGATGAAAATCCAGCAGTCTGAATTCTGCTACACTTCCAGTGTAGTACCTCTTAACTTTTACATTATTCCAGAAGAATAGAAAAAATAACACTCCAGGCAGATCATGGGAGCTCATTAATATCATCATCTTTGATTTCACCCAGTAACATTTTAATTTAGATTTTTGAAGGTTAAGGCACTGAAATATTAGTTTTGGGCCTAAAGCAAGGACACAGATAAAGACATTTATCTTACATGTTTATTTCTCTGAAGTGAAGCTCTTAGTAATCGGTGAAATTGGGTATGTTTTGGGGGTTAGAGAACTCATGAAAATAATTTCATTGTGAATATCTCTGCTGAATACCAAAATAGTAAGGAAAGTCCTGACATAAAATAGAGAAGTTCGAATTGATGATCTATGTTTCATAAGGACGGCTTGGTTTATGCCTTGGCTTAGCTAGTAACTTCAATGCAAGGTTTTCAAATGTGTTGGGCACATTTTACCTACGAGAATAATTGAGTTTCAGATTAACTGTGATTTAAAAATGTATAATCAAATAGTTTCTACAATTTTTTAAAAAAGTTAACAGTTTGTAAAGATCAAAATGATGTAGTCAAAAAACGAATTTCTTAGGAATGCTGGAAAGAAATCTGCAAAGATTAGAGTGTTATGTTCAGGGTAAGGTGCTTTCAGTGCAGGGGTAGGTTAGGCTGCTGTCCATTTCCAGAGTGGCCACTGGAGAATGGGGCTGAGATGCAGAAGATCACTGCGAAGAGCAGATATCGGTTCAGATTTTTGTGAAGTCTGAAGCTTATATTAATAGGAGAGGGACATCATTAAAAAACAAAATATAAATTTTAAGTGCAAATGACAAGAGTAATTCCTAAGGCCTTGGACAGGGCACATATGAGGGAAATGGATGCTCTTGAATCTTAAGGTGAATTCACTCCCTGGAGATTTAGAGCTTGGAAATAAATCATCGTTGAGGACGAGAAAATCATCTATCATTGTTCCAGTCCTTGAAGTAGAAAGGAAGCCTCTAAACTATGTGTCAAAGCCCTCACTGAATGGCGGGGAGTGGGGGTGGGGTGGGGTGGTGAATAAATGGTAGCTTTCTACATGAAAGAACAAGGAAGGGAAAGAGGACAATAACAGTAATGTCTATCATGTGTAGAGCATGTGTCAGGCATGATACTAAGCACTTTATTTGTATATTTATTCTTCCTAGTAGGCAATGAGCAGGCACTTTTATTTTGCAGATTAGAAAAAACTACACAGAAGAGATTTAGTTACTTGTCCATGACTACACAGCTAAGAAAACGCTGGAGCATGGCTTCAAACCGTAGCCTCTGGGGCCTGAGTCCACATCCTTAACAACCACACCCGCCAACCATAATATAAATTGAGTGGACAAGCCTAGGGGAAAGAGAATATTGACCAGGAAGGTAGGGGACTAAACTTCTGTAAATCGCAGTGTAAAGTGAGAGGACAATTACCTTAAAATATTTGAGAGGAACAGGAAGAGGAGTCTCCTTAGTCAGCTCCCCGGTTTTCACACCACTTCACAGCACAGATTGAAATTTATTTATTTATTTGTTTCAGCATTGCATAGACAACATTGCTCTTTACTTGCTTTGCTTTGGTGAGAGAGAAGCTGGAGAGTCACCTTGGATGTCCTTAGAGGGATTAACAATTCTCGAAGCACTGGAAAATCTTCCCATTTTACAAAGATAATGGTGCAGGTGGATGTAATTTTTCCTGAGATGTAAATATTGTGTCTGCAAGTGGCAGGACAGGCAGGCAGGTCTATCACTGGAAAAGTGAATAATGATCTTATGCTTTCTGAGTTTGAGGGTCTGAGGCTTTCTGGAGGCAAAAAACTACACTGAACATGCTGGGTGATAGCTTTGTTCTTTTTCAGAAAGGGAGTATGATTTAAAAAAAAAAAATCTTGTTATATAAATCTGAAAAGGAAAATCTGCTGGGTCCTGATAGTGTGGAGATCTCTGGGGGCGGAAAATAGGGTGTTGATTTAGGTCTTCAAGGTGAAGGTGCATAATCCATTAGTGGCAGGCTGTAAAATAGACCCCCGAAAGATATCCATGTCTCATCCCTGGAACCTGAGAATGTTAATTTATACCGGGGAAACAGGGGCTTCTTGAAGATGTGATTAAGAATCTTACGATGGGGAAATTATCCTGAATCATCCAGATGGGTGCTAAATGCCATCACGGGTATCCTTCTAAGGGGGGATCAGATGTACAATTCACACACACACACACACACACACACACACACACAAGGAGAAGGTGATGTAAACAAAGAGGCAGATATTGGAGTGAAGCAGCCACAAGCCAAAGCTCTGGCAGCCATCAGAAGCTGGGAAAAGTGGGGAACGATGTCTCCCTTAGAGCCCCTGGAAGGAGCACAGGCCTGCCAACACCTTGACTTCAGTCCAGTGAAACTGATTTCAGACTTCTGGCCTCCAGGACTGCGAGAGAATCTATTTCTGTTGTTTTAAAACACCAAATTTATGGTAATGTGTTACAGCAGCCACAGAAAATGAATATACCATTTCTATCAAAGAGGTAGCCTTGGAGGGAGGGGAGTCATTCTCCTGAAGTTTTTATGGTGGCCTGTTTAGGGACCTGTATCTGCAGAGACTTGCTTTATCTGTCAGATTATTAGGACTTGTCAATAGCCTTCTCTGTCCAGTTTATAAGGCTATGTGTCCATAACTGTAGCATGTGGCAAAGAAAGGTAAACACAAGTGAATCAATCCAACCCCATGCTCTGACTGCTTAGACAATCCCATCTTAACTGTCATTGTGTGATCTTGGGAGTTAATATTTTTAAGCTTCCACACTTCATAGAACTGGTGAGGAGAGATATAGAGCGGCCAGTCTGGCCCCAGCATCTATGCATATTCCTGCTATCCTATGCTGATTTTCTAGTGAGCTGCCCGTTAATATGACAGGTGAAGGCTTAGGTTGGTGAGTTAAGAAATGAAAGGTATATGACCTATTTACAACCCAAGTTTATGAAGACATTCATAAGTGTTCCATCTGTAATTCTAATTTTGAATCAAGAGGCAAAAACCATTTCCTTGAAAAGATTATTCATGTGTGCAGGGCTGAATGAAGCTAGGAATTTTTTGCTTAGTGTCCTTCTTCTGTTTTTCGTTTTCCATTACAAATGAATGTTTAGAGACACTCTGTTTTCCTTCTTAGATTTCTCTGTGAGTTTGTCAAAGAAGTGTATTAGAAGAGCTCCCTTCACTAGCAATCAACATCAATTGTGACTCCAAATAGTACTTTAAATCCAACTTGTTCTACCTGCCACTCAACCAAAGATTGTTTCTAGAGGTCACATAGCCTCCACTTAATTACTTCCGTTCCTATTCATGCTACAGAATAAGAACTTAATGATCTGTCTGGTGGGCATTTTAGTTTGTATAAATTGAGATTCGAGAGTTCATTTGGATAAAATAAGATGCTGGCTAAAGCTCAAGGCAAACATTTGCTGATGCTTAAAACCACCTTGGGACCAAAAAAGTTTACACTCCCTGGTTTCTCTAGGGAGTAGGGTTTGAGAAAACCACAGACAGTAGTTATTCTTGGAAATCCTGCTACCAGGCAAATGCCATAGGGCAAGGGCCCAGAGAAGCTGAGCTGCTCTCCCATGGCTAAAGGCAGAGCTTATCCTGACTGGAATTGTTTGGTCAGGGTTTAGAATCCTTCCTGCTGATGGAGAGAGAGGAGGAACCTGAGCAAAAAGAAAGATGACTGGACTGGCTCTTAGAATTTAATCCCAGAATAGCTGCCCAATTTAGGTCTTCTCCTGATACTACTGACTTCCTGGTAGCCCTCTTTACACTTAATCCCTGGTTATTCCTTTTTTTTTGAAATGAAGTCTCACCCTGTCACCCAGTCTGTAGTGCAGTGACAAGATCTCGGCTCACTGCAACCTCCATCTTCTGGGTTCAAGCAATTCTGTTCCCTCAGCCTCCTGAGTAACTGGGATTACAGATGTGCACTTCCGTGCCCAGTTAGTTTTCGTATTTTTAGTAGAGACAGGGTTTCACCATGTTGGCCAGGCTTGTCTTGAACTCCTGACCTCAAATGATCCACTCACCTTGGTCTCCCAGAGTGTTGGGATTACAGGCGTGAGCCACTACACCTGACTGATCCATGGTTATTCTTCTTGTGTATCCCCTTTCTACCAGGATATATACAGACTATTGAAGAATGTATCTGCCCCAAAGCTTCTACTTAAAACAGACTTTGGTGGTTTGGGATTAAAGACAATTTATATCTCAGTTCACTTAGGATCTTGGATAAAAATTGAAATGTTATAACTACCTGATAATACTGAGAATACTAAAGAAGTATAGTGTGATTCTTAGTAAGTACCTTGACACCTTTCCTTCAGAGCTTAGGGTGATTCTATGGTCATTTTGCTTTGTGGTTTTCTTTCCCGTCTCAGTCTGATATTACAGAGCAAGTTTATGTTCTGATTAGGAAAAACTGCAGTTCACCAGGATGCTATATTTGCTATTCAGTGAGTCATACTAAAAAGCCTCATGTTCTTAAATGACATAAGGAAATGGAATCAAGAGAAAAATCATGATCACAAAATGCACCATTCCAAAAATCTAGAGTGGGACAGAAAGATCAACCATCTAAATGCAAACCTCCTTTGAACTGGAACTGCTATAACCAGGGCAGCAGATTGCTCGAGAATGGACATTGATTTTCCCAGGCAGAGGGTAAAGTTGTAAACAGTGGATTGTCTACTGCTGAAAAACTCTTTCAACATGTTCAGTGCAGATTGGCTATCCTTTAATATTCAATGTACAACACCATATCTGCACACACTATAAATGTACATGAGTGTCAGTCATTTATTTCTGAATTTTCATGTCCCAACTCCAATACCTAATGTTTTAGAGATGCTTGGATGATTATATCATAAGGTCCTCACTCAATATATATTTTCACTTTTTTTTTTCTTTTAATATCCTTGATGTTTGGAATCTCGTTTCAGGTTTTTTTTTTTTTTTTTTCCCAAAGTGGGCAAGTTTTTCAATAGGCTTTGGTATGGGGCTGCAGTGAATGGGAAATGGTTAAACCATGGTTACATGCTAAGTGACCGGCTTAGGGGATGAAAAAGAGAAAAAGGTGTCACCGATGGAGCCATCAGTCAGCCAACAAAGGTAGGAGCGTAGGAGTGGGAAATAAAAACAGATCCAGAGAAACAGTAAAAATAATAAGTTAAAAGCCAATCTGAGTGGTACCTAATAAGAAAGGGAGGCACATCTATGCATCTCAAGGCAGCAAATCCAAATAGGGAAGAGGCCAGAAATAGTTGATTGGATTTATTTTAAATAGTAAGGATATAAGGAAATAGTAATAATAGAATAGGCCAAGGTGGACAAAATGAATGAGATAATACACATACTGGTGTGCTGCTGGTGGGCACTGTTGAATATTTAATACTATGTGAGCTTTATGGGACATGATAGTAAAGGCATGTGGTTATTGCAGCCAATTGGAAGCAAAAGCTATCATAAGAGAATAATGATTGTTGGTGATAGGTTTCTTTTTAAGTAGAGATGCTATTAGCAGGTTTATGAAGTGAGAGAAGACATCTGTGCTGACTGTACCAGAGTCTCATGACCTTGTATGGTTTGCTGGGGGAAATGGAAAACAACAGCAATAACAAAAACCTAGCTTCACTAGCTCCTTGCTCTCTATTGCAGGAAATCCCTGAAAAACCAGATGGCACAAGTTACTCAGAAGAGATGAAAGGGTTTTCCATAATTCAAATAGGAGGAGGAAGAGGAAGTGTGGGAGTAATTACTGGATTAAGATCACTGAAAGACAAGGTTGTCTTTAAGGGTGAGTCCTTTGGTTGGTAAATTTCATATAGGAAAAATTCTCAAGTGGTTGCCAATAGCTAACCTTCAAGATGAAGTACATAAACCTGCTGACAGGCAAACATGACTGTCGGGTTTATTTCAAACTGCCCATACTTATTAAAGCTCTTCATTGCACTAGGTCAGGGAAAAGTTACATAGCGTCCCTGATTATACTTCATACTTCATTTCTAAATCTGAGTTCTGAAGGCGTGTGTATGTGTGTGTGTGTGTGTGTGTGTGTAGAGAGTAGGAATTCTGAGACCTGATAGTGCTAACTCTGGAGTTTGATAGGGATAATACAAAAAGAGAGAGGCATTTAAGGAGGAACATTAAAAAAAGATTGAAGACTAAGGACTCACCCCTAGCTAGGAATACACATGACCCTTTTGCCACCCAAACCATACCATTGCCATTTGAATCACTACTTAACTAAATGGTAGGAAGCAATTACAGTAAATGGTCAATTTAATCACTTTGCATCCATACAGAGACCCCTGGGACTTCTCATAAACTTCATCACACAAAATGCCCACAATTCTCTGCCTTGCAGAAATATGTTTCTTACAAGGATTTGTAGTGGCTTTCCTACTAAATTTCTGGACTGTTAAACTCATTGTTCTATATTTCTGCTGTCTGCTGTTAAAAGGAGAGGCCAGCTCAGGTTTTGCATACTGTAGGAAGTTTGTTTTATCCATTTGGGAAATCAAGATTACATCTTCATGGGACTAGAGATTGTGGAGAACTCATTCCTTCCAACGCCAGCCCCTGGTGATCTCATTCTAGTGAGTAAAACCTCAGGTCAGTTGATTGTAAATGGATTTTTTTAAAAAAAGCTTAATTCAGGCTTTTATTGCTCTTGTGTTCAGTGGATTCATCTTGTGACTGGCTCCAGATTGTGCCCTTCTCCCATCCCACACCAAGCTGATTTGCAACTTCACACAATTGTTCCCAAGGAGAGAATAATTGATGACTCAGTATAAACCCATCACTACTCCTAGAAAATATAATTCATGAATGCATTCCTTATTCAAAAACATTTAGTAGCATTTCATAGGGAGGAGATCAGCATATTATCAGAGAAAAGATTCATGCCACATTTTGTTTAAAAATCTGTTTCATTACTTCACAGTCACACTTCAGTAGGCCAGGCTATAATGGTTTCTTCTTGGCCTTTGAAATGCTTCCTTTGCTTCTTCTGCTTTATAGAGACTCAAAATGAATTATTCAGATACTTGTGAGCATTAAGAAAAAATGGCCTAATTTCTGAATAATGCCAGTATTACCTTCTTAGTCAGACTGTGGGAAGAATATGTGCTCATTCCTCTCCCAGAAACACCTTTCCTAACTTCTTTCCCCCTAATACATCCATTTAAACCTTCTCAGCCTTAGATTTTTAACTGAGATACAATTTTATCTGAGAGGGTTTTCGTCTCTCCTTTACATACCCAAATATGGTATAAGTTGATCTTTCATCCTATAGAATTCTGTGCTCCTCCTGCAAATCCCACTTACCAAATTGCATTGTTAATAACGTGGTTACTTACCTGCATCTTTGCTTTAAAATGTACTTGGGGGAATTTCCTTTTTAATCTGCCTCCCCCACTCTAATGCTTAAACATAACACGTGATCTAAAGATATCTTGGACAAGTAGCTACCATGGAGAAATTCATGCCAGATACCATTCTAAATGTTTTACATATTTAACTCACTTAAAGTTTACAGTAACTCCGTAAGGTATGTATCATTAACATTCCTAATTTAAAGTTGGAAAAATTAAGGCACAGTGAACTTTCATAATGTGTTGAAAGTCTTGCAGCTAGTAAATGGTATAGCAGGGTCAGTTCCCAAAAGGAAGAAGTGAAGGGTAGGCAAAATGTAGTAGGTATGCACAATATATTCAGTAGATCACGCTATGGATTGCCTAGATTATCTAATAATCAAGGTTTGGAAGTATTGAAAGGCTTGTTTTTATGAAATGCTCATTAATGCATTCTACTTCATAAACTGAATGTTTGCAGTGGAATTTTATTCCATCAGCACATTTGCATATAAAGTTATTTAAATTTACTTTTTTTAATGCCAAAAAAAAAAAAAAAGCAAAAAGCAAATCAACCAAACCATTTCCTCCCCAGTTTCGGCTGCAATCAGCAGTCATAAATCCTTAACTGTTAAGTTATGTTATTTTTGAGAACTGATGTGACATGTCCTAGATTTCAAATGTAGATGCTGCAGAGTACCACGTGAGCTTTTGAATAAAAATTGGTATATAGGACATAAACATTAAGGAAGCAGGTAGAAAGACACAGCTATCTGAAGAGTCAGATCTGAACTACTGCCACCTAGTGATTTGAGTCAACCATCGGCCCCCACACACTCACAGATACACACTAATTAGAATAAGTGACTTTGGTTGTGGCTTCTTCCTCACTCCAAATATCCTGGTAGCAAACTCTTCCCGCAACATTTTAAGGCCTCCCTCACATACTTTAAAAATTATAATTAAAAAGGAGGACAGAATGGTAGGATTGGGAAAGAGAAGGGTTAAATGACAGAAGAGACATCAATATAAGGCAGAAACACCAGAACAGTCGTGTAAATTAGACGAAGAAAAGTGAACATCAAAAGTAGTGGAAATTAAACGTTATTGATAATAGAAGAAAATAGAAAAATTGATGCAAAGATAAGAGAAGGCAGCATGAAGGAAAGGGGGCTTTCTGATTTGTTTGTTTTTAAGCAAGTAACAGAAGATGATAAAACAGCCATATGTGGAATTGTGAAATCACCAAACATAAAAAGACAGAGGGATAGGTAACACCACCAGAGATAAAGAAAAATGATGAATGAAGAAAGTGACTGAACTGAGAGCTTAGTCTTGGAAGAGGGACTTCAAGTTTTTTGTTGTTTTTTAAGTAATAAAACCAAAGTGGCATATTCCTTGTTCAATTTAATATAATTGGAACTATCCAGTGTTCTGGATGTACAACTCATTTTTCTTGCCATTTTTTCACTCCTATACCTCCAATACCCATAGTCCTTCTTGATTTTTTTTCTTCATTAAAAGAGTTTTAATTACCTTTTGGCTCCCTTGAGATACTTTTGAACTTGCACCTGGAATCAGGGAAATGGACTGTACCCCAAAATGAAAATTTAGGGAATTTTATTATTATGGCACTCTTTGCAATCAATCATATCGAGCAGCCACGCCTTAGCAATGTGCATTCAGGTGACTACTGATATTCAGGTATTGTTATAGTTTGCTGCGGGGTCACCTATATCAGCAGCAAATAGTGACGCCTAACATCTACTTCATTTCATGTTTTGAAAGCATTTTAATGTATGTGATATTTTATTTCCCGAAAAATGGTGTCTGGAAGACAGGGCTGGTACCATCAGCCCCTTTGACAGATGTGGCATTTGGGTTCTGAAATGTGTCTGAACTTTTCCAAGTACTCAGCTAGTGAGTTCTTTATCATCTGACTGCAAGTCTGGCAAATATGCTTTCATTAGCAATTATTTCTATTCTCTTTGAGAGAAGGGAAAGCTACTTTTCTTTGTTCCAAAGTAATATTGGAGTTTGAAGCCAGTGTGCATAAAGCTGTGAAGGAGGTGTTGCTACTTCCTTTTTTTACAGGAATCTCTTTGGAGAGAGATTGCTTTGCTTCCTCCTGAGGGATCTCATACATTTGAAGGGTTTCTGGCCAGGTTGGGAATGAATTTGAGAAGCCCTTACCTTGTAGGTTTTCCACCATCCTTTATGGCTTCTTCCATTTTCAGATTCTATTGTGCATTGCTGTACTGAGAGTATTACTTCCTTTGGTGATATATATGAGTGCATCTATATATTTGTAAAAAATCAATCATTTAAATCTGTTCAAATGCCTTATCTGTGCAGAGAACTGTCCAGACCCTGCAGGGTTAGAACGATACGCAAAATACCGCTCCTTATTTCACGAAGTTATAAATTATATAGAGCATTGGAATTGCACTTTGGGTAGATATCCATTGATTTATACTTTCAATAAATAATTATCTGGTATCAACTATGTATCAGGTCCTAGATGCTATGTGCAGGGGATACAAGGCAAACACCAGCCTGTTCTTATGGAGTTTATTGCTTCAGGAAGGATGGCATGAACATTACTCTTGCTCCTACACTACAGCAGCTGCTCATAATTGCCTATGGATAATTCCAGATATTTCTCAGACTTAACTTTTTTTCTAGTTAGGATAAAAGTAGTCCTGTAACAACCCCTTCAATTGGTGTACTTCTTTGCAACTTCTACATTTGAAATCTAGGACATTTACTTTTGGTTTTCAAAGGAGAGTATAGCTTGGCTTTTAACAATTTGTTTTCAGTCTGAACTGGAAAAAAATGACCCAGTTCATCAGATTTACCTAAAATGGGAGGAAACAGTGATATAAATTGGTGCAAAAATATCTGGTTAGTTCAACTTGATTTTCATGGATTTAGTGGCTTTTAGAGCTGCAAGATTTCATACAGTGTTCAAATTTTGTAGACCAGAACACTGTTGAATAGATGAAAGGGAAGGGGATAGGAGGTAAAGGGACAAATTAAGAGAACTTAGCAATACAGGCTAGAGTAGTTAATGACTCACCTTGGTTAGCAGCTGTGAAAACTGAGAAAGATGTAAGTAGAAATAAGGGAGATTATGGAGGTAAAATCTGCAGAAATTAATATTAATTGTGAGAAATGAAGGAAATGGGGAACATGCAACTACTGTGAGAATTTTTTTAGCCTGGTACTGTTACCAGAACTATGGACTGCAGAAAGAGAAGTTATTTGAAAGAAATTATAGCTAGACAGAAACTGCAGTGCTGTGTGACCTGACAACTTAAAAATAATATAAATAAGTCAGCAGGATGCCCTGGATGAATCTAAGCAGGGATTGAAATTTTGTAGCCAAGGAAATCTATTCTCTGCCCACCAGAGGTCCATGGGTATGTGTTCATGAGTATGTGGGCTTTGGGGGTTTTGGCTGAAGAGGGAAGGAAAGACTGGTGAAAATGCACTTGGAGAGAATAGATAGAGGACAGGATGGAGTCTCTTCTTTGGTTTTGCTGCTAGGACTAAGTTGTTCTTTAATAGAAAGAAGGCAAGCAAAACCTATCAATGAAAGAAAGCAAGAATAAGGAAGAAAGGGAGGGAAACCCTTCACTGCAATTGGAATATTCATTAAACCCACATGAAACTCACTCACACTGGGGACTCTCAGTAATATTTTTGTGTGTGGGAGAGGAGCTCTTTTGGGAGCTGAAGCTCTTTCATTAGTGAATGGAGACAGGAATCAGGAAATGTAAATTATTATTATTATTATTATTATTACAGTAGTCCCTCCTTATCCATGGAGGGTAGGTTCCAGGACTTCCAGTGGATGCCTGAAACCATGGATAATACCAAACCATATATATACTTTATTTTTTCCTATACATACATACCTATTATAAAGTTTAGTTTACACATTAGGCATAATAAGGCACAGTAAGAGATTAGGCATAGTAAGAGATTATCAGTTGATCGTATCATAGAATTATAACAATATACTATAATAAAAGTTATGTGTGTATGAATATCTCTCTCTCAAAATACCTTATTGGACTGTACTCATCCTTCTTCTTGCAGTGATGTGAAATGATGAAATGTCTCCATGATGATATGAAGTGAAGTGAATGACATAGGCACTGTGATGCAGCATTAGGCTACTACAGTATTGACCTTCTGACCATACATCAGAAAGAGGATCATCTGCTTCTGGTGATCCTGGATTATCAAGCCATGACAATGTTGATGGTTGCATGTCAGGAGCAGATAATATTGATGACTAACAGGTGAGTGGCACAGACAGCATGGATATCCTGGGCAAAGGATGATTCACATCCTGGGTGGAATGGAATAGTTTAGCACAAGATTTCATCATGCTACTCAGAATGACAAGCAATTTAAGAATTGTGAGTTACTTATTTCTGGAATTTTCTATGTAATATTTTTGTACCACAGTTGGCCATGGAATAATGAAACTGTAAACAGAAAAACTATAGAGAATGGGGAAATTTCTGTATTATTAATGTGGCTTTTTTAAACAATAGGCTGATGATTACTGGAGACATCTGAGCTTTGGATAAGAAGAACCTCTGAGAGTTAAACTATTAAATCAACACACAATGAATCATGATAAAGGTATAAAAATGGGTTTCCTGACCCATAGGACTCGGATATAACTTGGCATATCTAACTGGATAAAGAAAATGTGGTATACATACGTGATGAAATACTAAAAAGCCGTAAAAAGGAACAAGATCATGTCCCTTGCAGCAACATGCTTGGAGCCAGAGGTCATTGTCCTAAGCACATTATTATAGGAACAGAAAACCAACTACTGTTTGTTCTCACTTATAAGTGGGAGCTAAATATTGAGCACACATGAACACAAAGAAGAGAACAGTAGACTCTGGGAAAGTAGAGGGTGGGAGGAAGATAGAGATCAAAAAACTACATATCAGGTACTATGGTTATTACCTTGGTGGTGAAATAATCTGTAACCCAAAACCCTGGGTTGTGCAATTTAACCATGTAACAAACCTGTATATGTACGCCCTGAAACTAAAATAAAAGTTGGAAGGACAAAAAAATTTAAATAACAAAAATAAATCTGTTAATTAAAAAACATTGATTATCTATGGAAGCCTAGAGGGTGGAAATAATATCTTTTATTGATTGAGGACTCACTAAATGCCAGGAACTATGCCAAATATTTTATATAATTATCTTATTAATCCTTACAACAGGTATTGATTTTTTGTTTTTTGTTTTTTTTTCACAGGAGGAAACAGAAGACTGAGAAGAAAAGAAGCTTGTTCAAGGTCACATAGAGCTGGAATTTAAATTCAGATCTATTATATTCTTTAAAACTGTGGAAGAGTGAGTAAGGATAAGTCACATATTTCAAGTGTTTTGCCCCTGTGATCAAAATTACCCTTATTATGAACATAGAAATGTCAGCATATCTGGGCCCAACTACACTAAATTTTAAATCACCTGACTACACCATTTTATTCTGATTCTCTAATCTCCAATGAACTTTCTAAATATAATTTGACTTTTCATGTAGGTTTTCCAACACTAGACAGGCTGACACAACTCTTCTGCACACTCTGGTGTTTGTGTCTTCTGGTGATCCTGGATTATCAAGCCGTGACAATGTTGATGGTTGCATGTCAGGAGTAGATAATATTGATGACTAACAGGTGAGTGGCACCTGTTAGTTGGAAAATTATTTGGTAGACATTGATCTTAAGAATGTGGCAGTTGATTCCAACAATGAGCACAAACTCATTCCTAGTCTGCTTAAAAACTAAGATAATACATTGAGGACCAAGGTAATTTCACCCTATGAGAACCCCGGAAAGGCAACCAAATGATATATTTATTCATTCCTTTGCTTGTCCATTTGCTATTCTTCATGATTACTTTGTGCAAAGCACTGTGCAAGTCATTGGAGATGCAGTGCTGTAACAAGAGACATATTTTTATTGTTCTCAAGACCTAGTATACTAGGAAATAGAGACATGGAACAAATCTTTGTTCGAGTAGTTAACTTTAATAATTATTGTAGGACCCAAGAACTGCAGGGTGTGATGTAGGTATGGAATAAGCAAACTTATCTGATATAGGGAATCAGAGCAAGTTTACCTGTTGAAAGTTCTCTGCATTAGATTTTGAATATAAATGTACTTCTGATACTTCAATAGAGTTTTGGGAGATGTTGGGCTTTTAATTAAAAATGACCAACGAGTGATCTAAAATAGCTTCCTGGAAGTTGGGGTGGGGAAGAGAGAGAGAGAGAGACAGAGAGAGAGCAAGCTAGAAAATAATGCTGATGGTTTAAATGGTGGGAGTGGATGAAAGCAGACGCAAAGAGGAAATGACAGAGTCGTCTTTGGGACACCCATCCTTAGAGGGCAGGAGGAAATTGAGAAATCAAGGAAAGTAAAGTTATAAAGTAACCAGATAGTAAAAAGTATTGGCATAGTTCAGTATCACAATATTCAAAGGAAGATAAGATTTAAAAGAGCAGGAAAGATTGTCACCAGGATCAAAAACTATGGACAAGAGAAATAGATTGAGAACAGCAACTGAAGGTTGTGGTAGAGGTTACTGACCTATAATAGACCCATTCTGCTCTTCTCTTTTATAAGCAAATGGATTCCTGATTCTTAGCTGAGTACAATGTTGCCCAGTAAAAGAATTACATATATCCACCTATTCTGCATCTTTATGGGCCATATGAATAGTTCTGACCAATTACATAAACAAGAAATATTGAGTGACGCCTCTGGTAAGTGCTATTCAAAAAAGGGGAATGTTTCTTTCTTACTCCCTTAATTTAGTTGGTTGTTTGGAATGTTGGCGCATGCTAACGGGTCCAGCAATCATGGTAGGCCCTAGAAGATGGATACTACATTCCTAACATTACAAGGACCTTGAAGAAGTTATACATCTTTCCCCTATTTTCTCCATCCTCAGTGAAGGGGTTAGCTTGAATAAGAAAGCAGAGGGCTTCAACAGAAATTTTGAGGTATGTATAATGGTGAAATATTGAAGAAGAAATCTTTCTTCCATTTTTCTGACCAAATAATGATGGCCCTTCCTGTCTTCTGTCATAGTGGGAAAGATAATACAAACTATTAAAAATATATTATTCTAGATCTTACTGTGTAACCTATTATTAAATTTCTGAAGGTAGCATTTTCACTTTTATCACCTGTATGTTTCTCCATGGTGTCTAGCAGAGGCCATGTCAAATGGTAGAAACTCATCTATTCTCAGTGACCATGACTTCTGGTCATAACTGAGTGGACAGTGCATAGGACACCTGAACCAAGTTGGTGCAATCATATTGGCTCTTTCAGGATCTTGGAATTGGGATTTAGAGACATCTGTGACTTATATGAGTATACTTGGAAGTTATAAGGCAATGGCTGTCCTGTATGTACATAGAGAGGCAGAGACAACAAGTATGGAGAGAGAGAATGATAAAGCAGCCATATAGAAGAAAGACAGACCATGTGTTCCTTGACAGAGAGAGAGTTTAAGAGAGAAAGGTAGAGGTAGGTTGAGAGAGAGTAACTGAGACAGAGAGAGAGAGAGAGAGAAAATGATAGAAAGAGTAGCTACTGGATTTTTGATCTGTCTCCAGGCTTTCTGAGGCCTGCTTGCACTTCCACACACCATCACTCAAGATAATCTCTGTGATGAGTCTTTGTAACTTGCACACCAAAAAAAAAAAAAAAAAAAAAAAAAAAAAAAAAAAAAAAAAAAGTCTTCATGCATGATAATTATTCCCTGCAGTTCCACGGAGATCTTCTAAGGGAAAAAATATAAGTCCACTTTACTCAGTCTCAGAATGGCCTTATTTTAGTTTTGTGACAGTTGCTAGTGGTCCAGAGTATTTTTCAGGTTCCAAGGGAGACATGGAGACATGGGCCTATTCAAACAGCTGGAAACAAGACTGGCACTTGAGGATGTACTTGGGGCTATAGTTAGAGGTGATGATAGGAGTGGAAAAAGTGAATGAGATGATCAACTCCTAATTTTAGAAGCTCAAACACTCAAGAAACCAAAGCATTATGAATGGAAAAGAAAAGATAGGGCACAATTCTAACTTGAAAATAATTATAATCTAGGTAGAGAAAAGTAAAATATATACATATGCACCCAGAACTAAATGAGTGCTACAGATTATAAGCATTATAAGATAAAGAAGATAGCTATTATTGCTGGGCTATGGTTTTCAGGCATGAAGAAACTCAGGTTTGAGTTAGGCTGTGAAGGACAACCTAGGTCTCGCAATGGAAAATGTAGCTGACTTGAGGTCAGCTTTTCTACTGACTAGATATGTGACTGTGATCAGCCACTTTACATTTCCAATTTCACGGCAGTTTCCTTCTCTGTAAAATGAGGGCTTTGTATTGGATTCACTAATTCATTTAAAACGTAAACTTTAAGTGCCCACTGTAATGTACAGAACTAGGAATACTGCATAAACACCAGTCTTCTAAAAAGACTGTCACTCTGATGTGGCTATGAACAAAGGACAGTGGGAGGCAACTAAGCTGCCTACAGGTAAAGAAAAACTCCATTGAGACCACGTTTGGATGAATAGGAATTGTTAGGTGAATCTGATAATGATGGAAACTTCCAGAGAAAGGGTTGCATAGATCATTGCAAATGTTTTTTTGTAGCATTAATATTTTTCTTCGCTTCTGCTTTGTTTAGAGGAGGAGGAAGGGAGTGAACAAATGTTGGGTAGGAGTTAAGCGTATGAATTGAAGAGAAGATAGAAAGAAATAATTTCCTGAGCTTCTTCAAACCCCTAAAATGTATTCAAAGTGAATTCCATGAAGGAAAACACATGAAAAAGCAGATAATTAAAACCTCCTTTGCCTCCTCTGTATTTCTGTCTTGTATAAGATCTTAGAGATACTGAAAAAGTGATATAACAGGATTCATGTCCCTCGTAGACGTTTAGGACTCCCATCCAGAGGCAGTGTGTGGAGTGCTTAAGAATTTGAGTTTTGAAGACAGATCACACGCTAGCTAACACCACCACCTACTAGTTGTAAGATCTTAAAAAAATGTAAACTCTTTTGTACCTTTGTCTTCTCATCTGTAAAATGGAGATGACAACAATAGTTACTTCCTATGGTGAGAATTAAATGTATTACTCATATAAAGTGCCGAGAACCAGCACATAAAAGCACACTGGCATTTTAAAATAATAGCATATTAGTTATTATTACCTATTATTCCATAGAGAGTTCACCACTGAGGTGAGGAGAGCAATGGCAATGTGCCTCCCTACGTTAGTGAGTAACCTGAGGGTGCTTCCCTGTGCATGGTCTTCAACAGGGATGGCTTCGAATTTGCTTATTTAGTCATGATACAAAAGTATGTCCAATGAGGCCCTATTTCAGGCACGGTGAACTATATGAAAGGAGAAACAAATAAGCCATGAAGTACAATAATTCCAACACAAGGCAGTACATTTTAAATATCAAACAAATATTTAGGAGCTCAGAGGAGGCAGATGTGACAGCTGCCTGAAACATCAGGGGACACTTCTTGGGTGGCATGAGAAGTGTACAATGACAGACATCATTTCAGGGATTGGAGTCAGGATTTGCCTCAGCTGGTTTGTGCACCCTCTTTGCATTCACAAGCCTTTCTTTCTTCTCCCCTGAGCTTTTAGAGCAAAATCTGATCCAGAGCCTGGGGATGCTGGAGGAGCGTCAAGGCTGGGAAAGTAACATGCACTGTGTTCGCAATCAACAGAAAAGATATTTTTAAACAAAAACAATTTTCCAAGTTTCCAGGAAAAGAAACAAAAGGCTTTTCTAAAATGAAAGAAACTGTTCTTGTTCTGTGACTTTTATGTCACTTGGACAACAAGCCAGTGCTTAGAAACGGTTATTTTCCTGTCGACATCACTGCATGGATACTTCTTAGAAGGACATAACAGCATTAGCACTCAATCCCAGGCTCTGCTCACCCTCCAATGGCAGTCATTTTCAAAAACAATAAAGATATCTATGCTTGGTCTCTCTGTCTTGATTACACTGCAGGCACAACCTGTGTGGGGAAACAATATCCTGGATCATACTGAAGGTTCGCACAGATGGAACATTAGTGGGAGGGGTTGCCAGCTACTTCCCTGCCAACTTGTTAGTGCTGGAGACATTATCCTCTTATTTTGCCAGTTTAATAGAGGATCAGTCGTAAAAATTCACTGTAGGCTCAGCAACATAATTATTATCTATGGTCTCTGCATTAACTGTGAGAAAACATCATAGTCTGAATCTGCCTAATTTCAAATGCCAAGCTGTGCCCACATTCAGCCCACAACTGAACCTGAATACTCAATATATCCCTAGCACTGCTACTGCTGTCATCATGGCGGATGTTAAGTACGGGTTTGCCCAAGCTATGATGTTTAACTGTTGCCTTACTGCTTCTGTATTTCTTCCGTTTCCCTGACCCTTTTCAATACCAGCCCCATGCAATTTAAAACTATTAAAAAGGTAAAAATCGGTGTCACATTTAGTTCTGGTACTCAGTACAGAAGTGCCAAGCCCCTGCAAATTTGGAAAACAAACTCCTTAACAGATGGGCCACATAAAGTTTACAACATGTGCAATGTGGGAGGTAGTATGGCTCTGGGCAAGAAACAGAAGACTGGAAGTTTGGGAGCTCAGGGTTTTAGAATTTGCTTTTGCTTTTTGTTTGTGGGAAGATCACATAAGCTTATATCCTTCAGTTCTCTCATATGACCTGATATCTACCTTATAAGTGAGTGAGTAATAAGAAATCAGGCAATTTTTTTCCTAATATGAAACAGTATCAAAATGCTATTGCTCCTGCTGGGATTATGTGCAACTGGTATCAAATTGTTAATAAAACGTGGCTGCAAGATCTGGAAAAATCCATGATGTAATCTTAGATCTAAGAGATAGTTCTCTTTTATTGAGGACAGGTGTATAGCTAATGAGATACTGTTACTGATAGAAAGGATGTTGCTAGCCTGAGACAAATCTTTGAAAAAAGGTTGGAGTGTGATTTCTAAATCTACACAAGCAAAATACCTTTGGAGTGGCCTTTGGAAACCTGCCATGTTAGAACAATTTTAGAACCAAATTCTCATGATATAAATTTGATAATAGTCTAATAACAGAGGTTCTCAAACATAAATGACCTATTTAAAATTATAAATGTCTGAGACTCATCACCAGCCTGTGATTCAGAATCTGTGGAAGTAGAGCTAAGAAATCTTTAGTGTGAAAAAGTTCCAATGACCAGTTGTACCTGGGCATTATCATAATTCATAAAAGCAGATGATCAATAAGAAAGTTTTTGAACAAATTAAAGTTGACTAAAATTCCAAAGCCAAAGAGAGAAATATGGAAATTGTCATTTAAGAGGACAGATAATTGGTGTAGGAGAAAATAGGAGAGAGAGAGGAATGCTAAGAAGAAAAATCCACAGTTCAGGCACAAGAAAGAGAAAAAAAGCAGCCTTTGACAGTATGTCTTAGTCCACTCTCTGTTGCTATAATTGAATACCACAGACTGGGTAATTGTTTAAAAAATACATTTATTTCTTACTGTTCTGTAGGGTGGGAAGTCCAAGTTCTAGGGACTGTATCTGGTGAAGGCCTTCTTGCTTGTGGGGACTCTGTGGAGTCCTGCGGTGGTGCAGGGCATCCACGGTGAGGGAGTCTATGATAGGGAAGCAAAATCTATTTTACAACAAACCCACTCTCATGATAACTAACCCACTCCCATGATAATCCATTAATACATGAACCCATTAGTCCATGAATCCATGAATGGATTAATCCATTCACGAGGGCAGAGCCTTCATGACCTAATCACCTCTTGAAGGCCTTACTTCTTAATACTGTTACATTGGGGATTAAGTTTCAATGTGAACTTCAGAGAAGACAAAAATTTAAACCATAACAGAATAATAGGGGTCCTGAAGGTGAAAGTGGAAAGAGAAATTTATCAGTGTGAATAGAGAAAAATCTCTGCAGAGACTCAAAATGTATGTGCCACCTTCCTTATAGAACTTCTCAGATTTTGCTTCTATTTTTGCAGCATGTCCAATTTACAATCCATTTTCCAATCTGAATTCAGAGTTCACTTTTAAGAATTCAAATATGAATCATAGTTCTGGCTTGTTCAAAGCACCCGGTAGCACTCTTATGCTGTCGGAATCAAATACGAAGCATTGTCCTGTATAAGCTGATTTTGCCATACCTGTCCAGCTAAACTTTGCTTCACTTATCTGATTGCTGTTTTGTTTGTAGGCACACTGACCTTTTGCCATTCTTGAGATATGCCAAATTTCTTTCCATCTGGGGCCTTCAAACATATTATTTTTCTAGTAAAATTTCATTCAGTACTCCTCCTGCTCTGCCCACTGCCACTAGTCAACTGCAAATTTCTAGCCATCTCTTACCTCAGAAATGATATATCATTACTCAGAGAGGACTTCTCTGACCATTTAATGTAACTTAGGTCCCTTCATTGTAATGACAAGTTACCATATATTTTCTTGATAAAGCTAATCATAAAGCCAGGTACATGCCTATAATCCTAGCACTTTGGGAGGCCGAGGCAGGTGGGTCACATGAGCCCAGGAGTTTGAGACCAGCCTGGGCAACATGACACAACCCCATCTCTACAAAAAATACAAAAAATTAGCCAGACATGGTGGTGCATGCCTGTAGATCCCGGGAGGTCAACATTGCAGGGAGCCTTGATTGTGTCACTGCACTCCAGCTTGGGTGACAGAGCGAGACCCTGTCTCAAAAAACAAACAAAAAACCTAACCATAGTTTATAACTTTACATTTACTTATTATTGTTTATTATTTGGGGAATTACTATTTTGTTGATTATATTTGTACATTGTCATGGTGTACATTTGGTATTTTGTTACATGCATGTAACGTGTAATGATCAACTCAAGGTATGTAAGATATCCATCACCTCAAGTATTTATCATTTCTATGTGTTGGGAAGATTTCAAATCCTCACTTCTAGCTATTTTGAAATATACAATACATTGTTGTTACTTATAGTCACTCGACTCTTCTGTTGAACATTGGAACTTATTACTTCTACCTAACTATATATCTTTGCCCATTAACCAAAATCTCCTTATCACCCTCTGCAACTACCACAACACACACCCTTCCCAGCCTCTAGTATCTAGCATTCTACTCTCTACCTCCATGAAGATCAACTATTTAAGCTCCCACATATGAGTGAGAACATGTGATATTTGTCTTTCTGTGCCTGGTGTATTTCACTTAATGACCTCCAGTTCCATCCATGTTACTGCAAATGACAGGATTTCATTGTTTTTTTTTTTTTTTTTTTTTTTTTTTTTTTGGCCAACTAGGATTTCATTGTGTATATACTGTATTTTCTTTATTCATTCATTTATTGTTTAACACTTAGGTTGATTCCATACCTTGGCTATTATGAATAGTGCTGAAATAAACATGGGGGTGCAGGTATCACTTTGAAATAATAATTTATTATATAATATTTTATATATAATAATTGCATTGATATATATCCAGTAGTGGAATTGCTGAGTATGATAGTTCTACTTTTAATTTTTAAAGAAATCTTCATACTGTATTCCATAGTGTGGTACTAATTTACATTCCCATCAACAGTACAAAGGAATTTCGTTTTCTCTATATCCTAACCAGCATCTGTTGTTTTGTGTTGTTAATAACCGTTCTTACTGGGGTAAGGTGATACCTCAGTGTAGTTTTAATTTGCATTTCCCTAATAACTACTGATGTTGAGCATTTTTTCATATACCTGTTGGCCGTTTGTATGCCTTCTTTTGAGAATTGTTTATTCATATTCCTTTGCCCACTTTCTAGTATGTTTATTAGTGTTTTTTTGATGTTGATTTGTTAGAGTTTTTTGTATATAACGGAAATTAGTCTCCTGTCAGATGAATAGTTTGCAAATATTTTCTCCCATTCAATTGGCTGACTCTTCAGTCTGTTGATTGTTTTCTTTGCTGTGCAGAATCTTTTTAGTTTAATATAGTCCAATTTGTCTTTTTTTTGTTTCTGTGGTTTGTGCTTTTGAAATATTTCCCATAAAATCTTTTATTTTTATTATTTATTTTTAATTTTTTATTTCCATAGGGTTTTGGGGAACAGATGGCGTTTGGTTACATAAGCAAGTTCTTTAGTGGTGATTTGTGAGATTTTGATGTACCCATTTTTACCTAAACCAATGACCTATAGTTTTTCTCCTGTTTTGTTTTTCTAGTAGTTTTATAGTTTTAGATCTCACCTTTATGTTTTTAATTCACTTTGAGTTGATTTTTGCACATGGTGAGAGATAGGGGTCCAGCTTCATTCTTCTGCATATGGTTATCCAGTTTTCCTAGCACTATTTATTGACTATTTATTGAAGAGGATGTCCGCTCCTCAGGGTATATTCTTGGTGGCTGTGTTGAAGATCAGTTAGCTGTAACCGTGTGCATTTTTATCTGGGTTCTCTGTTCTGTTCCATTGGTCTCTGTGTCTACTTTTATATCACTATCATACTGATATAGTTTGGCTCTGTTTCTACCCAAATCTTATGTCAAATTGTAATCCCCACATGTTGGAGGAGGGGCCAGGTGTGAGGTGATTGAATCATGGGTGTGGACTTCGGCGTTTCTGTTCTTGTGATAGTAAATGAGTTCTCACGAGATCTGGCTGTTTAAAAGTGTGTAGCACCTCCCACTTCACTCCCTCTCTCCTGTTCCACCATGGTAAGACATACTTGCTTCCTCTTTGCCTTCCGCCATCATTGTAAGTTTCCTGAGTCCTCCCCATCCATGTCCCTTGTGGAACTCTGAGTTATTTAAACCTCTTTTATTTATGGATTACCCATCTCAGGTGGTTCTTCATAGCAGTGTGAGAATGGACATACACATACTGTTTTGCTTACTAGACCTATATTTTGAATAGAGGTAGTGTGATGCCTCCGGCTTTATTCTTTTTGCTCAGTATTTCTTTGGCTATTCAGACTCTCTTTTGGTTCCCTACAGATTTAGGAGTGGTTTTTCTATTTCTGTAAAGAACAATGTTAGTGTTTGATAGGAATTGCATTGAGTCTGTAAATTGCTTTGGGTAGTGTGGTTATTTCACCGTTATTCATTCTTTCTATCCATAACCATGGGCTGTATTTCCATTTGTTTATGTTATCCTCAATTTTGTTTCTTTAGGGTTTTATAGTTTTCTTTGTAGAGTTATTTAACTTTCTGGATTAAATTTACTCATAGGTGAATTTTGTAGCTATTGTAAATGTGATGACTTTCTCGATTTATTGTTCAGCAATTTTATTTTTAGTATATAGAAGCCTTACTGATTCTTACATGTGAATATTTTATTCTGCAACTTTACTGAATTTATCAAACCTGTTTTGCTTGAATATTTTTAGTTTTTTTTCTAAATATAAGATCATGTCATCTAAAAATAGGAACAGTTTTACTTCCTCTTTTCTAATTTGGATGCCTTTTATTTCTTTTTCTTGCCTGATAGCTCGGGCTAGGACCTCTGGTACTATGTCGAATAGGAATGGTGAAAGTGGGCATTCTGTCTTGTTCCAGTCTTTAGAGGAAAACCTTTTAGCTTTTCCCCATTTAGTATGATTTTAGCTGTGAGTTTGTTACATGTTAGCTCACTATTTAGTATGACGTTAGCTGTGAGTTCGTTATATGTTACCTTTATTTTTTTAGTTTTTAAATTTTTTATTCTTTTTGGAGATGGAGTTTAGCTCTTGTTGCCTAGGCTGGAGTGCAATGGTGCAGCCTCAACTTACCACAACCTCCACCTCCTGAGTTCAAGCAATTCTCCTGCCTCAGCCTCCTGAGTAGCTGGGATTACAGGCATGTGCCTCCATGCCCGGCTAATGTTGAATTTTTAGTAGAGATGGGGTTTCTTCATGTTGGTCAGGCTGGTCTTGAACTCCTGACCTCAGGTGATCCACCCACCTCGGCCTCCCAAAGTGCTGGGAATACAGGCATGGGCCACCACCCCAGCCTATGTTACCTTTAGTATGTTGGGTTATGTTTGTTCTATACCTAGTTTGTTGAGAGTTGCTTTTTTAAATCAGGAAGTGATGCTGGATTTTACCAAGTGCTTTTTCTGCATCTATCGAGATGATCGTATAGTTTTTGTCTTTCATTCTGTTGATGTGAGGTACCACATTTATTGATTTGCATATGTTGAACCATCCTTGAATCAACAATGAAATACAACTTGATCATGGAGTATTATCTTTTTGATGTGCTGTTGGATTTGGTTTGCTAATAATTTGTTGAGGATTTTTTGCATCTCTGTTCATCAGGGATACTAGTTATTTTGTTGTTGTTGTTGTGTCCTTTTCTGGTTTTGGTATCAGGATGATGTTAACCTCGTAGAATGAGTTAGGGAGGATTTCCTCCTCTTCAATTTTTAGGAATAGTTTGAGGAGAATTTGTTTTACTTCTTAAAAAACATGGAAGATCTGGTCCTGGGCTTTTCTTTTTTGAGAGACTTTTTATTACTGATTCAATCTTGCTACTAGTTGTTGGGCTGTTCAGGTTTTCTTTTTATTCCTGATTCAACCTTTGTAGGTTGTATGTGTTCAGGAACTCACTCATTTCCTCTAGGTTTTCCAGTTTGCTGGAATATAGTTTTTCATAATAGTCATGTCAGTATGTGTGTGTATATATATATGTGTGTGTGTTTGTGTGTGTGTGTGTGTGTGTGTGTGTATATATATTTTTTTTTGAGACAGAATCTCGCTCTGTCGCGCAGGCTGGAGTGCAGTGGTGCAATCTTAGCTCACTGCAAGCTCCATCTCCTGGGTTCACGCCATTCTCCTGCCTCAGCCTCCCAAGTAGCTGGGACTACAGGTGCCTGCCACCATGCCTGGCGATTTTTTTGTATTTTTAGTAGAGATGGGGCTTCACTGTGTTAGCCAGGATGGTCTCAATCTCCTGACTTTATGATCTGCCTGTCTCAGCCTCCCAAAGTGCTGGGATTACAGGCGTGAGCCACTGAGCCTGGCTGGCATCAGTTTTTACATGTCCTTTTTTGTTTTGATTTTGTTTATTTGTGTCTTCTCTCTTTTTTATTTAAGATTTGTTTGTGGTCTAACATATGATAAATCCTGGACAGTGTTCTATGTGCCGATTGGAGGAACATTTATTTGTAGTTTTTGGATAAAATTTTCTGTAAATGTCTATTAGGTACATTTGATCTAAAGTCTAATTTAAGTCTGATGTTTCCTTGTTTATTTTCTTTCTAGATAATCTGTCTAATGCTGAGAGTGTGGTGTGGAAGTCACTGACTGTTACTGTATTGAAATATATCTCTTTCTTTAGATCCAGTAATATTTGCTTTATGAATATGGGTGCTCCATGTTGGGTGCATTATATACTTAGAATTGTTACATCTTCTTAATGAATTGGTTACTTTATCATTATGTAATGAGCTTTTGTCTTTTTTTTTTTTTTTACTGTTTTTGACTTAAA
Organism: Macaca fascicularis; assembly: GCF_037993035.2. Taxonomy (NCBI): domain Eukaryota; kingdom Metazoa; phylum Chordata; class Mammalia; order Primates; family Cercopithecidae; genus Macaca; species Macaca fascicularis. The sequence continues at coordinate 97,086,480 of NC_088385.1, forward strand.
GTCTGTTTTATCTGATATAAGTAAAGCTACTCCTGCTTGCTTTTAATTTCCATTTGAGTGGAGTATCTTTTTCCATCCTTTTATTTTGAGTCTTATGTGTCTTCACAGAAAAGTGAGTTTTTTATAGGCAGCATATAGTTGGGTCATTAAAAAAAATCCATTCAGCCAGTCTGTGTCTTTTAAGTGGAAAATTCATTTACATTCAAGGTTATTATTCGTAGATGAGTACTTATTCCCATTATTTTGTTGTTGGTTTGATGGTTGTTTTGTATATTCTTTGTTTCTTTATTTCTCTTCATTGTGGTTTGGTCATTTTCTGTGGTGGTAATATTTATGTCCTTTCCTTTCTTCTTTTGTGTGTTTGCTTTGGCAGTACATTTTATGCTTTGGTGGATTTTCATGATATTGATTTGTCCTTTCACTTTCAGGTGTAGGACTCCCTGAAGCATATATTGTAGGGTCTAGGAGTAATAAATTACCTCAGTTTTTGCTTGTCTCCTTTATTTATGAAGGATACATGTTTCTGGGTATAGTATTCTTGGTTAGTAGGCCTTTTTTTTTTTTTTTTTTTTTTTTTCCCCAGTACTGCTGGCCTGTAAGGTTTCTGCTGAGATATCTGATGTTAGTCTGATGGGGTTTCCCTAATAAATGACTAGACACATTTCTCTTGCTATTTTCATAATTCTGTCTTTACATTTCTGTCAGGTAAAGACAACTTGATTATAGTGTGTCAGGGAAAGGACAAAATGTAACTTTTTGGGTTGCATCTATTTGGAGATCTCTGAGCTTCCTGTATTTGAATATTTAAATCTTTTGCTAGACTTGGGATGTTTTCAGTTATCATTTCATTAAATAGGTTTTCCATGACTTTGGTCTCTTCACCTTCTGAAACATCCAAAATTTGCATATTTAATTGCTTTATAGTGTCCCATATGTCACATAGGCTTTTTCATACATTTTTAATCTTTTTTTTTTTTGTATGTTTTGGGGTGTTTTTTGTTTGTTTTTAGTTTTACAGAGTTATTTCCAAAGACTGTCTTCAAGTTCTGAGGTTCTTTCTTCTGCTTACTCTTGTCTATTGCTGAAACTCTCAAATGAATTTCTTGTTTCATTCACTGAATTCTTCAGCTCTAAGATAGATATCTTATTTCTGGTTTCTTTAATGATATCTATCTCTCTGATAAATTTCTCACTCATGTCCTGAATTTTTAATCTGATTTCTTTGTATTGTTTTTCTGTTTTGTTTTTCTGTATCTCACAGAGCTTTTTAAATATCATTATTTTGAATTATTTTCCTGGGATTTCATAAAATTATTTTTTCTTTAGAATCTGTTGCTGAATAATTATTGTGTTCCTATGGAATTGTAATTCTCTTTGTTTCTTTTTTGTGTTTCTTGAGTCCCTACATTGATATCTGGTGTCTTATTTGCTTCTACAAATTTTGAGGATAGTTTTCATGGGAAATGTTTTTCCTGCAGATGTATCTATGGTGTTGGTTGGATAGGACATTTTATCTTTAATTCTGGGTACATGCAGTAGTGTAGTCTGTGTATGATTTCTTTGGCTGTAAACAATGTCAATGGTGCTTGTGATTTTCTTAGTGGCTTATGCTGCAGTTGTTAGTGAAGGCTGTGGTGGGGTTTTGCTGAGGATGAAGATGCAAAGTGGGCCGGTCTTCAGGCCCCACTGGTGACAGTGGTGGGCAATGCATTTGTGACCTTGGGCCCCTAGTCAGCGTACAGAGTTTTAGTGGGTACAAATGGGCCAATTTTTGGCCTTCTACCTTGCTGGGATGCTGGTGGTGGGCTGGGCAGATGGCAGATCTTTGTTCCCCTGCATAATGTGTGTGGTATAAAGAGATGGAAGTACTGGTGGTGAGTCAACCCTTGGGGTCTGAAGCAGCAGATGTTTGTGTTAGCAGTGGGTACAGTCTGCTGAGTGTGCCATTCTCTAGGTGGCACATGTGAGTGACAGTAGCTTGCTGTGACAGTAGTGGCAGGTTGGGTGAACACATTCTCAGGTCCACAGAAGGAATGAACAGATGCCAGTGGTGGTGGACAGAACAGTGCAATCCCTAAGCCCTTGTGCTATGTGCTTGGATACTGGATGGAGAGCAGTATCAGGCTGAGAAGGCCTTTCCTTAGGCCCACTGGTGGTGCATTTGGATGCTGTCTGTGGGTAGCAGATTGGGGTGATCTCAGGCTCCTCTGCAGAGTGCTTATGTATCTACAGCAGCATTGGTGGAATGTAGGGGCAGTCTGTTCTAAGAGAGCATGCAAATTCCCTATAGTCCTGCTACTTGGGGAATGGGAGCAGAGTTGCTAACCATGACTGTAGCCGTGGGCAGACAATTCTCAGACTCTGTGGGGTGTGCTCTTAGCCCCCAGTGGAAGCATCAGCAGTAGGGTAAACTAGTTCTCAGGGTACATGCCAGTGGATGACAGCAGTCCTGCTAGTGAGGAAGGTAGGTTGCTGCCAGTGATGTGCACTTTGGTCCCCAGCAGCAGTAGTGGCATTTCAGTTGCGTGACAGTAGAGCCTATCCTCAGAGTGTGTGTGCAGCATCACTGCTGCTGGGGTGGGTTTGGATTGCTTTCTGTGGTAGTAATCCCAGGTGGGTGATTATCTGAGTCCAGGGAGTATGTGGTTTGGCTGCCTTTGTCCCAGGAGCAGCCTCCCCAGCACACTGTACCATCCACTCCCCATGGTGCAGGACACTGTGTTTGCTAGAGTCCTGGAGATCCTGCTGCTCTGCTGGGTCTGACTGGTGTTGTGCTGTGCAGACCTCTGGATGAACATAGTGGGGATGTAACTGAGGCTCCAGGAATATGGAGATGCAGGGCTGTTGGGCTCCAGGGCAGGATGCAGTATAGGGCGGGCTGGGCTCTCAAAATGGTGCCATGCTGCAGCTGTCTAGAACTCGGGGTGCGTGGGATCTGGCATAAGAGCCCTCTCTGGAGCAATGCCATCATGCAGGTTCCAGGAAGGTCCCTATGCTATACTCAGAACCGTCAAGGGATTTTCTAGTGGCAACATTGCAGGAGTCCACAGTGGGGAGGCAGACCACTGGGAATCTCTCACTTACCCTTTGCCTGCACTGGGGAGCCTCTCCTGGCTTCCAGTCAATCTTGGCTGAGCTGGCTGCCTTGACTCCTGCTCCTTCTGTGCTTCAGGTGTTTCCTGTCATTTCTCTCTTGAATTCCAGTGTTCTTTCTTAGATGCTCTATTTAAAGTGTGATTAGCTACTTGCTATTTTTGTTCTTCTTTGTGGAGGAGGCGACTGTCAGATGTCTCTAGTAAGCCATCTTAAAGCCTTTTGATAGTTTAAACTTTACAGTAGAGAATGAACTTCATACAGGTAAACTGTTTTGTTCATCACTGTGTATATATATGTATCTACCACAGGGTTTAGAACATAGTATATGCTCAATAAGTAACTGTTAAAGTAGTTAATGAGTACATCATGTGTGCTCAGAGACCCTTTCAGTGGGCAATTGATACTATGTCACACATACTATCTAATGGTATTATTCTAAGTACTTTGGGGAATAAAAAGGCAACTCAAATGGTTGGAAAAGATAGATATGTAGGCAAAAATATATAATAATTTGCAGAATAAATTGAATCTTATAACAGAGGCACAACAACCAGAACTAGCTAATTTTGTTTCCTAGATTCAAGTAGACTGGTTTCTGGGGATCATTTTAGGCATTTAAACTGGGCCTGAAAACGATATAGGATTTCAATAGTAAAATAGAGTAAACACAAAAGTTCTGACTTAGATCACAGCCTCCTTCTGTCAGACTGGTATCTTTTCCGTCAGATGAGACACTTGTTTTGCATTTATATGTGTGTTGACAGGTAGACAGAACAGATCTCCACATTAGCCCACCATCTAGAGTTGATTGGATTTGAAGTGATATCCTGATCCAAAACGATCTAATCAGTTTTGTCCTCCTGAGATTTAGAGTTGCAATTTCAAAATCCCAGGCAGATAGTGGCAGGTCCTGATCCTTTTAGAAAATGTTAACTTGGGAGTTCAGGACAACTTTGTTATTATTTTGTCATGAACATAGAGAGGCAGGGAAGGCTGGTTAGATGTAAAGAGAAGAGTGAAGAATATGTAAGAGGTGTAGATGAAAAGAAAAAAGAAGAGACACACACACAGAGTGTTAATGGTCTTTATATTTTTTTCAGATTTTATTTTCACTGCATTATGAGACTTACTTTATCTCCATTAATTAAGCTAGAGTTAATGTGTGTCTAGTGTTTCAACTATAGAGAGCCTTAATGAAGACAGATGAAAAGGTATGGGAAGAATTACAAACACAGGAAAAAGTGATGAGCCAATCTGTAGAACAGAGCATGGAGTATGTAGGGACTTGATCTGTATGTTTCCTATTTCATGATCCCATTTTTGAATATCAAGAAGATGAATAAGTTATTGATATAAATCTGGCAACTTAAATCACCAATTATGGAGAAATAAAAATCCAAGTATAATATAGTGTGTGAATTTTATTTCCTAGTAGAAAATGTTATGAAAGGGTGAAGAAACCATTGGAATTGAGGTCCTATCTGTCAATTGGGTTGCAGTCTTTACTTTGCCACTGACTAGTTATATAATATTTTATGAGTTACTTGACCTCCCTGGGCCTTAGCTGATAAAGGACAAAAATATGTGAGATCTCTGGGTTCATCTGACTAAAAGGAGTGATGAATAGCAACTGAAACTCTTTTTATTGTTTGGCAATTTCTAGTTCCTCTATTTTCTTTTGTACTGTGAAATTTATGGAGTGCTTGCTCTGATTTTTGATCTTATGTGAGAGGCTGTGACACTTAGATGCATAAGTCACAGTTCCTGTCCTTGAAAATCTCACAGAAAAAAATAAATAGTAAGAGAGAGTCACATAAATGAATTTTTATTCAATTTGCTTTAATGATATGGACAACTTTCCAAAGAATTGTTTAATTTTGTTTGGGATCACAGTGTGATGGCGGGAAAAGGCTTTATCAAAGAGGAAGCACTTTAATGAGACAATAAGGTAAGGGTATTCCATGCTGAGAGAGAGATAAGCACATATGCCAGTTACTGAATTATTGCCTCTTGGATCTATGTTCATACATTGTAGCCTGTTCACAATTTGTTTCTTATAGCAACGAAATGGGTGCTTTGATAATTTTCCATTGTCAGCTGGAATGACGTTAAGCTTTGTCAATAGTAGATTCTAGAGAAACTTTGTGAAGGGGAAAATATTTTGCTTTATAGTTCCAGGGGGTTGGCTGAACAGGTGCCTTCATAGTGTCTGCAGCTTTTAGCTTCTGTAGAACATAGTAGCCAGCAGTACCCACAAACCTGCAGCTCCCCAAAGCAATCCCATGTGGTAATTTCATAGCACAGTACCTCTGGTGAGACATATTCTTATGAGTGGCTTACTCAGTAAGTCCCAGGGAGTGAATTTCCAGCAAATTTCTGTAGTATGATGACTTCTCTGCCATCCCTGATTCATTGCCATGCACTCTCCAACAAATTCTAGATCTCAGGGTTTGGCAGAGGTGGGCTTCCTCTTGCTCTATCTCAGTCCTAGAGGTGATGGCTGCTTCTTATAGCTGCTATTTCTATATTCTTTAGAGTTTACTTTTCTTTTTTTCTAGCCAATCCTTTATAACTCAAATCCTCTGTTATAGTTAATCATTCTTTATATTAAACTTTCCTGTCCAAATTTTTCTTTCTCAGTAAGACTCTTCCTGTTACAAGGCAAAAACAGAGAGGCTTCAGAACACATAGCATATTCAGGAAAGAAATACTGCATCCTAGTGAAGTGTAGTTGGTGGGTGGAAAGGTGAATATAACATTGGATAGGTTGCCTGGCGCTAGGAAACCAAGAGGTGTGAATACTGTGGTAAGGATTTCAAGCTGCAAGCGACGGGTATGCTTCTGTGTTCTAGGAAAACTCACTCTGAAAGCAGTGTGGAGGATTAATTTTGTAGATGGGAAAGACTGGAGGCAGTATGATGCTTTTGTGGTGTGGGGGGTATTACTATAATACAGGAGACATATGAGAAGGGCCTTTATTAAAGTACTGACAGCCACAGATAGAAAGAGAGGGATGAATGCAAAGGAGGCAGAATTGAAAAAAACAATGACCTTTTTGATAGCGAGATGAAGAACTTTTTTGTGAGGATTTTATAGATTTGAGATTTTCATACTAGATTACTGAGGTATGGTGATTTTATAACTTAGGTAGAAGTTGATAGGACAAACAGGTTTGGGGAAATTTGGAACACTTTTATGTTTGTTTGAGGTATGTTGATTTTAAAGAAACAAGAAGAAAAATACTGGGTATTACTCTGTTTAAAATATACTGGACAAGAGCAATCAGGCAAGAGAAAGAAATGAAGGGCATCCAAATAGGAAGAGAGGAAGTCAAACTATCTCTGTTTGCAGATGACATGATCCTTTACCTAGAAAACTCCATAGACTTGGCCCTAAAGCTCCTCAAGTTGATAAACAACTTCAGCAAATTCTCAGGATACAAAATCAACATACAAAAATAACTAGCATTCCTATGCACCAAGAATAGTCAAGCTGAGAGCCAAATCAAGAATGCAATCCCATTCACAATTGCCACAAAACAAATAAAATACCTAGGAATATAGCTAACTAGAGAGGTTAAAGAGCTCTGCAAGGAGATCTACAAAACGCTGCTTAGAGAAATCAGAGATGACATGAACAAATGGAAAAACATTACATGCTCTTGCATAAGAGGAATCAGTATTGTTAAAATGGCCATACTGCCCAAAGCAATATATACATTCAATGCTATTCCTATTCAACTACCAATGACATTTTTCACAGAATTAGAAAAAAACTATCTTAAAATTCGTATGGAACAAAAAAAGCAAAACAACAACAAAAAAACACAACAACAACAACAAAAAAAAAAACAGCTTGAATAGCCAAGGCAATCCTAAGGAAAAAGAACAAAGTGGGAGGCATCATGCTACCCAACTTCAAACTATACTACAGGACTACAGTAACAAAAACAGCATAGCAGTGGTACAAAAACAGACACATAGACCAATGGAAGAGAATAGAGAGACCAGACAGAAGGCCAACCACCTAGAACCATCTGATCTTTGACAAAGCTGCTGACAAAAACAAGCAATGGGAAAAGGACTTCCTATTCAATAAATGGTGCTGGGATAACTAGCTAGCCATACACAGGAGATTGAAACCTGACTACTTCCTTGTACCATATACAAAAATCAACTCAAGATGGATTAAAGACTTAAATGTTAAACACAAAACTATAATATTTCTGGAAGACAACCTAGGCAATACCATTTGAGACATAGAAATGAGCAAGATTTCATGACAAAGAAGACAAAAGCAATTGCAACAAAAGTAAAAATTGACAAATGGGATCTAATTGAACTAAAGAGCTTCTGCGCAGCAAAAGAAACTATCAACCATGTAAACAGACAACCTACAGAATGAGAGAAAAATTTTGCAAACTATGCTTCTCTTAAAGGTCTAATATCCAGCATCTATAAGGAACTGAAACAAAATTACAAGGGGAAAAAAAGAACCCCATTAAAAAGTGGTAAATGACATGAACACTTTTCAAAAGATGCATATGCAGCCAACAAACCTATTTTACAAAGCCTACCATCACTGATCATTAGAGAAAAGCAAATCAAAACCACAATGAGATACCATCTCATACCAATCATAAAGGCTATTATTAAATTTTTTTTTTTTTTTAAAAGGTGCTGTCAAGGTTCTGGAGAAAAAGAAATGCTTATACACTATTGGTGGGATTGTAAATTTGTTCGACTATTGTGGAAAACAGTGTGGTGATTCCTTAAAGACCTAAAAATATAACTACCATTCAACCCAGCAATCCCATTACTGGGTAGATACCCAAAAGAACATGAATTGTTCTATCATAAAGACACATGAATGTGTATGTTCATTTACAGCACTGTTCACAATAGCACAGACATAGAATCTACCTAAATTCCCATCAATGACACACTGGATAAAGAAAATGTGGCACATATCATGGAATACTATGAAGCCATTAAAAAGAATGAGATCGTGGCCTTTCCAGGAACATGGATGGAGCTGGAGACCATTGTCTTTAGCAAACTAACGCAGGAACAGAAAATCAAATGCCACATGTTCTTGCTTATAAGTGGGAGATAAATGATGAGAACACATGAACACATAGAGGGAAACAAGAGACAATGGGGTCTATCAAAGAATGGAAGGTGGAAGGAGAGAGATGATCAGGAAAAATAACTGGTGGGTACTAGGTTTAATACCTGAGTGATAAAATAATCTGTATGACAAACCCCCATGATACAAGTTGACCTATGTAACAAACTTGCACATGTACCCCTGAACTTACAATAAAAGTTTAAAAATATATACTGGACAATAGTTTTTCTGTTGAGCTAAACTAAATAATTATTTATTCCATTTCCAAAACTTAAAAAATTTTGAGCGAGACTTTTGCTCCTAAAGTAAATAAATTCCTTACATGTTTTCCCAATGCATTTTCTTCTTGGATTGCTTCGTAGGGTTTCTGAAATTTCTTCTTAAAACACCCTACAGATGGTAACTATAGAAGACAATGAATATTTTACTTTAAAAAAAGTTTATATTTTAGTAGTACAGATGAAAATTGGAGGCCCAATGAATAAAGGGTCAGTATTTAACTCCTTTTCAGCTATATACTTAGAGTTTGGATTTTGTATCCTATTACTTCAAAAAGCCATTCTTTGGAGTTGTATTAATTCTGTGAGATATCTGAATTTCCAGAAGGCTGTGTTCACTCACTGAGTATTTTGTCTGGTAATGATAGGAACTGTAGTTGCCTTCAAGGAACTGAAGACCCAGAGCAAAGATCTCCAAAGAACAACGTGTATGCACAGGCTGTGGCAGAGAATGCTGGATGTGGCACTTGCTGGAGCTGACAAATCGACTTGTGCTGGCAGGGTGTGGGATGCTGCCTGTTCCCTGAGGTGGGCAGCTGACAGACAAGCAAAGAAGCCTTTAAAGACTGACTTAGGATATTAACATCAGGCAATTTTGGTTATGGAATTGCTAGCCTTCAACTGTCTCAGGAACACACCAGTGTGGGGTGCATGGTACCTTCATCAGAATGCTATTTTCTGTGATGCAACAGGAATTTAGAAACATGTAGCTTGTGATACATTAATATGATTTAACTTCAGAAAAGTAACCAGTAGTAAGCTCTGTGAGATAGCTTAACAAAGCTCTGTTCCTTTTCTATTATTTATTCAGCTGCTTAATTACTTAGCTCTTTAATTATTATAAGAAGCACACATGTGCATGCATGCACACACACACACACACAATTGAGAATAAAAGAAAAGAATTCTCCTTGAAATGGCAATTATCAAGGACAGGAAAAGATTCACTCCAGTGTAATGAAGTGAGCGTAATCCTGATGTGTGTTATCTTCTCTCTGGAAATGGAGTGAAAACAAATGATTTATAGTGTACTTGAGTACACTGTTTATTAAGATGGGAGGATGTGTAATCAGTCTGATTACCCTTTTTGCTCGTTGCTGTAGTGTTATCAACTCCATGCGTGTATGTGCGTGTAACTAAAAGAGGGGCTCAATAGAATTTTCTGGTAGCCAAAGCAAAATATTTTAAGGCTTCTAAGAAAAAAAAGAGGGCATAGGGTGGTTTCATTTAAGCTTTGCTTTTGCTGGTCCTCTCTGTTTAGACATGAATTGCTGAATGCCACACCTAGAATTCCAATGAAAGGAATTTGAGGAAGAATTCAAAGCCGGTCCATCTCACGTTCCTGAGGAGGTACTTCCTTATTTTATGTTGACAATGTTGATTTCTTGATCTACAAGGATACCAAAGACATTTTTGTTATTTCTTCTTACACTTCCTTTTAAAGGACAGTTATATGTTGGATTGAGGGCCCCCAGCATATATCCCAGTATACCTTGGCTTCCTTTGGGGAACCACCGCACCTGCAGTTTGTGTTGCTTTTACAGAATGGTAAATCCAGATGTAAACAACTTAGCTCCTTTGGAAGTCCAAAGGCCAAGATTCTTTCTCCATCTGCCTGGTACAACTAGGAGAGGGAAAATGATTTAACTTTGCTCAACTGGAAACTTTCTTCAAGAACTGTGAATGCAGAGCAAGTGACACAGGGGTATAAAATGTCTGAAATATACTTATCTTAATGGCCATATATGAACCAGATGATTCTTGTTATGTGATGGTTTACGTGCTTTGTGCTGTCTGGCCTCCCAGAGCTGTCTAGGTCCCATCTACTCCCACATTTAATCTTCATCAATTCTATGAAAATTTCAATAGACAGCCTCCATTCCAATATATCCCCTCAAATTAGCCAGTGGTTTTGTGGTAACTGCACATAATGTAAAGATGAAGACTGAGGATTAGAGGTCAAAAGATGTAGAAGCCTAGGCCCAGCCCTGATAGATTAAGTTTATAACTTTGGGTGAGGCACTTAACCTCTGTTGGTCTCAGTCCTATTGTTGGTAATTGAAGGGATCGAGCTAGAGTAAGTTCTATTCCAACTCCTTGATTCTAAGGGTCTTTGGGCTACTGACCAAATTTGTATTGATTTCCATCCAGAGAAGAATGCTAGTGTCAAGGTGACTGTGGAATAGAGTAATTAGAGATGAAACAGTGCCTCAAACATTGTTAGTAACTGTGGAGGATATCTAGTATTATTGTTGTCCTTATTCTGATAAGAGCAACAGGATTTTCCTTTGGTAAATCACCAACCCCCAATCTTGGCACATGTTCTTCAGGAGGGTCTGAAGCCATTCAATGTCAAAGGGATGATGGACCTGGTAAATGACAGAATCATAACCTTCGGCTATAGTAATTGTTTGGAGAGCACATGGGACCTAAGGAGGCCACAGCTGCAGAAAGTATCAAGGAAAAAAGAATACTCTTGATAGTATTGCTAAACTGGCCAGATAGCTCCCCTGGGCTGCTAAGTCATTTTGCAGATGCACAGCTTGCCATGTGGAAAGCACAACTAAAGAAAAAGAGACATGTTTGAAATGCTGAATCCAGTCAGTCAAAGTCAAACCTGAACCAATAAGTGACTTCTACCTGCCTGCCCCGCTAGCGCCCACCCAGAGTACGGCTGACTTTCAGTTTTTTGCGGTCAAAATTGTCCTGATTAATACAGCATTCAGTATATCTTTTCAATACATGACTTGCTTGAAAGCCTCAAAGGCAAATCTAAGACTCAAGGATCTTCTCCAAGTGGGGATAGAGAGAGATTGTTTAAATAGAATGCTGAATTATGTGGGCAGATGAGAAGCGCAGAAAAGAATTTCTCATGGATTGTAGCTATGACTATGAACCAATAAGTTACTACATTCCATGCCCTGCCCTCAAAGGATAAAGTAACCTCTATGGGAATGTTTTTAACATTCTCGAAGGTATTGTAAAGTCATAAAGGCTGTGAAGGCATGTTTTGGTCCAATGGAATGACTCCGTTGCAACTTTGTGTATCTGGATTTGTTTTCCCTGTGTATATTCCTAGCTGTGAATAGAACAACCAATATACACAGCTTTTTACCCACCACTTTACTGCTTCTAGTGCTGCAAAAAAGTCATCTATCTCTTTCCTCACTTCTCTTGCCTCTGTGACATGACACTTGGCTCTTTTATCCAATATTTAGACATAAAACATCTCTCAATCGTATGCAAACTAATATATCTGTTTGTTTTTCCAAGTCATTGAGGGTCAGTGCTTTTCTAGCTAGTTTCTTTTGAAGACCAATTTTTTAAAAAATATATGCCGAAATCTTTTCATGTCTGGATTTCAGATAATGCAGTAGAACAAGCAGCTGATTACTATACACAAATGAGAATAGGGTTTTCTTTTTAACCATAAACGAATTGATAAAAATTAAGCCCACCAATCCAAGCAAAATAATGATGATGATGATGATGATAATGATAGTAAGTTTTTGTTGCAACAGACACGAATGATAACTTTCTAACGTTTTAGGACTGTTGCATAGATACCAGTTGAAAGATGTGTGTGATTGCAGGCAGATAAGCTGTAACTCCGCTGTATTCTTTCCCACTGATCTGAACACAGTAGGTAGAGTTACTGCATCTGGTTAGAGATCTGTTATTCTAGGTAGCTAGTTCTGAATCTTCTCACCTGAGTATAAATGCTGTCAGAGGGCAACATCATGGTAAGTGACAGACTAAAGATATATAATATGCTTTGTAGCATTTCATTCATAAAAGAAAGAACAAGAACATTACTTTTTAAATTGGAGAGAGAGGAGAAGTTGGAGGAGAAGAGGAATGGAATCTAAATGGCAAGGTAGTAAACGAAAACTTAAGATGCACATGAAATTACATATACTTTATTTTTTGACAAAATTAGTACATATTCGTTGTCTAATGTTTAGAAGATGAAATCAAGTCAGAAGAAGAAAAATATTATTAATCTGTAATTGTCTCAGACATAAAGTCTAAATATATCCTAATCCACGACCAGTGTTTTCAAGCATGACCATGATCCCTAGTAAGAAATACACTTTACCTTGTAATGTCATACATACACACTTGTTCATATATGTACAATTAAAACAAAATTTCACAAAGTAGTACTTATTCTTACTATATGTGATATACTCTGTCATCCTCTCCCTTCCTCTTTTTTTCTCTTCTCTGCTTTCATTTAGAAAAGAAAATTGCCTATTTATTATTCTGCACAATTTAAAATTACTGGAAAAATTCCTGTGGAATGAGAGTAGGTCATTTCTGTTGAAATTCCTGTATATAATTATGTTTATGTGGGTATTTCTACTTTCTTATAAGGCAGCATTATTAAAATGGAAGTATTACCATTTACATCATGGATTATATAACCATTGGTTAAGTCTAGATCATGCAGAAGTTATAAACAACCCAAATCTCTGTGATTTAACACAACATGGACTTATTCTTGCTTATGCCACATATCCATCGTGGCTCCCCAGTTGGACTCTGAGCCTAAGCAATCCAGGTGGGAGGAATGACTACTCTCTTCACATCAGTTAGTATACATTAAATTATGCTGCAGTAATAATCACCCTCAAAATCTCAGAAATTTACAGCAAAACAGTTTATTTCTTGTTCACATTAATGTCTTATTTTGGCCAACTATAATCTGCTTTGTCTTGTTTTCATTCCAGGGCCCAATCTAAAGGAGCACCTTGAATCTAGGCATGCTGATATCCTGGAAGAAAAAGAAAGGATGGCTGAACAAAGCGGTTGATCTTAAAGCTATCTCTCAGAAGGGGCACACATCACTTCCACTCACGTTTCACTGATACAAGGCTATTGTTCAGCTCAAGCTTGATATCATTAGGGAGGACTTTTTTTTTTTTATTACTATACTTTAAGTTCTAGGGTACATGTGCACAACGTGCAGGTTTGTTACATATGTATACATGTGCCATGTAGGTGTGCTGCACCCATTAACTCATCATTTACGTTAGATATATCTCCTAATGCTATCCCTCCCTGCTACCCCCACCCCACCACAGGCCCCGGTTGTGATGTTCCCCTTCATGTGTCCTAGTGTTCTTATTGTTCAGTTCCCACTTATGAGTGAGAACATGTGGTGTTTGGTTTTTTGTCCTTGCCATAGTTTGCAGAGAATGATGGTTTCCAGCTTTATCCATGTCCCTACAAAGGACATGAACTCATCCTTTTTTATGGCTGCATAGTATTCCATGGTGTATATGTGCCACATTTTCTTAATCCAGTCGATCATTGATGGACATTTGGGTTGGTTCCAAGTCTTTGCTATTGTGAATAATGCCACAGTAAACATACGTGTGCATGTGTCTTTATAGCAGCATGATTTATAATCCTTTGGGTATATACCCAGTAATGGGATGGCTGGGTCAAATGGTATTTCTAGTTCTAGATCCTTGAGGAATCACCACACTGTCTTCCACAATGTTCACAGTCCCACCAACAATGTAAAAGTGTTCCTATTTCTCCACATCCTCTCCAGCACCTGTTGTTTCCTGACTTTTAATGATCGCCATTCTAACTGGTGTGAGACGGTATCTCATTGTGGTTTTGATTTGCATTTCTGTGACAACCAGTGATGATGAGCATTTTTTCATGTGTCTGTTGGCTGCATAAATGTCTTCTTTTGAGAAGTGTCTGTTCATATCCTTCAACTACTTTTTGATGGGGTTGTGTGTTTTTCTCTTGTAGGCTTGTTTGAGTTCTTTGTAGATTCTGGATATTAGCCCTTTGTCAGATGAGTAAATTGTAAGAATTTTCTCCCGTTGTGTAGGTTGCCTGTTCACTCTGATGGTAGTTTCTTTTGCTGTGCAGAAGCTCTTTAATTTAATTAGATCCCATTTGTCAGTTTTGACTTTTGTTTCCATTGCTTTTGGTGTTTTAGACATGAAGTCCTTGCCCATGCCTATGTCCTGAATGGTATTACCTAGGTTTTCTTCTAGGGTTTTTATGGTTTTAGGTGTAACATTTAAGTCTCTAATCCATCTTGAATTAATTTTTGTATAAGGTGTAAGGAAGGGATCCAGTTTCAGCTTTCTACTTATGGCTAGCCAATTTTCCCAGCACCATTTATTAAATAGAGAATCCTTTCCCCATTTCTTGTTTTTGTCAGGTTTGTCAAAGATCAGATGGTTGTAATGTGTGGTATTATTTCTGAGGGCTCTGTTCTGTTCCATTGGTCTATATCTCTGTTTTGGTACCAGTACCATGCTGTTTTGGTTACTGTAGCCTTGTAGTATAGTTTGAAGTCAGGTAGCATGATGCCTCCAGCTTTGTTCTTTTGGCTTAGGATTGTCTTGGCAATGTGGGCTCTTTTTTGGTGCCATATGAACTTTAAAGCAGTTTTTTCCAATTCTGTGAAGAAAGTCATTGGTAGTTTGATGGGGGATAACATTGAATCTATAAATTACCTTGGACAGTATGGCCATTTTCATGATATTGATTCTTCCTATCCATGAGCATGGAATGTTGTTCCATTTGTTCCTATCCTCTTTTATTTTGTTGAGAAGACTTCTAATCCTCTAATAGGAATGGGAGTTTAAGGAGGGGCTCTGTAAGAGGTAGACAATTATTTTCACAATAATACAATTTACCATGGTTTTATGTGTTGTTGGTTGCCGTGACAGAGAAAAGAGAGCTATCATAATGACACATACTTATCCTGTAAGTGGCACTTTATTTCAGTCTTCTACTTATTGTCTAAAAGAAGTCCAATGCTCCAATCCAAGAATAAGAAGACCAGAAAGTACACTATCCTGGTCTGGAAGTGTCAGAGAATGTGAAACCTTTGGCAACCAGTACTAATTAAATAGATAGAATGCTCTTCATCTTGGCAAGCTTCCTCCTGGTTGTCCATTTGGACAGTGTAAGCTTCAAATGATAGAGCTGAAACTCATGTATACAAACAAAGAGTTTTCAAAACAGAAGTTAGAATGCAATCTGTTTTGTTGGAATTGAATATCTTCTATGTGGCAGAACCATGTCTCCTTTAGCACTAGAAATTCTGAATCAGAGACACGTAGAATCTTAAGTGCAGAATAGAAATGCATGGTTCGCTGTTCAAAATACAAAACTTTTTTTCTTTCTTCCCAGGTCTCTCCCTTGGTCTGTCATTGTGTTTTTTACATGCTCTAGTATCACCCTTCCTGGAGCACAGGGATTCTTGCATAGCAGACATAGACTGTCACACACATCATGTCTTATAATTTGCTGTTCAGGACACGAATATCTGACCTTAACCCTCTCTAAGACCCCACAAAGGCAAAGACTCACAGCAGTTGCTAGAGTGAAGTGTGGAAGTGGATGATTCAAAGCCTATTCCAGGAAGGTGGGAGGGACCAGAATGCCAAAGTGTGTGTAGTCAAGGCTCCGAGCCCCTCATGCATGTCCCATTGTCTCATTGGATTTCACTTACAAAACACAAATTCAACAGAAAATTATTATTAGGAATTTCAAGATGGTGACCACAAAGTATTAAACTCCAAGTGCAGAGATTCTTTCTAGTTCTAGTACTATGCAGCCTTTTATTCTTAGAACTGTCACACATTTATATAGTTCAGAGAAATATGTGTATTAGTTATCTACTGCTGCAATACAATTTAGTCTAAAACTCAGCATAGAATCTTGAAACAGCAAACCTTTATTATCTTCACTTTTGTGGGTCAGAAATAAGAACAAGGAAATCGAATTTTTAGAGCTACCATAACAAAGTCTGCAAACTGACTGGATTAAAACAATAGAAATTTGTTGTCTCACAGTCTTGGAAAAATACATGCGGTAGTTTTCTATCTTTGCCTGGCTTATTTCACTTAACACAATGACCTCCAGTTCCATTCATATTTTTGCAAATGACATAATTTCATTCTTTTTTATGGCTGAACAGTATTCCATTATATGTATATACCACGTTTGTCTTATACATTTGTCTGTTGTTGAGCACTTATGTTGATGCCATACCTTTTCTATTGCAAATAGTGCTGCAATAAACATCTAAGTACAGGCATCTCTTTGATATACTGTTTTCTTTTCCTTTGGATAGATATCTAGCAGTGAGATTGCTGGATCACATGGCAGTTCTACTGTTAGCTTTTGGAGAAATGTCCATGCTGTTTTCCATAGCAATTGTACTAATTTACACTTCCACCAACAGCTTATGAGGGTTCCCTTTTTTCTTCATCCTTGCCAACATCTTATTTTTTGTCTCTTTAGTAATGGCCATTCTATCAGGGTGAGATTAACTCTCATTGTGGTTTTAATTTGCATTTCCCTCATTGTATTAGTCAGTTTTCACATTGCTATAAAGAACTACTTGATACTAGGTAATTTATAAAGAAAAGAGGTTAATTGACTCACATTTCCACAGGCTGTATAGGAAGTATAGTAGCTTCTGCTTCTGGGAGGCCTTAGGGAGCTTTTAGTCATGGTGGAAGGCAAAGCAGGAGCAGATGTCTTTCAAGCAGGAGCAGGAGCAAGAGAGAGAGAGGAGGTGCCACACACTTTTAAACAACCACATTTCATGAGAACTCTACCATGGGAACAGAATTGGGGAATGGTGCTAAGCCATTAATGAAAAAACTGCTCCCATGGTCCAATCACCTCACCTCTCATCAGGCCCCACTTCCAACACTGGGGATTACAATTCGACATGAAATTTGGGCAGACACTGATCCAAACCATATCACTTATGATTAGTGATGTTGAGCTTTTTTTTTTTTTCTTTAACATATCTATTGGGCCATTTGTATGTCTTCTTTTGAGATTTATCTAGTTCTGTGAATATTTATCTTTGCTCATTTATTAATGGGATTATTCATTGTTGTTTTTTTCTGCTGAGATATTTGAGTTCCTTGTATATTCTGGATATAATCTCCTGTCAGAGAAGCTGTTTAAAAATATTTTCTCCCATTTGACAGATTGCCTCTTCACTCTGTTGATTGTCAATTTTGCTGTACAGAAGCTGTTTTAGTTTAATGTAGTGCAATTTGTCTATTTTATTTTTGCTCTTGTGGATTTTGCTCTTGAAGTCTTGCCTGTAAAATAATTGCCTAATGTCCTGAATAGTTTTCTCCATATTTTTTTCTAGTACTTTTATAGTTTCAGGTCTCACATTTAAGTCTTTAATCCATCTTGAGTTGATTTTCGTGTATGAGGAGAGATAGGGGTCTGGCTTCATTCTTCTGCACGAAGTCATCCAGTTTTTCCCTAATGTATGTTCTTGATTGCTTTGTCGAAGATCAGTTGATTGTAAATATGTGGATTTATTCTGGGTTTTTTATTCTGTTCCATTGGACTATGTGTCTGCTTTTTTTGTTTGTTTGTTTGTTTGTTTGTTTTCTTTTTGGACTGTGCATAAGCTTTTCAAATTACTTCCTGAGGCTGTTTCTAAAACTGTTTTCTACCTCATACATAAAGGAAATGGTGAAGTCTACAGGACTGTCCACATAAGATACTCATGTGTCTGCTTTTATACAAACACCACGCTGTTTTGGTTAATAGAGCCTTGTAATACATTTTGAAGTGAGATAGTGTGATGCCTTCAGCTTTGTTCTTTTTGCTCAGGATTGCTTTGGCTATTCAGACTCTCTTTGATTTCATACAGACGTTAGGATTATTTTTTTCTATTTCTGTAAAAAGTGATTTTATTTCTTTTCTGATAGAAATTGCATTGAATCTGTAGATTGCTTTGGGCATTATGGTCATTTTAACAATATTAATTCTTCCAATCTATGAGGATGGAATGTCTTTCCATTTGTTTGTGTTATCTTCAATTTCTTTCATTAGTGTTTTACAGTTTTCCTTACAGATGTCTTTCATGTCCTTGGTTAAATTTACTTCTAGGTTAAATTTATTTTTTGTAGCTATTGTTAATGGGATTGCTGTCTTGATTTCTTTTTTGACTATTCTATTATTGGTGAATAGAAACACTACTAATTTTTATATGTTAAATTTGCTTATCATTTCTAAGAATTTTTTTGGTGGAATCTTTTGGTGTTTCTAGATATACGATCATGTCATTTTCAAAGAGAAACAATTTGATTTTCTCCTTTCTAATTTGGATACATTTTATTTCTTTCTCTTACCTAATTTTTCTGGCTATGACTTCCATTCCTGTGTTGAATAGAATTGGTCAAAGTGGACATTCTTTTGTTGTAGAGGAAAGACTTTCAGTTTTCCTCATTCAGTAAGATGCTAGCTGTGAGTTTGTCATATATTACCTTTATTATGTTATGATATGGTCCTTCTGTACCTATTTATTGAGAGTTTTCTTCATAAAGAGTATTGAATTTTGTCAAATGCTTTTTCTGCATCTATTGAGATGATCATATGGGTTTTATCTGTTTATGTGATGTATCACATTTATGTATTTGTATATGTTGAACCATGCTTGTATCAACAATGAAATCCCAGATGATCATGTGTTATCTTTCTGATGTGCTTTTGAATATGGTTTGCTAGTATTTTGTTGAGGAGTTTTGCATCTATGTTTATCAAGGATATTAGCCTGTAGCTTTTGTTGTTATGTCCTTTTCTGGATTTGGTATCATAATAATGGTGGTCTCATAGAATGAGTCAGGAAGAACTTTAGTTTTTTTGAAATAGTTTGAGGTGGATTGATACTAGTTCTTTCTTAAACATTTCGTAGAATTCTGTAGTGAATCCAATCCTGAGCTTTTCTTTGTTGTGAGAGTTTTTATTACGGATTCAATCTCATTATTCACTATTGTTCTATTCTGGTCTTCTATTTATTTCTGATTTAATCCTGGTAGATTGTATATTTTCAGGATCTTATGTATTCCCTCTTGATTTTCCAGGTTTTATTTTTAGCATATAGTTGTTCCTAATGGAGTCTGAAAACCTTTTGGATTTCTGCAGTATTAGTTTTAATGTCAACTTTTTCAAATCAATATTTACTTATCTGGGTCTTCTCTTTTATTTAATTATTCTAGTTTGTGATTTATCAACTTTGTAATGTTTTTGAAGAATAAATTTTTAATTTTGTTAATCCTTTTAATTTTTTTAGTCTATTTTGTTTAATTCTGCTCTGGTCTTTTATTTTCTGCTGCTAATTTGGATACTTGCTTTTCTTGTTGCTTGATGTGCATCATTAAATTATTTATTTGAAGTCTTTCTGTTTTTTCAGATGTAGGTGCTTATTGCTAAAAACGTTTTTCTTAGCATTGCTTTTGCTGAGATACACACGTTTTGGTATGTTGGTTTTTAAATTTTAATTTATTCCAAGAAATTTTTTTATTTCCTCCACTTTAATTTCTTCATTCAGTAGCATGGAACGTTCATTCCATGTATCTGTATAGTTCCAAATTTCCTTTTTTAATTGATTTCTAGTTTTATTTCATTATGGTTTGAGAAGACACTTGACATGATTTCAACTTTTTAAACTTTGCTGAGACTTATTTCGTAGCTTACCATATGTTCAGTCCTGGAGAATGTTTTATGTGCTTATGAGAAGAATATGTATTCTGCAGGTGCTGGATAAATGTTCTGTAAATATCTGTTAGGTCTGTAGGTATAAAGTTCACTTTTAATCTAATTTTTTGTTAATTTTTTGTTTGGGTGATCTATTTAATGCTCAGAGTGGGGTGCTGCAGTCCCTTACATTGTTGTATTGTAGTATATCTTTTTTTAGATCTAGCAGTATTTCCTTTATAAATGCATATGTTCCAGTGTTGAGTGCCTATGTATTTAGAACTGTTATATTTTCTTGATGGATTGGTATTTTTATCATTATATTCATTATATTGTAAACCTCTTTGTCTTTTTTGATTTTTACTGTTTTTGACTTAAAAGTCTGTTTTATCTGATATAAGTATAGTTACTGCTGCTCGCTTTTGGTTTCCATTTGTGTGGAGTATCTTTTGTCTATCTCTTTATTTTAAGTCTATATGTGTTTTTACAGGCAAAGTGAGTTTCTTGTAGGCAGCATACCACTGGATCATTAAAAAAAATTTATCCAACCAGTTTATATCTTTTTAGTGAATAATATAATTCATATTTGTTTAGTGTTAATATTGATGCCTATGTTTTGTTCCTGTCATATGGTTTAATTATTTTCTGGTTGTTTTTTATACTCCTTTTTCCTGTCTTTTTCTCTTGTTTGTCCTTGTGGTTTGTTGATTTTCTGTGGTGGTACCATTTGAGTCTATTCTGTTTCTAATTTGTGTGTTTGCTATATTTGTGAGTTTTACATTGTTGTGTGTTTTTGTGATAGTAACTGACATCCTTTCACTTTCAGGTTTAGGACTCCCTTGAGCATTTCTTGTAAGGTAGATCTAGTGGCGAATTCTCTCAGCATTTGCTTTTCTGGGAAAGAATTTATTTTTCCTTCAATTATTATAGATAATTTTCTTGAATATAGTGTCTTTGGGTGGCAGTTTTCTTCTTTCAGCACTTTTATTATATCTTCCCATTCTCTCCAGGCCTATAAGCTTTCTGCTAAGAAGTATACTGTTAATCTGATGGGTGCTCCCTTGTAGGTGAGTAGATGCTTTTCTCTTGCAGTTTTTAGAATTTTATCTTTGTCATTGACTTTATGCAGTTTGACTATAATGTGACATGGAGAAAACCTTTTTGCATTGTACTGTTTAGGAATACTGGAACTTCTGTATCTGGATGTCTCAATCTCTTGCTAGACTTGGTACTTCTTAATCTATTATTTCACTAAATAGGTTTTGAAAACCTTCCATTCTCTCCTCGCTTTTGGAGATGATGATAACACATATATTTGGTTGCTTTATGATGTTCCATATAGCATGAAGAATTTGTTCAGTTTTTAAACTCTTTTGTCTTTATTTTTGTCTGGGTGGGTTATTTAAAAAGATCTGTTTTCAAGTTCTGAGATTGTCTTTTTTGCTTGACCTAGTCTATTGTTGAAGTTTTGTGTGTATTTTGTATACACACGTCATTCAAGGAATGCCTCATTTCTAGAATTTTGTGTAGTTCCTTTGAAATCAGTGTCTTCGGTAAATTTCTCATTCATATCCTGAGTGTTCTGCATTTGTTTTCTTTGTATATTTATTCTTAATTATCTTGTGTCTCCCTTAGCTTCTTTAGTTTCACAATTTTGAAATTCTTTTTGGTGATTTCTTGAATTTCCTTGATTGGAATCTGTTTTTGGGGAATTATGGTGTTCCTTTGGAGGTGTTATATTTCCTGAATTTCATGCTTCCTGTGTCCTTCTGTTGATGTCTATGCATCTGGTGTAATAGTTGCTTCTTTCAGTTTTTTGAATTTGATTTTATAGGGGAGAATTTACCAATGCTATATAGCGTTGGTAAGGTATGGCACTTTGACTAATTCTGCATGCAACTGGTAGTGTAATTTCTTATAATTCTTTTTTCTGTAAACAACATCAGTGGTATCTGTGATTTCCTCAATGGTTTAGGATGTAATTACTAGTGGAGGTCATGGTGAAGTTTTGCTTGGGACAGGGATGCCACATTTGCCCATCTTTGTTGGGCTGACAAGCAGAGGCAGCAATAGGCAGAGTTTGCCTGATTTTGGGCCCCAGGGTGGCATATGCTGGTGCTGGTATTAGTGGGACCAGGTGGGCTAATTCTTGGGTCTCCAGATGGTGTGCTTGGATACTGGTATTGGCAACTGTGGGCTGGGCATGTAAGTGGATTCCCTGGTCCTTGGGAAGTCAGCATGCTATGGGTAATGGCAGTAACAGTTGTGATATGACCCTCTGGGTCCTAAGTGGCGTGCACTGGTGTTGTGGTGGCTGTGGTGTGGAATTGCCATCCATGGTGCTAGAATACAGCTTTGACTCTCTTGCTCTCTACAGCAGAGTTCAGGTGGGTAGAAGAGCCCACTCATGGTTTGGATTACTAACAATGGAAATATGGACTGCTGACATTCTCTCAATGATGCTTCCCCTAAAATGCCTAGCTCCTCTGAGCTCCTGGCTGATGTTGGAGGAGCTGGCTGCTTGTTTTTTTCTCCTCCTGTGCCTTAGGTGTTTCTTGTGACTTCTTTCTTGAACTGTAGTGTTTTCTCCTAGATGTTCTATTTGAGGTATGGTTGTCTATTTATAATTTTGGTTCATTCTGGGAATGATTGGGGGGTATCCAGTGTCTCTACTCAGCCATCTTTCACACTGAAAATGTTACACAGAAAATCTTTGCTCCTAATAACATTCTTAACATTAGCATAATTACTTGTTAACTTTATGCAACTACATATAAAATCATATAAAACCTAGTAAAGTTTCAAATTTATTTAAAGCTCTATTTGTTTATGAAAATTATTCTATCAATAATTTTCTGTCAAATTACTGTGCTCCCAAATGACATGTAACATTTGTTTTCCTTATTTGGCTATGACATCCTTTTTTTTTTTTTTTTTTTTTGAGACGGAGTCTCGCTCTGTCGCCCAGGCTGGATGTTTCCATTTGTTTTTCATTCTTAGGACTTGTTTTTTTCTTTTATATTGATTTTGGAATATGTTAACATTTTTAGGCTTCTAAAATAAAAGCATACAACAAGGTATCTTAAGAAAAGTCTTCTTTCCTCCTGACTTCTCTTATTTCTCTGTATCCTTACATGTAATCACTTTAGTTTTGGTTTTCCGCAGTAGGATTTCTTTTTGCAAATATAAGCACCTATGCACATTCATATTTGTGTCTCTTTACTTTCTTTTCAAGACATTAATATATTCTTATTCATCTGGATTTTTGCTTTTTTCACTTAAAAATACACCCTGAAGATCATGTCATGTCAATAAAAATTGTCATCCCTGCTTTTCATAGTGATATAGAATGTTATTGTGTAAATGTAATATAGTTTATTCATCCAGTTCTCTATTGCTAGACATTTAGGTTCTTTCCAATATTTTGTTACTGCAAATAATGCCATAATCAATAATTGTGTATAAAAGATTTTTCTTTTTCTTTGTAGCCAAAGGCAGTTTGGATTATTGCTTGGAAATAAGATTGCTGGATCAAAGTGCATAATGAAATATTTTTAGCTATGCAAGCTAAACGTTTTCAAATTTTCCATCAAAAACTTGTATTACTTTATATTCTTATCCAAAATATATGACATTGACTATTTATCCATGACCAACACAGATGTTGTTAAACTTGAATTTTTTTAATCTGATGGTGACAAATAGGAATTTGTATACAATTTAATTTGTATTTTCCAATTAATAGTTGTATTAGTCAGGGTTCTCTTAGAGAATTAGTAGGATATATATAAAGGGGAGATTATTAAGTATTAACTTACATGATCACAAGGTCTCATAATAGGCTGTCTGTAAGATGAGAAGCAAAGAGAGTCAGTCCAAGTCTCCAAACTTAAGACTTGGAGTCCAATGTTCAAGGGCAGGAAGCACCCAGCATGGGAGAAAGATGTAGGCTGGGAGGCTAGGCCCATCTCTCTTCTTCACGTTTTTCTGCTTGCTTTATATTGGCTATAAACTGATTAGATTGTGTCCACCAGATTAAGGGTGAATCTGCCTTCCCCAGACCACTGACTCAAATGTTAATCTCTTTTGGCAACACCTACACAGACACACCCAGGATTAGTACTTTGTATCCCTCAATCCAATCAAGTTGACTCTCAGTGTTAACAATCACAATAGTTGATTGCCTTCTCAGGTGATTCAGAATCATTTTCGCTTTTTCTTCTTTGAATTTCCTTGCCATATATTTTCCCCATGTTTATATCAATTTATTTGTTTCTTCTTCATTTTTAAGAGTTAAAAAATGGGTAATTAACTTTATTTATCACACAAGTTTCAGATAACATTTTTCCTCAATCATTTTGTTTTTGCTTTGTCTATGGTGTTTTTCCTCCATAGACAATAAAAAATAACTTGTACATTTTTTAATCAATTTTTTTGTTTGTTTTTCTGATGTTGGACATAGTTTAAAATATTTTCTCCAACTTCCAGTTATGAAAGAAATTGCTTATGTTTTTCTCCAAGAATTTGTTTGTTTTTTAAAACCCTTTCAGGTCTCTAATTCACTTGGAATTTATTGTAGTATTTGAAGTGAAATATGGATCTAAATGTACCTTTTTTGCCTCTAAATATTGTCTGGTTGACTCATTTTCTTAATGTCTTTACTTTCCGCTACCTAATAGGTCAGAATACACACACACACACACACAGTACATGTGTGCATATATATATATATATACACACACACACACTTTATCTTATAGTATATATATACACATAATATTTCTATTTCTTAGTAGTTACATTGAAATTTCATTTTGCATTTTGTAAATAACCAATTATATATGAGTAAAAACAACATATAAAAAATTGCAAAAATCATATGATTGTGGAAGTGTTTCTAAATGCTCCAAATCATTGCCAGCCATTTGTATTGTTACCTTAAACTTTTCACTATTCTTATGAAGTATAGTAGTATCTCTTTGTAATTTTAACATGTTTCATTAATGTCAAATGAGGCTGAGCAACTTTTCTTGTATTTATATTTATTTGGAGATCTTCTTTTGAGAAATGCTATTGCATCCTTAAGGAAAGTCTCTGTCTTACCGATTTGGGGGCTTTTCCTCTTTTTCAAAAATACTTTGGATATTTGTTGGTTACATGAACTGCAAACATGTTTTTGAATGTGCTCTGTTGTTCATATTTTTGCTCAGTGTTGTCTTTTGCTAAACATTTGATAAAGTTTCTAAGTTTCATGAAATTAAATTTATCATGCTGGTTCCTTATGGATAGTGCTTTTTGTGTTCTTGCAAGAAATGTTTGTTTGCCCCAAATTAGTGCAAATATTAAATCTTCAGATGAATAAAAATAGAGAGACTTCCCTACCAATTACTTATATAAAGTAATTTTGAAGAATATAACTTCAGGAAGAAGAAAAAAAAGCCCAACAAAATGGCAGTCTGAAATACAAGAATTAATGATCAGCAAATAAAATTGTTAATTGGAATGAAACCTTAACAGACATCGCTGTATAAAATATGAATAATCTCTAGTTTGTAGGATAAGAAAAGAACACTAAAATAATGAAAAATGATATCATGTAAATATGCAGGGAGTTATTAGTGTTAAAATATATTGGGTGGCATGGGGACTAAAATAGTATTTAACTTTAGATTTTGTTAAATTAATTACGGTTTAAAAAAAAGAAAAGCTGGATAATAAATAACTTCCGAAGTTCTAAAATAAAACAATGCATGTGCTCTGACCACAGTGGCAGAGTTAGAAGTCAAGCCATATACTTTTAAAAAACTCATTGGGCGAAGAGGAAATCACAGTGAAATATCTCAAACCAAATGAAATGAAGCTCTGACATAAAACCATGAGTGACAGAACTTAGACAATAACTTATAGATCTAAATGCAGATATAAGATATAAGAAAAAAAGACACAATTAACTGTCTATCTCAAAAAGTCAGGGAAAGAACAGAAAAATAACTTCCCTCCTCCCAAAAAACAAAATAAATAATGTTAAAAGTACAAATTGATGAAATAAAAGGCAAATATATGATAGACAGTACAAAAATAAAAATATTCAGGATTTTGAAAAGATTAATGAAATTGCTAAAACTCAAGTAAGACTTAAAAAACACGGTAGGCACAAATAGCCAATTTTAGTGCTTTAGAAAAGGGAAATCACTCTGGATTCTGTAAGCATTAAAAATATATGCAGATGATGTTTTAATAAGCACATTGTAGGACAGCAGGTAACCTTACGTAAGTCATTTTACATTGAAAGCTGTTTTGGAACATAATCTATTTAAGAAAATGCTTCAACAAGGGAAAGTTAAAAAAATAAGAAATATTTGTTTTGGAAAATATTCTCTCTTTAATAAGGAAAAACAGCTTTACTTAGCTACCAATAAAGGAAAATAAGTTATTCTACATTGTTGAATTTTCAGAGATGGAAAATGGCTGCTTGAAGTGCCAAAATTAATATTTTCTATTTTTATTTGAAATATTTCAGAAATGTGTTATTCTATTTCATGTCTTTGCTTTCCAAAAAATATTTTAAAATTCTCATCTACAGCAATGTTTAAATGATTTTATAAGAATTCAACTACCCTCCACCTGTGTAGATTCCATTATTACCATTTAATGATATGATCTTTAACATATATTGATTCATCTATTCCTCCATCAGTTTGACAATTAAGGCTTCTTAATTTTGGTTTATTTCAAAATAAATTACAGACATCAGTATACTTCTCATCAAATATGTCAGCATATTTATCATCTCCTATTTGTTTTTATTTTGAGGTAAAATTTATATGCAACAAAATCCACAAATCTCAAGTGTACGTTTGCTAATTTTTTACTAATGTATGTACTCATGCAACTCAAATCCCTATAAACTTATAGAATATTATAATTACCCTGAACATTCCCTTACAACCTTTCCTGCTCATTCTCCACCCTCAACCCACCCAATGGCAAAATGTTTAGTTTTTTGCCAACACATATTACTTATATTTATTATTATTTATATTATCTTACATTATCAAATATATTTAGCTACATTTTCAAGGTTGCTTTGGTAATTTCAGATCCTTAAAATTTGTATTGTACAATCCATTCGTTCGTTCCTATAAAAAAGTTCATGGGAATTTCATTAAAGGAGATAAATAAAATAAACACATGAAAAAATTATCTAAATTTTAATTTTATCAACAGAGAAAAATAAATTAAAACCACAATGAGATACCCTTATATAATTCATGAGAATGGCTAAAATTGAGAAATTTGACAACTCCAAAAGTTGGTGAACTTTGATTCAAGTAGAATTCATAGACTATCAGTATAAAAGAGCAACTAATTTTGGAAAAAGGTTTTGAACAAAATTAAACACACATTTAACCTGTGATCAGAAAGGTCATCACAAAAGCGATGAAAGGAAAATATGTCTTCACAAAAATATGTGTTTAATAATGTTCATATCAACTTTATTTATAATAGCCAAAAATCTAGAAATAGCTAAATCCAGAATATTTAGAAAAGTTATCCATCAGTAAGATAAAAGATAAACACATTGTGGGTATATTCAATGGAATACTTCTCAGCAATAAAAAGGAACAAATTACTGATATACATATGGGCATGAATCAACCTCCAAAACTTTATGCTGAATCATGGATGAAGCATACCAACTGAATAGTTTTCTTTTTATGCAAAACTTTATATAGTAACATTTAAAAATTTTTCAAATGTTTATGACCTTTATTTAATTTTATTGCCATGTTGCAAGAACTGGAACCTTTAGTACAATTTGAGATATAACTTATGAGATAGGCATTTTTTTGCCTTACTATCAAACTTATAATAAAAGCATTCAATCTTTTACCATTAAGTATGATGTTACCTGAGAGTTATGTTTTGTTTTTTAAATCAATTTGAAGAAAGCTTCCTCCATGACTTGCTTAGTGAGAGTCTTTACCATGAATGGGTGTCGAATTTTGTCAAATGCTTTTTCTGCATTATTGAGATAATCGTGTAATTTTTGTCTAGTCCATTAATGTGGTAAATTTAAGTTGATAAATGTTAAACTGGCATCATATTTCTTGAGTAAACTCTACTTGGTCATTATCCTTTTATACCTTGCTGGATTCAATTTGCTATGATTTTGCTAAATAGCAACTATTTGTGAGGAATATTGATTTAGAACTTTTACATAATAGCTTTATTGTCTTCTCTATGTTTTGATAGTGTTTGTATAAAACTGGTGATACTTAGTTTTAAAATATTTACTAGAATTCAACATCAAATGTATCTGAGCTTGAAGCTTTCTTTTTGGTAAAAATTTTGATAAAAAATTAATTTTTTAAAATAGATATATGGATACTCAGATCTCCTGTTTCATGTTGTAACCATTTTGGTGGGTTGTATTTTTTCAGATAACTTGTCTTTTTCATTTAGGTTGTCAAGTATGTTAGTATAAAAATTTTGTACTACTCTCTTATTTTTCTTTTAATTTCTATAGAATATGTACTGATAGTTCCTGTTTCATTCTTTATATTGGTGATGTGTCTTCTGTCTTTTTGTCTTGTATATTTATCTTGTCAATCTTTTCAAATAATCAAATTTCAGATTTGTTATTTTTTTCTAGCTTCTTATGTTGGACTCATAGGTTATTGATTTTAGACATACTGTCTTTACTAATAGAAACATTTCCAGTTAAACAACTCCAAACACTAACTTAATCCATCAATTTTTGATAAACTATATTTTTGTTTCCTTAAATTCAAAATGTTTTATAATTTTCCCCTAATTACTTCCTTGACCAATTGATTGTTTAGAAGTGTTTTCTTTAATTTTTAAATACTTGGCATTATTTTAGATAATTTTCATTATTCATTTTGCATTTAATTTCATTGTGGCCGGTAAACATACTCTACAAATTCAATTTCTTTAAATTTATTGAGACTTGCTCTATGGTTCTGCATATGTTTCTGTCACAACAAATATACCATGTACACTTGAAAACAAGAATGATCCTGCAATTCTAGGGTATAGGGAGCTATAAGTATCAACTAGGTCAAGGTGGTTAACAGCTTTGTTCATATCCCGTATGTGTATTTTGATTTTTTTTTTTGTTATTTTTCTATTAACTGCTGGAATCTCCTTCTATGATTTTTGACATGCTTATTTCTCCTTTTCATTCTTTCAATTTTATCTTTATAAATTTCAAATCTCTGTTATTATGTTTTTTCACATATATGGTTATTCTCCGCTTGATGAACTGACCATTTTATCATTGTGATGTAGCCCCCTTTTTCTCTGGTAATATTATGTATCTTAAAGCTTATATTGTCCCATATTATTTTGGACCAATCATCCATCTTAAGTTTATTTTCATAGTATATCTTTTGCCAGGTACCTACTCTAGACCTATTTGCCTTTATATTTAAAATGTATCTCTTGTTGACAGTGTTTGTTTATGCTATTTAATCTATTCTAATAATCTCCACCTTTTAATTGAAGTGCTCATTCTCTTTGACTTCTGTTATTGTCCGAGAGGCCACTAGAGCTTTCTAATTTTCTTTCTTTTTTTCTCTGCATTCTTCAGGTTGAATATTTTCTATTAATTTATTTTTCTATTCAGGAATTATTTCCTATGTTATCTTCATTATGTTATTAATCCCATCTAGCTAATATTTCTTTTATCTTTTGTGTTTTGCAATTCTAGAATTTCTATTTTTAATATAGTTTATATTTCTCTACAGAGGTTTCTTCATTATAAGCATTTCTCTTTTACCTCAATAAGCTTAGTTACAAGAAGTTCTTAAAACTTCTTGCCTTGTAATTCTAAAATTTGAGTTATCTAATAATAGTCTTGATTGTCTTTCCTCATGAAACAAATCAGATTTTGGGATTTTTCACATTTTCCTGGATCTTCATATGTCAAATAATTTTGGGTTGTATCATAGATATTTTGATGATCTATTATGAAGTCTATGGATTCTGTTATCCTATGTATTTCTTCAGAGTACTTTTGTTCTTGTCTTACTGGGCAATTAACTTTTTAGGAATCAAACTATAAACTTTATTTTATAGGTGGGAGCTCAGATAATGTTTCATTTTTAAAAATCTTTACCTGGAATGTTTTAAATCTGCTCTAGGCATGCATGGCTTATTGGTCAGATAATTGGGAAGATTTACACACAAAATTTGAAATTCCAGCTCTCTAGAACTCTTCTTTCTGGGATTATTCTCATCATTTTCCTTTGATAAATTGATTTATCTAAATCTTCAGGTCAGAAAAACTACAGATTTTCTATTGGTATTTTTATGGCATTTTAATAGTGCATGCTATAAAAACCATCAGCTCATTTCTTGCAATCCATTCTTTCAACTTTCAAATTCCCTCCAGAATCTGCCTAATTTTTTTTTTTATTCCCATGCATTCAAATAATGTTTTAAGAAATATTTTACTTAGAGTTTCACATGTTACCTTCAGTGGGGTCAAGTAAGATAGGAGCTTATTCAGGCTTATCAGTATAACTATCATCTCATGTACTCTTAAACTGTTAAACAAGAGTTTTGACCATATTCTAATACCATATTATACAATTCGGCAGAAGATTGATGTTTCCATGAACTGAGAAGATCTGCAACACTTGGGTTATGCATTAAATGGGCTCAGCTTTCTTTTGCCTTTGCTGTTGTTGCTTGGGATTCCTTTTCTAGAGATTTTATCTCTTCTACAATCCTGGACAACAGGAAAACTGGCACCCATCACCATTTGGATTCTTCATAGCTCAGATAACATAATGCCAACATGATTTGAGCTGTGTTTGAAAGCGTAGTTAAAAAAAAAAAAAAAATCATGAGAAAAGTCCTGAAATGGTGCCCCTTGACTACGTGTGATTAAGTAAAATAATTTTGTAACGACTATAATTCTTTATTTATTTTCCTTATTAATTCCAGTTATAGTCTGGCCTTTTATGCTATTAGACAAAAGAACTTTGAGCAAGTCAAAAATGTTAAATCAACAAGTTTTGACTTTATTGATAAGTATATACGTTTTTCTTTTAAGATCGAGGCCAACTTTCTCTCCTTGGGAGAAACATTTTGTTATTAATGTTTACCTACTTAATCTACCTACTGTATTCATCTGTTAGCTATACTCTTAGAAAGATAAAAGAAATACAAAAATAATAATGAAAAATAAATCTTTGACACAAAATTCCCTTAGCCTATTCTTATTGAAATATGTTTTTGAATAAATTTTCATTCAAAATTTAAGGTAATGACTTTACCGAACTTTGTAGTGGTAAATAATAATAAACCAAAAAAATAAAAAATCTTTACTTACTAGCAAGCCTGTTGTCAAAATTGTTCCATAATACCAGCAAGGTTTTAGGGGAAAATTTATTCCCAATGTGGGCTAGTGTTTTCCACAGGAAACAGTGGTTCAAGACTCATACTAATTTTGTCCATGGGAATTTAAAACAAGACACATTTTCGTGGTTTAGGTTACACATAGTCATTTGGAAGCCAAAACCCGACTTTAATATCCCCCAAAGAACCGTGATTTGAAAGGATTCTTTTTCTCAGGGTAGATACAGTTGTAAAAAAAGTATTACTTTTTTAAAAGTGAACATTCTAATTAAAATGAACACCAACACATCAAGCTCCTTTAGAATTGTTCTAAAGGGAAATATTCTGTTCTAATTAATCTTTCATATAAATTCTTTTATTGCTGCTCTTTGATTCAACTGAGCATTTATATAATTTTGGAATAATAAATACCCATGATAAATGAGAGTCATTATACATTATTTTTTTAAGAAGTTGAAAGTCTTTGAATAGTACATTTTAAAAATGTAGGTTTTTAAAACAATTCCAAGCTTTTATGTTTTTGGAATCCTGTCCATAATTTTCTTGACAATTGTAATAAAAATATCATTAATATTTCACTTTAATGATATAGTGCTCTGGAATAAAATTATAATAGAACAAAATTTCTTCTGAAGAGCTGTACCACACCCCATAATCATGCTAAATGAACTCATTATGATTAGTTTTATGAGCCTCAGACACAAAATTAGAGTTTGGGTCATTCTAGAAAAGGAAATCATTTTTATTATTTTAAAAATGATATATTAAAATTTTTCTTCTATTGTTCTCTATAGGTCAATTTGGAAAATCCTGGTTTGTTATCACAGTGCTGCTTATTAACATATTTTCTAGTTCCTTCTTGAATGAAGTTTGAGAATTAATCTTGTAAGTGATTTCTTTTTTTTTTTTTTTTGAGACGGAGTCTTGCTCTGTGCCCCAGGCTGGAGTGCAGTGGCGCGATCTCGGCTCACTGCAAGCTCCGCCTCCCGGGTTCACGCCATTCTCCTGCCTCAGCCTCCCGAGTAGCTGGGACTACAGGCGCCCGCCACCTCGCCCGGCTAATTTTCTTGTATTTTTAGTAGAGACGGGGTTTCACCGTGTCAGCCAGGATGGTCTCTATCTCCTGACCTCGTGATCCGCCCGTCTCGGCCTCCCAAAGTGCTGGGATTACAGGCTTGAGCCACCGCGCCCGGCCAGGTAGTGATTTCTCACTGTGTTCTGCTATTCTAATGAAACTCCCAAATTCAGGTGTCTCTGATTTCAGTTCTATTCCCACATCATAATTTACTTCTCTTGGTACCTACTATTGTAATGAATAGCAAGGGTCTCCTTTACTGAGAAGTTAAAAGACAATTAACTATAGATAAATATTCACAGAAACCTAAATAATATGCCAGCAGGTATAGAATTGCTTGCCTATATCTAAGGCAATTATCTGTTTCAGTGGAGACCAATAACTATCACCCCACCATCCCTACTGAAGAGAGGAGAATGTTCCAGCCTTACCAAAACTGAGAATAAAGTAAGATGGTAATGGTGGAGGCAACAGAAGGGAACCACAGATAAAGAAATTGAAAGAAGACTGGTTGCTAGCATCATCACAAAATTTTGCCATCTATATGCCTCTGGCAGTTGCCTGGATTTTCACATTCACCTTCTGGCACTGGAAGAAGAGAGTATTTATATATTTTTACTTTATTGTTTTTAGTTATTTTGTGCCAGATTGGCTTTTTATTCCATTGAGTCTGAGTTTATTTACAGAGTTGTCTAAAATATATTCTGAGTTTCCAAAACCTTTGCTTTGACTCAGAAACATTGACTGAGTGCCTGCTGTTGCCAGGCATGTTGGCTGGCAAGAGGAGGAAGTCAAACATATAGTTGAGTACTTATGCGACAGGCACTATTCTAAGTGTCTTGTAAAGATACTTTCCTAGGAGTAGTATAATTGTTAGCATCTCTCTTTAATAGATGAGAAAGCTGAGGCACAGAATACCAAAAGTCACATGGTGTTAAGTGGATTTGGGCCCATGTACTCTCCTTGAAATAGGTGTACTGAATCTACTTACACTGTGGTGTAGCTCACAGATAAGATGCAGTCCATGCAGCTAAAAACCTCCCGAGTCCATCTCCCAAGATGCAATCCTTGCAGCTAAAAACCTCCCTCAGACATGGGAGGTTTTTAACTGCAATAATTGCTTTGCTCGTATATTGAGCAAAGTACATTTCTTATATGTGCTTAAAAGGCTCAGTATGTGCCATAAAGGCTAAATATTTAATTCCAAGTGAGGGTTTCGCCTGTGTGATCCCATAGCACCTACATGTCACTTACTCCATCTGTATTCCCCAGAGAACTGTAAGCTCCTTGAGGGCGGGAGTTCTATCATGCATGCAATTATATTTCTATAGAGCCTGTGCAATGAATAAGTATTCCAATATCTATCTGGAGTTAGACTTGGCATCCAATCACTTTTTCTAGTTTAATGACTTGCTAATGGACATGCTACTGAATCTCTTTAGCTCTCTAAAAATGAGAAAAGTACTATTTTTTTAAAATGAGGGCAATATAAATCTACCTCTGATTTGTAGTGAACAGTAAACAAGATGAGATATGCAGAAAGCATGTCACATATATAATGTTCAATAAAATGTTCAATGCAACGTTCCATAAAAAAACCATTGGTTGCCTCTTTTGCAACATTTATTCAACAAATACTTATTTACTGAATAATCCCACACAATATTTATTTTTCACATGGTCTCCCGAGAGAGCTAGTATGCACGATAGTGACATTTTGTTTCTCTTTTGTTTTTCTCTTTTCCAGTTATGGGAGGAGGTCTGTTTCAAGGAGGGCAGGTCTATTCAAACCTACGCCAAAGTTTGAGGAAGCTGAGAGGCTGAAGAAAGAGGCAGACAAACCCAGTTTCTTAGGAGAAAACACTTAACAGAGACTTACAAACAAGAGCTATATTTGTGTCTTCAGCAGTGGTGAGACAAGATGGTGGATCCCCATGCCATTACCCCCCAGAACCAGGACTTATCTAACACACGGAAGGGGTTGTTCAGAAGGGATGTATAGGACAACTGAAGTATGATAACTTCAAGGTTGTTTGACCTAAGAACGGGATTTATGGTAAGTATCTAGTATTACATAAGGAACCATAGATAAACTGGAAATCTTAGAGGCCCTCCCAGAACTGGGGTTAATCAGAAGCCAACATGGTGGATTAGCATCCAAAGTAGACTTGCTTTAGCCTCTACAGAGTCTCAAAAATAATGAAATTCCCTTAAACTTTTGCAATCCCTTTACACATATGAAGAGATATTAAGCCAGGAGTATCTCCCATGCATTGCACAGACTTAAAGCCCTAGCAAAAGCCCAGCTGCTCTACCCTTCCATATGTGTCCTGGGCTCTGCAGCATCACCATCATTGTCTGGTCTTCTCTCTAATTTCTCGTTTTGTTCTGATTCCCAGTCTTAGGAATATCTAGACCTTGACAGAGATTTATATATATTTCATGTGCTTCACCTAAGGTGGTTTGCATTCTGTGTCACACATGGATTCATAGGAGGTCACAGCCCTAAAAACAATAACCACTGATGGGGTTCAGGACACACTACACTAAAATATGCCACCTTGGCTTTGGAGCAAACAGCAGAAACAGGAAGATCACTCTCATCTTCCCCTTGCCCTTCTCCCCTTGTTAGAGTAGGTAATGGGCAGATATGAACAGGGCAAGAAAGGGCTCCCCTTCACAACCAGGAATGTCAAGGCAACCATCAGGTAATGGCCAGGTGGTTGTTACACTGTCTCTCTAAAATAAAAGTTGGTCACAGCTGGCACTAAGGAAAGGCAGCCTCTAAATAGATTGAAGAAACCTGAAACCAGTGATCAGCAGCTTTCTGATAAGATCTCAGGGGTTGGGCAAGTGGGCTCAAGCAGGCACACTAAGAGGCAAAAGTGTAGGGTTTAACTGGTACATGAACTTTTAGGGACATTCAACTGGTAAGGGAAGAACGCCTCAAGTGAGCATGTGCACAACTCCGGTGAACACACCATGCATGTAGTACCTCCCAAGTGCTGGCAGGCCACTGTGCATGCAGACAGCCCACCTCAAGGAAAGAATCTGGGAAGATGTAACACAAGACCCTGGATGCATGCCACCATATAAAACCCCAAGCCAAAGGTCAAACTAGGCACTTGACTCTCTCAAGTCACCCACTTGGCCCTCTTCCAACTGTACTTTACTTCCTTTTGAGAGGCGAAGCCAGCTGGGCTTCTGGGTTGGGTGGGGACTTGGAGAACTTTTGTGTCTAACTAAAGGATTGTAAATGCACCAATCAGCACTCTGTAAAAACACACCAATCACTGCTCTGTGTCTAGCTAAAGGATTGTAACTGCACCAATCAGTGCTCTGTGTCTAGCTAAACGATTGTAAATGCACCAATCAGCACTCTGTAAAGTGGACCAATCAGCACTCTGTAAAATGGACCAATCAGCAGGATGTGGGTGGGGCCGAATAAGGGACTAAAAGCTGGACACCCAAGCGGCAGCGGCAATCTGTTTGGGTCCCCTTCCATGCCATGGAAGCTTTGTTCTTTTGCTCTTCACAATAAATCTTGCTGCTGTTCACTTTTTGGGTTCACACTACCTTTATGAGCTGTAACACTCACCGCAAGGGTCTGCAGCTTCACTCCTGAAGTCAGGGCGAGCACAAACCCACTGGAAGGAAGAAACTCTGGACACATCTGAACATCTGAAAGAAAAAACTCTGGACACACCATCTTTAAGAACTGTAATACTGCAAGGGTTCACGGCTTCATTCTTGAAGTCAGGAGACCAAGAACCCACTGGAAGGAATAAATTCTGGACACACTTTCATTCTTGCCCTGAAACTTTTTAATAAACTTTCATTCCTGCTCTAAAACTTGCCTCAGTCTCTCACTCTGCCTTATGTCCCATTGATCAAATTATTTCTTCTGAGGAGGCAAGAATTGAGGTTGCTGCAGAATGGTACAGATTTGCTGCTGCTAACGCCCTGAAGCACGTCATAAAACCTTCATTCTAGAGGTGCCCCTGTACCCAATGAAAAGAAGTATTCTTATCCTTGAAGACACAGAGGTGCCAAGAAGAATCTGAAAAATAGACATTGTTAAAGTTCCCCAGTTTATTACCATTAGATCATACCTCCTTTGTCCAATCATACTTCCCATAACTGTCCACTTGTCATCAACCATAGCATTAAAATACCCATGTTTCCCTGTTTCTTTGGGTCTTTATTTCCTAGTGACAGCTATTGTGTCACCTAAAATTTACAGTAAATAAATTTGTATACTTTTCCTTGTTAATCTGCCATTTGTTATAGGGGGCTCAGCATGAACCTTGTGATGGGTGAGAAAAAGATAGTACTTCTTTTCTCCCTCTACTACCATTTACTGTGACCTTATTATGTGGTAGGTCCTATGCTAGGCATTTTAAATATAGAATTTAATTTAATCATTATAACACATATGTGTTAGTTACTACTATCATTTCTGCTTTAGAGGAAATATAGAGGAAACTAAATTGCAGAGCTTGTCCAAGGTCAAAATGCTACTAAGTGGGGGAGCATCTATTTTCCCTAAGTCTACCATATGGTCCTTTATCATCATTGCTGAAGATGAGGACATTATCTTCTTTCTACAAGTGTTTAGATGATAGAAAATGGGTCAGTTGAGAAGATGCATTTTGGAGAAATAGAAAGGAAACATAATGAAACCTTTATAAAGTGGTCAAGATGTTTGCTTGGCTCATATAAATCAATATACAAAAGAAAGAATCAGTAGCTTTAGAAATAAATAATTAACAAAAATGGGTTTTGGTGTTCTCCTTTTAACTCCAAATGAGACCAGTTGTAATATTTATAGATAACCTGACCCTAAATAACCTCATCAAAATGCTCAGGAAAAAGGAAATCTTTCTATCTCTTAAAAAGAAAAGAGGGAGTTAAATTTAATTTAAAAATGAAATTCAAGAAATTCCATGACAAAGAGTATAATTTCTGGAATAAAGCAAAATATAGAATCATTGTCAATTGTGTTGTTTATTTTTAATAATTTTAAAACAGTTTTAGATTTACAGCATTTTTGCAAAGCTAGTATAATTTCTATATGTCACACCTAGTTTTCCTACTACTTACATCTTATACTAGTATAGTGTATTTGTCATAATTGATGAACGAATATTGGTAATTGTTCTTGAACTCCACACTTTATTTAGATCACCCCAGTTTTTTTCCTTAATGTCCCTCTTCTGGTCCAGGATCCCATCCAAGATACCACATTATGTTATTTGTCATGTCTTCTGAGGCTCCTCTTGGTCGTGACCAGTTTCTGAGATTTTCATTATTTTTGATGATCTAGACAGTTTTGAAGAGTACTAATATTTTACACAATGTCCCTTAATTATATTTGTCTATTTTTTTTCTTATGGTTAGATAATAGTTTTATTTTTAAGTATGCCAAATAAAGTAGTTGCCAAAAATAAATAAAGTCTGTGATATCAAAAAGTCCCAAACCACCAGGAAATGGAATGAGTTCTGGGTTAAAGGGAAAAGGATTTGACCTTTTTTAGTACTTAATTCTCTAAAGCTATCAGCTTAATGTAATGGACTGAGGGCCATTGCTGTTTAAAATGCTTGGACTTACAGTTAGCTCATGGGGAGAGAGGAAATAGTGGGGATATTTATAGGAACATAAGGCTGTATAAAGAGGTTGATTTGGGGTTAAAGAGTACAAAGTGATGAGTGATATGGTCTGAATGTTTGTCCCCTCGAAATTCATGTGTTGAAACTTAATTTCCCAATTGATAGTATTTGGAAGTGGGGCTTTGGGGAAATTATTAGGTCATGAGGGCTCTGCCCACATAGATGGGATTAAAGAGGCCACAGGGAGAAAGATAGCCCCTTCCACTATGTGAGGTTCCAGCAAGTAGGCATCATCTATGAACCAGGAAACAGGCCGTCAACAGACACTAAATTTGTTAGTGCCTTTAGCCTACAGAATTGTGAGAAACAAATTTCTTTTGCTTAGAAGCTACCCAGTTTATGGTATTTTGGAATAACATCCCGAATTGTCGAATGGACTAAGACATAGAGTATGTAGACAGTGAAGAGATACTTGCAATCAGAGATAGCATTGTGATTTCACAGTGGTTTTTGAGACAGGGCTTTAGACAAAATGAGGATTTTTATCTGCAGAATTCAGCCCTCAGAAAGGAAATTCAGGGCCAGGGTCCTTTCTCCTTTTCTGAAGTTTGTGACAAGACTTTTATCCCAGTAGAGGAAGCAAACATAATTGAGAAATCAAGATAGAGGCCTTATCAAAGTGCCTTTGCAAACATGGCAAGGATTGGGAATAAGTGTGAAATTCTGTATGCCCAGGGGTATGACGTTTGCCTCAGGAAAGCCAAATGTTCAGCTTAAGGGCAGCCAGGTGCATGACACACCCCATCTACCCTTAACATCCTGCCAGGCTAGCTCAGGATTAGATGGTTCTCTGAATGGAGAAGACCTGCTCATCTACTTACTGTTTTGGGTGACTTTAGATATTCTGGGCCAGAGGTGGCAATGTCCAATTTATAAGGAATTGCCTTCCGGGTAGCTCTGGGTATCTAAATATATGATCTATATGTTTATATGTTTTTAATTTCTCTGTGCCTTTATAGGAGCTAGATTTGACTTCATAAGTGAGAAACTTTTACTTTTCTTTTAAATATCAATGGGCTCTAATTGTTCTGAGATCAAGCTCCTTATCAAAGCATGGGTCACGTTTGTATGGATGCTGATCAATTTCTCAGCCTTCCCACTAGTCACTCTCCAGCAGGCACCCAATAATTTAGCCATTCCAACGGAGCTGTGTCTCCTTCAGTTCCCCATGCTTATTTCTCGGCTCTTTGCCTATGAATGTTGCATTTATTCTGCCTAATATGAGTATCCTTCTTTTTCTCTTTCCTGGGCAATTTCATTGATGTCCCTACAGTGTGTGTATATATATATATATATATTTCATCAATTTCCTCACAGCAGTCAAAGTAATCTTGTTATAAATAGAAATTGTGTCATGACACCCCCTGTTTAAACTTACCAGTGACTTTCTATTACACTTAGAATAAAATCAAACTCTTTACCATGTTCTTCAAGGCCCTCTGTAATCGAGGATCTCCCATCTTTCCTTCCCATGTCATGTGCTCCCAGGCTGCAGTCTTACCCACCAGCTTCTGTTTCTAGAGTACACCAGGCTCATTCTAGCTTTAGAGCCTTTTGTACTTCCCTTCGCCTGGAACATTCTTCTTCCATATGTTCCCAGCCTCAGTTACTTCATGTTGCTCACATCTTAGCTAAAATGTCCCATCCTGAGAGATCCATTCTTTGGCCACTATCTGTAATGCTGCTTACTTTTTCCTGTTACACTTTCTACATGGCACCCATCACTCTTGGAATGACCAAGTGTCGGTGGAACATAACTATTAAGCATGTGGCTCCTGGAGCTTGACTTTTTGGCTTTATGCTCTGGCTCAAATAAAAGGCTTCTGCCATCTGATGGACATAGTAGCTGGGGATTAAGGAAGGAGAGAGAGAAGGGCTAGGAAAGAGAAAGTACTGAATAGTGAGTCAGAGTGGGAAAATGTGTTCTCAAGCCTCCCCAAATAAGGTGGTCTCAGCAGAGACACCTGGGAAAGGCCATGGCCTCTGAATGGAGGCTCCTGGTTAGCAATGTGATGTGTGTAAGAGCATTGCCAGCTGGAGGAGCCTGAATCCCTGACTGCAACTCCTTCCAGAGACCGCAAAGTGATTGATGACTGTGCATGAAGTCTGGAGATGGGAGGGCAGCTCTCCCTCTCAAGGCCTTCCAGGTAAAGTCTTTGTAATTGCCTATGGTTGAGCCTCAAAGATCACACATAGGATTTTGGCCTGGAGCTGGACTCCTCAGTTATGTAGATACTAGCTCTAGTTGTTATAGTTTTAACTGTTTTCTAATTGTCTCATGCCACCCTTTGGTATTAATTCCATGAAAGCTGGAACTGTGTTGATTACATTCACACTTCTATCATTAGGGTCTGGTTTAATGTCTAAGGTTAGTTAAGACTAACAGAAATATACATTGAAAACATAGTTGTACTTATGTATATTTATACAAAAATATTTCCTTTTAATGTAAAAAATAAAAGTAAAATTTAAAAAACTGAGCAGCAAAGGCATATCTATTTCCAAAGTGTTAAAACACATTATAAAATATCTAGAGGGGGCTGCCCGGGCTGGAGGTGGCTTGCGTCCTGATACCAAACGTCGTTCCCTCCTGGACCTTGAGTGTGGGGCCGCACGCTGACTAACAGCCTTGGTTAGGCCCAGCAAATTCCCAGTCCCCTGCAGTACCCCAGACTCCTGAGCACCTGTTATGGAGCCCTGGGAATTGCAGGCAACTGGGTAAATCTCAAGACAATCCTGATAGAAAACAGGGAATCAAGGCCGAGGTTGGCAAAAAATGCAATGGAATTGAAGCTGGCATCAAAGAAAGCTTAACGGCCGGGCGCAGTGGCTCAAGCCTGTAATCCCAGCACTTTGGGAGGCCGAGACGGGCGGATCACGAGGTCAGGAGATCGAGACCATCCTGGCTGACACGGTGAAACCCCGTCTCTACTAAAAAATACAAAAAAACTAGCCGGGTGAGGTGGCGGGCGCCTGTAGTCCCAGCTACTCGGGAGGCTGAGGCAGGAGAATGGCATGAACCCGGGAGGCGGAGCTTGCAGTGAGCCAAGATCACGCCACTGCACTCCAACCTGGGCAGCAGAGCGAGACTCTGTCTCAAAAAAAAAAAAAGAAAGCTTAACAAGGAGACCTTTAATTGTAAATATTTAGGAGGGGCAGGGCCAAGATGACCAACTAGAAACAGCTGTGATCATAGGCTACCATGGAAAAGAACTATAATAAGTATATGATTCCTTCACCGGCAAGCAAGGCATCCAGGTTCTCTCATCAGAACTGATTAGGAGGCTGGCGTGATCCACAGAGAGGAAGGAAGAGCTGTGTGGTGAGGCAGCCCATCTGAGAACCACATGGGGCAGGAGAGCCCCCACCCCCAAACCAAGGGATGTGGTGAGTGAGCATGCTATCCAGTCGGGGAAACCATGCTTTTTCCACATAACTGTGCAACCCATGGATCAGAAGATCCCACTCGCAAACCTATGCCCCTGCGGCCTAGCTTCCCAACCCCAGAGCCATGCAGATTCTCAATAGCCTCTCAGCTGGAATCTGCTTAAGCCTACTGAACTCCTGTGGGGAGGGTCAACCAGCACCACAGCTGCAGCTGCCTGCTGTCTAGGTCCTTTGAACTCCTTGAGGGAGGGGCAGCAGCCAGCACTGGGACTCACAACTGCCTAATTTGCAAAGCTTCCTGGGTGGGGGAAGGGCAGCATTCATCTCTATAGCTCCAGACCATGCTTTTCCCCTGCTGGAGCCAGGGAGGCTGGAAGACTTGGTCTCAAGACGTGTCCCCCACAGCACAACACACCAGCTATGGCAGACTGTGGCCAGAGTGCCTTCAGGCCTGACCATGACTCATCCCTCCTCACTGGGTGTGGTTTCCCTGAAGGAACTTCAATAACTCCAGCCAGAGGCTTAGGGACAGAACCTGGATCTCCCTTGGTCTGAGCCCCTAGGGGAAGGGATGGCTGCAGTACCTGCAGACCAGCAGACTTAGCGTTTCCTCCTAGTAGTTCTGAGGAATCTGGGCAGCCCAGAGAAGTGGGTTTCCCACCAGTAAAGCACATACCCTCCACCAAGGGACAATCAAAGTGCTGTT
Source organism: Macaca fascicularis (assembly GCF_037993035.2). Classification (NCBI taxonomy): domain Eukaryota; kingdom Metazoa; phylum Chordata; class Mammalia; order Primates; family Cercopithecidae; genus Macaca; species Macaca fascicularis. The sequence goes on from NC_088385.1 coordinate 97,128,718, forward strand.
CCCTGTGATGAGTCCTGTTTCCTACGCCACCCAACTGGGTGAGACCCTCCAACAGGGGTTGTCAGACACCCTATACAGGAGCAATCCTACTGGCATCAGGTTGGCGCCCCTCAAGGTCAGTGATACCAGAGTAAGGAGCAGGCATCCATCTTTGCTGTTCTCCAGCCTTCTTGAATGACATCTCCAGGTGTGGGAGTGAACCAGATGAATAGGGCCTGAAGTGAATCCCCAGAAAACCACAGCAGCACAACAGAAGAGGGACCTGACCATTGAAAGAAAAACAGAAAGCAACAACAACAGCATCATCAACTGCAAAAAAAGGCTCCACAAAAACCCCCATCCAAGGGTTAGCAACCTCAAAGATGGAAACTAGACAAACTCACGAAGATGAGAAAGAATAATGAAGAAACGCTGAAAACCCAAAAGGTCAGAGTGCCTCTTCTCCTCCAAATTATCACAACATCTCTCCAGCAAGGGCACAGAACTTTTTTTTTTTTTTTTTTTTTTTTTTTGAGACGGAGTCTCACGCTGTTGCCCAGGCTGGAGTGCAGTGGCGCGATCTCGGCTCACTGCAAGCTCCGCCTCCCGGGTTCCCGCCATTCTCCTGCCTCAGCCTCCTGAGTAGCTGGGACTACAGGCGCCCGCCACCGCGCCCAGCTAATTTTTTGTATTTTTAGTAGAGACGGGGTTTCACTGTGGTCTCAATCTCCTGACCTTGTGATCCGCCCGCCTTGGCCTCCCAAAGTGCTGGGATTACAGGCTTGAGCCACCGCGCCCAGCCAGGGCACAGAACTTGACAGAAGTTGAGATGGACGAATTGACAGAAGTAGGTTTCGGAAGATGGGTAATAAAAAACTATGCTGAGCTAAAAGAGCATATTCTATCCCAATGCAAAGAAACTAAGAACATTGATAAAACGTTAGAGGAACTGCTAACTAGAACAATTAGTTTAGAGAGGAACATAAATGACCTGATGGAGCTGAAAAACACAGCATGAGAATTTCATGAAGCATACACAAGTATAAATAGCTGAATTGACCAAGCAGAAGAAACGATGTAAGAATTTGAAGACCACCTTGCTGAAATAAGGCATGCAGACAAAACTAGAGGAAAAAGAATGAAAAGGAATGAACAAAGCCTCCAAGAAATATGGGACTTCATAAAAAGAACAAATGAACCTGTAATTGATTGGAATACCTAAAGGAGACAAGGGGAATGGGAACAAGCTGGAAAACACACTTCAAGATATTATCCAGGAGAACTTCCCCAGCCTAGCAAGACAAGTCCACGTGCAAATTCAGGAAATACAGAGACCACCACTAAGATACTCCACAAGATCAACCCTACAACACATCATCATCAGATTCTCCAAGGTCAAAATGAAGTAAAAACTGTTCAGGGCAGCTAGAGAGAAAGGCCAGGTTGCCTACAAAGCCCATCAGACTACCAGTGGACCTCTCAGGAGAAACTCTACAGCCAGAAGAGATTGGGAGCCAATATTCAACATTCTTAAAGAAAAGAATTTTCAACCCAGAATTTCATATCCAGCCAAATTAAGCTTCATAAGTGAAGGAGAAATAAATTTTTTTCCAGACAAGCAAATGCTGAGGGATTTCATCACCAGCAGCCCTTCCCTGCAAGAGCTCCTGGAAGAAGCACTACATGTGGAAAGGAAAAACCAGTACCAGCCACTGCAAAAACACACCAAAATATAAAGACCAGTGACACTATGAAGAAACTGCATCAAGTGTGCAAAATAACCAGATAGCATCATGATGACAGGATCAAATTCACATATAACAATACTAACCTTAAATGTAAATGAACTAAGTGCCCCAATTAAAAGACACAGACTGGCAAACTGGATAAAGAGTCAAGACCCATAGGGGTGCTGTATTCACGATACCCATCTCACGTACAAAGACATACATAGTCTCAGAATAAAGGAGTAGAGGAAAATTTACTGAGCAAATGGAAAGCCAAAGAAAGAAAGAAAAAGCTGGGGTTGCAATCCTACTCTCTGACAAAACATAAGTTAAACCAACAAATACCAAAAAAGACAAAGAAGGGCATTACATAACAGTAAGGGATCAATGCAACAAGAAGAGCTAACTATTCTAAATATATATGTACCCAATACAGGAGCACCCAGATTCATAAAGCAAGTTCTTAGAGACCTAAAAGAGACTTAGACTCCCATACAATAATAGTAGAAGATTTTAACACCCCACTGTTAAACAGATCAACAAGACAGAAAATTAATAAGGATATTCAGGACTTGAACTCAGCTCTGCATCAAGTGGACCTAATAGACATCGACATAACTGTCCACCTCAGATCAACAGAATATACATTCTTCTCAGTGCCACATGGCACTTATTCTAAAATTGACCACATAATTGGAAGTAAAACACTCCTCAGCAAATGCAAAATAACTGAAATCGTAAAAACAGTCTCTCAGACCACAGTACAATAAAATTAAAACTCAGGATTAAGAAACTCACTTAAAACTACACAATTACATGGAAATTGAACAACCTGCTCCCAAATGACTCCTGGGTACATAATGAAATTGAGTCAGAAATCAAGGAATTCTTTGAAACTGATGAGAACAAAGAGACAACATGCCAGAATCTCTGTCACACAGCTAAAGCAGCATTAAGAGGGAAATTTATAGTACTAAATGCCTACATCAGAATGCTAGAAAGATCTCAAATTGACACCCTAACATCACAATTAAAAGAGCTAGAGAGGCAAGAGCAAACTAATCCAGAAGCCAGCAGAAGACAAGAAATAACTAAGATCAGAGCAGAACCGAAGGAGATAAAGACACAAAAAACCCTCCAAAAAATCAATGAATCCAGGGACAGCTTTTTGAAAAGATTAACAAAATGGACTGCTAGCTAGACTAGTAAAGAATAAGAGAGAGAAGAATCAAATTGACACAATAAAAACTGATAAAGGGGATATCACCACTGACTCCACAGAAATACAAAATACTGTCAGAGAATACCATAAACACCTCTATGCAAATAAACTAGAAAATCTAGAAGAAATGGATAAATTCCTGGACACATATAGCTTCCTAAGACTAAACCAGGAAGAAGTCAAATCTCAGACTAGACCAATAACAAGTTCTGAAATTGAGGCAGTAATTAAGAACCTACCAACCAAAAAAAGCTCAGAACCAGGCAGATTCACAGCTGAATTCTACCAGAGGTACAAAGAGGAGCTGGTACCATTTCTTCTGAAACTATTCCAAACAATGGAAAAGCAGGGACTCCTCCCTGACTCATTTTATGAAGCCAACATCATCCTGATACCAAAACTGAGGAGAGACACAACAATAAAAGAAAACTTCAGGCCAATATCCTTGATGAACATCGATGCAAAAATCCTCAATAAAATAATGGCAAACAATCCAGCAGCACATCAAAAAAACTTTGATTTTTTTTTTGTAAAAAATGGTAAAGAATGTTGAATATAAAAACCGTTTTTCTTGATATAGGGAATTGATGATATGCTGCATTTCTATTAAATTTCTATAAATGTGTGACATTCTTTTTACTTTGTATATTTTAATGCTAATCTCTATAAATTTAGCTATCTCTGCATTTCTCCATAGGAACCCTTCAACTTCTAGACAAAATCTGTTTTTCTTTTATCTGAAGAGTTCATGTTTTAGCCACTGTTTTTGATGCTGTGCATCTAGCATTTCATATATTTTTAAGTTTGTTGTTTTCTTTTACAGTTAGCCCAAAGTGACCTAATATAGTATAGTGAGCATCTGATTAAAGCTAAAGATTACTGAGTAGACAACTGGATCATTTTAGTCTTTGATTCTATTGTATTATTACTAATATCAGTACTTTTACTTTCTGACTACAAATAAAAAATAAAAAAAATTCCAATAAGTACTTAAAACAGTATGGTACTGATGGAGCTGGTGGAATTTACACATAAACACACATACACACACAATTTCACTGAGCTGGGTAACTTTTCTTTGTAAACACATACCAGCAATAACTTAAATATTTTGTGCTTTTATTTTATATTATTAAAATTGTTTACTTTCCTGATTAGCTTTACCCCTAGATTCTGAGTGCTTCTGGAATATTTATTATGTTTGTTCATCATCAGTAAATATCAAAGACTGATAATGCAATTCATAAAGAAACATTTTCTCAAAGTAATACTAATAATTGTCTTTACCTTTATAAGATAACCTAGTATGTGCCAGGCATTGCACTGGGTAGATACATATTACACATATACCTGTGTTGATGTGTTTTTTAAAATCAGTTGTCGATAATTCTCACAAAATCCCACATGGTAGGTGGGTAGGTGTAACATGTTTCAGACAAGAACACCAAAGCTCTTCCACTTTACCATGTGACTCAGTGAAAGGCAGCTTCAATAAATGGTGTAGACCTGCTTGGCCCCTCGGGGATTTTAGGCCTATCTCTTAACCTTTATCGATCTATTCACAATTTAAACATTTATGATGTGCTTTATGAAATAAAATCTATACTTTCTAAATTTAATAAAAAATTTATGGTTTTTTATTCAAAACTGGTTTTGTTTTTCTAGGTTAAAGGCCTTGTTACATTTCACTAGCTAATTCTTGAATTTGACTTGAAATATATATATCCACACACACGTACATATATACATAGTTTTCAAGAAAGCTATTTGTATGTATATATAACACATGCACACACATACACATATATATGGAATTATACATATATAGACTATGCAAGTGTATATGGAATTATAAATATAGTGGATCAGCAGCCTCCATTTTTTCTTGCTTTTTGGTAATAGAATCCTTCAAGTTAAAACAGACACATGGCCACTCAGCTATGGATATTTCCTAGTCTGCTTTGCAGCTAGATGAGGCCATGTGATCACACTTAGTATATGCATGTATAAGTGATACCTACAACTTCTAATTAATCTGCTGAAAGAAGATAGTCCTCTATTCTTGGACCTTCTCTCTTATCTTTCCATATGGTAGAATGGGAATGTGAAGGTGGCAAGCCTCCAGCTTGCAGGTAAGGACAATGTTCATGATGATGGTGGAGGCACAAGATAGTGCGATTGTATCCCTGAATAACCTTATGGAACTAAACTACCTTGCCAAATCGACACAGTTCTGAACTACCATGTGAGAGAAACACAAGTATCATATTTAAGCCACCGCGTTTTGGGGTATCTTATGTTATAGAATTATATATATATAATATATATTATGTTTTATAGTTGTATAACTATATTCCATGTATATATCTCTAAATATATAATATATAACTTTTATGTATTAAATATAATACATATATAATTGTCAATCATTGAAATAACAGCTTTATTTATTGACTATATAAAATGAAATGTAACTCCTCTTTACATTTCCATCCAGAAACAAAAAAGTTGTATTGTTCCTGCTAAGGAAGAGATAGAAATATTTGGTTTGATTTATATCTGTAGTACATGGTCCAAGACACTCTATCTTCATCCCTAGTTATTTGTCACAACTCCTTTGAAATATGGGTTATATTAGATTTCAATGCTTGTCTACCAAGATAAAATTTTTAAGTCCATCATTACTATTCATGACAATAATGTATACTGTAATATGGAAATTTACTTTAAGTGTAAAGAGAACATTCTCATGGAGATTTGTTGTAAATGACTAAAGCTAGGAATACGTTTTATTCTTAGAGTTAATTTTAGTCCAGGGAGTTAATGAAGATTTAGTAATTATATTCTACTATGAACTATGCTTCTTTCCATGTTCTTTCTCTTCTCTTTTTCCCCAGACACCGTTTTGCAATTCATGTTTGCAGTTTTTAATGCATTAGAATTACAGCAAAAAGTACAAAAAAATTAAAGTCTATGCTTATACACGAGAAGTCATAAACCCACTTTGTTCTAAATAATTAAAGGGTCCTGATGTCTTTGACTAATTGGTAGTTATTTCAGAATCAGCTAATCAAAGATTTTGATTGCAGAAAACATATGAGAAATAATAATATTTAACTGTCCATCACCAGCTGCAAAATATTTTTGTGCTCTTAGAAGAATATTTTCTATTTTTCTAGAAACTTTATGAAAGACTCTTTATTCTGCATATTTTTTCTTGTAATTTAAACTATGGAAAGGGTTACATTTATATGAAAAAAAAAAAGACTCTGGAAAGGGTTACATTTATCTGGAAAAAAAAAGACTCTGGTCCGATTTGTTACAGTTATAAATTTGTGAAAATGTAGTTTGTATCTTTTGAGATATACTGGATATAAAAATATGCTATGCAGCAACTTATCTGTCGGGTATTATCTAACTTTTGTTTATATTATTTTTAACTACATTAAAATTTCTCCCACTATTCTATAAGAAATAATGAATTTTATGCTATTTCAAATAGCCTGTTTTATTTTTTAATACTCTTTTTAGACAAACCTAGAAGCAGTGAATTCAAGGTGAAAGCAACTGACTAGTTGACTAAGAAATAGAATTGGTAACCTTAGGATAAATGCTACAAAATAAAAATATCTGAGCATACTGACAACATTTTTGGTTTTATTTAATTATTTTAGTTACAGACTTGCAATCATTGCGGTAAAACAGCCAGTCTTTCCTAAAATATAGTCTATGATCAATTGAAATGTAAACATATGTTATGATGTGTGTGTGTGTGTGTGCGTGTGTGTGTGTGTGTGTGTGTGGTGGGGGGAGTTTATAGGGAATAAAGCCAAGGACTCATATTTATTGTTCACTTACTATGTTCCAATCACTTGCTTTCTTATGCTTCATGAAAACTCTGAAAGATAGTATTTTAAAAGCTGAGATGTGATATATTCTTGTTGGGAAGTTAAGAGGAGGGGATCCATAAGTCGTTGATGAACACTTCACAATTATGTGTTTCCATGTTGATATTAAAAATTAATTTAAGCATATCCTACTTTATATAGATACCTATCATATTCAGGTACATTTGTATTTATGACCCTAAGTTTATTTTTATCTTATTTCCACTTTCTAGGTTAATGAGTTAGGAACTGATGTCAAGTTATAGCATAGATGACGTATTTCCAGTAATTGAAAGCTAAATCACTTCACAGACAGCCGTATAGATCAGTTAGCTAAAGTTTACAAAGAAAAATGTGTTAGTAGAACTGGGTCCTTACACCTAAAATAATATGGGGGTGCCTCCCATGAAAGAATTAAACAAATACCTATCACATAATATCAAGCGATAGTGATGAATTATATAAAAGAAAAATGTAGCATCATAATATAAAACAATGACTATGGTGTGTTATTTTTATGTAAGATGGTCAGAAGGCTTCTTTGAGAAATAACATTTACAGAGACTAATGAGTTAGGAGAGTATCTGGGGAAAGAGATTTCCTGAACAAAAGTAGCAGCAACTGTGCAGGCCCTAAGAGGGGAGTAGGTTTGCAGTGTTCAAGGAACAAGAGAAAAGAAAATGTAGACACAGCAGAGTAAAGAAGAAGGAAAGGTAGGAGAAGGTGGTTGGAATTTGTGCATCTGTGCTGTGCAAACAAGCATCAGTCTTAGAGGCAAGTGGTACTGAAATCCAACCTGTGTGCTACTATCTAGGCCGTATTTCTTAGAGAAGGGCTGGATCAGCCAGGAGAAAAGGGACACTTTTCTCTTTTCACAAAAGCATTTTCTACTTCTAGGGCTGTTACTGCCCAGTGGATACACCTTTTTCCACCTGAGCCACCCAGAAGGTACTTCTTGCAAATCATACCAAAATGCCATATAGACTAGCAAAAGCCTTGAGAAAGGAAAAGCCACATAAAGAACGTATCACTTAGACCTGTAGGACAGGATACAGCCTTTATATGATTGTATTTGTATTTACTTAAAATGGAATTTAATTCAGTTACGAGTGCCAAAAGCAGAAGGTTAGAGTCAGCCAGAACTAGGCTGAGATCCTTGAGTGACCTTGATCAACTGAATCATCTCTCTATGGCTGTGCTTTCTACTGTATACAATGGAAAATTTATTAATACCTCTCTTCACAGGCTTGCAGGGAGTGAGATCTTTGCAAAGTGCTTCACCCAGCACTTCACCCATAGCAAGACCTTAATAAAGGTAAGCTAACTATCCTTGTTATAATCATCAAGGCATTAAATTTGATCTTTGGAAAATACAAAGACCGAAACAGATTAAAATAATAATGGGATCATGTGAACAATTTTCAGCAAATATTTATTGAAAGACTTCTTAGGGTTAGGCACTATTTTATGTTCTAGGAATAAAACAATGGACTAAACCAAAAAGCCCTTACCCTCTTAGAGCTTTTATTTTAGGGTGAAGAGAAAGACAAATGAATAAACAAACCTATGGTATGGCTTAGGTAGTGATAACACATATGAGGAAAACTATAACAAGTGATACAATAAAGAATAATGGGAGGAGTGTAGAAGTGGGGCACCTGTTATATATAGGATAATAATGCAAGTACTATGTATAAAAGTGACATTTACGTAAAGATCTGAATCTACATGTGCTCCAGGCACCTTACAACAGAAGCAAAGATGCTGAGGCAAGGGCCTGCTAGACGTGTTTGAGAGAGTGCATTGTACCGTAACCACTAGATCACCATGCTAAATGTATTTGGAAAAAGAAGGGAGGCTACTATGGCTGAGGATGATTGATTCTTCTTGGGGAAGAGAGTAGGCAATGATGCAGGGGTAGGGGCAAGATCAGATAATCACTAAAATAATCTTTTATTTCTAACAATCTACACTAGGAAGCTGGGACTTTAATTACCTTATCAGTGGCTGATTGTACTGTTGACTTTGCTTCCAGTGGTTTTCTTTCAAATCAGTCATCTAATGATTGGTTTTAGTCCCACAGCACTTGTCCCTGGCAGGGAAGGTTAAATAATTGGAGGTCACATTGCTACCTTAAAAAATTATCTCTTCTTCACTCTAGTAGAGGATTAAATACATATAAATTTATGAATTTCTTCTTGACTGTATCTAAAAGTTCTTACGAATGGGAATTCATTAATCTCCAGGTAAAAGTGACATCAGAATGATATGAACAATTTTTAAGTTTAATGCCTAGAATTAAAAGTAGGCTCTCCAAAGCTTTTCTGTAGTTTCACACTTTTATTATAGGTTGTTTAAGCATGTAATTTAAAAATTGACTAAGTAGAAATGTTAAAAGGTGGTGCTCTTCCCTGGATATTATCCCATGTCTCTCCATTTTCTTCTCATACCTTTGTCTACTTTGGTTGTATTTTAGAAGTATGTTAACCTCTGTAAATCACAATTTGTGTGAACTTCAAAAACTATTGCTTTAAACTGTTACATAAAATAACAAAATTAAAGGCAATTTGTCATTCCCTTAAAAAGTGTGCTCCTTACCTCCTAATGAGTTTGGGACTTAAAATTTCTTTCTACTTCTAGTTTGGCTTTTAATCTTTGTCACAATTTTTTATATTCTTATTCAGTTTTGTTCTGATCATTTAAAAGACTTCTGTGTTATTCGAGTCTCTTACATAAGAACACAAACAGATTATTGTTCTACCTTGAAGTTATGTGGGGAATCTAAAGAAAACATTCTAAACTATTTTCATTTTATAATGATAATTAGGGTTACTTTGGATCATTATAGCAATAGAAAAATAAACTAATATGTCTAAACTAATTAGTCTGTTTCTGCACTCTTACAAAGACATACCTGAGACTAGATAATTTATATAGAAAATAGGTTTAATTGGCTCATGGTTCTGTGGGCTGTACAGGCTTCTGCTTCTGGGGAGGCCTCAAAAAACTAACAATCATGGTGGAAGATGAAGGGGAAGCAAATACGTTTTACACAGCGGGAGCAGGAGGAAGAGAATGAAAAGGGAGGTGCTACACACTTATAAATAACCGGATGTCATGAGAACTCTATTATGAGACAGAACTATGGGGATGGTCCTAAACCATTAGAAATGACTCCTCATGGTCCAGTCACCTCACAACTGGCCCAGTCACCTAGCACCTGGCCCACCTACAACATTGGGGATTATAATTCAACATGAGATTTGGGGTGGGGACACAGAGTCAAACCATATCATTCTGCCTCTGGCCTCTCCCAAATCTTATGTCTTTCTCACATTTTAAAACACTGTCATGCTTTCTCAACAGTCCTACAAACTCTGAACTCTTTCCAGCATTAACTCAAAAGTCCAAGTCCAAAGTCTCATTTGAAACAAGGCAAGTCCCTTCTGCCTATATGCCTGTAAAATAAAAATCAAGCTAGTTACTTTCAGGATACCATGGGGATATAGCATTGGGTAAATGCTCCCATTCCAAAAGGGAGAAATTGACTACAGGATGCTTGCCAGTCCCAAATTTCAAACTTCAAAATAATCTCCTTTGACTTCATGTCTCACAATCAGGTCACACTGATGCAAGGGGTGGGCCACCAAGGCCTTGGGAAGCTCCATCCCTGTGGCTCTGCAGGGTACAGCTGCTGCTGCAGCTGCTTTCACAGACTGGCATTGGGTGCCTGCAGCTTTTCCAGGCATATGGTGCAAACTGTTGGTGGGTCTACCATTCTGGGGTCTGAAGGATGATGGCCCTCTTCTCATAGCTCCATTAGGAAGTGCCCCATTTGGGACTGTGTGTGGGGGCTCCAACCCCACATTTCCCCTCTGCACTTCCCTAGGAGAGGTTCTCCATGAGGGCTCTCCTCCACAGCAGACTTCTGCCAGGTCATCCAGGCATTTCCATACATCCTCTGAAATCTAGGCAAGTCTCCCAAGCCTCATCTTTTGCCATCTCTGCACCCTCGGGCTTAACAGTATGTGGAAGCTGTCAAAGCTTATGGCTGGCACCCTCTGGAGAAGTGGTCTGAGATGTATCTGGGGTTCTTTTAGCCATGGCTGGAGCTGTAGTGGCTGGGACACAGAGAACAGTGTCACAGGGTTGCACAGGGCAGTGGGGGCCTGAGCCCGGCCCACAAAACCATTCTTCCCTCTTAGGCCTCCAAGCCTGTGATGGAAGGGGCTTCAACAAAGTTTTCTGAAATGTCTTAAAGGCATTTTCCTGATTATCTTGGCTATTAACATTTCACTCCTCTTTACTTCTGCAAATGTCTGCAGTTGGCTTGAATTCTTCCCCTGAAAATGAGTTTTTCTTTTCTACCACATGATCAGGCTGCAAATTTTCCAAACTGTGATGCTCTGCTTTCCTTTTGATGTAAGTTTCAGTTTCAGATCATCTCTTTGCTCACACATAAGAGAATACGCTGTTAGAAGCAGCCTGGTCCCTTCTTGAATGCTTTGTTGCTTACAGATTTCTTCTGCCAGATACCCTAAATCATCCCTCTCAAGTTCAAATTTCCACAGATCCCTAGAGCAGGGGCACAATGCTACCTATCTCTTTGCTAAAGCATAGCAAGAGTGACCTATACTCCAGTTCCCAATAAGTCCCCATCTTCGCCTGAGTCCTCAGCCTGGACTTTACTGTTCATACATCACAATCAGCATTTTGGTTAAAACCGTTCAACAAGTCTCTAGGAATTTCCAAAGTCCCCCTCATCTTCCTGTCTTCTTCTGAGCCCTCCAAACTCTTCCAATCTCTGCCCATTACCCAGTTGCAAAGTTGCTTCCACATTTTTCGGGTATCTTTATAGCAATACCTCACTTCTGGTACCAATTTTCTGTATTAGTCCATTCTTGTGCTGCTATAAAGGCGTACTGGAGACAAGTTAATTTATTTTAAAAAGAGGTTTAATTGGCTCACAGTTCTGTGGTATATACAGGCTTCTGCTTCTCAGGAGGTCTCAGGAAAATTACAATCATGGTGGAAAGCAAAGGGGAAGCAAACACATCCTATATAGTGGAAGCAGGAGGAAGAGAGTGAAGGAGGAGGTTCTACACTCTTTTAAACAACCGGATCTCTTGAGAAGTCTATTATGACACTCAAACCCTTGTGACTTTCCCATATACGCCACAAGGATCGACACATTAGACAACATTAGACCAAAGGTTCCTTCAGAGATCATTCCTGGATAATCACATCTTGATTCCTGGTTTCTTCTCAGTTGATTGATAGGATCCAATCAACCTCATATGATCCAACTAATTTGGAGCCACACATCTACTATCTTTTAGCCTTGTGTCCTCCACACCCTTGTCCCTGCCTCCAGAGTGTGATATTATCTTGAGAGTCTTAATTATATATGCAAAGCCCTTATTTCAAAATCACACACAGGCACTAACAGGTAAGACTTGGATATAACTTTTAGGGAGGTGGGGGACAACTCACTACACCCAATAAAACCCCTGTACACATGGCTAAGGTAAGCTTCTTTGGTTGTCAATATCTCATATGTGTCATCAAATATTGTTGCTAGGAGAATCAAGTGGATCTGTGTGACTCCACTCAGAGAGGACTCTTGCAAACTTGTACCTATTGTTGTTGAGAATGGTGCCCATATACCTTTTCCCTTTGCTGATTTTCATCCGTATTGTTTCACTTTAATACATGATATCCATGAATATAAGAACTTTTCTTAGTCTTGTGAGTCCTTCTAGCTAATTATTGAGTGTTAGGGTAGTCTTGGAGATTCCCGGCATGCTCTTCCTTAGAGGTCTAAATTATATTTCCTCACGACCCATTCTTTAAGCTTCTATGTTTTAATAACCTCCAATTCTCCTGCCCTCTAACTCTAGCGCTGGCAACTGTTTGTGCTATTGCTACCTCTATATTTACCATAGTGTTCCATTTTGACATTTGCAGCACTTCAATACTGATTTAAGAATCTTTATGTTAACTTTTATATGCTCAAAAGAACACAAAAAACCCACAAAACTGATTTGGTTTCTGATGTGTATACAACATCTTTACTGTTATTTTCTTCTCATTTTGTCTTTTCTTTGGGCAACGTTATTCTGTGTGGTGGTGACACTCAAGTCTATGCCTATAGCACAGGCCATTTTGCTGTTCCATATATTGAACATTCAACTATATGGGGCATTTATGCTTAGCTGTTCTATGATAACCTCTATTCAGTTTATTGTCTCAGTGATGAATCAACTGGCCCATCCTTCATCTTCTTCCCTCCACCACATTTAATTAGTTTCTTTTGTCTCAATATTGATTTTTTAAAATTCTCTCTGGTGTATAAGACTGTTCATTGTAAAAAGAGAGTAAGAGTTGAAATAAGACAGACATGGCTTCCAATTCTAATTCTCTTATTTTATGGCTATTGAGACTTTGAGCTAAGTACCATGCAATCTCTCAGTCCCAACATTTTCACAGGGTTATTTTGGGAAAATAAAAGTAAATGGCTGTGAAGTACCTAGAACAGTGGTATAGATCTCAAAGACACTCAAATATTTATTTCATTCTTTCCTCTTTTGCCACTGCTCTCGTTTGTCTGCATTATTTCATTGTCTCCTAGCTGCTGTCATCCTCCTAGTGATTATCCATTCTACTTCCAAAGACACCTTTCAACAATACTGATATTTTATGTTGTTCTTTTGTTTAAATTTCTTCTGTTGCATTTGACAGTCTACAGAATACAATCCAATCATATTAGCATGACCACCAAGCTTTCCTGACTTGGACCCAGTCCTATTCAGCCATGCCGTCTTTTATTCTTCTCCTCCATGTACCCTATCTATGTTGCAGTTGTATCACAGTTTTGCTGGTGCTGTTTGCTCTGCTCTTAAATGCTCTCCTTATGCTGCCTGTTTCAGATACCTCCCACCCCCACCTCCTACCCCTCACTTAGAAAATCCTGCTTATCATTTAAGACTCAGCTCAAGCTGTTTTTGATGATGAAGTTTTGAAAATGCAGTTTTGGTCCCTGAATCCAAACACCCACTCATCCTCCTCCTTGAAGTTCCCTATTAGAAAGTAAGGGAGCTTTATAAGCAAGGAATTATAGCCAAATGGGGAATTATAATTAGTTTACATGCCAGAAAAGCACCTTCTATTGTTCCATTGTCTATCATCTCTGATGAACTGTGATATAGTATATGATTTAGGACCAGCATAAGAGGGACGTCCTACTCCTCTTATGTAATCTAGAATATCCAAAGCATCAGAATAGTTGCATAAATGAGAGTGGCTACATTCTCATGCTCATCTCATAGAAGCAGGAAGTGAAAGCAAGAAATGGAAGAGTAGACTATGAGCATGGCCTTATGCCTTTTACAACTCAGGAACTGCCCCAGTATAAAGTAGGTTCCAGTGAATATTCTGAGATTTGACTAATAAGATTAACAATGTTTCCTCAGAAAATTGCTAAGACATGGCTAGAGAAAAACAGAAGCTTGGGCAGAAGCTTCTCTCCTCACTTATGGGCAGAGGAGAAACGCTCAATTATTATCTCTTCTGAAAAAAATATTTGGTTACCTAGTAGCCTCAAGGTATCTTGCTCCAATGTTCATACTTGTCCCTGCTTATCACAGTTTGTTCATAGCTCTGATCTTGTACCTGTCTGTTTATAGTTCTCTGTCTATTAGATTGAGAGATCATTATGTGGTTGATTATTTATTTATGTTTTTTCACAAGAATGGATGTTTTCCATTTTTCTAATTTTCATAATTCCAGTTCTATTGAAGTAAGTGTTCAAGAAATATTTACTGGATTCATAAATTGATTATGAAGCTTCAGGCAGGATCATCTGAATCTGCTCTCTCCTGCGTATGTGTTATTTTTTCTTTCTCTTTGGCAAGAGTAAAGCAAACATAAGACCTACCATTTCCAGCTCCTTTAGGGGCTGGGTTTAAATATTTTGCATGTTCTTTACATGTACACATATAATAATATTATCATTATAACACATATAATAAAAACATGTTAAATGTTCTTGGAATGTTCACAGTGAGGTTACCTGAAAATGACGCTTAACTATCAAGGAGAAGGTCTAATACCTTGGAAATTAGATAATTCATACTCCATGATCAAGTTGTCTGGCAGTCAAAATTTATTATAGTTAATTTAAAAAAAGTTAAGGGATTAAAATTTCTGTATTCAAAAGCCCATTCTTTCATATGCTAAGAGGAGATTTCGAATAACTTGGAGAGGAGTATATTTTATTACAACTGACAAGTCTGGAACGATGTATCCACTTTATGAGAATTGTAGGTGAAAGGCCTGTTTTTGCTACACACTACAGGGTTTCAGTTAGTTCACTTTTCTGAGCTGAGAAATACAACAGAATTGATTGATTTCTCTATGTGGGCAAGTATTCAGTCATTCAAGGCAGGCATGCCTAAGGAGGAGCAGGACACAACAGGAGGCCTTGTAGCTGAGGAAATATTTATATCTAGCCAGGGAGACTGGGAAAGAATGCAAATGAGAGTGAGACTGTGCTATGCGCTGAATTATGTTCCCTTAAATTTTATCTTGAAGCCTTAGCCTGCAATGTGACTGTATATAAAAATGGGGCTTTTAGGTGGTAATTAACTTTTAGTGAGGTCACAAAGGGTAGGGCTCTGATTTGATAGAATTGGTGGTCTTATAAGAAGAGGAAGAGATACCAGAGATTTCCTCTCTCTCTCCACGCACACACACTGAAGAAAGGCCATGTGGAGTGCAGAGAGAGAAGGCGGCCACCTACAAGCCAGGAAGAGAGGCCTCACGAGAATTGACTACGCTGGCATCCTGATCTCAGACTTCCAGACTCTGGAACTTGGAAGAAAAGAAATTTCTGTTGTTTCAACTACCTGGTCTATGGTATTTTGTTAGGGCAACCGGAGTAGACCGAGACAGCCTGAATGACTGAACATACATCTGGTAAGCTACGTGAGAGGCTGGGTGGCGTATGATGTAGGTCGTTTTGTGTAGAGAATAGCAAGCTTGCTGGATTCTATCTTAAGAATGTTGTATTAGTCCGTTTTCACACTACCATGAAGAAATACCTGAAACTGGGTAATTTATAAAGAAAAGAGGTTTAATTGACTCACAGTTCTGCATGGCTGGGGAGGCCTCTGGAAACTGATAATCATGGCCGAAGACACCTCCTGACAAGGCAGTAGGAGAGAGAATGGGTGCCAACAAGGGAAACGTCAGACGCCTTTAAATTAATCAGATCTCATGAGAACTCATTCACTATCATGGGAACAGCATGGGGTAACTGCCCCCATGATTCAATTAACTGTCACTGGGTCTCTCCCACAACACATGGGGATTATGGCAACTACGATTGAAGACAAGATTTGGGTGGAGGGGACACGGCCAAACCATATTCAATGTAGTAATCATTTGGTGGACTCCATAGTATGGGACTACTGCTTTTGCAGATTTCTTAGTTGTGACTGCTTCTTTTCTATTTAAGAATCTTTTCAATTACATTGGGCCCACTCAGATAATCCAAGATAATCTCCTTGTTTTAAAGTCATTCTTTACCATATAATCTAACATATTTGTAGGTTCCAGGCCTTAACATCTATCCCTGAGTGGGCATTATTCTGCCTACCACAACGGCTGAGTCCTGCTCAGCTTAAAAAAGACTTTTTGAGCACTTCCGAGTTACCAGGTAAAGTGCCAGGTTCTGCAGCAAAAACAAAACAAGAATCAAGAATCAGACACAACCCTTTTTTCCCACATCAAGTTCAGTCTACTGTTTTAAGTGAAAATACTGACTCACTACCAGAGGCATGTTCTTTGTTTTTTTTTGAAAGTATAAGGTGACTTCCCGGATAAACACACTGGCCATCATACTTGATGGCATTTGTTTCCATGAGTACATCCAAAATAAATTCCTAGAATGCTAAACTTTATGACAAATCAAGGACATGCTTCAAAGTGTTATCCCATTATTTAAACTAATGCATTAGAGAAAGATTGAAAAGAAATCAATGCCTTCAGTACACCACTATTTACTTTCAGCATTTCATTTCAAACTTCACATTTGTTTTTAGTCCCTAGTTTCAGTAAAGGGGTAAGGGAAATAATAGTTTGACTGAAGATAATAGGATGACCATAGAAAATTGTATGTCATGGAAAATGTAATTCTATTACAAAGCTGTATATATTCACACATCGAAAGCAAGACATTTCGACCATTTTTTGAATCATTCACATCCCCAAATACACTTCTGACTTAGTTATTCATAATAGTAGGAAGGAGTTGTTGGTTTAAATTACAGAGAAAATTTATTTTCATTGCTTTTGTGAGTACCAGGTAAACATTTGTTTTAATTTGCATGTGTTTTGCACAGTTCTGCTGTCTCTCCAGTTAGACTCTATGCCGCTTGTACATCTAGGAATGGCACTTCATATTCTTCATATTACTTTGCAGAACATACTACAGCTGTTTATTCAGTGTTAGTTGCTATCAGATTTCCAGAACCTTCCCAAATCTACTTTCCCCAATTCTGTCAATGCAGAACCTGAAATGTCGGATCCAATTCTCCTGAAGGACAGGGCAGAAGAAAGACGGTTAGGTCTGACAAATCAGATGCCTTTAGGCCTAGACCTTGTAAAGACACCCACAGTGTGCCAGAGATAAAAGTCTACAAAGACTAAACCAAGAACAAGGGACAGATGCTGATGATAAGCACAGAGAATAGCACCAAGCAACAGAGATGCTAGTATGAGTAGTGGGTCCAGAAATTAAGCTAAAGGCTGGCCTTAATTAAATGCATACAATATAAGTGACTCTTGGATTTCAGGTGCTCACTACCATTGTGAGTGGAAATACTGGCTACAGTTAAAGACCTAGGGCCATAGTTGGCAGAGGACAAGTATGAGATCATGGATATTATTAGAAATTAAAAATTGAGGGTTGAGTAAATACGACTTCCTAGCTGGATGGCCTCAGACTATTCCTATCAAGTTTTTGCACTGTTCTTGGTACAACTAGCCAGGATAAACAAGATTGAACTTACAGTCATTCTTTCTCTTCAAAAGTATTTAGCCATTTGCCCAACTAGCTTTCTCCCTTCCCTTTAGAACAGTATCTCTTATTCCTCTGAGATATTAAAAAATTTTGTTTCCTATTAACTTTAGTGTGACAGTTTTCTTCTGTAGCATGCTTAGTTTTCCACATCTGTCTAACTTATATTTGTAGGCACTAAACCTCCTTTAATTATTTGAATTGAATCTAGAACTCTCAGTTCTCAGCAGATAATAAGAGCAAGCAAGCCCACTGAGCTCTACAAGATGAAAATTTGACCATTAAGCAAGAAATCTCTGTCATTTTTTCCAGTCAAATAACTTGATAGCACTTGATACACTGTCTGGTACTAGAAATATTTCTGTTGGTTTAGGAGATGCAGAATGAGAAAGGAACAAAAATAGTACCAAGATTTATGGTTTACCTTCTCATGAATGATTTCCTTCCTTCCTTCCTTCCTTCCTTCCTTCCTTCCTTCCTTCCTTCCTTCCTTCCTTCCTTCCTTCCTTCCTTCTTTCCTTCCTTCCTTCCTTCCCTTCTTTTTACTCCTTCCTTCCTTTCTTTCTTTCTCTCTTTCTTTCTTCTTTTTCTCTCTGTATTTTCTTTCTTTCTTTCTTTCTTTCTTTCTTTCTTTCTTTCTTTCTTTCTTTCTTTCTTTCTTTCTTTCTTCCTTCCTTCCTTCCTTCCTTCCTTCTTTCCTTCCTTCCTTCCTTCCTTCCTTCCTTCCTTCCTTCCTTCACTTTCTGTCTCTCTCTTTCTCTCTCTTTCTTTCTTTCTTTCTTTCTTTCTTTCTTTCTTTCTTTCTTTCTTTCTTTCTTTCTTTCTTTCTTTCTTTCTTTCTTTTCTCTCCTTCTCTGTCTCTCTGTCTCCTTCCTTCCTTCCTTCCTTCCTTCCTTCCTTCCTTCCTTCCTTCCTTCCTTCCTTTCTTCCTTCTGTCCATCCGTCCATCCTTCCTTCCTTCCTTCATGGAGGTACTCTCTAGCTTTCTCCCTCAATAAGCAAAACTAACAAAATAACCTGTCTCTACTATTGGTAATTCTTGGGGGGGCAGAGTTAAAAATAAATGAACCATATGATTTGTAACCCTTAAGTGTGAAAACTCTTGTTTCCAAAAAATGTGTTCTTTCTTTCTTTCTGGGCACATAACTGTCCTGTGAGGCTATTTAACATTTAACCTAAATGGTTAGCTGTAGCCACTTAGGTTAAATGTTATTATTAATGAATAACAAATAAAAACATAAATAAAAATAAACTTACTATTAACAAATATTCATTAGTGATCAGTGAACATAATTGATATACATAAATTTTATCTCATTCCTAAGGAAAATCATGAGCCTTAGACCCTCTCTCTTTCCTCCATTTGCAATGGACAAACATGAGTAGGTTTATATTGATCTTAATGGTGGAAAGACCATGAATAGAGCAACCTTGGAGGCCCCTTGGAGATAGCAGAACTGCTGCATCAGCCTGGGTCCCTGAATAACTCCATGGAACAGAGTCTCCTAACCCCTTTTAACTGTTACAACATGGTGAAATAAGTGTCCATTTATTTGAACTACTTTATTTTGAGGAGTTTTTGTTACAGTAGCTTAGACCTTATCCTGTTAATAGATTGAGTGAAAATTAAGTGGAAACCATTTCCCCTGACTGCAAAGCTCATCTTGAAAGAAATGGAAATGAACTGAAGGTGCCAAACTTTGAGAATTAGAACCAAGAGAATCTGACTTCTTTCTGAATGAATAAGGAACAAAGTTTCTGGAAATTTCAAGAGGAGCTGTAAGAAGTATTCATGATAAAACTTGATGTGTGTTTTGTGGAAATAGAAGAATCAAAAGTAACTTGGGCTCTCTTTTATCAGCTGGATTTTCATTTCAGAGAAGAGTGGGAAAGACATTCTTAGAATTTAGGGTTATAAAATGCTTCAAGGCAGTGGAAGGGAAGATACCAATTCTAAGTGTATTTTTGAAATGTATTTTTGTATAAGTTTTCCAACTGCAGTCCAGTGACCTAATATTTTCTAGGTGTTGTCTAAGGAGATGAGTTTGGTTTGGGGTGTACAGTACTAAAAAGAATGCAAAGAAATACATAAACTATTTGCCCTTCAGCTGTCATTGTCCATTTATTTGCACACAATTTGAAAGTGCTCAAATAGATCTCAGAAGTCTTAAGAGATGAAATATCAAAATGACTTTAAACAAGCTCAGTAGATGTTTCATTGTGGTGTTATTCGCCATTTGTGCTTACATTTCCTGATTAAATTATGCCTTTCTTGAGGTCAGAAATGTATCACATCCTTACCAGTTCTAAGAGTTGCAGTCTCTTCCACCCATAAAATTATTTTCTAAACATCAAATTTCCTATAATCATTGGGCACATACACTAGGTACATGCCTAGAAATGTTAAATGCTCCACATATCCACTTAGATATCTTTGGAAAAAATTGACTTGTTAAAATGGTCTAATAGAAAAACATCAAGAGAAAGTTCTTAGTGTACAGTCCTGCTTCCCAAAATAAGTTTTTAATAGCATTCATTACACAATTGCATGTTCAAATTGACAGCTTTGCTGTATTTTTTCAAGATGTAGATTTCTTTCTGTGTGTAGGTGCTATAAAGTATTCTGGGAGCTATTTTGCTAAAAATAAGCCATCTGTGTCAATAGCGAGTGCTCAATGTACAATCTGATATCATTTGCACCTGCAAAAGTTCAAGAAAGGTAAATTCAGGTGAGATGAAAAATCCTTTTACATAATTGAATGACATATCTTCCTAAGTCTACTTTATTAAGCTAGCTTGGTTCCCCTTAATAAGTTGCTGCCCACCAAATCACAGATTCCTCAAATATTAGATACAATGGCAGAATGCAGAAGTGGTACCAGGTAGAATTCATACCAAGGTGTTGATAAGATTGGTTTCTTCTGGAAGTTGAAGGAGAATCTGTCCCTTCCCTCTCTCCTGTTCTTTCCTCTCTTTTCTGTTGGTTTCTGGAACTCAATGACGTCTCTTGACCCGCAGTCGTATCACTCCATTCTCTGCCTGCACCATCATGTGGCATTCTCCCTGGGTTTGTCTGTGTCCCAGTGTATTCACATGGATACCAATTATTGAATTTAAGGCTCACCCCAATCCAACATGACTTCCTCTTAACTTGATTACTGTAAAAACACGATAGCCAAATTAGGTCAGATTTACAAGTATTGGGAGTTAGAATTTCGTATCTTTTTTTTAGGGGATGCAATTCAACCACAACACTTTTATTTCCTATTCCACTTTAAACTGCTCACTATAAACTTTCTTTTTTTTCCCCCAGAAAATCAGTTGTAGGAAATAAAAGTGTCTGTAGGTAACCTCTGCTATCAGCCTGGTAATACCAATGTCCTTTGAAGCAAGGGTGTGCAAAAGAGGCCCCAAGTCTTTCTTAAAATGGAAAAGAGAGCAAGACACAAATCAGCATCTCAAAAAATTATCCTGTCACTCTGATGGGATGATATCTTGAGAGATTGCTTTGCATTTTCTTCACTGTGGCTTAGGAACTGGTGCCTCTCTTTCCAACCGTACAACAGAGACAACATAAAAGTCCATGTCAGATGTTTCTTTCTTTGCTTGTTGACAAAACCACATTAGTTATGAGCATGTCACCTTTCCTTGGAGAATGAGTGCCACTCAAACTACCCATCTATAAATTGGCTTGTGCATGATGAATGAGAGACAGAGTAGAATTGCTTGGAATCAGATGTCCTAATCAACTCAGAGCAGAGAGGGTACTAAGTGACAGGGTGCAGAGGGAAAAAAAATCAAAGAAAGAAAATAGGAATGCTAAGGTTATCAGTTGAGAAAAAAACAGAAACAAAGAAATGTCACTTCTAATTGCTCCTAATACAGTAAAACATGGTCACTGATTAGGGAATCCAAGCAGAAAAGTCTCTTTTGGGTCCAGATGGTGAGAGTTAAGGCTATTATGTGTATTGAAACACCATCTGTATTTTTGAGAACACTAACAGTATATTCCAATATCCAAGGAGAACCGGTGTGGATTTCGGCTTGCTCTAATTGCTGCAGTACCTGAAATGTATTCACAGCCTCTCCATCTGCACCACATTTCTGATGCCTGCCATGCACCATTTGACAATCTGCAGTGCTGTGCTCTTTCTGTGACCCCATCTTTCCCACTGCATCATTTAGCTCAAATACATTCAGCCACAAAGGCTTTCCAAATCATTCACTTAGTGACCAAGGGCAGAGTTACCTACCACCCACCGGGGAATGAGTCATCGTATCATGAAGGCTGTGGAAAAAACAGACATTTGTCAACAGGTTCTGTGTGTTGTAGAAGATGAGTTCAAATGTAGGACACCACACAGATTTAGTGGTGCATAATAGATGAATAAATTTTTGACAACAAATGTCAGGCATCTTCAGAATCTTAAACAATAAGAAAATGGAAAGTTAAATGTTTGTTATTAAATAGTCACTGTGGGATCTCCATTTAATAATCAAGGTTCCAAAAAAAAAAAAAAAAATCAAAGCTCTTTGCTCTGCCAGCATTACACTCTAAAAAATAAGCAAAGGGAAGAAGCTCTTGAGCCATTGAGAAATATTCTGGGTTTATCCTGTCACCTCACAGTGTTTCTGATATCAAGACTGGCTTATAAACAAATTGTGAGTTAGGTAAAGTTTGTTTCTTGCATTCTCACCTTTCCTGCTTCCACTAATTGGAAATTGATTTTCTTTTTACCCTTCTATCTCCCAAGCTTCATCAGGACTGCCCTGAATGAATTATCTTAAAAGCGATTCTTCAAGCAATTGTTAAAAAAAAAAAAAATAGGAAAATACAGATAAGCAAAGGAAAATAAATTATCTGTGATCCAATCACCAGCAATATTTAGTGTTAACATTTTGGCATATAGTATTCTGGGCTTTTTGTGTATATATAGTCACAAACATTTTACTTTGCACTCACTTTGTAGCCTATATTGCTCACTTAAGTAGCTTTCTGTATCCATATATGTACATGCTCATTTTCATTTTTAATCAAGGCATTGGCTAACATTGCACAACTTACTTAAGCTTTTTTCCATGTTTTCAGTATTATAAATGAGGTGGAAACATTTAACTTTATTGGATATTTTCCTTAGATAAATTGTAAACAGTGGCCTGTTGGGTGGTGGTCCTTCTGATACATGTTGCCCAAATTCATTTGAAAAAGTTTGTATTAATTGACACATCCATGCAGAGTATCCATTTCCATAGCAGGGATTATTATGTTCTTATATTCTTGTATAATCTGATAGGTGATAAATGGTAAATTATTATTGTTTTAAATATGAGTTTCTCTTGTCATGCTTATGGATCTTTCTCTTCCCTTCCCTTCCCTTCCCTTCCCTTCCCTTCCCTCTTCCTTCCTTCCTTCCTTCCTTCCTTCCTTCCTTCCTTCCTTCCTTCCTTCCTTCCTTCCTTCCTTCCTTCCTTCCTTCCTTCCTTCCTTCCTTTCTCTTTCTTTTTTTGAGACTGGGTCTCTCTCTGTGGCCCAGGATGGAGTGCAGTGGCAGGATCATAACTCACTGCAATAGGAAACTCCTGGGCTCAAGCGATCCTCCGTCCTCAGTCTCCCTAGTAGCTGGGACTATAGGCATGTACCACAATGCCTGGATAATCTTTCTTTCTTTCTTTCTCTTTCTTTCTCTTTCTTTCTTTCTTTCTTTCTTTCTTTCTTTCTTTCTTTCTTTCTTTCTTTCTTTCTTTCTTTCTTTCTTTCTCTCTCTTTCTTTCTTTCTTTTTCTTTCTCTCTTTCTCCCTTTCTTTCTTTCTTTTTTTCTTTTCTTTTCTTTCTTTCTTTTTTCTTTTTTTTTTTTTTGTAGACATAGGATCTCATTATGTTGCCCAGGCTGGTCCCAAACTCCTGGCCTCAAGTGGTCCTCTTGCCTCATCGCCCTCAAAGCAGCACTGGATTACAGGCATGAGCCACCAGGCCTAGCCTTTACTTTTCTTCTTTCATGAATTGGCTACTCACAGGCATTTCCAAGTTTTGAATTTGTGATATTATCTTTCTGATCCATTTGCAAGACCTTTTTATGTGTTAGTCATATAATTAATTGATGTACCATACACAATTTATATATTTTTCTCAGTTTGTTGCTTGTCTTTAACTTTGTGGGTCTTTTTTGATGGATATTTTATATTTTTTCAAGGCTAGATCAATTAATTTTTCATTTTTGGCTTTTAGTTTTTCTTAACACACAGATATATAATATTTGATCTTTTTTTTCAGTCTGGGACTTTTACCCTTCTACTTTTTACATTTAAATTATTAATCCATTTGGAATTTAATTTGACTTAAGGTGGAAGGCCGGCCAGGTATGGTGGCTCGCACCTGTAATCCCAGCACTTTGGGAGGCTGAGGCAGGAAGATTGCTTGAGCCCAGGAGTTTAAGACCAGCCTGGGCAGCATAGCAAAACCCAGTCTCTACCAAACAACAACAACAAAAGTACAAGCTAAGAATTTAAATTTGGCACATTGTAGTTAGCCAAGATTTTTTGTTACTTTTTTTTTTTTCTGATTTAAAAATGCCTCATTTGTCATTCACTAAACTCTTATCAGTTGTATGATTTATGTGTTGATTTCTATTTGTATTTTATTTCTATTTTGGCACTGGTATCTCACCCTTCTGATCATTGTTACTTCATAATACAGTCTGCTATCTAATAAGTTGTAATTTTTCCATTATTATATACTTTCAATTATTACTTTTTTAAATATAAAAAATTTCTATTTAAATTTCCATTATTAAATACTTCCATTATATTTAAGTTTCCATTATTATATAATTCTAATTATTACTATTTTATATTTTAAAAAGCAATAATTGGAAGTATATAATAATGGAAAAATTATTTCCATAAATAGAGCAGATAAAATTATTCATCATAATGTAGAAATGATTAATATAACCTAAAGTATTATCCCTTCTGAGAATATTTGCATTAACTCAAAATATGCTTCAGATTCTCTGGTGGGAGGTATATTCTGATTACAAAGCAATTTCTGAGCATTTCTATTGTCACCATATGTAGCCTATGCTTTTTCTAAAGACTAACCATGTTGTAAAGATTAAATGACAAAATATAATTAGAACAAAGAATATAGTAGGAACTCAATTATTGAAATTTTTGCTTTGAAATCTCAAATAAAGGGATTTTACATTAGTTACTACCTTATATTGTACATATGCCATAGACATAGTGAGTTTGCCACTTTCTTTTCTTTGAGACAAGAACTGGGAAAATAAAATAAAGGAAAATATAATATATCTCTGCTCTCAGGGTGCTTTTTTTTTCTGTAACAGTTCTTGGGTTTCCACTAACTTGCTTAATAGAATGCATAGTAATAAATAAAAACTACCATTTGTAAAATGTGTACATGCTCTAAACTCTTTCTATATATAATTTCTAATCCAGACAAATACTTTATTTGTTGGTTGTGAATACTGAGGCCCAGATATTTAGTAATTTCAGATTTCTCTCTACAAATCAAATCTGTGAGACACTGGAAGCCAAGCCATGCTTCTTTCACTATGTGGTAATGTGTCTCATGGAAGTGTTTTAAACTCTGAGGAACTTGGTATATTTTGGACTTCCAAGCTTTGTTATTTTAATAAATGTTTTCTGAATTGTAACACAGTTACTGTATTAGACAATGTTTACTGCAATAATGCTGCATGACAGACAATCCCCAATACCAGTGGTTTGCCATAACCATTTTTATTCTTTGTGAAAATATCTGTAGGTCAGCTGAAGATTTTCCGATCTTGATTGAACTTGATTGGATTCAGCTGGGGGCTTATCTGCAGTTCAGGTTGGACTTTACTCCACATATCCCATTGTAGAACAAGCACTATTAAGAGCGTGCTCTTCTAACTGTAATGGTGGAAGCACAAAAATTCAAGCCAAATTACAAAACAGCACTTAAAGTGCTCATGTCACATTTGCTACTGTTCCGCTGGCCAAAGCAAGTCACATGGCTAATGTTGACAGCAACAAGGAGAGAAAATATACTTTGCCTGTTTTAAAGGGAGACACGTCTAAGCATCCTGGCAATTGCCTGGGTTACATTTCCACAGGAAAGAGAGAGGGGAGAATGGATACAATAATTCAGTCTATCACTGACATCTTTCAATTATCCAATAAAATATTGTAAATTTTCCAAATATGTTTAGTAGAACCCCTGGGAAAGTCTTTGTAGGTGAATCTTTATTTTTGTTCTAACCAGAGGAGTTTTGCTTCTATCAGTCTTATATATTAGGCTTCAGTAAACATTTATTATGAACAAAGGGTAAATAAATTAATGCTTAGAAACTACTGGCATAAGGAATTAATACTAGCAAAAAATCATGTATGTGAATTTAAGAGAGTCTATTTTATAGTTAATTTACTTTCTTTTTCTGCTTTAAGTGGATGAAACTAACTTGTGCTTCACAAAGACAAAAAGTTTGTCAGAATTGTTAAAATTCTGATTAGGGCACTTTCTAGCTGTGTCACCTTCATCATGTTGTTATATTTAACCTCTTTCTGTGCTTTAACTTTTTTCAACAATAAATTGAGAATAAAAATATCTAAAGCGTAGGGTTATTGTAGCTAATAAGACAATGAATCCATAAAAAATGTTTTGGACAATGCTACTATGGAGGAAAATAACCAACTAGTGATACTTACAGGAGACTCATCATTAAGTAGAATAGTAGAGAAAGGTAGATCTGATCTTGCTGTTGGAAGTAGCCATTGATGTGAGACAACCTAATTATCATTACATTGTATTCTTTCAAAAATATTTTTATACAACTTGAAAACACAAAATGACATGTATTACATATGTGTGTGTGTGTGTGTGTGTGTGTAGAAAATATCAAAATGCACACCTGTAACTCACCACTGGACCTGAAAGCTTAAATGTTACCAGTGCCTTTGCATCAGTCTGTGTGCTCCTTTTCATCCTAACTCCCTGCCTTAACACATGCCTCCCAATTATAATTTCTATGTAGTGTACCATAATGGTTAAGAAGGCAGTCTGAGCCAGACTGTTTGCAATAAACATTTTTTTAATCCTCTTTGCCTCAGTTTCTAAATTGGTATTTTGATGATCATTATATTTTCCTCATATAAGAATTATATTGTTTAATACATTTGTAGCATACAAAAGGAGGTTTTATAAATAGTAGGCAGTGTGTAAGTTTTAATGGTTAACTATTATTATCGTCATTGTTGTTAGTGGCATACATATGTCACTAAGCAATCTATTGTATGGCTTTGCTTGCTTTTGAGCATTACAAAAATGAAATAATAATCTTAATGTCCTCTTTTGTGACTGACTTTTAACTCAACATTATGCTTCTAAATGTCATCTTACATATCACGTAATATTCCTCATCAGGATTTATTTATTTTCTTGTTGATGGATGTTTGTATTGCTTCCATTCAAATATTTCTTTTTATTATGAATGATGTTATTATAACCATTTTTGTACATGCCTAGTAGTGTGTACATGTAAGGATTTCCCCAAGATCATCCCTTGAAGTAAAATGGATGAGTTATGGGAACTTTGAAATGTTCATCTATGTAAGATGGGACCAAATTGTTTCCAATGCAGTTATGTCAAATTATACTTCAACCAGCTGATCCACTGTGGTATTAATTTACAATTCTGTAATTATATGACAATATATTTTTATTTGTATTGACTCTTCATGCTTCTTATTTTGTGATATTCCTACTCTTGGTTTTTATGCCAATTTTTCCTTGTGTTATTTTATTCTGCTTATTGAGTTGTAGAAGTTATTTATTCTTTGGATGCTAATCCATTGTTGACTATGTGTGTTACAGATACTGTCTCTCACAATGGGTTGATTTTCACTTTCATCACAGTGCCTTTTTATAAATAGAATTTCTTAATTTTATTACAAATTTATCAATCTTATCTCTAATGGTTAGCATTTAAAAAAATTCCTTAACCCAAATTCAAAATTTGTTCTCTCGTAATTTCTATCAAAATTTTAAAGTTTTGCCTCTTACATTTAATAATTTATCTATCTTGCATGTTTTTTTGTCTACAGTGTGTGGTAGAAATCTGATTTGATTTTATCCATATGTACAAATGAATTGTATTAAATTTTTCTTCTTTCCCTCATAATCTTCAAGGGAATTTTTGTAATATCCTGAGTTTGCATATATATGTGGCCCTATTTGGGGCTCTGTGTTTTTTTCTTTTCCTGTTCCACAGGTTATTTTATTTATTCCTGCACCACTAAATCTCTATATCATTTACAATAGCATTGTAATAAGATGATATCTAGCAAAGCAAGTAGCTCCTCTTTATACTTCATCTTGAACAATATCTTAACAACTCACAGACTTTTTCTCATCCACATACATTTGAAAATCAGCCTGATATTCTAAGATTTAACGACAGTAGATGGTAGTATGAATTTCTTTTTGTTTATTCTATTTGGAATTAATTTGGTCTCTTAAAAGTAGATTGGTATTTCTTAGTTCTGGAAAACCTCAGCCATTATTTATTCAAATTCACTTATCCCTTATATGATCTATCTTTTTTTCTTGAGACTCTGGTAAAATGTATTTAAAAATTTTCATTCTGTTTTCTATATCATTTAAGCTATTCTTTGACATTTTCATCTTCTCTTTATGTAGGAGTCTGTGTTTATTCTTTCTATCTTCCAATGTACTAATTATCTCTTCAACAGTTTCTAATCTGCTTTTTAACTTGTTCATTAACTCTGATTTCAACAATTTCATTTATCTTTGAAACATTTACTTTCCTATTTTTAAAATTTGGTTTGTTATTTTTATGTCATTTCGAATATTTTTAAAATGAAATCTCATTTTTAACTTTTCAGACATTGAATTCATAGTTTATAAACAATTTCTGATAATTGTAATATCTGAATGCCTTGAGTCCATAATGCTACTGTTTGTTACTTTTTCAGACTCTCATTTATTTTTATTCCTTGTGTGTTAGATTTTTTAAATAATAAATTTAAATTTTATTGGTCTTAGTATTACTAAGCCTAGAAACCTAAATGGAGAATGCTATTATCTAGAGATGACTTTCAAATACAAGCTGGTTTGAAATACATATTGATTTGAAATATATTTGGAGGCTGGGTGTGGCAGCTCATGCCTGTAATCCCAGAACTTTAGGAGACTGAGGTAGGAGGATTGCTCAAGGCCTGGAGCTTGAGAACAGCCTAGGCAACAAAGTGAGACTCTCTCTCTCTCTCTCTGTGTGTGTATATTTATAAAATATATATTTATAATACATATTATTTATGTAGAATTATAAATATCTATTATTTATATATAATATCTATTATTTATATAGAATATATATATATATATATATATAAAAGCTGGGCACAGTGGTACATGCCTGCAGTTCCAGCTACTTGGGAGACTGAGGCAGGAGGATGGCTTTAGCTCATGAGGTCAAGGCAACAGTGAGCGGTGATTTTACCACTGCATGCTAGCCTGGGTGAAACAGCAAGACTGTCTCACAAGAAAAAAAAAAGAAATGAAATTTATTTGGAAATAACATGGAAACAGGAGTTTTATGTAGGTAAATATCTGAAAGACTCGCTTATCTTTTGCAAGAAGCCAGATGGTGCTATAAACAGTGAGTAACCTCTTTAGGCCCCTTCGAGGTGTTGCCTAAACAAAGCAATCTGAAGTTCCACTCTCTTTCATCTCATTGTCCTTAGTTTTGGTCTATATGTTAGTCTTGTTATAGACAGACTTTAAGATGGCTACTATAATTCTCACCATAATTCTCACCTCCTGGTGTTAAAGAACTTATATAATCCCCTCTTGATGAGAATGTGTAGGACCTGCAACTTGATTCCAACTACTAGGATGTGGCAAGGGTAACTGGAAGGTATTTTTATCATTGTGTTTCATTGTATGAGACTACATCTTTCTATCAGACTAGATCTAAAGTTTTGACCTTGCTGGCTTTGAAGAAAGAAGCTTCCATGAATCTTATAGGTGTAAAAAAATAAATCCGTTCAACATTAGTGAGCTTGGAAACAAACCTTTCCCAGTCAAGCTTCTAGATAAGAATCCAGTTTTGTTTACAGCTTGATTGCTGTCATGCAGAGGACCTAGCTAAACTAAGACTCCTAAATAATAGAAACTCTGAGATCATAAACATATTTTGCTTTAAGTCATTAGGTTTGTGATAATTTGTTATGTAGCATAGAAAAGAAACTCAAAGTCTGATATTATCTTTTTTTTTTTTTTTTTAGAGAAAGCCTACCTTTTGATGGCTTGCTTTTCACTCCTCTCTGTCCTTGTTTCAGCTATTTTTTTTTTTTCTCAAAGGTGTTAGGAAAGACATAAAAGGTTGATGGTGTTTAAGATGAGAAATTTGAGAGGTGATAAAAATTTTCTATTAATTGCTTTATAACCAAAGTGCATTAAAACTTTTTTTTTTATCAAAAGCCTAATTATCTTGAGCAAGATGGTCTTTCAGAGTGTCTAGATCGCCTCACTTTTATAAGAAGAAGTCCTCAAATTCAATTCTTATAATTGAAATGAGAAAAAAAATGTGTTTTGTGATTGACATGTAGAGTTCAAAGAACATATTACTTTCTCTTGGAAGGAAGAACTTTGGCCTTTCTTTCTCTCATCCCCCAAAAAATGCAGTTTTGGGTGAGAAAAAAATGTTTGGTAAGTTATGTTGGCTTTATATGGTTAACGTTTTGACTTTACATTGATTTGATATTCAAAAAGAGAATTGAAAAAAGGAAAAAGACATTAATTCATTTTTTAACTCTAAAGAAATGACATCTAATCAAATACTAACTGGGAAGGACTAAAAAAATGTGTTCATAGTGACTACCATAAGAACGTACTCTCCATATATTCTTTGAATTCTATCTTTTTTCTTTTTTCTCCTCCATCTTTTCAGAGCTAATGTCCACCTATTTCAATAAAGTTAGGTTCTCATGACCAAGTCATATAAATGAGTCTTTTGTAAATTTGCATAAATCTACTAAGCAACCATTAACTGCTTACCATCATTACTTTGAAATTCACCTTTGTATCTCAACTTACTATGTTTTGCCTTTCTAGCTATTATTCCCTTTGAAAGTAATAGTAATATAATTACTTTTCAAAATATCCCCATCTTTTTCTTTTTAGAGAGTTATGTGAACAACAATGAGAGTTATGTGAACAATAACATTCAATGGTTAATTTCTATGTGCTAGAAACAATGTTAATTGATTTACATAACTTGTCCTAGTTATCCTCAAAATATTACCATTTTTTATAATTTATCATTATTTATATTATGAAGAAAAATATTAAAATATGATTAATAGTAATATATTTTAAAAATCAAATACTAATAAAAGACAGTGATAAATAGCAGATTCTTTTATCACCTCTTGTTAACTCTTTCATTCCATGATACAGAGACAAACTATTAAATTCCTTTAGTTTTATTTGATTTTAAACTCTAGATTTTAAAATAATTCACTTAGATGTCAATTTATTGCTTTTAAAAATGTTATGTATTATGTTCTGACTGCCTACTATTAATAGGATTGCTTTACTCTTAAAATAAAAAAAAGACAAGAATACTGCATCTCACCATTCATTTTCAACATTGTACTGGAAGTCCTGGCCAATGCAATAAGACAAGAAAAAGAAATAAAAGGTGTACATATCAGGAAGGCATAAATAGAACTATATTTGTTTGATGATGACATGACTGCATATTTTGCATGATTTATATGAAGAAAATCCCAGAGTTGACAAAAAGTTCCTGGAACTAATAAGCTGCTATAGCAAGGGTGTAGGATAAAAAGTTAATATTAAAAAGTCAATTGTTTACATAAACTATGTAAGTATAAATCAAATAAAATATGTACCGGATCTATACAAATAAAACTAGAAAAGTCTGATGAAGGAGATCAAAGAAGATCTAAATAAATATTCTATGTATAGGGACAGAAAAGACTCTATATTGCTAAGATGTCAATTCTTCTCAACTTATTTTCCACATTCACTGCAACTCCCATCAAAATCCAAGCAAGTTATTTTCTGGATATCAACAAATTGACAATAAAGTTTATATTAAAATACAAACAGACTCAGAATAGGCAACATAATACACAAGAAGAGAGCAAAGAAGAATATTACATTATTCAAATTGAAGATTTACTATAAAGCTACAATAGTCAAGACAGCATGTTATGGAAGAATAAACACATAAACCAACAGAACAGAATAGAGAGCCTAGAAATAGACCCACACAAATATAGTCAGCTGATCTTGGACAAAGGAACAAATGCAATTCACTGTAGAAAAGATAATCTTTCAACAAGTGATGCTGGAACAACTGGATATCTACTTGGAAAAAAAAAAAAATCCAGACACAGATTTTACACAGTTCACAAAAATTAGCTCAAAATAGATCATAGAACTAAACAAAAACCACAAAATATAAAACTTCGGTAATAGGGGAAAATATAGGTGACCCTGTGTTTTTGGATACAACTTCTTAAGCACACTATAAAAGTAAAATTTGTTCAAATTAAAAAAATTCTGCAAATACATTATTAAGAGAATTAAAATACAAGCCACAGAATGGGAAAATATGCATAAAATACATATCTGATAAAGAACTTGCACTTAAAATACACAAAGAACACTTAAAACTCAAAAATAAGAAAATGATCCAATTTAAAATGGGAGAAAGTTCTGAACAGACACCTCACCAAAGAAGATATACAAATAGCAAATATACATGTAAAACTGTTAAAAATTGTATGTCATAAGGGAATTGAAAATTAAACAACAACTATATACCACTACACATCTGTTAGAAAGATTAAAATCTGAAATATGACAATATCATATACTGGTAAGGATGCAAAGCAACAGGTGTTTTCATTCATTGCTGGTAAGAATACAAAATGGTACAGTCACATTGTTAGTTCCATACAAGGTTAAACATAATCTTACCATATTATACAGCAATTGCTCTTTTAAATGTTTATCTAAATAAGTTGAAAACTTAAATCCACACAAGAACCTGCACATAAATGTTTATAGCAAGTTTATTCATAATCACCAACAGCTAGAAACAACCAAGACATCATTTAGTAGTAGATGAACAAATTGTGGTACATGCATAGAATAAAATGATCAATGATGAAAAGGAATGATCTATTAAGCCATGAAAACACATGGAGCAATGTTACATGAATATTATTTAGTGAATGAAGTCAATCTGAAAGGGCTACATGCTGTATAAGTCCAACTCTATGACCCTCTGAAAAAAACAGAAATATAGAGACGATAAAATGATAAGTCGTTTCCAGGCTTTAGAGAGTGGAGAGAAGAACAAATAATTGAAATGAAGGAAAGTTTTAAGGCAGTAAAACTGTTCTCCATGATATTTTAAAGGTGAATGCATAAAATTATGCATTTTAGCCCCTTTCCTCATCCATAGAGCTATTCAATGCAAAATGTAAGCCTTAATGTAAACTATGACTTCAGTTAATAATTATATATCACCTTCGGTTCATTAATGTAACAAATGTACTACACTAATGCAAGATAATAAGAAAAACTACGTATATGGAGGTTACCTGAAAACTCTCTGTACTATACACTCAATATTTCTGTAAATCTAAAACTGTTCTAAAAATAAATTCTATTATTAATGGTTAAAATAACCTCACATTCTGTTCTGACTTCCCACTATGACTGAGGTTGTTTTAGTTTTCTCATACTACCTTTCCTCCTGTCTCTATGTATTTTGTCTTCATTTTTGTTAAATCACTGTTCAATGTAGAGATGATTATAATGATGCAAATATCATTATCAACTGAGCAGTGTAGCATATTTTGATTACTCTTTGTTTTTTGTACAGCTATTCTTTTTTTTCTGTAGTTTTAATTACTCTCCAGCAGGAACTAAAAAACACCTCTAATTATAATCAAACACCCCAGTTAGTCTATTAGTTCACATTTTCTTTTTGAATTCATATTTCTTAGAGCACTCTGTCCTCTTGCTCCAATTGGATTGATTTCTTTCCAGGCATTTTGGTTGGTTGAGTTTTTTCTTGTACTTGCTTTCATTATCATTCTCAGAGTACTCTTCGTTTTCTCCTTACTTGGATTCCCTATTTCCTGAATTCTAAGTCTTTCTTGATGGTGATTTTGTATTGTGTTGAATTAGACAAACTGGAGCTACATTTCCCAGAATGCTCCTCCCAATGTGGTTCAAAGTTAGCATTGACTTCATGGTGAACATTTGGAGGATGGCAGTGAAACAGGAGCCATATTTCTTAGTTTGAGAGAATTAGTATAAGACACCAGGCACTGTGGAATCTTTTCATATTGTTGCCGATGCTGGCTCATCTAAGTGGCATGGAACAATGCCTGGTGCCACAAATTCTCCTCCCAGGCTTCTCCTTCAACATCTCTGAGTTCTGGGCCAGTATGAATGGAGTTCCAGAGAAAAACACACCAACTTCTCCTGCAGGTCATCTAAGGCTTAGAAGCTGGAGGTGCTAAGTGACAGATGTGGGTTCTGGTTTCTCTTTGCAGGTTCGTTTGTCTTCATAGGTTCCAGCTGTCCTCATGGCTTCCAATTTATCCTCATTGGCTCCATTGTCCTCCTTCTTTTCCACATCAGCTTTCCTTCCCAGCTCCTGGTCTGGTTAACTTATAGCAACTTCAGGCTCAACATTAGATGTCTCAGAGAATACCTCAACAGTTCCTAAAATGTTATGTGCTAATATTTACAGTGAATCCTCTATTCTATATCACGTAGAATATTTCTGAGTTTTTTTTTTTTTATCATATCCTAAATGATATGTTCATTTTGGTGGAGTACTCGTCAAGTAGGGAGATGATGCAGCAGGTAAATTTTTAGAGATTTTTACGTGTCCAAAAATATCTATGCCCCAATATCTTGATGTTGAAGGATGGGCATACCATATTAGTTTAGAAACAGTTTTTTCCCACATAATTTGAAAACACTACACATTATTTTCTAGTTTCAAATTTTTCTTTGAGAATCTCTTGCCATTCTGACTTCTGATTGGTATTCTGATTTCTGAATGCCTGTGACATTTTTTTCATCTTTAAAAGTTTTTAGGGTGTCTTTTTATCTGAAATTTATCCCTGATATGGTATAATTGGTTGTGCTTCTTTTATTTTTCATTGTAATAGACATTTGGTGATCCTTTGCAATCTGGAAACTCAATTTTTCAATTATGCAGTTTATTTTATTTTATTTCAATGGTTTTTCATCTTTTCTACTGGTCTGTTCTGCACTTCTTAATGAGAAGTTACAACTCCTAAACTGATTCTGTAATTCTTTCTACCTTCTTGTTCAGCCTCCTAAGAGGTTTAAGTACTTTCTTTGTTTCTCCACTTTCTCTGAATTTTATATTTGTACAATTGTATCTTTAATGTCTAAGTGTTTTTCCTTATTCTTTAAATATGTTTCAAGCATTTGTTCTTTTCTTAAAAGATACAGTATCTTCTTTCATTTGTGGTAAGACAACACTGATTGTGTCTTTTAGTATTTCTGTTTTTCTCAATTTTTTTCGCTTTTTCTTCTACTTTTAAAAAATATCTTTATGAGAGAGTCTTTCTCTGAAAGTACATTGTTTCTCTACTGTCCCTTCACATTTAAGAAGACATTACAATTGATTGAAATCCAAGTATATAGATAGTGCATGTTGGTGCATACATAACTATTTCATAGCAAGTTCCCTCACATCCTCAA
This sequence comes from Macaca fascicularis, assembly GCF_037993035.2. NCBI lineage: Eukaryota > Metazoa > Chordata > Mammalia > Primates > Cercopithecidae > Macaca > Macaca fascicularis. The sequence continues at coordinate 97,164,434 of NC_088385.1, forward strand.
TGTCTTGAAATGCACTCAGCTTCTCAAAAGAAGCACAACTTCTGTGGTCTGTCTGTTCAATCAGAGAAAGACAGCTAGGGGGAGGGTGAGTATCTTAGTCTCCTAGGGCTGCCATAACAAAATAGCATAGACTGGGTGGCTTAAACAACAAGCATCTCTTTTCTCAGTTATAGAGGCTGGAAGTCTGAAATCCAGGTGCCAACATGCTGGAATTCTGGCAAAGACTCTTATCTTTGTAGATGGCTGTTTATCCCATGGTATAACCACATGACCTCTCACTGTGGCTGTGCAGAGAGAAAATGAGCGATCTCTCATTAAGAGATGTCTCTTCTTATGAGGACACCAGTTCCATCATGGGGCCCCACCCTCATGACCTTATTGAAAATCACCTCACAGAGGCCTCATCACAATGGGGGTTAGGATTTCAACATATAGGTTTGGGGAGTGGGGACACCATTCATCATAACTGCGAGTGTCACAGTTTAATGTGTGATCATTTAATTCCTCTGCTTTCAATAGGGAGTCTCATTTCTCCCCTCCACTTTGTTTTGTTCAGTTTCTTCAGAGAGCAAATTACATTGTTCTCAAGTGAAGGAGGAGCAGTCACTTGAGTGTGCAGGGTAGGAGAAGGGAGGTACCAGTCTGATTTTCCCTTAAATGGACTTTTACTTTCTCCCTTTTATTTTTAGCACCTTTCCTCACTTACACTTTCAGAGTTACTGTATGCCTTTAATTTGTTTTCAGCTTCTCTATGACACAAACTAGATCTTCTGATTGGATTCTTCTATTTAAGCTCCATGAGGACACCGTTTTTGTCTTTTGTTCACTGTTCTCTTGCTTCTCTCTAGAACAGTGCCTGGCACATACTAGGTCCTCAGTGAGTATTTGGTGAATGAAAAATACAAGTACTTAGTTTCAGCTTTGGTCACCCTGCTGTCAATTACTATTTCAATATTCAAAATTTTATTGTCATCTTTCTTCTTCTGTTTTCTCCTCTCACATTGTTTTTGATTATGTAAAGTGGTATCCCACTTTAAAAATTATTTATATTTAAGTATATATTTATTTTCATGGAGTTTTAAAGCACAGTGAAACAAATATGTGCTTTCATATTACTATGCTTACCTAAATATCAAGCATTATTTTTCAACTATTTGAATATTTTTAAAACATTTTTCTTTTGACTCTTTAAACATTATTTCAGCAAAATTATAAGTCCTACAGATGGGGACTTTTGTTTTGAGATGTCTTTTGTTTTGAGAATCTTGTAGTTTCTGCAAGTTTTATCTATTATGCTATTATGTTTATTTTGATTTTTTAAATTCAGCAGCAAGAGGTATCTGTCCATTTTAAATGAAGTAAGTACACTAGACTTCAGGAACTCTTGGGCTTTCTCCTTTCCCTGAACTTTAAATAAATTATGACACATTTATTTTACAGCAGAATTAGATGCCAGGAAAGATCAGAAAATCTATCTTCCATTTCTCGGATAAAGGATGATTATCCCAGCAGTATTTGTGTAATGACTCACTCATTATTGATCAAGAGTCTGGAAAGTATGGGGATTTTGCATTTGGAGAATTTGGGAGTAATTTATGATAACAAGCAATAATGGGAAGATAGTGATTTTATATGTTTGTTGCTAAATGCACCTGTCAAACCCAGATGCCAACAGGCATAAATGTGATAAAAAAAAGAACATTCTCAAAGCATCTAGTGTTTCCGGAAGTAAAATAACCCAGTTGCATACTGCTGGATAGCCAAGTGATTATTTGGCTTATTTTCTCTTGGCTTATCATTGATAAATAGCTTCTGTTATAAATTATAAATGTGAAAATTATAAAATATTATATATGCAAGACTATGTTCTGTATCTGTTATTAGTGCTAGAGATTGAGGTTTTTTATCTCCTCAGATTCATTTTTCAGTTGGTTAAGCATCTCACCAGTAATATTATGCTGCTACTCACTTGTCGAAAATTAAATTTTTTAAATTGACATCTTTGGATGAGCTCCCCCTAACAAAAGAAGTTTGCTGAGCTTCTAGTACTGCCTCCCTCCTCTACAAGCAGTAGTGGTTTTACTGTTCTAAAAAGAGATAAAAATCATGTTATCTCAGTTTTAAATCTAAGTATTCTGTTGAATTCAATAAAGCATTTATTAAGTAAAGAAATAACTTGGTGTGGTAGAAAGCACTTGCTGCAGTCATACCCAAGGGAGGAGAATAAAAATATTGAACGATTAGATGGTGCACAGCATACAATCTGAAAGGATAATAGCTAGAACACCAGCATCCTGCTGCTATAACAAGCATTGCCTTTTAGTTTCTACATGGTGAGATAGTCCACTGGGCCCTAAGGGAAAAGCCATAGACATCTAGGGGTCTAATGGCCACAGCAATTTGTCATCCATGTAGAAATATTTCAAGATTTTAATAATTACTGATATGGTTTGGCTGTGTCCCCACCCCAATCTCATCTTGAAATGTAACTCCCACAATTCCCATATCTCCTAGGAGGAACCTGGTGAGAAGTGATTGGATTATGGGGCAGGTCTTTCCTGCACTGTTCTCATGATAGTGAATGAGTCTCATGAAATCTGATGGTTTTATAAAGAGAGGTTCCTCTGCACAAGCTCTCTCTTTGCCTGCCACTATTCATGTAAGATGTGACTTGCTCCTCCTTGGCTTCCACCATGATTGTGAGGCCCCCCTCCGCCATGTGGAACTGTGAGTCCGTTAAACCTCTTTCTTTTGTAAATTGCCCAGTCTCAGGTTTGTCTTTAGCAGCAGCATGGAAATAGACTAATACAACTATTATTGATGCACCAGTGCTTTCTGGCCGAATATCGGCCTACTCACACTGAATGTGAATTTCTCTCACAACAATGTGATCCAGGGGCAGGTCCCTAGCCTTTCTGAGCTTAGTTTCTTCATCTGTTTTAAAAGAATGCCTTGGCTGGGCTGTAGCTCCCATGTGTCCTTTTGCAATTCTTGTCCAGATTTTCTAGATGTATCTTGAAAATGTGATCCAGGGGTGGGTCCCTAGCCTTTCGGAGCTTAGTTTCTTTATCTGTCATAAAAGGATGCCTTGGCTGGGCTGTAGCTCCCATGTGTCCTTTTGCAATTCTTGTCCAGATTTTCTAGACGTATCTTGGGCAGACAGAGACTCTCTCATCCTGTGTTTCCTGGGAAAGAAGACTCTGTAGTAGGAACTCTACACTATTGACTGTACCACAAAGGGAGCTGGAACTCTGCCACGAGGGGGTCCGGCTTGTGGAATTAAGGAACCACCTCTACAATGGTCAGTTCCAGAGTCTTGCTGCCATTGCTAGTTCAGGAAGACTCCTTTGCCAAATCTGGCAGTTGTTGATAATGTTACAAACTCCTACCTATGCTGTGATCTTATGTGAAAATGGATGCCTGACCTTTTATCCCAATTAACTCAGTCTGAATTCTTTTCAAGTCTTGCATAAGTCCATCTGAATGTAAGAAGCTAAATCCCATTTGGAGTTCTAGATATAAGGGATGAGAAACATTTTTAGCTTTTTTTGCCTCTGCAGTAGAAAAAGGCAAACTGAAGGACTTAAGTGAATTTTGAAAAACCCAGTCTACAGTGACTGTCATACACACTCAGGTCTCTTTGACCCCAAAGGCAAAGCTTATATCTAATATATATCATTTTAAATGTCACTTCTACCTTAAAGGTTCTGTGATTGACTGTAAGGTATCTAAATTCAAATTTGCATGATGATGTCCAACGTTTTCACAACTTTGGACATAGTAGTGTGCAAAACACTACTACTGTGATTATGCTGCCAATTTACCAACTGATAGTGCTTTGACAGATGAAAAATACAAATGCATAGGATTAAAAGGAAAGTGCCTGAAAATACATAACTAGGATTTATACCCAGGTCTCTGAATCCAAAGCATTTATTGTTCAGATTTTATGACACCAAAATACCTGAATTTACTTTTAAAAAGTTTTAGCTTATATACTATTTCAACAATGTGATGAGTTAGCATTAACTTTGGTTAGTGAGTCAACTTGATTTCAAAGAATGTTGTCTGTAATAGCTTTGATATAAATTGATAGTTCGTGTACCCTTTTAAAGATAATGAGTGTCATGGATAATTGTATGTGTTAATTTGATTGGGATAAAGGATACCCACATAGTTGGTAAAGCAGTATTTCTTGGTGTATCTGTAGGGTGTTTCTGAAAGAGTTTAACATTTGGATTGGTAGACTGAATAAAGCAGATTGCCCTCCCCTATGTGCATGGGCCCCATCCAATCTCTTGAAGGCCTAAATAAAATTTAAAAGCTGAGTAAGGGGAAATTTATCTTCTCTCTGCTTGACTCTCTTTAAACTGGGGCATTTGATTTCTTTTGCCTTCAAACTTGAACTCAAACCGGTACTTATATCGTCAAATCTGCTGCTTCTCAGGCCTTAGAACTCAGATTGGAAGTATACTGTCATCGCCCCTGGGTCTCCAACTTGCTGACTGCATGTCTTGAGACTGCTCATCCACCATAATTATATAAGCCAATTCCTTGTAATAAATCTCTCTCTATATATGTACACACATGTACGTGTATATAAAATATATATGCATATATAATAGGTTAGAAACTTCATTAAAATATATATATGATATACAAATCCTATTGGCTCTATTGTATATATCTCTCCTATAAATTCTATTTATCTGGAGAACCCTTATATAATGAGTTATATAGGAACCTCTAATGACCATGTATTTAAAATAAATATTTATTAACATTGAATTCACCTCCCTGTGTATGAAAAGACAAAAATGTGTTTTAAAAAGGAATTCTAAATTACTCTTCTTTTACTTATGCAGGATTATATAAACTATGTATAATTGAGCCTCTTTTTACTATAGACATATGAATTGCCAATGATTTTCTGCTAAATTAATTCTATTCTTTATTGACATAATACAAGCTATAATCAATGGGAGGCATATATCAGCTGAACAGCTGGAATTTTGCAGTATTAATTGCAGTTACTAATGTATTCAATTCACAGACTTACATTAAATTAATGATATAACTCTCATTTTATATTTTACATTAATGTACTATATAATAATTTTACTGCTTTATACTAAAGTACCAGAAAACTCTGTATGGTTAGGAAAGGCCACAGAAAATGGAACTAGGAAATATTTTTTCTGTTATTTAGAAATATTAATCTTATATATCAAGAAATGGATTTGGGGTTATTTGTACACAGTCACATCCTGAAGTTACTGACATGCTCTCAAGGAAAATAATACTGAATTTGCAAATGTCTTGAGAATCTTGAGGGTGATATTAATCAGTCACAATTTTCCAATCCAGGATATACCTCAGAAGGAAAATGAGCGTGAATGCTACAGGGGCTGTTGGGGTAAGTGGGGGACTGTGCTGTTGAAAGGAGTGATGAGTTGTCTGAGTGAATATTTTACAGGTTTTGTGGGTATGTGGAAAATAATTATAAAAACAAAATCATTGAGAGAAAAAGGAAAAGTAGTTCTTAGACATTTCACTTGTTCTGTCTCCGCCTCTTTCCCTTTTGTTAGTGTTTTATATTATATTTTGCTTTTCTATCATTCCAGACAAGGCACAGGTGCTTTAAAGCAACTCTAGTGCTGGCCCCTCCTCAAATTCTTTTACAAGTAGTCCAACACACAACATGTTCAGAGACTCTTCATTTGCAAGAGCGAGGTAAATTATAAGGTAACTTTGAAATTATTTATAATTTATCAGGTTATGTAAGAAATATAAAGAGGACTTGTAGGCATGAAATTATGGAAATGAAAAGAAAACAACTGTCCTGTGAGTTCTCACATCATGAGGAATTTGAATAATGGGATTGAGCGCTCAGGCAAAGCTAGCTTAGTGCTCCATGAATTAAACCTCCAGTGTACTTCTAGACTATAAATTACAGGAGTGAACCTAGCAATGAAATGATAGTTGATTCCCAGGCAATTAAAACGAAAGGAAAAGACTAATCTTACATACATTGAAAAAGCTTTCTTCCCCTTATCAACAGCATTCATAGCAAAAATTTATTTTTGGTTAAATCTAGTGGGGCAATAGTCATAACAATGAAAGGCATTTTCTTTGGTAAACCTGATTGGCTGGTAAATTATTTTCATACCATTTTCCAGTTTGATGATTGTGAAGGCCCAGTTTTTGTCAGATTGTGAATAATTGTTTCTTCATATGCGCTCATGAAGCCATTTCTCACACTGCTCTTTCATAAGGAATGTATAGTCTTATTCTGATCTCCGTCAAAATGTCAAATTCCTCTAGTATATCTGCAACAGAGTCTTTTTCTCAAGCCTGAGAACAGTAGAGAGAATTTTTGTGTGTGTGTGTATGTCTTAAAATCTGAGATCACAGTCAGGAAAGCAGATTAGCAAAGTGTTGTCATGCTTTGTAAGAAGTTGGAAAGAACTTCGAGGAAAAAATCATGCTGTAAATAATCTTTTTTTTTTTCCTCCTCTGTGGCAGGCCCATTTGAACCACTGACCCCATCAAATACATTGTCCTAACTGTTTTTTATTCTCTGTGCAATGTTAGTTTCTTTGTAATACAAAATGTGCAGAAAAAAAGAACTATCTAATACCTGTAGCTATAGCTTCCCTGAACCTGTGATAGATTAATTAAATATGGTTGTTTAGTGTATCTTTTTTCAACTTTTATGTAGTTAACAGACCAGATTAGAAGAGGCATGAAGTATGGTCAATGAGAACCTGTACAAAGGAGCAGGATGTTTATATTGGTCAGCATACTTACCTTACAAGGCACTAAAATGTAGAGAATCACACAGGACTCCCGGTAATAAAGAGACATAGATGGAAATCTAAGTTTCTGGCTCTCAATTCTTTTTTTCGTTTAGATGAGAGGGTTCTGAATTACAAAAATACAAATACCTTTCAACATGTGGCCAACTTTTCACATGATACTTCTAAAATTCACTTTGGTTTTTATTGGTGCTTCTTTATAGAACAAAGAGCCTCATAAAGAGCCCCTGAGTTTCCTATGTTTGTGCAGTTGGGTCAAATGTATCGCACTTTCTTGCAGGAGAAACAGCAGTAGGAAAGAATTAATTCAAATCATGCTGCTGTAGGAAATAAGACATATTTCTCATCATATCTCAGCGAAGGTGTTTGAAGACTTAGGCTGCACAAATGAGCCAATTCTCATAGTTTTTTGGTGTATCTATAAGGAAAATTTAATCTTCACCATCACCTCATTCCTGGATCTGATTTTATACCTCACTTCCAACACATTCTAAATCGAATTCAAGACATAAAACAGGATATATGTATATGTGTCACACACTGCTGGATACTATCTAAGCAGATATAAAATTATTAAACTGTTTGATGAATAATTTTGTTTACATGTAGGATTCTTCTATAAGCAGAGACACATTATTTCCAAACTGGAAAAAAAAAAAAAAACTGACCCTGTAATTGTGGGATTCTTTTGTTTCTTTTTCTTTTTTTATTATGAGAAGAACACTTAACTTGAGATCTACCCTTTTAACAAATTAAGTGCCCAATACAATATTGTTAAGTATAGGCATAATGCTGTATAGCAGACCTCTACAACTTATTTATCTTACTCATTGAACTTTTATGCCTGTCAAAGAGCAAACCCTCATTTTATCCTTCCTACCCACCACTCCCACTCCCTGGCAACCATTATTCTACTGTATGTTTCTATGAATGTGACTATTTTAGATACCTCATATAAGTGGAAGCATGCAAAATTTGTCTTTCTGTGACCAGAGTTATTTCACTTGGCAGAATGAGTTATCACCTCACACCTGTTAAGATGGGTATTATTAACAAAACAAAACGAAAGATAACAAGTATTGGCAAGGGTGCTAAGCAATTGGAATCCCTGTGGACTGTTGGTGGGAATATAAATTGGTACAGCTAGTGTGAAAAATAGTATGAAAGTTTCTCAGAAGACTAAAAATAAAACTAACATATGATCGAGCAATCCCACTTCTGGGTGTATATCCAAAAGAATTGAAATTAGGATCTTGAAGATATATCTGCACTCCTATGTTTACTGTAGTATTATTCATAATACCCCAAGTATGGAAACAACCTAAATATCCATGAATGGATGAAGAGATAAAGAAAATGTGGTACGTGCATGCAATGGAATATCATGGGACCTTAAAAAAGGAAATTCTGTTATATGCAACAACATGGATGAACCTGGAGAACATCACACTAAGTAATCTCATATCTTTGAGTTGGATTTTGAAATAAATCACTTTTCTTCAGCGTATCTCACAGTGACCATTGCCTGGATCTTATTTCTTCTTGTTTTCTCCTGGTAGGGAGGTCATCTTTTATTATCTTTTAAATATATACAAAGGTATGAGTTGTAGCTAGTGTTTAATCCAGTTCCCTAATTAAATTACCTCTTCATGACCCCAAAACTTAATGCTTTGGAGACTAATTTTGGGATTTTTTTAAAATAAAGTAGAAAATCCAGCAGATTGTCAATGTGTGAAGAAATCTGTTAATATTTAATACATGATTTTTGTGTTAAATGATTTAATTCTGTTTAAGCTATGTTATTTTTGGTTCAGAATAATAGTCTGGTCTCCTTAAAAAGTCAGTCATTCACCTGAGTTTCCTCAATTGAGTTAGATGTGATGCTGTGATGGTACGATGATACGATTCATAGTAGCAAGACAGGACTGTGAGGACCTCAAAGAAGATGTTGGCTGGGCTTGGAGGCAGAGAGAACCATTTGCAAAAGAAAATAGTATTTGATGGGTTTGTTGACTACATAAAGAAGTACTGCTGCGAAATCTATTTGAAATATATCAAGAAGGTAAGTACAGTATGAAGGTAGTACAAAGAAAACAAAACTCCTTTTTAAGTAAATAGGAACTAAATAGCAATTGTAAGCCCATCTCCAAATCTAAGAGGAACAGGGTACTAGGAGATACCTCAGACAGAGATCAATGCATCAGAGAAAGGGTAGAGATACAATGAACTTCCATTAGGCAAAATCTGTAATCTTGGGAAGAAGGTAGAATTCACTAAGGATTAATTGGGACCCAGAATCAGGATCAACCCAAACTCTTTGGGGCAGTAACTTGATGCTAGCTGCCCACCTATTGAATAAATCTTGCTTTGCATTGCCTTTAATAGAAACTAATATAGATCTGAACCTAAAACAAGAGTTACAAAGTACCAGCTGTGGGGAAAGAAGGAAATGAGGGGGTCAGAATTAGGACCCAACAATATAATGGAACTCATCATATACACATTTAACTTAGAGAAAGTGCTCATGCTCAGCTGAAAGACTGTGTGGAAAATCCTCTTTTAGCTATTGCTTTTGCTTTCATTGCCCTAATGAAAGAAAGATGACAAAAGAAAATCAAAGGGCTACTTTTGGCATTTTTCAAAGACAATTTTGACTCTATGTGATTTTTATTTCACATGTTTTTGTTTATGTTCTTGAACATAAACTCCATGTAATGTGTCACTTTAGTCTGCTACCATTAAAGGTAATTGGAAAGTCAGGAAATGAGGGTTTCTTTAGTTGCTTGGAGGATACTGCTTCAGGAAAACTAGAGAGACAAAGAACTCTCAGTAGATATTCTTGGAACTAAGATGTAACTATTTATTCATCTTTTCAGCAAATACTTATTGAAACCAAATATGTGCCATGGGCACTGCGAACACAAAGAAGAATAATTTAAGCTGCTTGCCTTAAAGGAAGGGTTGTGGAACGGCAAGCTATATGAGTAAATAATTGTAATACAGAGTCAAACAGGCTGCAATACAGGTGTTAACAAAATACAGAGGGAGTTGTAGGAGATAATGGCTGCTTCGTCTGAGGTCCAGAAGGCAAAAGACTACGGTTTCTTGGAGTTCACTGAATGAATACAGAAAATACAGGCATTCCTGACAATAAAAGAACCTTTGATTCGAATAGGAAATTAAGAGTTTTCAAGGCACTTTCAATATATCCTCTTACATGCTACAAAGAGTTCATTAATGCAGGGTTTGTCTGCACTTTATAGATGAGGAAACTGGCCCTGAGCAGAAAAGTGATTTACCTAAGCTACCAAAATAAATAAATTAATTAATAATAATAAGTAGAAAGGCTGGATTTCATAAAATCGGAGAGCTCCCTGGTATAATGTACATTGTTGGTTTTACAGACATACAAATTGAGTCCAAGGGACTCTGACTTTTAATGATTTAGCAATGCAGCTTCAATATAGTAACAAAGACTCTCTTGCTAGACCAAACTTTAGACACTTTCCTCTGAGGCCTCTGTTTAACTAGGCTTTGACCTTGGGCCTTGTCTTCGGTCTATCTAGTCCAGTTGTAGCAAAGCTCTCGCTACCTCAGTTAGCCATAATCCTCCCACCCTCAATATCTGATGAAATTCCTCATCCTCCGCACTTACTACCTGATCCTCCTGGCCTGCCTTCAGCAACATTCGTGCTAAGTCAATTTTACATGAATCTCCCTACCCCTGGTGTCTCCTCCTCTTAGTAATTGTCCAGCCACTAAACCCCTCCCTCAGCTCATTGGCTATCAATCCTCAGCTGTCTTTGCTGTGTTTGAAGTTGAACCAGATCTTTCTCCTGTTGCAGTAGTCTTGCACCTATTGTAATGATCCCAAATAAAGTCTTTCCTGAGGTTTTAAAACATGTCAAAATTATATGTTTTTCTTGCATAGTAGTGTCTAAAATTGAAATTTTGCTGATAAACCAGTTGGAACCAGGATAATATAGAAGGAGCAATCCTTCCATAAAAACACCTTGGTGCATTTAAAGCTTCTTGAGAGTAAAAATGTTGTATTTGTCTTTAACTTTATATACCTACTACACATAACATGGTACGTTCATATAAACGTTTAATAAACATTTGGTGAATCCACATGTTTGTGTTTGACAAGTGTATTAATTAATGTATATTTGTTCTTAAAATTCATCATTTTACTAAGAATTTGTTTTCTTTTCATAATCAGTATGTCTTTACCCTATAGCCTTTGTTAATGATTTAATATTAATTTTAGTAAACCCTTAAATATAGTAAAAGTTATTCATGCCCAATCCATTTGGTTTGTTCTGATACAGAATTGAAAGACAACCCCGCTCCTTCATAAACCAGGCAGCAAAGCTAGTGTAGATACTGGAGGAGGGAGTGGCAGTCCCTTTCAATCAGCCTGTAAATGCACCTCCCAGAACAAAACAAAAACACTGTTCTTTCTGCAGGCTCTTTCTTAGATGTGGGTATTTACCTATGGGGGAAAACAAATCTGAGACCTGAGTTTATTTTAACAAATCAAAGAAAGCCAATTCATAATTTCCAAAACTACTCTTTTATCTTACATGTAACAACAGCTGAAAAGAATTATTTATCTCTCACTGTGGCTTTAGACCTGTCTAATTTCTACAGGGAATTATACAGAAAATTATAGATCTAGTGCTTGCCCTAGAGGAACTTATAATCTAAAAGTAGGAAGAGAGTAAACAAAAATCAAAGATACTTAAAGGCAAAAACAATTTACACTTTTTTACTTTTAGGGGCTCCAGAAGGAGAAGAAATTTGCATTGTATGCTGCACTCATAACTTTTAGAGAAAAAAATATCAGTGCCTTCTTAAATATGGCCAGCTTAGTGGATTCTGTGATGTGAGCATTGAAAAAAAAAATGAATTTACAAGTTGAATAACAAGGAAACCACAGAGTACAGGAGATTTTTGGTTAAGATTTCCAAAAAGGAAAAGAAAAGAGACAGACACAAGCATCACATTGGTACATTTTTGGGAACCAGGAAGTGTGCAAGTATGGTTCCCCTGGTAACCTTTGTGTAGAGGATATGAGTTAGCACAGCAGTTTCTCCTGTTTTAATACTGCAATCAAGAACTTGATTGTTTTGTTAATGTGATCATTTGGCATTTCTTCTCATTTTTCTTTTCCCTTGTGCTTACTTTACATTAACGTCTAAAATCTGGTGGTTATTAATTTGTCAAAGACGCAAATTTTTGGAAACAAAAAGAAGAATTCAGGAGAAATTGAGAGGAAGTTTTAAAAATTTAAATTTTAGAAAGTAAAATATGTTTGTAAAATCAAATTTTCAAAGGGAGCCCAAAATTTCAGAACAATAACAAGAATATCATCCAAATCTTATATTATCTGAAAAGATAGCTTAAAATAGGAAGCCTAATTTTTGGCACATAAACTATACTGCAAGTAAGCAAAGCCATTTCTGCTTGTAAATTAAAAATAAAAACAATCAGTATCTTTTGCTGTTAGTATATTGAACAATTAGTCTGATCAATGTTTCCCTTAAAAGTCAAAATTGCCCACTAACCTCTTCTTGGCTTCACTTGTCTCCCTTCAGACTTCTATTTGGGTCCTGTTCATGACCCTTCTTAGCACCTTTGGATCCAAGGACTTCTTAGTCTCCTATCGTTCCCAATGTAGTTAAACTCTATCACTTGCATTTTGTTTTACTTTGCTTTGTTTTAACAACCCCCTTGATCTTGTTCTGCTAAGCACTGCTGGAGAAATTCAGGCTAGTTTGACAATCAAATTCTGTGCAATTGGGCTCCTCATGCTGTTCTGCTATCTTTTTACTTATCATTAACTAACTTCCTAAAGCATTTTCTTCAGCAGTTGTTCTCATCCTTATTTCAGTTTCCTCCAGTTTCCTAACACACTGTTATCCTCTTCAATCTAAGCAAAGACTTCTTACTTGATTCAAAGGACAGAACTTAAGAAGTTACTTTCCCAAATCCTCTCCTCTTTATCTAAAATCTCTGAGAATTTTGAGCAGATGGCCCCAACAAGAAAAAAGAAAATGACATAATCAAGTTATGTCATTAATTTGGGGATGGGGGGTTATTAAAGGGAGTCTTTCCTCCCATCCTCTCATCTCTTGCCTGTTCCTCTCCATTGCTTGGTGATAAGGCCTATAGATCAGCTTGCCAGCATAGACAGCAGGATGGAGTGTGTGTTTGGAGAAAGAATTGGAAGATATGTAGCATAAATCTTAACCAATTTTTTTTGTGCCTACCATAGTAAAATAATCTTTTTAAGCATTAAAAAATAAAGAATTGGCTCTGCTCCCAACTTCTGTGGAAGTTCAGAACCTAGAAATAAAGATGTATGTATTTATAAGTATATAAACCACGTGTATAAGGCATGCAAACAAATGTGTATAAAAATAGAATTTAAGATAAAGCAAAGTGTTATAAAGTGGCTACATATAAGATGTTTTGGCATGAGGGAGGTGAGAGAATACTACTAGATGTGAAATCTCAGAATATGCTCATGTAATTGATACCTATAAGTGTGAGAAGCATTTACAAGTATGGAGGTAGAGATGGCAGAAAAGGCATTCTCTAGTCAGACAGAGAAGCATGGGCTAAGGCAGTAAGATGTAAACACGTGGAGCATATGTAGAAATACATAATAGGCAAGACTTTTGGAAAGTTTGTCAGGCTGCAGAGGTAGTTTTTAATACAATTGAGGACTCATGATGATGGAAGCTAAGATAACTGTGCTTAACTGTGTGGCAGGATCATACCGACTAATATTCATTAAGACTTTTCATGCAACAGATGCACAAAGCAGATACTATTATCCCCATTTGACAGATCAGGAAATGGACTTCAGGAAATATTAAATGATTTTATTAAAGTCACAAAACCAAAAGATGACTTTTTGTGAAAATGTAATGACATAACAATATATGTTCAAAGCAAACATAGTGCTTGGCATGTAGCAGATGTACAGTATCTGTTAGTGACAGTGAAGGTGAAATTTATGTGTCAACTTGACTGGGCTGAGGGTTCCCCAGATAGCTTGTAAAATATTATTGGTGGGTATGTGCCTGAGGGTTTCTGGAAGAGATTAGAATTTGAGTCAGTAGTCTGAGTAAAGAAGGTCCGTCCTCACCAATATGGATGAGCATCACCCAACCTTGGAGAGCTTGAATAGAACAAAAACGGAGGAAGAAGGGTGAATTCACTCTCTCTATTTGAGCTGGGCATCTATCTTTTCCTGCCCTTGAACAGTGATGCTCCTGGTTCTTGGGGCTTCAGACTCAGACCAGGATTTAAACCATTGGACTCCCAGTTTTCAGGTCTTTATTCTTTGGACTGAACTACACCACTGGCTTTCCTGGTATTTCAGTTTGCACATGATAGGTTGTGCAACTTCTTAGACTACATAATCACATAAGCCAATTCCTATCATAAATAAATTTCTATATATTGCTATCTTTATTTCTATCATCTCTCTATGTATATCCTATTGGTTCTGTCTCTCTGGAGAACACTGACTAACGCAGTGAACTTTAGCCACCTGAATTATCTTGACTTTTGGCCATGTAGTAAAATTAATCTGAGAGCAATTTTGGGTGAATTAGAAGTGGGAGACCAGTGCTGTGAGGGAGATGATGAGGGCATGAATGAGGATAGTGATGAATGGAATAGATAAAATGGTACAGATTTGGAAATATTGTTGTGAGCAGGTTGACGTAACTTGAAAAGTAATAGGATGCTGGGGTAAGTAAGAAAATTCAGGGTGAACAGCAGGAGAATCCCCAGATAAACTATTTTGTGTTGCTCAGTTGCCTTTCTATAGAGATAACTTCCTGATATCCCCGATCATCCATAGTTGGCCTTTCATCTCATTGCTCTTTTTGTTGTCACATGGTAAACTAGGATAATTATAAACTGTTTTCACTACAGTATCTGAAACATCTTTTACAGTTAGTCTTAATCCAAGCTCTCATTATTGTAGTTTATTTATACTATTGTAATAATCTTTTAAGTATTTTCTTTCTTTTTTCTTTTTGAGACAGAGTCTCACTCCATCACTGGGGCTGGAATGTAGTGGTGTGATCATGGTTCACCGCAGCCACAACCTCCTGGGTTCAAGAGATCCTCCTGCCTCAATGTCCCAAGTAGCTGGGGCTGCAGGCATAAGCCACCACACCTGGCTGATTTCCTATTTTATTTTTTTAGAGATGGGATCTCATTATGTTGCACAGGCTGGTCTTGAACTCCTGGACTCATGTGATCCTCTCATCTCAGCTTCCCAAAGTAACGGAATTGCAGGCATGAGTCACATAAGTTTTTTTTTTTTTTTCATCTTCTATTTCTCCTGTAAACATTTATCCTTTTGATTCGCAGATTTTAAAATATTTATAATTTACTTTTTCCTACAGAACATTTTCAATGGTTCTCAATTAGTTAAAGGATAGGTCAATAAGAGACGATACATTGAATTGTTATGTTCCAGTTTAAAAAGATGATATAAATTTCTATGTACTTTCATGAAAAGATGTTGATGTAAAAAAACGAGTTGTAGAACTATCCATGTAATGGCAACCTACTTTTAGACTCATAATTTATATGCAGTACATGTTTTGCACCTATTTGTATATGTATACATATAAGTTAGGAGAATGTACACTAATTTATTTCTTCTTTAGAGTAGTGTTAGAGATTTTTACTTTTCTATACATACTTTTGGGTTTTATACAACCTCTTACAACAAATATTTTACTACTCATGTAAAGTTCAAAAGGAGTGTCAGGGTTTGAACCTAGCTGAAGTAGGCCATAAGACCCTTATGTGAGAGGTGCCCTCCCTACACACAGAGGAAATGATCATCTTTATCTCCAAATTTGGAGAAATGCTAATAGGATCAGAATGAATAGGTCTTATAAAGTTTCCCTCAGTTCACTACTCTTAGTTCATACCTGTTTTTGTCTTATCACCTTTTTGCAAAACTTTCTGTACTTCATCAAACCTAGCATAAAAATACTCATCTAATTATTTATTTGGGTCATCATTTCCTTATGAAGACTGTCGTGTCATAGGAAAAATAAATGTGTATGCTTTTCTCTTGTTAATCTATCTTTTGTTACAGAGACCTGACAGAGAGCCAAAAAGGGTAGAAGGAAAAAGATATTTTTCCTCCCCTACAGTTTCTGGTGATCACAAAGATTGGGGTGTCCAAGATTGGGGTACTCTAATCACTCCAGAAACTACAGTTGAGATATGGCACAACTGAAAAAAGCTGTCAGTATAAATTCTTACTCTGTCAGTTTCTTGGATCTCGTTTTTAGTGCAGAGATGCATAAGGAAGGTAAAATGTTTGCTTGTCCCTTCCTTTCCAAATTTAGATTTTAAAAAGTTTGTAAAAATTAGCTCTTTGAATTGTGACTCAGGTCAATTTGGTTAATTTTCCGGTGGGAATATCACTTGGTTATTGATCCTTTCTCTCCCAGGGACAGCTATTGCTTTCTGGTTTGTCTTGTTTTGTGTCCTGAGATCTTGGCTTGACTTTCCACCTGCTGGGGTGCGCAGGTTTTGGACCTGTGTTAGCAGGCAGCCAACTGTCTGGTTGAGGGCCCAAGAGTATGGCCAGACAGCGATGTGCGTCATACTTCATTTGTGGCTAATGTCCTACCAGCCTTTGCCAACCCTCAGGATGTTGTCTAAATCTTTCTTTACTTTCGTTATCTTTGGGAATGGCTTAGATTTTGAAAGGGTTGTATCTTTTGCACCCTCTTTAGGGATGCTCCTTGCTCTCCATGGTTATGTCATAAAAGACTTACTGGTTTTGATTTTAAGTATCTAGAAATAGGTATACCATTCGTAAAACAGAACAAAACAAAAAAAGAGTTCAATACTGCCAGGAATATCTACTGTTTGTTCTGGCTGAAACCTGATAATGCGATATCTGAAAGGATTTTTACCTTCTTGTAAAGAGCTCTATGGTCAGAAGTTGGCCTAATTGGGAGCTGATATTCAAAGCTTGATGGGAGCTATTTTTCTAAAACCTCTGTTCTCTCTAGTTCAGTCTGTTCTTCCCATGGAAACTTCTGTCAACTGAAATCCAAATTTCCACTGCAGTCAACCACTGTTGACTATATGCTCTACGAACTCTGTTCACCTCCTTCTTGTTGGCATAATTTTGCTGAAGATAATTTGGAGCATCACTGGCTTTCTTTGGGAAACTTAAGATCTCCCCGAAGTGTTTCCTCTAAGACCTCTTTCTTCCCACTGATTTTACTCATTCTTCCTCCTCTAACTGGCTAAACTAAGAAAGTCACTCAAATGTTTTTTTTTTTCTTAAGTTACGGTATCTTAGATAATAATTGGTTTTTTAAAAAGCTAGCCTTAAGATTGTTGGTAAAATAAAACAGGCATATCTTCAGGGTTGTCAACATTAAATGTAATACAGACATAATTTTCTTTCTACCTAGGCTTAAACTCAAACAAGTTTACATTATCACTACTAGGTATTATGAATTACAATACTATCCAACTTAAGAATGAAATGTACAATAAAAATGAATTGCTTTATGTATGCTTTATGTATGTCAAGCACAGCCATTAAAAAAGGAAAAACAGAGAAAAAGATTAAAACCACATGTTTAACTTTTTAGATTCTTCTGTGATTTTTGATATGTGTTTGATTTGTCAACAACAACAAAAATAACTTAATATGATGGCTAGCTTTGTTTAATGGCTAATTAAATTTTCATGAGCAATTCAAGCATAATTAAGAAAAAGTGAGTTAAATAGATGTTAAGTGGAAAAATTGTATTAATGAACTTTTCGACAATAATTGTTTTATAATGTCTACTTAAAAATGATTTTAAAATCCTTTTGATAACTGAAAATCTTAAAGCTATACTAAGTGACATTAAATAATGAATATTCATTTAATATTTACATTATTTCTTAATAAAATAATGGAACATTAATTGCTTAATAAAAGTTAAGGTTTATTTACTTTTGGCCTCTTGATTTTTATTGAAGGCAAAAGATATTTGGGTTTGTTAATAAACAATGTCTTTGTCACTTTGAAAACTGTATGAGAAAACATGCTTCTAGAAATTATGAAATTGTGTATTCATAAATTTTCTTTTTTGTTTTTGTTTTACGCCTGCACAAAAGTTTTCTAAACTACTACTAAATGTTAGTATGTGATAGTGTATAATTGTTTACTTCGTAGTTCTCACCAGAAATTAGGACTACTAAGGGTTAAAACTTGTTAAAACTTTAGTCAATCTATATAAATGAAACTATAGAAATAGTAAAGGTAAAAAAAAAAAAAAGCAAAACCTCTCTGTATATAAAGAATACAAGAACAATAAGATGTGTTTGTGATAAGGAAAAGTACTCAAAGCATAAAAGATGTGATCTTTGTTAAAGAAAAAATAAATTAATGTTGTCCTAAAATAAAATGACTAGTTGTTTCAGAATGAGAAACAATAAAAGAGTAAGACAAAAACCAAATCAATATTAAGAAGAAGGAAGGTTGTAGAAGGTCTGTGGAAAAGGAATTTTGGAAAAATAGCATCTGTGTAGTCAAAGGCAGCTAAGATTGGATGGATTTATTTATAAGATTTTTTTAAAGTTAGTTTTAGTAAGAATAGTACACTGATGTAAAACTAGAATTTGGTTTTCACTTTTTCAAAAGGACAAAGTTTTCTTGGATTATTGGTCTGCTGTTAATACAAGATTGTAGAAAGATTTTTCTTCACCTTTCAAGTAATTTGCCTAGGAAATAAAAATTCTGTCTTATTAAAATAGTTTCCTATGCTTCATGTTGTCTTTATCAGGTTTATGTTTACTTAAGGAAATCAAGTATTTTCAATATTAAAAGGGTTAATTTTTTCACATCTGTGTAATTTTCTGTATTTGCCTTTAGAGTCTTTTATTGCTATTTTGGTTAAATAGATCACCAAGGTCATATTTAATTGTGTTAAAATCTTTTGACATTTTTTATAAACTTCTTCAAATCAAATTCTAAATGAAGAGTCTTTTTGACCTCAAAGTAACTCCGAGATTTTTCAGAAGGTCTTTGGAAAATTCATAGAACTTGTCCCTCATCTTGTAAAAGAAATATCAAACTAACAAGGTTTATTTGATATGTTAAATTATATGGGAAGCATTGTCACATAAGAAGTGATGACAGGTTTTCTTTAGGTTACATTTACTGTGTTATTAATATAACCATTTCAGAAATTGTATAAAATTCCCAAAAACTTTGTCAATGTCCTCACTGCTCATCATATGTCTGGTATAATGTTGTCTGCCATAATGCCAATTGTTTTCTTAAAATATGATAGGCCACAGAAACAACCAAATTTCCTTGTCAATTACATTATGATGAACTCTCACCAAATCTTTTTTTCTTTATTTTATTATTATTATTATTATTACACTTTTTAAGTTCTAGGGTACATGTGAACAACATACAGGTTTGTTACATATGTACACATGTGCCATGTTGGTGTGCTGAACCCATTAACACATCATTTACATTATATCTCCTAATGCTATCCCTCCCCGCTCCCCCCATCCCATGACAGGCCCTGGTGGGTGATGTTCCCCATCCTGTGTCAAAGTGATCTCATTGTTCAGTTCCCACCTATGAGTGAGAATATGCGGTGTTTAGTTTTCTGTCCTTGTGATGGTTTGCTCACAATGATGGTTTCCAGCTTCATCCATGTCCCTATAAAGGACATGAACTCATCCTCTTTTATGGCTACATGGTATTCCATGGTGAATATGTGCCACATTTTCTTAATCCAGTCTATCATTGATGGACATTTGGATTGGTTCCAAGTCTTTGCTATTGTGAATAGTGCCATGATAAACACACGTGTGCATGTGTCCTTATAGCAGCATGAT
Organism: Macaca fascicularis; assembly: GCF_037993035.2. Lineage (NCBI taxonomy): Eukaryota > Metazoa > Chordata > Mammalia > Primates > Cercopithecidae > Macaca > Macaca fascicularis. Next base: position 97,184,176 of record NC_088385.1, read on the forward strand.
TTGTAATCCTTTGGGTATATACCCGTAATGGGATGGCTGGATCAAATGGTATTTCTAGTTCTAGATCCTTGAGGAATCGCCACACTGTCTTCCACAATGAATGAACTAGTTTACAGTTCCACCAACAGTGTAAAAGTGTTCCTATTTCTCCACATTCTCTCCAGCACCTGTGGTTTCCTGACTTTTTAAAGATCGCCATTCTAACTGGTGTTAGATGGTATCTCATTGTGGTTTTGATTTGCATTTCTCTGATGGCCAGTGATGATGAGCATTTTTTCATGTGTCTGTTGGCTACATAAATATCTTATTTCAAGAAGTGTTTGTTCATATCCTTCGCCTACTTTTGGATGGGGTTGTTTGATTTTTTCTTGTAAATCTGTTTAAGTTCTTTGTATTCTCTGGATATTAGCCCTTAGTCAGATGAGTAGATAGCAAAAATTTTCTCCCATTCTGTATGTTGCCTAGAAACTACTCTGATGGTAGTTTCTTTTGCTGAACTCTGACCAAGTCTTTAACCATGGCTATCTTTGAGACTTTTTCATGCACAGAGAGTTATTGTTTTAATTTGATTCTTATATAAAAACGTTTACTATCAACTGTAGGCCAAAATGCTTCATGGAAAAGACTCAGTTTCTGGTAACATTAAGACCTTACAAATGGGCTGTGTAAGAATTTCCAGAACACTAATCCCTCACTAAAGAAACTGAGGGATTCATAAAACTGTTAACCTGAGATCAAGCAGAACCAGAATTAATTATATGGAACTAAATGAACCAATAAGGATGATTATAATTTTTATGATTTTTGTTTGAAACATTAATGGATCTTTAATGTTTTGTTTGCCAGATTTAAGGAACTCCCTTCCCTTTTCTCTTAAACTATGACTTAACAACAATTTGATAAATTATACCTTTGTCAGCAAACATGAACATTTATTTATTCTCCTTAACTTATGCCTCCAGAATTTGGAAATTCTTCTTGACTATTCTTATTTTCATGGCAGTATGTTTATTTGCTAAATTCAATAAGAATTTATTCTCCTCATAACATAACAGGACTTAATTAGAAACATTGTTTATATTACTAAGGTTTTAATGGGACTGTCTACTTCTAAGAAACTAGGATTGACTTTATGGAGCCAATACTTACAACACAATCTTGAATGACCTAGTTCCTGGCTTATAAGAGTCTTAGCCTTACAGATGAGTAAAGAATTGGTAGGCCCAACAATTTTAAAATATAGTAAGAACTTTGAGAAGAGAGAAATTAAACCAAATCATTACATATTCCAGGTAAAATCTGGGATTCAATTCCTGCCTTGGTTCCTTAGTCTTGAGAGGCTTTTAAAAGTCTAAGTCTAACCTATTATTCCTCATGAAAACTTTCAGCAAAGCAAATAAAAAGAGAAGAGAAAGGGAAAAAAAGCCAGTAGTTAATGTTTCCAGTATATTCATCCTCATTACTAGGTGTCATTGAGATAATAAAACCTGATGGTTCCATCTAAAAAGGTCCTGCAAATCTACAACACTTGATTAAATATGACCTTGGATATTGATTTATCCAAAATGATAATAAAAGATTCTAAAGGCAAAAACTTCCATACTTTGCTGTGAGAAGTAACCACGACTATGATACCATAACCAGAGATTAATTCAAACTGAAAACCAAGAAATGAATTGAATTGCAACGCTGTCCTCATTGCACCATCTAAAGCTGTTTCAAGCTCAAGTCTAGAAATCTTGACTGGCTGCCCTTGGTAGTCAGAAACTGGTTAGGTAACCAATTACTAATCTTTGTTTTTCTTTTGTTCCCATAGAAATGCATCTTATTAAATACCTGATTGCTCTTACCATATAGCAGCCTAACTTATGTTGGCAGCTATTCCAATTTATATTACTGCCTCTCAAAATGAGGTATAAATGTTTAACTAGACTGACATGGTTTACCTATGTCCTTATCCAAATCTCATCTTTAATTGTAGTTCCCATAATCTCCACATGTGATTGATAGGACCCAGTGGGAGGTAACTGAATCACTGGGGTGGTTTTTACCATGCTATTTTTGTGATAGTAAGTTCTCATGAGATCTGATGGTTTTATAAGGGGCGTCTCCCTTTGCTTGGCTCACATTATCCTTCTTGACACTTCATGAAGAAGAACACGATTGCTTCCCCTTCTGCCATGATTATAAGTTTCCTTAGGCCTCCATAGCAATGTGGAATGGTGAATAAATTAAACCTCTTTTCTTTATAAATTAGCCAGTCTCAGATATTTCTTCATAGCAGTGTGATAACAGATTAATATAGTAAGTTGGTACTGGGAGTAGTGGGGCACTACTGTAAAGATATCTGAAAATGTGGAGGCAACTTTTGAACTGGGTTACGGGCAGAGGTTGGAGCAGTTTGGAGGGCTCAGAAGAAGACAGGAAGATGTGGGAAAGTTTGGAACTTACTGGAGACTTGTTGAATGGCTTTGACTAAAATGCTCATAGTGTTATGGACAATGAAGTCCAGGCTGAGGTTGTCTCAGACGGAAATAAGGAACTTGTGGGGAACTGAAACAAAAATGACTCTTGTCATGCTTTAGCAAGGAGACTGGCTGCATTTTTCCCCTGCCCTAGAGATCTGTGGAACTTTGAACTTGAGAGAGATGATTCAGGGTATCTGGTGGAAGAAATTTCTAAGCAGCAAAGCATTTAAGAGGAAGCAGAGCATAAAATTTTGGAAAATTTGCAGCCTGGTGGTGGGATAGAAAACAAAAACCCATTTTCTGGGGAGAAATTCAAGCCAGCTGCCAAAATTTGCATAAGCATCAAGGAGCTAAATGTTAATCACGAAAACAATGGGTAAAATGTCTCCAGAGCATGTCAGAGACCTTCAGTTTCACCAACAGTCCCTCACATAACAGGTGCAGAGGCCTAGGAGGGAAAAATGGTTTCATGGGCTGGGCCCAGGGCCCCCATGCTCTGTGCAGCCTCGGGACATGGTGCCCTATATCTCAGCTGCTTTAGCTCCAGTCAGGGCTAAAAGAAGCCAATGTACAGCCTGGGCCATTACTTTAGAGGGTGCAACCCCCAAGTCTTGGCAGCTTCCATGTGGTGTTGAGCCAGTGGGTGCACAGAAACCAAGAATTGAGGTTTGGGAACCTTTGCCTAGATTTCAGAGGATGTGTGGAAATGCCTGGATGTCCAGGCAGAAGTCTGCTGCAGAGGTGGAGCCCTAATGGAGAGCCTCTACTAGGATCCCCACAGAGTCCTCACTGGGATACTGCCTGGTGAGCTATGGGAAGAGGGCTACCATCTTCCAGACCCCAAAATGGTAGATCCATACATAACTTGTACCATGTGCCTGGAAAAGCCATAGATACTCAATGTCAGCTGAGAAAGTAATCAGGAGGGAGCCTGTACCCTGGAAAGCCATGGGGCTGAGCTGCCTAAGGCCGTGGAAGCTCACCTCTTGCATCAGTGTGACCTGGATGTGAAACATGGAGTCAAAGGAGACCATTTCATAGCTTTAAGTTTTAATGACTGCCCTATTAGATTTTGGACTTGCATGGGGCCTGTAGAGCTTTGATTTTGGCCAATTTCTTCCATTTGGAATGGGTGTATTTACTCAATGCCTGTACCCCCATTGTATCTAGGAAGTAACTAACTTGCATTTGATTTTACAGGCTCATAGGCAGAAGGGACTTGCCTTGTCTCAGATGAGACTTTGGACTTGGACTTTTGGGTTAATGCTGAATGAGCTAAGACTTTGGGGTACTGTTGGAAAGGCATGATTGTATTTTGAAATGTGAGGACATGACATCTGGGAGGGGCCAGAGCAGAATGATATGTTTTGGCTGTGTCACCACCCCAATCTTACCTTGCATTGAAGTTCCTGTAATCCCACCTGTCATGGAAGGGACCCAGTGGGAGGTAATTGACTCATGGGTGTGGTTTCCTCCATGCTATTCTTGTGATAGTGAATAAGTTCTCATGAGACCTAGTGGGATTCTAAGGGGCTTAAAAGGACTTTCTGACCTTCCCCTGAAAAGGATGCATATCAAGCAAGTCATATGACTGTCATGTGAGAGCTGCTCTCCCTATTCTAGAGGAAATGAGCATTCTAGTTTCTTCAGATGGAGAGATGCTAAGAGGAATATGAATGAACAGGACCTAAAAGCTTTTCCCAGTTCACCTTTCTTAGTTCAGACTCTATCTCCTATCACATTTTTCTATAACTCTTCATACTTAATTAAATCTAGCATAAAATCCCCAGATTTAACCATTTATTTAGCTTGTCATTTCCTCATGAAGGTTCCTATGTCATGTAGAACTCGTACTAAATAAATTTGTGGTGATTTGTATGTTTTCCTCTTGTTGATTTTTTATTTTTTTATTTTTTTGAGACAGGGTCTCACTCTATCACCCAGGCTTGACTCTAGCGGCAGGATCACAGCTTACTGCAGCCTCAAACTCCTGGGCTCAACAAATCTTCCCGACTCAGCCTCCTGAATAGCTGAGGCTACAGGTAAGTGGCACCATGCCCAATGACATGGTTTGGCTCTGTGTCTCCACCCAAATCTCATGTCAAATTGTAATCCCCATATGTTGAGGGAGGGTCCTAGTGGGAGGTGATCGGATCATGGGGGCGGTTTCCTCCTTGTTGGTCTCGTGATAGTGAGTAAGTTCTCACTAGATCTGATGGTTTTATAAGTGTTTGGCAGTTCCTCCTTTGTTCTCTCTCTCTTTCCTGCCACCTTGTGAATAACGTACTTGCTTCTCATTTGCTTTTTGCCATGATTGTAAGTTTCCTGAGGCCTCCCAGTTTAATTGACTGAATCAATTAAACCTCTTTCCTTTATAAATTACCCAGTCTCAGTTATTTCTTTATAGCAGTGTGAAAACAGACTAGTACATCTGCCTGTTTTGTTTTTTTTTTTTTTTAATTTTTGTGGAGACTATGTCTCTCTCTATTGCTTGGGTTGGTCTTGAACTCCTGGGTTCAAGCTATCCTCTCACCTTCACCTCTAACTTTTGTTACAGAGACCTTGCTGAGATCCCGAAAGTGTAGAAGTTAAAATAACTTTTTCTTCTACTACTGTAGAATAAAACATAAACCTGTTGGCATCTTGGAATATAAAGCCCTTGAATTTCTGAGCTTGAGTTATTTTAGCCATCTATGCTTACCTCTCTCTATTGCTCAGATATCTTATTCTCTGCTCTACAAATACATGGGCCGTGGGCTACAATTCCTTCCTCCTCACCCACAGATGCCATGACTAATTGCTAATGGCAGTTTTTCCTATTGAGCCTGGATATAGCCATATAATCTTTTATGACTTCAGACATCCATTACACTTAGTCATGGGAGATGGGAATGTTGATAACTCAGATTTATAATCTGATCAAATTGAACTCAGTCACGGGAGACGGGAATGTTGATAACTCTTCAATATGTTTTGAGCACTTGCTGATCTTTCTTAACTCAAAGACTTTACTTATGCAGTCCCTTCTACCTGAAAGACACTTCTCCCACTATCTCTCTATTGGACCAGATGCTAAAATCTGTCCCTCTATGAGGCCTTATTCTCCATGTCAAACATAAGCTCTTCCTCTTTTCTACTTTGTAGGCTTTTTTTGTTAATTCTATTAATACATTCACACTTCGTTGCATTATTTTTGATATTGGGGTATACATTTCAAGGAGCAGTCACAGCTTGCTAATGATTTTATCATGCATGACACCTTGCTTGCAATGGATGATCATTAAATACTTGTCAAATTCAAACGTATTTGGGTTTTTGTATAAAAATATAAAGAAAAAATGTTAACATATAGGTCCTTAAATTGAGCATGCCTGTCATCACTATTTAAAACAAAGCTTATGTAATCTAGACTTCATAATCACTGTCTGAGTTTATAATTGCTGTTATATTCAACCATTCCATAGTTCTATTGTCAATATTTATATCTGAAGAAGTAGGATACCATTTATAAATACTCTTTGGAAAATTGTTTTAAACTTTCCATAGTTACCTTGTTAAGAAAGGACGTATTTGTTTTTAAGAAGCAATAGAGTCTAACAAATCTGTAGATTTTAAGAAATAGCACAGCTTCACATAAACTACTTAAAAAATCTGAAAATAAGAAGAAAGTGACATGTTTGGGAAAAATATAAAGATGAAGATATTTCAAAAAATACATATGGAATTATAATTAGATTTTGGTGATGTTGGGGTGGTTGGATATATGAACACTGTAAATGTAAGTATTACCCCCAGATTGTATGAATTAATATAGGCCAAAGCTTTTTTGAGAAATTTTGAAGTCCCGCATATCATCTTTGGAAAGCATTTCCTAATTCCTTCTAGGCAGACAAAATTTTTTGATACTTTGTTCAATTATGTATATAAAAAATTACTAAGCTATAATTTAATCTTCCGATTACTTATTTATGGGTCAATTTCCCAACTCTTGATGTCAGAAACTGTTTTTGTTGGGTTTTTATTTTTATTTTTTAAACATTCCAAGTACCTAACACAGTGTTTAGCACTGTAAAGGTGCTTGATAGATCTTTGTTGAGTCAAAGAATGGAGACTCCCTAGATCTGGTCCAACCATATTTCATCTTTCTTTCCAGGTCAAATTCACATATTTAATCTGTGAAATCTCCCTTGCTTTATATTGCAATATGTAACCCACTAAATTTTAATTATTTGCAAGTTTCATCTCATTCCTACTCTAATCTCTATGGGGGTAAAAACTTGCTTATGTGTCTCCAGATTCTACCATAATAACTCATAATTAGTAAGTGTTTGAATGAATAAATGAGTAAAATAACAAATTAGTCTGATTTTACATATTGAACACTCAAAAAGTCTCTTTCAAATAACCTTCTTATTTATCAATATCTATCTTTTAATGTTACCAATATCTATCTATCTTATCTGTCTTCATCTATCATCTATCTATCTATCTATCTATCTATCTATCTATCTATCTATCTCTATCATCTCTCCATCTGTGCATTCTTTTATCCATTCTCTCTCATTGCTTAAGAGTATGCAGGAGTATCTAAAGCATGAAGTGTGCCTTGGGCAACTCAGATTCTGGGAGGATTCTTGGGAGCCACTGCTGGCCTGAAGGCCGTATGAGGATGCTAAGCGCAGAAGAGAGGTCACTCAGTAGATTAGGCTGGAAGAACAACTTCCCACATCACTGAGCTCTCACATTTTATACAATTGAAAATAATTTACTAGCATATTGAAGCTGGCAGTTATTATGCAAATTTGTGAAAAGATTGCTAGTTGAATTACAAATGTGGGAACAATGCAAGTTAATGATATATTTGGTGCTTATAATAATGTGAAATACAGAGGTTTAGCCTCTTGCTTGGAGGTAAACAGTCAGCTAGAGTAATAAAGTAGAAGATTGCTCTTGAGGATTAATTTCCCCTTGTCCTTTTCTTTAATAATGAGATCACCTTATATCAAATACATGACATCCCTGTCTACATAATTCAACAAAACTAGAATAATTTCATTTTGTTTTTGGAGTGTGTCTTGTCATCCAGATTCATAGACAGTTAAACTGCAAAGGTATAAGTATAAATATATTATTTCTTATCATAATAAAATAGGACTTATTTCCATGTACCCCACTTTGTTCTTATGAAGGGATCACAGTTTTTTGGTTTTTTTTTTTTTTTTTTTTGAGACAAAGTCTCACACTGTTGCCTGGACTGGGTGCAGTGGGGGGATCTCGGCTCACTGCAGCCTCCACCTCCCGGGTTCAAGCGATTCTCCTGCCTCAGCCTTCTGAGTAGCTGGGACTACAGGCATGCACCACCATGCCTGGCTAATTTTTGTATTTTTAGTAGAGATGGGGTTTCACTATGTTGGCCAGGCTGGTCTCAAAAGGATCACAGCTTTGACATAAAAGTTATTTTAAAGCGAAAACAGTTAAAATCTTATCTGTATTTCTCTTATCTTTTGATTACGGTGGCTGCATCCGCTACTGGGACCTAAGCCGGTAGAGGAAAAGCTGCATCCAAACAGAAACTTTTGGAGACAGAGCTGTCATTAACTTCTCTGCTTCCCACCTCCTACCCCACCCCAGAAGTTTCCTGAGAATTCTAGGAAGAAGACTGATTGGCCATTCCCAGTGGCTTTAAAAATTGCTCTTCCATATTTTCTTATTGAAACATCTCCCTCCCTTACTCCTGCTTTTATCAAGTTGTTAAATTGTGAAGTTGGTATGTATACCTTTACTTCTGAGTATCCAGTGGGTTAGTGAATACTCTTGAGCAACTTTTGTGTGCATGTATAGTAAACCTTTTCTATGTTCCTGGTAATCTATTTGATATTAGTTAATTTTCAGATCCTTGATAATTTGAACCTAAGCAGGTAGAGGAACAGTTGTCCTCCAATTTTTTTGATGATGAGAATGGGATGGTCAAAACTCCCTGTTCACTCTTGGGACTCCAGGTGAGAACTTGGGACATTTGATTAAGTCAGTAAGGGCAAATTTTCCTACCAGGCAGACTACTGGGTATCTGCTTCAGGTCCAGCTGAGCGAGGTTGGTATTAGCCTCTTTTTGTCTTTCCTTTCCAAACTTTAGATTGGCAGGAGAAAACACTTGTAGAGACTAGTTCTTTAGAGTATTGTTTCTCTTCTTTTGAATTTTCTTGTTATAGATCCTTCCCTTTCCAGTAATAGTAACTGTGTCTGCCCATTTATCTCTGTTTTTGTTGTTGTTGTTGTTGTTGTTGTTGTGTATCATAAGGAAGAGAATCATAGGCCAGAATACAGGCATATTAGGCTGTTGTTCAAGATGGCCTCACTAACTTGTGAGTTTGTGAGACACCTATTAAATTGGATGAGGTTGTCCTTCTCTATCAATTTTGTGTCCAGAGAGAGCTTAATTTGGATACAGAGAGAACATTCTCTCTGGTTCTATGCCCTGCAGCCGCACATATTGTCAGGCCTGTACTCATAGGTGGCCCACCCTCAGGTTAGGGTCCAAGAATTGTAGTCAACCAGGTAGAAATGTGGGTAGTCTGGGTACCCCATTTGCAACTGGCATCCTATTGAACATTGGCCAGCTCTCGGGGGGTTCATCTAAGCCCACATCCAAAAGGATTTCAACTCATAAGCACCCTTGCTTCTTTCCGTTTCCTTTTCTCACTGTCTATTAAAACATGAGTCCTTGCTTTATTTCTGCTCAGCTATTTTGGGGAGTGAATTTGGATCATGGTGGCTGCATCCACTATTTGGAACTAAGCAGGTAGAGGAAAAGCTGCATCCAACTTTTCCTCTACCTGCTTAGATGCAAATAATCAAGTATCTGAAAATGAACTAACATCAGACAAATTACCAGGAACATACAAAAGGTTTACTTATACATAAGATCATTATATTCTGCAACTTCTCTGGGGACACCTCTTCTGTGCATGGATAAGCCATAAAAAGGCTTATTGATTTGAGTCACATTTGGAATAAGTGTACTTTCTGAAGCTGGGTTAGAATCCAGAATGCTTTGTTTGGGAGAAGGTACCTCTTATATTACAATTTTTCTTTTTGACTTTTTGTTTTGAGCCCTTTTTGTTCTCCCTACTCTACCCTGCTCTCTCATGGGAACTTCTCAGTGAAGTGAAACCTGCCCACAGCCTTTATAAAACCCCTATGACTACATGTTCCACCACTATAGTTCTGCCACTGTCTGCTTCCTTTCTTGTCGGCATGACTTTGTCAAGGATCATTTAGAAGTTCAATGGCTACTTTGAGAAAACTTATACCTCTAAGACCTTTCTTTACTTTCTCCAGTCTCTCAACTCCCTATAGTCATTGGAACTTCAGGGCACTTGGGGCTTTCAAAGGACTCAGGGACCCCAAAAGAAAACACCTGGGGCTACAGAGGATAAACGAAATAGACTGGATATTTATCCCCTCAGATGGACTTTGGAGGCATGCAGGTGACTGCTTACTGCATCCTCAGCCCCTTCACCTTAAATTTATTAAATTGTTCACAGTCTCCATAATATTATATATGAAAAATTAAAAATCTCCTTTACAAATATTCATATAAAAGCTTTAGCCCTTATGTTGAGCAGGTAACAACTTATTCCATTTGTCAAAAATGTAATTTGGATAAAAATACACAGTGAGGCAAAGATGAAAACCAACTCAAATACATACTAGTGAGTTTTATATTAGTATACTTACGCCTGATGCATAGCTAAAATTTGGAATGAAAGCCATAAAGATCTCTACTTGCAACTCTCTGTCTGTACGTATGTTAAGTGTATGTGGTACTTTCCAACTTCTGAGTGTCATGACCAAATTAGTAAAAGAGCTCTATTCTGATTGGCTTAGAGAAAAATAAGTGTTTTAATAAATTGACTATTCCTAAAATTTTCAGAAATGTAGGAACTAACCCAAATATTTTTAAAGTTCACATGATTTGTGTAAATCTTTGGTAATAAGACTAGTTTAATATTGTTGGTTAAGTAAAAGAAGTTAAGTCTTCTGAATTAAGTATAATTTTAGCATACATTTTTATTCTACCTGAGTTTAAAAATCAAATAAGCTTATTTTACATCTACTGGATTTTTAAGATTACTAAGATTATAAATTAAACCTAAGAACAATGTGCAAGTAATGAGGCAGTAAAAATAAATTGCTTGATTTCCATGACCATATATATAAAACACAGCAGTAAATCAAACAACAAGAACGACAAACAAACAATTTTGTTTTTGGGTATTTGCTTTTGTGTTTTCTTTTGGTACTTGCCTGGCATGTAAGTATTGTAAAAAATAGTTAAAAGAAAAAAAAAAACTTGTGATAATCTCTAGCTTTGTTTAATATCTTTTGAATTTTCACACACAATCCAAGCATAATGAAGAACACATGATTAAAGTTGATGTAAATAGAATACAAGTTTTATGAATATACCTTTCAACAGTAATCATGTTTTATAATAAATTTGTATATCAGTCAGCGTTCTCCAGAGAATCAATAGATTTTATATATATATATATATATATATGTGCCTCCACACACACACAGAAACACATGCATATGTGTATATACAGAGAAAAAGAGAGTTATGATAAGGTATTGACTTGTCTGGTTATGGAGGCTTATAAGATCCAAGATCTAAAGAGTAAGTAGGCAAGCTATAGACTCAGGAGAGCCATGATGCGTTCTAGTCTGAGTCCAAGGATCTGAGAAACAGGACAGCCAATGGTGTAGGTCAGTCTGAAAATTGCAAGGCGTAAGACACAGGAAGAGTCAATGTTTCAGTTCTAGTCCAAAGGCAAGGAAAATCTAATGCCCTAGCTTGAAGGCACTCAGGCATAAGCAATTTCTTCTAGTTTGTGGGAAGGTCAGCATTTTGTTCTTTTCAGAAATGCATCTGATTGAATGAGTACCATCATTAGGGAGGGCAACCTGCTTTACTTGATCTTTTCATTTAAAAGTTAAACTTATTCAAAAATGTCCTTAAAGAAACATAAAGAATAATGTTTGACCAAATATTTTAACACCTGTGGTCCAGTCAAGTTGACACATAAAATCAACTATAATAAGTCCATCCCTTGTCAACTTGGCATCTATCTACATTTCCTTAAAGCATACTTATTTTCCAAATAAAGAAAATAACAAAGTCATAATTTTACTTAACATGATACAGCTGTCCTGCTCACAACCAAAAATGCACCAATTCCTTTCCAAGAAGAGGAGACAACATTCTTGAGTGTGTTTACTGTTCTCGTTATCCAGCAACTTAAAAACTATAATTCAGAATTAATAATACTTAAACACGATGATACAAAGTTACATCTTATGTAACATGATAAGAAAATACAAGAGAGAAGAAAATGAAACCACCTTTGCAAAATTATAACAGTAAGATAAATCTGGTTTGCTTCTAACCGCCAAGCTCCAAGCTCTTCTATCTTGCTTCTAACCTCCAAGCTGTCCTTGCTGAATCCTGGGCATGGGCCAAGCTAACTTTTGGAAGAATTCAGTTTATAGTTTAACTTTAAAGCAAGAATGATAATAGCCCTTCCAAAAACTAAACTACCTTTGAAAAATGAATAAGAGACCGTAAGGTTAGGATTATAAGAGAGGCCTGTGTTCTGTCAAGATATAGGCATAGTTTCTGTCATCTTTTACTGCTCAGGTGTCATGTGGCCAGAGATGACAGAATTTGTTACTTCCTCAACTTCTCCTATAGATAACATCACTATTGTGGAACCTAGATGGTCTTTTGAGAATCTTTTCAAACTTTCTGGCAAATGACTGACCCTGCCAAGACCTGTGACTCAACTGGTCCTGTGGCCCCCACTCAGAGGTGAACTCAGCACACAAGAATTGTTTTCCACCCTCCTATGATTTCATCTTCAGCCAATCAGCAGCACTCATTTCCCAGCCACCTGCTCACAAAATGCTTCATAAAAACCCTAACTTTCAAGCTTTCAGGAAGACTAGTCTGAGTGATAACTCTGGTTCTCCCACATGGCTGGCCTCTAATCAATTAAACTGTTTCTCTACTGCAATGCTGCAGTCTCAGTGAATTGGTATTTTTTGTGTGTGTTCCGTGGGCAAGAAAAACCCATTGGATAATTACAAAATAAAAAAACTTAATATATATTACATATATTTCTATTTAATTTATATACATAACATTTATTAATATATTTATAACATTTATGATATAAATGATGATTTATGAGGCCATTCTTTAAAATAGCATTTATAATATAATGTTATTATAATAATCATATAATGTATTATAATTATAATATATTTATAATATATATTATTATATATTATTTATAATATATTTCATTATATATTATATATAATAATATACATCTGACACATATATAATTATATATAATATATATTATATGTAATTTGATATATATGCCTAAAAATAGTGTCCAAAATCTTTTTAGTACCTTGCAATCTTAAAGTTATGCTAAACTAAGCTAAACAATAAATATGTATAATACATCTAGATTATTTCTAAGTAAGATAAAATACTGACATAGTTATAAATTTAAGTTTACATATTTTTGCCTTTTTTCCTTACAGAAACTAAGAATATTTGGATCCATTGATAAGCATGGTTATTTGCCATATGGAAAAAAAATTTACTATAAAGAAGCATATATCTTTAAAAGTTGTATGGTGATATATTCATAAAATTTGATTATCTACTACAAAGTGCTGCTATGTGACAAGCAGTTGACAATTGTTTACTTCCTAGTTTCCCTGTAAAATAAATGTTATTAATGGTTAACAATTACAGTCTATGTATGTAAATAAAACTACCAGCAACAATAAGAATGAAGGGCGGCTGGGTGCGGTGGCTCACGCCTGTAATCCCAGCACTTTGGGAGGCTGAGGCAGGCAGATCACGAGGTCAGGAGATAGAGACCATCCTGGTTAACATGGTGAAACCCTGTCTCTACTAAAAATACATTAAAAAATTAGCTGGGCATGGTGGTGGGCGCTTGTAATCCCAGCTGCTCGGGAGGCTGAGGCAAGAGAATGGTGTGAACCCAGGAGGCAGAGCTTGCAGTGAGCCGAGATCACGCCACTGCACTCCATCCATTTGAGACTCTGTCTCAAAAAAAAAAAAAAAAAAAAAAAAAAAAAGAATGAAGAGAAACAACATTTTATATGTAAGGTATGCAAGAAATATAGAGTATGCTTTGTTAAGAGAAAAAGAGTAACTTCGTTGTATAATGAAATGACTGTGTGTGTGTGAGAGAGAGAGAGAGAGAAAAAGTGTAGGAAAAAACCTGAATGGCTATAGAAAGCTGTAAAAGATTTGTGGAGAAGAGAGCTCCTGATCACCATACCCTCCTCAGGTTAGTTCATCTACAGAGAACTGGGTTGCCTCCAAAAATTGGGCAAGAAAGAATCAAGAGATACCCTACAGGAGTGCCTGGGTACCACATGTGCCTCACCTTGTCTGCACTGTGGGACAGCAGCCTACTTTCTCCTGATTATCAGAGTCAGTTTCCCCCACCAGGAAAACTTATCATTTTTATCCTGATTTCTGGAAGCAAGAAATCCAAAATGCCTGGGCAGGAGGCATAGCTGAAAGTTAAATGTGGGAATCTTCTGTTTCCCTGGTAAAATCTGTCTTGCTTTGGGAACCAGAACTTTTAAACCTGCAAAGCCCAGAACTGTGGGGATGGGAAGTACAAATTTCTCCAGAGTGGGTCACTGAGAATGACGGTGCATGAGACTATTCTTGAAAAAAAATATATGATTGTGTATACTCTAGGTATGTAACATTATATTATGGGATACATCTAGATAATAAAATGGTTACTATAGTGAAGAAAATTAACGTATCCATTATCTAACAGTTACTCATTTTTTTCTTTGTTTCTGTGGCAAGAGCAGCTAAAATCTAGTCATTTTGCAGAAATCCCAAACACAGGACATTTTTATTACCTGTAATCTTTACATGAGATCTCTAGACTTAGTTCATCCGATGTTTCTGCTATTTTGTATGCTTTGACCTGCATTTCCTCATTATCTCCCCTCCACCCCCTCACCCCTAGATACTTCTCTGAGATGCTATCTCAGCTATGCCCTTAACAGCCATTTGTTCATTTCGGTCATTTCTGGAAGATGCAATATTTGATCACACCGGTAACATAATTCAAACTCAATAGGATATATGAGTAAACAAAAGAAAAAGAAGTATGCCCTGTCTTTACACAGCTTAAATTCTATGGTGGAAAATAAAATCTTTTAACCAGAAAGCTGTAAACAATCTAAACAATCTAAACTTGAATCTTTCTAACAACACAGCATTAAAAACAAAACAAAACAAAAAAACAGTGACAGAAGTACAAAGAGAAACAGACAAATTTACTATTATAGATCATTGTGGGAGATGTTAATATCCATTACTATCTGAGTAATGGATGGACCTAGTAACAGCAGCAGCAACAACAAAACAGTGAAAGTATAGAATATTTCAACAACATGAATAATAGCCTGATATGTAGCCATTACAAAGAACGTCACTGTAAACAACTATGGAATATATAATATTTTCTTGCTAACCTGGAACATTTCTAAATATTTTCCACATACTGACCCATAAAGCTTACCTTAATGAATGTCAAAAGATTGGAATCAAAGGAATTATTCTGTTTCTAGAATGCAATTATCTTAATTGCATTACCTGTGGGGTATCTCTTGATTCTTCCTTGCCCAATTTTTGGAAATAACCCAGGTGTCTTTGGATGAACCAACCTGAGAAGGGCATGGTCATCAGTACTTCAGATTCCTCAGAGATGAGGATCTGGATCACACCACCAGGTAAGCCATCAAGACCAGCAGAAGCTTTAGCTGTGAGTGAGAGGAATCCCAAACCTTGTGCACAAGAGGAATAGGTAGGATCAATACATTTCTGTTTTATTTAGAATATATCATCTTATTTACAACTGAAGAAAAAAGCAAATAGATTTGTATTCTATACTTTTACTTATGGCATTCAATTCTCTAGTATCTTCATTTAATGAACTTCTACCCAGCCTTCAGGGGTAGGAGTTTTACCGAATACTCATTTTTATTGTGCATGCAAAATAAATGTTGACTGAATTGATAAATAGAAATATATTAGTTAAAATTAAGTTTAGCTGTCAGGAACTGAAAGCTCAAAATAACCATGTTTTAAACAAGACAAAAGTTGATTATCCCTCCTACAAAAGTCTAGGTGCTTGATCAAGGGTCAATATAATAACTTCACAATTATTAGGAATTCTATCTTATTGTCTATTTTTGCTCTGCTATACTCAACATGAACTTCCATCTTGTGGTCAAAGTTGGTTGCTCTAGCTTTATTCATCATGTCTTAATTCTAGACAGCATTAAAGAAAAAAGAGAGATGAAAGAAAGACTTACTTTCTTTAAGGATACTTTGCAGAAATTGGATGTACCTTTCTTTATCTCTCACAGAGGGAGTAAAAAAAAAAACTTCATTGGCCATTCCAGCAGCAAATACATTTGGGAAAGTTACTCCTTATTTTAAACCTTTTCAGCCAAAGGCCAACAAAGGAGAGAACAAATATTGCGGACAAATAGCATTCTGTGACATAACAAATCATCTTCACAACAACATATCTGTATTAGTTCTCTATTTCTGCTGTAACAAATTACTACAGTTTAGTGGCTTAAAACAAAGGAAACTTAATATCTGACAGTTCTAGAGGCCAGAAGTCCAAAGTGAGTTTCACTGGGCAAAAATCAAGGCATTAGCCAGGACATGTTCACTCCAGAAGCTTTAGACAAGACTCCATTTCCTTGCCTTTTCTGGCTTCTAGAAGCCATCGATAATACTTAGCTCATTGCTCCTTCGAGCCAGCAATCACATCACACTAACCTCTGCTTCTGTCATACAGCTCCATTTCTCCCTCTGCTTCCATCTTAACATCACTTTGTCTCTGTCTCTGACTGTCCTGCCTCCCTCTTTTAAGAACCCTGGTAATCACATTAGACTCATGTGGATTATTTGGAATAATTTCCTTATCTCAAGATCCTTAATTTTAATTGCATCTGCAAAGTCTCTTTTGCCATTTAGAGTAACATATTTACTGACTGTGGCGATTAGAACGTGGACATCTTTGGGAAGCATTATTTTGTCTACTTGCCACCATATCAAAATTTAGAGAAAACATCAAATGACAATATTGTAAGGTATTTTATAATTTAATGTTTTCACATGTTTTCATATCATACCTCATTTTTGAAAATAGTTGAGAGTTAGACAGGACATGCACAAGATTCCCATTAAAAAGAATCATATTGAGATTCAGAGAGGTTAAATGTTTTTGAAAGTCACGTAGTTATTAGTGAAGATAGCATTGAGTCTAATCCCCTCCTGATAGATCCGGCTGCCCAAATCCCATCTTCATCTTAAGATTTCTCATCCTTTGAGTTATAAGCCATCTTTTCTTCCTAAATTTTCCCCAGAGCACTTCAGTTAAAATTTCCTTGAGGGAGCAATCACATTCTGCCCGTGGGATAGCTTATTATTATTATTATTATTACGGAATTTCCTGAACAACAACAAAAAAAGCGCATCTTATCATCTTTGCCATCCCCTAAACAAACCACCACATTATAATGGACAGATTTATATGTCAACTGGGCTATACTATAGGTTACAGTTTTTGAATTCAAACTAATTTATTTATTTTTGTGAAGATATCTTATAGATGTGATTAAAATCCACATCAGTATGCTTTAACTGAGGGAGATTATCCTAGATAGCCCTGATTCAGTTGGTGGAAAAACCTTAAGTAAAGAACTGAAGCTTTCCTGAAAAAGATGAAATTTGCAGATAGCAACTTTGGCTGGCAATTCAGCCCGCTCTTTGGATTTCAGACTTGTCTTGCCAGCCCACACAATCATGTAAGTCATTTCCTTGTAATAAATATCTTAATGTATATCTCCTACTAAATTTGTTTTTCTGTGTGAAGCCTGACTGATACACATAGATAACCTCCATTTTCTAGGTCCCCTATTCATGTTTGTTGATTCAAAAAGATCTGAGAATTTTGATACTACTTGGTCCTACATATTAAAATTAAATTGATCAAACAAACCCACATAACTCTGAAATGACTATAACATCTTACCATCCCCAAACTATTAGACTTCTTGACAAGTTCACAAAGAGCTTAAACTTACTTCTTTAATCAAAATTTACGTTAAGATCATATTTATTTTGAATACGAGTCAGTGTTTTATCTTTGAAGACAACAATTTTACTTTCTACATGGCTATCAGCATTCCAGGAGTTGCCATAATCATTGCAGTATCTGAATACTCATCCATTCATTCAGCAAATATGCATTTATTGTTTGTTTTAAAACTATTTATTGTTTGTTTTTTAGAACTACAATAGTGAGCAGACAGGAAAAGATTCTCCTCCCTCAGTGCTTATGGCGGTAAGAATACAGAAATAAATAGGCAGATATTTTCCTCGTTCTTTCTAAGGTAGCCCAAGAGCCAAGATTTCTTGCTAAATACGACATTCTGCTTTCTTAGAATTCAGAGTTGAACACTGAAAGGGCCTCTATTATGTGTTTATTGCCTTTTCCTGATGGGAGGGACTTAAAAGCTGATAAGAGAAGTCATTTTCCTTGTTTCTACTTCCACTGTGGAAGAAATGCCCTGTTTTAGCCAAGAAAATACAGGATCAAAAGAAGATGGAAGTCCTCTGCATACTAGGTCAGGAAATTCCTGGAATACCAGGCTGTTTCCAATAACAGCAGGTCATTGCTTGTATCAGCCTGTATTGCTGACATGCAATCAGCACTGATTGTACCATAAGTACTAAATGGCAAGTAATGCTCATAAATCTTGGTAGGAATGTGGGCCACAGGACTCATGTCTCAGATTTTCTTTTTGCCTTGGTTCAGATTGAAAAGAAAGGTTTTTTTTGAGTTTGGGACATCTATCTTTAAGAAGACAATCTCTTAATTCTGTACTTGCAGGGTGCCCGATGGCTCACAGCAGCCATCATCCTTGCCATTGTCTTCCACATTCTATTCATCCCTCCACTTATACCTGTGTTCGGTTATTAGCCATGTCATGGAAAATTAGCCACTTAATTAGCCATGCCATGTAAAAAATAATAGCCATGCAATGGAAAAATAATAGTTGGAGGCCAGCTTCATCCCTACAGCAGACATTGATAAGTTACTGACTTTTAAAGCAGAGAAATTTAAATGACTTTTTGGTTACATTCATAACAGCAGATCTAGTGTGATACCTACTGTAGGTTACAAGAAAGAACTTAGAAAAGCCAAACCATCTTGCTGACCAAATTTTTCTCTTCCCGTGAATAAAACCAGAAGATAAACTGATCTTCTTAATTCAAGCATTAACCTTTCACCCTTGCATCCAAGAAATATCTTTGCTTCTCTGTGACAGAAATTTTGGTTTGCCTATCTGGATATCTATAGAAAAACACTCACAGAGGATTTTTTCTATATACTACTAACTGGTAATGATCTAGAAACACCTTCTGTCAAGCCAACAAGACTGTGCCTGAGAGAGAAGCAGTGTTGCAAAGATAATCATCAAAATGGCAACCATTTCCAGGCACAGACTGAGATACTACTTTGATCCCTTTTGAAATTTGCAGTCTGCAAGGAAGTGGGTTTCTAACAAGAAAATGCAGATAAACCATGAAAAGTACTAGATTCTTAACTTTTCAATTATAAAAGTAAATCACGCTTATGATAAAACGAAATCTGAACTGCGTGTAAAGGTATATCAGAAGGAAGAATGCTGTAGTCCCTCACTGCTTTCTCACTTCCCAGAAATAGCCACTGTTGAAGATTATTTGTGTATCTCTCCGCAAATTTTCTCTGCATACATAAGCATAATGTTTATATATTTTTTCCTCAAAGGTATTATATATGTAGAATTCTGTAAGTTACACTTTTCAATTAGCAATATATTTTGAACGTCTTTCCCTGCAAATATTTACAGCTCTTCTATTTTCTTCTCGAGGCTTGCATGATAGTCCATTGTCCCTCTTGAATGAATAATCACACTATCAATAGCATTAGCAATAATTTTAATTTATGTAACACTTTTATAGGAGATCTAGTGTGGGTTTGAGGAGGTAGAAAAATAAACAAGGGGCAGAAACACAAGACAGCCTGTCATAAAATCTGTAATTAAGGTGTATTTTGTACTTGGAAGACAGGCCTATTTTAACAAGGGAATTTGAAGGAAACCTTAGAAATGAGGTATCATTTGAGTGAGTTAAGATGCTGCCATAAAGCAATGCGGGGAAACATTGTTCCAGTGATGAGCAGAAACAAAGGGGTAAATAATGAAGACAGACTTGATGTAATTGTTTTACAAGAGGTTATCGAGGAGGGGTGGGAATAGAGGATGATTAGTGAGCAAAGTTGTACAAGATAAAGTTACAAATATGGATTTTAAAACAGAAAATTGGAAATATAAGTTGAATTCAGATATTACAAGATTTTAATTTGGGTTTAAGAGTCTGAAATTTAAGCTTATGGACTGGTGGTTTTCAGTGGAAAATTCCTTTGCCTTACAGGGGATAAGTGGTGATGTCTGAAAACATTTTGCATTGTAACAGCATGGTTGGTTGCTACCAGTACCTAGTGCATAGAGAACAGGGATGTTGCCAAACATCCTGCTAGGCACAGAAAAACTCCCTTCCCACAACAGAAACTTACTGGGTCCAAAAATGTCAATACTGCCGAGATTGTGAAACCCAAATGAGACCCCAAGCTCTTAAACTTTGTACCCCATCAGTAAAGAAGCAAAAATATTGAGCATGCAACTGTGTGTGTGTGTGTGTGTGTGTGTTTGTATGTGTGTAGTTGACCCTTGAACACACAGTTTGAACTGTGCAGGTACACTTATAAATGCATTTTTTTTCAAGTAAATGCAGATAGAAAATACAGTATGCGTGGGATGTGAAATCTGTGTATACAGAGGGGTGCCTTTTCACACATGGAGGCACAACTGTATATGTGCATATATATATATATATGTATCTATCATTACATAAATGAAATATTATACTTTAATGTATATTTCATTTTATTTATTAGTCATGACTCATTTTTCTTTGTCCAGAATATTAGTGTATATTTTTAAAATAATTAAACATTTACTATATCATTTAGACTGAGAACAATATGGGTGAATCTGCCTCATTGTTTATGAAAACTCAGTTTAATTCTACATTATACGGCAACCCAAAATAATGTTTCTCTGTTTTCTCTTATTTAGTTTTATCCGTTGTTGAAGATGAAAATAATGTCACAAAGTAACATAGATACAAATGAAATAAATGCACCATTTTCTAGGCTTAATCAATCACAATATTTATTTTTAAATCCTATCTATTCATCTTACAGAGATTTATGTGAAATTTGAGTAGTAAATTTCCATCTGTATTAATGTCAATCATTTATTCTCCCCAGTTCATCAGGTGGTGTTGGATTTTTATTCTATTAATAAGTGGCTTATAAATCTAGTAAAATCTTGGACTTGGAAGGTATTTTAACACATTTGAAAATCTCTTTTTCACTTAGCATTGTGGAAGATAGTGTGGCGATTCCTCAAGGATCTCGAACTAGAAATACCATTTGACCCAGCCTTCCCATTACTGGGTATATACCCAAAGGATTATAAATCATGCTGCTATAAAGACACATGCACACGTATGTTTATTGCGGCACTATTCACAATAGCAAAGACTTGGAATCAAACCAAATATCCATCAATGACAGATTGGATTAAGAAAATGTAGCACATATATACCATGGAATACTATGCAGCCATAAAAAAGGATGAGTTCATGTCCTTTGTAGGGACATGGATGCAGCTGGAAACCATCATTCTCAGCAAACTATCGCAAGAACAGAAAACCAAACACCGCATGTTCTCACTCATAGGTGGGAACTGAACAATGAGAACACTTGGACACAGGAAGGGGAACATCACACACCAGGGCCTGTTGGGGAGTTGGGGGAGCGGGGAGGGATAGTATTAGGAGATATACCTAATGTAAATGATGAGTTGATGGGTGCAGCACACCAACATGGCACATGTATACATATGTAACAAAGCTGCACGTTGTGCACATGTACCCTAGAACTTAAAGTATAATAAAAAAGAAAAAAAAAGTGTATAATTTGAAAAAATAAAATAAAATAATAAAGTTTGCAAATAGGAGAGTTTTTTTTAACAGTAAAATCACGTATGGACAGATATAGTTCCAAATATCCATTTTACAAATGCCTTCTACATAGCATAAGTTATTTTGAATAGGAGTTACTTTCTCACTCATTGCTAATTTATAATCTTTACCTTCAGGGTAGAGATTAAGTGTACTCATTCTTTTAACATCTGCTGGGCAACATATTTCTGAAAACCGTTTATCACTGCGGAAAGAAGTAGTACATTTGGAATCTAGTCTTTTTTGTAAAAGAAAACTGCATATTTCTTCATTAAATATCACACTTATTTTAAACGCTCTGCCATGAAATAGCTAGCAAATCTCTGTATTATATATGTAATTTGCATAGCCACTTTAATCTCATTACAAAGTGTTTCAAAAATCCTAATCAGCCATTTAAAAGAGAATGATTATATGCTGCATACACTCTTATACTTTGCCATACTAAAATAAATGAAGGAGTAAGGGGGTCACGTGTATGGGCTCTATCGCATCATCTCTCAGGATACCAGCATTGTCTCTAACCATGGGCAGTGCTGGGAAATTGTGAGTAATGGAATTTAATATTTGAAATACTGGCTATTTCTAAATGTTTTAGGATAATCATAAACAGACATTTGAATAGTTTCTTTCTGAATCTCAATAAATGGCTTTATGCACCCTCTTTGGGTACAATAGAAAACTGAAAGTCATTTAAGGCTTCTGAGGAGGAGAGTGGTAAGATTAGTTCAGTATTTTAGGGAGTCAACACAGGTTTGGTCTGTTAGTCACCACATATTTCTCAAGACCACTTATGGGATGGATTTTAGGAAAGGCAGATTAAGGTTAGGAGGCATGTAAGATAACACAGTCTGGAGACATTGAGGAACAGACTCAAGACACGGTTTATTTTGAGAGGCTTTATGGATATTGAATCAATAATTATGTAACAATAGGAATAAAATGAGAGAATGAGGCTAGAAAGAGGACTAGAAAGAGAGACTGAGAGAGAACAGAACACCTTGGAAGAAAATAACACTGTCAGTGGAAAAAGAAATGAAGGATAAGGACTAGGGTTTTGGTATATTGAGGGCAGAAAAAGATGGAGAACCTGTCAACTCTTTTTTTTTTTTTTTGCCCTTCCTTCCTTCCTTCCTTCCTTCCTTCCTTCCTTCCTTCCTTCCTTCCTTCCTTCCTTCCTTCCTCCCTCCCTCGCTCCCTCCCTCCCTTTCTCCCTCCCTCCCTTTCTCCCTCCCTCTCTTCCTTCCTTCCTTCTTCCTTCTCTCCTTCCCTCTTTCTCTCTCTCTCTCTTTCTGTCTGTCTTTCTTTCTGACAGGATCTGGTTCTATCACCCAAACTGGAGAACAGTGGTGCAATCATAGCGCACCGCTGCCTCAAACTCCTGGCCTCAGGCAGTCCTCCTGATAGAGGCAGGAGACAGCAAAACGCCTAGGCAGATAGCAGAAGGTCCCCAGAGAACTTCCAACTCACTCAGCTCATTGTGCACAGGGGACTTGCCTAAACATGCCTGAGGCGAAAAATTCTGTCCCTTAACACATGCACAGTAAAAGAAATAAATCATTATGGAGTGGCTCAGACTGAGGGCCCCCATGCTCACTGCAAGCATAGGGTGGAGCCACAAGGGATTCACACCTTATGCAGGGGAGGAGCCTGGCCTCTTCACCTCCTGTGTGGTGGCCCTGGTATGCAGTTGTGAGAGGAAAACCTACTTGGAGAACCCCTCTTTTTGCTGAGAGTTTTCCTTTCACTTAATATTTCACTTAAATCCCCTCCCCGCCACCACCAATCACCCTTCAATGTGTCCACGTGCCTAATTTTTCCTGATTGTGAAATAGGAAACTGGATTTAGCTGAATTAAGGGCAAAAAATCCTATATCACTCCCAATGTTAGCCTCCTGAGTAGCTAGGACTACAGGCTCGTGCGACCACACATATCTGATTTTTGTGTTATTATTTTTTGTAGGGACAAAGTCTCACTATGTTGGCCAGGCTTGTTTCAAATTCCTGGCCTCATGTAATCCTCCTGCTTCAGCCTCCCAAAGTGCTGGGATTATTGGTGTGAGCCACCATGTTTGGCTCCTGTCAACTCTTGACAATGTTATCACTAGTGGTCTTCATTTCTGCTATAGCAAAAAACTTTTCATTTTGATTTGGATTTAAAATTAAAATTATTTCAGTATTCTTTCCTAGGTTAAAGAAAAAATCAGTACAGTAACAATGTCTACCAATAAATTCTAGTTGCTCTTCATTAGTCACTATTGTGCAATGTTATAGGTGATGATATTAATTAATTTTGTGGAAAAGCTTCAAGAGTCTTTTGACAAAAGGAAACAAGTATTCTATTCTAATGATGATAGTAATTTTTCACATCTGTATCCTTCTTTATAATTAAAGGAATAAACATTAACCCTAATTTCCAGCATCCCTCTGTCTTTTAATGGATGATTAGTATTGTAAATCTATCCCACACAAAAAGAACATACACTAGAGTTTCTTCATAGCTCAACTTCAATGATACTTTCTGGAAAATAATCACCCATCAGGGCTCCCTCCCCACAAGCATGCTGTAATATAGATTTTTAATAATGCTGTCTTGACCCAGTTTTGAGGCCCTGGCTAGAGGCCAGTCAGTTCATGTTCTTGAGCAGCTGATTGAGGCAACACTCCTAACTTTCTCTATTCCTGGGCTGTCATAATCTGAGTCACTATATACCCACCCTAATTACCTCAGGACCATAATGGTTAGTTTTAGGTGTCAACTTGACTTGGATAAAGAATTCCCAGAGAGCTAGAAACACACTAAGTCTGGGTGTGTCTGTGAGTGTTTCTGGAAGAGATTGGCAATGGAATAAATGGAATGAGTAAGGAAGATCCACTCCCTCACCAGTGTGGATGGGCATCCTCCAATCCCTTGAAGGTCCAAACAGAAGAAAAAAGAGAGGAGAGGCTAATTTCATCTCTATTTTGGAGCTAGAGTGCTCATCTTCTTCTCCCCTCTGATATGAAAGTAGAAGCCTTTGGACTCTGGGACTTATACAAGCAGCAAACACCACTTCAGTTCTTAGACCTTCAGCCTTGAGTTGAGAATTACACCAGCAACTTCCCTGGTTTTCACACTTTGGG
The DNA here is from genome assembly GCF_037993035.2 of Macaca fascicularis. Classification (NCBI taxonomy): domain Eukaryota; kingdom Metazoa; phylum Chordata; class Mammalia; order Primates; family Cercopithecidae; genus Macaca; species Macaca fascicularis. The sequence continues at coordinate 97,209,064 of NC_088385.1, forward strand.
TCTGGGACTGAATTAAACCACTGGCTTCTCTGGTTATCCAAATTGCAGATGGCAGATTCCAAGACTTCTCAGCCTCTATAGTTGTGTGAGCCAATTTTCATAATAAAGCCCTTCTTATATATCTATACCTATATATACTCTATTGGTTCTGTTTCTTTGGGTAAGCCTGACTAATACACAAGGACAGACTCAATGTCCCAGAGCCCACTGAACATTTAAAAATAAGCCAAATGCTAAGCTTGCTTGCCCTCCTTCCCCTTTTGTTCCTGCAGAAACTACAAAGAAAGGGACTTGCTTACGATTCCCTCCCACTTTCTGCCTGTTGACTAGCTCTGGCTTCAGTATCTCTCATCCAAGGTAATATGATTAAAACATAGCCTAGTCTAGTCTGGGTGGTCCTCCTCAAACTGAGCATCATAAGACACCTCTATCAAAGCACTTGTCATGTCAGCTTGCAATTTTCTGTTCAATTGTATTTTGTTCCACTAGACAGTGAACTCCAGAAAACAAAGCTATTCTTTGTCTCTCTAATTCTCATTTCTAGCATTATTTCTGGCATTTTGTGAAGTGCTCAATAAAGCTAATAGACGTCTTTGAAATCAAACCTTGGCCAAGTAAATAGACAATGCTTTAGGTATAAAAGAGTAGCACAAAGCTATTCTCTGATTCTTATGCTATATAGTTCCCCTATTGATAACATTGAACATTATTTTGGGCAAAAAACAAAAGAAAATACCAATCTATTATATTTCTCTTTAAGTACATAATTTTAAAGCATATAATCCTTGAAGTACTATGTTTGATATGTTTTGGCTGTGTCCCCACACAAATCTCATCTTGAATTGTAGCTGTCATAATTCCCATGTGTTGCAGGAGAGTGGTGGGAGTGGTTTCCCCATCCTGTTCTCATGGTAGTGAATAAGTCTCATGAAATCTGATGGTTTTATAAGGGGTTTCACTTGGCTCTCATTCTCTCTTGCTTGCCGCCATGTAAGCTGTGCCTTTTGCCTTCTACCATGATTGTGAGGCTTCCCCAGCCATGTGTAACTGTGAGTCCATTAAAACTTTTTTTCTTTATATTTTACCCAGTCTCAGGTATGTCTTTATCAGCAGCATGAAAACAGACAAATAGAAACTTCCTCATTAGCATCAAAATTTGCTTAGAAGTATGGCATTTAGAAAATGAAGCAAATTATCCCACCCCTTATTAGTCATTACCTTTCATTGTAATGGATAGGGGATGAATGGTATAGAGCTTTGCCCCTGAAACCCCTTTCACTGGTGAGGGATTCATTCTCTCAGCAGCCTAGAGTGTTGGCTATTGACAGGCAGTTCACAGTTGAGACCTTGTTTGGAACTGACCTTAGCCAAAAGGAACCATCTCTCATAAGAGGATTTCCACTTCTGGGGGCAGTCTGCTTCCAGTGACTGTTTAGTGTAGAAATATCTCTTTCTCACCACTCAGTGAGATTGACTGAAGTCTCTGTGGCAACTCCTCACAGTTCAACTTCTTCCTCTGCCTAATCCTCCTTCCCTCACTCCTTGGCAGGTATTGTTCCTGAGTCCCCCCCTCAATGAACTCCCGCATGCACATGTCTGTCTCAGAGTCTTTTTTTTTTTTTTTTTGAGACGGAGTCTGGCTCTGTCGCCCAGGCTGGAGTGCAGTGGCTGGATCTCAGCTCACTGCAAGCTCCGCCTCCCGGGTTTATGCCATTCTCCTGCCTCAGCCTCCTGAGTAGCTGGGACTACAGGCGCCCGCCACCTCACCCGGCTAGTTTTTTGTATTTTTTTTTTTAGTAGAGACGGGGTTTCACCGTGTTAGCCAGGATGGTCTCGATCTCCTGACCTCGTGATCCGGCCGTCTCAGCCTCCCAAAGTGCTGGGATTACAGGCTTGAGCCACCGCCCCGGCCCTGTCTCAGAGTCTTGATATGTTTTCCAGGAAAACCAACTTAAGGCATTCACTTATGAAATAAAGAAATGTACAGTTAACTTTAAATGTGAAATAAACATTGAAATAAACTGCTTGCCCCAATGTATTGATTGACTTCGCAGTTTTGTGGAAAACTAGATTTTGTAATTTGTCAAAAAAAATTGACAAAGAATAGACATTCTTAGGTATTATAAGCAGATTTATTTTTTATTTCCCTTTTTCTCACATTGCCCCCATTTTGTTGCATTTCATAGAAGTTATTTAGAAAAATTAATTGTGCCTTTTCAAGAGAAAATTATTTTCTATTAGTTACTTTTTGCAGCATAATAAACTTTAAAAAATGTGCCTTACTTCCTTTTGAAAAAATTCCAAACATTTTTTAATTTATGTAAAACATTCCAAATAATTGAAAACGTCTTTTTTTCTCATTTGAAACAGGCAGAAAAACAAATATCTAATGATGTTTATAAAAGGTTTGCAATCTAAGAGTACTGAATGAAAAAAACATTCCCAGAAATATTTTTAGCTTTTAACGAGAGCCCCATATTACTACATAGTGATTGTAATAGTATTATCTAACGCTGTGCCAGTTTCCTTGTGACTATTTTAATCATGCTTAAGTATACATCATTTCCTAAGGAAATCACATACATACCCGGTTTCTTTTTCATCTGTTTCAACTCAACTCATTCTTACTTCTAAGGTTTACATGTCAGTGTGATCAGCAACAACAACAACAAAAATTAGAGAATTATTTCGAGTAAACTGAAACTCAATTAACATCAAAGGGACTTTAATCCCCCTCCCCATCTATCTCTGTTCTTATTTAATAAGCTCACAAAAATTATTGAAAAATGACCAAGAAAAGACAGTGGTAGGAGGGGGAAGAAGTCTCCTCCGCCACCTCTTTTTTCTAATAATCTATAGGTAACTATGGAAAGGACATTCTGGAGTATCTGAGATAAACTAAGCAGGTGGAAAGGAAAGAAGAGAAGTAAAATGTCATCAGCTTATTTTGAGAACTGAAGTAGTTCAAATTTACTATTTATTGCCAGACACATTTTTTTTTTTTTTTTTTTTCTTAAGGTAAAATTAAGCTAGTGTTGTGTCATTTTTGCAGATGACAGAACAGTGTGGGTATTAGGCCCTCCTAGTTGGAAGTCAGAGCTCTTTATCTGATTAGAATACATTTTATAAAAAAAAATAGACAAAATAACTTACAGATGACATAATATCACTCACCTGACTGCAATGTGTTACAGATAATTTTATTTCTGCTTTCTACCTCCTCTGTGCTTTAGGGCTTAACAAAATAGATGACATTTTGAACTTGCTTGTTTCAAGTCTAGTAAAGGCAGTCAGCTTTCTGAATTTTGACCAAGAGGTAGAACAAAATGTTCACCATTATAATCAAAGTAGCTATCAGTCATTCTCCTTGAGCTCCATCTTTGTTGTGTTGGGCCTCTTTAATAATGCCATCTATTATTTCATGAATCCTGGCAGAGGATGGACTGGTGTGTATTCATTCCCTGATTCTCCCATAGTTTTAGCTAATTTTATTCTAGTGAGAATTTCAGTATATCCATGTAGCAAAGCGGTTAACATTTATGGTTCCAGGATTGGATAGGGTTTAAAAGTCAACCCTCTCACTGCAACCTTGGCAAGTGTGTTAATCTATCTAAACTTGAATTTCTTCTTCTCCAACATGGGAATAATTATTCCATCACCCTTATAGTGCTATAGTGAGGAATAAATGAGGATCATGCATAGAACACACTTGGCCCACACTATCTGGCATCAGATTCTCAATCTGCTTTAACCCCAGCTGGGGAAGACGGGTGTTTTTTAGCAGTGGGCTCAGCAACCTCCTATTCGGTGTCTTGGCTGAGAGAATCAAATACATAAAAAAGGAATAAAGACAGAGGTCAAAGTAGCACCTATATTAATTATAGAAATCAGGCTGGAAGGCATATGTAAAAGTCAAATAAACATTCTAAGGAAACTCCAGAATGAGGCAGATTTATCTGTACAGCCTCAGGCTATCCTAGTGGTCTCAGCGGAGTGGTCACTTGCTGTCTACCTAGAGCTCAGACCTCAGAGCAAGAGAGTGGATCTGGGTATCTCAATGATTCCTTCCAAGTCAGCAATCTCAAAAGTGACTCTCCCTTCCCAGGGATTACATTCTTCAGCTCCCTTCACAGAAACGAAGCATCAGACTTTGGAGGAAGCAACATGGATCTTGAAGCGCTCAATAGATTACTTCTATTATTGTGAACTGATGGTGATGTATTTCTCTCTTTACGTGGCCTAAAACATTAACCATCTATGGGAATTATTTGCCCTCCCATCTTTGTTTTTTCTAAAGTGAATATAATTATGTTTAACAGAAGTCAAATGTAAATTTAAAATACACACACACACACACATAAATATGCATAAGAGAAAAAAGACTAAGAGAAATTAAACTGTAGAAAATAAATTTAGCTCAGTATACCCAAAGTACACATAATATAGGATTAAGAATTCCTGGCCAGGCATGGTGGCTCACGCCTGTAATCCCAGCACTTTGGGAGGCTAAGGCAGGCGGATCACGAGGTCAGGAGATTGAGACCATCCTGGCTAACACGGTGAAACCCCGTCTCTGCTAAAAATACAAAAAAATTAGCCAGGCATGGTGGTGGGCGCCTATAGTCCCAGCTACTTGGGAGACTGAGGCTGGAGAATGGCTTGAACCTGGGAGGTGGAGCTTGCAGTGAGCCGAGATCAGGCCACTGCACTCCAGCCTGGGCAACAGAGCGAGACTCTGTCTCAAAAAAAAAAAAAAAAAGTCCTTATACTATTATGGCTAAAATAATAAGCTGTAGACATGAATAAAGGACAACACAGTTAAAAAGAATACATTTTAAATCTCTGATGATGTATCTAGACAGAGAAATTACAACTTGATTTGAAATAAAGACGCTAGTATGTGCTATATATTCATTTGAAAATGTAAATTTCATTCATAAATGTGATATTGCTTGATGCTGTAAATATCTCTATTTGATTATCAACATATCGTCCATGAGATAAACTATGTGCTTATTAGTTTGTGACATTCATGGATATTTTCTTCTCACTCCTCTCTATGCCCCATATACCATGTTAATACACCTTTCTCTTCCTTATTGTCACTATTCACAGATAAGGAGTATATGTTGATGGGAATAGTATTTTAAAGTATTCTAAAATTTTGTTTCTATAAGAGAGAAGGTAACCTCTGGGAGACAAAAACACATGCGAAACAGAAAAAATTTACCAAACATCAGCTGATGAATATGTAATGATCTTCTCAAACTAAAGTTTGTTAAAATTTAACTCATTAGAGACTCATGGAATTCAAGAACGGGATATACAAACTATTGATTTTGAGAATTATATGAAAAGAAACTATGAATTATTTCACCAAATTTTTAAAACTCTAAGTGAACAATATCTGTGATACTATATTCTATTAAGTTGTATATATGAGTCTCTGCCATAGATGAAGCCATCTCAAGGACAAGAGACTATCTTTCATTCTTGCATAGTGCCTGCCACATGATAATTTCACAGATTTTTGTTGAATGCTTATTTGCTGGAGATACTAGGTATTGGTTAAATGAATAACCTCAGGTTGAGAACATTGGTGTCAGTAGAGAGACATTTTTTTTCTGATTTAATAATGGTTATTTGTTCATTAGACATTATTGATATACAATAATATATACGTTTGAAGACATGTCCTGCAAGCAGTCTTTTAAATACCATTAAAAAATCCTACCTAAGTCCTTTAGTCCTATGTGTATGGCACATCAGGTTTGATACCTCAAAAAAGTACATTTTTTTTTTCATTAATTTTCAAGATAGCCCTCTGGATTTCACTCAAATTCAGGTAATTTGAAGGAGGAGAGATTTGCAAAACCTGTCAAATATAATGATGCAGTGCAGTAGTCCTCCCTACTGGGATTGGTTCAGTGGCTATTTTTGAAATGTGCCTACATTAATGTACAATGCTTGAGTTCTTCAAGTACTTAGAGATATTTGCTTTTTATGAACATTGGTGAAATTTTTGCCACATGTTTTACATCAGATGAGTATAAAGTTATTGACTAAAAGCCAGAAAGATGTGAGATTCTAATTATGATCCAAAGTCACTCTACATGCATTTAAATGAATGCCATGACCCTTCCTCTATTGCTTACTACAGTTGTTTTCCCAAGTTCCCCCTGAAAAACAGGGTGGTCGGACCCAAGCTTTGCCAACTTCTCTTGCAAAATGGGAAAAGGCTTTAGTTGCAAATTGTGATTATTTCATGATGTGTTCACTAATGTTTTAGTGTCATATGATGATGATTTCATGATATTATGACAATATTTCCAGTTCCAACTTGAGTGTTTATTATCTGACACAAATCTCAGGACATACCATAACATTAATGGCTTTTGCAATAACAACATGGTGTGCAAAATAGTCCATATTGGAAGAGGTTACATATTTCTAAAATAGCTTTACATTTTTTCCTTTCTTAAATTTCGGACTCTCCCCTTCTCTTCTCTTCTCTTTTCTTTGTTTTTATGTTGTGTTTGTTTGCACGAGTTGCAGTTATAAGCTTGAAAGGAAGCTTGCTTCCTGATGGGACCACGCCTAATTCATTTAAGGGAGAGACCTACTGATACTGTTTTTAAATACCCTTCAGATCCTTGGGATAGAGTTCATAACTATATATTTTTTAATCATGAAAGCTTTTTGACATAAGAAACATTATCTTCATATGCCTTTCTTTTCATTCCCATATGGCCTGAAAAATTTAATACACTGTAATAACTTTTAGCTAATATCAGCATGTATTCCTAATAGAATGCTGCTTTTTTTTTATATGGAGCTTATAGCTTTTTAAGTTTTAAAACCAACTGTCCTTGTGCAAATACTAAGTTATTAGAATTCAGGGAGAATTAGAAGGAAGTTTTAAATTACTCTAGAAACAAAGGAGGTTCTAGAAACAAATAAGCTCAAGTACCCTATTTCATATTTAATGCTATGGTTGAGTCATTAAACATATAGGGAGAAAAAAAAAACTGGATAATTCTAAGATCAGCAATTGTAAGGAAGTTTTGGTGACTTGTCCCAAAGGTTAATGATTTTCACAAGTAGAGTATCTCTTAACATAAAAAGGTATACATTTGAAGGGTAGTGAAATATCTCCTGGGCGAGAATTGCTCTGCAATGCATCCTGATTTTGGAGTTTCTCATGTTACTCAGTCCTGGAGATTAAGGCCCTGGTGGTTTCTAATAAAACATACATGTGTCTGGAAAGGATATAGATCAAGTAATTATGCATCATTTATACCACTTTTATTTATTTATTTATTTATTTATCTATCAGATTAGTCAGTCTGCACAGAAAGAGCAAAACAAACAGGCAATTTTCCATGACGAGAGAAAGAATTCACAGCATCGTTGAATAGTCAGTTCGTAAGCTCTTTCCATTATGCTCTTTCTATCGAACATATTGGTGGGTTATGTTCAAAACCAAACACACTCCTGTGTGCACGACCATGGTTATGTGCAGTTCCTTGTATTTTAGCAGTGACTCCACCTCTTCCTTGAAAATGTGGCACAATATAGCATTTCTGATCCAGGCTCAGGAATTAGATGACTTAGGCTCAAATCTCAGCTCTGCCATTAACTAGCTTTGAGTTCTTGGATAAATCACTGTATCTGTGTAGGTCGTAGATTCCTTATGGATAACCAGGCGTAGTACTTGCACCTTCCCCATTCATTTATGGAGAGAATTAAATGAGTTAATCCATGTAACACACGAACACAATTCAGTAAGCTCTTCACCAGTAGTTGCTATTATTATTATCCTATTCCATGGAAGAATGAAAATTGGAATGTAGGTCAGAGAGATTAATATTATGTTCATGTCATATCAATATAATATGGTGTCAGCTAAAATGCAATTGCTTTATAAGTAGCAAATGTGGTGCCAGAATTTAGCAGAAGTAAAGTCTAGTGTAAAATCACTTTCATTGCCCTAAGCATCACTGGGTTTTCTATCGGAATTTCTGAATGAGTATCTCTTGCTCCTAAAATTCTCTTGCTTTTAAAATTTCGCTTTTGGGTATAATGTGTTTATATTCATGACATTAAGTCTTTTGAAAAAGAAAAGATCAAGCAACAGGAAAATGTTCTCCTTTCCTTATTCCCCTGATAAGTCAGTCTCTTTAATTCAAGGTAAAGGGTTTGAAGAGGGAGGAGATTTGATTTTTTATATTGGCCCAGTATGATGAAATTCTGTGAAAGAGTGATAGGAGATCTTTAGCCTATATGAATTCTAGTCCCTCAACCTGCACATCTAAAACCATTTACTCCCAAATTTTCCAAAATAATAACAACATAAAAAAAGAAAGATTGTTCAAACACTGAATTATCTGTGAGACTCAGCCAAGTTTCACCAGCTGCACTGGCTTGGTTCCTACATCTGGGCTCCAAGGCGGGTAACAAAAAAATCTCCATGAACAGTATTTTAAGAATTTTGGCAGCACACAGGACAGGAGAATTAAAAAGAATTCTTTGCTGAAAACCGAATTGGTGGAAAACAATTCTATTTGCTCACCACAGTTCACCAAGCAGTCTGATGGGCCAGCCCTTAGGATACAAACAAATATGTTCAGAGTTCTGTCCAAAGCAACCATGTACCCCTAGTAAGGCCAGCGGGATCAGTGAGTGAGTCCCAGGAATACAAAGTGGCAGTGAATTTAAAAACTACAAAGTATAAAATTGATTTCTCTTATTACTATCTTTTTAACCGAATGGGAGTCATTTTTCAACAGCCAGTGTGAAGTTGGACGTACATGTCTCTGTAGGGAAGTTTTATCTTGTTTCATTCTTAATTTTCTTGTCCATTCCTTTAAATCATTAAGTACAGCTGATTAGTTTTCTTTTGTGGTTCTCTGTAGACTCTTATTTATTCCTATACTGCTGCATTCATTTTGTAGGAAAAGGCAAAGGAGGACCAATTTAGCAGAGCTACCTTATCTCATGTAGAAAAGACTCCCTTTAGAAAAGGAGTTATAGGACTCAAAATTAATTGGTGAAATTTAAGTACTGAAGAACAGAGAGATTGTAAAACAGTATGAGAAAGACTTCAATATAGTGATTGAATTTTTTTAATTAGAAAGGACAGATAGGCATTATTATTCCTAAATTATTATTAAACCCTTATTTTAATAGGGTGTTATATCACTCCATTTCAAGAATAAATTTAACAGGCTTTGACCTTGCCATCTAGAGGTTTATAATCTAAAATATATCAAATAACAGAAAATAAGAGAAGTGAAGAAACACATTATGTCATTGCTCCATATATTTAAGACATTTAGAAAACACGAAACAATAAAATTTAGATGTTGGGTGTAAGTCATCTGAAGAAATAATCATTTATGGTTAATTTTATGGAGCTGGAAAAAGCATGTGGGGGAATATGAGAGGGGAGAGGTCCTTCGACTCGGAAGGACACATGTGTTAAAAGGCCTGTCAAAAGGTACAGTTGGCCGGGCGCGGTGGCTCACACCTGTAATCCCAGCACTTTGGGAGGACGAGACGGGCGGATCATGAGGTCAGGAGATCGAGACCATCCTGGCTAACACAGTGAAACCCCGTCTCTACTAAAAATACAAAAAAAAAAAAAAAAAAAAAAAAAAAAAATTAGCCGGGCGCGGTGGCGGGCGCCTGTAGTCCCAGCTACTCGGGAGGCTGAGGCAGGAGAATGGCGTGAACCTGGGAGGTGGAGCTTTCAGTGAGCCGAGATTGCACCACTGCACTCCAGCCTGGGCGACAGAGCGAGACTCCGTGTCAAAAGAGAAAAAAAAAAAAAGGTACAGTTAAACTTTCCAGTTGATAAGAGTGCTGGAGTCTTGTCTAGGATGAGCATGGAAACTATCAGATAAAGATGTGATTGGTTGTGGAGAGATGGCTTTACTGAAGCCTTTATCTAGTCATCCCAGTGATGCAATGAGTAGGGAAAATTTAAAGTTTTTTTTTTTTTTTTTGCATAAGATGATTTATAAGTGTTATATAATTAGATTATGTAACTGTGGCAAAACAAGAAATCATAAATCTGGCATCCAGTCTTGGTTCCAGGCAACATAGCTTAAGTAAAACTTGATTATGATAATAATGAAGTTGCTCAAGTATTAACCTTTTCCTCATTTGGAATGAAAAGCAGCAGCCTGCAGTTATCGGCTCCTGTTACCTGGTGCATTCCTTACTTTCTGAAAGGTGCTTATACTAGTAAACTTAAAGCGTACCATCAGAAAGAGGAAGAGAAGTAAGAAAAATTGTGACTTCTACACTGCTGTGTTTCATCGATTGCCAAATATCTTTTGTGTTATTTGTTTGTGGACTTTGGTGCAAAATGAGATGAAAGAACTAGTCTGAGATGCTATCCTTGATAGTCTTCAAACTTGGAATTGATCTTTGGGGTATGACCTATCTCAAAATATTAGTCTTCTAGTTAGGCCAGAAATCTGTTTTCTCAATAAAAAGTCATAGAGGCCATTCAAGTAGCTCTTTTAATCCTGTCTTTTCTATAAACTTTTTTTTAGGCCAGTCAGAAAGTAACTTTTGCTGTTTGAATCTATTTCTTTGCTGGCAGAATAATCACACTGTTATCTGTTCATTATTCATCAACATGTAACAAACCAACTTAAACTTAGTGGCATTAAACAATTTTTACAGTCATTGATAGTTCTAGGATTTGACTAGGTTCAGCCAGGCTGTTCTCCCTCAGAATCCCCCACATGATTGTGGTAAGATAGTAGCTGGGGCTTCCTCTCTCGCATGTCTGGCACATGGTCTGGGTACAATTGGGATTCCTTGATTATCTCTCTTTCTCTTTAGGTGCTCTCCATGTGGTCCCTCCATCATGGCAGCTATAGGATAGACATCTCATATCAGTGTTCAAAGTGTGAGTCCTGAGAAAGCACGAGAGAAAGAGAGAGACAGAGAGACTGAGCCAGGCAGGAGCCATATTATCTTTTATGACCTAGTCTTGGAAGTCAAGCCTCTGAAATTTACTGCTAATATCAACCCACATTCAAAGGGAAGGGAATTAGACTCTACCTCCTGAGAGAAGAGTGTCAAAGAATTTGTCACTATTTGTTAATGGTCCTCCCTGACTTCATCAATCTGCTCTCCTGCTTATTCTTCATGGAAGAATGCTAATTCTTTCTGTAATCAGAACTAAACCACCATATTCCTTCACCTTTATTATAGACACTTTATTAAACATCTAATAGAGGGGGTAAACGTTCTAGGAATGTTTAAGACAGATGCACATGGGGCCATGTTTACCTTTTAGAGGTGTGCCATTTGTGAAGGAAAACACAAGGCACTTGGGGGTAGGGTGTGAAATAAGTATTAGGATCAAGGCAATATTCAATGTTCAACAAGTATTTATTGGATCTGTTATGTGTCAGACACAGTGCTAAGCTCTAGGAATACAGTGATGAGTAAGGTTCATGTTCTGTGTTCTGCGTACCCATGATCTAATCTGTAGGATGACCATAAGGAAGCAGTTTAGTTAAGAGGTGTGCACCACCTCCACTGAAAACACTTTCCACAAACTCTCCAGCAACTACTTCTTGTCCAATCCAATGGTATCCAGTGGTAAAATCTGTGCCCTATTCTTCATCTACCACATAGCCATCAGTATTTGTCACAGTTAACCTTCTTAATGTACTTTGTTCAACTGATTTTGGGGACAACACTTGCCGGTTATCCTTTTACTTCACAACCACCACTTTCTTATTCTCCACTGCTGCCTCTTTTTTCTCTTAACATTGTGTCCCAGGGCTCGATTCTGGATCCTCCTCACTTTCCTTTGTAAATTCTCATCTTGTATGATCTTATCTCATTTCATGGCTTTTAACACTATCTGTAGGCAAAGGATTCCCAAATTTATCTTTCTAACCCTGAATATCCCATAAGCACATTGGTCATTTATCCAACTGCCTACTGGACATATAAGCCTATTTACCTAACAGGTCAAGTTTAGCAGGTACAAAACAGAACTTTTGTTTTCCCAAACACTCAAGCCCACTCCCTTCTGGTGGTATTCTACATTTGAAGTAATGGTACTGCTAACTATCCCTCATGCAAAATGTGTAGAAGTCATTCTTGATAACTCTCTTCCCTCTTAATCACCATGTAAAATCCATTAGCAAATTCTACTAGTATTTTAATCAGAATAAGTCATCATCACTACACTGTTTAATTATTATTCCCATGGCTACAACCACCATCTACTTAATCTGCACAGTTCCTGAAACATAGTAGATGCTGAATAAGACTGGTTGAGTAAATGAGTACATGAATGAAATAGTGGTGGAACATAAGGATAGTGATCATTCCTACCACATAAGGACATAATATTGTGTAGTAGGGAACACTATAGGACAACCGTTCTAGGTAAAGCAGGATTAAGGAAGACATATAGTCTCCTTTGGTGAATACCTGAGACTTTGTGAGGGATATTGTATTTGGGGAACTGTCTGAATCCCAAAAGGAATCTCTCAATACAAACCTTCAATTTGAAATAGTAGTAAAGAGACATTCTATGAAATAGGCCTTTTCAAAAACGTACAGGAAGATGAGGGAAGTTGATGTTAACAGCTGAAGTTGATTTTCTTCCCCCTCTCTGACAAATTCAAAATGACAGGAAGATGTAAATTCTTGCCCCACCCCTCCGTATTATGAATTTCATTCCTTCTGTCAGGGTAAAACTTATTTTCCTTTCTTCTCGGGTTTTTTTTGGGAATATCCTTTTTACTCACTTGTCAGACAAAGTAACTTTTTTTTTTTAATCCAAAAAATAAGTATAGCTTTTTAGGTTTAAAGTATATCTCTTTAGAAAACTTCCCTGGAAGCACAGTACGCTGATATCAAAAAAGCAAATATCTTGGTGTATCTTGTCAATTTCACAGGAAATAATAAAACTCCCCCATTTCTCAGAAGCATGTGACTTCGCGTCCAATATCCAAAATTTTATTTTGGAAGGAAATTGTGTATCCAGGTTATTTTTATTTTCTCTGTAGTGCTATAATTAATTTTCAAGCTGCACTGTTAAGAATTTGTTTTTTTTTCTCTGTTTATGTTACTTTTATTTAGTTATTTGGTATGATATATTTTAACTGCACTTATCTTCATTCTGATTAACTGGTTAGAGCTTTCAAGAGCTCTTTACAAAGATGTATTAAAACTAGCCGGAGAGCAAGGATTGCCTTAGTTAGAAAAGGTTTTTTAAAAATGTATCTCCCCTAAGGAATCTACTCAAATTACTTTAAGAAATAAAAACGTTTGGGGCATGCCTGGCAACTATCTGATGGGAAACAGTTCATCTACAGGAGTGCCTGTCGGGAAGATTAGTCCTAGGGCAGATTGCTCAACCTTTTCTGTGCTGAATAGCTCCTTTGCTTCTTACCTGAAGGATCCAAATTAAAATTTGAGAGGGCTAATTGAGGTGAACACCAGTGGTTTAAAGGCGGCACACACACACACACACACACACACACACAAAATGGCGTGTTCGAAGCCTCTCATGAAACAGCATTTTATCCCTTTTCTCCCTTCTGTAGATGACATAACAAAAGCAATAATAACGGCATTAACAAAAACTAAGATTTATTGAATGTTACCTCTCTGCCAGGTACTGAAAACCACTTTCTAAAGTGGTGACTGCTGTATACACATTCTGCAACTACAACACTTGAAGTTCAGACTGGGCATGCAATTTAACTAAAACTAAACCACTAGTAAACAGAAGAGCTGGAGTTTTCATTCTGGTCTATTTGATTCCCAATCCCATAGACATAAATAAGGCCTCTCTTCCTTCCTCTCTCTCTTCCCCTCTTCATCCCTCTTTGTGTTGGCTCCATAGCCAATACCCCACCCCAGTGTTTTTTTTTTCTTTTTTTCTTTTTTCCTTTCGGAAGTCTGTGGGGGCATAGGGCAGGGTCATATTGCTGTTAATGGGTTTAAGTAAGCCATCTAAATACAGAATGTGCTAAGGACAGGCCTGGCTACCCAGTTATAGCCTCCTTTCAGCTTTGGCTAGAGAGAAATCCCCAGAGCAAGTGTTAAATGTGGTCACCCACGCTACTTCCTTTCTTGGCTGAAGGTCAGAGAGAGTGAATTCTGGACCCAGCACAAAGTCTTATTCAGGAAATCATAACTGCCACAACCTAAGCACTCAGAATCTCAGCTTTGAAACTGAGTTTGTGGTCATTGCCCAATTTTATTGGCTTTGATAGTGTGTGGATCTGGCTTCCAAATAAACATACTTTTTTTTTTTTTTTTTTTTGCTGTAATTTTTGACATGCTGCCTTTTGAAATAATAATAATAACTCTATAAATAAGTAGCTTTTAAATGGAAATATTTCCCAATTTAATCCCCTCTACTAAATATTTAATGAATATGTAATAAATAGACATATCATTCATGGAATAAATTTCTGCCATTATCTCCACATGAAAATTTTTTTTTAAAGAGTAAAATTCTCTTCTGGAAAAATCTTTAACAGTAGTTTATTTAGAAACAATTTGATTCTGTTAATTTTACTTACCTTCCTGCAGTCTATTTTGTGGTTGCTTTTATTTCTGCAGTTTTAAAAAGAGATATAAAATTAATTTCTTAAAGAAATTTTGACTCTTGATGCTTCTTAAGTATCCAAATTATAATCTATGCTATACTGAATAATTGCAAAAATGATCATGACATAATGTAAATATATTTAATTTAAAAAGTAACAAATTTTAAAAAGTAAAATTAAAAAATTGAAAGACCTAATGCTCAAGTTATTTGAAAACAATACATCTTGAGAATTACAACATTCAACTGTTCGCCTATTAACTTCAAGTACCATTAGATGCCTCTGTGCTTGTACATAATTGTGCTGTCAAGGAAAAGAGGAATTAACACCCAGCACCAGCTCTACTTCTCTGTGAAACTTGGATGAAATGTGTTGTTTCTTCTCAGTTGGCCTCTTATTCCTGAAAATCATAATTTCCTTGCTTAATTACATGCATGTATTCCTTCTCCATTCCCTAATCCCTACGAGTACGTCAAATCTCTGTTATTATTTTAGTCCTTAATACCATTATATTTTACAATTATATGTTTACCTATAATTATGTACTTTTAGAGTTTGATTATCTATTAATGATCTTCTCCACTGTGAGATCCACGTGGCAAGTAGTTTTATGCATTTTATTCATAATATATACCTATATCACTAAAAGCAAAGTTGACATAGCATCTGCCCAGCAAACTTCTTGAATAAATAAATTAGTCAGTGAAGGAGGGGAAGTTACTATAATCTGTTTAAGTTTTATTATATCCCACTAGACCATGAATATGGTGTATTTCAAAAATTGATTCACCAAATACAGAATACTCATTATATTTCAGCCATTGTTTAAGCACTAGAATTAAGCAATGAATACAATCCTATATTGTATGTATCCTCATGAAGCTCATAGGAATGGGTGTGAGGTAGGGACACATATATTAAGAGAAATAGAAATAAATACTATATAGACAGCGGTTGAAGCTATGAAGGAAAAATATAAGGTACCCTGTGAAAGAATATTGGGGGCCTACTTTAGATTGCAGAGTCAGGGTGCCTTTTCTTTGGCACATTTTACATAATTTGGTATTTTTGTCATATTTTTATGCATAGTTTTTATATTTTATTTATCTAACTAGATATAAACACAAGACATTACACTGTGTATCTCCTTGCTTTTTCAGAACTATAAATTTAATGGTGAGCATATAATCACTCATTATGCATTTAGGAATTGGCTGAAGACATAGTCTGTTCAAATTACTAAAAATTTAAGGCATAAACCGAGACTAGAAAAATTTCTGCTCCCAGATGTTACCAATAACAGAGGTTGCTCAATAATCTAGCTCATGGAAGGTCATTTTAAAACTTGACTTTCTTGGGACCTAAGGATGGCTTCACTAGATTTATTTCAAGCCAGCACATTACAGGTTGTCTAAATGAACTGTGTTATTTCCTGTTATTGATACCCATAACTCTTAAAAGCAGTAACTTCTCTTGTAATTTAATTTAGATTGACTCTTGGAAATAGAAACTTTCAAAGAGCATTCTTTAAGAAAGCTATATTTCAGTTAAGTGCTAATATAAAGAACTAAAATCAATAATTTATTCTATTTTCTTTCCTGTATCGTCTTTCCATCTGAAATTCACTACTAGACCAATACTGACCAGGACCAATACTAGACTGAAAAATATGAGAACAGAATAAGAGGGGTTTATTGGAAGGTGAGATACTGAGTAGGGAGATCTGAGGCAGGTTTTTCTGTGCAGAAATGGAATTAGAGCTTTTTCACACCACTCTTTTGAAGAAAAAAATGTATTTTTACCATTCCTTCAGTCATTTCCAAGATTTACTTGCCACAGTCCTATCATCTTTTAGTAGTTAAAAGGCAGCAAAATGTTTTACAGCTCTTTACTTCTCCTTTTTAGCCTGAACGCCTGGAAACAAAGAAATTTGCATCTCATTAGCTCATCAACAAAGACTGAAGACCACACAGCGTTTGCACGTTCTTCTTGAAACTAAATTTATTATACATTTTTCCTTGTAGGATTCAGTTGGATAGCAATTTGTAATATTATTGCTTACAAATATAATAATGTAGGGGATAGAAAATCCTTTATTCATTGGTAACACATAAATTATTATCAATGTATTATCTATTTACTTTCTCCACTAGGCGGATTAGAGTGAAAATATTTATCTGGATAATTGGAATGATGTAAGAAGGGGAAAAGTTTCCATCCTCAAGGGTGGGAATAGATGTCAACAATTCCAGATAGGTTTCCAAATCCAGATGACCTAGTTAATTTTATTTCAGGGCAATGAACAGATGGTGTGTGTTCTCAGTCTATCTGGCATTAACGTGCACTCTGTCACCATAAGACTTAACAGTGGCAGATGGCAGTTGCGTTAGCAAACATTCAGTTCTCTCTCTTTGATTCTTCCCTTAGGACTGAGGAAGGCCCGGTCATGGCTCACAGCTGAGTCACACCTCTCCAGTAAAGCTTGAGGAGAGCATGTCAAACCACCGGAAGACCTCAGTCATGTGGGTTTTCCGGTTCACCCGTGGCAACAGGTACAGCTGTGGCCTGTTCAAAGGCTTGTGGTGGCTATTCTGGTCTCAGTGCTAAATCTGTCTGGGGTCCAGTGCCACCCCAAGGCCAAGCTGAGCATTTCTATGAGATGGGTGGAGTTTTCTCAGCCTCTTGTGGAAAAGTGCCTGGATATATCAGGGCAGCCTTTCATGGCCTCTGTGGACTTTTCTGGACAGAAAAGCAGCCAGCCTTATTTAGCAGAGCTTTTTGCAGCAACATGAATCACTTAATTCTCTTAGTTGATCAATAGAGCATCAAGACAACACTGTGGGAAAAAAATTGTTTTTCTTTTTAAAGAAGATTCTCTACTTTTCAGGAATCCAGACAAGAATATGTTACAGATGTACTCATGCACTTGCATCTCCATAAAGCGGTCCTTGGCATCCTAATTGCTGTGCACTTCAGCTGAGACTAGTGCTTAATTAATGAACTAACTCTAAAATCAACATAGAAGAGTCAGCTGGGACTGTGAAGATGCTCTCCTGGGAGATGTCGCAAGTTTCAAAGACTCTAAAAGATATTTTTCATCTTGTAGGAATTACAGAATAAAGGAAATAATGCAAGTGAAGAAATATGGATGAGGGATTTATTAAATCATTTGTTCCTGCTTTATGGGCATGTACTTTTCAATATGCAAGATTTTAAACTCTAAACATTTTAAAATTCTCTTTCAATTTTTATAGTTCTTACTCTTGAACTAATCATAGATGTTCAAGTCCCAATAAAGAAAAATGTGATTGGTAATTTAAATTGCACATGTTCCATAATGCAGATTTGCTATCGCCAGAGCTGTGAAACATGCCAGAAAATATATTTTATAATTTATTTCTGAGTTAGGAATTGGAGATAACAAGCAATGTTGGGGGCTTATTACTTGTTGCCACCTGAAATATATGCAAGTATAAAATTCCTTTGATCCTGGTCATGGATATTTCACTAGCTGATATAAAACACTTAATAGTAAGCTGCAATCCCTTTCTGAATTCAAGCCCTGCTTTGCTGAAGTGAGATATACAACCACTTTAGCAGTCCAACTACCACTGGCCACATTGGTTACACTGCACAGGGAATATTATACCCTGCATATTAGCTAACTAGCAGCTTCCCTAACTAAATGTGTTGGCAGTATATAGAGATAATTTAGAACATTGCAATGTCAATCTTTGAGTTAAAAATATTGGGGTACATTGGATGCATACTTTAAAGCAGGTACTCACATGAGGTTTTAGATTCATAAATACACTGATTAGAATACATTTTTTTAACAGTTTATTTATTTTATTTTTAAAATTTTTGTAGAGACAGGGTCTTACTTTGTTGTCCAGGCTGGTCTTGAATTCTTGTCTTCAAGTGATCCTCCTGCCTCAGCCTCCCAAAGTACTAGAATTACAGGCATGAGTCACGACACCTGGCCAAGGACAGAATACATTTAAAGGAATGATAGAATACAGTCATCTGATCTGATGGATTTCTTGTTATTTCTAGTATTCTTAAATATCTTTTAAAATTTGACTAGTAAATTAACAAGTAGACCTGGATTGCTTTTATACACATTTGACTTGGTATTGTACTATTTCTGTAAGCAAGATTTTGATAAAGGATCTCCCCCAAAAACCCAAAAGGAAAATGCAACTTTGGTGACTTCCTAAACATGAGTATAGAACACACTGTAGTTCCAGTGATTTCTAAATAAGACTGTAAATTACATGAATTCTGATACCTTTAGAAGTGCAAGCTCTTGTTTTGCTTTATTTTATTTTGCTTTTGAATTATTCATACAATTGCCTCAATACTCTCCTTTGATTTGCTGTAGGGCCTTTATAGTAATCTTACAAGAATAGTGCCAAATATATTTTTTGCTGTTGGCTTTGGAGGTGATTTCGGGGCTTATAAATATTTTAAAATATATAACCATTGAATTTTAGAGCAGACATAGACTCTGAATTCATTCCAATGTGGGAATTCTCAGAGAGTTTGGAAGTTAAACAAGGTCAAAAGATAGAATAAAGCTATCATGAGCACCAATACCTTTAGTTGTCAATGAATAAAGCTATTTTTTCATGGTAATACAACTAAACATTAAGATGAAGTGTCTGTAGGATTCCAATGAATAAAAACCAACAGGAGGAGGCTGAGACTTAGCTACCTAACTCAAGTGGTTGCTAGTAAAAAAAAAAAAAAAAAAAAAAATCACAAAATCTTTAATAGCAGGATAGCAGGATAAAATCCAATGGCAAGAAACATCTACTGCTAGAATCATAAAGCCTTTCATCACAAAACTCTATTATAAAATAAATGCTTATACTTTAAACCACCATTTATCTTATATATCAAATTTATCTTATATATCAAATATATCTTCTATCATTTAGTAATTCCTTTCCACATGAAAGGCAAAGATTCTTGTGTGGATCCCAGAAGGCATCACAGAGATATGTCTGTCTCAGGCAGGAGTCCTACTTCTTGAAAGACAGGCTACCAAAAGGTAAACTTTACAAACTTCACAGCTTCCCCCAACTCCTAATAGGAGTGAGTAGATGAGTAAAATAAAGTTCTTATGAAGTACATAAAATAATATCTCAAGTACTCTGCTGAATGCTTCTTAAATATTATTTGATTCTTGTGTAACAACACCCTGAAGTAGGAACTGTTACCACTCCTGTATTATAAATGGGATAACAGAGGTTTAGAGAAGTTAGGGCCTTTTCCTAAGATCACATGACTGATTTGCAAAGCTGAAGTTCGAATCCATGTCCATCTGAATCCAAAGATTCTGTTTTTTTAACCATTAGCTCTAGAATGACTAGGCTTTACAAGCAAAAAACACAGGATATTGAAAGGCATGTCATGTAAAGACCTGGTGAGTTTCAGAAGGTCAAGATATTTGGGTTGAGGCCTGCTGAAATGGATTCGCAAGAGCTGATTGTTAAATATTCAGGGATTTTGCAAGTTAGTTGCTAAATTGTTGATAGCTTGAAATGAGCTATTGTGGAAGCATTTACACCTCCGAAATTGGCTACAGCTACAAATCAGGGTTCTGTTTCCACAGAGTTGGTTTTCCAGCACAACACTAGGTACTAGAATACTGGAGTTACAAGACAAAAATGTATGAAGGAGAAAAAACAATAGAGGAATCTAGAAATGTACATTAAGGTCAGTTTATAAAAAGTCTAGGTAAATGTGGTTACAATGTTTTTGGAATGCAAATCCAATTATGGCACCCTTCAATCTATAACCCTCCAGTGGCTCCCAAATGAAATAAAGTCTAAGCTTCATTTCCTTACATGAGAAGCCCAGACAGAATGTGGCCTATGCTTTCCTCTTCAATATCATCTTTGTAATTCTAACCCTCTCACCCTCCCATCAAGCTACAGCCATGCTGGTCACCAGGTCCCTAATAAGCCAAGCTCTTTCCAACTTTAGTCCTTTACATTAGTTGTTCCCTTTGCCTACTATGTTATTTTGGTTTTTGCATAGTTGTGTTCTTTAGATCTCAGCTTAAATATCACCTCCAGAGAAAGGTTTTTCTTGATCTACAAATCTAAAGTAGCTGCCTGGTCAGTCCCTCTCTTTTGTATCAGTCCATTTTAACACTCTGCTTGATACTTAATGATGTGGCACAGGGGTTAAATGCCTTGCTTCTGAAGCCAGACTGCTGGGACCCATTATTACTCCACCATGGAGTAGTTGTATGACTTTATCAAAGTTGCTTGTCTCCATGACTCAATTTCCTATTTGTAAATAGGATGTAATTATTTATCTTTCATGAAGTTTCTATGGGAATTCATATGTGTAAAAGAACACAAACTACATAAGAGAGAGAACGGTGACTGGATCATTACAGCATTAGAAATATATTAGATATTATTGTCCCTGATATCTGATATTTATTGATTTATTGTCTAGTCTTCTCAATTAGAATATATGTTCAATAGAAGTAGGCACCCCATCTTTTCTAATAGATTTAGATTCTTCCTGCTGCTGATTCCTAGGGCAGTGCCTGGCACGTGGCAGCAATGAGGTCAGGGAGAGGGGGTATGAGAAAGATCTGCTCATCCTCAGTTTCTGTTTGCCTTCCTGACCTCTCTCAGCTTTCTCTGTCACTGCTCTGTGAGTCTAGAGCAATGGAAACAAGCATAGCTGCATGCAGCAGTCCTTGCAGGGATGCAGTGACAATGAGAGCCTCTGCCCTCCTTGTTTAAGAAGCACAAAACTTGTCCTCAGCTCATGATGGCTATTCAGAAATGAGGGTACAGTGCTTTCAGATCTTTCTTTTATAAAGAAAAACCATAAATGTAAACATTTTCTGTATAAAATCATCCAAGTTGTCAATGTTTACAGCCAGTTCAAAATTTTATAAAAGACCTATGACCTATGACCAAACAAACCATGTTTACAGGCTGGACTTGGCCTGGGTTCAACTGTCTACAATCTGTGCTCTTTCAAACCTGTGATCTTGAACTTGATCTCTTGGTTTCCTCTTCTCTCTCTCTCTCTTTTTTTTTTTTTTTTTTTGAGACAGGGTCTCACTTTGTTGTACAGGTTGGAGTGCAGTGGCATGAACATGACTCACTGCAGCCTCAACCTTCCAGGTTCTTGCCAGTCTCCAGCCTCAGCCCCTCGAGTAGCTGAGACTACAGGTACATGCCATCACACCAGCTAAGTTTTGTATGTTTTGGTATAGACAGGATTTCATCATGTTGCCAAGACTGGTCTTGAACTCCTGAGCTCAAGAGATCCACCTGCCGCAGCTTCCCAAAGTGCTGGGATTATAGGTGTGAGCCACTGCGCCTGGTCTTTTTTTTCTTTCTTTTTTTTTTTTTGAGATGGAGTCTCACTCTCACCCAGGCTGGAGTGCAATGGCGCTACCTTGGCTCACTGCAACCTCCGCTGCCCGGGTTCAAGCAATTCTCCTGCCTCAGCTTCCCAAGTAGCTGGGATTACAGGTGTCCACCATCACGCCTGGCTAATTTTGGTATTTTTTGTAGAGACGAGGTTTCACTATGTTGGCCAAGCTGGTCTTGAACTCCTGACCTCAGGTGATCTGCCCCAAAGTGCTGGGATTATAGGTGTCACCTATAATAGAGTCACCATGACTGACCCTGACCTTGTTTTGCAATTTTGAGGTCAGTGTCCTCCGCTCATGGACACCTTTCAGACAAACTACCTGAGGACCACACTCTGCAGCTGCATGTTCCTGAATCTTGTCATTGCATTTTCCTGAGTGTACTTCGTCTCTTTGACTCACGACACACACCCTTCCAAGATGGCACCCTTTACTCTGGATCTCGTCCGGGGTTTAACAGATTATTAGATGAGAGTTACTGTGGTTCAAACCAAATTAGGTGGGGTATGTCAGAGAGGCGAGGATGAGGAAGGTAGGTAGTTTGGGCTGTGGTTTAAAGGTTTATTTTTGGAGAAAGGTGTCATCCGAGGAAAGGATCTTCCATTTCCCATTTATCCCTTCCTTCCTTTTTCCTTCCCTCTGCCCTATAGTAACCTTAGTCTAATCACTTTCCTAGATCAGCAGGTTTGCTGACATTTAGAGGGTTATTATGACAGTCATGTCTTTCTGAGGCCTTGCCTTTTTAATGAACATTTGGCTGGGGAGAGGGGGCAATCTAGAACAGTTGTCTCCAAACTTTTTAGACTGCATGTCTTCTTACCAAAAAAAAAAATTAAGCATTCTTTCATATATGTATATTTATTATTTGATATGCAATCTAGTATTCCAGTGTATTATGCATATTTTCAAACACATATAAAATATTGATTTAAAATAATGTGATGAAATATAAACATATTTGGGAGGCTGAGGCGGGCAGATCACGAGGTCAGGAGATTGAGACCATCCTGGCTAACACAATGAAACCTTGTCTCTACTAAAAAAAAAAGAAAAAAAAAATTAGACAGTTGTGGTGGCGGGCACCTGTAGTCCCAGCTACTCGGAAGGCTGAGGCAGGAGAATGGCATGAACCCGGGAGGCGGAGCTTTCAGTGAGCAGAGATTGCACCACTGCACTCCAGCCTGGGTGACAGAGCGAGACTCTGTCTCTAAATAAATAAATAAATAGAAAAAGAAATATAAACATAAGCTCCATTCTCTCTTTCCAGTCCATTGGGGATTGTCAGGTACACTTCATGGAGTGGAGATACCCAGGTCTAGAGACACATCAGACTCTAGGGTGGATGCTTTATCAGATGGGGTGCGTGAGTGCCTGGCTTTCCTGCTTTTTTGGTCAATTTTGCACCGGAGTGCTGTCCGGTATGTAAGTGCCCTGACAAATATGCAAGCCGAGAATCTCATCCTCAGGACAACTGCTAGGAATCTCTGCAGGGCCCTTGGGGTTGAACAGCTGCTTGCTGAGCCTTTGACCTGAGAACCAGAGGCTTATGTGTCTCTTCACTCACAATTTCTTTCTTCATTTTTTAAGGGTTGTGCAGATCACCAAAAACATAATAAAAATAATGGGAGCAGTGTACAAGCCTCACTTGGGCAGAAAAGTTGGATATCAATCCCAAAATACAGATCTGCTTGCTGCATGGAATCAGAAGATTTAATGTGCTCATGTCCCATCTAACCACAGCACCCTTCTCCTGGTTATCTCACTCCTTATGGAAAGAATGGAGTTTGATTGACTTTTTTCAAGATTATTAGGGTGTGTTTATCATATTCTCCAGATTACTGAGTTTATAACCTCTATTCCGTGATGCCAGGAACAAAGTCAGAAGCTGCAGTGTGCAAGGCTTCATCATCCTCCCTAAACGGCAGATTTATTTTAACAGCTGTACGTTACCTGATTGGAATTACGAGACTTGTGAAAAGGTCAAGGAGAAAGAGCTAAACAGCACATCTGTTCCAATCACAGAACCATATTTCTAGGAAGCTGGAAAAGCAAACATTCTAACATTCTATTTGTAGAAAGTCCCAATAGTCATTTTAAGCATAATTTCACTGTGACTGTAAAAGAAAGTATTTGTCTTCTTCCTTCTTAATATTCCTTTTTCAAGGGATGGAGTTAGACAGTGAAGTATTGCATCTCTCAGATGTTCTTTTGAACCCTGACAAAAAGTTTATGTGACTTTTTATTTTACCAAGCATTATTTTTTCTTCCACTAATCCTGTGTTTATCATCAAAACCTTTATTGCAATTCTGTGCGTTTCGATTGAAAGGCAGTCATCAACAACTCTGAATGTTTTCCTGGTGTGCTGTCACTCAAGATATCTTCTATAGTTCTTTTATCCACAGCTCTTTTCAAATTAAATTTTATTAACTGAAATCATCCTCTTTCTAAAATAGGAAGGCATCCTGACTTGGGCAAAGCTAAACTGTGCATTCCTTTTACTAAACTGTCAAGATTAATCCTTACTGCCCCTGCTGTTACAGTCTTAATTCCTCACTGACAACTGTGAACACATGTGCTATGAGAAGAGACAGCTGGCTGAAGTGTCCCATTTTGACAAACATTATCTGTGGTTCAGTGTCAACCTAGGGAGACACAGCAAATGACATTCCATTGAGATTGCTTCTTGGGCAATGAACGTTTTAACCAGTGACTTAGATCCTGGAGTAGAAAATATGCTTAGAATGTCTCTGATAGGTACTAAAGTTTGTAATGGGAGCAGATCTACTCCCTGACCTACTTTTCTCCACTTTAAAAACTCACTATGGCTTGGAGAAGTTATGGATGATTTTATATAAAGAAGTAGACATCCCAGTAACAATTACACATGCCACCTCTTTTGAATAAACTGTTATAAGGCAGGCAAAGGCTTCCTACTGGGCTCTACCTTCATCCTAGACTGACTCCTTTATCTTTTCTTTGCTTCCATGAAATGAAAGCATCTTGATTGTTTACTGTAATTCCTGCTTGCCATTGCCTGTGACCCTGCCTGGGTTTTCATCACCTCCACCACTGTATTTTCTGGAACAAAGAGCCCCACTGGGGGTTGTTAAGGGTTTCGCTGCACACATACAAGGAAATAGATTTTTCTAAAATTCCAAATAATAAGGATGATTAAAATCTACAAAAACTTTTTAAAATAATACTAATAATAGGATTTCTGGTCAAAAATACGAATGGAGAGGAACTGTACCAAGATGGCTGAATAGGAACAGCTCCAGTCTCCAGCTCCCAGCATGAGAGACACAGAAGATGGGTGATTTCTGCATTTCCAACTGAGGTACCAGGTTCATCTCACTGGGGTGTGTCAGACAGTGGGTGCAGGACAGTGGGTGCAGCCCAGTGAACGAGAGCTGAAGCAGGGTGAGGCATCATCTCACCCAGGAAGTGCAAGGGGGAAGGGAATTCCCTTTCCTGGCCAAAGGAAACCATGACACACAACACCTGGAAAATCGGGTCACTCCCACCCTAATACTATGCTTTACCAAGGGTCTTAGCAAATGGCACACCAGAAGATTATATCCTGCACCTGGCTTGGAGGGTCCCATGCCCATGGAGCCTCCTTCATTGCTAGCACAACAGTCTGAGATCTAACTGCAAGGCATCAGCGAGGCTGGGGGAGAGTCACCCACCATTGCTGAGGCTTAAGTAGGTAAACAAAGTGGCCAGAAAGCTTGAACTGGGTGGAACCCACCACAGCTCAAGGAGGACTGCCTGCCTCTGTAGACTCCACCTATGGGGACAGGGCATAGTCAAACAAAAGGCAGTAAAAACCTCTGCAGATGTAAATGTCCCTGTCTGACAGCTCTGAAGAGAGTAGTGGTTTTCCCAGCGTGGAGTTTGAGATCTGAGAATAGACAAACTGTCTGCTCAAATGGGTCCCTGACCCTTGAGTAGCCTAACTGGGAGATATCCCCCACTAGGGGCAGACTGACACCTCACACTTCACATGGCGGGGTGCACCTATGAGACAAAGCTTGCAGTGGAACGATCAGACAGCAACATTTGCTGTTCAGCAATATTCACTCTTCTGCAGCCTCTGCTGCTGATACCCAGGCAAACAGGGTTTGGAGTGGCCTCGAGCAAACTCCAACAGACCTGCAGCTGAGGGTCCTGGCTGTTAGAAGGAAAAATAACAAACAGAAAGGACATCCACACCAAAACCCCATCTGTACGTCACCATCATCAAAGACCAAAGGTGGATAAAACCACAAAGATGGGGAAAAAGCAGTACAGAAAAGCTGGAAATTCTGAAAATCAGAGCGCCTCTCCCCCTCCAAAGGAGTGCAGCTCCTTGCCAGCAATGTAACAAAGCTCGATGGAGAATGACTTTGACGAGTTCAGAGAAGACTTCAGACAATCAAACTTCTCTGAGCTAAAGGAGGAATTATGAACCCAGTGCAAAGAAACTAAAAACCTTGAAAAAAGATTTGATGAATGGTTAACTAGAATAACCAATGCTCTATTAAACGACCTGATAGAGATGAAAACCATGACACGAGAACTACATGACAAATGCACAAGCTTCAGTAACCGACTCGATCAACTAGAAGAAGGAGTATCAGTGATTGAAGATCAAATAAATGAAATGAAGCAAGAAGAAAAGTTTAGAGAAAAAAGAAATGAACAAAACCTCCAGAAATATGGGACTATGTGAAAAGACCAAATCTATGTCTGATTGGTGTACCTGAAAGTGACGGGGAGAATGGAACCAAGTTGGAAAACACTCTGCAGGATATTATCCAGGAGAACTTCCCCAACCTAGCAAGGCAGGCCAACATTCAAATTCAGGAAATACAGAGAACACCACAAAGATACTCCTTGAGAAGAGCAACTCTAAAACACATAATTGTCAGATTCACCAAAGTTGAAATGAAGGAAAAAAGGGTAAGGGCAGCCAGAGAGAAAGGTCAGGTTACCCACAAAGGGAATCCCATCAGACTAACAGCGGATCTCTCAGCAGAAGCTCTACAAGCCAGAAGAGAGTGGGGGCCAATATTCAACATTCTTAAAGAAAATAATTTTCAATCCAGAATTTCATATCCAACCAAACTAAGTTTCATAAGTGAAGGAGAAATAAAACCCTTTACAGACAAGCAAATGCTAAGAGATTTTGTCACCACCAGGCCTGCCCTACTAGAGCTCCTGAAGGAAGTACTAAACATGGAAAGGGACAACCGGTGCCAGTCACTGCAAAAACATGCCAAAATGTAAAGACCATCGATGCTAGGAAGAAACTGCATCAACTAATGAGCAAAATAACCAGCTAACATCATAATGACAGGATCAAGTTCACACATAACAATATTAACCTTAAATGTAAATGGGCTAAATGCTCCTATTAAAAGACACAGACTGGCAAATTGGATAGTCAAGACCCAACAGTTTGCTGTATCCAGGAGACCCATCTCACATGCAGAGACACACATAGGCTCAAAATAAAGGGATGGAGGAAGATCTACCAAGCAAATGGAAAACAAAAAAAAGGCAGGGGTTGCAATCCTAGTCTCTGATAAAACAGACTTTAAACCAACAAAGATCAAAAGAGACAAAGAAGGCCATTACATAATGGTAAAGGGATCAATTCAACAAGAAGAGCTAACTATCCTAAATACATATGCACCCAATACAGGAGCACCCAGATTCATATAGCAAGTCCTTAGAGACTTCCAAAGAGACTTAGACTCCCACACAGTAATAATGGGAGACTTTAACTGTCTTCATTAGACAGATCACTGTCAACATTAGACAGATCAATGAGACAGAAAGTTAACATGGATATTCAGGAATTGAACTCAACTCTGCACCAAGCAGACCTAATAGACCTCTACAGAACTCTCCATCCCAAATCAACAGAATATACATTCTTCCTAGCACCACATCACACTTATTCCAAAATTGACCACATAGTCACTCCTCAGCAAATGTAAAAGAACGGAAATTATAACAAACTGTCTCTCAGACCACAGTGCAATCAAACTAGAACTCAGGATTAAGAAATTCAATCAAAAATGCTCAACTACATGGAAATTGAACAAACTGCTCCTGAATGACTACTGGGTACATAACGAAATGAAGGCAGAAATAAAGATGTTCTTTTGAAACCAATGAGAACAAAGATAAAATATACCAGAATCTCTGGGACACATTTAAAGCAGTGTGTAGAGGGAAATTTACAGCACTAAATGCCCACAAGAGAAAGCAGGAAAGATCTAAAATTGACACCCTAACATCACAATTAAAAGAACTAGAGAAGCAAGAGCAACACAAAAGCTAGCAGAAAGCAAGAAATAACTAAGATCAGAGCAGAACTGAAGGAGCTAGAGACATAAAAATTCCTTCAAAAATCAATGAATCCAGGAGCTGGTTTTTTGAAAAGATCAACAAAATTGATAGACTGCTAGTAAGACTAATAAAGAAGAAAAGAGAGAAGAATCAAATAGATGCCATATAAAATGATAGAGGGGATAACACCACCGACCCCACAGAAATACAAACTACCATCAGAGAATACTATAAACACCTCTACACAAATAAACTAGAAAACCTAGAAGAAATGGATAAATTCCTGGACACATACACTCTCCCAAGACTAAACCAGGAAGAAGTTGTATCCCTGAATAGACCAATAACAAGATCTGAAATTGAGGCAATAATTAATAGCCTACCAACCAAAAAAAGTCCAGGACCAGACTGATTCACAGTCAAATTCCACCAGAGGTACAAGGAGGAGCTGGTGCCATTCCTTCTGAAATTTTTCCAATCAACAGAAAAGGAGGGAATCCTCCCTAACTCATTTTATGAGGCCAACATCATCCTGATACCAAAGCCTGGCAGAGACACAACAAAAAAAGAGAAGTTTAGACCAATAACCCTGATGAACAGCAATGCGAAAATCCTCAATAAAATACTGGCAAACTGAATCCAGCAGCACATCTAAAAGCTTATCCACCATGATCAAGTGGGCTTCATCCCTGGGATGCAAGGCTGGTTAAACATACGCAAATCAATAAACATAATCCAGCATATAAACAGAACGAAAGTCAAAAACCACATGATTATCTCAATAGATGCAGAAAAGGCCTTTAACAAAATTCAACAGCCCTTCATGATAAAAACTCTCAATAAATTCGGTATAGATGGAACATATTTCAAAACAATAAGAGCTATCTATGACAAACCCACAGTCAATATCATACTGAATGGGCAAAAGCTGGAAGCATTCCCCTTGAAAACTGGCACATGACAGGGTTGCCCTCTGTCACCACTTGTATTCAACATAGTGTTGGAAGTTTTGGCCTGGGCAATCAGGCAAGAGAAAGAAATAAAGGGTATAAAATTAGGAAAAGAGGAAGTCAAATTGTGCCTGTTTGCAGATGACGTGATTCTGTATTTAGAAAACCCCATCGTCTCAGTCCCAAATCTCCTTAAGCTGATAAGCAACTTCACCAAAGTCTCAGGATACAAAATCATGTGCAAAAGTCACTAGCATTCTTATACACCAATAACAGACAACAGAGAGCCAAATCATAAGTGAACTCCCATTCACGATTGCTTCAAATAAAATAAAATACCTAGGAATCCAATTTACAAGGGATGTGAATGATCTCTTCAAGGAGAACTACAAACTATTACTCAATGAAATAAAAGAAGACACAAACAAATGGAAGAACATTCCATGCTCATGCATAGGAAGAATCAATAAAAAGGCCACATTGCCCCAGGTAATTTATAGCTTCAATGCCATCCCCATTAAGCTACCAATGACTTTCTTCACAGAATTGGAAAAAAACTACTTTAAAGTTCATATGGAACCAAAAAAGAGCCCACATCGCCAAGACAGTCCTAAGCCAAAAGAACAAAGTTGGAGGCATCATGCTACCTGACTTCAAACTATACTACAAAGCTACAGAAACCAAAACAGCATGGTACTGAAATATAGATATAGACCAAAACAGAGATATAGACCAGTGGAATAGAACAGAGTCCTCAGAAATAATACCACACATCTATAACCATCTGATCTTTGACAAACCTCACAAAAACAAGAAAGAGGGAAAGAATTCCCTATTTAATAAATGGTGCTGGGAAAATTGGCTAGCCATAAGTAGAAAGCCGAAACTGGACCCCTTCCTTACACCTTATACAAAAATTAATTCAAGATGGGTTAGAGACTTAAATATTAGATCTAAAACCATAAAAACCCTAGAAGAAAACCTACGCGATACCATTCAGGACATAGGCATGGGCAAGGACTTCATGTCTAAAACACCAAAAGCAATGGCAACAAAAGCCAAAATTGACAAATGGGATCTAATTATACTACAGAGCTTCTGCACAGCAAAAGAAACTACCATCAGAGTGAACAGGCAACCTACAGAATGGGAGAAAATTTTTGCAATCTACTCATCTGACAAAGGGCTAATATTCAAAACCTATAAAGAACTCATACAAATTTACAAGAAAAAAACAAACAACCCCATCAAAAAGTGGGCAAAGGATATGAACAGACACTTCTCAAAAGAAGACATTAATGCAGCCAACTGACACATGAAAAAATGCTCATCATCACTCGCCATCAGAGAAATGCAAATGGAAACCACAATGAGATACCATCTCACATCAGTTAGAATGGCAATCATTAAAAAGTCAGGAAACAACAGGTTCTGGAAAGGATGTGGAGAAATAGGAACACTTTTACACTGTTGGTGGGACTGTAAACTAGTTCAACCATTGTGGAAGACAGTGCGGCAATTCCTCAAGGATCTAGGACTAGAAATACCATTTGACCCAGCCTTCCCATTACTGGGTATATACCCAAAGGATTATAAATCATGCTGCTATAAAGACACATGCACACGTGTGTTTATCATGGCACTATTCACAATAGCAAAGACTTGGAACCAAACCAAATGTCCATCAATGACAGACTGAATTAAGAAAATGTGGCACATATACACCATGGAATACCATGTAGCCATAAGAAAGGATGATTTCATGTCCTTTGTAGGGACATGGATGCAACTGGAAACCATCATTCTCAGCAAACTATTGCAAGAACAGAAAACCAAACACCACATGTTCTCACTCATAGGTGGGAATTGAACAATGAGAACACTTGGACACAGGAAGGGGAACATCACACACCAGGGCCTGTTGGGGGATGGGGGGAGAGGGGAGGGATAGCATTAGGAGATATACCCAATGTAAATGATGAGCTAATGGGTGCAGCACACCAACATGGCACATGTATACATGTGTAACAAAGCTGCACGTTGTGCACATGTACCCTAGAACTTAAAGTATAATAAAAAAGAAAAAAAAATATGAATGGAGCAAAGTCTAAGAATCCCTATCTTGATTCATTCACTTTGTTTCAATCTAAAAGTGAGACATATCAATCCATTCAAATTCTGCTAAAACCAAGCTCTTCAGATTCTAAACTCATAGATTCCCACTGGTCCAATGGGATTGCTAATGCTTTTTGGATTAGGCTTCCTGGCTTTCTCCGTGTATCTTCTATGTTTTTTTTTCTGTGGATCTCAGTCTTATTACCAGTGTTCCAGAATTACTCATAGCTCTCTTGCATCCTTTCCTTCCTCCTGGCAACTAGAAAGAGAATGACTGTCAAAGAAGCCTCTTCTGATACTCAAGTAATCCTGTACTGACATAAAAATTATCTATTTTTGCCCTTTGGAATTCCTACCTTCTCTTCTCTCATTATTTGGTTTGTCTTAATAGCAATGAGTCATGAAGGCTCACTCCTTCAGCATCTTCTGCTCTGAACTTGTGACCAAGGCTTAATTCTCTATTGGGCATGTGGCCTCAATAGAGTGCTCCCTCTAGACATTAACTTCTCTATGGTCTCACTAGTTTTCTGAAAGCACAGCCTCACCTACTTTGTTTTTAAAAATCTTACCTTTCATAGGTTCAAATCATTATTTTTTTTTCTGAATTTGAGGAAAATCTCATATGTGCAGTAACTGCACTTTATGAAGGAACTGAAACACCCTCATTTCAAACTACTTTTTTTTTTTTTTTTTTTTTTTTTTTGAGATAGAATCTTGCTCTGTCACCCAGGATGGAGTGCAGTGGCACGATCTGGGCTCACTGCAACCTCTGCCTCCCATGTTCAAGCAATTCTTCCACCTCAGCCTTCTGAGTAGCTGGGATTACAGGAGCATGCCACAATGCCTGGCTAATTTTTTTTTGTATTTTTGTAGTGATGAGGGTTTCACCATGTTGGCCAGGCTGGGCTTGAACTCCTGACCTCATGATCTGCCCAACTCAGCCTCCCAAAGTGGGGGGATTACAGGCGTGAGCCACCATGCCTGGCCTCAAACTACTTTTATGAGCTTTCTGGTGTCCCTTTTTGATTCTGTCCATGTCCTCATTTTTTTTTTTTCTATTTTTCTTATAGCTTTCTTTTCTCTAAAAGATGATTTTTCAGAATTTCATTTTGATTATTTTAATATTAAATCAGGTAAATATTACTAATATTCAGAAATATTCAAGTCTCCTTTCTGACACCATTATGAGAGGTTATACTTCCCAACCTACATTGCATTTCAGCGGGACCATTAGGCGAGGTCTGGCCAATGAACTCTCCGTGGTTGTGCAGTGCAAACTTCAAACTAAAGCATTAAAAAGCCTCTGTGTTTCTCTAATGCCTCATATCTTATCATTACCACCAGCTATACTCCAGAAGGAGAATTCTATTAGCCTCTCCTTACCTGATTATAGAAAAGACAACTGCTGTTCCATTGATTCACATTGGATGTGTAGTGTGAACAAGAAATCATTCTTTGTTGTGCTAAATAACTGATATTTCAGGGTTAATTTGTTACCCAGGTATAATGTACTCCATTCTGACTGATAAAATCACTGTGTCTTGAACAGGCTCAAGCAATAACAGGCATTGTTTTCTCTAGCAGAAAAAGCACAAGAGGATTAAGAAAATGTGGCACATATACACCATGGAATACTATGTAGCCATAAAAAAGGATGAGTTCATGTCCTTTGTAGGGACATGGATGCAGCTGGAAACCATTATTCTCAGCAAACTATCGCAAGAACAGAAAACCAAACACCACATGTTCTCACTCATAGGTGGGAATTGATCAATGAGATCACTTGGACTCTGGAAGGGGAACATCACACACCCGGGTCTATTATGGGGAGGGGGGAGGGGGGAGGGGTGCCATTGGGAGTTATACCTCATGTAAATAACGAGTTAATGGGTGCTGACGAGTTGATGGGTGCAGCACACCAACATGGCACAAGTATACATATATAACAAACCTGCACGTTGTGCACATGTACCCTAGAACTTAAAGTATAATTAAAAAAAAAAAAAGAAAAGAAAAAGCACAAGATTCCTCAACAGAACAACATGATAAATTCATATGGATGCCCATAAACTGTGGAAGGAATGATGTTTTTCAGACAAGATAACATTTTGATTTATTGAACATGGACTGATTCAGAGACTTAATTTATTTTTAACGATCAAAGATGCAAATTCCTTTTCTATTTGCAAATTAGATTTGTTTCATAGGATTGTTTTTTGTGAAATTATGGCTTTAGATCTACTTTTTTATTCCTACTTTTATTCCTCCATGGCACACATTTACTTATGTAACAAACCTGTACTTCCTGCATATGTACCCCTGAACTTAAAAGTTAAACCTGTGTCTCCCCAGGTTGACACTGAACCACAGATAATGTTTGTCAAAATGGGACACTTCAACCAGCTGTCTCTTCTCATAGCTGTCTCTTCTCTTACCTTTGTTTTCTAAAATTTTCATATGTAAGGAGGCAATTGAATCCTTACCGCAAAAGAACAGCTCAGCTTCATTGTTCCCACCCCACGCATGGGCTCAACTGTGGCACAGAGCAAAGGGCAGTGCTATGCATCTCATTATGTCTGGAAATGTCTTTGCTTTACCTCCCAAATCTGTCTTGACTACCTTGCTTGCTCTTTATTCCTGAGGTTTTCCTTAATGTCTAGTCTCCACCTTCTGTTTACACTTAATGTTTCCACTCTGCTTGCTTTCCACAGTCTCATCTGGGACCCGGACATCAATCCCACTTTGTTCTTTGATCAAACACTTGTTTCCCTCCCCCATTTCCACACTCCATCTCAGATGCTGGAACTGTAGCCCGGGCTCACACATTCCTAGGGAAAGGGGTCAGCAATAAGAGGTCAGGCAAAAAAGTATGACTCTCATGTGAGTAGTAGCAGAAATTGTTTTTGTCTGTGATTTTAGGAAATCAATCTTATTCCTTCATACTTTCTTTCCATGATTTTAATTATTTCTGTGCTCACTAGTTAGTATACTTCTTAAGGGTGTTGTAATCTGTAAACATATAACTGTTTTGATATCCCAATGGTGAGATATGAAAAGATGTAGAAGGGTCAAGCTGCAAAATGCCTTGTAAAGGATAACATTTTTTTTTTTTTTTTTTTTTAATCCAGATAGGTCAGGGAGGCACAGCTGAAGCCCGAATTATTGAGAAGGTAATTCTCAGTAATATCTGAGCTGAGTTTTTCAAGGTAGTACTTCAATAGTAGAACTATAAATGTCTTATAGACACCTATAACACTGTCTGGTTTATTCAAACTTCTCTATAATTCGTACGAACAAAAGGAACACTTCCTATAAAATGTAGTTCAATATTTTTTACACATCCATTTCAATCAGTATAATTTTGCTGAACTGAATTATCTCTCTCCCATTTTCAGAGCTCACATGATTATGGCTGCCTATATTATCACAAGAGGAAAATAGTACATTTAGATAATAAATAATAGATAATTTATCCAAATACACAATGACTTGTTCTCTCACCTTTCCTACCTCAAGTATTCCAAGTCCCCCTTTGAAAAAAAAAAAAAAAGAAAACCCAAAAACCAAGACTTGGCACCTTTGTGATGTGCCACAGTTGGGTACATGAGTAGGGTGGAAACCATAAAGCTGAGCTGTTCTTGTTGCTCCAACTGTTCGACTGGCTCCTTAGATATGAAAGTTAGAAAAGGAAGTAGGATTAAAACCATAGTTTAACAGAAAACAGTTCTATGAAAATGAATCTAATTTGCAAACAAAAAAGCAATTTGCATTTTTGGATGTCAAATTTTGATGGTATTGTTTTATTATTTATTTGTTATTATTATTATGAATCCTGGATCCTTTACAATCCTTTACAATGATGACTTCAAGCAGAGCCTCCTGATGAATTCCAAAGGTTTAATCAGTTTCATAGCTTAATTCATATTTCTTTTACATTGAAGAACTTCTTCAATTAGGGAATAATTGTTTCATGAAGTACAAAAGGTTGAAAGGGATGAAGTTAACATGCAACATACACATGTATGTGTCTTTAAAATAGAATAACTTATGTTCCTTCAGGTATATATCCAGTAATGGAATTGCAGGGTCAAATGGTATTTCGGTCTTTAGGTATTTGAGGAATCACTAAAGTGTCTTCCACAGTGGTGGAACTAATGTACACTCCCACCAACAGTGTATGAGCATTCCTTTGTCTCTACAACCCTGCCAGCATCTATTATTTTTAAATTTTAATAATAGTCATTCTGACTGGCATGAGATGGTATCTCATTGTGATTTTGATATGCAGTTCTGTAACGATCAGTGATGTTGAGCTTTTTTTCAAATGTTTATTGGCTACATATATGTCTTCTTTTGAGAATTATCTGTTCACAGCCTTTGCCCACTTTCTAATAAGGTTGTTTATTTTCTTGTAGTTTGTTTAAGTACCTTATAGATATTGGATAGACCTTTGTCAGGTACATAATTTGCAAAAAATTTTCTCCC
The DNA here is from genome assembly GCF_037993035.2 of Macaca fascicularis. Lineage (NCBI taxonomy): Eukaryota > Metazoa > Chordata > Mammalia > Primates > Cercopithecidae > Macaca > Macaca fascicularis. Next base: position 97,244,980 of record NC_088385.1, read on the forward strand.
ATACTGTAAGTTGTCTGTGATAGACTGGATAAAAAAAAATGTGGTACTTACACACCATGGAAAACTATGCAGCCATAAAAAAGAATGAGTTCATGTCCTTTGCAGGGACATGGATGGAACTGGAGGCCATTATCCTTAGCAAAGTAATGTAGGAACAGAAAACCAAATACCACATGTTCTCACTTATAAGTGAGAGCTAAATGATGAGAACACATGGACACACAGAGGGGAACAACACACACTGGGGCCTTTTGAGGGTGGAGCATGGGAGGAGGAAGAGAATTAGAAAAAATGACTGGTGGGTACTAGGCTTAATACCTGGCTGACGAAATGATCTGTACAACAGACCTCCATGGCACACATTTACCTATGTAACAAACCTGTACTTCCTGCATATGTACCCCTGAACTTAAAATAAAAGTTAAAAAAATAAAAATATTGGACCAAAAGAAAAATAAAGCAACATACCACATCTAGATTTTGCTGCAAATATAAAGTTTGTTTGGATTGGAAAAGGGATGTCTTCCCTTCTTGATCTCTATCTAGCCTTTATCTCTTTTATTCCTGTCATTTTCTTTTCCAACCCCTTTTTTCTGTCCCCTCTGAGCTACTTCACTGGCAATGATCTATTCACTCTGGGAAGGCAGTGTTATCTCCTTGGTATGGTTTGAAATAATAATGCATATATATTTTTAATATAGCACATAAAGTTGGGACTGCAGGATTCATGAAATCGCTTGGTATCAAGACTGAGGATATTAAAAGTTAAAACTAAATTTTGAAAGGAGAGGAAAAATTTAAAACTATCTTTCAATAGTACTGTCAATGGGTTATCTTTTTGTATTCTCTATTTCTTTTACATACACACTGGTGTAACAAAGCATGACTATATTTCTGTTTCGGTTACTCAGATGACTTTTTTTCTTTTAAAATAATAATTGAGATACTTCACATAATGGATTTCCAGAAAACAAGAAGATATACCTGTGTCCTTGAAGCTGTTGGCATATCTCAGTGAGATGATACAGATTTATGTACTACTCTAAAACAATTCTGTGCACTTAGGGAATCCACCATGTTCACTTGTCTCCCTATCCAATACTGAAGGTGTCTTTTTTTCCTGGTCAAGACCTGTACATAAAATTTACTTAGGAATGACATCTGACACTATGAAATAAACTATATGTACTTAGTTAAATAATTCAGAGGTATAACAACAAGAATTATAAAACAAATGTAGGAGCAAAAAACATGTCTATCCGTTTTATTTTTGTATTGTCAACACCCAACGCATTGTTTGGAATATGTCAAACAGTGAGTAGATATTTATGAATTTAGAAATTAATTGATAAGGGATGATAGACATATGAGATGGCTCTGGTTTAACTTCCAATTTCTGCTCACTGGATTCCATCATTCAAATTTATCCTAAGATGATGAAGGAAATGCTGCAATTCACCTCAGGGTTACCATCTCTTTTGTTTTTCTGATTCTGTATTGCCACACTGGTTCTTGTCCATTCATCTACTTTTGCATTCATTTCTGGTCCCTGGCATAGCTTGAGCCAAGCTGTATCTTTCTAGATGAGATATTTTCATATATTGACCCAGTTCTACTAACTGTAGAAAGAAAGCCCTCTTTTTGTATGTTACAATAGTTCAGTCTCTCTGGTCCTGCATTCAATTTTTCCTTATCAAAGCCAGTGAAAAGAGGAGAAAAATACATGAGACACTAGAATACATCTATAAGAGAATGAATACATCTCATGAGAGAAAGAATACATCTTTCTCCACTGGCTTTTCTTCCACCAACATATATTTGATATTTAGACATACTCAAGAAATATTAATTTTAAGAATGAGCAAATGAAGTACATAGACTTCCTTGACATCCTCATGTTTTTATGTAGAATTCCTTCCTTTCTTTCTCGGGAAGTTTACTTGAAATACAAGTCCACCTGGAATATTTCTATTTCCTCTCCTCCCACTCTCTCATTAGTTCATAGTAATCTCTCTTCTACCTAGGCCATTTCACGGAAGTATATTTCATAAGGCCAAGATTCTTAAGCTGATCCACGATGATATGGAAACAAAATGCTGTAATTTCTAAGTACATTTTCACTGGTATTTATATTCTCTTTGACATTGGAACCTCACTTGGTCCATATGTCAGAAGTTTGCATGTTAAGTTACATGATGGTTCCTATGGGAAGAGTGAGATCCATAAAAAGATGATGTTCCTGTTTTCATTGAGCTTATTGCTGTGTATTGCAGTGTTCAGTAATATATATTCTGTTTGTGCTCATAATCAGGCATATTATGAGTTAAAAACACTAACAGTCTAATAGGATCTAACAAGAAATAGGCTGAAAAACTAGAACTTAAGATCTACTAAAGATATATATTTACATCAACTACCATCATGATGAACTTTACCCTAAGTGTACACTATGTTTTGAAATAATAGTTAATAATATTAGCAAAACATTAATAATAGCTATTTATATTAGCAAGACCTTTAAAATGGTTTTTGTTAATTTCTCTTTCTTTTTTCTTTTTTAACAGCTTTATTGAGTTGTAATCGATATACAAAACCTGCACATATTTAATGTATACAAACTGATAAATTTGGGCATATATGCATATACCCATGAAATTATCACCACAACAAGGTAATATATACATCCATCGCTTCCAAGAGGTTTTTGTGCTCCCCTTTTCCCCCTGTGGTAGGAACACTAAACATGAGACCTACCCTCTTAACATTTTTTGTTTTTTTGAGATGGAGTCTCACTCTGTCGCCCAGGCTAGAGTGCAGTGGCACCATCTTGGCTCACTGCAAGCTCCGCCTCCCAGGTTCACACCATTCTCCTGCCTCAGCCTCCTGAGTAGCTGGGGTTACAGGCCCCGCCACCATGTCCAGCTAATTTGTTGTTGTTGTTGTTGTTGTTGTTGTTGTTGTATTTTTAGTAGAGACGGGGTTTCACCGTGTTAGCCAGGATGGTCTTGATCTCCTGACCTCGTGATCTGCCCGCCTCAGCCTCCCAAAGTGCTGGGATTACAGGCGTGAGCCACCGTGCCTGGCTCTTAACAATTTTTTAAGTGCACAGGACTGTATTGTTAACTATAGGCACTATGTTGTACATCAAATCTCTAGAACTTATTCGTCTCGTGTAACTGAAATTTCATACCCATTGAACAACAACTCCACATTTTCTCGTCCCTCCAGCCCTTGGCAACCATTCACTTTAATTTTGTTTATCTTTTTACTTTGGTTTAGGTTCTGGCAGCATGACTCTTAATATTTTGTGGAATATGGTTTCACAGATTACTAATCAGTTACCAATATGGGACTTGCCGATTGCTGATTTTGAATAACGTTTATGATGCATTGTTAAGAGAGAAAAGAATATTGCAAGACAAAATGAATAATATACTTTTACTTTTAAAAACCTATGTGTACATCTAGGCTTAAATATATACAAAGATGTAAAAAAATACTTACGATGAATTTACTGGTGATTCTTATCTACATTTTTCTATTTTCATTTGCATAGTAATGTTTAGATCCTGGCTCTTCCATTCACTGTATATGAACCTTTGGGCAAATTACATAAACTCTGTGCTTTAGTTTGCTCACCTATAAAATGTCAGTTTTAATTGTTTTCATTGGAGTAACTTATCTGCATTAATATTTTTCATACTTGTGGAACATATGCATATTTAGTGTGCATCTATTATGAGCTAAGCAAAATAAACTTAGCTGGCTTATGTGATTTAGAACATCAAAGGCCCTTTCACAATTCATACATGTTAAAGTTGAAATGAAACTGACCACACAATTCAGACCCATGATGTTTTTCAGTCTAACAATGTCCCTGAACTGGCCCACAGTGGGTTAGGGGGCAGCAGTGTGAAAGTGCTGTCTATGGTTCTTGTAAACATCAAAAGTCAAGAACATGGCCCGAATGTCTGTTTTTTACTAATAACCCATTACTCATAATCATAATCTATTTTTCCCCCTTTAATCTTATTTTAACTTATCTACTGTTTAATTTTGGCAAACTATATTCAAAGCTCTTTATATTTTTCCTTTGTACCACCTCTTAATTTTTATTTATTCCAACTATGTCTTACTCAAGCTTTACGCTATGAGCACCCAAGAGGACTAGTGGTCAGGGATTTTGCTGCTGTATTCATAAAGTGACATATCAGTTGAAGGTCCCTAGAGCTTCCTTTAGGTTAAATCCATGGAAAAGTCAGTCTCAGGAGAATCTTGTTGGAACTATTTCAAATCAGATTTGTCAGAATTGGCTTCTATAGTGGTCTGCACTCTCAAGTGACTGACAGACTAGTTTGCCTTGTAAGTCTGCATCCTGTGGAATGATGTCTAGTAACATGAGAAAATGGGAATAAAAGTGCAATGCAGGCTTTAATTTGCTTTATAAATTTTTTAAACATACACGCTCACTATCATGAGCTTAAATCCAAAACCCCTAAATGAAAGAATAAAAAGAGACTTAAAAAAAACCATTAGTTTAGAAACATGTTTTCCAGTGTGGTTTCTTACTCTGTAGCTAACTGCATTAAAGAGAATGGGATTCACCTATGAACTCGTCTTTGGTTTATCCTTTTAATCAGGGTTTTTCAATCTTAATACTATTGATATTTGGGACTGGGTAATTCTTTGTTGTGGGGAGCTGTCCTGAATTTAGCAGCATCCCTGGCCTCTACCGACTCAATGTTAACAGTGATACCCACCTCCCCAATTGTAACAACCAAAAATGTCTCCAGAGGTCATGCATCTCTTGGGGGACAGAACCATCCACAGTGAAGGAGCACTGCTTTTAATATTGACATTTTTATTTCTACTGATAGGTTTGAAGAAACACCAGATTGAACACTTGATGTTTAATAGGAGTCTTTGAAGGAAGCACATTTTTTTTTCCCTTTGTTGGAGCTGTTTTAGAAAGGATTTTTTAAAAAATTTAATGTAATTGCGTAAATATAATCCTGGAAGCCTGAGAAGGGGTTAAAGTCTGGGTTAAGGTAAAATGTTTCTTTATCTAAGACGTCATACCAGATGTGAACACAGGTATCCGAAGACAGATCTCTTTAATTCCTTTATTATTTTTATGGTGACTAGCTCCAGCCATTCCACACATGTGGATTTTATTGTTTGGCCTTGATCACATTGTGCCTTGGATCAAGTGATTTCTGAACTGTCAATATGTGTATAACTTTTTCATATTTTATAAGAGCATTTTTTATGTGAAAAACTTCAAATACTAATGTTACCTATCAACATCCTTGAAAAAACTAAGAAAGAAAAGTAAACATGAAAGTAAAGAATAAAAAGCAAAAGTATTAAAGACCAACACTCAAACTACAAAATTAGGGTTCACCAAAGACTCTTCACTATATGTTGATAGAATCAAAGTATACATACAAATTTAGCCTTCTCAGTGTAACAGAGGAAAATCAATATCTCTCTCTTACCTATTACTAGGTTCACAGCTGAGGCCACTGTACAAAAAGACAGATTAAGAATGGAAACACACACATATTTATTTAATATAGGTTTTACAGGACGTGAGAGCCTTTGAAAATGAAGACTCAAAGAAATTGGTAAACTTGTGTATTTTTATCTTTATGTTTGATAAAGAATGAACAGTTGTCGAGAAATATGATTGGAGGACAAAAAGATATGATCTAATGATAAAAACTTAGGGGGAACTTGACAAGGGCCTGTTTTTATTTATTTATTTATTTATTTTGGAGTGTTCCTGGTATTTCTGTGTCTTTGTTAATAAGGATATTTCTTTCCTCTAAGTAAAGGAAGAGTTCTTTTTGACTGAGAGTCCTATGATGTGCTTCAGGGAAGAAGAGCATAGGAAGGTCAGTGAGTGTCCTTCCTAGGTTTTATGACCTGCTTCAGGGAAGAAACACAAGGGGAAGGTGTGAGTGACCTTCCTTCTCCTGCTGCTTTTTCAAATGCCAAGATGCCACCTTTTAGAATAGAGTGTCTTCTATTCTCTCATCAAAAGTTCTTTAAAAAAACAACTTAAAATTTATTTAAATACCACTCTTTCTAGGTAAATGTAACTGCCAAGAATTTCAGTGCTATTTTTCCATCACAGACAAATAATTTCAATTAGATATATTAGCAATATATTAGAGGAGAATATGAAATAGAAAAGTGGCATCAGATCTATGGCTTACTTTTTAAAAATAGTAATGTTGGCAACTTCAAGGTACAGTCCACTTGTATAAGCCCCACAAGACACAAATCCCCCAATCTAAATTCAAAATTATAGAGTGAAAACATGTAAATTCGCCTTCTCTAAAAGTCATATTAAAGATATTTCTAATCAATCTTGTATTTTTCTTCTGGAACAATTTCAATCTTATTCACATTTGGGCTGAATAAATCTTTGTTGTGGCTACTGTCCTATACAATATAGATTGTTTAGCAGCATCTCTGGCCTCTACCCACTAGCTAGTAGCAAATCTCCCCATTCATGCACAGTTGTGAAAACCAAAAATGTCTTCAAACATTGTCAAAGATCCCCTAAGAAGCAAAATGTCCCAGTTGAGGACCCTTGCTTGGGAAGAATAAAGTTAAACTGTACCCATGAACCCTCATAAAAAGAAAGAAAAAGGGGAAAAAGTAACAGAAAAAATAAAGAAAGAACCAACAACCTTTTGAGTTTCCTGGTATTTTCTTGACACCTTTTAGTATTGCAGAAAAACACATTTGGAGATAATAGGGATTTAAAAGAACAGCAGACAAAAGTGCATCATTTCAGTGTAATTGAGGAGAACCTGAACCCTTGCAATAGTCTCAGTAGGATGGATAACAATTGAAAAGTATACCTTTAGCAATTTATGTGTTTTTTAATGCATGAAAAAAAAAAAACCCTTATCATTCTGCCTGCTACTTATGTGACTTCTGCGCAGTTGGAGAATCTATTTTGGGCAACTATAAATTTGATTTAAATGCAAACTATATTATGAGCCAAATGCATTCACTAGGGCTTGGACCAATCTATTTCTATTTGATGCTCTAGAAGGAATAGCTAGGACACATTCTAAAATAACCCCATCTCTCCAGTACAATAGAAACCAAATGAGTCAACCTGTTTTCTTTGTTGTTCAACATAGCAGCTCCAATTAAAGTTGGAGCTCGTGCACTCTGCTGTTTGCTAGCTATACCTTTTTATCCTTTTTCTGAGTTACTGTGATGTCAAGCCTCCCACCCGGACCACTGTGAATATCTACAGATATTATTATTTTATCTCAGCTCAAGCAACAGCAGGTCAGTGGCTCTGAGATAAAAAGGCAGGAACAAAGACAGTGCCATTGACAACAAGCCTGTGGGGGGACCAGGCTAACAATGAAAGACCTAGGCATGGCATCCACTGAAGGCCAGGCTCCTGACTCCTCTAAGAGGGCTAACCTAAATAGGACAGAACCCTCATGTGAGATTCCAAGGAATCTATGCAGGAAAAATGATACCAAATTCCTTCATCTTGTTCCTGAGTGGTATCTTCTCTACATTTAAGTGTTTGAACAGAAGGAATCTTTATCTAGCTAGAAATATCAGTTGGGTAATTATAAATTTAAGAGAAGGATGTTTTCCTTAATGGAGAGATAAGTGAACCCAGAACATCTACCTCTACTCATGTAAATTCTTGGTCTCAGAGCATCTACCTCTACTCATGCATATTCAATTAAGATGATATTGGCTGGATCCTTCTAGATAGCAGAGGCGTTCCACCATACCTGGACCTGGGGTTTACTCTCAAAAGGAGACACAGCTATTCAGTTTTTGAACTGTAAGCAATAACTAATGGATCTGTTAGAGGAAATAGAGTCTTTCATCAGGGCTACAGGCTGTTTGTATATTTTGTCACATGAACTATATACCACTAATTATAGTTTATAGTTTTAGGGTACTGTTTGGAAACTGCTATAGTATGTAATCTTGTTTAATTGATTTTTGTAAGCACAGATATTGTTAATCAATACACTATAAATAATGTATATTTGTGGGATTGCTTTGTTCCAATGCATACTGTAATTCTTGGGGTCCATGTAAAAGAAAGCACTGCAACTGCAAGCTAAAAGTGCACCTATCATTGAAGCAGGAAGAAGCAGCATTGATCCACGTGCCCAGGGATAAAAAGGAAAAGAGCAAGTCTGTTGTAAATTAGGAAGTAATAATATATAAAATACAAAAACCAACTAAAGAGCCGAAACAATCTACTGATAAAATTGTTAGAACTAGTAAAAAATGCAACAAATTAATACATTTTTTATATATGAGCAATAATACATTAGAAAATTAAAAAGTAATATCTTATAATTGATACTTTCATAAATTCATGTATGATCTTTTAAAAAAACCAAAAATTACTCATGTACACACAAAACGAAATACATAAATGTGGAGATATTCCATATTCCAGTGAGGAGCAACAATTAATGCACAAATCTAATCTAATCCCAGTCAAAATATCACTAAAGCTTTCATTTTTAATTTTGAGAAGCTGATTTTGAAATTCAACTACATGAAAAGGTGAAAAATAGCTAAGAACAGTGAAAAAAAGTTCTTTAGAAAGATTAGCTCTTCCAGATTTTAAAACATGTTCTGAAACTATAATTATGAAATCAGTACAGAAATATGAATAATTAGTCTGATTATATATAAATTCTATTATATAATTTAATATATAATAAAGTAGAAACATTAATCAGCAAGGTAAGGTGAATTATTCATTAGAAAGCTGGGACAACTGGTTAGGTGTTGAGACTTTTTCTTTTTCCTGAAGAGACTTAGGTCTTAAATAATACAATAAAATTGGTTGTAGATTATTTAAAGATTCTAATGTAAAATTCAGACTAAAGAGAGGCAGAAGAAACTACTTTGTCAACAGAGGAATTGTAGGCAGATGTTCAGACAATCAAAACGATAAAGCGAAAAGTTTTTCAGTGTTCCAGTTCCTGGGTACATCCTAGCCTGAAGTCCAGTATCATCCCCATCAATGGAGTTCATGACACACTTCTGAAATTATATCACAGTGAGATCTCCTTCTTTAATATAAGATAGTTCAAATGTGTTTCGATTCCTCATAACCAAAAATATTTAATACAGTAATTCTACTTCTAAGAATCTGTCCTAAAGAAACAACTGAAAATCCAGAGGGAAAAAAATTAGAAGCTATAATTCACTAGACTCTTAATTTCAACCTGTTGTTATAATTGGTTCATTAAAAAGGCTAAGAAGTTTCAGCCTCTTGGGTATATATCCTGAAATAGTATTATTTCTTCTAGCCTCTGATTTAAATTGCGGCATGTTAAATCCCCTTTTCACTATCTCTCAACAAGATTTTGAGCAGAATTAATGAACTTCTGAATACTTTTTACTTATGGAAGGGTAGTAAGTACTATATAGATTCAGATTTCAGATTTTTTATCTGACTCAAAGCCTGCCCCCTTCTCAGCAAAACTAGATTGTTGAATCAAAGGGATTGAGATGAGGCAGAAAGGCAGCTATGACTTTGGGCACACTTCCCCATCAAAATATATCCCCTGTGGGCAGGACAAGGAAGAGAATAGACTGTATTATGAACATGGCCTGTGTCCCAGGTGTGTGCACCAAGAAGGTATCTCAAGAAGGTGTTCTTGTTCTCTCTCTGATTTCATCTGATTATATTTCCTCCTGCATGCTGCTGTTGTGTTGATCTCTGAATTGATGGTGAGCATAGTTTCTTGGGGAGTGCTTAGTTTTATTGTGTCCCCAACTATGGATGAAGACTCCAAATTTCCCTTCAGCCCTCCCAGTGGGGAAGGTTTTTTTTTGTTGTTGTTGTTGTTGTTGTTGTTGTTTTGGTCCAGATCTACCTCGGTAACTCTCCTTTTCCTCTAACCTTTGTAACACTTCACTTGGATCTGCAGACCATCCTAGGTCATCTTCTACACTCCTTGAGAGCTAAGAACAACTGGGCATGGGACATTCTTCACCAAGTTCCCTTCAGGTCTTGTTGGCACAGGTTTCTCCAGTAGTTTCTTCTCTCTTCGGAAATCTCTAGCCCCGTTTTTCCTGTTGACATACATCTGCCAACAGGGAATACATGTAAGTACTCTTCACAGGTACCTCACCATAACTGATTCCACTCTGCTGGGGGCACTGCAGAGGTCTATAGGAATGCAGGGTAGCAAGCCACTAGAAGGAGAATGATGCCACTCTCCCCGCCTTTCAGGCCTTACTGTCTCTGCAAGTGTCTCAGAGGTGCCACCTTAGTTGGCTTAGGGTATGAAGGAAGCAGCCCTCTCAAGTTCTCTAGGGAGAGGAGAATGACTAACATGCTGGTCTCTAGGCATAGCCCATGTCTCTTGACTATTGACTTCTTTTTTTCCTGCCCTGTCTTTTTATTTGAGAGATTACATATGTGAGTATGAGGCTTAGGTAGCAAAAGCTCTGTCACATGTGTTAGGGTTCCTCAAAAAACAAAGCCAACATGAAATATAAATATATAAATAAAGAATAAATGTACATGATTATGGAAGCTGATGAGTCCCAATATCCGCAGTCAGCAAGCTGGAGACCCATGAGAGGTGGTGATGTAGTTCCAGTCTGAAGGCCAGCAGGCTCAAGACCCATGAAGAGGTGATGCTTCAATCTGAGGCCAAAAGCTGGAAAAACAGATATCCCGGCTCAAAGGCAGTCATCTAGTATGAATTCTCCTTATTTATGGAAGGGTTTGGTTCTTTTGTTTGTTCTATTCAGGCCTTCAACTGATTGTAGGAGATCTATCCACATTAGGGAGGGCAATCTACTTTACTGAGTCTATCAATTTGTTAATGTCATCTAAGCACCCTCTCGGAAATATTTAGAATAATAGTTGACAAACTCTCTGGGCACTCATGGCCCAGTCAAGCTGACATATAAGATTTACCATCACACACCTCTGAAAAGCTTTGAGGAGTGACATTTGCTTCCCTTTGTTGACTGCTCACCAGTGATTCCCTTTCAAATATGAAATAATTAGTAATTATTATCCCCAGACTTTGACATTAGACACAATTCTAGGACAGTAGGAGATAGCTCACTTATTATGTCATAATTTTTATAATAAATAAAAGAAAAATACAGGTACCTATTTTAAAAAATCAATGGAATTGTTTTTTAAACTACAGTCTATACAAGGTAGAATATTATATAGTCATTAAAATAGATGTTTGCAAATAGTTTTAATAAAGTTGAAAGTGATTTTCATGACATTAACTTAAGAAAACAGGGTAAAAGTTTCCCTTGTATATAATGTAATTTCAATTTTTCATAGCTACTGTATGCAAAAACAAATCAAATTGTTAATATTTCTATAACCATAATTGTCATGTGTCTATTTTTCTGATTTTTGGTAGAAAAATTGGAAACTTACCAGTTGAATATAATTTAGCCTCTTAAAGTTTAAAAAAGTTTGTTACTTCAGAGTTCTTACTCCTCATTAAGTCTCTTTCTTTTCTTTTTTCTGTCAGTTTCTCTTTTCATGTGTCCTTCTTGAAATGGTGCCTGGATACTGGGGAGGGTTAAATATGTTCTAGCCTCAGAAAATGGAACTTTGTTCTATCTACTATCCTATTTTTTTCTATTGACCTTATCTGCAGTCTGGCAGGCTTATGTTAATCCATTGGACTGCATGTTTATGCTTGTCTCTGAGAATTTCACTAATTTGGGGTTATTGTAACTGCACATCTTCCTGAAATTTGTCTGACTTGTCATGGACTCTGAGCTCAAGGTCATCACACTCAGCCACTTCCTTGGCCCAATCGCTGCCCTCTCTTTGTGTATTGGTTGCTCAGCTGTTCTGAGCAGGGTATATAGAAACTTTTGGATTTCCCCCTTGTTCCATACCAAACACTAAGAACTGAGAGGTCCTGATATAGACCCATAGGCTGATCATCTTTTTAGCCATTTTTATGTATGTCAGTTTCTCCTCGTTGTATGTCAGGTATCCCCTTCATCATAAGGCTCTCCAAAGAGCTTGCAGTTTTCTTGAGATGTGTGCTAGAAAGCAAGGACTAGCCACACAGAGAGCTAACTATGCTAGCTACGCCAAATAACACTCTTGTTACTGTCACCTGTTGCAACTTTCCTCCATATTTTGACTGCGAGAGGGGAGCCTGAATAGCTACAACCTGCGATTCTGTCCTTTTTTCTCCCTCTTACTTCTTCCTTTATTAGGCCTCTGTTCCTACCTTGGTTCTTTCTTATGTCATATTCTCCATCCTCCATAAACGATAGTTAATAGGAAAAACTATAGTTTATAGCAAACATTTTGTTTGTTATATATTAAAGAAGATATTTATTGTTTAATAGTTTATTGTTATTTACAACAAAGCATTACTATATAGTCTTTTTTCATTAGACTTGCCAAAATTTAATTTTAGACATGAAGCTAAGCAGTACTTTTAAAAAATGCTCTGTGCTGTTTTCTCTCTCTCTGAAGTGATGTCACTGATTCAATGTGTAGGGAGAATCAGAAACATATGATTAAGAAAAAGAGTAAAAAATACATTGTTTAGTAGTTTTGAAAATTGTATCCCTAATGCATTATGTGTAAAATATAAATATAAAACTCTGGTTTAAAAATATTAAAGTAGACAGTTTAATGTCTTTCTCTTCTTGGAAATTATCCTCAAACAATAAAGAGAAAGGAAGGGAAAAATGTTATCTTCATTTTGGATAAAGCTAAAAGTCATATGAATATCAACTATAATGTAAAAGAACAGGTTGTCAAATATCATCAAAATTAAACAGAAGTAGCCAGGCGTGGTGGCTCAACCCTGTAATCCCAGCACTTTGGGAGCCTGAGGTGGGCGGATAACATGAGGTCAGGAGTTTGGGACCAGCCTGGCCAACATGGCAAAACCCCGTCCCCACTAAAAGTACAAAAATTAGCCCGGCATGGTGCCAGGCATCTATAATCCCAGCAACTCGTGAAGCTGAGGCAGGAGAATTGCTTGAATCCGCGAGGTGGATGCTGCAGTGAGCCGAGATCGTACCACTGCACTCCAGCCTGGATGACAAGAGCAAGACTCCGTCTCAAAAAAAAAGAAAAAAAAAAAAAATTAAACAGAGGTGCAGATGTAAGGAGAGACCTACAGAACATTGCAGTGCAGAGTAGATGACACTTATTAGAAGAGAAAACCAACATTTCTTATTTTCAACAATAGAAACAGAGTGTGTCTATTGGCAGGAGATCCCTAGACTTAGTTCAGGTGTTTCCTGAACACCTATGTTCAGGAGGGACATAGGTGTCCCAAACAAATGGAGGGAAATGAGCAACATTTCAGCTATCAGTCACTTTTGTCCAGAAAAAAATCAAGTCATTCATTCCTACAACTTTGTGCTTTATAAAGAACTTTACGTGAACCAGTAAAGGTTCTTTCTAACTTCAGATATAGCTCAGCTTTTCTTTAACATCTCAAAGATTAACAATAATAATAATAAATGAAATAGGTTCTGTAAAATAATGTTATAAACCAAAGAAAAAGAAGAGGAAAAACTTCTTTAGAGTAGAATAACCAAAAAAATACAGATATAGAACTGAATTGATTGGCCACCGGCTGTATCACCATGAATTAAAGAAGGATAATAATATGAATAAAATATTAATGTGATATTAATATGAATAAAATATTAATGTGATATTAATATGAATAACATTATGAATATTAATATGAATAAAATTTATTAATATTTAAGTATTAATAAATATTAATAGGAATAAAAGTTTGAAGCGAAAACAAGATCTCAGGAAAAATGGTGAAAGATAATAAAAGGACATAAAATAGGAGCATGTCAACAAAGGGAGGAGAAAAATAAACTATCAAAGAAATGAAGTGCATATTGGTAATATGGAGGATAAACCCCAAAGAAATTGTAAGCATAATTGATTTCCAATTGAAGCGTGTGTCAGACGAGATATTGTGAAAAGCCCTTCAGCTAAAATTTACCTTAATGCTGAATAATCTTAACGAATATACTTGTAACATATTCTGGAGTTCTGCATCAGATAGGACCCTTGGGAACCAGGCACTCAGACACAATTAAGGGTGATAACAACTTATTGGGTTATACGTGCTGTAAAAGATAAAATTATGAATAAGAAAAATTGGGTGGAAAGCCTTTAGATCTAATGTATGTAAAAAGGAAGTGGAAGGGAAGCAGGAGTGGGGCAGAGAAAGCCCCAGCCCATACAATGCATAGAAATAAGTCTCTGCCAAACAGAAGGAGAACTTTGAAGCAAAGATCTCTTTTTAGAGGAGTCCTCTGTTAGGCAGAAATGATTAGACATAGTACTTCCTCCATGCTTATTCTTTGCTGACTTGCTCAGGAAATTGATGGCCTCAACCTGAAAGCTGAGGCAGATCCTGAAGGTGCTGAAGCTGGGAACGGTCCTCCTAACTGCATTTCTTGCAACAGAACAGCAGCAAATTATTTTATGAAAGATCTGTGTAGGGAATTCTATGACTGCTACAGTCCACCACTTCCTTATACAGATACCATATGCTTTTGGGGAGCCTCACGTGTTTTGGTGGGTCTTTCTTCTTTGGGGAATATTTAGGAGGGAGGTTAGTGGGATGAGCTACAGCCTCAATGATGCAGCTATATTCAGGATTACAACTGGCACTTATTTTACACCTTCACTTTTTATTCTAAATTTCTTTTGCCCTCAGCTATCACCTCCTGCCAATCTTGGTGGCTCACCAGAGGCTGTGGTCCACAATATTTCCTGAGATAACTCAATTTCTGATAATCATACTATTCTCAGGAGAGATTTCTGTATTTGTGCAGTCACATTCCCAAGTAATCAAGAGAGTAAAAAGAGATGTCCAAACTGATTACGTGAGTTCCACATGTATGTCTGCAGACCCTATCTTGTCCATGTAAATAGGGTCAATTACCACTTCCAATATGGTGACACTTCTTGCCTGCTGGTCTCTGTAAAAAATAAGTCCTGAGAGCTCATGTGGCAGCCATAGCTTGTGGTTCCAATGTGATCTTTATTTTGTCCTTTGGATAAATTGCCTCCTTTGGGACCAGGCCCTCTAATTCTGCAGGTAACGTTGTATAAAATTCCTTTGTATGTCATTGGAAATGATGATAAGTGGCATCGCCTTCTTTTCCAACCTTTGATACCTAGACTGATGGTTTCCACCAAAGAATAGCATCAAACAGAAGTCTCTGATATTGCATGTGCAAATGTTGCATGCTGGATGATAGCATCCCATTCTTTCAGGGTATTCCCTGGGAGCATCACTTTCTGAGTGCTTTCATCTGTCTGTTCTAATGCTTTATTGGAACGGCAACTTCTATACAGTGGAGATGGAATGCGGACAGTGCATTCTGTTGTCGTAGTCCCATTTCTCTACCTGCTTAGCTGTAAAATGGGTCCCATGTCAGATTAGATTCCAATTCTGTGGGATCAGGTACTGTAAGCCCCTCAGTGCTGACTGAGGCTCTGTGGGCAGGAAAGGAAAACACAAACTCAGAATAAGTTGCTGAGCCTTCCAAGGTAGAAATGGTCCAATATAATTAACTTGCTACCAAATATTTCCTTGGCATATATCCTATCAGGAGCTTAGCACTGGTCTCTGTTGCTGGAAAGTTGAATATTCAGAGGCAGCCGTTGCTAGACAGCCTTGGTAAGTGGGAGTTCATGCTGTTAGGCCCATGCATAGCCTTCATGTAGCCAACGAGAAAGGCTCTAACATTAATTGAACAGTTTATTTTGTCTGATTGATTTTTTTGTTTCTTTCCCAAGGTGACTGTTTTCTGATGAGTATTAGTATGTTCCTCCCCATCATATGTTGATCTACCCTTCACATACCTTTCTCCTAGAGCTTCTTATCTTCACTTGTATATTACTTTTCCTTTCAGAACCCAGAAAAATCAGCAAGGTCAGTGGCTGCTGCCCTTGAGTCTATATATATTCTCACCTCAGCCAACTTTTTCTTACATATAAAAAGGATGACCTGGTACACCATGTAAAGCTCTGCCTACTGGGAGATTATTTTTGTGCTACTGTATTTCAAGGCTACTACTGTATTTCAACCATGTACTAAGTTGACCTCTCTTTCCTCCTTTTTCAGCGAGTCATAGATCCATATGGCTATAGGTGTGAAATGAGTGGGGTCCTGGAGCAACCACTGTGAGTGACATGGGGGCCTGAGCTATCTGCTCATAAAACTTAACTCATCATTTCTACTACTTACTACTCATGTTTTATCCTGATTGTACCATTTCTACTTTATAATGGATGCTGCTAGAATTCCTCAATTTAATGACTTGGTAGGTCATTATGATTTTTCCTCTATGGCTTAGGATAAATTCTACACTGTGTCTTTTCTACCACTGATGACAATAACACCATCGGGTCTTTCAGACTACCTGACCTAATTGTGTGATTGCTTATATCACATTCTGGATCTGCTGCAGAGCCCTTTTGTACTCAAGGTTCTACATAAAATTTGCAGCCTTTTATGTCACACAGTCTGTGAGCCAGAGGAGTATTCCTAGATGTGTTGTCATGAGAACCCAAAGAGACCTACTAGGAATCAGGCTTCATTCTTGCAATAGAAGATGCATAATAGGGTTTGACTGTGTCCCCACCCAAATCTCATCTTGAATTGTAGTTCCCATAATTCCCACATGTGTTGCGAGAGACCCTGTGGGAGGTAATTGAATCACGGGGGTGGTTTCCCCCATGCTATTCTCATGAGAGTGAGTAAGTTATCACAAGATCTGATGGTTTTATAAGGGGCTTCCCCTTTCACTTGGCTCTCACTCTTCTCCTTCCTGTCACCATGTGAAGGACATGTTTGCTTCCTCTTCTGCCATGATTGTAAGTTTCCTGAGGCCTCTCCAGCCTTGCTGAATGGTGAGCTAATTAAACCTCTTCCCTTTATCAATTACCCAGTCTCACATATGTTTTTATTAGCAGTGTGAGAATGGACTAATACAGTAAATTGGTACCATGAGTGGGGTGCTGCTGTAAAGATATCCAAAGGTGTGGAAGCAAATTTGGAAATGGGTAGCAGGCAGAGGTTGTAACAGTTTGGAGGACTCAGAAAAACACAGGAAAATGCAGGAAAGTTTGGAACTTCCTAAGAGAGTTGTTGAATGGCTTTTACCAAAATGCTGATAGTGAGATGAACAGTAAAGTCCAGGCTATTGTGGTCACAGATGGAGATGAGGAACTTGTTGGGAACTGTAATATGGTAACTCTTACTATGCAAAGAGACAGGAAGCATTTTGTCCCTGCCACAGAGATCTTTGGAACATTGAACTTGAGAGAGATGATTCAAGGTATCTGGCAGAAGAAATTTCTAAGAGGCAAATCATTTAAGAGGAAGCAGGCCATAAAATTTTGAAAATTTTGCAGCCTGATGATGCAGTAGAAAAGAAAAACCCATTTTCTGGAGAGAAGTTCAAGCCAGTGCAGAAATTTGCATAAGTAACAAGGAGCTTAATGTTAATCACCAAGACAATGGAGAAAATATCTTCAGGGGATATCAGAGACTTTTACAGCAGCCCTCTAATCACAGACCTGGAGGACTAGGAGGAAAAAATGGTTTTGCAGGCTTGGCCCAGGGCCCACCTGCTCTATGTAGCCTTGTGTCATAGTGTCTTGCATCCCAGCTGCTTCACATCCATACCTGTGGTTAAAAGGGGCCAACATGCATCTCAGGCCATTGCTTCAAAGGATGCAAGCCCCGAGCCTTGGCGGCTTCCATGTGGCATTGAGCCTGTGTGTGCACAGAAGTCAAGAATTAAGGTTTGGGGACCAGACAATGTGTGGAAATGCCAGGATACCCAGGCAGAAGTTTGCTGCAGAGGCAGAGCCCTCATGGAGAATCTTTGTTAGGGCAGTGCAAAAGAGAAATGTAGAGTTGGAGCCCCCAAACAGATTCCCCACTGGGGACTAGTGAGGCTTTGAGAAGAGGGTCACGGTCCTCCAAACCCCAGAATAGATCCATTGACAGCTTGCACCATGTGCCTGGAAAAGCAGCAGACACTCAATGCCAGCCCATGAAAGCAGACAGGAGGGGGCTGTACTCTGCAAAGCCACAGAGGTGGAGCTGCCTAAGGCCATGGAAACCCACCTCTTGCATTAGTGTGATCTGGATGTGAGACATGGATTCAAAGGAGATTATTTTAGAGCTTTGAGATTTAATTACTGTCTTGCTGGATTTTGGACTTGTATGGGGCCTTTAGCCCCTTTGTTTTGTCCAATTTTCAAATTTGGAATTAGTGTATTTACCCAATGCCTGCACCCACATTGTATCTAATGAGTAACTAACTTGCTTTTGATTTTAAAGGCTTATAAACAGAACGGACTTGCCTTATCTCAGATGAGACTTTGGACTTAGACTTTTGGATAATGCTGCAAAGAGCTAAGATTTTAGTGCACTAATGGAAAGGTATGATTGTCTTATTGAAATATGAGAACATGAGATTTTGGAGGGACCAGAGGCAGGATGATATGGTTTGGTTGTGTTCCCACCCAAATCTCATTTTGAATTGTACTTCCCTTAATCCCCACATGTGGTGGGAGGGACCTGGTGGAAGGTAATTGAGTCATGGGGGCTGATTCCCCCATGCTATTCTTGTGATAGTGAGTAAGTTCTCATTAGATCTGAAGGTTTAATAGGGGGTTTCCTCCTTCACTCAACTGTCATTCTTCTCTTTCCTGCCACCATGTGAAGAAGGCTGTGTTTGCTTCCCTGTCTACCATGATTAAAAGTTTCCTGAGGCCTCTCTAACCGTGCTGAATTGTGAGTCATTAAACATTTTTCTTTTATAAATTACCCAGTCTCAGGTGTGTTTATTAGTAGTGTGAGAACAGACTAATACAGTGCAAGATGCTGCAATTTTTCTTTTACTCAAGAGAAGATATTCTTACATACACTTGTCCTCTGAACCTTTAAATTCTTTACTGTTGTTGTGGGCTCCATAATCTTCACAAGGTATATCTCCTACTATCTGTCCCACAGATAGACATACTATTTGTGTGCCTTTCCAAATCCTCTAATCTACTAGCTACAACTTTCTAATGTTGCCTAATTAGTATGATATTATTGATATCAATGTGAAATTCTGCTGGATGTCCAAATCTCTGTGGGCTTTATTATGACAAAAACTAGGAGAGTTAACAAAGCCTGAAAGCAAAATTATGAATGATTATTGTTGTCCCTTACATTTAAATGCAAACTCTTTATGACCCTCTTTTTAAATTGGGATAGAGTAGAGCATAGTCACCATTGATTTAAGGACTACATACTGTGTATTAATTTGCTGGATTTGCTAGGTTGCTGTAGCAAAGACTACAGACTGGATGGCTCAAACAATAGAAATGTATTTTCTCACAGTTCAGGAAGTTAGAAGTCCAGGATCGAGATCCCAGAAAGGCTGTTTCTTCAGAGGCCTCTTGCCTTGACTTGCAGATGGCCATCTTTCCCCTCTGTCTTCACATGGTCTTTGCTCTGTGTGTTCTTATAAAGACACTAGTTTTATTGGACTAGGGCCCACCCATATGACCTCATTTTACATTAATCACCTTTTTAAATGTCCTGTCTCCAGTACAGTGACATTAGGTAGTAAGAGAAAAGACTTCAACATATGAATTTCATGAAGAACATAATTTAACCATACACCATGTGTCTAAGGTCATATTATTCTGCTCTAAGAAAAATACTATATCTTGCATGGAAACTGTGATCAGGGATATTATTTAGTTCAACTTGCTATGGACTAAAACTAAAGGTCCATCAAATTTCTGTAGAAAATATGATGGGATAATATCCACCATCCTCTGAAGCATGATTATTTTTAAATTACTAATTATTTTTAATTTACTGTTGTGATTGGAGTGAAGTCTGGTTTCAGAGGTTTCCATTTGGCTCCTCACCTGCTGGGTTTTAAGTTACAGGTCAAATACTCAATGTAGGGATCAATCCAAATTTCAAGTATGTTGATCCCAATTATACATTCAGGACCTGTACAATTGAGTACTGGGTATGTCAGTGTACCCAGTGGGCTCATTGCCAGCCAGATTTTGACCATGGCTTCTTTCACTACTGCCACTTATAATGCCCCCACTCTAAGAGTGGGGCCCTGATGATGCTTCAGTTCTCCAGATATAAATGTCAACTCTAGTCCTTAGACCAATAATCCTTGAACCGTCTGAGAATTCCCTTTTCCTCAGTGCACAATCATCTATGTAAATAGTCACTGTGGCTAAGTGGTATCAAAATTGCTGAATATATAGGGAACATAATGCTTCCTAAGCAATAAAAATAAAATAAATGAGTATCTAGGTTCATCAAAGTGAAACTAAAAAACACCCAAAATAAAGAAAATATATTAATAACAACTAGAGAGAAAAGTAGATTACCTACAAAGGAAAAAAAACTAGGTTGGCAACAGAATTCTCCAAAGGAACAATAGGCAATAGGAAGTGCATAATGCAGAGCTGTGTGGTTAAAAAAGAAAGAAAGAAAGAAAGAAAGAAAGAAAGAAAGAAAGAAAAACTTGTCAACTTAATTTTTGTATTTATCCAGATTCTCTTTAGAGAATGAGGGTGAAATATATACATTTATGTAATAAAGGGACAAACAATAGATCTGCAATACATAAGGTGTTAAAGTGGTATTTCAGTGAAAGGGGAAGTGATCCAAGGGGCAGATTGTGGGATTTAAAAAGAAATGTAAAGCAAAGAAATTAGTAAAAGTATAAGCAATTCAAAGCAAATTTGGCTACATTAAGCAAAATAAATTGTGTCTAATATGTAAAGCTAAAAACAAAGAAGATAAAACTAAAATCTTATATAACTTAAAAGTTGAAAATGTGATAATCAGAGTTTAAACAGAGTCCAATTTTGTTATTCATATTGTTTGTATTGTTCTGTCTTTTCTGGGTCATATAAACAAAAAATGTTTTTAATGGGGTTTAAATAATGTAAGTAATACAGCAATTTAACATATTTATTTAATATTTTGTGCTGCACATAGAATGAGCTTTCATTTAAAGTATTCAAAGAACAAAAGAGTCATCAATAGCCAAAAGTACATTTCTCATATCTCCATATTAAAATAATACAAAAACATTATCAGTGTTTAAAACTTCAAGTTAATAGCAAAGTGTTTTTTAACACATATGTTTTTCTGAATAACTAATGTGTTATTATTAACACATAGAGTCAAAAATAAGAACAAAGAAAAGCTGAAATTAAGATGGTCCTACTATACAGTATATACAAATTTTTTTCTGTTTATTTTCTAAATTTTTGCTTTTTGAGACAATTTGCGTATTATCTTTTAAAACACATCTTTATTGAGATATAATTGATATAACATTCACCAACTTAAAGTGTACATTTCAATTATTTTTAGTATATTTATAGACTTCTGCAACCATCACCACAATCTCAGTTTACAACATTTTGCAACCCAAAAAGAAACCTTCTACCCATTATCAGTAATTCATTTGTCTTCCACTCCCAGCTCTAGGCAACTTCTAATCAAGCCTGTAACTATAGACTTACTGTTTCCAGCCATTTTATATGCAGAACATTCCATAAGTGTATTGTACTCCATACAATATGTAGTAGAAATAACAATTCAAATATTTTGTCCATTTTAAAATTGGGTCATTTGGGTTTTGTTGTTGTTGTTGATTTGTAACATTATATTTTTAGTACAAGTCTCTCTCAGATAAGTGATTTACAGATACTTTCACCATTCTTTGACATCTCTCTACAATTTCTTGATGGTGTCTTAAGGAGCACAAAAGTTCTTAATTTTGATGAAGTGAAATTAATCTGTTTTTCTTTTATAGGTTTTGTTTCTGTTGTCATTTAAATAAGCATGCCTAATCTAAGGCTGTGAATATTTAGTTGTATGTTTCCCCATAAGAATTTTATAATTTTCATCTTCCATTTAGGCCTATGATCAATTTTGAGTTAATTTTTGTGTATGGTGAGAGGTAGAGGTCCAACTTTATTGTTTTGCATGTGAATATCTAGAAGTCTCAGTACCATTTGATAAAAAGACGCTTCTTTCCCCCATTGATTTGTCCTGGCTCCCTTGTAGACTAAGATTTGACCATAAATTTGTGGGTTTTTTTCTAACTCAAGCCTACAATATTGACCAGTTTGCCTACTGTCATAACAGTACTCCACTTTCTTGCTTAGCTTTGTAGTAAGTTTTGAAATTGGGAAGTATGGCTCCTCCAACTTTATTCTTTCCTTTTAACATTATTTTTATGTTTAGAATTATTATGTGTTCTTGGATAATTGATCAATTTATTGTTATGTAATACTCCTTTTTATATGTAAAAATTTTGTTTGTTCTGACATCAGCGTTTCAAAATTAATACAGCTGTTCCATTTTTTGGGGGGGAACGGTTGAAGTTAGTTTGACACAGATCTTCATTCTTTGCTTTTAACCTATCTGCATGTTTACGTTTAAATCTGGTTTCTTATAGACCACATATATTTAAGTCTTGTTTTTATCCACTCTGACAATCTCTGTCTTTTAACTAGTGTATTTATACAATTACATTCAAATTGATTATTAATATAATTGGATTAATATCTTTCATGTTTGTAAGTATTTTCTACTTATTAAATTTGTTCTTTGTTTCTCCTCCACTCTGATTTTTCTGCCTTATCTAGTTCTGATTAATTATGTGACTCAACTTTATCTCTTCTGTTAGCATATCATTTTTACAAAGTTTCTTTATATTTGTGTTAGTTTTCCCAAATTTTTCAGTATGTATTTTTAAATAATCTATGTTCCATCAAATAATACCAAATCTCTTCACAGTTAGTACAAATTCCTTCTACTAGTCTTACCAATTCCTCTCTGCCATCACTTATGGCATTAACAACATTCATTTTACTTATACATATGTTATTAATTCCCCAATACCTTTTCACTATTGTTACTTAAATGACATCTTTCAGATCAATTAAAATTAAGAAAAATAAATTTTTTATTTTACCTTCATATATTGTTTCTCCAATGTTCTTTCTTTATGTAATCTGAATTTGTGATTTTTATCATTTTTCTTACCCTGAAGAACTTTTAACGTTTTTTTTTTGTTTGTTTTTTGTTTTTTGTTTTTTTAGGATGGGTCAGTTTATGGCTGATGGGTTCTATTTCGAGTAACATTTTAAAATTTAAATTTTAATATCAAATATTTAAAAAGTATTTTTAAAGTCTTTCATTTGTTCAACTTTTCTTGTAGAACATATATCAAAAATTTCAACCTCTTTACATGTTAGAGCTAAAACCAGAATGCCCTACAATAACTTTTAAATAAGTTAAGAGAATAAAGGAGAATGAATATGTAATTAGATCATCTTTTGTGATTATGTACCTAATAATTTTTATTGACATTCTTTGTTTTTTTTGTGCACAAACTTAAATTATTGTCTGGTGTTACCTGACTTCAATTTGAATAACTTATTTTAATAAGTTCTTCTTAATAAGGTCTATTAAGAACGCATATTGAGATATTTTACTAGCCTTGGAATGCCTTTATTTCACCTTAATTTTTGAAAGATAGTTTTGCCTAATCTAAAATTCTTGGTTGACAGCTATTTCACTTTCAGCACTTTAAACATGATATCCCACTGCTTTCGGCTTTCATTGTTTCTGATGAGAAGTCAGCTGTTAATTATCTTGGGGTTGTGATGAGTCACTTGTCCTCTTACAGCTTTCAGGATTTTCTCTTTAATTTTCAAAGCTTTGACTATAGTAGTAATCTGATATCTTTTACTGCTTTTATCCTACTTGGTGTCTGCTGAGCTTCTTAGATGTATGTATTAATATTTTCCAACAAATTTGTGAAGTTTGTCAACCATTATTTTTTCAAATATTTTTTCTGCCCCCTTTTCATTTTCACTTCTTCTGTTGCTTTTATTTTTGTGGGTGCTTTTCTTGGTATCTCACATTTCTGTGTGGCTCCATTTTTGTTTTCATTATTTTCTCTCTCTCTTTTTCATATTGTCTAATTTGTATTGATTTATGTTGAAATTCACATTTCAATAATTCACAGTGTGAATCATTGTGTGTTTGTTCAAATTTACTATTGAACCCTCCAATAATTTTTCACTTTATTTATTATAGTTTTCAATGTTAGAATTTTAATTTTGTTCTTTTAAAAATAATTTCTACATCTTTGTTTATATTTTTATTCAGTCCAAAATTTTTATTATATTTTCTTTAATTGTTTAGACAGGGCTTTCTTTGCTCTCTGAAACCATTTTCTGTTATATCTAATACTTTTCTCAGCTCAAAAGAAGTTTCATTTATTTACTATAAATGGGTCATAATTTCTGTTTTTTTGCGTGTCTTGTGATTTTTTTTGTTCAAAAGTGGACATTTTAGATAATATATTGTAGCAACACTGGTACTGATACCATTGGAAATATTATTAATGTTATTATTGTTTTTGTTTGGTTTTTGTTTATTTGTTAAATGAGTTGAAAGAACTAATGCTGTGAAGTCTATTTCCCTCCTTGTGTGCAGCTTCTGATAACCTTATTCAGATTTCTTCTCTTGGTTTTACTTTTTAGCAGCTACCATTCCCGTGTTACATAGGCTCTTTATGAGTCAAAGGTTGTGTTTTTGTCATCTTAGTTAGATTTTTATTCATACAAATTTACTGAATTTGTATGCCTGGCTTGAAGGTTGCTGTCACAGTTCAGAGTTTACTATTTTCCCCACATATGTAGTCAGTAGTTTGGATGTTCCTTCTCTGATCACTCTTGAGAGGGAACATACTTGGACATGACTTTTAAGCATGAAATTCTTGATTTACTGTTCTGACAAGATCAGGTGCATTCAGGGTGGCATGGCCATAGACTTGATTTACTGTTCTAAAGAAAGTTTATCCTCTTTTAGCCTGTCTCTTCCACTGGGCAGAAACTCTGTGCCACTGTACAGGAAGGGGGGATTGAAATTGAGATCCACTTCTCCTGGAGTGTCAACACTGGGTGCAAGGGTAGCCCCTGCTTTACTGTCTTGTTCATCAAGCTTTGAAAATCTATCCGACAGGGGAGCTTGTATAGGGATAGTCAAGGCCCAGGTAATCTTGGACTACTGTGTATGAAGTACAGCTTCTTCCCTGTAAGTAGGTGCTAGGTGAAAGAGTTTCAGATTTTTTGGCCTTATCCCCCTAAAATAGACTTTTGCTATACAGTGCTAAGAGGTGTGAGAAATACCAGTGAAACTATAGCTTTAGACTTAAAATTGAGAGTAGAGGGAGTGTCTGACTTCTTGGTTGCATGTGCCAGGAGTAGGATTTCCATAAGTCTGAGCAGGTTTGGGGTGTAAGGAAGGGAACAAGTGCAATTGCCACAGATTCTGACTATTCTTACTGAGATTCAGTAGATTTATCTTTAAGAGAGTTTCTCCATATTCTGTGTGTCCTTAGGACTCTATCTAGAAACTTTAAACTGTTGATGTTTTTGTTATTGTTTTTAAATAAATTTATCCATTTTAATAGCTGTTTTTCGGGGGAGAAGGTCTGTTGATCTCACTCTGCCAGTACAAATTTAGATGTTTACAAATTACTGTTTTTTTCAGTTTACTAACCTGTTGTTCTGCTGTATTTTGTATGATATGACCCTCACTTATGACTTTCTTAATTTCAATTATTATAATTTCTATTTCTAGAACATTGTTGTCCAATAAAACTTTCTGGGATGATAGAAATGTCCTATAACTTGTACTATTTAACATGGTAACCACCAACCATATGTAGCTGCTGAGCACTTAAAATGCAGCTAGTGTAACTAAGAAACTGACTTTTAAATTTTACTTAACTTGAATTAATTTAAGTTTAAATAGCAACAAGTGGCTAGTAGTTACTGTATTGGATAGCACCATTCTATAATTGCCTATTTAAAAATAGATTTTAATTTCTTGCTCAAATTCTTAATGTGATTATTTTATTGATTGTTTTATAGTTATTTTAAAGCCTAACCATCTGTTGTTCTCTTTCTTTATTTTCTTGATTTTTGATTGATATTTTTCTTGATATTTCTGTTATTTTCTTGATTTCTTATATATTAGTTCTCTTTTTTAGCATGATATATAATTTTTATCAGATTTCTGAATTTGAGACGAAAAAATTGTAGATGTTCTAGATTATATTATCTCTCATCAAAGATAGTATAATTTTTGTCAGTCAGATAAAATACATTGGTACAAAAGACACTATTTTTATTCTCATCCCAAGCATTTATTAATTTTGTAGTCTTATGCAAAGCATGTAACAGCCTTGAGCCTGTTTCTTCATCCATAAATGGACCTAATATTCATCTTGCTTAAAGCAAAGATTGAAAGATAAATAACCAATTTCTGAAATTTTTGTGAAATTGGCAAGGTAATATGTGAGCCTAAAATTTATATGAATAACTCATTAATTCTGTATATATTCATCAATGTTTTCATAGGTTGCTTGAAAGTAAAAGCAGAATGTTGTTGGGTAAAAATTGTTTATACAATTTGTAACTCCATTTGTGTTGCTCTAAAAGGAATACCTGAGATTGGGTAATTTATAAAGAAGAGAGATGTATTTGGCTAATGGTTCTCGAGGCTATACATGAAGTACAGCACTGGCATCAGCTTTTGGTGAAGACCTCAGAAAGCTGACAATCAGAGCAGAATTTTTTTTTTTTTTTTTTTTTATACGGAGTCTCACTCTGTCACCAGGTTGAAGTGCAGTAACACGATCTTGGCTCACTGCAACCTCTGCCTTCTGGGTTCAAGTGATTCTCCTGCCCCAGCCTCCCAAGTAGCTGAAACTACAGGCATGTGCCAACATGCTTAACTGGGCTAAATATTTTATATATATATATATATATATATATATATATATATATATATATATATTTAGTGGAAACGAGGTTTCACCATGTTAGTCAGTATGGTCTCAATCTCTGGACCTCCTGATCTGCCCACCTTGGCCTCCCAAAGCACTGGGTTTACAGGCGTGATCCACTGTGCCCTGCAAAGAAGGTGTCAGCATATCACAAGGCAAGATCAGGAGCAAGAGAGAAAAGGAAAGAGATATCACATCCTTTTTAAACAACCAGGTCTCAGGGGAACTCAGAGAAAGAACTCACTCATTACCATAAGAAGGGCACCAAGCCATTCATGAGGGATCTGCCCCCACAACCTAGACACCTTCCACCAGGCCCTACCTCCAACATTAGGGATCACATTTCAACATGAAATTTGGAAGGCATAAACATTCAAACTATGCTGCTATGACAAACAAGTTAGTTTGTATTTATATGTGTGTTATGACTGTTTTTAATGGTCTTTGATAGAAAAAAGTACCTGTTTTCTGAAGGCAATGAATGGTTATGAAATCAGCTATTAACATTCCTACAATAGCAAAGTGAGAGCACATTTCATAGTCGCTGTAGTTGCACTCTTTGGTGAAGTTTCACAGCAGTAGGAAAGAATCTCAATGCTAGCCTGAATTTTTGGCCACAGCCTAGTTATTCTGGCACACATTGAAATCTCAAGACATCAAGAGAAACAAACTTTGGGACACTCAGTGGCACTATTTTTTAAAGTCAGATTCTTTTTCAGTGGGTATTCACATTTCCTTATTCCAATCATTCCAATGCAGCACAAAAGAAAAATCGTTTTCTTATCTTGCACTTTATTAAGAGGAAAAACATTCTTTTGTACTGAAAGCTTCATTTTCCTGTAAACAGAATGATTAACTTGAGATTGTGCCAACTAATTTCTGAGTGTCTAGATAAGATTAAAGGCCTTTATTTTGCTAAACTCATGTGTTGATATTTTCTCATTACTTTCTCTATTACTTAAGCCAAGAGGTTTTTATTAACCACTCACAAACTTGCATCTTTGCACTACATTCTGGCAATACTTGGAATGCTTTGACGTCATATAGTATCTGAATAGAGCAATGTTCTTGATGGTATGGAGAAGTTCTCATTGTAAAATAATTTTTATTTTTTCAAAAACAAACTTATCTTCAAAATCAAGTGCCCACCTAGGGCATGCTCTTTTTAACTTACATTCTGGCAAATAACTGATATTGACCATCCATTGCTTCTCAAAAGAAAAATGATTCCCTGTTAGACAGACTCTTAAGTTAAAAATGCATTTTAGGCATATACTTAAAGTCTCATTTCTTTTCCTATGTCCTCCACAATGTCTTTAATGTGCTTCATTTGGGTAATAACAGCCAGCAGTCAGGGAAGACAGAAACAGCGACCTTGATTACTCCCTCAGCATACTTATGGGTGAACTGAGTCTTGATGCATGAACAAAAACACTTCAAGGTCATAGTCCTTATCTCTCTAGGTTATTATTTTCTCTTAAGAGGAAACTACGATGCTTCCTCTCTTACCAGAATGATAATCGAGATATTAAAACATGGCTTTGTCATAAATCCTAAACACAAATAACTAAGTATAGATAAAGATCTACAACAGAGCAAAAATCCTCTAGCACTGGATACGTACACAAACTATCCTAGGCAGTTTCTCCTAACAGCTGCTAAATTACTTCTATTAATTGCAGCTTCATAAAACTAAGAAAAAAGAAAAGAAAAGTAAAGAAAGAAAACAACAACGCTGTTTAATGGCATGCCTCTGTGTTACTACTTTTCTGTATGGTACACAGCAAAGCAATCAAACATTTGGACATTACAAATATCCTAGCAATCAATTTGATTTAAAATACTCTCCAAGTATAGATATGGCAAATGAAAAGACTCATTTCTTTTAGCCATTATTTCTAATGCTGCTAGGAAAATGCAGTTGAGGAAATGCTTATCAGAAGTACTAAATCAGCATTACAGATATGTATTAAGGAACCAGATGATCTACAATTGCAACCAATTTGTTTTTCAGATGAGGCTTTATTTTTTTTTTAGATTTGATGGATGGTTGTTTTTTAAGAATAATGTATGTCTAGAATGGATTCACTCTGGAGAGTGATACAAATATACTCAAAAGCATGAAGAAGTGTAAGTGGGAAGTGGTATATATAAACTATATCCAGGAAGAAATGAAATAATCGAAAGGTCCATTTCATGCTTGACATTTAGAGAACAGCTCTCCAAAGTTTACGTAGTGACAAGAATGCTGGACAAAGTCAGGACAATGGAAGCAAGCGCCTTTGTCAGTACCTAGTTGTGATATCAATGGGGAAAAGTCTTAAACCAAGTCTCTCAACCTTAGTTCTATTGACATTTTGGGTGGGATAATTCTGTGTTGTGAGAAACTGTTCTCTGTATTCTAGAATGCTTAGGAGCATTACTGACTTCTTCCAATGCGATGCCAGTAGCACCCTCAACTGTGAAAATCAAAAATGTCTCCAGACATCGCCACTTGTTTCCTGTTGTAGTAAACCACTGTTTTACATACTTTTATGGTTTTTTAATCTCTAAAGAGAGGAGTTGAGATGAGATGTGTCTTTTCCAGCTCTAATATTCTCTGACCTGTCCAGCTATGCTCACAAAATTGATGAGAAATTATCTGTTCTTATCAGGTATCACCAGAACTAACTTTTTTATGTACTCAACTTGCAGAAATTATAGCTAGTTTCCCCCACATACAGTAAGGGAATTCCAACTGCATCTTGTGCCATATTTTTGAGTTAAAATTTTACTTTGCTCGTTTTCATTCTTTATTTATGCATCATCTTCCAGACAGGGTGGTCAACTGTCTCAGTTACGTGAGACTTTCGTGGTTTGGGCATTGAAAGTCCTGTGTCCTGAAAAAGGCCTCAATCCTGAGCAAACGGATCACTTTCCTTCTGTAACTATTTCCACGTGGTTGTGTGTGTGTGTAGATATGCGTATATACATGCATGT
The DNA here is from genome assembly GCF_037993035.2 of Macaca fascicularis. Lineage (NCBI taxonomy): Eukaryota > Metazoa > Chordata > Mammalia > Primates > Cercopithecidae > Macaca > Macaca fascicularis. The sequence continues at coordinate 97,274,926 of NC_088385.1, forward strand.
CATGAAGAATACTATAGTACTATTCTAATAATTAGTGTTAGAATAGTGTGGTAATAGAATAATATAGTATTCAATTATCTTAATCTATTTTTTATTTTATTTTTAACATATTTTTATGTCATCAAATATTAAACTATATTATCTTAATACATGATTATTATCTTATTCTATTAATGTACTACAGTTTATTGAATGATTTCCATATGATTTGACATTAACGTTGTTTCTAGTTTCTTTTAAATAAAAATCAATGCTCAATGAACATTCTAATAGTTACACATGTATGCATAGCTCTTAAATATTTTTAAATTAAACATTTTAATTTTGAATAATTTAAAATATCCGAGAGTATACAGATATATAACAACCCTGTAACTATTTTGTCATATTTAATTTACATTACAGTTAAAAAAATAAATAGAAATCAAATTTAGCAAATTCAGCTGAAGCTGTCTTCCTATCTCCCCGTGTACCCACTGTCCTTGAGATAGCATGTGCCATTCCCATCAATGACCCTGAACATTTGTCACATACTTGAGTACCTACAAAAAGCAAAAATGATTCATCAGCATTGTACATATCCTTTTGCACCTTGACTTTTTTTCCAACATTATTTTTTAGAGATTTATCCATGTTGGTAGATCTATATTATTAGTTATAACTGCTATGTAATGTTCTGTTTTATGACTGAACTTTCATTTTTCCACTCATATTTAAAGACAATTACATTTTCAAATTCTTTTGCTATCGCAAACAATGTTGTATTATTTGTATATGCACAAGTATATCTGTGTATATTCATCCTCATGTACAGTGCAAAACTTCTGTAAAGTAAACAGATACAGGAGGAAATGAGGATATGCATATCTTTAACTTCACTTCAGCTAGTTTTCTTCCTGAATGGTTATTCCAATTAACACATTCAGGAGTCATGTACAAGAATTCCTGCTTCCCACTGCTTTCCTAAAACTTAATATTAGCAGATCTTATATTTTTTCCTTCTACTTCCTTTGAATATATACCCTATTCTTTGTGATTTTTCTTTTGGGGTTTATATTATTTATTTTTCTAACTTCTTCAGCAGATTCTTAGCTCATTAATTTTTAATCCATTTCTCATTTTATCATGCACTATTAAAAGTATGAATTTCTGATTAGTATTTTTGCTGGATATGGCACATTATGATTTGTAGAGCTGTTATTAATTATAATTTTTTAGCAACTTCATTGAGATAAAACTGACAATAAATGTCACATTTTAAAAGTATTCTTTTAATTTTCAAATTTGTTTTATTTTAAGCCATTTTTTATTTTTGATTTTTGTGGATATATAGTAGGTATATAAATTTATACATATATAAATATACATGAGATATTTTGAAACAGGTACACAATGCATAATCACATCAGGGTAAATGGGGTATCCATTATGTCAAGCATTTATCATTTCTTTGTGTTACAAACATTCCAGTTATATGTTCAGTTATTTTAAAATGCACAGTAAGTTGTTCTTGACTGTAGGCATCCCATTGTGCTATTAAATAGTAGATCTGATCTTATTCATTCTAGCTAACTACATTTTTGTATCCATTAACCAGCCCCACTTCTCACTTCTAGCTTCCATTCCCAGCTTCTGGTAACCATCATTCTACTATCTATCTCCAGGAATTCAATTGTTTTAATTTTTAGTTCCCACAAATGAGTGAGAACACGCAGTTTGTCTTTCTGTGTTTCTCTTATTTCACTTAACATAGTATCTTCCAGCTCCATTCATGTTGCTGCAAATGACAGGATCTCATTTTCTTGTTATTGCTGAATAGTACTCCAAAACAGTGCGTATTTTGTAAGTGCTGATATATGTTAACACCACTGAAATCATGAACAAAATCAAGGTGATGAACATGTATCAATCCCAAAAATTTTATCTGTCTTCTTTGTATTTCATTTCTCCCATGCCTCTACCACCATCCCCCATCCCCAGGCAAAACGAATCTGCTTGCTTTATTTACTGTCACTTAGTTTGCATTTTCTAGGATTTTGTATAAATAGACTCAAATAACATGTACTCTATTTTGGTCTAGTTTCTTTAATTTACCATAATTATTTTGAGATGCACCCACGTTGTTGCATACATCTTTTTTTTTTTACTGGGCAGTAATCTATTGTATGGCTATAACACCAAGTTACTATTTCGTTGATAGATATTTCAGTTGTGTCCAAGTTTCGTTTATTACATATAAAACTGCTATGAATATTCATGTTTAAGTTATTTTGTGAAAACATGCTTTTATTATTTTTGAATATTTACCTAGAAGTAAAATTGTTGAATCATATGACTAGTATATGTTTACTTTTGTGGGATACTGTCAATGTCTTAGTATACATTCTATTAGAGGTTGTTTTTTCTTGTTACTTTACTTTGTAATCAAAATAATCTGTCAATAACTTTAGAGAAGTTTAATTTTCTTCTAGAATTCCCCACAATTTTTGCTTTATATTTTACTATATTTTTTCTGTATATATATTTGCTATATTTGCCAAAATATGTCTTGTATATTGAAGTCATGTTAGTTACTCCCATGGTCAGAGCATTAGCATTATGTTGTAATGCTTTGCCAATTTTTTATTTTATTTGTCCATAATGTCTGTTTTGCTTGATATTAATGTAGTCAACTTTCATTTACTTTATATATAATTTCCATTCTTTGACTTCAAAACTCTCTGACTTTATGTTTTTGCCTCCTATAAAGGCATATAGCTGGAACTTATTTGTCAGAGCATCACTAAGAGCTTTTCTGTAAGAGTGATTGCCATTTATTTGTAGGTAATATATTGCTACTCTCTCACAGCTTTGAACAGTTGCTCTCTTAGCTCTTCCGGTCTTTTCTCTGTCTTGCTCTCACTTTTGTTCTTGTTCTTTCTTCTTCCCTCTGTCTCTGTTTTCTGTTTCCTACTTTATTATAATATATTTACATATAAATTCTGAATAATTCTCAATTATTGTCATTTTAAGCATTTATTTTTCTACATTCTCTCTCTACATTCTCTACATTCATTTTTCTAAATGACTCTCTCAAAAGTCATTTTCTTTTGGTCCTACTTAGATAAATGTTAGATATTTTTAACATATTTAAAAATATCTCTTGTTTATGTCTTAATTTCTTCTGATAGAAATTGTGTGATATTTTCAACTATTTTTTCTATTTCAATTATCCCCTTTTCAGCTAAACATAGACTGCTGTTTACCTATCTGTATCAGCTATCTATATCTACCTATTAAGGTTATTAATATAACATACGCATGTGTATATTTCAATGGAACTGCATTTTTAAAATATATATTTTATTCTTTACTGAGATGTATTGTTTCATTATGTCACGGTTTTTCCCTAAGGTTTCAATTTTTCTTTTACATTTTAATTAATTTTACATTTATTTTGCATCTTATTTGGTTGATCTTGATATTAGAACATATTCCTGGGGTTATAAATCAGATGTGTCTTTTAGCTCACTCATAATAGATTCTTTCCTCATATGCTTTTAATTTTTGCTTTTAATTTTTTATTGTTAGCTCACGCATTAGGAAGGCTTAATTTTTCCCTGCTGTCAGAAAATCTTGTAGTAGCTTGCACTATGTTCTGCAAAAGAAGCCTCAGAATTATTAACAAATTTTATATTAATTTCTTGAATTGGTGGTACTTACATTACATAGGTAATGAAAAATTGAATCCAAAACCAATGTAAGGTACAAAATTGGAACCTCTGAGGATTCTTCTTTTTTCTTCTATAGCCCACAGTAATACAGATTAGCTTTCTTCCCACTTTCCTTTGCCAGTGGGGAGAATATTTGTTTAGTTTGCCCTTTCACTAAGGGTGTAGCACCCTGAGGATTCTAGGTTTATGTCAGTCTCAGTTTCTCTTCCCTGTCTTGTATCCAAGATGCTGTATCACACAGACAAAAAATCCTTATCCTTCCTGCCTACAGTAGCCTCACCAGCAGCTCAAAATATTCTGCTTTCAATTACCTATTCATTTATGAGACATGACATTTTTCCTTCCTCACAAGCTGTCAGGCATTTAAAACAATTTCAACATTTTAAAGCATGAGAGATTTTACTTTTTTTTTGTCCATGGCATTTCTGGAATCTGAACTGTCCCTTAGTAATATCTTAGTAAAAGTTCTGTAGGTAAAATTGCTGAGTCAAAGTATTAATATATCTTTAATGCTTTTAACATAAATTGTCAAAATTGTTCGCTGCAAGAAGCATGCAAGGATAAGATAATGATGATGCCTCAGTCTGCACAGATGACCTCTGCTTTGCTTCTCTGTCCCTTCTCTTTCATCCTGCCTCTACTCTGATGCTACTTTATGACACCCTGGAATCATTTCTTTCTGCATTTCTGGGGTGCTGTGGAACTCTTCAGTGCTGTATTGACTTCTCTGTCTTGTCACCTACCATAGCAAATTGTAATATGGTTTATTGCGGCTTCCTCGGTATTGACTGAGGATAGTATAAGTGTTGCTACTGCTTTGCGTTCCTACAGGGACAAAAGCCTTTTTCACAGGGACTCATGACTTGCTACCCTTTCAATTCACCTTTCCTTCCCACTGTCTGAGAAATCTTTACTGATTTTCGAGTTAGAGAACAAAGGTGGTAAGGGTCTAACTGTTAAGTAACCTGCATTTTCCCATGTGTTGTCTGGCATGTGTACTAGAGTCCTTTCTGTTGCTCTTGGAAGAGTGGAATTTTAAAATTCCAAATTCAAGAAAGTATGGCATCCTTTCCCCCCAACCCCCGCCCTCCGGTTTTCAGTTCTTGTGAGACAAATCAGTAGAATGCCTCAATGGCTGAAGGGTCACAGAGTGAAAGAAGGCAGGGGAATAAAATCACTTCTGTTAATATAGCATATTATTATCGCATCACATTTAATGAAGCTGTGGGGGATTCTTTTACTTCACCGACATGGTCCCTTGCCACTCTTACAATACCTTAGACCTCAAATCTCCAAACATATATTTTTGATGACTCACAGAAAGTCTAGGTTTCCATTTCGGTTTTACAACATATCTAAGCTATTTCTCCTGGGAGTGCTTAGAGAGACAGGGTTCTGGCATAAATGAAGCTACTTCTTGCATTTCTGGGGTCCTTCTTTTTAGTGTTCCTTCCTCTGGTCATCCATGACCTCTGTAGCCCAAGACTGTTGCTCATGGAATTGCCAATGTTGTCACAGATACCCTCTATTTTTGATGCTTTCTCCCTCTAGCCATTAGAAAAGAAAGTTTTTTTCTTTATGTGACTAGTCTTCTGAAGTTTCTCATAGCATGTACGTTGAGGCCCTGGTAAATTCTTCCTTTATTTTACATCATTTTCTGTCTTAGAGTAAGCAGACATCCAAAGGGTGATGTTAGGGGATGAGAGGTCTATTCTTATACTCTCTCTGAAAATACTATTTCTTTTTTAAAACTCAGGTTCTGTTGCTCTACTTATCTACTCTATCAGACTTGTTTTTCACTTGGATATTTTCTCACAGAGTTCATTATTCCATGCAAATCAAGATCTATTACTGGAAATCTGGATCTGTGCCCTAGAACACTCCCAGGCAGTTAAGACACTCTTGATCAAGTTATGGTTGTTAAAAGATGGTTCTGCCCAAGAGTACAGAAAGAGCCTCTGTGGACTAATGAGGTTTAACTTCCAATTACATCGAATAGAGTTTTATGTCTGACACAGTCTCCAATATTTTGTCATGTATTTTTATTTTATAGCTGACAAATTTACCAACTGTTTTTGTTTGTTGCAATAGTTTTGATGCAATATTACAAATATGGCTATTACTTCCTAATTAGCTTATAAGTTGTACACAAATCTAATAAAAACTTTATTATTTTTTTTTTTTACCTGACACATATCTAAATTTCTCTAGCAGAATGTGTGAATGAAAGACTTAAGAATACATCTCATTCAGGCAGCCTGGGTTCAATTCTCCGGGTGAGAATACCAAGCTTGGCTGGACACAGTGCCTCACATCTCTAATCCCAACATGTTGAGAGGCTGAGGCAGGAAGATTACTTGAAGCCAAGAGTTGGAGAACAACCTGGGCAACAAAGTGAGACACTCCATCTCCACTGCCAGATGCAGTGATGCACACCTGTAGTCTCAGCTTCTCAGGAGGCTGAAGCAGAAGGATTGCTTGAGCCCATGAGCCCAGAAGTTTGAGACGGCAGTGAGTTATGATCACACCACTGCACTAGAGCCTGAATGGCAGAGTGAGAGCTTTTCTCTAAAATAAGTAAACAAATACAGACACACATACATAAAATAATAATTATTATAATAAAAAGAATACAAGCAGTCTGCAATTTGTGTGTTATGGTGTTAACTGCAACTCATGTATGTTGTACCCTCATTTTTCTCAATATCACGGTAACTAAATAACTGCAAATTAAGAGTACAGTTCTTATGTGCATATTTTATAGTTAATACTTACTGTTCAAAAAAAGAAGTATTTGTATTAAATAAGAATAATATAGGTGTACTTGTCTACTGCATAATAAAACACATGATAAAGTACTACAAATGAAAGACAATAGTTCTTACAAGCAAATAGGGAATGCAGAGGAAAAATAATAGAGGAGCATCTCAGTCACGATTCAAATTTAGTTTATAATAAATATAAAACTTTTCAATTTTTGAGTCTGGATTATACATGCTGTTATTACTAATTTTACACATGACCCTCTTTCTTTTTAATCATTTATTTTGTCAATTAATAGATTTATTTATTCAGAATTTATTCAGCTTCTGTGAAACTACCACCCAAGCCAAAAATAGAAATGGCAGAAAACCTTACATCTACCTAAACCATCCTCCTCAACTACCTCCCTTTCATTTCTCAGATGCAAACACAATTTTTTGTGTGTGTGTGTGACTTTTATTTTAAGTTCAGAGGTGTTAAGTTCAGGTTTATTACAAAAACTTGTGTCATGGGGCTTTGTTGTACTGATTATTGCATCATCCAGGTATAAAGCCTAGTACCCATTAGTTATTTTTCCTGATCGTCTCCCCGCTCCCACCCTCCACTTTCTCAAAGGCTCCAGTGTGTGTTGTTCCCCGCTATGCGTCCCTGTGTTCTCATCATTTAGCTCCCATTTATAAGTGAGAACATGCGGTATTTGCTTTTCTGTTTTTGAATTCTTTTAAAAATTGATACATCGAATGCATGCCATAACATTATTTTATTTAGTTTTAGCTTGCTTTTGAACTTCATAATAATGATATACCATATGTAGTCTCTGGACATGCTTTTTCACTTTATATTAATACTGTATACAGTTATAGTACATTTACTTTTACCGTTACATAATTTCTACTGTGTGAAAAAGAGCACATTTTATTTACTCTCCAGTTGATGGACATTGGATTGTTGCCATTTTTTTCTTTTATGCTAAGAACAAGACTGTCAAGAAGCTATGTATATTCCTATATCTTTTTCTGGAACACAGTTATAATGTAAGTGTTTATCACAAAGATTCAGTTCTTTATCCCAGTAGAGGTGATTTCTGTGTGTGTTATGACATAAGGATCTGATTTCATTTTTTGTACTCATATGGAACTAATTTTTCCAGCTTCAATAGTAAACAGTCTTTTCTTTCTCTATGATCTGCCATGCCATCCTTGCGTATGTCAGGGTTCCTAAGAGCATGGGATCCTCTGCTCTGTAGATCCTTTATTATTTTATTTTATTTTATTTTTTTGCCTATCCATACTCTAATGCCACACTGCTCTAATTACTATAGCTTTATAGTAAGTCTTCTTATTTGGAAAGTCTTATCCTTTCCTTATTCTTCTACTGACGTATCTTGGCTATTCTGAGTGCTTTGCTATTCCATGTAAATTTTAGAAGTCATTTATCAAGTTTCATTAAAATATTACATTTAGAATTTTTAATGGATTAATTTTCTTTAAATTGATAGTCAATTTGGGGATAACTGACATTTATAATTGTTTTCCAATCTATTGACATGGTGTATCCCTATATTTACTTACCTTGCCTTTAATATCTTGTAGTAAATTTCTATACTATTCTGCATAAAACTTTGGTACTTTAAAAAAAATGTATTCCTTGTGTATTAGTTAGGGTTCTTTACAGAAACAAAATGTATATTCTGCAATATACGTATACACACACACAATATGCATATATACATATATGCAGAGACCTAACTCTGGTGGAATATGTTCCAGTATGAGAACAGAATAAGATGGATATCTCAGCTCAGGCAGACAGGCAGAGAAAGGGAGAAGGAGAATTCGCCCTACTTCTACTTTTTTGTTCTTTTCAGACCCTGGATGGATGCTCATCTGGACTGGAGAGGGCAATCAGTTCAGTCTGTTGATTCAAATACTAATCTTATCTAGAAACCCTCACAGACTCATCCAGAAATAATATTTAGTCAAATATTTGGGCATCCTGTGGTCCAGTCAAGTTAACACATAATATTAACCATCATACCTTGGTATTTTATTGTTGTCGTTATAGTAATTTACTGTTTTGTTGCTGTTATAAATGGTAAAATTAAAGTTATTATTGCCAAATATTAGTTGTGGGAATATTGAAATGCAATCTTATGCCTAGCGAATTTGCTAAATTCTAGTATTATTTTGTGTAATTTTTACTAGATTTAAAAAATTATGTAATTATGTCACTTTCAGATAATGAGAGCTTTGTTTTATTTATTTATTTATTTTTATCTTATCACACTTGTCAAGACACTTACTTTGAGTGAATAGAATAAAAAAAGTGAGTATTTTAAAAAATAATTTTTAAAAAGTGCTTTCAATATTTCTCTATCTAAAATAATATTTGAGGTGTGCCTTTTGTAGATACCATTTATTAGATTTCCTTTTACATTTAGTTGAGTAAGAAGTTTTTCATCCTGAATGGCAAATTTTCATGAACTAATTTTCCAGTATTTGTTGAATAGAACATTTTGCTTTTTTATTTTGTTGTAAATATACATTTTCTAATAGTGGAAAACCAATAACGTAATAAATAAAATTCATTCAATTAATATACCTTGAGAAAAAATATATATCATAGTCTCCTGTACCAAATACCAGATAGTGAGAAAAAGGGAAAATCTTTCTGAATATAACAACAAATAAAGAAAATAAAATACTGATATTTTCATGCAGTCAAATGCTCTACCAGAGAGCTACACCCCCAGAATGTTGATATATTTGTTTTTGAAAGTTTAGAAACTTCTAAGTTATATTAAATGTCTTAAAGAAAAATAAGAAGGAAAGTATAAATTGGGAAGAGGGAAATACTTTGTACCATGTAGCATCAATGTGTCATCAATCATGTCAACATGTCAGCTCTTATGAATCAGTAAGAAAAGGACAACAAATACTACAAAATAATTTGGACAAGAGATCTGAGCATGTCATACAGAAATATATCAGATGTTTCCAAATCACTTCATATTTAACACAATTGTATATTTCAGCATTGCTCAGAATGGCCAGGGTATAAAATAATATCAATAATAAATTTAAAAATCAACTTTCCACATTGTAAATGCCCTTAATAGGAGAATGAATGGTTGAATACATTTTGGAATGTTAGGCAACCCTTAAAAATAATAAATTTTTGAACTAATTCTCTCGTTGCTATCTTTCATGTATTGAATGAAAAAAAAGATACAGAAAAATGTTTGTGTTATGATCACATATTTGTGAAAAAAGTACTAGTGCCCTTAAATCTATGCATGCATTTATTCACATGCATAGGGGGTATATTATTATGGGAATGGGGAAATAAATATGAAAATGATACATTAGGTTGCTAACATGGGTTATTTGTGATGATCTGCCAGAGGACTAATGTGAGTAGAGTAAGGGGAGAGAAAGTTGGAGACAGCAAACAAAACAGAATAAACATATAAAATCACATTTTTGAATTTATGTAAAAGTTATATGTTAACATTATAAATTAAGGAGATAAAAGCAAAACAAATTGCAAAGCTCTGAATTTCAACAGAAAAACAAACGAAACCAGAATCCCAAGGAATAAATTTGTTAGCTAATATTCTCACACAGAAATTGAACTTCCATCACTCTTGTCAGTGGAAAAGAATTAATAATATAACAAATGAGCCAGGCACAGTCAATATCAGATTTAATACAAGGCATAATTATAATTGAAGATACAAAAATCAAATAATGAAACATAATGTAGAGTTAGCTTCAATTTTGAATCTTCCTAGGGCTTAAAGTTTTCTAGAATAAATTTCCCATAGCAAAGGATTTGTTTGCCCATAACTATTAAGCAACAGAGAAAAATAAACTGCTTTAATTTATCAATGTTTGATGCCTTGGTGGTGTTTTCTTCATCATTAAATAGACTATCTTTCTGTTATGACTAATTGATTTCTGAAGCCACAACACCCGGGCTGAAAGGGCATGAAAGATGCACAGGATATATTCTTGCTATGTCTGCAGACAGAAATTCTTGCTCCAACGAAGTAGTTATCAAAGTGTGGTCCAGGTATCCCCAAGGATTTACAAAACTTTTTCAGGTACACAAGGTTAAAAACCTTTTTTGTAATAATACTAAAACATTATTTGCCTTTTATACTGTCATTATCTCACAAGAGTACCTTGGAGTTTTCCAGAGGCTACATGATATTTTATATCTCAATAGATTAAACTCAGAAGCAGATACTAGAATTTAGCTCTTTTCTATTTTTAAAATTTAATAAACTGATAATTGTAAGTAGAGTGTTTCTCTCCATTCTATGAGCTGTTCTAGCAAATTGCTTGAACCTAAGAAAAGGGTTGTGTGAACCTTAGTTTATAACCAGTCAGTCAGAAGCACAGGCTACAACCTCGGGATTGCATAGGCATCTAAAATGGAGATCTGTCTTTAAGAAACGAGCCCTCGGTCTAAAAGATCTGACACTATCTCCAGTAGAGAGTGGGATGGAATTGGAGGACACTCAGCTGGTGTTTGCTGCAGAATTTCTTGGTTCATATATGGGAAAACCCTTGCATACCTGATGAAGTGTTGTGCTGAGTGGTGTGTAAGAGAGAAGAAAACACTTTTGCTTTTGTTTTGCTTTTCTGTATTTTTAAGTACCATGTTACATTTTTATCTGACCTAAAGGATATACAAGATGATAAAGGATTTTATGAAGTGCACAGATTAACAGCCAGATTAAAGGGATGCAGAGAGTGGAGTATGGGGGAAGCTTCCATGTCCTCTCTGGGTGCACCACCCTCAGTAACCTCCGTGTGTTCACCTGTCAGGAGGCTCACTGAAGCCTGTCTGTTTGGAATTTTATGGAGACTTTATTAAGCAGATATGATTGACTAAAACTTTGGCCACTGGCGATCAACTTAATCTTCAGTCCCTCTTTTTTCCCAGAGGTGTTTCTAAACAAGCTGAAGCTTTCCAAAGTACCCCCGCCACCACTCATCTCAGTAGCATAAAACAAACAAACAAAACCCATTCATCACTCCAGAGGTTCCGAGGATTTTAGCCTTTGTATGCCAGAAAACAGGAACTAAGACCAAATATGTGTTTCACAATATTACGGTATCATTTTATCTTTTCCAAGTGTAAGATTGATACTCTCACACTCTATTGTTGGGAGTGTAAACAAATCAAACTATTGGGAAACACAGTCTATTCAAAATTTTTTTAAAAAAGCTATTTTACTATAACTGAAGCATGCCTCCTTTTCGGTATGCAATCTATGGGTGTATTAACATTGGCTCAAGTCTGCAATAAGAGAAGCACAGCCACATTCACTGAAGCACAGCTTGTACCACGAAAAAGTGAGAACAATCAAAGTGCTTATAAATACAAGAATTCTGCAATAAGTTATGGATTGTCTCTTCAATGACATCCTACAAAAGCAATAAAAATGAATGATGTTGCTTCTAAGGTGCTTGTATGAAAAGCTTCCCAACATACAACTATTCTGATTATCATTAATGTAGTTCAAATTTTTAAGTAAGTTACAGAACAGTATGAGTGATGTATACTTTATATTTTATATATATACATATGAATACATGTATACATACAAATATTAGTATATGAATAAGTGCTCATGGAGGGAGTATGAGTGTGTAAGACTATGGCATGTGTATATTTTCTGGAAGGCTACACAACAACTAATTAATAGTGAGAATTTCTAACAGTGTTAAAGGTAGACTAATGGGGGATTTTTGAGTTTTGCTCTCCTTCTTTTTTTTTTTTGAGATGGAGTCTTGTGCTGTCACCCAGGCTGGAGTGCAGTGGTACGATCTCAGCTCACTGCAAACTCCGCCTCCCGGGTTCATCCCATTATCCTGCCTCAGTCTCCGAGTAGCTGGGACTACAGGCACCTGCCACCAAGCCTGGCTAATTTTTGTATTTTTAGGGGAGACGGGGTTTCACCGTGTTGTCCAGGGTGGTCTCGATCTCCTGACCTCAGGATATGCCCGCCTGGGCCTCTCAAAGTGCTGGGATTACAGACATGAGCCACCGCACCCGGCCTTTGCTTCACTTTTATCTATCTTGTTTGAATTTTTTTTTAAATTACAAACATATGCTAGTTTTAATAATACATTTAAAAATAATATTTTAGTTAAAAAATAAATGCAAATATTGTCTTCTTTTAGGAGTTTGCCTTCAGAAGACATAATTATATTAAACAGAAAAAACTTCTTGAAAGGGAATAAAAAAGATAATACAGGTGGATTTGTTCTATGATAAAGTTAAATTCCAGTCAATAAGCATTTTTAATCATCTACTGAATGAAGAGAATGTGCTCTATGCTGCAAGGACCTGAAGATTAACTAATATGGACTGTACCAACCCAATAATTTGCCGTTATGACCTCAAGTGTCCTTAGTGTAGGCAGGTCTGCAGCAAGATAGTATAGGGTGGAAGAAAGGTATTCACAGTTGCTTGGAAAATCGGGAGCAAGAAAAGCCCTAGGAAAATCTTTCCCTCGGGGAACTGATTAATATTTCATGGTTCTGACATATGCCTGGAGTCAGAAGTGATAGTCAAGGAGGGGAAAATCAGATAGAGAATAAAGAAGACAGAGGAAAGAAGCAGTAACTTCACGTGCGTGACAGTAACAGCATTTTCTCTGTCTAAAGAGTAAGGCCTAATACTTATTGAGAATTCACTCTGAGCTTTGGCTAAAAAAAATAAAGAGTTATTACAAAATGACAGACTAATATTATATAATATATCTATGTAGCATATATTATATTATGTATATTACACATTATGTGACATATATCATGTTCTATCATCTAGATCACATATCATTATCAAATATCTAATGTACATTTAGAGCATCATATTATTACCATTTCAAATCTTCCCAAGCTATTACCTCTTAACAACTCTCTCAGAGAGATGTGATTTTTTTCTGAGGGGGGAAACATTATTTCTGAGAGGTTGAGAACCCACTCAAGGTTTCATGGCTAGGAAGCAGTATGGTGGGGTCCTTGATGTTAAAGTCCTTAAAAATTTCACTGTACTTTTTTTTTTTTTTTTTTTTTTTTTTTTTTTTTTTTTTTTTAGACAGTCTTGTTCTGTTATCTAGGCTGGAGTGCAATGGCGTGATCTGAGTTCACTGCAATCTCTGCCTCCTGAGTTCAAGCGATTCTCCCTGCCACCGCCTCCCAAGTAGCTGGGATTACAGGCACCCACCACCATGCCCAGTTAATTTTTTGGTATTTTTACTAGAGACAGGGTATCACCATGTTGGCCAGGCTGGTCTCAAACTCCTGACCTCAGGCGATCCACCCACTGGGCCTCCCAAAGTGCCAGGATTACAGGTGTGAGCCACTGTGCCCAGCCCACTGTACTTTTTATTTAAAGAGAATATATCCTTCCATACCCTACAACTTACGCAGCAGAGAGACCTATTTCTCTATTATATCCACCAAACATGCACAACAACTTCAAATTTTGCATCTCATAACTGTTGCATTTTAAATATTGTTTATCTAATTTTGAGCTCTTATGTCATCACCAACAAAACTTTCCTGAGCACCTAATGTGTCCAGGACATTGTGTTAGAGGGAATAGATATAAATTAAAAAAGAAAACAATCTATGCTTTAAAGAGATTGATAACTGATTTCATGAAAAGGGAAACATATAGAAAAAGATGATAGTTGCATAAGGCAAGAAATGGCATATGCTAGGTTAAAAATACAATCAGAAGGTGACATGGAAGTTCAGAGAAAGGAAGCTTTTATTAAGCTTTGTAGTCTTGGGAAACTTCCTTAATTTTCTTAGCCTCAGTTTCCTCATCTGTGAGGTAGGATCATAGAGACCATTTAATAAACAGACACTCTTAATAATATTTTCTACTCTTCCTCCCCTTATCCTCTCTTTTTCATTTTCATCTTCATATTTCCTGAGTTCTCAGACTAACTAACATGAAAAACTTCAGCGAGTCTTTAAGGAAGAAATAGAGAAGTGGAAATCATGGGGAGGGAGTTTTTGACACAGAAGAGATAGCAAGAGATGTATTGCTAATATCAAATTTAGAATATAGTAAAATATTTAAGAGAATGACTCAATTCATATAAAATTCCATGAACACATTCTACATTGGAGTTTATATGTGTTATTTGAGTCATGAAAATGCTCAATAATTAGCCCATCCTTTCTACCTTCTTTCCACTCTGGCTCTGAAGCAAATGAGAAACAAAACAAAACAAAAGAGCAAGACAGATGAAGACGTTGGGTATTGGCATTACTGCTAAGAAAGGCCAGGTTGCAAGATTAAGTTTAGCATAACAGCCGAATGGACTTGCTACCTACATCCTCAAAGAAGAGAAACTTTCTCACTTAGGATAATGTTGCATAGGACAAAGTGGCTGAGAAAAAGAAAGCCATGTTCTGGGTAAGAGGAAGGGAAGAGAACAGAGGAAGTGTCTGGGCAACTCACGCCTTGCTATTCTCTCAGACTTACTAGTCAGATCTACCTCTACCTAGCGGGTGCAGAAAAATGGGGAATGTAGGAGGAAGGAAGGATTTTAGGAAATGCCTTCCCAACAAAACCAGGGAGTTGGTGAAGAGGTGCATTCAGGTGCACATGCACATACACACAGGCAGACACTGAAGACAGCAGTAGCAAAACCCAGGACATGCACTGACATCCAGCTGAACTGTCCTCCTATCAGAGGAGTTGATGGGGGCAAAGAAAGAAAAGTCGCATGAGCTAAAAAGAAGAGAATATCAGGTGCTGAGTCATCCTCCCGAATGGTTTTCCTCCTTTCTTGATTCTATACCACCAACCTACTGGACAGCTTAATATGTTTTCTAATTTTTTGAAAAGAAATTAAAACAATATTTAGATTAAAGTTACCACTAATTTAGTTGTGCTCAGTTATCAGGAACCTTGTAGTGTCTCTTATATATTTTTAAAATATTTAGAATTAATATACAACATCTGTATAGAAAAGTGTTCATAAAGGTGTAGCTCAACATAGTTTTAAAAAGAAAATGACCTTGAAACTATCACCAAGGTCAAGAAAGAACTTATGTGGGGCCTTCCCCATACCCCTGCCCCTCCCTCAAGTAACCACAACCCTGATTTCTAACCATATTCAGATTTTCCTTTGTCTGTTTTGAACTTCACAAATACTGTCATGTTTATCTTTTCTTTTGTTTAATATTATGTTTGTGACAGGTTTTTTAAAATTATTTTTTCCTTTTTCATGGTAATATTCTATCATTTGAAATATACCATAATCTCATTGTTCCATTCCATGTTGATGTTTTTGGGATAGTTTCCAGTTGGAACTATTATAAATAATTCTGACACATTCTTGTGTGTGCCTTTTGTTGCACATCAATACTCATTTCTGTAGATGTAAATAAATAGTGATAGTGGTTGTACAGAATTTTTTCATATCCACGGTTACACTTTGCATTATCAGACCTTTTTTTTTTTCAATTTGAGAGCAGGTACTGTTTATTAACTGACCAGCTTAGAAAAATAATCATGGTAGCCACCTTAGTTCATTCTTCTAATAAGCCTGTTGATCTGGTCCTCCCTGTTGCCAGCATCTCCACTTTCGACAAAATTGGTGGTCTTTTTCTTCATTCCACCTCCTGGAGAAGATAACTTGAAGGGCCACAGGAAGTGATTTGCCTCTTTGAAGAGTTTTCCAACAGTATAGATCTTATGAATCAGATCCTCCATGCAGATGATGCCATATTTACCAAGAGATCGAGCAATCGAGGCGTTATCTGTCAATGCAATTCGCTTCTTATTGATTTTGACATAACCACGCTTGTAGATTAGTTCATTTACTGACTTCAGATTGGGGTACCCCCATGCAATATATGGCTCTACAATCCTCAGCATGTTAATCGAAGCCTTGTTGAGCTTCACAAAGCTTCCATTGAAGATCTGACGAAGGCGAAGAAGCTACACTACCTTTCGGACCTTTGGGCTCACGCCATTGATACCTCTGATGCTGATGACAAATGCCAGTTTGGGTTCAGCAGGTACATAGAATTTGCCAGCTTTTCTTGCCATCCTCGCCATTTGAATTTCAGTTTTGTACATCTGCCTATATTCCTTGTGATAGTGCTTCGCTTTTTCATAGATAAGCTTCCTCCTTGCCTTTCGAAGCATCTTTTGGGCAAACTTCTTTCTCAGGCGCTTGATCTTTAGCTCTGCGAAATTCCTTCACTTTTTCTTAAGGGTTTCTGGCACAGCAGGAACCTTCTTCTTCTTCGCTTCTACACCCTCTATGGTTCCAGGCAGAAAAAGAGGCATTGTCAGACTTTTAATTTAACCATTCTGGAGTATGAGTATTAGAGTATTGAATTGTGGATCTAATTTGCATTGGTCTGATAACTAAAAAGATTGGGCCCATATTCGTAAATTTGTTTACCATTGGGTGTCATCTTTTCTAGGTTGCTTGTTCAGGTCTCTTGCCCATTTTTCCCTCTTAGTTTGTTTGCACTTTTCTAATTGATTATGCAAAAATAAGCGAAGTCTGGATATAAAATTTCTGCTAGTCATATATATATTATAAGTCACTCTAGTACTTGCCCTTTTCACTCTCTTACTGATGTCTTTGATAACCAAATTTCTTCTTTTTAATATAGTTTAAAACTGTTATAGTTCATACATTTAATATTTTTAAGTTTACTAAAATACCAATAAAATTTTTCTTTAGGGTTAATTCCTTGTTCTACTTAAAAATATTTGACAAAAATTTACAATCCAGTGCTAATTTTTGTGTATATAATAAGAAAATTTTTTTTCCTTATGGACAGTCAATTCATCCAACACTATTTATTTAAAAACAGCTTTTTTTTGTTCAAGAGAAATGAAAACTTATGTTCACAGAAAAACATGCATGTGCTTCCCAAACTGGAAATAACCCAGTTGTCTTTCAAATGATAGTGGTTAAAAGAAGGCTATGGTACATTCATGTAAAACTGCTATCAATAAAAGACAGTGAATTATTGATAGATAGAACAACATGGATGACTCTCAAATGTATTTTGTTGAGAAAGATGCCAGGTACAAAAGATGATATACTGTATGTCTCTACGCAATTTTCTGGTATGTATATATTGCCATTTATACCAAAAAGCCAAAACTTTACAGATAGAGAACAGGTCTGTGGTTGCCAGGGAAAGTGTGAGTCAAGGGGGTGACTACAATGGTGTACCATTCAGGAATATTTTGGGGCAGTAAAACTGTTTTTGTATCATGGTGGTGTATATACAACTCTATACATTTATCAAATGTACAAAAAGTGCAATTTGCAATTTGTAAATGTTTTAAAATCTAAACATTTAAGATACCTAAAAAAAAAAAAAAAAAAAGAAGATGAAGACTTATTTTCTCCACTGTTCCATAGTGCCATCATAGCCATAAATTAGTCTGTGTGTACGTGAGGTACCTCAGCTTTGTGCTACATCACTGATTCAACTTTTTACTTGATAACATCATCTCATTTCTTTATAACTAATGTGGACAGGTTACACTGGCAACTGAGAGTTATATAACATTTATAAGCTTAGAAACAAAGTGAATAATTTGTACCTTTCCACCAACTCAAAGTTGCCTCTTTTCCACAGTGAGATAGATTTGGAGATGTGACTCCCAGATCGCTCCAGTTGCTTGAGAGTACTGTCAGCAGTTTTCAGCTAACACCCTCTTCAGAGTTGCCCTCAGCTGCAGAGAGCTACCCTCACCAAAGCCATGGTTTTCTAGCTCACTTCTAATGACCGATTGAGGCAGGAGAATAAAGGACCAACTATGTGGGCCTAACACCTGACAACTCTGATAAGCCTTTCCAGTTCCAGACCTCTTGATGAGTTTATCTGTTGCTGGTGAGCCTCTATTACAGTTTGACTTTTACATATGAACATAGGACATCAAGTGAACATGTATCCAGAACTGCCTGTGATGAACAGACAGGTTTTGCCTGACCGCATAGCATAGCATAGCTTGGAATGCTACATCAAAATCAGTTATAAGTAGGACCAGAGAGCACTAGCAAATGCACAAGCACTTCATTCACTGCTGTTGCTTCAGCACCATCTATAAATTTATATCTGTTGCACTATGATCTCAAATGACCAGCTGATAGAATAAGGAAAAGTCAGAGATTTGGTTTACAGCTGAGTCAGCTTGGTATGTGAGGACAAGTCAAAAATGGACAACTGCATTTACATCCTTACTCAGAGGTGGTCTTGAAAGACAGTTGGTGGTTGGAGGGAGATAGGGAACATTATCCCAATAGGCAGAGTTTTGGGCAATGCATCTGGTTATCCACCTGGTCATTTGGAAAGTGGCCCAACATCAGAATATATCCAAATTCATGGATGGCTGGTCAAGGACTTGTAAGGGGAAAGACTGGAAGATTGGAGGCAAGGAGAACTGAGATAGACAAATCTGAATGCACACATTGAAGAAGGCACAAAGTGTGAATATCTTAGAATTAAATGTTAGATTAGAGCGCATTCACCATAGAGTAGGCATCCAACAATAAAGAAGACAAAATGACTCTGACAGTGTATTTCATCCAGACTTTGAGATTCATTACCCTAGTGGTGGCATAATGGCTTCATAGAGACAGTCCTCTGTGGCAGAGATGGAGACCATAGCCCCCCAAAATGGGTGGGCTTTCATTTACCAACACTGATACAGCTTCTACCAATGCTAAGTGTCTAAACTGCCAGCAACAAAGAAAACGCTGAACTAGGATCCTAACATGGTACCATTTCTAGAGGAGTCCAACTGAGCATGTGGTGACAAGTTGATTATATTGAGTCCCTTCCAAACTGTAGGAGACATAGGTACATTTTAACAGGAGTAGACACGTATTCTGTGCATGGTTTGCCTTTCCTTTCTTCATGGCCTCAGTCAGCACTACTATCCAAAGTCTTAGAGAAAGTTTGCTCCACTAGCACTGGCTGATACCACAAAACTTTATTTCCCAAAAGGGTAATGGTAGGCTTCTTACCATGGGATTCACTGTTGATATCACATACTGTCTTCCACAAACTGCTGGCCTGATAAAGTGTTTGAAAGACCAACTAAGTAGTACGTGCCAGCTCAGAGCCAACACTTTGAGGGTGGAGTGCCAATCTTCAATTTGCTATATATACCTCAAATCAAAACATATAACATTATATTATATCCCTGATAGAAGTACATGGGTTTGGAAACCAAATACTGAAGCATGAGTGGATCTGATCATCCATTTCCACAAGTCTGGGCTATGGATAATTCAAAGTTCCTGTCCCTCAGAGGGGGAGCACTTCAGCCAAGGAGCACAACAGGAGGCTTATGGAACTATTTAGGCTGTTGTGTCTAGGGATCAGCAAGTAACTTGGCCTGGCAATTGATCTGATTATCAGGTGGAAATAAAACTGATAGTACTCCACGGGAGCAGGGAAGAATATGTTTGGCATCTGAGATTTACTTGAGCACCTATTGGCATTTCCTGGTGGATAGGCAAGTGCAACAGCTTTGGTTTAAGAAGGGCATGGTGACCAAGAGCTCAGGCCCCTAAGGGATGAACATCTCTAATCTGTCACTAGGTAACCCCAAAAACAAGCAGCTGAGGGTGAAAGAAGCTTAGAGTGGATGATAAAAGAGAGAGAGGAGCATTATCATTTGTAGCTTAAACATCAGCTGCAGTGGTCAGGAATATAGCGGGTCCCATTCAACTCCCTCTTCTAAATTTCTTTCAGGAAAAGGGACCCACTGCAATCCTGAAGGAGCTGCTCTGTGGATGCATATGAGAAATGGAATCATAGATGTGTAAGGGACTGAATGGCGAACACAGATGTGGTCCACAAAGATCCTTAATAACTGCTGGGAGTACTGCCAGCAGACAGCCTTTAGAGAGGAGCCTCTTCAGGAATTACTTCAGCTGTAGAGACCTACTTTTTCCAAGGTCATGGCTTTCCAGGGGTGGTCCACATTTAACAACTGATCTAGGCAAAAGAAAGAAAGTTCAAGTCCTTTTATCCCAAAGTGGGGCAACTCTGTTGGGCCATTTCAGATTTTAAATTCCTTGTGGTGTTGGCTGATGTTATTGGATTGTTCTGGCAGCCCTACATACTCCTCTCCCCAATCTTCTTTTCTTCCTTTTTCATTCATGGCTTTTGATCTCAAGGCACTTCCTTTTTAAAAATTTTACCTCACTTTTTTTGGACAGGATCTCACTTTGTTACCCAGGGCAGAGTACTGTAGCACAACCATAGCTCACTGCATCCTCCAGTTCCTAAGTGATGCTCCCACCTAAGCCTCCTGCGTAGCTAGGACTATAGGTGCATGCCAGCATGCCCTGCCAATTTAATTTTTTTTTTTTTCGTGGAGACAGGGTCTTGGTGTACTGCTCAGGCTAGTCTCAAATTCCTTCCCTCAAGTGATCATCCCCCCTCAGCCTCCCAATGTGCTGCGATTATAGTCATGAGCCATTGCACCTGGTCCCAAAGGCACTTCTTAATAAGCATCCTGCATGCTAAACCCTGTCTATAAAAGTCTGTAATAATTGGCTTTCTTAAACCCAGCCAGCAATATGTAACCATGCTGAAGCCTCCAGAGAACTCTTGAGCATTTGCTACAAACCAGCCAGCAATCTCTTCCCATCCAAGTTTTTCAGTGTATAAACTCCAGTCTCTTTGCAAAGTGTCATTCTGCTCCACAAGGAAGAATAAACTAGTTATTGATTATGTGTTTGCTTTCTATACACTCCAATCAAGCTGCTTCCTTCTCCATAGTGTGATGTGAACCCATATTGTAGGCTTTTACTCATGAAATGACTATATTATTAAAAGAGAGATTCTCTCATCTCTAAGCCCTTCCTTATGAAGAAATGTATAAATAAATTTATTAATAAATTACCTATCACGTTTTTCTTACTGAAAATAAATCACATGCCCTATACCTGCTGAAACCTCATTTGCATCTTAAGAATAATAAATTTGGTGGCCTTGAAATGATTTCTAAAAAACTAAAAATTACATGTATTTATTCTTTTCATTTCTTATTCTCAGACTGAAATTGGCTCACTATTCATAGTAGAAGTAATGTAAATACCTCTTTTCAAGATGATACTATTCATGAATTGTCTCCTCTAAGCCCAGATTACATAATTTTCTACTTTAGAAAAGGTTTTGATATATCTCATTCCTATAGCAATCAACTTTATTGAGGGGATTTTTAGATTTTAAATACTTGAATTTTGTTTAAAAACTCAGACACATGTAAACTTAACTTTGACTTTTAATTTAGGAGGAATAAAACTTAATATTTCAACAAGACATTTACCCTGAAGAGAAAGAGTAACATGAATTAAAATAATTAGAGAGTCTTTCATTTATTAGAATGGCAAAAATACAAAATAAAACAAAACATAAAAACAACAATACCAAATGCTGGTGAGAATGCGGAATACATTCATTGCTGGTAAGGGTGAAAATGGTATAGCCACTTTGGAAAACAGTTTGGTCGGTTTCTTGATAAAACTAAACATAGCCTTACAAGCGGTCCAGCTATCCCTTTTCTAGTTATTTACTCAAATAAGTTGAAAATTTAGGCTCACCCCAAAATCTGTACACAAATGTGTATAGGTTTATTCATAATCCTCTCAAACTAGAAATAACAAAAATGTCCCTCAAATGGTGAATTGATAAACACATTGTATGTAGTATATCTATACAATAAAATATAATTCAACAACAAAAGATATGTGCTGTCAAGCCACAAAAAAATAGTATAAATCTTACATGCATATTGCTTAGTAAAAAAACCAGTCTGATAAGGCTACATACTATATGATTCTAAATATACAGTATTCTAGAAAAGGTAAAATTATAAAGACAATAAAATATTTGTGGTTTCCTGGGATTCGAGGGGAAAGAGGAAGGTTGAGCAGGTGCTACACAGGGGCACATTAGGGCAGTGACAGTATTCTGCATATTATAATAGTGGATTCATGATGCTATGCATTTGTTAAAACCTATACAACTGTAACACAAAGAGTGAAGCCCAATGTAAACTATGGACTTTGGTTAATAATAATGTATCAATATTGGCTCATCAATTGTAACAAATGTACCACGTTAATGCAAGATGTTAATAATGAGGAAGACTGTGAAGTGATAAAGAGTGAATATAAGGGAATTCTCTGTACTGTGTTCTCAGTTATTGATTGTAAACCTCAAACTTCTGTAAAAAACTTATTAAGATAAAAAGGAAAATATATATGTGTGTGTGTGTATATATATGTGTGTGTATATATATATAATCTTACCACCTTAAAAATATTTGCTACTGTTAAATTATCTAATATTTTAAGGCAACTATGAGATATATATTTTTGTTATCTTAGAAACCTTGAGTTGGGGGCAAGGTAAAGCACATGGTAGAAATTTATTAATTGCCCAATGTGAATGACAAAATGTTTGACTTACAACACTTGAAGAGGGTCAGAAATTCTACAAATTCTATTTATTACTTCATTAAATTCCTATCTCAACTTTGAAGTGAAATGTCATCCTTGTTTTTATTGAAGAGTGTTATAAATCAGGAATAGGAAAAGGAGGGGTTATAGCTGATGGGGCTGGATTGGCAGGGAAAGGAGAGGGATAACTCATTAGGTGGAATATGAAAAGGTAAATCTGAAGGTAAATCCAACATGCAGTCCCTGGAGGAATACCAAATGGAGGAGGAAGCATAGGCCAACCCACTCATGGGAAGTCAGTATGAAACTGGCAATACTGTAATTATTTAGAATATAAGCAGTGAATCTGAAAAGCACACAGTGTTCTTTTATCAAGCTAGTCTAATCAGAGGGCATAGAATATATGTTTTCAGATGTATGAGAAATTCCTAAATTGGAGATTAATTATGTCACTCTTTGACCTAGGATTTTAAGAAACGAGTGTGAACCGAAGTTTGGACTCATGCTAGAGGACTGTATTATGAAGAGAGATAAAAAGAAAGAAAGCGACTTCATGACCTTCATATAAAAAAGCAATACTTGCCTAACTTTCCCAAGCAGTACCCCGACATGAGAGGATAGTAAATAAACACCCGGGGAGCATGGGAGCAGAATCCAAACAAACAAACAATTGAAAAACTCCACCAATTTAAGAGATATCTTTGAAGTCTTATACTTTAATTATTCATTTGATTTTTGCAGCCTGTGATATACTTGCAATCGTTTTAGTATAAGAAAACTGTGGCATGGTGCTCAATATGAAGTAAAACGGATACTCTGGAAAGGTGTGTTTCGTTTATCCTACAATTTCATACACATTCATGGGCAATGGCTTTGGGGTATAAGCACTCCAATTTGTGAATAACCTACCTAGAAATCCCTGAGTTGCTCTTAACTTCAGAACCTGCATAAGATGAAAGCTCATGCCTCCAAAGATCATTAGATATTTGGTATTATACAATTAAGACTATCTCTTATCTGTAAAGTCGTAAAATCTACCATATAAAGCTACTTTGCAAGGCTGACTGCAGGACCTGCTCTAAGTCACTTTATGGGATGATTTCTGTGTGTCTGAAATCTATAAAATTTTCCCATTCTCACTTTAAAATTAAGATTCCTTGGCTCTTATTAGTTTATGGAGATCCAATTTTGAAAGTATATTTATGGATGAGTGAAGTCAACATTGTCTAGTGAATAAACTTCAGAAAACCAGTAATAAAATTTGAGTTTCATTTCATAGGTTTATCATGTAGTAGCTATGCAACTTTGGACAAATAACTTAATGTTTCTGAGATTCAGTTTCCTATCCACAAATGGCAGAAATTTTATATCCTGCCATTAGTCACATACAGGAACTTGTAAAGATTAAATAAAACAATGGATATGAAAATGCTTTTTCATCGCTGATTCCACCATTTAACATTGCTCCACATCCTATTTCTAGAATTTTATTATTTTAAGACAATATTAAAATCGCTCTCTGGAATTCTTGTATTCATAAAGTAACTTATCACCAGTTAGATATCAGAGGCCTCTTTCTCCTCAGGACAAGAATTTTGATTGCTTACTGTTTCCTCTTGCTCTCTTGTTTTCATTCATCATTTCTACTTGGAAGTTGTGCTGCTGGCCATAAAAATAAGACTTAGGGTTGTACATAGAACCAACTCCTTATTATTGTAAATGTTGCACAAATGATAATGTATAAGAATCAGCAAACAATATAAAGAGTCTTTATATTTTCCTATATCTGTAATGGTAATGTATAATAAGCAAAAAAGTTAAAAGTCTAAAATCACTTTTTATTTGGGTTTAAAATTATATTTATGCATATATATGAATAAACATATCACATCTATACTAGAAATTCATCAAAACAATAAAGATATCCCTATAGCTATATTTAGTTCATCATCTTTCCTCACTTTGAAACAACAAATAAATTTCACCATTTATTTGATTGTTGCAAATGATCTCAGTAAAGCAGACCTGTCTTCTTTAGGTTTTTGAGTTGTTTCTCCTGGCAGAAAGGCAGTCAATATATTTATTAAAATATTATCTTTATGAATTAATTATTTTATTAAAATACATATTTTACTATGTCAAACAAATCATAAAAGCAGCAGATTAAGTAACAAATACTTGAAAGCAAGATGTTTACAGATAATTTATATGTTTTGAGTTATACATAATTAACTTACATATAATAAAAATGTTTATCCCCAAGAAGATTAGGTATATATTGAAATGGGAAGTTATACAGAAAAATCTCTTTGAAAATGTTAAAAGTTAGAATTATTTTCATAGAATTTTAGTTTTATGTATAATGAAGTAATCTTTTTACATAAACTTGTATCAGTGCCACCACTCTTAATTACTATTACATTACTCATAAGGAAAGATTACATTGTGCACTGATGTGGAAAGAAGAATTTTGTTTAATTTGTACTTTTTCCAATAAAAATTAAATATTTCATAATTTTTAATATGTTACGTTTTAATTACTCATATGTTAGCAAGAAATATTTTTTGATTTGATTTTGCTGTGATTCTGCTTCTAAATTTCCACTTTGACCCCAAAAATGGTATTATGCTAAAGCTTCAGTGCTTTCAAAATGAACAGCTCTAATGTAAGAATTAGTACCAGTTCTGCATCAATTTCTTATTTTAATCGTGGAGTATTGGGATTATATTTTAACATTTCTAGCTGTCTTTGTGCAATTTTTTTTTTCTGTAAGTTCTTCACATGAAACCCAAAGATTATACCCTTACTTAATATGGTACTCTTTAACAACTACTTTGAGCAGAACCGGACTTCCTGAACCATGAAGAAAACAGTGAAAATGTTATATACTCCTTCCCAGAGTGTAATTTATGCAACTATAACCTCATCGTGTTCGTTATTTATTGCTGTGTAACAAAATACCCCAAAATGTTGTAACCTAATAAAACAAACATTTATTATCTCATATGGGTCACTAATTTAGGAAAAGCTTAGGTGGGTAGTTCTCATTTAGAGTCTGTAGTAGACAGAATTCTGAGATGGCCCCAAGCTTCCTGACTCCTAGTATTCAAACATTTATGTAATCCTCTTTTAATCAATAGAATATGGCAAAAGTAAAAGGATTTTCCAGATATGATTAAATCTCTAATCTATTGTCTTTTAGTTGATCAAATGGAGATTATCCTTTATAGGTCTAACTTATTTGGACGAATGACCTTGAAGAAGCAAGCCACCATGAATTCTACAATTGCAAGGAAATAAATTCTGTCAGCAAGCATCTTGGAAGAATATCCTGAGCTCCTTAAAGCAGTGAAGCTTAGCTTTAATTTAGCCTTGTGTAACCCTCAACAGAGAACCCTCCTAAGCTGTGTCTGAAATCCTGATTCATGAAAAATATAAGATAAGAAATATATGTTGTTTTATGCCATTTAATGTGTGGTAATTTATTAAATAGCAGTAAAAAACTAATACAGGGTCTTTCCTGAAGTTGTAGTCAAGGCATCAGCTCAGACCAAAGACATCTGAACTCTTGACCAGATTGATGGATTCTCTTCTAGAACAGCCTACTTAATGTGACTATTGTCTCAAGGCCTCAGTTCCTTGCCATGTGAACCTCTCCATTAGGCTTCTCGAGTGTCCTCAGTACATAAAAGTAAGTTTGTACCTTTCCATAACTGCCTCATTTACACTGTGACATGGTAGCATGGTTTCCTCCAGAGTGAGTGATGAGGGTGGGGGGAGGAGAAAGAAAGGTTGAATATGTGCAACATAGAATTCACAATTGCTTTATAAACTATCTTGGAAGTAATGTCTTACCCTTCTACAATTATATTTGCCAGAAATGAATCACTAAGTCTATCCTACATTAAGGGAGGGGGTACAAAGCTCCAATTTTCCAAGAGAAATATCAAAGAATCCTTGGATATATCTTAAAAACTATTGTAGGAAAGTTTGATATTTGAGTGTATAAAATAAAATGACTATGGACAGATTAAAAGAGAAAAGACATACAAATTTATTGCATGCACATGTGTGCACACAGGAGTCATACAAAATATGAAACTCAAAGAAGAGCCAGATGACTGAGGTTTTGGTTTCATAGAGAAAGGAAAAGAGTGTTGAAGCATGGTGACAGGTTGTGAAAATGGGAGGGGAGGAAAGGCATGGTGAGCAAAGGCTTTCTTGTGATGTAGATGAAGCTTCACCAGTAGCAGTCCTGAGAAAGAATAGACGGGAGCCCATAGTAAAATGTTCTCTGTGAAACTTCTAAAAGTTTCAGATTTTTAGTCTCCTTTTCTGTTAATCACTTCCTAGATTCAGATAAGGCAAATAAGTGTGGGGGGTGGGGTCAGATAAAGCCTATTTGCATCTGCTGTTTATTTCACTAATGTAGATTTCCTTTACAGATGCAAATCTCTTCCACAAAAGGACAGCTTTTCATAGCTATTCCTGTGTCTGCAACCCCTCTAAATAGCCATCTCAAAATATACCAAAGAAACATATTTTGCTGTGGCATATTTTGGTTTCCTTCACCACTAAACTAATATTTAGCTTTTTGGCTCTTTGAATTTCATATAGGTCTTGGAGTAGTAGCCATTTTAGCACTGTATTTTAATTCTAAAATTAGTAAGATTGAGATCCAGCAGCATTTTATTTTTCATTATCTAGAAACTTTGTTTCCTAAACAATTCACTTATATACAAATGTTTTTCTGTGTATTCATAAAGCATGGTATTTATTTTCTTTCATTCTTATCTATTCTTTATATTAACTTGACCCAAGTAGGTTCTAATCAAGAAATGTTCCCATCTCAAATGACTCACTTGGCAGGCAAAACAAGTTAACTGCCAATAAGAATAAGAAGAGAGTAGGGTATCAGCAAGAGGATGAAGTTAGAAATATGAGTTGTTTCATAATTTTTTAAGCTAAAGAAATTAAGGATATCATTCAAAAAATCAAAATGTTCTGCATTTACATTAATTAGTGACTAAACTTTACCAGATCTATTAATTTTTATAGAAGAAAAATTTATAGATATTAAAGTATTTTATAAATATATTCATTGAGTTAAAATAAAACATATTACTTGAGTGAGAAAATTGCTGGTTTAATTTCCTTAAAGTACGTTTTCACATTAGGAAATTAAATATTTCTGTCCCTCAGAGTTCAAGGTATGTGACATTACAGAAATTAATGCATTGCTTTTTTCTCAGTGCAGAACTTTATGTCTCTAGAATATAAAACACTGTGATTTCAACAGTAATTGTGAGAATGCAGGAGCTGCTATTTAGTTTTGGATGCTAGTTTTGTTTTCCCTGCATGAATTCATTCACTTATTCATTCAGAAAATGATATATAAGAAGTGTGTACCCTGAATAAGGCAATATGAAAGGCACTAGGGATATTTATATGATATATACTGCTTCTTCCTTCAAAAACTGTGGTCATGGTGCAATAAGAGCATAAGAGGAATGCCTTCATCTAACCTATGTGAATCAGGAAAGGGTTGGCCAGGGTATTAGCACTTGAAATAAGTCTTAGATGCAGAGAAAATATTTCATAAGCAAATCAATGCTGGAAGAGCATTCAAGCAGAAGGAAGGCAGTGAGTGAAGTTGAGAAAGAGGAAGGGAGAGGAAATTCAAATAGAAATTGTC
This sequence comes from Macaca fascicularis, assembly GCF_037993035.2. Lineage (NCBI taxonomy): Eukaryota > Metazoa > Chordata > Mammalia > Primates > Cercopithecidae > Macaca > Macaca fascicularis. The sequence continues at coordinate 97,303,599 of NC_088385.1, forward strand.
AGTGCAAAATATTGGGAAATCTGATCAGAAACCCAGTTAAAAACCAAGTCAAAGTAAATCTTCAGATATCGCAAAAGAGGTAAAATGTTTGTATTGCTGGTGCATATTTGGAAAGTAAAAAATAGCATAATCTTACTTTTCTAAAGAACCTGGAGTTATTGTGCTATTTTATGAAGAAGGGATACTCCATAGCCAGTCAGCATATTACATTAAGTTAGAGTCCAATAAAATAGAAATGACTGAGTACATATCAAACTAAAGAAGAGTTGTTAATACTTTAGATAAATTAGCTTAACTATGCAGTAGACACCTTGTTTCTTGGATTTGGCAATACACTTATTTATTATGATTGAATCTAAATGTTTGCTTGCCAATAACATCTGTGTCATCATTTCTCAAAACAACTCAGTTTTTATTCATCTATTCATTCACAGATTACTTATTCGGTGTTTACAAAATGCTGGGATCTGCTCTTTCTTCTTTGGATATAGCAGTGAATGAGACAAAGTTCTCTTCCTCATGACCTTAAAATCTAGTGGGAAAGAGAGACAAAAATAAAAAATTATATCATATATATTGACATTTTCCAAGGATTAATTTAAGCAAATAAAAAGAGGGATAATAGTGTAGCAGGACGAGCCACAGACAAAACCTCTCAGACACCAAGTTGTAGAAGGAAGGACTTTATTCAGCTGGGAGCATTGGCAAGCTACCATCTCAAAATCCGAGCTCCCAGAGTGCACAATTTCTGTCCCTTTTAAGGGTTCACAACACTAAAGATTTCATATGAAAGAGTAGTGACTGATTGAGCCAGCAGGGCATTCGTGACAGGGGCTGCATGCACCAGTGGTCAGAGTGAAACAGAACAGGGCAGGGAGTTTCACAATGTTATTCTATACAATGTCTGGAAGCTATGAATAACATCGGTTTCTAAGTTATAAGTTGATTTTTAACTACTGGGTTTAGGCAAGGCAGGCCCAGGCCTGGTTTTGGGCCTGGTGCTGGGCTGCCTGTCTTTGGTTTCACTTCCTTGTTTTTGCCTTAAAACAGGTATTGAGTATGAAACAATATGAGAGGGTCTCTCTCTTTCCTAATTTCCCCCCTTTGAGACTCTCACTTCTTATTAGTGGGAGTTCTCACTCTTATTTTTGCTACTTATGTCTTTTTGTGCAATAGATTGATAGTGATTCATATAGTACACTTGTGCTGAAGCATTTTGGTGAACTAAGGTAGTGATGAAGCTTTTTTATCATTTGAGGAAGTATAGGTATCAGACAAGGGAGCAGTAAGCAGGTTTCTATTACTATTATTACTCTTATTATAAGAGTTTTAAATCCTCCTATTGCTGGGAACCAATTTCTAAACATGGCTCCCAGATTAAGTCCATGCCACACTTGCATGGGTACATGTGCCAGTTTTGTTACATTTTTAGCTTCAACTACTTGCCCCGATCATCTATGTGTAGACAACAATTAGTAAGGTTAAATTTTCCACAAACTCCTCCTTCAGCTGCTAGCCAGTAGTCAAGAGCTAGTCTAGTTTGATAGATAGCATTTCTCATCATAGTTTCTTGCTGGGCAAGAACAGTCAAGGCCTGACCGGTTTTATTAGTAATAATTTTTAAAACAGCTTGTAACCATATGATTCATTTGAGCATGTAGATGGGGGTCTGATATCCCCATGAGCCATCTTGTGCCCAAGTGGTGGGTCCATAGTACTGTATGATTCTTTTAGGGGGCCATTCATCATCTCTTCAATCACCTATGGCTATGCTTCGTTTTTCACGGGAAGCATAGACTGGGAAGTCTGGAATGTTCGCCTGTTTTTATGGGCAGTAAGAAGAAAGATGGCTTAATGGTGCCAATTACACCGCTACCTGTTCACTGATCAGGCAGCTTAGCATAAACTGTGTCTACATATCCAGTATAACCCTGTGGGGGCTGTCCAGTCCCAGTGGAATTCTGGGTGGGTCCAAACAGTCTGCAGCTTTGGAAATTTACTGAATGGATTTCTTTCTGTGTAATTGGAACTCCATCATGTAACTGTTTTGTGGTACTATTATACAGATTTTGAGCAAGACAACTAAGCCGCCCTACAGGATGAGTAAATCCTTTTCCTTCTCTAGCTATGCAATACTGTCTAATAATTGAGGCTTTTAGAACCCAAAAATTGTCAAGGTGGTTCTTTTGGGCCGGGAATTCGTCAGGAACTGGGTCTGTAAGAACTAATTCTCAGGCTTCCCATGGCCATTGATCTCCTGTTACAGTTCCTCCACAAACATAGCATGAAGTGAATTTTAGAGACTGGGCTACATGTTCAGTTAATTGCAAAAACAAATTTTTACTTCTTTCTGGAATCTCAGGTACTGGCACATTTAGTTCATCATAGAAAGTCTGAAATACTGGTTCTGGAGAGCGTCTTTGAACCTCTCCTTTTATTAGGATGTTTACGCTAGGAGATCCTTTTCCATCAATGCCTAATGTTATGTATTTTCCTTTATTCTATTTTGAGTCTGAGGGGTTTGTGATTACCAATTTTAAAGGGTTGCAGCTCCCGCTCATGCAGGAGGGGCTGACTTTTCCTTTTTGGAGCTAAACAGGATCTTTTTAATCTTCTTTTCAAGTAGCCCAAATGACACAAGACCGGTATTGACACATCTCACATAAATATGATTTTTGAAAGATATACTTATTTTCTGCCGTGTAACTTTTTTCCCAATCTAGAAAACCGCATCTTATCTCATGCTACTTACTATTAATCATGGCATGGGCATCAAATTTTAAGGTTACAGTTTTGAGGACCCCTCTTTCAATTCTGTTCCAACTATTACTTTACTTTTGTCCCTTAGAAAAGGACCAGTCCTTAGTCTTACTTCAAAGACTGTGATCATGGGAGGTTCAGAAGGGTCATAGCACACATTGGGCTGGTCACTTCCTGGATTACATACTTTGTACTGGGTGTCATTATACAAACAGATTCCCTTTGGAGTTCCTAGGCATTCATAATAGCTATAAAATAAAAAGATTGCCTTAACTTGTCCTACCTCAGTGACCTGATGTATGCACTGAAGCCAGTTCTCTGTGTGGGAAGAAGCAGTGGAAGCTTTTAACACACAGGTCCATGTTATAAGGAAAATAAGTACCACGACGATGATTTTCCTCATGCTTGGTTTGGCATCCCAGGTCTCAGCGGCTGCAGGCTTCATGCCAAGTCAGCCACAAATGCCGTCCCATTATCTGAGCTATTGCGTAGAGTCAGTCCAAACCTAGGGATGAGATCTTGAAGAAGCACACGGGTTACTTCACGAGCTTTTTCAGTTCGTGTTGGATAAGCCTCCACCCACCTAGAGTAAGTACACACTAGAACCAGTAAATACTTGTTACCTCCACATTTAGGCATGTCTGTGAAGTCCACTTGAAGATCTTCAAAAGGAGCCGCTCCATAGGCTCATATGCCAGGAGGCACAGAGAGTCCTTGCTTTGCATTGTGCTATCAACAGGTAAGGCATTGCTGCGCTACTCTTTTAGCAAGAGCTGGCAAGTGTGAGATGTAGAAATACCAGCCTAACAGCTTTTCAAGTGATTCTTGGCCTAAATGGGTAGTTTCATGTACAGCCAGCACGACTGCGGCTCCTAGCAGCTGTGGCACAGCTATTCTTCCATCTGGTAACTTTATCTATCCTTCCTTTATTGTTTGTCCTCCTTCTGCCTGAAGAAAATCTTTTTCCTCTTTAGAATAAGTTGGCACCTCCCCAAGCGTTTGAGGGAGTAGTGGGTCTGTGACTGATGCCCGATAAGGAGTAGATGATGCTTTTCGTGCCTCTGTGTCTGCTCGGGAGTTTCCTTGGCTCACTGAGGTGGAAACTCACTGGTGTCCCCTGCAATGCACAAAACCCTTTGTGGTTTCTACACTGCTTAATTTCTTGTTGATATTTTATGTCTTTTCCCCCAGAATTTAACAGGCCTTTTTCTTTATACAATGCTCCATGTACTTGAAGGGTTAGAAAGGCATATCGAGAATGAGTACAGATGTTTACAATCTTACCTTCGCTGAGTTCCGGAGCCCGAGTGAGAGCAATGAGTTCTGCTTTTTGGGCTGACGTGCCCTGAGGCAATGACTTAGCTTCAACAACATCATCCAAGGTTACTACTGCATAACTTGCGCACCTTTTTCCTTGCGAGTTGATGAAGCTGCTCCCGTCCATGTATAATTCCCAATCTACTGATGCCCATGGCTGGTCTCGAAGATCTGGTCTGCTAGAATACACAGAGTCCAACACCTCTACAAAGTTATGTTTAACAGGGCTGTCGGATACTGGGAGCAGGGTGGCGGGGTTTAAAGTGTTACAGACTTCAATGGTCATGCGGGGGTTTTCACATTAACAAGCCTTGGTACTTAGTTAATTTAGCATTAGTTAGCCAGTGGTGTCCTTAGGTATTCATCAGAGTTACCACCCCATGAGGGGCTGTTGTATTTAGGTTCTGTCCAAGGGATAGCTTATCTGCTTATTGTGCTAACAGGGCCGTTGCTGCCAAGGTTGTTAGACACGGAGGCCAGCCTTTAGAAACCCCATCCTGTTGTTTTGAGAGATAGGCCACTGGCCTTGGCCAGGGCCCTACAGTCTGGGTTAAATCTCCAACTGCTATTTTTTCTCTTTCTGACACATAGAGTGTAAAGAGTTTTGTCAGGTCAGGTAGCCTCAGGGCTGAGGCCGACATGAGTTTTTCTTTTTAACTCATGAAAAGCCCGTTGCTGTTGGTTTCAATAGATGTGGTTTATCTAATCTACATTTTTATTGACTGTCATCTACCAAAATACTGACTTAAATCCTGTAACTATTTGATTTCAAGCTTTAAATTGATCTGACATTCCTTGTGGGGCTCCAATTGCATCTAAATAGATGTGAGAGTTGAAAGACCTACAAAGGGCTTCTCTAGCTTTATGATGTCTTATTATTTTATTTTTTTCTTTTCTCTGGTTAATAAAATGCCAGGGTGAAAGGGATAGCCAAATGGACTAAAGCACAAGTGCCACTCTAGTTATTAGGCAGAATGCCTAGTAAAGGTCCACCACAATACCACTACACATCCGCTCGGGGATGAACAAGGGCTGGCTGATTCATAAGCATTTGAAAATTCTTAAGCTTATTGCATCCTTTCAGGTCTCCAAGGAATGCTAAGTTTCCTCCCTGCTGTGAGAGACACGAAGTGAACTTAGTGTTGGGAGACAGAAGCTGGATGGCCCTCAGGGGCTGACCCGCACGGACTTTGGGATATAGCAGAGAGAGCCTGGCATGACTTATTACTCCAGGCTATAGAATCCTGGAAAAGAGCCCATGCCTGGTTGACTGGAGGACCACCTTAGTGGAAGTGGGACAGTCAGGGCCTCTGGTCTGCCATGTGCACAAGCAAACAATTGGTTTTGTTTAACGTGCAGATGGAATATGTGATCCATTTTAACCAGGCATTTGCATTTTGGTATGCTGTCTTAATTGTCAAAGTTTGTTTTAAGTCTTTAACTTCTATGATCCTTTAGTAAAATGAATGTTTCCTTTAGCACCTATCTTTATTAGTTTTTAGACTAAAGAAAGCTAAACACCATTTTATATTTAATAATGCTTCTTGTATGATTTTTATACCAGATAAGCTAAATTTTACCTTTATATTAGTGTGTTATTAATGTTAAACTTAATTTTAATAAAGCCTTGTAGACATATTTATCCAATTTTTCATGTTTGACCATAAGGTAAGATTTTATAGACTCTTTTTAACCTTTTATAACTTATGTTAAAGAGCAGGTTGATGCTTTAAGAAAAACCTATTGCATTTTTACTTTAATGTCCAGTTCACAGAAAAACTGGATGATACCTTTTTAACTTTAACTAATATGTTTACACACAGAATTTTCTTTACAATTAACATTTTAAAACTTGCTTAAACCTTCAAAACAATAATTTTTTAAACCTTTTAATGTAGGTAAAAATCCACATTCTTATGCCTCCTTATAATCTTTTTACTAAAGGTATATTTTACTTTTCTTATGCACCGTGCACATAAACTGTTTCTTCAGTAGTACTCAGGAGGCCTTATTACTTTTAAATCATGCAACATTTTTTGCATAATTTTTTTTCTTTCATGACTTTTGCAGACAATTTATCGACATATCTCAACTTTCTGATTTATTACGAACTTTTTTCTTTAAACAACCAGTTAATTTATTTCAGGACAAGAATTTAACATTTAACATTCCTTTTATATAAATTCTGCTTCCCCCTTTTTTCCCTTTCTTGAAATTTTTTAACATAATTCCTAGTGGAGTGGGCTAATTTGTGTCTGACCCATGCTTCTTTGAGACAAAACACCACGCTCACAACCACACGCACACCACAAAACAAAAAACAGGTAAAAAGGGCACACCCACACTTGTGCAGTTTACACCAAACCAAAATCAAAACCAAAATCAGAGTATCCAGAAATCCAAGCCAGGTCAAAACCAAAACCAAAGTATCAAGCAACATAAGTCAAGTCAAAAACAGAAACCAAAGTGCCGGTACAGGCACACCGTGGGTGATCAGGCCACACTTCTACTCAAATGGAGTAGGCAAGTTCCCAAGACCAGTCCTGTCAAGCAATTCAAACCAAGTCAAAACCAAAACCAACACCAAAGTGCCAATAAAGGCATGCTGTGGGTGATCGGGCCACGCTTCCACTCAAATGGAGTGGGCAAGTTCCAGACTAGTCTTACCAAGTTTTAGATGTCCAGACTCCAAGTACCAGTTCCTTCCCGGTGTTCAGCCACTGTGCTAATCCTCCTCAGGGGCCTGCTACGTGCTGCTCTGGTGAGGCGTTCCACTGGGGCAATAGCCTACCCGGGAGTGCTCTTTGGATCGTGTCACTCAGGCTGGCTGGAGTCCCCCCATAGGGATGCTCCATAAGACAGGCGTAAGCCGCCTAAGGGGGCTGCCTCAGCCCTCCGTCTGTTACCTTGCTTCCCAGTCAGGGAACCAAGAAATGTAGCAGGACGAGTGGCAGACAAAACCTCTCAGACACCAAGTTGTAGAAGGAAGGACTTTATTCAGCTGGGAGCATCAGCAAGCTACTGCCTTAAAATCCGAGCTCCCCGAGTGCACAATTTCTGTCCCTTTTAAGGGCTCACAACACTAAAGATTTCATATGAAAGGGTCATGATTGATTGAGCAAGCAGGGGGTTCGTGACAGGGTCTGCATGCACCAGTGGTCAGAGTGAAACAGAACAGGGCAGGGAGTTTCACAATGTTCTTCTATACAATGTCTGGAGTCTATGAATAACATCGGTTTCTAAGTTATGAGTTGATTTTTTAACTACTGGGTTTAGGTCAGGCAGGCCCAGGCCTGATTTTGGGCCTGGTGCTGGGCTGCCTGTCTTTGGTTTCACTTCCTTGTTTTTTTCTTAAAACAGGTACTGAGTATAAAACAATATGAGAGGGTCTCTCTCTTTCCTCAGTAGTGCCCGGGTAAGACATTATTTTATATAGAAAAGTCAAGGAAGGACTTACTGAGAAGGTGACATTTGATCAGAATCCTGAGTGAAGTAAGTACCCAAAGTAGAAAGAAGACCAAGTTCGATGACCCTGATGTAAGAAGATGCTTGGTGTAGCAGAGAAATGACAAGGTGTCCAGTGGGGCTGGAATGAAGTAAGTGTTGTGGGACAGTAATAGAAAGTGAAGTCAGAAAGATCATAAGAGCAGATATCCAGGACCTTGTAGGACACTGAGATGAATCTGAACTTTTGTTTTGAACAAGAGTGGAAGCCACTAAAGGGTTCTGGTCAGAGGATTGATACATAACTTTAAAAGAATTACCTATATACTCTATCTGCTTTGTTGAGAATAAAAGGCTACTGATCAAAGTTGGGACTCTAGTTAAAGCAGGTGATTGATCATGTTTGCCTTGGATTAAGGTGGAAGCCATCGAAGTGAGGGCTGGTTGGATACTGGAAATATTTTCATGACAGAACAGGAAAAGTCAAGGCTGGAAACAGATTTGAGAGTTGTCAGTGTATACATGATAATTCAATCCACAAATCTACATTGGAACACCGAGGGAGTAAATGTAAATAGGAGAAGAAGAAGTTCAGAACTGAACAATTTATGTTTACTCTTTACCATATTCAACACTTTTATAGAATCTAAAGCTAAGATTCCTTTCTGTTCAAAGTTTAGGACGCCTGGAGTACCTATCGGCAGGAAGAAGTAATAATGAGTTTTAATGACCATACTTAAGGTGGGATCATTAAAGTCCATCCAGCTTTTTAACTTATTTTAGAATATAATGTGGTAGATTGTCTGCTGTTAACTTGGCATCACACCACATCCTTCTGTGGTCTCACAGAACTACGTTTTCCAGAATTTCCTTCCTTGAATATTTCCAGGGTAAAGTCGGCCAAGAAGAGACAGTCACCTGAACTGGAAGGGGAAAAGAGGCCTTGATTCTCTAGAGGCATTTAGGGTAGACTCTTGAGAGGACAGTGATCTTTAGGTTTGTAACACTTGAGGTTTACAGCACTGAAATAACTGCTTCAGTGCTGTGGCCACTGATCAAAGTTTTGTTCATCTAATTTCATGTTCTTGTATTGTGAATTTGTCATGAAGTGTGTTAAGCTGATAAAAGGCTCCAAAGCTAATCCATAGTATTATTTGATAGTTTCCATCAGCAAATAAATTACTCAATTAGGCTATCAAAACACAAAATTCACCTTATAATCGTTTATATCATTTATGTGATACCTTTATAATCACAGTTATGAGATAAATAGATCCTGGAAGAAAATAAAGAAATATTTTTATTTTTTATCTTTCTGTATTTTCTAAATGTATTATTTTTATATTGGGGTAACTAGTAGATTTTTAAAAATTTGTAAGAAAAATATTTGAAAATTAAATATGTTTTAGGCTTATGAAGGTGTTTTCATTTTACTTCATATTATCTAGAAATGCTTACTCTCTCTCTCTATATATATATCATATCATTAATTTGTATTCTGTGCTTAAAGAATCTACTAAGACAAGATTAAATTCATCTTAAGCCTCATCCTCTACACAAAATATGCAAAATCTGAAAAAGTAAGATTTTAAAAAGAAAACAAGTGAAGTGATTGATATAGACAGATGAAAGTTGAAATGAGGTCTGAACAATGTTTCTCTCTGCTTCACCCACTCATCTCATTAATGTGTCAAATTCTTGGAAGCAGTAAGCACAGAATCAGGATCTGGCTATTCCACATAGACAGAGTGTTTGCTCTTCTTGTAGAAATTGCATTGTTATTTATTATAACCATCCAAAATTAACATCCTACTGAGATCTTTATTAGAACAAATGGATTTTGAGGACTCTTTTGACATATTATTTCTGAAGTGATGAAAAGTAGCCTCTATTGTCCATTGCCCTCACAAAAGTAAATAAAGGGAACAGGTATAAAGTCTGACCCATGGTTGCATTCTGAATATCACCTTTACGTTATTTCTAAATATAACTTTCCTCTGAAACACTTCTGCAAGATTTGCATGGAGTATTTGGGGCCAGTTTAGTAAGAGCTGGTACATGTTTCCATCATTTCCATGAAGCCATAGGGGATCAGAATATGCCACGTCAAAATATGACACTTTGGCATGAAAATTCTTATGAGCTGGAGGCAAAAGAAAATCCACACATGCAGAATTAAGCCTTCTCAGAGCTTCCATTACATAACTAGAGGCAGAAGCTTCTGAGAAATGAGGCCCGCCACAAATCCCCTCTTTCCAGCAAGTTTTATGGTCCTGAAGAAGATAGAAATTTGGCTACCAGATGGTTCTGCGTAAACAAACCTTGCTAAGATACTCCTTACCTTACATCTGTTTCCCCCATATATTTACCTTCCCGAAGTTTGCAACCTCTGGAAGCCTAAAAACTTGTTTTTTTTGGTCTTTTCAGTTTTGTACAAATATTGATCTTTGTTAAGATGCTCTATAAATCCAGGTTTTAAACACTCCTTTGAGTTACTCATTACTGAATTTCTCTTGCAGGCTACACATGTTAATAAAGTATTCATTTTTCTCTTGCTCATATGTCTTTTGTCAGTCTAATTTGCAGGACCCCAGATGGAGGACATAAGAGAGGAAAGAAAAAAGGGTTCTTCCCCTATAAAACATTTGTTTAATATGTTCTCAATGGGAACTCTTAGGAACAATCTGGGTGTCCAGTCCTAGAGACTCAGGATTGAAGACAAGCCTCCCACTTAGCGTAGGAATAATCTTGTTCAATGCAGCTGCTCCAAATCTCGGTTCTTTCACTGACAAAATGCTTTGGAAAATACTTCTTCATATAATTGTTGAGACAATTAGAAATTATATATGCAAAGGATGTAACAGCATCTGGGACATTTATGTTCTTGGTAAATTATTGGTGGTGTTCTTCTATTATTGTAATATTAATAGATTATAGAAAGCAGATAGAGTACTCAGTGGTGAAGAAGCTTTCTGAAAAAAAATTAGCTTTCTGACTAACTCATTTGGAATTGTTGAAAAAGAAAATTAAGTATGGCAAATAAGATGGGTGAAGATACAGGGTGTACCTAATTCTCATAAGCATAAAACTACTTATCAGTAATTCTAAGAGCTTCTAATCTAGAAACAAAGAGGCCGACGTGTGGCAATAAACATATATAAAGTTGTCATTTATATGCTGGTGGAACACTCACCATGGGTACACCATCTGAATTCTCCTGTGCTTAGTCCTTTGTATTCAACTGCCTACTCAATATTCTCACTTGGATATGTTACACTTATTTTAAACTCAACAAACTGGATTAACACTCTTTTTATCAAAAATGTTTCCTTCTCCTCCATTCTTCTTGGTAATTTATGACAATTTCCATCAGTTCATATCAAAAAAAGGAAGGTATTCTTCACATCTGTGTTCTTACTGCTGTGTTATCATCAGCTATGCATCCAGAGGCAGCTGCCTCTTAACTGCTTATCAAATCTGTTCACTTATTTCTAACTCCTCCATTATCACTGGATTCTAATTCACCAATATCTTTACCAGTCTGAACTACTGCAATAATAATATCTTAACTATTATTTCTGCTTCCTTGTGTCTTATTCAAATAATTTTTAAAAATGCCTTAGGGTATTTTCCTCTTTAATCCTAAGAGATATTTAGTTACATCCCTTTCCCATTTACAAGTCTTCCATGGTCTCCATTGCTTCTGTGATAAAGTTCAAAATATCAAACACAGTGTGAAAGGACCTATATTTCAGGCCTACTTTTCCAGTCTAATTGTGAATCACTTCCCATAATGTATATTAAACCTCACTTCCCATAATCTATATTAAACCTCAGGACATTTACACATGCTGTTTCTGATTCCTTAAACTCACCTTCCTTTTTCTCATATACAGTTGCCTGGCTAGTCTGTACTCATCTTTCAGAAGTCAGCACATGTGACACATTCTCTGTAAAACTTTCTCTTACCCCGAACACTGAAACAGGCCTCCCCATTTTCTGCTGTCATAGTAACAGATTTTGTGGCAATTATCACAATTATAGAAATTCTTTGCCTAACTGTTTGTTGGAAATATCCATGACACTAGACTATAAACTTCTTGGTAGCAGTGACATTTTCTGTCATTGGTCTCTAGACAATGCAATATTTGTTAATAGTAGGCTGTCAATAATACTTGAAGAATGCATAAAAACAGACAATGGAATATGCAGTAAACAAGCTATTTTTGTGACTCAGGATTCAGATGGGCCTATGGGATCATTCTAGTCCTGGAATTTAGCCCTTACATATTACTCTGGCTAGCTGAATTAATGTTGAAGATATCTGCTCTTAGCATTCTTTATAGAATGTGGAATCAGAAGAAGTTACATTATTTTATAGCTATGGGACCTTGGACTTGTTACAGTATGTGAAAGTTATTCAGTTGAATGAGAACAGATAATGCTAGGAACAGTGGTTTAAGCAAGATAGGTGTTGTGTTTCTCCCTCAAAGCCAAAAATTCAGATGTAAGCAGTCCAGTGTCTCAGGGATGTCAGGGCTGATTTTCTTGTTTTTTCCCACAGTCTGCTTGAGATGGTTGCTGGAGTGCTTCACCCCATAGATCTGTATTTCTGGCAAGAAAAAAGGAAATGTGCCATGGGCAAAAAGGATATATCTGGTATTATATGAGTCCATTTCCTATATAAGGTGCTTTCCCAGAAACCCCTCCCAGTAAAGTCACTTATACATTATTGTCTGGAAACACCATTATATGGATACCTTTATCAGCAAAGGAGTCTAAGAAATGCTTTTTAGGTGGGAACTTTGCCAACACCAACAAAATTAGCTTCCTGCTACATGAGAAAGAAATAAAACATAGTTATTGAAGGTGCTATTGGCAGTCTCTACCTAACTGAAAATACTGAATTTCAGTTTATCTGAAAAAAAAAGATAAAAATATATACATTTTAATGTATTTATGATCACTAACCAAGACAAAGGACACTAATGCTGCATTAAGGATTTTCTGCACATGTTACAGGCAAAGTAACAACTCCATTATTTAAATAATGTGAAATATAAGGTAATTTTCAAAGAAAGTCATACCAGCTCCCAGATGTTTATGAATTTGCTTAGGATTCAAGTACACTGGCACGTTTTATCCAAAATTAAAACATTCTTAACTTAAAAAAAAAATAGAATATGAATATTTTACCCTGGCAATTGTCTTGACTTTTTTGTTCTGAAGCAAGTAGTATATAGACGGATGTCCCTCCAATGCAGCTAAGTAGGAGATTCATTGATGGAGAATGATTGACTTCCGATTTCTGGAAATTCTGAGTGAATGAATCATATGAGGTCATAGTGAAAGGAGTTCATGGGATTTAATTTGATTATGTCTGTTTAATATGTGCATGCTAATTACCCTCTGTATGTCAAATGCTCTTGGAACACCAGTGAAAGAAGAAACTTTTTCTTTTCATCAAATAACTGAAAATCTTCTTACAAGTAGAATTGATTAGAAAACTACAGTTTGGCTGGGCACAGTGGTTCATACCTGTAATCCCAGCACTGTGGGAGGCCAAGGCAGGCGGATCACCTGAGGTCAGGAGTTTGAGACCAGCCTGGCCACCATGGTGAAATCCCATCTCTACTAAAAAATATAAAAATTAGCCAGGCGTGGTGGCGGGTGCCTGTAATTCCAGCTACTTGAGAGGCTAAAGCATGAGAATTGCTTGAACCCGGGAGGCGGAGATTGCAGTGAGCTGAAATCTCGCCACTGCACTCCAGTCTGAGCAACAAAGTGAGACTCCTCCACAAACAAACAAACAACCAACAGTTTGTTACCAAGGATTTTGTGTAGGGTATGCATGTGTCAGTGTTGTGCGTTCTGTGGCAATGCCAAGAAGAGAGCTTATGCTTCCATCTTTGGACAATGAGACTCATAAACTTCTTTAGAGATGAAAGGGAAATTTTTATTTTTTTCTCATCTTTTAATTATTTCAAGCCCTGAAAGTCTTAGAATCATCACTTTCTAGCTTGAAAGGCCCAAGAAGCAGAGTAGTTAGTTGCTACTTGTCCCTGGATCTTCAAGGTAAAATACACCCTTGTCTATGTTTACAGAGTTTTTAATTAAAATGCCCCATGACTTCAATCTCATGCCAAAATTTTGAGGGATTTGGTTTTCTCATAAAATTGGGATTACACTTTCTATTTGTCGATGTTTTCTGTCATTCATATGGTTTAGTATGTTTCTTACATTTTTAATATATTTTCCTCATTATATCTCACCTATCTATCCCTTATATTATACATTTTTCAAAATGTTTTTTATTTTTTCTTTCGTATTTTATCTAAGTTAATTCAGAATAATGATTTTGGATTCTTTGATTAGGGATTGGCAAAATGATTTGTAAGTGTTTTTCAAATAAAATCTATACCACAAGTTTAAAAAAATATGTCAAAGGACTTAATAATTTTGTTGTGTTCTTTGATAAAATTTTTACATACACTTGGTAGAATGCTAAGAAATTTTAGCTTGTAACCAAAGGAAGATTTATTATTTCGGGCTGCTTTCTTTTTCCATGAAATGTGTAGATATGCCATTTGATTTAAACCAAGTGTGTAGCCTTCTGATTCATAGTTTAGTTTGTCTTCAACTAAAGAACATCCAAGGGTGTGCTTTTTGTGTGCCTGACATGGCTGCTTAAGGGAACTGCATATAGCTTAATAGAAATCAAAGCTTCTGAGGAGGAAAAGATTGAACTCACTCAATATCATGTGGCTACTGAAAAATGAAATGAACTAGAAAAACAACATGATAGAATATTAGTAATGAGAATACTAATTAGAATTGGAAGCACTGTTTCCATTCTAAATACTCTGCCTTGACCACTCACAAAGGTGCTAACAGTATGTGTCATTGATCCCTGGGGTGACTGATAAAGTCACCATCCTTGAGACATTGTAATTTTGTAGGGGAACACAGGCCTAAGAACTGTAATGCAAAAATTTGGACACTGGGTATTAAGGAGAAAGTTAAAACGTAGTCAAAAGTAAAGGGTAAATTAAAACAAGCAAAAGAGTAAACAACAAGAAAACAACCACAACAGAGTGCTTGGGATTACTGAGATGTGGGTGTCAACAAGTTAAGGAGAGGGATTTTTGTGTTCTAATAAGCAGACTATGGACTTTTTTGGGGTGGGGATAAATCAGTGTGTATTTGTGTATTGGAAAGTAAACTCAATAAAGTGAGCTAAAAATAAAAGGTTATCACAGATTCATTCAGTGAAAGACATTCAGTGACAATGGGCACAAGGTTAACTGGTTGATAAGCATTCATCATTAAAATATATATATACATATACACACACACATACATATTTTTAACATTTTATATGTGCCTGGCATTGTTCATGACAATGGGTTTATGAGGGCTGAGGTGCATAAAACAAGCCAGGGTCTCATTCTCTTGGAGCTTATGGCAAAAGGAGGACACAAATACAAAGCTAAGCATTACAAATAATTTTTTCATTATATTCAAAAGAGGAGCCATGAAGAAAAAATGCAGATGAATTTAAAATTACATAATATGAAATCTAATTTAATCAGCAGTAGAGACAGCAGATTTAGACCTTCAGAAGCGTATTTTTCCTATGGTCCCAGTGTTTGTATATGGAGGAGGGAGTGGAGAGGTGGGCAGGCAGGGAGAGAACAGCAGTCTAGTGGCCTGCAGCCAAGGGAGGAAACAACTTTGCTCACAATAGGCATCCTTAGCAAAGCCAAGGAACAGTGACATCAGCGTCTACACATTTCCCATGATTTCTAAAAATATAATCAACTCATTAACAGGAAAACACTAAAACATACAATTTTTAAAAAATTAATGGATGGTTGGTGCACTTGGCTGTGAGATAGAGTAGTGCCATCTACATTTGGGTAATAGCCTCTCATATTTTCCATGCCTTATACTGCTGAGAAGACATCATGCAGAAGCAAGGCCACTTCTTCTGTCTCCACCCCAAACATTTATTTCCTGCCTTCCTTCATCGTTATTATTAATTAGAATGTTTGCAACTGTGAACTGTCCTAGTTTTTATTTTTGGCTTTCTCTGCTAAGTCCAAGTATAAAGAGAACATACAATTCTCCTTGATGACCATCCCCTCCTTCAATTACAGCAATAATTTTCCTAGAATGATGGTGCTATTGATTGCCCAACTGCAATCTGTGTGCCAGAAATGCTTAATACTATCTTGTCATTCACAATATGCTTAATGGCAAACAGGGGATTTATAGTCTGTCAAATTTAATGACCAGAAGAACCAATAAAATATGACAGAAAAGACTTCCCGTTCTTTAGGAATGGAATGGTTCCATCTGCACAATGATGGCATGCTGGAAAATCCCTCTTCTTTAAAAAATAATAAAAAAATTACATATTTCTACTCAAGAAAGAAAATGTACACGATGTCATACAGAAGGGAATGTTATAATTTAGAACAACATTATTCCAAACTGTTGTTTTTCTAGATTAGAATTTCTCAAAAGTGAATTTTACTGTTTCTTAGTAGGATTGAAAATCTATATAGCCAATCTTGGCTCCCAGGAGAGTCTAAAATCCTGTCATTGATGAACCCACTACCTTATGCTCAGGCCTGGATCCCAGAAAAGTAGGTTTTGTAGTAGCAGGAGAAATGGTGCTGGTGAATCTGGAGTTAGTAAAGCAAGTGAAACTCTGCATTCATTTTGCATTGTTGCCCTTTTCCGACACACACACACACGCTCACACACACAGATACTGCTACCACAACCCCAGCAAAAGTCCCTCTCCTTAAATTATTGAGCAATGGTTCTCAAAGCAAACAGAAGTATCACCTGGAAGTGACTAAAATAATCTCTCTACTCTAGATGTCGTGATTCGGTGGTCATACCTGGGCCCAGGAGTTGTTTTTGCTTTCTTTTTTTGTTTTTCAATGAGTCCAAATGAGTCTTATGTCAATGGTCTAATATGATGCTTTATTAACTCTGCATATACTCCAGTATAGTTAAACACTGCATAATTATTGAAAACTGCTTGAACTCATACCCTGTTCTTCCAGATGCCACCTTGGACATGATTATTGTCTATCACATAAGGTCACTGTGAAGCTAAAGTAGACTAATCTTAAAAAGATGTAAAACCTGACTTTACATTTATAGGTGCTCCATAAGCATTAGCTAGTATTGTTGGAAGGGGTTCATTTTTGGTGGTGGTGTAGCTTTTGTTATTATATAACTATAACCTTGAGTGAATTTAAGAAATAAAGATAAATATATTGTTATGAATTAGTGGAAGCCTCAGGACTCACGATCTCAAAATACAGTCAAATGCTGTTGATGAAGTACAGGAGGTGGAAAGCCACCAAAGGAAGCTTTGTCTTAGTCTTTTATGGAGACTACACACCCTCTCATCTCCATTTCTCTCTGTATGTCTGCTTCATTCTCTCTCTCTGCTGACTCTCTGTTTTTTCCGAAGTATGGTAGATCACGGTCAGGATACCCACTCCTGAGTTTAAGTTAATTCTTCTACCTGCAAGAGAAAAACTAGCCTCATTAAGTCCCATTTTTATATTCCCAGAACAAAGATTCTGATTGATTCAGTTTACACCTGTTGATTATCTACCCTTGGTTCAATTGGCTGTGGAGTGACATGCGGGATCTGAAGTGGAAACAAACTTCTAAGACCCAACTGCATGTGTGAGAGCAGTTCTAAAATAGGAAAAGGTATGGGCTAGTCAGGTAGCCTTACAGGTATCTCAAACGGAAGTTTCAATATTACTGCAATTAGTGGGTAATTCAAAATGTCCATAAAATACATTGTGAGCTCTGTTCAAATAATTTTCTGGGATAGAATCCAATTATTATTTGGATTCTGTCTGAACTTTTGAACGTTAACATTAGATGATTTATCATTGGATAAAATGTAAGCCAAAGTCTTTAGGGAAAATTGTGAAAATAAATCACTGGGGTATCTCCCCTTTCTGAACTTTTTTGTGCCTATCATTTTCTGATGACTAATGTTCTCATCTGCTTCTTTTAAAGAAAAAGAGTAGCACTTAAACTTGTGTCTTAACATGTTACTATCAGTGATATCTGCACTTAAAAGTATCATGGACTAGCCAGTGCAAACCTTGACAAAAAGGAATGAATTGACAACAGTGGCAATGGTGGGAAAGCTATTTTTGAGGGCTAGGCCTCTTGGGCATCCCTTGGATTATGCTAAATTGATACTAATGACTATTTTACTGTGTTCCTGGTTATCTCTGCCTATTAGGTGAATTCAGTTTGTTTGCAGAGTACAGATGGTTTGTGGTTGTACCCAATCACTGAGTCATTGTAATGACTGAAAGTTACATCCTCACTGTAGTTTGGACTTTTGCCATATTCTTGACTGTCATTTGAACTTCAGTTTTGACATGGAACCAGGCTATGATGCTCATAAAGCAAGGTCCCACCCACTGTGGTATGTCTGACCTCTCAAGGTTCCCCCTGAGTAATGATTCCTGAAAATAAATGGACTATACAACTTGATGTTTTATCTATTCATATAAGTGCCTATTTGTTTTAAATACATTTTCATGTTTTAAACTTCTTGTGTGATGTTCTTATAGGCAAACATTAAATATGTATATGTTGGCATAAAAAGATTATTGCTTTTATTTTACTTGTCATTCTCTTCATCACTATAATTTAAGTTAAAACTGTTACTTTAAACAATATGAAATTGCTGATATTTTACTATTTTCAATCCACTAAAATGGTAATTTTATATATTTCAATCTAAATATTTGCATGGTCTTTTCTGGAAAGAAATGATATTAGCAAAGCATTAATATTAAACCTATAGTGCAAAACCAAAGTGTTTTAAAATTATGAATAAAAAATGATTGGAAGAAAATGTGAAAATAGATCAGTGGATGCTTTTGGATGGTAAGTAGGACCAAAGGGATATTTTATTGTATCTACTTTTCTTATTTTACAATGTAGGTATGTATCTTTATTTAATAACACTTACTATGTTTGTAGTTATTGAAGTAGCACAGGTATCTTGGAAAATAGAGAAATGATAAGAAGAAAACTCCTACCTACTCTATTTGTGTCATTGAAAATAACATGGTCAATTTTTCATAACTTGTATTCTTTTCTTATTGATGAAAATGAGCATTTTTGCATGTTTATTGCTCATTTGTATTAATGGAATGATTTCCTCTATTATTCCTGGAGTTATTCATCTGCTTATTCCAGGAATAACCTGGATATTATAAGACAGGGAGGACCTTTGATCTACCATTGAGTCCTAGTTTACCTCCAGTGGTAGTAGCAAAAGTAAAGATTTTTCAGAAAGAAAAGTAGGCATTCTATATGTTGACAATAGGGCCAATAGAAAAACAAGTCAGCCAAGAGGGAAAATAGAAACAAAAGAAAAGAAAAACAACCACAAAACTGCAGGATTGAGAGGTACCGTAAGTCTATCTTCAAATACACCCATTATAGAGTTAAAGATCATAAGGAAAGTCAAGTTAACTATGATTAGAAGACAGAGCTTAAAAAACATGCATACAGCAAATTATGTATGTATATTTTTAAAATTGGAATCCATCTCCCCCTCATGGCTTAAACTGGTCTGACCTTTCCTGCAATTTACAGAACTTCAGAAGGAAAACATGGGTCATTTTTTTTCTTTCTTTTGCTTTCTTCTCCATACCTTCTCCTATCCCCAACAAGTGACAGGAATGTCATGAATAAAGTGAAATGTAGGTTGGCTTTTGCTTCCAACACTTTAATAATCGATTCAATGTATAGTGTGAACTTAGAGATGTCAGAGTACTTGGCAAAACATGCTTCTAAAATAAATATCACAACCAAACATATTCTGTAAAATGGCTAGTTTTGGCCTAGAATTCTTGTTTGGGTAATTTTGATGTGGTCACTCTGTTATTTTGTGGTCAATGAACTTAATGTACCGTAGAGGAGAGCCTCAATAGAGCCCAGACTTGTGTTAAAATAACTCATTTCCCTACTTCCCACAAATTGCATATTTTCTTCTTTTTCTCAAATCTAAAAATAACTAAGTCATCTGTGGTGATTAGTCTTAAAGAATCAACTTTCATTTAAGAAAGCCCATTTCAGATAGTTACAAGAAAACTTGAAGTACAAATTCTTAGCATTTAATCCCAAACTACTTCCTATTAGATAACATAATTAATGGGTTAATAATTCATTGCTTTTAATTAATTGAAGTCCTATCTTAACTATATTCTTCTTATTTCCTTCTGTTGAGATCTTAGAACTTAGCAGCAAGGTGTCTTACTTACCATCTTCCTCAAAGCAGGAGGGGTAGAGGGGGATGTTGGGAAGGTCTCTCTTTGACTAGCGAAACTTCTTTCCAGAAGAGATGCAATTGTCTTAAGATCTCCTTCCTAGGAATATCATCAAATGATCAGAAAGGATAAACTACTGGAGAAAAGACTGAGAGATATGTCACCATGTCCAGAAGGATGTTTTTCTATTCTTCTGAAGGCAACTCATGGAGATTACCTGGGACACTGCATTTGTAAAACAAGACAACCTTTGTTTGCAATGCATTTTCACCCATCACCGTCCCCAAATTTATCCACAACATATTTCTTCTTCAGTTCCATTCAGCTCCCAAAGAGAATAATTTATAAACCCTTGTCTAGACTCCAGGCCCATTCAATCATAGTCCATTCCCTACTCCCTGTCCTCAGTAAAGAAGGTATTTAAGCATCAACCATCCCATCCCATCTTTGAGTTTTCATGCCTTTTGTGCTTCCCTTGCTTATGTACGTTAATAAATTTGTTATGCTATTCTCTTGTTAACCTGTCTTTTGTTATAGGGGTGTCAACCATGACCCTTATGACAGCAAGGAAAAGAATCACCCCCTTTCTGCCGCTACACCTTCATATTTGATAAATAGTTTTGTAATGATAGGAGTCAAATTTTTCAAGTTGTAGAATAAATTATACGTGGGATAAACTTGAATATTCCTTTCTTAATTCCTGTGGTGTTAATCAAATTTGGTTTCCAAATATAGAATTAATCAAATTGTTTTTTAATTAAAGAAACTTTTTAATGAACAGTGTTCAGCTATGCACAATCTGTAGATCACAATCACCTTCTAGAAAATACACCATTTTCTTCCTCCAGCCTTCTCTCCCTTACTCCTTCCTTGCTTCCTTTCCTCATTTCCTCTCTTCCTTTCTTTATTCCTTCATGTAAGATAAAGGTACAATTCACCAAAGCAGTTCATTTTATTCCACAGGGCAGTGGTTTTATTTTGAGTTGACACTCCAAGTAAATAAAGACAATTTAAATGCCATCATTTTATTGATTTTCTTACTCTTTTAATTAGCAAGAGAGTTGATCTTTAATCTTTTGTGAACCACTTTTCAATGAAATCAATTTTTTGCTGACATAGATATTAAGCTCAGAAAGTCTGATTAATGAAGAGAAGCTTAGCCAAAGCTGTCATGAGACATTCACTCAGAGAAATTTACAAGCCAAAAATTTATTTTCCTCTGGTGATTCTTAGCAAAGAACAGTTAGTATAGGTAGGTCAAGAGAAAAAGAAAATCAGTTTTTCTGAGATACTGCTTTTCTGTAACCTAGTATGTGCTTTCCGAGGAGTCCTTTTCCCTTTGAAAGCTTAAATCAGAGTAACTTAAGTGAGGGAGTTGAGTAAACAACAGAAAAATTAAATAGCCAGACACAGAAGGCTTTCAAATAAAATAAAGCCATATTAACTCATAGACATTGCTATTATTTCAAAAGAGATGGATATCTTTTTATTATCTTTAAATAAAAGACAATTAAGGTATAGTAGGGTGTTTACTTTCTTAACAGAGCAAATATTAAATCATTTTGGGAAGTGTATGTATATACTAAAGCTTTTTTCCTTAACAAAGGAAGAGTGTTTATTTAGTCTAATGCTGTGGCACAAAAATACAAATCATTCTTTCTCAATAGCAGGATTTTGTTAGGTTATTATAGCACTAAATACAAAATTCAAGAAAAACATTAAAATAATCTGTTAGTTCAATTTCTTTTCTGTATTACCAATTGTGTCTATAGTGTTATATACTAATGTTTTGTGACCTTATTTAATTTATTCATATATACAACCTCTGGAATTAATTTGTATTTCAGTATCTCTACACCTTGTTTTTTCACTGTCACCCCCATGAATATATTTTTAAAGATATTATTTTTATTAATTATTCCCATGCAATAAAATTTTGACTTCATACTTATACTGTATATCTGTTTATGTACTCTATACATATCTGCATTTTCTACATGAAAGAGTAAAGGTTTTTTCATTCTCAAAGAACCAAGTTTTACCCTTTTGAAGGTAATATGGCCCATTAAGAATGCATGATAAAAATATATTTTGGTGAATTTGAAATCTCTGAGTTGGTGAATTCCCTTTAATGGACTGTCCAATTCATTGAGAAGTTGTTTGCTTTTTTTTTTTCCCCCATTTTATTTTAAAGGAATTTAGGTCACATTGATATAAAAAATCCCCGAGTATTCTGAGTAGCATCCATAAACACAGTCCTGAGGATGTGTATCTTTAAATTGACAAATGTCAGAGTGTACTAATTTCCCCAGGTTCTACACCTCTATTCTCCTCACAGTTGGGAGTATTTAAATTTGTTTTTAGGTCCCTAAAAACAATGCTAGCCTCAAGGAAATAGTACTTAAGCATTGTTTCCATCAACATCTTACAGCTCAGCATGCAATCACATGGCTGCTCTTTTAATTCTGCTGCAATATTCCAATTTTGATTACTGGGCGACTACCTTGCCCCAGGTCTGTTGGGTATTGGTCCTGATTCCCTTTATGATTTTGCTTGAGTTGAGATACTTCACTAAACACTTTCTTTCCCATTTGGGTTTTTCACTGTTCTTGCTACAATCTTCTTTTCCTTTCCTTTTTCTTTTTTAACCTCTGTCTGTGCTATACCACCCTTCTTACCCCTGCTATTGTCTCTGAACTGGATTCTTGTCCTTGGTTTCTAGTCTCACAATGTTATATTATAAAATTATAATTGTGTTAAAATTAAAATGACGATGATTAGTTGGTAGTTGTAGATATTGATGTATTGCTATGCTTTGAAAGAGCAAGAGTGAACTGCAAATATCTTAATGCTTGTTTGTTTCCTTAATGCAAAGCTCACTTGTTGGTAACTCATATGAGAATAGAACGATCTAGTTTTTCCTGCTGGCGTCTGCTGTGGAAAATTTAAATAATGGGCAGAGAAAATAACTAAAACTGACTAGTGCTATTTCCTTAAGGGATTAGCTTAACATTTGCTTAAGAAAATTGAACTGACTAGATCTTTATGGTGGGGAAGCCATTGCACAGGCTGATGAATGAAGACATTTGTGAAAGAATCTGAGGAAACACTGTAGCTTATTTGTTTCTGCAGGCCCTAAGTTTTGAGTTCTACCCTCATAAAAAAATTTGTGCTTTAAAACATGTATTGAATTGAATTGATGCATACTTTAGCCTTTTTTTTTTCTTCTGTCTTTAAACTGATCCCTTTTTTTCTCTTGATTTAACCTGGTATAAAATAAAATATTAAAGACTATGCTAAAATGAACATAAAAATATTTTTAAAAAAATCTGGCCAGGTACAGTGGCTCACGCCTGTAATTTCAGCATTTTAGGAGGCCAAAGCAGGTGGATCACTTGAGGTCAGGAGTTTGAAACCAGCCTGGACAACATGGCAAAACCCTGCTTTTACTAAAAATATAAAAATTAGCCTGGTGTGGTGGTGTATGCCTGTGATCCCAGCTACTCGGCAGGCTAAGGCGGGAGAATCACTTGAACCAGGGAGGGAAAAGTTGCAGTGAGCCAAAATCATGCCACTGCCCTCCAGCCTGGGTGACAGAGCAAGGCGCTCTCCCCAACCCCCACCGCACCCCCCCATCAAAAAAAAACAAAAAAAAACAAAAACCCAGAAAAGAAGAAAATAAATAAATAGATCTAAAACAAGCATGTAGAAAATCAAGCAACAGCTTAAAATATGATGCTATATTGCCTGCATTTTATTCATGTACATTCTCTGTGATGTGGATTTTAAAATTGGCAGTGGGCTTTGTATGTTAATAGTGGGATGGGGAAAAGTTGGGGAGGAGGTTTTGTGTTGTAAATCAGCTAGGAAAGTGAATCACTTCTCTCTTCATATGAAACCTTATCGTATGAAATTTGTTTAGCAGTGTTTGCTCTTTTAGTTGCTTGTATCAAGTACACATAAACTGTTCTTGATATCTTGATTCTTGATATCTCTATGATTTAAAATCCAATGCAAAAGCTGCTTGTAATCGTTTTTCTTGAGTAAAGCACTCTGCAGCTGTGATTCATAGAAACATATCTGAACTCACTATTCTAATTTTCTGTTACCAAGGCCAGATCACACTGTTCTGAAATGATGAAAAAGATGCCTTTGTTTTCGGGAGTAGCATTTCCTCTAGATTAAAGCCAAATATATATATTCAAAGATATTAATGAATCCATGAGTTATGATCTCTGATCAATTATTGGGGAAAATAGCATACTTATGCCAGGGTCAAGGTAACATGTTCCTTTCACTCTCTGAAAGTTTGCTGAAAAAGCAACTGACAAATGGCAAATGAATACAAGGAAAGACATAAAAATGTGTTAATATGCATGGGAGGGGAGAAGAGCAGAATTATCCTGTCGTGCAATACGGTACAGATGGGTATATATCCTTCTTCTTAGAAGAAAGGAAAACGAGGAAGTATGGATAATTATAGAGGGTTAGTCTATGATTTTTAGGGGAAGTCAATGGGCTTAAAGAACATACAACGACCTGGGATAAAGTCTGTTGGGCTTGCAGAACAATCAATGACTTGTGACAAAACTCTGTCCAGGTGTGTTGACAGACTTGTCTTTCTTCCTACATTATGAGTCCAGTTAATGAGAACTTTGGAAAGGGAGCATAAATAACTATTTTATTCTTTGAAAGTTTCAGAATTTAGGCAGGTAAGGGAATTGTAGAGAACAGCTTCTTTCTGTGCTTTGGGAAAAGCAGAGAATTGAGAGATAGGATTGGGGAAAGGTTAGCAAGAGCTTGAGACTTCTTAAATTTAGCATGTCAAAGTGCTATATTTTGGAGTATTGGTTTCTGAGCCCCAGCATTCCCCTGTCTGAAACTTTCCCAGAAGTTTTAGGTACTAAAAGCTAAGTAAGTTGCTGTGGAGAGAAAAATCGAGACAGTAGCTGGATTGCAAAGGATCCAATCAAACCAGCCTCTCATTTCTGGGAATAGGCCAGTCTAAACAGCTGTGTCACATTTTAGTAGATGACCTAGCAGATGGGGTCTCAAAGCTCAGCTTCTATATATTATGTAAGCAAAAAGATTTTTAACCCATTTATGCCTGAGGTAGCAATTTTTTGAATTGCAAAATCAGACCTTGGCTATGACCTTGAGCAGTAGGATAGTAACTCCAACATGCTTAGTGTTCCGAAAATGGAACACTAGGCATAAATCAGTTTTAAAAGAGGAGCCTCTATAGAAACAAGAAAAACAAAACTCATTGTCCAGAACAGTCTATAAGTTAGTCCTTCTAGAGTCTGAAGGACAAGCAGTTGAGAAGACCAGTGAAACAAATTAAAATTTCTCCAATATGGCCAAAGCCCCTACCAAGTTTTAGAGAAAACAGTGTAGCCAAAGAGAGTATTTAAGTTTCTTTAAGAAGGTGTTTGGGTGTCTTAGAAAAAGATTGAAAATGGATATCGATGAGACATAAAGTAATGGGAATTCACCGCATAATTTTACAAGGAGACTAATTTTATTTAGATAGGTAGCTTCTAAGTTAGTCTCTGTTTTTCAACTGGATGACTGAGCTCAGGGAAAAACCCACTAACAAATAGTGCCCAAAAAATAAAAATGTAGTTTCTAGACCTAATGTATACGTATATACATTTTTGCATATATAAGCTCTAATACTTATATACATAAAAAAACAGGTGCATCTGGAGGGCAGGGCATCTAGATCCCCCTAAAATCTTGGATCCTATTTTTTTTTTTTTTTGAGATGGAGTCTTGCTCTGTCACCCAGGCTGGAGTGCAGTGGCGCCATCTCCTCTGCCTCCTGGGTTCAAGCAATTCTTCTGCCTCAGCCTCCTGAGTAGCTGGGACTACTGACGTCTGCCACCACGCCAGGCTAATTTTTATATTTTTAGTAGAGACGGGGTTTCACCATATTGGCCAGGTTGGTCTTGAACTCCTGACCTCGTGATCCACCTGCCTCAGCCTCCCACAGTGCTGGGATTATAGGTGTGAGCCACCGCGCCTGGTCACATATCCTATTTTTAACCTGAATTCTGGGTTCCCCCTAAAGAGGGAAA
Organism: Macaca fascicularis; assembly: GCF_037993035.2. Lineage (NCBI taxonomy): Eukaryota > Metazoa > Chordata > Mammalia > Primates > Cercopithecidae > Macaca > Macaca fascicularis. Next base: position 97,329,541 of record NC_088385.1, read on the forward strand.
CACTGCAGGATGGTGCTGTGCAACACTTCCACAGGGCACCTCATTGCAAAGACATTCTCCCAGGGATGGTGGGTGGCCCAATAGCAATCAGCCCACTCTGTGATCAGCACATCAGTTATGGGAGTCCTATTTCTCAATGGCAAGCGTTCTCACAACCTCCAAGTGTTCAAACCATGCCTTTCATACATGAATGTGCAAAGAAACAAGTAGCTGCCAGTAATAATAATCATTCACTACAACTGCTGTCTGCCAACTCCAAAACTGTAGCCCTTGCCAGTGACTTGCCAGCCATGGCACACCCACAGGTCATGCTCTTTCAGAGTACAAAGTGAATCCTGGTGCCCCTCAAAGGCAAAGAGATCAAGCAACTCAATCCAAAAACACAGCAGAGCTTTAGATCTGAGAAAAACATTCCTACTACCCTTGGGACTCCCTGAGGACCTTTCTCTGTGTTCCTTAAGGGGTCTCAGAACCTTAGAAGTCCTCACTAGATTCCTTCATGTCGTATCAAAGATGGCAAAGAGGAAGGCCAGGTAGAAGTAAATGGGAAGTTAATGCTTACGGGAACCAATTTGCGGAGATTTTAAGCTTTCCAAAAGGCCAATGAGGTTTTACATTTTTCTCACAAAAAATTATGCCAACAGGAAAGGAAGCAAACATGGGGACCACAAATATTAAAAAGCATTTTTAGTCAGCTTAAAAAGTTTCCCAGAAGCAGGATCCGAAAGAGAAAAAGCAGAAAGTTCTAAAAAAAAAAAAAAAACAAAAACAAAAACAAAAAAAATCCCACAAAATTATAGCCTGAATATCCGCTTTTAGTTAAGCTTTCACAATAGAATTCTTTAAAAAAATCTGTAAAAAGCTCTTTTGAGCTTTCAGCCAGGACAAACAGCCAAAACTCTTGGCTTTTGAACTTTTTATGTCATCTAAACCAAAGGTATCTTTCCAAGTGACTCACTATAACCAATAAGCCTTAACTATGCTTATGACTTAACCAAGGACACATGAGGCATCTCCAGAGGTACAAAGCAGTTTTGACAAGATCCAGAAACCACCCTAAAGACAACTCAAAAAAAGGACAGTTTCACTAGCAGCAAATGGGGTACAACTCACATGTCTGTCCAGTCATATTCTCTAGGGTCTCAGCTTCACAGCTCACCATCTACAAACAAAGGCGTGAAAACCCCATATTCCTGCAGATGAAAGGACAGAAAATCAAAAGCTGTCCATGGAAGGGAAAGGGATCAATAACAAATAGGTATTCTGAAAACCCAAGAGTCACAAATATTAAACCATTTTTTAATCATTGTTTCCTAAGGAATTTATATTTGCAAGGACTGATACCCTGACCAGAAATAAAACACAGGCCAGGTGAATCCTAGGCACTAGACTACAGGTGAAGCATCTTTATTTGTAAATTCTGCAGGAAATTCAAAGCAGGCAGTTTAAGTGTACAAAGAATTTTAACTTTGTCTTGGTCAGATTTCTGCTCTTTAATTTTGTCAAGAGAATTTCTAAGGGTAGCCGTGACATTATTATGTGTCCTTTTTTTTCATTAATTTTATCTTGGAACTACAAATATGACAATTGTTTAGAATGAGAGATCTTTTAAAATCTTTTTTTTAAAATTTTAATTTAGTGGTCTTTCTAGTTTAAAGGATCCATCTTTTAGTTGCTGCTGATTAGGAGTTCCAATGGTGTACTTATTCCAAGAGCAATGCAATCCAATGAGTCTCTTCATGGAAAGCCTAGGAGGTAATTTTACAGGCTTAGAATAAGTTTTTTCCATCTACACAAGAGATGTTTCCTGGAGACAGCTTAGGAGATGCAGTCCCAATAATTTTGCCCTAAAACAATTCACTCCAAGGTATAAGTTAAGACAGGAAAGAACTTGTTGCCACAGACAATTAAGGATAGTGTTTGTGCATCTAGTTCCTCCAATATCCCACACATTTGTGGAAGGCTGCCAGTCACAGGTTTGGACTTCCCCAGTGCTAACTAGGCAACAGGTTTGGAATGATCGAGTGCATTATGGATGAGACTTCTTATTGAGACAAACTCCCCTGAGAGCCTAACACGTTCAGAACAAAGAGTGTTCTGCTGAAAATCTTACGTGTCTCAGGGTTCCCATTTCTTTTCAGACTGGCCATTGGACATGACCCCAAAATCACACCCCCCAGATAATAGAGACCAAGAGAGAATGTTCCCACTTGGTCCCAAGTCAGGCTCTCAAAGACATCAAACAAGATGAGGGAGGAACCTTGTTTGGTTTTTATTTTGGGGATCCATACACAGCAAGGTTTGTCTAAATAGATGCTGGTGTGGTCATAACCACAAGACTGACTAGTCTGCAGGGCTGGCTCAAACAATGGGCATATAGGGGTTTTAGGCCTGTGTTCTACTCTGTAGCAACCCTCTTTATGACAGAAAAACACAGAAAGACAAAGGCAAAGGGAAAAATACTATTTCTGGGAGGAAATGGATGACAATATGAGTATTCATAACAGAAATGTAGACTAGCTACACACAAGACTAGTCACACAAATTCTTTTCTCCCATTAATCAAGATTTTAGAGATGGAAGTAATAGTGATTTTTTTTTTTTTATCATCTGTTCAACCTAATCTAAGAGAGAAGGGGAGACAGAGAGAGAGAGATAAACAGAGAGAAGCTGGGAGCCCAAATGGTAAACATTTCTTACTCTTTGACTGGTTTGTCAAGTCCTGGGCTCCCTTGATTTTGCTTCCAAGAGAGTAGAGCAGCTTTGGTATGCTGCTCAGAGGCCAAAACTTTATGCACCAAGGGAAAATTTTACCTTTGCCTTATAAAAGTTCACTGAAAGTCAACTGACTGACAAAAGGCACATTGATAGGGGAAATGACATACACATTTATTTTCAGATATCTGTTGCTGAGCCCCAACACTTAGGTCATGCCCTTGGTCTTTGGGGGAAGTTTAAAAAGTAGAATATATTATAATGTAGATGTACTATTTATGTTTATGCCACGTACTCACATTTAACTTCTTCCTTGAAACCCGTTTTACCTACAACCTCTACTATGAGAAAAGTTCTTCAGTATCCATGCAGATTCTGCTGTCTATGACTTATTTGATATGGCATTGCACCTGATCCAAAAGTCATTAATTTATATACTAACTCATGTGTTTGTGTGCATGTGTTTTAGTGAATTATATGTCTCCTAGTGGGACTGGGAAATAAAAATATAGAGATATTGACTGATCAGCTGAATGGCTATAAGTTAGATGCAAGGCAAATGACGAGGGGCCAGACTCTATGAGCAGGTAGAAGACTGAGGGCAGGGGCTTTATCTTGTGCATCACTCTAACTTGGTCATGGTAGCATGTGCTGACACACAGTAAATGAGCAATCAATAAATACTCGGTATGCAGGGAGACTCAGAAATACCATGCAAATAGGACCACGTGAACCATATAAGTTATGGGAGGAAGAACAAAATTATCCTTTTCTAAAAGCACCCTGAGGCTGGGGGCTGTGGCTCATGCTTGTAATCCCAGCGCTTTGGGAGGCTGAGGTGGGCGGATCACTTGAAGTCGGGAGTTCAAGACCAGGCTGGCCAGCCCGGTGAAACCTCCTCTCTACTAAAAATACAAAAATTAGCTGGGCATGGTAGTGTGCACTTGTAGTCCCAGCTACTCTGGAGGCTAAGGCAAGAGAATTGCCTGAGCCTGGGAGGCAGAAGTTGCAGTGAGCCAAGAATGCGCCACTGCACTCCAGCCTAGATGACAGAGCGAGACTCCATCTCTACATAAATAAATAAGTAAATAAATAAAAGCACTTTGAATATCTTCAGTTTCTTGCAACCAACAGAGCGTTCTAAAAAGAATGCAGAAAAAACAGTTCCAAATTTTTAAGAGAAATTGTTCACCTGACTTTGTTAATTCTGAGCACCAGAATTTTCCTAAGTGTGATTATCAAATTTGGCATCTTCTAACCTAGGCATGTGCCTATGAAGTCCACCTAAAGACTTTGTTGACATAGAACTTTATGAAGCTCCCCCTCCCCTAAAACAAAGGATTTGGTGATTTTTTTTTTAGGTTTACCCCCCGCCCCAGAAGCGACAGGATTCTACCCTTGAGCTAATGTGGTATGAAGCTTCTCTTTTGTATCCTATGCGCTTTGTGCCCCATATGTCCCAGTCTACTATGCTGAAAAGTCTAGCTCTTGCTCTAGAGACCTTATTGACAACCACATTTAATTCTTAGTTTTTGCTCATTGATTCCTGGAAAGATCAAATAATGCCTATCTATGTTTCCTTAGTGGAGATTTTAATATTAAAAACCTCAATGACAGTTAAATTCATTATGAGGACTGCTGTATTTCTCCTACTCACCCAAACTTGGAGGTGACAAAGGAAAGAAATGGAGACTGGTACAGCTCTGTAAGCAAAAGAAAATTTATGAGAGACCTTTAACAGACAGTAATAACTGAAGGGGAAAACAAACAAACAAACAAACAAATTTTATTTCCACTCCCTGAAGTTTTGATAATTTAAATATCTGAAAAAAATTGACAATAACAAGGAAAAAGGCATAGCAATAACTTAATGTGCAAGTGCACAGGAATCACTCAAAGTATGAAATTCAAAGAAGGTCCTGATAGTTGAATCTTAAGTATTCTTTATATAGGAGAGAGAAAGCAAAAAGGATTTTTATGGGAGATAAATGGGTCCAAAGAATAGACAATAGTCTGAGACAAAGTCCACCTGGGCTCCAGATGGGGAGTCAACTGTAGCCTTTCATCTTGCAGTATGGTTCAATTTCTATTAGTGGATGAGATAATCTAAGGAAGAAATTCACAACTGAAAATCTAGCGGAAGATCTGGCCTTTAGGTAGATATGGGAACTTCAGAGAAAGCCCTTTCCTTGATTTCTTTCATCCCTACATGCTCTCTGAATTACAAAGCAGCATATTTGGGGGTATTATTTTTTTGCAATTTTCTACACAGGCATAAAAATCATTTAAGTATGAAGAAAATGATATTTCAGGTCTTTAAGATATCCACAAGTATCTTAGTCTAGACTGTCCCAGGAAAACAGAGCTTGTGTGCAGGTAGCTTATTTTGGGAAGTGATCCAGAGAAAATGAAGAGACTGGTGAGAGGAAAATGGAAAAGGAGGAAATGCCAATTCAAGGGTAGGTTTTGGTGTTAATTCTGTGGCGAACTGTGCGGGATCTCAGCGGGACCCTCAGAGGTACTGTGTAGAATGTACTTTGATTACCCAGCTTTTTCATTCCAACATTAAGCAGGAAACTGGTCAGTTTGAGAAAAACATTAGTTTATTAGAAGAATGAATAGTGCATTTAATTAAGAGGTGTTTCATAATCTATTAGAAAACAAAACACATACTTTTAAACTTTTGATTAAGGTGATAATTGTTCTAATATTGAAACATCCTTTTATTTTTATATTTTCTGTACTTGTTTACAGTATAATATTTTCATGACAATGAATTTGAGGCACTATAATGTTAGCATCTGAATTTGTATGTGAGATTTGGTTATAATATTTTATGGGGGGGCATATATGTTAGATTTAGAATCTGTGGATATGCAAGTGTCATCAGATGAATTGAGAAGCTTTTCATTTTTCTTAAGTTTAAGCATTGAAAGAACCAACCTTTAAATCATGTAGGGCCATGCCTACTTTTGAAAGTAGTTTTTGATAGTAATTCTAATTTTATATTTGGATTAATTACTTTTCCTGATAAATTGTCTATTTCAGTCACAGTTTAAAAATAAAAATTTCAAATAATGATTTTCCTACTTTTAAAATTTCCCTATATTCATAATTACATTGTTTTAGAAATCTTTTAAAAAGGATATTGACAATAGTATTAATATTTTTCTAACATAATGAGAAACACGATTGTCAAGAATGTGTGTGAAATCTTGTATGATTATCATTAATCTTGAACTCCCTTGGATTTACATTTTATACTGTTTTTATTTTATGGTTTAACCTGTGTAAAGTCTACACAGACTAGCACAATCTAGTCAATTGTAAAGACTATTTTTCTAATGTTTGTACATCAGCTGCTGTTTTGGGAAAATTTTTTCTTGATAGTATTTTCTTTAGAATTGGTGGTATTCATATCTAGAATTAATAAGATATAAGAAGCAACTTATCCTTTGCCTACCCATTCTAGTTGAAAGTGTCATTTACTGCATGTTAGATGAAGTTGAATAGTGGAAAATACTTGAATCATTTCTCACAAATATGGGAACCCACATAAAAACCTATGCTCTCATGTAAATATGTTTTAAGGATAATTAAAAAGACTATGTAAAACCCCGAGTGTCTAAAGACATGTAGGACAGGTGTTCTCTCTATTCATTCTGGAAAATCTTGTAATTCATGCTATAAATTGCATTAAAAACAAAATTTATCAGTAATAATTTATGACAAATCTAATTATTCCATATTCTGTGCTATATATTCTAATTAAAATAAAGTTTATGAAATTTTGGATACAATAACTTTTTATCTTTCTGTTTCCAATGGAACATGCCAAATACCGAAAATCGTATTGCTGAATGACTAAATAAATGAAGGGTAAGTTATTTCAGTATTTTTTAAATGTCAATCTTGTATACCATCTAAATATTTAGTTCTCCTATAATTTTAACCATCTTGTGTGTGACTACTTGATACTACAGAAGTAAAATCTAAATCCTTATTATCTGCCGATTCATATAAACAAATACTTCAAAGGCAGATAATGATAACTTGCACAATTTATCCTAGTCTTACAATCTAGACTTCTAAAATAAACCATGAAAGAAAAAAGAAAACAGGTTACTTCCTAAAGCTTCTGGAAATTAAAAAAAAAAAATCTATGTTGTTTTTAATCTTTGTACTTTTAAATTTTGATCGTGTTTGGTAATTTTCATTTTTTCTCACTATCCATTTAGGTATGAAGGTGGTCATCTCAATACATACATGGTTTACAAGAGTTTTAGTCCCTATGCATTTCTTGCTATGTTGTGATTCACTAATCCAATTATTTGGAAGAAGACTAAAAAATAAAGCTATAATTAATCTAACTTGGATTAGAATAAAATAAATTTTATTCCTGTAATTCCAAATATCTATATTACTTACTTCTCTGGCACCATGTTTTGGGGTACTGATTTCTGTGCCCCCAACAGTACCATCCATACTAATTGCATAGAGATATAAAAACATATAAATTGTGACCTCTGCATTCAAGTTCATTAGAGACTAGTAAAGTAGCAGACATATTAATTTAAATAAATTATTAAATTATTGGAAATAATTCATGTAATTCATATAATTATAAAGAAATTATTAGCTCTTTGACAATACAACCTTAAACATGGCCTGAAATATGTTGAGATAATAATAATTGTGAACTGAATAAATACATACATGCATAATTAAATGAATGAATGAAATAGCTTTAGTACAATGTATAGGAATTTGAGGGGTGAAAGGCTACTTCTGGCTGAAATTATCAAAGAAAACTTCAGATCAAACCAATATTTGAGCCAGGTGTTCAAAAATGAGGAGGATATGTGATGGAAAGAGGTCATGTAGATAATAAATAATAATGCTTTACATTTGAAAAATTTCTTTTTCATCAAAAACTCAACATATTTTTAGAAGTGTGTTTACATACTTTCAGTCTTACAATTTCAAGTTGATGGTTTCTTCCTTAAAGCCTCCAAAAAGGAATGCAACCCCACTGAAACCTTGTTTTAGCCCAGTGAGAACTTTGTTAGGCTGTTCACATCCAGAACTGCAAGAAAATAAATTTGTGTTGTTTTAAGCCACTAAAATTGAGCAATTCGTTTGCAATAGAAAACTAACACACTAAATACTATGAGAATCAGAATAAAGAGTGATGATTGACGTTGAAAGCATATGTATTTTAAGTGAAAATTTTAGCACAAAAACTTTGTTTCTGCTTAGGCTTGCTTTATCTAAAGTCGTGCTTAATGTAATGGGTGTTCAATAAATACTCATCAAAGGAGAACTTTGGATGGAAATATATAGTGTATCACTTATTTGATTGTTATTTCTTTGAAACTGTATTGTAAATGAAATAGTCAATATAAAATATTCTGTTGAATGAAAGCACTACATTTTAATTCAGTTATTTCAAAAAACATTTGGAAGCTGCGCACTTTATATCTTTTAAATTTCCTGTCTTGTCAGGTCTCATAACCAAAGAAATATCTTCAAAATTCTGCTGTTCCACAATCTGGCCTCAATTTTTCTACATTATCTTTCTTGAGACCTTTTCCTTCTACTTAATCTCCAAGAAGCATAAATGATATACTGCAGTGAGTTATTAATTCTAATTTTTTATTCATTTTCTGCATCCTTACTCATTTTTGCTTAGTAGCTATGATAGAGGGGAAGGGTTAAAAAATCTGCCAAGATTAAGGAGCTTTTGAAAACTATAGTTACCTGTAATAGTGAATATGCCATGCTAAAGTCGTGATTTCAAAAAAAGAATTTAACAGCCTGGTTAGTGTAGTAATTGTTTTGGCATATCCTCTAACCCTAGCATTTTATATCATAAGAAAAAAAAATGATGCTGCTTAAATTACTCTTTGGCCATTTCAATGTACAGGAGCCAGATGAAAAGGAAGTCACTGCAAAGAATTGGAGTCAAGCATTGTATTAAAATAAAATTATTCTCTGCCTCTGCTAATGTTCAATAAAAATCTCATTTGAAATAATTGTTCCAGAATGCTATTAAAAGTTCTACTTCAATCAGCATTCCTACCAAAGTAATTTCAAAAACTCCTTAGATTTGGGGAACTATTTGGTTTAGGTGGGATGTGGCTTAGCTGTCCTGACCAAATCTGATCCTGTAGGCTTCATAGTCTTTCTGACTTCCCTAGGATCTTCAAGACCCTGAGTGACCAGTGCTTGGTGTAGGTTTCTAAGATATCCTATAGTTTGGCTCTGTGCCCCCACCCAAATCTTGCCTTGAATTGTAATAATCCCCACATGTCCAGAGTGGGGCCAGGTGGAGATAATTGAATAATGGGGCAGTGGGGCAGTTTCCCCCATACTGTTCTCATGATAATGAGTAAGTCTCATGAGATCTGATGGTTTTATACATGGGAGTTTCTCTACATAAGCTCTCTGGCCTGCCACCATGTAAGATGTGACTTTGTTCCTCATTTGCCTTCAGCCATGATTGTGAGGCCTCTCCAGCCATGTGGAACTGTGAGTCAATTAAACCTCTTTCCTTTCTAAATTGCCCAGTCTCAGCTATCTCTTTATTAGCAGCATGAGACCTAATACTCCCTAGTTCAGATTCAAGTCAATTGAGTTCAGTCTTAGTCCAGGTTTGACTAGACCAACTTACTCTAATCCATACTAAATGCTCAACCTTCCATGTATTCATCTATCCATCCATTCATTCATCCAACCAACCAATAAGGAAAAATTAGACATTCCATTGCACAAGAATGTAAGTAACATAAGTCACATGTTTGGTGGTGTCACATTAACCATTTTATTATTAGATTTGGTGACTGCATATGCTAATTTATCTATGGTAGCCTCAGGATTTTTGTTTGTTTGTTTGATTGATTTTCTCCTTCTTAGACAACGTGTCCTGATTATTTGTCTGGAGAAGAGGTGTACCATGTTTTGGAGATATTCATGACATACTTCCACTTCTCTGGGAAATCAAACACTCTAGAAAAGGAGTTCTGGTGAGGGCCAAGATCAAGCAATAGTTTAGTTTAGAATATAGTTCCTAGGCCTCCTTAGAATCTACTGATTTTGCTTTATTCTCTTTCTGCGTTTCCATTTGTTTTGTTTTGTTTTATTTTTCCAGAGGGAGAGATTCATTCTTTCTCTCTCTGTCTCTTAATTGTCCACAGTTAGAGATGAAAGATAGTTTATTGTGTTACTTTTGCTATCCTGGGAAGACCAAAATGTAGATAATTGAGGCTTTGGGGAATGCTTTTCTATTTTTCCTGATGTTTTTTTCTCTCTGTTGGGGTTTCCTCTTTCTATAGTTTCTATGCTTCTTTTAACATCTGTAAAAATCTGGAGAGCTAAGATAAGGGGACTGATTTATGGGAAAAAACAGATTAACTTAGCCTAGGTTTTAGAGGCAAGAGACAAAAATACCGTATCTGGGCTTCCTGCAGCTAGGGATTTTGCATTATAGTAACAAATAGCATGCATTTCCTTTTGAATAGCTCCCTGCTGAACTTGAGCAGCAGTAGAATATAGATGTAGAACATTGTACAGTCTCAGCATGATTAAGAAGAGACAAATAAAATTTTCATCCTAAACCTTATAAATGTAACAAACACCTTGGCATTTAAGTACAGCTGACTATATATAAGGCCCAAATGTTTGGAAAAAACATTAACTCCTTATTTTTTTCAGTTTCAATTGGTTTGGCACTGGTAGAGTTTTCAAGGAAAGTCATATATTTATTATAGATAGATGATACAACTACAAGATTAATTTGTACTATCTTAATAATCCCTTTCCTGCATTTATTTATTTTTCACTCTGCACATAATGAATAGTATATGTAACTCAGCTTTGGAGAAAATTGCAAAGTTGATGACATTCATATTATTTTTTATCTCTGCTAATTATCTTGTATCCTCATGATATTCTGAGTAGTCTAACATCTTCAGTGGGGGTTCTTCCAGGATGATAATCCGTATGAATTTAAAGCTGAAAGGCATGGGAATTTGGCATGGGGGAAATTGGACATTCCATAAATGAACAAAGGTAGGTGGTCACTTTCTCCATGTATAAATATTGATCTTGTTTATGAAACGAGAAACATATTGAATGTTGTTTGTGTTGTTTTGCCTGAAAAGAATGCAACACTTTTACTATGGAAATTAGCAGCACTAGTAGCATTTTATTATTCTAGGTGAGTTCAGTTTTCTTCTTTTTATAAATTATTTTGTTCATCCATATTCAAATTATTCACTGACTATATGTAATTTTCTGTTATGTTTTAAATTTCTAATATTTAACAACTGCATTGTCTGTATGTTTCATAAAAATTACAAGAGCTCTGAGGTAGAAAGGAGAAAGGTAATTTTTCTGTTTACCAAAAGCAATTTTCCTAAAATATCTTTCTCAAATAACTGACAAGTATCACCAAAAAAAAAAAAAAAAATTCTTTTAAGTTACTTGTCAGTTTCCATGCATTTACCTTGAACCTAAATGGATTTTTCTATGGCAATAATCCTGAGCTTATCAGTAACCATTAATGGATATTTTTTAAAAAATATGGTGAGAAATCATTTCATTCAATTCGAAGCCTTATATTCAACAATGGCTCATCATCCTGAGACAATCTTTATGTGTAGCCCACTGTGATTAATAGCAAAATTCCTATGTGCGTGTGTGTTTGTGTGTGTGTGTGTGTGTGTGTGTGTGTGTGCGCGCTCTCCAAGGGTGATAAAGGAAGCTAGGAGAAGAGAATGAGAATGGTATAGGGGAGGAAGAATGAGAAGAAAATTCTATCAATTTGAGACTTAGGGAATATAAAAAGAGCTTATGCTTGATGACTAAAATCTGAGACTGTAACCTGGCAATTATGACTTGGAAAGTATTCATGCAATTTATGAGTAACCCTATTTTTGGCTTAAAACACAATTCAAAGGAATCACTCACTGCTTGAAAGAAAGCCCAGGTATATTGGCACATTCACTAAAAAACAACATTTCTACAGAGCTTCCAGCAGCTCTTTATTACTGAAAGGAATACAAGTGGAAAATCTCCCTCAATTGGGACTTCAAAGATAGCTACCTGTAGGCATTTTACTTTTTAGTGTTAACAAGATGAAATCATACTGTATGAAAAAATAATTTTTTTCCTTTTTCCTGTAAGATTTGTAATAGGATGGCTTAATAAATTATGATATTTTCCTTATGGGTTAACTATTTCTAACATGTGCTTAAGTTGAATTTTCATGAAAATGTTTTTCTGAAGGTACAATGAAGCTTTCTAACTCTGCAGTTCTGTAAAATTCAGAAAGAAGCTGTTTAAATGGAATCATCATGTCTTTGGTTCCTCCTAAGCATCTCTCTGACATTCGGAATAATCAAGACCTCTGGTGAAACCAGTTTCCCCGTTCACCTTGAGCATGATTGATGGTGATACGAGGCTGCTTTGCTCTTGGAATTTCAGGGAGCTGTGGCATGTTTATGTTGAAAGGTGAGGTCATTCTAACTCTGTAGGAACCTGACAATCAGCAGAGCAAGTATCTGGGACACAAAACTGGTATTTAATAGATTTTCTCTGGAGCCACAAAAGAATGAATGTAGAATGAATGAGTTAATAGTATGTGTGTGTTGCAGGAATACTTCCTTAATCCCAGGCAGCTGTCTTTAGAATGGGCGCCCTCTGTCCTGAGAGCTACTATTGGATAAGAAAAATCCAGAGCAGATTCAGCAGGTATGCTTTGAAATTGGGAAACCAAAATATGCCACCCCACAGTGTGCTTCTTGGGTGTATTTTCAGATGGCTATTCACAGGGGCTGCAGACACAGGAATAGCGCAGAAAAGCTGTTTTTTTGTTTGTTTGTTTGTTTTTTTGGGGGGGAGATTTGCATCTGTAGAGGAAAACTGCTATCACAAAGTAAACAGCAGATGCAAACAGGCTTAATCTGAGATCTCCTTATCTGCCTTATCCAGATCTAAGAAAGATTAACTCTCAGGAAAAGAGGACTAAAGGTCTGATATTTTTGAAGATTTGACAGATAAACTTTTACCATGGGCTCCCATCTATTCTTCTGAAGGCTGCTACCTAAGAAATTTCAACTGCATAACAAGGAAGCCTTTGCTTGCCATGTTCTTCTCCCTTCACCCCCTCATAACCTGTCGCCACTACCCTCCAGAAACCTCCAACCCCAATTTCATTCTGTAAGAAAATCCTATTCGAGCTTCAACTAAGTGTCCTTTCGAGTCTCATATGTTGTTTGACTCCTATGCACATGTACATGCAGTAAGTACATACACTTTTTCCCTATTAATCTGTCAATTGACATTGTAGGGGGCTCAGAAAATGGTACCCAAAAATGAAGGCCTCACACTCTCTCTGACCTTCTCCTGTCATTCTATCTCTAACCCTTCATTCTTCCCTGAGGCTAGCAATAGAAATTCTCTCTTCCTTCGCAAGGCAACTAATAAGAAACCAGAACCCCTTTTCCCCAAAGCTAGTCATAAAACCTAAGAATGTTACTCTAACTTCCTTCCTACCTTTCTGTATAAAAACTGGCCATAAAGAAATCTCTGACTGCTCTGGGGTGGGCAAGTGTATAGAAACCTATCTGCAAAGCCCAAGGAAGCTGAAAGTTGGAAGAAAGAGACTGATCAATCCAGTTTCTCTGAAAGAAAAATTTAATAGGGACTTACAGAGAAAAGCCACGTCTGTGTCTTTGGTGGCAGTGAGACAAGATGGTGGAGATCTGTACCATTACCCTTCAGACCCAGGGCTTACATATCAGAGGGAAAAGGATAATTCTGAAGGGATGTGTAGGACAATCCAAGCATGATACATCAAAATTATTTTGACTAATGACAGGATTTACGGTAAGTATATGCTCTCACACAGGAACAATAGATAAATTGGAAATCTTAGAGACCTTCATGGAACCGGGGTTAATCAGAAGTCATTATGGTGAATTAGCATCTGAGATGGAGTTGCTTTAGCCTCCACTCTGACCTACCTTGTTTGACTGTAGGTCATAAGACCTTCATTCCAGAGAGGGTCCTGCCCCATATCCAGATGGAAAGAATGCTGCAGAGAGGCTCAGAAAAGCCTAAGTGGGCAGGCCCTACTGGGTTACCCCACTCAATTAGTATTAGATCACATCCTTTTGATCCAATTATATTTCTACATGGCTGTCTATACTTTGTTGAACCTAAGCAAAAAATGGACAGTTTCCCCTGCATCTTTGGGTCTTCATTTTGAAGGCTCTCGTGTCACATAAAACTATAATCAAATAAATTTGTATGCCTTAAAATAATTAATATGCCTTTTGTCAGTGATTTCCAGTGAACCTTCAAAAAGCAAAGGGGACATATTTCCTTGGCCCCTACATCACTTTGCTTTATAGACACAAATTATCGAACCTTCAAAAGAGGGAAAGTAGAAAAATTCCTTTTGTTTCTATAGTAACAATTGTCATTCCCCAAGACACAGTTAATCCATCAGGGTACTCTTCTCAGAAAAAGAAATCTCAAAATGTTGTTTCTCAACACAGTTCTCTAGGCAGCCAGCCACTACTGATCAATCAGAGTTGGTATAAGAAAGCCAATGTTTGTCTTCCAAGGTCTGAACAAATGAGTACAACTTAACTCTAATAGATTTTTTTTTAAAGTCCCCCATTTATTCATCTTTTTAGTAGTACATTATTTACCCAAATTGTCAAAACGTGGACTGAAAGAAACAATTAGGTGGCAAGTGTAATATTAGGTACTGTTGTCTTTGTCCTAGGTCTTTAAATCAGGTCAGTTACATGTGAATCACGCGAGGCTCTTATTAAAACGACGGTTCAGATTTTGTCGCTGGAAAAGGGAAAAAATGTCTGCATTGCTGAAAAGGTGATGCCAATCTTTCTGCTTGGTCCTTAGACCACACTTTGATTTGTCAGAGTAGACAATTTGTTCTCAATCTTTGCTGCACACTGAAATTACCTGGGAAGTATTTTTAAAATATTAAAACTTGAGTCCTTTTTAAGAGATTCAGGCTTAATAGGATTAGGATGTGACCTTGACTTTGAATTTTTACGAACTTCAGCTAATTTTAATGTGTAGGCAAAGTTGAGAATCACTGCTTTAAGCTTATACAATCTCTGTATCTGGTACTTCGTTCAGGCTAATAATAAAAATTAATTGATTCTGTGGCGCTCACCTCAAAACACCCTTCTCCCCCTCGAGCTCTCACTCATTTTGATTTGGCTTTTAGTTCAGTTTCACCCTTGTGTTTGTGATATTTATCCCAGTTTTTGCTCATAGTACCCACATTTGCTTCTCTTGTAGCCAAGCCTGAGCTTTTCTCAGGATACTTTAGCTAGGTTTCTTCTTTCCTGTTAGGTCCCTGGCTCTTTCTACTAAGGAATCCCTTGCTTACATTTTCACCTCTTTAAAAATGATAGGTACCAAACTTTATTACTTCTGAATCTGTAAGGAAGTCAGAGAACTTTCTAAACCTTAAGAGCTCAGAGGCTGTAACTTAAAATTAAGATTCAGATGATTCTCATTATTTCCACAATAATTATAAAATAACACAGCTGGAGGAACACATTAAGGTTATGTGTTTCAATACCCTTGTGTCAGATCTACCCATGGATAACCCGCAATGAGTATGACTCTTGTACACCTTCAGGAGGTGTTACTGTCCTTGAATGAAGTGCAACTTGTGACTTCCTTCTAACTGACAGAATGTAGCAAAGGTGATGGGCTGTCACTCTCATGATTACATTTAGCTCTATGACTCCATCTTTGCAGAGCAGACAATTTTCTTGCTTTCCTTAGAGAAGTCAATAGCCATGTTGTAAACTGACTGTAGAGGGGCCCACATAGCAAGGAACTGTGGGCAGCCTCTGAGGGCAGCCTCCAGTGACAGCTGATATAAAGCTGGGTGCCTCAGTCACACAGCCACTAGGAAATAAATGCTACTAAGTATCAGAATGAGCTTGTAAGCAGCTATCTCCTTAGTTATACCTGTAGATGAGACTCTAGCAGAGCCAATACCTTGATTGCAAACTAGTGAGATCCTGAGCAGGGTACCCAGTTAAGCAGTGACAAGATTTTTGACTTATAGAAATTAGGAGATAATAAACATGTACTGTGTGTAGCAATTTATTACCTAGCCACAGGAAACTAATACACACTCATTTTGTAAATCAGGAAACAGGCCTGGAGTTTATATGACCCATGAACAAAACCCTGTAAATTAGCAGCAAAGTTGAATATAGAACTCAGTATTCATAAGTACCAGTCTGGACTGCACTTCTTTTTAACATAATAAACCAATAAATGTATGACCAAATGTGGGAGAATAATTAAATGGAATTCAAATAAAATAAGTGAATAAATAATAAATATTTATACAACATTGTTGATTTTTTATGTCCTTTTTGTTTTCGTTTGCATGTGTTATATGTAATGTAAAATGTAATAATGTAAGATTCTGTTTTTGTCTTTGATTCTTTTTCAAGCTTTAGTCATTATTTGATAAGAATATATTACATTTTAAAAAAATCATCACCAGAATGTAGAGGCAGAGGAAAATATATCAGCACCATATAGTTGTCAAGAGAAACAAAAGCATATCTTCC
Organism: Macaca fascicularis; assembly: GCF_037993035.2. Classification (NCBI taxonomy): domain Eukaryota; kingdom Metazoa; phylum Chordata; class Mammalia; order Primates; family Cercopithecidae; genus Macaca; species Macaca fascicularis. The sequence continues at coordinate 97,345,899 of NC_088385.1, forward strand.
TATAATCAAAAAATATATGGAACAGAAAATTAATTTTGTTTAAAAATGAAAAACAAGCAAAACACTTGGAATACTAGAAATTAAAACCTGTTTAAAATACATATTCAATGCATCAAAATGAACTCTACGGAGGATTCAGCAAATGAAAATTAAAAGTATTATTTCATTTTTTAATGTAATAAATTTTGCATTGTCAGAAAATACCTATTAAAGGTTATTTTTTGCAATAAGTTGGACACACAAATACATTCTTTCCCTGTTGTCTTAAACTTTGATCTTCAGTTCAGTTCAAGGAACAAATATGAGCCCTTACTAAGGGCCAGGTGTGTTAGTCATTGGAGTTGCAGAATATCTCTTCCGTTAAAGAGGTTGCAGTCAAGTTCATACTCTCCTCCATGCTGGCATTACTAACAGTGAGAAAAATGACAGTCATCACAGGTATTTGACTTATATGATTATGAAGTGTGTAGGTTGATTTTCTGATTAGTGTTTAGTATCATGCTAGGTTCTTAAGAGTGTAAAAAGAAGCTGAATATGTTGTTTGCATCTTAAGCACATTATCAAAGGGTTTTAAAATAGAGGAGCTGTTTCCCCTACGCAATTTAGTGAGACCCTATCTCTACAACAAGTAGAACAATCAGCTGGGCATGGTGGTGCATGCCTACCTGCGTTCCCAGCTACTCGGGGGGCTGAGGGGGAAGGATTGTTTAAGTCTGGGAATTTGAGGCTGCAGTAAGCTGTGATTGTGCCACTGCACTCCAGTGTAAGTGACAAGAGTGTCTCAAAATAAAAAAAAAAAAAGGAAAAAAGAAAGGAAAGAAAGAAAAAGAAAGAGAGAAAGAGAGAAAGAAAGAGAGAAAGAGAGAAAGAAAGAAAGAAAGAAAGAAAGAAAGAAAGAAAGAAAGAAAGAAAGAAAGAAAGAAAGAAAGAAAGAAAGAAAGAAAGAAAGAAAGAAAGAAAGAAAGAGGGGCCGGGCGCGGTGGCTCAAGCCTGTAATCCCAGCACTTTGGGAGGCCGAGACGGGCGGATCACGAGGTCAGGAGATCGAGACCATCCTGGGTAACACAGTGAAACCCCGTCTCTACTAAAAATACAAAAACTTAGCCGGGCGAGGTGGCAGGTGCCTGTAGTCCCAGCTACTCGGGATGCTGAGGCAGGAGAATGGCGTGAACCCGGGAGGCGGAGCTTGCAGTGAGCTGAGATCCGGCCACTGCACTCCAGCCTGGGTGACAGAGCGAGACTCCGTCTCAAAAAAAAAACAAAAAAAAAAAAAAAAAGAAAGAAAGAAAGCAAGAAAGCTGTATTTCCCCTCCATTGGTAAGAAGTTCACATCCTCTTCCTTTTAACTCTTAAATATCACAGTGTCACAATACATTAGAAATGATTCATGAGCAGTGAAATTTACCAAGCAGACTGTCACTCCCACATTTATTTGAGGGTGTCACGCTGGGAAGATCACAGGCTGTACTTAGCTTTAGATAGAATGTCATTTGATCTCTGGTCATGTAAATTCTATGTGGACTTGGTAAAGTCATTTAACTCCTCTGTATATCTGGTTCTTTATCCATTAAATGTGTGCTTTGCAGAGCTGTGAACATTGAGTTCTAAGCACCTGATACACTGGCATCTGTTAGAGACTGACAATAATATTTTGGGATATGAAAAGAATCTGCACAATATTTCTTTATATCATCTTCTATAATAATCAAAGCTTTAGCTGGTAACATGACTAATCAGCTACAGACTGCATTTATCAACCTCCCTTACAGTTAGCTGTGGTCCTATTACTAGGTTCTGGACAATGAAATATTAAGCAGAAGACATGCAACTTCTAGATGATCTCTTAAAAGAGAAGAAGCTTGATCTCTCTCCCCTTCTCTTTTTCTTCGTCTCACAGGCTGAAATGTGGAATTGATCATAAGCCATGTTCAATTTGAAGCAAGCCCTTGTGATGGCAAAGAAACAAAAATGAAAAAAAGGGTTTGGATCTTGGACACCACTAATCCGCCTTACCAGCAATGGACTACCTACTTAAGCAGTTTTGGGGAGAAATAAGTAAATTAATCTCAAAGAGGAAAAAAATTAACTATATTTTAGAGTTTCTTAATATAAAATTATAAACAGAATCTTGATTAATGCAGCAGTCTAAACCGTAATCTAACCAATACAGTGTTCTGGCCATATTGCTTTATGTGTTAACCAAATGCCCACTCTTCTCATCAAGCCTTATAAAACAATAAGGTTACATTACACTTACTAACTTTAGGTCTTCATTCATGTAATTTCAGAATCTAGTCTGTTTTCAGGATTCACCTTTTTCCCGTTCAAGTACTTCTTAGTCTCCATAAGTTTTCTCTGATTGTAAATTAATTGGGGCTGTTTGTATATACCAATGCTTGACATTTGTTTTGGGACATTATTCTTCTGTATTTCTGTCCTAAGATATACTCTAAACAAACTGAAGTTTCTTTTCCTCATTTTACTGACTCCTAATCATTTTATAGTAAAAGATGAGTTGGAGACCTCATTCATCCCAGGGTATACCTAAACTACTATAGTGGCTGGGTTGGGCCCAATTGAGTTAACAACTACCAGTGAGTTTTGGCTTTTTTGTATCTGGCTTATTTCATATAAATGATTTTTAACTCTGTGACCTTTTGGTGTCCCGAGGAATTGTATTTTTAGAGCCTTATGTATATGTAACTCCCAGTTTGCTCTGTCTGTATATGCCCAGTTGAAAACCCATTTGCTGATATACTGTACATGATTTATCCAGAAATAAAAAAATTAAAAAGGTTTATGAAAATAAATTAAAACAATCCAAAAGGAGGCAAGATTAAAGTAGATATACAGATAATTAGGGTGGAAAGTGGGTACAGAATGTGTATGTGTGTGGAGAAGCAGAATTTAGCTCCAAAGTAGCCAGTGTCTTAACTTTATAATGTAGATTATAGAACGTGATAGAATGTATGCTCAGATCTCAATGTTAACATTATTTTTCTATCTCTAACGTTTTAATCCTTTTCGTTGATATTTTAAAATAAGAAAACTATATCCCCTTTGCCCGTACAGATGTCTGTACCTCAAGACAAAGCATGACATTTCAAGAAGACCTGAGGAAAAAAAAAAATCCTGAAATGACTGACAATTACATCTCCTGTCATAATAAAGATTCCTAAACAAGGATTGGTTTAAATGCATGTTAATATAAAACATCCTTAGGTAGAATTTTATTGCTGAACAGTGACATGAAAGAGAGAGGAGGGAGGTGCATATAATTTAAAATAGAACTTTTTAATTAAAACCTTCTGAAAATACTACTATAGTGTTTATTTCCTTGTTTTTCAAAAATCAAAGAACACAGGTAATTGAAGTAGAACAACTTAAAAACCATTTTTAGAATATAAAAGGAATATATAAATGAATATATGTAAATGAATATATATATACACACACACACACAGAGAGAGAGAGAGAGAATCAAAGGTAAACACCAAATAGCTTTAGTTCTCTAGGCAGTAGACTCATTTTCAAGATCATAGCAGCTGATTGGTAAACATAAGTAAACATCATTGTAGAATTGCTATTATACAGTTTATAGTTCTTACTCATTTTCATATAGAAAGAGGGCAAGCAATATTGGGAAACATAACAAATGAATAATCTGTAATAAGAATTTAAAAATGTATTTTCTAAAGTATTTTGGTTTGGCCAAGAACCATCTAATGACTGCTTTACTCAAGAAAAAAGGAATAGTTATGAGACCTGACTTGCAGATTTCGACCGTAAAGTGCAAAACCTAGAGTCACCCAAGTAGTAAGTGTTTTCACAAAGTGAATTACAACTCAAAATTCTCTGGTAAAGTCACAAAAAACTGAAAGGAAAAGACACAACACTATTAAATGAAAAAGTAACAGAAATTGACTCCAGCCACAAAGCACATATTCATGACCAAACATTTAACTGTTCTCCCAACAATGCCAAAATAAAGGCAGGAGGGAGCAGGGAGAGGAAGGAAATAATAATTTACATGAGTTGGGAATAAAAAGTGTTCCAAGCAAAAATGAGTTACATTTGAAAGTGCTTTTTCAATGTCAAACGTTTTCTAATGGGCTGAAAAAAAAAATGGGAAATACATTTTACTTATAAACAGAATTAGTCTCACAAATATTCTACCACTAAATTGTCCTTTTTTCCCACAACGCTGTCTCTATTACTAATCATTCTCTACTGCTCATTGTGTCCAGATGACTAAATGTCTAATGTAAGTATCAGCATATAATACAGTCATTGGTTTTCCCCTAATAGGTCTGTATGAAAAACAACAACAAAAAAACCCTCCAGAATCTGTTTCAATGATCTCATGAATGCTGATTTGTCCACCAGCCTAATAACTGGCTAGATCAGCCCTTTCTGCTTCTTTGATACAATTACCTCAATATGCATAAGAAGAAATCATGGCATTATAGGATATGAAAGCAGTTTCAGCATTATCAAAAAAGATTAGAATATGGCCAATACTACGAAGTGTATTTTATTAAATAAAATTTTTAAGAAAAGTTGACAGTACCATCTCCATGTGTCAATTACATGGAACTATTCCCATTTCCCTGAGCAAACCATGTTCACCTATGCATCCATATATCCATCAAATGGGATCCTTTCTTTACCATAATTTTTCTCTTTTCTCATATATGCTTGAAGAACTCCTAAGAATTTTATGTGTTAAATATTCATTATATGCCACAAACCATGTTCTCATTGTAATTTTTGCAGGCCTATTTTGTAGTGTTAGTTATACTCTAGTCTACTTATTTTCTAAAAAATTTATCTTTTATATTAGAGTGTAAACATCTCAAGGTCATTATTTTGTATTATTTACCTTTGTATCTCCTATTCTTAGGATTTTGCTATCAGCGTACTGATCAAAATGTTAAACAATTCTTGAATGTAATAACAATAATACACAGGGCTTAATATTTTTTAAATTGCTTTCAAAAATTTACGCAATGCTTAGAATTCATATAGTGTCTTTTCATATATTAGCTCATTTAGTCTTTTTAGACAACCTAGTGAGATAGCTCTGTTCACCAGATATGTGATTAACTAGAACAAATGTAGTATTTAATCAGATTGGATAGCATGATAGTAATTTCCAAACCTAGCAAATTACCAAACTCACCAGGGCAGATTTCTTACAAGTTAAAATCTAAACTATCTCTATAGTAAAAAATGCAAGAGGTACAAAGGGGTATATTGGATATACACTACCTCAAACAAGATCAGACTATACATTTTATTTTGTAATTTCCTTGTTTCCACCTAGTAATAGTCGGAGGTAGATTTCAGTAGCTTAAGAGACCTACTTCATTCTTTTCAGTGCCTCTTGAGCATGCCAATATATGGCTGCACACTTTATTTAACCAGGTCTTTATTTGTTTTTATTGTTTGTTGCAGGTGAGTGTTGTGCTTGTTTGTTTAGTTATTTTGGAGAAAGCTGCAATGGTTACTTTATGTAGATATAAAAGCTAAAACCCATGCAAATTTTTAAATAATGAAGGAATTTTTATTAATACTGTTACATAGTTTTGTAGCTGCCATGTACAAGAGTAATAATAATGATAATAATGGTTATCATTTTAAGCAATTTGCTAGCTACTTTATATGAACTGACTTAGTACCTAGAGGTGGCAATTATCATTTTTTACAGAAAAAAATATTTTAAAATAAATGTATTCATATATAAAGTCTATCTATCTATCTATCTATCTATCTATCTATCTATCTATCTATCTATCTCTTTTTGTGTTTTGTTTTTGAGATGGAGTTTCACTCTTTTCATCCAGGCTGGAGTGAAATGGCATGATCTCGGCTCACTGCAACCTCCACCACCAATGTTTAAGCAATTCTCCTGCCTCAACCTCCCAGGTAGCTGGGATTATAGGCACTTGCCACCAGGCCTGGCTATTTTTTATTTGTTTTTCATATTTTTAGTAGAGGTGGGGTTTCACCATGTTGAACAGGCTGGTCTTGAACTCCTGACCTAAGTTGATCTGCCTGCCTCAGCCTCCCAAGGTCCTGGGATTACAGGTGTGAACCACTGTGTCTGACCTATATATATATATCTTTATACACATTTTTACATACTTTTTTAACATATCTGCACATACTTTACATACTTTCTGAGTATATTTGGAGATAATATTACCATGCATGGATTGCTGACTCCAAAGATACTCAAATTTATAATTTTGATAGATGCTGCAATTGGTTGCCAAAATTTTTATATCAGTTTGAAATCCCACTAAGAATAATTGAGAGTTACTGATTCACCAAACATTTGCTACAGAAGTAATATTTAATTTTAATTTTGGCCCATTCTGATAGTGAAAATTGGGATTTTTTTTTTTCTGTTATACTTGAGTTTCTTTAATTATGAGTGAAGTTGAGCATCTCTTCATATATTTATTGGCCATTTGTGTATGTGCACATGTGTGTGCCATCTGTTCATATTCTTGGTTCATTTTTCTTTTATATTGTTAGTCTTTTATGCATTTTTTGCAACAGCTCTAGTGTAAGGAAATTAGTCCTTTTCACATCCTTTGCAAATACTGTCTCCAGTTAGCATCATAAAAGAGTATTTTAAACGTACAGAGCACAGGCATCTCCCCTCATTCCTCCAAAAATGACCTATTGGTTCTTTGGAAGTGAGAACTAGGAATCTTAAATTTTGAAAAAAATTTTCCAGATGATTCTAATACAGCTGGCCCATGGACGGAGCTTGAGAACTACAGGCTTATACAGCAGGCAAAGAAACGGTTAAGTTCAAAAACCTGTGTTGCTAGAGAAGCTATTTTTGATAGTAGCATGCAAGAAGAACCATGGAAATCATGACTCACCCAACCGGGAATCCTTTCCTCAAGGGTGCTAATCTGGAAGTTATTTTTCCTGACACAAGGATCAGGGCTATACAGACTCCTCTTGGCATCACAGCATGGTAGAAATATAGAAACCTTCCAAGAAAACAGAGTGCTGCTAATTTATTTCTATGGTACTTCAGAAGAATATTTGCAAAGTATTTAGAAGAGGTAAGTATTTTCTGCAACAGTATGGGCCAAATGGAGATGCAAAGACTGAGAATTATCAGTAAATAATAATGGGTCTGATCAGCAATAGCTGACTATAGAGGATATGTTTACCCTGGATGAGAAATAAAGCTAAGAGCCGTGCCAATTATTTAATGAAGTTATGTTTATTAATAATATTACAGCCGGGCATGGTGGCTCACGCCTGTAATCCCAGCACTTTGGGAGGCTGAGGCTGGCGGATCACGATGTCAGGAGATCGAGACCATCCTGGCTAACACGGTGAAACCCCATCTCTACTAAAAATACAAAAAAATTAGGCAGGCTTGGTGGAGGTTGCCTGTAGTCCCTGCTACTTGGGAGGCTGAGGGAGGAGAATGGCATGAACCCGGGAGGCAGAGCTTGCAGTGAGCTGTGATCACACCACTGCACTCCAGCCTGGGCTACAGAGCAAGATTCTGTCTCAAAAAATAAATAAATAAATAAATATAAAATAATAATATAACATAGTTTTATAGCTGCCATATACAATGGTAATAACAATAATAATAATAACTAACACTTTAAGCAGTTTGCTAAGTACTTTATAGGAACTGACTCAATACCCAGAAAGTAGTCATTATCACTTTACAGAGAAAATTGAGGTTTAAAGTGGTTAAACGGTCTAGGTGAGTTTTCTCAGATGGTAGGTGGAAGTGGTAGTCTTTGAAAAATAGAGCTCAAGAGCCTGTGTACGTAACCCCCATTCTATGCTTCTTAAACTTCACAGTTCATTATTTGTAAAGTAAGGTGAATAACATTAAGTCGTCCTTCCACAGAGTAGATGTAGACTCTAAGAAATATCGTTTTTCCTCTTCTCTGCATTTTTTTTTTTTTTTTTACTTTGACCTATAAAGAAAAAAATTTCCACCAATCTATCCAGGCAAATGAGAAAATTTGAGGAGTCAGTCTTTTTGTTGTTTTGTTATGTTTGTTTTTGTTTTCTTACTTTCCTTCCTCCTAAATGTTGCAAAACTTATTCAAATCATTTATTTGTGTTAAGGATTGGCTCATATGTAACATTCCCCTAAAGTTGTCTCTTTTGCTTTTTTGATACTATTTACTTTTTATTTATTTATTTATTTATTTATTTATTTTTTCCTAGGCTAGATGGAGTTTATATTGTTTCCACTGTCTGTGAAGTGAGAGAACTTGGCTTTCATTTAGCAGATGCAAGCAAAGTTCACCTCTCTCTATTCCATATTCTCTACTGGCTTATGTGGGTAAGCAGAATGTGTGTGTGTGTATGTGTAGACATGCATACCTCTGTGTGTAAGTACACATCAAAGAAATCCTAATGTTGTCCTCAAATCCTCACCATATTCTCAATTCAGCTTTTCTGGTAATAAATCTGATATTGTAAGCTTATCCAACTGGAACACTTCTGTGGTTTTTCCAATTGACTAGAATTTGTGGGAGATGATACAGGAACAATTAGTGCCTCCCATTGTAACACATGGTTCACAACTGGGAATCTTTTAGAATGTAAGTAAGAATTAATATTAGAGGAAGAAAGTATCTCACGGGAAGATGAACACATTTTGTTTCACTGTAGTGGCCAGTACCCCCAGAACAGGTGCTGTATTTAAGAGGTTCATTCTAGTTTTAAAGGTCAGACTACTGGCCTGCAAGGGCACATCTTTAGTATGACCTCAGACACAAGTCTGAGGCTGTATTTAGCAAAATAATGTTTTTCAAGCATTGAGAAAGTTTTGTTCATGACTTTGTATTGGGAGGGCTCTGGTTTGAGATGAGTAAATACATACAGATTTCTTCCCTCACATTAGGAATCTCTCTTAGGAAACTTACGATAGAATAGCAGCTTCATTTCTCCAAGTACTTGCTGAAGCCCGCCCTGGTCATAAAAGTTAAGGAAAAATAATGCACAGTCTTTGCTTTGTTATCTAGTCTTTCAGTTCATTTTTCTGTTAGTTCTGCATCCTGTTTGGAAACCAGGGTGAAGATAACTACCATCCTACAGACATTAGAATTTGGAATGACAGAAGTATAGTGAAAGTTACTCAAGTTTAAGGGGAGTATATGGTAAAGAAGGAAAAAGTTTTGGGAAGAAATATGTAGCAAAGGTCTTCTTGGTCTCTAGAAGCATAGGCCCAAAGAGCTCTAACAAACTAGGAACAAAGAGATGTGTGGGCAACTGAACACCTAAGTAAGAGTGCCTGCTTAGATAACTACTTATTAGTGGCCTTATGTGGGAAACTTTATGGTAATAGCCAATGTTTATGATACTAAGAAATTTAAAAATAATTTATGGTCTTAATGGGATGGAGGTAGAAAATATGGCAGCCACATTCAACATTTAAAAAAGTCCTCTTGAAATCATAGGATATCTGCCTTCTAGATGGAGTTCAGAGTCAGTTCAATTTGAAGGGATGGAAATACAAGACTTAAACATAAGTATGGAAATGATAATGTTCCACATGTACAGGGTTTAGCAAAGCAAGAAAGGAGGCTCAAGTAAGTCCTGGAAACTGGAGTACCAACATTGCATATGTCTACATTTTTCAAAGAAAATAGAAGAGAGTCAAATGTTGTTCATATACTGTTGATGGGAATACAAATTGCTACAATCACTATTAAAAACAGTATAGAGATTTCTCAAAGAACAAAAAATAGAATTACCATTCAATCCAGCAATTCCACTACTGAGTGTCTACACAAAGGAACAAAAATCGTTATATCAAAAAGATACCTGCACTCATAGTTTTATTGCAGCACTATTCATAATAGCAAAAATATGGAATCAACCTCAGTGCCCATCAAAAGATGACTGGATAAAGAAAATGTTACATATACATACTTGTGTGTAGATATATATATATACACATATACATATATCTATGCACATATATACACACGCACCCCATATGAATACTACTTAGCCAAAAAAACATCATTTTTGGGGCGGCCACATGGATGGAACTGGAAGTCATCCTATTAAGCAAAATAACTCGGAAACAGAAGGTAAAGTCAAATACCCCACGTTTTCACTTATAAGTGGGAGTTAAATAATGGGCATACATGGACATAGAGAGTGGAAAAATAGACATTGGAGACTTGGAAAGGTGGGAGGGTGGGATGGGGGCAAAGAATGAGAAATTACTTAATGGGTGCAATATATACTATATGGGCAATGGTTACATTAAAAGCACAGACTTCACCACTATGCAATATATTCATGTAACAAAACTACACTTGAACTGAACTTGAAACTATAACTTGAAAAAAAATGTATAAAAATTTGTTTAAAAGAAAGCAGGGTTAAAAAGTGCTACTGTCAGAAACACAGTTCAATGCATAAATGGCTTTCTGCCCTGAATGTGGGAGACATAGTGTCACGAAAATGTTCCCAAATGTGGTTAAATTTCCAGATAATAAATTACAAACATGTAGCAGAAAACATGGTTTCCTCTGTCTTTAATATTTTCTTTCTCCACATACATTCTGGCTTTTTCTTGCATTGGAAGTATGTGTCCTGATAGGACTACATACTAGTTTATGTAAATATGATTTTCCTATGAGCTATCCACCTGAGTATAGATTATTGCTTGTGCATTATAACTGTTATGTGAGTGGTGCTAGTGTGGCCAGCATCTTCTTTGACACTTTGGAATCTTCAGGGAAAGTGGAATGTGTGATAGTCAGTATTTCTTCAGTTCAACTTTGAAGCTCTAAAGAATCTTCATCCATTCCTGAAGCTGGGGTTGGGGAGACAGCCCATGTTACAATCCTGATAAAAAGAGCACTAATTCTATTCTAGTGTCCAAATTAAGATCCTTTGGCTAATAATGTGCTTATATCTTCATTTGGCTCTAATTCATTTGTATTTATTTAAATAGGTAGAACTCAGAATTGGGAGAACTGATGAGTCATTTTCAATTAATATTTTTACTGTCGTTATAAAGTCATCCATTCAAATACTCATAAAAAAGCAGATGCAAGTTGTCACATATTGCATGATTCTGTTTATATGAATTGTGCAGAAGAAGTAATTTTATAGAGATAGAGGCAGATCAGCCATTGTCAAGGACTGAAGGTGGAAATGGAGAGTGATTACAAATGGTCACAAGTTTTCTCTTTGGAGTTGCGGAAATGTTCTAAAATTGGATGGTGGCGATGGTTGTACAACTCTGTAAATTTACTATAAATCATAAAATGGCACACAAAAATGAGTGAATTACATGGTATGTATAGCTGCTTCAAAAATAATAAAAACAAAAACTTCAAGCTCATCAAGGAGTACTATAGATTAATATCTTAGCCAGGTGGATCTCAAATGAAAACTGCAGGTAAAATACTGGTTTCCAGGAAGGCCAGACCAGATAAGCAGCTTTTCCTGGGGCAGGAGTTTTCTTGACAATGTGCTGTACACGTTATTGTACTGGCACTCATTATAAAGGAGCCTAAAACCAAGACACATAGGTTTTTACATTTCTGTTTTATTCCATAGCAAAGACAAAGCATGGAACTACAAGCACCCTTCCCACTTTGTTATTGACTGTGTAAAAAGCTAAAATCATGAAACATAAGTAATATTATTATTCCCATTACATTGATGAGGAAATTAAGGCCCAGAGTTGCTTAAGGGTTCAGATACTAGTAAGTACAGGTTGAGTATCTCATATCTGAGATGCTTGAGACTAGAGTGTTTTGGACCTCATATTTTTGTGACCTTTGAAATATTTTCATATGTATAATAAGTTATCCTGGGGATGGGACCCAAGTCTAAACATGAGACCCATTTGTGTTTCATATATGCCTTATATACATATCTAAAAAGTAATTTGGTGGAACATAACCTTATCCATGAAACAAAGTGTGTGTACATGAGATCAAGTGTGAAATATTCCACCTGTGGCATCATATTGGGGCTCAAAAAAGTTTCAGATTTTGGAATATTTTCGATTTGGGGATTAGAGATGCATAAACTTTAGTGAATGTAGACTCAATCCCAAAGCCAAATGGTTCCAAATCCTGATTTTGTTTTTTCCGCATTAAAAAGGGGATCTTGGGGTTTAAGGCTCAGAGTTACAGAAGAGTGTAGATAAAAGAAAGTAGTGAATATGGGACTCAATCCAAAAGTTATATGGCTCCAAGTCCTGACTTTTAAATGTATTTTAAATTTATTTTTCATATTTGTTGTGGGTACACAGTCAGTATGTATATATGTATATATATGTGTGTGTGTATATATGTGTGTATATGTATATACATAGGTATATATGTACCATGTTGGTTTACTGCACTCATCAACTCATCATTTACATTAGGTATTTCTCCTAATGCTATCCCTCCCCCAGCCCCCCACCCCCAACCCCCAACAAGCCCTGGTGTGTGATGTTCCCTGCCCTGTGTCCAAGTGATCTCATTGTTCAATTCCCACCTATGAGTGAGAACATGTGGTGTTTAAGGACAGAAAACCATACACTTTTATTTTTAAATGTATAATAAATTATTGTTGACTGTAGTCACTGTATTGTGCTATAAAATACTAGATCTTATTCAAGCTATATAACTATATTTTTCCAGTTGACCATCACCACTTCCACCCCACTCCATTTCTCTTTCCAATCTCTGATAACTCATCACTCTACTCTCATCTCCATAAGTTGGTTATTTTGAATATTGCTGCAACCAACACAGGAGTGCAGATATCTCTTTGATATACTTACTATCTTTTTGAAGGGTGGGCGGGGGGGCATATACCGAGCAGTGAGATTGCTGGATCATATGGTAGTTCTATTTTCAGTGCTTTTGAAGAACCTCCAAACTGTTCCCTATAGTGGCTGTATTAATTTACATTCCCACCAACAGCGTATGAAGTTTCATTTTCCTCTACATCCTCATCGGCATTTGATACTGCCTTTCTTTGCAATAAAAGCCATTTCAACTGAGGTGAAACTACAGTGTATCATTGTGGTTTGGATTTGCATTTCTCTGATGACCAATGATGTTGAACACTTTTTAAAATATACTTATTTGACATTTGTGTGTCTTTTTTGAGAAATATCTATTCAGATTATTTGCCCTTTTTTGTTGTTGTTGTTGTTGTTGTTGAGACGGAGTCTCGTTCTGTCGCCCAGGCTGGAGTGCAGTGACGCGATCTCGGCTCACTGCAAGCTCCGCCTCCCAGGTTCATGCCATTCTCCTGCCTCAGCTTCCCGAGTAGCTGGGACTACAGGCGCCCGCCACAACGTGCGGCTAATTTTTTGTATTTTTAGTAGAGACGGGGTTTCACCATGTTAGCCAGGATGGTCTCGATCTCCTGACCTCGTGATCCGCCCACCTCAGCCTCCCAAAGTGCTGGGATTACAGGCGTGAGCCACCGCTCCCGGCCTATTTGCCCATTTTTTAGATTGGATTATTAGGTTTTTTTAAAATTTTTTTCCCATTGAGCTGATGAAACTCCTTACATATTCTGGTCTTTAATTTCTTACCAGATGGATAGTTTGCAAATATCCTCTGCCATTCTGTTGGTTGTCTCTTCACTTTGTTGATTGTTTCCTTTGCTGTTCAAAAGCTTTTTAACTTGATGTGAAAGAATTTGTCTATTTTTACTCTACTTGCCTGTGCTTTTGGGGTGTTACTCAAGAAATCTTTGCCTAGATCAATGCCCTGAAAAGTTTCCTCAATGTTTTCTTTTAATAGTTGAATAGGTTGAGGTCTTAGATTTAAGACTAATCGATTTTAATTTGGTTTTTGTATATGTTAAGAGATAGGGATCTAGTTCTATCCTTCTGCATGTGGATATCCAGTTTTTCGCCAATCCCATTTATTGAAGAGACTGTCCCTTCCCCAATGTATCTTCTTGATATCTTTGTAAAAAATGAGTTCACTTTAGATATATGGATTTATTTCTGGGCTCTCTATTGTGTTCCATTAGTTTATGTGTCTGCTTTATACCAGTATCATGCTGGTTTTGTTATTATAGATTTGTAGTGTAATTTGAAGTCAGGTGAAGTGATTTCTCCAGTTTTGTTCTTTATGCTCAGGATAACTTTGGATATTCTGAGTCTTTTATGATTCCATATAAATTTCAGGATTATTTATTCTATTTCTTTGAAGGATATCATTGATATTTTGATAGAGATTGCACTGAATCTGTAGATTACGTTGGGGAGTATAGACATTTTAACAATATTGGTTCTTCCAATCCATGAACATGGAATAAATTTTCATTTTTTCATGCTCTCTTCAATTTCTTGCTTCAATGTTTTATAGTTTTCATTGTAGAGGTCTTTCATTTCTTTGGCTAAATTTATTTCTAAATGGTTTATACCATTTGTAGCTATTGTAAAGGATTACTTAATTGTTTTCTTTTTGAAATTGTTCACTGTTGGCATATAGAAATGCTACTAATTTTTGCATGTTGACTTTGTATCCTGCAACTTTATTGTATTTGTTTATCAGTTCTAATATCCTTTTTGCTGGAATTTTTACATTTTTCCAAACACAAGATTATGTCATCTGCAAACAAGGATAATTTGACTTCTTCCTTTCCAATCTGGATGTCTTTTTTTCTTTCTCTTGACTGACTGCTCTAGCTAGGACTACTTCCAGAACTATGCTGAATAACAATGGTGAAAATGGTCATCCTTTTCTTGTTCCAGATCTTAGAGGAAATGCTTTCAGTTTTCCTTGTTTAGTATGATACTAGCTACGGGTCTGTCATATATGGATTTTCTTGTGTTGAGGTATGTTCCTTCTATACTCAGTTGCTTGAGGGTTTTTATCATGAGTGGATGGTGGATTTCATCAAATGCTTTTTCAGCATGAACTGAAATGGTCATTGGGTTTTTGTCCTTCAACGTGTTCATACAAGATATCACATTGATTTGTATATGTTGAACCATCTTTGCATCCCTAGGATAACCCCTCTTGGTTATGACGAATAATCTCTTTAATGTGTTGTTCAAATCAGTTTACGAGTATTTTGTCGAGGATTTTTTTAAATGTATCTTTGTTTGGTTTTGTTATCAAGGTAACAATGGCCTTCTAGGATGAGTTTGGAAGTATTATCTTCTCTATTCTTCAGAATAGTTTGAGTATAATTGATATCAGTTCTTTAAATGTTAGATCTATTTTTTTTTCTCACCATATTAGTAAAGGTACTTGGAATTTAAAACTTCAAAAATGTGAATGGGAGAAATGTTTTTCACTAAATTCTGTTAAATAAATCTTATTAGAGACCACTGGCTTGGACTGGGCTCCTGCACTAGACTCAGTAGAGTAAACCAAAATGAAGTTACACATAATGAACGAAGTTCCACACCACCAAGTCCTTTATCCAAACCTTCCTGGAAATCAGGAGAATGAGCAAAAACAGCCAAATTTTCAAACAGGCCAGTTTTAGCTGGCACAAAATGGAAGTCTTATCCACTTTAACCTTTATCTGAAAAATAACCTTCAAAAGGCCAACTGGCCCTGGGCATGGTGGCTCACACCTGTATCTCAGCACTTTGGGAGGCCAACGTGGGAGAATCACTTGAGGCCAGGAGTTTGAGACCTGCCTGGGCAACACAGTGAGACCTCATCTCTAGAAAAAGTAAATAAATAATAATAATAATTTAAAAAGATTTAAAGGAAAACTGTGTAAATACCTCTTGGTAAATATTGTAGTAAAGGACATTTTTGGTTAGGATTTATTATTAAGAATTTTAAACATGTGTGCATTTTTTTAAGTTCTATTTTAAGTTCAGGGGTACATGTGCAGGTTTGTTACATAGGTAAACTTGTGTCATGGGAGTTTGTTGTACAGATTATTTCACCACATGGGTATTAAACCTAGTACCCATTAGTTATTCTTCCTGATCTTCTCCCTCCTTCCACCCTCCACCTTTCAATAGAAGCTAGTGTATATTGTTCCCCTCTATGTGTCCATGTGCTCTCATCACTTAGCTCCCATTTATGAGTGAGAACATGTGGTATTTGGTTTTCTGTTCCTGCATTAGTGTGCTAAGGATAATGACCTCCAGCTCCATCCATATCCCTGCAAAGGACATGATCTCATTCTTTTTTTGTGGCTGTATAGTATTGCATGGTATATATGTACCACATTTCTTTATCCAGTCTATCACTGATGAGCATTTAAGTTGATTCCATGTCTTTGCTATTGTAGATAGTGCTGCAACGAACATATGCACGCATTCAAGTGTCTTTTTAACAGAATAATTTATATTCCTTTGGGCATATACCCAATAATGGGATTGCTGGGTCAAATGGCATTTTAGTCTTTAGGTCTTTGAGGAATCGCCACAACATCTTCCACAATGGCTGAACTAATTTGGATTCCCACCAACAGTGTATAAAGCGTTCTTTTTCCTCTATAGCTACACCTACAATATGTATTATTTGTTTACTCTTAAGATTGAGCATACTTTTTTTCTGTAGCTTCCAGTTGCATGCGAGAGTTAGTATTGCAGATAAAAGTATATAAGTGCTATAAGAAAACCAATTTGCACAGCACCCTGCTCCATACATTATTGCTCATAGGGAGCATCACCCCTATTTTTAAATGAAGCAGTCTATATGCAAATTGGTAACTTTGATGTGCCCAAAATTGTAAAACAATTTGATCTGTGGTTTTGGAGTCTGGTTAAATTGAAAAAAAAAAAAAAAAAGCCCCGGTGATTTTATGAGTGGGTGAAAAATATTTGAGTTTAGAAAGTTTACTTCCCTACTTTGTAATGATTTTAACTACAATGAATTAAGAGGAAGTAGGCTTTTTCCTGTATTTTATAGATGACAAAGCAACAACAGCATCAATCTGTGGAAATTAAAACATGAGTCAGATCTTGGTTTATTAGGACAGAAAGCATTATTCTTTAAAGATACACTTTTCAAAAACATAGAAATGAAAACCTGAATGGCCACTTCTTTTAGGGAATCAGGTCTTTGTTACTGTGTTTAAATGCAGATTGCATGGATCAGGTAGAAATCCCAGAAAGATAGTTAAGCAATCAAGGGATTTTTTTTTTTTCGGTTCACATACCTGAAGTATTTCTGCAGGGAAAGAAAGGTGCAATAAGGTTCATGGCCAAAACTCTTATAACAAAAGACAGGTTAACAAAGAAAAGCATAACAAGTTTATTTATTCAAAGTTTTATGCGACATTGAAGCCTTCAGAAATGAATACCCAAAGGTTCAAGGAAAGCTATTTTTAATGCTTAGACTTGATGAAGAATAAACTTCCATGGGGAAGAAGAATCTTAATTTCTATGGCCTGTCTTGGGGAGGAAGGGGAGACAAAGACAAAAAGGGTAGGAGAAGGTCAGA
Organism: Macaca fascicularis; assembly: GCF_037993035.2. Lineage (NCBI taxonomy): Eukaryota > Metazoa > Chordata > Mammalia > Primates > Cercopithecidae > Macaca > Macaca fascicularis. Next base: position 97,363,316 of record NC_088385.1, read on the forward strand.
AATAGACATTCTTTCTAAGACTCTTCCAGAGTTCTTTAGTTCAAAGGCAGCACTATACTTTGGGGGTATCACTCTGAGCCCCAACATTTCCAAGGATGGGTATATAGTTATTATCTGTACTGCATGGCTGAAACGTTCAGAGAACTGTCAGGAAACAGATGAGGAGGATCCTGGGAAAGCTGAAAACTATGTCCACTCCACTGCAGAAGTACAATCCGACAAGACGTTAGAGACGAGGCCAAGAGTTTGGACCAATAAACTTTAAGTTCTCTTGCAATTCTAGAATATAAAATTTTCTTCCTTTTGAAATTCATTAATAATTATTTTTGTTTTTAATTGTGTGGATTCATTAGTAGTTATTGTTGCTTTTGATTGTGTTGACTTTTAATATATAGGATAACAAATGCAGTGATAGGGAAATAGAGTTTTGAAGACAGGATTTTAAAGTATCATTTCTTTTAAAGTATCATAAAGAATGATAACACTTTGAGTAGCTTGAAAGCTTTCTTAACAATAAGCACTATCTGTTGTTTTCCTCATAAGGTGTGCAAGACATTTCGAAATAATCTATAAAAATGTTCTGCTCCGTTCTCTCTATATAATACAACTACATCTACTGAGAGGTATTGAATGATAGAACTTTGGGTAGACCTTCTAGCAGGTCAACAGAGGAACATTTGTACCCTCTTTTAACTCTCATGAATTGGTATGGGAATGTGTGATATTGACTTCTTTAGGAGATATCTTGGGAAATTGACCTTTTAATTGTTATGTTTGCTTACATTTGGTGTAGTCATTGTAGAGAACATAAAAGAGCACCTACTAAAGGTGTCTACTAGAACATAGTGGGTTCAGGGTATACACATTTGGAATCAGAAGCTGAAAAGACCCAAATTATTTTGAAAAGGAAAGAGAAAAACTTGAATGGTCTGAACATGCATTATAGATGGAGGAGGTTTGGTAATTTGCAGCTAAGAAAATAGGGTTGAAATGACTGTATGTTGAGAAATTTTTTCTAAGTACGATGTGTGCTACATACTCCTCTCTCTCTTTGAAATCTTTAATAAATGATACATTGCTCACAAATGCATTAGTATGAGTGGATTCTCCCCAATAAATGAAAATCCCTGTTTGGTCTTGTCTCAAATCCTGGCATGCGGCAAAAATAAAGATTCTACTAATGGTCAATTCAAGATATGAGTTTCCATCCTCAGTCATTAGATTTCAGTAAGAGCATGACAGCTGACATCGGTGATAAACTCCCTCAATTAAAAATGGTAAGAAGAGGGTAGAGAAGAAAGGAGGCTGAAAAAAAAAAGTCTTTTGAATGGAAACCTATATACTTTGTAATAAAGAATGAAGAACCATTTCTAATCATATCTGAACTACAACTATTTTGGCTTATATATATGCAAATTAAACAGTACCAAGAGCTTTCATTTACTGTATTTTCAATTGCACATATGCCAAAGTTATTTACATAATAAACCAAATCCACTGCCCTAAAATCGTCTTTCAATGATGCACGAATTCACCACTTGTAACTCAGATACCTGCCACCAGTAACATATTTGGTGCTGTGAAACTCAGATATTTCCTACCAGTTACAGTCCTACAGAACCATAGCTGGAAAGACTTAACCGTAATAAACAGAAGTGTTGTTAAGGAAACATTTCAGACTATAGTTGTTTTCAAACTTCACTGTTTTCACCACTGGCAGATCCCGCCTGGTAAATTTGTCTTTGTAAACATCCTTTGTAAATCCTGCTACTGTGACTTGTTAGAAAACTCCACACCTACTATGTATTTTCTCACTTTCTTAAAGGTAAGAACTAGGGAAGTATGTGAAAATCTGAGATTTTACCTTTTGTTTCTCAAGAGAATTAAATCATTTATTGACTACAAATGGTAATGGATGATAGATACGCAAGCTTCACTCCCGTCTATAATTTTTGGTTCTGGAGAGTTTACCTTTTATGAATAGCAGTCTCATTTTGCTTAATCCTATCTTTGTATGCTTTGCTTTCCTCTTAGGCCCTGTAAATTGTTCAACATTGCCCAGCTTCTTGTGATAACAAAAGTCAGTTTTGATCATTTGCATCATTGGGAATACATGATGTAAATTCTGAAGTTTGAGGAAAAGCCATCGGGAAGTCAGAACAAGTTGAAAGCATCGGGGTAGGTCTTCCGAGATCAAGGAAAAATGCCAAGGCCAAGCGAAATTACGGGAACAACTTGTTTAACTGTGGTAAAAATGCTAATAAAATACTTTTACATGACCTCAAGGCAAAAGGCTTAGAGGGTTGGGAGCTGGTGAAATAGAGAGAATATGACTGGGGAGGTGGCAAAACTGAAGTCATTTCTGTGAACAGGGCCCAGTGATTCCCCCTATGTCTCTAGTTGAGTCCTAGTAATGTCCAAATAGAGACAGAATGGGTGTAACCTCCCAAGGAGCTCTCTTTGCCCACTGTCCAGATAGAGCCAATTTATCAAGACAGGGGAATTGCAATAGGGAAAGAGTTTAATTCATACAGAGCTGGCTAAAGAGGAGACCAGAGTACTATTACTCAAATCAGTCTCTGAAAATTCAGAGGTGTGGGTTTTTCAAGGATACTTTGGTGAGCAGAAGGCAAGGAGAATGGTTGCTGCTGATTGGTTGAGGATGCAATAATAGGCGTATTAAAAATGGTCCTCATGCACTGAGTCCACTTCTGATTGGGGGGCCACAGAAGCAGTTGAGCAGTTGCAGGTCCAGGTGGGACTATTCAGTCATTAGAAATGCAAAAATCTGAAAGAACATCTCAAAAGGCCAAGCGTAGGTTCTCCAATAATTATGTTATCTGCTGAAGTAATTGAGACAGTTGCAAATCTTGTGACCTCTGGAATGATAGCTGCTAATCATTTAACTATGCTTACATCTTAGCAGAATTCAAGCTCCTCTCATCCTCCTAACCGGATTATATTTTATTAGTTTTACGAAGGTGGTTTACGTTTAGGGAAGGTCTACTTTCATTTAAACTATAAACCAAATTTCTCTCAAAGTTAGCTTGGCCCAAGCCCAGGAATGATCAAGAACACTTTGGAAGTTAAAGGAAAGATGGGAGTTTGTTATATCAGATCTCTTTCACCGTCATAATTTTCTCACTGTTACAATTTTTACAAAGGCCGTTTAATGGGGACAACAAACAAATTATCCACTGTAAGTGCAAAGAACTTGACAAGTATTCAATGCACATGAAAATGACAAGATGCAGTAGAAAATAGGATTTTTAGTCAAAATGCTCAGATTAAAATCCCAGATCTGTCTCTGACTAGCTGTATTTTTAAAAGCAGATTATAGCTCGCAGACAGGTTTTGTCATTTTGATAAAATAAAGATGTAATGCCACACAGTTTATATAATGAGTTCATAGTTTATTTTAAGAGTAGAATGAGATAATCTAAACAAAAGTAATTTGTAAAGTGCCTTGCACATTTAGTCTTTATTATTAATCATAGTAATTAAGATATGTGACATCAAAGTACTTGGCAATGTATCCTTTAAATGCTAAATAATCTTAATTTTACTATTATCATAAATAATGAAATTATCAATAAACCTAACCCTCATCTGCTTTCTTTATTCAAAAATAAATAAAAACAAATGCAAAGCATTAAAACCAGGAAGGTATGCCCTACTTTAATACATTTTCTGATTATCTTAGAATTCATTTTTTTCCAAAAAAGCATATGCTTATTTCTGCCTTGTAATTGAGTTAGTGATTGAAAATAAAGCTGATATATTATATATTTAAGATCAACTATGTTTGATACTGTGCTGGCATCTCACCATCTATTTGTGTAATCCTGCAAGAAACCCTATAACATAGTTCTCATCCTTTCATTTCTAGTGTAAATGCTGAGAATAAGAGTAGTTAAATAATTGGCCCCAACAGACCCAACCCCAAGATTCAAACTGCATAATCTAAGTGGAATGAGAATGGGGAAAGTTAAGAAGATGGAAGAGTAACAGAAATCAAAGAAGGAAATATCAGAATTTATATTCCCCAAAACTGAATCGGTAATCTTAAGATCAGACTTGAATAACTGCCAGAAATGCTTAAGAATAAAAATAGGCCAAGAATATAAGAAAATATGACAAACTCCAGATGACTACATTGTTGACAATGTATTAATGATTCATATGTTGTTAAAAGAAAATATGTCTAACCAATTCACTATTGTTAAAAGTTAAAAAAATGTGTATATTCCTCCCCAAAATTAAAAATTAAATAGACTTATTTCTCTCAGGTGTGTTAGTTGTGAAGAATATTACAGTAAGTTAATAATTCTCACATTGGTAATGATGAGGTACCAGAGTCATGGAGGGGTATTATCATGTATCAGAATATCCTAAGGATGCTTCTTCAACACATGCACCTTTTGTTTCTTACTCCCTCTTCTCCCTCATCCTTACCTTCCACCTTTCCCATTCTAAAGATTACTGTGGGAAAAGTTACAAAGCCACCAAATTACACTGGTAAAGTTGAGGTGCTAAAGTTCTGGACAGCTTGTTTTAATCTCCTTTATCTTTGTTGATAAACATTTTGCAAACCCAGAACTTACAATCACATGCCTCTGTCTAACTTTAAATGGAGTTCAAGGTCTGACAGACGCAGAAAGGACTTTTTAAAATTTTGTTTTGTATTTTCTAGACCATCTAATCCATGATATTGGTGACTGCCTACTTTTCACAATTGCTGTGAACCCTGAAGAAATTGGAAATTCTCTATATAACACAACCAAGGGAACTGAACATCTAAGAATGAAAGGGTAATCTGCTGGCTGTTAACAGTCAGATTAGCCACTAAGTAATTACTATTTCCTTGTATTAGGCAGCATGAAGTGAGCTTTGTAAACTCTAATATAATTTAATTCTCAAGACAACTCTATGAGTTCAATTGTATCATCACTGTAATTTTATCAACAGAAAACATAGGCTCCAAGAGTTAAGGTAGAAATCCACCCAGAGAGTGGCAGCATTACACCAGTTGGACCCAGTGATGCATCCTTGCTCCTGGCACTTGAGCTAACTCAACACTCTACACCCCATGGAAAAGATGGACCAGCAAATTAGGAAGACTGCTCCTAGGACACAGAGAGTCAAAGCACATGGTCCCCAGGGCCTGAGAGCCACCTGCCAGGACTGCTGTCAGCAAAGCAATCCTGTCTCCTAGAGTGGAGGGTCTGCAGTCTGCCTACGTATACCACCCAGGGGCCAAGAACTGGCATACCTGGGGATGCCATCTCTACTGCTTGCACCTATGTATGCCACTTGAGGGCCTGAGGACTGACCTTCTCTAATGCTACTACTGACATCCACCAGATGGGGCCCAAAAACCAGCCACCATTGGGTTGCTGCCTTTACTGGCAGTGCCAAACAATGCTATATGGGGTCCCAAATAATGCCCCTCTCCATGTCTGCCACCACTACTGCTGGGTCCCACATGCAACTCTTAAAGGCCTAAGGACCGTCCCACTTGGGGCCTGCTACCACCACTGTTGGCACCCATGTAAAACTGATATTTCTAATTCTCAGAAGCTGACTGGGGCCCACTACCACCACTGTTAGCATACATGCACACCACCCTGGGCCTGAGGACTAGTCTACCTAGGTCCACAGTTGGTGCCCATGTGTGTCATTTAAGGGCTGAAGATCAGTCAGTCTGTAGCCTACCACCACCACTGCCAGCAACCCCACCCAGTTTAGCGGTGGGACCACTGCATATCTGTGCTCACTGCCGAGGAACCTGAAGACTGGCCCACCTGGTGCCTATTGCTGCTACTGCCGTGCTTGTGTGCACTCCCAAAGGGCCTAAGGACTAGCTCACCTAGTGTCCCTATCACCAACAAAGACTCACAAGTTTTCACAACCACAGCCGAAGCTGCTAAGGAAATCGCAGACACCACTAACATTGATTTACAACCAAATAAATAATATAGAAACTATAATACTTCACCCACTCAGAATTAAAGCCAAAGCACCTTATCCAACTGACACTAAAGACGCATTTATAGGAGAAAATCTTTCTCTATGAAAGCTATCCCATATAATTGAAAGAAGCCACCATTATACCAGATTCATAGCTATCCATGTGGGGACATGAGAAACACAGAAAGGAAATAATATCTCCAAAGGAACCCAAAATTCTCTGGAAACACCTCAGTGAAAAGGAGATCTATCAAATGCTTTAAAAGGAATTCAAAATAATTATCTTGTTAAAACCCAGCAAGTTATGATAACAAAGATAGATGATACAAACAAATTTTTGAAAAACTATTCATTATGTGAGTAAAAAATTTAATGAAGAGATAGACAATTTCAAAAAAGAAACAAACAGAAATCCTGGACCTTAAGAATTCAAAAAATGAAATAAAATACAATTGAGAGCTTCAACAATATACTAGATCAGCTAAAAAAGAAAATTCTGAATTGGAAGACAGAGCTTTTGGAACAATCCAGTTTAGACCAAAAAAGAAAAAAAAAAAGAAGAAGGAAAATAACTGAAGAAAGCCTACATGACTTATAGGATACAATGAAGCAAACAGATATTTGCAGTTTTGGAGTTCCACAGAGAAGAGATGGAAAAAGGCATAGAAAACCTATTTAACCCTTTTTCTGTTTGCCCTGAGAACACTTGCTGGTGGTTATTGTGGCTCCAGCATTTACTCTGAGATAACTGCCAGAAATATCTTGCTTTTATTATTATTTTTGTATTAGCCTAGTGTATCAACTTTGGAAACAAAAGACATCATTATACTTATAGCATTCTGTTTTTAGTAGTGGTATTTCCAATTACAAAATATAGTTTTTCTCAATCCTTAAAAATGTCAAATCCTAGAAAATGTAGCATTCCTATGTGATTTTAACATCATCCTCAAACAGTTGTTGGCTGAAGGTTCATTTAATAAATCTGATTTTTCCAAGATAGGTAATTCTGATGATTCAGATGATTCTGATGTTAGTTCTGTTTAGAAATAACTCCAATAACAGTTTTCAAAATATTTTATTTACACATTGAAAATCAGTCATATTTGCTTCAGCCCCAAAGAGCATGTTTATGCAAAATTAAACGAGCACTGGCAGTGAGCTGCACTTTGTTTTTCTAAACAGGGAAAATGTTAATAAAATAATAGCTGAAGACTTCCCAAGTCAGGGAGAGAAATAGAAATTCAATACAGAAAGCTCAAAGATACTCAAATAAATTGAAACCCAAAAAGTGTTTTCCAAGATGCATTATAGTCAAAATGTTAAAAATTGAAGACAAAGAGAGAATTGTAAAAAGAGAAGAGTATCAAGTCATATATAAGAGAATCCCCATTGGAGTAACAGCAGATTTTTCAGCAGAAACCATATAGGCCAGAAGATAATGAGATAATATATATTAGCTACTGAATTTTTAAAAAGCTGTTAGTAATGAATACTATACCCAGAAAAGCTATTCTTCAGAGATAAAGGAGAAATAAGGTCTTCTCTAGACAAGCAAAAACTGAGATAAATCATCACAATTGGATTGGCCCTCCAAGAAAAATTTAATAGAGTTCTGCATTTGGAATGCAAAAGATGATACTTACCATCATGAAAACACACAAAAATATAAAACTAACTGAAGCGTAGATACAAAAATGAGAAATAGAAAGGAATCAAGCCATTGTATTTCTCTACAGAACACCACCAACTCACAAATATGTATAATAAGAGAGAAATAAAGTAACAAAGAATATACAAAACAATTAACAAAATTACAGGATTAAGACATTATCAATAACAACCTGGAATATAAACAGATTCAACTTTCTAATTAAAAGACATAGACTAATGGAATGAATTTTTTTACAAAAGACTCAACTATATGCTGCCTATGAGAACTTACTTTACCTATAAAAACACACATATACTGTATGTGAAGAATTTAAAAAGCAACCTATGTACATGAAAACCAAGGGCGTGCAGCAGTACACTTAAAAACGCTCGTAATCTCAGCCCTTTGGGGAGCAAAGGTGGGCAGATCACTTGAGCCCAGGAGTTCGAGATCAGCCTCGGCAACATGGTAAAACCCTGTCTCTACAAAAAATACAAAAATTAGCAGAGTATGGTGGCAGGCACTGTAGTCCCAGCTACTTGGGAGGCTAAAGCGGGAGAATTGAGGCTGCACTGAGCCATGATTGCACCACTACAGTCCAGCCTAGGTGACAGAATGAGGCCGTGTCTCAAAAAAATAAAGAGACAAAAATGTCACTGATGATGAAAGGATCAATTCAGCAAGGTGATATAACAACTGTGAGTGTATATGTACCCAACACTCAAGCATCCAGATTATATAAAAAAAAATTATTTGAACTAATAAGAGAGATATACTCTAATAAAATAATAGTTGGTGATTTCAATACCCCACTTTTAGGACTGAAAAAATTATATATATATAAAAAAAAAACCAAAAACATTGGACTTAAACTGCACTACAGACCAAAAGAACCTTAAGGACATTTAAAGAGCATTTCATCCAACAGCTATGGAATACACATTCTTTTCATCAGCACATGGAACATTCTCCAAGATAGACCATATGTATGCCACAGAACAAGTCTCAATAATTTTTTTAAAAATCAAATCACATCAAGTACTTTCTTTTTTTTTTTTTTTAAATTTACTTATTATTATTATACTTTAAGTTGTAGGGTACATGTGCATAATGTGCAGGTTTGTTACATATGTATACTTGTGCCATGTTGCTGTGCTGCACCCATCAACTCGTCATTTACATCAGGTATAACTCCCAATGCAATCCCTCCCCCCTTCCCCCTCCCCACGACAGGCCCCGGTGTGTGATGTTCCCCTTCCTGAGTCCAAGTGATCTCATTGTTCAGTTCCCACCTATGAGTGAGAACATGCGGTGTTTGGTTTTCTTTTCTTGTGATAGTTTGCTAAGAATGATGGTTTCCAGCTGCATCCATGTCCCTACAAAGGACACAAACTCATCCTTTTTTATGGCTGCATAGTATTCCATGGTGTATATGTGCTACATTTTCTTAATCCAATCTGTCACTGATGGACATTTGGGTTGATTCCAAGTCTTTGCTATTGTGAATAGTGCTGCAATAAACATACATGTGCATGTGTCTTTATAGCAGCATAATTTATAATCCTTTGGGTATATACCCAGTAATGGGATGGCTGGGTCATATGGTACATCTAGTTCTAGATCCTTGAGGAATCGCCATACTGTTTTCCATAATGGTTGAACTAGTTTACAATCCCACCAACAGTGTAAAAGTGTTCCTATTTCTCCACATCCTCTCCAGCACCTGTTGTTTCCTGACTTTTTAATGGTCGCCATTCTAACTGGTGTGAGATGGTATCTCATTGTGGTTTTGATTTGCATTTCTCTGATGGCCAGTGATGAGGAGCATTTTTTCATGTGTCTGTTGGCTGTATGAATGTCTTCTTTTGAGAAATGTCTGTTCATATCCTTTGCCCACTTTTTGATGGGGTTGTTTGTTTTTTTCTTGTAAATTTGTTTGAGTTCTTTGTAGGTTCTGGATATTAGCCCTTTGTCAGATGAGTAGATTGCAAAAATTTTCTCCCATTCTGTAGGTTGCCTGTTCACTCTGATGGTAGTTTCTTTTGCTGTGCAGAAGCTCTTTAGTTTAATTAGATCCCATTTGTCAATTTTGGCTTTTGCTACCGTTGCTTTTGGTGTTTTAGACATGAAGTCTTTGCCCTTGCCTATGTCATGAATGGTAATACCTAGGTTTTCCTCTAGGATTTTTATGGTATTAGGTCTAACATTTAAGTCTCTAATTCATCTTGAATTAATTTTCGTATATGGAGTAAGGAAAGGATCCAGTTTCAGCTTTCTACTTATGGCTAGCCAATTTTCCCAGCACCATTTATTAAATAGGGAATCCTTTCCCCATTTCTTGTTTCTCTCAGGTTTGTCAAAGATCAGATGGCTGTAGATGTGTGGTATTATTTCTGAGGACTCTGTTCTGTTCCGTTGGTCTATATCTCTGTTTTGGTACCAGTACCATGCTGTTTTGGTTACTGTAGCCTTGTAGTATAGTTTGAAGTCAGGTAGCGTGATGCCTCCAGCTTTGTTCTTTTGACTTAGGATTGTCTTGGAGATGCGGGCTCTTTTTTGGTTCCATATGAACTTTAAAGCAGTTTTTTCCAATTCTGTGAAGAAACTCATTGGTAGCTTGATGGGGATGGCATTGAATCTATAAATTACCTTGGGCAGTATGGCCATTTTCACAATATTGATTCTTCCTATCCATGAGCATGGTATGTTCTTCCATGTGTTTGTGTCCTCTTTTATTTCACTGAGCAGTGGTTTGTAGTTCTCCTTGAAGAGGTCCTTTACATCCCTTGTAAGTTGGATTCCTAGGTATTTTATTCTCTTTGAAGCAATTGTGAATGGAAGTTCATTCCTGATTTGGCTCTCTGTTTGTCTGTTACTGGTATATAAGAATGCTTGTGATTTTTGCACATTAATTTTGTATCCTGACACTTTGCTGAAGTTCCTTTTCAACTTAAGGAGATTTTGGGCTGAGACAATGGGGTTTTCTAAATATACAATCATGTCGTCTGCAAACAGGGACAATTTGACTTCTTCTTTTCCTAACTGAATACCCTTGATTTCTTTCTCTTGCCTAATTGTCCTAGCCAGAACTTCCAACACTATGTTGAATAGGAGTGGTGAGAGAGGGCATCCCTGTCTTGTGCCAGTTTTCAAAGGGAATTTTTCCAGTTTTTGCCCATTCAGTATGATATTGGCTGTGGGTTTGTCATAAATAGCTCTTATTATTTTGAGGTACGTTCCATCAATACCGAATTTATTGAGCGTTTTTAGCATGAAGGGCTGTTGAATTTTGTCAAAAGCCTTTTCTGCATCAATTGAGATAATCATGTGGTTCTTGTCTTTGGTTCTGTTTATATGTTGGATTATGTTTATTGATTTGTGAATGTTGAACCAGCCTTGCATCCCCGGGATGAAGCCCACTTGATCATGGTGGATAAGCTTTTTGATGTGTTGCTGAATCCGGTTTGCCGGTATTTTATTGAGGATTTTTGCATCGATGTTCATCAGGGATATTGGTCTAAAATTCTCTTTTTTTGTTGTGTCTCTGCCAGGCTTTGGTATCAGGATGATGTTGGCCTCATAAAATGAGTTAGGGAGGATTCCCTCTTTTTCTATTGATTGGAATAGTTTCAGAAGGAATGGTACCAACTCCTCCTTGTACCTCTGGTAGAATTCAGCTGTGAATCCATCTGGTCCTGGACTTTTTTTGGTTGGTAGGCTATTAATTATTGCCTCAATTTCAGAGCCTGCTATTGGTCTATTCAGGGATTCAACTTCTTCCTGGTTTAGTCTTGGAAGAGTGTAAGTGTCCAGGAAATTATCCATTTCTTCTAGATTTTCCAGTTTATTTGCGTAGAGGTGTTTATAGTATTCTCTAATGGTAGTTTGTATTTCTGTGGGGTTGGTGGTGATATCCCCTTTATCATTTTTAATTGCGTCGATTTGATTCTTCTCTTTTTTCTTCTTTATTAGTCTTGCTAGTGGTCTGTCAATTTTGTTGATCTTTTCAAAAAACCAACTCCTGGATTCATTGATTTTTTGGAGGTTTTTTTTGTGTCTCTATCTCCTTCAGTTCTGCTCTGATCTTAATTATTTCTTGCCTTCTGCTAGCTTTCGAATGTGTTTGCTCTTGCTTCTCTAGTTCTTTTAATTGCGATGTTAGAGTGTCAATTTTAGATCTTTCCTGCTTTCTCTTGTGGGCATTTAGTGCTATAAATTTCCCTCTACACACTGCTTTAAATGTGTCCCAGAGATTCTGGTATGTTGTATCTTTGTTCTCATTGGTTTCAAAGAACATCTTTATTTCTGCCTTCATTTCGTTATGTACCCAGTGGTCATTCAGGAGCAGGTTTTCAGTTTCCATGTAGTTGAGTGGTTTTGATTGAGTTTCTTAGTCCTGAGTTCTAGTTTGATTGCACTGTGGTCTGAGAGACAGTTTGTTATAATTTCTGTTCTTGTACATTTGCTGAGGAGTGCTTTACTTCCAATTACGTGGTCAATTTTGGAGTAAGTATGATGTGGTGCTGGGAAGAATGTATATTCTGTTGATTTGGGGTGGAGAGTTCTATAGATGTCTATTAGGTCTGCTTGCTGCAGAGCTGAGTTCAATTCCTGGATATCCTTGTTAACTTTCTGTCTCGTTGATCTGTCTAATGTTGACAGTGGAGTGTTGAAGTCTCCCATTATTATTGTATAGGAGTCTAAGTCTCTTTGTAAGTCTCTAAGGACTTGCTTTATGAATCTGGGTGCTCCTGTATTGGGTGCATATATATTTAGGATAGTTAGCTCTTCCTGTTGAATTGATCCCTTTACCATTATGTAATGGCCTTCTTTGTCTCTTTTGATCTTTGATGGTTTAAAGTCTGTTTTATCAGAGACTAGTATTGCAACCCCTGCTTTTTTTTGTTCTCCATTTGCTTGGTAAATCTTCCTCCATTCCTTTATTTTAAGCCTATGTATGTCTCTGCGTGTGAGATGGGTCTCCTGAATACAGCAAACTGATGGGTCTTGACTCTTTATCCAGTTTGCCAGTCTGTGTCTTTTAATTGGAGCATTTAGACCATTTACATTTAAGGTTAATATTGTTATGTGTGAACTTGATCCTGCCATTATGATATTAACTGGTTATTTTGCTCGTTAGTTGATGCAGTTTCTTCCTAGCCTAAATGGTCTTTACATTTTGGCATGTTTTTGCAATGGCTGGTACCGGTTGTTCCTTTCCATGTTTAGTGCTTCCTTCAGGGTCTCTTGTAAGGCAGGCCTAGTGGTGACAAAATCTCTAAGCATTTGCTTATCTGCAAAGGATTTTATTTCTCCTTCACTTATGAAACTTAGTTTGGCTGGATATGAAATTCTGGGTTTAAAATTCTTTTCTTTAAGAATGTTGAATATTGGCCCCCACTCTCTTCTGGCTTGGAGAGTTTCTGCCGAGAGATCTGCTGTTAGTCTGATGGGCTTCCCTTTGTGGGTAACCCGACCTTTCTCTCTGGCTGCCCTTAAGATTTTTTCTTTCATTTCAACTTTGGTGAATCTGGCAATTATGTGTCTTGGAGTTGCTCTTCTCGAGGAGTATCTTTGTGGCGTTCTCTGTATTTCCTGGATTTGAATGTTGGCCTGCCCTACTAGGTTGGGGAAGTTCTCCTGGATGATATCCTGAAGAGTGTTTTCCAACTTGGTTCCATTTTCCCCCTCACTTTCAGGCACCCCAATCAGACGTAGATTTGGTCTTTTTACATAATCCCATACTTCTTGCAGGCTTTGTTCATTTCTTTTTCTTCTTTGTTCTTTTGGTTTCTCTTCTCGCTTCATTTCATTCATTTGATCCTCAATCGCAGATACTCTTTCTTCCAGTTGATCGAGTCGGTTACTGAAGCTTGTGCATTTGTCACGTATTTCTCGTGTCATGGTTTTCATCTCTTTCATTTCGTTTATGACCTTCTCTGCATTAATTACTCTAGCCATCAATTCTTCCACTTTTTTTTCAAGATTTTTAGTTTCTTTGCGCTGGGTACGTAATTCCTCCTTTAGCTCTGAGAAATTTGATGGACTGAAGCCTTCTTCTCTCATCTCGTCAAAGTCATTCTCTGTCCAGCTTTGATCCGTTGCTGGCGATGAGCTGCGCTCCTTTGCCGGGGGAGATGCGCTCTTATTTTTTGAATTTCCAGCTTTTCTGCCCTGCTTTTTCCCCATCTTTGTGGTTTTATCTGCCTCTGGTCTTTGATGATGGTGATGTACTGATGGGGTTTTGGTGTAGGTGTCCTTCCTGTTTGATAGTTTTCCTTCTAACAGTCAGGACCCTCAGCTGTAGGTCTGTTGGAGATTGCTTGAGGTCCACTCCAGACCCTGTTTGCCTGGGTATCAGCAGCAGAGGCTGCAGAAGATAGAATATTGCTGAACAGTGAGTGTACCTGTCTGATTCTTGCTTTGGAAGCTTCCTCTCAGGGGTGTACTCGACCCTGTGAGGCGTGGGGTGTCAGACTGCCCCTAGTGGGGGATGTCTCCCAGTTAGGCTACTCAGGGGTCAGGGACCCACTTGAGCAGGGAGTCTGTCCCTTCTCAGATCTCAACCTCCGTGTTGGGAGATCCACTGCTCTCTTCAAAGCTGTCAGACAGAGTCGTTTGCATCTGCAGAGGTTTCTGTTGCTTTTTTTTTTTTTTTTGGTTGTTGTTGTTTAGCTGTGCCCTGTCCCCAGAGGTGGAGTCTACAGAGACAGGCAGGTTTCCTTGAGCTGCTGTGAGCTCTACCCAGTTTGAGCTTCCCAGCAGCTTTGTTTACCTACTTAAGCCTCAGCAATGGTGGGCGCCCCTCCCCCAGCCTCGCTGCTGCCTTGCCGGTAGATCACAGACTGCTGTGCTAGCAATGAGGGAGGCTCCGTGGGTGTGGGACCCTCCCAGCCAGGTGTGGGATACGATCTTCTGGTGTGCCTGTTTGCTTAAAGCGCAGTATTGGGGTGGGAGTTACCCGATTTTCCAGGTGTTGTGTGTCTCAGTTCCCCTGGCTAGGAAAAGGGATTCCTTTCCCCCTAGCACTTCCCAGGTGAGGCAATGCCTCGCCCTGCTTCAGCTCTCGCTGGTTGGGCTGCAGCAGCTGACCATCACTGATCGTCCGGCACTCCCCAGTGAGATGAACCCAGTACCTCAGTTGAAAATGCAGAAATCACCGGTCTTCTGTGTCGCTCGCGCTGGGAGTTGGAGACTGGAGCTGTTCCTATTTGGCCATCTTGCTCCGCCCCCTATCGTCAAGTACTTTCTCATACTACAATGAAATAAAACTGTAAATCAATAACAAGAGTAACTCTGGAAACAGTACAAATACATGGAAATTAAACAACATGGTTTTGAACAACCATTGAGTTAATTTTAAAAATTAAGAAGAGGATCAGTTTTTTAAAGCAAATTAAAGTAGAAACCCAACATACCAAATCTATGGGATACAGCAGTGCGAAAGCGTAAGTTTATAGCAATAAATACCTACAACAGAAAGTAGAAAGATTTCAAATCGACAACTCAGTGATGAACCTTAACAATTAGGAAAGTAAAAACAAACCAAACTCAAAATTAGTAGAAGAAAAGAAATAATAAAAATCAGAACAGAACTAAATGAAATAGAGACAAATAAAATCAACAAAATGTTATTTTTTTGAAAAAGTAAAAATTGACAAACCATTACCTAAACTAAGAAATAAAGAAGGAAGACCCAAATAAAAAAAAATCAGAAACAAAATGAGACGTAATAATTGATACCACAGAAATACAAAGGATCATTAGTAGTATGGTTTGGATTTGTGTCCACATCCAAATCTTGTGTTGAATTATAGTTCCCAGTTTGGCATGTGAAGCCTGGTAAGAGCTGATTGAATCATGGGGGCAGATTTCCCCCTTGCTGTTTTCATAATTGTGGATGAGTTCTCATGAGATCTGGTTGTTTAAAAACATGTAGCATCTCCCTCCTTTCTGTCTTCCTCCCTCCTTGGCCATGTGATACATGCCTGCTTCCCCTTCACCTTCTGTCATGATTGAAAGTATACTGAGGCCTCCCTAGCCATGTTACTTGTGCAACCTGTGGAATTGTGAGTCAATTAAATGTTTTTTCTTTAAAAATTTCTCAGTGTCAGGTATGTTTTTAACAGTACAAGAATGGACTGATACAATTAGTGACTGTTATGAACAGCAATACACCAACTAATTTGAAAACCTAGAAGAAATGAACAAATTCCTGGACACAAATAACCCACTACAATTGAACAAGAAATAGAAAACCAGAAGAGAATAATGAGTAACAAGATTGAATAAGTAATAAAAACCTTCCAACAAACTGCTAAATTCTACCAAACTCTTAAATAAGAACTAATAAGAATTCAAACTCTTCCAAATATTAATAAAATATGATTCTTCTTAAGTTAAGCTACTAGTCCAACATTACCCTGATCCAAAATCAGAAAAAGACACACAACAAAAGCAGAAACTTCAGGCAAATATCCTCAATGAACATAGATAAAAAATTCTCAACAAAACACTAGCAAACCAAATTCAACATCACATCAAAAAGATTATGGGCCGGGCGCGGTGGCTCAAGCCTGTACTCCCCGCACTTTGGGAGGCCGAGACGGGCAGATCACGAGGTCAGGAGATCGAGACCATCCTGGCTAACCCGGTGAAACCCCGTCTCTACTAAAAATACAAAAAAACTAGCTGGGCGAGGTGACGGGCGCCTGTAGTCCCAGCTACTCGGGAGGCTGAGGCAGGAGAATGGTGTGAACCCGGGAGGCGGAGCTTGCAGTCAGCTGAGATCCGGCCACTGCACTCCAGCCCGGGCCACACAGCGAGACTCCATCTCAAAAAAAAAAAAAAAAAAAAAAGATTATACATCATTATCAGTGGGATTTTTCCAAGTGATGCAAGGACAGTTCAATAGCTGATAATCAATAACTGAAGAAACAGAATGATGGGCAAAAACCATATAATAATATTAATGGTTATATAACAATTATTTGATAAAATTCCACAGCCCTTTATGATAAAAACTCTCAACAAATTAGGTGTACAGGGAACATACCTAAACACAATAAAAGCCACATATGAAAAACACATAACTAACATCCATACTTAATGAGGAAATGAAACCTTCAAATTACCCCTGTTGGCAAATATATGATCCTATATATAGAAAAACCTAAGGACTCTACAGAAAAAGGCTTAGAACTGATAAACAAATGTAATAAAGTTGCAGGATACGAATTCACTATAAAAATCAGCATTTCTACATAGCAATAACAACCTAGCTATAAAAGAAATCAACAAATTAATTCCATTTTCAATAGCCACCAAAAAATACCTAGGAATAAATACAACCAAGGAGGTAAAAGACCTGTACAATAAAAACTACAAAACACTAATGAAAAGAATTAAAGAGGCCACAAAACTAAAAAGATATCTCATATTCATGGATTGGAAGAATTAATATTGTTGAAATGACTACATTATCCAAAGCAATCTGCAGATTCAATATAATCCCTATCAAAATATCAATGATTTTTTTTACAGAAACAGGAAAAGCAATCCTAAAATTTATATGAAATCACAAAGGCCAGAAATAGTCAAAGCAACAACGAGCAAAAAGAAGAAAACTTGAGGCCTCACACTACCTGACTTCAAAATATACTACAAAGCCATAGAAATCAAAAGAGCATGGTGTAGGTATAAATACAAAAGCATAGACCAATGGCACAGAATAGAGAACACACAAATAAATTCATTCATTTACAGCCAAAATATTTTTGACAGAGACCCCAATAACACATGTTGGGAAATGACCCACTTTTAAAGAAATGGTGCTGGGAAAACAGAATATTCATATGTAGAACAAAACTAGACCCATATTACTCACTGTATACAATAATTAATTCCAAATATTTCGAGGTTTTAAATGTAAGACCTGAATCTATAAAACTACTAAAAGAAAACATAGAAGAAATGCTTCAGGACATCGGTCCAAGCAAATATATCATACTTAAGACTTCAAAAGCATGAGCAACAAAAGCAGGAATAGACAAATGAGATTATACCAAAATCAAACCTTCTGCAAAGCAAAGGACAATTTATAGAATGAAGAAAAACACTGTGGAGTGAGAGAAAATATTTGCAAACTATTTATTTGGCGAGGTATTAATAACCAGAATAAGTTAAGGAACTCAAACATCTCAACAGCAAAAAAAAAAAAAAAAAAAAAAAAAAAGTCCAATTTAAAAATGGGCAAAGGATCTGAATAGACATTTCTGAAAACAGGCCATATAAATGATCAGCAGATATATTTAAAAAAAAACTAAATATCATTAATCATTAGGAAAATGCAAATTAAAACCACAGTGAGATCTCATCTTACCCAGATTTAAATGGCTATTAATAAAACACACACACACACACACACACACAAAATAACAAATACTGGTGGCAATGCAGATAAATGGAACTCTTATGCATTGCTGATGAGAATGTAACTTACTACACGCATTATGGAAAACAGTATAAATGCTTTGCAATATCCAAAAACACAACCACCATACAATCTAGCCATCCGATTACTAGGCATTTATCCAATCAAAAGAAAATCTGTGTATCAAAGAGATACCTACACTCCCATATTTATAGCAGCACTATTCAAAATAGCCAAAATATGTAATCAACCAAAGTGTCAATCGATAGATGAATTTATAAAATGTGGTGTATATACCCAATGGAATAATGTTTAGCCATAGTATAGAATGAAATCCTGTCATTCCTGGCAAAATGGATGAGCTGGGACGACATTATGTAAAATGAAATGTCAGACGCAGAAAGATAAATACTTCATATTTCACTGATATGTGGAAGCTAAAAAAAATCGACACCATAGAAGTAGAGAGAATTGTGGTTATTTGAAATTGAGAAGGGCCAGGAGGCAGGGGCGATAGAGAGATGATGGTGAATAGATGCAAATTACAGCTAAATAGGAGGAATAAGTTCTAGTGTTCTATAAACACTATAGAGTAAACATGGTTAACAATAATTGTTGTATATTTCCAAAAAGCTAGAAGATAGGAATTTTGATGTTTAAAACATAAACAAATCATAATTGTTTGAGGTAATTGATACACTAATTACTTTGATTTGATCATTATATGTTGTATATTCATATCAAAATATCATTCTTAATCACATAACTATGTGTAATTATTAGGTGTTAACTAAAAAAATAAAAATAAAAAATGGGAGTCAAGGTAAATTGCCCAGTATCACTGAACTAGCATGTGGTGAACCAAGCAACTAGATTTCAAAGCCATGACTACAACACTTTTACAATTTAAGATTTTTCTGGGGAAGTGTCTGTGAAAGAAAAAATATGAGAGAGAGACAGAAAAAAGAAAAAGAAGGGAGGGAGTGAGGGACGGAAGAATGGGGTAGTGCTATTCAAAGAATGAGAGATAAATCAAGATCAGATAAGTCAGTAGAAGCAAATTCATTAATGTCAGAAATTTGGAAAAAGGCAATACAAATGTCAACAAGGAAAAGTAGAAAAAATGTTAAGTGGAGCAGCTCAACCAACGTCTGAAAATGTTTAAGTTATAAGTAAATGAACCTAAATTACTTCTTGTCATTAGGAATTGCTTTTCTTTAAGTGTTGATGTTTATAGAATAACATAGTTTCAGGATTGAAAGATAGCTTAAAGTTATCTCATTTAACCATTTTTCTTATGCTTGAATTCCCTTTAAAGCTACTGTGTAACATCTTTGAGATTCTGTGAATGCTCATAGCATGAAATCTTATGGCATACTATTCTCTTCCTTGTTGCCTTCACTTCCTTCTTTCATTGCAAGACATGAGTTCCTGGCTTTTGGTTTTCCCATTCACCCTTATTCCACTTTTTATTCTTGGTGACTCATTATCTATAGGAATATTCAGTCCAGTGTTCATTTCCTTTGCTTCCTCTTTTCCTACCCAGACACCATTTTAGGATTGTCTGAACCTAATTATTTTAAACTACTGCTTTAAAACAAACTTCTGCCAAGAATGGTCAGAGACACTATTCTGGCTGACAAGACATAAGCAGAAGTATGCTAGGTCCATAAATTCTTTATTCAAGTCCGTATCTTATTGTTCTCACTTTAAAATGGTTTTCTTTTTTTGCTAAATGTGTCTTTTTACCATTCATTTATTTTAATTCTCTCAAACCTGCCTTTAATTCCCAGTGCTACCCTAAAATAGACTTCTAAAAAATCATCAGATTTACACTTTATCAAACTCAATAAATATGTTTTTCATCTTTATCATACTACACCTCCACAGATACTATATATTTGATACTCAGTAGACACTATATGTTTGTTCACTACTCCCTTTTAAAAACATTCTTTCTTTGATACTATTTATCTTTTTTTCCTGCCCTCATTTAATGCTTCTCTTTGGTTTCTTCTCCTCTTTCCTCCTCCCTTATCTGACCATTAACTATTAGACTACACCAGAGATTGGTCCTAGACATGCTTCTCTTCTCATTCTCCTTCTAGATAATGTTATCTAGTCCATTTTAAAAAATACTACTGTATTAGTTTCCTGTGGTTGCTGTAACAAATTACTGCAAAATTAATGCTTTAAAACTGAAACTTATGGTCTCCTAGTTCTGAGAGCCAGATGTCTAAGATCAGTTTCAATGGGCCCAAATCAGGATTATCATAAGAGCTGTGCTCTCTGTGGAGTTTCTGGCGGAGATTATTCCTTGTCTCTGCCAGCCTCTAGTGTCAGCAGGCATTCCTTGGCTTGTGGCTGTATCACTTCTACCTTCAAGCCCTACCTTACCAAAAACCCTTTGTTTCGTCTCATATTGTTTTCTCCTCTATGTATGAGTAAAATCTCTCTCTGTCTCCCTTTTACAAGGATATGTGTGATTTTATTAAGGACTACATGGATGATTCAAAATAACCTCACTATCTGAAGATCTTTTAATTAAATGCACAATGTTGGCTGGGCGTGGTGGTTCACTGCTGCAATCCCACCATTTTGAAAAGCTGAGGTGAATCACTTGAGGTCAAAAGTTTAAGATTCACCCAGCCAACATGGCAAAACTCTGTCTCTACTAAAAATACAAAAATTAGCCAGGCATGGTGTTTGCGCCTATGGTCCCAGCTACTTGGAAGGCTGGGGCAGAGAATAGCTTGAACCTGGGAGGCGGAGGTTGCAGTGAGCCAGGATTGTGCCGTTGCAGTCCAGGCTGGGCAAGAAAGCGAGACTGTTTCAAAAAGAAAAATGCAATGACACATTTTTAAATTTTTGCTGTATATGATAACATTCACAGGTTCCAGAGATTAGTGCATCAATATCCTTTGGGATGGACATTTTCATACTGTCATAAATTGTATAAACTGTATGTATTCCACTGACTGAAATTTATAACTCTAGTCCTTGCTACTCACTGGATAACTCATTAGAACTCTAGATTGACATGAATATTTAATAACCTCTCAAACTTCTGTGCAAAAAAGATCTGCTTATTTCTACTATAATCTAGTTTTAAAGATTGCTCAGCTGGTTCAGCATCAGCTGAACATCAGCAGGTTCCCAGAGGTTCAAGGTAAACACCTAGCAACCAACCTTGGTTTTATTTTCCTCTTTATTGCTCTGCCTTTGTGTATTCAATCGAGCAATAGCCCTGTGGATGCTATTACCAGAAACTTTCTTTATTCTATTTATTTCTTTCCTTTTCTAACACAACTGCCAGGTTCAAACTATCACTTCTTGTCATTCTGCTAAAATTACCTCCGATATGTTCTTTTTGCTTTCACTCTCATCCCAAAAAATTCATTCTCCACAGAGCAATCAGAATGCTCTTTTGAAGATGTAAAGTAGTTTGTCTCTCCCTTGCTTAAAACCCTTTCTATGCTAGCCTCTCTGACACTGAATATGCATTTTACTTACTGTGACTTACAAGTTCCTACATGACTCAATCTACTTGTCCATCAGCCTCCTTCTCCAACCTCATTTCATTCTTCTTTGCTCCTTGAGAATGGCAGGCTTTCTCCTGCCCTGTCACTCCAGCATTTACTCATCTAGATGTGTAGAAATATCTTTCCCTAGCTCTTCATATTGCTGGCTTATTTTCATCCTCCATGGTTTAGCTCACATATCTTTGACCACCACATATGAAAAATGGTTTTCAGTCGGGCGCGGTGGTTCACCCTTGTAATCCCAGCACTTTGGAAGGCCAAGGTGGGCAGATCACGAGGTCAGGAGATCGAGACCATCCTGGCTAACACAGTGAAACTCCATCTCTACTAAAAAATACAAAAAAAAAAAAAAAAAAAAAAAATTACCTGGGCGTGGTGACAGGCGCCTGTAATCCCAGCTAATCGGGAGGATGAGGCAGGAGAATGCCTTGAACCTGGGAGGCGGAGCTTGCAGTGAGCCAAGATGGCGCCACTGCACTCCAGCCTGGGCGACGCCACTGCACTCCAGCCTGGGCGACGCCACTGCACTCCAGCCTGGGCGACAGAGTGAAAGACTCCATCTGAAAAAAAAAAAAAAGAGAGAGAGAGATTTTCCTCATCCTAACTGATGGGGAAAATAGTTGCTCACTATTGCATCATCAGTGTATTTTCTTTATAGCAGTTATTCATCCCTGTTCACTGTCAAAATTCTGATCAAATGTAAGAACAATGAGGGGAATACATTGTCCTTTATTTTCTATTAGCTTTCTATACCTAGAACAACATTAGGGATCTGGAGACACGCAGTACATTTTTATTAGACTGACATTTTTCTATAATGCAGTAATGAAAGTACAGACTACAGAGCATCGTTAGTTTAAATCTTAGCTTCAGTGTTTACTTACTATATGAGCTCTTTGAATTTTTTGTGCCTCAGTTTCTTCATCTATAGAATGTAAACATAATGCTGATTATCTTTTTTAGCAGTTGTAAGATTTCAATGAATGAATATTGTAAACTATTGAAGTCTCTGGGACACAATTAGCTTCTAACATGTGACTAAAAAAAATGAATACTTAAAAAAAAGGATTTAAATCTATGTTTGAACATTGTTACTATCTCCCTAGTTCCCAATGAATAATGATAACATCAAGCCAACAAGAACATTGTAAATGATTTCTCAACCTTTTTGATTATTAAATGAGAAAAAATGTATTGTTCTTATGTCATTATCTTTTCTCACAAAGTAAGTTACTTTTTGTTTGGGAAAATAATGCTAAAATTTCAAATGTCCAGAGCTTTTAGTTAACTGGAACTTCATTTGTTAAAATAGTAGTTTCACTGATCAAATAGAAGGGGCTTTATTCTTCCTTTTTTTTTTTTTTTTCCACATTGCCAAGATTTGGGAAGTGGTAAGTTGTGCTTTTCTTCAGTTGGGAGAAAAAGGCTCTAACAAAGCCTTAATTACCACAAATTAAAATATTTTAATATTTTTATGTTACAGAGTCTTTTATTCTATTTATAGATCTCATTACAAATGGTTAAGTTTCTATGTATAGTTACTAACATAACTGATGTGGTATTGGTGAATAAATACACTGACCAAGTTAAAAGATGTAAAAATTTAATCAAGTCAGAAATAGACACAATTACTATAGAAATTGAGCATATAAAAAATGCAGCATTAGGCTGGGCATGGTGGCTAACACCTGTAATCCTAGAACTTTGGGAGGCTGAGGTAGGCAGATCAACTGAGGTCGGGAGTTCAAGACCAGCCTGGCCAACATGGCAAAACGCCGTTTCTACTAAGAAATACAAAAATTTAGCTGGCCCTCATGGCATGTGCCTGTAATCCCAGCTACTTGGGAGGCTGAGGCAGAATTGTTTGAACTCGGGAGACGGAGGCTTTGGTGAGCCAAAATCGCACCACTAAACTCCAGTCTGGGTGACAGAGTGAGACTTCAAAAAAAAACCATTATAAATTGTTGGGGAAGAGTTTTTCTTTTTGTTTTTTTTTTTTAACAACAAATAGTATTGAGATAATTTTCTAATTGAAAAAGGTAAAACCATCTATTTGTCACCCTATAAATGAAAAATGTCAAAATGGAAAAGAAAGTTATGAAGTTATGGATAAAAATAATTAAATTATGCTAATACCAGAGTAAAACACTGGTAAATTTTTTATAACCTAGGACTGGGAACATTTCTCCTATATAAGTTATCACATTTTCTCTAAAAGAAGAAAAATTAAAAGTCTTATTACCTATAACTCGATATTTTTGGCATGGGAAAACACCATAAGCAAATGATATATGACTAGTTGGGAAATAAATTTTTAATGTATTGTCAGCAAGATCCTGAAAGATGTCAGGAAGATAAAGAAAGCTTCAGGCCCTGTTTTCCCCAGAAGCGTTGATTTAACAATTATGCACAGACCAGAACACTTCTGCTAGAATTCTATAGACCAATTGAGAATTTACAGAACCTAGATTAACATAATACCCAGGAAGATTCCAAGTAAAAGAGGTAGGAAAATGCATAGCATTGTATGTGCTCATCTGTGTACCTCCAATACCGAGTTTTCTCCCCGACAACGGAAACAAAAGAGTGGGCCACACATCCAACCTTCTGGCTGTCTCTGGTTTCTCTCTTACCTAACAAAGAGCAGTAATTGATATGATTTGGCTGTGTCCCCACCCAAATCTCATCTTGAATTGTACTCCTGTAATTCCCACATGTTTTAGGAGAGATAATTGAATCATGGTGGGCAGTTTTCCCCATACTGTTCTCATGGTAGTGAACAAGTCTCACAAGATCTGATGGTTTTTTAAGGAGTTTCTGTTTTTGCTTCTCTCTCATTCTCTCTTGCTGCCACCATGTA
Organism: Macaca fascicularis; assembly: GCF_037993035.2. Taxonomy (NCBI): domain Eukaryota; kingdom Metazoa; phylum Chordata; class Mammalia; order Primates; family Cercopithecidae; genus Macaca; species Macaca fascicularis. The sequence goes on from NC_088385.1 coordinate 97,387,771, forward strand.
AGAAGTGCCTTTCACCTTCCCCCATGATTGTGAGGCCTCCCCAGCCACTTGGAACTGTGAGTCCATTAAACCTATTTTTCTTCCCAGTCTCAGGTGTGTCTTTATCAGCAGCAAGAAAATGAACTAATAGAGTGATGGACTAATACCAACAGCCGAGTTTGGATATCACTGAAAACAGAGGCAAGCATTATAGCACATCAGAGCTTCAGTTCCACAGGCAGGTGCCAGGGGAAGCAAGAGCTCAGACAAGATTTATGACATCCTCTTTAGAGAAGCTGTGGCTTGGCTGATTGGTGAAGGTTTATTCCTGCCTAAAGCTAGTATAAAAAGACTGGATGAGAAGGCTGTTTATTCAAATATCCATATCCCAGGAAATAATTGCAAGATATACAAAGAAACAGGGAAGTGAAACCCGATGAAAGGAACAAAATACACCTCTAGAAACCGACCCTAAGAAACACAAATCTACAAGCTTGAAACAAAAAATTTAAAATAACCCATAAAAATGCTCAATGAGCAAAAGGAGAACACAGACAACTAAACAAAATCACAAAAATGATGTATAAGGAAACAAGAATATTAGAAAATGAACAGAAACTACAAAACAAGAGCAACCAGAAATTCTGGAGCTGAAAAATACACACAAAAATACACTAAATGAAGTAAAAAGTTTACTAGAGGGGTTCACCTTGAGTGTTAATCAGGCAAAAGAAAGAATGAGCAAATGTAAAAATAGGTCATTTGAAATTACTGAGTCAAACAATAAATATAAAGTGAAATAAAGAAAAGCAAAGAAAGTCTAAGGGACCTATGAAACACTGTCAAGAAGATCAATGTATGCTTTATAGAAATTACAGAAGAGAAGAGATAGAGAAAAAAGGCAGAAGCTCATTTAAATAGATAATCATCAAAACCTTCCCAAATCTGAGGAAAGAAATGGATATACAAATTCCAGAAGTTCAAGAACTCTAAGTATAATTAATCCAAAGAGAAACACAATGAGATGCATTATAATAAAACAGTCTAATTCAAAGTCAGAATATTGAAAGTAGTAAAAGTGACTCTTCACATACAAGAGATTGTCCATAAGATTATCAGCAGGTTTCACAAAATAAATCTTGCAGAACAGAAGAAATTGGTTAAAATATTCAAAACATTGAAAGAAAATAAATCTGTTTACCAAGTATGCTTTACCTGAAAAAATTTCCATAAAAATGAAGGAGAAATTAAGACTTTCCCAGATAAACAAAAGCTGAGGAAGTTCATCACCACTAGTTCTACTGTAAATGCTAAGGGAATTTCTTCAAGTTAAAATGAAAGAACATTAGACAGCAACAGTAAGATGAAGACAAATATTTCTCCAGTGAGGATAAATATTAAACTTCTTTAATGACTAAAAGAATGGCAAAAGCCACAATTACTTTTTCACCAATCTAATACAGGTATTAATATCAACATAATAGCCCATATTATTATAATTTTGATGAAGGAAATTAAATGATGAAACATTAAAAAACCTATAAATCTATTCTAATGAGTATAAAATATATGAAGACATAATTTGTGAAATCAATAACATGAAGTTGGAGTTTGGAGCTGTCAAGAATTATTTTTTGTATGTGATTTAAGTTGTTTTCAGTTTAAAATATAACTTTATGATATTTTATCTAACTGCAATATTTATAAAAGATGTTCATTGTGCACTCCTTACCATTTCAGTTCAGTGCCTCTCAGGCTGTATTTGTATTACTTGCCTGAGTCCATTGTGACAGAACACTCACATGCACAATGAATTACATCAAGCAGGTTTATTACTTATACATAGGTAACAAGAAGACAACAGAAAACTGGGACTCATGATGAGACAATCCCACAGGCTCAGGAAAACTACACAGGGTGTATTGTGTCTTGTCTGTGCATGCTCAACTTGTACCATAGTTTAGAGACTCCAAAAAGTAGCATGCTCTGGGTTTTCTACCCTGGGGTAGCCACATGACATGCTGGGCTAAAATATTGAAGGAAATAATGTTTCTAGGAGGGACTGGAATAGAGGCCCAGCTATTTCAGCAAGTTCCTCCTTATCTCAAGTTGTTGTATTTCCACCACATTTTATAGCTATTATTGAGAACTATAAGTGAGAAAGAAGAGAGAACTACGTCAGTCCAAGGCCAAACAGAGAACTATTCTTCAGTCTACTTCTGTACCCAGATATCCTCCCTTACCAAAATTTCCTGCAGATCTTCCCAGATATGGAGACAGAGGTTTGTCTTGCTAAATCAATATGATACTTTGATTGACACAATCTTAGTGCAACATTGTTGAGCCATAGTCAGAATACATTTTACTAGAGCCAGGAAAGCTACTACTATAAGCAGAAAGATCAGGCCTTCCAGGAGCAGTGGCCTAAGCCAGGGATCCCGGCAATTCAGGTGAGAAGTTGCTAAAGAGGTGTGTGCCCCAGATTTTAGTAACTGAAGAGGTCACAAAGGGATATTTTGCAACCAGTGGACCTGCTTCCGAATGTCCTTTATTTGTATCTCTATAATGCCAGAGGTGTTTTTCTAGGTACAGCAGGAGGTGTTGGCAGTTGCACGTGTTCCTTTCAGTTAGGATAAAAGAATATCTAGAGCTATTCTGTTGTCTATAGCAACCTTCCTGATGGAGTTGAGAGATGCCTGCTTGGTTGCTAAGGCAGTAGCAGAGGAGGAAACAATACATGCCATGGTTAGGGACAGGTTTCTTGTAATTTTTTTAATGAGCCCTGACTCCTATGTATGATAGCACAAAGATCTCACAAAGTACATAAATCCAGAGTCAATTACATATCTTGACAGGTTCCTCATAAGGTTGGTGTACAACTTTAGGCTGTTGGCCAACAGAGGCAAGCATCATAGCACATTAGAGTGCTATTAGAGATGCACAACAGTGCATCTCATTCCCAGGAGTAATATACATGGGCACTGTCAGCATTCTCAACATGCAGGATTCTACCATACACCAACTTTCCAGGCATGACATTGTTCACCCCGTATTTGAATCATCCCTGACTACCTGCAATGAAAGATGCAGCCCTCAAGTGCACACAGTACACACTTCCCTTGTTTTCGTGTTCAGTGACTTGATTCGTGGGTTTGGAGGCATTAACATTTTTCAGTTATCTTTTGATGTTATTATTTTAACTTTTTAAGGGGATCTAGAAATATTGTCATAAGGGCTGCAATAACCAGGAACCCTCAAAAAGTATACATTCACCTTCTTAAAAAATCTTTTATCTTGACAAGAGTATGGGGCCACTGGCCTCCAGTGGAAACCTGGAGACCGGGTCCTTCTCACTAACTATGCCATTCAGCCTGAGACCTTTTGGTCTGCATTATCCCATTATCAGACAAGCACACCAACCAGTCTGGATGAGATTTCCCTGGCTTTTGTTCATATTTGTCCTTTAGATTGTGATTGTCCTTTTCTCTGTGGATCTGCATTGAGCATGTTGGTTCCCTGTCAAATGACTTGGGGACCATCTGAATACCCACCTCCTGAGCTCTCTAGCCACAAAAATGATAAGTCCCCAGCAACCAGAGGAACATGCACTGCGGCTCCCTGTTTTCACATTCTTTTCCCTTTGCCTCAATACGTGCAGCCACCTCACTCACATCTCTGTGGGAAAAGGAGAGGTAATCTATGCTCCACTTATCACCCTTTCTTCTCCATACATCATCCAGCTGTATGTACAGACACTTCATTCCCAAGCTGATTTTTTCCCCCATGGACACAGTACTGAGGGTTATTGACTTTACTGCTTCAGCAGGAAATCATGGTCCTGTCAGACTGATCTTGCTCACTGCATGAATTATGTGAAGCAGACTTACTGTGTAAGTGTTACCACTCCAGTCCACTGCATCTTGGCTTGTACTTTCACTGCTTGCCTGAGTCCCAACAGACAGAACACACACAAACATACACACACACGTTACATGTAGCAGGTTTATTGTTTACTAATAGGCAGCAAGAAGCAACAAGCCTAAGATTAATGATGAGCCAATTTTCCAAGGCTCAGAAAAGCTATCCAGGGTGAATTGAGTCTTGCATGTACACACCTTACTTGCACTATAGCTGAGGCACCACAAAAAGCCGCCCAACCTGGAGCAGCAGAATAACTATTATTCTTATCTATTCTTCTCAAGTCCACTTGAAATGTTCTCCAGGATTGAATACTTTAGGCTATAAAATAAGTCTTAGCAAATTTAAGAAGATGGAAATCATACAAAGTATCTCTTCTGATTACAGTAGAATGAAACTAGCAATCAATAGCACAAATAAAACTAGGAAATCCATTAATATATGAAAATTAAACAACACATTCTTAAACAACTAATGAGTCAAAAGAGTCACAAAAGTATTTAGAAAATATTTTGCAATGAGTGAAAATAGAAACACAATATATTAAGACTTATGAGATGTAGTGCTAAGAGGAAATTCTACAGCTGCAATTGCATACATTAAAATAGAAGAAATATCTCAAATTGCCAAAATAACTTTTTACCTCAAGAAACTAGAAAAAGAAGAACACGCTAAACTGAAAGTCAGGAAAGGCAAAGCAAGTACAAAGATTAAAGCAGTGATAAACCACATAGAGAATAGAGAAACAGTAGAAAAAGATCAAACCAAGAGTTGGTTTTTGAAAACATCAACAAATTTGACAAACCTTTGGTTACATTAACTAAGAAGAAAGGAGAGAAGATTTAAACTAACTAAAATCAGAAATAAAAGAGGAGACATTATAGAGCAATGTCACAGAAATAAATAGAAGCATAAGAGAGTACCATAACAATTATATGCTAGCAAAGTGGATAACTTAGGGAAAAAAAAAGTAAGTTCCTAGAAAATACACAATCTGAATCAGGACGAAAATCTGAACAGACCGTTAGTAAGTAAAGAGATTGAATTCATAAATTAAAACATCTCAACATAAGTACAAAAACAAAACTCAATACCAGATGGCTTCCTTGGAGAATCTATCAAACATTTAAAAAGGAATTGACACCTATCCTCCTGAAACTCTCCAAAAATTTTGAAGAGAACACTTCCAAACTTATTCCATGAGGCCATCATTACCCTAATACCAAAACCAAAGACATTGCAAGAAAAGTACAGATCAATAGCCCTGATGAATATTAATGCAAGTATTTTCAACCAAATACTAGCAAATTGAATTCAACAGCACATAAAAAGGATTATACACCTTAATCAAGTAGGATTTATTTCTACAGTGTAAAGATGTTTTTACATATAAAAATAAGTGTAATACAATATATTAACAGAAATAAGAACAAAAACCACATAATCATTTCAATTGACACAGGAAAGCATTTGACAAACTTTAACATGCTTTCATAGGAAGACCACTCCAAAAACTAGGAAGAGAACATCTTCAACAAGATAAAGTCACTAATGAAAAGCCTACAGCTAACATCATACTCAGTGGTAAAAAGGTGAAAGATTTTTATCTAATACCAAAAACAAGGCCAGGATTCCTACTTTTGCCACTTATATTCAACATAGTATTAGAAGTTCTCACCACAGCAATTAGGCAAGAAAAATAAATAAAAGACATCCAAACTGGAAAGGAAGAAGTAAAATTATCTCAGTTCACAGATGACATAAGCTTATATGTAGAAAATCCTAATGATTCCACCAAAAAATGTTAGAATAAATTAATTCAGCAAAGTTGTAGACTAAAAAATCAACACACATAAATTAGTTGTGTTTTCAAACACTAACAATGAACAGACAAATAGGTTAGCGAGACATTTCCATTTACAATAATATCAAAAGAATAATATACTTAGGCATAAGCCTAATGAAAAAGATGAAAGATTTGCACATTGAAACTAAGAAACATTGCTAAAATAAGTGACTACATAACTGAATGGAAACACATCCTATGTTCATAGATGAGAAGACTTAAATTTTAATAAAATCCCCGTCAAACTAGCAATTGCATTTTTTTTTTCAGAACCAGAAAACATATTTAAAAATGTATTTGGAATTTTAATAGACCTTAAATAGCCAAAACAGTTTTGAAAAACAAGAACAAAGTTAGAGGACTCACACTTTCTGATGAGACAAATCAATGGGAAAATGACAGTCTTCTCAACAAATGGTGTCGGGAAACTGTATATCTATATGCAAAAGAATAAAGTTGGACAATTATTTTACATCATATACAAAAATTAATTTAAAGTTGATTAAAGACCTAAATGGAAAATCCCAAACTATAAAGGCACTAGAAAGAAACATAGAAGAAAATCTTTAGGGCATTGGCCTTGGCAATTATTTCTTAGCTATGATAGAAAAAACACTGCAGGACTGGGCACAGTGGCTCACACCTGTAATCCCAGCACTTTGGGAGGCAGAGGCAGGCAGATTGCCTGAGCTCAGAAGTTTGAGACCAGCCTGGACAACACGGTGAAACTCCATCTCTACTAAAATACAAAACATTAGACAGTCATGGTGGCATCTGTCTGTAGTCCCAGCTCGCCAGAGGCTGAGGCAGGAGAATTGTTTGAACCCAGGAGGCAGAGGTTGCAGTGAGCCCAGATGGTGCCACAGCACTCTAGCCTGGGTGACAGAGTGAGACTCTGTCTAAAAAAAAAAAAAAAAAAAAAAAAAAAACCACTGGAAATAGAAGAAAAATATAAACATGGGACTACATCAAACTTAGAAACTTCTGTGCATCAAAGGATTCAGTCAATAGAGTGAAAAGGCAATATATGAAATGGTAGAAAATATTTCCCACCATATATCTGATAGAGGTTAAATAAAAAACTCTGGCATCTAAAAAACAAAAATATTAAATAAACCAATTAAAAGATGAGAAAAATACTTGAGAAGACATTTCTCCAAAGATGATATAAAATGACCAGTAAGTGTATGAAAAGATGCTCAAAATCACTAATCATCAGATAAATGCAAATCAAAACCACATTGAGATATCACCTCATATCTATTGGGATGGCTACTATTTTTAAAAAAGAACCCATAAAGTAAGAACATACCAAGGGCTGTTAAGAATGTGGAGAAATTGGAACTTTTGTTCACTGTTGGTGGAATTGTAAAGTATCGCAACTGAAGAGACAAACAGTATGGACATTCCATAGAAAATTAAAACTATAATTACCATATGATTCAGCAGTTCCACTTGCAGATATGTATACAACATATTTGAAAGCAGGATTTCAAAGGGATATTTGCAATCCCGTGTTTATAGCAGCACTATTCACAATAGTCAAAAGGTGGAAACAACACAAATGTCCAATGACAGATAAATTGATAAACAAAATGTATATACAAGTCATAGAATATTATTCAGTTTTAAAAAGAAATGAAATCCTGCAATATACTACAACATGGATGAACCTTAATGACATAATATTAAGTGAAATAAGCCAGTCACCAAAAGACAACTACTTTATGATTCCAATTAATAAGTTTCCTAAAATAGTCAATTTCATAGAAACAGAAAGTAGAAAGGTGGTTACCAGGGGCTTGGGAAAAGGGAACAGGGCATTGTTTTTTAATGGGTATAGAGTTCAGATTTGCAAGATGAAACAGTTCTGGAGATGTTTCACAATAATATGAATATACTTAACACTATTACATTTCAAAAGTGGTTAAGATGGTAAATTTTGTTTTCCGTTTATAACATAACATAAAGTACACAGGGATTAAAAACATAATAAAAATAACCAGCAATTCCATAAAAGTGGGCTGAGGATATGAAAAGGAAGTTCAAGGAAAAAAAACACAAAAGCCTTTTTAATCAATGCCCAACATTATTATTGAAAGGAAAATATAAAATACAAGCACAATAAATTACTATTTCTTACAAATAGGATTTTCAAAAATTAAAAATTTTGATAACACACAATGTTGGTTGAACGGCATAAAACAGGCACTCTCACTCATTTCTGTTGGGAAAGTAAAATAATTAAACTATTTATAGAGGGATTTGACAATATGTAGAAAAACTATGTATTATTCTATTCTTTGGCACAACAATCTACTTCAAAGAATTTATTCCAAAGATTATAGTGGGAAAAATTATGGAAAGATATTTTCTGTGAATGACTGATTGGCAGAACCATCTCTAATGGCAAAATATTTATAAAAATTCAAACTTTCATTAAATTTTTAATGAAAACTTAAAAATTTTTTATTTTAATTGGGGCCTAGTTGAAGTACTATGATACATACATGCAATGAAAAAATGTCACTGTGTAAAGGAGCAAGAAATATCCGTAAAAACCACGAATGGTATTTTCTTAAGTGAATAACATAAGTCAGAGAAAAGTATATATACAATGATACTGATTACCTTAGAAAGATCAGTGACATCAATAACTATCTATCTAGCACTTATCTATTATTTTATAATTTTAAAGGTGTAAAATTCAGTCATAAAATTTAAAAGCTGGTTAGCTTTGATGGGGAAGCGAGAAGGATGGAATAGGGTGTTAGCTAGACTTCACTGATAATATCTCCTTATGTAGATTTAACTTTATAACAATAATATTTTAAATAATTATAAAAATGAAAAAATAAAAATGCAATTGCTAAAATCTAAAATAAAAATGAACATATGAACCTAAATTGTTACTGGGTTGGTGGCACAGCCACATGAAAGTGATGACTCCATTTGATTTTAAAGCATTATAATCTTTATCTACATCCTTCTTGGCTATAACCAGCAGAAAAAGAACTCCAAAAGTAAAACAAAGCACCCTAAAAAGCAACTTAAAAACAAGTAAAAAATTACTTACTTAAAAATTAAGTAAGTAATTATATGGTGCTGATATTGTTATCCTGAAACTTTCCAGTGTGTATTATATGATTCAATAAATAAGTAAATTGTGGTGTTTATTAGTTCATTCTCATACTCCTATAAAGAACTGTCTGAGACTGGGTAATTTATAAAGAAAAGAGGTTTAATTGACTCACAGTTCTGCATGGGTGGGGAGGCCTCAGGAAATCTACAATCATTGTGGAAGGGGAAGCAGGCATATCTTACTTGGCAGCAGGTGAAAGACAGAAGGTGAGCTAAGGAGGAACTTGCCAAACACATATAAAACCATCAGATCTTGTGATAACTAACTCACTGTCACAAAAACAGCATGGGGGAAACTGCCCTCATGATCCAATCACCTGTCACCAGGTTTCTCCCTTAATACCTGGGGATTACAATTTAAGAGATTTAGGTGGGACACAAAGCCAAGCCATATCATGTTGTTATTATTAAGAACAGAAATTTTCAGCATTGCAGAAAAGATAAACAGATGAAACATAGAAGATATTAAGCAAATTCCTTGTAATCCTGAGTTAAATTATTATATATTTATATATAATTTTATATATAAATTTATATCTGATATAAATATCAGAATAAACTCACGATCTTTTATTTTAAACATAAAAAGCTAGTAACAACAAAACAAACATACACACACACATAAACATATTTCTTAACCTTGTTTTCTATAGAAACATAGAAACAAGCTCTACTTTAATGGCACAGAACACTTATGCCCATTGGGATACCAATTTGGGATACTAATTGCAATTAATTAAGGGACATAAGTGATATTTGAATCCATGAGTTCATACTGATATTTTTAAAAATAAGAAAAGAAGAAAAAGCAAGAAAATATCTATTGGTTACCTCTGGAAGTTGCAAAGGAATCAACTTATTTTGAAAACTGTTAAACAAAAGATAATATTTTTACTATTTCTATAGAAAAGTCAGCCTATGAAAATATAGCACTAAAGAGAAATAACGAGTTGTTTGTTCTAACATTAAATGTGCTTTATAAATAAGTATCTCCAGGGGGTATGATTTAAAAAAGTGAGAAACTCCTGTAATACTAGGCAAAAGCTTGGCATAATGCTTAGTACAACAAATGTTACGTTGCAGTTGTTTTTTTTCTCATTTTTCTCAAATTATTGTTAATCCTATAAGACACAATTACAAAATTAAATAAGGTTCAAATTCAGATTCCCAAGTTAAGTAAGATTCAGAATTTTTTAAAATCAGAAGGGAAAGGATGTGTGCTGTGATCCTATTTCCACTTACTTTTATGTTGCATAACTTTGGGCAAATCATATCATCATATTTCTGAGCCTCAATAATCTAGTGATAACATGAGGATAATAATCTTTTCCTTTGTTGCCTCATAGCTTTGTTTGTGAGAAATGAGGTCATATTTTTGAATGTACTTTGTGACCTATACAGATACTTTTCCAATGGCAGTAAGTTTTTTAGCATTTATTAAAGTATTTATTTAGAAGAGTTATAGCTTTTATTGTTTCTTGTCTTTGCAAGAGAGTAATACCACAGAATGAGGCATTTAAAGCCGACCATAGAACACTAATCTGTACCTTTTCAGAAATAACTCATTAGAAAGTTGCCATTGATCAATAACGTTTGTGGAGCTCACTAAAGGGAGGAGAGTTATAATGGAACAATATGAACAATCCACTTTATCATCATGGGATACTTATATTTAAGTAGAGTAGATCAGAGTGAATCCTTTCATCTGTTCACTGGAGTAGAAAACAGTATTTTCCAAAATACTTCTTAGCATTTATTTTCAAGTGGTTATCCCTACCCAATATATTATTTGCAGGAGGTAAACAACTTATAAAATAGAATAAAAAGGAAAAACTTATGAAATACTGTAGCTGAGACCATTTATATGGACATGTGAAAATTGATTGACTTCTGCTTGCCAATTGCAGTGCTTAAGTGAGTCAAAGCATCATGATCCATCTGTCATCATCCATATCGACTAATACCATGTTTCAGGTATTGTATATAAAGCAATTACCGTGCAATTAGCTGTGTTCTCTTTCATTTAGTAGGTACCCTCCTGAGTTAAAGCGACTTGTTTCTAACATTATTGTCAAGGATCCATTAAAGTTTCTGATTAAAAAGTACCTCCAGGTTGAAACATGGTAGTTAAGCTTTCAGCTTGAGATGATTTTCTTTCTTTGATTCTTTTAAACCTCAGCAATACAAATTATCTGGCTTTAAAATTATGTATATTAGTTAAAACACCTTTCAAAAGTCATTAATAAGTTCCAAAATGAAAATAGCTTATTTCTCAGCATAAAATTGGCAAACATACTGGACAATTTTGCAAAGAGTCTTAACTCTTAATGCAGCAAGAATCAAGTTTTGTCCTAACATGAGTGCACAAGTCTTAAAAATCTTGAGTTTAAGATAAGGACAAATGCTAAGTTCCCTCTTTTCTTCTGAAATACCTTCTCTTTGCCTTTCCAATCAACAACAGTGGCAAGCTTAATCCCTGGCCTTGCATTAAAACCCCTGATATCAGACAGACATGGCTACATCCAGAGAACAAGTTTACGGACACAGTGCCTCATGGCTAATGGTGGGAGTATGTATCTGTGGGAGGGGATACGTTGCAAGCAGGATCAAAACTTTTCTCTCTAATTCTCCTGTATCCTCTCTTATTAGGTATTCAGCTCTTTTTTGAAAGAGGACTCTTTTACTCCTTCTCTTAGGGGGTGAATACAAGCTTATTTCATAAGACTCTTCTCATATCTAGAATTTTTTGAAGCTAAAATATAGCCTGACCCAAACCAATGCCAACTTTTAGTGTCAGGTAAGACACAATTGTTTTTAAATTTTACAAATTTGAATCATTAATTTAAGAAAGATTAAAAAGAATTACTTTTTATATTAAGTAAAAAGTTTCTTAACTTGTTTTTACTTCAATGATCAACTGTTACTTGATTCAGAGGCAATCCTGTGCTTACGATGCTTTTTCCAAATGTGTTCATTTACATTTTTAACATTTTCCAAGTATCTGTGTCACTAAGAGCTTATACGATCCCCAGATTTAAACATTGTAGGCTTTATGTTTGTGGTTTTCAGAGAAAATATACAATAAATAAAGTCCTAGTGGCATGCCTATATTTTAAAATGTATTTTTCTATAGCTATTAAAGTGACCTACTACATTGGTAAAAATCTTTAAATTATATACATGTATTTATATTCCAAAACTTATTTTCAGTATGTTCCTAAATTATTCTACTTAACTTATATCTTTTAATTCACACTATATTTTATGAGCTCAGTTCAGCTGTATATATTTTTGAGAACTTTGTATATGTCAGATACTCTTTTGAAGGTGTGATAATCAATAAGGATTTTACCTACAAGTGGGGAGACCAATGTTTAGTATCTTAAATATTTTCTTAAAAACATAAAAGTAAATACACCAGTATATTAAGTAACCAAGCTAACAAAATGAAGCATATCAAAAGTCTTTATTCTTCATTTGAAAATTTAAAAGGAATTTTTATAATCAATAAAATTGCAATTTACTCAGGATGGCTCTAACCTGCATCATTTGCAAAATAAAACAGAAGAAATTTGAAGAAACACTTTGGTATGGAAATATTTTTACATACTTTGTAAAATAAGCAGTTACATTCTTTGCTTATCTTTTTAAAATTGTAGCTTTAAAATGAATACTTAATCTACTGATTGTATATGTCATTTTTTGGCACAAACATTTAAAGCTATAAATTTATTTATTTATTTATTTATTTATTTATTTATTTATTTTGAGACGGAGTCTCACTCTGTCGCCCAGACTGGAGTGCAGTGGGCGGCCGGATCTCAGCTCACTGCAAGCTCCGCCTCCCGGGTTCACGCGGTTCTCTCGCCTCAGCCTCCCGAGTAGCTGGGACTACAGGCGCCTGCCACCTCGCTCGGCTAGTTTTTTTTTTTTTTTTTTTTTTTTAATTAATTTATTATTATTATACTTTAAGTTGTAGGGTACATGTGCATAATGTGCAGGTTTGTTACATATGTATACTTGTGCCATGTTGCTGTGCTGCACCCATCACCTCGTCATTTACATCAGGTATAAATCCCAATGCAATCCCTCCTCCCTCCCCCCTCCCCATGATAGGCCCCAGTGTGTGATGTTCCCCTTCCTGAGTCCAAGTGATCTCATTGTTCAGTTCCCACCTATGAGTGAGAACATGCGGTGTTTGGTTTTCTGTTCTTGCCATAGTTTGCTAAGAATGATGGTTTCCAGCTGCATCCATGTCCCTACAAAGGACACAAACTCGTCCTTTTTTATGGCTGCATAGTATTCCATGGTGTATATGTGCCACATTTTCTTAATCCAATCTGTCACTGATGGACATTTGGGTTGATTCCAAGTCTTTGCTATTGTGAATAGTGCCGCAATAAACATACGTGTGCGTGTGTCTTTATAGCAGCATAATTTATTTTTTAGTAGAGACGGGGTTTCACCGTGTTAGCCAGGATGGTCTTGATCTCCTGACCTCGTGATCCACCCGTCTCGGCCTCCCAAAGTGCTTATAAATTTATTTTTAATCAATTTTAATGCATTTCTTTTTAATGCAGCAATAGCTGCATTCTACAAATTTTGATACGTAGTGCTTCATTGTCATTCAAGCAAAAGTTTTTTTTTTTTTTTTTTTTTTTGAGACGGAGTCTGGCTCCGTCGCCAAGACTGGAGTGCAGTGGCCGGATCTCGGCTCACTGCAAGCTCCGCCTCCGGGTTTATGCCATTCTCCTGCCTCAGAAAAGTATTTTTTAATTTTGCTTGTGACTTCTTCCTTGACCCATGGTTTACCTATCAGTTTGTTGTTAAATTTCCAAATGTTTAGGGTTTTTGTTTTTTTAGATACTTTATTTTTATTGATTTTATATTTTATATCACTGTGATCAGAAAACATTCTCTGTATAATGTTAATTCTGTTAAATGTATTCAGACCTTTTTTAGTGAACCAGCATATGGTCTGTATTGGTGAGCATTTCACGTGCACTTGAAAATAATGCTTATTTTGCAATGGCTGCTTTAGTGGTCTATAAATATCAGCTAGATCAATGATCAACATAGTTAACAGTGTTGTACAGATCTTTTACATTTTTTGCTGATTTGTAGGTGCTATATCAATTGCTGAGAGAAGTTCTAAAACCTTCAGCTACCATTGTGGAATAATCTTTTTCCCCCTTTAATTCTATCATGTTTTGCTTTATGTATTTTGAAGCTCTGTGTTTGGTTATATATTTATTTGTTTGTCCTTCTAATGAATTTGTTCTTTAATCATTATGAAATGTTCTTATTTCTGGTAATATCTCTTTATCTTGAAGTCTACTTTATCTGACAATGATGTAGCCAGTGATGAAATTTTTAAAATTCATTTGTTTTAATCTATCTGTGTCTTTATATATTTAGATTGCTTCTCTTACAGGTAACATTAATTTCATCTTGCTTTAAAAAATTCTCACTATTCTGTCTTTAATTAGAGTACCTGTTCTACTGGAATAGTTAGATTTAAGTATATTATTGCATTTTGTTGTCTCCTTAACTCTGTAATTTATCCTTTTTTCTTTTGGAATAATTGAAAATAAATTTCATTTTGATTTATCCATTGGCTTTTCAGATAGTCCACTTTAAATTATTGTTTAATAGTTGTTCTAAGGTGACCATCTTCAAAATGTAGTGCCCAAAGCAGCACCATCAGCATCACCTGGAATGTTTGAAGTAATGCAGATTCTTTGGTCCCATTTGAGACACACAGAATCACCGTCTAGGAGGAAGTTAATCTCTGTGTTCATAAGCTTTCCAGATTATTCCTATGTATGCTAAAGTTTGAGTGACACTAATCTAGGGATTATAATATACATCTTTACCTTTCCACAATTTGCTTGCCATTAATAATGTACAATGTCACCAAAAAAATGAGAACTTTGTAAATTTACAGGTTCACTTATTTCTTTTTACTCATGGTCTTTATGGCTTAGGTTTCATATGTAAAAATACTTTATGAATCTCAAAATACTGTAGTAAACTTTGTCTATAAAGTTATACAAATTTTCACACAAATAAGAGAAATTGTCATTAGAATTTTCACTCCTATTCTTTCCTGAATCTTATAGTTACTGAATAGTATTATTTCTCTTCATTCTGATATCTTTTAGTAATTTTCTTAATTGTATTCTGCAGTACTGCTGGTAACAAATTATATTGATTTTCTTTTTCATATGGAAGTATTTATCTTTAATTATTGAAGAATATTTTAACAGGTATGAAATTTTGGGTTGATATTTCTTATTCCTTAACACTTACAGGTATTGTTTCACTTTTGTCTAGCTGCTATTGTTTCTGAAGAAATGTCAACAGTTATTGGAACAGTTGTTCTTTGTTTGCAAGTGTTATTTTTCTCTGGCTATCTTCAGATTTTAACCTTGACTTTTAACCTTGATTATGATGTGCTTAGTTGAATTTTAGTTTTGGTTTATGCTTTGCGGGCTTCATTGAGCCTCTTGGATCTATAAGTGGATATTTATCATCTAATTTTGACAGATATTGAAATGTATTTTTGTCTGAAGTTTTTGGCTATATTTGGGAGACTTCATATATGATATATAATTTCAGAGATTGTATACATTACATCATAACAGAACAGAAGAAAATATATGTTTGTGGTAGTATATATGTATGTATATATATACAATTGTCTCCTTTCCTTCTGTGATTTCAGTTTTATACAAATTAATCCCCTTCATATTGTCTTCAGGGTCTTCAAATTCCCGAGACCCTGTTCATCAGATTGGATTTTGGATTGGATTATTTCAACTGATCTGGATCTTCTCAAAATTTTTCCACATTGGTTACCTTTTTTTCTTAATTTTGAATTATGGATGACATTTTCGTGTATATGAGTGTGTGTTTTTATGGGGACATGGGCATGTCAAGTAATTCTGAATTGTGTTTAGAGCACTGTGAATGAAACATCAGGAGGCTCACACAGGGTCACTCTCTGCATTCAAGTGTCAACTGTCCTCCAACTATCTTTGTGTTTTTGATCACTCTCCAATGCCTTCAGCATGTTTTGCATATTTTCTCCACAATATAGTTGTTACCTGTGAAAACATCAATTTGATAGAAGCAAGTTGGTCATTATTGGATGTGGAATTTCCATTCTTTAATTGTGTGACCACTATTTTCTGGAAACTTTATTACTTTTTGGCATAAGATATTCTTTTTTTATTTATTTACTATTATTATTATACTTTAAGTTCTAGGGTACATGTGCATAACGTGCAGGTTTGTTACATATGTATACTTGTGCCATGTTGCTGTGCTACACCCATCAACTCGTCAGCACCCATCAACTCGTCATTTACATCAGGTATAACTCCCAATGCAATCCCTCCTCCCTCCCCCCTCCCCATGATAGGCCCCGGTGTGTGATGTTCCCTTTCCCGAGTCCAAGTGATCTCATTGTTCAGTTCCCACCTATGAGTGAGAACATGCAGTGTTTGGTTTTCTGTTCTTGTGATAGTTTGCTAAGAATGATGGTTTCCAGCTGCATCCATGTCCCTACAAAGGACACAAACTCATCCTTTTTGATGGCTGCATAGTATTCCATGGTGTATATGTGCCACATTTTCTTAATCCAGTCTGTCACTGATGGACATTTGGGTTGATTCCAAGTCTTTGCTATTGTGAATAGTGCCGCAATAAACATACGTGTGCATGTGTCTTTATAGCAGCATGATTTATAATCCTTTGGGTATATACCCAGTAATGGGATGGCTGGGTCATATGGTACATCTAGTTCTAGATCCTTGAGGAATCGCCATACTGTTTTCCATAATGGTTGAACTAGTTTACAATCCCACCAACAGTGTAAAAGTGTTCCTATTTCTCCACATCCTCTCCAGCATCTGTTGTTTCCTGACATTTTAATGATCGCCATTCTAACTGGTGTGAGATGGTATCTCATTGTGGTTTTGATTTGCATTTCTTTGATGGCCAGTGATGATGAGCATTTTTTCATGTGTCTGTTGGCTGTATGAATGTCTTCTCAGGCAACCTACAGAATGGGAGAAAATTTTTGCAATCTACTCATCTGACAAAGGGCTAATATCCAGAACCTACAAAGAACTCAAACAAATTTACAGAAAAAAACAAACAACCCCATCAAAAAGTGGGCAAAGGATATGAACAGACATTTCTCAAAAGAAGGCATAAGATATTCTATGCTTATTTTGTCTCTTCCCTGTCTCAGATTTAAAATGACTCACATTTTTTAAGGTACGCTAGTTTGTTTCGGTGGAGAATGGTAACGTTTTTAGCGACCTTGTTCTGGACAGTAGACATACTCATTGCAAGGAGAGTGTTGCTGTTTTTAGGTTCTCTCAGTGGCCAAAGATATTTATATATTTATTGTGTATCTATCGATCTTTTGAATACTGTGTATATTCAGTGATATATCTGATTCTAATCCAACATCACAGCTTTCATTATAGTTTTCTTGCTTTTTATCCTTGTAATTCAGTCTTCCAATGATGAGAAACCTGGCTCCGATTATTTTCAATATGTTCAATTACCTGATAAATTCCTCAACATGTAACCAATTTCCCATTTGAAGAAACCCCCTCCCTCCCATCCCACAGACCTTCTTGTCACTGTGTTCAAGTTTACACATGCTATGTTATGCACTGCTAGTTGCCTCCCTGATTGCAAGTAGAACCCAGTGTGGATTCTCTCCTCCTCCAACTCAAGCTTCTGTATTATGATTAGTATGCTGCAACTGCTAATCCCATCTACAAATGTGGAAAACCTCCTTACCATGCTTATGCTCTGAGGCTTTGCACAGGCACCTATATACTCCGTCTCTCCTCTCCATTCAAGAGAGAGCTTAAATATCCATCACAATAGAGGGAAAATTCCTTGCCACATGTAACCTGTGTGTTTTAGGATTGTATTTTTCCTAATTAAGATTGCTTTGAAAATGGATTTAGCATTCTATTACTTTGCTGCTTATATATAAAGAGGTTTGAAAATAGTCCAAAAAAAGACTGGTTAAGCAAATTATGATATATTTTTAGGGTATACCCATTTAAATTATTTTTACACTGAAACTTTCTGCTAGTTCATTTTATTAGAATCAAAATGGCTAGGTAATATTGCTGAGTTTGTGCACATTTTTCTTAAATACATATATAATTATCTATGGAATTAAAATAAATGTATGTCTTTGTTTTGCTTCAAGTTTTTCATAATATACAGCCATATATTTCTCATTTACTTTTAAAAACTTTATTTTAAAACTTTTTAAGGAAAAAAAATATGGGGTTTTTCTAGGCCTGTGAAATTTATATTTCTTAAAAATGAAATGAATGAGAATGGATAGGCCACAGAAAAAAATATTGATTGTTTGAGTACAGCCCAATAAGGTTCCTAGATTTTTTCAGTTGCATGACTTATTGGAAATTGTTTTTTCCTTCATGCTCTGTTCTGTTTCTAAGGTATCCCCGTACATTAACTTTCTTTTCTCCTCTCTTTCTTTTAACTCTGTCTTTCATATGTTAGCTATAGACCACAGCTTCTGCTTTCAAATAATTTTCTGCTTATTCCTTTCTAATTGTCTCTTCTTTTCTGGACCTAAGTTCCTAAATATTTTTCCATTGAGATATTTTGTATGAATATTATCAGATATCTTTGTATCCCCTATTCCTTTGGCAAAAATAAACATCATTTATTTTGTAAGTACATGGAGATCAATAGAGAGTGCAGATAACTTTTGATCTTAGAAAGTTAACTTGAAAAACAGGTTGAACTGATATTGTATTTAAGATGTTCAAGAATATACATTGTCACTTCTATAGGAATTGCCAATGCCAAGGTAGAATTCACAGGAAAACATATGTCTGTGTCTGTGTCTCTGTCTGACATAGATTTTTTTTTATGTACAACATCTGAAAACAAAAACAACTTTAAATTTCCCCTCTGTTTCTTAACCAATCTGAAGAAAATCAATTTCCTAGCAGAATGACTTGTAGTATTTATAAAACCTTAATGAGAACTTGCAGCTATTTCATAGTTTGTAGCAAGTTTTCTGTAAGTTGAAATAGTGAAGTTCAGCATATTTATTTGCTGAAAGCTGAAAGACAAAAACCTGTGTGAGACTGGCCTATAAGATGTATACATACACATTCCCCCAAAGAGGGCAGAGAGGCTTACTCTAGGTATTCTTTCTGTCTACCATCAGTAAGAAAACACTAACAACATATACAAAGAGGTTGATAACACCAGAAAAGTCTACATTTAAGTTAGGCAGATTTTTGCTTGTGTCACCTGTTTAATAAGCAGTGACAGACTTTGAAAATGAATGTACAATTATTAAGATTAAAAGAAAACAATTTCTAGCCTCCAGAGTTGTGAAAAATAAATTTCTGTTGTTTAAGCCATCAAAAAAGAGAAAAAAAAACATGTTGAGAATGTATTTGTTTGCATTAAGGAAGATTTTCTACTTATTAAAAAAAATTAAATAGATATTTTCCTAAGTAATGTGGGCATTTGTTTAAGACGACTGATTGGGTAACCACATGTCCCAGTTTTCTGGCATATTTTGAGATTATCCCTTTTGTCTTGGCATAGATATTAAAATTGCCACAGTTTGGACAAATTATATATTATCCTTGTGATTGTCTCTGGGTAAGGGGAGTCACCTGATGAAAGTTTTAAATGCAAGTACACAGATCACTGACAACAAAGATCTATCCTAAATGAGAATAAGTGATATTGATATCTAAGGCAGGCAGAGGCATTACAAGACAAGAAAACTACAGGCCATTTTCTCTGATGAATATTGATGCACATATCCTCAATAAGTTATTAGCAAACAGAATCCAACAACATATAAAAAAGATGATACATCACGACCAAGTGGGATTTACTCCTGGCATCCAAGAGTGGTTTATCTTGCACAAATGAATGAATAAAATACATCACATTATCAGAATGAAATATAAAAACCACATGATCACCTAAATCAACATGGAAAAAGAATTGGACAAAACCTAGTATACATACTCGATAAAAATTCTCAACAGTTTAAGTATAGAATGAAAGTTTCTCAACATTACAAGGCCATTGATGAAAAACCCAGAGCTGACATTTATTATCAATGAGGAAAAGCTGAAAGATTTTCCACTAGAATACAGTACAAGTTGAGGATGTCTACTCTTGCCACTTCTATCCAAAATATTACTGGAAGTGCTAGCAAGAGCCATCAGACAAGAAAAAGAAATAAAAGGCATGCAAATCTGAAAGGAAGTAAAATTATCTCTATTTAAAGTTCCCATAATCTTATATGTAAAAATACCCAATGATTCCACCAAAAAAATTGTTACAACAAATAAATTCAATAAAGTTGTAGGATTCAAAAGCAACATACAAACTTAGTAGCATTTTATGCACAACTAATTATATAACTGAGAAAGAAAATTTTAAAAATTCTATTTTCAATAGCATAAAAAACTAGGAATAAATTTAACCAGAGGTGAAAGATCTATCCACTGAAACTATAAAACATTCATGAAAGAATGTGAAGATGATGCAAATAAATAAAAAATTACCCCATGGTTATGTAATAGAATTAAATTGTTAAAATGTCCATACTACCAAAAGCAATATACAGATTTCACACAATCTCTATCAAAATCTTAGTGGTGTTCTTCAGATAAATAGAAAATAAAATCCTAAAATGTATGAAGAACCATTAAAATGTCCCAAATTGTCAAAGCAATTTTGATACAGAAAAAACAAAGTTGGAGATATCACTTCCTGATTTTAAATTATATTGCAAAACTACAGTGATAAAAACAGTATAGTAATGAAATTAAAAATAGACACGTATACCAGTGGAACGGAACAAACAGCCCAGAAATAAATTCAAACATGTGGTCAATTGATTTTGACAACGATGTCAAGAGAACACAATGGAGAAAGGATAGTCTTCAATGAATGGTGCTGAGAAAACTAGATTTCCATATGACAAGAATAAAATTGAATGTTTATACCACAGACAAATATCCATTCAAAATAGATTTTTAAAAGCCATGAATATAAGACCAGAAACTATAAAACTCCTATAAAAGAACATGAGGGAAATGATCACAGACCTTGGCCTTGGCAATAACTTTTTAGATTTCACATCAAAAGTTCAGCCCACAAAAGCAAAAATATATAAGTGGAACTATATCAAACTAAAAGTTTCTGCACACCAAAGTAAGAAATCAATGAAATGAAACAGCAGCCTATGGATTGGGAAACATATTTGCAAATCATATATCTGATAAGGGGTTAACATCCAGAATTTATATTCATACACCAAATAGTGAAAAAACAAAAAAGCTGATTTAAAAAATTAGCAGAAGACCTGAATAGACAGTTTCCCAAACAAGACATAAAAATGGCCAACAGGTATATGAAAAGTTGCTCAACATTGTTAATCATTATGGAAATGTGAATCAAAACCACTATGAGACGCCATCTCATACCTGTTAGAATTGTTATTATTGAAAAGTAAAAAAAAAAAAAAAAGTTAATGGTAATAAGGGTGTGAAGAAAAAGTACCTCTAGTACATTGCTGGTGGGAATGTAGATTGGTACAGCTATTATTATGGGAAACAGTAAGAGGTTTCTAAATAAACTAAAAATTGGGCTGGGTGTGGTGGCTCACACCTGTAATCCCAGCACTTTGGGAGGCCAAGGTGGGTGGATCCTTCTGAGGTCAGGAGTTCAAGAGCAGCCTGACCAATATGGTGAAATCCTGTCTCTACTAAAAATATAAAAACTAGCCAGGTGTGGTGGCATGTGCCTGCAATTCCAGCTACTTGGGAGGCTGAGGCAGGAGAATCTCTTGAACCTGGGAGGCGGAGGTTTCAGTGAGCTGAGGTCACACCTCTGCACTCCAGCCGGGGCAACAGAGTGAGACTCTGTCTCAAAAAAAAAAAAAAACTAAAAAAGGAACTACCATATGACCTTACAGTCCATCTTCTGAACATATACACAAAGGAAACTGTCACCATTTCATAAAGATACATGCATTCCCATGTTTATTGCAGCATTACCAACAATAACCAAGACATGAAAACAACTTGTGTCCATCTATGGATGAATTGATAAAATATGCTACTGGTGTACAAATGAATATTATTCAGCCCTGAAAATAAATGAACCTTGCCATTTGCTACCATGTAGATGTACATGGAAAACAATATCCTAATTAAAATAAGCCAGACAGAGAAAAGAAAAATATATATCACATGGTCTCACTTATATGTGGAGAAAAATAATGATTTAACTTAAATATGCAAAGATAGAGATGAAAGCAATGATTACCAGGGGTGGTGGAGCAGGGGGAGGAAATGAATGACATGAAAGATATGGGTCAGATCCTCTGACCTACTAAATAGTAGAGATGTAGAATAATGATTCTAGAAATTTAATGTACAACATGAGGGCTATAGGCAATAAAATTGTACTGTATATTCACTTAGATTCTTGTTAAGTGAGTAGATTTTAGCTGTTCTTGGCAGGAAAAACAAAACAATGAGTGACTATGTAAGATGATGGATACATTAATTTGCTTCAACTTAGTAGGCTTTTTACTATCTATATGTATCCCACAATATCATATTGTGTAATTTAAATATATAAAATAAAATTTATTTTAAATGAAGCATATTTGAAATGAGAGTATAAATCAACAGAAAAAAATCTGATTTAAATTACAAAAAATAATTTACACATTATTTTTAAAAATAATGCAACTATTGCATGAAGGGCATACATAGAAAATAGAATATAATTTAAAGCTAGATACGGCTAAGGGTTTATTTATTCCTGTACTTATATTTTGCAGTTAGATGAGTGAGGCTATATAAAGTGGAGCATATTATATACAGGCTAATTCTAAGCAGATACCAAAAGTCAATCAGTTGCACAAAAGTTTACTGAAATCAGAATCTGTTCTACCATGGAATCTCTCTCAGATACCACTCATCATATTAGTTTCATGAAAGTTATATGTGGGAGCTCCCATGGATATTTCACAGGGAAATATCATTTCACAAAATGCATATTCTTTACCATCAGCTAGAACTGTCATCCCTGGCTGTGCATCTGAGTTTTCTTTCTTCCTTTTTTTTTTTTTAAATCTAACTTCCTGAGTCCAATTTTAGAGGGCCCAATTTGCTAGGTCAAATTCAAGAGTCTGGGTTTTTGAAAAAGTCTACAGGCAATTCTGATAAATGTTTTGTTTTAGAAACAATTACCCTGTCGCTTTGGTGTTCCCTCCCAGATTACTGTGTAGTATCTTGCTTTAGTGATTTAGGCTGGACTTCTCTTGCAGTTTTCACCTAAAGCCTATATTGGCCTCAGGCTGAATAGTCTGCCACTTGCTTGTCTATTTCTTAAACTAATGCCCTTGTCTTGACCTTCAGAATATTATTTAATTCTCTAACTGTAGGAGAAGGATAATAATAAAGAATACAAAAAACTCTCTCTTTAATGAGAAAAATAGAGTTTCAATACCTTTTTAAAAAATATATTTTATTCTCAAAAAAGTTACCCTTGTCTAGCTTGCCTTCCTAGGACAGAGTGTCATCTTTACAACCTGATAAATACATGAGTAAAGAGTTGCCAAAGAGAGCTGCCTCCAAGAAAGAATAGTTCACATGAAAGATAAATGATCTGAGAAAGCCAAAAGAAGATAGACTTTACCTCACTACAGTCCTCTTTATTATGTCTGCTTATTTTTCATCCTACCATATTTTGACACTCTTCTATTGAGAAATACATAGCAAACCTTTTTACTAATGATACATGGTATCAGAATTTAGGGTGACATTTTATTGGTCATAATTTTGAGGTAGCTATGAAACCCCTCAGCAGATAGTATGATTTAGATGAAGGGGGAAAAAAAGCAAGTGAAAAATATATTCTCTGTTGAAGCTGCAAAATAACTTACCAAAATTTTAGTAAAATGTTAGTTCCCAAAACTTTAAGAATTTACTAGTTTAGACAGGTATTTTCTATAATTGATCGAGTATTTCTAAATTTTTTACAGGTAGATTTATACCATTCTTTCATCTGGTAATTATTTTAAGTGGACATTTTTTGAAGTAGCTGATCATTTAAAATAAAACATAAAAGCTATAAGTCTACTCTGTGACACTTTTAAATGCCAGGGAGAAATTCCAACACCTGGGTTTGAAGAACATTGTAAGTTTTGGAACGACTGGTTTACTATGCATAAATGTAAAGATAAATTGAATTCTAAGAATCAGTGGATCTGTTGAGTTTTACCAGATACTAGAAGCATGTATAATAATAAGAATCTATTGTTGGAGCATTGTCAACATTAATTGCCTGGGAAAAATCAGAAAATGGTCAGTGATACGAAAGATTCATGAACTGTCAAAGAACATTCAAGAATAGATAGTTACGAATATTCCCTATAAATGCTATTGAAAAGGAAATTCACTCTTCAGGATATCATCCAGGAGAACTTCCCCAACCTAGTAGGGCAGGCCAACATTCAAATCCAGGAAATACAGAGAATGCCACAAAGATACTCCTCGACAAGAGCAACTCCAAGACGCATAATTGCCAGATTCACCAAAGTTGAAATGAAGGAAAAAATCTTAAGGGCAGCCAGAGAGAAAGGTCGGGTTACCCACAAAGGGAAGCCCATCAGACTAAGAGTAGATCTCTTGACAGAAACTCTACAAGCCAGAAGAGAGTGGGGGCCAATATTCAACATTCTTAAAGAAAAGAATTTTAAACCCAGAATTTCATATCCAGCCAAACTAAGTTTCATAAGTGAAGGAGAAATAAAATCCTTTACAGATAAGCAAATGCTTAGAGATTTTGTCAACACCAGGGCTGCCTTACAAGAGACGCTGAAGGAAGCACAAAACATAGAAAGGAACAACCGGTACCAGCCATTGCAAAAACATGCCAAAATGTAAAGACCATCGAGGCTAGGAAAAAACTGCATCAACTAACGAGCAAAATAACCAGTTAATATCATAATGGCAGGATCAAGTTCACACATAACAGTATTAACCTTAAATGTAAATGGACTAAATGCTCCAATTAAAAGACACAGACTGGCAAACTGGATAAAGAGTCAAGACCCATCAGTTTGCTGTATTCAGGAGACCCATCTCACACGCAGAGACATACATAGGCTTAAAATAAAGGGATGGAGGAAGATCTACCAAGCAAATGGAGAACAAAAAAAAGCAGGGGTTGCAATACTAGTCTCTGATAAAACAGACTTTAAGCCATCAAAGATCAGAAGAGACAAAGAAGGCCAGTACATAATGGTAAAGAGATCAATTCAACAGGAAGAGCTAACTATCCTAAATATATATGCACCCAATACAGGAGCACCCAGATACATAAAGGAAGTCCTTAGAGACTTAGAAAGAGACTTAGACTCCTATACAATAATAATGGGAGACTTCAACACTCCACTGTCAACATTAGACAGATCTACGAGACAGAAAGTTAACAAGGATATCCAGGAATTGAACTCATCTCTGCAGCAAGCAGACCTAATAGACATCTACAGAACTCTCCACCCCAAATCAACAGAATATACATTCTTCCCAGCACCACATCACACTTATTCCAAAATTGACCACATAATTGGAAGTAAAGCACTCCTCAGCAAATGTACAAGAACGGAAATTATAACAAACTGTCTCTCAGACCACAGTGCAATCAAACTAGAACTCAGAACTAAGAAACTCAATCAAAACCGCTCAACTACATGGAAACTGAATAAACTACTCCTGAATGACTACTGGGTGCATAACGAAATGAAGGCAGAATTAAAAATGTTCTTTGAAACCAATGAGAACAAAGATACAACATACCAGAGTCTCTGGGACACATTTAAAGCAGTGTGTAGAGGGAAATTTATAGCACTAAATGCCCACAAGAGAAAGCTGGAAAGATCTAAAATTGACACTCTAACATCACAATTAAAAGACCTAGAGAAGCAAGAGCAAGCACATTCAAAAGCTAGCAGAAGGCAAGAAATAATTAAGATCAGAGCAGAACTGAAGGAGATAGAGACACAAAAAACCCTCCAAAAAATCAATGAATCCAGGAGTTGGTTTTTTGAAAAGATCAACAAAATTGATAGACTGCTAGCAAGACTAATAAACAAGAAAAGAGAGAAGAATCAAATCGATGCAATAAAAAATGATAAAGGGGATATCACCACCAACCCCAAAGAAATACAAACTACCATCAGAGAATGCTATAAACACCTCTACACAAATAAACTAGAAAATCTAGAAGAAATGGATAATTTCCTGGACACTTACACTCTCCCAAGACTAAACCGGGAAGAAGCTGAATCCCTGATTAGACCAATAGCAGGCTCTGAAATTGACGCAATAATTAATAGCCTACCAACCTAAAAAAGCCCAGGACCAGATGGATTCACAGCTGAATTCTACCAGAGGTACAAGGAGGAGTTGGTACCATTCCTTCTGAAACTATTCCAATCAATAGAAAAAGAGGGAATCCTCCCTAACTCACTTTACCAAAGCCTGGCAGAGACACAACAAGAAAAGAGAATTTTAGACCAATATCCCTGATGAACATCGATGCAAAAATCCTCAATAAAATACTGGCAAACTGCGTCCAGCAGCACATCAAAAAGCTTATCCACCATGATCAAGTGGGCTTCATCCCTGGGATGCAAGGCTGGTTCAACATATGCAAATCAATAAATGTAATCCAGCATATAAACAGAACCAAAGACAAGAACCACATGATTATCTCAACAGATGCAGAAATGGCCTTTGACAAAATTCAACAGCCCTTCATGCTAAAAACGCTCAATAAATTCGGTATTGATGGAATGTACCTCAAAATAATAAGAGCTATTTATGACAAACCCACAGCCAATATCATACTGAATGGGCAAAAACTGGAAAAATTCCCTTTGAAAACTGGCACAAGACAGGGATGCCCTCTCTCACCACTCCTATTCAACATAGTGTTGGAAGTTCTGGCTAGGGCAATCAGGCAAGAGAAAGAAATCAAGGGTATTCAGTTAGGAAAAGAAGAAGTCAAATTGTCCCTCTTTGCAGATGACATGATTGTATATTTAGAAAACCCCATTGTCTCAGCCCAAAATCTCCTTAAGCTGATAAGCAACTTCAGCAAAGTCTCAGGATACAAAATTAATGTGCAAAAATCACAAGCATTCTTATACACCAGTAACAGACAAACAGAGAGCCAAATCAGGAATGAATTTCCATTCACAATTGCTTCAAAGACAATAAAATACCTAGGAATCCAACTTACAAGGGATGTAAAGGACTTCTTCAAGGAGAACTACAAACCACTGCTCAGTGAAATAAAAGAGGACACAAACAAATGGAAGAACATACCATGCTCATGGATAGGAAGAATCAATATCATGAAAATGGCCATACTGCCCAAGGTAATTTATAGATTCAATGCCATCCCCATCAAGCTACCAATGAGTTTCTTCACAGAATTGGAAAAAACTGCTTTAAAGTTCATATGGAACCAAAAAAGAGTCTGCATTGCCAAGACAATCCTAAGTCAAAAGAACAAAGCTGGAGGCATCACGCTACCTGACTTCAAACTATACTACAAGGCTACAGTAACCAAAACAGCATGGTACTGGTACCAAAACAGAGATATAGACCAAGGAACAGAACAGAGTCCTCAGAAATAATACCACACATCTACAGCCATCTGATCTTTGACAAACCTGAGAGAAACAAGAAATGGGGAAAGGATTCCCTATTTAATAAATGGTGCTGGGAAAATTGGCTAGCCATAAGTAGAAAGCTGAAACTGGATCCTTTCCATACTCCTTATACGAAAATTAATTCAAGATAGGTTAGAGACTTAAATGTTAGACCTAAAATCATAAAAACCCTAGAAGAAAACCTAGGTAATACCATTCAGGACATAGGCATCGGCAAGGAGTTCATGTCTAAAACACCAAAAGCAATGGCAACAAAAGCCAAAATTGACAAATGGGATCTAATTAAACTAAAGAGCTTCTGCACAGCAAAAGAAACTACCATCAGAGTGAACAGGCAACCTACAGAATGGGAGAAAATTTTTGCAATCTACTCATCTGACAAAGGGCTAATATCCAGAACCTACAAAGAACTCAAACAAATTTACAAGAAAAAAACAAACAACCCCATCAAAAAGTGGGCAAAGGATATGAACAGACATTTCTCAAAAGAAGACATTCATACAGCCAAGAGACACATGAAAAAATGCTCATCATCATTGGCCATCAGAGAAATGCAAATCAAAACCACAATGAGATACCATCTCACATCAGTTAGAATGGCAATCATTAAAAAGTCAGGAAACAACAGGTACTGGAGAGGATGTGGAGAAATAGGAACACTTTTACACTGTTGGTGGGACTGCAAACTAGTTCAACCATTGTGGAAGACAGTGTGGCAATTCCTCAAGGATCTAGAACTAGAAATACGATTTGACCTAGCCATCCCATTACTGGGTATATACCCAAAGGATTATAAATTATGCTGCTATAAAGACACATGCACACGTATGTTTATTGCGGCACTATTCACAATAGCAAAGACTTGGAACCAACCCAAATGTCCATCAATGACAGACTGGATTAAGAAAATGTGGCACATATACACCATGGAATACTATGCAGCCATAAAAAAGGATGAGTTTGTGTCCTTTGTAGGGTCATGGATGCAGCTGGAAACCATCATTCTCAGCAAACTATCACAAGAACAGAAAACCAAACACTGCATGTTCTCACTCATAGGTGGGAACTGAACAATGAGATCACTTGGACTCGGGAAGGGGAACATCACCCACCAGAGCCTATCATGGGGAGGGGGGAGGGGGAGGGGGGAGGGATTGCATTGGGAGTTATACCTGATGTAAATGATGAGTTGATGGGTGCTGACGAGTTGATGGGTGCAGCACACCAACATGGCACAAGTATACATATGTAACAAACCTGCACGTTATGCACATGTACCCTAGAACTTAAAGTATAATAATAATTTAAAAAATAAATAAAAATAAATCATCCTAAAAAATAAATTAATTAAAAAAACAAAAAAAAAAGAAAAGGAAATTCGTGGGCATTTTTTGGCATCATTCAGAAATGTGCATTTTAACAAAATGTAAAAGTTGTTATAGATTTAAAATACATTGGATCAAATTATTTCAGGATTATGGACTATAAAATCTCAACATTAATAGGGCAAAATGCTTCAAAGCAGACTGACACAATAATAGACTGAATCTTGGAATTGAAGTCTTAAAATTTTTGCATATATATATGAATGTAAGGACTTTAGACATTGTTTTTCTAAGCCAAATGTAAGGACTTTAGACATTGTTTTTCTAAGCCAAATATTGTTCCTTAGAATGCTATAGTCAATGTGTCAGTGTATGGGTAAAAAGTTAGCTAACAGAGTGTACTGTTCTAGTTTTATGTTTTCAATGGATTTAATGTAACATATTCCAATTAGGTTTAGAAAACCAAAGTTATACTATTCAAGGACATATTTGAGGTAATATTGTTTCAAAACTAACAAAAATATTCCAGAGAGAGACAGAGACAGAGACAGAGAGAGACAGAGACAGAGAGAGCGAGATAGCACTGCTTGGCACTTTTTGCCTTATATCTTGCTCTTCAACTGTTTCTTCTACTTGAAAAAATAATAATATGCCTTTTCATATGACCTGGACTCTAACTATTTTCATACAAATACTCAAGAAAATAGTACCACGTAGAGAAAAAAAGATTGAACACTGAATGGGCTAAAGGTATTTACACTACTAATAAAACACAATGAACCCATTGGTAGGACACAAGGAGTAAAATAGAAACAAAAGCATAAGAGGCTAAACTCTTGCAAAATATGCTAAGTTCCCCTTAATCCAAAACAAATAAAAAAACAAACAAACCCTAGTTTTGTGTCACTCCAAAGCATACCAGAGTCAAGGACGTTGGGAGCAAGTTGTTTATTGGGAAGCTAATTCCAGGAAGAACAGGTGAGAGAGTGTGGCTTGGGGAGGAGTGGCAGTGTGGAAGGTAGAAGTGTGGAATGAAAGGGAAGGAAGAGGGAAAGCCGTTACAAAGTGCAAGGATGTTCAGGTGAATGCCAGAAACCAGGTGACATATGCTTTAGATTCATCTTTTGGGAGATTAACATGGCATTAACATCTCTTGGGAAGCTGGAACATTGGTTTAGGTTTGTGCTCAGATTCAGCAATACTGGCCCTTCAGGTACAGCTCTCCTGGTGTCAGAGAATCCTTCAGGTAGGGAAGCAGAGAAGCACCTGAGATGGGCGATTTCAGCATTTAAGTAGTTGTCTACTCTAGCTTCAGGTGAACTCAGATGGGGGCCAAGGATAAGTGTAGAGGTTAATTTAATACTAAGAATCAGTGGGTGAGTTGAGTTTTGTGGGTATTGATGGCATAGTAGTCTCAGAAATCAAAACTGTAGAATAATTTTAAACATAAGCATCAGAAAATAGAGTTCTAGTGAAGAGAAACAAAATAAGAAGACCTGTTTAATTCTATTACAGATAAATTGAGCCGTGAATTGGCATTCATGTTGAGGCTCTATACGCAGGTCAGATGAATGCATTTTGAATCTGATGATCACTCAGCACTTTGTAAGAAATCTACACACTTAAGATTGATTATATGTAGCTAAACATATTAGCTTTTGTCTATATGCAGTATAATTAGTTTTGTATTACAGCTTAAGTATTTCCAGAAAAAATATAAATGGGAAACTATGCCTATCAACAATACCCCAGAAATCTTTTACATAGATTCAGGTGCTTAATACTTAATAAGTAAATAAATGTTGAATACCTATAACTACTACATGCTAGAAGCAGTTAACAATCTCTGTTAACAGAGTAACATGTATGTAAAATGGTTGTCAACAAACACACACCAACAAATTCAGATGTCTGGAGAAAGACCTATGGAAAACCAGAAGATAGAATCAGTGAGACTTTAATGAAATGTGTGGGAAGGGGAGAAATTTGTGCTTGATTTTGAAAGCTACGTAGGATGTTTCCTAGGAGATAACTAGAAAACTGTTTAAAGCAGTCGCAATGCTAGAAATTAATATACCTGATATACAGTGAAAATTCCAGGAAGAATAACTAATTCAGCATCATATTATTTTTCTTTTTTTCAACTTTTTTGGGTCTAAATGAAGTTTTCCAGTTTTTTTTCCATATAGATCTCAGATAAATTTTGTTAAGTTTATTCTTAGGTCACTCATATTTGCGACCTATTAAAATTGTTTTTTCTTTCTAATAAGTAATAGCTGGCATAAAATATAACTAATGATTTTAAAATAGATATTTATCATATATCCAGACATTGTAATAAAGTATTCTTTATTCTGGATATTCACCAGTTGATTATCTCAGATTTTCTAGGCAGTAAGTCATATCATTGAAAGTAGTGGTCGTAAAGTCATCTTCAATTTCTAATTCGTTAAAAGCTTTTAAAAATCAAAATGGATGTTCAATTTTATCATTAGGTTTTTTAGAATCCTTAGAGATGATTATAAGTATTTGTTCTTCTTTAAATTATTAATGCAAAAAAAGCATTAATGGATTTTATAATGTTGAACTGTCCTTGCATTCCTGGAATAAACTTTCACTCATCTGATGTATTATTTTAATATACTATTGGGATTGACTTACCAATAATTTATTTAGAATGAATCAATCTATATTTACACATAGATTACATTTTTTGCAAGCTATCTTAATCAGCTTTTAGTACAGAGTCATACCAGCTTATTGAAATCAATTAAGAAATTTCTACCTTTTTTTAATATTTACAAGTTTATATAGGATGATAATCTGTTTCTTTGGAGGTTTCAAAAAGTATTCTCATTTATCTGAACCAGTGTTTCTTGCTATATATTTTATATCATTATTTTCAAACTATTCTATTCTTTAAGAACATAATTGTATTCTTTCTTTTGCCATATGGACTTTATTTTATTCACTTTTAATTTTATAGTAATTTACCAAACTGCAATCCCTTTTCATCTATGTATTTTCCCTATTTTTATCCTTACAGAATCATCATAAAATAAGTATTAATATCCCTAGTTTTCATTTGTAGAAAATGCAACTTAATGAGGTTAAATTACTCGTTGAATGTCATAGCGTCTTAAGCTTCTGAGGACACACTGTCCTGTGCATCTTCCTGTCCTGTATTCCCTTCATGACTCCAGGCAGACTGTAGACACCCAATAGTTACTTGTAGAATTGAAAAGAGCCTGCTTCTGCCTGACTTGAATCTCTCTCCATGAAAGTAATGAAGTATTGCCGTTTCTGTTTTGTATGATAATAATTTGTATCAAGGTAAAACAAACCTAGTTATTATATTTGAATATAAAATCTGCAAGAGCAATGTATTTTATGCTTATATTTATTAGATCATTTTATTAAGGTATAATTCCCTTTCAGTGTAAGGCACACATTTTTAGTGTAGAGCTGGATTAGTTTTGACAAATATGTTGCTTCATGCAATCACTATCTGAATCAAAATGCACAACATTTCCATCACACAAGAAAATTGTTACTGGCCACTTTGCAATCAGTCTCCCCCTCATCCTTGTCACTAGGCAACCGTTGAGATACTTTCTATCACTATGCATTAGCTTTAAGTGTTTCAGAATGTCATTTAAAGGAAATGATACAAAAATTATCTTTTTATATCTGGCTCCTTTCACTTGCAAGTATTTTTTTTTCTTTTTTCTCCCCATTTGCTCATTGATGGATATCTGGGTTGGTTACAGTTTGGAAGCATTACAAATAATATCATAAATATTAATGCTCATGAACTTTTATACAGCAGATTTAATTTTCTTCAGTAAATATTGAGGAGTAGGGTTTCCTTGTTTCCTGTCTTAGGAGTGAAACATTCAATAGTTCACATTTAAGTATTACATTAGCTGTAGTTTTTTTTTTTCTTCTCTTTCTTTCTTTCTTTTTTTTTTTTTTTTTTGATGCTTGTTATCAATTTGTGAAAGTCCCCTCTTCTTTGTAGTTTCCTGAGAGTTTTTATCATGCATAAATGCTGATTTTTTTAAAAAAAGTATTTTTTCTGTATCTACTAGGAAGATAAAATGATTTTATTTTTTATTCTGTTAATAATTGACATTCATGTTAGAATGCCAAACCAAGCTTCGGTTCCTGGGTAAACTCCATTTTATCCTCATGTATTTTGCTATTCAAATATTGCTCCTCTTTTCTTTGGTTCTCTTTTCCAAAGATTTCAGCTAATTCAGCAATAACAAATTCTGATTTATACCCACTCTTCTCAATAATCAGTTTTCCCTTGCTTGCTCTCTAGCTTCCTGTGCAATTAACAGGATATTGTCCCTATGACAAGATTCAGAGTGATTACCAACTAATCATTTTGAGTTTCATTTTTCTTGAGGAATTCTTTTTCAATGTCTGCCAACAGTTGTCACATACAGATCTATAGTTTGTATGGCAGGAAGACTAGTCTATCAGTAGTTAGCCTGTCATGGCAAGTCATGAAACCCATTTTAATTTAAGTTATTCTGCTTGGAAGGAAAGAATCAGCAGAGTAAACTGCACATCAACTTCAGGAATTACATTTGGTTAATGTATGGTTAGGGAGGAAATACCCAGGGGAAGTTAGAAAGAAGAAAATATCTGTGATTTTTGTGCATATAAGTTAAACACTACACAGGAGCAATTTATGAATTTTAATTTCATCCTGAATTATCCATATTTTATGACTTTATGTATTATCAAAAACAGATTTCACAAAACTTGACATTAATGTAAAGCCTATCCATGTTTTTATATTTTAAAATTATAATGATAGGAGTTTTAGTGAATATGAAAATGTTCTTATTTTTCTGCATCTGTGTTTCAGGAAATATATGAATGATCTAATCCACGAAGAAGGAAAGAACAGCAAACTATATTCAGAATTAAGCCCTTGATTTCCACCTTAATCTTCTGGGTTATGAGGCCCTATATTTATACTACACTTGAAAAAAAGAAGGTGTATGAGTTGCTTTATTATTTCCCTGTAACAAAAATTTCCCTTCTTGTCGGAAATCCCTTCTCATATACATATTTCTTTTATTTCATATTGTTTTCTCCTCAAAAAGAGAAAAAAAGTACTTTTTTGAATGTACTTACTGATTTTGCACATCCAAATATATTCAAATATTCCTAAATTGATCAACTTAATGTTTCTTTTTATCTCTTGAAACACATTTCCCTTTCCCCCGCTGGTAGCACATATACAATGCACATGCATACACACAATGTACATGTGTACACACTTGCACACATACTCCATTTTATTGTAGTATTTACAAACTAAATAGTTGTTTTAAAATTGTGATTTGACTCTATAGCTCTGTACCTGGAGATTGTTTGGATAGTCTTTGACATCTTTGACATTTTAACATTATTCATAAATCTTGTGTTAGACTTATCTCTCTACCTAGTTTACTAAACTGGTACACCACAAGTCCTTCTTATTAAAACTTTCATCCCTTTGAGTACTTAATCATGACGCATTTATCAATTTGTTGGTGTGTCTCATACAACGTTTTATTTTTTTTCAGGGTGAATTTGTGGATGTCACACTTATGAGGATTTACATATTTTAAATTATTTATTGTCATGTATAAATTACAATTTGGCTAGAATTAAAATATAGATTATAAATTTTTCACCTCTATACTTTTCTAATGATAGTGCAAGGAGTCTGATACCAATGGATTAATTTTTCCTTTATAATTACGTGGTAGTCTTATTAACAATAATCCTTGAATTTTTGATCCATGGATAGATGTTTGAGAAAAAAATAATGATCCTTTTTAGGTGTTATTGACTGTACTATTTCAGAATATGAAAGCTTTGATAAACCACAGATTGGTTATTGACATCTTTACTACAATATTCAGCCTTCAAATATATTGATATATTTCTCCATTTGTCTAAAACTTCTTTTATTCTCTCAGTAATGTTTTATAGTATTTACTATATAGGACTTTACATGTTTTTCTAATTTGATCCCTATTTTATTTTATCTTTTAAATAGCTTTATTAGGAAGTAACTCACATTCCACACAATTCTCCCACTTAAGTGTACAGTTCTCTGGGTTGACTTTTTACTTTCTTGATGGTGTTCTTTGAAGTGCAAAAGCTTTTAATTTTGATGAAGTGTCATGTCAAAGACACCATTGCCTAATCAAAGACCATGGAGATATACACCTATGTTTCCTTCTGGTAGCTTTGTTACTTTACTTCTTACAATTGGGTCTTTGATCAATTTTGAGGCAATATTTTTATTGGATACGAGGTCATGGTTCACTCTTTCCTTTTATTTGAAGATATCCAGTTGTCTCAGCACCATTTATTAAAAAAAATACTATGAACATTAGGAAAAATGCTATTTTTTTACACATAAAAATAGTCCATGGTTTTCACAATGGTGATAAAGGCAATTAATTCGTATAGTGGGACAAGTGCTATGCTAATTTCTGGGATAGATTGGTGAAGAAGATAGAAATGTCACTTTTTTCAAGGAGCTTATGGTCTATTCTAAGAAAATGGTGTTCTCTATTATAAATAGTTTATATATACTGAAAGTTAGAAATTAAATGTTGGCAAAGCAGTATATGCGTGTCATATATTCATTCCTAAACTCCTGTCAGTTTTTGAGATGTAAATTTTGCATAAATTTTGTAAAGCTCTTATAATGTTTGTTGTTAGACACAAAATTTAATTTTTATTTTTATGATTGATTCCTTAACGTTCCAAATGTTTCATGAGAGCAAATAAAGCCCCCCAAAGCTTTATGAGATTATTTTAAAACTGTGTAAAGCTTGTTTTTCTCTCTGGAGAAACAGAAAGTCATGTCTGCCCAAGAGTAAACAAACTCCAACAGGCAATTTGAATTTGGTTCAAAATGAAGAATCCCCAAGGTTGGGGTTGGTTCTAAACATAGAGAAACAGCATTTCTTCCTTCCTCATTATTATCCTGACTAGCCCCTGGCTGCTGCATGATTACCAATCACAATTAAATGCTTTGTTCATCTAATTTTTAAGTGATCCAACTTCTAAAGGATTGTTATTTATTGGAAAAGTATAAATTGCATTATTTCATAGTTTGTATCAATCAAATTAACTCAATCACAACTCTCTGTATGAGGACTAGATGGCACACAGAATAAAAATGATTAAGAAGAAAAATTTAATTGATACAGCAGGTCAAAGAAAAAAATGCCTCTCCAACTGAAAAGCAATGTAATGCTAAGTGGAACATGGAGGAGTTGGAGAAGATTCAGAGGCCAGCCATTAAGAAAGCATCTGTCTGGAATGGCTTAGCTATCCAAATGCCGACAGTGTGGGCCTGGGCCAAGGTGTTTCATGAGGCCTCTTGCAGCTCAGATGGGCAAAGATTCTCTAAATCCATGTTGGAACATGAGATTGAGTGAAACTGCAATAACCAGAATCCCATTATAAGTTGATTTGAAATTGGCACCTTTCCCTACAGCAGGATCACCATTGTCATTTGTTCAACCTTGCAATAACCCAACCTCACATTTTGTGCATTTGATCTTTTGCACTCTATTAACAAATGATGGAGGTGTTTTCACTATTCAGTAATATAAATACATGTGAAACCGTGACTTGTGGATAAACTTCCCAGAAACTGAGGTTACTCTTTCTCAAGAACATGGATATGTAACATGCCTCAGTATAAGGGAAAAGAAATATCTTTCTTTTCCCATTGCTAGGTTTATGGCTGAGTCTGCTATAACAAATAATAGATAAACAGGAGAAAGGTGTACACATTTATTTAATATAAGTTTTACATGATTTGGGAGCTTTGGGGACTGGAGGCCCAAAGCATGGGGAAATCTGTGTATTTTTATGCTTAGTTTTGATGAAGAATGGATAATCATGGGAAAGTATGGATACAGGGGATATGATCTAATGGTAATAAACTGGGGGAAACTTTGCAAGAACTGTTTGTTCTGATTTTTCTTGGCATCTCTGTGTCTTTGGCTCCTTTCCTCCTGTTATAGGGAGGGGATCTCTCACATGAGAATCATATGACCCTCATCAGGGGAAGGGCAGAAATTCTTCCTAGGTTTTATAATCTGCTTTATTTATTTTTAATTTTTATACTTTTGGGACACAGAATCTCACTATATCACCCAGGCTGAAATGCAGTTGCACAATCATAGCTCGCTGCAGCCTTGAACTCCTGGGCTCAAGTGATTCTCCCACCTCAGCCTCCAAAGTAACTGGGGTTACAGACATATGCCACTGTGCCCAGCTAATTAAAACATTTTTTTTTTTTGAGAGAAGGATCCTCACTATGTTGCCTAGGCTGATCTCTACCTACTAAGCTCAAGCAATCCTCCCCACTTGGCCTCCCAAAGTGCTGAGATTACAGACATTAGCCACTCCACTTAGCTATGACCTGCTTTAGAAGACAATGCAGGGGGAAGGTCAGAAAGACCTTTCGCTTCTGCTGTGTTCTCAAATGACAAGATGCTATCATCAGTAACAACAGCTAATCTATATGCACTCCGAGACAACAGAGTGCTGAGCTACTTAACACTCTTTCCCAGACACTCTTTATCCTGGTTAGTGAAACAACCAACTCCAAATCCTCAACCAGAAACATCATCTTTGCCTCCCAAATTAATGACTAAGTTGTAATGATTTGACTCCAGTGTTCCTCACGAGAGGAACTCTCTCTTGTCACTCCTATTTCTGTACCATAGGCCAGGTTCTTACATAATTTCATTTGTATTGGTGCAGTTGACTCTTTAAGAAATAAGGAAACCTCAAACACATACAAGGAATACTAGGAATAAAATAATGCACATCTGGTAAACACTACCTAGCTTAAGAACTAAAATAATACTCATGTATTTGAAGTACCAAATGTAGCACTACTCCAAGGCTCCAGCCCCTTCCTGCCTCAAGCCCTGAAGGGGTATCTTTTATCTATCTATCTATCTATCTATCTATCTATCTATCTATCTATCTATCTATCTATCTATCTATCTGTCATCTATCTATTTATCATCTAGCCATCTCTGTATGTCTCTCTCAATCTACTGTCTGTCTATCTATCTATCTATCTATCTATCTATCTATCTATCTATCTATCTATCTATCTGTCATCTATCTATTTATCATCTAGCCATCTCTGTATGTCTCTCTCAATCTACTGTCTGTCTATCTATCTATCTATCTATCTATCTATCTATCTATCTATCTATCTACCATCAATCAATCATATATCTACAAAAAGAGAGATAACAGTGTTTCAGAAAGAGAGGGTAGCAAGAAAAAAACAATATTTTCAAGAGAGTATTTATCTGTGTGTATATGCTTGTATACATATATCACATACACACACATACTTGCTATTTTACTCTCTGTTTTCTTCTGCAACCTGATTATCACTTAAGATGTTTTTATGTTATCTATGTCGATTTGTAAAGTTTTAATTTTCTTCACAACTCATTGTATTCAATGGTGTGATTTTATTGTAGTTTATTTATCTATTATTTTGTTGATGAGTAGTTAGGTTGTTTCTAGTTTTTCTTACTATAAATAAGGCTGCTATGAATGTTGTTTGACATGTATTCTTGGATTATAAGCAAGGTTTCTTTCTTCGGATTATGAACCTAGGAGTAGACTTGGTGGAAAAAGTGATGTCATATCTCTAGTCAATAGATACGTCGGTGACATTTTATAAATGTTTCTCAAGAAGCTGTAATTTTTGTCGCCTCTACTAGCTGTGTATGCATCTCTTCTGCTCTGTACCCTCTGCAGTGTTAGGTATTGCTGACATTTAATTTTTACAAAATGTTGAAACATTGAATTGTTCATCACCCTAGTTTTAGTTTGCATTTTCTTAGTTGCAAGTGTAATAAAGAATCTTTAAAAGTTTTTGATCACTAAGATTCCTTTTGTGACTCACTTTGTTATAATACTTGCTATTTTCTATTGGATCATTTTTCTTTTACATATGGATTTGTGGTATGACTTATATATTTGAAATATCAATTCTCTTCTGTTAACTTTCTTGCACATGTCTCATTTTTGCCTTTGGTTAGTCATTTTACTTTTTAAATGGGATCACATTATAACCAGAAACATTCCATTTTACTGGGATGAGAGTAATCCGCTCTTTTATAATTTATGTGCTTTTATTAAAAAGTGGGGTTTTTTTTTTGTTCTAATCTGGGGAAAAATTTTCTTCTGATGTTTTAAAATACTGCTTTTTCATATATGGAAAAATAAACTACCAGAATTGATTTTTTATATGATGTGAAGTAGAAAACATTTGTGTCTGTTTTGGTTTTCCTTTTTTTTTTTTACTAAAGTAAAACTTTATGTTTTTACTGTATTGTTTTTACTATATGAAAAACTATCATTAAAGAGTCTGTCCTGTTTCCATTGTTCTACAAGGACCTCTCTGTTATAAATCAAGTTTTGTATGCATGTAAGGTTATCTCTGATTTCTCTTTTTTATTACATTAACTTATATGATATCTTTGTGAAATACAGCATTACTTAATAAACACAGCACCATAATCATCCTGATTTTCAATTCTCTAAATCCCTGTGTCTTATTCTACTTTCTCCTTTTCCTCTTCAGGAATGTCTTTAATTCTTGGGAACACTTATTTCTTTATGCCTTTTTGAATCCCTCTTTTTTCAAGTTCTTTGAAAAATCTCTGACTTTTACCTGGAATTTTAGGAATTTGTCTATCGATAAGGAGACAATTGTCATGCTTGTTATATTTAATCATCTTGAAAAATAACCTGTTTTTTCTCTTTCTTTCTTTTTTTTAGTATCAGGAAGATTACATTTTTCCAATTATATTTTAGAGTTGCCAGTTGCTGAAATATAAATATACATTTTAAAATACAGATACTGAAATATAAAAATACAGTTGAAATATAAAAACACAGTTCATTAATGTCCCCAAACTGTTATTAATTTTAATAATTTGGCTTTAGATTCATTCGAGTTTTCTGAATAAACATTTTTGTCTAAGAATAATTATAATTTTGTTGATATTTTAAACTTATTTTGAATATTCCTTAATTTAATCTGTTAACTTAACTTTATATGTATTTTTTCTTAGCTTATTTTGATAGGTAGTAGGTTCACTACCTTGTTTCATACAAGGGATGATAGTGGCTGTATTTGCTGATTATAAGGGGTACACCTCTAAGTTTTAACATTAAGTATGGAAGTTTGTGGTACAGTTTTAGTTTTCATTCAGCATATGAAAGATGAAGTAAGAATATAGAGATGAGAGACACTGTTGCCACATAAAAGGCTGTGCAGCATTTGTCTAAATCTTTCTACCAGTTGCTCCCATAGAAATGGTGAACATCCACTTCTTGTGCAGCCCAGTCATTTTTGGGGGGCAGCAATGGCTGGACAATTTCATGAATTTGTTTGGTAGCAAATGTCCTATCACGTTAATTTCTTACTTTTTTAAAGAAAGCTTTATGTTTACTTTCACATCAACTTATTTATTTATGGATTTCAGTATATAAACATTATTAAAAATAATTACAAGCAATAGAAAAATAGGAATGCCATCTGTTTTCTCTGTCCTAATTCTTATTTTTTTTTAGCAAGTGGAAATTATTAAATTATAATTAAACAAAAAAAGTAGAAAAAAGTCTTGATTTGAGGATAGTAAGTTCTCCATTATCTTCAGTCTCCTTTTGCAAAACTCTTTGTCTCTAACAAGATAGACACCTGGCTTTTCACTGTGGCTTTCTTCCTTCTGCAGCCCAATCAAGCAGTGGCTTCGCACCTATCACTCACTCTTGCATGTTTGTACCATTTGATTTTTTGTAGTTAACCCTTCTTGTCAGCCTTACCTGCTTCTTTCTTTTCATAACAATCTGCTGACCTCCTAACCTAATTATTCTCTCCTATTTATTGAAGACATAGTATCTGCCTCACAGCATTCTTTTCCACCTCAACTTTGTTCTTTCTCAACCTTTGCAATTGTCCTGGCTGATTTTAACTTAAAGATTCAGTGATCTGTTCTCTGTCTTCCTTAATGGCGTTAAGTTCTTCTGCTTCAGTAGTTCCTTCTTCTCAGTAGACCTCCAGTCCAGCATATTCTCTCTGTACCAGCCTCCTTTTGGCTTCATTGCATATGTGTGTGTATCAGCCTCCATTGTGTGTGTGTGTGTGTGTGTGTGTGTGTGTGTGCGCCAACTTAGATTTGTCATCAGCAATGATAAATACTATCTTGCAAATGTTGTTTTTCTCTTGCTAGCCTTTCCTTCTGAAACACTGGTCTAGACAATGTTCAACCTAGATGAGCACCAACATTCTCTGTTCTGTACCTGATCCTCTAAGCATTAATAGAGGAAAAATATCGTATATTGGAATTTAATTTATCTTTCAATATGTATTTGAAGTTGCTTTAGAATGCTCACATGTATTTGAGCCCCTGTTCTCTACCAGGCGCTGACACAGGTACCACGGGTACACATGGTAAGCAATAAAAACAAATCTGTATCTCAAAATATAGACTCATTGAATTGTACAGCCTCCTGGGTTCAAGCAATTCTCTTGCCTCAGCCTCCCTAGTATATGTGTGTGTGTGTGTGTGTGTGTGTGTGTGTGTGTGTGTGTGTGTATTCCATTAGTTCTTTCCCTATAGAGAACCCAGACTAATATGGATTTTGGTACCAGAAGTGGGGTGCTTCTAGAGGAAAAGAATATTAAGGATGGAGTTCTTTCATTGGTTTATTGGTTTTGAGGTTTCTGGAGTTGCATGCTTAATGTGATTGGACTCCAAAATGCTAAGGATTCTACTTCTAGTAGTTTGGATAACACTGGCAGTCCTTGGCATGAATTGTTTAGAGAGTTATGCAAAATAAATGCATTTGACACTCCTGATTCATCGCTTGTAAGAGGAAAGGAGTTCAGTGACCCTATACATAATGCCTTTGAGCATATGTGGAGAACCAAGGAACATTATGAAGCTGGTGGGTTGCTCCTAAGTTCAGTGGACAAAGGGATGAAAGAAAATCATGAACTCAGGGATTCTATCTCCTGCCTTCAGAAGGAAATGGTAAGCCTCAAATCTGTTAAGATTGCTGTGAGTGAGAGTCTTCTGTAGAGAAAGAGCTGAAATTGTGGAAAAACAGACATAAGCACTTATCATATGGGCGGCTGACCTGGAATGAAAAATGCATGGACAGCCTTACCAGGTGTCTATTGTTAAAGTGAGGGCATTGATTGGAAAAGAATGAGACCCTGCAACTTGGAATGGGAATGTGTGGGAGGACTCTGATGAAGCTGGGGACACTGAGTTTGTAAACTCTGATGAACCTTTTTAGCCAGAAGAAATAGTATCTCCATCCACAGTAGTGGCAGTTGCCAGGTGAGATAATGTTAATTCTCTTCAGGACCCACCCCAAACACCCCTGTTTGCTTCTAGACCTATAACTAGACTAAAGTCCCGGCAGGCCCCTAGAAGTGAGGTTGAGTGTGTGACCCATGAGGAGGTGTGCTACACTCAAAAAGAACTGTTTGAGTTTTCTAATTTATATAAACAGAAATCTCGAGAGCAGGCATGGGAGTGGATAAGAAGGGTGTGGGATAATGGTAGAAGGAATATAGAGTTGGATCAGGCTGACTTTATTGATATGGGCCCACTAAGTAAGGGCTCTGCATTTAATGTTGCAGCTTGGGGATTTAAAAAAGGTTCTAATAGTTTATTTGCTTAGTTAGTTGAAATATGAATTAAAAGATGGCCCATTGTTAGTGAGCTGGAAATACTTGACCTCTCTTGGTTTAATGTAGAGGAAGGAATCTAAAAGCTTGGAGAGATTGGGATGGTAGAGTGGATTAGTTACTTTAGACCTACTCATCTCAGCTGGGAAAGTCCAGAAGATATACCCTTGACCAATACCTTGTGAAACAGATTTGTGAAGGCAGCAACTGCTTCTTTGAAGAGACCTGTAAGTGTTCTTCTCTGTATGTCAGCTCTAACAGTCGGAACCACAGACACTCAACTACAATATTTAAATAAAATGGAAATAATTGGATCCCAAGGTGGCAGGGGCCAAGTGGCAGCACTTAACCATCAAAGGCAAGGTGGGTGTAGCTACAGTAATGGACAGCAGAGGCAAAGTGGCAGTCAGAATAGTCTGACTCATGTAGAGCTCTGGCATTGGCTAATTAATCACCGTGTTCCTAAAAGTGAAAGTGATAGGAAGCCTACTGCATTCCTACTTATTTTATACAAGCAGAACACTACTAGGCCGAATGGATAAAAGACTAATTTGAATTAGAAAAACAGAGAATCACAACCTTTCAATCAATTCACAACCACTAAAGAGAGTTATTAGTTTATTATATAGGTTAGAAAACAAGTTTCACAGGTAAAGTATCACACAAGTGTTGATAACTTCAGAAACTGAACCTTGAGATAAAATACAGTCAGTTTATTTAGCCACTTTCTTTGGCGGCTCTTTCAAGTTCGGTAAGCTTTTTTTTTTTTTTTTTTTTTTTTTTAATTAATAATTCACTCACTCTATGTAATTATCCACTATTCCCACCTACCTAATTTACATCTTTCTGTGAACAGCACACTTTCTGGTTACCAAGAACCACAAACCAAATCTCATTTTAGAGACTACTTTGTGGTGCTATAGGACATTT
Organism: Macaca fascicularis; assembly: GCF_037993035.2. Taxonomy (NCBI): domain Eukaryota; kingdom Metazoa; phylum Chordata; class Mammalia; order Primates; family Cercopithecidae; genus Macaca; species Macaca fascicularis. Next base: position 97,431,507 of record NC_088385.1, read on the forward strand.
TTCAAAGCAAATCTCCACTAAAAATTGTATTAATTTATGTTGCAATTAATCACATGTTTGTTTTGGCCAGGTCTTGTAAAACTACTAGCTCCAGTTTAGAAATTCCCTGGAACACATTCTATTTGGATCACATGTCCATCTCTGGACAAATTATGTAGGTCAAGGTGATGAGAGACTATGAACTTCCCACAAGGATCACATACTTGTATAAACACAGAGTGAGGGAGATTTCCCAGAGGCAAAGAATGTAATTGGGATATGGCTAATAAGAGAGTTTTTTGAGTTGAGAAGTCAGGACAATGTGTCTACTTCAGAAAACGTCATGCAAGAGGTTACATTTGAGTGGACTTTAAAGATGAATAGGAGTTCCCCAGAAGACAAAGAAGAGAGGGGTAGGAATACATTCACTGGAAAAAGTGTAGTCAGAGTGTGTAGACAGCATCAACTGAATCTTAAAATTTTGAATTATAGTACTCAGTACATGTGTTTTATTTGAAGGTAAATGTTATACAACTCTTCAGTACTTTCTGATATTTTAATTTTTTGCCTCAAATCATATACATAAAAAAGCATCCCTTTTGCAATAAGATAATCAAATATCTCCTAGATTTTCCTAAGCACAGAAGGCAATATGTACAATTCCACCTTTATGTTAAAAGGTTACTAACTTCTTTGACAAATATGATTGGATGAGGGGTGTGTTGTGAAACAGAAATATATTGGAGTAAAATTACCATGAACACCAATGGTATTTCAAGGACTTGAATATATACTTAAAATTAAAATGCATGTACTAAGGTAGAAATTTCCTGGTCCATTTAGGCAATGCAAGTAAATCATTTCTGCCAATATGTGCAATGATTATAGATAGTGTACTTTGATTGTGTTTTGCCTTTTCATTTCATTTACTTCTGCTTTTATTTTTGTTGTTTTCCTTCTGGTTATTTTAAGTTAAATATTCTCTTCTTTTAAATTTATTTTTTTGTATATATAGTTTTTATAAATGTAGGCTGAGATAATTGATTTGAGATATTTTTCTTTTATAGTTTTAATAATATTTAAAATAAATTTTACTATGAATTAGTAATATAACTTTATATATATATAGGATGGGTATGTCTAGAATTGTATTTGCTTTACATTTACTTTTGAAAATCGCTTCACTGAATAAAGACTTCTGGGTTTCCAGTTATTTCCCCGACTCCAGTACTTTAAAGATGTTTATCCATTGTCTTCTGGATAACATATTTTCTGATTAAGTCTACTCTCATTCTGAACTTTGTTCCTGTTTTGGACATAAAGCACACCATGTCTATTTCCTCTAGATGCTTTTAAGAGTCTCTTTTTGTCAGTGGTTTTCAGATTTTTGATTATAATGTGTCCTGACTTGGTCTTTCTTATTTTTTTCAGCTTGAGATTTGTTGAGTTTCTTGGATCTGTCATATATATATATTGAGATGGAGTCTCACTCTGTTACCCAGGCTGGAGTACACTGGTGCAATCTCTGCTCACTACAACCTCTGACTCCTGGGTTCAAGTGACTCTCTTGCCTCAGTCTCCCGAGTAACTGGGATTACAGGCACCCACCACCATGCCTGGCTCATTTTTTGTATTTTTAGTGGAGATGGGGTTTCACTATGTTGGCCAGGCTGGTCTTGAACTCCTGACCTCATGATTTGCGTGCTTAGGTCTCCCAAAGTGCTGGAATTACAGGCATGAGCCACCGCGCCTATCTCAGTACATAATTTTAATCAAATCTGGAAAAATTTAACACTGTTTATCACACATTCTTCCAAAGATTTTTAAAAATTATTTCTCCCTCTTCTTTGTAGGGATTCCAATTTTATACAAACACACACACAGACACACACACACACATATTATATATGACAATTTGATGTTCTCTTGCAAGTCACTGAAGATTTATTTGTTTGCTTTTCAGGTATTTTTCTGTTTCATTTTGGACAGTTTTTCATTACTATATTTTAGAGTCTAAAGATCTTTCTTCTGCAGTGTTTCATTTGTAACTAATAGCATCCAGTATACTTTTCATTAATATGCTGTATTTTTTATTTTTCAATATTATATTTAGGTTAGTTTTAATCTTTCATTTCTCTTCCATTTATACATTTTTCTCTATTCTCTTGAACATATAGAACATATTTATTATACAATATCTCTTTTAAGTGCCTTATCCATTAATTCCTTTATCTTTTTCCTGTTAGCTGATATTTCTTGTGGTTATGGATTACATTTACTTGATTCTCTACTTGCCTGTTAATTTATAAGATGGAAGACTTTTTCAATTTAATATAATTTCTTGAAAAATTATTTGTATTTCTTCATATATACTCATACCTTGTTTATTGCATTTTGCTTTATTGTGTTTTATAGATATTACCGTTTTTTTCAGGCATTCAGCATGTTTAGTAGTTCCCTTTTTCCAACAGCATATGCTTCATTTTTCTGTAGCACATGTTAGTGATCATTATTATTATATCTGCTATGGTGATCGGTGATGTTACTATTATAACTGTTTTTGGGTGTTATGAACCATGTTATGTCCATACATAATGAACTTATTCTATAAATGTGTATGTTCTGACTATTCCACTGACTATTCACCTCTCTCCTTCTTCTTGAGCTTCCCTATTCCCTGAAATACAACAATATTAAAGTTAGGCTAATTAATAATCCTACAATAGTCTCCAAGTGTTCAAGTGAAAGGAAGAGTCACATATTTCTTATTTTAAATCAAAAGCTAGAAATAATTAAGCTTAGTGAGGAAGAAATGTTCAAACCTGAGGCAGGCCAAAAGTTAGGCCTCCTTGGGCCAGTTAACCAAGTTCTGAATGCAAATTGAAGGCTCTTGAAGTATACTAAAAGTGCTACTCTAGTGAACATAAGAATTGTAAGAAAGCAAAACAGCCTTATTGCTGCTATGGAGAAAATTTTAGTGGTCCAGAAAGAAGATCAAATCAGCCATAACATTCCATTAATCCAAAGTCTACTCCAAAGCAAGGCTCTAACTAACTTCAATTCTAGGAAGGCTGAGAGAGCTGAGGAAGCTTCAGAAGAAAAGTCTGAAGCCAGCAGAGATTGGTTCATATTTAAGAAAAGAAGCCACTTCCGTAACATAAAAGTGCAAGGTGAAGCAGCAAGTGCTAATGTAGAAGCTGCAGCAATTTATCCAGAAGATCTGATTGAGATCAATGACAAAGATGGCTACACTAAACACCAGATGTTCAACGTAGATCAAATAGCCTTTGATTAGAAGATGTCATCTAGGACTTTCATAGCTCCAGAGGAAAAATCAATGCCTGACTTCGAAGTTTCAAAGCACAGGTAGACTATTTTGTTAGATGCTAATGCAGTTGATGACTTTAAGTTAAAATCAGTCCTCATTTACCATTGCAAAACTCTAGGGCCCTTAAGAATTATGCTAAATCAATTTCACCTGTGTTGTATAAATGGAAGAATAAAACCTGGATGACAGCACATCTGTTTACAGCGTGGCATGCTGAATATTTTAAGCCCACTGTTGAGATTTACTGTTCGGAAAAAAAAATACTTCTTTCAAATATTATTGCTCATTGACAATGCGCCTAATCACCCAAGAGCTCTGATGGAGATTTACAAGGAGGTTAACGTTGTTTTTATGCCCACTAATAAAACATGCATTCTGTGCCTTATGGAACAAGAAGCAAATTTGACTTTAAGGTGTTATAATTTAAGAAATACATTTTGTGGGGCTATAGCTGCATAAATAGTGATTCCTCTGATGGATCTCAACAGAGGAAATGGAAAGTCTTCTGGAAAGGACTCATCATTTCATATGTCATTAATAATGTTTGTGATTCATGGGAGGAGGTGAAAATATCAACATTAACAGGAGTTTGGAATAAGTTGATTCCAATCCTCAAGAATGACTGTGAGGAGTTCAAGGCTTCAGTGGAGGAAGGAATTGCAGAGGTAGTAGGAAGAGTAAGAGAACTAGAATTAGAAGTGGAACCTGAAGATATAAAAGGATTCCTTCAATTTCATGATCAAAGTTGAGTGGATGAGGAGTTGCTTCTTATGTATAAGTGCAGAAAAAAATCGTTTCTTGGGATTAAAACCACTCCGCATGAAGAGTCTTTGAACATTGTTAAAATGACAATGAATTTAGAATATTACATATACTTAGTTGATGAAGTTCTACTGTGGGTAAAATGTTATTAAGCAGCATAGCATGCTAAGAACAAATATTTTATGAAAGCAAGAGTCAATCAATGCTGTAAACTTCATTGTTGTCTCATTTTAATGGATTGCCACAGTCATCCCAACCTTAAGCAGCCAGCACCTGATCAGTCAACAACCATCAAACATTAAGGCAAGACCCTTCACTGGCAAAAACATTAAGTCTCGGATGCTCGTTAGCATTTTGTAGCAAGAAAGCTTTTCTTAATTAAGGTATGTACATTTTTAAGATATAATGCTATAGCACTCAATAAACTTCAGTATAGTCTAAATATAACTTTTATATGCACTGGGAAACCAAAAAATTCATGTGACTCACTTTATTGCAGTAGTCTGTAACCAAATCTACAAAGCTTCAACGTATGCCTCTAGCTTTATATTTTGACGGGGCACACAGTTAAATTACTTGGAATCAGTTGAGTCTTTTTAAGGCTTGGTTTAAAGTTTCTTAGGATGGGTCCAGAGCATAATTTAGTCTAGGGCTAATTTAGCCACGTTGCTAAGGCTATTCTGAGAATTATGCCTGATTCTCTGTGTATTATGAAAATTTTCCACTGCCTGGTGGACACACAAACTCCTCTCAGCTCTCTATGAGCTCTGGAAATAGATTACTCCTTTCCTGTGGTTATTTCTCCGGCCCTTATATCTTTTTCTCAAATGTATATAAATGAATATGCAGCCAATGACATGGGATTCCTCTACCTATATCTGTAGCTTTCTCTCTCTCTCTGAAGCTCTCTCCTGTTAGACACTTAGGACTCTCTGATTTATGATTCCTGTCTCTCTTCAGTAAGAATGACTGGGTCAGTTAGTCCTATGCCTGTTCTGTGTCCTCGAAATTGCAGATAATAAAGAAGCTGATACAATGGATCTCATTTTTTTTTTCTTTCTGTCAGGGATCAGAGTCCTGAGTTGCCTGTGGTCAAATGTATATAAATCATTGTATTATTTAATACATTTTTCAAATTGTTATTTTTTTTCAAATTTTAAAAATTGTTCGGTGGGATGATGTTGCTCGATTATGTCTGGAAACAAAAGTTTTCTATTTGAGATATTTTATAATTTTCATTTTCAAGTGAGTAATATTTTTCTGAAGCTTAATGTATATTATATTAATGCAATGACATATGATTTTTATCTTGAGCCTGTGTGTGTTTTTTTTTTTTTAATTAAAGAGGAAAACATATCTTAGGAAGAATTTAGAGGAATAATCTTTTAGTAGCTTTTTTAAATGTCTGTACATATTTTAGTCTTTTGTGTAGTCCTCACACCAGTAAGAATAAACTATTTTTATGGACTGAAAGTTTATGCCCTTTCCACACACACCCCAAATTTATATGTTGAAGTTCTAACCCCCAATGTGATGGTAATTGCAGAAGTGGATTTGGAAAGTAATTAGGGTTAGATGAGGTCATGAGGCTGGGGCCCTCATGATGAAATTAGTGCCTTTATAAGGACAGATACAGGGAGCTTGCTCTCTCTCTCTTTCTCTGCCCACAGACGTATAAAGAAGAGGTCATGTGAGGACAAAACAGGAAGGCAGACTCCTACAAACCAAGAGAAAACCCTCAGAATGAACCTTATTGGCACCATAATCTTGAACTTGGTTTCCAGAAATGTGAGAAATATATTTCTGTTGGTTAAGCTATCTAGCCTGTGGTATTTTATTACAGCAGCCCACAATGACTAAGACCACTGTATTATCAACATTTCTGTAAAAAAAGGTTAAAATTCATTTTTTTCTCTCATGGACATGTACATTTTAAAGATATAATGCTATATCATGGGCATGTTAGTAATGAGATGAGCACACAGATTACTCCTGCCAAATATGTGTGAGAGTATGTCTTCAGATGAGTGGTGTGTGTGTGCGTTCAGATGAGAATTTATCTTTTCCTCGGGTTTGTCATTTTTTAGCAGAAAATACTGATGAAATGAGTTGAAGAGTTTGGCTATCTGGATCCTATCTTGGCATTTCACACACCAACTGTAGGATCATATACAGGTTACTTTTAGTCTCTCATCTGTTAAATTTATATAATAATAGTTTTTACCATACAAGATTGTTTTGAGTATTTAAATGAAAACAGTAATCTAAAATACTTATAACAGTGACACAGGTTAATTTATCAGAAATTTTAGTGATTATTTTTATCACTAGCAACAATGCTACCTTGAGCAAGTGTCACGTAACCTCTCCAAATTTATTTTTTATCTCTAAAATAAAGATAAGGATTCTCACATTGAAAAATGAATGTAGAAAAGAGATAATGTATGTGAACTACTGAAGACAATTTGATTTTGTGTATGTTAATAAATGTTTTTTAATTTTTATTAAATACTGATTAGCTCTATTTTTGATATTTCAGAATTAACTGTATTATTCCCCAAAATGTTCTCATTAAAAATCTTTGTGTGTATGTGTGTATGTTTATAAATCTGTATGTGTAACATTTTTTCCTTAGTTTGCAAAATTTTTCCTTAGGAATGTATCATTTCTTATTTTCTTGGAGATGCAATACAAAAATCAACTTTATTTAAATATATTGATTTTTTTTTTTTAGCCTGGTGAGAAAAGTAGTAATAAATAGCAATCCTATTTAAAAATCACAGGGGTAGACCAGCTGGAGTTGTTCTGTAGTTTCAATGTATCAGAAGTCCTTTTTGAACAACTGCATGAGTTCACGCTAGACCAAAAAGCATAAAGATTACATCAAAGTTGTATTCCTTCTTTTTTTTTTTTTTTTTTTTTTGAGACGGAGTCTCGCTCTGCCGCCCAGGCTGGAGTGCAGTGGCCGCATCTCAGCTCACTGCAAGCTCCGCCTCCCGGGTTCACGCCATTCTCCTGCCTCAGCCTCCCGAGTAGCTGGGACTACAGGCGTCCGCCACCTCGCCCGGCTAGTTTTTTGTATTTTTTAGTAGAGATGGGGTTTCACCGTGTTAGCCAGGATGGTCTCGATCTCCTGACCTCGTGATCCACCAGTCTCGGCCTCCCAAAGTGCTGGGATTACAGGCTTGAGCCACCGCGCCCGGCCAAAGTTGTATTCCTTCTAAGCAGCAGAATCATTGAGACAGGATGTAAAGAAAAATAGACTATTTCAAATGGCAATGATTCTTGTTTAAATTAAAACAGGTGGAGATTTTTCCAGTATCAATCTTAGTTAATGGACAAAGAGTTCAGCAAAAATGATAAACTACCATTACGTCTAATAACAGAAATAATCACAATTCTAAGTTGAACCACGTGGACCAAGAAGAGCAATCATAATTGGTTTTCTAAATTTTAACAGTTCATTTAGTGTTTGGAAGTTGTTTAGAGTTTCCTGTCAAACTAATATAGAGTAAGCTAGTACATCTGTCAGATATGACAATTCTTGTAGGATCATTACTCATTTTATATTAAACTTTTTATTTTGAGAAAATTGTAGATTCACACTAAGTAGGAAGAAACAATGTAGAAAGATCCTGCCTACCTTTTATTCAGTTTCCCCCAATGCTAGCAGCTGTAATATAATATCACAATACCAGAGGTGATACAGTCAAATGCAGAAAGTTTACATTGGAACAAGAATCAATTTGTTCTTTTAGAGCAACATTCACTTGCTTCCCACCGTTATTCACTTCTTGACCCCCGTCAACCAGTAATGTGTTCTCCATTTCTATAATTTTGTCACATCAAACATCATATAAATGGAAGCATACAGTGTTCACCTTTAGGGCTGGATAGTTTTCTTTCCACGTAATTCTCCGGAGATTCATCCAGGTTGTTGCATTGATCAACAGTTTATTCCTTTTTATCAGTAAGTAGTGGAAGTACCATAGTCTGTTTAATCACATTCCTCCACTGAAGCACATCTGGGTTGTTTACACGTTTGGGCTATTACAAATAAAGCTGCTATAAACATTCATGTGCAGGTGCTGTGTGGACATAAGTTTTTATTTTTCTGGGACAAGTGCCCAGGAGTGCAATTGCAGGGTCATATGGTGCTTATGTGTTTTGTTTTGTAAAATTCCGAGAAACTGTTTCTGGAGTGGCTTTATCATTTCACACTCCCACCAGCACGGTATAAGTGACCCAGTTCTTCTGCTTTCTGGCCAACACTTGGTATTTTTCACTGTTTTTTGTTTGTTTATTTTAGCCATTGTGATATATGAATAGTGTTTACCTATTGCAATTTTAGTTTGCATTTCCCTAATGACTATTGATGTCAAACACCTTTTAATAAGCTTCTTTGCCATCTGCACATCCTCTTTTGGTGAAATGTATGTTTATGTCTTGCCTGTTTCCCTAGTGGACTGTTTGATTTTATACTGCTAAGTTTTTAGAGTCCTAACATATTCTAGATACAATTCCTTTGTCAGATACGTGTTTTGCAAATATTTTTATCTCTCTCTATAGCTTGCTTTTTCATTCCTGAAGCAGGGTCTTCAAAAGTTTTGATGAGGTCCAATTTATCAATTATTTTTATTTTATGTGTTATGCTTTGGTGTCAAGTTTAAGAATTCTTTCCTCAGACCTTGATTTCCAAGATTTTCTTTTACGTATTTTCTGAATTATATAGTTTTGTAATTTATGTTTAAAAATAATTTTATCCATTTTGAGATAATTTATGCTTAAGTATGGGACTTTTATAATTGCCTATCGATGTCTATTTATGACAATACCATTTGTTGGAAAGGTTGTCTTCGTTAAATTTCTGTTTCATGTTTGTCATAAATTAGTAAGGTATATGTTGGTGGATCTGTCACTCCACCATTGCTAAACAGTCTTGATTGCTGGATTTATACAATCAATCTTCAAATCAGGTAGACTGATTTTTTTTTTTCACTTTATTCTTTAGCAAAATTGTTTTAGTTTTCTACTTTGTTTGCCTTTCTATATAAATTTTAAAATAATCCTCTACATCAGTTTTTCTGTTACTAGTTGGAGTATTCTATAAATATCAATTAGATCTTTCTGGTTGATGGTGTTAAGTGTTTCTATATCCTTCTTAATTTTCTGTCTAGTTGTTCTATCAGTAGTTGAGAGAGCAGTGTTGAAGTGTCCAATTATAATTGTAGACTTCAGAAGCATCATTTTTAATGTTTAACGAAAACTTCATGTATAATATGGAAGAGTATGAAACATTTGGTTTTAATGAGGTTTTCCTTATATATACATAATCAATTACTAGCTCACTTTAACTTGCCTCATAGATAACAAGAGAATTAGATAAAATAATCAGTCATTGGAAGAGTGTAAATGTTGTTTCAGCCTATAATTATGATGACCTTTGTAGAATAAAATTGCATCACCTACTCTTTTGGCTTGAACTACTGAAAAAAAAAGAGTGTGCCTTCCCACTGTCCTCAGCCCAGTGTACTTTTTGCATATAAACTTGGTATTAAATAAAAATGCACTTTAGAAAAAATTAACAAAACCGTACAAGATCTTTAAGGCTACTGACCCTGAGCATCAATACAAAGTCCTGACAGAGGAATTGAGGTTCTCAAAAATGCTTATATTCCCATCAGTTTCCTTTTAATAAAATAATAATGAATGCTGAATCCATACCTGTTGAATGATAAGTAGATTATCAAGACATAAACTGATGTTAATTGTGGAATTATTTTAGAATAGTGACAAATTTAAAAGATAATTAAGATTGGAGGGATATTTAGGAAATGAAAATGAGAGTACTAAGATCATAAACCGTTTTAATGTTAATAGTGTCTAGAAAATACATGACACTTCATCTTTTAAAGGGCACTTTAAAAGTTTTTCTAAATCAGTGCATGTAAGAGTTAGGTGTTCTCTTCAAGTTCATCTTAGTTTTATTAAAGAAGAAACTGAGGCTCAGAGATGGCAGATGAATTGACCTGGCTTTTCAAATTGTTAAGTAAGTGGACGTTTGATTACAGATTCAGAACTCATTCAATTAGACAGCATCTGACTCCTACAGACAGACTTCAGAAACTCTATAGAAACCCAAACCAAAACTAGCAAGTGAAAATTTAGCTTCTCTTCTTTATGCCTTTCATATTCTCACATTCTGCCAGGGCTCCACTTTTTATGTTTTACTTATTTGTTTTTGATTCCTGAGTTGCTTCAATTTTAATATAAATATAATAGTAATACAAAACATACTAGGAGTATGAATCATTAAATATAAGATTGAAAAGCCTTATGTAAATATATTTGCTCCTCAAATAATCTTTAAATATTTGTGACCATCTACTCTCATAAAGGGACCGAGGAATTATTGTAATATAACTGATTTACTGTGATTTAAGTGTGTAATTGAGTAACAAATACTATAAAATATGACTGACAGATTGTTTTTTCTGAATAAATAAACTCTGTGTTGTTCATTTTGTTATAGTCAATTAAATTTAAACATATTAAAAGCAATTTAACAGATATTAAACTCTAAACTCTATGTTCTAAAAAATAGACTTCAAAAAACTTCCATATGGTGGTCAATTATAGATGTTACTAATAAACAAGACTAATGGGATACATTTAAATGAAAAATACAAAGCTAAGTCATCTCAACTCTGACAATAATTAATAAAAAATTTGAATTTTGTTTTTTATGTTTTTAAATTTCAATAGGATAATTAAACATTCTGATAATAATTAATTTTTTAAAGGAGCACTTTCTTTGCTCCTCGCATAAAATCTCAAATTTTAATTAAAAAATAATAAAAACAAATTAACTTTAAGGTGATAATTATCTATTTCTACCTTTGGCTTTCCATCATAGCAGTTGGAGATTAGCCATTATTACTTCATTTAATTACTTCTCAATCAGGAGACTCATTAACATCAATGCTTTCTTAACTAGGACAATAGTTTTCTTTCGTTTGTTTATATTTGAGAAAAATTAAATAAATAAAAATATGCTTATTAATTTACACCAGGAAAATTAGTATTTAGTGACAAATGCTCTATCATTGAACAGTTAGACATTTCATGACACATCCATATAGAAACCACTTGAGAGTACACAATTTTAAAACCAGACAAATGCTTTTAAAAATAGCTCTCTGTAATCATAATGTAGATTTTTTTTTTAACTGAGTTTCTTTTCTTTCTTTTTTTTTTTTAAGAGACAGTCTCAGTCTGTCACCCAGGGTAGAGTGCAGTGGGTTTATCATAGCTCACTGCAGCTTCGAAGGCCTAGGCGTAAGCAATCCTCCCACCTCAGATCCTAGTAGATGGAACCACAGGCATGTGCCACCACTCCTGGGTAAATTTTAAAATATATTTGGGAGAAGCAGGGTCTTGCTATGTTTTTCAGGCTGGTCTCGAACTCCTGGCCTCAAGAGAGTCTTCTGCCTTGGCCTCCCAAATGTTAGGATTATAAGTGTGAGCCACTGCATCTGGCTAAATTTAGTTCCCAAACTCAATTGGATATCAAAGTTTCATCCCTTGATTTCTCATTTTGTAGAAAAATGTTGAATACATATATCTTAGTAGTTAATTGGTTAAATTAATTATGGAATATCTACATAAAAGAATGCTTTGCAGATTTTAATAATTGGAAGAGATTTCCTGTGTCAATGTTACTGAGGTGAAAATAGCAAAACAACATGTACGAGTGATGCAATTTTAGTTTATATACATCTACATATTTTTTTTCAATCTACTTACATGTTTCTTATCTATCTACCAGTAATGTGGGCAAGGGAAAAACAACACTCATACAATATGGAGGGAGTTATACCAAAATGTTAACAATGGCTATCCAGGGATGAAGGATGTGGTTATAGAAGTCTGTGTAAAGAAGCTGAAAAGGAATATGATTTATTATTTCATATATTTAAGTGAAACTGTAATACTTTTTTAGCTTTATTGATACATAATTAATATGCATAAACTACCTATGTTTAATGAATACATTTTGATGGGTTGGACATATGTATAAACCCATGATACCATTACTACTGTCAAAATACTAAATATATCCATTGCCTCCCAAAATTGCCTTCTGTGTTGGTATGTGTGAACATTTTGTGATAAGAAGGCTTAATATGAGATCTATGCTTTTGACATATTTAACATGCACAGTACTGTATTCCTAACTATGGATACTGTGTTCTAGAGCAGCTAGAGCTTTTTCATATTGCATGGATGAAACTGTATACCTGAGCAACAATTCCTCATTTTCTCCTTTTCCACTCCCTGGCTATTACCATTCTATTTTCCCCTTCTATGAATTTGATAATTGTGAATACCTAATATAAGTGAAATGGAGTATTTGTCCTTCTGTGACTGGCATATTTCCCTTAGCATAGTCTTCTCTAGGGTCCTCCATATTGTCACAAGTAGGATTTCTTTCATTTTAAAGGCTGAATAATATTTCATTGTACGTATTTACTACACTTAAAAAATCAATTTATATGTTGATAGACTTTCAGGTTACTTCTGTATCTTGTCTATGATGAATCATGCTACAATGAACGTAGAAGTGCAGAGTCTTTTCAAGATCCTAACTTCAATTCTTTTGACCATATACCAAGAAGTGATAATGCTAAATCATATGGCAGTTCTAATTTTAATTTTTAAAGAACCTCCATATCTTTTCCGAAGTGGTAACACCATTCTACATTCTCACCAACAGTGTATAAGGGTTGCAATTCTCTGCATTTTTGCCAACGCTCAACATTTTTAAAATAATAGCCATCATAACAGATATGAGGTGATATGTCATTTTAGTTTTTATTTGCATTTCTCTGATATAATTAATCATCCTCTTTTTGTGTGTGAATTGGCTATTTCTATGTCGTCTTTACAGACATGTCTATTTGAGTACTTTATAGTTAGCATTTCTGAATTTATATTCAGAAATTTTTATTTTAGGAAAAGATGAAATAGAGGATGTTTATTGTAGGTTTCTGGGCATTAGTCTAATCCTAATGCCTATAATCCTGGTATTAGAATCAACTCTGTTTTTAAATGTTGAAAACATCTGGAAACCATCATGGTGCTCTTTTTCATTATTATAAATAATATTAAACTATACATTATCCTGAATGCAATATGAGATAGAGGAGTCAAAACCACGTGGAATTAATACTTATTGTTTGTTTTCAAAGGTGTGTCAGGGGAACCCTAACACAGTAGAGAAGGGAACTCTTTAGGATGAAGGTAAATTACTTAGAACACAACAAAATCAAGTATGATTTTCTCTGAGGGAATTGTGGAAAAGAGATAGGATTAAGTAAGCTTGAGGATTTGCTCTTCTCAAAGTCGACTCACCAGGTGTAGTTGGCAAGGTACCCAGCAGAGTGATACATTTTCACTAATGTGTATAGGGGAAAGATGGAAGAAACCCAATCAGTGCAACTGGTGGATGTCTTTTCTTTTTCTTTCTTTCTTTCTTTTTTTTTTTTTTTTTTAACTTAGGAGTTCTGCCCACAAAATTTTACCTACAATCTGGAAGACATTTCTAAGCATTGGATTTGTAGAAAGACATAGAGGCTTAATACAGAAGCTTGTTAATTAAGATTATCACTTGATTTTATCCTAGATTCCATGACAATAGTTTTTCCTCTCTGGTACATGACTATAGAATATATAGGCTTTCCCCTCAGTGACTTCACCCTGGATTTCTATAGGCTCTAACTAGGCTCTGCTCTTGATTCCTTCTATTTCCCTCCTCTCCTGACAATACTGACATTTTCCTCCTCTAAACCTCAGTACACTCCAAACCCTAATGCAAAGTGTGAGATAAGCAGAATTTTTCTTAAGTGCCTAGTTTTTCAACTCAGCATTTCTTCCCCTTGGCCTCTCCAAACACTTTAACTGTAGAGTTTTAGCCCCCAAATTCTATACCATATCTTACTAAATGGCGAAAGGAGGCCCACAGTTGGTTGGCAGGTTTGGTTTGGTTTGGTTTGGTTTTCATAGATAGTATTCCTTTTTTCTTTCCTTTTCTCCTTGATTTTTGTTTTCTTAGTTGAATCAATATTTTTAAATCATCATATTCTGCATTTAAAAAGTTTTTTGAATTGGGTAAAAATAAGTGAGCAATAAAATGGGAAATGTGTCATCACTGGCCCTAGTTTTTGAACTAGCAATAATTGCATGTTGCTGAGTAGAACTGATTCCCTTTATGTGGACAAGCTCAACATAATCCCCATTACTCTCTCTTGTGTAGCATCCATCCATTGTGTGCATCTGTGTAAGTATTTGGTACTTAAAAAAACTTAATTTTGTGGCACTTTGCCATATTTCCACCCACTTTTCAAAACATTCCTTTTTATAAAATAGTAAGGGACTCAGAAAAAAGACAACATCTTGATTCTGCTGTTTGTATTCTTCTCCTAGATCACACATTCAGGCTATAGGAAGAAACACTAAACTCTGTATATTTCATATTCAATGAAGGTTATTAAGTTTTGGACCTTTTATGAAGGCTATTGAGTTCTTGAAGTCAATCTTGTAAGAGACAATCTTCTCTGCATGTAAAGTGGTCAAAAAATCAACTTTCCATTTACTGCCACTTCTCAAAGTCTGATTATCTTACAGAAAACCAGAGGTGAAATTTGAGGAGAGTTTCTTGAATTCAACTTCTTTGCCTACCTGTTCTGTTAGCTCACCTTTCCATACTAAAAATTATATCCCACACATTTGAACCCTTAAGTATGCTCATAGCTTTCTCTGCCTAACTCATAAGACTAGATATACTTTCAAGTATATCTTCATGTAAAACAAAATCTAAGAGATCCATGATTTTGACTTATTTGGTAAATTTATACTTTTATGTTCTTTAATTGGATTCGGTACCCTAGGAAATAAGCTTCTTTTTGAAGTCAGCTTTTGATATAGAGATATTTAATGCATAAGTGGTAGCTTTTCAAGTTGCATGAGTCAGTCACTGTTTAGATTTGAATTTCTATAACCTCTTCGGTTTTAGAAATTTCTTTTGCCTTTAATTGCTTTGCCTTGAATGTGGCAGGCAACCTCAGTGAAGTCAATAACTTCTCATTGTAGAGCTGCATCTTAATGTAATCTTTTAAAAGATATTTTAATTGGTAGTTAAATTACAATTTTAAGTTAAATTACAGTATCATTTGAAGCCATGGAAACAATTCAATTCAATTCATTTATAAATAACACATGGCCAAGTCTATACAAATGTAGTGACCTGAAAGTCATAATTTACCCCTAAACGTGGTAACTAGACATTTTAAAATCAATTATAAAATGTGACTTTTTGTTTGTTTGTTTGAGACAGAGTTTCACTCTTGTCATCCAGGCTGGAGTGCAGTGGAATGATCTTAGTTCACTGCAATCTCTGTCTCTCAGGTTCTAGAGATTTTCCTGCCTCAGCCTCCTGAGTAGCTAGGATTACAGGTGTGCACCACAACGCCCAGTTATTGTTTGTATTTTTAGTAGCGACAGGGTTTCACCATGTTGACCAGACTGCCCTCGAACTCCTGACCTCAAGTGATATGCCCATCTTGGCCTCCCAAAGTGCTAGGATTACAGACGTGAGACACTGGATGTGACCCAAATTATAAATTGTGTCTTCACTTTTAAAGTATTCAACAATTTCAGAACTGTTCAAGTGTAGAAAAAACATCCATCTTACAACTGAGTACATGTGGAAAATTTTCATTCTCCATCTTATAGTGTACTTGTTACAACTGATGGTTTTGGAGACAGCTGGGGCACTGGCTTTTAATTCTGGCTCTATTTCTTTCCACCTCTGCTCTAGATATTTGCTTTCCTTGGGCTTAAATTTCTTCATTTTTAAAATAGAGGAGTAATAATATGTCCAAAGATTAAAATATTAAAGTAATTTTTATATTTAAATACTTTTATATTAAAAAGTATTCAGCACATAGTAGGTTACAAACAAAAAACAATTATTGTATTTTTCAAATTTAATTCTAAGATAAACTTTAAAAAATTGACTTGGTAATTAAAAAATAAATATTTTCTATTAAAAGCTTTAAAGGGCAATTTTTTTCTTCTCAAAGATAAAGTTATAGCTTTCTGTAATCATGACTACTAGTCCCATATTGCCTCTGTCCAGTACAAGTTCTCCTGGAATCAGAATATTTATTTTAGGAATAAAAGCAAAAACAAGGCATTGCCATTTCCAGAAGGGTAAACTTGTGGTTATGTGATATGGTTTGACTGTGTTCCTACCCAAATCTCATCTTAAATTGTAGTTCCCATAATCTCCACTTGTGGTGGGAAGGACCCAGTGGGAGGTAATTAAATCATTGGGGCATTTTCCCCCATACTAGTTTCATGATAGTAAGTTCTCATGAGATCTGATGGTTTTGTAAGAAGCCACCCCCTTTGCTCAACTCTCATTCTTCTCCTTACTGCTACCATGTGAAGAAGAACATGTCTGCTTCCCTTTCTACCATGATTGTGAGTTTCCTGTAGCCTCTCTAGCCATTTGGAATTGTGAATCAATTAAATCTCTTTCCTTTATAAATTATCCAGTCTTGGGTTCCTTTTCATAGCATCGTGAGAACAGATTAATACAGTAAATTGGTACCACAGAGAGTTGGCACTGCTGTAAAGATACCCAAAGATGTGGAAGCAACTTTGGAACTGGATAACAGGCAGAGGTTGGAACAGTTTGGATAGCTCAGAAGGAGACAGGAAAATGTGGGAAAGTTTGAAACTTCCTAGAGTTTTGTTGAATGACTTTGACCAAAATGCTGATAGTGATATGGACAATGATGTCCAGGTTGAGAGGTTCCCAGATAGAGATGAGAAACTTGTTGGAAACCGGAGTAAAGGTCACTCTTGCTATGCAAGGAGACTGGCAGCATTTTGTCCCTGCTCTAGAAGAGATCTGTGGAACTTTGAACTTGAGAGAGATGACTTAGGGTATCTGGCAGAAGAAATTTCTAAGCAGCAAAGCATTCAAGGAGAGGTAGAACATAGAAGTTTGGAAGTTTTGCAGCCTGACAATGTGTCAGAAAAGAAAACTTCATTTTCTGGAGAGTAATTCAAGCCAACTGAGGAAATCTGAATAAGTAACAAGGAGCCAAGACCATGGGGAAAATGTCTCCAGGGCATGTAGGAGACCTTTGCAGCATCCCTCCAATCACAGGCCCAGAGGACTAGGAGGGAAAAATGGTTTCCTGGGCCTGGTCCAGGACCCTGCTGCTGTGTGTAGCCTTGAGACTGTGTCCCAGCCATCCCAGCCATGGATAAAAGGGGCCAAGGTACACAGGACTTGGAGTCAAAGGAGGTCATTTTGGAACTTTAAGGTTTAATGACTGCCCTGTTGGATTTTTGAACTTGCATGGGCCTATAGTCCCTTTGTTTTGGCCAATTTCTCCCATTTGAAATGGGTATATTTGCCCAATTCCTGTACCCTCCTTGTATCTGGGAAGTAGCTAACTTGGTTTTGATTTTACAGGCTCATTGGCAGAAAGGACTTGCCTTGTCTCAGATGAGGCTTTGGACTTGGACTCTTGAGTTAATGCTGGAATGAGCTAAGACTTTGGCGGACTGTTGGAAAGGCATAATTGTATTGAAATGTGAGGACATGAGATTTGGGAGATGCCAGGGGTATAATGATATATTTTGACTGTGTCCCCACTCAAATTTCATCCTGAATTGTAGTTCCCCTAATCCCCACATATGGTAGGAGGGATCCTGTGGGAGGTAATTGAATCATGGGGGCAGTTTCCCCTATGCTATTCTCATAATAGTGAGTAAGTTATCATGAGATCTGATGGTTTTATAAAAGACTTCCCCCTCCACTCAGCTCTCATTCTTCACTCTCTGCAACCCTGTGAAGAGGTGTCTTTTGTCATGATTGTGAGTTTCCTGAAGCCCTCAGCCACATGGAAACTGAATCTTGAGTATTTCTTTATAGCAGTGTAAGTACAGGATAATATATTATGCTAAAAGGTTCTTTTTAAAAATAAGACAAAAAATGATTTTAAGAATATTAAAGAAGGAGGAGGAAGGGAAGGAAGAGAAAGGAGCCACTAAAATATATGATTCAAATCCTAAATTACAGTGCCAATTGCTTAATTTTATATCCTAATACATTTGTCCATTTTTGTGCTACTATAAAGAAATAGCTAAAGGCTGAGTAATTTATTAAAAAAGAGGTTTAATTGGCTCATATTTCTGCCAACTATACAAGCTTGGCACCAATATCTGCTAGCTCTTGGCAAAGGCCTCAGGAAGCTTACAATCATGGCAGAAGGTGAAGCAAGACCAGGCATAACACAAGGCAAGAGCGGGAACACGAGAGGAAGGAGGGAAAGGCCCATAGTTGTGAACATCAGGTCTCACGTGAGCTAACTCAGTGAGAACTTACTCATTACCCAGAAGGCAATACTAAACCATTCATGAAGGATTCACCCCTGGTCTTCCAAATCTCATGTTCTTCTCACATTTCAAGATGGAATTATGCCCTCACAACAGTGCCCCAAAGTCTTAGCTCATTCCAGCATTAACTAAAATTTCTAAGTCCTTAGTTCAAAATATTATCTGGAGATGAGTTTCTTCTGCCTGTGAGACCAAACATAAGTTATTTACTCCCAAGATACAATGGTGGTAGCAGCATTGCGTGGACATTCTCATTCTAAAAGGGAGAATTTGATCAAAAGAAAGAGGTAACAGACCCCACAGAAGTCTGAAACTCAGTGAAGCAGATATTAAATCTTAAACTTCTAAAATAATCTCCTTTGCCTCCATGTCTTACATCCAAGCCACACTGATGCAAGGAGTGGGCTCCCAAGGCCTTGGGCAGCTCAGTACCTGTGGCTCTGCAGGGTCCAGATCCTTTGGATGCTCTCATGGTTTGGAGTTGAATTCCTGTGGCTTTTCCAGGCTCAAGGTGCAAACTACCCATAGCTCTACCATTCTGAAGTCTGGAGGGCAGCTGCCCCCTTTCCATAGCTCCACTAGGCAGTATCCTGGTGACTGCTCTGTTTGGGGGCTTCAATTCCATATTTCCTGTCTGTATTGCCCTAGAGTAGCAGTTTTCTGTGAGGGCTCTGATCCCGTGGCAGGCTTCTACCTGGGCATCCAGTGTTTCTCATACATCCTCTGAAATCTAGAAGGAATCTACCCACACTCCTTTATGCTTGTATTCTGTGTGCTGGCAGATTTAACACCATGTGGAAGCCACCAAGGCTTATAGCTTGCAACTTCCAGAATGGTGGCCTGCACTGTACATGAAGCCTTTTGAGCTGTGGCTTCATCTGGAGCAGCTGGGAGAAGGGAACAGCGTCCCAAGTCTTAGCAGGGCAATGGAACCCAGGTCCTGGCCCCTGAAACTGCTCTTTTCTTCTAGGCCTCTGGGCCTTTATTGGGACGGGCTGTCTCCAAGATCTCTGAAATGGCTTCAAGGGCTTTTCTCATTGTTTTGGATATTAGCACTTGGCTCCCTTTTAGTTAAGCTAATCTCTCTAGCAAGTGGTTGCTCCACAGCCCGCTTGTAGTTCCCTACTGAAAATGCTTTTTCTTTCTCTGCCACATGGCCAGGCTACAAATTTTTCAAACTTGTATGCTCTTCCTTTTAAATATAAGTTCCAACTTTAAGTTATTCCTTTGCTTCCACATTTGATTTAGGTTGTTAAAGGCAGCCACAGCACTTCCTGAATGCTTTGTGGTTAGAAATTTCTTCAACAGATACCCTAGGTAATCACTCTTAAGTTCAGACTTTCATAATTCTCCAGGATATGGACACAATGCAACCACTGTATTTGCTAAGGCATAACACAGGTGACTATTGCTCCAGTTCCCAATAAGTTCCTCATTTCCATTTGAGACTTCATTAGCCTAGGCTTCACTGTCCATATTTCTCCCAGCTTTTTGGTCACATCCACTTAACAAGTCTCTAAGAAGTTTCTAACTTTCCCTCATCTTCCTGTCTTCTTCTGAGCCCTCCAAACTCTGCCCATAACATAGTTCCAAAACTACTTTCCCATCATCAGATATCTTTATAGCACCAGCCCATTCCTTGATACCAATTTTCTGTATTGGACCTTTTTAAAAAATTATTTTTGCATTGCTATAAATAAATACCTGAAGGCGGGCCGGGCGCGGTGGCTCAAGCCTGTAATCCCAGCACTTTGGGAGGCTGAGACGGGCGGATCACGAGGTCAGGAGATCGAGACCATCCTGGCTAACACGGTGAAACCCCGTCTCTACTAAAAAATACAAAAAACTAGCCGGGCGAGGTGGCGGGCGCCTGTAGTCCCAGCTACTCGGGAGGCTGAGGCAGGAGAATGGCGTAGACCCGGGAGGCGGAGCTTGCAGTGAGCTGAGATCCGGCCACTGCACTCCAGCCTGGGCAACAGAGCGAGACTCCGTCTCCAAAAAAAAAAAAAAAATACCTGAAGGCTCAGTAACCTACAAGAAAAATAGGTTTAATTGGCTCACAGTTCTGCAGGCTGCACAAGCAAGCCTGCAGAATTCACTCAGCCTCTGGTGAATGCCTCAGGAAGCTTGCAATTATGGTGGAAGATCAATCCAAAGCAGGCACAGCGCATAGCGAGAGTGGTAACAAGAAAGGGATAAGGGAGAGGTCCCAGACTTGTAAATATCAGACCTTGTGTGAACTAAATGAGAATTCACTAATCACCAAGGGGATGGTGCTAAACCATTAATGAGGGAATTACCTACATGATCCAATCAACTCCTACCAGGACTACTTCCAACATTGAGAATCACATATAACATGAAATTTGGTTGGGACAAACATCCAAATCAAATCATTTGGATTTTTTAGGTTTTCTTCCTAGGTATCTATAGATAATTTACTAAAGAGCCAATAAATAAAGAGTCTCTTGCCTGTTTATTCTGAGTACAGTACGACCCACTGAGTATGCAGATAAGTCATGATTGATGTGTACCAACCAGACTTAACATACACACGAAGTAAGACTTAGGGTACTGTCTGATGCTCAGCCAACATAATTTGAAACTAAATATAATTTGAGGCTATAATTACAGATTTGAGCTCATTGTAATTTAAAATATATTTTCACATGTCAAGAGATTTAGGAGAACCACAGTGACTTGAATTGAATTGCTTGATGTAGACTAAATAGCAACAAATTTAATATGTAAAAGGTTTATCTAATACTACTAAATATGCATCTATTTATTCTGGCAACTTCATTAGGCCTAAAATAGAGCTAGGGTAAATCTACTTTTTACTTAGACAGCAATAAAGTCTTCAAAAATATAATACCTTGTTTTATCAGAAGAACTGTGCTCATCAGCCTCTGCAAAAGATTTCAGGAATGACAATGAAACTAAATTATTCTGAAAGTGAGGATTCTGTACAAAGACTGTGTATTTCATATATTTAAGGGGACAAAGTCTAGACCTACCAATCTGATTTCAAATTCCAGTTCTATCTCTTCTTAGCTGTGGGTCCTTGAGCAGGTTATTCAATTTTCTGTGCCTCAATTTCCTTATTTTTAAAATAGGTGCTGTAGTCCTAATTCATATACTTTCGGGGAAGACTAAATGAATATATACTTTTTGAATCAGTGCTTGTCTATAGTAAGTACTATATGAATGTGAGCAACTATTGTAGGTTGTCTAATTACTTTGTTTCTTCTCCCAAATACACATGGAGCTATAGAATAACATTCACGGAATTACTTCTTCAAAACTATCTGCTGGATAGCAAAACCCTTGCCATCACTCTCAACACATCCTCATTTCTCAACTACATATCTAATGAATCACCAAGTTTTGTCAACAGTAATCTTAAAAATAGCAAACCCTTAAATATATCCTCTTCTTCTTATCTCCAAAACCATTCCTGTCCCAGATTTTATACCTGGATACCTTAACTCATTGTCAAATGTTCTCCCAGAATCCACACTTGTACTTGTCATGTTTATTCTCTTTGCTGAAAAGTTACCTTTTCAAAATCCAATCATGCCATGGTCATCATTTACTACTCCACAATGACTTACTAATATCCTTATATTCAATAATCAAAATTCTTAAAATTATTTTTCAATTGACAAGTAAAAATTATATGTATTTTTTGGTGTATAACATGATGTTTTAATACATGTATACATTGTGGAATGGCTAAATGAAGCTACTAATCACATGCATTACCTCCAGAACTTATTTTTTTGTGATGTTATTGCTTAAAATTTATTCTCTTAGCAATTTTCAAGTATATCATTATAATATTATTAATGGTAGTCATCATGATATACAATATAACTTTTGAATATATTTTTTTCTAGCTAAAATTTTTATCCTTTGACCAACAATACTTTCTTAACACCCTCTTTCCGCCAGCCTCTGGTGACCATCATTTTACTTTCTGTTTCTATGAGTCCAATTTTCTCAGATTAAACATGTAAGTAAGATCGTGCAGTATTGTCTTCCTGTGCCTAGCTTATTTCATTTAGCATAATGTTCACCGGGTTCATCCAAATTGTTACAGATGAGAAGAGTTTCACTTTCTTTTTTAAGGCTGAATAGTTTTCCATTGTGTATACATACTGCATTTTCTTTATTTATCCACTGATGAATATTTAGGGTGAGTCCATAGCTTGGCTATTGTGAATAATGCTGCAATGAATGTGGGAGTGAAGATGACTGTACAAGGTGATAATTTCATTTGCTCTGAGTATACCTAGCAGTTGGTTAGCTAAATCATATGGTAAGTTTCATATTTAATTTTATGAAAAACATCCATGCTGTTTTCCATAGTGGCTTTACTAATTTACATTCCCATTAACAGTGCAAGAGGGCTCCCTTTTTTCTGCATCTTCACCAATACTTCTTCTTTGACTTTTTAATAAAAGCCATTCTCACAAATGTGAGATGATATCTCAATATGGTTTTAATTTGCATGTCCCTGATAGTTAGTGATGCATTTTTTTCCTATATCTGTTGGCCATTTTTATCTCTTATTTTGAGAAATGTCTATCAGTCTATTTGAACATTGATTTTTTTACTGAGTTGTTTTAGTTCCATTTATATTTTGATATTAACCTCTTTCATATATATGGTTTGCAGATATATTCTCCCATTTCTCCTTGTCTGTACAGAAGCTTTTTATTTCAATGTAATTCATTAGTCTATTTTTGAATTGCTTTCCTGTACTTTTGGAGTCATATCCTAAAAATCATTACCCAGACTAATGTTGTAGAGTTTTTCTTATAGTAGTTTTATATTTGCAGATCTTATCTTTAAGTATTTAACCCATTTTGAATTGATTTTTATATGTAGTTTGAGATGAGGGTCTACTTTCAGTCCTCTGCACATGGATATTCAATTTTCTTAAAACAATTTTTCAAAGAAACTGTCCTTTCCCCATTATATTTTCTTGACAGTTTTGTAGAAAATTAATTGACCATGAATGCAAGGATTTATTTCTGGGCTGTCAATTCCGTTTCATTGGCCTATGTGTCTCTTTTTATGCAACTGCCACATTGCTTTGATTATTATAGATTTGTATTATATTTTGAAATCAGGTAGTATGATGTCTTCAGCTTTTTTCTTTTGCTCAAGATTGCTTTGACTATTTGAAATCTTTTGTGGCTCCATACAAATCTTAGGATTTTTTTTTTCTATTTCTGTGAAAAATGACACTGGAGTTTTGATAGAGATTGCATTGAATCTGTAGATTAGTTTAAGATGTATAGACATTTTAATAACACTAATTATTCCAATCCATGAGCACCAGATAACATTTCATTTATTTGTATCATCTTCAATTTCTTTATCACTGTTTTATAGCTTTTGGTGTATAGATCCTTCACCTTCTTGCTTAAATTTATTCCTAAGCATCTTACTATTTCTTTGTAGCGATCACAAATAGGATTGCTTTTTTATTTTTTTCTTCTGATATTTCATTGTTAGTGGATAGAAATACTATTGATAATTTTATGTTGATTTTGTATCCTTCAACTTTATTAAATTTGCTTATTAGTTCTAACAGTTTTTAGGTAGTCTTAAGGATTTTGTATATATAAAATTATGTTGTCTGCAAACAGATAATTTACATTTTTCCTTTTTTATTGAGATGCTTTTTATATCTTTCTCTTGCCTAATTGCGCTGGCTAAATGTGGGTTGTCATATATGGCCCTTTTTGTTTTGAGGTGCTTTCTTTCTATACCTAATTTTTGGAGTGTTTTTATCATAAAAGAATGTTGAATTTGATTGAATCCTCTTTGTGCATCCATTGAGATGACCATGTGGTTTTTTCCTTCATTCTATTAATGTAATGCATCACATTTATGGATTTGAATATGTTGAACTATTCTTGCATCTAGGGATATATTTCACTGGATCATGATGAATTATTCCTTTGATGTGCTGTTGAATACTATTTGCCAGTATTTTGTAAAGGATTTTTGCATCTGTGTTCATCAGGATATTGGCCTGTAATTTTATTTTCATGTAGTATTCTAATCTGACTTTGTTATCAGGGTAATGTTGTCCACAAAAACAATGAGTTTGGTAAAAATCTCATCAAAAAGTGGGCGAAAGATATGAACAGAGACTTCTCAAAAGAAGACATTTATGCAACCAACAGACAGATGAAAAAATGCTCATCATCACTGGCTATCACAGAAATGCAAATCAAAACCACAATGAGATACCATCTCACATCAGTTAGAATAGCGATCATTAAAAAGTCAGGAAACAACAGGTGCTGGAGAGGATGTGCAGAAATAGGAACACTTTTATACTGTTGGTGGGAGTGTAAATAGTTCAACCATTGTGGAAGACAGTGTGGTGATTCCTCAGGGATCTAGAAGTAGAAATACCATTTTACCCAGCCATCCCACTACTGGGTATATACCCAAAGGATTATAAATCATGCTGCTATAAAGACACATGCACACTTATGTTTATTGCAGCACTATTCACAATAGCAAAGACTTGGAACCAACCCAAATGTCCATCAATGACAGACTGGATTAAGAAAATGTGGCACATATACACCATGGAATACTATGCAGCCATAAAAAGGATGAGTTCATGTCTTTGTAGCGACATGGATGGAGCTGGAAACCATCATTCTCAGCAAACTATCGCAAGGACAAAAAACCAAACATCGTATATTCTCACTCACAGGTGGGAATTGAACAATGAAAACTCTTGAACACAGTGCGGGGAACATCACACACCGGGACGTGTCGTGCAGTGGGGGAAGTGGGGAGGGATAGCATTAGGAGATATAACTAATGTAAATGACGAGTTAGTGGGTGCAGCACACAAACATGGCACATGTACGCATATGTAACAAACCTGCGCATTGTGCAAATGTACCCTAGAACTTAAAGTATAAAAAACAAAACAAAACAAACAACAACAACAAAAATCAATGAGTTTGTAAGTGTTCTCACCTCTTCAATTTTCTTTGAAAAAGTTTGAGAAACATTGTTATTAGTTCTTTTTTAAATATTTAGTATAATTCAGCAGTGAATCCAATAGATTCTAGGCTTTTCTTTGGTGAGAGACTTTTATTATTGATGCAATCTGCTTGCTTGTTATTGATCTGTTCAGATTTTCTGTTTCTTTATGATTCCCCAGTCTTGATAGGTTGTTGCTGTCTAGAATTTATCAATTTTGTAGGTTATCCAATTTATTGGCACTAATTGTTCATAGTAGTATCTTATGAGTAGTCTGTATTTCTGTGGAATCACTTGCAATTTCTCCTCTTTCATGATTGATTTTATCTATTTGAGTCTTTCCTTTATTTTTTTAAATTTATAAAGAATAGAGACATATTTCTTACAATTAAAAGGATGGAAAATCCAAGGTCAAGGGGCCCACATCTAGTGAAGGTCTTCTTACTGTGTCACCCCAGGGCTGAAGGTCAAGAAAGTCTGGGAGAGCAAGAAAGCATGAGGATAATGAACTGGCTTTTAGATCAAGCCCATTCTTGCGATAACTAATGCACTTCTATGATACTGACATTAATCCGTCTATGAATCATCTATGTTCTCTCCTGCCCCAGCTCATTTGCACATGCTATTTCCCCTCTGGAATAAATTATTCTGCCTACCACTCATTTAGCTTCATTAATCTTTCTTTCTTTCTCTTTCTTTCTTTCTTTCTTTCTTTCTTTCTTTCTTTCTTTCTTTCTTTCTTTCTTTCTTTCTTTCTTTCTTTCTTTCTGAGTAATATTTAATATTTTTACAAGAGAGTGTTTTAATAAATTGACCATGACTTAATCTCCTCTTATTAGGCCTCCACTTTTAACACTGTTGCATTAAGGATTAAGTTTCTACCACATGAACTTTGGAGGACACAAGTAAACCATGGAATCCCACCCCTGGCCCTCTAACCAAAAGTTTGTTGATATTTTTTCTTTAGAAAAAAATTACACCAACATGGCACAAGTATACATATGTAACAAACCTGTACGTTATGCACATGTACCCTAGAACTTAAAGTATAATAATAATAAAAAATAAATTAAAACAAAATTCTAAGAAATTTACAAAAGATTAGAACCAATTATAAAATTTTGAACTAATAAATTAATTGAGAAATGTAAAAAAAAAAAAAAAAAAAAAATTACTAGATTGGCGGCCGGGCGCGGTGCCTCAAGCCTATAATCCCCGCACTTTGGGAGGCCGAGACAGGCGGATCACGAGGTCAGGAGATCGAGACCATCCTGGCTAACACAGTGAAACCCCGTCTCTACTAAAAAATACAAAAAGCTAGCCGGGCGTGGCGGCGGGCGCCAGCTACTCGGGAGGCTGAGGCAGGAGAATGGCGTAAACCCGGGAGGCGAAGCTTGCAGTGAGCCAAGATGGCGCCACTGCACTCCAGCCTGGGTCACAGAGCGAGACTCCGCCTCAAAAAAAAAAAAAATTACTAGATTTATTGACTATTTCTAATGTTTTTCTAGACTCTTTTTCATTTATTGTTTTTCTGATTTTTGTTACCTCCTTTTTCTACTAACTTGGGCTTAGTTTGTTCTTCATTTTCTAGTTCTTTCAGGTATAATGTTAGCTCATTTATTTGGGATGTTTCTTTGTTTTTCTTGGATATAGGTGCTTATTGCTATAAATTTCCCTCTTGAAACTACTTTGCATGCTTCCCCTCATTTGGTATGTTGTGTTTCCATTTTTATCTCAAGATATTTTTCAATTTCTTTTTAAATTTCTTCTTTGACCCATTGGTGTTTAGGAATATGTTTTTCAATTTCCAAATATTTGTGAATTTTCCAAAATTCCTCCTAATATTGATTTCTAGGTTTATATCATCTAGTTGGACAGGGTTCTTATTATGATTTCGACCTTCTTAGATGTGTTAAGACCTTTTTTGCATTGTAACATATAATCTACCCTGGCTAATAAACCATGTGCATTTGAGAAAATTGTGTGTTGTGCTGTTGTTAAATGAAATGTGTGTATATGTTTGTTAGTTCAATTTGATCTAAAGTGTAGTTCAAGTGCAATTTTTCCTTCTTGAATTTTTAGCTGAATACTTTATCCATTGTTGAAAGTGGGGCATTGAAATTTCCTACTAAAGTCATACTGCAGTGTATCTTTCTCTACAGATCTTTTAATATTAGCTTTATATATTTAGGTGATATAATGTGTACACATATATTTACAATTGTTATATCTTCTTGAAGCATTAATCTGTTTATAATTATGGATTGACTTTCAAATCTCATTTTATACTTTTTGACTTAGTGTATTTTATCCAATATGTGTATAGCTACTTCTGCTCTCTTTTGGTTTTCATTCACATGGGATATCTTTTTCCATTTGTACACTTTTCATGTATGTGTGTCCTTTAAGTGAGTCTATTGGAGAGAGTATATAGTTGGGTCTCATTTCCTCTTAGAGTCATCGACCTACTTCATTCTTTTGATTGGTGAAGTTAACTCATTTACATTCAAGGTAATTGTTAATAGATAAGAGCTTATGATTGCCATTATGGTAGTTATTTTCTGGTCATTTTTAATATCCTTTCTTTCTTTCAAGATGTCTTCCATTATTATTAGGTAATTTAATCTAGTGGTATTCTATAATTCCTGACATTTTCTATTTTGTTTATCCACTACACTTACTGTTTTGGTAAACATAAAGCTTTCATAAATAATCTTACAGTTATAACAGGCTGGTTTAAGGTAATAACAACTATGATTGCATAGAAAATTTTACACTTTTACTCCCCCCACCAACATTTTATATTTTTGATGTCATAATTTACATTATTTAATATCACATACTTTTTACAAATTATTATAGTGATTATTTCTAATCATTTTGTCTTTTAACCTTCATATTATGGATATACATGATTTTTCACACCACTATTACATTATTAGAGTATTCTAAATTTGACTGAGTACTTGGGTTTACCATTGAGTTTTATATTTTCATATATTTTTATGTTTCAAATTATTGACTTTTTATTTTAGTTTGAAGAAAAATAATTTAGCAGTTCCCATAAGAGAGGTCTGGTGTGTTGACTTCTTCAGCATTTGTTAGTCTGGGAATTTCTTTATCTCTTCTTCATTTCTGAAGAATAGCTTTGCTGGATACAGTCTTCTTTGCCAGTTTTTACCTTCAGCATTTGTAATATATCATGCTACTGTCTTCTGGCCTTTAAAGTTCTGCTGAGAAATCCATTGCTAGTCATATTGAAACTCCTTTATACATTATTTGCTTTTTTTTTTTTTTTTTTTTTTTTGCTGCATTCAGGATACTCTCTTTGTTTTTGTTTTTTGACAGCTTGATTATAATAAGTCTTGGTGTAGTCTTCCTCAGTTTGAACATGATTGGAGACCTTTGATTTTCCTGTATCTATAAACGTGTATATTTTTCCCTCTGACTTGTAATGTCTCCTGCTGTTATTTCTTTAAATAAGTTTTCTTCACCTTTGTCCTTTTCTTCTACTTCTTAAACTCCTATAATTTGATAGCTTGCTCTTTTGACGCTGTCCCATAAGTCTCGTAAGTTTTCTTCACTCTTTTTCATTCTTTCATTTTATTCTTCTGACTGTACTTTCAAATCACTTGCCTTTGAGTTCACAGACTCTTCTGCTTGATCAGTTTTGTGATTGATACTCTTTACTGCATTTAAAAAAATATTTACTACATATTTTCAGCTCCCAAATTTATCTTTTTAAAAATAATTTCAGCTGGGCATGGTGGCTTATGCTTGTAATCCCAGCACTTTGAGAGACTAAGGTGGGTGGATCAATTGAGGCCAGGAGTTCAAGACCAGCCTGGCCAACGTGGTGAAACCCCATCTCTATCATAAATATAAAAATTAGCCAAGCATGGTGGCACACACTGGTAATCTCAGCTACTCGGGAGGATGAGGCAGGAGAATGGCTTGAACCTCGGAGGCGGAGGTTGCAGTGAGCCAAGTTTGTGCCGCTGCACTCCAGCCTGGGTGACAGAGTGAGACTCAATCTAACAAAAGTAATTAATTAGTTAAATTAAAAATACCAATAATTTCATTCACTTTGTTAAATTTCTTTACAGACACATGTTGCTTTTCTAATTTTTTGAATTATTTTTCTATTTTTTCAAGTTTGCTGAGCTTCTTTGAAATAATTATTTTGAATTATTTGTCAAACAATTTGTATATTTCCATTTCTTTGGGGTTAGCTACTGAAAAATTGTGTTGACTTTTTCGTAGTTTATATCACCTTTGTTTTTTTTTGTTGCTGTTGGTTCTTGTTGCCTTTTGTTGATTTGTGTATATATCGTGGGACAATCACTTCTTCTAGGCTTTATGACTTATTTTTCTGTGGAAAGTCTATCTTCTATGGAGGTTATAATGAAGCATGAGGGCACTTGCTGAGTAAAGTGCAGTGTTTCTGGCACAAGTGGGGTATCTGTTCTGTAGTCTCTGTGCAGTTCTTTTAGCTGATATCAATGTGAATGAAAATTTCAGGGTTCCTCCGTGGCCAGTGCTGTGGATGTCTGCAGTGGCAGCAAGGGTTTTTGGGGGACTTTAGTGACAATGACTAAATTCTTCCTAATCTCTTTCTCCCCTGCTGAAAACATTGTGGCTGAAAGAATCATTATGGCACTAGGTCTGGTTTGTAGGACGCTTAGGGTGGCAGTGGTACCAGTGTCCAATTAGTGGTATCTGTGGAATGGCCACGGAGCTAAAATGTCAGCATGAGCATGTGTGGAGAAACTACAGTTTTAGGACTCGGGGCAGTAATGGCTCTTATATCTGGGTGTAGTCACTTCTATTACCATGCTTGTAACAGCATGTGAGACAGATGCTTGTGGAGTAGGTGAGGAGCTGAAAATGGAAGCATGGCCCTTTGCATAGTTATACTGGCTCCAGGGGTAGGACAGCGGTTACCTCTCTATGGCAGCTGAGCCAGTGCTCAGAACGTAGGCACATACAGTGAGATCTTGTCTTTAGGGCCTGGAGTTCAACTAGCTCACTCACAATGAGTCTGATGTCCGAGACAGGAGCAGTTCTAGTCAGCCACAGGGACTGGATCTGGAGTATGGACATTTATGGAGCGACCACAGCTCCAAGATTGGGGCATAAAAGGAGCTGGGAATGATTGTGGCTCATTTTTCAAAGTGGCTCAACAGTGACTGCTTTTGGATAAAGGAGGGGTGTGGAGCCACATCTCCCTCTTTGGTGTTTCTAGTGAGAATGGTTATTTGTTACCACAGTGGCAAAAGATGTCACTGTTTTCTGTGTAGAAGGCCACTGAGACCATAGTAGTTTCTGTTATTTGGCTCATACCAATAGCCTCTACCTTTCTCCTTTGCTGCTAGCTATCTCCTGGCATCTGAGGTATGCCAGTCTCACCCGTGATTTTTTTTTTCAGTGTGGATATTCTCCATTTTTTAAATTTGCTTCACTGTGTTGCTATAGATTCTTTACTGAGCCATTGAGTCCTCTTTGGGCTATTTTGGTTTGTGAATAGCTATTTATCTCTCTCTCTTTTTTTTTTTTTTCTTTTTGGAGGAGGATTAGGGCTGGTAACCCTTAATCTGCCATCTTAGTAATATCATTTCTCAAGATCTAAATCTTTGACGCTGCCTGAGAGGCCCTGCATGAGTGGCCACTGCATTATATTAATCTCAAACCTTTCTTTCTCTAGTTCTTTCTTCAACTACTCTGCACTTTTAGCACTTCAAATCATCTATGTTCTCTCCTGCCCAAGTTCATTTGCACAGGCTGTTTCCCCTCAGGAATGAATTCTTCTGTCCCCCACCCATCTTACCTTCATTTATTTTTTGTTATTTGTTTACTCACCTATTTTTAGATAAAAAATAATGTTTAATATTTTTACAAGAGAGTAATTTAAGAACTTCCATGGCATCCAAAATGGATAAGAGAGAGCACTGAATGATAGAGGAAACAGTAAGAATCAAAGGCCTAAAGATTCTTATTTCATCTAAAACCTGTTACCATAAAAATACTTGAACATACAAGCTGACATAATAAGGGACTTTCGTCAGTATGTGGCCTATTTAAATTAGTGACTTTGGGATAGATTCCGTCTGGTGATTTTCAGGTTCAGAATGCAATTATGGATCAGATACATAATTGAAGCTGGTAGGTCATTGTCAATGAGAAGTTAATACTTGAGAAATCTAGAAATTAGATGGGTGATTTGATGATAAACTTTATATGTCAACTTGACTAGGCCACGGTACCCAGATATTTGGGCAAACACTAACCTAAATGTCCTTACCTTCATCAAATTACCCGTTTTACAGATATCAGGACAAGCAGTCTTCAATAGCCTTCCTGCCTCAGTCAAAGCCAGTCATTAGCATTTACTTTAAACAATCCTCTTCCTGACCTCTTTAACACTTGGATTAGGTTGTAAATTGCTATTTGTTAATTTAATAATTAATTAATATCTTTCCCTTTAGTGCAGATTCTTTGAAAATAAGCATTTTTTGTTGTTGTTTTTATCTCTATTTTATCCCTAAACTTTAGCATACATTGTAAACTATAATGACAGGGTCAGTAAATATAGAACTGCAGTTGATCATCTTGGATTACACAATACTTGGAGTCATGATACCTACATTCTTATTCAATAAATCTTACTATTTGATTTATACTGTTTTCAGGAGGCATGGGTTCCAGGTATTTACTTATTGTGCCAAGTCAGGCAAGTTATTTTACTTTTCTTGAGGTCATGTTTTATTTTTGAAAAGGAAACTAACACTGCTAGCCTTTTCTCCAGTTGTCATTGATATACAATACATTGATGTATATAGAAGTTCTATATTAAAACATAGTGGTTTTATGGAATTTACATTATCTAAACAATTAAGGCCTGGCTATGCCCTAGGTTGTTCCAACTAGACATAGCTCAATATTCATCAAATCTTGATGAAATTCTTTTAACTATCTTTTGTAATACTTTTCTAAAATGTATTTTTGAAAATAGGCATATGCCTCTGGTATTTGCAAACTAGAGTAATAATACTGCTGTATGACAGAATTTGAGAGCTGAGAAGATATTATAGACATAAAATAGTGAAACATTTTAATGCATGCCAGCTAGGTATTTTTCTTAGTGGACATTGCTAGAATTAGAAGTTCATAGCTAATATTATATTGAGTGAAATGATCAATATGTAACCAATAATATTTTTATAAGCCTATAGTTATACCATTTATTGGGCTCACCACATGTACGTGGCAATTGGCAAGTCAGTAAGCTGATCTAATATTATCATTTTTGTTTTAAATCTAATGCTCTATTTATTTAGCTGATGTCTAGGTTTTTGCTTGTTAGAATTTTATTCTCAATCTTGTTATTTTTAGTAACATGTTGATGTTCCAACAACAACAACAAAAAAACTCATTAGATAATAGGAAAGCGTAATTGTGAGCAGAATGTATTATTCCATTAATCATTGATGGAGATGGATGCCAGTTCATTTAATAGCATTAACTAAAATGTTCATTGCTCAAGATTTCTTAATTGGGATGCGATTTGTAATTTATGTATTAAAATTTGTAAAAATGATATTGGTCTAAACAGATGATTTTCCTGGCATATTATACACATTGTGATTGCCAAATTCTGAATCATACAGATTAAAAGTCAGAACAGAAATTGAAAATTCAAAGAAAAATAAACTGAATAGTATTATAG
This sequence comes from Macaca fascicularis, assembly GCF_037993035.2. Lineage (NCBI taxonomy): Eukaryota > Metazoa > Chordata > Mammalia > Primates > Cercopithecidae > Macaca > Macaca fascicularis. The sequence goes on from NC_088385.1 coordinate 97,464,806, forward strand.
ATAAACTTGAGATTTATGACATTGGGATGTTCGCCAAGGGGAAAGAAAGGAAGAAAAAGGAATCACAGATATTTTCCTGTAATGCCTTTAGAATGAGAAAATAATTAAAGTCTCACAAAATTGAGTTCATTTGGCACCTGAAAAAAGCCGTCATCCACAGAAAGAGCAAGAAAGAAAAGACTCATTCAACCAGAAGAACACATGAAATAGTTTCTTTCAGTTTTGCTAATTCACTTGAGGGTAATTATAGACCATTACTTGGAGAAAACACAAAACAATAATTGCAACAAAATTCAACTTCAAATAAAGGAATTTCAGAGAGAAGCAAAAAGAAAAAAAAAACCCCTTTGATTAAATACTAGCTAAATAAGTTATAACGGAATTTGGGAAATATAGTTTTATGATAGACCCACATCTTATTCTAATCTCTCTTCTCACTGTGTGCCATTTATATTATTTGCTCAACAAAGTTGTTATTGCTCTAGATGGAAAGGATTTGGATGATAGTGAAAAGTATGACAAATCCATCTTATATTTCTAGTTCAAAGAGAAAATTTTATCTAAGCAAATTTTAGGAGAAAATGAATGGGTTCTATATAACACTTATTAAAATTTACGTCAATTGCAACGATAGGCTGTGTCTGGGCTGTGGGCTATATTGCGTAAAACTTTAGGTTAAAAGCAAATGGTATCTACAGAGCCTCTCCAGTTTTTCTTACAATGGTTTGAATTAATTTATGTTATTAGTTATGTATTTTATTTTTGTCTTTTCTAGTAGCACTACAGGTTTGTAATAATCAAATTCAGCTGACACTTCTATGTTTTTGTCTGACTTTAACATGTACCTCCTCTGTTGTAAGGCTGTACCTCTTCTGTCTAAGCTTCCTTTTTAATGCCCCGCTTGTTCCCTTGCAAAGAGAAGATTTGTCTCCTGTTTCATTAGGAGATCGTTTGATCTCTTTAAACTTCATTTTTGCTCCATATAGGAGAATTTACATCATATACATACTTCCATTTTATTGTCCAAGCTCATAGAATAATGGATGCAATTCTAGGTCAAATGTTATACTATACTTTGATAATATTCCTTTGCATATATTCCAAAATCTTACTTCATCCATTATATTGTTTGTTCTGAGTCTCCACTATTTTACATTCCAAATGTTATTTCCCTTCAACAATGTTTAAATCTTCTCCCTGAAAACAATTTTTAAAAATTCTCTGTTCCTGAATCAGCATGTAGCTATCTTAAAATTTTATTCCTGTCTTTCACATCCAACTTTTTCTACGCTATGAATAACTACACACAAATTCTACTTCCCAAGCTCCTATTTCCTTCTTGAAGTACTGTTTCTGGTTTCTCCTCTTGCTGCATTACAGAATCTATACTCATTTGTGATCTCCTAATTGCCAAATCCAATAGACATATACTATAGTGCCTTTCACATCATTGATCTTCCCCTTTCTGCTCAAAGTCCCCATCTTTGTTGACCCTCAAGACCTTGCATTCCTCTTATAGTTCTCTCTCTTTCCTTCCCCTGTGTATTTGTTTTCTGTTTTTTTTTTTTCTCTCTCTTTCATGGATTTTTTTCTTCTTCCTTTGTACATACTTTAAATATTTTTTGTTATGGTTCTGACAACAGTACTTTTTTTTTTTTATTTTTCTTTGGTTGTCTTATCAATTGTTATGGTTTTAATTGTAAAAACATATATAAAACGTGTATGCAGATGATTCTCAGGTTTCTATTGCTTGGCTTCTTTTTCCATGAATTTCAGACTTGATTATTCATAATCCAGTGGTTAAGAACTCAGGCTCTGTCGTAAAGAAAATATGTGGATTTGAATTCCTGTTCTTCCATATTAGTCAATTTGGAAATATTCTCTAAGCATCGTTTTTTTCTTCTGTAAAGTCAAGATAATTTACTAAATTTATTTTATCATAAAGATTATTTGAGAAGACACATGTAAAATGACTGGTACAGAGTAAACACTCAATATACTGTTATTGTTGTCATTATTTTTATTTTCCCATCATGTTCACCTTGTGCAAATTATAACCCATAATCTTTATTTCTTAACTATACCTCCTCCTTTATTTCCAATCTTGTTTGATAGTACACTATCCACCCTATTAGCTCTGCCAGAGATTTAGAATCCCCACTGACCTCTTTATGTTGTATATATCAAGCTTTACATATCTCTTGTTTTATCTCTATTATACTTTGACTCCATATTTTTTCCTATTTATCTTTCTTATGCCCTAGCTCAGACTTTCATAATTTCTTATTTGAATTGCTGTGATTGATTTTCTACTGCTCCTTCTACTGTTGGTGTTATCATTCTTGATTTGATAAATAGATACATACATACATAGATGATAGACAGGAGAGAGAAAATTATTCAATTGTTAGAATAACCAAATAAATTAGTGTCATTTTATTACATTCCTTCTTGACAGCTTTTAATGGCTCTTCATTGACAAATGGTTGCATTATTCTATAAGCTTAGACAACAAAATGTAAGGATGCAAAATTTTCACTCCCAATTAAAATTTTAAGCTTGTATTTTGAAGCTGATTTTGTTTATCTTACCCACATATTGGTTATTGCTTCCATGGTTTTGTTCATGATACTCCTCTCCCTATAATGCCTTTCTCAAACTGGCGGATAATTCCGACTTAACTGTTCATGTTTTTCAGAAAGTGACTCTTCCAGAAAGTCTTTCTTGACACCCTGGATTCTTCCTTCTGAGGCTTCATATTATCTAGTGAATATCTGTATTGATTTACCAAATTTACTTTATATCTAAGGTATCCATAATTAAACATTAAATCTTCACCCAATACCAGCTCCTCTCAATGCTTCACTCATCTTAGTAAACGGTACCTCCATTTTTCCAGATGTTCAGACCAAATATACAGTAGCCATCCTTGCATTCAATCTTCCTCTTATACTCCATATTTAATTGATCAGTAAATCCTAACATCTTTATCTTATATATATCAGGAATAGAACCTCATCTCTCACCATTTGCATGGCAAACATTTTGGTCCAAGTCACTGTCATAATTTGCTAATGTAGAATCATTTTCATCCTAACTAGTTTTCCTGTTTCTGCTCTTCATCTTTATGGCATATTCTCACAGTGGCCAGAGTGATTCTTTGGAAACCTAAGTCAGGTCACACTGTGATTTTACTAAAATCTTCCAGTGTTTTCACATTACAACTCAGGTAAAACTTAAGATACTTTCACTGGCCTCTGAGGCCTTGCCTGTTATGGTGTGACTGACCTCTCAGCTCATCTACCCTCCTCCTTACACTTCATGCTCCAGCTTCAGTGGCCTCCTAATTCCTTCAACATGCCTATAGTCTTCCTCCCTCTAGGGCTTTGAACTTATGGTTTTCCTTGCCTGAAATCTTCTTCCTTCAGATAGTTACATGATTCGTTCCCAGAATCCTTCAGATCTCTATTCAAATGTCACCTTATCAATGCAGTTTACCCTAAATAGCCTAGATAAAATAGAACCTCCACCTTGCACTTTCTGTTCCTCTGAATTGACTTTATTGTTTTCTCCACAGCACTTTTTATTATTTCACACTGATGGATTTGTTTAATGACTGTGCTCTTAATTAGAAAACCTCCAACAGGAATGAAACTCTTATTCACCACAGTGTCCCTAACTACTAGAACAGTACCTGAGAAATGGCAGAAACTTAAAAAATATGTGTTGACTAACTGAAATAATTTTACCATAAATGTATGTGTATACATTAATTTCTCCCTCCCTACTGTGATGTCTTTGAAGATAATAATTTTTGATCATATTAAATGAATTAATTAGAAAATGTTTCTGAATATCTCCTGTGCTCCTTTGTTTATCAATTAGGATCATGTTCCAAGAGAATTGAAGTTTCTGTTGACATTGGCTGTACGGCTTAACTTGGGGCCTATGCTCAAAACTTATACATGGAAAATAGAAACTCTCAAGGCAATAGAGTTCCTAATATGCAACATATATATTTTTTTAACAGATATTTATGGAACATCTGCACTGTTCTAGGACTTTGGGATTCATCAGGAACCAAAACATGCAAAAACTTTGTGACCTTTTGGAGTTTATTCTGTTGGAAAGAGGCAGATAATGTAAAATCAATGTATAGATACAAACATTGTATATATTCTTAAAAAGAGATAAGTATTATGGAAAATAAATGAAAACAAATGAGGATTACGAACCATGTTGCTACTACTATTATTATTATTATCACCACAACTACTATTTCTACTAATGTTACTACTACTTATGCTATTGCTACTACTGCCTGTATTACTACTGCTACAACCATTACTATTAAGTAGGTGCAAAAGTAATACACTACTGCTACTATTACCATGGCTACTATAAATCTTAGATATAATAACAACATATCGACCTCACAGAAGATACCAGATTAGGGAATGTGGACTCAAATTAATATCCAAAATCCTATGCTTTTCACTATGTCTTGTTGCCTCTCATGATGATTTCATGGTCAGAGAAATTCACCTTCATCATCGCCTGTTAGATTATACAGGCAACCTTCAAAAGATAGCCCAAGAGATGTAACTGCTACAAAATATATCTAATATTTATGGAGAACCAGCTAAGTTGGCATGCATATTAACACTTTCATTATGAATCACATTTTTTAAGAATTATGGTAAAAAAACACATACAGATATCTACCCTATTAAAACTTTTAAAGTGCACCATACGGCATTGTTAACTCTAAGTACAATGTTGTACAGTAGACCTCTAGAACTCTTTGTTCCACATGACTGAAATTTTTTTTTATACTTTAAATTCTAGGGTACATGTGCACAACGTGCAGGTTTGGTACATATGTATACATGTGCCATGTTGGTGTGCTGCACCCATTAATTCGTCATTTACATTAGGTAATGCTATCCTTCTCCATTCCCCCGACTCCATGACAGGCCCTGGTGTGTGATGTTCCCCACCCTGTGTCCAAGTTTTTTCATTGTTCAATTCCCACCTATGAGTTAGAACATGCAGTGTTTGGTTTTCTGTCCTTGAGGTAGTTTACTCAGAACGATGGTTTCCAGCTGCATCCATGTCCCTACAAAGGACATGAACTCATCCTTTTTTATGGTTGCATAGTATTCCATGGTGTGTATATGCCCCATTTTCTTAATCCAGTCTACCATTGATGGACATTTGGGTTGGTTCCAAGTCTTTGCTATTGCAAACAGTGCCACAATAAATATACATGTGCATGTGTCTTTATAGCAGCATGATTTATAGTCATTTGAGTTTACCCAGTAATGAGATGGCTGGGTCAAATGGTATTTCTATTTCTAGATCCTTGAGAAATTGCCACACTGTCTTCCACAATGGTTGAACTAGTTTACAGTCCCACCAACAGTGTAAAAGTGTTCCTATTTCTCCACATCCTCTCTGGCATCTGCTGTTTCATGACTTTTTAATAATCATCAAGCTAACTGGTGTGAGATGGTATCTCATTGTGGTTTTGATTTGCATTTCTCTGATGGCCAGTGACAATGGGCATTTCTTCATGTGTCTGTTGGCTGTATAAATGTCTTCTTTTGAGAAGTGCACGACTGAAATTTTATAGCCATTGAATAGCACCTCCTATCATCCCCCTGCATCCCCTAGCAACCTCCATTCTGCCTTCTGTTTCTATGAATTTGACTACTTTAGATACCTCATATTAGTTAAATCATGCAGTATTTGCCCTTCTGTGACTGGCTTATTTCCCTTAGCATATATAATGTTCTCCAAGTTCATCCATATTGTGGTATTTCCTTTTTTATGGCTGAATAATAGTCCCTTGCATGCTTGTGTGGGTGTGTATAAAACATTTTTATATCATATACATATGTATTTACATATATTTATAACATGCATATATATCTATTATATGTAATATATATATAACATTTTTTTACTCATTCATCTGTTGATGATCATCTAGTTGGTTTCCACATACTATTTCCACGGTAGCCAAAGGTTGCTGTGAATAATTCTGCAATGAACATGGAAGTGCAAATATCTCCTCAAGATCCTGATTTTAATTCCTTAGATGAATATCCGTAAGTGAGATTGCTGGATCAAACAGTAGTTCTATTTTTAAGTTTTTGATGAATTGCCATGACATTTTTTAGAGTGGTTGCAACGTTTTACATTTCTACTAACTGTGCACAAGGATTCCTATTTCTTTATATACTTACCAAGACTTGTTATTTTCTGTATTTTTGTTTGTTTGATAATGACTTTCCTAAGTGATGTGAGGTTATATGTGAATATGGTTTTGATTTGCATTTTCCTCATGATTAGTGATGTTGAGCATCTTTTCATATACCTTTTGGCCATTTAAATATATTCTTTTATAAATCATGTATTAAACAGTGCATAATACTACAGAAAAATGTTTTAATGAATAGTTAGTATGCATTCGTATGTGAATTTGTACGATTATTCTACAAATATTAATGAACTTACAAATTTAGTGTCATTATATTAGCCCCTGTTTAACTTATTTAAATTATTTTCTTTTTTGTAGGGGAGAATCATGACTTGAAAATAGTTACTAGTGGTATTACTATACAGAAAATAAAGAGTTTAATACGCCTGTAATCCCAGTACTTTGGGAGGCTGCGGTGGGCTGATCATGAGGTCAAGAGATAGAGACCATCCTGACCAACATGGTGAAACCCCGTCTCTACTAAAAGTACACAAATTGGCTGGGTGTGGTGGTGCACACCTGTAGTCCCAGCTACTCAGGAGACTGAGGCAGGAGAATTGCTTGAATCCGGGAGGCAAAGGTTTCAGTGAGCCGAGATCGCAGCACTGCACTCCAGCCTGGCAACAAAGTGAGACTCCATCTCAGAAAAAAAAAAAGAGTTTAATTTTGCACATTGCCTAGGTATGATGCTCTATTTAATATAGAGCATATCATGAAATCATACCATTGTCAGATTTTAGAAGGAGTTGAGAGAGAATAAAATGATTGTGAATAAAATGATTGTGTTTAAATCAACAAGGTCTATATTTGGACTTTGAGATAATGTTTAATTAAGTTGCTCATTTTAACAGAAAATATTCATTAAAGATAGTTTAAATAATCAATATTTTAAACAAAGAAATTGGTCTTTGCCTTAACTCACTAATTCAAAAACAATGGAGTGAACTCTAAATTCTAAATAGAAATAATTAAATCTAACAAATAGCTAAAATAAAGCAAAGCTCTTGGTTGAAACATCAGAATTTCTGTTGGGAACTGGAAAAGCATTAAAAAAAATGTAATTAAATGAAAACCGATAAATGTGTCAGCCTAAGTCCCTGTAGCAATATAGAAAATCAAGGGAGAAAAAAGACACAGAATGGTATGAAAATTCTTATTGGTTCAAAGATGATAAAATATCAAGTTACAACTTTAAAATGCAAGCAGACCAAATGCAACTAATTTTTAAGATGTTTTCGATGGTTAGACAGTATATGGCATTAATATACATTTATAACTACTAATTTATGCCTAAAGTATATACTATTGGCCCTTTCATACTCCTTCCCATTGGCAACATGCTTTATTCATCTAGGCATTTGTGGGCCAGAGGCATATGCACCAGTCAAACAAACATCGTATTATTGTTTTTGTACATATTCCTGCATGGTTTTACTTCTAGTATTTGTGTACTTTCAGACCTATACCTGTGCATACTATATAGTAAAAAGTAGATCATTGAAGCAATAGTGTTTAGTGAAATAAGCATGGGTTTTTTAATTAGTCAGAACTCAGGTTTAATATCAGTTATGCCACTTACTAGCTAGTTTACCTCTGAGTCTCGGTTAACTCATACCTGGAATGGAATTAATCAATTTACTTTTAGGTTAGTTACAAATAGTAAAAGAGATAGCATATTAAATACTTTGTATTTTCTTTGCCCATGGTAGAACTTAAGTCATAATTAATTTTGTTGATAGTGTGTCACCATTAAATATCAATTATGATATTGTTAAAATGCCATAACTGAGGCAGCTCCAAGGCCTCCCTAAGACATAGTTAAGAAAAATATAAAACACTAACACATTGCCAACTAAATTATTGTAATGTGTCCACACTGTTTTCTATAATGGCTGAAACTAATTTACATTCCCACTGATGAGGTACAAGAGTTTTCTTTTCTGCACATCCTTGCCAAAATTGTTATCTTTCACCTTTCGGATAAAAGCCATTTTAACAGGTGTGAAGTGATATCTTATTGAGGTTTCAATTCGCCTTTCTCTAATGACTAGTGATGCTGAAAATTTTTTAATGTACCTCTTGGCCATGTGTATGTCTTCTTTTGAGAGGTGTCTGTTCAGGTGCTTTGCTCATTTAAAAATCAGATTATGTGTTTTCTTGCTATTGATTTGAGTACTTTATATTTGTTCTTCTTTGGGCAAATATAAATATAAACATTTACTTTTTTTTTTTTCAAATACTGTGACCCTGTTAAACAGGTTACTCCAATTTCTTTTCATTCTAGGTCTGCATAATGATTTAACTCATTCTTTTTAATTGGTGCATAATATTCCATTTTATGGACATTTCTTAATTTAGGTAACTATTTCTCTATTCATAAACATTCCATTTAGGTATTTACTCTGAAGAAACATGGATTATATATCTAAAATAATATAAAGTTAAGTGTGAAAGTCAAACACATAGGAATTTAGTCATAAGGGTGAACTAAAAAACATCATGGCTCATTTATTTCTGCAGACTCATGCCTTTTAAGGTTATATTAAATATTAAATAAACTATTAAATAAAATATCATATTATATAAAACATTAATTACAATTTTATGACATGAGCAAAATTAACAGTTTATATATTCTGTATACTGTGTCTCCCAAGACAAAATATCTTGAAAGAGTTTGAAAAAAACACATTGTTGGCAAGAAGTGGCTGAAAGAGTAAAAACTAAAATTTTCCAAATGGTATTAATAATAAATTGGAAGGCTGGGCATGATGGCTTACACCTGTAATCCCAGCACTTTGGGAGGCTAGGTGGGTGGATCACCTGAGGTCAGGAGTTTGAGAGCAGCCTGGCCAACACAGTGAAACCCCCATCTCTACTAAAACTGCAAACATGACCCGGGCGTGGTGGCAGGCACCTGTAATCCCAGCTACTCAGGAGACTGAGGCAGGAGAATCACTTCAACCTGAGAGGTGGAGGTTGCAATGAGCCGAGATCATGCCACTGCACTCCAGCCTGGGCGGCAGAGCAAGACTCCCTTTAAAATAATGAATTAATTAATTAATTTTGGACCAAACTTATCAGGAAAAAGTATTGATAAGGCCTGAACACTATAAATGTTGATTTCCCATCACTAAATGCATAACAAGTTTGAGTTGACATGTCAATAGGAAAATAAACTCACATAGAAATTGACTCATCTAGAGGGTCCATGGTCATTGTCCTTATATTAAATCATAGTAGGTTTTAGCTGTGGCCAAATACTATTAAAATTACTCTTCTACTTGTGTACTCTTTTCTGATAAAAATAAAAAGGAATTTTTATTGTATTTTTCTTGTAGAAGTGGAGTGGGATAGGGAATTGTGCCGAAGCACAGACCAATTAATCAAAGCAATTACAAGGCACTTTGCTTCAATGAATAGAACAAAAAGAAGTGGGACAGCCTGGTGTATCAGTCTTTGCTTTTCTCTTTTTATTTTTTATCTTCGTCTCTTAGCCTTGCCCATTCTTTTCCCATGCTGCAGGTCTTTTTTGTTTTCCTATTTTTGTTTGCCTGCTTAAGCTTACTTTTATGGAGGAGAACTTGTGCATGCCTGTCTGTATCTCACTATTTCTTTGATGTACAGTGTCAGAGAATGGTTCACTACACAGGTGAGATAAGTAAAATTAGCAAGTGAATTGTCTGCTCCTGTGGCATGATGTATTTCTGGGAAAGTCCTCTAGGTGTCTGATCTGTGCACATATTCTGCAGTTGTGCCTTTTATACACACAGTCTGAAAGCATGCAATTTCAAACTTACATTCCTCTTGTAAAAAAATACATTCCCATTCATAACACTCATCCACCAATCAAAGTTATTTTCCTTCTGACATCCATGAAAGTCCAAAAACTGTTTTGCCATGAGTCTGTCATTGCTCTTAAAAATGCCATTGGATACACTGGCGGAAAGCATTTCAAATCAAATCATGGAATAATTCACATAAAATAGCAGCTGTTTTTGAGTCACTTCACAACACTATGTAATGGTCTTTGATAACACTCTAATTATTTATTATGACTGCTTTGATATAGCATTTATACGAACACAAGTTATATTTTTAAAGGCCAGAAGGAAATTAAAAGTAAACAAAAGAATTGCACTCCTGACCAACTTCTTTGCCTCGAGGTTATTATAATTGGGCAGCTGCTAGATATTTTTTCATATTCTTTCAATTCCTTGTTTTTGGCTTCTTTATGGGACATGAACAAAATTACTAGAGTTTTTAAAATAACAAGACATAGAGTAAATGTCACTGTTTATTTCTTGGTAGAAATAAAATCAAACAGGCAAAGCAAACCAAATGTTAAAGCATATGAATTATGAAATTACCCTGCAATCCTCATTCCTTAAGTTTTGTGAATTCATAATTTATTTTTCCTTAGGCACTGTCCTTGCTGAGTGTCTTTAATGTAAATGTCCTTTAATATGGGGACCTAAGTGGGAAAAATAAAATAAAATCCTAGTAATGGAAGATATGTATTCAACCATTTAGTTTCTTTTGCATCAAATCCTTATAAGTGAGAAACACAAAATATGGGAAGGAGGTCTCACAGTTCTTATGACTTGCGTAGAGAAAACACACATAATGGAACAAATGGTTAATTAAAGAAGAAATGTGTGCTTACTAATGGCTTGGGATGATACATGCCTAATACTATTCTGTTTCATGTTAGTACATATGGCCGAAGATAAAAGTTCCTTAAGATTGGATAATCATCCCATTAACCACACTTATTGAAGTAGGCTTAATGGACAGTTTCAGGCATCTCAGAGAAATGTAAAGTTATTTCTCCCTTGTCTAGTGAAACAGGGATTTAAAGATAAAGAAACTCTTCACTTATCTACATTAAGCAAAGCATCAGGGCAGGAGAATGGAACTATCTCTAAGAAATCTGGAACTGTAATATTTGTACAGACAGACAAATTGAAGGGAGGGATTGTGATTTCCCAGAGTTGGAGGTGGGGACATATTCCTGGGTCAGAATCACATGACTAGATGCACTAGTAACTAATCCAGGGCACAAGAGGAATGGGTGGAAGAAATACAGAAAGGGAATTGCAGGGATAGGAAGAAAAAAACCCAAGATCTCCCCGTTCTCTAAACACTCCTTCCAGAGTTTTCATACTTTCATTGTTGCTCTTTTTACTGTAATACCTCTCCCCACTTTTCCTCATATTTTCTCTTGTGTCTGAAATGTCTCTCATCCTTGAAATGCTATGCCTTCAACACTCCCTCAGCAATATTGTAATTTTAGTAGTGATAGGTTTTTGTTTTTGTTATTGGTAGGGGACTGTCTTGTGCATTGCAGAATTTTTAACAGTATCCCTGACCTCTAACCACTAGACACCAGTAGTAACCTCCTGTCTGCCAAGTTGTGACAACCAAACACATCTCCATACATTGCCAAATGTCACCTAATGGTTGAGAATCACCGTTCTTTAGAATTTACTGCCTTTGGCTTTGATATGTAATTGAATATAAACTGACATCAATTGAGTTCTATAGATATTTATGGATCACTTCCTGAGCTACTTGCTGGGAATGCAAAAAGAAATTATAAATAGTGAAATCTATTTTTAACACTGGAGGAGATTATGAAGTACTTTTGCATGTATATACTTAAAGTTTTTAAAGAAAAATAATAAAGACAACAGACATTTATTGAGCACTTCCTATGCATTCAACTCTGCTCTAAATGTTTTTACATGTACTAACTCATTTAATTGTTATAACAACCTATAGGGTGAAACCATTCATAGTTTATATTTACTGTCCTCCATTCTTTCTTTCAGCAACTAATGCAGTGTTTTGTAACTCGATGGATATTTACTGCTTGATCTATGGGAAAAGAAGGGATCTATACTTAGAAATTCACTGTTTTTTAACTTCATGTATGTGTGTGTGCATTTTTCTAAAAAAAAGAAAAAAGTCTTCACCCTTTTCCCTTTCCTAAAGAATGGTAGCATTTAGCATCACCCTTACAAATATGTGATGGGCTATTTGTAACCTATTTTAAGTTTCTGGAAAGAAAAGCACTTATCAAGAACACCTCATGCTTGTGCTTTTACCCAAATTGAGAAAGTTCTTTATTGGCAATAAAAAAAAAAGTTTCTGCAAACTTGAGTAGTTACAATATCCTCTCCAATTTCTTTCATCTGTCACATCAGATCAGATTTACTGCTTCTTACATTATGTGTATTTTCCAAAATAGGCATCTCATAACTTTGAAATGAAGAGTAAGGCGCACATTTACAGATGTGCTTAGAATGTAGCCAAGATGTTAGCACTGTAAGAGCTGTAGAAACTGATGCTGAAGTGGAGGCAAGAGGTGTGGACCCAGCTCCAACTAGCTGCCAGCAGACCTGCTAGACCCAGAACTGCTGCCACCTTGAAGCCGTTTCTTATCTGTGCCTACTTAGTAGTCACAAAGAGATAACTGAAGTGGCATCTGTACTGGGAAAATGCGTGACTCATAAACCACGTCAGCACTTTGACTCGCCTCTTTGTTAGTGTTTCGAGACAGGGAAGTATGCCGTGCAGTGTGTAAATGGGTCCTAATTGTAATTGTCTTGACATTTGCCTAGTAGATACCCTCTTGGGATATAGAAGGATATTTCTTCCCTGAGCAAGACTGACCGAAATGTTCTTTCCAAAATGTATGCATCAATGTGCTGATCTTATATTTAGCAGGTATCACAGGTGATTTCCATAATAATTTTTAAAATATGGTAGAACTGTGTAATGAACCTCATGAGCAACTTCAGAACTATTTCATCTCTTCTCTAACCTACTCTTTACAGAAAACTATCTCAGAGGTAAGCCCTGGGGCCGGGCGCGGTGGCTCAGGCCTGTAATCCCAGCGCTTTGGGAGGCTGAGGCGGGCGGATCAGCCATCACGGCTAACACGGTGAAACTCCGTCTCTACTAAAAATACAAAACAAAACAAAACAAAACAAAACAAAATAATCGGGCGTGGTGGCGGGCGCCTCTGCTCCCAGCTACTCGGGAGGCTGAGGCAGGAGAACGGCTTGAACCCTGGAGGTGGAGCTTGCAGTGAGCGGAGATTGCGCCTCTGCACTCCAGTCTGGGTGACAGAGAGATACTCCGTTTCAAAAAAAAAAAAAAAAGAAGACTATCTCAGAGGTAAACCTTGAACGCCAAAACACTGATGCTATTAAGAGATTATATTATTTATGTGTGTATATAAATGCAATATATGTGTGTAATATATTATCTATATATGTGTGTATAATATACATATTATATTGTATTATACATTACATACTATTATATATTTATATATTATATATTACAATTATCAAAGTAGCAGCATGCAACTTCAATGTAAAATTCATATATTTATGATGAAAACTATTAGAAATTGAAAACATCTTTGAGCATAGGCCTGGAAATCAGGCTGGCTTCATTTAGAGTCTTCTTTTCACTTATGAATTCGCTATTATACTTATGTTTGTTTTGGTCTGAAGAGACAAAAGTAAAGGAAAAGAAAGTGCTTTGGGCATGATTACACACATTTAGTACCTTCGCAACTGGAATTTCTGAATATTCACACAGCCTGCAGCCCCTCCTATCAAATAGAGAAGGAAGGATGAAATGACAGAAAAGGGAACATTTTTAGAAAGAAAAGAAAGAATGAAAAGAGCTAAAAGGACCTTTTTAACATGCTTTGAGTTGACACAAAGGAACAGAATGCATACCATAGAAACCAGTGGAAAATTTGTCACAGGATATTTGGATATCACATACTCCAGTTACCATGGAATTCATAGAAGGCAGCAAGGAACAGGAAATCTATGAAGGGATGTTCAACCTCATTAGGAATGGGGACAATTCACATCAAAGCCATAATGACATGACATTTCACATCTCACTGACTGGCAGGAATGAAAATGTCTAACTTCTGATGGAACTGCATAGTGACATAACTGCTTTGGAGAACAATTTGGCAATATCTAATAAAGTTGAAGAAGTATGTATTCTTCTCAGCAAGTCTATTCCTTTTTAAAAGTCCTCAAACAGTATCTCTCAAGTTTAAATGTGCTTTTGAATCACCTGGTATCTTGTTCCCATGCAGATTCTGTTTAGAAAATCTTAGTGAGGCCTGATGCTCTGCAATTCTAACGTGGTCCCTGTTGATGCCAGTGCTGCTAGTTGATGGACTGTGCACTGATTCACAAAATTTAGAGTAACTTTTGCCGTGTGTACAAGGAGATGTGTACAACAAAGTTTATTGCAATACTAATTGTAATAACAAGAAATTGTAATTACACATGACCATTTTAGTAAGGGTTTGAGAAAACGTATGGCAATAATATCCCCCCAACTGTAAGATGGTGGTCATCTCTGGAGAATGAGTGAAAGGAATTAGATATAAAGGGATATGCAGGGGACCATAATTGTAGATGTGTGTGTGTGTGTGTATATATGTGTTTGTGTGTGTATTGTTTGTGGTGTGTGTATGTCTGTGTGTGTGTATGTCTGTGTGTGTCTGTAATTAGCTGGATGGTAAATACATGGGTTTTTGATATAGTTTTTTCTTCACCAAATTATATGCTTTAAGATTATATATACACACACACATAGATATATACATACTACATATATACATATTATACATAATTATATACATATACACACATGTATATATATAATCTATATATGAAAGCAGAAAGAGTTTAATTCACCCAAAACAATGGAAGTGTGGTATTATAACATTCATTCTTAAATTTATAGTCTATGTTTTAGCTTTCAGAGCTCTTTAGTACCTATTTTCTATAGTCTTTATTTTAATTATGTAATGTAGGTTAATGAGAATATATTTTTTAGAATCATTTTACAAATGAAGAATCTAAAGACTTTGCCCAAATTGACAGAGCTAAGAATTCACAGAAAGGATTTTAATTGGAATTTACTTGTCTATAGGCCCATTATATCACTTTCTTACCAATGATTATCTTCCCAGTGATAATAAATATTGCTAAATCAGTCAATTCCATAGTGCATCCATTAGCTAAATATATTTTTATGGAAAGAGAGGTGGAACTCCAAACACCAACTTCTCCTTCCTTCCTATTTTGTAATAGCATGGTAGGCAGAGTCATAGAGTTCTTTGGTGTGAGAACAATGTTTAGTCTCACATAGAATACGTGTTGATAACTGTTTTTTTAAATTATTATTATACTTTAAGTTCTGGGGTATATGTGCAGAACGTGCAGGCTTGTTCCATAGGTGAACATATGCCATGGTGGTTTGCTGCATCCATCAACCCATCATCTGCATTAGATATTTCTCCTAATGCTATCTGTCCACTAGCCCCCCACGCCCTGAGAGGCCCCAGTGTGTGATGTTCCTCCCCCTGTGTCCATGTGTTCTCATTGTTCAACTCCCACTTACAATTAAGAACATGCGGTGTTTGGTTTTCTGTTCTTGTGTTAGATTGCTGAGAATGATGGTTTCCAGCTTCATCCATGTCCCTGAAAAAAGCATGAACTCATCCTTTTTCATGGCTGCATAGTATTCTATGGTGTATATGTGCCACATTTTCTTTATCCAGTCTATCATTGATGGCTATTTGGGTTGGTTCCAAGTCTTTGCCATTGTGAACAGTCCCACAATAAACATACTTGCGCATGTGTCTTTATAGTAGAATGATTTATAACCATTTTATTTTTAAAAATGCCAGATCTGGAAAAGTTATAGCTCACCCCCATAACACAATGGCCATGATTCCTGGTTTTTCAAGATCTAAAAATGTGTTTCAATACCAATCTGTGGGTCTTTCATCATGTCAGAGTCCTTTCCCATATACTAGCTTTATGGTATTCAGCAAGATATCTCGACTTTCAGAGCTTCAATTTCATCACCCATGATATAGGAATTGGAACGTCTACTAGTTTTAGGAACAGGTAAAGGAACACTCTTAAGATAAAAATTTGTGTAGTAGTAGAAGGTAATTTTAACATAGTGAATAAAGAATAAGATGAAAAATGCTTCTCTTAGCCTACATTTAACAGTTATTCAGGAGAGAATTAAAGCCCCAGGAAGAGGTGCTAAATCAACCCTGACCCAAGGTTTTTGTACAAATATGTACAATCATGGTATTTTAAAAATGCAATGACTTTTACCTACATTTAAATAATTTCACAAACCATATGACCTTGTGCTGCAATTGTAAGGCACACACATTATTGAATGTCCGAGGCAAAGTGGAATTAAATTCAGAAAAAAAGATAGTCTTTTTGTTGAACTGTTATTTCTTTGGAAGGAATCTTATTCGATCTCTATTAATATACTTAAGTGTTTGCAAAGGTTGGAGGGAGAAAAGAGTGCTCATATTGGAAAGAAATGTTTGCTGGCTGTTTCCACTGTAAATTTATTTAAAATGCATTTCTCTAAGTGGCTACAAAGTGGGGTCAAATAATGGAAAGTCCTGTTTCATATTGTAGCTATTAAAAACAACAACAAACAAACAAGCAAAAACAGTAATAGAGCTGGAAGCATTTTTGTCCCCAAAAATGTTTTTTAGAATTTGTTTTGAATAATAAAAGTCTCTCAAGTGGAAGATCCCTTTTGTTTTTTTCTTCCTCCATACAGTTTATGCTTATTGTGAATTATCTGAATCAGACTCTGATAGTATAATTGGCTCCATAAAACAAAGCACATATGTGAAATTCATCTCAGCATTATCTCACCCATGAGAACAATACAATAGTTGGGTGTTATTCCCTGGTGCATATCCTATGCAGAATGCTTTAGCAGGTTCATGAGTCTCTTCTGTATTCTTGACTCCACTTCTATTACTACCCTTCACCACAGAGGACTTCATGTCTTAGTGCCTGCTACCATATTTCCCATACTATTCTCCTGATAATGAGTAAGTCTCGTGAAATCTGATGGTAATTATAAGGCATAGTTTTCCTGCACAAGCTCTCTTTGCTTGCTGTCATCCATGTAAGACTTGATTTGCTCTTCTTTGGCTTCTGCCATGATTGTGAGGCTTCCCCAGCCATATGGAACTGTAACTCCAATTAAATCTCTTTTTTTTTAATTGCCCATTTTTGGGTATGCCTTTATCAGCAGCGTGAAAACTGACTAATACAGCTACTTTAATGTAAACTCATCTACCAAGGGCAGTCTCTGTACTGGTTGAGAACTCAGATTCTCCAGTTTAAAGTCTAATACCTCAACTTATTAGCTATGTAACACAGACCAACTCACTTATCTTTATGTACAAGGTAAGAGGAAATAATAGTATTTTCCATGGAGAATTATTGCAAGGATTAAATGAGATAATGGGTGTCAAGAACTGAGAACAATGGCTGGAACAATATTGTGTCAAACAATCTAAAGGTAACATTTCATTCTCAAAAAACATTCTGCCCTTTGAAGTCAGTATGTTCCCATTTTCACGGATTTTTACCCATTCAACCATGAGGACTTTCATCTTTATAAAAGTATAATACTGGTTCATATTGGAAAAGATTTAAAGCTTACAAAGTATTACAGAGACTAATATGGAAAAGCATCATGAATGTAGGTACCATGCAGCTTTATCAAATCGTAGCATTTGGCCATATTTGTTTAGAGGGAGATTTTCTCCTAGTCTTTATCATTATCATGCATAATTTATTTATTACCATACATGTATAAATACATAAATATAATATTGCATTGTTTTGTCTGTTCTTATACCTTTATATAAGTTATATTATAAATAAATAATATGTATATATTCTCATATTTATTACTAACAACATACTGTTTTGAAATTTATGCATGCCATTAGATGTAATTAAAAATTATAAATACAACATAGATTATAAATAATGTATTAATTTTCACATTTCATAAGGCAGACACAATTTCTTTGTTCTTTTTTCATTTATGGAATTTTACTTTTCCCAATTATTACAATGTTGCAATGATCATGCCTTATGCTTCTTTCTTTCTCTCTGTCCATATATATTTAGTACGTGTGTATACATATGTGTTTGTGTGTACACATATGTATATATGTATGTATATGCAAAAGCTCCTTTTGTAAATATACATGCTCCTCTGGAAATTGTATATACCAGATTATACCAAATAGATGTATCAACTTATACCAGCAATCTATTAGAGCTTCCATTTCTTCATATTCTTGGCCACAATTTGGTATTTTTGTACATTATTGTTATTTTTTACCAGTCAAATGGATGTAAAGAGCAGTCTTCTTATTGTAACCTTTTTAGGTGAATGTGGCAGGAGAATATCAAGTTATGTAATCCTTGTGATTGCTCCTGGAATTAGAATGTATACTAATTACATTAAAGGCTATTCTCTAGTTGAGAGAAAGGACATTCCCCTTGATTAAATGCATTTGATTTAAAGAATCCCTCTCATAGAAAGAGTCTAGAGAGTGGGTGGTATTTTTCTGATTGCTCCCATCATAAATGGTTAATATATATCATAGAGTTGATCATCATAGCATTCATACAAATAGAGAAGAGACAGTCTCTATTATGCATAGCTAATAAAATTAAAGGTTGAGGGAATTAACAGAAGTTATCCATTGATTAAACTGAGCTAGAAAGTCAGCTAAGATGTTATTTATTTTGTAAGCAGCAACAAGGAATTCCGAACTATGCCTTTTCCTTTGTCTGGAGGGCACTTACTCTAGTTATCCACCTGGATCAGAAACATATTTTCTCCAAGTCTTTGCTTAAATGTTCCCTTCTCGTAAATCCTCCCTAACAACAATCTTCCCATATGTGTTTGTGTATGTATGTGTGTGTGTTTGATAATGTACTCAAGGTTCTTATATAAAATATTATATATCAATGTATATCTGCAAATATCATCAGAGCAAAATATAGTACATTTTTAAAATAAATAATATATTGTCATTTGTTTATGTTCATTATAGTGGCTTTCAATTTGCAAATTCTTTTTATGTAATCATTCTCTGGAATATTTTATTTTCTTCACAAGTTTGAATTACATTAACAAAAGGATCAAAGGGTAGCTGTACGCACAGATGTCATATCTTTTCACCTAGAATTTTGGCAACACAGAAAACAACAAAGATTAGAACAAAAGGAGTATAGTGATACATAAGTAAAATCACTAAGCTTAAACTATGCATAAGTAAAACCTCACTTGCTATAAGGACTTATCCTGTGGAGAATTCTGGAGCACTAAAGAAGACTGAATGGTGCTTTCTGCAAAGACTTCAACATGAGGTCTTGGACAAATCAACTAACTTCCAAAGTGTACCAAGGTTAGTGAAGTACTAGGAAAACAAACAAACAAACAAACAAAAAACTCAGAACAAGGTATCTTGTAAGTCATTGTAGAGTATTACTAACCAGTAGGAAAGGAAAAGATATACACTGTGTGTGTGTGTGTGTGTGTGTGTGTGTGTGTGTTGTCTTAGAGGTACAAGAATATGCTTTTCTTCTCTCATTGCATAGTTCAGAATGCTCCCATTTTGGTCTGAGAATTATTCTAACATTATGATTTTTAATATTTTTCCTCTGGCTAATTACCTTGGTAATCTTAAAGAAGCTCAAGTCCTATTTTACATTCCTGGATGTATTGCCACATGAATAGAAGTTCTCATGCAGTGAAAAAAAATAGTGACTCAAAGGCCAGGCATGGTGCCTCACACCTATAATTCCAGCACTTTGGTTAAGGTGGGAGGATCACTTGAGGCCAGGAGTTCCAGACCAGCCTGGGCAACATCGTTAGACCCCATCTCTACTAAAAATAGTAACAAAAAATTTGCCAGATGTGTTGCATGCCTGTGGGCCTAGCTACTCTGGAGGCCAAGGTGGAAAGATCACTTAAGCCCAGGAGGTAAAGGCCGCAGCAAATCATAATTGTGCCACTGCATTCCAGCCTGGGTGACAGAGAGACTCTGTCTCAAAAATAAACAAATAAATAATTTTTAAAAAATTAAAAAATAAATATTTAACAGTAAAAAGTGATTAAAAATGGATGGCACTGTTTTCTTTCTTGTCATTGATTTTTCCAATTAAAGAAAAAGGCAATCCATCCTTTCTGCTGTGGCAGGATCACAGATTCTCTGCTGCTGCCTTTCCCTCAGTTTAATATACTGAGGTACTCACCTGGGTAAAGATAAGTCCCCATTACTACCACTTTGATTCTTCTATATGCTTCTAAAAATTTTTCTCCTTAATTTCACCATCTAACACCACTATCTGAATTTAACACTTGGAAATTATTTTCCAGTTTATTTTCTGAAATATTTTTAACTTTATACCCATAACACCTTCGTAAAACTATCAATGCACCCCTTTTCTTCTGACATTGGCTCATGATATACTTAGTTCGTAAGCTGATTATCTCTGCTTAATCATTTCATACGTGTCTTAGCAAGTATCTATGGAGGGCCTAGGCAGTGTGTTATGTATTAGGCTAACAATCAATTTTCCATCTGTACTTTGCTGTTCTGGTAAACAAAGTGACGTGTTTCCTGAAAAGTTTAGAACACCTATTGAAAAATATAAAAAGTTCTTAGGAAATTAATTTAGTTAAGTCCTTTGCTTACTTAGGGCACTAACATTGAGTTAGAGGCCAGGAACTCAGGATTCTTTTCTGAATTCCAGACTCCTTCAGATTTCTCTGTTATTTAGTTTTATGGACAGGTCTGTCATCATATGTGAGTCTCACCTGTCAACTAACAATGTTTAATTTTTTTCTGAAAGAGTCTGTGTGCTCTTAAGTAAATCTGTTATGTTTTTAAAAGTAATTGTTAGGGGTCATTATTATGATCAGTCATAATGTGTCTGATTCAAAATTAGCCTTTTTGATTTAATAATTCACCTAAGCTTCTTCAAAAATCTCTAACCTGTTGGAAAGTGACTATAAAGTGCGGGCGGCTGCAGTGAAGAGTAAAGGGGAGATACATTCTAAACAAGGCCACCAGTGGTACTTTTCTCTCCTAAGCTTTAAAGAATCTCTTAGACATGACTCATTCTCTTTCTGAGAAAGTCTATTTTTTGTATTACTTCTTCTTTCCCCTGTTTTGTTCCAAGATGGTGTCTGAGTAGGTAGAATGGTTTAAAGAGAGAAAAAAAATGTAACAGACATGAATCTGTTCCTTAAGAAATCTCCAAACTGCTGTACACGTGGCTGGAGTAATTTACATTCCCACCGACAGTCTATAAGTGTTCCCTTTTCTCTTCAGCCTCGCCAACATCTGTTGTTTTTTGACTTTTTAACGAAAACCATTCTGACTGGTGTGAAATGGTATCTCTTGTGGTTTGAATTTTCATTTCTTTGGTGATTAGTGATGATTAACATTTTTCTATATGTTTCTTGGCCTCTTGTGTGTCTTCTTTTAAGAAGTGTCTATTCATGTCTTTTGCCCACTTTTTAATGGGGTTATTTGTTTTTAACTTGAGTTGTTTAAATTCCTTGTAGATTCTGGATGTTAGACCTCTGTCAGTTGCATAGTTTGCAAATACTTTCTCCCATTTTGTAGGTTGTCTATTTACTTCCTTGATAGCTTCTCTTGCTGTGCAGAAGCTCTTTAGTTTAATTAGGTTCCACTTATCAATTTTTGTTTTCATTGCAATTGCTTTTGAGGATTTAGCCACAAATTATTTGCCAAGGCTAGTATCAGGAAGGATATTTTCTAGGTTTTCTTTTAGGATTTTTATAATTTGAGCAACATGAATGTAGCTGGAGGCTATCATACTAAGCTAAATACTTCAGACACAGAAAACCAAATACCACATGTTCTCACGTATAAATGGGAGCTAAACTTTGGGTACATGTGGACGTAAATATGGCAAGAACAGACACTGAAGACTAATAGAGAGGAGAGGAAGGGAGAGGGAGTAAGGGCTGTAAAACTACATATTGGGTACCATGCTCAGTACCTGGGCGATGAGTTCATTTATCCCTCAAACCTCCATATCATGGGATACACCTTTGTAACAAAGCTGCACATCTACCCCCTGATTCTAAAATAAAAGTTGAAAGAGAACAAAAAAGGAGAAAAAATAAATGAGCTCTATGGTAGCAAAATAATGGGCACCCCAAAATACCCATATCCTAATCCTCAGAACCTTGAAAATGTTAGGTTATGATGCATGGAGGAATTAAGGTTATAGACGGATTTAACCTTGCTAATCAGCTAACTTTGAAATGAAGACGTTATTCATGGTTATTTGGGTGAGCCCAATGCAATTACAAGGATCCTTGTAAGTTAAAGAGAAAAGCGGGAGAGTAAGTATCAGAGTGATACAGGGTGAAAAAGATTCCACCAACTGTAGCTGACTTTGATGATGAATGGGGACCATTAGTCAGACGGCCCCTAGAAGCAGGAATGGCCAAGAAAATGAATTCTCATCTAAAGGCTCCGGAGAACTGCAGTCATGCTAATAACTTGATTTTAGCTCAGTGAGACCCAGTTCAGACATCTGACACTTAGAATGATAAAATAATACATTTATGTTGCTTCAGTCCATTCAGTTTGGGGTAATTTGTTACAGTAGCAAGAGGAAACTAATACAAGGCCCATACCATATTATTTATTTATTTATTTATTTATTTATTTATTTATTTATTTATTTTTTGAGATGGAACCTCACTCTGTCACCCAGGCTGGAGTTCAGTGGCTCAATCCTGGCTCACTGCAACCTCCATCTCCTGGGTTCAAGTGATTCTCCTGCCTCAGCATCCTGGGTAGCTGGGATTACAAGTGTGTGCCACCTCATCTGGCTAATTTTTGCATTTTTAGTAGAGACAGGTGTTTCACTATGTTAGCCAGGCTGGTCTTGAACTTCTGACCTCAAGTGATCTGCCCACCTTGGCCTCCCAAAGTGCTGGGATTACAGGCGTGAGCCACCACACCCTGCCATTTCTTTTTTTTTAATCTTTACTGCTCACTGTAGTGAAACAGTCTAGTCTAACTGATCACCATTGAGGCACAACTGGTTCCATCTGGCCTTTCCAGGCATCATGCTAGATCTTATCACCAGGGTCTGTGGTCTCCACTGTTTATCTCTGGCACAAAGTCCCTGCACTGTTGACTTTGTGTCCTTATCCACTGGCCATCTCAAGACCTCTCTTTTGTCTTACTGGAGTATGACACATCCATGCTACATGCAGACCAAGGGAATCTGGGAGTTATGCTGTATGCTCATGAATCTAAACATCCCTCTTGGCTGTGCTGGGACATCATTGCCCAGGTTTGGGGTTTTTTGTTGTTGTTGTTATTTTGTTATCTCCATAGTTTTCAAGTGGAAAGCTAAGCAGATGGTCTTTCAGCTCGAAGTTTCCCATGAATTTCTCTGTCTTAGTGAGGATAGATCAGAGTTCTAATTGCCTGTTTCCTATGTCACTGCTTTACTTCTCATTCTCCCAATGCTCTAAAGCTTAAAGAAATGTGCTTCTTACACCAACCTTTCTTTTTGTCAGACTCTGGATTCCTTCCATCTTTAATTTGTAGATAGTAAAATGTGGTGGGCAAGCTTGAATGTCAGTATGTCAAAGGCAGTTAAGTTAATTTCTAATGTGCTTTCTTCCCAACGTAGCCTGATTTTCAAAATTAGTGTTTTGATAGAGGCTGAGGAATTTTTACTTCAGAGGCCAAAACAAGAATTTGATTACTTATTTCCCTTTGCATTCATGCTGTGCAATTCTTATCCTTCATGAAACAAATAGATGCCTCCATAATATTATTAATGGGGATGGTAAAATACAAGAAAATTAAAAGAGAAAAGCTCTCGATTAGTTTTTCCATTCCACCCAAAATGTAGAGTTTTATTTTTCAGTACGCGTATAGGCTAATTATTTCAAAATAAAGTAGAGATTATATAACTGTGAGAAGCAGTGATGACGGCTATTATTTAAAATGCTTCCATATCCTTAAAATATGTATTAGTGATTATGCTTGTTATTAATCTTAAATTAAATAACATGCTTCAGTTTTAAATTAGAAAATTCAAAAGAGTTTATTAAATTCAGGCTCTACATGTGGTATTTATTATACCAAAGTCGTGATAGACATATTTCGTAAGGTCCTTGATTAAACTGGATTTGCAAAATGATGGTGCTAGTGCAGACCATAAGAAATCACTTAATGCATTCCACTGAATCCCTGACGTACCATTTATAAACATGCTCAAAAAGATTGCCTTCAGTCCTTTAGACAACACTATCATGTCTTTCGTGTTAGGAGGCTATTTCTAAGCAAATGGAAACTTTTTCTTTTCTATCACTTGTATATCTCCTGTAAGATATACTTTGATTATTGAAGATCATTTCATCTCTGCTTCTCCTCTACATTTTCTTCTTCTGTAGAAGTTCTTTTTTTGTGTGTGGAAATATTTGAGTCAAATATGTCTAATTTTACAGAAAGACCATATGACAACAATCATAATAATTCAATCTTGATAACATTTAATGGTCCTTTAATTGACAGCCATTAGTTAAGTTACTTTGGTAGTAGAAGCAAAACAAAGCAGAATTATTGACCGGTCTCAGAGTAGTCCTGACTTTCTGCTCCACATAAACATAAATGACACTGCACACAACCGCACACAACTATGGCTCTTATTGTTAACCTCCATGTTCCCATTTCTACCTGTTTTTTTTTTTCTCTTTACCTTTGGACCAATATTTAACTACCTATAAAACTTCTCTATTTGTCTGACATCTGATTTGATATGTCCCAATTAGCACAATTTTTCCCCCTCCTTTTAACTCTCACATTTGCTTCTTTATCTTGTTTTTGATATCTTAGTTAATGGTTACTATACTGCTAGCCATTCTAAGTAGAAAACTCAGTTATCTTTGTGGTAGCACCGCTGAATACATGCTCAGACACGTGAGAAAGTCCGTCCAGTATCAGCAAAACTGACTCAGCCAGCTTGCCAGGCGAATGCAAATATACACACAAAGCCATGGTTGAGCAGCCGTTTCCCAAGGACTGTGTAGATCTGAGAGCAAAATAAATGCCTATTGGTGGAAATCCCTAAGAGCTGGGTGTTTGCAATGTAACTAATACAACCATTTTGCCTTCCTCTCTCCTTTATCGTCCATATCTAGTAAGTTACTGAGTCCTCCACATTTAACACCCACTGGTAATTTGAATGCATACCCCTTTTCTCTATACCTATTATCACTACTTAAATTCAGTGCCTCACATAGTTTTTCATCCTAAGCTATTGCTAGATAAAAATTACCAATAACCTCTGCTTGTGTTGTTTCCCACTCTACTGAATTCTCTACATGAATCGAAGTGGCAGTATAACGTAATGGTTAAGTGTTCAAATTCTGGATTTGAATCCCTGCTCTGCTACTTAGCAGCTCTATAATTTGGAGCAAGTCACTAATCCCACTTGCCTCACTTTTTTTTTTAATCTGCAAAATTTGTATAATTATGGTACCTGCCTCATAGAGCACTCAGAATATATTTTCTTAATTAGAACACTATCTGGCAAATAATTAACATTTAGTTGCACAGCATAATTTTTAAATATACATTGATCATGTTGCCAAGAACATGTATATTTCATGGAACATGTTTTGAGCAAAATATTCACCCTAAGGATTTATAACCGAACACATTTACAAACCATTCATAAAATACCATTCTTTTTTTTGGAAGGAGTCTTGCTCTGTTGCCCAGGCTAGAGTGCGGTGGCATGATCTCGGCTCACCACAAGTTCTGCCTCCCAGGTTCACGACATTCTCCTGCCTCAGGCTCCCGAGTAGCTGGGATACAGGTGCAAGACACCATGCCCGGCTAGTTTTTTTGTATTTTTTAGTAGAGACGGGGTTTCACCATGTTAGCCAGGATGGTCTCGATCTCTGACCTCGTGATCTGCCCACTTCGACCTCCCAAAGTGCTAGGATTACAGGCGTGAGCCACCACACCTGGCCCCAAATACCATTCTTGCGGTAAATAGAATTATAATGCTGAACTATTCACTTCTGGTTTGTGTTAGAAAAGCAACAAATTAGATTCAACTGCTGCTACTGAAAAGAAGAGTTCCTACACAACTGAAAAAGGAAGCATGCCAGGATTGAAAGAAAGCAAGAATGAGCAAGTCCATTCTTTCTCTACCAGTTCCCCATTTTCCCTCTAGTACACCTTAAGGGGGAACCAGCTTTTCCAGGAGGAGGAAGGTATTTTGCAGTCTAGGAGCTTGTGTCACATACCAGAGTATAGAGTGATTGATTTAGAGTTGAGACACAGTAGATTAATATTTCTCGCAGAATATAAAGAACACACTCCAAATATAATAGACTTTAATCAGAAGGATAAAATTGACAAGAAGATGTATAAAACATTAATTAAGAATTCTAAACATGCTAAAAGATAAATATTAAGAGATTGACAGAGGTCTCAAAAGGTTTTGAAAATATTGATATGCTTTATGAGATCCTTGATGCATTGATGGATCTTGCATATATTCCATATCAGTGTCTGAAATTGAATATTCTCGTTAAAGCACTTGCAACTATTTTCAGTAAATCAGTGATTAGAATTTCAGAAAATTGATGATGCAACAAAATAAGTTCCAGGAAATTGATTTTTCTCAGTTGACCTATTTAGTGTTCAATACATGTTTGCCATCATCATCTTTTATTATTATTATTATTATTATTATTATTAACTACACACAGTGGTCCAAATGCATTGGGATAAAATACATACATGTAATGTCAATTTCTCCAATCTTCAATATATATCCCTCTGTGAGTAACTTCATGCTTTCAGCTTTACTACAAGTGACAGTTTAACCTTTTTAGTAAATAATAACATCCAAAATTTTCAGTTCATGTCACTTTCACTCTGAAAATTCCCTGAAACCCTTTGGGAGAGCTAATTAGTTCCTCTTCTGAATTCCCATTCTGCACATTTTATTATGATTGCATTTATAACATATTACTAGAGCTTTGTGGTTTTGTGGGATTCTTTTTTTTCCTTTTAAAATTGCTGGATTCTTAAAAGCAACAAATTTTTACTTTCTTTCCTATTTACAGGCAAAAGTACAATATCTAGAACATAGAAGCTCAATAAATATTTGTTGAAAAAAAGACTGGTATAATCTAAAGTTGTCTTCAAAAGTTAAGCAAGTAGTTTTCATAATATGATGTGCATCATCAATCTAACACAGGGGTTCTCCAACTATGACCCCTACAGGCAAATTCAGCTGCCTCCTGTTTTTGTAAATAAAGTTTTGCCAAAACACAGCACCCTCATTCATTTATGTATTGTCCATGGCAACTTTCAAGCTAAAATGGCCAAATTTTGTAGTTGCTACAGAGATCATACGGCACACAAAGCCTAAAATATTTATTAAAAGTTTGCCTCCTGGGTTCAAATGATTACAATGGTGTCGTTAGTATCAACTCCCTCCACACCCCCCCGACATGTTGGAACTTGCTGGAGAATAGTAATTCAGAGAAATCAGGATGGAGGTTCTTGAAAGTTCATCATTATCAGAAGAATAAGCAGTTCCCACATATTCATAAGCATTGTTAAACTTAACTAACTTAACTAGCTCAACTTATGTTTTCCTTTCCACATAGTTTTCCACCCATATGGAAGTGCTTTCATCTTTATTTTATATGTAATTATTATGACACAGTTCTCCAGATTATAGAAAATGTGGTCTCTTTTTTTAGTATTTAAATCAGAACTAATTAAATACTCCTTGTATTAGTTTATTCTCATGCTGCCACCAATAAAGACACACCCGCGACTGGGTAACTTATAAAGGAAAGAGGTTTATTTGACTCACAGTTCAGCATGACTGGGGAGGCCTCAAGAAACTTACAAGCATGATGTAAGTGGAAGAAAACACGTCCTTCTTCACAAGGTAGCAGTAAGGAGAAGGAAGAATAGGCAAAAGGGAGAAAAGCCCCTATGATATGGTCAGATCTAAAAAGAACTCGCTTATTATCATGAGAAGAGCTGCATGGGGGTAATCGCCCCCATGATTAAATTACCCCCCACCGGGTCTCTCTCAGGACACATGGGGATTATGGGAACTACAATTTAAGATGTGATTTGGGCGGGGACACAGCCAGATCATATCACTCCCTGTTCCTCTCCTCTGGTGGGTCAGCACCTTTATAATAATCACAAATCTCCAGGATACTTACTCACATAATTACATTCTCATCACTCAGCCCTGCAAATGGAGTTAGAACTCACCTGGAAGCTACAGGGTGCCACAAGCATTGCTGGAAATTAGTTGCCCCAGAATGAGCCGTCACCCTGTTGTGTTCCTAAAATGATGTAAACAGTAGTTATCTGATCAGTTCAAAGTGATTCTGTACTCACTACTTTCGTAATTGTTATTGCCACTGGAGTATGAAGCCCGGACATAACCTGAGAATTAGCCTTGCTTATAAGTCACATCTTGTCTCTTTCTGCATAACTGTGTCAAACTTCCTTACGTTGAGGCCTTCTCGTTTGAGTTGTATGATATCTAAACACTCCAGTACTGGTTAGGTACAAAATATTTGTAGTAGTCAAGATTCTCTAGAGAAATACAACCAATAGGATAAAGACCGATGATTGATTGATTGATTGATACATACATGCATACATACATACATATATACATAAGCATATATGAGAGAAGATTTATTATGAGGATTGGTTTATGTAATTATGGAGGCCATGAAATCCCAGCTTTCTGAAAGCTGGAGAATCACAAAAGATAGTGGTATAATACAGTTCTGGGTCCAAAGATCTAAGAACCAGGAGAGCCAACGGTGTAAGGGAGTCCCAAGGCCCCAGATCTCCCTGATACCTAAAAACAGAAGATAAATGTCCCAACTCAAACAGTGAAAGAGGGGGAATTTGCCCTTCTTCTCCCTTTTTATTCTATTCAGGCTCTCAACAGACTGGATGATGCCTGCCCACATTGGTGAGGGTGGATCTTCCTTACAAAGCCTACTAATTCCAATGCTAATCTCTTCCAGAAACACCTTCACATACATGCCCAGAAATAGTATTTTACCAGCTATCTGGGCATCCCTTAGCCTAGTCAAATTCACACATACAATTACCCATCGTAGTGTTAGTCCCTGGCTCCAAGTATTTTACAGAGAAAGCACTGGAGAACCTGCTTTTGCCATCAAATGGAACCCAGATTAATGCCGTTTCATGCACTACTTAGATGATCACCTTTTGCCATTATGCTGGTCAGGGCATATACTTTAACTCTGGGCAGTGAAGGAAGAGATGCGCTTTTCTCCACCAACTCCAGCCAACACAGACTTGGATTCACAGACTCTTGGCTCTTTATAGCCTTTCCCCTCAGCAAATTCACGATACTATGATGGCCGTGTCAGTAAAGATGTTCAGATTTGGTCATGTTTGACTGTTATTTGTCTGCCCTCATAACAGACTAGTCTTCATTGCTTATAAATCTAGGTTGCATACTACCTCAGTTAACTTATCTTTTGGAGTATTTTTGGTTCCATTTTCTGTCAGATAACCTTATTTAGAACCCATCTCAATCCATCCAGAAATATTCTAGTAACCCTATCTCCCAAAACAATATTGTTTAAATCCTTCTTCATCCTTTTTGCAGTTTTGCTTAATGTCTTTTTGACAGCTTTGGTGTCTTGCATACCATGTGGTAAAAGATGGGACACTCTCAATGTTAAGCCAAAATACTGTTTTTTTATAATCTTCCCTGGGACCAGGGTGCTAATTTTATATAATGGAACCAATGGAATAAATAATTCCTTCCCAAGAAACAAAGATAAACTGTTCTGAATTAACTTGTTCTCTTGGTCTCTTGGCACAGGAGGAGTTACACATTTAAAATGTAACAGAAAAAAGTACAAAAATATAACAACAATTGCAAATATATATGTATATACATACACATACACATACACATATATATGTATATATATACTCTGCCATTTCAGAAACATTATTATATAAAGAAACTAAAGTAAATTCAGAAAAAAACCATTTTTCACAGGTTACATAAAATGTGCCTCTATATACAGACCTGTTTAAAATTAACTAACTGCATTTGGACAAATGTTTATAAACTGGTTTGGAGCAGCACATTGCTCAAATCTAACAGTGCTATGAGCTTTGGCTTCTTTTAGTCACCTGATCTTTGTGGTTCTTTTTCAATATCTTCCTTTATCTTGGATTTATTGAATTATCTCTACAAGAAGTCCTGGATACAGCTTGCTATTGTAAATAAATAAATATTGTAATTTTTTTTTTTTAGAAAAACCTAATTTTTATTGAAAAATGTTAGTTGAAATATGTCCTAAATTATTTGGAATTTTGAACTGCCTACTTGCCCATACTGTTAATTGGTTTATAAATAGAATCAGAGGGAATTGTTCGGGAATTAAGAAAGAAAAACCCAAAAAGAAGTTTGCATGCCCTTTCTGGTGTATTCAACTGGCAGAAATTGTTTGGGGGAGTAAAGAGCTGCTGCTGCCTAGAAACGAATTAAAATTACACTGTGAAAAAGACCCAGATTTCATGTTTTCCAATACATGTTTTCCCCAACTCTATCTCTTTAAGAAAGAAGAGCTTTGTATTGTCCAAGGAAGTCACCTTATAAAAACCCAGCTAGAAATCCTTTGGTATGCACTAGCCTCTTTTTCCAAGATCCTGGGCAGTTGTAATGGGTGTGGACCATGTGTGTCATGACTAGTTTTCTCTGTCTTTTTCATATTTTAACATCCATTTTACGTAGTCCTAGAGGCATGAGAAATAGGCCATCTATTTATCTGATGTTTGATGAGTCACTAATCTTTTTTGGATTTCAGTTTCCTTATTAATTGAATAAAGGTATTTGGTGACCAATAATTATTTGTGGCATTGATGGCCCAATAAAATGGTATTATTCTATGAGAATTAAAAGGTTTTGGAACTTCTTACTCATCACTGAAGGTAGTAAACATGAAGGCTACTTAAACCGTGTATCAGAAATGATAAACTCTGGAGAATTTAGCCTCACCATTGCTTTGGAGAAACGTCATAATAGCACAGGTAAAATGCAGATCATCACTGGACAAGAGAGCAAATTTGAACAGATGCTGTATAAATATCATGAAGATCTCAGGAGATAAAACAGAGAAAACCTGTGAAGCAAACAAAGCTGCATAGCCCAAAACTGAAAAAAAAAAAAAAAAAGTAGACAAAAAATATATAATGTAGTAATGTTAAGGAAAACTAATGGAGAATATGTTCATGATACAGGAAACATCACGTAATTATTACATAAAATGACAAATACAGTATCTTAGCCCAAGGACAAGTAGTATCTAGGTTGTCTTGGTCTTGGTCTATATTACTATTTTATCACTAAATATTTCTCCCACTCTGATCTCTGCTCCGCATCTCACTTTGACTTTCCCATGATAGAAAGGAATGGACTATTTTTGAATTTTTTCCATGTATTATGAATTGTATGTGATGTTTTATATATATTATTTTATCAAATTATCAGACCAATAGTATACACTGCAGATTGAGACTGTTTTCATTTTATAGAAAAGGAAATCTGAGTCTTGCTAGAAAGGAACATAAGGAAAGTCATACCACTAATAAATCAGGTTAAGAATTTGAAACTAACTTTGATATCTAAATCTATGTACCCCTCTCAATAACTTTCATAAAAATGGAGGTAGTTATACTGTGTTTAAGTTAAGTCGCATTTTCTAGATTAGTGAAATATAATATTCAATTATGAGATCCAATGTTTTCACATTTTAATATAAATTATGCTCTGTCTTAATTGATGACAGTCATAGTTAAGGATAATTTTTAATTCTCTAATGGTACATGAAGCAATGTTTTTAAAAAAATTCAATGGTGTTTTAGATTTTGTGAAGTGTGGTAACATTTACTTCATTAGAAGTGAATTCAAACGAAATAGGCAGCATTAATTTCTTACAATTGGCGAACTGTGAAAAGTTAAGACACTTTCTTCTGTGTTCACAGAAAAATAAGAAGTAGAGAATCTCTGCCACCTCTTCTCCATTGTCTGGTATTTATCACCAACATCAGTACTCTTACACAAATGGGCTGATTGACCAAAGAAAAATAAAGGAGCCTTGAATCAAATTATGTAAGTGTAAGCTTCATATTACATGATGACTCGTAATCAAGATGTTTTGGTTTTAGGTAAGGTAAAAATATTAAGGAAATCTTTTAAGCTGTGCCTGTGGAACTTCAGAATAGTTATGGTTACTTACAATAAATAAAAGCTGAAATTATGTATATACAATTATAATTTTCTTTAATAAATTAAACCCTTTTTGCTCATATATAGACTCTGCATTTAAATTTAGTTCACTATTGGTTGTGGTTAATCCTACATGTCAACTGAATTATCTGTATTGCCTAACTCTGTGGGATCTGTTGTAGCACTCCATAAATGTTATGTTGAATGAAAGAATTTTCAAAGACTCGCTTTTCCCCCTAAGTCAAGAAATGCATAGAAGCATAAATAAACTTAGCTTAAACATCACTAACTTTACAGTAATGAAGAAAAAATATTAAAAGCCACTGTAATATGTTGAGTACTTTCTATGTCGACAATATTATATGAAAATTTTACACCTAACTAAATCTTCTCAACAATCCCGGCAGTAATGATCTCCATTTTATAGAGGGCAAACTGAAACTTGGAGAGTTAATATAACTTGCAAAAATTCCTGCAACTCTCCTTCACTTAGCAATGATTTATTGAACACCTATGAAGAGCCAGGCACTGTTGTGAACACTAATCTGATGGTGAAACAATTAAATGTAAGGAGCACACATTGCACGTGTCTTACAGGTAGAAGACCAGTCAGATATATCAGACAGCACTGTGTTTCAAGTCTGAGTATTGAGGTAATTTCCATAGTTTATTTGATAGTAATTACATCACTAACACCAGTTTAAAAAGTTGTTTGGGTTGTACTTAAAAGAAATATGATCAAGATCCTAAGAACACTGTCACTTCTGATGTGCCTTGATAGATATACACAAATAAATACTCTAGTTTGGTAAAGGCAAATGTATACTCACTATAATGGTTTAAGGTTTTGGGTCCAAGTACTTGTCTTGTCACCTCTTTAGCAAATCTCCATTTTGCCTCCACCTTTTGCCAGAGTTCATCTTTCTTTTAGGGTAAAGTGAGTAGAGAAGAAGCCTGAACTCTCTCAGAGTATGAGGCCTACAAAGAAGGCCTGTGTGGACAGGCTGTTCTTGTCTACTGTTAACCCAGTGTGCTTAAAAGTCAGGTGTTAGTAGTCATGGCTGGGGGCGGTGGCTCACACCTGCAATCCCAGCACTTTGGGGGGCCGAGGCAGGCAGATCACCTGAGGTCAGGAGTTCAAAACCAGCCTGGTCAACATGGAGAAACTACGTCTCTACTAAAAATACAAGAATTAGTGGGTGTGGTGGTGCATGCTTGTAATCCCAGCTACTTGGGAGGCTGAGACAGGAGAATTGCTTGAACCTGGGAGTCAGAGGTTGCAGTGAGCCGATACTGTCTGGGCAACAGAGCCAGACTCTGTCTCTCCAAAAAAAAAAGGTCTGTTAGTCATGAAGTCTTTGTCCATGCCTATGATGCCCTGAATGGTATTGCCTAGGTTTTCTTTTTGGGTTTTTATGGTTTTAGGTCTTATGTTTAAGTCTTTAATCCATGTTGAGTTAATTTTTGTATAAGGTGTAAGGAAGGGGTCTAGTTTCAGTTTTCTGCATATGGCTAGCCAGTTTTCTCAACACCATTTATTAAATAGGGAGACCTTTCCCCATTGCTTGTTTTTGTCAGGTTTGTCGAAGATCAGCTGGTCGTAGGCGTGTGGTGTTATTTCTGAGGCCTCTGTTCTTTTCCATTGGTATGTATATAAATATATATATCCCATGTATTTATATATATACACACCATATATATATACCATATATACACACATGGTATATATATATACACACTATATATATAAACATAATAAATACAAATATATATATATCTGTTTTGGAACCAGTTCCATGCTGTTTCGGTTACTGTAGCCTTGTAATATAGTTTCAAGTCAGGTAGCATGATGCCTCCAGCTTTGTTCTTTATGCTTAGGATTGTCTTGGCTATACAGGCTCTTTTTTGGTTCCATATGAAATTTAAAGTCTTTTTTTATTAATTCTGTGAAGAATGTCAATGGTAGCTTGATGGGGATAGCATTGAATCTATGAATTACTTTGGACAGCATCACCATCTTCACGATATTGAGCATGGAATGTTTTTCCATTTATAAAAATTGCTAGATTCTTTGATGTGTGGAATATGATTCACGGGATAGAGAATTAGCAACAAAAATGAAAGATAAATTATATTACAGATGTTAGTAGGCAAGATGGAAAATTAGTATATAATCTGCAAGATACATGAAGCATGAATTTGTTATATGTTCCTTGCTAGTCTATTTACTAATGTATGTTTAACTTAATCTGTGCTAGAGTTTATTAGTTTCTAATATACATTTAGTGCAATCTATGCTAATGCTTATCACACTGAATTGTTAGTGATTGCTACTGCTGTCTGTTTTCCTTAAGGCTGTGTGATTGTTAAGTATGTCTTTTTGTCTTATTTTCACTATATTTCAATATATAAAGTAAGAAATTAGAAAAATATCTTCCCATAGGAGTATCTTAATCTTCCTTGTCAATCAGGAAATATCCAAATTCAAAGGGATATAATGTTCATACTACAGATAAATTTTTGCTGTTGTTATTGTTCTTAATTTAGGGTTCTACATGAATCTACATGGCTGCTCAGGTTGGGCTTTTGTCTTTTCCTGAAACTCAGCTGTTAGTGCATACAAAAACATACGGAAACTGTTTTAAATTTAGACAGAATTAGAGAAGTAAAATCAAGTTTTAATTAA
This sequence comes from Macaca fascicularis, assembly GCF_037993035.2. Taxonomy (NCBI): domain Eukaryota; kingdom Metazoa; phylum Chordata; class Mammalia; order Primates; family Cercopithecidae; genus Macaca; species Macaca fascicularis. Next base: position 97,500,033 of record NC_088385.1, read on the forward strand.
TGTTTCTAATTGAAAGCAGGAAGGAGTGTAAATAATCTTTAAAAAGTACAATTGACTTGGGAATTTACACATCAGCTACACATATTGAGTTTTTTCAGGTTAAATTTGGTAGAGAGTGACAGGAAAATACAAATAATTGTGGCTTAAGTGAGAGAAAAGTTCACTTATATCTCACAACAAGTGTGGAAGTAGATGATCCAGAGAAATTTGGTTCAGCCCTGTGTGGTGTCAGGCACCTGGCTCTCTCTTTTGAGTCCATTATGCATAGCCTTCATTCCTAAATTTGTTTCATCCTCCAAGGTGGCCACTCTTGATGAAACCATTCATCTGCATTTTACCAAGTAGGAAGGAAAAAAGAGAAGGATAAGAATGCTTTGTCTCCTTTTAAGAAGTCACCTAGCATCTGAACACACAGTTCTCATAAGTTGTTGGCGGACGCTAAGTGTTATGGTAAAAACTTCATGCAAAGGAGCCTGGGAAATGCAGAATTTGTTCCAGATGGTCATTCATGCTGCTGAAATTCAAGGATTTTATCACCATAGAAGAGGAGGAGGAAAAAGCATTTTGAGGCAACCGGCAGTCTCTGCATATCTGCTATACCCACACTGACAACTTTGACATTTGGCTTCCCTTATAATGAACTCACATCTAGCATACTCATATATAAGCTTTACTCTGGCCTGTCTACATAATGGACTCACACCTAATATACTCATGCTTGCAACTTGACTCCTGCATGCATGTATGATAGACTTTGACTCCATGTCAGCAATATTATATCTTATTCCTATGAAATTGGAACTGAGGGAAAATGTTTCTTCAGGGGTATTCCCATTTCAGTAAAATCCAACTTTACTCTTCTTTTATAAGCAGAGTCACTGTGGACAAGTTATGCAGGCTGTGCACACAGACTATGGACAGTGGGGACCTAATATCTAAGTGGAAGGAGTATCTTTTGATAATTAAAATGCTCAAAAAAGTCAATCTATTACAATTTTTATTTGAATTTTCAAGTGAATGTCTTACTCTATTTCATACAGTTGCACTAAATGTGCCTGTTGCACAGTTTTAGTCAAGTGTAATTATACAAATACATATTCTGAACTGGAATGATTTGCCAAAATATGGATCTGAGAACCCTAATTCTTCAGAAATATTAAGAGAAGATCAGATAAGAAAATGTGTTTCATAGTAAAAATGTAGGTCCAGTGATGTTAACAGTTTTCTTCGCTATTGATGGGAGTTTCAAGAACCTTTATTGTGCTAATTTGTGTTTGGAAATAAATGGATGGGATCCTTGTTTGCAGTGGTTGAGCAGGTATCCGTTTTCTTGCAATGTATTTTATAGGGCATTGTAGTATAATATTGATTCAATGCAGAGATTCTGAAACTTATCTAAAGAGAAAATAAACTTCCCTCCTCATCACCATCTCTGGATTTATTTAGTTCAGATTGTCCAGAATAAAGTTCTGGCAACCTGTGTTTTTAACTAGCAGCCCAGGCCACTCATTATTAGGCATGTTTTTGAAACACCAGTCTATGCAAATGCTTTGTCCACTAGGAGTCTACAACAAAATCACTTGGGGAGCTTTTTAAAATATACATTTATTCAATCCTTCCCACATTTATGAGTCAGAGGGAGGTGTGGTCCCTCTATAGCCATTTCTTACACTAACTCCCAATTAAGAACTATTGTTTTAGACCTAACTTTCTTATTCTTCATATGTTACCATTTAGTTATACCACAAGGTACTTCTACATAGAAGTTTCTTTCTTGAGCCCATTTCTTAACATGTATCAAGCTCTCCCTGACATTTTCTACTTCTTTCAAGACAAAAAGAAATAGGACTCTTCGCAGTTCTTTATCTCAGGGCAGAACTGATAGTAGAAAAAGGAAAGACTTTGAATTTTTGGAGCACAATTCAGCCAGCAGATAAAATATTTGCGAATAATGAAAAGCTCATTGCTTAAGTGTGAGACATTTTTATAGCTCATATGCTTTTCAATGCATACAGTTGGCATGAACAGGGTGGCCGATTTTTAAAAAAAGTGTAACTGAATTAAGTAGATTCTCTTGTGTAAAATGCTGTCTGCTTGATCTGTTTTCCAGATGTTTCCGTGACAAATGTTTTCTTAATGTGAAGCCCAACCATATAAAGCACCTGGCTAGTATACAGCTCTTCCAGACACAAATCATCCTTTTTTTTTTTTTTTTTTTTTAATACAAAGACTTGTAGAGAGGAAACTGAATTTATTTTAAACACAGCAGGGATCATCCTACTTCATCTTCATATGGAAATATGAAGTGACAAAAATGTTTATTGAAACACCAATTTTAATATAAAGAGCTTCATCCGTGTCTGCAAACAACACAATACTAGACTCTTTCTACCAGTCTGCAGAACAGTTTGAAAGCTATAATTGAAGCATTTGTTTTTAATTTTAATTTTTCTGTACAGTCTCTGGCTAAGAACACAGGAGTAAGAAGCAATATAGTGTGGCAGTCAACAGCTGTGGTTTCTGAGCCAGACAATCTGGGTTCAAATCCTTCTCCACCACTTACCAGCTATATAGACTTGTGCAGTTAGCTTAACCTTTTATGCATTATTATCCTTACCTATAATATAGGAATTATAATAGTTCTCACCTCAGAAGATTGTTCAAAAGATTAACAGTATTTATATAAATACTTAACTTTTTTTAGCCAATAATAAATGCCCAATAATATTAGAGTTGATAAAGTGGTTGTCTCTATTCATTATTTCTGAGATTAAAAGAAAGAAAACTCCAGTGATTTTGAGACTGATATTTTGCTTTGTTAGGGGACTAAAATTTGGTTCACAGAGGTTTATTTAGATAAAAGCAGTAGCTAGTCATGGTAAATGATAATCTCCCATCTTCCTTAAATGTGCTACTTGATTCATTAATAGAAATACTTACTCATTTCCTTAATTTACTGAGATATATTGGAGGGAAAAACAGCTACTATTTCTCATATAGTTTAGTTATGTAAGTCACCATAGAGATTAGGTGCTATAATGTCATTGGCCCAAGAAGGGAGAAAAATAAAAGGAGGAAACACATGGGGGGAACTAGAGGGTGAAAGAATAAAAGACACCAAGGAAGATGAATTAAAGAAACAAGATACAAATTTGGAGAGGTGTAGATTGAGAAAGAAATCTGCTATCAATTGAATATCCTCTGTGCCAGCTGTACAAGTGCCATGGATATTTCTCACAAAAATGTAATTGGAACTTTTCTTCCATTATAAACTAGCAATTTAACAGGATATTTACTTTAAGAAGAAGGTTCCATATTTCAAATACTTTGCTCATTTGCAACTCCAGATGAGCAAGTTATTCTAAAAGGCATTTAAATAAACATTAATAGCTGGTGAAAGCTTTGTGGGCATCTCAAAGATTTGGGCTAAAAGCTATCTACCTTCAAACAGGTCTCTCTGTTAGTTGCCATTCTGTCAAATTAAAGGGAAGACATCAGAAACACACATGGCTACACACTGAATTTCTCCCACCCACTTTTTCTTTAAGTCAAACTTTAGTTTCATGGTGGTTATGAATTTATTGGTTTTACTTTCAATATGAAATAGACATGCATACTTTCTCTTAAAACATTTTCTTCAAAAGAAAAAAACCTTTCTGTTCAAAGTTTAAAAGCAAAAAAAGACATATGAAGATTTTTACAAGTGATTATTAATGCTTTGAAGTTAAAATATTCATATCAGCCCTTGATGAAGTTTAAACTGCCCGCAACCTCCTAATAATACTGTGAAAGTGAGAAAGCTTATTCATATTTAATTGGTATCAAACTCAGGGGTTCTGTAAAGCATACTCCTATTTTATTTTAAATTTCTTCAAGAAATATTAAAAATAGCAGATCTCAGGATAGTATCCCAAATAAGGCAAAATCCTAACTATAGCCCAAATCAAGATTGTCCAGCCCATGGCCTGTGGACCACATGTGGCCCAGGAAGGTTTTGAATGTGGCCCAACCCAAATTCGTAAACTTTCTTAAAACATTATGAAATTCGTTTGCAATTTAAAAAATCTCATCAGCCATTTTAGGTGTGGCCCAAGACAATTATTCTTTTTCCAATGTGGCCCAGGGAAGCAAAAAGATTGGACACCCCTGCCCTAGATGTATCCAATTTTCCATTGCATACTCTCTGACTTTATCAAGATGCCTGGTTATTCTGGAGAAAGGCATTCCAGCAAAGTTATAATGATTGACAATATAGTACAATTTCCATTAATGCCAACATTGTACATACTTATGGCAAGAACCTGGAAATAGTGAAATCTTTGAGAAGGAAGGAATTAAAATGATAGCTCTACCCTTGTGATGCGGCAACATTTACTTAGTCTAGCTGTACTTTTCCCGTTTTCACCCAGGTGTTGATTACTTCAACTTTCCTGAATGATTACGAATTTCTAAATCAAGGGAGGTTTTCTATCTTAAACTTGTTCATGTTCTTTTCTTTTTATTTTCATCATGTGTGATTATTAATGGTATTGGTCATTTTATTAATAGATTATTTCAACTAATACATGATGTGCTTCCATGTGAAAATTCCCCAGCAAATTCATGGTCATTAAAATAAATTGGCATCCTATTTTATTAACTTGGTAAGTTTGGGAATCTGTGTATCTAGTTTTTGTGAAATCAGCTGAAAAAGGCATATTATGAAATCCTATACTTATCTTACTCTATACAGAGTATAATCCAAGCTTGTCTTCCTGACCTTTCTAAGGAGCGTCCTAGGGAATAACAAAGTACCCACCTCAAGAGACATGAATTTGGAGTTTTGGGTCCTATCATGATGCTAGTAACAGCCAGAACCCCTCCTACTCACAATTAATAGAGATAAAGATTCTATAAAGCTGAACAAAGGGGCATGGAATAAAGGTCCTTCGTTATTACCATAATTATTATTAAAATTAAATGTTATTTAAATGTCATGCCATATATTTGGCTCCCTTCAGCTCAAATCCATGGATTCACTGGTACTCATTCTCCATGTAGTCAGCCCTTTTCTGCTGGGGTTGTAGTTTGTTTTTCACCTTCTTCTCTATGAAATTTTATTTCTTGAGATATTCCATCTATCTGGCATAGCACCCATTGACTTTTGCCTGAGCTTCCGGTACCCACACGGGATCATCACTCTTCTTTTGTTTTGGATAAAACATCTCAGTGCATAGTGTAGTTTCTGGCTTCTTAAGTAGCCACAGAGGGGCAGAATGACACAACCCAAATGTTTGGCGCTTGTATCTTGACCAATGAGAAATGCAAGATCAGAGTTGGGAAGATCAAATTTTCTCCCTTTATTTGGTGGACTAGTCTGAATGGCAGTAATTCTTTGCCTTCTGGAGAAGTTCCAGAAGCTGACAATCAAGACTGCTGAGAGATCTTTTCTGCCTATTTCGAGTTTATCACAAAGCCACGGCTGGCATGGTGACATATCACATTGCTTTGCTTTGAATATTCCCTCGTTTTCCCTTACTTTCACCTGTCTGGACTAGTACCTCCCAAATATATCATCAACTTCACCTTTGTCTCTGCTTTCTAAAGAGGCCGTTTAAGACACTCCTTTTGAGTCCAATTAAGACATTTCCTTTAGAAGAAAAAATTTTCTAGAAGAAATTTTTATTTTATTGCAGATAAGCTTAGCATTGGAATTATTAGTTTTCATTTAACTTGGGAGCTGTCACAAAATTCAGTACTCAAGAGTCTGCTCATATCAACAGCAAGTGCCCTATTCTCTTTCACATTTAACCTCTACATGGCCTCCCTTCAATATAATCTATTACCATTGCATCTTTCTTCATCATTTGGATAATGGGCCCCAGGTATAATTTTCCTGAGTGTGGCATCTCTTCTTGTGAGTGTAACAGAGTAAGAGCTCCTCATTGCAGACACAGTTACTTCTTCAGTAGCTTCATTTCCTGTCCTGTGACACACTTGAACCAGAGCCTAAGAGTTGCTTCTAGTCACTTTGCAGTTCAGCTCCTAAACAATCATTTGTTGGGTACTAATCATTTATTTCTGGATAATCAACATATATTTTCTAGCATTCAATGAGACATCTTTCACAAGATCTCTGGTTTGCACACATTGCTTTGAAGATCAATTTATTAAGAAATAAACTGTTGAAGATATAACAAACATCTCTTTATTTAAAGATAAAAGGAATAGTTGACAGAAAAATGTACAGACCTACTCTTATCGTGAAACACATGATACTTATTCAGTTTAGCAACAATATTATCATAATCAATACTTAACAAAAGTCCTACAGAAGTTAGTGATTCAGGTTATCTGGGCTGTTGTTTTCTAAAACCAATATCATCTTTGTAAAAGATTGCTAAAATTCTACAATCCTAATTTCAAAATTCTAATAATGTCCATGCAAATAGATCCTATATTTGTGCATTTTGGTTCCATTAGTGGAAAATAAACTTGGCTTTTCTTTGTATGAATATATTCCCTGAAAACTAGAGACTTAGTATTTACTATGTCAGAATCCTCTATGTTTAAGTTACTGTCAGAAGTTCTTTTTAAATTTTTTCTGGTACATTTATCACCATTTTTTGGAAGTAGCACTTTCAAGTATTAAGATGTCTCTAAAGTGACATAACTATATTCATCTCCTTGTTGGACCTGCAACAAAAGTCTTCGTGAATCTCAGGTGCTATTTTATTGTACACTTGGTGTATATCTTGCATTAAATGTTTGAAAAACTTAAAGAATGAGTAAAGACTGACTTACATTCTCATAAATTACGTCCAATTATCTTGGAAAATTATGGTAGTTCTATCTCAAAATTTATCTTAGGTCTAACATTTTTCTCAGGTGATATCACTATCACCCTGAGCCAAGCCACCAATATCTTTTGCTAAAATTGAAAAAATAATAGCATTCTAACTAGTCTCTGTGCATTTGTTGTAACTCCACTATAGTCCAGCAATACTGTAACCAGCATGATCCTTTGTTCAAAGTGGATCATATCACTCTTGCTCAAAATCCCCCAGTGGTTTCTTTTCTGTCTCACTTACATATAAGTCAGCATCCTTGAAACAGTCTAGAAGGCTATATGTGATCTGCCCCACATCACTTGATATCTTCATCTTTTACCATCCTCCTTCTCCACATACATACACCACAACTCATTCTATTTTTACCTTGATAGTCTGCTTACTGTTACTTGAATTTGTCAGCCCTAGTCTTATTGAAGGGTTTTATACTTGCTGTTTTTTCCCCTCACCTGGAATACTTGTGCTTTAGATAACCACATGACCCCCAGTCTCCCTTCCTTCCAGTCTCCACTCAAATGTCTTCTTAGCCACTCTATATAAAACAGCATCTCTCCCCAAACCATCAGTATCTAGCCTCTTCTCGGCTTTATTTTTCTTTATAACACTTGTCAAGACGTGACTTGTGTGTGTGCATGTATAGTTGTTTGTTGTTTTTCTTTTTTATGTTAAAGTTTCATTTTCCAAAGACTATAAAACATTACTCTCAGACATACGTAAAAAGGATACATGTTAAAATGTTATTTTATTCATTGATTAGTAAGATGACCAATATAACGTTAAAACTTGTATAAAAGCATTGGGTAGAAATAGGCACTTTAATAAAGAAATGTCATGATAAGATAGTTGGGTTATACAGGATTATTAATGTGTGGCAGAAAAATAAAATGCAGCCTTTGGCACTATCTATTCCATTGGATGGAAATCACTTACATCTTTATTGGACAAAAGTTTATGAGTTAACCTCTGCCCAACAGAGTTGTAAAATAGCCTTATTGATGGTAAGTCAAGCCCAAAACTGCACTGAAAGGACACTCACTAATCTCTTTGCCTATTTCCAAGTTGTAAATAATTTTTCTCACTTCTAAAATCTGGGAGTTTGCTTTTTCACTGCTAAATCCCCACATCTTTCAACAGCAATGAACAGTTAGTATGTTTTTGTCTTAGTTTAAGTTATCTCCCAGACATAGACTTAAAGGAAGAATTTGATTTCCTAAAGTTTGAGAAGCCATCCAGAAAAAGTAGTAGGGAAGTGAGGAAATGAGATAGGGAAGAGAAGGAAGCCAAAATGAGTGAAACAATAGGCAGGTTATCAATCCAGAAGATGGGAGTTTAGTTCCCGGGAGTAATGTGTGAGTTAGTGCGGAAAATGGCTCTGTTATTCCAGCTAGAGAATGAAGGACCTAGGGTATATATTTACCAAATCTTTGACTATAATCCATTGAGGCCTGCTCCTAGAAATGTTACCTTTATTTTATGTCTAGTTTTTCTTGAGTGAAAGCTGAATATGTTTCTCATGCAAAACTAAACACAAAACAGTAAAAACAAACAAACAAAAAACAAACAAATGAAAAAAAAAAACCTTCCATCAGAGGGTTCAGGTGTTTTCACTAAGCAGCCTTCAGCAGTTGGGTCCCAAGGGGAAATGGGTGGGGCATTGACAGTATCTGATATGGTGTTCCATATAGAAAAAGTATGATTGAATGAATAAATGAATGAAATGTTTCTAAGGATTTCGTAATTGGGACACCACAGGAAGTGATATGAAGATCTTGGAAAGCTGTCAGCGTTCTTGCCTAGATGACAGAGCAGAACAAAATTTTAGGGTCTGCAGAGAGACTAGGTCTATGTCATTCTAATTATATAAGCTGGGTCAGGTGACTTAACTTCTCTAAATTTCAATTTTCTTACCTCTAAAAATTGAGATAATCTTAATTTGCCAATTATAAAAGCATCACTAAAGTTCAGACATATATAGTTACCCAAAAGGAATGGAACTTGTATTGAATAAACACTAGTCTCTAAAGTTTTAGCATATCTGAATTGAGAACATGACAAGCTAGATGTGTTGGTCAGTAATAGACCGTGAGCATTAATGGTATAATTGATAAACCTGTTTTGCAAGTGGGGAAGAGGGACTCGAACTATTTTGGATAAAAAGCATTTTCTAAGATCATCCAACTTACTTCTTTGGTTTGACAAGATACTCAGTGATCATAGTTTGATCATCATTGTTTTTCAGTGTAAATGTGCTTCTAATGAAAAACTGTCATATCAATAAGAGTACTATGTTTCTAGTTAAAGTTATGTGCTTTACAGGTTAATTTTTAAAATGTGACTTTTGTTTTATTTACAAGTTTCTATAGGTCAATGAGACAGATGAAATTGCGATGTTGAGGATAAGAGCAGAACTTTGTTAAATGCCACTCTGTGAAGATTTTTAAGAGACAGCTGATCATGTCTGTCTTTTGCCTTCATGCAAAGCATCACCAATAAATTCATGTGCCTGAAAGATGAGGGATATTCCCAATTTGGAAAGAATGGATGAAGGGAATATAGAAGAATTCAGAGGAAAATATATTAAAGAAATACCAATATCTCACCTGAACTAAGACAAGTTGGACTCAGTAATTTGGACTTTCTTGTTTTCAATGTAAACTGGAGGAAGGAAGAAAAATAATAAAGATGCAGAAGTAATTTCTAGCAGGAAAGGCAGAGCCTCTGAGGAAGGGAAAGTAAGAAGAGAAGAGAACCTACAGTCTTAGTTTTAGATGATCTTCTCTGAGGAATTATTCTGAGTGCAAGTGATTATTATAAAGACAATGGATATACATTTTCAAATATTCAAGAACCCAAAGCCTAATATTCAAGAACCCATAGCCTAATACATGGACAACATGTATAAACAAAAGAAGCAAAACCAACAAACTACAAATTGACCATAATCATGGTCGAATGGAACAATGGTGATCTTTGGATCTGCTTAAATGGAGCACTCAGTCTAAACACAGGTAAATATTATTACAAAAATACATACTATAAATCTGGGCAATTAAAAAATACTAAAATAAAATTAAAACTCTGTATATGAAAAACTGAAGAGAGGAGTAGGGTAAAGACAGAATTTTCTCATCTGGTTTAGTAGAATATAGATATTACCTAAAGTAAAAAAGTCAAGAAATATAGGTTAGTTATGCTAGTTGAAGTCATCCACAAAAAAAGAGAATGAAAAGTCTCTCTCATTAGAATGAGGAGCCATATTATTTTTTTAAAAAGAAATAGAGTTGTATATATGTTACATAAAAATTTAAAGGCAACTACTATAAAATGAAATCAAAATAAATAATAACGATGATCTGAATTGTCATTAGAAAAACCACCCAGTTCCAGGATAAAAGGAATTTTATCTGTTGAATTCACTCCTATGATCTCAGCTCGTAGAATAGTGCCATCTATAAACAGTAGCCACTTAAATATGTAATGAATGTATAAACAAGAAAAAAACAGGATTAATACAGTTACCAAATATGGAAATAAAATAAAGTTTTAGAATCAGAGAATATAAAGCAAAATGCTAAAATTAAAAGTCAAGAGCCATCTCTTGTAACAAGACATACAAATAGAATAAACCCACCTCCTAAAAGTAGTCTCATGTGGAGTCAGAAAGCAAAACCTGAGGATATTTTGTCTCAGTATGAAGATATCTAAAACAAAAACCTCAAAAATATTAAAAGTGAAAAGAAGTTCATAGCTTGAATATGGACAGAAAGGGAGGAAAACAAGAGAAATTAAAGATAAGACATAGTTTGTTGTTATGATGGTTAATTGTGGTATTATATATTTAGATGTGAAGATGTTAAAAACAGTAGGTTCAGGGAGTGGGGGAGAATTTGGATAACTTTATCCACGTTAATTTTGAGATTCTACTAGATATCTAAGCAGAGATGTAAAGTAGGAATTGTAAAATGTAAGTCTGAATTTCTGGGGATAAGCCAGTGATTTAAATATAAATTTGGAAATTATTAACAAATATACGACACCTTAGACATTTTGAAGTAATATACTAAGATACTATAGTCTGGAGAACTTATAAATATCACAAATCTATTTCTCACAGTTCTGGAGGCTAGAAGTTCAAGATCAAGGGTTCTGGAGAGTGTTCTCTTCTGGAGAGTGTTCTCTTCTGGGTTGCGGACTGCTGATGTCTTGTTATGTCCTCAAATGGGGAAAGAGGGCTAGAGAGCTCTCTGGGTTCTCTTCTATCAGGGCACACCCCCTTTCGTGAGGGCTCTATCCTTATAACTCCATTGCCTGCAAAAGGCCTTACGTCCCATTATCATCACATTGGAGGTTAAGATTTCAATATATGCATTTTGGGTGAACACAAACATTCAGCCCATCGCATATGGTATTCAAAGTCACAGAGTTAGCTAAGCTCACCCAGCAAAAGTGTATCTACAGAGAAGATGTTCAGGATGGAGTAATTCCAGATTTAAAGCTTCAACAGAAGAAAAGGAGCCAGGAAAAGAGTTTAAGAAGGAGAGTCTATACAGATATATAGAAAAGCAAAAATGTGCAATTTTAAAAATTACTCAGACCTTCATCTCTGCCACTCTACCATGTCCATACATTTTAACATCACTAATGATGGTTAGGTTGCCAAACCTAAAGGTTTCTTCTCATTTATACTTGATATTGCAGCAACATTTAACAGGGGTGACCATACTTACCTTCTTAAAACACTTTCTTCTTGTAGTATCTGGAAAACAAGAACCCCAGGGAGCGAGCTTTCTCTCTGAAGGAAGATCTGGAGGTTAAATATGCTGCTCAGGTCCCTTAGAAGACAGCCGACACCCCTATTCCTTGAGTCACTCCCAGGAAGAGAAAATAACTCCAGATGTGTTGAGCAGATGGCTAAAGTTGTGTAGAATTGGCAATGCCTGGCATTTAATTAGAGGTGTTGATCAAGGAATTCCTGTTATAACCTCTAGGGGAGGATTTCCATTCCACAGAAGCAGCAGACCCAGGATGTCAATCCATTTCATGGTTCAGGGTCAACAAGAAAGATAGAACTCACAGCACTGGATGGAGCATCACTTTACTCGCATTGAGAAGAGACAGAGCAAGATTAGCTTCAATAGTGGGTGTCAATCCTTGTGGCCCAGGGGTTGTATTGCAACCAATGCACACTGATCATTTACATGCACTCCTCTTGTTCTGCAAGTGAAGATACCTATTTCTTCCCACTGCTAAGAATGGGTATGGTGGTGGAGTTGGCCTGGGTATCACATGAAGCAAATACTTAAGTAGAAAGATGAAGTTATCTTTGGTTCTGAAACAGGGAAGTATATTCCCACATGAAGTTATAATCCCAGCACAGGCTTTGAGATCTCCCTATCTCTTGGTTAGGAAGCATTCCAGGCCCAAAGCCCATTCTTATGTTGCAGAGCAGAATTGAAAGATTGCAGGCATGTGACTGCCTTTTCCAACAAGAAAGTTGGAGATAGCACTTCTCAAACCTCTGAATATTCTTCTCTATGATGTACCAAGGTAAGGACTTCACTCAGGAACATCCTTAAAGCATCCTCCTAGCTCCGTGGCTTCCCCATGGATGACTAGCTGAGGATTTTGTGGCTGCTGTATTGCAGCTCAACTTCTCCCCATGCCCTCTCTTGCTTCCTTCCCTTGTCTACGTGAGTTGTTCTAGAAAGCATTGCCCAATAAACCTCCCCCATGCAAACTCTATCAGAGCCCATTTCCCACAGAACCACAGATTTGATATGATTGGTTTTCCCATGGAAACCAGTACAAGGAAAGGGAGCCTTCTTCATTATCATGATACTGGGCTCATTTGTATGCAGAACTGATGAAATAGGATCATGTAGGAAGAGAAGAGCACAAGGAAATAATATATGGAAATATGCCTTTGTTTAGAGCCCTTTTTTCTAAAGTCAAACTTTACCAACCACAGACTGTGTGAAGTTGGAAAAATTACTTTACCTCCCTCTGCCTGGACTTTCTTATGTAGAAATTGGGAACAATGATAGTATTTTCTTCATAAGGTTGCTATGAAGATTAAATTAGTTAATACCTGTAAAAGTGCTTAGCGTGGCCTTACATTTAGTAAGTACTGTGTAAGTATTGTTTCTATAGTTGAAATCTTAAAGAGTGTTCTAGATAGTCTAGGCTCTGCAACCAAGTTCAGGCCAAATTCAGCCATCTCTGAGGAGCAGACACCACCAGGCAAATGTGTTATATACTATCATTATATTATGTCATATATTTATTTAACATAAGATTTCATTTAATTGCTGGTAGTCCTCTCCCTTCTTCCCTTGTTCTATTTTCTATCACACACTGCCAAATTTAAGAGAATAAATATTCGTTCTATAACATTCAATGACTATACAATAAAAGCAGAACTGGAAAATGTCTGTGACTTAGCATTAGAAAAAAATAGTGGAAATCCTGGCTCTGCCATGCAACAACTGCATGACATAAGGGTGGGCAAACCATTTAACTGCCCTGGTCTTCATTTTTCTAGACAAAAAATAGAGTAAAAGCTTTTTGAATAAGGCTGAGTCTGATACAGTGACTGACACATATTAAGTGCTATTACTATTATTTCAGATGAGTCTTTCCACTGAGACTTCCTGCAGTCCACACCTTCAAGGAGTTCTTCCTGAGTGGGTCTTAGTTTTACCTTCTGAAAATTTTGCTAATCAAAATCATCAATAATAGTAGATATTATTTTCATTGTTAGTGTAATTGCTAACATTTATAGAGTACTTACTATATACCAGACCCTAGTTAGAGATTTGTATGTTTAATAATGCCAGATATTAAACCATTTGCATGTTTTAATTTATTCACTTTTTACAACAAAGATATTGAATAGATCATCTCAGTTTCCCATTTTTGGTTAAGTAATTAGAGATTTCTAAGATCATACAGCTTATAGCATACAGATGCTTGGAAAAATACGTTGGTTGCTTACTTGTAATGTAGTCTCCTTTCATCCTGGATCCTCAGTGGATTCACAATGAAGAATGATACTGTCTTTCAGTGGCCCACACTTGATTTTTCTCACTTTGATTTTTGTGAGTGGTTCTTTCTCTACAACTAATCTCAGCTTATGGCATGTCCAAAAAGCAGGATCATAGGTTTCGATCTCTCCACAAATCAAACAATCAACAGCCTGCTTCTTGGACAGAATGGTGTAGAGGACAAAATAGTAGTCTAAGACGTAGGTTCTCATTTATGATGAGAGTGTATAAAGAGGGTGCAATATCTCTGTAAGCTTCACTTTATCTCATTTAGGAAATAAAATAATTTTTTATATACTCAAAGAAATAAGTGTTCCGAGGGCTAATGTTTTATTTTGATTTTACATTTCTCTTTAAGCCCCTTAGCTTATTCTTGATCACCAAACTTCAGGAAATTCTACTTTTATTCTTTTCCTCCTACCTCTTCCCCCTCGTCTCTATAGAACAAATAAATTGGGGTCTACTCTATGAGTGCTTTTTATTCACAAGGAGTACAGACTCAAAATTAATGTTTAACACTTACTAGCCATAGTTAATAACTTCTACTTTTATTTCTGTAGAAAAATAATGGACAGATGCATATCCGCTTTAATTTTTTAAATTTGCATAACTAACTTTTAATCTAAAATTAATATCACCTCCTAACAAGCTGTTAAATACTCTTTAAGTTGTGGGATAAATTGTTACTACAACAAGGGAGACAAAATTTAAGCAGAAAATTGGAGAGGATTTTTATATTGCGTTATCCCAACAGGTTTAACAAAAATCCTTCTATGACCTACCTTGACCTAGAATTATCAGCACTTCATTTACCACCACTGAGTTGTCTTTACTAAAATTCTCTGCCAGGAGCATGTTCCCCTTGAAGAATAATTGGTTCTTGAGGGAGTTTTTCCTTTAATTGTACACTCTTTTCATCTATTTTTACTCCCATGACACATCCTACAAATATAAATTTCATAGTGTCTTATTCTGCATCAAGTAACAAATGCAGTATTAATTGAAATTATTAAAGAAAGTACATCTATTCAGTAAATCTGAATTGGATACCTATTAAGAACGAATCATTCTGCTGGTTACAAGTGACACAAACATGCAAAAGGCATTCTCACTGAGGAGCTCATGGGCTATTAGGAGAGTTAAATACACAAAGAGGCTTGTTTTTCAGTGAAACCAGATAACTGCAGAGTGACACTAGGCACAGAGCTCTGAGAGGGATGAAGAAAGGGAGCTTGGTATAGCATAAGCAGATTGGGGCCAAGAAATTCTTCTAGAAAATTATTAATGCTAAGCCGTTGAAAACAAGACAGAAAGAAACAAAGATAAACATTAAGAGGAAAGAAGGAGAGAAAAAGAACAGAGAGAGTGAGGGAAAGAGAGAGAGAGAAAGAGAGAGAGAGATGTAATATATTGTCTAAGGAGAAACTAGTTAATATAATCCAAACAGGACTTTAGCAACATCATAAGGCATAAAATTTAAACTAACAAAAATAGTTCTTGTTATCACTACTATTTGGTACTACAAAAAGAAAACAGTTATGTCTTTCAATTGATGGTTTTCAATAACATGATTATAGCTAACCTCAACCTCAAACTCCTGGGCACAAGGGATCCCCCTACGTCAGCCTTCCAAGCTGCTAGGACTACAGGTGCATGCCACCATGCTTGGCTATCTTTTTTTTTTAATATTTTTGTAGAGATGGGGTCTTGTTATGTTTCCCAGGCTGGTCTTGAGCCTCTGGCCTCAAGTGATTCTTCCACCTCGGCTTCTCAAAGTTCTGGTATTAACAGGCATAAGCCACTGCACCCAGCATTGTTGTGATTATTAATATGATTAGGTATAATTCTATCATCTTGCTATTTGTTTCTATATGTCTTGTCTGTTTTTTGCTATTGATTTTTCTGTCACTTTTTGGATTAAATACATTTTATAATCTATTTTATCTTCTTTGATGGCTTTTTCTTTGAGATGGAACTTCGCTCTTGTTGCCCAGGCTAGAGTGCAATGGCATGATCTTGGCTCACCGCAACCTCCACCTCCCAGGTTCAAGCGATTCTCCTGCCTCATCCTCCCGAGCACCTGGGAGTACAGGCATGACGCCAAAACCTCCGGCTAATTTTTTTTTTTTTTTTTTTTTTTTTAAGAGAGGTGGGGTTTCTCCATGTTGGCCAGGCTGGTCTCAAACTCCCAACCCCAGGTGATACACCCACCTCTGCCTTCCGAAGTGCTGGGATTAAAGGCATGAGCCACCATGCCCTGCCCTTTGATGGCTTTTTAACTTTTTGTTTTGTTACTACAGTGGTTGTTTAAGCATTTTATATCTTTAACTTATCAGAGTCTGCATTCGGTGATATTATAATATTTGATGTATTATAGAATATAGGAATCTTAAAATAGTATGTGATCTCATATTTTTCCTTTCATAAGTTTTACTTCTATTTACAATATAAATACTATACTATACTGTTATTGTTTTTGTTTAAGCAACAAGCCCTCTGAAAACAGCTTTATATGAAAAAAGTGCTCAATATTTCAGGGATGAAGTAATAAAAGAATGAATGAAAAGACAATATTTTAATTTTTAAATTAATATTGTTTTTGTGCTCATCCTCTTAGTGCTCTGAAGAATTTAATAGACACATTTTGAAAATATTAAATGCAAATACAAGAACTATTCTGATATACTTTTTGTTAGTTATTTTATCAATGTCAGTTTGGGGACAGTTTTGATTGTTTTTTTTTCTCCTCAATATGGGTCATATTATCTGCTCCTTTTGCATTATGTGATAAACCTTGATTAGATGCCAGGCATTGTGAAGTTACCTTGTTGGTTGCTGAATAGTTCTTTATTTCCATATACGTACTCTTGAGCTTCGTCCTGGGATACAGTTGAGTTACACGGTAAGAGTTTGATCCTTTGGGTTTTTTAATCTTTGTTGAGATGAGAGGAGCATTTAACTGAGGCATAATTATTCCTCATTCCTGAGGTTAACCACTTCTTGTATTCTAACCAATAGCTGTAAATTATGACATTTTCCATGATGCCTCTTTGGACCAACCACTGTTCCCAGATCTGTATGCTCCCTGGATACTATTTTCTCTAATTCATTTGATGGTGTCTTCCGCTACTTGGGATAGCATCCTCAAATGCATATACTGATTATATTTTGCTGATTTGTTTGACTGGACTCCCTATAGATCTATAGAATTGTTTCTCTGTTATGTTTACTTCTTTTCAGTCCTGTCAACTGCAGCTTGTCTCCCCTGTCTCTTAGCTTGTCTCTTCAACAAGTCTGCTTAGTGCTGTCCGGGTTCCCTCTCCCTGAGCCATTCCTTAGAAATTCTTCAAAGCAGTAATCTGGGGCAACTGTAGGGCTCCCTTCAATTATCCTGTCTTGTGATGTTCTGATATAGTGGTGTCATCTAATATGTCATACTTTTATTTTTTATTCAATAATGTACCTTTTAGTTCTTTCCATGTTGGTATATGTGGAACTAGCTCATTTTTAAGGCCCTGCATACTACTGCATAATATGAATATAATATAGTTAATTTTTCTATTTTTTGATAAACACTCTGATTTTCCCCAATATTTTACTATTGTAAATTCGATATAGTGAATACTCATACATGTTACCTTTACATCTGTGTGTATGTGAATGTATATGTGTGTATCCAATTATTTCTCTAGGATAGATAATAATCAGTGACATTCAAATTTTATACAGTTGAATCATCCTTCATGCTGGTTGTGCCAACTACACTATCCCAGAAAAATATAGACGCACCATTACCTCACAGATTCATCCCCAATTGATATAAAAAAGGATGAAAACTTCAGTTAAACTTAGGCAAAAAAATTTGTCTTTCCTCTTTTTCTCTGCAAGAAAACATCTGTTTATACATTTGCTCATTTTCAATTGAGATGTTTGTTTCCTCATTATTTACAAAAGGTTATATACATACACATATATATACCCATACACACATATATATGTGTGTGCCCATATATATACACACACACATACACACACATATAATACACACACACACATATATGTGTATGGGCATATATATATACACACACAGACACACATATATATACACACACAAATATACACACATTGTATATGCATATACAGATATATACAGAAGCATAAAGATATAAAATAATTTTAAATTAAATAGCATCTCTATATTGCTAAAAATGTGTGTGAAAATTATTAAATCCTACAAGTATTTTCATTCAGGGTTTCACTTTTTGTGTCTGATACAAGAAGATTTTTCTCACTTGAGTTCATAAACATATATATTAAGATATTTTCTTCTTGAATTATTTGTGCTTAAAATTATATGTTTAAATTTTGGATACACTGTAATTTATTTTTGTGAAAGGTGTGAGCTAGGATTCTATTTTTGTTTCAATGTATAGGCAATTGACGCAATGAAATTAATTGAGGCCGAGGTGGGCAGATCACTTGAGGTCAGGGGTTCGAGACCTGCCTGACCAACATAGTGAAACCCTGTCTCTACTAAGAATACAAAAATTAGCTGGGTGTGGTGGTGGGCACCCATAGTCCCAGCTACTTGGGAGGCTGAGACAGGAGAATTGCTTGAACGTGGGAGGCAGATATTGCAGTGAGCTGAGATCATGCCACTGCACTCCAGTGAGACTCTGAGATTCTGTCTCAAAAAAAAAAAAAAAAAAGAAAGAAATTGAATAAGTCATCATTTTTCCACTGATGTGAAATGTTCCCTTTATGCACTATCATAATAGACACAGTCATATTTTTTGAAGGTTTTTATTTATGTTCTCTCAGTTTATTCTAGCATGGTCGGTGAAGTAAGCTCAGTAGGTAGTGTTAGTTCCTCCCTTTTTTTGTGTGAAGAAACTGAGACTTGGAATTTTTACTCAAGATGAAGAAGCTCTCGAGAAATTGAGCAAGTATTAAAACTCCAGGCTTTGGGCTTAAAAATCTTATGCCAGTTTCTTTAACTCCAGAGTCACCCCCAGTTTGTTTCTCTCAACTCTTGATTCAATGTGACTTTTAAACAGCTTCAAGATATAGACAGAGCAGTTCTGCTTCCCTTGCTGAAAGTAACTAATCTCAGATAAATTTTGATCTCAGATAACTCACACACTTGGCAACGTATCAAAAACTACGAATTACTCTTTGAATTCCACTCCTCAATTTTTAGGGGGTGGGGACGCAGGCATAAATAAATTTGCTCAATTCTCAGGAGTATACACACAAATTAGATAAGTATAACTTGGGCTTATTTTATGCGCATTGTAGATTCCTTTTCTGTGCAAGTTTATGGATCTTGAAAGATACAGCTGAAAGATGTTGCAAGAAAGAACGAATCCATTTAAATGACTCTTAAGAACACAGTCCCAGAAGCTTTTTATCTTTAATGAAAGTGCACCTGTAAATGACTGTGCATCACCATCCATTTTCACCCACATGTGGCTGATGAGTAACTGAAAAGGGGGTTGATTAAAAAATAAAAGCAAAGCAATTATAAGGACTGAGACACAAAGATCAACAGCCATTATCAGTCAGAGGAAATGGTGTGCTCAAAGACTTTTACTTTTCAACTAGTTTCAATCCACTGTAGGCTATGAAATGATAATCCCTGCTTATTTTTTTTTCCAGTAAATGCCAACCATGTCACTTCTGTTTACAGACGAGTAGGTTTCAATCTTGAAATGTTTATTCTCTGCCTCTATTCTAGAAAGAAAAAGATTTTCTTAGCTTGCCTCTGGGAAAGCAATATTGTCTGCATTTGTATTCTAAACTACACTAAGGGAAGAACCATTGAAACGGGGAATTACTCTACATGTCTGATTGAATTGAAGCTTTGAGAGACCGCAAAGCAGGTTTCACAGTATTAATAATAATTTTAAAAAAAGCAAGCAAGCAAGCAGGAGAGATTATATACTCCTCCAATGTGGGAAAAAGGTAACATCTAGGATGTAAAATGTGTGGATGAATTGTCAACATCGCTTGGTACTTTTCTATTTCAACCACTATTCTTAAAGACAATCTTAAGGATGGGCATCTTGATATTGATAAAAATAGAATTCTGGCAAATAAATAGATAAAGCTTGAGTTTTCGTAGCTTGCAAAAATAAGTCTATGGTTAAATAGTTTCACATTTGTCAGAATCTAGCCAGATTACTTGCTTAAATGCTTTTTATAGGTGGACTTTGAGTAGTATGGAATGTGTGTTTGCAAAAGGAAATAATGTTTAATAGTTTATATGTTATTAACTAATTCATACTCATTTTTAAATATTGTTAAGCTACAAGGGAAATAAAACTAAATGTATAATACTGCCTTTCAGAAATGTTGTATATATTATGATAAAATTCTTTTAAGTCAGTTTTTAAAACTGAGTTTCTTGGTATTCCATAGTCAGAACAGGCTGTGTACAATGATACATCTGGTTTCTTTTGCTTTATTTTATGATAACCACATTCAATATAACTTTTTGTAAACTCCTTTTTATAAATATGCAAACTATTTCAATGACATTGTAGTTTCTATCAAGAGATTCTACTGTAATTTATTAAGTCCTTATATGGGGAAATTTAGTTATTTTTAAGTATGTCTTAAAATTATAAGTATTCCTACAATAAACTTACCTATTAATTAAAACATAAAGCATAAGAGATAAAATTACTGGCAAGAGGGCATCGTTAAGGTCCTTGATAAAAAAAAAAAAAAAGTGACCATTGAGTTCATTACATTTGCTACAGCAATGGTAATGAACCATGGTCTTGAATCCACCATGGTCTTGTTCATGTAACAAGTATAGAACAGTTTTCCAGTTTAGCCCTGATGCCTACTCTCATGCATACTCAGAAGACTCCATTACTAAATAAATAGAGTAATAGGAGGGTTGATGCTTTGATCTTTCAAACTAATGGGAAAAAATAACAGTAATCACAGTATCGGAAGCCAAAATTTTAACTTTCCAAGACTCAGGCTTTTTCAGAGAAGAAAAGAATCTAAAACAAAATAAAAACTCAAACACAACAACAATATGTAGTTTACACATACAGTGCATCAGCTGCACGGGCATATATATATATATATATATATATATATATATATAGAGAGAGAGAGAGAGAGAGAGAGAGAGAGCAAGTCTAGGATACATGCCATCTCCCTCTTTCCCTCTCTCTCTCTCTCACATCTCTGTCCCTTGTGTTCTATGTCCTTTACTAATTATTATTTTTTATGTTCTATATGTTTCAATACAATTTAAATTTTAGTATTAATCTTATTTTAATTTTAGTTTTACTCCAGAAAAGAATGAGAGGTGCTCACAGGAAGATATTTTATTTGTGAGGGGTAGGTAGTCTTAGAGAGAGCTCCATTATTCCAAGAGTAATAGAAACAATTTCAGAGTAAAAAACATGCGATATAAAACACTTTATCATAGTAATCATCTGGTAATTAATTAGGACTTATTATTGACTTTAATAGCATTCTTTAAAATGAATAACTGGTATCAAGACAGCAAGTAGATGCACCCCAAAATTGCAAAAATAAGAATTCATTTAATAACAAATTTCCATGAACATTTCCTCCTGAATTGCTAAAGATGGGGACAGCATTTCTATTTGTGCTTTACAATTCTGCTACATTGTGAGTGTTCAACCAGCAGAAAATTATAATTGTCAGGATGAAAATCCTCTTCATTACAATTATGTGATGTAAGTGTAAGTGGCTTGGGTTTTTAAAAAAATGTTTATATCCACAAAACTTCTCATGAATCTAAATATAATTCTATTTTTTCAAAATGGAATGTTTTTTATATCTCTATACAATGACGTTTCATTCATTTAAGTCATGCAAATTTGTTTAAACATTAAATGTTCTTTATTTAACCTACATAAATATTTTAAAGAAGCCTAAATACTAAATATTGGGGAATTGGATATATGTCATTCTAAAAATTAATTGTTTTTGGTAAACTATTTTTAGCATGGTGATTACTAACTTCAATTTTTTAATAGAAAATAAATTTTCATGTGAAAATACATTGAAATCTACAGTTTAAGAGACTAGTTTGTTGAAATGTCACTTACCGATCATTATTATTTCAACAATGGTAAGAAACCCAGGGTGACAGGGCTTATGTGAAATATATAGAAGTTAGAAAATTTAGCTCCTCACTTAGAAGGTGTTCCAGAGAGCTGCTTCTGTCTTTATCGTTAATTAACCCTTAAAAAATACGTGGAGTTTATTCACTGTGAATGATGTGAAGTTGAGCAGATTTGGCGATCAATATGTCCTAAACTGAAAGTTAGTGCTCCTTATCCACTAAGTTGGCTTCTTCTCCACTGTTCCTACTCTCAGAGTCAGCACTCTACACCTGACTGCTCTTGTCTGCAATTTGACAGATATTCCAGGCACCTCTATTTCTCCTTTCCACAGCTAAATGCCATTCTTCCTATTTTTCCTTTCCACAAAGCGTTCACATCCATCTACTCCTCTTTATCCTCCAAATCATTCTTCTTGATCAGGACATCTGAATTACTGCCAGCCTCCTGGCTCCAATATTGACTTTCCTCTCTCCTATTTATAAAATGCAATCAAAGCTATTCCTTTACCTTGCAAACATGATCATATCTTCCTGCTTGCAACCTTTTAGCAGTTAATTGTAGCAAAGAAAATAATATTCGAACTTCTTCACATGGATGATAAAATGCTTTATAATCACTTTCTATCCTGAATGCAGCCTCATCGCTGAATTTCACATGGCCACCACCTGCTGATGTCACTTTCTATACAAGCACCTGGGCTCACCCAACTCTTCCAGCTATTCTGAACATTCAACTTCAAGAATCACACAAACTTTCATATCACTAGATATTTGCACATACTTTTGTCTGCAAGAAAAATTACTTGTCTTTCCAGAAAAATTCTTATTTCTTATCTTTGACTATCTATTTTTCACTTATCCTTTAGGCTAGTGAATTTCAAAACACTATTGGTCATGACTCATCATGGCAAATATATTTTACATCAAAACTCAGATCTCTCTAAGACACACACAAATATAACTGGAAAAAGTACTTCTTGAAACAATACTTACACATTTTATGTGCAATGCAAACTCATAGTTTCTGTTCTTTTCTACTCTATTTGATTTACTAAATTGATCAACCTCAAATGTGAAAGCATGAATTAAATAACCATTTCCTCTAAGAATCTTCCTTGACCTCATAAAGTAGCTCATTACTCCTGCTCTGTGATTTTACTAGACTCTGTACTTCCTGTATTGTAGCCCTAAACACATTTGGTGTTATGGTTTGTTTACTTTTCTGTCTTTTTAAAGACTGAAAAGTACAGAGACATAGGCGTAGTGTCTATCTTACTATCATGCTTTCTGCATTGAATACAGTACTTGTCTTATGTTAAGTGCTTAAAAATTAAAATTGAATGATTTGATAAGTGAAATCTAACCTATTTGAATTAATGAAACTAAAAAATAAAGTTGTTGTGTTTGTTTTTGCTGTTGTTTGAATCCTAAGGATCCTACAGATGAGTGATTTCAAATATATCTTCAAGTAAAGAAATAAGTACAAGAAAGTTTTAATGAAAAAACTTTAAATGATCATAAGAAAAGAGAAAGCACATCTTTTTGGCAACTCTGTCTACAAATAGCTGCATTTCATCTTGTTTATACTATTGGTTATGGGTTATGAACTGCAAAATCCCAATTTATACTGAGAGGATATCCTGAGAGTAACAGATTATCTCTAGCTATTGTTCCAATGGAATGTGTTTGGACAGAAATAAGGCCTGTTACTTTATCATTTAAAAGTTAAAACAATTAGTCTTTCTTTTGGTACAAACATTTCAAAAAAGATACATTCCAAATTGATGAGTCAGATAGAAATTAGAGGTTTGCTTATGTTTAATTAGGAGAATAAGTATTGCTCTTCACCCAGGCCATGGTGCTCATTCTATATTTTAATATGACTTGAAAAGATTTTTCACACACATTTCTAACCTTGGCTTTAGCTGTGTATAACCCTTTCTTAATTTTTAGTAGTGAATTTATTGGGATTAGAAAAGAGAAGCTGGATATGACTACAGTGATGCTTAAAAACATATCTTTCTGGGTAAAAAATAATTTTCTCTAATTATTTTCATTAAACACTAATTTATGAGGAATTCAATCCATATGTTTTTATTTCATATATCACAAAAATGTTGTTGCAAAAGAACTTTACAAACAGCTGTTTCCTCTCCCAGTAATATAGTGAGGTTTTCAATAGCCTATATTTTGTGTTAGGGTTTTTGCCAAAACACCAGGTTCCCAGGAAGATGACTCAGTACAGTGAAATGTATACAGACATATACTATATGTTCCTTGAAATTATGTAGTATATAAGTGATATTAACAAAATGTATTTTCATATAAAAATAATTTTTGAGAATGCCAATGTATGTGGAAAAACACTAAACAATTTTGTACTTTCAACCAAAATAATACTTACCCCATTTGTATTAGGATAATCTCTGCTTCAAAGAAAAGAAAAACTCTAGAGACTTGAGTAATGGAGAAAGGTATTATCTCACATAGACAAAAATTTAGAGAAAAATTGGTTTCTAAGTTGTTTAAGAAATTTGATGCGAAATGTATTTTCTTTCCATCCCTCAGGTCTACCATCTTTCTTCCTCAGGATGGTAGCAGTGTGGTTGCAGTGATTTCTTATGTGACTATGTCTAGAAAAAGAAGAGACATTGTCACTTTTCACACTCCACTCTTTGTGAGGAGAAAAATTTTTCTAAAGATACTCTCCATCCCAGCAAACTTGTCATCAAGTCTTATTGGTGGAAGCTGGGTTGCATGTTCTTTTTGAACCAAGAGCTGACAAGGAATGTGAGATTGCCTTTTGACCAATAAGGCTTATACTTTGGTTGCAGATGAAGTAGACTTCTTCTAAAGCTCATAGCTGATTCGTGAAGTTGATGAGGATCATTACAGTTTCAGGTAATTAATATTAATTACAAAAGGACCATTTTTTGGTTAAAAAAAGACTGTTTCACTAAATTGAGGAAATTATTATCTCCATATAGGTTTCCTTCTTCATGCTCAAGCCAGCTTTTCTGCACTGTCAGTGATTAGTTACAAGTGAAAAATGAGAACAATTAGTAAGTTGAGAACTAGATTGATGGAGGTACTTGAAGTCCATGGTTTGAAGTTCAGACTTCATTGAAGAACCATTATTAAACTTGATTTGGAGTCAGTATAGAGTTGTGAAATGGAGAGTTATCTGGAATAAATGCCTGAGTGAGATGATTCTTGCTGCTCTTCCACAAAGTGGCACTGACCGTGTTTACTTCACCCAGCTTAGTCTATTTTCAACTTCAATCGTGGATTTTCATCACCTGATAAGAAACAAGTGAGAATACTTGGACAATGACCTCCCTGATTTCATTTTCCCTTCTCCCACTTGCGTGGCTGAAAGGTAAATTGACAGTATAAAATGGAGAGTGGTTAGCAGTTATGTTGGAGTGTGGATTCATTCTGTCCTTTAATAAAATACTTTAATACATTTTTTAGAATATTTTGAATAATATAGAAATGAAAGCATGTTTCTTTAAAGTAAAAGATAAATATGAATTTCTTCCATACCACTCACTAGTCTTTTGATGGAAACTACACTCCATAAAAGAATGGAAAAATAAAACACAAATCTTGAGAAATAGAATGGCTACTCATCTGTAAAATGTGGAGATTTCATCAAATGATCACTGATCTCTTTCAGGTGTAAAAATTAATGAGTCCATTCAAGTAGATCTGTTTAAAAGCAGGAAAGAATATTGTGTTTCACTTCTCTCACTTTTATTCTATCTAGGAAAACTTTCAATCCAATTTTAGAATTTGAATAGATGATTCATGCTTTACATTAAAAGAAAATGGATTTTAGCCCAGTTGGTTTCAGTGAATTAAATTTTACCATAAGAAATGTGAAAAAATATCTGTTTTTTTTAAATTCATAATATTGCCCCAGTTTCCGAAAGATCCAAGTATAAATAATAATGAATTATACCAGATAAATCATAATTATAATAATATATAGTAAAAGTACATTAACACATGATCAATCTCAGGTGCAATTTGAAATTAAACACACAAGGTGGCCGGGAGCAGTGGCTTACTCCTGTAACCCCAGCACTTTGGGGGGCCGAGGCAGGCAGATCACTAGGTAGGGAGATCAGAGATCTAGACCATCCTGGCTAACACGGTGAAACCCCGTCTCCACTAAAAGTACAAAAGATTAGCTGGGTGTGGTGGCGGGGGCCTGTAGTTCCAGCTACTCGGGAGGCTGAGGCAGGAGAATGGCATGAACCAGGGAGGTGGAGCTTGACGTGAGCCGAGATCTCGCCAGTACACTCAAAACTGGGCAACAGAGCAAGACTCCATCTCAAAAACAAAAACAAAAACCAGGTGTATTAAGTGAAAATTACTATCCATATTTGTACCCTCATTATTCTGGGATGGTTTATGTATGTGTGCATGTGTGTGCACACATTCTGGTATATTTATGGGCATGCACATATATACCTTTACCAGAACTTTTGTAAATGCTTTAATTTTACTTACTCTTTCTTTCATTTTTCACTCTTAATATATGATAAATTCAAGTCAAAATGACTAAAATATTTTCAGGGACATGCCAAGAGAATCTAAGCAAACAGGGTGGCTAGTAAGCAATGGTATTTTCAGTTGACCCCTGCAATGGTGTTGTAAAAACATTGGAAGTATAGAGAACTTGGGTATTTTGCCTGGGATTACCTTCTCCTCTTGCTTTACCTAAGTAAATCCTTATCTTCAGATTTTTCATTATGAGTCTATTTCTGAAGATTTATTCTTACTTGATCAGATAAGTAACAAAATGTCTTACAAAACCAGTTTTTCTGGCCTATGCTGGGAGATAAATTATTACATGAATCAAGCATCATCCAAGTCAGTGTTGCCATATGTCGCATTGGCTACTTAGACTCAGAACAAGAACAGATTATCAGGCGTGTCTCAGGCTTCTTCCTGATGCATTTGTTTCTCCTAAATGATGCTGGAGTTATTTTCCTTATGCATACAGGTGCTTAATACTTTCTTTTATTTTACCTGAAATTCAGCATGAGGTGATACTTGGAATGGTTTAAAAACCTATTGTAATTTACACATTTTTTCACCATCCTTTACTCTCCCACAAATTGTATATCCTACATTTTAGCCATGTTCAATGCTTTATTGTTTTCACATGCTCTTCACTCTGCTCTAATTGTTCTTTGCCTCCTCGACCTGTTCACCTTACAAACTCCTCATTCCATTCTTCAGAACAGCAAATGATAGAAATAAAAGAGCAAGAATAAAATGACACGTTTTGATTTCTAAGATATTACCTATGTGATTAAATCTTAGAAGATTCTTGCTGCTTTCTGAAACTAAGTTTCTTAATGTATAAAATAGACTTTAAAAGGAAAAGCATTGGAATACTAAATACATGTTAATTTTGCTTTCCTTCTCTGATATGCTCCAATGATAATAGGTCATTCCCTTTTTTCTTTTTAAGGCTTTTTATTCAACATCTCTCCTTAGATTTTTGTTACATATGTAGTTTATAGCCAGTTATTGATTTTTCTGATTTCACTGGATATATTGTGAAGAAAAATTTATATCAGACCTGTTTAACTTTTCAATATGTGAGACACTTAGCAGATATTTAATAAATTATTGTTCAATTAAAAATGAATAATATCTAATAATATTTAATAGTTTAATCAAAACATCAGTACATACTGATAAATGCAAAAGTAAAAGTGGTCAAAATATTGTATTGGTAAATACTAAATTCATTTATATTAGTGTCACTTTAGAATGTACATTTTTATAAATTAAAAACATTTTTTATAACTTGCACATATTTAGGGCACGAAATATGGCTTCAACATCATCTGTTCTCTAAATCTCAACTCTTAAATCTTTCAAGAGATAGGCAGGAAGATGGCTGAATAGGAACAGCTCCAAGCTACAGCTCCCAGCATGAGCAACACAGAAGACGGGTGATTTCTGCATTTCCAACTGAGGTACTTGGTCCATCTCGCTGATGCATGTTGGACAGTGGGTGCAGGACAGTGGGTGCAGCCCAGTGAGTGAGAGCCGAAGCAGGACAAGGTATCACCTCACCCGGGAAGTGCAAGGGTAAAGGAATTCCCTTTTCTAGCCAAGGGAAACTGAGACACACAGTACCTGGAAAATCGGGTCACTCCCACCCTAATACTGTGCTTTTCCAAGGGTCTTAGCAAACGGCACAACAGGAGATTATATCCCGTGCCTGGCTCAGAGGGTCCCACACACATGGGGCCTCCCTCATTGCTAGCACAGCAGTCTGAGATCTAACTGCAAGGCGGCAGCAAGGCTGAGGGAAGGGCACCCACCATTGCTGAGCCTTGAGTAGGTAAACAAAGCAGCTGGGGAATCTCGAACTGGGTGGAGCCCACCACAGCTCAAGGAGGCCTGCCTGCCTCTGTAGACTCCACCTCTGGGCACAGGGCATAATCAAACAAAAGGCAGCAGAAACCTCTACAGATGTAAATGTCTCTGTCTGACAGCTTTGAAGAGAGTAGTGGTTCTCCCAGCACAGAGTTTGAGATCTCAGAATGGACAGACTGCCTCCTCAAGTGGGTCCCTGACCCCCAGGTAGCCTAACCAGGAGGCATCCCCCTGTAGCGGCAGACTGACACCTCACATAGCCTTGTATCCCTCTGAGATGAAGCTTCCAGAGGAAAGATCAGACAGCAACATTTGCTGTTCAGCAATATTCACTCTTCTGCAGCCTCCACTGCTGATACCCAGGCAAACAGGGTCTGAAGTGGACCTCCAGCAAACTCCAACAGCCCTGCAACTGAGGGTCCTGACTGTTAGAAGGAAAACTAACAAACAGAAAGGACATCCACACCAAAACCCCATCTGTATATCGCCATCATCAAAGACCAAAGGTAGATAAAACCATAAAGATGGGGAAAAAACAGCAGAAAAGCTGAAAATCCTAAAAATCAGAGCGCCTCTCTCCCTCCAAAGGAATGCAGCTCCTCACCAGCAATGGAACAAAGCTGTACGGAGAATGACTTTGACGAGTTGAGAGAAGAAGGCTTCAGACGATCAAACTTCTCCAAGCTAAAGGAGGAAGTTCAAACTCATTGCAAAGAAGCTAAAAACCTTGAAAAAAAAAAAGTTAGACAAATGGCTAACTAGAATAACCAATGTAGGAAAGTCCTTAAATGACCTAATAGAGTTGAAAACCATGGCATGAGAACTATGTGACAAATGCACAAGCTTCAGTAGCTGATTCAATCAACTGGAAGAAAGGGTATCAGTGATTGAAGATCAAATGAATGAAATGAAGCGAGAAGAGAAGTTTAGAGAAAAAAGAGTAAAAAGAAATGAACAAAGTCTCCAAGAAATATGGGACCATGTGAAAAGACCAAATCTACATCTGACGGGTGTACCTGAAAGTCACGGGGAGAATGGAATCAAATTGGAAAACACTCTGCAGGATATTATCCAGGAGAACTTCCCCAACCTAGCAAGGCAAACCAACTTTCAAATTCAGGAAATGCAGAGAATGCCACAAAGATACTCCTTAAGAAGAGCAACTCCAAGACCCATAATTGTCAGATTCACCAAAGTTGAAATGAAGGAAAAAATGTTAAGGGCAGCCAGAGAGAAAGGTCAGGTTACCCACAAAGGGGAGCCCATCAGACTAACAGCGGATCTCTTGGCAGAAACTCTCCAAGTCAGAAGAGAGTGGGGGCCAATATTCAACATTCTTAAAGAAAAGAATTTTCAATCCAGAATTTCATATCCAGTCAGACTGTTTCATAAGTGAAGGAGAAATAAAATCCTTTACAGACAAGCAAATGCTAAAAGATTTAGTCACCACCAGGACTTCATGTCTAAAACACCAAAAGCAATGGCAACAAAAGTCAAAATTGACAAATGGAATCTAATTATACTACAGAGCTTCTGCACAGCAAAAGAAACTACCATCAGAGTGAACAGGCAACCTACAGAATGGGAGAAAAAATTTGCAATCTATTTATCTGACAAAGGGCTAATATCCAAAACCTATAAAGAACTCAAACAAATTTACAAGAAAAAAACAAACAACCCCGTCAAAAAGTGGGCAAAGGATATGAACAGACACTTCTCAAAAGAAGACATTTATGCAGCCAACAGACGCACGAAAAAATGCTCATCACCACTGGCCATCAGAGAAATGCAAATCAAAATCACAATGAGATACCATCTCACACCAGTTAGAATGGTGATCATTAAAAAGTCAGGAAACAACAGGTGCTGGAGAGGATGTGGAGAAATAGGAATACTTTTACACTGTTGGTAGGACTGTAAACTCGTTCAACCATTGTGGAAGACAGTGTGGCAATTCCTCAAGGATCTAGAACTAAAATGCCATTTGACCCAGTAATCCCATTACTGGGTATATATCCAAAGGATTATAAATCATGCTGCTATAAAGACACATGCACACATATGTTTATTGTGACACTATTCACAATAGCAAACACTTGGAACCAACCCAAATGTCCATCAGTGACAGACTGGATTAAGAAAATGTGGCACATATGCACCATGGAATATTATGCAGCCATAAAAAAGGATGAGTTTATGTCCTTTGTAAGGACATGGATGCAGCTGGAAACCATCATTCTCAGCAAAGTATCACAAGAACAGAAAACCAAACACCGCATGTTCTCACTCATAGGTGGGAATTGAACAATGAGAACACTTGTATACAGGAAGGGGAAAATCACACACCGGGGCCTGTTGTGGGGGTCGGGGAAGTAGGGAGGGATAGCATTAGGAGATACACCTAATGTAAATGACGAATTAATGGGTGCAGCACTCCAGCATGGCACATGCATACATATGTAACAAATCTGCACGTTGTGCATATGTACCCTAGAACTTAAAGTATGATAGAAAACATCTTTCAAAACCATTAAAATATACTTTTAAATTCATCCATATATTTCTTTTGGAAAAAATCCCAATTGATATTTCAAAATACTTTTATTGGATTTTACGAAATGGTGCATTGCTTGAATTTATAGTTAATAGATTAAATAGTCCCTAACAAAATGTAATATACCTTTTAAATTATAATCATAGTGCCCAGAGAGTCTTCTGTGCTCCAACATAAGTAAATTATAAAAGTGGCAATAACTATAATTGTTCCCTGAATTAGAGCAAAAATATTACAAACCTCAAGAAATAACCTTGAAAGTGGCTATTTATTTTCCATTTATGACTTCAGGGGACAATTTAAATGCAAGAACTAGACTAATTTTACAATAGCCATAATCTATTATTTTAACTGATGGGGGGAAAACACATGATGGAATTTAGCTAAACATCTACAGTCAAGTTGAGTACAATAATAATAGTAACAAATGTTTCTGTGTCTGAACTGAAGTTGTGCTCATTATTGAAGAGTGCTCTAAATTACAACACATCTGTTAAATCATCAACAGATGATCTCCTCTGTTGATATTTCTATGACACAAATTATTTTATCTGACTTTTGTTTGAATATGAAGCCCCATAAAACTTTAAGGTCAATTACAATACATTATTCCCATATATGCCATGGCCATCTTATACTGGAGAATTCCTGAACTAACCAGAGCCAGCGTCCCTGGTTTTTCAGTGTGGGCTGAGCTTAGGAATAGAAGGCAGGCAGTACACAGAGGAAAGCAAAATTAAAAACAAACAAACAAACAAAAAAGAAAAACGCCAAATTCCTGACAAATGTAAAGTTTCTGATGTCGGTTTCTTTCTAGTTTTGAATATATGCCTGTCCTTGGGCTCCATAATGAATCCCTGTGTTCTTATTTTATATCTCCTGTTTCACTTAACCCGTGTCCTGTCAGTTTCTGTTACTTGCCACCAGTCTAAGCAGTGCATTCTCTGTGTCAGGTTTTAAAGGATTACAGATAATCTACTTAAAATATTTTCAGGAGTTCTTTGCACATAGTAGATGTTCCTACAAATACAATTGTTCGTATTTAAGAATGCCAATTGGATTACTATAAAACTACCATGTGAAAAATGTTGAAACTTGGTCGAGTAGGGTGGCTCACACCTGTGATCCTAGCAATTTTAGAGGCTGAAGTGGGCAGATCGCTTGAGCCCAGGAACTTGATACCAGCCTGGGCAACATAGTGAGACCACATCTCTAAAAAAAAAAAAAAATACAACATTTAACTGGGTATGGTGGTGTGTGTCTAATTGAGCGGCACAGGTGGGAGGATAGCATGAGCCTAGGAGGTCAAGGCTGCCATGAGCCATGATCACGTTACTGTACTCCAGTCTGGGTGACAGGGTAAGATCCTATCTCAAAAAAAAAAAAAAAAAAAAAGTTTGTATATATGATAAAAAATAATATTGTCAAAAAAAAAAAAGAAAAATATTAAAACTGGAATAGAGTTCTGCCTGCATAATATTATTAGAGGTGAAACAGACTCTTGGTTGCTAGGGGTTCCATGACACCTCAACATTGGTATTTAAACACATGTAGAAAAGCAAATGGCATCTCTACCTAGTATTCTTCATTAACCCTTCTTATCTTTGATAATTCTTCTTTCATATATATGCTGTTGCAAAGTGATTTTATGGAACACGTATAATTATTTTATATGTCCCTTTGCAGTGTACAAATGGGAAGAAGTATGTTTAGGATTTCGGGTTTCCAGTAATAAACAGTGAAAGCACATGACTGTGGTGATTCTCTGGGTGTTGCTTCATGCCTCTGCAACCTAAAAAATAAAAAATGTAAGTCTTTAAAGGATCTAGTATAGTAGCAAGAAAGTATACCACATATACCAGGTGTCATCCAAAAATTATTAAAATTTGATATTAAGTGTTGGTTAGAAACCTATTATAGCAAATATTCTTTTAGAAAATGCAGCTTTAAATACGAATATTAAGGACCCTTAAAGACTTCATGATCTAAATGGGAAAACAGATGAGAAAAATAACTAGAGTACAATGTAACAATTCTATAGTAGAGCTGTAGTCACTAGATAATGACAGCATAGATCAAAAGGAATAAATTTGTGGCAGTCAACAGTAAGTTGATTTTTAAATGCAAGAGTAGCACATTCCTTACTTGCTACTTTTTAATTGTATGTATATCCTCAGCTCTCTAGGATTCCTGCTTATTGGAATAAAAGGATACTTTCTGTATAGCACTAAAGCCTTCCCTTGATTCAAAGACAAATACCAAAAGTACCAGCTAGAAGTCTTGTTAGAAGTTGTCATGGGGGAGCAATAATTGGATATGAATGTACAAGGATTATAGTTTTTAAAATAAATACTTTGTGAAAGCATTTGTATCATTAACCTATGTCAATTAATAACTGATCAAAATGTAAATACTGTTTTTAAAAAAGGAGAGAGAGCCAATTGAATGAGAATTGAGAACCAAATCAGCAAATCAGAGCAAGAGGTGACAAGCAAACGGTAAGGAAAAATCATCACTACCCTTGGTTATCATCAACATATCAACGATGACATTGACTTACCACACGGAATAAAAAGTCAATTCATTTCATTTGTTTATCAAAAAGAGTAATTCCAGAAGGTTATAGGGCCTAGTTTGGATTTGCAAATAACCGTACATTTCTATAATCAACATATATCAGGATATTCAAGAATGTAAGTCATCATTGTCTGATTTTTTAAAAAAATTCAAAGTGATTTGTGAAAAATTTAAAGGTCCGTTATGCTTGTTATTATTTATTTAAAAAATTAGAGCCAAGATAACTAGAAAGCAGAAGCATGTGAATAACAGAAGCTGATTGCGAATAAAAAACAAATGCAAGATAAAGCAGTTAAACTTGTTCAATCACATTTTTGGAATTTTTCTTAAGTGCTTTTTACTCCTTTTAAAACTAGGGACAGAATTTTTGTGTCTCTAGCATTTATTCAGATAAACCGAATTTACCAAACTACCCAAGATTCATCTATAAGGAAGAACATACACAAAATTATGAATTAATTTTTCTCACGAAAGGAATAGAAATGCCAAAGTCATTAGAATAGTTTGTGTCCAAAAATTAATGAGATATGAAAAGCATCAATATTGCATGTTAATGTAGTATCATTTACTTAAGATCAGCATACTGTCACTTAATATAGAAATTTGAGATAACCATCAAAGTTGATTTTTTTGTTGTATAAATAACATTTCTAATTTATTCTGATACATCCATTTACTTTACATATCCTGCCACATTAAAACATCCTGAATGACTGACCCTGGTAGACAGTAAAAATTTAAAAAAAAATAAAAAACTTACTGGAAAATACCATAAAACAAACCCTTTGATTATAAAATGGATTGATGAGAAAACATGAAGATAAATAAAACAGTGTAACTCTATCCGCCAAGTTTTAAAAAAAGTCCTTACATCTGTTTTTCTTTGAGAATCATTATTTTCTAATTATATAATTACTAACATAGATATTCTAAGAAGGATATTTTAATCTAATAATAAAGAAATTATTTCTACACAACTCAGGAATAATTATTATTTAAAAATTACTGTAAAGACAATTTATCCAATAAAAGGCTGCCAGCCCATACGAAACAATTTCAGTGTTGCTCTTTTCTAATTTTTATTTTTTTCAACAGGTTTGGAGGGCACAGGTGACATTTAGTTATATGGATAAGTTACTTAGTGGCGATTTCTGAGATTTTTGGTGCATCATCCCTCAAGCAGTGTACACTGTACCCAACGTGTAGTCTTTTATCCCTTAAAACCTTCCCACCCCATTCCCTGAGTCCCCAGAGACTATCGTATTATTTTTATGCCTTTGTGTTCTCATTGCTTAGCTCACACTTATGAGAGAGAACATACAATGTTTGGTTTTCCATACCTAAGTTACTTGACTTAGAATAGTAGTCTCTAATTCAATCCAGGTTGCTGTGAATGTAATTATTTCATTCTTTTCATGGCTGTATATGTATATATACACACATACACTATGGAATATTACTAAGATCTATCTATCTATTTATCATCTATCTATCTACACTACATATCTATATATAGGTAGCACATTTTTTAATCCCCTCATTGATTGTTGGGCATTTGGGC
The DNA here is from genome assembly GCF_037993035.2 of Macaca fascicularis. NCBI lineage: Eukaryota > Metazoa > Chordata > Mammalia > Primates > Cercopithecidae > Macaca > Macaca fascicularis. The sequence continues at coordinate 97,535,125 of NC_088385.1, forward strand.
TGGTTTCCATATGTTTGCAATTGTGAATTGTGCTGCTATAAACATGCATGTGCAAGTGTCTTTTTCATGTAATGACTTCTTTTCCTCTGGGTTGATACACAGTAATGGGATTGCTGGATTGAATGACTGTTCCACTTTTAGTTCTTTAAGCAATTTCTATACTGTGTTCCCAAGTGATTGTACTGGTTTGCATTCCCACCGGCAGAATAAAAGTACTCCCTTTTCACCACATTCACACCAACATCTATTATATTTTTTATTTTTTTACTATGGCCATTCTTGCAGGAATAAGGTGGTATTGCATTGTAGCTTTAGTTTGCGTTTCCCTGATAATTAGTGATGTTGAGCATTTTTTCATGTATTTGTCGGCCATTTTTATTTCTTTTGAGAATTATCTATTCATGTCTTTAGCCCATTTTTTGATGGTTTCTTTTTTCTTTCTGATTTGTTTGACTTCCTTGTAGATTCTGGATATTCTTCCTTTGTCAGATGCATAGTTTGTAAAGATTTCTTCCTACTCTGTGGGCTGTCTACTGAATTTTTTTTTTTTTTTTTTTTTTTTTTTTTTTTTTTTTTTTTTGCTGTGTTGAAGCTTTTCAGTTTACTTAGGGCCCATCCTTTTATCTTCGTTTTTGTTACATTTGCTTTTGGGTTCTTGGTCATGAAGTCTTTGCCTAAGCCAATGTCTAGAAGGGTTTTTCCAACGTTATCTTCTAGAATTTTTATTGTTTCAGGTCTTAGATTTAAGTCTTTGATCCACCTTGAGTTGATTTTTATATAAGGTGAGAGATAAGGATCCAGCTTTGTTCTTCAACATGTGGCTTGCTAATTATCCCACCACCATTTGCTGAATAGGGTGCCCTTTCCCCACTTTATATTTTTGTTTGCTTTGTCAAAGATCAGTTGGCTATAAGTATTTTGGTTTATTTCTGGGTTCTCTATACTGTTCCAATGATCTATATGCCTATTTTTATACTAGTACTATGCTGTTTTGGTGACTATAGCCTTATAGTATAGTTTGAAGTCAGCTAATGTGATGCCTCCAGATTTTTTCTTTTTGCTTAGTCTTGTTTTGGCTATGTAGGCTCTCTTTTGGTTCCATCTGAATTTTAGGATTGTTTTTTCTAGTTCTGTGAAGAATTCTCATGATATTTTGATGGGAATTGCATTGAATTTGTAGGTTGCTTTAGGCAGTATGATCATTTTCACAATTTGATGCTACTCATCTATGAGAATGGGTTGTGTTTCCATTTTTTGGTGTCATCTATGATTTCTTTCAGCAGTGTTTTGTAGTTTTCCTTGTGGAGGTCTTTCACATCCTTGGTTAGGTGTATTCCTAAGTATTTTATTTTTGTTTTTTGCAGCTACTGTAAAAGGGGTTGGGTTCTTGATTTGATTCTCAACTTGGTTGCTGTTGGTGTATAGCAATGCTGCCGATTTGTGCACATTAATTTTGTATCCTGAAACTTTACTGAATTCGTTTATCAGTTCTAGGAGCTTTTTGGATGAGTCTTCAGGAGTTTCTAGGTATACGATCTTATCTTCAGTGAAGAGTAACAGTTTGACTTCCTCTTTGCCAGTTTGAATGCTCTTTATTTCTTTCTCTTGTCTCATTGCTCTGGCTAGGACTTCCAGTACTATGGTGAATAGAAGTGGTGAAAGTGGGCATTCTTCTCTTCTTCCAGTTCTCAGGAGGAATGCTTTCAACTTTTTCCTATTCTGTATAATGTTGGCTATGTGTCTGTCATAGATCGTTTTTATTACCTTAAAATTTGTTTTTGCTGAACGTTTTAATTATAAAAGGATGTTGGATTTTGCTAAATGCTTTGCTGCATCTATTGAGATGATCATGTAATTTTTTTTAGATGGAGTCTCACTGTGTTGCCCAGACTGGAGTACAGTGGCATGATCTTGGTTCACTGCAACTTCCATATCCAAGGTTCAAGAGATTCTCCTGCCTCAGCCTCCCAAGTTGCTGAGATTACAGGCATACACCTCCACATCCAGCTAATTTTTGTTTGTATATTTAGTTCAGGCAGGGTTTCACCATGTTGACCAGGCTGGTCTTGAACTTCTGACCTCAAGTGATCTGCCTTCCTTGGTCTCCTGAAGTGCTGGAATTACAGGCATGAGCCTCCATACTCAGCCCAGATCATGTGATTTTTGTTTTTAATTCTGTTTATGTTGTATATCACGTTTATTGACTTGTGAATGTTAAACCATCCCTGCATCTCTGGTATGAAACCCAGTTGATCATGGTGTACTATCTTTTATATGTGCATTTTGTTGAGTATGTTTGCATCTATAGGAAGCATTTTGTTGAGTATGTTTGCATCTATATTCATCAGGGATACTGGTCCATAATTTTCTTCTTATTTTTATTTCCTTTCCTGGTTTGGGTATTAGGGAGATACTGGTTTCGCAGAATAATTTAGTGATTCTTTATAGAATGATTCCCTCTCTCTCTATCTTTTGGAATAGTGTCAGTAGATTGGTACCAATTCTTGTTTGAATGTCTGATAGAATTCAACTGTGAATCTGTCTGGTCCTGCACTTTTTTGTTGGCAATTTTTAAAATTACCATTTGAATCTCGCTGCTTGTTATTGGTCTCTTCATATATTCTAGATCTTCCTGGTTTTGTCTAAGAGGGTTGTATCAATGTTGTTAATTTATTTCTTTGACTCAGTTATGGTAAGAAAAGTAAGAATGGAGCTATCAGTCAATTCCTGTGGTGAACACAAACTTGGTAGTTCCTATGATTCCCACACCCCAGTTTCCACCTCTTCAGTGTTGGTTTTATAACCAACAAAATATAGCAAAGGTGATTGCATATTATGCCCATAATTATGTTCAGTTCTTGCACAGGTGATTGGATTTTTCAGCTGTAATTATAGTCTTTAATCAACTGATTTTGAGATATAAAAGGGAGAGGTTACCCTGATGGGCTGGGCCCAATCAAGTGAGTCCTCCAGAAGAGAGCCTAGGCCTTCTTGGAAGGCAGAGACTCCAAATGGGAGAGAATTTCTCATTGCTGGCTTTGAAGAAGTAAGCTGCCCTGAATTTTGACAGACTCGAGGGATTAATTATGATGGAAAACCTATCAGGGCTTAGAAACTGATCCTTTCCTATTCCAGCCTCCTGATAGGAACACAGCTCAGCTGGCATCTTGAGAGACCCTGAACAGAGGGCCCAGTTAAGCTTTGTCCAGACTTGTGAACTATAGACACAAGTGAGGTGACAAAATGAGTACAGACTTAAACTGTTACATTTGTGGTGTTTTTTATATAGCATAGAAAAGTAATACAAAACCTTCTTAGAAAAATTTTCTTTAAAAAAAGCAAGTGTCCTTATATTCCCAAAGCAACCATAGGCTTTTTAAATAAACTATTTTAATGTTTCATTCATCTTTATTATAATGTTAAAGCAGTATATCTTTTTCTCATAGGCAAACACAATGATTTCTGCTTAAAGATGTTTAATGTTTCTTAGCTTTTTCCTCATTGATAAATACATGTTGTGCTCCTCTGTGAAAGGCAGTAAAAGAAAAAGATGAAGCCATGGGCAGGACCTTCATGGTTTCCACTTGCATTGTTTTCTTATTTCCTATATCAGTTTATTAGAATTTCTCTTTTAAATCACCTGAGATTCACAACCTAAACTATAAGTTATTGCATTGTGATTGTTACTCACTTTCTTCCATGATAGTTAGACTCCAGTGGAGGGGTGTAGATAACACTATTGTACTACTTGTCAATATTAATGAATTCCCTTCCATCAATCAATGCTAGAGCATTCTCTGGAAGGTCTATATACTTGGTGGATCAGATTGGCATGACTTTTAACAATGTGCTGATTGTTAAAACTCCAGCCCAGTGTTCTGGAGAAATTGCTTAAATTTTCTGAAACTCCATTTTATTACTTATGAAATGGGAATAATATCTTTATCATATTGGTTTTGTGACTAAAATTCACAAAACATGTGACAGCACTGGTACTTAGTAAGAGCTCTATATAGAGTAACCATTTCTGAAGACTTACCGTTTGTCAGTCACTGGGCTTGGCTCTCCTTCCTCTCCCTCTCTCTCAGCAAAAATGCACATTTTATTATAATAATAAGGATACAAGATGAAGTTCCTTATTCCCATTATATGATGAGGAAATTGATTTTCAAAAAAAGTTAAGGGCTTTCCTGAGATTAAATGTATAGTGAAAGTCAAAACTAAGAAATGAATCTAAGCCTAATTAGAGAGCTCTTAAAAATGTTCATTGTGACTGTTTTGCCTGTGTCCTCTCATCATCCTGAAGCTATATCATGGTGACTACATATTTACAAATAAATTCAAAATATTCCAAATATTCAAGTAGCAACAAAAAAGTATCAAAGAACAGCATCAAAAATTTTAAACCCCCAACTAATTTATAAGTCTAAAATAAATTTATTTGGAATTTTATATATATATAGAGAGAGAGATAGATACTCACACATATATAAAACCATGTTTTATTGAGAAACAGATTAAACAGATTAAGTATGTTGAGGAGACTGATTAAGATCATGAAAAATCTAAAATTTATTTACTCTATTGATAAATCAGCATACTTTCACAGGTATACTTAAAAATAACTAACTAACAAGATAATCCTTAGGAAAAGAGACACGGGACGTACTATAGAGAGGATTTGAAATTTTATATTATAAACATAGAGCAGCTATTTAGGTTTACAGTGTAACTGTAAACAGCAGAGAGTACAGAGAGTAACCGTATACTCTCTGCATTGCACACACGAGCACACACACACACTCACAACCTCCACAACTACTGACATCTTATTAAAACAGTGGTACATATGTTATAGTCTATGAACTTACACTGACAAATCATTATCACTCCAACTATATTGAATGTACATACACTAGGGTTTACTCTTAAAGTTGCACATTCTATGGGTTTTGATAAATGTAAACTGACATGTATTCCAAATTATAGTAATCAAATTGATAGTTTCACTGTCCTTAAAATCTTTCCCTCACCACTAATTCCTGGAAACCACTGATCTTTTTACTATTGTCATAGTTTTGCCTTTTTCAGAATGTCATATAGTTGAAATAGTAAGCAGTGTTTCCAGATTGGCTTCTTTCCATGTCTTTTCATGGTTTGATTGTTCATTTCTTTTTTTTAGCTCTGAACATCATCTCAAGGAACTCGCAGTTTATTTATCATTTTACCTACTAAAAATCATCCTGGTGGCTTCTAAATTTGAGAAATTATGAATAAATCTGCTATAAATATTTATGTGCTGGTTTTATGTGGCTATAAAATTTCCATATATTTTGGTAAGTAGCAGAGAGCATGATTCCTGGATCATTTGGTAGGAGAATGCTTACTTTTATAAGAAATTACTAAACTATCTTCCAAAATTGCTATATCATTTTGCATTCCAAACATCAATACATGAAAGTTCCTTCTGTACCACATCTTTGTCAGCATTTGGTATTGTCCATGTTTTGAATTTTGGCCATTATAATATGTACATAGTCCTATCTCATTGTAGTTTTGAATTGTAATTCCCTAATGGCCTACAATGTTGAAAATGTTTTTATATGCTTATTTGCTATCTGTATATCTTCTCTGTTAAAACATCTGTTCTGTGTTTGGTCTATTTTTTAATTGGGTTATTTGTATTTTTAAAAAACTCAGTTTTAGTCATTATTTGCATATTTTGGATAACAGTCTTTTATCATATGTGTCATTTGCAAACAGTTTCTCCTAGTCTGAGGCTTTATTGTTCTCTTGATACTGTCTTTTCCAAGCATAAGTTTTTAAATTCAAATCCAACCTATCAATAATATATTATCTAAAAACTTATCAACATAGCAAAGGTAATCCTGATTTTCTCATATGTTATCTTCTAGGACTTTTATAGTTTTGCATTTTACATTTAGGTCTGTAATCCATTTTGGTTTAATTTTTGTGAATAATATAAAGTCTGTGTCTAGATTTATTTAGTGTATTTGGGTAGTTTTACCAACACCATTTATTAAAAGACTATGTATTCTCCATTGTATAAGCTTTGCTCCTTTGTCAAAGGTGAGTTGCCTATATTTATGTAGATCTATTTGTAATATCTCTATTATGTTCCATTGATCTATTTTTCTATTCTTTTTCCAATACCACACTGTCTTGATTACTGTAGCTAATATTACCTATAATAATTCTTGAAGTTGGGTACTGCCAGTCTTTGACTTTGTTCTTTTCCTTCAATACTGAGTTAGTTTTTCCAAGTGTTTTGCCTCCCTATAGAACTTTAGATTAAGTTTACAGTATCCAAAAGTAATCTACTGGAATTTTGATTGGTATTGGATTGAATCTATAGATCAAATTAGAAAGAACCGACATCTTGACAATATTGAGTTTTGCTAATCAGGAATACAATCTCTCTCTATTTAGTTCATCTTTGATTTCTTTCATGAGAGTTTAATAGCCTTTAAATAGATCTTACACACATTTTGTTAGAGTTATATCTAGATGTTTTTGTGTGTGTGGAGATGGTAATGTACATGTTTATGTGATTTCAGTTTCAAATTCTATTTGTTCATTGCTGGTATATAAGAAAGCAGTTGACACTTGTATACTACTCTTATATATTAAAACTTTGCAACAGTCATTTATTAGTTCCAGGAGTGTTTTAGCTTATTCTTTCAGTTTTTTTCTACATAGAAAACCATTTTACCTGTGAACAAAGAGAGTATTAGTTCTTCCTTCCCTATATGTATATCTTGTTTTTTTTCTTATCTTATTGCATTAGCTAGGACTTCCAGTATGATGTTTAAGAGAAGAGATGAGGGGCAACACCTTTGCCTTGTTCTTGATTTCAACAAGAAAACTTCAACTTTCTTACCATTAAATATGAAGTTAGCTGTATTTTTGTGCATTTAAGGAAGTTCTCCTTTATTCTAGGTTGCTCAGAAATTTTAATCTTGAATCAGTGTTGGGTTTTCTCAAATGATTTTTTTTTTTTTTGCATCTGTAGATATAATCATTACATTTTTTTATCTTTTGCTTGTTGATGTGACAGAACACAGTAATTAATTGTCAAATGTTGAACCAGCCTTGGTTTTAGCATAGGCTAAACCCCAACTGGTCATAGTGTATAATTTTTAAATAAATGTTTAATTTTGATTCGCTAATGTTTCTTGAGGATTTTTGCATCTATGTTTATGTGAAATAGTGTTCTGCCATTTGCATTTGTAATGAGTCTTTCTGGTTTTGGTATTAGGGTAATTATGTCCTCATAGAATGAGTTAGGAAATAATTTTCCTGCCTCTATCTAGTGGAGGAGATTATAGAGAATTAATATAATTTTTTCCTAAATATTTCATAGGATTTGCCAGTAAACCCAGCTGGGCTTAGCACTTTCTAAGTAACTTTTCTAACTTTTGAAAAGTTATTATTTTTATATGTTTCTTTAACAGATACAATACTATTAAGGGTATTTTTGATTGTTTGAGTTTTAGCAGATATCTTTGAAGTAAGCAGTTTCATTTCATCTGGGTTATCAATTTGGTGGGCTGAACATTGTTCATAATATTCTCATATTATCTTTTTAATATCCATGGGATCTGTAGTGGTATTCCCTCTTTCATTTCTGATATTAATAATGGTTTCTTCTTTTTCCTCAATTTTCCTGCCTAGAAGTTTATCAATTTTATTATATTTTCAAAGAAACAGCTTTTAGTTCTATTAATTCTTGGTATTGATTTCCTATTTTTAATTTTATTAATTTCTGGTTTAATTTTTATTATTTGTTTTCTTTTATGGATACTGAATTTTATTTACTCTTTCTAGTTCCCTAAGATAGAAGTTTAGGTAATTATTTTATAATCTTTCTTATTTTCTAATACATATTCAGTGCTAAAAATTTTGCTGTTTCTACTGCATTGCACAAATTTTTATAAGTTGTATTTTAATTTAGCTCAAAATATTTAAAATTTATCTTGAGATTTTTGAACCCATACATTATTTAGAAATGTGTTTTTTAAATTATATCTTTTTAATTGATATATAATAATTGTACATATTTTTGGAGCACATGTGATAATTTGATACCTGTATACAATGTGTAATTACCATTTCAGAGTAATTGAGATGTCATCACTTTAAATATTTATATTTTTTGTATTGAGAACTGTACAATTCTTCTTTTCTAGCTATTTAAAAACATGTGAGTTATTTTTAACTATAATTTCCCTATTGTATTGTTGAATACTAGAACTTGTTTCCTTTTATCTAATGATATTTTTGTATCCCTTAACTACTCTTCATCTCTCTTCCCCTCTACAAGTACTTTGTTTAATCTCCAAATATTTTATTTCCAGTTGCCTTTATGTTATTAATTTCTAGCTTTAATTCATTGTGATCTTAGAAAAGACATTGTATGACTTCTGTTGTTTTGCTTTGTTTTAATTTGTGAAGGCGGGGTTTTTTAGCCTAGATGTATTCCATCTTGGTGAATGTTTCATGTGAGCTTGTGAAGAATATGTATTCTGTTGCTAGATTGTATGAAGTCTATAGAGGTCAATAATATATGTCCTTACTGATTGTCCATTTCCTGAATCTGTCCATTTTGGATAGCAGGGTGTTGAAGTTTCCATTTATACTAGTTGGTTTATCTATTTTTATTTGAAGTTTTATCAGTTTCTGTCTTATGTATTTTGCCAATCTATTGTTAGGTGCATACACAATAAGGATTGTTATGTTGTCTTGGGCAATTGAGTCCTTTATTATTGTGCCTCTCTTTATCCATGACAACTTTCCTTGATTTGAAGTCTAAAATAAAAGGTTTGTCTCTTGATTTTCTCAGGGTGCCAATGAGATAATAAAGTGATAAATTTCATAAAAGCAGTGGTATGAATGTGTATTTTTCTGGGAAAATATGTTAGGAAATGGAGCAGGAACTTCAAAACTTGATATACTTCACAACACACAGATATAAGATTGCCTTGTTAAAAAAAATGTCCTGGTTACAGTTTTCAAATTCGGTGTTCCATATCAGTTTTCTTTAATGAAGATAAATTTTTTTATCAAATATTAACTGGTATGTGAATTAATTCATTGTTTAATGATATGAGACATTAATTTAGTAGATTTTCTTTCATTTCTGTCTATTGTCAACAACTGTAAGGCACAATGTGAAGATTTTTGTATTGTGCTTGACAAATTAAGTAAAGTTGGATAGTTGGATACACTGATATCATCTTTACAGCAAGCTACCTGAAACTCATTATGTGTAATGAAAGTTGAAACACCAATAATATGGTAAAAATTATTCATCAGCTTGTATCATGAAAAGCATCCTAATAGAGGAAAGAAATTGGCCAATGGACCAGGGACATTACGAGTTTATTATACTGCACAAGCAGTATTGTGTCAAACCACCCTATGAACATCATTCTGGACATCTTTTCTTGGTAAGTACTCTGACAAATGAAAAAACGCTAGATTTGATGGGCCATGTCAGCACTCTTCAATTAAGTTTTTTTTTTTCTCTAGAATTGATACACTGAAAACTATAGCATTACATCTAAAGATTTAAAAAGAATAGATTATATTTCATTTTTACAAGTAAAATATTTCCTATAAATATATATGTATGCAACTCAATTATTTTCTGGACTGATTAGTCCTTGATGTTATGGTTAAGTTCTATTTCCATAAACATCCAGTGATGACAATGTAGGGTTCTTTCTCATGCTTAGAACATCTCAGTGTCTCCAGTTGCTTATGAGATTTCCTCAAAGTGTTATGTCACAAACACTAAGGAGTATGTTAGACATATGATTTTCCTGTGCACTCTCCTTTAAGCCTAAATACTATTGCTTTCAATAACAGTGAGACTGCCACCATGGAGACACCACCATCATCCTTTGTGAACAGCATGTACTAAAAGGAAGAAGCCACATCCTCCTTTGTCATTCCAAATCATGCATGGATCTGGTTTTCTTATCCCTTCATAGTCTAACTAATTCCAGCCTCAACATTCAACAATATTTTACTTAAGGTTCAGAAAAAGTGGATAAGAAAAGAGAAAGAGAACAATCAAAAAAATTCTCCATTGCCATATGGGGCGATGCTCAATACTGCAGCCTCATTCTCAGCATCGTCTACTAGTTAACACTCCACTGAGTCTCTCTTTCACTCCTGTGTACTGGGAAACAGCTCCTTTGCCACTGAGAATTCTCTGAAGATATTAAGTCTTTCATCCTTATACTTAAGGGCCACAAGGCCCTGAGAAGTGAAATATTCTATCTTTCTCCAGGCTGAAAGCTAACACCACTGTTTTAACTTGTGTGTAATGTAAAAGAGCTCCTTAAATTATTTGACAGAAGTATGAATAATCATTACCATGCAGGAAAGTCACTTTGTCCATTCATGGGGAGGGAAGTTTTATGTTTCTTACATAACATAGTGTCAAGAGCTAGAAGGATAGTGTTAATGTGTCAATGACTCAAAAATGGCAAGTCTATAGGTCTCGTGATTCATTCTTTGAGCTGCCTGTTTGTGGTGGTTAATGATTGTCCTCGAACCAGGATCATACATACATTCAGGGCAGGAAGATGCTGGAAATGGAAAACCTCTATCTCTTCCAATGGAAGAAAAAACATATGCCCAGAGACCCACCAAGTACATTAATGCTCATGTCCTATTGCCCAAGACAATACACAATGGCCACTCCTAGTTGAGAAGAATAGAAAAGTGCAATCAAGATAAATGAGTGAGCTAGGGTGAGTGCTGAGTTAGATAACAGTGTGTGCAAAAAATAAGATGTACAGAACATGGCAATTCATTCAAGTCCAGTCCGTGCTCTGCCAAATCCAGTAATCCAGTCTCATTTACTGCCCTTCTGACAAGGCAAGGGCATGTTGAGTGTATTAGTTCCTTTTCATGCTGCTGATACAAACATAACTGAGATTAGGCTATTTACAAAAGAAAGAGGTTTAATGGACTTATAGTTCCATGTGGCTGGGGAGGCGTCACAATCATGGTGGAAGGCAAGGAGGAGCAAGTCATGTCTTACTTGGATGGCAGCAGGCAAAGAGAACTTGTGCAGGAAAACTCCCATTTTTAAAACCATCAGATCTCATAAGACTTATTCCCTATCATGAGAACAGCACAGGAAAGAACTACCCATGGTTCAATTATATCCCACTGAGTCCCTCTCATCATATGTGGAAATTATGGGAGCCACAAGTTGAGATTTAGGTGGGGACACAGAATGAAACCATATCATTGAAGCCCTGGCCCCTCCCAAATTCCATGCCCTTTTCTCATTTAAAACTAATCATGCCTTCCCAACAGTCCCCCAAAGTCCTAACTCATTTCAGCATTTACTCAAAACTCCACAGTCCAACATCTCATCTGAGCAAAGGCAAGTCCCTTCTGCCTACAATCCTGTAAAATCAAAAGCAAGTTAGTTACTTTCTAGATACAATGGAGGTACAGGCATTGGGCAAATGGGGGTACAATCCATTCCAAATATGAGGAAATTGGCCAAAATAAAATGGCTAAAGTCCCATGCAAGTTTGAAATCCAGTGGAGCAGTCAAATCTGAAAGCTCCAAAATGATCCCTTTGACTCCATGTCTCACATTCAAGTCCTGCTGATGCAAAAGGTGGGTTCCCGCAGTTTTGGGAAACTCCACACTTGTGGCTTTTCAGGATACAAGCTCCTTCCAAGCTGCTTTCATGGGTTGGCATTGAGAGTCTGTGTCTTTTCCAGGTGCACGGTGCAAGCTGTCAGTGGATCTACCATTCTGGGGTCTGGAGGATGGTGGCCCTCTTCTCACAGCTCCACTAAGCAGTGCCCCAGTAGGGATTCTGTGTGGTGGCTCCAATCCCACATTTCCCTTCCACACTGCCCTAGTAGAGATTCTCTATGAGGGCGCCATCCCTGCAGCAAACTTCTGCCTTGGCATCCAGTCATTGTCATACATCCTCTGAAATCTAGGCAGAGGTTCCTGAACCCCAGTTCTCAACTTCTGTGCACTCACAGGATCAACACTATGTGAAAGCTGCCAAGGCTTGTGGCTAGCACCCTCTGAAGCAACAGGTCAAGCTGTACCTTGGCCCCTTTTAGTTACAGTTGGAGTGGCTGTGACACAGGGCACCAAGTCCCTAGGCTGCACACAGCACAGGGACACTGGGCATTGCACAAAAAAACACTTTTTCCTCCTAGGCCTCCAGGCCAGTGATGGGAGGGGCTGTCATAAAGACATCAGACATGCCCTGGAGATGACATTTTTCCCATTGTCTTGGGGATTAACATTCTGCTCCTCCGTACTTATGCAAATTTCTACAGCCGGCTTGAATTTCTCCTCAGAAAATGGGATTTTCTTTTCTATCAAATTGTCAGGTGGCTAATTTTCTGAAAGTTTATGCTCTGCTTCCCTTATAAAACTGAACGATTTTAACAGCACCCAAGTCACCTCCTGAATGTTTTGCTTCTTAGAAATGTATTCTGCCAGATACCCTAAATAATCTCTCCAAAGTTCAAAGTTCCACAAGTCCCTAGAGCAGGGTCAAAATGCAGCCAATATCTTTGCTAAAACATAATAGGAGTCATCTTTGCTCCAGTTCCAAACAAATTCTTCATCTCCATCTGACACCATCTCTGCCTGGATTTCATTGTCTATATCATTATCAGCATTTTGGTTGAAGCCATTCAACAATTCTCTAGAGAGTTCCAAACTTTCCAATGTTTATTTATCTTCTTCTGAACTCTCCAAACTGTTCCAATGTCTGTCTGTCACCCAGTTCCAAAGTCACTTCCACATTTTGGGGTATCTTTTCAGTAGCACTTCACTCCTGGTACCAATTTACTGTATTAGTCTGTTTTCACACTGCTGATAAAGACATACATGAGACTGGGAAGAAAAAGTGTTTTAATTGGACATGGAGTTTCACATGGCTGGAGAGGCCTCAGGATCATGGTGGGAGGCAAAACACATTTCTTACATGGAGGCAGCAAGAGAAAATGAGGAAGAAGGAAAAGCAGAAACCCCTGATAAACCATCAGATTTCATGAGACTTTTCCACTATCATGAGAGTAGCATGGGAAAGACTGGTCTTCATGATTCCCCATGATTCAATTATCTCCTTCTGAGTCCCTTCCTCAACATCTGGGAATTCTGGCAGATTCAATTCAAGATGAATTTGGTTGGGGACACAGCAAAACCATATCACTGGGCTATTTACAGAAGAAAGAGGTTTAATGGGCTTACAGTTCCAGGTGACTGGGGAAGGCTCACAAACATGGGAGAAGGGGAGATGGAGTCAGTCATGGCTTACATGGACGGCAGCAGGCAAGGAGAGAGAAAGCTTGTGCAGGGAAACTCCGGTTTTTAAAACCATCAAATCTCATGAGACTTATTCACCATCATGAGAACAGCATAGGAAAGACCAACCCCAATGATTCAATTATCCCCCAGCAGGTCCCTCCCATAATATGTCATAATATGTGGGAATTATGGGAACTACAAGATGAGATTTGTGTGGGGACACATTGCCAAACTGTATCAGTGGGTATCATGCCTAACATCCTTTCTAAAATCTTTACAATTTCACCTCATGATATAGCAACTACTAAAACAACAGCTCACACAACCACACACACAACCCTACACATGTAAATGCATACTTTTCAAAGTAAAATATAATATGTAATTTTTTAAAACATTTTTTACATAGAAAAATAATCTGCTAAGATACAACAGTAAGTATAAAGAGAATTGCTTCTCTTTTTATGTTGCTGAGAATTGATTAGCTTCGTAGGGCTATAAATTCACAGGCACTGCCATTTCAAAAGAATGCTTTGACTTTTATAATTAAAGCTACATTTTAACAACACAGAAAGCAGTCTTTTCTACAGCTGAATTCATATATTTTTCTCTGTTAGTAACAAAACTTTTAATATGACCTTAGCATGCTTCTTTATTGTTTTTTCTGTTTCTTCCTGTCACAGTTTTAAAGACTGATAATAAATTCCAAGAAGTAAACCAAATTTTATTATAAAATGAAATTCAAACGTAGATGCATTTTTAGGCTAAACCAGAGGACTTCAAAAAATTGGGGCCCTGTAGTATACCCTTAATCCAAGCTTCACAAACCTCCATGACGTTCAATTTTACTTTTCCAAGGTTGAGGAAGATTTCAGATTTTAAGAAGCACAGTATGATAAGGTACCTCCAAGAAGATAGTACTGAGTGTGAGTGGAATTTGCAGATCAACCTTCTCCTGAGGAGCAGATGGGAAAGAAAATCATATATTGGGGTATATGCTCTGATAAAACAAACAAAAGCTTGAAGATGTGGGAATAAGCGAGAGAGAAGTGAAGATGGAGTTAGGACTTGGGTTTGGTTGTTGGGGAGAGCAATTTCTTTCATTTAGGAAAATGAAATGTACTGTCACCTAGGGTTGTGCACAGAATTGAGGCTAAGAAGCCCCTAAACACACAGCTACAGCCAGTGTCTATGATGATGTAACCCCCAGGTCTGTGAAAATATGGCATTGTGTTGAACAGCAATGAGTGATTAAAAATTGCTGAACCAAGTGCAAAGCTACTGTTCAGTGGCATTTATGGAATGCAGTGGGAAAGTTTGAAAGTAGCAGATAGTAATTGTGGCATAAATAGAGGAGAGTGTAACAGAAATCAAAGCATAGGCTGCAGCATTCCTTATACCCATGAAGTATTTGCATGGTTGATGATACCGAATTTACACCATATTAGGCAGATGAGTTTAAAAGCAGTGGAGGTCAAGTCAGGATGGAACAATGGTACTAATAAGGGTTCATCATGATATTGATTATCTGCAAAGTTAATAATTCTACCTGCTTATTCATGTCTACGCTAATTATAGAAAAACATCTTATATGAATCCACATAGTTATTACTTATATGGCAATTTATATATATTTGTGCCTGTTGAAACATTCTGTTTTAAAGAAGCCTTAGGAGGAAATTACCTTTACAAGTTCAGCAATGAGAGAAGTTCTCAAGCAGCAAGAGATCCTTATGTTGAACTTTATCACATCAGAATATTTAGGGGAAAAGGTATCAGGATAGAAAAAAATGTCTAGTATTTCCACGTTGCTCTACCTGCTTTATTCTAGCCATGCTGGCAGCTGATTACATGATGCCCACCCAGACTGAGTGTGGGTCTGCCTCTCTCAGTCCACTGACTCAAATGTTAATCTCTTTTGGCAACATCCTCACAGACACACCCAGAGATATAATACTTTGCAACCTTCAATCCAATCAAGTTGGCACAGAATATGAATAATCATATATTTTCATAATAGTTAAAATAGATAAAAAAAATTGTGTATGACTAAGAATCAGAAAAATATAAAAGATGATTGAATTTAATTATTATTATGCATATTTTGGTGTTGAATGGTTGAGCCAGTGATGTTTGATTTATGGACACATAATTCGTTAATTATTGTATTCTTACTCTATAGCTTTTTTTCATCATTATTATCACAAAATCGGTAATTACATTCTTATCATCAAGAATATTATTTGTGTTCTATTGATAATAATGTCAAATGAAACAACTTTTTAGAAATATTTACAGTTCTTTGATAATTTTTAACTAGTTTTAATGTAGAGAAACTTTGAACTGCAAAAGCCTAGTAAATTAAAATTATGAATAAAATTATTAAAGAAAACCTGTAA
This sequence comes from Macaca fascicularis, assembly GCF_037993035.2. Classification (NCBI taxonomy): domain Eukaryota; kingdom Metazoa; phylum Chordata; class Mammalia; order Primates; family Cercopithecidae; genus Macaca; species Macaca fascicularis. The sequence goes on from NC_088385.1 coordinate 97,550,860, forward strand.
ATAGATTTTATTTGTTATTTGTAAGCATTTGAAATGGGGTTAGATAAAATAAATAATTTTATCATAGCATATATTACAAAAATGTTAAATTTATTATATAAACTACTATATAACAATTTTACTACCTTGTAAAGCAAGATGTACATATAAAACCAATGTAAACTATAACTATTATGTTTCCTAAATGTTTCAATGGGAACTACCTATATTCCATTTTAACAGTAATATAAATTATTCAATATTGTAAAATATTCCTGAGACACCATATGCAACTTCTGAGAATATTGCATTAATTCTTCAGTACATCTACAACTATTTAGAAGAAAAAGAAGCACTAATAGCCAGCAAGGCTATAAAATTATACTTAATTTCATGTAAAAACATATTGCATTTATGTTTTCTGAAGGGAACAATTTCATGACTTAACTTGACCTTTTCTGCCTAATAATTTTCATTACTCAAATTTTTCTTACATTTCAAAGCAATGTTTATCTCTGATGAAGGGAGTAGTGCAACCTACATATCTTTACAGAACTGGAGGGCAATTGTCTTTTTCTCAAGGACATAGAAAAAATGGTATGGAGAAGCAAATTTTTTTGTCCTGAACCATACAGTTATGGAAATGTAACTTGAGGGTTATGGATTGTACAATGTCAGTACTGAGTGCTGGAACCTGTGTGTCATCCACACCTATGAAATATCTGAGATTTTGTTCTATTTTTAATGAATAAGTTAGCCTTCCACAGTTGCTGCTGAAAACATGAGACACCTGGGTCAGAGATAGAAGATTGTATTATTCATGGCAGAGCAAGCAGAATGAGCTCCTGTCTTAGTCAGTTCAGGCTCCTGTTACAAAATGACATAGACTGACTGACGAACAACAGAAATTAATTTCTCATAGTTATGGAGGATGAAAGTCCAAGATGTTTAAGTGTTAGCAGATTTGGTGTCTGGGGAAGTCTTGATTCTTGGTTCATAGGTGGAACCTTCTCATTATGTCTTCACATTGTGAAAGGTGAGAGGGGTTTCTCTTGGGACTCTTTTATAGGGGAACTAATCCCAGATCACCATGATCTAATGACCTCCCACACCCTCCACCCTTATGATCTAATCACTTCTCAAAGCCCCTAACTCCTAAAACAATCACCTTGGGGGTTACAATTGTAACATATGAATTTGTGGAAGACATAAACATTCAGACCTAGCATCTTTGGTATTCCCTCATTCCATGAGGGTAATAAGGACCAGCTCAGGTGAATGCTGTGCACACAGTGGATCACAGCTAAGGAATCTCAAGTTTAAGAAACTCCCATTCTTATAAGAGGGATGCTGCCAACCTGCCTAACATTTTCCCTGAAGGGGAACATTATCTCTTTTTTTTTTTACAATGCTTTTTTTGACTTTTTTTTTTTAACTATCTATTATTATTTTTTTACTATTACCTTTATTGTCCTGATTGGGAAATAAATATCCAGAGGGAATCACTGTCTATTTTTTGAATATTTATTTTCACCAATTATTTTAAATTCAGGGGTATATGTGTAGGTTTATTACACGGGTATATTGCATGGTGCTGAGGTTAAGGGTACAAGTGATCTCATCACCCAGGTAGTGAGCATAGTAGTCAACATTTTTCAATCCTTATCCCCCTTCCTCCATCACTCCTCTAGCAGTCCCCAGTGTCGATTGTTGCCATCTTTATGTTTATAAGCCTTCATTGTTTAGCTCCCCCTTATAAGTGAGAATATGCGGTTTTTGGTTTTCTGTTCTTGCTTAAACTCACTTAGGATAATGGTCTCCAGCTGCATCCATGTTGCTTCAAAAGACACGATTTCATTAATTTTATGGCTGCACAGTTTTCCATGATGTATATGAACCACATTCTTTTTATCTAATCCATCACTGATGGGTAATTAGGTTGATTTCATGTCTTTGCTATTGTGAATAGTGATATGATGAGTATATGACTGCATTTGTCTTTTTACTAGAACGATTTATTTTCTTTTGTATCTATACCCAATAATGGGATTACTGGGTAGAATGGTAGTTCTATTTTAAGTTGTTTGAGGAAATCTCCAGTTTTCCACAGTGACTGAAATAATTTGCATTCCCACCAACAATGTATAAGCATTCCCTTTCTCGTCATTCTCACCAGCATCTATTGTTTTGTGATGTTTTAATAATAGCCATTCTGACTGCTGTAAGGTGGCATCTCCTTGTGGTTTGATTTGCATTTCTCTGATGGTTAGTGATGGTATTTTTTTTCATATATTTGTTCGTTACATGTGTGTCTATTATTGAGAGGTATCTGTTCATGTCTTTTACCCATTTTTAATTTTTTGTTTGTTTGTTTGCTTGTTGACTTGTTTAAGTTTCTTATATATTCTGGATATTAAGTTTTTGTCGGATGTGTGGTTTGTGAATATTTTCTCCCATTCTGTAGGTTGTCTGTTTACCCTGTTGATAATTTCATTTGCTGTGTGGAAGCCCTTTAATTAGCTCCCACTTGTCAATTTTTGTTTTTGTTGTAATTGCTTCTGACCATCTCTATCTGTTCACTATAAAAACAACCTTGAAAAAGTTGTCCAGAAAAAAAAAAACCTGTAATGCCTCTTTTAAAAACATGCAGCAATGTAAGAGACCACGGAGAATTCCCTCCCAATGTGTAATTTTAAATAAATGATTTCATATATATTTATGGCATTCAGGGTATTATAAGGTACAAGAAATAATGCAAAGGCATCTCTTGCCTGGATTAATGGGTATAGCTGACAGCAGTGAGTAAAATAAGTTTATCTCACAGAGCTTATATTCTAGTGGATAAGACTAGCATTAAAAACAATCAAATACATGTTATAAAATCAGGTAATAAATAAAGAGTGGGCAATAGACTGGACAAGGATAGGAAATAGCTATGTTAGGAGAAGCAAGCAGAAAAATTCTCTCTGAGTATGATGCCTTGGAATAAAAACTGAAATAATTACAGAGAAGACTATGTAAATATCTGAAACAAAACTATTCCATGAAGAAATAACGTATGGAAAGTTTGAAGGCAAGGGTCTACTTGTCATGCCGAAGAACTAGTAATGGGACCTATTTGGCCAAGAGGAATTGGGTAAAGGAGAGAGAAAGAAGAAGAAAGGAGACAAGAGAGGTATACTGGGGCAGCTTTCTTAGGGTTTTACATACCACAGATATATATATATTTTTTAATTTACGTCTGAGGGAAATGGCAAAACCTTGGAAAGTTTTGAGTGACATGATCTGACTCATGATTTTAGATACTGCCTCCCACTGCTTTCTGCAGTCTAAAAGGTGGGAGGATACAGTTGAAAAAAGGTAGATCAATTTAGGCAGATTGCAATAGTGAGAGCTTTGTCAGACAGTTAGAATAGTAAAGATTTTGGACATATTTTAAAGTTATAGCCATAAACATTTATCAGTGGATTGAATGTGGCATATGAGCAAGAGAAAGAGGCAAGGGTGAGTCCAGGGATTTTGAAAGTAGCAACTAGAAAAATAAATGGGGGTTCTAAGAAGAAATTATTTTTGAAGAAAAATCAAAGTTCTGAATTTTAGACATGTGAAGCTTAAACGATTTTTTTTTCTTATCCAAGAAAAGACTTTGCTAAGGAGCTAGCGAGCAGCAAGAACTCCTACCGCTTTCAAACAGGGAAGTGAGAATGCGTACAAATTGTCATTTAGAAGGCAATAATATAGTCACCTATTAACAAAAATTAGAATGTATTTAAAGAATCTCAGCTTTGGAATTGATAATCCCAAATAATTTATAAAATCTGTCTTTGAGGACCAGGCACGGTGGCTCTCGCCTGTAATCCCAGCACTTTAGGAGGCCAAGGCGGGCGGATCATGAGATCAAGAGATGGAGATCATCCTGGCCAGCATGGTGAAATTCCATCTCTACTAAAAATACAAAAATTAGCTTGGCAAGGTGGCACGTGCCTGCAGTCCCAGCTACTCAGGATGCTAAGGCAGGAGAATCGCTTGAACCCGGGAGGCGGAGGTTGCAGTGAGCTGAGATCATGCCACTGCACCCCAGCCTGGGGAAAGAGTGAGACTCTGTCTCAAAAATAAATAAATAAATAAACAATTAAATAAATATATCTTTGAAATAAGTACGCATTGAGGATATATTAATTTCAAGTGTTATGAAGGTTGAGAAATCCATAGATTAATTGCAGATACTTATCATTTCATTCGAATATAGGTGTAAATAAACGGAGAGCAATAACTACTACAAGATTTTGAGCTACTTTTCTGCTGTGAGGAATCAAAGCATTATATTTTCTCTAAATCTTTGGAAAAGACCTTGAAACTAATTGCTCGCGGCTGCTTTTAAATTAAAACTAATATAACTTCACTTTTTTCCCTGCTGTCTTTAAAACATTAGCATCTGATTGTAAAGTCCTTATTGATGATTTTATGGTAAAAGGGAAATAAAGTTTGTATGAAATAAAAAGCTCATTAAGAATTTCACACAAAGTTTGAGCAAAACATTAAACCCAGCATATCAAGATAGTAAACATTTACCAGTGTCTCAAAAGATGAGCAAAGATGTAAACTTTATAGACTGCCAATAGTTTGTTATTTTGACCTTAGTAATTCATTCATCAATATTTACTTCCTAAGTATAGCGAATATGACTGTGATCAACACAGAGTCTCTACCTACCTTTCAAATATCCCATGGAGTCATAAGCAAGTAAATAGAGAATTGAAATTCACAGGGATTAAATGTTAAACATGGGGTAAACAGAGGCTTAACACTGTTCTTGTTTGTCAGGAAAGTGTTCCCATGGAAATGACATCTGAACTGATCCTTAAATAATGCAGCCTTTAGCCTAGTAAAGAGGGAGTGAGACACATCATGCAGGTAGAGGTCAGGGCTAGAAGGACCTTGCTTCAAGTATGCCTATGGTTTATTCCTTCTCATCATTTAAGTCTAAGCCTTCAGGGAGGGTTTCCTGACAACTGTATCCAGATTTGTCCTTTTCAATCTCATTCTACTTTTTTCTCCAACTTAGTACCCTGTCTTATTTATTAATATTTTAGAGCACTTATACTTCTCTGAAACTAGCTTATTATTATTAGTTTACCCACCTTTTACTCAACTGGAGTATAAGCTAGTGCCCGTCTTTTTATAATCATTGTGTCTATTGCTTAAAAAAAGTCAGACATGTAGTTGGTACTCTGACTATTTATCAAATGAATAAACACATAAAAGACCCAAAAGACCAAAGTTGCAAATAGTTTAGATCTCTTGGAGAAATCCAAGCAGTTTTACTAGAATGCCACATGAGAAAAACGAACCATCCTTTTTTCTCTTTTGAAAAATATTGTTGGTTACAATGGGGACTGGGAAGAATGAGGCTGGATCAGTGACCACTGATCATAAAGGAAAACAAGAGAATATATTCTATTGAAAGTGAGATTCTTAGATTTGGAAAACTAGCAATTGGTTTATAATATAATCAATATGACTTACAATTCTCCATAATCTGAACTTACCCTGTGATTTTACAAGTATTCCTTTGTAAGTCTATTGCTTCTTCCACTCCATTCCAATTTATACCTCTCAAAATCTTTCATTTTGAAATTCAAACAATCTAAAGCCTGTCGCAAAGCCATTTCTACTACAGTGTCTTCCTATAACTCTCCCTAAGGAAAAAAAAAAAAAGAAGAAAAAGAAAAAAAAAAAGCTCCCCATTTTCATTTGTTTTGTAGCCAATGCGACATATGGCAACACTGACTTGGATGATACTTGATTCATGTAATAATTTATCTCCCAGCATAGGCCAGAAATGTTACTTTTGCATACTTGTACCATTGGAATCCCTTTTCAGTGTACAAATATTTGATAAACATTTATCAGTTTGGATTGGAAGACAACTGTTATGCAGTTCCAGTATTCTCCAGAAGTTTAGTAGTGAAAAGTAAGCCAGAACAAATGCCGTGATTCCAGTAACACGAGTATCCAAGAGCTAAATCATTTCAGCGATGTCGGTAAGTGAAAATCACTAGAGAAAATGTATAATTTGGGATACTAGTGAGTCATAGAATTTGGGAGGGAAGGCTCATTGAAGTTACTTTGTCCAATACCCTCCCTCTTTTTATAGATGTGAAAACTGAAGTCACGATAAACCAAGAGTCCAGGGCTTCCAACCTCTGGTTCAGTGGTCTTTCCATCCTTTACTAAATTACATGATTAAATGACCTCTAAAGCCAAAGATTTTAAATTAGTGATTTAATAGTTTGATCCAGATATAATTTTTTAGATTGTTTTTCTACTCCCTAACTTGAATCAATTTAAATCATTACCTTCAGATGGCTTAGTTAAGTTTTTCAATCAAATAACTTTATTTTTATTATGGTATACTCATGACCTACAAAATTTACTAGGAGTATTAAGGCATTGAATTTCAGCACATTCCATAAATAAATAAAAATTTAACAATGTTTATTCTTATTTATATTTTTAAACTATTCTGTTATGTCAAATTTTAAGATGATTAAAAAACAAAAGGCACATTGCAAAATAGCTTGAAAGATAAAAAAATCTATCATTAATTAAGTTAAAAATAGTATGCATTTGCCAGCATCTCATTATCATTTAGTGAAAAATAGAAAAAGCTCTACTTTAAGATAAAACCGTTTTCAAAAATCAGACATGTATTTTTGGTACCTTAAAAATATAAAATATTGGTTCTAATTTAAATCTTGCCACTATAATCTTTAAATTTTAGTAGGTCTTAAGTGCAGTTATGCTCTTTGGACCACAAAATCTGCTTATATTTTAGAAAAGATTAATTGAACAACAAGGCCTTAATCTAATACAATTCAGAGTAATAGTTTTTTTGGACAAATAGTCAATTTAGTTCAACATGACATATACATTTCTCTTTTAATTCTGTCACTTTTTAGACATATTTTAGTAATCTCTATTCAAAGACAGAATTTACAAAGCTGAAACTATTGGATAAAAAATAAATATGCTGAAGACAATTTTTTCTATGAACATCTTTAGCAAGTGGTGATAGCAGAAGCAATTATATAAAAGAGGGGTAATATGAGGAAAACCTGTTCTTTTTAGCAGAAGATAAAAACAAGCCTAGGAAAAATGATACTGAAATGATGGTATGACCACTAAAGATATTTGTTTCTCAAACAAAATTCTCACAACTTTTTACTCTAGGAAACAGAACTTACGTGGCTTTTTTTCTCTTTTGAAAGAGTGACTTATGAATATCTCCTCCAATTTCAGTCATACATAAATCCTGAATGTGTTCATATCCTAAACTGTAACTAATTAAGTGGAACAGACATTTCACAAAAGAAAAAATACATATTTAAGATTTAATATTTTTCTTTCATTATTAATTCATAGGCCTGCTGGTCTGTCTCCACTGTTTCACTATGTTTACAAATATCCTGATTCCTACAGTAGTTTTTATTCAAACTCAAGAAAGATTTAAACCTAAAAATCAGTCACTTGACAATTGTGGTCAGTTTATATTCTACTAACATATTTAGTTGAATATGTCAAAAGTTAAAGCAAGAATTTAATTAGTTTTTGCATATTTATTTTCTCAATAGCAATGTAAAACAATTATCCTTTTTACATAAGCTGCTTTCCCCCTAGAAACCCATGAGCCAAAATATGTGTCAAATTACAAATAAAGTGTATCAATTAAGTGATATTATAAAATTTAAGTATTTCTCCATAGATTGGCTTGGTATGCTCATCCAAGCATAACTGCTATATCTTCAAGTCTCCTAGCATTCTAAAACCATCTTTCTTTTTTATTTATATAAAATAACTTCTTAATTTTTCCACTTCAAATTATAGGAAGCCCGACATCCTTCTCAGTATTTCTATGGATCCTGGCGAAATACTTGCACGTTCTTGTAGGTTAACCATTGTGTTGCTCCTTAGTCCTTACTTGTCTCAGGTTGTCTTGTGATGGGTTCTGGGTGGGACTCCAGCTACCTTGGTCCTCTCTCTCTCTTTTTTACTCAGTAGCTTTGTTGTGACATAATTGACATAAAATTCTTCACATAATTCTCACATACAACAAACTCCACAGATAATATAACTCTCAAATAAAACAAACTTGGCTTAATTCATTTATTCCCATCTCCTGGTTCTCTTGGGGAGAAAAAAAAAACACGAGAGTAAGCTCTTCTCTCTCCTGCAGGTGGCAATTTGTGGGGAGTATAACAGTTATGAAGTGTGGAATAACTTGAGGTTAAATTTAAGATGCTCATCTTCTTAGCTACCTGTGGGCATTTCTGCTATAGAAAAATCCAGTATCAACCTTCTCATTACTGAGGTTCTGGTTTGCAGACTGTATTAGTTTGTTCTCATGCTGCTACAAGGATATACTGAGATTGGGTAACTTACAAAGAAAGGAGGTTTAATTGACTCAGTTCTACATAGTTGGAGAAGCCTCAGGAAACTTACAATCATAGTGGAAAGCATGCCCTCACAGAATGTCAGGAGAGAGAATTAGTGCTGAGTGAAAGGAGAAGCCACTTCTAAAACCATTAGATTTTGTGAGAACTTACTCACTATGACAAGAACAGCATGGGGGAAAGCGCCCCTATGATTCAGTTATCTCCACCTGGTACCACCCTTAACACATGAGGATTATGACAATTCAAGGTGAGATTTGGGTGGGGATACAGAGCCAGACCATTTTATTCCAACCCACACCCCTCCCAAATCTCTTGCCCTCACATTTCAAAACAAATTATGCTCTTCCAACAGACCCCCAAAGTCTTAACTCATTCCAGCATTAACCCAAAAGTCCAAGTCCAAAGTGTCAACTGAGACAAGTCCAGTCCCTCCCACCTATGAGCCTGTAAAATCAAAAGCAAGTTAGTTACTTCCTGGATACAATAGGCATACAGGAATTGGGTAAATACACCCATTCCAAATGGGACAAATTGGCCAAAACAAAGAGGCTACAGGCCTCATGTAAGTTCAAAATACAATAGGGCAGTCAATAAACCTTAAAGTTTCAAAACGATCTCCTTTGACTCCATGTCTCACCTCCAGGGTATGCTGATGTAAAATATGGGCTCCCACGGCCTTGGTCAGCTCTACTCCTGTGGGTTTGCAGTGTAGGGATCCCCTCATAAGTGCTTTATGAGCTGGCATTGAGTGTCTATGACTTTTCCAGGCATACAGTGCAAGCTGTTGGTGGATCTACCATTCTAGGGTCTAGTGGATGCTGGCCGTCTCCTTACTGCTTCAGTAGGCAGTGCCCCTGTGGAGACTCTGTGTGGGAGCTCTGACACCACATTTCTCTTTTACACTGCCCTGGCAGGGGTTCTCCATGAGGGCTCCACCCCTGCAGCAAACTTCTGCATAGCAATTCAGGCATTTTTCATATATACTTTGAAATGTAGGTGAAGGTTTCCCAACCTAAATTCTTGACTTCTGTGTAACCACAGGCCCAATACTATGTGTAAGCCACCAAGGCTTGAGACTTGCACCCTGTGAAGGAATGGCCCAAGCTGTACCTCGATCCCTTTTAGCAATGACAGAAGTTGAAGCAGCTGGGACACAGAGCAGCATGTCCCTATGCTGCATGGCAGAGGAGGGACCTGGGCCTGGCCAACTAAATCATTTTTTCCTCCTAGGTCTCTGGGCCTGTAATGTGAGGAGCTGCTGTGAACATCTCTGACATGCCCTGGTGACATTTTCCCTATTTTCTTGGAGATTAACATTTGGCTCCTCATTACTTATGCAAATTTCTGCAGCTGGCTGGAATGTTTCCCCCCAAAATGGATTTTTCTTTTCTATTGCATCCTTAGGCTGCAAATGTTTCAAACTTTTATGCTCTGCTTCCTCTTGAATGCTTTGCCTCTTAGAAATTTCTTCTGCCACATACCCTAAATCATCTATTTCAAGTTCAAAGTTCCATAGATTTCTAGCACAAGGGCAAAAATGCCAACAGTTTCTTTGCTGAAGTATAGCAAGTGTAACTTTTATTCCAATTTTCAACAAGTTTCTCATCTCCATCTGAGACCATCTCAGCCTGGACTGCATTGTTCATATCACTATTAGCATTTTGGCCAAAGCTATTCAACAAATCTCTAGGAAGTTCCAAAGATTCCCACACCTTCCTGTCTTCTTCTGAGCCCTCCAAAATGTTCCAACCTCTGCCTGTTACCCAGTTTCAGTCACTTCCACATTTTTGCTTCTCTTTATAGCAGCACCCTCCTCCTTGTACCAATTTACTGTATTAGTATGTTCTCATACTGCTATGAATAAATACTTGAGACTGGATAATTTACAAAGAAAATTAGTTTAATTGACACATAGTTCCACATGGCTGAGGAGGCCTCAGGAAACTTACAATCATGGGGAAGGCAGCTCCACTAGGAAGGAGGTTGGCAGGGTTGCAAGAGAGAGAATGAATGCTGATTGAAGGGGAAAGCCCCTTATAAAACCCCTCAAATCTTGTTAGAACTCACTTAGTATCATGAGAACAGCATGGGGAAACTGCTCCCATGATCCATTTATCTCCATCTGGTCCTGCCCTTGAAATGTGCGGATTATTGCAGTTCAAGGTGAGATTTGGACTGGGACACACAGCCAAACCATATCACAACCCTATTGATGCATGTGACTTCTATGAGTCTTAGTTTAAAAAAACAACAGAAACATTGACAGTAACATGTACATTTGTTTATGATTTCATGTTTGTGAATTGAATTCCAAGGAAGAGTGTAAGATCAAGTGATTTATAAGAAGTAAAGCAAAATATTTGTTCTTCCTCTTCTAGAGGTTTGTTATTGTTGCTTCACATTTTAGTAATACAAGCAAGGTTTAATTGTGTGGAATTCTTGTACCAATTCACTGGAAAGTACTGCATGAAGCCAGAACTTCTGCTTAACATTTGGTAAACAGAATTTTGAGTTGAGCGTTGTGTTTCTATTTCTCAAAGAGTGATTCAAAGGTTACCTGCATTATAAATTCAGAAGAGTTTTTGAGATAGATCTCTATGACCCAATACAAATGTAAGGGACTAGGACTTTTGTGGATTTTGCATTTTATTTGATTAAACTCCATAGATAATTCTCATATACGACACACTTGGCTTATTTATCTTTACTCTTGTTAAATAGTCACAAATTTTAAAGTTATGACCTTAATTTCAAATATATGACCTTATTCGCTTTCTTTTAATTTCTATATACAATGATCCCATTGCCAATATTTTCTATACATTCTATATTTCTGAGTTCCTTCTTCAATAAAGTTATGTTTAATTTAAAAGTAAAACCATTATAATAATTTCCCCATCATTTTTAACATTTAAAGCATACTCATATCTGGTATTTAACCCGATGACTATATAATTATTTTCCATGTTATTTTTTCCTTAATTTGATTTTAGTATTACTCAAATGATTTTGTTAATTTATAAAGAATTTATTTATTGACTATTTCCTCTGTTTTTATGTTCTCCTATTTTAAGGCAACTTAAAGAATTTTATATGTTTTAAATTTAAAGGAATCTTTTAATGAAAATGTTATTTATTCATTTTATTGTTGAGGGCATTTGGTTGTTTGCAGCTTTAAATCTTCGTAGTGTTGGTATGAACATACTAGTATATGTTAATTAGTGAATATATGTATAAATTTATGATATATATGTATATATTTTTCTGAGTGAAATTACAGGGCCATAGAGTGTACATATCATGCATATATCTGGATGTAGTAAAAAATAACAGTTTTTAAAAGTAGAAATTATAGGAGTACAATTTCTCTAATTCATTAACAATACTTTTCATTTTAATCCTCTGTAAAGTAGAATTTTTTTAATTTTTAATTTAAATTTTTCTAGGTACATAGTAGGTGTATGTATTTACAGGTTACATGAAATATTTTTTACAGGCAGGCAATGCATAATAATTACATCAGGATAAATGGGGCATCCAACACCTCAAGCATTTATCATTTTTGTTACCAACAATGGGATTATACTTTTTTTTTTTAATTTACAATGAAATTATTTTTGACTATCGTCACCCAGTTGTTCTAGCAAATATTATGTTTAGTTCATTCATAACTATTTTTTCATACCCATAGCCCTTCCTACTCCCTTCTACACCTCCTCCTACTCACTACCCTTCCCAGCCTCTGCTTACTATCCTTCTATCCTCTTATCTCCATGATTTAATTGCTTTCATTTTTAGCTCATATAAATATGTGAGGACTTGTGAAGGACATCTCTCTGTGCCTCCCAGCCTTAAGTGATTCCATCACCTCAGCCTCTTGAGTACCTGGGAATACAAACACACACCACTACGCCCAGATAATTTTTGCATTTTTTGTAGCAAACGGGTTTCACCATGTTGTCCAGGCTGGTCTCAAACTCTCGGGCTTACGTGATCCACTCACCTTGGCCTCCCAATGTGCTGGTATTACAGGTGTGAGCCACTGCACCCAGTCATCTCATTCTTGTTTATGACTGAATAGAATTCTACTGTGTATAAGTACCACATTTTCTTTATCTATTCATCTGTTGACCAACACTTAGGTTACTCCCAAATTTTGGCTATTGTGAATAAACATGGGAGTGCAGATATCTCTTCAATATACTATTCCTTTTTATTTTGGGTATGTACCTAGGAAGGAAATTGCTGGATTATAAGGTAGCTCTATTTTCAATTTTTTGAGAAACTTCCACACTGTTCTCCATAGTTGTACTAATTTACATTCCCACAAACAGTATATGAGGGTTCCTTTCATTTTCTCCGCATCCCTGCCAGTATTTGTTAATGCCTGTTTCTTGGATAAAAGCCATTTTAACTGGGGTGAGATGATATCGCATCATAGATTTAATTAGCATTTCTCTGATGATTAATGGTGTTGAGCACATGTTTATATGCTTGTTTCCCTTTTGTATGTCTTCTTTTAAAAAATGTCTATTCAAATTTTTTGCCCATTTTAAAATTGAATTATTAGATTTTTTTCCTATGGAGTTTTTTGAGCTCCTTGTGTATTCTAGTTATTAATTCTTTGTCAGAGGGGTAGTTTGCAATTATTTTCTCCCATTTTGTGGGTTGTCTCCTCATTTTGTTGTTTTATTTCCTTTGTTGTGCAGAAGCTTTGTTGTTGTTGTTGTTGTTGTTGTTGTTGTTGTTGTTAGATGGAATCTTGCTCTATTGCCTCAGGCTGGAGTGCAGTGGCAGGATCTCAGCTCACTGTAACCTCCACCTCCCGGGTTTAAGCAATTCTCCTGCCTCAGCCTCCCAAGTAGCTGGGATTACAGGCACCCACCACCATGACTGGCTAATTTTTGTATTTTTAGTAGAGACTTTGTTTCACCATCTTGACCAGGCTGGTCTTGACCCCCTGATCTTGTGATCCACCCACCTTAGTCTCCCAAAGTGCTGGGATTACAGGCATAAGCCACTGCACTTGGCTTTTAATCCATTTTCTATTTCATTTTTTTATACAGACAGAGATAGGGACCTAGTTTTGTTCTTCTGCATATGGGTATTCAATTTTCCCACTACCATTTATTGAAAGAACTCTCCTTTCCCCAATGTATGTTCTTGGCGATTTTTTAAAAAATGAGTTTACTGCTGATGTATGGATTTGTATTCAGATTTATAAATTCTGTTCCACGGATGTATGTGTCTGTTTTTATGCCAGTACCATGTTGTTTTGGTTACTATAGCTCTGTAGCATAATTTAAAATGAGGTAATGTGATTCCTCCAATTTTGTGAGTTTGCTTAGGATAGATTGGGTTATTCTGAGTATTTTGTGGTTTCATAGAAATTCTATGATAGTTGTTTCTATTTCTGTGGTTAATACCATTGGTATTTTGATAGAGATTGCATTAAACCTGTGTATTTCTTTGGATAGTATTGACATTTTAACTATATTGATTCTTCCAGTCCTTGAACCTGGAATATCAATCCATTTTTGGTGCCTTCTTGAATTTTTTGAATCAATGTTTTATAGCTTTTATTGTAGAGATAAATCACTTCTTTGGTTAATTCCTAGGCATTTTATTTTACTTACAGCTATTGTAAATGGGATTACCTTACTGATTAATTTTTCAGATTGTTTGCTGTTGGCATATAGAAATGCTACTGATATTTATGCTGATTTTGTATCCTGACACTTCACTGAATTTGTTCATCAGTTCTAACAGTTTTTATTGGTGAAATCTTCAAGTGTTTTCAAATATAAAATTATATCATCTGGAAACAAATATAATTTGACTTCTTTCATTCCAATTTGGATACCTTTTACATTTTCCTTTTGTTTCATTGCTCTAGCTAGGACTTCCAGTGCTTTGTTAAATAACAGTGGTAAACGTGGCATCTTTGTTATGTTCCCAACCTTGAAAGAAAGGCTTTCCATTTTTGTTTTCATTCAGTATGATATTAGCTATGAATCTGGCATATGTGACTTTTTTATGACGAAGCATGTTTTTTCTATTCCCAGTTTTTTGAGGGTTTTGATTATGAAGGGGTTTTGAATTTTACCAAATGCTTTTCCATCATCAATTGAAATAATCACATGGTTTTTGACCTTCCTTCTGTTGATATGATGAATCACATTGATTGATTTGCATATGTTGAACCATCTTTGCATCCCTGAGATAAATGCCAATTGGTCATGATGAATTATCTTTTTGATATATTGTTGAATTCAGTTTCCTAGTAGTTTGTTGAGGATTTTTGCATCAATATTCATCCGTTATATGGGCCTATAGTTTTCTTTATTTATGTGTCTTTGGTTTGGGTGTCAGGGTAATACTGGCCTTATAGAATGAGTTCCAAAGTATTTCCTCCTCCTCTATTTTTTGGAATAGTTTGAGTAGGATTGGGATTGGTTTGTCATTAAATGTTTCACACAATTCAACAGTGAAACCACTGCGTTAAGGGCTTTAATTTACTGAGACACTTTTTATTTTTTATGGCTACAACCTCTTTACTTATTATTCATCTGTTTACGTTTTGGATTTTTTCAAGCTTCAATTTTGGTGGGTTGATGTGTTTAGGAATTTATTCAACTCTTCTAGATTTTCCAATTCATTGGCATATATTTGATCATAGTAGCCACTAATGGTCCTTTCAATTCCTGTGTTGTCAGTTGTAAAGTCACTTTATATCTGATTTTATTTATTTGAGTCTTCCTTCTTTTTTCTTAGTCTGGCTAAAGGTTTGTTAATTTTTTTATTTTTTCAAAAATCAACTTTTTGTTTTTTTGTATTGTTTTTGTCATTTCAGTTTCATTGATTTCTGCTCTGATTTTTATTATTCCTTTTCCTCAAATAATACTGTGTTTAGTTTGCTCTTGCTTTTTTATTCCCATAAGATGCACGGTTCAGTTGTTTATTTGAAGTTTTTCTTCTTTTTTGATGTAGGCACTTATAGCCATAAAATTCCTTCTTAGTACTGCTTTCACTGTATCCCATAGGTTCTGGTATATTGTGTTTCCATTATCATTTGTTTCAATAAATTTTTAAATTTACTGCTTAATTTCTTTGTTGACCCACTAGTCATGCAGGAGCATATTGTTTAATTTTTATGTATTTTATAGATTCCAAAATTTGTCTTGTTGTTGATTTCTAGCTTTATTTTGTTGTGGTCAGAGAAGGTGCTTGATATTATTTCAATTTTAAAACCTTTTTAAAACTTATTTTGTGAGCTAACATATGGTCTGTGCTTGAGAATAGTCCATGTGTTAAGGACGATAATGTATGTTCTGTAGCCACTGATTGAAATGTTCTGTAAATATCTATTAGAAACCATGTTTTGTCAGTGTTTTTTTTTTTTTTTTTGTCTGAAAAAATCTGCCCGGTGCTGAAAGTGCAGTGTTGTTCTCTAGGTATTATTTTGTTGGGGTTTCTATCTCTCTCTTTATTATCAATATTTGCTTTATATGCTTGAGTGCTCCAGTGTTGAGTACATATATGTTTATGATTGTTATATCCTCTTGCTGAATTGACCCCTCCCTCTCTCATTATATACTAACCTTCTTTGCCTCTTGTAGTTTTTGTCTTGAAATCTATTCTGTTTGATATAAGTGCAGCTACTCCTGCTCGTTTTTGGTTTCCATTGGAATAGAATAGCATTTTTCATCACTTTATTTTCAGTGTATGCATCTCCTTATAGGTGAAGTATATTTGTTATAGGCAACAGATCATTTGATCTTGTTTTTTATCAATTCATTCAGCCATGCTGTACTTTTGATAGCAGAGTTTTGTCCATTAACATTCAGTATTATTATTGATAAGTAAGGACTTACTCCTGCCATTTTATTATTTGTTTTCTCATTGTTTTGTGGTCTTATCCTCCTTCTTTCCAGCCTCCCTGTCTTCCTTTTAGTTAAGGTGATTTTCTTTGATGATATGATTTAATTTATGCCTTTTCATTTTTTGTGTATCCATCTTTTTTTTTTTATTTGAGGTCACCATGAAGTTTGCAAATACTACCTTATAACCCATTATTTTAAGCCAATAACAACATAACACTGTTTGCATAAACAAGCAAACAAGAAAAAGGAAAACTAATAAAAAGTCTACAACTTAATTCCCCACTTTTTACCTTTTAAAATTTCTACTGTTTTACTGTCTATGTCTTAAAAAGTTAATGTAGTTAGTTTGTTTAATTGGTACATTGCTTAGTTTTTCTGCTTAAGAATTGCTTACAAACCACAGTAACAGTGTTATAATACTGTGCATTTTTCTGTGTATTTACTAGTAGTAGTGAGTGAGTTTTGTACTTTCAGATGTTTTATTATTATTAATGTCATTTTCTTTCTGATTAAAGTATTTTCTTTAGCATTTCTCGTAGGACAGGTCTGGTGTTGATGAAATCCCTCAGCTTTTGTTTGTCTCAGTACGTCCTTATTTCTCCTTCATGTTAGAAGGATATTTTAACAAGATATACTGCTCTAGGACAATTTTTTTCTTTCAACACTTTAAATATGTCATGCCCTTCTCCTGGTTTGTAAGGTTTCCACTGAAAAGTATGCTGCCAAACATATTCAAGATCCATTGTATGTTATTTGTTTCTTTTCTCTTACTGTTTTTAGGATCCTTTCTTTATCCTTAACACCTCTGGGAATGTGACTACTAAGTGTCTTGAGGTAGCCTTCTTTGGATTAAACATGCTTGGTGTTGTATAACCTTCTTGTTGTTAGATATTGATATCTTTCTCTTGGTTTGGGAAGTCCCCTGTTAGTATCTCTTTGAGTAGATTTTCTAATCTTATCTCTTTCTCTACCTCCTCTTTAAGGCCAATAACTCTGAGATTTGCCTTTTTGAGGGTACTTTTAGATCTTGTAGGTGTACTTCATTCTTTTTTATTCATTTCTTCTTTTGTCTTCTCTATGCATTTTTAAATAGCCTTTCTTCAAGCTCACTAATTCTTTCTTCTACTTGATTAATTCTGCCAATTGCATTTTCAACTTCATAATTTCTGTATAACTTTTAAAAATTATTTCAATCTCCTTGTAGATTTATCTGAAAGAATTCTGAATTTCTTTATGTTATACTGACTTTTTTTTAGTTTTCTCCAAAAAGCTATTTTGAATTCTCTGTCTGAAAGTGTACATATCTCTGTTTCTCAAGTAATGGTCCCTGGTAACTCATTTAGTTGATTTGGTGAGGTCATGTTTTCCTGTATGTTCTCGATCCTTTTGGATGTTTGTCTCTGTCTGCATATTGAAGAGTTAAGTCTTTAATGTAGTCTTTGTAGTCTGGGCTTGTTTGTACCTGTCCTTCTTGGGAAGGCTTTCCAGGTATTCAAAAAGACTTAGGTGTTGTGATCTAAGCTGTATTTACATTAGGGGCCACATCAAGCACAGTAATACTGTGGTTTGTGCAGACTCATAGAAATGCCACCTTGGGTGTCCTGGATAAGTTACAGAAGAATTATCTGGATTATCAGGCAGAGGCTCTTGTTCTCTTCCCTTACTTTATTCCTAACAAATGGAATCTCGCTGTCTGTTCTGAGCCACCTAGAGCTGGAAGTATGGTGACACAGGTACCCCTGTGGCTACTACCACTGGGATTGTGCTGGATCAGACCTGAAGCTAGCACAGCACTGAGTCTTTCCTAAGGCACACTGTAACTACTACCTGGCTGCCTATGTTTGTTCAAGGCCCTGGGGCTCTACATGAGCAGGTGGTGAAGCTAACCAATCTTGTGCCTTTCCCTTCAGAGCAGCAAGTTTCCCTGGATCTTGGGTGGGTCCAGAGGTGCTGTCCAGGAGCCAGGAATTGTAGTCAAAAACCTTAGAAATCTATCTGGTGTTCTGTTGTACTGTGGTTGTGCTGGCCATCAAAATGTTGTCCCTCCTCTTTCCATCACTGAGGAGCCTCGCCTTGTTTTCACCACCTCCACAGACCCACAGGAAGTACTGCTGGACTATTGCCAATGTTACCTTAAGGCCCAAGGGCTCTTCAGTCAGCTTGTGGCGAATGCTGCCTGGCCTGGGACTCACCCTTCAGGGCAGTGGGCTCCCCTCTGGCCTAGGTCAGGTCTGGAAATGCTGTCCAAGAGCCAACGCCTGGAATCGGAGACCCCAAGAACCGGCTTGGAGCTCTACCCCTTGTGGCTGAGCTGCTGGTACCTAAGGTATAGGACAAAGTCCACTTTAAATTTTCCTTCACTCTTCTCAAGTAGGAAGAGTTTCTCCCCATAGCCACCACATCTGGGAATGTGCTGAGTCTCAACCAAGGCCCACAGCATACTACCTAGGTATTGCTGCTGGTTATTTAGCTCCCAAAAGGTGTTTACTCAGCAGGTGATGTGTCCTGCCAGGAATGGGTCCTTCCCTTCAAGGAAGCAGGTTCCCTTCTATCCCAGGTGTGTCTAGGATTATTTTCCAGGGCCTGCCAAGGGGACCTCATGACTCTGACTACCGCCTTATCTTACTGTGGCTGAGCTGCTATCCAAGATGCAAGATAAAGTCTTCTTTATTCTTCCTTCTCCCGTCTTCAAGCAGAAGTCAGGAGTCTCTTCCGGAGCTGCAAACTGTTCACCCTGGAGTTGTGGGAAGGGTGTGCAAGCACTCCCTTGGCTGCCCCAGCTGGTATCTCAGAAGGTCACATGGTCTCAATTCCACTGGCTCTGAGCCCAGCAAAGCCCTAGCATTCACCTAGGATTTGCAAGCCTTGTGTCACAGACTGTCTTTCAAGTTTATTTAGAGCACCAGAACACTTTAGCCCGTGGGTGAAAAGACTTGCCAGAACTCAAGTTCTAACAGCTGGCATGGGTGATTCCCCTCTAGTTAGGACTAAGCTAAACACTCCCTTCATTGGGGTGTGGGGAGATAGGTGAGTTAAGCCTTGTTTTGTTTGCCACTGTGACAGGTCAGCACTGAGTTCAACGCAATGTCTCACAATTGCTGTGCTTACTCTCTCCGAAGTGCTCAGATTCTCTCTCTGTGCCACGGGGCTGCTGCTGGGGGATGGAGAAGAGATGACATTGGTGATTCAAGACTCTTTCCTATCCTCTTCAATGCCTCTTTCAGTGTAGGAAGTTAAAATCAGGTACTGTAAGTGCTCACCTGATTTTTTTTTCTTCTTAAGAAGATTTTGTGTATGTGTGTGTGGATAGTTGTTAAATTGGTGTCCTCGTAGAGGGAACAATTGGTGGAGTCTTCCATTCAGCCATCTTGCTTCATTCTCTGTATAATGTGATATTAAAATGTCAGTTTAATATATTTGAAGAAAAGGAAATTGTAAATGTTTGCATGCATTTATTGACTACTTGAATATTTTCTTTTATGAAATATTTTTTAAATCTTTGCTCATATTTCTGTTGATTGCTAGTATTCTTCCTATTTTTGAATGCATGACTCAGCAATAATTTTTCCTATTTGTTGAATGCATGCTCAGCAAAATGCTCAGCAGTTGGTCAGCATTCTAAGTGCTACTTAATATTTAAGTGTGTAATTATTACTCATGATATTTTGTGTTACATTTATTCACTATTTTAATTTTTGAGAGGATATATAGAGATGGATATTGGTATAGACTTAAACACATATATCTGCAGAGAGAATGAAAAAAATATGAAAAGTAATTTTCCTTACCATTCCTAACATCATGGTGACATATGTTTTATTTTTTTAACTCTCTGAATCTTATTTCTCTGAGCTGTCTCAACATATGTCAGAAAAAGCATTTGAAAAAATTCAAGCATCCCTTCATGATAAAAACCCTTAACAAATTAGACAAACGAGACACATACCCCCACATAATAAAAGCTATATATGTCACACCCATAGCCAACATCATATTCAGCAAGGAAAAGTTGAAATAATTCACCCTACATACTGGAACAAGACAAAGATGCCCACTTTCTCTAGTCTTACTTAACACAGTGCTGGAAGTCCTACCTAAAGCAGTCAGGCAAGAACAAAAATAAAATGCATCCAGATTGGAAAGGAGAAAGTTAAAATATTTCTGTTTGCTGATGATATTATCTTACATCTATAAAACCCTAAATACTTCTCCAAAAGGCTCCTAAATTTGATAAATTATGTCAATAAAATTTCAGAATACAAAATCACTTTACACAAATCAGCAGCATTTTAATATACCACTTACAAGCTGAGAACTAAATCAAGAGCCCAATCCTATTTACAATAGCTATGAAAAATAAAATACCTAGAAATACAGGTAGTCACAAAGGTATAAAAGTCTCCACAAAGAGAACTATAAAACATTGATGAAAAAAATTATAGATGACGCAAATAAAGGAAAAAGCACCCTATGTGCATAATTGGAAGAATCAATATTATTGTAATGATCTACTGCTCAAAGCAATCTACAGATTCAGCATAATTTCTGTGAAATTACCAGTGTTATTCCCCAGAGAATAAGGAAAAAATTTCTAAAATTCATGTAGAACCAAAATAAATCTAACATAGCCAAAGCAATCCTATACAAAAAGAATAAAACATGAGGTTTCACAATTACATTACCAGACTATATTACACTAAACTATACTACAAGGCTATAGTAAACAAAAAAGCATAGTGCTGGTATAAAAATACACATATAGACCACTGGAACAGAATAGAGAACTCAGAAATAAAGCCACAACTACAACCAATTGATCTTTGACAAGCTAACAAAAATAAACTCTGGGGAAAGGACACCCTCTTCATTAAATGGTGCTGGAAAAATTGGAAGGTCATCTATAGAAGAAAGAAACTGGATCCCTTTCTCTCAGCATATACAAACCTTAAGTTAAGATAAATGTTTAAATGTAAGACCTAAAACTGTAAAAATCCCAGAAGAAAACCTTGGAAAAATTCTTCTTGACATTGGCCTAGACAAATAATGTATGACTAAGTCCTCAAGAGAAAATGCAAAAAAACAAAAGTAGACAAATGGGACTTAATTAAACTAAAGAGCTTTAGCACAGCAAAATGATCAACAGAGTAATCAGACAAGAAAGATTTATATGGAAGAAAATATTTATAAACAAACATCTGACAAAGAGCTAATACCCACAATCTACAAGAAACTCAAACAACTCAATAAAACTGAAAAGGTCCCCCCAAAAACAAGGAACTCAAACAACTCAATAAAACTGAAAAGTTCCCCCCAAAACATCATAAAAAGTGAGCAAAAGACATGAACAGACACTTCTCAAAAGAAGATATATGAGCAACCAACAAATATGAAAAATGCTCAACATCACTGATCATCAGAGAAATGCAAATCAAAACTACAATGAGACATCATCTCACATCAGTCACAATGGCTATTATTAATGTCAAAAACCAGCAGATGTTGGTGAGGATGTGCAAAACAGTATGGAAATTTCTCATAGAAGTAACATTAGAACTGCCTTCCAGTCCAGCAATTTTATTACTGGTTTTCTACAAAGGAACAAAAATTATTATATCAAAAAGATAACTGCATTTGTATGTATATTGCAGCATTATTCACAATAAAAAAGTCACAGAATTAGGCCTGGTGCAATGACTCACGTCTGTAATCCCAGCACTTTGGGAGGCTGGGCAGACGAATCACCTGAGGTCAGGAGTTCGAGACCAGCCTGGCCAACATGGTGAAACTCCTTCTCTTAAAAAAAAAAAAAAAAAGTTGTGAATGGTGGACACCTATAATCCCAACTACAGGGGAGGCTGAGGCAGGAAAATCACTTGAATCCAGGAGACGACGGTTGCAGTGAGCTGAGATCACACCACTGCACTCCAGTCTGGGTGACAGAGTGAAACTCTGTCAAAAAAAAAAAAAAAAGAAGATGAAATCAACCTAGGGACCCATCAATGAATGATTAGATTTTTAAAAGTGGTATAAATATACCATCAAATACTACTCAGACATAAAAATAAAATAAAATCATGTATTTTGCAGCAACATGGATGGAACTAGAGTCCACTACCTTAATGGTTCAGAAACAAAAACTCAAAAGCCACGTGTTCTCATTTATGAGTAGGAGCTAAACAGTGAATACACATGGATATACAAAATGAAATAATAGACATTGGAGACTCCAAAGGGTGGAAGGATGGGAGAGGGATAAGGAATAAATTACCAGCTATTTAGCACAATGTACACTATTTGGATGACTGGTACACTAAAAGCCGAGACTTCACCACTGCACAATATATCCATGCGCTTGTACACCTGAATTTATATAAATAAGTAAAAAGCAAAAAACAAAAACATGTCAGTGTTCACTGGTTTATGAAAATGGCAGGATTTAGAATTATTTTTATATGACTTTATCACCCATTACTCCTACATATATAAATAAGATTTGTTATTTACTGTTATTGTTGTATATGTTTAACTCTATACTTTCCCCACTGTGCAGCACAGTTTAGTTAACTCACTTTTAGTATTTTCTTATATTTAATCTACTGGCTTTTTACATATTTTTCATATTATTCTTGTAATGCTTGCTTTGGAGATTACAATATATATCTTAAAATTTTTATAATCAGCATAGAGTTAATTTTAGACTGCATTATGAAAAATGTAGCCATTTTGCAACTATGTAAGCTATTTATGCTTTCTTCTGTCCTTTCTGCTATAGTTATCATAATATAGTCCTATATATATTTTCTTCATATATTTGAGTTTTAGCATTTAGCCTCTATAGGCACCCTGTTATCTGGTTTCTCAAGTCAGAGAGATGACAACATTTCTTCAAAACATTGGTTACCCTGCACCACAGAGCAGCAACAATCTGTCCTCAAGCCATAGCTTCCACATATCAATTCCTATTAAAGAAAAACTTTCATTCATTTGTGATGAAATTTTAAACGTTTTAAAACCCCTGTTGAAAGGTAAGTTGATAATACAAAACAAAATATGATTCTGTATAACAGGATTCCAAATGCTAAGTAAACTTAGAAGTTAATATGTAGAAAAATAAAAATATACGCTATGATTTTATCATTGCAGTATTGGCATTGATAAATGGAAATATTTGATATTGATATTAATAAAATATTGATAAATTTGACATAAAACAAAGTCAGCACAGGATGGGTGAAAATATTATCACCCATGCTTCAACTGAAAACTATGCAGTCCTTAAAGTTTTGATAACAGATGTATATGTACTGACATTATAAAAATCCATGAGACATCGTTGAGCCAAAAAAAACAGATTAGTAAATACAAGGAATTATGTGATTCCAATTGTGTAAAATAGCATGTGTATATCACATGTATAGGGATACTCTGTGAGATATATAGAAGAATTTTAACAACTAAAGTCTCAAGAGTGGGTATATTTGATTTATGGGATATGAGGTGATTATTATAGATCTAAGTAGACAAATTCCTAATGAATTAGATTAAAAACGTCCACATAATTTTACTGTGATAAACACAGAGAAGTGAAATAATATTCTCAACCTCAAAAACCAATAAAGGCCGGGCGCGGTGGCTCAAGCCTGTAATCCCAGCACTTTGGGAGGCCGAGGCGGGCGGATCACAAGGTCAGGAGATCGAGACCACAGTGAAACCCCGTCTCTACTAAAAATACAAAAAATTAGCCGGGCGCGGTGGCGGGCGCCTGTAGTCCCAGCTACTCAGGAGGCTGAGGCAGGAGAATGGCGGGAACCTGGGAGGCGGAGCTTGCAGTGAGCCGAGATCGCGCCACTGCACTCCAGCCTGGGCAACAGCGTGAGACTCCGTCTCAAAAAAAAAAAAAAAAAAAAAAAACCAATAAAATACTAGCAATGACCTTAAAACTCTACAGTCCACAAATAAGGAACTACAAACATAATCCCAAAATTAAAAAAAAAAAAAAATGGGACTCTTACCTTGCAGAAAAAATGGTTAATTATAGATGTGTAAAAATTAATAAGTAGATATACAGTTTGATCATTAGTACAGTTAAAATGGTTGTTTTGGAAACTCCAAATATAATTGTAGTTATCAGTAACAGGAGATATGAAGGAAGAATAAAGCTCATCTTTTATAGTGTAACAAATCTAATTATTTTCCTACTCCCATTGCATCATTTAAACATTTTTAAAAACACAGATTAAAGTGATTCTAGAGATGATCCTCTCTTTTTTGAAAGGAAATAAGGCATTGAGTTGCCTAAGAATAATGATTTCAAGTTAAAGATGGTTCGTTTATTCTGTCAGTCTGAGGTTGACTTGACAGTGGTGGATCTAACTTTATAGTGTTTCAGTTCTTTACCAGTCAGCATTCTTGGTTTTGAAAACAGAAGCTAAAACTGATCAACTTCGTGATAACAAAGATTTATTATTGGGTATCTCACAGATTCAACAAAACATAACTGCATAATAGAACTTAGAAAGTGGATTGGGCGGAAGAATGAACTCAGACAGCCAAGAACACAGGCCTTAACACCCCAGAAGAATGTCAGTGCTAGTAAGAATATCTGTGCCAGTCTCACATCCATTGTACACTTTTGTTTTTGTGCCCAGACTTCTCAGCTTCACTGCCACCATCTCTACTTGACCATATATACTAGATTTCTCCATTAGAATAAGTGTTACACTTTCCTTGCTTTTGTGATACCTGCCTTAGATTTGACATTATAGGCAAAACATCCAACTGACAAAACCTACATAACGTATAATCTTCCTATGGAGGAGAAGCATCAATTTTCTAATCAAGACTCAAAGAGTTTCAGATTAATTTCTTAATCAAAAGGACTTGAACATTTAGTAAATGAAAATGTCACAATAACTTCTTATTTTAAGTCTGTAATTGTACTTAAATAGTTCAAATTAGAGATAGCTTTATTTTCAGCACATATGTTTTAGGCCCTCCTAAAATAAAATTATTTTGAAAAATTGAAGATGAGATGTATTTTCTGCTTAAAGTGATATGTGAAACATTGGTGATAAAGTGTTAAATGAAATACTAAAGTTACAAATGTTATAAATTACATGTGAACATAATGTATATTTAAAATATTGGGTGTTAATTGGTTGTCTTTGAGCCATAGAACTATGGCTCAACCCATGGTGAATAGAAAGATAACTTATTTTTAAGAAATTTGAAGAAAGAAGATCAGAAGGAATTATGTAATTCCTGGTATCTGTCAAATTTGTGACTCTTTACAGGTCACAAGTAGAACTGGGTAACCAGCTTTTCTCAAGTGCAACAGTCTTCCTAATTTTGACACTATTAAGCTGCACAATGACGGCTGGTAGCCTCGTTTTTTGTTTGTTTTGTTTTGTTTTGTTTTCTCTCTCTCTTTTTTTGGTCACAGATGTTTGCCAAGAAGAATCTTGGACTCCTTCACTATCTTAATTTAGTCCTCATTGAATGGGAGAACATCAGTCCTTTCTCATGGATAATAATACAGCTGGGTCCAAACCTTAAGTGCATACCTGTATAGTATATCAAAACCTGGTTTGTGAGTCCATTTCTGCCATCTTATTTTTCATGATTGGAGAAGCACTCACCCATCTTATCACATATG
This sequence comes from Macaca fascicularis, assembly GCF_037993035.2. Classification (NCBI taxonomy): domain Eukaryota; kingdom Metazoa; phylum Chordata; class Mammalia; order Primates; family Cercopithecidae; genus Macaca; species Macaca fascicularis. The sequence goes on from NC_088385.1 coordinate 97,576,833, forward strand.
TGGAATTGTTTGGGTGCTGGGATTCAAGTCCTGTGGTTGCAGTTATATATAGTCACACAATCTGTGTCCTGAACCACCAATTTTGTAACTTAGAACTTCTATCTGAACCATTTGACGATAGTAGTTTCCTTCCTTCTTCTGGGAGGTCAGCCTGCAAAGAATCATTTTTGGAGAAATAAATCCTTAAATGTCAATATTTTTAAGTAAAATTAGCCTGTAATTGTATTTTAATATCCATGTCGAGTTTTGCTATTCAAGGTTATGCTAGCTTTATGTAACTGATTAGAGAATATCTTTCTTTTTCTATTGTGAGGAAATATTTATAGAAGATCAGTTTTATTCCCTGAACATTTGCGATAATTTTCCTCAAGCCACTTGAGCCTAAAACTTTTCTTTATGGAAAAGTTTATAATTACATATTACCGATCCTTCTTATTTAATAATTATACAATTTTTCATATTTTTAAATTTCTTCTTGTGTCAGTTTTGGTAACTTTCATTTTTCTAGAAATTTATCCCTATCATTGAAAATCTGAAATTTATTAACAAATTTTTCATTATAAATTTATTTTTGTAATGTCTAAATCGGATCTGTGGTGGTGCTATTTTTTCTTTCACTTTTGATAATGATTGGCTGCGTCTTTCTTTTCTTTGTTGAAAAGTATTATCAAGGGGTATTCATTGCCTTTACCTGGTAAAATCAATTTTTTGCTCTATAATTTGATTGTATCATGCATTAATTTTTCTTTTACTATTCATTTTCATTGAATTGATGTAGTAGTGTATCAACTATTGTATCTTTTTTGATTCATGAGTCATTTAGAAATAATTCTCAAACTTACAGAGATTTTCTAGTGTTCATTTTTTTTCATAGATTCACATCTTGTTTTATGGTGGTAAAAATTATTATATATGATTTCAATTCTTTATATTTGTTGAGGCTTGCTTTATGACCTATCAGAGTCATTTTTGTATATGTTAAATACATACTTAAAAAATGTATATTCTGCAAATATTGTGTTCAGTGTTTTACATATGTTAATTAGGTACAGTGTGTTAAATTTATCACTCAAATATTTTATATTCTTCATGTTTTAGTGTGCTTGTGAAACATTATGTTAAAGCATTCAACTTTAATTTTGAATGTGTCTATTTTTCTAGTAGTTCTATCAATTTCTGTTACATATATAATATTTATGTATAAATACATTAAATATATAAAACATGTGTAATATTTTATAGATAAATAAAATTGCATATCCAAATTTAGAATCACATTTTTCTTTTGGTGAATTAAGATCATAATTTTCAAGTGTTCATTTTATTCTTTTATAATGATTTGAACTTAAACATTTACTTTATTTGATAATACAATCACATCAGATTTCTTTTAAGCTAAAACTTGAATTTTTTATATTATCTTACCAATTGCTTTATGTTATAGATGTGTCTCTTTTATACAATATACAGTTATTTATTTGCTTATTCATTTATAAATACATGCTGGATAATTTTACTTTTTATTTAGAGCACTTAGCCTTTAAGACACAATAAAAGTCACAAGATAAATGAATAACATCTTTAAACTGCTGAGAAAAAAGAAAAGATAAATAACTGTCAATCTCAAATACAAGGAAGTATTAACTAGTATGCCGGAGTGAGTGGCTCGCTAAAAAGGGAAAAATGGGATATAACTGGCTCTTAAAATCTTCTGCTTAGATAAGTCTAGGGTCACATTGTTTAACAATAATAACATGGTCATACATAATGCAATGTAGTTATTAAAGTGCCAACTTACTATGACCCAGAAGGAGAAGATCTGGGAATATTGAAAGGTAGCATTAATACCTATCAAAAGAGCCAAGGATAAGGACAGTTTTAATTCTGCTTTAAAAGTCAAGGAATGCTTCAAAAGAAAGTAGTAATTGAGCTACTACTCACTCGATAATTATGAATTTAACAGATAGAAAAAGAAAGAAGTCAACCCTAGGATTATATTAGATATCTGCTCTACATTTAGTCTGGAATAGAGATAAACTTCTCAGAAAAATCCAGGTATTTAAATCTTATTAGAGTATAAAGTGCCAATGGGAGAGGGCAAAAATTTGCTGGATAAATAATCAAAAGTAAGCTCATTGCCAATTTTGTATGTGACAGCTGGATTTTGTCCTATAGTCAATGGAAAGCCATCAGTGAAGGACGGGCTTAAGTAAGAAGATGGTGTAAAAAAACAGTGGTAACATTCTTGGCTCTATCGTGGTTCAAGTATACAATAAATATTTGTTCTGTGTAGATGATCAGGAGGTAAAGGTGAAGCAAGGATGAGAAAAAATTGGCAATGAGTTTATAGTTTAATGTATTGCATTTGAATTCTTGATGAGAAATACAAATTGATATATTTTTCTTTTTTTGCCTTCTAACACAATTATAAATTCACAGTTCAAGTATAAAATGCAAGCACATTAGCCCAAAGAAGTACATACATTTTTTTCAAACAGTGTAATATGTTTTGATTTTAAGATGGAAAAAATACATATTTATCCTTGAATATCAGTAGCTTATATTGCTATCATGACTATAATTTCTTTTTTAGCTCTTTAAATGTTAAGATATTACTTTAAGATATCTTAAAACTTTAAATATCTTAAAATTTAATTTAAGATAATCATTGGAATCTGTGCTTATTTTATACATTATCCACTTATATTAGTGTAGAGTTTTGACTTTGGTTAAAATACATGGTTATTATGATATGGTATAAAGGTAAAGAGTTTGAAGTCAGAGACACATGGGTTCTAATTCCAGCTTCACCATTTGCTAAGTATATGACCTAAAATTGTGTACCAAACTACGTCCCAATTTTTTCCATGCAAAAAGCAGCATATTAACATAGTATATTTTGAAGATGCAATATATTTAGATGAAAAAGCGTAGTGGCACAATTTAGGTGATTGATAAATGCACATATTTTCCCTTCATCAAATTTGTTAATCAGCTTGAAAATTTAAGTAAGATTGTATGCAATTTGGGAAAATGTATCATACATAGCTCAGAATTTGAATTAGTTTTTCTAGGTAATCATTGAAAGTAGAATTATTCAATCGTTATTAATCTTCTAATGAGATCTCAAAGATGAACAAAATAAAATCTGTTATTACAAGGAATAAGCACAAACCACAAAATGGTAGCTATTTTCCACCACAGGGCTTTAAGAAACATTCCAATTTATTCCCTAGAAAGCATTCTAAGGGAAGAATCCATAAAACGGCTATTATCTAACATATTGCACTTTCTGTTTATATTCCATAATTTTTAACACTGGAAGGTCATAATTTTTAGCTTAATTGCAATAATTCCATAGGGAAACTTAATTGAAATATACATCACTAGGGCTCTTATTACCATATCAAGCTTGTGCTCTGCTTGAATTTTTCTATATAAAAAGCAATATTATAAAAAAGAAATACTTCACTCATAAATTTGTGATATTACATGAATGAAAAGCAATTGAATAGAAATACTCACTAAATTAATATGAGTCAATTAAAATGAGTAACTCATTAAAATGAGTACAAAGAGCATAGCTTGTCTTATTATATAGAGAATGAAGGTAATATTTGCATGCAAAAGAATGATAATGAAAATCCATTCTCAGATTTCACTATGTTCTTTAAGAGTGTACATATGAAAATGTAGTATGCATAAGGCACTAATTATTCCTTAAATATTCATTTGCATGAGATTTTAGTTGTTGGCACAATTGTAAAATTACCATTAGTGCTTTCTAAAGGTAATTTCACATGTTAGCATTGGTCCAAGAAGATGTGTTGGGGTTAAAAAAACGCCATAGTATACAATTTACACATTATGTTTATAGAACTACAAAAATAATCTGGAATAAATTATTCTTTGACATGTTCAAAAAAAATTGTCTTATCTAGAGAAAGCAATTCCATGACATCACTGCATACTTTTTGCCTTTAATACTTCTTTTAATCTCTACCAACAGGCATCTATTGATTGCATTGAATACATTATTGCATTAGATGACCTTTAATATTCTTTCTGACACTGATAGTAGATGATTTGACAGTCTTCACTGTGGGTGGCTTCACAGAGGATGCTGTATACACCTCTCTGAGAGCAATTATTATTAACTTATTACATGTCTTTCTCCCTGAGGTAAATTGCAATACAATTCACTAAACACTGCCTCTTCAAGTTACACCACACCGCTGCAGAATTATAGCTCAGCCTTATAGAACTGAAGAGTACAAATGCAACTTGCTTTTGCTGAAAGTTGTGGAAGGGAGTGCTGTGTACATCTGAGAGAGAAGTTTGAGAGTTAGCACATGATTTGCTGTTTCCTTTACCCTTGCCATATGATCAGACAGCCTGTTTTGTCAGCTTGGGTTTTGGAGTGCATATGGAACAGAGTCTAGCTCCCTGTAAATGGACATGTACTGTGAGATATATAAAACCTTTTTTTGTTTATAAGTGACTAGGATTTGATAGTCATTTGTTATGGCAGTGTATTAGTGAGTTCTCCCACACTGCTAATAAAGACATACCTTAGACTGCGTAATTTATGACGAAAAAGAGACTTAATGAACTCACAGTTCCACATGGCTGCAAAGGCCTCACAATCATGGTGGAAGGTGAAAGAGGAGCAAAGGCACATCTTACATGGTGGCAGGCAAGAGAGCCTGTGCAACTGCCCTCTTTGAAACCAGATCTCATGAGACTTATTCACTATCATGAGAACAGCATGGAAAAAAGCAGACTCATGATTCAATTACTTCCCACTGGGTCCCTCCCATGACACGTGGGGATTATGGGAGCTACAATTCAAGATGAGATTTGGGTGGGGACACAGCCAACCCATATCAGTAAGCAAAACTTAGCATATTCTGACTGATACACCCTTTCCACAAATGATGAGATATCTGAGAGAAGGCCCACATTATTTTATCCATTATTACTTTATCCCCTTCAACCTAAGCATCTAAAAACTGGCATGTAGTGAGTGTTCAGTAAGTGATAATTGATTACAATAATTCAGTGAATTTTTTTTTTGTCAGTCAGTATACAAAAGAAGAAAGAGAATCAATCTTGCCTAATCCCCAAAGGCTTAAAATTTAGTTGAAGAGCTGGCACATCCCAGAACACATTTTCTACTTGGCAAGTTGGTGTTGCTATTTACATTCAGATAAAACATAGGTCAGTCTACATTGAGCTGGTCAAGAAAAATTTCTTACTTGAGCTAAACTGGAAACAAAAGGGACAGGGATGATCTGGGAGGAAGGGGGATGATAGCACTCATGTAAGATGAAACTCATAAGCAAGGGTGCAGAAGCATAAATATTAGGAAAAAAAGAGTGTATTGTTTCCATAATAAATCAAAAACCAGAAAGAAGGTACATGTGTTAAAGAAAAATGAAAGTAAAGCAAAAAAAAAAAAAAAAAAAAACCAATGAACTCCATGTAGCTGATTTATCTGTGACTTTTCAGATACATATGAGCTGAACAATGATAACACGCGGATTCCCTGACAAGTTTTGCTTTTCAATAATTTTTCTGCGATTATATAAACATGGGTTTTATTCTGACAATTTAACCTTTGATATATTTTGATTTATTGACTATCAGAGATGAATATTGGAGACAAATCAATAATGAGCACAGTATTTCAATTTTTAACAATTTAGTTAATTACCTGTGATTTTACTACCACATACTGCATCTATTCCATCTCAGCACCAACTAAAAAATATTATGTAGGAATGATTTCTGTCACACTAGCTCTGTTTATACTTAACCATTCTGAACCCTATCACTGTGTTCTCAACTTGCACCATACCTGTGCTCCTCTAGCTCTGCCTTGGATCTTTGTTTTCAGGCTCTCAGATTTTATAATGTTATAAATCCCTTATCACTAATCCTTACTTCTCTTCTCACATGTATGTGTGTGTGAGAGAGAGTGTATACATGTTGGAAAATTATACTACTTTTACTGTTGTTTTATTTTGTTGATATATCTCACTCTGATGCATTTCTATAATCTGGGTCACTACCTTTGTATGGCTTATGCAGAAGTAGGATCAGGACACTACAAGCATCAGGAAACTATAAGCATCACGCCATGCATTCCTATTCATGTAGTTCTTAAACACAATGTAAAATAGTATAGAGAAGTGACCTTGGGCTTGAATTCCGGAGTCAGCCTGCCTAGGCTTGATAACAACTTTGCTACTTGCTAAGCATGCATCCTTGAATCCTTGTGCCTCCAAGCTAGTTACCATCTTTATGTTTCTATTTCCTCTTCAGTAAGAAGTGTTTAATAATATTACTGACCTAATAGGATTGTTGTGGGGCTAACCAAAAAATTAACATAAAATGTCTATTAGAGGTGTCTGGCACTTCCATATATTTACGATTCTTGATTAATTTGATCAAAGTTGCCAGTCTTGATCATATTCTTACAAAACAAAGACAAGTTCATTTGTAGATCTGAAAGAATTCCTCTCAGAAAAACAATTATAGGGGTTCCACTCAGAGCAATATAACCTCGTCAATGAACCATGCTAATACTTTTAACTCTTAGCCTACCAGATCTTGCCAGAAAGTTTCTGGTTTTGGAAATTGGAACTTTATAAATCTAGGGGATCTTTCCAAAATCTTTGTCTTGTTAGGAGACCTCACATAAGAAAAATCCAAAATCCCCATGTAGAAGAAGGTATGAGAACAGTTCTAAAAAGTGCATTGTTTAGCTGTTTAGCTTTGCTTTCCAAAAATGTTCTTCTTTCACACATACACACTCATTCTGAAATTGTCCTTCATTGGTCTCTTATTATGCACTAATCTTCTAAATTATGAAATAATACTCAGAATTATAACAATTACATGTGTTTCTTGTGGTTCGCATGATTACAATAATCATTTTATCATGCCACTAAAATATTAATAATCCAATGTTTATAATCATCCTTCATTACTAATGTCATAGTCTACCACATAACACCACATAACGTTAACAAAGAAAATGACAAAGACTGCTCTGGATTTCTTTTCCTTCCAGAAGGTTATTTCAATGGTTTCAAAGGAAAACATATGTATGCTAGCTGCACTGAAGCTAACTGTTCAAATTCTCCTAGGGAGGTAATTTTTTATGTGACAATATGCCTATTATTAGTTATTATACATTAGCCTTTAGTAAATAGTACTTATTCTGTCTGCATATCTTGACAATGATTTCTTCCCACATTTGCAGCCACCCACTGAGACAATCATTGTCACTATTGAAACACACAACAAACTAAGGTTTTATTACTTTAATTTTCCAAACAAATTATACCGTGCTAAATTACAACACATGGAAATAATTCTTAAAAGACAAAGAAAACAGCAGATTTTGCATTTTTATTAAATAATTATCTGTAATTTCAAATCATGGCTTATATTAAGTATTGTCCAAACACGCATACACATGTGTGACTCACTGTTTCAGTAAGCATCAAAGTTTTCTGAACCCTTCTGAAATTAAATAAACTCTCTAAATTGTCCTCATCCTGTTGTTTTATACTCAATAAATTTGGAATCTAAGCAATAACTGATAATCACAAGGAATTTGCACTCTCCTCTAGTGTATTTATGTTTGGCAATTTAAGCTTTATATATACTTACATATATGTCAGTAAAATTTGTAACTCCAAACTGTAGAATGCACCTTCTATGTTTATTTTAGCGCTGCAAAATAGCCTTACAAACATGAAAAAAATCTGTCATAAAGAATATTTTGTTATTTGAATTGTCACAGAACAACATTAGGTTAAGAGCTTAAATGTACTCTAAAAGTTAACAGTGGGAGATTATACTAATATCAAAGAGCTCAAAGCAGGAAATGTCCTTTACCAGTTTCTGCATTTCTCCATGATATTCACGAAACCAGCCACGGTCTGGGAAAAGATGGCAAAGTATGCTGTACACTTTTAGTTTAAATAAATTATAAAGGCCTGGTGCACTGGCTTGCACCTGTAATCCCAGCACTTTGGGAGGCTGAGGTGGGTGGATCACCTGAGGTCAGGAGTTCGAGACCAGCCTGACCAATATGGTGAAACCCCATCTCTACTAAAATTACAAAAAATTAGCTGCATGTGGTGATGTGTACCTGTAGTCCCAGCTACTTGGGAGGCTGAGACAGGAGAATTGCTCGAATCTGGGAGGCAGAGGTTGCACTTAGCTGAGATCGCATCACTATACTCCAGCCTGGGTAACAGAGTGAGACTCTGTCTCAAAAAACAAAAGAGAGAGAGAGAGAGATTTTGTCTAAGCATCATCATTTCCAGTCACATTAATTTTCACAGTGTTTTAAGAAAGAGACTCAGCTTTGGAAACAAAACAGTGGGAGCTTTTTAGGATACCAATTCAAATGCCACCCAGCTGAGTAATGATCTGGTTGTCCTTACTAAAGTTATTATTTCATGGTTGCTCAGTGAATAGTGTCATTTAAAATGGCCACATCTTTTAGTTCACTCCCATATGGACAAATGCTACCATTCATTAACATCATCACCATGTTACTGGTTAGTTCTGAGAAGCTATTGAACACTTCAATGCTTTCTTCATGTTTAATAAAAGATGGAGGGAATGGTTCAATGCTGTTGTTTGCCCTGTGAAAGCAATTGATTACAGATAATTTTCATGCCCCTGTAGTGTTCATTCGGTGGTCAATTTCAGCAAAATTTAGAGCAGCTGGTCCCAATTTTTGCTGTGCGTGGAACCACCTGGGGAGCTTTTAAAATTATATATTACTGAGCTTTAACCCAAAGCTACTGAATAAGAATCTCCAGGGGTTATTGTCATAAATTATATATGCAATATATAATTTAAGTATGTTATATTTAAACATACTTGCTAAATATTTTTTTGCAGCTGAACATGGACTGGCCTTTGGGATCCATTGACTCAAAGGATTTATTTTGAAATCAGCCTCAAGCTGTATCTCTGATGCTTTCTAACTGAATAATCTTCAAGTCCCAATATTTTTTGAACTTTTTTGTCAATAAAATGGAGATAATATCCTTTTTTAATTATTGTAAGGGCTACATGAGAAGCACAAGAAATCTGTCTAAACAGTTTGTAGCATAAATTGTGGCAGAAACTGCTGTGTGTTCACCAAAATTCATTTCCTCTTATTCATAGGCATACAGATAGATTACATTTTCTAGCCCACCTTTTGGTTAGTTGGGTTCATGTGGTTAAGTTCAAGCCATGGAATGCAACAGAAGGAATGTGAACCACTTCCAGGTTTGGACCATAAAGACCTCCACATGAAACTGTGTGATCGTTTCCCAGTCTGGCTGGTTGCAGGAGGTAGCCTACAGAGTCATCTTGAGATTCAAATGTTGAACATGGGAATTCCACAGGATGAGACAAATGTTTGCGGGGAAAGCCAACCACCAATAACCTTCATTTGTGTTAAACATCTGTAAATTGGAGTTTATCTATTACAGCACTTAGTACCCTATGTTTTCTGTTAAATTATTTTAATTTTCTTTTGAAATGATAGTAACATTTGAAAGACCATTATCTTCATGTATCTGTCCATTACGATAAGTCAGATTTATCAGTGGTGGATATTGCCGGGAATTTCAATGCTCACAACGTACAATGAGCGCCTTGCAGATTCCTGAGGCAATAATAAGAATCCAGTGTGTCAGGGATCTCTCCTTAAAGGAGATCATCAGCCATCATGCACATGATCCCAGGGCATCTGCCTTTCAAAATTAAAACAGCAAGACAAATACACATAGTGGAATATTATTAGGCAGTGTATTGGAATTCAAGACACTACAAGACACTACAGGTACTCACATGAACCGTGTCATTTATGTAGAAAACAACTGTTTATGAGAAGTTGCTCCTGAGGCCACAATGAAACTACTTCTCTCTTCATCATTGCTGTTTGGAATTTTATTTCTGTCCTCCTCTGCCTACTATTATAAGCAGCTCTTACTTTCATATCAACTCTAACATTCTAACATCACATGTGGCTGATGCAGGAGGATGCCGCTTTGGGAAGGACAGGAATGGTGTGAAAGAGAAAGTAGAGGGATAAATAACAAATATTAAAAAATACATGTGAGGCCTCCTCTCTCATCTCCATGGTCTCTGGGTAGCATCTTCAATGCCCTATACTGTTTTCCTCAGTTCACTCATATGGCTTCAACATGATCTTACACCCTGCTTTCCTTCAGGCTCAGGTCATGTGATACAATTCCATAGAGAAACACAATCTCTGGTTTTCATCCTTTTGTCAGGGGTAATTAAGTCTTAAGTTATTTTATACTCAAAGACCCATTTTAGCAAACCTCTATGATTTGTTTTTTCCTATAGGATCTAAGTTGGAGGTCACAGGTAGAGTTCATCTCACTTGCTAACTGATAAATCGTTAGTGACTCCTTAGAGTGCTATGTTTAGAAAGGTTTAAGACCAATGTGTTGCCTGAGCACGAAAGAAGCTCATCAATTAGCAGTGTCTTTTGCAGTTGCAGGAAGAGAAGCAATGCATTCCTGCTAGAAGTTTGTCTACTGAGGTATGACACCAAAAATAATGAATGGATATTAAGAATTATTACTACAAAAGGAAAATACAAGTGAGCAATTATTTTTGTCTTTAGCAATAGTAAAGTGTAGGCATTCCTTCTCAGAATTAAGAAAGAATCAACCTTCAGACATCCTTTTGAGATCCAAGCAAATTAAAAACCAAAGAAGTCACTTTGGGAGGCTGAGGTGGGCAGATCACAAGGTCAGGAGATCGAGACCATCCTGGCTAACACGGTGAAACCCCGTCTCTACTAAAAATACAAAAACACTAGCCAGGCATGGTGGCGGGCCCCTGTTGTCCCAGCTACTTGGGAGGCTGAGGCAGGAGAATGGCGTGAACCTGGGAGACTTGCAAGTGAGCTGAGATTGCGCCACTGCACTCCAGCCTGGGAGACAGAGCAAGACTCCATTTCAAAAAAAAAAAGGAAAGAAAAAGAAAAAACCAAAGAAGTACAAAGCAGTATTATGATTATGGTGATATATTTTAAATTCCTAAGTTGAACAATTAAAGGTAGATAAATGATGTCTTTCAATTCTTTCAATATTGTATTTCCATGACTATGTGCAAAAACTTATTTGGCGAAGAAAGTAGAAGTCAAAATTTGCGATCCTTTATTCATGGAGGCTTGGCCCAACTGGCTCCCTGAATTCGACCACAGAAATGGGCCATGTAATCAGAGTGATTTATTTCTCCCAGTGAAAGAGAGAATTGGAAATACTTGTGAGAAGGAGGAGTGAAAGAGTGAAAGTGGAACCATCAGGTCAATGCCTAAAGCAAGGGAGGTGACTGGAAAATGAATTCAAGGTGGAGGCACATAGTATCTGGGATCCCTGAGCCCCCAAATTCCTTAGACCTTTCCTCCTGGTCTCCCTCCCTGGTGTTTAACATTCCTTGGGTTCTATTTAGTCAAGGATTTATCCACCTCAGCTGCTAACGTTCAAGTTACCTGCTGAATCTTTGACAACAAATGCCATCAACCAGTACCAGCATTTTGTATCTGGAAATATCCTACTTCTTGTGCTTGACAGAGACAGAGGATGTGGCACAGAAAGTCTCTGACCCATTGCTTCAGGAATGTCAACTCAAATGGTATTGCAGGATGTTTTTTCCGGTAGTCCTTCATACTTTGATCATAGTTCTAACCCTTGGACTTATGATGAGTTTAATAGACTTTCTGGGCTGAATGGGTAATAGCCACTGTGTATAACATTGCGCCTGTGGGAAAATATCTGTCAATTTGCAAATAATTGACTTCCAAAAAAAATTTGCGTTGCACCAATTTGTAGCTCATCTTGTTGCTTTCTTTTTTCAGTTATGTAATGGATTGAATGAAGCAGGTGTCAGATCTACATCTCTACAAACACTCATTTTATCAGTTCACAGAATAAAGAGATGAATTTAATAATGCCAAGTCATTGACTTGGCCACTTATACTCTAACAGATCCTAATAATTTCTCACACTAATGAATTCTTCTATCAACTTCATGTTAATCAAGAGGAGACAGAGCCAAGAAGTGAGTAATTGCTTACTGAATTGTGAAAGCTAGGATGATTTAACTACAGGTAAGTACCACAAAGAGAATGTTTATAACAACCTTTTGTGTTTCGTGTGCTCAAATATCTTTTTGATGAAAGGGTGACAGCAAAAGGAGCTATTTTTGAGACATACTCTATAATTAGAGTGAGCTAAACATGTCATTTGACTTTATTGTGTTTTTTAATGATTTGGGAACTTAGAAAATAAAATGTTGTGTACAATGGGAAATCATTTCTGTAAAATTTAAAGCACATACTTGTCCATGGTATTGACATATGTGGTAAGAGTGTAAAAACATAAGCGAAAAATGCATGCTGTACCAGACTATGCCTATGTCTGGGGAGACAAAAGAATGACATAACAGGAAACTTTTTGTTGTTAGCTGTATTTATTTTTTAAAGATGAGATGCAAATGTGGTAAAATGCTAGCATATGTTAAACCTATCACATATTTTATGTTTTGTATACTAAAATATTTTAATAAATATTTAAAATATATTTTTTAAAAGTGTTTATAAGATTACAATGTCAGAAAAAAGTTTGGTTAACTTTTTTCATACTTTTAGGCAGTAATTATTATATGTGAGCTCAATTACCCAGTTGTTTAAATTAGGTTAAAAAAATGCTACTAGTCTTTTAGAGTTAATTGTGAGTTGTATAACCTAACTTTGACACTGTCTTACTGTATTGACTCCACTTCATCTCCTTAATAAGGTGCCATTTGTTACCTAACATAAAACTCGTACATTTTAAATATGAATTTTAACAATTTTCTTAGTATTTAAATTTAGAAATAAGTGATCTCACTGTGAAATAGACATATTAGAGAACTTCATGCTGCTTTATATTAGGTAAGATTAGAATTGACGGTGATGGAATTGAATTGTCATAATTGTATCACTGCCTCATTTAGACTTGCTCATATTTTATATTTTATAAAATAATTCTGATTATTTGGAAAGAAAACTGGTGAATGCATGGAATGGATAGAGGAAAAAAATTTCACTTTTTTTTTTGAGAATAGATTTTAGTTAGCGTAGAAAATTTTCATGTACTAAAGCAGGAAGAAACATTAAAATTTGGTACCTGAATTTCTGAGGACAAGAACTAAGATAGAAAATAAAATCAAATAATATTAGAATTTTCATTTATATTAATGATGATCATTCACAAAGGTCTCCCAATTAGCCAACAACACTCTAGGATTAATTTTTTAAAGTTCAGAATTAAAATAAACGTAACACTGTATCTTGAAGTCTACTAAAATAGTGCTTTAATTTTTCATTTAAAATTTTAGGCTAGATGTTATAAAGCACATTCAAATGAAGTCCTTAAGCTTCCTAATGTTCACAGAAGTTAAATGAAGATTGTTTTTAGAATTCCACTCATTTACCGCTTTGCTATAAGCAACTGATCAACATCAACACAGATTTAATAAGAACCTTAATTTCACATAAGGCTGTATATGATGAAACAGAAGGAAAACAATTAGAGCAACTATCATCGCCTACATCATCATGATTATCATTATCATAATGATGATTGACATTTAAACTCTTCACAGATTACAAAGTGCTTTCATCTTCAGTGCTTCTCTGTACCTCACGATCACCTGGTAAATAGGTAGAACATGTATTATCTGTTCCCACTCGAGCTGGAAAAGCTGACAAATACGTCATTGTCTCTATGTTTCCTGGCACTGTAAGAGACAAATGAAAAAGAGGGATCTATTATGGGAGGGAGGAAGGAAGTTAAGAAGATGTGCTACTAGCTGAACAATGGGACTATGCCTATTTTAAGATAATTCTCCACAGGTTTCTAACATATAATTAATAATAGTTTCAATAAAAATACATGGGAAAATATACACCTTGTACTTATTATGAAAACACTTATATTTATATAATAGGGCAGGCAATGGTATAATAATAAATTTGCATGTATCCCTCACCAACCTTGCTCTATTTCCCCACCCACGCCCCACATAACCCATACTGAATAATTTTGAAGTAAATCTTAGTATATTATTTCATTCAGGAAAATGCAAACACACGTTATAAAGGAAGCTAACTCCATTTTAATTGAATGTGGATTTAAACAGAAGAAGTAATCCTTTGATTCAATTACTCAAATTTAAATTTTTCTTTGGAAATTATTCATTTTCAAACTCCTGGATGAATTTGGCCAACTCTTGCATCAGGAATACATTCTACCTGAAATGTGATAATCTCATAAACTCTCCCTGAGGCTAACTACAAATCTTGTGTGTGTGTGTGTGTGTGTGTGTGTGTGTGTGTGTGTATATATATTTTTTTTTTTTTTCTTTTTTTTTTTTTGAGACGGAGTCTTGCTCTGTCACCAGGCTGGAGTGCAGTGGCCGAATCTCAGCTCACTGTGACCTCCACCTTCCAGGTTTAAGCGATTCTCCTGCCTGAGCCTGCTGAATAACTGGGAGTACAGGCACATGCGACCACACCCAGCTAATTTTTATATTTTTAGTAGAGACGGGGTTTCACCATTGGACCAGGATGGTCTCGATCTCTCGACCTTGTGACCGGCCCACCTCAGACTCCCAAAGTGCTGAGATTACAGGCACGAGCCACCACGCCCAGCCGCTTGTATCTTTTTACTTTTCTAAGATCTAGCTTTGGGGAAAAAGGGTTTAAATGTCCCTTTGATGACTGACCATATGGATAAATTGATATAAACATGAATAATTTTTGATAGATGACCACAGTAAACAGTCATTACACTGTTTTAACGAAAAGAACTACCCTTAGCCAAGACAGCTAGCCAGAACTAACTTTGTGATGTTGGGCCAGTCAGGTAACTTTCTGGATCTTTTATTCTCGTTAATAAAATTGATTATGTGATATATTACCTCTAAAATGAATAGATATCATAGTATCCAGTTCTCAATTGTGTTATTATATCTCAAAATATTTTGCTTCTTCTATTATATATATTTTTTCATTATATATACATTATTTTATATATATATATATTTTTTTTTTTCATTATTTTCAGACCAAGCTTATTTCTTCAGCAGTAACTCTTACTTCATTCAAATAAGCTCTATTCCCTATGCAAGGTAGGTCTGCAAATCTAGAAAAGGCACAGTGATGAACTGAAAGTTGGCAGTAATTAGAAAGGCAAACAAATCTTTAGGAACGTAAGTTGAATGGCAAAAGCAAAACAATTTTAGATCTGTTAGGTTTGTGGAATTACATAATCTTAGCTTCCTTAAAATGTAGGATGCAAATTGACCCCTATTAACTTATTTACTAATAACAAATTGTAAGCATCTACGGCATTTTACTTATTTTTGAAGTTGATGTCGGCTTCTTTTTAGTAGACATTTTCTAAGTATTCCTTGTTGTTAGCCAAATAGATGCCCTGAATGTATCAGTACTTTAGTTATTGAGAAATACAAATTTGATTATAGCCATTGGTAACTGACATATGCATACACACATATTATATATATATATACACACACTATATACACACACACATAATAGTTAAACATTTAAAATACATTTTCTCATTACTATAATACAATGTGAAATATACATGTTAAAATATGGAGAGATTATTTTTTAGAGTTGTTTCAGAGGTTGTTTTTAGAGTACATACATATTTAAGAATCTGTTCAGTATAATACAAAGAAGGAGAAGCAAACTGCAGCATTGTCTGCAAGTTAATTTTCAGAAAGAAGCTCACAAAAACTGTTACACAGTTTCCTTGTTAATATAAGCTGTAATACTTCCTGAGGGTCCTGAGCATGTGTTTATCAAATATTTATTTACCACATACTAAAACATTAAAATAAATTTGAAAATGCTTTTTTTTTTGCCCTATATAAGATTAGTTTTGACTCATATGAATTTTACTTGATCTAGCAATTAGTTATTGTCAAAAATCATTAGGACTTGACATATTTTTCTGTATGGCTAAGAGTATTGCTACCAAATTTTGTTTCCTAAGAGTTAAGGATAGAGAATTTAAAGATTAGTGAAGTCAGGATTGCTACAAATTCTTTATGAACCTATAACTGAAAATCTCAGAGATGAAATGTTTCTTCTTGGACTACCAAACAGATGCATACATATACTCATAGGCATGCACGCACACACACACACACACACACACACACACACACACACAGAGACACATTTTCTCACTGCAATTCAAGGCATAATTGGAAAATGCTATTGCCTTTGAAAATAAAAAATAGAAGGTACTTTGAAAAAACATTCTTCTGTCTTAGACTTCACCTTGTTTCTACCATCCAGATATAACACATAATAAAATAAAAAATGACTAAGAAATTTTGAGAGACTTGAGGGTGTCTTATAACAGTTAATATGAGTAAATATAGTATTTTGAGCTTTAGTCTTTAAGAACTGTAAGGTATGACTTTAACATTTTACTATTCAAGATGGGTCTATTGACTTTCTGTGGTAAAAGGTTTAAGAGATCTTAAACTTGTTAAGTCTCTTAAGCTTAAAGGTAAAGACTTTAAGAGACTTTTACATTTATATCTGTTTTATCAGTCAGCCATCTTAATAAATTACATCTTTGGTATAACTTATTGGATAATTAAAAAAATTATTTTAGCTTTATGTGTATAAAATTGCTGTTTACAAAATATACCTTTAGACTTAATTTTTCTATAAGAAACAAAAGTGAGGATACATTATAATAAAATTATATACTTTAAAATTACATAATTTAAAGAAAAATGTGATATGGGCTTTTATTTATGAGATAATTTTTTTAAAAACCTTTATGCTTATTATTTCCTCTTCAATTATTTAAGGTTAAATTGCATTTTATAACTCGAATTTGAAACCTCTCCCTGAGTTTCAACCCAATTTTCAGGCAATGAGAACAAATTAAGGCTCTCTGTGTGCTACAATAATATTTAATCATATTATAATTATAATAAGGGATACATCAAAAAGTCTTTTTGAAAAAGGTATAGTAAGTTGTGGTAAATAATGAGATTTTTTGTAACATACATTGAATTCTTTCTTTCTTTCATTCTTTCTTTCTTTCTTTCTTTCTTTCTCTCTCTCTCTTTCTTTCTCTCCTTCCTTCCTCCCTTCCTTCCTTCCTTCCTCCCTCCCTCCCTTCCTCCCTTCTTTCCACCCAAGTGTGTAGAACATACAAATATTTAAATAACCATTTTATGGGAATGCAAAGAAAGTGGTAGAGGATAGAGTTGAGGTATCTAGTTCATAAGCTGAACTTGCAACACTTGCCTAAAAGTTTCCCTTACCACAAGATACAACGTTATTTAAAAATCTATTGATTACAGAGCTTAGCAAATAAAAAAATCTATGTATTAGTCTGTTCTCACACTGCCAAAGAACTACCTGTGGCTGGGGAATTTATGAAGAAAAGAGGTTTGATTAACTTACAGTTCCAGAGGCTGTACAGGAAGCATGGCTGGGAGACCTTCAGAAACTTACAATTATGGCAGAAGGAGAGGGGGAAGCAGGCATGTCTTCACATGGCTGTCAGGAGCAGGTGGAGGGAGGTGCTACACACTTTTAAACAAGCAGATCTCCAGATAACTCTATCACAAGAACAGTAAAGGAGAGCTCTGCCCCCATGATTCAATCACTTCTCACTAGGCCCTTCCTTCAATACTGGGAATCACAATTCGACATGAGATTTGGGTGGGATACAGAGCCAAACCATATTAGTCTGTCATATTCATGGTGGCTGTGATGGGTTTGCTGCCAGCCAATTACCAATTGCTTGGATAAATAAATTAACGACATATCTCAGTGGCTACGTTTCTCCCTCTTGGGACCTAGAAGAGCCTGTGTGTTAAGTTCTTCTTCAAGTTTAGTCCTACTGGTATGGTCTGAATGTTTGTGTTCCCACCAAATTCATATGTTAAAAACCTAATCACCAATGTGTTAGAAGGTGGTATTTTGGAGAGGTGATTAGGTCATGAGGGTGGAGCCCTCATGAGTGGGATTAGTGCACTTATAAAAGAGGCTCCAGAGAGCTGCTTTGCCTCTTCCACCAGGTAAGGACACAGCTAGAAGGTGCCATCTATGAACCAGAAAACAAGGCAATGACATATTCAGTGGCTGGTGTGCATAATATACCAGGGCCTTGATCTGGTACTTCCTAGCCTCTAGAACCATGAGAAATACATTTCTATTGCCTACAAGCTACCCAGTTTATGGTATTTTTTATAGCAATCCAAACAAACTAAGATACCTACATTCTCCGTTCTTCCTTTTCTCACAGTTTTTCTTTACCTCTGAAACCTGATTTAAAGGAACATAAATACGTAGCTTGAATCAAATAGCCAAAGGGAAGTAATCTGAGGGAAACACGTACTGGGTAACCAGCCTCATTCCTTTGACTTGATTACCTCCATAAACCATTCATTCTATCAGAACTAACTATTACTACTAACAGCAAAACTAACTACCTACTTTATTTATTTTATGGAGTCCTTGAATTAATTCAGTTGCCTGGCTCTGGGAAAGACTGCAATTGACCATGAACTGGTAGACAAGCAAATGTATAACATGCTTCCGCTGAAAGGTTTGCTTAAAGAAGATCAAATTCCTAGGTTTTAAGAAAAGGTAAGTTAAAATAATGAGAAAAAAAAGAATATCTATATTGTAGCTACACTGTAAAAAAATTGGAATAATTGAATAAGGGTAAGAAATGTATGCATTCTCTTTAGTAGATTACCTCCTGTTCCATTCTGTACTTAAAGCAGTGCATTCCCACTGTGTGCATGGACACTTTTTAGAATGGAGTAGGGAAAACAAACCCCACACACTTGGATAGCACCCTACTATTGCTATTTTTCTTAGCAGTGAGCTTCCTTCTTTAGAAAAGGAAAATAAGAGCCAAGATAATGAAAATACAAAAGGGAAAATGTCAAGCTAGGTTAGGTTAGTGGTTTTCATCTAGTCCCCATTTTTCCAAAACATAGGATGCATGCCCCCTGTGGTCTAAGGTCACACACACACGCACACACACACACACACACACACACAAAACCTTGACATTAAATAATAGTGATTCACATGGGGAGGAATATTCAATTTTCTTTTGTCTTATTTCTCGTATTGAACTCATAAATAATACTTTTTTTTTCATTTCTTAAATTTTTGACATATGCTGCTAACCTCTCTTAAAGATTTGCTATTTGTCCCTTCGGCTTAGAATCTTTGGTAGACAACAGCATCTGGTTACAATTTAATAAGTTTTAAAGTTATAATTTGTTTTTAATTGTAATTTTCTATTTACAGTGATGATATAAAATCATCTTTAAAATAAATAAGTTGGGGCCATGGGGCCAGGCGTGGTGACTCACACCTGTAATCCCAGCACTTTGGGATGCTGAGCCAGTGGATCACTTGAGGTCAGAAGTTCAAAAGCAGCCTGGCCAACATGGTGAAACCCCATCTCTACTAAAAATACAAAAATTAGCCAGGTGTGGTGGCGTGCATCTGTAATCCAAGCTATTTTGGAGGCTGAGGCAAGAGAATCGCTTAAACCCAGGAGGCAGAAGTTGCAGTGAGCTGAGATTGTACCACTGCACTCCAGCCTGGGCAACAGAGGGAGACTCCATCTCAAAACAAAAACAAACAAAACAACAACACCAACACCACCACCACTTTGGGAGGCCGAGGCAGGTGGATCATGAGGTCAGGAGTTCTAGACCAGCCTGATCAACATGGTGAAACCTCATCTCTACTAAAAGTACAAAAATTAGCTGAGCGTGGTGACTCCCACCTGTAATCCCAGCAGGAGAATCGCTTGAACATGGAAGGCGGAGGTTGCAGTGAACCGAGATCGTACCATTGCACTCCAGCCTGGGTGACACAGTGAGACTCTGTTTCAGATAGATAGATAAATAAATAAGTTGGGTAGAGAGGAGTTCAATAAAGTGTCAACATTATATTGACTCTTTCTTCCAAAATGCTGAGTTTTGAAGATGTAAGATACAGAACGTATCCTGACTACTAGAATTACTTTAAAAAAAAATAAACATTATTCAGTAAAGAAAGATAAGAAAAACAGTCTCTTGGTCAATACTAATTATTTCATGGCTAGAAATCCTATACTATATATTTTTTTAAGACTGGAGGTGAGCTATTTTTAACAGCCCAATTAAAGATTCTAGTTAAGAATCTCAAGATTGTAACTTGTATACCCAAAGTCCTAAACTTCTCTGTGTCTGGTACTAAATACTAAAGTTATCTGTCACATACTTTCTTTCTCCTACCACAGCAACTTTCAGTCTATCAACTATCTGAAGCCTCTACAGGCAGAATGAAGAAAGTTTAGAATAGTGAAGATCAGGAATAAATCAATCCACTCATTAAGTAATGAAAAAAGTCGATCAGTGTACATTGAGTCCCTCTTTTGTACCAAGCTCTTTGATATTAAATGAAAACACATGTAAACATATATGATCTCGAGGATATAGCCGTTATAAAACAAACTACATTTGACTTATGAAAGAATTTTATTTTTCAAGGCAAGTGATAAGGAAAACTAAGTATTATTTTTAATGCTCTTTTTCTGAAAGACATGGTATCTCAAATTCATAGCTATCCACCATTCTCTATTTATTACACCTGATCCTTTAGTAGGTTGTATCATCTGTCTGCACCTAAAGGCATTAAACTGGTGACCCCAGGTTTAAAACAGAATGGGGAGACAATTAAACAAATTGAATAAATTGATCTGTAAGAACACTAGGTACTGTGGAAACATGCAGAAGGGCATCCTACTGACCTTGGTGTAAATGAAGATGGATACATTTTGAAAAACAAGTAACTGTTATCCCAGTGGAAAAGAAAATAAAAAGTTTATCAGGAAAAAGGCAACAACACATATAAAGGCAGAGCATCTTGAGGCATATAACATGATATAGCACTACCATTAGTAAAGTTTTATAAGAATAAAGGACAAAAGATGAAATGGAGCTTGGAGAAGGGAGTCTAAAGCCAGATTAAGAAAGTTCTTTTATTTTATAGTAAAGATCGGGATTTATCTTAAAAATAAAGGATGGATACTAATATGCTCATATATTAATATAGTCATGTTTTCCCAAGTTACACCTAGCTTGAAGATAATCAAGGGTTTTGTGATGACAGTATCTACTGTTCTAGGCCCAATCCAATTTGCTTTGCAAGATTAGGTTCTCTTAGCCCTTCACTTACTTGTGGTTTCTGAATTAGTTTCATAGTCTTTCTGGGTATCTGCTCTTTGGCGTTTTTCTTTTCTGGTATCCTTAAAGAGATTTCACTAAGGAACAATGACTACCTCAGATAACTTGGCCTCTAAGTTGCTCCTTTGCACTAAAACAGCAGGATCAAAGGTAGATTAGCTAAAGTTCAAAGTGATTGTATCTTACTCTTGTACTTTCTGTCTTCTCTTCCTCTAGTTTTCTTCCTATTTTCTTTCCCTACCTACTATTCATGGAGGACTCTTTTTTTTTTTTAATTATACTTTAAGTTCTAGGGTACATGTGGGTAACGTGCAGGTTTGTTACATATGTATACTTGTGCCATGTTGACGTGCTGCACCCATCAACTCGTCAGCACCCATCAACTCGTCATTTACATCAGGTATAACTCCCATTGCAATCCCTCCCCCCTCCCCGCTCCCCGTGATAGGCCCCGGTGTGAGATGTTCCCCTTCCCGATTCCAAGTGATCTCATTGTTCAGTTCCCACCTATGAGTGAGAACATGCGGTGTTTGGTTTTCTGTTCTTGTGATAGTTTGCTGAGAATGATGGTTTCCAGCTGCATCCATGTCCCTACAAAGGACACAAACTCATCCTTTTTGATGGCTGCATAGTATTCCATGGTGTATATGTGCCACATTTTCTTAATCCAGTCTGTCACTGATGGACATTTGGGTTGATTCCAAGTCTTTGCTATTGTGAATAGTGCCGCAATAAACATACGTGTGCATGTGTCTTTATAGCAGCATGATTTATAATCCTTTGGGTATATCCCCAGTAATGGGATGGCTGGGTCATATGGTACTTCTAGTTCTAGATCCTTGAGGAATCGCCATACTGTTTTCCATAATGGTTGAACTAGTTTACAATCCCACCAACAGTGTAAAAGTGTTCCTATTTCTCCACATCCTCTCCAGCACCTGTTGTTTCCTGACTTTTTAATGATTGTCATTGTAACTGGTGTGAGATGGTATCTCATTGTGGTTTTGATTTGCATTTCTCTGATGGCCAGTGATGATGAGGACTCTTTTCTACTTTTGCAATCAGCTAAGTGCTCTTCCAAGGCACAGCATTGCAAAAATTGAACTGGGGTGGGGGGATGGGGGAAAACACACACACACACACACACACACTCTGTCAAAACCAAGAGATTACATGCTCCATTATAAAATAAAATATGCAGTTTTAAATATATCATTAAGCTATTAATTAAAATTCTATAAAATATAGATAATTATTTTTCTCCCATGGAATATGTCATATCTCTGATAACAGGTATAAAATGGGGCAGTCAATCCTTTCTGCATGAGGTTTCAATCATTTATTACGTCAATTGGCTTAGGGAAATTCTATACACAGTTATAATGAGTTTTTGTAACCTAAATAAAAGATTAATAAGAATTAGGAAAACCATTGCTTATAAGTGCTCGTCACAGCTCCTGAAAGTCATCTAAAAACTTACAAAATGTATGAGCTTCTTCATAATTTTTTAATGTTTCATTTAAATAAATTTAATCTAAATTTCCACTTTCTTGGTTGAAATCTGTTATTCCCTTCCTATAAACTTTAGGATAAACTAAAAATTCTAATCACAACATGTAAAGATCTATTAACTCACTGATATGGTTTGACTATGTTCCCTGTTGAAACTAGGAAGGAACTAACTTGTTTTTGATTTTATAAGCTCATAAATGGAAGGGACTTGCCTTGTCTCAGATGAGACTTTGGACTGTGTACTTTTAAGTTAATGCTGAAATGAGTTAAGATTTTGGGGGACTGTTGGAAAGGCAAGATTGGTTTTAAAATGTGAGAATATGAGATTTGGGAGGGGCCAGGGACAGAATGACATTGTTTGGCTGTGTCCCCACCCAAATCTCATATTGAATTGTAGCTCCCGTAATTTCCACATGTTGTGGGAAGGAACTGGTTGGAGATAGCTGAATCATGGGGGCAGTTTCCCCTATACTGTTCTTGTGGTAGTGAATAAATCTCACAATATCTGATGATTTTATAAGGGTTTCCCCTTTTGCTTGGCTCTCATTCTCTCTTGTCTGCTGCCGTGTAAGACCTGCCCTTCACCTTCCACCATGACTGTGAGGCCAGCGCAACCACGTGGAACTGTGAGTCCATTAAACCTCTTTTTTAAAATTAGCCAATCTCATGTATGTCTTCTTTGTGAGCAGCGTGAAGATTGACTAATACACTCACGTATTCATTCATTTATCTATCATTTAATGAACATGTATTCAGAACCTACTAAATGTCATACACTTTACCAGGTGCATTGTCCATCCGGTTTCTTCCTAGCTTTTAGGATTTATCTTGCCATGTTTCCACTCCATTCTACATGACAGCCATTCTCATGCCTCCTTGCAGTTCCCCTGAAATGCTCAGCTCAATCACACACCCATGTCTTCCCTATACTGTTTCTGTGACAAGGATGCCCTTTACATCTCATTTATGTAGCTCAATGCTTCAACAACATATATGATCTTTGAAATGAAATGATTTTTAAAAATACATATTCCAGATACCCAACCTTTATTATTTTGATTCAAAGATCAGTAGATCTGTGGTGGGACTTATGACTGTCATTATTTCTAACAGGTTTCACAGGAAATTGAGATAATAATTTCATTTGGAAACATTTTACCAATTAATACCTCTTTAATCTTTAAGGCTAAAATTAGGTACCATCCTCATTAACAATATTAGTTGACCTCATGTTTAGTTAAGTGACCAGTTCTGCATTCAACAATGGCACTTGAGCTCCTTGGACTGTATTTTTATTTTAGTTTTTTTTTTTTAATTTTTGTGTTAAACTGTGAGAAACTCAAGCATCTGTTCATTTTTACCCTAAACGATGTGCAGTTCCAGGCATACAAAGGCTGTGTCTATATTTGTCCAATGGATGAATAGGCCTACAATATATTTTTATATACATTAAGAATATCTTAAAAAATAATGAAGCCTTTTCAGTATCTAGCCAAATATTACCAACTTTTTTGGAATAGAAGTACAACATCCACCAATATATCACATGTAGTATAAAATCAATCATTTATTTTTACTACATACTATGCTTTTATGAGGTTAGAATTGGGTTACAGAGGAAAAACTTCATATTACTCATGGTATTTCATTTCCATATGCATCTTATCACATTAAGTATACTATCTTTTACTCCCCAGTTTATTTGCTTGGAATGTCTTAATATCCACGTTAAAATTCAGGCCACAGGCTGAAAGACTAACACAGTATACATAAAGGACAATGAATTAGCAACCAGCATATATAAAGAAGTAAAAATCAACAATAGAAAGGCAAATAACCCAAACCCAATGGTAATAAGGGAAATTTACCTTAAAAACCAGAATGAGATGTCAATTCACATATTTAAATTAAAAATCAAGACCAGACATATGGCTCACAGCTGTAGTCTCAGCACTTTGAGAAGTCGAGGTGGGAGGATTGCTTGAGCCCTAGAGTTAAAGACCAGCTTGGGCAGAATAGAAAGACCTCATCTCTAAAAAAAAAAAAAAAAAAAAAAAAAAAAAAAAGAATAAAAAAATAAACAAAATCTGTTTTTTTTCTTTTTACCAAAAGTATACATCAAAACATCCAGCAATGTCAAGTGCTAGAGATAATGTGTACTCCCAGGGACTTCTGTACACTTTGGATGACAGTGTAAGTGTCACAACCATTCTGGAGAACAATTTGGAAAGGTCCAGAATACTTGAATATGTTCCTGTCTTGCAACTCAGCATTTCCACTGTTTAACAAAGTTTGCTTATGTACACAAGGAGATATAAACAAAATATATGAACCAGTATTGTTCAAAACAACAAAGTTTGAAATGCCATCAATAAAAGCATGGATAAACAATTTGAAATATATTATACAAGATTGGACACTCTATAAGAGTTACACAAATCAACTAGTGTCACCCTTGTCAATGTGTACAAACTTCACAAACATAATATTAAATAAAGTCAAATTGCAAAAAGTTCGTACTATGATAGCACATGTAAAAATGATAATGAGTCTATATGCAGAGAAGGAAGTAAAACTGCTTTTCAGGAGTATATAAAATAGAATGTCAAATTGATTTTAAATCTTCTGATATATTTTAAATTACGTGTATATAGGCCAAATAAATTTTTGTGACATCTCCAAGTCATCAATACTATTTTCAGCAGCACAAAAAACAAGCTATTTTATGAAGAATCCCATCAAAGCTATATGTTTTCTGTTCTCCCTCAGCTTTGCTGTGAAAAGTAGGACTCTCCAAGCCATAAAACTTTTATTACAACAGTTTTATTTTTGGAACACCTAAGTTGTTCAAGAAAATTAAAACCTAAATATCAAGTCAATCATTCACAGAAAAAAATTAAGAAAAACATCTTGTGTCTGTGTGCAGGGAGATTGACTATTTTACTCTTTTTAGAAAGTTAATTACCCATTTATATTTATCTAAAGATGGAAATTTTTTTTAAAGTTATTCTCTTTCAGTAAGTTTTTTTGTTCAAAGCAGTGAAAATAATGTTTCTATATATTATTATGGTGATATTAATGCTTTTAATGTTTATTAGTAAATGTTATATTAATGTTTATTATAGAGTAAGCAAATGCTTTATAGTAACAAGAATCAAGAGATGAACATCAATTTATCAATGTTTGAATTTTGGCTGGTCTGTAACATCCTTTAACCAGTGGAATGTACCAGAAATTGCATTGTATAAGTTCGTGAGCTGTGGTCTCTAGAGACTTCGCAGTATTTGCCTTTACTACTCTTAGAAGACTGCTCTAAGATCACTAGAGTGTAGTCTACTAGAAGATAAGTGACCACTTGGAGAACTAAGTTGTCACAAAGGAGAGATAGCATCAACTGCTGGACAGGTGAGTTAGGCCACCTAGTATCTTACTGCCCAGTTTACCTCCAGGAATCATGTGAAGGAACCCAAGTAAAGCAGCAGGAGGATCACCTGTTCAAACCATTGAGTTTGAGTTTTGGTGTGGTTACTTTTGACCAATAGTTAACAGATACAGAGATAGTGCCTAAAAGTTGGGAGTTACTATAACAAAACTTTAAAATAATTGTGTCATTGACATTGGGACTGGGTGTCAGGTTGAACCTAGAAAAGCAGTGATAAATCAGTTAGCAAAGGCTGGGAAAATGGCAAAGGCTCTAGGGTTTTTTATTAAGACCTCTGAAATATTTAAATTGGTGCCTTATATATTTTCTCAGTTTTCCAAATGGGATCTAAGAATCTTGAGGGCATTCTCTTCAGCAATCTCATACACAGACCAAGATAGGGATCTGTCACAAAATTAATTATTGATGTGGCTTTTGGAATGTACAATGAGTTAGGAAGCCAGCAAAGTTTTGAGTGGTATCAAGAAAACTCCATCTATCTTGAATTTAAAGATAAGGGACTGCTAACACTGAAAAGAGGCTTCTGGGCTTACAGCTTGCAATGGGCAGAGAGCAGGCAGAGAGAACTCCTCAGCTGCAAAGAGGGGGCCACTTCTCATTAAAATGAAAAGATGGCTCATAAAGGAAAGCCAACAGCCCAATAGATGGTACTAAGAGTCAAGGAGAACAAAGGATCAAGGAACCACTCTCAAGCAGAAATGGATCCTACTCTAGCAACACCCTCATTGAATAAGAGAAGCTGGTGGAACATACTCAGCTTGTTTTCAGAATTACTGTGTTGAGTAATTGCTATGTTACTGTATTAGGGTTCTCTAGAAGGAAGAACCAATAGGATATATGTATATATGAAAGGGAATTTATTAAGGAGAATTGACTCACATGATCACAAGGTAAAGTCCCACAATAGGTTGTCTGCAAGTTGAGGAGCAAGGAGGCCAGTAGCAGATCAACCCATATCCCAAAACTTCAAAAGTAGGGAAACCAACAGTGCAGCCTTCAGTCTAGCCTTCCGTCTGCAACTGAAGGCCTGAGAGCCCCTGGCAAACCACTGATGTAAGTCCAAGAGTCCAAAGCTGAAGAACTTGGAGTCTGACATGTGAGGGCAGGAAGCATCCAGCACAGGAGAAAGATGAAGACCAGAAGACTCAGCAACTCTGCTGATTCCACCTCCTTCTGCCTGCTTTATTCTAGCTGTGCTGGCAGCTGATTAGATGATGCCCACCCAGATTAAGGTGGGATCTGCCTCTCCTCCCACTCCATGTACTCAAATGTTAATCTCCTTTGGCAACACCTTCACAGACACACCCAGGAACAATATTTTGCTTCCTTCAATCCAATCAAGTTGACACTCAATATTAACCATCACAGTTACCCATTTTTTAGTGGAAATGTCTATTGTGGTAAAATTGTCCCTTACGTTGTATCGGGCATGTCAGAGCAGGGGGTATACAGTGAATATATATAGTGAATAGTATTTTATTTATTTATTTATATGTGTATATATATATACATAATAGTATTGTATACAGTGAATAGTATTACTGCAAGGCTTCTGTTTATAAGCCTCTAGATCAAGAGGAGCTGCACTTAAGGGACTCTACTCATAACTAAGCCATATACAGATCAGATAGTGGACTTTTAGCTTGATTCCGTGATTAAGTGACCATTTGGGACACTTTCAATGTAGGAGAAAAGTAAATAATTGTAGCCAGAGGGTACAATATAGTAGATTAGATATGACCACATTTTCCTTATACCTCTTCCTATCAAGAGAGTTAATCTTTTTCCCACACTACTAGAACGTAAGTTAACCTCAAAACTTGCTTTGACTAATAGAAGGTTATTCCCAGGTCTTGGCCTTATGAATATTTGCAGCTGCCATTTTCAATTGCCCTGAGAATACCATGTCAGAAGCCAGTCAAGAGTATTGGATGATGGAAGTCTACATGGAGGAGAACTAAAGTGTCTCAACCAAAATCAGCACTGACTGTCTGAAAAGTAAGAACATCTAGGATGTTCCAGCCCCAGCTAACTTTTACCTGAATGCATGAGTTACCCAGGAGAAATATCAGAAGAACCACCAAGTAACCTACAGACAAATAAAAAATAATCAAGTGCCTTTTTTTTTTTTTTGGTAAGCAACTGAGCTTTGGAGATGTTTGTTATGCAGCAATAGTTAGTCTGACATGACATGACTGTCATTCTAAAAATCAATACTAATCATTGCAAATGTTAATACTAATAATTAATACATATGACAGTTTTCTGACAAGAGTCAAATATATCTCCAAAACCTAAGTTTCTTAATGTTGAATTAGAGTTTTTAATGAATAAACATATAGTCTTCTATGTTACTAAATGTACTTCAAACAAAAATCAGTTTTTTGAAACGAACTATATTGCTGTTGTGAATTAAATTGTGTCCCTCAGAATTCATGTTGAAGCCCTAACCCCATTGTACGGTATTTGGGGATAGGGGTCTTTAGGAAGGTAATTAAGGTTAAATGAGATTATGTGGGTGCAGTTTTAATCTGATAATTCTGATGAACCTCATAAGAAGAGGAAGAGGCACCAGCAATCTCTCTTTCTTCACAAGTACAAAGAGAAGAGGCCATGTGAGGACACAGAGGGAAGGTAGGTATCTGCAAATTAAGAAGGGAAGCCTCTGAGACAATGGGGTTTTCTAAATAGTCAATCATTTCATCTGGCAATGCAGGCACTATTTTTGGTTCCATATGAACTTTAAAGCAGTTTTTTCCAATTCTGTGAAGAAAGTCATTGGTAGCTTGATGGGGATGGCATTAAATCTATAAATTACGTTGGGCAGTATGGCCATTTTCACGATATTGATTCTTCCTATCCATGAGCATGGTATGTTCTTCCATTTGTTTGTGTCCTCTTTTATTTTGCTGAGCAGTGGTTTGTAGTTCTCCTTGAAGAGGTCCTTTACATCCATTGTAAGTTGGATTCCTAGGTATTTTACTCTCTTTGAAGCAATTGTGAATGGGAGTCCATGCATGATTTGGCTCTCTGTTTGTCTGTTATTGGTGTATAAGAATGCTAGTGATTTTTGCACATTGATTTTGTATCCTGAGACTTTGCTGAAGTTGCTTATCAGCTTAAGGAGATTTTGGGCTGATATAATGGGGTTTTCTAAATATACAATCATGTCATCTGCAAACAGGGACAATTTGACTTCCTCTTTTCCTAATTGAATACCATTTATTTCTTTCTCCTGACTGATTGCCTTGGCCAGAACTTCCAACACTATGTTGAATAGGAGTGGTGAGAGAGGGCATCCCTGTCTTATGTCAGTTTTTAAGGGGAATTCTTCCAGTTTTTGCTCATTCAGTATGATATTGGCTGTGTGTTTGTCATAAATAGCTCTTATTATTTTGAGATATGTTCCAGCAATACTGAATTTATTGAGAGGTTTTAGCATGAAGGGCTGTTGAATTTTATCAAAGGCCTTTTATGCATCTGTTGAGATAATCATGTGATTTTTGTCTTTGGTTCTGTTTATATGCTGGATTACGTTTATTAATTTCATATGTTGAACCAGCCTTGCATCCCAGGGATGGAGCCCACTTGATCATGACGGATAAGCTTTTTGATGTGCTGCTGGATTCGGTTTGCCAGTATTTCATTGAGGATTTTTGCATCGATGTTCACCAGGGATATTGGTCTAAAATTCTCTTTTTTTGTTGTGTCTCTGCCAGGCTTTGGTATCAGGATGATGTTGGCCTCATAAAATGAGTTAGGGAGGATTCCCTCTTTTTCTATTGATTGGAATAGTTTCAGAAGAAATGGTACCAGCTCCTCCCTGTACCTCTGGTAGAATTCAATTGTGAATCAGTCTGGTCCTGGACTTTTTTGGTTGGTAGGCTATTAATTATTGCCTCAATTTCAGAGCCTGCTATTGGTCTATTCAGGGATTCAACTTCTTCCTAGTTTAGTCTTGGGAGAGTGTATGTGTCCAGGAATTTGTCCATTTCTTCTAAGTTTTCTAGTTTATTTGCATAGAGGTGTTTATAGTATTCTCTAACGGTAGTTTGTATTTCTGTGGAGTTGATGAAGTATAATAATAATAAAAGAGAACAGAGCAAGTCCTGAATAAATATCGTACATGTTGAAATAGGAAAAAAAAAAGAAGGGAAGCCTCATGAGAAACCAGTCCCAACAGGCCATGGATCTTAGAGTTACAGCCTTCAGAACTGTGAGAAAATAAATTTCTGTTATTAAAGCCACCCAGTTTGTGGTATTTTGTCATGGTAGTTCTAGCAGATGAATGCAATCACTTATTTACTTTACTGTACATTTGGATTTTCATTTACTCCTGGAGAATTAAATACTCATGAAGAAGGACTGACATAAAGTGTTCTGCTACTACGGTAGTTTTCTTCTTCTGCTTTGTATTTCCTGTCAATTTCCCCCATATATTTGATGATAAGTTATGGAGGGCATAAGAGTTCTTTAGTACACTCTTCTAATTCTGATTATAAACCCATTGTGACAAAATAGCACTTTCAGTAAATGCCTTTGGCTTTGATTTTGTTTGCATTCATGCTGTGAGGAAAAAAAAATCACACCTAAACCAAATTACACTTGACCCTCTGCACCAAATTGTCCATATATTCTATATACATCATTTTACTTTGTGTATTCAACAAATACGGTAATTCTTATGCACACTGAAGTTTGATAAACACTAATCTGAGAAAGAAACAAACTAAATGTCTCTTCACAGATGTTCAAGTAATCAAACCATTCTACATTTAGACTAACCCTCAAATCATGAAGGAGTGCAGGATGAGTGAAGAATTTCAAAATGTTTCTGTCTGCCTGCAATGGTAATTCCATACTGTTTCAGTTTGAATCCTGTGTTAGTTTTTAAAATATCAGTAGTTTGTATAGTGAGTTATTGAAGTGCCTACAATGAGAGAATAGATTCTAAAAACATCTCCTGAGTTAAGACACTACTCCATCAAATAGTGATGCCTACATTCTTTTGTTAGCTTTTCCTTACTGTATCTTTGTCCAACATGTTTTAGAGAGCTTTATTGATTCGCATAAATTAAATGGTCTACCTTTTATTCTGTTGCTCTCTTAGAGCTGCTAGCCTCTTCTTAATTGCTTACTCTGCAAATCCCCATTGATTTCAAGAGGGTCCTTGAAACTTCAGTCAACCTAGACTTGAACTTTCCCCACATCGTACTCTCAATAAAGTCAGTTCACTTGAAGAGAGCTTTGGAGCGCTCTCATCTAATGGTCTGCTTCTCCCCTTGGGAAAATCTAAGCCACTGCCCCAGAGGTGGAAAGATGACAATGGACCACTTCCCTTGGAGAGATCCTCTGTGCTTTAGGAGTAGGGTGCTGGGTGAGGATGATAGTTTCTGGTTTTCTTTGTTTTTATTTACCAGCTTAGAATCTCTGCTCCATAAGGAAGCTGTGACAAGAACTAAATATATGAATGTGGAGCCCCGTTATTCTAATGTGCCTTACCTGGTTGGAGCACCCACTCATGAGTGAGGGCTAAGTGAAGGAAGGCAGCTCTCAACCTCTTGATTGCACTTGCTTAGAATTTAGTTCTCCAAGACAGAGCTTGGGAGGATGAGACATGCTGTGGCCTTCTCTCCTTGAGGAGACAGTGTAGTCTTTGATGCAGATCTGGGGTGAGTTAAAGCCCCATCGTTTGGCCACATCTGCCCAGGTGGAGATTCCATCATGCTGAACTGGAGGGAGGTGGAGAAAGAAGGGGCAAGTAGTGGCTCAGGTTCCTCAAATGCTCATTGTTCTTACTAACATTTAGTAGATTTTATTGAATACATATTTCTTCATTTACTGTATGTCCTTAGGATATTTTCCAGTGACTTTAAATAATTGGCCTTTTTGTTTTTTTATACTTCTTACCATAATTATTATTTCACTGAGGAGTGGGTTCACAGAACAGGTCACACTGTCATTCTGAAAGTTCTGTTTCTAGTTTTTGACTGTTACCTATGAAGCTGCTAAGAACACATTATACAAGCCTTCACTATGGAAATATGCTTTTCTCACCCTTGGGTAAGTATGTAAGAGCAGGAATGGCTAGGTCATATGGAAAGTTTGTGTTTAAATTTTAGGAAATTGTCAACCTACTTTCCAAAGTGTTTCCAACATTTTACATTCCCATTAGGAGTATATAAGAATTCCAGCTTCTCCACAGGATTTGCCATACTTAATATGGTAAGACGTTTTATCTTCCGACAATCTAGTAGGTATATAGCAGTATCTCAGTGTGGCATTAATTTGAATGTCCCTAATGACAAATAATGTTGAGAATCTTTTCATGTGCTTATTTGCCATCTGTATATCTTCGGTAAAATGTTTCTTCAAACCTTTAGTCATTTTGTTAGTCATTTCTTCTTATTATTTATTTATTTATTTTTTTGACACACTTTCCCTGTTGGCCAGGCTTATGTGCAGTGGCACGATCTCAGCTCACTGCAACCTCTGCCTCCTAGGTTCAAGCAATTCTCCTGCTTCAGCTTCCTGAGCACCTAGAATTATAGATGTGCACCACCACACCCAGCTAATTTTTTGTATTTTTAGTAGAGACGGGGTTTTGCCATGTTGGTCAGGCTGGTCTCAAACTCCTGACCACAGGTGATCTGCCCAACTCATCCTCCCAAAGTGCTGGGATTACAGGCATGAGCCACCACGCCGGGTCTATTTTTTTTTTCTTTCTTTGTTTAAAAAAAAACCACCAAAACAAACAAAAATTAAGTGTATTTTTCCTTACTAATGAGTTTTTAGAATTCAGTGTGTTATTTTTTGTTCTGTAGTGTTTTCATGTTAATTAGTGAGATTGCTTTTCAGTATGAGTGATATAGTGTGATGTGGTGAGTGATGTCAGTGTGACTTCCATGTAGCGTATAGCTCAAAATTTTATCTTTGTTTAATTAAAATGTGTTTCTCTTTTAATTAGTTTAGCTGACTTCCTTATAAAAAATTTAAAAACATACACATAAGTAAGTAGGAAATTCAAGTATACAAGTTTATACAAAATGGCTTATAATGAAAAATAATTTTCCTCTGTCCTTTCTAATCCTCTGCATTCTCAGGCTTTTTGTGTAAGTTATTTGATTTATGATTTTAGTTGTTCTGAGAGGTGTTATGCACGTGTAAATTATAGATTTAGATATAACTTTATCTTTAACGACATATTTCCTTCTGACTTGTCTATTCACTCTCTGCCATGATGAGAATTTAGCTAACATAAAAAGATTCATGAATATTTACAATTACACAAGTTTTGATTAGCACAGTTATAGTTATGAGACAAACTCCTATTTCTTGACATGCCTAATTCTTCTAATATTTCTTTACTAAATGGAGAGCTTTCCATTTCTAAACTCCTATCAATTTTACCTAAAAATGTTGTCAGGATTGGTAACATATTTAGCTTCTGGCAAAATGGACAAATGTATCTTCTTCTATCATCCACCAACTTCTCAAAGTGTTTTCTAGTTTGCATCTACAAATTATCACTTTCTTCTATAGATATTTGTGGCAGGGTTGGATATTTCTGACTGCCTTTCTTTTTATCATTAGGAGAATACAAGAAAAATAAAGCATGCATGTTGTTTACTCAGTCATTAATATCTTCTACTTTTTTAACAATTCTTTGCTACTTGGGACACATTTCTTTTTATTATTATTATTATACTTGATGTTTTAGGGTACATGTGCGCAACGTGCAGGTTTGGTACATAGGTAAACATGTGCCATGTTGGCGGGCTGCACCCATTAACTCATCATTTTATTAGGTGTATCTCCTAATGCTATCCCTCCCCACTCCCCCCACCCCCAACAGGCCCCAGTGTGTGATATTTCCCATGCTGTGTCCAAGTGATCTCATTGTTCAATTCCCATATATGAGTGAGAACATGTGATGTTTGGTTTTCTGTTCTTGTGATAGTTTGCTGAGAATGATGGTTTCCAGTTGCATCTATGTCCCTACAAAGGACATGAACTCATCCTTTTTTATGGCTGCATAGTATTCCATGGTGCATATGTGCCACATTTTCTTAATCCAGTCTGTCATTGATGGACATTTGGGTTGGTTCCAAGTCTTTTCTATTGTGAATAGTGCTGCAATAAACATACGTGTGCATGTGTCTTTATAGCAGCATAATTTATAATCCTTTGGGTATATACCCAGTAATGGGATGGCTGGGTCAAATCGTATTTCTAGTTCTAGATCCTTGAGGAATTGCCACACTGTCTTCCACAATGGTTGAACTAGTTTGCAGTCCCACCAACAGTGTAAAAGTGTTCCTCTTTCTCCACATCCTCTCCAGCACCTGTTGTTTCCTGACTTTTTAATGATTGCCATTCCAACTGGTGTGAGATGGTATCTCATTGTGGTTTTGATTTGCATTTCTCTGATGGCCAGTGATGATGAGCATTTTTTCATGTATCTGTTGGCTGCATAAATGTCTTCTTTTGAGAAGTGTCTGTTCATATCCTTTGCCCACTTTTTGATGGGGTGGTTTGCTTTCTTCTTGTAAATTTGTTTGAGTTCTTTGTAGGTTCTAGATATTAGCGCTTTGTCAGATGAGTAGATTCCAAAAATTTTCTCCCATTCTGTAGGTTGCCTGTTCACTCTTATGGTAGTTTCTTTTGCTGTGCAGAAGCTCTTTAGTTTAATTAGATCCCATTTGTCAGTTTTGGCTTTTATTGCCATTGCTTTTGGTATTTTAGACATGAAGTCCTTGCCCATGCCTATGTCCTGAATGGTATTACCTAGGTTTTCTTCTAGGGTTTTTATGGTTTTAGGTTTAACATTTAAGTCTCTAATCCATCTTGAATTAATTTTTGTATGAGGAGTAAGGAAGGGATCCACTTTCAGCTTTCTACTTATGGCTAGCCAGTTTACTTGGGACACATTTCTAAAGAAAATCTTCTTGAAGAATTTCTTAAAGGCTTTTTTTCTCATTGTGTGACCAATAACAAAGTGCATAGCTCTCTCTCTGAACTTCACTATTTTACTGAGTTACATGCTGTTTCTTGGATTAAAGTTCTTCCTCTTCCTTGATTCACTTATTTAGTGGAGTAATTCATCAAATAACAAAAGGTGAATGGTACCTACAACCCTAGACATTATTTTGGTTATGAGTAAAAAATATTCAAACTCAAATTGACTAAAGGCTAAAAGGAGATTTATTATCTCAAGAAAATTCCAAGAATACAATAGCTGTATTGAAGGTCTTAATAATGTCATCACAGCTCACTCTCTTTCTATGTCTCAATTTTATTTTCAAGTTTGGTCTTGTCTCTTTAAAACAGTCTATCTTCCCCTGATAGAAGCTGTAGGATCTGGACTTACATCATTATGGCTTAAGTCCAGAGAAAGCTTTTCTTTATATTAGCAACTACCCTACTGTGGAAAACCTACTAAGCATGTCTCTCATGACTGAAAGGGGTTGTTTACCCATTTCTGGTCCAATCAATATGGTCAAATGAGGGGTCTATGTTGAGTGCTTATGACAGGCTTATATCCACTCATGGTGTTAGGAATTGTGCATGCCATCACTGTAACTACTTGAATGGAGCTTAGAGAAAGAGTTCTTAAATGAGAATATGTATGCTAACATTAGAACAAGAAGGAAATGAATGCTGAGAAGATAATATAATAAATTCCATCTTCAGGGGGTAAGATTTTTTTATAATTCTGCATTTGCAGTTTTGCTATGGCAATAAACAGTCTTCAAATTTCAGTGACTTACAACAACATGAATTTATTTCTGGCTCACAATGCTTGAGGGCTATGGATCAGCTTCAGATCTGCTTGATTCAGTATGTCTCAGCTTGGCTCAGCTTGGCTCCATATATTTCGTTCCAAGACCCAGACTGACAGAGTAGCTCCCGTCTAGGAGTCACATTCTCAAGATAGAAGGCAGGAATGGAAGGGTGATGTCAAACCTAATTATGCAATAACCTTAAAAGCTTCTAGATCTTATCTGTCAAATATCATGCCCATTTATATCCCAAAACATGTCACCTGCTCAAAACCTGTGGTCAGTGCCATGATAACATATGCAGAGACATATGCTTCAAGTATGTAAACATATTTTTGCTAGACAACATAAGTATCCTTTATTTTAATGCTTAGTGTTATGCTTTCTCTCCTATCTTTGCTAAGTTGGAATAATTATAGTCTATTCATTGTTCTTTTCTAAGAGGGATTACTCTTATATCTTTACATTATATTGCCTAAATTGTATTTCTTAGCTATAAACTACAAAAGTAAAACAGTATCCTTTAATCTCCTTCTGTGAAAAATAAGGGACTATTATGTCCTTCCATGTGTGTCCACCCATCCCAATTTTTAGCACACTATGAAATTTTTTTGTCTACTGTTTTTCAATGTATTAACTTTAGAACGTCCCCAGTCTAGCAAAACAGGCTAACATTGAAATTCAGGAAATACGGAGAACACTGCTAAGATACTCCTTGAGATGAGCAAACCCAAGACACATAATTGTCAGATTCACCAAGGTTGAAATGAAGGAAAAAATGTTAAGGGAAGCCAAAGAGAAAGGTTGAGTTACCCACAAGGGGAAGCCCATTAGAATAACAGCAGATCTCTCAGCAGAAGCCCTATAAACCAAACGAGAGTTGGGGCCAATATTTAACATTATTAAAGAATAGAATTTTCAACCCAGAATTTCATATCCAGACACACTGAGCTTCATAAGTAAAGAAGAAATAAAATATCTTACAGACAAGCAAATGCTAAGAGATTTTGTCACCCCTAGGCCTGCCTTATAAGAGCTCCTGAAGGAAGCACTAAATATGGAAAGGAAAAACCAGTACCAGCCACTGCAAAAACATACCAAATTGTAAAGACCATCAACACTGTGAAAAAAACTGCATCAACTAACAGGCAAAATAAGCAGCTAGTATCATAATGACAAGATCAAATTCACACATAACAATATTAACCTTAAGTATAAATGGGCTAAATGACCCAAGTAAAAGACACAGACTGGCAAATTGGATAAAGAGTCAAGACCCATCGGTGTGCTGTATTCAGGAGACCCATCTCATGTACAAAGACACAGAAAGGCTCAAAATAAGGGGATGGAGGAATATTTACTAAGCAAATGGAAAGCAAAAAAAAAGCAGGGGTTGTAATCCTAGTCTCTGATAAAACAGACTTTAAAACAACAAAGATTAAAAAAAAGACAAAGAAGGGCATTACATAATGGTAAAAGGGTCAATGGGACAAGAAGAGCTAACTATCCTAAATATATATGCACCCAATACAGCAGTACCCAGATTCATAAAGGAAGTTCTTAGAGGCTTTTATTTGTAAAATTAAAATACTTACACTGTGTTTTGCTATCAGCTGATATAATTATTAAAATTTAATATGTTTACCTGTATTCAGAATTCTTTCCTATCCTTTCATTCTTTAACTGCTGATTCATTTACATAATATATGTATGTTTAATACTTGTAAATTTTAAAATGTTTTTCTGTTTTCTTTTTATGTGAAAGATGCTCTTATTTAGAATATGTATTTAATATTTCCCTCAAACATTCTTTAGATATTGATTCATGTTTTTAGCACTTTAATGTTGTAATGGAGTAGTCTTGATTTAACATGATCATTATATTTTTTATGTTTGGTAACTTTGCCAATTTATTTCTCATTCTCAGGTGTTGTGTATTTCATTTTTCTTGACATATGATAAAGTTTCCATCTAAATAGTCAGGACTTGCATTTCAGTATATTGTTCCTTCTATATTTTATATTCTTTTTGTTCCAGCCTCCTTGTCAGAGCTATGGCTTAAATGTGACCCTTCCAAAATTCAGGTGTTGAAATTTAATGGACAATGTGATGATATTTAAAGGTGACGCCTCTAAGAGGTGACTAGTTCATGAGAGTACCCCTCTCCATAAATGGGATTAAGGCTTTTATAACAGTGGTTTGATGCAGTATTTGGCTGACTTGTCCTTTAACCTTCTGCCATGTGAAGACACAGTGTTCCTCCCCTCTGAAGAAAACAACTACTAGGCGCCATCTTGGAAACAGAGAACAGCCCTCACTGGACAGGTAAACCTGCAGTAGTATCTCAATCTTGGACTTTCCAGTCTCTAGAACTATGATAAAATAAATTTCTGTTTTTTTATAAACTACCCAGTCTCAGATATTCTGTTGTAGCAGTGCAAAGTGGACTAAGATAGTTAAGGATATCTCCTGCTTGATTTTCCCTTTATATTTTCCTACTCTTCTTTTAGGATGTTTTAATTTTGGCAAAATTCTGCCAAAAGTTCTTTTTAACGTGTTCATTTTCTACATATTTGAAAAAATTAATATTATGTGTTTCTAAAAATTTAATAGGAAAATAGTGAGGTAAGTCAGTATTACATTGGAAGAGACTTTAGAAGCTACTTAGAGTCCCATTCTATAATTGAAATTGAATATAAAGTCACAAATCCAAAGTTCAGTAGATAAAAAAAAGGGGTGAAGTGTTGTATTTTTAGGATTGCCTTCTCTTTGTTCCTTGCTTTCAATCCTCAATATTTAGCATATTTTTAGTAGATTGGGAAGCATGAACCTAGAAGGCATCATGATGCATTTTTGTATATATATGCATT
The DNA here is from genome assembly GCF_037993035.2 of Macaca fascicularis. NCBI lineage: Eukaryota > Metazoa > Chordata > Mammalia > Primates > Cercopithecidae > Macaca > Macaca fascicularis. The sequence continues at coordinate 97,615,808 of NC_088385.1, forward strand.
TTGCATACAAGAACTCAGTGAACCTAATGGAATAGTGATGTCAAATTCTATTTCCTCAAATCTCCTTTACATCATACAACCTATACTGAATGAATATTCTTAAGAATTTTCCAAAAGTAATTATCCACAACAATGGAAAATATAATCTAAACTGTACACAAAAGCCAGGAAACTTAAATGACTCAGGATGAAGCTACAATTTCTCTTACATATTTTAACATCTAACTGGCTTTCTATTCTATCTCTGACATTTACTAACAGGAACAATGGAGAAAGACATGGTTTGAGAAAGTGATTTGTTTTATATTGAAGAAGTTTGGCCACACATGAGTTATGTGTGGATTTAGTTATGTCAGAGGAAAGATAGCCATATAAGATTCCATCAGGTAGATTTCATATTCTTAAAACATTTCAGTTTGAAATGGGGCTAGGAACTCTTTCTTCTTATTGCTTATTGGCTCAAACAACCTCACACATAGTTATCCTAAAAGTGTATTCTTCTTTGTGTCAGGCAATCATCCATTGGATCAATTTAATGATCATCCTGGATAAATCTTTGCACAACAATAAGAAGGAAATGAGCTATAGATATGGCAAATCTTTTACAACTCACCATCACATTCTGTGTATGTCCCACATACAATGTTCTTCTAAATATATATATATATATATCTCAAAAATGTCTATAATAGAAAATTCAGCAAATGTAATTGCATAACAAGAAGTTTTACTTTTTATTCTCAGATACACTGTAAGAATCTCTAGAAGTGCAAATAATTATATTATGAATTAATTTTATGTCTCATAAAATCATCTAAATAATTATTGATAATTACCTGAGTCTACTAAAAGCATTCAAATTTCCTTTTATTTATTTAATTTTTATACTTAAAAAATTATTGGCTTAGATATTTGGCTTACTCTCAAATACATCCTCTTAAAAAATGAGTCTATAACCTGACTATGTTTGCTGGATAAAATATTGCTTTACTGGAGAAGACTATTTGATTCTTATGACTGCTGGAAAATAAATTTAAATTATAGGTGAAGCTATTTTGGACTATTTCAGAAATATTTTAACATCATTCTAAACTACTTATTTAAATGGTTATGGTGATTTACACAATAAAAATCCACTCAAACATGTTTCAAGAACATTATTTATCCATTACACCAATTATTGTATGTCAAAATTTCCTATGCACTCATATATTTGCCACAGTCTTGGTGATCAACTTTTTCACAACAAAACATTGCTATTGCCAAGGTTTTGGATTAATGACTGTGTTTACCTTCACAGCAATGGAAAATATTAAACAATGCAGAATTTTAAGCTTGGAGGTCTGACTAATGCTGCAGAACGTGTTGAAATTTGCTTAACTCAAGCAGTGTGTCTGCAAAGACTGAATAACAACTCTGACTCCTTGTCTTTGCCAGTCAGTGTCAATAAACTTAGTTTTCACCAGCATGACTATTTTTACTCATCTTTGTATACACAAATTCAATATTCTCTTTTATTACAAGGTATAAAATTAAAGATTTATTTATATATTACCTTAATTTGAGTGTGATCCAACATGCTGAGTTCTCAATAATATGACCTGTGTGGAGGGAGAGGATATTTAGGATTGTAAAATATCTAGGAAATTTATATATATGTATATTTTCTATACTTACCTTTCATAAAGGCAGCCTGTTTCACAGAGAACACTGTGCAAAGGGATGAAAATTTAGAGCTGATCTAGGCAGATTTTGGTATATGAAAGGAGGGGATGTATCAACCAGTACTGGGTGGTTTTCATAGTGAAGGCAATATTCAAAATCAGTGGTGACTTTTTTAAGAAGGACCCCAGCCACACTGGATTAAGGGAAATAGGGTTTAGTTTCTGTAGGTGGTAGTTTTTTCTATTTAAGTTGCTTTAGAACTAGTTTCTATTTTTAGCTTCTCATTAAAGTATAAGTTAGAAAATTTGAAGAAAAAAATGATCATATGGAAGCGTCCAACCTGTTGGTAAGGAATGAAGGAGAAGACGATATACTCCAGGGATTCATGGCAAGCTAAACAGTAAACTCCATAGGTAACTAGAACTTACCTAAGGTGTTAGTTTCATTGAAGAAAGACTAAGTCTAGGTCATATTCTCATTGAACTGAGGCTACTAATTCCCTGTAGTTCTGCCCAGAATTGACTGAAGAGCTAAGCAAGGCTAATCAGTTAAGGATTTATCTGAGCAATTTCAACTATGATGAACCCAGAAAGTCAGGGAGAAAAATCAATACAAATATCTCATCTATTGTTGTGTTATCCTGTTAGGGATAGAGACATCATGATTTATGAATTATAAAATAGCTACAATCTATGTCATAGACAATGTATACATCAGTCTGGTAGGAAGTAATGAATTGTGGGATAATCGTCCAAAATTTACATATAAACCCTGCAGTAAAAAAAAAAAAAAAAAAAAAAAAAGATTCAGTAGGCACAAAAATGGTCAATGTATCAGGTTTTTTCCAATGTATTTCTTAAACTTCAGTAATTTGCTGTATGTGTGCACACTCACAGCCAACACTAAATAAAATCTTCATGAAAGCCTGACTTTTAGCACTGTATACTCAACACCAAGAACAGGTTCAGAGGAAGGCTTAATCAAGATGTGTTGAACCAACAATATCCCATTACATGCTTGGAGTGACTTAAAGTAATGAAATTTCTTGGCATTGGTCAAATGTAAACAACTATGTTAAAGTTTATGGTTATAGTACTTTCTTGGAGATGTGTAAGTATCTAACTCTATTAGACTGTTTGCTGTTAGCATCGTACTTATAATTTCTTTCTTTAAGTCTATAAAATATTTCTCAAATACTTTAAAAATTTGTGTTTTTCTCTCAAACTCAATCTCTCACATGCTAAGGCCTAAATAAATCCAAAACTTAAAGCATATTTGGAAACACTTACTTATTCATTCTTATATTTGTTACCCATATTCACAAATTAATAGGCAAGTACGCAGAGAAACTGTCAGCTTCCCACATAGGAGGTATACTATTTTCTTCAACTAAAAAAAGGAATGTTTATTAATCATATATTGAGTAATATGCTTTATGCTCGGAAGAGTGATAAGTTCTGAGAATTCCACAATTAATTAAGACCCAGTTTCTTCAGACAAGAAGCTTACAATCCAGCAGACAAGAAATATCAATATAGAGCAAAAAGTATAATTAGATAAGAATTAAAATAGAGGGTTAAAAAGTAATAGGAAATAACTAATTCTAACACCTAATAATTGAAACTACTAGTAAGCCTTCCATACACTTCCCTTTTGTGATTCAATAATTTGATATTAAATATTCTTGCTTAATTGGTAATGATAAAATACAGAAGAAAAAATGTGTTTGCTGTGCAAGCAATACTTAATTGATTTGCTTTGGCAAGTTCTAGGTAAGTTATATTTTTAAGTGGAAGCAGTTAACCCTTCACTTTCTTTATTTCTTTAAGCAATCACTAAAAATTATAATCAGATCTGAAATGGGAAAGTTGATATAGCCCAATGATGTTACGCTCCTATTAAAATTACTGCACAGCATGTGATAGGTGATTAGACATAAAGGTATTGAAGTTCTCAGTCGACGACTTTAATCAATGTCTGTTATGTACTTTGTTAAGAGAAATACTACCCCACTTCTCCTGCTTCAGTAGCATTTCACTCTACTTCCCAGAAAGAAAAAATACTGAAAGGACACTTCTGGGTCTTTGAATATCTATACCAGAAAAACAAACACACACAAAACAAATAAACAAAACAAACAAACAAACAAAAACAATAACTTATTCAGCGGGTAGCATTAGTAGAAAAGGTTGCTGGGAGTGCACCACTCATGTCTCTTGTTCTCAAGCTCTCTCTTTCCTTCTCTGACCCCACTTTTCAAACTGGTTTTCCTTAAGGAGTGTAAGGCATCTCTATTCCTTTTTTTTTTTTTTTTTTTTTGAGACGGAGTCTGGCTCTGTCACCCAGGCTGGAGTGCAGTGGCGCGATCTCGGCTCACTGCAAGCTCCGCCTCCCGGGTTTATGCCATTCTCCCGCCTCAGCCTCCCGAGTAGCTGGGACTACAGGCGCCCGCCACCTCGCCCAGCTAGTTTTTTGTATTTTTTAGTAGAGACGGGGTTTCACCGTGTTAGCCAGGATGGTCTGATCTCCTGACCTCGTGATCCGCCCGTCTCGGCCTCCCAAAGTGCTGGGATTACAGGCTTGAGCCACCGCGCCCGGCCAGGCATCTCTATTCCTATCCTCCATACAAGAAGAAACAGCAAGACCCAATTGTGTAAAGCTGTAGTTGTGTTATTTCTTTGCCTGAGTTAAATTTATGGAGTAAATTCCAGGAAGCCTAATTTGGCTTTGGGTTTAGGCTGTGTTTTTATACTTGAGTCCGGCTTTCCAAGTCATCCCTATAGTACTCCTGTGTCTCCATCATAATTGGTTCTGAATTCAAAAGTACATCATGACTTATCATGTCAAACACAGACATACTTTTATTTGCAAACATTCATGTAGAACATTAATGTGTACACATATATACCAACACTAATACACTCTCTGTCTTTTAAGAGTTTATGACTTAAATAGGGATAAGATTATTACCCAAGGTTATTACCCACAGAGCTGCAATAAAATGCCAACAATGTCTGAAGGTATGGAATACAGGTTATGATGGGTGCTGCTGGTTGTCTGCCCTAACTTTCAAGGAGCTCCTAAAACACTGTCACAAAATATTTCCATTTCCCAGGATCCATTCAGCTATGTGTTGGATTGACTATGTGCTAGTCAATGGATTAGAGTGTTTCGTGAAAGTTTTTAGGTGATTTGTTTGAAAGAGAACTAGAGTGTGTCTGTTTGTCTTTCCCTTTTTCTTTCTACTGCTGCTTAGGATGTATCTCCTGTAAGCGGACGCTTATTTTTGTCTGTGGGAGCATGACTCATGTCTTAGTGTTAGTGAAACAGGGAGCTGCAAACAGCATGAAATCCCCATGACTAAAAGTCACCATTCTAACCCTAGAGATTGCTCACATCTGGGCTTTTTATGAGAAAGTTTTAAACTTCTATTTTTTTTAAAGCACCATTTCTATTATCTATGTTATGCACAGACAAGCTGACATTTACACAATCAGTTATGTAGTAAAGGAAAGTCTTTTTGAGGTTGATGACATATGAGATAAGTTCTTAAGGCTGAGTTGGGATTACATATGTTGCTGGATTGGCAGTGGTCGCGTGGAATGGTGGGGGACAGCTTGCTACAAAACAAAGTGACTGTTTAGAAATTTTAGAGAATAAAAATAATTTGGCTTTGTGGAAAGTGGAGAGTACGTGAAAGGGGCCAAGGTCTGGAGAGTCGTGAAACCAGACTGAAAAATAATAGGTAATTGAGTAGACAGTGCTCTAGGTTCTCAGGCAAGATACATAATCATTCTGTACTTTAAGAAGATAAACATGGAGGAGATTAGTGGAGTGATGGGGAAAGTATGACTCACCAGTAGCATGAGAAACAGTCAAGGGGCAATCAACTATGCAAGGGGTCGAAGCCTTTAACTTTGGGACTGGCAGTGAGAATGGAAAGCAAAGATACATACAATACCGTCTGAAATCATCAAATATCTTGAAAAGGTATCTACCATAATATCTCCAACCCTCATATTCACTCAACTTTTAAGTCGTCACAATTTTGTTTCAGCATGCCAATGGAATTCCTCTCATTTAAGTTGCCATGAGGAAAGATTATTCTTCCTTGGTCTCATCTCTGTTTTAAAATGTAGACCCTTCTGTAGCATTTGACTTTGCTAAACACAACACTATCTGAGACTCCACCAGTGACCAGGAAGATAATCTCTCCTGGCTTGTTAGGCATTCTTTATAAGACTCTGTATGTCATCGTTCTGCAAGGAAGCAGAAACAATAGAATGTTTGTTTGTTTATGTTGTTTGTGTATGTGCGAGCATGGAGAGAGAGAGAGAGATTTATTTTAAGAAATTGGTTTGTCCTAGTGTAGGTCCTGGAATGTCTGCAATCTTCAGGGCAGATCTGCAGCTAGAGACCCAGCGATAAGTTGATATTGAACCTCAAGTCTAAAGCCGTCCAGAAACAGCATTCCTTTCTCTTCAGGCAGCCTCAGACTGTTTTCTCTTAAGGCCTCCAACTAATTGGATGAGGCTCGCTCATATTTTGGAGGGCAATCTGCTTTACTCGAATTCTACTGATTAACCTGTTAATCTGCTCATCTAAAAATATCGTCACAGCAACATCTAGATTGGTGTTTTATCAAATATCTAAGTTTTGTTGAGTAGCCAAGTTGATATATAAAATTAAACATCACACGCTCTTCAACAAATATACTTTTTCCTACCACTCAAAGTAAAATCTTTTTAAGTTTTTTCTCCTTGGTTCTCTTTGTTACCCAAATAATATTTGCCTGTATTCAGTAGTAACCACCTATATATTGATGATTCACAAGTCCAGTTTCTTAAAATTGACTTTTGAATTATCTGTACTGAAGAAAGAGACAGAACTGTCAACAATATACAGTAGAGAGGTAAAGAGGTTCAAGAACAGAATCAGAGAAAGAAGCCAAATTTAAAGAAAAGGAGGATACAAGTAATCCTAACAGACAAGAAGGAAACAAACTAAAGGCTGAGGGGTCAGGTGGCAACACCAATAGAACCAGTCAAGGGCAGTGTCAATAGTAGTAATGAATCAGAAACTTCAGAGAAGATGAAAACCAAGGGAAAGGTAATTCAATTTGGACACTAGAAGATAACTAGGGATATTCTTGGAAGGAAACAAGGGTTCGCTGAAATAGAGATGTGTGTGTGAAAAATGGTTTCAAAATTTTAAAAAGAGAAAACTGCAAAACAGCAGTCTCAAGGGGGAAAACCACCACAAATCATAATGCTGGGAGGATATACAATCCATCAAACCATCCTGCTTATAAACTCTAAGAACTTAGACAAATGAATACATCTTTCTCAGTTTCCTCATTTATGTAGAAGGGATAATATATGTATTTTGAAGGGATATATGTGTATGTATATACATATACACATACACACACACATACATGTATACGTGTGTGTGTGTCTGTGTATATACATATATATGTCTTGAGCCACATAATGAAATTTTGGTGAATAACAGCATATACAATAGCAGTGCAATAATATTATAATAGAACTGAAATATTTCCATGGCCTAGTAACTTTATAACCATATTCTGAAAAGAATGACACCTCCTCAAGAAGAAATTCAGGCAGGTCCTTCAGGAGGTATTGCAGGAGAAGGCATTGTTACCATAGGAGATGACAGCTCCATGTTTATTATTGCCCCGATGGACCTTACATTTGGACAATATGTGGAGCTAGAAGGCAGTAATATTGATGATCCTGACCCTGCGTAGGCCTATGCTGATGTGTGTATTTGTGTTCGAATTTTTCACAAGAAAATTTAAAAAGTAAAAAATAAATATTTAAAATATACAACTATAGCATATGGATATAAATAAATAAAATATTTTTTGGACAGCTGTACAATGTGGTTGTATTTTAAGCTGCATTATTAAAAAACAGTCAGATTTTTTTTAAAGTGAAATGTTTATAAAGCAAAGAATGTTGCAGTAAGCTAAGATTCATATATTATCAGAACTAAATTTTTTTTTTTTTTTTGAGATTGAGTCTCACTTTGTGGCCCAGGCTGGAGTGCAGTGGCATGATCTCGGCTCACCGCAAGCTCTGCCTCCCGGGTTCACGCCATTCTCCTGCCTCAGTCTCCTGAGTAGCCGGGACTACAGGTGCTGCCACCACCCCAGGCTAATTTTTTGTATTTTTAGTAGGGACGGGGTTCCACCGTGTTGGCCAGGATGGTCTCGATCTCCTGACCTCGTGATCTGCCCGCCTCGGCTTCCCAAAGTGCTGGGATTACAGGCGTGAGCCACCGTGCCCGACCAAAATATATTTTACAAATTTAGTGTAGTCTAAGTGTACAATGATGATAAAGTCTATAGTCATGTCCTAGGTCTTCACATTCACTCACCATTCATTCACTGATTCACTCAGAGCAACTTCCAATGCTACAAGCTACATTTATGGTAAGTGTCATGTATAGGTGTGCCATTTATTATCTTTTATACCATACTTTTTCCTGTAACTTTTCTGTTTAGATAGAAAGACACACAAATACTTACCATTGTGTTACACTTACCTATAGTATTCAGTACAGTAAAATGTTATACAAGTTTGTTGCTTATATTATACAGCCTAGATGTGTGGTAGGCTATGCCATATAGGTTTATTAAGTACACTCTAAAATGTAAATACAATAAGGAAATTGCCTAACAATGCATTTATCAGAACATAAACCTGTCATTAAGTGACCTGTCTGTATACACCTCAATATATTAAAAATTATAGTAAACACTCAATAAAACCAGACATAGTAATTGCTTAATATAGAGTAGGGACAAGTCTTTGTGTCTATTTGGGTGATGGGATTTCATATGCAGCCACTTTCTATCTGGAAATACAGGTGAAATTTCTCCCACATTTTCCCTGTGCTCTCTTGCCACTGGAGCTAAAAGCAGCTGGTCCAATGTTTTACTAGTCATTGAGATATGTATGAAGTGAAACATACCTATGTACTGTGTGGACTGAAGGCAGGATCATCTTTCATCCAAGGGCTTGTGCTTGTCTGTATCTTCTATGTACTGAGCCGGGCTACTGCGTGTGTGTTTTTTCTCAGATATATGCCTTCATGACATACAGCAAAGATTAGATTGATGGGAAACCCTACAACAGGATTTCTGAGCCTTGGAACTACTGATATTTTGGGTTGAATAATTCTTTTTTGAGGGGTGAAGGTGCTGTATTGTGAATTGTAGGAAGTTTAGCAGCATCCCTGGCCTCTACTAAATGTGAGTAGCAACCTCCTTGATGTGACAACCTAAAGAGTATCCCCATATTTCCGAATGTCCATGAGCAGTGCAAGGCATAAACTGTTTCACTTCCTCCAATTCAGAACCACTGCCCTGCAACCACCTGAATGCAGTGTGTAGGAATTATTCTGTGCATGGTCTCATTTCCTGGTTGCTTCTATGTATGTGTGTAGTAAGTAGAAAGCTTTTTTGCCATTGGTTTATTCAAAGTGTGACTGTGTATTTCTCATAGACTGGTATGGCTAATTACTAAGTGCCTCAGTGCCTTAGTAATTAGTAACAAAATAGCCTCTAATACAAAAGGATCTAAATTCTAATTTGAAATGCCTCTGTCCAGACGTCGTGAATTTTAAGGTCTATATTCTTACAGGAATTGGATAACTAATCTTTCAAAATAATTTTAAGCATCAGAAACTAAAATGCAAATTATTTTTAAAAATCAATTTACCTTTTTCAAAATCTATTTTTTAATGTCAGTTGAAAACCTGGCACTGAAATGAAATCATCTCTACAATGTTTTCTTCATTGATCCCCTTTGTTCCTCCCTTTTCTGAAGCCTTGCCTTGCAGCCTGCGAGCCTGTTATCCCCACGAACGCAAGCACCATATCCATTCCTTCCCCTACCACCAAGGTCCTACATAAATGTACTTTGGTTTAAGATTAAAAAAAAAGAAAAGAAAAGAAAAGAAAACCCGGCTAGTGTTGACATGGTGCCAAAATTACTTCCTTTTCCTTCATAATATTGAGAGCCTGCAGTCATGCAATTACTCTGGTAAAAATCCCTTTCTGACCATTTTCCTTCAAGGTAAAATCATGCATGCCTTTTGTGGGGTTCATGATGATCTGCCCTCTGGGTGCCATATTTCTAATCTCACTTTGCTCACTCACCACATGCCCTATGCACTCTATGCTCAAGCCATTTTAGGTGTAGGTTTCCCACACCTACAATGGGCCTCATGCCTCAGTGCCTTCATAGGCTTTTTTTTTTTTTTTTTTTCTCACATCTTCATAGAAATGACTTCTGACACAGATCCACGACTCATCTTAAGTGTACGTTGTTCTGGAAAGTCCTCATTTTGTTCCATTTGAATTACATTCGGGGTCTGGCATCTTCCAATAGGGTGGCAGTCATGAAGTCCTGTCTGGCCAACCTTCCACTACAGGAGCATCACTGAGCAAGAACCCAACTGCTGTACTCAACTACATGGCTGCACTTGTGTGAAGGCCACCCCTCTTAGGCTCTCTAGTCAACAACTGTGTGTGGTGAGACTAAGGCAGACTCATCCTGGGGAACATGGACACTTGTGGTTTTGGCGTTGCCTCAATGCCTTTTCTACTTGACTAGATTTTTTTCAGACTACCTGGCAGGCTAAGAAATGTTCACCCAGACCGCCGCCTTCTCTTTTTCACTCTGAATCAGACTTGCTGACTGTTCCTCAAATTTCTTCACTTCCTTCCTATGTTCTGTCACAGCCATTTGCCCTAAGAAAATCTTTGCATGTTTAATCCTGTCTTAGCATCTGGTTCTCAGAGAACCCAGAGTAACATATACAAGTTCCCATGTAATTATCTAACTAGACTCCCCATTATGTTGCATTGTAGTTGCACATTTATTAGTTGGTTTTCGAGACTAGGTTATAATCTTTTTTGTCACTGGGAATTGGGTCTTCTTCTTCTCTATCTTCAGTGCAATATTTAGGAAACGTTCAATACATGTCTGTCAAATGAAAGACAGAATCACTCACTTTACCAAGCTTTCAATCCTACAGACAAACACGACTGAATCCATTAAAAAAATTGACTTACTGCAAGGCACTCTGGTTGCTATAGGATACAGAAAGCTATTAAGATAGTTCTCCATTTCTCAGCTTATAATTTTAGAGCTGAAGATAGAGAAATATAAATATATTATGTTTATATAAAGGCGTGTGTGTGTGTGTTTGTGTGCGTGTGTCTAAAAAGTGCTATTAAGCAGTTTAGAGAAAAGCGAATGCATTGTGGGTTGGCAAATATAAATACATTATGTTAATATAAAGGCGTGTGTCTGTGTGTGTGTGTGTGCACGTGTGTGTGTGTGTGTCAGTGGTATTAAGCAGTTTACAGAAAAGAGAATGCATTGTGGGCTGGGAAAATCATGTACATTTTATCAGCAATAGTATTTCACTTGACAGTTATAGATTGTTTATCCAGATAAAGAAAAGGGTATGTAAACAGGCAGGTAGAATGGCAAAAATACAATCTGGAATCTAGGAGTACTCACAGAGTATTTGGGAATAAGCAAACTCCTTTCTCTGCCATAAAGTGTTAATTTAGGAAGATAAGACTATGGATCACTTTAAATAACAGGCTAAGGAGTTATTTCATAAAATTTTTTTACCTAGTTTTCTATGCAGTAGCCACCCACACCAGCCTGCTTGCTGTTTCAGGAGCAATAAGAATGCTTCCACCTCAAGGCCTTTTCACTTGCTTAGCCTTCAGTATCATTAATTTTCTCTATTCCTCCCTGTTTTTACTTAAATGTCGCTTTCTCATTGCCTCATTCCCCCACCATTCTACCTAGGGGTTCAAACTCATTCCAACGTTTATATCATCCTCGATTAGCCCTATCACTAACATTCTACAAACTGAACTTTTGAAAGATTATTTCTTACCTCCCTACTAAAACATACATTCGTTAAGAACATAACATTTGGTTTCCTTGCTTCAGTCTTACATTTTCACTGTCTGGATTCATAATTGGTACATACTAGGCATTCAGGAAACAATTTCTAGATGAAAATTGGGGAATTGCTGAAGCTTCCGAAGTGAGAATGGAAATATTATGTGCAGTATTTTAAAGCAATGGCTGAGAAAAATTACATGCATCTACAGTCAGCAGAAATGAGTCACTTAGGATGGAAGTGATGATGAGGGGTAAAAAAAAAAAAAAGTAGGTAATCATTGTAAGCTTCTAAGGGCGAAACTAAAATAGTTATCATGTGTATGAAAACAATAGTTCTAAAACTCTGACCCCTGAACCATCATCGTCATCATCGCCTCAGAGTTTTTGGGAAGGCAAATCCTCTGGGTCTACCTCATACCTACTTAATCATAAACTGAAGATGGAGGTCTAGCAATCAATGCTTTAACAAGCTCTCCAGGGACTGTAAGGACGCTAAAGTCTAACAACTGATATAAAGAAACAGACCAATGTGGACAGGTGGATGGGATATAGGAAGCATATGAAATTACAATTACTGTTGAAATTACTTAAAAATTGGGGAACCTTGGCATATGAAAAATGATTATTTCCTTAAAATGAGTACAACAATGGAAAAAATAAAAACTAAAATAAGTATTTTAAAATCTTATTGCTATCATCTCTGTCATCTGTCTACATGTATGTATCCCCCCCACATATTATTTAATATTTAGTGTCGTGCAAAAGTTTTCAATGAAATTTATGGTGTCTGATCTGTTTATTAGAAGCCAACATGATGAATGATGCAGATCAGACTATTTAGATATTCAGGGAGCTCCTGTAATCAATTTGGAAAGATTCTCAAAATTTAGTGGTGTTTTAGAATATCCATAGCACGTGAAAAGCCCACAGCATAGTTTCATTAACTTCATGAAACTTTTGGCATCAAATTATCTTAGATCTGAATTTTTAAAGTTATAAAGATGAAGATAGCCATGAAGAATATCTAAATTGAGATATATAATACTCAAGTGAAAATGTTTCCTATGACAATATTTTACAAAGAATAAGGGAACTAAAGTGTACTCTAAACAAGTATTTAAAGAAAAAGAAAGGATACAAATAGAAAAATCAGTTGCATTTTTAAATTATGGACTGAAATTAGAAAACAATAATAATCTCACTCTTATTTTCCCCTAGTCTGCCGATATTGTCATCAAAAATGTTTCTAGAAATTAATGGAATTCCACAGGCTCAAGATTGTTCAGCACTGTCTATGGGAAAATCAGAAAAAAAGAGCCTGTCTTTATTTTTAAAATTTAATCATTATTTCCCCTATGATTCTTCTGAAAATTAATCAATACTTCAAACCTCAGTAAAGCCTCATCTCATCTTGACTCACCATTTCTATAGATGTACATAATAACAGTTATTTTAGAGAACATTTTTTTCTAAATGTTCATGCTGCTAAATTACTGTGGAAATAATTTAATTCAAAGAGTAGTTGCACTTAGGAAAGTCAGAGTGCTCAGCTGGCACTTAGTCAAAAGCCTACTGTAGTAGCTGCTTCCTTCAGGTTCCATTGTAATCTCAGGCTCCTCACATATTTAATGGATACTGGAAGTAAAATAAATATAGGTTTATTTGATGAGTGCCTCTTGGGATTTTCAAATGAAAGGAACAAAAAGCATCCTAGTCTTCATTGCCTCATCAACTATTTCCAAAAAAATACAGAGAATGAGATTGTTGAACATAACTTTTCTTTATTGCAAAACTGAACCATATTGTTTTTGAAATATTAACTTTCTTATTCCATAATGAGTTTTTACTTTAAATTAAAAACGATCACTTCACTTCAATTTTATTGATTTATTTAACATGATTTTGTGGTCCCAGAAAATTGCGTTCTTGTATTCTGATTCTCCCAATCTTATTTTTTTTAGGGATCAACGATTCTGAGATGAAAATTTTACCTTATATATTTAACTAGGCCTTAAAAAAACAAACAAACAAAAAACTTTAGTCCCTTTCTTTTTTTCTGTATTTAACCAAACACAGAAACAAGTTCGACAAACTTTCAGTCCTTTATACACCAGGTGGAAGGAAAAAATTCAGATCACCATGTATTTGAACAAATGTATAGATAATGCAGTCACTAAGAACAAGTCGCCCTGTCCAAGGACAATTTGCAACCATTCTATTTTCTTATATCATTTTGAATTTCAGACACATACCTTAATTATATCTATCTTGTTTCAGTAATGAGAAAGGAGATCTGAAGACAGAAGAAATATTATGCATTTTCACAGAGATATCAACAACGTTGCTTGCCAAGAGACAGTTTTTCTCAAGCTCCGAAATGAAATGGAGTCTTGGGACCAAAAATCGTCACAACACATTTTAAGAAAAGCAAACATAATTCTGACACACGAATGAAAGTTTGCCAACGAATCAAACAGGACTACATGAAAATAAATTTGATATTGTTGAACATTAATTACAACATTTTAAAAATTAAAGATTTTTTGGCCTTATTTCTCTTCCCATCTATATTACCTAGTAATGTCTAACTTTTTTTTTTTAAATTTATTTATTATTATTATACTTTAAGTTGCAGGGTACATGTGCATAACGTGCAGGTTTGTTACATATGTATACTTGTGCCATGTTGGTGTGCTGCACCCATCAACTCGTCATTTACATCAGGTATAACTCCCAATGCAATCCCTCCCCCCTAGCCCTCCCCATGATAGGCCCCTGTGTGTGATGTTCCTCTTCCCAATTCCAAGTGATCTCATTGTTCAGTTCCCACCTATGAGTGAGAACATGCGATGTTTGGTTTTCTGTTCTTGTGATAGTTTGCTAAGAATGATGGTTTCCAGCTGCATTCATGTCCCTACAAAGGACACAAACTCATCCTTTTTTATGGCTGCATAGTATTCCATGGTGTATATGTGCCACATTTTCTTAATCCAATCTGTCAATGATGGAAATTTGGGTTGATTCCAAGTCTTTGCTATTGTGAATAGTGCCGCAATAAACATACGTGTGCATGTGTCTTTATAGCAGCATAATTTATAATCCTTTGGGTATATACCCAGTAATGGGATGGCTGGGTCATATGGTACATCTAGTTCTAGATCCTTGAGGAATCGCCATACTGTTTTCCATAATGGTTGAACTAGTTTACAATCCCACCAACAGTGTAAAAGTGTTCCTATTTCTCCACATCCTCTCCAGCACCTGTTGTTTCCTGACTTTTTAATGATCGCCATTCTAACTGGTGTGAGATGGTATCTCATTGTGGTTTTGATTTGCATTTCTCTGATGGCCAGTGATGATGAGCATTTTTTCATGTGTCTGTTGGCTGTATGAATGTCTTCTTTTGAGAAATGTCTGTTCATATCCTTTGCCCACTTTTTGATGGGGTTGTTTGTTTTTTTCTTGTAAATTTGTTTGAGTTCTTTGTAGGTTCTGGATATTAGCCCTTTGTCAGATGAGTAGATTGCAAAAATTTTCTCCCATTCTGTAGGCTGCCTGTTCACTCTGATGGTAGTTTCTTTTGCTGTGCAGAAGCTCTTTAATTTAATTAGATCCCATTTGTCAATTTTGGCTTTTGCTGCCGTTGCTTTTGGTGTTTTAGACATGAAGTCTTTGCCCATGCCTATGTCCTGAATGGTACTACCTAGGTTTTCCTCTAGGATTTTTATGGTATTAGGTCTAACATTTAAGTCTCTAATCCATCTTGAATTAATTTTCGTATAAAGAGTAAGGAAAGGATCCAGTTTCAGCTTTCTACTTATGGCTAGCCAATTTTCCCAGCACCATTTATTAAATAGGGAATCCTTTCCCCATTTCTTGTTTCTCTCAGGTTTGTCAAAGATCAGATGGCTGTAGATGTGTGGTATTATTTCTGAGGACTCTGTTCTGTTCCATTGGTCTATATCTCTGTTTTGGTACCAGTACCATGCTGTTTTGGTTACTGTAGCCTTGTAGTATAGTTTGAAGTCAGGTAGCGTGATGCCTCCAGCTTTGTTCTTTTGACTTAGGATTGTCTTGGAGATGCGGGCTCTTTTTTGGTGCCATATGAACTTTAAAGCAGTTTTTTCCAATTCTGTGAAGAAACTCATTGGTAGCTTGATGGGGATGGCATTGAATCTATAAATTACCTTGGGCAGTATGGCCATTTTCACGATATTGATTCTTCCTATCCATGAGCATGGTATCTTCTTCCATTTGTTTGTGTCCTCTTTTATTTCACTGAGCAGTGGTTTGTAGTTCTCCTCGAAGAGGTCCTTTACATCCCTTGTAAATTGGATTCCTAGGTATTTTATTCTCTTTGAGGCAATTGTGAATGGAAGTTCATTCCTGATTTGGCTCTCTGTTTGTCTGTTACTGGTGTATAAGAATGCTTGTGATTTTTGCACATTAATTTTGTATCCTGAGACTTTGCTGAAGTTGCTTATCAGCTTAAGGAGATTTTGGGCTGAGACAATGGGGTTTTCTAAATATACAATCATGTCATCTGCAAACAGGGACAATTTGACTTTTTCTTTTCCTAACTGAATACCCTTGATTTCTTTCTCTTGCCTGATTGCCCTAGCCAGAACTTCCAACACTATGTTGAATAGGAGTGGTGAGAGAGGGCATCCCTGTCTTGTGCCAGTTTTCAAAGGGAATTTTTCCAGTTTTTGCCCATTCAGTATGATATTGGCTGTGGGTTTGTCATAAATAGCTCTTATTATTTTGAGGTACGTTCCATCAATACCGAATTTATTGAGCGTTTTTAGCATGAAGGGCTGTTGAATTTTGTCAAAAGCCTTTTCTGCATCTATTGAGATAATCATGTGGTTCTTGTCTTTGGTTCTGTTTATATGCTGGATTATGTTTATTGATTTGCGAATGTTGAACCAGCCTTGCATCCCAGGGATGAAGCCCACTTGATCATGGTGGATAAGCTTTTTGATGTGTTGCTGAATCCGGTTTGCCAGTATTTTATTGAAGATTTTTGCATCGATGTTCATCAGGGATATTGGTCTAAAATTCTCTTTTTTTGTTGTGTCTCTGCCAGGCTTTGGTATCAGGATGATGTTGGCCTCATAAAATGAGTTAGGGAGGATTCCCTCTTTTTCTATTGATTGGAATAGTTTCAGAAGGAATGGTACCAACTCCTCCTTGTACCTCTGGTAGAATTCAGCTGTGAATCCATCTGGTCCTGGACTTTTTTTGGTTGGTAGGCTATTAATTATTGCCTCAATTTCAGAGCCTGCTATTGGTCTATTCAGGGATTCAACTTCTTCCTGGTTTAGTCTTGGGAGAGTGTAAGTGTCCAGGAAATTATCCATTTCTTCTAGATTTTCCAGTTTATTTGCGTAGAGGTGTTTATAGTATTCTCTGATGGTAGTTTGTATTTCTGTGGGGTCGGTGGTGATATCCCCTTTATCATTTTTAATTGCGTCGATTTGATTCCTCTCTCTTTTCTTCTTTATTAGTCTTGCTAGTGGTCTGTCAATTTTGTTGATCTTTTCAAAAAACCAACTCCTGGATTCATTGATTTTTTGGAGAGTTTTTTGTGTCTCTATCTCCTTCAGTTCTGCTCTGATCTTAGTTATTTCTTGCCTTCTGCTAGCTTTCGAATGTGTTTGCTCTTGCTTCTCTAGTTCTTTTAATTGCGATGTTAGAGTGTCAATTTTAGATCTTTCCTGCTTTCTCTTGTGGGCATTTAGTGCTATAAATTTCCCTCTAGACACTGCTTTAAATGTGTCCCAGAGATTCTGGTATGTTGTATCTTTGTTCTCATTGGTTTCAAAGAACATCTTTACTTCTGCCTTCATTTCGTTATGTACCCAGTAGTCATTCAGGAGCAGGTTATTCAGTTTCCATGTAGTTGAGCGGTTTTGATTGAGTTTCTTAGTCCTGAGTTCTAGTTTGATTGCACTGTGGTCTGAGAGACAGTTTGTTATAATTTCTGTTCTTGTACATTTGCTGAGGAGTGCTTTACTTCCAATTACGTGGTCGATTTTGGAGTAAGTACGATGTGGTGCTGAGAAGAATGTATATTCTGTTGATTTGGGGTGGAGAGTTCTATAGATGTCTATTAGGTCTGCTTGCTGCAGAGCTGAGTTCAATTCCTGGATATCCTTGTTAACTTTCTGTCTCGTTGATCTGTCTAATGTTGACAGTGGAGTGTTGAAGTCTCCCATTATTATTGTATGGGAGTCTAAGTCTCTTTGTAAGTCTCTAAGGACTTTCTTTATGAATCTGGGTGCTCCTGTATTGGTTGCATATATATTTAGGATAGTTAGCTCTTCCTGTTGAATTGATCCCTTTACCATTATGTAATGGCCTTCTTTGTCTCTTTTGATCTTTGATGGTTTAAAGTCTGTTTTATCAGAGACTAGTATTGCAACCCCTGCTTTTTTTTGTTCTCCATTTGCTTGGTAAATCTTCCTCCATCCCTTTATTTTGAGCCCATGTATGTCTCTGCGTGTGAGATGGGTCTCCTGAATACAGCAGACTGATGGGTCTTGACTCTTTATCCAGTTTGCCAGTCTGTGTCTTTTAATTGGAGCATTTAGTCCACTTACATTTAAGGTTAAGATTGTTATGTGTGAACTTGATCCTGTCATTATGATATTAACTGGTTATTTTGCTCGTTAGTTGATGCAGTTTCTTCCTAGCCTCGATGGTCTTTACATTTTGGCATGTTTTTGCAATGGCTGGTACCAGTTGTTCCTTTCCATGTTTAGTGCTTCCTTCAGGGTCTCTTGTAAGGCAGGCCTAGTGGTGACAAAATCTCTAAGCATTTGCTTATCTGTAAAGGATTTTATTTCTCCTTCACTTATGAAACTTAGTTTGGCTGGATATGAAATTCTGGGTTTAAAATTCTTTTCTTTAAGAATGTTGAATATTGGCCCCCACTCTCTTCTGGCTTGGAGAGTTTCTGCTGAGAGATCTGCTGTTAGTCTGATGGGCTTCCCTTTGTGGGTAACCCGACCTTTCTCTCTGGCTGCCCTTAAGATTTTTTCCTTCATTTCAACTTTGGTGAATCTGGCAATTATGTGTCTTGGAGTTGCTCTTCTCGAGGAGTATCTTTGTGGCGTTCTCTGTATTTCCTGGATTTGAATGTTGGCGTGCCCTACTAGGTTGGGGAAGTTCTCCTGGATGATATCCTGAAGAGTGTTTTCCAACTTGGTTCCATTATCCCCCTCACTTTCAGGCACCCCAATCAGACGTAGATTTGGTCTTTTTACATAATCCCATACTTCTTGCAGGCTTTGTTCATTTCTTTTTCTTCTTTTTTCTTTTGGTTTCTCTTCTCGCTTCATTTCATTCATTTGATCCTCAATCGCAGATACTCTTTCTTCCAGTTGATCGAGTCGGTTACTGAAGCTTGTGCATTTGTCACGTATTTCTCGTGTCATGGTTTTCATCTCTTTCATTTCGTTTAGGACCTTCTCTGCATTAATTACTCTAGCCATCAATTCTTCCACTTTTTTTTCAAGATTTTTAGTTTCTTTGTGCTGGGTACGTAATTCCTCCTTTGGCTCTGAGAAATTTGATGGACTGAAGCCTTCTTCTCTCATCTCGTCAAAGTCATTCTCCATCCAGCTTTGATCCGTTGCTGGCGATGAGCTGCGCTCCTTTGCCGGGGGAGATGCGCTCTTATTTTTTGAATTTCCAGCTTTTCTGCCCTGCTTTTTCCCCATCTTTGTGGTTTTATCTGCCTCTGGTCTTTGATGATGGTGATGTACTGATGGGGTTTTGGTGTAGGTGTCCTTTCTGTTTGATAGTTTTCCTTCTAACAGTCAGGACCCTCAGCTGTAGGTCTGTTGGAGATTGCTTGAGGTCCACTCCAGACCCTGTTTCCCTGGGTATCAGCAGCAGAGGCTGCAGAAGATAGAATATTTCTGAACAGCGAGTGTACCTGTCTGATTCTTGCTTTGGAAGCTTCCTCTCAGGGGTGTACTCCACCCTGTGAGGTGTGGGGTGTCAGACTGCCCCTAGTGGGGGATGTCTCCCAGTTAGGCTACTCAGGGGTCAGGGACCCACTTGAGCAGGGAGTCTGTCCCTTCTAAGATCTCAACCTCCGTGTTGGGAGATCCACTGCTCTCTTCAAAGCTGTCAGACAGAGTCATTTGCGTCTGCAGAGGTTTCTGCTGTGTTTGTTATTGCCCTGTCCCCAGAGGTGGAGTCTACAGAGACAGGCAGGTTTCCTTGAGCTGCTGTGAGCTCCACCCAGTTCCAGCTTCCCAGCAGCTTTGTTTACCTACTTAAGCCTCAGCAATGGCGGGCGCCCCTCCCCCAGCCTCGCTGCTGCCTTGCCGGTAGATCACAGACTGCTGTGCTAGCAATGAGGGAGGCTCCGTGGGTGTGGGACCCTCCCGGCCAGGTGTGGGTTATGATCTCCTGGTGTGCCTGTTTGCTTAAAGCGCAGTATTGGGGTGGGAGTTACCCGATTTTCCAGGTGTTGTGTGTCTCAGTTCCCCTGGCTAGGAAAAGGGATTCCCTTCCCCCTTGCGCTTCCCAGGTGAGGCAATGCCTCGCCCTGCTTCAGCTCTTGCTGGTCGGGCTGCAGCAGCTGACCAGCACTGATCATCCGGCACTCCCCAGTGAGATGAACCCAGTACCTCAGTTGAAAATGCAGAAATCACCGGTCTTCTGTGTCGCTCGCGCTGGGAGTTGGAGACTGGAGCTGTTCCTATTCGGCCATCTTGCTCCCGATCTAATGTCTAACTTTTATATGAACCTGGCCTTATTTCTCTTCCCATCTATATTACCTAGTACTGTCTAACTTTTATGTGTACCTGGGCTAAAGACTTAACGTATAATAGAAAATCTTATTTGATATACAAAATGACATAGTGATGAAGACATTATTATAATTACCATTTTACAGATTAATTTTGCCTAAAATCACACAGGAGCATAGTGTCATTCATGAAGAAGCATTGAATTCAATTGAAGAAAGTGGATTTTCAGAATTCAAACTGTCAATTACTTCATTATATCGGTCAGCCTTGCAAAGACATAGAGAGTTTTACAGATACTGTTTTAGATTAATAAATAAAATAATTGTTGAATAAAATTTGTGAATTTCAAAAGATCTGCTAAAGAGTAAATACATTCTCTTTATATTATAGATTTGAAATTATAACAATGATAGATTAATATATTTTCATGTAAAAATTGGAAGTATTAATGTGATGAAAAACCTCTTGAAAATACTTCCCTGTACAACTCTGCACATTACTCATGGTCAACATATTTAAAACAAACAATTTATCTGATCAAAGGTTTGTTAGCAGAAATTCTGGAGCTCTCTGGGGAATTCAGAAATGTACCCGCAGTGAACTGTACAAGGCTATTTCATTCCTGGATTTATTGTCTGTTGCAACGCACACATTACCAAGTGTTCTTGGACAATGTTGGGAGGTCACTGGTAGATATCTAGATTATACCAAGTAAAGGGCTACTTTTATCTTATTTGCTTGGAGAGATGTATGCTTCTACAGAATCAAGTTACTGTAAGTCACTCAGACATTATTATTTGCAATTGTGCATGTGCTGATGAGGCACTATGACAAGCAAGTATCCTAACTATTCTGATGTCATATATTATAAGATTTGCTAATATATTCTTTTCCTTTGTAGCTTAGCTTGATATTTGTTGACCGAACATACAGGAAAAAGCTGATATTTATTAACATTAAATTTAAGAATTTTTTAATCAAAAGAAACTGTAAAGTAGAAGTATCAAGAATATGTAAATAATTCTGACAAGTAAACAAACTCCATCACAAAAGGGATGTTTACCAATCACAATAAAGTTAAATTAGAGACCACCTCAAAAATGTCAAAGAAATTAATTCATATAATTGGTTATGTTTCTGAAATTACATAATTCTCTGGTATGTAGGACTGAATTGTAATGAAAGAGGAATTTAAAGCCTGCAGAATTGAGTCAATGAGCTTATCAGAGGAAACTATAGAATTCTAACTATAATTGTTAACAATAAGAAAGATTGAGAACCAGCTAAATTTCCACTAACTGGAAAAAATACAATAAAAATAGAATAAAAATGAGCACATGTGAAAATATGGATGGAAAACTTAATTCAGAAATCAGATATTCATTTCATATAACCAAATTATATTGACTGATACATTTAAATAACTTAATTATTTTTAAAAAGAAAATACATATAATCCCCTTAACCAAAAAAGAAGCCAAAATTTTTATATTAAAAAGAAAAACACTTAGGAAATAAACAGCTCATTTTGAAATAACCCATGGCTAAATAGAAAGTCTCAAAAGAAATTAAAAATGCATTGAACTAAACAAAAATGAAAATGTATTACTTCAAAATTTGTGTGACACAGCTAAAGTTATATTGCATGGAAAATCTTTAAAAGCATATTCATACATTTGCAAAGAGGCAAGGTTTCACATTAATAATTTCAACTCCCACCTCAAGAATCTAGAAAATGGACTGCAAAAATAAACTCCATTAAGTAGAAGAAAGGAAACAATAACAATAAGAATGGAAATGAAATTAAAAACAAGTCACAGATATAAATATTAATAAACAAATAACTGCTTCTTTAAAAATATTAATAAAGTTACAAACAAGTGAAAAATCATTTTATCCTAGATAGAATCAATTTTGTGAAAATGGCCATAATGTCCAAAGTAATTTATAGATTCATTGCTATTTCCATCAAACAACCATTGACATTCTTCACAGAATTAGAAAAAACTAATTTAAATTTCATATGGAACCAAAAAAAGAACCAGGATAGCTAAGACAATCTTAAACATAAAGAACAAAGTGGAGGCATCATGCTACCTTACTTCAAAGAATATTACAAGACTACAGTAACCAAAACAGCATGATACTGGTACCAAAACAGATATATAGATATATAGACCAATGGAACAGAACAAAGACCTCAGAAATAATACCATACATCTACAATCATCTGATCTTTGACAAACCTGAATAAAACAAGCAATGGGGAAACAATTTCCTACTTAATAAATAGTGCTGGGAAAAATGACTAGCCATATGCAGAAAACTGAAACTGGACCCCTTCCTTACACCTTATACAAAAATTAACTCAAGATGGATGAAAGACTTAAATGTAAAACCCAAAACATAAAAACCAGAAAAGAAACATAGGCAATACCATTCAGGACATAGGCATGGGCAAAGACTTCATGTCAAAAACACCAAAAATAATTCCAACAAAAGTCAAAATTCACAAATGGGATCTAATTAAACTAAAGAGCTTCTGCACAACAAAACAAACTGTCATCAGAATGAACAGGCTACCTATAGAATGGGAGAAAATGTTTGCAATCTACCCATCTGACAAAGGTCTAATATCCTGAATCTACAAGGAACTTAAGCAAATTTACCAGAAAAAAGCAACCACATCAAAAAGTGGGCAAAGGATATGAACAGACACTTTTCATAGGAAGACATTCATGTGGCCAACAAACATATGTAAGAAAGCCCAACATCACTGATCATTGGAGTAATGCAAATCAAAACCACAATGTGATACCATCTCACACCAGTCAGCATGGCGATTATTAAAAAGTCAAGAAACAATAGATGCTGGCGAGGCTGTGGAGATATAGGAACTCTTTTACACTGTTGGCAGGAATGTAAATTAGTTCAACCATTGTGGAAGACAGTGTGACAATTCCTCAATGATTTAGAACCAGAAATACCTTTTGATCCAGCAATCCCATTACTGAGTATATACCCAAAGGATTATAAATCATTCTACTATAAAGACACATGCACACATATGTTTATTGCAGCACTATTTACAGTAGCAAAGACATGGAACCAACCCAAATCCCCATCAATGATAGATTGGATAAAGAAAATGTGGTACATATACATCATGGAATACTATGCAGTCATAAATAGGAATGAGATAATGTCCTTTGCAGGGACATGGATGATGCTGGAAGCCATTATCCTCAGCAAACTAACACAGGAACAGATAACCAAACACTGCATGTTCTCACTCTCTCACTCAAACACGGGAGTTGAAAAATGAGAACACATGGACACAGGGAGGGGAACAACACACACTGGGGTCAGTTGGTGGGGGGCAAGGGGAGGGAGAGCATTAGGACAAATAGCTAATGTACGTGGAGCTTAAAACCTTGATGATGAGTTGATAGGGGCAGCAAACCACCATGGCACATGTATACCTGTGTAACAAACATGCATGTTCTGCACATACATCCTAGAACTTAAAGTAAAATTGTAAAAAAGAAAATACTAATAAAGTTGATGAATTTCTATCAACATTGATAATAAAAAAGAGAAAAGACATGAATTACTAATATCAATAATAAAATAGAGAATATGACTATGAGCCATGAAAACATTGCAAGAATTATAGGAATTATTATGAACAACTGTAAATACACAAATTTAACACTGTACATGAAATGAACCGAAGTATCACAACTCATTCAATCTCAAATAGATAATTTGAATAACCCTAAAAATCATAAAGACACTGAAATTAAAATTTAACTCACTCCTTCAAAAAGAAATATCCAGGCCCAGATGATTTCAGTGGAAAATCCCACCAAAAGTTTAAAGAAAATTAACAATTCTACATAAAGTTTTATAGGGAATATAATAGGAATTACTTTTATTAGTTTATTTCATGAAGTTTTTCCATCAAAACCACAATGTGATACCATCTCACACCAGTCAGCATGGTGATTATTAAAAATTTCCGTGAACCAAAACCAGTACCAAAAAATAAATCAAACACACAAGAAAACTATAAATCAATATCTGTCATGAATATAGACACAAAGCTCCTTAAGAAAAATATTAGCAAATGAAATTCAGCCATGTATAAAAGGAATTACATGCAATGACCAAGTGGGGTTTATTCTAGCCATGTAAGCAAAACTAAATATTTGAAAATTAATCAGTGTAGTCAACAGAAGTGGTATTACATAATCAAATCAATTGATACGAAAAAAGATTTTGACAAAGTAGAGCATCTATGAAAAAAAAAAGCAGAAAAATAGAAATAGAGAGGAATTTCGACAGTCTGATAATGGGCATCTACACAATTCCTAAGGTAACATAATCAGAGATGAGAGAAAATTCTTTCCCTTTCAGACTGGGAACAAAGCAAATAGGTTCAGTCTCATCACTCTTACTGGACATAACTCAAAATTCTAGTCAATAAAATCAGGCAAGAAAGTGAAATAAAAGCCATTAAGATTAGAAATAATAAATAAGGGGTTGGGCATGGTGGCTCAAGCCTGTAATCTCAGCACTTAGGGAGGCCAAGGACAGTGGATCACCTGAGTTCAGGAGTTCGAAACCAGCCTGGCCAACTGCCGAAACCCTGTCTCTAATACTCCTGAGGCTGAGGCAGGAGACTCGCTTGAGCCCAGGACGTGAGGTTGCAGTGAGCCCAGACTGTGTCACTGCACTCCAGCCTGGGTGACAGAGCAAGGCTCTGTATCAAAAAAACAAACAAACAAAAAGCAAAAAAATAAGGGCCAGGCATGGTGGCTCCAGCCTATAATCCCAGAACTTTGGGAGGCCTAAGTGTGTGGATCACCTGAGGCCAGGAGTTCGAGACCAGCCTGGACAATATGACAAAACCCTGTCTTGACAAAAAGTGCAAAAATTAGCTGCGCTTGTTGGGGCACACCTGTAATCCCAGTTACTCAGGAAGCTGAGGCACGAGAATTACTTGAATCCAGGAGGTAGAGGTTGCAGTGAGCTGAATTCATGCCACTGTACTCTAGCCTGGGTGACAGAGCAAGACTCTGTCTCAATAAATAAATAAATAAGGAAATGTTCCCTATTTGCAGAAGTCATAATTATTTAAATAAATGATCCCAAGGAATCTATTAAATGTATCTTAGAATAAGTTTAAATAATATAATTGTAAATATAAATATATAATAAATAAAAATAAAAATATAAATGTAAATATAAATAAATTTCACAAGGTCACAAGATAAATGGTAAGCTTACTAAAATCAATTGTGTTCTCATGTACAAGTCACAAAAATTAAAAATGTAATACCATTAATTACCACTTAACAGTAAAAAGAAAGAAAGAAATATTTATGTGTAAATCTGACAAACAGGTACAGGAATTCTATGCTGAAAACTATGTAACTAATGAAAGAAATCAAACGAGACCTAAATAAATGGGGAATCATGTTTTGTTCATAGAAGACAATGTAAAAATGTAAATTCTCCCCAAATTGATACACAAATTTAACATCCTTCTTATAAAAATTCTTGGAAGATTTTGGTAGACATAGAAAAGATAATTTGAAATTTTATGTGGAAAAGTAAGGAAACAAGAATAGCTGTAAACAATTTTGAAAACGCACAATCAGATAAACTGATTTTAAGACCAATAGGATTATATAGCTGCAGTAATCACGACTTACATAAAATTTAGTATGAGGACAGATACATAGGCAAATAAGTCAGAATATAGAACCAGAAATACACCCGCACAAATATTCCCAATTAATTTTAGACAAAGATGCTAAAGTAATGCAATAAAGGAAGGGTAATGTTCCAAGCAAATATTGCTGGACCAATTAGACATTCATAGGC
This sequence comes from Macaca fascicularis, assembly GCF_037993035.2. Taxonomy (NCBI): domain Eukaryota; kingdom Metazoa; phylum Chordata; class Mammalia; order Primates; family Cercopithecidae; genus Macaca; species Macaca fascicularis. Next base: position 97,642,101 of record NC_088385.1, read on the forward strand.
AAAAAGTGAGATGTGACTATACAAAACATTAACTTGAAATGGATCTAATACTTAAATATAAAATGTAAAACTATAAAAATTTTTGAAAAAAAATAGGAGAAATTTCTCTGGATCTATGGCTCAGGGAAAGGGGTTCTTGGCTCTTAGACTTGACACCAGAGAACAATCTATAACAGGAAAAATTGGCTAATTGAAATTCAGTAGAATTTTTTTCTACTCTGAAAGACTCTGTTATGAGTATAAAACAATAAGTCACATAGTGAGATAATAAATTAGCAAACCACATATCCGACAACTGGTATCTAGACTATATAAACTTTCTCAAAACATGAAAGTCCAAATCAAAAATCCAATTGGGAAACAGATAAAAAAAGACATGAAGAGACACTTCAAGGGAAGGAATGTACAGATTTCATATATAGATAAAAAGTTATACAGATAATCATTTAAAAATGTATTCAGTCTGGGTGTGGTAGCACACGTCTATAATCCCAGAACTTTGGGAGGTCAAGGAAGGAGGATTGCTTGAGTCCAGGAGTTCGAGACCAGCCTGGGCAACAAAGGGAGATCCCATCTCTACAAAGAAACATTTAGCCAAGAGTGATGGCAGTTGCCTATAGTCCTAGCAACTCAGGAGGCTGAGGCAGGGGGATCGCCTGAGCCCAAGAGGTCAAGGCTGCAGTGAGCTGTGATCATGCCACTTCTCTCCAGCCTAGGCAAAAGAGTGACACACTGTATTTAAAAAAAAAAAAAAAAAAAAAAGTGTTCAACATTATTAGCCATTAGAGTTGCATATTAAAACTATAAAGAGGTGTCACTACATTCCTATTACAGTGACTAAAAATAAAGTAGTGACAACACCAAATGCTGCCCAGGGTGTGTAGAAACCAAATCACCTATGCATTGCTGGTGGGAATATAAAATGATAGAGCTACTCTGGAAAATACTTTGGCAGTTTCTTAAAACTAGAAACATGCAACTACCATATAAATCACCAATTATACTGCTGGGGGCATTTATTCTAGAGAATTGAAAATGTATATTCACACTAAAATCTGTACACAAATGTGTAGAGCAGCTTTGTTCATAACAGCCACAAACAACACAGATGTCCTTCAAGAAATGAATGGTTAAATACCCATACCATACAACAAACTGGATTAACCTGCAGAGGATTATGTTGAACGAAAAGAGCCAGTCCCAAAATATCACATACTGTTTGACATGACATATATAGAAATAGAGAATAGATAAATGGTTTCCAGCAAGCTAAAGTAGGATTTTTTAAAAAGGCAACATGAGGAATCTTGTCATGATGGGAATGTTCTGTATGTTGACTATATTGTTATCAATATTCTGGTTGTGCAGGGTGAGGTGGCTCAACCATGTAATCCCAGGGCTTTGGGAGGCTGAGGCAGGCAGATCACTTGAGGCCAGGAGTTCAGGACCAGCCTGAACAACATAATGAAACCCCCGTCCCTACTAAAAATACGAAATATTAGCTGGGCCTGGTGACTTGCACCTGTAATCCCTGCTACTCAGGAGGCTAAGACAGAAGAATCTCTTGAGCTTGAGAGGAGGAGGTTTCAGTGAGCTGAGATCATGCTGCTGCACTTCAACCTAGATGACAGAGTAAGACTGTCTCAAAAAAAAAAAAAAAACATTCTGGTTGTGATTTTGTACCACAGTTTTTCAGTGCTACCATTGAAAGAAACTGGGTTAAGTATACACAATATTTCTCTGTATAATTTCTGACAACTCTATGTGAATACATAATTGTCTCAAAATAAAAAGCATAACTTAAAAAAGGCATAATAATCTCAAAATTATTAGTGACATTGATCACTACAATTAACCAATATACATATTTAGGGATATATATGGTTATGAACCTGAATAAAATATAAATTATTTTTGAAATCAGATCAATAATATACAACAATTAATAATGTGATAATAATTCTATGAATCTAATTTATTCAGAGAGTACGGTTTGTGGTCATGATGGTGACAGAGGAACATAGAGTATTGTGAATTCCTTATTTCCATTAGCTAAGACACAGTAGGAAACCCTTCCTATTTTGAGGATATGATTACAAAAAACAGATACACTGTCAAAAATCTTAACAGTGTTCACTGATAGAATGAACAGCAAGACATATGCATATTAAAATATGGAAAAAAAAAAACAAGAGAAAACAAACCACAGAGAAAAAAAGTGTATTTTCAATAAGAATCAAATGTAAAAACAAAAATTATAGTAACAGTTAAACTATATAATATATAGTATGTATTAGGCTCTGTTTCAAATGCTTAACATATACTAATTTGTTTAAATCTCACAACATCTGTATGACATGGATATTGTTACTATCTTTGTTGTCACTATCACATACTTGCCCAAGATCACATGCTAGTGTTATAGGTGAAATTTGAATCTTGACAGCTCATGCTCTTCTACTGCTTCTCTATTAAACCGTAGGATGGCTGACATAAGACTAAACATTTTATACCAATAATAATAAAAATGTCAATATAATAAGCTCTTCCAATTAAATTAACGCCTCTTAGTTCAAATTACAAAACAAAACAAATGCTAATGTGGAAGACATAAATTATAAATGTGAAAAATCAGAAAACAGTGTATAAGATATATATAAACAAAATGGAATCAGACGATACTGCAATAGATACATTAGGCAAAGAGTATTCGAAACAAAAAATATAGATTGTTATTAATACTTTATAATTATAAAGAATAAAAGTCACAACAGAGAAAGAACTGCTGGAGACATTTCCAGTATAAACATTATGTCATTGAATCATATAAACTATAATCAGTAGAAATAGAAGAACTAAAGAGAGAAACAATTGTGCCGGAAGATAGTTCATCATACACATAGGCAAGAGTCAATAATAATATCAACAAGTTTTCTAAATAAATTTTTATTCAGAAATCTCCCAGTATTCTGTGGCTCTAAAGAGGAAAATGTAATAGTTAAGCTAATCCAAACATCTGGTCTCCTTAAGAAACTATATTTCTGTAAAATACTTAATTGGCATTCTAGTTACACATACATTTCCATTTTTTGTTGGTGGTGTTTTTTTTTTTTTTTTTTTCTTTTTTTGACAGTGTCTCACTCTGTCGCCCAGGCTGGAGTGCGGTGCTGTAATGCCAGCTGACTGCAGTCTCCGCCTACCAGGTTCATGCAATTCTTGTGTCTTAGACTTCCAAGTTTCCAGAGTTGCTGGGACTACAGGTGTGTACCACAACTCCCAGCTTATTTTTCTATTTTTCTTAGAGACAGGGTTTCACCATGTTGTCCAGGCTGGTCTCGAACTCCTGGCCTCAAGTGATCTGCCTGCCTTGGCTTCCCAAAGTGCTGGGATTACAGGCGTGAACCACCACACCGGCCTACAATCAGTTTTAAAGACTCTGTAAATCAACCTCCCCAACACAAATCTATCATGGAAAATAGTTAAACTCCATTAATGAATCTGTGAAAGGGGTACGAGTAGCTAATGTGTGTGTCTCATTGTTATGCCACGGTGTGCCCAGCCAGTTGCTCCTCACTTGCTCCTTCTTATCTTCCATAGAGCATCTTTAAATCAAAGTCTGGGATCCCTAAAGAGGACTGACCCCAATACAGAGTTTCAGAAGAAACTACATTTCTGTATTTACCATAGCCTATTCAACCGGTCTCCTTAATGATGTGTATTTGGTTTGTTTTCAAACTTTTGCCTCTACATATAATGCTGTATTGAATAAACTTGCAAACGCATCATTTTGCATTTTTGCCAAGATATCTTTAATTTTCATCTCCTTCACCTGTTTGAAATTTGGTAGGTTTTATTAGGAAATGAAAATAAGTTACAAAAGAAATTAAGAAAATTGGTTTTGTTTGTTTTAAAATTCTTTCTTAAGTGTTATACTTCCTTTTCCTCTTCTGTTATGGCCAGGGTAATAAGGAGTTACAAGAAAAGGAAGAAAGAAAGAGAGAGTGAAAGAAAAAAATGAATGAAAGAGAGAAAGCAAGAGAGAAAACATAAAAAAGAAGGAAGGAAGGAAGGAAGGAAGGAAGGAAGGAAGGAAGGAAGGAAGGAAGGAAGGAAGGAAGGAAGGAAGGAAGGAAGGGAGGGAGGGAGGGAGGGAGGGAGGGAGGGGGAGGGAGGCATGGGAAGGGATGAAGGAAGGTTGGAAGGAAGGCAGGAAGGCAGGAAGGGAGGGAGGGAGGAAAGAAGGAAGGAAGGAAGGAAGGAAGGAAGGAAGGAAGGAAAAGAAAGGAAGGAAGGAAGGAAGGAAGGAAGGAAGGAAGGAAGGAAGGAAGGAAGGAAGGAAGGAAGGAAGGAAGGAAGGAAGGAAGGAAGGAAGGAAGGAAAAAACTCATTTTTCCATTTAGGATCCTGTGGAAGGGCATAATAACAATATGAACTGATTGTCACCCATGACAGAGTCTAGCTAGCTACTATCAAAATTTAATTTTTCTTTTTACTGAACAAAAAATTAAAGGACCTTTTTCAGCCTCCTCTTTTGCCCAAGTGGTATCTACTGGAATGAATGGAAGTGTTACTTGAAGGCCTGTTTTATAAAATCCTCTCGTGTGTAATCTCTTTATTTATTCTCCGCTTCCGATGTTCTCAAAGCGTAGTCCCCAGATGAGCAGTAGCATCACTGGGAACATTGCTAGAAATGTAAATTCTTGAGCTCTACTCCAGATCCATGGAATCGGAAACTTTCAGAGTATAATTTTTTTTTTTTTTTTTAACGTGCCCTTTGGGTGATTATGATACACACTAGTTTAAGAACCACTGTTTTACTCATTGGTTAAATGCAAAATCTCTGAGGCCCTAAAGAAAGAGCCCCAGTGTGGAAGCTACCTCAATTTCTGAATGCCATGTGGTAGATTATGGATCTAATCAGGAACATTTTTTATTGGTCGTTAACCTTAACAAGAGGGAATGTGTCACTTGTAACATAAATACATTTGTAACAATAGGAATATATGAGTGGCATCCTCAGCCTTTAGTGAGCTTGACTAACTCTCAGTGTCTGTCAACAGTGCTCCTTTTGACATCACATTATAGTTATAGGTAGGGATAGGTGAACAGCCATCTCCAAATATATAATAAAGGAATAAAGAGGCTAGATCTCTGAATACTATTTGACATAATGGATTTAACAACACAGGATTTTAGTGATTCTAACTATTTCTTTGGTAATTTTATTTATTTTTCTTTTATTAAAATTTGTTTCTATATAAATGGAAAGCTCTTCTTGGTCAGCATACATTGGTCAATCCAAGCAGATGATACAATACTTCTCTTATCACTAGAGAGAGGTAATAATGACAGCTTTTCACAGAACTTTGAGTAGAACGCTGATGCACTTCCTCAAACATTAATTGGCATTACGAGAATGTCTGGTGATATAAAAGTAAAAAGATTTAACAAAAAGAATAGGAGGAAGTAGTGGAACAATACAATTCCTTATTTTTTGCTGAAATATACTTTGGATCAGAGCCTAGGTGTGTTTCTTGGCTTATAAAGACTAATGTATGTTATAAATGGTGAGATAGACATGCCATCTAAAATATTTGCAAAGGCAGATACCAAGCTTTGTTAGGTGCATGTATATTTTTTATTCCCTGCTGGAAATTGTTAGTTATTTTCTACTTGGCTATCCCACAAAATACTATAATAGGTGTATTTTCTTTTTTATAACAGGCTCCCATATGGCACCAAGTCAGAAAGTTCTGTACAGGATTGGTTATCATGGATAATTAAGTATTGAATTCAAATTACATTTGGTTCAGTAATTACCTTGCTCCTGGGACTTTTGGTAGAATATATCACTCACATAGTTAACAGTTATTTCACAGAACTTGGTGAATTTTGAATTTAGTCTCATTTTGCATGATGATGTACTAATCACTTTTAATCAGTGACTCAAGAAAATTCTGTCTTATTTGAGCTAAGTGTAATGAAACCCACCACCTTTCACTTAAAAGTAATTATCTTTAATCTTTTTATTCAAAGTAAGACGAGAAAGGCCATTGCCATAAAGTTGAGAACACTTAAAATAAAAATGAACAATTGAACTGTATTGAACAAAGAATTGTTGAATGTTCATTGTGATGTGTATCATTTGGCTTGGTGGCCAGGAAATAATCCTTAAGGAGTAATAAATTACAATTAGCCTGTTAATTCAAGAAGCCCTAATATGCTGCGCTCTGATTTATATAATTACATTAAGTAAAGCCACATCTATGAAGCACTAACAGCTCTAAATACCCAACATAATTATTAAAAAATTCTCCTGAAACATCTCCATCCTTCAGAACTGAGAACAAATATCTTAAAAATGGAATGTAAAAGGGCTGTATGTTTGGTACTCATCAAAGACCAAATTAGGGGAAAAAAAAAAAATTGCTAAGGGAAGAAAGGTTAAACACCTTTAAATATCACCATATTTAAAATAGGAAAAAAAAGAACACATTTTTTTGTCCTGAGTTTTTCCATAAGGTTTAGTTTAAGAAAATAGTACTTTACAGATGAGTTTTCAAAAAAAAAAGTCTAAATGTTCTTTTCAGATATCTGCAAACACAGTGAACACGGCAGTTTTCTTGGATTCCTGTGAGATAAAACCCAGTAGGAAAACCTTTCTTCTTTTGAAGTTTACTACACTTGACTAGTGTCCTCTGCAGGCAACTTTTCTATATAATATTGAATTTGGAAACAAGTGTCTTTATTTGAAAAGATTCTGTTTTTTTCAAACTCATTGTCTTCTAAACGCCCCATGAAGCTTAGAAAATATTATAAAATGCTTAGATATTTCACTAAACTGAAAACAAGCCAAAATCTCTCAGTGTCTCCATTTCTTAAGAATGGGTTTGTTTGTTTGTTTTTTTGCTTTTCTGTATTAGGATCTGCCCTTTCTATTGGATCTTGATTTCATTACTTTAAATCTGCATGGGAATCATTAAATCATAAATCACAATTTGTAAAGTTTTGCAAATTGATTGTCTACAATGGTATATTGCATCAAAAACTAAAACACAGGACAATTGTCAATTCTTTAATTATTTTCTAAATGTTCTACATTTCATGGAGATATGTTCATAAGAGTTATTAATTAAACAAAATTAAAAGTTAATTTGAATTAGAAAGCTTGCATTATGTGTTTCTACATGTGGGATCTAAAACAAATATGTAATACTCTAAAATGGAAAAATTGCTAATTGAAATAAATTCAATAGAAAACAGTGGAAGAAGTAAGCAACAGTAGGGGGGGAAATCCTAAAACTATACAGAGGAAAAAACTTCATGAGTAGTTAAATAAAACATGAAACACAGTTCACTAGTAGTTAATCATTTGGGAAAACTTTTACTCATTTGTTGATTATTGTGGACCTCCTCCCATTTATGCCATGAATTTTGCTTTATGTATGTCTTTGCATTTCAGCAGTGCTGAGGACATAGATTTTGAAGTAGCGTTTTTTTTTAAATAACAATTTCTTACATTTTCTATAGGAAGTTACATTATACTAAATCCTTTCATGTGCATTACTTCATTTAATCTCCATAAAGCCAAGTTGTCTGAGAAAATGATTTCTTTTATTTGAATTATTATCATTGTTTTAAAATTTATATTTAGTTTTCATCCTGAATGATGGGATGACTGCTTAGTCTCCTCTAACAACTGAGATCATTTCAACAACAAATCCAAAATGATGTGTGGGATGGATACTTTCCTGTAGCTTCTTGTTCTAATCTTATATTTCCAATTTAATATTCTCATGTGTATATAGCTAAAAAAGAAACTAGGTGGTTTCATGAAGTGTTGTCATGATTTCTGGACTACAAAGTAGGAGATTGAGGTTATCCTTCCAGATCTTTTAAAATCTAATTTAAAACCTCAAATAACTCACTTGTTTGATATCTTCTATATGCTTTGTTGCTCCCTTACTTGATAAATGCTTTATGTTATTACTAAGTTTCTTTTAGTTTTAAAAACCTATGACTGGTAAACTGCCTTTGTATCTTTTAAATATGTGGTCCTTTAATAAAGGGAACAACTATTAAGCTACTGCTAAAAATGCTATGTTGGAAAAATTAAAATTGTGAACTTTCACCTGTGCATATGGAAAATAAATAACAGAGGTAAGAGTCTGACAGTAATTGAGTCTAATGTAACCCATAATTATATCTTATTTGGCTTACAGATATTTATGAAGCAATTTTACTTAATTGCCAACATGTCGAAGCTTTGAGATTTAACATTTTAAAATGTTTAGATTTAATATTTCTCGTGAAAATTGAGGAGGCTCAGTTAATATCTGCTCAAGTCTGTTAGCGACTTTACTTAAGGAGAGGCATATACTATCCAGGTTGCCACAGTTCCCACCATGCCTTGTTAACCCCCAAACCCCCTATTCATTTATATTATCTGTCAGTCCCTTACAAGCAGTACGTTTGCCAACCAACTTTACTTTTTAGAAAATAGGTGACCCACAAATTAGAGGATTAAATTTGCAAACCAAATATCCTATTTAGAAAATAAGGCTCCCATATTTGTCTATTTTGGCTTTTGTTGCAACTAAAGAGCTTCTGCACAATGAAAGAAACTATCATCAGAGTGAAAAGGCAACCTACAGAATGGGAGAAAATTTTTGCAATCTAGCCATCTGACAAAGGTCTAATATCCAGAATTTACAAGGAACTTAAACAAATTTAGAAAAAAAAAAAAAAAGAAACTCCGTCAAAAAGTGGGCAAAGGATATGAACAGACACTTCTCAAAATAAGACATTTATTCAGTCAACAAACATATGAAGAAAGCTCAACATTACTGATCACCAGAGAAATGCAAATCAAAACCACAATGAGATACCATCTCACACCAGTAAGAATGGCGATTATTAAAAAGTCAGGAAACAATAGAATCTGACGAGGCTGTGGAGAAACACGAACGCTTTTACACTGTTGACAGGAATGTAAATTAGTTCAACCATTGTGGAAGACAGTATGGTGATTCCTCAAGGATCTGGAATGAGAAGTACCATTTGACCCAGCAATCCTATTATTGGGTATATACCAAAAGGAATATAAATTATTCTACTATAAAGACATATGCACACATAAGTTTATTGCAGCACTATTTACAATAGCAAAGACATTTAACCAACCCAAATGCCCATCAGCGATAGACTGGATAAAGCAAATGTGGTACATATACATCATGGAATACTATGCAGCCATAAAAAGAATGAGATCATGTCCTTTGAAGAGATATGGATGGGGGTGAAAGTGATCATGCTCAGCAAACTAACACAGGAATAGAAAACCAAATACCACATGTTCTCGCTCATAAGTAGGAGTTGACAATGGGAACACATGGACACAGAGAGGGGAATGGCACATACCAGGGACTACTGGGGGGTTGGGGAGGTAAGGGGAGGGAACTTAGAGGATGGGTCAATAGGTGTAGCAAACCCTTATAGCACACATATACCTATGTAACAAACCTGCATGTTCTGCACGTGTTTCTTGTGGTTTTTAAAAGCAATTAAAAAGAAGAAAATAAGACTCCCCTAATCAGATGCAGTAGCTTTTTCAAGATATTTTTAAGAATGAAGAGAGCTGATATTGGCCATTTGACAAACACACTACTACCTATACATGAGCATGACCCTAAGGAAAAGTTGTTCTAAGGTATAGAATACAGTGTAATTTAAAATTTTTTTTTTCCATATATAGCAATCTTTCAATAAGTATACCCCTGAAAACAGAAAATTTCTAAGTGAAGATTTCAGAGGGTCTTCGTAGCAAAAGAAACATGAAATTTTCAGAAATCTTAATGTTTCTCTCTTAAAATAAATTACGTTTTGTAATCAGCAAGGAAGATTGCCCCAATTAGGTGACTCGACTGTGGCTAAACTAAAAGTATATGCATATGTGTGCTAAATTTGTAGCATTCTTAAAGGTATCACAAAAATATTAAAAGAATTAAGATTATGCAATCATAATTCATTTACACATCCATTGTTATTTTATTTATTTTCACAATAGTTTCATGTGCAACTCCCAGGAGTCAGGTACTCTGCTAGAGACACAAGAGTGTAAAATTGTCTCTCCCCAAATGCAAAGGTTTCTGAGAATCCTTGAGAAAAAAAAAATAATAGTAAAATTGAGAAAATTTAATTCTTAAATGTAAAATGATATTGTATTAATTCATCCTCATGTTGCTATAAAGAACTGCCCAAGACTGGGTAGTTTATAAAGGAAAGGGGTTCCATTGACTCATAGTTCTGCAGGACTTGGGAGGCCTCAGGAAGCTTACAGTCATGGCAGAAGGGGAAGCAAACACATTCTTCTTCACATGCCAACAGAAGAGAGAAGTGCCGAGCAAAGGAGGACAGACTCCTTATAAACCATCAGATCTCATGAGAACTCACTCACTATCAAAAGAACAGCAGGTAGGTAACTGCCCCCGTGATTCAATTACCTCCTACTGGGTCCCTCCCATGACACATGGGGATTATGAGAACTACAATTCAAGTTGAAGTTTGAGTGGGTACACAGCCAAACCAAATCAGGTATTTACAGGAGCCAACGCCTGCACCTACGGAAACCTTTATTTTGTATTTTTATAAATTCCCAAAATGAAACTAAATATTGCATACTTCATCAATACATCATCAAAGGCATCTTAAATTATAACTAGGCACTGTGCAATTATTTTCAAAGTGTTATCAATCATCAATTAGAAAATTTCAGAATACCTCTTTCATGGCTTTTATTAAGACACTAGCAAATTATTTATATATTTAGCAGACAATAGGCACAGGAAAAATGTTTTTAAGTTATGTTTCTGTGTTTGATTTCTCATCATATATTTTTTTCACTTCAGTTATTATGGCATTGTACTCTGAGTCAGACTTGGAATTATTTGGATTACTGGCTTAAAGGAGAGAACAGTAAGTAATCCACCGTCCTTGGAAACAATTTAGATTTGTATATAAAAAAAGAAAAAGAAAAAAAAACTGCACAAAAGCAGAAGTAGTGGACTTCTTTCTACATTTCTCATCAATCTTTCTCCTTTACAATAAAGCATCATTAGAATGGTTAGCTTTGTTTTCTTCCATCTTCCATTATATTTCCCAAGTTTTAACTGAAGAACTGCTATTTATATGTCTTTTCTTCCACCGTTATCCCAAGACCCAGTCCCTTAATTTTGTAAATAGTTTCCACAAGAGCAACATACAATACTAGACTCAATTTTCTTATGGTTACCAAAATATTATACATCAATTAACTCATAAAATCTAGAATTTTTTATGTGGGATAATCACAACAAAGATGGAATTATCTTATGAGGTAAAATACCCAACTTGAGCATCTTTATACTTGGAAAGCAGAAGTAGGTGACTTCAAATACTATATTTATTTTAACAATAAAATATTTCATGAATGAAAACAAGTGACACATTCATGTCTATCTTGCCATATTTTTGTCACTTTTTAACTGGAATATAGGCATATGGCTCTAGAGATATGGAAAGATAAAATTTACTTTTATATATTAAACTTATATCCCATAACCTTCCTATATCCATTTTTAAATTTGTAATTGACATAAATTATGCATATTAAATTGTAAAATTTGGTATTTTGGCATCTGTGTACACTACTGAAACCATCACCACAATGAAGAAAAGAAACATATTTATACATCATGGAATACTATGCAACCATATAAAAGGATGAGTTCAGGTCCTTTGTAGGGACATGGATACAGCTGGAAACCATCATTCTCAGCAAGCTATCGCAAGAACAGGAAACAAAACACAGCACGTTCTCACTCATAGGTGGGAATTGAACAATGAGAACACTTGGACACAGAAAGGGGAACCTCACACACTGGGGCCTGTTGTGGGGCGGGGGGAGGAGGAGGGGATAACATTAGGAGATACACCTAATGTAAATGACGAGTTAACAGGTGCAACACACCAACATGGCACATGTATACATATGTAACAAATCTGCACATTGTGCACATATACCCTAGAACTTAAAGTATAATTAAAAAAAAGAGAGAGAAAACTAAACAAAAAGAAATATATTCATTGTAACAAAAAGTTTTCTCATATCCCTTGCAATCTCTCATTGTACCCACCAAGACTCCTCCTTCATATCCAGGCAACAACTTGCATTTTCTAGGGTTCTATTTAAATAAAATTTTACATTATGTACTGTTCTGTTTATAACTTTTTCATTTATAATAATGTCCTTTATGTTTATCAATGCTCTAGCATAGTATTGATAGTTCATTGTATTTTATTCTTGAATAGTGTTGCATTGTATGGCTATAACACAATTTGTTTTTGCATTCATCTCTTGGTAAATATTTGTTAATTTTTTTTCTCTGGTTTTTGACTCTTACAAGTAAAGGCTCTATAATCATACATTTACAAGTCTTTGAATGGACATATGCTTATATTTCTTTTGTTTAAATACTAAATAGCCAAATGCTGTCATATGGCAGATGAAGGTTTAACGTGGTTGTACAATTTCATAATGATTTATTGTGTATAAGGATTCCATCTGTTCCACATTCATGACCTATACTTGATATGGTAAGTATTTTAATTTTAGCTATTCTAGGTTTATAAAACACTAGGTTTATATTGTTGTATTGTGGTGGCTTTAATTTAAATTTATTCAGTGATTATATTGAGAATCATTTCATGTCTTTGCAATCTTTAGCTTCTTTGGTGAGTGTTTGTTCAAATTTTTACCCATCCCTTAATTGATTGTTTTCTGATTATTGAGTTTTAAGGGGTCTTTGTAAATTCTGAATTTAAGCAGACCTTTATCCCATATGTGATTTTCAAACACTTTTTTCAGTCAATAGTTTGTCTTTTAATCCTCTTAACAGCATCTTTTAAAGAGTAGGTTCTTCTAATATTAACTCAGTGAGACTGGCAGTATTTCAATACTAAAACAAATACATTACAAAAATAATTATAGACAAATATCACTCATGATCACAGATGCAAAAGTCTCCAACAAAAATATTAGCAATAAAATTCACATGTATAAAAAAGAAAATATACCATTATCAAGTGGAGTTTACATTAGAAGTGAAAGGGGTCCTTGGTTGAATAGTATTCCCCGCAAATTCCTATGTACATAAAACTTCACAATGTGAGCTTGTTTGGAAAGAGGGTCTTTGCAGATGTAACTAGTTAAATTAGGATGAAGTCATACTGATTTTGGGTGGGTGCAGAATTCCGTGACTGATGTCCTTAAAAGAAGGATATGCAGAGATGCAGACACAAGTCAATGAAATGTGGCCATGTAAACACAGAGGCAGAAATTGGAGTGATACTACTTGCTGTAGAAGAAGGAACACCAATTATTGCCAAGAAGCCACCACAAGCTAGAAAAAAGGAGACAAACACCCTTCCATAGAACCTTTAAGACAGAATGATCTTGTTGGTAATTTAATATTGAACTTGTAGCCCCAGAATTGTGCCAGAATTTCTGTTGTTGTTAGCAACCCAGTTTGTAGTAGTTTGTTATAGTAGCCCAAGGAAACTAATGTATAAAGATAATTCAACATTTAAAAATCAATATGATTTATCATATTCACAAGTGAATAATTAAAGCTATGTAATCATCTCAATCTGTGCAGAAAAGGCATTTGACCAATTTGTGATTAAAAATTCTCAGGAAACAGGAAAAAGATGGGTACTTTATTTTTCTATAGTGGGAATTTTTAAAACCTACAGATAGCATCATAATTAATTGTTAAAGACTGAAGGCTTTCAGCCCCATCCCCACCTCCAAAGACTACTGATCAAGCAAGTATGACCTTTCTTACCACTTGCTGCAATTTGAATGTTTGTCCTCTCCAAATCTCATGCTGAAATTTGATCTCAATTGTTGGATATGTGGTCTACTGGGAGGTGTTTGGGTTATGGTGGTGAATCCTTCATGAATCGATTTACTTCCTTCCTGGGGAAAGCAGATGTGTGAGTTCTTGCTCTATTAGCTCCTGCTTGACCTGGTTGTTAATAAGAGTCTATCACCTGTGCCCCGCTCTCTCTTACTTCCTCTTTCAAGATGTGATTTCTGCAAATACCAGCTCCCTTTTGTCTTCCTCCATGAGTGGAAGCAGCCTAAGGTGCTTGCCAGAAGCTGAGCTAACACCATTGCCATGCTTCTTGTGGCCTACAGCACTATCAGCCAAGTAAACCTCTTTTCTATATAAATTACCCAGCCTCAGGTATTCTTTTATAGGAACACAAAATGGACTCAGGCATCACTCTTATTCAATGTAATTCTGGAAATTGTAGCCAGTGCAAAAGGCAAGAAAAAATAATAAAAGGCATACATGTTAGATATTAAGAAATAAGAAGGAGGAGCAGGAATATGGTGGAGCAGGGCTCTCTAGCCATCATCCACTCACAGAAACATTAATTTTTAGCAACTCTACACATGATAAAATACCTTTACAAAAGCTAAGGAAACCAGATAAGATATCTTAGTACCTGGTTTTAGCACAACAATTTTAAAAGATAAATTGAGGAGGATAGCAAGGACAGATTTACATTACCCATGGCACCCCTCCCACAACTCTAGGCAGCACAGCACATAGAGAATTACTGTGTGCTCAGGGGAAAAGAAGGAAGTGAGCATAGACCTTTACCTTGATCCCTAACACTGGGCCCACGTCAGAAAAACTTAGTTCTGGGCAAAGGCTCATGGATTCACCATATTCTAGGCCAGTACCCATGGACTGAACTGCTAGACCTTCTCTGGCTCCAAGCATATTCACACAGTGCCAGGTTTCAGGATTGTACGGTAGACTTGATGTCCACTGGGCTGATGTCAGCAGCACTGCATTCCAAGCAGCTCTCAGCATCAGACAGGACACCATGGCTCCAGGCATCTGAGCAACCTTAGCATTACATCTGCCGTAAGAGGCCCAGGATTCTTGCAATGCCGCACCAGGAGCTGATGATTTTATTGCCAAATTCTATCAAACATTTAAAAGAACTCATACCAATTCTTTTCAATTCTTTAAAATCTTTTCAATTCTTCAAAATTAGAGAAAAGGGAATACTTTCAAACTCATTTCACAAAGCTAGCGTAACCCTGATAGCAAAGCCAGAAAAAGAGGCTACAAAAGAAGAAAACAGCAGGCCAATGTCTCTGATAAAAGTAGATGTGAAAATCCTTGATGAAATATTAGCAAACTGAATTTAATAAAACATTAAAAAGATAGTTCACCACGATCAAATGGGATTCGTCTCAGGAATGTAAAGATAGATAATGTAACATAGGCTAATCAGATGTCATATATCACATTAACAGAGAGAAGGACATAAACTGTATAATCATTTCCATAGATGCAGAACAAAATTGACAAAATTCATTCTTTTATGATAAAAACTCTCAATGACTTAATTATATAAGGAATGTACCTTCATACAATTAAGGTCATATATGGCAAACCCCCAACTCAGCAAAAGTTAAACAATTTCACTCTAATATCTGAAACAAGACAGGGATGCCTATTGTCTTTTCTATTTAGTAAAATAGTGGAGGTACTGTACTAGCCAGAGCAGTAAAACAAGGGAAATAAATGAAAGGCAAGGGAAAGAAAAGAAACCCAAACTGGAAAGGAGGAAATTAAATTACCCTTATTTTCAGACAGCATGATTATATACGTAAAAAATCTCTTAAGACTCTACAAAGAAGCTGTTAGAACTAATAAATGAATTCAAAGTTGCAGGATAAAAAATTAACATACAAAAGCTAGTAGTGTTTTTATACACAAATAACAAACTATCCAAATAAGAGATAAAAAGTTCCATTTATAATAGCTACTAAAATAATAAAATACTTAAGAATAAATGTATCCAAGGAGGTAAAAGATTACTAAAATGAAATCTTCAAAACATTGATGAAAAAAATTGAGAAAGACACAAATAAATAAATAGATATCCTTATCTATGAAATAAGTTAATAGATATCTTGCGTTCATGGAATGGAATAATAAATATTGTTAAAATATTCATGTTACCCAAGCTATCTATAGATTCAACACAATCCCTATTAAAATGCCAATGACATTTTTCACAGAAATAGAGTATACAATCCTAAAATTCATATGGAACCACAAAAGACCACAAATAGCCAAAGCAATTTTGCTCAAAAAGGACACAGACGGAGGGATCACACTACCCGACTTCAAAATACACTACAAAAACAAAACAGCATGATATTCGCATAATATCAGACACAGAGGCCAATAAAACAGAAAAGACAGCCAGAAATAATCCAGGCATTTACATTCAATTGATTTTCAACCAAAAATCAAGAACACACAATGGAGAATAGCCTTTTAAATAAATGGTGTTGAGAAAGCAATATCCAAATGCAGAAGAATTAAATTAGACATTTATCTCATCCCATAAACAAAAATTTACTCAAAATGTAGCAAAGGCTTAAATGCAAGACCCAAAACTATGAAAGCACTAGAAGACAACAGAGGACAAATGCTCCATGACATTGATCTGGGCAGTAACTTTTTGAAAATAACCCAAAAGCTCAGAGAACGAAAACAAAAATAGACAAATAGGATCAAACTAAAAACTTCTGCACAGAAAAGAAAAAAATGTCATCAGAATGAAGAGACAATCTATAGAATTGGAAATATGTTTGCAAGCTGTGTGTCTGATAAGGGGTTAATATTCAAAATATGTAAGAAACTCAAACAACTCAATGGTAATAATACAAACAGCCTAATTACAAAATGAGCAAAGGACTTCAACAGACATTTTTCAAAAGAATATGTACAAATGGCCAATAGGTATATGAAAAAAAACTTTAACATCACTAATGATCAGGAAATTTAAACTAAAGCAACATAAGATATCACCTCACATCTTTTAAAATGACTATTATAAAACAATAGATAACAAGTGTTGACATGGAAGTGGAAAAAAGGTAACCTCTGTACATCATTCATTGGAATGTGAATTAATACAGCCATTATGACAAACACTAGGAATGTCCCTCAAAAATTAAAACTACCACATGATCATGCCAATACTGGGTGTATATTCAAAGGATATGAGATCAGTGTATTGAAGATTTATCTGCACTCCCATCTTCATTGCAGTACTCTTCGCAATAGCCAAGATATGGAATCAACCTAAATGTCCATTGATGTATGAATGGATATAGAAAATGCAGTATATGTACATAATAAAAAATTATTCAGCCATTAAAAGGAGGAAATCCTGTTATATCCAAGAATACAAATGAAATTGGAAAACATTGTGTTAAGTGAAATAAGCCAGGCAGAAAAAGACCACAGGCCCTCACTCACATGTGATATCTAAAATGTTGATATCATAGAAGTACAGAATAGAATCGTAGTTACCAGGAGTTGGGGTGACTGGTGAGGAGAAGGGAAGGGGTCAGGAAGTCATTGGTCAAAGGATAAAAACTTTCCATTGTAATAAATCCAAGAGGTCTATTATACAACATGGTGCCATATTTAATGATATATTGTATTCCTAAAAATTGCTAGAAGAATAGACGTAAAGTGTTCTCATCACAAAAATGATAAATATGTGAGATAAGCCAAGTCATTCATATATATATATATAGAGAGAGAGAGGAATGACTATTCTGAGCATAAATATATATGTTCAGAAGCTTATATAAGTTTGAAGCATATATATATATATATATATATATATATATATATATATATATGCTTCAAAAAATCATGTTGTTGAAGGGGTGGCCTGCCCCTCCACACCTGTGGGCATTTCTCATTAGGTGGAACGAGAGACTTGAGAAAAGAAATGAGACACAGAGACAAAGTATAGAGAAAGAAAAAGTGGGCCCAGGGGACTGGCATTCAGCATACAGAGCACCTTCCCCCAGCACCAGTCTCTGAGTTCCCTCAGTATTTATTGATCATTATCTTTACCATCTTAGAAAAGGGAAGTGGCTGGATAATAGGATCATCGTAAGGAGAAGGTCAGCAGTAAGACATATGAATAAAGATCTCTGTGACATGAATAAGTTTAAGGAAAATTGCTGTGCCTTGATATGCATATGCAAACATCTCCATATACCTTTTCAGTGCATAAAGAGCAGCATTGCCGCTAGCACGTCCCACCTTCAACCCTAAAGCAGTTTTCTCCCATCTCAGTAAATAGAATACACAATCAGGTTTTACACCAAGATGTTCCATTGCCCAGGGACGGGCAGGACACAGATGCTTATCTCTATCTCAACTGCCAAGAAGCCTTCTTTCCTCTTACACTAGTCCTCCTCAGCACAGACCCTTCAAGGGTGTCAGGCTGGGGGACAATCAGGTCTTTCCCTTCCCACGAGGCCATATTTCAGACTATCACATAGGGAAGAAACCTTGGACAATACCTAGCTTTCCTAGGCAGAGGTCCCTGCGACCTTCCTTTCGTGGTGTATGTGTCCCTGGGTACTCGAGATTAAGAGAATGGTGATGACTTTTAGCCAGCAAGCTGCCTTCAGGCATTTGTTTAACAAAGTACATCCTGCACAGCCCAAAATCCATTAAACCTTGAGTCACCACAGCACATGTCTCTTGCAAGGACAGGGTTGGGGGTAGGGTCACAGATTAACAGCATCTCAAATACAGAACAAAATGGAGTCTGTTATGTCTACTTCTTTCTATATAGACACAATAACAGTCTGATCTCTCTTTCTTTTCCCCACATGTTGTGCATAGTAAATATACATAATTTTATTTGTTGTTGTAAAAATAAAAATAAAATAAAATTTAGAAATAAAACTGTCTCTTTTCACAGAAGATTTGCACATCTATATAGAAAATTTCAAAAAAATTACAAAAAATTCCCAAAACTAGTAGGTAAATGTAGTAAGTTTGCAGGATACAAACTCAATACATAAAAGTCAAATATATTCCCATATAGTATACAGTGGCATCCCTATATGCCAGCTGAGTACAGTGGTATAGAATGGTACAACTATGACAAAATGTTATTATTTCCTAGCTTATTTTTACTTAATAAAATATTTCATGCATAAAATGTTATAGAGACTAATATAGTGAATGCTCATGTAACTCATCCATGTACCTTAAAATACAATATATTACAGATTCAGTTAAATGCCACGGTAAATTCCTCCCCATTTCTGTTTTATCCTTTCTCAGAGCTTACTACTATTTCAAAGTTAGAGTCTACCATTCCCACATTTTAAAAATAATTTTGCTACATAAATGCTTATAGACCAACAGCAAATAAAATTATTTTACTTGTAATAACAACTTATATAAATGATAACATACTGAATTTTTCATTTTTCAACTTGACTTTTTAACACACCGTTATATTGGAGAGTTTTAATAATATGGATGCAGATAGCTTTGTTCATTGATTTTAATCAGTTTATAGTATTTAATTGCATGAAGATGTATACAAGTTATATATCTGTTCTGTAGATAAGCTTTAAGGATTTTTTTTTTCCAATTGTTCACTATTGCAAAGAGTGCTACAATGAACAGTCTTTGACTTATTTTGTTCTACACATGGGTAAGAATTTCTCTAGAGCAATTACTCTCAGAATATGAGCACTGACCCCTAGTCTGGGTATCACCTGAAAACTTTATGGAAACGCAAATTATTGGACCTGACCTCAGCCCTACTGAATTAAAATCTTTGGTGATAAGAACAGCAATTTGTGTTTTAGCAAGCTCTCTGGTTTGTTCTAATGCAGACTAAAGTTTGCTGACCCTTGCTTGAAAGTATGTATCAAGTCCTGGAATTACTACATTGAAACACACACATACTCATTTTATCAGATATATATAACATAATTCTTTACTTGTGCGTGCTACCTGTTTATATTTTAGCTATTTATATATGAGAGCCCTGTTTGATTCATATTATCTCCAACACGTAAAAATTTCATATTATAAAAAGTTATCAATTTGGTGGGTGTGAAATAGCATTTTCTTTTAACTTACATCTATCTGGTTTTAAGTAAAATAGAACTATTTTAACACATGTGTTAGTCATTCAACTTTTTTCTTATGTGAATTATTCATATTATTTGCTACATATTTTAAAAATTGAGGCGTTTGTCTTTTACTTATTGATTTGTGAGATTCCCTGTATAATTTGGAGAATGACATGTATTCACTTATTTTTGTTACTTATATTTGTTCCTAGTGCTTCCTAACTTTTCACTTTGTTAATGGTGAATGTGACATATTTTGATGTCACATTGAGTTTCTTACCATAAATTAGATTACAAACATTTTTCTAAGTTAACACATAGGTCTAACACACTTTATAGATATAGCTATGTTAGAATTTATTAAAGCATTATTTTATTGAGAGATGTTTAAGTCAAGATCCCAACTGCAATAGATGACACACTCAAGCTGAAGATAATTTAATAAAAGGATTATTTACAAAGCAGTTTGAAGACAACAACAACAAAAGGCTAGTAACTCTAGGAAGCTAGTACCACCAGGAAACCTGAATGGACAAGAGAAGGGAGAAAATCAGAAACCAAAGACAATAGCACAAACAGTGATTTTTGATAATAGCTGAGGCCTTTGGAAGAGGGACATAACCAACCCCTTGAAATCTAGCAGAGTAGTCTGGGAAATAGAGGTCATGGGCCTGTGCTTCTCTTTTCGTTTTCTTCACTATTTAAGGATCTCCAAGAAATTCCCTAATGTAATTCCTGTAGGTCAGTCTTTTACAGCACAGAACAAGGGAGAAGAATAGAGAAAGGAACTGGTGTGTAAATGGTAGATGACTACCCAGTTTTTATTTTTTATTCTTCATTACACAAACAGTGTTGCAATAGCATTCTTGTTTATTTCCATATAATATATTGGTACTTTTATATTGCATGATTTACCATAAAAATTGGGATTGTGGAGTCAAATGTATTATGTCTCCCTTTCTTTAAGTTTAAAGAGATGATTGTGCCACTGTGCTTCAGCATGGACAACAGAGGGAGACCCTGTCTCTGAAAACAAACAAACAAACAAACAAATGGTAATGTCAGGATTCTTACCCTAAAATGGATCAGTTAATATTCTGATAAGCAATTTATGAGAATATTTGTGATATTTTAAATTATTCCAATAACTTTTAAAAAATTTGTGAGTTATGTTGACTGTAGTTTATCGACTATTCACATTTATTCTTATGTAAATGACTTGCTCAAATACTGTTCGCATTTTTTAATTAATTTTTTCTTATCATATGGTAAGTGTGTAGGCATGTTACTGATATTAACACTATTGACTACCTTAAAATTTGCACATATTGTCTTCTGGTTTGTGGTTTTGCTTTGTTTAAAGTGATGAATGTATAGAAGAGAAATGCTGAGGAAGTATATCTAATATTAATGTTTTAGTTGATTTTGTTATCTATTGGATTCTAGCTATAGATATTTCTAATTGGTGTAACATGGCTCTAGCCTACACTATTTAGTAGAATAAAACTTTGTGATGTCGGTGAAAGAGACCAATTCAGACTTTATTAGTACTATGGTCTGATGCCTAGAAAAATAATGTTGGACTTTTGTAGAACTGACTAACAGAAGTGAAAAAGAAGCAATGAAGTTTTCATATATGTCAAGAGGAAAGTATTCTTAGTATATCATTTTTTATTCTGAGAGCATTAATGCCAGAGCGATTTGTTCTATAAATCAGACTTCAGTCTAATTCTCATTTCAAAATGCAATTAATAATTGATGACAGCTAAATATGGGGGGGGGGTAAATTTTTGGATTATTTGTAGGATATCTCTTGTTCCATTGTCTTACCTATAGTTTTCACTGAGGTTAACAGGAGTTGTTTGTTGATGTGAGGAAAGAGACTGAAACAGCTTCAGTCACTAAAATTTTGATGTTTACTGAATGTATTATTTTTTCTCTCCAGAGAGTTCAGTCAGTTCATAAAAAAGTGAAATAAGGTTAAATTAAAAATAAATTCCGTTGAAAAAGTCAAAACTCATGAATAGATGTAAATATAATTTTGTTGTATTTAATATAGTTCTTGGGACTAAACAATATGTTTGCTTTTGAGATTCATGATAACCAGAGAAAATCAGAAAATATAATGACATTAATAGCTCTTTATTTTGGAAAGAAAGAAACTTAGCATGTATTCTGGAAAGATAAGAATTTTCCTATAAATGAATTCCAAATAAGTTTGAGATGGATTTTTTTTTTTTTTCTAGAGGGATTGAATGCTTAACATTAGTCCTTAAAAATCATTCCCATTTTGTTTCGTGGCTCAGTAAAATTATGGAATTATTTAAATATTTCAAAAGGCCATCTTCTGTTTATCTTCGGAGTGTTTATTCAGATGCCTTTGGTTTTCTTGTGGGTTTCTTTTAAGCTATTTCAGTAATATTGGGAAGCAGACAGGGTAAAGGAATTTCAGAAATGCATCATCTCTATGTTCATCCAGTTGTTAAGAAAACAGCAGATGCAGAACAAGTATGTACAATAATGATGTAATGCTTCAAATAAAATTTCAAATAGGATGCATTTGTCTTACTGAAAATATGAATGATGCTCTTTATTTTGGACATTTTTCAGCTTTTCAAATTATTTCAATGTTTGCATTTACAGAGATGTATTTGGAAGTGCTAATTGATATTTATTATTAGACAACACAATTAGCAGACAGGAAAGCATAAAAAAGATTACCAAAGAATGAATTTAACGCTGAGTTAGCTTACATGACAGGAGGTGAAATAAAAATAAAAAGACAAGCACATATGGATGAGATGTAAAGATTAAGTGTTAGCCTGAGTAAAGGTGTTTATAAGCCAGAAGGTATACTTGTACACAGTAACAGCCTAGCCACACTGTATTTGTTATGTGGCATTGTCTTTGAGCATTATTTTCATAATACTCCTTAAAATAAGTGTAGAATAAAAAGAGAGTAAGAATAAGAATAATCTTATTCTTACTTATTATGTATCAAACAATTTTCTTGGTGATTTACCTGCAATTATCATATTTAATCTTTAAAAATCTCTATGAATCAAGTGTTGCTATTATTTGTATTTTATACATAAATAAAATTTATGTATTTTACACTTAGAGAGGTTAAACCACATACTCGAGATCACACACATAGTAAAAGGCAAAGCCTGGATTTACTGACTCCAGAACGTGGATGCTTATTCACAAAACTGTACAGTTTTCTCAAGCATCCTTCCTGGCTGGAGATTGTATTCCATTTCAATCATGTTTTCTTATTGGGTACTCATCACTCTGCTGATTGCTCATTGTTATAACTACATTATAGAAGAGGAAATTAAATAGGGGTCTTTTCTTTCTTGTCACAAAGCATGTTAGATAAGCCATAGACCCTACCGAATCATAGAATAACCATAAAAAGTATATCTACTATTCTAGTATTATGTATAGAATATGAAGATAACAGAATTTAAAAAGAAAAAAGGAGAAACTTGTAAGAGGAACTACACCCACTATTTCTGATTTGGATTAAACAACTAAATAGAGAAATTACTGGGCCAAGGCAAATAGGTTCTTCTTTTGAGTTTCCATAGCAATTCTGTATGTATTACAAATATAGCATTTAAATTGAATTGCAGTAATTTATGTATTCATCTAGTATCTGTTAAAATAGTGGAAAGGAGCATACTTTTTTAAAATTATGAATTCCAGAATATGTTAAAATGTCAAATAAATATAAGTACTTCATAATATCGTCAATTATATAATTGACTGAATAAATTAATGAATGACAACTTCTAGGATCAGTAGATCTTTGATTAAAAAATAGAGGAAAAAGGTAGGCATTCATGATGTCTGTGTTGGATACAACAGACTTTTATGTCCTATTATCAAAGACTGAGAATGGATAAGCTAGATGGGAGTCTTAATGGGTTCACCTAGACCATGCCATAGAATTTACAAAAGTATCCCAGTAAGGACAGGTAACAACATGAGTGTATCTTGGGCAACAGAAATTAAAGCAAGGGTTATCTTGACTCAATCTGAAGGAATTACATATGGAAAGACATGGGTAGAAAAAAAGAAAGTGTGCAATTCTCATGACTAAAACTAGGATATAAGTTGCTAACCAGATGAAAGAGGTATTTGGGGAAACTTTTCCCAAAAGAATACATACCAAATTAGATAATACAAACAACCTCTTATATAGGATATGAGGGTAGAGTTAAATAGCGAATTGTGCCTAATATGGATTCCAATATCATCTCTGAGTAATGTTTATTTATATACCCTTTTATTCATTCATCAAAAAAACATTTAATTGACATATCACTTAGTCTTACACACCATCGAAAATGCTGGAAATACAACAATGAACAAAATAGAAAAAGAATGCCTCACGGTCTTAACTCTAGTGGTGAGAGATACACGGTAAGCATAAGTATAAAGAAAATATCGATATGTCAGATCATGATAGATGATACAGAGAGAAATAAAGTAGATGAAGAGGAGAGGGAGTATTGGAGAGAAAAAAAAAAAGTAATTCTAATATAATTAAGATGCTTAGGGAAGGCTTCAGTGAGGAGACTTGTGTGCAAACCTCAATAAAAAGAGAAAACTAGCAGCACAGCTCTCTGGGTTAGCGGATGCAAAAGTCCTGAGGCAGAAACATGGTATCTCTGAGGACAAGAACAAACTAGAAGTGCTGATGTGGAAAGATCTAGGGAAAAGAAGTCAGAGATAAAATTATCAAGAAACTAAAAGTCAAATCTAGTCGAGACCTGGGGAAAAACAGGTGTGGACGAGGCCTGCAACGCATTCTCTCTTTTTACTGATAAACATCTGTGGAAAAATAAAGAAGATTAACCAGTCAAATCTGCTTGCAAAGATGCCAATAACAAAACTTTCTAGCAAACAAACTATCTGTATGTGCTAGTGAGAGAGTCCTTGTCTGTGGAATGCTTTCAGCAGGATGTACCTACTATATAAATAATTGCAGAGAATAAACAAACTTGGAATTGATTTATAGGGCATAGTTCTAGGAAAAAATGTCATGAACTTGAGGAGAATGTAGAGATATTTCATTAACCAAGTGAATGACTGAGCAAAGCTGCATATTTTACTTAGAGATTTCATATATTTATCTGCACCAGAGAAAATCCTGTTGTAGTGAGAAAGGACATGGGGAGCTGTGCCCTAGACCTTTCCTTGCTTTGCCTGTGCCTCACAATTCCTTTTGTTCTTGAAAGTACTAGTAAAGCTTGATGCCAAGACCTCTGATTCACATGAGTCTGATTTTTGCAGTCTGATATGTTGTGTTGTTTAAGGGCCTTATAATAGCTACTGTGAGGATTTTGATGCTTTCTCTGAATGAGATGTGAAGTTATTGGAGAGTTTTCAACAGAGAAATAACTTCATATGACTTAAAATTTAAATTGGAGAACAGACTGTAGAGAAGCAACAGGGAAACAATACTGCAACAATGTAAATGGAAACTTGTGGTGGTTTGGATCAAAATTGTAGCAGTAAATGTGGTAAGAAGTGATTAGTTTGGGCGTACAATGGCATAGTGGCTATCATGGATGAGAAGATTCAAATAATTGCTCAATAGAAGAAATCTGTAAGTACCATTGTTAAATAAATAGTACAGTCATTCTAGAGAAGGACACAGAGCTCTAACAGCCAGGAAGTTAATTCATTAAGTTTAAAGTGATATTAAAGTTAATATCCTAAAAGACATATTTGAGAAAATGTGGACAAATATTAAATACTAATATTAGTACTCAGACAGCATTATTAATGAGCAGCAGACCTGAAGGAGAATTCTGATGCTAGTATAGGTTCAGTTTCTCTTTGCTCACTTTCTAATTTTGTGTGTGTGTAGGAATGGCACAGAGTGAGTTTAAACTTGGTAAAATAATCCACATTTAAGTTTAAGGTCATTTATTTTTATTTCTGAATGTTCCATTGGAAGAACACACCATCATTTGATTATCCATTCATCTATTGATAGACATTTGCTATATTTTCAATGTTTAGTATTGTAAGTAAAGGTGCTATTAACATTTACGTATAAGTTTTTGTGTAGACATATGGAATTTATATCCCCTTTCAAAATGTGCTCTTATCTCCCATGACCCCCTTTTCATATTTCGTTTGTGGATTTAAGAGTGACTTTCATTTTGGGTATCTATTTTAGATTGACCTTAGGCCTGCAGGCCTGCTTCTAACTCCCCTCTTTTCTTCAACTTTTTTTTTTTTTTTTTTTTTTATGGGCTGCATTTACTCTCCATGTAGTGACAGAGTGCTTTTCAGGATTACAGGTAATTTAAAGATTGGGCATTTTGTTCCTTTTAGTTATTCTGTGTGTCTTGCCTCATTTGTTCTCTTTATACTTTATCATTTTTGAAGGGTACGTTGGAAGTTTTCAATTAAATGTTCAGCATTACTTTGGATACTAACTCTAAAGGTGTAAAGAGGCCAGTCACGGTGGCCACACCTGTAATCCCAGCACTTTGGGAGGTTGAGGTGTGTAGATCATCTGAGGTCGGGAGTTGGAGAATAGCCTGGACAAAATGGTGAAACTCCCCCTCTACTAAAAATACAAAAATGTTAGCCAGTGTGGCGGCACAGGTCTGTAATCTCAGCCACTCTGGATGTTGAGGCACGAGAATCACTTGAACCTGGGAGGCGAAGGTTGCAGTGAGCTGAGATTGTGCCATTGCACTCAAGCCTGGGCAACACAGTGAAACTCTGTCTTAAATAAATAAATAAATAAATAAATAAGGTACAGAAGGAGAGTGTGATAGGCGCAATAATGCCCTTCCCGCACCCTTCCCCCAAGAGATATCAGGTCATAATTTCTGGGAACTGTAAATGTAACCGTATAAGCAAAAAAGGACTTTTAAAGATTTGATTAAGTTAAGAATTTTGTGATGAAGAGATTATCCAGTTGGGTCCTAAATGTAATCACAAGCATCATTATAAGAGAAAGGCAGAGCAGTATTTGACAAACACACAGAAGAAAAGATGTTGTGAAGACAAAGCAGGGGGAGATTTGAAGATGCTGACCTTGAAGATTAGAGTGATGGGCCACGATAAAAGGAATGCCACCAGCCATTGGCAACTGGAAGAGGCAATAAACAGATTTTCCCCTAAAGCCTAAAGAGGGAGCACTTTGATTTTGGCCCAGTTATACTGATTTGGAATGTCTGGCCTCTAGAACTGTGAGAAAATAAATTTCTGTTGTTTACCAGCCACTTGTGGTAATTTGCTACAGCAGCCATGGGAAGCTAATGCGAACCCTTTTTTTTTTTTTTTTTTTTTTAAATGTAATTACCTTTCCTAAGATTTGAAGATAGTAAAGAAAATGAAAAAAACAAACAAACAAAACAAAACAAAACAAAACAAAAAAAACAATGTAAACCTCAGATACTAGTATCTATCCCCTTAATGGCCACTTATCTGGATCATTCATAGGCAGTTATTACAGACAGTTTTCTCCATCCACATGCTGGCATTCTGTTACAGAGAACCTGTCCTATCAGACAATAGAGGCTCAATATATATGACACGGTTTTGTACCCTGTCCCAATCCAAATCTCATCTTGTAGCTCCCATAATTCCCATGTATTGTGCAAGGGACCCAGTGGGAAATGATTGAATTATGAGGGCAGGTCTTTCTGGTGCCGTTCTCATGATAGCAAATAAGTTTCTCGAGATCTGACAGTATCATAAGGGGGAGTTTCTCTGTCCAATCTCTCTATTTGCCTGCTGCCATCCACATAAGATGTGACGTGCTCCTCCTTGCCTTCTGCCATAATTGTAAGGCCTCCCCAGCCACGTGGAACTGTAAATCCAATTAAACCTCTTTCTTTTGTAAATTGTTCAGTCTCAGGAATGTCTTTATCTACATCATGAAAACAGACTAATACAATATATTTGAGAGATGTTGCATGAATGTGTTCTCTTCTGGTATATTCTCTAACTCCTATTCCAGTAACCCAACATTATCTCATGGATTATGTAAGAGTCACCCAAAACAAACCAGCGAAAGAAGGTTGCATCATAATCATCTTTTCAGAGAGGCACCCTCTGCTAGTGAAGTGACCTGTCAACATCATTATGTAGAAGGATGAATTTAATCATCTGAAACATGGGTTGCTTTACTGACTTGGGCCTTCTTTAAGTATATAATTAGGTGATACAATTTTATGTTTAACAAATAAGCCTAGGATCAATTAAGAAGTGTATCTCAAAGGCAAATTCCAGCTTCCAAGCTTACTACCAATAAGAAATCAATGATATTCTAGTCTAGCTCCAGACCAGCATGGTTCCACTATAAGAAGTATCCTACTGCTTCTTCTTTCTCCCTTCATTCACTCATAATACAACTAGTATTTAAGAAAAAAAAAAATAAGATTAAGCAGATATGCCTAAAGCAAATGAACAGAGACTTATGTGTGTGTACGTGTGTGTAATACCTATTTATTAATGTTCTTATTTGTAAAGAAAATCCCAAAAATATAACAGAAGAAAATAAGATGTGGTTAGCATGCATGCAATCAAGAGATAGTTCCAAAATACTGTAAGTATGTAGGAAAATATAGTCACTTTAGTGTTTAATAATACTTTCCATTTAGCTAATGTTTTTAGTCTATCCCTTGGTCATCACAAAAACTCTCTAAAGAGGTAGGATAGACAATACCATTCAGAACATAGGCATAAGCAAAGACTTCCTGACTAAAACATCAAAAGCAATAGCAACAAAAGCCAAAATTGACAAATGGGATCTAATTAAACTAAAGAGCTTCTGCACAGCAAAAGAAACTATCATCAGAGTGAACAGGCAACCTACAGAATAGGAGAAAATTTTTGCAATCTATCCATCTGACAAAGGGCTAATATCCAGATTCTACAAAGAACTTAAACAAATTTATGAGAAAAAACAAATCCATCAAAAAATGGGTAAAGGATATGAACAGATACTTCTGAAAAGACATTTATGCAGCCAACAAACATATGAAAAAAAAGCTCATCATCACTGGTCATTAAAGGAATTCAAATCAAAACCACAATGAGATACCACATCACACCAGTTAGAATAGTGATCATTAAAAAGTCAGGAAACTACAGATACTGGAGAGGATGTGGAGAAATGGGAAAACTTTTATACTGTTGGTGGGAATGTAAATAAGTTCAACCATTGTGGAAAAAAGTGTGGCGATTCCTCAAGGATCTAGATCCAGGAAACCCATTTGATGCAGCAATCCCATTACTGGGTACGTACCCAAAGGATTATAAATCGTTCCACTATAAAGACACATGCACACACATATTTGTTGCAGCACTGTTCACAATAGCAAATACTTGGAACCAACCCAAATGCCCATCAATGATAGACTGGATAAAGAAAATGTGGCATATATACACCATGGAATACTATGTAGCCATACAAAAAGGATGAGTTCTTGTCTTTTGCAGGGACATGGATGAAGCTGGAAAGCATCATCCTCAGCAAACTAACACAGTAACAGAAAACCAAACACCACATGTTCTCATTCATAAGAGAGAGGTGAACAATGAGAACACATGGACACAGGGAGGGGAACATCAGACACCGGGGCTTATCGGGAGTTGGGGGGCTAGGGGAGGGATAGGATTAGGAGAAATACCTAATGTATATGATGGGTCAATGGGTGTAGCAAATCACCATGGCACGTGTACAGCTACGTAACAAACCTGCATGTTCTGCACATGTATCCCAGAACTTGAAGTATAAAAAGAGAGAGAGAGAGATAGGATGATAATTCATAATACATGGTTAAATAATACATAATAATAATAAATAATACATAATAAATAATACATGTTTATATAAAATA
This sequence comes from Macaca fascicularis, assembly GCF_037993035.2. NCBI lineage: Eukaryota > Metazoa > Chordata > Mammalia > Primates > Cercopithecidae > Macaca > Macaca fascicularis. The sequence goes on from NC_088385.1 coordinate 97,672,035, forward strand.
AACACATTTTATACACGGAACAAAAATGAGGCTCAGAGTTTTATTTGGTTTGATAAGAAAACACAGGAGATTGCAGAATGTTGTGCTTTCCTTAATATTTGTGTTTCCAATATTCTTTGAACTTTATAATATAAAGTCTTTTTGTGACAGGTTAAATTTAACAGTACTAATAATATGAATTAACTTGAGGACAGGAAATCATTGTAAAACAGTTGAAAATTATTACCAATGCATTAAGTAATGTATTAAAATTATCAATCATTTGGAAATTAGTCTAAAACAATCATTTTCGAAAATTTTGCAAATTTTGAGTTCAAACATAGCCTCTAAAGCCTCCTATAAGAAATTATTCGATGTGAACTCATTTTACTAACAGTTCAACCATGTATAATAATAACAATTAGTGGAGGTAGTATTTCCTTATTAATATGACAAAGTAATACATTTTAAGAAATGAATAATTTTATTTCTAAGCTTAATAGATTTGCTATAAAATGAGTTTTCAGTTACCTTTTCTATCTTTTCTCACAAAGCTAAATCGAATTTAAAATGAAAACTGAAAAAAAATGACCTAAGAAATATTTGGTAACCATTAGGAATCTGCAGAAAGATTTTTCAGGTTTTCTTTCTTCCTCTAGAAAGCCCAGGAAAACTAAATTAAAAGCCCTGTATACTGAATGATTTACATCTCTGTTGTGGATTCAGTGACTTTAAGTGTTAATTGAAGTTTCTCTTTGTGAGACATAGAATAGACCAGGAAGAACTTTTTGCTAGTCGTATTATGTAGTGCACCATTACACCTAAATGCAGTAGCATATTTTGCTTCTTGGCATTTATCCTATTTTCTTTTTAGTATTTCTAAAAAAATAAAAAAAGGATATCATTAGCTATGGTAAGCATAATTTAGATATATGTTCCTAGACATATTCTTTCAAGCAACCATGGAAGATTTTTGTTCTTATTTTCTTCTTCTTGTTGTTTCATTTCTATTTTGAAGAAGTAACTGTAGCTTTACTTGTATGGTCTGAGGCCAAACTAAAGAGTGTGTATTTCTCTGAATATAACAACAATCATCTATTTATTCATTTAATAATTCACTTAGTTTTGATATATTATTCAACTACCAGTTACTGACTGCATACAATGTACCAAAAGGTCTTCGAAGTTCTAGAAATATGGATGGACAAGCTACTATTTTCAAGAAACTGAGTTTATTACGGGAGGCAGACAAGGGAGCCCGATTCTATTGCCCAGAGTACAGTGTCAGAGGCATATTTGGTCTGATAGGGAACACTAAGAAGCTTCCAACTTAACTTGGATATTTCAGAAAAAGTCTTAGAAAAACTAGTGTTTCATATTTCCATAAGGGTCTTGATTTTTGTCATCAGCACAACCTGCAACTTATTTTGTAGGTAATCATTTCATAAAAGTATTTCATGAAGAAAGAGCTGATATTCTCTGTTTTTCTATTTCAGGAGGAATTGTTTCTTGTCCAATGTTCATGCTTTAGGATGATATGTGGGAAATGAGAATTGAGAGTTAGAATTACTCATGGGATGAATTCTTCCTGTCTACCTTTGTTCCCACAGATGCTTAATAAATGAAGGCAGAAAAAAAAACCCTATATAAGTGATTATACACTTTATGCTATTTTACTTTTGTTTAATCCTATGGCAAATATTTTTATGTACATGGTCAATAGAAACTATAGCTCAGCAATAACTCAGTACAAAATATTGTTGTGTGTAAATATCAAAATTGCTGCAAAAATTGGTTTTAGAAATTGAAATCAAACAAGTGAATTAATCATTAAAATTAAGATTTGGACATTTCATGCCAATCACTATTTCTGGTAGCAAAGCTTCTTCTTCAATAAAAATTAGTAGAATTCTGTAATGCATAAAAGCTTTTGTTTTTCCTTAATTCTAATGTTAATTGTGCCTTCAACAACCATTGTATACATGAATTTTCCAGTACCTGATTCCTTATCTTTGCTCCTCTCTTTATAGAATATAGAGCAAATCAGCTATGAGCCATTTCAATTTTCTGGCGTCCACACCTACAGACGTTGATGCTATAGGTCCTCACTTCCTTTCCTCTAGTCTCTGATGACATGATGACCCTCATGTCTCACTCAAGTCAAACACCAATTTAGACTTTAATTCCACTCTGTCTGTACTTCTGAGATTTTGCTTTCTCAGTTATCCCTTTTTTTCTGCAAAATCTTTAAGTGTTCTCTTCCTCTTTTTTGACTCTTTTTCATTTAGCATATACTATAGTTTGAATTTTTGTTCCCCCAAATCTCATATTGAAATATCACCCCCAATATTGGAGATAGGGCCAAATGGAAAGTGTTTGGGTCATGGGGGCAGATTCCTCATTAATGGCTTGTTGCCGTTTGTGGTAATGAATAAGTTCTTACTCTATCAGTTCCTGTGAGAGCTGGTTATTTAAAAAGTCCTCCCCCTCTTCTTCCTCTTTTCACTGTGTGATTTCTGCACATGCCAGCTCCCCTTCGCCTTCTGCCATGAGTGAAATTTGCCTGAAGTCCTCCCTAGAAGCAGATACTGATGCCACACTTCCTGTACAGCCTGCAGAACCATGAGCCAAATAAACCTCTTTTATTTACAAATTACACAATCTTATTCATTTATAGCTGCACAAAAGGAGAAAGCGAGCATATAAACAAGTTTATATGTTTTTCATCCTAACAAAAATCAACAATAACAATCACTTAACACCAAACACATGCCTCCAGCTACAGTTCAGGTTTTCAGCTTCCTTCCTTACATTCTCACAAAAGTTGTCTACTTTTGCAGTCTCTAGAACCTTACTTCTGGCTGTGCTTTATCCCATGACAATATGGCTTCAGTCTTTGTTGACTGCCATATTGCCAAACTCAATGTTATAAAAACGAAACTCTCTCTTGCATTTGGAACTTTTGATCATTTTCTTCATTTTGGGCATTTTTCTCTTCCCGACATTTTTACTTAGTTGGTTTCCAAGACAGTTTCACGTTAACCACTGTAATGGCCTCCCAACTTTTCTTGAAACTTCTATATTCACATGTGTCATTTGTATCTTCTCCTGAGGCATGATGCAAATCTTATATCAAATCCCCAGAGTAAATCCAACAGAGGCTTCTCATTATCTGAAAAGGAAAATTCTAACACCTTAAAAATAGAAAGTCAAGTCTCTCTAGGTTTGACCCTGCCACTCTTTCCAGTCTGAGCTCCTCATTTTTAATGAATATTCCTGGCTCCTAACTTCTGATTCTCTCAGAATTTCATCTTTGATCTATGATTTTCCTTAGTCAGGTACTCTCCTGAATAACCTTATCTGCTCTTAGGGTTTTACCACTTTGCTTCATAGTCACCTCAAATTCACCATGTTAAAAAATGGAATAGTCTCCTCCCATCTAAATATGTTCCTTTTGTTTCCTTTTTTTCACTAGTGTATTCATCAAGATAAATTACTTTTATAACAAACAAATGTCAATTTAAATAAAATAAAGTTTAATAGATATCAGTACTGAATCTGTAGCCTCTCTAGGCTTTGCTGCTTGGAGTCATTCAGGGATGCATACTTCTTGTGTGCCATGCTGCATCCTAGGATCTTGGAATACTCCTCAGAGTAATGTATCCAAATGAAGAGAATGACTGCAAGATTCCAAATGAAGGTTTTGTGAGTCAGAAACAGGAGTAACAAATAACATTTCTAACCACATTCCACTGGCTAGCACACAATCATAAAACCACCCTACCTACAATGAAGGCTGAAGCATGTGGTCTTTCCATGAGCCATGGAGTAAAAGTGAAGGGGTACACTGAACACACAGAAGCTCACTAATGTAATTGCTGCACTCCAAATAGTTGTACTGTTTTTACTTCCTAAATAAATCTCAAGTATGTTGCCACCATTATCCTTATCCTAACTAAACCATTCTCAAGGGCCAGGCCCCATCATTTCTCAGAAGAACTGCTGCAATAGTCTCCAAACTGCAATCTTCGTCTTCTGCTTTAACTCCTCCAGGCTACAAGAATGATCAAAGAAAGATTCAGATTTCATATACTCAACAATGCTGCTTAAATCCATTCGGTGACCCATCACATACAGGGTAGAACTGTCATTGAATGGAAAAACAAGGTTCTCTGAAAGTGAAATTTGCCTTTTTCTTTTCTTTTTTTTTTTCTTTTTTTTTTTTTTTTTGAGAGGGAGTCTCGCTCCGTCGCCCAGGCTGGAGTGCAGTGGCCGGATCTCAGCTCACTGCAAGCTCCGCCTCCCGGGTCCACGCCATTCTCCTGCCTCAGCCTCCCGAGTAGCTGGGACCACAGGTGCCCTCCTCGCCCGGCTAGTTTTTTGTTTTTTTTGTTTTTTTTTTTTTTAGTAGAGACGGGGTTTCACCGTGTTAGCGAGGATGGTCTCGATCTCCTGACCTCGTGATCAGCCCGTCTCAGCCTCCCAAAGTGCTGGGATTACAGGCTTGAGCCACCGCGCCCGGCCAAACTATTAATTTAAAATTTGCCTTTTTCAATTGCTATCACTCTGGCCACACATTGCTTTCCATTTTAAGCTCAACCAAGAGTAAAACACTTCTCGACCCTGAACAAAGGTATTCCATTCAGTGTCTTTGTTCATTATGTTTTCCCAGCTGAAACATGATTCCCTCCTTACTCCATAACTCCTAAGAATGAGTTAGGAGCATCTCATCAAAACTTGCATAATCTCTGGTATACATTTGTCAATCAATGATTTACTTCACTGTGTACAACAATCTGAGAAAGTGCTTAAATAATTCTTAAAACTGTGAGATCCCTGATAAGTATCTTTCTCACTTTTCATTTTGAGCTCTGGTAGAATTCTAGGCATGTAGTCATCATCTGTAAATATGTGCCAAATAAGTAAACTACTCTTAAGCAAAGACTTACTTTGAACTTCCATTTCTGGTTTCTGTACCTGTGTTTCTTGTTGACCCTATTAATGTATGGTCATTCACTTCCATAGGCATAGTCTGAGACTGCCTCTAATCCAGTGGCTAGAGTTTCATTTTACATGGCCAGATAACAAAATAATAAATTTGGGCCTATTAAATTTTCCATTTTGTAACCTGTCCATATGGTTGGACATCCTGACACCACGTGAACCTCATATGACACCTGAGCACTATAGTATAAGCCCATCAAAGCTTTCTGGTGTTCAACCCTTACCAAATCAGTTTCTTGTAACCCATACCTGTCTTGTAAAATAGTTTCCTGCTTGTTTCTATTTTATTCATCCAACTCCAGATACGATTCTGTGTTCATTCAAGAAACCAGTGATTTTTTACAACAAAGCCTATTTCGTATTCTAACAATAGACACTTAAAATATATGCATTTCTACCATACTGTGGGATCAAGAATACAGTCATGATAATAGTACGAAACAGTACAGAGAAATTCAGCTGGAGTAACAGAAGAATGTGAGCTGCAATCTAAGTGGAAGTTCCTGTTCTTCAGTGAATTGTAAAATTATTTGTGACCACTGTGAACTGTGATTTACAAAGCAGCCCAAAAAGTATTGAAAGAAAAATACTGTCCAATCAATCATCTTTCATTAAATCCTGGTTTCCTTTTTCAAAATGATAGCGCCAAAGCTTCTTCCAATAGACTGATTGATATCTTTCAATTTATGATTCAATACCAAGTACATTAGTTGTACTTGAACCTCCCAGAGTACATCAATTTTTATATTGAGTGCCATTGACTTAAATTATTGAAAGAAAGGATACAAGTGTATAGCTTAAAATGCCAGGATGATTAAATAAATACTGGGAAAAAGAACCTAGAATTGTTTAATTTGAAGTATAACTTGATACCTTTTCTAATATGCAAAGGGAAAATCAAAAACACTAAATTATTTAAATTTAGGAATACTGTGAGAAATTATTATTTACATTGTGATTCACTTGTAAGGATTTTTTTAGAGTTCACTTGAGATTTTTATTTCTTGAAAGGCAAAAAAAGAAAAAATAATATACACATATTTTATTTTTATTTTTCCAAGTATGAATTTGATAATTTGGTTTTTGGTTAGTTCCAATAAATAAATCTACATTCTAAATGAGATAGAGTTTGCTTCAACTCAAAAGACAAATCCATTTCCCAGGATAAGCATTAATGTTTGGCCAGTCCTACTACAAGCCCTAATGTTTGCTATTCATCTTCTGTCAATTATCTTTACAAATATTATCTCTTCTGGAATTTATAAATAGATCATTTGAAATCAAAATGAATCAAGATGCATTAATTCTGTTTCATACATTACAGATTTGTAAAGATACTCATCCTTGAATAAAAAAAATTAGAAAAAACAATCTGATTCCACAATAAAACATCTTATTTCATTAATGATAACTCTTGGTGTTAGAAAACAATTTATCAATGTGACTTTTTTTTTTTTTTTTTTTTTTTTTTTTTTTTTTTTTTTTTTTTTTGGAGACAGGGTCTTGCTCGGCCACCCAGGCTGGAGTACAGTTGTGTGATCTCAGCTCACTGCAAACTCCGCCTCCCGAGTCCAAGCGATTCTCATGTCTCAGCCTCCCAAGTAGCTGGGATTACAAGTGCAAGCCACTATGATCTGCTAACTTTCGTATTTTTAGTAGAGACGGGTTTTCACCATGTCACCATGTTGGCCAGGCTGGTCTCGAACTCCTGACCTCAGGAGATCTGCCCCCGTCAGCCTCCCAAACTGCTGGGATTACAGGCGTGAGCCACCATGCCCAGCCTATGTCACTATTTTCGAATCCCTAATGATGCAAAGCGTTCAGGAAACGTTCCATTATTGTCAATTTCTGTACCCTCTAAACATACACACACAGACACATACACACATACACATATCCTAAAATGTAGGTTATTCAAAGAAGTTACTCAAAACTTAGAAAATACATACTTATTAATATATAAATTGCTCCAGACTGACCAACACAAGAGCATTTTATTCATACAACAGCTAAGCAAGAATTGGATGAAGTCCTTAAAGTGTCTTTGAGCTCTGAGGCTTCAAGGATGAGAGAAGGAGGTGAAAACAGTGCTGAACCTCCAGAGATTTTATTCTAAGGAAGATGAAGTTATATGGGGGAAAGGAAGACCCTAGGATTTCTCATGGCTTCTATGAAAAAAAGCAAGGAGTATCTTCAAATAAAGGGAGTAAGAACTAATTATGAATATTATTATTTTCACAAACATTAAATGTTTGTCTAAAAAGCTTCATAAAGTTCTTTAGAATACAGTCTAGGTGTCTTTCAACTCCTCTGTTCAAGTTTCCTAGATCTTCCAGCCTGAGTTTCAACTGATATTCATCTCCTGTGTACTTCTATAAAAATATTTTATGAGCACCCTCCTTACTTCTCACAGCATGGAATTAAAATGCTATAAAATGTCTCTTTCCTCATAGAGTCTGAGGAGAGTCTGAGACTCTCGAGAGCAGAAATTGTGCTTTTTTCATCCTTGTATCCCTTCCAATAACACTACCACCATTGCCTAAGTATGTAGCACATGGTAGGCACTCAATAAACACATGCTGAATGAATGGCTGAGACACAATTGGAGAATATTAAATGAATGTCAGACTGAGTAATGTACTTTTAATCTTGGACCATGGATAATGAAGAGTCAAAAAAGTAGGTGCCACAAACTCAGTTTACTAGTAGGTTCCCAAGATGACAAAACTATAGCAGATTTAAAAAGGGATCTTCTAGTATTTAAAAAAAAACCTAAAAAATAAGCTATAAGATTAATGATAAATACCAATTAATAAATTAGTTGGTCACAATGTCAGGGACACAAGAGGGAATAATGTGGACAGTAGAGAATATAGAGAATATATTCCATGGCTCAAGGGTGTACCTTTCTCAATCCATTCTATTGCGGCAGTGAGGAAATTTGGGCTTGTACTGCTAGATTTAACAATTTCTACAAAGGGCTAGATGTTGAGTTCATAGCAATTTTAATATGTTGGGTTTTTAAACATATAGTATGAGCCAAACAAAACACGGTCTGTGAATCTGTAACAGTGGCCATCAGAATTTTAATCCACTCTTAAGTGCTCTGAGTAGGATGGAAAGTGCTAAATCAGTACATTAGGAAGTTTAGTTTCACCCCAGGTAGAAGGCTGTTTGAATATTTCAGGCTGAAGCACAAGCACATTCAAATCCATTTTCCAAAAATTCTAAGTCCAGAAGCATGACAACAATGGCTTATATCTAATCATTTTATAGTCTCCTACTATATTTTCCATATTTTCCTATCCCAGGGGGCATGAGGAAATACAACGGCACAGACTGTCAGTTAAAGTATTAGGATCTCTACATTTCAAATGTTATTTTTGTTCCCCCTTTACTTGCAACACTGTTACTGAGTTACCATACCTTACTACATTTCCCATACTTCTTCACTATTTTTGTTCCACCCAGCCTGTTCTTCTTTTGCACCCTCCCTAGAATGCGGCAGTCCACAGAAATATCTGATTTCAAATAGATGCTTGCATTCTGTACTGATGCCATCTAGAATTGTAAATGACCAATGTCACACTGCTAAGTGGAGAAACGTAAAGAAATTTGTTATAGGTCTTTATGTTTTTTAATCTCATACAATCTTTTGGAGAAACATAAATGTTTTATTTTCAATCAATGTTTTTGTTACCTACTTTTGGTTCCACCTGTGCAAATCCAAATGCATTAACATTGTTGAACAATTGTCCTGGAATGTTTACACAAAATTGGACACAAATAATATTGCAAGGAATAAAAAAGAAGAATGAAGAAACTCTTCTAGAATACTGCCAATGACTCTGGACTCATCTGCATGAATTTGAAAAGAAATCTTGCACAAATAAATGAACTTCTAAGAGAAAAATAAGGTTAAGCTGCTCTCTGGACTGATTTATATGCCAATATAACAATAGAAAGACAAATAGATGTATTTAAGTTAGCTTAGAGGCTTATACTTCATGGCTATCATCAGAAAGTATGTACTAAGTCCCTATTCTCAAATTATTTCATTATATGAAGTATTTTTCACATTTTATGAATAAAGAACTAATATTTCAGACAATAACCAAAATTTACTAAGGACATTGGAATTAGCTAAAGCAGAGTTTATTTACTCTGGTAGTAACAATACTTTTTAAAACTAAAAGTGACTGTAATTGGATAATCCTGTTTTCTAACTGGTGTAGGAAATGCTTCTGTCTTAAATACATGCACTTGGACACTATTTTTGATTATATAATGTCCAATATTGATATAAAACTGGTATATTATAGTATACCATGTACGCGGTTAACCCAGTTACAAGTCATGAAATCATTACTTAGTAATTAGTAGTATTCCTATGAAAGAAATGAGATACAGGCATTATTTCTTTTTATTACAGCTTTGCATAATTAAAATATGTAATTTGATCTATTCAACTACTAATTAAATACAAAATACTTGATATATTACTGGTTAACCCAGTTACAAGTCATGAAACCATTACTTAGTAATTAGTGTTCCTATGAAAAAAAAATGAGATACAGGCATTATTTGTTTTCATTACAGCTTTGTGTAATTAAAAATATGCAATTTGCACTATTAAACTACTAACTAAACACAAAATACTTAATATATACCAGAAACTTATGCCCTGAAATTGCATAACCGTTCATTGTCTCGTCATTTCTCTCACTGTCTCTTCTCCCAAAGCGTGAAAGAAGAATCTCATCAGTACATTCATGATAGAGGAAATAATAAGAAACAATGAAAGCCACAAATAAGTCCTGAGTTGGTCAATAGTATTACACTTCTTCAAGCAAGTAGAAAAATCTAATTTGTGTTCTACCTCCATTCCAAGCTTCCACTCTCCACTCTTGAAGATATATACAATTAGTGAAATAGTCAGAAAAAGAAAGGGGGCATTATTGGTTTAAATGCCTAAATTATTGAAAATATAGAAATAGGATATTTCTAAAAAATCAAATAGTTTTCTCAACTTCCAAATACATAATCTATGTTTATGAAGATTCACATACCTGGGAAGAAAACAAAGTAATGTATTCTTCTAATTATTTTCCAATTTAGCTTCAATGTACTATAAAATGAAATTGTATCATTTTATTCAGTTTGTCACTCCCTCCATTCCTCCACTCCACTCAAGACTTTAGCACTGTCTACAATTTCAAATACAACTTATTACATTTCTTAAGACCTTCATATACCGGCCCTTGCTTCTTCTAAAATGATACTGACAATGGTAATACAATTAATGGCTAATACTTTTCCTAGATATTGTGCTAAATGTGTCACATTATCTCATTTACTTCAAAGAGATAAAAAGGAAACTGAGATAGAAAGAGGAGATAACCTAACTTGGCCTTATGTTTACTTGCTGTTTCTACAAAGTTGAGCCAAATACAAGGTTATGTGTTCAGAACCTGTGTTCCTAACTTTCAACTATATATTTCAAACTTCACAGTATTACAGCACTCCACAAAACTCCCTGTCTCCTCCCTCTAAACTAAACACTTACTTAGTATGAACTTAGTCATAGAGTGTATTCATGGTCACTTAGCTAAGTATCCCTCCTGTTTCAAAGCATGAGCTTCTTATTCACAGCTATTCCACTCCAAATGCATATCTCAGATGTAAAAGTCTTCTTATTCACATGGTACTTAGTGTAGCGATATAAAGATGATTATCTCTCAATAAATATATTTCCTGAAAGTGTTAATAGTAAAGACACAAATAATCCATTGTAAAACAAAGAACGTTGTCATGAACATTTGATTTCTTGTTACAAAAGACAGGCTTGCTGTCAGACAGATTTCGTGTGCCAGATTTTTCATCACTAACAAAATTTTCAAAAAGATTTTCGTTCACTTCTGACTACCTTTGGCCTATGTCCAGATTCTTTCTTAAGTGCTTTCAAATTCAATCTTAACTTTAAGTGCTGCAGCTGAATATAAGGAATGTAGAGCTGGAGCAGAAATTCACCTTGCAGGGAAATGAAATTCATTTTACTCTGGTAGCAAAGGACGGAACTATCCTGAGTTTGCACACTTTATCAGGAATGACTGACTCCAGCCCTATTCTAACTTTTCCTGCCTGGTCTTCTTGCTTCCTTTACCCTTAGACTCAGACCCATCCACACTCTTGGGGCTCATTCTAGCTTGAAAATGATACTAAATGTGAGCCCTTGTTGAGAAAGTTGTAGACTCACTGAAGTTCCAGTCAAGTTTATTGCATGTTGTTCTAACACCTTTACCAAAATTCTAACCTCATCATGCCCAAACTCCCTTTTTTCCTCTATAACCTATTATTTTCAGGGCATAAATGACTGCCAAATTGAAAGGCTGGTCCAAAGATGAATATCTACTCTGGACACTAGGCTGGCCTAACCTAGTAGCACAGTTGCTATTTCTTTGTGTTATCCCATAACAGACATATAGGTATCATTTCAAAGATGTTGAGTTACATAATTGTTCTTACAGAAAAGGCAGCATGGTGTTGAGATTGAATGGACTCTAGAGTCAGGCTGTTTGGGCTGAATTCTCAGCTTTGATATTTATAAGTTGTTTGACCTCGGACAACTTATTTAGCCTCTTAATATACTGGATTTCTCAACTACGAAGTAGGAATGATAATAGGTCTTATCTTATAGGGTTTTGGGGGATTAAAATGAGTTAATATATGTCAGGCATGTAAAATAATGCTAGCATTCAACAGTGTAGCTATGATTGTTTAAGATTTACTGAATGAGTAAATAAATAAATAAATAAACTATTGTGTAACACAATTTTTCTTGAAGTCCTAACCCCCAATACAGTAAGTTAAAATGAAGTCATTAGACTGGACCGTAAACCAATATGACTTGTATCCTTATAAAAAGAATAAATTTGGACAAAAAGCAATTGTAGAAGGAAGACCAAGTCAAGATACAGGAAAATATGGCTATCTACAAGACAGGGAGAGAAGCCTGAGAAGAAACCAACTCTGCCAACAACTTGATCTCAGACTTCCAGTCTCTAGAACTGTGAGAAATATACTTCTGTAGTTTAAGCCACCCAGTATGTGATACTTCATTATGGCAGCCCTAGTAAACTAATACAAAAAAATTGTTTTCTTCCTCTAGTCTGTGTTTTTTCAGTAAATGATATCTTCATCCTTACAGTTGTTGAAATAAAATACCATAGGGTAATTTTTTATTTTCCTTTTGTCTCACTGTTTGCAACTGGATCCAAAACAATTAGCAAATTCTTTTAACTCTATCTTGAAATACATCCAACTTCAACTGAGTCAACTCTACCCTTTAATTTTAAGCCACCATCATCTCTCTGTGTTCACTTCCATCCACTCTCATACCACCTAACTCTGTGAAACTTCGCTACATCTGCATTGATGTTTCCCTTCTTCGTATATGCTAGTTTCTTTCACAATCTGGGAACTTTTCACATACTCACTGTTTATTCGCCTACAATTATCTGAGATCTTCTTCCTTTAAATTTTCACCTCATTAACCCTTTTGATCATTTGGGTCTTAGCTAAATGGGCTCACAAGGAGAACTTTTAAAACCTCTTAATCTGCCAGACCTGCCAAATTACTTTGTTTTGTTTTCATATATTTATTTTTGATATTTGCCTATTTAGGATTTTGTTGGTAAAGAATGTTTATTGGATTTACTAGAATTAGCAACTTGTTTTCACAGTTGAAAACAAGAGATATTAAATATCCCTACATCATTTTTCTTTGTTAAAGAAATGAAAAAAAAAAAAACTCCTATAACTGAAGGCAGACAATTCTCTTTTAGGTTTATTCAAAGGCAGCAAAATTGGCCCTACTCCCAACCCTGCAACACGCACCATTTCCATAAACCATCTATAGAGATGACTGAGAAAGAGAAAAGGGGTGCTCTTCTTCACTCCTTCTCCAAAGCCCAGTGAAGTAAAGAGTAGAAATCAAGAGTGGCTACAAGAATGGGGAATTGGCATTGATTCTCCACTGTGTGATTACTCATGCTTTATGGCAATGTGCCTATTTAAACGGCAGGGAATGACTTAGCAAGAAGGGAGGAGAGATGACGTCAAACTCACCTGAAGTCTTACCAGCTGGTGAGGCAGATATGTGACCATTTCCCATGAGTGAATACACTATAAGATTATTAGGCTCTAGCTGTTTTGCTTGTATCCAATCCAGGTGACACCAGTATTTAGAGAGTGTGAGGTGTACTGGGAGCTGAGATAATGAAAGAGGTAACATTAAAGGAATATCCCCCAAATTATGGAAGATCTATGGTTAGAAGCCTAAGAAAAACATGTGAAAACCTCATATCAGAGCTTGACGATATACCAGAATTTGGATACCTGCCATACAGAAGGTACCAGCTGCCAAGCAGTATCTGTCAGAAAAGTGACAACAATCACAAGTTGGGAAAAGGACTGGTCTCTTTGCCCCTCACTCCTCTTTGTGCCCAATAATTTGGATTAGCTATTGCCTACAGAATGAAAGGAGAGTTGTAGGGCTATGAATCAAATATGAGACAAGTTTTAAATGAGAAGAAAGCAACGTTTAATAAGCAAAAATGCCCAGAGAACTATGGAATTGTCCCAAGAAAAGATTAAGAAACAAAAATTGGATTCAATAGAAAACACATCAGAGAAAAAATTTAATATTTTTATACCATAGATGTGAGAGTCCTTAATGCACTAGTTACAGCATATTAGTTTATTTTGTACATTCCGAGTGACTCTCTTGTTACCACCATACCCACAACGCTTAGAACAGGGTCCTCAATAATAGAGTATGGGTGGCTAAAGGACTTTTCATTTTTTATGGCAGAGGATAATAATTAAAAAAGGAAATAATAGAGGAAGAAGCTGGCTTTGGTGTTTTAGACATATTAGGGCTGAAACCCAAATATTCAGTTACCTGTTTTTCTTGGCCTACATCCATTTTCAGCAGTCTGCTCAAAGTCTCCAAACAAATTTGCAGAGAATTTATTCCAGTAGCCCCAAGAGTTCTCAGCATAAGTACTGGAAAAACTCACTAGCATTGAGGATGCTTCTCTCCAGTGGAATCAACAGTGGCCTCTGCTGATTCAGAGACTTCAGTGTTCCATGGTGAAACTAGACTGCGATGAGAGCAAATAAGGCCAGAAGACAACACTGCTCAGGTGTTTAGAGAGTGAGCTCTGTGGTATCAAGGAGCTTTTTTCTCAGTGTGTCTGTCAGTGGAGAATTTTGCTGAAAGATCAAATCAAGTTGCTAAATAAAACATAAAGCCCCACAGAGATGGAAGGCAGTAATATGTGTATGCTATAGTTTGGGTGCCCCCTTTACCTTCCAGACTGTCTTTGAACTGCATGTTGAACTGGTTTCACCTGGGTGAAAACTTGAGGGGAAAGGAAGTAAGGGAAGGATGGACAGGAAGTGGTAGACTGATGGCCACTTCAAGGAAGTGTGCCATCAGGAGAATAACTCTCCCATGTCTTCCTAGGAGTCAATGAACAGTCACCTGTTGTGTGGAACCACCCATGGGCAGTCACTGGTTACCAGCAGCAGCACCAAACAACCGAGAATTACACGAACGGTCAGTTAGGCGAAGAGACACCTGCCTCCCTCTCCTCTTCCCCAACACTTAGATTTTCCTCATCACTGATTCTTCCATAGAAATGGTTCTGGTTGGTGAAAACAAAGAGAAAAATATAATGAAGGAAGTACCTATGAACCCAATTAATATTTTACTCATTTTTTTCTCCAAAGTCTATTGATAAATAATGTTTTCAGTGTCAATTTTGACTTTATTTTTAATATACAAAGTCAAACTAAAAATTTTGGCATTTCAGGTTGAAATTATAGTGTAACTCTTTAGGTTAATGGCTTTCAGTTGTTCCATTTTGGTTTCTGGCAGAAATCCTTTTGGTATGTTACATAGAAATATAGATAGATAAATGAAAGCCAATTATCTTTTCTTTACAGAGAACTATCCTGAATACCATAAATTGAGGGGAATGGCAGGGTATGTACTGGTATGATTGGCCAATACAGAATCTACTGTAGCTGAGATACGGCTTTTAGTAGGAAGCTTCATAGGCAACATGATGGAGGAAAATCCTCTCATTTATGGTATCAAGAGATTTTCATTTTAATCCCAGCTATATTTTACATCAATTTTGTCATGCATTCTATCTTCTCTGGGCTTCAGATATACAATATGAGGATGCTGATTTAGAAAAAGTTCAAGCATCCTTTCCAAGGTGAACATCTATAACCACTCAGTGTTGAGAATTACTTCAGACTATTATTAACACTATTATTAACTGAAGGAAGGACCCCTCTGATTACTGATCAGTTTTCTAGTCCATTGGGAAATCCTTCTAAAGGCCACTTCATTTCAGACTGAAATGTACAAATGTATAAAGATGGAAAAAGATATCAAAACTAAAAATACTATGTTAAACTTTGTTCCACATAGGACAATATATCAAAGATAAAAGTCAGGTTGAAAGCAAAATTCTATGAGGGTAAGAACTGAGTCTGTCTTATTTATTATTTTATTGTTGGTGCTCAGCTCAGAGGGACATTTAAGAAGTGTTCAAATAACTATTGACTGAATTAATGAATGCAGATAACTGGTAACAGTGAAAAACAAAAATTTGTGGGGGAAAAAACACTGCTTAGTTAGATTCCTATGATCCCACATCATCCCAACCCTGTAAGTGCAGGGTCCAGGCCAATATAAACATGAGACAGATTATAACAATGCAGTATTTGCCTCAGAATCTAGGCAGCAAGACCCACAGCACTTTGCCCCTTGAGTGACCACTGCATTCCTTCATTGGATCCCCAGTCCTTCTTGATACCAGAGTGAGTAAGAGTTATTTAATTCCAGTGCTGACTACTAGCCTTCTCTAGTCAAAGCTGACCCTCTATTGCAGACAATTCGCCTCTAATCCCTCATTTCAGAGTCTTCTCTCTCCCTATTGTTATGAGTGCCACAGTTAGGTTTCTGCTTTAATCACTGCTTTATATTCTGACTTAAGTCAGCTGCCAGCTTCTACCATATCCCAGTGGTGGTCGTACACTTAAGTAGATTTCTCAGAGTCCCATAATTGTGTACAAATGCCCCTCACCTAAATCTCAATCCAAAGGCCGCATCTAAATCCCAATCCAAAGGCCAAGGCCCCATTATCCATCATCAGCAGTTTCCTCTGCACAATTTTATCTTATTACCTAGAATTCTGAATTTGCACATCAGCTTTCCCGTCCTGTTGCTCTTTTTGGAGCTGCTTTCTATGCAGAATTCTTGCTGTTTTGCTCTTCTGATGGAATCTCTACTTAGGGACAGGCCTGACAGGCAGAGTAACCTAAAACCTCCTTAGCTTGGTATAAATAAATAATTACATTTGCCAGGTTGTCCTGAGTTGTAATAATAAGTCATTCATTGCACCTATGTGAGCAACTAACAACGCTTTTCATTTTTAATCTATGTGAACATGATCTGACAAGAATATTAAATATTCAGACCCTAAATTCTCAAATGATAAACCAGTTGGAAAGTTGTTCCTAGAATTTCTAATTTTATAAAGAATGTTCCATCATATTATTTTGAAGTATGTAAGTAAAGAAAATTAAAATTCACTCTTCTTCTTTAAAATGATGTGTAAAGAACTGAAAATCTCCCACTAATTTTATTGTTTAGAGAAAATTATTGTTAGTATTTATTGAGCCCTGCCATGTTCCAGAAACTGTTCTAGACCCTGAGGCTACGGAATGACCAAAAAGAATTATATGCCTTCACAAGCCTTATATTTTGATGAAGAATACACACAAGCAAAAGGAAATTAAGAAAAATAAAAGATAAGTGGTAAGGAGAAAAATAACATTAGGTTAGAGATAGGAACTGTTGGGAGAGAACATAGTGAAATATTGGATTTATTGGCCAGGAAACATGTCACAGAGGAATTGATCAGACCATCCATGCAGATTTCTGGCAGAGAAAATTCCAGGCAAATGAAATAGTAAGAGCAAAAACTCTGAGTTGCAAGTCTGATTAGCATATATGAGGACAGCAAGGAGACTTGTATGGATAAAATAAAGGGAAAGAGAAGAAAAGAAAGTGATTGAATTGTCCAGTGGGTATGAGGTGGAGGAGAACCAAGGATCCATACCATAATAAGTACAGTCACTCATTGTTTAAGAACGGTGATACGTTCTAAACGTGTTGTTAGGCAATGATGTCATTATGCAATTACTATTATGTTCTTGTGAAATCATAGAATGTACTTACACAAATAGACTACAGCCTATTCCTCTTAGGCTACAAACCTGTACATCATATTACTACATTTAATACTGTAGGTAATTGTAACACACAATAGTATTTGTGGACCCAAACATATCTGAATACAGAGAAGCCACAGTAAAAATATAATATAAAAGATAAAATATGGTACATCTGTATGTGGCACTCACCATGAATGAAGCCTGCAGGACTGAAAGTTGCCCTGGGTGAGTCAGTGAGTAATTGATTAGCAAATGTGAAGGCTTGGACATTAGTGTGCTATACACTACTGCAGACTTTAGAAACATGGTCCACTTAGGCTACACTAAGTTTATAAAAAGTATTTTCTTTCTTCAGTAACAAATTACCCTTAGCTTACTGTAACTTTTTACTTTATAAAAAATTTGTTTCATTTGGGTAATAACTCAGCTTGAAACACACATTGTACAACTGTACAAAAATATTTTTCTTTGTATCTTTATTCTATTGCTTTTTTCCATTTTTTAAACTTTTTCATGTCTTGTTCATGTTTTCAACTTTGTCACTAAAAACGAACACACACACACACACACACAAACACACATACACACATATTAGCCTAAATTCAAGGATAAATTTCTTTGAATTTTATCAAACTCAGGGTCAGGATCATCAATATTATTGTCTTCCACCTCCATGTCTTATCCCACGGGGAGGTCTTCAGAGACGTAGCAGGCAGGGAGCAGTCATCTTCTACAATAACAATAACTTATTTTGGAATACTTTCTGAAGGACTTGCCTTAGGTTGCTGTAGAGTTAACTTTGTTTATTTTTTATAAGTAAAAGAAGTACACTCTAAAAATTATTTTAAAAGTACTCTAGTAAATATATAAATCATAAACATAGTTGTTTTTATCTTTATCAAGTATTATGTACTGTACATAATTGTACTGCTATACTTTTCAATATAAGTAGGTTATTGGATATGAGTTGGGGGTCAGGAAAGAGATTGAGAATGGAGATATAAATCCAGGGGTCATCAGCATGGAGACGGTATTTAAAGATAGTGAGTGGATGAAATCATCTAGGAAGTGATTATAGATGAGATGAGAATAGATCCAAGAACAGAGCCCTGGCTGATTTTGAAGTTTAAAGAACTAGAAGGAATAGACACCAGCAAAGGAAAACAGGAATAAAGGCCTGAGATATAAGAGAAAAAGTAGGTGAATATGGTTCTTTGAAGCTAAAAGTAAAAGGGGATTCAAGAAATTTATCCTATGATTATTCAGAGATATATATGCATAAACAACTGTATTTGTGTGTGTGTGTGTGTGTGTGTGTGTGTGTGTGTGTTTCTGTGAGGGATAGTTTTTATTTTATAAAATGAGATCATGCTATCCTTAATTATCTAAAACCTACTTTTTAAAAAAAAATAATTTATTGTCAAAGAAATTTTTGTATCATCTGTACTCTTAAAATTAAATGTTTTATCTTCAACTTTTTGACTTTCCAGAAGAATTATTATAAAAAAAGTAACACGATGAACTTAAAGTACAGCATGTTAAAAATATTTCTGTGAACTTTTAAAGTAACACTTCATCTCTTCTGTTTAGTTAGCAAAAATTCTCTTTGTAAAATTCTTAACCTAAAGAAAAAGCAAACCAAGGAACAAGGGAGTAGGAACCAAATTTAAAAAAAAAATCAAATTGTTCTTATTTCTTGCTATCACTATTAGTAAATATCATTGGATACTGATTTTCTTTTATTACAATGAGAAAGTAAGCTTTGAATACAGTGGTTAATTTTATGAAGGAAATTATGAAAACAACTGACAGTTTCTGTACATTCTTGCTGGAGATAAAAGTAGTTTTTATTTTCTTTTTTTCTAGGACTCTAGCATCTGATGGTTTTTCAAAGACAAATTATATGACATTGCTTTCAAATCACCTAAGAGCTCAAGGATTTTTATTAGATAAGAGAGATGAAAATTAAATAATAGTAGTTACAGTATGTAAATATTAACACATTTAATACAGCAACAATATGGTATACCACTTCACTCCACCTAGATAAACAATAAATTCATTGATTATATTGTATTAAGAGTTAGCAGTAAGCAAGGGATTCATCTCAAAGCTCCTCAGATTTTCCCAATGTGTGGGCACATTTTAAAAAGTGAATTAGCTACGTCACAAGGCATTTCATCCATGAAAACATAAGTGAAAATCAAATAAACTTTTCTTGAACACTACCATGTCACTGTCTGGATATTATAAACTGTAATGGGCAATTTGTGCCTTGCTTAATATTTTAGATCATTCATTGCTGTTCAGCATGGAGTGTTTAGAAATATTCATTTTAAAGTAATTCTCTCAAAGGGAGAGAGAAAAGTCTTATAGGGCATTTTTGAGGGCTTTATAAATTGAAGGTAAGTAAAATGGCAAGAGCAATTTTTCAGCCAATAACTCTTATGAAGCAAATGTTATAAATATTAGACATGTCATTTAAAAACTGCTGAGTATTTGTGATAGAACTTAAAACAACATTGAAGTCTCAGTATGAAAAACCGTCCCAAAAAAAAAGGGTGGATGAGCTTAGTCTTTTGTTCTTCTTCAACTACCTATTAAATATCCTTCCGCTTCTTCATTTATAACTTTATATTTTGAAAAATCAGCAGGATTGAAGTAGATTCCATGTGCAAAACTGCTTGCTGAACAGATTCTTAGTAAGCAAGTAAAAAGGGATTGCATGTTGCGAAGATTTCTAAACTGGCATTCATTCAAATCAGGCATGTAATCTCAGCTCTGTGGCTAATTAACTGTTTAATCCTGTCATTTGTGTCCTTATATACTATGTTTCCTGTTCTGTAAAATGAAGAAAACAAGCCACAACTATGTACATATTCATGAGAACAAAAATGAGATGTTAAAATAAAACTTTTAGATTAAAAGCCAATTCAATTAGTGCATTCTTTTCTCAGTAAATACAGGATATACTCTGTAGCTTTGAAATTAATAAAATTATTAAGGTATATGAATCTTGCTTCTGTTTGTAGAAGCTATGCTCATCCTCTGTAGACTCTTTTTTTTTTTTTTATTTCCTACAGAGATAGTTTCTGTTTTCATTTGTTCTTTTTCCTCAGAGGATTTTGTTTTGTTTTCTGTTTACACTTTTCCAACATTTAGGTTAAAACTGCTTTCAGTTTTCATAATTCTTTCCTTGCTTTATATTTTTGTCCTTTCCTTTTGTAATTCCTCTAAATTGACTTTCTTCAGCATCAATTGTGCTCTTTAGAAGCAATTAAATATTTTAGTTTATCACTGTTATTCTTGGAATTAAGTTGTTTTTTTGAGGGAGGTAGAATTTTATTTTGTGTGTTTGTGTGTGTGTGTCTCCTACATCACAACAGATATTTGCTGAATGGCTCTCAGTTGTCTCCACTCGTCGATCATCTTTGTTTTCTACAGATCATAACATGTTTTCTTGTCTTGCCAAAAACACAAAATTCATGTGCTCTAAATGTCCTTCTATTTACTTTAGAAAACAATTTTCAGAATTAAGTTCTTACTTTTATTCTTCATGACAGCTCTTGACTTTTCTAAGGTCTCATTACATTTGGGTTTTTTGCTTGCTTTGTTTAATATTCAGCTATTCTTGGATGGAGTGTGATGATTCCAGACCTAGAATTTTCCATTTGGCAGTGTTGGTAGCACTGAGTCCTTAGCTATCTTACTGGGTGCTTATTAGGCTCTATTATAAACCTCCCCACTTAGATCTAAACCAAGAGGCTATGCTAATGTACAAGTATCATAAATCACTTTGTGATATCCAAGAGAAATGTATTAAAGTGGGCCTGTTGAACTGAAGTTCAACCTCATTTAGGTTCTCTAACCTGGGAGATTTCTTGTTCTTTGGTACAGAAGAAGGATATGAAACACCACATCTCAAAACATACAGTGCTTCTAGTGGCCTCTCTATTTCATTTCCAATAATAAATTTTTACTTTTGCAATTATCATCACATGGTATAATTGCTTTCTGTGTGTAGTATCCTAGTTCCTGCCATGTTACCTACTGAGTGGTATCATTGAAGGAATCCGGGCAGATAAAACCTGATGGGAGGTGTTTGGTCGGGAGACTGGCTCTATCTCGAAAATTAGTTCCTAAGCATTCAGGAGGATGAATGACAATTTTGTGTTTCTTGGTTAGGAAACCACAGAATAGTGCTGTGATCAATGCCTTTAATTTTTGTTGTTTTTTTTTTTAAATTCTTAGGAAGCAAGTAGAAGGTGGGGTGGGAGGTAGTTCTCTGTGGTGTTCTGTGGGCATACTTCATTTTATAGCACTTCACGGATACTGTGTTTTAACAGTTGATGGTTTGTGGCAACCCTGTGTCAAGCAAATCTACTGGTGCCATTATTTCAATAACATGGGCTCACTTCATGTCTCCATGTCATGTTTTGGCAATCCCCACAGTATTTCAGACTTTTTTATTATTATTATATTCATCATGATGATCTATTATCAGTGATCTTTGATGTTAGTGTTGTAATTGCTTGGGGCACTGCAAACTGCGCTCATACAAGATAGTGACATTGATTGACAAATGTTTGTGTTCAGAGTGATCCACCAACTAGCCATCCCCCCATTCCTCTCCCTCTCCTGGGGCCTGCCTAGTCCCTACCCGTAAGAATTTTGAAATTAGACCAATTAATAATCCTACCGAGGGAGGCCTAACAACCTTTAAGTGTTCAAGTGAAAGGAAAACCACACATCTCTCGCTCTATATCAAAAGCAATAAATAATTAAGCATAGTTAGGAAGGCATATCAAAAGCTGAAAGAGGCTGAAAGCCCAATCCACAGCAAGGTCCTAACTCACTCCAATTCTACCAAGGCAGAGAGAGGTGAGGGAGCTGCAGAAGGAAAGCTTGAACTAACAGTAATTGGTTCATGAGGGTGGAGGTGTGACGGGTATTTCGGTAATGTATTTCTCAACACGTCTTCATTAATAATGCACTAAGAGTGAACCCTTGGACTTTGCCAACTAGTTTTCTTGTATTTTCTTCTGCTGTTTGCAGTTTTTGACATTTTAGGGGAATTTTTTGTAAACTTTCATGGGTATTCACTGTAAAGTTGAGAGAAGGCACACTATGCACTACAGAATGCCTACATGTGAATCAAAGAGGTTTTGAGGCCCATTTGAAATCAAGGAGACTATTCTAGATTGCTTCTTATATATGCCTATATTTCCTCTAAGCCTTTGTGACAGTTATTAGATTGGGCTATAAAAATTTGAGAGTATATTGAAAACACATAAAGAAGCACTTTAATAGAGAAATGCAAGGTCATAGCTATAAAGAACCAGAGTTTCAACTTTTATATTAGTCTACTGCTGAGTTCTTAAACAAAAATATACTGTTCTAACTATAAAAATTTAAAGGCAAAGGGAATCAGGAAAAATTTCTTTTTAAACTTTCAAGGAGTAATTTCCCAATTTTTCATATTCACATTAAGTTCTGAATCCAATTATAAATAATTGCTTAAATATACCAGATAGAGAAAAGAACCTTGAGTTTCAAATAATGAAATATTCCAGCTCTATCACCAAATACATTGTAATGTTAATCATGAATCACAAATCATGGAATTTTAAAAGCCCCTTAGCAAACCATGAGATAAAACAATCAGATAAATTTTGATAAATGTTAAAATGTGATGCACTCACCCCTCCCATACCCAGAATATGATAACCCTTCCATAAAGTATTTACCATGTTTTATTGATCATCACTGGAATAAGTTTTTCTATTCAAACTGGCATAGAGGTCATCAACTTCTAATCTACATAATTTAATTTTGTAACTATCAGAACATAATATTGAATATATAACATCAAACTACAATCCAGAGATTTTGATCTCCCATCTTCTTCATTAAAAATAAATTATTTAGATTAGCCTCTTGAGTTTAGATATGATCAAAGTTATCAACAAGTATATTACTTTGTCAAATGTTACATTACTTTTAAATGCAAGGCCCCAAGACCCTGACCCAGGCTTGCCAACACATTATACAGTCTAGAAAGACAGACTTTATTGGTTTTGCTTCCTAAATTGATACTACCTGATTAAGGCTCTAAACTTTTCTGATTTCCATTGATATATAATGTTAGGATAAGTTTTAGCTACTTTTTCCACTCTCATCTTTTAACTTTTATTTGTCCTTAAGACCACAAAATGGGTGTTCCAACTCCCAGCAAAGCAGTTATCCATGCATGCAGAAAGAAGTGGAAGTAAGTAGGAACAGGTAGGGCTTTCTTGAAATAAATGACTTTATCTGTTATTAGCCTAGAAACATATCATATGACTACCCCTAGTTGCAAGAGACTCAAGAAGCAGGATTTTCTTTTTTTTAGCAAGACATATTGCCACCTCAAGCAAATTTCAAACCATGACTGAATATCTGCTATCTAATTGATAATGAGCAACCAGCAGTATCTGCCTTATGTACACTTCCATTACTGTTATATTAGTGAATATTTGTACAAATTGTCCAGGGAAGGGTAGCTAAATTATTGAAATACATTATTATATCAGCTGCAAGTCGTAAAATTTTCTTCCATTTTTATTTTCCCTTATTTATCTTCTAGAACCTATTTGCTTTTTCTTGTAAATTCAAGTTGCTATTGACAATAAATTTTGATCTCTTTATAAATATAATTCGTTGATAAATGACATTCTTTGTAATTGGCATTTTCATTCTATAAATTTATCATACTCTTCTAGGACAAATGAAAATTTTACGTTTCTTTTAAAGAAATGAAATTTCATTTTAATATTTCACCTAGCCAGCCTGAAGTTCTGATTAAACATTTCAAATTTCACAATATAATATTAACTGTATCCCCTAATCTGGTTGTTCTTTAGAGGATAAATATGTACTTATTTGAAAACATGGAATCATTGCAGTCCATATACTTTACAGAGAGTATGCCACTATCTTGATGCTCAACATTTATTAATCTATTTTAGATAAATAATTAGGAGAACAGCTTAATAGCCAAGTTATTTTCAAAAATTGTAAACTGTATTCTAATATCTCCATAATATTCTTGTTGGAAATATCTTTATTTGAAAAATACATTTCTAGCTTGCAAGATAGAGTTCACTCTGAATTATATATATGACCTTATCAAGCAGACAATATCGTGAGCAGTTTGATTCAAACAAAGCCTGATACTCAATATTAGAAAACTGGTTACATATGATGAAGTATGAATTATGGATCAGTGTCTTATAAGAAGCTTTCTAACATCTGGTAAACAAGAATGTACTGTCACTCAAATAATTCAACTTATTTTATCTATTTGAGATATCTTCCCAAACAAGGTGACCCAAGCCTTCCAATAACTCCCACAGTAATCCTCTTGGACAATATATCTCAGTTCTTTTTTTTTTTTTTTTTTTTTTTTTTTTTGAGACGGAGTCTCACGCTGTTGCCCAGGCTGGAGTGCAGTGGCGCGATCTCGGCTCACTGCAAGCTCCGCCTCCCGGGTTCCCACCATTCTCCTGCCTCAGCCTCCTGAGTAGCTGGGACTACAGTCGCCCGCCACCGCGCCCGGCTAATTTTTTTTGTATTTTCAGTAGAGACGGGGTTTCACTGTGGTCTCGATCTGCTGACCTTGTGATCCGCCCGCCTCGGCCTCCCAAAGTGCTGGGATTACAGGCTTGAGCCACCGCGCCCGGCCTATATCTCAGTTCTTGAGGTTCATTTCCCTTATTTTCCGGGCTTCTGCCTGTCACAACACTCACAGGATTTCTCCTCTTTTCTTTCACTGCTACCTTTGAGGATTGTATGCCTTTTTCAAATGATCTAAGAAGTTTGGGATTATCCTTCCCTTCACAGTACCGTCTAGATTCTGAGAGGAATTTTCTCTTCTGTCACACGAAATTTTAACCTAGGACCTTATTATTTGCTTGATTATGTCTTAAGTTCTATTCATTTACCCAAAGTCTACCTACAAACGTAACCTGATTTGTATCTGCCTTGATCAAATATCTCATTTGATAATCAAAATGAGACACCTGTTTAAATACCACCTGTATTTGTGACTTACCTTTTTTTTTTTTTTTGGACAGAGTCTTCCTCTGTCGCCCAGGCTGGAGTGCGGTGGTGAGATCTCGGTTCAGTGCAAGCTCCGCCTCCCGGGTTCACGCCATTCTCCTGCTTCAGCCTCCGGAGTAGCTGGGACTACAGGCGCCCGCCAGCACGCCCGGCAAATTTTTTTTTTTTTTTTTTTTTTTTTTAGTGGAGACGGGGTTTCACCATGTTAACCATGATGGTCTCAATCTCCTGGTCTCGTGATCCGCCCCCCTGAGCTTCCCGAAGTGCTGGGATTACAGGCATGAGCCACTTGAGCCACCGAGCCATTTATGATTTATCTTAACTGTGATGATTTACTGCTTTTGCCTACAATATCCAGTAGTTTATTGACCTACTAACTCACCTCTGTTTTCAGATTTCAGTAAAAATTAGATCTTCAGAAGAAAGATGGTCCACAAATGTATTTGTTATTTTTCTTGTCAACTTCCTTTCTCCAATTATATATTCATGAATAGACTTGTTAATAATTATTTTTTTCATGCTATCTGCTTAGTTACCATGCCAATATGTTTCTAAAAAAAGAAAACCATTTATCTTTCACAATCCATAGACATATAGACATAAATATATTATAAATACATAAACAGTAATTTTTCCAATATTTAAAATTGTCTTACGAAAGAGATGTTCAAAGTGATATATGAAGGATGAGCTATAATTTACCAGAATAAACTTAATAAGCTAGTGGCCAAATAGACAGACAACGGGATTCTTCAATTTAATAATCACAGTGACTGTGACAGGAAAGAAAAAGCTGTAGTAATTTTTAACAACATTGTTAGATTTATACACACGTTGATGGATTGTAATTAGTCCGTTCTCATGCTGCTATGAAGAAATACCTGAGACTGGGTAATTTATAAAGGAGAGAGGCTTATTGACTTACAGTTCTGCATGGCTGGGAAGGCCTCTGGAAACTTAACATCATGGCAGAAGGGAAAGCAGACACGTCCTTGTTAACATGGCAGCAGCAAGGAGATGTGCCAAGCCAAAGGCGGCAAAGTCCCTTATAAAACCATCAGATCTCGTGAGAACTCACTCACTATCACGAGAACAGCAATATTATATAGCATGGATAAAGTATTTAAAAACACTCAGAAGTTTGACTTCACAAATTCACTTCCAGTTGCTTTTTCTTACTAGCTATAATCTTGGTAGAGCTGCTTCTCCTATAACACCAGAGGGCAAAATTTACATTCTGTTGAATACTATATTTTTTAGAATGTAAACAGTGGCTTCCAGGCACTGTAAATAACTAAAACTTACCTGCTCTTTGTGTTAGTATTCTTATCTGTAAAGTGGGTATAATCATAACATGCATCTTGTGGGGGTTCTGTGAGGATTAAATGAGATAATATATGTAAAGTGTTTATTAAAATGCCTAGAATAAAATATGTGCTTACTCACTCAGTGCTATTAGTAAATGCTGCTGTTATTCCCAATGATTAGCCATGCACTTGTCATGGGCATGACAGTAAAATATAGACCATCAAGTTCAAGACTTCCCTGTTTTTCTCCATATCTTCCCCAGCATTTTTCATTATTTTTATGTATTCCAAAATTTTATATGAAAAGTATTTCTCTGGATTTCCAATTTGTACTGGACAGAAAGAGTGACGCTAAAATCATTTACAGATGTCGTTTTCGGTGTATTACAAACCACTTTCCTGTACTCTATGTAACTTTTGTGTTATTTATCCCTACCATGAATAGTCTAGGTTGTGGAAACGTTCTTCGGTATGTGAAATACTTGGGACTATCTAATCCCTTAACCTATTTAAAATTGTTTCATGAAATAGATGCTCAAAATAATATGAAATCACTTGACATGTGTGCATGCACACACAAACAGATACACATACATACATTTACTTTGAAGCACTTTTAACCAAAAATAAGTCAACAGAAAATGATATGTAAGAATTAGCAGAAGGCTCATATGAGGTGAAAATGGTCCACGTTACCAATACTACAAATTTACTAATTTGTAATTTACCTAAATTAGGCTGGCTAAATTACACTTGTTAAAATTTTAAATTAGTGTCAAGATTTTGGATGGCTTACCAATACTGAAAAAGTAATTGAATCTTCATCACACAACTTCAGCTAAATGCTATTTATCTAGTTCTTGATTACTCTTGAAACTGGTCCAGTTTTGAGCCAAATTTTTGGATATAATATAAATACATTTGGTGGATAAAATAGGAAAATATAAAATGGATACTCATATTTGTTAAGTTTTCACCATTACTATATTTCTCAACTATATCTATTACATTATTCTGGAAAATTACAAAGTATGTTTTCTGTCTATAATCCATATTTTGTAGACAATACATACATATGTATAGAATAAATTTTTTTGTTCTTGTGCTTTGTCATGCTCAGAAAAATTAGAACTACATCTATTTTATTCACACAGTCTCAGAAAAGAGAATAATTTAACCATTTGGATATTCAAGCATTAATTTTTATTGCACAGAGTAATAAGATAATGCAATTTTGCAATTCATTAACGCAATGTAATTTTCATTAATTATTGATGTCACTTTTCTTCTTCACACTCAACTACAAAAACTTTAATTGCTCTGACAAAATATTGATTTAATATATTAAATGAAAAATAGCAAGTATTTATCAAGAGCATGTATTTTTCTGATCATTTTAGTGGTGACTCCTTTTCATCTATGTTGCAGAGATGCTAGAACTATTTAAAATTGGTTGCTGATACTAAATTCCTAAAATATTCCTTCAATATAACCAAGATAGCTTTAGCAAACTCTCTTGAAGTTTTGCTCATTACTTAGAATAGAAAGGAAATAAGGAATCTTAATCTTACACTGGTAGTAAGAAAGTTAATGAACCATTTGCCTTTTCTAAATTGTACTGATAGTGTAAATTAAAACTAGTTTAATAGCCTGAGCAAAATATGTAGATACAGGGTCATAAAATCTATTATTAAAAATCCTATAGCCCACTAAAACTCATCATTGGATAAAGAAACTGGAGTTTACAAATCAGGGTAGTGATTTTTTTAAATGAGCATGTAATGCTGTTGTTGTTATATTACAAATCCAAAATATTAAAACATACATGAAGTTCTTGACCTCATGTTAGGTCTTCCAATCAATTTAAGAACTCTAAGAACAATGGATATAATAGGCCTATCACATTTCTGTAGAGTAATTGTTAAAACTATCAGTAATTTTAGATACCAAAATCGCATAATGTTTTAAATTATTTTTAATAAAGTTTTCAACAAATTTGAGAATATTGAGTCCAACAATGCTATTTTTTCAAACATGCCAAAAATATAAACTTCCTAATAAATTAAACCTGTTTTATTCTCACATTGTCAAAACCATAAAATATGAAAATAAACAAAGAAAAAATAGAACTTTGTGACAAATTATTCATGTTTTGTCTAATTCTGCTCTGGAATGACTCCATATTGAAAAAGCAAATAGCAAATACCTAAAGCTGAAAATCAACATGAATATGGATGCAATAAATCAATACATATGAAATAAGGGAGATGCAATTTTTATTTGCATAAGCAGTATTAAAAACAAAAAACAAAAAACAAAAAAAACCTCAGTTCCCTCAGTCCTGATACTTTGATCCCAAAGTTATAATTAATAAACCAGTATTTTCATCTAAAAGCTACATAGTGTAGAAGCAAACAGATTTACACGAATGCATATTCCAAAGTGCTATTCTAAATTATCAGGTTTTTTTTTCTGTTATGCAATCCAATATGCTACTGAAAACAAAACATGAGATATAGCTGATCGAAAAAAATCATCTTTCTTTTTTTTGGCACCAGACTTTATTCTTGAATCTTAAAGACTTAGGAAAGAAGAAAATGAAGCAAATAAATGAGGTTACATGCCAAGATTTTTTCTCAGACGCTACAAAGTTCCTATAGAATAACTAGACACCTAAGTATAATAATATCACCACTAACACCTTTATTAAAACTGGATGGCCTTCTGTTACTCTGAAAAATGGGATACCACCAAAATTCAGTTCTATCTGCTATACTAAACAGAGAAACCATTTACAACATATAATGAAACAAGAATCTCTTTAAAAATACATGAAGGGCAAATGTGTTTTCTTTATGAGCTTCCCAAATTTGATGCACATTCTAATTTCTTTCTCTTGTAGCTTCCAGGGTTCCATTGATCTTGTGGCGTGGGAGGACTGTTACGGTGTGAGTCTATTACCAGGAGCTATATGACAACATTAATTAAGTTGTGTTTTGGGAAAATGAAAGCAAGCAAGATGCACATTTGCCTTTCTGCCAATAAACACTTGAGTACAGCAATGTGCAGGAATTCCTGGTACATTAATCAATTTGATCTTTTTCTTTCTTTTGTTGTATCTTTCCTTTCTGACTTCCTTCCTTTCTTCTTTATTTTTTAGTGACAGTCTGTACTTTTGTAATACAGTTGACAGAAGGAACAGCTATTCAACATGAATGCCCTACAATCTCACATTTACAGAGGAGTTTAAGGAAGAATACATGCAATAAAATTGAGCTTCAGGAGCCACTGGGGCCTATGAGCAGCTATCCTAAATAATTTGTCTTTGTTATACATATGTGGTATTTTGTTTGTGTTTTGTTGGAAGGAAAAAAGCTATTCTTCATATACAGCACTGTTATTATATGAAAGATTATTTAGAGACACTATTCTGAGAAGGTGATCTCTTATTCCATGACTGGCTAAGTATCTGTCTTCTATTCTCACCCTTATTCCAAATGAGTTTTAACTTCATTTTCTAAGTTGCCTTTCTTCAGTAACATCTCTCACAATGACTTTTTTTTTTCAATCAGTAAGTTCACAGGTTTTAAGAAAACTGTATCTGTGCAATTGGTACAAAGAGTAAGATCTAAGCTCTTTACATGTGCTGGCTAAGTCCTCAGCAACATCTCCAATCTTTTGTACAGCCCTTCTTCCACACCAAACTGTTTATAGGCTGTGCTGTTTTTACCATGTGATATTCCTTTTGATTTGCTGTCCTCTTCACCACCTTCCATCCCCAACTTTTTTAAGGATTCTTACTTATTTTCAAGATCTATCACAGGTATTTCCCTTTCTCAGCCACCTTATCCTCTCTCAAGTGAAGTAAGGTTTTCTTTTATATTTTTGCCATTCTATTTTGTTAATGTCAGCATCACAGGACCTGTCATGTTTTATTTTTTCAATTATTTATGGATGGCCTCTGGTTGTGCTGTAAGTTCCATGAAGATAGGAGCTGTTTCCTGTTCATTGATTTTTTATAGTAGTGTTTATTATGATTTTTATTGCTCTTACCAAATAATACATATAACAAATTATGTTCCTAAATTTCCTTTCACCTCCCCTTCCTGGAAGGATCAAAGTGAATAACAGATATGTGTTGTCACATGATTATCAAGAAATATTTATGCAGTGCCTACTGTGTGTCAGGATAGATACTGTTCTTGGTGATATTCATACAGCAATTAACAAGACAGAATCTCTGCCCTCTAAAAACCTCCAAGGTAGTGGGATAAATATGCTATGCTTGAGGATATTTCATTATTAAATCGAATAAGAAACACGTTTTGCAATATCAAGTGTACCCAACATTAAAATTCTGAATAACAGCATAACCAGTGGGGGATAATTTGAAGAGAATATGAAATAATTCCACATTGATAAATCTAATGTCACAAATAAAATGTTTTAATCGTCAAAACCAATTGAGTTATCTTTTTCTGTTTTTTATTAATTTGTTCCAAATAGTGTTATGCTTTGTTTACTTCTTATTGGGATTATGGCTTTCTAGTATAGCAGTTTATTTTTCCTGGAATTTTTAATTGTCTTTGATTTTGCTTTGTTTCTTAATTGTTGATATAACAAAAACAATTATCTCCAACATATCACTCAGTTGACTTACTGCTCACTGATAGTATTTGTTAAAACAACAATTTGAGACAAACTTCTTCCCCTTCAAGAAGGCAATAAATCAGAGATTTTTGTTAATTGCTTTGAGTTTTATTGATTATAGTTTATTGATTATGTAACTTATTTTGGGGTTTTGCTAAAGTATACCTGCAAATAATACTTTAGGAGAGTACAGACTTCCTTTGTCTTGTGTTCTGAATATGTTGTTGTTTTGCTTACACTTGTTTGATAGGCTGGCAGTGGAATTCAAAGTTCAAGGCAGTTTTCAATTAAGACACTGAAAATATTTCAGTATTCTCTTTAAATGTTTAGTTTTGTATGTGTTGGGGGGAAATCTATTACTGTTTTCTATCTTATATGCCTATATTTTAACTAAGTCCTCAAATGCTCTTAATTGTATTAAATAAAGAATCGTATATCTCATTCTTTTTTTCTTATAGTACTGATCACAATATTTCTACTGTAATAGATGCTCAAAAACCATTGTTATTAATAAGGAAGATGATTATAATAATATGTGTGATTCATAATAATTTTAAGAAAAAAACACAAATCTGTTACAAATTGGTTATCCAATCTCTCTTTCCTATTTTAAAAATTGCACCCATTCAGAAACCTGGAAGTCATTATACATCTTGATCTCACATACAATCATTCATTTAATTTTTTAATATTTATTATTTTCTATGTTCCAGAAACAATTCTTTTGACTAGAAATAAAGCAGTGAACCCTTTACTCCCAGTAGAAGGAATAACTGAAGTAAGTTACCTCACTGAGCTAACATCTCACTGAGCTTATTTTCCAGGATTCTAACAATAATGACACTAAAATATCCTGAATTATATACTTCTCTGCATTTCCATAGCCATTGTTATCTCTTACTAGTACTACTACAATAGGCTTCCTACATATTACCTCTAATATTCAGCTCCAACCATCCTCAGATCTCACTATAACCTGCAACCCATCAATTTTACCATCTTCTCACTAATCCTTTTCCATCTCTCAACTTGCAATATTCATATTTCTCCTTACTTTGCTTAATTTCCATGGTACACATTGTCATCAATGCCTAGCACATAGGCTCCCACTGTCAAACTCTTAGCTAAAACCCAATTATAGTTCATATTCATCTCTTCATCAGTTCTGCTCCTGGATCCATGCAGCTGAGCATGGCTGGAAAAAAACATATAACTACTTATTTCCACACTCCTTTTCTTTTTCTGCCTCTCATATATATTAACTAAGTTCTTTGCAGTTTGGGACTTTCGTCTAGCCCTGGAGTCTCCTCCTTCACTTTTCATAGGATTCACTGCCCCACATTCTCTAGCTCTCAGTTCAAATATCACTCTCTGTGCAGTTCCATTCTAACTGAAATTTTTAAATAGACCATGCATACTTAAATGTATATCTGTGTATTTTATTTCATGTAATCCGTTTTATACAGCATCCTGTTCTTTGTATTTCCAAAATAAAACACATAGGATTATACAGGAAACAAATTTTGTTAAAATTGTACCATTACAGTATTTAAAATAAATTTTTTGATTTAGTAATATATGTACTTCATTATCAAGACCTTTATTAGGAAGATCTAATAATTGCCATAATTTTTCAATAGTGATTGGACTAAATAATAATTTGAGATATCTATTACAACCCTAATGTAATACAACATATCTGTGATTTCAGTTGGTGAAGTATTCATAGGAAATGCTGTTACTATTAAAGTTATGCATAATCGAAAAGGTGAATTTCAGTTAGAGATTTTTGAAAATAAATATAATCTAAGTTGGTAGTTTTCACAAATTTTACCTACACTTCTCTAAAGTCTATGGACCCATGTTAAGAACCATGACTAGTCTAAATTCCCCATTTCATGAGTAGTACATTATTTTGACATTCTAATTGTTCGTCCATGTAAGTTAGGTGGCTGAAAGGAAGATTGGACTGAATGCTGACTCTCCCAAGTCTTATTCCATTGCTGAAGGGCAAAGTTCAATGCCCAAAATAAGTGAAACAGCAGGTGTGGGAGGAAACTCACAATAGATACTGCTGGCAAACATCATGAAGGTTATTTCGATGTAGCAGTGATATGGTAGGTCTCTCAAATTTCAAGTACTGCATATGAAATTAAGGACCAACATAATTGTACCTTACCCCACCACTGTTAACATTCATCCCCTTCTTTTTATTTATATCCTTGAGCCACTTATCATTAACTAAAAAAAAAAAAAAAGAATAAAAACAAAAACAAAAAACGTTAGTAAGTCTAAAACATATTTAGTTTGTCCTTTGCTAGCATGTTTACTATTTAGTCTACTAGACTGTAGGCTTCATAAAAACTGAGACTTTCCATGGCCTTCAAAGCACTGTAGTCCTTGTGCAAATTGTATCACCTGGCACGTAGTAGGTGCCAAATTGTATTTGTTGAATGAATGAATGAAGGAATTTACTAAATAATAAAATATGTGTTATAGAAAATGTCTTTTCGTTTGTGCTAAAACTTTTTTTTTTTTTTTTTTTTTTTTGAGACGGAGTCTCGCTCTGTCACCTAGGCTGGAGTGCAGTGGCCAGATCTCAGCTCACTGCAAGCTTCGCCTCCCGGGTTTACGCCATTCTCCTGCTTCAGCCTCCCGAGTAGCTGGGACTACAGGCGCCCGCCACCTCGCCCGGCTAGTTTTTTGTATTTTTTAGTAGAGATGGGGTTTCACTGTGTTAGCCAGGATGGTCTCGATCTCCTGACCTTGTGATCCGCCCGTCTCGGCCTCGCAAAGTACTGGGATTACAGGCTTGAGCCACCGCGCCCAGCCGTGCTAAAACATTTTTAAATTTGATTATAACATAGTGTGACATATCAATCAGTGAAATTCAAGATTTCTTACTTGCTAGCTAATAAGAGAGTAATACAAAAATTACAAACTAGCATAAAGCCTACTAACGCATAAATATGGTAATATAATTATTATTCTTAATTATAAAGGTATGAAGAATCATGTGTATTCAAAATCATATGAAGAATAATTGAATCATTTGTTGATGAGACTCTATAAGGAAGTATTCTTATTTTATACTTGCATTTAGAAAAGTGTAGGTATAGAATATTAGGCCTATGCATGATTGAAAAAGCAAACTTCTCATTTTTTAGAGTAAGTTTGCCTTGGAAAAACTTATCTATTTATACACAAGTAGCTAGAATCCTCCAAGGGAATCTTCAAATCTTCGAGTAGGTAGGTGGAAGATGCAATGTTTAAAATGAAAGGAGACATTAGGAAAGCAGGTAGGAGGAATGAGTGAAATGCTGTAGGCTGAAGCAAAAGCACAGCAGTGGGTTAGAAAGATATTTGACCTTGATGTGGGCGGTGAGTAGAAGGCAGTGAAAAATGTGTAATAAGAATAAAAATGAAAGATACTTGGAAGAAAACTGAGATTTAAAAGATCTTCACGGTAGGGCCAGGAAAGCCAAATACACATTAAGAAACAGCAGTAGGCCTGTTCACAGCTCATTGAGGGATAGTGCACACCAGGTCACCTCAAAGTGGGCAAAAAAGATGTGTCTGCCACTGTAATTTAAGGCAATCAGTTCATAGACCCCTTTTTGCATAATGGACATTTTATAACATATACGATTATTTGAGAAGAACAACAACAAAAAAGACACTACAGAATAAACACTCTTTTATTATTTCTTATTAGAGATTCCTCTTCATTCTAATGAGAGCCAATAGAATGGTTTAAAGGACACACATTTAAATTAGACAGTCTAGGGTCCAGTTGTGGGTTTCCTACCACTTGCTGTGAAACTTTATATAAGTACTTAATCTCTGTAAATCTCAGTTTTTGCTGGGATCAAATGAGTCAATGAATGAATAAACAGGGATTAGCACCAGTCTCAATACACAGATTATATGCCCTCATTAAGCATTTGTGTATTTTTTCTTTTATTTAAATATATTTTTACCACAATAATGACTACAAAAGCACTGGGTATTAATATTGTTCTTATTGCTGCTATTGCCATTGCTTGTATGATATGTTAGGTCTAAATCTATTTGATTTGATTTGTTAGAAATGTTTCACTCTGTTTTGTTCATGTATCAGGACATTAACTTTTTATGTGATGCTCTTATTTATAACTTGTATTTACATTAAAATGTAAATTATGCAAATGTATCTAAACTCACCTGCAATTTATTAAATAATATAGAGGTTAAAATTGGTTTACTCAAAATTTAGAAACAAAGAGAATACCACTAACTACACAATAGTTCAGGCATATAAAATGATAGTTAAGCAATATTAGGTTGGCTTAATTCTGCAATATTAGGTTGGCTTAATTCTCTCTACACTTCATCAGTTACTGGTAGTTTATTGTTAATCACCATTGTATTTCTAATATCTATAAAAAACAGATTACTTTCTGAGTCCTTAATGTTTCCAAGAAGTTTATATGATTTCCAATAGGACATTTCATATTTCAAAGAGGTAAATATACTAAAATGGATAATATAAAGTGTAGCATCACAATAACTGATCTCGTTTCAATAAAATGCCCTGTTGCTCAGAAGAAGAAGAAAAAAAACTCCCAATTTCCAATTAATCCCACACAAGGCATTCGATACTTAGTCTATACATTGTTATGTATTTTGTGAAAGAGTAAGTACTTTTTCTAAAAGATTGTATAAAGAATTTTGAAACCACAATTTAATTGTTTCACCTAAACTTTGCTGCTTGCAGTAAAGTATATTTTGGGACGGATTATTTGTACAACTAATTTACTTATTTATACCCCACCTTGTTCCAAAGAAAAAACTCTAAAATCAGGTTGAAATGAGCATACTGTTATTGAGATTTACACTGATAGATGATATTTTTTTCTGCAAAATTATTACAACAATCAGTTTGAGAATAAGAGTAATAGGAAAGTGTTCCATGAATGGTCTCACAATTATATGGTGATTGCCTTGGATGCCATTTAGGGGCAGAAGAAAATGAATAAATGGGTGGATATTTATAAAAAACAAACACAAGTAGAAGAAGGCTACAGAAAGAAAAGTGTAAAATGTTTACCAACCTATTCAAGGCATTAGACTGTCCTGGTATACATTGAAAAGAAAAAAAAAAAAAGAGAGAGAGAGAGAGAGAGACAGAGGTTACTTTAACAAAAGATTTAATTTATTTAAATTGAATTTTAAAAATAAAATGAGATTTTGAAAGTCTACATAAGGAATATGCATAAAAGCCTAAAAAACCCGTGCCCAAATGTTTATATCAGCATTACAGACAATAGCCTCAAATTGGAAGTAGCCCAAATATCCATCAAGAGTAGAATGTATAAATGAATTGTGATTTATTTTTACAATAGAATATTATACAGGAATGAGAATATTAAAACTAACAATACTCATAACAATGTAATTTAATCTCAATGAAAATAATATTGAATAAAATAATTCAGGGCATGTCATATGAGGTGATTTAATAAAGTTTTTTTTTGTTTTTGTTTTTATTTTTCTGAGACGGAGTCTTGCTCAGTCGCCCAGGCTGAGCTGTGGTGCAGTGGCACCATTTCGGCTCACTGCAAGCTCCACCTCCCGGGTTCATGCCATTCTCCTGCCTCAGCCTCCGGAGAAGCTGGGACTACAGGTGTCCGCCACCACGCCTGGCTAATTTTTTTTTTTGTATTTTTAGTAGAGGGGTTTCACCGTGTTAGCCAGGATGGTCTCGATCTCCTGACCTCGTGATCCACCTGCCTCGGCCTCCCAAAGTGCTGGGATTACGGACGTGAGCCATCGCACCCGACCAAATGAAGTTTTAAAAATCTGCCCATGATAACACACATGAAAAGTGTGCTGTTAGGTTTCCCTAAGGGTGCAGGTAAATTAGCTGAAGAGTGATACCAGAGGGCTTCCAGGATATTGGTCTTGTT
Source organism: Macaca fascicularis (assembly GCF_037993035.2). NCBI lineage: Eukaryota > Metazoa > Chordata > Mammalia > Primates > Cercopithecidae > Macaca > Macaca fascicularis. The sequence goes on from NC_088385.1 coordinate 97,709,341, forward strand.
CTGTGTTTGATCTGGGTGTTGGTTACACAGATGTACTAACTTTGTAAAAATTCACTAGGCTGTATACTTACAATCTGTGCACACTTCTGTCTGTGTATAATTTTTAAAATGCTTAAAAATACATAAGATTGTGTAAAGTTTTTAATGGATCCCACTAAAACATACAGTGTATAATATGCATTGCTGCCTTTGGAAAAGTTAGAATTTTCTAGACTTCCAAATGCATAGCCTCTTCAGAACACAGGGATCATATACCTCATCACTAGTTGACGCTGTCAAGAAAAATTGATATTTTCAATGGACTCCTCTCTGGAGATTATAGTATTCTAAATGACAAGTCAAATTACATTCTCTCTCCTTTTTTTTTTTTTTTTTTTTTTTTTTGAGATGGAGTCTCCGTCTGTCACCCAGGCTTGAGTGCAGTGCACTGCAACTTCTGCCTCCTGGGTTCAAGCTATTCTCCTGCCTTAGCCTCCTGAGTAGCTGGGATTACAGACACTTGCCACCATGCCCTGCTAATTTTTGCATTTTTAGTAGAGACGGGGTTTCACTGTGTTGGTCAGGCTGGTCTCAAACTCCTGATCTCAAGTGATCCGCCGGACCCGGCCTCCCAAAGTGCTGCGCCCGATCAACAAAGTACATTCTCGATACATGTTTTGCTACCTAGCAAGATCAGAGTAAAGGCTGTAAAACAAAATTTCTCAATTTTTAATTTTGGGGTCTTTTTAATTAAATGTGTGAACAGTTTAAACCATGAGTTTTTATATATATTGTATTTCTGCTTTACTGAGTACCTTTCTTTGACAAATATTTTTGCAAAATAAAACTCATTAAATAATGTCTTCATTTATGTTTGTTTTGAATGACTTGACAAACTTAGGTGCTGTGAAATTGTAAGGCTTCTTAATTTCAGTCCTTTCCTTTACAGAATATAAATTTATCAAATTAAAAATAGGAATGCAATCAAAATAAACTTCTATGAGTGGAAATATTCTAAGGAGCAATTACAAAAATAAATCTTAAACACTGTGTAAGCGCTCATCATCTAATTTGTTCCGTTCCTCCCTTACTTTTGTGGGGATACATTTCAATGTTTTCCTGTTTGCATGTTTATTTTAACAGGAGCTTTGAGTCAATAAGAGCTTTAAAAGCTAGTCATTTGGTACTCTATTTGTTAAATACTTTGATTCAATAAATCAAAGAAATTTTAAAAATGCAAACAAAATTAGACTTATGTGCCAAAAAAGTTAAAAATCTTTGTACTTCATGTGTTGATTTACAAAGTAGATTTCAAAGGTTCACATATGTTTAAAATTAATTCATAAAAGAAGGCTATGTCACACAGTCTGCAATGTTGAAGTATTCTTTTGTATTCAACATCAACTTCATTATAAAAACTTATTTTCATCATGTATGTACGAAAATAGTTATATATATTGGCACTTCAACTTCTCTTTCAATGGGTGTAATATTGTAGCTAGCTTCTGCCCAATTATAAATTAGCGATTCCTCACAACCAATTCCAAGTACATTTCTATTTCTTAGATTTTCTTAATTAGTAGGATCCTTCATTTGTCTCCCTACTCTGCTCTACCAAATATTATATTCACACCATCACCTCAAATACATTATCTTGAATTTTGAATGCTAAATTAGTTGATATTAGCATTCAAAATAATGTCATATATTTCACCTTTTACCTAATGAATTTTCTAAGCCTTTACATAGAATACATAAATTGGATAAAATAATGTCATCTGTATCTGAATTAACTTCCTTGATATTCTAGTTGAAACATCTGATGACAACAATATGAAATTTGTATTATTTCAGTATTTGGGAAAATTTCCTACTTTGTGTGTGTGTTTGTGTGTGTATGTGTGTGTGTGTATGTTTTGTTGTTTTATGTTGTTGTTTTTGAGACAGGTTCGCTCTGTTGCCCAGGCTGGAGTGCAGAGGCATTATCTCAGCTCACTGCAACCTCTGTCTCCTGGGTTCAAGCAATTACCCTCCCGACCTCCTGAGTAGCTAGCTGAGCTTACTGGTGCCCGCCACCGCACCCTACTAATTTTTATATTTTTAGAAGAGGTGGGTTTTCACCATGTTGGCCAGACAGGTCTCAAACTCCTCTCCTCAAGTGATCCGCCCACCTCAGCCTCTCAAAGTGCTAGGATTACAGGAGTGAGCCACTGTGCCTGACCCAAAATTTTCCTCCTGTTAATGGCACAAACATAATAGCTTTTGCTTCGCTTTTCAGATGTGCACAAGACAACTGGAATTAAAAGCAAGCAATTTGATCTGAATGCAAAATCAATCTTTACAAAGTAAATTACAAACATACCTGCTAAAGTTGTCTGGTTTCTTATAATGACTCTCAGATTTTGAAATAAATGCTGAATTTTGCAGCAGTTTCTGAACTTCCTCTGTTCAGTACTATCATTAGGCTATCATAGTAAATGGTCAATATTACCAGTGTGCGTAAGTCATTTATGATCAACTTTCCCATTGATTCCACTAACTTGTGACACACTGACCAAGTGCATCTCATAGGATGCAACAAAGGCCACAATAAGAAAATTCAAAACATTATAGTGGCAGCAGGGCCAAGAACTCCCAATCTTACCTCTACTGGAAGGAGTTGGTTGTATCTAGCCACGTAATTCTGAATGAACTTTATCAGTTAGAACTCTGCACACTGTCCTTGAAAGGGAGGTGTTAGCGATCTTACTTATCTCTAACTTAGAAAAGAAGTAGCTTATCTCTGGTCAGCTCTCAGATTTACCTTGCTAAAATAAGAACTGTATGTAGCACATGCATCTTACACCAGTAGGTCAGACAATGACCAAAGTGGAATGTACAAATTGTTCCTAACACATTCTGTTTTATTTTGATACGACTATCATAATATTGTATTAAACACTCTGGGACAGATGCTAAAGCCTATGAAATCTTGGGACCCCAGGTGTACAGTTTAAGATGTCTTTAAGGTACCTATAATTATGTGTAAGTTGTCATACATGTAATTATTTATTAAAGAATAAAACTTGTAAGATAAAGGTTTTTACAGACCAAAATATAGCGCACTTTTCCCTATCAATCTCTTGTATGGCTACTATGGAGAAACCTAAGCAGAGTATATTGCAAGTCAGACAATTCTAGGTGGGTGATAGAGGAATTGGAAGATGTATTAGTGAGAGCTCTCCAGAGAGACAAGACCAATGGGAGATATAGATAGATAGATAGATTAGATATAGATACAGATATAGATAATATATGAAAGGGGATTTATAAGGGAATCAGCTCTTGTGATTTACAGAGACTGAGAAGACCCACAACAGGCTGTCTATAAACCATAGAACAAGGGAAGCAAATTGCATGCATCAGTCCAAGTTCAAAAGCCTTAGAACCAGGGAAGCCAATGATAAAACTTTCAGTCCAAAACCAAATGCCTGAGAACCCAGGGCAGGGGAGAGTGGGGCGGGTGGCACTGGTGTAAATCTTAGGGTCTGAACCTGGAGAGGCTGGAGTTCTGACACCCAAGAGCAGGAAAAGATGAATGTCCTAGCTCTGAGGGACATATAAATATTGTTTTCCTCTGCCTTTTTATTCTATCAGTCCTCCAGCTGATGAGATGGTGTCTGCTCACATGGAGGGCGGATCTTTCCCCTTCAGTCCATTGACTTACACTCCAATTTCCTCTGTGAAACATCCTTATAAACACACAGAAGTTTTGCCAGATCTCTAGGTATTCCTTAATCCAGTCAAGTTGACACCTAAAATAAACCATCACAGAAGAATAGTTAGCATTCATTATTTTTCTTCCATTGGCTAATAAATGTCATGCTACCATATTCTGTTCAAATTGATACCAAAGTAATAGCCTTCTCAATTTGATATATAATTCACCAGATTCGTTTTGTGAGTGGTAATTAAATGATTCTTTGGTCTCCAGTTGGAGTTGGCAACTTTTCTATTGATTGAATGCTTGGTGTTTAGTTCTCCAAATGTATGTCACTTGGTGAAATTCTACAGTATAATACCTTGACTATATCTCTAGTGCCATTGATTGGTGGGGTTAGTAAAACTGATATCCTGTTCAACATCTCTCTTTTTTTGTTTTGTTTTTTTGAGACAGACTCTCTCTCTGTCACCCAGGCTGGAGTACAGTTGCACAATCTCGGCTAACTGCAGTCTCTGCTTTCCAGGTTCAAGCGTTTCTCCTGCCTCAGCCTCCTGAGTAGCTGGGATTACAGACACGCACCACCACGCCTGGCTAATTTTTGTATTTTTGGTAGAGATGAGGTTTTACCATGTTGGTCAGGCTGGCCTCGAACTCCTGACCTCGTGATCTGCCCACCTTGGCCTTCCAAAGTGATGGGATTACAGACCTGAGAGACCACACCTGCACTGGACATCTCCTTTAACCTGAATGTGTGTGTTGTCAAATAGACACACATCAAGAAATTATTATCTTCTGATGGAATGACTCAACTACCAACTATGATTTTTGTCCTCATGACCTGAACAATTTTAATTGTAACGAAGTGTTTTAGGACCCATAATAATTGCTCCTATAGTGTTCCAAATAGTGAAACTAATAAAAATCATAGTCTTATATTATTTTGCTTTTTGTAGGAATAACAAACCTTATTCACCAAATAGGCAACTGTTTGAAATACAGTGAGATCGTTTTCACATTTTCGTATAATCACTGCTTATTACTCTCATTTCCTCAGCCCAGTCCCCTCCATATACTCCCTATTAAATTTAATTTAAGAAATTAAACTAAAACATATTTTGCAACTTCTTTTATTTTATAAATGATTTTCATTTCATGGTTGTCATTGTGACATGACAGAATTAAACTGTGAATAATTGAACATTCATGTTATAATAGTGGCAATAATATCAGCTGATCACCACACAATCATTTGTTATATATAATCTTGCATAATCATGTTTGTTCAATATAATCTAGTTATTAAGTTGGAAGAACTAATTCACAAACTTAGTCAATTACTTTATTTTTCAGCAATCTAGAAAACTGGCTAATATCAATAATTTTTAAAATTTTAAATTGAAATCTCATGTATTTTAAATAAAGTTTTCTATAATCTTATTCAACATCCAAATTATTTAAGCTTTCTGTTGAAATTGCTGCAGGAGTCATGCAGTAACGATTTACTGGGAAAATTCAGGGAAATGGGCAGGCCTAGAATCTTCCTTGGGTTAATGTTCCGATTACTGCATTAACTTCCTTCACTTAAGTCATACCAACACCACAGCTCTAAATCATGAAGTGAAGAGTTGGCTATACACCCCAAGGTACATTTCAGTATAACATTTATTAACTCAGGCCTGAAAGAGGAATTGATGTACACCTGAAGAAATTCTTAAAGTTTTAATGTGTTTATTCATTTGGCATAATTCTTCTTTATCCGACTAATTTCTTCTGAACCTCCAAGCTTTATGTAAAATCCCTTCACCTTATCCATCACACCCTAATGAGATTCCTCATGTGTCTCCTATATGCTCCCATAGCATCCTGTACTTACTCCCATCACAAAATGTATTGGTTTCTATTCATTACATATTTCCTTATACGTGACTCTATTAGTCCATTTTCATACTGCTATAAAGAACTACCTGAGACTGGGCAATTTATAAAGAAAAAAAGTTTACTTAACTCCAGTTTCACATAGCTGGGAAGGCCTCAGGAAACTTACAATCATGGCAGAAGGCTAAGGGGGAGCAAAGAATGTCTTACACGGTGGCAGGAGAGAGCGAGCCAGGAGGGAACTGCCAAATAGTTTTAAAATATCAGATCTTGTGAGAACTCATTCACTATCACAAGAACAGCATGGGAGAAACCGTTCCCATGATCCAATCACCTCCCACCATGCCCCTCCCTCAACACATGTGGATTACAATTCAAGATGAGTGAGATTTCAATGTGCACAAAGAGCCAAACCATCATATCAGTGGCCTTGAAAGTGGAACTCTGTCTTATTCCCATTCTATCTCCAACATCTTCCCTAGTGTTCAGCATTAATACATGTACAATAAGTAGGTTGAATGAATGAAATATTAGTCTGTATTTATAAAATCATTTTAAACTTCTACTTTAGAATAAGTACCAAGCACCATTCAAGTAAAGTGAGCAATTCTGCATTAAATACAAATGACAAATTTGAATGTTACTCCTGTATAGTAAAATAAAGTTAAGAAATGCTGCCACGCAATTATGTTTTTCTTTAATTTTTATTTTGTTGTTTTCTGTATTTTTTTTTTTCAGGTGAAGTCTCCTCTGTCACCCAGGCTGGAGTGCAGTGGCGTAATCTCGACTCATTGCAAGCTCCACATACCGAGTTCACGACATTCTCCTGCCTCAGCCTCCCCAGTAGGCCAGTAGCTGGGACTACAGGCACCAGCCACCACACCCAGATATATATATATATATATAAAATATTTTTAGTAGAGACGGGGTTTCACCATGTTAGCCAGGACGATCTTGATCTCCTGGCCTCGTGATCTGCCCTCCTCGGCCTCCGAAAGTGCTGGGATTACAGGCGTGAGCCACTGTGCAGGGCCTATTGTTTTCTGTTTTTATTGAATATATGTGAAGAAGATAAGTGGCCAAAAATGTTGTCGCTTAGTCATAGATTGAGTGGAGGCCTTCTTAGGGTATTTCAAATGAATGTATTTATTATTTAAAATGACTTGAATTTATTTTCAATTAGGAGAATTAAATGCATACATGCAATGATATATATATACACACACACACATATATATATATATATACTGTTTGAAGAATGAACTAAAAGTGTTAGAAGTACATAGCAACATATTTACTTGCTTAATTGTTCTTGCCTTCTGAATAATAAAGATGACTAGAAGAATATATAAGATGATAAGAATAAAAATTAATGCTATTTGTCTTTGTGGTGACATAAAGAATGCAAAAGTCATTGACTGTAACCTAATCTAAAAATATATTCGCTAAAGAAGGATGTGGAGGCGATGCGCTATGAACCTAAGTAACTACATATTTTGTTTAATTGTATGTTTGCTCAAAATGTTTTTTAAAATGTACTTTTCAACATATAAAAGGTGACAAGGAACCATAATTCTCCTACCTCCATCTATCTTGAAGTGCATTCTTTACAGATCAAAGGTCAAATTCACTGGCATGCCTGGCAGAGGAAATGAAAAGCAAGTTCCAAGAAAACAATTTAGGAATGTTAAGTGCTTTGGGACATGAAGTGTGTCCAAAGGAATTTCCTAACAAGGTTCAGAGTACAGTGATGAAGGATGGCACTACACAAATAAAGTGAATTTAGTAGAAAGTATTCTTGAAGAAATAGTCCTTTCATTGATGCAATAATTTTATATAGAGAGTTAGAATACATTTCTTTTTCTCCTCAGAACAAATTAAATGATATTTTACTTAGAAGCTATGCTTAGTCTATACCCACTTTTCTGGGGCTCTGATCAACCATGTAATTGATCAACATTTGAAAAAGTTGTAGTATCATAAATCAAGTATAGTTTTGAGCTGTCTTGTTAACTGAATACAGAAAGACTTGCTATCAAGTAATACCCAGAAGTTTTTCTTTGCAATTGTGGGATAACAACATCCTTACGCAATTTCTATTATTTTTAAAATGTAAAGTTATTATTTTAGTAGGCTCTGTAGAATACATCTTATTACTGACCTAGTTTAAACCCTGTAAGTCAATTTAAGTTTATTAATTAATCAATGTGCACTTCTGCAATCTTTAAGAAATGGAATATGCAAGTAGAAGCTAAAGACTTTTAACTCCTGACCACCCAACTATATTCATCTAACACTGATGGATATATTGAAGTATATATTAATTTCTATTACAAAATAAACACATTGACTTGCTTTTGAGATAAACTACTGTACATGAGAAAGAGAGTGAGTTTGAGAACCAATTCCTACGTTTGAATGGCCATCCCCCAAATTACTGTGTACCCTTGAACAGATGACAAAATACTCTTCTCTAAATATTGTCTGTCTGGCAATGAGGAAACAAATCAACCAATATATAGCAAGACTTGACATTTAATTTTTAATTTCTATTTCCTTTCAATTGTGAAACACTGTAATATAAATGCATATTAATGAAACATTAAACAAGAGTATTATAAATTTTAGCATTGTCAAATGTTCACACTTCTATGACTACAACTGTATCCTTACATATATGACAATACAGACCCGGGATCGTTAAATAACTTGGCCAAGGTCACAAGTAGTCGAACTAGAAATAAAGCTTGTTTCTCTAAATTTAAAGTCCAGTATTTTTTCCCAGTTGGATCTTCCTTGGAAGTTGTATTGTCTTTATAAAATTCTTGTGTGCAGCTTCCAGGTTAAGTAATTAGTCTACCAAGAAACACTGCTTTAGAAATGCTGTTTCTAATACAAATAAAATATGTCTAGTTCTCTCACTGGTTTAGCTAGCCAGTTATAGTCAAAATATTTATATTTATTTTATTTATAGTCAAAATATTTATATTTATTTCCAACCATTTATTCTTCTCTAATATAGAAACAAAGAGACTCTCTATAATAAAGATTCATAAAGATTTGATTCTAGAGTTATGCATTCTCATGCATCTACAGCATGGTAATGACTGAAAAAAAATGAAAAGAGAATAAATGAGATTCAAGCTGGAAATTACAAAATACCAATGAACTGGAAAAAGACACATTAAGGAAGTTCTTTTAGATAAGAGAGCAAAAAATAAAACAAAATATTATGTAAGCAACCTACAATATTTTTTTTTTCTGAAAATCTAAAAGGCATTGACAGAATTCCAAAATAAACTCTCATCGTGTGAAAACTGGGTTGGACATACTGCTCTGGGACATTCATTTGGATATTAAATATTAGTGAGAGAAAGAAGAATAGAGAAGAAAGTCTTTTCATTTTTCATTCCACTTAGAGATATATTTAATTTTCTTCAGGTTGAGTGGTAGGATCTAAGAGAACTTTCCTCAAATCAGAACGCCAATTATATTAGTTGGCAAACACAAAAAAGATTCCATGGCAGGTATTTCTTGGCATGAGACTGCATCAGTTTTTCATTTGTAGAACTCCTTTCAAGACATAATTTTCTTGAAATGTAGCACCCTCCGCAATATTTATGTAAAAGAAGAAATCATCAATGTAGTCAAAATATTTAAGATTGAAAAAGGATACAGAGTCAATCATAAGAGGGAAGAGTGTTCAAAGAGGAATATATTACAAAACATAAAATGCATTCCATTTCTCTAAGTGTTTGGATTTGAAGTTGAGGTCGAAATATATGCACTTCTATTTTAATTAAATACAAATTTTAATTCACTAGGATGGTTAGAAATATGTGTGTGCTATTCCGAATGAGAACTCTCAGTCATGTTAAGAAAGTGGGAATAAATGCAATAAAGCTTCCCTAAAAGAAAGTGGTAATAACAAAGTTTTGAGGTCTAAAATTGTAATTATAAATAAGTGCAGGACGACTAGCTTACTCATTTTTCATGTTACTTTGAACAACTACTTGCTGTGTAATTATATGAATTTGGAAAGGTCTTTTGTAATCCACCGCTAATGTGTTGCCACTGTAATATGAATTTTTTTAAAAAGTAGTAATTAGGCCAGGCACGATGGCTCATGCCTGTAAACCCAGCACTTTGCGGGGCAGAGGTGGGTGGATCACGAGGTCAAGAGATCAAGACAATCTTGTCCAACATGTTGAAATCCTGTCTCTACTAAAAATACAAAAAAAAAAAAAAGAAAAAAGGCTGGGTGTGGTGTCGCGTGCCTGTAATTCCAGCTACTCAGGAAGCTGAGGCAGGAGGATTGCTTAAACCAGGGAGTCAGAGGCTGCAGTGAGGCGAGATCGCACCACTGCTCTCCAGGCTGGCGAAAGAGTGAGACTCCATCTCAAAACAGAAAAAAAAGTAAAAAAAAAAAAAAAAAAAGGTAATTATTATGAAATGTATCCTCTACTATTTCCCAGGCTGTTTTTTTTTTTCTTTTTTTACATTTATCTAATTTTAATCATCAAAACAACCCTATGAGGTTGGTATGATTATTTACATTTCATGTTTTATAAAGAAAGAAAATGAAGCTGAGTGGTAAGTGAATTACTTGAAGAAAGTAACAAAGCTAGAAAGAAAGCGAAGCCTGTTGTTTGCATTGTAAGTTCACTCTTTCCACTATTATGTTTTAAATACTTCCATTGAATTCTTATTTAAAAAATAGTTTAAGAGGGCAGATATTACTTCCTCTACTTTAGAGGATTTTATTATAAAGACTACATTACTAGAAGTTACATTCCCGAAAAGAGAATAGAGGTTATACCTCTGTTGCAAGTACATTAGCAAGTGTAATTGCTGCTATATTTCCTATAGGGTAAGTGCATAGTGCCATTCAATGTTCTTCGTATTCTCTTTTCTTCATAGTAGGTAATTTTGTTTTAATAAAATCTCAAAATCTTGGAGCTGAAAGATATCAAAATTCACCAAAGCAATATGGGCATCCACCACTTCTTTCTGCCTTAGCTTATTTATCTGAAAAAAAGGAGAATAGAATACTTACATAAGAGGATTTTAGAATGATTGAGTTATATTGTATATTAACATATCCAGAATAATTCCTATTATGCAATGTATACTTTAGAAAGATATTTTTATCTGTGTTGGAAATATAATAACTTTCTCAGAGTTCAGATAAGATTTAAAATAATGAAGAACAAATAAATTTAAAAAGTAATTTGACTTTCTGATAAATCAATGAGTTATAGAGATCTAACGTTAGTACTTCAAATATATGTAAATATATTTCTACTGATAATTATTATTAATTGGTCCAAGGCTTATGATGACAAAACATGGATCTTATGAACCTTATGTTTCCAGAACTAAACTGTTGTTTGGCTATTTACCAGAACTCGGGAAATGTTTTAATATGCAGAAGGTTCTTCATTGTATTTGTTATATTGATGTGAACTGAACGGTCTCAATTAAAATGATTGTTTTATAACAATATACTTAAAATTTCACCGAATAAAAATTTTTCATTATTGAAAAATACAAAAGAGAAATGATCAAAAATAAAACTACATACAAGTTTAAAATATAGAAAAGGAGATTCTGAAAGCAAGTCATAATCAAATAAGTGACTTTAAAGCTAATTCTGGGTATTTAAATTATATTTGTCTCAAGCCTGTAATCCCAGCACTTTGGGAGGCCAAGGAGGGTGGGTTGCTTGAAGCCAGGAGTTAGAGACCAGCCTGGCCAATATGACAGAACCTCATTTCTACTAAAAAAAAAAAACAAAAAACAAAAATTAACTGGCGGTGGTGGTGGTGCACATCTGTGAGTGATCCCGACTACTCAAAGACTGAGGAACAATAATCGCTTGAACCAGGGAGGCAGAGGTTGCAGTGAGCTGAGATGCCGCCACTGTGTTCTAGCCTGTGTGACAGAGCAGGACTCTGTCTCAAAATAACTAACTAAATAAATAATTATATTTATCCTTTTACACAACTATAAATTATAAAACCTCCAACAAAACAAGTATTTGCCATTTTTTCTTTATCTCTGATCTTAACATATATGTGCAAGAGTAATAAATACAATACAAGTAGCAAAAGTCCCATAATTAATGGCAGAGAATTAGATATCTGCGATGAGGAAGATTAGTCAAAGGCAGATTGGTTGCCTCAATGTGTAATATCGTAAGGGTGTCCAGAATGATCTATCCTAAGAAATTATTTCTCTAAATCATGGACAGTACTAAGAATTATTTAAAACAATTTCTCTAAACATTTTTAAAAAGCAATGTGTGTTTAGTGATGGGAAAAGAGAGGAAAATTTAAATATATGTTTGCTTGCTCCAGGTTTCTCACACAGCTGACTTAATGAGGCAAATCTTTTGACATCGTTATAGGAAGGCAGAAAGTGGAGTGTTCATGCCTCCTTCCTAAGGCACAGGTCCTGGGATGTTAATAGTTTTCTCCTCCAGGTATTCCAACCAAGAATCACCAAGCAAACTTGGCTTTCCCAAAAGCGCCTCATGAAGTTCTCTTAAAATAAATAACCTGGCCTCATTGCCTGACTTGAGCAGTGCCTGCATCAGTCGATTTTAGATACATTAATTTTTACCAAAAAAAAATCTTTTCAACAGTTTTGTATGATGCAAAATATTTATTATACATTTTAATATATTACATTCTGTTTTACAAACTAGATTATATTCAGTGCAGATGGTATTTTTATCCTTCTACTTGTATTTTTATTCTTCTTGAATAGTACCAGCCAATCTAAAGAAGAGAAATTCTCTATTACCTGAGTTCACAAAAGGGAACAAAAAAGACACAAAACTGTCTTTTTTCCTTTGGAATAACGTAAAAACATTTTTTTTTATTCTCCAGAAAGAAGTCTTGTATATATCTCCCCATTTGTGATTGTAGATATAAAAGTTGACATCTCTTGATAACTCAGCAGAATAGGTTAAAACTACCCCCCAAAAGAAGCATCAATTAATAAATAAATAAGAGAATAAAGTTATATTAATAAAATTAAAGGTTCCTCATGTAAAAACCAAATATAATATGTAGTTACATTTGTAGCATTGTGCCAATTTCCTAGTTTTGATCACTGTATTATTGCTATGTACGATATTATCATTGAGGAAAGCTGGGTGAAGGATGCATGGAACTCTGTACTATTTTGTACTTACATGTAGAGTTTACAATTATTTTGAAATACAAAGTTTTTGTTTTCAACGTTAATGTAATACGGTGATAACATACTTAAAATTAAAACGTTTTATTCCTAGGAGGATTCAGTCCACATATTAAGACATCAGATCATAAATCACCATTCATCATAATATTCATGATTTTCGACACATATGTCTTTCTGTTATAGCCAAACCTCTAGATCAATGCTATCACTAAGTGAGCTTGAAATAGGAGATAAATTATTCTACCTGGGAAACTACTTAAGTAATCTTTCGTGCTTAGTTCTAAAAAATAACCAGGCGGTCCAGAATATCTTTATGAAATATTTTGAGGATTGCAGCACCATTGTGTTTTCTTAACTAAGCTCTCTGATTCTTGTTTCATTATTCTGGTTCTGAAATACACCTAATCACCTTAAACTAATTCCCATCGAGAAGTCATCAAAAGGATTCTAAATTTTCATTTTTTTCAAAACACTTTAACAATGTAAATACCAAGAACAAGAGTCATTGTAAAGATCATCTGAGATAATATATGTGAAAACACTTTATAAAACTCTAAAGTAAAACATAGATTAAGGTGCTGCAATCATTTTTGTATGAATCCTCAATATCCTCCTCAGAATGAATTACAAGTGTGGTAGAACGAAGTGTCTGTTGCCTTACATTCTGTAGACAAGGTTTTACATTACTAAAACAGTTTAGACAATCCTCAACCTGCATAAGTCTTTTTGTTCTATGAAAACAGGAATAAATATTCTGAGATTACTGTGATGATATTACATATTTATGTTAAATTATCTAGGACAATTGTTAACACATACAATGCACTTAATTACAACGTGTTTCATTTCCCACCCTCCCTACAAAAATTCCTCATTTGACAATAACACCAATATTCCTTAAGAAATGTATCCTGTACATTATTATGCCCCAGCTTTGAAAACTGATTCATTCAGAGATGTGTTGACTATTTCTGCATTGACTGCCCAAGTATTAATAGGAGCCTTGAAGCCTAGACCATGAAACTATGAGCAGTTCAGCAAATATTCTGTTATTATAGTTACCCAGTAATACATCATATTGATTTGAACTATCCTGAATTGTTAACATAACTTTATTGTGTAACACAACTCTACTAGACTGTATTAGCTTCTATTTTCTCAGTTGTTAGCACAGTACCTGACACACAATTCTCAGTGAAAGTTTGTGAGGTGAATGAATGAATGAAGTATTTTTCTAGTGGAAGTTATGAACAACAATTCAGTGATTCAATGCATTTCTTTTAATGCAAGTATAAGAACAGGAAATTTTCTTTTGGAGTTTACACATTCCAGGGTTGAGGTTTTGAAGATATAATTATAATATTCTTTTTCACATGATTCTGTGGACACCTGAGAGATAGACATAGGGAATAGACAAATGGAGAACTTTAAATCTGCTAGGCAAGGAGTTTCCTAATACCAAATTAGAGTAAATCATGGACAGTACTCAACATTTTCAAGTCTCTTCTTACTCCTACAGAAATAAACTGTCCCACAAAGCTTAATTCATGCTCAAGAGGAGTCAAGAATACATGCTGCCTTAGGCAGATATAAAAAAACAAAAATAAAAATAAAAAACCAGGAGAATGAGTGAAGTGCATGAGTAGCTCCTTCCTAAAGCAGTCACCTCAGAAATCAAATAACGTAACCTCATTGTTCACTGACACCCATACCCCAGCAAGCCGTTGCTTTCCTCTTTGAGGTAGGTTGGACTCTACAATCCAGAATCATAACAAAATATGATTGCTCACTTACTTTTCCATCTCTCTAACACCTTCAATCAGCAAAATCCCAAGCTGAATTAAAGTCTAATATCTCCCTCTTCTAGGCCAGCATTTGAGCAGAGAAACACCCAGGTAAAAAATTTGCACAGCTGTACTGTTTGGATTCATGTCAAGTCTGTGACCAAAACCCAAAAACTTTAAGTGAACATTCAACACGGCCAAACCATCCCATTTATAATTAAGACTGCTAATGTCTCCTCCCGTGTGAAGGGTCATGCTGTTTGCTTTAGATTCCTAGCCACGTTATACCTCTTGACTTGCTTTTCCTTGAAGAAAAGAAACGATTTACCTGATTGGCAATTTTGGAAAAAGAACTTTGGCCTGAACAGACAAACAACTGCCACTTGTGAGCCTGATTATTCTCAGGAAACAAGATTCTCATTGGTTTCTTCATGCTTTTATTTTATATAGGCAAGACTGGCAGTATGAAGAGAAAAGAACTGAAGTTTATGAAGTGGAGCAGGGATTAAAATTATTTTAAGCGTGATTTTCAATCCAGCACATTGGCAAGTAACCTTGTGAAATAGACAAAACACACACACACGCACACACACACACACACACACACGAATTGGGAAATAAAGTAACACTAGAGATTGAGGTTTTTGGTTGGATCTGACAATATTTTTTTTTTTTTGGAATCAAGACAGCTATGGTACATTCAGATAGTTGTGTCATTATTTCATCTTTTTTTTTTTTTTTTGTGAAACAGAATCTCACTCTGTCACCTAGGCTGGAGTGCAGTGGCGCGATCTCAGCTCACTGCAACCTCTGCCTCCCAAGTTCAAGCGATTCTCCTGCCTCAGCCTCCTGAATAACTGGGACTACAGGTGCCCACCACCGCACATGGCTAACACTTGTATTTTTAGTAGAGATGGGTTTTCACCATGTTGGCCAGGATGATCTTGATCTCCTGACCTCGTGATCCACCTGCCTCAGCTTCCCAAAGTGCTGGGGATTGCACGTATGGGTCACTGCACCTGGCCTATTATTGCATCTTTGTTTGCTTGCTTCTTATTATTAAAGATATTAAGTGCAAAACTATTGAATTTTGAGTAATGTAATGCAATCAATACTCTACTCAAGATACGGAGCATGTACATCATCTCAGATCATTCCTTTGTGCCCCTTTATAGTCAATCCCAAATCTCGATAGGCAGCCATTTCCTCTATTGTAACAGTAGATTAGTTGTGCTTACTAAACTTCATGTAAATGGACTTATACAGGATACAGTCTCTTGCATCTAGCTTCTTTTGGCCAGACAAAAAAAAAAAGTTTGGAATTTATCTACTGTGTTGTGCATATCAATATTTTATTCCTTTTAATGTTAAGAAATACACCATATTTTGAAAATACTACAATTTGTATATACATTTTTTCTATTGGATTGTCCCACTTGGATTATTGTCAGTTTGGGGTTATTATGAAGAAAAATGACGCTAATATTATTTAACAAGTATTTTTTGTGGGCAGATGTTTTAACTTCTCCAACAGGTGTTCAAGTTGTTTGCACATCTTTAATTAGTTTATCTTTTCAACATCAATATATAGTGATTATTTTATATCCTTTGGGTAGAAATCTTTTGTCAAGTATGTGTAAGATATATATATTACATATATTATATGTACTACATATATAGTGTTGCTCCTCCCTGAATGCTACTTGCCTCCTTATGCATTAGTATGATTTCTTTCGTGAGAAGACTTTCTAAATTTTGATCCAGTATAAGTTTTTCTTTTCTTTTCTCTCTAATGGTTTATCATAACTTCCAGATAAGTATTTGCATACCTCAAGTTTTTGGAGGTAGTCTCCTGTGATTTCTTCTAAAATTTGTATAGCTTTTACTTCTGTTTAGGTCTATAAACTATCTAAAATTAATATTAGTGTGTATTGTGAGGTATAGATTAGGTACAACTTGATCTATCTAGAAAGCCAGTTAGCGCATCATTTGCTAAAAACATTTATTCATCCACGTAATTGCTTTGGTTGAAAAATAATTGACCATACAAGTATTGATATACTATAAAACTGTCTATTCTGGTCCATTTACTTTTTGTCTAGTCTTAGCTACACTTTTTTAATTATCATAGTGTTAAAGTAAGTCTTCAAGTCAGGAAATGTAATTTCGCCAAGTGTGTTATTTAACATGATTATTATCTTTTGAATTTCTATATCAATTTGGGGGTCAGCTTATTATCATATACAACCATCTATAGCTTAATAACTGAGATCCATTCTGAGAAATGCGTTGTTAGGGTATTTTATTATTGTGTGAACATCATAGAGTGTGCTTGCACAAATCTAAATGGAATAGACTACTCCACACTTATTCTATACAGTGTAGCTTAATGTTCCTAGGCTATGAAACCTGTAACCTGTACAGCATGTTACTGTACTAAATGGTAACAGTGGTAAGTATTTATGAAAAGGAAACTTTTCAGCTCCATTATAATTTTATGGGACCACCATCATACATATATGTAGTTTTTCATTGGTCGAAACTTCCACATGTGACAGATGACTGTACAACAAAGAATGCTGGAATTTGGATTGGGATTGTATTGAATTTAAATATCAACTTGGAGATAGGTGAAATCTTAACAATATTTAGCCTTCCAATGCATGAATATGGTATATCTCTTCACTGAATTAGTCTTCTTTTATTTCTCTTAGCAATATGTTAGTTTTCAGTGTAGAGGTCTTGCGTGCCATTTGTTATATTTATTTCTAAGTTTTTAAGTCCTTCTTGATGTTATTGTAAATGTGTATATTAATTTTATTATGCAATTGTTTGCAATTAGTATATAAAAATACACTAATTTTTGCATATTAACTTTGCATATAATATATTTTTACATTTCTAATTAGTACCAGTTCTATTTTTGTAGATTTATTAGATGCTTATTTGAAAACAATTATATCATCTGTGAATAAACACAGTAATAATTCACTTAGTTCAATCTTTATTCCTGCTGGGTTATTTGTATCATCTCTTCTTTTTTGTAGGTCAATCTGGCAAATTTATTAACCTTTAAAAAGAAACAGGTTCTGGCTTTTGAAATTTTTATCTACTTTTTCTTTGTCTTTTGTTTCCATTTATCTTCTCTTAGTTATTTAATTCCTTTTCTATTTACTCTGGGATTAATTTTTCTTCTTTCCCTTGTTTCTTAAGTGGAAAACTTAGGTCATTGCTTTAATCCTTTCTTTAATATGGAAATTTAAAAGTATAAATTTCTGAGAAAGGTTTTAACTGAATCTACTAAATTTTAATGTGCTGTGTTTTCATTATTTTGGGAAAATATTGTTCTACTTTTTGCTCTTTTAAGCTATGGTTTATTTACAAATATGTAACTTAATTTGCAAATATTTTGTGTATTTTCTAGATATTTTGTTGTTGTTAACTTCTAATGTAATTCATTGATTAGTTTTTACATCAGAGTTTGTAAGATTTTAATCTTTGAATTAATCAGACTTATGGCCCCACAGATAGTTTATTGTGGTGAATTTTTTATGAGCACATGAAATTTACATATTCAACACTTGTTGTGGTAGTGTTCTAAAAATGTGAGATCAAGATGCTTGAAAGAGGTGTTCAAATTTTCAAAATCCTAACTGATTTCTTTCTAGTGGGCCTTCCTCTCATATATTCAAATGCCTTAAATGTCTAAAATTTATCTTAGACTCAGCATATTCTGCCCAAATATACCTCCCTGGTCCCGACACCAAGCCTCCATTATTTCAGTAATTTCCATTACCATCCATTCTTTTGCCCCTTGCTCAGGTCAAAACACTATGAGTATATATTTTACTTCTCTTTATACTACATACTTCATACAATCCATCAATGGATTCCATTTTGCCTCAAAACATATTAAATCTATTTGTTGCCATCTCTACTCATAAAACTGAAGTCCAATTGTGGTATCATTCATTAACTGTCCTCCCAGCCCTGACCCTCCCCTCACAGTCTCACATTCCAGAGGAGATGTGGAAGAGGAGTCAGAATGATCTTGTTAAATCCTCCACTGACTTGATATTTCAATACCATAATATAAATCTATAGTTTGGTCCACAAGTCCCTGCATGAACTGGCTTATGTGCATTTCTCCAGCTCACCCCAAATCACTCATCCCTGCCTTCATTCATCTCCAGATACAGTGGCTTTTGTTGTTTCCCTAATACGTGAGGCTTGAGAGTTTGGAACTTGCTGTTTCTTATACTTGGACCAGGCTTCCCCTGGATTCTCTGATTCTCTTATGGTTACCTCCTCCCCTCTAACAAAATCTCAACACATATCAGCCACTCCGAGATTTTCTTTGTCTTTCCAAATCCATGTACTCTTCAATGTCACTGTCATCTTCTCATTATTACACTACTTTATCTTACTCAGAAACCCATTAATTACCAGAAATTATTTTACAATTTATTTGTTTATGTAGTTACTACTTCTCCTTACTCCTAAAGTGTGATACTGGAAGCGTAGGATTTAAGTAAATAATGTTCAGTGCTCCTGCTATATACCTTCTGTCTAGTACACTGCCTGATACATAATACAAACCCAGTGGTTATTTATTGATTAATTAACTGACCCGATCTCTCTGAGTTTAGAAAGGACACCAGAGAATTTGGCTTAATTATCAATGATAAGTATTCACTAACTGTCACTAAATATGTGGCTTTCTCATAGAAAGTCTTGAAAGGAGAAATTCCTGTGAGTCATTTAGTTGTTTAATAACTCCCACTTTTTCTGCTTACTCTAAATCTCTCCACTATATTTTAAATCAGTTCCTCCTGTCTCTGACCAGTATATGAAAAACAGCAGGCTGCCATTTTTTATATAATTTTTGTCATTCAAAGGTCTTCATAAGGCCAGTCCTCCTCCTTCTTTTTTCTAGGCTAAATAATTCTGCCATTTTTAACAGTTCTGGAAGTTCTGAATGCCTACCCCCCAAATCCTTTCTAGGTCTCTCTATGTGCAGCTTTGTCCAATAGAATTTCCTATAATAATAGAAATGTTCTGTATCTGTGCTGTTCAAAACAGTAACTGCTACCCATATATGGCTAATAAGTACTTAAAATATGAAGCACCAAGGGACCAAATTTTCCAATTTTATTTAATTATAATTAATTGAAATGTAAATATCCACATGTGGTTAATGGCTACTGAATTAGCATAGCTCTATTAGAAGGTGTGGAATATTCTGTATACCCCTAGACAGAAGCATATTTTGTCTATGGCCCATATTAAACATGAAATAGAATATTATTTTTAAAGTTTGTGGGGGAAAAAGCCATTCCAAAACAATATTTGAGGAAGAAATGAATTTAGGTTGTCTTAAACTTTTCACTACGAAATTGATGTTAGAGCATTAATTAGTCACAGAACAATCTTATTTATGAAAGATGCTGAGATTAAAAATCCTGATATATCAATGGCAGATTATAACAACATCTGTAATTTTCTTGATATATGGCATGTGGTATCTTTTTGATGAAAGGAAATATATATATATATATATATATATCCATATAACTATTTGATTTTCCTAACTTTTCAAGGCAAATGCCATTCAAACTAGATTTTTCTCTGATTTCATTGAACAATGCTATCTTTAAACTTGGTAATAATGATGACATCCCTCGATGCTATACATGTTTTCAGATTTCAAGGTGAGGCATGTGTTTAGAGTCAGCTGGTGGCATTTAAATTCAGCCTTTTGTTTCTGGACAATGCTTTTCTCATGATATTCAGTGTCTTACTGATGGAAGCAACAGTGTTCATTAAACAGGTAAGCAAAATCTGTGCCAAATTTCTGCATCAAGCACATTTTCATGTTTCCAAATTCCTATATTCTATTTGACTTCAGATTTGGAAGATTAAAATGAGTGTTCACCTTTTGTTTTCTAGGAAGAACTGCCTTGATATAAGAAATAAATGTCTCCTTTTGCTAGCGTGTTTAATTGAGCTCTGCTTAATAGGCTCTAAAACTCACTTATTATGAGTAATTTGGATATTAACTATAAAACCAATGTATTTTATATTAAAATGTGAGCACTGCTGCTAGCCACAAAGCATACTTACACAATTCTATCATTTCTATCATTCTATCAAATCTATCTAATTTTTCAATATTTCAGGCTTATTTAAGATAAAGATTAAAAGAAAACACCAAAAAATCAGAGCAGGAAAAACCTTCCAGATGTGTTCTGCCTTGTATCTGCCCTAGACAGGAAAACAGAACATTTGGTTGGTGGAATGAAGGGAATGGTGGAGCATCATATTTTTAGCATTCCTGGAAAATACCATCCCCAAACCTCCTGTTTTTCTTTTCTCCTCTTTGGAGAATCTAGGAATTTCTGACTTAATCTGACAAAAGTGTAACTTAAACAAATTAGCAGTGAAGGAGATAAGTTTCCATTTGTATCTTTTCTTCCTAGAGTTCTTAATTATTTTTTTCTGTCATTGCCTTCTTTTACAGATCCTATTTTTTCTACAAATCTGATAGTCTCACATCTTCCCTGAAATTTGACCAGGGTAATTTCTTTGGGAACTACCAGAGAGAAAGCTCTTTAAATATTTCATAATTTCTGAAACACTTTAATAAATATTTATTCGGCTGAAATTTTGACTTTCTTAAATAAGTAAAACTAATTCATTTACCTCCAGAAAATTGAAACCTTAACCAATTTTAGAAGCGGAAATCTAAAGATAAATTTATTTATTATTTGGCAATATTTAATCCACAATATTCAGTTTCCATATTATTAATACTAATTGTACCTTTAAATACAGTATAATGCTAGATCCTGTGGCATACTTACATTTTATTGAGCAGAAACAGTTATTAAATATTTTCATCTTAAGAAAAGAATTGAAGGGATATAGATCTTAGCTGGTAAAGTCCAGGGAAGTATTTACATTATCCCTCAGTTTTATCTGTCTCTCAAATTTTAGGGTGATTTTAAATCTTCATTAGCCTTGCTAAAGGTTTGTTGATCTTATTCATCTTTTTAGAAAGCCAACTTTCAGTTTTGTTGAAGCTCTACTGTATTTTTCTTTCTATTTCATTAAGTTCTGTTCAAAAGCTTATAGTGTAATTTATTCTACTTTCTTAATGTTTATAATTTCTTTCCAACTTCTTAAGGTAAAATCTAACTTCATTACTTTTCAGGCTACTTTTTTTATTCTCCTTTCCAATTTTCACATTTTGCAAGCACTGCTCTTTAGTGGTAACATGATATATTTGGACAGTCACACTTAATATAGTTTGAAGTTAATCTTTTGTTTTAACTTTTACCTACAAAAGAAAAAAGACAAATGTATATAATCTTGCGAACCATCTCCTGGTTTGTATATTGGTGGCTTTCAATATTTTATTCTTTTTTTCTTTTTTGTTTTGTTCTTATTATGCTTTAAGACCTGTGATACGTATACAGAATGTGCAGGTTTGTTACCTAGATATACATGTGCCATGGTAGTTTGTTGCACCCATCAACCCGTCATTTACATTAGGTATTTCTCCTAATTCTGTCCCTCCCTATAGGCTACATAACACCCCCCGACAGGCCCCAGTGTGTGATGTTCCCCTCCCTGTGTCCATGTGTCCTTATTGTTCCAACTCCCATTTATGAGTGAGAACATGTGGTGTTTGGTCTTCTGTTCCTGTGTTAGTTTGCTGAGAATGATGGTTTCCAGCTTCATCCATGTACCTGCAAAGGACATGAATTTATCTTTTTTTTTTTTTTTTTTGAGGTGGAGTTTCGCTATTGTTGCCCAGGCTGGAGTGCAATGGCGCCATCTCGGCTCATTGCAACCTCTGCCTCCCGGGTTCAAGCGATTCTCCTGCCTCAGCCTCCCCAGTAGCTGGGATTACAGGCATGCCCCACCACTCCCGGCTAATTTTGTGTTTTTAGTAGAGGCGGGATTTCTCCATGTTGGCCAGGCTGGTCTTGAATTCCTGACCTCAGGTGATCCGCCCGCCTCAGCCTCCCAAAGTGCTGGGATTACAAGCTTGTATATATATATATATATATATATATATATTTTTTTTTTTATGGCTGCATAGTATTCCAGGGTGTATATATACCACATTTTCTTTATCCCATTAAAAAGTGGGAGAAGGACACGAACAGACACTTCTCAAAAGAAGACATTTATGTGGCCAACAAACATATGAAAAAAAGCTCATCATCACTGGTCAACATTTTATTCTTATCTTGATGCTTTTCTTATTTTGTCTCCAACAATTAGATATTATTGTTGCTGATGTTGTTATGTAGTCAGTGATATTTTATGGACTTATCAAAATATTTGCTACTTTCAAATTTTCTCACTATTGCTTCTTGTATCTCAGGCCTTTATTATGGGAACATGTTCTTTATTCACAAAATATGTAATTTAGAAGTTTATTTTTCTGCGGTTTTGTTAGTACTAAACTCCCAGTTGTTTGTTTCTTTGTTTTGTTTTGAAAATATCATTATTTTATCCTAGTTCCTCTATGAAAATTTCATAGGCCATGCAATTCTAAGTTGACTTTTGTTTTCTCTCAACTCATTGATAGTATTTACCATTTTATTATTTCCCTTGTGGTTTAAATACCTGCTGCTAATCTAAGTGTCATTCAGTCTGGTCTTTCTTCCCTGGTGATATTTAAGCTCATTTCTATATATTTCTATACGAGTGGTACTCTGCAACTTGATTAGAATGTGTTTAGATGTATACGTCTTTTGCATTTATCATGCTTGTTATTCATTGATTTTCTTGAATTTGAGAATATTTGTCTGTTAAAATGCTGGATTATTCTCAGCCATCCCTTTGAATTTTGCATCTCTTCACTCCTTATCTTCTCTCTTGTTAGTATTGTTATTGCAGTGTTGCAATATAGGTAATTCTTTCAGGTACATCATCCAATGCACTTATTCTTATATCAGCTATATCTAATATACTGTAGGTTGAGATCTCAAATCCAAAAATCTAAAATCTGAAGTGCTCCAAAATAAAAAACTTTTTGAGCACCAACATGCTTCTCAAAGGAAATACTGGAGGATATTGAATTTCAGATTGTCAGATTTGGGATGCTTAACAAGTAACTATAATGAAAACATTCCCAAATCCAAAGAACTCTGAAATCCAAAACACTTCTTATCACAAGCATTTCAGATAAGCATTACTCAAGATGTATTTATACTTCCTTTTCACTATCTCATTTTAATTATATTTTTAAAATTTTCATACATTATAAATATTTCTTTTTCAAGTGTTCATGGTAATATTTGAAAGCCTCTGATTCACTTTTCATACTGTTTATATTCTCCTGAATTTAATCAAATATTTCAACTACATGTATTTTGTATCCTGCATATCTTACTCCCAATATCCCAAACTTTGAAGGTCTAATTACTTAGAATTATTTCTGCTGTCTCCTAGTGATGATGAATATTTATTTTCATATGGATTTATTATTTTGAGCTCATTATTTTACATCTTTATCTGTGAAAAGTATGGTGGGTCTGGTTTAGAGCACATTCTTTCAGAGGTTTTATTCTTGTAGTTCCTAATCTCCAAAATCTTGAATGCATTCATTTATATCCACATCAACTCTGTGTTCAAATTCTATTGCTTTTGTCTTCAAAATATGTCCAGGCTCCAAGCACTTCTCACTATCTTCACCATTACCTCGCTGAGTCAAGCTTTTATCACCGCTCGCCAGGATTATTACAGGAGCCTTGTAAGTATCTTCCTATTTGAGCCCTTTCTCCACTTCCATCTATTCTTCATACTACTCTGTCAAAACTTTGTGAGAGCACTCCATTTCTCAGATTCTGCCTTTTTAATGAGGCCATCTTAGCTACTCAATATTCAAAACTCTTTTATTACACAGTTTCTTGACCTTACCCTACTATTATTTTTCCTTTATGGCATGTTTCATCATTTAGCATATTGCATATCTTATTTGTTTTGTTTACTGACTCCTTCCCCTCACTAGAAAGTGCTCCATGGAGAAATTTTGACATGTGTTACATGTGTATGTTATAGATAAATATTTGGAAGTCTCTCCTGTGCCATTTATTTATTTATTTATTTATTTATTTATTTATTTAAGGCAAAGTCTTGCTGTGTCACCCAGGGTGGATTGCAATGGCATGATATTGACTCACTACAACTTCCGCCTCCCTGGCTCGAGATTCTTGTGCCTCAGTCTCCCAAGTACCTGGGATTACAGGCATGCACCACCATGCCCAACCAATTTTTGTATTTTTACTAGAGACAGGGTTTCACCATGTTAGCCAGGCTGGTCTCAAACTCCTGACCTCAAGTGATCCACCCACTTAGGCCCCCCAAAGGGCTGGGTTTACGGGCATGAGTCACCACACAGGTCTACTGTGTTATTATTTTTGATCTGTGCTAAAGAAAGTTTTTTTTCAGTGGTTTATCTCTGCTTGCTGTTAACAAATTTCCAAATATATTATTTGTCCAGGAAAACCTTAAATCAAGTTTACTTATTGAACTTCTTGGATCACCTTCATTATGTGAATTTGTCCTGAAAATTACAAGTGGGCTCATTTGTTATCATAATTACTTGGGAACATTTTTCCCTTTGTTCTATACCAAAGTAACTTTCCCTGTAACCCTCTGAATGTTGGGTTTCTGTAATTTGACTTTGTGGTCACTTTGATGCTGAGGGTATCCAACTCCAAACTTTATTGAAGAATATACTCTCATTAGATTCCTCATTCTGGTTACACAATGGACTTGTCGTCTGTTCCTTTATCCAAATATTCTTTTAAACTACAGCTCAAGTTTTCCAGATTTCTAAAAGACCTTGAGGAGAAGCAGCTTCTGTTCTCAGTTTACTTTTCAGTGTATCCAGCTTTTCTTCATGTTCGGCCTGATAATTCTAGTTTACAGTTTTATTTAAATCTGTGAAACAATACTAGGTGTTTGCAGTGAAAAACTTTATTCAAATACATGGCCAGCCATGTGGCAGGATGTAGAAATATTCTTTCACCATAATAAATGCTGAAAAACACCTGACTTGAAAGCAGCCCTGACATTGGAGGCAACTGTGAATGGATGGTCCGTAACAGCGTCCTGTTGTGCATTTGACAAAAACCAATATGCAGATAAAGCCTTTAGCCATTAGCCTTTCATTCATCCAAAAATACTGAGTTTCTCTCATGCGTTGGGATACAGATGAAAATAAAATGGACAATCCCCTGGCATTTATAATCTTACTCTGTAATTTGGCAAGCAGGCAAAAAACAAGATACTTAATAAATATAATATCAGGTAGTGATAGCTGACATAAAGAAAAAATTAGCAAAGGAAAGCAGTAAAACAACTTAGAGAGACATGGAGAGTGGGAGATTTCTATTTGAAGTAGATTGGTCAGGAAAGCTCAGTGTGAAACAGAAGACAATAAAAAGAATAGGTGAAGAACCAAGTCAAATGGCAAGGAGGGTAAGAGTGCATATCATGAAGGGCCTCGTATGATGTAGCAAAGAGTTGGAAATTTATTCAAATACCATATTTTTTAGGCAGGGAAGCAATTGGATATGATTCGAATTTTGACAAACTAACACGGAATTTGTGTGGAGAATAGTTTTTAGGAGGAGAGATACGGGAAGAAGCGTTGCTAGTGAGGGAGGGAGGAACATGCTGCAAAAGACTCAGTGAGAGAGGATGGTGGCTTTCACCATCCTGCAGTAGAGCTGGTAAGAAACAGTTATTTCAGGAAACAAATTGTTAAGAGTCTTCGTTAGTAAAGGAAAACAAAAAATAGTCATATCATTTTTGAAAGAATACTTCATTTAAAAGAAGAGACCATTTTTAATAATCAGAGAAAATATATTCTTATGAATTTGATTCATAAGAATGAATTCATAAGAATGGACATGGAAATCATTCTGGAAATTCCATTCAAAAGAATAAATGGAAATCATTCTGGAAATTCCATTCATAAGAATGGACATGGAAATCATTCTGGAACACGATTCAAGAGGATAGTGAATCCGAAGTAATGAAGAAGGCAGTCAAAACAAGGGTGGTATAAAAATCTGAAAAGACTGCATACAATTAAAAACTATTTATTTGAATTCAAACTTTCAGTAAGAGAA
Organism: Macaca fascicularis; assembly: GCF_037993035.2. Classification (NCBI taxonomy): domain Eukaryota; kingdom Metazoa; phylum Chordata; class Mammalia; order Primates; family Cercopithecidae; genus Macaca; species Macaca fascicularis. Next base: position 97,736,049 of record NC_088385.1, read on the forward strand.
GAAATATCAGAAAAGCAACTTTGTGTGAAAGAGAGGCTTGATAAATTTCCCCAAACTTACAAGGAAAGTTGTGAAAATTAAAATGAGAAAAAATGCAAGCACCATGAAAACAAAGTCAGGAATAAAATATATTTGTTACATAAATTTTATAATTAGAGAAGAAATATAACAGATGCAACAAGTAATTTAAAGCACAGATAAAAACAATGGAATGATCAGACATTGACTTGCGCAAACGTAAGTAGATTTCTACATACAGTTAAGAAAAAATAGGCACCTTCAAAGAAATTAAATTTTAAATGACCTCAGATTTCTTTTTCCACAAGAATAAATACCAAAGAGCAAGAAATAAAATATCTTCAGGTATTTGGAAATGTCTTTATCCATTTTATAGTCAGAAAACATTTTAAAAGGGAAAGTGGGATAACAGAGAAGGCTAACAGCTAGCAGTATTCAATAACATGGAGGCATAACAAAGGTGTAGTGACACCAAACAAATTGCTCTAATAATTTACTGTGAAGATAATAAGGACCTAAGTTATATAAGCAGCAGATATGGGAAGGAGAAAACAGATTTGAGAATCACTGTACATCAATCATGAAGTGCTCTCATATGGCATAATAATCTTCGCATAAATTGTGAATTACGAGTCACTAAACTCAGCCTCAACATACGCATAGGTTAAATGGGACAACCAAGCTCATAGGATTATGATAAAGTAATGCTGTGATTTATCTACATATCTATCTCCTCTTCATTTAAGGAAATCAAATATGAAAGGAAGCGCTGTTAATTTTCAAGCCGTATTCCAATATGTGGTAATATTTTTGTCTTGCATCTATCGCTGAGGCTAAATCTCAAACATTTGGCAACTTCTTTTATTTGGAAAGTGAAGTAGAGGAAAGTAGAAAATTATTCCAGGTCTAGATTATTAGAATAATGCATCATAATGTCTCTGAAAGATGGAGCTTCACAAGTATTCTCCAAATAGAATTCGCTTTCTCTTAAATTCAGGTCTACTTGAAGGCATTACTAGTAGAAATTTGGATACATAAAAGATATGCCGTATCCAAGGAGAAAAATAATTAAACTTTGGATATTTTAAAATATAAACAACTTTGTGATAGAGCATTTATTAGTGATAGAAATCCTTATGTCAAGCAAGCACCTATAAATTTAAATGAGGAGCTTGAGAGAGGTTGGATTCATTGTTGCATTGCCACTGAATTATTATCTTTAAATTTGGTAAGTATTTTTTCCTTTTTTTCTTTTTCTTTTTTTTTTTCTGCTGTTTGTACATTTTGCTTTAGGAAGAAATTGAAAAGTGGGAATAGAAAATCAAGAACTAGTATTACATCTAATATTAGATCTAGTATCAAGTGGGTTAGTAAAATATTATCAAGAAAAAGACAATGAAGCAGTTAGAGAGATTAGAGTACAACCAAAATATTATAGTAGATAGGGTGAAGCAGCAGAGTTGCAAGGAGATGCTCAACAAAGGCAAAATTAGGAGAAAGTTAAGGAGAAAGAGAATTTTTTTTTTTTTTATAAATTTAAAAACTTCACATCTTTTTAATTTTAGAAGAAGGAATCCATTGGCAATCTTCAAGAGAACAATGTCATTAGAGTGGTTATGATAGAAGCGAACTGACAGAAGGTTGAGGCAGTAAGAGGAGTGAAGATGAAGCAAAGCTATCCGTGGAGAAATCTGGAAGGAGTGCACTAGGGAGGGGTGGTATAAGGGGAGGATAATAAATTTGAGTGATGATCAAGGTCAAACGAGCAACTTTTGATTTTTGTATTGTTAGCATAGTAGAGGAAATTGCAGACTTAAAAAGGGAGAATTGGCCGGGCGCGGTGGCTCAAGCCTGTAATCCCAGCACTTTGGGAGGCCGAGACGGGCGGATCACGAGGTCAGGAGATCGAGACCATCCTGGCTAACACAATGAAACCCCGTCTCCACTAAAAATACAAAAAAATTAGCCGGGCGTGGTGGCGGCGCCTGTAGTCCCAGCTACTCGGGAGGCTGAGGCAGGAGAATGGCGTGAACCCGGGAGGCGGAGCTTGCAGTGAGCCGAGATCGCGCCACTGCACTCCAGCCTGGGCGACAGAGCGAGACTCCGCCTCAAAAAAAAAAAAAAAAAAAAAAAAAAGCCAGTCTTGAGATGATGGATGTAAGACATCACTTTCTTGAGGGATCTTAGTTATTTCTTTACTTTCCATTCTCCCTCAGTTTATTGTGACTTCTTGGAAGGCAGATGGGACTATGTTTTCAGGTTTGTGTTTTCAGGGCCTATGAAAGTACCTGGCATTTAGTGGGAATACCAAAACCATCTGCTGAAGTGAATGAAATTTAATTGTGAGGGTTCATGCTCAGGAAGTTGGTTTAATATTAAGAAATATAAAATAAAAATTAGATAATGGTGTGGGAAAGTGTATCAGTCCATTTTCACACTGTTATATATATAAAAAAAAAAAAAAACTACCTGAGACTGGGTAATTTATAAAGAATATAGGTTTAATTGACTCACAGTTCCACATGGCTTGGGAGGCTTCAGGAAACTGATAATCTTGATGGAAGGCAAAGGGGAACCAATACCTTCTTCACAAGGTGGCAGGAGAGAGAAAGAAAGTGAAGTGGGGAAGTTTCACTTTTAAAGCTTAGATCTTGTGAGAACTCACTCATTATCACTAAAACAGCATGGGGGAAACTGCCCCCATGATCCCACCAGATCCTTCCCATGAGGTCCTTCCCTTGACGTATGGGGATTATAGTTTGAGATGAGATTTGAGTGGGGACACAGGGCCAACCCATATCATTCTGTCCCTGGCCCCTCCCAAATATCATGTTCTTCGCACATTGCATAATACAATTATCCTTTCTTAACAGTCCCCCAAAGTCTTAACTCATTCCAGCATTAACCCAAAAATTCAAGTCCAAAGTCTTATCTAAGACAAGGGAAGTCCCTTCCACCCAGGATCCTGTAAAATCAAGACCACGTTAGTTACTTCCACAATACAATGAGGCTGCAGGCAATGGGTAAATACTCCTTTTCCAAACAGGAGAAATTGGCAAAAACAAAGGGACCACAGTTCCAATGCAAGTCCAAAACCTGGCAGGGCACTCATGAAATCTTAAAGTCCCAAAATATTCCCTTTTGATTCCATGCCTTACATCCAGGCATACTGATGCAAGGGGTAGGCTCTCAAGGCCTTGGGCAGCTCTGCCCCTGCGTCTCTGCAAGGTACAACTCCCACAGCTGCTTTCAGGGGCTAGTGTTAAGTGCCTGTGGCTTTTCTAGATGCATGCTGCAAGCTCTTGGTGGATCTACCATTTGGGAACTGAAGGACAATGGCACTCTTCTCACAGGTTCACCAGGCAGTGCCCCCGTTGTGACTCTGTGTGTGGGGTCCAACCCCACATTTACTTTGTATTGCCCCAGTTAAGGTTCTCTATGATGGCTACACCCCTGTAAACTTGTGCCTGGGCATCCAGGCATTTCCAAACATCCTCTGAAATCTAGATGGAAACTCCCAAAGCTCAGTTCTTGTCTTCTGCACACATGCAGGCCCAACACCATATGGAAGCAGCCAAGTCTTGGGGGTTGCACACTCTAAAGCAATGCCCTGAGCTACACATTGGCCCCTTTTAGCCACAACTGGAGCTGGAATGGCTGGGACACGGAAAACTAGATCCTGAGGCTGTACAGAGCAGCAGGGCCCTGGGCCCAGCCCACGAAAGTATTTTTCCCTCCTAGGCCTCTGGGCCTGTGATGCAAGGGTCTGCCTTGTAAATCGCTGACATGCTCTAGTGACATTTTTCCCATTGTCTTGGCTATTAACATTGAGTTCTTCATTTCTTGTGCTAATTTCTGCAGCCAGCTTTAATGTCTCCCCAGAAAATGGGTTTTTCTTTTCAACCACATGGTCAAGTTGCAAATTTTCCAAACTTTTATGCTCTGCTTCTCTTTTAAACATAAGTTCTGATTGTGAACCATCTCTTGGTGAATGCTCATGATGGAACACTTTCAGAATCAGCCAGGTCACATCTTGAATGCTTTGCTGCTTAGAAATTTCTACCACCAGATATGATAAATCATCTTCCTCAAGTTCAATGTTCTACAGATCTCTAGGGCTGGGGCAAATTGCCACCAGTCTTTTTACTAACACATAACAGGAGTAACTTTTGATCCAGTTCCTAATAGGTTCCTCATCTTCATGTGAGACCACTTCAGGCTGGATTTCGTTTTCCATATCACTGTCAGCATTTTGGTCAAAACCATCCAACAAGTCTCTAGGATGTTCCAAACTTTCCCATGTCTTCCTGCCTTCTTCTGAGCCCTGCAAACTATTCCAACCTCTGCTTGTTACCCAGTTTCAAAGTCACGTCCACATTTTTGGGTTATCTTTATAACAGTGCCCCACTATCTTGGTGCCAATTCTCTGTATTAGTCCATTTTCACATTGCTATAAAGATACTACCTGTGACGTAATTTATGAAGAAAAAAGGTTTAATTGACTCATAGTTCTGCATGGCTAGCTAGGGAGGCCTCAAGAAACTGACAATCATGGTGGAAGGTAAAGGAGAAGCAGGTGCGTTCTTCACAGGGTGGCAGGAGAGAAAGAGAGCAAAGGGGGAGGTGCCATTTTAAAATCATCAGATCTCATGGTAATCCACTCACTCTCATGAGAACAGCATGTGGGAAACCACCTTCATGATCCAATCACATCCTACCAGGATTGGTGGTTGAAAAGAAAAACACATTTTCTGGAGAGACATTAAAGCTGGCTACAGAAATTAGCACAAGAAATGAGGAACTGAATGTTATTAGCCAAGACAATGAGAAAAATGTCACTAGAGCATGTCAGAGATTTACAAGGCAGGTGAGGATTACAGTTTGAGATGAGATTTGGGTGAGGATGCAGAGTCAAACCATATCACAAGGGGTTAAAAAAAAAAGGCAAGAGTCAGAGTTGACATAGTCCTGAAATGTTGAGCCAAGTGTTTACAGATCAGCATGTAGTTGTACTAACAGTGTCAGAATTAAAAGTTAAAGATGAAGTAAAGATCAATGTTCAAATCAAGAATCTGGACAATAGGTAGGAAGAGTCAAAAAATCAGTAGATTATTCTAGCATTCTCCATCCAGTAAGTTTTACACCCTTCTTCTGCACTGTGGCCAATCCCTATGCAGGGACAGACACAACTTAAAATAAGAACAAGAAGATGATGTAGTTCTCAGGAAATTGAATTCAAAGAGAGAAAGAAAGACAAAAACAAAATAATGTAAATTAGAAAAAAACATTTAGGAAGGTGATATAGTTTGGCTGTGTCCCCGCCCAAATTTCATCTTGAATTTTAGCTCTGTTAATCCCCATGTGCTCTGGGAGAGACCCAGTGGGAGGTAATTGAATCATGGGACTGGGTTTTTTGCCTGTGCTGTTCTTGTGATAGTGGATAAGTCTCATGAACCTGATGGTTTTAAAAGGGGCAGTTCTGCTGTACACTCTCTCTTGCCTGCCAACATGTAAGATAGGCCTTTGCTTCTCCTTCACCTTCCACCATATTTTTGAGGCCTCCCCAGCCATGTGGAACTGTGAATGTATTAAATCTCTTTGCCTTTATAAATTACCCAATCTCCGGCATTTCTTCATAGCAGTATGAAAATGGCCTAATACAGAAATTGAATTCTGTATGGTAGTCAGATCCAAAACAATCAGTAAGAAATAGAAAACAAATATAAATGAATCACCAGAGGGAAATTTCTTCTTCCTAAAGCTATAGAAAAAAAGATGAGAGGATAGATACAGAAATAAAGTTGTCTAGTTGAAAATGAGGAAAAAGTCTCATTTCATGTCAGTGTACTTAAATCTTCTTGAGGATGTGATATGTTGCGTCGCCTGATGGAAGACAGGTCAAAGGAGAATGACAAATTGAAGAGGTCAAAGAAGAGTTGTTCTTGAGGGAGATTCATAATATAAACAGTGAACACACACACACACACACACACACACACACACATAGCTCTTGAGAACATGTGCGCAAGGTAGTGATGGTGGCAGGAGGCAGGCAAATACCTAGGCAGATAGTGGTGAATCCCCACCTCCAAGCCAAAGACAGTTTAAAGCCTGAAAGCCAAGCTACAAGTCAAATCTATGGACAGGCTTGATAACCTGTCTTCCTGTTTGGCTTGCTTTCCTCTAATTGATTCCTATCCTTGACAGATTTGACATATATCTACCTTTTCCTAATGGGTTTTATACACTGTTGTACCCACCTTTGAGTGGTGTCTTTGCATTAACCTTTTTGTATCCTCACAAACCCATCAGCATGCACTCCCCATTCTGAGTCCATAAAATGCCATAGACGCAGCCACACGGAGAGAGAAACCACATAACAGCTGGAATGTGGAACCACCCTAAAGCATCCCCTCTCCACCGAGAGCTGTTCCATTACTCAAAAAAATTATTCTCTGCCTATCATCACACTTCAATTTTCAGTGTATCCTCATTCTTCTTGGAAGCGGAACAAGAGCTCAGGAACCACTGAATGTGGGCACAAGTTATATAACACAGGTGAGCTAAGTGGGTGGGGCACCTCCAGCAGCAGGCTCTGGTGGAGGAGGGGGGCAGGGGACAGGGGGATTTGGGGGAGAGGAGAGGAGAGTTTGCAGGATGGGGAGGAGGGGAACATTGCTGGCCATGGTGTTGCCCAGTTGGTAAAGTGGCTGAGAAATTCCTGCATCAGTGGTTGGGGTACAGCTTGGTTTTATACATTTTAGGCAGACATACGTTATCAATCAATACATGTAAAATGTTCATTGGCTCAGTCTGTAAAGGCAGGACAACTAAGTGTGGTGGGGAGTGGTACTTTCAGATCATAGGTTGATTCAAATGTTTTCGTATTGGCAATTGGCTGAAAGCATTTATCTAAAGATGTAGAATTCATAGAAGCAATGGTCTGATTTAAGATAAAGGGCCAGGGAGACCAAGGTTCTTGTTGCATCCCTTATTATACAACTGAGGCTCCCAGGTGGCAGGCTTCAGAGAGAATAGATTGTAAATGTTTCTTTTCAGACTTTAGAAAGTGCTAGACGCTTAGTTAATTCTCTCCTGGATCATGACAAAGACCTGGAAAGAGGAGAGGATTCTCTACAGAACGTAGATTTTCCCCCACGAGACAGCTTTGGAGGGCCATTTCCAAATATGTCCAATATATTTTGGGGTAAAATACTTCGATTTTTTTTTCAGGGCCTGTCATCAGTCAGGTTGGTATTTTATTGCTACAAAGATTATATTTTGCCACCCTTAAAAACTGTTTTAATGTGAATGCTGGTCAGCTGTGTATGAATTCCAAAGGGAGGGAGGTATAGAAAGGCAAGTCAGACTACCCATTTCCATCATGGCTTGAGCTAGTGTTTCAGGATTACTTTAGAAATGACTGTGCCAGAGACAAGGGGTACATTCACTTGAGTGGGGGCTTATAATTTTATTTTTGGTTTACATTAGTTTATGACAAGTGAAAAAAGCAAGCAGTAGAAATGACCCCAAACTAAGATTGTCTTGAAAGAAACTTACGATTATGATAAAATTATATATAAACACATTATAAAATTTATATAGTAATACATATAGAGAGAGCTATTGTAAGATATATATATATATATAGTTTTAGTTGGATAGTATGAGTGTAGTTATTTGCAACATGTTTTTTGTTTTTGTTTCTTTATCATTTAAAGGGGACTAGGTATTAATCTCTTTAACTATATGGACCAGTGGGTTTTATGTTTCACTAAGTATGCATTACACAATGTGAGATAAACAAAAATGTAGTATCCGTTTTTGCTGTTACTGTGTAAGTATTTTTTACTAGAATAACTGACTGCATTGTCACCAGCTTCTTTCCCTGTATCACAAAAAATTATCTACTGCATACAGACTTCTAAGGTTTATGTCAAAAATGTAATTTAAAATCATATTTTTTCTACTTAATTTGAAATCAAATTGTTTATTTTTCCTTTCCTTTTCTACTATCAAAAATGCTTTCTCCACTATTATTTTAATGGTTCATTTCTACATTGACTTGCCTTGTTTTTTCCAATGTCATTTTAGTAATTTACTGAACTTTAATGGAACAAAATGTGAGTTATATTCTCTAGGTCTAAGAACATATACCATTAATGCCTAAATGTGCTACACAATCAGGTTCTTAAGAGAGTTGAATTCCAGACATTAAAAGCACCGAACCAGCCTCATACCAACGTTTTATGAATCTCTAGGGCTATTTAGAGAACCACTGATCAAGAAAGTTCAACAAATCCAAAACAATATAAAATATAAATTAATATTTTAAAAATCTAGGCACATTACCAGACTATTTAAAACCAATGATTAAAAGAAAATGTTTAATCATCAAGGAAAATAATACATTATATAAAGAGCAGCAACAATACATATGAGAACTGATTTCTCATTAGAAAAATTGAATGCCAAATATAATGAAATAATAAATTTAAAATTGTAAAAGAAAAACTGTATACATAAAAGCTAAGCAAATCTCTTTCCTTTATATGCCACAGAAGAAATGAAAAAAGAAATTCTTCAAACTGAAAGAAAATGTACCAGATAGAAATTCAAATATATAGACAAAAATGGAGAGTACTGGTAATGGTATAAAAAGTATCTATGAACATAAATAAAAATAAATGTTTTTCTCTCTATTGAAAAACATTTAAAGGTCAACTCACAACTTAAATAAAAACATTAACAATGCATTTTGTGGTTTAATATATGTAAATAAAGTATGTGTTAACAACATAAATATAATAAAGAATGAGGATAAATGAGTGAATAAAATAAAATGCTTGCATGATTGTTACGTTTGAAGTTCTTTAAAAATAATTTAAAGGTAGATTCTGATATGATAAGACTGTACTTTTAATATCTGGAATAAGCATGATACAAGATATAGCCAAAAGTCAACAGAGGGTTTGCAATGAAATACTATCATTGATTTCATTTACCAAAAAGAAGACAGGAAACAAGAAACAAAGAAGCCAGGAACATTAGGAATAAATGGAAAACAAATAAAGCAAGATAGTAGACTTAAAGTAACACCACTAATAAGTAGATTAAATGTAACCATACAAAAGAATCCATTTAAAAAGCAGAGACTGTCAGAACTTAACTACATACTGTTTATAAGAAATATACTTTAAATTTACGGACACCAAGAAGTAGAAAGAAACACGGAAAATTGATACATACGGAAAACAATAAGCATAAGGAAGATTGTGTGGCTATGTTAATATGAAAGTTGACTTCAAAGAGTGATCATTAACAGTAAAAATAAGAACATTTAATAATGTTCATCAGGAAGAAATAACAATCCTAATTGTGTAACTCTTATAAAAAGGCTTTAAAATACATAAGGCAGAAATGGTTATAACTAAAGGGAAAAGAATACACGAATCCACAATTTTATTAGAAATTTAAATATCTCTTTCTCATTAACTGGTAACACAAACAGGAGGAAAAAACCAGTAAGAATAGAGAAGACTGACATTTATAGACTATTATAACCATTTTGCAGAATACACATTGTTATCGAGTGTAAAGGAAGCATTTGCCAAGTTACACAGTAGTCTCACCTTATCCACAGTAGTAATATCTGTGGTTTCAGTTACTTGTGGTCAATCACGACTTACGTAGGGTTCCAGACCTCATAAACCAGTCTAGTGGGAAAGACAGATATTGATAGCATAATAAGTCCTATATACATTGGATAATAAAAGATAAAAATATCAAAACTTTATTTTATTTTTTACTGTTCTTATTTCAACCCAATGAAAATTTTCCTCTTTGATTTTATAAAAAGCTGATAAAAATAATATGTATTCTTGACTAAAAGGTTAATCTTATATACAGCATATATAATATACAATAATGAAATCAATTTATATATAAAAGCCATGATAAAGTTAAAATAATTGTGTATAATAATATATGTAATAGCCTAATTAATTTATACATATATTTATAATGTGTAGGATGGTGAATTTTACATAAAGCTATATGTGTACTATATATGTGATATAATAGATAAAACATTTATAAGTATATGTATTTATATATAGACATATATAATATTACTTTAGCCTAAACTGTGAGATTTACGAGTATGATTAGCTTTATCTGTGTATAAACATTTCCAGTATAAACATCTATTTCCACCTTTTCCCCAAATTGAAATATTTAATACCCAAACTGCAACAATTGTCGAATCTTAATCAGATTATTCTATCCAGGACCTTAAGGCATTGCTTCCTGTTTCTTTTGTCATTATGACCCAACTAAATGGCTACTCTTATTGTCATTTATTTTAGAACCACCTGTTCAAGCATATGTTGCTGACATTCAGAACGTGCCCATTTTCACACATTTTCCCCCATTGTCAACACCAAGATGTCAACCACGTGTGCAGACATGTAAATAAATGTAAATTTTGGCATAACAAGCCTGCCGGGAAGCACCCAAATCCCCCTTATATCTTTTGCAGCTACCTCTTTTATAGTAGGACCTAATACATTTCTGCTTTTTTTTTTTCCTTTAATTCTTTTAAAACGTGGACACATTAAGGGTGCTATTTTCTCTTACTTGCTGACTCTGTTGTATTTCTTATGTCATCTTCTTTTCAGTTATTCATAATGTTGACTTTTGGAGACATTTGTGATCTTGGGAGAGTCACTTCACCTCTCTGAGTCCCAGATTCCTCAGCCTGTAGTATGAAGATAATGGTATTTGCTCTGGAGGGATTATGTAAGAATTCAACGCAATGTGTGTAACGAACTTAGCACAGTGCTCAACATCATGGTCCATGGTAATCACCAATCTGGTTTCATATTGCAAAGCGTAGCTTCTTCGTCTTCCAAACTGTGTCCCTCCTTTCTTTGCCACTCCAGGTAACTGCTTATAGCATTTCAACTATTCTTCATTATGTATTATTTTAATAATCTGACAAGTTTTGTCCTTTACCTTTGAAATCTTTAGCATTTCTTTCTGAGAAGTTGTCCTGAATAAATATTGACACAACAAAAATACCAAACTGACCCTGATTATTTTCTTCTTTGGTATAAATTAGTGTTTCCCTAATTTTGCACCTGGACCGATTATCTTGTTTTGTTAGAGTAAGGGCTAAAAAAGGTGAGGACCAGAAGTTCATTCCCTATTTAGGTCAGTCAGGGTTACACTGAAGACATATTTCTTTCATGTTTACAGATGTGCCCCTAATCCTGACCATCTGCTTAGCAAATGAGCAGAAGGCCACAGTAGGTAACAGTGGACTGTAGGATAAAACACAATCCCAGAGCTAAGTGCTGTATCCCGCTAATCACAACATCATCATATTTAAAAAGAGAGCACAGCTGAGCAGATGTCTTGGGTGTGATCCAGGAACAATACCAATGGGAGTGGGTAGAATGAGAAAAATGAAAGCTTTAGATGAAGTGGCATCCAACCGGGATCCTGAATATGCTGATTTAGATGTACCTTTGATTCTAAATTATTTTAAAGGACTAAAACCCTAAGCAAATTTTAGCTTTAATGACTTTTCAGTTGATCCTCTGTAAGAGGTTCAAGTGAACATCTATTTGATATTTTTATACTCAAAATGAAAAGCCAATTTCATATATATTTGGCAACAGCTGAGTTTCCCATTAAAATAAGGATAGTGTGCTCTTAGTTTCTATTTGTCGTGATTGTTCTGTCTTGGTATTTTTTTTCTTTAACCAGAAGATCTTAAATAAAATTTTCTTTCAATTAAATAATTTGAATTATAGCCATGAAACGGATAGAATTTGGCAAACAGCTTAAGAGACCTCCTGCCTCTCATCACCTTCTGAATTTTAATTTGGCAAATATAAATTAGGTTCTGTGTCAGAACACTCTGCCCAAAAGATAAAGCTGCACCATTAAAATCAAAAGGCACAAATGTCAGCAGAACACTGAGACTCTGGGTTTTCTACTAAGAAAAACTTCATTAAGGGAATGTAGCTTTTTACATCATTTTATTTTTATTCCCGGTCACAGAAAATGATGATAATCTCAGTTTTTTCAAAGACAGAAAACAAAGGTGTTCACAAATGAATTGCATTTATATGTATGACACTTTATCTTCAGGGGACAGTTTGATCAAGTTACCAGCGTATTGTCTTTGAAATACTGATGAGATTTTTCCATACGGAGGCAAGCAATCTTTCTTTATTTTCCCTATGAACAACAAAAAAAGTTTCATTTATCAAAGTATTTGCCCCATGTGCTTACTTTTTTTAGTTTGTTTTGGTTTTCTTTACAAATATGGCACATACCACTTTTAGCATTCAACAATTAAATCAATGGTTGGGAGCCTTTTGGGAAGGACATGCCAAGTCTTTCTTTATCCTCTCTGATGTAAGAGTTTGTGAGCCATCAACATAGCTTATGGTTAGGATGCCTATTTATAAAATGTAAATATTTCAAATGAGCAAATATGATTTCACATGTTTATGAAGGTTTTTTTAATTAAATGGGAATACAGACAATGCATATGATCCTTGACTTTGCTTTTCTTTGTAAAAATTTCTGGAGAAAAATCACCCCTTGTGGGGGTCCTGATAAGTCATATTTTTCTACTCTGTTATTCCTGGGACAGCCGGTGGGAACAGAAGATTTTAAGAGGGAGCATGGTTCTGGTTTGCTGGAAGCAGGGACTGTTTTATTTCATTTTTGCAACCTGTGTACTTGGTATATAAGGGGTATTCAATGATGGCTGTTAAATAATACTAGCTTGGAAATATATTTTCCAGATATGGTTGTATTAAGGTATAGTTGCATTGAATTATAGTTTTCTCCCAATTTGCTGTGTATCTTTGCAGTCCCTGTTCCATAGCAATATGACTGAAACCAACTATCATGTCTACATTTCACAAAACAGCCATAGTCCAACCGAATGTCTGATAAACTGCCAAAGCCCACGGTTATGTCTCTACTTAGAAACGCAGAGGCCGGGTGAGGTGACTCATGCCTGTAATCCCAGAACTTTGGGAGGCCAAGGCAGGAGGATCACCTGAGGTCAGGAGTTCGAGACCTGCCTGGCCAACATGGTGAAACCCCATCTCTACTAAAAATACAAAAATTATCTGAGCATGGTGGCGAGCGCCTGTAATCCCAGCTACTTGGGAGGCTGAGGCATGCGAATTGCTTAAACCTGGGAAATGGAAGTTGCAGTGGGCAGAGATTGAGCCACTGTACTCCAGCCTGGGGAACAGAGCAAGGCTCTGTCTCAAAAAAAAAAAAAAAAAAAAAAAAAAAGGAAGAAAGTAACACAGAATATTAAACTTCTAGGCACTCACCGTGAAAATATACCATAACTCTCAAATGTCTAGTACTTACAAAATTCCAAATATATAATAAGTACTCAATAAAGATGGCTTAAAAGAGACATATTTAGTCTTTGAGATATACTAAATTTTATTTATTCATCGAAACCACTAAGTAGAAAAATGTTTCAAGGCTTTGGTCCCAATGGCAGGAAAACTGCAACCCTTAAAAATCTTGAGTATTATTAACCGTTTCTGCTACACCTTCCTATTAATTTTATTTTATCTTTTAAAGTTTTCATTTAAAAACACATTTTTGTTTAGGAGACAAAAGTAAGTGAATTAATTCATGAATTCTAGAGGAACAAATTAAGCATTTGCACAAGTTAAGCATTTGTAATATTATAAAATATTCTGGTAAAATTTTTGTTTGGTTGTGAGCTCTTCTATACTGAAATATGATGTGTATTTTATATATAACAGTTTAATTTTTTATTATTTTCATATTCATATTACTTCAAAAACAATTGTAAAAATATTATTTTATCCTTTGTATATTGTATATACATTTTGTAACATACTTCAGGTCCTATGGGGGGATAAAAATGCCATAAATATGTCTATAGAATTTTTTTTTTGTGCCACTCTTCTATATAGTCCAGTGCCTAGCCCATAAGTATTCAATAAATGATTTGTAATAGAACTGAACTAATTGAGCAACTAATATGGATAATGGAAATGCTTATTTGGAGGTTACAATAAACAAATGAGGGTCACAGTTTGGAAACTCTTGCATTAAGTATGATCCAATAGTGAAAACAGACAGGTAGGAGTAGCTTCATAAGTTGTACCATCTCATTTTGAACTGATATGAGGGAAATACTACATGAAGTTAGCCATACCTTGCTTCAGAAGTAAAGGAAAGTTTTCGTTTAAAAGCCCATTTTTGTTTAGGAGACAAAAGTAAGTGAATTAATTCATGAATTCTAGAGGAACAAATTAAGCATTTGAACAAATTAAGCATTTGTAATATTATAAAATATTCTGGTGAAATTTTTGTTTGGCTGTGAGCTCTTCTATACTGAAATATGATGTGTATTTTATATATAACAGCTTAATTTTGTGTCATAAATGCTAATTATATAATGCTAATTATAATTGTTTTATAATTTAATAATAATTTAATAATTATAAATTATTAATTTTATAATTTAATAATTATAATTATTTTATAATTTATAAAATTACAAAATTCTATAGACATATTTATGGCATTTTTATCCCCCCATAGGATCTGAAGTGACCCATTAACAAAATCAAAATATTAAAAGGGGGAATCTTTCAACTTCAATGGAACCATCTCACAGATCTATACCTAGGTCAAGGAAGTCTCCAAGTCAATACTGTATAAGATTTTCTTCTGTAATTTTTATATGTTCCAATTTTCTATTGATAATTTCAGATAAAAAGTCTTTAAACTAAAAATATATAGCCTTTCTACAATATACCTATGTCTAGAATATAAACCAGATAAATTCTTATTTCCAAATATTTATAAATAAATAAATTGATAAATGTGGTCATCCTACTTAATTTCAGGTTAATATTTTGAGGCATAGTCAAAGACAGTAGGCAAGTCTTTGTTTGTCAGAATCCTAGGATCCACTTGATAAACATCACAACTATTTCACTCAGTGGTACAAAAGCCATTATAAAGGCAAAATAAAGAGTCCACTTCAGACTCTTTCAACTTTTACAAAGTAATTAAGTAGTTTCTGAAGCTTTATTTTATCTCCCAGTCTCTTAGCAGGAACAGAATTAGGATGAGTGCCCAACATCTTTTTCCTATGGAGAATGATTGTTCAAATGGTTGGAGTGTGATGCCACTGAGGACCCTCTCACTGGTTTGAGTATTCCTTGAGTTAGCTGAATTTGCTCCAAAATAACTAGTCACAGTTGGTCCCCATTTAGAAACACATGATCCCTGTCATAAAAGCCTTAGAATCATATAACATTAAAACTAGAAATAATATTACTTTATGCTGTAATAAATAATTGCCATCAAATGATTCACTTCATCATATAAAATTTTTTATGTATTTTGCAGATGACATGGAAGCTTGGAGGTTAAGTAAACTGACAGATGTTAACAAGCTAGTGTCAGAACCAGGATTTCTACCAAGTCTGTAAAATGCAAAGGCTATGAAATTAAGCTTTACGTCAGGGTTTCTCCTACTTAAAAATTTGCAGATATATTCTCAGAGGTTTGAGAATTCTATTTAAGTAAACAATGCATGGCTGGCATTAGTTCAGCATTTTCTCATGAAAGAAGCAATAATTGGCCCATATCTAACATTGTATGAAAGATGAATTATTTTGTCTCCATTTTTTTTTTAGTATTCTTTGATCAGAATGTCCAGTCACTCTGATAGGCATTGGGGACAGACCAGAAATTAAGCACACAAAAATACCTGTTTCATGCAATATGCATTTCAGTGATGTAAGATAGACAATAAACCATAAATAAATAAATATGCATATAATATAACATAGTGATGTTATTAAAAAATAAAACAGGGCATGGTGGAAACAAGGAGATCCAAGGGGTTATGGAGTTACGTTTAAAAATAGAGTTGGTAATAAAGACCTCATTAAGAGGGTGATATTTAATCCAAAAACTGAGTGGGATAATCCAGTGGAGCACGTCTTGAGGTTTTCTGGAAATCCATATTGGGGCAGTCCTAGTAGAGAGCAGGAGGCTTCAAGTTGTTGGCTGAAATAGAGGATTAGTGTATAATTTATTATACAGGTGCAAAATGAGCAAGGTGAAAGTAGTAGGAGAGAGAAGGAATGTGGATAGTTTAAGAAGGAATGGGAGCACTTGGAAGGTTTTGAGTATAGCATTAAACTCATGTGGAATATTTGGAAAAAATTACTCTTACTGCACTGTCAAAAAAAGAGAGTAAATGTACAAAATAAGAAGCAGTGAGTCAGTTAGGATGCTATGGCAAACGTCCAAGAAAGAGAGGTTTGGCAGCTTGTTGCCATCACATGGGAGATGTTGGTGACTTAGAAGAGAGTGAGAATAATGAGATGGTGAGATGCTAGAATCTGGATATATTTTAAGGGTAGAGCAAAGAGGATTTTTTGTAGTGAGAGGTGAAGCCAGCTGGGCTTCTGGGTGAGGTGGGGACTTGGAGAACTTTTCTGTCTAGCTAAAGGATTGTAAATGCACCAATCGGCACTCTGTAAAAATGCACCAATCAGCACTCTGTGTCTAGCTAAAGGATTGTAAACACAACAACCAGCACTCTGTAAAATGGACCAATCAGCAGATGTGGGCGGGGTCAAATAAGGTAATAAAAGCTGGCCACCCAGCCAGCAGCAGCAACCCACTTGGGTTGTCTTCCATGCTATGGAAGCTTTGTTCTTTTGCTCTTCACAATAAATCTTGCTGCTGCTCACTCTTTGGGTCCATACTACCTTTATGAGCTGTAACACTCACTGCAAAGGTCTACAGCTTCACTCCTGAAGTCAGCGAGACCATGAACCCACCAGAAGGAACAAACAACTCCGGACTTGCCACCTTTAAGAGCTGTAACACTCACTGCAAAGGTCTGTGGCTTCACTCCTGAAGTCAGCAAGACCATAAACCCAATGGAATGAAGAAACTCCGGACACATCTGAACATCTGAAGGAACAAACTCCAGACACACCATCTTTAAGAACTGTAACACTCACCACAAGGGTCCATGGCTTCATTCTTGAAGTCAGTGAGACCAAGAACCCACCGGAAGGAACAAATTCCGGACACAGTAGGAGGGTGTGTATTGAATGCATGGCTAAAGACGTCTTCAAGTTTTAATGCCTAAGAACTCAAGAGTAAGTTACCCTTTATGAGATGAGGAAATCTTTGTGAAAATAGAGTTTGGGAAAGGAAGAAAAAAAATTACAGATTTGAAGATGTTTTTGTTTGTCGTTGATATGTTAGGTTTTGAATGCCTATTAGCCACCCAAGTGGAGTTATTAGTGAAGTGAAATATTCACTAAGCCTGAAAGAGATATGAACTGGAGATGTAACTTTGGAAGCAAATAGCATAAAGATGGATATATGGGCATGAGTATGCAAGAAAGAGAATGACACACTGAGTAAATGGTATAGATAGGAATGAGTTAGGAGCACTGAGCCATATACCTCTAATTTTAGAGGTCAGGGAAATTAGAAGAAATCAGTAAAGGAAAGGAAAGAAAAGGAAAATTAAGAAGCAACAAGAGAAATGGAAGAAAAGCTAGAAAGTATTGTATACTGAAAGCCAAATAACAAATATGTTTCAGTGTAATCAGATGTGTCTGATGCTACTGATCGTTAAATATGAGTAAGACTAACAACTAACCCTTGGATTAGCAACTAGGGGTCACCAGTCTTCTCACTAAGCAGTTTGAATCAAGAGGTGGCCTCCAAGCGTAACAGGAAGACATTATAGAGAACAATATTTTATTTCTTAATTAAGCTAATAAAATGAGAATGTTTGTTATCACGGCAGTATTGTTTGCAGTGCATTTTTATTTGCTTCAAGGAACAATTTTTCATTATGTAGCAACTTTAAAATTTTGCAGTTACATTTTGGGGCACACTACTTGATTGATGGACCCATCTAAATAGTAATTATTAGATTTAAAAATTATTCATTATGGAAAAGAAACACTAAAGCAGTGGTCATTTTACTTTTATAGATTTGTTCATTTTTAATTTGTAAATCCATTTGGTTTCATTGTTTTTATTAAATTTGTAAGCATAAGGAGTTTATATCTACTAGGTTTGATAATATTTGTTTAAAATTACAACAAAAGACAGTTAAATCAACATGATGGAGTATCAGAAAATTGTTTTTTCTAAGAAGAAAGCTGGACATTGCTCAACAACCACAAACTGCACCATACTACACTGTTTCCTAGCAGACACCAATTAAGGTTGGAAGGAAAGGAAACTATTATTATTGTCAACTATCAAATATCATAGGTTTATGTGAGCGAAGGGTAGGAGAACACGCCACCCCAATATACAATGCTTTGGCATAAGGTATATTTTGAGCTAAATTATTTTAAAAACTAAAACAAAACCTAAACACCAGTTGTAGGAAGGGAACTCTGACCCTCTGTTTCTCTTCCTAAAAGGAGAAGATGGAAGATGTCTTCAGTATATCAGGAAAAAGTAAAATTCTTGTTACCAGGGACAAGAAGTTGAGATCAAGAGAATCCTGTACAAACAGACCTTCTCAAAAGAATTCGTATTTTTTAAGTTGTTTTTTATTTGCATAAACTTATGGAGTATGAGTGTAATTTCATTACATGGATAGATTGCACAATGATAGCCAGGTCTTCTTTTATTGCATTAGCCTGTCCGCATAGTTCAGTTACTTTTTTACAACTGCCTGTCTTTGTTCGAACTAAACAGTCGGTTTCGAGAAAAACATTCAGGTTTTTTGTCATTTCGTTTTGGGTCATCATTTCTATGTAAGGATTCCTGTGCCTTATTAAGTTTATATTGAATATATTTGTTTGCTTTTTTCCTGCTAAGTTCTTTTATGTCACTTTAATTCTTAGACCCTGATAAAAATGCCTAAGAAGGTAGAAGTAAAATTTAGACTCCCTGACATGAATAATAAGTTTATAGAACACTGTTTGACACATGATAAGTGTAATTTAAGTGTTTGCTGTTGTTATTACTGAAAATATGGGAGATACTGAGTATCTGGAAAGCTGCACAAATTATTTTGCATTTAATTGTGTAATAATATAATCCTAGTTCCGTAAGAAACTTTCACTTCTTCTTATGATTTTGTATACCACCCTCAGTTAGAAACAAAGTAAAAAATCAAATACTGAAAAAAATTGTGAAATATAACAGATCCTGAAATTATTTTACAAAGACGATATACAGTATTCTAAGTTTGGGGCTCTTGACATCTTAATTTTGATTTTAATTTTAGCTATTAAGGTTAATAAATGCATCACAAGTTTTTAAGGTTGTCTTAGTCGTTTGTGTCTCATATTTCATGCCATCATTATATGAAGAAATCATGTTTGTGTGCCCTCAACTGAAAGAATTTGCCATCTGTTAACTCTCTCTCTCTCTATATATATATATGTGTATATATATATGATTTATCTTTTCTTTTTATTGTTATTATACTTTAAGTTATGGGGTACATGTGCACAACGTGCAGGTTTGTTACATAGGTATACATGTGCCATGTTGATTTGCTGCACCCATCGACTCATCATTTACATTAGGTATTTCTTCTAGTGCTATCCCTCCCCCAGTCCTCCACCTTCCAACAAGTCCCGGTGTGTGATTTTCCTGCCCTATGTCCATATGTTCTTATTGTTCACCTCCCACTTATGAGTGAAAACATGAGGTGTTTGATTTTCTCTTCTTGTGTTACTTTGATGAGAATGATGCTTTCCAGTTTCATCCATGTTCCTTCAGAGGACATGAACTCATCCTTTTTTGTGGCTACATAGTATTCCATGTTGTATGGTGTATATATGCCACATTTTCTTTATCAAGTCTATCATTGATGGACATTTGGGTTGGTTCCAAGTCTTTGCTATTGTGAACAGTGCTTCAACAAGCCTACATGTGCATGTGTCTTTATAGTAGAATGAGTTATAATCCTTTGGGTACACACCCAGTAATGTGATTGCTGGGTCAAATGGTATTTCTGGTTCTAGATCCTTGAGGAATTGCCCCACTGTCTTCTACAACGATTGAACTAATATGCAATCCCACCAACAGCGTGAAAGCATTCCTACGTCTCCACAGCCTTTCCAGCATCTGTTGTTTCCTGACTTTTTAACGGTCGCCATTCTAACTGGTGTGAGATGGTATCTCATCGTGGTTTTGATTTGCATTTCTCTAACGACCAGTGATGATGAGCATTTTTTCATAAGTTTGTTGGCTGCATAAATGTCTTCTTTTTAGAAGTGTCTGTTCATATCCTTCACCCACTTTTTGATGGGGTTGTTTTTTTTTTCTTGTAAATTTAAGTTCTTTGTAGAATCTGGATATTAGCTCTTTGTCAGATGGATAGATTGCAAAAATTTTCTCCCATTCTGTAGGTTGCCTGTTCACTCTGATGATAGTTTCCTTTGCTGTGCAGAAGCTCTTTAGTTTAATTACATCCCATGTGTCAATTTTGGCTTTTGTTCACTTTGCTTTTGGTGTTTTAGTCATGAAGTCTTTGCCCATGCATATGTTCTGCATGTTATTGCCTAGATTTTCTTCCAGGGTTTTTATTGTTTTAGGTCTTACATTTAAGTCTTTAATACATCTTGAGTTAATTTTTGTATAAAGTGTAAAGAAAGGATCCAGTTTCGGCTTTGTGCACATGGCTAGACAGTTTTCCCAGCACCATTTATTAAATAGGGAATTATTTCCCCATTGCTTGTTTGTGTCAAGTTTATCACAGATCAGTTGGTTGTAAATATGTGGTGTTATTTCTAAGCCTCTGTTCTGTTCTACTGGTCTATATAACTGATTTGGTACCAGTACCATGCTGTTTTGGTTACTGTAGCCTTGTAGTATAGTTTGAAGTCAGGTAGCGTGATGCCTCCAGCTTTGTTCTTTTTGTTTAGGATTGGCTTGGATATGTGGGCTCTTTTTTGATTCCATATTAAATTTAAAGTAGTTTTTCCAAATTCTGTGAAGAAAATCAGTGGTGGCTTGATGGGGATAGAATTGAATCTATAAATTATCTTGGGCAGTATGGCCCTTTTCATGATATTGATTCTTTCTATCCATGTGCATGGAATGTTCTTCCATTTGTTTGTGTCCTCTTTTATTTCCTTCAGCAGTGGTTTGTAGTTCACCTTGAAGAGGTCCTTCACATCCCTTCTAAGTTGGATTCCTAGATATTTTATTCTCTTTGTAGCAATTGTGAATGGGAGTTCATTCATGATTTGGCTCTCTGTTATTGGTATACAGGAATGCTTGTGATTTTTGCACATTGATTTTGTATCCTGAGACTTTGCTGAAGTTGCTTATCAGCTGAAGGAGTTTGGGGCTGAGATGATGGGGTTTTCTAAATATACAATCATGCCATCTGCAAACAGAGACAATTTCTTCTTTACCTAATTGAATACCTTTATTTCTTTCTTTTGCCTGATTGTCCTGGCCAGAACTTTTAATACAATGCTGAATAGGAATGGGGAGAGAGGGCATCCTTGTCTTGTGCAGGTTTTCAAAGGGAATGCTTCCAGTTTTTGCCCATTCAGTATAATATTGGCTGTGAGTTTGTCATAAATAGGTCTTATTATTTTGAGATACATTCCATCAATACCTAGTTTACTGAGAGTTTCTAGCATGAAGGGCTGTTGAATTTTGTCAAAGGCTTCTTCTCCCTCTATTGAGATAATGTGTTTTTTGTCACTGGTTCTGTTTATGTGATGGATTATGTTTATTTATTTGTGTATGTTGAACCAGCCTTGCATCCCAGTGATGAAGCCAACTTGATCGTGGTGGATAAGCTTTTTGATGTGCTGCTGTATTTGGTTTGCCAGTATTTTATTGAGGATTTTCACATCGATGTTCATCAGTGATATTGGCCTAAAATGTTTTTTCACAACCTGTCTTTGTTCACAACATGTCGTTGTTCACAACCTGTCTATGCCAGGTTGTGGTGGCAGGATGATGGTGGTCTCATAAAATGAGTTAGGGAGGGTTCCCTGTTTTTCTATTAGTTGGAATAGTTACAGAAGGAAAGGTACAAGCTCCTCTTTGCACCTCTGGTAGAATTTGGCTGTGAACCCATCTGGTCCTGGACTTTTTTTGGTTAATAGGCTATTAATTACTGCCTCAATTTCAAAACCTGTTATCGGTCTATTCAGAGATTCCACTTCTTCCTGGTTTAGTCTTGGGAGGGTGTATGTGTCCAGGAATTTATCCATTTCTTCTAGATTTCCTAGTTTATTTGCATAGAGGTGCTTACAGTATTCTCTGATGGTAGTTTGTATTTCTGTGGGATTGATGGTGATATCCCCTTTATCATTTTTTATTGTGTCTATTTGATTCTTCTCTCTTTTCTTCTGTATTAATCTGGCTAACCGTCTATCTATTTTGTTGATCTTTTCAAAAAACCTGCTCCTGGATTCATTGATTTTTTGAAGGGCTTTTTGTGTCTCTATCTCCTTCAGTTTTGCTCTGATCTTAGTTATTTCTTGTCTTCTGCTAGCTTTTGAATTTGTTTGCTCTTGCTTCTCTAGCTCCTTTAATTGTGATGTTAGGGTGTCAATTTTAGATCTTTCCTGCTTTCTCCTGTGGGCATTTAGTGCTATAAATTTCCCTCTACACACTGCTTCAAATGTGTCCCAGAGATTCTGGTATGTTGTGTCTTTGTTCTCATTGGTTTCAAAGACCATCTTTATTTCTGCCTTCATTTCATTATTTACCCCGTAGTCATTCTGGAGCAGTTGTTCAGTTTCCATGTAGTTGTGTGGTTTTGAGTGAGTTTCTTAATTCTGAGTTCTAATTTGATTGCACTGTGGTCTGAGAGACGGTTTGTGGTGATTTCTGTTCTTTTACATTTGGTGAGGAGTGTTTTACTTCCAATTATGTGGTCAGTTTTAGAATAAGTGTGATGTGGTGCTGAGAAGAATGTATATTCTGTTGATTAGGGGTGGAGAATTCTGTAGATGTCTACTAGGTCTGCTTGGTCAAGAGCTGAGTTCAAGTCCTGGATATCATTGTTAATTTTCTGTTTTGTTGATCTGCCTAATATTTACAGTGGGGTGTTAAAGTCTCCCATTATTCTTGTGTGGGAGTCTAAGTCTCTTTGTAGGTCTCTAAGAACTTGCTTTATGAATCTGGGTGCTCCTGTATTGGGTGCATATGTATTTAGGATAGTTAGTTTTTCTTGTTGCATTGATCCCTTTACCATTATGTAATGACCTTCTTTGTCTTGTTTGATCTTTGTTGGTTTAAAGTCTGTTTTATCAGAGACTAGGATTGCAACCCCTGCTTTTTTTGGTTTTCATTTTCATGTTAAACATTCGTCCATCCCTTTGTTTTGAGCCTATGTGTGTCTTTGCACATGAGATGGGTCTCCTGAGTATAGCACACTGGTGGGTCTTGACTCTTCATCCAATTTGAGAGTCTGTGTCTTTTAATTGGGGCATTTAGCCCTTTTACATTTAAAGTTAATATTGTTTGTGTGAATTTGATCCTGTCATTTTGATGCTAGCTGCTTATTGTGTTTGTTAGTTGATGCAGTTTCTTCATAGCTTCTATGGTCTTTACAATTTGGCATATTTTTGCAGTGACTGAGACTGGTTGTTTCTTTCAATGTTTAGTGCTTCCTTCAGGAGTTGTAAGGCAGGCATGGTGGTGACAAAAATCTCTTAGCATTTGCTTGTCTGTAGAGGTTTTTATTTCTCCTTCGCTTATAAAGCTTAGCTTGACTGGATATGAAATTCTGGGTTGAACATTCTTTTCTTTAAGGATGTTGAATATTGGCCCCACTCTCTTCTTGCTTGTTGAGTGTCTGATGAGAGATCTGCTGTTTGTCTAATGGGCTTCCTTTTATGGGTAACCCAACCTTTCTCTCTGGCTGCCTTTAACATTTTTTCCTTCATTTCAACCTTGGCTAATCTGACAATTATGTGTCTTGTGGGTTACTCGTCTTGAGGAATATCTTTGTGTTGCTCTCTGTATTTCCTAAATTTGAATGTTGGCCTGCCTTGCTAGGTCGGGGAAGTTCTCCTGGGAAATATCCTGAACAGTGTTTTCCAACATGGTTCCATTCTCCCCATCACTTTCAGGTACACCAATCAAACATAGATTTGGTCTTTACACGTAGTCCCATTTTTCAATCACTGATATGCTTTCTTCTGCTTGATGGATTTGGCTATTGAAACTTGTGTATGCTCCACAAAGATGTTGTCCTGTTTTATTTTCAGCTCCATCAGGTCATTTATATTCTTCCTTACACTGGTTATTCTAGTTAGTAATTTGTCTAACCTTTTTTCAAGGTTCTTAGCTGCTTTTCATTGGGTTAGAACATGATCCTTTAGCTCAGAGGAGTTTGTTGTTACCAACTTCTGAAGCCTACTTCTGTCAATTCTTCAAACTCATTCTCCATCAAGTTTTGTTCGCTTGCTGGTGAGGAGTTGTGATCCTTTGGAGGAAAAGAGGCGTTCTGATTTTTGGAATTTTCAGCTTTTCTACACTGGTTTCTACCCATCTTTGTGCTTTTATCTACCTTTGGTCTTTGATGTTGGTGACCTACAGATGGGGTTTTGGTGTGGACCTGCTTTTTGTTGATGTTGATGCTATTCCTTTCTGTTTGTTAGTTTTCCTTCTAACAATCAGGCTTCTCAGCTATAGGGCTTTTAGAGTTTGCTGGAGGTCCACTCCAGACCCTGTTTGCCTGGGTATCACCAGCGGAGGCTGAAGAACAGCAAGTATTGCTGCCTGATCCTTCCTCTGGAAGCCTCGTCCCAGAGGGGCAACCACCAGATGCCAGTCAGAGCTCTCATGTATGAGGTGTCTGTCAGCCCCTACTGGGAGGTGTCTCCCAGTCAGGCTACATGGGGGTCAGGAACCCACTTGAAGAGGCAGTCTGTCCATTATCAGAGCTCGAAATCTGTGGTATGAGAACAACTGCTCTCTTCAGAGCTGCCAGTCAGGGACGCTTAAGACTGCTGAAGCTGTGCCCACGGCTACCCTTTCCCCCAGGTGGTCTGTACCAGGGAGATGGGGGTTTTATCTATAAGTCACTGACTAGGGCTTCTGCCTTTTGTTTAGAGATGACCTACCCATAGAAGTGGAATCTAAAGAGGCAATTGGACTTGCTGAGCTGTGGTGGCCTCTGCCCAGTTAGAGCTTTGTTTACACTGTGAGCATAAAACTGCCTACTCAAGTCTCAGCAATGGCAGTTGCCCCTCCCCCCACCAAGCTTGAGCATCCCAAGTCAATCTCAGACTGCTATGCTAGCAGTGAGAATTTCAAGCCAATGTATCTTAGCTTGCTGGGCTCCATGGGCATCAGACACACCAAACCAAGCACCAGAGGGAATCTCCTGGTCTGCTCATTGCAAAGACCATGAGAAAAGCACAGTATCTGGGCAGTAGTGTACAGTTGTCTAAGTACAGTCTCTCATGGCTTCCCTTGGCTAGGAAAGGGAAATACCCCAACCCCTTATGCTTCCTGGATGAGGTGATGCCCCACCCTGCTTTGGCTCACCCTCTGTGGGCTGCACCCACTGTCCAACCAGTCCCAATGAGATGAACCAGGCACCTCAGTTGGAAATGTAGAAATTACCTGCCTTCTGCATCAGTCTCACTGGGAGCTGCAGACTGAGCTGTTCCTATTAGGCCATCTTGCTGGAAATCCCCAAGATTTATATAATTTATATGTACATATATAATGCATTTATATGTATTATATATGTTATATGCTGATATGGTTTGTCTGTGTTCCCACTCAAATCTCAACTTGAATTGTATCTCTCAGCATTCCCAGATTTTGTGGGAGGGACCCACGGGGAGGTAGTTGAATCATGGGGGCCAGTCTTTCCCATGCTATTCTCACAATAGTAAAAAGATCTCACAAGATCTGATGGGTTTATCAGTAGTTTCCACTTTTGCTTCTTCCTCATTTTTCTCTTGCCACTGCCATGTAAAAAGTGCCTTTCACCTCCCACCATGATTCTGAAGCCTCCCCAGCCATGTGAAACTGTAAGTCTAATTAAACCTCTTTTTCTTCCCAGTCTTGGGTATGTCTTTATCAGCAGCATTAAAACGGAGTAATACATATACTATATAAAATATTATATATTACATAGTGTGTGTGTGTACATACACATATACATAAATTCACACAAATACATATTTGTACATGGTGTGGAAGAACATGATTTCTAGTATAGATATATTGTATGGTTATATTTTTATAATCATATGCATATATCTATGTATAAAATACTTAGCTTTTACTACCATATAAAGTAAAAATCTTTTAATGTAATTTCTTTGTGCAGATAAATGGTAAAGTAATATCTGTAATTTTAGAAAACAAATAATAAAGACTCCATTATTAATTTCTAATTTTTATCACAATAATATGTCCAATAGTTACCTTGGAAAGTAAGGTAAGGTCTTATAATCTAAAATATATTTTACAATCTAAAATATATTTTCAGTACTACGTCTGGGTATTTACATGGGAATCAATTTTTCTCCCCCAACAGGCATATTTCCTGAATCCATCTTTAAAGTCTTCTACATATTTAAGGACAATATAGTTAGAGGTCTTTGAAACAATTTAAGCTTAAATTTTCTGTCTCTATGCTCTCTGTATTTCATGGACTGCTCGAGGCCAATTCCATGTGAAAGACTCCCAACTGTTGTTACTTTGTTGGAAGAAACAAGGGGAAAAAAGAATGTCTTAAATTAATTTTTAGACCATACTTGGTCCAGATTTTCTTTCTTTTCGTAACCTCTTCTGGTTTTTTGGTATTATTGAGGTTCTTTAAACACGGCCTTGAGCTATTCATTGCTAGTGATTCACTACCAAAAGACTTTTTGTTAAAGGACTTGATTTCGGTTCTAGGAAAAGAAAACTATGAAACTCACAATTCTCTTTTGAAATGTATCACTGAAACCAACAAATGCAGGTTTTCAGCATTAAAAATAATTTACGTAAGAAAACAAAATGGTATAAATAACTTTATTTGAAGAATTTTTAGCCTTCAAGTACCATGCTTTTAGATAAAAATGGATTTTATTTCTAATGCTTCCTAACAAAGACGCTCCTTGATCTAACTTTAGTCATGCTTTCTAAGGCCTCAGCCTTCAATGTCTGTCCTTGTTGGGCATCCATCACCCAGTTTTAGGAAAAACTTTGCTAAATCAGTTTAGCAAGAACTGTTATTTCATCACTCTGGCCTGCCTTCAGTAAGAATTCTGTTAAGTCAGTTTAATCAGAAACCCTCTTACCCAAGACATTTCCTCTTACAATTCCATCCACCAATGCCCCTACCCTACTCTCCTCTGTGGCTACAAATTGCCACTTTTCCTTCTTGTATTCTGAATTGAAGCCAGTTCTATATTAAGATTTCTTTTTTTATCTATTACAATAGTTCCTAAGTAAAACCTGTTTCACCACGTTAACTACTATCCATATCTGGTTTTTCTTTGACAATTCCTATTCAGTCTTTGGGATTTTCCCTACACAAACTTGGTTTCATACACACTGGGTTATTTTAATCTGTAATTCCTTTAAATACAATGTCAAACACTTCTAAATCTTCACTTTGTTGGTTTTTTAAGTGCAAAATATATTCTTATTCCACACAATTGGATATATTTTCTTTATTATATTCTCTTGTATGTTAAAAAAAAGTCAAACTATCCCATATATTCATATTTATAACCCATTTTACATTCTGTTTCATTCTGTCTTGATATTTGAGCTGAGCTCTGGCAAAAGAATGGGTAGTTTTTGTCTCACATGTTTTGTACATGTGTCCTGCTTTACTCTTGTAAATGTTGCTGAAATGTGCAGTCAATGTTTTAGCCCTTTGGGCACCCATCAGGCACCAATTGTTTACAGAAGTGAACTGGGTAGCAAGAATTTAAACTGCCTTGAAATCATTAGATGATTAGCTTTCCCTTGAGTTTCACGTCTCCCTGAAAAGTCTTACTGGAGAACCCATTATATTCTCTTCCCCGGTACTGATCCAGGAAAACAAAAATAGAAGCATTATTGAGTGCAATGTTGATTTTGAGACTAGGCATTGTTTAAAAAGAGAATGCTAGGAAGCTGCTATAAAGTACAAACATTTATCCCAGCGTAATAGACAATGCCAATTGTTTTGCCTCAAAGTCCAGAGTCTTTTAAAAAGCTTTTTTTTTCCAGTGAACAAATCTCAAGAGAAATTGCTGAAATTATTTCTCTAAATGATAAGCACGTGGATGTTGCTCATTTTATGAAGCAAATAAGACTGCATATGAATTAAAGCGGATTTAAGCTTTTTAACAATAAGACTGATCAATGTAAAAAATGATCAGGTACATACAGCTAGTCAAAACTACAAATAGGATCAACAACTCTCAGGTTTTTTTTTTAAATTATATATATATATAACATGGACACTTATTATTTATTGCAATATTCTCTGAATGCATATGCCATGTGATTATTGGATGTAGACTATGAGAAGAGAATTTTTAAGTAAAGGTAGGTAAAGTAAGCATCTCTGTCTTTTCCTTTGAATATGTTTGAGATGCTTGAATACAAAGAAAACACAGACCAACTACTCACTATAATATAAGGCTTGCATTTGAACTTTTGGGGACTTGAATAATAAAGCTTATATAGAAATACCAGTAAGTATGGCTATTTTTCATCTGTACAACTGGTGTTCAAACAGGAACATTAATATGTTTCTCCCAAAATAGCCCATGTGAAAGGACTACTACTCACATTAATGTCACTTTTAACACTCTGTCTATTAGTGCCATACTTTTAAACAAATAAAAAAACTGCCTCAACCACTCCAAGCTCAGAAAATATACCGAAATAAATATATATTTATAGTCCAAGAAATGAGAATGTGTTGCTTTTGTCTGGTTGTTACCGCAGAATAATGAAGGCCAGTAGTTGTTAATAAATATGATCATTTACACAAATGCTACAAATCACACAGATGCCCCTGGCAAAGGGTCTTTTACAGGCCTCATAAGTCATTTAAATATTTAAAATCTCTCAGTGTGATAAAAGGCTTATTTCTAAATGCAGTCTATGATCATTCAGGATATTAAGCCTAATTTGACTGGCTCTCTCTTCAGTAGAGAAGGAAAACCAGTGGGCCCACATAGAGTCATCGTTTAATGCATTTTAGCCAAAAAATTGTTTGGTCTCATGCGGGCTGTACTGGGATTATTGTAATCTTTGTTGAGCATCTAGTTATATGGTGGCTGTAAAAAAACTACTTTGGGATCACATTTTAAATTGTGAAAACATTTGATTTAGTGACACCTTCATCCTAATTTAAATAATATGTGGATTTCAGGTAGAATTTAAAGAGGCCTAAATGTAAGTGCATGTGTATGTATCCGTTGTCATTACATAGCTATAAATTCAGTTTTCAAAAGCCTGGTCACTTGGCTAACAGCACCGGATCTATTGACTTGTTTCTTTCAATCTAGTAAGTAGAGAGGAAGCACAAATCCTGGACCTGTATATAGGAAAATGGGAATAAAGTAGGGAAGGAAATACCTGCATGAACCGGTTCAACTTTATTAGGTGCACATTTCTCTTTTTTTCAGCAGAAAGTTATTTATGGTTAACTTCCAACAGATCTCACATCCACTATTTTCTCTCTCCCTGAAACATTTTAGGGTAGCAGTGCCACTTGAGGTAGTTTCACAGCTTTTTATAGACTTGAGCACATCCCTCCTATCCTCAGGTCTCTTTCACAAGGTAAATACTTGTCCCAATTCCTTTTGCATTTAAAAATATATACTTAAGTGACCGATGAACTTTAGCCAAAAGCCATAGTCTTTACAGATTGTTAATCACCAGATTAACTGAAAGCTCCCCATAAATTCCTGTTTCTGAAATGGGAACTTGCAATTAAATTAACCAATTTGTTTATAACTTTATTTGCTTCAAGAGTAACAGAACGTGATTTTGCTGATGGCGCTCATACTAGCAGAGACTTAATTTACAAAGTAATGCTTTTGAGATCTATTAGACTGAAATGGAATACTCAGAATAGCAACAAATTGTGCCTAAGTGGACATTAGAGCCTGACTAGTTGTTTCTGTGTTTCACATGCTTCCTCCCAACCATGCTCAAAATATAACTAAAACTATATGGATACAATTTAAAAATGATGAACAATATTAAATTGAGTGATGGGTTTGCTAACTGGGCTTTGAGAAATCCTAAGGTTTCTGAAGAAACCCTTAGTTCCAGCTTTGAAATGAGGAATAAAATCCAAGAGACAAGTAGGCAGGCCCCATTTCAAACCAAGCAACTCCACTTTCTTCTTTTGCACATTGAACTACAACTGCTTCAAATATTTGTCTCATTGACCTTGAAGTTAAAGAAAAAAGTTACTTGATATCATAAACCAATTGTCTAGAATACACTTTAAAAAATTGTTCATTAATATTATTGGATGTTTAAATTAGTTGTCATTCTTAGTTCTAAAATCTTGTTTGTCTTACTTTGTATATCTTTGATCTTCTAGCTTGTACAAGAGTCAAATCATGTTATCTGAAAATAATTTTAAAATAATCAATTTACAATGAACCCTTGGAGGGTAAATGAAACAATTTTGCCTGATTCCAAGAACTGTTTCAAACTCCAAAAGGTGTAAGACTCAATCACAGTGTATTTTTGAGAGAAAGTTTGTCCATTAGTGTTTGTTTGTTTTAACTAACATTAAGTTGCAGATATACTAATGTAATTTTTTATTGTTAAAAGAAGTTGTGCAGAAAAAAAGCTGAATTGGAGAAAATCATAAAACTGAATGACCTAATAAATTTTACCAAGGAAACTAATCTTATATTCTCTATAGGCAAACATTTATTCTAAACACAATAACAAAAGCAGAACCTTGTTTCTTAGTCACTTAATTTTTAATGTTCATTTCTGTTCATAGAGAAATTTTGTTGATCTGTACTTGAGAGAATTCCTTTAGTAGTTATTATGGTTTGGCTGTTTCTCCACCCAAATCTCATCTTCAGTCATAATCCTGATAATCCCCACGTGACTAGGGAAAGATTTGGAGGGAAGTGATTGGATTATGAGGGGAGTTTCTGCCATGCTGTTCTCCTGATAGTGAGTGAATTCTCACAAGATCTGATGGTTTTATGAATGATAGTTTTTCTTGTGCTCTCATACATTCACTTCTCTCATCTACTGCCAGGTAAGACGTTCCTCTCTCACTTCCACCATGACTGTAAGTTTCCTGAGGCCTTTCCAGCCATGCAGAACTTTGAATCAATTACATCTCTTTTCTTTATAAATTACCCAGTCTCAGAAAGTATCTTTATAGTAGTATGATAATGGACTAATACAGTAGTCCTGAACTTTGATAAATTTGTGTTTCCAAAACTGGTGATGGGGAAGAAAGAGAAACTCAGTAGTCTTTTTAGACCTGCCAACTTATGAAAACTTTCCAACAGAAGCATCAAAATTTTTCCTGACATGTCAAGTTCCAGTCTAGCAAAGATATTCACTACTTACAAAAGTGGTAAATATAGGAAATCTGGAAAATGAAGAACGGCATAAAGAAGACAGTAAAAATCCACAAATTCATCACTTGACAACATTTTGGTTTATTTCATTTTTCCAAGTCATTTTACTATGCACATGTATTGAGATGCATGTGTGGACATAAGCTTAACTTGATTTTATTTTTAGTGAATTACTCCTAATGAAGATATGTTGGGAAAACTTATTAATTCAAAAATTATTAGTAGTAATATCACCATTTTGAATTGTTCCACACTTCGTAAGACATAAAAAATTCATTCCTAAAAAAATAAAATGCTTCTCAAAGTAGAAATGCTCTAAGCAAGAAGAGTAGCTAAGATCATATATGAGTGTGTAGTTGACTATACACTTGTCTATATAAATAATAGAGGGTTTCGCCACAAAAGAGATTTGCTAAGTGGCTTGAAAGCTGGTGATTACAGATGAAATTAACATGTATCCTTTAGAATTGTAGCTACTGCTTTAATATCCCAATGAACTTTTTCACTTTGTGGTCATCATAGTAATCATCAGAATGTTTGACACAACCATAAAATGCGTTGTATCTTGTAGAGAGTTAGGGTAGATGTTAAACTCTTTAGGAAACATTTAAGTATCACCTAGGGAGGCAGAAAGGAAGACAGAAATTAAATGAATAAATTACTCAAGGTCATAGAACAAAGTTGAGTCAGGAACTCACATACATTTTCACACAAAAAAGTATGTACTTTATACATTTCCTTAGTACCTAACTTTTACAGGAAAAAAAAAAAATGCCTCCCACTAGAAGGTTGATCTGCTTCCATACTAAATCAAATTGAATTAATTTAACATAACCTCACTTCAAAATATACCTTTCTTGAGTTTGCTTATTTCATCAGGAAAAGGAGGAATCATTTAATTTATCTGCAGTGTACCAAACCAGAAAAGAATACTTTTGCAAGACAACATTTCTGTCAAAAAATAGCTGTACACTGGTGGTTATTCTGATTCATTTTTGATTTGCCTGATGAACCTTGTTTGATGGTTCTGTGTTCTCAGACTAAATTAGAAAAATTTATTCTTTCCTATTCATTACTTAGATTAAATACAATCTAACACCATTGTGCCTTTTATTCTTCCCTTCCAGGTGTAGATTTCAACTGAAACAATTTTAAACTAGAACAAGATTACATTATTGATATAATTTGAAATGACAAAATTAACTTTTCTATGATTGACATGATTTTTAAAGGAAATAACCTCCAAAAAGACTTGTTAAAAATGAAATAAAAACTTGAAAAAAAATCAAAACCTGAACAGGAATTAGGTAGCTGCTATTTACGAACATATGACTAACTTTTAGTTTCCAAAACACAAGAATATAGTATTTCTAGAACCATCTCCCTTCCTCCAATTTATATCTTTTCCTTTAGCTTTCCAAATTCCTATAAGGCAATGCCTCTTTCCTATATATTTTGCTTCCTGGTTGGAACTACCATGTACTCTGCTTTGTCTTTTCCAAGGGGCAGACTTATGACTCAATGGGAGCCAATCAGACACTTTCTTCTAAGTTTTGTCTTCAGCAGAGCAACAAAGACAGTAAGAATTAGAGGTGATTCCTCAAATAGGGGTGGCTCTAGGAAACTCTCTCTTATTTCCTGCTACCTGGATCCTGAGAGCTGTCCTGTTTCAGGTTATTTGT
Organism: Macaca fascicularis; assembly: GCF_037993035.2. Lineage (NCBI taxonomy): Eukaryota > Metazoa > Chordata > Mammalia > Primates > Cercopithecidae > Macaca > Macaca fascicularis. The sequence goes on from NC_088385.1 coordinate 97,769,356, forward strand.
GACATTCATTTTCCCATCCATTAAATTTTCCCAGGCTGCCCAAGCTGCCATCTGCTCTTCCAATGAATCTTCCCTTTGTGCCTCAGTAACCCAGAGTCATTCTTTGGTTCATCATAAAGAACACTAACAGAAGCAAGGATTATATTATTAGATGAATAAGATATTTAAGATAAAGTGTTAAATATTGTCACCAAAAAATATTTATCTAAAAACAATATCATGATTAGAATTTTACATAAAAACATCTGAAGTACCTCAAGGATAAATTGCACTTCATCTTGAAGAAGAAAATATTTTCCCTAAGAAACAATATAATACAACCATCTTCATGTAAACAGTCTCATGTTCCTGGCTTTTGAGATAAAAATGAAAAAATTATGTTTCGTTCCTCTTAATCATGCCTTTAAAATAAAGAAGACAGGCTGCTACAATGAGCACCCTTAGTCATGCTATTAAGATTTGAATTCAGTGTTTGCTGCCCTTTTTCTTCTCAAAACAAAACAAAAAATACATAAAAACGTAAGCTCTAGAAGAAGGCACATACAGTATATTTTAAGGAGTTTTTAAATTGGAACGCAGTTGCCATCTGACTCCTTACAGCCTCTCAACTTTAATACCTTCAGAGAAGTCAAAAACAAAATTTTCATTGGATGGGAAGAGATACCACTGAACAGAACTTCCACTATGAAAATCATGTTAGCAGCATTGGCACATTTTAAGTGATGTGACAAATAATGAAATAATAAAATCTTTATTAGTTCACTAATTTCTGGCAAAACCAACACTCAACAGTGGGTTGAGACTAGGAAGAATGAAACTATTTTAACTTAATAGGAATTGGTAAGGGTTTTTTTCTGTTTTTCTGATTTTTTTCAACTTCTGTCCTTTGCTACTGCTATATTTTCCTCATTTCCCACACTTGCCTCCAACAATTGCTCAGAAAAATGAGGAAATTTAACCTGTAGCATATTCTCTGTGTTATCCTGAGAATGGGAGAAAGCAACGGGCAAAATCTGTCTAATGAAATATATATACCCAAATATAACTAATTAGGAAAAGCTTCTTGAAGAGGTATTAAGCTTGGGTTCATTCACAGTTCCATTTTCTAAAAGTCAGCGGTTGTATAACTGCTTGCCACTATGGAGAATAGTTCATTGATAAAATACATCAGTTTTCATTGTATTGCTAAGCTATTGGGTTTTTTTTTTTTCCTGTGTGGTTGTTCTATAACTGAAAAAATCAGTTTTTAATTAATATACAAATTATAATACACAATTTAACATGTAGCATAGGATAATTTTATGAGTGTCTGAAGTTATTTAGATCATCTCATACTTTTAAGTTAATGATGGGACTTTATATCTATAATAAAACTTTCACTTATAACAATGAGAATAGTTTATTACTTATAACTTTTTTTAAACCTTCTCATTGCCTTTATATTAGTTTCAAAAACCAGAGAAAGTTTACATCTATACTGTGATTGTTAATATTGAGTGTCAACTTGTTTGGATTAAAAGATGCAAAGTATTGTTCCTGGGTATGTCTGTGAGAGTATTTCCAAAGGAGATTAACATTTGAGTCAATGGACTAGGGGAGGCAGACCCACCCTCAATCTAGGTTGGCAGTGTCTAATCAACTGCCAGCATGGCTAGGATAAAAGCAGGCAGAGGAACGTGGAAGGACTAAACTGGCCAAGTCTTCTGGCTTCCATCTTTCCTCTATGCTGGATGCTTTCTGCCCTCAAACATTGGACTCCAGGTTCTTCAGCTTTTGGATCCTAGGACTTATACCAGTGGTTTTCCAGGGGTTTTCTGCCACAGACTGAAGGCTGCACTGTCACCTTACCTACTTTTCAAGTTGTGGGACTCGGACTGGTTTCCTGGTTCCTCAGCTTGCAGAGGCCTGTTGTGGTATTCCACCTTGTGATTGTGTGAGTCATTTATCCTAATAAACTGCCTTGCATATTCACATCTAGCCTATTAGTTCTGTCCCTCTAGAGAACCCTAATACATATACAGATATAGTATTAAAAATTAAAATACATCCCCTCCTCCTCTTCCTCCTTCTCCTCCTCCTTCTTTTTCTCCTTCTTCTTCTTTCCCTTCTTTCTCTTATTTAAAATCCATCTTTTGTTCTTTTTTCTTTTTTCTGAGAAGGAGTTTCACTCTTGTTGACCAGGCAACAAGACACAATCTCAGCTCACTGCAACCTCTCTTTCCCAGGTTCAGGCGATTCTCCTGCCTCAGCCTCTCGAGTAGCTGAGATTACAGGCACAGGCCACCATGCCCGGCTCATTTTTTGTATTTTTTTTTTGGTAGAGACAGGGTTTCACCATGTTGGCCAGGCTGGTCTCGAACTCCTGACCTCAGGTGGTCCACTCGTCCCGGTCCCCCAAAGTGCTGGGATTACAGGCGTGAGTCACCGTGCCTGGCCGGAATCCATCTTTTATAGATCACCCACAGTAGAAAAAATGGATCCAGATTTCAGTCTTGGCCTTCTTTATTATTAGCAACCTATCCCTTCCATGAAATGAAATTAATTCATGATTGATTAATCAATTAGAAAATAATCTCTTTCTTTTTATTTCAATTTCCTTCCAAGTTACAAGTTACAATCTTTTTTATTGTTTTGAAACAAACCTTCTGAAGCATTGATGTCCATTTTGCATTTTCTAGTCTTTCTCAGCATCAATTAACTTCTCAAGCCATTAAACCCTAAATTTTATTTCAACTATAATACAAAAATATTGTATTAAGGTTCACAACGACCTTGATTTTTCTGCTTTTGTACTCTCATTTTTTCACCTATCAATCTCACCATTGCACTTAGCTCTTTTGTCTACACCAGCTTCTCTTTTTTTCTTAAGACCCTCTTTTATAGTACTTTCCTTTACTCTGCAACATTCTTCCTCAGAATTATTTGCTTGTGCTTCATTTTGAGATTAGCTATTAGTGTTTTCCTTCTCTTTTCAGTTAAAATGATGTTTCTGATCACTCCATCTTATTCCATAACTTGAAATATATTAGTGATTCTACATGTTTATTTCCAGTGATCTATCTTGCTTTTGAATATTATAATGGTATTTCTAATTGTCATGTTGACATCTATACCCAAATACCCCATGAGTCCCTGAAAAATGAACATGTCCAAATTGCACTTATTATCTTTCCTGACTTACCCATCCCACTTACGTACTATATTTAATTAAGGTTACTAACAGGTGCAGTGGCTCATGCCTGAATCCCAGCATTTTGGGAGTCTGAGGCAGGTGGATCACCTGAGGTCAGGGTTTCAAGACCAGTGTGGCCAACATGTAGAAACCCTGTCTCTACTAAAAATAAAAAAATTAGCTGGGCATATTGGTAGATGCTTGTAATCCCAGTTATTCGTGAAGCTGAGGCAGGAGAATCACTTGAATCCAGGAGGCGGAGGTTGTAATGATATGAGATCGGGAGTACTGCCATTTACATTTACATGACCAGAATCCATAACTCCTCTTTCTAACTCCTCCTCACACCAGTCTCATCACATTCTGTCAGTGCCTCTTTTGAAGTATTTCTAAGTACAGTCCTTTTTCCCTATCACTTTTTTACCGCTACTACCACCACCATTACTCCTTCATGGATGATATCGTCTAAATCAGTAAATCACTCTTAACTATTTTCTTTTTCTCCTGTCGACTGCATCCTCATCCCCATTTCTATTTCTATCTTGATGCTTCCAGATAATCATTTGAAAAAACTAATTTAGCTATCTTTTTTTATTTTTTGCTAGAGTCCTCATTGCCTATAAGATTAAATCTAAGCTCTTTATCAAATATTAACCAGTTTTCCTGGTTAACATTTCTCATAACTTAGTAGAAACATTAGCATTTAAGTCTAGAAATGATAATATCTCTGGGGGGGGAAAAAAAACCTTTTATTTTCCCATTTTGTCTAAGTCTGGAAAAAGGAAGAAGCTACAAAGTACTTCCATAGGCAAACAAGATTTGGACAGCTTAAAGAAATCTGTAGACTACTGCAGTTACCTCCATCATTCTAGCCGGGCGCGGTGGCTCACCCCTGTAATCCCAGCTCTCAGGGAGGCAGAGGCGGGAGGATAGCTTGAGCCCAGGAGTTCGAGACCTGCCTGGGTAATATAGCAAGACCGCGTTCTCCACAAAAAGGAAAAAAAAAAAAAAAAGCCAAAAAAAAAAAAAAAGCGCAACACCTCCATCATTCAGGAAGTTTTATAGTCAGGTCTTGCCTTTACTCCTGTTATTTACTCCTTTAAGACTGATTTGAAATTTTTTGTAAGACTTTGCAGTTAGACATAATAATCACTCTCAATGGACAGCGTATATGTTTATCATTCTGGTAACTCCAGACTCCTGTCTCTGGCTCCGAGAGTGATGTTGGCTGTCATCGTCTTCCAAGAGCATACAATTATGTGATTGAATTCATTACTCTGTACCTTAAGCATTCAGAAGTCTGCTATTGATGACTGTTCCTGATTTACCTAGTTTAAGTTTTTGGCAATATTGACTAAGGTTTGTATCTCTCACGTGAAACTTCGGTCAAAAGAGTGTTCTACCAGGTCTTCTACAACTACATTCCAACCTAAATCTTCAGTTTCAACCCCATCCTCTTATCACAAGTCAAACTTCTAATCACATCAATCTTCAAAATGCACCTCTAAGTATCCTTGTTATGAAGAATTTCTCTTCAGCAGAGTTACTGGACTTTTCTGCTTCTTCAGCATTCTGTTTATGGTATGTTTTGCATGTCTAGTACGGCAATTGGGACATTGTATTTTAATTAGCAGCTTACATGTTCTCCTAGCCTAGACATTGAGTGCCTGAAGAATAGCACTGTGCCCTTTACATCTCTTTATCTCAAGCACATAAAATAGTCCCTACAACACAACAAGTGTTTAATATTTGTTTAGTGGGGAATAAAAGGGATTGTATTATTGAATACCTGAATGAATAAAAATGACCTTGTATGGTATGTTTACTGTTATTCCACTTTGGAGCTAAGAACACCTTCTGTTTATAGATGGCTTTGCCGCATTTTAAGTCCTTTCAAAAGTACTTGATATTCATAACCTCACTGTGAAGCAGACAGAGCTGATATCATTGTCTCATTTTAGAGATGAGGGCATTGGTGTTTAGAGCAAAAGAGACTAAATACACTAAGATAAAAAACTACACCAGAACTCAGATCTCCTGACTTCATGAATAGTAAAATAGAAAATGACATTCTAGTTTATGTTATCCATTACATATAGACAAGGGGAAATTGAGTTGTCTACTACCAAATAAGGTGAACTATCTATTTTGAATTCCCAGTAGAGAAAGAAGAAATACAGAATCATATGGATATATCACTGCCGATAAGAGAATTTGTAAATACCAGTGCACTGTCACAAGCACAACGTTTAAGCATTTTTGAACACTATATTATCTTTGCAAAGTATCCCTTCAGAAAGTCCTTTAAGGTTTCATATTTGCTTTATTCTGTGCAATTACCTGTAGTTTTAGAAGAATTCCTTTCCAAAATGCAATGGAAATACATTAAAACTATGGAACATAATTACTAGTTGTGTTCACAGCTTCGTATGCAGTAAGCCTTGTGTTGTCTGCCTATGGTGATCCTCTTTGAAATCATAGAAATTAATGAGGCCCTACTCCAGAGAAAGTTTGGAAGACCTGAATACATCTAGTATCTGTTCTAATCTAGAGCTAAGGGTATACGAAATGGGCTGTAGGGAGTAAGTGGGTAAGGTTTGAGGATAGAAAGAAAAGTTAACTATTGCTCTCTCCCTCTCTCTTTTTAATTTAGCCTCATCATTTTGGTAGGATAGAATTTTCCAGACATAAAATTGTGTGGAAAGGTGCAATACAAAGACAATTGAAAGGTTTTTTTTGAATATTAATGATCTTGGATCATTCACCATACAGTGGGGAATAATAGCAAGCAAACTGCAATACTATAAAAGTCAAGTTAAGAAGAATTTAAAAATAAGATATTTCCTTCTGGTACTTTATAACTTCCCACTTAAGTTACTTTCTAATCTGTGGCATGTTGTACCACTCATTCCAAGGCAATCCATTAATCAACAAAAACCAGTTATGTTCCCCAGAAATGTGTCGCTCTCATTGTTTGATAACAGAGTACGCTGTTATCTTGTCTGAACAAAGTAGTTTCCTATAAATAACCATACTTTTCCTTCCTAACTTTTTGAAACATACCTGTTCCACCTCCCATTTCAAGGAACATAATTTTTGTTATGACACGTATCTAATTGTCTTAGTCATTTTTTGTTGTTATAAAAAATACCACAGACTGAGTAATCCATAAAGAAAATAAGTTTATTTAGTTCACAGATCTGAAAGTTGGGAGCACCAACAGCATGGCACTGGCATCTGGTGAGGGCCTTCTTGTTGCAGCATGACATGGCAGAAGGCATTATATGGCAAGAGAACAAAAGTAAGAGAACCACAGAGAGCTCTCTGTTATAACAAAGCTACTCCAACAGTAACAAACCTACTCTCATGATAGTTAGTGGCATTAATTCATTAATGAGGTCAGAGGGATTAAATTCCAGCACAAGAACTTTTGGAGGACACAATTAAACCATAACACTAAGTGATAAAGGTGTCTGCTCTTATTTTAATGGCTAACAATTCTTGGAACACAAAAAAGATCAAAATTTGATTTTTAATTCATATTTCTCCTGGAGAACAATACTTAAGTAAAACAGATTTCTTCATTAATTATTTTTTAGTTTTATTTATCTGTAAACTTTCTTCTATTTTAATGATCAGTTTTTTGAATTTTGGTGATTATACACAGTTGTATAATCACTACCATAATCAAAATATAGAACAGTTTTATTCCCTTTCAGATGTTTTCTTCCCTTTTCATTGTCTTTCCTCAACCATTGTCTTTAGATATATAATACAGACCTGATTTCTGCCATTATAGTTTTGCATTTTCTAGTATTTTATATAAATGTAATCAAACAGTATACAGTAAACTGTTCTTATCTATGGGTGTGTGTTTGAGGGATACAATCCAAGACCTCCAGTGAATGCCTAAAACCATGGCTATTAACAAACATATATATGTGTGTGTGTGTGTGTGTGTGTGTATACCCGAAGTGTTTGTGTATATATATACACATTATATATATATACACACACACATTATATATATACACAAACACATAAATACACACACTAGGTGCATATATATACTTAGTATGTTTATATATGTAAACATAGTATATATACATAGTAGAGTATATGAATAGTGTGTGTATATTATAAACTATATATATAGTTTACAAATTAGGTCTAATAAGAGATTAACAAAAATAACTAATAATAAAGTAGAATAATTATAATAATATACTATAATAAATTTATGATATGCGATCTCTCTCTCTTGCTCTGTCAAAATATCCATAATTTTTGTTATGAAACTGCAGGTAACTGAAACTGCAGAAAACAGAACCATGGATAAGAGGGACAAATGTATATTCTGTTTTTAACTTATTTTACTTAAAATAATGCTTTTGAGATTTATGTATATTGATAAATGTATTAGTAATTTTTCCTCTTTTCATTTCTATAATATAAAATGAACCAAGTTGGGCCATGAGTTTTGGCCTGTGAGTTGTTTGTTTCTTCAGGGCAGTCTGAGATCCATTAGCACAAAAGCCTACTGACACCACATTCAAAATGTTACACATGTAATTGTTTTTTAAAACAGCCAAACAGAGTTTTTAGGCATTTAGGGTCTGCTTGCTTTGCATATTCTGCAAAACTACACTCAACAAAGGTTGGTTATTGACAACCTAGAACCTTTTGGTGATAAGACCCCCAAATGACCATTGCCATTCAGAGGTCATTGGTAACTTACTAAGAGACTCCTCTGCTGCAGAATGACAATACCTAGACACGTAAGCTCTCGCTCGGATTCCCCTTTGCCTTGAGAGTTCTCTGTCTACGTGGTGTCCCTCACCTTAAGCCTCTGGACAGTTTCATGCTGTAAGAGACCGCCCCTCTCTTGCAATTCTGTCCAAACATCAACCAATAAAGCTTGTTCTGTTTTATTAACTTATTGTTCATATGTATTTTCTTGATCACTTCCCAAATGCCATAGAACTCCTACAATCATAAGATAGTATTCTATGTTATAGATATTAGCACATTTTCTTTATTAATCAGGTGATGGGCATCTGTTTCCACGTTTTGTCTTTTATTCATAATGCTGCTATTAACATTTACATACAAGTCTGTAGACATATGTTTCCATTTATTTTTGAAAAATACAGAAAATGTGCCTAAGTCATATGGAAAATATATGTTTAGCTTTAAAAGAAAATGACCAAATTGTTCCTCAAAGTGGCTGTACCACTTAGTATTTCATTAAGAATGCATGAGCTTTACGTGTTCCACATTATCTTCAGCAAATGCGATTGTCAGTCGTTTCCGTTTTTGTTTTAACTTTAGCAAGTCTCATGGGTGGATAGTGGGATATCATTGTGGTTTCTCTTTGCATTCCCTGATGATTGTGATATTGAGTATCTATTCAGGAGCTCATTGGCCATTCAGATATCTTTTTTTATATGTAGTTTAAGTTCTGGGATATCTTCTTTTTAAAGTGCTTGTTCAAATAATTTGTCTTTTCAAAAATGGATTGTTAGTTTTATTAATGAGTCTTATGAGTAATTTTTTTATTCTGGATGAAACACATTTGTTAAATACATATTTTACATTATTTTCTCTCAATCTCTGACATGCCTTTTCGTTCTCTCAACTGTATCTTTAGAAAAGCACATAAAGTTCATTCTAGTAAATGTTATCTCTTATAGTTTGTACTTTTTTGGTCTTTGTAAAGAAATTTGTACCTTACCCAATAGCACAAGGCTTTCCACTATGTTTTTTAGAAATTTAATAGTTTTGGCTCTCATATTAAGTTTGTTGTCTATTTCATGTTAATTTATGTGGGTAGTACGAAATATGGATCTAGGCTCATTTATTTTTCCATACAGTTATCTAATTAGTCTAGCCCTATTTGTTGAAAAGACTATCTTTTCCCTGTTAAATTATCTTGGCACATATTCCAAAAATCAATTTACCACTTAAATATGAATCTATAATTTGTAACTTTTAAATACTTCTTTCTGACTTGACCCTAGCAATCCACCCTCTACACTGCTGCCCTACTGACACATATAAAATAAAAGTATTGTCATCTCGCTCTTCTACTTAGAATATTTTAGTGATTTCACACTCCCAACAGAATAAATTTAAGGCACACTCACATTGTCCAAAATACCCTTCACAATTTTGGATAGTAGAGGGGGTCCTATTGAAAAGAAAGGTATACAATGTGCAAGGACACAGAAGGTGTGTTTTTTACCCAAAATTTACCCAAAAGTATGATAAATTTTTGAGGTTCCCAAGACTTTTGAATTGCTGTAATATATGCAATGAGGTGACATATATTCATCCAATCGATACTTTTTTATCTTTTTAATTTTTTTTTTCTTTTCCCAGTGTCATCTGTCTATTCATCTTTGAATCTTAGCTTCATAGTCTAGTTCAGCGCAACTACATGTATCATTCTCTGGCAGGCATCTTCAGCATCACGTGGTAGTTTGTGTCAAGAGACAAAATTACAATAAATTTAGCTTAAAGATCTTAATTGTCTTTTATTTGCAATTCTAGAATCAGGCAGCAACTCATTCTGTAAGACAGAATGTGTATTCCAATGAGCCAGTCTGGGGAGGTTGGTTTTATAGACAGAAAAGTGCAGAGGAAAGCAGAAACAGAAAACAAAACATCATTTAAAAGTTACTTTTCTTGTACAACTCAAAGCAGAGGGGATTTGGGGATGCCTTTATCATGCCAGTGAAAACTGGCCTGTTTCGATATTTGACTGTTTCTCTCTCTTGATTTTTTGGAAGGTCAAATAATTTAGTTTCTGCTTGGTGACCTGGAACTTCAGAATGAATGATTCCATTTTGGTTTGGTTTGTTGGGCCTAGCACAGGAGCTCGGTTCAGGTCAATGACCTCCTATACATTTTGTTTAATATTTGTTAGTGATGCAAAATCTTGGGCCCTACCCAAGAATCACCAAACCAGAATCTCTGAGGGAGACGTCAAGAATCAGTGCTGTAACAAGCCGTTCTAACTTATTAATATGCATGCTTAATGTTTGGAATGACCTGTATGTTCTGTTCCTTTAGCATTTCTTTTATAATGTTAAGATTTCTTACACATGGTCAGCCATGTTTAAATGTCTTAAAATATTTAAAATTTTGATTACAAGAAAGGATATTCAGAGACATTTGAAATTCTTGAAAGTAGTTACTAATTATCTGTCAACTGTCAGTACTAAGTTTGCTAAATTAACAGGTATGGTTTTCACTCAAGTGACGCTTTACTGTTAATTTCCTGAAGTTTAAAAACATACCATGTGAATTCTTAAGATAACGTCAGGGAAAAAGAGAGAACATGCTAGGAGATGTATTTTGAAAGTTCATATCAAAACTTAACCTCCTCATTTTAATATGACAACAATCATAAAAATTTCTCCTTTAGTATGTTGATGTTATAAATTATATCAATATATTTTCTAATGTTGAATGGTTCTTGGTTGAATATGAAAAATACATGGTTACCATGTATTTTTAATTTTCCTATTATTCTGTTAAATTTTATTACTTTAAATTGTGAAAAGCTTGTGATTAGGTAATATACTTATGTGATTCAAAAACAAAACTATTTTTAAAATGTATTCTGAGAAACTTCACTCCATCTCTGTCCATTCGCTTCATTCCACAATTTTTATTTTCTCATTTATTCTTTCACATTCTATATAAATAAAAGCAAGTATGTTTCTACTTAGCACCTTCCTAATCTTATAAAATGTGGCATACTATGTTCATGATCATGCATCTTGTTTTTTTTTTTTTTTCTCTTAACAAAAATATTCCCCAAATCTCTCCATACCTGGACTTAGAAAATATTTTAACTGTGTACTTCTTTACTAAATAAAACACAATTTATTTTGCCAGACTCTTATTGCTGGATACTTAAATTGTTTCCAATCATTTGTTATCCTGAAGCATGCCACACTTATCAACTTTGTGCGTGTGTGAGATATATATATATCCCAATTTTTTATATATATGTGACATATATATATAATTGGGTTATATATATTATATATATATATATGATATATATATAAAACTAATTTTTTAAATTCCATGATTGGGATTTTCAGGTCAAAGGGTAAATGCATCTGCAATTTTGGTGGATATTATCAGACATCTACCTTCTTCAAAGGAACTGTTTCATTGTGGATGAGCTGGCCTCACAGATACAGCAGTTTTCAAATTTTGGATAGTTTGTTATTTTTAGAATAAGTGTGTTCCTTTTTATAGGTGTGCAATTTGATATATTTTCATACATTTGTCCAATCAACTATCTGTTCACATTCTTTGACTATTTTTCCAATGGGTTATTTGTCTTTCACTATTGATTTCTAGAAGTCGTTTTTTGTTTTGTTTTTTACTAAAAGAGAGACAAATTCCAAGTTTGTTCTGAACAACCAGATAGAGAAAATTTGGAAAAGGTGGAGGTTTGTGGAGAAGGCAAGTAGAAATTAAGAGTTTGATTTTTGACATGTTAAATTTGAGATAACTGTGAGACATTAAAAGTAGATGTAAATTAGGCTGTTGGATGTTCCAATTTGGAACTTGAAGGAGAAAAGTGGGCTGCTGATATAAATTTGGTATTCATTAGCATATAGATGGTAATGAAAGTTCTGGGAATGAAGGAGCTCATCTAGGACAAAAAGGTAAAAGAGAATGGAAAAAGGATCAGAACTGTTCCCTAAGACACTTAAATATTTAGAGTGGGCAGAGCAGCACTTCACTAAGATGTCAGAGATATTGATTGCCCCAGGTACTGGATTAGCCAGGTTGAGCCTATACCTGCTGGATCCCCTGGGCCAGTTACCTCTGAGAAAAGGAGACTATATTAGTGACTCTGCCAATGGAAGTTGGAGCAATAGGCTCTGATGGTATACCCTACAATCTATGTAAATGGGAGCATGATGAAGACATGTTCACTTGCTAATCCACTATACAGGCTGAATGCAGTTAAGGAGATGCCTGACCACCCAGATGTTCTAATTTGAGCAGCTAGCTATGGTTTACAACATTGCTCATTTTGAGCAAAGTATCATGCCCCAGATCCCAAGAAGACAGACTGACTTTGACCAGCTTCTTGTTAACTCTCCATCATTTACACATATATTTACAAATAAATATGCTTTTCTCCAGTATTTTAAATAGCGAGAATCATTTAATAGAGCCTATAGTGAAGATAATGATACAAATATTCAGGAAATGAACTGATACCATAATATATATGTGAAAGTTTTAACTGTTATTTTCATTGTTGAAACCAAATGTGAGGTTTGTTTTTTTTTTTTCTTTTTGGTTATCTGTGTTTTTGTTTTGGTTCTTCTAATAATCAACACATATATAACACACATGTAAAATAAGTTACTTTATGTATTTAAGCTAGCAAAAGGGAGAACTAGGAGCAATGCTCATACTTTGTGAATTTATTTTCAAAATAAAAACATGAAACAATTTTAAAATTGATAAGTTAGATGTAACTACTTCATTGGCTTAATTATTATCTCTTCATTGTATTAATAAGTTTTGCTATTAAAGTCTTTCAAAAATTTTTCTATAGAAATAAAATGCTCATTTGTAATTTGATTCAGTAGAAACAGCCTATAGTTTTTATTTCATTTTTCATTATGGGCAGTGACATTTAGATCCACTTGTCATTTAAATGCAAAAATGTTCACACAGAATTACCTCAATTAAAGTGCAGTTTTAATTAATTCAATTGCATCGGCCACCTCTTGCCCACGTCACCTTACCCTGCTAGGAGGTGCTATTACAGAAATGCAAACAATATTGCAAAACAAGATCAGAAAGTGATTTGCTGGGGGCAAGGTGAGGAACATACTTGGGATTTGGGGATGAGAAGAGCCTTTCCTTGTGGTTACCTACAGTAGCAAAGATTAAAATGTGTTGCCTTGGGCAGGTCTGTGGCTCTTTCTTCTTAAAATCTAACTTTTCAAAGGCTTTGGCATCTCATTACCACACATATGTGTGGTTCTCCAATTGCCTCCCTGTTGGAATATCTCATTACCTCACTTCGTTTATATATCTAACAATATCCCCTTTAATCATGTACATCTCATTACTCTCTAGCTAAGCTTGACCTTGACACCTCTGGACCTTATTTGTCTTGCAATACGTAGCTGTTAATGATTCATTTCCATCTGCGTCATTTATGAAAAGATTTATAGGCATAACTACATAAGAAATCTGCCTTTGTTTTATAGGTTTGCTCTTTCAAATTTAAGAATGAAAAGCATATTTATTTCACTTGAGTAGTTTGTCTACAATTTGAGTGAGTTACCACCATGTTATGTTTAACCAGATCCAATATCAGTAAGTTTTGCTGAAACATTCTCTGACACATTTAATAAAATACATTGATAGTGTAGTTAGTAAAGTGAATAGGATAGATCCAGGCTACTAATAATTCATAAAATAATTATGATATTAAAATATGTGCCTTAGGCCGGTGCAGTGGCTCACTCCTATAATCCCAGCACTATGGGAGACCTAGGCGGGCGAATCACAAGGTCAGGAGTTCGAGACCAGCCTGGCCAACATGGTGAAACCCCATCTCTACTAAATATACAAAAAATTGGCCAGGTGTGGTGGCAGATACCTGTATTTCCAGCTACTTGGGAGGCTGAGACAGGAGAATCACTTGAACCCGGGAGGCAGAGATTGCAGTCTGCCGAGATTGCACTGATGCACTCCAGCCTGGGTGACAGGGTTAGAATCCATCTAAAAAAAAAAAAAAAGCCTTAACTACCAGATGCCTTATAATTGCTGATGGGTGGGTAATATAGTCAAATACATGGTAACGAAAGCAATGCACTAATGGAGGATTTTTATATGCCATATTATCCCATAAACACCAGCATAATGCATTTATAGCCCAACTTCTCCAAATACCACAAACATCCCTTCTTCAGATACAAAACTGGAACACACTATTCTGTAACTTTAAACTTAATTTACAATTAGAGATAAATTACAATGTTAAAAGCGGATATAAAATTATTTCTTCAGGTTCCTTTATTCCAATAATATGTCTTAAAAGATTAAAATTATATCAATTATATCAATGGGTAACAACTTTATTTCTCCTTAAAATACAATTTTTAACATTGTACCGTATAAGCATTCCCTAAAACACCCTTTGAAGATTTTGGTTTCCTCCTTTCAGAAAATCGTTCATGTAGCTAAAACAGGAGTAGGTTAATTGGGACCATATATGACCTACTGATTGGAAGTTTCATTAAAATGTACTAGATAGATGGCTCGTTAATCTCTGAACTAGGTAAATGCTACTGCCACAGTACCATCTCCAGCCCAGCTCCAGGAAATGTCTATTAATGTCTACTGAAATTCAACAGGAGGAATTCCTACCTAATTAAGGCATCAGCCTGATAGTGGTCCCATTTGGAAAGCCCTGAACGTTCAAGGATATTTAGAGATTTGGGGAGTTCCATGGATGTTTTAGACCTCTCTCATCCATCATTTCTCCAACCTGAGCTCCTTGGTAATTGTGTCACAGAAAGTAAGGGAATTTTCTCATCTTTTGTCAATTTCAAACTTTGCATCCACCACAAATACGACTTATGTCTGCATCAATAATGGCTTTTGCTGCCCCTCAGTTTTAAACCATCAAAATAGATTTTCCCAAACAATGGGAAAGGCTGTTTGTCACAATATCACCCAGACTCTTCCTCCTTAAATGCCTATATCTGCCTTTGTAGGTAATTAGTCCAGGGTAAGGTAAATTAATTCATATGGCATTGAGTGTTACTGAAAATCAACACTATGATGATCCAAGGCTACAGTAGGCAGAGTCCTCTGTGCCACAAGAACAGAGTAAGATTCAAAGTCTTTCAGATGTAGCCCCATTGTGGAGAGAGAGCAAAGAGTTGTTCTATTACCTGGGAGGCTGGCAATAACACCACTTTGGCAAGACACTGGGTTGTGTTCTAAAACCAAAACATAGACTATAGTGAGTACTGATGGCCCTAAATCAGACCAATGAGCTTCCACCTTCTGAAAGGAGTGGACCTTGTCTAGTTTACTGCTGTGTACATAGTTCCTAGACTACTATATATGCCTGAGTAGGGTGTTGAATGATATTTATTGATTGATGATATACAAACATGTATGATGCACATTCCCTGAGTAAAGACATCCTAGTAGAATGAACTTCTGCTACATTTATTCATAATTTCTGAATATCCCAGGGCAAACTAAGAATATATCTGCATTTTAAAACCTTCTTCTTACAGCTCTGTCATACCCTTATGGAAATGAATATTTTCATCAAAGTGATGCAATTACTCTCTGTTATCAACCTCTCATTTACTTCTGTAAAGATATCCGTCCCTGTTCATTAAAGAGTGTTCCTTCTCTACAAATCCAGGCACTTAAAACAATCTTCTCGGTTTGTGTTTGATTTGGAAAACAACTTTCAGAATGTTTCACATCTAATTATACCACTAGATACCCACAGATCGATGGCTGGAGAGAATGTTTCAGCTAATTACCAGAACATGTGAATAACTAAGAACTCTTCAACTTACTTTTATAGACTGTATATGGTGTGATGTTGGATTTGATACTAAATAAATCTCATCATAATAATACCAGATAGAAATTATTTTCAAGGTTGTTATAAATCTAATTAATTGTTTACCTTTTATATAATTTATATTCAAACTTACAATGAGAAAGAAATTATAATGACTTGTCAATGCTCTGTTGGTGGCCTTAATAAAAATTATTTAATTTGTAGCTTGGATTTTATTAGTAGTACTTAAAAAATTAAAAAAAATACTTACATATTAAAAAATAAGTGCCATCTCCCTTGGTGTATGACTTCTACTTAGTATACAAGTTACTACTTCATGGATCCTTTCCCCAAGTTTCTACAATATTAGAAAAGTGACTTTTTAATGTATCTCCATATAGCTAGTAACCTTTTCTACTGGAAAATAAAGAAGCAGTGGGCTTTAAAAGATATTTTACCTAAGGCTAGCATAATTTGAAGCATGAAATCAACTTTTATTTTTTATCATTTTGACAAGTGAACTTTAGGAGGGCAAAACAATTTTTAACAAGTAGAGAAACTGCTTAGACAGCATTAGAAGAAAAATTATGCTGTGCTATTTTGTTTATTCTTCAATATGTTATGTGTCACTGTCATTAAGCTTGACAGACTTGAAGAAAGCACTATTTTTAAAGGGTACAGTTTAATGCTTCCTAAACAACAACAACAAAAATGAGTTTTTGGAAAGCACTATTTATTTTCAAAGTAAAGGACAGTTATATATAAGAGACTGAGTAACTTAACAAAATATTCTGATCTACTTCTTTCTTGATATAAATGTTTAATTTTCAAAGCCTGAATGATGAGAAGTTATTAATTCTAGCCATTATATTTATTAGCTTATTGAAATGTAATATAAAAT
Organism: Macaca fascicularis; assembly: GCF_037993035.2. NCBI lineage: Eukaryota > Metazoa > Chordata > Mammalia > Primates > Cercopithecidae > Macaca > Macaca fascicularis. The sequence continues at coordinate 97,786,024 of NC_088385.1, forward strand.
TTCACCAACACTCCCTGCCCCTAAAAGAATGCCTGTTTTCTTTAATGCAATATTTCAAAACTAATGAGTCTTATTTTTGGCAAGACTCATCAGCATTTATTCTGAGTAAAAGCTTCAAATGATATTTTTAAATAATTATTTAGAATTCTTGTACTTTCTATATATTGTCAACCTTGACCACATAAAAAAGTAAATTTATATTCATAGCTAAATCAAAGACAGTGCCCATATTATTTTTTGCTGCTTTTAATATTAATCCTGCTTTTGTATTCTCAGTGAATAACCATGTGTCTTTCCATAAAATCTAAATTGAAATTCAATATTTGACAATTAGACCCAATTATTATTTATTTCAATTTTTATGAACACCAGAATATATAGAATGATAATAAACATAGCACTTTGGATCATTTCTAAATTCATTAGATTATACTATGTGGAAATCATGTTAATGAGTGTGAGAAAAATAAATATTTTAGTGGAATTTGGTAGATACAGTATAGTGTTTTGTTCTCATCATATTTATAATGAATATCTGTATGTATATCTACCAATCAACAAATGTATCATGATTCAGAAAATTTCATATTCTGTGCGATATATGCTATTTATATTTGCAAATATCAATATATTTGAAAAACCTTTAATTAAACTGACAAAGAAAAAATAGTAAAGACACAAACAACCAATAGCAGAAGTAGAAGACGGCTATCAGTGCAGACCCTACAAACATGTAATTAAAAAAATAAAGAATAATATGAAAAATATAAACACATAAATACAAGTTATATGTAACGAACCAATTACTTGAAAGTCCCAAATATGAAAATTGACTTATAAAGAAATAGATAAGGTCAGTAGTTGTATAATAATTACAGGAATTTAAATTGTAGTTCAAAACATTCTGAAAATGACGATTTGTAGCCCTAAGTTGTTTCACGGGAACATTTAAATAAGAAATAAACATACATTTAAATAAGGAATAGCATCCATGCTATCCAATCTCTTCCAGATAATAGAATTAGAGTGAATATTCACAATTCATTTTATGAGGTTATTACTACCCAGACAGCACAAGGAAAGAGAACTCTAGCCAAATATTTCTTTTGAATCTATATGCAAATTATTCTCAACATAACACTAGTATATAAAATCTAAGAATATATGTAAGAAATAATATACCATGCCCATGTGCAATTTATCCAGGAGAAACAAGATTAGCTCTGTATTTAAAAATAACTCAATGTAACCCATCACATCTGCAGATTAAAGATCAAACCATGTGATTGTATCAATTGATGCAGAAAAAGCATTTGACAAAATTCAACATCTATTCACCAAAACAAAACAAGCAAAACAAAAGGAACTCAACAAACTAGAAATAAAAAGGAACTTCTTTAGCCTGATAAAAGGCATCTAAAATAAAACCATAGGTAACATCACATCTCATGATGAAAGTCTAAATGGTTTCTTCCTAAGATTTTGATGTAGTAGATAGAAATCTAAAATGGCCTTTGAGATTCCTGTTCCCTGCTGTACACTCCTTAAATATTCTACTGCCGTGGAGGGTGGGTGAGAACAGGCAATATAATGGCACATCACTCCTGTGATAACATTACTATTAGTTAACTGAGTTTATCAAAAAGGAGATTAGCTTAGCAGGTCCTGACCTAATCAGGAGCCCTTTCAATGAAGGTGGGGAGTCGGAGAGTTATTTTCCTTGCCTTGAAGAAGTAAAGTGGCATTCTGAGACAGCAAGGATGGAAGGGGCCATGTGGCAAGAATTTGAGAACAGGTTCTAGAAACTGAGAGCAATCTTAAGCAGACACCTAACAAGAACTGGGGACTTCAATCACACAACCTCAAGAGACAAAATTCTGGCAACAGCTATGTGAGTTTGAAAGAGAACACTGCACCTGAAATGAAATTCTAGCCCCAGTCAAATCTATAATTTCAGCATAGTCATATACTGAGCAGGCGAACCAGCTAAGCCATATTCAGACTCCTGGCCCATGGAAGCTTTGTGATTAAAAAAATCTGTGTTGCTTGAAGCTGCCAAGGCATTGATAATTACTTATACGGCAAGAAAACTTAAACACAGTGGGGAATATAAGGCAAGGATGTTCATTGCCCCAACTTCTATTCAAGGTCCTGCTGGAAGTCTTAGTCAAAACAATAAGGCAAGAAAGATAAAAATAATTCTGATAGAAAATTTGAAATAAAATTGATCCTATTTAGGCCAGGCACAGTGGCTCACACCTGTAATCACAGCACTTTGGGAGGCCAAGGCAGGAGGATCACTAGGTCAGGAGATCAAGACCATCCTGGTTAACATGATGAAACCCCATCTTTACTAAAAATACAAAAAAATTTAGCTGGGCTTGGTGGCAAGCACCTGTAGTCTCAGGTATTCCGAATGCTGAGGCACGAGAAAGGTGTGAACCCAGGAGGCGGAGCTTGCAGTGAGCCGAGATTGCACTACTGCACATGAGCCTGAGCAATACAGCAAGACTCCGTCTCAAAAATAAATAAATAAATAAATCTAAAAAAAATAAAATTGATCCTACTTACAGACCACATGATTGCCTATGTAGAAAATCCCAAATAATCTTTCAAACAAACCAATGAACTCACTCTTAGTGAGAGGTGAAACCAACTGGGCTTCTCCTCAGGTGGGGACTTGGAGAACTTTTGTGTCTAGCTAAGGGACTGTAAATGCACCAATCAGCACTCTGTGTCTAGCTAAAGGTTTGTAAACACACCAATCAGCCTCTGTGTCTAGCTAATCAGGAGGGGATCTAGAGAACTTTTGTGTCTAGCTAAAGAATTGTAAATGCACCAATCATCACTCTGTGTCTAGCTAAAGGATTGTAAACACACCAATCAGGACTCTGTAAAACAGACCAATCAGCACTCCGTAAAATGGACCAATCAGCACTCTGTAAAATGGACCAATCAGTGCTCTGTAAAATGGACCTATCAGCAGGATGTGAGAGGGGCCAAATAAGGGAATAAAAGCTGGCTTACAAAGGCAGGGCTGAACCCGCTTGGGTCCTCTTCCTGGCTATGGAAGGTGTGTTCTTTCACTCTGTGCAATAAATCTTGCTGTTGCTCACTCTTTGGGTCTGCGCGGCCTTTATGAAGTGTAACAGCTCACTGTGAAGGTCTGCAGCTTCACTCCTGAAGTCAGCAAGACTATGAACCTACCGGGAGGAACCAACAACTCTGGATGTGCCACCTTTATGAGCTGTAACACTCACCACAGAGGTGAGTGCTTCACTCCTGAAGCCAGTGAGACCAGGAATCCACCAGAAGGAAGAAACTCTGGACATGTCCAAACATCAGAAGGAACAAACTCGGGACACACCATCTTTAGGAACTGTAACACTCACCACGTGGGTCTGGGCTTCATTCTTGAAGTCAGAGAAGAACCCACCAATTCTGGCCACACGAGAACTAATAAAACTGAGGTTAATACCATAGGTTGAAAGTCAACATACAAAATAAGTTTCTTTATGCTAGCAGTATACAACGGGAAAGCAAATTAAAAATGTAATACCATTTTATAGTAGCTTACATAAAATGAAATACTTGAGTATAATTCTGAAAATATCTACAGGATTTGTATGCTGAAAGCTAAAATGCTGATGACATGAAACAAGAACCAAAGAAATTGATAGATATATTATGTTCATGATTTTCAAAGATAGATAATGTTAAGTTGGCAATTCTCCCATAATTGGTCTATAGATTTAATGCCATTACAATCAAAATTTCAGCAGAATTTTAGTAGATATCAACAAGCTGATTCTAAAATGTATACAGAAAGTGAATGAAATATTAAAAACCAAACAGTTGTATAAAAATTATATGTAAAGAAGCATAAAGTTAGAAGACTTACTCTAGATGGTTGTTGAGACAGTGATAAATACAGTGTGGTAGGGGTGAAAGGATATGTATATAGATCAATGGGCCACAATAGAAAACAGACTCTGAAAATAAACACTACTATGGCCCATTGATTTTGACAAATATGCAAAAATTAGTCTCCAACAGATGGTGCTGGAACCATTGGCAAACTGTACATAGGCAACAACAAGTGAACCTCAAGTTTCACATCTTATTTTAAGTTAACTCAAAATGAATCATAGATCTTAAGGTACAGTATTAAATCATAAGAAATTATTGGAAGAAATCTTTGAGACCTGGGATTAAGCAGAGTTCTCAGATACTACATGACACTGAAAACGTGATGCATGAAACAAAACATTGATAAATTGTATGTTGAGAATGAAATAACAAGATACATGTGGGGAAAAATATATGCAAATTATTTACCTGAAAATTTCTTCTATACAGAATTTATAAAGTACTGTCAAAATTCAGCAGTAAACAAAAATCAACAACAAATTTTTAAAAGATGGCAAGGAGGCATCAAACGAAAAGATGTTGAACATAACCATTAGCAAAATACAAATTTAAACCACAGTGAGACATCACTAAACTATTATTAGCAAGGAACACGCACACACATATGCAAATATTAGCAAGTGTTGGCAAGGATGTGGAGCAGAAGCTGGAACTCTGATACATTTCTGTTGGGAATGAAAGTGAAAAATTCCACAATCACCCTGAAAAGCAGTTTGGCACTTTCTTGTAAAGTAAAATCTACTTTTATAAATAACACAGCAATTCCACTTTGGGATACTTACCCTAAAAATATGAAAACATCTTCAAAAATCCCCTGTATACGAATGTTTATGGCAGCTCTATTTACGTTTACTAAAAACTTGACACAACCTAAATGTTCTTTAATGAATGAATAGATCAACTATGGCATGTTCGTGCAATAGAATACTACTCGGCAATAAAGAGGAACAAATGATTGAATATGCACAATGTGGAAGAATTTCAAGTGAAGTACAGCAAAAGAAGCCCGTCCCAAAAATTAACAGACAGTAAAACATTATTTATATAACATTCAGGTAAGGGTAAAAGTATGAAGATGGAGAACAAATCATTGACAGCCAAGAGTTATAGGGGAAAGTAGTAACTCAAGGGGGCAACATGACGAATTTTTTTGAAGTAATGAGACAATTTTGTATCCTTATTTTGGTAGTAGTTGCATAAAGCTATGCATCTGTTAGGACTCACAGAATTTTATGTCAAAGGAAAAAGTCAATTTTTTTGACTTTAACTTTTAACTATAAATGATAGTTTTAGAAAAGTAATAAGTAGGCACTACAGTGTCAAGATAAAGAAATGTTAGTTACTTGTATGGTACCTGTTCAAGTGTTCAAATAAAAGCACTGTTTGTGCTTTTATTACTACATTTAACTATCACATAAGAATTGTACATATTTATGAGGTACAGTATGATAGTTCAATATATGCGTACAATCTAATAATCAAATCAGGGTAAATTACCCCATTTTGGAAACATTCCATTTAAATAAAACACCAACACCTAATGCTCTGAATATCTTTGACTAAGTAATATAATTAAAATAGATTCTTTATGGACAAGAAGAAAAGCATGTCTAGACTGATGCTTACTGTTACATCTCACTTCTTTGTTCAAAGAAAACAAAATCAAATCTAACATAATAATTTTGAAGGAATCAGTAATTCAAATTACTTCAAAACTGATTGTGTAATAGGAACTAAAAATTTATGCCCATAGCATAGTATATGAAAATGTACTCAGGCAGTCTCTTCTTTTTTGCCATATGAGAAATAAAACCATTAAATGTGACATATGGAATTAAAGCTATATTAAAATGTAAATATTGATCTCATAAATTATTTCCCACAGAAAGCTGTAATATTTGAGGTCTACAGTCTTAACAGATAAGATCAACAAAATGCCATGAAACAAAAATAATAAGCCAATTTGTTGAAGCTAACAAAATTTTGAACCAACATGAACAAAATGAGCATAAACACACTATCACTTTTGATTTCTCAAAGGCTCAGATGTACTCTAGTCTAAATAAATCTCCGCTTTAAAGAAACTTAGAAAATTAACATAGTATGCATAACAAAATTAGTACAATTTTAATAAAATACCTATTATTTTATACCATCTGAGAACTTGGCACAATTTTGGGGGTATAGTTTGGTGGCTCAACTTCCTTTGTAGTAAAAAACTGGAAAGTTTGACCTAAAATATATATATATGATAAAAAGTAAAATAGGTTTACCATATGAACTAACAATTGCACTTCTTGATATTGACCCAACGGAGTTAAAAACTTAAGTCCACACAAACACTTGCACACAGATGTCAGTTTTATTCATAATTTCCAAAACTTGGATATCACCAAAGATCTCCTTCAGGTGGTGAATGGACAAACTGTGGTACATCCAAATAATGAAATATAATTAGATGATGCCGGGCACAGTAGCTCACGTCTGTAATCTCAGCATATTGGGAGGCTGAGGCAGGGGATCACTTGAGGTCAGGAGTTTGAGACCAGCCTGGCCAATATGGTGAAACCTCATCTCTACAAAAAATACAAAATTAGCTGGGTGTGGTGATGGGCACCTATAATCCCAGCTACTCAGGAGACTGAGGCAGCAGAATTACATGAATCCAGGAAGTGGAGGTTGCAGTGAGCCGAGCCGAGATCACGCCACTGCACTCCAGCCTGGGCAACAGAGGGAAACTGTCTCAAAAAAAAGAAAAAAAAAGAAATATTATTAGGTGATGAAAAGAAATGATGTATAAAGCCACAAATAGATATAGAGGAAACTTAAATTCATTTTGGTGACAGAAGTCAATATGAAAAGACTAATACTGTATGATTTCAACTACATGACAGTCTAGAAAAGGCAAAACTATTGAGACAGTGAAAATATTAGTGGTTCCCAGGTGTTGCGGGGAGCGAGGAATGAATAAGGACAAATGAATTAGCAGAGCAGAGTGGATATTTAGGGCAGTGAAAATAATCTAAATGATACTATCATGTTGGAAACCTGTCATCATACATTTGTGCAAATCCATAGACTGTAAAACACCAAGTATAAACCCCAATATGAACTATGAACTTTGTTGTTAATGCTGTGTCAATGTTTGTTCATTGACTCTAACAAATGTACCACTCTGGCGGGGAATATTGATAATTGGGGACACTAGGCATGTGGCAGGGAGAGAGTATATGGGGTATCTTTGAACCTTCTTCTCCTTTGCTGTGAACCTACAGTGTTCTAAAAAATTAAGTCTAAAACAAGCAAAACAGAGAAATAAGAAAAAAGTCTAAGACAAAAATCTTGTTTTAAATATTTTAATTTATATCAAGCTCTTGCCTATTATAGAAAAATAAGAAAAAACATAAAAAACAAAGAAATCAAGACACTGTCACATATCTTTTATGGTTATATACTCTCACTCTAAGTAATATTTTTAAATAAATATGTGCTCACTCTATGCTTTTTCTTCTTCATTTAATTTTCTAAAGGCTTATAGCCAAAGTTATTATTTGCAATAAAAATCATCATTATCTTTTTGGTTATGCAATTTCCAATTTTCTGTTTTCATTTATAGATATTTTGTTATTTAAAAATATGTGGAAGCATGGCTAACAAGGAGAATTATATATGGTTTCCTTTCAGGAGTAGTTAATTTTGGCAGACAGTTTAGCAGGAAGCAACATCCCCATTTCTAGCCCATGATTCAGAGTACCAGAACATTCTCCTTCAAATATGTGTAGTTTTGATGTATAATTTCCAAAACTTTAGAGCTTCATTGTGGTACAAATAAAGTGAGCATATGTCAAAGATTTCCTTAATTCGTTAATGAAGGAAGAGCAACTTGGTAAGGCAGGTCCAAAGTGAATTGGAGAGAGCGCAAGTAATTATGGCAGAAAAACAGGACGCTACAATTAGATTGCTAATATGGAATCAAAGCTGGTTAACGTCCTATAGGACATTAAAGTCATAATTTTGCTGATATAATTTGAATCTCCACCAAATAAAATTCATTTGCAAAGCTGTGAGAGAGGAGTCATCATTGCTACAGGACAATTATTATTTGCATACTTTTTACTTATCTACAAATTAGCATCTTTACTTTAGAGCTGTAAAATATATTCATAAATGGTAAATGGGAAATTAAACCAAGGCACATTCACCTAGAGGCATGAAGTGTCACTGCATGACCCTGACAGAATAAACAGTGATCCTTTTTGCCTGTTTCTAAGTTTTAGATGTATTTTCCTAATGATTTAATATTTACAAGTTAAGGGATGAAGAAGTTCATGTGATTACAGATCTATTTTTAAATGCCACTGGTAATTATGAATATGCAAAGTATTTGTAACAAGTATGAATCTGCTGCAAAGATTCTGAGGTTAAAAAATAAAAGTCATTTTCCTTGATTTTCCTTAACCAAATTAACTCTGGAATAGTATCTGTTCACCAGCTGGTTGCGAAATTCAATCATTATCATTTTTGCCATCACTTGTCTCCTGTTACTCCTTGGGCATGACAAGATGGCCCATTTAAAAATCCTTTCTTCAGTCTTTCCATACTATGTCCATAGGTTTTATCCAAAGTTTCTTATGTATAGCGTCTAACATCTGGTTCATATTTAGTCATGACTGTCTGAGAGATACTACATTTGGCCGGGACTTAAATTCCCATTATTGGTATAATTGGCAGCAGTATCTATTCTTTCAGCCTCTGGAGAACTTCTTCCCTATAGAACCATTCCTCATAGGACCACCATCTTTGATTCATTTTCCTGCTGCTTATCTGTGGCAATTTCAGTCCTTTTCTTGATAAGACACAACAAAACCCAAACCAAAAAAACATTCCAAAATAAGACTTTTAGGATGTTTTCTTCATACCACATTGTTAATCTCAGGGTATATGTGTGTTTATGTGTGTGTTTGGAGAATGTAGGAGGATCCATAATAACATCAGGAGCAGGTATACTGAGAAGTGAAAGAAGGTTAAGCTTCAGAACTTCACTTTTCTGAGTCCCGTCCAAATCCCTGGAAAGACCTTAGCAATTTGTTCATGTGGCAGTCATATGTTTCTGCAAAATTTACAAAAGTAAAGAAATTTAATCACATTTGGTTAAACTACTATCCTTTCCTCTATGAACTTCTAGATAGATTTTCTTCACGTATGTGGGGATGTGAAGGTTGCAGGGGTTGACAGAGGAACATTAGAGTAGATGATAGTATTTTAGAAATTTGGTAAAGGAGTTAAGTTTGGTGGAGTGGGATATATTTATTGGATTGCAGGACTTCCAGATATATTGCTAGCACGGTTTCACAGGCTAGGGAGTGGGATAGTTGCAAAGCTAAAAGCTTTCTAAATTACTACTAATAAGAGTAAATTGTGACCAGCTTTGCTAGATGACAACTGAATTACCATTTTCTTTCTATAAATGATATTGTAGAGTCATTTTATGTAAAAAGGATCAAACGGTATACAAGAAAAGCATAAAGGAACCAATAGCATTATGGAGATGGGTTAGGTAGTAAATTATGCATTTTTTCAGTATTTTGTGATTTTTTTCTGTTTTTTTTTTTTTTTTTTTTTTTTGTTGTTGTTGTTGTTATAAGTTCTGGTATACATGTGGAGAACGTACAGGTTTGTTACATAAGTATACATGTGCCATGGTGGTTTGCTGTGCTCATCAACCTGTCATGTACATTAGGTATTTCTCCTAATGCTATCCCCCCTCTAGCCCCCCACCCCCCAACAGGTCCCAGTATGTGATGTTCCCCTCCCTGTGTCCATGTGTTCTTGTTCAACTCCCACTTATGAGTGAGAACATACGGGGTTTTGTTTTCTGTTCCTGTGTTAGTTTGCTGAGAATGATGGTTTCCAGCTTCATCCAAATCCGTGCAAAGGACATGAACTCATCCTTTTTCATGGCTGCATAGTATTCCATGGTGTATATGTGCCACATTATCTTTATCCAGTCTAACATCGATGGGCATTTGGGTTGGTTCAAAGACTTTGCTTTTGTGAACAGTGCTGCAATAAACATACATGTGCATGTGTCTTTATAGTAGAATAATTTATAATCCTTTGGGTATATACCCAGTAATGGAATGGCTGGGTCAAATGGAATTTCTGGTTCTAGATCATTGAGGAGTAATCACACTGTCTTCCACAATGGTTGAACTAATTTACACTCCCACCAACGGCGTAAAAGCATTCCTATTTCTCCACATACTCTCCAGCATCTGTTGTTTCCTGACTTTTTAAAATTTGTAATGTATTATGATTTGTTTTCTTAGTCTAAGTGAATGTTCATTTTCATACTTTATTTTGAATTCATAATTTTGTATTATTTTTCTTAAAGAGGGCCCTCAAAATTAATTTTTAGGACTCACAAAACCTGAGACAAGCTTTTGGCTCTCTTTAGTGTGGAGTCTGGTGGATATTTTCGCATGCAGAAATCGCTTTTTGTTATTTTGAGTTTCTTATAGGACTGAGAAAAAAAGTACACATTATCATTTAAACAGATGATCCCGCTCCACGTTATGTTTAATGTTGTCATTAGCCTGCTGTTGATAGATATTCAGGCTACTTAACATATAGTACAGTATTCTAGATATTAACAGTCATACCAAGGATTTTTAGATTTTCTTTCATCTCTACAGAATAAAGAATCTACCTGTAGTTTGTATAGATAAACTCAAATGAATATGTGTACATATTCTCTTGCCTCAATCTGTCTTGAAAAAAAAAATCCATGGGCAACTGAGAAAAAAAACATTTTAAACATACCCAGGTTGAGAATTAAAATGGTATTAAGCGAGTCTGCAGAATTTCATTCCCCATGTCTACTGCTCCCCAAATGTAAAATACGTGTGACAAAAATATATCTTGGCCCATGGCAGGAGCAGTAGAAACTAACTGTAATACATAACTGATTTTAATTGATACATTATAGCTGATTAAATAGCTAGCTAATTTCAATGAAGTGCTAAAAGTACAATGTTAATGATATAACTCCCAAACTTTATTCTTAAAAGTTTTCTATTAATTATTAATGCTTTCTACCCAAATAATTAAAAATTATATCGATACTATATATGGTAATAACCATCCTTCCTATTTAAGCTGGCTCATTATCTCCAAAATTCCATTCAGGATACATATGAGGACTTAACAAAAGTATGACAACCCACAGTTATAACAACATATGAAGGTAAGAGTGACAACAACCTAACTTCAGACAGTTTGCACTAATTATACGGCCTACAAAGTGAAAAACACGAATCGTTTTGTGAGTTAAAACTGAAAAAAATTACCCTTGGAAAGCAAACAGACTCATTTGTCTGAGAGATGCCAGGAGATGTTTTCTTACACTTTTTCTTCCTGATTGTGGGTCCACGGATTGCATAATCAAGACAATGGGCCGGGCGCGGTGGCTCAAGCCTGTAATCCCAGCACTTTGGGAGGCGGAGACGGGCAGATCACGAGGTCAGGAGATCAAGACCATCCTGGCTAACACGGTGAAACCCCGTCTCTACTAAAAAATACAAAAAAAATACTAGCCGGGCAAGGCGGCGGGCACCTGTAGTACCAGCTACTCGCGAGGCCGAGGCAGGAGAATGGCGTAAACCCGGGAGGTGGAGCTTGCAGTGAGCTGAGATGCGGCCACTGCACTCCAGCCTGGGCGACGGAGCGAGACTCTGTCTCAAAAAAAAAAAAAAAAAAAAAAAAGACAATAGAGCAATCTTCTCTACATCATATTGATTTCAATTTATGAGGCAGCAGGAATACATCCCCTAATCTTCCACACCCCCCAAAAATACGCATGATCACATTGTACTTTTATATTCCTATTTTCCAAAAATCTTAGTGCAAATAATGAATACCTCAGGAGTAGGAGAAATAACAGCTTCACATCACATCTTAGTAGATGGTGCACAAGTGCAACCAAATAAATGTTTGTGTCTCCCCACTTTTCAAATGTTGACATTCTAATCCCCGATGTGATGGTATTAGGCAATGGGAGGTAATTAGGTCATGAGGTGGAGTCCCCATGAATGGGGTTAGTGCTCTTATAAAAAGAACTTCAGAGAGTTATCTCTCCCCCTTTACACCATAGGAGAATGCAACAAGAAGTTAGTAATCTGCAACTGTAAAGAGGGCCCTCACCATGCTGGCACCCTGGTCTTGGACTTCTAGTCTACAGAAGTGTGAGAAATAAATTTCTTTTATTTATAAGCCACCCAGTCAATGCCACATTGTTAGAGCAATTCCAATTGATGAAGACACCAAATAAGCAATATATCTAAGGAGAGGGAAAGAATGAACAGTACTGCATCTTGTAAAAGATATTCTCCCTTTTATTTCATCATTTCAAAGTTTTATAAATAAATAATAGAGTGAGTGAAGATGATATTGCAACCCAATGGAGCTACAGGAAGGGAATGGTTATGAAACACTAAACATGGGGATAAAGGCTGGAACTTTTCTTCAGTTCTACAGGGATCAACAGAAGAGGCGGGTTTTATTAATTCTGATTGTGGTGTTTCTAGGGATTTGCATTTAAATTGAACATTCTGCCATTTGAGCTGTTTATATAGAAAATAAGGCTATGCAATAATGTTTCTTGTATTCACTGGCCCATGCCGTCTCTGGGATTATTCTATCTTTCGTTTTGCTCCCTGTCTGCTTCCTTCTCAGCCTTTCCTCTGATACTATATGAGAGGACTAGTTCAGGGATCAGGGCCAAGCACAAGCTACATATCCTAAATTTTGAGCAACAATGAGACTGGGAGAACTCTTTGTTTCAGCAAGTCTGAGTCCTAAAGAAAAGAAAGACTTATGTAGGGCCTCTAAAAATCATTTTCTTCTAAAAGAAAAATATAAAATAAAACAATCCCGAAAATGTAGAGGACTACCTCCAAAAATTATTCCGTACATAAACAGAAGAAATTATTTAAGAAATAAATTGGCAATGGTATTGTTTTGAGCAAAGCCTCAGCTGCTGTAACTGTAAATCTCTGATGCACAATAATTAAAACGAGGGTTTTTTTCTGATGTGACAGTACAGCCAATCTACAGCAGGAGTCAGCAATCTTCCACAGGGTTATTTAGGAACCCAGGTTTCTGCCATCTTGTTGCTCTGCCATTGTTATACTTGGTTCCATGGTTGAAGGCCATTGCTATGTTCACACTGCAGACTGCAGGAAGGTAGGAAAGACAAGGCCCAAGGAAAGTGAATTATGTATATTTTAGAAATTACATGGAAGTGGAAACTCCTACTTACTCTAATCTTTTTGCTGGAATAAAATAACATGGTCACATCAAGTTATATTTTTGGGAAATGTAGTCTGCACCTGTGCAGCCATGAGCTAAGAGAGAAAAGAATATATTTTTGTTTGTTTTGGAACAACCCAAAGGTTGTCCCTTCAGGGTATAAGACAGCACAGTTTCTGGGAGGTCTGGAAACAAACCGCAGGGACCGAACAGGCTGAGACAAAGTTCAAAATAACGTTCGAGTTGGTTTAAGTGAGAAGTTGGCACAGGTAAACCCAAAGAACAAGGTTAACACTGGAAAATTCAATCACTAAAACAAAAGATGCAATTTAGACAAGAGTAGAAGACAAACATGATGATAGATTAGATGATAGATATCGAAGGAGGATGGAGGCAAAATAATCCAAAATCAACATAAAAAGTATGTATGTTCTCAAACGGAAAAAAAAAACAAAAATAATAAAAATATATATTAAGAAAATACTTTTCTAAGCTTGAAAATAGAATGGAAATACAGCTTATAACATATAAATAAAATTAACAAGAAGAGAGACAAAATTAGGCAAAACAATAATAAAGAAATATGTAAACATATGAAAAATACTAAATTATAAAAGTGGTCACTGACAATGGGAAATATCTGGTTCGTATCTGCAACACTGAATCCCAGAAGATGTACAAGGAATTTGGATATTAATGTTTATAATCTAGATTTTTATGTTCTAAGACAAGTCACAATTCACAGAGATAAAGGTTTATTTTATATATACATTATAATATATAAGTATATATATAAAATACATAATATATAAGCATATATATTATATCTTATATATAAGTATACATATATTATATATATATTTTATATATATATACTTTCTGAATTAAAAAAACCTTGAAATGAACCAAGAGCATTACAAAATAAAGAACACATGCATCTGTAAGACTTTATTCAGTTTTTTTTTCTTTCTTTCTTTTTCTTTTTTTTTCTTTGAGATGGAGTCTTGCTCTGTAGCCCAGGCTGGAGTGCAGTAGCGCGATCTCGGCTCACTGCAAGCTCGGCCTCCCGGGTTCATGCCATTCTCCTTTGTCAGCCTCCAGAGTAGCTGGGACTACAGGCGCCCACCACCAGTCAAGCTAATTATTTGTATTTTTAGTAGAGATGGGTTTTCACCATGTTAACCAGGATAGTCTCGATCTCCCGAACTCGTGATCAGGCCCCCTTGGCCTCCCAAAGTGCTGGGATTACAGACGTGAGCCACCAAACCCGACCCAGTTTTCTTTCTAAAATTCCCTAATCATCAACTTTTTTTATTTACCTACTTTCCATATAATATTAATTTTTCCATATACAATTGACTTTATTAATCTATTACTATTGGTTTTTGCTGCTGCAGTAAAATATTACTACAAACTTAGCAACTTAAAACATACACATTTATTATCTCAGTGCATTTGTGGGTCAAGTGTCCTAGCATAGTAAGTGCTCATTAAATATTTGTCAACTGAGGAAAGAAAGACAGCAAAAAAGACAGCAAGAAAGCAGGAGAGAGCAAGAAAAAAATAAATGACTAAATATGTTGAAGTTGAGCTAGGAAGTAGTCAGGCTAAAAATATCAAAATCAGCTCCACAGACAGAGTCAGATCGAAATCCAAGGTCTGCTTGAAAGTAAACATGTCTTTTTTTTTTTTTTTCTTTTTTTTTTCTTTTTTGGAGCTGTTCTTTACCTGCTTCATTTATCAAAACTTTAGATCCCACTTTGACTTTGCTATTTTCTCTCCTATTCCAGCTTATGTATTTCTGACTCTGGTATATTAACTCCATGCTGGTTCTAGCCTTGTTGATTGATTTTAGTACCTAAAAACCTGAGTTCATGGGATTTATCTTTACATATAACTCAACATATCATTAGCAATTTTAGTAATCAAACTAATACTTATCCATATAATGATTCAAAAAATCCAGCCTTAATGCAATATTTTTTGGTTAAAAGATAATTATTTAGATTGATTTTTTGAAAAATAACAACACAGCTAACAGAGATGTTCATGAAAACAAGTATGTAATGTCTTTATTTTCAGACCTAGTCTGCTAAAGCTCATCATCACTGGTCATCAGAGAAATGCAAATCAAAACCACAATGAGATACCATCTCACACCAGTTAGAATGGCGATCATTAGAAAGTCAGGAAACAACAGATGCTGGAGAGGACATGAGGAAATAGGAACACTACACTGTTGGTGAGACTGTAAACTAGTTCAACCATTGTGGAAGACAGTGTTTCGATTCCTCAAGGATCTAGAACTAGAAATATCATTTGCCCCAGCCATCCCATTACTGGGTATATACCCAAAAGATTATAAATCATGCTGCTATAAAGACACAAACACACATGTGTTTATTGTGGCACTATTCACAATAGCAAAGACTTGGAACCAACACAAATGTTCATCAATGATAGACTGGGTTAGGAAAATGTGGGACATATACACCATGGAATACTATGCAGCCATAAGAAGGGATAAGTTCATGTCTTTTGTAGGGACATGGATGAAGCTGGAAACCATCATTCTCAGGAAACTATTGCAAGGACAGAAAACCAAACACTGCATGTTCTCACTTATAGGTGGGAATTGAACAATGAGAACACTGGGACACAGGGTGGGGAACATCACACATCAGGGCCTGTCGTGGGGTGGAGGGAGGGGGCAGGGATAGCATTAGGAGATATACCTAATGTAAATGACGAGTTAATGGGTGCAGCGCACCAACATGGCACATGTATACATATGTAACAAACCTGCACATAGTGCACATGTACCCTAGAACTTAAAGTATTAAAAAAAAAAAGATGTTGTTTAAAACAATTATTGTGACACAAGTGCTACTCAGTAAATGAGTCAGCTAAACCAGTAAGGTGACTCAAAATGTTGAGTCTTTGGGGTGGAAAAGCAAATTTTATTGCCGATTGCTCGGAATTTAATGTTGACTATGAAATTTCAAAACACCTAATTTTAAAAAGTTTAAGGTCTCAATTACAAACAAGACATTTGTAATTATTGTAATAGAATATGTGAATATTCACTTTATTTTTAACATAATTCTTGAGAAAATGCAAGAACAGATAAAAATAGATTATGAACATAAGATAGTGTTTTATAAGTATGCAATATTACCATGTTTTCATATCATATGTTTTAGATCATACATTTATATCAATTTTATACTGTATGTCATAGATCATATGTTTTGTATCAGTTACCATATGTTGTATATCATAGGTTTTACATAGATAAGTAGCTATAGAGATAGTATATTAGTCCATTCTCACACTACTATAAAGAAATACCTAAGAGTGAGTAATTTATAAAGAAAAGAGATTTAATTGGCTCATGGTTCAGCAAGCTGTACAGAAAGCATGGCCCGGAGGCCTCAGGAAACTTGCAATTATGGTAGAAAGCCAAGAGGAAGCGGGCACATCTTCACATGGCCAGAAAAGGAGGAAGAGAGAGAAGGCGGGGGCGGGGAGGTGCTCCACGCTTTGAAACATCCAGATCTTGTGAGAATGTTGTCAAGAGAACAGCACTCAGGGGCTGGTGCTAAACCATTAGTAACCACCCGCTTGATGCAATCACTTCCTACCAGGCCTCACATCTAGCATTAGCGATTACATCTAGATTTGGATGAGGACACAGATCCAAACCACATCAGATAGATACAATGTATCTAAAATAAGAGGTGTTCTACACTTAGCCTTTTTAAGGCATTTTTCATATGTTTTTAACAATGAATATATAGAAAGCATGAAACCGTAAAATGAAATATGCGAATCCCTTTTACACGTTTGTTTTGTCATATTTGTGCCACTTCCCTAGAGAAGCATCTTTAGTCAGCCTCTTGCCTCTCAGGACCTCCTTTGAGCCAACTTGGGCTTCCATGGCCGATTCTCATTTTACAGTTATTTCCTGACTCACTCTTCACACTAAATCATGCCTATTATATGATGCACTCTCGCACAGCCTTTGATCCCTGTTTAATGATAGCTAGCAAGTGGAAAATAAAAACAAGCAGTGATTGCATATTTGTGTCTTTTCAACATTGTGTTTTTTTAGTAACTACCAATTTAATCTTTACCAGGTCACCTGCAATTATATCAATACCCAGTAATGATCTCTCAGCACACTAATTTTATTTATGTTCTCCAGATGGCATTGATCATTTTCCATCTATTTTACTGTTGGTAGTTCCTAACCTCGTATCCTGTATTGTCAATATCTTTAAGGTTTTCCATCTAATGATTACTGTGGGTTTTGTTGTTGTTGTTTGTTGTTGAGACGGAATCTCCCTCTGTCCGCTCAGGCTGGAGTGCCAGTGGTGAGATCATGGCTAACTGCAACCTCCGCCTCCTGGGTTCAAGTGATTTTTGTGCCTCAGCCTTTCAAGTGGCTGGGATTACAAGTGCACCCCAGCATGCAGGGCTAATTTTTATATTTTCTTTTGTGGAGACAGGGTTTCACCATATTGACCAGCCTGGTGTCGAACTCCTGACCTCAAGTGTTTTGCCCACTTCATCTTCCCAAAGTGCTAGGATTACAGGCGTGAGCTACCGCTCCCTGCCATGATTATTGTTTGGGGGGCTTTTTTTTTTTTTTTTTTTTTTTTTTTTTTTGAGACCAAGTCTGGCTCTGTCGTCCAGGCTGGAATGCAGCGGCACGATCTTGACTCACTGCAACCTCTGCCTCCTGGGTTCAAGCGGTTTTCCTGCCAGTCTACGGGGTAGTTGGGATTACAGGCGCCGGGTTTCACCATGTTGGCAAGGCTGGTCTTGAACTCCTTGTCACTGGTAGAGGGTCGCGACTGCAAGGTGTCCAAGTTCTTGGCGTTTTGAACAAAGAATTGGACAGAACACCCAGCAAAGCAAACAAAGTATGAAGCCACAAAAGAATGAAAGTAGGGATTTGTTGAAAAGGAAAGTACACTCCACAGTGTGGGTGCAGACACGAGCAGCAGCTCAAGGGCCTGGATACAGTATCTTCTTGGGTCCAAATACCCCCTAGACGTTTCCCATTGGCCACTTCATGCTCACCTCAGGTAACTGAAGTAGTAGCCCTCAATCAGTCTGATTGGTTGCAGACAGCAGCCATTCAGCCATTCAGCAGCCTTCACTTCAGGCTAGAGTGAAGTTACAAAGTTGCAAACCAAAACTCACCGGCACTCAGCATGATTCGTTGCAGACAGACAGTCTCCCATCTGCCGTGCAGAAAGGGTCAAAGCGAGTAGCCTCTGGTCCTTTTATTACTTAGAGTGGAAAGTTAGGATTTTCTTTTCAATTTATTTATAGAATGTCGGCATGAAACAGCCTTAGGTTCCCTGCCTCCAGACCCTATTCTCCTGCCTCGCCTTGATTTCCAGTGATCTGCATGCCTCGGCTGCCCAAAGTGCTGGGATTACAGGCGTGAGCCACTGCGCTAGGCCCCTTCAATTATATTCTGTATTTATACTCTAGATTAGTGGTCTGGGAACGCCAATCCTATGAAGCCTCAAAGTGTAAATTGTGGAATGATACAGTAACATTGGCATGAAAGGGAATGAACTGGTAAGATTTTTATTTTCACTTTTTTTCCCCTTTTTTTCCGACTCAGAGTTTCGCCTGTCACCTAGGCTGGGGTGCAGTGGGAGTGATCATAGCTCACTGTAACCCCAAACTCCTGGACTCAAGCCCTACTCCCATCTCAACCTCCTAAATAGCTGGGACTATGGGTATGTGTCCCCATGCCCAACCAATTTTTTATTTTTATTCTTTGTAGAAATGGGGCCTCACTGTGTTGCCCAGGCTGGTCTCAGACTCCTGGCCTCAAGTGGTCCTCCCGCCTTGGCTTCCTGAAGTGCTGGGATTACAGGGCAAGCCACCACTCCTGGCCTATTGCACATTTTTTAGTCAAGTTTATTAAGACATATAATACATAGGATAAAATGTATCCATTTTACATTTATAGTTGGATGAGTTTTTGACAACTCTATGTGATTATGCAAATATCATTTAAATCAAAATATAAAATATGCTATAAACCTGAAAAATTTCTTTGGATCACTTTGCAGTTAATACCTTCTCTCCAATTAAAGTCTTGTCAATTATTAACCTGTTTCCTGTCCCTATAGTTTTATCTCTTCTCAAGTGTCAAATCAATGGAATCACATACTACACAGACTTTTGTGTTTAGTTTCTTTTACTTGGCATAATGCTTTTGACATTCATCCATTTTGTCAAATATCTCAGCATTCATTCCTTCTCATTGCTGCATGGTATTCTGCTTAATAGATGTACCACAATTTGTTTATCTATCTCCAGTTAATGGAATTTGGGAACTCTTCTTGTGTTTGGCTATTATTATATTAAAAAAAAAACTTTCAATGAAAATTAGCATATAACTATTTATATGTACATATCATTTCCCTTGGATAAATACTTAGGTTAGGTTATAAGTGTATTTGTAACTTTATTAAAATCTTGCAAACTGTCAAAGTGGCTACATCATTATACATTTCCACCAGCAATGCATGAATATCTAGCTGTTCCACATCATTACCAATAATTGGCATTGTCTGGTTGTTTGTTAGTATAGTTTTTCTTTCTTTTTTTTTTTCAGCCTTTCTAGTGTGTAGGTAGAAGTATCTGCTTTAAATTTCATGTTCTTAATGGCTACTGATACTAAGTATCTTTTCTTGTCATTTAGCATTCATATACATTATGAATTACCTGCTCAAATATTTCTGCTCATTTGTAAGTTGCATTTTTTATCTTCATGTTGTTGAATGTAAAAAATTCTTATGTACTCTAGATTCAGGTCTTTTATTAAGCATAGAAGACTATTTTGCAAATATTTTCTTTAGTCTGTGTCTTACCTTTTCATTCTCATAGAAGTTTTCTAAGAACAGAAGATTTAATTTTGATGAAATCACATTTATCTATCTTTTCTTTTATAGTTTGTGCTTTTTGTGTAGTATCTAAGAAATCTTTGCCTAACCCAAAGTTACCCATATTTTTCCTCTGTTCCCTTTTAGAAGTTTTATGATTTTATCTTCTAGTTTTAAGTCTGTGACATAGTTTGAGTTCCATTTTATGTGTTTTTGCCAAGTGTTGGTTAACAGTAATTTATTGTCTATTTCAAAAGAGCTAGAAAAGATTTGGAATGTTTCCAACACAAAGAAATAATAAGTTTTAGGTGATAGATACCTTAATTACCCTGATTTGATCATTACACATTGTATAATGTATCAAAATATGATATGTACCTCATACATACATACAATTATTATGTATCAATTTTAAAATATTTTAATTGTCTTTTATTTGACTGGGCTTGGGTGTTGGGTTTAACGGAAGACTTCATAAAATACCTTAATCCCAAAAAATGCCCTCAGTGATATACATTATGAGCCTATTCAATTAGAGAGTTATAGAAAGCATGTGGGAATTATGTGGGCTTATCATTAACTGTAAAAAAAAAAACAAAAAACCAGTTTTTGTGTAAAGTTTAAGGCCAAATACAAATCTGACCTATTTATAATCAATCAAATAAAATTTTGTTTAGGCAATGCTGACTTTCAACAAAGTAGTAGTTTTGTAAATTTATTCCAGTGTGATTACTGAAAATATACCTTTTTATTGTAGAATGTCTGTTTTATGTTTACATAGCTTCAAGATACCATTTCATATATTGGCAAATCCTTGCAATGCTTTTTAAAAATGAAAGCTTTGTTGATTCTATAAGCAAAATTTACCACGAAGTAGAAATATCTTTAACGTTTTCGTTAGCGTAGCTTTTGATTAAGACATTTTTTAACTTTTATGCTATTTTTCCAGCAGTGATAATGTATGAAACAAAGAAAAAAGTACCAAAAGATACGTTATGCAAACATGATCACATTATTTTAAACAATAGGAGAGTTACGAGAATGGTAGTTTTATTTATTTTATATGCTTAAGAATGTTTTATGTAATCATAATCACGTTGTTTCTAAGCTATGTGCCATGGTGATGATGACAATGGGATCAAATAATCACATTTTTCCACCTATATTCAGGTATCCAAGTAATTATTTCAAAATAACATATTTTAATTATAGAATAAGATGGCAGAGTAACAGGCATATTGAGCTACTACTGAGAGACAAGAGAAGTGGTTTTAATTAGCCATATCAAGTATTAAAAATCCAAACCAGATATATTACAGTAGTAATTCATTGTAACATAAATGATCAGAAGTAGGATACCAACAATTTTAGTGTTTGACATTCATCAATTTGTTTAACCAGGGAAACTCTGAAAGTAAAAATTTTAAAATCCACATATCAGTACTAAAATTTCTTTTGCCTGAGAAATAGATTGTGGCATAACATTATAGAATGATTTGATGTTTGCCTATATTCCACACTCCTCTAAATTACATTTATATTTAGTAGATGTTATCTGAACTTTAATATAAAATAATGTTCTTTTCATCAAGAATCCTATTCATTTTATAAGTTTTTCTTTTTTCTGAAAGTTAGTATCCCATATTGGATTTTGATTAGTTTAATGACATCAGTAGTTTCATTTTAAATCTTTTTTAATCTACTATAGAAATCACATAGATGTATAAGATACAAAACGTTGTCTGGTTGTTTAAAAGACCATACAATAGTCCGTTAACTTAAAAATATCATTTTCTCTTCCCCTATGAGGAATTACATTACCAGCTCATCAAAGTATAATGAGCTCACATTAACATGGATGCAGCTGCTGTCTGAGAACATCGTTAGTCTTGGAGGAGAATTATACCTTTAGAAACAAATGTTCAAGAATGATTAGAGCATGAAATAGTCATATAAAACATACAGATTTGTCCAGTTCTAAAGTCTAACTTTCATTTTATGGTATATATTTTATAATGTTAATGTCACAGAATGTGGATTCTAGTTGTATTGCCATTAGAGTTCTGTATTACTCACTTTCTTGAATGTTTAAGTAGAGTGAGTAATACCTGATCATTTGAATTTACCATCCTATAATGTTGAACAGTAATGCCCTTAGGAGTTATTGAGCTGTGAAAGGTTATTTTCTCCTGTACCTAATGATTCCAGGCTGTTTTCCAGCACATCATGACTTTGACTATTCTTCTCCTTCTTTCTTTCACTTGTCAGAATAACTATACTGATGAGTCTTAATTGTTTCTATCATTGCTTCTAATATTCTGTCTTTTGCCGTTCTACTAAGGACTTAAGGTACAGAAGAAAACAGAGACAAATCTTTTATAAACCTAAAATATCTGACAGTTTAGTCATCAATTGCTATATTATTCACTCACAAAATAAAATCCATCAGCTTTTGTAACAAATGTGCTATTCTAGATATTGGGTAAATAGATTTTACTACTGTTGTTCACTTCCCATTTTACATTCGTGTTCTAGATGCTTGAAGCTGTCAGAATTCTGTTCACCAAAAAATTACTCACTATTTGGTTTAATCAACGTATACATTGGTTCAGAAGGTAAAATGATAGGAAACTGAATTTCATCACAGGAATTTAAATTGTTATTTGAAAATATTTCTCTTTTGTGTTTAATATCCACTTTGCTTAGTGTCACAGTGTGTTGATTTTAACCAAACACAGTAGCATTCAAAGTGAATTTTCAAGTTGAGACTTGAAAGACTCTGCAGGATCAGAGATAATATAAGGTGGGTGGATAAAATGGTAAAAGCGAAGAGCATCAGAATGGAAATAACATTAGTTTCACATTTTTCAACCCTGCAGCCTTTTTTTAAAAAAGTTAAATGATCTAAAATATATATATACATAACCCCTTCCAGGCATATAAATAACTACACAGGGAACATCAAATGTGTAAGACAAAACAAAGCAGAATAGAAAACTGAAAACCTTTTTTTCCCTTCCTTTAAGATTTTAGAGTGTAGGTTGAGAAGGGAGCAATAGCTTCACTCTTATTTTATTAATTTTGGAAAGAAAATGCTCCTTAAGACCCCACCCCTACTGAGATATATGAGGTTTTGGGATTTGAAATAATTTCATAGTTCTATCCTCTGTGTCTAGAAAATGACCAGCATATTGTAAGCCCTTAATAAGTATAGTTTTTTATTAAGTGAATGAGCAAATAAGCTATTAGATGATAAAGTAATTGTCTTTCATGGTAGTGCACATATAATTCTAATGGGCTATATTACTCAAACGAGTTTTGTAGTCATCTTAAGTTGAATCAAGGTCAACTTCATAAATTGCTCTTTAAATATTCATAGAATTCTTCTTTTAGTAGGCATGTGCTCTTAGACAAGTTAAGTGCTTCATTTCCCTCTTCTGTGGATAACCGTGTCCATAGGAGTACCTGCCTTATTCTGAGGAAAAAATAATAATTCATGTAAAACATCTTGAAGAGTGCTTGACTCATAATAAGTCCTTATAGTTTATATAAATATAAATTATCATTTTGTAGTATTTCACCATATACACAAAAAAATTAAACCTATTGAACTTAGGTAATTTATACACTAGTTCTAAATGAGGTTATTGTGTCCATGATCACTAAAAAAAAACTATTTTTGTCTATATATTTCTGATTATTTACTAGTAAGGAAGTAAGTCATGTTATCTAGAAATAATGATCAGTACTGATGACTTACAGTTTCAACTGTAGTAATCCAGAATTACTTTGAAAATTGTCAATATTTGCTCAAGGCTAGAAAATAATTACTCATCAGCAAAGTGTTTTTGAACATTCAGAGACATCCCATAAATGCGTATAGGTTTTACTCACTCCAAATCTATTGCCAAGAGGAAGACTGGGACAGTTATATACTGCTTACTAAGCTATAAGACTTGTTGTGCAGTTGCATCTGCCTGCAGGAAGAGAAGCTGATTTGTAATTCACACAAAAGTGCCAAGTTGACCAGCAGCAGCCTTGTGAACCCACAACCTTATTTTCCTCCAGTGCCTCAATGACTTTCTTTGAGCAAATCATTTTACAAACTATTTATTTAAAGTTAAATTCATTAAAAAGCCATTTGTTAATGCTGTTGAAGGCTTCATACAACCATGTTCTAGTCATTGTGCTATTTGTTGAAGATACACACATAAATAGAATGAAGTTCTTGTGTCTCTCCCATACACATTCTCATGGCCTAATGGAATTGAGGGAGACCCAAGTGTATAATCACAATATTAATTATACATATAATCACAATATTAATTAGAATTCAGAAGAATAGAGGCCGACCCAACCCAGAATAGAAATATCTATCTAAGCCCAGGATAGAAGAGGATTTCAGAAGCTTGTACATAAATAGAAGAGGCAAGCTTAATTCATAATCTGACTCTCAAATTTGCAATTATTAACCTCTAGGTTTTCAGACACTCAAGACAAAACAAAAAATGCATATTTAAAATAACATACAAACTATAAGTTCATCTACAGTGAACATGTGATAACTTCAGTACTCTACAGACAGAATCATAGGAAACTTCAGTTCTCAGGGACAAACAGAGAAGGCAAAATCTTGGAAGAGATAAATAGAAGGACTAACCAGAAAGTTGTGAAGGAAACCAAGAGAGAGTTGCATTGAAAATCCAGGGGAGTAGAAAATATCAACAGAGACTGAGTGCCAAGAAGCACAATAAATTAAAGACAAAAATACATGCATACATACATACATACATAAATAAACAAATAAAATTGGGTTTCATAATTGGGAGGTCATTAGAAAGAGTTCTACTTAGTTGTATAATTTTGGTTTTGGCATGTTTGTCTTTACTTAGTTCATGCTAGTAAATATCAGACTAAAAAATATCAACTTTTTAAGCTCAGACAGAAAAATATCAACTTTTTTAGTTTGAATGGCAAGAGGTGATAGACAGAATAAAGAGATTGAAGAGAGAATGGAGGGAAAATTGATAAAGCAAAAGGAATCAAGATGAAAATTTGCAAAGACAGAAGAAGAATGAAGTTCAAAATACAAATGCCTGGGTTGGCTTTGGACAAAAAGAGCACTACTTCATTTGAAGCTGGGCAGAAACAGGTAAAACAAAACAAAATATAAATTTCCTTAGGGCAAATCTGCCTCCCATTTTATTCAAACTCACCCCTCTGCTCACTGAGATAAATTCAGGTCTGATTGCATCATTTGGAGTGGCTAATCTGAAACTCAAAAGAATGCAACCATTTGTCTCTTATCTAGCTATGATCTGGAAGCACCATCCCTGATTCCAGTTGTCCCACCTTCACCTCGAGTTGTCCTACCTTTCTAGACTGAACCAATGTACATCTTACACATATTGATTGATGTCTCATGTCTCCCTAAAATGTATAAAACCAAGCTGTGACCCTACCACTTTGGACACATGTCATCAGAACCTCCTGAGGCTGTGTCCCAAGCCTGCATCTTCAACCTTGGCAAAATAAATTTTCTAAATTAACTGAGACCTGTCTCAGATTTTTGAGGCTCACACATGTATAATAAAAGCTTTAATGCAAATCAGCTATTTCAGCTTGATCTGTCTTGTGCTTCTTCCCTCTCCTATAGGAATAGAATATTCCAGACAGGAGCTGTTCCTTTAACCTGAATCACAGAATGGAATTTCAAGTGAAGCAGACCTTTAGTCAACCCATAGACCTATAGCGGAGCCACAGACAAATTTCAGGCTTCATACATGAGAAATAAATTGATGTTTATTTTTGTAAACCATTTTCATTTAGTGGGCTGTTTGTCACCTCAGAAAAAGCTGACTAATACAATCTCTTATGATGACCATGTGTTATAATGGATATATTGTTATTATATAAGTAAATGAATGATTAAATTATTTTCTCTTTCTCAAACAATTGGAAAAGTTTGATTTTTAATGAGTGACAAAATATTGTCTTTTGTTAACATAGTTGAGAAGAAATAATTTTCTTAAGTCAATACTGATTCCTAAATTTTTAACATCCTCAGTGTCCATGTATATTACAAAAAAAAATACTATGTCTTCAGAGAATTCCCAAAGATTTTCAAATACAATTACTGCTGTATTTGAAATGATTTATTATAACCTGAAATGGAATCTATATAATGATCCAATTTTAATATAATATTTTCTAGTCATGTCTCTATGTAACAAATTAAGAAATTTGTGATTTGAAAGTATACTGAAAGGCTAATTCTAATTTTAATAGCACTCAACCACTTTTCTATACAGATCATAACTCTAATGTGAAATAAAAATTCAGAAAGTCTATTTTCCAGGAATTCAGAGAATCTCAAAGTAAATGCCAATGATATTTGTGTTAGCTTTACAAATGTTAGATACTTTAAGGATAAAATAAACCTAAGAGAAGAACAAATATACTACAGCATTTCAAATCAGAGAATTCAATTGGAAAGAGCAAAAACCTGTCAATAGAATATTTTCAAAAAGAAGTATCACCTAATTTTGCCTATATTACATCCAAATTATATATAACATAATGAATACATACCTAAATACATTAATGCCACTATCTTCATGAAGTGATACCAAAGCCTTTTGAAGACATATATGAACCTTTCTAAAGTTAAATTGTTAGATGAAGTTCTGAGAAAAAAATGTTTCATTTTTCTATGAAGATATCAAGTTTTTAAGAAACACCCATCAACTAATAAGCATTTTTATGGGCTTCCTTTTGCGAATTACTTCATAGATAGGTGATATGCCAAAATTGTGGTAGATAGCCTTAAGATGATTTCTGATTCCTGACATTGATGTTCTTCTAACATTCCTTTCCATTGAGTGTGAGTTTGACCTAGTGACTTGCTTCTAACAAATAACTCAGTGCAAAAGCCACAGGTGTCACTTCTAAGATGAAATTTTAAAAGGACACTGTCTGCTATCTTGGACACTCTCTCTTGCTCATATTCTCTGAGAGCCCTCTCTCTGAGTTAAGTCAGCTGCCATGTTGCGAGTTGCCCTGTGGAAAGAACCCCTTGACAAGGAACTGATGTCTATGACCAGTCATTGAAGATCCACCTTGAAGCCTTACAACAGCTTCATCCATTTGGCTTCAAAGCCTGCCACAATTGAGCCTGGAGATAATCAATAACCCAGCTTCAGTCAACACTCTGAGCTATGAGAGAACTTGTTTTGAGCCAGAGGAATCTAGCTAAGCCAAACCCAGAAACTTAATAGACATAAACTGTGAGATACATATTTGATATTTTAAGCCACTAAGTTTAGGGGTAATTTTTTATTCAACAGTGGAAGGCTAATACAGCAAGGTTCATCTTCACAAGATCTTAATAATAAAGTATTATTTTAATTAAATATTACACAAAAGTTCAACATTTAATGATCCAAAATGAGCAGCTGAATAGCCAATTCTTAATAACCAGAATCTTTACTAGATTATTTATTTGTTCCTAACGTTGGAGAAAATGATTTTATGTGTTATTTTAAACTTTGATCTTTGTGCACATTATACCATTAATGGTAATACTTCCTTCTATTTAACCACTAAGATGTGCTGCCATATTAGTAGAGTTCATTTTAGAACTAATTTGGAAGATGATCAAGTCCTCTGTGATTTCATAGTGTCTGATCCTGCAAAAATGAAAATAAAATTGAGATCCACAGATTTAAGATTAATTTTAATTTCTCTTTCTAGTTAACATCTGCTATGTTACTACTCTGCATCTAGCTCTTCTCTTTGTAAAATATGAATTGAATTTTCTTGAGGAACTAGAACTAGATGTGGGACCTGATTATTCAATTAGTCAAACCTCATAATCCTCCTTCCTGGCTACAATGATTAGTTCACTCAATTTCGGCCCGTAATAACCATGTCAAAGGCCCACTTCAATGGTAAGGGAGAGAACAAACTTTCTCTTCTCTATCTCTCTGTAAATTTTTTTCTGTAGTCTTGAATCTAAAAGTATGCAGGCTGGAGCTATGGACTTTAATTAATAGTACTGTAGCAATATTGGCTCATCGACTGTAACAAAGATAATATACTAAGGAAAGATGTTAAAAATAGGAAAAACACAGATATGGGAAGGGCATATGGAACTTTCTGCTTCATTTTTTGCCCACAAAGCAAAAACTGTTCTTAAAAAATAACATCTATTCGTTTATTACTTTCACTACATAAAAACTGGGAATTGAGCCAATACAGGGAACAGAGTAAAACTGAGAGCAGGTAGGAAACGAATCAGGCTCTGGTGCTCTTTTAGTTTTAGAAACCAACCCCAGACACTAGACTTCTTAACGAAGCAACTCAACAGACCAACAGACTCCCACTCTGTTTAAGATAATGTTGGGGGCATGCCTAAGATGACCGAATAGAAAGAGCTCCAGCCTCCAGCTCCCAGCATGAGTTACACAGAAGATGGGTAATTTCTGCATTTTCAACTGAGGTACCGGGTTCATCTCACTGGGCAGTGCTGGACAATCAGTGCTGGTCAGCTGGTGCAGCCTGACCAGCGAGAGCTGAAGCAGGGCGAGGCATCACCTCAGGTGGGAAGTGCAAGGCGGAAGGGAATCCCTTTTCCTAGCCAAGGGAAACTGAGACACACAACACCTGGAAAATCGGGTAACTCCCACCCTAATACTGTGCTTTACCAAGGGTCTTAGCAAAAGGCACACCAGGAGATCATATCCCACACCTGGCCCAGAGGGTCCCATGCCCCTGGAGCCTCCCTCACTGCTAGCACAGCAGTCTGAGATCTAACTGCAAGGCTGCAGCAAGGCTGGGGGAGGGGCACCCACCATTGCTGAGGCTTAAGTGGATAAACAAAGTCACCGGGAAGCTCAAATTGGGTGGAGCCCACTGCAGCTCAAGGAGGCCAGACTGCCTCTGTAGACTCCTCCTCTGGGGACAGGGCATAGCTAAACAAAAAGCAGCAGAAACCTCAGCAGAGGTAAATGCCCCTGTCTGATAGCTTTGAAGAGAGCAGTGGATCTCCCAGCACGGAGGTTGAAATCTGGAAACAGACAGACTGCCTGCTCAAGTGGGTCCCTGACCCCTGAGTAGCCTAACTGGGAGACATCCCCCACTAGGTGCAGACTGACACCTTGCACCTCACACGATGGGGTACACCCCTGAGACGAAGCTTCCAGAGCAAGAATCAGACAGCAACACTCGCTGTTCAACAATATTCTATCCTCTGCAGCCTCTGCTGCTGATACCCAGGCAAACAGGTATTAAGTGGAGTGGACCTCAAGCAAACTCCAACAGACCTACAGCTGAGGGTCCTGACTGTTAGAAGGAAAACTAACTAACAGAAAGACACCCACACCAAAACCCCATCAATATGTCACCATTGTCAAAGACCAAAGGCAGATAAAACCACAAAGATGGGGAAAAAGCAGTGCAGAAAAGCTGGAAATTCAAAAAATCAGAGCGCATCTCCCCCTCCAAAGGAACGCAGCTCATCGCCAGCAATGGAACAAAGCTGGACAGAGAATGACTTTGACAAGTTGAGAGAAGAAGGCTTCAGTCGATCAAACTTCTCAGAGCTAAAGGAGGAACTATGTGACCAGCACAAAGAAACTAAAAACCTTGAAAAAAGAATGGATGAATGGATAACTAGAATAATCAATGCAGAGAAGACCCTAAAAGAACTGATAGAGATGAAAACCATAACATGAGAACTACGTGACAAAAGCACAAGCTTCAGTAATCAACTCAATCAACTGGAAGAAGGAGTAGCAGCGATTGATGATCAAATGAATGAAATGAAGCAAGAAGAGAAGTGTGGAAAAAAAGAGTAAAAATAAATGAACAAAGCCTCCAAGAAGTATGGGATTATGTGAAAAGACCAAATTTACATCTGATTGGTGTACCTGAAAGTGACGGGTAAAATGGAACCTGGTTGGAAAACACTCTGCAGGATATCATCCAGGAGAACTTCCCTAACCTAGTAAGGCAGGCCAATGTTCAAATTCAGGAAATACAGAGAATGCCACAAAGATACTCCTTGAGAAGAGCAACTCCAAGACACATAATTGTCAGATTCACCAAAGTTGAAATGAAGGAAAACATGTTAAGGGCAGCCAGAAAGTAAGGTCAGGTTACACATAAAGTGATGCCCATCAGACTAACAGCAGATCTCTCGGCAGAAACTCTTCAAGCCAGAAGAGAGTGGGGGCCAATATTCAACATTCTTAAAGAAAATAATTTTCAACCCAGGATTTCATACCCAGCCAAACTAAGTTTCATAAGTGAAGGAGAAATAAAATCCTTTACAGACAAGCAAATGCTTAGAGATTTTGTCACCATGAGGCCTGCCCTACAAGAGATCCTGAAGGAAGCACTAAACATGGAAAGGAACAACAGGTACCAGCCATTGCAAAAACATGTCAAAATGTAAAGTCCATCGATGCTAGGAAGAAACTGCATCAACTAGCGAGCAAAATAACCAGCTAATATCATAATGACAGGATCAAGTTCACACATAACAATATTAACCTTAAATGTAAATGGACTCAATGGTCCAATTAAAAGACACAGACTGGCAAATTGGATAAAGAGTCAAGACCCATCACTTTGCTGTATTCAGGAGACCCATTTCACATGCAGAGACACACATAGGCTCAAAATAAAGGGACGGAGGAAGATCTACCAAGCAAATGGAAAACAAAAAAAAAAAGCAGGGGTTGAAATCCTAGTCTCTGATAAAACAGACTTTAAACCATCAAAGATCAAAAGAGACAAAGAAGGCCATTACATAATGGTAAAGGGATCAATTCATCAGGAAGAGCTAACTATCCTAAATATATATGCACCCAATACAGGAGCACCCAGATTCATAAAGCTAGTCCTTCGAGACTTACAAAGAGACTTAGACTCCCATACAATAATAATCGGATACTTTAACACCCTACTGTCAACATTAGACAGATCAACGAGACAGAAAGTTAACAAGGATATCCAGGAATTGAACTCAACTCTGCACCAAGCAGACCTAATAGACATCTATAGAACTCTCCACTCCAAATCAACAGAATATACATTCTTTTCAGCACCACATTGCACTTATTCCAAAATTGACCACATAGTTGGAAGTAAAGCACTTTTAGCAAATGTACAAGAACAAAAATTATAACAAACTGTCTCTCAGACCACAGTGCAATTATACTAGAACTCAGGACTAAGAAACTCAATCCAAAACTGCTCAACTACATGGAAACTGAACAACCTGCTCCTGAATGAATACTGGGTACATAACGAAATGAAGGCAGAAATAAAGATGTTCTTTGAAACCAATGAGAACAAAGATACAACATACCAGAATCTCTGGGACACATTTAAAGCAGTGTGTAGAGGGAAATTTATAGCACTAAATGCCCACAAGAGAAAGCAGGAAAGATCTAAAATTGACCCTCTAACATCACAATTAAAAGAACTAGAGAAGCAAGAGCAAACACATTCAAAAGCTAGCAGAAGGCAAGAAATAACTAAGATCAGAGCAGAACTGAAGGAGATAGAGACACAAAAAACCCTCCAAAAAATCAATGAATCCAGGAGTTGGTTTTTTGAAAAGATCAAACATATTGATAGACCACTAGCAAGATTAATAAAGAAGAAAACAGAGAAGAATCAAATAGACACAGTAAAAAATGATAAAGGGGATATCACCACCGACCCCAAAGAAATACAAACTACCATCAGAGAATACTATAAACACCTCTATGCAAATAAACTAGAAAACCTAGAAGAAATGGATAATTTCCTGGACACTTACACTCTCCCAAGGCTAAACCAGGAAGAAGTTGAATCCCTGAATAGACCAATAGTAGGCTCTGAAATTGAGGCAATAATTAATAGCCTACCAACCAAAAAAAGTCCAGGACCAGTCAGAATCACAGCCGAATTCTACCAGAGGTACAAGGAGGAGTTGGTACCATTCCTTCTGAAACTATTCCAATCAATAGAAAAGGAGGGAATCCTCCCTAACTCATTTTACGAGGCCAACATCATCCTGATACCAAAGCCTGACAGAGATACAACAAAAAAAGAGAATTTTAGACCAATATTCCTGATGAACATCGATGCAAAAATCCTCAATAAAATACTGGCAAACCAAATCCAGCAGCACATCAAAAAGCTTATCCACCACAATTAAGTGGGCTTCATCCCTGGGATGCAAGGCTGGTTCAACATATGCAAATCAATAAATGTAATCCAGCATAGAAACAGAACCAAAGACAAAAACCACATGATTATCTCAATAGATGCAGAAAAGGCCTTTGACAAAATTCAACAGTCCTTCATGCTAAAAACTCTCAATAAATTCGGTATTGATGGAATGTATCTCAAAATAATAAGAGCTATTTATGACAAACACACAGCTGATATCATACTGAACGGGCAAAAACTGGAAAAATTCCCTTTGAAAACTGGCACAAGACAGGGATGCCTTCTCTCACTACTCCTATTCAACATAGTGTTGGAAGTTCTGGCTAGGGCAATCAGGCAAGAGAAAGAAACAAAGGATATTCAATTAAGAAAAGAAGAAATCAAATTGTCCCTGTTTGCAGATGACATGATTGACTATTTAGAAAACCCCGTCATCTCAGCCCAAAATCTCCTTAAGCTGATAAGCAACTTCAGCAAAGTCTCAAGATACAAAATCAGTGTGCAAAAATCACAAGCATTCTTATACACCAAGAACAGAAAATTTTTGCAATCTACTCATCAGACAAAGGGCTAATATCCAGAACCTGTAAAGAACTCAATCAAATTTACAAGAAAAAAACGAACAACCCCATCAAAAAGTGGGCAAAGGATATGAACAGACAGTTCTCAAAAGAAGACATTCATAAAGCCAACCGATACATGCAAAAATGCTCATCATCACTCGCCATCAGAGAAATGCAAATCAAAACCACAATGAGATACCGTCTCACACCAGTTAGAATGGCAATCATTAAAAAATCAGGAAACAACAGGTGCTGGAGAGGATGTGCAGAAATAGGAACGCTTTTACACTGTTGGTGAGACGGTAAACTAGTTCAACCATTGTGGAAAACATTGTGGCTATTCCTCAAGGATCTAGAACTAGAAATACCATTTGACCCAGCCGTCCCATTACTGGGGATATACCCAAAGGATTATAAGTCATGCTGCTATAAAGACACATGCACACGTATGTTTATTGCGGCACTATTCACAATAGCAAAGACTTGGAATCAACCCAAATGTCCATCAGTGACAGACTGGATTAAGAAAATGTGTCACATATACACCGTGGAATACTATGCAGCCATAACAAAGGATTAGTTTGTGTCCTCTGTAGGGACATGAATGCAGCTGGAAACCATCATTCTCAGCAAACTATCGCAAGAACAGAAAGCCAAATACCACATGTTCTCACTCATAGGTGGGAATTGAACAATGAGATCACTTGGACACAGGAAGGGGAGCATCACACACCGGGTCCTATTGTGGGGAGGGGGTAGGAGGGAGGGATAGCATTAGGAGATACACCTAATGTAAATGATGAGTTAATGGGTGCAGCACACCAACATGGCACATGTATACATATGTAACAAACCTGCACGTTGTGCACATGTACCCTAGAACTTAAAGTATAATAATAATAATAAACAAGATAATATATTTGTTTATTTATTTATTTATAACACATTTCATTTGCTCAGTTCATCTAATCAGGCATTTGTTTATTCAAGAAGTTTACATTTGGTGCTTATTCTGTGGAAGCAGTTCTCCCAATTTCCAGAGGAATTAAAGATGTATAGGACTAAGTAACTCATATTCAAAGGACTTAAGATCTAGTAAGAGAAGATATGCCCACAAATATTTCTGGTATCTGGAAGTATGCAATAAGAGTATTTAATTTTTTTCTTCTTTGTTCTAATGTTTTTAGTTTTGGGTATAATCCTTGTCTGTTGCTAAACTCTGCTGCAAACTACCGTCCCCCTCAATTAACCCTCCTGTTCCACTGACTCTCTTATTTTATTACCTACCACTCTGTCCCTGGCTTACTATACTCTAGCTCTTCCTGGGATGCGCCCATCATACCAGGGCTTCAAGGTCTTTGCACCGGATCTTTCCTCAGTCTGGAATAATCTTACCTCAAAGATCCACAGGGATTACTCCTTCATGTCCTCCAATTTCTTTTCCATGAAATGTCATATTTTAATGTGGCATTACGAGTCCTCTTTCAAAACTGAGTATCCTTTCATACACACTACCTGTCTCTTTTCCGTGGTGTTCATACCATTGCACGTGGTGACATTTGACTATATTAAGTAGCTTGTATTTCCTCTCCATCATGATCTTGTTTTATGTCAGTCTTCCCCCACCAGAACATAAGCTCCAGGAAAGCAGGGATTTGAAAGAGACTGGCACAGATGCTTCCACTTTTGGGAGTGCAAGTGAATATGATAGAGAAGCAACTAACATAAACAGAGTTGGGGGAAACTTTCTGCAAAAGCCTGAGCTAGATGTAAAGGAATGAACCTCAGCATCAATCAAACAGACAGAATGTAACAACAAAAGCACTGGTCTGTTACCGGGGCTCAACGTTTGTATCCGGCATTCCATTGACCACCACTTTCACTGGTCTCCTCTTCCCAAGTATAATAAATCAGAAATAAAAATGTATCAAGCCTTATTATCTCATAAGATCCAGTCAGAGAAGAAGGCAGTCTTGTTTTCTTTAGCTTAACTGTTTTACCTCTTCTAGAAATACAAATTCATTTAAACTGAAGTACAATTAACCTTTGAACAACAGGAGTTTGCACTTCATGGGTCTACTTATACTCTGGTTTTCTTCCATTCCTGCCACACCTGAGACAGCAAGACCAATCTCTTTTCTTCCTCCTCCTCTTCAGGCTACTTAAGGAATAAATTTATGATGATCCACTTCTGCTTAACAAGGAGTAAATATATTTTTCTCTTTCTTATGATTTTCTCAATAACATTCTCTATTCTCTAGCTTACTTTACTGTATGAATATAGTATGTGATGTAAATAAGATACAAAATATGTGTTGATAGTTTATGTCATTGGTAAGGCTTCTGGTCAACAGTAGGCTATTAGTGGTTAAGATTTTGGAGAAGCAAAAATTATATATGAATTTTCAACTATGCAGGTGTCAGCAGTCTTAACTTCTGTGTTGTTCAAGAGTAAACTATTTATTTCAACCAGACTTTAATTCTTGGCTTTTCGATATGAATTAAAAGTTGTGCATTAATGTAGAGAAAAATGTTAGGAAAGACAGTATACTTAATCTTAAAATGAGTCTTATTTCTTTGTCATAAACTAGGAGAGTTACTAGCTTTTCATTTCAATTATTTTTGCAATTTACAGTCTTAAAATGACATTAACAAAATATGCAAGTCATTATTAACTTTAGCTTACCACACAATATTTTTGAACAACAAGAGATTTATTTGTGAAGAAAATGTAATCAAAATATGTATTATAGGCATGCTATATTTAACTATTTTTGTTTGCAAGTTTTATAATTTCTGCATGACTTTAGAAAAAAGTCATATTTTCTAGTAAAATAACAAGTAAACTTTTAAGAAATGACATTTAGTGATATAAATTTTCATAGCATCAGTAATAGCCTAAATCAATGTTTTTCTTTTTAAATAGATTTAATTTATAATAGACTACATTTATTAGACTTTATTTTTTTGAAGAAGTGTTAGGTTTATAGAAAAATTGTGCCAGGCGCGTTGGCTCATGCCTGTAATCCCATAGGATGCCAAGGAGGGTGGATCACTTGAAGTCAGGAGTTCAAGACCAGCCTGGTCAACATGGTGACACCCTGTCTCTACTAAAAATACAAATATTAGCCGGGCATGGTGGCACCCACCTGCAATTCCAGGTACTTGGGAGGCTTGAGGTGAGAGAATTGCTTCAACTCAGGAGGCAGAGGTTGCAGTGAGCTGAGATCATGCCATTGCATGTCTCAAAAACAAACAAACAAAAACACCAAAGAGCAGAAAATACAGAGAGTTTTTATGCATCATCTACCCTCTCTCCATACAGTTTTTCCTATAATTGTCATGTTATAATTGATAAGTCAATATTGATTTATTATTATTAACTAAAGACTATAGTGTATATTACAGTTCACTCTTTGTGTCAATCTTGTATAGTCAACTTGACTTTGTGGTTGGACAAATGTGTAATGACATGTATCTACTATTACAGTCTCAAAAGTTCCCTGCTTATAATCTTACAAAAAAAAAACTAAAGTAACTGTATGTCCTGTTAAAATTTTATTATGCCTTTAACACATATTTACTTTAACTAACACTTTTTTTCCTACTGTCTTTAGAAAAGCCAATCAGATATGACATGTATAGAAAAGTGTATGCTTGTTTGTGGGGAGACATTGCTCCCTTAACTCGACAATTAAAGAACCAAATGAAATATAAGCAACATTTATTTTTGGCTTATAAATATGATTGAAATATTAATTAGCAATTAAAATATTATGGAGGTTAACTAATCCAGATGAGAGCTAGGGAATCTTTATCTGGAAAATACATTTAAGTTTAAAACATATACTTTTATATGAAAAGAGTCGTGGCAAATTGATTAGGTCACTTGTTTAAAACGATGGTTAACCATCTTTATTGTGTATTAAACATCACTTTCAGTATTTATCAGATTTAAATTTTGTGTTTGACTCTCTGGGAATCTGATTGAGTAGCACTGGTTTGGCAACATCCAGGTATCTGCTATTTTTAACAGAAAAATAAACCAGAGTGATTTGGATAGTACTAGTGCATAGACCAGACTATGAGAAGCAACCCTGAAAATGGAGTCAAGTTTGAGCTCTCAGACAATCCTGTGTAGTTACCTTTAGCACATAAGCATTTATATTTGTGCTCACTGTCAAAGCAGATAGGTAGATGCCACCTCAGCAAATGACTTGGCCCACACATTCACTGTGCATATGAATTCTAAATCATTTTACCGATGGCTTTTTAACCTATCTCCAGTAAAGTAAAGCTTCCTTTTGAAGGGTGTTCCAGGATGTAATTGTCATTATGTTCAAGAAGTTGTTATGCTCTATTGTGTTTGCTCCAATTGGTCAAGGTGTGCCTATTCAGTCTTGTTTATGACTCTTTGATGACTAACAACTGACTTCCATTCTCTGTATGAAAACAGTAATGGAGCCAATTCAAATAATTATATTTTCTTCAGATTAACTCCCTCCCACCACTTTAACCTTCCTTCATAGTGTCTCCTCCACACCCTGACTCATTTTATTAT
Organism: Macaca fascicularis; assembly: GCF_037993035.2. Taxonomy (NCBI): domain Eukaryota; kingdom Metazoa; phylum Chordata; class Mammalia; order Primates; family Cercopithecidae; genus Macaca; species Macaca fascicularis. The sequence continues at coordinate 97,823,529 of NC_088385.1, forward strand.
TCACCAGATTCTTTTTCTCTTCCTAAAACTATTGAAAACTGACACAATACTCTGGATGACTAATGTAGAACATAGTGGAACAATTTCAAGACTTTGTAAGGGTAACTTTCACACTACTAGTAATGTTATTTGAGTAAAGTTGTGTGGCTTACATAATGCTTCCACATGCATCATTCTATTTATTAGACAACCCTGTGAAGTGGATTCAAATACTCTCATTTTATAGATGAGAACAATTTAAATCTAGAAATAATAAGGAATTCAAATCCAATTTACACAACAAATATGTTTTCTTGTTTCCCTGTTCTTGTTACCACCCTTCTGTAGTTCATCTTAATATAGAATGGCCAGGAGATAAAGTGAAGCTATAGAACTGACTGGGTGATTCCAGAAATAGGAGCTATAGAGTCCCATAGTAACTTATGAATTGTCCTACAGTGCAGTCCTACAGCTCTGTTATGATAATCCTCCAGATGAAGTTGTCTTCAAGACTGGACTACATCTTGTGCTATAAAGCCACACTGGAACCATCTTCAGTTCCCAACCTTGCTGCAGCTTTATATTCTTGCTGAAAGCTTCTTTGAATCCATCAGGTAAGAGCAGAGAAATTTAAAATTGTATCTGAGTCTAATTCCATTCTAGATTTACATTTTTCTTCTGAATTGCTATTTTTATTTTGTATGTATATAATCATCTAACCATCACAACAATCAAGACATAGAGTATATCCATCCCCCCCTCAAAAATTCTTTCATGTTCCTTTGTCATCAATCCTCTACTGCCATCTGCTCCTGGAAAGTACTGATTTGATTTCAGTCACCATAGTTTTACCTTTCCCCGATGTGACATAAAGAATGAAGTCTGTTGAGTGTGACTTCATTCACTTAGCATAATTCTATGTAGATTCATCTGTGTTCTTGTGTATAGTAGTAGTTTGTTCTTTTTTATTACTGAGAATTATATACATATATATCACAATTTGTTTAACTATTCCTCATTTGGTGAACAATGGGTTATTTCCAATTTTAGGATATTATGAAGAAATATCTTAAAAATCATTCACATACAGTTATTTTCATGGCTATACATATTCTTTCTATTTCAAAAAATAGCTGGAAGTGGGATTGCAGGACTATGTGATATATATGTAGGTTTAACTCTATAAAAAACTGCCAAGCTGTTTTCCAAAATATCTGTACCACCTTGCATTTCTACCAGAATGTATGAGAGTGCCAGTTACTTTTTATCTTCAACAGCAGTTGTATTTGTTTTAGTTTTAGCCATTATCGTACATATGTAGTAGTATCTCACTTTGGAATTTATATGTATTTATCTAATGATTAGTTATGTTGAGCATGTTTTCGTGAGCTTACATGACATTAGTATCTTATCTGTGGTGAAGTGAATTTTCAAATCTTTTGTCCATTTTTTTAAGTTGTATTTTTTTCTGAGTACAGAGAGTTAAGAGTTTTAGTGTATACTAAATACAAGTCTTCTATCAAATATATTTTGTAAAGATTTATTTCAGTGTTTGGCTTAACTTTTTGTTTTCTTAACAGTATCTTTGAAGGCAAGGTAGGTTTTTTTTGTAATTTTGTGAAGTTGAGTATATAAATTTTCCTGTGGTTCATGACTTTTGTGTTCTAACAAATCATTACTTAGCCGGTGTCACTAGGAATTTATTTTATGTTTTCTCCTAGAAGTTTTATTGGAGTAGGTTTTAGGTATATGTTCCATTTCAATTTGCCTTTTTTTGTTTGCTTGTTTGGTGTATAAATAAGCAATTGTTCCAGCATCATTTTTTGAAAAGACTTTTCTTTTTTCATTGAATCATCTTGGCATCTTTTTTGAAGACTCAGTTGACCACTTTGTATGTCAGTTTATTTCCGGGTGCTCTATTCAGTTCCATTGATCTCCATGTCTGTTCTCATACCAGTACGACACTGTTTTCATTGTGATCACATCACAGTATATAATAAAATCATGTAGTGTGAGTCTTCTCATGTTCTTCTTCTTCTTAAAAATTATTTGACTATTCTAGTTTCTATGCTTTTCTAGATTCAGCATATCAATTTCTACAAAAATCTAGGATATTTATTGGTATTTGGAGATCAACTTGAATGAAATTGATGCCTTAATGATAATTTTTTTAAAGCACGAATATATTATATCACTCAATTTATTTAGTTGCTATTTACTTTCTCATCAATATTTTATAGTTTTGAGCATAAAAATGTTACAAATATTTTATTAATTTATCACTAAGTAATTCAGTTTTAAATGCTATTATAAATCTGATTCACTTAACTTTTGGAAGTCACCATGCCTCTAACCAACAGGACATTTAATCTGAGTACAATGGTGGTTTCTGGCCTAGCTTGAGCAAAGCAAAGCACCTAGAGATCATAGTTAGTTCAGAATATTGGAAGGAAGATATTTACAGCTTATTTGCTCAATTGTCTAATCTACAATGTCCACTGACTCCATAATTTATTTCAGCAAGGATGATGACATTCTGACAACTTGGAGCTGGTATTACTGATGATAAAAAGGGAGCCTTGTTGATCTTCATTAAAATTTGTTGGTTATCTTACACATCCCGGGAAGAAGTGGCTGGGCAGAGAAGAGATATCTCTATTGTCCTGTAGACCTTCTTTACTGGGTACAAGGTGGAGTCCTAGTTTTTAAAGGCCTTGAAGGGGATTCTGACCATTAACCAGAGTTGAGAACTATAAACCCTCTGCTAAATCCCCATTACTGTTTTCATCTTGCCAATCTTGTAATGTATTCATTTATTTATTTTTATTCAAAGAAAAACAAAATTATATAAACAAACATATGTTAATGCAACATGATGTGAAAATATGCTCATAGTTCTTTGGATTCTAAATACAGTCAATCGAGCATGAATATTCATAGTACAGTTAACTGAGCTGCATATTCTTGTTTGCACTGAAAATTGATGGGGATAAATGAAACTGCCTTGCATACAAATTCTTTTGACTACTTGCTGTCAACATCTTATTGCTTTACAGCCCTATTTAGCTCCATTTATATTGCCTTTTGCATATGAGTGAAAATCAACCAAAATGATGTAAATACATGTGAGGGATATAATCCATTATTCCATGCTACAAGTGAGGATGAAAAAAGAGATCACAAATCAAAGTGGGGAAAAAAAGCATCAGTGGACATGAATGCATTGCATTGGGGGTTGGGGTGCTCTTACGTAGAAAATAAATGTCATTTTGCCAAAATTAAGGTAGTCAAAATGATTTCATTCTGATATACAATGAAGATGAAGACCAAGTTAACCAAAGACTAGCCAAAAGGCCGTCTTTGCCACTCACTTGATTTTAAAAATCAGCCAGAAGTATATAAGTCGATCTTTTATATTAAATATCCAGGTAGTTGAAATCCAAATGGTTACTTAGTGGTCTATTTTATAATTCAAGTACGTCAGCTCCAGGTTTATTTTTATGAGTCAGAGAAACAAAATTGATTTGAAAAAGTCATCATTCAATAATCTAAATGATTTCCTTTCTGTAATTTGTTATATTGACTTTGTTGAAATTAATTTAAATTATTTTTCTAAGAGGAGCTCTCAAAATTGATTACAGTTCACTTGGCATTTCATATTTATATTTTGAGTTTCTAATTATTGCATATCTTTTATGACCTTCTGGCAAGCATGTTATGTCCTACCCCAGCTGAACTAATGTGCATTATAACTATGGAAACATAGTCCAGGTTAACAACAACAAAAATATCTGCTGTCACCTAATCAAATGAACAAATGCTTTAAAATGTTCTCAAAATCACAGAATTAGTACTTAACTGGACAGAGTAATATGAATGAAAGTCTGTATAGCCATTGAAAGTCAGAATTCTATTACATGATTTCATATCACACCCACACACACTGAATTTCAGTATATCACATTTCCCTTTCAAAATGATTGTTAGGTATCTTTCTCAGTGGGTTGAAGGATGATTCCAATTTAAATTTTTTTAAAATAAATTAGAACTTTAAGTAAATTTATTAAACTTTGGAACTTATCATAATGGATTGGTTCAAGTTTAAGACTAAAATAAGAATCTGGCCTTTCAGCTATAATCTTTGAATTTCCATTTTGTTTAGATGTGATCAAATTCACTCAAAAAGAAAATTTTAAAATGGTTTGGTTTTTCTAATATCTGCCATCTTAACAACTACTAATATTTTTTGTTTAATGGAAAGAGATTTCAGATTCTTTTTTAAATAGCATATCTTAAAATGAAAAGGCAGAACCAAAGCAACAACAAAAACAAAGACTTACTACAGATGTTCTTCGATTTATGACAGGTTTATGTCCCAATAAACCTATTGCAATTTGAAAATATTGTGAATTAAAAGTATGTTTCGCTTAGAGTATTTTGTATGTATGATGAGTGCTTCCAGATGTAAACCCATCATAAATTGAGGCGCTTACTGAATGCCTGTCAATTTAGCACCATTGTGAAGTCCCCAAATCGTTAAGTCAAATCATTGCAAGTTGGGGATTTTTTGTATTAGATATGTGATATCGTAATTTAGATACAGTTTAACCAACATGTGAAATCCTAAAGATGATGAGTGATTTCTAGACTATTTTTTTCTTAGAGACTTCATAATCTAGGACTATGTTAAGGCCTAACTTTAACATCATTGACACAAACACGTTAATCATTAAAAAAGAAAGAAAATCAGCTACAGAAAAAAGAAAGAAAGAAAGAAAAAAACAGTTTTAAGAGTAAGAAAAAAATGTTCCCCCTTTGCTGAAAAGCTAAAGCCCCCAAAGTTCCCAGATGAATAAATTATAAGACAAACTTCAGCAATTCTACAGGACTGGTGTCAGCAGTGAACCAACTGTGGTTGTGAACATCACCAGCACTTGGATCCCAGCCTTTAACATCCTAGATAAAAGTCCCTTTTAGGCCGGGCGCGGTGGCTCATGCCGTAATCCTGGCACTTTGGGAGGCCGAGGCAGGCGGATCACGAGGTCAAGAGATCGAGACCATCCTGACTAACACGGTGTAACCCCGTCTCTACTAAAAATACAAAACATTAACCGGGCGTAATGGCGGGCGCCTATAGTCCCAGCTACTCAGGAGGCTGAGGCAGGAGAATGGCGTGAACCCGGGGGGCGGAGCTTTCAGTGAGCCGAGATCGCGCCACTGCACTCCAGCACGGGTGACAGAGGGAGACTCCATCTCAAAACAACAACAACAAAAAACTCCCTTTTACCTTCCCAACATCCTGGAGCATTCTTTCTTTTATAAGATCTCATTCATATGAGGACTCAGTGCTCTCGGGCTGCCCTCTGGCCCTTTCAAAATATAATCTCAAAGGCAAAATATCACCCAGCACTTCCCTTCATCACACGTGGTGTCCATTTCAAATTTATCTCTCCCTGTCTCTAATTCTCCTTAAAATCAGAATGTCATCTTTAAAGTAATTCATGCCTTGTTTTGTGATATTACTACACCTACTCCATAAATTTATCTATCATTCTGTGTTAGTGATTCTAAAATGCACATTTTTTAAAAAAATTAGTAGTATTTGAATTTAATCGTACATTTAATGTGTTTAATTGATGTGACTGTATCAATTGTGTTTTTACACTGGTGTTATGGAATTGAGAAAATGTAGTACTTCTTTATGGGCTTTTACCTCTAAAAACATATTTTCCTAAACAGAGTGTATATAACATTAATGGTATAAGAGTGACTCTAGATGAGACATCAATAAATGTGCTATGTTATGTTAATAGTTGTATGTGTATTTTAATGTATGACAGGAGAAATATATTGTGCACTTGAAACTCATGATTTTCGGGCATAAAATTGCTTAGAATTAAACTAAGTTGGCCAGGTGCGGTGGCTCACGCCTGTAATCCCAGCACTTTGGGAGGCCGAAGGAGGTGGATCACGAGGTTAGGGGTTCGAGACCAGCCTGGCCAGTATGATGAAATCCTGTCTCTTCTAAAAATACAGAAATTAGTTGGGCGTGGTGGCGCGTGCCTGTAGTCCCAGCTACTCAGGAGACTGAGGCAGGAGAATCACTTGAACCTGGGAGGCGGAGGTTGCAGTGAGCTGACATTGTGCCACTGCACTACAACCTGGGCGACAGAGTGAGATGCTGTCCAAAAAAAAAAAAAAAAAAAGAATTAAACTAAGTTAAAAAAAAGTTTAAAAACTCAATTTAAATTGGAGTCAGAAAAAAATCCAAAGTAAATAATACTGCAGATGGGACAGGAAAATCATGAGTTCCATAAGGACAAGGGATGTGCCTTCTTCATTTTTGAATCTCCAAAGCTTCATAATTAGCACATTATGTGTATTGCATTTCTTTGAATATTGAATGCTTTGTCTCATTTATGGTGGATTATGTGATCTGAAAAATTTACCCCAAAGAGTGAAATGCTTGATCTATAAAAATACTTCAGGAACAGAAGTATTTTAAAAGAAGAGCTTGTGATTCTCAATGAGTTTTTTAAAAAGAAAAAATTGGTTTGTGCTCTGTAAGTGCATGGAATGGCTTTAGGTGCCTCCACCGCCAGCTTTGCTCATTCTTTCCTCGGCCCACATTAAGACTGAAGTTATTCACATTGTATTTCTTTAGAATGCTTGATCATCCCTGTTAAACTACCTTAGCCTAAATCAGAAACTTCCAAATTATTACTTTATGTAAACACATTTTAAACTACATGGTACATGGAGTAGAATGCATACTCGACACTTAGATTGTTTGTTAGGGTTATGGTTTCTACTTCCCTCTTTTTCTGGCATCTCTTTTTCCTCACTCTGCGTATAGCATTGAATGCCAACAGCTTGAACACTGTGAGGATGATGTTTGGGGTCCATACTTTTTACTTTGTTCTGCTTTTTCTTCTTTTTTTTAGACATGATCTCACTTTGTTGCCCAGGCTGGAGTGCAGTGGCACAATCTCAGCTCACTGTAGCCTCAACTTCCCAGACACATGTGAATCTCCCGCCTCAGCCTCCCAAGTAGCTTGGACTACATGCATGTGCCAGCATGAACAGCTAATTTTGTTCTTTCTTTTTTTTTCTTTTTTTAGAGTCTAACTGTGTTGCCCAGGCTGGTCTCGAACTCCTGGGCTCAAGTGATCTTTTCCTCTCAGCCTCCCCAAGTGCTGGGATTACAGGCGAAAGTCACCTCACCTGGCCAGTGCCTTTTTCTATCCATTGAAAGGCCTAGTGAGGGACCATAAAAGAACCAATTCCAGAAATGTTTTGTGCTTCTGCAGGTTTCAAGAAGGTAAAGACCCAGTTCTCATCGCTTGATGTAGAGAAAGGTTTTATCCCATCCCTTAATTATTGTTAAGCAGTAAAATTAGCACTAGACTAGAAATCAAATATCTTGTTCTCATGTATGCTGTAACTGCCTTATTCTAATTCCTGCATCCTTCCTCTGTACCTCAGTCTTCTTTGCAGTAAAATAAAAGCTTCATTTAGATAATTTCCAAGGCTGACTTCCATTTTGAAGTTTCCTTGAGCCTATCATAGTTTAGCATAGACTATAGATGGGGTAATGAGGGACTATAAAATAAATGAGTTTAGCATCATTGCCCACCCACCTGAGTGTCTATTAAGAAGAAGAAGAAGAAAAAAAAAAGCCCACCTGTCATCCTGACCATTGATTCACTGCTAACTCCTTTGTTACCCTCTCTCACTGCTTTCCAAAATGATCTATTCCTCTGTCATAAACAGACTTGGAATATGAATAAAAATAACCAGAATGATGGCCTCCATAAGCTCTCACTGAAAGGCCTGGAAGTTTATATGAAATTCAATAGAATCCTTACAACAAGGAAGATATTAACCACAAAGAATATAGGTTGCGCAGTACACGCATGTGTGTGAGTGTGTGTGTGTGTGTGTGTGTGTTTTCAGAGCAGAGTTGTTACAATTTACAGAAAATAATTCTAGATGAAATATGTTCTCCGTCAGATAAATCCTTTAAAGTAAACTTTCAAGTAAAATTTCCAGATGGATCTATATTACAGTCAACTGCCTCCACCCTATCCCCAGTGACAAATACAAGACAGCTGCTAAATTTAACATGCCTTTACTGGAACACTAGTACCTCCTGCACAATAGCAGGCTATGTGCTGCCAATCCACAGGATGTACTCAATTCCTGAATTGCTGCACAGCAGCCCTGCTGATCCTTAATCCTTGTGAATATAGCACTGACACGTGGCCAAGACCTTCAGAGGATTGATTTTTAAAGGAAAAAATAGGAACAAAAGGAAAGAAAAAGCTCAGCACAACATGTTAAGACACATCCTGTGAGGCAAAAAATTTGAAATGGTGAAAAAATGACTCAATAAATAAATTTAAAGACATACAGTCTCCAATATGGTGCGTGTTCTAGAAGTTCATTTGCCGATGAGTTGTTTCAAAATGGGGATGCATTCCTCCACAGAAACAATGTTTTACGTGTCAGTTGGGCACCCAGGTTAGGCCATAAGATCCAGAATGTGCGTGATGTAACTAATATACAAATGATATTGAATCCATCACTCATAATAATATGTTGGTTGAAAAAATAGTCAGAAATGCATCATACATGCTGTTAGCCTGATTCATTCATTCATTGAACACCTAATAAGTTGTAGGTGGGACTACATGGCCAATGATACAGGCCTAATTCCTATCTTAATCGAACTTACTAAAATCATGATTGACATGCTTAGGTACTAGCAATATGTTCAATTGATACTGATTGCAAAGAAGGCAACTGGATACTCCAATATATAGTGTTCATATGACTCAATCAGCAGCACCATTCTTACGTTTGATATATGTGGGAAAAGGGAGAGTCAATTCAGTGAGTGACATAAAATATTGCATATGCATGTTAGCAACATGGATCTGAGTGGTCAGGATCCCAATTAGTGTCTATGGGCTTCAGGAAAACTGTCAAGAGATAGGTAGGTTAAGAGTATCATGAGTGGGAAAGACATTGACATATATGATAGTCATTGATCCCTAAATGAGAAAGAGGACCGTCCAGAGCTAATATATAAATTACTTCTTATGCCAGTCTTGGAGGGTTAAAGGACTGAGTCCCTAAAACTCATATTTGTCCAAGTGTTTTTGGATCTGTTGAATTTCTTTGAGGCATGATCACTAACCAGAGTTAAAGCTGATTCTTCCTTTAGAATAAGCTTTCTTTCTTTCCCTATTTTCTTCAGCCTCTGGTTTCAGTCTCACTTGCGATCCTGTGGCAGGCACCATTATGGCTAGAACCTATTTGCTTTCTATTGGCAGTTTCCAACACCCTGCAGCAGACTCATTTCTCTTACATTTTAATCGTATTAGATCCCCCATTTAAGTTCCTGTCTACAGTCTCTGAACCCAGTAATCAGGTCATCTGCCAAGGTGACCCTTTAAAGTACCCTAGCAACTTTTTCATAATAGAAACATGTTCTGCACACAAAAAACCAATTCAATGTAAGTAGGCATGTTCTCAAGAAGAGGGCTTTTTGCTCAAAGGGTGCAAAAGAATTTAGAACTGTGGTTGTGTGGAATACCTGAGCTTCTTGCTAACATAGCTGTCTAAAGTGGCTCCCGGTTAAGTCTTGGCTCCATCCCATCTGCTCATTCCTCATGAAGAACACAGGAAGTAGCCTCTGCATTATTTCTCTTTTCAGTTTCACTCTGTCTTTCCATCTCTGGCTTGATGCTGGTGCCAAGAATAGCCCTGGAGCTTTCCTGTTACTCTATAATCCCAGAATTGGCCACTTTTGAAAATTCAAGGGGCTTTTCTGCTGCAAGGAAAGAAAAATAGCTGTGTGCTCAAAGATTCCTGTCTGTCCTCTTTTTTAATTATTGTATTTTTCTCCTTAAACTCTGTAGAGGAAGACGAAGGGACACATAGGTGATAACAGTGGGACTCAGGGTCTACACAAGGCAAAGTTAAAAGTTAACTTCTTTATTTCAGAGGAAGTTCAGGCTTCAGGGGCTCAGGGAATGGGTATTCCAGGAAGATATCTGAGGATAGTTATTTCAGAATAATTGTGATCTCAGGGAGCAATAGGGTAGTGTCTTCAAGAAAAAAAGATGTTTCTAATTCTCTTACCCAGGTTTTGCAAGGGAAGATATAGGGAAAAGGCAGTTAAGAATAGAATGAGGCTAGTGCCACAAAGAAATTGTGAGGTGGTGATTAAGCTAAATAAACAAGACAGGCTAAATACTACTTAGCAGCAGGGCTAGTTTGAGTTAGTATAGGTTCATTCCGCTAATCTCACCTCAAAATGCGAAAAAATAAATCCAGTGACTGGCAAGGCCCATTCAGGATCGTACTAGGGCCTTTTCAATTCAGATATTAAGAGATGGCCCCTTGTAGGTTAAAGAGGTAGTCACTTGGCTCAAGGTCACTGCTCTATACATATAATTTCTATTCTGTACAACAAACCTGAAAGAAAGGAACTATTGTCTCCACTATAAAGAACAGAGAACTGATGTTCAGAGAGGTTAAAAATAACTTGTTCCAGGTCACAGAACAAAAAAGGCAGAACAACTTGAACCCTGGTTAGTTTGATATGCAAACCCATTTTATCCCTATTGCCCCATGCTGACTCTCCACCTACTAGCTGCAAAGCAAAGAAACCACATTAGCCTAGATCTGAGCAGGAAGGAGACAGATTCTAAGCATTGTATCCCTACCTTTGACTCTCTTGTTTGAATGTGTTTGTGAGTATAGGGAAACCATCTTAACGTGGGATGGTAATAAACAAAATAGAAAAAAACCTGGGTCCCTAATGCCATTTTTCTATATAGTCAAGCCACCATGGCCCACTTCCAGACTTCAAGTTATAGAATAAATAACTTCCTATTTATGTAATTCATGATTCACAGTATTCTTGCCGTTAAGCCTGATCCCAACTTGTATAATAATAGAGCACCGTGTACGGCAGCAGAGTGCAGATTCGGGAGCAGAAAATCTGGCTTCAAATCCCAGTCCTGCCACTGGTTGGCTTTATAATGTTGAGCGAGTTTCCCAACCCTCTTTGCCTTAGTTTCACCATATGTGAAACTTAAATGGTATTTACTACTTCAAATTGATTTAATGAGGTAGAAGTCAATATTTGTAAAAGACTAGGGATTGCACCTGGCATGTAGGAAGTGCTATATACAAAGGCTTTTTAAAAATTTGTTTCTGTGTATTTCGTGTGTGTATGTCTTTTAAATACAATTGTTTCCATTTCCCCATGTAGTAATTTTAATAATTATAAATTTTTCTTTTGTAGTTGTTTAAAGTTTCTGTGTGTCAGACATATTCATTTTCAAATATAAAGCTGTCATACTCCTTGTTTAAACTTAGAATACTAGTATTTTCCATCAACAAAATTAAAGTTTATATATGTGTGTGTATATATATGTGTGTGTAATAAAGACCACTCTATATGATTCGTAAGTATTTGTGAGTGACTTTCACATCTACTATCTCATTTTAATTCCTTTAGCACCTCTGAGAAGTAGTTAAGGTGGTTATATCAACCTCACTTAACAGATGAAAAAATAGGAAGCTTACCGACATACTCAAAATTATGTAGCTAATGAGAGAACTGAGACCAAATCCATACCTTTTGATACCAAATTTGTGTAACTTGTATAACTATATGGTAATATGCCATGTGGCAATTATATATGATTTTCCTTTATTAATATTGTAATGCTGACTTCTCATCAGTAACCCCTGGTTGGTAAAATGACTTCAGTTATCTTTAGTTAAGGGTTTAACATACATTTAAGTAAAGATATAAAAGAATATAAATTAGGATTGATCTAAACCAACATAGAAATGATCTTACCCAAATTTCCAGGTTCACTTGCAGCTGATATGGGCATAAAACTCAGTCCTGAATAACGAGATAAGAATTCTGAGGGAATTCTGGGAATACTTTTGCTGATTTTTCTCCATAAACTTTGTTCAAAGTTCAGCTCTCACTCTTTTCAGCAGGAATCAATCAGTGAGTTTTATTAAAAATGGCAGAAGTGCCAAGCAAGAACAGAACAGAACAGTGCTTGTGAATTTGACAGCTCGAAGGATTCGTTCTTAACAAAAGTTGAAGTGGTATGGAGTTAGTGATGTGATGAGATGGGTACTCTACTGAAGTTTTTGTTATTGTTGTTTGTCTTTTTGTAGAGATGGGGTTTCACCATCTTTCGCAGGTTGGTCTTGAACTTCTAGGCTCAAGTGATCCACATACCTCGGCCTTCTGAAGTGCTGGGATTACAGGTGTGAGCCGCAACTCCTGGCTCTCTGTTAAACTTTCATTCAGAATGTAAGTCATGGAAGTATTTTTTGTAGCATCAACTAGTGATGTCTGTCAAAATGTAAAATGCACCCTTGAGAGCCAGAGATTTTACTTCTAGGAATCTATTCTTAGCAGCATTGAAATGTGAAGATTAGAAATAATTTAAATTTCTCTCAGTAATGGAAGTGTGCATCTCTGCTCTAGGATAGACAACCAATAAAAACACTGAGGTAACCTTAAATGTACTAACAAGGACAGTTGTCCAAGACATATTCTTAGTGAATTATTTTTTTAAAATCAAGATTTGAAAGAATAAATACGCCCGGGCGTGGTGGCTCATGACTGTAATCCTAGAACTTTGGGAGGCCAAGGCTGGCAGATTGCCTGAGTTCAGGACTTTGAGACCAGCCTGGCCAACATGATAAAACCCCGTCTCTACTGAAAATACGAAAACTGGCCAGGCATGGTGGTGCGTGCCTGTAATCACAGCTACTCAGGAGGCTGAGACAGGAGAATTGCTGGAACCCAGGAGACAGAGGTTGCAGAGAGCTGAGATTGTGCCACTGTACTCCAGCCTGGGTGACAAGAGCGAGACTCCATCTCAAAAAAAAGAAAAAAAAAGCCCCCAATATATGTATGTATATACATACACACACTGTGAAGGGAAGGAGGCATTAGAGAATGGTTTAAAACTTGCATTTTTTGCCTTATACAATGGTAATGTACTTACATATTATTTATATTATTTAAAAAGAAAAAAAGCGTTTTTTAAAATCTGTGAATCATGGTAAAGAAAGCAGATATAGCCTTGCAGAGATTACTTTTGAAAAACCTGTACCAACAAAGACAATCAAAGAAATTGAGTAATAGCTGAGGAAAATAGGGGTTCAGGTTTGTTATATTTTTTAAGATGAAGGACACTGTGTATATGCTAATCGGGAATGATTTTCTGAGTAGAAATACCATATTTCTTCAATTCTAAAATACAGGGGTTTTTTTCACATTTTAATGATTCTGAAATATGTTTCATAATCCATTAAATGAAGTATAGAGGATTGGCATTAGCTTCTACGAGTCATCTTGAGGCAATATTCACCAAAATCCTTTTTAGATTAAATTTTCCACTTGAGGTCTTTGAAGCTCGCTTGTGTTCAATTCCTGGGCCATTTCTCCCTCCTCTTTTCATTCGGTGTCAAGGTTAAAATTGGCACATTCCACTGCTTTCCCTTTCTGCCTAGTAGGCTATTGTCCTCACATATCCTTACATTGAAGATGAAGGCTTTTGATGTTCAAGTATTTGGGAATTTTTTATTAGCTTTCCTGTCTTGAAGCATATAATTTTTATCTCTATGAAATGCAGATAAAGGCTATTACAAAAGTGGAAACAAAAAATGAATTAAGAAATGTTGATGAGGATGTGAATAAAAACAATCAAAATCCTTCTGCATTGCTGGTGGGTATGTAAAATGCTGCAGTCTCTATGGAAAATATTACAGTAGGTCTCCAAAAAATTAAACATAAAATTACTATATGATGCAGCAATTCTACTACTAGGTATCTATTTAAAAGAATTGAAGGCACACCCATGTTTATAGCACTATTATTCACAGTAGTCAAAAGGTAGAATATTCCCAAGTGTCCATCAACAGGTGACTGGATAAACAAAATGTGGTACGTACATATGACAGAGAATAATCAGCCCTAAAAAGGAAGAACATTCTGACACATGCTATATAGCACAGGTGGGCCTTAACGACATTATCCTAAGTGAAATCACTCAGTGATGAAGAAAACATAATGTATCATTCCACTTATCTGAGATACCTAAAAATACCTCAAAATGTATCTCATGAGGTCAAATTTATAGAGACAGAAAGCAGAATGGTGGTGCTAGGGCAAGGGAGGTAGGGGTAGGGGAGAATGGGGAGTAATTGTTTAAGGGGTGTGTCATTGCTATTTGGGAAGGTGAAAGAAGTTCTGGGGATGGATGATGATCGTACAACAATGTGAATGTTCTTGTTGTCACTGAACTGCATGCTTAAAAATGGTTTACACAGTAAGTTCTGTGTTTTGTATATTTTACCAAAATTAAAGAAAAGAAAATAGATGTACATAAAGTAATGGCATAACCTATATTTTATGACAGCTTAGATTTAAAGGAATGTTAAAAACTCCAAAGAGAGAAGGAAACACGATATTTGAGAAGCGAGATTCAGCTCAGAAGTGCAGCACTGGCCTTCAACAGGAGGAAGTAAAGGTCCATCAGCAGCAGGAAGGGACAAAAGGTGGCAGGGGCAGGTATGTTCACAGATGAATTAGTATGAAAATGAGGGAGTTTCCTTGTCAATGCCATCTTACTTCTAAACAACATTTGAAATGAGGTCATCAGGTGAGAGGGAAGGGTGGCGATGGAGGTGTGTGACGTATGAGAAGAGACCCTAGAAGAAGTAGTTATCCCAAAGAATGGGAAGTTAGCCCCACAGAAAAACATACATATGCTTGTCAGTAGTACTGAGTCTTCATTTGAGAACATAAAGTACAATTGGTCTGAATAACTGTGTTATTTATTCCAACAAAGTTCACCTGTCTGTGTCCAAATAAGAGGAAACACGGTTAGGTTACTTCAGGATTAAGGTTGTGCAAGCTTAGAACAATGGCAAGAAGGAAGCAAGTGAGGAAATCGGGGATCATTTGCATATATATATTTGAATGATTGATCTTTGATTTCTTCATTTTGAAATGGGGATAATAGATCTTACCTCATACAGTTGGGTGAGTTGAATGTAAAGCAGGTACAACTCTTTACACAGTATGTCTGGTACTCACAAAGTATTTAATAAACATCAAATATTGTTACTGTCATATTACCATGGGTTATGAAATATATGCTAGACAATGATGAAAGTGAAGATAGGTGAAAGCTGATGAATAATAAGAAAGTAGTCAGTCAGCAGATGAGAGGTTTTGGTGAGAACAGCAATAAAAAGTAATTATATTGAGGACTTTTGAGCAGACAAGCCAGACTTAAAACTTTGAATGCCTGGAGAGCTTGACAAGATTGGTAGGAGGCAAAGGAGAGGATAATTAGGGAGGCAAAAGAGTAGGTAAAATAACCTGATAGCACATGCTTCAAATGAGCAAGGGTTTGCAAAAGGAACAGGTTGTTACACTTGGAAACTGTGTGGGCCGGAAGGAAGTTCACTTCCCCTCCTGGCCCTGAGGAACATGGTATAAAAGAGAAAAGAAAAACAACTTTGATTCCATTTGAAGAGAAGCAGCTACCTCAGGGGACAGCTCAATTTCAGTAAAAACACAGACATGAAGGGAACAATCAGAGAAAAGATTAATAATTTAAAGATGTTCACTGATTATAGACTTAGAGCTCAAAAGGATGGGGAGATAAAGTTTGAAGAGAGAGACTTTTCCTTTTCTTTATGACAGATTGAGTCAGATCAGAAGAGATGCGTCAAGTATGGGAAGAGATGGACTCAAAGGCAAACACCTCTTGTTTTAACTATTATAAATGGGAATGTGGCTGAGGTGCTTATTTTGACCTTTTAACAGGGTTAAGCTCTCAGACCTGATTGAAATACTGGAGAGTCTGAGGGATGCTCCTTAATGTTAGAGTAACCAGCAATTTAATGATGAACTATTCTGTGCTATGTGTTTTCTGCCTATTCCATTATTTTAACTCCATATATATTTATTCCTGGTATCCTTGAATAGACTGCAGACTTCCTCAGAAAAAAATTATTTTCTTTTAAAGTTATCATACTTCACTAAGTAATTTAGAGTATCATGTAGAGAACATACTCAATTTTTTTTCTTAAATTGAATTTTTTATTACTTGAGTCATAGAAGAGGCTATATTATCAGTTTTAAATTTATACTTAGCTGTGTGTATATAAAGAATAATTTTAGAAAAAGAACCTAGTATCCTCTGTTCTTAATCTTGGTATGATAATATTTTATGTTCAGGAAGGAATATGGGATAGAAGAAAATCCCCATAACCAGACTACAGAATTAAGTTGAAATGAAATGTGAAGCGTATTGTAGTATCTGCCTTGTATAGTTGTCTCTTCTTTTCTGGCCTTTTTTGAATATTTTACACAGTTTGAGCAAGTCCGAGGTTACTTGAAGATTGTTTTATTTAAAACCTAATGATTCTTTTAGCAACTAAAGTACTGAAAAATATTTTGTACAAATGTTTTTGCCACTAGATTGTCCACAAATGAAACACATTCTTCAAGATGAAAACAAATAGAGGAAAAGAGTATGTAAATATGGGGAAAACATCTGTTTCATCATAGGAATTGAATCGGATATCAGGCTCTGCAATAGCTTATTTATGATAATATCCTAAATAATGTCACAATATGTCACCACTTTAGTCCCTGCATTACTTCTAATTCAAACCTTTGTAACTATCATCTTAGCCCCTCCTGCATAAAGAACACAAGCTTTCAATAAGCATAGTACCACAAATTGAAGAAAAACTAGAAAAATTCTTCTTAATACAACTATTCCTAGGATGAGTTAACTATTATATATCAGAGTACTCTCTCCCCTTAGATGTATTATTAAATAATATAAATATTAATAAAGGCATTTACAAATGCCTTTGATCACATTATAAGCCTTATCTGAAAATCTGGAGTAATTTTGATATTTGTAATTTTTTCTTTTTTCTTTAATATTAAAAGAGGGTATACCAAAGCATTACGATTGAAGTATTATTTTTCCCTTTTTCAATAGAACTTGAATAAAATATCCAACAATCATAATTACTGCCTTCATTTTTAAAAACACTCGATTATTGACTGATAGCAAAATTTTCACTAAATGCAACATATATCTTTCACGTCTATTAAATAGTATTATTTTGTGGAAGAAATATAAATCTCAGGGCCCAAAATCACTGCGCTAAAGGGAAAAGTCAAGCTGGGAACTGCTTAGGACAAACCTGCCTCTCATTCTATTCAGTTACCCCTCCGCTTACCTAGATAGATGCATATCTGATTGCCTCATTTGGAGTGGGCTCACCAGAAACTCAAAAGAATGCAACCATATGTCTCTTATCTACCTATGACCTGGAAGCCCCTCCCCACTTTGAATCATTCTGCCTTTGCCTCCAGTTGTCCCACCTTGTCAAACTGAACCAAAGTACATCTTACATATATTGATTGGTGTCTCATGTCTCCCTAAAATGTATAAAACCACGCTGTGACCCTATCACCTTGGGCACACGTCGTCAGGACTTCCTGAGGCTGTGTCACGGGCATGCACCTTGGCAAAAATAAACTTTCTAAATTAACTGAGACCTGTCTCAGATTTTCGAGGTTTATAATTGGACAGAACAGTTATATTTCTATTATTGGAATTGCAATGAGAAAAGTATTAATATCAACTACCAGATATTTTATCTTTAAATTGATAAGAAAATTAATTTGAAAATAATTAATTTACAGCTTGCAAAAAAGTTATCTTAGCCCATAGATTAGCAAATTCATTAGCAAAGTCATTTATATTTTAAGTCAAATTTTAGTAAACTTTATTGTATCTGCACATTGCACAGATACAATAGTTTAAGAAAATGAACTATATAACTTCATCCTTTTTAAGTCTTATAAAATTATTATACATGAGGACTTTAAGGTTCCAGTAAAATAGGTAGTTTACATTATGTGACTTCTAGATAAATAAATACCACAAAAGCCTCAAATTTTCTGCTAGAAATAATAAAAATAAATACTTTTCCATGCTCTCAATTTTACTACCTCTTAGAACTCAAAATATATCTTAAAACTTAGTGAAAAATGGCTGTAAACTGCCTTGATTTTGTGATTTTGATTTGAAAGTATCTTAATGAAGTGGCATAAGCATTTGATTTTCCCTATTTTACTTAGTGAACATTTCAATGGATTTTTTAAACTGCTGAATAGCTCTGAAAGAACTAAGGTTCTTTATTTTCAAAAGCAAAATGCTCTTCCCTCACTTTAATAGACACTCATACAATTAAAAAGCAAGCACAGCCATCTAGATGAGCAATCAGCAGCAAAGAGAAAAGTTATTACAAAATTGCTAATTATCAAAATAGGCAATTATAGTGTAGACTGACTTTCTGAAAGCACTGCTAACATATTATGTGTGAGACTAAATGGTAAAGGAGTTGGGGATATTTAAAAAGAAAATGCTTGTTACTTTACTTTCAATAAAGCACTCACATGTAGACTAACTCATTTGAACTCCATCTTTATGAGGCAGATATTGTTGTTCCCATTTTACAGTTGAGGAAACTGTGGAGGAGTGTTGTAGTAGCTTTTGCAAAGCCACAGGGTTGGTAAGTGGTAGAGCACAGATCACCAGCCAAGTTTTTCTGACTCCTGATATCCTTGTATCTTTGTGATCACACGGAGCCCCTGTCTGTGTAGACACATGGAGCACTGTGATAAACAGAACCAAACCAAAAATCGGATGATTAGAATTTCATTGCAAAAGTGTTGGATGCATGAAGCTATTGGCGCTCTGTCTGTGCTACACTGTGGTTCTTCTGCAGGCCTGTCAACAAGACTGTTATCTGAAATCAGCAGTTCAAGCACTGCACAGAGCCAGGGAAAGAATATCTGCTTTATATCAACATGCTTGCTTCCTAGACTGCCTGTTTGACAGTATTTTCTTGAAAGTGACCTCTGCCAGAAATACAACAGGCCTCATTCAATGATAGAAAATGCCACATCTAACATGGTTCTTCCACTCATCTCAAGGAACGTTACAGCAGTGGTCTTGGAGCAGGAAGACTATCACCTCAGCTTTTTCCAATAAAACAAATCTCGTACTCACGTGCATTTTCTTGTTTATCTGTTTATTTACTTATCTATAAATGTTTCTTATAATGTTAAAAAATAAATTGGGCATAATTCTTTCTCTTAATAAAAATCAACATCTGTCTTAGTATATATAGCTGCATAACACATCACCCCAAATCTTAGGGCTGAAATAATCACTACTACCATTTTATCCTATCTCACTATTTTGGACAGGAATTTGGTTAGATCTGACTGAGTAATTTGGTGCCATATGATATCAACTAGGGATTCGTTTCCAATTAATGTCTGTTCTGGTCTGCAGGGTGCTTAATGCTTAAGGTTTTACTCAAATGCCTGGCATCTTGCTGGAAACAAGCAGAAGACTGGGCTCAGCTGGGCTCTTCCTTCTTTTAATGTGGTCTCACAGTCTCTACACCTGCACTCTCCAACCAGGGAGTCAAACTTCTTACAAAGAAATTAAAGGCTCCAAAGGGAAAGTTCCAAAACTCCAAATGTGAACTGCAAGGCTTGTCTTATCACCTTTGCAATATATCTCACAATCGTAATTAATGATTATTAATTCACTTTTAATGTCTGTTGTGCTATATTGTAAGGTCCATAAAAACAGGACAATGTTTGCAGTCATTCTTCTGTGTCCCATGTGTTTATCAGAGTGTCTTGGACACAGAAATAAATATTTGATGAATTAATTAAAGAATAAATGAATTCAGGCCAGGTGGTGGTTCATGTCTAAAATATCAGCACTTTGGGAGGCTGAGGCAGATGAATCTCTTGAGATCAGGAGTTCAAGACGAGACTGGCCAACATAGTGGAATCTTGTCTCTATTAAAAATACAAAAATTAATTGGGAGTAGTGGCATGCACCTGTAGTCCCAGCTACTGGGGAGGTTGAGGCGGGAGAATCACATAAACCCGGGAGGCAGAGGTTGCAGTGAGCCAAGATCAGTACCACTGTACTCCATTCTGGGTGACAGAGTGAGACTCTGTTTCAAAAAAATAAAATAAAATAAAAAATAAATAAAAAGTAAATGAACTAAATATAAACATTTTAACAAAAGAAGTAGAAAAGTATGGCACCTAGTTATTGATTGTCCTTTGAACAGGATCACTTTTGAGATAGCATGAACTACTTGTTGAATTTTTTTGTGATAAAATATTGCCATTTTTAAAGTACATGCTATGTGCCAGGTTTTTTGTTTTTGTTTTTTTTACAGAAGTCATCTTTTTCTAATAATAACTCTTAAAGGTAGATATTATTACCTTCAATTTGTAAACAAGTAAACTATGACTTAGAGAGGTTAGAGTGACTTGTCTAAAATCACAGAGCTATTCAAAATATCATATTCTGGTCTTCCACCTGGTTATGAGGTGATAGGGGTTATTAAAGGTGGGGTTTAATGTTACACTGTCCAAGTCAAGTGCAGACCCTAGATATTTTACCTTCCATACCCTGAAAAGCACTCTACATCAAGTACCCAGCCCATTGATTCTGGCAGCTTTTGAGTAACCTTAACCATTGAAAATATAGTAGATAGCCCCTATGGGACAAGAAAAGTGGCATGGCAAAGTCTCAAGGTGTAGGAACATGTCTATCTGCTTGATATTCCCTGAGGTAGCTTTCAGTAGAAGACCCACATCCATATAGAAGACATGAAAAGCCAACTGCTCAAATGACTCATTCTGGTCCATAATTAGTAACAGGACACTATGTGGTTCTGTATATACTTCCCTGCCATGATCTGACAAACGTAGGCCCTTAATGTTATTTTATAACCCCCGATTAACACCTGTTTTAGCAATATTTTATTAGACTACCTACCAAAATTCTGTTGACAAAACCTACCAGAAGTCCTGGCTGACTCTCAATAAATATAAGGACAAACTCCAGCATAACATAAAAGAACTGATGAAAATTTGAGCTGTCTTCCTAAAATAGAGTTTACAATTTGCATCCAACCAAGTTTAAATTGCCTACTATAACAAACAAAAAAATCAGTTCTCTTTAGAAAAATATAACAGAATCTACAACATAATATCCAGACTGCAATCTTAAATTAGCCAACATGCAAAGAACCCAGGAAAATCTGACTCATTCTCAAGAGAAAAGACAATCACCAGATATCTACCCTGAAATAATCCAGATGTTTTCTTGAGTATATGAGGATTTTCAAAGAAGATATTATAACTCTGCTTGACCAGGTAAAGTTAAATTTTCTCAGAATAAGTGAAAAGGTAAGAAATCTCAGCAGGAAAAAAAAAGGAAACTATAAAAGAAACTATAAAAAACTATAAAAATACTAGAACTGAAAAATGCTAAACGAAAAACCAATAAAAATCCATTGAATGGGCATATTGAGGTGTCAGGGGAAAAAGTCCATGGGTATAAAAATTGATGAATATAAGTGATTCGATATAAAGAACAGAGAAAAATGTTGAAAAAAAAAAGAAATGAACATGCAAGGGATATGAGAAATAATGTCAAAAGATCCAACATATCTTTACTTGAAATACTGAGAGGAGAAGAAAATACAAGACAAATAAATAATTGAGAAAATAATGGCCTGAAACTTTTCAAAATTGATGTAATATGTTAATTTATAAATGCAAGAAGCTAGTATACAGTAAACAGGATAAATACAAAGAAAACCAAACCTTCTTATCTCATAGTAAAACTGCTGAATAACAAAGATATAGAGAAAATTTTGAAAGCACCCAGAGAAAATCATCTCATTACATATAGGAATGCAACAATTTGAAAAACGACTGATTTCTCATCAGAAACGATAGAACTATAGAGACCAAAAATATGTTTAAAGTGCTGAAAGAAAAAAAACCACACACACACACACACACACACAACGAAACTTTGACCCAGAGATCAATATCCAGCAAAATATCCTTTCAAAACTGTATTAATTTTCTCAGGCTGCCATAACAAATTAGTACAGACTGGGTGGCTCAAGTTACAGAACTTTATTTTTCACAGTCCTGGAGACTGAAAGTCCAAGGTTAAGATGTCCTTAGGGTTGGTGTCTGGTGAGCGCTCTCCTCTTGGGTTATAGATGGCTACCTTCTTGCTGTGTGCTGGTATGGCCTTTCCCTGACGCATGCAGTTGGGGAGAGAGAGAAAGAGACGGCGCAAGAGAGACAGAGAGAGAGAGAGAGAGATGTCTGTGTGGTTTCTTCTTGAAAGGACATTAGCTCTATTGGATCAGGGCCTTACTCTTATGACCTCATTAATATTAGTTACTTCCTTATTCCAAATACTGCCTCACTAGGGGTCAGGGCATCACCATTTGAATTTGGGTGTGTGTTGGGGGCTGAGAGGGGCAGGGCAACATTTGCATTCAGTCCACAACAAGAATAAAAGCAACTCGAAGACATTTTTAGATACGAGCAAACTTGGAGAATTCATCACCGTAGATTTACACTATAAGAAATGCCTAAAGGAAATTGCTTAAGTGAAAAGAATATGAGACTAAAGGGAAATTTGGATCTTCATGGAAGACAAAAGAGTATCAGAAATAACAAATATTTGGGAAAACATAATTTTTCCTCCCAATTTTTAAAAAATATGTAGGACTGTTGAAAGCAAACAAAATGTAACTTTGTTTTGTTTGCTTTCAAACAAAATTTATATGGAGGGCAATATAAATAGAGCTATACGGTTGCAAGGTTCTTATATTTTAATATTTAATATTTAAGAGTTTAATACTAACTCTGTGTAGGCTATGAAACATTAAAGATATATTTGTAATCAACATAGCAATCGCTAACAATATAAAATACAGGCCTATAACTGAAAAGTTACCAAAGCCATCTTGAAGGTATTCCCACTGAATGAATTAGGATCGCTTTGTCATAAAAGTCACAAGTTGTAGTGACATACTTGTTGAATAAGTCCCCAGTGTCATCAATAACAGAAAATGGATACAAACTTTGCCACATCTGTCACCCAAGTTTGTGGATGAATTACGATGCTGTTCAGTCTGTAATATTCTCTAATCTCTTCCCGAGGAAAAAGGTGTCTATTGCTTGGACCTAAGAACCTATTGCCTGACTCATTTATTAGCTCCTCTAATTCCTTCAAGATGTTAGTTGCTTCAATCATTCTGCAAATATTTATTGAGCTACCACTATGTGCCTGGCATGGCTCTTGCCCTATTGCCATGGTATGATGCAGAAAGAAGGTTCTTTCAGCAAGCACTGCTGAAAATCAATTTCATGGTCAATAAAAGTATCATCCCTGGCTTTGTGGAATGTACATAAGAATTAAAATCTTAACCTTCCTAAAGCTTTCAGGTCTCAGAGACAAACCATCATAATAGTATAGAGGTTGGGGGACACTCTGATGAGAAATTATGAGGAGGAGTGGTCTTCACCGTAACATCATGACATCCTTCACAGCCTAAAAAAACTCTCTCATTTAATTCCACTCCTAACACATAGTTTTAG
This sequence comes from Macaca fascicularis, assembly GCF_037993035.2. NCBI lineage: Eukaryota > Metazoa > Chordata > Mammalia > Primates > Cercopithecidae > Macaca > Macaca fascicularis. Next base: position 97,847,122 of record NC_088385.1, read on the forward strand.
AGCCAAGAAAAATAACATGCACACTCACCTTGTCTAAAGAGGATTCCTAATTTTAAACCAAACTGAGACAATTAAATTTTTATGAAAGTAATGTTTTGTTCAAAAAAATTCCTGTGGCATATTTTTTATTAAATGTCCACAAGATAGTTGGCACTAATCTAGGCCCTGGAAATCCAGTTGAAAGCAAAACACATAGTTTTTGCCCACAGAGCTTATATACTAGTAAGGGGAGATAAATTATAAGCCAGCAAAATAAATAAAAACATATGTCCTGTATTACAGTGCGTTAAGAGATAACACCAAATAATATCTTCCTGAAAAAAAAAAAAAAAAAAAAAAGCAAAGGAAAGATTATGTGAGATCACGTGGTCGTCTCCAGCAAACACTTCCATAAGGCATAATTAGCCTCATAGGAGTGGCAGGTATTCGTGAGCACTTTACATGCATGCTTGACCTCGGACGTGAACTATGTAAGGAAGCAAGTCAAGGCAAGATTTTGGAGAAAAGATTCCAAGCTCATGGAGGATCAAGGGCCAAGGCAGGCAGGAGTTTGACGCATTTACAGAACTGAAAGAGAGGGTGGCAGGGTCTGGATCATGCGGGACCTGGTGGGTTTAGTGAAGACTTTGGAGTGCAGTAGGAAACAACTAGAGGATTTTAAGCAAAGGAGTGGTATGATTGGATTTACATTTTTTAAAAAGTCAATCTGGGCACTTGGAGAGAATGAATTAAAGGGAAACAGGAGTGAAATCAGAGTGACAAATCAGAAGACTATTGCTTTGATCCAAACAGCAGATGATGGCTTCTTGAAACAGGATCGTTGTGGTGGAATTTCAGGATGTCTGGGATCTCTTCCTCTTCTGAATTCCAGTAATACTTTGTTTATACCCCTTTTTTTGTACTAGAACAATCCTGTACTCCCATTTTAGACTCTTTCGGTAGCAGAAACTAAACCTTGCTCACCTCTATTTTCTCCTGGTTTCTGAATACATTTTATGTAGCAGATAGTCGATGATTGTTTATGCAAAATAAACAAAATTATAATATTCTCCTTTGATACTTGTATTGTTACCTGAAAATGCACATATTGTATTTGGATAACAAAAATTAAGAATAAAATATTTGTTATATGTTTTAAGGTTTAAATCATATAGGATTTTTTTTTTAGTTTGGCTTTATTTTTGTTCCCTTGTGTAATACTGCCAAGTATGAATTTTATATGTACTCTTGAGTTAAATCAGCACAAATAAAGCTTCAAGCAATTTTTAAGCAGAGGAAAAATATATTTTTCACTGTCTCGTATCTTAAAAATAACTGAGCCAATTTAATTTACTCTTTCTAAAGTGAGGCCATTGGGAGAGGCACGGTAGTGATGAGATGTGGAACAAATGAAAAAATAACAAACCTGTATGTCCTGCACAGGTATCCCAGGACTTAAAATAAAATAAAATAAAATTTTAAAAATAATAAACAAATGAAATGTTTCTCATAAGACCAAGGCTAACATTTCAATTGCAAGCAAATATCTCGAATGTTGTAAACAAGTGAAGGTGGAAATTGAAATGAAAATTCTTTTCATCTTTGAAGAAAAGTTTCTGCAGTTTAACATCAAAAGTCCTAAACTAAGAGAAATCCTTTGGGTTTTGAAAGAATAATTCAATAAAACGCTGCTTGAGAGAGATTATGAATACATATGATACATCCTTAGTGAGAAAAGATTGTGGAAACATATTGTGGAAAGAGAAATATAAGAACATCAAAGGTTGAATCTAATGATCTATATTTGTGCACTGTTTTTTTCTTTACTGATTGTAACTTCTTATCCCATTCCTACCCCTATCAACAAGCCTCTTATCTGTAATAAGGTTATTCTGTCCTCTATGATAAATATTACCCCATCATATACATACACATATATCCAAAAAATAATCACATGGATTCCATAATATATAGAAACACTCATTTAAAAAAATCAGAAATGATGAACTAATGAAAAGGTGGAATACAGAGGAAATATTCATAATGTATTAAATCATCTCAAGAGTATCCTGAGGAAAAAAAATACATCATAAGGATATGAGCTAACTGTTGGCCAAATGGAAGAAACACGAAGGAAGTGCTTATTGGATATTTATTTGGAGAAAACTGGTCAACAAACACTGAAACAAATGCTAAAGACATATTTCATGTTGTGTTATTACAGTGGTTTCCTATCTTTCATCAAAGTCACACTGTTGTCCCCAATAATAACCTACTGTCTTATGTCCACTTTGAGAACTGGTGCTCAGAATTTAGCAAATTTCTCCTTGTAGGTTAGTTATACCAAAACTCATCTCCTGCTTATTCTGCAGATACTGCTTAGCAAAACTCTCCTGACTAGTGGAAATTTACTTGTTACATGTTCTCTTGGAACTGGGATTTTTAGATCCACTACCATGATTATTTGTTAATGCCTGTCTCATTCACCAGACTGGGGGTCCGACTGACACTGGTGTCTCAAAACCTAGTTAATAAACATTTCATAACATTTGTCAAATGAATGAATGAAGTGCATTTATGCCTTGAATTTCTTAGCTTAATTTTTTGGCTGAAAGAACTGCCAGAGAGAAACAAGTTATCTAGCAGTATAATTAATACTCTTTCTACTATACAGTTGCTTAAAAGGAGTTTTTTCAATAAATTGAGAAATTTTGACAAAATATATTTATGTTTGTGTTAAATATATTCAGAATCGGACTTCTATATTGGCATAATAGAGAGCTAATCTTTTTAAGTACCCATGTAACATACAAAGACCAAACACTGGACCATAAAATAATAAAAAATATTAAAAATTGAAACCATACAGAGTGTGTTCGCTGAACAAAATAGAATCAAACTGGGAATCAATAACAGAAAGAAAATAGAGAAATCTTCAACCTCTTGGAAACTAAACAACACATTTCTGAATAATCCAAGAACCAAAGAGGAAGTCTCAAGGAAATCAAAAACACTTTCAACTCAAAATGGATTATGGACTTAAGTGCAAAATGTAAAACTATGAAACATTTATAAATAAGAGGAAAATCTTTGGAATCTAGGACTAGGCAAAGAGTTATTAAACTTGACACCAAAAACATGATTTCTGACAGAAAAATTCATAAATTAGAGCTCATCAAAATTATATCCTTTTGCTCCATGAAATACCCTGTTAAAAATATAAAAAAGAGAAGATACAGGGTTGGAGGCAATATGTGCAGAACGCATATATCAGAAATACTGTATCTAAAATATATATCTATATATCCCATATTATATGTGGAATATCATTTATTCATATCATACATGGAATATAATATACATACCTCAAAACGGAACAGTAGAAAGACTATCCAATTAGTTACAAAACAAGTAAAGGCAAGAAAAGACATTTCACCAAACAGTATACACAGGTGGAAAATTTGCACATAAAAAGATATTCAACATCATCAGCCATTAGGGAAATGCAAATTAATACTACAATGAGATGCTACTCTTCATCTATCAGAATGACTAAACAAAAACTGTGACAACACTAAATGCTGGTGGGGAAGCTGAGGAGCTGAGTTGCTTATACACAGCTGGTGGCAATGTAACTGCTGCTCTGGAAAACAATTTGGAGGTTTCTTTAAGAAAAAAAAATGCGTATTATATAACCTAGAAATTGCATTCTGGGTATTTATCCCAGAAAAATGAAAACTTACTTTTATACAAAACCTGTACACAAATGTTTATGGAAACTTTATTTGCAATAGCTCTTAACTGGAAACAACACAGCTATCATTCAATAGGTATATGGTTAACTGTAGTACATATCATGGAATATTACTAGACAATAAAAAGGAACAAACTTTTGATCCAGTCTACTACGTAGATTAATCTCCAGATAATTATACTAAGTAAAAAGGAATCAATCCAAAAAATTTTTGTACTTTATGATTTCATTTATATATCATTATTGAAACAATAAAATTAGAGACATGAAGAAAAAAATTAGTGATTGGCAATGATAAAATAAAAACGCAAGAATATTTAAATTTTAAAGAATTAGTGATCAAATAAACTCTTTAAAATTTAAATGTGCTTGAGTTTTTCTTTTATTATATCTGGTATCAGAAGTGAGAATCTGAAGGACACTACCCAATGAAGACATCCGGGAGCAACAAGCAGGCAGGTGTAGACCCCCTACTGACCTCATGCTCACTGCTTCTTGCTGCACATTTGGAAGTCATCACTGGGAATCCCTGTAGGATACAAGAGCCCCACAGCTTCTATTGTTTCTCCAAGTTTACTTGAGCATTTTTTATCTCAACTGGGTTTGAAAGTTGCAACAGAAATAAGACTGGGTCCGGTGGGGAGGCTTCAGATTTCTGACTCGGTCAGACAGAAACCAAAAGGGGTTTAATGAAAGACCTCTGGTAAAAAAAAAGTTCCAGAAAGATAGCACATAACGGATTTCTTTAAATGCAAGGAGTCTGAGACTCCATATCAGAACCTCTAGAAAATTAGGTAAATGTTACCAAAATTTAGAACTTTTTGGATCACGAAGAAGTTGTAACCCAAACCAAATTGCTCATCTACTGGGAAAACAAACAAACAAACAAAGAAAAATCGTGAATGCCTCAGAAACAAGGGGATGTATTTTGGATTGGCATATAGATGCTTCTAAGCGCTCTGTCTCTCTATCCTCCTCTGTACTCTGAATCTGCTGACGTTTTTACTGGTTTGCTTGCCTCCCCCCAACAAAGAGCTGGTGAAACAGCTAGATAAGTGATTGCTAATGACAGGTTCCTAAGATCAACCAGGTATGCTTCTTTTGAGACAGGATCTTGCTTTGTCAACCAGGATGGAGTGCAGTGGTACTATGTTCTCCGCTCACTACAGCCTTGATCTCCCAGGCTCAAGCAATCCTCTCACATTAACCTATAAAGTAGTGGGTCTATAATCATGTACCACCACACCTGGCTATTTATTTATTTGTTGACTTACTTACTTATTCATTTATTTCGTAGAAACAGGACCTCACTATGATCCCCAGCCTGGTCTTGAACTCCTGGACTCAAATGATCCTCCTGCTCTGGCCTCCCAAAGTACTGGGATTACAGGCATGAACCACCATGCCCGGTCCAGGTCTGCTTTTAGCCACCCTTATGCATTGGTTAAAATCTTGGGGCTCAGAGCAATAATGAAAGGTATCCCTGTTGGCATAGGAAAGGCTTTGTCTGTCCTATGCATTAATGAGTTTCACCCTAAACTTAGTAATTTAGTTAAATCCATGTTGATAGGACCCAGAGAAGCTCAAATTGGACACAAGGGTCAGAATGGTATTGCCTTGAGTATATTAGTGATCACAAACCCCCATTTGGCCCATGTATGAATCAGAAAAAGAAACACACACACACACAGACACAAATAGTCTTTTGAAAGGCATTCCTAAAGTGTTTCCTGTTCACACTGACTGGTCAATCAACTGGACCTGCAGGGAAAAGTGGGATAAATTGCTACTGATTTCAAAGCCCACATGGAGAATATGTTAGTCCATTCTCACATTGCTGTAACCAACTACCTGAGATTGGAGAGTTCATGAAAAAAAAGAGGTTTAATTGACTCACAGTTCTGCAGGCTGTACAGGAAGCATGGATGAGGAAGCCTTGAGAAACTTACAATCATGGTGGAAGGTGAAGGGGAAGCAGGCACATCTTCACATAGCAGAGCAGGAGAGAGAGAACAAAGGGGGAAGTGCTACACATTTATAAACAACTGTTAATGACAACAGACTGTCGTTAAATGTCTGAGTTATTTCTAAGTTAAAATACTTTAGCATTAATTGCTGAGCATAAGTTTAAAGTATATATATTTTGACATCTAGTTTTCTATAAGGAATAGAGAAGTTAAATGTGTATAAATCCATTAATCAAAGACATAAAAATTTTACTATGAGAGGATGTTTATCTATAAAATGCTAATCTAAAGCAGTTAACAATGCTTACTAGTTTTTAGTAAAAGTTAAAGTTAACAAAAGTTAAAAATTCTGATTATTATATGTAATACAAACTTCTAGAAACAATAAGGGAACAACTCTGTATGCAAGGGAAGTAGCCATGTTTTATAGAGAAAGAAGTATGAGGATGTGTTTTGGTTAAGGAAAAAAAGAGAGTAGTTTTTGTCCTAGAGTGACTAACTGCTCCACAATTAAAAAGATAAAGAATATAGGACAAACTGAATTGTCATAAGAAAGTTATGGAAGGTTTCTAAAAAAGAAAATTTGGAAGAATAATCTCATGTGCAATGAAGCTAGCTATAATTGAGTGAATTTATAAGAATTGCTTCAAAAAATGAGCCATAAAATCAAAAGTACATTGGCACAAAACTAAAAGCTGGATTTTTCACTGTTAGAAAAGCTAAAGTTTACTTGGTAAAACGTTTTCCTTACCTTTAAGTCATTGGCCCAGGAAACAAGGAGTTGTGTTTTATCAACATAATTTCTTGTGCTTCATGTTGTCTTTTATTAGGATTTTCATAACTGAAAAAAGCCAGTCTTCTCAGTATTAGAAGACCTAAGTTTTTTTGTACAACTCTGCAACCTTCCTGTACTTGCCTTTGTTTCAGAATAACTGACAATTCTGTTTAATCCAGTGTTCTAGACTTTTTGATATTTTTTACAAACTTTTCAAAATAAAACTCTAATTTAAGTCTGTTTGTCCTCAAACTAACTTTGGAACATACTAAAGCATTCCTGTAATATTTGAAAGAATCTTTAAAAGAGAGATACAGTAGCCCTCCGTGTATCTGTTTTTCTCTTTCCAAGGTTTTATAGTTACTCACAGTTAACAGTGGTCTGATATTAAGTGAGTGTAGGACAACAAAATATTTTGCAAGTGAGAGAGAGAGAGCACACTTACACGATTAAAATTGTTCTAGTTTATTATTAGGTATTATTGTTAATCTATTACTAATTTATAAATTATACCTAACCCTAGGTTTATATGCATAGAAAAAATCATAGTCCCATCCATGGTTTCAGATATTTACTGGGAGTCTTAGAACATATCCCCCATGACAGGTGGGGACTAGTATATAAAGCTTATTAAGGTTCATTTGATATGTTAAATTATATGGGAAGCATTGCCAAATGAGAAATGATATTTAACCTTCTTTGAGTTATATATTAACCTGTATCAATACATTGCTAATATGTATTCCAGAAACTGTATGAAATTTTTAGAAATCTGATGTTATCAGTCATAATTTTGATTATTATGTTAAAATGCTGTATGACACAGAAAGGAGCTACTTTTACTTGCCAATTGTGTTTTTATTATAATGAACTCTTCTCAGATTTTTAACCATGGCCATTCTTTGTCATTCATAGACAGTTATTGTTTTGATTTTTCTCAAAAGCATTTGCACTCAGCCACAGTCCAAAATTGTTTCTATCGGACTAGGTAAGAATTTCCAGGACTCTAATAAACTGTGTTCATGAAACTGCTAACCAAGATCAAGCAGAACAAGTCTTAATTGCATGGGACTGAATAACTGATGAGGACAATGTTTTTATGATTTTTTTATTTGAAACTTTGCTAGTTCTTTAATGCTTTACTCTTCAGATTTAAGGAATAATTTTCTTTTTCTTTAAAGCTACCTATAACTTACAGCAATTTGACAAATTATACTTTTGAAAAAAAAAAGATTACTTTTTTCTATCTACCTGATCCCCCCAAAATTTGGAAACTATTTGTGAGTATTGTTATTTTTGTGGCTATATAGTTATTTGCCTAAGTTCAGTAAGATTCTTCTCTTTTTGTGACAAGACAATTAGAAAAACTGTTCGTATTACCAATGTTTTGACTGGAATGCCATATAGAAGAATGAGCATATAACCAGATGTAACCAAACAACTATAAGAAACTGAGATTGACTTTATACAGACAATAAAAGCCCCCTGGAAAAACTGACCTGGTACCTTGAATGTATCAGGTACATAACATGGTTTCCTTACCTTACAGTGAGTTAAGAATGCCACTTCCTGGCAATCCCAAGAATCTCTAAATATTCTAGAGACTTTGAGAAGTTGATTCGAGTCTATAGGTATTAGAGGCACAGCTTGATAGTGAGTCTTCGGCTTGGCTTCTAACCCTAGAGAGGATTTTTAGAAGTCTGATCTGAGGTTTTGTATCAAAAGTTTCACCAAAGCAAGCTTAAAAAGAGCCTCAGACCGGGCACCATGGTTTATGCTCGTAATCCCAGGACCTTGGGAGGCTGAGTTGGGTGGATCACTTGAGGTCAGGAGTTGAGACCAGCCTGGGCAACATGGTGAAACTCCATCTCTACTAAAAATACAAATATATATATATTTATATATAAGCTGGGTGTGGCGGTGCATGCCTATAGTCCCAGCTACTTGAAAGGCTGAGGTGGGAGAATTGCTTGAACCTGGGAAGCAGAGGTTGCAGTGAGCTGAGGTTGTGCCACTTCACTCCAGCCTGGATGACAGAGAGAAATTCCATCTCAACAATAGCAACAACAAAAATAGAAAAAAAAAAAAAAAAACCCCACCTATATGGCCAATCACTATTCTTACTGTCTTGCTGCACTTATATAAATAGGCCAAGTTTCATGAGACTACATTTATTTAGTAATCAAATCAGTCTTACTCTGATTATCTTCAGTAAAAATTCAGATGACTATAGAGAGAAAAACTATGTTTCAGAAGAAACTATAGTACACCTGTTATTAGATCAAAGCTCTAATCATTGCTTTTGAGTTTTATTATTTACCTATAGATTAAACTGGATCTTGATTTCGTATAGATTCCTACAATCCAATTTTCTCCCACTTTCCTGACTTGTAATCACTAAAAACCGCTCTGTTTCTGAAACACTACAAGCTGTAGATCAACAACTTGATGTAACTTCAGAGGATATCCCTCATGCCTGACATGTGGGCCACTCAGGAATTTGCCTGAAATGTCCAATGCCATAAGCAGGGACACTCAAACTGCAAACTGGAACATATGTCTTGAGCTAAAATCTAGAAATCTTCTTGACTAATTACCCTCTGGACTCAGAGCTGAATTTTTGGTTTATTTTCATCATTGACCTTTGCTTTTCTTTTGTTTCTTTAGAAATATTAGTTGATTTGGTTCATGGTGACCTTGGCTAAGGGGGATACTCCACTCTCTTGGTACTATCCTCCTGATAGTCATCATTATAATCTCCCTCGCATGTTATATTTTCTCAAGGGTCTTAAATGTCTGTTTGCAGACATCGACAGTATGCCAGATGGTCTCACTGTGATCAGAGCAACAAAAATAAAATGAACAACAAAGGGAATTTCTTCAACAAGCCTGATGCCTTGACTTATGAGTTCCACGGAGACAAAGACAGCTCTGTCATGATGATCACACAGACTGACTCTCATGCCCAAAATGGTCAATCTCTCATAAATAAAGGCTCATCAAAAGGAGGGAATTATTTTTTAAAAAATCTAATTGGGAAGCCATTGGTCTCACTTTAAATTCCTATTTAAGCAGACCAAAGTGCAATGTCAATAGTAAATTGAAACTAGCAACTGCATCAGTAAGAAACCACCAACTAACCTGTAATTAGAAACTTTCCACTCTAACCAATCAAAACTACTCTGTTTTTCTTGCTTCAACAAAGATTTTATAAAAATTTCCCCTTTCGCCTTTCCCAGCAGAGTGCTAGCCACTTGAGAACTGGTATTGCCTGGATTCATGAATCTCTGAATGCACAAATAGACTCTAAAATGTATTTATTTTTACCAGCAGGAATTGAGGAAAGTGTAGAAATGGGAGGGAAATAAATGTGGCTATAAAAGTGTACATGGGGGGGGGCGGAGCAAGATGGCTGAATAGGAACAACTCCAGTCTCCAACTCCCAGCGCGAGCGACACAGAAGACCGGTGATTTCTGCATTTTCAACTGAGGTACTGGGTTCATCTCACTGGGGAGTGCCGGACGATCGGTGCTGGTCAGCTGCTGCAGCCCGACCAGCAAGAGCTGAAGCAGGGCGAGGCATCGCCTCACCTGGGAAGCGCAAGGGGGAAGGGAATCCCTTTTCCTAGCCAGGGGAACTGAGACACACAACACCTGGAAAATCGGGTAACTCCCACCCCAATACTGCGCTTTAAGCAAACAGGCACACCAGGAGATCATATCCCACACCTGGCCGGGAGGGTCCCACACCCACGGAGCCTCCCTCATTGCTAGCACAGCAGTCTGTGATCTACCGGCAAGGCAGCAGCGAGGCTGGCGGAGGGGCTCCTGCCATTGCTGAGGCTTAAGTAGGTAAACAAAGCCGCTGGGAAGCTCGAACTGGGTGGAGCTCACAGCAGCTCAAGGAAACCTGCCTGTCTCTGTAGACTCCACCTCTGGGGACAGGGCAATAACAAACACAGCCGAAACCTCTGCAGACGCAAACGACTCTGTCTGACAGCTTTGAAGAGAGCAGTGGATCTCCCAACACGGAGGCTGAGATCTGAGAAGGGACAGACTCCCTGCTCAAGTGGGTCCCTGACCCCTGAGTAGCCTAACTGGGAGACATCCCCCACTAGGGGCAGTCTGACACCCCACACCTCACAGGGTGGAGTACACCCCTGAGAGGAAGCTTCCAAAGCAAGAATCAGACAGGTACACTCGCTGTTCAGAAATATTCTATCTTCTGCAGCCTCTGCTGCTGATACCCAGGCAAACAGGGTCTGGAGTGGACCTCAAGCAATCTCCAACAGACCTACAGCTGAGGGTCCTGACTGTTAGAAGGAAAACTATCAAACAGGAAGGACACCTACACCAAAACCCCATCAGTACATCACCATCATCAAAGACCAGAGGCAGATAAAACCACAAAGATGGGGAAAAAGCAGGGCAGAAAAGCTGGAAATTCAAAAAATAAGAGCGCATCTCCCCCGGCAAAGGAGCGCAGCTCATCGCCAGCAACGGATCAAAGCTGGACGGAGAATGACTTTGACGAGATGAGAGAAGAAGGCTTCAGTCCATCAAATTTCTCAGAGCTAAAGGAGGAATTACGTACCCAGCGCAAAGAAACTAAAAATCTTGAAAAAAAAGTGGAAGAATTGATGGCTAGAGTAATTAATGCAGAGAAGGTCATAAACGAAATGAAAGAGATGAAAACCATGACACGAGAAATACGTGACAAATGCACAAGCTTCAGTAACCGACTCGATCAACTGGAAGAAAGAGTATCAGCGATTGAGGATCAAATGAATGAAATGAAGCGAGAAGAGAAACCAAAAGAAAAAAGAAGAAAAAGAAATGAACAAAGCCTGCAAGAAGTATGGGATTATGTAAAAAGACCAAATCTGCGTCTGATTGGGGTGCCTGAAAGTGAGGGGGAAAATGGAACCAAGTTGGAAAACACTCTTCAGGATATCATCCAGGAGAACTTCCCCAACCTAGTAGGGCAGACCAACATTCAAATCCAGGAAATACAGAGAACGCCACAAAGATACTCCTCGAGAAGAGCAACTCCAAGACACATAATTGCCAGATTCACCAAAGTTGAAATGAAGGAAAAAATCTTAAGGGCAGCCAGAGAGAAAGGTCGGGTTACCCACAAAGGGAAGCCCATCAGACTAACAGCAGATCTCTTGGCAGAAACTCTCCAAGCCAGAAGAGAGTGGGGGCCAATATTCAACATTCTTAAAGAAAAGAATTTTAAACCCAGAATTTCATATCCAGCCAAACTAAGTTTCATAAGTGAAGGAGAAATAAAATCCTTTGCAGATAAGCAAATGCTTAGAGATTTTGTCACCACTAGGCCTGCCTTACAAGAGACCCTGAAGGAAGCACTAAACATGGAAAGGAACAACCGGTACCAGCCATTGCAAAAACATGCCAAAATGTAAAGACCATCGAGGCTAGGAAGAAACTGCATCAACTAACGAGCAAAATAACCAGTTAATATCATAATGACAGGATCAAGTTCACACATAACAATCTTAACCTTAAATTCAAGTGGACTAAATGCTCCAATTAAAAGACACAGACTGGCAAACTGGATAAAGAGTCAAGACCCATCAGTCTGCTGTATTCAGGAGACCCATCTCACACGCAGAGACATACATAGGCTCAAAATAAAGGGATGGAGGAAGATTTACCAAGCAAATGGAGAACAAAAAAAAGCGGGGGTTGCAATACTAGTCTCTGATAAAACAGACTTTAAACCATCAAAGATCAAAAGAGACAAAGAAGGCCATTACATAATGGTAAAGGGATCAATTCAACAGGAAGAGCTAACTATCCTAAATATATATGCACCCAATACAGGAGCACCCAGATTCATCAAGCAAGTCCTTAGAGACTTACAAAGAGACTTAGACTCCCATACAATAATAATGGGAGACTTCAACACTCCACTGTCAACATTAGACAGATCAACGAGACAGAAAGTTAACAAGGATATCCAGGAATTGAACTCATCTCTGCAGCAAGCAGACCTAATAGACATCTATAGAACTCTCCACCCCAAATCAACAGAATATACATTCTTCTCAGCACCACATCGTACTTACTCCAAAATCGACCACGTAATTGGAAGTAAAGCACTCCTCAGCAAATGTACAAAAACAGAAATTATAACAAACTGTCTCTCAGACCACAGTGCAATCAAACTAGAACTCAGGACTAAGAAACTCAATCAAAACCGCTCAACTACATGGAAACTGAACAACCTGCTCCTGAATGACTACTGGGTACATAACGAAATGAAGGCAGAAATAAAGATGTTCTTTGAAACCAATGAGAACAAAGATACAACATACCAGAATCTCTGGGACACATTTAAAGCAGTGTGTAGAGGGAAATTTATAGCACTAAATGCCCACAAGAGAAAGCAGGAAAGATCTAAAATTGACACTCTAACATCGCAATTAAAAGAACTAGAGAAGCAAGAGCAAACACATTCGAAAGCTAGCAGAAGGCTAGAAATAACTAAGATCAGAGCAGAACTGAAGGAGATAGAGACACAAAAAACTCTCCAAAAAATCAATGAATCCAGGAGTTGGTTTTTTGAAAAGATCAACAAAATTGATAGACCACTAGCAAGACTAATAAAGAAGAAAAGAGAGAAGAATCAAATCGACGCAATTAAAAATGATAAAGGGGATATCACCACCGACCCCACAGAAATACAAACTACCATCAGAGAATACTATAAACACCTCTATGCAAATAAACTGGAAAATCTAGAAGAAATGGATAATTTCCTGGACACTTACACTCTTCCAAGACTAAACCAGGAAGAAGTTGAATCCCTGAATAGACCAATAGCAGGCTCTGAAATTGAGGCAATAATTAATAGCCTACCAACCAAAAAAAGTCCAGGACCAGATGGATTCACAGCTGAATTCTACCAGAGGTACAAGGAGGAGTTGGTACCATTCCTTCTGAAACTATTCCAATCAATAGAAAAAGAGGGAATCCTCCCTAACTCATTTTATGAGGCCAACATCATCCTGATACCAAAGCCTGGCAGAGACACAACAAAAAAAGAGAATTTTAGACCAATATCCCTGATGAACATCGATGCAAAAATCCTCAATAAAATACTGGCAAACCGGATTCAGCAACACATCAAAAAGCTTATCCACCATGATCAAGTGGGCTTCATCCCTGGGATGCAAGGCTGGTTCAACATTCGCAAATCAATAAACATAATCCAGCATATAAACAGAACCAAAGACAACAACCACATGATTATCTCAATAGATGCAGAAAAGGCTTTTGACAAAATTCAACAGCCCTTCATTCTAAAAACGCTCAATAAATTCGGTATTGATGGAACATACCTCAAAATAATAAGAGCTATTTATGACAAACCCACAGCCAATATCATACTGAATGGGCAAAAACTGGAAAAATTCCCTTTGAAAACTGGCACAAGACAGGGATGCCCTCTCTCACCACTCCTATTCAACATAGTGTTGGAAGTTCTGGCTAGGGCAATTAGGCAAGAGAAAGAAATCAAGGGTATTCAGTTAGGAAAAGAAGAAGTCAAACTGTCCCTGTTTGCAGATGACATGATTGTATATTTAGAAAACCCCATTGTCTCAGCCCAAAATCTCCTTAAGCTGATAAGCAACTTCAGCAAAGTCTCAGGATACAAAATTAATGTGCAAAAATCACAAGCATTCTTATACACCAGTAACAGACAAACAGAGAGCCAAATCAGGAATGAACTTCCATTCACAATTGCTTCAAAGAGAATCAAATACCTAGGAATCCAACTTACAAGGGATGTAAAGGACCTCTTCAAGGAGAACTACAAACCACTGCTCAGTGAAATCAAAGAGGACACAAACAAATGGAAGAACATACCATGCTCATGGATAGGAAGAATCAATATCGTGAAAATGGCCATACTGCCCAAGGTAATTTATAGATTCAATGCCATCCCCATCAAGCTACCAATGAGTTTCTTCACAGAATTGGAAAAAACTGCTTTAAAGTTCATATGGAACCAAAAAAGAGCCCGCATCTCCAAAACAATCCTAAGTCAAAAGAACAAAGCTGGAGGCATCACGCTACCTGACTTCAAACTATACTACAAGGCTACAGTAACCAAAACAGCATGCTACTGGTACCAAAACAGAGATATAGACCAATGGAGCAGAACAGAGTCCTCAGAAATAATACCACACATCTACAGCCATCTGATCTTTGACAAACCTGAGAGAAACAAGAAATGGGGAAAGGATTCCCTATTTAATAAATGGTGCTGGGAAAATTGGCTAGCCATAAGTAGAAAGCTGAAACTGGATCCTTTCCTTACTCCTTATACGAAAATTAATTTAAGATGGATTAGAGACTTAAATGTTAGACCTAATACCATAAAAATCCTAGAGGAAAACCTAGGTAGTACCATTCAGGACATAGGCATGGGCAAAGACTTCATGTCTAAAACACCAAAAGCAACGGCAGCAAAAGCCAAAATTGACAAATGGGATCTCAATAAATTAAAGAGCTTCTGCACAGCAAAAGAAACTACCATCAGAGTGAACAGGCAACATACAGAATGGGAGAAAATTTTTGCAATCTACTCATCTGACAAAGGGCTAATATCCAGAACCTACAAAGAACTCAAACAAATTTACAAGAAAAAAACAAACAACCCCATCAAAAAGTGGGCAAAGGATATGAACAGACATTTCTCAAAAGAAGACATTCATACAGCCAACAGACACATGAAAAAATGCTCATCATCACTGGCCATCAGAGAAATGCAAATCAAAACCACAATGAGATACCATCTCACACCAGTTAGAATGGTGATCATTAAAAAGTCAGGAAACAACAGGTGCTGGAGAGGATGTGGAGAAATAGGAACACTTTTACACTGTTGGTGGGATTGTAAACTAGTTCAACCATTATGGAAAACAGTATGGCGATTCCTCAAGGATCTAGAACTAGATGTACCATATGACCCAGCCATCCCATTACTGGGTATATACCCAAAGGATTATAAATTATGCTGCTATAAAGACACATGCACACGTATGTTTATTGCAGCACTATTCGCAATAGCAAAGACTTGGAATCAACCCAAATGTCCATCAGTGACAGATTGGATTAAGAAAATGTGGCACATATACACCATGGAATACTATGCAGCCATCAAAAAGGATGAGTTTGTGTCCTTTGTAGGGACATGGATGCAGCTGGAAACCATCATTCTTAGCAAACTATCACAAGAACAGAAAACCAAACACCGCATGTTCTCACTCATAGGTGGGAACTGAACAATGAGATCACTTGGACTCAGGAAGGGGAACATCACACACCGGGGCCTATCATGGGGAGGGGGGAGGGGGGAGGGATTGCATTGGGAGTTATACCTGATGTAAACGATGAGTTGATGGGTGCAGCACACCAACATGGCACAAGTATACATATGTAACAAACCTGCACGTTATGCACATGTACCCTACAACTTAAAGTATAATAATAATAAATAAATTTTTAAAAAAAAAGTGTACCTGAGGGATTCTGATGGAAATGTTCTGTATCTTGAGTGTATCAATGTCAATATCCTGATTGTGAAGCTGTACTATAATTTTGCGAGACAATACCATTGAGAAAAACAAGGTGAAGAGTACTTGGAATCTCACTGTACTTTTTCTTACAACTGCACGTGAATCTACAATGATCTCAAAATTAAAAAGTTTAATAAATTATAAGGTAAGTATAGTTTATTATTCCAGTTTACAAATAAGAAAATTGAGGCAGAATTAATTTACATGATTTGCTCATTGTGACAGGATTATTAAGGAAGAGTTAGAATTTGAACCATTTTGGTTTTGACAGTCGATTCCTCACTCTCTGTCTTTTATTTGTATTATTATTATTATCATTATTTTGACATGGAGTCTTGCTCTATCACCGTACTGGAGTGCAGTGACACAATCTCGGCTGACTGCAATCTTCGCCTCCCTGGTTCCAGTGATTCTCCTGCCTCAGTCTCCCAAGTAGCTGGGACTACAGGTGTGTGTCACCACACCCAGGTGATTTTTGTATTTTTAGTAGAGACCGGCTTTCACCATGTTGGCCAGGATGGTCTCAATCTCCTGACCTCGTGATCCCCCTGCCTCAGCCTCCCAAAGTGCTGGGATTACAGACATGAACCACCACACCTGGCCCAATTCCTCACTCTTAATCCTGAATCTTTACACCTTTTACTTTTCTTCTGGCTGCATATGGCCCATAACTAAGTGGGATTTTGCTTATGTTTATGCAAATTACATTTTACAAAATAATCTTGTAACATTCCAAGATAATCAATCTTAGTAAACAGCAAGTTCACTACAAATTATTTCACATCATATGTTAAATACCAATATTCAAACCCTCATAAATTATTATAAACACAAAAATGTATATAATATAATATGTATGTGTAAAATTAAATTTTTGTGAACTAGATATATGTGGATATTCTAATTCAAATTGTATTTCATGCAATAGCTTACAAGGGCTACTTGCTTGTTAATAAAGGTAACGAAAAAGAGCAGCATATTTTTGAAACAATTGCTTGGAGATCAAACAAAGTCAATGTAAGTCTCAATTCAGCCTTCAGTCTCAAGTAAATATCTTGATTAAAGAGCATAATGATATAAAATCTATTTTAATTCTTAAACCAGTAATGAGATTGATTTTTTGGTTGTATTGAGGCAGCAGTTTTACATTGAAAATATTGTGACCTGATGTGGTATCACGTTGTGTAACGTTTCTGTGAACAAAGATTTAAAGATATTCTAAATCTCTTCTTTAAAATCAAATATAAGTGGTGATAATTAATTGAAGTTATTTCCTTAACTTCTCACCTGTTTTTGTTTTCATTTTATTTTATTTTTTTTTTGACGGAGTCTTGCTGTGTCTCCCAGGCTGGAGTGCAGTGGCGCCATCCCGGCTCACTGCAAGCTCCGCCTCCCGGGTTCGCCACATTCTCCTGCCTCAGCCTCCCGAGTAGTTGGGACTACAGGCGCCCACCACCATGCCCGGCTAATTTTTTTTTTTTTTTGTATTATTTAGTAGAGACAGAGTGTCACCATATTCGCCAGGATGGTCTCGATCTCCTGACCTCGTGATCCACCGCCTCCGCCTCCCAAAGTGCTGGGATTACAGTCATGAGCCACTGGCCGGGCCTCATTTTATTCTTACAACCTTATGAGACAGAGAGAATATAATCGACTATGCATGACAGATGAAGAGATAGGTAGAGGAAGAACACCTAATCGGTCTACATTCTAACTAATAACCTAAGTGAATGCTAAATCGAATAATGTCATTTGAAATAAAAAGTTTGTGAATTAGCCTGATTTAATTATTCACATTGTAAATATATACCAAAATATCACACTGTACCCTACAAATATTTGGAATTATTATTTGTCAATTAAAATTAAAATTCCAAAAAAAGAACATGAGAAAAAAATTCAAGTGGGTTGCCACAGAAAACAGTAACAAAATAAGGAGTCAATATAGTGTAAACAAAAAGGTACCAGTATATAAAGCTGGTCCAGAAGTCATTTATTGAAGCACTACAGATCAATGATGAACTCTGTTTTCGTGGATTTAGGGAACAGTATCACATAGAGGGTAACAAGCAAGTATCAGACTGTGACTGTGCTTAAATCCCCAAATGGTTATAGGGTCAGTAGGTAAATTATGCATTGCTCTTTTATAGAGTCAATAGGCAAGTTATACATTACTCTTTTTCTGTCTCCTTTTCCTAGTGTATTAAAAAAGATACTAGCAACTACATGTGGTTATTTTAAAAATGAGACAAGATACTTACATGAAATACCTAGTGATTTACTGCCTCAATGCAAGTGTTCAGTCAGTGGTAGAAGCAGGGAACATTGGAATCATGATCATCGATGAACAAAAAAGTTTCATTAAAGGAAAGAGGGGAGGATACCTGTTATTAGTAGGAAAGCTAATTATGGCAGGTGCTTTATATTCGGTATATCATTAACTCTAGACAAAGACATACGGATACTTCAAGTTTAAAGATTTTTTTTTGGAAATAGGCATTTTGCCAAATTTTATCAAGGCATTTATTGAGTTAAAGAATGCATCAAGTATTTTCAAGACCACCTGACATACAGCAAATGTTCAGCATGTTAGCTCCCATTACTATCACTATTACTAAGTAGTGAAGCAACGATTAGAATCTGTTCTGTCTGACACCAGTGCACATGACACATCGTAGGGTGTTAATTAGCAGTGCTTTGGAGTTGAGGTTATAAGTCATCTACAAAGAACAATAAATATCTGCACACAGGAGACTGGAGGGAAAAAAATAAAAAGTAAAAAGTAAGTCTATTTCATGTATTCCCAAATTTACCATCACTAAAAGAAGTCTAATTAACGTTGCTGAATTTCTATTAAGGACCAAACCATAAATAGATGTGATGATTTGGCGATGAATAATATACACTGTCTTGCCTCTCAGAGAGTTCATGGAAGAGTAGGAGCAACTAACATTTGGGCACATAATCTTATGCAATGTGGCAGTTACTATAACAAAAATAGGTAAAGAATGATAGGATAATATATAATTAATTTTTTAGTAGAAGATGAAAAACTACAAATATTTCTAAAATCACTGCATATATATGAAAACCCACATATATGTGAAAAACTACATATATATGTCATAAAGACATATATATATACACTCATATATATAAATATTATTAAAGGAAATACGAGAGGGAATCTGTTATTAGGAGTACATGTTTTATATAGAGAGAGAAAATATATATATATATACACATATACTCATTCATTCGTTTTAAGCATGCTTGCAAGTCAGGTCACCATATTTTCATTGTATAGAAATCATTGTATAATTACTTGATTCAAATGTTCAGTTGAAAATCAAACCAAGTAAAGTTTGATAAAACCCAGAAAGTAATATAAGTCTTTTATATTGGGGTCATCTCTGACACCTTCATTGCACTCAAGAAATATGATGTTCCGTAACATTATAAACAATGATTTTGAACAAAGTTAGCATTGAAAACTTCATAACCCATTATTTCTGTCATCTCTATACATTATCATTCATAAAAGTTAGTCTCTGAAACCAGAAATGCTATCGTCTTATGCTTTACATAACAGACTATTATTATCTGAAATTAGAATAGTCTGGTAATAAATATATGAAGACATTTGCTACTGATTACTTTAGGCAGACGTTTTGCTTAAGATATATTTATATTTGTCTTTGTAAAGTTTAACTTCTGTACATTCCAGAACCTCTACATTACATGATGTTCTCATTTATGAGCTATCTCATGGAAAGTATTCCATTTTTTCAATGAAAGAAATGAGATGCCTTTTCCAATCATTGTTACATTGTGAAGGTTTTTATATTTTCCTTTTTCAGCTTCCCACATTGCATGTCATTATAACAACGATATTATAAACTAAATTAAGTGACTGCATTGGAAAATAATGGGGCTTGAGAAGGAATAGTCTTCCATGCAATATTTTTTTCTCTGCAGAATAAAATATCTAATTTGCTCCCGACTCAGTGCTTGAAATAACGGACATAATATTTTCTGAAATCACAAACAGTAAAGTGACAAGAAAAAAGAAATTTAGAATATCATTTTAAATAATAAAACAGTCAATACTGCAAAAAGATAAAAGATGCAAAGTAAACTCAAATGTTTGGAGACTGCATCGCCCAGACCCACCACCGTTTACCAAATAAGGTGTGTTCCATTGGCCCTCTAGTGGTGATGTGTTAGAATCATAGATTCTTCCACTCAAAGGGTAAAAAAAGCTGTCTTCTTTCAGAAGTACTAAAGTGAAACATGTTCCTGTAAATGCCATATTCTAGGAATATATTTTTAAATCTCCGTGTGGGATGTAAGTAGAGAAATTTTCCTCAGCCAATGTGGGGTTTCTTCTTGTACCCCTCAATAAAAGCTATGTCAAGTGAAGATGACAAATTGGGATACCACATGGTACATCATAATAACGCAGTACTTTTGCCACATTAAGTTTTGCAAAAGGTTGCAAATGAGTCATAGCACAAAGTTCTGCAAGCCCTGAAACGTCTCTCTCCATTGCACCGTAATTCTTTTCAGCAAGCCCCCTCTTACCGGAGCCCCGGCATTGTCTTCAAAAGGGAGTGCTCCATTGTTATAATGTTTCTGTGATGGACAGAAAAGCCTGCGATTTCAGACTGAAGAGCAAGTGCAGTTACCTCCAGCATTGTCATCCTCTTAGCAAACCTTCCTGATGTTTCTGGACAGATAATCCTGCTGAGAAAACCCACTTAATATTGAAGGTGTTACAAATAATACATTTTATACCATCCACTAGACCTTATTTGGTTCTTGGCCATAACAAACAGTGGTCTTTTTAAGGAGGAGGATGTCACAGCTCCCCTGGCACTAAGGTGAGTCTAGGACTCATTTTCATAACTTAATGACAAATATCCAAAAATGAATCAGCAGCTCTCTCCCCTTGAGTTTCCTTTTCCTTCCTTTCTTTTTTTCCCCCTTTTCTTTTTATTTATTTATTTATTTATTTGTTTATTTATTTATTTATTTTTGAAATAGGGTCTAGCTCTGCTGCTCAGGCTACAGTGCAGTGGTGCAATCAGGACTCACTACAACTTCAACCTCCCGGGCCCAAGGGATACTCCCGCCTCAGCCTCCCAAGTAGCCTGAACTACAGGCACATGCCACCACACCTAGCAAAAAAAAAAAAAAAAAAAAAAATGCAAAAAATTTGTAGAAATGGGATCTCCCTATGTTGCCCAGGCTGGTCTTGGACTCCTGGGCTCAAGTGATCCTCCTGCCTTGGCCTCCCAAAGTGCTGAGATCACAGCTGTGAGCCACTGCACCTACAGCTCCACCCATTTAAAAAACAAAACAAAACAAAATCAAAAATTTTTGCTACAGTAGAAGTAATCTATATTTGTGTAATAACTGAAAACAATATTTTAACAATTCAACCTCTGACTAAAGTATGGTTTCAGAGCTCTGGGATTAGTGCTGTCTACGAGAAATGGGAAATTAGACAGTATGTGTGCTTATTCACTCCACAATATTCTGTTGCAAAAACCATGGCAGTTAGTGGGGACAGCATTGACTCAAAATGAACAAGTTAGTTGGAAGGAAGGAAGGAAGAAAGGAAGGAAGGAAGGAAGGGAGGGAGGGAGGGAGGGAGAGAGGGAGGGTGGGAAAAGGAAAGGGAGAAAAATGAGACGGATAACAAAAAAGAAGGAGGGAGAAAGAAGAGAGTCAATGTGTCCTGTTTACATGAAAACCTTTTAGAGCAAAATAATTCTTCAAGGCAAGCAGAGATAAAACATATCACTTTTCAGTAATTTACTTGGAGTTGCTAAGATCTTCATTTTTCTTTTTTTCTTTTCTTTTCTGAAGGAGAATATCCAGGTTGATAATCAGGATTAAAGTACCATGATATTGTAAAAGTCAAATACACAATTAGATGAATCTTTTGCAACCAAAATTTATTTTATTGTGTACAGTTAAGAGTTGTGATACTTATTGTACTTCACTGTAAAAACAAAGAAATATCACACTTAACACCAGCAGGTAGAGACAAGTTACGTTCATGTTAATTTCATGGCAGTAACATAGCATCTTTTTCAGTTTCACTTAAGATTCTGCTGGTCAGAATTCATTTGCCCCTACCTATTTTAATGCCTAGAATGGTGTTAAAGAATATTAGTTCTCTAATTTTCACTTAGTTTTATAATATTTAATGCTCTTTTGACTTACGAATATTTCTTTAAATAAAAAAAGTATACCTATATTTGCATGTATATATTCGTAAACGTATATGCTATTATATGCATGCATTATACTTATATGTATATACATTTGCATACACACACACACATTTCTATGTATTTGAATCTTGACCATATATTAGATACCTGAGTTTTTTCTCAGTATAAACTTTAGGATACATTCTAGAAATGTTATTAAGAATGAAGAAAGAAGATTGTAAGACAGAAAATGCGTTCTATTCCAAAACTAAATAATATTACGTTGGCATACATTGACTTTCAATGGCGAAAACCTCAATTACTTTTGTGCCAACCTAAAAATGCAGAAAATTTTTGTCTAATGTAATATTATTATACAATGGAAAATTATTTTAGCAGTTAAAAATACTTGGTAAGGTCATCAATGCCATGCATACAGTTGGGGCTACAATAAAACACACCCATAGTAATGCACATAAATGCTGAAAGGGGAAACCATGCATTATTTTAGGTTGTAAAATTTTAAGTTAGAGATTTCTATCTAACTTTTTAGGCCTCCTGAGTCCTGATCCTTCAAGGATGCCTTATAGATTGGTAGTTAACACCATCAAAGATGGAGCAAACAGACTAACCTAAATAGAATCCTGGCTCTGTTACTTAGTACCTGTGTGCCTTTAATTCAGATATGTCTAGTCTCTGAATCCGTTTTCCTGTTTGTAAAATACTACATAACTCTACATTTATTCAAAGGATTAGAAGAGACAGACTATGCCAAGTGCTTCTGCACAGGAAGTTTTACATTTTAAGAGCTAGGTAGATGGTGTTGAATTATTATTATTATTATTATTTAAGAAAAATGAATCTGGCAATAAGATTATTTGGGGCAAAGATGGGAGTAGGGAAATTATAAGTTAGGGAAAAGGAGGGCAGGCTGGTTACTTGTCTTGTGAAGAAGTGATATACTTTAAGGAATTGAATTCATTGAGTAGTTTCTAAGTTCTCCATTTTAATTGGGGTTTTTGGTCACTGACTCTGTGATTGTTACTTAGTTCATCTGAATTTTATTTCTAAAAGTCTCTTTATCATGAGAGAGGAAAAATGTAGGTAAAACGATTGATAAAACACTCAAACATTGTGTGCTGTTTTATGTACTCAAACAAAAGTGTTAGGTGTATGCTTCAAGAATAAATTATAATTACCAGTTTTTAGAATAAAGAAAGCCTTTGGTTGTAGAGTGGTTCTGCCTAAATGATACAAAGGACTCAGGAATCTCACTGCTACTACATCTTTTAGCTCTGTCAACCTGCTATTTGATACAAAGTTAGAATTGATTTTTAAATATTTCTAAATTCCTCCACTTCATTTTTGACTTCAGAATATCTCTTTAAAAAAAGATATACATATATTTGCAGTATATATTCATAATTGTATATGCTATTATATGCATGCAGTATACATATATGTATATACATTCCTCCACTTCATAGGTCAGAGTTACCCCAAAATGAGCAGTATTGTATGCTGATTTCGTTAGTCATAAGGAAGCAACTAAACAAAAATTTGAAATTCTGCAACCTGAATTCACAATCACCACTCCCTGCTTTTCTATTGTCTTAATAATCACATGAGATTCAGAAATTAAGATGGAACACTCTAGTCTAAACTGCACGAAGTCGAATGCAGTTAAAAATCTTATAACAATTTCCAAGGTGACATGGTTTACCCTGAATGTGCTACATACGTATTGAAAGCAAAACTTGGACTTTAAGAGAACTATCAGGTTTGGGGTAAAGAAATAAATTCCAAGGCTTGAGTCCACAACCTAAAGGTCCAAAGATACATGATGTGGATGTATATGACACTGCTTTACATTGAAATAATTATGCAGGGATATTAACTTCATAGTGATTTTAAAAAAACTAAAATTATATTCAAACAGGTATTTCAGATTACAATGTTAATGTGAAACAGCAGGTCACTGGTCTCATCTAAGGTGTTATCTGATCTTGTTGTCTCATGACTGAGACAATTAAGGACACAAAGAGTGAGGCTGGAGCAAAAGTTTAATAAGTGAAAGAAAAAATCTTTCCTCAGCAGAGAGGTGAACCCAGTGGGTTGCTGTTTTTACAGTTGAATCCAAAAGCTTTTATGAGAAACTCCTCTCATCTCTATAGCTGTTTGAGTAACTTCTCTTATCCATAAAGCTGTCTGCATAAGTCCCCCTTGCCTACGAGGTTATGGATATGTCTCTAGGCAGGCACAGTGTGCACTTCTTTTGTTTGTATAACTGTGGGTTTGTTTTAGGTAAGCCCCTCTCCTCCCTGTGCAAGTTCCCATCGTGTACATGTCTGAGAAGGGGAGGAAACTTTTCCTGGTTGCCTGCCAATTACATACAGAACAAAAGGCTTCTGTGTTGGACCATGCCTGCCTTGCCTGCTTATCTGTGCAGGTGCAGCCCGAGTTTTCCCCGGGCTGCTCTATTTTTGCTGGTAGCTGTGATTTTTCAGGCAGGGTGCTTCTCTGAGGACCAGCCTTAACTGTTTACCTAACTGATGTTTATCCTTTTCTTCTCTATCAAATTGATGGCTTGCCAAAGAGTTCTGCAGAAACTAGCTCTAAGTTACATGATAGAATTTTATAAGTGAATGTTGCTTTTAAGAGGTTAATTAATGTATTTTTATTTGTTGAGTTCCTGTGAAAATGTTACTTTTATGTCTATTTATTACCCTTTTTTCTAACTATAATTTATGTTTCTCTAATCCTTTGGTAATAATAATTACTTTTTTGCATGAATACAAGAAATACTACATTAGAAAAAGACAAACACAAGCCATGTCATCTATAGACAGAAATTTTGCTTCATTTGTTTTATTTGCACGTGAGCAAACAAAAATGGGGGAGGGAAAAATATTGAAAGTTGTGCTTATTAAAATTTTTTATTACAATAATTGTTTCAGAGTCCTCTTGTTCAATATTCTTGGCTACAAATTCATACCTTTTATTTCATTACTCTTCATTTGATAATATTATTAAACATTTTCTGCTTAAGCTTTTAACATTTGGAAAACACAGAATTTCAACAAATCAAAATTTTAGAAACTTTTTGTTATAAATACTATTTCATTTATATCATCTACTGATTGGGATTGCTTAGGGAAAGCAGAGTACATACAGCTAACGGACATATTTGGTAATTGCACACCGAGAACTTTCTTCTGAAACAACAGCTTGCAATTTTAATGCCCTTTCCTTTAATACATAGCAATGAAAGGGAATCTGAGTTAGATTATATAAATAAGTTTATGAAAGCCCACCAAACTCTGGAGAAAAAACACATCATTACTGGCTCTGAGTGAACTTTCAGATCGAGAACATCATACTCAATGTGAGTATCTTTTAAAGCTTTCTCTGTAACTTTTCTTCAATTACTTATTAAACATTTGACACCAGAAATATTAATATATGCAAGCTGTCCACAGGAGTTCCTGTGTCTATAGAGGAAATAAACATGGAAACAGACACAGAATGTAGCATGTTTTAATAGTGTATAGACAAATCACTTTAGTGACCCATAAAAGGAAATAACTAACTTGAAAGCCTGAGCAAACTCATCCATCATACATACATAAATAATCCATATGTATGTCCACATGGTTACAATTACTGCCTATTGATTCACTGCTTCCAAATATTTATCTTTAGCCAAGACTCTTAGTGGGTTCAGGGTTCAAATATTTACTTATATACTTGCATTCCCATATAGATGTCCCCTGGGCAAAACTCAAATTATTCTGAAGTTTTTCTGTACAAGGCAAGAAGACTTATTTATTGGCTGAAATAGGGGAAAAAAAAGGATAACTTTTATAGTTGTTCTATAAAACACATGAGCTATCCATGGTCTTCGTCCTGGTTTCAAATGGAGGATATTCCTTGTCTGGGCTTTTGTACTCAAGATGGACACTGGGCAAAGGACAGATAGTGATGACCTTCTTATGCTAGGACTTGGGTACTTGGGGATCAAAGTGTATATTGGATTTGTTCTTACAGAAGAAAAGGAGACCTGAGCAGTAGATTTGATATCAGAGCATAATCTGAGGGAGCAACCCATCTTATGTATTCTTCTCACCCCTTGGTTGGGACTCAGGGTTCCTTTGTGTACTCATGGTCATCAACTCCAGGTCCTGACTATCAGAGTACACCTGTCTTTCTTGGATCCTTCTCCCTAGAAAATATCTTCTAAGTGGGAGCTTATTTTTCATTGACTTATTTCCACTTAAAACCCAGTCTAGGGAGTGAAAATCAATATTTTATTGGTCCAACTATTTTTATCTGATTTAGAGTGACAGGTAATTTAAGGTTAAAAATATGTTTCTCTGACCAGATCAAGCTATTTGTCTCCAATTCACAAAATGTTTAATCATAAAAATTCTATCTGAACATTAAATATTAGCATGATCCACCTGTGCTTTAAGCATATTTTTCTTCTTTTTATATCTTTGAATTTTCAAAAGAAATATATCTTTATTTTGAAAAATTCATTCATTTCAAACTTTTCTAATTTCCCATCTCTTATAGTCCTTCTTCCATCTTCCATTTTAAAGAGACCTCTGATTTTCTATAACCTATAAGTCCATGAAAGAATTCCAATTATTACATTAGAAATGTCATCAATTATGCAAACAAATCAGAACTGCTGCTAATATCTAGCAAGTGTGCAAAATTACCTTACATAGAGTAAGATATATCTAAGAGATAAATTTTTTGGAACGAGATAGTGGAGAATAGAGTTCAGGCTTGGAAAATTGGAGAACCGACTTTTACAGATCCTGGGGGAAAATGACCAAAGGAAGCTTGGAGATGAATATTAGCTTTAAAGAATAACCTGGACACAGAACATATGGATGATAGCAATTGAATTCATGACATAGAGTTAGAAATGGGAGAAGTGGAAGGATATACTACCTACTTTATGCTTTGGATACTTAGACCACTTTTTGTTTCCTTCCTTAGTTTGTGGGTACATGTGCAGGATATGCAGCTATGTTACATAGATAAATGTTGACCTTGGTGGTTTGCTGCACAATCAACCCAATACCTACATATTAAGCCCAGTATCCTTTAGCTATTCTTCCTGATGCTCTCCTTCTCCCAACTCCACCCCTGACAGGCCCCAGTGTGTGTTATTCCCACCCATGTGTGCATGTATTCTCATTGTTCAGCTCTCACTTAGAAGTGAGAACATGTGGTGTTTGGTTTTCTATTCCTGTGTTAGTTCGCTAAGGATAATGGCTTCTAGCTCCATCCATGTCTCCACAAAGGACATGATTTCCTTCCTTTTTATGCTACACTGTATTCCATAGTGTACATGTACCACATTTTCTTTATCCAGTCTATCATTGATGGACATCTGGGTTGATTCCATGTCTTTGTTATTGTGAATAATGCTGCAATGAACATATGAGTGCACATATTTTTATAATAGAATGATTTATATTCCTTTGGGTATATACCCAGTAATGGAGTTGCTGGGTCAAATGATATTTCTGCCTCTAGATCTTTGAGGATCTGCCACACTGCCTTCCACAATGGTCTATCTAATTTACACTCCCATAAACAGTGTAAAAGCAATCCTTTTTCTCTGCAACCTTGCCAGCATCTGCTGTTTCTGGACTTTTTAATAATTGCCGTTCTATTGGGCTGGTACCATTACTTGCTGTTGTCAAAAGGAGTGGGGAGTAGTGATCTGATATACACACTTGCCATCCCAACGCAGTCGTCTGGCAATGCCTGGAGATATTTTTGGTTATAACACTAGGGGATGCTACTGGCATCTGGTGGGTAGTGGCCAGGATGCTACTAAACGTGCTAAAATGCACAGGACAACTCTCACTCCTCACCCTAATGAAGAATCATCTGGCTCAAAATGTCAATCAGGTTTGAGAAACCCTGAAACAGAATGTTATAAAAATACTTATGTTTATTTGGTATTTGCAAGGCTGTGTTTTCCAGTACATTGTCTTATTTTAACCCATGACATCTCGGTGATCTAGACTTTGTCCCCATTTTGCAGATTTTGAAACTGAAGTTGAGAGTGTTCATAGTTGTCCAATTTTCCATGACTCTTAAGGACAGGTGGCAGTCTTGAGGTCTTGAATTTTAAGCGTAAGATTTTATGCAGAATTGTCTTTCCTTTATCTCAGTATGTGAGTAACTTCTGAAATGTATATCCACATACATTACACCATACTAATGTAAAGAGTTTTTATCCAAATATACATTTCTAGTAACTAATTGTTTAATTGTAGCATTCATTTTGAAATGAAGAGCTACGTACTATCTTAAAATCTTTATTTTTTTTTTTCCTCTCCAGTATTTTCTTACCTCCTTTTTTTCTTATTCAGGTGAATGGTCCTTAATTATCTCAACTGCTCTAGACATATACCTGAGAGACATCCTAAATATCTTGCTTATTTCTACTTCCCTTTCCCCTACAATCAATCACCACCAAGGCCTGCCAATTCTATCTCCTAAACATGGCTTACATTGATTACCTCCCTTCTATTCTAGTCATTACTGCCCTGGTTCAGGTATTTATCATCTTCTCTTTGCAACACTCATGCATTCATTCTTTCACTCAATTACTCTTGTATTTATGTATCCATTTATTCAACAATATCCCAAACAATTAGTGAGTATACATCCTATGTTCTAGGTTGCTGAGTGGGATAAAATCAAAACACAATTGTTACTCTAAAAGAACATTTAGTACAATGGAAAGAAAAAATAACGGTCCTGGCAAATAACAATTATAAATGTGCTCATAATGACAAAATAGACTGTTCCAGCTACTAGGAAAGCACATAGGAACACCAACATTAGACTGAAAGCCAGGCCAATGTATCTAGAAGAAGTAGTGACTGAAATGAAACCTACAGAATCATTAGGGAAGGCAAAGGATAGGAGGTTGTAGACTGTATTACTGGTTCTAATACTTTCTTCACTGTACTCACACTTTTACCGTATGATCTTGCAGTCCCTCCCACAAAAGAAGGAGGACATATTTCCCCTCTTTTTTATTCAGAATAGACATGTGTCATTTGGTTTGGCCAATTATTAGGCAGAAGTGATAGTTGTCTAGTTTTGTGACTGGGCCTTAAGAGATCTTGCATATTTTCACATTCCCTCTTGCACCTCTACCATCACCATGGAACTAACATGCCCAGGATAGCCCACTGGCTCTAAGGGGAAGATGAGAGACACTTCCAGCAAAGTCCAGCCTAAATAAGCTGACCAGCCAGCTGAATCCCAACTGTGTACATAGACATGACTCACATTTTGTGGTTGTTTGATAAGCAGCAATTGCAAAGCAGAAACTTCTGTGATAGAGGCGGCATTTTAGGCAAATAGAAGAACATGTGTACAGGATTAAATAACACTTGGAAAACTATAGACTCTTCAGATAGATTGGGGCATAAAGTTGGGATATAATGTGAGATTAGCTAGAAATGATGTAGAACAAGTAATATGGGATAGATTATGCCAGTCATTGTATATCACACAAAAGATTTAAGAGTTCTTGAAGGATGGAGGGAAATAAGCAGAGAGCTTTAAGCAAGAGGAGCTGTAAAGAGACGTTCATTTTACAAAAGTCATGCTGACTGACTGTAGTATGGAAAATGGGTTGGAGAATGTGATTGAACTTTAGAATGGCCAGTTAGGAGCTGGAAATGCTGGGAAAAAAAAAAAAAGCCTAAACTAAGGTAGTGGCAATGGGTGTAGAAAGGAGGTAAGAAATTCAAAGAGTGCTATGGAATATATACATATTACTGCTGCTAATCACTTTTGTTGTATGCTCTAGGGATGTGACAAATATGGGTTAGGGAGATCTCAGTCTGTACTTTGACTTAGGCAACTGAATATACATAACCTAAGTAGTACCATTCACTGGGTTTTGTTTTGTGCTCTTTTTGGGAGGAGATGGGGAAGAAAAATAATCCGTATGAAGATACGTTGCATTTCAATTCCTATGAGATACTAAGATGTAGGTATTCAGTAGAAAGTTAAAAACTTGGGTCTACTACTTAGAAATAAGGCCTGTTTTAAACTAGATATGTGTCAAATGGTTTAGAGAAACACGAGGAAAGAGTCAAGAAAAGACAGCATCAAAATTTAAGGCAGCAACTGGGACACAAAGGGAGATAAAGTGAACAGGTTTAGAAGGAACTGTCAGAAAGAAGGAAAAACAAGATAAAGTGGGACAACAGGATGAACATACAAGGCACACATATAGTGATTATTATGTAGCAGGCACTATTCTAAACACTTTACATACATACACAGATTTAATCATTACCACAGTCTTGACAAGTAGATATAATGATTATCACCATATTACAGACTGGAAAGTGAGGCACAGAGAGGCGAGGTAATGTTCTTAAGGTCTCACAGCTAATTGATGGTAGACATGGGATTCAGAGCCTGAGTTGAAGCTCTTAATCGCCATCTGGACAAGAGAAGAAACAAGCCTGAGAGAAAGAGTGGCTATCATCATCAGTTCCTGCATGTCAAATAAAGGTCTGAAAGAAGCTCATTGGTTTCAGCAACAAGGAAACATTAATAACATTTGTGAAAATAGTTTTGATGGGGAGATGAAGATAGAAAGACAGTCTTTGGTGTTGCCAACTGATATGGTTTGGCTGTTTGTCACCACCCAAATCTCACGTTGAATTGTAATCCCCAGTGTTGGAGATGGGACATGGTGGGAGGTGATTGGATCATGTGGGTTGTTTCTAATGGTTTAGCACCATCCCCTAGTGCTGTCTCACTGTAGAATTCTCAGGAGATCTAGTTGTTTAAAAGTTTGTAGCATCTCTCTAGGCCTGGTGCAGTGGCTCACGCCTGTAATCCTAGCACTTTGGGAGGCCAAGGCGGGTGGATCACGAGGTCAGGAGATTGAGACCAGCCTGGTCAACACGGTGAAACCCTGTTTCTACTAAAAATACAAAAATTAGCCGGGTGTGGTGGTATACACCTTTAGTCCCAGCTACTCAGGAGGCTGAGGCAGGAGAATCGCTTGAACCCAGGAGGCAGAGGTTGCAGTGAGCTGAGATCAGGCCACTGCATTCCAGTCTGGGCAACAGAGTGAGATTCTGTCTCAAAAAGGAAGGAAGGAAGGAAGGAAGGAAGGAAGGAAGGAAGGAAGGAAGGAAGGAAGGAAGGAAGGAAGGAAGGAAGGAAGGAAGGAAGGAAGGAGGGAAGGAAGGAAGGAAGGAAAAGAAAGAAAGAAAGAAGGAAAGAAAGAAAGAAAGAAAGAAAGAAAAAGAAAGAAAGAAAGAAAGAAAGAAAAAGAAAGAAAGAAAGAAAGAAAGAAAGAAAGAAAGAAAGAAAGAAAGAAAGAAAGAAAGAAAGAAAGAAAGAAAGAAAGAAAGTGTGCAGCACCTCTCTCCCACCCTCTCTCTCTCTCTCGCTGGCCATGTAAATATGTGCCTGCTTCCCCTTTGCCTTCTCCCATGATTGTAAGTTTCCTGAGGCCGCCCCAGCCATACCTGCGTGTGGCCATCCCAGCCATACTCTTGTATAACATGCAGAACATTAGTCAGTTTAACCTCTTTTCTTTATAAATTGCCCAGTCTCAGATAATTGTTTAGAGCAGTGTAAGAACAGATTGAGATTTTCCTGTGTAAGAACAGATTGGCAACTTTCCTGACTTGGGGTGTCCCAGCTCTTCTATTCAGTTTGGCATTTTCCAGAACAAGGCGTTGAGACCATATTTAGGATGCAAGATGTTTATCAGGGATCCACTGTGAAAGCAAGATGGAAGAACTAGATAGGGGGGAAAAAGGTCAAACCATGATGCAGTCAATTTGACACGGAGATATGGAGTGATGATTGCTATTAACATTGCTCTATACTTCGTTAAAATGGCTTGGGTTTATAACCACTCTTGGCTGTCACCAGATATGAGTTGCTCCAGGAATGGTGTTACCATGAATGAAGGAAGATGTTGTAGCTGAAGCAAATCTTTAAAAAGCAAACAGCTGGAAACCATCTGCTGACTAAAATACCTGCAGAAATCCTTTGAGGGGAAATGGCGTGAAGCCCTTTCATTTCTACCACACCTTGCAACAATTGTTTAAGCTTCTATTTCTTTATATTAAAACTTAGAACTTAAATAATTAAAACTGACTTTTTTTATTTGATTGATAAATAGACATAAGCAACTTTTTGATTATATTTTAATTATTTTCTTGATGTCTGTCTCTTTAATCGGTTGGTAGCATCCTGAGGTTATAGGACCTGTATTTTCTTATTTTTTGCATCATCTAACAGAACATATAACTAATAATAAAATGTGTTAATAATTGAATAAGAGGGGCATATGAAATAAGTCTTAAATGATTATTAAAGTTTGCCAGTCAGAGCACTGGGAATAAAGGCAAAATAGTTTTTGTGCTAATTAATTACAGCCACTATTTTCTTTTGTGTTTTTAGGATATATAAAGGAATAGTTTACATTTATTCACTGCACTGTAAAAGCTTAATCATCTCCCAAGCAGACGTCTCCTCAAAAACAATTGAGAGAATAAGTAAAATATTTTATTATTTTCAGATAATTCATTTAAATGTAAACATTTCAGTATGTAAACCATTTTCAATAGTTATTTTTGAAAAATCTGAATTGCATTTGTAAATTTTATAAGTTTAAATTCAAAGACTGGAAAATAAAGATAATATTTTTTAGAAGTTTTCTAAATAGAAAAACATTTTCTATTTGTAATTAATAAGATGTTATACATTTTTCTGCCTAATTTTTTGTGGGTTTTACTTTATGCTAGGCAATATTTCTATTTCTCTTTTATAAATGGGATAATTTATTTATTTTTATAAAAATTAAATTATGTAGCATATTTAAAATACCTTAGGTGTAATGGATTCTAAAGTATGTCTCACTATAGTATACCTTAATTATCATTTTATTTAGCAAAGGAATTGCCATTCCATCTTCATATTTTTAGCACCAAACATAGTATTTGACACAGAATATGCACTAAATAATTGTTAATTTATTTAAAGTGAATTAAAAAATCACTAAAATAGGTTCAAAATTATAATAGGAATTTTAAACAATTAGAAATCAAAGAAAAAACTACTCTCACATATATAATGGAAGCATTTAAGACTTCTATTGCATTGTTTTCTTCAAGTATTAGTTCACAAATGATGTTTGTCCATCACCCAAACAAATTTTCATTTTAAAATCTGAATGATGACTCAGAAAGGGAATATCAGATTACTGACTTTTCCCTTTCAGTTGAAAATATAAAGGTGTTCAACTAATTCGTGGTAGATGAAGGGCTGGAAATTTAATCTCCAAATATTAAATTCACAATCACTATTTCCTAGTCAAAAACATTCATTGTGAGGTTACTATTGTTTCTGTCATCCATTCTTCTAGAACTGTAAAGAAAAGAATATAAAATAGATTCCATTGCATAAATCAAGTATTTTTATGCTTTTATATTCGGCACATGTTTATTTGATGGCTCTGCAATGTATGAAACAAAGTTCTTTGTTAATGTGATTAATCCTATAAATTAATAACTAGTTTCATAAAGGATCTATTGCTATAATAAAATATAGCCAGCTCCTAAAGCTATTCGTTTTATAGTTTACCCAACTGCTTGCCTAAAACACTAACTCCCCTTATCATCCAAAGCCTGCTCAGCCTCCACTGCCAGTGTCTTTTTGTTTAATACAAGGAGACTAGGAGGTTGAAAATTAAGATTTTAGTTCTCACGCCACCTCTAACTTAAGCCACATTACCTGTTTGAGCTCGAAGTCTGTTTGTATATAAGACAAGGGTCTACATATGTGATTTATAAGTTCTGTTCAAAAGTTGCATAGAACTGTAGAGTGTTTTTCCTTAACTTACCCTTTCTTTACTGATTTCCTACAGCATTTCATACCTACTGTCCTATAATCTGGTGCTTGGAAAGCAATATATTTAACTTTGTATGGCTTTCTCTTTGTTTATTGTTTGTATACATGTCTTATTTTCTAAACCAAATTGCAAATTCTTCAAGGAAAGTCTTGTAATTAATCTCCACTAGTCTCTCTCTCACTTACAACAATATCTAAAACACATTTGATACTTCTGGGTTTACTTAATAAGGCCATTGCTCAAAAATTTAAACTTAGAAAAAATCAGATGACAATTATTAATGTTATTGTATAAAGGGACCCGTTGCTTTATCAAATAAGTAATATTTGAGAAGTGTACAGAATTGTCAAAACTTTTCATTTCTTTCTCCCAGTAAACACATGTGACCAGAGGAGCTTCCTAAACATAGTGTATCAGAAACACATCTCTGCCCTTTCTCTTTAGGAACTGCCTTCTTTCACAACTACTCTCAAAGAAATAAAAAATAAAATCTGGCTTACCTGTTCAGAGGTTGCCAACCCCTGCCAGAAGAAAAAAGAAAAAAGAAATAAAAAACAATTGGAGAAAATGGCAGTTTGATGGGAAATGCTACGTGAGTGTTCTCTTTTTTGTTTCACCTCTCCTTCCCCTATCAATTCATCTGGAATAGTTCTTCTCACTCTGAATATATTTTTCTCTCCTATCTCTTCTCCCATCCTTGCACAAGGCTCTGGAAATGATTTTTTAATGTGTAATCTGAATGGTGCTCTGGAGCTTATGGTCTTATTCAAGCCTCCTAAGAAGCTCGTGAAATAAATATAGACTTTAGCATCTGAATGTCACACAAAGAAATGAAATTGAACTTTAGAGTGACAGAGCTGAGAAGAGAATTCAGGCTGGGTGTAGTGGCTCATGCCTGTATTCCCAGACTTTGGGAAGCTAAGGTTGGCTGGAGGATCACTTGAGCCCAAGAATTCAAGGTTCAAGGCTGCAGTGAGCTATGCTTGTGCCACTGCATGCTAGCCTGGGTGACAGAGCAAGACTAGTTCCTAAAAAATAAAAAAGAATACTATAAAATTAAAAATTCTCACATCCCAAAGAAAATTTCTTGAAGTAACAATGTAAAACAAGAAGCCAAATAATAGTAACATAACCTTTCTTCCCTACTTGCTTCTTTTGAATTGTCTTTAACTTTTTGTCCTTAAATATGTTTCCCATTATACTCGGGTTGTTTAAATATGAGATAATCAATAAGAGATACTAAACATTCTGAGGGTACAAGACATAAGACATAGAGAAATCTTCTAAAAAAGTCATTGTCCTCTATTATGTGAATGAAACAAATATGTATTATAATATGAACAATAACTTGATAAAGCATATTTGTAAATTTCATTGATATAAGCATTTTCAAACTTGCTAAAATTTAAAGGGAAACTGTATTGAAATGTTGCATCAATTTTACACTCTTTCCTCTACTTTGATAGATTTTCAGGAGTATTGTCTCAGAACTAGTACAAGGGAATGTTGAACTCTCCTTTCTTTCACCATCCTGACCTAGACTTTTTAGAGTATCAGATTTTCCTTTTAAACACTCTACAATTAATCAAGTATAATCAATTTAAATTTGAAGAATACATGCCAAAATCTTTTCCATAATTTGTGATGCTTTCCTTCTAGCCAGTTGAGCTGTGATCTTCAAACTGATTAACTTTGCTTTTTTTTTCTGCTTGTAAGAGCCTGCAGGTAGGTACTGATCCATTCCAATTAATATCTAATGATGATGAGCTAAAGACAAAATCCTAGTTAACAGCTCCCATCTGTGGTTATGCATAAAATATCTGCTTCTGGCAAGTGACACCATATGCAAATCAAAAATTTGAATCCTGCAGAAGAATCCTGCAGAAGTTACATAATATATTCACATATGCCTAAAATAGAAATTTTCCCACTTTTACCATATTCCATTTCTGTACTATTCAGGAACCCTATAAATATAGTTAGAAATATATTTTTATTTTTATTTTTATTTTCTAATACGCTTGTTTTGGCTCTCACATTAAACAATACTTTGCAAAATAAATTTAATTTAATGGATATTAATTTTTAAAAATTGGCATTGCTTTTAATGTCATTATAACATTCTTAAGGCTAGTGGCTATATGCAACTATTATAGTATCCCCCTAGGACCTAATACTTAATATATACTTGCTGCCTTAAGGCCTTCTTCGTATTTGCTGCCAGCAAAACCATCCATCCATGTGATTCACTGTTTTCAGACTTAAAAATGAATGTAAGTAATATATTCCATGTGTAGATTTTAAACTCTTGTTATTTCAGAAAGAAAATTGTCTAGTCTCTCTCTCTCAGCAGTTAGTTTCTGGTTGGTATTAGGTTGTTTACATTTTGGTGGCTGTATATCCGTAAAATTAATCTAAGGTTCATTTTAAGGAAGTATCATTCTTAGGGAGCCTTGTCCATGAGAATAAATTATGAAATTAATAATTAACTTGACATTACATGAGCAATTCTTGATGGAATCCAGTGTTCAAAAATAATGTTAGCGTCTTGGAAGGAGTCACTGGGGAAAACTTGCTGTATAAGACTGTGCCACTGTGTGTCTGACATCAGAAAACTGGGCATTTATGGCTTAATAAAACAGCTCTGTTATCAAATAGTAAGTATGCCCTCTTACTTGGAAACTTCTTATTCACTTGGAGACCAGGTAAACTCCAGAAGTTAAAGAAGAAAAGATGGTAAAAAGTGATATCATTTTAGGAACATAAGGATACATCTTATAACTTCTGTAGCACTGAATTTTTTTAAGTCAAGTGGGACATAGGAAGAAAAGTTTTCATTATCTTTTGATTGGACAGTACAAATATTTTTTATCATCTCCTGGAAAATTATATGTATTCCTCACATTTTATTAACTCATAAAGTACACACTTTAACTTTAAACCACTCAGGCTAATCCTTCTCACTTGAGGAATTTAATTATAGAACATTGCCTCGAGTGAGAAAAGTAATTTTGAAGGTGTATTTGCATAGGTGCTGGGCTGTGTCTTTGTTGACCTTTATTTTATTCTTTTTAGATATTCACTGAGTTCAGCTGGGTTCTCTGAGTCTCTGAGGTGTTAGAATACTAGCAATTTTATGATCAGTAAACGGTTATTAGTGGAAAACGTGAGTTTTGATAGGAAAGCTGGGATATTCATCTCTTGGAATAAGGCAAACAATGATGAATCTCTTTTACTGGGAGATTTATTCGTTTATCGGAACTTTGACATGAACAACTCCCACTCCTAAATACACGACTGGGAATAGTAACTTAATTCTTATGGAGGTGAGGACTCTGGATATGACTGATCAAGAGTGAATGAATGGGAATATTATTCAGCACTAAAAAGAGAGGAGCCATGAGCAGTGGCTCTTGCCTATAATCCCAACATTTTGGGAGGTAGAGGTGAGTGGATTGCTTGAGCCCAGGAGTTTGAGACCAGCCTGGTCAACATGGTGAAACCTCCATCTCTACAAAAAAAATACAAAAATTAGCCAGGTGTGATGGCGTGCCTGTAATCCCAGCGACTCAGGAGGCAGAGGTCGGAGTGAGCCAAGATCCCACCACTGCACTCCAGCCTGGGTGACAGAGTCAGATCCTGTCTCCAACAAATTAGAAAAAAAAGAGAAATAAGAAATGAGCTAACAAGCCATGAAAAGACATGGAGGAACCTTTTTAAATTTTTTTATTTTCAATTTTTGTGGGTACATAGTAGGTGTACATATTTGTGGGGTACAACCTTAAACATATATTGCTAAGTGAAAGAAGCCAATAGGAAAAGGATACGTACTACATGATTCCAAGTACAGGGAATTCTGGACAAGTTGAAACTGTGGAGAGAGTAAAAAGATCAGCAGTTGCCAGAGCTGAGGGGAAGGAAGGATGACTAGGCAGACCACAGGGATTTTAGGGCAGTGAAACCATTTTGTATGATAACACAATGATGGATACCTGCCATTATACATTTTCTGAAAACCCATAGAACATAAAAACCAGCAATGAATCCTACTGTAAACCATGTACTTTTTGTGGTAATGATGTGTTAATGTAGGTTCTTCAATTGTAACAAATGTACCACTCTGGCGGGGGATGTTTGCAGTGGGGGAGGTTATGCATGTGTGGGGGCAAGAAGTACGAGTATTTGAAAAATTTCTGTACTTTCTGCCCAATATTTTTGTGAACCTAAAACTTCACTGAAAAGTAAAGTTTGGCCTGGCGCGGTGGCTCATGCCTGTAATCCCAGCACTTTGGGAGACCGAGGTGGGCAGATCACAAGGTCAGGAGATCGAGCATGCTGGCTAACAAGGTGAAACCCTGTCTCTACCAAAAATACAAAAAATTAGCTGGGCGTGGTGGCGGGCGCCTGTAGTCCCAGCTACTCTGGAGACTGAGGCAGGAGAATGGCATGAACCCGGGAGGCAGAGCTTGCAGTGAGCCGAGATATTGCCACTGCACTCCAGCCTGGGCGACGAGCGAGACTCCATCTCAAAAAAAAAAAAAAAGAAAAGAAAAGAAAGTAAAGTTTATTTGAAAGGAAAAAAAATGAATAAATGAATGTAGTGTTTTAGAAATTATATAAAAGATATTAGATGAAATAATATACCAGAGAAATGGTTCAGGCAACACTGTAGGCCCATTAACCTAAAATCATTTTAATCTAAGTAGACGTGCTACTTTATTGATATTCAATGTCTTTTTAAGCTTTGTAGCTCACATTGTGAAGCTACTGCCCAGTCGCAGACACCAGTTATTTAGTGCCCAGCTTCCCTACCATGATTAGACCAGCCATTTAGACAACGTGTCTCCTGTCCTTAAGGCTTTGCTTGGCTAAATCAGAGGCCAATAAGAGTCTCTCATTGTCTGTGATGGTTAATATGAGCATCAACTTGACCAGATTGAAGGATGCAAAGTATTGATCCTGGGTGTGTGTGTGATGGTGTTGTCAAAGGAAATTAACATTTGAGTCAGTGGGTTGGGGAAGGCAGACCCACCCTTAGTCTGGTGGGCACAATCGAATCAGCCACTAGTGAATATAAAGAAGGCAGAAAAACATGTAAAGGGAGACTGGCCTAGCCTCCCAGCCTATATCTTTCTCCCATGCTGGATGCTCCCTGCCCTCAAATGCTGGACTCCAAGTTCTTCAGTTTTGAGACTCAAACAGGCTCTCCTTCTCCTCACGTTTGCAGACAGTCTATTGTGGGAACTTGTGATCATGGAAGTCAATACTTAATAAACTCCATATATATATATATGAAACCTATTAGTTCTGTCCCTGTAGAGAACCCTAATTAATATAGATTTTGGTACCAGGAGTGGTCCTAGAGGAACCGAATATTAAGGATGGAGTTCCTTCATTGGTTTTGGGGTTTCTGGAGTTGGCTGCTTAATATGATTAGACCCCAAAATGCTAAAGACTCTACTTCTAATGGTATGCAAAATACTGACAGTCCTTGGCGTGAACTGTTTAGAGACTACGCAAAATAAATGCATTTGACATTCCTGATTCACCGCTTGTGAGAGGCAAGGAGCTCAGTGACACTATACATAATACCTTTGACCATATGTGGAGAGCCAAGGAACATAATGAAGCTGGTTGGGTGCTCCTAAGTTCAGTGGAAAAAGTGATGAAAGAAAATGACCTCCATAAGCCCCTACTTTAACTGGAGGACCACAATGACTTTTTGGTTCCCCTGGAGTCAAGGTTGAATTATAAAAACAGAGAATCACTGCATCTCAACTAATTTCCAGACTTGAGTTAGTTTACAGACCCAGCACCCCTTGAATGAAGGGGAGGCCGAGTCCCCTTGAGGAGGGATCCCAATACATTACTGACAATTTATGCAGTGAATCTTTCTCCCATCCATCCCCAAGGAGACCTCCAGCCTTTTACCAGGATAACTGTGCACTAGGGAAAGGGAAATGATCAGGTACTTCTGGGACTACTAGATACTGGCTCTGAGCTGACCATGACTCCAGGGGAACCAAAATGTCATTGTGTTCCTCCAGTTAAAGTAGGGGCTTATGGAGATCAGGTAATTAATGGAGTTTTAGCTCAGGTCGAACTTACAGTGAGTCCGGTGTGTCCCCAGATTCATCCTGTGATTTCCTCAGTGCCAGAATGCATAATTGGCATAGACATACATAGCAGCTGGCAGAACCCCCACACTGGCTCCCTGACTGGTAGGTGAGGGCTATTATGGTGGGAAAGGCCAAATGGAAGCCATCAGAGCTACCTAGAAAAATAGTAAATCAAAAACAATATCACATCCCTGAAGGGATTGCAGAGATTAGTGCCACCATCAAGGACTTGAAAGACACAGGGGTGGGATTCCCACCACATCCCCTTTCATCTCTCCCATTTGGCCTGTGCAGAAAACAG
This sequence comes from Macaca fascicularis, assembly GCF_037993035.2. Lineage (NCBI taxonomy): Eukaryota > Metazoa > Chordata > Mammalia > Primates > Cercopithecidae > Macaca > Macaca fascicularis. The sequence continues at coordinate 97,887,796 of NC_088385.1, forward strand.
ACGGATCTTGGAGAATGACAGTGTATTATCCTAAGCTTAACCAAGTGGTGACTCCAATTTCAGCTGCTGTACCAGATGTGGTTTCACTGCTTGAGCAAATTAACACATCTCATGGTACCCGATATGCAGCCATTGACTTGACAAATGCCTTTTTCTCTATTCCTGTCCATAAGGCCCACCAGAAGCAGATGGGAAATAAATCTGACTATAATTCAGAGACCTTCTAACTCAGTAAAATTTCTAGGGGTTCAGTGGTGTGGAACCTGTCGAGATATTCCTTCTAAGGTAAAGGATAGGTTGATGCATTTGGCCCCTTTTACAACCAAGAAAGAGGCACAACATCTAGTGGGCCTATTTGTTTTTCAGAGGCAACACATTCCTCATTTGGGCATGTTACTCTGGCCCATTTATCTAGTGACTTGAAAGACTGCCAGTTTTGTTTAGGGTCCAGAACAGGGGAAGGCTTTGCAAAAGGTCCAGGCTGCTGTGCAAGCTGCTCTGCCACTTGAGCCCTATGACCCAGGAGATCCAATGGTCCTTTAGGTGTCAGTGGCAGATAAGGATGCCGTTTGGAGCCTTTGTTAGGTCCCCACAGATGAATCACAGTGGAGGCCTCTAGGATTTTGGAGCAAGGCCCTGCCATCTTCTGCAGATAACTACTCTCCTTTTGAGAGACAGCTCTTGTCCTGTTACTAGACTTTGGTGAAAACTGAACATTTGAATATGGGTGAAAACTGAACATTTGAATATGGGTTGTAAAGTCACTGTGTGACCTGAATTGCCTATCAGGAACTGGATGCTCTATTACCCAGCTAGCCATAAAGTGGGTCGTGCACAGAAACATTTCATCATCAAATGGAAGTGGTATATGCGTGATAGGGCTCAAGCAGGTCCTGAAGGCACAAGTAAGTTACATGAGGAAGTGGCTCAAATGCCCATGGTCTCCACTCCTGCCACCCTGCCTTGTCTCCCCTAGTCTACACCAATGGCCTCATGGGGAGTTCCCTATGATCAGTTAACAGAGGAAGAGAAGACTACAGCCTGGTTCACAGATGATTCTGCACGATATGCAGGGACCACTTGAAAGTGGACAGCTGCATCTCTACAAGCCTTTTCTAGGACCTCCCTGAAGGACAACAGTGAAAGGAAATCTTACCAGTGGGCAAAACTTCAAGCAGTGCACCTAGCTGTGCACTTTGCATCGAAAGAGAAATGGCCAGATGTGCGATTATATACCGATTCATGGGCTTTAGCAAATGGTTTGGCTGGATGGTCAGAAAACTTGGAAGAAGCATGATTGGAAAATTGGTGACAAAGAAATTTGGGGAAGAGGTATGGGGATTGACCTCTCTAAGTGGTCAAAAACTATGAAGATATTTATATACCATGTGAGTGCTCATCAATGGGTGACCTCAGCAGAGGAGGATTTTAACAATCAAGTGGATAGAATAATGTGTTCTGGACTCAGCATCTTTCCCTAGCCACCCTGCCCTTGCCCAATGGACCCATGAACAAAGTGGCCATGGTGGCAGGGATGGAGGTGATGCATGGGCTCAGCAATATGGACTTCCAGTCACCAAGGCTGACCTGGTTACTGCCACTTCTGAGTGCCCAATTTGCCTGCAGCAGAGATCAACACTGACCCTTCGATATGGCACCAATCCTCGTGGTGATCAGACAGCTACCTGGTGGCAGGTTGATTATATTGGACCTCTTCCATCATGGAAAGGGCAGAGATCTTTCCTCACTGGAATAGACATTTACTCTGGATATGGGTTTGCCTACCATGCACGCAATGCATCTGCCAAGACTACCATCCATGTACTCATGAAACTCCTTATCCACCATCATGTTATTCCACAGAGCATTGGCTCTGACCAAGGCACTTACTTTATGGCTAAAGAAGTGCATCAGTGGACTCATGTGCATGAAATTCACTGGTCTTACCATGTTCCCCATTATCTGGAAGAAGCTGGATTGATAGAATCGTGGAATGGTCTTTTGAAGTCACAATTACAATGCCAACTAGGTGACAATACTTTGCAGGACTAGAGCAAAGTTCTCCAGAACATCCTGTGTGCTCTGAATCAGCATCCAATATATGGCACTGTTTCTCCCATAGAAAGAATTCATGGGTCCAGGAATCAGGGGACTGAAGTAGAAGTGGCACTGCTCACATCTCCCCTAGTGATCCACTACCAAAATTTTTGCTTCCTGTTCCCACGACATTATGTTCTGCTGGCCTTGAGGTCTTAGTTCCAGAGGAAGGAATGCTGCCACCAAGAGAAACAACAATGATTCCATTAAACTAGAAGTTAAGATTGTCGCCTGAACACTTTGGGCTCCTCCTACATTTAAGTCAACAGGCTAAGAAGGGAGTTACAGTGTTGGCTGGGGTGATTGACCCAAAGATGAAATCAGTCTATTAAAATGAAATCAGTCTCCTACTCTGTAATGGAGGTAAGGAAGAGTATGCACGGACTACAAGAGATCCATTAGGGCATCTCTTAGTATCACCATGCCCTGTGATTAAGGTCAATGGGAAACTACAATGACACAATTCAGGCAGGACTACATATGGTCTAGACCCCTCAGGAATTAAGGTTTGGGTCACTCCCCCAGGAAACAAACAAACGAAACAAACAAACAAAAACACGACCTGCTGAGGTGCTTGCTGAAGGCAAAGGGAATACAGAATGGGTAGTAGAAGAAGGTAGTCATTAATACCAGCAATGATCATATGACTAGCTGTGACCATGTGACCAGCTGCAGAAATGAGGCTTGTAACTGTCATGAATATTTCCTCCTTCTTTGGTTAAAAATATGTTTGTGTATGTATACACTTGTACTAAAACAATTTCTTTATTTCCTTTTTCTTTATCATGTGACAGATGACTTATTGACTTCATATCAGCATTTAAGTATTGCTAACTTTATGTAATAGTATTTGGGTTGGGGATTGATGCATTTCCAGTTGTACAAAGGATAGTTGTATTATATTAGGTGTAATTATGACCTTATTATTGTTTTTATTTGAAGATTATGTGTGATCTCAGACTGGCCTAGCCTCCCAGTCTACATCTTTCTCTGTACTGGATGCTCCCTGCCCTCAAACATCAGACTCTAAGTTCTTCAGTTTTGAGACTTGGACTGGCTCTTCTTGCTCCTGAAGCTTGCAGACAGCCTATTGTGGGACCTTGTGATGGTATAAGTTAATATTTAATATTTAATAAACTCATATATATGTGTGTGTGTGTATATATATCCTAGTATGCTAATATATATATGTGTGTGTGTGTGTGTGTGTGTGTGTGTGTGTGTGTGTGTTTTACTAGTCAGTTTTACCCTGACTAATACACTCCATAGAAAAGACCTTTGTTTTGAGTGGGTGAACTAGTAAAACACAACTTTAAGAGGCATGGATGACCATCTTCTATCAGACATATGAACCAGAGAGGCTAAGTGGGAAAAATTTAAAAAGGTACACAGAACAAAGATATGAAAACAAAAGTTTATATGGCTTGGCAGTTCCTCATTGTTGCATATTTCTGTGACCTGCCTGTGTCCCCTGTGTTCCCATTAGAAAGCTCTAATCTAAGCCACCTCCACTCTGTTTTTCCCCTTAAGCAAGTTTATGTAGGTCACTGCTAACTACATCCTAAATCTTGACTAAGGTGTTTCTTCTGGTAGGCAGTTAACTGGTTTCATTTTTATGTTTCCTAATGAATTACATCTGCTATTATTAATAAGGAAAGCCTGCAGAGGTGGATGATATTACCTAATTACATTCAAAGTGAGGAATCTATCACTTATTATTAGCAAAAAGAGATTAAATGTGGAAACAAATTTATTATTGTGATTTTTGCTATGCTTACTTTTATTACTGATAAGTCTATAAATTAAAGGTAAATAGACAATTTATAATTTTAATATTTAATATATAATATGTAAAATACAAAATTTGAAAATTGTGGTCCTAATTAAGATTAATTTTTTTAATCTTATAGTGGGAGAAAAATTGAATATAATTAAAACCAGAAATTAATTATTCAATGGAGTTGACACACCATATCATTTTCATGTATACAAAAATCACCTGAGACTGAGATCCGGCCACTGCACTCCAGCCTGGGCGGCAGAGCGAGACTCCGTCTCAAAAAAAAAAAAAAAAAAAAAAAAAAAAAAACAAAAAAAAACAAAAATCACCTGAGAAACTTGCTAAGAAAGTGTAGGATGGGATACAAGGTTAACAATTCTGATACTGCTACACATATATATTGGAAGTGAAGAATTAAGTAAATGGGGGAAGAGTGGTGGGAGCCAGGTTTCTCACTGTTGGAGTGAGAATTTAAATTTAAGAAAAAGAGAAGTCTAGAAAGGTCCATGTAATGAAGGATTACAGTTGGAGACATCAATAAAAACTCATGCTCAGATTAACATAGATACAGTTTACTTACGAAAATACTTACAGATATGTGTATATACACAAGAGTAAAATAAACATATATATTTCCTTGTTCTGTCAGCTGAAAGTACTTTAAAAATTGCCCAAGTAGCAACAAACACACCTAGCACAGAGATCTTGGTATCTAATACTATTCTCTGATAAAAGGAAGCATGGCTTCTCAGAGAAATTGGTTATTCTAGAGCCAGGGTGGGAAAGGTGACCCTGAAGCATCTCGGATGACCAAAAAGTAATAAACTGTTAAAACACACACACACACATTAATGGAGAATGTCAATGGGACATAAGGAATAACAGAAAGAACTCCTAATGGCTAAAGTTGGAATAATTGGAGCAACAGAATAAATAAAGTAATATTGGATAATAATCCAAAGTATAAAATAAATATTCATGAGTCTATACTGATCTAAATAAATGATTGATTTGATTTTTTTAATCCCACAAATAAGAAGTAGGTGGGGATGGTTAAAAGATACAAACAATAGAAAGAATGAATAAGACCTACTGTTTTATAGCACAAACAGGTGACTATAGTCAATAACTTAATTGTATATTTTAAAATAATTTAGAGTGTAATTGGGTTGATTGTAAGTCAGAGGATAGCTGCTGGAGGGGATGGATACCCCGTTCTCCATATAATGTCCTTATTTCATATTGCCTGCCTGTACCAAAACATCTCATGTACCTCAGAAATATGTATACCTACTATGTACTCCCCAAAATTAAAAATCAAAAAAATTAAAATAAAAAAATGATTGAATAAAGTAATAAATGGGGAGAAGAGGCAAATCTCGCATGCATAAAAATTCCAAATAATTTATGTAGACACAAATGAAGGTGGAGCATAACTTTCCATTTCTAAAGTATGGACTGAACATAGTGACTTCCTTCCAAATAATACATCATAGAAAGAGGTAGGTGGTGGAAGAATAACTTTACAGCAACAAAATCTGTCAAACACAACCTCAGCCAGGTGATTGAGGACAGTATCCGTAGTCATGTTGACATTTTATACACATGATATATGATGGAAAGAGAAATTTCTCTCTGCCACATTCCTCCCAAAACCCATGACTTCAGTCTACTCACGGAAAGATGTTCAGACAAATTCCATATATCCCACTGTAGGTGAGTTCTGCAAAATACTCCAGTACACCTCAAAATTATCAAGGTCATCAAAATATAAAGAAAATCTGAGAAACATTCATAGCCAAGAGGAGCCTAAGGAGACATGGCAGTTAAATGTCATATGGGACCCTGGAACAGATAAAGAACATGAGGATAAAACTAAATAAATCTGAAAAATATGGACTTAACAATAATATATCAAGATTGGTTCATTAGTTGTAACAAATGTGCCATGCTAATGTAAGATGTCAATAATATGGAAAAATATATCAGGGGTATATGGGGACATTCTGTACAATTCTTCTTAATTTTCCTGTAAACCTAAAACTATCGGTTAAAAAAAAAAAAATGGAGGAGGTATGATATCTTGTTCATTGTGTAGCTCAAGCCATCAGGTGTAAGTGTGTAACAGGCAAGCAGTAAATGTAATACATGTTTATTATTGATTTTATTTTTCACCTGTTGATATATTTCAGTTGCATATCTAGTTAAGACAGATTCCTACTTTCCTGTTAACACCACTATTTACAAGCTTCTCATTATATTGTTTTATGGTTAATTTTTCTACATAGAAATTCATTTAAAGTGTTTCTCTACAATGCTTCTATATATTAAATTTTAGTCTCTTCCCATAAGCATTCTTGGAACTATTGATAACTTATTGATGAAATTTTTCAGATTTATACTATGTACATTTATATACCAAGAATAAAACTTAATAGAAATCTATATATAAAAAATTACAATTCAAGGAATCTTTTCTTTCTTTTTTTTTTTTTTTAAGATGGAGTCTCTCTCTGTCGCCCAGGCTGGAGTGCAGTGGCTGAATCTCAGCTCACTGCAAGCTCCGCCTCCTGGGTTTACGCCATTCTCCTGCCTCAGCCTCCCGAGTAGCTGGGACTACAGGCGCCCGCCGCCTCGCCCGGCTAGTTTTTTTGCATTTTTTAGTAGAGAGGGGGTTTCACCGGGTTAACCAGAATGGTCTCGATCTCCTGACCTCGTGATTCGCCCGTCTCGGCCTCCCAAAGTGCTGGGATTACAGGCTTGAGCCACCGCGCCCAGGCTATATCCTATTTTTTTAACTTCAGGTGTCATTTCTTGGCTGAGAACACCAAAATCTTTACATTTTTGCCTTTTCTCTCTTCCAAATTCTGCTCCCTCTTCTCTAGTTACCTATGCTACATTTTTATAAGATTTGTCTTATGTCTTCTAAACATAACGTAGCTGAAATCAATGTCACTAATTCTCTTTAAAATGCAACTTCCCACGTAATTTTTTTAGTTTTATTATAATCATAGTCTGCTATGCTGCAAAATACACTCATCTCTTGAACCCCAATATATCTAATAAAGCATCTACTGAGTAAATCATTTTCATAGATTCTATAATGTTCAGATTTGCATCATTTCCAGTCTTCTAGCTTTAAATATGTTATATATGCTAATGTGTACAATATGTACACCATTATGCTTCAAGTTTCTCCTAAACTCCAAACTAGTAAATCCACATGGCTGAGCAATATTCTCATTTGATTGTCCAATAAATGCCTTAAAGTCAACATTTTCAAAAGAATTAAAATCTTACCATGTTCTATATGACTTAACTGTGAGTATTCCATTGACTTCAACTTCTATCAGTTTTTTTTTCTCTCTCTCTTTTTTTGAGATGGAGTCTTGCTCTGTCGCCCAGGCTAGAGTGCAATGCCGTGATCTCGGTTCACTGCAGCCTCTGCCTCCCAGGTTCCAGCAAGTCTCCTACCTCAGCCTCCTGGGTAGCTGAAATTACAGGCACACACCACCAAGCCTCGCTAATTTTTGTATTTTTAGTAGAGACGAGGTTTCACCATGTTGGCCAGGCTGGTCTCGAACTCCTGACCTCAGGTGATCCGCCTGCCTCGGCCTCCCAAATTGCTGGGATTATAGGTGTGAACCACAACGCCTGGCCTCAGTTTTCTACTTGGTATCTAATCTCTCGTCACTTACTCCTTTCCCTACCTTTGCTCAGGGTTCTTGTACATGAAGTTTTTTTCTGCCTGGAAGCCTCTACCCTGGCAAGCATAACGGATCAATCCTTTACTTTAACTAAACATCCACTTAAACACTGTATCTCCTAAGAGGCCAACAGTGATCCCACCCTATCTAAAATAGCAACCTATTTAACGGTTCCCTTAAATGACTTTACTTTTACATATAACACCTTTCATCTTCTGACATTATTTCACATAACTCTTTAATTATTTATAATCTGCTTTTTATCTAGAATGCAAACTTCATGTAGGCAGAGACTTTGATTTGTCTACTTTTCATTCCAAGAAACTACTAAATCCGTGTTTGATGAACAAAGCATTGAATGTGTCTCCACCACTGTGGCCCCAATCCAAGTCCCTTACTGTACCATACTCATTCAAATATGTACTAATAGATTTTCCTATTAACTTACTCTGTCAACACTACCATCATTACCACTACTCTCTATAAAACATCATTCATTTCCCTCAAAGAATTTTATTATACAATTTATCTTCAAAAATGCATAGTGGTTCATTAATGTCCACTGGCTTCATTTTACATGGCTTGTTCAGCTTTCAGTGAGCAATCTGGCTATATCAACATCTAATCTTGACTTTCCTTTCTATACATGTGTCTCAACCAAGTTTTTAGCATTTTTAACAGCTTTGTACATCACCTCAGTCAAGATTCTGCTACCATTGTTCCATGGAAGGATGTCATCTTGCACAGACAGTACCTCCAATGAATGTTCTGCTCAAGATCTGCCTCCTGAGCGCATGCACTCTCTTTTGTCCGATCACTTTGTTTTGGGTCAGTTCTCACTCACAGACCCTCCCCTGCACATTCCACCATGATTGTAAGTTTCCTGAGGCCTCCACAGCCATATGGAACTGTGAGTCAATTAAACCTCTTTCCTTTATGCATTGCCCATTCTTGGGCAGTTCTTTATTGCAGTGTGAAAATGGACTGCCCAATGCTGGGTAATTCATTGTGGTAGTTTGTTACAGCAGCCTCAGGAAATTAATACATACGTCTATCCCTAAAAACTTAAAGGGGATCCTCCATACTCTTCCCCTGTCACCTTGCAACTTTAGAGGATCCAGTAGATGATTCCCAAGCCGTATGGAATGACAGAAAGGTAAGTTATAAGGATCTAAACGTGTGGTCATTTGCCAAACACCCACATTGAATTGTCATGCAAGTAATACTGTGTTATAACACAAGTTATATATAATGTGATATGTACATATAAATATATTTCGTAAGTTATATATAGAACAAGTTATATATTGAATTATAACACAAGTTATATTGTGTTTTACCAGTTATATTGTGTTACTCATATTGTGTTAAAATCTGCTGAGATTTGGGGATTTTTTAGGTTATAGCAATGAGTGTTAACCCTAATTAGAAAGTGATGTACTTGAAGACGGTTTTTCTCATAAAATAAACCTAAAATGTTTGGGACTAGCCTAGCAGTCTGGTAGAAGCAGGCAATGAAGATACTGAATTCTGAGACTGGATAGCTGAAAAATGTGTGTGGGGTGTGTGTGTGTGTGTGTGTGTGCGCGCGTCCGTGTATGTAGGAGACTTTCTCAATGCTCACCCTGCAGAAATTAAAAATTGCTATTGGATAGTAATGACTGTGTATATCTTATTGTTTTTCCTTCTCTATGTAAAATTGCAGTTTTTCTATACTTGGTCCATCTTTGTTTACTTGGTGGGATGGGTGGGTGTCAAATAAGTCATTTGTATGTTTTGCTTTGTTTTTTAGTTTATAGGACCCCAGACCAAGAGGAGTCAAATCCAAAACTGACAGAAAGCACTTTGGATCATTGGGAGATCCTCGAGTTTGAACTAGATGCAGTGACTGGATGGACCTTCAGGCTGGCAGTTAAGTCAGACCATGTAACTAAGTTTTAACCAATGAAAAGAGAGCAGAAGTTATGTAAGCCTTTTCCAAGTTTGAGTCATAAAAATATTCTTTGCGAAATGTGGTTTTCCTTCTTTTTTATCTGCAGGCCAGATTTCAAGGATCTAATGCAAGACTCCAATGCCCTAAGGAGCTAATTTTCAAATATCCACAACAAACTATTACGTGAGTAAGAAATAAAATTTAATTTAGTAAAGCTAGTGATATTTTTAAGTTGTTGGTTCTGGGATGTAGTCTATTCATATAATATGCAAAATTTACCAAAATACATTAGCCCAGAATTATCTCATGTATACCCGAAATTTAAAACTATATAATTTGAGTTTATTTGTCCTTTGTCTATTAGCTATGATATTTTCAGATGTATACTCTTTAACCCAATAAATATAAGTCCCATGAGGACATCTCCTTCCACAATGTACTCTGGATACTGTCTCTTCTCGTACTTTGCCAGACAGTTTTCTCCATAATCTGTTCTCTCTCCTATTAATCTCTCCATTGTACTAGCCCCTTCCTATTATCATTTAAACATTTTTATGTCTCCATCATGAAATAAAATCTCTCCCTTTATTACATTTTACCTCACAGAAACAACTACAACACATTTTTTAACACATTCATAGCCCAACATATTGAAAGTGTTATCCATTCATTCTGCACCCACATCTTTACTATCTGCTTGTCAATGTATTGCATTCTGACTTATAATTCCACCATTCAAGCAAAAATAACTTTTGATAAAGTCAGAAATGACCTTTATCTAGGTAAATATGATAGACTTTTCTTCTAAGTAACCTCAATTTCTTTCATATAATGTTTCTTGTTGGAGTCCTTTTGAAGCACATTTTCAAAATAATTCAAATAAGTCCAATTTATCAATTTTTCTTTCATTACTTGTACTCTGTTGTCATGTTGAGGAACTGTTGCCTAATCCAAGGTCACAAAGATTTGCTCCTCTGTTTCTAATAGTTTTATAGTTTTAGCTCTTGCATTACAGTGTGCAATTCATTTTGAATTAGTATTTGTATATGGTGTGGGATAAAGTGTCTATTTTTTTCTTGAGGCTATCCAGTTGTCCCAGTATCGTGTGTTGAAAACACATTTCTTTTCCCAGCATTATATTGTTTTGAAAACTTTGTCAAGGGCAACTATCATAAATGTAAATGTTTATTTTGGGGCTGTCAATTCGATTTCACTGACCTGTATGTATTTCCTTAAAATAGCATTACAGTCTCTTTCGTGATTACTAAGGCTTTGGAGTAAATTTTAAAATCAGATTATGTAGAGTCCTATAACTTTGTTCTTTAAAAAAAAAAAAAAAAGATTTTTTTGGCTATTCTTGTTTTTTTTTCCTCATAAATTTTAGAATCAGCTTGTCGATTTCTGAAACTAGACCCTCTGGATCTTGATAGTAATCATGTTGCATCTGTAGATCTATTTGGGGAATATTGCCATTTAACCAACACTAAGTCTTCTAATCTGGAATATCTTTTTTTATTTATTTAAGTCTTTATTTTGTTTCAATAATGTTTTATATAGCTTTTACTCTACAAGTTATGTACTTTTTTGTTAAAATTTCCCTAAATAGTTTATTCTTTTTGATGCTATTGAAGATAAAATTTTCTTAATTTCATTTTTAGATAGTAAATTGCTAGTATATCGGAATATAATTTATTTTTGTATATCAATCTTTTATATTGTAGCTTTGATGAATTCATGTATTAATTCTAATTGTCTTTCAATGGATTACTTAGGATTTTCTACATACAAGATTGCATCATCCGAAAGTAGAAATAGATTTGCAACTTTATTTTAGTCTAGTTAACTTTTGTTTCTTGCCTAATTACCCTCACTAGAACATTCAGTATAGCTATGTTATGGAAAACAGCATTCATTTTTTCACCAGGAAGTATGATAGAAACTGTAGGATTTTTATAAATATTCATTATTAAGTTAAGGATGTTTTCTTCTATTCCTAATTTGTTGAGGTGTTTTTTTTGTTTTTTTGTTTTTTGTTTTTTTTAAACAACATCAGCAACAACAACGACAACAACAAAAACATTAAAAGCTGTTGGATTTTGTCGAATGCTTTTTTGCATCTATGGTAATAATCATGTTTTTGTTTTTACTTTATTAATACTTTGTGAAAACTGATTGATTTTTAAAGTATTAAAACAACCATGTAATACTGGGATAAATCCCAATTGGTCATAATATGTAAAAATGTTTAGATGCTGGTAGATTCAATATTTGCATCTATATATATAAGTAATAATGGTCTGTAAGTTTTTCCTTGTAATGTATTCTTTCTGGTTTTATTATTGGATTAATACTAACTTCAGAGAATAAAAAGGAATGTGTTTCTTTCTCTTCCATGTTTTGAAAGAGTTTGGTAAAGATTTATATTCATTCCTTTTTAAGCTTTTTATAGAATTCACCAGTAAAACAATTAAGTCTTGAGATTTTCTTTGTGGAAAGATTTCAAATTGCTAATTTAATCATTTTATTTATTATATATCTAATCAGCTATCCAATTTCTTATTGAGTCAGTCATGGTAGTTTGTGTCCTTCTAGGAATTTTCTCATTTCATCTATATTATCTAATTTCTTGGTGTGTAGTTGCTCATAGTATTCTCTTACAAGCCTTTTTATTTCAATAGGATTAGTGATATCTCCTCTTTCCTTCTTGATTTAAGTTACTCGAGTCTTGTCTTTTTTTTTTTTTCTTGGTCAGTATTGCTCACACTTTGTCAATTTTGTTAATTGTTTTCAAAAAAATTGGTTTCATTTTTATTCTTTATTATTTTTCTATTTTTTAGTTTCTTTATTTTCACTCTAATTTTAAATATTTTATTCAATCTCCTTGCTTTGAATGTAGCTTGCTCTTTACAGTGGATTTTTAAATTTTGAACTCAGCAACATTTGATACTTTGAAGTACTTCATCCTTTACTACATTCTTTCTTAGTGTCCACTACCCGACATTATTCATTTTTTCTGCTTGTAGGGCTTCCTCTTCTAATTCTTCTTTTCTGGCTTATCATCATCTTCTGGACCTTTAAAAGCTGGGAGATGATCTCAAGAGTCAGCCTTACACTCTTTTCCTTCATTTGTGGTGGATGCTGTCATGCACTTCTCAAAAGCATCATGGAAGTACCCTTTCAGTCAGTCACTGGGCATGCTGGTAGCAGATAGCCCTAATCATTGGGACAGTCTACATGTAATGACTGGTCAGCAGAATACAATAAAGACGTCAAAACATCCCTTAACTTTGACCGTTCTGAAGATTTGTCTTGGTTTCAGTTTCCCTGTTGGATCATCTGAAGTCTTTGTTGATATTTCACCATAGTCTTTTTTCTCCTGCTGCCCAATCCTGCCTCCTTCTTTTTCATTTATTTTGATCCTATAAACACTTTCTAATAAACCGCTAGTATGTTAATCTCCTCCGCAGAGTCTCATTTCCTGGGGAACTCAAAGTTCAGTGCTGTTGCATACTGTCTCCATAGGTAATTTTCATCCATCTTAATAGTTTTTTCCCCCATCTGTATACTGACAATCATTAATATGTATCTCTAGCCCAGATGACCTCGAAACTCCAGATGATTTACTGCACAGATGTATACAATGTTCACTTGGATACCTCATAGCAAGCTAAAAATAAACATGCCAAAAATGGAAATGGTGATTTTCTCTCTGAAACCCTGTCTTCCTCTAGCTTTGTTTTAGCACAACTGTAAAATATTATAATAAAATATGTTTGATCCAAATTTTTTCTTAGCATCTTCTACAAGACTCTCTTAAGACATTCAGCAGAAATGCTAAGTAGAAAAGTTGTATGTCTAAGGGCAGGCATTTTTCTATCCATTTTTAATGTATTTACTTCTCACAATAACTTCATAGAGTAGGTTTTATATTTTTTCATTCTTATAGAAAACTACCATACAAAGAAATACATAGGTTTTCTAAGGCCCTAATATCAAAATAAGGATTTGCACATCAGTAAATTCTGTCCTGAAATGCACATGATAATTATTTTATCATACTGCCTCACGGACACGTGCAAGTATTGGTTTGAATTGTGAATGTATTACATTGAAATGGATGGGCAAAAGAAATACTTTGTCATATTTGTTGCTACTGATAAGAACCACAATGGACATAAACATGTTACTTGAGCACAATATCATTTTTATATCTGTTACGACTTGCTGAAAGGAATATCAGCTCCCAACAACCAAAAATAAAGATCCTTTATCCTAGAGTGTCAAGAGGTTGCCCAAGCTCTTACTATATTCCTTCTTGTTAGTATGTTTGGAATAATAACATCTGCAATGTAAAATCTATCTATCTGCCTGCTTACCTACCCATGATTCATCCATTTATCCCCACACGTGTCACCAGAGTCAAAGCTCTTAACCATAACTAAGACACTCACTGTCCACCAGATGAACAAGCCAGAAACCAAAGCTCTAGAGTTATCATAGAATGCTCCCTCTCCCTTTCACTCCTCCAATGTAATAAATTATTGTTATATTCTATTATAAATATTCTAAAATGTAGTCCCTTCTCTCTAACTAAAGTGTGAATCTCACCACTACCCCTACATCTACTCATAGGACTCTTCTCACCACCATCAGTGATGCTAGCTCCTTGTTTATGGACTCCCAAAAGACTTTCTATCTGATCTCCCACTATCTACTTTTGCCTTTCTAATAAATCCTCTTTCAAAAGAGTGGTATTTTTAAAATAGAAATCTGATCGTGTCAACTTTCTGATTAAAACTTTTTTGTGGCTTCCCTTTGCTCTTAAGAGAGAGACCTGAATCCGTTAAATGGAGTGTAAGCCTTTATATACTAGTTATCTTTGCCTGTCTTTCCAGTTAGTACTCAGTTCCTACCTCCCCATCCAACTTCTTGCAGGTCAATTAGCATGTATTATGGCCCTATGCATCTTAGGACCCTTGTATATGCTGCCTTCGCTTTGCTTAAAACTCCCAATTCCATATCTGAGTTGACTCATATTTCAGATTTCTGCTCAATCAGTACTCTTTCAGGAAGTCATGAGTAACTCGCAAAACTAAAACAATGTTACCTATTACATATTTTAATAGCACTTAGCCTTTTTTGTTTGTGGCTAGGTTGGCCAATAGTTGACCGCTATACATATTTAAAATTATGGCCTAACCACATATAAGAACATTAGAAACCACCCTTAAATACCTTTGAGACATTTGCCACATTATATTCACAAGCAGCTGAACCTTTCTTAAGCATGTATTTGATTTATTGACCTCAAGTGAGAACACATTTTATTTCAACTATTGCATTTGGCTGGAAGCAAGAGGAAAAGCTGGGCATCTCAAGAAGTATACAGAGAAGCCTCTGTTGTTAATCTACTAACCTAAAGCCCAAATCTTTCTCCATTTTAAAAAAGTCTTATTTAAAAAAATCATAAAATATGTCTTATTTTATGATTTTATTTTTAAAAATCTTATTTTTAAAAATAAAATTATTTTTAAAAATCATAAAATATGTGAAAAAAATCTCATTTTAAAAAATAAGTCTTATTTTTTAAATAAGTCTTATTTTAAAAAATCATAAAATATGTGAAAAAAATATTTCAGGCTTTAAAATGATAAGAAAACATATCCAACTTGCACATTGATAACACTGAAATTATTGATAAAAATTATAGAAAAATTGAGTTGTAAGGCATTTCACTTGATACCAGTATCCCTGCCCTGCTATGAGAGGGAGCTATATGGATTGAGGAGATATACAGAGTAGATGCTAAAACTGAGTGAACAGAGTAAGGAATTTGATTGATCTTCATAGAGGAAAAGGAGTCTAATTAGACATCCTAGATCAGGAGCATGATTTAAAAGTCAATATATCAAAAAGTAAGTGTGAAAGGAATAAGAAAATTGGTGAGGCTGGCCATTAAAAACAACCAAGTCAAGACTTCTTCCCTAAAACTGGCTATTTAATGTTATTTGCTGGATAATACTCAAGATCCGGGTCATAATGCTAATGCATGGGAGTAGGTTATATTCGAAGTCTCAGTTGTATCATTCCCACTATGTTGCAAATTCTCCATGCCCCATTCTCCATGTTGCAAATGTGTTCCATACATTTGAGTGAAATGTGAAGCTTTAAAAGTGGGATTATATCATATTCTCTACTTTCTGAACCATTTGTCTCCCTTGAGGAAAAAAATGTTCCCAAATCCAGGAAAGAAAAAGGGAACATTTTTCATTGATTACCTATACTGTGCCAGAACAATATTGTCACATTTAATCCTTGCAGCAACCCTAATGGAGATGATGATAATCTCTATTTCACAGGTTGTGAAACTAAGGGTCCATAAGGATGAAGTTTTTTTTCTATATCTTGGGAGTTTAGAGTTGAACCCATGTCTCATTCTAATGCCCATTTTCTCCCTTCCGTCCTGAGTTGGTTATCTGTTGCCTTTCAGATCTCTTCACCGCCCCCTCTATGCACATGCAAACTTATTTATCCTTATTTTATGCAATCGAATTCACACTTTGACAAAATGATTTAACAACAAATGCTTGCCTAAGGTAAGATATATTTGTTTTAAACAGTTTTGTATCTCCTTGTGACTTCAAAGAGTTAGTAGAATTCTAATTTGCTGAAAGCATTTCAGATTTCAGATGAGCTGTGGATTAGAAAAGCATATTAGAATGATTCAGTTGCCTTGGCAGGAAAAATTCACTTAATTCTTTTTGAAGGTGACTGTCCTGAAAGGAAGTTCTTGTGTCCCATCAGGTTGGGCTTCTCCTCAATGGAGAATCTCCTGAGGACAGGAGAGATTGCTAACTTCTCTGCCTATTTCAGGCAACTGGTGACTGTAGGGTAGCCAGGGTTCTTTCTTCACTGACTTCTTGTAAGGGCTTTAGGGGAATCTTTCTACAGTTCCAGAGCAGATAGGAATCCCACAAAAAAAAATCATCATCATCATCACTATCATCTCCGGTATGAGGGCTCAGTTATCTACTTTTCTATAATGCTCTTAAGTTGATTTTGATAGTGATGGCCCATGAATCACATTTTGAGAAACAGTAAATTGGAGACAGTCCTCTGAGTATACACTTGCTGGTAAGAATTCCTCATGTAAAATTTCCTGTATCTCTACATCTTTTTGATCATATTTACCTGAGTTTCTTTCCCTTCTTTTGTCAACTTGTTGACATTATTTTAATTACCAATGTATTATTTGCCATTTCTTTCTGTACACTACATAGTATTTTTTTAATCTCTAATGATACAGCTTTTGAAAACAATGTGGCAGATGAGAGAGTAGAATTTCTTCATTAAAAGAATCATTATGGTCTTGGCAAAGCATATCTTCATGCTATTAATATGAGAGGGTTTGTGAAGTTGGTTTCAGCTGTCATATTAATATGCTATATCAACACTTTCCATCTCCAAAAACTGAAGAACATACATGTTGGTGAAGTAGACACAAAAACAATTCTTTTATTTTTGGTCTGGTTTGACCTACATCAAGATGGTAGATTGAAATGACCCAAAACGTTGAAAGAATACTTTTGCCCAGATAACCGGATACCACAGTAAATTGAAGTAATTACAGCTCAGTAACAAAGCTGATTGAATAAAATTAGGCCATCTGCCTTCTAAATATAGAGAGGCAAGTTGTTACATTTATTTTATCTTATGTGGATGACTTTTGACTGTATGGTTGAATAGGAGTTAAGCTTCTCTACTCTATTACCTAGGTTCCCAAATAACAACATTACTATATGTGGCATTTTAAGGACTATCTCTGGATAGAGTCTCTCAAAACCGCTGGGCTGTAAGGTCTTTTTTTTTTTTTTTTTTTGAGATGGAGTCTTGCTTGTCACCCAGGCTGGAGGCAGTGGCACAACCTTGGCTCACTGCAAGCTCCACCTCCCAGGTTCACGCCATTCTCCTATTCTCCTGTCTCAGCCTCCTGAGTAGCTGGGACTACAGGCGCCCGCCACCACGCCCAGCTAATTTTTGGTATTTTTAGCAGAGACGGGGCCGTGTTAGCCAGGATGGTCTCGATTTCCTGACCTCGTGATCCACCCGCCTCGGCCTCCCACAGTGCTGGGATTACAGGCATGAGCCACCGAGCCTGGCTGGCTGTAAGCACTTAATCTCATTGTTTCAACTATCATAATTTTTAATAACAGGAAGTTTTGCCTGAAGAACACTTACCAGCAAGTGTATACTCAGAGGACTGTCTCTAATTTAGTGTTTCTCAAAATACTGAATTTTTATAATTTTAATACTTGAAACAATGAGATTAAAATTAGTCTCTCTCTCTCTCCATATATATGTATGTATACGTGTATATATATGTGTATGTATACATACATATATATAGACTTGAGATATATATGTATATGATTTATTGACATATGTCCTGGATCTCCAACACACAAAAAAATCACTTTCTCCAAAAACAACTTCCTTTCTGGACTTAATTCTGAGAGGCACCCTTAACTTATCCCATATCCTTAACGACTCACATTCATTTTTTAAACTCAGTTATTAAAATTCTGCTTCCTAATATTTTTCTCATTTCTAGCATCATGACACTGGTCTAGCATCATGACACTGGACCAAGTCTTACCTTCTCCATGATCTTCCACACATATCTCCTACTGGTCTTTTGTCTCCAGTGTCTTCCCTATTCAGCAAATTCTGCCTTTTGCAACCAGATTAATCTTTTTAAACCATAGTCCTCTTCTTGTCACTCAAATTTTCAATGGTTTACCAATGTCTGTAAAATGAATTATTAAGTTTGTCCTTAGGTATTGAAAGCCACTTTTTATATTCTAATTATATTCCAAAGTTTCTCTTTATGTACTTTTTAATTCCAAAAATAAAAAGTGTTATTTTGAATAGTGGCCTCCTAAAAGGTATGTCAACCTGGAACCTATTAATATGAAGTTATTTGTAAATGGGATCTTTGCAGATGTAATTACGTTAAAGATCTTGAGATGGAGATGTTCTGAATTATGGTGAACTCTACATCCAATGACCAGTGTTCTTATAAATGAAGAAAAGGGGGAAAGACACAGAGGAGACAGCCAGGTGAAGCTAGAGAAAGAGATTGGAGTTACCCAAACCAAGGAATGCCAGGAGACACCAGAAGCTGGAAGAGGCAAAGGAGGATCCTCCACTAAAGCCTTTGGATGTAGTGTGCCCTGCTGATGCCTTGATTTAGGACATATAGCCTTCAGAAATGTGAGGGAATAAATGTCTCTTGTTTTAAGTCATCCAATTTGTGGTAATGAGTTGTGACATTCCTAGGAAACCAATACAGTAAGTCAACTTAGCCTTCATGAAGATATGTGTTCTTGCAGATATCGCTTGCTTGACAGGGTTTCTCTTTCTGGATTTCTCACCATATCTTTACACCTACTAAAATGATAGCTAACATTTTGAAGCACATACAGTATAAAAGACACTATTCTGAGCTTTCCCGTATATTAACTTTTTAAAGTATTTAATGAGATCTATAAAGTAGATACTATTGTGTCTAAAGATACATAAGCACATTTTCTAGATAAGCTGAAGTTTGGACAGAAGCAATCTTATTCAAGAATTCATGCTCTTATTGACTTCAAAAGTGTCAAGATCAAAGCTCAAAACACACCCACTCCGTGAAGTCTTTCCTGATCACCTGATAGGAAGGGATCTTTATGATTTCCTACAGTTATTCTGGTAAGTACCACTCACAAAAGAGAGAAACAGAGCATAGAATTCCTTACATAGACTTTATTCACTCTCTAGACTGTAAAATACCTAAAAGAAGGTATTTTACACACACACACGCATACAAATATATGCACACATACACACATATTTTAAATTTCCTCCACAGAAGCTGGCATAGCATTTTTCTAGGTTTGTAATAAATAAGTCATTAAATGAGGAGGTCTGGTAGAAGACAAATCAAAATGGCCATGTTTAACACAAGTTGAATGGAGGGTGAAACTATTGGTCTGAGGTTATCTAAAAAAAAAAAAAAAAAAAGAAAGAAAGAAAAAAGTTTGACCTTAGATCACAGACTCACCAATGTATTTATTCTCTCACCCTTGAGTTTCCTCCTACCCTAACAAACTTAAATACAGAAACACGTTTGAAACTTTCGGATTTAGTAATCTTTGTTAACAATAGTCTCTCTGAAGAAGAAATATAAAATGGTTATATCTGACAAAACTAGGAATATTTTAAGTTTTTTCCCAAAAAATATAACAGATGAAGTGGATGTATTTTTAATATGATTTGTTATTTAATTTTATGTTAAAATGTACATTTTAAAAAAACACCAGGAAAGTCAATGCTTTGGGAACATCAAATAAAAATGCTTAATTCAATGACTTATTTACTCTGTGTAGGGATGGAAAGGATGACTCACCTCCCCCTTTTCTTTCTAGACTCAATCATCCTTCCTGGACAACAAGTTGTAGGAAAATAGAATTTTTTCAACAAAGATGGGAAACCCAACCAAAGGCATTATTTTGTGAACTCTAGAGAAAGGTTTTCCCAAACTCCAATTCTGAAAGATTATAAAGTTGTATGTATGAGTTCTAAGAGTTAGTCAACACTACACCTATAAAAAAATAAAATAAGCATGATGCTTATTATTTTCTTTGTAGAAATAACACAAAGGAATATTTTAACAAATACAATTTTAGAAACCATTCATAAAGAAGCAGGACTAACAAATCTGAGTGTGCAAGAGAAGTATAAAGTTAATTACTTTCCCCTAATATTTAGTGTCTTCTCACTGAAGAATAAACTGCTTGATTGAAGAGAGGGTGTAACCAAGGAGGAATGAATAGAAGTCATAAGAAAATGTCTCCATGTCTGAATGCAGCCCATGCTTGTATCAGTTAGAAATGTTTTCAGTTGCAAGCAATAGAATACTCAGGTAATAATAGTGTAAATACATTTTTATACATAATATGAAATCTGAAGGTCATCAACTACTGGTGCTGGTTCTTCAACCCAGCAATACCCAGAATCAGTAGGATTCTCTTAGCTTTTTCCCATACTTCTTGGAGCTTTAGTCATCTACCTAAAATAGAGCACAGAGCAAAGGAGAAAAAGCTGCTTAATCAGAAAAGCAAAAGGCTTCCAGGAAGCCACATCCAGTTTGCTGTTGTTAACATTTTATTGGTCAGAGCTGTGTCACATGGACACCTCTGAAAAAGAGGCCACAGAGGGTAGAGTTTGGATCATCATCAAAATATACAAAATAGTGTCTACTACAAAAGGACAATAGGAAATGAGATGAACAGGTTTTACTGAGAATTTTATGATCATATTCTAAGGATGAACTTTCTTGAAAAACACAATTAGGGGTAAATTTGACAGTATATTTACTTAATTTGAAAGCACTTATGCAGTTAAAGCTTCCTCAATGTGATGATATCTGTAAATGAATTCTGTGTTTTTTGAAATCGCTCTAAGATATTCATGTCCCTGAATTATTTTCAACGAATAGGCCCAAGTTTGAATATCATCTTCTTATACTAATTCCCTGACCACATTAATGAAAGTAGCACCCCTACCAATTCATTAATCTCCTAAACTACTTGTTTATATATTTATTGTCTTTCACCTGAATAGAGTAAAAGCTTTATGAAGGAATGGACTTGGTTTTGTTTACCACTGTACCCCTTTTACTTAGAGCAGCACCTACCTATAGTCTACGTACTCAATAAATCTTGATATAATGTACAAATACATATGTGTGTATATCTATGTAGATCACTTATATTTCTATCTGTATCAAGATGCATCTGTCAATCATCTATATTCAGTTTGGGGAGTTTTCCTAAAAAGTTAATAACAACTAGTTACAGAATTTATATCTCATTGCAATAAACTAGTTTGCAATAACTTCAAACTAGCACAATATATCTGATAAAACTAGTTTGTGCAGAGTGACTTTAATATGGAGTTGTATCCATTACTGTCTCTGGACAAAGTGGCACATACGAGCTTGACTTCACGTAAATAAAAATTTAAAATAACATTATGATAAATTTTCCTCATACGTGCAACTTCTTTCAAATATAATGTCATACAACTTCTTTAAAATATGTTTTGTCTTCTTGATAAGCTTACCAGTTACAGTTAGTCAATGACATAGTCTATGGATTAGTGAAAAAAACAAAAAGTTTACTTTTTATAATATATCTGTATTATATATCTATATATTGTTTGTATATCTCAATATATAAAATATATCTCAATATATTATATCTTTGTATAGTATCTATCTCTCCCAAATGTGTGTGTGTGTGTGTGTATATATATATGCAAACACACATTTGAATATAGGACAGAGACTTTGATATGTTTTGTTTACTAACACATGGATAGAGCCTGGCAATAAATAATAAATATTGTTGAATTAAGCATAAATGAGTGGATACAGGTGGGAATGGGAGAAAATTACTGTAGTGTGAAGCCTGAGTTAATAGGAGCCAGGAGGAAAATAAGCAATCAGTTGTAGGACTGCAGCAGGAACGTTGACTGTAATGCAGCAGCAATGTGCCGGGAAGCCATGACACAGAGGGCTTTGGAGTTGGGTCACAAAAAGGAATATTAGGACTGAATAGAATGTTACATGTGTAGAAGCAAGAGGTTGAAAGAATACCTGAACTAAAGCACAGATGGACAGTTGGGTGGACATTTGGAGTGTCAATGTGTTTAAAGAGTGAGATGGAATTGTGCAGTAGGAGGGGCTGGAAAAGGTTCATGTATCCATCAGATTACTTTTGGCTGCGAGGAATAAAACCATAAATGAAATGATATTCCAAAGAACACTGACCTAAGCAATTAGATATTTACTCTACGTTACACTTATATACCCATAGTAGGGATGAGTAGAGATGAGTCAGCAGCTCAGTGATATAATCAAGGACCCAAGTTCTTTCCACCTCTCCACTTTCCTTGGTCTTTGTGTAGATTTCCTCCTAGACCTGGTTCAATCATGACTGCTGAAATCCTAGGTCTCATAATTTTAACATAACTGCATCTAGAGGAAAAAGAGGGATTATTGTTTCTTCCTGTGGGTCTGTCTTAGGTATGGTGAAGCTTTTTCAGAAAAATCTTAAAACACTTCCTCCCACGTGTCATAGACCAGAGCTGTACCATGATTCCTGAGTGGCTTATCTATTTAACAAGCATTGAGTGAGCTCATACAATGTGCAAAGCATAGCTCTAGGCACTTTTAATACAGCATTAAACTAAATAAACACTTGCAGTCATGCAGCTTATACTCCAATTGGATAAATTGAAAATACATAAATGAACAAAAAAGTATAATGTCATATTATGACAAATTCTATGAACAAATCAAAGTAGAGTACAAGATTTAAAAAAAGAATACATGTAATACCAGGAAGGGATTTTAAGTTGGGTGGATAGATACAGGTGTCAGAGAAGGACTCTTTGAGAGAGGGACTTTTAAGTAAAGACCTTAGGAAAATGCGGGAGGGAGCCATTTGAATATTTGAGGAAAGCTGTTTTTATACAGGGAGAACAACAAGTCCAAAGCCTTAGGACAGGAATGAGCTTGGTATGTCCCAGAAACATTGTGGAAGGCCTAGTGGCTAAAAAAGAATGAGAAAATAGAGTATGTAAGGAGCTGAGGTCAGAAAGTCAGCAAGAAGAAGGGACTGTGAAGGGTCTTACAGGTCTTGGTAAGGATGCTTTATTTTATTCTAAAGGAGATAGGAGGGCATTGCAGAATAGACGGCATGATCTGATTTACATTTTGAAAAAAAAGTTCGTTCTGCCTGCAGAGAACAGACTGTAGGAGGCAAGTGCAGAAGCAAAGATAAGAGGCTACAGTAGAAGTACAGGTAAAAGAATAGTGTGATTGAAGTAAGATGATACTGATGAAGGTCAGAAGTTCAGGACAGATCTCTGGGTGGCCTTGGACCAATATAGTTCTCATCCCTTTCTCCTTAGTAGTTGTCAAGAAAAACTGTAGAATGTTCCGGGAATGCATCATCCTGAGGTGAGGGGGAACTGGTAGAATAGCCCAGGCTCCGTTCCAGCCCCTGAAATCCTTTATCATAGTGTATCATGCTGCTCTAGAGTATGAAACCAAGAGCAGGATGCTTTCCCGAGTCTCTTAGCTGCAGTGCAAGTGGAGCACGTGTAAATGAGATTCCATCTTTTCTATGCAACTTTCCTGAACTTTGGGGAACCAGCACATCATCAATCCTAGGCTTCTAATGTAACTTGCTGGATTTTTTTGTAATTAATAAACTTGTTTCACTTAACTTGCTGTATGTGAGTGCTCTGTCTCATCAGACTCATGCAAGTGATAGAAATTGGTGCAACTCAACGTGTACCAGATGAGGTGTTCACAATCCCTTTCCCCCATAGCCCCCAGAATTGATGCCAGTGCACAGTGAACTGCTTCACAGGAAGTTGTTGGGGCTGGGAATAGATTGTCAGAGTAGTGAAAGGACTGACTCCAGCAAAGGGAGTGGACTAACTCTGATGGTCTAAATGAATCATTGATATGGGAGGGATACAGAGTGGACTAACTCTGCTGGTCTAACTGGATCACTGGTATGGGAGGGATGCATACTGGGAAGTCAGGCATAATGTTTGCTACAGAGTATATCAGTATCAGATTATGAGAGAACTTTACCTATGTGCATTTCAACAAACGTTGGTTGAGTAGCTAGTATTTGTGTTGTGGGTTGGTGTGTTGAAGAGGCACTGAAATGACGTTTAAGGTTTAGGATGATGATTAGGGCATCCCGTGGAATGCATACCTACGATAGCTGGACCTTCAGCTGTCCCTTTAATAGGGATTTCCAGTGTTCTATCAGGCTGCAGTATCTGGGTAGTTTGATATGTGATACGACTATAGTAGTTCTCATAGGAATCAGCCTACTCCTTCTTCTTCTTTGATATAAAATGCACTGCCCTTATCTCATAAAATGATATGTGGGAACTTGTGCTTGTGCATCAGACATTCTATGAGCCTTATACTGAGGCTCTACAGGTGAGAAAGGAAAATCCATACCCCAAATTACTGCATATTTCTGTTAGAATAAATTGCTCAGCCTTTCAGAGTAAAGGAGCAAGATGCAATCAATTTGCCACCATGTAGCTAGTTCATCTCCTTGAGAGATGGTTTTACATCAGAGATTTAGCATTAGTCTGTGTTGCTGGCAGGTTGGCATTTGATGCCAGCATTTGCTAGATTGGGATCAGTGAATGGAAGCCTATGCTACTGGGCCCAGACATAGCTTCCATCACTGACACTATGGCCAGAAGTAGGGGATGGATGGTGTCAAAACTGG
The DNA here is from genome assembly GCF_037993035.2 of Macaca fascicularis. Lineage (NCBI taxonomy): Eukaryota > Metazoa > Chordata > Mammalia > Primates > Cercopithecidae > Macaca > Macaca fascicularis. Next base: position 97,912,690 of record NC_088385.1, read on the forward strand.
GCTGCTTAATGACCAAATCTGAGAAGCAACAGCTGGTTAGCTTATTTTATCTACTTTTTTTATTGTGCCATTTCAATGGAAGATACTGCTCTTATGCTCTTTGGAAGGCATCAGCATGTAATAGAAAGACTTTTAAACTTTTTGTTCACTATCATATATCCATCCACTCACCTTTAATCCTGGTCCACTTGTTTCTAATATTTCAGTCTTTCCTCTTTCAGTTATGTCCAGCCAGCTGAGCCATTCACGATTGCTCATGAGTGTGACTATAACCTCAGTCGGTTCTCTTTCCACACGAAGTAGAGGGCCACGTGCACCATCCAAAATTTTGCCAATTGGAATGTTTTTCTATTGCTCTTTTCTATCAAAGCCACCCCCGAGAGTCAAACATTTTTAACTTGTAAACACATACTTGGACTATCAATCCATAATCCAAACTGGATGTTTTTCTTTCACCTGCATCTGATAATAAAAGTTGCCTCATAAGGCCATATGGGTCACCTGGGGAAGGGCATTATTACAACAGTGGTGAATAAAATGGTAGTCTGGGCTACCCGCTCATGCAGTTTGCTTATAATCTTTTCTTACTTATACTTTATCATGGATGTGTCACTTCCATTCTTCCAATGAATGGACTATTTCTGGGTCTGCTAAATCTTATGACCTGGTAGGTCTGACAACATGCAGCTCATAACCACTTGTTATCCCATGGTCAGGTTTTCCAACTTTACCAGGGCTCAGTAGCTCTTCAGGATTTGATTTTCAAATAGTATTTAATTGTCAAATAGTATGCAATTGTAGAAGGTATCACCTTACCCCAGAATCCTAAAGGTCGGTTTTGTGATTTTGTTTTTAGGACTTGCCATAAACTCTACAGAGTATTTTTCCCATGTATAATACTATAAATACTCTGCTGGGTCAGGGTCATGTGTCAACTCAAAACTGATAGCCTACCAGACATTGTGCTTTCTTCCTTGTGAAATGTTTCAAACTACTGTACTCCTTAAAAATTTGACGTATTCGCCAGACCTCTGAATTTTCGTTCATTTTATCCTCCCTTCTCTGGAGTGGGTATGTCTTATCAAGGCCCCTAATGAACTAATCACGTTTTGCTCCATAGGTCTAATTAGCATGATGTCTGTCATCAATAAAATAAGTTTGATGATTTTCAGGATAACCAGATGTCAAGTTCCCTTTGTATCATATTATGACAGAGGATAGAGAATTAACATAGTCCTGGGGCAAGACTCTAACTGTAACTTATTCTCTGTTTCATGCAAATGCCACCTTTTACTTCTTTATTTACAGAGTCAGAAATGAAAATATCCACTAAATCAATAGTCTCATAGGATATACTTAGTATTCTTCTAATGTGCTCTAACAAAGATACTTTAAGCACAGTACTATATGCAAATTGGACTACTGTTAGTTATGTTTGATAAATTAAATGGAGATATGACTGACAACCAACTTTGCATCTTTTAAATTTTTAAGACTAGTATTTATTTCCACCATCTGTCTGGAAATATAGTATTTTTGTATTTGCTATTTTGGAGGGAGAAAATTTTAGAGGCTTCTAGTTGGCCTTTCCCATTATGATAGCTCTTATCCCAATTACAGGAACTTAATGTTAATGAAGGTTATCCCAATTACCAAATATGTCTATATCAATTATACATAGGGAGAGTTGATAAATAACCACCATTCATACACATGGACTCAATGAATCCATTGGATATGTTTATCGGCCTGAACTCCATTTAGTACTTGACCGACTCTGTATGTCCATACTCAAACAGAAGGGCCATGATTGGTATGTTTAGTAGTTCTTTGAAGGTATGAATATTGCACTTTTCCCAATGCACATTTATCTGAGTAAATGAGTATAGTTACCTTTAGAAATAGTTGGAGAAATTATTACAATGTTTATTTGTCAGAGCAGTGCAAGATCTTCCCTCTTGGCAATCCTGCCTCTTCTTCAGATAGTAAGGTTTGGTTTGAACTCTGGCTCAGGTATAGAAAGTGGACAATTGCTGTAGGCCACTGTCACACCTGATCTCAGAGAATTGCCACTGAACTTCTGAGTAATGCTTGTGCCTTGTTCATCAGAGAATTCCTCATGATCATCTTAAATTTTAAGTCCCATGGTCACTCATAATCATCTGGAGGGTCTTTTAGCTGGACATAGTATATGCTGGACAAAGGAGATATATATATATATATATTCTTGCATGCCCACTTCCCCAAGCATTTTAATCCCATCTCCCATCATCTGCTGTGGCAATTCTAGCATTCAGCTTCACTTAATGTAGTCCATCATTTTTTTGCCTAGGAGCCATTCTATTAATGAGTTTGCACCATCTTCTGGAGTTCTTTCCAAAGTAGTAAATCCTGTATCTTGGGCAAATATTCCCAAATCACAAACTCTCTTATCAAACTATGTTCCAGTCCCTTTGATTAAACACCTGGAAAATCTAGTCCCACATGTACTCTCTGGCTTTTGCTAGGTCCTTAACCTTCTTTAGGGTATAGTCTTTTTTATGCCTTATCAGCCCCAATAGGTCCTTGCTTGGTTATTCTGTGACTTAACACTAGTAATAGACTAAGTAGCTAAGAAAGGATGTGGAGCCGTATGGTGGTTGGAGGGGAACAGTGCAAATGTCTTCTGTGAAAGAGTCTCTGTATTGCCTCCAGGAGAAGGGAGAGACCTAGACTTTGATAAGGAGAGGTGGACCATTTCTTGAGGCTCAGATACTTTAGGGGAAACTATGGATTCAAAATTCAGGCAGAGTGTCAACCCAAATGTCCCTATGCCATGTGTTAGAGCATGTCTTATGGCATCACTCCTCCCCAGCAAGGGCCCTGACTTTTATAGTAGGCCTTTTCTGTTAGGGCACTTAAACTTTTTTCTAGCTCAATTATTCTAAAGATTAAGTCTCTAATCCTCAGTTTCTGGTCCTCAGTATTGCATGCCCTCCTTCTACAGGAGATGAGAACTTCCCTGTATGCTACCAAAGAGGCCCTCCGATATTTATATTAGCTTTCAGTTGGTGAATAATTGTTTTCCACTTGTTATTTTCTAAAGTGTCAATTTAGCTTAGCAAGAACCACTCAATTCCATTGACCTTATAATTAACTGCTTTTTTTTTCATGTTTATCAAACCATTGACATAACGCACCAGCCAGTGCATTCTTTCCCACCACTATACACCATTCCAATACACACTAGTGGAAGTTTTAACAACTAGACTGCAATTTTGTACCAGAGTCTATCTGAACCCATCAAATTAACTATTAGGTTCCTATTGCTAGCCAGATGGTGAATAAGCATATTTTCGAACTGCTTCTTTGGATCGTTCCTAGTACCAGTTGTTACTTGTTGAGTTCTGCAGGAAGTAGACTCCGAGATGGAGTGTCTCATGGAGATCAGTAAGCAGTGTTTTGTTATCAACAACTGTATGAGAAAGAGTAACGAAAAAAGCTTAGTCATGGGGAAAATTAAAAAGCATTGCACACCCAGTGACAGCTTCAGATAATACCACAGGGAGCTCTAAAGCTAAGTCTGCCCTTAGAGTTCCCTCAAGTTGAAGCAAAATGATCAGGGATTTATACCCTTTTATTGACTATTCACTGGATGAGGAACCCATGAAAGGGACATGATCTTGACCAAGGTGGTTTTCTACAGCTAAGTCTATTCCTCAGAGTACTGACAGCTGAACACTGTCTTTTTCTCTTTCATCAGAACAAGTCCTTCAATGAGTCACAGTGTTCAAAACAATGTGCAAGGTACTCAACTGGAGATACAAAGATAAATAAGAAATGTTGGGCCCTTTGGGAGGAAGACATATATCATTTTGCCAAGTCATAGTGATGAATAAAGAAAACACACATTAAAAGGAATGGCAAAACTGCAATTACGTTTGCACCAGCTTAATATAGTGAAGATTTACTGGTCTCATTTTAATTTATTTCTGACTTGAGATTTTACTTATCATGTGAGCTCTTCTTTATCTCAACACACGACACATTTTATCATGGCACACTCTATCAGTTAGTTATTCTACATCTCGTACCACCAATGCTGCAGTGTAAAACTGGAAGAAATAAAACAAGCCAAATACATAACATGTGGCTATATCCTAGTGTTCAGTGAAAATAACTCTACAAAGCAGACATAATGTAATCATGGGTCAATAAGCATAAAATTAAATGGCGAATTGCAATAGTATTTTAGTATAAGGCTTCTATGTGAATGGAGAATTGAACTTTATGCACTTGACCTCTAGGACAAAGGATGTGGAGGAGTCATGACCCATGCGTGGGTACCCTCTGTCTGTAATTTCTCTGTAATGGACCTCAAAGTCGTTAGAAATGCACAAGTGAAAAGTAACGAGAATGCCTTAGAGATTATTAATCCTGGGTTTACACCCTACTCCTGCAAGAATGGTCATAAATAAAAAATAAAAATAAGAGATGTTAGCACGGATGCAGTGAAAAGGAAACACTTTTATACTGCTGGTGGGAATGTAAACTAGCATAAACAGTATGGTGGTTCCTTAAAGAACTAAAAGTAGATCTATCATTTGATCCAGCAATCCCACCACTGAGTATCTACCCAGAGGAAAAGAAGTCATTCTATGAAAAAGACATTTGCACACACACGTTTTTAGCAGCACAATTCGCAAATACAAAAATATGGAACTAGCCTAAATGCCCATCAACCAACAAGCGGACAAAGAAAATATGGTGTGCGTGTGTGTGAATATATATATACACACACACACATATGCACACATAAACCATGGAATACTGCTCAGCCATAAAATGGAATGAAATAATCGCATTTGCAACAACCTGGATGGAGTTGGACACCATTATTCTAAGTGAAGTAAATTAGGAACGGAAAACCAAACATCATATGTTCTCACTTACAAGTGGGAGCTAAGCTATAAGGAGGCAAAGGCATAAGAATGATATAATGGACTCTAGGGATTTGGCGGGAAAGGTGGGAGGACAGTGAGGGATAAAGGATGACATATTGGGTGCAGTGTACACTGCTCAGTTAAAGGATGCACCAAAATCTCGGAAATCACACGGGAAGAATGTATCCATGTAACCAAACACCACCTGTTCCCTCAAAACTATTGAAATAATAACAGTAATAATAACAAAAATCCTGGGTTTAGTTAATGTATTCAAAGTTAAGGATGTAGGGATGTGTTGTTAATCTTGAACCTGCAGGAACAAGTGGCTAATTTCTCTTCCTGTGGAAAGAAGTGAAGTAAAATGTCTATAGTTCTTGGCAAGCTAATGAAAGACCTGAGAAGCAAGCATTTGATTGCTGATGGACTCCTCAGAGCAAAGTAACCTTAAAGAGAAGACCATTGTAGAAGCCAGTAGCAGAGAACTCAGAAATTCCCAGCTGCAGAATAACCAGTTCAAGAGATCCTCTTAAGATAGGCCAATCTAATCCTCGAATTTCTGTGGTGTAAAGAAGTCATTCTAACTTCTGAAGAGAGGCCATTTGGCAAAGGCCATCAGCAGAGTGTTGGGAAGGTGGTGCTATCACCAGCGATACAGGGAAGGTGTCTTCAAAATACTTTAATTCTAATTATTGAGGAAAAGCATTTGGCAGAATAAGAACATTGATAAATCTCCAAACAGTGTAAGGAAAAAGAGGAAAGGGAAACCTGGTAGAGAATGTTCCAAGAAGGATTAAATCATTCTTTAAAATATATTTTTTAAAATTTGAGGGTTTTTAAAAATCAAAACTGATTGACAATGCATACACTGCTACATAAAAATCTGTATGTATTAAAAGTGAAAAACTGTAAATAGCTTATAATGGGGATCACCTGATCTGTCCTCCTTCGGGTCATGTCTGCTTTTCTCTGCACGTCAGCTTTCTCATTATTTTCTGCTCTGTCATAACTTCAGTTTTTCTATGGCTTATTTAGGCCTTTTCTCTATGTCATATCTTTTCACTTTAAACTCCCAACGTTAAGTAGAAGACATTTAATGTTTTTCTTATTCCAAATGTAATCTTACAGAAGCAAGAATCTGCCAGGCCTGAGTCATCTTTTCAAGTCAGTTCACAGAGATCACTGTTGCTTGGTCAGCTCATAGTGAAGGAACCATTTGTTACATAATTACAGTTTGGGCAGCCAGGGTTGTCACAGACTCACTTACTTTTAGAAGTGAGTGTGGTCAGAGATGGTGTTTCAGCCAATATCTATGTAGCACAGTGGCCAAAGTTTTATATAATGTTCTCAGAACTCTTTGATAGTATCCTCACTCCATCCATACCTTTATTTGTTCATACACAGGACATTGCAGGTAGAAAAACCCATTGAATATATCTTAGAAATAAGTTATTTCTCCAAATTGAGGAAGGTTTATACTGCATCTGCTCCCTACTCCCTGACATCCTCCATGCCTTTTCTGAAACCCTTTCTAGAATAAGCCTCTGATTAAAGCGCCCCCAAAGTCCCATGGCTATCCACATGGATACCAAGTAATTTTCTTTAGGAAGATTCAGGTCTCACTGCCCTCTAGTGGGAGTGGAAGATGCAGCAGTTTCACTGCTAATAATTGGGGTTGAAGTTTGGATAAATGGGATCCACTTTATTGCTCACAAATAACCGTGTGAGAAAAAGGAAAGAAGAGGGCTTTCGAATAGAAGCATAAAAAGGCAATGTGTATACAAAATCCACAACACTCTGGGAAGAAAAGAACAAGGAGGAAGAAAGGAGAAAAGCCCACATGCCAGGTAGGAGCCACAAGCTTAGAGAACAAACTCGAGTGAAGATGAAGTACAGAAGGTATCAGGCAATGAAGAGTTAGCTGGATGCCCAGAAGCTGTGTGGGAGCCAAGTCCTCATTAGGGGACTGCCTTATCATCATGTGAATAGGGATGTCAAACTCAGCAGTCACTGATTTTCAGTGTTTTCAGACTTCAAACCACCTGCATTCAGGTATGAGTCAGATATAATGTCAAATCCATGCCACTTTTGATTTTCCCTTGGGATACTTCCCTGCAGTATCGCCTCAGGTCTACCAATACCTGGAAAGTAATTAAATGCTTCTCAAAAGCTGGCTTCATGAGCTGTAAGATCAACAGGGACCTCTAGACCTTAAGCAGACAGTTAAAAGGAACTTCCATACCAGTATTTAAGGAATGAAATAAAAGTACTGTGACATCTTACCTAAGACAATTGAAAATGGATAATTAGACTTAACAACAAACATTTTTCTTGGAGTAACTCAATTAAGTGTTATTTGTAGCCTGATATGGTTTGGCTGTGTCCCCACCCAAATCTCACCTTGAATTGGAATAAACCCCATGTGTCAAGGGTGGGGTCAAGTGGAGATAATTGAATCATGGGGGTGGATTCCTCATACTTTTCTTGTGGTAGTGAATAAATCTCATGAGATCTGATGGCTTTATAAATGGGAGTTCCCCTGCACACGCTCTCTTGCCTGCCACCATGTAAGCCATGACTTTGCTCCTCATTCACCTTCCACCATGATTGTGAGACTTCCCCAGCCATGTGGAACTGTGAGTCAGTTAAACCTCTTTCTTGTATAAATTACCCAGTCATAGGTATGTCTTTATTAAAAGTGTGAGAACAGACTAATACCCAGCCCAGACAGCTGGATGTAGGTAGACCTACATGGACCCGATGCAAATTTTAGGCTTATGCCTGTCATTTACACTAGAAATGTATAGAATGTTGAATGGCTTACAAGAGTATATGCATGCTGAGGCATCACTTCAACTGTTATAACCAAGCTAACCCTACCTAAATCAATAAAACATACCTGCCTACCATGGGTCTTTGTGATACATTGATTCTAAGCAGAATAAATTGTGTCAATGGAAGAGTGTAAGCATATTATTATGGGTGATAATCCGGCTGGTTGGTACAAACAGATGACAGATTACATTATATCATCTACCAGGCAATTTCTAGCCTGGGAGTTAATCAAACATTTATGAATAATATGCTAGAAATATATTGTCAGAGAAAAATGATAAGTAGTATCTTCATAGAGCATTCCTAAGAGTTTCCCTGAGGACTCAACAAAAATGACTCTCAATAGTATGTTTCAATATTTTGGTGTTCATATTCCACATGAGTAGTAGGAGGAGGGACTGTGGGAGCTTCACTCAGTGAGAAATCAAACTGTAAAAAGAATCCCAATGAATTTACAGACAAGCCACTGAAGCAGACCACAGTATTCCCCAAAGGGATGAACACTTTATGCCATGAACAAAACATGAGGGAAATATCATTGATGTCAAATGAGAATATCATTGGCAAAGACAAAATAGCTAAGTCATGAAATACTTTTCCATCACTTTGTTGAAGACTTGGGTATGCATTCTATGTTTAGGAAGAAAATCATATGGGATTTGTTATGTTAAATCACTTCCATAAATTTCTGTCTAGAAACTAATTTATTTCCTAGGCTATGTTAGGAGATCCTACAAACGATAGTGAGAAAGTCTTTATGCCAGTGGTTTTTAACGTCAGTGAACATCAGCATCATGAGGAGGGCTTGTTAAAACACAGATGGCTGGACCCCCACCTCTCATGTTTCTGATTCAGTGGTCTGAGTTTGAGCTCCAGAGTTTGCATTTCCAAATTCACGGGTAATGCTAATGGTGCTGATTTGGGAAAATACATTTTGCTAACCATTGCCTTATAGGTCATGCAAAATGTTGGACTTACAATTTTTTTAAACTTATGAGAATGAGGAAGTGGTGTTCATATACATCAAATTGGAAAATGAAGAGAAAAGAAATGCTGATGTTGATACTTTTATTTTATTTTATTTTTTGAGATGGAGTTTCTCTTTTTCACCCAGGCTGGAGTGAAGTGGCCCAATCTTGGCTCACTGCAATCTCCACCCCCTGTGTTAAGCGATTCTCCTGCCTCAGCCTCCTGAGTAGCTGGAATTATAGATGCCTGCCACCACGCCCAGCTAAATTTTGTATTTTTAGTAGAGACGGGGTTTACAGCCGTCTCTAATCTTATAGAAAAGGGAAAGGACTCATACTGATTCTTTATTGTCTAGATTCTTTATATACATTATTTCATTAAATAGCCATACTATTTCTGAGCAAACATAATTTAGTAAACTATACAGTATATCAATAATATGTATAAAGCCAAATTGTTTTCTCGTCCTGTCTTTTTTTCAATTCTCATTTAAAGAAACATTTGTTTTAGAGAAACAATGTAACTCTTTACTAGATGTTTTTTTCAAAACAGCAAAAGGTGAAAATACTTCATAAGGCCTACCAATAATCTTTCTTTCCCATCTCTCTCCCCTTCAATATCTTTAAGGGCATGAACATCCTACTAAGATATTTCCTTAAGATTTGAAAGATTGGGGGCCATAAGAACTTCTGGAACCAGACCTAAAGCGTTTGTGTCAGCTAACTGAGAACCTAAGGGGTCTCGCTAAGCTTTCCTTTTGTTCTCAAATTTTGGGTTTGAATTACATTAATCAAGGGAAAAAAAAAAAGCCTAGTGACTTGGGCTTAGTTTGTTTCTCAAAGATTCTACTTCAAAGATTGCTATATTTAAAATTTGGCAATATCCTAATATTTATCATAAAATAGTTTTAGTGGGATCAATCATGGCTAAAGAGTTGCCACATGACTGAAACCCAGCCAATCACAACATTGCTTTTTCCTTGACCACAGTAACCAAGCTGTACTGACTATATTCCCTCCTGAACCTCTTCACTGGGAGGTGAGAGGAGACTCTGTCTTTCTGTGGGAATGCTGGTGGTTATCTTGTTGAATTGAGGAGAGAGATAGTGTGTGAATCAAATGAAGAAGGGATATGCCAACCTGTGAGGTGGATAGAGATTGAAGATTTTGATGAAAGGTGGAAGAAAGCAATGTTAAAAGCTAAAACATGGGCCGCACTGCTCAGATTCAAATTCCAAATTTTCTACAAAACTTGGGCAATGTACTTAACCTCTGTGAGTCTTAAGTTATTCATTTCTAATATAGGTGTCTCATAGGGTTGTTATGAAGATCAAATACATTGATTTATATTAAGTGATTAGGACAGTGTCTGACACGCAATAAGTGCTATATACATGTTGGGTATTTTTAAGACATTTTTTGGTCCCCTGTTCTACCTAGTGATGTGATAAATAAGTTAAAATAGTTTATATCTGCTGCCATAATATCCACAATATGCATTCATATTTCTCAGCTGAGACTTCAATATAACAATTACGATGTGTATTAAATGTCAGGTATACTGAACAAAAGTATAATATTGATAGAATGGTATTACACTATATATACTTATACAACTAAATTTTCTTGAAAGTATCAGGTAATGATCCCTATTTAGTAATACACCTATTATATATTAATGTTATGGTTTGGAAAATTATAAATAACTGAGAAAAACTATATTATTGAAGCACATAATAATATTTAAACATTAATTAATTATTTAAACAATAATTTATTCTTTGTAAAATGGAGTTTAATCAATCTACTATCTCATGTAATTTTCAGTTCTGAAAATTATCTACAATTATAATTCTGTAAAAAGTTTTATTTTAGAATTATAAAAATGTATTACAAGGTAGAATTTAGAGATTATTAGCATAACTTTTTTATATTAAAAAGGGAGGACCAAATGTCATTCTGCCTTCTTCAAGGTCATTCTGATGATGGCAGGTACTTGACTTAAAAACTACCAGAGAAACTCAAGGAAAGTAAAAAGGGAAGCAGAGTCAAGTAAAAAAAAGGAATCATTTACTTTTGTAGAATGACAGAGAAAGAGAATATTGAAGGCAGAAGAATAGAAACCCATTTGGGATTGCTCAAACGATCACTGTGAGACTAAGTTTCTAGAAGACAGTGTAAAGATGCTGCCTGTGGGTTTTTTGTATATTGCCTTTATTATATGGAGGTATTTTCCTTTTATGCCTACTTAGTTAAGGGTTTTTTTTTATCATAAAGAGACGCTGGATTTTTATCAAATGTTTTCCTGTATCATTTGAGATGATCATTGCCTTTTGTTCTTCATTCTGTGTATTTGATGAATCACATTTATTGATGTGAATATGTTGAACCATTGTTGCATCCCTAGGATAAATCTTACTTGTGCATGAAGTATTATCTTTTTGATGTGTTGTTGGATTTAGTTTGCTAGTATTTTGTTGAGGATTTTTGTGCTACAGCCAATATACTGAACAGGTAAAGGTGGAAACCATTTCCTCTACTAATTAGAATAAGACAAGGATACCTACATTCACCATTCCTATTCAGCATAATAATAGAAGTCTTAGCCACAGCAATCAACCAAGAAAAAAAATTAAAGACATACAAATTGGAAAATAGGAAGTCCAATTACCTCTTTTTGTTGATTGTATGATCTTATATCTAGAAAACCCTAAAGACTCCACCAAAGAACACTTAGATTTGATAAATTAATAAATTAAACTTTAAAGAAACAAAATCAATGTATAAAAATTAATATATTGGTGTTCCTAAACACCAATAATGATTAAGCTGAGAACTGAATCAAGAAGGCAATCCCATTTACAACAACTGTGAAAAAAAAAAAATACCTAGGGATATATCTAAGCAAGAATGGGAAAGACCTCTACAAGGAAAACTAAACACTAATGAAATAATTGTGGATGCCATAAACACTTGAAGAAATATCCCATGCTCATGAATTAGAAGAATTCATGTCAGTAAGTTGGCCGGGCACAATGGATCATTCCTGTAATCCTAGCACTTTGGGAGGCTGAGGTAGGCAGATCACTTGAGATCGGGGTTCGTGACCAGCCTAGTCAACTTGTGAAACCCCGTCTCTACTAAAAGTACAAAACTTAACCAGGCATGGTGGCGCATACGCTTGTAATTCCAGCTACTTGGCAGGCTGAGGCAGGAGAATCACTTGAACCCAGGAGGCGGAGGTTGCAGTGAGCCAAGATTGCACTGCTGCACTCCAGCCTGGGTGACGGAGACTCCATCTCAAAAAAAATTAAAAAGAAGAAAAATTATATCTATACACACACACACACATATATATAATATGTGTGTGTGTGTATATATATATAAATTAAGATGACCATACTGCCCAAAGCAATCTACAAATTCAATACAATCGTTATCAAAATACCAGTTTATCGCGGAACTAGAAAAAGCAATCGTAAAATTAATATGGAACCAAAAAGAACCCAAATAGCCAAAGCAATTCTTAGCAAAAAGAACAAAGCTGGAGACATCACATTATCTGAATTCATATTATACCACAAAGTTCTAGCAATCAGAACAACATAGTACTGGTCTAAAAATAGACAAAGATTAATGGAACAGAATAGAGAACCAGAAATAAAACCACGTATGTGCTCACTGATCTTTGATGGAGTTGACAAAAACATGCACTGGAGAATGGACACCCTCTTCAATAAACAGTCTTGGGAAAATTGGATTGACATATGCAGGGGAATAAAATTGGAACTTTCTCTCACACACCATGTACAAAAATTAACCCAAGATGGATTAAAAACTTAAATGTAAGACTAAAACCTGTATAAATACTAGAAGAAACTCTAGTTTCTATGAGACTCTCTTCTGCACATTGGTCTAGGCACATAATTCACGACTAAGACCTCAAAAACACAAGCAACACAAATAGACAAAAGGGACTTAATTAAACTAAAAAGCTTCTGCACAGCAAACAAAATAACAGAGTGAGCAAACAACCTTCAGAAAGGGAGAAAATATTTGCAAACTATGCATTCAACAGAACACGAATATCCATAATTTATAAAGAAGTCTATTCAACAACAACAAAAAACAACTCCATTAAAAAGCAGGCAAAGAACATGAGCAGACATTCAGAAGAAAACATACAAAGGTCCAACAAGCATATACAAAAAAATTCTCTACTTTACTAATCATCAGATAAATGCAAATTAAAACCATAAGGAGATATCACATTACAGCAGTCAAAATGAAAAAAAAAAAAAAAAAACCCACATACTGACGAGGATGCAGAGAAAAAGAACATTTACTTACTGTTGGTAAGAATGTAATTAGTACAGCCTTCATGGGAAACAGTATGGAAATTTCACAAAGAACTAAAAATAGAACTATCATTGAATCAAGCAATCTCACACTTGATATCTTCCAAAGGAAAAAAAACAAATCAGCATATGAAAAAGATATGTGTATGTTTATCATTGATTGTGACACTATTCATAATAGCAAAGATATGTAATCAACAAATCTAAATGTCCATCGATGGATTAGATAAAGAAAATGTGGCCTATGTACACAATAGAATACTACTCAGCCACAAGAAAGATTGAAATCATGTCTTCTGAGCAACATGGATGGAACCGGAGGCTATTATCTTAAGTGGAATAACTGAGAAACAGATCAACACTGCATGTTGCACATATGGCTGGGAGCTAAATAATGTGTACACCAGACAGAGAGTGGAATAGTAGACATTGGAGACTTGGAAGGGTGTGGGAGTGGGAGGGGAGTGGATGATGAGAAATTTCTTAATGGGTACAACCACTGTTCAGTATATCCATGTAACAAAACTGCGTGTGTACCCCTAAAATGTAGATAAATTTTTTAAAAAGTTTAAACACATTTGGTTCACAATCTGGGTGAAATGGCTATCTATATTTTTCTGAATAGAATATTGTGGGTTATACAAATGAAGGTTAGTTATGTACTAGATGTTAAGCCTCAGTTGCTAGAGATGAAACATCACCCTACAATTTTGATCTTATTTTACTATTAATTATTTTCCAAAAAGCCTCTTAATTTCTTAAGTGGTTTTGATATTCTAACCCAAGTGCATGGTGTACAATATTAAAAATCAAAAAAATAAAACATGAGAATTATATAAAATCACAGCAGTTCTCAGGATAAAAGCTATTAATGAATCTAAATTGAGACCATCCTCACTCATCATAAGTCATTAACAATGATGATTTTATGATGGCATGTTCTGTAAAATTGTGGTGGTCTTCTTTGGAATTTGACACTTAAAATACCGTATGTGGATAACTGAGATCATAATGAGTTTGTGCCAGTGTAAGACACAGCTCTTAAGAAGAGAAAATAAAAATACTTTTAAAAAACCTCCATGGATTCTTGAAGATCCAAGTTTGTGCTTGTATATAAAAGATAACATTAAACTGTTATCTCTAGAGAATATGTCTCTTGAGAATCTGAAGAATTTTTGAAGAAGATACAAACATATGTTGGAGTAAAGACATGAGGAAAAGAGGATAAAAGAATCCATGCCCAGATGCCATTTGGCTTCATGCTCTTTATTGCTCCACTCTTATCATCTCTCCTACTAGCTCCCATCACAGGATTATTTCTATTCTTATAGTGGATCTAATTCGCCCCCTACCTCCTGGACTGGTTTAGCTCCAAGACTGTGTTCCCAAAAGACTTTATTTGGCATCAAGACTATTCTTGCTTCTGAGCCTTATATTTCTGTTCAGTCTGTGCTTAATAATGCAGTCACTTTCTCTGGATATCAGTAATGAAGCTTCCTTTCCTTGGTCCCCAACCCCTGTTGTCAAGTCCCCATGCTATGGCTTGTGAGATTCTCATCAAGTCCCTGAAGGTGGACCTATTTTACCCTCCAAACCCATTTCACTGAACTGATGACCTAGAATACTTTCACACTCTTGGAGCCTGAGCTGAAAGCTCTTAAGGCCTTCATGAACTGCATTGGAGTCATGACCCTTGTTTCCTACACTGTGATCACGAGTTAGAATCTTGTAGTGAGACATGCATTCTAGTCCCACACTACTTTAGTTTTATAAAGTACCATCAAAAGTCTCAGTGTTCACTGCATGTGCCAAATAATCCATCTCTATAAAACAGATCTAAACGTCAACTATAAAGATCCAAGGAGTCAGGAAAATGAGAACTTCCGATGGTGCTTTGGAAGACATGGAATGGAATGTATGGAAAATTCACTGGGGAATAAAGAAGACATGAATAAAAGAGAACCAGGCAGTGGCAATGACCAGTTGAAAATAGAAGGCACACATTCTGGTTGTTTAGATCTTCGTTATTTTTTATTTTCACTAAGGATTGGCATGTGGGCTTGCATTGTGGACTGTAAGTTTGTGTCTCTCCAAAATTCATATGTTGAAACCCTGTATTAGTCTATTTTTATACTTCCATAAATAACTGCCTGAGACTGGGTGGTTTATAAAGGAAAGAGGTAATTGATTCACAGTTCAGTGTGGCTTGGGAGGCCTCAGGAAACTTACGATCATGGTGGAAGGTGAAGGGGAAGAAAGGCACTTTTTTCAAAATGTGGCAGGAAGGAGAAGTGCTGAGTGAAGGGAGAAGAGCCCCTTATAAAACCATTAGATCTCATGATAACTCATGCACTATTATGAAAACATCATGGGGTAAACAGCCCCCATGATTCAATTACCTCCAACTGGTCTCTCACTTGATATGTGGAGATTACAGGGGTTACAATTCAAGATGAAATTTAGGTTGGGACACAAAACTTAGCCATATCATTCCACCTCTGACTTCTCCTAAATCTCATGTCCCTTTCACATTTCAAAACTAATCATGATTTCCCAGCAGTTCCTCAAAGTATTAATTCATCCCAGCATTAATCAAAAAGTCCAAATCCATAGTTTCATCTGAAAAACAGGCAAGTTTCTTCTGTCTATGAGCCCATAAAATCAAAAGCAAGTTAGTTACTTCCTAGATACAATGGGGGTATAGGCATTGGGCAAATATACCTGTTCCAAATGGGAGAAATTGGACAAAACAAACGAACTATAGGGCCCATGCAAGTCCAAAATTTTAAAGCTCCTAAATGATCTCCTTGATTCCATGGCTCACATCCAGGACCTGATGCTAGAGAGGGGTTCCCATGGTCTTAGACAGCTCTGCTACTGCGGCTTTGCAGGGTACAGCCCTGCTCCTGGCTTCTTTCATGAGCCGGCATTGAGTTTCTGCAGCTTTTCCAGGTGCATGGTGCAAGCTGTCACTAAATCTACCAGTCAGAGGTCTGGAGGAAGGTGGTCTTTTTCTCACTGCTCCACTGGTCCGTGCTCCAGTGGGGACTCTGTGTGGAGGCTCCACTCCAATTGCACATTTCCCTTCCACACTGCCCTAGCAGAAGTTCTCCATGAGGACTCCACCCCTGCAGCAAACTTCTGCCCTAGCAGAAGTTCTCCATGAGGATTCCACCCCTGCAGCAAACTTCTGCCTGACATCAAGGTGTTTCCACACATCCTCTGAAATCTAGGAGGAGTTTCCCAAACTTCAATTCTTGACTTCTGCGTACCCATAGTCCCAACATCATATGGAGGCCACCAAGGGGATTGCATCCTCTGAAACAACATCCTGTGCTGTACCTTGGCCCCTCAGGACCAGAGCTGGAGCAGCTGGGACACACGGCACCAAGTCCTGAGACCACATAAAGCAACAAAGTCCTGGGCCAGGTCCATGAAACAATTTTTTCCTCCTAGGCCTCTGGGCCTGTGATGGGAGGGGCTGCCGTGAAAACCTCTGACATGCCCTGAAGACGTTTTCTCCATTTGGCTTGGTGATTAATATTTGACTGCTTTTTACTTATGCAAATTTCTGCAGCTGGCTTGAATTTCTCCTCAGAAAATGGATTTTGTTTTTCTATCACATTGTCAGCCTGCAAATTTTCTAAACTTTTATTCTCAGCTTCATTTTTAAACATGTTTCCATTCCAAACCCTCTCTTTGTGACTGCATAAAGCTGAATGCTTTTAAGAGCACACAAGTCACTTCTTGAATGCTTTGCTGCTTAGAAATTTATTCTGCCAGATACCCTACATCATTTCTCTCAAGTTCAAAGTTCTGCAGATTTCTGAGACAGGAGAAAAATGCCACAAGTCTCTTTGGTAAAGCATAGCAAGAGTCACTTTAATCCAGTTCCCAATGAGTTCCTCAACTCCATCTGAGACCATCTCAGCCTGGACTTCATTGTCCATATCACTATCAGCATTGTGGTCAAACCCATTCAACAAGTCTCTAGGAAGTTCCAAACTTTCCCACATTTTCCTATCTTCTTCTGAGCCCTCCAAACTGTTCCACCTCTGCCTGTTACCCAGTTCCAAAGTTGCTTCCACATTTTTGGGTATCTTTTTAGCAGCACTCCACTCTATGTGGTACCAATTTACTCTATTAGTTCACTTTCATACTGCTATTAAGAACTTCCTGAGACTGGGTAATTTCTAAAGGAAAGAGATGTAATTGACTCACAGTTCAGCGCTGCTGGGGAGGCCTCCGGAAACTTACAATCATGGCAGAAGGTAAAGCAGAAGCAAGGCACCTTCTTTACAAGGCAGCAGGAAGGAGAAGTGCTGAGCAAAGTGGGGAAGAGCCCCTTACAAAACTATCAAATCTCATGAGAACTCACTTGCTATCATGATAACAGCATGGGGGAAACTGTCCCCATGATTCAATTACCTCCAACTGGTCTCTCCTTTGATATGTGGGAATTGTGGGGATTATAATTCAAGATGAGATTTTGGTGGGGGACACAAAGCCTAACAATATCAAACCCTAACTCCAAATGGCATGATATTATCTGGTGGCATCGTTGAGAGGTACTTTGCTTATGGGAGTGGAAACTTCATGATGCAATAAGGGCCCTTATAAGAAGAGACAGGACATAATTTACTTTCTCTTTTGGTTCTCTTTCATGTGAGAATAAAGCAAGAAGACAGCTATCTCCAAACCAGAAAGAGGAACCTCCGCAGACAAAGAATCTTTTGGCACCTTGATCTTGGGCCTCCTGGCCTCCAGAACTGAGTAATAAATGTTTATTGTTTAAGCCACCAAGTCTATGATAATTTGTTATAGCTACCCTGACTAGGATAGCTTGTTAGGAGAGCTGAGGCAGTGGTTAGAAGGAAGGAATTCTGGTTTGAAATTGAAATAGATGGTTTAGAAAGGTTCAGGAAGGTAAGGATATTGACTTTGCAAGTCCTGAAGTAACTGAGTCAAAAGGTAGAAAAGTTAAGGGGTTACTGCTGCAGAGATCTCTAACTGCTTTCTATGATTCAATATGTTTTCATTATATATTTTTTCTTATTTAATTATAAAACAGTTGAATGAGAGTATTAAGTTGAAAGTAATTAAGTTAAAAAAGATGCTGAGCTGGAGATCTCAGAGAAGACTAAACACCTTGATTGGCTACTTCCAACATCATGTGCCATGAGAATGAAGTCCTGCGGGGGTTAAGCAGGCTTATAAAAATTGGAGGCTAGAATATATAAAACTGATGCAATGAACAGGCTGAGGAGAAACATGTCAGGAGGTAGTGCCAATAGTGTTCTAAAAGAATGATCCAAAAGAAAACATAGGCTTTATCACATATAAACATGTATCTATATATGGCCTTTCTAATGTCCAGAAAAACAGTAATAGTAATTGAAGAGAAAGATGAGAATAGATTTGAGAGGTTTTTTTTTTCCAACCTGCTATGAAATAGAGACAGTAGAAATAAGGTGAGGTGAATCATGAATCACTGCAGGTGTTATTTAAGTAGCAAAGTTATAATTGGGTTGCTTATTTTCATAATAGAAATGACAAAAGACTTGAGGTGGACACAAAATGTAAGACAAAAGCAATAGTTATTTTGGGGATTACTGGAAATGCTTTTATACAGAGCCAAGGGGCGAGGGTGTTTGAATATTGGAAGAACAAAAGGTGGAGTAGATTCTACTAATGTGTGAAGTAGAACTTTTTTCTAATGCAGAACTCGTGCTTATAAAAATTTCTTCAGTGTTCACCAATGTTTTAATTAATTGTTTCTGGAAAGTATATTTCCCCAAATCATCAAATCTATTTAATTTTGCCCAGTTCTGTAACAACAACGACAACAATCTACTTCATCTTTTGTTCTTGCCTATCTTGGAAAAATTCCTAGAAAGTGCAACATACAAATTGTCTTCAGTAGTTTAGCTATTTTTATACATTTTTGCGTTATAATCTGTCTATATCATAAAACTATTGCTTTGTAGGAGAGCCTAGAAAGTCATTTTTACTCTGATTAAGATAGTATATGCTTGATCTCATATAAATATTTTAAAAGGACAAAAATTAAATGCAATAGAACAGTTGGTAATTCTAACAATTTTTCTGGCATGTATTGTGTTTTCATTAATATAGAATTCTTTTTGTCAATTTAGATAATTCAATTGGTAGGCAGTTAACCAACTTGCTCAGGGTTCATACGTATTGAGTAATAATAAAAAGTTCAATCCATGAAATTGAAATTGCGTATTAAGTTTTACCACAGAAGAATCAAACAATACTATTATTATTCTAAAAACTAATATTGATATAGTTGTTTCAAATCAGAAATAACTTTATGGACAGTATTCATAATCTGACTGTGTGAGTAAGTAATAAAGAGAGTCTAATTAAATTACCATACTTTACAATCTTTTCCATAATAAATTGAGATTAAAGCAGACTTCTGTTTGCAGGAAATTTGTGCTGATGCTAACATTCTTCATGATTTTCTTCATGTCTGAACAGGTTTATGTTGTGCAGAATGCAAAAACAGTGGTTGCATTTTGATAGGTTTCATATATAGCAGAGCAAGATTCAATGAAATCCACTCTGATGGTATTAACATAGACATGACTTCAAATTTCAAATATCCTAATGTTACTGGAAAGTGCGGAAATCCTGGGTCCTTTGTCTTTCTTTGGAGAAAGAATTTGGCCAAGAGACAATTTAGCCATAAAAGAGAATTTATTGAAGGAAAATAGAGAGCAGAGTTTATTTAAAGACACAGCACACTTTGAAAGATGAGGCGCAGCTGGCTGCTGAAAGAGAGTGAGCTAGCAACCCTCCGGAGAGTTCTGCATTGGGGTTTTTATTATGTCAGAGTCTTTTTTAAAGTTTCTGCCTCTGTCTGGGCTTCTTTTGTCTAGTTTTTCCTTTTCTACCTTTCTCCACATAGTTCCCATCCCAGGTTTGTGGGACTCTCCCTTACTGTTGGTTAATGAACATGCTTCGGCTTGTGTTGACTACAAATTTTAGGTAATGGTTGCCTTGCTCATTACCGCTACCCAAGGAAGGTTATGTAGCTGATAAATCTATACTTATTGCACATGTGCATTTCTTAGGAAATTCTCCTTTGCCCTTTCTCCTCCGTATCAGTATGTAGCTAGCTATATTTTGACGATTTGACTGCACAGTGAGCGGTTACCGGGCATCTTAACGGATGTTCCTTTTTGCATAGGTATTTTCTCTTTTCCTTGCTTACATTTGACTAATTGCCCACCCACTTCATTATTAGAGATACTATTAACATGTAGATTTTGGGTGGTCCCTGGGCGTGAGTGAGGCTTCCCAGACCTTCTTTAATCAGGGCTTCCTCTCCTGCCCACGTATATCTATCTGCCTACTCTAACACTAATACTTTTGATAAAAACAAAGGGAAACAGTTATCTCATTCCTGTTATGCAATACCCTCCAAAGAATCAGAGTTGATAGGCTCCCATGAACACCAGTATTCAACTATATTATTAATCTAACATCTTCCTGGGCTGGCTACTTGGGCAACACAGGACTGAACATCTACTTAGAGGATGGAGAGAACAAAGGGTCTCAGGCAGTAGCATTTGATCTGGAAGTTGTAGATTTCAGTAAGATTTTGTTAGGAGTGTTTGGTAAGGTAGGCTCTTGGACAGACACCAGAAGATTTCCACAGGTCTAAACACACTTTGGTAAACCTGGGAAATGCCAGGTGCTCTGAAGTGAGTTTGGAGTCCAAGTTGGTGAGAATGAAATTAGATGAGACTTTAAATATTTTAATAAGAAAGGATGGACCAACAGAGGTGTTTAAACAGAAGGGAAAAAGGTTACATCTAAAGTTATAAAAGGTCAGACTGGTCTCTGAATGGAGCATCAGTGAGCTGGAAAACAGGAAAGTCAGTTAGAATCCTATACTACCAATCCAGGTAAAAATTAATAGACAACTGAATTTAGGCAAAAGTCAGGAAAGGATTCTTTTGAATTTAATAACCATTTCCACCACCCTCCAGGTCCATTTTCATCCTTCACATTCGTATTTGTTTAGAGGGAGAGAGTACATACTTCATTATTATTCTTTCCTTTCCAACTTCTAAGTAAAAGAGTTCTTGTCTTCTGTTAAATTCTGTGGCTCCTGACCCACAGTATCACACTGAGAATCCAATGAAAGAGCACATTTGAACATATATACTAACACACATAAACTATTTTACATATGCATATCTACATATATAACATAGTTCAGTTGCTTTCATTTTTTATGATTTAGTATTATTTTTAAGAAGGTGTCTTTAAAATAATCCCATTCCAACCACTCTCATGATACATATTTACCAACTGTCCATTTAAATGTTTTCACTTTAATGTTTTTTAGCCCCTGAAACTTAATTTGTGTAGCATGAAACTCAGTCAGTTGCTTCTGAAGTTCCTATGACCATGAGTGGTGCATCCATTCTTCTAGTAACTCAGACTGGACAGTCTAACTGACTATGTATGCAACCTCTGCAAAGCTTCACACCTGTCCTCTTTTTCATTTTTAAATCCACCACCATTACATAGGCCACAAAATCTCTCTTAGGAACTATATCCAGAACCATTTACTTGTTTGATGGGCTTCCTCCTGCACACTGCCTAATAAGATGAAACTTCCTAAAGTTCTGCTCACAATTAGTCACCTGCTCAAGAACCTCTAATTGCATTTAAAAGTGCAACCTGCTTTTCTAGTCACAATTCTTGCTTCTTGCCTTAGAAAAGTTTATAATAAAGCCAAACTGGATGGCTTCTTCACTGAATTTGATGCCTTGGGTTTTCCTGACTTTGGATATGCTCTTTCTAAGGTATGGTGGAATATCATCTCCATATGAAGATTTTTTTGTGATATTCTTCTTCCCACTACCAAATAGGGTTTCAGTCACCATTAAAAGTTCATTGTACTTTAATTCATTCTCTTTAAGTTTTCTACCTTAATTTACGTCTTGGTAAGTAATTGTCTTAACATAAAAAATTCACTACATTATAAACTTTTTGTGGGAAGAGACAGTTGTCCATAGTTAATACTAGCACAGAGACATGCATGCAGAAGCAGTTCAAAACACATCATATTTATATTTACTTAATTCTACTGGACATGCCCTCAAAGCACATATTTTCACAGCCTTGCTGCAGTTGCTCTATTTTGGTTGAACATGCAACATTCGCTCATGCACCTTTTTGTCTTTCATTGTCAACATCACCACCATTATGTTCATCATCAACAAAGATTCATTGAATTAATACAAATGCAAGACTTGCCTATTTTAGTAGACTTGTATGTAGTTAGCAGAGATTCAATGCAAATAACAACTTGCACTCCAGAACTTCATTGACTGTGATGGCCAAAGTTAAGCATGGTTTGGCAATATTGACAATGCATTTAAGTCATGAAATATCTTCAGGTACCCCTCATATTGATGGAATTTAGAAGTTTAGGCACTGCAATGCTTTTGTTTGGAGATGCAGCTCAGTTCTTGTTAGTGTAGCCTTTGTAATTGTTGTTGTTTTGTTGTTGTTGTTGTTGTTGTTACCAGCTGGTATATTGCACAATATGCAGTTGATTCTCCTTATTCATGGTAGTTATATTCTATCACATTGCTGAAAACACTGAATCAGCAACTGCTGAACTATTGCTCCTAGGGGAAATACAAAATTAGGGGAAATACAAAATTAGGTTTCTGCAAACTCTGGTCACAAGATTTTTGGCAACCGATCAATACATAACTTTGTTTTACATATGTTTCTGTTCAAAGGCAACTAAATTTAATGTATATTGTTGATTTATTAAAATTAAAGTCACACCCAACAGTGTCTTAACTCAGGCCCAATGGAAGCTTGTCTAACATACACATTTTCTCCATAAAGCGCTTTTCTTCTTGTGCTTACGAATGCTAAACAGCACTTCTGCACTATACTTTAGGGCCATTTTAAGCAAATAAATAAATACATAAATAAATAACCAATAAAAAGTACAAAAATGCAAAATGTATGGCACAAAAAAGGCCTTGAAAAGGATACTTGTTTACGGTCTGAGAGCTGGAATAAGAAGATGGAGCATTGCCTCGTCTAACGTCTGATGGGAACGTGCAAGTTGGGTAATCAGATTTTTCACCACTATGCACCATGTACACGAATTCCCACAAAAGTGCTGGCAGTATTGATTGGGGAATTACGTATGTAAGTGAACTTACAAATACGGAATTTATGATAATGAGGATTTACTGTACTAAAGACAATTCAACCATGAGACACCAAAGATTACAAATGTTATTAGGTTGGTGCAAAAGTAATTGTAGTCTTTGCTAGTACTGGTTTTTGCTTTCTTTTATTTTGTTTTTATGCGTATCCTCTAAGGCCTCTCTCCTTTGCTTGCATTTATTTATTTAGAGACAGAGTCTCACTCTATCACCCAGGCTGGGGTGCAGTGGCGTGATCTCAGTTCACTGAAACCGTGCCTCCCAGGTTCAAGCAATTCTCATGCCTCAGCCTCCTGGGAGCTGGGACTACAGTCACGTGCCACCACACCCAACTAATTTTTGTATCTTTTTTTAATAGAGACGGGTTTTTTCCATGTTGACCAGGATGGTATTGAACTCCTGACCTCAAGTAATCCACGTGCCTCCACCTCCCAAAGTGCTGGGATTACAGGCGTGAGCCACTGTGCCCAGCCCTGCCATTACTTTGAATGGCAAAAATTGCAATTACTTTTGCACCAACCTAATATTCGTTCTTTAGTGAGGTTGGAAATAATGTTTTTAACTTTTTCACCATTTTTCAGCTTGCATTTTACACTAGTGGTAAGAAGCTGTTTACAGTTTCCAGATATATTTATTCTTACAAGCCTCTAAAGTTTTGATTGCGTGGCTCCCTCTGCCTGGAATGTTGTAGTCCTATTTTCTTTCATTATTTAATTTTCATGCAATCTTTAAAGCTCAATTCAGCATAATCTCCTCCAGGAAGCCTACTTCCAAGCTGACCAAGGGAACTCTGAATTTTTGCATTCCTCTATTTTCTCAATTGGAATTTAACAGATATTCTGTCGCCTCTGTATTAAGAACTTCTTAATAAGGCCTGTATTTACCATTTTGTAGCCTTAATATCTAGCACAATGCCTGGCTGATAATAGGTGACAAATATTGACTTGAATTGAACTGAGCTGAATGAGGAAAAGCATTGGAAAAAAACTGTTAATGTATAAAAGGATGAGAATTCAACTTAAATATGTAAAAAAACCTAGGACTGAATTAAATAAATTTAAATAAAATATTACAGTGAGGAACAAAGGACAAATTTGATTGATTTAAGAAAGGAAAGATTTTGTATGCTCAAGTACTGAGAAAAAATGATTTACACTCATCATATAATACAAATCAGATGAGTCAGCTGCATAAAGCAATTTTTTATAAAGGAAACATTATGCTGGAATATATTAATAGCAGTATGACTAGCTTATCATGAGTGAGTAGTAATCTTTCTTCCATATTTGGCAATAATCAAGCCTTTCCTAAAGCATTTATGAAAGTTGTAGAGAAATTGGAGCACATTCAAAGAAGATCAACAAAAATGAAAATAAGACTATTAGAAAAGATGAAAGGGACTCCAGGACTCCAAGCAGGGCAGAGTACAGCAAGAAAGATCATGAATTAAAACTTGTCATCAAGCCCAGCCCAATACTGGGCACAAAACTCAATAAGAAACTTTTTGATTAAGTACTTAAATTGAGGCTCAAAGGGCAAAGATCAGTAGTCCTACCTTAGCATGGTGGCCAAAACCGCATGAAATATATTAAAATTCAAGAAATAGATTAAAAGTTATTTGAAGGAGAATCTCCTGATGATACCAAGTAATTAAACACTGGAACAAAAACTTCAGTAGAAATCATGAAATATTTCTGCATCCATATCAATTAGAATCATTTAGGTAATAAACTGCTTTGAATGGCATAAGTTCAGCCTAGAAACAGAGAGCTGGGCTAGTTGCCCTTTTAACAACTCTTTCAGAATGATAATGCTGATTGGTATATCTAAAAATCTCTTACTATAGTTTTATTTAATCAATTTAACCTGTTTGTACCATAACTATTTTCATATTTCTCATTTTCTCTCTGATGTGGTTTGGTTATGTCCCCACTCAAATGTCATCTTGAATTGTAATTCCCACAATTCCCATGTGTCATGGAAGGAACCTGGTGGAAGGTAATTTAATCATGGGATCAAGTCTTTCCCGTGCTGTTCTCATGATAGTGAATAAGTCTCATGTGATCTGATGGTTTTAAAAACGGGAATTTCCCTGGACAAGCTCTCTTTTTTGTCTGTTGCCATATGAGACGTGCCTTTTATCTTCCACCATGATTGTGAGGTCTCCTCAACCATGTGGAACTGTAAGTTCAATAAACCTCTTTGTTTTGTCAATTGTCCAGTCTCAGATATGTCTTTATCAGCAGCATGAAAATGGACTAATATGCTCTCTGAAAAAATTTTCCTAAGCGTGATAGAAAAAAAGTGTCTTCATTTACTTTCTTCTCCTTATTCTCACCTTGTAAAATATTTGAACCAACCTACAGAAAAGAAAGAAATCTTGATTGGGAGAGTAGACTATATCTCTTGTATAAATAGAAAAAAAATTATTTTTATAGTATCTATTAAGAATGTAATTTCCAGGCCCTATGATTCTGGCTTTATATGCTTTATCTCCTTTAATCCTAAAATAATCTGAGAAAGGTACTATTGTAATCTCTTCCGTGGATAATTTTAACTAAATTAGTCTAAGTCGCAGGAATTCAGAGAAAGAGTTAAGACTGCAATATGGATTTTTTTTGACTCCAGAAGAAAACTTCTTAACATTTTCTATTCTAGTCCATTCTTTTTTATTCTATTTTATTCTCTATTCATCCGTTTATTCAAAAAGTATTTATTGAAGCATCAACTGCACATCATGGTTTTTACAGGTGCAAGGGTATAGATTGGGTTCCCCAGGAAACAAAGGCTGAGATGGTTTGCCTGCAGGAAGTTTATTGAGGAATTCTCTCAGGAACAACATTTAGAGGGAAGTGAAAGAAGCAGATGTTGGTGGAGGGAGAGCTGAATCACAGCACAGTTGCGAAAAAGACTTCCATCTTTGAACTGAACTCATGAGCTCGAGCTCCATGCACCTTGAAAGGTGTCCTTAAATGTGGCAAGAAGTCTGGGCCTTTGTACTGTCATCAACCAGTCATGGAATGGTGGCTTCTCCCAGGGGGAGCACATATCTTGGTGAGGCATATCCTATTTGGCCAAGGACCTTTACAGGAAAGAGATTCAACTGTGGGCCGACTCCCAAGTGGATACCACAATGCACCGAAACAGAAGAGTACCTACCCTCATGATGCTTATTTACTAGTGGGGAAATTGGAGAAAAGACCAATTAATAAGTGTGTTGTTTTGTATTTTTCCTATGGCAGATGGTGATATGTTGTAAGGAGAAAAAGAAGGGAAGAGGTAGTTCAAAGGGAAAGGGCTGAGTATGATAAAACTTAAGTAAAGCTTCATCGAGAAGGTGACATTTGAGCAGATTTGAAAGAGATGAGGAGGAGATACACTAGTACATATGGGGGAAGATCATTGTTGATGGGGAAAACAGCCCCATGCACACACTCCTAGAGGGAGCATGCCTAGAATGGTTGAAGCACTGCAAGAAGGTCAGCTGACCAGTGTGGATAACAGCCTGTAAAGAACAGAATGCTAAGAGATAAAAGTCGAACAAATAATAAGAGATAGAAGACTAAATAATGCAGGAACTCTATGACACATTAAGGACTTTGCTGTTTTTTTCTGAATGAAGGAAGTCGTTTGAGAGGTTTGAGAGGGGTTTGAATGATCTGACAAATTTTAGAGGGCTCCCTCTTATGTGTTAAGAACAGACTCCAAGGAGACAGCAAAAATAAAGTATGAGTTGAACTATTGGAATAGTTCAGGCAAGAATTGGTGGTAGCTTGTGCCAAAGTGGTAATCGTGAAGGTGGTGAGAAGTAGTTAGATTCTGGATGCATTTAGAAGATGGAATCAACAGAATTTGCTAATCACAGCGCGACAATTTACTGTTTAGCCTTAAGCAAACTAGCTAATTTCTTAGAGCCTTAGAATCCTTTCCTTAAAAATAGGGATAATATGTCCATTCTACAGAGCAGATTGTGAGGCTTAAATGGAAAATATATGTGATGTGCTTGGCATTATGCCTGAAACACAGCAGATGTCCAATAAACACGACTTTCTCTCCTATTTTGTGGCTCCTATATTTTTCACTGTGCTTTTTCTTTCATCATTACATGTGGTCTTAAAAAAAAATACTCTAAGGTACCAGAGTACCTTAATAATATCTTCAAAAGAAAATACTCTAAGGTACAATATTCTAAAATACCAAATCAACCTTGATTTATAAATAAGGCAATCAATACCATTAATTTAAATGATTTATATAAAATTGCATCAAAAGATAATGAAAACATCTCTGGACTTAACTCCCCATGCAGTGTACATTCAAGTGTAGAGTGAGATTTCTTACATGTTGATCTTTGAATCCTTTCAGATATCTCAGAAGAAACAAAATTCACCCTGGTGGATTTTAAAAGAGTGCTCTCCAAATTTTAAATTTTAAAGGTTTCTTTTAAAGAAACATATGCTATCCCAGCTGTCTACATCTAATAAAGCAACCACTGACATAAGGGGGAGAAAAATGGAATATAACATTTCAGAGGTTTTTCAGATACACTGGGGACTTTTGAATAATATGAATGCCATTAAATCAAGTTAAAATATAAGTATAGGAATTATGGAAGAGTGAAAGTCTCTACAAGGCATGTAGTATCTAAGACTTTCAAAGGCAATACTGTCTACAATGAATACATTATTAATGAACTAGAAATATCACAGATTATTAAAAACAAAATCTCAGTTTTTTCAGCTATTGACACATTTAAAATAATGTGTTTTTAAAAAAGATTCTTATATAAGGTTTTATTATAACAAGATTTATAATTTTGTTCATCTAACTTTTGTTCACTATGTGAATAATTCTGCAGAGTACCAGTGCATGTCTCTGTGTGTTATACTTGCTCCTGGTTAGACCTAGAAGTACTGCAGCATTCTGTTGGTAATATTGCTCACTAAAACAAATTTATTGAAGGTCACAATGGTCAAAATCTGTGGTAGGGCTCCTCACACCAGGCACCAACCGTAGTAGTGACCTTATATAGGCCAAGACTAACCTTTGTCCTACCACAGGTGCTTAACTGCCTCCTACTGCGGGGTGGGCAGAAGTTTATTACCCACCAATGGCGTTTTCTTTAGGCCTCAGGACCTGGCCTTTCATCTTTACCCTCTAGTGGTGTTTACTCACAATCATTTAATCTTTACTAAATAAATGTAAGTCTCACTGATTGAGGCCAAGTCACAACTGTTTACAGGACTCTGCTGGAGTCTGTAAGTGGCTCAGACACACTCAGCTGGACTGGCAAAGTGGAATATCTGTGTGCGAGTGTCCTTTAATCATCGGTCACCGGGTCAAGGGTCTGCAAGGGACGGAACCACCGCAGCTGGTGCGCCCGTGAGAGGAGCGCTACCACAAAAATCAGAAAAAAAAAAAAGTATTATTAGACTTGCTAATAACTAATGCTATGCTTTCAATTTGAGTCAATAACTTAAATAAAACAATTTTTCATATAATTGATCATGAGAGCTAATATTTTGTGTTATTCGTTGTATGACTTAGTTTTCAAAGTCAACTTAGTTTCAGGCACAAATAATTCTAATCTTAATTTGCTCACAAAAAGGCAAAATTAATGAGCCAGGGCCAAAAAGAAAGAACAAGGACTCCCCAAGCTGTCTACATCCTCTTGATAGTCTCTCTTCTGCTGGGGAAGTCCAAATAAAGGCCTAATAAAAGGAGAGTTATGAAAGGCCCAAGTGAGCCTCACTATCAGAATCATCTGGAGGTTCATTAAACATACAAATTCCTATACCACAACCACCCCTCCAAAATTAGAAACTTTAGGGCGGAACCTAGAAATCTTAAGATTTTAGATGGTGTTGGTCTACAGAACGCTCCACCCCAAATCAACAGAATATACATTCTTCTCAGAACCACATCGCACTTATTCTAAAATTGACCACGTAATTGGAAGTAAAACGCTCCTCGGCAAATGAAAAAGAACAGAAATCAGAACAATCTCTCAGACCAGAGTGCAATCAAATTAGAACACGGGATTAAGAAACTCACTCAAAGCCGCACAACTACATGGAAACTGAACAACCTGTTCCTGAATGACTACTGGGTAAATAACGAAATTAAGGCAGAAATAAATAAGTTCTTTGAAACCACTGAGAACAAAGACACAATGTACTAGAATATCTGGGACACAGATAAAACAGTGTTTAGAGGAAAAATTATAGCACTAAATGTGCACAGGAGAAAGTAGAAAAGCTCTAAAATTGACACCCTAACATCGCAATTAAAGTAACTAGAGAAGCAAGTGAAAACAAATTCAAAAGCTAGCAGAATATAAAAAATAAGATTAGAGCAGAAGTGAAGGAGATAGAGAGACAAAAAAAAAAAAAAAAAAAAAATCAATGAATCCAGGAGCTTTTTTTTCTGAAAACATTAACAAAATAGATAGACTGCTAGCCAGACTAATAGAAAAGAGAAAAGAATCAAATAGATAAAAAATGATAAAGGGCTTATAACCACTGATTTCCCAGAAATACCAACTACCATCAGATAATACTATAAACACCTCTATGCAAATAAACTAGAAAATCTAGAAGAAATGAATAAATTCCTGGACACACACACCCTCCCAGGACTAAACCAGGAAGAAGTTGAATCCCTGAATAAACCAAAAATAAGTTCTGAAATTGAGGCAGTAATTAGTAGCCTCTCAACCAAATAAAGGCCCAGGACCAGACGGATTCACAGGTGAATTATACTAGAGTTACAAAGAGGAGCTAATAACATGTCTTCTGTAACTATTCCAAACAATAGAAAAAGAGGGACTCCTCCCTAACTCATTTTATCAGCATCATCCTGATACCAAAACCCAACAGACACACAAGAACAAAAACTAGAATTTCAGGCCAATATCCCTGATGAACATCGATGCAAAAAATCCTCAATAAATACTGGCAAACTGAATCTAGCAGCACATCAAAAAACTTATAAACATGATAAAGTTGGCTTCATCTCTGGGACGGAAGTCTGATTCAACATATGTAAATCAATAAATGTAATCCATCACATGAACAGAACCAATCACAAAAACCACATGATTATCTCAATGGATGCATAAAAGGCCTTCCAACATCCTTTCGTGCTAAAAACTCTCAATAAACTAGGTATTGATGGAATGTATCTCAAAACAATAAGAGCTATTTAAGACAAACTCATAGCCAATATCATACTGAATGGGCAAAAGCTGGAAGCATTCTGTTTGAAAACTGGCACAAGACAAGGATGTCCTCTCTCACCACTCCTATTCAACATAGTATTGGAAGTTCTGGCCAGGGCAATCAGGCAAGATAAAGAAATAAAAGGTATTCAAATAGGAAGAGAGAAACTCAAATGTTCTCTGTTTGCAGATGACATGATTGTATAATTAGAAAATCCCATCGTCTCAGCCCAAAATCTCCTTAAGCATCTGATAAGCAACTTCAGCAAAGTCTCAACATACAAAATCAATAGGCAAAAATCACAAGCATTCCTATACACCAATAACAGACAAACAGAGAGCCAAATCATGAGTGAACTCCCATTCACAATTGTTGCAAAGAGAATAAAATACCTAGGAATACAACTTACAAGGCATGTATAGGACCTCTTCAAGGAGAACTGCATATCACTGCTCAAGGAAATAAGAGAGGACACACAAAAATGGACAAACATTCCATGCTCATGGATAGGAAGAATCAATATTGTGAAAATGGGCATACTGCCCAAAGTAATTTATAGATTCAATGCTATCCCCATCAAGCTACCATTGACTTTCTTCAAAGAATTAGAAAAAACTACTTTAAATTTCATATGGTACCAAAAAAATCACCTGCATAGCCAAGACAATCCCAAGCAAAAAGAACAAAGCTGGAGGTATCACATTACCTGATTTCAAGCTATACTGCAAGGCTACAGTAACAAAAACAGCATGGTACTGGTACCAAAATCAATATATAGACCAATGGAACAGAACAGAGGCTTCTTCCCTGGGATGCAAGGCTGGTTCGACATATGCAAATTGATAAATGTAATCCATCACATAAACAGAACCAATCACAAAAAACACATGATTATCTCAATAGATGCATAAAAAGCCTTCAAACGGGAAGCTTCCAGCTTTTGCCCATTCAGTATGATATTGGCTGTGAGTTTGTCATAAATAACTCTTATTGTTTTGAGATATGTTCCATCAGTACCTAGCTTATTGAGAGTTTTTGTCACATGAAGGGATGTTGAATTAATGCCACATCTACAACCATCTAATCTTTGACAAAGCTGCCAAAAATAAGCAATGGAGAAAGGATTCCCTATTAAATAAATGGTGCTGGGAAAAATGGGTAGCAATGTGCAGAAAATTGAAACTGGACCCCTTCTTTACACCTTATACAAAAATTAACTCAAGATGGATTAAAGATTTAAATGTAAGACCTAAAACCACAAAAACCCTAAAAGAAAACCTAGGCAATAATACCATTCAGGACACAGGCATAGGCAAAGACTTCATGACTAAAACACCAAAAGCAATGGCAACAAAAGCCAAAATTGACGAACGGGATCTAATTAAACTAAACAGCTTTTGCACAGCAAAAGAAACTATCATCAGAGTGGAGAGGCAACTTACAGAATGGGAGAAAATTTTTACAATCTATCCATCTGACAAAGGGCTGATATCCAGAATCTACAAGGAAATTAAACAAAATTACAAGAAAAAACAAATGACCCCATCAAAAAGTGGGTGAAGGATATTATTGGGGGAACCCACCCCCAATATCTCAATGTAGGTTCTTTCTATTTTACATAAGTGTTGGCCAGCTGAGAAATAAAGAGAAAGAGTACAAAGAGAGGAATTTTACAGCTGGGCTGCTGGGGGTGACATCACATATCAGTAGGACCGTGATGCCCACCTGAGTCTCGGACCAGCAAGTTTTTATTAAGGGTTTCAAAAGGGGAGGGAGTGTAAGAACAGAGAGTAGGTACGAAGATCACATGCTTCAACGAGCAAAAAGCAGAACCACTAATAAGGGTCTAACAAAAATCACATGCTTCTGAGGGAATAGGACAAAGGGCAAAGGCAGAACAACTGATAAGGGTCTATGTTCAGTGGTGCACATATTGTCTTGATAAACATCTTAAACAAGACAAAACAGGGTTCGAGAGCAGAGAAGTGGTCTTGACCACAAATTTACCAGGGCAGGGTTTTTCCCCACCCTGGTAAGCTTGAGGGTTCTGCAGGAGACCAGGGCGTATCTCAGTCCTTATCTCAACTGCATAAAGCAGACATTTCCAGAGCAGTCATTTATAGGCCTCCCCCCAGGAACACATTCCTTTCCCTGGGTATTAATATTAACGTTCCTTGCTAGGAAAAGAATTTAGAGATATCTTTCCTACTTCCATGTCCATTTATAAGCTCTCTGCAAGAAGAAAAATATGGCTCTTTTTGCCAGACCCCACAGGCAGTCAGACCTTATGGTTGTCTTCCCTCATTCCATAAAAATTGCTGTTATTCTGTTCTTTTTCAAAATGCACTGACTTCATATTGTTCAAGCACACATGTTTTACAATCAATCTGTACAGTTAACACAATTATCACAGCGGTCCTGAGGTGAGGTACATCCTCAGCATACAAAGATAACAGGATTTAGAGAGTAAAGTAGACAGGCATAAGAAATTATAAAAGTATTATTTGGGAATGATAAATGTCCATATTAATATGAAATCTTCACAATTTATGTTCCTCTGCCACAGCTCCAGCCAGTCCCTCCATTTGGGGTCCCTGACTTCCCGCAACAGGATATGAACAGACACTTCTCAAAAGAAGACATTTATGCAGCCAACAAACATATGAAAAAAGGCTCATTATCACTGGTCATTAGAGAAATGCAAATCAAAACCACAATGACTTTCCATCTCACTCCAGTTAGAATGGCAATCATTAAAAAGTCAGGAAACAACAGATGCTGGAGAGGATGTGGAGAAATAGGAAAACTTTTACACTATTGGTGGGAGTATAAATTAGTTCAACTATTGTGGAAGACAGTGTGGCGATTTCTCAAGGATCTAGAACCAGAAATACCATTTGACCCAGCAATCCAGCTACTGGGTATATATCCAAAGAATTATAAATCATTCTACTATAAAGACACATGCACACCATAAACGTGTGTGCAAGTATTCTTTTTGAATAATGACTTATTTTTCTCTGGGTAGAAACACAGTAGGGGGATTGCTGGATCAAAGCGTAGTTCTACTTTTAGTTCTTTAAGGAATCTCCACTGTTTTACACAGTGGCTGTACTAGTTTACATTCCCACCAGCAGTGTAGAAGTGTGCCAACATCTACTTATTTTTTATTTTTTTTTTTATTATGACTGTTCTTTCAGGGGTAAGGTGGTATCTCATGATGATTTTGATATGAATTTCCCTGATCATTAGTGATTTTGAGCATTTTTTCTTATGTTTGTTTGCCATTTGTATATCTTCTTTTGAGAATTGTCTGTTCATGTCCTTAGACCACTTTTTGAAAGGATTGTTTGTTTTTTTCTTACTGATTTGTTTGAGTTCACTGTAGATTATGGACATTACTCCTTTGTCAGATGTATAGATTGTAAAGATTTTCTACCTCTCTGTGGGTTGTCTGTTTACTCTGCTGACTGTTCTTTTTTTTTTTTTTTTTTTTTTCATGCAAAATCTCTTTAGTTTAATTAGGTCCCAGCTATTTATCTTTGTTTTTATTGCATTTGCTTTTGGGTTCTTGTTCATGAATTCCTTGCCTAAGTCAGTGTCTAGAAGGGTTTTTCCAACATTATCTTCCAGAATTCTTATACTTTCAGTTCTTAGATTTAACTCCTTAATCCATCTTGTGTTGATTGTTGTATAAGGTGAGAGAAGAGGATCCGGTTTCATTCTCCTACATGTGGCTAGCCCACTATCCCAGCACCATTTGTTGAAAAGGGTGTCCTTTCCCCACTTTATGTTTTTGTTTGCTTTGCCAAAGATCAGTTGGCCGTAAGTATGTGGGTTTATTTCTGGGTTCCCTATTCTGTTCTGTTGGTCTATATACCTATTTTTACACCAGGACAATGCTGATTTTATTACCACGGCCTTACAGTATATTTTGAAATCAGGTAGTGTGATGTCTCCAGGTTTGTTCTCTTACTTTGGCTATGTGGGCTCTTTTTTAGTTTCAAATGAATTTTAGAATTGTTTTTTCTAGTTCTATGAAGAATAATGGTGATATTTTGATGGAGATTTCTTTGAATTTGTTTATTGCTTTTGTCAGTATGGTCATTTTCACAGTATTGATTTTATCCATCTATGAGCATGGGATGTGTTTACATTTGTTTGTGTTGTCCATGATTTCTTTCAGCAGTGTTTTGTAGTTTTCCTTATAGAGGTCTTTCAACTCCTTGGTTAGGCATATTCTTAAATATTTGATTTTTTTCTGCAGCTGTTGTAAAAGGGGTTGAGTTCTTGATTTGATTCTCTTTTTGGTCACTGTTGGTGGATAGAAGAGCTATTGATTTGTGTATATTAATCTTGTATCCAGAAACTTTGCTGAATTCTTTTTTTCAGTTCTAGGAGCTTTCTGGAGGAGTCCTTAGGGTTTTCAAGGTAAATGATCATATCATCAGCAAACAGTGATAGTTTGACTTCCTTGTTGCTGATTTGCATGCCCTCTATTTCTTTCTCTTGTCTGATTGCTCTAGCTAGGACTTCCAGTAGTATGTTGAAGAGGAGTAGTAAGAGTAGATACCCTTGTCTTGTTCCAGTTCTCAGAGAGAATGCTTTCAACTTTTTCCAATTCAGTATTATGCTGACTGTGGGTTTGTCATAGATGGTTTTTATTACATAAAGGTATGTCCCTTGTTTGTCGATTTTGCTAAGGGATCCTGGGCTTTTAGAATGCTTTTTCTGCATCTACTGAGATGATTATGTGATTTTTGTTTTTAATTCTCTTTATGTGGTATATCACATTTATTGACTTGCATATGTTAAACCATCCCTGCATCCTTGGTATGAAACCCACTTGATTATGTTGGATATTTTTTATATGTTTTTGGATTTGGTTAGCTAGTATGTTGTTAAGGATTTTAGCATCGATGTTCATCAAGGATATCTGTCTGCAGTTTTATTTTTTGGTTATGTCCTTTCCTGGTTTTAGTATTAGGGTGATGCTGGCTTCATACAATGAATTAAGGCAGTTTCCTTCTTTCTCTATCCTGTGGAATACTGTCAAAACGATTGGTACAAATTCTTCTTTGAATGTCTATAGAATTCTACTGTGAATCCATCTGGTCCTGGACTTTATTTTGTTGGTAATTTTAAAAATTACCATTTCAATCTCACTGCTTATTATTGACCTGTTCATAATATCTAATTATTTCTGATTTAAGCTAGGAGGGTTATATTTTTCCAGAAATCTATCCATCCCTTCTAGATTTTCTAGTTTATGTGCATAAAGGTGTTTATAGTAATACTGAGTGATCTTTTCTATTTCAGTGGTGTCAGTTGCAATATCTCCTGTTTTGTTTCTTAGTTAGGTTATTTGGATTTTCTCTCCTCTTTTCTCTGTTAATCTTACAATGGTCTATCAATTTTATTTATCTTTTCATTTATCTTTTTGTATTTTTGTTGTTGTTGCTGTTTCAATTTCATTGAGTTCTGCTCTGATCTTGGTAATTTCCTTTCTTCTTCTGGGTTTGAATTTGGTTTGTTCTTGTTTCTCTAATTCTTTGAGGTGTGACTTCAGAATATCCGTTCATGGCCTTTAAGTCTCTTTGATGTAGGCACGTAGGGCTACAAAACTTTCCTCTTAGTATTGCCTTTGCTGTATCCTAGATGTTTTGATCATTGTGTCATTATTGTCATTCAGTTTGAATACTTTTTTAATTGTTATCTTGATTTTTTTTGACCCAATACTCATTCAGGAACAGGTTATTTAATTTCCATGTGTTTGCATGGTTCTGAAGGTTCCTTTTTGAGTTGATTTCCAGCTTTATTCCACTGTGGTCTGAGAGAGTGCTTGATATAATTTCAATTTTCTTACATTTATTGAGGTTCGTTTTATGGCCTATCATATGGTCTATCTTGGAGAAAGTCCCATGTGCTGTTGAACAGAATGTATATCCTGCAGTTGTTGGATAAAATGTTCTGTATATATCTGCTAAGTGTATTTGTTCCAAGGTATAGTTTAAATCCATTGTTTCTTGTTGACTTTCTGTCTTGATGACCTATCTAGTGTCATTGGATTCTGAAGTCTCCCACTATTATTGTGTTGCTGCCTATCTCATTTCTTAGGTTTATTAGTAATTGCTTTATAAATTTGGGAACTCCAGTGTTAGGTGTGTATATGTTTAGGATTGTGATATTTTTTCTGTAAGATAAGGGCTTTTACCATTACATAATGTCCCTCTGTCTCTTTTTAATTACTGTTGCTTTAAAATTTGTTTTGTCTGACATAAGAATAGCTACCCTTGCTAACTTTTGGCACCCATTTGCATGAAATGCCTTTTTCCTCCCCTTTACTTTATGTGAGTCCTAATGTGTTAGGTGAGTCTCCTGAAGGCAACAGACAGTTGGTAGGTGAGTTCTTATCCATTCTACAGTTCTGTATCTTTTAACTGAAGCATTTAGACCATTTACATTCAATATTAGTATTGAAATATGAGGTACCATTGCATTCATTGTGCTTTTTGTTGCCTGTGTACCTTGGGATTTTTGTTTTATGTTTTTGCCTTTCAAAATTTATTTTTGTTTTACATGTCCTGTGTGATTTATGCTTTAAAGAGGTTCTGTTTTGATGTGTTTCCAGGATTTGTTTCAAGATTTAGAGCTCCTTTTGGCAGTTCTCATAGTGGTGGCTTGGTAATGTCAAATGCTTTCAGCATTTGTTTGTCTGAAAACAACTGCATGTTTCTTTCCTATATGATGCTTAGTTTTGCTGGATACAAAATTCTTGGCTAATTGTTTGGAGGCTGAAGATAGGGCCCCAAATCCTTTCTAGCTTGTAGAGTTTCTCCTGAGAAATCTGCTGTTAATCTAATAGGTTTTTCTTTATAGGTTACCTAGTGCTTCTGTCTGACAGCTCTTAAGATTATTTCCTTTGTTTTAACTTTGGATAATCTGATGACAATGTGCCTAGGCAAAGATCTTTTTGAAATGAAATTTTTCAGGTGTTCTTTGTGCTTCTTGTATTTGGATGTCTAGGCCTCTGGCAAGGCCATGGAAGTTTTCCTCGATTATTACCCTGAATACGTTTCTCAAGCTTTTAGAATTCTATTCTTCCTCAGAAACACTGATTATTCTTAAGTTTGGTCATTTAACATAATCCTAGACTTCTTGGAGACTTTGTTCATATTTTCTCATTATTTTTTCTTTGTCTTTGTTGGATTGGGTTGATTTGAAGTCTTTGTCTTCGAGCTCTAAATTTCTTTCTTCTACTTGTTCAATTCTATTGCTGAGACTTTCCAGAGCATTTCATATTTCTAAAACTGTGTCCAAAGTTTCCTGAATTTTTAATTGTTTTTTCTTTAAACTATCTATTTCCTTGAATATCTCTCCCTTCACTTCTTGTATCATTTTGCGTCTTTTTTTTTTTTTTTTTTTTTTAATTTCCTTGCATTGGGCTTTACCTTTCTCTCATCCCTCCCTGATGAGCTTAATAACTAACCTCCTGAATTCTTTTTCAGGTAAATCAGGGATTTCTTCTTGGTTTGGATCCATTGCTGGTGAACTAATGTGATTTTTGGGTGGTGTTAAAGAGCTTTGTTTTGTCATATTACCAGGGTTGGTTTTCTGGTTCCTTTTCATTTGGGTAGGCTCTGTTGAAGGGAAGGTCTAGGCCTAAAGGCTGCTGTTCAGATTCTTTTGTCCCATGGGTGTTCCCTTGATGTAGTACTCTCCCCCTTATCCTGTGGATGTGGCTTTCTGTCAGCCAAACTGCAGTGATTGTTGTGTCTCTTCTGGGTCTAGTCACACAGAGAGTCCTGGCTCTGGGCTGGTACTGGGAGCTGTCTGCAAAGAGTCCTGTGATGTGAACCATCTATGGGTCTCTCAGCTGTGGATACCAGCACCTGTTCCAGTGGAGGTAGCGGTGGGGTTCAATGAACTCTGAGTGTTCTTAGCTTTGGTGGTTGAATTCTCTTTTTGTGTGCTGGTTGGCCTCCTGCCAGGAGTTGGTGCTTTCCAGAAAGCATCAGCTGTATTAATGTGGAAAGGTACCAGCAGTAGGCGGAGCCCTATAACTCCTGAGATTACATGCTCTTTGTCTTCTGCTACCAAGGTGGATAGGGAAGGACCATCAGATGGGGGCAGGGCTAGGCGTGTCTGAGCTCAGACTATCCTTGGGTGAGTCTTGCTGCAGCTGCTGTTGGAGAAGGGGATGAGATTCCCAGGTCACTGAAGTTGTGTACCTAGAAGGATTATGGCAGCCTCTGCTGAGTCATGCAGGTTGTCAGGGAAGTGGGGAAAAGCGAGCAGTTGCAGGCCTCACCCAGTTCCCACACAAACCAAAGGACCTGTCTCACTCCCACTGTGCCCCCGCACAACGGCCCCAAGTCTATTTCCAGGTGGAGGGCAAGTTGGGCTTGAAAACTTGCCTGAGACTACCTGCCTCGCAACTGTGAAAGAAAAGGGCTTAGTTCTTCTCATGCCTGTGGAGTCTGCACACTAGATCTGTGCCCTTCCCCAAGTTCTGGCCAAGAGGCTTCTTACCCTGTTCAAATTGTTACAAATTTCAGCTAAAGAATTCCTTCTCTCTGTAGAGTTTTACCCCCTGCTCCTCCAGTCACCCTCCCTATGGGTCCCTGTGGTGCCAGGAAGGAATGGCCTGCTAGGGGATGCAGCAAGCTCCCAGGGCCTTTCTGCTGCTTCCTCTACCCCTGTATTTCCCTCAGCTCTCTAAATTGACTCAGCTTCAGGTAAAGTCAGAAACTTGTCCTGTAAACAAACCTTAAGCTTCTCCAGTTGGGGTGTGTGTTCGGGAGAGGAGGGTCTCCCTGTCTCACTTCTGTAGTTGTGGCACTCACAATAATTGGGGTGTTTCCCAGGTCCTGCAAGAGCAGTCTGCTTCTTTCAGAGGGTCTGTGGGTCCTCTCGGGATTGCTGGTTTGTTCTCACAGTTGATCTGGAGCTAAAATTCATAAGTGAGCTTCCACAAGCTGCTCTGCCCTGAGCTGTAATCTAGTCCTTCCTCCTGTCTACCATGATCACTTCTAGGTCACTTTTAATTTCTTATATGGTATTTTCACATACTAAAGTTTGAGAGTCACAAATTCTAACTTCAAAAATAACATAAACAAGTCTTTGAAATTTGTCAATTCACAATTCCCTTATATGTAAATTGGGGATAATTGTATTCACCTCATAAGATCACTGTGAAGGTTAAATCAGATAAAACCAAGATAAAGCATATGGAACATGCAATGTTTGGTGCTATTTTTTGTCATTATTATTGACTTCGAGTTTATGGTTTCCTGGACTGGTGCAATGGAAAGAGAAGAGAAAAGATACTTTGAAAGACAAGAGATAATATATTTTTAAGAAAGCAATTCGAGTAAGATTGTGAAATGTATATATTACTGATTACAGTGAAACCAGAAAAATTTGGCAGAGTGAAATAAAAATGAGTTCTGGAGGGCCTGAGACTCTTAAAAATGTCAAAGAAAATTTGTAGTTAACTTATCTGGAGAGTTAGCAGGATGGAGAGTAGACAGAAAGCCTGTGCTCCTTCACCTTGAATTTCCAGAATGGAAGTGTGTGTTCATGTGTGTGTGTCAGTAGTATGCATATAAAATTGTTGGAAATGTGATAATGACAGGTGACAACGTGCTAGCAGCCCTCGCTCACTCTCGGCGCCTCCTCGGCCTTGGTGTCTGCTCTCCGAGCTGGCTCCCTCTGCTCGCTGGGAGGTGTGGAGGGAGAGGCATGGGCAGGCGCCAGGGCTGCCCTCAGCACTTGTGGGCCAGCAAGGGTTCTGGGTGGGTACTAACTCCATGGGCCCCACACGCGGTATGGCTAACCAGTGCCTGTTGAGCTTGATCAGGAGACAACTCCCTCTGGGCTGATGGAGTGCCCGGGCTAGATGCCACAAAGTCCAGGGAGAGTGTCAGTGAGAGGTGAAGGGGCTGGGCTTCAGGGTGGGTGGGGACTTGGAGAACTTTTCTGTCTAGCTAAAGGATTGTAAATGCATCAATCAGCACTCTGTGTCTAGCTAAAGGTTTGTAAAGGCACTAATCAGTCATCTGTGTCTAGCTAATCAGGTGGGGACTTGGAGAACTTTGTAGCTAGCTAAAGGATTGTAAATGCACCAATCAGCACTCTCAAAATGGACCAATCAGCTCTCTGTAAAATGGGCCAATCAGTTGTCTGTAAAATGAACCAATCAGCAGGATGTGGGTGGGGCCAGATCAGGGAATAAAAGCAGGCCACCTGAGCCAGCAGTGGCAACCGACTTGGGTCCCCTTCCACCCTGTGGAAGCTTTGTTGTTTTGCTCTTCACAATAAATCTTGTTGCTGCTCACTCTTTGGGTCCCTGCCACCCTTTAAGAGCTATAACACTCACCGTGAAGGTCTGCAGCTTCACTCCTGAAGTCGGTGAGACCACGAACCCACCAGAAGGAAGAAACTCCAGACACATCTAAACATCCAAAAGAACCAACTCTGGACACACCATCTTTAAGAACTGTAACACTCACTGCAAGTGTCCGCAGCTTCATTCTTGAAGTCAGCGAGATCAAGAACCCACCAATTCCAGACACAATATTATCAAACATACATGAAATCAACTACAAAGATACAAAACATAAGACATCAGGCATTTGATATATAATGAATTAAAATCTCCTTGAGAGAAAATAAAATCCTATCTCTATTGCATCCAAATAATGTTTTCCTCTCCCCTATAATGTGTCAGCAGAGTAAAGGGTTATGAGAGTAAAGGGTTAGAGAACATAACAGGGGAAAATTGTCAAAGAACAAGAGGTTAAAATGTAAGATTTCCTAGTTCTAGTGCCTCATGGCTATGTCAAGGTGCAAGATATAATTTCAAAATTCAGTTATTAAAGTGGAGTTGAAGAGTAATGGGGCTGAGGTCAAAGGCCAGTGACAGAGATTGTTGCATGGATTGTCAATGTAGCTGGGGGATCTCAAGGTTTGAGGGTGAGAATATTGTACTCTAGAGGCAATGAAATAATCAGTGAGAGGGGGAATAGAATACAGGAGGCTGACTGATGAAAAGTAGTAGAGTGTAGTGGAACCACTGTCAGGATATGCACCTCATTGACGTTAGGTGGAAAGAGTAATGCTTTATAAGTGAGTCAGCATTGTGAAGCTGAAAATTCTTCCTGCTTCCCTTTCCTCCAGCGCCCATGAGCATGAGAGTATAAGCAATGCATGCTCAGGCAGGTTCCAATGAACCAAACACTTCTGAAGAGCACCAGATTTCAGTAAGACAGAGATCTGATCTGTAAAATGGTTGAGAATATGGGGAAAGCCATTTATTGTGGAGGGGACAGACACAATATCGTGACTGCTCTCAGTGCCATCAAATAGAGCCTCACTCTACAAAAGGGACCCTGCTCTTGGGACTTAATGCTCTGTGGACATTATCTTGATATTCTTTTTTTTTTTTTTTTTTTTTTTTTGAGATGGAGTCTCGCTCTGTCGCCCAGGCTGGAGTGCAGTGGCCGGATCTCAGCTCACTGCAAGCTCTGCCTCCCGGGTTCACGCCATTCTCCTGCCTCAGCCTCCCGAGTAGCTGGGACTACCGGCACCCGCCACCTCGCCTGCCTAGTTTTTTGTATTTTTTAGTAGAGACGGGGTTTCACCGTGTTAGCCAGGATGGTCTCGATCTCCTGACCTCGTGATCCACCCGTCTCGGCCTCCCAAAGTGCTGGGATTACAGGCTTGAGCCACCGCGCCCGGCCCTATCTTGAAATTCTTAACAAGATTATCTTGGAATTTGTGTTATGTAAATGGAATCTGATTGAATATTAGTAGATGTGTCAGAGCTTGGAATCTTGGCTCACCTGTGGTACTGCCTTTCCACTGCTTTCCTGCCTCCTCACCTTCCTAGGACAGAATCACAGCTATCTGCTCCTCTCACCTGCCCAATGACTTGCTACCCACAGTGGAGGCCTAGGCATGGGTCTGGGGAGGGACAAGGTCAGGCATATGAGCCCCACAGTTTGTGGGCAGGACCCAGGTGCCTGTGATGGTTTGCACTTGCCTCGCATGTATTTCCATGCCCCAAAAAGCATGAGATTAAATAACAAAACCAAAGAACAAAAAAGCCACATAACTGGTTTAGAGATAAATCACAGAAGGAAAATGTTTTTTTTTTGTTTGTTTGGTTTTTTTTGGCCTGCTTTTTGTACAAAAAGCCTTGCATTGACATTTTGCACTGGACTCCACAAATTTTGTAGCTGGTTCTGATTGGAGATTTCCAAAGGTCACAGTGGAAAGGTGGAAAGAGTAGAGAAGGAAGGCAATGGTGAAGAGTTGGGAAAAAGGAACATCAACAAGACTTTATGGGAGGATGGATTCATACATTGAGATAATGCAGCTGATGAGCTTAACATTTTGAAAAGTGGCCAAGGGTAAGTTTGGAAGATACAGGAAGTTAGTCTGTCAAAGATCCAAATGGAACTCTGGCCAAAATTTTAGTAAGTACACTGAATTCCAGTGCTTAGCTTTATTGCCCATGGCTTCTGCTCAGGGTACCAAACATAGAGTTAAGAGGTTCTCATAAGTTGCTTCAATAAATCCTTTCCCAGGGGCTATTTAGACACTTCACTTCAAATTTGAAACCACTCCTGACAGTCAATACAGGAGTAAACACGTTATTTGTGAGCAGGAAGAAGCCAAGGGAAGGCAGTGGAGACATAGTATGAGTCTCATTATGAAGACTGATTACAGTCAAAACATGAGTGAACTTACAAAGGAATCAGAAAATTCTTTGAGTCTTGGGTTTCCAGTGGCCAGCTTTTTAACTCTAATGAAAGACCTTAACTTCTCTGAGGTTTATCTGTAAATTGGGGATGATGATGATTCCTGCTTTTTAAATGCTCAGGGCTGTTGCAAATGTCAAAGTACATCATTAATATAAAGTTTCTTTGCAAATAGCAAATATCGTTATTTTAATTCTATACTCCTGTTTTTTGTTTTTGTGTTTGTTTTGTTTGTTTTTTTCTGAAGGCTTACGGGATGCTTCGATTGCTCTGTGGCTGCATTTAGGAGAGGGAAGCTGCAGTCATGCGTCATCACTGCCAGCCTCACATCTCTTGATGGTTAAAGCCTTAGGGTGGAGCAAGGGAAAATTTAAAGTAACAAACAAAGCAAAAGCAAGAGGTGACGTTCCAAAGCAGAGGAAGGCTAAGTTTATGTATGTATGTAAATGTCAAGTGTGTATGGGTGAGTGTCTCAGAAGGTTTACATCTTCTATAGAAATGTAGAAGTAAGGAGACTGTCTGCATAGGAAGAAAGGTCTTTTTTTTTCTGAATTTTAGAATATTTTCTGCTCCATATCATTTATCTACACCTAAGTAGTCTGTTTTTCTATTTTAATGTCTCCTCCTATCTTTCAATATATTGAGGAACATGCTAAGATGTAAGTGGGCTTAGCCCTGCCTAGTCACCTGTTTCATTCACCAGTGGGATATCCTACCTAAAGGAGCTGTCACAAAAGAGCAGCTGTGGGCAGCATGAAAAACAGCAACAACAACTATAACTCTAAAGAGATGGATGAAACCCATTGTTATTTCATTAAATCACAATGTTGGGGTTTTAGGAAGAAAGCTGTAAGCAATGAGCCCAGAAACTAAAATTTGAGTATGATTTATCATGCTACATCCATAATTAACCAATATCCCAGAACTAATGTTTTTGAAATATCTTTTCGCTAACATATATTTAAGTTCTTAAAGTAGATAACATCTATACATCCAGTTTTGTAAGATTTTTGAGAAGAGGCTTTAAATTTATATTGTGTCCCCATCAAAAAATTGTATTTTCCCTTCTGTGTAGATGAAGGTAGCATTATTAATAGCCAGAGTGTGGTATACATTTATATTAACTCAATTTTCTTTGATGGAAGTGCCTGTACAGCTTCTTTGAAAAGATCGCCACCTAGGGGAAATTAACAAGAGTTAATGCAACATCTGCAATGCACCACATATGCTGCGTATTATCTAATGGCGTATGTATTTAAGGAAAAAAAATGCAAAACTGTGTCATATTTCAGCAAATGTGGTGGGCCACCTAGGAAAAATAGACTACTTTGTAGACCTAGAAAGTGTGCTTGGGCACAATTTTATTGTTATTTCTAACTAACATAGAACGGCATGTAGCTTTTGTTTATTCATTAGGGCTTGATTTTAATGACTTTCTC
Organism: Macaca fascicularis; assembly: GCF_037993035.2. Lineage (NCBI taxonomy): Eukaryota > Metazoa > Chordata > Mammalia > Primates > Cercopithecidae > Macaca > Macaca fascicularis. The sequence goes on from NC_088385.1 coordinate 97,957,440, forward strand.
CATATCCAGAGAGATTTTAGAATATAGATTTTTTACAAAATAGATATCCATTTGATTATGAGTACAAAACATATTTTTGGCAATTTTTACTATTAAAAATAATAGTTTTAATTAGTACAAATGTTAAGATTCTTACATGTAAAAGAATTTCTATCTGAATTAAGCCTCAGAAATTAACAAAGATGTTTCTCCTTGAACTCATTTATTTGTTTCTGAGAATTTATAGCTAGATCTCCAAATGAGAGCAAGTAAAGTGGGAAATAATTTAGTTGGTTCATTCAAGTAAAAATGGATTATTTTTCTTTACTTCAATTTCTGATATTTTTGATAAATGTCTTAGAGAATCACTGCATTTTCTGAAAGCACATTTAACATAAAATATGATCCATGTTATAATCTTTACATGCTATGTTGCAGATATGGGAACCTGAAAGAATGCAACCTATCTTTAAGTTGAAATGGATGCTTTAGCAACCATGAAAAATTTATGTTTTGTTTTATAAAAACAAGCTACTAATTTCAAAAGTCAGCTTTCTAAAAAGTCAAAATGTAATTTTAAATTAAATCACATGCTCTGAAGATAATTTTTGGTTAATTAGATACTTTTGGATCATAAATTTTAATGCATCAAGATTATAAAGTAGGCAAGAGTCTCATAGGGAAAAAAACTTCAGGGATTATTTGAAAAAGTTTTATGTATACTGTGTTTACAATTATTAGAACAGTTGTCAAACTGTCTAGTGACTGCCTGTTAACTCAGTCTTCTCCATTAAGTGGAAAAACTCTTGGTGACAGTGAGTATTTTTATATACAATTATTCCTGAGGTGCTATTTGAGCAGTATCTGTTCTGATTACTTGGTGCCCATAGAACCAGTAGTTAAACAATTTGAATATAACTCCTAGGTGTATCTATAGCATTTAGAAGAATGCCGAACATTTAGAAGGGACATGAGACACAATGGGTGAATGAATGAATAAATAGACCCTCAAATTAGGCCTGTCCCCTGCTTTAAGTATATGTTTATGGAATCTATAACCCTCTCATATACACACAAAAATGAGTCTACTGTAGAAGGCATAGTTAATCTTTGTAAGGTAAAGGTAAATATAAATTATTCTATCCCTTTTGAGATTATCCCTGCCACAATCATCTTGATAGATAATCAAGAGCTAGTGGTACACCAAAGGAAATTGTTTTGTCATATGCAATTATATGTATGTAATTATTTAGTGTGTATATATACACACAACATATTATATATGTATGTATACATATACAATATGTATATATATTGTGTGAATATCTATATATAGATATAAAATTTTAGAAATCAGTAGTATATTTGATCATGGAATAGAAAAGATTCTTCGATGAACTAAGATGAACTTATATACCTGGATAAGTAAACTTGATATTTTATCCCTGCCTATTAAAATCGTTTAAATTATTTGGCAATCCAACTGTAACATTCCTTAGCTATGCTAAATTCAAGAAGCACTAATTATCTTCAGCTTGCAAGGTGGATGTGTTTTAAGGTATACCAACATTTAAACTCTGTCTTTTCCTTTACATCTGGCTGAATCTGATGGTACTTTTAGTGAAATAGGAGTTATAATATCTTACCTGTAATAGTGTTCTTAGACAAGTTCTTATTTCTTACTAAATCTAATCCATATTGTCTATTTAGATTTTTGCCTACCCTGAAATTCCTGATACTTTCATGGCTCATCTTTTCAACTTTTAACTTTCATTCTTTATTATATCCATTTTCTTTCGACTGACCTCCAGATAGTGGCTATTACTTTGCTTTTATACTGTATTTTTTTTTTCCTAATTGTAACTGCCATATAGCAGCTCTTGGGCTCTTCTCCTGCCAGTAGCTAGTAGTTTTCCATTTCTACCCACTTCCATTAGTAAAGGCTGATTCCTAATTTAGAGAATTAAGAATTCTGCAATCAGAGTGAGCTTTATACTTTCACCTCAGAAGAAACGGAAAAGGGGTCAGGGAACTGCTTTAATGATGTGAATAGCCTAGCACAGTTTTGCACTCTGCTGTTTTACTCTCTTTAAAACATCTCATCACATAAATAATTTATCACAGAACTTTTGGACATCAATTACTGAGACTCAGCACTTTTTCCAGGACAGCATTACGATATGCGGTATGACTGCAAAAGTTTGGCTTTGGCTATTGACTCAAAGTTATGTCCTTGAATAATCTGAACTTAATCTAAGATTTCATCACACTCCCCTCCATTTCAGAGTGGACTTAATGGTATAAGGAAACAGACTATGTGGCTTCCAACCTCTATCACCTATTAGCTGTGGGATCTTGGGTAAGTTGGTCAAGAGCTCTTAGCATTGGCTTTTTCACTGCTAAACTAAGCATATGTTCTGAATACAGCTTCTACACAAGGTAAACACTCAGCAAAGTGAAACAGAATAAAATAAGTGTTGGCTATGTCAAGCTTCACCAGGTACTCTAAATTTTAAAATTACAATAGTCTAAAAATATATTTTCATGTGCCTTTTAGAAACAGGAACATTGACATGAGCATTTTCAAGATGGTTTATTTATACTCATGGTGATTCTGTGGCCCAGCAAGTTGGAACCAAGAGCTTCTTGTTACATTATAAAATTTTGTGTTCAATTCCTGTGCAAATCTATGCATGAGGACAGGGCTATTATACCACACAGTTTAGCATACAAGAGATGTGGTTGAGTCTCTACTTACTCTTTATTCTGCTTTCCTAATGAAGTAGGTTTTAGTACACACATGGTTAAGTCAGTATGCTTCTCTGTTGGAACTACCTAAGAATCATGGATCACTTCATAGATTTATTTCTATTTTATTCTTTTTTAATATTGAAATTATGTATTAAGAGCTTCTTATGTGCAAGATTGTGCACTGGAACTAGAAAGATGATCAATTCCTTGCCCTATAGCCTTTTCTAGACAGAAGAGAACCACAGGTAATTAACGATAATTTAGAAAGGATAATGGAAGTATCAATAAAGTGAAGTGTTAAGGAAGTACAAAGCAAGAAGTACAGAGCACCTCTTTCTAGAAGTACTGTGGAGTAACTGATGAATGCATCACTAAGGCAGTTGTAAATGTAGAAACTACCTCTCAGGCTAAGGCAGAGCCCACTCGTAGCATTCATTTGTGCTCCCACTAGACCTAAACAGCAGCTGGAAAGAGCTGGGAATCAGGCAGCAATAAAAATATTAATTATCTTCTGGGTGCCAGAGCAACAAACAAGCAAGTTTATTTATTTCCCTAACAAGATGTACTCTAATTAGTGGCCATGACCATTAACAGATTACACCGTGTTTGAGTCCCAGGAGGTGACTGACTATCACAAGTCCTGCTTTTACTACCAGGTCAATGGATACATACTCTCATTTTTACTTCTCGGGATTAAAGAGTTAAGCATTATTTAGTTTAGCAATTTCAATTTTGATAATTGTCTTGTCTATTGTCAGTATTTAAAGGAAAACAAATACACTGTCAGTACAGATTGTGAATGTTAATTAGTGATGTTACTGTCAAAAAGACTTTGAATAGACAGAAGTATTAGAGAAACACCTTTAGATAAAATATGATTCATGGAATAAAGTTATTCTAACTATATCAAAATAATAATCCATAGACATACAAGGAATCTTGTGGGCCAATGTTTTCCCCCTTTCCTTCACACACTTTGGTAATTTATGTTTATGTCTTAGTCTTGTAGGTCAAAAAGATACTAACTTTTAAAAACCAAGCCATATAGCAGCATATTCAAATAAATAATGTAAATATCTATCTTAATAGATAGATATTCTTAGTGCTTTGTCACAATACCATTACAGTACTCTTTTTGCATTTGTATTAATGTATTATGTATTCCAAAAAATGCATCTGTGAATATAGTACAAGAGCTCATCAATCATTAGCTTACATGTAAATGTTTTGCCTTTGCCACTAGGTGGCACCTATATATTAATAGTTGTAGAGCATAAGTTCTACATAAGAAGGCAAAATAGACAGTGAAGGAGAGAAAAGTAAGCTATTTTATTAAATCCGTTTTGTATTTCAATATTTGTTCAGGAAACAATGTAAAATTCACAAATTTGTTTAAGACTAAGGGAAAACATTAAATACTCATTATTCTTTTTTAAGAGAAGATGAACATTGATTTTGGAAAAATTCGCTGGGGGTTGCCAGGGGAACATATAGAACCACTTAGTCTTGACCTCAGCTTGCCATCTTATATTATAATCTCCCAGTTCAAGGAAATTCTGCAATCAAAACATCAAGAAAAAATAAAAACTGTAATTATATATGGCAGCACTAAAATTCTGCTTTTGGTAGTACTATTTAATGATAAATGTCATATGAAATGTCTAGTCTAACGGAAATTTTTGTGAGAAATGGTAAATTAACACTAGTTAAGAGTCTTAAATTACTAGGACTAAAAATGACATGCTAAAAATCTAAATATATTCATAGGAGAGGATACACAATGCATGATAACAGAACTATCAATCATTATAAAAATTTCAAATGCCATCTGAAACCATCAGAAGATGCCACTATTAATAACTTAAATAACAGCTAAAAATGCCAGTTAATGTCAAATCTAAATTTTTAAAGAGAAATGTGGATTTCTAGTCTTAGGTGTTAAAAGTTTACTCAAAGTAACCTTCCCAGGATAATAAAATATCACCAATAGAATCTGAAAGAAATCAAAAAGTAAAAGAACATGCAGTAATCATTAAAATTTTATTACAACTCTTGGTACTGTCTATGCTTCACTAAATATTGCATTGCATTTATTTATTGAAATCACAGTATTGAATTTAGGCAGCACAAACTTAATAGCTGAATAGAAGTATAGTGTCCAGCTCATGAGAAGAGTGCATGGATAGTATGTGATTAGTGTCTTGAGAATAACCATTCTAAAAGCAACATCCAAAAAAGAAAAGGAAAAAGATTTAGGATGAAGGAAGCAGCCTAGAAAGACGGTAAGTCAAAGCGTATGTAACACGAACAATGGTGTAAATAAGTAGGTGAGCTTCTCCAAAAGATAGTCCAAATATAGCCAAGTCCTTTTTGGTTTGAGATATAATACCTTTGTTTATTTTCCTATAATGCAAAACTAGGACCAGTTGGTGGAATTGGTGGTCAAAAGCAAAAGCCTTCCTTTTTTTTTTTTTTTTTCAAGGTAAGCGTCTTGCTCTATCACCCATGCTGGAGTGCAGTGGCTCCATCTCTGCTTACTGCAACCTCCATCTCCTGGGCTCAAGCCGTCCTTCCACCTCAGCCTTCCAAGTAGCTGAGGCCACAGCCATGGACCACCATGCCTCAGATAACAAATATTACTTTTTTTGATGGGGATGGGTTTCTCCATGTTGCCCCTGCTGCTCTTGAACTCCTGGGCTCAAACAATCCCAAAGTGCTGGGATTACAGGCATGAGCCACTGCACTGGGTCAGACATTTTTTTTTTTTTTTTTTTTTTTTTAAATTAAAACTAGAACTTCTTACTGCGGGAAATAGGACCATGTATTTTAAATTGCAAAAAACAGTTCTGCATGTGATCTTCCTATAGAAAACAATATATTTTCAGTGTAAAAAGAAGGGAGGAATAAAAGATTTGAGCTGATGACCTTTTAACATACAAAGTCTTCAAGCTTTTGATTTAAAGCTATTGCTTGTATGTTAAATTTTACAACAATTGAGATAATTATTGATACTCTAGTAGTTGGAAACCAGAGTTAGAAATACATGCATGGTCTACATGTTGGAAATAATTTTGTTATACTAAGGTAGACCTACTAGGGTATTATAGCATCTGCAGTGGAGAAATGACCCTAGCACGTTGTCAAAAGTCACCAGGGGCTCAAAGTTGTAAGGCATTAGGACCTAGTGTTCATAGTTCCAGAGAACATTTTAGCTCTATTATGTAGTATCCTATAACTGCCCATTATTCAAGGAGGGCAATTGTCAGTCACTCCCCTTGGGAATCCTTCTGAATATAGGATTTTTCTGTTAGAGAAACTCTGCTATGTACCTCTATTTATACAAGTATTTATATGTAAGCGGATTTTCTAAAATGGTTGACATCTAAAAGTTAAATTCTGCACTTGTTATACCCATCTTGACTGATTTATTTTGAAATGAAAGTATGCTTGATTTGAGGCAATGCCAGAGAAGTATTTAAATGTAGTTTGTTCCAGGAATACATTTGTCTCAAACACTCCCTCCCTGCCTCCTACCCTGCCCCTTATAGTAGAACTACTACATCATATTACCATGCAGCAATATGTAGGTACAGCAGTGAAAGATTCTCCCCAGAGCCTGAAAGTTTAAGGGAATGAATAACTCCTCCCTTCTCAGGCCGAGTCCCAAGACACAAGACCACTTGCGCCAGCAGCCTGCATCAGCAAGATAGCAAAAGCAGGAAGAGAGCTGCCTGGAAAACACCTACCCTGGCCAGAAGACACCTACACTGGCCGGAAAACGTGTATCCCTTAAGATTAAGAAAGAGGACATCTGGGTACTAAGTAGCAGTCACGTCAGACTGCAACACTTCCTGTTTACAGAGAGCTATAAAACCCCTGTCCCGTCCTCACTTGGGGATGACGCCATTTTAGGCCTCAGCCCGCCTGCACCCAGGCGCTCATTAAAACAGCAGGTTGGGCCCCGCTGTGGCTCACGCCTGTAATCCCAGCACTTTGGGAGGCCAAGGCAGGCAGATACGAGGTCAGGAGATCGAGACCATCCTGGCTAACACGGTGAAACCCCGTCTCTACTAAAAATACAAAAAATTAGCCAGGCACGGTGGCGGGCTCCTGTAGTCCCAGCTACTCAGGAGGCTAAGGCAGGGGAATGATGTGAACCTGGGAGGCAGAGCTTGCAGTGAACCGAGATAGCGCCACTGCACTCCAGCCTGGGCGAAAGAGGGAGACTCTGTCTCAAAAAAATAAATAAAATAAAATAAAATAAAATAAAATAAATAAAATATAGCATGTTACTCCACATCGCCTTGTGTTGTGTTGTTTGTTGGCGTGGCTCTCTGGGCTCAAACCAATACAAGCACCTTTCAAGCAATATATTCCTCAGTGTCTTGATCCTCCAAATAACTCTCTTCTAATTCCTCCTGACCACACACACACACACAAAAAAGCACTTATACTCTAGGATGGCTGATTCCAGCCCAGTGGCCTGGCAAGGGTGAATTACACTTTGCATATCACACTCTTGATATTTGTGTGTGCTAGCATAAGAATTATAATTGAAACAGGGATTTAAGTATCTCTTGTCTAGGTGCCTACCTTCCTTGGACTCAGGTCAAATTTATTAAAGGAAGTTTTGTTTCTAGATAGGTTGTTTGAAATAAAACAACAGTATGTTCAAGTAACAGTGTACCTACAGCTTTTAACTAAAATAGAGGACTTGGGTCCTGAAGCAATTTCTTTTGATTTTCAGGTATTTTATCTATTAAAAGGGAGATAAAGCATTAGTTCATAGGGTAGTTATATGTTTAAATGTGATCATGTATGTTAACTACCTTACATGTATTCAAATGTGTTTTGAAATCTAACGTCTACATTTTGATAGTTTAACTGTTCTACATAAGGGACTAACAACAAGCATTAAATATTGTTTGGCATTTTCATCTATCTGTATCTGTATCTTAATCTACAATGAGCTTAACTTTAAGTGTAGCATAAAACAGAATCTTCAATAAAGTAATATTAGGAATGATATCCAGTTATTTTATGCACCTATAAAGTTACCTACAAATTCTTATGAATATTTTTCTAAAGTAAAATTTTGATTTTACTTTATAGATGAGAAGCAACAAAGCAACATTTATAACAACTTCTCCCATTCAGGCATTTTTTTCCCACCAAATGCGTATATTGATATACATACACATAAAATATTCCTGTGTTACACTGTCATCATATCACTTTCATAAACTATTAACCGACAGAACTTTTTTTTCAAGTATTACAGTTGCATTGATTTTGATTTTGAAAATATACATTCAACTATCCATTGCTTCTATGGAAAAGGACGGGTAACTCTTAGCACCAACCATTAGAGCATTAACGTCAACCGTAAAAGGAAACATCACTGACCTGGGGCAAGGGCAGGCGCAGGGGAAGATAAAGCGTAAAGAATATTATCTGGGGAAAGAGTCCAACTCTAGAGATTTAACTAGTTCTCATATAGTCTGCATAATAGTATCTGCAACTCAAAGGTAATGTATCTGATTACAGTTATACTAGGGGGAAATAGGACAGAGTTAATGAATCATTTTGTTATTTTGAGAGATTTTACATTTGTAGTTGCTTGCATTACTAACAAGTAACTTTTAGACACCAAATAATATGTCTATGACTTCATTTGTGCATTTACTGAATACTTACTATAACTAGGAAGTATTGAATGTCACTGTTTGGAGTGCTTGGTAACTATCATCTCACTTAGTCTTTACAATCTAATTTCATCCATGAGGTAGGTAGTATAGATGAGGAAAATGAGATGTCAATATTTCAGTAACAATCCTGAGGTCACACATGTAAAAAATGATAGTTTTGAATGCATAAACCATAATCTTAATCATTAAATTCCCGTGAGGCTTCTGCAATGGATCTAACACCTGGGTGTCAGTGCTGCTGGTTCATAGACCACACTTTAAATATCATGGCAGTAGACCATGTGAAGTGTCCATTTACACACTATTTTACCTGAAGCCAGAACTACATTTCAAGGACAAGTTGGTTCATACTTGGTTCTGTGATATTAATAACAACTGAAATATCTGATACGTCAGCCTCATAGAATTGCTATGAGATTTTCTGGGCCTTGCTAATAAATTTAGACTAAACTAATGTTCAGAAATTATGTGAGATAACTTTATAAAATGTAGTTTAACGTATAACGGTCAACAGTGTTTTGCAGTTATAATACAATTCTTCTTAAATATTGAGTATTTTGTCTTCACAATATACCTAAGTGATAAAGTATAATCACATTCTTCTTAAATATTGAGTATTTTGTCTTCACAATACACCTAAGTGATAAAGTATAATCACTAATACTGAGGAAACAGAAACCCAAGACAAGTGGCTACCACCACAGGTCACTTAGGCAGCAGGACAACACACATCCAGGCCTTCCCATGCCACATCCAAATCTTTTCTTCTCTTCCATTAGCTGACCTTGACAATGGAGTGTATTCCACTAATTAACTAAAACTAAATAAAGAAAACTGCTACTCAGCTACTGAAACAGCTAAGATAGCCACATTCTGATTTTGATTTTAATAAATAGATAATCAAGGCCAAAGTGCTTTGACAACATTGAGTAATTGTCAGTTGTTTTACATTAACATAAACCTTATTGAATACAAAACATGGCTGCATGTATCGTTTTATTACGCTGCTAAAAGCAAAATACAATTCAAGGACTTTTTCTTAGTCTTATTGACTCCCTTAACCCAAGGTCACCTATGGGAGATGTATCATTTATATCCCAGATCTGTAGGTTTGGTGTTAGCTGGAGGAGATTGGTCATTTCACCTCTTACATTTATTTTAATGGAACTAAATATGTTACAACTACTGTCTTCCTCATATAAGGATGTTCTACAATTTTATAAAATCATACTCAGAGTTCAGAGTTGATCTCTAGATGTGAAGTGTACTTAGCATCTTTAGAGGGATAATATTTTCATGGAAAACAAAATTCCTCTAAGTTACTGTAGAGACAAAGTAATAAAGACAAATCAAGAAATGCTGTCAGTCTCTAGAAGATGAAAATGCCAGAATCTCTACGTGAGAAACAAAACCTCAAAATAGACAGCAAAGATGCTTATCAAGTCCAAGTCCTATAATCATGTTTTATGATTTATAATATTATTCTTATGACAATTGGCAAAATAGCTCCATTCTTGAGAGAAATGCCTAACAGGCACTTCATCCTCACTGTGTTCACCTGACAAAGTTTGAAATGATTTTAATAATAATGAATTTATTTTGGAAAATTGTATTTTCTCTTCAAGTGTACACATACCTCTAAAACTAAAGACTGGGTTTTTCAGAGCCATACAAACACTGTAAAGGCTATGGGATCATCAAGTTTTACTGAATAAATTTTGCAAGAGGCTCTCCATGGGAGTTGAGAACTGTGGTGCTCCAATCATGCTGAGCAGGAAACCCTAATATCCCCCTCATTACATGATAGTGGGTGGTTAGAATGGTGAGTGTTCCTGGATGACCAATCCCTTCAACCCCTAACATGGTTTAATTATTTCATATTACCCGTCAGGATTAGTAAAGCATCACAGTATCTGGCTAATTATTAAAAGAAAAAAAAGGTCAGGTAGAGAATCATCAATGACTAATAGTTTTTTCCTCTCATTATGTTTTGCTGGTGTCCATTTCAGAAGATACGGATGGCATAAAAGTGAGTAGATAATATGGTTTCTGCACCCTTCTCTCACTTGTCATTGGCCGTTGCTTCCAGACATGCTGGTCTTTCTATCCTCAGTTCCTCAAAGGCATCAAGCTCCTCTCAGCTCTTGGCCTTTAGACTTAGGGGTCCCTCTGCCCACAATAAACAGCCTCAGCCTTACTCCTGGGTTCGCTAGTGATCTATGTTTTTATAGTGGTACATTTCCTTCAGACCACTTGCAATGAGCAATCCATCTAACTCATTTTGCTTGGCCTCCAGTAGTTCAATATTTGTTGAATAATGGTTCATGAGCAAGAATGTAGACTCCTGAGGCATTGCATATGTTTACGTCCCTTAAAATAACTAGTGAATAACACCTTTGCATATGAAGGCTATTAATATGTTGTGAATTCTTAAATTTAAAATATTTCGCAGGAAGAAATGGAGAAATATCCAGATGGGATTGTGAATAAATTCAATCCTAAATGAAAAAAAGTCTTCTCCAGTGAGAATATACCTAAGTTTGACCTTTTGATTAAGTGTCGTGAGTAAAGTATTTATGGGTTATGACTTGCATGGATTTATTACCTAGCTTCAGGAGCTGGATTCTTGATTTCCCTCTGCATATATGTATTAGAACAGTAAAACACATAGGGATGGCTACTTTTAATTTTATAGGTCATTCAGAAATTACATCTTGTAGAAAGTAAAGATTTCTTAGAGTTTTGGTTATTCACCACTGCAATTTGGAATGTTTGGTGTAATTTTAAAATTCCTAAGTTTTTGCCCCTTTCTTCTATTCATCCTTTTGACCACTGAAGCATTGCTGCATGGATTTGTGATATTTAAATAATGAGAAATGAGAGGCAAGGTACTTTTATTTAATACTTTTTATTATTTAATAACTTAAGTTTATCACCTTGAAAACTGCAATGTATCAGTAACAATCAACATTCAGGTAAAACATCACCACACATTCTTCTCTTCAACAAATAAATGCTAACTTGTGGTTCAAAGTCAAAAGATGTAATTTCTGAGAAGGCATGTTTAAATTCATCATCTAGGGATATTCTGGAAATATGCTATGGATGGAACTTTTATCAACTGTCCAGGAAGAAATGTATTATTACTTCCTAAAAATGTTTGAACAAAAGCTATTATTTTGAATGATGTATTCTCCATAAGTAATTGCTGTTCAGACATCAGAAATCAGCTCACACAGACTCACGCTTACACATCTTTTACTCTCCTTTATAACAAAGACAAATTGAAAAATGAAGTAAGATATTCCAACCCCAAAAGGTCAATAATCTTTTTCTCTAAAAAAATCTATTCTGCAAAACATTTTTTATGGCTCCTCAGAACTTAGGATAAAGACACTATCCAATAAAGAGGCTTCAAAACCTAAGCTATGTTCCATTGTTTGCAGTTACCTTGGACTTTAACTAGATGTGCAAGTTGACTTCTAACCATGGGGAATCCTCTCCATGACTGGATTATGGATTGTTGAGGCCATGGCAGATAACCAGTTCCACAGAAGCAACTTCATGTTTTTCTGAGGAAGATCCATAGCACTGTGGAACAAGGAATATCAATAAGCGATGCCACAAGAGACTGCAAATGGGGTTAACAAAATACAGCCCTCAAAAATGAACTCTGATGGTGGAAAAATCTACGAGGTAAAATATTGTTGAAAAAAAATACAGGGATTGAAAATGGCTTCAGTTATGTTAAGAGCACTGGTGAACATTCAGCAGCGTTAGAATGTGCTTTCTTATGCATGTAACAAACTATCTCTTCATGCCAAGCTCATTAAGTGGCTAAGTTGTATAAATTTGTTCAAAAACAAACGCTTTTCCAGCATTTATAGATTTCAAAAAAAAACAGCAACTTTGTTTTCTAGTGGGGAAAACACCAGGTGAAAATATTCTAATGGTAGTAATAAAATACTTGGCCTTTAATCAGTTCCAGTAAAATTATATTTGAAAGCTCCCCCACCACCACCCATAGTCATACACATACGCATCAAATTTTAAGCATTTTATAATGGCCAAAGAAGGTGTTTACATCTGTTTATTAATGGAACTCACTTTTTAATCAGTTTTTAATAAATTGCTAATCCAGTTTAGCCTCAAATCAGTTCCATCCCTTTCCTCAATCCCTTTTCTGATGTCTAACAGTTAAAGTCCTGTGCAGTGAACAGGGATTCCTGTGGCACTTTGGGAATTATCTGCTCTGGGTTTAAAAAAGTGCAGCTTATAAAGTTCTCTCTCTTTTCTTCAGCCTCTACGAAGATTGATAAAGGCATTTCCAGAGGCAAATGAAATTCTTCCCCTCTCTGCTCGTTCTCCTCCAGGACCTCCTCTTCCCCTTCTACCTCCTCCTCTTCCTCCTCCTCCTCCTCCTCCTCCTCCTCCTCCTCCTCCTCCTCCACATATTCAGCCTCTTCGACCTCTTCCTCCTCCTCATCTTCGACCTCTTCCTCTTCCTCATCTTCCACCTCTTCTTCCTCATCTTCGACCTCTTCTTCCTCATCTTCAACCTCTTCTTCCTCCTCCTCGCTCACCTCCTTTGCATCACACACCTCCTGGTCATACTCCTCCTCATCATCATTTTTCTTCTCCTCTTCCTCCACCAGCAACGGGGCAAGAGACTGGTTTTCCTCTGATTTAGGACTGAATGCTAGAGAGGGATTCTGCACAAAGCCATACAGAGCTTCCTGCAGTCCCCAGGTTTCCTCGCTGCCGCCAGGGGGCGCGTCGTTTCCGGAGGATCTGGCCGGGGAGGCCTCGCCGCTCACCGGGGCCTTCTGCGCCCTCAGCGCCTCCTGCTGACGCTCCAGCTTCTCCTGCTGCCGCATGTCCTCGTAGATCTGGTTCATGATGAATTGGGTGGTGTTGGGCGGCGCTCGCATGCCAGGCTCTCTCCACTCGTACAGCTTGACCGGCCGCGGCAGCGTGCTCACATTCGCTGGCGGGCTCCGCGGGGAGGAGCGGCGAGGGTGGTGGCGCAGGCCGCGACCCCTGCGGCCCCAGCGCTTCTTCCTGCCTGGGGGCCTCGCCCAGCTAGGGTTCCAGGACCCGTTCCAGCAGGAGCAGCAGCAAAAGCAGAGAGGGTGCAGGCCATACACCCGAAACACTTGCACTGGGCAATGGAACTTCCGGAATCCTGGAGGGGGTGGGCGCCAGGGCCCTCCCCAGCACCCCCAGTTAAAGCACACGGGTGGTTGGAACCAAAAGCCCGGGCCGTGCTGTTGCTTCGGCTGCTTCCTTGGGGGCCCATACTCGGTCTTGGGGCTATAGCGGTGCGGCCTATTGTACACTGGAGCGCCCTGGCGCCTTCGATGGCAGGACGACCAGGAGCTCAAGGAGGCCGAGTGTGCCCAGCCACCGCCGCCCAGGTTCAGAGGGTCTTCCCTTGTGTCGAGGGTCTGAGTCATCGTTCGGGGAGCTCTGAGAGGTCTAGATGGTAGCGACCCAGAAGCTGTCGTCAAGTTTTGCCAGATAGGACGGTCAGAAGAGCCTCGTCTCGTCACCCTGTCTCTCCACGCAGTGCCACGTGTCTACCCCTGGGATCACGTTTTCTCTCCAGGAGGCCGCTCTCTTCCTGGTTTGCGAGCTCTTCGGTAGTAATCGCTTGTCCTTCGCACCTGGGTTGTCTCACCCAGGTGTGCTGGGTGGGACTGGGGCTGGGCAAGGATGGTGGGGGAGGAAGGTGTTGGCAGGCGACACGCAGTGAGACCCACTCCCGGGTCCCCCCCACACCCGGCTCTGCTGAGGCACGGGCTGGGGCCGGGGGAGGCAGGGGTTGCGCAGTTACCTGCTGCTACCTCTCAACCCAGGTGCTTCACTGTCGCCGTCCTGGCAGGACTGGGGTGGCGAGGGCAGCGGCAGCCTTTAAATACTGGCTGTGGTCTCCCGCGTGCCCACCGCGTTCTTGGTCGCCCAGGGCAACAGCCAATTGGGGTCGAAATCGTCCTCCCTGTGTGCAAGACCGGGTTCTGGCTGGAACCAGGCTCTAGGTGAACATTCGCAGGGGGCTTGTGACGTAGCGTTTGGGGGAGGCGAAGAGGGGCTCAGGCTGGGTTTGTGCTGCTCAATTCAAGCACGTCTGGAGGCAGTTTATCCGAAAGCTTTGTGTCACCTTGAGGCAGGGGTTTAGAAGATGGGCCTTCATCTGAACCCGGTGGGGGCGGGAGAACTTGAGTTTTGAAAACCCCACATTCTACACCTTTGGAGGGTAAAATGACACAAGCCAGGGTAGGGATGCCTATTTTTACATCAAGCACAAGTGTCTTTACATGTACTATATCACCTCTTTTGTATTAATGGAAAATTAATGGAAAATTACTGGAGAAAGAAAACTTGGCCCAACCTCTTACCTTCTGGCCGGTGCCAACTCTTCTTACTCCGGGGAAATGGAATTCATAATACATAAAACAAGGCCACAAACATTTATTATTGCATGTGCTTCCTGACACATAATCCTGTCATCTACCCTGAGAGGTAGGCGTATCTTATCACCTGTCACAGATGAGGGAACTGAGGGGTTAATTTCCCCATGGTTGTGGGGCTAATACATTTTCGGGCTACTATTTAAGCCTAAGCCTGTTTGATGCTAAAGTTAGATTCTTAATGGCATTGCTGTATGTTCTACCAAACCATCAGTAGGACCCTTGTGATAACTAAATGACATGCATTTGGGAATGTACTTTGTTATCGGTAATATACTATACATATGTACCTCAATTAAACAAATATTATTATTACCAGGATGAATACCACAGGTTTGTCCTTGGGAAGAGGAATATTCAGATTGTTTTTCCTTTTGTCCCTTCACTGACCATACAGTCTGTACACAGGAAGCCTTTAAAGCACTGTGGTTAAGCATATGGGTTTTAATTTAAATAAATGGGGTTCAACTTCAACTCACCAATTATTTATCTCTGTAAGCCTCAGTTTCCTTACCCATACCACGATTATACTACCTTTTTTTCTCTAATATATTTATTAAATTATCATGTATAACCGAAATAAGCTTTTTTTTTTTTCAAAGAAAATTTGGCATTACTTTTATTATTTGACAATGCTGCCCATGTACTTGAATATGTCAAATAAGCCCAGTTATTTTAGTATCTCTCTTTTATTTATTTATTTATTTATTATTATTATACTTTAAGTTGTAGGGTACATGTGCATAACATGCAGGTTTGTTACATATGTATACTTGTGCCTTGTTGGTGTGCTGCACCCATCAACTCGTCATTTACATCAGGTATAACTCCCAATGCAATCCCTCCCCCCTCTCCCCTCCCCCCTCCCCATGATAGGCCCCGGTGTGTGATGTTCCCCTTCCTGAGTCCAAGTGATCTCATTGTTCAGTTCCCACCTATGAGTGAGAACATGCGGTGTTTGGTTTTCTGTTCTTGTGATAGTTTGCTAAGAATGATGGTTTCCAGCTGCATCCATGTCCCTACAAAGGACACAAACTCATCCTTTTTGATGGCTGCATAGTATTCCATGGTGTATATGTGCCACATTTTCTTAATCCAATCTGTCACTGATGGACATTTGGGTTGATTCCAAGTCTTTGCTATTGTGAATAGTGCCGCAATAAACATACGTGTGCATGTGTCTTTATAGCAGCATAATTTATAATCCTTTGGGTATATCCCCAGTAATGGGATGGCTGGGTCATATGGTACATCTAGTTCTAGATCCTTGAGGAATCGCCATACTGTTTTCCATAATGGTTGAACTAGTTTACAATCCCACCAACAGTGTAAAAGTGTTCCTATTTCTCCACATCCTCTCCAGCACCTGTTGTTTCCTGACTTTTTAATGATCACCATTCTAACGGGTGTGAGATGGTATCTCATTGTGGTTTTGATTTGCATTTCTCTGATGGCCAGTGATGATGAGCATTTTTTCATGTGTCTGTTGGCTGTATGAATGTCTTCTTTTGAGAAATGTCTGTTCATATCCTTTGCCCACTTTTTGATGGGGTTGTTTGTTTTTTTCTTGTAAATTTGTTTGAGTTCTTTGTAGGTTCTGGATATTAGCCCTTTGTCAGATGAATAGATTGCAAAAATGTTCTCCCATTCTGTAGCTTGCCTGTTCACTCTGATGGTAGTTTCTTTTGCTGTGCAGAAGCTCTTTAGTTTAATTAGATCCCATTTGTCAATTTTGGCTTTTGCTGCTGTTGCTTTTGGTGTTTTAGACATGAAGTCTTTGCCCATGCCTATGTCCTGAATGGTACTACCTAGGTTTTCCTCTAGGATTTTTATGGTATTAGATCTAACATTTAAGTCTCTAATCCATCTTGAATTAATTTTCGTATAAGGAGTAAGGAAAGGATCCAGTTTCAGCTTTCTACTTATGGCTAGCCAATTTTCCCAGCACCATTTATTAAATAGGGAATCCTTTCCCCATTTCTTGTTTCTCTCAGGTTTGTCAAAGATCAGATGGCTGTAGATGTGTGGTATTATTTCTGAGGACTCTGTTCTGTTCCATTGGTCTATATCTCTGTTTTGGTACCAGTACCATGCTGTTTTGGTTACTGTAGCCTTGTAGTATAGTTTGAAGTCAGGTAGCGTGATGCCTCCAGCTTTGTTCTTTTGACTTAGGATTGTCTTGGAGATGCGGGCTCTTTTTTGGTTCCATATGAACTTTAAAGCAGTTTTTTCCAATTCTGTGAAGAAACTCGTTGGTAGCTTGATGGGGATGGCATTGAATCTATAAATTACCTTGGGCAGTATGGCCATTTTCACGATATTGATTCTTCCTATCCATCAGCATGGTATGTTCTTCCATTTGTTTGTGTTCTCTTTGATTTCACTGAGCAGTGGTTTGTAGTTCTCCTTGAAGAGGTCCTTTACATCCCTTGTAAGTTGGATTCCTAGGTATTTGATTCTCTTTGAAGCAATTGTGAATGGAAGTTCATTCCTGATTTGGCTCTCTGTTTGTCTGTTACTGGTGTATAAGAATGCTTGTGATTTTTGCACATTAATTTCGTATCCTGAGACTTTGCTGAAGTTGCTTATCAGCTTAAGGAGATTTTGGGCTGAGACAATGGGGTTTTCTAAATATACAATCATGTCATCTGCAAACAGGGACAATTTGACTTCTTCTTTTCCTAACTGAATACCCTTGATTTCTTTCTCTTGCCTGATTGCCCTAGCCAGAACTTCCAACACTATGTTGAATAGGAGTGGTGAGAGAGGGCATCCCTGTCTTGTGCCAGTTTTCAAAGGGAATTTTTCCAGTTTTTGCCCATTCAGTATGATATTGGCTGTGGGTTTGTCATAGATAGCTCTTATTATTTTGAGGTACGTTCCATCAATACCAAATTTATTGAGCGTTTTTAGCACGAAGGGCTGTTGAATTTTGTCAAAAGCCTTTTCTGCATCTATTGAGATAATCATGTGGTTCTTGTCTTTGGTTCTGTTTATATGCTGGATTATGTTTATTGATTTGCGAATGTTGAACCAGCCTTGCATCCCAGGGATGAAGCCCACTTGATCATGGTGGATAAGCTTTTTGATGTGTTGCTGAATCCGTTTTGCCAGTACTTTATTGAGGATTTTTGCATCGATGTTCATCAGGGATATTGGTCTAAAATTCTCTTTTTTTGTTGTGTCTCTGCCAAGCTTTGGTATCAGGATGATGTTGGCCTCATAAAATGAGTTAGGGAGGATTCCCTCTTTTTCTATTGCTTGAAATAGTTTCAGAAGGAATGGTACCAACTCCTCCTTGTACGTCTGGTAGAATTCAGCTGTGAATCCATCTGGTCCTGGACTTTTTTTGGTTGGTAGGCTATTAATTATTGCCTCAATTTCAGAGCCTGCTATTGGTCTATTCAGGGATTCAACTTCTTCCTGGTTTAGTCTTGGAAGAGTGTAAGTGTCCAGGAAATTATCCATTTCTTCTAGATTTTCCAGTTTATTTGCGTAGAGGTGTTTATAGTATTCTCTGATGGTAGTTTGTATTTCTGTGGGGTCGGTGGTGATATCCCCTTTATCATTTTTAATTGCATCGATTTGATTCTTCTCTCTTTTCTTCTTTATTAGTCTTGCTAGTGGTCTATCAATTTTGTTGATCTTTTCAAAAAACCAACTCCTGGATTCATTGATTTTTTGGAGGGTTTTTTTGTGTCTCTATCTCTTTCAGTTCTGCTCTAATCTTAGTTATTTCTTGCCTTCTGCTAGCTTTCGAATGTGTTTGCTCTTGCTTCTCTAGTTCTTTTAATTGCGATGTTAGAGTGTCAATTTTAGATCTTTCCTGCTTTCTCTTGTGGGCATTTAGTGCTATAAATTTCCCTCTACACACTGCTTTAAATGTGTCCCAGAGATTCTGGTATGTTGTATCTTTGTTCTCATTGGTTTCAAAGAACATCTTTATTTCTGCCTTCATTTCGTTATGTACCCAGTAGTCATTCAGGAGCAGGTTGTTCAGTTTCCATGTAGTTGAGCGGTTTTGATTGAGTTTCTTAGTCCTGAGTTCTAGTTTGATTGCACTGTGGTCTGAGAGACAGTTTGTTATAATTTCTGTTCTTGTACATTTGCTGAGGAGTGCTTTACTTCCAATTACGTGGTCGATTTTGGAGTAAGTACGTTGTGGTGCTGAGAAGAATGTATATTCTGTTGATTTGGGGTGGAGAGTTCTATAGATGTCTATTAGGTCTGCTTGCTGCAGAGATGAGTTCAATTCTTGGATATCCTTGTTAACTTTCTGTCTCGTTGATCTGTCTAATGTTGACAGTGGAGTGTTGAAGTCTCCCATTATTATTGTATGGGAGTCTAAGTCTCTTTGTAAGTCTCTAAGGACTTGCTTGATGAATCTGGGTGCTCCTGTATTGGGTGCATATATATTTAGGATAGTTAGCTCTTCCTGTTGAATTGATCCCTTTACCATTATGTAATGGCCTTCTTTGTCTCTTTTGATCTTTGATGCTTTAAAGTCTGTTTTATCAGAGACTAGTATTGCAACTCCCACTTTTTTTTGTTCTCCATTTGCTTGGTAAATCTTCCTCCATCCCTTTATTTTGAGCCTATGTATGTCTCTGCGTGTGAGATGGGTCTCCTGAATACAGCAGACTGATGGGTCTTGACTCTTTATCCAGTTTGCCAGTCTATGTCTTTTAATTGGAGCATTTAGTCCATTTACATTTAAGGTTAAGATTGTTATGTGTGAACTTGATCCTGCCATTATGATATTAACTGGTTATTTTGCTCGTTAGTTGATGCAGTTTCTTCCTAGCCTCGATGGTCTTTACATTTTGGCATGTTTTTGCAATGGCTGGTACTGGTTGTTCCTTTCCATGTTTAGTGCTTCCTTCAGGGTCTCTTGTAAGGCAGGCCTAGTGGTGACAAAATCTCTAAGCATTTGCTTATCTGTAAAGGATTTTATTTCTCCTTCACTTATGAAACTTAGTTTGGCTGGATATGAAATTCTGGGTTTAAAATTCTTTTCTTTAAGAGTGTTGAATATTGGCCCCCACTGTCTTCTGGCTTGTAGAGTTTCTGCCGAGAGCTCTGCTGTTAGTCTGATGGGCTTCCCTTTGTGGGTAACCCGACCTTTCTCTCTGGCTGCCCTTAAGAATTTTTCCCTCATTTCAACTTTGGTGAATCTGGCAATTATGTGTCTTGGAGTTGCTCTTCTCGAGGAGTATCTTTGTGGCGTTCTCTGTATTTCCTGGATTTGAATGTTGGCCTGCCCTACTAGGTTGGGGAAGTTCTCCTGGATGATATCCTGAAGAGTGTTTTCCAACTTGGTTCCATTTTCCCCCTCACTTTCAGGCACCCCAATCAGACGTAGATTTGGTCTTTCTACATAATCCCATACTTCTTGCAGGCTTTGTTCATTTCTTTTTCTTCTTTTTTCTTTTGGTTTCTCTTCTCGCTTCATTTCATTCATTTGATCCTCAATCGCTGATACTCTTTCTTCCAGTTGATCGAGTCGGTTATGGAAGCTTGTGCATTTGTCACGTACTTCTCGTGTCATGGTTTTCATCTCTTTCATTTCGTTTATGACCTTCTCTGCATTAATTACTCTAGCCATCAATTCTTCCACTTTTTTTTTCAAGATTTTTAGTTTCTTTGCGCTGGGTACGTAATTCCTCCTTTAGCTCTGAGAAATTTGATGGACTGAAGCCTTCTTCTCTCATCTCGTCAAAGTCATTCTCCGTCCAGCTTTGATCCGTTGCTGGTGATGAGCTGCGCTCCTTTGCTGGGGGAGATGCGCTCTTATTTTTTGAATTTCCAGCTTTTCTGCCCTGCTTTTTCCCCATCTTTGTGGTTTTATCTGCCTCTGGTCTTTGATGATGGTGATGTACTGATGGGGTTTTGGTGTAGGTGTCCTTCCTGTTTGATAGTTTTCCTTCTAACAGTCAGGACCCTCAGCTGTAGGTCTGTTGGAGATTGCTTGAGGTCCACTCCAGACCCTGTGTGCCTGGGTATCAGCAGCAGAGGCTGCAGAAGATAGAATATTTCTGAACAGCGAGTGTACCTGTCTGACTCTTGCTTTGGAAGCTTCCTCTCAGGGGTGTACTCCACCCTGTGAGGTGTGGGGTGTCAGACTGCGCCTAGTGGGGGATGTCTCCCAGTTAGGCTGCTCAGGGGTCAGGGACCTACTTGAGCAGGGAGTCTGTCCCTTCTCAGATCTCAGCCTCCGTGTTGGGAGATCCACTGCTCTCTTCAAAGCTGTCAGACAGAGTCGTTTGCGTCTGCAGAGGTTTCTGCTGTGTTTGTTATTGTTTACTGTGCCCTGTCCCCAGAGGTGGAGTCTACAGAGACAGGCAGGTTTCCTTGAGCTGCTGTGAGCTCCACCCAGTTTGAGCTTCCCAGCAGCTTTGTTTACCTACTTAAGCCTCAGCAATGGCGGGCACCCCTCCCCCAGCCTCGCTGCTGCCTTGCCGGTAGATCACAGACTGCTGTGCTAGCAATGAGGGAGGCTCCGTGGGTGTGGGACCCTCCCGGCCAGGTGTGGGATATGATCTCCTGGTGTGCCAGTTTGCTTAAAGCGCAGTATTGGGGTGGGAGTTACCCGATTTTCCAGGTGTTGTGTGTCTCAGTTCCCCTGGCTAGGAAAAGGGATTCCCTTCCCCCTTGGGCTTCCCAGGTGAGGCAATGCCTCGCCCTGCTTCAGCTCTCGCTGGTTGGGCTGCAGCAGCTGACCAGCACCGATCCTCCGGCACTCCCCAGTGAGATGAACCCAGTACCTCAGTTGAAAATGCAGAAATCACCGGTCTTCTGTGTCGCTCGCGCTGGGAGTTGGAGACTGGAGCTGTTCCTATTCGGCCATCTTGCTCCGCCCCCGATTATACTACCTTTTCCATACAGTTGTGTAAAGAGTTAAATGCATATAGCAGGTCCTCTAATAATGTTTTGCTCAATATCATTTCCTTATAACCTTGCTGAGGCAAAACAACAACCATAACAAAACCACGTTTCAGTATATGTCTTTTCATTTAAAAGTAGCAGTTTCCACGAACCTATGATGCAAAGTGAGGGACTTACTGTAATTCCTTAAAGCCCTTAGTGCAGGTACCCTATAAGTACTCAGTAACTGTTAACTGTCATTCTTATATTTAAATACTTAATGACTTACAAAAGAGGTGATATCGTACATGTAAAGACACTTGTGCTTGATGTAAAAATAGGCATCCCGACCCTGGCTTGTGTCCTTTTCTTGTCCTTCTTTGTAAAACGTCAAGAAAAGTGCTACCATACTCGATCCTAGAGAAAACTGTCTCAGTGTCTATCCCTTTATTGCTTTTCTATGCTGAGTGGAATTGCACAAAATGGAACACTGACCGCTAGGAACTTCGGTCTATATAAGGCTCCATTAAATGCCAGAAAAGCAGAATGTGTGAAAGCCCTGAAGCTAGCAAAGGTCATTTATGCATTCCTGGCTGAAAATAGAGAACAGTGTAGGGGGTTTTGGATCAGGACTCCAACATTTGCCCTGAGACCTGTAGAATCCACAGGCTTCATTTAATTTCATTTGCTCTGGGGTTTGCTGAGGACAAGCCTGTTTGACTCAAAAGTACAGAATGCTGACATGTTTAGCCTGCAGTATCCCTTTCTAGATATGGACTCACCTTTGGCAGTTATTCTGACCCTGCTCTGCTTATGCAAAATTGAATGGTGAGAGCCCAGATTTATTTTTTTCTAAGGACCTATGTGTCATGCAAAAATGGGTTTTAATTGAGAGCATTACAGATGGACCATGTTGCTGTATTGGAATTCCAACCAGTTTCTTTTTTTTTTTTTTTTTTTGAGACAGAGTCTCGCTCTGTTGCCCAGGCTGGAGTGCAGTGGCCGGATCTCAGCTCACTGCAAGCTCCGCCTCCCAGGTTCACGCCATTCTCCTGCCTCAGCCTCCCGAGTAGCTGGGACTACAGGCGCCCACCACCTCGCCCGGCTATTTTTTTGTATTTTTTTAGTAGAGACGGGGTTTCACCGTGTTAGCCAGGATGGTCTTGATCTCCCAACCTCGTGATCCGCCCGTCTCGGCCTCCCAAAGTGCTGGGATTACAGGCTTGAGCCACCGTGCCCAGCCTTTCTTTTTGTTTTAAAATAGATGGTTAACTCATTTTACAGGTAATTAAGGACATCATTTTTTGATCAGTTGATGTGACCTTTATACAGCTAACCTTGGCATTATATACTTTTTGCATAGTGAGAATATTTATTCTCCCTACTAAAAAGCATTGACACGTTATTGCCTTGCCCAAATTTTCTTAAGAGAAGCAGCAATTTATTATTTTGATTATGATTTTAGTTTTACAAAGATTGCACTTATAATACAAGTTTTGAATGTACTGGTAAATCATCCAAGAAAATTTACCACTGAAGCATGTTAAAAAGTCAGACACTTATTTAATTTTTAAAGACACACTTTTATAGTTTTTTTAATGACAAATGATTGTGTGTGTGTGTGTGTGTGTGTGTGTGTATATAGCACCATGTGATGTTTCCATACATATATACTTTATGGAATGATCAAATTAGGCTAATTAGTATATTACTTCAAGTATTTGTCATTTAATTTTGGTGAGAATTTAAAATCCTCTCTTGGCTATTTTGAAATACACAAGACATTAGTGTTCATTGTAGTCACCTTGATGTGCATTAGAACACCAAACTTACTCCTTCTCCATACCTGTAACTTTGTACCTGTTGACCAATGTAAGGACACATTTTTAATTGACCCATATTCTTTCAGTACCATGAAATGAAATATTCTGATTCAATATTGAATATAACACATTCATCCTGTTGTTGAATACTGTATTAGTTTTCTGTTGCTGCATAACAAATGACCACAACCTTGGTTACTTAAAACAATATACATTTATTATCTCAAGGTTTTCAGGAGTCAGGAGTCCAGGAATAGCCTAGTGGGTCCTCTGTCCAGGGGTTCAACAGGCTGTGATATGGTTTGGCTGTGTCCCTACCCAAATCTCATCTTGAATTGTAACTCCCATAATTCCCACATGTTATGGGAAGGACCCGGTGGGAGATAATTGAATCATGAGGGTGGTTTCCCCATAATGTTCTCATGGTAGTGAATAAGTCTCACGAGATCTGATGGTATTCTAAGGGAAACACCTTTCACTTGCTTCATATTCTCTCTTGCCTGCTGCCATGTAAGACGTGATTTTGCTCCTCCTTTACCTTCTGCCATAAGTGCGAGGCCTCCCCAGCCGAGTAGAACTGTGAGTCCATTAAACCTCTTTTTCTTTATAAATTATGCAGTTACAGGTATGTCTTTACTAGCAGCATGAGAACAGACTGCTACAGGCTGTAATTAAGGTTTTGAATGGTTTGAGTTCTCGTTGATGTGCTCAACTCAGAAAAATTCACACCTAAGATCATTTATGGCATTGGCAGAATTTATTCCCTGTGGCTCTAAGACTGATGGCCCTGCCTTTTAGCTGTCTGTTGGCTGGAGGCCACCTTTAGGACTTGAGGCCACCCACTAGTCTTAGAGGCTAAGGGCAGTTTAGACACTGCCCACAGCAAGAACTGTGGGCTTCCTCAACAGGGCTGCTCACATCATCAAACTGGCAAAGATAATCTCCGTAGTTTCTCCTAGCAAGATGGAAAGTTGCAGATGTAAATACAGACATATACACGTGTGTGTGTGAAAATGTGTGGCTGTTTATCATAATCCTGGCCTTGACATTCTTGCCTTGACATAATCCTTGGCTTTCTATCACCTCTGCCATCCTCTGTGGGTTAGAAGCAAGGCCCACGTCCCCGTGGACACGCAGTGTGGAGGGGTTGGGGCGTAGGTTCTGCTATGTTTTATGTTGTGCAGAGCATTACGTTTTTAAGTTGAAAACATATTGCAATTTTGGTGTTGGTTTTTGTGCATTTGTGTGACTTGAAATGAAGAGTTCTAACACTTGATGGCAGTAGTAGCTCATTCAAAATATAGTCAGCAACCGTTCCTATACAAAACAAACTGAGAAGTAAACACCTCATTTTTGTGTTTTATCATAAATTCAACTTTTAAACAATTCCAGGTTGCAATATTAATTACATTTTATTCTTGTGCGTAGAATTGGGTGCTTTTATTTATTATACTTTAGCATTTTTCAATTGACTTTGAAAAAGCAAACCTCTGCCAATTAAACTTGTAAATAAAATTCTTCAGAGAGAAGTTGGATATGCCCAATCCAGTCAGATAAATTAAATTCAACAAATATTTTTTAGATCCATCTATGTCACTAATACAGTGCTATGTGATACAAAAATAGAATGCATGTTTGCTTAAAGTAGTTTTAAAGTATAATGTATTCTGTGGCAGTAGTATGCAGTGTTCATTTTTTTCTTGGCAAATAACCTGTAATATTTAGAGAAAAATAAACATATATAGCCATTGAATAGAAGAAAAAACAATTTGATGCTTAAAAATATATGTTCTGTCAGGCTTGCCTTTCCCTATTGCTGACATCCACGCAACAGGATTTTAAAACCAAAGGGTCAACGCCATCTTGTGGTCACAAAGTCTGAGTACAAAGTATTAAGCCTTTCTAGCTTTTCAAAGGTGGGATAGAGATTCAAAGGGACATATTGCTTTCTCTTAACAATTTGGGAAATTTGGGGTTAGTTTGCAGATTTTTGAGGTGTGTTGTGCATCAGGGAACACCATTGTGGTTTTTTTCCATTTATAAATCCTCGAGTCATTTTAAGCAAATTTTGAAGAGGGAGTTAACTTTGTGATGACAAAGACAATGTTTCTATAGATTCAGAGAAATAAGAAATGCCAGTTTTACAAATCATAGTACTATGTGTAGGTATTATTTGCTACCACCTTTTGAAGTTATTATTGATCCTATAACAGTTCAAGATTTGCAGAGGATTAACACAGCATGTTGTAGTTATCACATCTGAAAAATCTGAACACTCAGAAATACTTAGATGGGAATTGTTAGCCTGGTCATGTTTGCTTATAAGTAGTTTTAAAGTATAATGTATTCTGGGGCAGTAGGATGCAGTGTTCATTTTTTTCTTGGCAAATTAACCTGTAATGTTTAGAGAAAAATAAACATATATAACAACTGAATAGGAAAAGAAAGCAATTTGATGCTTAAAAATATGTTATGTTTTAATCAGAAGTCAGTTTTAAATTTAGAGTTTTCAAATAAGAATGTGAGGTATTTGAAATGGCCACTTAAATATGATACATTTAGCATCATCACTAAAATATTATCATCACATTTTAAGAGTTATAGTAAGCACTTTGTCTTAGGGTTCATGTAAAACTATATCTGCAAAGCAACCTTATTGGGAGGCAGTCATAATGCCTGTGAGAATGTTGGCTAGCACCATAACATTTGTATAATATTGCCCTTTTTATCCCAGTATTTTATTTTGTTTATTTCATTTTATTTCTTGCTAAAGACTCATCTTTCCCCAGATTCTGTAATAATTGTATGCTGAGTAGGCTGTGAGGACAGAAAGTTATTCTATGCCATTTGTGGGGGAAATCTGTTATCATCAATAATGTTCTTGTAGGCAGGACCTCATTAAGACTTCCATGGACCCCTTTCTTCATAAAAAATTAGTTAAACTCTATTTTATGGCTTATTGCTACAGAAAAGAATATAATCCAGGTTTCACTGATTATTGCACATACATTATTATTACCACGTTCTCTTTATTTTAAAAGAAACTAAATATTTTCATATGTTCCAAAGACTCCTGCAAGCTGTGGGCACTGTGCCTACTGTACCTAATGAATAAGTCAGTACTGTCTGCTGGGAGTCTCCTCTTACCCTGATGGCACTAAGTATCTCAGTCCGTCTTTTTGCTGATTTTCCAGAGGCTGAAGTATTTGGAGGACTACTCTGGCCTCAGGAAATGGTCTCTCCATGGTGCTTGAAATAAGGCACTAGACCAGTGGGAAGTCACTGTTGCATACAAAAAGCCGGTGCTGATCTTTGCATCTTTGTCCAGCCTGTACACCATTTTCTTTATTTTATAAAACTGGAAAAAGGCATGTCTGTGGTACTTGAGGTGCAACAATGGAGTCAAATAGCACAGGATTTAGGAGTCGGCTGTTGATCCAGGCCAAGTTATTTAATCTCTCTTCTCTGATTTGTGACTTGGAATAGTGATTGTCTCCAGCTCCTAGGATATTGTGAATTAATACATGCTGAACACCTTAGTGGATGCCTGGCATATAGTTTGTATCCTCTAGTTGGTTGCTATTATAACAACATGTGTATACATGAATTAACTTTAAAACTACATTTAATATGCTTCAAAGTTAAACACCAGGCCTAAAAATGATGTTCTGACACTATCCTCTAAGGTGTACTCTTATATGGCTTCTTCTATTTCATAGCAGTCATGTTGTGTAGCTCTTATTTCTTTTTTAATAAGAGTTAAGCAAAGTTGTCCTGTGGCTGTTTGGACACTCTGGGAGCTACAAGTTTGTCTACTGACAATGTTAATCATTTAACCTCATTAAAATGCATACACAATAAGATATAGCAAATGATTTTTCTTTCTCTCTTATTACTTTCATTTATATTTCCCACAAATGCAAGCAAAAGTAACATTAGAATGTAGTTTTATCTAAAAATATGTCCACATGTTTAAAATAACTGAACTTTTCAAAGAATCATTGCAATTCTTTTTGTTAAACTATAACAAATGAATCAAAACCAAATCATCCACTTGGCTACCTCACTGGCATAGCAGAAATTGAAAAGTCAGTGACATTGTGTATTTCTTTGTCCACATAGAGACATCATCAAAGGGTAGCTATTCCATCCCAGAGATACAATAATAAAAAGCTTTCATTAAATGTTACTAATATTTCCTTATTATTCCCACTGCTATCATCACTATTTTTTATGTCTTTCTAGGAGGATTTAAGACTAGAGAAAGAAGGGCATTATCTGTGGTGAATCACCACTTGCTTATACTACTAGGATTTGCAGATTGTGTTAGGTAGAATTTTAAAGATAGGTCTCTGAGATTCCTGCCTTCTGGTTATTCAAACATTCTTCTAGGTATTGTTAAAAAACAATTACAGGGCCGGGTGTGGTGGGTCACACCTTTAATCCCAACACTTTGGGAGGCACGCAGATCACTTCAGGAGATCTAGACTATCCTGGCCAACATACTGAAACCCTGTCTCTACTAAAAATACAAGAAAAAAAAAAATAGCTGGATGTGGTGGTGTTATGCCCAGACCGTTTATTCCCCGAAGAAGACCACCAGAGTCCAGAGTCAAAGCTAAGCAGCAAGGATCTTTATTACAGGTTCGAACCTGGAACTCTCCCTCGCTCGTGAAACGAGATGGGCAGGAGAGCTCCCCCACTGAGCTCCGAGCAGTGTTATATAGTCTAAGAAAAGTGGGCATAGAGTTAATATACAAATCAGATATATGCTTGGCTAGTGTTTGAACAAGGCGATTTGGCTAACTATGATTGGTTCCCGCCATTTCTGATATTTTGGTTCAAACTTTGAGGCGGGAGAGCAGGTTTATGGCAGCAAGAGTTTATCTTACTTAAACATGTCTTGTGACCTTGCCTCAGAACTTACAAAATCTCTGGTATTGCAAAACAAAATCTCTGGTACGTGCAGAAAACCAGGTACTCACAGAACTTACGAAATCTCTGGTATGTGCAAAGATTAGAGAGCAGAACAAGGGTGTAGCGGGTGGGGGGCGGGTACACATCTATCTTTGTGTCCTTTCAGTGGCACACACTTGTAGTCCCAGCTACTAGAGAGGCTGAGGCAGGAGAATTGCTTGAACCCGGGAGGCAGAGGTTGCAGTGAGCCGAAACCATGGCACTGCACTCCAGCCTGTCAACAGAGCGAGAGTCCGTCTCAAAAAAAAAAAAAAAAAAAAAAAGCAGATATAATTAAAGCCCCAAACCAGTTGGCCTTTTCTAAGTTCATATGGAGGTTACCTGAGTGGGCTTGCCCCTACCGAAAGAGTACTTTAAAAGAGGAGAATTTTATCTGGATAGTAGGAGATGAGGAAATCAGAGAGATTGAAAGTAGAAGGAGGATTTGACATGCCATTTCAAAGACATTTGACATGTCTTTGAAAATGGAGGAGGCCTTGTAATGAGGAGTGTGGGCGTCATCCAGAAGATGTGGGGAGCCTCTGGCTGACAGCTAGGTATTGGGGACCTACAACTGCAAGGAAAAAAAATTCTTCCAAAAAGCCAGATAAGCCCAGAAGTGGGCTTTTTATGTCTTTCATGCAAGAACCTGGGGAAGAACAATTGGATTTTGGTCTTTTGAAATCCTAAGTAGAAAACCTAGGTGAGTCTTGTGGAACTTCTAACTTAGAACAAATATGACATAATAAATAGGTGTTGTTTGAGTTGCTAATTTTATGGAAATTTTTGTCAGGCCACAGTAGAAATCTAATATATATGTACAACATTAGATACAATTCTACTTTTAGTCTGGTGCATGGTCATATAGTTATTACAAAGTGTATCTAAAAAGCCAAAAGAAAAGCTTCTAAATAAATTTTTAATTGTCACTGGTTTGTGGCATTTGATGGTTAGATGGTCATTCTATTTGAAAGTTTTCAACTTTTGGGGTATACAAATTTGATTAATGATTAATTTTTCTCCATAGATCTCAAGCAAATTAACGGATCTTTTTTGTTATTAAAGACATGGAGGTGTTTATACTTTTTAACTGAACCAGAGGAACGTTAATGCACCTAAAGTGGAAGATATTAGAGCAATGCTCTCTAGTCATTACATTTTGAAAATTTTTGATTTAACTGTAGTATCTATATTTAGCAACATACAAGGAATGGTGTAGAGCAATGGGGAAAAATTCAAATAATTTAGACAGAAATATATTTGATTGAAAGATACAGTTGAAAAATATATTTAGTGTTTTTCAATGCTGGAGGAAGTATATTGCCAATTAATTGTCTCATTTTTTAATATGTTAATTCAGAAATAGACTATGAAGTGATGAAAAGATTTGCTACTAAACCATCTTAGTGAAGTTCTAGAGAATTATGTACTTTCCCACACTGTTGGTGAAAGTGTAAGTGGTTACACTGTCTTTGAAGGTCAATTTAGTAATATTTATTAAAATTTAAAATAATAATCTTTGACCCAGAATTCTACTTTCATGATTTTATCAGTACATGTACTCTCACATGTACACAAACTTATTCATGTTCAAGCAAGGGTATTCTTTGCAGTTTGGTGTAAATGAAAAAAATGTGCATCCATGTGATGGACTGATATGTGGTTTCCAGAATCAGCACAGCTATATGTGCTGATATGGAATGATCATCCAGCAATAATTTTAAAATAACAAGCAAAGTTCAGAATAGTGTTTATTTTCTGTACTTAAAAATGTGTATTTTATGTATAATACACACATTCTGGTGAAATGCACATGTAGCATGTGCACATATGTATTTGTGTAAAAAAGAAAAAGTTACTTATATGCAAGTTTTTGTTTCTTGTGGAAATCTTTATAAAATTATCAAGAAAACATTATTTCTGGGGAGCAGACCTGGAGGTGTTGCAGCTGGAAGGAAACTTACCTTTCATTGGATACTCTTTCATTGTCTTTCAGTTTTGAACCATGTATGTTCCTGTATTATGATTATACATTTTAGAAAGATGAACTCTCCTTAGAAAGTATTACTTAACTTCTTCCCTAGTATGATTATCATATCATCTTCTATATTTTCCATTTTCTATATTTTATTTTTCTTATAGGCACAGAA
Source organism: Macaca fascicularis (assembly GCF_037993035.2). Lineage (NCBI taxonomy): Eukaryota > Metazoa > Chordata > Mammalia > Primates > Cercopithecidae > Macaca > Macaca fascicularis. The sequence goes on from NC_088385.1 coordinate 97,988,141, forward strand.
ATACACTACATAACTAACCGGTTTATCAAAGATCTAAAATGAGTTGTCAGCTCTTTTAAGATGATGAAAGGTTATATTTCAGCAACTGGAGGTTATGTGTATTATTGTTGAATATGATTATTTGCATGGTGTGATTATAATGATTATTTCACAAGGCCATTATAATTTTCTAATACTTTTATTCTTCATGCTCTTTAGTGGATTAGGGGAATAAACATGCCTTAGTGGAAAAAAAAGGAAGAGAAAAGTTTAATTAAAAACACCTACATGTTGGCAAAAATACCTAAAGTGTTCATTTCAAAATTTTACTTTATTATGTGCTTAATTTGAAATTATATAGGATATGAACTCCTAAAACTTGCAAGTGATACACAATCTATAAGAACATGTGTGAAATATTTTCTATCACTTAGTTTTGCTCTTTTTGTAAATCTTATAGGTTTATTCCTAACTCCTCTGGTGTTTTCTTAAATTACTACATTTTCATTATATTATAGCATTTTAAATTGTATTTTATGTACTCATATCATCTCTCAGAACACAATCTCAAAGTATCATGCTGAGTTTTGTTTTGGAAGAGAGCAGTAAGAATGGTTTATTTATAGTAGGCATCTTAATGCCAACCATTATCTGAAATTAGACAAGGCTCCCAACAGGCAGACGAGGCAGACACATGTATGCTTGAGGAGTTTTGCTGAGATTAATAGGGTTTCCATCCAATCGAATGTCCTCTAGTGCCTTACGAATATAAGTCAAATTTTTAACATTGCAGAACGTATCTTCGTGCATCTCCAGAATGTTGTTATTCTAAAAAAGATGAAAATAAATTATGACAAGATACAACACATCCTTATTGATTGATAGCACAGTCCATTGTGCTTCACCCTTGTTTTTATTCTTTTGTTCTTTTCCACAATCAAAATTACTTAATGTATATGCCAAGCACTTTCTAAGCAATGGGGATAAATTAGGAAATAGACATGCTCCTATCTTTAAGGAGTTTATATCTTTAAGGAGTAAGAGAAATACAAATTGAGGTGAGAAAACTACTAAAAGAAAAGTTATTTCCAAAAATGATGAGTATTGTGAAGAAAATAGGATGACTGAAAAGTTATCGTTATCGTTAGAGGTAACAATTGAACTGAGATTGGATTGACAAGAAGAAAAAGGTGTGGGGAAAAAAAAAAAAAAAAAAGGAAAGAACATTCTAGGCAAAGATAACATCAGGTTTAGAGCCCTGAGGAATTAGCATGGAATGCTCCTCCCTCAGCATTCAACATTCAAGTCAATGTGGCTGAAAGGAGGGGAAGGAAGGAGGGAGCAAATATCCAGAAGGTAAGCAGGACCCTGGACTGGATTTTTAAACCTAGGTTTATTTACTGTATCTCACATACCATAAAATTCACCCACTTAAATGGTACAGTGCAGTGTTTGTAGTGTATTAACAGAACTTTGCAACCATCTGTCTAATTTTAAAGCATTTTCAACACTTCCAAAAGAAAACCACACATTCCCCTCCTCCCACCCTGGCAACTGCTAATCTGTTTTCTTTTTCTATAGATTTTCCTATCTGGACATTTCACATAAGTGGAATTATATGTATATATATTGGTACTGAGTTCTTTCACTTAGTATTGTTTTCAAAATTCATACATGTTGTAGGATGTATTGGTATTTCATTCTTTTTTATTGTCCAATAGTATTTCATTGTATTGATATACCACATTTTTGTTTATTCATCAATTAATGGAAATTTGAATTATTTCCAAATGCAAATTATGCCTCTTATGAATATGCTTCTGTTAACATTTGTGTACAAATTTTGTATGTATATATGCTTTCAGTTCTCTTGGGTATATACTTAGACATTGAATTGCTGAGTCATATAGTAACTTCATGTTCTAATATTTTTTTTTTTTTTTGAGACGGAGTCTCAGGCTGTTGCCCAGGCTGGAGTGCAGTGGCGCGATCTCGGCTCACTGCAAGCTCAGCCTCCCGGGTTCCCGCCATTCTCCTGCCTCAGCCTCCTGAGTAGCTGGGACTACAGGCGCCCGCCACCGCGCCCGGCTAATTTTTTGTATTTTTAGTAGAGACGGGGTTTCACTGTGGTCTCGATCTCCTGACCTTGTGATCCGCCCGCCTCGGCCTCCCAAAGTGCTGGGATTACAGGCTTGAGCCACCGCGCCCGGCCTAGTGTTCTAATATTTTGAGGAACTGTCAGACTGTTTTCCAAAGTAGGTACACCATTTTACACTTCCACCAATAATGGATGAGGGTTACGATTTTGTCTGCATCTCAAGCAACGCTTCTAATTATATCTTTTATTTTAGCCAAATAAGTGAGTATGAGTTGGTATCCCACTGTGTTTTTGTTCATTGTTAGTGTATTGAAACATAATTGATATTTTATATTGATTTTATACCCTGTAACATTGCTGAACTTTTTTATTAGTTCAAATAGATATCCTGTATACAATTGATATTTGTATATTGATTTTGTAACCTGCCACATTGCTGAACTCATTTATTAGTTCAACTAGTTTTTAGTGGATTCCTTAAGATTTTTCGTATGCAAGATCATGTCATCTGAAAATAGAAAAATGACTTCATTTCCAATTTGGAAACCATTTATTTATTTATTATATTTTATGTATTTATTTTTCCTAATAGTCCTAGCTGTAACTGCCAGGCTCAATACTGAATATAAGTGGTGAGACAAACAATTTTAGTCTTGTTTCCGTTCTTAGGAAGAAAGCGTTCAGTCTTTCTGCATTGAAGATGATGTTAGCCTGAGTTATTTATAGATGTTCTTTATTGGATTGAAGAAGTTCCTTCTATTCCTAGTTTTATATTTCTAGTAATATTATAATAAAATGGTGTTGGATTTTGTCAAATGCTTTTTTGACATCTCTTGAAAGAATCATATGTTTTTTAACCCTTTATTCTATTAATATATTACATTGGTTGCTTTTTAAATGTTAAACTATTCTTATATTTCTGCAATCTCACTTGGTCGTGATGTGTAATCTTTTCTATATGTTGTTGAATTCAGTTTGTTGTGTTTTGTTGAGGCTATTCGCATCAATATTTATAAAGGGTATTGGCCTGTAGTTTCCTTTTCTGGTGATCTATTTGTCGAGTATTGTTATTGGGTAACATTGGCTTCACAGAATGGGTTAGGAAGGAAATGTTCTCTTTTTTTTGTTGTTATTTGAAATAGTTTGTGAAAGATTGTTATTAATTCTTTTTTAAATGTTTGATAAAGTCAACCAGTAAATCCATGTGGGAGTGGGTTGTCTTTTTTGGAAGATATTAAATTGCTAAGTTAATATATTTGCTTATTATAACTCTATGCAGATTATCCATTCTTTAGTCAATTTCAATAGCTTGCATTTTTCTAGAAATTTGTTCATTTAATTTGTTGGTTTACATTTGTTCATAGTAATCCCTTATGATCCTTCTTATTCCTATAAGGTTGGTAGTAATGTCCCCTTTCTTATTCCTGATTTTAGTAATTTGTGACTTTTTTCCTAGGTCACTTCAGCTAAAAATACGTCAATTTGTTGATCTTTTAGAAAACCAAATTTTAGTTTTGTTTCTCTATTATTTTTCTATTATATATTTTACTTATTCTGCTTTAAATTTTATTATTTCTATCCTGCTCACTTTGGGTTAGTTTCCTCTACTTTTTCTATTATCTTAAGGTGAAAGGCTAGGTTATAGATTTGAGATCTTCTTTTTGAATATATGTGTTTACAGCTGAAATTTCCCATTAAGTGCTGCTTTAGCTCCATCCATACATTTCAATATGTTTTATTTTTGTTTTTATTTATCTCTGATTTTTTTTTTTTTTTAACTTTCTTGAGATCTCTATTTTGGCCCATTGGTGATTAAGAAAAATTTCATTGCATATCCACATATTTGTGAATTTCTTAAATTTTATTTTTTGTTGATTTTGAATGCAATTTCATTGGAATCAGAAAACATACTTTGTATAATTTTAATTATTTTCAATTTACTAATACTTGATTTGTGGTCTAGTATGTGGTCTACCTGGGAAATGTTCTTTGTGCACTTGAGAAAAATGTGTATTTTGAAATTGTTGGGTGGAATGTTCTGTTGATGACTGTTACACCAAATTGGTTTTCAGTGTTGTCCAAGTTTTCTATTTACTTAGTGATCTTATAGATAGTTGTTCTATCCACTATTGAAGCGGGGCCAGGTGCAGTGGCTCATGCCAGTAATACCAGCACTTTGGGAGGCTGATTCAGGAGGATCACTTGAGGCCAGGAGTTCAAGACCAGCCTGGGCAATATAGTGAGACCTGGTCTCTATAAAAAATTTAAAAAGTAGCCAGGCATAATGGTTCACACCCTAAAGTTCTAGCTACTCAGGAGACTGGGGTAGGACAATTGCTTGAGCCCAGGTGTTTGAGGCTGTGGTAAGCTATGATCATACTACTGCATTCTAGCCTGGGTGACAGAGCAAGACCCTTTCTGTAAAAAAAAAAAAAAAAAAGTAAATTTAAAAATGAAAACAAGAAGTTGGAATATTTCATTACTATTGAACTGCCTATTTCTCCTTTCATTTCTGACAGTTTTTGCCTCATGTTTATAATCATCTATGTATTGACCCTGATATATTAACCCTCTTATCATTATAAAGTGTCAGTGAGGAATAATGCATATTTTGTGCCTATTATCTCTGCTCTTCCCTTTGATGTGTGATAGATATGTGTTGTTAATAACTGTGACTTATATTTAAGTATTTATCATATATCAGTAGCTATATTAAATGCTTTATAAACATTGTTTTATTCATCCTCCCAGCCATCCTGTATAGTAGATCACCTTTTAATCCACATGAGAAAACAGAAATTCAGGGAGTTTCAGATAGTTTTGGGTCTAGAATTTCAGCCCAGGGCATACGCTTTTGCCAGAGCCTTCAGTTTTAATTGCTATACGCAAATATTTTTCAAATGAATAAAAAAGGGGATTTATTTACGTATTAAAAAATATAGAAATTGAAGACAATGTAAGCGAAAAACAGATATATGTATATTGGATGTTGTGAGGTGACAGTGATGGAGAAAATATTTTTAAGTTGCACTTACTGACTTTCAAAGCTTAGAATGGGAATGCAAAAGCAGTTACTTTAAAAAATTCCCTCATGTTATATATACAAACAAATTATGTTTAAATATAACATCAAAGACTTCTTTCTTGGTAGGATCAGTATCATCTCAGATAATAGTAATAAAATTTAATTCATAATTGGAAAACACATTCCAAAATCTCTTTAAGTACTCCCTTGGAAATCTTTCCTTCAGTCATAAACAAGGAAAGAAATCTTTATATGTATAGAAATTCACCCCCAGAAAAAAAGAGAGAGCCATCCAGAAATCAAGCCAAATGGCTAGAAAATACATATACAATAGGCAAGTAAACAAATCAGACAAACCCACAAAAGAGACAGATATCCAAGACACATACATGTATGTATATACACACATATATACATAGTGTGTATATACATATATGTATATATAGAGATATATATTTATACATATGTAGACACTGAAAATATGAAAATGTTTATATTAATAGGAAAAAAGAAAAGGCACAAAGGTAAATATTCACAAAATCCACAAGGGGAACTACAGGAATTCATGTCCTGCTCTTACATAGCAAAATCGCTTTTTGTACATTTCTGCCATAAAATATAATGCTAAACTATGACGTTGTTTCTTTGTTTCCTTGTTGCTTTGAGCATGAAATGGGTGTTTTCTCTATTTATTCCACAAAACAGATCAATTTGTTAGAGAATGTTGATTATAACTACAGGCTAAAATTTACAACTGAAATAAGAAATAATTTATATTTGTTTAACAACCAAAAATATTCATTATGATTGAAAAATTTTTTAATCACATAGGTGAAAATAAAATATTATTCATTCATTAAACTAATCAAACTGAATACTTCAAAGATAACATGTAGCTTAATGGGATTTAAAATCACCAAAACTTTCAAATATGTTTTTTATTTAAACAAAACAAAACAAACAAACAAAAATGCTGCACTTTCTTTATCCAGAGAGATGGAGCTTGCCATCTCTCAGCACATAGGAATGCCTTCGGATTGAATTTAATTCAATACATAAAACCTAAAATCACAGGCTAAAATTGATTTTTTTTTCTCTGACAACTAAACATCAACTTAGATTTTTATTTCTCCCTTTACTTTTCCACTTCTAATCTTTACATTTTCTTCAACAGGTGAAACTTTCAGTGTTTTTTGTTTGTTTGTTTTTTGTTTTTCGTTTTTTTCCTAAAGAGATTTGTGTACCAAAAGGGTGTATTTTGCTTCAGAAAATAAGTAAAAGAGTAAAGTTATCAGAATTCAATTAGAATAGAGTGTTGAATGTATAAAGATAGCTTTATATTCAGATAAAGAGAGAGAATAAATGAGAAAAGAGAAAAAGAAGAAAAGTTGTCACAGTGTGTCAACATGCCATTACAGACAAATTCTTGTGTCCTGACGTCCTTCTTGGCTTTGCTTTCTCTGAAGCTCTTGGACACACCTTACTGGTAGACTCCTACCTGGAGGTGAAGGGCTCGTAGATTTTCTGGCAGTGGCAGAGGGATGTGGTCCAAGTTGTTATCAGTGAGGTACAGATGATGGAGGTCATACATGTCCTGTAAACATTCCAAATGTGGGAACTCAATAAAAACTCGAGGTGCCACAGTTGTGTTTCCCATTCCCTCTCCATGCAAATATTTGTAAAATAATGTGTTCCAGTTCAGGTCTTGTTTTGTAAAGTTGAGGCAGCTTAGTTTTCTGAGTTATTAGACAATTCAAATGAGTTTTGGAAAAATTGGCTGCAAGCAAATATTTCTTTATGAAAATACAATGTGTTTCTCAGTCTCTAGGAAGAACCATGTTTTGTTCAGTCTAATTTTCTCAATTTAAGCAAGGCTGCTTCCTCTTATGAAAGACATTGTGCAGTGGGATTTTGAGGATTTTGATGAGACATAACAAGCATTTCCTTTATTTTATAGGCATGGGAACAAATAGTTCCTCCCTAGCAATGGCCTGGTAGCCCAAGTACCAGGAAAGGGGCAGCCTAGCAAGACAGAAAACATTTAGACAATAGCTGTTCTACTGTAGCCAAACACCCTAGAATAAACTGTGACTGATCACCACCTGTGCCAACAGAGGCAGAGTGGGCAGACTAAACTATGACCCTTGCCTGGCTGTAGTGAGATGCCCTAACTCCCGTAGCTACCATTGATGGTATCATAGGAGGCCTAGTAGAGAGACAGAGTATTCACCACCACTCAGTGGTCATGAGGCCACACTATTCCCTGTGCCATTCCTGAGAATAATGTGGTGTCTCTCTAAAGAGTATTTTAAAATTATGTGTTCAATGTGCACTGGGAGGAGCTGCTTGAATGCCCTAAGAGGGGGCAAGAAAGCCAGTTCGTTGCTGTTCTCAGACCCTATGCTGTTTTTCCAAGCAAGTCCTGTAGCTCCAAACCTGCTTGCTTCACTTAGAAAACAAAATCTCTAAGGTTAACTGAATCCATCCTCTTTATAAGGTCATTTAGTAGCCTGCTGTCTTCAAGATATTGCCCATTTCCTGCCAAGTAGCTATCCTTTTAGCCAGGTAGTCTTTCTGAGTGGAGGGTCTGATCGATACAGATTCTCTGGCTTGCGTCACTTCCAGGTGCTCCTGTAGACTGTAGACAGTGCTTCGGGTAGCCACCAACTTCTTATTCTAGCCCTGCTTTCTGTTCTTGGTGCTTGATCACCCTCACAATGTACTGGAACATAGTATTTCTCAAAAGCACGATAGATGCAGTTGATAAGTTTATTTTGAAAGTTAAAAGTCTCACTAAATTAAATCCCCTTATAGAAGTTGAGCATAGTGGCTCACACCTATAATCCCAGTACTTTGGGAGATCAAAGCGGGAGGATCACTGGAGCCCAGGAGTTTGAGACCAGCCTGGGAAATATGGCGAAACCATGTCTCTACAAAAATATACAAAATTTAGCCAGGCATGGTGACACTTGTCTTGTAGTCCCAGCTACTGGGGAGGCTGAGGTAGGAGGATCATCTGAGGCCAGGGAGGTTGAAGCTGCAGTGGGCTGTGATCGCACCACTGCACTCAAGCCTGAGTGACAGAGTGAGACCATATCTCAATCAATCAATCAATCAATCAATTTCCCCATACGAATAAAAAGGCTAGTCAATGACAGCAAATAAAATTGGAAGATAAAAATCCGCACATCAAACTTAAAACTTACTTTAAATGCTTCTTGCTTTATCCCTTTCCTTCCAAGTCTATTGTTGCTAATATCAATAAATGTCAAAGTGGTTGGCAATTCTGGGAGTTGCCTTATTTTGTTGTCACGCAGGACAAGCTCTCGAAGTTGAGGCAGTTTTCGGAATGCATCTTCATCAATCTCAGATATTACATTTGATGTCAGATCAATCCTTCTTAAATCACCTAGAAGAAAAAAATAAAGGAAGTAGTTAAATATTCTTGTTTTGCTCACACAAAAATATGAATGTAATTTTCCTTTATTTTGCAAATATAAATATGAATTTAGCAATGCACAGTTAATGAAATGATTATCTTTCTTTTTATAAAAATTATTTCCCCAAATACTATTCATATTTATGTACTTAGGAGTATAACTTTAGCAAAGAAATTGGTATACCACATTTAAAATAACTGGTCTTCTCTCCATAATCTTCATAAAGTTTGTCTGGATTTTATCATTTAAAATGTTTCCCTCAGTGATAAAGAGTGTTGTGTTTTCTAACAGTCAAAGATACAGGCATTAGAAAGAAATCTTCAAATGATTAAAACATTTTATGACACATACCAAAATTCTTTTAAGTTGGCAACAACTATAAAGCCAGAATTCATCCATCATAAAGCAACTATGCTTTAGTGGAAGTTTATTTTTAAAAAGCCAACTCCTCATAAATATGACCATGACATTTTACTCATAAGAACATGAGAAAACATTCCAGCATGTAAAATATAATTGTTTATCATGCATATTTAGTTTAAATTGCTCATTTGAAAACATCACCTATGTGGTTTTGAGATGACTATTGCTTGTTTGTTGTTTTTTCTTATAATTATTAAAGCAAATTGTCAAATTTTTAAATAACAAAAAACTATTGATTCATGAACCAGGCTTTGGCATTCAAGCTGCATTCTCAGCCAACATTTGACAATGTAAAAATTTTAGGGAATTCTGTAAAGCAGTGAAAACCGCTGTTACTGCTGTCATCCATACTTAGGCTTGCAAAGTCATTTTTGTTGATCTTTTTAATTCTGTTAAAGCGGGAATAGAAATAAGCGGTGTTCTTGGGCAGCGGAGGAATAGCATCAAGTTCATGGTCATCACAGTACACGGTGGTACTTATACAAGTACACAGAAGACAGGTTGGAAAGTCTAAAAGATAAAGGAAAATGAAATTATTTGTAAGTACCAAATCAATTTCTAAGAAATAATGTGGAATGTTTGATAAACAAGATTAGACTCTCCCACTAACCAAGGAGATTTTATATTTTCTCATAATGTTTTCTGTAAATAGAATATTCAAGTCAAACATACCAATTAAAATTGTCTCAACAGGCCAGGTACGGTGGCTCACGCCTGTGATCCCAGCACTTTCGGAGGCCGAGACGGGTGGATCACGAGGTCAGGAGATCGAGACCATCCTGGCTAACATGGTGAAACCCCGTCTCTACTAAAAGATACAAAAAACTAGCCAGGCGAGGTGGCGGGCGCCTGTAGTCCCAGCTACTCGGGAGGCTGAGGCAGGAGAATGGCGTGAACCCGGGAGGCAGAGCTTGCGGTGAGCTGAGATCCAGCCACTGCACTCCAGCCTGGGCGACAGAGCGAGACTCCGTCTCAAAAAAAAAAAAAAAAAACAAATAGTCTGAACAATTAGTATATTCAATGTAACATTTTAAAAATAATTTAAAATTACTGAGTACTTTTCTATTTATTAGAAATTCTATATTCAAAATTTAAACATTATTATTGTGCTTTTCATAAAGTTAAAATATCACATGTAATATTTTCATTAAGTCTTTGGTTTAATAGTGAAACATCTCACTGAAAAAACACCTGCTTCAAGAAAAATAAAAGATAATAATTATTAATATTCAGTTGCTCAATACATATCATTGAATCCTTTCTATGTAAATGGCACCATGCTAGCTGGTGAAACAGTGCTGAGCACAAAGAGACCCAGTTGTGTTTTATGATCTGCTATGTGAAATGAATGTTAATCACACAAGTAAAATTATGAATGTGACAAATGTCATGAAGTGTCATCTGAACATAACATAGGGGGATTTGACCTAGTCTGGAAATCATGGAAGGCAACTCTGAAGTGAAAGCTGAGCTGAGATCAGCAGAAGAGGAATAATTGACTATGCAGGTAGGAAGGAATAGTATGCCAGGCAAAGGAAGCAGCATGTGCCTTCACTTTGGAGGGACTGAAAGATAGTCCCTATGGTGAAAACTCAGAGAACATTGAAATGTATGGGACATAACATGCAGGGGCCTTGTAGGCTGTGCTACAGCTTTTATTTCTTCCCATGAGGATGGACAGAGGTATCATACGATGCAGTTTGCATGGTAAGAGTTAAGTCTGCTGGAAGGTGTAATGGAAGACTGAAGCAGGGCAACTGGAAAAAGTGGAAGTGAATCATAGTGTAGACAAAAGATGGTTTTAGACAAAAGGGTTTTAAGGGAAAGGAAATAATCAACAACCTAAGCCTCCTGAGATGTCAGGTAAATTAAGGACTGAAAAATGTTCTTGGATTAGTTATTGCAGTGGTTATCAGAGAGTTACAAGATATGCAAAGTGAGGGAGCTGAAAGGCAGATTACAGTCCATTAAGGGAGAAGTTGGAAGTAAGGGAAAAGTTGCCACAAATGTAGAAAATGCAGAGAGGTTTGTGAAGAGCAAGGGATGAGACATAGTGATAACTATAATAAAATATGCTTGTGGTTTGTATGATGAAGGGGGTGATTAATGTGGAAGATATTTGGAGAAAAAGATCCAGAGGAGGTGAAGTTGAATATAAAAAGGATCATGAAAGGACAATAGGAAATAGAACTCAAAGAACATGGAAGGATTTTCATCCCACCTGTGGAAGGACAGAGTGTCTTTGTTGTGCTAGAAGGAGAGGGAGATAGAAGAGCACATTGATATAGATGGATATAGATGTAGGTAGATTATTTGTCTGGAAACAGGAAGACCAAGGATCTGCTGACTAAGAAATTGCATTTTCTTTGTGAAGTAGGAAGTTAAGTTATCTGACAGGCTTGAGGAGTCTAGGGATGAGGTAAATAAGGGTTGTAAGATGTGAGATGAATGGAGAAAGTGAAATCTCTATGACATAAACTAGAAGAGAAAAGTGGTGGAAGAAATGTCCTGAAATTGCTCAATGATCAATTTGTCTTGGTTTACCTGAGACTTTCCTGTTTATAACATTCAAAGACACTTGCTTTGGGAACTCCTCACACCCAGACGCACCAGGAGATTTGATCACCCTAGTTGAAAGGTCCATTTGTGGTTTGTAATCATGAACTAATAATGTACCTATTAAGGTCTTATTACTATCATTAAATACAAAAGTCATTTCCATTTTAAGAATGGAAAGCCAGGAAAAAATATTTAAGCGGGAGCTGTAAAATATTTAATATGTGCTAATTTCTCCAATCATTGTAAATTAATATTTTATACTCGTCATAAAAATTTTAAGAGTTAAGACATTTGATTCTTCTATATATTTATCACCTTGATAATTAAGCAACGATTGCTTAGGGTAATTTTTACATATTCACAGTAGTTATAATTTAATTCTAAGTTTTTCTACACCTAACTCAAGGCTACATTACATGGTTTTAGAATGTTAGTTTTAGAAATTTGTTTTAGTAGTAAAAATATGGTATTTTTATTTTTACTATTCTAAATATTTCTAAACTATTTAATTTGATGAATCTGTGCTTCTTCTTTGAAATTAAAATGTGAGTTTGAGTTTTTAACTTCATTATTTATCCTCAGAGTACTTTAGAGACAAAAATTTTCTTTAAAAGTCTTAGTTTTTTTTATGTTTCTAAATTGACATTAGTGAAGCATTACTTGACTCAAGCTTCTGAAAGGATTGGGCATTCTGCTTCTCTGTGGTTACTGGCTCAGCTGAGAGATCCAGAGTACAGGTATTGATACCAGGTTGGTCAACTTTTGAAGGATCTGAAATCACTTAAACATAAGTAATGTTCTAGGGATATTTAATTTTCCTATTTTGGGTGCTTTATGCTGGATATTTACATTTCCTTCTCATTATGTCTCTTCCTTTTTCTACTTGCAGAGTGTTCTACTACACAGAAATTTAACTACACAGAAAGAATATAATATATTCATTAATGACACTGACAACATTTATTGGTCTATGTTGCATTCCACATACCACCTCTATGATACTGGACACATTTTATAGTATGTTGGAGTTTTAGTTTTCTTATTTTTAAAAATGAGTGATCAGTGTCCAGTACATAGTGTTATGACTCTTCCAAAAGTTAATGTAGATAAAACAATTCGAGTGTCTGGCATATAGAAGGCATTGGATGAAAGGGCAACTTTTCATATTACTTATTGAAGAACAGCTAAAAACTCAAAGAAGCAAAGAGTAAAATGGTCATTACCAGAGCCTCAGGAAATGGGGAGTTGTTCAAGGGGTATAAAATTTCAGTTATATAGGATGAATAAGTACTAGAGGTCTGCTATACCATAGTATTCATAGTTAATAATAGTGTATTGTACACTAAAAATGTTAAGAGAGAAAACAGTGCATGAACTCCTTTATCAATATTAGAATTTTCGTAACTAACACTATGTTTACTATGGGCCAGTAACTACACGTATTCATTTAATGCTGACAGCATCTCTGTAAGGTAAGTTCTATTATTTATTATCCCATGTTTTTTTAGATGAGAAAACTAAGGCACAAAAATATTGAATGCCTTGCTCAAGACTATAAAAACCCAACAAGTCACAGTGCTGGGATTTGAATACATACATTTTGCCTCCTCTGTCTCTCCAAGAAACTCTCAGTTTTGATTCCTGTACTTTGCTTTTAGTCTTGCCTTAGGTAGTATTGTTCCTCCCACTCTTTTTGTCTCCCAGTGTGTTCTGGACACTTTTCTCATAAGACTTGTAATACAGTGATACAGTTTGGCTGTGTCCCCACCCAAATCTCATCTTGAATTGTAGCTCCCATAATTCCCACATGTTGTGGGAGGGACCTGGTGGGAGATAACTGAATCATGGGGGCAGCTTCCTTCATACTGTTCTCGTGGTAGTGAGTAAGTCTCACGAGATCTGATGGTTTTATAAGGCGTTTCACCTTTCACTTGGCTCTCTTTCTGTCTTTCCTGCTGCCATGTAAGATGTGCCTTTTGCCTTTCACCATGATTTTGGGTCCTCCCCAGCCACGTGGAATTGGGAATCCATCAAACCCTTTTTTCTCTGTAAATTACCCAGTCTTGGATATGTCTTTATCAGCAGTGTGAACATGGATTAATACATACAGTATTGCCTCTAAATTTGTTTGTATGTCTATCTTCCTGTGCTAGGCAGAAATATTCATGAAAACAGTGGTTACTTAAAGTTTTGTGTCTACAGAACTTGGAATACAGAGACACTATACTCACTTGACTCTTGCAGTGGGAACTCTCCTTACTTTTTTTCTACACTCCCTAACTATGCCATTCTCTGTATATATAAAAGTATTCCAGTCTGAGTCTTCTTGAGTACCCCCAAGGTTGATAGTGACACATTCAAGCAAGAAATATAGACATATAATAGAATCACATGTAGCACCAAGAATTCCTTCTCATTAACTAAAAGGCCCTGGTTTCTTCTGCAGGCCAGGCAACATAGTGTCTGATGTTGTGCAACAAATTTCCTCTCTCTGTTGCTTCTTAGGAGTGAGTGAGAAGAAGCCTGTTTTTAAATAAATAAACAGCCAAGAATCTGAACAGGCTGGCTTCAAACCCACTATGTAACAGCTTTGTGATATCTGGCAAGTTACTATCCCCTTTGAATTATAGTTGTTTCCATGATAATGAAAAGAGTAATATTAACACTCTCACAGGGAGGTTTTAATAATCCAATGAGATAATGTGAAGTGCTGAGCATAGGGGCCACAGATAGTATATGCTCAATTAGTGCAAAATATTATTACTATTACCATCATCTTCATCCTCATCATCTCTTATCCCCTTGAAATGCTGTGGCCTGATCTCAGAGGCAAAGATTTTTTCCTGCTTATCAAATACTCTCTGTTCTACAAATACATTCCACTACACAGGTTTCGAGTAATGATGTACAATATTTTCATCCCAAATCTTTGGTTATTTGATCATTTTAGCGAGACCAAAGCTGAATTATTAAAACTGCTTTATATTTGAATGTAAAATCTATGTATAAATCTACTTCAAACCTGGCCTATTCCAAAACTTTTTTTCTTGGGTCATGTCATGTGGTTTCTCTATAGAGTTGAAGCTTTGCAGTTAATGTGGACTCAGTTGTAATTCTGCTTTGATGTATCTGACCTTCATTTGTGTGTGGCCCCAGAACCCCTGTGAATTCAGGCTCCTGCGGGGAAGAGCCATCAATCAGCCTGGGAGTGGATTCTTCCTCCTCTTCCTCTTCCTGGGCCTCCTCAGGCTGTGGGGGTGGAGTGAGGAGCTCTCGGTTCCCTGAGGGCATCACTGTGGCTATTTCAATCTGAAAAAAAATAAAAGAGAGAGAATTTCTTCAGGCAAACTTCTCAGTCACTCTGTGTGGCAGTGACACAAATTTAAAATGTACCCATCTTTGCCACAAGAGGACACTCATGTTCTAAAGTTCAACAATGTGACCATCCTGCTTGCTTGGAGGAACACACATGGTTCTAGTAACTGTTGTTGTTTTTAATTAGTTTTGTTTCTCAAATCTTAGAAGTTGTTTTCAATTCTTCCTTTTTTTTTTTTTTTTTTTTTTTTTGGTCTTCTTGTTCTTTAACATTTTATATGTTTGTTCATTTCATAGTTTCTTTAAAAAAGCTCATTTATTGTTTTCCAATAATAAGTAGCATTACAAGAGTGTATCAATGTTGTGAAAGCTTCACATTAATTCAGAAGTGTACAGAGTAAAATGGAAAAGTCCCCATCACCATTCAGCCCTCATTCTACTCCCCTTGAAGGTAATAACTGAGCAGAAATTGATATATATTATCCTGTCCTTTCAATCCTTGATTTCCGAGGTTCAAATATTCTGTTCCTTACCAGTGACTTATACTTTCTCTAATGGCGTTTTACTGAAAAGTATCCTTTATACTAAAATAAAATATATAGTGACATAAAAACTATGATTTGATGATGATATGCCATTTCTTATGTGTTTTCAATATTATTAAAATAACAAATATTCCAATGATATCTAGGTATCTTAAAATGGACTTTTTTGAGAGCTTTGACAGGAAGAGGCAGTTATAAAATTACAAAATTATTCAAAGATTATTTTTTGTATATTGTATTTTAGATTATACCTGTTTTGCTCTTATCTAACTTGTACATTGTCAGTAATGGAGTCATTGCTTTTAAGAATACTGTTTGTATTTAGGAGAAACCTTCCTTTCAGATTTCTTCCTTTGTCTGAATGTATATTTCTTTGTGGTACTTAGTAAATATCTACTTCTCTGATGGCCTTGTAATCTTGGGTTGAAAATTTGCCCCAGGCAATTGGGATGGCGACTTCCAGGACCCACCCTTTGTGGCCCAGTGTCCTTGTGGTATCCCCAGAAATCCCAGATTTTCCCTTCACCACACCAATATGGCCTTTTGGTTTTTTCCACCCTTTATTTGCTTTCATTAAAGAAGTAAGGAAACACATAAATTATTTCTGTATTACTTAATAACAAATGATGTGCAAACTATTCCTTTCATCTATAACACAGGTGTATTTTCAGACCAAATATTTTCTAGATGTTTGAATAACCAAAAAATTTTAAAGATACACTTATGATTTGATATCATTTTTAATATATTTAAATGCATTGCAAATCACAAATGAAAATTATTCTTTTGAAGAAACACTAAACTTTATTTTATCAGTTTATATTTCTGAATTGTGCATCCTTCAGTGCTTCCTTAGTCTCTCTCTTTCAGCTTTTTCTGTGCTGTATTACATTGGTTCCATTTGTTTTCTGCATATCCAAGCCTGCTGGATGGTAAAGTGTGTCATCTCTTTCATCTGTGTACCTCTAGGCTGTAAGCATAATAGGCAATCAGCAAGTACTTATTGAAGTATAATTTTTTCAAACTTTGCTTGTCCAAAATATCTCTCATTCACAGCTCTACGTTTAGAGATTTTCTGAGACGAATCAGTGAATGTGCTAATACTTACTTTAAATTATTTAAAGCATGAAATCAAAACAAAAACAGATTATACTGTCTTTGATACATTAGGAGCAATACATGAAGATACAATAAAGCTTGGCCAGAAAACTCCAGCTGAGAAGATGGGGCACATTTTCTTAAACAGAAAGACATACGGTTTCCATCTGTAGGTCAGAATGAGGCAGATTCAGAGGGAATGGATTTGTAGAGAGACCAAAAGGAGGCTCCAGGAAGAGCGGAAATTGAGACAGATGTTTCATGGAATGGAGACAGCCTAAAGGGAGAAACAAATTCCAGACACGTTGCCTTGAATCTTAGCTTTGTAAGAAAAATGTTTGCACATACTTTTTACAGATAATTGTTTTTCCACTGATTTGATGTGAAGCTGTAAGATCTCACTTGTCATCCAATATAATGAGGCAAAACAGCATTTTGCGTTTATCAAAAATTGTTTTGTTCATGCTTCCTTGCTAATAAAACATAAATGCAATACAACTTTGAAAACCAAAAAAAGGAATGCCTTTTCACATCAGCAAAATTGCAGAACCTCAAAGTACTGTGGCTGGAGAGACTTTTGTTTTGTAGACACATTTATTTTCACTATTAAGTAGAAGTGATTTAGGCATCTTTTCCCCCTCTTCAACAATCTTCATACTGTGATATGAAGTTGTGAGGCAATGCATACAAAAAAAAAAAAAAATGAGTCCAGGGAAACAAGACCACCGGGCCTTCCGTGTGGCAGGCTTGTATGCTTCTGTTGCAGAAAACTAAATTTGAACATAAACACAAATGACCAGAAAAAAATCCCTGCCCTTTTTTTCAAGCTACAATTGGTAACACTTGAATGCAAACATAATTGAGCCTCTTCTACAAATACTCATAAATTCTTTCAGTGTTTTCCTCTATTTGTTTTTCTTTGGCCTCTTGTTTTACTTGAATTGCTTTAAGGTTTTTTTTTTTTTTTTTTTTTTTTTTTTTTTTTTTTTGAGACGGAGTCTCGCTCTGTCCCCCCGGGCTGGAGTTGCAGTGGCCGGATCTCAGCTCACTGCAAGCTCCGCCTCCCGGGTTCACGCCATTCTCCTGCCTCAGCCTCCCGAGTAGCTGGGACTACAGGCACCGCCACCTCGCCTGGCTAGTTTTTGGTATTTTTTAGTAGAGACGGGGTTTCACCATGTTCACCAGGTTGGTCTAGATCTCCTGACCTCGTGATCCACCCGTCTCGGCCTCCCAAAGTGCTGGGATTACAGGCTTGAGCCACCGTGCCCAGCCCTGTTTTAACTTTTTAATCTGTTCATTATATTTCCCTAAAGTTTAAAAATATAATACAAATGGTCATTACTACATATGACTTCGATTTCTGTCAAAGGCACTGCACTTGTGTGTCTTCTTAACATAGTACCAGCAGGGTACATCTTTGAGTTGACAGTTTGCAGTAAGTTATCTATTTCTATTTTCTTGTGTACCTGGTCTTAGAACTGTAGATGAAACTAGGCCGCATAAAACTTAGAAACTAGGCATCATAAAAAAAGAACTTAAAAAAAAATTAACACCAGGTGGCTCTGGATAGGGTCCCACCCTGCCTCGATAGGGTCTCACCCTGATAGGGTCCCACCCTGCCAATTCCGGGAAACAACCTCATGGGGTCCCACCCTGCCAATTCCGGGGGTCCCACCCTGCCTCGAAGTTCCCGGAATCAACAACTCCAGGAAAAAAACCTCATAAGGTCCTGCTCTAACCAATTAGAACAAGACACCTTGCTCAGGCCATAGACAGACCCAATTACCACGCGCCTAAAGCTTTGTTTGAATTTCGCGCCCTAAGCTGTGTTTGAACTTGTGTTTGCCTATATAAACAGCCTGTAACAAGCAGTCGGGGTCCCAGGGCCAACTTAGAGCTTGGGACCCTAGCGCGCTAGTAATAAATAACTCTC
Organism: Macaca fascicularis; assembly: GCF_037993035.2. NCBI lineage: Eukaryota > Metazoa > Chordata > Mammalia > Primates > Cercopithecidae > Macaca > Macaca fascicularis. The sequence continues at coordinate 98,006,556 of NC_088385.1, forward strand.
TGCTGTGAATCTCGTGTCGGTGATCCTTCGCGGCGACCCCTGCCCAGGAGGGAATCGACAGTTCGGTTCCAACATAGATAACTTATATTATGGTAGCTTTTGCTTAGGGAGTACATTCTGCATCCACAAAACAGTACATCTATTCCAGAGATGACAAATGGATAGTTCACAGTGACCTAGGCTGAGTGAGATATCAGCAGATGTCAGTATGAAGAGATAACTACCAAGAGAAGAAGTCCTTAGGCCTGTCCCAGTCTCTGCACCCTGCACAGCCGTGACTCCATGTAAGCAATGTATCACCTCAACCCAATCTCAGGGTAAAAGCGGTTGAAGTGACCCTGGAGTGTCTCAGGCTAAGTTTCTGCTCCCTGGAGAAATAAAGACTCTCCATAGAAAATAATCCAATTACATTTATTGTTTCAGATTGAACTGAGACTTTTACTAGCAATATTTGTGTTATTATTAAAAATATGACAAAAGATTAAAAGCTTTCATTTTCTAATAATCACCATTGTTGTCAACAGAAGATTATCTCTATAAAAACATTCAGAACCATTTTAAGTGACAATAAGATTTGGTTAACAATAATTTTGATGAAATTCATTTGCCCCTTAGCAAAAAGTGCATCTAAATGATCTATATAATTATATTGCTGCCACTAAGCCTACTTTTTTGTCTTAATTTCAGGGTAAAAATATGAAAAACTGGTGTGTTCAGAAACAGCAATCATACATCTTCCTGATTGCTTCATTATCCACTGAGTCCTTTTAGTGCAGATTTCTTGTTGAACATATAAATTATACCTGTTTATGGGGATCATAAACCATTCGCTGCCATTCAATATTGTGGGGGTTTTTTTGTATTTTTTGTATTTTAATTTTTTTAATTTTAGTTAATCTACAGCTAAGTTTCTAATAAGGAAATCAGTGATAATGTAATATATATGTTCTGGAAAAAATGCTGTTAAGGAATTCAAATAAACTAGATTTGATTCCTACCTTTATGAATGAATAAAAGAATCGCCAGGTGAATGTGTGAATTTGTAAATGGTGGAAGGTTTGCCAATCTTTATCTAAAATGTCTATGTCAAACATTATGCTTAAGTTATGATCCAACTGTTCACTTGATTTGTCAATACTGTTTTCTAAACATCTATCAATATCATTACTTTTGTTCCCTATCTGCCATCATCACCATTATCTAAATTACTATCCTCTCTTAGCTGGAATACAGCAATAGACTACTTGTATAAAGTTAGGTTGTCCTCTAGTGTAGATGTACTAAGAATGGACTCTTTTAAAAACAACTTTATGGAGATACAATTCATATATTATACAGTTCATCCATTTAAAGTATATAGTCTAATTTTTTTTAGTAACAGTTATGCAACTATCACCCAATCAATTTTATGGCATTTTCATCACCCAGAAAAAAAAACTCTGCAACTATTAACAGCCATTTCCAACTTCTCTCTTCTCATACTCTCTCCTTCCCCCCTCCAACCTCCCGGCCCCAGGCAATCACTTACCAACTTTCTGTGGTTGTACTTTTGCCTAATCTGTTTCCATATTTGCCTATTCTGGACTTTTCTTTTCCCTCCTCTTTAACCGTAATTATGTATCTTCCAACCAACCTTTCCCCATTTCCTTCTTTTCCCTAACTACCTAAGCCTCTGGTAACCACCATTCCACTCTATCCTAGGGAATTAACTATTTTAGATTCCACATACACTGAGATCATATGGTATTTATCTTTCTATGCCTTGCTTATTTCACCTAACATAGTATTCTCCAAGTTCATCCATGCTATTTCAAGTGACAGGAGTTCATTCTTTTCATGTCTGAATAAAATTCCATTGTGTGTATAAACCACATTGTATTTATCTTTCCATCCATTGAGGGATACTGAGGTTTATTCCTTGTCTTGGTCTTTGTGAATAGTGCTGCAATAAACATGGGAATACAGATATATCTTTAACATACTGATACATTTATTTTGAATATATACCCAGTAGTGGGCTTGCTGGATCTTATGGTAGTTCTATTTGTAATTTTTTAAGGAATCTTCACACTGTTTTTCATAGTGGTTGTACTGATTTACGTTTCCAACAACAGTATGCAAGAGTTCCCTTTTTTCCACAAACTCACCAACACATTTTATCTTTTAGTAGCCATGTAGTCAATGTGAGGTACGCATTTTTCATCTCTGGAATAGATGTACTGTTTCACGGACACATAATATACTCCCTAAGCAAAGGCTACCATGAGATAAGTTATCTACAGTTCTAACTGCTAACAGTTCTAATATCGTCAAGCAGGGAGTACCACTGGACCCCTTTCACTTGCTATTCTGTCCTATTTTTCCTTAGAATTTGGGGGCTAAACACCAGGCACCTGTCAGCCAGTCAAAAGCAACTAGCATGACTGCCAGACTAAAGACATGGGTGTCAGGCTTTCTGTGAAAGGGCTCTCTGACAAGCCCTGACTCTTCAGACTTGGGAGCATTTGTTTGCCTGGAACCAGCTTCTGGTTTTCGTGTACTTCCAGACTGAGCTGATGGTTGACAGAGAGGAAAGCCATTCAACTCCGGTGTCCCGACAAAAACATCATTCTGATACTAAAGCCTGGCAAAGACACAACAACAACAACAACAACAACAACAACAACAAAAATAGAATTTTATACCAATATCCCTGACGAACATCAATGCAAAAATATTCAATAAAATACTGGCAAACTGAATCCAGCAGCACGTCAAAAAGCTTATCCACCATGATCAAGTGGGCTTCATCCCTGGGATGCAAGGCTGGTTCAACATATGCAAATCAATAAACATAATCCAGCATATAAACAGAACCAAAGACAAAAACCACGTGATTATCTCAATAGATGGAGAAAAGGCCTTTGACAAAATGCAACAGCCCTTCATGCTAAAAACTCTCAATAAATTCAGTATTGATGGAATGTATCTCAAAATAATAAGAGCTATTTATGACAAACCCACAGCCAATATCATACTGAATGGGCCAAAACTGGAAACATTCACCTTGAAAACTGGCACAAGACAGGGATGCCCTCTCACACCACTCCTATTCAACGTAGTGTTGGAAGTTCTGGCTAGGGAATCAGGCAAGAGAAAGAAAGAAATGGTATTCAATTAGGAAAATAGGAATTCAAATTGTCTTGGTTTGCAGATGACATGATTGACTATTTAGAAAACCCCATTGTCTCAGCCCAAAATCTCCTTAAGCTAATAAGCAACTTCAGCAAAGTCTCAGGATACAAAATCAATGTGCAAAAATCACTAGCATTCTTATGCACCAATAACAGACAAACAGAGAGCCAAATCATGCATGGACTCCCATTCACACTTGCTTCAAAGAGAATAAAATACCTAGGAATCCAACTTACAAGGGATGTGAAGGACCTTTTCAAGGAGAACTACAAACCACTGCTCAATGAAATAAAAGAGGATACAAACAAATGGAAGAACATTCCATGCTTGTGGATAGGAAGAATCAATATTGTGAAAATGGTCATACTGCCCAAGGTAATTTATAGATTCAATGCCATCCCCGTTAAGCTACCAATGACTTTCTTCACAGAATTGGAAAAAAAAATACTTTGAAGTTTATATGGAATCAAAAAAGAGCCCACATTGCCAAGACAGTCCTAAACCAAAAGAATAAAGCTAGAGGCATCATGCTACTTGACTTCAAACTATACTACAAGGCTACAGTAACCAAAACAGCATGCTACTGGTACCAAAACAGAGATATAGACCAATGGAACAGAACAGAGCCCTCAGAAATAATACCACACATCTACAAACATCTGATCTTTGACAAACCTGACAAAAACAAGAAATGGGGAAAGGATTCCCTATTTAATAAATGTTGCTAAGAAAACTGACTAGCCATAAGTAGAAAGCTGAAACTGGATCCCTTCCTTACACCTTATACAAAAATAAATTCAAGATGGATTAGAGACTTAAATGTTAGACCTAAAACCATAAAAACCCTAGAAGAAAACCTAAGTAATACCATTCAGGACATAGGCATGGGCAAGGACTTCATGTCTAAAACACCAAAAGCAATGGCAACAAAAGCCAAACTAGACAAACGGGATCTAATTAAACTAAAGAGCTTCTGCACAGCAAAAGAAACTACCATCAGAGTGAACAGGCAGCCTACAGAATGAGAAAATTGTTTTTGCCATCTACTCGTCTGACAAAGGGCTAATATCCAGAACATACAAATAACTCAAACAAATTTACAAGAAAAAAACAAACAACCCCATCAAAAAGTGGACAAAGGATATGAACAGATACTTCTCAAAAGAAGACATTTATGCAGCCAACAGACACATGAAAAAGTGCTCATCATCACTAGTCATCAGAGAAATGCAAATCAAAACCACAATGAGATACCATCTCACACCAGTTAGAATGGTGATCATTAAAAAGTAAGGAAACAACAGGTGCTGGAGAGGATGTGGAGAAAGAGGAACACTTTTACACTGTTGGTGGGACTGCAAACTAGTTCAACCATTGTGGAAGACAGTGCAGCGATTCCTCAAGGATCTAGAACTAGAAATACCATTTGACCCAGCCATCCCACTACTGGGTATATACCCAAAGGATTATAAATCATGCTGCTATAAACACACATGCACACATATGTTTATTGCGGCACTATTCACAATAGCAAAGACTTGGAACCAACCCAAATGTTCAATGACAGACTGGATTAAGAAAATGTGGCACATATACATCATGGAATACTATGCAGCCATGTCCTTTGTAGGGACACGGATGCAGCTGGAAACCATCATTCTCAGCAAACTATTGCAAGAACAGAAAACCAAACACCGCATGTTCTCACTCTTAGGTGGGAACTGAACAATGAGAACACTTGGACACAGGAAAGGGAACATCACACACCGGGGCCTGTTGGGAGGTGGGGGGAAGGGGTAGGATAGCATTAGGAGATATACCTAATGTAAATGATGAGTTAATGGGTGCAGCACACCAACATGACACGTGTATACATATGTAACGAACCTGCACGTTGTGCACATGTACCCTAGAACATAAAGTATAATTTAAAAAATAAAATAAAAACGTTGGTTGACCCTGCAGTCATGAGTGGAACTCTCAAAGTCATGTCCCCCAAGCAAGACTCACCCATCTATCCTATCTATCCTGACCCTTGGCTCCTGGGTCCTAATGCCTGTCAGACAAACTTCCTCCAACCTCTCTTCTCTGATTCTAGTCCTGCTTCTAAAAACCACTCCCTGTCTCTGGTGCTTTTCTAGTTTTTCCTATAAGAATGATTTCTAGTATAAATTTCGGGACTCTGTTCCTTTCTTTAGGCACCCAGACTCACTAATCAGAAAGACAAAATTTTTGCCCAAAGCCCCATTGTGGGGGTTACTATCTAGAATTTTAGGATCCCTCTTCAGACAAGCAGACCTAACAAAAGCTGTTCCTGAAGCTAAGATATGGAGAGCCCCAGAAATGATATCCTTCCTATTCATATGATGAGAAGTGAGGATAAAAGGCATCACTCTTCCAACCCTGGAGATCCCTTCCCTCCCTCAGGTTATGGCCCTCCACTTCATTTTTGGGGCATAACATCTTCATAGGACAGGGGTAAGGTCCCAATACTAACAGGAAAACGCTTAGGACTCTAACAGGTTTTTGAGAATGCATTGGTAAGGACCACTAAATCCGGCCTTCTTTGATCCTCTTTGTGGTCTAAGAGGAAAAGTAGTGTTTCTGCTGCTGTGTCGGTGAGCATGACTATTCTGATCAGCAGGGTCCAGGGACTGTTGTAGGTTCTTGGGCAGCCAGGGTGCGGGGGACAAACAAAGCAAAACTGTAGGCAGTTTTGTCTTTCAAATGGAAAACATTCAGGCATCAACAGGCTCACCCTTAAAATGCATCCTAAGCTATTGAGACCAATTTGACCCACAAACTCTGAAAAGGAGGCGGCTCATTTTTTTCTGCACTATGACCTGGCCCCAATATTCTCTCTCTGATGGGGAAAAATGGCCACCTGAGGGAAGTATAAATTTTAATACTATCCTGCAGCTTGACCTTTTCTGTAAGACGTAAGGCAAATGGAGTGAAATACCTTATATTCAATCTTTATTTTCATTGAAGGAGAATATGCAACTATGCAAAGCTTGCAATTTACATCTCACAGGAGGACCTCTCAGCTTACCCCCATATTCTAACCTTCCTACAGCTCCTGTTCCTATTAATGATAAGCCTCCTCTAATCTCCCACGACCAGAAGGAAACAAGCAAAGAAATCTCCAAGAGACCACAAAAAAAAACCCGGGCTATCAGTTACGTCCCCTTCAAGCTGTAGGGGGAGGGGAATTTGGCCCAACCCAGGTACATGTCCCCTTCTCCCTCTCTGATTTAAAGGAGATCAAAGTAGACCTGGATACGTTTTCAGATGATCCTCATAGGTATATAGATGTCCTACAGAGTCTAGGGCAAACCTTCAACTTCACTTGGAGAGATATCATGCTATTGTTAGATCAAACCCTGACCTTTATTGAAAAGAATGTGGCTTTGGCTGCAGCCTGAGAGTTTGGAGATACCTGGAAAGGGACAAATTTCCTACTGGTCAACAAGCCGTCCCCAGTATGGATACCCACTGGGACCTCGACTCAGATCATGGGGACTGGAGTCGTAAACATCTGCTGACCTGTGTTACAGAAGGACTAAGGAGAATTAGGAAAAAGCTCATCAATTATTCAATGATGTTCACCTTAACTCAAGGAAAGTAAGAAAATGCTTCTGCCTTCCTCAAGCGACTATGCGAGGCCTTAAGAAAATATACTTCCCTGTCATCTGACTTCCTCAAGGGTCAATTGATCCTAAAAGATCCTAAAAGTTTATTACCCAATCAGCCACAGATATCAGGAGAAAGCTCCAAAAGTGAGCCCTGGACCCTGAACAAGATCTGGAGGCATTATTAAACCTGGCAACCTTGGAGTTCTATAATAGGGACCAAGAGGAACAGGCTGAAAAGGAAAAGCAAGATCAGAGAAAGGTCACAGCCTTAGTCATGGCCCTCAGACAAACAAACCTTGGTGGTTCAGAGGACAGAAAATGGAGCAGGCCAATAACCAGGTAGGATTTGTTATCTGTGTCATTTGCAAGGACACTTTAAAAAACATTGTCCAATGAGAAACAAGCTGCCCCCTCACCCATGTCCATTATGCCGAGGCAATCACTGGAAGACGCATTGCCCCAGAGGACAAAGGTTCTCTGGGCCAGAAGACCCTAACCAGATGATCCAACAACAGGACTGAGGGTCCCTGAGGGAAGCACCAGCTCATGTCATCACACTCACCAAGCCCCCGGCAAGTTTAACCATTGAATGCCAGGAAAATGACTTCCTCCTGGACACTGGTGTGGCTTTCTCAGTGTTAATCTCCTGTCCCGGACAGCTGTCCTCAAGGTCCATTACCATCTGAGGAATCCTGGGACAGCCTGTAACCAGGTATTTCTCCCACCTCCTCAGTTGTAATTGGGAGACTTTATTCTTTTCACATGACTTTCTTGTTATGCCTGAAAGTCCCACACCCTTATTAGGGAGGGATATATTAGCCAAAGCTGAAGCTATTATCTATATGAATATGGGGAACAAGTTACCCATTTGTTGTCCCCTGCTTGAAGAGGGAATCAACCCTGAAGTCTAGTCTTTGGAAGGACAATTCAGAAGGGCAAAAAATGCCTGCCCAGTCCAAATCAGGCTAAAAGACCCCACCACTTTTCTTATCAAAGGCAATATCCTTAAGGCCTGAAGCTCATAAAGGATTACAGGATATTGTTAGACATTTAAAAGCTCAAGGCTTAGTAAGAAAATGCAGCAGTCCCTGCAAAACCCCAATCCTAGGAGTACAAAAACCAAATGGTCAATGTAGACTAGTGAAAGATTTTAGACTCATCAATGAGCCAGTAATTCCTCTATATCCAGTTGTACCCAACCCCTATACTCTGCTCTCAAATACCAGAGGAAGCATAATGGTTCACTGTTCTGGACCTCAAGGATGCCTTCTTCTGCATTCCCATGCCATCTGACTCCCAGTTTCTCTTTGCCTTTGAGGATCCCACAGACCACACATCCCAACTTACATGGATGGTCTTGCCCCAAGGGTTTAGGGATAGCCGTCACCTGTTTGGTCAGGCACTGGCCCAAGATCTAGGCCACTTCTCAAGTCCAAGCACTCTGGTCCTTCAGCATGTGGATGATTTACTTTTGGCTACCAGTTTGGAAGTCTCATGCCAGCAGGCTACTCTAGATCTCTTAAACTGTCTAGGTAATCAAAGGTACAAGGCATCTAAATTGAAAGCCCTACTCTGCCTACAACAAGGCAAATATCTTGGCCTAAACTTAGCCAGAGGAACCAGGACCCTCAGCAAGGAATTAATACAGCTTATACTGGCTTATCCTTGCCCTAAGATGTTAACACGGTTGTGGAGGTTCCTTGGAATCACCAACTTTTGCCGACTGTGAATCCCTGGATACAGCGAGATAGCCAGGCCCTTCTGTACTCTAATCAAGGAGACCCAGAGGGCAAATACTCATCTAGTAGAATGGGAACCAGAGGCAGAAACAGCCTTCAAAACCTTAAAGCAGGCTCTAGTGCAAGCTCCAGCCTTCAACCTTCCCACAGGACCAAACTTCTCTTTATACTTCACAGAGAGATAAGGAATAGCTCTTGGAGTCCTTACTCAGACTCATGGGACAACCCCACAACCAGTGGCATACCTAAGTAAGGAAATTGATGTAGTAGCCAAAGGCTGGCCTCACTGTTTATGGGTGTTTGTGGTGGTGGCCGCCTTAGTATCAGAGGCTATCAAAATAATACAAGGAAATGATCTCAGTGTCTGTACTACTCATGATGCAAATGGCATACTAGGTGCCAAAGGAAGTTTATGGCTATCAGACAACTGCCTGCTGAGATATGAGGTGCTACTCCTTGAGGGACCAGTGCTTCAGATATGCATGTGTGCAGCCCCCAACCCTGCCACTTTTCTCCCAGAGGATGGGGAACCAATCCATCATGACTGCCATTATCAAACAAATTATAGTCGAGACTTACACTGCCCTAGAGGATCTCTTAGAATTCCCCTCAGCTAATCCTGACCTTAACCTATATACCGATGGAAGTTCATTTGTGGACTTCAAAGTTCATTTGTTCATTAATGGGATACTAAGGGCAGGTTATGCCATAGTTAGTGATGTAACAGTTGAAAGTAAGCCTCTTTCCCCAGGGACCAGTGCCCACTTAGAAGAACTAGTGGCACTTACCCAAGCCTTAGAACTGGGAAAGGGAAAAAGAATAAATGTGTATACAGATAGCAAGTATGCTTATCTAAACCTACATGCCCATGCTGCAATGTGGAAACAAAGGGAGTTCCTAACCTCTGGGGGAACCCACATTAAATACCACAAGGAAATCATGGAGTTATTTCACACAGTGCAAAAACCCAAAGAGGATGCCGAAGCCATCAAAAGGAGGAAGGATAGGGAAGAACAGCAGCGTAAGTGGCTGGCAGAGGTGGGGAAAGACCAGTAGAGAAGAAAGACAGAAAGTCAAAGAGAGAAGGGGGATGGGGGTGAAAGACAGAAAGTCAAAGAGAGAGGGGAAGAGACAGGGACAGAAAGCCAAAGAGAAGGAAAGAGAGAGAGCAAGAGACAGAGACAAAGAAGGAGTCAAAGAGAGAGAAAGAAGCAGAAAGTCAAAGAGAAAGAAAGAGAAAGAGAGAAATAGTAAAGAAAAAACAGTGTACCCTATTCCTTTAAAAGTCAGGGTAAATTTAAAATCTATAATTGATAATTATAGGTCTTCTCCATGATCCTATAACACTCCAACACCACCTTGTTGTCAGTGTAAACAACGGCGTAGCCCGAAAGCACTGAGGCCACTGACAACCTGTAGTTTTCCTATCAAAAGTCCTTAACCCAGCAGGTTTCCTAACAGGGGATCTAAATCTTAATTAATTACCATACAAAAGTCTGACCAGATCTAGGAGGAACTCCCTTCAGGATAGGACAATAAATGGTTCCTCCCAGGCAATTAAGGGGAAAAGACACAATGGGTATTCAGTAAGTGATAAGGAAACTCTTGCAGAAAAAGAGTTAGGAAAATTGCCTAATAATTGGTCTGCTCAAACATGTGAACTGTTTGCACTCAGCCAAACCTTAATGTACTTACAGAATCAGGAAGGAGCCATCTATACCAATTCTCAGTTAATATGGACTGAATGAGGTCTTATTAATAGTAAAGAATAATTGAAATCCCAAACTTACAAGGTTTTCAACAGAAGTAAAGTTTACTAGAAGTTAGCAGTGAAACATATTATCCTACTATCACACACTCTCAACGGATTTCTCATACAGTTTGCAAGAAATAACAAAATCTATCCTTACTCTACAATCCCAAATAGACTCTTTGGCAGCAGTGACTCTCCAGAACTGCTGAGGCCTAGACCTCCTCACTGCTGAGAAAGGAGGACTTTGTACCTTCTTGAGAAGACTCTCGCTTTTACACTAACCAGTCAGGGATAGTATGAGATGTCACCCAGTGTTTACAGGAAAATACTTCTGAAATCAGACAATGCCTTTCAAACTCTTATACCAACCTCTGGAGTTGGGCAACATTGCTTCTCCCCTTTCTAGGTCCCATAACAGCCATGTTGCTATTACTTGCCTCCAGGCCCTGTGTTTTTAACATCTTTGTCAAATTTGTTTCCTCCAGGATCAACGCCATCATGCTACAGATAGTCTTACAAATGGAACCCCAAATGAGCTCAACTAACAATTTCTACTGAGAACCCCTGGACCAACCCTTTGGCTGGTCTAGAGAATTCCCCTCTTGAGCACACTGCCACTGCAGGGCCCCTTCTTTGCCCCTTTCCAGCAGGAAGTAGCTACAGTGGTCATTGCCCAATTTCCAACAGCAGTTGGGGTATCCTGTTTAGAGTGGGGATTGAGAGGTGAAGCCAGCTAGACTTCCTGGGTTGAGTGGGGACTTGGAGAACTTTTTTGTCTTATAAGAGGATTGTAAAATGCACCAATCAGTTCTCTGTAAAAATGCACCAATCAGTGCTCTGTGGCTAGCTAGAGGTTTGTAAAATGGACCAATCAGTGCTCTGTAAAGTGGACCAATCAGCACTCAGTAAAACGGTCCAATCAGCACTCTGTAAAACGGACCAATCAGCAGGACGTGAGTGGGGACAAATAAAGGAATTAAAGCTGGCCACCCCCAACCAGGAACGGCAGCCCACTCGGGTCCCCTTCCACCTGTGGAAGCTTTGTTCTTTGGCTCTTCACAATAAACCTTGCTGTTGCTCACTCTTTGGACCCATGCCACCTTTGAGAGCTGTAACAATCACTGCAAAGGTCTGTGGCTTCATTTTAGAAGTCAGCAAGACCAAGAACCCACTGGAAGGAACTAACTCTGGACACACTAAGAGATATGAGGTGATATCTCATTGTGGTTTTGATTTACATGTTTTGATGATTAGTGGAAAATGAACTCTTAACAAGATGAAAGTTGTTTAAAATTCTTCAATTTTTTTTAAAACTTTGTTCATAATAACCACAAGAATAATGGCCTTGCAGAAACACTATTACAAATTGGTTAAAAAGAAGGATTTGGACTAGGTGAGTTTGAATCTAGCCTGATTGTGAGACTTGGACAAGTTACTTTACCTCCTTGTGCTGAGACCTTGTGCTGAGCTCAGTCATGGAGACCCTAACCCAGCAGCGCTAGAGGAATTAAAGACACACACACAGAAATATGGAATGTGGAATGGGAAATCAGGGAACTCACAACCTTCAGAGCTGACAGCCTCAAACAGAGATTTACCAACATATTTATTGACAGCAAGCCAGTGACAAGCATTATTTCTATAGATTATAGATTAACTGAAAGTATTCCTTATAGGAAACACAGGGATGGGCCAAAACAAAGGGATGAGCTCTGGTTAGTTATCTGCAGCAGGAACATGTACTTAAGGCACAAATTGCTCATGCCATTGTTTGTGGTTTAGGAATATCTTTAAATGGTTTTCCACCCTCAGTGGGTCAGGTGTTTCTTGCCCTCATTCCAGTAAACACACAACCTTCAGCGTAGGCATCATGGCCATCACAAACATGTCACAGTGCTGCAGGGATTTTGTTTCTGGCCAGTTTTGGGGCCAGTTTATGGTCAGATTTGGGGGACTGTTCCCAATACCGTGTCCCTCAGTTTTTTTTATTTGCAAAACCCTGGGATAAATAGTACAGATGATTTTAGGATTAAAATCTAATATATATAAAACATTTAGAATAATGACAGGTATATAGTAAGTGACCCAGAAGTGGTTGTTATCATTATTAGAATAAATTGAAAATCTTTTGACTTATAGGACAGTTTCACCCTTCTAAGTGTTATCATCTTCCATCTCACCAGTTGAGCTCTTCTGCTATCTGATTAAGCTACACTGGCCACCTTTAATTTCTTATGCTCTCAATGTTCCTTCTCCTAAAGAACATTTGTGTGCACTAGGTCTTCTGCCTGGAAATCCCTTCTCTCTCCAGCTTTTCTAATCAACTGTTTATGTATTCTTCATATTTAGAACAAGGGTCACTTCCTCAGGAAAATTTTTTGTGATCTACTTGACTTAGACAAGTATGTTTGGTTGTTCCCAGAGCATTGTGTACTTCTTGTTGGCACATCAACTATTGCATTTGTGTCCAATTCTTTAAATTGTTGCAGTTACTCCCTTCCTTGGATCCATGCCCCTTTGCAATATGACTTTCCAGTTCCTGTAATCACAATTTAGAGCCTAATTCCTTATCTTTGATTATTGAATTTAGAATGGCCCCCTAATTTGGTTTAGTCAACAGAATATGCTGATTTCATGTTAATTTTGAGGATAGTTGTCCAGAAACATTGCAAACTTTCATTTGTCCTCTATGAACCCTGTTTAATAACCATATAAACAAGCTTGGGCCAGCCTGTTGGAAGATGAGAGAGCACATGGTGGAGAGGAAAGCCACTTCAACTGAGGCCAAGCTAGTCCAGCCAGCAGTGTACCAACCTAGCATATACCCAGTGTGAGTCAACCCAGTGTGAACCAGCAGCACATCAGAGACCATATATCTGAACTACAGAATTGTAAGCTAAATAAATTGTTGTTTTAAGTTACCAAAATTTGGAATTGATTGTTACACAGCAAAAACTAGCTGATACAGATTTTTATATTGTATCTGTGGGTATTTGATTAATCTATCTCTCCCCGTGAGGATAAATTCTACATATTTCTTTTTTTTTCCCCATTATACTCCCAGCTGCTACTCCAGTATGCCTAGCAATTATTAGGCCTTCTGAAAAATACAGTTGAATCAGTACAGGTAAATCATGGCAATTTTTGATACATTAAATGATCGTTTTGTGTATAAGAGTAAGAAAATATAACATGGTTAAAGTTGCATGAGAGTGACAGAGCAGGATTATCACCACCTTGGACAAGCACTGCCATTTTAAAATTTACCTTGATCAAAAACTGCCTAAATTCAAAGGGCATCAACCTAATGGCGAAGGTCAGCATACCCATAAACCACAAATAACATCTCCAGCCAGAAACATTCCAAACCCCTCCCTGACCACAGACAAGCTAGCCCCGAGATAACCTCCCCTCCAGCCAGAAAGATGTCAGCCCCAAGATAACCTCCCCTCCACCCAGAGACATTCCAACCCCATCATAAACTTTTCCCCTACGCAGAAACATTCCAAGATTGCGATGGGCCCCGTCACCCTAAAACCAATATATACTCTTAGTCTGTGAGCGAGAATACTCCTGACCAAAATTGGTCAGAAGCCCCTCTCAGGTTTATTTCTCTAAAATAAACCTGCCTTTGATTGTTAAGCCACATTTCATGTGTCTTTCTTATTTATCTCATAGCGAGAGCAAGTATGAAAATAAGTAGTTATGGCTCAGATATCTCCATGTCTGCCTACAGACATTCATTATATGTGTTAACATATGAAAGGAAACTAAAGAAGATGTGCTCCAACTTCTTTAGATGAAACTAGCTTTGAATCTATTGCTGAGCCAAGAATTTTAGCTATATATGCTCTATATTTGAAGGAAAGATGGAAAAATTATACATCTAGTGGTAGAACCACTCCATTGCACAACTCTGAGAAGCACTATCTATGTGGTGTTCTATGTGAATGGTGCTTCCTAGATGTGTACAGTGTAATAGCCTTACCTGAGTACATATTAACTCTTAAGTGATCAGTTAACCAGTCTTCACACCTAGGTTTCTCTTTTCTTTTTCTATAGCCTCTTTATCTCAATCATACTCCTTACAATTTTGACTGAAAACCCCAATTTAGTCAGGGAAGGATAATGTTTTATTAATCTTTCCTTTGCCTGTATGTGCAAATGGTAAATAAAGAGAGTCCAGGAAATCCCTGAAGAAAGTAAAAACATGTATACACTGAGATCCTTATTGATTCATTGATATTTATGAGGATACCATTGTTCCTATTAAAATAGGAAAAACAAGGCATATTTTAGTGTAGATACACCTAAGGCCAGAGATAGTCACATTAAGGTCCCCATGCCAAGCAATTAAAGTTACTTTCAGTTTTTCTCATCATAGAAAAGTGATATTAAAAATGCCCAACAAGAGGAAATGATTCTTCTGAAGCCATTAGGAGCAGCTTCTTTATTCTCGACTCTAGCTGATTAGTGATGATGATATAGCTAAAGAAAAGAAAGTAAGCTAAGGAGGCAGCCTAGAAAAACTGGGTTCAGAGAAGAATGGTTTGTTATTATGGTCAGCACTGTTTGGAGGAGGGAAATATTGAATTTGTTGAAAACAAACAATTCAGTCCACTAAAGAGATTATATCCGACATGGAAAAGAAAGGTTTAATTGGACCTCATCATGGGCCAGATGAAATATTCTGCAATTATGAATATAACTAGCATAAATTGTATACTCAGCCACGTATATTTCTGCTTAAATCATCTATAAAAATGCTAAAAATTTCTCCCGTTGTACAACTGGGAAATGCATAATAAAGCAAAAGTTGAAAATGTCTATATTATGGCAAGTTACATTAGTAGCTGTAACAAACTAGTCCAAAATCCCAGTGGTTTAGCACAATAAAATATTCTATCTTGCTGATATGACTCTCTAATGCAGGTAAACAAGTTTATGACATTCCTCTATGTAATTACTCAGAGATCCAAATTTCTTTCTTGCTAGGACTTCACCATTTTCAGCTTCAGACTTCAAGGTCCACAGGTATTGTCTCTCCATTGACAAATTAAGGGAAGAGAACTAGCCACATGAGCCAACATAGAATCAGAAAAAGTAAACAATGTGTTTTATCTGAATGCCCAGAAGGAAAATGAAACAGGTGAATACATGGAATTGTCTCACCCATCATGTAGACATAGGTTAAAGTTTCAGTCTGACACAATACTTACTTCTCATAAAAGTAAGAAAAATTATAACAAACACTGATTGTAGTTTACAAACCCCCTATATCAATGTTAAATAGAAGTTTTCATACTTGTCAATTTTAAGGGATGACTAATTATAGGTTTATTTATCTAGTACATATCATTGACATTAGAAGAAATAAAAGCATATTTTTGTCTCTTTATCCTCTGATTTCTTTTTTATAAACAACTGTTCTTAGATCTTATTTGTTGTAGCACTTACTGAAATATAATATCACCAAATTTGTGTAAATTCACCATTATTTCCATTTATTTATTGTTAAATCTCAGTATTTTACTAACTGAAGTCAAAATTAATAAAGTTATGTAATGGATGAATATTTGCAAGTCAAATATCAAAATAGTTAATGGCCTTTTTATTACACCAAATATCATAAAATCATTATATTTGGTATTGACTTGCTAGGATATCAAGTTTAGAACATGCACATGCTTTTTTAAAAAATCTATCCCAATGTATAGTTAGTTTTCACAGATTCATATCTCTAAAAGATAATGCTTATTCGTACACATTGCAATGTTTAAGTGAAAAATTCCATGCCAAAGAAACAAGAGCTGATTTTAAAGTTTCATTTAATCATACCCTCTAGTCTTTGTCTCTTTGGGGACTTTAGTATTTTTTTCTTTGCTCACATACTTCTCTTCTTATTTCCTTTTCTTATTGTCAGAAAATGGCAATATTCCATTTTTAGTCACCAGAAAGAGTTTCTACTTCAGCTTCATCTCAGTTTATTCAAGACTCCATTCACCATCGTCTCCTTAGTCTCCAGAAACTTAATAAGTTTTTTAAATGTGTCATCTAGTTCTAATTAAATGTCTCCAAATAATATTGGTAGGGAACTTTGGCAAACACTTTAGACACATTATCTAACAGCAAAGTCAGTTCATATTCCCTTCCCCCTTATTGCCCTAGTTCCCTATGTAAGGATGCCAGAAAGACAATTTAGACAATTTAATGTAGGCTGAAATCAGTAATCTCATGAGGATGGGAGGAGGGGAGCAAGTCAGTCACAGTAATTGAAAACAAAGAAGTTGGACTGAAAACCAAGATATTTGGAACCTTCAAAACTCTAGCTCTTTATTTCTGATGGAGTAATTTAGTATTTTTTATTCAGTTTCAATCTTTCTCAGTGCAACACAAAGCAAATTGTTTCTTCTAACACAGCCTTTATTGAGGCATAAATCCATGCCTTTTAATTTGTAGAACTTTTTTGAATAAAACTACTATTTATACATAATGACAATGATGATAATAATGATGCATATATTATCACAGGGTAACTGTGATATAGACATTTCGTATAAGAAAAAAAGTGTGTATTTACAGAGGATATCCCAGAGAGGACCAGCTAACCACCAACTGCCTTTGAAAGGGATAATCGTTACATGTTAATTTTTTATTACTGTCCGCTATCACTGGCAAATTCTTGCAAATTTTACAAACTTAGAAACCTGACTTTATCTCTTGGGGCAAAATTATCTTAAACAAGTTCAAAGACCACATTAAACCTGAAGGCTAACCTTCATCCTCTTAGTGCCACCACATTCTCTGTAGGTAGTCCCACTTGGGAAGCTAATTATAGTCAAAAGATTGTTGATGACCACAGAACCAGTACAAAGGACTCTGGATAAATCAGCTCCATAATAACATGAGGCAAAAGAAGAACTCTTTTCCAAGGGATCAAACTCTTTAAATGTGTTAACTCTCATAAGTTTTTGCAGTCGTTAGCATGATAAAAAAACACCCTGCCAAAAGACGACTGCCGAATAGTGATTTATTGGCCTTGACAACATTAGCCTCTGGGATCTTCTTTTTTTCTCTCTACTTCCAAAATTTACTGATCCTCTTCAATGTTCATTCTATCCTCTTATACATTACAGAATTAGTGTAGTTATAGTAGAATAAATTATTTTATCTTAAATGGCCTAGATTTAATTTCTTTCAATTTTATGTTTTTAATCAGAGTTTTGATATTATAACTCTAGAGAGAACACACTGACAAAAAGATTTTATCCTGTCTCAATATTTTTTAGATCTATTTCTTTGTTCTTCTCAAACATGTCAAGGAATGGAGCATATAATATACATTTACATACATGTTATTTAGCTCTTTAAAGCCCACATTGAATATTAGCAAGGGGATTTTCATGCCTATATGTGTACACATTAACCAACAAAGGGTAAGTTTCTCTGTCCCTAGAAAACTCAAGACAAGGCCTACTAGAATTTGCCCTAAGAGGGAGAATGAGAAATGTGGAATTAGGGAAAATCCAGTGAAGCTTAGGCGTATTAATGGAGGGCTAGGGAGGACAATAACAAGTGAAGTCCCAATTCTGGCTTAGAAATTAGTCTGATGGGACAACATATCGAATTAAAAATATCCAACTCAGGAATCTGAGGATTTCCAAAATGTTTTGGAGAGTGTTACTTTTAGCAGATTCATAAGTTACTGATTTACAGAATGTAGAGGACTATGCCAGAAAACGAAGGTGTGGAACAGAAAGAAAATAAAAATTAACTAAAAAAGAAGGCTCTTTTTCCAAAGAACACAGTACTAGAGAAGTAAAGAGATAAAATTAAGAAGTATATTAATTTTTTAGAAACAACTGCATGTGACACTGAAAGTATAGATGAGGAAAGTCAAACACCAAACCTGGGTGTCATCCACAAATCATTCCAATTTCAGTAGTCCTAGATATGGCTTAGGCATCGGGATTTTTAAAAGCTCTAGAGCTGATTCAAATATGTGACCAAGGTTGAGAATCACTGCACCAGAGAAGTGACTTATGATGCAGACTAGGATGTAGGAGACAGAAACACTAAGTTCTAGAACATTGAACTATTGAACAAAGTCTTGAGGAGAATGTGGTAAAGGGATTGTTTTTTACTAGGTTCCCGGGGGGCATAGACTTCAAAAATATCAATAGCAACTTCAGTTCAAAAATATGCTGAGGTTGATTCTTCAGATCAGCTGTCCCCAACCTTTCTGGTGCCAGGGACTGGTTTTGTGGAAGACAGTTTATCCACTGGGGATGGTTTAAGGATGAAACTGTTCCACCTCAGATCATCAGACATTAGATTCTTGTAAGAACAGGCAACTCAGATCCCCTGAATGCGCAGTTCACAATAGTATTTGCATTCCTATGAGAATCTAATGCCACTGCTGATCTGACAGGAGGCGGAGCTCAGGCGGTAATGCTGGCTGGCCTGCCGCTCACCTCCTGCTGTGTGGCCTGGTTCCTGACAGACCTCATAGCTTGTTAAGAACTGCACAGCCAGGGGATTAGAAATTCCTGCTTCAGGTGACAAAAGCATGGGGAATGGAGAAAACTCTCTGAGAGGTAGACTTCTTGAAATCCATAGCAGGAGGAAAGGGTGAAGCCACTGGGCATATAACATCCAGGCTGGAGAACCCAGAGGGTTCTTGCTCACTAAAGAGTCTGTCATAGGACAGACCACCTATGCAATGCAGCATCAGGTGCCAGAAAGACAGGTCTTAGCACAAAAAGGGGTAACTCAAAGCCTTCAAGTTTTCAGAAAGAAAGAGAAACTTCAGGTAAGACTGGACGACTGATTCTGCCACCATTGCATATTTACAGACTGTGCCAGAAAACAGAAAGATCTCAAATGTTACTCTGAGAGAAGGAACATTATATTAGGGAGAATTTTCCGAGTTCAATTCTTCTTAAATCATAGGCTCATCAGAATGATCTGGCTTGTTCACTGAACTCCTTCCATATAGCTTCTGATTCCTTAGGTCTGGAGGGGGACTCGAGTATTTGCATTCGTGACTAGCTCCCAGGTGATGCTGATGCTGCCAGTTCAGGGACCACATTTAGAGAAGAAGAGCTCTAATATTAGTCAAATGTGGTGTCATAATTTAACTCTTGGTGGGGCATTTCTCCAAATTGTGTTTGAGTACATAGATTACAGACCAGAGTCAAGGGACATAAACTGACCAACATCTGGATGAGGCTAAACCAAGATGTTTTCCATCTTATGACTCTCTCCAGGAACAATCAAAAGTCTTCTTAGATCCTCTGTTGATCCCTTTTCTCACTCCTAAGGTAATTGATGATTGAGAGAAGGAACTGGTACCAGGTGGTTCCCTTTCCCTTTTGGGGAGAACTGACTGTCAATTGCATACATTTCATTTTGCCCCTCCATGAGAAAAGATTTACAGGGGTAGATTCTGTACTGAGGCTTGTGGCTGGCCAGCACTGCCTGTGACTGATGGCATAGTTTATTTCTGGAGTTTTGTATTAGGGAGCTCTTACTTGCTTCACACTGAAGTAATGCATTAAATTCAGGGGGTACACCTCGCCTTTATCAATATAAAATAGAACATTTTGAGCTCTATTTTTGTGTGAATCCCATTTCTCCTTCTCACCTGATCCTGAATTTAGATAGGACATAATGGGAGCAAGTATAGAAGTCCCCTAAAACTTAGCATTACTGCCCAGAAAAACTTTACTATTTTTATGTATCTCTATGAGTTTAATACAAAAAGGTGTGAATTTTGATATATCTACCCAACTCCTGGCTTTGTATTATGTTCACAACTATTATTTTTTCTTTGTCTCACTTTCTTAGTTTGTATTTGTCGCCTCATAACACATGATCAGTAATATATATAATACAAGGTATGATATAGCAGGTAATATAATAGAAAATTATATACTTATAATACATATATAATATTTTGAGATAAAGTTATTGTACTAAGATTTATGTTTTCATCTTTGTATGTTAATTTGTGTGTACATTATAGCATTTATTCATGTAAGTAAACTTAAATACTGTTAAGAAAAGGTGTTGGATAAACAAGTAAATACTTTATATCTCAGATTAGCTGCCAGGTTTAAAACTAATGACAGATTCAATAACATAATTTCTCAGCATATGCGTTTTGTGAGTGAACTCATAAAAACTTACATTCCAATAGATAGCTATAGATCTTGTATACATATATCTTATATGTATCTTTTTAAACTTCCTCTAATGTACTGAAACTGTAAGACTACTAGCCTGAGACTGTCAAGGCACAGGAAGAGATTTGGTCTAATTTGCCTTCCCCAATTCTTGACTCTCAGCAAAAGATTGGTAAGTGGATCTAATGTGAACCCAAGCACAATGGGAGTTAGCCTTCATCATAGCCCAAATCCCATCCCTTCCTTTAACACATCTGTGATCATCAGTACATAAGCTTCAGTGGCTTTTAATTGAGTGAGTGATCCAATGGTAAAGTTAGTTGCATTTATTAAACATTTGCTACGTACCAGCCTCTATATTAAACAGCTAACATGTTTATCTTACTTAATCCTCAAAACGTGTATTCTAAATAGAAAACTGAGGCCCAGAGAGGTTGTATGACTTGCCCGAGCTTACACAGTTTGTGTGACAGACCTGGCACTTACATCTAGAAGTCTGACTTTAAGCCCTGTGTTATTCAGCATTATGACAAGGCTGCCTCCCAGTGAGGAAATGGGTGTAGAAATGAGCAACACCCAACACCAGTGGTTTCTCCCATTATTCTTTATAGTGTGTGTGTTAATGGTTATGTGCTCAAGCAGAGCCAAATTGGAAAGAAAATATTTGTACCTATTTATTCACTTAATTTAGAATACCCATTGCACCAGTCAATTACTAATGAGAAAGCCCAGACCTAGAGCAGATAATATTCAGCTGATAATATTTAAATGACTGATCTTCCTTGTTTTGTTTAAAAAAAAAAATGCATTTGAAATCCAGAATATTTGGACTTTTACTCAAGCACAGAATTAAGGTTTTCATTAAACGAAATTAAATTTTGAATTTAACTATCTCTTAATTTGTTCTACACGGTTGAATAAATTAATCTTGAAGCAACTCCTCTGTATTACTGCTATGGCAACCATTGACTTCTAAAAGCTTTAAAAGGCCCTGCACTGTTTGGCCTGAGTTACTAAAGATGTATTTTTATGGGTTTAACATACTGACATGTAGACACGTTAAGCACAGTGGAATTCTGCTTTAAACATGAGCCTGGTGCTCACATTTGTTTCCGTGATCTACATTAATTATCTAAAAAACTGTAACCATGAATACCTGGCAATGAAGCTGTATCTTACTTTCTATTTTATCTTGAAAATAGATGAGGAAGAAATGTATTTGGCAAAGCTTGCTCAATCCTCATATTTCTGACAAAGCATCTTTCAGTTCAGAAGGATCATATTACCTCTTGCCCCTTTAAACACTTTGACAGCTTAACAGAAATATTGTGTTAATTGTAATCACTTGAAAATGGTTGTTTTTCTGATTCTTAATAATCAAATCACTTAATTTCAGAGAAAAGAAACCTCAATATTGGGCACAGCTCAAAGAAGTAAAGATTAAACAGAAGAAGCAGAAAAAGAATGGGGACTTTTAGGGCCACGGTCTCTCTCCTTTGGCATTAAAAGACTGGATTAAATTTTACTCAGAAACTTACTAGATGAAAACTCTGGACAAAATTCTGTTCCGCAGCTATCCTTATTTAATGGTTACAATAATACCTTATTTCTAGGGTTAGTTATTTGAGTTATCTTATGTTTGTGGTCTCATAAATAATATATAATACAAATATAAAGAAGTCACTGGCAAGGACTATCAGTATTTGTTTTCCCAATGAGTCTACATGATTGTATATTTTTTGTTGCTTAAGTTTTTAAGGTTCTTAAATACTATAGCTTAGCATGAGAATTAAATAGTTTAACACTGTTTTCAAAATAGTCTTATGGAAAGTCAATGAGACAACCATATTAAAATCTCATCAGCAAAATTCTTTCCTCCCTTCCTCCAAATCATCTTCAGTAAAGAGAGAGATTAGCTTTTATTTTTCACATACTCTGGAAAAAGATATTTAATTCAGGCTGATTGTGTTAAAGTTTCTTCTTCCAACATAAAGTTTCATATGTATGAAACTTTCAAATACACTGTATAAATTGGCCACAGTAGGATATATTTTTAAATATAATGACAAGTATTGCATATCTTTTGCCACCAGAATAGTATAAATATTGCTAATATAAGTACTTTGTGTTCACTAAATACAGAGACAATTTCCTAGACTAATTACCCTTTAACATTAATGCAGTCCTATACCAATTTATTATGGTTACAAAAACTAATGTTAAGATACTTTTTATATATCATTATCTAAAATGTACTTTGATTTCTGGAAGTTGTCCAGAATTAGCTTGATTCTCCTTAAGCAATTTCTGGTGTTACAGAGCATCAACATATATTCTAAAGTTATTATCTCTTTTTTAAATTTTATTTTTATCAAGTTCAGGGGATACATGTGCAGGTTTATCACAGGGGTATATTGCTTGGTGCTGAGGCTTGGTTAGTTTGCATTGCACCATACTATAATAAAGACAAATAAAAAGAAACAATTCCTCAAGTTTTAATTAATACAACTGCCTTTATTGAGTTCTCTACCATTCCTACAACTTTGCTAAATATAATTTCATCCCTTTGAAATATCTTCCAGAGTTTTAAAGAATTCATCATCTGTAACTACTATACTTTATGGTGCCTTTCTTTACAAGAATGATTTTAAACAATCTAGCCACTTTATCTGTTCTTGGAGGAGAATTTGCCTCAATTTTAAGATCATTGGAGGGTAATATCGAGGAAAGCATCTCTCAAGCAAGAAATTTTCTATGACCAGTTTTTACTGATATTCCTTTATTCATTGCTACTGTTATTTACTGATGGATGCATATACCATATCATTCCAGAAAGGATACGAGACAGTTTTAAAACAACATATGGTAATACTTTTAAAAAATCTACATACGTAGTTGAGGTGACAAGAAAATAAAGGTAGGCAAAGTTATATGAAACCAGGGAAGACTGAGACAAAAATTGGGCCCCAGGTTGCTGAGCAGGCAAGCCATAATGACAAACACACTCAGTTACCAATACAGAACCCCGAAAGTAAGCAACTGTTTTTAGAATTAACCCATTCTGACACTGAGACCTGAGAGAAATTTTTCTTACACATCCCCACAAAGCCCATTGCATAGTGCCATTGTAAATGCCCTCCAGGTCATCGTACAGCAAATACAAGTAACAGCTCTATAGCACTTTGTAGTATAACATTTCTTGGTGTTTACTGAATACACAGGGATAGTACAGGAAAAGTAAAAGTAATTATATAAGGCTACATTAATTAATGTAGTACAGGTGAGGAGGAGTTTATTAATCTGGATGAAGCCAAGAAAATTTTACTGGAGGAATGGATGCTGACATCCTTCTATAGAGCCTCTATAAATCTTAACATTGCTACCAAGCACTTTGCTGGAAAAATGCTTTACTCATAGGTAGGGCTCATGTTGTTCTTAGAAAACAAGTTGAAGCCCCCTCCAACCTAAGCAAAATGAAATATCAATAACTTTATAACATGAAAATGGAGACATCAAATAACCACCTTCATCAAAAAGTCTATCTCAATTTAAACCACTCAAATAATATCAACTTTTGAACAATGCAGTTTTCTGATGAACCCTTTAAGGCGAATAGAAAAACGTTTTCCTAGACTAGTAAATATGTGATAAATATAAAATTATAGTCCAGAACTTAGATATACGTTGAAGAATGCATATTTACAATTAGAAGTAGTCTCATACCATTCTTTCTTACAAGAATTAGATAACAGAGTCAGTTATCTATAAAGGGTACCTCTAGTTCACATTACCCATAGAAAAAGGCTTTTCTTTTCCTTTTAGGAGTTGCGGAGTACTTGGCATTCAGTTCAACTAAAATAAATATCAAGTTAAAAGAACAATGTAGAGCTTGACAGAAAATGGGGGCAGAATAACAGTCTTTTATTACCCTTTTGGAAATTATTCTGTGATATGAGAAGACAGCATCACTATTATGATATATAATTACTAACTGTTTAATCTTAGTCAAGTTACTTACCTAACTGCTCTTTGTCTGAAAATCCTCATCTATTCAATAGGAATAACAATAGTAATTTATAGTTTTTGTTGTGAGAAATAAATGAGGTAATATATGTAATATGACTACAACAGTACCTAGCACATAATAAATGCTCACTTAAGGTTAGCTGTAGTTTATCAGAAAGCAAAAAGTCTACCTTTTGATCACATAGCCTATAACCAATTCCTATTCACAGCACTAGAGTAAAATGAAAGTGCAGTAAAAGCTGCAACCATTTTATGTCACACCAATACATTTACGTACTGGGTAATACATAGCACTCTGATGGCATTGTTGGGTCTAAAACTTGCTTCTAATATAGAAAAGAGTGGATCATAGATAGTCTAGATCATAAGAAATCACACAAATCATCAGTTTGGAATGATATTACTGAATACAATTTTCAAACACAAATAGTTGAATGACCCTTTCTCAACAACTCAGGAGCCAACAAATCTACCACCATCAGTAGAAACCAAGAAAGTTCAATTGAGATTCTTCCTCTGGGTTTTGGGGGCAGTTTGACTTATTGACCACCTAAATCACCAGACTCACAAATGCAACACTTACAGTGGAATAATTCAAATTTGATTTTCAGATAAAAAACTTTTAAGTTTTTCCATCTTGTTTTATTATTATTATTTTTTTTTTACTGCTGCATAACAAATTGTCGTAAACTCAGTAAACCCATACCCAGTTTTTTAGCCTACAGTTTCTGTAGGTCAGAAGTTCAGGCCTGACCTGACTGGCTTCTCTTCAAAGGGTCTCACAAGGTCAAAGTCAACTTGATGACCAGGCCTGTGGTCTCATGCAGAGCTCAGAGTTGCTTGTGTCTATAGGCCTGAGGACCACATATGCTTACTGGCCATCAGCTTCTCTCACCATTTACAGGCCTTCTACATTCCTTGCCAAATTGGTCTTTCTGTCTTTTAAGTCATCAACAGACACTTCACTTTGCTTTGAATCTCTCTCATGCTTCACATTTTGACTCTGACATCAAGATGCTGATTTAAAGAGCTCATCAGTTTAGGTCAGGCCCTTTTAGATAATCTCCCTTTCTTAAATTCAACTGTGCCATGTAGCATAGCCCGATTATAGAAGTGATATCCCCAAATGCCCATGATACTAAGGATTGTAGAGGGCATGGGCATACTAGGAATGGGCCTTTTAGGGAACATCTTAGAATTCTGCCCACAATATACATCACAAGCCTTAAGAATTAATCTGCCAAAGCCTAAACCAAGGGTCCATTACACTGGTACAAAATGCCAGGTCTTATAATTTGTAAGAAACTGGCATATATGTTAAAGGCATTGTTCAGTTATCCTATACATTTATAATTTTAGGATAAAGGTTTTCTGTTCTACAGATGAGATAAATTATAGGCTAAAACAGGCAGAACCCTACCCTTGCCATTGGAGATTAAAAAAAATATGAAGAATTTCATCCTATCATTTTCCATTGTTTTATTTACCATGGATTTTTTTCTTTAACTGTACCCTATATGGGTTATGTTAGTAGTATTTAGTCAGAATGTTTCATAGGAAATTAAGAACATTTGGAACAACTCACCTTAATATACAAAAATGAGATAAATAAGCTTACCACGAGTCACTGAAATCTGGACTTCCAGGACTGCATGAAGAAATTCCTGTCATGAGTAACTCTATTAGTTAATCTAGTCACATGACTGGATCTATCATCTTTACGTCACATCACCCCATAAGAACTTATGCACTGTTTTTTCACTTGTTTGAAAAGTAATTCATTTTAATTTGTTAATATCTGAGCTAAAGTTCTTCTAAATTTTGTTCCTCATGTCATCTTACTTACTTTATCATATATTTTCCTTTTTGTATTTCTTTGTTTCTTAGGTAATGGATGACTGAGTTGGTTGATTTCTTGTTGCTAGATCTACCCTATAAATATTTTTAAAAACTATTTACAGGTTTTAAGTGCATTATAGTTATTATAGCATACGTATATGCCTATTTAAATCTATACCATCTACCTACAAACTGGTTTTTCTGATGATTAGCTCATCATCAAGGAATGTTAAGTAAGGGATAACTAATATATTTCAATCAACCACAAGGGATTGTTAGTGGCTCTCTGGGTCCCTCAGTCACTGAGGATTCTAAGTTTAGTTACAAGTAAAATTGCTCAGAAAGGACCGTGTGAAGTTAGAGTTGTTTGTATGTGTTAAAGACTGAAGTTTGTAAAGATGCAATGCTTTATATTTGGTATTTCACATTATATTTGGCATTTCACAGGAAGTTGTTATTCCAGAAAACACAGATACTAAGGAGATATTGTATATTAAATCATCTTTTTATAGATATGTTTTTAGCTTAAATTTCTTGATATCCTGAAAAATGTCTGAACCTCATGAGAATGCCTAGAGCTTTACGGGCAGTGAAAATGATCCTGATGGTAAGGAATGGGTTAAAAGAGTTCTGCAGATATAGTCATTTTTTTTCATTTTTGCCTAGAGAAGCCATGATCCCAAACAGCTTTTTTTTTTCTACTGTGTATTTGGTCTTGTGAAAGGAATAAACAGCACCCTTGAAACCATTCCCAAAACCTACTCAAAATAGAAGATTCACTTATGGCAATCATCAAGTCTCTTTGATCCTCTGTAATAGTTTGGGGGGAAATGACAAATAAGTTTGAACTAAAATGTTTAACTTGATAGATAAATTCAGAAATGCACTACAGGTTTTTTTTTTTTTTTTTTTTTTTTGAGACGGAGTCTTGCTCTGTCACCCAGGCTGGAGTGCAGTGGCCGGATCTCAGCTCACTGCAAGCTCCGCCTCCCGGGTTTACGCCATTCTCCTGCCTCAGCCTCCCGAGTAGCTGGGACTACAGGCGGCCGCCACCGCGCCCGGCTAGTTTTTTTTTTTTGTATTTTTAGTAGAGACGGGGTTTCACCATGTTAGCCAGGATGGTCTCGATCTCCTGACCTCGTGATCCGCCCGCCTCGGCCTCCCAAAGTGCTGGGATTACAGGCTTGAGCCACCGCGCCCGGCCAGGTTTTTTTTTTTTTTTAACAAATGTGTTTTTATGCAAGATGAAAAAAGAAGCAAAGCAGACGAGTTAACCACTGAAAAACTTTCATCTTATATTCTATGTTGATGCATCACATTGGAGCTGTAGAAGTCACATAGGGCAAGATCAGTGTTAACAACCATAAATTCTCAACAGAAAATCCTGTTAACAAACAGAATCCATACAGTGAAATAAAGCAAACAGTGAATATTATTAAAGACTTAGAAAATAAAGTCACAATCAAACTTGCAGAAGAAAAATGATCTGCTATTAAGCCTAAACTTTATTAAAGAGAGGAAAAATGGGAGGGAAAGATGAAATGAGGGTGAAAAGAGGGTGAGAGTGAAAGTAAGAGAGAAAGAGAGAGAAGGGAGAGAGGGGAGTAGATTTTTAAAAACTATCACATTGTGAAAATCTGACTGTTGTATTCATAAGGCAACATAAACAATATTGAAAAATTTTAGTATCTTAGTAAAGATATATCTAAGTTCAAGACAAGTTAAATATATGAATTCATCTAAATATTTCCTAACTTTGGTTATCAAAAGTAGTTATTCTAAGAAGATTTGCACTTTAAAGACGGCCCAAAATATGTTATGATCCTTTAAAGGTGAAGTAATTTCCCTTTTTGTTTATTTATAGCTAATTAGTCTTTGTCAGTGTTGCACATTAGTTACACTCCAGCATTTCAAGGTCTGTTTGCTTTCTGATTCATAAAAATTAACCTGTATCCTTTAGTTATATTAAAAGCCTTGTATTTAATTAGGAACATGTCATGTCAAATTTATGGAATGGGCTACAACCTTGCCAATTTCTACATTACTGCTGGAGAGACAATCAGTTATTTAGGGAAGCACATTCACTCTTGAGCTACAATGGAGTTCCAAACTGTTGTTCTTTCTCTGTATTTTTATTTTCTTCTAGTTTCTTCTAGTTTATTTCAATCTCACATCTTTCTCCTTTACCCCAAATTTTCCTCATCATTGCATGCATACCATTTTAACTCTCTTCCTTGCTTATTAACTTTTTCTAATTTTCTCTGTTCTAACTTCACAGAAATGCATCTTTATGTTCAATTTGGCAATAAAATTTGAAGGAAATAACATGAACTTTAAAAAAGAAAAAGATTGGCCAGGCACAGTGGCTCACGCCTGTAATTCAGCACTTCGGGAAGCTGAGGGGGGTGGATCATGAGGTCAAGAGATCAAGACCATCCTGGCCAACATGGTGAAACCTCGTCTCTACTAAAAATACAAAAATTAGCTGCATGTGGTGGCACGTGCCTGTAGTCCCAGATACTTGGGAGGCTGAGGCAGGAGAATTGCTTGAACCTGGGAGGTGGAGGTTGCAGTGAGCCGAGATTGCACCACTGCACTCCAGCCTGGGAGACAGAGTGAGACTCTGTATCAAAAAAAAAAAAAAAAGCAAAAGACTGTTCCGGTATTAACCTCCAAAAGATTGAACATGTTTTGGAGAAAAGGTTAATATGAAATTATTAACAAAAAATCTTTCTACTTATTAAAAAACCAACCATCTATTTGAAGAGAACAGACCGCAGTCATTCCTCATCCCATGCATTTAAAAGGTTCAACAGTAGGAGAATCGATTACCTCAACTTGATCAACAGGTATGTTTTCATAGTTGTACAAATTATCCAGGTCTTCCAAGGTGGCATCATAGGTTTCTGAGTCATAGTTGATGGACTCTAGAGTTGGGGCAGTCACAGCAGCATCAAAGATGACAAGTCCCAGAACAAGTATTGCTAATGTCTTCATTATTCAAACTTTCCTAATTATAAAATATTAAAATGCATAAATATTTAATTAATAGTTTATGAATAGTTTGCACTAAATAGAAATGATAAATTAGTGTCATTATCAAAGAACTCAAGCTGGGAGCTTTCCTTCCATGGATAATTTATAAACATAACACATGAAATCATCTGATTTCCTAGGACCATTGCCGCCAGATGTTCAAATTAATTCACAAACCTGTCTCTGATTTTACAGTGGATATTTTAATTACAGTAAAATTTTATTTTATAGAGAACAACAGAGCTTATTCACAAAAGCTTTTTCATCATCTAATGGTTTTACCATTTATTAAACATTAAGATCCTTCATCCACTCTGGGATATGAAGTTGAAGATGATGAGGATAATGATGATGATGGTGATGATGCCTGCAACTGTCATACCATTTTATAGGTGAAGAGACTGAGACAGAGTTGACTGGTAATACAACTAGGACATCCACAAATAATTCCAATTTTAGTGATCCATGGTGTGGCTTAGGCATTGGGGTTTTAAAAATAATTTAAAGAAAATAGGACTCATAACTGTTTCTTGTACATTGAAGCCTAAGGCCTTTTTCAGAACAAAGTAACAAAGTTTTGTTTGTTTTTTCTGTTACTTTTTTGTAGCATCTGGATATATAAATACATACATTATTTAATATGTATATCAGTATTCCATGCAATATTGTCCAAAATGTTCCTAATGAAATAGAATAGAAAAAAAATTTTTCCTTTAGTCCTCAGTATTTTATTTAATTCTTAATAGCTATCTAAGATTTGAACTCAGAACCAATAGGAATACGTGTTTAAAAGGCACTATTTAGCATGATTCCCTTGTATGCCTATGGGATTATAGCCATCTTTTTTTTTTAATTCCTTAATAAGCACAATTCTTATTTTCCATTATAACTTTTATTATGCTTTTTGAGGATTCAATCAAGATCCTATAATTTAAATAATTTTTTTAGTTCTGTATATACTCATTTGAATACATTTTGGTTTAGAAAAAGAATCTTCATGTTTAATTTTAAACATTTAAGTTAGTCTTATCAAAATGTTAACTGGTGATTCTTTATTGAGGAGGCAAAGTATTGTAAAATTCTTTATCAACCATATCTAATTTTAGAAGCTTTTATATTTTGGACACACTGCCTGGGTTTACTTTAAGAACAGTACCTGTGGTGTTAGTACCTATGCATACATATAAAAGGGAATTCATGATAAATACTACTTTTAAACTTGAATGCACTGGCAGACAAAATGACCTTCAGTTACTTGAAAGACAGTCTTTATGAACCAGGTTTAGGCAGAAGGATATGAAATTCCTCTGAGAATAAGAAGCAGTACAAGGAGCTCCTTCTTAGCTCTCCTATGCTTTCTTCAAATAAATTTCTTGTTCACATTGGATAAACTAAGCCTCTCTTTCAGTTTCCTTTGCAGAAATCTTTGCAGGATTGCAGATTTGGAACTGTTTTAGGCAATTACCAACAAAGTCCTACTTAATAAAGCAGTGGATTTGCAAATCTTCCAAGAACCATTCTCCCATAATCAAGTTGGAAACATTAACAGAAGCCACTACCAACTCAAAACAATATTTTCCTTATATGTTTCTGGCAACTTCCATTGTTCAAAGAAATTATACACTTGCTGGCCTTTTTTTTCCTCACTTCATACTATATTTGATTACATATGGCTACATCTCAGAATTTACTTGCATTTTGCATCACTCCTAGAGCTATCAGCTATAAGGCAGTCTGTGTGAATTGTAAAAATATAAACAGCATCTATCTATGTTTGGTTTAAAAATTTATATTGCTTTCTGCAAGTAATTATAATAGCATTTAATGTAGTTTCTTAATTAAAACTTTGTGTTCACTTTATACCATTTCTTAATATTTTTAAATTTATGTGTTTAAAACTTTCAATATATAGCTCAAAAAACATTCTAAATGCATAATGTCATGTCATCATTACAATACTTTTAATCTCCTGAAATTTCACCATTTCCTCCCTTTGCATAAAATTTCAATTAATATCAATCAATAGTGCCTGTCTATACTGGCAAAGAATGTGGTCTGTGTCAGGACATTTTACTTAAGGCATATATTGGAAACTACTATAATTTTATTGGCATCTGTCGTGACTATTGAGATTAACTATTTGCTGTATGTTATTAATTCTTAAGCTAATTCAAAATTTTGGATTTTCCAAGAATAATACAAATACAAAGTCAATAACAAAAATAAACCAAATCCATTGAATCAAAGTTCACCAGAAGATATTAAGGCAAGTTGAATTATTTTTTAAAGGTTGTTATAGTAGGGAAAAAAGTCTGATCCAAGAAGAAAGCAAGTATAAAAACTTACCTTTGGCTCTGACGTGATGAAATGGCACAAAGTGACTGAGGATGCAGAGCTAGTGGTATTTGCCCCTGACCAATGGATGTGAATTCTGGTCTGTGGGAGGTGGAATTTATAACACTCAACTTTCTGTTTGCAAAACTTAACATTGAGAAATGCTTCTCAGTCTTTAAAAAACCCCAAATTATTTTATAGTCACCCAAACTAAGCAGTGGGATCCAAATCACATATTATATAAAGTTCTTGAAATTATGTTAATGGAGTTATAATTGCCAAAGTAACACCTTAAAATTTTTTAATGGAAAAAGTTGGATTTAACATACCTCATCTATAACAAATTTACCAATTAAGAAATGAAGTTCATGTATACAGTGATACTATAGATGGATATTTTGGCTCTAATAAGAAATAATTTTCCCAAAACTTGAAGTCTTGAATTGCTTTCTACACTTTTCATTAGTGTTAAGTGAAATTTGGTAAATGTTGCAGAAATCGTACCTGTTTAATATTGGGTAAGTAAAAAAAGATATCCCAATTATTTTGATTGCATGGAATGCTTTGATAGCAAAGCAGGGAACAATGAAACTTTTGCATAACTTAAAAAAATTACGTCCAGAAGTAACGCATAAATATGATCTGAGTGTTTTGAGGAGAAAAGGGACTCTTTTTTAAAAAAAAGTTATTTTATCTATCGTAGACAAATAATCAAATTTCACATTTTTTTCCTTAGAATAGAAGCTTTATTTTAAGCTCTTGTTAACTTCCATGGTTTGTAAAATTGAACTTTAATACAAATATGAAGAGAAAAAAATATGCTTTAAATTTCCATACCTCAATTTTACATTGCGTAAGTCTTAGAGAAAGATGAAAATTGCTTCTTGTATTCTGGTGTGCTTTTTTTTTTTTTTTTTTTTTTTTTTTGAGACGGAGTCTCGCTGTGTCGCCCAGGCTGGAGTGCAGTGGCCGGATCTCAGCTCACTGCAAGCTCTGCCTCCCGGGTTTTTACGCCATTCTCCTGCCTCAGCCTCCCGAGTAGCCGGGACTACAGGCGCCCGCCACCTCGCCCGGCTAGTTTTTTGTATTTTTTAGTAGAGACGGGGTTTCACCGTGTTAGCCAGGATGGTCTCGATCTCCTGACCTCGTGATCCGCCCGTGTCGGCCTCCCAAAGTGCTGGGATTACAGGCTTGAGCCACCGCGCCCGGTCTCTGGTGTGCTTTAGATAAATCTAGGAATTTGGTTCTCACTTACGCTTCAGGAATCTTTTCCTTCATGTCTGCAAGTGAATAGATGTATTGAATTTTGAAAGCGGGATTACTCCTGGGCAAAGTGATGGGAGAGAAGGTGGTTTGTCTTTAGGATTCTCTCACTCCCCTTCCTGCCTCTGCTCCCACCTTCCCTGCCCTCAAAATGTCTTTGCCCATCTATTCAGGGCATTCTCATTTGTCATCCCCATCATCCAACCCTGTTTCCAAATGATTTGTTCTTAGTATGCATTGTTTTTCTCAACAACAATTTTATTTGGAACAGAAGCAGTGATAATGGATAATGTATGAAGTCTACTAAGACCTCTCAAAAAATGAAGAGGCCATCTTGGAGACAGGGACTTCTTTCTGGTATCTGTAAAGTGTCACCCCATCTTATAAAGGCCGCTTTTAGAAGCAGTGCTGGAAAGATGCCTGAATCTGAGTTTCTAGGCTGGCCCTCTTTAGCAGCAAGGTCTATGTGGGGTGTCAGGTGATTTCATATATGATTGTTAATCGCCTCAACACATTCTTAAGCAGAGTGCTTACCACTATTCATATTCACAGATGGGACTACTGAGACTCAGATGTTAAATGATACAGCACCATGTGTGACACAAAGAAAGAGGAAATCAAATTGGCTTTTCTCTGTGTCGGGTCCCTGGACATGATTGAGCCTGTCTGAGGGATATGCGTATACACAAAAAGGCAGTGTTAGCGCTCAGTTCCACAGATTTCTGATTCACAGCCTATTTACCGGTCACTAGCTTCAGGCTCTGCTGAATGTTTTAGAAGAAACAACCGATTCCTTGAGTCTCTATGAAAATACCTAACTTTCTTCCTTTTCCCTCAATATTTGATCTAGTACTCTGTGCACCTTGTTAGGTGACAGAGAGGTGGGAGCTGCCTAGCCCCTTGCCTTCTGGAGGGCTCTGGTTAAACTTACAAAACTATTTCCAGAAATACTGTTTCGATGCTATCCTTTGTTGAACTGTTGGTGTTTGAATTGTGTCTTCCTTAGGCTTCAGAACACTGTGTAGTTGAAGTCTGATTTTCATGACAATTTAAAGGCCAGACTATTTGTCTTTGTATAGCGTTGAAAGCAGAAATGATCATTCTTGAACCTTTCTTTCTCCAAATAAATATGATTTTTACATGTCCTTATAATAATTAATTTCTTAAATCATTTCTCTTCATCTTATTGGGACCCTCTCCAATATTTCAAAATCTATTTTGAAGGCTGAGCACTCAAATTGGTTACAATTACTCAAGGACCTAATCGACACTGAGCAGTGAGGAAGGATACGTTACCAGCTCTAGCCTTTCTTATCCTTGGTGAATATCTTCTGGTCTCATGACAATTTTCTTAATAGTGCCCAAGCTTGGTTATTAGAAACCCTCGGGTGATCAGTTATTATGACTCCTGGAGTTATCTAGAAACCGAGGCTTTGCGGCTTTATCCCTTTAAGCCCCAAAGCACTTTACAAAACCTTTTCACTGTAACTCTTTGCAAAATTAATTAACATCATCCTACTTGCTTAAACAGAATTAATTTTAAACCAAACACAGTCTTTTCCCAGTGATTACTTTCTCTTTGTTCTGCAGCAAAGGTGAGCAGACGCTGTGAGGACAGCCCCCTGCTGCCTGCTCTTGCCCCTGGCTTCAAAAGGTGACATTATTAAGAGCTATGAGAGGGTGTAGATATTCCACCTCACCAATTATAAGGGAAAACAAAAACAACAGCCACAGAAATTCACTGCAATGATTACCTTATCTTCCAAAAAAGAACTATTAAGATAAACCTCATGTCTCAGAGGCCTCCTACTCAGCAGAAATCCAAAGCCCCAGGCCGTCGTATCACCATAAACCCGTATGTACCATGCTAATTTTATCCAATCTTCTCCTCCCAGTATCTTTCAAGCCTTCTCTGCAATCTTTGTCTCAGCTTCTTTCAGAAAATGGTCCTTTATTTCCATTACCTTAAAAGAATCTGGCTGTCTCCTGACAAAGCTTTTCCTCTGCAGTCTTTTCAAAGTGGTGGTTGGTTGGCTCTTCTTCCTCCCTCGCATAATTCAAGAATGGAGAGGTTTTTTTTTTTTTTGGCTCCACATTTTCTCTCCTAAATGATCTCTTTACTTTTTCAAAAACATTATTCATTCTGAAACTCATAACATGTGGCTTAGTTACCCACAGCATCCTCCCTGTCATCAACCGCTAGACATCCTTGTCAAGCTCTTTTATGGTTGATTACTTTTGTGACTGGTTCATTCATTCCCTCCACACATGCACATCATCATTCACAATTCCATGAACCTCCGTGTGTGATCCATCTATCATGGGGGCCTGGTGGTTGCTTTGTCTTCTCACATATAGAAATTACCACATTCCTACCCAGCCTCTCACCATCATTGTTGAACCCATCAGCTTGTGATCACCAGGCATTATATAACCTACCAGTAGAGTATTGTCATCATTTGTCTTTTTGCCTCAGAAGACTTTCATTCCGTAGACCTCATCACTTTTTTACCATCTATTAAAACTTCTATCTTCACTGTCTCCTTATCCTTGGATTCCGTGGGCCATTATCATAATTACTTCCTTTCAGACACTTTTGCTGTTTCTCTTTTCCCTTCTATTATACTCACCTGGGAAAACCTCAACTTTGGTTTAGCACAACTTCCAAGTGTCTCCCATTCTGCATCTGAGAAGCTGTATATTACTAGTGAAGATCACACACAATGATAATTGGTTTCACTTCAAGTTCTTTCAGATAAGCTTCAACCTTGGTTGGCAGATCTAGTGTGTTTCTGACATTGATTCCCTTTCCAACATTAGGATGAATATTTTATAACATAACTTCTGTCCTCAAAGATCCTATATTCCATTTCTCTGCACTGAAAAGATAGGTCATCAGAGAAATAGTTAACTTTCCACTATCAAATTCACCTGCACGTCCTCATATCTTCTTTGACTTCCCTGTTACAACAGTGCAAGAAGTTCAAAATACATTCCCATTCCTAGGCTCCTATTCCATTTTCTCTTCTCAAGGTTTGTGTTTATTCAGTTGTCTCCTCCTTCTAAGTAAAGTATCCCACGCTTCTGCTGATCCATTCTATGTAGATGCACACATTCTCTGAGCACAGGGTCAGGCAGGTATTCGATATAAACCAAATGAACTGAATTAAAGTCAATCAAAAGTGGTACATACAGGAGAAAATTAGAGAGAACATGCTAAGTCTAAAGGAATTCAAAATCAAATGATTTAAAATTACTATAGAATCCAAAAGTGTATCTGCAGATTTAATTCAGTCTATAAATCCTTCAAATTTGGTTTCTGCAATTATGCTTTTTTTTTCTCTTCTTTTTCTTTCTTTTTTTTTTTTTTTTTTTTTTTTTTTTACAAAATAATGGCCCTTGAAGTCTACATTTTCATCTGCTACAGTCCTTTTTTTCATGTGCCCTTTTTCAGAAAAATAAATTCCCAAATAAACAGTATGCATTGACTGTTTCTGCTTGCTCTGTTCCCATTCACTCATCATTCCACTGCAGTTGGGTTCTGTGTGAATAGTTTTCTGGTTTTGTCTTAGTTAGTGTCCCAGCAGCCTACCTTGGCCTTGATGTGGTTTTTCTCTGACCACATGAGCTATGCTTTCTCAGTTTCTTTGTTTGCCTTCTTTTTCTCAAGCCAGCCTCTAACTTTCAGAATGCCTCAGGTTTTAGTCATATGATTCATCTTTTCTCTAGTGATCTTTTCTCTGTGGGTGACCTCATCTGTTTCCATGCTATAATTACAACAAAAACAATAATATGTTAACAGTAACTAGTTTTGAATACATGCTATGAGCCTGACATTGCTTATTATCCTCATTTATGGAAGAGGAAACTAGGTCCAGGGAGGTTAAGTGACTTCAACAAATAAGAAGCAGAGCCAAAATCAAAACTGAAGCACTCTGGCAGCAAAGCCCAAGTTCTTAACCGCAACACTGAACTAACATTTTATGTGCAAATCATCCAGGTTTACATCCTCAGCCCCCATGTTTTATTCTGAGCCAAAGATTCATATATGCCGTTGACTACTTAGAACTTGACATCTTCACTTGGATGTCTAATTAGAAGATCACAATACGCCTGATATGAAAGC
The DNA here is from genome assembly GCF_037993035.2 of Macaca fascicularis. Taxonomy (NCBI): domain Eukaryota; kingdom Metazoa; phylum Chordata; class Mammalia; order Primates; family Cercopithecidae; genus Macaca; species Macaca fascicularis. The sequence continues at coordinate 98,043,668 of NC_088385.1, forward strand.
TTTTAGACTCACTCTAAGCTTTGATCGTCTCCTCTTCACAGGGATCAGGTGGTGTCACATCACCCTAGTTGACTCCAGCCCAAAGCCGTAAAATTGCTATTGATTTCTTATATTTCCTAATGTTTCCCCTCCATCCAATCTACTAAAAGAAATTAATTCTACTACAAAAGTGTCTCATTTCACAATCATCTCTCTCCTCTACTACCAGAAAAGCATATTATCAAGTCTTCCTGCTTCCTTTTTTTACTGTTTCTATCATTCACTCATCAAACACGAGCCAGCGAGATAATGAAAAAAATACATAAAACTCCACATTTTTGTCTGTGTGTTTTATCTACTTTATTTTATTTTTAAATTATATTGTTTGATTTTTTTTCATTATACTTTAAGTTCTGGGTTACATGTGCAGAACGTGCAGGTTTGTTACATAGGTATACACGTGCCATGGTGGTTTGCTGCATCCATCAACCTGTCATCTACATTAGGTATTTCTCCTAATGCTATCCCTCCCCTAGCCCCTGACCCACTGACAGGCCCTGGTTTATGATGTTCCTCTCCCTGTGCCCATGTGTTCTTGTTGTTCAATTCCCACTTATGAGTGAGAATATGCGGTGTTTGGTCTTCTGTTCCTGTGTTAGTTTGCTGAGAACGATGGTTTCCAGCCTCATTCATGTCTCTACAAAGGACATGAACATTTTATGGCTGCATAATATTCCATGGTGTATACGTGCCACATTTTCTTTATCCAGTCTATCATTGATGGGCATTTGGGTGGGTTCCAAGTCTTTGTTATTGTAAGCAGTGCTGCAATAAACATACATGTGCCTGTGTCTTTATAATAGTATGATTTATAATTCTTTGGGTTTATACCCAGTAATGGGATTGCTGGGTCGAATGGTATTTCTGGTTCTAGATCCTTGAGGAATTGCCACACTGTCTTCCACAGTGGTTGAACTAATTTACACTCCCACCAACAGTGTGAAAGCATTCTTATTTCTTCACATGCTCTCCAGCATCTGTTGTTTCCTGACTTTTCAATGACTGCAATTCTAACTGGCGTGAGATGGTATCACATTGTGGTTTCTATTTGCATTTCTCTAAAGACCAGTGATGATGAGCTTTTTTTCACAGGTTTATTGGCCTCATAGATGTCTTCTTTTGAGAAGTGTCTGTTCATATCGTTCGCCCACATTTTTTTTTCTTTGCAAACTTGAATAGCTTCACATTTCTCTTTGAGTAAAATCAAAACTCTTAAGCCATGGCTTGCAAAGCTCCCTGTCAGCTAGATCCTTCCTACTTTTCCAAGCTTAGGTCAAGCACCTGTTCCTCAGTCACTCCACTTCAGTTATATGGATGACCTTTCTATTCTGGAATGAAGCCAAATCAGTGCATCCTCAAAATACTGCATTTAATATTTGTTTCCACACTTTAGAATGGCTGCTTCACTTTTTAAACTTCTGCATAAATATCCCCTCAAAAGAGGGTTTCCCTGACCCCCTCCACACCAGGATAGACCCTCTTCCTTCCCATTACAGTCTACCTGCCCTCCACATTTGTTTCTTCATAGCCCTTGCCATATTCTGTTACATTTTTCTATTCTTAAATATGTCTGTCGAAGGTGAATAGAAACTCTATGAATAAACATACTTTACTGGTCAGATTTGCAGTTGTATTCTCAGTGTCTGAAATAGTCCTTGGCTCAAAGATTATGCTCAGTATTTTTGAATGAATTAATCAATTAATGAAATTGTGAATTAATAAATAATCAATGAATAACCATTATGATTTGCTTGAGCTATTCTAATATATAGGAGGTTGCTTGTATTTATGACAATGATAACAGGTTCTTGGCCAACATGTTAAATTCATTCCTTTTCCTGTTTTTTTTTTAATTACTTTTTTTCTGTTCTTTCTAGGCAAATGACCAAACTGTTCAGTGACACTTTTCAAGCTGCTATCCATGGGCCTCTTGAAGTGAGGTTTTACTTTTATTTGCTGCTAAGACTTTCTTATGTCACCTATAAAGATACATGGCATGGACTTTTGATGAGAATCTGAAAGAGTTTCTGTAGCACTTAAGACTCTTACTGGCTAAAAGTTAAGAAAACCAAAAATCAAACTGGCTTAGGAAAAGATAATTGATTTGCCCAAGTAACAGAAAAGTACAAGTTTCTCTTTTTCCAGAGAGCTTCCTTTGGTAAGCACCATTCTCAGATGGGTTTCCAAATGGAAGATATGGCTACAGCTGCTCTGTATCTTATAATTTTTTCAGGTTGAAATCCAGAATTGAGAAATTATTTATTCTAGAAAGCCCTCCAAAATATTTTCTTTGTGTACTCGATTCTGATCAAGCTACATACTTATCACTAAAAAAAAAAAAAAAAAAAAAAAGAAAGAAAAAAGCTGGGGGGAGTTGGGGGAATTAAAAGTCCTAATTTGCTGAATCCTAATGTCATTCAAAGCTTTACTCAAATGTCAGATGTTACTTCTTCAGTTGCTTCTTCCCTCACCACTTCATTTAAAATAGATCCAACTTCATTATAACACTTAAAACTATATGACATGATTACATAAATTATTAGTTTATTTATATCCTCTACTAGAATGTTATCTCCATGAAAACACAGTTTATCAATTTTATCTACTGCTGTATTCCCAGCCTATAATACATAACAGGCATTCAGCAAGTATTTGTCAAGTAAATACATGAACTGACTTAGACCTTAGGACAAATGCTTTCACCCCTTAGTTTTCAGACAACTAAAGAAAGGGTGGAGTGGTTCTCAGCAGGGACTAGCAAAAGAATAGCAAATAGATCATGAGTAGCAGTAGTGTTTGAACCTAAGCACATGGCCTTTCTGACACCTGTTTTGGCTAAGCTAAAGTCTCTTGTGTGCATTTCTCAGTCTTGTCTGCATTCCAAATGAATTGAATGCAAGATATTCATAGTTCAATTGATAAACAATATGTTATAGTAATATTAAATCTCTGCTTCATGAATAGCTTGTGGTATACTATATCATATCACTTTTCACAATACACATACTTTATCAGTAATAATTAAAATCCTAGTTATAGTCAACCACTATGAATACTCATTTTATCATTATAATTTGGACTTCAGATTCTTCTCTTTTACTTGCCTTTTTTATATTTCATTTTTTAAAAAAAGCTTATAGTTTTGGTATGCATCACATCTTTTATCATTATAAAAAGAATAATAACTAGATATGTTATTCTCTTTATGACTATTTTGAATAGGATTCCATTTTTGATTTGGCCCTCAGCTTGGATGTTATTGGTGTATAGAAGTGCCACCGATTTTTATGTATTAATTTTATATCCTGAAACTTTGCTGAAGCTTTTTATCCGATCTAGGAGCCTTTGGCAAGAGTGCAGAGACTATGCGGTTTTCTAGGTATAGAACTATATCACCTGAAAAGAGAGTTTAATATCCTCTCTTTCTATTTGGATGCCTTTTCTTATATTTCTTTCTCCTGTCTGATTGCTCTGGTTAGGACTTCCAGAACTATGTTGAATGGACTGGGGAAAGTGGGCATCCTTGTGTTGTTCCAGTTCTTAAGGGGAATGTATCCAGCTTTTGCCTGTTCAGTATGATGTTGGCTGTGGGTTTTTTCATAGATGGCGCTTATTACTTTGAGATATGTTCCTTTAATGCCTAGTTTGTTAAGCATTTTTAATATGAAGGGATGTTGAATTTTATTAAAAGGCTTTTCTGCATCTATTGGAATGATCATGTGGTTTTTGTTTTTTAGTTTTATGTGATGAATCACATTTATTGACTTTCATGTGTTGAACCAACCTTGCATCCCATGGATAAGGCCTTCTTGATTGTGATGGATTAGACTTTTGGTGTGCTGCTACATTTGGTTTGCTAGTAGTTTGCTGAGGATTTTTGCATCTATGTTGGTCATCAATATTGGCCTGAAGTTTTCTTTTGTTGTTGTTGTGTCTCTGCAAGTTTTGGCATCAGAATGATGCTCACCTCATAGAATGAGTTAGGAAGGAGTTCCTCCTCCTTGATTTTTTTGGAATAGTTTCAGTAGGATTTATACCAGCTCTTCTTTATAAATCTTGTGGAATTTGGCAGTGAATCCATCTTGTCCGGGACTTTTTCTGGTTGTTGTTGTTGTCGTTGTTGTTTTGTTTGTTTTGTTGTTGTTGTTTTTTATTGCTGCTTCAATTTCAGAAGTTGTTGTTGGTCTGTGCATAGTTTTAATTTCTTCTTGGTTCCATCATGGGAAGTTCTTTGTTTCCAGGAATTTATCCATTTATTCTGAATTTTCTAGTTTGTGTACATAGTGGTGATTATAATTGTCTCTGAGTGTTTTTTTGTTTTTTTGTTTTTTTGTTTTTTTGTTTTTTGTATTTCTATTTGGTCAGTGATAATGTACCCTCTGCCATTTCTGATTGTGTTGTTTGAATCTTCTCCCTTTTTTATTAGTCTAGCTAGCAGTCTATCCATCATATTTATTATTTCAAATATCCAGCTTTGAGTTTTGTTATCTTTTGTATGGGTTTTCACATCTCCATTTCATTCAGTTCAGCTCTAATTTTTTTCCTGCTAGCTTTGGTGTTGGTTTTCTCTTGATTTTCTCGTTCCTCTAGGTGTGATGTTAGGTTGATCATTTGAATTTTTCTAATTGTTTTGTGTGTGATATAGAATATATCTACTATGAGAATTACAAGACGTTGCTGAAAGAAATCAGAGATAACATTAACAAATGGAAAAACATTCCATGCTCATGGATAGGAAGAATCAATATTGTTAAGTGGCTATATTGCCCAGAGGAATTTACAGATTTAATTATATTTCCACAAACTACCAACAATATTTTTTCATAAAATTAGAAAAAAAAAACAAAACTGTTCTAAAATTCATATGGAACCAAGAAAGTGCCTGAATACATAAAGCAATTCTAAGCAAAAATAACAGAGCTGGGCATAGCACACTATCCAACTTCAAATTATAATAAAAGTCTACAGTAATCAAAACAGCATGAAACTGGTACAAAAACAGACACATAGACCAATGGAACAGGTTAGAGAACCGAGAAATAAAGGTGCACAACTACAACCATCTGATCTTCAAAAAAACTGAAAAAACAAATAATGAAGAAAGGACTTCATATTTAATAAGTGGTGCTGAGATAACTGGCTAACCATATGCAGAAGACTGAACCCCTTTCTTTCATCATACACAAAAATCAACTCAAGATGGATTAAAGACTTAAATGCAAAACCTGAAACTACAAAAACTCTAGAAGAAAACCTAGAAAATACCATTCTTGACACAGACCCTAGCCAACATTTCATGATGAAAACTCCAAAAGCAATTGCAACAAAAGCAAAATTGACAAGTAGGACCTAGTTAAACTGAAGAACTTCTGCACAACAAAGTAAACTATCAACAGAGTAAACAGACAACCTACAGAATGGGAGAAAATATTTGAAAACTATGCGTCTGACAAAACTAATCTGAATCTATACGGAATTTAAACAAATTAAACAGCAAAAAGGGACAACCCCATTAAATGGGCAAAGTACATCAATAGACACTTTTGAAAAGACATACACATGATCAACAAACTTATGATAAGATGCACCACAACACTAATCATTAGAGAAATTCCAGTTAAAACCACAATGAGATACTATCTTATATCAGTCAGAATAGGTATTATTAAAGTCAGAAAATAACAGATGTTAGCAAGGCTGTAGAGAAAAGAGAATGCTTATACAATGCTGGTGGGAATCTAAGTAGTGCAGCCTCTGTGAAAAGCAGTTTGGAGACTCCCAAAGAACTTAGAACTATCAGTTGACTAACAATCCCTTTACTGGGTAAACACCAAATTAAATATAAATTGACATACTCTCATATGTTCATTGCAACAATATTCACAGAGGCAGAAACATGGAATCCACCTAGAAACCCATAAAGAGTGGACTGGATAATGGATAATGAAAATGGTACCTGTAAATGATGGAATAGTATGCAGTCGTAAAGAAGAATGAGATCACGTTCTTTACAGGAATGCAGATAGTGCTAGAGGCCATTATCCTAAATAATTAATGAAGGAAGAGAAAAACAAATACCACATGTTATCACTCATAAATGGGAGCTAAACAATGAGTACACATGAACATAAAGAAGGAAACAACAGACAGTAGGGCCTACTTGACAGTGGAGCTTGGGAGAGGGGTGAGGATTGAAAAACTACCTATTGGGTACTCTGCTCACTAGCTGGGGGATGAAATTTGTATACCAAACCCCAGTAACATACAACTTACTCATGTAACAAACCTACACATGTACCTCCTCTCAATCCTAAAATAAAAGTTGTAAGTAAAAATAAAATTTCAAGAACTATAATTATTTTGAGTAAAAGGAAAAATAATCCATCTTAAGTATTATTTACCACCTTAAGTATTATTGTCTCTGCATATCTACAGATAAAACAGAAGTGGTATATATAGCTACATGTAAATAATATTACAAAATATAAGATATCTGATTTAAAATATTTAATTATACTTATATTTCATATTAGAAAAATACTGTAATTGAAGGAATAGATGAGAGTCATATAGATGTTTCATTACAGGAAATATAATTTGAAAAATTATCCATTCAAAGATTAATATTAAGAGTAAAATTATTTTTTAAATATTTCCAAGTTAAATGCACTTACTTATATTTACATTTACATTTTACTCTACAATTTTTGTTATGTTTTTACTTTACAGAGATTGACAAAAATTTTCCTATATCTCAAAGCACACCGTTTGCTTGCTTCAGCTAGTATATTTTGAAGAGTTATGTCTCCTGCACTTTTATTTATATATTATAGCACATTTAATCTTCACAAAAATCTGTGAAATAATTCCACTATTAACCTGCCCAAGATTATACAGCTAAAATGTTTTAGAGCTGAAATTATAATACAGAATTGTGGATCCAGGCTATTCTCTCTGTCCAGTTATACAGCACTGTATTTTTTACCTTTGATACATACACACTGTTGTTTGACCTTAGATAAATAAAACAATGGTTTATTTAAATGGATTATTTAATACAAATAATATATATTTTTTTGTCTCTGCCTCATTTTTGAAATGCACGATTTTGATACAATTTTCCTTTTCAGCTATATTCGTTTCCAGACAATTTTTTTCCAAAAAGTCTTATATGTACTATGTTCTTTGAGTCCTTGCATGTTTGAAAATATCTGTGAACATTTTATTCTAGGGACAAATTGTTTAATGGAATACTGTTGGACAACATTTTTCTTAGGACACTGAGACATTGCTTCATTTTCTTCTGGCACTAACAGTTACAGTGGAAAAGTCTGAAGCCAGCCTAATTATTTTTCACTGTTTAAGTCACTTGCTGTTTCTCTCTGGAGGCTAGTAAGATGTTTAGTAGACCTTGAACCTTAGTAACATCACAAAATGATGACTGGGACTTTATGTTTCCAATGTTTTCTGGAGAAAAATATCCTTTTTTTAAAAGTTTTCAGTTTGTTATGTTTAATTTCAACACAGACCTCTTCTACTTTACCTTTGAATTTTTATTTCTGCTGAATTCACTGTGATCTATTTTCTGAGATAATAATTATATTGTGTTGAAATTCACAAGACAATTATGGCAAAAAACTACTTTGCTTTTTTCCCATCACTATCATTTTTCTCTCTAGTCAGTTTTATTGTTTTAGCATTTTATGAATCCTGCCTTTCTACTACTGATTTTAACAAATATTTTGAAATATGCCCAAAGAAAGCATAAAAAAGGCCTGCCCTTCATGGAAACTTACTCTAACAGGGCGCTATCTGGTGTGAACTAAGGGCAATCAGCCAACTCTAGCCCCATCTAAACTTCCTGTCTCATATAAGGAAAGGAAAAAAGGGGGCTAAGGATTGCTTCTGAATGTCATAGCCCAGGAACTCAAGTATACTGAAATCATTGATTTAATCATAAGACTATAGAATGTTTACCCTCCCGGCACCTTACCACTATATCAACAGGGCTTCTGTATAAAATCAATGTCTCACAACTAAGAGAGGTTCAAGACACAGACTCTATTTAATAAGGAGTTTTTAGAAAAACCCAAAGACAAGAGGAAGAAAAAGTCCAACAAAGAAATTACTGGAAACAGAAGGTGCTGGCACCTGTAGCTACTGCAAACATTCAACACAGCCCAACGCTGCCAGATTAGAATAAAACTTTACATCAAATACCTGTTTACTTTAGTGCCTGTTAAATAATACATCATGTGAAGTTTTCAACAAAAAAATTATATGGCATTTTAAAAGGCAAGATAAAAAGTTTGAAGAGATAAAGCAAGCATCAGAATGACTCAGGTGTGACACAGATTTTGGAATTATCAGATAGAGAATTTAAAATAATTACAACTAATTTGCTAGTAATTAATGAAATGTAGACAAAATGCAAAAACAGATAAGTAATTTAAGCAGAAAGATGGAAATTCTAAGACAGAATCAATAGGAAATTCTAGAAATCAAAGACACTATAATATAAATAAAAAATGCTTTTGTTGGGCTCTGTAGTAAACAGAACATGGCCAAGGGAAGAACCAGTGAGCTTGAGGATATGTCAATGGAAACTTCCAAAAGTGAGATATAAAGAGAAAACTTTTTTTTAAAGGAACAGATTATCTAAGAAGTGTAAGACAATTACAAAAGACGTAAAATATGCATAGTGGAAATACCAGAAGTATAAGAAAGATAGGAAGAGAAGAAACATTTGAAATAATAATACAGTATTTTTCAAAATTAATAACAGATACCAAACTACACATTCAGGAAACTCAGAGCACTAAGTAGAATAAATACCAAAAACCTATACCTGTGAATATTGTATGCAAACTTCAGGAAACCAAAGACAAAGAGAAAAGTCTGAAAAAATCCAGGCCAATGGGTGGGAGCCTTATCTTTAGAGGAATAAATGTAAGAATTGCACTGAATTTCTCAGAAAGCACGCAAGTGAGAAGACAGTAAAGTGAAGTATTGAGTTTTGAAAAAAAGAAACCCAAATTCTAGAATTATGTGTTCATTGAGATTAGCTTTCAAAAATGAAGGAGGAATAAAGACTCATTCAGTCAAACATAAATGGAGGAAATTTGTCACCATCAGGTCTGCTTGCAAGAAACGCTAAAAGTTCTTTTGAAGGAAGGAGAATGATATAAGTCAGAAATGTGGATCCACATAAAAAATGGAAGAGCAGAGGAGAAGCAATAAATTGAGAGAAAATAAAATGTCTTATTTCTCTTATTCTTAATTAATCTAATAATAGTTTTTTTTTTTTTTTTTTTTTGAGACGGAGTCTTGCTCTGTCACCCAGGCTGGAGTGCAGTGGCCGGATCTCAGCCCACTGCAAGCTCCTCCTCTCGGGTTTTTTAAAATAGTAATAGTCACAACATATTGGGAGATTATTGTATATAGACGAATGAAATAAATGGCAATGCTATAAAGAATGGGGGAGAGGAATCAGGAATACTTTGTTTATAGCAGTTTTATTCATTATTGTCCAAAACTGGAAACAATAAACATGTTCTTCAATGGATGAAGGATAAACACGTAGTAGTATATCGATACAATATAGTATTTTTCAGAAATTTAAGATAACTGAACTATTAAGTCATGAAAAGACAAAGGAAAATTTAATGCTTATTGCTAAATGAAAGAAAGTCATCTGAAAAGCCTACATATGGTATGATTTCAAACATATGACATTCTGAAAAAGTCAAAAATCTAGAGACAGTAAAGAGATCACTGGTTGCCAGTGGTTGGGAAGGGGTGGGTAGGGATGAATAGTGAAGCACTGTGCATTTTTAGGACCATGAAACTGTTGTGTTTGATACTGCAGTGGTGAACGCATGACATAATGCATTTGCCAAAGCTCATATAAGTGTACAACAAAAGTAGTGAACTTTAATATAAACTATGGACTTTCATTAATAGTAATGTACTAATATTGGTTCATTAGTTATAAACAATGTCTCAAACTAATGCAAAATACTAACAAAAAGGGAAGCCTATGCAGGAAGGGGGAGGGTATTTTGAGAATCTCTGTACTTCCATTTCTGTTTTTCTACAACTATAAAATTCTTCTGAAACACTTCACTATTTGTATTTTATATCAATAACAAAGATTAATATATTCATTTACTCAGTAATTTGCCTTAATTGTTAAGTACCTGCTATATCTCAGACACTGTACTTGGGGCACAAGCCCTTAGGAAATAGTGTCATGAAAACACAGACTAATATAATATCATACTGAATTAAAGATAGACCACATCTTAACATGAAGTGATTATTCTTAGGTGTACTATCAGTCCCACTGTTACTACATCTAGTTATGGATGGGTTGCCACATTCATCTGCAAGGGTAACCACACACTATGTACATTTTACATAGACTCAATAAATTTTGTCTCCTTTAGCAAATATTTTTTGTTAAGGAAAACATTTGAAATCAAAAGAGGCTTTTACCAGAGCAGGAAACTGTATCACACACTGCATTAATGGTGTTCTTACTACAGCATATTCCCCGGCTTCCAACTTTTGAGGTCTACACATGCATATAAATGTCAGCAGTCTTAACACTTTTCTCTCAAGTTTTCTAACTCTGACATTTGTTGGCTCTGTTATGATTAGTATCTAGTCTTTCTTGGGCTGAAGTTTCTTTGTGTTGTCTAACATAGTTAAATCACTCGTTCTAAATTAAATAGGCTAATTCATGTACTTGTTTACAAAATGATATGTTTTTCATCTTGGTTTTCACAGCTGGTGTAGGTGAATAGGGTTTTTGCTTTAAGCTTGATTCTGATTCCAAAACATCATCCAGCTTTCACTCTTTCTACACCTCAACTGTGGATTTTGCTCTGGCGTTTGCACTTGAGATAGAATTCGGTATAGTTTTTACAAGCTGCTACTAAGTTTTTCCTCTCTCAAGCTTTAGCTTTTTAAAAAATATTATTGTCATTGTTGTTACCAAAAGGAATACTTAGGTAATATAAATACATATACCTAAGAATTAAGAGTAGGATTTTAGTGGGTTTATTAATAGTTATCTAAATATTTGAAAAAGTGACTATGTCATGGCTCAGGTAACTTAGATACCAAATAAACACATCAAAAAAAAATCAGAAATGCTTTTCTTTTGCAAAAGAAATTTTAGATGTTTTGTTTGTGACAACCAGGGAATTTTTCCAAGTAAAGACTACAGAATTTTATTTCTCCTTAATGCATTATGTCTAGTCTGAGCTTCTTTAAACTGTCTGCAGTGCATCATTTTATACTGCCGTTATTTTTTAAACGTTCTCTATTGATATTGTTGGTCATTTATGACGCAGCAATAACTCTTGCTTGTGCTTAGAATTAAATAATGAATCCTTTATGTAGCCTAAAAAATATTTTGCAACATGGCCTCCTGCCTTTCCAACCTCATGCTACCATGTCACTTGCCTCACTTTCCATGTGTGGAATCACACTAGTCTTTCACTTCCTCCAATAAGGCAAATTATTTCTCACTACCATTTCCCTGTCTAGGTTGTTCCCTTTGTTTTCTATGTGCTTTTCCACCTTTCAAAATACCACCACTGATCATTTATGTCTCAGAGAGGCCTTCATAGCTGCTCCCCACTCAAATATGTTTCCTGTTGTTTTTTCCTCCGTAGTATCCTGCTTTATTTTACATACTACTTGTTGAATATTTGGTATTTATTGTCTAATTTAATTTCCCCAAAGTGGAATTCTATGGTGACAACAATCGTTTTTACTTTCCCATCTCTGTCTCTGGAGCAAGGAAAGGCTCCAATCAGTGTTTGTTGAAAGAAGACTGATCAGCTTCAACTCAATTTCATTTAGTGGAATTAGTGCAGAAGTACATCAGATCCAAGCAAAGACCTTCCAAATCACCTGTTTCCTCCAACATTCACAGCTTCTATGACTAGAAACAGTACTTGGTACTGGTGACTATTTGATACACTTCTTGTCATCTTGTGAACACTTGAGCTGGTACCACTTACTGAACGCTTGTTTTTATGACGTACCATTCTAGCCACTCAGTGAGAAACACTTTTAGTTTTCCTAACTTTTCTCCCATTTATCATTTTTATAATAGCCTTTCCTTTATTCCTTTAAGAAGTGTTATTGAATGTTGACATATAAGTCATTGATCAGTATTATGAAATCTAAAATGAATAAGAAAATATAAAAGTTCAGAGCTGGAGAGGTTGGAAGAAGGCAGAAGAGAGAATATATCAATTCATCATTCTATATATGTATATATACACACACATATGTACATATATATGTATATATAAACACACACACATATATACATATATGTGTATATATATGTATATATAAAATTTGGTGCAGATGTACATACATACACGCGTGCCTGCACACACACACACACACACACACACACAGAGAAATACACCCAGAGGTTAATAATGTTTATCTATATGTGCTAAAATTACAATTAAAATGATATATGTTAAAAGTTATTTTTTATACAATTTCCACTTTTCAAAGATTTTAGTTCCTAAATTAAAAAAAACATGTTATCTGCCTTAAACCCTTTTTAGATCTGAGCAAATTACTGAACTATGTTACCTGGAAAATTCAAAGCTCTGGAAGTTTTCATGGTTATAATTTATTATAGTATTCAGATCAGTATTAAAGTCAAAAATCTCTGGAACGTATTAATTATTTTATGAATATTTTTCATGATTATGATGATGATTATTAAGAAACAGACCCTCACTTTGTCGCCCAGGCTGGAGTGCAGTGGTGCAATTATGGCTCACTACAGCCTCAACTTCCCAGGCCCAGCTGATCCTCTGGCCTCAGCCTCCCAAGTAGCTGGGACAACAAGCGTGCACCACCATGCCCAGGTAATTTTTTTATTTTTGGTAGAGATGGCATTTTGCCGTGTTGCCCAAGTTTGTCTTGAACTTCTGGGCTCAGTCTACCTGCTTCAGCCTCCCAAAGTGCTGAGATTATAGTCATGAGCCACCATGCCTAGCTGTTGATTCTTATATCAACAGCAAATGTAATATTTTACTCTCTTGTCTGATTTACCCTGTAATTGTACTTCTCAGTTACTATTGAGTATTACCAGGCTTACCAAATAAAAATACAGTATACCCAGTGAAATTTGAATTTTGAATAAATGACAATTTTTTTATTATAAGTATGTTCTGTGATATATTTGGAATGTATTTGTACTAAAAAAATTACACATTGCTTACCTAAAATTCAAATTAACTGAGCATGCTTCATTTCGCTGTCAACTCTAATTAGTTCAGCACTTGAAAAGGAAAGAGGAAAAATAAATTTTTTCACACCCTAACAATTCACTAAAAAGATTGCTCGTAGAAGCTTGCAAATCTTGGAATTTCTAGAATGGCATGGAACATAAAGTTCATTGACAAAAGCAAATGTACAATACTTAATACCTCTCATGGGGAATTCAAATGAAGTTTCATTGAAGGTAACTGAATCTAACTTAATCAAGGAGAATTTGGGAGCATATGTGTAGAGTCTTGGAGTAGTGGGAGTGGGTCAAGGGACCCACTCCCCTGACCTTTGAAATCTCCCTTTTAATCCTTTGAAATCTAATGTGATATCCTTGAAGTAGCCTGAAATCTTAAAGGCATGTGTTTTAAGCATAGCAGAGCCTAGGATTTCTGTAAAGTGTGTGTAAAGAATTTTCTGTGGTTTACAGCGGCTAGTATGAGTCAGTATGTAACATAATAAGGTATTTGTGGGTTCTGTTATAGCAAAGTCTATTTTAAGCAGATCTGTGACCAACATCCTCCTGTAAGAGTTAGCTAGGTATACGATATAACTCAGGGTAAGTGTCAATGTCCCTTATATCAGGGTTCTCCTAAGAAACAGAACCATTAGAATGTATGCATATATCTCATAGAGATTTATTTTAAGAAATTGGCTCACAGAATTGTGGGGGCTGGCAAATTCCAAATTTCTAGGACAGGCCAATAAACTGGAAACAGGCAAGAGTTGATGTAGCTTTGAGTCTGAAATTTGTAGGGCAGGATGTCACGCTGGAAGCTCAGGCAGAATTTCTAGATTACAGTCTTAAGGCAGAATTCCTTCTTCTCCGCCAAACCTCGGTTTTCCCATTCAAGGCCTTCAACTGATTGGATAAACCTAACCTACGTTATCGAGACTAATCTCCTTTATGTAAAGTCAACTGATTGTAGATGTTAATTACATTTACAAAATACCTTGGCAATATCTAGACTAGTGTTTGCCCAAACTACTGGACATTTATAGCCTAGTTAATTTGACACATAATATTAACCATTACACCAAACTAGATGCTGACATCCTGCCTTGACCACTATTCCTCTTTCTGGTAGATTTTCCCAGGGAGTTCCACATATGAGGAATATCAAGAAGAAGGAAGTTAAATACAGCATTATTATTAGCCTGTATGCTTCCTGATATCTTTGGTAAGGTTTTTGGATAATCTCAGTCATCATCCTAAAATGTGACCATTCAGAAGAATGGTCATTTACCCTTTTGGGGCGGAAGGGCTAGAAGAAGATATGGAAGAAAGTGTGGGAGAAGCTTCAGATGCATGCCTTTAGCAGAGATGTCTGTGAGCAGCCTTACGAGGAGACAACCTGTTCCTGTAGGGGTTGCAGAATATAAGTAAAATTAGAATGTATTCAAAACCCAACTCATCACTGCCTTCCTCAAACAGGCCACTCCTTTTGTAAGACCCTAAATCCAATTAAAACAAGCTAACATATAGAATCCTTACCTTTTTCCTCCTGCAGACCCTCTTTTAAGTCAGCAGTGTGGAGCTGCCTTGCTGAGGGCCTGAGTTCCTATTTTCTTTTTTTTTTTTTTTTGAATTTATTTATTATTATTATACTTTAAGTTGTAGGGTACATGTGCATAACGTGCGGGTTTGTTACATATGTATACTTGTGCCATGTTGGTGTGCTGCACCCATCAACTCGTCATTTACATCAGGTATAACTCCCAGTGCAATCCCTCCCCCCTCCCCCCTCCCCATGATAGGCCCCAGTGTGTGATGTTCCCCTGCCTGAGTCCAAGTGATCTCATTGTTCAGTTCCCACCTATGAGTGAGAACATGCGGTGTTTGGTTTTCTGTTCTTGTGATAGTTTGCTAAGAATGATGGTTTCCAGCTGCATCCATGTCCCTACAAAGGACACAAACTCATCCTTTTTTATGGTTGCATAGTATTCCATGGTGTATATGTGCCACATTTTCTTAATCCAATCTGTCACTGATGGACATTTGGGTTGATTCCAAGTCTTTGCTATTGTGAATAGTGCCGCAATAAACATACGTGTGCATGTGTCTTTATAGCAGCATAATTTATAATCCTTTGGGTATATACCCAGTAATGGGATGGCTGGGTCATATGGTACATCTAGTTCTAGATCCTTGAGGAATTGCCATACTGTTTTCCATAATGGTTGAACTAGTTTACAATCCCACCAACAGTGTAAAAGCGTTCCTATTTCTCCACATCCTCTCCAGCACCTGTTGTTTCCTGACTTTTTAATGATCACCATTCTAACTGGTGTGAGATGGTATCTCATTGTGGTTTTGATTTGCATTTCTCTGATGGCCAGTGATGATGAGCATTTTTTCATGTGTCTGTTGGCTCTATGAATGTCTTCTTTTGAGAAATGTCTGTTCATATCCTTTGCCCACTTTTTGATGGGGTTGTTTGTTTTTTTCTTGTAAATTTGTTTGAGTTCTTTGTAGGTTCTGGATATTAGCCCTTTGTCAGATGAGTAGATTGCAAAAATTTTCTCCCATTCTGTAGGTTGCCTGTTCACTCTGATGGCAGTTTCTTTTGCTGTGCAGAAGCTCTTTAGTTTAATTAGATCCCATTTGTCAATTTTGGCTTTTGCTGCTGTTGCTTTTGGTGTTTTAGACATGAAGTCTTTGCCCATGCCTATGTCCTGAATGGTACTACCTAGGTTTTCCTCTAGGATTTTTATGGTATTAGGTCTAACATTTAAGTCTCTAATCCATCTTGAATTAATTTTCGTATAAGGAGTATAAAATACCTAGGAATCCAACTTACAAGGGATGTAAAGGACCTCTTCAAGGAGAACTACAAACCACTGCTCAGTGAAATCAAAGAGGACACAAACAAATGGAAGAACATACCATGCTCATGGATAGGAAGAATCAATATCGTGAAAATGGCCATACTGCCCAAGGTAATTTATAGATTCAATGCCATCCCCATCAAGCTACCTATGAGTTTCTTCACAGAATTGGAAAAAACTGCTTTAAAGTTCATATGGAACCAAAAAAGAGCCCGCATCTCCAAGACAATCCTAAGTCAAAAGAACAAAGCTGGAGGCATCACGCTACCTGACTTCAAACTATACTACAAGGCTACAGTAACCAAAACAGCATGGTACTGGTACCAAAACAGAGATATAGACCAATGGAACAGAACAGAGTCCTCAGAAATAATACCACACATCTACAGCCATCTGATCTTTGACAAACCTGAGAGAAACAAGAAATGGGGAAAGGATTCCCTATTTAATAAATGGTGCTGGGAAAATTGGCTAGCCATAAATAGAAAGCTGAAACTGGATCCTTTCCTTACTCCTTATACGAAAATTAATTCGAGTTTCTATTTTCTTAGGTGAAGATAGTAGGTAAACAGTGGCAGGGATAGGGGTCTTACAGGATATTTGGAGAGAGAAGCCATGGGAAAAGACTGTTTGGGAAGGTAAGAGATTGGGGTAGTTGCAATCTGAGTAATAAAGAAAGGTAATCTCATTTTATAGTTACAGACTAGTGTGGCTTAGTAATGCCTTGTTTAAATATGTGAATCAATGCAATATTTTCCAAAGTTCACTATTTCCAGACCACTTTAGTGATTTTCATCATATCCATATAAATCAGTTCTATCACTTAATCTTTTATAAAATCAAATACAATTTGATTCCTTTGAAAAGTTAGCCTCATACTGTCTAACAATTTATGTGAAATCATGGGTGATGTTGTGAGTGTAGGCATCACATTAAAACATAAATTTTAAACTTATATATGTAAACTACCTAAATCTGTATCTCATACAATGAATTGGGAGTATACCATACTTTTGATAAAACATTAGTTTTATTTAAGTGAAAATTTAGGTTTTAAACAGATATTTCCTAAATTCTGTCTCAATAAATATCTGTCAATTATAATATTATTAGTTTTCCTATGCACTGTAAGTGCAGAACAACTGAGGCAGTCAAAATTCCTGTTTTAATTGAGTTTACTTTTCAAGTTGGGATAATATACACAAAAGAATGTTTTAAATAATGAAATAGTCTATAGAAAATAAAACAGGTTAAGAGGAAAGTAAGTTACTGAGAGGGTGAATTTTTATATTTAATGTGGCTGGGTAAAATCAATATTCCCTTCTTGAAAATCATTCAGAGGCGACATGAGGGATAAGAAATAGAAACATTAAGTCGCTTCTATAAAAATGAATTAACAAAAGCATAGATGTATTAGCAAAAACTCTAATATATTAAAGAGAAGAAAGGATTGTCCAAATAGTGCATACCAATAGGGGTATAGAGAAAGCATCCTTGTGGTTACACAACTTAATTAAAAAGCCATAAGCATGGCTTATTGTTAAGTAACTGGCACAATCCTAAGATTCAAAAGCAACAGTTTCTTGTTTGCAAAATTGGCAATAGGGTGCCTGGACTGATGGGAGTGGGGGTGCTTCTCTAGGGCTGGCTTAGTTTTGAGAATGAAAAGATGCAGAATGAGGAGTGGAAAATCTTTCAGACAACACACAGGCAGGTTAGTCCAGGGGGGATGAGAGATTCTTCACATCATTGTAAGACGCCTGCCACTTGTTAACCTCAATATTTTCGGAGAAGTAAAAGCTGATAAATGTTTCACAAACACCAGCCTAGGGAATAAAAATCATTTCCAACTAGCCTGAAATATACCACTGGTGCATCCTTCAGAAAAATCTCCTTCAAATAATCAAGCTAGCAGAAAAATATGTTATTCAAACATGAGTTATCACAATGGAGCCAGCAACAATACAAACTCTAAAAATTCCAGGCTACCTATTCTAATCCTTAGAGCAACCCCTAATAATACAACAGAAAATGTTGGATGACTAAAATGCCTGCTTCTCTTTCCCTTCCACTGTAAGTAGAAGCACCTTGAGACCTCCACCAGAAACAGATGCTGGTGTCATGCTTCTTCTACAGCCTGCAGAACTGGGAGACAAATAAACCCTTTTTCTTCATAAATTATTCAGTCTCAACTATTCATTTATAGAAATGCAAACGGACTAAGACAGCAATTTTATATAATACTTTTAATAATTTTGTGTATGAAACAGTGTTGACTGTGATCCATCACTTGAGGTTAGGCGTCAAATTTTTTACTT
Organism: Macaca fascicularis; assembly: GCF_037993035.2. Taxonomy (NCBI): domain Eukaryota; kingdom Metazoa; phylum Chordata; class Mammalia; order Primates; family Cercopithecidae; genus Macaca; species Macaca fascicularis. The sequence continues at coordinate 98,062,168 of NC_088385.1, forward strand.
GTGGCAATGCGTCAGTACTCAAAAAGTTTCAGATTTTGGAGTACTTCACATTTCAAGTTATCAGGTCAAGGATGCTCAGCCTGTATCACATTGACAATTGAGTTTTAACATACAAATTTTGGAGGACACATTCAGACTATACCACAAATAAATCTATAATAGAAGAAAAGTAGAAGAGTGGGTGTTTATAGGAAATTGAGTGCAAGAGACTGAGAAGACCAATGAAGGACATTTCTGGGTTGTTGTTAATATTCTATATCCTAGTAATAATTTGATACACAGATGTATATGTATGTTAAAATTCAGCAAATGCAAACTAAACGTTTACATATTTCATTGTATGCAGACTTTATAACAAAAGGAAAAATACCCTATAGATAAGAGTCTAATATATAACATCAATATATAGTTATTATATATGCTGATATAATAATAATATCAGTGTATCCATATCTGGGATTTATTTTGAGAAGTGACAAAAAATGAAGTGGTTAATGGATGGCTAAAATAATTTACATATGATAAATATAAAAACAAGTAGGTTAGAACGTTAATTCTGAAATCGTGGTAAATATATGAGTATTCAATGTAAAATTCTTTCAAATCTCTAGTATATCTGGAAACTTTTGCAATAAAATGTCATAACACAGGCCAACACAAAATCTATAGGAGGATAACATTTTGAAACAATATTGATAAATTCAATGTCCAAGTGCGTTTTTCGTGAATTAAATTGATATGGAGAACAGAGATAAATACTAGTAAGGATTTAGAAAATTTGAAGAACAAAATTGCAACAGCTAGCTATTATCACAATAACATCACATAACAGCCCACTGAAAATTTCATAAATTAAAATACCAGTTATTTATTGTCAGGGATCTGAGGTTGCCTAGGACTCCTTCAGGTTGCTTTAAGTGTAATGGCTTTGCCCTACCTTGGATGGATAAGTTAGATGGAATATGCTTATTTCATGAGAATGGAAAAAAGTACAACAAAACAATTGGGAATTTGTGAGATTTCTTAAGGCCTAGCTCCAAACTGGCAGACTATTACTTCTGTCCACATGGCATTCACCAAAGCAAATTATATGACCAAGGCCAAAATCACCTGACAAAGACATATATTCTATTCATGATGAGGCCATGGGAAAGATGAAGATGAAGAGAGGGGCAGAGGATTGGGGCTAATTGTGAAGTCTACTACAAACACAACATAACAAACATAGAACATTGCACCCCAAATAGCAGAATACAGATTATTTTTAGTTTCATACATTATATTTACAAAAATTGAACATTTGTTGCGCTATATAAGGCATGTCTGAAGACATTTTAAAGCACCAAAATCATGTGTAATATATTCTCTGACTAGAGGAAGTAAGCTACAAATCCATAACAAAACAATAACTAAGGCAAAGAGAAATTAGGAAATACATTTATAAATGACTCATGGGTCAAATTAAAATATTTTGAACTCAATTATAACAAAATACTATATATCAAAGCCCATGGGATGTAGCTAGTCATTAGTAGGAGGAAATTAGTAGCTTAAAGTACATACATTTAACCTGAAGAAAAGATAAAATATCAAGGATGTAGATATTTATGTAAAGTGTTTAGATACAAGACAGAAAAGTTCACCAAATGAAGGAAGGGAGAAAATAAATGAGAATCTAAAATTAAATAATAAAGTACAAAACAAAAATAGAAAAAAATCAAGAACACTTAATTTGGTCTTTGAAAAACTAATCACATTGACAAATTTCTTATGAATTTGATCAAGAAAAAAACGTGAGAAAGGAGACACAACATGCGGGATGAAATGGAAAAAAATTACACTTCCCATAGATGTTCAAAAACTAAATGAAGATTTTTTAGCAAATTTGTGTCAATACATTTTGTTCACATCTTTCGTCATTTGGCTAAATAATTTTCTAAGTTTTGTGTCAAAAACATTTCTAAAGTGTTGATTGACACATATTATCTCATTTAATTCTCACTAAACCCCTGTGAGGGAGGTAATTTTATTATTTCTACATTAAAAATAAGAAACCTGAGGCATAGAGAGTTTAAGTAATTTGAGATTAATTTGACCTAAGTCACAGAATTAAGCAGAATATAAGCAATCAAAGAAAAAACAGCAAGACAACAGAAGAGCAGAGCTAAGGAAAGTGAAAACATAAAATAAGTACCTAAATAAAGACAAAGCGAAAGCAACACAAAGCAAAGCAAATTCAGTATGACAAATGAGAAGGGACAGAGACGCATGAGGAAAACAGATGTATTAATGTGTCACAAACAAAGGGAAGACCGTGATTCCATAAAAAAGACTTTGTGAATTAAGCAAAGAGGTTGCATCAGTTAAGGATTCTATTATATTATATGTAAAACATGGTTTTTCTGTGAAGCTGTAGTAACAAAATGCTTCACCACCTCTAACTTTCTGCTCATTTTACAAGCAGAAAAAAAGATAGAAGCAACAAAACAATGGATATGGTGCCTGCATCTGTAAATTTTAACATACTCTGAATGTTGTCTTCAATTTACATCTCATCGGGCGGACATCATGTGAGGAAACACTACTGCATTGAAACCAGGAAATGTAGCAGGTGGCGGGTATTGGATAGAACATTGCCACACCAAAGAAAATTGCAATTCCCTTAGTACAGAAGGAGAGAATAGATATTGGAAAGAGAATTTAGAACCACAGTTCAAGTTAAAGATAGAAGTTAGCAACATGGATGTCCCTGGTGATAAACAGTTCCAGTAATACGGTAGGATTAGGAGCCAAATTAGAGTTACTTGGATTAAAAGAAGGGTAAAGAGAAGTGAAGAAGTGTAAAAAGCATGCAAGGACAACATTTTCATGAAATTTTACTCTAAAGGTAAGAGTAACTAAAGAAAATCTGAAGTACTGGATGAACTTTAAGCACTACACAATTATACAGACATACAATGTTTCACTTTTATTCGTTTTAAGTTTACAATGTTTTGAATTAAAATTTGTTCCAAAATCTCAAAATATGTTTATATATTCTCAAATATGAACATTTATATGAACATAAATGTATATATGCGTAGGCATTTCTGACTTCAGTTGCAAAATTTTCTATTTCTTAAATTGCAAAATTAGGGAAAGTATCTCATGAAATGAAATAGAGATCATGACTGATACAAAAAACAATTTACCACAAATGTTACCTTTGAGAATATTAATGCAGCAGTGGCCTCTGGCCTGCTTGTTGACTTGAAACCACGTGGTCTATCGGGGAATCACTTTTTATTTCTCATTTGTAGAAGGGAATATGTGATCCCTACATGAGTATTTTGTAAATATTATGCCTAAGAAATGAAATGATGATGTGACACGGCTGCTGTTTTAAAAGATTTGTATTGAAAGTGTCAAATTTTTAAAAATTGGGGAAAGTTGATAGTGACCGTTGGAGTCTTCTGTTGCTGTTTCCCACTGAAGGTAAGGGCTGTGGAACATTTCAAACATGTGGATTGGGAAGTAGGGTGAACTTTTTATGAACGTTATGAAAAAACTGTGTTTAGACAAGTGTTTATGATTAGTAAGTAAATCAGTCCAACCATATTTTTTATTGTAAGGAATGCATGAAGAATATTTAGTTGAGGAAAAATAATTTCCTTTTAATTTTACTGAGCAATTCAGAATTATTGAATATTTAATTTATAACTTAGATTTCCAAGTTAAGCCTTTTCTAGGTTTACAGACACAAAAGAAGGAAACATTTGTTCTGTTTTGTGTTTTGTTTTTTGAATGTAATACTTTTTCTGACTTGGCATTCAAATCGTGATGCCCCAATTATTTTGCTGAAAATGCTTACCAAGATAAGAAGGATAATTGTACTCGGTATCCCATTTTGTATTAAAACCAACTAATTAAATATTTTGTGTTTTACTCTTTATTTTTCTATGCATTATTCTTCTCCTACGCAACAATACTCATCATTATGCTCAAGATGTTTATGAGTCCAATAAATACTAGCTTATTTGATTTAAATATTGACATATTTTTACTGAACACTAACATACGAAGTTATAAGGTCATTCAGAAGTTTAATGCACATTGGAGTTTAGTAAAAAATAGTAATACAGTAATTCTGTATGAAATTTATTCTATCGAGTTATTCTGTATGAAATTTTTTCTATCTCTTCCTCTGTCTAAGTGGTCATTTTTGCATAATGGTTATCTTTGGTTTCAATAAAAATTTATAATTCTGGAATTGTTTAATTTTATGGAATGAATCACAGTCAATCCAAGAGTCCAAAATGTTCATTTTAAAGAGACAATTTGTTGGATACAATTATCTTACCTCTTCAGTCCACCTAATTATTAACCCTAATCAAGCAGAGCTACATGCTATATTCTCATATTTATAAAATGTCACTATCTTATAGCTGTAGTTGTAATAAAAATTAAGGCATCAGTGTGTAAACGTATTAAACAGACATTTGAAAAGAGTAATGATACATTTGGAATTTATAATAGAAATATAACCGACTGACTTTATCTAAAATAATATTTATTCTACTAGATATGGCGATAATGATATTGGCCAAGCCCAAGACCACTTGTAAGGGAAGCAGGTTCACTCGGGGCTTTTATGACAGTGAAAGCCTATGCCTAGTTTAGTACAGTGGGACACCACTCCTAAGCAATGCCTAGTTTTGTACAGTGTGACTCCTCTATGTCTAGTTTTGTATAGTGTGACACCACTCATAAGCACTTATTATCAGACTGTGACTGAATGTTGCATCCAAGAAAAGTATATCCATGAGAGACTATGAGGGTGCTCAGTGGAAAATGCTCTGAACAGCAATGTAATCATTGTCAGAATCCTAATACTACAGTGTATGGTTGCTTTCTTTTCTTTTTGTTAATGTCTAATAATTATTTCCAGATTTTTTTTCTAGATATAGAACAATCTTACTTATGAGAAACCTGCTGAATATGGTTCAGGAGGGTCTGAAACTGGTCCTGCCCCCACTGCTACAGGTATGACACAAAGATTGGTTCAGAGATGGGCTCATAATATGTTGTGTCAATTAGAGTCCATCAGAATCCTCCTTGAGGATATTACATTGAAGCAATTGGAATAGACATTCCCTTCCATCTAGGTCACTATATGAAATGCAATTCTAGAACTGGTGGCGTCAATCTAGTCCATTACATGGAACAAGCTTGTTTGAGACAGAGAAAGAGATTATTTAAGCCCCTGTTACAACTATTTCTGAATTCAATAATAAACTCTTACATGTCTGTTTTGTACACCAATAAATTGTGGTTGCTGATAATGCTAATTTTCTCTGGGTTTCTATTAACTAACTGCATATATCTCAATTAATACAGAACCTTTATTCATAGGCAAAGTGATCTGAAGCTTAAAAGGTACAGAAACATTAGAAATCATAAGAAAAGCAAAGTTAGGAGGAAGCAGAAGCAATTCAGGAAATAAGTTGGTTCTTGGGAAAGAATGAAGAACAGATGTTTAGAGATAGTAGCAGTAAATTAAAGGCTAACCAGTACTGAATTATCTAGATCTTCTTAGAATCTAGTTCCAGTCTTTGTGATACCTTGCACGACTATGATTTTTCTTATCCTAGGGTTGTGTGCTGTAGTTTCATATTTCCTCACAATATATTCCCCATTGGATCCTTGTAATAAGCTACCCCCAACCCCACTGTTTGCAGCTAACTTGAAAAATTATATTTTACTTGCATCTACAAGGGATAAATTAAGATAAATTATTTCAAATTTTTTAGCAAAATACTCAAAATTTCCATACTATGAATTGGTGCCAGTTATAGAAACATTTCAAACAGAGAAATCGCCATTTTTTTCTGAAAAATTTTATTTGATGAAAATGTATAAACAATAAATTTTATGTAAAAATTCTGAATCTTAGCAACTTAATTTTTATCAACATTTTTGTTTACATATTCTTTAGTCAAAATGCTATGAGACAAACAAAATTTTCAATTCGACTCAAATTTATGATTGCTAAGGTAATATTATATAAATCACAACTCAGAGTCCACAGGCAGGCCGTGCAGCAGACTCTGTATGATATATCGCTCAATAGTGCAACCAAAGGCCCAGAATATATACAAATACATTTTTAAAAATGATGTGAAAGAAACAAGTACTTACAACATGCAACTTACTAAAGACCACAAAAAAAGAAAAAAATGAGAAAATTTGATGTGTCCAAGGCACTCTTAAGTTGATATATAATACAAGCTGGAATTTTGCTGAGTTGAGAAGAGTAAGAAAGGAGATCCTGAAAGAAGGAATAACAGAGAAAAGAGCCCCACATCTGTACATGTATTCCACCAAAGTCATTTTCTAACTACTGAGCTGCACACATGCAGGGGAAACTTCAGAGAACGCAGTGAAAACCAACAGCTGGAAGACTGAGATAAATGCATAGTTTCAACTGATGCCCACTTCTAGAAAATCAGAATTTTGAGTTTGAACCAAGCAATTTAATAATTTATTCTACTAGAATAAAAAAAATCTTTAAAAAAAGGTGAACTGCAGTCTCTACAATGTGTCATTAACAATATTGATGATGCAATGAAAAGGTAGTAGACAAGGAAAAAATATAAATTTCAACTCACATTTAAGAGAAAAAGCAGTTAACAGAAACCAATGGTGAAATACCTTGAATATTAAAATTAAATTGCAAAAACTTAAAGAATTATAGATAAAAAAAGTTTGAGAACTTGAGTAAAATATGGTCATAATAAATAGGTAGATAAGGGATCTTCAGAAAAAAAAAAAAAAGACACTAGAAAATAACCCAATGGAAATCTTCCAAATGAGCAAAACAATATGTAGTATTAAAAATGCTCCTATATATGGCAGAGTAAATGGTTACTAAGTTTGAGTATATGTGAATTTTAAAAATATATCAGATTTGAATAAGAAAGACAGACGAGAAGTTGGAAATAAAAGAGTAGTCTCCGTGATTTTTGAGATTATATCAAGGGGTCTAAGATATATGTAATTGAAATCCAAGAAGGAAAGGAGAGAAATAACAAGTTGGGGAGATATTTAGAGGACATATTAGTGTCTTTGGGACACAGTACCACAAGTTGGGTAGCTTAAGCAACAGAAATTTATTTTCTCACAATTTTAGAGACTAGAAGTGCAAGATCAAGGTGCTGTCAGGTGACGGTAGGTTTCTTTTGAGCCTTCTCTTCCTGACTTGTAGATGGCCATCTTTTCACTGTGTCCTCACATACGGCCTCTTCTCTGTGTATGTGAGAAAAGAGAGAGAGAGAGAGATCTGTGTTGCCCCTCTCTCTCTCTCTTTTTTTTTTTCAAGGACATCGGTCTTATTGAATTAAGGTCCCACCACTGACATTATTTAATCATTATTACCTCCTTATAGTGCCTATGTCCAAATATAGTTATATTGGGAGTTAGAGCTTTAACATATACATCTGGGGAGAACATAAATTAGTCCATAACAGAGGAATGATGCCTGAAATTTTTTCTAAAGGTGGTGACAAACAACTACTCTCATGTAGAAGATTCTCGGCAAACCCCAAGCAAGATAAATACAAAAAAAAAAAACAACCAAAAAACACACACACACGCACACACACACAACCAGTTTTATTAAGTGATAAACTATTAAAAATAAAAAATAAAGAATATCCTAAAAGTAGACAGAGAAAAATATGTCAGATTTGATATATTGTCTAGAGGGGATTAACAATGCAAATAAAAATGGACTTCTGATAAAAAAAAACAATAGAGGTCAGTTGACAGTGGAGTGACATTTTTAAGTGCTGAAATGATGTCTACTATGAAGTTAATATACAGACAAAAGTAATTATCCAGAAATACAGGAAATAAGCCAGGCAGAGAAACACAACTATCACATGCTCTCATTCATATGTGGGAGCTAAAAAAAAAAAAAGTCAAACTCACGAAGATAGAAAGTAGAATGATGGTCACCAGAGACTGGGAAGGGTCATGGGGAGACAGGGATAAAATGAGGATAGTTAATGAGTACAAAAATACGGTTTGATAGAATGAATAAGATCCTGGATTTGGTAGCACAATACCGTGACTACAGTTAACAGTAATTTATTATGTATTTTAAAATAACTAAAAGAGTGAAATTGGAATGTTCCTAACAAAAAGAAGAGCTAAATATCTAATGTGATGATTACCCTGATTTTATCAATACACAAAATATCACTTGTACCCTATACATATATGTAACTATCATATACCCACAATAATTGAAAAATCAATGTAAAATAAAAGTAAAATAAAGGCATTTTCAATAAATTTTCAAAAAGGGTAGGTCGGCAGTGTTTAGTACTTCTAGAAGAAGTGCTAATACTTTTGTTCAGGCTGAAAGAAAAGCTTGAAGCTGGAGAAGGAAATGTGGGACATCATAAATGAAAAATATATACATAAGCATGCAACAATATTTTATTCTACTTGTTTAAAATAATTATATGTGACCCTAAAGCAAAACTTATAATGCTCTTTTATGGGAATTATAATATATGTGGATGTAATACATGTGATAACAACACACACAAAAATGGGGATAACTGGAACAATATCCTCTGAAGCAGGAATCCAGAGTTTAGACATGCTACACTTCACTTCCCCCATCTCTTTGATAGGTTTATACTGTATCACTGCTTCTCTTTGTAGTCTGTGAAAAAGTCATTCAACTTTCAAGTCATGTGACTCTATCCAATGCACCTTCTTGAGAAATTTTGGAGTAAACAAGTGCTGTAGGCTTCATTAACACCAATGATATACTTATTCCATTGTGTTGTAACTACCGTACATGACAATCCTCTGCTAGACTCCTTGAGAGCAGGCACTATAATTTAATTGTTCTGTGTACATGCTGTAGGTTTTATATCTACCTCCTGGAAGACACTAAATATTCAATGACTAAAAAGATGATTAACTGAAGGAAAAAATGATTGAATGAAAATATGCATTATTGATTAAAAGGGAAATTAGCAAGAATAAAGAACTGTTAGGAAAAAAAAAAACCTAAGTTTGGGCATACTAAATTGGTGATGCTTAAGTAGCAATCATGTCAAGATATTACAAAAGCTCTGAAACGTGGATTTGAATTATAAGAGAAGGGCAGAATTTAGAGATATAGCTAGTGGTGATAATTGAGACTAATCTCATTATAGGACAATAAAGTGCACAAAAAAGAAAGCTCTTAGAAATCTCTTAAAAGTAACTTTCTTTTAGCTTTAATCATATGGCTGCTAACCTCTGGCAGCCTAAAATTCTATCCAAAATTTATGTATGTCCCCCAGCAAAAAAGATTTTGACTATATAAACTATGGTTGTCAATGGAAAAAAATGTTTTAATATGTTACAGAAGGTTTATTGCCTAACCAGACTTGCTCTGGCTCTTTATTTTCATAAGTTAACTTCCTACTGTTTAAAATGCAGCTTTCTCTCTCCATGAGTTCTTTATTTTCTGCTTTCATGATTAACATCTGGCATCAATAATACGGTATTTTGGGAAACAATTTTAATCATAAGGCTTTCTTGAGGATCTGGGTTTGTTTGAGATTTTTTTTATTACTTACACATGCTATCATTCCTTTTCTTTCTTTTTAAAATTCAAAATTAAACATTGAGTAACTTTTTTTTCCAAACCTTGAGGTAATATTGCTTGTACTACATGAACTATCATGAACATTTGTGAACTTGTACAATTACTTTAACAGATGATTTGTCTTCTCCTGTGGAGAGATTTTGTTTTAGCAGTGATAATTTATTCACTTTTCAGATGGTTTCCTGATATTGGAAAAGTATTCTGTTTTCTATTTAATGAAAAAAGGTAAATGTGGACGTGAAGATTTTGGGGCCCAAACAAGAAAGAGTAGAATTATTGTCAACCTCCTAAAAATGTACTTAATCAAATACCCTTGGAACTTAGAACTGGAAGAGCAGTTAGTTTCATCAGTGTTTTAAGCTCACATTCTTTTAATAAAAAAAAAATTCTAAGGCCCAGACAGAAAGACTATTCCATTTTGCTATCAGCAAGTGGCAAGGCCAGAATGAGTTAAAAAACTCAGGTACCCTATTCAAATTCTGTATTGTACCTACTACCAGGACAACTTTGCAATGCTATATACACATTAAAGCACATACTTTAACACGACATTTTTCAGACTATGCCTTCACCTCCAATTACTCTTGACGCAGTCATGCTCCATTGCCCGTTTTATAGAGGAGAGAAATTGAATTGGTAAGAATGGAAGTAATTATATAAAGGCCATAGCTTCTCTACTCCACACTGGATATTTCCAAGAAGTGTCCTACATAGTCTCTCAGACAGCCCCCACTGTGTTTCATCCTCAGTTGTCCAACATTCATTACCACATTCTTCATTAATTTTTCTTGCCTTTCTGCCTCAATTACCCCTTAATTTACTCCAGGGATAACTTACATTAGCTGTCGACACCCAAATCCTTGTCTTAGAATCTAACTTATGGATATATAAAATTAGGGCAAAGGGAGAATGGGACGTAAGTAATTTATCCTTCCCAGTCTCTATAGAGAAATGGGAAATAGAAAATGGGATTTGGGAATGGATTTTGGTGTAACCAATCAACCATTTTTACTATAGCATCTGTTATTAACCACACTTAACTAATGAAAGCATTATAGTCTAGATATGTTATAAGGAGTCTGAAATCAGACAAGAAGTGAGTCAATGGTGTAACTGACAAATATAATCTATTATTTACTTGCCACCAATTATAGGATGTGAAAACACATTCCCTGTGGCTAAAATAAACTAGGAATAGAAGTGGACAGAATTTCTTTTGTCTTATTTGATTCTACAATTTATTTTTTCTGCTTTGAAGACTGAGAATTAACATCTTTAATTTCTTATTTATAATAATTTTACTGGCTTATTTACACAGTTAAAGGTTCTATTACTATTTACTGGGCAACATGAATTAGATCCATGTATACTTACAAAGTTATCTATACATTTTCCAGTTTACATTTGGTGATTAAAAACAGCATTTTTTTCTTTAAATTTATTTTTCATCTTAATCTCAGTTATAAACTCAATGACTAGATTACCTTCTTAGACAAGGGCCAAACTGATCATAGGAGTTCTAGTTTCTGATTTTTTTAAATGTCATATAGGCACAGAATAATATTTTAACATATTATCTTCTGTTCACATTAGACTCATTATTTTCTTTGTTATTCCTGGCATCTTTATGATTTTTTTAGCCACTGTATTACACAGCTTTTCACACTCCCCTAGACAAAGTATGTAGCTCAATAAATGCTTATTAAAAGCATTGTGAGTAGAGGCTGACTTTCCACTTAGAGAATAAGAATACTGGTCTCTGAATATTTATTTCTTTTCACATATACTGTTAGATGTCACCCTATCAGAAATTAGTATCACCACCACCACCACAAAAACAGGGGGGAAAATAGAATTTTAAAAAGGAACATTTCAGAGAATTTATTTTTTTAAAGAGTTTTATGTGCTTGGAATCATACAATTTTGATAAAAGACATTGTGTAATATGTACCATCTGGAATCAAAATACTTGCCATTTAATAAAGTAGATAAAGAATGAATATTAGGGCATTTTTACAATATGATTGTAGAATAAGTATTCTTCTGATTTTAACAAAACATACATTAAAACAAATTTTGTTTGCCAACATTGTATTTGGAGGTACATAAAATATGAGAAATTAAATGTAAAACTCGTTTTTCCTGTGAAATTTTTCTTTAGAGTTGTCAATAATGGAGATTATACAATTCTTTCCAGATTTGCATTGGTTTGATTTTGTTGTATATGTGTGTATGCGTATGTGTATGTGCATACATGTGTGTGCAGTAAAATATGCAAAATGGGCTATCATTTTGGAACATTCATTCTCATTTACCACTGTGCACAATTTAAATTTAGTAAAATTACAACATACTTTTGGCATGAAGTCCCTGAACTAATTATATGGTATTTAATTGCAAAGCTGATTGGTATATATTTACATGGCATCTGTAAAGATCATTTCAAATGACTGTGAGCTTATTATATTTTCTTGCGAACATGTTCAAATTCGTAACTCCATTTGAGAAGGAAAACCTTGAATATTAATTCATTGCCCTTGGGCTCCTCAGTCACAGCTGTTTCTTTTATAAACACAGAAGCTTTGATGTGGCAATTCTCATTTTATTCTGTTGAGATCTTTCACCAAACATTTGGACTTATTCCTTGGGGCCAAAATATTCTGTCAGATAACTTAGAAATCATTGAAAAATTTTGATCATTAGTGATGTTGAAAATTTACACTGATCATTCTTTTAAAAGTTTGCTTAGATTGTGAGGGTAAAAAGCTTCAATTTTCATAAGCAATGGATTGGTTTTACTCACTTCATTAATTAGTTTTATTTCTATCAGAAATTATGTATGCCTATATTTAAAGTTTGACATATTTTGTAGGGTTGATAACTGAGGTTGAATCTAGAAGTGACTGATGTGTTTTCCTTTCTCTGGGATGTCTTGCCTTTAATCTTTTGAACAAAACAAAACAATTGTATCAATCTTACAACTACAGTAACTTAATGTTGTCTGATTGTCCTGTAAGTACTAAAACTTCTAGCATGAATTCTTGTGTATAGTAGTGAGTAGTAATAATTGATCTGCCAAAATATGGGTAATACACACACGTAATCTATCTTTGTGTACCTTTGTTAGTTACTCAAAATGCTTACATTAGTAAGTAAAGGAAATGTAACATTTTCGGATGCTGTCTTAGTCCTTCTGAGCTGTTAAAACAATACTTGCGAGTGGGTAATTTATAAAGAACAGAAACTCATTTCTCGCAGTTCTGAAGGCTGGGAGTCCAAGATTAAGGTATCAGCCACTGAAGGCCTGGTCTTTCCACTTCCAAGATGGCTTCTTGTTGCGGCATTCTCCAGAGAGGGGAACGTTGTGTCCTCACATGTTGAAAGTCAGAAGAGCAAGAGATCAAACACTGCTCGATGTTCCTTTTATAAAGATATTAATACCAATCACAAAGGAGGAGCTCTCATGGCTTAATTGCCTCATAAAGGTCTTTAGAGTGGGTCCAGTTCTCTTGTGCTTACAAGCAGAGGAAATTTGAACATGCTGAGAACCCCCAAGGATGTGCACATACAGAAAAAAGACCCCATGAGACAGAAAGGAAAGACAACCATTTGCAATCCAAGGAGGGAGGACTCAGGAGAAATCAAACTTGATCCTAAATTTTCTAACCTCCAGAACTGTGAAAAAATACATTTCTATTATTTAAGTCACCAAATCTGTGATATTTTGTTATGGCCACCCTAGAAAACTAATACACCTACCATATCAAAAAAATCTATGAATTCTAGTGTTTTGAGAAGAAAGAAGCACATTAAACAATATATTTGGAAAGTAGTTGTTTGGAGCTCCATAGATCTGAAGGAAAAATAGAAAGCAACTCAAAGTCGTTTCAATATTTAACTGAAAAAACAATCTCACAATTAGAGGAGAGAAGAATCTTATTACTATTAGGCATTAGAGAGTGAAAGTGTAGGGAAAGGAGGTGTGGAGGTGGTTGTTGGATTATCAGTGGGACGTTTGAGCAAAGTTTCTTATGTATACCAAGTGGAGCAATAAGACATTTCTAAAAGCATAAAAATAATATTCACTGAAAAGTACTTACCTCTCAGAAGTGAAATTAATATCTACCTCTACATATGCAAGCCCAAATGTAGTCAGAATTCATTTAGGTTTAGTTAGCTCAGTTAAGTGACCCATGGTACCACACATAATCCCTTTCCCTTCTCTCTGTTGCTCTCTTTTGATGCTTTACTCCATGCACCTTTACCTTTAACTCCCTACTTTTAACACTTTCGCAAACACTTCTTCCTTTTCCCAGGACTTATGAAGATATTTCAAGTGGGAGGTTTCGAACACCTGCATGGCATTAAGTCTTTAATCAAGGTAATAAAACACAGAGAAGATGCTGTCTAAACATATTTGCCTCATATTCCTCCTGGAATCCCACCGAAGTCATTGTGCAGAATTTTTATAAGGAATAAATCCATTACTGCAAAGAAAATTTAAGGGGAGGTCAACTGTGGATGACAGATTTCAACATCTCTTTGGATGATAATGGAAACAAGGTGGAAATGTGTTAATTGGTTAATTAGAGAGGACAAGGCTTCAGTTTAATGTCTGCTAAGCGACGAACACAGAAAAGGGATTCAATCTCCTATTGGAACCCAGGGAAAAAAGAATAATATTTAGATACTCATACTGTGACTGTCCTTTTTTTAATCTTTCACATTTTAGAATCAGTTTATAGGATATACATTGCAAGCCTAGTTTATGCTTTAAGACAGTATACATTTGAACAACTTTGACCATGAAAATAAAGGTATATCTGACAAAAGATGATGACAAAGTAGACAGGATGGTTAGAAAATTAACTCCTCTCACAAAGAGAACAATTGAGATGGCCTTGTAGAGTTGTTGCAACTGGAAATAGAAGTATAAGAGTTTTTTTCCTCTCAAAGTTTATTAACTAAGTTAAGAAATTCAAGTATTAACACAGCTATCAAAATATAGGAAGAAGGGAGTATATAAGTATACGAGTGCTAAATGATCTTCCATAACAGAATCAACACAGGTTGCTTAAAGCTGCCAAATCAAGAAAGATAAGAACATATTATTAGCAGTATGTAGATAACTTCACAAAAACAGTAAATACTAAGAACTGTTATTTCTAGGGAGTAAGACCGGGTTAGAAAAGATGGGGCAGTAAATTACTGTTCTCACTGGAAGCTTAGCTATTTGACTTTTACAAAGCTCATGCATCATTTAGAGACAAATTTAACCTTAAATTGGAAATGCTGTACTAATTTCATAGCATTAGGTTGTCAGAATTTATCAGTTCCTGTCACTAAAAAGATATGCAAAATATGAATGAATTATTCATGGTAGACTGTTACGATGTAATGACATATACTACAAAATTAACTGGCTTAATAGCCCCCCTCCAACAAAAGTTAATTTCTCTCATGTGGTATGCGTTCTTGTATCAGTCAGCAGAGCAGTTCTGCCTTATGTAATCTCTCAGGCAGCCAGACGAATAGAATGGCAGACCTTCTGCCATCTGTCACCTGAAACGTGCAGACTTTCCCTCTCTCCACAGCAGTGGAAAGGAAAAGAGAGTTGCACCTGAGCAATGCAATTCTTTGACCCGGAAGTAATATCTGTCACTCCTAGTTACTGCACAGTGACCAGAAATATTCTTATGGTTTCTTTGTTTTCTTTCAAGGAGGTGAGAAAGTTTAATTCCACTTTGTGTCCTGAAAGAGAGAAAGATGGTCTGTGTAAACACTGGACAGCTTCATTAAAATAAAGAATTTTGCATTTAAAGATTTTAGGTAAGTATGGTATCATGATCAGTATTTTGGAACCTGTACAAACCACTAGTATATTATAAGGGAAAATAACTAATACATTATTAAGTCTTTTTCTCCCTCTCTATATATTTTTTTGGCCAAACTTTTATTATAAAACCTTTCAGGCAACAAACTTGAAAGAATTTTGCAATGAATACCTATATACCAAGCACCTAGACTCTAATATTAGCATTTGACTATTCTAACTCTGTCACATGTTGTTCCAGGTATATTGCCATCTAAAATCTCTTTGGTGCATCTTTGTTTAAGAAATTCAAATGATAATAATACCAATAACACTAATGATAATAATCTTGTTTATCAGCACGTAGTATATTTAGGTATCTTAACTACACTATTACTCTAAGAGGACTCTCAGACAAAGCATATTATTCTTTGCCTACTATAATTAAATAACCAATGTTGCAAGCATTTAAGTAACTTGCTCAGTTTCTTTAGCAGATAGAGAATTCAAACTCATTTGTATCTGAGTCAACAGTCTCTATGCTCTTCCTAATATACCTCACCACCCTTGCTTTTTGATACACTGGTGTACTAAGTAACTCAAAACATTTTGTCTTTTTCCTCCTAACTATATAAAGACCTTATATATGATCTTACTATGCAGAAGTAGCTTATCTTGTGTAGAAATCTTGTTTGTTCCATGTCTGTTTCCATTTCTCTGAAGGCAGAGTCTCTACCTTTGAGCCTGAATCATATGCTTGGTTTATACTCCCATTAACCAACAGCTTTGTTATGTCATTTTTAATGCAAGTGAGAGGCCAGAAAATTGAATATATGGCAGAACTCTTGCCCTATTGGAAACAAATCCTGGCACCATAATATATACAATGGATAGCTTTTCAGATGACTTTTGCAAAGCATAGTTCTGCTAGTCGTTTTACGGTTCTGATCTTTTTCCAGGACAACTTTAACTTGTCTTAAGAAACCGTTAAGAACTCGAGACAATGAATCTTTTACTACACTTGAATTTTGTTTGCTCAGCTGAATGTCACAAAGAAAGTAATATTTTTGAGAGGTATAAAAATAAATACAAATTTAAAGATAATAATTCTGTGATTTGCCAAATCATGTTATATTTGCTTCACAGTTTTTTCTACAGTGTGCTCATATATTATTTGCTTTCTTTTTCCAGTATAGAAATATTCTCGGCAAAATGTCCTGAGATCTGTCACAGCTGCATAAAGAACATAAATTTCTTAGAGTTTTTGGTAAATATGACATTTCACTGTTTTTGCTAAGTCATAAATCATGTTCATTATGTGCAGTGCTGCAGATGCTGTGCAAACTATCATTCAATGGGACAAATAATTTTTAAACAAGTGTTTTAATAATCAATTTCTATGTATTTATATGTATTATTCTATAATAATCCTTTAACTTTTTTTTCAGTTATAATGACATATTTTATCATTAGAATTAGTATAACATAGTGGTCAAAAGTAGGGCCTCTGAAGCCAGACTGCTTAGGTATGAAATCCAGTATCTGCCTTTCAGCAGCTATGTGACACTGAACAAGACGTTCAAACTATTTGTTTTCAATAGTTCAAAATTTTCATCATTTTGTTCTCTCTTCTTTCCTGGGTTCTAAAGTAAATCATGATCACTTGCAGCAGAGATTTCTACCAAATCTGAATTCCTTGATCTTTTGACTTGGTGACTTACTTCCTCTTAATTTTGGGAATTCCATCCCCTGACCACACCCAGAATCTTTTCATCTCTCAACATTGAGCCTCTTAAGATATCTTAAGCTGTAGGCTCCCAGGCTCAGGTTACTCTCTTTCTTCCAGCTTATATATGCCCTAATGCCTCTCATACCTGTACTTCAACCTACTGAGCCTTCAGTATTTTTCTCCCAATTGTCTGTCCCCTCCTGATCTTATTATTTTTTTCACTATCCAACTTCAACTTCATAGTTCACTAACCCCATTCAATCACCCTCAACTTCACTTGACTGTTACCCATGCATTGCATGAAAATTTAAAGCCTTTGACGTGGATGAGTTTACCATTTATTTTTCTCAGTTTTTTACTCATAAAATGGTCTGATCTGGTGGAGAAAGTCTATGCAATTGTATGTATCAGAGTCTCTCCTAATAATAAAATTCCAACCTATCATTTATTGGGTATTTTCTATGTGTCAGATGAAAAAAAGTTTTGTATCTGTTCTCTCTTAATTCTCACAGTAACTGTGTAAGATAGATGATATTGTTCCTTATTTTACAGATGAGGATCCAATGCTTAGAAATTTTAAGACATTTATCAAAAATCGAAGAGTTAGTAACAGTACAGGGTGAATTTGAAACTTGATCTTTTCTCTCCATAGCACAAGTTCTTAACCACTGTACATGTAATTACCAATATATGTAGGTTGAAATGTACAGTTTTACAATGTGCTTTCTACTTTTTTTTTAACTTTCTCTTCTTCCCTTCTTTTGGATTCCACAAGTAACTTTTCACTCTTTTTTTTCCGTTGTATTAGTTTGACAGTTATACATTTTCTACCTACATACTGTGGTTAACTTTGAACAAAAAATGCATCCATCCTTTATAACATATAACCTAACCATAACCAATAAACTTTACACTCCTCCTAGGCAATGCACCATTCTTAGAGCACTGTAAATTTTAAGTATTTTTATCTACCCATCAATCTATCAAATACCCGTATTATGATAAGAAATATTAGTGCATGTATGTGTATATGTTTATGTGTTTGTGCATATATATACATATACACACATATATACACACATACACACACACACAATCACAATAATGAATAACATTTAGTACTAACCATGTGTCAGTTGCTGTTCAAGGCATTGCATATTCCAATTCATTTTATATACACACACACACACACACACACACACACACACACACACATATATATATAGAGAGAGATATTAATGTTATTAATGTCATGGCCCTTGGTTTCCAGATATAGAACTTCTAAAACTCTTGTAGATGGGAGCACTAGGCTAATCTTTTGTTCTAATATTTGGTTTTTGATCCCAGTTATTGACACAACTCTCAAGACTCTGTAATTTTCTTTTGTCTTTCTTTTTTTTTTTTTTTTTTTGTTTGAGATGGAGTCTCTCTCTGTCACCCAGGCTGGAGTGCAGTGGCCCAACCTCGGCTCACTGCAAGCTCCGCCTCCCAGATACAGGCCATCCTCCTGCCTCAGCCTCCTGAGTAGCTGGGACTACAGCGCCTGCCACCGTGCCCAGCTAATTTTTTGTATTTTTAGTAGAGACGGGTTTTCACCATGTTAGCCAGGATGGTCTTGATCTCCTGACCTCGTGATCCGCCCGCCTCGGCCTCCCAAAGTGCTGGGATTGCAGGCATGAGCCACCGCACCCGGTCTGTAATTTTCTGAATGATACGAACACCTGATACAAAGCTCCTAAATCCTTTGATATATCCTGGGTGATTGAAGCATCTTTTGTTCTAATGAGGCAACTCCTTGGTAGCCTCTGGATGGAGGCTAGTTGCCCAGGAAACAACTGGTTTGCAAGAGTTTAAACTTTCATCTGCCACGACCATTGGTGAGGAAAGAGAGGCTTAAGGTTGAGTTGACCACTAATGGCCAGTGATGCAATCAATTATGCCAACATAATGAAGACACCATAAAAACCCTTAAGCACGCAGTCCCAGAGCTTCCAGTCTGCTGAGCACCTGGAGGTGTCATGAGGCTCCATGCCCCTTTTTATATACTTATCCTATGCATCTCTCCCATCTGGCTATTCATCTGTATCCTTTGTAATATCTTTTATAATAAATCTATAAAAGTAAAGTGTTTCCCTTACTCTGTGAGCTACCCTAGCAAATTAATCAAACCTGATGAGGGGCTTGTGGAAACTCCAATTTATAGCTGGTTGGTCAGACGTGTAGGTGAAAATCTATTTGCCTTTGACATCTGAAGTTGGGAACTGGGGCAGTTTTGTGGGACTAAACCCTTAACCTGTGAGATCTGACACTGTCTCCAGGTAGGTAGTTCCGGAGTTGAATTGAATTATGGAACATCTAGTTTCTGTCTTCTAGAGAATTAGTTTTTGGTGGGTGGGGAGAAATTCCCTCACATTTTGGTGACCAGAGGTAAAGTGTTCTTTTGAGTGTGTGAGAGTAGGAGAAACACTTATTTCTTCCCACCTCTTACACACACACACACACATATTTTACGCTCAATTATTTTGATGATTTACTGAATTCTTTGACACCAGTCTTATCAAAGATGTCATCTGGAATTTTTTTCCACCATACCATTTGTCCTATCTAGGTTTTTCTTAAGGGTATTTGGAGAAGTTAAATAAAATAATTCTGTTGCAATACTTTTACCACCAAAAATCTATCTTAATTTTTTAAAATATCTTTTGCAAATAAATTGCTCAGTCTATCCTTGTATATTTCTTTTCTTCTATCTGTGCCCTTTTTGCTTGCTTATGAATTAAATTTATGATATTTACATGGAAAGATTATAGATAATATTTTGTTTTGTTTTGTTTTGTATTTTAAGTAGGTCCATTAAATGATGGATTGAACATTTATGAGAGCCATAATTTACAAAATGGCTCCAACTTAGCTCCTAGTTATTACTCCTGAGTTTTAAGAATGATAGTCACATTGTATGTAACATCAAGAAAGAGAACAGCATATCATTTGAAAGCTTCAGGGAAACTATAGTAGCTTTGTACGTATGTCAAAAAATTGTATGAAGAAAGTGATTCCATTACCCTTAACTTCACTTGTCAATACTCAGAATGATGTCTGTATTCTCCTAATCTGTTCCCTGTCCCTGACCAGTCTTACCTCATGGGAGTATTAATGTTTAAGTGCAACATTCTTCCAAATTATTGAATAGATTAACAAAATCTAGAAAATTGTATCTACATGTTTTTATATTCATCCAGATCTCATTCAAGAACTTATATGACATCTTCTTCTGGATGAATCTAAATGCTTTCTAAATGTGTCTCTACTAGAAAGTACACTGCCATCTATTCTGTCATGCAAGCCAGAAACTTTAATACCCTCGTTCCTCTCACTCCCCTTTGTACAATCTGCCACCAAGTCTTGACAATTTTACCTCCTAATACTCTCACATTTGTCCACTTCTCTCTAATTCCACCAGAACCTTGTAATCCAAACTTCCTTTTTATATTTGTCTAGCTTGTACTCTAAGACTGAAATTCTAACCAATCTCTGAACATCTAGTTTTGGTTCCCTCCAAACTGTTCTACTCACAGTGCCAAGGAGAAACATACATATGCACACAACAATAATAATAAATAACACTTACTTAGTATTTACCATGGGTCAAGTGCTGTTCAAGGGACTTTACGTCTTCCAACTCATTTAATCCACACCATATGGTAGGTGCCATTACCTGTCTCCGTTTTACGGACAAGGGAACACTGAAGCATACATAATTTATAGGTTCTGTCCAGGATATGAAGCCAGTAAGTGGCAAAGCTGGGATTTGAACTCAGCAACTTTAGCTTCAGTGTTAGTGTTCTTTACTACAGCATGATGTTACTCTACAATGAAAATAATCCCTTATGATTTAAAACTCTTCAGTGACTTTCAAATTGTTCTTAAGGACTAGAATCTTTAAATTCTGTGTGGAATATTCTTCCCTTCTACCTTGTGCTGCTAAATACTTTTAATCTTTTATATGTTTCCTTAATCATTATTTCTTTAGGGAATCCTTCTCTCACATCACTATTATTAATTCCTTTGTAGCATGCAGCTCTCTGTTAATAATATTTATCACATATGAAATTGTATATATTTTTTGTGATTTTCAGTTAATTTGTGTCTCACTGTAGAATAAACCATAAACAGTATTATTTCATCTGTATGTAGTACAGTCATATATATGGTACTCAATAAATACTTAAATTTAAAGAAGGAGGGAATGTAGTAAATTCTTAAGAGTTGAAAATTTCTTGGAGAAACATTTCACGACAATGTTGCTTCCACATTAGGATTCTATTTTATACTCTTCCTCTTGAATTATCACTTATTCACTGTTTGAAGAATTCCAGAGGTGGGTAACTCTACCTCAAGAAAAGTTAATTCCATTGCCGGGTGACTTGGAACAACTATTAGAAAATTCTTTCTTAACTAGAGCCAAAATATGGCTTCTTATCAATTTTACTCCTATGTTCTACTCTTCATTTTGGGACTTCTTGGCATATGTTCTGGGCCCTTTTCAAATGGCATATTCGCAAATATTTAAAGTTATGTTCCTCTTTACATATTTTTTTCTCAGTCTAATGATATCTGCTTACTTCTATTTTATGACATAATTTTTATAATTTTATTTATGTGCTTTGAGGTCATTTAAAACATTTTTCTTTTTGTTAATGTCCATTGAATTGATTTATTACTTTCAGCCAGCATTTTAAAAACTATGTTCAAAGTTTGTTGATTGGTTCTCCTTCCTCATTCTCAATTAAGTTTTGGTGTAAAAATAAGTAATAAGTTTGATATAAGTCTATAGCAAGGATTGGTTCTTCCTCACCCTCAAATAAGTTTGGTATAAAAACATAGTTGCATATTATATTATTTTCTTGGAAATTTACATTATAAAAGAGCATATTAAGTTTCTGAGAGGCTTTGAAGTAAACTATTGGACATTTTTAACCTAGTGTTTTACAAATATATATAATCATTTTTCTGTGGAAACGTGCCAGATTTGTAGAATTCTTAAGAATATTGTTAGAAAAATATATATAAAGGCATACATTTGTCTTTATATACAGATTGCTTATAGCATGTGCTTGCAAAGTCAGAAGGCTAATGTAAAGAACATGGCACTTTGTTGCTTCATGAAATTCTGTTGTTTTTTTTTTTACTTCACAAAAATCGAAATATTATGTCAAGTGATTAGAATAACATTTTTTTGTGTTTTCTGGAAGAAAAAGAAAATGAAGGTAGGAGTAAACATTTTTGCATATATTTATGCCAGAAAGCGAAAATAATTTTTTACTATAACACATTTTTATTAAAACATGTTCTTCAGTTAAGCTTGCTGTCTTTGAAATATTCTGTTTTGTTAGAAAGCACTCAATATTTTTATTTAGAAAATCCAAAAACCACAATGAAATATGAAGAACAATTTGCAATTTAAATGGATTTCAAATGTTAAAACACTAAGATTCCACAAGAAATGCATTATAATAAACATAGAATTTAGAACTTATAAGAATACAGTGGACTATATCTAAAAACAACAGCTACAAGAAATGGTAATGAACTAGAAATGACTACTGTTTCATTATTTGATATTAAATAACAAGAATTATTTAGTGATTAAGTATTTGATTCGTTCCATACCCATCCTCAAGCTAAATATCAAACTTGTACTGCCGAAAGTTACTGAGCAATCTGCAATTATTTTATTATGATTACAATTAAGAAATATCTTATTTTCTCATTTTCTTCAGGTCATTCTCCTCCTGTTTGATTATTAATTTATACTGTAAATTATGGTATCTGCATAAGTAATTTTAAAGATACACAAATATGTCCTTTTTATTATATAAGAATATAATTGTGTTATTTAGTGTTAATAAGCTATGGAAGAGACCAAAATACAACTATCTTTGAGTTGATAAGCTATCTTAACTCTGTGTCTGTTTTATTAATTAAAAGAAAAGCAAATTAATGCAGACTGTGCTGCATGTAACTGGCAAAAGCATCTTTGAATAGAAAAAAATACACTGCACAAATGAAAATGGTGGCCGAGAGCAATGGGGAATATGACTTGTGTCCTAAGCCTACTAATGGTAACCACTTTTCATGTCAGAAACATTAGCTCATTAAACTAATTTTAGATTTGGTGAGAATGTGTTTAAATAATGACAGCCTGCAGAAGTCTGAAGCAGGTCATTAAAGCCATTGGGACTGGTGGTTTGATTTCATTTCCATCCAGACGGAGGTAGCGAAGATGAGGTCCATAACTGAAGGAATCTCGTTCTGCAGGCAGTGTGGATGGGCTGGGACATATTACAGAGACATTCACACCTACAGAGACAAAGAGCATAGGTGAATGAATTGGAACACAAGAGAAACTAACAGTGGGAAGACCAAAAAACTAATGCCACGGTCCTATGGAGGGCTTAGTGGCCTAATACTTGAAAATGGTGGTTATACAAAACATTTGCATCAGTGAGAGATTGTGCCTATCTGTTTCATAAAAATAACCCCAAACAAATGTTCAGCAAACTTACAGTCATCTCAGTCCATGTTCTGCTACTTAGTATAGAGCACTAGTAAGGAAATACTGTTAAGATCTGTGATAGAAACAAAGGGGTATAAGACATCACTTGTTTTCTAAACTTGCAGGTAAGATAAAGCACATTTAGATTGCTGTAGGTAGGATTGAGGGCATCAGAGGTGGAGACAACAATTCAGATTTGGGACTGAAAGAATGGGTAAGTACAAAAGTGGATGGATGGATCCTGGATGGGTAAGTAGAAAATCAATCTAATATAAAAGAAAATGCTTGAAAATTACCTTAAAAGATGCAAAATAGTGTACATAACATGATTTTAAAAGTACAATTAACATAACGTTACATAAGCAATACAGAAAACAAACTTGAATCTTCATCTTCAAGTTTACTTAATTGGAAACAAAAATTTTGCCAAGAATTGAATTGACAAAGAAGTCAAGCCAGAAAATATCCCAGCAGCCTTTTCACATGGTTAGGATGGGAGTAATTGTGCACCTGCCTTGGATCAAAGCCCTTGGCACCAATGACTAGGCTGAGAGTTAGGAACATCCAGGAGAGAAGGCCAGTTAAACTAGCAAAATTCAGGGAAGTCTGTAAAAGCTGATTTCAACCATGAATCCATATATTGCCTTTAAATTCCTTTTCAAAACCATTCCAAACAAGAGATCTTCCCTGATTAGACCCACTGAACTTGGGCAATGCCCTTCCTCTATGGTCTATTGTTTTATACAGACTCATATTGTAGTGAAAAATTTTATGTTTCCAGCAAGATTGCTTTGCTTTGAATTTATGCCATTTTGTAAAATGAATTTAATAAAAATAATGACTCATTTGAATAGCAGTTTAGTTGTTAAAAAGTCAGGTTCTCTTTTTTTACATACATTCACGTATTACCTGATCATCTCACAGGCTTTATCAGGCAATAGTATCATTCTCCCTACCTGGGCATTTGTGGGAATTCTGGTTTGGAGAAATAAGGAAATGTACACAATGTACTTCAGCAAGTAAGTGGCAGAGCTGAGACCTGGCCTATTCTTTCTATTTCTACCATGGGTCTCTTGCCCAAGAGAATATGTCACTTTCAATGTGCAATCCCCTTATTCTCATCAAGCTCATGTCCCATAATCAGTGTATGTCTGAACAAATGAATATAAAAAAGAAGTATTCTAAATTTAATTACATTTTCATAAATCACACTGTTTCTCAGGGAACACCAGAAAGCAATGTAGTCGAGTAAATAACATTTTTACCTAATCTTAAATCCCTGAAAGTTTTCAGAAGAATAAATATTTCCATCATATTGCTTGAGACAAGTTCACTGTCTTATAAATTTTGATGACTTTTCATAGAAGAGGTATGTTTCTTGGAGAATACTTTGTTACAGCCAGAGTAGATTATGTGGCAAGAAGAAGCAAGTACTTAAACAGTTTTGACACAGTGTGATTTTATTATGTCAATAATTCCCTCCAGGGAAACTCTTATATTTATATTCTTAAATATTGAAATAACAAAATTTGATATCGACATTAAAAAGTAAATAACTAGATTTCTCTTTGTTGCTGTTCTACTGATAGAATTTTTTTTAATTTTGCATTCCTGACACTGAAGGAAAGTATTGTTATTATACTGTATGAGTGAAAACAAAAAAACACTTTAGGCTCAGGTTTTGGCTATTGCATTTACCCTTTGTCCTTGGGCAAATATCCTCCCCTAGCTGATGTTCAGTTTCTCTTTCTTCAGAAATTCCTAATAATATCACACAAGTTTCTTGCAAGGATTAAATAGTAGTTCTCAAATCGTGAGCCAGCAACATGAATACTATTAATACCTGGGGACTAAACTGTGAGGCCCAATCTCTGACCTAGCAAGTCAGAAATTCTGGGGGTGGGAAACAGCAGCCTGAGTTTACAAGATCTCCAGGTGATTCTGATGCACACTAAGATTTGAGAATGATAGAAATATATGATAAAACACTTTGATAAAACTCTAAAAGGTGGGTCTATACTACAGACATAACACTCTATAAACTAAAGTCTTATACTTCTCAACTGTGTTTTAAATGTTGCTACCTCACTCTTAAACACCCTAATTCACAAATGCTCAGGATGAAATGCCTAATTCGTAAGCAAGGGCTCTATGTGGAGTCACTTGAAGTTTACTTCCCACATCAATTGTACGTGGGCTTTTAAGGAACGTACCTGTAATATACCTGTAGAAGCACAGAACACTCGTCAGGAAAAATTATGTATTTAGGATAATATTGTTGTTTTTCTGATTCAGTTAAACAGATTTGTCTCTTAACATTTTTTTTCTGTTGCATCTTTTGTTTTTGACTACAGGATTAAACAATACATTTCATCACCATGGAAAAATAACCGCTGTGGTGGCAAGCTGCCATTTAATTCCTGGATTGTAGGCTCAAGTACACTGTTATTTAACTCCCCCCACCAAATAAAAAAAAAGTATTAAATAACTGAGCAGTACCCAGTGGAAAAATAGTCTGTTCCTATAAATTGTATGTTTATGTGATTATTTGCTTAAAAAGCTTTAGTGAGTAATACCCAGGCAGCACAACCTTTTGAGAAACTATCTTTGTTATTCTCTTACAAACTATCCTGACTGAACCTCACTTTTGGAATGCATTTTCTTAGGTTGTCCTGGAGAAATCTCCCCAAAATTATTTTTAAAGGGTCTACTCTGAAGTTGAAGATGCATAGATAAATGTCAGGCTAGGTATCGTACCCCTGTGGCTGGACCCATTTTTACACCAAATCCAGCCTGGTCTCATGCATAATTGTGAAGAAGCCAAGTTTGTCTCTAATGTGCCCAACATCTGCTTTCTATAATCACTTCTTCTCTTGATGATGCCTCTGCCTCCAAAAACTTTGCATTCATCTGTCACTCTCTTATGAAAAATTCTTTCCAGGAAAGAAGAGAGTATTCCACCTGTCTAATGCCTATAAGTCCTAAGGAGTTGCCAGCTACCAGGGAAATTTCTTTCCATTTTAATTAATAAAGCCTTAAACTATAGTAGTAGTTCTCAATGTGTAGTTCCCAGAATATCAACTGGAAGGCTGTTAGAGATGAAAATTCTCAAGTCTCACTCTAGGTCTACTGAATCAGAAATCCTGGGGGTGGAGTCACCAGCCTTTACACACTTTTTTGAGACTCCCAATGTAATTAGGGGAGTTTAAGTAGAGATTCCAATTAGGAGAGTTTCAGGCATCCGCTGTCATATAGTGTTCAGGACAGAGATGCCTTCCTAATGCCTCTTAAGTCATATTTTCTTTATTACTAGTTGTGAGGTTGTTTGTGCCTGATATGGTTTCTTAAATAAACCTCCCCAATGGGGCAGAAATATTGGAATCTCCTGGAGTAAAAGAAGATAGAGGCATTTGGTTTCTCTAATGGATAAGAGTCCTCTGTAGATGACTCAAGTCCACTTTTAGTCTTCAGTTTGAAGATTTGGACTTCTTGGTTCATTAAGACTCTCTGTGTATAGACAAAAATTTAATACTGAAAATTGAAAACACACTAAAAATCTAAAGGAACATTAGTGGGGGAGGGAGCAACACACTTGCTCTTTTTATGAAGATAAAGATACATTTAATGACCATGAGCTCTTTAGTCAAAGACATACCCTGCAGGTTACTTACTTTTAATTTTGTTATGATCAAGGTGAAGGTGCTGCAGATGAGCACTGATTCGGGGAACTTTTGTGAGTTGATTGTGTGACAGTTGAAGATCTAGAATTGATGATACATCAAATCCTCTTGATGGGAGACCCTCATCTGATAATTTGTTGTGATTTAGTCTCAAAAAGGCCACTTTGGGAATCACATTAAAATAATTTTCTGGTATTCCTTCAATGGAATTGTTGTCTAAAAACAATTGCATTGTATTGGCTGGTAATCTTGGAGGCATATTCCTCAGGGCATTCTTGGCCATGTTTAGCTGCATGAGGTTCTTGAGTCCTTTAAAAGTGTCTCTTTGAAAGGCATTGTCCACTAATTTATTGTTCTGTAGGTCAAGAAGGGTCAGGTTCTCCAGATTGCTAAAAGTCCCTTGAGGAATTCTGGACACCTTATTTCTAGCTAATTGTAATTGTTCTAAACTTCTTGGCAATGGAGAAGGTACCTCCTCTAGCTCATTATCTTCCAGAAATAAGAAGAGCAACTTCTTCAGCTGGCTTAGGGCTCCTTTTTCAATTCCATAGTTGGTTATTTTGTTCTTGTTTAGATTTATCCATCTTAACTGGGTGGCATTCTCAAATGGCTTTTCAGGAATGGTTTCTATCAGGTTGTTTTGAAGATAAAGATACCAAATTCTTGAAGGAATAGCAGGAATTTCTTTGAGCCCTCTATTTTCACAATACAAAGCAGTAGGAAAACTGGGTGGGCAGAAACATTCCACGGGACACTCGAAGTCATGAATAGTCCAATCATCTGAATCGTGTACTTCATAGACCTGCCTCACACTTCTAGTCCACACAGTGTCTGTTATGAATAACACCCACAAGATGAAACAGATTGTGCCTGCCATTATAGCACCTACAGAAAAAGGAACACAACCGTTAGATATTTGACGATCTTGACCTTTAGATAATTTTATACATCAAAATGATCAGGAAACATTGCTTCTTCAGGGAAGAGGTGAAAATACGTCAATATGTCATACACAGATCTTAATTAATATATATTAATTAGTAGGCACCATATGCAAAGCATTTTGCAAACATTGAGAATAATTCACCAACTTGTAGCTTTCTGGTTGTAACCCAATCACAATAAAAGCTGAGAAATGGAAAGAAAATTTTAGCAGCTCTAAGTGTTTTTCCATTTCAAGCTATTCAATTTAAAGAACTGAACTGAAACCCGTAGTTGAATACGAGAGTACAAAAAAGTGATCTTTTTAAAACTCAAACTGGGAATCCGTGTTGTTCCTGAGAGGAAGGCATATGCTTTTACTTTTACTCCTAAATGAGGAGAACATCTGGATGAGGTTCCCTAGGCCTTTTGGCCCTTGAACCAAAGGAATGAAGAGATCAAAGAACATTTTAGCACTTTATGGTGAAGGAAGGTTCTAGGATCTGAATAAAAGTGTGATTAATCTGTTATTCTGTAGCTCAACTTCTTAGGTAAGTTTTTTGAGGGTGGGGGAAGATGTCTGTAATTTTAAGCACACAATTAAGCTGTTCAGCCAAGCTACCGAATTATCAATTCTCTCTCTCTCTCCACTCACTCTCAGAGAATATATATATTCTGTCTCTACATGTGTGTACATATGTATATATAGAGATAGAGTTTATTATATAGAGTTGAATACATTGTGATGTATAGCACAAGTACTTGAGTATTGTATTCAACTATGGCATTATTGTGGTTGATAAGAAACAAAAACAACCAAAAAACGTATTTAGGATACAGGTAGAGAATTTCTTTATATTCACATTATCAGTGTGGATAATAGAAAGTAGGTTAGCATTTACTAATATTTGGTACATTTAAAACACATAAACCCTCCCCACTGATCATCAAAGATTATTGGTACAAATAATTATTTTTAACAGGAAATATACATATATAATATATTTTAACCATTTATTTATAGCATAAATATGTTACATATATATTTTATATATATATATATATCAGTAACATTCTGACCAATGTACATTTATTGAACTGATTGATAATAGGACAAAATAAATTTTACTGATTCCTTAGGAAAAGATAAAGTCAACTTCATTTATGAAATGCTGATCATTCAATTTTGCCATTAAATTGCACAAAACAAGTGCAGAGCTGCTTCTGCAAGCTGTCAAATTTTCTAGGATTGCAGAACGCTGCTCTGGCCATGTTCCAACAAAGAAACATTATTTTTTTTCTTTTTCAGAATAGGGTTTTGGTTTAGTTATTGAAATTGTAACCCTGCATCTGTTGAATAAGTACTTTGCATGCTTAACTTTAAGAGTTTTTAAAAGTGCAAAATAGTTTACCTTGCCTTCCAGGAATACACCGTTGAGTCCTGTGTCTGAGTCTGAAGTTTGCTAAAAATCACTTAAGAGAAAAAAAAAATCTTTGATGAAAATAATTTGTTTTTACTTTAAGCTGTCAAGCCTGCTATGAGAAACAGTGAAACCTACTCGTACCATTCACCATGAACACCTTTGATCTATTGTTTCCACTTTGACAGGGCTTCAGAAGACTGCTTACCTCAGCCTTCTTGGATCTTCTTCTTCCTTTTCTATTGGTTACTGCTTGTACATGGTAATGGATTGACCCAGGCTCCACTGTCGTGTTTTTATGAATCCTCTGTAATATATATGCACTAGTATATCCAAATTTAACCCCTCCAACAACCACAGAATCCCAGTGCCTACACAAGCCAGCAAAGGAAATTCTTACTTTAATCCTAAGAACCCATAAAAAAATTCTAGACAATTTTCATTCCTAATTCGCAGTTCAGTTCATCAGTACATGTTGTTATGTACTGATATCCAAACCTTATTTACCAACAGGCAGCTGAAGGCAGTTTTAATTTCAAGTATAACAAAAAGATATTTTAAACGATTTTAAAACATTTTCCCTAGATGATCATTTCTTAAAAATTGAATACAAATAATTAAAAGCCAATGTCTTCTGTTTATATGGACATATTTTATCTGTTTCTGATATAAAATAGATGCTGTAAAGTGTTTGATTAAGGGAAAAATAAATAAATATTTGTATCTGAAAAATTTAAACGTGGTATCTGGAAAGTGCTACCTAATTTTGTTGCTAATCTTGGTATTATGCTTTGTTTCAGAGAAATAATTTTTGTATCCCTAATTGTTAAAAGAAGTAACAATTTATTCCAAGTACCTGCTAAGGTGGGATAATTTTTTTATTCATTATAATATAACACATATTTTGCATATAGTCCCTTATGAGACATTCTGTTACACTGCTACTTTTTTCTTTAACACATATCTAAACTAGTGTGTCCTCCACTTCTGATATTTGATGAAAAAAAAATTATGCTTCTTGAGAAAAGATGCAAACAAAAAAATATCTCATTTAGGTATTATTCTGTGGATTGATTGTTATGCTTTTGTTTTTCAAAATCTGTCTTATTCTAGCTTCAGTGAATGCTATATGACTCATTTAACAGCTCACATGAGTATTGTCAAAGAGCACGGTGAAGAGGAGTAAGCATTGGATTCAGAAGACCTTTTGTGAACCACCTCTTTCCTCTCTCCTAATCATAGGAGGGTCAATTAGAGTTCAGTTTTGTCATCTATAAAACAGTAATGGATTGCCTCACAGGTTTAGGTCTAGTTTGTTATAAACGATTACAGAAATAATCGCCTTACTTTGGAATTAGCCCTACACTCTCAACTGGAAAATGCCTTCATATTTAAGGGCTTTTGTAGATTAAGATCCTGTTTTGACATGATTTTTTACTACTCCTATAGGTATGTAGGTGTGCTCACATCACATTTTAAGAAGACAACCAAGTGTTATTTACTTTCTCATAACAATTGTCTCCTCTCTCTGTTGCATTTCTTCTCCCTCTCTTTTCTTTTCCTAAATCCTCGCGATTTAAACAACAGATGATCTTCAAATCTGCATACCCCTCTTCTAGCTATTGTCTTACTGTTAATTTTTTGAGCCAAATTGATTTTAGTCATTTTATAATTTTCTTACACAAATGTTGCTACATGTTCATTGTAGGAAAATTAGAGTAATATACTGGCTGCCTCTAATCTGTTTCCTCTTCACCATTCCACTCATGATCTGCCAACCAAAATATGACTTCTAATTCTGCTTCCCTAAAATGGTTCTGACAAAAAATCAGCAATGATCTTCACATTTACTAATCTGTTGAAGTCTTTTAGTGTTAAGCACACTTGGCCTTGGACCATACTGACCCATCCCCTTTTATTAAATGTTTGTCTTAGTTGTTCTGACATCACTCTTTCCTAGTTTTTCCTCCCATTTTCTGGTGACTTCTCTCTGTCTATATTCCAAAGCTCTAGTTCCTCTTTGTAACATTATTTAAGATTGTTTCTAGCATTTGGAAGCCTTTGAGATTCTGTCCTCTGCTTTACGCTTTTCTTGCTCTATACACATTTCCTGCATGATTCTATGGTTCCAACCATCTCCTCCATCATGTTAACTCCTGAGTCTGTATCTGCAACCCAGCCTCTAGAATAAGACCTGCTTTCCAATGTGTGTGCATATCTGCTTTCTAGATATCTCCTATTGCATGTCTCAAGGGCGTATATGTAAAATGAAATTCTCTGTCTCCTTTTACTTCTAACTGCTCGTGTCATTTTCTACTTTTGAGACTTCTGTCATATTCAGTCTCCCAAACCACAAATCTGGAAATCATTCTTAAGTCTTCTCTTTCATTCTGCGCACATATGATAGCAATCACATTTTAAATACTTTGGGAGACATGATACAAATAAAAATGATCATCTACAATGCTTGCCGAGTTTGAACATCATTGTCTCCAGACTAAAAACATAAAATTGTTTTCAGTGTCAGGGTAATCACTATCTGTGTCTTGATTTTTTCTATAACATTCTAATCTACTTTTCTTTGATTATTGATTCCTGAAGAGTGGGTACTTTAGCTCTTCTCCTGAACTGTTTAAGTTTAATAAATTTCAGAAGTTAGTAAGAATGTCTGAGTCATATAAACTGATATAAAAATTAATAAAAGACTCTGGTTAGTCCTATCTGATATTGCGAAAAGGTAGAAAGGAATCCTAAAGTTTAATAATGTGGCTATGGCACTATCTAGTGACGGTTTGATATTTTTAAAGTCTATGAGGCTTTGCACATGGCAAGTAGTCAACAAATGTTTACTGAAGGAATAAATAAGCAAATAAACATATAAGACACTTGCATCACTTTTATAGCCATGAGTTTTTGATCAGCATAATTGTGTAAGTAGGAACATAATGGAAAGCCTTAGATATGTGGTTTTTTTTTAAATGTGAGTTTGAATTTTCCTTTTGTAACTTAGTAGTGCTTGGCCTTGCATAGGCCATTTCACTGTCATGAGCCTAAGTCTCCCCATGATATACTTGTCCTGAGAAGTGCTCGAGGTCATCTGAAGATCAAATGAGATAATGAAGGTGAACATGTTGGATAAGTATAGACAACTTTCATAGTGAAAAAATTCAAAGCTCCCGGGATCTTACAAATCATTTCTTCAAACTCTTTCCTTTCACATATGAGGAAATGATGCTAGAAATTTATTTCAGAAGAGAATGTGCCTTGCAGAGATAAATCCTTCCAGAAATTGGAGAGGAAATAAAGCTGCTGTTCTTGTATTTTTTGTAACTTCCTTTCTTTCTTTCTTTTTTTTTTTTTTAGCATTTTTTGTTTCAAATTTACTTATGTTGCTTCTACTTCTTCCTACTAAAAAGGAAGACACTTTGCTAAACTGTCTCTCACTAAGGAATTAAGCTTGTCACGTTCTTGAAGATTATTGACATTTAAAAGAGAAGATAATGCATGAGGGGATAAAAGACATGAAATTTTCATTATAAGGTTTCTTCCAATGTTAAGTAAGCTTCCCTAAGGTATAAATTAAAATTCACACAAAAATAAATCACACTGTTTCTCTTGAATTACTGCTTTTTAAAGTGAATGTATGGATATTACAAACCTCACTCTCTGGGTCTGTCGGGGACGGTTATGGTCTTGGGTTTCCCTTCACCCAGCTCCTGTGTTGGATTCCTTGTTGCTTCCACCATGTTGTGTTTTCTTGGTTAACTCCACAATATTGGCAGATTCCATCCTCTAATCGCTTCACTTCCTGTTACCTAGGATATGTTTTTGCTTTCTTTTCTTTTTTTTTTTTTTGGATAATTCACGTTTTAAAATGTGTTTATTCAGCCTACCCTCCTACTTGGTATTTTAACTAAATAGAATTTTAATTTAAAATAGTGTTCCTTCAAAAGTTTGACAATATTCAAAGAAGCGATTGTCTTGGAACTTTTGGAGTTGAGATTGAAAACGTTGATAAAATGATGACCTGAGTCTTCAGCATGTGACCCCTTTCCCTCTCTGAAAACCCTTAGGATTTTTTTTTTTAATCTTCACTTTCCGTAATTTTATAATAGTGTGCTGTGAGAGGGTGTATTTTACTCACTAATGGTGTATTCAAAGAATTCTTCCAACCTGGAAGTTCATGTTCATATAGTCGATCAATTTTTTTCTGTTCTCTTTTTCTAAGGCTTAAAGTAAACCTGGTTAGATTGTCTAATTCTATCAAGTCGTTTCTAATTCCCTTCTCAAAATTGTTTATGATTTCTGACAGATTTCATTTTCTGATTTTTAAAATTTTCTATATCATATATTATACATTTATTCTTAGGATACATCATCTTGTTCTCTGATTTTTTTTTACTAAAGCATTCTTTTGTTTCATGTACTTACTATCTCTATTATCTCACTTAGGGTTTTAATTAAAGAGTTTTGGTGGCAGTGTGAGGTTTTTCGTCTTCCTGCAATAATTTTGTTTTCTTTGACTTTTTTCTTGGTTTTACTTAACCTCTAGAGATCTTTTATATTAGAGTTTTTCCTCATATGTCTGTTAGTGCTTTGCTGAACATAGATTCATATTTAAAAAGAAAGTCCTTATTAAAATATCTGTGAGAATTGATAGCACCTATCAGCTTTACTCTAGAATGAGTAGGTATGGACTTTGCTATTTTATTGGGGCGAACCAGTCCCCAACTCAATATCTACATATCTTTTTTTTGTGACTATTCAATTTCTCTAGAAAAACGTTCTTCTCTTCCGCTACACACACACACACATACACACACAATGTATATACATGCTTATATACATACATACACATGTATATTGTGCAATCGTACACACATATATGCATGTGGGGGTCTGCATATACTGAATATAAATTGACAAAGAAATGTCAATACTTTGCCTTTCAGTGCACTTTCTATCACTATGATTTTTTATTAATACTGATAATAAGAAATTTTTCTGTCATTATGAATAAATACTAAATAACCTTCTGTTTACAGCTTAGTCTTTGTGTCTAAACCATCCTGAGGCTATGCTGATTCAAAAACTATTATTAAACTAGTTATAAACTCTGCCACTTCTAAGCTAGTTATATTTTGATTCAACGTGTATATTTATAACTCTCTTGTGGCCTTCAGCAGATATTACCACAGGAGGCTAGCAGCTTAGATGCCAATCAGTTTAAATCTCATCTCTAAAGCATCTCAGATGAGCTCTCTTACGGGACACAATGTCTTCAGAATGCTGAAAAACATATACTATTAGATTCGTATCTCCAATAATGCTGAGGAGATTTCACTGAATCCCAGATGCATTCTTGTATATCCTTATCCTTGTTATGTTAACATCTTAACATCTTACAAAACTGCCCTTCCAAGCCATCCAAAATCAGAGCTATATTTTTACAATCGGTTCCTGCATATTATATCCTATCAACTATCATCTGATGGTATTTATACTCTTTTAAGTAGTAGAGAAAGCCTCTATAAGGTCATAAATGTGATTTATCAGAAAGGCAGCAGAACCATAGGACTAGAATCCATTTGGTTTCATTCCCATTTATATCATGTACTTGCTGCATCAGCACTGCTGGGCAATTCAGATTGGGCTAGATAGACCAGACAATACTGAGTTTATGGGCAGTTAACATCAAATTATTGTTCAGTCTCTCTTAAGGTCCAGTTTCTCCAAAGGATAATAATTACTTACTAAAGATAGCATGCTTTTATTTTGGAAAGCTGGAGGCTGAATCCTCCTATTAAGGCTTACCACTGGCTGCATCTAGCTGCCATATACTCTTCGAATATCGTTTAATCAGATGGGTGATAACCAGTAGGATCACTGTGACCTCATCTCTCTGGAGAACTACTTATTGTCATGGGACAAACTGAAAGCTTATACTTTCTCAGTAGTGGACTGGCATGTGGTTATATGTGGCCTCCACAATTCAAAGAGACTCTCCGTGTTTCTAGTGGTAATGGATGTAGGGTTCAACAAAATGTCTCCACTGTGAAGAGATAGCTCAACTTGCCCTAGACCCTAAGCCTCTATAATAAATCAATGACTTGGCCACTTATAGCCTTCTATTTTATTTATCTCCAACGTTTCTGACATTCAAGTGTCTTACCAAAGTATCTAGCTAGTACAGTTTATCTGGTTGTTTGTGTCACGTGATGTCCTGTAAGACAGTATTTCTACAGACTAAAATATGGCACAAAGTCAAGGAATTAACATAATCCAGAAATAGTATAGCAGAATTATATTGCTGTTCTTGTCTGGTAAAAGAAAGCATACTGCTTCTGGTCATTTTGTTTATTGGAATAGAAGGAACAGACATTACTCAGATCATTTGCTTCATACAAGGCACTAAGAGCTGTAATGATTTAGACCACATATGGCACAGCAGTTGCAACAGGAGTTGCCATGTAATTAAACTTTGGAAAATTCATTTTTATGCTCTAAGACTATTTGTCTGCTGTACTGCCAGGCACTAGTTTAAATGGAAATCTGCTGGGAATCATTAATTCTGCATTTTTAAGTCTTTGAAGGTGGCACTGATATGTCTATTTTTTTACAGACATGATCTTGCTGACAAGAAACCACTGTCTCTAAATAAGAAAGAAGCACCTGCCTGGCACTAAATCTGTCAGCACCTTAACTTTGGACTTTTCAGCCTCCCGAGCTACACAAAAATAAATATTGACATAATCCAATATTTTTATAGAAGTGGGGAGCTCTGACATATTTGACTTTTTTTTCAATCAGAATGGTCCTTTGTTTATGGCTAACAGAGTCAGTATGAGAAATCTATCGATTTCAAAGCTCATTTATTTTAATTATACATATAACGACTTGGGAAATATAAATATGAAAAGGGTATAAGCTAGAATAAGATAAATTATTAACTTGTCCCATCTTAACACCAAACAACCCTTATAAAGTGACTGATGACCCCAGGAATTAGTTTTGCCTGAAAGCCATATTTTCCTCTTCAGGAACTAGGTTTTAAAATATATATAGTAGCAAACACCTGTGATATTACAAAATACATATTTAAGACAAAATGCTCTATCCTTAATTCTGGCATTTCTAGGTCCATGATTTGACTGAGGTTTAAAAATTCAGTGAAGGGCAGAAAGTCTGCCTCATATATTATAATGACTCAATTCAGGGCTTTGATGAGCGGTTCTGGAGTTTTACAAATCAAATAGCATGATGGCAAATTTCACTTCTCCTTCATTGCTAGAAATCTAATTTGCAATTGGCCATTATTAAGTTCTCTTTGTGACAGGTGATTCTAATTTCATGCTGATCCTAATACCTATAAGTAAAAAATATACTTATTTTGCTCATTGCCCGTCACGTGACACTACTTGGTCTTTTCCACGTCTGGTTTGCTCCTTCTTCACTGAAATAAGGGGACCAATTTTCACGGCTCTGCCTTCTACCTGCACTATGGTCTGAATTTTTGTGTCCCTTGGAAATTTATATGTTGAAATCTTAACCCCCAAACTGATGGTACTATGAGGTGGGGCCTTTGGGAGGTAATTAGGGCATGGCAACAGATAAATTGGGTTAGACCCTTACAAAAGAGGCCTGAAAGATTCCCCCATCTCTTCCGCCTCGTGAGGACACGGCAAGAAACCACCATCTATAAATAAGAAAGAAGCTCCTCGCTGGCACTAAATCTGTCAGCACCTTAACTTTGCGCTTTTCAGCCTCCAGAGCTACCAAAAAAAAAAAAAAA
The DNA here is from genome assembly GCF_037993035.2 of Macaca fascicularis. Lineage (NCBI taxonomy): Eukaryota > Metazoa > Chordata > Mammalia > Primates > Cercopithecidae > Macaca > Macaca fascicularis. Next base: position 98,099,731 of record NC_088385.1, read on the forward strand.
AAAAAAAAGAATTTCTATGGTTTATAAGTCACCCTGTGTAGAATACTTTGTCATGGCATCTCAAATGAACTGAGACAACCAGCAACCCATGGATATCACTAAAGTCTTTTTTTTTTTTTTTTTTTTTTTTTTTTGAGGCGGAGTCTCGCTCTGTCGCCCAGGCTGGAGTGCAGTGGCGCGATCTCGGCTCACTGCAAGCTCCGCCTCCCGGGTTCACGCCATTCTCCTGCCTCAGCCTCCCGAGTAGCTGGGACTACAGGCGCCGCCACCACGCCCGGCTAATTTTTTTGTATTTTTAGTGGAGACGGGGTTTCATTGTGTTAGCCAGGATGGTCTCGATCTCCTGACCTCGTGATCCGCCCGTCTCGGCCTCCCAAAGTGCTGGGACTACAGGCTTGAGCCACCGCGCCCGGCCCTAAAGTCTTTTAAAAGATGCTGGTACTCCCATCTCTAATATCTGTGTCAATGCTTGGTGAAGGTATAATAAATCTACAAAATTTCATTTTGAGAAAGTTCTGATTTTGCGCCTTTATAATCTACCAAAGGATCAACTTCATTTAATGTATGATTCCATTGAGTTCCATTTTGTGATAAGTGGTGCACAAAACTATCAGACTCCCATCTACTTAAACTAATGTAATAAATCCAGAACCTATAATATAATAAATAAGGAACCAGAACCTATAAGTATGCTCTTATAACAAAAGCTAGTCTGCTCTATTTTTATTACTCTCCCTCCTTGGTTGAGTATCCTAAAGATATATAGATCTTTCCTAATGTGTAGCTAGTATAGATTAGAAAATCCTTATAGTTCATTTAGAATAATGTTTTCATCCCTAGATTTTACTTTTTAATTGATACCCTCTCATACTGGGTTTTATTAATTGCTGCCTCTCATACTGAAGATTAAGGGGATGGGGCATTAAAAGAATTGTGTTTCCCCTAAAGCGAATGCGTGCCTGAGTTGAGGAAACAGTGTCTGAACAAGTAGAAATTGCTTTACAACTCAAGAAGAGTGGGGCTTTCCAGCAAGCAAAGGAGTCTCAGTGAGGACTGGGGAATCCTTGGCACACCATTGTATCTGAATCTTATTGTATAATCCCTATTCCTTTTCTTGGGAGGGAGGCTGTGTTTCCAGATCAATGCTCTAACTTTTTATAAAGAGAGAAGTCGAATAGTGCATTCATTGCAATTCAGAATAGGCTTTTTGATTTTTAGCTCTCTCATCCTGCAATGGCTGAAAATAAAGCCTTTACAGTTTAAAAATAATTTTACAACCTCCTAGATTTATAAAATCCTTAGATAAAGCTCTTCCAGGACTTCCTCTCTACCATTATTTACAAATTCACTGCTACAACCTTATAAAGCATTTTGCAATTTTCTGAACTTGAGCTGAGAACATAGGTATCTGAGTTTACCATTCTCTTTTTTTTCCAGCAGTTCCATGGGCCTTTAAGCAACTTCTCTACCTATTAATTATTTCATGCCCTTCATCTTTTTCTGTGACTATAGATATATTGTTCCTCAAAGCCTTACCTTTAGGAGTTGTGTCTTTCGTGTAACTACAGGCTATATGTTCCAATTTTATGAATCACTGTCTTCCAGACTTTCATTCCTGAGTAATTTCAGGGTTTTAACCATCTTTTACCCAAGCTATGCAGATAACCAATGTTGAAGTCCCTACATTGGCCAACAATCTGATGTATTAGACTATTCTTGTATTGCCATAAATAAATACCTGCAGTGGGATAATTTATAAGAGGTTTAATTGGCTCATTGTTCTGAAGGTGGAAGGTGAATCAGAATCTTGCACATCACATGGCAAAAGAAGGAACGCCACACACTTAAGACAACCAGATCTCACAAGAAATCACTATCATAAACACAGAACTAAGTCATGAGGGATCCTCCCCTATGACCTAATCACCTCCCACCAGGCCCCACCTTCAACGTTGGAGAATACAATTCAACCTGAGGTTTCCTGGGGACACAGATTCAAATCATAGCAGACGTCAATAATCAATTTCTGTTAATGATATCCTTGTTAAACAGGCTTCTAGAATATAAACACCAGAGGGTAACTCAATGTTTTCATCTAAAAATGAATTTCTTTGAAGGAGATTAGTGGAATTGAATAAGTGAAAGCCTTTCCCAATACAGTCTTTCCAGATACAGTCTTCCTTTCCAAATGAAAGTCTTTCCAAATACAGTCTTCCGGCTGGAAGACTGTATTTGGAAAGCGGGCAGGTGACAAAGAGACTCTTGACAAAGAGAGATAATCTGACCAGGCAGTCAGTCATCACTACTAAACATCACTGAGACTAGAAGCTCCCACTGACACAGTCTTCACTGCGGGCCACTTCAGATGAATCCTAAACCAAAAGCAAGCATCTGCCGCAAGGTTTTACCCCGGATTTACAGGGATCAAGACAGGAGAAATACTTGTGGGCTACTGAGTCCCAATAAGACTGCAAGCAAGGTCGGTTCAGTATGCATAGAAAGAGTCTGAAGCTGAGACAGGTAAAGAAGTGATGGTCTTCTACCCAGAAATATATAAAGACCCGATTAAAAAATAATCATAATAAACAAGACTTCTTTTTTTGTGTATACAGGAATCTTCTCCTTGTTTGCCCCTCCAGGGCTCTTTCCTGCCCACAACTACAGGTCTCCTGCTGCAACCTTATCAAATTTTTTGCAGTTTTCTGAATTTACTGGTATGTCCTCGGCCCCAAGCCTTGGCTGCAATGAAAGTTCTGCCAGAAATTCTCTTACCACCCATCTGTCCACAAAACACATATTTGATATAGCAATACTTTTGCCATGAAGGTTTCCAATATTTTCTGTCCTCCACTTATAGAAATAAGCACATACTCCTTTCAAAAAATACTGTAAACTAAACTAATTCCAACTAAAACAATTTGCAGTTCTTTCCACATATGTCTCCTAGATTGCAAGCTCCTTAAAGTCAGGCTTTATCTTTTAACTTTTTTTTTTCTTTCAATGACTAGCACTGTGCTGCCCTGTCATAGGTGCTTATGTAATGAGGAAGAAGAATTAAATTTGGCAATAACACATAGCCCTGGTCAACCTTTACATTCCCCCAACAAAATAACTAAGTTGTCTGTCCTCTTGAATTTTAAGTATCTAGTTTCTAACTCTTTCCTCTATTGTGAGAATTGGATGTAAAAAATAAAATTATTTAATACTATTAATATTTAGCATACTTATTCTTTATTCCAATAAGAATTTGCAGTTCCACCGATTACAACTACTCTTTGAAGCTGAATATTCTAATTAATTTATTCTCTATAATTAGGTTTTCTTTCTTTCTTTGGGCTAAGTATATATATTTCTTCTTTCTTAAAAATTTTAACACAGATCTCACCTCTGAATAGCGACTTTTTGTATTTTCCTCAATAATTTAAAATATATTTGGGTAAATTTGTTTTAAATAAAAATATTTATGTACTAGTTTCCTCACTCATGGATAAGATAATTAATTTTTTTTTTTAAAGACAAGTAGCTAAAGATACTCTACAATTGAATATTTAACACTTACTTCAGCTATACACAGAATTTCAGTGGGGGCTGAAGTCTAAAAGTTAAAGCAGGTATCCAGAATCAGATGGGTAATAAGCTTGTGACCTTGGATAATTCACCTAATCTTCTTTGTTAGTAAAATAAGGACAATGATGACACTTACCTCATTGGATCATTTTTAAGATTAGGTATAATTCAACATTTAACATGTTTAGAACATAGGCCATCATCAAAGGTTAGCTTTTATTATTACTACTCTCAGAAGGAATAAGCGAGCAGATTGCTAGGGAAAGTAAAACCTCTAACTGGAGTTGTGATGAGAATTTGTCTCAAGATACATCCCTTAAAACATACCTTAATGAAAGCTGTTTTTCACGTTCGTTTATCTAGACATAACTCAGGCATAGATGATTGTGATAATTTTCCATACAAAGCTCCTCTTTTGTTTTAATGATGTTTTGCATTTTTAAACATTCTTTTTTTTATTTTATGCCTCTCCTCTCCTCATGCACAATACTTTAAGTATATTTAAATACATCTTTTTGTTTATGTAGGTTCCTGTAAAACATTTATTTTAAAAAATATATATGTAAATTTTTATATTTTAAATTTATATAAATATTGTTGTTTATTTCTCATTGGTTTTGCTTTCAACCAGAATTTATTTTTATGTTTGAGCCTTGCAATGTGTCCATCTGGTCCATTACCTCTCATTGAGAACCTGATTTTTCATGGAAGTATCTTTGAGAAATAGCTACAATATTGCATAGTAATTTTCTTTTCAGTTTCTTGTTGGAATAGTCATTCATATTGCTGGCTAAAGATCACATCCATATTTTCCATATTCATAATTTTGGATAAGACATGATTTTTTTTTTCTATTAAAGGGATACCCTTCTTAATTGAGGCATTAAGAAAGATGTCATCTAAAAAACTACAAAGAAAAAATGTTTGGTGCTGTTGTATTACCACAGTAACTAAAGATGCTGAAGAAGTATATAACACAAATCTGCTTTTCTTGTGTGTAATTCTTGAATAGAACCAAGCAAAGTATGTGTTTGTTATTCTGTGTTTGGTGCCAGTGGATAGTAATGGAAATTCCAGAAACCACTGTGAATTTCATTTGTTGAATCTGAAGAAATAAACTGCACTGATGGTAACACAGTCAAGTTTTCTTCACTCTCTATCTCCTAAATTAGAGAAGCAGAAGTAAAGTGATTACAATTATATTGTAAACACCTGAATCTGATGCCTTTTGTTCTGTATACAATTTTTTAAAAAGACATTTGATAGTAGAATGAAGGAAAAGTTATCAGCTACTTTTTTGTTCACTTAAATTATCTCATTACTAATATTTACTTCTCTTAGGATGAAACTAATTTCTATAATCTTATATATAGTGTAATTTTTTTCTGTTGAAAATACAAACAAATTAGTATATAAATGAATAAAAGAATAAAATCAGGACAAAAAACTGTGCGATTCAGGGATTCAAGAAAAGAATAATTTTCAGTATAGGCACCTATCTGTGTTTAACACTTCAGAAAGTTCAAGGAGAATAACAACCTTGAAATAGTTGTTGTCATTGGTCATTTACTTTGCTCATAAGTAATTTATCACTTGATGGTAAGTGATGGACTTAAAATTGTTATTTAGCAAAGAAAAGCAATGTGAAGGATTATGGTAATTTAAATAGCAAGAAATTTGCGGGGATTATGTGGATAACTGAAACATGTTTGTAAGAAGGCAAACTTGACAGTATTTTCATTCTAGATCAATATGAACTGAAGTCAATGATCATTTACAAAAAGCTATTATATACCTTTGTAAGTGCTATAAAAGGTGGTCATATAGAAGAGATGGCCTACTATACAGTTCATAAAAATTCAATTAGGTGTCAAATTACTCCTCCATCCATTTGTCAATTGATTTGATCTCTCGAAAAATAATTTGTTGTAATACACTCACTCAAATCTCTGTGTTGTAATTTGCATTTAAGGCTATGATGAAATAGTTACATGCATTAGTACAAACGGTGTGCTAGTATATTAGATAACTTGGAAAAAATCTTATGTGAGACTATTCTTACATTTTATAACCTCGAAATGTCACACAATCAAAACTTCCCCCAAATGTACTTCAAACATTTGGATTTTTTAATATTTAATTTTTATACTATGAAGATTCCATGGAATTTTATCTATTACATTGTTTTAACTGTGTCTATCAGTTCTGAAGATCTTATTTCTAGAATCCTTAACATTGCAGTTTTTGTGTGTGTATGCTATTGCTATTCCTAAAAATAGGTTTCACTTACTGAACAAGAAGGAAAAAACCAATATCAAATTAAAATTTTATGCAAGTTTACTTTGTAATTCTGTCTAGGGAAACATGATCCACTAGGTCCCTGAGATTGCACAGTATCAAATGACCATCTGAAACTCTTTGAAATATGCTTTGCACAATGAAATCAACCACAACACCTTAACTAAAGGACCGCTAGAGAGGGTTTTTAAAAGATATGTTTTCTTGCTTCCAAAAACCACGAAATACTTTCTTCATATCAGTTGAAATTTTGTAGTGAGCTCAAACTTTTGTTTATAGAGGTCTGTATCCAAAATGACACAACCTTTATTTTCACCTTGTGTATTTTCTATTATAGTTGAAGTTATTGTTATATCTGCTTAAAATTTGACTAAAGATCATTAAGTTTTAGAAGGAAAAAAGGAGGGAGGGAAATTGAACAAGAATGCACATTTTATAGAAAAGAATTCTTGTAAAGCTGTTGGATTCTAAAGTGACTTGGCCAGGAATTTACACCACTAAGCACTTTTTTCCCTCATGTAGAAAACTGCAGATTTTATTTCAAGTATTTGAAAGCTAGAAAGAATTGGCCACATAATATGCTATACATTTTACAAATTTCTCCAAAGCCAGCAACTTAATTCTAAACATTGTTTTCAGCCAAAGGGCAATAAATTTCTTCACTGTTAAATTTATTTTCAACCGCTGAAAATGGCCTTAACCTGTTGGCTTCAAAAGTTGAAAACTCACTCTCTACACTCATTTCTAGGATTTCTGCTCAACTCTATAAACTTTATGCAAGACTATTTTAATTCTTTGGCTTTTTAAGTCATTTAATAGCCCACTAATTGCATTACCTTTAACATATTCACTCTCTTAATGTTGAACAGTGTCCCAAAGTAATTTTCACCATATTCTTTACCCTTTTCTGAATCCTTAGAAGACAAGAACAATAATCTAAACCCAGATTTCAAAAACAATGTCTTCTATTAATAATCCCCACAACAAAAAGAAGCCAATTTTTAAATTAGGGTTCCTTCTAGAATATTTTAATATCCTTTCACTGCCCTTATCTAAGGATTTCTTAAAATTTAGAATCATTCTGACAGCTTGTCAAAATTTCATGTTGCTGAGTCCTAATTTCAGAGGTTCTGACTTAGCAGGCTTGAGAGGGAGCCCAGAAATCTACACTTTTATCATGGCTCCAGGGGGTTGCAGATTCAAATTGGCCAAGCATAACACTCTGAGCAAATCTGCTCTACATTTTTCACTAAATTATGATTTCTGATCTCAACTCTTTTTCCCACTGCTTCTTGGGAGAGCGGATCCTAGGGCAGAAGTATTCAAAGCTGTTCTTTCTGCTATATTACGATATGTTAGGAAGGAGTTACTTGAGCTTGAAGTGGAGGGCAGGGAATAGAATTTCACTCTGTCACCTCTGAAATACAGCCTTGTTGTCTTTTAAAATTTAGAACTTTCCATAGTCTATGAGATGAGAGAGAAAAAAATAAAGAAACTCCAAATTTACTCTGCTGCCAATTGGCTGCTATGCCAATGTGAGGACGGTGATGAAAAACCCGTGTTGTTTTCTTGCCATTTTCACCAGATGGACTCCATTGTAACAATCCATTTTTTTAGAAAAGCCCCTAAGGGTGGGTGGGGTGAGTCGTAGACAAACTGTCAGCTCCAGTGTTGACAGGATCCTTATTTCTGGAGTTGCATTTCTCTCTTGGAAAACTTATAACCACTGTTGCAAAAGCTATTAATTAACCTTTACTATTAATTCGTTACACTCATTTATTTGTTAACATGAGCTTATTCCCAGGGCATAGAGAAAGGAAACTTTATTCTTCTCCCAACTGGTCTAAGGTAACAGATGCCTTAGCACATTTAGCAGACTTGAATTGCAGGTAGAAAACCACTTTGTGTCCCCCAGACCTAGCAAACTTTTGGCAAAAGTCTTCTCCTCGGTGATCATTTGAATGAATGGGAGATAAACACCACTTCCATAAAACTCATATTCTAAATGGGTGAATAAGAGATGTGTAAACAAACTTAACATAAGGTACAAAGGGAAATGTGGCATGAAGCAGGGGTAAATATAGAGTTCAGATAAAAGAAAAGAAGAAAGAGAGAGAGGAGAGAGAGTGCAGGAAAAGGGAGGGAAGGGAAGGGAAAGGAAAAGAAGGGGATGAAAAGGGAAGAGAAGAAATTCAGGACAAGGGAAGGTCATTTGATTTCATAATGGGAGACAATAATGACTTCATGGAAAAAGTGGTGTGGAAAGCGATCCTAACGTGTTGGTACAAGGGCCTGGGAAAGTGGGAAATATTAAAAGTGATGAATGGTCAGACTGGGTCTTTAAAGGAGTATAGTTAGAATTATTGCTAATAAACACCTCACCAGATCCTGTATTTGGTTAATCTGTATTTAGTCAAGTAGAGGTTCTCTAGGGCATGGAAATGGCTTTATTGGGCTGAAGGGAGCCAGAGAGTATTTAAAACAAAACAAAACAGTTTGCAACAAGCACCTTGAGAGTTTGTTATAAAAGATAAACTTCGGAGGGCGGAGCAAGATGGCCGAATAGGAACAGCTCCAGTCTCCAACTCCCAGCGCGAGCAACACAGAAGACCGGTGATTTCTGCATTTTCAGCTGAGGTACTGGGTTCATCTCACTGGGGAGTGCCGGACGATCGGTGCTGGTCAGCTGCTGCAGCCCGACCAGCGAGAGCTGAAGCAGGGCGAGGCATTGCCTCACCTGGGAAGCGCAAGGGGGAAGGGAATCCCTTTTCCTAGCCAGGGGAACTGAGACACACAACACCTGGAAAATCGGGTAACTCCCACCCCAATACTGCGCTTTAAGCAAACAGGCACACCAGGAGATCATATCCCACACCTGGCCGGGAGGGTCCCACACCCACGGAGCCTCCCTCATTGCTAGCACAGCAGTCTGTGATCTACCGGCAAGGCAGCAGCGAGGCTGGCGGAGGGGCGCCCGCCATTGCTGAGGCTTAAGTAGGTAAACAAAGCCACTGGGAAGCTCGAACTGGGTGGAGCTCACAGCAGCTCAAGGAAACCTGCCTGTCTCTGTAGACTCCACCTCTGGGGACAGGGCAATAACAAACACAGCCAAAACCTCTGCAGACGCAAACGACTCTGTCTGACAGCTTTGAAGAGAGCAGTGGATCTCCCAACACGGAGGTTGAGATCTGAGAAGGGACAGACTCCCTGCTCAAGTGGGTCCCTGACCCCTGAGTAGCCTAACTGGGAGACATCCCCCACTAGGGGCAGTCTGACACCCCACACCTCACAGGGTGGAGTACACCCCTGAGAGGAAGCTTCCAAAGCAAGAATCAGACAGGTACACTCACTGTTCAGAAATATTCTATCTTCTGCTGCCTCTGCTGCTGATACCCAGGCAAACAGGGTCTGGAGTGGACCTCAAGCAATCTCCAACAGACCTACAGCTGAGGGTCCTGACTGTTAGAAGGAAAACTATCAAACAGGAAGGACACCTACACCAAAACCCCATCAGTACATCACCATCATCAAAGACCAGAGGCAGATAAAACCACAAAGATGGGGAAAAAGCAGGGCAGAAAAGCTGGAAATTCAAAAAATAAGAGCGCATCTCCCCCGGCAAAGGAGCGCAGCTCATCGCCAGCAACGGATCAAAGCTGGACGGAGAATGACTTTGACGAGATGAGAGAAGAAGGCTTCAGTCCATCAAATTTCTCAGAGCTAAAGGAGGAATTACGTACCCAGCGCAAAGAAACTAAAAATCTTGAAAAAAAAGTGGAAGAATTGATGGCTAGAGTAATTAATGCAGAGAAGGTCATAAACGAAATGAAACAGATGAAAACCATGACACAAGAAATACGTGACAAATGCACAAGCTTCAGTAACCGACTCGATCAACTGGAAGAAAGAGTATCTGCGATTGAGGATCAAATGAATGAAATGAAGCGAGAAGAGAAACCAAAAGAAAAAAGAAGATAAAGAAATGAACAAAGCCTGCAAGAAGTATCAGATTATGTAAAAAGACCAAATCTACGTCTGATTGGGGTGCCTGAAAGTGAGGGGGATAATGGAACCAAGTTGGAAAACACTCTACAGGATATCATCCAGGAGAACTTCCCCAACCTAGTAGGGCAGGCCAACATTCAAATCCAGGAAATACAGAGAACGCCACAAAGATACTCCTCGAGAAGAGCAACTCCAAGACACATAATTGCCAGATTCAACAAAGTTGAAATGAAGGAAAAAATCTTAAGGGCAGCCAGAGAGAAAGGTCGGGTTACCCACAAAGGGAAGCCCATCAGACTAACAGCAGAGCTCTCGGCAGAAACTCTCCAAGCCAGAAGAGAGTGGGGGCCAATATTCAACATTCTTAAAGAAAAGAATTTTCAACCCAGAATTTCATATCCAGCCAAACTAAGTTTCATAAGTGAAGGGGAAATAAAATCCTTTACAGATAAGCAAATGCTTAGAGATTTTGTCACCACTAGGCCTGCCTTACAAGAGACCCTGAAGGAAGCACTAAACATGGAAAGGAACAACCAGTACCAGCCATTGCAAAAACATGCCAAAAAGTAAAGACCATCGAGGCTAGGAAGAAACTGCATCAACTAACGAGCAAAATAACCAGTTAATATCATAATGGCAGGATCAAGTTCACACATAACAATCTTAACCTTAAATGTAAATGGTCTAAATGCTCCAATTAACAGACACAGACTGGCAAACTGGATAAAGAGTCAAGACCCATCAGTCTGCTGTATTCAGGAGACCCATCTCACACGCAGAGACATACATAGGCTCAAAATAAAGGGATGGAGGAAGATTTACCAAGCAAATGGAGAATAAAAAAAAGTGGGGGTTGCAATACTAGTCTCTGATAAAACAGACTTTAAACCATCAAAGATCAAAAGAGACAAAGAAGGCCATTACATAATGGTAAAGGGATCAATTCATCAGGAAGAGCTAACTATCCTAAATATATATGCACCCAATACAGGAGCACCCAGATTCATAAAGCAAGTCCTTAGAGACTTACAAAGAGACTTAGACTCCCATACAATAATAATGGGAGACTTCAACACTCCACTGTCAACATTAGACAGATCAACGAGACAGAAAGTTAACAAGGATATCCAGGAATTGAACTCATCTCTGCAGCAAGCAGACCTAATAGACATCTATAGAACTCTCCACCCCAAATCAACAGAATATACATTCTTCTCAGCACCACATCGTACTTACTCCAAAATCGACCACATAATTGGAAGTAAAGCACTCCTCAGCAAATGTACAAGAACAGAAATTATAACAAACTGTCTCTCAGACCACAGTGCAATCAAACTAGACCTCAGGACTAAGAAACTCAATCAAAACCGCTCAACTACATGGAAACTGAACAATCTGCTCCTGAATGACTACTGGGTACATAACGAAATGAAGGCAGAAATAAAGATGTTCTTTGAAACCAATGAGAACAAAGATACAACATACCAGAATCTCTGGGACACATTTAAAGCAGTGTGTAGAGGGAAATTTATAGCACTAAATGCCCACAAGAGAAAGCAGGAAAGATCTAAAATTGACACTCTAACATCACAATTAAAAGAACTAGAGAAGCAAGAGCAAACACATTCGAAAGCTAGCAGAAGGCTAGAAATAACTAAGATCAGAGAAGAACTGAAGGAGATAGAGACACAAAAAACTCTCCAAAAAATCAATGAATCCAGGAGTTGGTTTTTTGAAAAGATCAACAAAATTGATAGACCACTAGCAAGACTAATAAAGAAGAAAAGAGAGAAGAATCAAATCGACGCAATTAAAAATGATAAAGGGGATATCACCACCGACCCCACAGAAATACAAACTACCATCAGAGAATACTATAAACACCTCTACGGAAATAAACTGGAAAATCTAGAAGAAATGGATAATTTCCTGGACACTTACACTCTTCCAAGACTAAACCAGGAAGAAGTTGAATCCCTGAATAGACCAATAGCAGGCTCTGAAATTGAGGCAATAATTAATAGCCTACCAACCAAAAAAAGTCCAGGACCAGATGGATTCACAGCTGAATTCTACCAGAGGTACAAGGAGGAGTTGGTACCATTCCTTCTGAAACTATTCCAAGCAATAGAAAAAGAGGGAATCCTCCCTAACTCATTTTATGAGGCCAACATCATCCTGATACCAAAGCCTGGCAGAGACACAACAAAAAAAGAGAATTTTAGACCAATATCCCTGATGAACATCGATGCAAAAATCCTCAATAAAATACTGGCAAACCGGATTCAGCAACACATCAAAAAGCTTATCCACCATGATCAAGTGGGCTTCATCCCTGGGATGCAAGGCTGGTTCAACATTCGCAAATCAATAAACATAATCCAGCATATAAACAGAGCCAAAGACAAGAACCACATGATTATCTCAATAGATGCAGAAAAGGCTTTTGACAAAATTCAACAGCCCTTCATTCTAAAAACGCTCAATAAATTTGGTATTGATGGAACGTACCTCAAAATAATAAGAGCTATTTATGACAAACCCACAGCCAATATCATACTGAATGGGCAAAAACTGGAAAAATTCCCTTTGAAAACTGGCACAAGACAGGGATGCCCTCTCTCACCACTCCTATTCAACATAGTGTTGGAAGTTCTGGCTAGAGCAATTAGGCAAGAGAAAGAAATCAAGGGTATTCAGTTAGGAAAAGAAGAAGTCAAATTGTCCCTGTTTGCAGATGACATGATTGTATATTTAGAAAACCCCATTGTCTCAGCCCAAAATCTCCTTAAGCTGATAAGCAACTTCAGCAAAGTCTCAGGATACAAAATTAATGTGCAAAAATCACAAGCATTCTTATACACCAGTAACAGACAAACAGAGAGCCAAATCAGGAATGAACTTCCATTCACAATTGCTTCAAAGAGAATCAAATACCTAGGAATCCAACTTACAAGGGATGTAAAGGACCTCTTCAAGGAGAACTACAAACCACTGCTCAGTGAAATAAAAGAGGACAAAAACAAATGGAAGAACATACCATGCTCATGGATAGGAAGAATCAATATCGTGAAAATGGCCATACTGCCCAAGGTAATTTATAGATTCAATGCCATCCCCATCAAGCTACCAATGAGTTTCTTCACAGAATTGGAAAAAACTGCTTTAAAGTTCATATGGAACCAAAAAAGAGCCCGCATCTCCAAGACAATCCTAAGTCAAAAGAACAATGCTGGAGGCATCACGCTACCTGACTTCAAACTATACTACAAGGCTACAGTAACCAAAACAGCATGGTACTGGTACCAAAACAGAGATCTAGACCAATGAAACAGAACAGAGTCCTCAGAAATAATACCACACATCTACAGCCATCTGATCTTTGACAAACCTGAGAGAAACAAGAAATGGGGAAAGGATTCCCTATTTAATAAATGGTGCTGGGAAAATTGGCTAGCCGTAAGTAGAAAGCTGAAACTGGATCCTTTCCTTACTCCTTATACGAAAATTAATTCAAGATGGATTAGAGACTTAAATGTTAGACCTAATACCATAAAAATCCTAGAGGAAAACCTAGGTAGTACCATTCAGGACATAGGCATGGGCCAAGACTTCATGTCTAAAACACCAAAAGCAACGGCAGCAAAAGCCAAAATTGACAAATGGGATCTCATTAAATTAAAGAGCTTCTGCACAGCAAAAGAAACTACCATCAGAGTGAACAGGCAACCTACAGAATGGGAGAAAATTTTTGCAATCTACTCATCTGACAAAAGGCTAATATCCAGAACCTACAAAGAACTCAAACAAATTTACAAGAAAAAAACAAACAACCCCATCAAAAAGTGGGCAAAGGATATGAACAGACATTTCTCAAAAGAAGACATTCATATAGCCAACAGACACATGAAAAAATGCTCATCATCACTGGCCATCAGAGAAATGCAAATCAAAACCACAATGAGATACCATCTCACACCAGTTAGAATGGCGATCATTAAAAAGTCAGGAAACAACAGGTGCTGGAGAGGATGTGGAGAAATAGGAACACTTTTACACTGTTGGTGGGATTGTAAACTAGTTCAACCATTATGGAAAACAGTATGGCGATTCCTCAAGGATCTAGAACTAGATGTACCATATGACCCAGCCATCCCATTACTGGGTATATACCCAAAGGATTATAAATTATGCTGCTATAAAGACACATGCACACGTATGTTTATTGCGGCACTATTCACAATAGCAAAGACTTGGAATCAACCCAAATGTCCATCAGTGACAGATTGGATTAAGAAAATGTGGCACCTATACACCATGGAATACTATGCAGCCATCAAAAAGGATGAGTTTGCGTCCTTTGTAGGGACAGGGATGCAGCTGGAAACCATCATTCTTAGCAAACTATCACAAGAACAGAAAACCAAACACCGCATGTTCTCACTCATAGGTGGGAACTGAACAATGAGATCACTTGGACTCAGGAAGGGGAACATCACACACCGGGGCCTATCATGGGGAGGGGGAAGGGGAGAGGGATTGCACTGGGAGTTATACCTGATGTAAATGATGAGTTGATGGGTGCAGCACACCAACATGGCACAAGTATACATATGTAACAAACCTGCACGTTATGCACATGTACCCTACAACTTAAAGTACAATAATAATAAATAAATTTAAAAAAAAAAAAAGAAAAAAAAAAAAAGATAAACTTCTCTTATTTCACCTACCTAATCATTTAAGAGACCGAGTGAAAAGTTTTCTTTACTTTCTACTCAGAAGCACAAAAAGCAGGCCAAGGTCATCTCTAAAAAGCAAATCAAAGGTTTTTTTAAAAAGTCTTGCAAGTATTACATTTTCCCTCTCTTCTTGGTGTGTTTCAGCTTCTAGGAAAAGAATACATACCTTGGTAAAATTATCTTAACTATCACAACTTATTGATACTATTGTAGTTCCTGTAAGAAGAAAAAAATTGCATAGGTTCTCCTCAAACAAACACAAAGTTTTGTGTCATTTTCTAGAATTTGTACACATTTAATTTATGCACAAATAAATTTTATTTATTGTATTTATTTTTATTTTACTTTATTTCTTTTGATAGACCTTCCTTGCATGCTTTTTCAATAATGCAAGAAAACACATGGTATAAGGAATCTGGCCTCTATCAAATTATTTCTGTTTATTGTAGATTTTTAACATTTGCTTTTCCTTTTAAGTTTTCAATTTCCTGTATCCAAGGAGAAAAAGATATTGAATGATGGCCACAACCAAGGGATCATCCTGTCTTTATTTTGTCCTGCATTCCACTCCTCTTCTTCACTCCAGGAATTTGGAGAATAAATGCACAGAAGTCAAGAGCATACAAATACACATTTTTGAGACCTTTTCTCCCCCCCAGTGTTCCTCAGTACCAATGTTGACCTACAAAGAAGGCACCCTTTTCCTAGGTTATAGGCAGGCATCAGAGGCCAATAACCCTAAAGGCAGCCTTAACTTTTCCCAAAGACCACACCTAAATGTTACTTTTCTATTTTATATTATTATAAAGGTGAAAATGGTGAGCCCTAGACAAAGGTCTGGAAGGGAAAATTTCAACCTGTGCCATCCCACTGAGTTGTCAACTTATAAGAAGGCAAACTAGCAAGCAAATGTAGCTTTTGTGAGAAAGAGAAAGAGAGAGACAGGAGACAGAGAAGATAGACGATGAGGAGAGAAGAGGAGGGAAGGGAAGTGCAGGAGAGAAGAGGAGGTGAAGGAGAAGGGAGGGAAAAGGAGGAGAAAGGAAGAGGAGGAGGAGAGAGGAGGAGAGAGGAGGAGGCAGGAAAGGGAGGATGAGGGGACAGGAGAGGAGAGGAGAAAGAGTTCCTTAAGAGATTAGAAATCCTGAGAGATATAAATCATATCTCAGTACATGTAGTACCATAAATGTCTACAAATCTAACAAATAACTCCTAAGTGAGTTACAGAAACTATTCTAGACCCTGAATATATAGCATTGAGAATAACAGACTAAAATTTCTGCTTCCATAGAACTTATATTCTATTAGGAGTAATGCAATAATAAGAGAATGTAAGTAAATAAAATGCTTATGTTAGATGGTGACAAGTGCAGGGCAGTGAAACAGAGTGTGAAGGGGTTTAAAATTTAGTTAAAGAAGTCCAATTAGGGTGATATTTTGTAATTATACGAATGAGGCAAACTACCGAATCAATTTAAGTTTTGAGGGGATACTACCAAAATCAACTCTAAACACAGAGGGAGGTTTATTAGGAAGATACTGAGGTCACTTGCATAAGTAAGGAAGATAAATCAAAAAAGCAAACATGTAAGACACAAATACAAATTAAACAATTAAAAAATGTTCACAGTTGTAGAAGAAACCACCAAAGAGACATCTGCAGACTTCTACCCCGAGACTTGCTGGACTTAGTTTGCTGCTTTGGAATGGCTTTCATCTCTGTGTCTCCTATGGAGTTTTATATTTTTAGAAGCAAGAATATTACTGACTCGTTTCAGGTCATAAGAAAATCAGTTACAACCAAGAGAGACCTAGAAAGTCTTTTATTGGGGTGAGGAGGTTCTGCAGGGATGAGGTCACTGAAAAAGGGTAAGTAATGTGCACTAGGCCGCTGAAATAAGGATGGATAGAAACCAATTTGTACCTGCAACATTGAGTTATGTGTCTCTTTTTCAAAAGACGGAGAGGGGAGAAGAGAGTTATTTTCTGCCTAGGGTGTCTTTCTTGGATCTCTAAGCAGCCTTCAGGTAGGAAGGATAAACTTAACTAGAGTTTGAGCAGACAAGTCTGGAAGCTATAGAGAGAGACAGTAAAAGGGGACACGCCCCATGACACGTAAAAAGGAAGTCAGGAGTCTAGCACTGTTCTGCAATTGCCTGGGTTACCTCTGTCTCTGTTTCCTGCTTATCAATGGAGAAAGACAATCAAGATATCTGGTGATCTCAATATCTATCTCTGTAGCCTCGAATACACTAAAGAGCATTGAATCTTAGAACCCAAAGGAATGTAGGATCTAGTCCAATCTTTTTAACTTATGGATGCGGAAACCAAAGTTCACAGAGGTAATCAGTCATGAACATAGTGGTAAAACTGTGACTATAATCCAGTTCTCTTTATTCCTCACTTCATCTTCCTGCCACTCTGAAACCACCTGCTAAGCCAGGAAACCCTGCTTCATTTTATTTTGTTTCAAAAAAAATGTGTACTAATGTCTGTGGAACAGTTCATAGTCTTTTGGATGAGATTGAGCTGGGTTTAAGTCTCAGCTGCAAAACTTACCATCTGTGTGGAATATGACTGATTTAACTCTTCTGAGCCTCAAAATTCTGGTTTGTAAAGTGAAGATGAGATCTATCTCATAAAACTCGTGTGATTATTTAAGGAAATAATCATATGAAGGTTTTGAGGAAAAGTGTTAATGGTTGAGAAAAAAACTTCTTTGGGTTGTTTGGTATAAACTGAATTATTTGTTTTGTCAATATTGTTTATGTTTATTGTCATATCTAATATAGTCCTTGATAAAGCTGAAGGCAAAGATGAAGATGAAGAAAAAGGAGAGGAAGAAAAGGAGGAGGAGGAGAAGAAGGGAGAGGAGGAGGAAAAGGAGGAAGAGGAGGAGAATAAGAATAAGAATACAATGAAGAAGCAGCCATCATCATCAAAGCTCACACTTTAGATAAACAATTAAACCTTTAAGCTTTGTCCTCACTCTAAACTTGAGATGAAAAAGGTATGAATGAAAGAGCATTTTTCTATCTTAAGCTAAACATTTTCATCTTCTCGGGAGGGAGACCTGGACTCAGGGAACTGGAATTTGCTTATCAGCTCAGCAGGTGCTAAATGGGTTTACTTGGGAAACAAAGAAAGCATTTAACTTCTACAGTAAAAGAATTATTTGGAACCTGACAGACTGCTGCCTGATATTTCATCTCTGAAGTAAGAATTAGATACAGTTTAGGAAAAAAAATTCAAAAATGAAAGACTTCTCTGGAGCCAAATGTAGAAGAATCTATCATGGTTACAAATAGCACTGAAGTGTATCTCCAATAGCTTTTTCAAGGTCTCAGTGAAATCTAATTCCACTTGTTTCTTATTTCTGGGGAAAGATAAAGAGACTAGAGATAAAGGCAAACTCAAAATGGTTGTCTTGTTTGAAATTGAGAATATTTCAAAATATATCTATTGCATAAAGGTAAGCTAATGCTCTCAACTTATTTTCTGGCATGTGTTAGTCTTATTTTTAGGTACTCTTTAATGTGATTACCTTTTAGCTTAATAACCCAAATAATGAAATGAGGTTAGTAGAAAAAAACACAGTAAATGTGCTTTTTGATGTGTTTTATTTTGTCTTTTTGGAGGGAAAATACAACCAAGAAATAGCTAAGAAGGCTACCAATACTTCAGAAATATCTGGCCTTACATAAAAATAATATAATGGACTTTGGGCACTGGGTGAGGCAAGAGGGGGAGGGGGAAGAATGGGAGGGGGCTGAGGAATAAAAGACTACACATTCAAAAAAAATTTAGAAAAAGAATAAATATTAGGTACCTAGGAATATATCTAATAAAAAGTATGTAAGACATTTACATAGACAAGTATAAAATATTGCATAGACAAGTATAAAATAATGAAATGTTTAAAAGTCTAAATAAAAAGAGGAATATACCATGAGAAAATAAAAAATAAAAGTCTGGCCTTAGCAAGAGCTGAACCATCAATGAAAATGGTCTTGTATTGGGAGAAAGAGGTTAATTTTCAAGAATGTAGTCTTTGAGAAACTCTCCTGCAAGACTCTTTTAAGATATATATCTGGAAAATATTTCAAATGGGTATATAAGTTTCTGAGAGTGTAGCAATTTATTTGTACCTATGATAGTCTTTCTTGTTAAATTTAAAATGTGTATTTACTGGGCAATGTCCCTCACTCATATGATCTGATTTATGGCATCTAAGCCATGACTAGTAAGTCTAGCAAATGGCATTCGATTTCCTGTGTTTTTTTTTTTTTTTTTTTTTAAATTAAAAAAATCCTTTTTAAGCAAGTCTTGGCCAAGAATTTAGGCAACACGTTGACATTTCAAGAATGGGCATCTGAACTCCGCTTCATACATCCCAATAGCCATAAAGTCATAGTTTTTCTGGTTTCCACCTTTGACAAATAAAGTCATTGTTTTCTCAGCACAACAGAGGTTTAATAATAAACTTAGTATTAAGAGGTTTTTACTCAGAATTCCAAGCCATTAAAAAAATATGAAATAAAATTTTTATCCCAGATTTTTTCTGGGAAACTGCCAAGGAATAAAAGTGGGATGACATACGGAATTTTTGTTTGTATTTGTTTTATGCCAATGAGTTGATAAATCTGAAAAGTAACTGCAAATCTTGGAAAACTTCAGTCTGACCTAATCTAGGAGAAAATAAGACATGTTCCTATCAACAAAATGCTCAGGTTGCATAAGAATGGTCCAGGTTTTCTGTCTGTGTACTTGTCTGCAAGAGTAAAACTACTCAATAGAATAATACTGGTCAAATGTAACCAGCGAAACAAATGATCTCTTCAGTCCTCCCAATCATCTTCTTACAGCAATATGTAAGACCAAACTGATGTAGAGCAGGAATCTACATGACACCTAAAAGAGAGTGAAATGCCTCATGATCTGGTCATTTCAAGCCAGGGCTCTGTTGGTGTATGAGGGACTTTAGAAGGAAAGGTTCCTTGGGTAGTGCCCAACCCAAATATGCCAGTATTGCTAAGCATTGGTCCATGAAATAAAACAACTCACCCAAGATCTTGTTAAGGAACAGAACTAACTCTGGGAAACTGATAGGGACAGTGTACAAGTGGTCGAGAATATAGGTGTTGAATCCTGTCATTACAGAGGCCTCCAAATAAAGTCGTTCTGAGGTTCTGGAACTCAGGACTTCAACACGTGAATATATGAGGACATAATTCAACTCATAATATGGATGAAGAGAAGAAACAAAGAGACTTCAAAAACGTTGAGGTCATTCATGTCAGATTAACTGAAGGTTGCATTGGAAAGGTGCATTAGCCTATTCTCACACTGTTATAAATAACTGCTTGAGACGGGGTAATTTATAAAGAAAAGAGATTTAATTGACTCAAGTTCTGCATGGTTGGGGAGGCCACGGCAGAAGGGGAAGCAGGCATGTCTTACATGTGTGATGGAAGTGAAGGGGGAAGAGCCCCTTATAAAACCATCAGATCTCCTGAGATCTCACTCAATATCACGAGAACAACATGGAGGAAACCACCCCCATAATCGAATCACTTTCCACCAGGTCTCTCTCTCAACACCTGGGGATTACAATTCAAGATGAGATTTGGGTGGGGACATAAAACCAAACCACATCAGGAGGTAACAATGGAGATGGGGAGAAATAAATAGACAAACTTGGGATCTATTTTGGTGACACATTCATTAGAAATTGCTAATGAAATGGATGTGAGGTATGAGAGAAAGAGAAGAATCAAGGATGCCTGCTAGTTGTTTTCAGCAACTATTGAATGCCATGTATTAGCTGCACAACTCTAGACAAGTTACCTCATCTCTTTGTTCCTCAAATCATCATTTGTAACTTGCTGATAACAGCATATATAATGCATGGGGATGTTGTGAGAATTAAATCTGCTAATGTATGTATAAAGTGGTAAAATATGTATTTGTATTAGATATTATTTTCTATTGATTTATGATGCATAATATAAATTCATTATTTAAAAAAAATATAATAGCACTCATGGGTTCAACATTCAATTCCAGAAACAGAACGTTGCAAGTAACTTCCATCTGCCTATTTCCATCTCCTTATGGCATTGTTCTGCTGTCCATTCTCATTATGAAAATATTACCTTAATTTAGTGTTTGTTGTGGTTTTGGTTTTGTTTTCATAATTGCATCCTTAGTAAAGGAAATAAAATTTCTTTCTTTCTCGTTTTAGGTTCATGAAAGGGGCCTCTATAGTAAAAGAGAGATTAACAAGAGAAAAGCTTACAAATGTATTTAATATAAATTTTACACGACAAGGGAGCCTTCGTAAGGAAATGAAGACCTTAAGAAACAGATAAACCTGTGTATTTTTGTGTGTGTGCTAGGTGTGAGGAAAAGGAGAAAGTACTGGAGATATATTATTAGAGAATGAAAGTGTAGGATCTAATGGTAATAAACTGGGGAAACTTATAAAGTCCTATTTGTTCAGGTTCCTCATGGTATCTATATGTCTTTAGCTCTTTTCCTTCAGGTATAGAGAGAGCACCTCTTGAATAACTGTCTTATGGCTTACTTCAGGTGAAGATCAGAAAATTCTTCCTGGATTTTATGACCTGCTTCAGGGAAGAAGGGTGACCTTCCTGCTTGTGCTGTTTTCTCAAATGCCAAAGTGCCAAGGTGTCAAGGTTCTATATTGTCCTGAACCTCATCATACCTATACTTATGCATAAATAAATACGTCTTAATTTGTTTAATGCTGAACTTTGCAAAAAGTGTATATCTTCTTTTATCTTTCAATTTTCTTGTAGTGTCTTCCCTGACATATACCTGCTGGCAAAGGCATCGAGGAATAATAGTTTGCAAAGTTCCATGTCCAACGTCACAGAATATAAAGATACAGATTTTAATCTGAGGTTCTATAGATAAGTAAATGGCACTTTCATTTATTATTTCTAACACTGCTTTCATAGAGTCTATTGTGTTGTTTATGTAGACAATCATAAAATTGTCAACATTTGCAATAATTCTTTTCTTTTAATTCTTTATTTTATTTATTTACTTATTTATTTTTATTATACTTTAAGTTCTAGGGTACACGTGCACAACGTGCAGGTTTGTTACATAAGTATACATGTGCCATGTTGGTGTGCTGCATCCATTAACTCGTCATTTACAATAGGTATCTTACTTAATGCCATCCCTCCCCGCTCCCCCCACCCCACGACAGGCCCCAGTGTGTGATGTTCCCCACAGTGTATCCAAGTGTTCTCATTCAATTCCCACCTATGAGTGACAATATGCAGTGTTTGGTTGATGTAGTCCATTTACAGTCATTCACCATAATATCAACAGCAGACTGTATAGAAGCTTAATAAACAGCACTTGATATTAACATTGCAGATCAGTAGGAAAGTAGGGAAAATGACTGATATTCAGTAATGATACTGAGACATTTGGTTTACCATTTGAAAAAATACATATTATATACATATAAATAAAAATATATAACATCTAGGTTAATGTAAGTACACTCTATGATGTTCACAAAACAATAAAGTTGTCTAATGACGTTTCTCAAAACATATTCCTATCTAAGCAATGCATGAATGAATTTTTCTTTTCAAATTGTGTTGCCAAATTCCACCAATAAACCATTGAATAGAAGTGGTGATAGTGAGTATCTTTTCTTTATTTCATATTTTTTTAATAATATTTCAAGTTCTAGGGTACATGTGCAGAACAACCTCACCAGCATCTGTTGTTTTTTGACTTTTTAATAATAGCAATTCTGACTGATGTGAGATGACACCTCACTGTGGTTTTGATTTGTAGTTTTCTAATGATTATTGATGTTGAGCTTTTTTTCCATAGGTATTTTGGCCACATGTATGTCTTCTTTCAAGAAGTTTGTGTTCATGTCCTTTGCCCACTTTTTAATGGGGTTGTTATTACAACGTGCAGGTTCGTTATATGTGTATACATGTGCCATGTTGGTGTACTACACCCATTAACTCGTCATTTACATTAGATATATCTCCTAATGCTATCCCTCCTCCCTCCCCCCACCCCACAACAGGCCCTGGTGTGTGATGTTCCCCTTCCTGTGTCCAAGTGAACTCATTGTTCAGTTCCCACCTATGAGTGAGAACATGTGTTATTTGGTTTTAGTAGATAAATTTACTGTCATTCTAAATGATTTTTTGTAAGTAGTTTTTTCCTGGATTAATAAATTTATATTTTTACCAACTGTGAAAAATTGCTATATCTTTAGATATTTCCTCTTCTGCATTATTTCATTTATTTCTTTATAGTTCTTCACTTAGAGCTATATCAAAAATACTTGGTCTAGTTTTCTATGTCTTAATCCTTTTTTGTTTTTGTCTCCTTATCTCCTTTAGCAGAGCGCTGCATAACATTTCTGTTTAAATATCTTGTAAGTCATTAATTTTCTTTCTAACTGTAGTTAATCTGCTCTTAATATATAGAGTCGTTTTAAGTCATATTATTAGTGAACAGAGATAATTTGACTTCCTCTTTTCTAATTTGTTTGTCTTTTATTTCTTTCTCTTGTGTGATTGCACTGGCTAGGACTTCCAGTATTATATTGAATAGACGTGGTAAAAGTGGGCATCATTGTCTTGTTTCAGTTATTAGAAGGATTGCCTTCACTTTTTCCCCCATTTAGTAAGATGTTGGCTATGGATTTGTAGTACATGGTTGATGAACATAGATGCAAAAATCGTCACCAAAATACTATCAAACTAAATACAACAGCACATCAAAAAGGAAATATGCCATAATCAAATGGATTTTATTCCAGGGATGTGAGGATGGTTCAACATATGCAATAAATATGATTCATCACATACACAGAATTAAGGAAAAAACACATGATGTTCTTAATAGATGCAGAAAAGGCATTTGATAAAATTTAGTATCACTTCTTAAAAAACAAAACTCAAAAAAATAGGCAGAGAAGGAACATAATTCCAAATATTCAATCTATTTTAAATCACCAAGTATTAGTAGCAAGTGCACTGCTTTTATTTAGAAACCCTAACAACAAAAGAGTTAAGAGTGGGCTTCATTTCTGCATCTCAGTGGTTACATCATGTTAGCAGATTATTTTCTCTCCTCAGTTTCAATTTTAAAGTTGTGATGATTCATACTGGATCGTCAAAGATGAAATGAACACATATAGGTGAAACTATTCCACAAAGTATAAAGTGCCACATAAATCAAAGATTAATTTTTTATCCAACAAAATGTTTTGAGACCCTACTGTGTGCAGGCATACTTCTGAGCACTCTGGATTGATCTTGTGGGGAGGAAAAGCATTTGCTTTACTTGTGTGGAATTTTCTTTGGATTGTGACAATATGAATAATATACACACAAACACACTGTACACAAAACTATGTCAGATCCTAATGAATACTAAAGCAAACAAAGAAACAGAACTAAAGCAGGGTAAAGGGTAGAGATCAACATGGGGTGCTTTTTTATATGAAGTGATTAGCGAAGAACTCTAATTATTTTGAAGACAGATCATAATTAAGTGAGGAAATGAACTGTATCACTAGCTGGGGAACAGGCATAGATAAATGCACAAAAACCTGGAACAAGGATATATATTTGGAATTTTCAAGAAACCAGGAGACCCGTGTGATTGGAGAGGAGTGGGCAAGAAGTGTGATAAGGGAACGTGACCTTGGAAGTTATGATAAAGGCTTTTAAGTTTGATGAGAAGACATTTCAGGTATTTAAGATGAGACAGAGCATGAACTGATTTGTATTTTTCAAGACTCACCCTGAGTTTTGTTTGAAAATTAACTGTAAGATTCCATGCTTGAATATTTTCTGAAATCAATTTGGAGGCTACTATATTAGTACAGAATAGAGGTAATAGTAGATTGGACCAATAGTGGTGAGTAGTAACATTTGTGATATATTTTTAAGATACAGCCCAAAAATTTGTTGATGAATGCTATGGTTTAAATGTGTCTCTCAGAGTTCTTGCATTGAAAATTTGATCTCAAATGTGAAGGTGTTAAGAAATGGGGCCCAGTAGGATGTGTGTGGGTCATGAGGTCATCACCCTCTTGAAAGAATTAATGCTGTTGTTTCGGGAGTGGTTTCCTTATAAAAGAATGAGTTTGGTCTCCTTTTGTCTCTCTCACCCTCTGTTTCCCCATCTACTATGTGATGATACAAAACAAACAAACAAAAAAGGTCCTTAAAAAATGCCAGCCCCTAAATCTTGGAAGTCCCAGCTTCCAGAACTGTGAGCCAATAAAGGTCTGCTTATTATAATTACCTAGTCTCTGGTATTCTGTTAGAGCAGCACAAAATTGGGCTGAGACAATAGATTAGATATGAGTAAATCAATTCATATGAATTAATATGTCTCTATTCAGTATCCCAAGCTATGAGGGTAGACAATATTCTCTGAAAAAAAGATAGAATGCTAACATCACAGTTAATGGTTAAAAGCTGAAAGCTTTCCTTTGAAGATAACAGACAAGATAAGTATGCCCATTCTCACCAGTTCTGTTCAATGTAGTACTGGAAATCCTAACCAGAGCAATTAGACAAGAAAAATAGATAAAAGGCATCCAAACTGGGGAAAAGGAAGTAACATTGTCTCTGTTTACAGATGGTGTTTTATACAGAAAACCCTAAACATTCCACTAAAATAAGTGTTAGAATTAATAAACAAATTCAATAAAGTTGCAGGATACAAAATCAACACACAAAAATTAGTAGGACTTCTATACACTAAAAATGAATGATTCAAAAAAAGGTATCAAGAAAACAATGCCATCTATAATAGCTTCAAAAATACTTAGCAATTGACTGGGAACGGTGGCTCATGCCTGTAATCCCAGCACTTTGGGAGGCCAAGGCTGGCAGATCACGAGGTCAGGAGATCAAGACCATCCTGGCCAAAATGGTGAAACCCCATCTCTACTAAAAATCCAAAAATTTAGCTGGGCGTGGTGGTGCACATCTGTAGTCCTAGCTACTTGGGAGGCTGAGGCAGGAGAATCACTTGAACCCAGGAGACAGGTTTCAGTGAACCAAGATTGCGCCATGGCACTCCACCCTGGCAATAGGGCAAGACTCCATCTCAAACAAAACAAAACAAAACAAACAAACAAAAAACAAACAAACAAACTTAGCAATTAATTTAACCAAAGAAGAGAAAGGTCTGTACATTGAAAACTGTAAAACATTAGTGAAACAAAATTAAGACACAAATATATTAACAGATATCCTGCATTCATAGGGAAAAAATTTAATGTTGTTACAATGTCTGTACCACCTATTTTAGTCCTGTTTTGTGCTGCTATAACAAAATACTTGAAACTGTGTAATTATAAAAATTTATATATATTTATTTATGTATTTTATATATTTATAAATTTTATTGGTAATAAATTATTTATTGCCACAAATGAATAAATTTATAAAAATGTAATTATAAATTAAAATAAGTATGTCAATTTTATTTCTTACAGTCCTGAAGACTGGAAAGTTTAAAGTCAAGGAGCTCACATCTAGTGAGGGCCTTCTTGCTGTGTTATCTCATGTTGGAAGGGCAGGAGAACACATGCACATGTGCAAGATAAGCCAAATTCACCTTTATAACAAAACTATTTCTTCCAATAATGGCATTAATTCATTAATTTGGACGGAGCCCTCATGACCGAATCACCTCTTATTAGGTCCCATCTCCCAACATTATTGGATTGAGGGTTAAGTTTTCAACATATGAAATTTGGGGGATGCACTTAAACCATAGTACTACCCAAAAACAATACAACACAATCCATATGAAAATTACAATAACATTTTTTACAGAAATAGAAAATAATTTCTAAAATTTGCATAGAACTAATCAAGATCCCAAATAGTCAAAGCAATGTCGAGCAAAAAGTTAGAGGTCTCACACTATTTGACTTCAAATCTACAGTAACCAAAAGAAAGTGGACTGGCATAAAAATATACACGTAGGGCAAGGAAGCTGAATAGAGAGCCCCAAAGTAAATCCATGATTTTATGGTCAATTAATTTTCAACAAAGTTGCCATGAACACACAATGGGGAAAGAAGACTCTTCTCAACAAATAGTGTTGAGGAAACTGGATATTCACATATAGAAGAATGAGATTAGATCCTTAGTTCATACCATATACAAAAATCAACTCAGAAGTGGATTGAAGATTTAAACGTAAAACCTGAACTTATAAATCTACTAGAAGCACACACAGGAGAAAAATTCCTTGACATTGGTCTTCGCGAATATTTTTTGGATATGAACTTAAAAGCACTGGTAATAAAAGCAAAAATAGGCAATAGACATTACATCAAATTAAAAACTTTCAGCCCAACAAAGGAAACAATCAACAGTGTGAAGAGACAACTTATGAAATGGGAGAAAATATGTCCAAACCATACATCTTAAAAGGACTTATCCAAAATATAATGTATAATACAATAGCAAGGAAACACATAACCCAATTAAAAAATGGGCAACGAATCTGAACAGACATTTCTGAAACAAAGACATACAAATGACCAGCAGATGTATTAAAAAATGCTTAAAATCACTAATTATCAGAGGATTGCAAAGTAAAACTACAATGAGATATTGCCTCATGCCTGTTACAATGGCTATTATCGAAAAGTTGAAAGATAAGTGTTTGTAAAGATGTGGAGAAAAGGGAACTCTTATACACTGTTGGTGAGAATGTAAGCTACCACAGTCATAACAGAAAACAGTAAGAGGCTCCTAAAAAATTAAAAGTAGAGCTACCATATGACCTAGCAATACCACTTCTGGGTATATACCAAAGGAATTGAAATTAGTATGTCACAGAGTTATCTGCACTCCCCTGTTCATTGCAGCATCATTCAAAATAGCCAAGATATGGAATCAATGTAAGTGTTCATTCATGTATAAATGGATACAAAATGTGGTATATATACAGATGGTCCTCAACTTAGAATAGTTCAGTTTATGATTTTTTGAGTTTATGATGGTGCAAAGGTGATGTACATTCAGTGGAAACTATATTTTGAGTATACGTTCAACCACTCAATTTTTAACTTTCAGTACAGTATTCAATAAATTACATGAGATATTCAATACTTTATTATAAAATAGGCTTTGTGTTAGATGATTTTGTCTATCTGTAGCTAATGTGAGTGCTCTGAGCATATTTAAGATAAGTTGTGCTAGATACGATGTTCCATAGGTTAGGTGTATTCAGTGCATTTTTGACATATGATATTTTCAACTCACGACAAGTTAACTGGGACGTAACACCATCATACATCAGGGAACATCTGCATATACACAATGGGGAATACAGTAGAACACTATTCAACCATAAAAAGAAAGAGGTCCTATTTTGGGAATAACAGATGAAACTGGAGAACATTCTGTTAAGTGAAATAAAGCAAGCACAAAAAGAAATATACTGCATGATGTCACTTATATGTGGAATCTAAAACAAGTGAAACTCATAGAAGCAGAAAGAGTAGGATGGTGGTTGCTAGGGGCTGAGGGTGAGGGCTTGGTAATCGGGAAAATGTTGGTTAAAGGGTACAATGTTTCAATTAGGCAGGATAAATAAGCATGGGAGATCTACAGTATATGGTAACTACAATTAATAATAGTGTATTGTATACTTGAATGTTGCTAATAAAAGCAGATCTTAAATGTCCTCACAATAGAAAATTATAGGAATGAGGGGTAATGTGCTTGTTAATTAGCTTTATTTAACCATTTCACAATGGATACACATATCAAAGCATCATGTTGTTTACTGTAAATATATACAATTTTTTTGTCAAGTGCTCTTTAATGAAAAAGTATATTTAATAGATAGATGTTGGTAGATAATCCCATGAATTAAAGTAAATTGCAATATTTTGTGTGATGTTAAAGGGAGTAAAGCAGAAGCAATTGTACTGGAGCTCACCAAGAGAGACCCGCCTCAAGACTGACTTTTGTAACTTGTTCCTTCCTACCACAGCTTCATTCCATTAATGCTACTCAGCAACCATGTCTGGAAAACTTACTGCTAGTCCCTGAGTTTTGTCAGGGCTAAGATGAGGAAATTTACAAACACACATATAAACACATCTAAGCCCTGCTTAATGCCATGGAGCTTACTGAGTTATACACTCTGAGAACAGAGATCTGGTCTCAAATGAGAGTTACAACACTTCAATTCGTGTCTGATCCTACATCCCGGTTTTTCTCCCTGTCTTAGTAGGAATGTACCTTATACCTATTATTTGAGCTAAAATAATACATAAAGAACATTCCTTGAATAATCTAATGTATCATAACATTTACATTAATGTCCAAATATATATTATAATTACAATTAGGTCTGCTCCCCAAAATTTTCCCTTATCACCCAAAAAAATCACCACTCCCTCCATTTCTTCATAGTCTTTCAGGTCATTTATTTCTCCAGAGCACTTATTGCTACTGTTGCCATTTCATAGACTGTGTGTTTATCTGCTGATTGAATCCCCTATAAATGTCAACTTTGTTAGGATAAGGATTTGTCGGTCTTGTTCACTGCTGTGTCTCCAGCACCTAAGCCATTTCTGGAGTATAGTAGAAGCTTGATTTTAAAAAAAGTTGAATGAATTAATGGAAAAGGTACAGATGGATGCACAATGAATGAAGGGAGTTGTTAAAAAAAAAACACACACACACTTTGATAAATGATTTTTATTTTTTAGTAGATGTTCTTTTTATAATACAGGATATTAATTCTATATGAGAAAGTTCAGAGGAGATATTCTGCTGAAGGGTTAGAGTAGCTTAAGGCGAGTCTAAAGAGATGTTTATGTGTTTCCAAGTGAAAGGGGCATGAGGGGATTCCAGGAAGAAAGGCATTTTCATAGACACCAGAGCAAATGCAGCTGCAAATTAGTAAGTATGGTTGAAACAATTCAAGCAATTTAATGTATTG
Source organism: Macaca fascicularis (assembly GCF_037993035.2). Classification (NCBI taxonomy): domain Eukaryota; kingdom Metazoa; phylum Chordata; class Mammalia; order Primates; family Cercopithecidae; genus Macaca; species Macaca fascicularis. The sequence continues at coordinate 98,129,355 of NC_088385.1, forward strand.
CATGATGAGGTCTGACAAAACCTGGTAACAGATGAGTTTAGAGAAGTAACTAAGGACCAAATTGCAAAGGACCCTTGGTGTCCTGGAATGCCTTTTGTGCTGCTCTGAGGAGCCTGGATCACATCCTGAAAGCAATGGTGCATCACTGAACAGTTTTAAACAGAGAAATAATATAGGACCAGGTATATATGTCAGAAAACTTTCTATAATAATACACTTGATTATTAAGTTAGGCAAAACATGAGAATTTTCAGAAATCTAAGTGAAAATTCAGGAAGTCTTGAGATAAAGACTTGACAGTGAGGCTAGAGAGGGGCTTATTTGAAATGCAATCCATAGGGTAAGGTTACTACTAAGGCTCTTGAATATTTTTAGAACATACTTTTTAAAAAATAGAACATCAGGTGCATTGCAATGGGACAAGACACAAATATAGATGATTCTCTTTGGGCCAATCAAAATTTTAAAGCTACTAGTAGAAGTGACATTTTAGAGCTCTCAAAGTGAGATTAGGATGAATGCATGAGACCTCACTTATTTATGTTGCTTACATTTCTATTTTTTTTTCATGTGTTGTAGTGCAATTTTTTATATCTTATCTGGAAACAAAATCTATTGAATATATGAGTAAAAACTAAATATAATTTGCTAGATATTTTTAATGCATTTCGATTCATTTCATGTATTTACAAGTCTGTTTTATAACATTGTCATATATATGTGTGTGTGTGTATATATGTGTGTATATATGTATGTATACTTCTGGTAGTAAAATTACTTTGCAGTTCCCTTTAAATAAAATGAGAACTTCCTTTTACTTGTGAGTAAATGTTAAGTATTTATGATGGTTGCAAAATCCAACCAAAGAAAAGTCTAAGGCTATCATTATGATAAAATTACAACTATAGAAAAACCGGAATCCAAACTTAAAAGATCACAAGGGAAAAAAAAACTCATAGTCTTTTTGAAAACCAACCTTTTAAACTCTTCAGAATTTCAAAAAACATAGCTATTACGAGTTGGAGAACTTTTAACTGAGAAATCAACATTCTTCTTGCTCATTTAGTGGTCTATTATTCATCTGTATTTTTTGTACTTATTAGGGCATGATAATTCCTCACAAACCTCAAAGCCTGAGTACATTATAGCTCTCCTTCCCCATAAAGGCACCAGTTAGCCCTAATTTTTAAATGGAGGTCTTGAGAACAAAAAGGAACTTTCCTTATTTTTCCATTTTTTTTTTTTTCCCCATGATAAGGGATTACAGTTAAGGTTCTAATGCATCAGTCTTGGGAAAGAAAGAATTGATATGCATTATTTCTTTAATCCACTCATGGAGGACTTTATCCAAAAGGAGATAAAATCAGGATCACTGTTGTTAGTGAGACAGTTGAGAGAATTCCTGTTTTAAATTCAACCTGCTGTTGACATTCCCCATGGGTACCTTCTTAAAAATTTCATTGACGTGAACCCTTAGCCATTTCTCTTGATGGAATACCAGTTGGACAACTCTGAAGGGAAAAGAAACTTAGGCGGGTAAGAAGTGTTATAAAGCCAACTCCCAAGCAAGTTTCATGGAAGAAGTGTCTCATACTATCTTAATGAAAGCAGCATCTGCATTCCTTGCTTACGGATGAAGAAATAGAGGGCTGGAGAGCTTAAATTAGTTAGAATATGGAAAACATAATATTTATTATCATATATAGATAGATAGATATGCTGTGAAAAGCAGACTACTTTCTATTCTGCCTCCCTAGAAAAGAGTACTTTTCTGCTTTTCAATTATTTGTGATTTCAGTAACTTAATCAGAGTATCACACTAAGTCGGTGTTTTTAAAAATATGCAACACTGGGCACTGGTATAAGAATCACCCGTGGATGCACTTTAAAAATGCAAAATCCTGTGTTGCCCAATTCATTAGGTCTGTATATCTGGGGCATGTCTGGTAACCTGGTTGTAGAAATACACCCTAACATGCTGGTTTTATGTTTACAATTTTGAAAAACACTACCCTAAATAGGGTGGGGATGGAGAGAGGAGGAGAAAGCTGATAAAAGTTTCGCCAGATTTTCTTGCCTCGACACCTCACTTGGACTGCCTAGTGAGTGAAGGAGCAGGTGGGAATCTTCTGTTCTCCAGCTCTGCCCTGAAAAGATGAAGTCTTCTCTCTGAAAAGAGGGGTTTGTCCCTAAACAGGATATATTCCTTTCCCAGATGCTTCCACAACAAAGTGTCACTATGTGCTTAACTTGGTCTTTGTCACCCAACATTAACTACAAAGGGAACTGCTGTTTTAAAAATCATAGTTTTGCGTTTTAGGCATGAGAATAACATAGGACTTGGATAGAGAGAAATCAAAGGCTTTTAAAGATGCAGACAGACTGTCAGCTGACATCTTTTCTCTAAGTAGTATAGAGATAAAGCTCATTTAATTCCATCACATTCTTTCAAAAAGAGAATTTATGGCACATTATCTACCCTCTACTTGAGAATAGGTTTCCAAGGCTTGATAGTGACTTTTGTAAACAGGGAAGAGAAAATTCATTTTCAATTCATCTACATTATAGTTTTATCGAGAAAAAAGTAGATTTTAAGTTTACACCAACAAATAAACTGAGGCTGCTATCACACTCTAAGGAATTTACCTTAATGTAGAAAACTCATGAAAATCAAAAATACACATTGTACCTAATGTAATATCCATCACACACATCTGCCAGTCAACTCAGTCTCAATGGTGATCCTTTGATGAAAGGCCACTGCACCATAAGATAGAGTTCACTAAAAGTGGTGTGTTAAAACAATTTATGCTAAGCTTAGAGATACAATTCCTTTATATTAGACACATATTTGACTACATACGCACTGGTATGGGATGAATAGACCTTTGTCTGCATAACATTTGGCTCCAAACATAGGCTTTATTGTTAGCTAGGTAAAACAGAAGTTATTTTTGTAAATTATATGCATAGTATTTATCATTGTATAGAATTGTATATACTCATAGGAAACTGAAAGCTGTTATTACTGGATTATAAACTCAAAACCTATGATCCAGACACACTGGCTTCAAGCCAAAATGATTTTTTAAATATCATTTTCAGACAATTTTATGTTAATTCAACATCTTTAATCCTGTGAGTTATCCACCATTTCTCGACAACCAAGGAGTGAGTGCTGAGATCACATAGCAGCTTCTTATCTAATAGAATACCATTTTATATGAATCAGTAAAAACACCAGGAATGGGAATAATGACAAATATCTAAGTAAGTTGTGAAATCTCACTACCTATTATAGGTATTTTTAAGAACTCTTTGTAAGCGGATGCTAGAAGTAGACAAATTATTTAGTGTAAAATCCTATGTTCACATCAGTAAAATATTGCAGGCTAGAGATATCTTTTGATTTCTAATCTACTGTTTTATGTATTTTATATACAAAATATATAAATTTCACAATAAATCAAACACAGTGATGCCATTTGCTATGTTTTATTTTGCTAGTAGCTTATTAAACATAACATGCAAATAACCAAAGAGAAACATACATGACTTAGAGTGAAAAATAATTCTAGAAAAGTTTCACTAGGTAAGTATGCAAATTCGTAATACTAAAAATACTTCTTTAAGTGCATGAGGCTTCATGTATTTTGCAAAATTCTTGGCCTCAAAATCTACCACCTATTTTTTAACCAGACCAATTTGAATGTATCAAGATAATTTGGTTCAAGACAGTAAACATCCAGATGTATTTAATCCAGGCTTTGGGGCACATTAAGATTTAAGGATTATAAAACTTGGCTGATTTCCATGCCACCAGTAAAAGGCTTTGCACATCATTTGACAGTAGAAATAAAAAAACACTGAATTTACAAATAAAGCATTGAGTTTTATGTCTATTTGTGTATATGTGTGTGTTCTTGTGATGAAATAGGCCTGCATTTCATCTTTTCTTTAAAAAAAAATAAATGTTTACAAAACATTTCTATCAGATTTTAAAATTCATGGAAGTAATAAACAGTAATAAAATATGGATACTATGAAAACTGACACACAGGAAAACATAACCATAAAATATTGTTCCAGGATACAGATATTAATTAAGAGTGATTTCATTTGCAACACGTAGACATTCATACATATCCGGTGGAAGGCTAGTTTCTGAGATGCGATTACCATCCAAACGCAAATGCTTGATCTTGGAGTAGGATAATGGCCCCAGGATCTTGCAGAAGCTCTTTACGTCAAACTCTAAAATTTAAAGAACAGAAAACATTAATCACTTTTCGGTACACTGGCTCAAAACAATAAAAAATTTATGTTTAAAATAGTATAAAATAGGACCTCTTCCCTTTTAGAAAAGTCATAATATAGTATATATTTGAATTTGAAATCGTTAAAGGCATATTTCAGGCTACCAAAATGGCACAGCAACATTTAGTAAAGAGTAATCATGGTAGATCAAGATATTCAGTATAATATTTTAAAGAACAGAACTTATTTATTATTAGAAGTTGTTTTTGAAAAGGCATTCAGTAAGCGTGTCATATTATCTAACAACTTTTTAAAAATAGTCTAATCTGAAGAAATATAAATGGATCCTGTTGCTGTATGAACAGTCTCAATGTAAGTACTCTTTGGTTTTGCATCTAAAAATAAGAGGGGTTAACTAGATGATCTATAAAGAATTTTCTAGCAACCACACACCATGACCATGATAAACTTCCAAGGCAAAAACCAAATCATTCCAGCAATCACACACCATAACAATGATCAAAATTCTAAGGCAAAAACCTAATCATGGCATGTCCACCATCTGAACCCATGTTTTTTGTTTGTTTATTTGTTTATTTTTGTCCATGGTCAAAAAGCTGCCACAAGTGAAACACTGATTTACTTTGTAATAGAAACCAAGAGTGTTACTGAATTGGCTGACCTGTGTATACACAGAAACTATGTTTGCCTATATCTATTTTAGATTAACATTTTCAAGTCCTTTATCTTGTTTTCGTTTTCAAACTCTAGTTAACAAAGACTTCAGCAGAACCCCAAACACACATGCTTTTTAAAATAACTCATCAGTCAATTCCAGGGATTTTTCTATGGTACCAACATGTGAGAAAGTGAGGAAAAATGGAAAGAAGATGCGAATAATCTCATCTTGGAATTCTACCTCTGCCACTTACCCACGTGGGCAACACTGGAACTCTTATCTGATCTCCTTGTTAGAAATACATCTATCTTACCGTGTTGCATGAAGATTAGATTAAGGTGTGTAGAGCACTTCACACAATACTAGTACATAGTATGTCCTAAATAATGACTAATATCCTTTTAATTTTGCTGTCTTTCCAAATTACTCTACATTAGGAAGATCTCTGATTAGGCTAATGCTTAGAGTTGCAAATTTGAAATAGAAAACAGTTTATTTTTGCTATCTATTCCCTAATATTAGAAAAAAATTAAGGGGAACTTTCTGTATTAAGTAAATGTGAAATGTTGATATAGATGATTTTTATCTGGCAAAATAACCTAAACTGAGGTGATGAATGAAACTGAGGTGATGCAATGAGAATACCAAACCAAATGTAGAAAGATAAGGAAGAAAGAAAGGAAACTATTATGTTACCTTTTCAAATGACCACTATGTACTGGGCACTGTGGTTTCTATCTCAGCTTGGCACTGACAGGCTATTGACCTTTCTCCCATAGATCTCTCTTCCCATCTTCCACACCAGCTCTTCCATCCTTTACTAATACAATGTCTACCTTCAAATGTGCCTGTATCTGTATCCTTCTTTGTTTCAGAGAAAGTAGCAGCCCTGCTCTTGCAAATAATTTCTACCCACCAAATCTAATGTATTCCATCATCCCTCAAACATCATAAATTCCTTTAGCATTTTGGTCTGTCAGAGAGCATCCTTGCTCCTGACCACACATGTTTAAAATGAGGAATCTTATATTGCCACATAGTGAATTTTCCACTGGAAACAACAAGAGTGGTTTAGCTGTGTTAGCCTGACTGTGTATTGTGTGACGGTCAAACAGCACCAACCCTTACCTTGGCTGCTTTTCAGAAAAAACAAAGAGCATGTGGAGCTTCAGGGTTGGCAAGCATGGTCTTCTTTATGAGAATGTTTAACCCTACTAGGGGTTATATGAAACTGGCAGAATTAACAAATGTCATATGTATAAAGTATATTGTAATATTTTCTGACAGCAATACCTTTATTCAGTATGGCCAGAAAACCAATTTTCATCATGTAGAGATGTTCAAATTCAATAGGCTCGTTTGCAGACATTATTACTTTATATGTGAATCAGTGTTTCCTGCTTGATTTTTCATTTAGAAAGTCTTATCTGTGAATCATGGTCTTTCTCTTCTGCCAAGCTCTGCCAAAGATTAATGGCAGAGTTACCCTGGTGGGAAATGGTGGATTTCAATTTCCCATTGGAATCTATACTGCTTAAGTTGAGGAATACCCTGAAGACCAGATAAATGCATAAACAATCCAAACGCATCAGATCAAACTTCATCCAGAAGATAAATGAAAAATAAAGAGAGGGGAAAGAGAAAGTTTGGAAATATCAAATGAGTTGCAGGATTGTACCTAAGAAAAAAAAAGCTCTGTAATACAATTTTTTTTTCCTAAGAAAAAAAAAAAAAAAAAAGATGTTAGACTCTCCCATCATATTTCTTTTTCTCTTTTTCTCTTTAATCTTCTTCACAGTCTCCCAGAGCACTGTGATGGCCACACACCACAACAGAGATAACAGAGGCAGATGATGATCATGACAGCAGAGTAACATGTTGAGTCTCAACTAGTTGATGTCAGGAAAGACCATGAGACAATATGGGACCAGGCACAATGGCTCACACCTGTAATCCCAGTACTTTGGGAGGCCAAGGCGGATGGATCAATTAAAGTCGGGAGGTCGAGAAAGCCTGGTTAACATGATGAAACCGCCATCTCTACTAAAAACACAAAAATTAGCCTGGTGGTGGTGGTGGCCTGAGGCGGGAGAATCGCCTGAGCCTGGGAGGTGGAGGTTGCGATGAGCCGAGATTGCACCACCGCATTCCAGTCTGGGCGACAGAGTAAGACCCTGTCACAAAAAGAAGGAAGGAAAGAAGGAAGGAAGGAAGGAAGGAAGGAAGGAAGGAAGGAAGGAAGGAAGGGAGGGAGGGAGGGAGGGAGGGAGGGAGGGAGGGAGGGAGGGAGGGAGGGAGGGAGGGAGGAAGGAAGGAAGGAAGGAAGGAAGGAAGGAAGGAAGAAAGCGACTATATGGGCTTCTTCTTTTTTTTGTTGTTTTTTTTTTTTGTTTTTTTTTTTTTTTTTGAGACGGAGTCTCGCTCTGTCTATATGGGCTTCTTTGTGGCTGTGGAGTTTACCAACTGTGCCACTTTTGAACTCATTTCTTCCTCCCTCATTTAGATCTCGTCAAAAAATAACTGTAGGACACAAATCTAAGCCATAAAGGAGAAAAATAATAAGAGATAGATATGAGGAGGTAACACAGTAGGATAAATTGGTCTGCAATTTTTAATTTGAAGACTTATATATTGAATTCTGTGACCTCAATTGTTCCTTATCTGGATACACCAAAGAAAGGCTGGATATTGGATATATGATTGAGCTAGAATGATTCTTTGTTTGAAGTAGAGGGACATTTTGTTGCCTTTTTTTTTTTTTTCTTTCCCCAAGACAGCCTTGCTCTGTCGTCCAGGCTGGAGTGCAGTAGCACGATCTCTGCTCATTGCAACCTCCATCTCCCGGGTTCAAGCAATTCTCCTGGCTCAGCCTCCCAAGTAGCTGGGATTACAGGAGTGCGCCACCAGACCTGGCTAATTTTTGTATTTTTAGTAGAGATGGGGTTTCATCATGTTGGCCAGGCTGGTCTCAACTCTTGACCTGGTGATCGGCCCACTTCGGCCTCCCGAAATGCTGGGATTACAAGCGAGACCCCCCGCACCCGGCCGACATTTTATTTTTTTAATGGAGCCAGATGCAATATTTGTGTTGCGCAGCTCAGGTATTTAAACACTTGAGGAAACATCAAACACAGGAACAGCTTTTTACTTACTCTCAAGTTGATTGACCTCCAGGTAATAGTTTTCAAGGTTTTCATTGACGGTTGGTATGTTTTTAAGCTTGTTATAGGACAGATCCAGCTCAACCAGGGATGACACATTGAAAGAATTTCCAGGTATTCCACTATCAGCCAGTTCATTGTGAGACAAACGCAGATACTGCAATGCATTAAAACGCTTGAAATACTCATCAGGGATGTTGCTGATCTTATTGTTGTCTAAGTAGAGAGTTAGAAGAGAGACAGGGAGACCAGAAGGCAGTTTGGCTATCTGATTGAAGCTCAAGTCAAGGTATTCGAGTGATTTAAGACCTCTTAAAGCAGCTGAAACAGCATCCTCTTTCAGCCGATTGTGTTGGAGATGGATGAAGGTCAGGTTTACCAGTCCTTCAAAAGAGCCCAGCTTTGTGATCTTGTTATGAGTAAGCTGCAGATCCTCCAGAGATTTGGGAAGTGGGCCCACAGACTCTGTCAGGTTGTTGTAGTTTATATGCAGCTTCTTCAGTTGTTTCAACTTAGAGAAAACTCTCCCTTTTATCTTGGAGTTTTCTAGAAGGTTGTGATCTAGAATGAGCCACTGCAGATCAGTTACATTCTCAAAGGCCTTTTCATCAATATGGTCAATCTGGTTATTCCTAAGGTAAAGATACTTGATTCCAGGAGGCACCATTGGTACACTTTTCAATTTCAGCTCATCACAGTACATGGCACTTGGGTAGCTTTCAGGGCAGTTACATTCTGGTGCACAGTTTGGTGATGATTGCCCATAAATTGATAGGGGAAAATCATAATCATAGTACTGGCCACTGGCACCACCAATCAATGCCAGGAAGAGAGTAAATGCACTTAGACTCATTTTTGGCAAATGGTTTGAATCCTAAATAAAGTTGAAACATTTATTAATAAAAAATATATACTTTCAAGAAAAGGATATTCAACTTACAACATTAAATGCATTATAAAATGTGCATTTTGTTATTCTTATAGCTATTTTTAGTGCATCTAACGGCGTCTCTTCAATTTTTATTTAGGTATGAGGACAAAGGTGTATGTTTACAACTGTGTGGTGAGCAGGTTTCAGGTTAGATTGCGTACACGTGCGCCCCCTTCTGGGAGAGCCAGGCCTAATTGTTCCAGTCAATCTCTTTAGGCTCTTCCTTAATGAAATGCCTGCCTGTAAGAGGTTTCTGGGTGGTGTTCATTGACCACCGAATTAGACTACTGCTTCAGATCATCTCTCAGAAAACGAGAATGAGAAGACAGTTGTTAACTGTATACTCTACTCTACCATTCGACATCATTAAAATGACTCATGAAGAAGATCCTTACGGGAATATGGGCAACCTGAGGTTTTGCTTGTATGTGGGAGGGAAATGGAAGGCACATTCCTTTAAAACTATCCGGTTATTGTTGGTTCTGAGGAAGGAGAACAGAATTCTTGGTGCTGGTGTGCGTGCATACTAGTGCACGTTGTGCTTGACATTCCACACTTTTTAAAGCACACTGCAAAACTGTGTTCTGAAACTAATATTTCATAAATTAGCTATTTACTAAATTAAATATTAGTAATATTTAAGAATTACTAATATTTATCAGGAAAATGTCACACATTCTAAGGGTTTCTCTATCTGGAAAGAGATTCAACAGGTAGAGAAAGATAGTATTTTCCAAGTTTTCAATTAGAATTATAGTCTCTCTCAATTACTCACAAGTTCTCTACTTTCTTCATGCCAAAATCAAAGATGCCATGATTTGCATGTATCTGGCTTTTAGTGACCTCACAGAATGGAGGTGGGAGAGAGGTGGGACGTTTTTAAAGTTTGGATTTAATACTGGTATTAGAACTATCTAGTAAATTATTCCATTGATAATATGAATTTAAAATAATGTGTAACAGTTATCTTCTCATAGGAACATGTTTCTCAGGTGAGGTTAAAAAAAGTCCATTTCAGTGTCTTAAGGAGGTGCGGCAATTTAGATATGGGAAAATTAGAATATAAGAGTTAGACTTTTATAGAGTGGAGAGTTGTGGCTGAGTTGGTAGCCCTGGGAGATAAATCATTAATGTGAAGAAAGATCTACATTCTAATAGATAACTGAGAATATTGTATCTTCCTATGAAAGTATGATTACAAGCTTTTGGATCAAGGTAGTTTGGGATAAGCAGGATCTCTGGGGTAAGAAACTGAAAGCGTCTTTTATTTGTTTTAATTTGAAATTATAAGGCACTTTGTTTCAGATCAGATGGAACGTTATAAAACAGTTGTCAGAAATACTTCGATTGCTGACATAATGTAACATGTAGCCAGATTCTCAGTAAATTACTCTCTAAGATTATAATGGGGGGCATTTAATATTGTTGACAGAACTTGCCATAATAATAATTGCATAGCACTAAAAAGAACATGATGACATATTCCCAGAGTTATTTATAAGTTACAGAATGCAAATACTGTAAAGATTTGTCTTGCTTTATTAATAAGCTATTTTAAATTTAGTATATACCAAAATATTTATGGTAACTATAAGGTGAGTATTAAAAAGTAATGAAAAATGCTTCCACATTTTTTGGCAAAGTAAAAACAAGGATGCTGAACTGAAAGAGAGTTTGTGACCATATAATGACTCCACTATGAGACAAAATCACACTCTACTTCCCTCAGTTTTCTCAAATACCTGTGGCTATAGAGAAAATGCTGTTTCCAAAAACTAAATCATTTCCCAGAATTTCTTTAAAAATTCATTCCTTAAGGCATATATCCAAGAAACAATTTTTTAAATTAACAAAACAGAAATAAATAATCCATAAGAGTCTCTAAATCTTTTAGCTCATGTTTTATAACATAGAATGTGTATTGTAAATTATAACAAATTGCCACAATATACTTATTAAAAGATATTTTGAATGCTGATTAAAATGACCTTTCCTTGCTCCAGTATTAGAGTCCAATACTAAAATATATAACTAATTAGCATACATAACAAACATTTTAATTTCTATATTTTTTCACTGTGTCTACTTTAACTATTTTCTCATTCTAACCTTGAAACTTTTTATAACTTCCCTTGCCAAGCAATATAGCATATACTGTATAAAATCTCAAATCTATAAATCATGGAAAACATATTAAACAAAATGTGAAACTAACTGCTCAAAACTGTGGATTTGCTGTGGAATAGCAATTGGCAAAATTGCTCTGGAATTTTTCCTGTTCCTGTTACAAAAAACACTGTCCCAAACAGTTACCATCCCCAGTGCGATAGTTAAAACAGCACTTACCTTACTGTCTTGACACTGCTTTCGTTAATTCTTAAAGCAGATGCACTATGGACAAGAATCCACCAATATATGCTGTAAACTCTGTCAGGACGGAACTGGCTGCCAGATTCTGAGTGATACAAGAGCTGAAGGGGGGTGGGGAGACCCAGCCCAGTCACGCCAGTCTCTGAATGGAGTTATGTCATTGTGGGGATCTTGTGGTGTGGCATGTGAACACTGCTCTCTAACGAAGTGCAGGTGAATGTGGGGAGGAAGGACAGCCCAGCTCATTCCCTATGGAATGGGAGAGAGATACGTGTTTAACTAGCTCAAATACCATAGCTTTTAACCAAGGATTGAGTCCTGCTTCAAATAAGGAAGCTCACTGTGAGAACATTTTTCTTACAAACCTCTTTACATCTGTGGCTGTGGCAACAATTAAGTGCAATGCACTCAGCCAACTATCATGTTTATCTAAAGATCTCATAAATCATAAGCAGGGCAAATAATTTCAGGAAAACACAAATGAACAGACTCAGAGGAATTGAATCCCTTTGCCTATCACTTTTGAAATCAATATAGATTTACTTGGACTAACTTAATTTTTTGGTCATGAGGGTAACTTACATTAGTTTTGAAAATGTGAAATATGCTTCATATACTCTTGGATACACATGATAAATATCAGCATTTCGAGTTTACTTCTAATGCTAAGGAGATTCATTTTATGTTACTCAGGTCTGGAACCAATCAGCAAAGTCTTGTCTGTTTCTTATTTTGTGGATTTTGTTTAGGAATTCACCCAAAACCTTACTTGGGGATAGCATTCTATAGCTTAATGCCAAAAAACATAAAAGAACAGAGAAAAAAATAAATTTATACTAAAAGTATCACAAGGCAATAATCTTTCATTCTCTCATTGCATGCTATAATTTTTTTTCAAAGTTAAAAGTTATTCAAAGTTATAATCTCCCAAAGACCTGGCTGGATATATCTTTCATTATCAGCTCCTGATGCATGGTTTCAGCAAATGAGAGATGTACTTAAATCCTTGTCTATTTCATTTTGTGATTTTATCAGTTATATTTATGTGATTTTTTTCTAAAATGTTTCATTTCCTCATATTTATAAGAACTTTTACAACAAGATATTTTAGTATAAATTGTCACATTGTATTTTTGTCTTTAAAAATAACTATATTACATTTTAGCAGTGAGACTTGTGGAAGATTAACTCCATGACTAATACTGCATTTGCCTGACAAAAGACTATTAGAATAAATGCCTTATTTTTGTAATAGAACTGTTCAAAAACAAAAAGTAATCTTCTTGAAAGTAACTAATGGAATTGTAAGATGATTCATAAGCATACAATTTTTACTAATATTATTTTAAGAAAATTATTGATAGGCATCAGTTTCAACAAAGTAACTGAACAAATTTATAAGGAATTAAGAAAAAAAGACCAATCAAATATAATTAAGTGATCTTGTTATAAGAGTATTCTTAAAACAATGCTAAGTATTAATTTTGAGTGTATCAAATTCTATAATCTGAGCTCTTGTTACAACAATTCCACCTATCCATTCCTTAAGTTTTTTCTGTATAAGGCGACACATGTGTTGTGGTATTTGTAACAGAACTCAAATGCATTACATTGGATTTAGCTCATTGTAAAGTCTTGTCAACATATACTTTTTAATAAAATCAGTTCTGTGAAACCAGTAATTGAATAATTTTGTGCGTTTCAGAGCATATTTTCAGGGTCCATTAGAAAGAAATGAAATGAACATTTATAGTGGATCTAGTATATTCCATGATTTATACTCAGAGTTTTCACATTTCTTACTTTAAATTTCATACATTAAAATTCCTATGGTATGATTTACTACTCTATTTTCAGGAGTATAAATGGAGAGTCAGAAAGTCGAATTCATTTGCTAAAAGTCACCTAACATGTAAATCTAAGAATAAAACCATGAACTTCTTCATTCATTGGGAAGAGGGTGAACAGGAGGGAACTGAGACAATGTAGTTCACTCAATCAACTTAAAACACTTTATAGACAATGTTATTATCAGTTGAGAAAGCAGAAATATTAAATGGGCAATAGTTGTTTAAAAAGCCAAATGTTAATTAAGCAATAATTTCTTTCCTTTTACCTTACACACTAACACACACATGCCTAGTCACATCCACACCTCAGAACTTTTGGCTAAGGTATAAACATTCCATCCTGACAAATGGTGATTCACATCATTGGTGGTAACATGCATTGAAGGCTGAATGTGTTTCATCATAATACAGGTTAAAATGATGGGAGTTCTCATTGTTCACCTCCCACTTATGAGCGAGAACGTGGGGAAGAGTACACACTGGGGCCTGTCGGGGGTTGGTGGGCAAGAGGAGGGAGAGCATTAGGAAAGATATTTAATGCATGCGGGGCTTAAAACCCAGATTGATGGGTCAATAGGGGCAGCAAACCACAATGGCAAATGTATAACTATGCAACAAACCTGCACATTCTGCATATATATCCCGGAACCTAAAGTAAAATTAAAAAGAAAAAAATGATGGAGTTGCCCTCTTCAGCCCAGGGACTGGATTTCCTGTTACCTGAGACTAGCAAGGATGATAAAGTATGTTATGACTATTTCACCCACCGTGTTCTGAACCCAGCCCTGGACTTACAGGGGAAAAGAATAAATTAAGTATTCCCTCCCAGAGATAACTATCTTTTGGAATATCTTCTTAATGTGTGTGTATAAACACAAACACACAGACAATTTGGTTTTCACATATATCATAACATTATGCTTGTAGTGCCAGACCCATTTTCATATAACAGTAAATCACTGATGTTTTTCTATATCATTAAATGTCATTCTCTACTGTCATTTTTATTTGCTACATGAAATTCTGTTATATGGATATACCATAATGTAGTTGTTAGTTTTTAATATTGAACAGTTGATTTCTCTTAAAATTTGCAAAGCACTATCACATAAAATGGAATTTTAATCTTTAAATTGGTTGTACCTGCTTTGTCTACTCTGCTTATCTCAAAAGATACATTTTAAATGACAACATATTTTGAGTAAATGGTTTATGCTTTCAAATCATACAATAGAGTGCTTTTGAATGTTTTATCTTCTCATAACAATCTAATTCCCATTCTTAATTTTAGCACCCTACAAGTCATGAAACTATCTTTTATTTACATAGTCATTATACTCATAGCTGTATGTATTTTTAAACTTACTCTACAATTGCTTTTATTTTTCTTAGTATCTTACATGACAAGTACATTTTTGGAATTATCAATGATATGATTTATTATATGTTTTCATTAATAAGTGTGCATTATAAGAGTAATATGTATACATTGGAACACTATACCAAAACATTAACCAGCATAGCAGTATATAAGGCTAAATGTGAAATAACCCCTAGCTTAACTAACTCTCCAATTTCACTTTCTGTAAGTAATTGTTGTTTAGACTTTATTAATTCAGATGTTTCAGACATGTCTTTTATACACAATAGAATTTTATTCCTTTTTCCTCTTTTGTGGCAGCATATGAGATAACTCAGATAGTTCAGAACTCAGATAACTTCTTCACTTAGGTAAGTGCACAATCATAAATTTGCTTTTGGGAGAAATCACTCTTTTCTCATGATAAGCAACGCTGTATTGAGCTAGTTTTGTGCAAGATAGCTTAAGGAAAATCTCAAAAGTAACTGGGCTTTCTGGAGAACACAAATTTGTACACATATTTAAAAATTTTGTAATTATTACCTAATTACCTCCAAAATGTTGTTCTGCTTATCACTTCCATAAATGGTAGATGAGAATACAGTTTCGCCAGTCATTCATGAAGTTTGAATATGATCAAGCTAAAATACCTATGATCCAGTTGTTAAAGTTTTATTTCCTAAATAATATCTGGTAGTGCCAGTCTCCCTTCTTTATTCCTTAAATGTAGGCTTATCAAACCTTAAAGCACCTGACCATGGCTAAACTCCCTGATGCCATTTTCTTTCCTTCTTCTGTGTTACATTCTTGCCATTTTGACCTTCACTCAGGACCTGATATAGGAGAAGTCTGTTCCTACTCCAGGTCCTTTACCAGCTGTTCTCTTTGACTGAAATGCTCTTCCCCCAGACTAGCGGTTGTCAAACATTTTGCTGACAGGACTCTATATACTTAAAGTTTGTTGATGTTTTGAGGACCCCAAAGATGTATGTGGAGTCCATCTACCAGTATGTGTCACATTCAAAATTAAAACTGAGAAATATTTTAAAGTGAGTAATTTATTACGATAAAAAATAACAAGTCCATGCCATGTTAATGTAAATAACATTTTAATGAAAATACTAACGTGGTCCAGGAAAAAAAATGAGAAAAATTGTATTGCCTTATATATTTGCACACCTATTTCAAGTATGTCTGCATGGAAGTTAGCTGGATTTTCATATCTGCTCCCTTGTTTAATCTGTTGAGATATGTTGCTTTGATTGATGTATATAATGAAAAACTCACCCTACATAAATATTTAATTGAGAAAACAAGCATTATAAGTAGCCTTTTTAGGTAACTTCAAATCAATTTAATTCCATTTAACCTTCAACTGAATTTAATTATCTCAGAAGTAAGCATTGAATTTTACCAAAAGCCATGGGACATGTGACAATGACATTGTTCTGATGGCTAGTAGAATATCTGCTTGTGTGTTCTAATTTTTTCTAGAATTTTCTATAGTCATGATTTTAGAATATAAATGTGTTTTCAATGACTCAGTTTGTTCTTAGTAACACTACTGTATTTCTATTTAGCTTTGTCTATGTCTGCTATTATTTCGGCAATCTAGTTATTGTCCTATAAATCACTATTTTGTAATCTTTATAACCTTGTTTTGGAATACTATTCTTATTTTCTTTCAACTACTTTTCTTTTTGAAGAACAATCAGAACTCAACAAATGGTAGTTTCTCAAAGGTTAGTTGCAATGTGGTATTTAAAACTACATCAAGGAAGGTTTTCTACTATTTCCAAATTCTAATTTTTGCTCGAAAGTTTAAATTTTGCCAACTACTGTCAGTTGCTTTCCTTGAAACGAAAAACGCACTTTATTTTTTGAGAGTATATTTACCAAATACTCTAATCTGACAAACCACACTTCTAATTAAAAATGGGTTCCAGAAAAAAAGTGGCTAGTTCAACCGAGTCAGCTGTAGATTTGTCCATTTGTAAGGCAAAAGTACAATCCACAGATATGGTATTAATTCAGTCTTCATGTCTTGAGTAAATCTTTATTTTGATTAATTACTGTATCATTGGAAAGTAGCTTGCTGTGATTTATTTTGCTCACTTTTTGTTCAGCAGACATTCAGCAATGATTTTGTAGTCTTCAGCATTTGTGCGTACTTCTCAGACCATGCAATTTGCTTTATCTAGTAAAATGGTCCGTGGTTTTGCAATTTCCAGTTTGAAAGCTGTAACAAATACTTTTTGGCTTTTAGAGTCCATTACATCTACAGTTAACTAGTTAGCTCATTTTTCTTTAAAATCTGAACGATTGGTCTCAAAATGTTGCTACAATTCAGTTGCTACCTTAAAAATACTTAAAATGCTTTGTTATATAAGATACAATAAATCAAATTATTAATATATACAATTTAAAGGTAAATATTATTTTATTATTTATTACTAATATGTATTAATATTATTTATTGGTTTTCATTATATTTCTGTTGCTTATTTAAATTTTCACTTACTTTCTTTGCAGAAGGGTGCTCTTTTCCCATAATTCAGATAACTCCTTCATATATGAATTTTGTGAAGTGTAGCTATGGGTTAAGAAAAAAGTCTTCTATCTCCCTTTTGGAAGACAATGAATTTTTTTTTTTTTTTTTTTTTTTTTTGAGACGGAGTCTCACTGTGTCATCCAGGCTGGAGTGCAGTGACGCAATCTCTGCTCACTGCAGCCTCAGCCTCCTGGGTTCAAGCAATTTTCCTGCCTCAGCCTGCCGAGTAGCTGGGACTACAGGTGCCTACTACCACACCTAACTAATTTTTGTATTTTTAGTAGAAACAGGTTTCGCCATGTTGGACAGGCTGTTCTTGAACTCCTGACCTCAGGTGATCTGCCTGCCTCAGCCTCCCAAATTGCTGGGATTACAGGCATGAGTCACTGTGCCTGGCCTCATTTTTTAAATGTAAGAAGAATTTATTATAATTTTTATATTATCATTGAATATAACGTTAAATTCAAAATAAAAATTTTAAATAAACTTTGAACAAATAAAAATATTATAAAACAAGCCTGCAAAGATTACAACAGAATGATTTACTGGATAATAACTAGAGTGCATAAATAATAGTAGAGATAAACAAAGATAAATAGGAATATATAGTGTTACGGGCAACAAACTGAGTTAACCACTGAAAGCACATTTATATTCCAAAATCAGGACTACAGAAAATTCTAGAAAAAATAAGAATACATAAGCAGATATTCTACCAGCCATCAGAACAATAACATCGTCACATGTCACGTGGCTTCTGGAGAACGCTATTGTTCACTTCTGAGATAATTAAAGTGAAAAATACAAATAACATCTTAATATTATCAGAAAAAATAATTTTTTCACTGTGGACTTCCTGAAAGAGTCCCAAGGTTCATGATACACACTTAGCGAACGGTTGCCCTAGACTGTGTTATCATTGGCTGCTTCTCCCTTAGGTCTCTGTGTCCTCGGAAAGGCTTTTGAACCACAAAATCTGAAGTCGTCTTAGAGCCTGCTTCAGTTATTCTCTACCATTTTAATATATTATAATTTCTTATCATTTACCACTCTTAGAAATTATATTAATATTTAGTATATTTATGAGTCATTTATTTTTTAACTTTGGTCCTCATAGTATGTCACTTCCAGGAAGATAAGGACTTGATCTGTCCCTTAGGCTTGACACAAGGTAGGCTCTCCATACATATTTGTTGAAGGAAAATAGTCTGGAATATTTTTCCAGAATATTGCTTGTGATTCTTCATTTGTCTATTTTTTCGGATGAATTTTCATATAAATTTTGTTATAGCAAAAACAATATAATCGTATTTGAATGCAATCACATTGATTTTGTAGGTTACCTTAGGAGAAGTCGACAACTTTATTATATTGTGTTTTGACACCCAAGGGTAGATTGTCTTTGCATTAATCTGTGTATTTGTGAACATCTGGCCTTTAATTGCATCTGAATAATAAATTAATTAACTTTTGAAAACTCCATACTATGCCAGAATCATAATGAAATATGGATACCACTTTAAGTATTAAATAATTTTAAATGGTATTTTTTAATCTTTTCTTCAGGTTCCGATTATTTTATTTTAATCAATGAGCTAACCAAACGTGGAAGATATAATCCTATGATGGCTGATGCTGATAAAGGTTTCAATTTTGTTGTACCGGATAAGCAAGAAAAAATTAGACTTCTTTTTATTTCACATAAAAGCAAGTAAAGAGCAAGAAATACTCCCATAACGGTTACAGTCTTCTTTCAAACTTCAAACTTCAAACCCAGGTGTTTCTCTGACACGTGCTTTGAAGCTCTCATAGCAGATAAACACCACCGTATGTGAAGCACGTCTGCCAGATGTTAAGGTCTGCTATGCTTTGATTATCATATACATAGTAAATACACATAGCCTGAGATTTAATTCAAATTGAAGAGGAAGATGTGTAATATATTATTTCAAATATGAGGATAAAAAGTACATACAAATTGCACTATACTAACTACAAATAGAAAAGTGATGACATCAGACATTCTGCCTTCTTCTGTCTCCGAAGAAGTAATCAGCAAGTGTGTGTGTGTAATTAGTGAATACATTCTAGCAGTTAAGATTTCTTTACAACGTATGTACTGTGTGATCTTAGGCAATCCACTTAACCTTAGTTTGTTTATCACTAAAACAAGAATTATCATGTTCCTACCTCATAAAGCTTTCTTTGTGAGCTTAAATGAGTTACTGGATGTGAAATCCTTGAATAATTATTTGCATAAGGTAAGCATTCAACAAACGTTAGTTGTTATTACTGTTACAGAGATCCATCATTTTCAGTATGTATGAAAGAGAATAATAAGGATGGTGTTGCATAGTATAGAACCAACGAATTCCTCGAGATCAGAATCTTTGCTTCTGTGCCTTTCATTGTCTGCTCTGCAGCTATCGCTCTCCATGTATGTAAACTCTTTAAACCTCATTTTCCACTTTCAGAAAATAGAATTAATTACCTTTATCATGTGAGTGTTGAATATTTAATGAGTTGATACATTAAGCACTTAAAGCTTTGTAAGCATGTAGTGATTTATTTTATGTAAGCTGAAACATACAAACTACGTTTACATAAATTACATTTAATAACATTAATATTTATAAATACATGCTTGATATTTATAGTAATATTTACACTTTAAAAGGTATAAAACCAAATAAAAATGACAACTTATCATAAATGTTATAAATAAAGTAATGAGGAGGCAGTGAGAAAGAATAAAAGGTTGAGAAAGCAGAGAAGGCCTCCCTCTAGGATAAACTAATATTTAAACTGGATACAGATAGGTGAAAAAGTAGAAGAAAAACTGTTCAATGTAGAGGTTTCAGGATTTTGAATGGGGGCCAGATGGTAAAAGCTTGGTGGTTGAGAGGCATGAAAATTGTTGTTAGACATGTAATGATAATGAGTTGATGGAAGTCATTCAGGGCATACTAGAGCTATAGATTTTGGATTTTTGTTTAAGTGTTTTAGGATGCTAGTGATTATAAGCAGTAGAGTCACAAGAGGAAGCAGTAAGTCAAAATGGGACACAGCAGTATTAGTCCAGGCAAGAAATGAGGATAATGGCTTGGACTAGAAAGGTGACATTAAAGGTGTGTATAACGTAGAATACGCAATTGCATTGTAATCAGGTGTAGGAAAAAATAGGCAAAGCTTCTACTCCACCCCCTGAAGTTTACTGAAAATGAATTAACAATAGGCAGATTAATAGGAGAAAAAGATATACAAACTTGTTAATGTGCATGGTGGAAAATCACAGGAAAGTGATTACCCAGTAACTCAATGAGGTCCAGTTGCTTATACACCCTTCTTCATAAGTAAAGGAGATGAGAGAAATGTGGCAATTTTGAGAAGTGCTGAATTATTTTTAGGGAGAATTAATGGACCCAGTAGGCAGACATTTTCTTGTAAATGAATCTCTTAAGAAACTTAATGGGACTGACAAGTTACAGGAAGGTCAGGAGCATAACTGCACTATGAACCAAGGTTGTCTTAGTACATAGATAGTCTTCCAGGTAATCTTTCAGTAATGCCCTCTGAAGAACAGATAAAAAGTTAATCTGGGCCTGGTGACCCCTGACTTTAGTTTTTTCTCTTCCCTGGTGGTTAATCTTTCCTAGTTATTTGATGAGATTTCCAGGGGTGGCAAGTGTCTTAACATACTAACATTTATTTTTGAAAGATGATTCCTCAGTCAGATAAGGAAATTCCAGAGAGTCCCTCCCTGTGCTTGTAGGGGGAGGTCAGACAGAACTTGAGGCTGTTTCTTAGTTCAGCATGTCAAGACATCATATTTTAGGATATTGTTTTCTAAGCCCCAACACAACGAACAAGATAAAAACAAAAATATCCCCTTATAAGTTCTCTGTCTTTGTGTGTGTCCTTCTGAGTTTTGTGTTTACTGTAGATTGATTTTTTTTTTTTTTTTTTACTTTAAGTTCTGGGATAAATATGCAGAATGTGCAGATCTGCTACACAGATATACATGTGCCATGGTGGTTTGCTGCACCTATCAACCCATCATCTAGGTTTTAATCCCCGCATGCATTAGGTATCTGTCCTAATGCTCTCTTTCCCCTTGCCCCTCAACCTCCGACACATGGATTCAGAGAAGGGACCATCACACACAGGGGCCTGTTGATTGATTGTACTTTTAAAACATATTGACTTTTTTGTCTGGGTGCGTGTGTGTGTGTGTGTATTCACATGTGTATGTTTGGGTTTTTTTTTCCTTTAACTGGCAAGCCATCTTGAGTGGTCATGGACCACTGCTTTTCCCTTTTATGAATTTTTGCTAATTTTTATTAATTCTATTTTTTCATTAAATAAATTTGACTTTCTTTTCTGTAATTCAGGTTTTCCCT
The DNA here is from genome assembly GCF_037993035.2 of Macaca fascicularis. NCBI lineage: Eukaryota > Metazoa > Chordata > Mammalia > Primates > Cercopithecidae > Macaca > Macaca fascicularis. The sequence goes on from NC_088385.1 coordinate 98,150,914, forward strand.
TACTTTTTTGTACTATTTTAAAGTTAGTGTCTTTTGATATGTGTAAGTTTTATGATAAAATTTGTACTATGTTTTCAATACATATTTTATTTTCCTTTTTTCTATGTATTATTTTATTCTAAAATCAGCTACTTTGTGGAGATATGAGTTCCAGAAAGTAAAGGTGACATCAGAAAAATTATCAAAACCTTTTTAAAGTAGCTATAAGATGATCTTTCTTTCCCACTAATTAAGGGCCTAATTAAGAATGTTAAAGATCCTATGCACGGAATTAGTAAATAAGTAACGGTGCAACTCGAATTAAAATCAATACAAACCTATAAAATTAGTGTAAGACAGCTTAAAATTTTTGATTTGCTCCTTGAAAAAAACACAAGCATTTATTCATTTGTTCATACATGAATATCCATGAAGACTTAGGTACCATTTTTCACTAGAAAACAACCCCTGACCTCAAGAAGCACAAACTCTAGTTGGAAAAGATGCAAACAAACATACAGTTATGATAATATGGAGTAATGCAGCTTGGATGTTTTCTCAAAATCTCATATTGAATTGCAATCCCCAGAATTAAAGGTGGGGTCTGGTGGGAGATGTTTGGGTCATGCGGGAGGAACCCTTGTCTTGGTGCTGTCCAGGACACAGTGAGTGAATTCTCAGGAGATCTAGTTGCCTATAAAATGTGTGGCACCTGCCCACCACTTGCTCTCTGGCCGCTACTCTCACCATATGAACTGCTGTTCCCCCTTCTCCTTCCACTGTAAGTAAAAGCTCCCTGAAGCCTTCCCAGAAATGGAACCAATGCCAGCACCATGATTCCTCTACAACCTGAAGAACTATGAGCCAATTAAACCTCTTGTATTTGTGAATTACCCATATTCAACTTTTTCCTAATAGCAACACAAGAGAGGCCTAAAACAAGGAAAGTGAAAAAAAAAATACGTTGAGATCATAAAGCAGCAGACTAGCAGACTCAGACACGACCCTGTGTTATTGGAGGTTTCAAAAATGGAGATGAAGACCAAGGTGAAGATTTAGAGTAAAGAATGCGCTGATGTTAGCCAGGGGAAAAATTCCAAACAATTCCAGGCAGATGGAGAGTTTTTAAAGGCCCAAGTAAATGGAGGAGCCTAGGCTTTGGGAAATTGACAGGTTCTCTGTGACAGAATTCATGAATAGAAAGTCTGTAGAGGCATTCAAAGTTAGAAATAAACTCCTTTTTCTTTGAATTAACTTTATAATGGCTCAGAACACACCATTTTTCAAGGAGCTAAATTAATCAAAGGTTTATCTATGTGTAAGTAACATGTAAGATTTAAAAAAAAAAATTTTTTTTTTTTTGAGTTGGAATTTTGCCCTTGTTGCCCAGGCTGGAGTGCCGTGGCACGATCTCGGCTCACTGCAAACTCTGCCTCCCGAGGTTCAAGCAATTCTCCTGCCTCAGCCTTCTGAGTAGCTAGGATTACAGGAGCCTGCCACCATGCCCAGATAATTTTTTGTATTTTTAGAAGAAATGGAGTTTCACTATGTTGGTCAATCTGGTCTCTAATTCCTGACCTCAAACTATCCACCCGCCTTGGGCTCCCAAAGTGCTGGAATTACAGGCGTGAGCCATCACGCCCAGATGATTAAAAATATTTTTAACTTAACCTATTAACAAATGAATACTTTCCTAAGAGTCCAACAGGCATATCCTCATAAAAATGTAGTTTTAAAGACTTAAGTAATCCTAATGTGTGTTTTTTAGTACCAATGTCCTGTGGCATGTTTTGAAAGTGACATAATGTTGATTCATTAGAAAATAGATTCCACTAAAAACAAATAGACCTCTAACAGCAAAGGTGTAAGTACTCCTTATTTTAGTGTTGAAAATTTTGATTCTGAAATTTAATATGTACCTGTCATTCCGAATATCCTTCCTCCGTTATATTTGCAAGGAAATAGGTGAACTTTAGGATTAAGTAGTTAATAAACTTGTAGATGATACACATTTTCCAGGGTTATATGGTTTCACCCAAGCTTCAGAAAGGAATTTCAGAAAATAGCGCTGGGGTTTTAAAATGCAAGTTGTAGTTGAGTTATTCATAAACCACAAAGAAATTTTCATGATAATTATTTCAATATTGAAGACTCTAGTATGCTTCTAAGCTTCTCTTCTGCAGAATAAATATTTTTGGATACTAACCCAAGCCTATTATATTCCAACCCAGGCTGAATTTCTTCTTTTCCATAACAATGGAATTACCTTGATGTCAATAAAAGTCCTTCTAAATTTTCCAAGAACAAAAATAGGTGATACATTATACTAATTTTGACAACAATTCGTTGGTTGAAATATTTCTATTTTTTAAAGCTATACTTTTTGATTTCTCTAGTTAGAGTTGGCCATAATTCAGATTTTGAAAGAAGTCAGTGATTTCCAAAGTTGTTTGTTGATCAAAATCATCCAAATAACTCTAAAAAATATAGATACCCAGGGGATTTTCCTTGGAGATCATGATTACATATGCATTACCAAGGAATCTACATTTTTGACAAGCATTCAAAGTGGCTAGAATAATCAAGTAGTGTAGGTAAGTTATCTTCATCCTTCCATTTCCATCTCTCTGTGTAGTAGAAGATTCTGTTACCCTAAGTTTGGAGGTCTAAGGCCAATAAGGAACAAAGAACTTCCAACTTCACACCATTGAAACAATCTTCTCTTGAGGGCCTTAGATTCCACATCTTTGATTTCTTATGATTTTCGACACCAATTAAAGAGCACCCCCCTCATAACTTCTGTGCATTTTCAGTTGTCTTTTGGAGACAGTGTCTTTGCCTTATTATTGTTTTTTTTAAAAAAAATAAAAACAAAATGTGTGACTACAATGGATGAAATTCAGAGTTAAACAGAAAATTCTCACAGGGGATGCAGAGATGAATTCAGTGTGGGTTGACTCTTGCTTACCTATTCTGTCCATATATAATAAAAATATAAGAAAAGAAGATGTCAAAAGATTCAGGGTCCTCAACAATATTTCTGTTGTTCAGACATGGTCTCAGAAAAGACTGAAAGCTGGCTACCCACAGAATATTGGGTTGGTGCAAAAGTAATTGCATTTTTTATCATTTCAATGGAGATTTTTTGTCATTTCAATGACAAAAACCACAGTTACTTTTGCACCAACTCAATAATTATTCATTTTATGTTGGTTGAAAATTAATAAACTAAATTCAGGCATACAAAGAAAATTAGCATATTTATGTTTCATGTTTTATTTGTTCTCTCTTCTTTCAACACTGGATGGTAGGAAAGTTGAACTTATAATTGGCATTTTGTTCATTTTTAATTAAACAGTCCCTTTAATTTATAAAGTCACTTTAATCTTTTGGGTTTTAACAACTTCATCATGATCTTCTATGAGATGGAATCTGTGTGTGGGGAAGTTTAGCTTATCCTCCCGGTATAGAGGGCTAGGGTAAGAAGTGGCTACAGGGAACTGCGTGGTAGTTCTTTTGTTCCTCTTTTGTCATTATTGATTGACTCCTGCATCTGCAGATTGCAACTCATGAGCTTGCACCCTCGTGTTTTAGATCAATCATGAACCCATCAATGTGGTTCTATGACTCCCATCTGACCCCTGTCATGGCTCTGTGTCCCCACCCAAATCATTTTGAGTTATAATTTCCATAATCCCCATAATCCCCATGTGTCAAGGGAGAGACCAGGTGGAGGTATTGGATCACGGGGGCAGTTTCACCCTTGCTGTCCTCATCATAGTGAGTGAGTTCTCACGAGATCTGATGGTTATGTAAGGGCTCTTCCCCCTTTGCTCGGCAGTTCTCCTTCCTGCTGTCTTGTGAAAAAGGTACCTTACTTCCCCTTCACCTTCTGCCATAATTGTAAGTTGCCTGAGGCCTCCCCAGCCATGCTGAACCATGAGTCAATTAAACCTCTTTCCTTTATAAGTTACCCAATCTTGGCCAGTTCTTTATAGCAGTATAAAAACAGACTAAGACACCCTGCTTGGGTGGTTGACTCTGCAGTAACAGAACCAAGGACAGAGTGCAGAGAGCATAGTGAGGGAAGGAGACAACGGACCCAGCTGAGTTCCTGTATTAGTTTATATTGCTCCTACAATAAATTGCCAAAAATGTAGTGACTTAAAACAACACAAATTTATTATCTTACAATTCTTTAGTTTAGAAGCCCAAAATGAGTTTCACTGGGTTAAAATCAAAGTATCAGCAGGACTGCATTATTTCTGGAGTAGCTAAGAGAGAATCCATTTTGTTGCCTTTTCCGGATTCTAAAGGCCACCAACACTTTGGCTCTTAAATTCACCTTCTTCAAAGACAGCAATGGCCACTTGAGTCTTCCTTGCATCATATCAGTCTGACATTTCCTCTTCTGTCCCTTCTTCTATGTGTAAAGCTGCTCTGATTACATTAGACCCACTCAGATGATGCAGAACGATCTCCTTATCTTAAGGTCAGATGAGTAGAACTCTTAATTTTTCAGCTACCTAAATCCCTTATTGCCATATAATGTAACATATTCACAAGTTCTGATAATTAAAATGTGGCCACCTTTGAGAAGCCATTACTCTACTTAGGAGAGTATCCAAAACATTTTGTGAAATTACAGGTTCACTTAAATAAAATCTGTAAAATCATTTCATTAGAAGAAACTCTGTTATTTAGATCTCTGACTTCTAATATATTTGATAACTTAAAAAAATAAATTATAGCCACACTGCATGGGATCTCCTAATACATACTCTAACATTAGAGAATTTGACTTTCTGTTTTCATGTTTTTTCATATCCAATTAGGAAGGTGACTTGAGATGTGACCGTCAGTGAAGTAATTGAGCTGTTAGATCTCCATATTGTTAATGTAGTATTCTTTTGGAAGCCAGGGGAAATAAAATTATAGTGGACTTATTCTGGGTCTGGTTAACATCCTTTCTGGGAATAGACTTTGGATTAACCTAAAAAATACACTGGGAATTTTGCTTGTGGGTATGTGGATTGTTTTTCCCAGAAGTGACGCTGCACACTAGACTGGGCAAACAGAAGAGGGAGGGCGTGAGTGCTGGCAAGTCTGGATTTGGTTCTGTGATCATGACTCAGAGTGGAATCTCAAAATAAATTATAATCTTATTTTGCCACTTTGGAAAAAGGAAAAAGACAAGTACCTGAGTAGAAAAACACACTGCAGTTGTGCTGGATCATGGATCACAACCATTGAAAACACTTTCCCAAATTTCTAATATCACTTTGGCCATGAATGGTATTGGGATTCATATTTATCTTATCTCCCTCCTTTCTCTGCCTTCTTATCAATCCTATTTCCCTTCATTGTTCCTGTGATCACTTGTGGCACCTGCCATTGTACTGTGAATATATATGTGTTCAGTACGTTTGCTCTCCCCACAAACAGGGACTGAACAGAACAAGAAAGTACAAAAGCAGAGGGTGTCTCATGATTTTTAGATTCACTACCTCATACTTTATAATCCTTTATATATAATTGTTTCTGACATCCACTGTGGCCTAAACTATATGGTTAGAGTATACATTTTGAACATTAATTAGAAAAAGTTTAAAAGGAAGTAAAATATGTATTCTTAAATATAGTTAATACATGGCTTAACTTGAATACCATTCCTTCCTTACTCAATTCCAAATATTAGTTTATTTTAAAGAATATTTTAAAGTGTAGAAAGGAAAAAAAATAACACTGGGAAAGAGATAAGTTAATGAATAAATTTTAATTCCAGTATCTCCCTCTCCCACCAAATCAAAAGTCTTTCTGAATGAGGTGGTGAAAGATATCCATGATATTACTTTTTTAAATAGACTATGACTCTAAAGTGCCAAGTGATTCATGACATAGAACATTCTTGTATGTATATTGTTTTACTTGATCCTTATTAAAACCCAGAGAAATACAAATTAGTCTATATTAAAGATTAGGAAAGTCAGGCCTCAGGCACAGGAGTGTAGCCTCCAAGATTCTGTGATTTTTTAGTTCTATCAGCCTTGAAATAGATAATATTTTCTATGCCCTCGAGTGGTGGTTTTCCCACCAGCCTTTTCCAACCCACCCTGCCCCAAACTCAACTCAGAGTCTTCCCTCATGCTTCGTTCACATAAACCCTTGGACTCTGCACTTAGTATGCTGCCTACCAGTTTCAGTTACTTTTTTGTTTCTGTCATAGCCCCTATCACAATTTACCTTTTATTTACTTTTTTGATTACTTTTCTTACGTATATGTATGTGTGTGCCTGTATGCCTCATTAGAATGGGCCCATGCTTGTTATTTATTATGTTGTCACTATGGTACTTTTAGTATCTAACACAACATTCTGCACAGGGTAGGAATTCCAATATTTGTTAAATGAGTCAATGCACAAATGAAGATCCTGGTTTAATCTAGTCATGGTTCAAACTTTTATACACACCAAAGGATTCTGAGTTCTATTAAGTGCCTCTTGAATATTCTGTAAGAATTACACCAAAATGGGGGTAGTGCAGAGATAAACAATATCTTTGAAGAAACTGGGAGACACCAGGATTTCCCCCACATTTTTCAAGCCATATCACGCAAGCATTTGAGTGTGATTCTTTTATATCACGGTAGGCTCTTAAAACTCCTCTTTCTCAACCAATTTTTGTTTCAAAAATATTCACATTCTGGATCCCAAAGATTTGACAGCCTGTCTTTGCCAATTTAACATGTATTATTAACACTAAAGTTGAGTGTAAATGATAACAATATAGGACTTGAGGGCAAGCAGTAGTATTAGTTCTTTCACTAACTTGGTATTTTTTTCTTTCTTTTTCTGGGCGGTCATTTAACCTCTTTCATCTTTACAATCTTGAACATTTTTAGAAAGTTAATGAAGTGTAATTATGTAAAAAATAAACACAAAAATAATAGCAAGCATATAAAATGACATTAAAATCCCACTGTGTGTCTGGAATCATCCTGTGTTCTGGGAACACAACTAGAAAGGAAGGGTCTCTACTTTTAAGGAGCTTATGTACTTGGGAGAAGAAAGGTAATAAAAAAGTAAATAATATAATTTGAATGTAATTGAACCTATAAAAATAAAAAGATCAAATAAGTGTACTTTATTTTATTATACTGCTAATTTAAGAAATATTTTGAATTAGCCATATGTAGCAAAATGTTCATATGCTTTGATCCAGCAATCCCACTATATAGATAAAATATCAAGTGATTTAAAACCAGGACGATATATGTTTCAACACTACGTAATAACAGAAACAAAAAAAATTCTAAAATAGAGGATATAATAGATGAATAGATGAATAACACAGATAAGTGACCATATAGTTAATTCAAACAGTAAAATATACATTATTAAAATTATATGGTATTATATAATAAGTGGAAACAATACTATTCAAGGAATATAAATCAGCAAACATGTAATACAAAATTTCATAATTTCTATCTGCAGTGATATAACAATGTACACTTGGATTGCAATACACACCAAACAATGAAGCAAAATAAATTTTAATTAAATCTTTGAATTAATTATCTCCCTGAGCTAATGACTTCCTTTAGCTTTTATTTAGTATTATAATTTTGTACAACTCTATAAATAAATAATTCCTGATGCAGATATGGGATTTGTTCTTTTATGTGCCCCTTTTTAAAATTATGATTTAATTCTCTCATCTTATTAATGTATTCTTACTCCAACCAAAAATAACATAGAATATTTACCTGTTAAACTTATCTGGGCATTTTTGATGAAACCTTGAAATCTTTTCATTTAATCTTTACACTGGTAATTATGGTAATTTTCTTAGATGAAATTATACTTTCTGATTTGAGAAAAGAAAAATTATAAATCAAAATTACACATTCTATGAATGCCATCACATTTTTATATAGTATGATAAACATTACGATTTATTTTGTCAAGTACTTCTCTCCTCATCCATATACCTATGTTTATTTTAAAGAACATTTTCTGATTACTTGGAAATCATTACCTCACTTAAAAACAACACTATTTTAAAACAAATACACAGTCCAATGGCCAAAGAAGACTTCAGACATTATACCTAGGGTAAACATAAGCAAACCTCAAACAAGACATGGCCCAGTTTGCAAAAAGAAATCTTTGAGGTGACTGTTTTTAAACTTCATTGACTCTAAATTTCCATTTCACCAGTAATGACACTTCATAGTTCCTAAGAACCATTCCCTAAGGACTCTGCCTAGCTCACCAAGACACACAACCCAGTAACTGTGGAGTGACTCTCCTTCATTTCGCTAGCTGAAAACAATGTGGTGTTCTACCACAACTGTAGTTTTTTGGGTCCAGAACCGAACCAGAGAATTTCATTTGGTTTTCTAATTTGGTCCAGCTGTTGAAATAGATCTCTCTCTTTTCTTTCTTTTCTTTTTTCTTTTCTTTTCCTTTCTTTTCTTCCTTCCTTCCTCCCTCCCTCCCTCCCTTCCTTCATTCCTTCTTTCCATGCCTCCTTCCTCCCTTCCTTCCTCCCTCCCTCCCTCCCTTCTTTCCTTCCTCCCTCCCTCCTTCCTTCCCTTCTTTCCTTCCTTCCTTCCTTCCTTCCTTCCTTCCTTCCTTCCTTCCTTCCTTCCTTCCTTCCTTCCTTCCGTCCTTCCTTCCTTCCTTCCTTCCTTCCTTCCTTCCCTACCTTTCCTTCCTTCTACCTCCTCACCCCTGTTTTTTTCTTTCTCTTTCCTGGAAACATTCTTTGGACGCTCATAGCAAAATGGAAGTAATCTTACTGAAAACGTAAGTTTTCATTATCAAAATTGCTGGTAGCACAGCGGTTTCATAGTGCAGATATCTGTGGATACTTACAAGAAGTCATGACGACTATATTAAATGTGGTAGTGCTGTGTCTCCTTGAGCTTTCCCTGCTCCCCTCTAGTATCCAAGTTACTCCTTCAGGTTCCTCTTGCACTCTGGCAGAACTCAAGTAACAAAACATCCCTTTTAGTTTGACCTTCCCTGACCCCCGCCACCATCACTCCAAATTAGGGAAAAGGAGGTAAATAAAAGCAAACATAAAATAAAAGCATAGTTTTGAATAATAGTTCCATACCTTTTGAATAATTATTTTGAAAGTGATAGACTAATCAAATAGTCTCCTTTGTTTAACCATTCATTTATTCAATTAGCTCACTCAGTCAATACAGAATGCCCAACTGTGTGTCTGGAATCATCCTGTGTTCTGGGAACACAACTAGAAAGGAAGGGTCTCTGCTTTTAAGGAGCTTATGTACTTGGGAGAAGAAAGGTAATACAAAAGTAAATAATATAATTTCTTAAAATAATATGTGTTATGAAAAATAAATAGGATAAGAGATTGAAAGTGATTAGAGTATATGTTGTTTTATATTAGTATAAATGGGAGCCAGGGAAGTGACATGTGACCCCAGATCTGGAAGTATCTCAGGCAGAGAGAAGAGCTAATATAAATATCCTGAAGTAGCTAAGGCTTGTCATGTCAGTGGTAAAAGTGAAGCGCAGAGAGTTGGGCAAAGAAGTAATCCTGTACAACCTCACTGTTTGTGTTGTTGTCCAAATATAATGGGAAGTTCTTGAATGGTTTAATCATGGAGTGATATGATTCAATCTAAGTTTTATAAAGGAACTGACACTGCTGAGTGAAGCAGTTGGGGAGAGAGAGAGAGAGAGAGAGAGAGAGAGAGACAGTAGAATGGAAGCAGAAAAATCCCTCTGAATATTTCCCCGCCCAGGGGAGCAACTGCAGTGTTGAATTGGGTGGTAGCAGGAGAGATGATCAAAAAGCAATATTGAGGGCATGTTTTGGATGGTACACTGATAGTACTTGTTGATGGATTATTAAAATACTTCCTAGATTTTCAATGAATAAATAAATGCTGCTATATTATATAGGTAAGTAAGAACCTGTTCATTTTTACAACCCGGAAGTCGTAAAAATCATATGTTCTCCTGGAAGAAAAAGGTAAGCATAATAATGCCAACTAGCAGCAAACACATTTGGAATCCAGGTACACTACTAGTATTTAAAAATTGATAAGAAAAAAATTATACCTCTTGTTTAACATTCAGGGTATCCACAATCAGTACATTAAGCTGTTCCCTGGTGACTTGAAAAGATGTTCTCCACTCACATTTTTATTATTCCTTTTTTTCACTTATTTAACAAATATTTATTCACTACCTACTATGATCCAAGTCCCACGGAAGTAACATAAAGAAGCACATAGGCAGAGTTAAATTTTTTCCGGTTAAAATTCTGACAATATTGCTTCATTTTCTTCTGAGGTTTAATTCTGTGGAGAAGTCTGAAGTAACTATCATTGTTTTGTTTTCCATTTGTACAGAGTATGTTTCATTCATGTTTGTCCCCATTTATATTTGTGTGACTTTTTAAATTGATATTTATGTTCATTTTTGAAATTCAAATACTTTACCAGGTTTTATTAATTTTTTAATGCTTCACTGGCCCACTTTTAGCCTGAACATTCAAACTTTCAAATCAGAAAATGTTTTTTTTCCCTGCTTTGTCTTTGATTACCCTTCTGTGCTATTTAGTTTCTTTTTAAAGATCACCAATTAGCCAGAAGGTAGACTTCTCTTTTCACATTTTCTTTTCATCACTTTTGTGTCTTTTCTTTGGCCTCCTAGGAGATAACTAATATCAGAAATGTTGCCCATTTGAATTTCTGTAGTGTTTATTCAGCTCTGTACTGTTTCTGAAGCTATACATTTTTTGTTCTCATCTCATATTTCATTTATTTTAACTCTACCTACCATCTAATTTTCTATTTTTTCTATCTCAATATCTTTTATTTCATACATACAATTTATTTGGCATTAACTTAGAGTAGAAGATAGAGCTGTCAACATTTGTTTCCTAAAAAATGATTTTCAAAAGAGGTCTTTCTTTCCACAACTTCAGTGTTTCTCTTTATGTTACATAATCTTTTCATAAGGTTGTAACTATTTTGAAAATGTTTTCTCATCCTTGAGTGATTTCTATCCAGTCTGGCATTTTGCCCATAAACAAAAGTTTCAGGTTCTATTTGACATCCTTTTCTTTCTTCCAGCTTTTAAAGAATAATCCTTTTAGATATTAAGTTGGAAAATGAAGTGGTGAGCAACATTTTGTATTTTTACAAGGGTTTTCTTTTGAATGTGAATCTACTGAGCTAACAGGAAGTTTCTGATTTCATTACCTGGTCATCTTATCTTGCCAGACACATTAAAAAATGAAATTTAACAAATAACTTAGAGACTCAAGAGTCTATCTGGTGCTTTCAGGAAACATGAAAACAAAAGCCTATGTAAGATATTCTTAAAATGAATTGCCTCTCTATTTCCAACTTCATATTGTTAAATAAGAAATACTATCTTCTATGCAATTTTGCATGAACTTCTTGAAGTTCTGATCCCAAAATTAGTGCCAAAAGTAGTTTAATAGAGGCACAATTTAGGGATTTTAAAAGCTTTTGTTACCCTAGAAATTAACTTTAGATAAGTAGTGTTCTTGGTCTCCTCATTTTGGCCAGCATAGGATCAGTATTTGAGCAGTAAGATAATACAGTAGGAAGTATGCATGGAAGACTCTTTAATTCTATTCCATGACTCCCCCATTTCATGAAAATTATTTTATGACATCCCCAATTCTTTTTTATACCTGAGTTTGGTTAAGGGAATTCTTCCTGGAGTCTGACAGGACATTATTCAATAATGTAGTTCATTGTGTTGCTGAAAACATGCAACTTCTGGTAAATAACACACCAAAAGTTTTCTCTGGAGAGCAGCTCCTCATCAGGGATTTCATTTTCTAGCCCTGACTATCACAAAAGGAGGTGCCATGATTAATACTCACTAGTGTAATGTGAGTGGAAGTGATGGCTGGTATTTCTAGATAGAGGTGTATGTGAGATGGGGTATCATTTTTCACACTCCCATCTGCCATTTGCCAGCTGAATGCCAGGATGCCAAGCATCTCAAGGAAGGTGGAGCCACAAGACAGGGAGTCTGGACCCTAGCATCAGCACAGGAAGGCAAGTTGCATATCAATGAATATCCATATTGGACTGTTTATGAGCATGAAATTCGCTTTTATTGTATTAAATCGCCAGGGGGTAGATTTTTTTCCCCTAAAACATCTACTGTCATCTTATAACTAGAACTAGTTTGTGTTTAGTTTCTTATTAAGAAGGTGGAAAAAATCAAATCAGTTGTTTCTAACTTTCCAATGTTTCTCAAAAATAATTCAAAATGAGATGCCATAGGTAACTAGATGTCCTTCAGTTTCCCCACCATTTTGAGTTGCCTTTTCCTTCAACACACAAGAAACATAAATTGCGTACCTCATCTTGCATGATGGGAAAATTATTGGGGAATTTCCTATGTGGTTATAAAAAACCACATGAGATGGAATTTCAAGAAATACTTCATGTTTCCTGTACCTCACACCCTGAACTTCTTCGTAAATCTCTTTTGGTCTTTTTGTAATAATGAGTCAATACCAAAGGATGAATTTCTTAGGGCCATCTCACACTTTACATTCACCCTTCTCTTCAGTCCACAAAGCACAGACACTATTTGAATTTAGATATTAGAGAAACCATAACATGTAATAGGAAAATTTAACACAGATGCCATGTATCACGACTTATACAGCCCACTAGATATGTCCCTTCACAGCTGTTCCCTCCTGGCTGTCTCTATCTTTACAACCTCTACTTTTGCTATGTTGCCCATGTTGCTGGAGATAGATCTCATACACTGCATAACATTTCCCGTGTCTTGTCTTTTCTTATTTAAATCAATATACCATAACCTGAATACATGCAATGAGTTATGACAGATGTATATACTTGTGAAACTAATACTTTGTATAGAACCTTACCATCATCACCTAAACTTTTTACTTTCCCCTTTGCAGTTCATATCTTCCCTCGCCCTCTTTTTTTACTAAGTACTATTCCATTTTATGAATAAACTACTTTATAAAATAATTTTTTTTCATCTGTGAATGGACACTTGAGTTGTTTCTAGTTTTTGGTTATTGCAAATAAAACTGTTATGAAGATTTATGTCCAAGTCGTCTTAGTATGGACATGTGTTGTCTATGAAAAATACTTTTAAATGGAATAGTTGGGTCATATGGTAGGTGTATGTTTAACTTATAGTAATTATCAAAAATAATGTTTTAAGTGCTTATAATGTTATACCTTGTCATCAGCAATATATGAGAGTTCCAGTTCCTCCACATTATTTTCAAGGCTTGGTACTAGGAGTTTTAAATTTTAGCCATTTTCATAGGTACAGAAAGGCTTGGTACTAGAAGTTTTAAATTTTAGCCATTTTCATAGGTACAGAGTAATATCTTATGATGGTTTTAATTAACATTTCCCTGATGACTATTGGTATTGATTTTATGTGCTTTTTGAATACTTATTGTTTATATATTTTCTTTTTTAAGTTTTATTTATAATTTTTGTAGGTATATAGTAGGTGTATATATTTATGGGGTACGTGAGATGTTTTGATATAGTCATCCCTGTGAAATAAACACCTCATGAAGAATGGGGTATCCATCCCCTCAAGCATTTATCCATGAAGTTACAAACAATTTTATTATACTCTGTAAGTTATTTTAAAATTTGCAGTTATTGTTGACTATAGTCACCCTGTTGTGCTATCATATAGTAGTGTTTATTCATTCTTGCTATTTGGTTTTAACCGTTCCTACCTGCTTCCCAGGCCCCCACTGACCTTCTCAGCCTCTCATAATCATCCTTGTACTCTCTATGTCCATGAGTTCAATTGTTTTGATTTTTAGATCCCACATGTAAGTGAGAACATGCAATGTTTGTCTTTCTGTGCCTGGTTTATTTCACTTAACATAATGATCTCCAGTTCCATCTATGTTGTTGCAAATGACTGGATCTCATTATTTTTTGTGGCTGAATAGTACTCCATTGTGTATATATACCACATTTGCTTTATCCATTGATCTGTTGATAGACATCTAGGTTGCTTCTAAATCTCAACTACTGTAAGCAGTGCTGCAACAAACGTAGGAGTGAAGAACTCTCCTTGATATACTGAGTGTAAACCCAGCAGTGGGATTGCTGAATCATGTGGTAGCTAAATTGAAAATTTATATATTCTCTTTCATGAGGTGGATATTCAATAATTTGCTCATTTTCTGAAAGCTGTTTGCTTGATCTTATTAAAGTCTGAAAGTGTGGAGACATACACACACACATAAACACATACACATAGACACTCTGGATAGAAATCCTTTGTTAAGTACATGTAGTATAAACATTTTCTCTCAGTCTGTAACTCTCTTTGTTCTTGAGATGTCTTTTGAAGAGCAAAGATTTTTAATTTGATATGGTTTAATTTATTACTTTTTTCTATGATAGTTCATGCTTTTCATATGTTCTCTAAAAAAAACTCTGCCTATCTTAATCTTGCAAAGATTTTCTCCATTGTTTTCTTCTAGAATTTTTTTTTAATTTTAGCTTTTAATTATACATATGCATTTTGGGTTAATTTGTAGATATAATATTAATATAAGGTAATAGTCAATGTGGATATCCCATACCAATATCCAGTTGTGTCAACACCACTTGCTGAAGAGATTTCGTTTCCTAATTGAATTGACTTGTCATTTTGTTGAAAGTCATTTGATTGTTTTTGGGTTGACTCATTTCAGAACTGTTTTCCGTTCAACTGATCTTTATGTCTGTCATTTTGCCAATATCACTGTATCTTCAGGGAAAGACTTAAAAGTGAAAGTCCTCAACTTTTCCTCTTCATAAAGGGCATTGTATCCATTAGATTGTTTGCATTTTCATAGAAACTTTAGAATCAGTGTATCAATTTCTATATAAAGGCTAATTAACATTATGATTAGAACTGATAAATCTATATGTCAGTTATCAATACTGAATCTTTAAATAATGTATATGGTATATGTCTCAATTTTTCAGGTCTTCTTTCATTTCCATTAGGAATGTTTTATATATTTTAATGTATATATCACACATATCTCCTGTTAAGTTTATTCATGTGTCATTTTTTTGAATTTAAGATAAGTTTTTTAAAAATTACTTTCCAGTTCTTTGCTATTAATAAATAAAAATTGAACTGATTGCTATATATTAACACTGCACCCTATGACTTTGCTAAATTCATTTATTAGTTTTAGTGGGTATTTTTTATTCATGTCTTAGTATTTTTGATGAACACGTACATATCATTTTCAAGTGAACATCATTTTATGTTTTCCTTTCCAATTTTCATGCTTTCTATTTATTACTTTTTCCTACTGTACTACCTAGAACTTTCTATTCAAAGTTTAATAGAAATGGTGACCACAGCCATTCTTGCTTTTTCCTGATCTTAGGGTGGAAAGCATTCTGTCTTTCACTACTTACATACAGTATCTCAGTTAATGGCCCTAAATAACTTGAGTGGTAGGCACCTTATTATTGTTTCTCATTTTGATATGCTTAATGTCTCACAGCTTATGAACACCAAAACAAAGACTACCCTAGGTCAGGTTGACCATAGGCTTTTATTCTCTTTCTTTTTTTAATCTTTATTTTTATAGATTTAGGAAGTTACATGGATACATGACATAATGGTGAGGTCTGGGCTTCTAGTATGCCTGTAACCTGTAGAGTGAACATTATACCCAATAGGTAATTTTTAAAACTTCACCCCTCTCTCATTCTCGCCACTTTTGGAGTCTGTACTACCTATTATTTCACTTTGTGTGTCCATGTGTACTCATTGTTTAGCTCTCACTTCTGAGTGGGTACATGCATTATTTGATTTTCTGTTTCTAGGTTATTTTATTTAGAATAATGGCCTCCAGCTCTATCCATGTTGCTGAAAAATACATGATATTATTCTTTTTTATGGTTGCACAGTATTCTATGGTGTACATACACCATGTTTTATTTATCCAATTATCCATTATTGGACACTTAGGTCAATTCTATGTCTTTGCTATTGTGAATAGTCTACAATAAACATACAAGTGCAGGTATCTTTTTGATATAATAATGAAGACTGGTCCTTTTAATTAACCCAGATGAAAATAAAGAAAAAAATCAAATAAATGAACAAAGACTTCTGAAAATATGAGATTAGGTGAAGCATCCACTCCTACAAGTTATAGGCATTAATGGGGCAGAAGAAGAAAAAGTAAAAGTCTTGGAAAATCATTATGATGGAAAATTTCAGGAAAACATCCCTCATATAGCTGTAGAATTAGGCATCCATATGCAAGAAGCTCAAGAAAACACTTGGAAGATTCTCAGCAAGACAAATCTCATCAAAGTATATGTTCGTCAGACTACCCCAAGTCAATGTGAAGGAAAAAAAATAAAAGCAGTTAGAGAGAAGCATCTAATTATTTATAAAGAAAATCTCATCACACTAACAGCAAGCTTCTCAGCAGAAACCTTACAAACCAATAGAGATTGGGGGCCTATTCTTAGCTTTCTTAAAGAAAAAATAATGTCAACCAAGAATTTTATATCCTGCCAAGCTGAGCTTCATAAGTGAAGAAGAATTAAAGTTTTTCCTAGGCAAGCTGCTAAGGGAATGTGTCACACCTAGACTGGTCCCAGAAGAAATGCTCAAAGAAGTTCTAAATATAGAAAGAAAGGGACAATGCTTTCTTTCATAAAAGCACATGAAAATATAGAACCTATAGATACTAAAAAGTGATTACACAATTGAGACTACAAAGCAACTAGGTAACACTAAGACAGGAGCAAAACCTTGCTGGCTTATATTCTTAATGCCTGCTCCGCACTGCCTCAAGAGAAGCTGGATCAGAGTCTGCCGCTAAATTTCAGGCCGCCCCCCAGGCTGCTTGCACCAGGCTTAGGCCCCCAGGCACATTCTCTCTAAGCTTTGAGACCAGGTCTGTGCTAGACAACAGTTGAAGTCCATTCCAGAAATCTCCTTTCCTGAGCCAGAGCTGTTTTTTATGACCCATTCATTTGGTAAGGGTATGACTCTCTGTGCATGGTTGGGGATGGAAGGCATAAATGGGAAGGAGAGGGAGTAAGGGAGTGCAGCGATAGAGGGCATGCCACAAAGAACACTGAGCCATTAAAAGAAATCTTTTTCTTCCCTAACTCTGTTAGTTCCTCAACTCTGTTTCCCCTGGCTAATGGATTAAGTCTATATCTAATCTCATAGCAGTAGTCACTTATTAATCAAATACTTCTTAAATTATTTATTCCTTGTCTCTTTTTCTTATCATAATATAACCCTATTGCACTGTTGATTGTGAAATAGCAATGAGATTATATCAGTGAATACGCTTGTAAACCAAAAGCTGCCATATAAGTGCAAAGTAACATTGCCATTGTTGTTACTATTGGTACTGAAAGAAACTCAGAGAATGCACACAAAAGTGAAATAAGTTTGCTATTTCTGAGAGTCACAAAGGACCAAGATTAAGGTGCCCTCGAAACCTATGAAAAGATTGCTTTTACATTTTATTACCTGATTTTCATTTTTTGCCAACTACGCCTAAGACATTCTTTCCGGGAAAGGAATTTAAAAGTGGATGTTAGTATCTGGAAAAAAATGTAGGCTCTGTGAATATGACAGTAATTTTTAAACCTGGACTAAATTGTACAGTCATTCATGAGTCGTTTGAGTTTTTGCACTAACTTTCCCTTTCAAAAAACTATTAAGTCTAGTACTACTAGCATTTATCTTAGGTAGATATATCTCTAGTATTCTTGTCAATAGGAGTCACTGAAGCTAGGAAGGAATGATTTTTTAAATCTATCAATCCAGATGGTGTGAAATGAAGAATCATCTTAGTCAAAATAACAGCATCCAGAAACATCTGGTCCCATAAGCTTTGTTTATCATTTCCTGAACCTCAGTAAAAGCTTTGTCTGTGATTTGTAGGTGGCCTGGTATTTCTTACAATTTTCCAGATGTTTTTCCTGAAGTCAGGACAGCCACAGGAAATTTGTTTAACATTATAATTTTTAATCATGAATGAGTATGTAATACTTCTGACTTTTATTTCCTTTCAGAACCTTCTCAGATATTGTCTTTTTGTTCAGTTTTGAAGTTTATTGAAATACCTCACTTTCACATTCCAAAGTCATCTACTAGAGGGAAGAAAATATACATTTTTTGTTTCTATTTTCTCTAGACCTAGCATAGTTTCTGTCATAGTCTAAGTCCTCAATAAATATGTGAACTAGTGGAGTAAATGAATTAAAAGTTAAATTGAAATTTTATTTTCTCTCATATAAATATGTTTAGATGTTAACACACACACATACTTGGTTTTGTGGAAAGAGGAGGAAAAATAAATTATTTCAAGACTTTTTTTATGTTGTTCACATATCATTGTCAGACCAAGTGGCAATATGGGTGCTTTATAGTCATCAATATAAACATTTGCGGAAGTGGATGAAGTCATTTCATGCTGCAATTCCACGTAAAAATTGCCTTAGCTATAGAAGTTGTATGTGTTTTCATAATTTTCTAGTTAAACATGCTGGTATAATGTCTGAGGCTCACTGAGACCTCCTGCAGTTTCAGGAATATGCTTTCTTTACATTATAAGACTGTTTGTTTATAACTGTCAAACCACCAGCAAGTTATCAACTCACATTCAATACAGGCACCAAGCCACACTTTTGTTAATGTGAATTCTTGAAGAGAACAGAAACTAGACTGTTTTTATAAGTTTTAAACTCATAAGTCTAAACACAGCGATTTAAAAAAAAAAAAAAACAATGATTTCTTTCTCAAAAGGCTTTTTTCTTTCCTGGGTGGTGTTCAAGCAAGAACTGTTTTGGAAATGCTGACAGAATCATAGCAAAGGCATCCAGAGGGAAACATATAATATGTTTATTTATCTTAGAAACCACAGAACATTGCAAAAGGCCAAATTGGCCCTGTAAAATGTGTTGCTAACATGTACAGTACGATAGCTTAGTTTGGATAAAGTCAAGTCATTTCTGTGCTGATAAAGAAGGATCATAATCTATATTCTGGCATCTCTAGAATTTATGTCTACAGCTCAACCCTTTCCCTTGAACTCCAAAATTCTAGATCTAAATCCTTCTTGACACATCCATATGGAAGTTGAATATGCATCTCAAAAAGAACAGATTCAAAACCAGATATTTGATTCTCAGTTCTTCCAACTCAACCTCCCAGTCATTCCCATCTCAGTAAATGGTGACTTCATCCTTCCAGTGGCCCATGCCAAAATTCCTGAAGTCATCTCTGTCTCTTCTCTTTCTTTTTCATGCCCCATCTGATCATTCAGCCATCCCTGGCCTCTCTACCATAAAAACAAACCCATATTTTGATCCCTTCTCAACAGTTTTTCTACTATTATCCAGGTCAAAGTCTTCCTCATCTCTCACCTGATTGTTGGACTAGTATCCGAAATACTCTCTCTTGGCCTGTTCCTGTTACCTTACAGTCTATACACGCAAAGGGATCCTCTCAAGACAGTTGAATCAGGTCACTCCTCTGCTGAGATCCCTCTAATAGCTCCCTGTCTTACTCAGAGTAAAAACTCATCTTTACAATGGCCTAAAGAGTCCTACAGGATGCAGTTGTCATTACCTTTCTGGCCTTGTATCATATATTATCTCTCCTTGTTCACTTTACTCTTCTCACATTTGTCCTCTCTGGTCTTGTTGGAAACTGTCATGTATGTTTTCCAAATTCAGGGCCCATTTTTTTTGCTTGCTCCCTTCAGTTCTTCATCTCTCTGCTCAAATGTTACTCCTGATAAGGTCTTTTTCTGACCATCCTATATAAAATAGCAAGTCTCACCCCCTTCACATCCCTTATTCCCCAGTTCTGCTTGACATTCCTCCACTTTAATTGTCATGTCCTGGAATGTCTCCTCCTGCTGCAACATCTGCTGCAGAGAGCAGGGCATTATGCACTGCTGTGTCTCTGCCACTAGAACAGTGTCAAGCACACAGTAGGTTATTAATAAATATCGGCTGAATAAATGAAGTAATATGTGTTAGTAGATATGTCTGATCAAGACAAAAAAGTTGGATTGTTTTGACATTTTTGAGTGTATTTTAAAATTAATTTGTGTTTTTGTGCTTGTTCCTGATAGCCTGGAAGCATTCTTTCAGCCCTCACAGTCCCTACAGAATGTGTGGCCTGGGAAGAGTCTCCTGATCTCCAATGTCTAAGTGATTGATGGCGGTCATAATACTCAGGAGGCAACTCACCCAGTCCTTGTCTGGTTATCTTATACTGGGGTAGTGTGTGCATATGGCCTTTCTCTTGGTTCAAAATTGTTCAACTTCATTGAAGGTTGTTTTGCTTTCCTGAATGTTTGTGCTTGTATATGGTTTTAACAAGTTTAGTGTTCTCCCTTTCTTGATTTTACTTTGTTTTCCACTATTATATTTTGTAGTGTGAAATTGACAGTCTGTCACAGACCTGTGATTTGAAGTAATTGTGACAGATGGTGTGCTTGAATACATAAGCAGATCCACTAGAAGGAATGTTTTAGCAATAAGTGTGGGAATTTAAAATTGAGCCACAAAATCAAGAGTGAAACGACTGCAATGTCGACTCAGCAACCTCGACTGTCTGTGCTGCAGGAGAGTCTGAAGGACAATGAAGTCTTGTGAAGAGTTGTTGTGTGTGTGAAGGGGCAGTCTTGGACCAGGACTGCCTGGAACATTGGATGAATGAGAAATGACTTTATACAACATTTTTAGTTTACTTGAGGGATTAGGCATTTCTTCCTTTGTATAAAGATAAGATTATGACATCCTGCAGCTGCTTCTGCAATAAAATTGTGGAATAAAATGGTTTCTTGGAAGAGCGTTATGGAGAAGGGTAAAGGAAAATAAAAAAGATAATAGTGATGATTCAGACAAATGAATGAGCAGAAGAAGAGGAGATCCAACTTATGTCTAATTTATGTCATGAGAATTACATAGTAACATTTATTGCCAGATCAAAGTCTTTGACGAGAAATGCTTTAAAAGAACATGAATTCTGTGTTCCGGAAAATCTGTGTCACTTGATAAACTAAGATGGCTGTCCTGAAGACAGAAAGTGGTATGGCCTAGGCTAGCATAAATGTACAACAGAGGCTTTTCCAACCGGGGGGGTCAGAGACAAATTAATAAGTTTTCAACCTTCTATGTGAACCACACATAATCGAATAACAGTTTTATTAAAACAAAAAGATAATTAAACATTTAAGAAGGAAAAAAGAAAGTGGATATGAATGATTCAGTTGAACAAATATTCCTCCCAGAAGATATATTCAAGATTGAACCCCCAATACCTGTGAGTCTGACTTCATTTGGAAATAGAGTCTTTGCAGATATAATCAAGTTAAGATGTGTTCATACTAAATCAGGGTGAGCCTTAATCCAATATAACTCATGTTCATAGAAGAAGAAGAGAAAAGACACAAACACATGAGCGAGAAGGCCATGTGAGGATGAAGATGGAGGCAGAAATTAGAGTCATGCTGCCATAAGGCAAAGAACAACTCGATCTAACCAGAAGCCTCGGAGGAGCAAGGAAAGGTCCTCTTCTAAAGGCTTTGGAAGGAACCTGACCCTGCTGACACCTTGATTTTGAATTTTTAGCCTCCAGAATTGTGAGAGAATAAGTTTCTGTTGTTTTAAGCCACCCAGTTTTTGGTACTTTATTATAGCAGCTGTGAGTTCCTTAAAGAGGCCAAAAAGCAGGAGACAAAAGACAGACATGGTACAACAGGAAATGAGAGGACTCTCGGCTGACTTATTTCTCCAAGTGTGGACCAAGAAGCAGCAGCATTGCTGGAAGTTTGTTTGAAATGCAGAATCTCAGACCTCAATCCAGACCTGACATGTAAG
This sequence comes from Macaca fascicularis, assembly GCF_037993035.2. Lineage (NCBI taxonomy): Eukaryota > Metazoa > Chordata > Mammalia > Primates > Cercopithecidae > Macaca > Macaca fascicularis. The sequence goes on from NC_088385.1 coordinate 98,172,836, forward strand.
AATTTCCCTTGAGATTATTATAGCTCCAACTGTGTGCCTGTAATAACAATGGCAGTAGCAACAACCACAGTTGAGCCCTTTCCATTTACTCTACGTTTATCTAAAAGTTATACTCTACACTAGCTAACTGAATTTACATACCAATCCATAAGACATGTACAATTAATATTCCCATTTTATGGACAAGGAAATGAGTCACAGAAAGGTTAACTAACTTCCCTTAGTCATGCAAATAGTAAGTGTAGAAGTCAAAGAAATGAGCTATATTTATCTTTATTTCAAAGGAAATAAAGATACATATATATGTGTATATACAAAAAGATATATAAATATATATATATGTGTGTGTATATATAAAAATATATATATATGGGGGGGAAGTTGTGTTGACACTTAAGAGTACTGGAGAATCAGGACTGTCTCTCATTTTGATATTGAACCAAATTAGAAATAGCTTGACTACTGGAAAAGTGTGGTGAATCTGCCTTACAGATAAGTGTCCAAAATGGTCTTCCCATCCTTAGATTTCTACTTATTTCTCACCACAGTTGTCAATTAAGCAGCAAGATAACTGCAGGCTTTTCCCCATAAGAGAAAGGCTGTAACATAAAGGGTGTACTGTTCAAGGCTATAACATGGAGTGTGCATCATTGAAGGCTACAACATGAAGGGTGCATCACTCAAGGCTACACCATAATGGGTTAATCAGTCAAGGTTACAATAAGAAGGGTGAATCGTTAAGGGCTATAACATGAAGGGTGCATTATTCACGGTTCCAACAGAGAGAAGGATGCATCATTCAAGGTCCAGCTCTGAACAACAAAATGTCCACTGACGGACATGCACCTTGAATTCCTGAACATGTTCCAGTAGAAACCACCTCTTCAACTGTAGTCATGACAGGAGGATTTCTTGGGAGATGAAAAAGAGAAGAAAAAGAGAGGTTTCCCCCCTCTTATTAAACATACTGGAAAATTCCAATTTTATGGTCCTGCAAGAATGTGGAAAGATGGAAAAGAGTAACTTTCCCTAATGTTAATATTAGCTCGAGATACATCAAATGTAAATGAAAATTATTGCTTCTGTTTCAGAAGAAGAAAAAGAGTTTGATTAAGCTTCCTTTATACCAACCTGTCAGAGATGTATCCAGGCATACCTCTTGGATTTGGAACTTAGTCCCTGTCTTGAATAGTGCCTCCACATCCAATCTTGCTCTTGGACTATTATGCATCTACGGAAACCCACCTCAACTGTTATCTCCTCAAGTTGTTCGTGTTCCACTGCACTCATTCTGCTATTAGCGGAATTGATTACCCCTCATGTGAACCTCTACTGTAACTTGCATATATTTCTGTGATAAAATTTATTCTACCATATATAAATTATTTGCTGCATTTAATAAATTATTTAAATTTATCCTGTAGTATTTCAATTATTTTTCCCATATGAAACTATGATTTATAGGGCCTTTAACCATCAAATATCCAACTTCATAGAAGACAAAAACTATTTCCACATATTTGCTTATTAATTGTTGATAGCACAAATGTACAATTTGATAAATGTCTACTCGAAGTAAATCATCCCTAGGCTTATTAAATTGTCTACATTGGTAGCTGTTTCTAAATTCTACAGAAAACATTTCTAACATTGGTGGTTTAACTAAAGAAAATACTTATGTCTAATACATCTAGTAATTGTAGAAATGTTCAGTCTGATTACATGAAGTCACATCATAGTTTTAATATTTATTTAGCAGAGGAGTAAATTGAAACATCAGTTCTCTAGACCAATCAGGAAATGTATGCTTTGTGCTTTATAAGCTTACATTGAACATAGATGATGTAAGTTACCATACTCAAATGTAAGACAGAGAGAGGTAGAAGAAATAGCTGAGAACTTGAAAAGATATACTGTTATTGTCAACAAAGCAATGTCTTCTCTCTTCATAAAATTGTGTTTAGGGAATATTAACAATTAAGCTTGTATACAATAGTAATTTTGAATGTATTTTTAAATTTATTTTTTCAAAATAATGACATTACCAAAAATTTTACATAGCCTGTATTGAATTCACACATTCAAATGAGGCTTACCAGTAATAATGGGGATTAATACAGAGCTAGTGTTTGGCATTTGACTTTATCTCAAAGGAGCTAACTGCTCAATGAATTACAGAAGACTCATACTCTTTATTTTTTTCTGGAAATTCAAAAAGAAAAGCTTTACTAAATATTGACATATATATTTACTCCAAATTTTACATTTAGTGAAATAAGAATATCTCTAATAGCTCAGTTAACATCAACAGAAAGCTTCAAAAGATGATCTGAAAATGGCAGGCAAAATTTCTTTTTATTGTAGGCAATTACTTAAACTGGAAATTTGGCTTTATGCATAATAAGTCATGTGGGTAAAACATCCACATTGCAGTTAGGTTTCCAGTATCTAGCTTTTATTTATTTTTTAGCAATGACATTAACAAGATTTTGCCAGGTTATAAAAATGAGGGCTTTCTTGAGAATTACTTATAGTTTCCGAGTTGAATGGCAGAGCGCACGTAGACACATCTGAAGGTGGATGGCTGTATCTCCCAGTACTGGACCGGGTTGCTGAAAAGACTCACACCTGAATAAGAAGCCTTTTTGGTATTGTGTCCAGGTGGGCAGAAGTCACTTGATCCAACTACAGAGATATTGTTGTTGTGAAGGTAGACAACCTACAACATGAAACAACAGAAGATAGTTATCATTCTCTAAATATGTTGAGGCCCTTCAGGTAAATATTTTATTTTTTTATTATTTTTTAATCCTTCACTTTTTTTTTGAGATGGAGTTTTACTTTGTCACCCACGCTGGAGTGCAGTGGCGTGACCTCAGTGCCTTGCAGCCTCTGCCTCCCAGGTTGAAGCTATTCTCCTGCCTCAGCCTCCTGAGTGGCTGGGACTACAGGCACACACCACCATGACTGGCTAATTTTTGTTTTTAGTAGAGATGGGTTTTTACCATGTTGGCCAGGCTGGTCTCGAACTTCTGACTTCAAGTGATCCAGTCACCTCAGCCTCCCAAAGTGCTTGGATTACAGGCATGAGCCACTGCAACCGGCCCCACTTTGAATAACTGACTACTTCTCAGATTAAACTTTTGATTTCTCCCTTCCTTTTGAAAATTGGTTTTTCCCTTCTTTGGTCTTGTCTTCCTCATCTCAGTAAATTGCATGCCAATCATTTCAGATGCTCAGGCTGTATACATTGTCATTATCCTTGAGCTCCAGTTCCCTTATGCTCTTTACATAATCAACAACAAATCTTGCTAGCTCAGCCTTCAAAATGTACACTTAATCTAGTTCTTCTCTCCATGTCTACTCCTACAGCCTTGTCCAAGTCACCATTGTTTCTTTCCAAATGATTGAAGTTGCCCTGATTATTCTTCCTGCTTCCCCTTTTGCCTTCCGAAATTTTATCCTTTTTTTTTAAGCTCTAAGAGCAATTGCTTTAAAAAGTAAACCAAATTATATGTTCTTTGCCTCAGAACTCCAGTGGTTTCCCATCTCATGCAGAATAATAAAATCTAAAGTTCTCAAAGGGGTCTACAAATCCTACATGGTCTGACATCCTTCTACTCTGACCTCCTCTTCTCTTACTGTACAAGTCAATCATCTGGTCTACTTGCTGCTCTTCTAATGCACAAAGCATGATCTCTTCTTAAGTTGTCAACACCATTAACTCAACCTGGCATAATTTCTAAGGTGTCTGCAAGGCTTCCTGCCTCATGTAATTCACTTTTTCTTACCAGACAGACCTTCCCTGACCACCCCATTCTGTCATTCTCTGCGGCAGAATTACATTTCTGCATTTTTCTTCATAGCATTATCAATATATAGCATATTATGCTGATTTACTATTGTTTGTTTCTCTCCTCTAGAGTAAAAGCTCCATGAGACAGGAATGGTTCTGCTCATTTATGGCTGTATCTCCAGTACTAGAACAGAGCAGGTGTTCAATAAATATGTGTTGAAGGAATAAATGTTATTTCATATATCAGGTCTACATGACTATATTGGGTCTACATGAAATATTATGTTTTCAGGGCAAAAAAATATATAAACCTTTTAACAAAATTATATAGAACAAGAAAGTGCTGTGTAGTGAAAAAGAAAAAGAGAGCGTAAAGTACAGGAATTGAAATAAAGAATCAGGAATTCCAAGAAATTCTGAAATATTTAAATATCACAGCATTTAGAATAAATAGACCTAGGAAGTTTTAACAAACATGTATTCTACATAATACATTTTACTTGATGAATACAGTGCAATAAAATCAATCAGAGATTTTTTTCTGAATTATGTTTTACAATCATGTTTAAGATAATGGTAATTTGTCCATAGATTTTCTTAGGTTCACTAAATACCAGACTTATACAAAGAATGTTAGAAATGAGTTTACACTTCACTTTGTGGATATAAGTTCTGTAGGTCAAGAAGCAACTTCTCTGAAATCATACAAGCGAGGTTAAAATATAACACTAAGACAACAAGGTCTTAAGTGAGCTATGAAACCTATGAAGTACTCCCTTAAAAAAATAACTTGAAAGTCTAGGCGTGGTGGCTTATGTCTGTAATCTCAGCACTTTGGGAGGTTGAGGCGGGTGGATCACAAGGTCAGGAGTTCAAGACCAGCCTGACCAACATGGTGAAACCCCGTTTCTACTAAAAATACAAAAATTAGCCAGGCATGGCGGCGCATGCCTATAATCTCAGCTACTCGGGAGGCTGATGCAGGAGAATTGCTTGAACCTGAGAGGCGGAGGTTGCAGTGAGCTGAGATCGTGCCACTGCATGCAGTCCAGCCTAGGTGACAGAGCGAGACTCTGTCTCAAACAAACAAACAAACAAAAAATCTGAAATATTTGCTCTACCCACTAGGACATTCACATTCATGTACTGGTGAAAATGGCTTTGTTTCTGTAAGGGCTTAAAAGTAGATGTCATATAAAAACAGGAAAACAAGGAATATTAAAGTGAAAGCAACACTTATATGCATGGTTTGTGATTCTCATCTTTTGGAAGTTTCTTGTTGTCATTTACCATCCTCTATATTCCAGTAGTGATTAACAACTAAAGGAAGGGGTGTTTGGTGAGCATTTATGGTTAATCTTGAAAGTGAGAGAAGAAAATATCAAGACATAAGTATTAGTCTGTGTAGGGCAAAATAGAAGTAGATTCCAAACTCATTCTATGGGGTCAATATTTTCTAAGACCAAAGCCACACAAAATTCATCATAAGAAAAAAAATGTAATCAAATCTCTCATGAATATGGACAAAAAATCTCTAACAAAATGTTAGGAAGCTACATTTCACAACATATAAAATGATTTTATACTATGCGACCAAAAATGATTTATCTCAGGGTTGTAAAATTGGTTTAACATATGAAAATCAAAGTAATATCAATGTAATACACTATATCAAAAATATAAAGGCCAAAACTCGCATGATTATCTCAATAGACGCAGGAAAAACATGTAAGAAAAAAAAAAAAACATTCATAATAAATGTTTTCAGTAAACTAGAAATAGAAGGGAACTTCCTCAACTTGATAAAGAGCATCTACAGAAGACCTGTGGCTAACATCGTAACTAATGGTAAAACGAATGCCCCCTCCTCCTAAACTAACAAGTAGGGCAAAGATGTTTAATTTCATCACCTTTATGCAACATTGCGCTGGAGATTCCAGCCAATGCAATGGGTGGGTTGTAGGGGAGGGGGGACCTAAAAGAATCCAAATAAAATAACTAAAGCTGTCTATTTGCAAATAATATATCCTAAATATAGAATATCCAAAGGAACTCACAAAAATTACTGCAACTAAAAACAAATTTGGGATAGTACCAGGATAGCTCAATATATAAACATCAATTGTATTTTTATACATTAGCAGCAAACAAATAAAAAAGATTAACAACGCAAAACAGGCTGGGCGCGGTGGCTCACGCCTGTAATCCCAGCACTTTGGGAGGCCGAGACGGGCAGATCACGAGGTCAGGAAATCGAGACCATCCTGGCTAACACGGTGAAACCCCATTTCTACTAAAATACAAAAAAAAATTAGCCGGGCGTGGTGGCAGGCGCCTGTAGTCCCAGCTACTCGGGAGGCTGAGGCAGGAGAATGGCGTAAACCCGGGAGGCGAAGCTTGCAGTGAGCGGAGATCGCGCCACTGCACTCCAGCCTGGGCGACAGAGCGAGACTCCATCTCAAAACAAAAAACAAACAAACAAACAAAAAGCAATTCAAAACAGCATCAAAAAGAATGAAAAAAATGAATGTAGTAAAAGAATTGCAAGACATGTATGCTAAAGATGACAAAAACTGTTGAGAAAAAGAAAAGAAGATGTAAATAACCCTTGTTTGTGACTTGGAAGACTCAATTATTATTAAGATAGTAATTCTTTCCAATGATCTGTAGATTCAAAACAATACCTTTCAAAGCTTTACAAGAATATTTTTCCAGAAATGAAAAAGTTGATCATAAAATTGATACGGAATGCAAAGGAACCAAAATAGCCAAAATAACTGAAAAAAAAGAAAAAAGTTGGAGAACCTACATTTTCTAATTTCAAAACTTAACCAAAAGCTACAGTAATTGAAAGGTATAATACTGTCATATGACTAGACATATAGATAAATGTAATAGAACTGAAAGTCCAGAAATAAACCCTTACATTTATGATCAAGTGATTTTCAACAGATAAGACAATTCATTGGAGAAAGAATATTATTTCCAGCAAATGACATTGGGACAATTGCTATCCACATACAGACAATGAATTAGACTCATATCATATACTAGGATTATCTCAAAATTAGATTATAAAACCAAAGTTTTATAAAATTATAAAATTTATAGATGTTAAAGAATTCTCAGAATCTACACAAAACTGTGGTCTATGAAACAAACAAAAATGATAAAATAGATTAATGATTCCCTGTGGCTGGAGATGACATATTATCTCACACCAGTCAGTATGGTGATTATTAAAAAGTCAGGAAACAGTAGATGCTGATGAGGCTGTGGAGAAATAGGAATGCTTTTACATTGTTAGTGAGAGTGTAAATTAGTTCAACCATTGTGAAAGACAGTGTAGCAATACCTCAAGGATCTAGAACAAGAAATACCATTTGACCCAGCAATCCCGTTACTGGGTATATACCCAAAGGAATATAAATCATTCTATTATAAAGACACATGCACACATATATTTATTGCAGCACTATTTACAATAGCAAAAACATGGAACCAATGCAAATGTCCATCAATGATAGACTGGATAAAGAAAATGTGATACATATACACCATGGAATACTATGCAGTCATAAAAAGGAATGAGATCATGTCCTTTGCAGGGACATGAATGAAACTAAAAGCCATTATCCTCAGCAAACTAACACAGGAACAGAAAACTAAATATTGCATGTTCTCACTCATCAGTGGAAGTTGAACATTGAGAACACACGGACACAGAGGGTAACAAAACACACAATAGGGTGTAGGGGGTGATGGGGGGAACTTAGAGGACAGGTCAATAGGGGCAGCAAACCACCATGGCACATGTATACCTGTGTAACAAACTTGCACATTCTGTAAATGTATCTCTTTTTTTTAGAGGAAATAAAGAAAAATGATGAGGCCATGCTAAAAAGAGGCAGGAACTAGACCATAGAAGCTCTTCCCAGTCAATTCTTGAATAATTTGAAAACTAAAATTAATAATGATGGTGAAAAAAAAAATTTTGATTTTACTTGTGGCTTCAAACTCCCCCTACTCACTATGGCACCACCACCACCACCACCCCTACTGAAAAAAATCAGCATTACAAAAGACTCTAAGTTTCATCTCCATATTTTTAAATCAAAAACTTTATTGAAATCTAGCTAATGTAGGTTGTGCTTCTTGATTTAATTTTTTATGGTATTTTGTCATAGAAATTCTAACTAAGACACTCTGAAAAAGAAATTCTAAGAAGAGCTTCCTGCCTCCTAGCATCCTATAAGTGGGGTAGGAGTCTTGCTCTCTGGATATTCCTCACATAAGCAGTGGCTTTGCATTACCTGGATGTACTTATGCTCTGCCAGCCCACCAGGTACTCTGGTAAGCTTGTTGTTGTCCAAGTGAAGCTCCCTCAGATGAGGCGTGTTGGCCAGAGAGCCATTGTCGACAACAGAGATGCTGTTGAAACTCAATCCCAACCTGCAACAGAAAGCAGAAATGAAAGCAAACACCACACATGGATGCCTTTCTTACATGCATTGTGTAATTAATCAAGTCTATAGGAAAGGACATTTTTTGTTTCTGTACTTAACTGTTCCCAGTTCTTGGAGTGCTTTCTCCAACCTCTCTGAGCCCGGACAAAGCCCATGTGTTGTTAAAGTCTTGGCTCGAAGTCACTCTCTTTGAGATTCATCTGACAGAACGTGATTGGACATAGTCTCCTATTCCTTATAATATCCTAAGTTATTAATATTATTAGAACATAATATTCCTAATAATTTATTTTTTAAAACCGTTCACTTATTCAAATATTTCTTTGTAAATATTTAATAAACAAATGTTCTTGCAAACTTATTATGTGCATGATATTATGTTAGGCACTGTGAGGGACAGAGGTCTCATGGATCAAAAACCACTTTTCCCATCAAAGAATAATTTACCTAGTAAAGGAGTTGATTATACACACACACACACGCATATATATAAATATATATATTCAAAGATATATTTTATATTTATTTATCCACCATGAAATGTATATATAAAAACAGGAGTGAGTAAATCTGGCATGATACTGTGCTTCTCTGTAGGGACAGTCAGCAATATATACACATAAAAAATAACATAGTGTTCCTTGAAGACAAATGAAAACGTTTGCCAGATTGAAGTTATGTTTGAAACCAGGACAAGTACTAGTATCATTTATTTTTTTAAAAAATCATTAAGAAGGGCCAGCAAAAACAACAACAACAAAAGCTTTTCTTTTGTTGATCTACATTAAATGTCCAGAGATATTTTATTTTAAACTTTTCAGAGAAGAGAGGGTTAGAGAATCTCATAACTATTAAAATAGTAATTTGTGTGATGCTCAATATTTCTCTGTCTTGGTAGATTTCATTTTAATGTATTTTCAAATTCTGGAAACTGTGTTATAATTTACTTAACCTTCTGTTTGATGCAACTAAGTTAGAACATATTAAATGCAGCACACTGATTTAATCACACACTTTGTGTATAAAACATAACTAATCTATAAACAGTGTAGTATTAATAAAATGTGAAGCTGATTTTGGTGGTTTTAGTAAGTGTACATGGGCTTCTTCTCAAGAAATCATTAGATATGCTGAAGTTTGAGATTATTAGAAAAAACAGCAGCAGCGAAAATATAGTACAGTCAAAAATCAGTCATCATATTTGTAATTCTTATCATATAAGCACTAATATACCTAGCCATTGTTCTGATAGAATGTAATGAAAGATTATTACTTAGCCAAATTATTCAGTCCTTTCAGGCTAGCTGCATCAACTCTGCTGATTTTGTTGCCATCAAGATGTAATTCAGTAAGGGAAGGAGGAAGACCTGGAATGTGAAGTTGAAGATGTTAAATTAGCAGATAAACATTGTAAGTATGGAATGTGGACAGACTTAAAGAAGACATATGCCATCAATTTTCTAAAAGATACACGGTTTCAAAGAATCAGTTTTACTTATCTTTTCTTTCATCCCTTTTATAATAATGTGTGCTTTTGGAAGGAGTGGAAACCCTTACTATTTTTCTCTAGGTTGACTTTAACAAAAATCTGGATTATTTTTATCACGTAGTCGATTTTTGTTCTTGGAATAGAAGAACTGAAGTCAATGCTGAGTCTCATTATTCTCTTCTACCTTTGTTAATGGGCTAAAATTGACATTGATAAAAGATAGTAACTGTAGAGTGGTAAGGTCACTATTCGAACCGTAATGAAGAGATTACGTATAAATCAAACCCATATACAAACTGAATTGTCTATTTCATTAATGAGCATCATTAAAAATTAACACTGATATGCTGTGCTGCTCTTAGCCTTAATTAACTTTTCCATAAAAACATCAAATACCTCTGCAAAATGTCTGTGTAGAAACAGCTAACATTTACTCATGCCTATTAAATCCAGAATGTTTATGCAGGAGGAATGGAGAGGTCTATAATCAAGTGATCTACCATATGTGGAACACTTGGGGGAATAATTTCAGATCCAAAGTACCCACTAAACCTCTAGATAGTACTTGCATGGCTGTAATTTCCAAAGATTGAGTATTATAAATATAAAAGTTTAAATATTTTATTTTCATTTCCTCCTAGCATCTGAGGATGTATTATATTTTATACAGCTTTTAAAATAGCATATTGTTCCACTTAATAGCAATAGATACAGAGAAAATAGCAAATTGGTTACGTGTAGAAAGAGCATCTGATTGGCAGAAAGTCTTGGCTATTTGTCTATAAAGACACAGAATTGAAAAACCGTAGGTTTCATTTTCTCTAAAATTTTTATCACATCACACTGAATTCTGTTAACACTGTCCATTTAATAGAATAGTTTAGTCCATATTTGACTTGAAAATGTTTCTTAGTTTCCTATGGTAGCATATTTTGTGTGGTAGCTGATAGGAAAAGGAACATCTATTTATTGTATGTCTGTTACTCACCGAACATTGACCTTGGCACTTTCCCTACCTCAAATCCTTTAAGCCTCTCAAAATATAAACTATTGGTCACTCATCCCCTTTCACAGATAAAGAAATAAGACTCAAAGTTACAAATTTTGTAGATTATCTTTCTATTAGGTAGGGAATGTAATATGCTTATAGATGGCAAAAAAGAAGTTAAAATAGCATGTTCTTAACTGGAGGAAATGAAATAACAAGTACATTTTTCTTATAAATAAATATTAGGAAATCACAATCACTCTGGGAATGAGGGATTTCAACCACTTGATTCTCCTGAGAATAAACAAATATGCTTTTAAATACCCCCATAGTAGAGCAAGTGTGTATATAACAGAGCAAGTTTAATACACGCCCTTTCTTCTCTATCACCATGAAGATATGTGTATTTTTTAATGCATTGCCTCTAGGACACCAATTGCTATAACATCCATCACCCTTACTTAGTTTCAAAGTGGCTCCCTTTTTGGGATGTCAGTTTCTCAAATGTAAAGTTATAGTTAGGAAGAAGTTTGACCATGGGAGAAAACTTTGCCAAGGTTTGAGATAGACAAATTTATAAAGTGCATCATTAGCTTCTGCCACTGTAGCATTGAGTTAAAGAACCCATACTCTAGTTCTTTTATTTATTTATTCATTTATTTTAAATTTTCTTTTTTCTTTTCCTTTTTTAAGATAAAATATATTGAGGTTTATATAGGGCCAAGTACTTGCGTGTACATTACAAGCCTTATGTCTACATAGTAATCCTCACAATAATCCTAGTAGATAGGTGTTATTAATAGCTCCATGTAACAGATAACAAACCTGAGGTTATAGAAATGCAGAATAATTATCCTAAAGTCACAGTACAACTAAATGACTGAGTTAGGTCTCTCACCCAGGTTGGTCTAAGAGTATGATTTTTATAGTCTCTACACTACTTTCTACTGCCTTTCCATTTCCATGAGTGATGGGAGAAAATATCACCAGGAGGTTGCTGATATTCAGGCATAAGTATCCCAGCCTAAGCAAGGTGGAATCATGTATTAGGTAGGCGTTAACGATGAATAGAATGGAGGACTTAATATGCCAACACAGCGAAATAGTTAAACACACGAGTTCTGACATCAGCACCACACAATTCCATCTCTGCCACTTCCTAACTCTAAGAACTTAATTATAATTGTCTTTACCTGTTTAAGCCTCATTTTCCACTTTTATGAAACGGGAATGATAACACTACTATATAGGGATGTTGTAAGAATCATATAAAAGACTCCATGACAAGCATTTGGCATGATACACGGAACTAAATACATGCTTAATAAATTGTAGTTACTTAACTTTTCTATTAAGTGGTGGTAAATAAAAGCAAGCTATAAATGATGAGGAAAGAATACCTGGGATAGACAGAAGACACAGCAAAGTAAAGGAAAAGAGATCATGAAATGATAAAAGGTATGAGTGAAGGATATTTTGGAGCATGCATTAAGAGGGACAGCAAAGTCTGAGACTGTGCTAAATGTAAGTCATCTGGCTGCATGAAATAAATTTCAGCAAGAATTTTAGCAAGATCTATCTATCTAATCTCTCTCTCTCTCTCTAAATCCCCAATTTATATCTATCTGAGATATAAATATTTCATTCCTGCACTGGGGATAGCAAAAGATCACTTGTTACATGCAACAAATTGGAGATTCAACATGAAAGTGCTTTATAAATTATAAATCAGTCTTTATCATCTACGTATCTACCTATCCCAGTAGTTGCTACTAAGGAAGTCAAAAGCATGCTGTGTATTCAAAAGACTAGGGATAGGGCAAGGGGTGGTAAGAAAGCATCCTATGGAATATGTACTTTCAGGAGTCAAAATTTCTATAAAAGAACAATAAAGCACAACTGATGTTTTCTGTGGCCAAATGCCTACATTTTTGTAGGCACTCAAGAACAAGGCATCTAAGTTGAGAAAGGGACAGACTGAGGGTAAAACTAGAGAATATAGAGGGCTTTTGTGAGACTGAAAAACCAAGAGTAGGGATGATGTGCAAGTTAGAGGAATTTTTTTATTGGTGGTTTGATGCCTTTTCTAATTCACAAAGACTGGTTTTTGTGCCTCTCCTGGGAATCCCTTGGAACAATGAAATTACCCTTGTGGCTATGTGGTCATTGCTGTGTATTTGTCTGGCTTGGTTTTAGATAGTAAGCTCCTAAAGGCATGTAGCATATCCTATTCCCTTCCCTGTCTTAAGTGTGTGGTACATCGCCTACACATACTGATTGTTCAGAACATTTTTAATTCATAATAGAGAGTTATATTAATTCCCTACTTATCTATATCCCAAATATTTCTCTAATTATTTATTTAACTTTAAAACAACTTGATGAAGTGGACAGCAGTATTATTTCCACTTGACAGATAAAGAGATAGAGGACAAATGAATAACTTTTTCAAAGTCTTTGAACAATTTGATGATGATTTGGGCTCCAGCAAACTGACTCCAAAATCTACACTCTTCACAAGACACAACTACCACTATCATTCAGATATTAATAACTGGAAAAAAAATTCCCTAAGGTATTGCAGACCCAAGGTGAAAATTGGATTAATTTCAGAGGTACTCCCATATATCTTTTTTTTTTTTAAAAAACACCAAGGCATGTTAATTTTTTAAATAAATATACTTTTTCTTTGTGATTTCACAATATCGTAAAATCACTGTGCATTAAGCTGTGTCTTAGAGTAGACATTAACAGGAGTCTACCCATCTCTACAGTGAGCCTGGATGGCCCAGTAGCCCCAGACTGAATCACTGGATGTAACACTAGCAGTAATAGAGAATTTGCTGGAAATGTAAACACTGGATGAAACACTAACAGTAATAGAGAATTTGTTGGAAATAAGGTTGGTCCCTTAAGTGACAATTCAAGTTTCCACAAGATTTTTTTTTTTTAATTAAAGTCTTTGAATTTAAATTTTTCAAAATGTTTTGGAGAATCTTCTATCACCTTGAGGAATGCTGGTGATATTGGTATCAGCAATGCGGATGTAGGAGAGCTTCTTCATTCCCTGGAAAGCCCCATTTTCAATTCCTGAGCTCTTCAGCGGATTGGTGCCCAGTTCTACAAATGTAATAAGAGGAAGGTTTTTAGAGGAAATTCTAGGATATCACTAGTCACTGTAGGTCACTGTAGTATCTGTTTCAGCAAGCAATCTATAAAGAAATAGGGATTAATATCAACTTGACTAAAAAACAAAAGTGAAATTAAAGGGCATGCTCCTCAGGAGAATAGCAAAATGGGATAAAAATTTCCCTTATTAAAACAAACAAAAGCCAAACCAACAATGGCTTATGAAAAAGACTATCAGTGAAAGCAATAACAATAAAATTATTTAAGATGAATACACAGGTTTGCCCAGAAATCAACTAAAGCAAGTTTACAATTCCCATCTTATGTTATTACTTTCCTAAGGTATTTTAAAATTTTGTTAAAGAATTTCAATCTAGCATTTTATAAGTCAATAATAAAATTACAATTTTTACTATATGTTTAGTGAAACATTATAACTTTTGTTTTGTTTTGTTTCGTTTTGATTTGAGACATAGTTTTGCTCTGTCGCCCAGGCTGGAGTACAGTGGCGCGATCTCAGCTCACTGCAAGCTCCGCCTACCGGGTTCACGCAATTCTCCTGCCTCTGCCTCCCTAGTAGCTGGAACTACAGGCCCCCGCAACCACTAATTTTTTGTATTTGTAGTAGAGACGGGTTTTCACCGTGTTAGCCAGGATGGTCTCGATCTCCTGACCTCGTGATCCGCCTGCTCCAGCTTTCCAAAGTGCTGGGACTACAGGCGTGAGCCACCACACCCAGCCATAACATATTTTTAAAGCAAATGATTTATGAGTGTTTAGAATACAACAGGTCCCCAAAATGAAAAGGTATCTAAAAATATCTCTAGTTAAGCACCATTTAAACTCATTTTTGCATATTGTGCGTGTGGTAGGGTAACTTCAGCCCTAGAGTTTTCTCCGTATTCTCAGATACTCAAGGACAGATATAAAAGCATCACTGTAAGGTCCAGATTCAAAATCCCAATTTCTCTTGTCCCTGCTCTTAAAAATCACATAGGCTCCAGGCGTGTAGGTCATAGCTGATTTACCTTACTGCACCTAAAACCCAGTTGAAATCTCTTAAAGTAAAACGTGAGTTTTGGTCTTAAAGTTATAAAAATGTCTGTACCTATGACAATCATCTGGTTCAGTCCATTGAAAGTAGTTTTTCGCACTTTGGTGATCTCATTCTCATGGGCACGCAGCTCCTGAAGAGTTTTGGGCATTTTTTCTGGCAATTCCTTCAGCTGATTCTTGGACAGATAAAGTCGTTCCAACTTCACCAAAGGTGTAAATGCTCCAGGGCTAATTTTGCTAATTTTATTGTTGACAAGAATCAATGCCTGTAGGTAGTGAAGAAAAACATCTTAGATCCAAAACCTTCCACATACATGTAAAATGAGTGCATGTTTGTTCATTCCATTCATTAGGGATAGCAGAGAAATCTAAAAAATTGCAAGAAATCGGAGAAAAAATTAAGTAAGTATTAGTTCTTTACTTAAGAAGTGTATAGGCCAGATGTGGTGGCTCACGCCTGTAATCCCAGCACTTTGGGAGGCCAAGGTGGACGGATCACTTGAGGCCAGGAGTTTGAGACAAGCCTGGCCAGCATGGCAAAACCCCATCTGTACCAAAAATACAAAAATTAGCTGGGCGTGGTGGTGTGTGCCTGTAGTCTCAGCTACTTGGGAGGCTGAGACAGGAGGATCGCTTGAGCCCGGGAGGCAGAGGTTGCAATGAGCCGAGATTGCACCACTGCCCTCCAGCCTTGGTGACGGGGAGAGACTATCTCAAAAAAAAAAAAAAAAAAGTATAATATCAGGACCTGAAAATCAGGAATGAAGAGGAGGGAAATGTAATAAGATGTATAATATGTCCATAAACATACATGCACCCTACACACACAGACATGTACGTATGTATATGTACATGTATATATGTATGTAATTTTTAAATAATAAATACTCCTAACAATTGAAATGACCCAAGATACCTGAAAATAATCAATGCCACAGACATCCATCCTGCAGTCAGGTTTTAAATCTAAAAGTCCATCTTCATTGATTGTGATCACGGATTCCGCAACAAAAGGATGATACCAATTTATGCTATCATCAGCAATGCAAGGAACTAAACTTCTTCTGCAGCCTTGCAATATTTGATATTATCTTTCTTAAGAGTATGACCAAAATAATATCATGCTGTAGTTCATTGCTTTTCTATTTCCTTGTCCTTTAAAAAGGTTAAGCTATTTTTTTTATTTTCCTACCATTTATTGTATTTTTTGGAGAGAGGAGATTGCTTGATCAGAAATACTTCTCGTTTATTAAATTTTAATATATTTTAATAATTGATTTAGAGAATAAAGATACGGTCAATATGACACAGAGAGCCTTAACATATTTTTCTCCTGATTTTTTTTTTTTTTGCCTTTTTTATGTGTAAAGATTTTATATGACAAATAAGTTAATATTTTGGGTAATTATTTATTTTTATTTCTGAGTTCTCCTTATATAAGAAATTACCTCTAATTTATTGTTACTATGCTTATAACAATTGTTAGGCCTATTTTTGGACTATTTTATTCTTTTTCAATTATCTGTATGTCTAAGAAAACCACTTATGATTCAAGCCACTTTGTTAACTAATTATGAGGAACTTAAAATAACTTATTAAGGTCGAAATTTACATTTTCAATTGTAGCATATGTTTTACATATATCAGAATGTGGAGGGGCAGAAGGGGACCTGTAACAGGAAAGCGAGTATTTTTAGTCTCAGAAATGCAAGAATGTTTTCTAAAGGTAATAGCTGATTAATTAATGTATGTATCTCCTCATATAGTCCACATTACTCAATGAATTAAACATTCTTATTAAGTAATATAATCTTTTAACTAATCCTGAAAGATACACTGGTTGATTGATACAAAATCCTAACACGTTGCAATTAATAACCAAAAGTTCAAAAACCTGTGGCAGTTAAGGTCATAAAACAGTTGACATTAATAAACACAAATCAGGGAAAAGCCAGTGCAAGCTGAGTGGAGTGAGGTGACATATATCATTACAAGACATTCAAAATTGTGGATGCCTAATGAAAATCGCAAAGGAGATATTCAATTCTTATCCATGGAGGAAAATTTTGAAAGTGTGATGTAATTAAATGTATTAAACATGATCTGAAAAATCTGTATTATGTTAAATGTTTTTAAAATCTGACTTTTAATATCATTTTTTTTTTCTCCAAAGTCATTTATGTAGGGATTACACTGTACCAAATATTGTTCTAAGGTCTTTTTTGGTGACTGTTATATTTATAGGTGATTATTAGTGCACATACTCAAGCCAGAATTCTGAGTTTAGAATCTCAAGCTCTGAGTCTTACTTGGCCTGTGACTATGAGCAAGTAACTTAACCTTTCTGTGCCCGTTTAAAGGACATATCAAGTGTGACTACCTCATAAGAATAGTTATAAGAATTAAATAAGTTAATGTATATAAGGTACTAAGAACAGTGCCTAGTATATATAGTAACTGCTAAACAAGTGTTTGCTTTTGCTCAGTCTTTGACAATTTCTGTTGATTTTTAACTAAGAAAAGTTCCTTACTCAACTTATTAAGCTTCAATTCAAAGAAAATATAGTAAATGTTGGCGTTACCACACTTAATTTTCCATCATTTTATAGAACAATTATGTAGCTTTTCCTACTATATATAGGTATAAAATTACTCTTATGCAACATGTACCACTCATAATGAAGCACATACAGGGAACATGATTCTGTTAAATTCTTTCTATTTTAATCCTTGCTAAATTTTCATTTCTCTCCTTCCTTAAGTGTGGCTTTGCTAGCTGAAATTATAATGTTTATTTGCAAAATAACAAGGACAGAAAGGATCGTGAATGAAAGAGTAAGAGAAAAATAGCTGTTTAACATCCTCTGAATGGTTGAAGGCTCTAATGAACTCTCTTTATTCATCTGATGTATACTTTGAAGTAGAAAGAAAGAGATTGTCAAGATGATGGCTGCTTAAAAACATAGAAGGAGACTTGGGAAAAGAAAGAACACATTATTACAAATGCCAGATTTAATAAGAATGTCACGGACACTAGATGTCACTTATTTAAGGATATAAAGGGTTTTTTTTAAATATTCAGATTATACTTAAATGTACAGGAAGTTGAGATGAGAGTAAGAATGTTTCATCCTTTAAAAAAGTAGCTAAACGGCAAACTTACGCAAATAAAAGTTTTAAAAATATTTTAGTAATCTAAATTTAGTAATATTCATTTTTTATGGTCTCCTTTTTAAACTTATGTCAACAGTAGCTTAAACAGTCATTGACAAACTTTGCTGGTTTCACCATCAGCTCATTCCCAGTGAAACCTTAAGGTGAAGGCAGGGAATTAGTGAATAAGTTTCTAATCGGCGGAGAGACCCAAAGGTCGCAACCTCCAGTTTGTCCTTTTCCTCCGTTGTTTCAGCTGTTTCTTTCACTCTAGCCAACTTGTATTTTTATTTATCTGCTTATTTTCTTCTGCCTTTGCTTTCTTCTTGTACAGAAAGTCCTTTTCTCTTTGCCTTTCAAACTTCTGCTGATCATCTAACATTCCTTCCTCGCATATTCTCTCAAAACTGTGTCTGGTAATTGGATAAATAATGATGCCTAATTTTTCCTTTTACTTTATGTCTTTAACACTCACTACTTATATCATATTGTGCTTATATTGTTGGACACATCAATAAATTGATCATGGGACTGTTTTATCTATCAATTTTTTTTTTTTTTTTTTCTGAGATGAAGTCTCACTCTGTCGTCCAGGCTGGAGTGCAGTGGCGCGATCTCGACTCACTGCAACCTCCGCCTCCCGGATTCAAGTGATTCTCCTGCCTCGGACTCCCGAGTAGCTTGGAATACAAGAGCGCGCCACCATGCCCAGCTAATTTTTTATTTTTAGTGGAGACGGGGTTTCACCAAGTTGGCCAGAATGGTCTTGATCTCTTGACCTTGTGATCCGCCCACCTTGGCCTCCCAAAGTGCTGGGATTACAGGTGTGAGCCACTGTGCCCAGCCTTTCTGCATTTTTTAAATGATTCCTTGTACAGTCTTAAAATTTTAGAAACAAAAAATTCTCTTCCTTTAAAAAAATCTGGTATATTTTCTTCTAATGGCTAAATGTTAACTGCTTTTCCCATCTTGGTTGTTGGAAAGTTTGTACTAAATGGTATCTTCATTATACTAACTGTAATAATTATGACAAGTTTATTCTATTTTATATTATGTTATTTCCCTTGTATCTATATTTTTTATGCTTATGTATATCAGATGATTTATATTTATACTTTACTAAGTAGTGCCTATTCTCATGATATATCCTCCTCAATTATCTTCTGTAATGACTAAAATAAATAACTAGATATGAAATTACAGTTTGGTATGTCTATGTTCCCAACATTAAGAATGTATTCCTATGACATTCATTATATGAAGCTGTGAACTCTAATCTTCACAGGCAGGTAAAAAATCATTAGGTAAGTCTCTCTATTTTCTGAAAATTCTGATTCTTTAAATTTTATTTTTAATGTTAAATAAAAATCTGCTTCTCTAAAATTTCTGCTCACTAGGACGATTCTGTCATCTGGCAGTTGAAGCAAGTAAATACAATCATTTTTGTTCAACATGGCCCTTCAAATGTGCCATTAGTGACCCTCCACACTCAGTTTAGACATCCACCTCTCCATCCACTGTGCCTGTGAGACCTAATTTCTAGATTCTTTATCTCCATGGTCGTCCTTCTCTAGATGTTCTTTAATGCATTTCTTAAAATGCCAAGAACCAGACTCAGTACTTTAGAGTGGTCTACCAGAATGGAAGTAGACACGGTGAGATTTCTAGAGTATCTATTTTGGACATTGAGGTCTGGTTTAGTTATATTTCATGTGCCCTCATGTTTTGAGGGAAGACCATGTCACACTCATCCTACAGATAGAGAGCTCGGTAAGAAAATGCATTTTATAGTGATTCTGGTGTTCGATGTGAATAAACGATGCATTTACTCTTACAGAAGGTTGTCTTAGCAAGGCTTATCTCTATTTTATTGGGTTGGTCATTTCCCTTGTATAGTATATCCTCTCCCAACTACCACTATATTCATTCTTTGCACTTTTTGGCCCTTCCTCATGTCCTGGGAAGCTGACCTCTGGGGAATGCATTAATCAAATGCCCTTGTCTTTTCATCCGAAGTAGATTCAACCATAGGGGACACAGGCAGGAAATTAAGAAGTGAAACTATAGCTCCCTCCCATGGCTCTGAGACCCTCAAATTCTTCTAGATCTTTGTGGGACTGGGTGCCTCACAGTGCCTTGTTGGGTTCCCACGCCCCTTTGCAAATAGAGGTTTCAATAACATCCCTTCCATGAAACCCCTTTGTGAGTGGCTTCTCTTTTCTAATGAAATCCTGAC
Source organism: Macaca fascicularis (assembly GCF_037993035.2). Taxonomy (NCBI): domain Eukaryota; kingdom Metazoa; phylum Chordata; class Mammalia; order Primates; family Cercopithecidae; genus Macaca; species Macaca fascicularis. The sequence continues at coordinate 98,193,149 of NC_088385.1, forward strand.
TGATAGACTGAATATTATGATAGGGTAGAGAGGTAAGAGAAAACTAAAATAAACATACAGATAAGGACACAGCATGCATAATCCTAACTATAAAGCAAGAAACATACATATGAAGACAGAATTATATTTTACTAAATAAAATATGAATAATTATCTTTTTTTCACTTGATTCCAATCTTTGAGATTTTAGAACATCATTCATACCTCTCTTAGAAAATGCATGGAAACAGACAAAAGAAACAAAGAAATAAAATAATACTAGGATCAATCCATTTTGTGTTTTGTTCCACTATTAAAATACAATTTAATTTGAAAGACAATTTTTATTCCCGAAAACGTGAGAGAGAATTAAGATCTAAAGTATTTTTATGAATAAAATACCTAAGATATATGGGGTATATGTATAAAAGGCTGGGTAAATTGTTAGTGGTTAATGAATATGATGCTTTGCTTCCCTACCACTGCTAAAAATGTGAGGTTAATAAACACTAATGTGCTTCTTTGTTGGTGCATAGTACTCTTGGCCTTATCTAGGTGGTGCTTTGAAAAATACCTTGAGTCCTATCTTATTGTGATTTAAAAATAAACAGTTCTTACGTGAAGGTTCTTCAGGTTCTTAAAGTCTCCATCTTTGATTTCAGTTATTTTGTTGTTTTGCAGGTCTAGCAGAGTTGTGTCAGGGGGAAGATCCTTTGGCACTTTGTCCAGACCTGGCATAAGAGTAATAGGAGTGTGTGGTGAGTTGAAGGGACACATGGCTACAGAATCACACAGTATATATTTACCAAAAAATTAATGTTGTGATGATCATATTAACAACAACAATTCTTCTTCTAAGAATTGCATTTATTGTAGGGTAAAATTTTTGCTTTATCTTTTGCAATCAAGTCAAATGACTTTTTGTATTTAATAATAAACTCAACATGATATTTTCCTCACGGAATTACTCCTCTGCATTAGGGGAACATTTGTGTTTCATTAGGGTGTGGCTCAAATCTATATATTTTACCTCTTTCTTGTTGTACTGAAAAGTAGTTATTTTGATAAGTAGTCAGCATAAGTGATTTGTAAATCAATACATTTTTACATAAATAACGTGTCAATAATTACTGTAGCCAAATCATCAGTAATAAAGATCTTTTTGATAAACCTAACCCTGTCACAGATCTACAGTTAAAATTATATAAACGTATAATCAACTTGTGGCAGGATCTTGAAAATTTATCCAACATTTTGGGATAATGGTTCTTTTAGTTTTCATTAGAATGCCAAAATAATGTTAATTTCAGTTAATATTTTATGACCAATAGATATATGGCTACTTAGAATGAAATAAATTTGGTAGTATGACATATCTTACATTAATTTTATGAAGCATTACTTTTGGACTTTAGATTTTGGTCTAACTGACTGAATTATTGTTTTTAGGTTGCAAATGTAAATTCATTGAATAATCAAATGGTCCATGGTATTAAGAAATATTTTAATAGTCATTCAGCTAGTCATATAAGGATGAACCAGAGTTATACAAAAGGCAATTATTTTGAATAAATCATTGAGAATCATAACGGAGAAAAATATTTTAAAAGGCCGTTTGCTTTTCATTTTTCCATTGTTTCATATTGAAGTAGGACATTAAGTAAAAATTTGATGTTCTATTAACTCAAATTAATGTGATCATTTCTGTATTTTAAGACTGCATGACATAAATCTGAAATATTTTTTAACCTTTAGTAGAAGCAATCTCTCCATCATATCTGAAACTGGAAGTACTGAAGGTTATTTTTTCATCAATTCAACAAGCCTTTATTGAATACCTCCTGGGCAGCCTAAATTTATTAGATCCTGGGAATATAGCAAGACCAAAGCAGATATTGCCCATGACTTCATAAAAATATAATTCAGTTTACCATTTTCAAGTAAAATAAAATTACAACAGGGTATAATAACTGCTATGTTGAAAAAATCACTTTTCAATTTTGAGTTTTATGTAAACATACTTGTAAACCACCATGGTAGCCATATTTTGACTGTCTTCATTTCTTCCATGAAAATTACAGAAAACATACCTGAAGCTACCAATTTGTGAGTCTTTTCTAAGTAATTTTTTCTTTACAATATCACTACTTCATTGATAGTTGGGGTTGCGGGTAGAATCGTGTTCTTAATTCAGTAACCACCTATCTTCATAAATTTAAGTATCAAAATGCAGGTAATTCTGAGCTTATGTATATATGTTACATCAATGTATAACTTTTATAGACACAGTTCCCATCAAAATAACAAGAGTTAAGTGTTTTCAGTGATGAACAGTAAAATACGAGAACAGTTACCTTGTAGGAGGTTGTTTAATGACACTGTACAGTTGTAATCACTGCCATTTTCAGAAATATAAATTTGCTAATTTCATGCAATTAGGAATAGTAGACTTCTGCCAAATCTTTGATAATTAGTGTTCTCCAACCCAGAAAAGACAAACTTCTTTTCATTTGGAAGGTAGTTACTACATTTTATCATTCCTTCTTGGGCACCTTCATTGAAGTCCTAATTTCCACTTATGCTTACTTTTATTCACTGGTGAACTTAAATTCTAGTGACTCTCAACATTTTGTCAATGCGAAACTGCAGATAAAATTTCAAATGTGTAGGGAAAGAATGATGTCCCTGGTGGCTGACACTTTTGATTACATTGTCATCCTAAAATTTTGTAACAATAGGAGCTACTTAAGGTAATTTATGTACATCTTATTTCTAGAGATTCAGAAAAAAGGAATACCATCCTCAGGATTCTAATGCTTGTATTTTAGTTCTTGGAGAGCCATTTCAATGATTAAAATCGTAGTTCCACAACCTGCTCTGAATTAGTAAATTTATGTTTATTTGGGGGATTTCACATATTAATATTTTTTAATTAATAATTTAGTTTTAGAGTTTATTTTTTAAAATGAAAATATGTTATTATTTACCTTACAACAACCCGATGAGAGAGGTAAGGCAGTATGGTAATCTCATACTTTCAGACAATTCTTTTAAGAAGTTTCATAACATGAACAAATTTATCTAGTTAGGAATGACAAAATGTGGATTAGATGACAACTCTCCTGGCTTCCAGCATGACTTTTTTTTCTGGCATACCTATCTGTATCCCCTGAAATAATTGTTCTGACATCAGACCCCGTAATATGCTGTACCTGTAAGGGGTAGATAACGCATTGGAGTGTTAACTAGCTTGCTCAAAGACAAGAGGCAGAGTATAATGGAGAATTTATCCTAGTTATTATGAGTTCTCTGAATGTCATAAAGGGAAGGGCCCTTAAATATCAGCTAGTCTATGGTTCCCAAATGCTGATTAGGCAGACTCTGTGACGAAGTTTTTAGCAATCTATATCAAAATTTAAAAAAAATCAATAAGAGCAGTGTGGTTAGTTTAAATTATCTCACACACACACAGACACTCCACACACACCACACACACACACACACACACACACACACACACACACACAATTTCTGAGACCATCTGAGACCAGTTCCTGCCTTCACTTCCATTTCTACTTTTAAATACACGTTCTTTAAAAAATGATTATGATAGCAGATGGCAGGCTCTTCTTTTGTTAGGTTTGGTATTGACCTTAATGAGAAATTAGCATGTTCAACATTCAAAAAAGTTTACTTATCCCAGAAATCAGAGAATTTCAAGCCAGTCTAATCTTCTCATTTCATAGGTAAAGAAACAGAAACCCAAAGAAATTAAATAGCTTATCGAAGGTGCCTCATGGCTAAAGTAGACCAAGAACCAGGATAGTCTGAGTCCTCACTCCAGAAGTATGTGGGGTTTTTTGTTTTTTGTTTGTTTGTTTGTTTGTTTTTGTTGTTGTTATTGTTCTGAGACAGTGTCTTGCTCTGTCGCTCAGACTAGAATGCAGTGGTGTCATCTCAGCTCACTGAAACCTCCACATCCTGGATTCAAAAGATTCTCCCGAATAGCTGGGACTACAGGCGTGTGCCACCAACGCCTGGCTAATTTTTTGTATTTTTAGTAGAGATGGGGTTTCACCGTGTTAGCCAGGATAGTCTTGATCTCCTGACCTCATGATCCGACAGCCTCGGCCTCCCAAAGTGCTGGGATTACAGGTGTGAGCCTCCGTGCCTGGCCGTGGTTTGCCATTTATTCATGCAATTGATCATTGTGCATATTTTCTAATGTTGATCTACAGCTATTCCTTGAGCATATTATACTCATTCCTAGCTACTCATTTTTGTTCATACAATGCATATTTTATGTAAACTCCACTTATTCATTTATTTCTATTTCCATTCTAACAATGCCTTGAAGCACATCCGTTATCTCCTCACCTCTGTAATATTCATCCTGACTACCCCTGTATAACAGTAATCTTGCACCGCTGAACTTCTTATAGGCTATAGATTTATAAGTTTAAACTATACTGTCCTGTATTTCAGGGTCTTTGTTTGTTTTGTTAGTGTATTTATTTATTTTTTTCCTGGTAAGGAGGACTAATTATTGTTTCACATCAGCAATTTGCTCTGGCTGCTTTGAAAACAGGAAGAACCTTTCTGATTAATTAATTTTCAAGTCTTATCTGCCTTGCTGTCCCATGATGAAAAGTTTATGAGTATGGCTTTGAGATCATTTCTGCCGTGTTCTGTTGTAACCATCTCCCTATAACCTGCTATCATAGGAATTTTTATTTTTCCTCAGAAGTATTAGGATACAACTGGTTACAATGATTACATATTTTTTCCCGATTCTCAGTTGGCCAGGAACATTTTATAAATGAATGCTACTTACTGTCAAATATGTCATTCCCATTATCTGCACGTGAAAATTGCTCTCACTTTCTTCAGTGTCTTTGCCATATTTGTGAAGCACCTTTTGTCACATAAATATCTAAAGAAGACTGATTTTTCTGTCTTACAGGGTGACTACTCCAGCAGTAAGAGTTCCTCTACATGGCATATATTTCTCCTGGGAAAGGATCAATTAGAAGCTTCTAAATGAAGAAACAAATCCCCATTCATAGGTTTGTATTGTCAAAAACAATTAATCCCGAATCTGATTAATCTTCTAAATTCCAAAAGAAAATGAAGAAATTGTGAGTCTGTAGTTTAAAGGAGAGTTAAGAGACGTTTCAGCTGGGTGCTGTGTCTCTTGCCTCTAATTCTAGAAATTTGGGAAGCTCAGGCAAGTGGATTGCTTGAGCCTCTGAGTTCAACACCAGCCTGAGCAACATGGCAAGACCCCATCTTTACAAAAAATTAGCTGGGCATGGTGGCACAAGCCTGTAGTCCCAGCTGCTCGGGAGGGAGGAGAGGTTGAGGCTACAGTGAGCTGTGATCGTACCATGCACTCCAGCCTAGGCAACAGAGTGAGATCCTGTCTCAAAAACAAAAACAAAATTTAAAAAAGCTATTTTTTAAAAAGCAATGTATGTACTTCATCTGGATCCTGATTCATATAAATAAACTATAAAATATAGCTATTTTATTTGAGAGCTTTATTTTTCAGAGAAACATACTGACGTGTATTGATAGATAAAATCATATATCTGGAATTTGCTTTAAAATGATATGGAAGTGGGTGGAGATAGAAAAATAGTGGCATTAGTTGACATTGATTGAAGCTCTGTTGTGGGTACACAATGGGGTCATTTTATTTTGTAGAATTTTCATATTTAAACATGCTCCTATAATAACAATTTTTTATAAGACCGTTATGTGAATTTCAATTCTGGTTCCTCTTCTTGATCTTTAAGATTAGAAGACATATTGAGGTCGGGCATGGTGGCTCACGCCTGTAATCTCAGCACTTTGGGAGGCTGAGACTGGCGGATTACGAGGTCAGGAGATCGAGACCATCCTGGCTAACATGGTGAAACCCTGTCTCTACTGAAAATACAACAAAATTAGCCGGGCGTGGCGGCGGGCGCCTGTAGTCCCAGGTACCGGGGAGGCTGAGGCAGGAGAATGGTGTGAACCTGGGAGGCGGAGCTTGCAGTGAGCCAAGAACGTGCCACTGCTCTCCAGCCTAGGTGACAGAGAGAGACACTGTCTCAAAAAAAAAAAACAAAAAAAAAATTAGAAGACATATTCTTTAAACCCTCTGTCCTCAGTTTTCTTAAGTCTTTCACAGAATTTTTGTGAAAATTCAATAAGCTATGCTACAAAATAATCTCCTACCATAGTGCATAGCAGCGTCTCAAGTATTGCTACCTATGATTATTATAATAAGCAAAATAGAGGGTGTTGCTCTCATTATCTTTCTGAATAATCTTTCTGATTATTCATCTGTAACTCCTTTTTTTCTGTACAATCACCATGCATATCATCCTAGAGACTGAAATCTGTTTTTCAGGTATGTCAAACACGAGGTGTTCATCTAAAGATCTTGGTCCTGAAATGTTTTTTTCTTTACAGTTATTTCCTGCATTCATCATTGTTCCCATGAAGTTCAGGGCCTTTGGGGTGCTTGTCGTCCTATCTCTGCCTTTGGATAAGCCTTCAGTTTAGGAAGCACATGATCCGATCCCCACTGAATAATTAGACCCCTCAAAAACTGCTCCTTGTCAATTTAACCCTATTTTAATGGTGGCAAATGCTACACTCTTGCAAATCTATAAAATATTACTCTTTGTTTGTACATCATTAGAGTAAGAATGGCTTGGGTTAAAATCAACTCGGCTATTAAGGAGAGATGACCAGAATCTCTAAGTTAGCATTCCTCAGGCTCCATTTCCTCATCTGAAAACACCAAGCCTGAAGTAAATTGTGGTAGAAATACACTAGGACTAAAGATTATTTTTGATGAAAAATGCTTATTTGAAGTAAACCTAATCTTCAAAAAATATAAAAACCAATAGTATTCTATGAAACAGTTATCCTACCTTAATTTTTTAAACTTTTAAATAAATTTAAATTCTGCCTTTAAGCATATCTGATTGTATTAATTGTATGTGATTTTTAACTAAATAATTCCTATTGATAGTGATTAATTTTATGGTTATTCAGAAAATAATATAGAAAGTAAAATGTTGGCATTTTAAATTATATGTATCATTTAGCCAGGTTCAATTTACGTCCAAAAAATGTTCCATAATGAAAACAAAGTAATCAGGATATGACTTAATACTTTTCTTACAATCTTAAGTAGAAGAATTAAGTAACTATGAAGTTAATTTATAAATTAATTTAGTTATAATTATTTAACATCTTAATGTAGTTTGTAATTATTAAATAATGACCTTCATGGGGGACATGTAATATCTGTGAGCTTTCTCTACATAATATATAACTATGCTCAAACTTCTCATTAGAAATATATATAAATCTAAGTATATATGCAGATGATTATATTTTCCAAAGATGCCATACATTAAATTTTTTATCCTACATCCTCTTCTACAATAAGCATTTGTCCCATTACCATTAGAAGGTAGCATCTAATTCCTCTCTCTTCCCTTTGAATGTAGGATGGTCTTTTGATGCCTCTAGGAATCAATAGACTGAAACACCATGACATTTGAGACAAGGTCAGAAAAGATTGTGTAGCTGCTACCCACTTCTTCTGGGATGCTTGCTCTGGGACAGCCAGGGGCCATAGAAAAAAAGAGAAGCCGCCTGAGGCAATCCAGAGGATAGAACAGTCAAGCTTGTGGGCGATAGTGGCAGCAACTGTCAGTTATGACAGTGAACTGTCTCAGGTGTCCAGCCCAGGCTAGCCTTCTTATGACTATAATCTCGGATAACATTTGACTACAAGTGCAAGAGTGACCCCAAGTGAGAACAGCCCTTCAGAGCCCTTGCCAAATTTTCCATACCTCAAGTCATGAACAAATTAAATTATTTTTAAGCCACTATGTTTTGGGGTAAAATTCATTCAGCTGTAGTAACAGGAGCATAGTGGTTTCCTACATTTATTTTTCATTGAGCATCCTTTATTTAACATAATTCTAAATTTTCTATTAAAACACCCTATTTTCAAGGTAGCCTGGATTAGATATTTGCTCTCCCAGTTTTTTATAAGGAGTTTTGTCTTCTTTAAAATCTAGTTATTTATTAAAGCAAATAAGATACTACTTAAGACATTACCAAAAAATCATTTCTGAATAAAGACTAGTAAGAAATAGACTTCTTTTTTTTTTTTTTCTTCCCTTCTTTTGGTTGTCCCAGTGATGAATAGCATTGTTCTGTTAGCAAATGTCAGCGATCTGGTAAACATCATGTTGGACAAAGGCCAGGTCGTCTTAAAACATCATGCTTTTTTTGCCATGTGGCAGGAGTCCGAATTCTAAAATTTGTTCTTACTGACTTTCAACAATTTTTTTTTATAATTCTGCATTCAACTTCATAATTGGGACATTGGTGGTGTACTTCAGTTTTTGGGCAAATGACCAAAATAATATTTAGAAGCTCCAGCCCCAGCAAAAAAAACTTTTCTGCTTAAGGCAGACATGTTTCCCTCTTTCCATCTTAAAAAAGGCAATCTGACTGTATTATCAGTTAGACCAGGCTTCAGACATAAACAATTCTTCTCTTTAATTCTATTCTCTTTCTAGTCAAACTCAAGGAATTTCTAAGCTTCCTGGTTTTACAGTTATCCTTAAAGGGAAGGAGCAAGGATGCACTAAGAAATCACTTCTGTTTCTCAATCAGACATGTTCCCTTCTCTTTGCAGCTTGCTAGAGTGAGGAATATTGTAGAATATTCATCCAAGCATTAATTCAAGAACCAAGCCACGCATATGTTCGTGTATTCATTCATCAATCATTGATTGATATTTAAAGAGTCTAGAAAGTATAAGGCAATTTATTGTGTAGAGGTTGTACAAAGATAAATTATTGCAATACTTCTTTTCTAGTGAAGAAAACAATAAAATAGATATATAAAAAGATAATTAAAAGATATTGTATAATCATAGATACGTATATATAATTGATTAGTATAGAATAATCAAAGCAAATGTAGATTACAGTAAAAAGGCAGAAGTAGGCAAGCTACAAAAGTTAAAGCAGTCCACAGACTAAGTCAAGAGTAACTGAGTCTTGAGTGTTACAGTATATATGCTAAAGGCTTTCTCTTTTTATTAAGACTGAATTGCAAACTCATTTTTTTTTTTTTTTATTTCTGAGGAACTATGTGATCTTTTTCCACTCTTTTGAAGGAGAAAAGTTAAGATTAGAGGTCTCATAGTTTTCCTCTTTTACCCAGGGAATTGATATTTTAGCTAACCAATTCCCACCATATCCCCTGGAGCTAGGGATGTTCTTCCAAAGGAAAATGAATCACAGCTGCAGTCTCACAAAATGCCTTGATCCCACACAGCTGCCTCTCTCTCCCTCCTGGGGACTGAGAAGGAAACCAGGGCTATGTTAGTTGTCAGTCAGGTTAAGGAGACAGACGCTTCCTTTGGCCTTCTTGACTCCCTCTCTTCCTCCTCTCCATCTTTTAACCCCTTGATTCGGAGACTTTGGGTCACATTGAGCATTACTCTTGCTTCATCTGAAGCATACTCCACTCCTACCCAATGTCAATTTAGGCAATCCAGTGGGCATACTCTGTGCACAGCCTCCTTCCCATATCATGTTTTGGAAACACCCTTTTGGTGCATTAGAAACCCTGGATGAGGAACGCCTCACACCCCTGCTGCTGCAGAGCCAGACATAAATGATAAAGGCAACTGAGCATCTAGCATTCTGTCTGCCCCTCTACAAAACTGTCCTAATTTATTTTTCTGGGTTGATTTCATGGCAGAAGTGTAATGGTTCATTTATCTCTTGTATAAGGTCTGCTTCTGGAAAACCAGTTTCCTCAGCCAAGCGAGAAGCTGTAGTACAATACATCCCAAGTGGTAACCTCTGACAAAATTTTTCACTAGTTCAAGAAAAATGAGTATGAATAAGAAGCAACTATATAATTTAAAAAGTTGTACTTTTTCTGAGTTTTTTAAAAATTAAAACATTATTTGCATTATAACGTACATTATTAGAAACCAGTAGTTATTTGTAATGCTTCCATATGGCAAAATTAAATGTGTTTCATCTTCTGGCACCATTTCTAGAGGGCTAAGTGTGTGGGGGTGTGAATCATTTATGATTATAAAATAGTCAAATCCTTCATTGTTCTCAAATCAAACAAACTCATTTTGTTCAAAGGAATATTGGTTTGGAGAACATTGAATTGCTTAGTAAATGCACATTTTTTTTATTCTTGTCTGTTTACACTTGGAGATGATGTGGTCCTCTTTAGAGAGGTGGAGAGAGATGGTACTATTTTGTCTCTAGCTTGACAACCCATATACTTATTAAAGACTCTTAATAAGTCTCTAATAAGTGTATGGCTTATTTTCAATTAGTATAATATGATATAATTTGAATTGAGAATAATAAGTATAAGTCATTGACAGTCTCTATTAAGTATATGGCCTATACCTATTATTCTCAAAGATAAATAAAAATGAAAGGAAATACCAGAAACAGCCTCATGTTCTTAGCCAACTTTGCCTGAAATGGTAAGTGAAATGTACCAGTTACTCTAATAAGCATTTGTACATATATTTTTCTATTCCTACCCAGTGAAATAAGATATATTTCCATTCATCAAATGAGGAAACAAAGTTTTGAAAGTTTCAAGGTTACAGGTAGTAAACAGCAAAGCAGAATTTGAGATCAGAGGTGTTTAACTGTACAGCCCAAGTTCTTTCCACTACTAAATAGTTTTAAGAGACATTTCAACTCTTGAAATTTGTTTATAAGAAATATATCAAGAATTATAATTTTAATTTTGGAGACTAGTCAAAAGACAATACTTGTTCTTATTTGACTTGTCAAGACTGATTTGCATTTCAATAATGAGGTGTTAGTCCATACCAAATTATACTACCTGATGACTCTTGATCCAAAGATGAATGGCTGAGTCAGAGTACCTAAGTAAGGGAAGCTGTCTTCCTACAGGATGCCAAACATATAAAATAGAAAATCCAATCAAAATCAGAACATTTAAAAAATTTTTGATTTTTAAAAGACTAAGTTACCTTGTGGATTTATTATTATAAAGTAACTGAAAGACTTCTGAATTTGCTTACTCTACATTTATTTATAATATTACTTTTTGAAATAAATGCTGTAATTAAGAGGGAACTGATTTATGTCTTAATAGACATAAAAGAAGACAAGATATGGGTCTCATAAAATTGTGGTTCCAATTACAAGGTAAGTTGCAACAAATTCAACGAAACAACTTGGCCAATATCTATGGGGAATTCATGTTTACTGTCTCAATCCCTTATCCTCTAAAAAAAAAAAAAAAGAAGAAAGAAAAAGAAAAAAAACACATTTTAATACTACTCTGATAAATTAGAATTAGGGACTAAAACAGTCCATGCATTTTCCAGAGGCCTCAAATTACCCTACAGAGTAATTACATAATTTTAATTTCACAGTTTTTGACTTCTTAGCTTTGAAAGAATTGTTTAAAAATTTGATATTTAATTTTGCCAAGAATATTTCTTAGTGGGAAAAAGTAGTCAAACATTTTAATTTAAAAAATTTATTTGTATTAAACATTATTTAGATAATAAGATGACAAAGGACTTTTGTCCTTCAACACTGTAGCTTCTCTCTGCTCATTAAATGTCTGCCGAGGATAATCCATCAAGGATAATCCTGAAGACAACATTAGTCTTTGATACAGATAAGCATTAACATTTTCATCCCCAACTGCACTGCATTTATTTTCTTTTTTATAATAATTCAACCTTCATGCTTAGATCACTAGAGGACATAAAACAAATAAAAAATCAACTATATTGCATTTACGGTGAATTAGGTGGTCCATTTCTCCCTGCTTGCTTTCTTTTTTCTTAATCTGTTACTGCATGTAATCATATTATTTTAAAACTGCTTGAAGCTGCTACTATGACATAGGTACCTCATACAATTAATAGGATTTCTAAGACTGTGATTTTTCTACCAATGAAGATGTCAAGGCTCTCAACAGCTTGCCAGCATCATAAAGTAAGAAAGAGTTAGATAATAGTTAAAAATATGAAATGAGTTCATTTGGTTTTATTTAAAGTCAAGCGAATTTCATTTCCCTTTAAGAAATGTATTTTCTTAGAGATATCTGATTTTAAAATTTATAATATATTTAAATATTCACCTTTAAATTTTAAGATATTGAAAATACATCGCATGAGACCACTGCTCATTGGAACTTAGTTCTCTTAGTTAAATATGGTTTTAAAGACAAATTATTTTTATAATTTTAGCTACTTCCTTAGTATATGAGTCAGTAAACCTAGCCATAATAAAGGGATGATGTACACTTTGAGCTCCTAGAAAAGAGATAACATGTAGAAAACTTTCTTATCTAAAAACAAAACAAAATAAACAAAACAATATCAACAGCAACAACAAAATGATCACAAAGGTCCCAAGTCAGTGAACTTGCTGCTTCCTAAGACTACATTTTGTTGCTGTTGTTTCGCTTTGAACAATAGACTTATGCCCAGTGCTTTCATCAGGGTCAAGCTTTATGAACTATTTTTCATGGAAGCAAAGGCAAACTATATTTATGAAAAAATAAAACTTCACTAAAGTGACTGGCCAACTCTGCTTTCCTTAAAAACATCAACCCTTCATTTTTGATAATATATGTAGTGAAAGTAATAGTACACTCTTTTAACTTGTTCTCAGAGGCAAAGTGAAATTTAACTCGCATCACATTTTTGGGGAACTTCGCCATTTTAGTAACTTCAGAAAAGATTATCCTGTGTATATCCATCAACTGGTGATTTCTTTGTCCAGATTTTTTTCAATCCTGTAATTTTCCTGCCCAAGACAATAATGCAGGTCATCTCTAGATACTTATAAAGTTTCTGAAGAGTAATCCAATCTCCCCTGTGGTGAATACACAATTCAAAAAGTAATAGTCACCACCACTAGAATATAAGATCCACAGGAACTAGGGCCATATTTGTCTTCCTCATCCTTTCCTCCCCATGCCTAGAGCAGAGTTCATCCATGATGGGTTCCCAGTATAGCTTCTGAATGAGTGAACCAATCAATCCACTGGAATTATTCTGTGGCCTTTTGAAAGCCTTTACATAACATTTGTATTTGGGTTGTAAATGGCTATACAATATATGTGTTGAAGAAGCTATTTCGAGTGTTTTTCAGTTGTTACTGCTGAATATACTTTATGTTTTTCCAGGTTCCTAGAGGTAGTTTATTCCAATTATAGAAGCTAGTGGCACTTTTCTTCTGCAGACTGCTGCTAGAAAGCGTGTTCTGAGTAAATATAGGACTTCTGAAAGAAGTGCCTGATCATAATATGGGATTTCCTCTAGAAGGAAGTACACATGGCAGAATCATGATATAAAGATTTTTTTTTTTCTTTTCATTTCCAATAAGAAAATACACCCCTTCCAAATGAGGAATGTGAATCAGCTGCCATGTAAACTGAGTTCATTCCCCTTTGGCCCATCCACTGAGCTTCAATCTTTCTGGAGATTTATCTTCTAAGTGTAATGCTCTTGGAATTTCCAGACCAAATTTTTCTGAAAAGATGATAAATCAAACTGTCTTTAGGATGTTAGGCTAAAGATATATGTAACATGATTACATTGAATATTTACACCATACCTTAGTGATAAATATTTCCTTTGAAACTTTCTAAGGAATATAAGCAGCTGGATTACAAAATGTCAAAAGTACAGACAAAACTAAGGCTCAGAGATGAAGGGAGTATTTTGATAATTGAAAGATAAGATTTTGTCATAAAATTTGACAAGTTTTGCTTTTGATAACTGCATATTTTACAATTTAGTAATGCTGAAACTCTGTTGTCTGGGCTAAGTGAAGAGTAGAGAGACTGACCTGATTTTCTTAATATCTAATATTTTATAAAACCACGTTATAGAATTAAGATTAAACCATCACTCTGAAATTTTAGAACATAAGACACTGTTTTCTTCAAAATTTTATTTTGTAGAAGAAGGGATATGAAGCTCAGAAATATTTTTTAAAGTGATTTTTCCAAGATTGCAAAGTAATGGAGGACAAAAGGAAGAGGGACGGGTGGGGGCGGGGAGAGAGAGAGAGAGAGAGAGAGAGAACCACAACGCCACTTTTCTTTCTATCCTGTTCTGCTTCCTTTATTCCTCATTAGGTGGCACTGTGTCTCACATTTGGAGAGATTAAAACTGAAAATGCTAAACTCTCAGAGTTGCCATTCCCAAGAACAAAACAAATAAGGTAGGTAAAGAGAAACTGCATCCCACTCACCCAAGTCAGAACACTGGACCACTCGAAGATGGCATTGACAGCGGAAGGGGCACACTGGGCCTAGAGGGGGCTCATAGTCGCGGTCATCAGGAAGTTCTGGGCCTATCCCAGAAGCCTCATCTTCTAGCATAAAGTCAAATAAGCCTCTCTGTTGAAACGGTCCGGCCCAGGAAACTTGTGCAAGCAGAAGGAGGATGATAGTGACCTTCATGACTTATCTCATGTATTTTCACAACCAGGGAACCTAGGAAACAAATGAGAGTTTGAAGAAGAGTAGCACTGCCTAATCTGCGTGTTGTTTCTTATATAGTATGCCACAATAGAGTGAGGACAGAGAAAAGGTGCAATATAATATTTCATTTATTATCAGGAAGCAGTGCATTAAGAATGTATTGAAAGATGATCGGGTACATTATAGTATCATTTGCACAGCTATTTACTTAGGATGAGAAATCCAAATATTATTTAAATCTGCTTGTTTTGAATTTTCGGTATAAATTAAGATGTATACTATATATTCAAATTGTTGGCAAAATTGTCACGATAATAAATCATGTTGGACTTTTCAATGCTCACTTAACACAAGCCTTGCCATGGTCAAATAAAATTCTCTCTATACATATAGGAGATCTCCAATTTCTGCTTCAGAAATATCTCTGGAAGCCAGTCACATCTTTCCATCCTATCACATTTATTTTGGTCCAGGCCTTTCTCATCTCTCCCTAAACTACTACAAGAGCTTCCAATTCATCTCTGCCTTGCATATTTCCTCTATTTCAGTCCATCTCCCACTTTGCTGCCCGAATCATCCTCTAAAAATTCAATTTCATCTTATTAATTTCTACTACAAACCATTTATTAACTTCCTTTGACCTATCAATACTGCCCACAGTCCCTGTGCTAAATGTCAGACCACTCACAAATTGGTATGAATTAATAGCTCTAGCCACATTCCTTTCATTGTCACACCATTCCCAGTCCTCACCTGAACCCTGACAATCAAAACTACTTGCCATGTAGAATACCGACCTTGCAAGAGTGTTGTAAAGATTAAATGAGATAGTGGGCTTGTCTTCTGTGTCCCCTGGCTCATCCAGGCAGGATACTGCTTTCTCCCTCTTCTCTGCTCCCAAAGCACATTGCTCTTACCTCTTTTAAAGAACTTATCACATTATATTGCAATTTGTTTTGCGTGCTTGGTCTGTCCCTCCACTAGTCGATGTACTCCTTCAGGGCGTGTCTTATTATTCCTTGTTCTGTACCCGGGCCTTGCACAATATTTTGCACACAAATGACTCAATTGACCATCACTTTATTGACAAGACGATTTACTCCATTTATTCCAAGCAATCAGTCTGATATTTTAAAACACAAAATTAGCTTTTTTTCAATATCGAATTTCTGATATAAAACAGTTAGCGGATTGAAAACCTCAACTTGGTATAAGCAAGATCGGCTTTAAAAAAATAAATCAATTTCCTAGTTTCTCAAACATTATTTTTAATAAGCTAATACACACATATGGAAAATTCTAACTGATTTTTACATGCTGTATATATGATCTCATTTTGCTAACAGGGCATTTTGTAAAAAACTAAGTATTCTTTTGATAAATGTATTCCATATTTATCCATTCATTCCACAAGCACGAATCTATGTTGTTAAATCAACTGAAGTGCACTAAATAAATCTGAGTGACAAAATCGTAATAAATCTGAATAACAAAAGGTACTTGATTATATAGAAACAAAGTCATTTGGGAGACAAAATATTTTTTAAATCGCATTGAAACTATTCTGATATCTCCAAAACATAGCAGATATTTAGTCCCATCATAGTAGATAATTAGTCCGATCATCTCTACCTTGAATTGTACACTTAGATGAATCCATATTAAAGCTGTATGTTTGTAAGTAGATATTTAGAACTGTTTTGAGTCATTATCCAATTGTAGCATATTTCAAAAAAAGGAAAAGAAAGAAAAAGAAAGAAAGAAAGAAAGAAAGAAAGAAAGAAAGAAAGAAAGAAAGAAAGAAAGAAAGAGAAAGAAAAGGAGAGAGAGAAAAGAAAATAAAAAAGAAAGATCTTTGTATGTTCTAACCTTAAGGTATATTATGGAAATTTTTGCCTAGATTCTCTAGAGAAGAAACAAATGGTTTTCAGTTTCTTACATTTTTGTTCTTAGTTTATATTTACTACTGATATGTGTCTAAGGCAGCACATGTTGAATACAGGCTTGTGGCTTTTGGTTTAACAAAATATCATAAAGATTATTCTTCACACTGCCACTTTAAGTTCAACATTAAGCTTTTTCTAGGAGCCCACTCCCACTCGGTTACTGAGTTTCCCTTTAAGAGAAGACTCTTGTTTTGGCAGCCTGTTCCCTTGAATTGTATCTGAGGGAGTGGTTTTGTATCTGTTTCCCATTAAAAATGCAATGTTTATGGTTTACCACAGGCTTGCTAGCCTTGCATATTTAATGTCTTACAAGCTTAAAAGAAAAATGAAGCCAAGTAATTGCAGATTTAATAAATAGCAACGACAGTTAATGCAGATGTCGCTTTGTAATCTTTTCTCCAGAGCAGAACATGCCTGGTTTTTTCACTAACAACCCACAAAAAGAAAGTGTTGAGTATTAGCTGAGAGAAATAGTATTATAATTTATGTTTGTTTACTTCTGCTAAAATGGCACAAATTCTCCAAACAATATTCTTTTTGATTGAAGCTGAATATAGACAGCCAGCTTATAACTTCAATCACCGATTTTTATTTCACTTTCATTTGCTGTGTGTGTGTCTGCATGTGTGTGTGAGAGAGTGTGTGTGTGTGCATTTAACCCTGACTGTACTGTGAAAAAATAATAGCATGTCCAGAAACTTTGTGCAAAATCCTCCATAAAATCATCTGTTTTAAATTAGTGTCATGGTACTTGAAGACCCAACATCTTAAAACATTTCATGTGGGTTGTCAATACTGATAAATCCTTTAGTCATTTCCTTCTTTCCTTAATTAATCAGAAATATAAAGAGCAAAGAGCAGCTGTCCAAGTAGAAACCAAGGAGATTGTTATTGAGATGATATGCTGTTTAAATTTTATTGAAACTGTTTTAAGTAGTCTGAAAATGCATGACACTCTCCAAGATGCTAATTACTAATGTAATATCACTACTCCACTAAAGCTAGTTGCCATAGTTTACAAATGTTTTACCAAAAATAATAATTTCTGGTTCCTAAAACTACTTAAGCCCATTAAATGAACTATATCATTCAGATCAACATTTGCATTATGTCATCTGTGCCTTTAGTGTCACTTTCAAAGACAAAATTTAACCCTCAAGAGGTAAGTGAAGCTGTAAATGCAAAAGCAAAATTAAAATCCTACAGCACTAGATGATTAAAATTTTCAATAATATATATATATATAATTTTAAAATAAAGAATAAAAGCAACATTTATCCACAAGCAAGGGTTACTATAGGGGGCATTTGGCTCTTTTTCTGGTTAGAAGCAGCAACAGGAAAAAAAAGCCACAGGTATTTACATCACTGGCAGCCCACTTAACCAGTGGTCACTGTGTTACCCTGTTTTAAAATTAGAAAATTAACCCACATCCTCATTTTATAGTGAATGTATCTTAAAATTTCACTTGCAGTGAAGATACTGATTGGGACACTTTACATTTAAGAAATTATACAGCTTCTTTAATATCTTAGGCATTTAAGAACATAAATATTTTCAATGTTTATTTTCACTTCTCTGGTGATAATTTCTATTGATTTCTGGGGTTGAAGAAATATACGTTAGGTATCTTCAGCTAATCACCAGAGTTCAGTTCTTCTGGGCTTTTGAAAGTTCTTAAAGCAGACAAAAATTCAGGAGAAAAATACATTTTTAAATATACAGCTCAATTACAAATGTGCTACTTTAGAACACTTTTCGGTTACCACCTCTTAAAGAGCTAAACATTCATTAATACAAACACAAAAACATTAATACAGAGAGTCATGGTGTTAGGTTACAGTTTTTTAAGAAGCATCTTTGTAAATACAGAAGAGAAAGAAATAAAACAATACATTCAATCATTTTATCAAATATTTAACTTCTGTTTTCAAATAATACTTGTTTAAAATGTTGCATAAAGACTATAAAAGTTTAAGTTTTTTTTTTCCTTTTCTTTTTCTCACCAAATAATCCCTTCTGCTCTCAACTTGACCGAAGTTTTATTAGTCTGTAGCAGAGTTCAGGACAATTATTGAAAACCATACCTTTTAATCCGGGAATTTGCCACAGGAGCCCTCAAAGCTGAGATGTAATTACACTAAATATTCAGCTCAAGTAAAAGAGTTTGCAGGTGTGGAAAGGAGGAGGGGGTAGGTGCTGCTCTGTGACTGTCACTAGGTTGAAAACCTCCTGCTTCTACTCCATAGCACAGTTAAAAAATAAGGTTTCCCTCAATGAACACAATCCGGCTGACACCCACATTAGATCATATGGTAATGATATGTCTCTTGTATTGTAGCCAGAAACTTTATCGGCCCTTTTTTTCCCTCCCATTTGCTTTATTCTTTTTGCATCTGCTTAAAATTCTAAACTGCTTATGTAGTATAGTGGAACAACTTGATTTGAAATTTGTCTTATTGTAGATTCATTTCCCTAAGATATTGTAACTAAAGGGTTTGCTACCCCACCCCCATCCCATTTCACTCTCCACCCTTTCTAGCCTTGTTTACAAGTAGCATTTAATATACTTCCAAAATGGCATTTTTTTTCTTGCTTTCAGGATGTGTAAGTCCAGAAAAATGGAATGAAATTAATCTTGTAGTTGTTTTAAATGCGGACTGCAAAAATAAATGAGTAGCCTTATGTGAAACTACTCATTCGGATTCTTACTTGCCTTGGAGTGTTTGTGTAAATTCAAGCACTATGCTGTGGAGTTTCTCTGTGTATTTTGGACATATTTCTAAAGTGTCCTGAAAGAAAGCCATGGTTTTATACGAAAAGTATGTCATCTATCACTTTCATTAATCATAGTTTAAAATCTTTCTCATTGTCCACCAGTTTTTAAATGAAATACATAGAAAACTAGTAGTTGATCACAACATAGTTTCGTCATCTATATATGAAAAATTTGATTTTCATAGATTATACTTTTATGAAAACTAGAACTTTGAAAGGGCAATAGAATCTATGTGTCTTTCCAAATTTCAGTAATGAAAAAAAAAAAAAAAACTGCAACTACAAGGAAAGTATTTATTTAGCCACTGGAAATATTTTTTGAGCTTTTATAATTCCCTTGCTGGATGCTGTTAGTTGTCTCTGTGTAGATCTCTGTGTTTTGACTTGTATCATTATGCTCTGTCCCCTAGGCTCTTACCAGGTGGAAACTGGAAATCAACAGCTGTGAAACACGAGAGGATCCCCCTCCCATCCTCCAGCCTTCTTCCTTCCCTCCTCCAGCCATCAAAGTATATTCTTCCACAGTAAATATTCTTTTCCCTCAATAAAACTTAGAGAAATTAAATTGTTGAGTGGGTGTCTAAGGAGGGGGAGGGGTGTTACCACGTTATAGTTTGCCTTCTTTCCAAAGCTTAGTCTCCCAGGTAAACAATTTACCCTACTCTCCATCTCTTTAATATTTAATAACCACATATCTAGTTATTCTGATAGTTTAGACAAAGGCAAACACTACTGTCCCTGGACATTGGTGCGAAAGTTCATGATCCCCTTACCTGGAATTTATTAATTTCCTTTCTGAACTCTCCTTATATGGCATTTATCTCTTTTTGATGACATATAATCACTCCTGCCTCACATTGTAATTATTTATGTACATGTCTTACTCCAAGGGAGGAATGACATTGTGCTCATGTTTGTAGAATCCCTGCACCCAGAATAACCATGGTATATACTAAGTTACCAAGACACATTTACTAAATTAGTAAAGACAATCAAATGATTGGCTACGGACCATACCCAGACTGGTGTTTTGCCCCGATCCTGGTTTACTATTTATCAAAACTTAACTAAAGTGTATATCAAAACCCCACCAAAGTGTATATGACAAATTATGGCAATCATTATTACAAGACAGAGAAAGAGAGAAAAGGAAGTATTGAAGAAAAGGTAGAAGAAGAATAAGGAGGAGGAGAAAAAAAAGACATAATGCCTTTTTATGTAGATAATTTTACTTTTATAAAAGCAGAACCATTATGGTTAAGATTTAGATCTTGTTCCTTCCCCCACCATAGTAAGCTGTATGAACTCAGGCAACTTACTTAACCTCTCTGAATTTCAGTTTCCGTATCTGAAAAATGGATAGAAGTTCTTACCTAACTCATAGTGCTGGAGTAGAGGTTAAATAAGGCCATATATATAAAACACTTTACTCAGAACTTAATCCTTATAAGTGAAAATCTCCATAAATGCTAGCTTTTATTATGTTCTGATATATTTCAAAACAATCCTTTGAGTTAGAAAAGATAAGTCATATTTACTATTTCTGTTTTACAAATGAGAAAAGGGAAGCCCAATGGCTTGCCCAAGTTCACAGAGCTGGCAAGAAGCAAAGCAGAAACTAGTATCCAGGTCTTCTCACATGTAATCCAGTTTTCATTACTAAACTGTAATATATCTTAAGAAAGAGCAAGCAAAGTCTTATTGTATAGAAAATTAATTATCAAAGTTTTGCGATAACATCTTTTCAGACTATTTTACAAACCATGACCAAGTTACACTGCTTTTAAAACTTTATTTAATTTGTTCAGGAACAAATAAAAATTTCCTTTTTGTTGTTGTTGTTTGGAAAGAAACTCACCTCCAAAATCTCAAGCATTTTACCAAACATCATCATATTTAAAAGCTGCATCTTTAATCACAAGTTACATCTATTGTCATACTAATTTTTCAGTAGAAGAAACTATGTCCCAACAAAGGCATATGCAGTTAAGTCACCAAGAGGTCGTGACACCATGACCAGAAACCAGGCCTCTTGCAATCCAACATGCAGTGGAACCATTTTAAGGTTAGAAACAGCACTGTGCACAGATTGCTTAAACTCATTCTGGCTTGGAATGTTTGGGGTAGGATTCCCTGAATCCCTAACTGTCATGTAGATATGTGAAATATTCCAATTCAGAGCACATCCCACATCTACTGTTAGAACTACTTAAACTTTGGTTTCTACTGTCAACCCACTAGCTAATAGGGTTAACTGTATTCTGCACATTGTCGAAGTTCATCTCAGGACCATTCTCTCTCATTGACATCACATACAAAGTATTTAATTGTACTTGATCATTAAGGATATGAAGAATGCCAGAGCTTAGAAAGGTCTCCTTCTGACACCCCTTTCCTTTCTAAGAGGTCTGGAGGCAAGTGATTATCTTCACAATCTTGATGTGACTGATTTGTCTGTGGATTGATTCTTCAAAGTCAGATCTGGGTCTGGTGTGAATTGTCTGGCTTTATACTTGCCACTGTAGACAGAGTTCTTCCCTAGCTGAGAAAGATGGCTAGGGTGGAACTGAGGGCACTTTGAATACAGAATCGCTTTAAAGAAAATTTGGTGTAGAAAACTTTTAGCTTGGCTATCTTCCCATGCCTCTATTCCTCCATCCCTCACCATTGTGTTCTGTGTCCTGGTACCTTGTACAAGTAACTTAACCTCTTTGTTCTCCAGGTTTTTAACCTATAAAATGTGAATAGCCACAGTGATATCTCCTTCATAGGTTTATAGTGAGGTTCAAAGAAGTTCAATACATAAAACATTTAGAACTGTGCCTGACACATCTCAAACAACACATGAGCATTTGTTGTTGCTTCTGCTGCTGCTTCTCTTGTGGTTTTTGTTATTACAAACCTTACCTTGGACACTCCAGTACAATAACCAGACTGCACGTCTTTTATAGTCCAATGGGTTTTCCGCCTAACAACACAAGAAATCAGTTAAGCTATGATATAGTTTGGAGTTAGATAAGCTTTGGTTTAAGCCTTGACTTTGTATTGTTAAATAACAGCCTGGTTTTCTTTATGCATAACATTTTATTGGGCTCCAAGTCCAGCTGAAATCCATTCATGGACTTCATAAGGAAACAGACTTCAGGTTAAGAATTTCTACTCTGAACAGTAAACTAGAAATGGGAATAGAGACAGGGACAGGATAAGTAATGAATTAAAATAGATTAAAAAGTATCAAGGAGATATTCAGTTCCTTAATTGGCTGACTCTTCTTGAATGCTCTGGGGCATCTTCTTTTGTCAGTTGTAATCAATTAAAAGATTAATTATTATTTCCATAATATTGATTAGTTCGTACTTGGACAGTAAATCAACATTTATTGAATATCCATTAGTCTGCACAAGGTACATACCTCTCTGTAAAATACAAGGAAATTTACAATAACTCATCAATCAATTAATCAACAAATATAGACGGAGGAACCACTGTGGGAAGAAGTGTTAATACCAGGCCCCATGGAAGATACCAAGAAATACAAAGTACGAAGTGAAGGGCATAGCATAGCCTCAAGGGAAATAGGTTGCATAAGGAGATATGGCATAAACTATAGATTTCTATAATAATATTTTAGTTTCAGCATACCAGAAAACTTATAATGTATAATTCCTGGCCAAAGTAAAGTATGATGTAATTAAAATAATTGTCTTAGAAAGTCAGAGGAGGGCTTCAGGGAGGGATCACTTTACATTTGAGTGGTTAGGTAAGTGTTTATAATGAACAAGGTACAATTTGAGCTAAATCCTGAGGGATGAAAAGAATGTACATGGAGAGAAAAGAAAGAAATGTCTTTTTATGCTGGCAAAATGGCACTAACAAACCTTGGCAATGGGAAAGCAGAGGTCAATAAATAATGTGGCTTAAGCAGATACTTTCTTTCAAAGAAGCCGTGAGCTCCTTTATTTCTTTGAATATTCAGTAACTCTCATGGTATCTGACATGTCAAAGTCACACAATAAATGAATGTCCCATGTTTATGGAAATAACTAAAGGGAGATAATGAAATAAATGAAGGTAAGGTCTAACTGTGGAAGGACTTGAAATTCTCCCATGGAGCACTTTTCCATTTATTCATTCATTTGTTCATCAAATATTAATTTGGTGATGAATATGTGCCAATTATTATGCTTGAATCTTAATGTTATCAAAGGTAATTGAATGAGGTAATAACATGATCCAATTATTATTTTAGAAAATCAAATCTAGCAAGTACAGGTAGGGTGGTGAAACTAGAGTCAAGGAAACTAGTTAGAAGGTTATAGTTTTAGTTTCAGTATATTAATACCTTAGTAAGGGAAAGGAAGATAGATGAGCATGGCGAAAATAGAGCTACTTCTCAGGAAGATGATGTAATACATTAAAAAGAAAAGTCTGGAACACTCATTCTGCACAAGGCATCATGGTACATAGTCAATTTTAAAAGCACAAATAATGTGTGATGAGGCCACGCACTCTGAACACTGCCCTCTGCACCACTCTAACCAACACTTCTGCCATTGTAAGCGATAGCACGAGCAGTTGACTGCTTTGTTTGCATTTTCATCTCCAAGGAGAATATGCTTCCAATGGAGAGGAAGAACAAACAAAAATGATTACGTTAACTAAAGTTCTTGATGTATGTGAAAATTATAAGAAATTACTCATGCTATGTGAATTCAACTTTACTTTTAGGGTACTAAAATAATGTATCATCTTGAAAGGGACTCTAGTCTGAGCAATGTTGGAGAATCACACAATCTGAATTATAGAATGACAGAAAGAAGGAAAGATTCATGTGGAATTTTCCCCTGATTGGCTGGCTTTTCACATGGGAAAGGACCTTGTGTTTATTGAAAGCTTCTTGCACTGAGTGATGGCAAAAATTTTGACATTTTATAGATTAGATGATCTTTGGAACTGTGTGTACTGGGAGTGAGGGAAAACTACAAAAGAGAATGATAAAAGCCAGACATTACCTGGAAGACTCCTTCCCGGGCCCTGCTCCTGCTTTTTTGCATATTAGTTGAATATGCTGCTGAAACCAGGCCTGCTACCATATACCTGCCAAAATAGACCCTTTAACAATGCTCTACCTCCTTTTCCAACGAAGAAAAATGACCTGTGTGAAGTCAGAAGTTGAGGCCAAGCACAAGATACGATATAATAGAATAGTGTGGAATGCCTGACATATGGAAAACAACAAAGACCCTGTATTTGTTATTTCCTTCACCAAAGATCTCTTCTCTTCACTAGTTTTTCAGGAAAGTAGCATAATGCAGCAGTTCAGCATGCAGACCTGGGGCCAGATTGCTTATGTTTGATTCTCAACTCTGCCACTGGCTATCTGTGTGACCTTAGGGAACTTCTCCATGGATAGTACCTGCTTCAGATGAGAATAAGATGAGTCAGTGTATGTAAAGGTTTAGAACAGAACTGTCATATAAGACAAACTCTGTTAAGTTAATGACACATAAAGAAAATTTCAGAATGGATTGAAGATTTTAAGAGATTGTTTTCTTTTTCTACTTGACTTTTATTCATACTCTAACCTGAAAGTTATGTCCTGTTTAGTTTGGAGCATTCAAATGCAGGTCATGTCTGTGCAGCGTGTATTTACTGTAGAGCCCCTATTTGGTGTGTAAATATTCTCCTTGCAATTTACCCGGTATCCTAGGAAAAGTAAATGCTCCACCACAGGGTACAGCCTTGCAGAATTTAAGTAGGCAAATGAATGAAAAGTTTTATTCTAATGTTGGTACTATAAAATAATGACTTAGTTTAGCAACTTTTTCTGAGATAGTTTCAGCCCCTTGAGAACTATTTGATTTGATTCAAGTTGCTCCTTCAAAGGCAATAATTCATCCCTTGCAATTTGCCTTTTTGAGATTATTTCTTTAATAATTCATGACATGATTTTTGATGCAGATATATATTAACATGACAACAAAGTAAAACATGCTGTTTGAATCATGAGTGTTTTTATGTTTTGAAACAATCCTGTATCTTGTATAAATCCATTTCCACTACCTGCGAAAATAGACTGCTTGAAAATAATTTATGTGCCCATTCTTTTTAGAATAATGTCTGAGCTTATCATTTATAAAAGCAGTAAATCACCAATATGCAAGCTTACTTTATAATTATGAGCCTGTGGGGGCAACAAGAGAAAACTGGGGCATGATCACATTTGGTGTTTCAGGTTTAAATCTCTTTGGAGCTTTCTTCATCAAAAGATTGGCTTCTTATGAAACATCTTCATTCCTGGAGGCCAGTTTCAATAACTTTTCTAGCATTACTCATCGTCCATGACAATTCAAATCCAACTAGAAACAGAGTATTTAATTCTTTCCATGGGCCAAGAACCATAGAAGTCTGTGCTATCAAAACACTCTCCAAATAGGTGATTTGTTAACCCTATGAATGATAAGAACATTATGTGCCTGTCACTGGAAAGTAAAACCACATAGGGAAAGCTGCTGAGAGATTACAGGAAATACTGTGGAGGTTTTTTGTTTTTATTCCATATAGTTGCAAATCTTGACTGCTGCTAGCTGACAATTAAAACGTGGTAGTACCAATGTTACATTAACTCGTGTTTAATGATGCCATTGCAAATGCGGTGGTTTAAATGACTCCTTTGTGTATGTACGCTTTTCACTGTGGTAAAAATATACATAACATGAACTTTACCATTTTATATTTAAGTGTTCATGTTAGTGGAGTTAAGTATATTTACAACATCATGCAACCATCATCACTATATATTTCCAAAAGCTTCACTACATCCCAAAGACTCTGCATCAATGAAACAATAACCTCAGATTTCCTTTGTCTCCACCTCCAACCACTTATACCCTCTATTCTACTTTCTGTCTTCATAAATTTGCCCATTTCAGGTACCCTATATGAGTAAAATCATACAAGTTTTCAATTTAGAAACAAAATAAGCCTTCTATATTTGTTTCTTTGTTTTGTGCTAGATTTTTTTTTTTTTTTTTTTTAATTTAAGTGGGAGGAGAGTGAAATGGGAAGAAACTATCAGAGGCAAAGGAGGAGACAGCACTATGAGGCTTCAAGGGAAAGATTTCTAGGAAGACAGGCATGGCTTTAGTCAATAAGCACTGGGAATTTGCTGTGATTCTTCAAAGGTGCAATTTGGAGAGGCTTAACATTTTTTTTTTTTTAGTTAAAATCAGTACCAAACAGAAACACAGCAATTAAAATGTAACTTTTCTGTAACAATAATTCATCAAATAAGCTTTAATGTCACCAAATGTTTATTTACAAAATATCCACTGTGGACATAATTTGGAGAACAACTAAGGTATTTGGAGGGATGATACTGACTCCCTATTAACAGGCCCTATTTTAAGTTCTCTAATCAGTATTGACAATAGGGCTTCAGTAACATACCTGTCTTGTCACAGTAGTTTTATGAAAAAAAAGGAGAGGATATATCTTGTGACTATAAAATACAGTTTAACTAACTTGTCATAATCAAATAGAAGCTTTAATCTTGTTCTTATGAGAAATATTTTCTGAAAAAACAACTATTTTTATGGAACAACTTAATATCTTCCTAAAATAATAATATCTATTACTGTACAGTGTTGTTTTTATTTTTAAAATACTGAGTACTTTGAAATTAAAAACAAATGACTTAAATGTCTAAATTTAAGTAACAGAAATAATTTAAATATTATGTAAAGAGTTTTAGAAAAAAAACTCAGTACAAGACAAAAGTTGCCTAAGGTTACTTTCATTTGCAGTTTTAAAACCGTAATTTAGCTCACCTCACAGTTAAATCATGCTAAGGCATCCTAGATATGACTCCCAGAATGCAAACTCCATGAAAGCAAGGATATTGTCACTTTGGTTCACTTTTGTATTTTGCATGCCTAAAACACGCATGGCACATGGTAAACCTAAATAAATAGCTGTTGATTATTAGCCCTGTAGGGGTCAAGATTCTTCAAACCCCAAGGCATATACATTCCATGTTTCCATGTTACATACCATTAAGCAGCTAGAAGAATCTGCCTTTGCTGGCAAAAGCCTGTTGGCTTGGCACTGGTTCAAGTCCAAGCTCTACTCAAGCTGAATATCCCTTCAGAATGGTAATTTTTGACGTCTCAGTCCATCCAGTGCCCTGCCAGGTTCCAGAGTTGAGATTTCACCATCCCAACTGGCTCTGCTCAAAGTTTCACAAATGATCCCCCAGGCACCCACAAATTAAATTGCAAAACCCTACTTGTCTGTACTTCCTGTTGCCTCTCCACTTTATTTCCATATCTCAAGGCTTTTGCCAGAGGCAGGATTTCCCTATAACTGAGTAATCCTCAAAATGCAGTCAGTTGATTAACAACTTCGTAACCTTTTTCAAGTATTCTAAATGATGATAAAATCTGCAAAATCATATCATTATAAAGTAGTTATATTTTATGTGATATGTTAAAATACATGTGTAATTATTATGAAACTATTTATCCATGTATCATCTAAATTCATGTTGCCTACTACCAATTGTATAGATTTTACTTTTTTTGAAAAATATTTAACATCCTTTAACCTGATGCTTTTAAAACCAAATTCCAAGACATTGTATTTAACTTAACATTGGTAACAATTAATTCCTAAAAGACATCAGGCATATAGATATTTGGAAGATTTCTATCTGAAGACCCCGTTAGTTTGTTGGGATCATATCAGACACATATTCTTAGTTTGCCAACCTTGTGAGGTCGTTCAAACTTCTGTCTTTAATGTCACAAAACATTCCTAATAACAGTGATATAGTTTGGATATTTGTTCCCACCCAAATTTCATGTTAAAATGTAATCTCTGATCCTGGAGGTGGGGCTTGGTAGGAGCTGTTTGGATCACGGAAGTGAATCCCTCATGGTTTGGTTCTGTCTTTGCCATAGTGAATGAGTTCTCTTGAGATCTGCTCATTTATAAGCATGTGACATCTCCCCTGCCACCCGCATCTCTCACTCTTGCTCCTATTCCAGCTATGCAAAGTGCTTGCTACCTCTTCACCTCCTACAGTGATTGTATGATTGTAAGCTTCCTGAGGCCTCCCCATGAGCCAAGAAGACTCCAGCATCATGCTTCGTGGAAAGCCGGCAGAACTGTAAGCCAATTAATCCTCTTTTCTTTATAAATTACCCAGTCTCAGGTATTTCTTTGAAGCAATGCAAGAATAGCCTAATACAAACAGTCATCTAAAGGTTTTACTAACCTTATGTCTTATGTGTTACTTCTACTACATATGGACCCCGAACGTTCAAACTTCTCAACATCGTATAGAGGTTTATCAAAATCTAAAAATAGAACTACCATACAATCCAGCACTCCCACTTATGGGTATATATCCAAAGGAATTGAAATCAGTGTGTCAAAAAAATGTCTGTATTCTCATATTCATTACAACACTATAAGTATGGAAGATACAGAATCAATGTAATTTTTCATCAACAGATAAATAAATAAAATGGTATATATACACAAAGGAGTAATATTGAGCCTTAAAAAAGAAGAAAATCTTGTCATTCGTGACAACATGCATGAACATGGAAGACATTATGGTAAGTGAAATGCTCCAGAAACAGAAAGACAAATACTGCATAGTCTCATTTGTATGTGGAATAAAAAATGTTAAATTCGTAGAAGTAGAGAGTACAACTGTGGTCATCAGAGGCTGGGGGTGCAGGTTGTGGGGAGGAGGCAATGGAGGGATGTTGGTCAAATGGCACAAAATTTCAATTGAGGACTACGCTTTTGAGCTATATTGCACAGCAGTGTGACTATAGTCAATAATGTATTATATTTTTCAAAATAGCTAAGAGAGTAAATTTCAGGTGTCTCCCCACAAAAGTGAGGTGATAGATATGTTAATTCATTTAATTCAATCATTCACATTTTATTCATAGTGAAAACATCACATCACACCACAAAATGTATGGAATTATAATCTATAAATTAAAATAATATAAATTAAAATAAAACAAAACGTCTAGTGCCCTCCCACCATCCCACTTCCCTCTGCATAACCTGGTCCATCTAGGTTGCAAAATGACAAATCTTCTGTACAAAGAGGAGCATCCCTTAGAGGAGCACTGCTCTGAGGGTGAGAAGATCCAAAGGAAATATTCAGAACTAGCAGGAGATAGTAGAAAAGCCTCCCAAAGCTCAGATGGGAAATCTGGACAAAAAGAAATACATGATGCTTTCTCATCTCACAATTGGTCAGTTCTACCTTTTGATCTGGAAATGAACTCATCTCAAATTGGAACTCATCTTATATTCAATATACTATCAAATTACATTGTATTGATAGTATATCGAAATAATAGACTTGGCTAACAGATTTATACTTGAATGTTTATATATTTTTCATAGGATATAAATGCCAAATGGACTATATTATAGCATTTTGTTATAAAGTATAATGAAGTGTGATATATTGTAGGGGTTTTTAAACATGCTACCCTTTGAGGGTTGAGTGAAAATGTAGCTGATACTTACCCAAACCTCCTACCACTAAGAAAAGGTCTATAAAAATATAATAGTTCTCAACAGTCATTTTATAATATGCATATGAAGAAAGCATATATGAATTTCTCACATTTATAAACATCTCTGAAGGAAGGGATGCAATATAAAATAGAATATATAAACAAAAATGTATAAAATTACATTTAACATGTCAATTTATTTTTATTTGACTCTTAAAGAAGCAATTTTTCTAGTTTCCTCAAGCAAAATTAAGGCTATTAAAGGGAGATATTTCTTATTTTCTCATTAAGCATTTCATACTACAAATGTCCTTCTTAGTACCACTTTCACTGCATCCCACAGATTTTTATATGTTGTATTTTCATTCAGATTTCAATACTTCCAATATTTATTAAATTTTCTCTTTAGATATCTTCTCTGACCCAAGTGTTACTCAGAGTGTGTTGTCTAATTCCAAATATTTGGAAATTTGACAACTATGTTTCTGTTTCAGTTCCATTTTAATCCCATTGGGTCTGAGAAAATACTTTGCATGTCATCTAATCTTTTAAACATGTTAAAGCATATTTTATGTTCCAGAATGTGGTCAATCTTGATTAATGTTCCATGTGAGCTTGAGAAGAATGTATACTCTGCTATTGGTGATTGGAGTATTCTATAAATGTCAATTAGCCCAAGTTGATTGATGGTGATGTTCACCTTAAATATATTCTGATTTTCTGCTTGATGATCTATCAGTTATTAAGAGAGAAGTGTTGAAAGTTTCTGCTATAATAGTAGATTTTTCTGCTATAATAGTAGATTGGTCAGTTTTGTCAGCTTTTGCCTCACGTTTTTTGACACTGTTTTGGGACATATACACATTTAGAAAAAATTAGAATGGACTCTACCATTATATAATGCCCTCATTTATCCATGATAATTTTCCTTGTTCTGAAGTATACTTTGTTAGAAATTAAATCAGCTACCTTAGCTTTCCTTTGATTATTGTTAGCATTGATGTGTCTTCAACCTTGCCTATACTTTGAACTGATCTATTTATTTTTAAATTTGGTTTATATTACACAACCAAAAGTTAGCTCTTGCTTTTTTATCCACTCTGACAATCTGTATTTTACGTGGTGTTTTGACCATTCATATTGAGAATTATTATTAATATAGTTGGGTTAAGATCTAATATGTTTGTAACTTTGTCCTTTTTGTTGCATTTTTTTTCTTTTTCTCCTTTCCCACTTTCTCTGGTTTTAAGTGAGCATCTTATATAATTCCACTTAATCTCCTGTCTTAGAATATATATGTATATATATTTGATGATTACCTTAGAGATTCCAACATACTTTTTAACTAATCAAATTTTCATTCAATAACACTATGACACTTCACTTGCAGTACAGGTTCCTTATAACAGATTATTCCCAACTCCTTCTTCCTCTCCCTATGATATTCATTCATTGCACTTTCCCATATGCTATAATCACACAATAACTTATGCCTATTATTATTTTTAAGGAATGGTTAATTTTAGATCAAATGAAAATAAGAAAAATAACATATTTTATCTTTTTTGTTATCTCTGAGGCTCTTCTTTTGTGTATGTAATCAAAGTTTGTGACTCATATAATTTTATTTCTGCCTAAAGAAAAATTTTAACATTTTTTGCATGCAGGTGTGTTGACCATGGGTTCTTTAAATCTTTCTTTGGCTGAGAAAGTCTTTCTCTCTCATTCACTTTGAAGGATAATTATGCTGGATGTAGAATTATTGTCTGAGCTTTTTCTTCTTCTTTCAATGCTTTAAATATTTATCCCACTACATTCTTCCTTGCCTGCTGAATTAGTCCATCCTCGTGCTGCTAATACATACCTGAGACTGGGTAATTTATAAAGGAAAGAGGTTTAGTGGACTCACAGTTCTACATGGCTGGGGAAGCCTCAAAATAGTGGTGGAAGACAAAGGAAAAGCAAAGGAACATCTTACATGGCAGGCAAAAGAGTTTTTGCAGGGCAACTTCCATTTATTAAAACATCAGATCTCATGAGGCTTATTTACTAACATGAGAACATTACAGGGGAAACTGCCCCCATGATTCAACTGTCTCCACCCAGCCCTGACACGTGGGGATTACTACAGTTCAAGGTGAGATTTGGGTGGGGACACAGTCAAACCATATCACCTGCTTTGGGACAAGAATTCCACTGTACTCTTGTTCCTCTGTAGGTAGGATGCAGCACGTTCCTCTCAATTGTTTTAAGATATATTTTCTTCTCTGTCTTTTATAGGGGGAAGTAGGGGTTCAAAGTTGAATATGATTTGCCTAGATTTGTTTTTGGTTTTGTTTTGGTATCTAGCCTGTCTAGTATTCTCTGAGTTACCTGAATTTATGATTTGGTGTCTATCATTAATTTTAGAAGGTTCTCAGGTATTATCACTTCAAATATTTCTTTTTTCTTCTGGTACTCCAATTATGTGTATGTTACACCTTTAAAAATTGTCCACATTTTGAAACTCACTTATTGTTTTTTCTCCTCAATTCTTTTTTCTCATTGAATTGCAGGTTAGGAATTTTCTGTAGACCCATTTTCAAGCTCACTGATTCTTTCCCCAGATGTATCTAGTTTACTGATGAATGTGTCACAGACATTCATTTCCGTTACAGTGTTTGCAATTTCTAACATTTCTTTTGGATTCTTTCTCAAGGTTTCCATCTCTCTGCTTACATTACCTAACTGTTCTTGCATATTGTCTATGTTTTCCAGTAGAGCTTGTAACATTATCATAGCTTTTTAAAAATTCCCTGTCTGAAAAAAAATTCCAACATATGTGTCATGTCTAAGTTTGGTTCTGATGTTTACTTGCCTCTTTAGGCATTTTGTTTTTTGCTTCTGCCTTGTCATTTTTTTATTAAAAACTAAGCATTTTTTATTGATTGATAGGAATGAAGGTAAATAGGTTTTTAGTGTGAGGATATATGTAAATTTTCTTAGGTATTGAACTGTATCAATATTTGATTTGACTGTAAGTGACAAAGTCTTAAATTCCCCTACTGTCCTTGTTTTGTCTCCCTGCTTGGCCTTGACTTTCCTTAAATACTCCTCCTCAGAGAGGGTATGTGCTTCACAGAGCTTACAGCTGTAATCCACTGTTGAGCCTAATAAGAAATAGGGAAGATAAGTCATTCTCTTCTCAATTAATTTTTAGTTTTACTGGTCTTTTCAAGTATGTTTCTCCTGGTATAGCTTCCTACCTCCTTGATGAAACAGGAAGGCTAAAGGAGCTCGAGTGACAGAAAACCACTACCCTCAGCTAGGATACAACCCTGGTAACGACTTCTCCACTGGATAGTAGTTCTTTGTTACAGAGAACACTCCAGACTTATTACACAATGACCTCTGCCCATTCCAGAGCCGTGTGGGACACTTACTTACATCTTCAACTTGAGAACTTGGTAAAGTTTCTAAAGGAAAAAGTCATGAAAGTGTAGTCTCCCCCCTAAGACTACAGAACCCAGGAGTTTCTCATTTTCACGTTAGTCCACATTCAACTTCCAGCAACCAATCAAAATTACCATTGAAGTGTTTATAGCCAGGTAGGACTCCAGTGACTTTTGCTCCAGTTAAGCAGATCTCAGGGTGACTTTTCAAATTCACTTATCTATCTATATTTTATGTGGCATTTTGCCTTGAAACTTAAGTTTTCTACTGGAGCCAAGAAAGATTATTGGTATTTCAGTTTGTTTAGATTTTTAAAATGATAAGGATGGAAATGACTTCCAAGTTCTTTACATGCTGTTGCTGAAACCATAAATGCCATTTATTTTAAATTGGTGAACTTTTCCTTTTTAGATTCCAAAATTCTATTGCTATAGTCTCCTTTTCTCTTTTCATTATTCTTAGATCAACAGATAGATGATACAGATATAAATACAGATTACATAGATATAGTGGTAAGAACATGTAATATGAGATCTACTCTCAACAGATTTTTATGTGTACAGTACAGAATTACTAACTATAGGCACAACATTGTAAGCAGATCTCTAGGAATTAATCACCTAGCATAACTGAAACTTATATCTCTTGTATAGCAACTCACCATTTCTGCCTCCAACTGCCTCCAGAAAACCACAATTCTACTTTCTGTTTCACAGAATTTGATTACTTTAGGCACCTCATATATATGGAATCAAGCAGTATTTATCTCCTATATCTGAACTGTTTCACATACCATAATATTCTCAAGGTTCGTCTGTGTTGTTGGATATGGCAAGATTTCCTTCATTTTTAAAGTTGAATAATATTTCATTGCATATGTATACCACATCTTCTTTACCCACTCATCTGTCAATGAGCATTTAGGTTATTTTCACATTCCGTTATTTTAAAAAATACTGCAATGAACATAGGAATGCAAATACAGTACACAAAGGTTCCAATTTCTTCACATGCTTGCCAACATTTGTTATGTTTTTTTTTTTGGCAACAACCACCCTAACAAATGTGAAGTATTAGGTTGGTGCAAAAGTTATTGCGGTTTTGCCATTAAAAGTAATAATATAACCACAATTTCTTTTGCAGCAACCTAATAATATTGTGGTATTGATATAGATTTTCTTGATGATTAATGATGTTGAGCATCTTTTCATGTATCCATTGGACATCTGTATATTTTCTTTGGGAAATGGCTATTCAAGTCCTTTGCTCATTTTTAAATCAGTTATTTGTTTTCTTACTATTGAGTTGGAAGAGTTCCTTATATATTTTTAATAGTAACATGTTATCAGATATGTAGTTTGCAAATATTTTTTTCTGACTTCATAGGTTGTCCTTTCACTCCATTAATTATCTCCTTTGCTGTGCAGAAGATTTTTAGTTTTATGCTATACCACTTGTACATATTTGCTTTTGTTGCCTGTGCTTTTTTGTCATATCCCAGAATCATTGTTAAGACCAATGTCATGAAGCTTTTCCCCGTGTTTTCTTCGAGACAAGAGTTTCAGGTCTTATATTTAAGTCTTTAAACAATTTGGAGTTGATTTTTGTATACTGTATAAGATAAGGGGTCTTATTTCATCCTTTTGAATGTGGGTACATAGTTTTTCCAAGGCCAGTTTTTTCCCCATTCTGCATTCTTGGCACCTTTATCAAAGATCAATTTAACTTATTTATATGGATTTATTTTTGTACTCTCTATTACGTTTCATTGGTTTATATGTCTGTTTTTATGCCAATATCATACTGTTTTAATTACTGTAACTTTGTAATATATTTTGAAATCAGGAAGTGTGATGCCTTCAACCTTGTTCTTTCTCAGTGGCCTGAGGATTCTTCATGTGATATTTGTCTATTATCTCTTCTTTATTCCCATTGGCACTCCCTTGACTGAAGTTCTCTGTCACTATGTCTCGAATAAACTATTGTTATAATATGCCTCCAATGTTATCTTCCCCCACTCCATCATCCATAAAGCTACCAGAGTGAAATGTGTGACTTATTAATGTCTTCATAGACCGAGCATGGTGCCTCATGCCTGTAATCCCAGCACTTTGGGTGTCCGAGGCGGGTGGATCTTTTCAGGTCAGAAGTTTGAGACCAGTCTGACCAACATGGTGAAATCCTGTCTCTACTAAAAATACAAAAATTAGCCAGATGTGGTGTGGTGGCACACACCTGTAATCTCAGCTACTCAGGAGGCTAAGGGAGGAGAATCACTTGAACCTGGGAGGTGGAGGTTGCAGTGAGCCATGATTGTGTCACTGCACTGCAGCCTGCCTGGGTGACAGAGCAAGACTCTGTCAAAAGAAAAAAAAAAAAGAAAAAAGACTGTTCTTATGATATTTATTGCTTAAAATTCTTGAAATGCTGTACAAAGATCATAAATAGAGGCTAAACTTTGGATATAACCTTTGGCTCAATGATTTTAATTTATCTAATTTCTTGAGCAATTGGAAGATCTCACAATGACCCAATAGTTATATATTTATTTGCCTAAAAATGTTCCTACTCTTAAAATTTAAGTCAATTCAGATTTACTCATTTTTTATTACTCATCTGATCTCTGTAAGCATTAAAATTTGGGATTCCCATTCTATGTGATTCAGTGCTATTAAATAGAACTTTCTCCAATAATGGAAGTGATTGACATTTTACTGCCCCAAATGTGATCACTTGCCACTTAATCACCTAAACTGTGATTAAGGTGATTGCAAAATTTAGTGTTTTATTATATTTAACTTTAATTAATTAACATTTAAATTTGAGTGGATACATGTGGCTAGTGGTTATCTTATTGGACAATACTGAAACAAACCACACTACTTGGAATATGAGATTAATGTTAGAATTTGCTTAGGTTTTTTGTCTTATTTCTTACTATGTTCTTCCATGTCCTATGTAACTCACTGGTCATAGTGAACCACCCCATGTCCCAAATGCATCACAGTTTCGTACTTCCTCCTAGCTCATGTTTTTCTCTTCCATCAATTAATGAAATTCACTTGGTTTTTAATACTCATTTAAAAATAACTTCTCTATAAAGACTAATTTGATGTTCGTCATTGTCTTGATCTTTACAAGTAGCCGTTACTCCTTTTTGTCATTTACACCATCAGGTTCTTAACACAGAATTGTCTCAAATCAACTATGACATTCCATTGTGTTTGTTTATTCATATGTCTCTCTCTTATTAAAAGAGAGTGCACTTAATACACTTCTCAAGAATAACGATAGTGCACTATTACCTTTATTACCTAGCACAGTGGGTACTCTATAAGTACTAAACAAGTATATGTGGAATAAACCAACACATAGACAGTTAGGACTCTGATGCTAATCAGTTTGAAAACTGGTTACATGATCTTACCAATATCTATTCTAAAACTAAAATAAAGTAAAATAAACTCCATTAAATAAAAGCCATATTATCAGAGTTTCTAAAAGTTTGATAGATAACAGTATCTCTTTCATTTTATAGGATATATAAAAATAAAATTTGAAATTAGTTGTGTTGATGCAGAGGTGTGATTATAGTTTCTTTTGAATTCTACCAGTGTATCTCTGTGACTATATATATGAGAGATTATTTGGAGATCATGGTAAGAGTTGAGATTTGGGAAACTGTGAATCTCAAATTCAGTGTTAAATGTTCCTACTACACGTGGCCTCCGTGGTAGACCTTGATTATCATACATGGAAACATAGAGGAAAAGGAATATATTCATCTTTGTACATGTACAATTTGTATTTTTTGAAACTTTTATAGGTTTTAGTGAGAGAATGTAAGAATAGATGGGTTCAGGTGTTTCATAGTACTGTTTTGAACAGCTGTCATTGTAATCTAAGATCTCCAAAATAGATTATCATTTGATCGCTTTTTTACCCCTCATTGTTTTTTGTATGTAATTATTGATAAAACTTGGTTGTTCTCTAAAAGAAATTCATTTTCTTATAATGTTGCATGGAATATAGAGCTATGAATCATAAAGACACATAATTTATGTATTTGGAGGAATGCATTACTTCATGTTTTCACTTGTATTAAATTATACCCCGAAGATAACTGTAAATATTATTCAAGCTGCTTTTTTCTGGTTGACATGAAAACACAAAATTCCTTGATTTATAGTGTGGATGAAGATTAGCATTCAGAAGTAATTTTTATTCTTAAGAAAAAAATAGCTTGCAGAAAGTAATTCATTTAAGAGAATTTCCATCTATGAACATAAGAAATTGCAACAGCCATAAAACAGCTCTGCCAGACACTTAATTAAGTTTACTGTTTTGGAAATTAATTTCTTTAGAGTCTAATTATTCTCGCATTCATTCATTTAAAGCAAAATCTGTTGACAGCTACATATTCTACATGGCATGGTTAACATTATCAATGAAGGTAATATTCATTAATCACTCAAGGTTATTAAATCTGATTTTGTATCTGTTTCCTTACTCTCTTTTAACCACTGCAAGTATGTGTACATTGGTTTTACATGGCTAATGAGGGACAGTTTCTGTGATAAAGCAGAAATTTTCTAGGTAAATTCTTTATTGGAGGGGGCAGGACTTGGGCAAATGTTATTGTTATAACACATGACTAAAATACTGGGTATTGAATTTGGGACTAAATAGTGGTAGCCAAAAAAACAGATTTTAAAAAGCTCAAAAATGGAAGGGATAATAATACAGGAAGCTAGAAAAATGGCAAACTATGTTACCCACCTCTAATCAAAATTTACTGCTATAAATTGGAAGATGGTAAATGGACCCAATGAACTTACAGATTTGGGAAGTTGACTTCCGGGCAAAATGTTGAAGCAAGAGCTAATGGCTTTATGCAGCTTATGATTAGTTACTACAAGAAAGATGGTATTTTGTGTTTATCAGACCTGAATATGAATCCTAGTTTCACTGCTTCACAGCTGAGACGCTATGAGCAAGTTTTCCTCTCTGAGATTTGGTTTGTAAAATTATGCTTAAAATAAAGAAACTAATACCCCATCCCAGAGAATTATTGTTGGGCTTAGACATTTAGATAGATGTGTCTAGCACCTGAAATATCATAATTCATTAATAGTCCCAAACGCCACGGTGTATTAAATGAATGAATATATTTCAGTATGATTGCATGTGGCCTTTACAGTGAAATAGAATAGAAGAATCTATTAAGCCCCACGAAAACCTCCACAAACTACAATGTACATCTCCATGAGGGCAGAAACATGTTCTGCCTTGATTATTCCTCTATCCCAGGCTCAAAATGATGTACGTAATAGGCATTCAATACACATATATATATTGGGTAAGTGAATCAGAGAAAATTTTAATTTCCAGAATTAGAGAAAAGGGGACTGGTGGGACCATCTTTTTGCTTGAAGATGGCTGATGTAGATGCATTTGCCTCCGTTGAGTTAATTGCAGAGACTGTGGCCACCTGAAAGAGACACATGTTTTCTAAAAGAGTCACTACTACTCACCTCCAACACTCTGGCACTTTTTAAAAATAACAAACATAAATATCTGAATTTTTATATACAATTTGCCAACTTAACATTTTTGCTTAAAATTCTTGGGGTACACTTGAAAGTCTAAACAAAACATAACACTGGGAACATATGCCACATAGTCCATCAGTTTGCAAAGTCTGAACTTTGCCTTTGTATATACTATTACCAGCGTGCGTATTTTGTGTCTTAGAGTCTGCACTTGAAAAATGAGAAAGCAACAACTCCTTCCTACAATTATTAGGAAGATCTAGTGATACAGTGACCACAGAGGGAAAGGTTTTTATAAAGTGCTTCACAGGAGTCATTGATTACTGCTGTTCTTCATAGCACTTTTAGTAGGCCCCTATGGTTCACCAAGGCTACCAACACTTATCTCTAATTACTGAGGTGTTTTTGTATTTTCTTATTTACATAATACTTTACATTTATTGCCTTTCCTTCAGCCAGAGGCTTACCAGCATATAACAACTTCTGTTTACATGACAAAAGAACAAAGCAAGTACTTCTCAAAAGTCCTTTTAAGAAAGGAAAGCAAATAAAGTACTTCCTGAGGGTTTACTTAGCAAAGCTTCTGGTTGCATTTGGACAGTTTAGGTGCTGGCTCAGGGTGTCTATACATGGGTGAGAGAATCTGCCTTTATCAGCCCACAGGGTATTTTTTTCCCCTCTAATTCACCTACCTAAAATGAACTCCTTTTGATTTCCCACCACAGCTCCCTTCACAAAGCCTTGTGCCAGTACTGAACATGATACTACTACTGCTCATAAAGCAACTTATGGCTCTATTAAAAAGAAAAAAAGGTGAATATTGTAGGTAAGTCTAGACAAAATTAGGGTATTACGCTATTATTAAAATAAAATAAAATTTAATTCTGAGACAACTGGCTCTCAGCATTCTTCATTTACTTCAATTAGGAAAAAAAAAAAATCTGTAAAAGCTTGCAAAGTGATCTGAAAAGCTATGTTCTCTGAAACTGGGCAATACAAGAACAGAGGGTTTGTTGCCAGTAGAGTTAGTGATTACTGTCAGAGAAAAGGCCCTTTGCCTGTATGTAAAGAGATTTCATTTACATAGAAGGAAATCTGCAAGTTAAAGATTTTAAAATACAAAGCCCATGTTTAAAAAAACCTTGAAATACCCAATGTGCCTGGTCTGAGTAAGGCTTTCCTGGAGCCAGGAGACCATATTTAAATTTCAGTTCTTCAGAAATAGCTGCAATTTTGTGAAAACAACCTCTTCTGTTTATTAATACCACCTTTATTTATGCTGCATGTGTTTTTCCTGGATGATTGCTCCAATTTTTTGAAGCGACTCAGTGAATGAATGCATAAGAAAATATTTATTGCTGATCACATGCACTCACTTCAGGGAATGTGCATTTCATAGAAGAGTGTGTTCCACATGTGTTTTATAAATTGCTTCTCTTAGAAACATTGGTAGGGAAACAAATCTCAGACTCTTAAGTCGCCACCTCAGGACCCCACGTCCTGACTGAAGGTGATGGTAGTGGTCTTAGGGGACAGAAGCTCTTTTGAATTCTGCGAAAGTTCTAACCTCAGACACAAAGGAGAGACAATGGTGGTCAGAAGCGAGTAAGTGAGCAGACAAGATGTGTTCTGAGCATCCAGAATTCTGGGTCAAAGCATAGTATGCCATCTTCCATAAACTGGTTCTTAAAAAGTAATGAAAAAAAAAAAGTGTCATAGAATACAAACATAGAATACATTACCATATATTACCATGAATAAAACAAAGGCTGATCAAAATTATTTACAATTTCCTAATGCCCCCCCACTTGAAATCCATGGCACTTCACATCCTCTGGTTGGCACTGGTTCCCTTGCCAGGTAGACCCCAAATAAAAGGCCCAATTTACATTAAAAGTAATAGCAAAAACCACAATTACTTTTGCACTAACCTAATCTAATACAAAGTGAAATCGGTGTGCATAAGGCCCTCCAATTCAGAAGGACTGCTTCTGTCCCAAAGGCCATAATTAACCTAAACTGCTAATAGCCATTTTTACTAGTTTCTAAAATAGAACAAGTTAGTCTTAATTTTGGATTTTTTTTTTTTTTTTTTCAAAAAATGGTTTGGTTTAGTGTTAGATTGAAAGGTAGAGTTAAATGGACATGATACATTGTTTTGGAGTAATCTTTATTTTTGTAACCAGTTTTTACTGAGGGAGCCACAGAATGACTGTGTGGTTTAAGATTGTCTGTGAAGCAAAATGTGTTCATGAAAAAATGTTATAGAAATGTTCTTTCTTTGCCATTTTATTCAATTTCTCCAAAAGCAGGCATTTCACTGACGTAAGAGGGTTCACTTATTCATACTTCTGTCTTCAAAGTCTCCTGTGTTCTATTTTTCAAAGTGTATCTGTAGCAAATTACCTTCCATTCCTCCACAACATCGAGGATTTCTGCCACCTCCTCACTTTCTAATCCAGTCCTTAGATCTGAGCCTTTGATTCAATCCTTGTCCATTTGGATACAGGGAGACAGTACAGTGTTGGGGAAGAAGTGTTTGTCTTTGCAGTCTTTATTAGTTTTCTATTCCCCCATAAACTAAGTAACTTGAAACAACACAAATTTATTATCTTACAGTCCTAGAGGTCAGAAATCTGTCACTGGTCTAAAATGAAGGTGTGGGCAGGACTGCATTCCTTTCTGGAAACTAAAGTAGAATCGGTCTTCTTGCCTTTTCC
Organism: Macaca fascicularis; assembly: GCF_037993035.2. Lineage (NCBI taxonomy): Eukaryota > Metazoa > Chordata > Mammalia > Primates > Cercopithecidae > Macaca > Macaca fascicularis. The sequence continues at coordinate 98,234,665 of NC_088385.1, forward strand.
AGCTTCTATAGGCTACCTACATTTTGTGGCTCATAGCCCTCATCCTTCTTCAAAGTCAGTGACAGTTGATGTCGTCTTTCTCACTGAACATTGCTGTGACACTGATTCATGTGCCCCTTTCTTCTACACTAAAGAATCCTTGTGATTACATTGAGTCCACCTAGATATGCTTCCTGTTTTGAAGTCAGCTAGTTAGCAATCTTAATTTCATCTGCTACCTTATTTCCCCTTTGCTATGTAATGTAATATATTCAGTTTCTAGGGATTAGAGCATAGGTATCTTTAGGGAGACCATTTGTGTGCCTACCAGAGTCTGATCCAGATTTGAATCCTTATTTATCTGATACTTGGACAAATCACATTATCTATTGAAGACATAGTTTTCTGAATAGAAAAATTAGAACATTTGTGCCTTGTAGTAATAGCAACTACCACATATTAAATGTGTTCCTGGCATTGTGCAAAGTTAGGAGGAATTCAAGTATTTTGAGTGTATATGCACTGAGAGTGCTTCTCTATTTATTTCATGATATTTCCTTCCCTCTTTACCTCAGAACTGGAGGAGGCAGTGATCATTGGTAAATGTGTTAGTCCTCTACAAATTTCAAACTTTTTCTTGAGTGGGCTTTTCTAACACCTAAAGTGGGAATAGGAATGGATATAACAAACAGAGAGTATTCTCAAACCTAACTGGTCATTCACTTAAGCCACATCTTCCAATCTAAGTTTTATTGACAATAAATCTGACATGTATGTTCCATCACTTTCTTTTATTTATTATTATTATTATACTTTAAGTTCTGGGTACATGTTCAGAATGTGCAGGTTTGTTACATAGGTATACATGCGCCATGGTGGTTTGCTGCACCTACCAACCTGTCATCTACATTAGGTATTTCTCCTAATGCTACCTCTCCCCCTAGATCCCCACCCTCCAGCAGGCCCTGGTGTGTGATGTTTCCCTCCCTGCGTACAAGTGTTCTCATTGTTCAACTCCCATTTAAGAGTGGGAACATGCAGTGTTTGGTTTTCTGTTCATGTGTTAGTTTGCTAGGAATGATGGTTTCCAGCATCATCCATGTCCGTGCAAAGGACATGAACTCATCCTTTTTATGGCTGCATAGTATTCCATGGTGTATATGTGCCACATTTTCTTTATCCAGTCTATTATTGATGGGCATTTGGGTTGGTTCCAAGTCTTTGCTATTGGGAATAGTACTGCAATAAACATATGTGTGCATGTGTATGTATAGTAGAATGATTTATAATCCTTTGGGTATATACACAGTAATGGGATTGCTGGCTCAAATGGTATTTCTGGTTCTAGATTCTTGAGGAATTGCCACACTATCTTCCACAATGGTTGAACTAATTTACACTCCCACCAACAGTGTAAAAGCGTTCCTATTTCTTCACATCCTCTGCAGCATCTGTTGTTTCCTGACGTTTTAATGATCACCTTTCTAACAGTCGTGAGATGGTATCTCATTGTGGTTTTGATTTGCATTTCTCTAATGATGAGTGATGATGAGCTTTTTTTCATATGTTCATTGGCTACATACATGTCTTCTTTTGAGAAATGTCTGTTCACATCCTTTGCCCACTTTTTGATGGGCCTTTTGGTTTTTTTCTTGTAAATTTGTTTAAGTTCTTTGTAGATTCTGGATATTAGCCCTTTTTCAGATAGATAGATTGCAAAAATTTTCTCCCATTCTGTAGGTTGCCTGTTTGCTCTGCTGATAGTTTCTTTTGCTGTGCAGAAGCTCTTTAGTTTAATTAGATCCCACCTGTCTATTTTGGCTTCTGTTGCCATTGCTTTTGGTGTTTAGACATGAAGTATTTGCCCATGCCTATGTCCTGAATGGTATTTCCTAGATTTTCTTCTAGGATTTTTATGGTTTTAGGTCTTACATTTAAATCTGTAATCGATCTTCAGTTAATTTTTGTATAAGGTGTAAGGAAGAGGTCCAGTTTCAGTTTTCTGCATATGGCTAGCCAGTTTTCTCAACATTATTTATTAAATAGGGAATCTTTTCCCTATTGCTTTTTTTTTTTGTCAGGTTTGTCAAAGATCAGATGGTTGTAGACATGCGTTGTTATTTTGGAGACCCCTGTTCTGTTCCGTTGGTCTATTTATCTGTTTTGGTACCAGTACCATGCTGTTTTGATTACTGTAGCCTTGTAGTATAGTTGGAAGTCAGATAGTGTGATGCCTTCAGCTTTGTTCTTTTTGCTTATAATTATCTTGGCTATGTTGGCTCTTTTTAAAGAGTTTTGAAGTAGTTTTTTTCAATTCTGTGAAGAAAGTCAATGGTAGCTTGATGGGAGATAGCATTTAATCTATAAATTACTTTGGGCAGTATGGCCATTTTCATGATATTGATTCTTCCTATCCATGAGCATGGAATGTTTTCCCATTTATTTATGTCCTCTCTTATTTCCTTGAGCAGTGGTCTATATTCAAGATGAGTTGAATTTGTGATCTCCTAAAACTTTAACACTCCTTCTATACAGAAATTCTGGATTCACTCTCTAGTCTCCAGCTGGGACTCAAACACTAGCCTGACACCAAAGACCTTATTCTTAACTGTTAATAATCTTCACCTTCATGTTACAATTATCTTAAGGTGTAAATCATTTTATGAGCCAGTGTCTCACAAATAATAAGTGTTCAGTAACTGTGAATTCCTTCACACTGCCCTATGAATGAGGGGAAAACCAAATAAACTAGAGATTTTAACCAATTATATGAGATAATTGTTAAATTAATTAGCTCTCAATGTGTAGGGAAAAAATGTTTAGTTTAATAGGTGATTTGTTTGTTCATTTTATCATTGGTCCTTCATTCATATGTATGGTAATTTTAATTTTGGAGAGAATACAAGATAAAATGGGTAAGACTGAATTTGATTTTGAGCATGGTGTTCATGTTTTAAAATGAACAACATAGGAGAATGTAATTCAATGTGCCTTGTATCTCTCAAAACTCATGTTTCCTTCTTTTCTCCCCTGATACAGAATAACATAATCAAAGGAGATGAAACTGCCTGAAATCTATAATAAAACATTTTTAGAACCCCAACTTGGTAGTCATGATTTTTACTGTATTGTTCCCAACACAAAATCATCCTTATATCTTAGAACAACAACATATTTTGACAAGACTCTAACAGACAGCATCTAATTATTACATTCTCTACGGTAATAAGTGGGCAAGGTTAAAGTAAAATTTTACCAGTTTTTTAAAAATACATATTAGTGGACAAGATAAATCTCCAGTATTATTAGACTTTCTTGGAAAAGCTAGCTACTAACACTTAGGAACTAATGACACATTTTCTCTCTTGGAGCTGGTGGTAAGTTTTACAGATCAGTAGATATTTCTCAGAACATCAAATGCAGGACAAGATCAGCCTTCCACAAAGGGATTAGTGGGCATACCTATTGGTGTTTTTGAGAAGAAACAGTGACAGATGTTGTATAATTCACCCTTTTGTTGTTAGGCAGATTTACATAGGCATCGCAGTACCACGTAGCTAATGTTAAAACCAGAATCGCCACATGCAGAAATATACACTGTTAGTTTAAGAAGTATGAATACCTGCTGTATCATCTTATGCTGTAATAGCTAAGCATAATGTGGAAATTTTACCCTTTTGGAAAAATAACTTGAAAAGCCAGTCCTGGTTTGATTTTCTCAAATCAAATTTTTCTAAGCTCTTTCATACATAGGTTCCTTTGATATTTGCTCAAGGGTACTACTTTTTTAATGTGGGATTGTGTAATGATGAAGGGTTTAGGCTCTGGAGTCAGAAAATCTGAGCTTGAGTCTTACTTGCATCCATACTAGATGTAAAGCCTTGGGGAAATCATTCAACTTCTCTAAAATACAGAATATTTACTGTAAATAATGTATATCAGACAATTTCCATAAATTTTATGTGAGAAAAGTTATTTTGATTTCTTAACATAATATGTGGCATATGGCAATACTTATTAGCTATTATTATTACATCGTATTTGTTGGGCTTTGAACAGAAACTGCACATTCAAAGTATTGAACTTAAAGGATTAATGAAGAGACTATACATTTGTGACCAAACGACAAAGAAACCAGGTTAGCTGGGCATGGTGGAGTATGCCTGTAGCACAAGCTATTTGGGAGGCTGAGAGGGGAGGATTGCTTAAGCCTAGAAATTGGAGGCTGCAGTGAGCTATGATTGTGCTGATACACTCCAGACTGGGCAACAGAACAAGACTTCATCTGTGGAAAAACAAAGCAAGAGGAAGTTATTGATCATCTAGGAACCTGCAACAGTGGCAAACAATGACTATCTCTGCAGGGAAAAAGAGAAGGGACAAGGGTTTCAGAATCCAGGGAAAGCTATAATCTTAGAGGCAGGTGATATCACTGAGTAAGCGCTGGTAACAATGGAGTAAGTGCTGGTAACAAAACTAGATATAATTTGAATCACAGTTGCTGGGAAGAGGAGGTTGAGGCCAATAATTTCCCCCTCTGGCCCTGTTACTTCTTCATAGTACATCCCAGTTTTTAGACCCAGTGGAAGACAGAGACTAAGAAAGCACCCTGACGAAATCCAGAGAGGTCAGTCCTTGGGCACAGGACAAGACAGATATTACAATGAAATGATTAGTAGGAGCAAGGACAAAATAGCCAGAATGGTTTTGGATTTAGCAGTTTCCTCTTGGTCTCACATCTCCCCATGCATGGATTGGGACAATCTGGGCCTGCTTGCCAAGCAAGCACTTGTTCTATCCTGTCCAGGATGCAGCTGTGACCTCCATTCAGCCTCATTACTTGTGACACGGACTCTCTCTTAACCATATGGAATTATTCTTTGAAGTCAAGGGCCTTAGGGTCACAAGTCTACACAGCTTCCCTGTACTGAAAACCTTCTCAGCCTGGCCTGACAGTGGAAAACCATTGCCAAATGTGCTTTGATGTAAAGGCAAGGCATAGGCCTACTTGTGTGATTCTCCTGGGTCATTTCCGATATCAGCAACTCTGAGACCAGCATCCAAGACGTCATCACATTCTCCTCTCTACAATCTCTCCCAAAGATATATTTTGGGGAAAACAAGAAGTATTTAATTTCTTTTTGGGGGTCTTTAATATAAAACTCTGAATATAATAGAAAATATTTATGAAATATAAAATATTTGTCAATAGTTTCCCTCTGTATCAGTAAATTTTATTTACAATCTCCTTTTATGTGAAATGGTTGGTATATTTAAATTGTTTCATCCACCTAAGAATTTCAGATGGAATAAGATAGTGTCATGGTAAGTGATTAAACAGAAAACACATTTTCATAACATCTCTTCTTCATTGCTTTAGAGGCAGCAAGGTATAATTTGAAGCAGAAGATTGAAGTAGATTTTTAAGTCGACCACTCGCTAGTTCAGAGAGGGCTTTTCACTTCTTTGAGTGGCCATGCTTTCACTGGTAACATCGATACTAATACTCACCTTGATCTAGAGATAAAATTGCATAACATATATTTCTTATGTAAGTTACAATTTATTTGGTATGCTCATTCTATCTCTTCTCTCTCTCTCTTTTTCTTCCTTTTTTTTTCTGGCAACATGAACCCTGCCGTCTTTTATCTCAGGGAAGACCTGGTGTTTTGGTCATGAGTTATCTGTTGAATAGCTTTGAGGCTTTGAAGAAGATGCATACCACTAGAAGATATATATTTTTAAAAGCATATCAAATAAAATTCATGTTTCTTTCATTTCTAACTCTGTGAAATTTACTTAACTATGATATCCATACTAATTCCTTTTTGAGATATGGTTTTACAGCTCCTTGCTAAGTCAGTAAAGAATGTTTTTATTTCAAATAATTTGATTGATTACAGTAAATGATGTTATGCTGTTAGTATAACTTTAACATTTTACCCTCATCATAGAAGAAAACTGATATAATATACCAGGTGGAAATCCACTTACTTCTTGGGCTTCAGGAATGCAAATAAAATAGCTATGTAATAATAAGGTCCAGCTGCACTTTGGGGTTTAGCAGAGGCCCCAGTTGGGATATGACATCTGAAAGATTTTTAACAGCATATTTTTCCAGCTGAAATTTGTCATGTCCAGATTCAGGATCTGCCAAATTACAAAACTTTACACAGATGCTAGATTTTGAAAAGAAGGGATTTATACAAGTTATGAATTCTTCAGTAAATGCCACTCCCCAACCCCCTCCAAGACAGCAATCCAGCAACTGAAAGAAATATTGTTTAATGAACATACAAAATAAGCAGATTATACCTTGCTCTAAGAATTTGTCTTTTTCTTATGAAACACACCAAAACCCTAGAAGAAAACTTAGGTAATACCATTCAGGACATAGGCATGGGCAAATACTTCATGTCTAAAACATGAAAAGCAATGGCAACAAAAGCCAAAATAGACAGATGGGATCTAATTAAACTAAAGAGCTTCTGCACAGCAAAAGAAACTACCATCAGAGTGAACAGGCAACCTACAGAATGGGAGAAAATTTTTGCAATCTACTCATCTGACAAAGGGCTAATATCCAGAACCTACAAAGAACTCAAACAAGTTTACAAGAAAAAAACAAACAACCGCATCAAAAAGTGGGCGAAGGATATGAACAGACACTTCTCAAAGAAGACATTTGTACAGCAAACAGACACATGAAAAAATGCTCATGATCACTCACCATCAGAGAAATGCAAATCAAAACCACAATGAGATACCATCTCACACCAGCTAGAATGGCAGTCATTAAAAAGTCAGGAAACAACAGGTGCTGGAAAGGATGTGGAGAAATAGGAATGCTTTTACACTGTTGGTGGGACTGTAAACTAGTTCAACCATTGTGGAAAACAGTGTGGCAATTCCTCAAGGATCTAGAACTAGAAATACCATTTGACCCAGCCATCCCATCACTGAGTATATACCCAAAGGAATATAAATCATGCTGCTATAAAGACACATGCACATGTATGTTTATTGCGGCACTATTCACAATAGCAAAGACTTAGAATCAACCCAAATGTCCATCAGTGACAGACTGGATTAAGGAAATGTGGCACATATACACCATGGAATACTATGCAGCCATAAAAAAGAATGAGTTCGTGTCCTTAGTAAGGACATGGATGCACCTGGAAACCATCATTCTCAGCAAACTATCACAAGAACAGAAAACCAAACACCGAATGTTCTCACCCATAGGTGGGAATTGAACAATGAGATCACTTGGACACGGGAAGGGGAACATCACACACCGGGGCCTATTGTGGGGAGGGGGGAGGGGGGAGGGTTAGCATTAGGAGATATACCTAATGTAAATGACGAGTTAATGGGTGCAGCACACCAACATGGCACATGTATACATATGTAACAAACCTGCACGTTGTGCATATGTACCCTAGAACTTAAAGTATCAAAAAAAAAAAAAAAAAAAAGGTTCCCTGGAAGCTTAAATAAAATATTCACTGGTCCACATATAGGGTCTTTGGTTCAATTGTATGACACAATAAATCAAGGTCCCTGTATAAACCTTTACTGGGGAGTTTCTTTCCTTCCTTTAATAAGTGGAGTAGATTCCTATAACATATCGTCTTCTAAAGAAATCTTGAATGCATTGAATTGAATTGATTGCAACATATATTTATTAAGATGAAATACCGATCAAACTATTATAGGTGCTGGGATTAGAAACTAGATAAGACACAGTCCCTACCTTCAAGAAGGTCATGGAGTAGCAGGGGAGCAAGATAGTGTACAAAAATTGCAATATTATGTGAAAAGTACTGGAAGTGGGAATTGAACAATGAGATCACTTGGATACGGGAAGGGGAACATCACACACCGGGGCCTATTGTGGGGAGGCGGCAGGGGGAAGGGATGTCATTGGGAGTTATACCTGATGTAAATAACGAGTTGATGGGTGGTGACGAGTTGATGGGTGCAGCACACCAACATGGCACATGTATACATATGTAACAAACCTGCACGTTGTGCACATGTACCCTAGAACTTAAAGTATAATAAAAAATAAAATAAAATAAAAAAGAAACACCCCAAAAGCTCCTGATATAAGGTATTTGCATATATGAGTGTGTTTGCGTGTCCAGTATGTGTGCGTGTGTATATGTATATATGCATGCGTGCATGCATTTGTTTGTGTGCTTGTTTTCAAAGTATGAATGATTATTAAAAAGACCAAAAACATTTAGGAAATGCCCATGTATATTTTCACCATTGTTCAACAAACCTTATGTTTGGTGATTCTACATCATTGACTCTTTCATACCACCAGATCAGTCAATTGGTGTGAAAAGTGATAAATTTTGAGTCACGTGAACTTAGTTAAATCTACATTCTTACACTTGCGAGCTTTGTGGCCATGGAGACCATCACTCAGCTATATGGACTTAAGATTTTAAAATGAAACAAGACATGTAGAGAGAAATCTTCAAGAGCACTTTGAATTCCAAAATGTGTTGGCACTTATTCTAATTTTAGAATTCAATTACTCTTGGCTGACATTAACAAAAAAAAAGTCTCTAAATAATTTGTTTAAATTTTTGTGGACTTCATTTTTTTTTTTTTTTTTTTTTTTTTTTAAGAGAGTCTCGCTCTGTCACCAGGCTGGAGTGCAGTGGCACCATCTCAGCTCACTGCAACCTCTGCTTCCCAGGTTCAAGCGATTCTCCTGCCTCAGCCTCCCGATTAGTTGGGACTATAGGTGTGTGCCACCATGCCCAGTTAATTTTTGTATTTTTAGTAGAGATGGGGTTTCACCATGTTGGCTGGGATGGTCTCCATCTCTTGACCTTGAGATCCGCCAGCCTTGGGCTCCCAAAGTACTGGGATTACAGACATACAACACCACACCCAGACTGGACTTCATATTTTTAAAAATTTACTTTAGATTCAAGAGGTACATGTACTTGTTACATGGATATTACATGCACAATGGTGGGAATTGGGCTTCTAGTGTATCCACCACCCAAATATCGAACATTGTACCCAATAGACAGTTTTTCAACAATCAACCCTCCTCCAACCCTTCTCCATTTTGGACTCCCCAGAGTCTATTATCTCCATCTTTATGTCAATGCATACTCATTGTTTAGTTCTCACTTATAGGTGAGAATATGCATTATTTTATCTTCTGCTTCTGAGTTAGTTTACTTAGGATAATGGTCTGCAGTTATATCCATGTTCCTGCAAAGGACATGATTTCATTTTTTTTATGGCTGCATAGTATTCCATGGTGTAAAAATACCACATTTTCTTTATCTAAGCAACCACTGGTGGACATTTAGGGTGGTTCCATGACTTTACTACTGTGAATAGTGCTTTTATAAACATATGAGTGCAAGTACCTTTTTAATATAATGATTTCTTTTCCTTTAGGTAAATATCAAGTAGTGAATTGTTGGGTTAAATAGTAGTTCTATTTTTAGTTCCTTGAGCTATCTCCTTACTCTTTTTCGTAGTGGTTGAACTAATTTACATGCCTACCAACAGTTTATAAGTGTTCTCTTTTCTCCACATCCATGCCAACATCTTTTGTTGTTTGCCTTTTTAATAATAGTCATTCTGACTGGCATAAGATAATATCTCAGTGTGGTTTTAATTTGCATGTATCTGATGATTAGCAGTGTTGAGCATTTTTCATGTATTTGTTGGCTGCTTGTATTTGTTCTTTTGAGAAATGTCTGCTCATGTCCTGTGCCCAGTTTTTAATTTTTTTTCTTGTTGATTTGTTTGCATACCTTGTAGTTTCTGAATATTAATTCTTTGTCAGAGTTAAGAGACAACCTATAGAATGGGAGACAATATTTGGACATCTTTTAGTAAAGTCACAGATCAAAGAAAAATTATGTATAGAGTACAGAAAATAAATTATGTACATATTACTTTATATTCTCTTCCCACATAGTTTCTCCTGTTATTAACAAGGGGCTTTGATGAATGCCTAACACCACGCATACAGTATCATACAGAATAGTTTGAACATCTTAAAAATGCCCCATGCCGGCCGGGCGCGGTGGCTCAAGCCTGTAATCCCAGCACTTTGGGAGGCCGAGACGGGCGGATCACGAGGTCAGGAGATCGAGACCATCCTGGCTAACAGGGTGAAACCCCGTCTCTACTAAAAATACAAAAAATTAGCCGGGCGAGGTGGCGGGCGCCTGTAGTCCCAACTACTCGGGAGGCTGAGGCAGGAGAATGGCGTGAACCCGGGAGGCGGAGCTTGCAGTGAGCTTCGGCCATTGCACTCCAGCCTGGGCGGCAGAGCGAGACTCCGTCTCAAAAAAAAAAAAAAAAAAAAAAAAAAATGCCCCATGCCTAGGTAAAGCTATCTCCACTTACTCATTCCTGTTTCCCTCTTCCTGAATCTTTGGATACCACTGATCTTTTTCCCATCTCTGTAGTGTTTTGTCTATTACAGGGTGCCATATGGTTGTAATCATTTGATATATAGCCTTTACAGACTGGTTTCTTTCTCTTAGCAATATACATTTAAGGCTCTTCCATTTCTTTTTGTGGCTGATAGCTCATTTCTTTTTATTGTTGAATAATATTCAGTTGTTTGGATATATGATATTTTGTGTATCCATTATCCTACTGAAGGACATTTGGTTGCTTCCAATATTTAGCAATTATGAATAAAACTGATATACAAATTATGGGCAGATTTTTGTGTAGACATAAAAATTTAACTCATTTGGGTAAGTACATAGAAGCATGATTGCTGGATTGCATGTTAAGCTTGTGCTTCATTTTGTAAGAGACTGTCAAATTGTCTTAGGAAGTTGACATATCCTTCTGTATTTCCACCAGTAATGAATGCAAATTTCTGTAAACACATCTTCATTTTAAGAAATACAATCTAAATAAAGTCATTGAAAATAGCTTCTGAGTATGATAGTTTAATAAACCTCAATTAAATTATACTTACTTCATGTTACAGAAATTCTCGTCTATATGAGAAAAAAATCATTTGATATACGTCTCCTTGTATTATTTTGCAGACTTCACCATCCATTAAAATAAATATCTAAGGTATTCCATTTACATGTGTATGTTTTTACATAAGATCCCTTAAAAATACTTAGCTAAATTTGATAATGCTTAATCCTTTTCATGTATATTTATATTACTGTAAATTATGTATATTATTGGTGAGTCTCTGAATTTCCATACTTTTGAGATAATCATAAATCATGTTGTTATTATTTAATCTCTGTACTTGGCCTGTACTTGGTATGAATATTTTCTCATGATCAGACATATCTTAGAGAGATTCAAAAATTATAGCAGTTAGGATTCCATTTTGTAAGAAATTGAATTTTCAGGCTAAAATCTAAATTTTTTAGCATAAAACCCTTTTATAATATAGCCCATGATTTCCTCTCTATCTTCATTTATTTCCACTCACCCTCACATCAAACGCTCCAGATAAAAAGAACTATTTAATCTCCACTTACAGTATATTTGCTTTAGTCTCTAAGTTCTAGAGGCCAGAAGAATATAGTGGATTTGAATCTGGGTCCTGTAGTCAAAGAGCTTGTTTTGAATTCCCTGATTTATAACTTTGATATTTGAAATTGGGTAAGTTATTTCACTTTTATCAGCCTCAATTTCTCCATTTATAAGAAGTACTTCATAAAATTATTGTAGAGATTAAATGATAGTATCTGCAAACATTTCAGCACAGCAAAGACATAAACACAATACATATTGAGTATTATAATTATTAATAGCAAACCTGTTTCTTTTGACTGACTGCTCTTCTCTTTCTTTGTCTCACTCATTAAAAAAAAAAAGACACCTCAAGTATTATTTCCTTCCAGGACATTTTCCTTAGAAACCCTTCATTAACAGGCTGAGTTTTTGCAAGGTGGATTATTTTCTTTCCAATATCCTAAAACTCCTTTCCTTTTTATTATTTTATTTTTAATTGTATTTTGTCTCTGCCACTAACATGTAAATTCCTTGATGTTACAGACTGTGTGTTACTCCTTCGTTATGGCTAGCACCAGGCATATAGTAGGTGTATCCCTTAGGAATCTTCAGTAAAAATAACAGAATGCTTGACTCATTCTCGGGCTTAAACAACAGAACTTAATGGAGTAAGTAACTGAAGACCAGAGGCACGTCAGATTTTAGGCATTATGTAACCCAATGTCGTGATGACATCACAAAAGACTCAATTCCTTTTCAAGTCTCCTTGGCACTTTTCTCAGTGCTCTTTCAATCTAAGACTTATTTCTCTTGGGGTTACAAGATGGCGGCTGCCATCTGCCAGTGGTTAAAAGACTTTGCATTCATAGTAAGCAGGAGAGAATTTTTTTTTTTTTTTTTTTTTTTTTTTTTTTTTTTTTTCTGAGGAGCTCACTTGGGAGAATAAGAAAGCTCTTTCTCAAAAACCGTCAGAAAACATCTCCTCCATCACGTTGGCCTGATTTGGGTCATGTTCTCATCCCTGAAGCCAGGAACATGGGTTGTGCCCATTACATTAGTTCAGTTAGATAATACCTAAAACAGAAATTATCTTCCCCACATTTATATGAGCTCCATAGAGAAGAGAAAATACTAGAATAAAAGTAGAATTACTATTACCAAGGAAAAGGAGGGACAAGTGTGCTAAATACAAGAACAATATCCTCTCTTTTCAAAGGCACAAAGTTGGACCTGACAATATATTTGACCTGGATGCTGTACGGGCTATTAAAGAGGGTGATATACTAAAACATGATTTGTCCCATTTTTATCTTTTTGAAATGAAATTTAAATTATGTGCATGAGGGTTAGCCTTCAGTATGTACAGTTTATGTTCTATATACTATTTGAATTTTAATATGCACTTTATGAAAGCAGGGTCCTGCTTTATTTTGTTTACTGCTGAATCTCTTAGTCATACAACGGTGCCTGGCATATAACAGACATGCAATAAACATTTGGTTAACGAATTAATATTTCCAGTGTTTGGGATTTACTAATGGAGAGACCACAAATGCAGAAGTTGAGGTAAAAAGAAATTACACTTGTTCTGTCTTATTACTGGGATGGCCAAAGCACTGTGTTTATGAGTAATTTACATGGCACTAAAAAACAGGGAGCAAATAAAGACAATGTGTTCCAAAGAACTTGTTCAAATCATGTGAGCAGCTGCATCATAAGATGACTAGTGAAGAAATTAGAAGCACTGAGTCAAGGACTTTAGACCCGTGTGATGGAGGAGAGCAGAGTTAACCCATGCTAGGCTGTTCTTAGTACAGCAATCTGAGTGTTGAAACCTAATGTTCACCATAGCGCTCCTCTGCACAAATACTGGCAATGGCTCCTCATTTGCATTAAAATAAATAAATAAATACATATATAAATAGACAAACATCTCAAAATTCTTAAGAGGCTTATAAGGCCTTCAAGAACTTTCTCCAACATCATCACCATCACTGTAACTTCTTCTTCTTCATTTTGTACTACTCCCAAACTTACTCCCTCCTGCCATAGTTACTTCCTTGCTGTTACTCAAACAAGCCAGATATTCTTGTGCCTCTTTGCACTGGTGATTCTCTTTGACTGAAATATTTTCCCTTACAATGTGCAGTTGTTTCTTCAGCTACCTTTACAGAAGGCCTAACATGACCACCCAGTTTAACACTGCATCCCATCCCTCCCTTCCACCTTGATACTTAATACCCCTCACTATATTCTACCTTTATTTCCATAGCATGTATTACCTTCTCACATACTACAGAATGCACATTTATTTTCATTATTTATTTTCTAACCTCCCTATCAAAATGGAAGCCCCAATCAGGTAATAGTTATTATTTGTTCACTGATTTGTTCTGAATGCATAGAACAGTACTTGGCACATACAATAGTCTCAATACATATTTATTAAAGAAATGATTAAATGAGGTTAACTGTTTTAATCATTAATTCAAATCAGGAGTTCAGGTTTATCCTAGAACAGTACCCAAAAAGGCAAATTTAATCTCCTTTACCTTTCCACATACAATTAGTTTTCTAGGTGTCTTGTATGTTAGAGAACACTACTGTCAAATAAAATGTATTTTGAGCATATTTAATACTCTGATTATTTCCCTGCATTTTAATGAAATTTAACTGTCAAATAGAATTAAACAATGATACAATAGGTTACTTCATAACAAATCTTGGATTTCTGAACATTTGTCGAAGTTCCAGACATAGAAACAATTTTGGGTAGAAGCTCAAATATATGTTTAATTACTTTATTGTATGACCTGTTATGTTTGAAACTTGAGTTTTTCTAGAAAGAGCCTACTAGGGCTCGGGGATTGTATGTTTGACTCTAGAATGGCACGTGTCTTTTTCTATATTACAGGTGTCTCTAAAAACTTATGATCCTACATTTATTTTTTAAATAGCACTAGCCAGTAAATAACCCCTACTTTTATGGAATACTAATTTATAAAAACTGATGCCCATATAAGAGAGAGAATTTCTCCTTCCTGGTTTTTTCTAATGGAAGACTTTCTTTCTAAATTTATTAGCTGGTACTAATGATAGTTTCTTATTGAAAAACTTGTCAACTTTTTCATGATTGATGATTATTCACAAAATCAAATTTTGTGACTTTGTTCTGCATGGTTTTGTTCTACAGAGATTCATTCTCTGAAGACATTAAGTGTTTTGTTTTGTTTTATAGGATTCTTGTTTTTCCTTAGACTAGGCCACCATTTTTCTGGGTCTGGCTCTTGGACAGCCTCCTGTCTTCCCTGTGACAGCCCATATTTCTCAGAAATCTCTCACCTGAGTTCATCCAAGCTTTGCTCCTCAACATGGCAAACTTTTAATTGTCTTATGTCAGTAATCTATTTTTTTCCTCTTTATTTAACCAAAATTTTTCTTATTCCTCATATAATTTACTCATTCCTTTACCTAACATTTCAATACATATTTGGAAAAGAAAATATATAGAGAAGTAATCATATTAAGAAGAGACCATACAAGTATTATTCATCTCCATGATACTTTATATATTCACATAATCATGTATATATGCATTTATTCTTTAACTCATTTAATATTTATTTTAGTAACAATTGAGAACTTGTTTTATGTCATGCACTAGGCACATGAAATACATTAGTGAGTAAGACGTATTTTACAGAAACTATGAAAGATAATACATATTTGCAGTGTTATGATACTTAGTTATGCAATTTATCTCTGCTGGCCATGATGCTAGCAAGGGTGGCTCATTTTGTGGTGGGGGAAACAATGGAACATACGCTTCCCAGATGGCCTCACTCAAATGGTTGCTTTATGGGGCTAGGTTGCCTTTATCACAGCACATGGTGGTTTCAGGATATTTCATAGCCTTATGTGGTGTGGAGCTTTCCCCAGAGCACCACAGCAGAATTTCCCATCTTTCTTAACCTTTAGACCAACACTGGTATAGCATGACTTCCTTCCACGAAGTCTTGAGTAATTTGTGACACAACAATAGATGACTAATTGAGGATCTCTACTTCAGACTATTTCCTGCCAATTCCCAAACTCACATTGCTGCCAGTCTCAGGATCCACAGACAACTTGGTGGCTCATAAAACATGAAGTCTGAAATAAGATAGACCTGATTTCTAGTTACAGATTGATAACTTTCTATTCATGTGTCTTTGAGCAAGTCAGGCCAGTGGGCAGTTTTGGGCAACCTATTTCTTTATCTCAAGAAAGTTAGGCCAATGATGTGTATTTCATTTGGATGCTGTGAGGATCAAATAAGACAGTAATAAATGTAAGCTCTATTATCATTTCTGTTCACATTATCACATGACCCTTTAGAAGAATTTCTCTACCTGCTAAGTTGACGGTAGAATTGGGGAGTGGACTGCAAGAGCTGATGTGAGAAGACAAGTTATTACCTGCTCTTGAAACCCAGAGAGGTCATGATAGTAGCTCGGAGAGAGAAGGATTAATGTAAAATATATTGTAAATTTTAAAACACAGAAATTCCCTTTGATGACATCCACAGACACATGACTTTTTATATTTTTCTATTTATAACTTTTATTTCGTCTTAACAAAATTCCACATCTCTAGGTTAAATATTTCTCTTTAAACATTTCTCATATGTGATGTTGTGTTATTCTTTTGTAAATATATTTTAATCCATCTAATTCTTTCTAAATGAAGGTACTCAGACCTGAAAGAAATAGTCCTAGAATTTACTAACCACTACAGAGCTGGACTGTGCCACCCTAATTTTACCTGTGACACTGTCCTTAATGAAGATGGAAATGAGGTCCTTTTGGTCATGAAATCATCTGATATTGAATGTGCTGATAACCATAAAAGCTGCTAAGATATGATCCTTATTTTGTGACAGTGAATTCAGTTGACTGTATATGAGCAAAGGTGTCATAGTTATCCTTGATCAGTTTCACCTCATAATACATCCTATCTCAGTGTATTGGGAACTTTCTGTAATTTTTTGCTTACAGATTTTGTCCACAGACATATTTGTTCTTCTTTACAACTTCCCATTATTTTCAATCGACTTAACCTTATGAAAATCATTGCTAAATGCATGTAAGCCTTTATCCATATCTAAATGGAAAGACAGAGATAGGTATGATATAATCAGCATCAAAAATATATTAGAACATATGTGAAAAATCGTATCAATATGTCTAATAGACATGATTCAAATTTATTGTATTTATGTTTTGTTCATAGCATACACAGATCTGAAATTCATTAACTCATAAATTTGTGTGTGTGCACTATATACTCTGCTAGGTGCTGGGAATACAGCGATGGACAAGGCAGAGTAGGTATGTGGCATTACAGGTTTAATGACAAGCAAACAATGACAACCCATGACATGAGGGTGATTCAATTTCACTGGCTTATTTTCTGCATGGGTTCTACATGTGTAATCTATTTTAATTGTTAGATTTATTGAAACTTCATCATATTAAAATGAATTTCATAATATTTTGTTTTACCACCAAGATAAAACAATTTTTAAAAACAACTTTAGGTTGCTTTTGAAATGCCATCAGTCTATTTCAGAATGTTTTCTTTTTACAGCACATGTATAATATTGGAGGTTTTGGTTTTCATTGATTTTATATTTATATAAAATATATAAGCAATTTAAATCTAGCCTGTACCTCTTATGATGCATCAGCATTTTTTAAATGTTGACATCATTATAATGGTTGCATAACTGTGGCTAGTAGAACTATTCCATTGCAAGTTCTACTTTCTTTTTAAGTTGGTTATAATTTTGCTTTTGTGGTGTAGGTAGATTATACCCAAGTGTCTATTTATAAAGAGAAAGGTCACTGAAGATGCAGAGTGTGTTCACTGGACTACACTGACCCAAAATAGACTACTACAACTTAGTGTGTAAAATAAGATGACAAAGAGAGATTACAGATATTTGGTCACACATGCCCCATGTTGTAGGAGCTGTAAGTGAGTTATGACTAAATTAAAGGGCTTCTACACGGTAGAGCAAAGACTCAGACTCACACCTTCTGCCTTCTGTTCAGTGGTGTTTCTACCATCTAATGTTTATACTAGAAATGCATAAAATTAAATAAGTGGAGAGATAGAGATGAAACAAGATTGACTGTGTGATGCCCCTGGGTCACGGTTGCACGGGTTCATTATGCTATTCTCACCTTTCATCTTTGACATTTTCCAAATAAAAGACTCCATACAAAAAATTAAGATATAAGCAGAAAGAGCTCATTTATAATTTAGTATACCATTATAAGTTATAACAGAGGTAACAGAGCATAATATATTTTTGAAAAAAATAAGTACAGGTTACAAATATTTACCAATTAAAAACCTCCATAATCACTCCAGGATTAAGAAAGCAGAAGCTATTCTAAGAAACTGTATGCTATAAAGTCACATTTCAACTTTTAAACAAAGTTATTTTTGTTTTTTATGTTGGTGGAATTTCAATACTGTTAATAGTAATGTTTATATAAAGTTTAACATATGGACATGTGTGATTTTTTAATATGCTATATTGGTTTATTTTATGCTTAAGCTACTAAAAGAGCAATCCAACAGAATTACCTAACTGGGACCCTACCTGGGCAAGAATAGAATGAACCCAAACAGATGAATAGAAAAGACATATTCATTGAAAAGTAAATTAGAAGATATGTTTTGTGATATCTACAGATTTGGTACAATCTCTTACAAAAACTTCCAAGAACTGGTGGCAAGTTGGATGGTTCTAAGGTTCTACATCTCTAAAGAAAGCTCAGGCTTTTAGCTACACTAAATTACGCTAAGGCCACAGATAATATTAATGCATTTTAGAAAGTTGCTAGAACAAAGTTTTTTTTAAAAAAGAGGCTTTTGTATATTTTAACCAACTAAAAATTTTAATAAACAGAACTAATTAGCCTCCATGAATTAGGTTTACTCAATTCATTTCAGTATAACAATACTGTAGAAGAAAATACCTGACTCACACAAATCTGATGCTAATAATAGTCCTGAACACTGATAACAGTAACAGAGTTCTCCTCATGTATCATCTGATGTCTATGGTAGAGAACAAAGGAATGGAAAAGTTTTGCCAACAATTTTAAAGACAGTGTATTACTGACATGTCTTTTTCCCAGAAAAATGACTATTCTCGTGGTATAAGTCACCAGCAATTCATATTATTCTAATTACTCACTTTTAAGAACATGATGTGTCATGAAACTGTGGCTGTAACTTTGCAAACTTATTTTTTCACCAGAGTTTACAAAATGAGCAAAAATAGTCAAAGCCACTGAACATTACTGACTTTGACTTTCCAGAATTCTTCTTCAGAACCACAAACCCTCTGTATGTCATCTGAAATGATCCAAAGGTTGCCTGCCAAGTATACACATCCCCAAATTCTCAGTCGTAAACACAGATATTTCATGAGGAGCCAAACCTGGGACAGCACTTCTGGGTTCTTTAGAACATGGAATCGCCTAGAATTGAAACTAATTTATGCAGGGACTCCAAAACAGGTTACAGTTCTTTTACTCTTCTGGGTTCTCTAACATATGGGATAATAATTATGTTTATTCAACCATCCTTTTATTCATTTTATTCATCTAACAGGTGCTTATCCAGTCTGTCTTCTATGCCAGGTGCAGATAATAAAGTGGAGATAAGGCAGAAATCAAACACCTTTGTCTTCATGGAATTTATATTCTGGTGGGTATGGCAGAAAAATAAGCATGTGAACAAATAAATAAGATTTCAATTACCAGTAGGTGAAAATGCAATCTCAGCTTCCTTTTTATCAGTTGAGTGAACTTGATAATGTTTCTTAATCTTTCTGATATATTAATTTTTAAGACATCAATAAAGCAACATTGATCCTAGGCTTTGTGTGAAGATTAAGTCAGATTACGTAGCAAAGTGCTTGAAAAATAATCAATGCTTCACCTGCACGTTTGCATAGGATACGTGCTGAGATGTCTGACTTGCTATTTGCAAAGTGGAAAAAATGAAAATAACCCAAATTCTCTCAGAGGGAAATGGATTAATAATATACACTATGTTTATTTCATCTAATGCAGCTCAGCTGTTAACAGACAAACCCTAGCTTTTAAAAATATAATTTGAGTAAAAATAAAATGGAAGAATACATATATTATGATGCGATGAACAGTGCAACATTCATGAACATATATGTATGTATGCAAAAATATTTTAATGGGACAGGAAAGAGGTATTAAATTCATGATAATGAATGTACCCTCAGGGAAGGAGAAGGCAATAGATAGAACTGGAAAGGTGCTAGAAAGATTCAAAGAATATGGCATCTTTATCTATAATGTGTTATTTTATATTAAAAAATAAGGCACATGAAAAATCAAATGATACAGAGAATGTGCTGGAGGGACAATATCAATTGCATGGATAATTGAGATTCTATATTTAAAAATGGGTGTGAAGGGGAAACTTTCTGTACATTTGTGGCTGTCCTTTCTACCTGGCCATTACTTTAAGTTTGACAGTTCATGTTGCCTGGCTCAGCAAGCAGTCCTGTAGAATGAATATGCCATTGGCTTTCTGTAGCTCCTGTTTTGGGGGAAAAACACATTTACTTAGAATAATCAAGTATATTTTCTAAATAGTTCAGGTCTTTCTTTTTCTTTTTCTTTTGTGTTATGTTTATACATTTTTTTTTTCAGCGAGGGATTTCTTCATATCTGGTCACATCTGGGATACAGAACAAAATTCCTGACCACTGTTTTTGAGCTTAATTCAAGACGTCAGGCTGTTCTAGGGCATTGCCACAGAATAGCTGACAGGATCTTTCCCCTCCTTACATACTACAAAGACTTGATTGACTTTTACAGACACCAAGGGGTTGTTTTTGGTGGGCTCTTTAAATTACTAAATAAACACATTTGTTCAACGTTGTAAGCCGAATTTTTTTTTCAGTTCTGATGGTTTTTAACTTTCACTGAATATTCACAGACTGTGCACATAGTCACTAAATAAGGTTAAGTTTTCATTTTCCGTCTCATATAAATAGCTACTCAAGTAGATGTGGACTGGGATGGGTGTCCCCCAAACCAAAGCTATTTGGCAAAGATCTGATTTTTCTTTCACAAGCAGAATGAGAGGCTAACATCTTAATGTACCATATTTACTGCATGAAAATTATATCGTAGTTTAAATATAAGTCATTAATCTCTGGTAGCTGTTCAAAGTCATAATGAAATTAGGCAAACAAATCTTTTTTTGGCGCAATATATTTTCCTTGCTCGGTTCTATCAATAACCAATGGAATATATTTTTTCTCTTTTAGGGGGACACACGTTGCTTATATATATATTTGATATATCTCAAAACATTCAGGGAAAATAGTAACATCACTAGAGCATATTCATTTATTAAAGCAAGTTTATAATAATCTATCTAAGAGGAGTGAAAAACTCTTCTCTGTTATCTTCCAATAACTAGAAGATAGCTTCAGACTCCTGACTGTGGAACTGCTTGCAAAAGATTAAGGGCAATGTTTAAAAGTATTAAGTTTATTTGCTTGCATGGTTTTTCATTCCACCTCACCAAGTCACATTAGCCATGCCACACCCAAGACCTTAGTTTTGCAATCACTTAACTCCTGATGTAGCAATTAAGATTATAGCAGCCTTGAAGAAGATTCCAGAGCCTTCTGAAACCTCAGTTTCAGACCCTAGTTTTGCAATCACTTAACTCCTGATGTAGCAGTTAAGATTATAAAAGCCTTGAAGAAGGTTCCATTGCCTTCTGAAACCTCAGTCGCACGTTAGTCACTGCAATAGAATTCACTGTTAGAAAATAAGCAGAACTCTCTCTCTCTCAACTCCCAGAACTTTTTTTTTTTTTTTAATGTTCTATTGAATGCTCATTTCTATCTTGCCGACCCCATATTTTGTTCACTTTCAACATGACTTCTCTCATCAGGCCAAATGACTTTGCTTGTTCTTCCTTATAACTCTTTTGGTAATTCTTACCTTCTTGCTATAAACCCTCATGGAATTCCCTCTTCCTAGTTTTCCAGTAATCCTGATTCAAGAGAATGTTTAAACCCATGCCTCATAGAAAATTCTAAATCTTCCTCACTTCTCTAATAAATTCAATGTTTTGTATGCCCACAACACTTTATATGTACGGATTTCTACACATTGTCTGATATTTATTCATCTTATCCTTCATAATTGTTCTGTAGCTTAACGAAGGCATGTTTGGTTCAACCTCTTATATCCTCATTGTCACCATTAACTTGAGACAGATAGAATGTATTTTTCTTCTGCATAATGCCATTCAAATCACAATTATTGAACACTGACAATCTGTGAAAGAGGCAAAGAAAAAAATCATTAAAATTATGAAGAATTTTAAAACTTATAGTCTGAGGAAACAAGATATAGTCTTTATTTTAAAAATAAAATGTTTAAATATTTCCTAATAAATATAGAGAACATAGAATGTGGCCATACAAATCTTCTTAAAAATAAATATTTGAGGGATTCAACACAGGGAGAAATTACTTCTAGATGGAGATGAGGACATAACATATGAAGAAAGAATTTGACTTGGGAGAAGTTTTAACTTATTCATTCAACACATGTTAAGTAGCTAGTATTCATCAGACACTATGATAAACTCTGGGCTGAACAGAATTTTGCTAGATGGTGAGAAAGGAATGACAAATTTATGAGCAGACATGCAGTTTATAAAGGTGCTTGAACAATGGTAATGGAGCCAAGTCTGGCATCCATTTATCCATCAAGATATTCAGCAGTTATATTATTTCTATATGCTGGAAAATTTTAATTATAGGATAAAGAGATTGTGGTTAGAGACTAGACTACAGAAGAACACAGGAGCCAGGTCAGGGAGGCCTCATGTGATATCATAGGGATTCTGAAGTTCGGGATACATCTAGTGGGGAATCTTTGAAGAATTTTAAATTGGTCTGAGATTTGATTAGAATGGTCAACTTGATCCTTGAAGTAATGAAGATGAAGAATGAGACAGTTAGTTAAAGTTAAAAAGTTAGCTTAAAAATAGAGTTAAAATGTAATGGAGGCTACCATAAGCATTAGACTAAGCTAGGGAGTCAACAACTTGCTGAATACATGATTCAGTAATTCTTTCCTGGTTTCTTGCCTTTGAGGGGAAAAGCATGAAACTTGAAAGATTATACTTTTGTGTCTTCATCCAAATTCCTCTGAAGAGGAGCAGTGACACAGGAGCCAGGAAAGGCTCCAGGCCATACCACATGGGCACCTGCTGTCTGCAAAGTTGTGGCCATAGCTTTGCCCGGATGGACAAAGGGGAAATTAGTTGGCCTAAAGTGATTATAAATTGGCCCTGGAACTACTTAGTCAGAGTTAAGTAATAATTCTCTTTTGGGAAATGTACCTGTTATTATAACTAAAACGTAGTCAAGTTCTACAAACAATGGCTCATAGATTTCACAGTGAGAAGTTCTGTTCAACATTTAAGAAAGTTCTGCTTTACTTTTCCTGTACTTCCATTATAGACAATGTTCAGAGGTAATCGAGAGTTGTGAAATCTGCATTCCCAAATTCCCTCTACCTAAGATTTACTGTGAAAACACTGGCACCTCAGACTGTGTTCCTTTTTCTCCTCTCAAAGTTTTTATGTCACTTTAAGTTTTAATGTCTAATAAGTCTCTTAATATAATACATCATAACCATTTAATTTGAGAAATTGAGTAACCCTAAAACGTATCTTTTGTGTTATTGTTATTTTATCACCTTGATTTCATTCAACCTAACTAGTCTATTCAGTTAGACTCATAACTCTAGTCTTTGATTGTTTACCTCTTGCTTTTGCCTTGTTTGATTTGTAATACTGATTTCCCTTCATCACTGACAACCTCTTTTTATTACTTTTAGTATATATTGCATTGGGTCTCAAATCACTGTTTTTTTCTTTTCCCTTAAGTCTTAGCAAAATTTTATCCTGTTAAGTAGGTAGTTCCTAATTTTGTATAACCATGTAAAACTACCTACAAAAACATTCCACCTGATTCATTCAATTTGACCCAGTTAGGCCAAATGTATTATGCAATTAAATATATAATCTAAAATACAAATGCATACAAATATATCTGATATATTTCTCATCAATGGTCTTGTTTAATCCAAGATTTCCTTACTTTAAGGAAAGTAATTATGTCTATTTTAACTATCTTAAAATAATGTAGCACTGATCTATATTGAAATTTCTTATAGATGTGAACTAAATATGAGATAAAGATGATATCATAACTTGGTACAAGACTTGTGTCTGTTTTTCAGTTATTGAGCTAGCTAAGCTTTTGTCTAATTTCTTCTGTAAACTAGATAGGATTACATTTATGGAGGAAAACTATATAGCCAAATTAATACATATAAATATACAAAAAGTCTCTGATGCTACAAATACATTTTTTTTCTGAAAAGAATAGCATTTTTTTAAAGGAATATCTGATGAATATACATTGAATGAGATGAAAACATTCAATTTAGTGATTCAATGTAAATATTGTAGCACTAAAGAACTACATAAAGTTTTACTTATAACATCCATTTGAAGAAATACCATTTTATTTTGTTGTACCTTATAGATGTCCAAGGGGTTGATAAAAATGTGTCAGCACAATGAGGGAGACATTAAAATTTTGTGCCAAAAATAGACTTTTCCCACTAACACTGGGTTAGTGGAACTCAACATGCCAACATCTATCTCCAACTACAGATTTGATCTATTTTATTTGTTTTTCTTTTTGGTTTTATTTTTTGGAAGATAAAGTTGTTATTGACCCCAGCATAAGTATACATTATTGGGGTTTGGTTCCTTCCAAACAACATACACTAAGCTTTGCTAAGTAGAGGTTTAACTAGAAAATGATGTAGAAATGCCACTTTGGTTATAGACATGTGGGAGAAAAAAGAAGTTTCTGCCTTTCCTGTGACAGTGCCTTCCACATCAAGGGCAGTGGGTCAGAGAGTTTGCTGGTGTCTTTCCTTTTTTGTTTTACACCTCAAAAAACTCCCTCTCATCCTCTCCTTTCATTTTCCTCCATTAATAAAGAGGGTCAAAAAATCACAAATTTAAGCCGTTTTAGTTTGAGTAACTGTAGGCTTAATCTGTGTGTGTGTGTGTGTAAATCCAAGAAGAGGTGTGGCATTTGGCGAGACACCCTACATAGGCCTGATACACTCATGAGGATCATGATAGAGTCATCCATCCTGCTGAGATCGTAATCTGTGATTTCTTCTTGTTCAATATCCACTCCATTTGAAGAAGCTAGGCAGACACTTCATACTCTAGAAAAAGCCATGCAGTGTATTTTGCCCCAAATTTGTCTTTCTGACTTTCTTTTTGGAACCTAAGATATGTCAAAATAATATGGTAGGTATTAAAAAAAAAACAAACAAAACAAAACAAAAAAAAAAAACAGGAAGAAGCATCCAGACAGAGGGGAGATAATTTTGCCTCAATCCAAAGTAGCAGCTAGAGGTTCATTGGCTCTGTGGGAGGAGCAGACCAAGAGCCATGAAGTACCCAGGGAAATAAACAGGAAACAGATCAAGAAAGACTCTACATTGGCGCTGGTACTCCCAGCCCTATCAAATGTCTCTTTGCTCGGGAAGACATTGAAAAAACTTTTGGGCAGCAAGGAACCCTGGGATCTCGGACAAGTGATATCTAAATGGTAACTCAGAATAGACAAAGGGCCCTTGGACCTTGAATAATCTGAGTGGGAAAAGAGAAATAAGTTAATAACTAAAACTTAATTTTTTGCCATAGACAGAGAATCAATGTCAGACTTATTGTGATTTAAAGGGAAACATGATATATGATATTTCTTAATGTCCAATTGATAAATAAAGTATCACATCAGATACAATAAAAATATGTGTGTCTATGCTGAACCCATTGGTAAAATCAGAATACTTATTTGCAATTAATAAAGAGCAGAATAATTATTATTATAAATTTTAGCATTAACTCATTAGTTCAGACTAATTATCCTGAATTTTTTTAAGAAGAACAAACACCATGATCTTCTAATTTGTCCCATGTTAAGGTAGACAATGCTGATATGGTGTGCATTCCTTATGGTAGATACAACACATATCCTGCTTTGCTGGAGGCAGTCCTGGTTCATGCAAATTGTCCTGGAATAATTATTAATAGTATCCACTTTCACACTCAAAAGTGTCCTGCTTTGAATGATAAAAGATTTGGTCATCCTACACATAAAGTATTCTGGCTTTGGAACAGTTACTCTTTTATTCATTTATTTTTTTTGTTGCTGGACATATGAAGTTGTTCCTACTTCTTCATAGTATGTAGTTAGTATAGTCTAACTCTCCCTTAAGTAGGAAATGTGTACTAGTCTGTTCTTAATAAGTTTAGATATTTATAAGAAACAATAAAAAACAGCCAGAATAGAGAGGCAAACATGTTGTTATAAATTTGTTAACCTACTTTTTAAGTTTAACAAGAATTAATTTTCTGATCTGTAGGAGAATACAGAAAAATTAATGAGAAACCTCAGCCTAGCACATTTTCTGATTTTGTAAAAAAATGAAAAAAGCTTGAAATATCATTTGATACTATGCACAAAATAGTACAGGATATTGTACATATTATTTGTATTTCTCAGATAACATAGAGCTTTCAATTACTTAAACAAACAAAAGTAATGGGTGGCTTTTTAATGTCAGTGCCAAAAGTGTTGCATGCTGATACCTTGTGCTCCCATTATTAGGAGTGAAAATGATGAACCATAAAATAATACTGTCTAGAAGAACTATTAACCAGAAGTATACACCAATTTAACCAGAATGACAATCATGCTTCATGAAAGCTCTTGGGGAAAATAAAGAAACATTTAATCATTGGTGGTGAAAAAAGTCATTATAAAACAATTTTACAAAATAAAGCACTTAAAATAATAAAAAGTACCAGAATATTTTATCAAAGAGTGTTGAAAAAACAGACAAACAAAAAAAAACTACTACTCTCAGAATGTTTTCCACTATTAATTATAAAGTTAAAAAGAATACCAATCCAAATGTGTCATCACAGTCCAGATTCATAGTTCCATTTGAACTAGTTTCTATGGAATGAAAATGCATTTTGCAGCAAACTTTTAAAATGAGAAAATAAAATGATGATTATCATTGGCAAAACTTCAACTGTTCCACATAATAATGCTTTAATAATTGATTTTAAATGAAAAATTCATGATTTGAAAGATAATTTAATAGCTTTGTTGAACTTGTGAGCTACAAGAAGCAATATCTGCAATAATATATCAAACTCAACTCATCATTAAAGAAACAATGTTATCAGTGAAACATGACTATAGGAAAGCCTCATTCTTGTCTGTAGAGTGAAATGTATAATACTCTGGAGAAAGTCTGGAGCTTTGTCTAATTTTTGAAAATAAATTATTGATGTTTTAATTTCTACTGACAAAATTATTGCATTCAATTATAGAATAATGTAATAAAATACATAAATCAAGTAACTCACTTTAGCTCCATTTTTGTTCTATGAAAAAACTTGTATGTGTATTTGCTATTATACATCAAATAAACAGCAGAGATAATTAAATAATATATTTGAAGAGGTGGGAACTGAAATAATGAAAACTGAAAAAATATTAAAATCTGACAGCCAATGATCTCTTGCTCTCCTGAACTCTACAGATTACCATTTATTTGGTTCGAATCATTTATTACCTTGCATAATTCATAATGCATAATATCTTGTTCATTGTATTTACCAATACCAGTGGGGTAAAGTACAATTTATAATAGAAATGCGATTCCAATAGCTCTTGGATATAGTAGTAGTATGTTTCATCAAACGTCCTACAAAATTACTTTGCTGATATAAATGTAACTCAGTAGAAGGTGGGTATCATCAAATATCCTGAAAAAAAGTCATCTAGGAAATGTGTAATTCATATAGGTAGTCTTGCACTTGACACAAATGGGGAGAAGATCTTCAATTCAAAGGTAGCCATGATGCCACTTACAATATTTAATAGATAGAAATTGGAAACAACACACATTTTCAATGACAGGGTTGGGTTAAGTAAATTGTGATAAAGCCATACAGTACAACAACAAACCCCCTTGACACAAGTTTATGTATGTAAAAAATCTGCGCTTGAACCCCTGAACTTAAAATAAAACTAAAAAAAAAAATAGATGACCGATAGGAATATTTTATAAAAGTTTTAATAACACATGAATATGTTGTTACTCTATGATGTCAAATTGAACAAACTAAGATACAAAGTCATATATACAATATAATGTTACTTTTATATATAAGTGGGGATGGGGGCATGTGTGTAGTTACAGAAAAAGTTTTCAATGTTAAGGTGAATGTCCTATAGCTGGTAGTTATCAGTGACCATATTATTGTATTTTTCTGTTTATTTTCTCTTTTATTTTCTACCTTTTCTACAATGAGTATGTAAAATTCCTAATCAGAAATACACATTCATTGGTCATGGACTCTTTTACACACCTGTTGACAAAGCTGGAAAATGAGATGTATGGTAGGCTGCCCAAGGAGAATCCAACACACAGGTCAAGGTTATAATTAACAATACAGTTAAAACCTACTAGCCACTGTTACCACCAATCATTATCTCATTGCCAACAAGAAAAAATATTTGACCCAGTTCAAAATGTCATCATAGGTTTGAGAGCTTGACACTGTAGTCTCAAAATTTAATATGTATTTTCTCTATTGCTAATTAGATACTTATTGGTGATTGGAATCCTACCTTGCATATTTTGTTGAAAAGCGTAAATAAAAGAACATAGGAAACACACATAGCCAGTGGCTGCCTTATGACAGATGATAAATAAGTGTTAGCTAATCAATGATTTTCTAAAATTTATGCTTAATTGCAGAAAGCTGTCTGATCTCTTAGGTCTGAGACTTGGGCCTTCAACAGATAATACGTTTAGTACCTTTTACATTTCCATTGATATTGTCTTGGAGTTCTACTGGATGATATATATCAAGCCTGAACACTGATTAGTCAGTGTTAAGATTTTGCCAAATCAGAGTATTTTAGCAGAAACCTATCCGATTGTGTATCTCCTGAGAGTAGTGAGTAGAGGAAATTTCAAGTAACCTCCAAAAAATAAGGCAAAATGTAACCAAAAGTTAAAGCAAAACTTCTAGTAAAATAACAATAGCAGACTGTATGGTTATGAACTGTGAAAATTAAATAACCATAGCATACTTTATCTCTTCATTCATTCATTCATTAATATTATGCATTTTACCATTGATTAAACAACTATTTAGTAATTCTCTATTAAAAGCGAGGAACATTTGGGATATATTACTGAACAAAATGGACATTGTTTCTGACTTTGTGGCATTCACAGTCTAGGAGGTGAATTATCAATAATAAGGTACAATTTTGAGCATGCATAAGAACATTTAAGAACCATGAGTCCAACAAAAAATGATGACAAACTGAAAGAGCAAAGAAGAACCTAATATATTCAGAACAACAATGCTTGTTTGGACATTGAACTTTTGAACTGCACCCACAAATAACAAACAGTAAACATTCTTTATGCAAACATTTACTAAATCCTAACAGTGTACCAGCTGTTATGAAAACAAAAAGATAGAGTTCCTCTGTATTAATCCATTCTCATGCTGCTATAACGAACTACCTGAAACTGGATAATGTATGAAGAAAAGAGGTTTAATTGACTCACAAGTTCTGCAGGCTTAACAGGAAGGATAGCTGGGAGACCTCAAGAAACTTGCAATTATAGTGGAAGGATGAAGGGGAAGCATGTACCTTCTTCACATGGGGTGGAAAAGAGAGAGGGGGAAGGGAGGTGCCACACACTTTTAAACCATGAGATATCGTGAGAATTCACTATCTTGACAACAAAAAGGCAGAGATTCACCCTTTGATTCAATCACTTCTCAACAGGCCCTTCCTCCAATTCCACATGAGATTTGGGTGAGGACACAAATCCAAACCATATCACCTTCCGATATAGACATAATGGGCATATGGAATAAGTATGATTGTTACTATTCGTTTTGAAGATCAAGAATAAAGGTGATGTAGAAAAGAAAAAAAAAATAGGGAGAAAAAACGGAAACCACTTTGTATGCATTGAATACCTTGGGCCTGATACTATACTTAGCACTTTACATATTATTTCACTTAATATCTATAATGGCTAAGGAAGGTATATATAACTATTCTATATTCATGATGAGAAAACAGGATAAGAAGACAGGTACCTTGCCAAAAGCTATCAGCTAATTAGTCTTAAAGCTAGAATTTGAAGCCCAGGCAGGATTATTTTTGCACTTACATATTTTTTTTTTTTTTTTTGCTTTTTACATTTCTATTTTTATTTTACAATTAAGCAAAATAGAATGCTGTGTTGACTGCACTTCTTTGCTTATTAGAAAGCTGAAAATTTTTGAAATATGCTATCAGCCATTTCTACTTTTTCCAATGGAATTGTTTGTTCATATCCTTAGTCTCTCTTTTATTGGAGTTGTTATGGGTTTTTTTTTTTAATTTTTTTTTTTTTAATTTCACTTTAAGTTCTGGGATACATGTGCAGAATGTGCAGGTTTGTGACATAGGTTATATGTGTCATGTTGGTTTGCTGCTCTCAACCTGTCATCTAGGTTTTAAGCCCCGCGTGCATTAGGTGTTTGTCCTAATGCTCTCCCTCCCCTTTCTCCCTACCCTCCAACAGGCCCTGGTATGTGTTGTTCCCCTCCCTGTGTCCATATGTTCTCATTGTTCAACTCCCACTATGATTGAGAACATGCGGTGTTTGGTTTTCTGTTCCTGAATTAGTTTGCTGAGGTGTATATTGACCACATTTTCTTTATCCAGTCTATCATTGACGGGCATTTGGGTTGGTTCCATGACTTTGCTATTGTAAATAGTGCTGCAATAAAAATACATGTGTATGTGTCTTTATAGTAGAATGATTTATATTCCTTTTGATATACACCCAGTAATGGGATTGCTGGATCAAATGGTATTTCTGGTTCTAGATCCTTGAGGAATTGCCACACCGTCTTCCACAATGGTTGAACTAATTAACATTCCCACCAGCAGTGTAAAAGCGTTCCTATTTCTCCACAGCCTCCTCAGCATCTACTGTTTCCTGACTTTTTAATGATCACCATTCTAACTGGCATGAGATGGTATCTCATTGGGGGTTTGATTTGCAGTTCTTTCATGATCAGTAATGAGTTTTTTTTCATATGGTTGTTGGCCACGTAAATGTCTTCTTTTGAGAAGTGTCTGTTCATATCCTTTGCCTGCTTTTAGATGGGGTTGTTTTATTTTCTTGTAAATTTGTTTAAGTTCTTTATAGATTCTGGATATACTTATATCTTAAACCACAGCAATTATATCATTTCCTTTGTGTCTTGAAAACATAAAAATAGTCTAGTGTAATGGAGTGAAAAATTACATACATTGTAAATACTATGGATGAAAATTGCCAATAGATATTCAATTTCAAGATAATATTATCTGGGAAACATAGGCTCTGTTATAAATCAGTGGACAAAATAATGAAAGAATAATTTAATGAATGAATGAATGACCAAATACTGAAATTTAGGTAATTTTAAAATGTCTCAACATCTCCCAGATTAGTTTCACATGGGTTGTCTGGTTTTCACATAACTTTATACTATAGTAAGGCAATTAAAAATATATATTAATAGCACCATTTACACATCTTAGGGCAAATCAAGTATTATTTAATGACCAAGTTATGAGTTACATTTTTAAATCTAAAAAAATATACACCCTTAGGTTATCATTTCCCTTGGAGGAAGAGAAATTAAGCTAACTCCTATATAAACTAAATCTGTTTTATAATTATCCTATAATTTTCACCTTTTATGTATTTTATATTTCAGGCTTTAAACTGGATAAATGAAGATATATCAGTGGTTAAAAGTTTGAAGAAATCTAAAATTTTAGAGCCTGTTAGTTTAGGCGTAGAGCTATGCAAAATACTTTTTGCTCCTGGCAAAAACAATGGGAAAAAAAGCATTAGTCTCTCCAGTGTGATTTTTTTTTGGTACTTTACACTCTAGGGAAGTCCAGAAACACAAAGTGAGATCAGAATTTTTTACTAATTTCTTGCCCTTCTGTTTCTCTCCATTCTGGCAATGAGTTGTGGAAAACATATTTGTGCAAGGGCAATGTGAACTTTTCCTGAACTTCTCAAGACATCCACTCTTACCCACAGAAAAACAGTACTTTTTGGTTCTTTTTTAACATAAACTATTGAAGCCACGAATTAATTGTACAATGACCTCTCCCAGTCCCTGCCCAATCAAAATTCATTTTCTTTTCTTTACTTATCACACTTTAAATACTATTACGCTAACATCTAGATTTACAGGATGCTTAACAGAAGACATGAAATCAGTTTCGTTGTCAGAATTAAATGGCTGATACTCCTAAAAATGTCTCTTTTCTGTCTCCCAAGCTATTTATGCCAAAACTATATTGAAATAGAATGATGCTTAATTGATTGAATACAGTGAATTCTTTTTTAAAAGGTCAATGTCTTTTATCATGTTTATCTTTCTTAAATTCCAAAGTTTTTTGGTCATTTAAGAGTGGCAATGCAGAAGACTTAGAGATTGTTTATTTTATTTTATGAATGGAAAAAAAACTGAAATGAAGACAAGAGGCAGTATTTGTTTGCACTATGTTTACTGGAATCCCAGGAGTTTTTCAACATTTAATTTTTTTTCTAATACAGTGCTTCTCAAAGACCAGTTTGGTTAATAAAAGTGATAATCTGCACAATAGCTAATGCAAAATAATTTACTCACATATAAACTGAAAAGAAGGATCCTTCTAGGAAGAGAGGAATACACTGAAGGCAAACCAACAGTATCTCTGAAATGAAGGAAAGGGCAAAGAAAGCAAAGAGGAATTACTCTCCCATCCATCTCTCCACAAATCCTCTGCTTCAGTGCTTGAAGGGATGCTAAATAGTTTTAAGGGATTATCTCTTGACGTTATGAGTTTCAACTAAGGGTACTATTATGCTCTGGAAAAGAGAGGCTAAGACATAGGAACTGTTATTTTTTTCACTAAATTATTTCATAGAAACCTTGGATTTTTTAATTTTATTTTTAGAAGTAACGGGCCGATAGATAGCATTATAGTCAGCACAGTTATTTGTTTGGAATATTTTCAGATATCATCTTGAGATTTATATTATTCTTTGATTTTTTTTTCCTAAACAAAATCAGTTTAGAGCTTAACATTATAGAACATAAAATATAAGCTACATGACTTGGGCACCACTGATCCAGACCATATGTCCTACTCAGCTTAAATGTGATATGGGCTGCTGTTTCCATTGTGCTGTGCCTTGAGAAACATCAGGTTTTCATTCCAATTTCCTTATATATTTTCCAGTGCTTACAAGTACAAAGAATAATCACTTTAGAATTTTTTCTGAAGCTCTCCCGTTTGCTTTCCTATCTTCAAGAAATCTCTAAATTCATCCCTTCCTGATACAGGAGCATATATCTTATTTTACAATGCATCAGAGAAGATTCCTTTACTTCCTAGAATAGAACATTACAAGGTTGAACATTTATTTATGCAGTTCAATACTACGTGGAATATCATAGGGCAGGGATTAGTAAACTTTTTCTGTAAAAAAATATTTTAGGCTTTGTTACCTCATATAGTCTCTGGTGGGACTAGTCAACTATTTGAATGTCATGCAACTTTCACATATCATCAAACATTATTTTTTTATTTTTTTAACCTGTAAATGTTTAAATATATTACAATCATTCTTAGCTCATGGGTCATACAACAAAAGCCTAAGGCTATATTTTTTCTTGAGTTGTAGTTTGCCAACCACTGACCTGGTACATTGGTTAGAAACCGAGAGACTGAAATTAGCCACTCTTGATTAGAACGAAAATTCTACCATTTATTGTACAGCCTTAGGCAAAAAGAAGAAGAAGAAAAAAAAAACCTTGAGCCTTAATGTATCCTTTTTTAAAGGCACGACATTGCCTATTTCATAATGTTGAGTTAAATAAATTTAAGTTCTTAACATGTACTCATTGAAGTCGCTTTATTGTTGTGCTAAAACCTTTTCAGGTAGAGACGTTAACCTGTGTCACCTTGTTTCTTTCTCTGTATAAACAGACAATAGCCAATTCCTACCTTTGGTTAACAACTTTCAACAAAACTTGAAGCCTCTTTCTATCATTCTCTTTTCTGCCTCAAACCACACTGATTCTTCTAGCTTTCACTTAAAGAGATGTTTTTCTCCAACTCTTTAATCATAATCTGAGATTCTTTTAAACCCTCTGAAGTGTTTCCTATTCTTCTGAAATTATGGTGCCAAGAACAGACTGAGTTTCATGACAAAGTCTGCAGCCGTGTATTCAAAGTTTTTACATGACCACATGAAACATTCCCAGGGTAAGAATCTCTGATTAATATTTTCTGAAAATATGAGTATCATACCTAATAATTTCTCTTTCCAGGGTGGTAAGATGCTTTGCATATTATTAAATATTCATCTTGCTATTTATGATTATAGTGGTATTTACTGTTTTATTTAATTCAAAGTCCTGTTGATGTTTTATAGGCTATACTGTTTGATTTTGTATTTCTTCAACAACTTACCTCAGCCATAATCTTAAGAACTGCCCTTTAGACGGGGTGGTAAGATGGCCAAATAGGAACAGCTCAGGTCTGCAGCTACCAGCGAGATCAATGCAGAAGGTAGGTGATTTCTGCATTTCCAATTGAGGTACCTGGCTCATCTCATTGGAACTGGTTAGACAATGGGTGAAGGCCATGGAGGGTGAGCCAAAGCAGGGTGGGGTATCACCTCACCCAGGAAGTGCAAGGGCTTGTGGAACTCCTTCCCCTAGCCAAGGGAAGCCATGAGGGACCATGCCCTGAGGAATGGTGCATTCCAGCCCAGACGCTATGCTTTTCCCACTGTCATCGCAACCTGCAGACCAGGAGATTCCCTCAGGTGCCTACACCACCCAGGCCCTGGGTTTCAAGTACAAAACTGGGTGGCCATTTGGGCAGACACTGAGCTAGCTGCAGGAGTTTTTTTTTCATACCCCAGTGGTGCCTGGAACTACAGTGAGACAGAACCGTTCACTCCCCTGGAAAGGGGGCTGAAGCCAGGGAGCTGAGTGGTCTAGCTCAGTGGATCCCAGTCCCACAGAGCCCAGCAAACTAAGATCCACTGGCTTGAAATTCTCGCTACTAGCACAGCAGCCTGAAGTCAACCTGTGATGCCCCAGCTCGGTGAGGGGAGGGGTGTGAGCCTTACTGAGGCTTGAGTAGAGGGTTTTCCCCTCACAGTGTAAACAAACTTGCTGGGAAGTTCAAATTGGGTGGAGCCTACTGCAGCTCTGCAAAGCGGCTGTAGCCAGACTGCCTCTCTAGATTTCTCCTCTCTGGGCAGGGCATCTCAGAAAGAAAGGCAGCAGCCCCAATCAGGGGCTTATAGATAAAACTCCCATCTCCCTGGGACAGAGCACCTGGGGGAAGGGGCAGCTGTGGGCACAGTTCAGCAGACTTAAATGTTCCTGCAGCATCTGTAGAGAGCAGCGGATCTGCCAGCACAGTGCTTGAGCTCTGCTAAGGGACAGACTGCCTCCTCAAGTGGGTCCCTGACCCCTGTGCCTCCTGACTGGGAGACACCTCCCAGCAGGGGTCGACAGACACCTCACACAGGAGAGCTCTGGCTGGTATCTGGTGGGTACCCCTGTGGGACGAAGCTTCCAGAGGAAGGAATAGGCAGCAATCTTTGCTCTTCTGCATCCTCTGCTGGTGATACTGGGACAAACAGGGTCTGGAGTGGACCTCCAGTAAACTCCAGCAGACCTGCACCAGAGGGGCCTGACTGTTAGAAGGAAAACTAACAAACAAAAAGGAATATCATCAACACCAACCAAAAGGATGTCCACACAAAAACCCCATCCAAAGATCACCAACATCAAAGACCAAAGGTAGATAAATCCATGAAGATGATGAAAAACAAGCACAAAAAGGCTGAAAATTCCAAAAACCAGAATGCTTCTTCTCCAAAGGATCACAACTCCTCTCCAGCAAGGGAACAAAACTGGACAGAGAATGAGTTTGATGAATTGACAGAAGCAGGCTTCAGAAGATGGGTAATAACAAACTCCTCTGAGCTAAAGGAGCATGTTCTAACCCAATGCAAGGAAGCTAAGAGCTTTGAAAACAGGTTAGAGGAATTGCTAACTAGAATATCTAGTTTAAAGAAAAACATAATGACTTGATGGAGCTGAAAAACACAGCACAAGAACTTCAGGAAGCATACACAGGTATCAGTAGCCGAATCAATCAAGGGGAAAAAAGGATATCAGAGATTGAAGATCAACATAATGAAATAAAGCAAGAAGAAAAGATTAGAGGAAAAAGAATAAAAAGGGACAAACAAAGCCTTCAAGAAATAGGGGACAATGTGAAAAGACCAACTCTATGTTTGATTGGTACACCTGAAAGTGATGGGGCAAATGGAATCAAGTTGGAAAACACTCTCTTCAGGATATTATCCAGGAGAACTTCCCCAGCCTAGCAAGACAGGTCAACATTCAAATCTGGGAAATATAGAGAACACCACAAAGATACTGCTGGAGAAGAGCAACCCCAAGACACATAATCATCAGATGCACCAAGGTTGAAATGAAGGAAAAAATGTTAAGGGCAGCCAGAGAGAAAGATCTTGTTATCCAAAAAGGGAAGGCCATCAAACTAACAGCAGATCTCTCAGCAGAAACTCTACAAGCCAGAAGGGAGAGGGGGCCAATATTCAACATTATCAAAAAGAATTTTTAACACAGAATTTTATATCCAGCCAAACTAAGCTTCCTAAGCAAAGGAGAAATAAAAATTTTTACAGAAAAGCAAATGCTGAGAGGTTTTGTCATCACCACACCTGCCTTACAAGAGTCTTGAAGGAAGTACTAAATATGGAAAGGAAAAACCAGTACCAGCCATTGTGAAAACATACCAAATTGTAAAGACCGTTGACACTATGAAGAAACCGTATCAACTAACAGACAAAATAACCAGCTAGCATGATGACAGGATCAAATTCACAAATAATGATGCTAACTTTAAATGTAAATGGGCTAAATGCCCCAATTAAAAGATACAGACTGGAAAATTGGATAAAGAGTGAAGACCCACTGGTGTGCTGTATTCAGGAGACCCACATCATGTGCAAAGACACACATAGGTTCAAAACAAAGGGATGCAGGGATATTTACCAAGCAAATGGAAAGCAAAAAAGTGCAGGGGTTGCAAAAAGAGAAATCAAAGGCCTAAATAAATGATGAGAGCTACTCTGTTAATGAACTGTGATTCAAGATATGAACAGTCTTCTAATCGATCTATAAGTTTAATGCAATTTCCAACAAGATTTGTATAGACATAATCAAGCTTATTCTAAAGTTTATATGAAAACACACAGATTCAAGAATAGTTAAAACAATCTTGACAAAGGATACAATGGAAGGAATTACTCTACCTTGGAACCAACCCAAATGCCCATCAATGTTAGACTGGTAAAGAAAATGTGGCACATATACACTATGGAATACTGTGCAGCGATAAAAAAAGGATGAGTTCATGTCCTTTGCAGAGATATGGATGAAACTGAAAGCCATCATTCTCAGCAAACTAACACAGGAACAGAAAACCAAATACCACATATTCTCACTCATATGTAGGAGCTGAATAATAAGAACACATGGAAAAAGGGAGGGGAACATTACACACCAGGGCCTGTTGGGGGGTTAGTGGGTAAGGGAGAGACAGCATTAGGATAAATACCTAATGTAGATGATGGGTTGATAGGTGCAGCAAACCACCATGGCATGTGTATAGCTATGTAACAAATCTGCATGTTCTGCACATGTATCCCAGAACTTAAAGTATAATTTTTAAAAATATGCAAATAAAAAACAACTGCCATTTTACTTTTTTCTATTTTTTAATTATAAACATTTATAATTTATAAATTATCACTTGTAAGGATACCTCTGATTGTACTTTTATAACAATATCTACCTTCCTCTACCTGTCCCCCCATTCATAACACCTGGTATCTCCTAATCTGTTCTTTGTTTCTACCATTTTGTCAGTTCAAGAATGTTATATCAATGGAATCATATATTATGTAGCCTTTCAGCATTGACTTTTTTTACAGAGCACAATTTCCTTGAGATTTATCTAAGTTGCTTTGTATCAATAATATAGTTTGTGTCTTTTTATTGTTGAGTAATGTTTCATGGTACAGTTGTATCAAGTTTGTTTATTCAACAGTTGAAGAATATTTGGATTGTTTCCAGGTTTTTTGCTATTATTAACAAAACTCCTGTGAACATTCATATGCATATTATTGTGAGCATTACTCTTCACTTCTCTAGAATATACACCCAAAGATTCAACTGCTGGGTCACCAAGTAACTATATATATTTAGTTTTATAAGCAACTGCTAAACTGCTCCCCAGAATAGTTGCACCATCTCACATTCCCAGCAACAATGTATGAATGATCTAATTTGTATGTCTCCTGACCAGCATTTGCTGTTGTAACTATTTTTTGTTTTATTCATTCTGATAGTCCTGTAGTAATGTCTCATTGTGATTTTAATTTGAATGTCCTTAATACATAATAATTTTGAACATCTTTTCTTTTGCTTACTTGCTATCTGCATATCCTCATTGGTTGAAATCTATTTGGCTATTGTATCTGCATATCCTCATTGGTTGAAATCTATTTGGCTATTGCCCATTTTCTAATTGAATTGTTTTCTTTTTAATGTTGAGTTTTGAAAGTTCATTATAAATTCCAGATACTAGTTCTTTGTCAGATACGTGGTTTGCAAATGTTTTCTCCAAGTCTGTGGTTTGTCCTTTCATACTCATAAAGGTCATTGTCAGAGGAAAAGTTTTTCATTTTGATGAGGTTCAATTTATCAATCATTTTGTTTTACATTTAAGTCTGTGATCCATCTTGAGTTCATTTTTAGAATAACATGTAATTTAAATCAAAGTTCATATTTTGCCTATGATATATAACTGTATATCAGTGCTCCAGCACTGTTTGTTGAGAAGGCTATCCTTCATTTAGCAAGTTGTTTTTGAACTTTATTGCAATCATGCCAGTACTCCTTTGTGTCTATTATTGGATTTTCTATTCTTTACTATTGGTATTTCCTTGTATCCCTATGCCATAATATACTCTCTCATTTATTATAGCTAGATAGTAAGCCTTAATATCAGGTAGAATAATTCCTTCCATTGTATTCTTTGCCAAGATTGTTTTAGCTATTCTTGAGTCTGTGTGTTCCCATATACACTTTAGAATAAGCTTATGTCTATGCAAATCTTGTTGGAACTTACATTAAACATGTAGATCAATTAGAAGATTGTTCATATCTTGAATCACAGTTCATTAACACAGTAACTCTCATCATTTATTTAAGTCTTTTATTTCTTTCAACAATATATTGGAATCTTCAGTGTAGAGATCCTGTATGCATTTTCTTAAGTTTATACATAAGTTTCATTTTATTTGGAGTGATTAAAAATGGCATTGTGTTTTTAATTTCAGTTTTCACATGTTATTTGTTAACATATAAGAATGAGTTGCTTTGTGTTAGTTTTGTATCTTTCAAACTGCTGAACTAATTTAACAGTTCTACTTTTTAATTTTTATATAGATATCTTAGAATTTTCTTCTAAGACAATCATGTCACCTGTAGATAGGGACAATTTTATTTCTCACATTCCAATATGTATAACTTTCATTTCTTTTTCTTGCCTCACTGGAGTGACCAGAATTTGCAGTACTATGTTAAATATGGGAGGTAAGAGTAGACGTCTTTAATATGTTCCTAATCTCAGGGGTAAAGCTTTCTGTATTTCACTATTACATATACTATTAGCTATAAGCATTTTTTTTTTTTTTTTTTTTACATTTTGTTATCATGTTGAGGCAAATCTTCTGTAATTAGAACTTTCTGAGAGTTTTTATAATTAATGGGTGTTGGAGTTTTTCAAATGCTTCTACTTCAATTAATTTTATATATATATAAATACACACACAGGCAAACATATATACATATGCTTGTTTTCAGCATTTTGATATAGTCAATTACATTGACTGATTTTTGAATTTTGAACCAGACTTTCATTACTTGAAATAAATCTCATTTATTCACAGTGTATAATTGTTTTTATACATTTTTTTATTCAATTTGCTAAGGATTTTTGCATGTATACTCATGAGGGATATTGATCTGTAATTTTTCTTTGTTATTTTGGTATCAGAGTAATTCTGACCTCATAATATAAATTAAGAAGTTTTCTCTCCTTTCCTTTTTTCTGGAAAAGACTGTATAAAAATTGGTATTCTTTAAATGTTTGTTAGAATTCTTCACTGGAACCATCTGGGCATGTATTGTTTTCTTCAGAAGACTTCTAATTATGAATTGAATTTCTTTCATAGTTAAAAACTAATCAAATGATACATTTCTCTTTGGTTGGGATTTTATGGTTTGTGGCTTTCAGTGAATTGATCCATCAGTCTACTTTGAATTTATGAGTAGAAACTGCTCATAGTACTGCAGCTTAGTCTTTAAAAGGCTGATATTTGTCCCTTGTGTCCTCTCTTTTTAAATTTTGGTCAGTCCTGCTAGAAGCTCATCAATTTTATTATTTTTTCCAAAGAACCAATTTTTGTTTTGTTGATTCTTTTCTATTGTCTTCTGATTTCCAATTACATAGATTTCTGCTCTTTTACTTATTATTTCACACTTTACCTGCCTTGCATGTATTTACTCTTGGTTTCCTAGTTTCCTAAATTTAGCACAGAGGTAACTGATTTAAGACCTTCACTCTTTTCTTTTTGCTAACATAAGCATTTTGTGCTATAAACTTCTCTTTCATAACAGCTTTCTCTACATCTCTACATCTCACATATTTTGATATGTTGTATTTTTTATTTTCATTCAGTTCTATGCATTTTTATTTCCTCTGATACTCCCTCTGAATCATGGATTATTTAAAAGTGTATTGTTTAATTTTCAAGGTGCAGAGATTTTCTTCTTATTGCTATTAGTTTTTAGTTTAATTACATTACGATTAGAGAACATACTCATAATTTCAAATTTTTTTAAGTTGTTGAGGTTTGTTTTATAGCTAGGACTTGATATATCTCGAGGAACGTTCCATGCATGCTTGAAAAAATGTATATTCAGCTGTTGTTCAGTGAAGTGTTCTACAGATGTCATATTTTTATAGTTGATAATGTTGTTCAGATCTTCTGTATTTTTGCTGATTTTGTTTTTACCTAGCAGTTCTATCAAGGTTGACAGAAGGTTTTTGAACTTCCCAATTATCATTGTTGTTTTGTCATTTTATGAAGATCACTTAGATACTATTTTAATCACTTCACAATCAGAAAACTTAGTGGAATGTGATCACAAAAGTTTTTCTGTCACTGTTGCAAATATCCTTCTCAGAAAATAGAGTGAAAAAGTAAAAGAAACGTGATATATTCCACAGAGTTAGTGACAAAGTCATTTGCAAAAATTTGGAGTTAATAGTAAATTTTGATGAGGGGGAGAGCATTTGGAGGTTTCCTAGAGTCCAAGAAAAGGCTGAAGAATTAAGTTCTGTGTAGTCCCTCTAGTTCTCTATAACATGCACATATTATGTGAAAATTGCACCACATCTCTTAATAGACAAAGTTGGCTTGATTTTATGGGCTAAGTATCCAGTAATATTAGTTTTACTATGGCATATAGTGAAGCAATCTAAATTATGAATGGAACCCAGTTTATCTGACTTTGACATTCTGTTTAATGGGTCCATTGGTCATATATATATATATATATATATACCATTACCATTTAATTATAGATATATCCATTAAATTTAAAATGAGAAAGCCTTTTTTTTTTTTTATTTTAGTTCAGGCCTGTATGTTTTACAGCCACAAAAAAAAAAAAAAAAAAAAAAAACAAACAAAAAAAAACATTACTAAGGGATAACTTAGAGCACATTCTTCCTGATATTGTTGTTATCTAATGAATCACAGCTGACTTTCTTCTTGGCTAAACAGTCTCGGAAGAAAGTTTTATAATGTGTCCAGGGTTCAATAATTGCTGAATCAGTTAATCTTTATATAATAGAAAAATAAGAAAACTCCGCTGTAAGGATGTTGAACAAGGTTTTAATTAAAAGCAGTTCTACGTTTGGCAGCAGCCTCTGTCCCAACTGTGATTTTACAAAATCCTCCAAAATATTTTAAAGTAATCTCTATCTTTACTTGTTATAAAGAGAGTTATAATCTTCTGACTAATATGAACAAGAATTGTTTTCAGCTCATATAATTAATAGGGTAACAGATTTCTCACATGCTAAACTCAGCCAGCAATGGGTGTGTGTGAAATAGAGTTCACCCCTCTCTCCCTAGTGTATGACCTCAGCTTTGGACAAGATAATAGAAATGGCTTATGTAAAATATTAGTTCCTGATGTTAATGGACCTAAAATCTACAGAATGTGTTGTTTGTTCAAAAACAGACATGGAATTTGCTCTTATATTCAGTGTGTTGTTTACTTGTATACATTGTGCTATGTTTTTGAAAATGACCTTAAGCATAAACTTTATTAGTATCATCCAACTTCCACTCCACTGTTGTCTCTGGCAACATTTTCTTTTCACCCTCTCTTACCTATATTTATGGTAAATGACAAATTGACTTTTGAAAGAATTGACCAATCAAAAAAAAGACTGCAGCAATTTCAGTTTCCAAAAAGAGAGCACTAAGTTTGAGGTTTTACAACCATGGTAAATGTCTTCCGTCCTGGGGTGACTTTGATAAATTACTTTAAAGGAGTTTCGTTATAAAGAAACAAATCCCCAGGATATATAGTTCTCTCATTGCCTCATATCCTTATTTTCCACATGATCATCCTGGGACTCTTTGAGAACATCTGGGAGAGCTCTCATTACAAAATGTGAGCTGTTTTGAGCACAGCGCAGTTTGTAATTTTGATTCTCTTTCATGCTCAAACTTGTTGTGTTCTCATCCCCTTTATAATCCATTCAGATAGATAACGTGTGCTAATATCTCTTTTAAATGGGTTAAGTCAACTTCAGTTCCATGTAGAACGGTTTTCTCATCACATAAGGGAAAGTCTGATATAACAGTTTTTATTACAACACAGTTGATGTACAGGGCAAGGAAATTTAATATAAAGAAAGATGAGATACAGTACAGGGATCTTGAGTTGCACAGGCATTTGTTTTTTACTTTATTAATTCTTTTGTTGTGGTAAGAACACTTACATGAGATCTACTCACTTAACGATTTTGAAATGCATAAGCTTTTACTGTTGATGTTGTATAGCAGATCTTCACAATTTATTCTTCATGATTAACTGAAACTTTACCCACTGACTAGTAACTCCCCATTTTCCCTTCCCCCCTCAGCCCTTTACAGCCACAATTCCACTCTTTAATTCTGTGACTATTTTAGATAACTCATATAAGTAGAATCGTGCAGTATTTGTCTTTTTGTGGTCGGCCTATTTCACCTAGCATAATGTCCTCAAGGATCATACATGTCGTTGCATATTACAAAATTTCCTTTTTTTAAAGGCCGAAGAGCATTCCATTGTATGCATATATCAGATTTCCTTTATTCATTTATCTGTCCATGGACATTTAGATCCACATTTTGGCTATGACAAATAATATTGCTATGAATATAGGCATACTAATATCTCTTCAAGATCCTGATTTCATTTCTTTTGGATAAATACACAGAAGTAGAATTGTCGGAGCATACATTATTGCTACTGTTTTTTCAGAAACTCCCATAC
The DNA here is from genome assembly GCF_037993035.2 of Macaca fascicularis. NCBI lineage: Eukaryota > Metazoa > Chordata > Mammalia > Primates > Cercopithecidae > Macaca > Macaca fascicularis. The sequence continues at coordinate 98,278,219 of NC_088385.1, forward strand.
TGTTTTCCATAATGGTGTCACCATTTTGCATTCCTTATTACAAGGACTTCAATTTCTTCACATCTTTGTCAACACTGTGGTCTTTTTCAATTTATGTAATAGGCATTCTAACAGGTATGAGGTGATATTTCATGGTGGTTTTAATTTGCATTTTGCTGAGGATTAGTGACATTGTGCATTTTTTTCATAAACCTGTTGACCATTTGTCTGTCTTTTATGGAGAAATGTCTATTCAAATCCAAAGCAATTCCTTAGCTGTATAGTATTGTGCCATGAGGTATAGTTCCTGTAGAAGTTGGTTCATATACTTATTAGAATCTTTTACTCAAAATCTCAACTTGAAATGTATCAAAGGTAGAGACTGGATCTATTTATTACTGTATGGATTTCCAGTGCTTGCCACAGATATTATTACACATTTCTCAATAAATTTTTCTTCAACTTATGATTGAGAGATAAGTAGGAGATAGATTAATTCTTAGTAGGAGATAGATAGTAGTAGGAGGGAGATATTTTTAGATTGGAAGCTTCATTACCATTTCCAAGATATTTAGTAAAATTTAAACACCAAAAGTTAAATAGGCAGACATGATTGTTAAGAATCTGTTTTTGGCAGTTATATATGATATTAAGGAAACATTACTATTACCAGCTTGATATGTTCCATCCCAGTACTGACTGGTACAATAGTAATCATAACTCTCATTTATCTTTTTTCTGTGTATCTAGAACTTTACCACTAAGACAATGAGGCAGCAGCCAGTTCTGTGCATTCTCACTTGTGGATTATATAGCAAATAAGCAACTTATAAAATAAGGCACTTTTAGTTGTATAGGAAATAAAGAAAGTAAAATAGATTTGGGAAGTAAGAACCTAAGAATTCACCCCTGATTTTGCAAATGACGAGGTTTTGGTCCTAAAAAATTATGACTTGCCTAAGCTATATGGTTATTTTGTTGTCAGAGATGGGACTACATCCAAAAACCTTAGCATGTTATTCTTTCTATAAAGCAACATTGATTCCCTTTATGAAGATCTTAAACTTAAAAAGAAGGAAGATAAGCCTACATGTTGGTGCATGAAAGCAAAAAACACTGAAAAATGTCTATCTAAAACCAACTCAGTGTATTTGTGCATTCATTCAGCCAGAAAAATATTCATTAACAATCTCAGTGTCAAGACTGCTTACACAAACATTGTTTCTGGCAACAAGAGCTTCCTACTTAGTGAAGGATGCAGATAAGTAAATAGACCGTTACAAAAAAGTCATAGCAAATTCTCTGATAGAAGGAAACACAAGATGTACAAGACAGCACATCTTATCCAGATTGGGTGTTTAAAGCAATCTCCGATCTTTTTTTTTTTAATAGCCTCTACATTTTTAAAAATCATGTACTACCTCACATATTTTAATTTTCATATGTAAAATCAGCAACATGGAGTCTTCATTTCATATCAGTCAGTTCTGCATCCATGGAATAAACCAACTGATCTAAAATATTCAGACATAAAATCAATAGTTGTATCTGTATGGAATATATGCAGACTTTTTTCTGGTAATTATTTCATAAACAATACAGAATAAAACTATATATCATTTACATCGTATTAGGAACTAATAAGTAATGTAGAGGTGACTTGAAGCATACAAGAGGATGTGTGTGGGTTATATGCAAATACCATATTATTTTATATCAGAGACTTGATCTTTGGGATTTTTGTGTCCGTGGATTTTTGTGTCCCTAGGGAGTCCTGCAACCAATCCTGCACAGCTATTGAGGGATGACTGTGTACAGATCCAAAAGATTTCATTTTTAGTATAATATAACTTTAAGAAAAAATAAAATTATTATATATCTATTTTAAATATTTCCCCTGAAATTTAAACTTTAAAGCAATTCCATATCACCATCATTTATTAAACTGTATGTAAACAAGCTCATCTTTGGAAGGCAGAAATTGCCTATCATTTATTTTAATCCTTGAACTCATCTTTCCATTTCAATTATAATATACTTTAGCCCTTGAAAATATTTTATTGATTGTCATAACATAATTTGTGTGACAAAAATATTTATATAGACAATATAAATTTAAAGTATAATTTAGACATACAATACATACATAGACTTTGATATATAATATGTAATATAATTAAGTGTAACTATACAATTTATATTAATAATACAAATAAATTTAACTTTCTTTTCCAATTTCCTGGAATCATATGGCTCCAGCTATTAAAATATTTTGTCTAGAGTTATTGTTGTAATGTGTATTATTACCAACTGACAAAACAAGAGAAATATGTGACTAAATGAATGAAATATATGAGAATTGTTTTTTATCTATTTTTAATGAACTCTGTTATTTGAATGAAGCAGGTTACAACATTAACTTTATTCCTGTTTTGAAAACTATTTTTATGAGGTTAAAGCTTATAAATTATTTTACATAAACATGTATGTGTGAATGAAAAGAATATTCTAGAACAAAAGTACCAATTTTTAAAATTATTTTAGTTTAATATGCCAAAAATTATGTAATCGTCTTCCATCAAATATTTTTAATGAATCAGCAGCTCAAATAGGCATTTCCTCAACTTTGTTTAAAGCAAAAGTTTAAAGCTATCAGGCATAAAATTGATTTGTTACCAACAGCCATTCTCTTTCTGAATTTCTGAAAACTATACATATGAGGATTATTATTAATTTTGCTTACTATCCTTTCATTTAGAGGATTTATAAATTAGGCCTTATAGATTAGGAATTGGGCCACTAGTGTCAAGTTTATAATGGTTGTATTAATAATTGTTTTTAATTGTATTAATGGTAGAGTTTACAATCTATAAATAATAGGAATGAATAATAAATATATATCTTATGGCAAGGAATTTGGGGAATATGGAAATTTCCCTAAATTTACCAGTGAAGATAGCAAGAATATGCTTATTTTTATAAGAAACCCCAAAACTTGTTTTCCAAGGGACTCTGGCAGCTTGCATCCCACCAGCAGTACATAAGAGTTTCAGTTATTCCAAGTCCTTGCCAACACTTGCTATCATCAGCTTTTTAAAATTAGTCCTATTGACTTTTTTAAATTAGCCCTTCTAATAGATGTGTCATATTTTATATCATATTTTAATTCATATTTTTCTGATGATCTATCATGTTAAGTATATTTTATAATTTACTTATAATTTATTCATAATTTATTTTCCTCTCACATGCCTTATTTGATCATGTATGTGTTGAATTATTTTGCCCTTTCTAAAAAAGATCAGGCTGTCTTATTACTGAATTTCAAGAGTTCCTCATATATTCTAAAGAGTTCTTTATCTGATGTACATTTTGCCATATCTCCTAGTTTGCAGTATGCCTTTTCATTTTCTTAAGCATATCTTTTGAAGCACAAAAGATAGCTAGTTTTTATGAAGTCCAATTTATCAATTTTTTAGCAGTCCACAATTAAGTGCTTACCGAAGAGTTATGAAAAGACATTACAATGACTTGTACTTAAATGTTGATAGCATTTTATTTATAATAGACAAAAATTGGAAGCATCCCACATGTCTACCAACTAGTAAACGGATAAACAAAATGTTGCATATTCATACAATGGAATAATACCTACCAAGAACAATAAATGAAACTACAGATATGTGCAATAACAAATGTATTATGCTAAATAAAAAATGTCCACCAGAAAAGACTACATTCTGTATTATCCTATTTATATGAAGTCCTGCAAAAGACAAAACTATGTTACAGGAAGAAGGCAGATTATAGCTCCTAGGGGCCAGAGGTAGGGAAGGGAGATTGACTAATAAAGGGCACAAGAGAACTTTTTTGAGGAGATGCGAATATTCTACATCATGACTGTGGAGGTCATTACATGAATGCATATATCTGCCCAAACTCATTGAATTATATACCGAAAATTGGTGAATTTTATGTTTGTAAATTGAAAAAGTTTTTAAAAACTGGTTAAAAAATTAGTATAGATTTACATCATTTTTTTATGAATTTTAATCAAAAACACATATCTTACTTTCAGTATATGTTCCCTTTAATCAAAAAATAAAATTGGTGGAAGCAAATGTATAAGGAACTAGAGGCAAGATCATAAAAATATCAACTTTTTCACTACCCCAGTCTACTATATATTAATTTAAAAAATTTCATAGCCCCACTTTTCCCAGAAGAGAAATTTAAAATAAAAGACAAGAAAATTAAGCCCCATATCAGGTATTAAACTTGACTAAGGAGGCTTCACTAACATCAACTCTTGTAATAGGTTTTTTTGGTGTTCTAAAGAATCTTATGTCCTGGAGCAAGATGAGATGGATGAGTGACTGAAATTGTCAAAAGCTCTTTTACTAAAATTACTTACTGGACATCAGATGTATAGAATATCATTGCCTCTGTAACATGACGGGGCACAATCAGAAAGACTATGTGTCCTGTTGAGGTGAAGCACCCTGACCTGAATGTCGATTTCTAAGAGCTTTCATCTGAAATGACGCATGAGAAAGAAGGAGTACAGAACCCTTCAGGATGTCAGCAGAGGCAGAGCTGAAACCACATAAAGCAGGTGAAGAGAAGAGGAATGACATCTTACAGTCTTCAAAAAACTAGCTGCTAAGATGTTTAAAAGAGCATGAGGATATACAATATTCAGCAGAAGATGATACTTTATACTCATGTTATTTTACTTAAAAAGCATGTATATTCTTTCCTACAGTCATTAATCAGCAAGGAAAAAAAGCCCTCCAAATGATCACTAAAGGAGAAGGAGGAATTTCAGCTAAGAACATCACCTGTCCTATTTTCTCATGATTTCAGAGTCTGATCAATGACAGTCATGTCAAACTCCTATAAATCTTAATAGGGAAGGTACCAGGTTCAAGAGGCTGAGCGACCCAGAGCCAGCAAACCATACATGGGGAATTATTAAGGATTTACACACAGGACACAGAGTCCAGTGATGACAGGTCAGATAGGAGAACTGCCTTACATACAGAAACGGTCCAGTGGCAGTGTGCTAGTCAAGACATCTGCCTTCCTACAGTTCAGTGGCAGCAGGTTACGCAGGAAAATTAGAACCGCTTTCAAACAGCAAAGTTTATATAGCCTTTTTGTTTAGCACCTTCCCCTTAACGACTTCCACCTGGCAACCTTTATTTAACCCAAAACTCAGGGCCTCAATCCCCTGTACAGCCCACGTTCCATGGGAAAAGCCAGAGGTTTAGATATTCCTCATAGACAAGGAACAAATCTCCGGGCTGACCATTCCCAGATTCCCTAGCTCAGAACACACATTCAGATGCGTCTACTATACAGGGTCATTCTAAGGGTATGCTTGTTATTGCTTTCAGATGTGTTTACCCTACAATGACCCACATAATGCTGCATTGCTTCCAACTTTATAAACAGAGCAGCCTTTTCTACCTATATCATGGCCATCTTCGGGCCATTTTGAATTAGCTGCCTTAGGGGTTTCTTTCTGTCTTTCAATTCCCTGAAACAAAGCAGTTTTTCTGACAGTCTATGCCTTCTGTTCTTTATGTCCTTTAATGTGATCCTTTCTCTTAAATTCCTGTCCTGAGAAGCTTAGACAATCTTGTCTTCCCCAGATTCTTTTTCACAGTTATCACAGCATACATGTACTTGATATCTGAGGTCAGCTTGTACTATTCTCACCCCTTATATCTCTGTTTTGTTGCATATTATCAGGAAGTAAGTAGATCCCTTTCCAAGTTGAATCTTTATCAGTTGAACACCTGCAAGGGTAACAGTTGTTTGCAATTAACCAATTTTGAAGAACTCTTTCCTCCATGTGTTAGCCTGCTAGGTGAACATGAGCTCAGTAAGTTCAACCCAGCGGTTATATCTTTCTACTCCCTACCCAAGGTTTGAATCTGTATCTTCTCCATATTTTCTCACTTATATGCTGTGATTACTTAAGTTAATTTTAATGATTTTTTCCTAATATTTTGTGGAGTAAATGAACATTAACATTAATGAAGAATATCATTTGGCAAAGATTCCATAACCATCTAATATGTGTAGGATCTGGGTTATACAGTGTCCAGAATATAAAGATAACTAAGATGGAATTCTAATTTTCCAGGGAATATCTAGTACAAATTGGAGAAGACATGTCAAAAATAATTCTAACATGAAATAGGTGATGTATGTAGTAAGAGAAGTATGAAATTCTGTGTAAGCAACTAAGAAAAAAGACATCAGAGCGAGGGCTTGTTCAAATACAGATTTCTTTGTCCCATCTCCAGAATTTCTGATTTAGTAAAGGTGGGGTAAGTCCTGAGAATTTGCATTTCTAACAAGTACCCAAGTGATGCTGATGCTGCTGGTTCAAGGACCACGTTATGAAAACCTCTGATCTGGTTTATTATACAGATGAGAAAATTGAGTCAGAGAGAGTGAAAACCTGCCCAAATGTGCAAAGCTTGTTATAGTAGAACTGGAATTAAGATCCAAGTCCCTTGGTTACAGTTGAGGCTTCCTTTTCTTACTATATGCTTTTTTGGAGTAATACCTGGAAAGAGGGAAAAGATTTCCAAAGAGTAGAGTTAAGAAAGGCTTCCCATGCCTGAGGAACATGGGTTTTGCTACAGGTATGCCAAGTGATTCAGTTTGGCTAATGTGTCAGCTATGGGTAGAGATGGACTGTGAGCTGCAACAGCATTGATCAGTTCAGCTGTTGCACGTTGAGTGAACTTTGGGAAGAAGGCCAGCAGACAGCTAGGATGTTGCCATAAAATCCAATTCAGAGGTAAGAAAAGTCATAGCTGGTGTTAATGGAGTAACAATGAAGTAACAACTTGTCTACTTGTGATTAGGAAGTAATCAATTCTCTCCCTTTTTTAAGCTAGAAAATATCCTTAGTAATAAACTCAGAATAAGGAACTGAAATTCTTGTCTGCAAAAGAACACAAATGGAAAGGACAGAACAAAATATATATTCATCCCTATCTTCATTATGAGGATTAACTCTTTAATGTTGCATTAGAAATACACTGTGAATATTCCAGCATCACCATGAGTTGGAATGATCAATAATTTGAAAAGGAACATTAATTTTCTAAGCAAAAATCTTAAACCTCCTTATTAATAACTCAAAACAGATAAAAATCATATTCATATCTTCTGGCTCCTGATAGCCATCTTAATAAGTTACCTGAAAAGAAAAAAAAAATTAATGAATACTGAGTTTAAAGATGTAACTATATTCTCATTAAGAGGTCAAAGATTTTTTAAAAATTGTCAGAGACAATTTTTAGTGAATATATAAATTTTCATGTTTATTCTTTGGCTAAAACTACACAAAGGATTTTGTCCGGGAGGAAATTAAAGGAGGATTTTGTTCAAGAATTTAATTTCCTAAATCTGACTTTTATTCATTATTATTTTTGCCCAGAAAAGGCCAGCAAAAGATTTCAGAATCAGACTCATCTGGCATTTTTTTCTGTGGAAAAACTAGAAACTAAAAGATTCATTGTGTAACTGAAAGCCTATTTACTTAAGAGGCTTGAATTCATGCCTGCAGGATGGCATCTTGATATTCTATCCCATATTTTGATTTTTCATTTTATTTTTTGAGACGGAGTCTCGCTGTGTCGCCCAGGCTGAGTGCAGTGGCGCGATCTTGGCTCACTGCAAGCTCCGCCTTCCGGGTTCACGCCGTTCTCCTGCCTCAGCCTCCCCGAGTAGCTGGGACTACAGGCCCCTGCCACCACGCCCGGCTTTTTTTGTATTTTTAGTAGAGACGGGGTTTCACCCTGTTAGCCAGGATGGATTCCATCTCCTGACCTTGTGATCCGCCCGCCTCGGCCTCCCAAAGTGCTGGGATTATCCCATATTTTGAGAAAGATCAAGGAGTCAGAGGGAGTCATGAGATGGAAATAAGTATCTCTAATATTCCCTAAATTTAACTAATAGTTTTCAACTTTTCTGCAAAACTCATACAATTTCCACTTGCTCTATGGATGAGGAAGATTTGGAATTTGTCTTTTGGGTCAATTCAGATCCTCCAGGTAGAAGATGCCAAGACAGAAGTGCAAGAGATTTTTTGAGGGAAACACTTGTGAATGATAAAGGGTAGATGGAGCAGGAGTAGGCAGGTAGAATAGGCCTGATACTTGGAAAAGGACAGAGTAGAAAGAGCTTCACCTTATAGTACGAATCCAAGAAATTCTCAGCCATGCTGATAGGAAGTCCCAAAGCAAAGATTTTCCATTAGCAGAATCCTGCCTGGGTTAGAAATGGCCCCAGCATCTGACATTCTCTGTTACTGACAGAAGCCGGGTAGAGTATTACTTTGGTGTGATCCTTGTTACTGATCACAAAGGTTCAGCAGCTGAAACAATGAACTAACTATACTTTTAGCAGGTTCATCACCTTCAGAGGTGCCCCAGTACAACCTTCACTTGACACAAATCTTCTCCACATGTATTTGGGAGTAGATCCTCCATGCTGTTCTTGTTTCTCTCAAACTACAACATCTGTTGCTGCAGTGGTCTCAGAGTTGTAACTTATATATATCATCATTTCCCCCTCTACCCTCTGTTCTAAATTTCCCTTCACCTCAGCTGTTGCCTGAGTATGTCTTAGTGAAATCCTGGCATTGTAACCTAAACCCTAATTCTTAAGGCAGCTGAGCCTCTGGTAATCTCAAACTAGTATTGCTTCAAGTGGATAATCATAGTTACGATTAGACATGGGAACATGCAAGTGAATCACCTGAGTTCCACACATATTCCTCTCCACCCTCACTACGTGAAAGCAGACTTAACTCCTCCTGCTAATCAATTACCCCGGCCAAGATGGTACCCCCTCTCTTCACCTACTGGACCCTGGACACAAGGAGTTCAAACTGCACAAGGGGCAGCCATGGTTTATAATTCAATGGGGCAGTGTTGTATGCCTTGGTAAAATATGCCACCTTAAAAGAAATCAACATATCAAAGGGATAGCTGAGCTTGGTTTTTATTGCAGCACTATCCACAGTAGCAAAGATGTGGAATAAACTAAATGCCTATCAACAGATGGATAAAGATGTGGTACATACCCACAATAGAATACTATTCGGCCATAAAAAATGAAATCATGTCATTTGCAGCAACGTGGGTGGGACAGAAGGTCATTATCTTAAGTGAAATAACACATGCACAAAAAGACAAACATGTTCTTATTCATATGTGGGAGCTAAAAAAATTTGAACACATGGAAGTAGATGGGAAAAACAGGTAACAGAGACTGGCAGAGGTTAGTGGGAGGGAGGATGAAGAGAAGTGGGTTAAAGAGTTACAGGTAGGAGGTGGCCGGGCGCGGTGGCTCAAGCCTGTAATCCCAGCACTTTGGGAGGCCGAGACGGGCGGATCACGAGGTCAGGAGATCGAGACCATCCTGGCTAACACGGCGAAACCCCGTCTCTACTAAAAACACAAAAAATTAGCCGGGCGAGGTGGCGGCGCCTGTGGTCCCAGCTACTCGGGAGGCTGAGGCAGGAGAATGGCGTGAACCCGGAAGGCGGAGCTTGCAGTGAGCTGAGATCTGGCCACTGTACTCCAGCCTGGGCGACAGAGCGAGACTCCGTCTCAAAAAAAAAAAAAAAAAAAAAAAAGAGTTACAGGTAGGAGGAATACATTCAATGTCTGATAGCAGAATAGGATGGCTATACTTAAAAACATGTATTGTACTTGGGTGAGGGATGCCCTAAATACCCTGACCTAATCACTACACACATTATATAGATGTAAAAATTTTCTCGTGTACCTCATACATTTGCACAAATAAAAAATATTCCACCATTGGGAACCAAGATTTATAACTGCAGACTCAAGAGCTGCAAAGACAGTGTACACAAAGTTCCCCAGTTGGTCACCGGGAAGAATTTTAAGTGGGGTCACTCCTTTCTTTTATCCCTTGGTTCCTGGACATATATATTTTCCTAATGGAAACATAATATAACGCATGAGACTCTAGTGTGTATGCTGCATCTTAGAGAATGGCAGCCTGTGTTCACAGAGAATTTCCTCCAAGTTGGTGCTTCAATTGTGTGTTTACTCATCAATTTCAATGCTCTGTCAGGCTAGCTGCTTCTACACAGTATAGGAGTGGTATGTGATTCAATGCACACTATGTGAATGCCACAGTTACTCCTGTATCTATTTTGCTACAAAGTGGGCCTGTTGGTCAAATGTCATTCAGTGTGAAATTCCCTGTTTGCAGATCTGGCTACATGAGCTTCCGGATAGCCAAGCTGGTTGAGGCTCCCCTGGGAGATAATGCAAACCCATATCTAGAGAATTATTTTATTCCTATAAAAATCACCACTGGCTTTTCCAGAATAAAGGGAGACCAAAGTAGATGAGTAGCTACCAGTAGCCAGTTGGTCTCCTGAAAGAATAGTGCCATACCAAAGTCTCAGCATTAAGTCTGGCTGGCAGTTTGGGTGATTAGGATTATCTGTAGCCTTAATAAATGGGAGTCCATTGAGCTAGTGCAGTTTCTGCCTTTGCCACCATGCTATTCTTTTCTGTGCCCTTTGGACCAGTTCTGGGTTAGTTGAAGACAAAGGTTGGCTGAACCATTTTTTCTATTCAGTTGTTCACTGCTTCCTCTAGCGTGGATGATTTTTGATAGATAGTAACATGATGACAAAACCTTCACGCTTCATGCCGATTCCCCTGTGTCCATTCACATGACCCCACTCCAGTCATCTCTGGCCTCCCAGTTCTTTTCCTTTCACTGTACCCATCATATAGCCCCATTTATTTTTGGCTTGTACCATAGACCATGATAACCTCTACATAAAACAAACTTATGTTTTTTCCTCTTCTTTCATCTGGATGTACACTGACACATATATGGTCATAGGTGAAATGTAAACTGAAAGAGGGTCACTGATGCAATTCTGGCAGATACCATTGGGATTTGAGCTGCCTGTCCATGAAGGTTACTCAGGCCTTCTGATTCTGCTTAAGTTCAATTCCATTTTCTTCAGACAGTGAACAGCTACTAGGACCTTCTGACAATATACTTGGCAAGTCAAGCAGAACTCAGCTTATAATGAGGAGTTGCAGAGACACAGTCACTGGGTACCATGTAGTCAATTGTTCTATGTCTTCCAGGGCCCAGTATTTTCCCAGGAGCTATTTTTCAAAATGAGTGTAATTCTCTGCTGATGACATGGCCGTAGTCCAGAACCCCAGAGGCCTCTGTTATGCTTCTTCCACTGGGGCTTGTTTGTAAGGCCACACTGCATCTCTTCTGACAACTCTTCAAATTCAACTGTGCTGGATTACATGACCCAAACGGCAGAGCTGTTTGCACTGCAAACTAAATTCAATTCAGAACCTTTACTTCTCTTGGCTCTACTGGGAGGCGGTGGCCTTTCATGCCATCCGGTATATCAGCTAGAGAAGTAAACTCTGGGGTCAAATCTGTTGCCTCTGGAACCCATCAGCCCTTCCAAGCATTGCTTCCTTCTCTGTGATAAGGTATCAAAATACAAAAAAATTATCTTTTACTCTGTAGTTGTATCAGCCTGTCCCTGACCACTGGTCCCTTGAAAATGTTACCGAATTTCCTGGAATCTTCATAGAGTTTATCTCACTCCCTCTGGAGTACTTGGGTCTTATCAAAGCCTCCAGAATCTTCATAAACTGTTGCTCATGCTGACTGAACGGCAAACTATTATCAATATCATAAATCAGTGTGATGTGCTGTGGAATACCAGATGGTCTGTATCTTTCTGGACTACATTATGTTGAGAGAATTAGCATAGTCCTGCGGCAAAATTGCAAATGAGTATCATTATTTGTTTCACATGAATATGAACATTCTCTGTTGTTCTTTATTAATTCATGTAGAAAATAATGCATTTGCCAAATAAATGACCATATACCATATACCTGGGGCTTTATTTACTGGCTTTTGCAAGGATTACATGTCTAGTATAGCAATTCTGATCGAGGCAACTGCTTTGTTGGACTTTTAGTAGACTACAGTCATTCTTTAGGACTTGTTCAGATTTTTGCAGAGACAAGAATAGCATATTAAATGAATATATGAGGAGCAACATCATCACTATACCATTTTAGATCTTAAAGAATAGCATAATCTCCTTCTCATCCCCACCCTGGGACACAATCTATATATTTTTAATTGAATAATTTTGTATGAAGGCAGGAAGGGGTTGTGGGCTTTCATGTGGCCTCCCTTGCTATCATAGCTCTTATTTGAAAGGCCTGAGACCCAGTGTGAGGTTACTTTAATTGTCAAGCATGGCAATCTCAATTATCCATTAAGTAACCAGGAAAATAAACCCAGTAGTCCTGCTGAAAGCAGTAGTTTATCAAGACTCGATCCTTTATTACCTGGTCCCTGTATGTTACGTCTGCAATGGGGGGCTGCAATGAGGTTTCAGATTTCCAGGTATCATATCCACTCAGGATATTTTTCTTAGACTGATACATAGACACCCAAGTAAATGACCATAGTTCCCTTTTCAGACAAATAAGAAATGGAAAGCATACAAACAAAAGCATAATAACTATCCCGATATAAATGGAATAATAACTCATGTTACTTATGTTGCTTACCTTAGAAATTCATTTATTCATACAGAAAACAAAACTAAGAGTCTAATTTGGAATAGGCTCTGTGATAGATACTTGAACTTATATAAAAACGATGTGAAAAAGTACAGACACAAGACCAGGAGGTCCTGAAATTTGTCAAGTTTGTCATTAGAGCATATAAGTTTAAGAAATAATTTTTTAATAGTTTTTGATAATTTAAAAGGATAAGAGCATATTCTATTTATATTAGTTTACATTCTCTTAAACTATAGCAATTTCTAACTTATGTGAATACATATTTTTTCTATAAAAAAGGACTGATGCTAGTCACTTTATAAAAATCAAGACAAAGATATTTAAATAAATGAATTAAAATAACATGGATATTTACTTGTGGCTACTATATATGGCTCTGCACCACTTCATGAAGCACCATTCACAGGAAAAGGACTACGATGCAGTTAGTACTCCCTATGGTTTGCAGTGGCCTGCCTGCACAATTATATGTAAGAGCCGTACAATTTTGTTGCCTGAAATCATGGTGTAGTAAAGGCCTATTATGCAGAAAATAGTGAGAACATTTGCCTCATTCTCACATTATAAAGTCTGAAATTTAAAATTTTGATAAATCTAGATGAGATAATATATGCCAATATGGTGATATATGAACTATAAAGCATTAATTTATTAAATGTAAATATTTAAAACTCATAAGGAGTTTTGAAAACATTACTATTGTGATCTTTAACAAATAGAATATAAATGAAATAGAACATAAACAAAATTAAACAAAGAAACAATAAACAAAAACAAAAAGGGTCCAGGCTTCAAAGCATGCCAGTGAGGTAGAACAATTATTACTATTACTATTTCCATCCATCATTTTAAAAATCAAGTCGATTACTTAAGACCATATGCTAAACCACAGAAGCAGATTTTTTAATGTTAGGTGGAGGGCAAGTTACATCTCCATGTAGAGATAAAGAAAGAAAACAAAAGAGTGTTCTATCCTGACAAGGAGGATGCCAGTGTAGTTTCATTGGTCCTTGTGATGTAGAAAGGCAGACAATTACCCCCTTTTTCATGAGATTCAGACTGGTGAAGGAAGATGTAGTAATTAATTATAATTTTAATGTATTATATACATAACATGTATTATATACCCTGGGCAGTATCATGATTGTATGTGCCTACATAAATCGTATGTCCATGAAACCAGCACTGCATGGGGGAGTCTTCCCTGAAGATAAGCTGAGGATGAGTACCATTGAGCCTATGGTAGCAGGCATCGCATTGGTGCCCCAGCATTCATCCTAGCCCATCTGCTTTGTATAGGATCCATTTTTGGTTGAAGTGGAACTGACCTCTTCTTCAGATCTAAATGGATCCTACTTGATAGAAACCAGTTCGTACGATCTTATCTCCATCACCTCAGCGAGATATGCAATAACCCAAGTCTAAGCCAAACAGGGCGAAGACCAGCTTCTAGATTAGACTGATTTGTTCAAATTAAATCGAAGCTCAGAGCTCTTATTAATTTGGGAAAGAAAGCCTTTCTCTTGGTGGTATGGTATTTAGAGGTAAAGCTTGGAACTGCTGTATGCCATTTTTCTACCAAGAAAAATATGAGGTGAACAGGCCCTGAAAAATGACCATGGTCTACTAAAAGCTCAACAAAGTAGTTGCCCTGATCAGATTTGCTATGCTGCACATGTAGTCCTCGCAAAAGCCAGTAAATAAAGCCTCAGAAGCCAGCTTGGGGACATAGCTCTCATATGTCTGCATGGCTAACTCATTCAAGTCTTTCGTTTTAGGCCAACAAAAATTCACTATGGTGGCCGGGCATGTGGAAAGAGATGAAAGTGTAAATTGGACTACTAAGCATTTTAAAACAGGATTTCAGAAAAAAAAAAAAAAAAAAGAAAGAAATGAAAAGCCATAGTATTGGACGATCAGTGTAGATACAGGCCATGCAGATGCAATAGAAGAAGGGAAAAGATGCTCTAAGAACAAAACAGGAAGTGACAACTGTTATCTGGCCATTCTCAGGCCTGAATATTCCCATTTGACCCCTATTAGGGACTTGCTGAATGTGAACTGTTGAAGAATTTTGAAGAAGAGGGCAAACAGACAGTCCTAACATTTGAGGCAGTGTGGAAAAGGACAGAGGAAAAGAAAGAAAGAAAAAAAAAGTAGGAAAGAAAATGACAAACAAGAGACTACTCGGTTATTTAAATATACTTCTATAAAACATAGGGATAAAAAATGACATAAAGATAGAAAAATTTATAATGAATTTGAAAAGAGTGTTTTCTCTGTTCATCATTAATAAACTTTTTTTTTTAACATTCTTCCATTAGATATTCCAAATCTGTGCCACCTCCTTAAAGCCCCATTCAATTCAGGAGTTGTCCATTTGAAGCAAATAGTTTCTTCTAACGCAGAAATGTGAGACCATTGGAGACCAAAA
The DNA here is from genome assembly GCF_037993035.2 of Macaca fascicularis. Taxonomy (NCBI): domain Eukaryota; kingdom Metazoa; phylum Chordata; class Mammalia; order Primates; family Cercopithecidae; genus Macaca; species Macaca fascicularis. The sequence goes on from NC_088385.1 coordinate 98,293,300, forward strand.
GACTCAACATTCTACAATTCCAATTATAATAGTACCTCCCACAAGAATCTTGCATCTCTTAAGTCTCTAAAGAGAAGTTTCCCCACATTTTGAGGTTAAAACCCTCATCTGCTCTTTTCATCTCATGTCTAAATCTTGATTTATCCATTTTCCTTTCAAACTTTTATTGTGTACAAGATACTTTTCTTTAACTTAGATATATGGTTAATCTCCAGTTTTAAGAACTTTTCCCAATACACTATATTTCATTCTATCTAGAATTTTTTGGGGAAAAAAAAGTCTTCGCCTACTTCTTCCACTCATATAACATTACTGAAGCAACACTGGCAGGGGTAATAAAGGATCTGATGGCTAACTCTAAAGGACTTGGCCTATTATTACATTTTGTTTTTTAATTATTTGCTCTATGCCCTTGGTTTCTTTTTTTTGTTTGTTTGTTTGTTTTATTTTCTTCTTACATGTCTGATTAATTTGCTGAAAATATTTTGCCTATTTAAATTTCTGTTTCTGAATCCAGATCTCTTGAATTTCCAAAACCTATACGCTAATAATTTTCAACTTTGTTTCTCTACTTTAGAGTTTTCTGCAAAGTGCCTGACCCATAAAACCTATTGCCTACTAGGTATTTGCAGTCTAATACTAGGTTGGTGCAAATGTAATTGTGGTTTTTGCCATTACTTTTAATATCTCATTGGAAGGTATGTTGTCTCCACTCATCACTGAGCTTCTGTCTCTCATTTTCTGTCTCAGGGGTACTTAATCTCCCCAGTGAGAAATTTAGGAATCAAATAAGCATCTATTCCTCATCACCTATCTTCAGTTAGTTACTAAGCTTCTATCATTTCTTGCAACTTCTACTGCAATACCTTCTTATACAGCTGGTCTTTTAGTTTCAGCTTTACCTTCCTCCATTCTTTCCTTTACAGGCTGCCAAGATAAATCTCTCCAACAAGTGTAAAATATAAGTCTGATCATGTCATTTCCCATTCAGAATTCCCCAACAACTTCCCATAAATGAAGAATTGAAACCACATTCTTGCTAAACATCTCTGGCAGGCATACAAGAACCTGCATGCCTTGGTTCTTACATACCTGTCCAGCCACATCTAACTTATTAAATAAACTGCTTAAAATTCTCCATGCACTTAAAGTTGCTTCAAGCGTTTAAATTCTTGTGCATGCAATTCCTTCTGGAAAAAAAACTGACCACTTTTCTTTTTCTTTTCACCCTTAGAAAACTTCAACGCATCTTTCAAAATCCAGTTAAACTCATCCAAATATGTGTGATGGTTGTCCACTTTTCCCCCTAACTGTATTATCACTGTATCTTAAACCTACTTCCAGTACTTTTCACATAATATTGCAATTTTTGTGCACTATCTTTCTCCCCTGCTACTCCATGACCTTCTTGAAGGTAGGGACTGTGTCTTATCTAGTTTCTATTCCCAGCACCTATAATAGTTTGATCCACATTTCATCTTAATAAATATATGTTGCAATCAATTCAATTCAATGCATTCAAGATTTCTTTAGAAGAAGATATGCTATAGGAATCTACTCCACTTATTAAAGGAAGGAAAGAAACTCCCCAGTAAAGGTTTATACAGGGACCTTGATTTATTGTGTCACACAATTGAACTAAAGACCCTATATGTGGACCAGTGAATATTTTATGTAAGCTTCCAGGGAAGGTTTTTTTTTTTTTTTTTTTTTTTTTTTAAAACTTCAAGTTCTAGGATACATGTGCACAATGTGCAGGTTTGTTACATATGTATACATGTGCCATGTTGGTGTGCTGCACCCATTAACTCGTCATTTACATTAGGTATATCTCCTAATGCTAACCCTCCCCCGTACTCCCTCCTCACAATAGGCCCTGGTGTGTGATGTTCCCCTTCCCATGTCCAAGTGATCTCATTGTTCAGTTCCCACCTATGAGTAAGAACATGCGGTGTTTGGTTTTCTGTTCTTGCAATAGTTTGCTGAGAATGATGGTTTCCAGCTGCATCCATGTCCCTACAAAGGACACAAACTCATCCTTTTTTATGGCTGCATAGTATTCCATGGTGTATATGTGCCACATTTTGTTAATCCAGTCTGTCACTGATGGACATTTGGGTTGATTCCAAGTCTTTGCTATTGTGAATAGTGCCGCAATAAACATACGTGTGCATGTGTCTTTATAGCAGCATGATATATATTCCTTTGGGTATATACCAAGTAATGGGATGGCTGGGTCAAATGGTATTTCTAGTTCTAGATCCTTGAGGAATCACCACACTGTTTTCCACAATGGTTGAACTAGTTTACAGTCCCACCAACAGTGTAAAAGTGTTCCTATTTCTCCACATCCTCTCCAGCACCTGTTGTTTCCTGACTTTTTAATGATTTTCATTCTAACTGGTGTGAGATGGTATCTCATTGTGGTTTTGATTTGCATTTCTCTGATGGCCAGTGATCATGAGCATTTTTTCATGTGTCTGTTGGCTGTATAAATGTCTTCTTTGAGAAGTGTCTGTTCATATCCTTTGCCCACTGTTTGATGGGGTTGTTTGTTTTTCTCTTGTAAATTTGTTTGAGTTCTTTGTAAGTTCTGGATATTAGCCCTTTGTCAGATGGATAGATTGCAAAAATTTTCTCCCATTCTGTAGGTTGCCTGTTCACTCTGATGGTAGTTTCTTTTGCTGTGCAGAAGCTCTTTAGTTTAATTAGATCCCATTTGTCAATGTTGGCTTTTGTTGCCATTGTTTTTGGTGTTTTAGACATGAAGTCTTTGCCCATGCCTATGTCCTGAATGGTATTACCTAGGTTTTCTTCTAGGGTTTTTATGATTTTTAGGTCTAACATTTAAATCTCTAATCCATCTTAAATTAATTTTCGTATAAGGAGTAAGAAAAGGATCCAGTTTCAGCTTTCTACTTATGGCTAGCCAATTTTCCCAGCACCATTTATTAAATAGGGAATCCTTTCCCCATTTCTTGTTTTTGTCAGGTTTGTCAAAGATCAGATGGCTACAGATGTGTGGTATTATTTCTGAGGGTTCTGTTCTGGTCCATTGGTCTATATCTCTGTTTTGGTATCAGTACCATGCTGTTTTGGTTACTGTAGCCTTGTAGTATAGTTTGAATTCAGGTAGCATGATGCCTCCGGCTTTGTTCTTTTGGCTTAGGATTGTCTTGGCAATGCGGGCTCTTTTTTGGTTCCATATGAATGTTAAAACAGTTTTTTCCAATTCTGTGAAAAAAGTCATTGGTAGCTTAATGGGGGATGGCATTGAATCTATAAATTACCTTGGGCAGTATGGCCATTTTCACGATATTGATTCTTCCTATCCATGAGCATGGTATGTTTTTCCATTTGTTTGTGTCCTCTTTTATTTCACTGAGCAGTGGTTTGTAGTTCTCCTTGAAGAGGTCCTTCACATCCCTTGTAAGTTGGATTCCTACGTATTTTATTCTCTTTGAAGCAATTGTGAATGGGAGTTCATTCATGATTTGGCTCTGTGTTTGTCTGTTATTGGTGTACAAGAATGCTTGTGATTTTTGCACATTGATTTTGTATCCTGAGGCTTTGTTGAAGTTGCTTATCAGCTTAAGGAGATTTTGGGCTGAAACAGTGGGGTTTTCTAAATATATAATCATGTCATCTGCAAACAGGGACAATTTGACTTCTTCTTTTCCTAATGGAATACCCTTGATTTCTTTCTATTGCCCGATTGCCCTAGCCAGAACTTCCAACACTATGTTGAATGAGAGTGGTGAGAGAGGGCATCCCTGTCTTGTGCCAGTTTTCAAAGGGAATGCTTCCAGTTTTTGCCCATTCAGTATGATATTAGCTGTGGGTTTGTCATAAATAGCTCTTATTATTTTGAGATACGTTCCATCAATACCGAATTTATTGAGAGTTTTTAGCATGAAGGGCGGTTGAATTTTGTCTAAGGCCTTCTCTGCATCTATTGAGATAATCATGTGGTTTTTGTCTTTGGTTCTGTTTATATGCTGGATTACATTTATTGATTTGCATATGTTGAACCAGCCTTGCATCCCAGGGATGAAGCCCACCTGATCATGGTGGATACGCTTTTTGATGTGCAGCTGGATTCGGTTTGCCAGTATTTTATTGAGGATTTTTGTATTGATGTTCATCAGGGTTATTGGTCTAAAATTCTCTTTTTTTGCTGTGTCTCTGGCAGGCTTTGGTATCAGGATGATGTTGGCCTCATAAAATGAGTTAGGAAGGATTCCCTCTTTTTCTATTGATTGAAATAGTTTCAGAAGGAATGGTACCAGCTCCTCTTTGTACCTCTGGTATAATTCAGCTGTGAATCCGTCTGGTCCTGGACTTTTTTTGGTTGGTAGGCTATTAATTATTGCCTCAATTTCAGAGCCTGCTATTGATCTATTCAGGAATTCAACTTCTTCCTGGTTTAGCCTTGGGAGAGTGTATGTGTCCAGGAATTTATCCATTTCTTCTAGGTTTTCTAGTTTATTTGTGTAGAATTGTTTACAGTATTCTCCGATGGTAGTTTGTATTTCTGTGGGGTCAGTGGTGATATCCCCTTTATCATTTTTTTATTGCATCTATTTGATTCTTCTCTCTTTTCTTCTTTATTAGTCTTGCTAGTGGTCTATCAATTTTGTTGATCTTTTCAAAAAACCAGCTCCTGGATTCATTGATTTTTTGAAGAGTTTTTTGTGTCTCTACTTCAGTTCTGCTCTGATCTTAGTTATTTCTTGCCTTCTGCTCGCTTTTGAATGTGTTTGCTCTTGCTTCTCTAGTTCTTTTAATTGTGATGTTAGGGTGTCAACTTTAGATATTTCCTGCTTTCTCTTGTGGGCATTTAGTGCTATAAATTTCCCTCTACACACTGCTTTAAATGTGTCCCAGAGATTCTGGTATGTGTTCTCATTGGTTTCAAAGAACATCTTCAATTCTGCCTTCATTTCGTTATGTACCCAGTAGTCATTCAGGAGCAGGTTGTTCAGTTTCCACGTAGTTGAGCAGTTTTGATTGAGTTTCTTAGTCCTGAGTACTAGTTTGATTGCACTGTGGTCTGAGAGACAGTTTGTTATAATTTCTGTTCTTGTACATTTGCTGAGGAGTGCTTTACTTCCAACTATGTGGTCAATTTCGGAATAAGTGTGATGTGGTGCTGAGAAGAATGTATATTTTGTTGATTTGGCATGGAGAGTTCTGTAGATGTCTATGAGGTCCGCTTGGTGTAGAGTTGAGATTAATTCCTGGATATCCTTGTTAACTTTCTGTCTCGTTGATCTGTCTAATGTTGACAGGGGGGTGTTAAAGCCTCCCATTGTTATTGTATGGGAGTCCAAGCCTCTGTGTAGTTCTCTAAGGACTTGCTTTATGAATCTGGGTGCTCCTGTATTGGCTGCATATATATTTAGGATAGCTAGCTCTTCTTGTTGAATTGATCCCTTTACCATTATGTAATGGCCTTCTTTGTCTCCTTTGATCTTTGTTGGTTTAAAGTCTGTTTTATCAGAGACTAGGATTGCAACTCCAGGGAAGCTTTTATGTAAGCTTCAGTTATGGGAGATCATGAATTTATTTTTCCAGGCTATACAAAAGGATTAGGATTTCTGCTATAAATAAATCAAGAATATAGGCCTCTGTTGCTCATTTTCAGTAATGAAACAGTACATGAAGGCTAAGGAGTGTCCTGGTAAAAACATATCAGAATATATCAACAGTTACAGGAAAAGTAGCAGATGAATTAAGAGTTTGAGCCAGAGACAAAGTATAGGAAAGAGATTTGTTATAAGGAGAAAATGATGCCTATATCACAGATTCCAGTTATTGTTTTAGTCAACTGATAGTGAGCAATTTTGGTAGAAACAGGAACTAACTAAGAAATCCTACAGATACTGTTAAAGGGGTATACACAAAACAAATTAAGTGCAGGGACTTTTACCTCGTATTATAAAAGTGTTGCCTTTGGGAGTAAATTCCAGCTGAATTTTGGTAAAATTTGATAGGATTTAAAATAACAAAATTACATATTATATAAGCAAATAGAAATTAAGGACTTTTTTCCCTTAAAGTCCAGAAATTGAGGATTTGGATAAATATAAATTTTAAAATGTGGAATTTAAAAAGACACCTGCAACAATATTTATTTTGTACACCCATGCGCTACAACCCTTTCCTATTTTTGGTCATTTCTTTGTCTGGTGGGTCTTGGTTGGGGCAGAGACTGACTTCCATAGAAGTGAAAATCTTTTTTCCTGGCCTCCCTTGCAACTAGAACACTGGTCTGTTAGGAAGATGTAACCTCACCACGTTTCGACTCTTTGACTCAAAGGTATTTAATGCAAAGAAGCAATACTGGTTAGAAATCCATTCTTGCAAGAGTAGGGCAGCAAGTGAAGCTGCATCAAATTCCAGAAGAGGCAATGGTGGTAATTCTGCCAGCCTGTCCAACCTCCAGCATCCATGGTTTTCAGGGTACAACAGCTGTGCCTGTGTCCAATGGTGACTGCATAGGGATTTGTATGGAATCAGTTATCTGACATCATTTTAGAGATTGTTTCTGATGATGTGGCCTCTAAACACAAGTTGTGTAAGTATTCTAGAATACAGTTCTTTCCTGCGTAAGTTAGTCTGGGTTAGTACATGATGCTTAAAATTAAGAACTTTTGACTAGCCATCTACCTTTCTAACAAATCCAAAACTTTAACTTACTGATATTCACTCAATGCAAGAAACTATGCTATGTGCTTGAGTGAAGGGATAGGCACAGGGGTAAATACCAAAATGTAAGCCACGGGCCTCCTCTCCAGGGGCAAGCAGCATAAAACAACTATGAACTGAGCAGGATGATTTCAGGGCTAAATCAAAGCACAAGCCTTGCAGTACAGAAGAAGTAATCATTTTTCACTGATGGGGTATCACATAAGGCTTCATGAAAAAGGTATATCTTTTACTAAGTCTGGAAGGATGAATAGGATTTTTGGTAGGGCAATGCATGGAATGAAGGAAGTGAAGATTTCCACTGGGGGATGCTAGACTTAAGGGACAATATAATCAAAAGCGAAGAAGAGGAAGTAAAAACTGACAGGACAAAAATACAGACTACTGCTTCACTCAACCCTAATGAAGTACCATCAAACGTGGTCCACTTTAAAGACAATTAATGGCCCAATTATTTTTAGAATAGCGTTCACAGGCACACACATAGGGGGTCCTGGGTGTCTCCCACAAACTTGAGTACTGAAACAACATTACAATGCTTCTGGGAAGTGAAAACACTTTAATACTAACCAAGCTCCTTGGTAAGCAACAGGTGTGCTAAGCCCGCCTCAGCCGGGCCTTGTCTCATATTTTCCAGAGATACAAAAGTCCATGGGTCAAATAACTATTTTCCACTTTTTCCGGAGTAGACATAATTTCTTCAAAATAAATAATATTAAGGATTCCAGTACTTAGAACAAGGGAATCTTCTCTGGTGGGAGGGGAGGCAGGGACTCTCACAGCCTTGACCTCTGGGTCACCTCTTCACCACACATAAATTTAGACACTTTACCTTGAAACTTCTAAGAATTGTGAAAACCAAAGTTCATAAAACACTGGGTTATAAAGAAAAAAATGAAATAGCATAGCAAGAATGAGAGCTTGCCTTAGAAAGAGACATGATGAAGGAACCACACTGCTTTCTAAATGGCTAGGTTGAGGACTCTTCGAGTCACCTCATCTATGTTACGATACAAAGGGGAGCAAATATGCTATATATATAAGGAGTTATGGAGCCTAATTAAGCTTAAGAAGGAAACATAAAATATATGTTATAATTTGGGGGATAAAGATATTTTTAGACATTAATTATTCAGATTGAGGTAAGGACTTCTCTGAAGGTAATGAGAAAAAGTATGACGTTATTTAGTTTATGGTTAAAAACCAAGATAGAAATGTGGAAAGTTTGTTTTCACTGCTTATGGAAGAAGAATTAAAAGTATAGGCATGAATATATTTTTCTTGCATCAAAAAAAGTATGGTAATTATAACGGAAACAGTACTTTTCAATGATAACTATGTAATAATATGATTTCTTTGGGTTCAGGACGCTATGAACACTATGAACAATACACTGAGCAATGATTTTGATGATTCTAGTGCCAGACCACCCAGGAGCTATTTGGACTCAGCAAAGGGTGTGTTCTGTTTGGATGATATGCGTGCATTTTCTGGGAAAAATAAGTTTTCAGAGTGTGGTATCCTAATCTATACACATTTGCCCTGAAGCGTGTAGAGTCCAAACATGTTTATTTGCTCTTCCATGCCAAACCAGGGAGGGCAAGACGTTTCTAAATCTCCTTTAAGGCAACAAATCCAAGTGCTTCCTTGGGAAGGATCCATGGGAAATGGTGATCTAGGGTCTTAGATTATCACCCAAGAACCACACACAAAAAAACTAGCTGTGCATTTTCCTCCTTTGCATTAAGTCTAAGTTGTTCTTCTGCTCAATTCTACAAGAAATTAGGGGACTAAAATATGATGGTATAGGAAAAAAGTGTGTCAAGATGACAGAGATAAGAGATACTGGTTTTCTCATTGTATTAGAAGAATTCTATTTTTTAAAAAGCCCGTGTTTCATGTATACCTATGTAACAAACCTGCACGTTCTCACACGTATCCCAGAACTTAAAGTATAATAAAAAAAAAAGAAGAAGAAAGAATAAAGAAGAAGAAAGAAGAAGAAGAAGGAGGAGGAGAAGGAGGAGGAGGAGGAGGAGAAGGAGAAGGAGGAGGAGAAGAAATCTACTCTTCAAGGACCAGTAAGCATCCCATATTTTCCATGGCATTTTCATTACTTAAAAGAATTAAAAGAAAAAAAAGTACATGTTTATTCAATCTTCTCATCATGTTGGCAAGCAATGTTTCAGACCCAGTCAAAATCCCTACCTTCGGCCGGGCGTGGTGGCTCAAGCCTGTAATCCCAGCACTTTGGGAGGCCGAGACGGGCGGATCACGAGGTCAGGAGATCGAGACCATCCTGGCTAATACGGTGAAACCCTGTCTCTACTAAAAAATACAAAAAAAAAAAAACTAGCCGGGTGAGGTGGCGGGCGCCTGTAGTCCCAGCTACTCAGGAGGCTGAGGCAGGAGAATGGCGTGAACCCGGGAGGCGGAGCTTGCAGTGAGCTGAGATCCGGCCACAGCACTCCAGCCTGGGTGACAGAGCGAGACTCCGTCTCAAAAAAAAAAAAAAAAAAAAAAAAAATCCCTACCTTCTAGTATGGTGAGAAAGCCAGTAAACAGAGTAACAGCTAAGGTAACCTTAGACTACAATAACTATTACAGAGAAAATAAACTGAGTGATGCAATAGTAAGTAGGAGAGGGTTTTCTTGTTTTTAATGTTTTAGCTAATATAATTTTACCTTCCTTATAAAGAGGGTTGCCAGGGAATGCCTTTCCAATGAGGTGATATGGGAGTACAGTGCTTAATGAAGTTAAGTTTCACGTCATGTGAAAGTTCTAGGAAAAGAATAGTTCAGGCAGACACTTGGGAAATATAGAGCTCTGAGCAGGAAACAGTTGGACACATTTGAAAGAAGAGAAACGAGTCCAAGGTAGTGGTGTTGCAAGAAGGTGGGCATAGAGAACTGGGCAGGGGTTAGACCATGCATGACCTTTTGGCTGCTGATAAAGGGGATGAGTTTAATTCTTAGATTATTTGGAAGACACTTAAGAATTGTAGTTGGGCAATGACTTAGCCTGATTGACTTTGTAAAAGGACGCTTTGGTTGCTGTGTAGAGAATGGAAAATGATAACTGAACACATGGGAGCAAGGAGATTAACTAGAGAGTGCTGCTAGAGGCTCAGTGAGAGGTGATGGTGGTTTGGATTGGGAGTGGCAGTGGAAAATGAGGTTTATTCCAAAGTATAAAGATGAGCTTGAGGGACTTCCTGGAAGCTTACATGGGGCAAATGGGCTAAGTAAGGGTCCAACAGGAGAAGGGAAGAACTCTAAAGTGGCCACAAGAATTTTGTCTCAAACAAGTACGTGTACTTAGCTACCATTTACTTAAATGGGAAAAGGTATGGAGGAGAAAAATGTTTGTAGAAGAAATCAAGAGTTCTGTGTTAAGTCTGAAGATGTTTCTGGACATTTACCTCAAGATGTCAAGCATACAGACAGATATCTCGCTCATATACTCATGCAGTCAACTCATAACACAGAGACACCCAGCGTCATCCTTGTGGCTCATGCTTGTAACTAGAGGGTACTGCTAGAGGCTCAGTGAGAGGTGATGGTGGTTTGGATTGGGAGAGTGAAACTCCGTCTCTAAACAAATAAATAACACAAATATTCAGGACATGCTAGAAGCAGTGCTGCCATGATTTGGGTCCAAATTTTGCCTCAATACTCAAAGTATTTTCCAAACCTAAACTCCATTGATAGTCTCTAGGATTTATCAATGTTAGATTTTTCCTCTTTTCATGCATTCTAATCGATAACATGTAGCATAGTTCCATTATGTCCAGTTGGAGCTACTTTATTCCTTATAATTCACCTCAGGTGGCCTGCCTGCTGTTATTTTCAAAAGATTAATCCTGGGGGTTATATTGCATAAGACTGCTCTTTATTTGACCTGAAACATTCCTTCACTCCTGACAGACAGACAGGATGTGGCCTAATAGGAAAGGGTTCATGAAGCTCCAGCCCTAGTACAGCTGGCGTCCATCCTCTGCCTGTCGCTGCCAACAGGGCTGGGAGATGGCCACTCTCTGTAGCACACTGGACTCTGCAGCTGGGAAGGTGCAGCTCTCTGGGAACAGTCAGAGTTGAGCCCCCATGGTGGGTGGCATGTTTATCTTTTCCCTTGAAAAACAAAAGGTCAATGAGGAACACATGTTTCTATGACAACAAGAAATTCAAAGGGGATGCTAAATCCAAGCAAATGTGAATGCAGGGGAAGAGGAAGAGAAAAGCTGGCCCAATTTGAGAGGAAGTGATTTGGTAGTACATTGAGTCTCTTTTTATTTCAACTTAATTCCCATCTGAATTTACATGTGATGAAAGGCTGGTGAAGAAAATATGTGAAAATAGGAATAATGCTCTAAAGAATGTAGTCTGTACACCATTGATGAGGGACGTCCGAATTTGGTAAAACTAGTGGTCTCAGGTTGGTAAATAATACTCTCAGTTTTCAAAATAGGTATTTTGTTTGTTAGCATTGGAAATGGCTTAATCTAGTCTGCCTTCTGCCCTGTTGAAAGATCACATTTGCAAATACTATACTTAGAAAAAGTGTATTTTGTAACCTGTGTTTTCAATGGTCCCATCCATTTTATGCTTGCCATGATTTTGCCATGTTTCAGTGTAGGACCATCAATGTATGACATGGGGGAATATCTCACTGACATTACATAGTGAGATGGGAGGAGGAGAAAAGAAAAACAGAGTAAAAATGAAAAAATCAAACGGAAGGAATGTCCTATTCATAATACTTAATATTTAAAAGGAACAGGGAGTGTGTTATAGACATGAAGAAGAGTAACACCCCCACGACAGCATTTGGTGTCATTTCTTTCCATGCATAAAAATGGAAATAAGTACTCCACACAGTATTTAAAAATATTATTCTCTAAACTACCTTAGGAGTAGCAAGAAAGGACATCAAATCGAATTTTGTTTTTTGTTTTAAACATCACAAATCCAATGTGTACTTATTGTGAATTATTAAAAGAATTCACACACACAAAAAGGAAAAGTGAAATTCCTTTCACTTTTGTGCCCTCATTACTGCTCTAGAGAGGTAGTCTCTGTTCAAACTTTGGTGTGTCACACAGGGTTATTCCAACCGCACTTTACAGGAACGTGGAGAGGAGGCATATGAGGTAGTGGAATAGTACCAGGAAGGAAAGGTGCGTTTTAGGTCTGCCATTCTGTGGCTTTTGGAAAATCTATTAACTTCCCTGGGACTCTGATTCCTGATGTGTAACATGAAGTGGCTCCCAGGAAAGGTGGAGTAGAATTTACCAGCATCTGCGCAATTGCTGGAAATCTGGAGGGATATTTTGACAATTTTGTCACAGTGACTGTGAGAGCTTTCCGACGTCTGATCCCTCAGAATGGGAATGCTACACATCTCCGAAGCACAATGAAGAATTATCCCACTTCAAGTGTTAGGAGTACCCCTACCACAAAACAAAACAAAAAAAAACAAAAAAACCTGGAACATTGCTACGGTCTCTTCCAGCTGACAAGACCTCACAAAGTAAAGTTGTTGATGATATTGACCAATACTAATATTTACAAGGCAAATTTTCTTTTTAAAAGAAAATTGTAAATCCCACAATTATCTAGATTAAAATGATTTTTCTTTGTGCTCTAATTCAATAGAAAAGGTAGTTTTTAAGTCTGTAAATGGCTTTATTATTTTGGTGATTTTTCAGCTTGCATTTTGCTATAATTTGCATTATTAAAATATTCTGCTGTGGAACCAATTTTGATGATTTCCCTTTCTTTCTTTCTTTTCATATTATGTACATCTTATTAGTTTCTGAATTTTTCATAGAGGTTTGTCTGTTTTATCACACACACAAATACTAAAGAAAACACTATAATAATATATATAAAGGTACACTGGAGCCTAGAAGCTTCAAAGCCGATGTTGCGTCCAAGTGATTTTTAAATGATTGTTTAATACTCAATTATTTTCTAAATTGCTTCACATGTTCCAGGGAGGCCCAGTAGCCAAATCTTTTTCTATTAATTTCATTTCAAAAAAGCCAGGTTTGTACATTGGCCATATGATAGTCATGATAATAATCAAAATATATAAAACTGTTTTGCATTTGTACAGTATAAATGGAAGGTTAGAACTTATTTCTTAAGATGCTTTCACAAATATTATTATTTTCTATGATCCTCTCAACAAATCTGAGAGATTGTGTAGGCCAAATAGTATTATTTTAGATTTGTACATGAAAAAAATAGTATTATTTTCAATTTGTACATGAAGAAAAAGAACACTGCAGAGTTAACCTGAGAATCTTCTGGGAAAACTCATTTTCTTCAGGGGTTTAAAAAACACTCGTGTAAACTTTATTTATTTATTTGTTTCAGATACACTTAATCTGGCAAGGTTCTTTCACACAGCAATAAATAGCATTTGCTATCTTTGAGAGAATGCCAGCTGGTCTCCTTCCTAGTCCTGAGGTAAACAGAAGGCTGCCTGCTTGCCTTGAGTCTGCTCTTGCTAATTAGAGGATTTGTGTTCTGTTTCCCTTTAAAAGGCCTTCTGGAAGGATGGTAGTTCCCTTTTTTCTCAACCTTCCACGTAGTTCAGTGTTAGAATCTTCTCCTTGAGTGTCCTTCTCTCTTCCATGGGCATGACAGTGAGAAAATCCCTAAGAGCTATAGAGCAAACTCAAAAGATTATTTGGATAAGAAATTAATCCATATACGGAATGAGAGCCATGAGAAGTTTTCACTTCTATTTCAAATCTAAACTAAAGCAAAGATCCAACAAAATCTTTTAACTTTAGAGACTTCATGTAAATATTTTTTTTTTTACTGGTGTTTTTAGTTGGAAATCCTGAAGATCAAATAAAGATTTTTCTTTCTCACTCACATCTGCTCAACCCCTACTACAACTTATTTGGCCAGGGCTAAAATATTACAGCTTGAGTTTTCACAACCCATTGTTTTCCCATTTCAGCTAAAGAAGGTTTGGTCTTGCCAAGAGATTTCTGGACAATTTTATGTAAATGGATGTCGCAGCAGGTCAGGGGATAGAAAAATGGCAATGGGGAAAATATGTGTAAGATCAACATAGCCAAAGATCAAAAGAGAGTTTGGAGCAGTTTAGAAAGGAAGAGGAGATAGATTTGGGATAGCCACTTATTTGTGTGAGATAGGTAAAGGTAAAACATAGAAGGAAAAGTTACGTATTTCTATGTGTTAATAATATATTCTTCATCTTAACCTGTCTGGTAATTTCAAGAGAGGCTTCATTAAAGATGCAAATTACTTTGAATTCCTTGAGTAATAGGCTGTTGCTTGTTTGAAAGTGATATTGGCACTAAACGCTAAGAAAGCTTGGTTTTATGTGTATTACATTTGAAGATTGACATTTTCTTTGTGGAAGAGTCATCGGTGTATTTATCATATCTGTAAAAACATTAACTGCCAGATTTTCGAAGTTAGATTTTTTTTTTTTGCATGACTGCTATCAAGCAAGACTAAGAAGTAAAATACATGACAAAGACAGACAAAGACAAACCACAAAAATAGTTACTATTTTTTCTTTTTACCTTCTGAAATTTTTTTGTTACTGGTAATCACATGTATTTAAAAATGGAAAATTTGGAAAATAAGAACTATTCATTTTTTCAAGCTAATTCAACATTTGAATATTCATTCTGTTTCCAAAATGTGGATAATACAAAGGTAAGCATGAAACATTCTCTGCCTTTAATAAAAGAAGTTGTATAAAAATTTATCCGCACACATTTTCTAAGATAAATATGGAAAATGCCTGTCACACGCAAAACAATATATGTCTGCACAGGTAAGAGAGCTCAAATAAAAAACCCTTCTGAAATCATGTTGTTACCTTAATTATTATTCACTGAATACTGAAAGAGTTTGGGAAAACAAGACAAATGCCCATTTCCCTCTTACTCCATGAGAGTCATCTTTAGGTAATTAGGGTTTTTCCAAAACATAAATTATTTATTTCTTCCTACAGTCACATATGCAGACCAGAAGTCTCAAGTATCCCAGAAATGAATTGGCTTTCAATCATCATCATTTCTACTAAGAAAACTTCCTGGAATGTAGGAAAATTGGGGAGAAATTCTCCAAAGTCCTCTCTGCGTCATTTTTTGTCCTGTCCAGATGGATATTCTTGATGAGCATTTTTTACATCATTCCCTCAGGCAGTTTGATAAATTGTTGCTTTTATGCCTGCTATGGTCCCTATTCTGAAAAATGAAGTTAAAATGATATTTATAATTATTCCCATAATGGGAACAAAGCCAGAGCTCTGTGTATTTCACATTTAGACTAGTTACAAAAACTTGGCATTGATTGTGTCTCTACCTCTAAATTTGAACAAATAAGATAAGTGATTAGCAGGTATGGCTTCAAAATTAAATCTTAAACGCCAAATCGCAAAACACTTCTTGAAGTTGACAAATCATTGAGTATTTTGTAACTGATTTTTGATGACTATCAGTCATCAGCAAAATTCCCTACCTTTAACTTTGGCTCTCTGCCTTTATTTTATTGCTTTAGTTGAATTGAGTCTCACCTCTGAGAACACTGCTTACTCTGCAGCCTTCTCAAGTGATAACTGTCCCTCCCCACATCCCTCAAAATCCGAGACCTGGCTTTTTTCTCTCCCCATCACTCCAGCCAGTTGTCCTCTCTGCTCTTCTAGAAGCTGCTCATTTCAGGCTATATTCCCTTTCTCCTACAAGAAAACACCTTCCTTTGAATGTTGTTTTATCAAAATATAAACATACAGTCAGATGTAAGGATTTCTGATGTTCAATAGCACAGAAGGGTGACAAGAATTAGCATATATATTATATATTATGTAATATATATAATATATAATATAAATATAAATATAAATATATAATATATATAATATATATAAATATATATATATATATTTTTTTTTTATAAGGAGTCTCGCTCTGTCGCCCAGGCTGGAGTGCAGTGGCGCGATCTTTACTCACTGCAAGCTCCGCCTCATGGGTTCACGCCATTCTCCTGCCTCAGCCTCCTGAGTAGCTGGAACTACAGGCACCTGCCACCACGCCCAACTAATTTTTTTGTATTTTTAGTAGAGACAGGGTTTCACCCTGTTAGCTAGGATGGTCTCAATCCCCTGACCTCGTGATCCGCCCGCCTCGGCCTCCCAAAGTGCTGAGATTCCAGGCGTGAGCCACCGCGCTCAGCCAACATATTGTATATTTCAGCATAGTTGGAAGACAGGATTTAAAATGTTCCCAACACAAAGAAACGATAAACGCTTAAGGTGATGGATATTCTAAATACCCTGACTTAATCATTATACATTATGTGCATGTAAAATATGACATATACCCTATTGTCAATATCCACATCCATACCCGTTTAAATTTTCTGACCTCTTTCTTCCCTGACATGCACTCCTCCATTCATGTTGCCCTTCACACTATCTCAGACCCTTATTATTATCGTACTCAGGCTAGCTTCCTTACAATTTCCCAAACACATTAAGCCCAACCTCATCTCTGTGTCTTTGTATTTGCTCTGTTCTGCCCTTAGAAATGCTCTTCCTCCTTATATCTGATGGCCACAGTCTTACCACTTCAATTTTCATCTAACTCATTCAAGCCTTCCTCACATTCTTTTTCAAACAGCAACTCTTCCTACCCACTTCTTCTGCCCTACTTAGTTACATTGTTTTCATACCACTCAAGACTCTCTGATTTATTTGCATATTATTCAT
Source organism: Macaca fascicularis (assembly GCF_037993035.2). Taxonomy (NCBI): domain Eukaryota; kingdom Metazoa; phylum Chordata; class Mammalia; order Primates; family Cercopithecidae; genus Macaca; species Macaca fascicularis. Next base: position 98,309,774 of record NC_088385.1, read on the forward strand.
TTCTCCACCCAAATTAGACTGGAACTGCAGAAAGGCAGAGATATTTATCTATTTTGTTCACTGCTGTATCCTTAGCAATTGAAATATACAATACATATATGCCACATAGTAGACATACAGTAGATATCTGATGAATAAATTATTTCCCCTTTTTTGAAAAGTGTGGTATATTTTCATGGTTGAATTTAATATTTAAAAATTGGTCTAAAGGTGTGATAATTATAGAAACAATTCCAACCTAGAAGTGTGAGTGACTCTCTAAGATATTGTTTACTCAGATTCAATTGAACATGGTTTTTGCCCTTTGCCATGTAAATCCTGATCTCAGATTTTAAGTAAAGTGGCACTTCAATTGTGTCAGATATATAAAATTATTTCAGCACTTTTGCCAATTTATCCTGTTTATAAAATAGCTAAAATTCTGTCAGTTTTTTTGTTTCCACAAACAAGTATTGTCTTCTTAAAGAAAATAAGACTGATTGTCCTTTTCCATATTATGTATTGTCTTCTTAAAGAAAGTAAGACTGATTATTTCAGAAGAAAACCAAGAATATACCCCATTGTCCCTAAGGCTGTATTTCTTGCTGAATTCCGTAAAATAGGATTTTGCTTTGAAGTTGTCTTCTCAAATAAAGAAAAGCATGGATTCCTAGATTAAGATACTCACTATAATCAAACCACCACTGTCCAGGTAAACCACTCCCCCACTACATCTATGTATTCTCAAAAGAGCACACAAGTATATTTTGTATCTTTCTGAGCACTCAGGATATGTGCGTCACTACAGGGCCTGTTAATTGTTGCAAACTCTCAATAAATAACAAACTCCTGGTGGGACAACCGTTGGCCAAAATTTTTAAAAAGAAAATAGCAAAGTTAGCCAAAAGAAACAAAAAAACAAAAAAAACCTTTCATGTCAAATTTCTTAATTACTGCTTGTATACCTTGATTGTGAGTCAGATGTGGCTTAAAACTAATAAGAACTTGGTTAATACTCTAGAATCCCCTTCATAGCTCAATAATAATTTTTTTGCAAAAGCGAAACATATTTCCCTCCATCACTCTAAGTATTACATAACGATAACCACTACAGCAATAATAATATTTATTTTTATTGAGTTTACACTATGTACCAAGAACGATGTTATTTATATATTGCTATAATGCTAATCTTCATTGGAGTACTATGAAAAAAGACTTTCAGAAGAATGTAAGATCTAAGCTGAGACGTGTGGTTTAGTAGAAAACAGTTCAATCACTGGTTTGAACTTTGGGAAGGAAGGAATGATCCAGGCAAAAGGAATAGCAATTTAAAGGCCTAGTAGTCAGAGACAATATAACAAATAATACAGATTATTTCCTATGCAATTAATGCATACAGTTTTCCAGGTCTCAGGTGTAGGCTATAGTGCAACAAAGTGTTGGAGTGGGTGTGGACCAATGGCCAGAAGAGAACTTCAAACTTAGTCAAGGGGTAAATGATGTGTACCTCTTAGTCAAGAGGTAAATCACATGTAATCATGGTAAAGCATGTTCAAGCACGTGTAAGCTACAAATAAATTAAAGACTTTGGATTTTATCTAAGAAATATGGTAATTGTTGCCTTCTGTATTTGTTTTTATGTTTTCTTTTTCTGCCCCTCCTTTTGTTTCTCTTCTTGTTCTCTCCTCTGGTTTTTGGCTCTTCCTTTTTTTCCCCTTATCTCTTCTTCCCCTCACTCCTATGTTTCATTTACGCACAATAAGTGTTATTAATAGATTCAAGAAATCATTATTGGACATCTACCTCATGTAAGCCACTCTGCTAGACACTGAGGAAGTTTATTCAGCAAGACAGACCTGATTCCATTCCTCATAAAACTTACAGTCTGGTGGACAAGATTGGCATATTCAGATAATTGAAATAAACACAGTGTTACTTGGAGTTCAAAGTAGGGAAATGTCATGAGATGAGTCAGAGAATAAAGCAGGAACAGGTCAGAGGGGGTGTTGTAAATTAGATAAGGAATTTTGGTTTTTATGCTAAGAGCAATGGGAGGACATTAAAGTACTTTTCAAATTTCCTCTCCTCTTATTCATCCTCTTCAATATGGTTTCCATTCATCTATGTCACTAAAATGGTTTTTAATATGGTTTCAAAAACCTCAATAACACTCAAACTACTGGACATTTTCTACTCTTGACTATGCAGCATCATTAAATTGCCTGTTTCCAGAACACTCTATTCTGTTGACTTTCATGACACTAGATTCTCTTGCCACCTCTGTGGCCACATTTTCCTTGTCTTTTTTGCCAATTTGGCTTGCACTTCTCTGCTTAGCCTTTAAGTGTTGAAACTAGTCATGGTTGCATCCTAGGCTCTCTTTGATTCTCACTCTATACAATATTCCCATGCTATCTTATCCAGAATCATGCTTGTTTTACTTATAGCTCCATTCCATACAACTTTTCTGAATTTCAGTCTCAAATCTTATTGCATATGGTACATCTCTATTATAATTTTGCACAAACACTTCAAACTCAACATGCCTGTCCACAGAAAGGGAAGTGAAGAGGAGGATCAGGCTGGGGGTAGGTAGATATGTGTGATTGTGGGTGTCAGTGGCTTATATATAGTGGGAAAAAAAGGGTCTGTGACAATGCTTAGAAACCCCCTGGAAGCCAGGGGATTAAACACATTTTTCCATGAGAACACTGAAGCGACCTAGTAAAGTGGCAGAAATTGGGTGTTAAAAAAATCTTTGAGCTAGATACAAGGTTTGATATCATATATTTTCTACTATTGATCATTTTGAGATGAGAAAAGAAAAGAGATGTAGCTGACTGCATTTGAGTACTAAGAGAGAAAACAAAATAAGTGAAAAATAAAAACAAAGTGTTTAAATAGACTATTTAAAACAAGACATAGGGTAGCAAAATGATCAAGCTATCTAACTTAATATTTCACTAGTTCCATCCATTTAATGATCAACAGAGAAATTAATTTACAAATTTAAAAATGAGATTTTAAGTTTATACTACATTAAAACTAAATTATAAGATTTGGAGAAAGTAGCTGATTTCCTAAAAATGTAATATACTATTTTTAATTCAGGTAGAAAAAAACTTGAATAAATCAATGACCACAGAAGAGGACAAAGAAGAAATTTAAAAACAACTTTTTTTGAAAAAGTCACCTATTGGTCCAGTTGGTTTTATATCTTATTTCTTTTTCTTTTTTTCTTTTTTTTTTTTTTTTTTGAGGTGCAGTCTCGCTCTGTCACCCATGTTGGAGTGCAGGGACCCGATCTCTGGCTCACTGCAAGCCCCGCCTCCTGGGTTCACGCCATTCTCCTGCCTCAGTCTCCCTAGTAGCTGGGACTACAGGCTCCCACCACCATGCCTAGCTAATTTTTTTATATTTTTAGTAGAGACAGGGTTTCACCGTGTTAGCCAGGATGGTCTGCATCTCCTGACCTCATGATCCACCCACCTTAGCCTCCCAAAGTGCTGAGATCACAGGCCTGAGCCACCACATTGGGCCTACATCTTATTTCTTAATAACTGTATTAGTGAGAGGTGACAACGTGCTATCAGCCGTCGCTCATTCTTGGCACCTCCTTGGCCTCGGTGTCCAATCTGGTCACGCTTGAGGAGCCCTTCAGCCTGCCACTGCACTGTGGGAGCCCCTCTCTGGGCTGCCGGAGGCCAAAGCTGCCTCCCTCTGCTTGACGGGAGGTGTGAAGGGAGAAGTACGGCAGGAACCAGGACTCCACGGGGCACTCACGGGCCATCACGAGTTCCGGGTGGGTGTGGGCTCAGTGGGCCCCACACTCGGAGCTGTCGACTGGCACTGCTGGCCCCGGCAGTGAGGGGCTTAGCAGCCAGGCCAGCAGCTGCGGAGGGTGCACCAGAGTCCCTCAGCATTGCCTGCCCGCCTGTGCCACGCTTGAATTCTCACCAGGCCTCAGCGGACTCCCCACGCGGCAGGGCTCAGGACCTGCAGCCTGCCATGCCAGACACCACACCCCCCCCCCACCCCACCTCCTGTGGGCTCCAGCAGGGCCCAAGCCTCCCCAACGGGCACCGCCCCCTTGGGTCCCATCTACCGCCCAAGGGCTGAGGAGTGCGGGCACCCAGCATGGGACTGGCAGGTAGCTCTGCCCATGGCCCTAGTGTGGGATCCACTAGGAAGCCAGCTAGGCTCCTGAATTGGGTAGGGACTTGGAGAACTTTTATGTCTAGCTAAAAGTTTGTAAATGTACCAATCAACACTCTGTGCCTAGCTCAAGGTTTCTAAATGCACCAATCAGCACCCTGTATCTAGCTCAAGGTTTGTAAACAGACCAATCAGTGCTCTGTGTCTAGTTAATCTAGTGGGGACTTGGAGAACTTTTGTGTCTAACTAAAGGATTGTAAAGGCACCAATCAGCATCCTGTGTCTAGCTAAAGGTTTGTAAATGCACCAAACAGTGCTCTGTAGCTAGCTAATCTACTGGGGACCTGGAGAACTTTTGTGTCTAAAGGATTGTAAATGCACCAATCAGCACTCTGTGTCTAGCTCAGGGACTGTAAACGCACCAATCAGCACTCTGTCAAAACAGAGACCAATCAGTTCTCTGTAAAATGGACCAACCAGCTCTCTGTAAAATGGGCCAACCAGCTCTCTGTAAAATGGACCAATCAGCAGGACGTGGCTGGGGCCGGATAAAGGAATAAAAGCAGGCTGCCCCAACCAGCCACAGCAACCTGCTCAGGTCTCTTTCCACACTGTGGAAGTGTTGTTATTTTGCTTTTCGCAATAAGTCTTGCTGCTGCTCACACTTTGGGTCCCTGCTGCTTTTATGAGTTGTAACACTCACCGCAAAGGTTTGCAGCTTCGCTCCTGAAGCCAGCAAGACCACAGACCCACCGGGAGGGAGGAATAACTCCAGATGCACAGTTTTTTAAGAACTGTAACACTGACCACGAAGGTCTGCAGCTTCACTGCTGAAGTCAGTGAGACCACGAACCCACCAGAAGGAAGAAATTCCAGATGCATCTGAACATCTGAAGGAACAAACTCCGGACACACCATCTTTAAGAACTGTAACACTCACTGCAAGGGTCTGCGGCTTCATTCCTGAAGTCAGTGACACCACAAACCCACCAATTCTGGACACATTAGTACGCTCAGGCTTCCATAGCACAGGACCACAAATTGGGTTGCTTAAATAACAGAAATTTATCTGTTAAAGATGAGACCAAGCTCCTATGAAGTTTGGTTTTTTTTTTTTTTTTTGAGACGGAGTCTCGCTCTGTTGCCCAGGCTGGAGTGTAGTGGCCGGATCTCAGCTCGCTGCAAGCTCCGCCTCCTGGGTTTACGCCATTCTCCTGCCTCAGCCTCCCGAGTAGCTGGGACTACAGGCGCCCGCCACCCGGATCACGAGGTCAGGAGATGGAGACCATCCTGGCGAACACGGTGAAATCCCGTCTCTACTAAAAAGTACAAGTTTGGTTTTTAGAGAGGCCTCCCTTCCTGGCTTGCACATGGCCACCTTCTTACTGTGTGTTCAATGACCTCTGCTCTATGCATGTGTAGTGAAACATCTCTGATGTATCTTCCCCTTCTTAGGACACCAGTCCTGTTGGATTAGGATCCCACCCTTATACCTCATTTAATCTTAATTATCTTACCAAAGGGCCTTTCTTCAAATACACTTACACTGGGGGTTATGAAATAAACATAAAAATTTGGGGGGACATAAATGAATCTGTAACAATTGCCTTTATAAACTAGGTAATCCCTGCTACTTACACTACTATGACCCACAAAAGAAAAAGGGAAAAGAGAAGGAACGACTGTATCAAATAACAGAAAAAGAATGGTTCCCAGCTTCTTTTATAAGGCCAGCATGAACTGAATAGCAAAACCTAACAGAGTCATTAAAGTAAAATGATACTACAAACCAATCTTAACGCATAACTATCAAAGCAAAATTCGACTCCCACGGAAATAGCAAACCACGTTCAGCAATACTTTAAAAACATGCTCAAAACAGTGCAAGATTAGTTAACATTTAAAAATTTGTAATAATTCATTTCATTGAAAATAAAAAAATTATCAGGTCAACAGATGGAATAACAGCATATGAAAAATTTCAACATAGATTTATGATTTAAAAACTCAGCAAACTATAAATGGAAGGAAATTTCTTACTCTGATAGTGATTATGTAGTTGATGGAGAAATGCTTAAAGCTTTTCCTTTGAAATTGGAACGAAAGGACAATAATTATTTAACATTGTTTTGAAGATCTTGGCAAATGCAAAGGGCAAGTAAGTAAAATAAAAGGCATAGTCACCAGAAATAAAGAAATAAAATGTTCATTATTCATGGAGAACTTGATTGTGTTGTAGAAGGTCCAAAATAATCTGCAGGAAAACTGTCAGAATTACTAAAAAAAAAAAAAATTGGCAAGGTCACTAGATACATCAATATGTAAAAAAAAATCCATTGTATTTTTTAGTCTAGCAACAAACAAATGGAAAAAAATTAATAAGATTTACAATAGTATAAAAAAGACACAAATCTTTAGAAAAGTGCAGTATCTGTGAGAGAAACCAAAAACAGTACTGACAAAATTGAAAGAAGGCCTAATAACACAGAAGGATTCAGGAGACTTAATGTTGTTATAATGTCAATCCCTGAAATTGATTAATAGATCTATTCGATCCCAAGAACATTCTTAACCAATTTTCCTTTCTGAAATAGATAAGCAATTTTCATGAGTTTGACATGGAATATAAAGGGCCAAGACACTCAAAACAAGCATGTAAAGAAGAACAAAGTTAGAGAACATGAACTAGGTATGAAGTCTTATTACAAAGCTACTCTAAGAGTTGCAATATTAGAGCAAAAATAGACAAATCAACAGATGAAACACAATGAAGAATACAGAAATAAACCTACACATTTATTATTCATTTGTTTAACAAATGTAGCATGTATACATATACAGATAGATACATAAATATACACATATATCTATACATCATTACAGCTAGATATTTCTGTGTCTATGTGTGTGCGTATATATATATACATATGTGTGTATATGTGTATATATACACACATATATAGACATATATGTACACACACACAGAGAATGCTATAAATTTGTAGATATAGATATATCTGTTTCCTATTGGTTCCAGTTCATAGAGAACCCAGACTAATATATTTATGTTCCCATTTATATTAAATTTAATATTATAAAAATTCTTCCTACAGGGTTATAAGTCAGTTAATTAAATGAGAAGAGCACAGCAGCATATGTGCAGGTCATGTTTTTGTTTTCTCACCTAGAATTAATTTTCACATTGTTCTCTTTGTGATAATTAATCAAGATGTATACTTATGATTTATGACTTTACCATATGCAGATTTACTTCAACAAGAAATATATCTAAATATATAACTCATGGAAATTAATAATCAAAACCGATTTTATTTATTGTGTTGTCTGGTGTATAGAAAATCTAAAAAATCTGTAGATACAAAAGAATATACAAATAGTTTATGGAGTTTATTGGTTACAAGATCAATATATAAGATTTTTGTTTTTCTAAAATAAATATCAGCCTGGGCGTGGTGGCTCAGGCCTGCAATCCCTGCACTTTGTGAGGCCAAGGAGGGTAGGTCATTTCAGGTCAGGAATTTGCGACCAGTCTGGCCAACATGGTGAAACTCCATGTCTACAAAAAGTACAAAAAACTAGCCAGGTATGGTGGGGTGCACCTGTAATTCCAGATACTAGGGAGAGTGAGGTGGGAGAATTGCTTGAACCTGGGAGACAAAGATTTCAGTGAGCCTAGATTGTGCTACTGAACTCCAGTCTGGACAATAGGGTGAAACCCTGTTTCAAAAAAAATCAGTCATAATAACATAAAAATTATCAAATATATCTAGGAAAATGCAATCAAGATGATCATGACTTCTTCACAGAAAAAATATAGCATTATTGAAATAAACTAAAGAAGACCAAAATAAATAGAGGGATAAATTATACATTGGGAAACTCAGTATTTTTAAGATTTCAATTTTTCTCAAACTGATCTATAAAAGCAATGTTATTCAAATAAAAATGCCAATGAGTTTGTGTGTGTATGCGAATGTGTATGTGTGAAGCCAGTTCTAACATATATGTGGAAGTGAAAAAGGGCAAGAATTGTCATGACACTCCTGAAGTGGAACAAGATGCGAAAATTTACTGTTGGATATCAAAAGTTTGTGTTAAAGCTTCAAAATAAAGACAGTGTGATACTCTTGCAAGGAAAGACAGACACGCTGACAAACCCAATGGAATGGAGTCCAGGAAACGAATTATTCACATATAGATACTTGGTTTATACAGAGATAACCTGAAAAGTAGAAAAACAACTATCTTTTCTTTAAGGGGTAATTGTCAAATGTGTATCCACTTGATTCCTAACAAATACCATACTACCAATCCTAGATGGTTTGAAGATTTAAAAGTGAAAGTAAATTAACAAAGTTTCTCAAAGGTACTGCAGGAGAAAATTCATCAGTTTAGAATAAGAAAAGATTCTTCAAAGAGAACACAAAACATGTAGTAATTATTTTTTAAAAGAATTGATAAAATTGTCTACATAAAATTAAGAATTAATTTTCATCAAGAGACAGAAAATAGAAAGGCAAGCTATGGGGTGAGAGAATGGACTTCAAATATATGTAATCAATAAAGGAGTTGTTTTTAGCATATACAAAGAATTCTAGAAATCAGTAAGAAAACACAATTGAATGGACAAAAGTGCAAACAAACTTGAGCAGGCCCTTCAAAAAAGAAGGTATCTAAATGGCAAAAAGGAAAAAAGAAAGAAACTCACCTAACACACAAACTAAATAGATATGAAAAGGTACTCAACCTCATAAGTAAACCAAAAAATTCCCATTAAAACCACAATTAGACTTGAGGAGTCTGGGAGATGGCGAAGTAGGAAGCACAATAATTCAGCCTCCTCACCTAGACAACAATTACACTGGCAGAATCTGTCTGATACAATTATTTTGGAACTCTAGAGTCCATTGAAGGCTTGCAATATCCAAGGGAAGGCTTGCTTGGTAAACTGTAATTAATTTTGTTTAACTTCCAAAGACATAAATAGGTTGAAAATGAAAGTATGGGGAAAAAAATTCTGTGCAAATAGTAACCAGAAGAGAGCAAGTGTGGCTAGACTAACATCAGACAAAACAGACTTTAAATAAAAAACGATTATAAGAGATAAAAAGGACATTATAAATTAATAAAAGATTTAAGACAGTAAGAAGACAATTATAAACATTAACACACTAATAAGAGACTGTAAAATATATAAAGCAAAAATTGACAGAATTGAAAGAAGGAAATAGTTCTACAGTAATAATTGGAAACTTCAGTGCCTCACTCTCAATAATGGATAAAACGACCAAACAAAAAACAAGTAAGAAAATAGAGGACTTGTACAATACAATAAACCAACTAGATCTCACAGATATATATAGAATATCCTAATTAAGAACAACAGAATACACATTATTCTCAATTGCACAGAGTAATTTTCCAGGACAGAGCATATATTAGGTCACAAATTACATCTCAATAGGCTTAGAAAGATAGATATCATACAAAGTATCTTCTCCAAATACAACAAGATAGTTAGAAATAAATAACACAAAGAAACTGGAAGATTAACAAATTCACAGAAATTGAACAATGCACTCTTAAATAACCAATGTATCAAAGAAGAAATCATAAAAGAAATTAGGAAATATGGGTAGCAGTAAAATATTGTTTATTACAAAATAGCTAGAAGAGAGGTTTTTGAATGTTCCTACCACAAAGAAATAATACATGCATGAGGTGATGGGTACATTAACCTGAATGGATCATTATACAACATATATATGTATTGAAACATAAAATTGTACCCCATAAGTAAATATAATTGCAAAGTGTCAATTGTTTAAAATTAATTTTACAAGAGATGTGTCTAAATTCATAAAATGAAAAAAAAAAACAAAATTTATGAGATATAGCAAAAGCAGTCCTAAAATGCACATTTTAATGTAAGTAAACATTTACATTAAAAAAAAAGAGGCAGGTGGATCACTTGAGCTCAGGAGTTTGAGACCAACCTGGACAACATGGCAAAACCCTGTCTCTCCCAAAAATACACAACTAGCCAGGCGTGGTGGTGTGACCATGCCTGTAGTCCCAGCTATTTAGGAGGCTGACATAGAAAGGATTGCTTGAGCCTGGGAGGTGGAGGTTGCAGTGCGCTGAGATCACTCCACTACACTCCAGCCTTGGTGACAAAACAGAAAACCAATAATCAAGAAAGATCTCAAATGAACAAACTAAGTTGACAACTTAAGGTACTAAAAAAAAGGAGAAACTAAACCCAAAGCTAGCAGAAGGAGGGAAATAATAAAGATTACAGCAGAAATAAATAAAATGGAGAATAGAAAAACACTGAATAAAATGAATAAAGCCAAAAGTCAGCTCTTCAAAAGAGTCAACAAAAATTGGCTAAGCTTTAACTAGATTAACTAAGGAAAAAAATGCTAAACTCAGAAATATAAGAGATTATAAGAGAGTACTATGAACAGTTATATGCCAACAAATTGGATAACTTAGATAAAATAAACAACTTCCTAGAAACACAGTACCTACCAAGACCAAATCATGAAGAAATCAAAAATCTGAACAGTCCTATGACTAATAAGAAAATTGAATCAGTAATTTTAAAAAAATCCTGACAAAGAAAAGTCCTGGACCTGATGGCCTCACTGGTATGAATTCCACCAAACATTCAAAGAAAACAACTAACATCAATTCTGTTCAATATTTAATCAAAAACTGAAGAAGAGAGGACACTTCCTAACTCATTCATGAGGCCAGTATGGCCCTTGATGCCAAGTTAAAGACAATACAAGAAAGTAAAACTGTAGAACAATATCCCTTACGAACACTGATGCAAAAATTCTCAACAAAATGCTAGCAAATAAAACTCAGCAGTATATTAAAATGATTATAAACCATAACTAAGGGTTTGGTTTTTTTTTAGTGCAAGGATGGTTCAACATATAAAAATCAGACAATGTAATACACATCAGCGGAATGAAGGAAAATAAACCACATGATCATCTGATATATAATATTTTGTGATCCTAAATTTCTCAAAATTGAGTCACTTATGATAAGTGACTCAGCCTAAAGTGAAATTACTGACCCCTCTAAGTGATATGCACATGTATGGTAGACTAAGGTTCTAAGATAACATTTGCTGTGGACAGACACCCCCAAGGCTTGACAAGAAAGCAAGGCAACTGAGATCATGGCTATGGAAATTCCTGCAGAAGGCCATAAAAACTTCACATAAATTGACCATGGCCTAGACACCTGCAGAAGCTCTTGGTTGGGGTAGAATTGTGAAGCCTCTTTTCTATGGGCAGCAGCTGCTGGAAGTTCTGCTGAGCACTTGCATCCTTGCATCCTCAGGCTACTCCCTGTGATTGGTTCTCCCCCTCTCTTATCACCACCTATGTGTGTTGAACATAAATTTGCATGTTTGTTGACTTCTGATAGCCTCATAATGAACTGTGAATTCAAAAGCATTTAACTGGCCATGGAGTCATTATAAAACCTCTGGCCCTGTGGGTCAGAATTAGCACAGCTAGGCTGATTTGAACCTGACAAACTATCATCTCATTTGATGCAAAAAAAAAAAAAAAAAAATTAACAAAATGTAACACCCTCCCCTGATAAAAACATGAAACAAAATAGGAATATAACAAAACTACCTCAATATATTAAAAATAATATGTAAAAACCCACAGCAAACATGATGAAAGTTTGAGAAGTTTTCCTTTAAAATCAGAGACAAGGAAGAATGTCTGCTTTCCTCACTTCTATCCATAATAGTACTGGAAGTCCAACTCAAAGCAACTAACTAGATTCATGCAATACATGAATTTAAAACCCATAATGTTGTCCCAGGCAGCTAAACACAAAATAATAAACATTATATTATTCATTCTATATGTTGTTTAACAAAAGAAAAAAATACATAAAAAGCAAATATATAGAGAGAGTTTGAAGTTAGGAAAGTGGCTACTTTGGGGAAGGATGGAGAGGTAGCAGTTGGAGTTGGCACGGGTTTTTGGTAGCGGGTGCCTTTTTACAGTGCTGGCAATGGTAAATTTTCTAACCTAAAAGTGGCTACTTGGGTGTACACTTGGTGCTAATTCATTGAGGTGTATATTTACATTGTCTAACACTTCTTTAGGTGTACTCTACTGCTAAATTAAAAAGAAAATATACTAACTGCAAAAAAAATTACAAATATCTAGTGACAAAATTGGTAACACAGGTAAACTGCCTATATGAAATGAACTATAAAACGAAGTCTAAATAAGTTGAGAGATGACCTAAGTTTCAGAATATATAAAGGCATTCTACAAATGACGAAAAACAACTAAAAAGGAAAAAAGTTCATACACAGTGGCCAAAAAGATGAATCAGCAATTCACAAGAGAAACAACAAAATGGATAGAAACATTTATTTAACAGCTGTCACCCACACTCCGAAGTCACAAAACTCAGGGAAAAGCAAGTTAAAACAACAGAAACATATTTTATTAATCGTATTTGGAGATTTTTATAAAATACCTATAATATTCAGATCTAGTTACATGAGGAAACTTTTTTTAACCACATTGGTCATGGGAGAATGTGTAACTAAAACTTATCTTCAAATAATGTGGCATCATCTAGTATAATTAAAGTTCCATAAGTCTTTTATTTGACTCTACTGAAATGACAGCATTATATATAAAAATACACATAAAAGATTTTTGTTTCTTTGCACCATTGCTTATAATGACAAGCACTGGGAACAATCTGAGTGTCCATTATTAATAGAATTTTTTTTTGTCTATTCATCTGAAGGGTTGTCCATGATACATTACAAAGTGAGACTATAAAATTGCAAAAAAAAAAAAAAAAAAAAAAATCATGGTAGTATATTGGTTCTGTAAAAAAACATTGCCACACAGCCCCATTTATCTGTATAATGATTTGCAAAAGACACGAATCTGTTATTCTCAGGCGTACTGGAGTGGAGGATGCTGGGAGTTAGCTGGAGAGATTTTTTTTAACTTGTTTTCTTCCTCTTCATTTCATTTGTTACAATGAGCAAGTGTTTACATTTCTTAAATCCAAGAGTATTTAACAAGAAAAATGTTTACTTCATGGATCAAATAGATAGCACTTTTCTTTCTTTTCCATGCAACCTCATTCTTTCAGCTTCACTGATTTAGAGTTCCTGATACCAGTTGTTTCTTGTCTACTTCATTAACTTCCCTTGAAACCGATCTAACCATGCCAGCTTTTCTTTTCTTATAATAGGTATTTACATCCTACAACTATTTAAGACATGTTAAGATGGCTCTGCAGCCCATGTTTAAAGGGAATTCTGGTAAATCCTTTCCACTTACAACACTTTTATCTGCTAATTTGCTGTAGTTCATTGCTCTACTTTTGTAAACTTAAATATTTCATCTAGGTTCTTTATGCTTTGCCAGCACCCAAAGGCACACTTTTCCCTTGATGCATTCCAGTTTCCATAGTACTGTTTGCTGACTTGATTCTCTAAGAGACAGTCCATTTATTGAATCACAAAGATTCTAGATTTAACCCAAGATAAATGTTGAATATTGTTTGGGGTCCTGGAAAACATTAGATGCTCTGTGAACGAGTGGCCCTACCTCCAAGTTAAAAGCAGCCTGTTTGAACTTTCAAATACACATTCCACTTCAGTGTACTCTGTCACCATAAGATTTCTATACCCTGGGCTCACCTTGACAACCTAAATCTTATTCTTACTGGATCAGCTGCTTTCCTCTGAGAATTCAAGTAGAACACAGGCTCTGAGATCACCCATTTTTCTCTTTCCGAAAGCGGTATTATTACTTTCTTTCTATTTTTTTTTTTCTTTCCAGCTTTTATTTTAGGTTAAAAGGGTACATGTACAGGTTTGTTACACGGATAAACTGCATGTCATAGGGGTTTGATGTACATACTATTTTGTCACCAAGCTAGTGAGCATAATACCCAATAGGTAGTTGTTAAATCCTAACCCTCCTTCCACCCTCCACACTCAAAGAGGCCCCAGTTTCTATTGTTCCCTTCTTTGTGTCCCTGGGTACTCAATGTTTAGCTCCCACTTATAAGTAAGAACATGCACTATTGGGTTTTCTGTTCCTGTGTTAATTCACTTTGGATTATGGCCTCCAGTTCCATCCATGTTGCTGCAAAGGTCACAATCTCATTTTTTAATACCCGCATCATATTCCATGGTGTATATATACCACATTTTCTTTATCCAGTCCACCATTAATGGGCATCTAGGTCGATTCCTAGATGTCTTTGCTATTGTGAATAGTGCTTCAGTGAAGATACTTGCAAATGTGTCTTTATGGTAGAATAATTTATATTCCTTTGAGTATATACCCAGTAAGAGAATTGCTGGGTTGAATGGTAGTTCTATTTTAAGTCCTTTGAGAAATCTCCATACTGCATTCCACAGCAGCTAAACTAGTTTGCATTCCCACCAGCAGCATATAAATTTTCCCTTTCTTATGCCACCTCACCAGTGTCTATTATTTTTTGACTTTTTAATAATAGCCATTCTGACTGGTGAGAGATGGTATCTCATTGTGGTTTTGATTTCCATTTCCCTAATGATTAGTGATGTTTAATATTTTTTCATATGCTGTTGGCCATATGTATGTCATCTTTTGAGAAGTGGTTGTTCATGTCCCTTGCCCATTTCTTAATGGAGTTGTTCATTTTTTGTTTGTTAATCTGTTTAAGTTCCTTAAGATTCTAGATATTAGACTTTTGTCAGATGCATAGTTTTCAAATATTTTCTAACATTTTGTAGGCTGTCTGTTTTGCTCCTTTGATAGTTTGTTTGGCTATGCATAGCTCTTTAGTTTAATTAGGCCCCACTTGTCAATTTTGGTTTTGTTTGCAATCGCTTTTGGCATCTTCATTATGAAATCTTTGCCAGTTCCTATGTCCAGAATGGTATTTCCTGGGTTTTCTTCTAGGGTCTTTATAGTTTGCAGTTTTAGGTTTTACATTTAACTCTTTTATCCATCTTGAGTTGATTTTTGTATATGGCAAAAGGTAGGGGTCCAGTTTCAATCTTCTACAAATGGCTAGCCAGCTACCCCAGCACCAATTATCGAATTGGATTTCCTTTCCCTGTTGCTTCCTTTTGTAAGCATTGTTGAAGATCAGATGGTTTTATTTGTCAAAGATCAACAGCTGTATTTCTAGATTCTCTAATGTGCTCCATTGATCTATGTGTCTGTTACTGTAGTCCTGTAGTATAGTTTGAAGTTGGGTACTGTGATGCCTCCAGTTTTGATCTTTTTGCTTAGCATTGCTTTGGCTATTTGGGCTCTTCTTTGGTTCCAAATAAGTTCTATGTATTTTTTTCTAATTCTGTGAAAAATGTCATTGGTAGTTTAATAGAAATAGCATTGAATCTGTAAATTGCTTTGGGCAGTATGGTCATTTTAACAATACTGGTTCTTGCTACCCATAAGCATGGAATGTTTTTCCCTTTGTTTGTGTTGTCTCTAATTTCTTGCAGTAGTGTTTTGTAATTCCCATTGTAGAGGTCTTTCACCTCCTTGGTTAGCTGTATCCATAAATATTTTTGTTTGTGGGTTTTGTGAATGGGATTGCATTCTTGATTTGGCTCTCAACTTGGATGTTATTTGTGTTAGAAATGCTACTGATTTTTGTACATTGATTTTGTGTCCTGAAACTTAGCTAAAGTTGTTTATTAGATCTAAGAGCCTTTGGGTAGAGATTATGGGTTATTTTTTGGTATAGTATCATACCATCTGTGAAGACAAATAGTTTTACTTCGTCTCTTCCTATTTGAGTGTCTTTTATTTTCTTCTCTTCCCTGATACTCTGGCTAGTGCTTCCAGTACTATGCTGAATAAGTATGGTGAGAGTGGACTTCCTTGTCATGTTCTGGTTCTCAAGAAGAATGTTGTCACCTTTTAACCATTAACTATGATGCTGGCTGTGGGTTTGTCATAGATAGCTCTTACTACAATGGCTAGTTTGCTGAGGGTTTTTAACATGCAGGAATGTTAAATATTATCAAAAGCATTTTCTGCATCTATTGAGATTATCATGTAGTTTTTGTTTTTAAGTCTGTTTATGGAATGAGTTACATTTATTGATTTGTATACACTGAACTAACCTTGCACCCAAGGAATGAAGCCTACTTAATCACGGTGGATTGGTTTTTTGATGAACTGCTTGATTTGGTTTGCTAGTATTTTATTGAGAATTTTTGCCTCTATGTTAATCAGGAATATTGGTCTGAAGCTTTTTTTTCCTCATTGTTTCTGTGCTAGGTTTTGGTATCACAATGATGCTGTCTTCATAGAATGAGTTAGAGAGGAAGCCCTCCTCCTCAATTTTTTGGAATAGTTTCAGTAACATTGGTACTAGCTCTTCTTTATACATCTGGTAAAATTTGTCTGTGAATCCATCTGGTTCAGGGTTTGTTTTTGTTTGTTTGTTTTTATTTTTAATTAGTAGCTTTTTAAATTACTGATTCAATATCAGAGCTCATTATTCATCTGTTCTTGTATTCAATTTCTTCCTGGTTCAATCTCAAGAGGTGAAATATTTCCAAGAATTTATCTATTTCATTTAAGTTTTCTAGTTTGTGGGCATGGAGGTGTTGGTAATAGTCTCTGAGTGTTTTTTTCTATTTATTCAGGGTCAGTGAGTATGTCTTTTGTCATTTCTGATTGTGTTTATTTGGATCTTCCCCCCTTTTCTTTGTTAGTATAGCTAATGGTCTATCAATCTTTTTTTTCTTTCAAAGAACCAACTTTTGGTTTCACTGAACTTCTGTATGGTTTTTCTTATCTCTGTTTCATTAAGTTCAGATCTGATTTGGATATTTATTTTCTTCTGCTACCTTTGACATTGGTTTGCTCTTGTTTTTGAAGTTCCTTGAGGTATGATGATAGGTCACTAATCTGAATTCTTTCTAACTTTTTGATGTCGTTGTTTACCACTATAAACTTTTCTCTTGGGGGAAAGGTCAAGATGGCTGAGTAGAAACAGCTCTGGTCTGCAGCTCCCACTGAGAAGAATGAAAACGGTGAGTGACTTCTGCATTTTCAACTAAGGTACCCAAGTTCTCTCATTGAGACTGACTAGGTGGTTGGCATGACCCAAGGAGGGTGAGGAAAAGCAGGCTGGAGTGACACCCCACCTGGGAGCTGCGGGAGATAAAAAAGAGCTCCCTCCCCCAGCCAAGGGAGGCAGTGAGTGATTGTGCTACCCCACCGGGGAAACCATGATTCCCACAGATCTTTGCAACCCGTGGATCAGGAGATCCCCCTGTAAGCCCTCATTACCAGGGCCTTGGGTCCCAAGCACAGAGCTGTGCAGACTCACAGCAGCCACTCAGGTCAGTGGCAAATCTGGCAGGCACTGAGAATGCAGGGATTTTTGTAGACTTTAGCTCCAGGAACTCCAGTGAGACCGTAGATCCATCCACTCCTGTAGGATGAGGGCTGAAGACAGGGAGCCAAGCTGCCTCATTCAGTTGGCCCCACTCCAACAGAAGCCCTCAAGCTAAGACCCACTGGCTTGGAATTCCCACTGGCCAGTGCAGCAGGCTGTAGACTGTTTAAGACAACTGAGTTTATGCTGGGAGGAAAAGCCACCATCACTGTGGCTCCATTCAGCCATTTTCCCATGCTAGTGCCAGCTAAACTGGGTGGTTTGGTCTGGGAGGAATTCCACACAGTGCAGCACAGTGACTATGACAGATCGTGTCCAGACTGCCTCTTTAAGTGGGACCCCAACCTATCCCCTCTCACTGGGCAGGGTCTCCTTGCAGGAATTTCAGCATCTCCAGCCAGGAGTTTAAGGACAGAACTCTCATCTCCTTGGGATAAGCCCCTAAGGGGAAGGGGCAGCCAGGGTATCTGGGAATCAGCAGTCTTAGTCTTTTCTTTCTGCTGGCTCTGGAGATTCAGGGCAGTCCAAAAGAGGAGGATTCCCCCCAATTCAGCATACATGCTCTGCCAAAGGACAGCCAGACTACTTATTTAAGTGGGTCTCTGATCCCACTTCTCCTGACTATATGAGACTTCCCAATAAGGGTCTCCAGGCACCTTATACAGGAGTATTCCTTCTGGCATCAAGTTGGTGCCCCTCTGGGATGATGGAGCTCCCAGAGGAAGGAGCAGACAGCCATCTTTGCTGTTCTGCAGCATCCAGTGGTGATACCTCCAGGTGTAGGAGGGACCCAGGTGAATAAAGTCTGGAGTGGACCACCCCAGAAAACTGTAATGGCCCTATGGAAGAGGAGTCTGACTGCTAAAAGAAAAACAGGAAGCAAAAAAACAAAATCAACAGAAATAGCCCCACAAAAATCCCAGCTGAAGGTTAACAGCCTCAAAGGTTGAAGGGAGATAAACCCAAGAAGACGAGAAAGAATCAATGCAAAAACACTGAAACCTCAAAAAGCCAGAGTGCCTCTTCTTCTTCAAATGATTATAACACCTCTCCAGCAAGGGAAGAGATCTGGGCTGAGGCTGAGATGGATGAATTGACAGAAGGAGGCTACAGGAGGTGGGCAATAGTGGACTTTTCTGAGCTAAAGGAGTATGTTCTAACCCAATGCAAAGAAACTAAGAACCATGACAAAACATCACAGGAACTGTTAACCAGAATAACCAATTTAGAGAGGAACATCAATGACCCGATGGAGCTGAAAGTGCAGGTTTGTTCACAATGCAAATACAAGTGTCAGTAGCTGAATACACCAAGCAAAAGAAAGAATATAAAAGCTTGAAGATTATCTTAGTGAAATAAGGCAGGCAGACAAGATGAGAGAAAAAATAATGAAAAGGAACTAACAAAACCTTCAAGAACTATGGGATTATGTTAAAAGACCAAACCTACAACTGATTGGCGTACCTAAAATAGATGAGGAGAATGAAACCAAGTTGGGAAACATACTTCAGGATATCATCCAGGAGAACATCTCTAACCTAACAAGACAGGCCAACATTCAAATTTGGAAAATCCAGGGAACCACAGTAAGATACTCCATGAGAAGATCAACTCCAAGACACATAATCATCAGATTCTCCAAGGTCAAAATGAAGGAAAAAATGTTAAGGGCAGCCAGAGAAAAAGGCCAGGTCACCTACAAGGGGATGTCCATCAGATTAACAGCAAAATTCTCAGTGAAAACACTACAAGCAAGAAGAGATTGGGGCCCAATAATCAACATTCTTAAATAAAAGAATTTCCAACACAGGAGTTTGTATCTGGCCAAACCAATCTTCATAAGTGAAATCCTTTTCAGACAAGCAAATTCTGAGGGAATTCATCACCACCAGGCCTGCCTTGCAAAATTTCCTGAAGAAAACACTGAATATGGAAAGGAAAAACTGTTACCAGCCACAACAAAAATACACTGAAGTACACAGACCAATGACATTATAAAGAAACTACATAAATAAATCTGCAAAATAACCAGCCAGCATCATGATGACAGGATGAAATTCACACATAACACTATTAACCTTAAATGTAAATGGACTAAATACCCCTAAGTAAAAGACACAGAATGGAAAGCTGGATAGAGTCAGGACCCATTGGTGTGTTGTATTTGAGAGACCCATCTCACATGCAAAAACACATAAAGACTCAAAATAAGGGGATGGAGACAAATTTACCAAGCAAATGGAAAACAGATAAAAGCAGGGACTGCAATCTTAGTTTCTAAAAAAAAAAAAAAAGACTTTAAACGAACAAAGATTTAAAAAGACAAAGAAGGGCATTACATAATTGTAAAGCACTTAATTAAATAAGAACTAACTACCCTAAATACATATACACCCAATACAAAAGCACCCAGATTCATAAAACAAATTATTTGAGATCTGAAAAAAGACTTAGACTCCCACACAATAAAAGTGGGAGACCTTAACATTCCACTGACAATATTAGAAACATCAAGGCATTTTTTTTCTGTTATGAAGACATTTTTACTTTAAGTTCTGGGATACATTTGCAGAAGATGCAGGTTTGTTATATAGGTATACATGTGCCATGATTGTTTGCTGTACCTATCAACCCATCACCTAGGTTTAAGCCCTGCGTGCCTTAGGTATTTGTCCTAATGCTCTCCATCCCATTGCCACCGACCCTCCAACAGGTCCCCATGTATGATGTTCCCCTCTCTGTGTCCATATGTTCTCATTGTTCAACTCCCACTTGTGAGTGAGAACATGCGGTGTTTGGTTTTCTGTTCCTGTATTAGTTTGCTGAGAATGATGGCTTCCACCTCCATCCCTGTCACTGCAAACGACATGGACATGAACTCATTCTTTCTTATGGCTGCATAGTATTCCAAGGTGTCCAAGGTGTATATGTGACACATTTTTTTTTTTTTTCAAGACGGAGTCTCACTCTGTCACCAGGGTGGATTGCAGGGCATGATCTCGGCTCACTGCAACCTTTGCCTCCTGGGTTCAAGTGATTCTCATGCCTCAGCCTCCCAAATAGCTGGGATTACAGGTACGCACCACCATACCCAACTAATTTTGTATTTTTATTAGAGACGGGGTTTCACCCTGTTGGCCAGGATGGCCAGGATGGTCTCGATCTCCTAACATCATGATCCACCCACCTCAACCTCCCAAAGTGCTAGGATTACAGATGTGAGCCACTGCACCCAACCCACATTTTCTTTATTTAGTCTATCATTGATGGGAATTTGGGTTGTTTCCAAGTCTTTTTTTTTTTTTTTTGAGACAGAATCTCGCTCTGTTGCCCAGATTTTCATGTATCCTCCAGTTTTCATATATGTAGTTTGCCAGTGCCTCTTACACTTTACTGTGTAAAAATATTACCTAGAGATCGTATTAAAATGCAGATTATAATTCAGAAAGTCTGCAGTTCAACTTGTCTGTGTGCATTTTTTAAAAGCACTAGAGTGATGTTAATAATGCAAATCAAGGAAACACACTTTGAATAGCAATGTAGAAGGCTATTTAATCTCACAGTATTAGAGGGATGATGAAGATGAACAGCCCTATGACATAGTCCAGAGTCACTGTGACATACTAGACATTACAGCAAGAGATTGGTTTGAAATTTGGATAGGAGGTGTCCTATTCTATTCAGCTTGCTATTTTTTAAAGGCCATAAACTAAGTAGTCTATAAACGATAGAAATGTATTTCTCACAGATTTGGGGGCTATGAATTCCAAGACTGAGGTGCCAGAAGATTCAGCATCTGATTATGGCCCACTTTCTTACTCATAGATGGTGCCTTCTAGCTGTTTCCTCAAATGTCAGAAAGGAGGGGTGAGGGGAGGTCTCTCTGGGACCTGTTTTGTAAAGACACTAATCCTATTCATGAGGCCTCCGTACCCATGACCTAATCACCTCCCAAAGGCCCCACTTTCTAATTACATCACCTTGAGGGTTAGGATTGCAACACATGAATTTTAGGACACCACACAATGTATACCATAGCAGGGGCATATTAATTTGAGGTAATAACATGACAAGGGAGTCCCCCACAAAAAAAAAAAAAAAAAAAAAAAAAAAAAAAAAAAACCTGGTAAGAGATATCCAAGGACAGACTGGAAAAAGCTTCAGATAATTTGTAATTGAAAAAAGTTCAGGGTATATAGAAAACAGGGACAATTTTTTAAATGAAAACATCAAGACAGAGAGTGCAGTGCACAAAATTTGGAGAAGAATAAAGTTGAGCAAACTTCTCAATAATAAATCAAAATGAGTAGAGACAGATGCAGCTGGGTCAGTTTCAAGGGCTCAGAATGAAAGGGGAACTTTAAAAACTGAATGGTAACATCTGTACGATGCAAAGACCCAAAAACTATTAAAAGGAAGAGAGACAGGATGAAAAGTTTTCTCAAGTGAGAAGTAAAATTAAGACATTTTCTGGTGGTGGCAAGACAAAAAGTAGAAGGAAAACAGTCATTATGGAGGTTGCAAGTTATCTCTTTGGAAATGGGAACCCTTGCTCAGTAGAGCAGACAGAATAGGAAAGTTCATCAGAATTCAGTGGGAAGGAAAGAAGAAATGGGTGGAGCTATCTAGAGAAGTAATTAAGAAAAAGGCTATATAAAATAAGTGAATGCCTGCTGTGTTTTGAACTAAAGCAACCAGAGAAATCAATGTAGGAGGTGAGGAGCAACAGATCCTGAGTCAAAGGAGAAATGGAGAAACAGAAGAAAAGCATCACAAGAGAAAGAGAAATAGCATTTAAAGGGTGTCTTTATAAATTATAATTTATAAATTATAAAATTTAAAATATAAATTATAAATTATCACATTGATAATTTTTTTTATGATTTACTATGAAGAAGAAAAAAGATGACATCATTTCAAGTACTGACAAATTCTAACTAACTATGAAATACTAAAAAGAAGGATTGAATTACAAGAATAAATTATTTTTTAAAGTTGGAAGTAGCAACATAAGTAATGAACATAGTAAAATAAAGTGGCAGGGTAAACAGTGAAGACCAATGACCAACTAGTCGGAAAGTATCATATAGAGAGCAGAGCAAAGGACAAGGAGGATGCAGATGTAGAAATAAGAACTCCACTCATCTGGGGAAAGAGAGAAAGTGTCCACTTCTCTATGGCACACCCAGTTTGGCTTCATCATTTCTCTAAGACCTTTTTTTTTTTCATCATTGTCAACAGAATACTAAGATTTTTTTCTTTACTCCTTTTCCTCCAGGTTCTCATAGATAATTTATTAAGCAATCTGATAACTAAATTTGAGTTATGAAAGTCATGCTTAATAGTATTTTCTATTTCATTTTTTCCAGATATGTTGGTAAGACCAGTTCATATTTGTTTCCAAGTCATAAAAACCAAGTCATGTTTACAGGGTCATGAAGGAGATAACTTCATTTTGAGAGTATTTTCAGTTGTGTGTGCTCTCTGAAAAGAAGATTAATCCTATGTGATAGGCACCAGTATAATTTTTAAACATCTAATTGGGCTTGGTCCATATCCAATTCTGCCATTACTCAATGTTCTCAAATTTATTTCAGAGTTTATCAGAGGAAGGGAGGGGAAATTATCCAAAAGCAAATGACTACTGGAATCATTACTGATTATGTTGTATCTCATTAAAGAAATGTTTGAGTAATGCAGAAAAGTAGGTCAGAAGTATAATGGCTGTCATGTTTAGGACAGGAAGCAAGATGATCAAGCATGGGTATAATTTTAAAAGTAATAATTTTAGCAGAATGTAGGCATGGAAATAGCTGGTATCTTTTACAATAGTCATTATAGTAGATATCACAATGATGTTAGTGCTCAAGACATTTTTGAAACACTTTCAGAAAATTTTCATCAGGATCAGTTCACAAGTCACGCAAAAGATATTCTTCCCATAAAATCACGATTGCCTAAATATTTGCATATTCTCACCATAGCATCTCAATCTTTATTTTTAAAAATAAACAAATAAAAATGCTTATTGTTGAAAGTGCACCCGAGTAAACACAGGTGAAGGGATCAATTTGAAGTGTCAGAATAAAAGTCTAAGTAACATTGAACAGAGTTTTTAATGTGAATTGCTTTAAGGACCACCTTTCTTAACTTCCTACTGGTAGTGCTGTCTATTGCAAGACTTTTACAAGGCAAGAAAGAAAAAAAAACTTGATTCATGATTTATTTGAAATAAACAAAATAATATATTTCCTTGGTCATGCAAAGGAAATATTCTGCCAAATATTTTGAAACAACATATTAATTTAATGCACTGACTCGTCAAAACAGAAAGTTGTATAGTAAACTACATTTCTGACAATTTTAAACAGTTGTTGTTCAAGCTTCAAATCATAATATGTTTCCCTCTCAGCATGAACAAAATGGAATTTTTGTATACGCTTATCACTCTGATGCCCACTATAGTAGAATTTGGATATAATGTTGCATGTCTATTATTGTGTTAATTAACATAATATTTTTTGTGTTATTTCTTTCCAGTGTGAATCAAAACCATTTGATATGAAATTATTTGCCTTTACATAAGAAGTATTGATCATAACCACATGTGTAAATGATTACATCTTTACTATAAAACTGTAATTACAAATTTCCTGACTGATTAAAAATTATCACAAGCTCAAATTAAGAAGATGTCAATAAAATATTTATTCAATACATTCACTTTAAATATTTATATGATATGTCCTTCTGACTTGTATTATACAGTTAAGAATTTTTTGGCAATTGTTTTGGGACAAGCCAAGGAGAAATGGAATACTACTAGGTTTTTAACAAAACTGCTGTCTTTGTATTTCATCTACAAACACAGAGTCTATGTAATATTCATCCCTGGGAAAGAAGTTAACATTCCGTAGAAGAGAAAAATATTTAAGTCTTTAATTCATCTTGAGTAGATTTTTGTATATGGCATAAGGAAGGAATCCAGTTTCAATCTTCTGCATATGGCTAGCCAGTCATCCAAGCACCATTTATTGAATAGGGAGTCCTTTCCCCATTGCTTGCTTTTATCACCTTTGTTGAAGATAAGATAATTATAGGTGTGCAGGCTCATTTCTGGGCCTAAAACCCAAACTATAAAAACCCTGGAAGACAACTTATGTAAAAGCATTCTGGACATAGGAACAGGCAAAGATTTTATGATGAAGATGCCAAAAGCAATTGTAACAAAAACAAAAATTGATAAATGGGATCTAATTAAACTAAGGAACTTCTGCACAGCAAATAAACTATCAACAAAGTAGACAGATAACCTACAGAATGGGTGAAAATTTTTGCAAATTATGTATCTGACAAAGGTCTAATATCCAGCATTTATAAGGAACTTACACAAATTTCAAGGAAAAACAAAAACAAAAAAAAAACCCACTAAAAAGCAGACAAAGAACATTCTTCTTCTTTTCCAAAAGAAGAAATATATGTGGCAACAAATATATGGGAAAAAACCCCTCACCATCATTGATCATTAGAGAAATGGAAATCAAGTTCATAATTAGATACCATCTAATGCTAGTCAGAATTGCTATTATTAAAAAGTCAAAAAGTAATACATGCTGGTGAGATTGCAGAGAAAAAGGAATACTTATGCCTACTGGTAGGAGTGTAAATTAGTTCAAACATTGTGGAAAACAATGTGGCAGTTCCTCAAAGACCTAAAAGCCAGAAATACCATTTGACTCAGCAATCCTATTATTGGAAATATAAATTATTCTATCACAAAGACACATGAGTGCATATATTCACTGTAGCACTATTCACAATAGGAGAGACATGGAATCAACCTAAATGCCCATCAGCAGTGATAGACTGGAAATAGAAAATGTGGTACATACGCATCATGGAATATTATGCAGCCATAAAAAAAGATCATGTCCTTTACAGGAACATGGATGGTACTGTAGACCAATTATCCTTAGCAAACTAATATGGGAACAGAAAACCAAATACTGAATGTTCTCACTTATAAGTGAGAGCTAAATAATGAGAATTCATGGACACCTAGAGGGGAACAACACATACTAAGCTCTATCAGAGGATGGAAAGTGGGAGGAGAGAAAGGATCAGGAAAAATAACTAATGGGTACTAGGCTCAATACCTGGGTGATGAAATAATCTGTACAACAAACCCCCATGACATGAGTTTACCTAAATAACAAACCTGCACACGTA
This sequence comes from Macaca fascicularis, assembly GCF_037993035.2. Classification (NCBI taxonomy): domain Eukaryota; kingdom Metazoa; phylum Chordata; class Mammalia; order Primates; family Cercopithecidae; genus Macaca; species Macaca fascicularis. The sequence goes on from NC_088385.1 coordinate 98,335,601, forward strand.
CCACTGAATTTCAAATAATGTTTTTTTAAAAGGTGAGATGAATAGATCTGGGTGTGCGTGTATAATTTGGAGGAATGAAAAAGGTATGTCCTGTCTTTTTGAGGAGGTGATGTAGCAACGTGGTTGACTACTGGTTTTTGATTTACAGATCTGGTATCAGGCCAACACTTTCCCACTGAGGAGCACTGTGGCTTTGAGAAAGTTATTTAAACTCTTTCAGCCTTGTTTCTCAAATATCAAATATGGGCAATAGCGCCTTCCTCAAATTGTCATGATAAGTAATTATTAAGATAATACATGAAAAATGCCCACCATAGTACTATGTCTTACCTTTAGTACAGGCCACAAAAAAACTAATTTCAGGACTTACTGAGGGAGGGGAGAAAATAGTCCCACACACCCTTGTCTCTATTCCTACCTTGGCGAAAAGTGGCATATGGTTATAAAGACCAAACATTACTATGACAGGATTCATTCCTTCAACAGAAAACAATTAAGGTGAGGTTTAGACTCCATATAAAGGAGGGGTCAGATTGCATTTTATTTAGAAAATAATAAAGGATTTTAAGCAGTCAAGTGGCATGCTATGTTTGTAATTATTTTGGTTTCTATGTGTAGAAATATTTGAAGGACAGCAAGACTGGAAAGAGGAAGGTAAGTTAGGAAACTACCACAGTTGCTGAGGCGAATGATGAAGGCAGTCAGCAGGAAGAGACAAAGGTAGACTGGAACATGTTCTGGATGTAGAGTTGACAGAAGTTACCGGCGATACAATATGAGAAGAAACATGTGCGTGTTCCAGGATAATTCCTGAATTTTTAGTGTGATCCACTGGAACAGATAATGATTCTATTTAATAAAAATGGAAGTGACAGAGAGAAGCAAGTTGAGGAAGAAATTAATTAATACGAAGTTTGAGATGCTTACTGGGCACCCAAAGCTGTCAAGGAGATAGTTGAACATACATTTAGGAGGGGGGACAAGTTGTAAATAAGAACAATGGAGTCATCCAAATATAGTTGGCCTTTTCAATCATTAAAAAGTCAGGAAACAACAGGTGCTGGAGAGGATGTGGAGAAATAGGAACACTTTTACACTGTTGGTGGGATTGTAAACTAGTTCAACCATTATGGAAAACAGTATGACGATTCCTCAAGGATCTAGAGCTAGAAGTACCATATGACCCAGCCATTCCATTACTGGGTATATACCCAAAGGATTATAAATCATGCTGCTATAAAGACACATGCACACATATGTTTATTGCGGCACTATTCACAATAGCAAAGACTTGGAATCAACCCAAATGTCCATCAGTGACAGACTGGATTAAGAAAATGTGGCACATATATACCATGGAATACTATGCAGCCATAAAAAAGGATGAGTTTGTGTCCTTTGTAGGGACATGGATGCAGCCGGAAACCATCATTCTCAGCAAACTATCGCAAGAACAGAAAACCAAACACCGCATGTTCTCACTCACAGGTGGGAACTGAACAATGAGATCACTAGGACTCGGGAAGGGGAACATCACACACCGGGGCCTATCATGGGGAGAGGGGAGGAGGGAGGGATTGCATTGGGAGTTATACCTGATGTAAATGACGAGTTGATGGGTGCTGATGAGTTGATTGGGTGCAGCACACCAACATGGCACAAGTATACATATGTAACAAACCTGCACGTTATACACATGTACCCTAGAACTTAAAGTATAATAATAATAATAATTATATATATATATGTGTGTGTATATATATAGTTGGCCTTTTAAAGCCACTCAATTACTTGAGCTAAACCAGGAAGCATAGAAGCAAATAGGAAATTCAGAAGGCTCAAACGTTTAAAGGTTGACAAGTTAAGAAAGGGCCAACAGAGGAAATGAGAGAGAAAGTGGCTGGCAGAATAGGAAAGACAGAAGGGCGAGTGGTGTCACCGAAAGCCAGACAGGAAAGTACCTCTTAAAATAGGGAATGGACATTAGCCTCAGTGCCATGAAAGGGCAATAAATGAGATGGTATGAGAGAAAGCACCTATTGCACTTCCACACATGTAGCAGGGATTCAATAAATGTTACTTCCCTTAACTTTCTGTTTGCTTTCTAAGAGGTTAGCAGTGTTTATTGGTAAAGAGTGTAGGCATAGGAGCTGATCTGCCTGAGTTCAAATTCTTCCTCTGCCATTCCATAACTGTGTGATCTTAGGTGAGTCATTTAACTTCTCTATTTTCTTAGTTTCTCTATTTTATTTTATTTTCATTTTGGGGGGATGCAGTCTCCCTCTGTCACCCAGGTTGGAGTGCAATGACATCATCTCGGCTCACTGCAACCTTGGCTCACTGAACCCTCAACTGGGTTCAAGCAATTCTCATGCCTCAGCCTCCTGAGTATCTGGAATTATGGGCACACACCACCATGCCTGGCTAATTTTTGTATTTTTAGTAGAGATGAGGTTTCACCATGTTGACCAGGCTCGTCTCAAACTCCTGACTTCAAGTGATCCTCCCTCTTTGGCCTCCCAAAGTGCTGGGATTACAGCGTAAGCCACCACACCCATACAGTTTCTATATTTTAAAATGGAGGCACCGATAGTGCTTAATTCACAGGGATGCAGCTAACACATTGCAGTAATCAGTAATGTTAATTACTCTGTCCTTTCACATTTTTTTTTAAGTATACAATAATAGGTATAATTTTTTTTCAATTTTCATAATTTTTACTTGGCTGAGTGTCCTAATTATATTTTCATGGCCAGTGAGATAATAAACAAAGCCCGCCCTTTCTTTTCACATTGTACAGATATCCACTTTGTAAACATTTTTAATTGACATATACTAATTCTATATTTTTATGGGGCACAATGAGATATTTTGATGTATATGCATAGAGTGTATACTGTAGAATATTACAATTAAATTAAGCTAACATAGCTATCACTTCACCTATTTTTTATTTGTAGTGAGAACACTTAAAATCTACTCTTTGAGCAATTTTGAAATATACAGTATATCACTATTAAGTATAGACATCATGCTGTTCAATAGATCACTGAAACTTATTCCTCCTCTCAAACTGAAGCCTTGTACGCTTTAGTCAACATCTCTCCTTCCTCTATTTTCCCACTGGCTCTCCCATTCCCCAGCCCGTGGTAACCACCATTCTACTGTACTTCCACGAATTTGAATATTTTAGATTACACATGTAAGCGAGATCATGTAGTATTTGTCTTCCCATGCCTGGATTATTTCACTTAGCATAATGTTTTCTAGTTCATCAGTGTTGAAAGAAATGACAGAATTTCCTCCTTTTTTAAGGCTATATAGTGTTCCATATTGTACATAGTGTACATACATAACACATTTTCTTTATCATTTCATCGATTGATGGACACTGAGATTACTTTCCCATCTTGGCTATTGTGAACAATGCAGCAATGAACATGGGAGTACAGATATCTTTTCAACATACTGATATTGATTCCCTTGAATAAACAGCCAGAAGTGGGATTGCTGTATCATATGATAATTCAATTTTCATTTTTTTCAAAATCCTGTTTTTCATTATGGTTGTACTAAGTTATATTCCCACTAACCATTTACCAGGATTCATTTCTACATGTCTTAACATTTATCTTTTATTTTCTGAATAATAGCCATTCTAATAAGTGTTAGGTATATTCCATTGCGGTTTAATTTGCATTTTTTCTGATGATTAGAGATGTTGAGCATTTTTTCATATATCTAGTCACCTTTTACATTTTTTCATTTAAGCAATGTCTGTTGAGGTTTGTCTTAATCCATTTGTGCTGACATAATAAAATACTACAGACTTGATCATTTATAAATAACAGTAATTTGTTTTTCACAGTTCTGGAGCTATGAAGGTCCAAGATCAAAGCATCAACAAGTTCCGTGCCTGGTGAGGGCTGCCATCTGCTTCCAAGATGGCACATTATTGCTGTGTCCTCACATAGTGGAAAGTAAAAGGCAAAAGGGCTGAATGCTGAATAAGCCTCTTTTTAAGGGCCTTAGTCCCATTCAGAAGAGAGACGGCCTCATGACTAATCATCTACAGGCCACACCACTTAATACTATCACACTGGTGGTTGTTTCAGCACATGAGTTTTGGGGGACAGCCAGATCACAGCAAAGTTCTTTGCCCATGTTTTAATTAATTGGGTTGTTTTCCTGTTACTGAATTGTTTAAGTTTCATATATTTTGGATATTTGCCCCTTATCAGCTATATGGTTTGCAACTATTTTCTTTTAGTCTGTAATTTTTCTTTTAACTCTCTTTTGTTGTTGATTTTTGTTGTTGTTGTTGCTTGTTTTGTTTTTCCTGTAAAGTTTTTCTAGTTTGATGAAATTTCATTTGTCTATTATTGCTTTTGTTGACTGTGCTTTTGGGGTATTATCAAAGAAATCATTGCCTAGAACAATGTTGTGGAGCTTTTCCCCTAACAATTCTAGGTCTTAAATTTCTTTCTTTAATCCATCTTGAGTTTACTTTTGTCTTCAGAGTGAAATAAAAATCTAACATTATTCTGCATTTGGATATCTACTTGTAAAGAATACAGTTATTTTTATTGTCTGGAGTCCTGACAAGAAACAGAACTCACTTCAGACGGTTCAAATGAAAAACAAAACAAACATTAATGTACTGTACTTTCTGAGGTATAGGAACAGCAAAAGGAGTAAATCAGGGATGGTGGAGCATGCAGAGACTAGCAACAGTCAAAAGTAATTTCCTCTCATAGGACCAAAGAGGCATGAGGAAGAAATGGTTTTACCAGCATTCACTGAGGATTAGAATTGCAAAAATGTTGCTTTCTAGTGGGAAAAAGGAATAAAAGGTATTAACAAGGACAAGGTAATGTACAACTTCCTCTCCTCCCACCTTCCTAACTCAGTGCACTAGGACCACTGGCTGGTTAGAAGCAGAAGCCAACTGGCAAAGAAATTACAGTGAGGCAGTTTGCAGAAATTAGCTAAGGCCCAGATGGAGCGGAGCATGGTGGAGCATAGACTAAGGGAACAAAGAAAGACCATGGATGCTTTGATATTCTCTAGTGTCATGTTCACACTCAAGTTCCAGTAAATAATACCCAGATACAAGTGATTCTTCCAAGTGCCAATATGCTCCTTTCATGCTGGTAGCCTACTACAGGCAACACCACCAGCTTCTAAGCTGTGCTTTATGTCATCAAGATTTTTACAGTCATTAACCTACATGGTGTCTCCTTAGCACTTTGCTTCTAACTAAAATATATATATTGATATATGTTACATATATATTCAGTTGCCAAAGTGTTTACAAATCATTAAAGTTACGTGCATGATCCAAACTCTTCTGCAGAATAAGCCAAAAATCTTGTTTGTGTTCAAGATCTGGACAGAATTCCTTGATTTGACTACATCCCACAAGAATGCTTTCATTCCTGCTTTTTACTGGAAACTTTTAAACTGTTGACACCATAGATTTTAAAAAATAAACAGATGGGCATAGCTTCATGACTTCATTTTATACTGTGAATATAAATATTCAGAGAGATAAAAGACAATGTCTCTATTTTTTAATGTTTATAAATTTAAAAATTTACAATGTCATTTTATCCATCTATACTTTGCTTGGCTTTTGTCCCTTAATAGATCTATAACTGGGTGGGGAAGTTGTTTAATCATAAGTCATTCTAGGTAAATTAGAGATTTAAAAAAACAAAAATGAAAGAACTAAAAAAAAAAAAAAAACCCTGATGTCAAGATAACTAAAAATGTGAGATTAGTAAAATTGGTCACAGTCACGGCAGAATGAACATAAATACTTTTCAATAATTTTTTATTTAAAAAAAAAAAAAAAAACCTTTTCTCACTTTACAGGGGAAAAAGGGAGTATTTGGCATAGAGTAGTAACTGGATGTTATTCAGAGAAGAGTTTTTTTCAGAACTTGGTACCTTTTCTAATCTGAACAGGTTCAAGCTACAGCAAAATTACAGTTTCCCAGTCTTCCTTTAATTTACAATTTTTGTTGAAAAGGAACCTCAGAAGATACTGACTCCTAAATTTGAGACAGGGCAGGTTAGAAATCTTTGCAATTCAACTAATATCAGTAACCTAACAGTGATGAACAAAATTTCTATGTAGATGGAAAATTTTAAGCTAGTAAACCCTATGTTGTCATTTCAAATTGAGATGGATTTTTACACATTTTTTTTGTTCTAAATGGATAATTACCATCACCAAATGGATGGTAATTATCAATTCCATTTTGTCCAACATGGAATCAGAAAAAAGAAAAGACTTTTCATGATGTATCAATAAATAATGATTACGTATCAGCTGAGCGCAAAATCATGTGGTCAAAATTAATAAACACAAATAATTTATGTCTTCATTTTCTATGTATCAGATTTTGTTGTTGTTCAAGAGCAATTTGTCCAAAATTTGTTTCCACATAATTTGATTACATTTATATTTTAGGGAGAATTCTTATAGTCTGGTTGGTGCTTTGCTGATGTCAAAGACATGTAATAAGCAAGTCATACACTTTGGGATCTCACAATTTCTCTATAGAGAGTGGAGCCCTACAAGGGATAAATAATGAGACGAATAGTACTATAACGCTGAGCAACAGGTGTGATAAGTATACATAGACTAGTGTGAGCCCACATATTCAGTAAAGTTTCATGGATCTGAGACTTCAGATGACCCCACAATGAGACTGAGTGAGCCAGTATACAGACGACATAAGTAAAAATTTTTAAGAAAATTTTCTAAGGTGATGATCTGACAACTTTGGTTTCTAAAATATTTTTAAAGTAGTAACTCAGATTTAGAATCTGTTTCTTGTACACACAATTTTCTTTGAATACTAAGAGCCACACATCTCAGTGTGATCAAGATACCTACTTTTTCAAAAATGTGAAACTGGCTACTTAAAATATGTGATGTGGTTTGAGAGAGAGAGAGAGACCTGTGAGTTGGAAGCTTGGTCTAGAGAAAGTCTGCTCTGTATCCCTTCTCTCTATGGAAAGATTCTCAAGCCACAGAACAAATACGAATAATTCCAGCTGAAATAACTACAAATAGCATTCTAATTATGCATCCAATTTCTACGCAAATATTATTTAAGAATATTGCAGTATTTTCTAATGCTATCTAACATAGATTGGGATACATTTTAATAGTAGAAATTTACTCTTCAGCTGAACAAGTAAGTATTTTCTCTCACTTTTATAGCCAGTATCAGAATTTGTTTATTTTGTAAAATTTCCAGGTCTAGCCTTTTTAGCAGTTATAAAAATCCTCAAGAAAATGACACATTTTATCTTTAACCAAAATATTTTGTTTTCCAAAACTGTTTTCACTAGTGATAACATATTATAGCAAGTTATATTTTGATCAAAGCTTTGTCACATAACCTATTGGAAAAAAAAATTACCAACTACTATGTTTTTCTTACTAGACACTTAAAGAAAACTGAGAAAAATAGAATATCAACAGTATAGTTTTCTTTTTTATTTTCCACCTAATTTTTCAGATGAGAGCATTAAAGTCCAGTATAATAAAGTCATTTGCCCAAAGCCACACAGCTAGAAAATATTTTCTTATGAAGAAGTCCATTTGTTTCACTATACTGGGAAGTATATGTTCATCGAATACATAAATGCACTTTTGTTATACAAGAATAGTACATTTGAAATGCATGAATAGAGCTTTTGTGTATGAGAACCTTTCAATTCTAAGATGCTAGAGGAAATCCTTAAAAGAGAGGAGCAAATGAACTGTAGATATAAAGGACAAAATTCTCCAAATTAAAATTGATGGATTGGTACTATCATTCTACTTAATTTCTATAAGTTTGGCTTTTTAAGATTCTACATATAATATGCTATTTGTCTTTCTGTGCCTGGTTTATTTCACATAACATAATGTCCTCTAGGTTCACTTATACTGTCACAAATGACAGAATTTCCTGTTTCAGGAAGGCTGAATAGTATTCCATTGTGTATATATACCACATTTTAAAAAACTTATTCATCTTTTGATGGACATTTAGATTGTTTCCATCTGTGGCTGCGGGAGGAGGTGGTCAGGGAAAGGGGAGAGGTTGGTCAACAGGTATAAAGTTAGTTAGATAGAAGAAATAAATTCAGGTGTTCTATTGCACAGCAAAGATGACTATAAAAAGACATTAACCTGATAATTTTCTATGGCTGGTTGTAAATTTTCTTATGAACCCAAACAAATTATGAAACAAATATTTTTAGCTATTACACACTGGATTAGCCTATCACACTATGTAACTCACCTTGTATTATACTACTCTCTTTATACTCTCTACAATTAATGATCAATCTGTAACACCGCTGTCCAAGAGAACTTTCAGTAATGATGGGAAGTTCTACAAGCATACCTTGGAGATATTGTAATTTTCATTTTAAAGCACATATTACAGGAAAGCAAGATGGACAATTTTTTCAGTTTTCCAGTGCATATACAAGTTTTTTGTATACTATAGTATAGTCTATTAAGTATGAGTAGCACTATTTCTAAAAAATGTACATACGTTAATTTTAAAACACTGTATTGCTTAAAAATAATCATCTGAGCCTTCAGCGAATCATAAACTATTTGCCAGTGGAGGATCTTGCCTCAGTGTTGATGGCTGCTAATTAATCAGGGTGGTGGTTGATGAAGGTTGACATGCCTGTAGAAATTTCTTAAAATAAGACAGCAATGAAGTTTGCTCCATTGATTGACTCTTCCTGTCCCAAAAGATTTATCTAGCATGCGATGCAGTTTGACAGCATTTTACCCACAGTAGAACTTACTTCAAAACTGGAGTCAATACTCTCAGACCCTGCTGCTGCTTTTTCAATTACGTTTATGTCATATTCTAAGTCTCCTGTTCAACAACATTCATAGCATCTTCACCAGGAGTAGATTCCATCTCAAGAAGCCACTTTCTTTGAACATCCACAAAAAGTAACTTCTCATTTGTTAGTTTTATTATGAGATTGCAGCAATTCAGTCACATCTTCAGGCTCTACTTTTAATCCTAAATATCTTGTTATTTCTACCACATCTGTAATTAACCTCCTCCAATGAAATCTTGGAACTCCTCAAAGTTATCCATGACAGATGGATGAATAAACTCCTGTTAATCTTGACATTTCGAATTATGAATGTTCTGAAAGGTATCTAGAATGATGAGTCCTTTCCAGAAGGTTTTCAATTTATTTTTCCCAGATCCATCAGAGGAATCAGTTGATGGCATCAATGGCCTTACAAAATGTGTTTCTTAAATGATAAGACTTGAAAGTCACAATTACTCCTTGATCCATAAGCTACAGAATGAATGTTGTGTTAGCAGGGGTAAAAACAACATCAATCTCCTTGTACATCTTCATCAGAGCTCTTGAGTAACTAGGTGCATTGTCAATGAACAATAATATTTTTAAATGAATCTTTTTTTACTGAGCAATAGATCTCAACAGTGGGATTAAATATTCAGGACACCATGCTGAAAACAGATGTACTGCCATCCAGGCTGTGTTGTTCCATTTACAGAACACAGGCAGAGCCAATTTAACATAATTCTTAAGGGCCCAAAGATTTTTAGAATGGCAAATTAGCATTGGCTTTAAATTAAAATCGTTTAAGATACATTATCTCCTAACAAGAGACTAAGCCTGTCCCTCGTAGATTTTAACTATGCATTGACTTCTTCTCTCTTGCTATGCAAGTCCTATACAGCATTTCTTCCAATAGAAAACATTCATCTTCATTGAGAATCTGTTGTTTAACGTAGCCACCTTCGTGGATTATTTTAGCTTGATCTTCTGGATAAGCTGCTTTGGCACTGTGGCTTCACTTTGTACTTTTATGTTATGGAGATGGTTGCTTTCCTTAAACTTCATGAACCAACCTCTGCTAGATTCAAACTTTTCTTCTACAACTTCCTTACCTCTCCCAGCCTTCACAGAATTGAAGAGAGTTTGTACCTTGCTCTAGATTAGGGAGCAAGGGAATGACGTGGCTGGTTTAATTTTCTATCCAGACCACTCAAATCTTTCCCATACTAGCAATAAGGCTGTTTCACTTTCTCATATTTCTGTGTTCACTGGAGTAGCACTTTTATTGATTGACTGATTGTTTTTGAGATGGAGTCTCACTCTGTCACCCAGGCTGGAGTACAATGGTGCCATCTTGGCTCACTACAACCTCCGCTTCCTGGGTTCAAGCAATTCTCCTGCCTCAGCCTCCCAAGTAACTTGGATTGCAGATGCACACTGACACACTCAGCTAATTTTTTTTTATATTTTAGTAGAGGTGGGGTTTCACTGTTTTGCCCAGGCTGGTCTCGAACTCCTGAGCTCAGGCAATCCACTTGCCTCGGCCTCCCAAAGTGCTAGGATTACAGGCGTGAGCCACCACGCCTGACCTGGAGTAGCACTTTTAATCTTCAAGAACTTTTCTTTTGCATTCACAATTGGGCTAACTATTCGGCACAAAAGGCCTAGCTTTCAGCCTATCTTGGCTTTCAACATGCCCTCCTCACTAAGCTTAATCATTTCCAACTCTTGATTAAAAGTGAGAGACATGTGACTTTTCCTTTCACTTGATCAGTTTAGAGGCCATTTTAGAGTTATTAGTTGGCCTAATTTCAATATTGTTGTGTCTCAGAGAAGGGGGGGGTGCGGTGCAGAGGCAAGGAGAGGGAGAGAAATTAAGGAGAGGAAGAAAGATGAAGGAAGAGTCAGTTAGTGGAGTTATGGTAACATGTACAATATTTACCTTTTAAGTTCACTGTTTTATATGAGTGTGGTTCATGGCACTCCAAAATAATCACAACAGTAACATCAAAATTCACCCATCACAGTTCACCATAACAGAAATAATAAGTTTTAAACATTGTGAGAATTACCAAAATGGGACACAGAGACACGAAGTGAGCACATGTTCTTGGAAAATGGCACCAATAGACTTGCTCCATGCAGAGTTGCCACAAACTATCAATTTGTGAAAAATGCAACATCTGCAAAGCACAATAAAGTGAAGTACAATTACACCTGTATATGTGCCCTGTTTAAATAGTAGCCACTAGCTACATGCAACTGCTAAGCATTTGAAATACGGCTAATGCAATGGATGAATTACATTTTTCATTTCATTTCATTTAAATTAGCTTAAAATTCAATGAAATACTCACGTGGCCAATGGCTACGGTATTGAACAGCACAGATCTACAGCTTAATGGCTAATGAATGACCATATTCATCTGTGGAGCAGAGGATAGTGTCTAAAACAGCATAGTGACCAAAATAATACATGCCTAAAGAAAAAAGAATCATGATTTAAAAGACGCCAATTTTCAAAACTATTAAGTCTTGCTTTCTGCAACTTGTGACTCAACACATCTCTTTGACAGATCCTTGTATTCTTTCACCAGAAACAGAAACAGAATTCAGTTGTGTTTCACTAAATACGTGGCTTCATCTTTTGGGACTTGGTTTCCTCATCTGTAAAGTGAAGTAGTTGGACTTCGTTAGATCATATTTAAATTTTTCTTTCAGCTACAGAGTTTGGAAGCACATTTAAGTGAACTGCTGGGAAAAACTGTGTGTTTGATTTTAGGTCTCGTCTGTGAATTCCTGTCTCATCATCAGAATCTCTCCAACATGTTTTCCTTTCCCTCTGTGCTTCTGAATCCCTCTTATCTGTCCATAGTTCAAAAGATTTCTCCTGTCTGATAGATTTATCCTTCTGCATTTGTGCTGTCAAAGAGCTTTGTTTAGACAGAGTCCAGACATACTTGTGTGTTGCTTATGAATTCTAATTAAGAAGGACAACTCCACATGAATCAAGGTTATCTTTAAAAAAATTGAACTTTAGTCTAAGATCAGAAAGGAAGAAAAACATTATAAAATAAACTTGGCATAAAGAACTCCAAAGTTCAAACCAAACTAAGATGGGAAGCATAGGAAGCATGTTTTTCTTTCACAAAATCAGATTACTTCTTATTTGAAGGGTTCTTTGAGCATAAAGAAACCGCCATTGTGGAAATACAGATTTCTGATGTGGCCACATTGAGTTTGTTGAAGAAAAACAATTCCGAATATTCACTCAGGTCCCTCTGGCTCCCCGGGTTCTTTGCACCCTGATAAAGAGAAAGATTACACAAGCGCCACCTTTTGGAGAAAATGGGAATAGCAGCAAAGAGGTCAGATTTAAAGACCATTAGTTCTACTTCACTCTCAAAGGGAAACAGTCAAATATCATTTATTTTTATTATAATATTTAAAAGTAATATCTCCCAGAGGTTTATTAATCATGTAACATAGAACTATTAGTAAAGCCTGAATTAAAACTTGGATTTGGTTTTTCTCGTTTTCAAAATGGTAATAAGTTGATTCTGCTTTAAAATGGTAAGTCTGAAATAACCACAAAATAACAAAACACTGTCGCAAATCCTAATGTCATAGTTTTCATTTATCCTTGGTCATGGATATAGATCTATGTGGAAAATTAATATTTGTTTCTATTTATTCTATCTTAGTTACAATAATCCTTAACTTTAAGTATTGTGCCTCCCTTTTTCTTAGTATTTAAAGTGGAAAACCAGAGAGGCAAATTCATTTATTTTACTAGAAAAGGAAATTCTTATTTGTTTTATCTAGAACCATGAAAAAGAAGTGGTATCACAAATCTGCTTAGGTTTTTTGGACTTGAAGCGTAGAGTCAAAAGCTTTTGAGATTCCACAGAGCTTGGGAGAAAATGTAAGTAAAATACTGGTTACTATGCATAAATATCTTTTATATATGTTAGGCATTAAGGGGTGCCCTCCAACGTTATAATGACCACTGAGCAAAAGATTATGCGACTAAACGGTAGACAATGCTGACGTATAAAATGCTTCCAGGAGGAGAGGGGAGATAGCTGAATTTCTTTTTAAACTGTATTGACATATCCATAAATTTGACTCAGAGATAGTTCTCACTGGATTTGTATATTGAAGTCACAATCATAAAACAATGCTCTTCAATTAATGTCTTTAAATTCTCATCTCTCTCTGAAGACCCTTTCAAATAAAATAGAATTAAAAAGCAGAGGCAAATCTAATAAATGACTGATAGTTTCTATGTTTCTGAGTTCATTCTCCCAACATTATTTTGTTCATACAACAACCTACATGTACAATAATTAAAGAGTTTTTTAAATATTTAACTTGAGTCATAATCCAAATCAGATTTTTCATTATTTCCTAAAAAAAAAGTGTCACAAAAGCTGCTGTGATTTTAAGTGTGAAATGAATGCTACCCTTGTAAATAGCAGCCATAATGTTTTAAAAAAATAATTCTCATTGAATATAAATGTACTATGTTGATGTTTATATCACTTCTTTTCCCACTCTGTAAGTTTTAATGAAATTATTTCTCCTTAAAGTAAATACACAAAAGATTGATTACTAAAACAGCATTATGTGTTTTATGTTCTGCCAACAGGGAGATGATAGAGTTGGGTTTAAATTCCTCAGCACGCCCTGCTGTGGTTGTCACTCATAGCTCTCCCTTTCCAAAAACCTCCAAATAGCTTATAATGCCACGTACTATATGTGGAGTAATAATTAGGCTTTCCAGCGTACTTTCTGTTGGACAATCCCTTTGGCACACACAAAAGACATAAAATCCAGCTCTTCACACAGTTTTCCAGCTTTTTTTGAATGCTTTAAAGATCATAGCTGTGATATCACTTGACAACTTGGCAGGATGAAAGCTGACTAATGGGCACTTTTGAGTATGGAGTTTGATGCTTTTTCTTTTCTTCTTTTGGGGACATCTACCAGGATTTGAGAATCAAATTGATAGGATAAACCTACGATTCACAGTCCTTGAAGCCTGAAAATTAATTAAGGGCAGACATGTTAAAGGTTTAACTCAAAACCGATTTTTGCAAAAGGAATTTGGGTCTTCAAATGAAAAGAAAACATAACGACCTTCCAAAGAAATTTAATATTTTGAATGAGCTTCCAGAAGCCTGCAGCTCATTCCATAATATATTACTTTTCTAATTAGAATCCCTAATTATCTGGTGTATTCCTGTGGATGCATAGAACTTTGTAATCTGGCCACTCGCCCACTCCATTTGAGGTTGCTCTTGTGAATTTAAATCGCACCCCAAACAGTCACCACCAGATGCACCTAGAACATGTGTCTTCAGAGTCTACCACACTGTCAGTATAAAGTAGAGGAATTATCAGAAATGACTAGAGAAAAGAAAGGAGATTTAAATATTTATAGAGTAAAATCAGATTGGCTTAAACCCAGGTTTTTCCAGTCAAGAAAAGGGGATAGACCTTTTTTCCTTTAGAAACATACAAACACACACAATAAAGTATTTTTGTAGGCCGGGTGTGGTGGCTCAAGCCTGTAATCCCAGCACTTTGGGAGGCCGAGATGGGCAGATCACGAGGTCGGGAGATCGAGACCATCCTGGCTAACACAGTGAAACCCTGTCTCTACTAATACAAAAAAAAAAAAAAAAAAACTAGCCGGGTGAGGTGGCAGGCGCCTGTAGTCCCAGCTACTCGGGAGGCTGAGGCAGAAGAATGGCGTGAACCCGGGAGGTGGAGCTTGCAGTGAGCCGAGATCACACCACTGCACTCCAGCCTGGGCAACAGAGCGAGACTCTGTCTCCAAAAAAAAAAAAAAAAAGGTATTTTTGTTCACATAAGCAAATCTAAGACAAGGTCCTTCAGGACTGCAAGTTTATAATGGTGCCCTGTAGAAAATAAGAAAAAAGCTACCATAATTATTTGTTAAACTCACTTTATCTGACCTGTAACTTCCACTAAGTCCTTGTTTATTTTGATATATATTTAAATAATTTTTTGTTTGTTTTTTTCAGATGAAGTCTTACTCTGTTGCCCAGGCTGGAGTACTGTGGCGGAATTTCAGCTCACTGCAACCTCCGCCTCCCGGGAGCTGGGATGACAGGCGTGTGCCACCATGCCCAACTAAGGTTTGTTTTTGAATTTTTAGTAGAGACAAGGTTTCACCATGTTGGCCAGGCTGGTCTTGAACTCCTGACCTCAGGTGATCCTTCTGTCTCGGCCTCCCAAAGTGCTGGGATTACAGGCGTGAGCCACTGTGCCTGGCCATGATATATGTTTACTTAAAATTAACAGAGGCATGAAAAAAACAAAACAGTCATAAATTACTCATTGAACCTACGTACCCATAATGTTCCCAGTTGTTTCCAGCTCAGTTTAAAAACTGGTCTAATTTGTAGCTAATTTTTATATACTGGCCTACATATGTTTAAGTAGTGGAATAAGCAAACATCTAAACACGACATTTAAAATCTATTTTGAAATGTCTTGTTCTGCTTTTTAGAAAATGATTGGCTATATGTACAAGCATATATATATACACACACACACATATGCATACATATATATATATATGCCTGCATGTGTGCATGATGTATGCGTATATGTGCATAATTTAGGGTTCTCATATTTTTCACATTGTGGGCAGGAAGGGTAGGATTTAGACAATCTTGTGGCTGTTACCAGGAAATGTAGCCCTTTTTGATCTTAGTAAAACATTTTACAAATCAATGCATAAAATTAAAAATTATATTATCAAAGCAGAAAATGTCAAAATACAGAGGTTACTTATCTTCTCATAATTTTACAAAATAGAAAAAAAATTAATTCGTAAAATTATATAATGAAAAAACACAGGTATAAAATAAGAGAGTTTGAGATTTGAATCTTGTTTCTAACATCTTGTGTAATATCCAATATCCAAGAACCTGTGAGCTTGGAAAGTTGTAGAGCCCCTGAAGCCCCAGTTTTCTAGTCAGAAACTTCGTTGTTACTTTTCAATAAACACACATTCCTTCCTTCCAAAGCTTTGCAAAAAGGCACTTCCTCTAGGAGGTCCTTAGCCATAAACTCCACCCAGCTTAATTAATCATATTTATCCTAATGTACAGTAAATACATTTAAAGTTCTCAAAAGAGCAAGTCACTTCTAAGATTCTACAGAACTAAGGTATTTTATGATAGCAGCTTTCATTCATCCATTCATTCATTCACTCATTCATTCATTCACTCATCATTCAGTTATTTATTCAACAAATGTTCATTAAAGCTTATGTGTGTGTGAATGAGTGTTAAATTTCTTGGGCAAGGCTGGAGCAAAGTAGAGGATGCCAGCATGCATACTTGTCCTGCTGAGTATCTCAAAATCTTGTCCAGTTTTCTCTATTCATTTCACAGGACTGCATATGCACCAGGTAGTCAGAGGTGAAGAGAATGATACCCCTATAGCTCTGGGGTGTTTCACTGTTATAGAAGGGACTGAACTCATTTGAAATTGGCAACTGAAGGAAGTCATTATTCTCAACTCAGAAGAGCCCAGAAACAAGTCCAGGCTGGTAATAAACAAAGCTATCTTCAATGTTCGTGCCTCAGAAATAGATTTTCTCGAAAGACATTGTATCTAATTTTGTATTTGTAATTTTTTATTTTATTTCATAAAGAGAGCCTCAATATTTGTAGGCTTCAAGCCATATAAACTGAATTTGTCCCTATCTGTGCTACTTCTTTTTATTTCGTTTTGTTCGTTGCACTATATTTTGAGGCCATTACTTTCAGGAACAGTCTTCCAAGTGTATAAACCAGTGGTTCTCAACTATCCTGTTCATAATAGTTGTATGGAGGGATTCTATTAAATGTGATCCCCAAGTTTCCACACTAAGGAGCTTCTGTTTCAGTAGTCTAGTTTGTAACTATCAGAATGAATACGTGTGTGAGTGTGTGTGTGAGATTCCTGTCTTTACATCACACACTGAACATCAAATACAAGGCAATTTTTTTTAAATTTAAGAGAGCTTCAGAATCTATCTGCTATTGTTGTTCTTCATTTTAAGATAAGCTGAAGTTTTTTTCTGTTATGTTGGGTGGCTTTCTATTCTGAAATGATGGCAGCTGCAGGGGATTCGGGGTAGGGTAGAAGGCTCAGTTTGGTTAAGCACTTTCTTTTTTTTTTTTTTGATTTGTATTTCCCTTTTATTGCATAAATTACCAACAAAATCCTGACCTGGGAATCAAAAATTTAATAATATAACCTCAGTTTAACACCATTAAATAAGCTAAATCTCAGAGTAATACTGGAATGTTACCCAAATTAATAAAGTAGGCAAATGGCCAAGTATTACATTCCCTATTTCAAAAAAGAGGCATTAAGCATTCATGTCATAATTTTATTGACAAACATATCTAGCATGCCATGAGTTAGAGTTTGATCCATTTCCAGAGGCTGTATCTCTTAAAATGCTCTTCATATCTGGTAAATGGACGGACTGAAACATCCTTATTGTTTAAGCAGTTGGTGTCTTACTATAAGGAAGGGTGCAGCAAATGCAGATCCAAAGTACAAACACATCTTAACTAGTAACGCCCACTTGTTTTCCACTGAAAATGGCAAATTCTTCCTAGGGCCCTCCTCATAGTGGCTCCTACAGACCACAGAGGTTGTGAACCTCCGGATGCTGTGGCCCAACATAGCGCTGCTGGAAGCTCTGCGAAAGGCGCAGACTGAGGATGGATGAAATGGCTGCACCTCACCAAGACCTTGTTTTCACGACCTTGTTCCCCCATGCTCAAGGACCGAAAGCTGGTTAAGCACTTTCTTTGAAAGTGACCCTGTAAGCAGATATTTGGAAGTATTACTCTTACTCCTTATTGACCTTGCCATTGATATGGCTGGTCATTTAGAATAGTTGACATTAAACTTCAGTTCCAAATCCAAGAGGCTACAATAAAGAATGCTGAAGTCATATAGTTTGGGCCCAAAATAAAATGTAAACAGTCTCTACATCTCCGTGTTGTAGACTCTGATATACAGCACTTTTAATTATATTGCCAACTCACTCTATTTCTTTTTAACCTCTGTTCCTTCCAGACGACCCCCTAATTCCTGCCAACCACCTGACTCTACCTCATTCCAACAGTTCCCAGCCACCTGTCTCTCCACTCCTCCATTCCATCTGCCATAAAGCAGGCTCTGCAAACAGTCATTAAAATCTTTAGAGATGCCATCTGCTGCCTAGTATTGTCTGTGAATCATTTGAGGTTTTAAATATTACATTTGCATTGTATGACCTGGGACCTCTGAAAAACTGACTCAACTAATTTAACATCACAATTATCATCACGGCCTAAAGGACTACAACATCCAAATAGCATTTCACTAGTAAGAGCGATGGCTTTTAAAAGAGTGAAATAGACTCTTTCCTTATCATCCAATGAAACCCATCATCCAATGAAACCCAACCCTGGATCAAAGATTCTGGAAGATACTACCGTCTTTAAGTTTGACTTAAACCAATTAAGAGCTAAAAATGTAGCCAACATTCAAAATAAATTACTTAGTGACATTGAATGTTGAAGAATAGGAATAGGAATAGGAACATGGATAGATGAGTAATACAAAATGCATAGTACATTGTAGATTTAGCAGAAAGTGATTAAAGATAATTATTGTAACATCTAGAAATTAAAGAAGTGAAAATAAACATTTTTTGTCCATTCTTTTACTAACAAAGAGTTGTTTAGTCCCTCCATTTAGCACTATTATTTTTCTAATAATTATAAATTTAGAGTATATTTGATATAAATATTTAATTCTCAAGATTAAATCATATTATCAAAAATACGTATTAAAATTATTTATATAATTATATGAAGTTCTAAACTGTTTAAATGATTTAAAGGGTATGTATTTTGTATGTATCTAATCATTTTCTTTCTTCTAAAATGATTTATGAGTATGTAATTTTTTCAAAGATGTTATCATTTTATAAAGTAAATAATAAGGTAATATAAAGGCTTCCAAAATCAAAGTACATGTTCCATATCACTTTCAACAACACAGTAGTATCTGTAATTAAGTCCTAAAACTTGATAGAATAACCCTGTACCACCACCTGCTGTTGGAAACAAAAAGTTTAATTTCATATGTTCAACTTATAGCTATGTATAAGCTTGGTGCTAGGTATAAATCTTGATGCTAGGTATAAATCTTCATGGGGATAAAGCAACATTATCATTATTATGGCATTTATGGATTTTAAGGCTTCGACATAATTTTTTGAGCATGTATGTAGATTTTTAAGTATACTGATTCTGCAAAGGAGGAAAGCAAGAAGTGGAACCAAACAAATAAAGCCAAATCAAATAAATAAACGCTTGCAATTTGAGTACTCTGCAGCACTTTAGGAAGAAGAGAACTTCATTTTTCTGCCTCAGAATCCCTACAGTTTTTATTCTTAATAATTTCATATACTATCATGATTATTCCTGTGTATATTTATCACTGTTAACAGATAATTATCAATGTTTAATGCAAAGGGAAAAATGGCCTTTTCCATCAGGATAAACCTGTATTTGAATGCCAGCCCTTCTACTTGTTAGCTTTGAGCTCAGTCCAATCATTTAGCTTCTCTGAACACCAGGCCAAAGACTTTTTAAAAATTAAGATATACACGTTGATCTTATAGGGTTTTATGAGATTTTAAAATATTATATGTAAAGTACCTGGGATACATATTAAGCACTGAATAAATGGTATCTCTGGTTACATTATTTTAATTCCATAAAATTTGTATCTGTCACTAAAATCTCAAATCTGGAAAGTTCAAATCGGATCAGACCATGGACAGGTGTTAGAGAGATCATAAGAAGACATAAGAAAACTTATATTTGAAATAAATATAGAGAGTGAGACTTGAGTCAGACACTCAACCAAACTTGATAGAAATATCAAATCTATAGTAAGTAATCTTTACAGTTTCAGTCAGCAATCCAACTGGGGATCATCTTGACAAGGAGGTTAGGGGAGGAGCATAGACAGTCCAAACATATGTTCTTGAACATATGCAGACTCATCTGATGAAGGTCTTTAGAAAGCTTGAATCTCCCTCATAAACAAGTCTCTAATGGATTTTAAAGAATGGACTTTTATCATGTTTTCTGATATAAATTACTCATCGGCTCTATAGAAAGCAGTAGTAGGCACATTTAATGATACTTACATAAAAAATGTGGTTAGCAGGAACATCACTAGGGGAGTCTTTTATAAAAATCTAATTAAGTCAGAGAAATGAAATAAGACTATACATTTAGTACTATATGAAATGAGGCAATGGATAGATAAAAAAATAAAGTAGAGAGAAGGATGGACAGACAGATGAATGCAGAGACCTCAGAAAAGAAGTTTAGCAGGGTAGAAAGTAAAACTTCTTTACAATAAAATTCCACTAATAAAGGCAGAACGAATTATAGAAACAGAAAAATCACTATTTGGAAGCCATACTAGTAATAATTATTTCAGACAAGACTCATCAAAGAATTACTGCATAAAAGTATAGTGAGAAACAGGATGATTATATAATCTCAAAGTAGCTCACAAGATAGTTATTCATTACAAAGACAAAAATGGTAACTTTACATTAAAGAAAATTGGCAGACACCCCATTTACCAAATGGACAGTTAAATTACTGTTTCACTAAAGACATCATGCTGCACTGAGAAAAACCCATCACTCCTGCCAAAAATACATAGCTTAAATCTAATAAGGAAACATCAGACAAACCCAAACTGAAGAATATTGTTCAAAATAACTGGTCTATATTCTTTAAAAAAAAAAAAAAAGTATCTGTCATAAAAGTCAAAGAAAAACTAAGTCTCTGTTCTAGAGTAAAGGAAGATAAAAAGATATGAGAACTATATGCAACATGGGATCATGGATTGGTTTAGAATATTAGTGGTATAAATGGCTGATTTTGAATATGGTTTCTAAGTTAGGGTTATTAAGTTATAGTGTTATTAATGTTTGTTTCCTGATTTTGTTCATTGTAATGTGGTTAAGTGACATAAAATGTACACTAATATATTTAGATGTAAAGAGTATCACGTTTGTAACTTACTCTCAAGTGTTTCAGGAAAAAAATATATAACTACAGTTATATTTGCATCTATACTTATATCTACATTTGTAACCATATCTATGGAGAGGCTGGGGTTGGAAGAGAGAAATAGGAAGGAAAAGAGGAGAGGGAGAAGAAGGGAGGAAAAGTGAGAATTATAAAGCAAGCAAGAGAGGTAAAGGTTAACATTTGGAAAATCTGGGTTTGGGTATAGCATATAAGAATGCTTTGCTCTAATCTTGCAACATTTTTGTACCCCTGAAATTACTTCAAAATTAAAAGTAGAAAGTGATAAAGGAAAGTGAAGGAGAAGGGAAAAGGACAAGGAGGAGAAGGAGAAGCTTACTTTCAAAAAGATCTTATACCAAATCTTCTCATTTGTAGACGCTCCATAACGTTAATAATATAAGTACATATTTACTGAATGAAAATAATTTTCATGGTGTAGTAGCCCATGTTCACGGTGCTGATAAAGACAAATCAGAGACTGGGCAATTTACAAAAGAAATAGGTATATTGGACTTACAGTTCCACGTGGCTGGGGAGGTCTCACAATCACGGCAGAAGGTGGAAGGTACACTTCACATGGCGGCAGACAAGAGAAGAGAGCTTGTTCAGGGAAATTCCGTTTTTAAAACCATTAGATCTCATGAGACTTAACCATCAACAGAAAAGCATGGGAGAGACTAGCCCCCATGATTCAGCCACCTCTCACTGGGCCCCTTCCACAACACGTGGGAATTCAAGATGAGATTTGGGTGGGGACACAGCCAAATCACATTATATGGGAAAGAGAAAAAAAGATCTAGGAGCGGGAGTTTGGAATGAACTACACATCTAATTGTACACATTTCCTGTGCTATAATTTCTATGAAGAAAAGAAACAGGCTAATTTTTGTTCACTACTGTTTATGCTGTTCCAATATAATGCCTGGCACAAAGAAAATGCTTAACAAATATGTGTTGATGGAACCATGTCAGAGATCTACTTTACAGTTGTTTTAACTCTTATTCTCCTCTTCTGCAACTGTCTTAACATCTGCCCACTAAACATCTAGATTTCATAAATACATAACTATTCAATCTGAGTAACATTTTTAGGAGAGAACAACTAAATTGTGTAAGGCAGAGAGAGCTTACATCTGAGTATTACATAGCAATGAAACATGGGCATCTCTTCACTCTCCAATCGTGAAGGGCTTTGTGGTTAACTTACATTCTTTTTCCCCTACTGAACAATTACAAATTTCCTTGAGCATTAATTAGTAGCCTTAGCCAGATGTTAAAGTGTGGCGGATAAAGTGTAGCATCATATTTCAAACCAAAATCCAAAGTCTAAGCAACATCTAATTTTTTTGGAATGTGGATCGTGAAACTTCAAACTACAAGAGTTCTTGATGTGCTGGAGAAGTTTGAAAGGGTCACAGTTGAACCAGACACATCAACCAGCCTAAAGGACAACAGATGGCAAGGAATGTCTCTGAGTTGCCTAGTTTATTTTATCCCTATTCTTGGTAACATCTCCATTTTTCTCTTATATTAGATGGCGTACTACATATGTCCAGCCTCAGAATGCTTGGAAACCAACAATTCCCTTCAGTCTAAGACAATTACTTAAATATAAGTTTTTAAGCTTACAACTGATGGATACATCACCATACTCTACCCACAGCTGATAAATTCATCAGGGAGCCCTTGACCTGGTGCTAACCAGTTCTTACAACCAGTGACACCTATGAGGTGGCCTGGAACAAAATGTCCAGGTACATAGATAATGGTGCTTATGGTGGAGTTTTCTGTTTTGCTTTGTTTTAAAACAGAATTATTGAGACAGGCTCGACACAAATTTTGCACATTTTAATGTGTACAATTTGATGTTATGATATATATACATATATGTATACAAACATATTTTATGCCCATTAAGCCATCACAATCAAGATATTGTGCAGCAAACCACCATGGCACACATTTACCTATGTGACAAACCTGCACATCCTGCACATGTACCTCTGAACTTAAAATGAAAGTTGAAAAAATAAATATTGAATAAATCTATCACCTCCAGAAGTCTCCTCGTGCCTTTGTAATCTCTCTCTGACTCCTGTCCACCTTCCTCCCATAGAAGGCAATCAATGGTCTGCTTTTTACCAATGTCTGTTAATTTTCATTTCTTAGTATTTTGTGGAGATAGAAGAATCATACATCGTATCCTATTTTCAATGGCTTCTTTCACTCAGCATAATTATTTTACTAACAGTTACATATATGGTATAGCATAAATTTCTTCTTATTGTTGACTAGTATTCTAGTTCACGAATATACAACAGTTTATCTATTAATCTGCTCATGGACATTTGGATTGTTTCCAGTCTTCAGTTATTATATCACAAATAGAAATGATATGAACATTCATGTAAAGGTTTTCATAGGAACAATGCTTTAGTTAACTAAAAACCTAGGAATGGAATAGGTAAGTTTATGTTTACCTGTTTAAGAAATTGCCAAGCTATTTTCTAAAGTGGTTATACCATTTTACATTCATAACGGAGTGAATGGAAATTCTAGATCTTCAATAACCTAGCCAGCACTTAGTGTATAATACTATCTCATTGTGATTTTAATTTGTATTTCCCAAATAACCAATGATGTTGAGTGTCTTTTTAACATGTTTATTTAATACCAGTATATGTTCTTTGGTGAAGAATCTATTCAAATCTTTTGCCTATTTTTACATTGGTTGTTTATTTTCTTTATTGTTGAGTTTTACAAGTTCTTTATATATTCTGAAGACATATTCATTGCTATATACATGCTTTGCAAATGTTTTTTCCTATACTGTACTTTGACTTTTTATTCTCTTAACAGCATCTCATGAAAAGCAGAATTTTTAATTTTGGTGAATTCTGACTTCATTATAGGCCACGCTTTTGCTGTTGTATCTAGTAAATCCTAGCCCAGAGAATCCTGTGTTCTCTTCTAAAAATCGTATAGTTTTAAATTTTATATGTAGGTCTAATATCCATTATTTGTTAAGTTCAAATAATGAATTGACATTGATTTACTTTTATGTTATGACGACATTTTCACGTGTTTTGCTTTGCTTTATCTGTTGCATATTATTTGATTATTCCAACATCATCTAATGAAAATATGACTCTTTCTCATTTGAACTGCTTTTACACCTTTTAAAAAATATCACTGTCCATAATGTGTAGCTCTATTTTTGGAATCTCTATTTTATTCCATTGATCTATTTCTAATATTTGTACAAATACATTGCCTTGATTAAAATCACGTTATAGTAAGTCTTCATATCAGATAGTGTTAGTCCTCCCACTTCGTTCTTCTATTTCAAAAATGTTTTGGCTTCTCTAGATTACTGCATTTCCCTGTGAATTTTAGAAATTTTTTTTTCATTTTCTGCCAAACAAAACGAAACAAAACAAAAACTAGGACTAAAGACCCATGGGTATAGTATGAGTCTCAGTATACTTAGACCTTCAGTAATATCTCTCCACAATTTTAGGTAGTTTTCAGTGCACAGATTTTTTTGGTGTTTTATCAGATTTTTCCTTAATAACTTCATATTTTTCTGTGACTACATATGGTACACTTTTTAATTTTTGATTGTTGGTTGCTAGTATATAGAAATATAACTGATTTTTATACTAATCTTCTGTAAGTTTGTCAAACTCACAGGTTCTAATATCATTTTATATATTACATTAAATGTTTTATAAAATGTTTGAATAAAGTTTTACTTATTTCTTTGTGACATGAGTGCCTTTAGTTTTAATTTCTTTTTCTTTATCTTATTGCACTGGCTAGAGCCTCTATTTTAATGTTAAACAAAATTGATGATACCAGACACCTTTGTATTTTTCCTAATCTTGGGAGAAAGCATTCTTTCACTATTAAACGTGGTATTAGTTGTATATCTTTTATATCTGAACTTTATCAGGTTGAGAAAGTTACCTGCCATTCCTACTTTGCTGACATATTGTCAGGAATGAATGTTGGATTTTTTCAAATGCTTTTTCTCATCAATTAAAGTGTTGATTTGGTTTGTTCTTTTCAGTTTGTAATATGGTGAATTCATCTGATACATTTTTGAATGTTAAAACAACCTTACATCTAAGATAATTACCACCTGGTCGTGATGTATTAGAAGAATTATACAGATATCAAAACCAGACAAAAATATTAACATAAAAGAACATTACGTACCAATATTTTTCATGAATAAATATGCAAAAATAGATATGCTACACAAATTTTAGCAAATCAAATCCAGTAATATATGATGACTATGTGTGGTTTAACCCAGGAAGGTAAGGTTCAAGAGCAATGGGAAGAGGAACAGAGAGGACTTAAGTAAGAACATGGAGTCAAATGAATTTGTGATGACTTTGATGTTGAATCACCCTCCAGTTCTGCATTAGTGCTATCATAAAACTCAAGTATTCCTTATTTTCTTATTTCAGTAAAATTTCTTTATCCTGATTTTATATGTATTCTTAGCACAAAACCTCCATTGATTGAGCAGTAAAGGTGGGTCTCTGCTCCTTGAAACCAAAAACTTGTAACTAATATAACATCCTTGATTATCTTTGTTTGTGATTAGGGTGTGCTTAGATTAAGATGTTTTAGTATTCTCCATGATGTAATAGAGTTTATGGATCTTCTTTATGTTAACACTCAGCAGACCCTCACTGAACAATTGACCTGGCAGCTCCCTTAACTCTTGCCAGCCTCCAGAACTGTGATAGATAAATGTTTATTAAGTCATCTAGCCTGCGGTAAGTTGTTATAACAGCCTGAACCAATTAATACAGAAGGTTTATAAATGGTGATTTTGTGAGGAAAGATTTAGTTCCTCTAAAATTTTGTAAAAGCTTTTTACCATAAGTTGCACTTCAGGACATAAACTGTATTCCCTTTATGTAAATACACAAAAAGAGGTCAATAAAGCCTCTAGGATTTACACCCTAAACTAGTCCCTCTTTGTCTTCGTTCTGCTATATGGATGACTCCAAGGAGACCATACCTAATGAGGAGGTCCCAACAAATGGCAACTGATGTTACCTACAACCAAATATGTCAGGAAGGTTAGAAAACCAATACAAAGTTAGTCTGTCAGAACCTGTGTCAGGCAGAGGGCTGCCGTGTCACATAGTTGCTTTAAGATGTTCATTGATGCAAAGCACAGGAGGGCTCCCACACAACAGTTATACTCCAAAATGAAGTGGAAATCTTTATGAAGACATTGAGACATGTCAAAAGGACTTAAGTAGAATTTTTTTTATTATTTTTATTTATTTTTTATTTTTTTTATTTTTTTTGAGACAGAGTCTCGTTCTGTCACCTAGGCTGGAGTGCAGAAGTGCCATCTTGGCTGACTGCAAGCTCTGCCTCCCGGGTTCATGACATTCTCCTGCCTCATCCTCCCTAGTAGCTGGGACTACAGGTGCCCGCCACCACACCTGGCTAATTTTTTGTACTTTTAGTAGAGACGGGATTTCACTGTGGTCTCTATCTCCTGACCTCGTGACCCACCCGCCTTGGTCTCCGAAAGTGCTGGGATTACAGGCGTGAGCTACCACGCCCGGCCTTAAGTAGAATATTTAAAAGAAAATTTTATCAGAATTATCTAAAGCAGATTTTTTGATTACACAATGAGAATGAACTATATCATGAGGAGAGAAATATTATCTTTTGGAGAAGAACATTTTCAAAAAATTTAGAAAATTTTTTTTTTTTTTTTTTTTTGAGACGGAGTCTCGCTCTGTCACCCAGGCTGGAGTGCAGTGGCCAGATCTCAGCTCACTGCAAGCTCCGCCTCCCGGGTTCACGCCATTCTCCTGCCTCAGCCTCCTGAGTAGCTGGGACCACAGGCGCCGCCACCTCGCCCGGCTAACTTTTTGTGTTTTTAGTAGAGACGGGGTTTCGCCGTGTTAGCCAGGATGGTCTCAATCTCCTGACCTAGTGATCCGCCCGTCTCGGCCTCCCAAAGTGCTGGGATTACAGGCTTGAGCCACCGCGCCCGGCCGAAAAATGTTTTAACCCTAGGTCAAACATCCTTCAAAACCACCCTATTCCATTTATTCTAATAACATACTCAGTAAGTATCACTGTAGTATTTGAGATACATACACTGAGAATATTTCACTGCATAATAGATATAATTGTTCAAATTATTTTTCTATTTAGCACATATAAATCAAGCCCTTGTAGAGTTCCAGACACTGTTCTAAACATTGGGAATACAACAGTGAACAAAACATACATAGGTGGTGACAGATGTTATGAAGAAAAAAAAAGCAAAGAACAGGGTTATAGGTTGATGCTGGGGGTGCTATTTAAATAAGAGGGTAGGAAATTAAGTTATAATAATAAAGTGACATTTAAACTGACATCTAGGCAGAGTGATGGAGTGAGCCATATAGAATAAGACTGTTCCAGATATGGAGCAGCAAATGCCAAAAAATCCAAAGCAGTTTTTTGCTTGGCCATATTCAAAAACCAGCGAGGTAGACAATATGGGAGGAGCAGAGCAGGTTAAGAATCAGACTTCCACACTGGAGATGCTTCAGCCTCCTACCTCCCATTAAAGGTAGTTCGTCTCTCATTAAATTCAATAACCTGCTTGCAAAATACATTATTTAACTTCTGATTCCCCCAAGTACTTATCATCAACTATTTTTCACATATGCTTTAAAAGTTTCAACTTGTGTCTAATCTTAACACCACTGGAAAAAATCCTTTGAATTTGCTGTAGACATTTTTTTTTTTTTATGTCTATGTGGATGTGTCCATCTGAGAAAGGCAATGGCAGGTAAAAATGTCAGAACTGAAATCTTTTCTGTTCAGATTTATTTCATTAAGCTTCAAGGGGGCTTATATTTCCATTTTCTATTGTCCACTTAAAAATATAAGAAGGATTTTTAAAAGAGCTAAATTTCCACATAAGAAAGATAGAGTAAAACTGTATTTGGAAAGTTTTCTTGGGAGCCAGTTTAGAATGGTTAGCAAATCTTGTCACTGCAAGAGCAAATAAAACAATGAACTCTGCGCACTTCTGTTAATTTACTGTAAAATCTCATTGGTAAGAAACGCCAAGAAATCCTTTTTATAAAATTGTCTTCTATAATACATTTGTAATTTTTCTACTGTTTATATGATCTATTTTAATATTTTTCCTGGATGTTTTTCAGGGAAAATAGGAAACAAAATAAACACATCATGCAAATTATTTATATTGGCTAAATTAGGGAGACTTTTGTTTATGCAAAGCAATCAGCATACACAAAGATTATGCAAAACACTGTTCAGTAACACCAAGTTTTTACAAAAATGATGGACTGTTTCCCCTGTTCTTTCTCTGTAACTCCTCGGAAAATTCATTGGTTGTGTGTGACCTTAGCCTAAGGCAATTTTGTATCTACAGTTTTTAAAGGTATGCTTGGAATTTCATTTGGAACAATTCCATAATAATACGGACCTATCTTATACAGGAGAAATGATACTTTTTTCTTCTTCGTCATAGATTTTAGGATTAAAGGAGAAAAGCAGTAGGAGGTTAGCGGACGGAAGGTGTATTAGTCCATTCTCACACTGCTACAAAGAAATACCCAATACTCGGTAATTTATAAAGAAAGGACGTTCAATTGACTCACAGTTCCACATGGCTGGGGAGAACTCAAGAAACTCACAGTCATGGTGGAAGGTGAAGGGGAAGCAAGCCTGGACCTTCTCACATGGCGGCAGAGGAGAGTATAAATGCAGGAGGAACCACCAGACACTTACAAAACCACCAGATCTCGTGAGAACTCACTCGCTACTGTGAGAACAGCATGGGGGAAACTGCCCTCATGATCCAATTACCTCCACCTGGTCTCTCCCTTGACATGTGGAGATTATAAGGATTATAATTCAAGATGAGATTTGGGTGGGGATAAAAAGCCTAACCA
The DNA here is from genome assembly GCF_037993035.2 of Macaca fascicularis. NCBI lineage: Eukaryota > Metazoa > Chordata > Mammalia > Primates > Cercopithecidae > Macaca > Macaca fascicularis. The sequence continues at coordinate 98,364,576 of NC_088385.1, forward strand.
TATCACAAGGCAAATATTCATTCAAAGATAAAGCAAGAACAAAAACGGGCTGGATAGAATTAATTATATTGCTGGGTTTTCTTCATGAAGATCACCTGTGCCCTGTAGAGCTTTTCATTTGAGACACTTATAATAACAGCTTAGTAATAGTACATTTTGGGGGTAATCTCAGATTAAAAACACCAGCATTTCCTGACCCAGGCAGCAAAGAAGTTATGGCTGCTGTTGAAAACAGGACAAATTTGCTACATAGCCTCTCCTGTTACTTTAAAAATTCACATTGGTCAGCCAAGATTAATATGGGGGGTTCCCAAACCACACAAATTCTTCTTGGCCTCTGCTATTTGTCAAAACATTCATGTAATATTAATAGCATTAAGCGGCTCCTAAACATTCATATTAGTGATACCAATAATACTTGGCCTTAGGGTCAGCTCGTCACTTCCCATTCTCATTGCAAAGGGCAAATATTTATATTAGCTTCACTTAGAAGATGCATCTTAGGATACTGAAGCATGTAGCTTAACCCACAAAATTAAAAATAAAGGCATTTCAATGTGACCTTTAAAGAAACACAATTCAGTTATAACACAGCTTTTTAAATATAAGAAATAAAGCATAACTAGAATTGGGTTGTCTTGTCATCCTGAGAGTTACAAGGATATATATTACCGTCTGGAAAATAGTTATTTTGGATCCTGCCTGTCCAAGTATTTTCTCTGTCGATTATCGCAGATTGTTCAGGTCTTCAGGGAATTCATGGATCAAAAAATATAAGACAGTCTTTCCATATTGTAGAATATTTCTATCACTAACTATAACTCAGTGCCGATTTCTGCAGTATCCATCCATATTACAAAAGTTCCAGTAAGCACTGGAGTTGGAAACATTGTTAGATTCTTGTGAGATTTCTGAGGTTTAGTTGCTGAAAGTCACAAAAAGTTGAACTTTTGTCAAAGATAATTGATATTTAACAGAATGGAATGAAATTTCATCATGGTTTGGTGGCACTAGTATAAACAGAAAAAAAAGTTGTTTATTTTTTTTAACAGTGACTTAAAGATTGATAATTTTTTTTCATGTTGCTATCAATAAATTTATCTGAAAGTAGAGGCTATAATACTGCTACAGTTATCTAGTATGCTTTTGTTGTGATTGTTTTCCCTTGTCCATCGTTTCTCTAAACATTTTATTTTTCTTATATTTTTACTAGGGTTATTTTACGTACATACATCGTGTCTTCATTCCACATGTGCCATTTTCATCCCATTTCTGAGTATTTTCCAGTGCACCACCCTCCTGTGTCTCATTTAGCTCTTATCAAATCTTCGTATTATCACGTAATGAAGTTACAGATGGTTTCAGGGCTAAATTATATTCAAAACCTGAGCTATGTTTTATAATTAACTGTTTAAAATATTTTAAATGAATCCCTTATGTAGTGGTCAATCATTTAAGTAGCTATAACCTAGAAGAGTGTAAGGCACAGTAATAAACCTGGGAAAAAAGCAAGTCATCCTGACTTGCTTTTGGAGAGCCATTTGACTGCCAGATCCCGTGGGTTCCTTAAGAATACTATTTCCCAGAAGGAGAAACATTATTCTTTAGAGGCAGAAGTTGAAAGATAGTGCTGGTAAATGCTATAAAATTTTAACTTGCAGTGGTCCAGAAGAGAACCTGAATATGCATCTAAGGTGCTTCTCATTTGTACTGTCTTAAAGAACACAAATATACATTCGAGGCACAAGAAAAATGTCAGATTTCTACAAATAAAGTATTTGCATGGTCAATGCAGGCAAAAGAGCTACAAGGAGACCAATATAGGAATATAAAATGTAAATGTTTTAAAATAAAAAGTAATGTCACTCTAAATTTTTTTCATTACCATAATATATTCCTATGTACATACACTCAGAAACATATATAACAAGATCTAATAATGTAAATTAAAGAATCTAACATAACTTGAAACTGCTACATAAAAAACTATATCACAATTAAGAAAAAAGTAACACTTTTTAACCAGAGGCAAAGGGTTAACATATTTGAGATATAGTTTTTAAGAAATAAATATCAATTAGATTGCTTCCAAAGAACAATGTCTAGAAAATATGGCATATGAATATTTTATCCTCCATCTCAATTTTTTAGAGTGTGGATGACAGTTTACAGAGAATTGAAGTTGACAAGTCAAGGAATAGCTGAAAGTGCAGGCAACCCTTAGCCAAATAAAGTTTCTAAGATGGGAAATATCCTCCACTGTTCTGTTTCTGGAATTATTGCCGTTGCAGTGTAGGGCATATAAGAACATGCAAATTTCTTGACAACCTTCTATATGCATGTCATCTAAAAATTGCATGTAGTGCTCACACCAGCCACTCAGCTCACTCAGCTATTTTCACAGTGCCTGTTTTACTAGTGAGAAAACAATAGCTTAAATAGATTAAATTATTTTCCCAGCATCTCCCGGTGGGTACGTGACAAACTCAGGATACATCCTCAGTTCTATGTGATTGCGAAGTCAGCAGTCTTTCTGTTAAATTCCATTGTGTTGCATTTCATAAAGACTGAGGGAGTTCTGTACTATGGAAAACCGATCTTGAAGACTGAGATACCTATGAAATGAGAAAGACTAAATCGATAACATCCATGGAGAAATAGGATAGGTAGGTGCCTGCCATGCAGGATGTGAATATGTACGTATGTGACTATGTACATGGTACCTAAGTGAGTACGTACGTGGTACCTAAGGCACTGTGGTATACTTAAAGTAGGGCAGAGTGGAAAACTGGTGCAAGAAGAAGCCTCTCGGAAGGGGGCATGACTGAAGAGTTAGAGGAATCTAAGGGAAAACAACAAGTCTGATAACCCAATTCATCCCAGAGTCAGGCTTGGATTTGCACCTTCTTGACTCTATCATGTCTAATGTTTCCTTGGTGGTTGCTTGCATGTCTTGTCTTCTGCATTGATTACACTAGTAACCTCTATGAGACCGAGGTCAAAGTGGGGGTCTTTCTTTTTTTCCGAAGAGCCCCAGGGCTCACAGTGATCAGATGAAGCTGGCAGATGACTGAAACTTCGAGAAAACCCAGTAACAAACGGAAAGAAATGCTTTGTGAATGGAGGCATTAGTGGCAGAGCAAAAATTTCCATCCATGGAAAGTTGTTGGACCATTGAGTGTTAATGTGCATGGCCTCTCCATGCCCATCCCTCCATGGAAAAAGGCATAAAAGGCAGAAATCTTATGATTCTGGGGTCCTCTGTCCTGGCAGATTCCCATGCTACGGAAGCTGTTGAATCTGACTTTAAAGCTCAGGACATCATCCTGTGAGGATAAATGGAGGGACTTGAGAGCCAGGCTTACTTGCTAGTATCCTTGACTATGTGTTTATTCTATGCATTGTTTGTTTGCTGATTCCATAGTAAACAAAATGTATTCCAAATCATCATTCTCTCAATGGTCCAATCTAGACCAGCTTTAATGGCCTGGCCTAGTTCAAGCAGGATATGGTAATTGCTGATGTTTCTTGTAAAGCACTTTATAATTACCAAGGTTCTGTCATATATCTAATTTTATTTTTTATAATCTTCTCATGAGAAAGAGGGCATTTTTCTTCCCCAAGCTTGAAGGTATAGAAACTGAGTTCCAGATTTGTTAACTCCTTTCACATCTCACCACTGAGGAATTTGGGGCCAGAATTTATGTATCCTCCCTCCTACTGCCTTCTGCATATTATTTTATAAATAGCATAGGGTTAATGACTGATGGGAAGGTCACATGGATCATCAGTGTTTTCAAATGAAAATTTCTCCCAATTTTGGGAACTTTTGGCTTCCCGTTAAGTTTCAGCACATTTCAACCCAAACGTACATAGAAATAAGATTTTACCTGTGGAGAAAAATCAAAGAAACTTGAATAAATGTTCTTTTCAACTCCAAAATTGCAAGTAACCAGAAAAGAGTCTTGGAAGATATTCTAAATAGGGGGTTGAAAGACAAAATTAATCTAAATAAAATATCCAAAATACAAACTATATGTCATGTAATAGTCTGGAGGTAAACAAAGAAAAGCTGCTTTGGTGTTTAGAAATGAGAAAATCAAAATTATATAACAACCAGCAGCAAAATATTCAATACTTTAACTCATAAAACAAATTTTTAGTCTCTGCTGACTTGGGAAGGAGGTAGGTCAAGGAACAAGGACAGGAGCCTGGCACATAGCATAATCAATGCGAACTGAACGGATGAATAAACAAAATGAGTTATTGCCATAAACACAGCTGAGGAGAATGGGAGATGAGGCCCCCCAATCACAGATCTTATCCTGTACCTTCCCACAATTTTTTCTTTAACAGTTTTTACAATGTTTGATTTTGTTTTTAATTTCTTCTTCTCTGCAGCTCATGAATCCTAAGTTTCACCTTTCCCTGGATAGGATGAAGAAAGGTCCTGTTGGAGTATAAGATTTGGATGTGTGATGGTTGTGGTAGAACAGGGTAAAGAGAAGGCACTTGTAGAGACACGCACAGTACTAAACCTAAACCTGCAGTACTTACAGTTGTCACTACTTCTCTGTGTGCTCAGTGCTTTACTTCTATTAACTCATTTAATTCTCATGATTCTACAAGGTTGATGTTCCTACTTCCAATTTATTTATCAAAAAATAGAGACAAAAGTAGCACATAGAAAAGGTGGCGGAGCTGAAATTGTAACCTATGTCTGTCTGAAATCAATGCTGTCTGCTGTCTTCACTAAACCACTCTTAGACCACAGGAATAATCCAACTTTTTCAGTTTGCTCATTAGTAATGAGTAGTGATATGACTAATAACTGAATATCGCAAAATATTTATGGACCTAGGTATAATAAATCCTGTTTTGGTCCTCTCTACATTATACCAAAACTAGCCTTTGGTTTATTAAAGATAAATTTTGAAAGCATATTGTATACACTGATAGCATTCCCAGTAAAACCCAAATGCATTGCCCCCACAGAGCCTATGCCTCCAGTATCACATAATCAGTAGTAACTGCTGTTTCTCCCACAAAAGTCCTGGTGGTATCCAATATTGGAAAACCTGGTTAGAGGTCCTTTGCCTAGATACCTGGCTACTCTAAAGGCCTGAACCATCAGTTTCAGAAGGCTGCAATCCATGTGCATATCTCAAATTTTCCTTTTGATTAGATGGCATAAAATACAGATATGAATTTATGATTCTTGAATTAATTAAAATCACAAACTAAACTGAATCAAATGTAATGTTTCTTTTTCTTCCCTGCTTCTAAGACTAGAGTATTAGAATTAAAGGCATCCAGAACTGTGTATAAAATATTCTGTCCGTCGCCTGAATCCATTCAGAATGTAAAATTATTCAATAGCTCTTTAAAAGATTCCTTCAAACTTTACATAATTCTATCCTTTTCTGGTTTTCATATATTTCCTAGCATAAATTTGATTGCAAGAGGATGAATATTTTGACTTATTTAGAGAAAGAAAATAGTTTTCTGATTAGTTATTTAAATAATTTTGACAAAGATGCTCTCCAAAAATCTTAACACAAACAAAAAGTGATTTTGAAATACTGCTTTGGATTCTTCCAACTTAAAATGAAAAGGAGAAATAGAAACTGGCATGTGCTTAGAAACACTAATTGTAGACTTGGGTTGCTGAATATTCCCTGAAAAGTAATAGAACATTTTTTCCTTTGAAATAACGAAATAATGGCATTAGCAGCCCATAGCCACAGTGAAAAACTGGAATAACAAGAGAATGGGAAAAATATTCCAAGGTGAATGCCAAAATGCCAAGGTAAAATGCAAAGAATGATAATAGCTCTTCATTTTTCTAAGATGAGTTTTCCAGTTCTGCTGGGAATAAGTATGGGAGTTAGTTACAACTGGTAGCACATCACATATTGCCACTTCTAAAGTTTGCTAAGAACAATTACAAAATCCTAAATGGTAGCTTTTCTTGAATATTTGCTCTCAAATCTCATTCTTTACCAACTCAAACTGAAGGTACTGCTGCTGGTTGTGAAAATGAGAGGGTTCTCTTGTCATAGTTAACTCCTTTGAAATCCCAGACTCTTGGAATTCAAATCAAATAGATGACACACATGGGAAATCAAACATAGAACTGTCCTTATAAGTAGGAAGAGTTAGAAGACCTTTGCCAGCTTTGTGGAGACTATAGAATTGTGTTGTCATGTATGCCTTCTCTTATGCTGGGAAATTTAACCTTTATAGTCATAGTCATTTGTGTCATAAAAACATCCCCATTAAATATAAATATCCCCGGACCCATCATAAGCCTAACAGATTTCATCTCCTGTCATATTGGGAACTGGAAAACTCTATTAGGAAGAAGCACTGTATAAAAGATGGGTTGAGAAAGATTGTAAGAGCAAGTGGAGGCTTACTGTGTGAAACATCACTGTGATTAAACCGCCATGTGTATTGGCTGATGGCAGGGGCAAGAGGGAGAGGGCTTGATGGAGGGTTCAGGGAACAAAGTCACATACAGCGCTCTTCTTCCAGCTGTTTTACATCATTATTAGTTGATAAATAATAGGAACATCAAGAATGAGAGGTAAGTTGTTAAGTCTCATTTTATCTATTAATATTATTAAAGAAAAAATATTTACAACACTTGTTGAATAGTAGGGCAGACTTTACTCAAGATCGTTGCATTAACTATAGGGAACACTGAGATGGGTTTTGCAATAGAGGAGAAAGTTGATTTCGAATCCATATACAATAAGGAAAACTGGGAATTTATAGCCTATAAGTCAGGTTGCAGTAGGAAGGTCAGTGAATGGAAACATACCAAGAGGAAGCATCAGGGGTAAGAGTCGATTCTGGCTAAACCAATGCAACTGAATTCCTGCTGATGGCAGGCCAAGGTGATCGGACATTACATGAGGAATGGTGGGGAATGAGGAACCTGCTCAGATATACAGTGTGATCAGATACTGAGGGTAGAAGGTTTTGGTTAAACTGACTTATCAAGATTGTTTCTAATATTGGACACTGCAGAAATACAGAAGCCCAAAAGTCAGGACCTAGTTGAGAAGAGAGTTCAGAGGCGCCTGATTATGGCATGGGCAAGGAGGAAATCTTTGTCCACATTCCTGCACCCAATGTATCTTTGTATTTACTATGTTAATGAAAGTAGAAAATATTCATCTAATAGGCCATAATATAATATTTCCATACCATATGGGAATACATTTTACTTTAATAGAAGTGGAACTGTACAGTCCCTAGAAGGACATCCATTATAGATTTTTCTGTAGTGGGGTTAAATGGAGCTTACTTTTGTATTATAATTTAATGAACAGTCAACCAGAAGACTTAAGTTCTAGTTAAACCATGTGAATGTGGGCAAGTCACTTCTTTTTTACTTCAATTGTTTCCCTAGAGTTGGCTATGTGCTTTCTAGGCAAAAGTCTGCCTCAGCGTTTCACAGGCAACACTTTTATCAAATGGTTTGTCACAGAACAACAAAAGTCACCGGATCTCCAGGATACAATATCTATTTGTTTGCTATTCGCTTCCTGACTGCAATTCAATGGCCTCATATTTATTATAAAATAATAAATTATAAAAAATACATTTATTATAAAAATAAAAATTATAAATTAAATAAATTTATTATAAAATAATAAATATCCAGGCATTAATTTCTGTGTTAGCTAGTTGCTCTATCAAAATTAATTGTAAAATGCAGTAGATTTTACAAGACAGTAGTATATTAGTCACTCTCACTACCAGAGATGAGCTGTCAAGGTTTGGAAGTAGCAACTATCAACAATTGTTTTCGGCCCTTGCATCTGAAGAGAGAGGGTGATGTGGAAGCTGGCACAATAACTTACACACACATTCCACTGAAGGGGAGAATTTCAGTCACAAGGCTGCACTTAAAATTAAGAGCTTTTATTACTAGCAGGAATAAAGAAAGAAATACTGAGAGATAACTGGCAGGCTCTTCTACAGTGGACTTCGAGTCCAACAAGCAGAGCTACGTATTTATAATCTTTGAGAATTTTTGTTTCCCAGACACTATTCTCTGCACTCTGCCCAACCTCTGTCCCTCAGTTTAAGATTCTTTATTTTGAAGTAACTGTTTTTAAAACTAGCCTTGGAGATATAGGTACAAATCTTTTAACAAATCTCTCCCACCAGTTGTATATAATAAATGCTACCCTTTGGTGGGTGCAGGCTGTTTAATTGGATTTATTCCGTATTTTTAGTTTGTAATACAAGATTTGGCTTTGTTTTCAGTCCTTGAATATGTAATGTTATGAGGCACTAGTTTATTTTAGACTACAAGTCATGGGCAAAAAGACCTCTCTTTGTTACTTTTCTTTTTTGCATCCAGGAATGCTTCTTTCACTTTAGGTTGATATCTTTTTTCTAGTTAGGGTTGCCAGAAAAAAATAAAATATGCCTAGTTAAATTTGAAATTCAGAAAACTCTTTTTTGTAATATAAGGTATGTTGCATGTAATATTTTGGACATATTCACACTTTAAAAAGTAGTTATTATTTATAAAAGTAGTCCATATTTAAAGTTAAGTAGGTGTGTTATGTTTTTATTTGTTAGCAATTCCACTTTTAGAACAAAACTGAAAGCTGCAAGAAATAGCTATTTTTCCCAGTAAAATAATATGTGATCTATAACCCAACTCACAATAAGCATCATAGTGACCAAAGGTTTTGCAAGAGCAAAGCAAGGTACCAGCCTTGAAACTTGAATATTCTAGTCCTCACCTCCCTCCTTCAGATCATCCCATTTTGCCGATTTCATATTTTAGAATATGTTATGTATAGAATCTCACTTTGGTTACAAAATTCTTACCAGAGAGGATATTCTGCCTGCAAGTGCCAAAAATTTACCTGAAAATAAAAGTCTTTTAATTAAAAAGGGGAATGGATACCCGATTTGCCAAATGCCCTGTGACAAGGAAGCTCGAGGATTAATGCAGTGGTTGAAGAATAGAATTAGGAACCAGGCTCTGTTCTTTCATACTGCTCTGCCACTAATGATGCTTTTTTCCTCATTGTCACGAGATGGTTGCTACATTTCAGGGGTCACATGCAGACAAGATCCTATTCAGTGGACTAAAAATGATTATTTCTGAGCTGCTTTTTTAAAAGAAAGGAAATCTTTTAAAAATGACCTCGACTGACTTCCTCTCACATGTCATTGTCCATCACTGGGCTATATTTATATCTCTAAATCAACTATTATCCAGGGCAAGAGAGTACGCAATTGGATTATTTATCAACATTTACCTCTGAGAAATATTCAAGAAAGATGGATACCCAATACACATTGGGATCCTGCCAGTAAGGAAGTAGAATTGGAAAGCAGTAACAAAAAAAGGAATTTATAAAGGACTATCAACCATAATTTTAAAATGTAAGCTTCTAATAGAATAATTTTTTGCCCAAATATAAGACGCATCATTTTTACTTACGAAGTGTCCACAAAAACTGGCCATTAAATAAGCTACACAGAAAATCTCAACAAATTCCAGAAGCAAATAACATATAAGAAGTTAACAAGTGAAAGCCTATCACATACGTATGTATATAGTTTTAAAAATATATTTATCAGTAACTCTAATCGTGAAGACGGAAATCAAAATAGGAAATTAGAAACACTTATAAAGACTATAAAAAGCAAATAATATTTAAATGCTCATAGAGTAAAGCTACAGTAATCAAGACAGGATGGTATTGGTGAAAGAATAGACAAATATATCAATGGATAAGAAGTGAGAGCCCAGAAATAGACTCATATAAACATAGATAATTGCTCTTTGTCCAATAATATAGCTTAGATATTTGTCTCTGCCCAAATCTCATGTTGAAATGTAATTCCCAGTGCTGGAGGTGGGGCCTGGTGAGAAGTCAATGGATAATGGTGGGAGATTTCTCCTGAATGATTTAACACCATCCTGTTGGTGCTGTCCTCAAAATAATGAGTGAGTTCTTGTGAAATCTGGCTGTTTAAAAGTGAGTGACACCTCCCTCTCTCTCACTTGCCCCTGCTTTTGCCATGTTACGTGCCTGCTCCCCCTCCACCTTCTGCAATGATTGTAAGCTTCCTGAGGCCCTCTTTAGAAGCCAAGCAGTTGCCAGCAGCATGCTTCCTGTAAGGCCTGCAGAATCATAAGCCAATTAAACCTCTTTTTTTAATAAATTACCCACTCGCAGATATTCCTTTGTAGTAATGCAAAAGCAGCCCAGTACAATAAAGGAGCAAAGGCAATAACGTGGAGCAAGGATTGTTCTTTCAGCAAATGGTGATGGAACAAACATCGTGTACTGCAAAAGGTAATGTCAAAAGAATGAGAAAATAAGCCACAGACTAGGGCAAATATTTGCAAAAGACACTTCTGAGAAAGGACTGTTACCCAAAATACATGAAGAACTCTTAAAAATCAACAATAAGAAACTAACAACTAATTTAAAAATGGCTAAAGACCTTAACAGATACCTCATCAAAGAAGACATACAAATACCAAATACGGATATGAAAAGATGCCAACATGTTATTTGTCTTAGTGTCTTTAATCTGTTATAACAAAATACCATAAACTTGGTAGCTTATAAGCAATATAAATTTATCACAGTTCTGTTTTTTTTGTTCAGATAAAATATTATAGTTTTATTTATTTAAAACTAAATTCTCGCTTTGGGTATGCAAAATACAAACTCCATAAAATGTTCATTTTACTTTGTACTTTACAAATATAAAAAATAGGCTGGGCGAGGTGGCTCATGCCTATAATCCCAGCACTTTGGGAGGCTGGGGTAGGTGAATAGCTTGAGGTCAGGAGTTCGAGACCAACCTGGTCAACATGGTGAAACCCTGTCTCTAGTAAAATACAAAAATTAGCTGGACATGGTGGTGGGTGCCTGTAATCACAGCTATTCAGCTGAGGCAGGAGAATCACTTCAACTTGGGAGTCAGAGGTTTCAGTGAGCCAGGATTGTGCCACCACACTCCAGCCTTGGCGACAGAGCAAGACTCCATCTCAAAAACAAAAAACAAAAAAGCAAAAACAAAACAAAAAGAAATATACAAAATAGAAATTTATTTAAATTTATATTATATATTTATTAAAGCAAGGAAGTATACACACACACAAAATCTGTTCTGCTTAAGCCATACTTGGGAATAAACCATTGTAAAAATTATTGCACATATAAAACCACAGTGCATAGAGATTGTATAAAGGTGTTAAAGAAGTATGCCAGATGTATTTACCTGACTTAGATCACAATGTAGATCAGAAGACAAAGATTGGGGTGCCAAGTTCTGATGGTCAGGTCCTGATGAGGGCCCTTTTTCAGGTTGAAGCCTGGGAACTTCTCAGTGTGTTCTCAGATGGTGGACGGAGCAAGAGAACTCCATTGAGCCTATAAAGACACAAATTCCATTGATGTGCATGACCCTTGTCATCACCCACAAAAGCAGGGATTTGGGGTCTGTTTTATTTAGTGATTTTTTACTTGAGCATTATGTGGAATATAGTAGATGCTTTCTAACTCTGTTGTATGTCAAAAATGAATCATTATCATTTTATGGATGACAACATTAAGGCAGAGAGAAGTTAAGCACATTTCCCAAGATTGCTGATGAAATAAGTGGCAGGAGTGGGGTTAGAAGCTAGTCAGTCTGTCTCCAGAGTTAAGGATTTCAACTTCTATGCCACATTGTCCCCACAAGGCTAGAGTTACTGTACTGATAATATAGCCAGATTTAAGTAGTGAGAACCAAACTGTGGGAAAAAAAATCAATAAATATGATACTTCAAGCAAGTATATAAATAACAGCAAAAACAAAAGAGAACTGAAATGAGAATGTGACACCCTAGAACAGCTGACATGAGGCAAAAATATCTTGGGACCCACACTACAAGTTAAGAAAAAAATTAGTATTTATTTCAGAGCCTTGGTATATTATAGAATTATTTTATGTTTCAGTTAATCACACAGCAAATATATTCTAATTAAGGCCAGAATTAACTATGCTCCTTGGTAGAAGGGATATAAACTTTTAAAAATAACTGGTTTTTTCTGTTTGTTTTTACTTATTTTACGTTTAGGGGTACATGTACAGGTTTGTTACATAGGTAAATTTGTGTCATGAGGATTTGTTGTATAGATTATTTCATTACCCAGGTATTAAGCCTATTACCCATTTGCTATTTTTCATGATCCTCTGTCTCCTCCCACACTCCACTCTCTGAAAGGCCCCATTGTATGCTATTTCTAGCTATGTGCCCATGTGTTCTCATAACTTAGTTACCACTTATAAGTGAGAACATGTAATATTTGGTTTTCTGTTCTTGTGTTAGTTTGCTAAAGATAATGGCCTCCAGCTCCATTAATGTCCCTGCAAAAGACATGATCTCATTCTTTTTTATGGCTGCATAGTATTCCATGGTATATATGTGCCACGTTTTCTTTATCCAGTCTATCCCCATTGATGGGCATTTAGATTGATTCCATGTCTTGACTATGTTTTAACAGAGATACAAACCAAGTCTTGACGAGGGATTCTTGTTATATCATTCTGAGAACATGTCTCTTTGCTGTCTTTCTAGCTTCTGCATGGGTTGGAGGAGTCTTGCCTGTGAAATATTTCGAAGAGTACAAGCTCAGTAGCAGCACTGGTTGCAAATGAGGTAATAAAATGTTCTGGATTAAGGATCACCAAGTCGGCCGGCTGAAGACCATACTGACATGAGAGAATTGGTAGACAATGACTATTGTAAAACAAATCAGAAATCTACTTTTTTTTCTTTTTCTGAACCAGTGGAAGTGAATTTCAAGGACCAAGGCAAGGAAGAAGCATTGTGCTCTGAAAGTGTCCTGGACTACACTTCTAGTTATTGTCAGGAATAGTATGTGTTATGTTTGTTGGCATATGCCTTTCCTCTATCCTCAGTATTCTTGCTTTTCCATTGTTGTAAAACCAGGACTCAGTAACTGTGGTAGCAATCTTAGCAAATTGCCTTAACCTCTTTGAGCTTACCTTTCATTATCTGTAAAACAGGGCTACTAGCCCTTAATATGTAATGTTTTCTTAAATATTTAATGAGTTGAAATTTAGAGTGCTATGCATAGTCTGTGGCAATTAGCAATCAATAAATAACAAATAATAGTAGCCACTATTAATGCTATTTATCTGAGACCTAACACATGAACTTGTCACATAATATGTGTTCATTAAACATATGTTACATATATGAGTCTGATTGTGAACTTTTTTTTTTTTTTTTTTTTTTTGAGACGGAGTCTCGCTGTGTCGCCCAGGCTGGAGTGCAGTGGCCGGATCTCAGCTCACTGCAAGCTCTGCCTCCCGGGTTTTTACGCCATTCTCCTGCCTCAGCCTCCCGAGTAGCCAGGACTACAGGCGCCCGTCACCTCGCCCGGCTAGTTTTTTGTATTTTTTTAGTAGAGACGGGGTTTCACCGTGTTAGCCAGGATGGTCTCGAACTCCTGACCTCATGATCCGCCCGTCTCGGCCTCCCAAAGTGCTGGGATTACAGGCTTGAGCCACCGCGCCCGGCCGATTGTGAACTCTAACAGAAGACTGACTACCTCTTCCTTAGACCCCATCATATTGAGGTACTCCTAGTTGGTGCTTAGTCCTAGTTGGTGCTTAGTGCATTTGTTCACACTAAATATTTACAGGGATTCAACAGAGAACAAATCTGGTATTGAAAGAATGGAAATTTAGAGTCTGATGAAGATGCATAGTCTCTAATTTTTCTACCTGGTAAAGTTGTCCTGGTGTGGATATTATACTTTGTTTTCCGTCAGGTAAATGAACTTTCTTGGTCTGTTGACTAACACTGGCCTCAAGTTGATGTCCCTCTTGCTTGCTCTTAGGGATGGTTGGCATCCTGAAACATTTTCTCTATGAAGAAAATACAGAAGTCATATTTGAAAAGGGAGGTGGTGAGTTCTCAAATATGATAGAATGTCTATGTTTTAAAATTTGCTGAATATGGGAAATTGCTTTGGGCATGGCTTTCATTAGATGCTGGGGTTACAGACCTGGGTGCTGAGTTAAGCTGCATCGCCATCTCGTGGTCACTTGATGTGGTGTCCAGAGACAGAGAGTTTAATGAGTATGTGAGTGAGCAGATTTCATATGCTAGAGTTGACCCTTCAACTTGGGGGTCACCTTGTAGACCTCTCTTATTTATACACAAGAAAAATGAATAGAAGAAAAGAAATGACCCAATCTTTTTGTTACAGGGCTTACTCACAGAATTGCCATCCCATTTAGTTGCTATTTCTCTCAATGGTATGTGACATAGGATGTGGGTCTTTAGCTGAATACTTGAGTTTTCATGCAGTTGCATGACTTCCTATGAACATGAACGCTCTTACTTTGAAAATGGGTCTGATATTGTTGTAAGTACCAGTTGAATGATGGTGTATGCAAAAGGACTTTATAAATAATAAATTATTGAAAGAAATCTAAGTATTATAAGTTTTATTTTAAAATGTTTTGGTGTGGAAACAGATGCCATCTCATTCAAAGTTACATCTGCAGTTGAAAGCCACTCGCTTATTTATTCACAAGTTAACTTCCACGACTATGTATTGGGCAGTTGCTATGTCATCACCACAGGAAGAAAGGACACAAAGAGCAAGAAAATACAGACTTAACTCTTAAAGAAATTACAGCCTAATAGTGAAGAAGACATTAATACAATGTGCAATATGCTGTGATAACAGATATTAGAGTAGATCCTAGAGACTGGTACCAACTTCAGTGCTTGCACATAAAAAGAGAGTGTTCAATTCTGTGAGTGGGGGTGGAGCAGTGTTGCAAAGACAGAATAAGTTTTATATAGGCAAAAACAAACTTGAGTTAAGTCCCAGGTAAATACTAGTAGTATGCCAGGGAAATAGGTGAGGGCAGTTGGGAAAAGGAAATTCTGTATATGAAATGCTAAAACCCTGAAAAACAAAGCTATTAAAAATAACAATATTATCTTATAGTTATGAAAATATTTCAGTTCTGGCCATATGTCTTCAGGAACTCATGGATCTCATTCCAAACAAATGACAAAATAATTTGGCTTGGGGTCAGTATTTCATAACTTATAACAAAATTTGATATTTTTTGAAATTACGAAAACTAAGGTAATTTTAAATTGTGAACTATGCTATACCCTGAAGAGTCAATAGAAAATGATGAGAATCAAATTCTTTATAAAAGCTCATCTAGACTAATGGTTTTATCTAGATAATGGTTTTATCAATTTCTATATTACATACTCGTCTTTTAGTCCCATGTGTTAACAGTTGTTGGAGTCTTTTTTCTATTTCCCTTTCATCATACCAGGTATTTGAAAGAAAACCTCAATGGCCTAAAAGTCATACTTTCTCTTGTCAAATTCCTTCTCGTTTTCTTCACCATCCGCTGGCATTCAGAGAATTACTTTGTAGACAAATTGATTGACGGCCATCTATCCACACATCAGGCATTCTAAATGACTCCCTTCTGGGCTATCTCAGTAGAAGAAATATTCATTAGCCCTTCAAAACATAGTAGTGAGGACAATTCTGTCAAAAAAGACATTTCTATGCACAGTGAAAGTCAAAAATTACATTGTTCCAGGGTATGTTTTCCACTGCCTCTGAACATCAAGGAGAGCAGAAAAACTTAAGTTGTTAGATAGGTAACAAGGTAACAAAATAATTTGAAAAGAAAGCAAGCATAGAGGATTTCCAAAATGCATAAAAGGTTGACTGTGTTTTAAGAACTTGTTTTTTGCCTCTCATTTTTCACTTCCCACCACAAATACCATACTTTTCAAAAAGGTACTGTGTCCTGACTTTATGCCTGCTTAGGTTACTGCTGCCTTGAAGTGCTTTCCCCTCCTCTGACTCTCATCCTTACCTTTTCAGTGACAACCATCATTCAAGATGAAGCCCAGAAGTTGCAGCCTCTGGGAAAGATCTAACTTCCTGGGCTGGAATATATGCATGTACTGTATGCTCCCTTGGCACCTTGTGCTGTTTTACTGTGGCGGATTGATTGATTGCAGGCATTATTTCTGTTTTTCCTGCCTCTCTGTTTCATGTGTTTTGCAGTGAAACTTTGAACCTCATCCCATCAACGGGCTATTTATTCATTCCTTTGAATCCGAGTGAGCCTTGTGATTTGCTCTGGCCAATAGATTGCAGAAGAATATTTGTTTGCCAGTTTCAAGCTAGGACTCAAAAAGATTGCATCGCTTATAATTGAGGACTTATAAGACCCTAATAATTGCTAGGGGAGGGATAGCATTAGCAGAAATACCTAATGTAGCCGACAGGTTGATGAGTGCAGCAAACCACCATGGCACATGCATAATTATGTAACAAACCTGCACCTTCTGCATATGTACTCCAGAAATTAAAGTGTAACAAAAAAATTAAAAATAATAATTGGATGCTAATTAATTGCCCAGTTTCTCCATGCAGTAGTCTTCAGGCATCTGCCATTATGGTGACTCATAAGAAAGATAACACAATATAGATGTATTAAGGTTTTTCTACACTGAAGGATTTCACTAACAGAGACCAGGAAACTGCACCCTGAGGGCAAGTGGCCTTGCACAGTGTCTTTGAGACCACTATCAAGGCTTATCTTGAGAAGTGGGTCCTATCAAATATGTATGTCAGCTGAGGGCAAAAGTGAAGGCAAACAAACTGATAACACACATACATACCCAGTGAGTTCTTTCAATCTCAAAAGGATGCTCAGTTATCTCTTTGACTACTGTCAGTTTTCATTAATTAACAGAAAAGATTATTGAGAAATATAAATTACTTTGTAGGGTTAGTTGGTTTAGTGGTGTGATTATTCTTGGCAGAACTCTGAAAGGACACAAGTAACGACACCTTCAGGTGCCAGTTGTCTCGACATTGAAAACTTGAAATTATCCCTTGGTGATTGCCAATCCTGCCAAACATCTGTGAAAAAACATGCTAGGCATATAGTGTCCCAACAACGAAAAATCACTGCATCAGAAAAAGTGTCTGTGATCACCAATGTGCTTGAACCTATTAATTACAGGGAACTAAACATTTCCTCTGGGTTTTGTGACTCCTATTGGAGGTTTCATTGACTTCTCAGTCATCAGAGTAAACCTGAGACATTTGGTTCAAAGAAGGAAAATTGGAGTGCAATTACATGCAGTTGGAGTGCATTCCTGCCTCTCCACCACCTCCGCTGAAGCCCCGTCGTATCCCTCAGTTCTACCATGTCCTTCAGATGCCCACTTTTAGTCTGCAGGAAGAACATGAGCATGCCAGAAACTGCCACCATGTGGAATTGTTCTGAAAGTCACACATACTGTCCTCTTCACAGGTTAGCATTTCTGGCCTAAGAATTTACCATTGCAGAAAAGTAATATGGATACTTTTTGAATTATGACATAATAGTTCATATACATGCATACACCAATACTTAATTAGATAACCAAATGGCAATGAAAGGCAGCCATAGCTGGCCCAGCCTATGGGCCTTCCTGAAAATACTGTATTCAAAATAGTGAATTTTTTCTCAGGGAGGAGGTGAGAAAAATCAGGGATTCCAAAGGTTTGGTACATATTTCTGAGAATGAAAAGTGGGTCTCGCCGGGCGCGGTGGCTCAAGCCTGTAATCCCAGCACTTTGGGAGGCCGAGACGGGCGGATCACGAGGTCAGGAGATCGAGACCATCCTGGCTAACACGGTGAAGCCCCATCTCTACTAAAAAACACGCACAAAAAAAACTAGCCAGGCGAGGTGGCGGGAGCCTGTAGTTCCAGCTACTCGGGAGTCTGAGGCAGGAGAATGGCGTGAACCCGGGAGGCGGAGCTTGCAGTGAGCTGAGATCGCGTCACTGCACTCCAGCCTGGGTGACAGAGCGAGACTCCGTCTCAAAAAAAAAGTGGCTCTCTATAGTTCTATAAGCCAAAATTTGAGGTGCCTCCAACTTGTACCCACAGAGGTAGTCCCTCACCAGGTATGACTTTCACTGAATTAGATCACTTCCCATCCTTTCAGAATATAAGTCATGAGTTGTGTAAGTTGAAACAAAGACTGGAAATGAAAATTGTCTATCAAGGAAGAAATTTAATTCTTCCTTATACAAAATAAACCCAGAGATAAAGCCCAGGGCTCCTAAATTATCCCCATGGAGTCTTCCTCTATCTTTCTCTTTTATCAACGTTTGCATGTCGCTTCTATCCTCATGGTCACCTTCTAGTTCAAAATGGGGAACTCAGGCCCTGGCATCACATCTGTATTCCAACATAGGAAGAAGAAGGAATAGAAAGGGAAATCAGACTTTTCTAGCTGCACACCAATTTTTTTTCCAAGATGCTTCACTGAAAATTGTCACCAAAAACTTAATATTACTGGCCAAAGTTAGTCATATGTACCTAGCTGAAAGCGATGCTAGGAAAGACAGTCTGTTAGCTGTGAACATTGTTGACTCAAATCACTTTAAGTTCTATTACTAAAAAAGAAGTAGAGAATGAGGGGTTTTGGCACAAATTGGCAGAAGCTATCAATTGATTCCAAATGCTAGACCCAGGTCTCCACATCCAATAGGTATTATTGTCAGAGTCTACCTAATCTGGAATCTGTTTGTTGCAACAAACCCTTGGGGTTAGTTGTGCATGAATCTCTAATCTTTGAAACCAGAGAGATGGGGATTGTTAAGGATGGAATAAATCAACTATTATAAACAAATTCTGGCTACACATGTGAATACTTCCTCCTTGGCATTGTGTACTCCTAATGGGCCCTCCTTGGCTGGGGGTGGGAATTCCCTAGGCTCAGCACAGCTCCTGGGTGGACTGTCACCAACCCCCTGTTCTTCTTTGTTCTCCATGGGTCGAGTTATTTGCCTAGTCAGTCCCAACGTGAGAACCTGTATATTTCAGTTGCAGGTGCTGAATTCATGCACCACTTTCATTCACTCTCTGTGAGCGCTGTGGAACAAGGTGCCAAGGAGGAAGTGTTCACATCTTTAAGCAGAATTTGTTTATAACAGTTGATTTATTCCATCATGTTCTTACATTGACACCAGAAATACTGCCTCTGGATTTCCACTTCTTTTTACCATTCAGGGAGACTGCTTTGTTCCTGATTTCTACTTCAAGGGGGATGTAAGAGTAGAAATGTGTGGGTAACTTTTTCAGTGTCCAGTTTGCTTTAAGATTGTGTTAGAGAAATTGAACTGGTTATATATTAACTTCGCTTTCCCCCACCACTGTGGGAAGATTTTCCTTTGCAGTATCTAGATGTAGATGAAGAGATCTGGAGCCATGACATTGGTGAAACTATTCACATTGCACAATGGTCAAGGCTCCCCATTATCTACCTACTTCTCCAGTCATATTTAACTCCACACTACTGCTTTTCCCTCTTTCCTACCTCAGGCCATTTGCATGTGCTTCCCAGCCATCTGCAACACTCCTCTCACCTACTTGCTTGCCTCTGGCACTCCCTCCTCTAAACACACAAATGTTTAGTTTATATTCATCCTTCAGACCTCAGCCAAAGCAGCGCATCTTAGAAGAAACGCTTTTTGAATCTTAAAGAGTAAAGAATACTCAAATCCTTATAATATGCAAACTTGAACTGTCATTTCAACAAAAGTATATCTTAGCTTGAAATTAGGCATACATTAATATTAGTATGATTAATGTCCCTCTACCCTGTTTGGCTCTAATTATACTGACAGCAAGGAGTGGGTCTTTTATGCCAATTATTATATTAGCAGCACTCAACATATGCATGGTAAATAGTAGGTGTTGAATAAATACTTAGTGACTGAATGCATGAATCTGTATTTGTTCCTGGCATATCATAAGTCTTTGTCTCTGTCTCTTTCACATACACACACACTTTTCTCTCTGTCTCTCTCTCTCACACACACACATCTTAAATAAATATATCAACTAAACAAGTTAACATATGTTAAGTGAATTTATGAAAAAATTGTTTAAGATGCTGTGTGGTAGAAGGGAATGAACATGAACTTTACAGTCAGGCATTTAGGACCTAACAGCCGTTCTTCAATTAACTGGCTGTCTGAGTTTGGCAAGTTATCTTACCTCTCTGAGCCTCAGTTTCCTAATCTGAGAAGAGGATAAGAGCTTTGAGCTTAGTTGTCAAAGTCAAACGAGATAACATCAAAAAACTGCCTACCTGAGTGGTGAGTATTCCATAAGTGCTTAATAAACGGAAGCTACTGCCATGATTGAATTTGTATTATCATTATGTTAAAGGAGGGAGTAGAGCTCAGTTTAGTTGAATTACACACACAAAAAAAAACAGTGCTGGCTACAGAAATTGATTGAGTAACTAGTTATAGAATAAATGAATAAATTCATTTTGAGAATGACTTGAAATCTGTACTGTGAACAAAGTGTTATTCGAGTATTTTAGAACAACTCAGAATCCCGCCGCTAGGTGTCAATAAACACACACTATAAAAACAAAACCTGACTTCCTAGATTCTGAATCTGTTGTTAAATTTTCTTGTTAAAATATTAGAGGGCCTCAATTATTTATAAGTAAAATCATGTGTATCGTCAATCAAAAGTTTCCAACTATCTAGGAATGTCTATCAAGTAAATCAGATTTTCGCACTCTTTCTTGTTTTCTTTTCTTTATTTTCCTTTTTTTTAATACTAGGAAACGCACTCACTTCAACCTCCACCAACCAAAATGACTGCTTAAAGGCCATTCAGCCCCTTTATCACTGTGGCTCAAATTTGACTTTCTTCCCAATTCATCCGTGATTCAGATTTCTTCTGTTTCAGGAGCTTTGCCCATGCCTTCTGCCACCTTCTGCCAGGAATTATACCTGTCCCATCCCATCAAGTCTCCTGAATGGCCAGGGAAAGATTTATTTTTCCTTTGGGTCTCAAAAATGTTTTATTCTAGTCACCCTTCACTAGATATGGATTCCCTGTTACAAACGATATTAGTTTCCTGAGCTTACTATAACAAAATACCACAGACTGAATGGTTTAAACAACTAAATTTATTTTCTCACGGTTCTAAATGATGGGAGTCCTAATGTTATCTGAAAGGGTCCCAATCCAGACCCCAAAAGAGGGTTCTTTGATCTCACTCAAGAAATAATTCAGGGAGAGTCTGTAAAGTGAAAGCAACTTTATTAAGAAAGTAAAGGAATAAAAGAATGACTACTCAATAGGCAGAGCAGCCCCGAGGGTTGCTGTTGCCCATTTTTATGGTTATTTCTTGATTATATGCTAAACAAGGGGTGGATTATTTATGCCTCCTCTTTTTAGACCATATAGGGTAACTTCCTGATGTTGACATGGCATTTGTAAACTGTCATAGTGCTGGGACATAGCATTGAATGCTGTCATAGCATTGAGGACGACCAGAGGTCGGTCTTGTCACCATCTTGGTTTCGGCGGGTTTTAGCCAGCTTCTTTACTGCAAACTGTTTTATCAGCAAGGTCTTTATGACCTGAATCTTGTGCCGACCTCCTATCTCATCCTGTGACTTAGAATGTCTAACTGTCTGGGGATGCAGCCCAGTAGGTCTCAGCCTTATTTTGCCCAGCTCCTATTCAAGATGGAGTTGCTCTGATCCAAACGCCTCTGACACTACATCAAGGTGTCAGCAGGGTTGGTTTCTTGAGGTCAAGAAACGAGCCCTCTTACCCGGACTTCTATGACTGTCTTCTCCTCGTATCTTCACATTGTCTTTTCTCTGTACATGACTGTGTCCTAAACTCTTTCAAAAAGAACACCAATCATAGTGGACCAGGGACCACCCTAACCGCCTCATTTTAATTCGTTATCTCTTTAAATACCCTGTCTCCAAATGTAATCATATCCTGAGATGCTGGAGATTAGTACATCAGAACTTCAGAGGAACACATTTTAGCAAATAAAATACATTCTCACACAGCTCAAAAGTTCTCAATACTATTTACTATAACTGCAATTATTGATATGTACAAGTCATTAACTTAATGTGTATTTTGTGCCTAAAATCTGTAAGTTTCCATAACGGCAGGAACCATGTCTGTTTGGTTAAAGAGGTAACTTCAATATGCTGCAACTGTGCTCAATGCCTAGTACATAGTAGGTTGTCTTTTTTTATTATTGCATTAATATCATCTTGTTTATTTTTATTTCCTACATAACTCCAATGTCTGGCACAAAGTGCCTCAGTAAATATTAAATTAAAGAAATATATTTAATAGCCAGCAGCTAAAAAGAATGCTCTGGATGCTTTACTTTTCCTTTTCTTTAACCAATTCCTTACTCTTGTTAGCATGACAGCCCACTGGAGTGGCTACATATTTGGCATTAGCAAAGAGAAGAAGGTTTCCCACAGTCAGACGGGTGCATAACAGTAAATTAGCCTCAGCCCAGGTTTAACAGTTGTACTTTGGGTGGCTTGATAATAATAAACCTGTGTCGGTTTATAGAAGCGGACATCCTGTAGAACCACATTCAGTACTTTGCTTAGTCCTGGGCACTGGGGGCTCTGTCCTGGCCTGAGCTGCTCCTCTGCCAGCTGCAGCCCTCTCTTACTATGAGAAGTCTGTGTGGCAAGGTTACAGGACCATCTGTAACCCACAATCCCTATTTTTCTAGACATCTGGTCAGGAACTCAAGACTCTGATGTTCCCTGCTAAAGTGGATCTCTGCTTGCTGCTGGGGTTTGCAGAGTCTTCTTACCCAGATTCATTCTGCTGAGGCAACCTCAGGCCCAAGGGACAGCAGGAGATTCCTCATGGTGTGGGACAGAGCCAGATGTGGAGAAAACATAGGGGCAGGACATGCAGGGTTAGGAGCACCCATCTGATCTCTTGGCTCTGTCCCCCCAAATATAGGGGTAGATGTCTTTGTATATTTTATACTCTGATGTTTCACCTAACACGTTATATTAGAACCCATAGGAAGTTTCCTAAGTCACTATCCCAGAAATTCTCAGGCCTTTGTAGAGTCATTGTTACTGAACAGGTGCGGTGCCTGGAGCCAGACAAGCCTAAGCTTCAATACCAATTCTACCTCCACCATTTGTGTGACTTTGGACATGTCACTTAAACTTTCTGAGCTTTAGTTTCCCCAACGGAAACAAAGGAAGTTAAATCAAATCATATTTTTATGACAAAACTTTGAGTGTGATGTTTCCTGTTGCCCTGGAATTAATTGCCAGGACCCAAGGCTGAGGATGAAAGAGGGATTATGAATCCCACATTTAAATGAGACATCAGTGAAATATTCACCAACAATTAAGGCCAGATACTTCCCACAGGACATACGAAGAAACAGCCAAACCCTCTCTGCTACCCCAATCATCACTCAACCTCCTCCCTCAGTCTGTTTCAGTAGAGTCTTGGGAAGAGTAATTTAAAAAGCATGAGGAATGCAAGAAATAATATATAGTAATTGAAAAATGCATACACAGCAGAAAAGCAATAGGCGAAACACTGGCAAAAAAAAAAAAAATATGGAAAATAATAGACCTGGTATTCTTAATGAGCCATAAAGTAAATGGCAGCAATATGAAATGATTAAATTTAAAACATAATTCTTTTCAGGCTCTTGCACCTATGAAGCAAGCCTTCCTTTTTAATCATGCTGGGCACATGCACTAAGAGAAACATGGACCTGTTTTTAACCCTGGATGTTGAGAACTCAGAGAAAAGGTGAAGAGATTATCAGCTAACTGGGGAACGCTATATAAAAAGGACTAAAGAAACAATATTCAGGAAGGAGGAAAACAAGAGGAACAGAAACAAATTTTTTCTCTTCTTCAAGTACTTGAAAGTGTGATTTTCTTCAGAGCTCTGTTGTATAGTTTTTTGTTTCTGTTTTTGTTTTTGTTTTTGAGACAGGGTGTGTTGCTCTGTCATCCAGGCTGGAGTGCAGTGGTGCAATCACAGCTTATTGCAGCCTCGACCTGCTGGGCTCAAGGGATTCTTCCACCACAGCCTCCTGAGTAGTTAGGACTACAGATGCACACCACCATGTCCAGCTGATTTTTGTGTATTTGTATACAGACGATGTTTCAACATGTTGCCCAGGCTGCTCTTGAACTCTTGGGCTCAAGGAATCCTCTTGCCTTGGCCTTGTGAAGTGCTGGGATTCCAGGCCTGGGCCACAGCACCCAGCCTGTATAGTTTTTGAAAAAGACAACATCGGAGGAATTGAATTTCTTTAGCAGTAGTAGGATTGAGGACAATGATATATAATTATAAACCAGAAATATAAAAGAACCATTGCCATTATATTCTTGTGGCACTTTCTATGGGACAATTGTCTTTAAGCTAAAGTACAGAGCAAACTGTCTTACTACCAAGATGAATTGGCTGGAAAAATGCTCTCATTGTAAGTTGTTTATCCAAATTAGGTAGGCAGTTTACTGATCAGAAGATTGAAATAGAGCAATT
Source organism: Macaca fascicularis (assembly GCF_037993035.2). NCBI lineage: Eukaryota > Metazoa > Chordata > Mammalia > Primates > Cercopithecidae > Macaca > Macaca fascicularis. The sequence goes on from NC_088385.1 coordinate 98,389,048, forward strand.
CAACACCCGATACTAGTGGAAATATTTCAGCTTTGTGTTCAAATCTGGCTCTTACCTAGTAGCTGCACAATTTTAGGTGTCACTCAAAATTGCTGGGCCTCGTTGCTTCCCAGAGAAAGAGAAATCACATGGTCTGCCTAGTAGACAGTGCTGGGACAGTAAAAAATGACTCCAAATGCAAAGGACCAAAACTGTATCTTGCAGAGTAGAAATGTTCCCTCTTTGCCAGTTATTCCTGCCGCAGTAGTTTTGACATTCTACCCTACACATAACATGAGAAGTAGTACTGTGCCGATTATAGAACTTATAATATTAATAAATCTTGACATATTAATTACTTTTATATTAAAAAACAAATTTCTAATTCTTATACCTTTAAAAGTTGCTGTAATTGTACTTATATATTGAAAAAAATGAGGCCTATAAAAGTCCAGTTACTAATTTTTTATTGATTTATACGTATTTACGTATTTATTTATTTAGTACTACAGATAGAACCAGCCATCAAATCTAGCTTTCTCCTATTTGGAAAAAAGTGAGTTCTCCTTTTAATTAGATTAATAAATAATCAAAGAGAAGAAAAATGACTTTGTCACAGATACTCTCTTAAATTGATCAAGTGGTTACTTTTGATTAACTCCGAGGTTAATTACTGAGGGTTTTACTTCTCTGCGTGGATGGTGGTGGTGCTGCCATACGCAGATCCACTGCACCTGCTGTGGCGCCACCCCCTCGGTTGCTGAGATGACAGCTGTTCACAGCTCACACCTACCCCCATCTCTGGAAAATTTCCTTCTTCAAGCCTGAGGAGTTATGTCCATCTCACCCCAGCCTTCTACAACCCACAGCTAATGACAGGCTGACAGGGAGAAAACGGTGGAGCATTTGCCTCAAGGAAGGACCTGCCATGAGGTGCAATTTATGCTCCAGAGCTCTGCTCCCCATGGATTGAGGCTGAACCTCCTCTTCAGCTGAGACCACATTCCTGCTTAGCTCCTTCCCTGCCCTGTCCTATTCTCTTCTCTTTCTTCTCTTCAGGGCTCTCCTTACCTAAAACAGCTCCACCTGAATTCCTGTCACAGGTTCTGTTCCTAGGAAATTCAACCTAAGATGCTGGAGAAATGAGATGATTCGTGATCAATTTTATTTCTGAAAAACATCCTAAGAATGAAAGTTAGGATTCAGTTATAATGCAAAAAGGGAAAGCACTTATAACTCAGAATTCTAAAACAATTTTAAATTCCATTTCTGTCATTTGAAATCAGACAAATTATAAGAATTTAAAGGGGATCTTAAAATGTTGAAAGCATTCTTATTGCATTTATCACAGATCAATGATAAAAGAGAAATTTGCCACATAAAATAAGTTTCTCAATGTTATTAATAACACCATTAGGGAAAAATATTTTCCCCACCCCATACCCACCCATGCTTTTGAGCCTCTTGTTTTTTCTGTCTCCAAAGTTTAGAGAGAACAATGGTGACCTCCAGTGGCCAATAAGGCAATTTTTGGTCAAAACTCCCAAATTAAGTCAGAGATACTGCACCGTAATGTTCATAGATTTGTTTTTTTGTATAGTTTGCACAATGTGTTAACCTTTATTGATATACTGTTAAGGATTTTAGAATTCAAATATCCTCTTTTTAATCACAAGCCTAAAATGGAGTATCACTTAGATCACCATCCAAAACTTTTAAAATAAACTGAGATTATTCCAAAGGAGTATGGGGTTTTACACCCACAAATAATGAGAAAATTAAATGAGAGAAATTAAGGTCTTAACGTACTAAACTACATTACTTCTAATTTCTGTGGCGTTTTGTTATTGGGTGAAAATACATTTTTAAGCACCATCTTACAACTAAACGTGAATAACCCATTGCTAAATACTGAACCAAAATACAATGTATGATTTGCCTACTTTCATTTAACCGAAGAAATATGCAACTGAAACTAATGGTCTTTATTTTCTTTTTTTGTAGAGACCGGGGTCTCCCTTCGTTTCCCAGAATGGTCTTGAACTCCTGGTTTTCAAGCAATCCTCCTGCCTTGGTCTCTCAAAGTGCTAGGATTACAAGTGTTAGCCACCATACCCAGTCATAGTGCTCTTATAAAATGCATCATCATATTTATTTTACAAATTCAAAAACAGAAGTCTGTATCGATAAGTTTTGAAGTTACTAGGGACCTGGAAATCATACTGAAGATGTCTCCAATTAAAAAACTCTGGAGAGTTCCGAGGCTAGAGGGGTCAGGAGACAAATAAAAACTTTAGCCCCAGCTGATCACAATGAGGTTAATCACAATACTACTTAAAGATACTTCAGATCCTAGGACAATGGTCCGAAGTCGAGTGACTATACTTTCCTCTCTGCCCTTTGAAAATCGAGGCCTGACTTTTCTACATGCTCAGTCATGCTCAGATAACCTAAATTGATAGAAAGTTAGCAGAGGATAAGATCAACTGGTTAACTGTAAATAAGATTTTGCTGTTGGAGAATCTTCTTGTTGCTCTGGTTTTAGATAGCAGAGGAAGCCAAAGAATACCAGCTTTAAGTTATCAGGAGTTGAAGCTCATCCATACTGAAATTAACGGGTTGCTTCTTTTTTTCTGGTTTATTCTTACTTTACTGGTGAAGAGAAAATAAATTAATTAATACCTTGTTGTTAAAAGGACTGTAGTGGGAGAAACTCTTTTATAAACTATGTGATTTTTTATGATTTTCTGATAGAAAATATTTGATCAGTTGATTGTCTTTAGACTCCGGATTTCCACTGGCCAAATATTGTTTATCTTCTTGGAGTGCTTTGGCGGGCTTTCTTTCCTTAGGAAATGAGTTGGAAAACATCAGTGATACTTCAAAGCCATAGCTTGAGGTTATCATCTGATTTATGAAATGACTATTTCCATCATTTATCAGAACACAGAGTCCTTCCTGTGGAATTGGAATCCTAGTATGTTAACAACGTTGGGAAACTGCTGATTATCATATCATTGTAGGAAACAACTGAACAAAAAGGTCCATACCGAAATGACAAGAGTTGTTTTTTGGGAGGCGTGGGGGTGAGACGGAGTCTCCCTTTGTGGCCCAGGCTGGAGTGCAGTGGCATGATCTTGGCTCACTGCAGCCTCTGCCTCCCAGGTGCAAGTGATTCTCCTGCCTCAGCCTCCCCGAGTAACTGGGACTACAGGAGTGCGCCACCACGCCCAGATAATTTTTTCCTTTTCTTTTTGTATTTTTAGTAGAGACGAGATTTCACCATGTTGGCCAGACTGGTCTCAAACTCTTGACCTCGGGTCAAGAGCCTTGGCATCCCAAAGTGCTGTGATTACAGGTGTGAGCTGCCGTGCCCGGCCCCAAATGACAAGAGCCTTAACATCTTTGTAAGGCACAGGAGATCACTTGACAAATTTAACATTTTGGAGATTAGGAAAAACAACCTGTTTTTCTTAATTTATGTTCAGGGATATACTTTACCAAATGAAGGCATTAACTATCTGTCTAACATGTCCATAGATTTTCCCCATTTCTTAATTTTCCTTTCTCTCAACAACAGGAAGTCAGGAAGAGTGCATCTCATTCTCATGTGTCTCTGTCTTGTTATTTGAGCTTTGGAAAGTCACAGAACCTCTGTAGTCTTTAGATTTCCCACCCCTTAAATGAGAATCATAGGTCAGGAAACCTAAAAATTAATAAAATAAAATAAAGTAAAATTCGGATGCTCCCCTGAGAGATTCTGATGCAGGTGATATTCGTGAGTTTGGGAAATGAAGATATATATTTCTAGATAGCTGTCTAGGTGGTTTCCATTATGAGCCAGTCTTTGGCACTGCTGGGCAATGTTAGGTGATCTCTGAGGACTTTTACAGACTTATGAATATAAAGTCTGTTCTTCAGTAATAGTAAACTTTGATGCAAAATAGTTTTCTTACCTCAAGAATGTCAATTGTTCAAATGGTAACTTCCAAGTCATTACTCATATTCCTGGTAACATCAAATGTCCATTCATCTCAATAGGAAAGGAGGGAGGAAAGAATAGAAAAAAACTCAAATAAGTTAAACCTGGGTTTGGGGGATTGGCCAGACATTACACAGAATGAATTTTAGATTTTTTGTCAGTTATGATGTTATGTAAATATTTCAATGGGGGTCTCATCAGAATATAGATTATGTACTTAAGTGGGAGTAACAAAGGAAAGTTTTACAAAAAGACTGTTCTGTTCAAATATGGACAGGGTGAAAAGAAACCAGAAAGTTAAGTTGCAGTCCCCTGGGGCTAGCACCAAGGAGGAGCTATTAATTACCCTCCTGAGCCTAAGGGAAAAGAGGAAGGAACCATTACCGGGATAAAGAGATTTAAGGCTGCTCAGAGAGAGCTGTTTTGGTCACGTGACAAAGCCAACCTGAAGTAAGCTGACAGGAAAAACGTTGAAGGACTGCATCCCTGGCCTCAATTTTCTCTTTTCCAAGGTGCTGTTGATGTCCAGTGCCTCCCACTGACTGATTCTACATCTAAGAGGAAAGGCAAGGGCTGTGCCGTGCCTGTGTAAAGACGATCCCCTGAGGGCACAGAGGAAGTGGAGGGACACAGAGGGATAGGAGGTAGTTAAGCTGCAAAAAGATCCAGCCCTTCCCCAGTGGTTTCAAACCTCCACAATGTGAACATCCTTCTGTAAATGTTGTTTCTTGCCTTATTCACAAGAATGCTTCCTATTTTGCTCCATCACCCAGCTCAGATGACATCTGATCTGTGAAGTTGTCCTTGCCCTTTGCCCACAAACCCATCTGTGTATGACCTCAAAACCAACTTTTGAAATTGTTCTTTTCCTATCATGTTATAGGCCCACGTCTAAATTATTATTGAAATGTCCATATTTTCAATAATCCAGGGCAAAATGTCCTTGAGGATTTGGTTGAGTCAAATTAAGGGGTCTGATAGAATAGACTGTTAATATATTTGGTTTTTGATTTGTTTTGAGATGGAGTCTCACTGTTCCCCAGATTGGAGTGCAGTGGCACAATCTCGACTTACTGCAACATCCGCCTCTTGAGTTCAAGCCATTCTCCTGCCTCAACCTCCCAAATAACTGAGATAACAGGCACACACCACCACATCCGGCTAATTTTTGTATTTTTAGTAGATACGGGTTTTTGCCATGTTGGCCAGGCTGGTCTCGAACTCCTGACCTCAGGTGACCCGCCCACCTTGGCCTCCCAAAGTGCTGGGATTACAGGTGTGAGCCACCGTGCCAGTCCTCTCTTCCTCGTTTCTGACCCACCATTTTCGACCCACCTTTTTCCCAATCTCCATGAAACTTAATGTGCATGTCACTAGATTACCTGAAATATGACAATTCTGTGTAAATGAAAGATTGCTTTCTTTTCATATGCCACATTTTTAGTCATGTTTTCCTGTGGACCAATTACTGTTTTATGGGTAAATTCACATCTGCTGAATTTGGAAAGACTCTACTAAATAACACTGGCAAACCATTTCTTAGAAATACTTATTTTTTATTGACATATTTGTTTTTCTGACTTGACTATTTATTTCAGACATTTTTGAATGACTTTATTTGTAAATTATGGTTAAATGATATCTTGTATGTAAAGACGTTAATGTAATAGCTGATTTACCAAAAAAAAAAAAACTATCAACAAAAAAGCAACAATTATTATGTTTGGTAGTGCTACCAATAGCTTACACATGTGAAACTGTAGTATTTCATGGCAATTTAATACATATTATCTCATTTACTCCCATGAAATAGATATTTTCAGGACTTTCACATTATTGAAAAGATTGAAACTGATTACCTGAGTTTCTCAAACAAGATTACATAAGAGAAAAGCAACAGATTCTACTTTCAAATTCAAATTCCAAGTTGGAAAGCTGAATTTGAAAGTGGAATCTGTTGCTTTCCTTTTATGTGATATTGTTTCTGATTTCCAAGTCTGCTGACATTTTGCTATATTGTTTCCCTGCGGAGCAAATGGCTTGTGTACTTCTGTGCACATGTTTTGTACTAATATCATATTTTTTCTCACCCCTTTGAATTCATGATGCCCTAAATATAGAACCAAATTCTTCTCAGCTTCTAGAACTTAGAGGGTCCCCTGTAGGGGGTGAATGTATTGTCATGATAAACCAGGTTATCTTCCTATATGGACCATTGTTCTAGTTGTAAGATTCTTGAATTTTCTTGGCATTTACTGCCTCTCTGGGTCTAAGTCTTAATTCATTACAAGGAATTGAATTTCTTCTGAATTTGGAGATATCACTTGTTGCCGTCTGTTATGGCCTAAACTGTGTGCTCCCCACCCCACCAAATTAATATGTTGAAGCTCTAACCCCCACTGCCTCAGAATGTGATTGTATTTGGAGATATAGATTTAAAGAGGTCATTAAATTAAAATAAGACCATTAGGTTGGACTGTCTTAATCTGTTTTGACTGCTAAAACAAAAATATTATAAACTGGGTGGCTTATAAACAGCAGGACTTTATGTTTCACAATTCTGGAGACTGGGAGGTCCAACATCAAGTTGCTGGTAGATGCTGTGTCTGGTGACAGCTGCTTCCTGGTTCATGAACAGATACCTTTTCACTGTGTCCCCACATGGTGGAAGGGAGGTTTTTTCTTTTTTTTTTTTTTGATACGGAATTTTGCCCTTGTCACCCAGGCTGGAGTGCAATGGCATGATTTCTGCTCACTACATCCTCTGCCTCCTGGGTTCAAGTGGATCTCCTACCTCAGCCTCCCCAGTACCTGGGATTACAGGGGCCCGCCACCACGCCCATCTAATTTTTGTATTTTTAGTAGAGACAGGGTTTCATCATATAGGCCAGGCTGGTCTCAAACTCCTGACCTGAAGTGATCCGCCCAGCTCGGCATCTCAAAGTGCTGGGATTACAGGCGTGAGCCACCACACCCGGCCGGAAGGGAACCTTTTTTCAGAGCACTGATCACATCCAAAAGGGCTTGCCCATTATCATACCAACGAGTTAGGATTTCAACATATAAATTTTGGAGTACATACATATTCAGTTGACGGCAAACCCCTCTCAGATGTTCAAAAGGTGATGCTGCTTTGCTCTTTTGAGTCATAGACACATAAAGTTGTGAGAGGAAAATAAATATTGGGACCCCCAAATCACTAAGCCAAAGGGAAAAGTCAAGCTGGGAACTGCTTAGGGCAAACCTGCATCCCATTCTATTACTAAAAAGGAAGCTACTAAGTTAGAAAAGCTACTTACCTCCCGCTCAAGGAATTTCCTTGTGGACAAAGGACAGACAGAACTCAAAGTCATCCCTCTGCGCACTGAGATAAATGCATATCCAATTGCCTCCTTTGGAAAGGCTAATCAGAAACTCAAAAGAATGCAACCGTTTGTCTCTTACCTTCCTGTGACCTGGAAGCCCCCTCCCCACTTTGAATTGCCCCTCCTTTCTGGATGGAACAAATGTATATCTTACGTATATTGATGGATGTCTCATGTATCTGTAAAATAAATAAAACCAAGCTGTTCCCCAACCACCTTGGGCACATGTTGTCAGGACCGCCTGAGGTTGTGTCACAGGTGCACGTCCTTAACTTTGGCAAAATAAACTACCTAAATTGACTGAGATTTGTCTCAGCTATTTAGGGTTCACGAAGTGTTGGTGAGCTAGTCAGACAAACCGGCCTCTCTACTTGATTGTCTTGCTATTTTATGAAAGTCAAAGAAAGATATTCCAAAGAGAAGGGCTGGGGAGTCTGTGAGTCACTATTACTCTTTGTTTCTCAGCGGTCCGAGAGTACTAATATTTACGTAGGTGCAGCTGAGTCAGTGATGTGCAGCCCACTGGGTCCCTGCATGGTGCCCCCTTCCATAATGGGTTGACAGGACCATGAGGTAGAGCTTGGGAGGGAGGCTTGGGGGCTGCAGGGCATATTAAAACTTCAGTAAAATCATGCTTGTAAAGTGACTGAGCCTGAAGGGAACGACAGCTGTTTTTGTTCCTCTTGCAATGTATCAATCAGACTGCCTGACGTGCAAAAGCATCTTTCAATTTTATTTCTTCCATCTCCTAAGCTCTGATTCGCGATTTCAAGTTTTACCAGAAGAGGAATCATGGGTCTTGGAGGCTCCCCTGTTTTATGTTTGTTTTCTGACTCCCTTTTGTGTTCATTAGGTGATGATCAGTTTTCCTAATGCCTCATTTTCACGTCTTATTTCACATTTCTTTTTTTCAGCTATACATCTGACAACATTTCCCCGAGGCAAAATAACCTTAGCCAAAATTCCTATAAAATGGTTTTGTATATACATCAAATCAGTATAAACAATATTATGGTTTTAGACCCTTAGCCCTTTCTAAATGAGTACTGACACTCCGTTTATGTATTTAAAATGAGCTTTGGTACAACAAAATCCTTTTAAGCATACTCTTATTCTAAAAAGTTTTCTCTGGATGTAAAGAATTCCCATTTTTATTCATTCATGTGAATAAAATGGGAATAACAAAACAATTATTTGTTAAATATCTATCATGTTCCCTGTACTGTTTTAAAAGCTGGGCACACAGCAGTTTTCAAAGATAAAATACTTGCCCTTGAAGAGTTTACAATTTTTTGGGAATGAGATGGGAAAAGCCAATAGAAGTACATAGACTATTTATCTAAAGTAGTCGCTCTCAGTGTGGTCCCAGTACCAGTGACATCTGTGTCATCCTGACCCTGCATTATGAGGAACTTGTAAAAAATGAAAATTACTGAACTCACCTCAAAACTTTTGTGCCAGAAATTCTGGGTTGGGACTCAGCAGCCTTTGTTTTCAACAAGACCTCTTGTTGCTTTTGATGCATACTCAAGTTTGTTTCTTTGTATTTGTTTTGAGACAGAGTCTTGCTCTGTCGTCCAGGCTCTAGTGAAATAGTGTGATTTCCATTCATTGCAACCTCTGCCTCCCAGGCTCAAGCGATTCTCCTGTCTCAGCCTCCTAAGTAGCTGGAATTACAGGTGTGTGCCACTGTGCCCATCCAATTTTTGTGTATTTTGTAGAGATGGGGTTTTGCCATGTCTCCCAGGCTAGTCTTGAACTCCTGGGCTCAGGTGACTTGCCCACCTCACCCTTCAAAATGCTGGGATTACAGAAGTAAGCCACCACGTCCAACCTTCACACTTAAGTTTGAAAACCACCGAACTACAATATAAGACCTAAGTGTTGGGTTAGTACAGGGAGACTTGTTAAAAAAGGGCTAAGAGAATCTCGTGGGTTCAGGGAAAACTTCTCAAAGAAGCTATTTCTAAGAGGAGGACTGCAGGATTGGTAGAAATTGGCTGGGCAAAGGGAAGGTGGGGCGGGCAGAAATGAGAGGATATGCTGAATCAGGCTAGAGGTGCAAAATAGCAGAGCTTATTCAGAATTCGGGAAGAGTTCAGGGAGGTTGGAACTGCCATTGATGGAGAGTGTGGGGAAAAGAGAGATCAGACTGTTACTGTGTCTATATAGAAAGAAGTAGACATAAGAGACTCCATTTTGTCCTGTATTTGAGATGCTGTTAATCTGTGACCCTACCCCCAACCTTGTCCTTGCAAGAGACATGTGCTGTGGTGACTCAAGGTTTAATGGATTTTGGGCTGTGCAGGGTGTGCTTTGTTAAACAAGTGCCTGAAGGCAGTATGCTTGTGAAAAGCCATCACCATTCTCTTAATCTCAATTACCCAGGGACCGGTACACTGCCAAAGGTCACAGTGACCTCTGCCTAGGAAAGCTAGGTATTGTCCAAGGTTTCTCCCCATGTGATAGTCTGAAATATGGCCTCGTGGGAAGGGAAAGACCTGATCGTCCCCCAGCCTGACACCCGTGAAGGGTCTGTGCTGAGGAGGACTAGTGTAAGAGGAAAGAAGGCCTCTTGGCAGTTGAGATAGAGAAAAGCATCTGTCTCCTGCCTGTCCCTGGGCAATGGAACATCTCGGTGTAAAACCCGATTGTATGTTCTGTTTACTGAGAAAGGAGAAAACTGCCTTAGGGCTGAAGGTGGGACGTGCTAGCGGCAATGCTGCTCTTTATGCACTAAAAAGGTTTATGGAGATGTTTGCATATGCATATCAAGGCACAGCACTTTTCCTTAAACTTATTCATGTCACAGAGATCTTTATTCATATGTCTTACTGCTGACCTTCTCCCTACGATGATCCTATTATCCTGCCACTTCCCTTTTTCTAAGATGGTAAAGATAATGATCAATCAATACTGAGGGAACTCAGAGACGGTACCGGTGTGGGTCCTCTGTATGCTGAGCGCCGGTCCCCTGGGCCCACTTTTTCTTTCTCTATACTTTGTCTCTGTGTCTCATTTCTTTTCTGAAGTCTTTCGTTCCACCCAACAAGAAACGCCCACAGGTGTGGAGGGGCAGGCCACCCCTTCAGAGAGTAAGGAACAATTAACACCTCTTATCAAAGAACAGGCAAAGTCTACCACCTATCACATCTGCAGGTAACAGAATAGTAAAAGTCACAGCTGCTGTCAGCAGTGACCAGTAGGTTTCTTCCATCAGGAAGGCCTACATGTCAGAATAAAGTGAGTGGGGAAAGAAGCACAGTTGTGTGTGTGAAGTTAGAGGGCCTTTGGAGGTCTATCCATGCAGGGAGGCAGGGAGTGAGCAGGAGGGACAACCCAGAGAGTACTAGGGTTCTCCTCAAGAGGATGATGTCTTAGTCTTGTTGGGCTGCTACAACAAAATACCATAAACTGGGTGGGTTACAAGCATCAGAAATGTATTTCTTACAGTCCTGGAGTCTGGGAAGCCCAAAATCAAGGCATTGGCAGATTTGGTATCTGATGAAGGCTGTTTCATGCTTCATGAACTGTTAGTTTTTTCACTGTGTCCTCAGCTGGTAGATGAATGAGGGATGTCTTTAGGGCTTCTATTATAAGGACAGTAATCCCATTTACTGGAGATTTGATCTCACCTCCCAAAGGCCCCAGCTACAAATACTCTCACCCTGGAGATTAGTTTTCCAGAACAACAAAAAAAATTTGATGACACACAAACATTCAGAGCATACCACTAGGCCCTCATCCAATCTGACTGGTGTCCTTATGGAAGAGGAGATTAGAACATACTGGGGGACACCAGAATATGAGCACACAGAGGAAAGACCACATGAAGACATAGGAAGAAAGCAGTCATCTACAAGCCAAAGATAGAAGCCCCCAAGAAACCAATCCTGCTGATACCTTGATCTTGGACTTCTAGCTTCCAGAATTGCGAGAAGATAAATTTCTGTTGTTTGAGTCATCTCCTCTATGGTACTCGATTATGGCAGCCATAGCAAAGTAAGACACCATCCTCTTGAGGATGGACTGCATTAGCCTTATGCAATTAGTATGAATGTACTGGATGAAGATAGCATCAATCGAACTGAAATCCAATCTGTGAACATACCATCTGACTCCTGATACTACTGGGAAATAATATTAAATGAAGAAAGATAAAATGCTAAGAGGGGAGTTCTAAAATTGTTTGGATTAGTGGCATTTGATTTCTCTTCCAGATCCCTTACTCCTATGTCTGTCCTACAAATTCTAACACAGGGTGAAAGGCTGGAGATCAACATGAATATCTTGCATTTCTCAGCCTTTAGCATAGGGAATTGCCTACACATTGTATATCTTCTGTCAGAAAATGTTTCTATATCCAGTTTCCCATGTTGTCTCCTTGCCTTTTGATGTTAATGACTACATTTCTAGCAAAGTTTGCAGAAAGTAAGGGATGATTTTTATGGAGATTTAGTCCCAGAGGTTAATGGGGTTGTTCATTGTGTGAAGAGTAATGCCTTTCAATGGTGACAAAGTAATGCTCAACAGCTTTCAAGCCACTGCATCCATCATCAATTTGGGCTGTGGTTTGTTACTGACATGAAGTGTAATATAGAGTCCTCCAGAAAGCATCATGATTCCGTTTCCCACGGTAACCCCAGCAGCGCATGTCAGCCAACATCTGGGCTTCACAGCTGTGAGGTTTACAAGAAGCCTGTGCCCATGCCTCTTTTCAAAGGTAATTTGCTGAACAGCACATACGCTCATTTGACGGACACACTGTGGCACCACAGGCACCAACCACAGGGTGATGGGTCCCATAAAATACCCAATCAACTATTTTATTATTTTAATTAAAGCAAGTATAAAGTTGACATTGCAGTAAGTAAATGATAATACAAAGCTAGAGCCTGCCATGGACATTAGTACTTACACCCAAATTGGAAAACTGGCTGATTAACAAAGGTCTTTTCTGAAACAAACCAAGTCATTATGCACCAAGACAAACTACAGTTGTCATTCGACTTTTAAAGACTCTGCAGAAGGCCAGAGGTGGTCCAATAGCTCCTTACCCTCCCCCGACCAAAAAAAAAAAAAGGGTAAGGGATTTTCAGAGCATTTTTTCTAATAGTCCTGTGTTTAAAATGGATGTTTAAAAGCATTCTTTTGTCATTCTGTCAGTCTTAACCAACAAATCATTCTCACTGAGAAATTACAGAGGCTTTCAAGATGCATGAAAGAGAAAAGAGTTGCCACTGGAAGGAGGGGGCAGCTGTAAATAAGACCCCTTAGGCATGCAGCTGTAATGAGGACTGTTCACAGTGCCACTTCATGCCTTTGCTTTCTGCTCACTTATTCTGGACATATTACTTAAGAGCTCTGTAATCTTTGGGGTCAGAAAAATTTATAGTTATGTGACCAACACCCAGCCCCACCTCCTTCTGGATTGTTCTACATCTAACTATATGACGGATTTTCACATGATGAATGATCTTGGATGCCAATGAAAAGGAATGGTTCACTCGGATCTATAGATTCCCTCACTTTGCTAAAATAATATGCTTCTACATCAAGTTTCAAAATGGTTTGCGTTTTTTTGCCCTACCTATATTTTCCCTCAGCTTCTTTACATATTTTTCCTCAGTGTAAAATCTATAATAATAGGTTCTGATGTTTTATTAAAAATATAAGGAATATTTGCATTGTGTTATTTTATTCTGAGGTCTATCATTACACTTTTCAGTATTTCCTTTTGAAAACATAATTAAGTTTATTCTTACAATATAATGTAAATACAATTATTTTCTCATTTGGGTAGTATATTTTAGAGTAGCTGTTAGCAGTATACAATATTACTTTTATTTGTTTATAAAAGCCAGAGGAATTAAGACAGTTCAAATTCCATGTTCCATTTTTAATCTTCATATTTCTTTGTAGGATTAGCCACATTCTCCTTCCTTATTTATTTCATAATTTGAAAAATCATAATGACATCTACTTGATCTTGAATTGCAACAAAATTTTCATTTTTGCCATAGCAATTACCTCATTTTAGATAAAATTTGACTTAGATGGTTTGGTTTTAAATTGTTGCTGTTGTTTTCATTTGTAAGCTTCATGGCAGCCTGTACACTAAAAATTACAAACATCACTTGTCCTTGCACAAAGTTACCCTCTAATTTAAATATTTTCCCTCAGACTCCCCCTTATTCCAACTTGGGATATCCTCATGTCATTAAAGATTTTGATTTCCTACAAGGTCCTCAAAATTTTAAAGAAAAGTACTTTACTCATTACTAACCTAGTATTTACACATATGATTCTAATTTTCTTCCCATGCTTTAAGACTTTTATAGTAATATCACACAAATGGTCTACCTAACAGCCAACCATTTCCAAGATAAAAACAGACCAAGGGACAAATGACAGGCAACTATTAAGCCTGTTAAGAAGAAACCATTAAGCCTAGAAGAATATTGATACAAACTGACGTTCTGCACAGTGGGCTCAACAAAGCTAACATAATTCACACCAGAGATTCTCTATGGGACTATAAATTAATCAGATTGAAAATATGGCAACCCAGGAACACAATAGATGTGTTCTACGGCATAGTAAGGCACCCTCCACATTCTTATTTTTAATGTTACAATAAGACACATACACACACACCTGACAAAGAATGAATACTTTTGGAAAAAGCTGCCATGTTTTCAGTTTAATCTAAGGACAGAACGAGAGAGAGAGAGGAGGATCCTATATTCCCTCCTAACTGCAAGTTTGGAAGAGGTATGAGGATTTGGGGGTGAGGCAAAGAGGCCACACGAAGGGAGAATTGAAACACAACTCAAAAGCCTGGCATCCATGAGGTGAGAAGAGAGCAAGAGATGCCAGAGGTACCCATTACTGACTTGACTTACTTCACAGAACACAGGAAACTGTTGCTTCTAAGAAAATATCTATTTCATCACAAGAGAATTACAGCTCTTTTGTATGTATGAATTTAGCCTGTTATAATTTTGCCTGGCGATCTGGCTTTGCAAATCTTTAAGTATGAGTGCTAAAGTGTTATTCCAACCATTTCAATCTTTTCCAGTGAATGTTAGAACAATCACCTTTTGATGAACAAACATGCAGTTTTTTACAACTACTATCACAAGTAACAGTTTAGTTTGTAGAAAGAACCAATGGTAAATTTTGGTGTTTCCAGTCGCTCAATATCTCATTGATCCTTTAGGTATCTGGCAAGCTGTCTTTCCCTTTTCTGGCCACCACTCCTCTGGGGATGTAGCCAAGTACAAATTTGCACATTTCTCCTCCCACAAGTGTCTCAGCTCCCACAGAAAACAAAATCTACCTCAAGTATGTTTAAGATGATCTACATGTGAGGTAGAAATGTTAAAACGCAGGAGGAGTAACAGACTCATTTATTTATTTATTTTTACCTTCAAGGAGTTTAAGTACAAACCCAGATAGAAAACTGAAAATAAGCCTGATTCTAGAATTTATATTATTGTTTATATATATATATATATATATATTTTTTTTTTTTAAGCAGATAAGCATAAAAGTAAGGAATTGCTCAGATGACCCAAGTCTGGAGCAAAAACATCTGACACAGGAAAGTGAGAAAATAAAATGGGGGCCTTGAGTAGAAAAATTTCAATGGGTTCATTTCTGCTGGTGTTCAACATGTTATGCCATAGCAAACAAATAAGAATCATGCTGGGTCTCGATTTATCAGATTCCTTTAATTTACTAAGACTGCATATTAAACTAAATTGTTAGCAGCTGGTTGCCTACCTCAACCTAACTCAACTCCTGGGAGCAATTACAGAGCTTCTCAAAATCTGTCCCTGTGTGCACCAAATTCATGTTGGAAAGAAAAAGATACCTCTTTCCAAAGTACTTCATTTCAGCCTTTCAAATTCACCTTCTGAAACCTAGGAAACATTCCTTCTAAACACTGTATACGGTATTGCTTAAGACAAGGAAAGTTATCCCCCAAAACTCCTTTGTGCTCCCTTCACTCTGGTCGAATTTTTCATAAGTTCTTTGGTCTATGCCCACCATATACCAGGCCACCCTTGCTCACAGAAGGCCACAGCAAACCCCTTCTGCAAGCCCACGATGGAATCGTAAATCTTTACAACTTCTTGAAGTCTTCCAGATTTTTCAATATGCCCAGAATCCAGACTTTTTGCTTGCATGTTTAAATGGTAGCCTGATGGCTTGCAACAAGAAGTAAAAAGACATTTTTCTTAAAATAAGCAAACAACCATGGCAAATGAGGTCATATTCCCAAGCTAGAATAATAAATATTGGTAAAATCTACAACCTGAAACTTATTTTAAGAATTAGACATAGATTTGGGTGTTTTCTTTCTTTCTTTTTCAGGAAGGGGTCTCCTTTCCTGCCAATAAAAATTGTTTTGTGTTGTAAACTTGGGTTCGGCTTGTCTCCTCCTTATATAAGCCCAGTTGAATAGACTGCTGAGGGAAAATCAAAGTTTAAGAGCCTGGCTTTTCCCGTTTGGCAACTTTCATTTCCTGATAATATCGGATAATTAACAAATTGTGTGTTTTAATGCCCTGTCTCTTGAAGTGCATTTGGGAAAAATACTTCTTGTGCCCTCTGAGTAATGGCTTAAATGGAAGAACATGCTCAAAAGAATGCTTTTTCTCAATGCATAAAACACACTATCTATTATTTTAATTGCTACACATCATGTGTATACTCGTTGGTGTAATTATATACATATTTAAAGGGCAAGAGGAAAAGATTATTTTAGGACTCTATAATTCATGATGAGCAAGTCACTGAAAATTTCTAACTCAAGATGAAAATTCATAAAAATCCTTTGGCAAAAACACCTTAGTATTCTCAATACGGCAACTGACGTTTTTTTTGCGTTACGAAATAACTAGATACTGCCGTGCATTACTTTTGGATAAAAAGGGACTGCTGTTTCTTAGGCTTTCTGCCTCTTTACTAAATGGATAATTCAGGACTGGGAAGTGCAGCTCTATTTCTAAGTTTGTTGTTTACGAAAAACACATGCTAATGTAACAGCGTATGAGGAATTAAACGGAAAATGTCAAACGCGCCGTGACATCCAAAATGCATTTAGCTGTTGGCTTTTACTACAGGGCCTTTCATTCTCCAGCCGACCCCCTCCAAGACCAAGTGTTTTTACGTGTTAGGCTAAAAATAGCCAGCCAAGCCTAACAACTAGCTTCTGATTGGCTCAGAGCAAAGGCCACTCAGCCAATAAGAGCTTCTGGGAACAAAAGCAATTCTTTTGTGTGTGAGATGCTCAACCCACGTCAAAACAGCTTCAGGCTGTAGAAATGATTTTGGTTGAGATTTAACAAGGTAATAATGCATTTCAGCCCTCTGAAAGGTTTGAAGCGGAACAAAGGGAGTAGTGAAATCTACAAAACAAATGGAGCGCTCAAGGCTTTCAGGGGATGAATCATCCGGGTGCCTGAGCTACAAACAGTTGCAAGCTCAGAGAAGAAAAAGCGCTAGGATTCTTTTTTCTTTCTTCCTGAGATTTTAACTTATTTTTCAAGCGAAAAACAAAACAAAACAAAAACAAAAAACTAACGAAACGCCATCAAAGGCGTTGTATCTTGACTATGCCCAAATTTGTTATTATGCTTATTTGCTGATGAATAAAAAGCAATCCGCCCACGGTTCCCTTAAATCTCACAAAGACAAAACAAATGTATCTGTCGTAGATAGTAGGTAGTAACGCTTCTGAAACTTTAGGCCTTCGTTTTTGGGCATCAAAAATAGCCCACGTTCTTAAAGGCAGGTCTTAATTAATGCTGTGATAGTTCTCAGGGTAAGTAAATTACAGCAGTACTTGATTGGAGAAAAGCACTGAGCTTTCGGAGGTTTTGGCCGCTTTCAAGGCATTGTGCCTCTAGGGGTCACTGTTGTACAGCGGACGAACCTCTTCAGGGCATCCTTCCCCCTTTATTAGTCACTAAAAGAAAATGGGCTTGGTAGGCGCCTTTCAGGTAGAACAAAAGGGAGTGGGGAATCAGTGTTTGAAACCCTTGAGCATAGTTTATGGTCATCCCTATGGGACAAAGCATCCCATAATAATGCAGATTACTTTACATGGAAATGAAATGCCATAAAGGACAAAATGTTGCTACAGTAACCACTGAAAATGTTACATAACATATAGGAGCTCATAAGCCATTTCATGGCCTTAAACTGGCTTTATTGTATGGAAAATAATTAAAAGATGATGCGGTGCTTTATAGGCTTCCTTTTTAGGAAACACAGAACCTTCAACCTCTCACTTAGGAAACCAAGTCCTGAACACTGTTGGCAGAGAAATGCAAGTCACAAACAGACTGTTCCCATATTCTCTTCCTAGAAAACTGTGGATTCTATGTAACTTTTTCTCTTGAATATAGCTTTTATGATAAACAATTAGGAAATGAATCTCTAATTAAGCTTTATTCCTGGTGTGGCACAACGAGACCTAAGAAAATCAAACATCTCGGTAAAACTGAAACATATTTTTATTGTCTGATGGGTTATAATCAAGAAGCAATATTTCTGTAACGGTTACCTGTTTAAGGAAATGCATAATCTGTCATAAAATATTGCATTCATCAATTATTGGCCCCAATTGCATTTATGAGCGTATAATCTTTTGCCGTAAAACATGGATGTTGGGGAGAGGGACTGCAGAAACGAGTATCATATTCATTAACCAATACCACAGAAACTAAAAGTGGTACTAGACCCTTTTTTTTTCTATTGCATTCAGTTTATAATAGTTTCCTTTAACAATAATAATAATAATAATAAAAGAAAAAGAAAACTCCACCTAGGAATTGTATTCCTAAACAACGAAATCCCCAGAGGACTATGGATGTGTAGTTTTCAACAGGCAATGTCTGGAAAGAATGTGGGTTCTGTTTCTTTGCAGTAACTCTGTGTGTTTTATACTCTTTGCTTTATCATGTTGGCCTAGAGCCAGTTAAAGAAATTCATCACCAAATGTGTAGCTGCAACAACCCACGAAAGAGAGTCCAGCATTGAGTTTGGAAATAGAATGAGGTGGTTGTAGAGGAAGAGGCTGAGGCTGTGAGTGATGTATTTCCCTATCTCCCTGTGAGCTTGTCAGCTGTTGAGTTGCTCAAGTCCCAGCCCTGACACCTAGCTGCCCCTGTGCCACCATCAGGATGCCCAGTGAGAGAAGAAGAGATGGGAAAAAGGAAAGAAAACATGCTGTCCCACCTGCCTATGACGTAAAGAAGACAAGGAAGAATTTGTAGAAGCCAGGGGTGGAGAATCTTCTCCCAGAGGAGAGAGGCTCATTGGTCATAGGCCCTAGGGCAGTGGAACCAGAGCCCTGGTCCTCAGATGAATGTGGGAGAAGGCGGGATAACTCCAGAGTTGAATATTAGATGTCAGGAGCCCAGAGAAGTGAGAGATGGCTACCAGGAGATGGGACCACAGCTGGGTTCCAAACATGACCAAAGATTCCCACCTGAGACTGTTATACAAGCACTTAAGAACTGCCAGATGTCAAGGGGATCTTTTGGATAGTGAAAAAATCAGAAGTGACCATATTAGCCAGAACATCACAGCCTCTTCCCTGTTTTTAGAAAATTTAAGGCTCCCAGCCTCTGGTGCTATTTTGAAAAGGCTCAAGGAATTCTTGACAATATGGTAGAACTGAGTCTTGGAGTTAAAAGTAGGTTAGATTAAGATAAATAATAGAAAAGTGATTTCTAGCATATCTGAGATTTACATTATACAAAAGACCATAGTTTATATTTTCTAACAACTGTGTTATTTATTACTGCATTCGTTCCTCAGTACAATCCTATAATGGAACTAGGACAGGTGCCCTGACCCATTTATGCCTAGTGTTCCATTATTGGAATGCTAAGCCCGTGGGAGTTATTTATGTCCTGCTGCTCAAGGTCATCACCAAGATCTGATTGCAAAAGTTCAAAAAAATTGCAGCTTCAGGTATAAATGGGTTAATTAGCATTAACAAAGCAAGCCTTTCTGACTTCTATGTTATTCTTCACAAAACTCTCTGGGATCTGTCATTATTATAATCTGCATTAAGTAAACATTTTAAAGTTTTGTAAACACTAAGTTGAGGGACTTGGCAAAGATCATTCAGGCTCTGTGCTGAAACAAAATTGATAATTGAGATACTTTTCTGAGTAATTTTATTATGAAATCCTCCACTTATCAGAAATACCTGCATCAATCATGTTTTATTGCTAATTTGGAAACAGAACAACAGACCCTTAAGAGAGCACTGGCTTGGAAACTAGATTTTGAGATTAACTGTTATGTAAGGACTTAGGATTTTGCTGGTTGTAGGTGCCAGGGAGAAACTGATCATAGCTAGGAAGCTAAAAAATGGAAGCAAGCTATATAAAAGACAGGATCCTATAGCCATACACTACATGAAGAGTATGGTCATCAGGACTGGAAGCCGAGTAATTCCAAAATTAATGGAGTAATTTATTGTTACTTGTGGAAGTGATTTTCCAAAATAAAGCCCATGATTGTGACATTATGGATAGACAAGAAATCAGGAATCCTGAGAAGCACAGCTAGAACTGGAAATAGTAAGTAGCAAATCTAAAGTCTAGAAAGTTAGCAGCAAATCTTGGTTGTGAATGGCCTAAGTCATATGAAATCCAGATCCTCACAAAGGAATAGAAGCACCAAAAATGAAGGAGGAGTCGATATTGAGGAAATAACTACTTCCTAAGAACTAGTGTAGAAGTGCAAACAGCTGTGGATTCTCAGTTCTAGACCAGGAATCATAAGTGAGGGGCACTGCTACCATTGTCCTTTCATTCACATTTGTCACCCACCAGGCATCACCAGTGAAACACAGCACCCTTTTCTGTGAAATCTGGAAGTGGCCTTAATATCTTTCCCAATGCAGTGCCCCAAGAACCACAGGTAATCAACTGGAATTACAGTTTTGAGTGTATATTAATCAAACAACTTAATGTAGCCCATAGGAGAATTAGAGCCACAGTTGTATAGAGTAGGGTGACTATACATTGCACATGTCCCAGAATGGTTTTTGTTTACATCTCTTGTTACAACATAATTAGTAGCACCCCATTCACTCTCAAAGGTGTCCTAAGTATGAACTATAAATTATATTGTCTTTCTCTTTATGGGGAAAATAGTCAGACATCCAAGCCCTACTTCTGACTGACCATGTAATCTTAAGGTTATGTAAAACCATTGAATCAAGTTACTGAAGAAAACAGACACCCTGTGTATTTGGTACCATGGAGATCACATTTGCTTTATGCATATGCATGATGTCTTTATGGATCCTGGGTCTCAAATTCCCTTGTAAGGGAAATGAATACCTACATTCAAAACTAAAAGGGAGTGATCAGTAACATAAAACATACTCAATGTGTTTTGTGGTCCTTGGGATCAGAGGCTGTGAAATGAAGTAGTCTATTTTAGCTAATATTGTTATATACATTGCAAGAAACATTACATCAAGTTTGCTCATGTATTTGTTCTCTGAACAAACAATTACAGAATGCCTATGATAAAAGAGCAAAGGTGTGGGATAGGTACTGCCATTCCCAGTTTCCTACTCCCGCAGCAGACATCACTAATTGATCATGGAACTCTTTCCCCCTCAGAACAGGCTCCACATCAGAATCCTTTTCCGCAAATCTTCTGTCAGGTCCTGTACTATGTGATGGAAGTGCAGCAAAGCAATCGAACTATGATTGCTTTTGAGAGGCCTCTGGTCTACTGGAGGAGACAGACAAGTACATGCTTCATTGCAGGGATAGAACTAGGGGATGCTTGTGCACCAGGTGCCAGTTCCATCTTTGTCTGCTGATGATGGACCTATATACAAAACACTAGAAGGATTGTAGATGAGCCTTTGTGCAGTCTAATGAAAGCTTGACAGATAAAAGATACCTTGGAACCTGAAGGGCAGTTAAAGATCAGAACAAGAGGTAAGAGAGTTAAAAAAGAAGAAACAGCATATGCACAACCATTGTGAAATAAAGTGAGAGTAAAATCAGGTGGGGCATGGGAGTAGTGGCAGTGGGGGAGGCATGCTGGTGCAGAAAGATTTGATTTTAGGGATTAATGTGAAATAAAATTAGAGCTATGTCCACATTGAAAGCACACCAGTAGGAGTAAGACATTCACCAGTTATTTGCCTATATGTAAAATTGTTTTGATGAAATATTTTTTAAATTAATTAAGCTGTAAAGAATTCATTACATCAACCCCTCCTCTACCCCCATTTAGCTTAATGTAGCTACAGATGCAGGTTCCAATATTTCTTGTGCAGTCTTTATTTCTCCTCAAATTCCTTTCTTAAAGGACAAACAGCCTTGTCTTCCCTGATACATCAGTCAGATTTTTACGTTTGTTCTTTTATGTTTCTTATCCTACAGACATGCTACATTTAGCTCCCATGTCTGCATCTAAAATCTAAAACGTGTACTTGCTGTCTACAAAACTAAAAAATGTGGTGGTATTTTAATATGTGGAAGACTCAATTCATGATTTTTAATGCCCAGATATTATTGGAAATGCAGCTTGTACATTTTTCTACCCACAAGCTCTCCAGATCCATCTTTAGAGGGTTTTAGCAAGCTCCAGTCTTTGGAGTCATCTGTAGTTGTGCCTGCCTTTTTCTATAAAATTTACTTAGCTCTGTGGATTAGTCCTCTACTAGTTTTAATCCCTATTTGTCCCAGTGTGGATTTATCTAGCTTGTACAGCTAGCTTTAGGTTCTATGCTACCTATTCCTCTACTCTACCACTAAAATTATCCAGAATTATCTTCTAGAGCACCTCAAGAAGCTCCCATCATCTCCATTATCCCAAGTCCCATCCCAAGTACTATGGAATTTCCTCTTTCTTACCTCAAAATTGTGTCATCTTTAGAAATTTCATTAGTTTTATAGATCATAAATATCCTGAAACCACTGAGTGCATACCTCTAGGGTGACTATTCATTATTCTGGACTTATAATTTTAACCTAATTTTCATTGAGGCAAAAATATTTCTAAATCTATCTATACATGTTGTATAGTTTGTAGATCTAGAGGTAGCTTTTCTCAAGATAAATACTAAAAATAAATCTCAGTTCTTTTTTTCGGCAAAGATTTCTCTTTTCTATCTATAGTTCTCTGATGACTATAACTGATATTCAAACCTCAGAATATTTTGGGTTCAGTTCAGATAAGCATCTATGACTTTGAATGTTATTTCAACATTTTGAGTATATAAATTAAAAATATATGAACAACCAGCTCACATCAGATTTTTGCTCATAGATATAATCATTTCCAGCAACAAAGTATGTAAATGACAAAAGCAATATCAATTTTATCTGACCTACGGGCAATCTCATGCTTATGAACAGATTCTTTTCCAAGAGTTTATTTGTAGGTCATTTAGAAGTCCAAATCAGTTGCTCATTGAAACAGTGCTACGCTGTGGTGAGGTGCTGAGGCCAGCCTGTGAGAGCCTGGCATGGAGTACTAAGACTCCTAAAGGGCTTTTGTAGTGGACCCTGAGTTGGGGAACAATGATAATGATGTTTGACATTGATAATTATTCAGCTCTGTATGCTTTCCATGTGTTAACTCATTTAGCCACAATCGTATGAGATAGTCAGATAGTCACTACTTTCATACAGAGTTAATGAGGACAAAGGGTGAGTAGCTTATACACAGCACTCAACTTGGAGAAGTTGAATTTGAATCCAGGTATTCTGGCTCCGGGGCTAGTGTTCTCAACTACCACTTCTGGAAAGGGGATAGGGAGGATGGGGAGAAGAAACTGCTCAGAACAAATGTGGGTGTGAGGGGAGATGATAAGATAACTGGAAAAAGGAATTGAGAAGAACCAGCTGTGAAGGAGGAGATGCTGATCGTTAGCAGGGCAGAATTTTGCCTCCATTCTTTCCTCTTATTCTTAACTTTTAAAATCTTCCTTATTATCTTTCATTATCATGTCCTCATTTAGTCTTCCTTTTCTTTTCTTTCGTACACCACAGCAGATTCTACTACTGAAGGTGTATTGAGTAACAGGAAATATGGAATTGGAGATGAACAGGGTTAGGGTAACAATAGTCCTGATTTGCCCCTGTCTTAAGGGGTTACTGGGAACACCAGATATCCAGTTTTAAGACCAGGAAAGTTTCTGGCAAATGAGAACTAGGTTGGTCACCTTAGTATGTGTATGACAGAACCATGATCACAAGACCCTGTACAGATACAAGGAGGAAGGGACATGGGAACCAAAAAGAATTCCTCAGGAGCAGTGACCATGGGAAATTTGTGAGAGCTGAACTTCAAGCAGCTGGGGTGGATTTTGAGCTTCAAACTCCCAAGTGCATTGAGAACATTAAGCAAAAGTTTCTGCTTGATCGTTTCTCCCCAGTTCTTAAGTAGTATTTAGAGAGATTAAATTTGGCCCCAAACTAGGTCATGAGGTTTTAAAAGAGTGTGGAGGAGAGTGGGAAGGCGCTTTTATCTGATGAAAGCAACTGGGAAAACAACACTGTGTTAAAAGTTTACTTGTCCCTACAGGAAAAAATTGCCTTATTCAAATTACCCAGTGCCATTTCATGTTGCTTCCTTGTTTAGTGATTGAAGGAAAAAAACGACATTGCTATCCACTTAAATTTCATATAGAGATAATAAATAGTTTTTGAAAGAATTATTAAACATACTGAGAAACAGGCTGAAATGCTCTCTAAAATTCTATTCTGTCTACTGTGTTCAGATTTTCTCTATTTCTACAGATTTATTAGTTATCAACTGAGTTACTGTCCTTATCTCCTTAAAAACTATAATTCGTTGAGTTTATTTTTTAGTATTTCAAATATTACTAAATGAATTAAATAATTGTTTACGATTGTTGATTTTAAATGAGTATTTTCTTTCATAAAAATAAATTTTGAAGAGATTTACAATGAAAACATTTTCAAAGGTAGCAAAAATATAGCCTTTGACATGAATTACTGTTTTTCCAAGCACCCTTATGACATATTTTTAAATTGTTTTTAGAGATATTATGTTTTAAGTATATAAAATTTCTGGAACACTCTTTATGAAATGTTTTTGAAGTTGAAAATATAATGGCAAACCAAGGCACCCTGTCTAGATAAAACTGTAAAAAAGTCGAGTAACCTTTCCATGATGTATATATCAAGACACCTTATACCTTATTGTATACCTGATATAATCTATTATATATAAAAGAAAATGCTTCAATTCTTCTAGAAAAAAACTTTGAAATGCCCATTAATTCATAAGTTTATCATTAGAATTCTATATTATTATGTGAGGCAAAGCCAAATTTTCTACTGATGTCTTCCTTTTGGCACCAAAAAAAAAAAAAAAAAAAAAAATAGAAAGAATAAGATAATAAATCCATACAATCCGCAACTTAAATCATGGTTAATTTATTAGTCAAATCTTGGTGCAATGACAAACAACTAAATTATCAGTGGTTTATGACATCTTAGTCTGCGCAGGTTGCTGGAACAGAATGCCATAGACTGTGCAGCCTATAACAACAGAAACTTTATTTCTCACAGTTCTGGAGGCTAGGAAGTTCAAGATCATGGCATTGGCAGATATTGGTGTCTACAGCCTTCTTACTCTACCCTCACATGGCAAAAGGGTTGAGGGGTCTCTCTTGGGTCTCTTTTAAATGCATGCTAGGCCGGGCACGGTGGCTCACACCTGTAATCCCAGCACTTTGGGAGGCTGAGGCGGGTGGATCACAAAGTCAGGAGTTCGAGACCATCCTGGCTTACATGGTGAAACCCCGTCTCTACAAAAAATATGAAAAATTAGCTGGGCGTGGTGTTGGGCACCTGTAGTCCCAGCTACTCGGGAGGCTGAGGCAGGAAAATGGCGTGAACTCAGGAGGTGTAGCTTGCAGTGAGTCGAGATCTGGCCACTGCACTCCAGCCTGGGCAACAGAGCGAGACTCCATCTCAAAAAAAAAAAAAAAAAAAAAAAAAAAATTAAATGCACACTAATCCTATTTAAGAAGGCCCTGCCTGCCTGACCTAATTACTTCCCCAAATCCACACTTCCAAATGCCATCACCTTGCAGGTGAAGATTTAAATTTTGAGGGGGACATCAACATTCAGCCCTGTAGCATAACACATTTAGTTTTTACTTATATTATATGAGAATGAGGACTGGCTTCATCTCTGCTACACTCAATAGGACTCAGCTTGATAGTATTCCTCATGTCTTATTCTGGGATCTAGACTGAAGAAGCACTCACTCTCTGAAACATGCTGTTTTCATGGTGGAGAACAAAAACTCAAGCATGGACAGAGCCTAATGCAAATACTTGATGCCTTGATGCTATATGTCACATCACCCCAGCCCACTTCATTGTTTTTAGTTAAATCTAAAATTTGTTATGGGTACATAGTAGGTGTGTATATTTGTGGGGTACATGAGATATTTTTAGTACACGCATGTAATGCATAACAATCACATAAGGGTAAATAGGGTATTATCACTTTAAGCATTTATCATTTCTTTCTGTTACAAATATTCCCTTTATACTCTATTATTTTTAAATGTGCAATAAATTTTTGTTGACTATAATTATCCTGTTGTGCTGTCAACTACTAGGTTTTATTCATTCAATCTAACTATAGTTTTGTACCCATTAGCCATACCCACTCACCCCACTCACCATTCAGAGCCTCTGGTAACCATCATTCTACTCTCCATCTCCATTAGTTAATTGTTTAAATTTTTAGCTCCCATAAATGAGCGAGAACATGTTAAGTTTGTCTTTCTGTGTCTGGCTTTTTTCACTTAACATAATGTCCTCCAGTTCCATCTATGTTGTTACAAATGAAATGATCTCATTCTTTTTTATAGCTGAGTATTCTGGTGAGTAATTCCTTGTCAGGTGAATAGTTTACAAATATCTTCTCCAATTCTTTGAATTTTTTATTCACTTTGTTGATTATTTGTTTTGCTGCACAGAAGCTTTTTAACTTGATGTGATCCCATTTTTGCTTCGGTTGCCTGTGTTTGTGGGGTATTATTCAAGAAATCTTTGCCCAGTGCAGTGTCCTGGAGTGTTTCCCCAATGTTTTATTTCAGTAGTTTCACAGTTTCAGGTATTTGATTTAAATCTTTAATCCATTCTGACTCGATTTTTGTATATGGTGAGAGATAGGGGTCAGAGGTCAATTTTCATTCTTCTGCAGGTGGATATTCAATTTTCCCAGCACTATTTGTTGAAGAGACTGCCCTTTCCCCAATGTATGTTCTTGACTCCTTTGTTGAAAATGAATTCACTGTAGATGTATGGATTTATTTTGGGGTTCTCTATTCTGTTCCATTGGTCTATGTGTCTGTTTTATGCCAGTACTATGCTGTTTATTGTAGCTCTATAGTCTGACTTGAAATCAGGTAATTTGATTCCTCCAGTTTTGTTCATTTTGCTTAGGATGGCTTTAACTATTCTGGGTCTTATCTGGGTCCCTATAAATTTTAGAATTTTTTTTCCTATTTCTGCAAAGAATGTCACTGCTTTTTTGATAGGAATTGCATTAAATCTGTAGATTACTTTGGGTAGGTTGGACATTGTAGCAATATAAATTATTATTATTTATATTATTTATATTTATAATAACAATATAAATTATTAATATTTATAATATAATACATATTATATTATTAATATTTATATTTATATTATTATATGTAGCAATATAAATTATAATTATCTCAATTCATAAACATGAAATATCTTGAGGACTTGTGTGTCCTCTTAAATTTCTTTCATTAACATTTTATAGTTTTTATTGCCTAGATCTTTCACTTCTTTGGTTAAATTTATTCCCAGGTATTTTATTTTATTTGTAATTGTTTTAAATGGGATTACTTTCTTGATTTCTCTTTCACATTGTTCACTGTTGGCATATAGAAATTCTACTAATTTTTGTATGTTGATTTTGTATCCAGCAAGTTTAGTAAATTTGTTTATCAGTTCTAATAGTTTTGGCAGAGTCTTTAGGTTTTTTCCAAATATAAGATCATGTAATCTGTAAAAAAGGATAATTTGACTTCTTCCTTTTCAATTTGGATGCCCTTTCTTTCTTTCTCTTGTCTGACTGCTTCAACTAGGACTGCCAGTTCTATGTTTAGTAACAGTGGCAAAAGTGGACATCCCTACCTTGTTCCAGATCTTAGAGAAAGACTTTCAGCTTTTCCCCATTCAATATAACACTAGCTGTAGGTCTGTTAAATATGGCTTTTAATGTGTTGAGGTATATTTCTTCTATAAGCAATTTTTTTGAGGATTTTAATTATGAAGGGATGTTGAATTTTACCAAATGCCTTTTAAGCATCAATTAAAATAATCATGTGATTTTTGTCCTTCATTCTGTTGATATAATATATCACACTGATCAGTTCATGTGTATTGAACCATCCTTGCCTCCTTGGGATAAATCCCACTTGGTCATAATGAATGTTCTGTTTAATGTGTTATTGAATTTGGTTTGCCAGTATTTTGCTGAGGATTTTTGCATCAGTGTTAATCAGGGATATTGATTGGCCTGTAGTGTTTTTTTTTGTTTTTTTGTTTTTTTTGATGTTTCTTTGTCTGATTGTGGTATTGGGGTAATAGTGGCCTCACAGAATAAGTTTGGAAGTATTCCCTCCTCTCCTATTCTTTGGAATAGTTTAAGTAGGATTAGTCTTAGTTCTTCTTTAAATGTTTGGTAAAATATAGCAGTGAAACCATCTGGTTTCAGCCCAGCTCACTTCTGACTTTTAGTAGTTTGAGTCTGCTGCCAGTATCACAACTCCAACACTGACCAGGCTGTTCTCAGTCTTTCTGACCCAGGGCTTTCTCCATAGACTTCATAGTCTATTCAGCCTGCATGTAGTCACTGCAGAGCATTGCCTCCAAGCTAGTGCTGCAGCTTCAGCCTTCAGTTGGTCATTCCAAAGCTCTATCAGACTATCAGTGTCTAAATGGTGTGGCATAAAGTACAACCAATGTATCCTGTCTTCATGGACCAACCTGTACTTCTCTACTGTGAAGTAAACTATCTTTTATTATGTTGTGCAGAGTTTTGAGTCTGTTAGTGGTGCTGGATGACGATCTGCAGCCAAAAAAGGCAAACCGACCTAGAATGGGTGTCTATTCCTGGAATAACAAACCACTGGCCCTTTCTATACAGAAAGGGCTCAATCAAGTCAATGTTCACCCAAGTGGGAAGGTGATCTTCTCAAAGAATAATGGCATACAAGGGCTCAGTGTTGCTCTCTACTGTGGATGGATTAGTCATTTAGAAGTAGAAGTAGTTAGAATGACCTTGGTAAGTAAAAATTCATGCTATTGGGTCTAAGCTTGGCCTACATGTTGGCCGCTATGGCTACTCTGTTGATAATTGATAATTGACCTGGGATTCCATGCTATTCATTTTAGTTGAACCCCTGTGCCCCAGAACAAGTTCAATGGGCACATCAACAGAGTAGCCATGGTAGCCAACATGGAGTTCAACATGGGACCAGTGGTGAAGATTGGCTAATATCAATTGCCTGAGACCTTTTAACACATGATGGATGAGTGCCTCTTCTGTGATGAATGGTTTTTAATGGAAATTAATACATGATAAAATAAATTTTAACTTTTGCTTACTCTCATGTACCCATCAACATCTTTCCACAAATGATCTCCTTTTACCTATCTTCCAGTACTTTCCTATTCAGGATTCTCCCTGACCAGCTGACCAGGCTATTGGCCCCTTTCCATGAATCCATCTGTAGCCTTACCCCAGGCTACTTCTTGTTTTTAACAAAATGAATGACCAAGTGCATTGATTTGCTTTGGATCTCTGTCCCCACCAAAATCATATGTTCAATTGTAATCTCCAATATTGGAGGTGGGGCCTGGTGGGAGGTGATTAGATCGTGGGGATGCATCCTTCATGAATGGTTTAACATCATCCCTTTGGTATTGTTCTCTTCATAGAGTTCTCATGAGATTTCGTTGTTTAAAAGTCTGTGTCACCTCCTTTTTCTCTCTCAGTCCTGCTTCTGCCATGTAAGATGCATGCCCCTGCTTTGCTTTCCACCATGAGTAAAAGTTTCCTGAGACATCCCTAGAAGTTGAGCAGATGCTCCTGTGCTTCCTGTAGAGCCTGCAGAATTGTGAACCAATTAAACCACTTTTCTTTATAAATTAGTCAGTCTCAGATGTTTCTTTATAGCATTATGAGAATGAACTAATACATGCACCATTTGAAGTTCTTCATATTGAGAAAATTTCGCTTCACCATTTTCTTTTAAATTCATTTCCAATTATGACTATAATGTAGCCACCATCTATTTTCTGCTTATATCCATATTCTAAGCTCACACATCCACAAACAAGTTCATGTTTTTTTCTCTGCTTCCATTGGTCTTATGGAATCCCTACACATTATCTCAGATGGATGCTGATGGAGGGAAACTGGTTCAACTGGAATGAACAACATCAAAGCCTGGATTTCTTGTTCATGCAGCCTATTCACACTCTCTGACCCTATTTAGATAGATCCCAGATATATCATTTCAATTTTATGATGGACTATTGCTGGGCCACCTGTATTGGAAATTTCAAGGTATATGGTCACTTGTTTGATTTGATGATCAAATATTACATGTCTACCAATGCCCAGCAGCATGAGAGGAGCTATTCCTTGAAAGAATTATAATTTTCCACTGATAGGGTTTGGCTCTGTGTCCCCACCCAACTCTCACCTGGAACTGTAATCCCCACATGTGGACAATGAATTCCAGGCTGAGGTGGTCTCAGATGGACATGAGGAACTTCTTGGGAATTTGAGCAAAGGTCACTCTTGGTATGCTTTAGCAAAGAGACTGGCAGCATTTCGCCCCTGCACTAGAGATCTGTGGAAATTTAAACTGGAGAGAGACAATCTGAAATTGGAACATACATTTAAAAGAGAAGCAGAGCATACAAATTTGGAAAATTTGCAGCCTGATGATGCAATAGAAAAGAAAAACTCATTCTCTGGGGAGAAATTCAAGGGAGTTGCAGAGATTTGCCTAAGTAAAAAGGAGCCAAATGCTAATCACCAAGACAATGGGGGAAATATCTGCAGGACATGTCAGCCATCTTGGTGGCAGCCCTTCCCATCACAGGCCCAGAGGCTAGGAGAGAAAAATGCTTTCCTGAGCTGGGCCCAGGGCTGTGCTGCTGTGTGCAGCCTTGGGACTTTGTGCCCTGTGTTCTAGCTGCTCCAGCTCCAGCTGTGG
Organism: Macaca fascicularis; assembly: GCF_037993035.2. Lineage (NCBI taxonomy): Eukaryota > Metazoa > Chordata > Mammalia > Primates > Cercopithecidae > Macaca > Macaca fascicularis. The sequence goes on from NC_088385.1 coordinate 98,419,703, forward strand.
CTAAAAGAGGTCAAGGTACAGCTTGGGCTGTTGCTTCATAGGGTGCAGGTCTTAAGTCTTGGCAGCTTCCATTTAGTGTAGTGCCTGCAGGTGCTCAGAATTTGAGAATTGAGGTTTGGGAACCTCCTCCTAGATTTCAAAGGATGTGGGCAAATGCCTGGATGTCCATGCAGAAGTCTGCTGCAGGGTGTGGGGCCCTCATGGAGAACCTCTGCTAGGGCAGTGCAGAAAAGAAATGTGTGGTTGGAGCCCCCACACAGTCCCCACTAGTGCACTGCCTTGTGAAGCTATGAGAACTGCTTCCATCCTCCAGGCCCCAGAATTGTTGACTCACTGACAGCTTGCACTAGGCACCTGGAGAAACAACAATCAATACCACACATGAAAGCAGCTGGGAGTGGGGCTGTACTCTGCAAAGCCATAGGGGTGGAGCTGCCCAAGGCCCTGGGAGCCTACTTCTTGCATCAGTGTGATCTGGATGTGAGATATGGAGTCAAAGGAGATCATTTTAAAGTTTTAAGATTTAATGACTGCCCTGCTGGATTTCAGACTTGCATAGGTCTGCTAGTCCCTTTAGTTTGGCCAATTTCTCTCATTTGGAATGGGAGCATTTACCCAATTCCTGTACTCCTGTTATATCCAGGAAGTAATTAACTAGCTTTTGATTTTACAGGCTTATAGTCAGAAAGGACTTGCCTTTGCCTCAGATGAGACTTTGGACTGTGGACTTTTGAGTTAATGATGAAATGAGTTAAGTCTCTAGGGGACTGTTGGGAAAACATGATTGGTTTTGAAATGTGAAAAGACATGAGATTTGACAGGGGCCAAGGGTGGAATGATGCAGTTTGGCTCTGTGTCCCCACCCAAATGTCATCTCCAATTGTAATCCCCACCTGTCAAGGAAAGGAAGTGATTGGATCATGGGTATGGTTTTCCCCGTGTTGTTCTCATGATAGTCAGTGAGTTCTCACGAGATCTATAGTTTTCCAAGTATTTAGAAGTTCCTTCTTCATTCTTCTCTCTCCTGCCACCTTGTGATGAAGGTACTTGCTTCCTCTTCTGCCATAATTGTTAAGTTTCCTGAGGCATCCTCAGCTATGTGGAACTGTGAGTCAATTAAACCTCCTCCTTTATAAATTACCCAGTCTTGGATATTTATTTATAGCAGTATAGAAATGGACTAATACATCTACTGTAGGAGGAATGATCTTGTTCCAGAACTTAATAAATGAATGCTATAATTTTCCCACTGGCTCTTAGTATGTACTCCAAATTTTACCCACAACCAACTCCTCCAAGAGCACAAAGTCTGCTGGATTATATGACCCAAGCAGCAGGGATGTTTGCAATGTAACCTGGATCTGCTACACAGCCTTTATCTGTTCTCATTCTATTCAAAACTGATAGCCTTTTGTGTTACACAGCATATGGGCCAAAGACTATTCTTAGGTATGGAATAGCTTGCATACAGAGCTTGAAGAGCTACAAAGTTTTGTGCTTCTTACTTTGTGGTAGGGATGCAAGCTAAATCAATTTATCTTTTACTCTTTAAAGGGGATGACCCTATTTACTGGGGGACATGGGATACCTAAAATCTTAACAGAAATGGCAGGTCTCTTATTCTTCAAAGGTTTTATCTCACTCTGAGCCCATGTCTACCAAGGCTTTGAGCTTACTACCTATTTCTTCCTGGATCAGTTTGAGTGCAATGGAACAAGGCTATGTTCTGAGGGATGTCCTTATAGTTTTGATCTCTTTGGAGTATGACAGAGGGCAGGAGACTTAACATAGTCAAGAGACAAAAATGTAAATTTATAGTTGAAGGTTCCATGTGAATGAAAACTTTTTAAAAATATTTTTTGCTGATTGCATAGAAAAGAATAAAACTCTCTAGATATGAAATACTCTTCAGTGCCCCTCCACTCATGATACCCCTATATGGTCATTGCAACCTCCTAATTTCCAGCAGGTAAGCAGTGCCATCTAGGCTCAATGTCTTCAGGTCTCCATCATCTCCATTGCTATTAACAAATTAAATTATGTGACAGTCTCTCCTACTGTCAGCCCTTCAAAAAAGAGTCATGACAGAAAATATTAGTGAATTTGGTATCTGTCTCACCAGCATGTTCCTTATACCTTTTGTGGGCTACACATCCACTGGGCTTTCATGGAATATATTCCTCTGCTGGGTTTCCTGGCATCACAAATTGTATATTCACCTTCCTGAGCCTTTACTCCTCCTCCTTTTACTCCCTTTAAGCCTCCACTACCTTCTCTAGCAGTTCAGGCATTTCAACTCACCAAGTCTTTCTCCAGGTTTCTGAGGCCTACCCTAGCATCCAATCTTTCCCATGCTCTGTGGTCTTTGTCAGGGCATTAAATCCCATCTTTCAACAGAAGTCCCCCAGGTTTAAAAAGAAAAAAAAATAAACAGAAAGCTTTTGATTTTCCACTCATAAGTTCTAGCCCTGGGGAGCAAGCACTCTGTTGTAGTCTATCTTGTGCTGTTATAACAGAATAACCGAGACTGGGTAATTTACAGGAAACAGATATTTCATACATTTTTGGAGGCTAGGAAGTTCAAGATCGAGGGCTTACATCTGGTGACACTCTTCTTCCTGTGTCAACCCATGGAGAAGGCAGAAGGGCAAGAGAGCACATGCAAAAGAGAGGGAAGGAAGTAAAATTCGTCTTTTTGTCAGAAACTCATTCCTACAATAATAGTACTAATGCATTAATGAGGACAGAGTCCTGTTAACAAAACTACTGAGAAAGAAGTATTAGATTAAAAGAGGCTTTATTTCCACGAGCAGTTTGTGAACTGAGGATACACAGCCTTCAATACAAAACAAAGATGTGTTCTACCAGAACAAAGATAGGGGGTGTCCTTTATAGAACAAGTTCCTGCTCAGGTTCTCACTATGCTATGCTGTGCAAACGAGGCATGCAAGCTTGCTTAGTTTCAACTGGTTGAGGTTAAGATTGACTGTGGGTCACAGGCTATTGATTAGATCAAAGTGATGGCAACCATTGGCTCAGGAGTATAAACAGAAATAGGCAAATATGAGAGTCTCACAGTTACACCAGTATGTGGTTTTTCCAAGAATGAAGAGTGTATGTGTAATGTCTGACCAGCAAATGGAACGTAGATCCCTTTTGAATTTAGGCCCAGTTGGCCACTCAGGTTCCATCTTAAAGGATTGGCTCTTTCAGAGTCCACAGCCCTCATAATCTAACTACTTCTTAAAGTTCTCACCTCTCAACACTGTTGCATTGGGACTTAAGTTTCCAACACATGAATTTTGAAGGATGCATTCAAACCAGGACGTACTCAAACATCCAATCTCATGGATACTATTCTGAATCCTGAAAGCACACACTAGCTAATTATTGAATTTAATGAAATGATTATCTCTTTTCTTACTTATCAGTCCCAGTATGTTTTTATCCCTCAATTGGGTTATGCTGGAATTTAACCATGATTTTTAGCCTAGAAGCCTATAGAAAAAGTGGGAGTAATTCCTGATAAATATACTATTTATCTTATGTGAAAGTGGCCTCTGAAGTATCTTCTTGCATAAGAAAATATCTAGCTCTTCACAGAGAATGGCGGGTCAATTCTTTAGGCACTCAAGTTGTAGATCCTTGGGGAAATTTACCCAGATGTTTTCATCCCTCAAGTTTTCCCAAGTAGATCTCTGACCTTAACCTAAGAAAATTACTCAATGAGCATCCAATCATCTTTGCAGCTCAGTGGCCCTAAACAGCAAATCCTGAATTTGCTCTCCAGCTATGTCCACTCTCTCTCTTTGCAAAAGATAAAAACACTTTATAGGCTACCCAAGATGCCTTCTGGCTTTTACGTTTACATTTGGGCTTTTGTTAACCATGCTCAATTTTTCATTATCCCACAAATGCAACGTATTCAATTTTCATTGTCCCACAAATGCAACTTAGTAATAATTAGTCAATTTCATTATCTTTCTATGTTTTTCACACTGGATTTTTCAAATGCATGAATGTTGTCCTGGTTAGGACATTCACCTGCAACATGGCATTCTCCAAAATCACTATTGATGAAATTTTTACCAATTGAACTATTGTCTTGTGCCAAAAAATATTCATACCCCACGTCCACTTGAAAGGAATTCTGGTTGTCTGGTTGGTGGCAAATGATCGACTTGCATAACTCCAACTTATTCACTGATATCACAGATTGTGTCCAGTATCAATTAATGTCACTTGGTTTTTCTAGGAAGGGAAAGCCAAGATTGACTTACAAGTGCAAAAAAAAAAAAATTATTAGAGAATAATACTTTTGAAACATGTAAAGGCAAAGAAGGCAGGAACATCCAAAGGAAGCTTTCACACTGTGGTAAAGGCCTGGCTCCTATGAAAGGTGAGAAGGAAGCCAGAAGATTGGATAGGATGAGCCTCACACAGCACTGCAGCTCTGACGAAATCCCAGCCAACATCATGGGGATCTCCTTTAGAAGGACTGCTCTTTGAGGAGTCTTGTGCCTGAAAATTGAGGTTCTCTTGTACCCCTGCCATACTCATTGGCTGAAAAATGTCTGGGTATCATAGGTCTTGGTTCAAAGTTGAGGCATACTTGCACCTGGAGGCTGTTATCTAATTGTGTTCCTTTTGACAGGTTTTCTCTTAAAGGTAGATCAGAGCCAAATACTTCCATGACTGCCCTAAAGACGTCTGACTGATACACAGTCAGGGCAATAATTTGTTCAAACAGCTAAACCTTTCAACAAAACACAAAATAACTCCAAAAGTACGAAATTAAAGAAACCATCAATACCCATTTTGTAATAAACTTCTCACAATTTGTTACTTTTCTCATTCTTCCTCCATTATTATCTTTTTATGCTTTATCTTCTCTTCCAGTTTTATCTTATGTTGACAAAAACATTTCTTGTATCTTTATATTTTCTTGAAATAAAGCTTGTCATTATATTTCTTTTCATAGCTGTGATATTGTTTTTATGTAAAATCTATATTTCTATTTATTTTTCTAATGAGAAAAACCTAATTGCCAGTATTAAGAACGGTTTCACACACACACACACATACACACGCATGTACACATTTAACTTCTGCAAATACACATACAACTTCTAACTTCTGCAAATGAATTATGAGGAATAAAATACATATAGATTTGATGTCTTACGTCAAGAAGCTCACATTCATCTAATCATAGTGCAGAATTAGGTTCCCTCTTCTCACCCTGGCTCCCTTCCATCTCCTGCTATCACAAAAATAACATTACGCTTGTGGAAGATAAAGACAGCATCCTCTTTCCAGTTTCCTTTTACTTCCTGCTAAGAGAGATTAGTTTATCAGGATGTGAGGATGTTGATCTTCATGAAAGAAGCTACTCTGTTGCCTAATAAGGTAAAGTTTTCTCATCCATATTACTAGTTGGCTTCCTGCTTCTCCATAATAATAAATAATTTTGTGCTGCATGAAAAAAATATTCTTTCAATTGTTACTAAAGCAAGCATTCCAACCAGAAAGTACAGTACGTGACAAGGAGAACTATCTCGTCAAAATTCCTAACTATACCTTTTATCTTAAGTATAAATCTAAAGTGATCCCATCATAACATTTGAAAACACATTGAATCAAAATTTCATAAAGATTTTCAAGAAAATAATCTCAATTGTGCGTGTTTTTTTTCTTTTCAAATGAACATTCAAAAAATACTTCTGGATGTATAATGTTATTTTAGGGGCCTGAGTTGCTTTCTAACAAAATGATGGTTTTATCATTTGGTCCCAAATCATGAAATAAATTTATTTTTATAATCATATATTTGTTTAGGTCTTTAGTATTATATGCCAAGTTAAATAGTCTAACACTTACAATATCAGAAATATTAACTGGATCTATGACTCTAAATATGCAGAAGATGACACTCATTTTCTGAGAGAGAAAAAAATAAAGTAAAAGCTGCAAATGCTCTAGAATAAAAATGAACAATTAATTTTGTACTACGCAGGTAGCTATCATATGTGGTGTTTATGAAGAATACAAAATGTGGAAGATATAGCCCCATTCCACTTTATTTTATGAGTTTGACTTTGCACCTTTGCTTTCCATATCTCATATTAAACTATTTAATGGGTACAGCCACTCCTCTTGTTTTTCTCCCTGCCCCAATACTGGTTCTTCTGAAATAGAACATGACTAATACACTTTAGTTGGAAATGTGTGCAATTATATTGGTTCTCCTAATTTGACTGTGGCCTTGGAACTCTGTGTGACAAAAGATTATTCACAGGGAACACACCCTCCCTTTGAAATATGAAGTATACTTCCATTAAAGAACTAAGATGCTCAATAAAGTCAGTAAAATTTCACCAGACTCTTTTTCCCTTATGCATATTATTCTTTGGCCCATTTTGCATGCAATCAAAGCTAGAGAAGACCCAAGTCTTAGGCCAAACTGGGAATGGAAATAGCAAGGAAAAATAATAATAATAACAATATCTATTTGGAATGTTAGCCCCTTGAAAACAAGGGAATTTCACATATGGTGAGGGATAGAGGGAAGAAGTTAAGGCAAAGGACTTTGGAGTCATATTGTGTGTGGGACTTTGTACAGTTTACTTAAATCTTGTAAGTTTCAATTTCTAACCTGTTTAAAGTATCAAAAACAGCTTCTTTATGAGGTTGTTATAAAGATCGAAATGAATTTTGTAAGCACTGGAATGTTGCTTTGCACATAGTAAGTGCTCAGTAAATTATTAATAATTTTTGCAGTGTAACATTTTGCTCCAGAATATTACATTTATTACTACAAAAGTATTTGACTGAAAGAGAACTTTTGTTTTTAATGCTGTATCAAAATGTATCAAACTCCAGAAACCTTGTTCCAAGTGGATTATGGCAGGTAATCATTGGCTACAAATATGCTAAGGGAAATAAATGTTTGAATCCTAGGGTCCATTTAGTAATTTAAATACAATAATAATTAAATAATATTAATATCAATCAAATAAAATGGATGTATACCTAAATTATTGTATAGAGTGAAAGATGAGAAGAAAATTCCCGAAGCCGTGGAAACATCTGAATATCTCTTTATCTCATGATTTTTCTATCCAAAGATATATATGAGAAGTTTTAACAATTTGAAATACACAGCACATATGCTTTGTCTAAAATGTTTTGGCATACAAGTCAACTAAAAGACAATTAAAGGGTTTGTGGATGAATTAGTCTGCTCACCCTAAAGAGGCACTTCTGACTTGTTCCCGAGGTTACTAAAGACCTGGATCTTGTCTTTGGCCAGGAGAGAAACTTTGGAAGAGACTTGGGCCTTATTAATCTAGGACAATATTCTTTTCTCTGGAAACATGGATGATTCCTCAATGTATATAAATCATTTGTGGTTTTCATGATGTGGCCTGATGTTAAGACTAGCTTCTGTGAATTTAAGTTCTAGCCACCCAACCTCATTTGAAGTAAGAAAGACACTAAAAATAAAAGCCTTGTATTCATGATCTCAAATGCTGACTGCAAATTGTTAACTTGTGAAATCACAGACCATTGTCTTGTCTTATCACAATTGTATCCCCCATCTTCTAACGCCAAACATAGAAAAGACTTTGGATGAATATATAAACTGTTTGCCCCTTTTCTTCGTTGGTGCTAAATGCCTAATCAAGGTATTAAGACTGTGACTCATATGGATGCCAGCTGGCTTTTCTGCTTCTTCTCATGGAGCTCTCAGTTCACTCCAGAACTTAATTTTCTCTGAACCTGACCCCTGGCTCTTGGAGTCTCCCCTTTAATCCCTGACATACATGATATTTCTAAACGAAATCAAATGGGTCCAATGGTTAATCAGACCATCTTTTACTTGGGATAAGAGTGCAACATAAAAATTCCTTGGTTCCTCCTCAACTGGTTATTCAAGAAACACTCAACTTCATCCTGTCTCCTCTACCTCCACCATGGGAGTGACCTCTGCAGTTTTACAACTAAGAAACATTGTAAACCAACTCCAAAACCAAGTAGATAAAATTTATATCTTCCCAAAGCAAATATTAAATCATTCTCTATGCTTAGCTAAACCAAATAATTCCGGACTTTGCTATTTGCTACTACAAACATAAAACGTATGAATAAAGTCAGCATAAGAGGATGGCAGGAAGGATATATTAATAGTTACATTTAATTTAACAGAAGCCCACAGTTTGATGAATTCTGGACCAAAGGTTAGGAGAAGTCTAAATTCAGATTGCAAAGTTAGATGATCCTAACTCGGTATGAATTAACTGATAGGTCTTATTTTCTAAATTTGTTAATTTTTAAATTATTATCATCATTATCATTTTCCTCTTCTGCTTATTTGCTTGCCATACATCTTCTTTGGAGAAGCAGTCATTTAAATCTTCAGTCTGCTTTGTTTTGTTTCAAATTGTGCTGTTTGCTTCCTAATTATTGAATTTTGAACGCTCTTTCTATATTCTGGATACATGTCTTTGATATGCAAGTATTTTTTTCCCCAGCCTATGGCTTTTCTTTTCATTCTCCTAGAGAAGACAAGATCCTGGACCTCAGTGATATTGGCATTCCTCCACTTAGGAGATTCTCCTCTGTGACTTTTATAGGGCAAAAGTTATTTGGTCATTTTTGTAATGCTAATAAAGTCTAATTTGTAACTTTTTAAATTAGTTATGCATTTGGCACTATATATACAAAAATCCTTGCCTAAGAATATTTAATAGTTTTAGATTTTACACCTAGGCGTATGATCCATTTTTTCTTATTTTTTGTATAAGTTGCAAGCTATAAACAATCTTCTTTTTTTTTCCATATGGCTTGCCAATTGTTCCAGCATCATTTGTTGAAAAGATTATACTTTCTCCACTTAATTGCTTTTAGAGTTTGGTCAAAAATTAATTGAGCATGTAGGCTTGGGTCTATTTCTAGCTCTGTTATACTAACCTGTATGTTTACTTTTATGCAAACCCCATGCTGTCTTGATGAATGTCCATTTATATGTCTTGAAGTCAGATAGTATAAATTCTTTGAGCTTATTACTCTCTTACAAAGTTTTTATTAACTATTTTTATCTTTATAATTTCCATATACATTTTAGAAGTATCCTATCAGAGTAATGCAGGCCTCACAGAATGTTAGGAAATATTGTTTTCTTCTTCAAATGTCTTGAAGATTTTGTATGGAATTAGTATTTATCATTTATTTCATACATATTTAGTAAATTCATAAATGAAGCCATCTGGGCCTTCACTTATTAACTTTGAATTTTGAGGGTGCTTGATCAAGGAGGACAAGAATTCATTGATTTCAGGGCACTCTTTGCAGACAAGGGATTTAAAACCTTGTCAAGAACAGCTGAGAATGAGGCAAACTTGCTGCTATGGTGACCATAGAAACCATGGAGAGTGATGACTAATACTGAGCAAGTGGAATTGCTTGATTTGCCCTGCCAGAGAGGAGAGGAAGGAATAAAGAGGCTGATGAAAGCAGACCTGCCAGAATGAATATGTAAGGCCAGAAGACACAGCAGAGGATAATATTTCACAGGAGGGCCCAGAGAACACCATGTACCAAGGCCATCAGGAATACACCGGTGTTTGTGGCACTAGCATCACTAAAGAGTTTAGTAATAGGTTTAATATGTAGACCAGAGCTGGGCTTGCTAATATCCTGGAGATAATAGGATTGCAAAAAGAACAAATAATAAATAAATAAGTAAATAAATAGCCAGGTAGCAGCATTTAACTACCAGAAGCCAAGGAACCACAATTACCCATTTAGACCCCACCAAGACCAGAGGGGCAGTAAAGGGGCTGTGACCTCCAAGAAGTTTATGGAGATAATTAAAGCATGGCATTCACAAGGGAAAAATAGACAGACAGCCAACTAGACCTCTGATTAATGTTTACAACCAGAAACTGTCAAGAACTGGGGAGTAGGAGGTTGAGAACAATCTCCCAGAAAAGTCATTATTCCTTGCCTAGTTGTTAAACTGATTTTTTGATCTGGAACCCACTAATTGAAGGCATAGCTACATCTCCAGCATGTAGGACCCCTAAACACAGCAGCAAGCAAATAATGTAGTGATTTCCTCAGTCCTTTCCCAAAGAGACTTTTACTTACGTATTCAAGTGACCGTACACTGGGAAAAGATATTACAAGGAGTGTTAGACACACGATCTGAATTGACATTGATAGTCAGGGGTCCAAAGCAGCCTCATGGTCCTTCTGTTAGAGTAGAGGCATATAGAAGCCAGGGAATCACTGGAGTTCTGAATGAAGTCCAGATCACAGTGGGACTACTGGGTCATCATTTCCCAAGACCCTGAGTATATGATTGGCATTCATACAATGGGCATTTAGGGTAACCCCCACAGGGAATTCTTGGCTGGTAGGGTAAGAGTCATCATAGTGGAAAAGGTCAATTAGAAATCCTTGAAATTGACTACACATGTCCAAGATAACAAATTAAAAACTATATTATGTTGAATCATTTGGGAAGAACAGCAAAGAGAAATGCCATCAATGGGAAAGGAGTGGTGATCATTGTGATATTTCTGCTTCGCTGACGAGCCGGGCCCCAGCAGAAACAAGATGGATCCTGAATGATGACGATTGTAAGCTCAACCAATTACTTGTACTGATTGTAGCTATTCTGAGAAATGTAGAAATACTGCTAGAGCAGATTAATAAGGCCTCAGGTCTATGGCACGTAGATTTTGGTTTGACAAATGCATTATTTTGTATTCCCATTAGTAGTAAATTTAGAAACAGTTTGCATTCATGTGTAATAATGTTCATTTAGAGTTTTGCATCAGGCCTGTCTTAGTCCATTTGTGTTGCTGTAAAGGAATGCCTTAGGCTGGGTAATTTATTTTAAAAATAGGCTTATTTGGCTTATGGCTCTGCAGGCTGTGCAAGAAGCATAGTGCCATCATCTGCTTCTGGTCAGGGTTTCAGGCTGCTTTAACTCATGGCAGAAGGTGAACAGGAAGCTTCAGGTGCAGAGATCACATGATGAGAAAGGAAGCAAAAGATAGGAGAGGGTAGTGCCAGGTTTTTTTTTAACAACCAAATTTTCACAGGAACTAATAGAGCAAGAACTCACTCATTACCATGAGAATGGCACTGGGACATTCATGAGGAATTTGCCTCTCTGTTATCCAGAAACCTCCCATTAGGGTCTCATTTCCAACACTACGGATCAAATTTCAACACGAGGTTTGGAGGGGACAAATATTCAAACCCTAGCAAGGGCTATATTAACTGCACTCTCCTCCCACAACATACTATAGTCATCTGAAGAACTCTAGACCACTCAGACATCCAGAGAACAACATATGGATCCATTATATTGATAACATCACATGGATTGGACAGCAAGAACCAGAAGTGACTATCATGCTAAAAATCTTGGTAAGACAACATGTGCTTCAGAGAAAAGGAGTTAAACCCTATGAAGATTCTTGAACCTATCATTTCAATACCGTATTTAGGGGATTAGTGGTTGTGGCTGCGTTAGAATATTACCTTGAAAATAAGAGGCAAATTGCTGCGTCTTGAATTTCTTACAACAAAAAAGATAGCATGGTGCCTGATAGGCCTTGTAGGGTGTAGTGACCACACATTATACGCCTGAAAATTCTGCTCTGGCCCATTTGCCTGAAGCCATTGAAGGTTGCCTGATTTGTGTAAAACCTAGAATAGGAAAGATCTTCATAGCATGTCCAGTCTGTATTGCCAGCAGTGTTGCATATCTTAATAGATCATATGGCATTAGAGATACCCGTGGTAGGAGAAAAGGCAGTGTGAAGCTCTTGACAAGCACCATTTGGAAAGTCACGATACAGGCCTCTGGGAACCTGGACTGACGCCATGCCATCCAGAGCAGAATGTGGCTGGAATGCCTTGAGGTAATCCCCAGTGAGTCATGTCTTTGTACAATCTTATGAATGTGGGTAGAATCTGGGATTTCCTTATTAGCTAATAGACTATGATAAAATTACGGCGTAATTATCTCTTGGTTAGGCTTTGCTGTTGTGAAGGTGATGAAATAGTCACCCTCTTGATCATGTTACATTTCATTGACTCTGTCTCAGCCACCCGGAGTAAGCCCCTCCTGCTGGCTCTGAAGAAGTAAGCTGCCATGTCATGAGGGGGCCTTGTGGCCAGGAACTGGGGGTAGCCTCCAGGAGCTGAGAGTAGTTCCTAGCTGACAGCCAGCAAGGGATCTCAGTGTTACAACTGCAATAAACTTAATTTCACCAACAACCTTGTGGAATTGGAAGAGGATTCTGGACTCCAGACAGGAGCACAGCCTGGCTGACACGATCAAGGACCCAGCTAAGCTGTGTTCAAACTCCTGTCCCATAGAAACTGTGAGAAAATAAATGTGAATTGTTGTAAGCCACTAAGTTTGTGCTAATTTGTTATGCTACAATAGGTAACTAATACACAAAGAAATATATGCCTATTCAGAAAGAACTTCTGGCATGTTACTGTGCTCTCACACAGATAGAATGCTTGATCATAGAGCATTAAGTGTCAAAACGTCTAGAACTTTTCAGTATCAGCTGGATTTTGCCAAACCCAGTAGGTTATAAAGGTAGACTGGCCTAACAATGCCCCACTGTCCCGTGCAAGTCCTATAGCCAGGATTAAGCCCAAGTTGAACTGCAAAGCCTGTATTACCTACATAAGCAGATAGCCTAGAACCCTGGGTCACCTACTACACTTGTCCTCGTGTCCCTCTCCTAGCTGTTACCTATTTCCATTTGACGACAGGATGGAGGTATCCCACAAATCATCTGAAGGGGGAGGAAAGGACCTGAGGTTGGTTTATAAATAGATTGCCTTGGTATATTGGTATAAACCAATAATAGATGAAATCTGCATTACAGCTACAATCAGGGATGCCTTAAAACAGAGTAGAGAGAGAAAAATCTTCCCAAGGGGCAAAACTGTGAGCAGAGAATCTAGTCATTCACTTTTTTGATGAAGGATAAATGGCTCAAGGTAAGAATGAATAGAGATTTCTCCCCTCCCCTTCCTCCCCTCCCCTCCCCGCTTCTCTTTCTTTCTCTTTCTTTCTTTCTTTCTTTCTTTCTTTCTTTCTTTCTTTCTTTCTTTCTTTCTTTCTTTCTTTCTTTCTTTCTTTCTTTCTTTCTTTCTTTTTCTTTCTTCTCTTTCTTCTCTTTCTTCTCTTTCTCTCTTTCTCTCTTTCTCTCTTTCTCTCTTTCTCTCTTTCTCTCTTTCTCTCTTTCTCTCTTTCTCTCTTTCTCTCTTTCTCTCTTTCTCTCTTTCTTTCTTTCTTTCTTTCTTTCTTTCTTTCTTTTTGTTTCTGTTTTGTTTGTTTGTTTTTATTCACTCTGTCACCCAGGCTGGAGTGCAGTGGCGCAATCTCGGCTAACTGCAACCTCTACCTACTGGGTTCAAGCAATTCTCCTGCCTCAGCCTCCCAAGTAACTGGGACTACAAGCACATGCCACCACGCCCAGTTAATTTTTTTTTTTTTTTTTTTTTTTTTTTTTTTTTTTTACTAGAGACGGGTTTTCACTGTTTTAGCTAGGATGATCTCAGTCTCCTGATCTTGTGATCTGCCTGCCTCAGCTTCCCAAAGGTTGAGCCATCACACCTGGCCATATATAGAGATTTCTGAGCAGTGTTCAATGACCTGGCCATCTGATCAGGAGCCTATAAGAAAAAGGATTAAAAGATAGGCACCTAGGAGATTTGAGATAGAGGGAGGTGGATAAACATACTGAGTGGAAATAAAATACAAAGAGTTTTGTGCCATATGGTAATTCCTACTAGAAAACATCCCACCTAGAAATGGCACTAAACAACTAAGTTAACAAAGTGACTTATCCAGTTAATGTTCATTAGACTTCATCACTGGCTTCCCTGAAGCTGGCATAATCTCAAGTAAATGAAATGAACATGGTGGCAACGATGAAGATTGTCTATGGACCCAAAACCATGATTTCCACTTAACAAGTTCATTGTGGTCCACTCTAGTGGACAACAGATACCAACACTGAGCACCTGACCTGGTACTTTTCACTGATGAAACCAACCATGGACTTAGTGGAAATTTGACCACATCATGCCCCTTCTGTGGTACACCCCGACAGGGGTAGATACCTATTATGTGTTGACTCAGTCACATGTAACATGTAACAGAATGCCACAGACTAGGTAATTTTTAATGAGCAAAAATTTATTGGCTCATAGTTCTGGAGGTTGGGAAGTTGAAGACTGAGGGACTGTTTTATCAAGGGACTTTTTGCTGCCTTATCCCATGGAAGAAGGACAAAGAGAGGATAAGAGAGAACAAGAGGGGACCAATATGTCCTTTTATAAGGAACCAACTCCTGTAATAACAAATTGACTTCGCCAATAATGACAGTAATCCATTCATGAGGGTAGAGCCCTCATAAGCCCAATGACCTCTCATTAGGCCCCACCTCCTAAACTGTTGCAATGGGGATTAAGTCACCAACACCTGTATTTTGGGAGCACATTCAAACCATAGCACCAGTACTGATTTACCTTCCAAGCTACAGTCAGCTCAGCTGTCCAGGATGTATGGAATGCCTGATCCACAAGCACTGAATCCCAAATAAAATATCAAACTATTGTCCTGACTTCACATCAAAGAAGGTTTTGCAATGAACTACATCACATACCACACAATCCAAAAGTAACTGGACTCAGAGAGCTTGAACTTGTTTCTAAAGACCCAGCTCAGAGGAAATGATTTGAAAGGATGGTGTGCTATCCTTTATGACATAGAATAGGCAATAAATCAGAGGCCTCTACATTGATCTGTGTCCCCACTGGGAAGAATATATGGAGTCTGAAATGCACCTAGAGGGTAGAGGCTGGTGACGCTGTTAAACATCCTGCAAGGCACAGGGCGCAGAACAACCCCCTACTGCAAAGTTTCATCCCACCCAAAATGGCAATAATGTTAAAGACGAGAAGCCTTGCTTTAGAATAAGATGCATATTTGCCAGAGAAACAGCAAAGGTGATATTTAACTACATGTTATGGCGTTCTTTGGATCCTTATGGCAAGTCAGAGTTACCATCATGGAGGAGCTAGGGCTGCTCTTACACAAGGGGTAAGGAGAAATATAAGTGAAATTTGGGCGCCTTTTCATACTATCTTGTCCCCACTGCAATTATGAAGAAACATGAGCAACAACTCCTGCTAAAAAAAATATGGTTTCCAAGGCCTCAGATCCCTCCGAAATGAGGGTTCAAGTCAAACTGTCAGGCCAGTCATCCCAAAATGCTGAAGTAATAGCTGTGTGTGAGGAAAATTTAGAATAGCAGAGAAGAAATCAGATAGGCACGGGTTACTGAACCAAGATCAACTGCGGTGATGGGGCTTGTAGTTCATCTCATTAATCTCCTTCTAAGTTTTCCCTCAGGAAGAGAAGTCCATAGGTTTCATGGAGGAGTTGCTCCCCAGCATCTCTAGGTGTAGACAGTGGCAGCTATGAAGGTAGTGCTTGGTTCAGATGTCCCTTTAAGAAAGAACCTGCCACATGTGGAACAGTTAGCTGACCACTCTGGCTGCTCTGTTGGTAGGATCTGCCTGAGCTTCTAATTGCTGGCTTGCTTTCTCTCTGCTCAATATAAAGTGCTGTGCAAACATATAAAGTTGGAAAAATAGACTGATTTATTATGAACATATAACAACATAAAATATTATATTATATATATGATTGGAAGTGGTTTGTCAGATGTCTCTGGCTACTGTTAGCATACAACATACAGCTTCGTTGTTAATATTTTTCCAAGAAAGTGCTACTCATTTGCATTTCAACTTATATTTCTTTTTGTAGACTTGGCAACTGAAAGGAAATGTACATTTAATTAAAACTTTTCTCTTTAGAACATTACTGATCAAGGAAGACAAAAATCAATAAAATAGCTTCATTTGGGGGCAGGGAGTATATTAGTTGCATTTTGCTTGTAATCCCCATATGCCTGACATACCCTGTTTTCTTGCATGGTAATTCTTTATTAGACTTCTAATCAATCTTGATTATCAATCATTTCCTAAGTTTTCTGTTTGTTTGTTTGTTGAGCAAGAGATTCTGTCACCCAGGCAGGAGTGCAGTGGTGTGACCTTGGCTCACTGCAACCTCCATCTCCTGGGTTCAAGCGATTCTCCTGCCTCAGCTTCCCAAGTAGCTGGGACTACAGGCGCCTGCCACCATGCTAAATTTTGGAGTTTTAGTAGAAATGGAGTTTTGCCATGTTGACCAGGCTGGTCTCGAAATGCTAACCTCAGATGATCTGCCTGCTTCAACCTCCGAAAGTACTGGGATTACAGGCGTGAGCCACCACACCAGGCCCCATTTCCCATTTGTTTCCTATTTTTTCATTATTACAGTCTTTTAGTAAACTTGATTTGGGATACATATTTTATGCAGTTGGATAAATGTGTTTAAGAGTTGTAATATTCACTTTCCACATGACTTCTTGCTTACATTAAAAATTTTTTTTGTTAAACATATTTTCAACACATCTGCTTAAAGAGTGACTTTTCTTTTTAATTTATGCTTTTCTGTATTTTTATCAATATAAGATTATTGTACACATTTTGGTGGTACATGTGATATTTTGATGCATGTGAACAATGTGCAATGATCAAATCAGGGTAATTGAAATATCCATTACCTTCATCTTTGTGTTGAGAATATGCCAATTCTTCTATTTTAAAATATGCATAAATGATTATTAACTATAATTCACTTACTGTAGTATCGATTAAATTATTTTTAAAGTTTTGTCTTTCTCCCCTCTTCGTTCCTTACTTCTTATGATATTTATTATATTTTAATATAATATATGATATTTATTTAGCTGTTGACTAAAATGCTTGCATTATTATTTTTTCTTTTTTGCCATGTAACTCAGTGGAGTCTTACAGCTGTTAGTTTCAGGGCTTTGATTATCTGCTTTCTCAGGTAAAATTGTATAGTTCAATGTTTTACATTTTTTTCTTTAGTAACTCTAAGTAAAACTCTAAGAAGTAGATCAGCTGCACCATGAAAAAAAAATCATCCCTTCTAACTTTTACCATGAAAAGGTACAAAAATTAAATATATATATATATACACACATATATATACACACACACACACACATATATACACACACACACACACATATATATACACACACATATATATATACACACACACACATATATATACACACACACATACACATATATATACACACACACACACATATATATACACACACACATATATACACACACACACACATATATATACACACACACACACACATATATATATATAGTCAGCCCTCTGTATTCATGAGTTCCACATCCACAGATTCAATAATTATGGATTTAAAATATTCAAAAAAAATAACAATACAACAATAAAAATAATAAATATAGAAAATACGGTATAACAACTATTATATAGCATTTACATTTACATTGTATTATAAGTAATCCAGAGATGATTTAAAGTATATGAGAGGATGTGAGTAGGTTATATGCAAATAGCATGTCATTTAATGTAAGAGACTTGATCATCTGCAGAGTTTGGTGTCTGTGACTGTCCTTGAACCAATCACCTGGAGATATGGCAGGACAACTACTTGAGTAAAGGACAGAGATATATTCAAATGGAAAGACTAGGGAGTATTTTGCTTTGGAAAGAGATTTAGCCCAGTTGACACAAAATTACAAAACAGTAAATTTTTGTTGATTAGGGGAAGAGACACTTGCATTTTTTGAGGTAGAGGTGTCAATAAAGTTGTCGTAAATTAACAATGTTGCAGATAAACAATAATAAGTCAGTTGTTGGCCTAAGTAACATTGTTTAGCCTAATTATATTTTATGGTTTTTAATATGCAGATAATTGCCTGATTAGAGGATTGGTGTACCAAAAGGGCTTTTGAAAATAAATAACCTTGGGAATGAGAATCAACACAAGTATAATCCATCACTTTGTCTGATTTGAGAACTGAAACCACCTACATCCACGTATCTTAATTATTAGAACGCATAACTCAGCTTCCTTGTGTCAATATGACTTACGTGTTTGGTCCAGGAGAATTCTCACCAAAGCAGATAGGAATATGGTCAATGAATAATTTTACTATTGGTTTCATGAAATTTGTCAAACCAATTTGGGCAAATATTTCGCTAATTTAAACAAACACATCTGCTATCAGGACAATAGATTGCTAACCTGGCAAATAGCTCATTTATCAAACATTTTACTTACCAGAACTACTTGAAGACCTGTGCCTCACTGTGTCTGCCAACTGTATGCCACAAACCTCGTCCAATCCCAAGCAATTTTCTATCGTGAAAGACCCACCTTAAACCAATTATAACCAGATCTCAAACCTGATAGATATTTGGATCTGACCTTCTCCTTCAAAGACAGAACTAACCGTACAGGTGATGTTGTCCTGTATTGCAGTAGGTCTGATAAACGAAACTTTGCCTGGTTGACATGTTTTTTGTTTTGTTTTGTTTTGTTTTCTTTTGGAAGGGGGTGGTGGTGGTAGAATTGATATGATAGCCACGACACCCGTCCATCACTCTTTCATTGCTACTCATGCCATTCCTATGTCACCTCAGTTCCATCAAACCTAACTGCTTTCAAGAGAGTACATTTCTCCTGTATGCAGTTTTTCTCATTTTTCTGAAGAAGGTTCATTGGAGCAAGTAGATGCTTACAGTACAGACTTTGTTAATTCCACACTAACATGAATGTCCTGAGATGTGAACAAAATGCTAGCAATTATAATACCTAAACTATACGACCTTGGGCACATTTCCCAATCTTTCAAGGTCTCAGCTACCTCATCTGTAAAAAAATGATGATAAAAATGACAATGATAATTGCTAATACATATTTGAACTTAGTACATCTGGTGTGAAAACTGAAACCAACATACTTTTCTGTTTTTGTGTTAAAAGATTCTGGGACCCAGTAAGAAATACAGAAATGTAGGCCAGAAAATAATTGTCCCTAGAAGATAAATGAACTAAAACAACTTGTTTTATAAGACTAACCACTTACTTATTCATTAATACTTGTACAAACATCCTTGCCTTACTGTGTCTATCAATCCATAACTCTCAAGTCATCAGCAGCTAAATCCTAATTAGTCTCCTGCTTTTTAAGATTGCTAATAGAACCATCAGCCAAAATTATATATATATATACATTTTTTTCCTGACATTTCCCATTCTGAGATTCTCCTATCCTAAGTATAGAATGGTATTAACCTTGACTACAGTATGTTTAATAAGTTAGGTTCTGCTAGCTCAGCTGGTTTGTAGCACTTCCTTTTGGGGTCTAGCAGATGGCACAGGACTTATCCTTAGTACCTTATATGCATTAATTTCTTTAATTCTCCAAATAGCCCTATGAGGCAAGTAACACTATTATCCCCATTTTGCAAAAGAGGAAACTAAGATCCCTGGAGCTTAAAAAGTATATTAGTACTTTTGTGAAAATTAAATATAATACACACACATACAAAAAGCCCAGCAAAGGTATCTAGCACAAAGTAAGGTTTATGAAATCTGATTACTATTTTTCTGTTATATTGATAATAGAAGAAAACAATAATTACCTTGCCAAAGAGATCTCCACCATGAATACTTTAATGCTATGAGAAGTGTCTGTATTTTTAAAATCCTCAAAATGTTTGATCATAGAGAACTTAGAAGTTGGGACATTTTCAGCAACTGTTCATTTCTCACTTGTGCAAGAAATAGCATATATTTATAATGGTCTATGTTTATTTATTTTGTAATAATGCCTTTTACAAAAATCACTAAGTGTATATATATATATGTATTTTAAATTTTCCCTTAATTCTTGATCTAATGTCAGAATATGACATTTGAGAGTTATTTCCAGACGTGCACATCTAAGAGTTCTCAGCCATGGATCACCTAGGTCAGGAGTCAGCGATGGTTTTCTGTAAAGAGCCAGGTAGTAAATATTTTAGGCTTTACCCACTATGTGGTTTCTGTTACAGCTATTCCATTTTGCCATTGTAGCACAAGAGCAGCCGTGGGTGATATGTAGGGGTGTGGCTGTATTTCACAAAACTTTATTTCCAAACACAGTTGGCAGACCGTTTCTAGTCTGTGAGCTGTAGTTTGCTGAAGGCTCTTCTGGATGTGTCTTTGAGAGCTTCCATAGGGTCGTGTGTTTTTTATCCTCTTTGATTTCCTGCTGAGGTCTGACAGCCCTGAGAGATGCTCATTCGTAGATGCAACATTGCATCAACATTTAGATATGCTATCACTAACTTTTCTGGGTAATCATGACATTTAATATCGTACTTGGGTGGCTTCTGTGACAAAGTAAAGACATTGTGAGTAAACTCTAGCTGAAAAACAACAACTGCTTTACTGTGAAGATCTGAGAATCTAATAATGCAACGCTGGTGTCGCCTGGGACTGTCCTGCAGAGAAGGCAGTCTCTCCGTGAGCTCAGACAACAGTTTCCCTGAGGATAAAAGAACCGTTTTGTCAAATTCAGCACCCAATCTAGTTTCATTATTTTAGAATATAAAACTGTTTGGTGATTAACTTTGTTTACACTTGGCAAGTATTGCTTCCTTTTCTGAGGGGGGTGGAGGGTGGGAAAGACAAAAAAGCTCATAAAAATTTTAAAAAGCTTTTGACTTCAAATAGTTCTTACAAAACTGCACTTGGATGAGTTAAGTGTGGAGGAATCAAAACCATATGGATTATGCTTCTTTTAAAATAAACACTGATTTAAAAATTGAGGGAAAATTCTTGGAAACACAGACTTTCGTCTTCACAGACTCCAAATAGTCAAAAAGCAACTTTAAGAAATTTGATCAACCCAAAGCACAGCTGGGTTTACCCATTCTTAATTATAGTGTTTTCATTGTATATCATGCAAAAATAAACAGCCTCAGGAGTGGACTACATTCAGTTATTTTAAAAGAGTGTGGGGGCTTTAATTTAGCCCTACTGCAACTTTTGTCCAAATCCTGGATTTGAGGTAAATTACATATAGCATTTGAAATGCTAAAATGTTAAGCACTGTCATTCATCATATTTTATTTTTTAGTTGTCCAGTCATTGCCCCCAAAATTAACAAAATGTTGAGAATTGCCTATTTGAATTTATCCCAAGGTGACTTATCCTGACTAGATTTTCATCTAAATGCTTGGTCATCAAAAAATGTGAACCTGGTACCCTTATTTAGTGAAATGACATTTCTGCATGGGGTTAATGCTCATCACAAGCAACAAAATCAAGTTTTCTTAACCACAGTCTTACTTCAAATTAAATCAATTTAACTAGCTATTTATTCATTCCCTACCAGGGTTCAGGAACTTTGCTAGGCCCTGAAAGTTCAAAAACAACAAGATATGTGGTCTCTTATAAGAACTCAAGAAACAAAAGGTGAAATGTAGTTAGGCAAACTACTGCAATACAACGTAGCATGTGCCATAACACGTGTAAATCGTGGAAGAGAAGAGCTGTTTCCTGGAGGATGGGGTGAAGGCTTCTTAGACAAAGGGGACATTTGAATTGGGTCAGTGAGGGTTTCCCTAATGAAAAAGGCAAGCAAGGCATTCTGTGGAAAGAGAATTGGCAAGAATCTAGAGTGTCTTTGTGTGACATAGAGTATAAGGTGGAGGGGGGAATGGCCAGAGATGAATCTAGAAAGTCAGGCCACAGTCACATAGACAAGGACTTTGTAGGTCACACTATGGGGTCTGGAGTTTATGGTCACTATCAGATACAGTGAGAAAGACAAATTTCATAGCTGTTTGGAGAATAAGTTTTAGGAGTGTGTGTGTTTATGTGTGTGTGTGTGTGTGTGTGTGTGTGTGTGTGTACGAATGGGGGAAGGGTGGAATGCAAAAAAAAATAGTGAATCTTGTTAATATTCTCCAAAAACGCATACTGCACAAAGTAACATAGCTACACAAAAATGTAAAATAAATGCACAAAAAGTTACAAGCCAGTTTTGGCAAGCACAATTGCTGTAGTGACTTAAGGAGAGCCTCTACGAGGATAGGATCCAAGGCTGACTTACTGACTGCCTTGCCCAGGTCCTTAGCATAGCACACAGAACATCAGCCAGTAAGCGGTAAGAATTTGTCCAGTGAATGAAAGACAAGTGTGAAGGTCATATTGTATTGATATGAACCAATGTAATAAGTCACTAATGAACCTCAGAAGATGGAAGATTCACAGGGGTGATTCCTGGGAAAACACATCTGAAAGGCAGCTTCAGATTTTTCAATCCATTTACATCAATCTGCAGGGAAGGAGAAGGAGGTAGACTGTCTCAAGGCTGGATCAATAGCTGTTGGGGCAGCCTCTTAATCATGTTACCTCCTATGTGCTGCTCACCCAGTTTCTATTCGTTCCCCACTGGTTCTGTGTTCAGACTTCCAAAACTGCCCTCCTAGTGAAAGGCAGCAGCACTGACCTAGGAAAGAAGTGATATTCTGTCTTGTGAGCCATTAGTCTCTTTCTTCCGCCCCTTCCCTCAAATGACACACTCACCCTTTACATTAAGGATTTAAAAGCAGCATAGGACAGAGGAGGGAACAAAACCACTATTGACTTTGATCCATTTTAGTTATATGAGGTTTGCTGAGTCTCAGTTTCTACTTAGTAAAATGGGCACAAAAATAATGACTAATATGAAAAGATTTAATTCGATGAGATCGTGATGCTGAGTAAGTGCTCACTCTCTTATCCAGATCTCTCCTTTCCCATTCCATAGGCTGCCATGTGGCAGTTCTTGTCTTCCTATCGCAAGGGAAGGAATGTATCTTCAAGTATAAGCAATTAAATGGAAACTCACCCTCAGCTTTTCACCATGAGAGAACTTTGTAATTTTGAAATAAATTTATTAGTTTTCTGTTGAGGAATAATTGCATGAAGAGTCACCTACCACTTCCAGAAGTGAATAACAATATTCAAGAAGACTCCAATATAAAGCTTTAATTATGGCAGAAAGGTGCTTTAATTCTGTAAGGGCACAGACCATGTGAAGCGTGTAAGTACAGAGTGTGTCTCACAGACATTCAACAGCATGTAGCACTGTTGGCAAGAGAACAGATACTGCTTTGCAATGCCTCCCACAAGCCAAGACCAGTTAGTTACTGACCAGGCCAGGAAGGCAAAAGCAGGTCCTCCTGGAAGATTCCAAACTCTTCTAATGGCTAGCGTTCACTCAAGGATTTCCGACGGCGTGGCTGAACATTCTGTAGATGGTCTGGCAGTTTAGAACATGTCTACTCAATGTTTCCTTTGCCAGGGATCAGACCTGGATTTTTTTTTTTTTTTTTTTTTCAAATTTCCCAGCTCTGTCCCCATTTTCTCTTAAAGTTGTGTTCTCTAATGCAATTTCTGCATATTTAATCCTATCTCAGTATCTGTTTCTTGGAGGACTGGAATACCACACTAAAAGAGCCCCACGAGAATTATCTTCTGCTCCAAACGGTTATTCATGTCTTCACCTTTGGCCGGGCGCGGTGACTCACACCTGTAATCCCAGCACTTTGGGAGGCCGAGGCAGGCGAATCACAAGGTCAGGAGATCGAGACCATCCTGGCTAACACGGTGAAACACCGTCTCTACTAAAAATACAAAAAATTAGCCGGGCGAGGTGGCGGGCGCTTGTAGTCCCAGCTACTCGGGAGACTGAGGCAAGAGAACGGCGTGAACCCAGGAAGCAGAGCTTGCAGTGAGCCGAGATCGTTCCACTGCACTCCAGCCTGGGCCACAGAGCGAGCGAGACTCCGTCTCAAAAAAAAAAAAAAAAAAAATTCTTCACCTTCAAAGATCAACCTCGCTAATGATCTTTAAGTGACATTTTACATTTACAATACGAAACAAACACATTGCGTGGCCTACCACAGCTACCACAACTACACATAGGATTAAGTCTAGACTTTAAGCCCATTTCATAGCCAGTATAGATACCTATGTATCCTCTCCCTCTCACATATCTCACATATCTCACACTCTAAAATGATTCAATTTCACCATTCCTCAAACATCCTTAACCCGCAAATTCTTATGTCTTTGCCAATATTGTCTTGGGTCTAAACTGATTTTCAGAATGTCAGCCCACAAACTAAAGGCCCACTAAAGGCATCCTTCTCCTGATGCCTCTTCCCATGCTCCCAAGCAGGAGTAACTCCCATACAATTGCTTCTTCTATGGGCATGCAAGTGGCTGAGTAATAACGCTATTTCTAGGCATCTCTGATCACACTATTTATGATTCTTTTTGGTGTTTTGCATAGTGTTTGAGAGTCTGATACATTGTAGGATTTAAGTTCAGTAAAAAGACCAAATCAGCAATATACTATAAGGGAAACAGAATGAATTTGGAAATAGGACAATTCGGTTTAAAATTCCAGATCCATCATTTATCGGATGTGTGATTTGAGACAAATCATTTATTTTTCCTGAGGTATATAAAATGGGGTCATAGGCCTCATACGACAGAGACTTCATGAAGATTCAATGTGAGAAGCCTTCTGTGTTGCACTCATTCAACAAACTGAGCGCCTACTATGATCCGTGCACTGTGTTACATCCTGAGGATATTTCAGTGAATGAGAGAGGGTGCTTTATCTCAGAAAATTTTATTTCAGTTATGTAGAAAGACAATAAATAGTTAACTATTTTTTAATTTGCAGATTATCATGACTTTTAGGAAGACAATAAACAGGATGCTGTGCTAGATAATGATGAGAAGGACAGGCTGCAGACTTCAGGATGAGCAGGAAAAGTGTCTTTGAAGAAGTGCTGGACAAGGTACATGGTATGTGCTCCCTGTCAGTTAGGCTTCCACCAGAGAAACAGAACCAGTGTGACACACACACACACACACACACACTCACACACACAATTATATTGTACAATTATTTCTCAGCAGAAAGAAAATACATGTATTTCAATTTTAGACACAAAATATAATTGCAAACACACATGTGCATATATAGTGTGTGAGTGTGTGTCTGTGTTTATTGCAAGTAATTGGCTTATCACGGGGGTTAGCTAGGCAAGTCCTCCATAGGACAGGCTGGAAACTCTCAGGCAGGAGCTGAGGCTGTAGTACACATGTGGAATTTTTTTTTTTTTTTTTTACATGAAAACTTCAGTTCTTTTAAAACCTTTCAACTGATTGGATGTGGCTCACCCAAATTATCAGGATTAATCTCCTTTACTTACAGTCAAGGATTGTACATGTTAATCACATTTACAAAATACCTACACAGCAACACCAAGATTAGTGTTTAATTGAATAACTGAGTATGGTAGTCAATTCAAATTGACTCATAAAATTGTTCATCACATGCTCTGAGATGTTAATCCCTTAACCATGAATTTCTTAAAGCATACTTTTGAGGATCTAGATGTATAATCAGCTTTTCCAATGGCAATCTCTCCCAATGCTTTGGTAACATCTGTCATATAAAAATCACAGTGAATAAGGATTTTAAAAAGAAAGGTATTTTGTCTTCCTGAGATGTTGTAAGATTCTATACCATGGCAGCTGAGCAGGCTGACCTCTGGGCCATTTACTGTGGTTAAATATGCAAAAAATAGTAGAAAAGATTTTATTGCTCTAAAACCCCCAGCAGGCAGCACAACTGTCAAATATCTTTACATACTTATAAGGAAAAACTGTATTTCCTTCTGTGTTGTACCTCACATTTTTGATTCTACATAAATGATTTAATATTCGTTTCATGTTTTAAATACCTAACTTTTCTATATTAAAACTGAATTGAAAGCATATTTATTTTGCAAGTAAGTAGTAAGCAAAATGTGAGTCAAAAAGTCCAAGTTAAAAACCAGTGTAGAAAATTCATTAAATACATGTTAAATGAACACAAAATATAAACTGTTACCCCTCTTCATTTATCAAGCATAAATGCTCTTGTGTTTAATTTTCATCACAGAAAAATAGAATATTAAATTAATGGCAGCTTGTTTCCTTCCTCCCTCCTGCCTTGGTTCTTAAATGCCGAGTAATAGTGTCTACTCTCTTGGATTTTTAAATGTGGACCTTGGTGTCTCTTGCCAATTTTTCCCCTGGGAGTTAGGGAGCATCACTTCTGGCAGCACTCCATAAAGATGTCAGAAACCATATTGATCAAGGAAGGCAGAATGGCCCATGGACTCAATGCAATTCATTATTGATTAGGCAGGCCACTCTGTCATGTTAACTGGGAACTAATGCTTTCACTTGAGTTTGAAGTCACCCTCCTTTCAGGTGGAGGGAGTTTGGTTTAACCCAACTGTTTTTTTAAGTGCATATCTAGCTCCAAGTCTAACCACAATGTTCTGTCTGTATCCTTAATGCAGAGTAATTCTAGCCATCTTGAACAGGCCAGCTGTAACCCATAATTGGTACTTTGAGGTCCAGTGTTTCCCTCTGACCACACAATGGAAGGTTGGAACAGTTCTGTAATTCAGAGTTATGCTTTCATCTAAGGTAATTTTGCTTTCCTTAACACCATTTTCACCCCTGCTCTCGCTCCTAAAATTATTTTTAGTACACATCATAAACCAAAAGTAATCTCATTAACTGCTCAGAGGAAAATATCTCTCATGTGAAATGATATGATGCTGAAATTTCAGGATCATTGTAACTGTTATAGAGATGTGTAGTTCAGTAAAGATGATAAATTATGAATTAATATTATATTGCATAACAAAATGTAATCTAATTTTACAGAAAAAATTGGAAACATGGTAGGAGAATAAAATAGATGAGTAAGCTGAGGAATGGGAAGATACCAGCATTACTCAGATTCCTCCCGCTAGGCATGGCAATTTTTAATACCCCATTACTTGTTATTATATCACCATCTTGGTGTTTTGAAAAGCATTTCTGAATGTTTCTGCAAAACTCCCTGTGGATAAGATTTTTAAAACCAGTATGTTTGGTAAAAGCCATATATCATAACCCTTGCCAAATAATACATAATGCACATTAATATATTAAAGACTTCACAGCAAAGAATCTTGAGTTTGTGTTGCCCAAACTCATTTGAATGTCTTTCTTATTATATTTTATTATTGTTATATGTATTTTTTAGGCAATTAATAACCTGAGGATGTAGTGTTCTCTGGAACACATTTTAGGAAATATTATGCCAGCTTTTACAGCTGTTGTAAAGGAGTTGGGGGCAAAACCAGGAAAATATTGCCCATGGAATTAAATGGGGAAAAGAAGTTTCAAAGAAGGGATAGACAGTAGTGATTCACAGAAAGATAAAAAAGAGAAGGGGTAGCCAGGCATGGTGGCTCACACTTGTAATCCTAGCACTTTGAGAGGCAGAGGTGGATAGAGCACCTGAGGGCAGGAGTTCCTGACCAGCCTGGCCAACGTGGTGAAACCCCGCTTCTACTAGATATACAAAAATTAGCCAGGAGTGGTGGTGTGTGCCTGTAATCCCAGCTACTTAGGAGGCTGAGGCAGAAGAATTGCTTGAACCCAGGAGGCGGATGTTGCAATGAGCCGAGATCGCGCCACTACACTCCAACCTGGGCGACAGACTGAGACACCGTCTCAAAAAAAAAAAAAAAAAAAAAAAATCCCAGAAGGCTTTAAAACAAACTTGAAAGGTTGATTTTAAAATTTATAGAAAATGCAAATGACCTAGATTTTCCAAGACAATTTTGAAAAATAACAAAACTGGAGAAATAACAGTACCTGACTTCTAGATTTTATAAAGGCACTGTAATAAAGGTAGTGCAGCATTGGTGCCATGATAGAAGATGAAGAAGTCAATAAGTCAATATTCCAGAGATAGAGGAAAATTTGAATCTTTATATTGAGAAACCAGAGAGAGTGGGCAGAATGGGATGGCACCTCAGGGAGTCCTGCATCCTGCCTTATGACAGTAGAAAACAGCCAAGAGAAACACACCTTTGCTCCAGGTACAGGCTTAATGTGCACCACGAGGACACTGGGCTTAGCTCTGCTTTGAAGTCAGGGTCTAGCTGGTTTCTTTGTTACTGTTTTTTAAGGCACCATATAGTTTATGAATTGTTACTGTTTTTTAAGGCACCAGAGCAATGTTCAAGGTAATCTGTTATCACAAGTGTTTGGTATTCTCATAATCTCTAATTGCTGGCATTTCCTAGAACTTGGATCACTCTTCATCATGCATCAGGATTTTTCAAAACACAATTGTTGAGAAAGATCTGTACATCTTTTTATTATGACAGATAGTACTGTTTGCACAGAAATCACATGACACTATCTCATAGCATAAATTGTGTTCACAAAGAAAAATATTTATTTGTTCAAAAGAGATTCCACGGAGTTCCTTATTAAACAGTATGTTGTGAGCTGAAACCTCCTCAAAAGAAATTTGCTTATTAATTCATGAAATGTATTAAATTTTGGTAATCAAGGTATATTTATAGAGCACTGAAACTGTGTGTGTCAATATAAGATGTTCAGGAGAAGGCATAACGAATACTAAGAAGTGGTAGAAATACAACAGAATATTTAACATAACAGGGACAAACTAAGGGTGTATAGAAGGATGTAAAAAGTGTTTTAAGATCCCAGATGGAGGAGGATGGGAAAAGTTTCCCTCCAAAGATGACATTTGAACTGTTTCCTAGGGGATAAAAATGAGTTTGACTGAGGAGTGGAACAGATCACAAACAGCAAGATGAGTATGTACTAAGGTACAAAATTAAGGCTGTTGTGTTTTTAGAGAGGCAAGGAATTTGGTGAAGCTGAAGCACAGGTTTACCTGGGGTAGGTGGAGGATGAAGGGCCATGAAGTGAGATAAGAAAAAAAAATAATAATAACTTTTTTGTTTACGAAAAGGGAAACCAGAGGAGATTTCTAAGAAAAAGTGACAACAGAATGAAGCAGATGGCTAGTTTAGAAATACCATGACAGTAGGGTAACAGAAATGGTCTGAAAGGAGTAAGTTGTGGAAGGCAAATAACACATATAAATCTCTGAATTAACATTTTATCTCCTGTAAATATTTATAATTTTTGAGAGACAAGAATTTTGATTTCAGAGAAAATGCATTAGGCCTTGTCAAAATCCAGAGCTGATGATAAATGCGCTTTCAGAATATGGCTCTGTAAAGGAACATGCCCAGCAACCACTCAGGTTTGAGAGTGCTAGTGGCCCCAGACCGAGGAGGAGGGCATCTCTCCAGAGTCCTTCAAAGAGAGTGGGTAAAGCTAATCGTTTTTGAAAGTACATAGTGAGAATTCTGGATGCATAATCTGTTTTGTGTTAGACCAAAAGAGGTTGGCTCTCTGAGACATGTTTCAAGACAAAGTCTGATACTGCTTGGACAAATATCATCAAGGCCAATCAGAAAAGATTACTGTTGTTTTATGGTGATATATGATAGAAAAAATTCCATAGTGTTCTTTTTTTTTTTTTAAATAGATTTTAGCTGATGAGGTTTATGTTTACAGTAAAACCTCACAAAGCTCCAGGCTAGAAGAATCCTTGGCTTGTATCCTGATGTCAGTAAGCTCCTGGCATTGCCATCTGAAGGCATGAAAAACACTTCTAACACATTTACGTTGGCCTTTTTAACTCTTAAATTGGATGGACTGTGTGAACCTGTAACCGACTGCAGAGAGCATAGTTTCCCAAATACCTGGGGACCTGATCCCGTGTGAAACGCAGATCTTGTTTACTTTAGCCTTCTACTTCAACCAAAACCAAATTGCAGTATGTGAAAAAAACCTCATATTTTTGTTTTTAATTTTTTTCAAGTCACTCTTGACTGAGTATTTCCCCCAGGATGTTATTTTGGTTATCTTCTTGATGATGATGTTCTTACTAAAGCAATTCAATTAAAAAAATTCTTCACTAGGAGTTAGGCAGCATGCTAGATACTAATTCAGCGATGACTAAGACATTCCATGAAACTACCTGTAAATTTCGGGAGGGAATGTGGATGTGTATACCTTCCTGGAAAACCATTAGGCAATGATGGTCCACAATCTCTTAACTAGAATTCTGAAATCCAGAAAGCCCTAAGAACAGATTTGTCGGCAAAATGCCATGACATGATGGAAATGCGGTTATTTATGCTCTTCCTTCCATTGTAGTGAATATTTGTACATTTGGCTGTATTGATCTGTTTAATTACTAAGTGCTGCTCCCCACAAACACTGCTATAGGTGTTACATAAAAAATGACATATATCCTACATTATCGTTTTACATTTTTTTTTTTTGAGACAAGTTCTCACTCTATTGCCCAGTCTGGAATGCAGTGGCACTATCATGGCTCACTGCAGCCTTGACCTCCTGGGCTCAAACAATCCTCCTGCCTCAGGGTCCTGAGTAGCCAGGACTACAAACACGTGCTACCATCCCCAGTTAATTTTTAAATACTTTTGTAGAGATGGAACTCAAGATCAGCTTAGTCTCAAACTCTTGACCTCAAGCAATCCTCCTGCCTAGGCCTCCCAAAGTGCTGTAATTATAGGCATGAGTCACTGCACCCAGACTGTCTTTTTAAAATCTGAAAAATTCTGAGTTCTGAAACACATCTGACTTTGAAAATTTTGTATAAGGGAGCGTGGATCTATATTTCCCTCTTTCAACGTTGTTAAACCTTGTGACATGTGAAATCAGCTGTGTACATAAAACTATCTGCATCACCCGAAATCTTTTATTTCACCGACTACTTTTAAAGAGTGAAGGTTCCTCAGACTTCCTACAGTTTTCTTGGTAATGCTATAAAAAAAAGCCTCATCATAATGTAAAAGTATTCTTTTTCAAGTTAACATCTCTACAGTGCAAGTTAAGCTTTTAAAAACTGTCTTTTCCCTCTGTGACTTGTCTTTCGTACTTTTCTGCAGGTTGCTTCGTGTAACACTAGCAAGCTGGAGGACCCACTTGAGAACCGTGATTTGAAAAGACTACTTTAGATGGCATATTAAATAGCACAAAGGCAAAATTAAATATTGCCCCTCACTTTTGCATATGGCACAGAACCAAGATCCTCCCTCATTCTTAACTGGGCCCTGGGTTAAATTAGTTCCTTATGTGCCGGTTTTTTTTTTTTTTTTTTTTTTTTTTTTTCAGTTTTTCAGTTCGTTCTGTACAGCCACAGAAATTAATAATAAAAGCCGAACTAAGTCTTATCAGAAAAACACAACAGGATTCAAAAGGAGGAACTTAAATCCCTCAACTCTTGTGAGGCAAACATTTAAAAAATATGAAGAGATTGATCTCCCTTTTATATTTTGGCATACCTCATATTATCTTCATCAATGTAGCTTCTTCACCAGATCTTAATCATTTGGCAAAACTACTTAGAGGCTCAGTTCAAGGACTTATTCATAGTTCTGAGTTCAAGCCACAGGAAGAATAATATCTGCTTCTCACTGAATTCAAGTTTATGATTTCCAAGACTGGACTTCCCTTAAAATAGCCATTCTGTATATGGGTGTATAAGTGTTGAAGGTAACATCACCAATTGAGCATTTGTTTATACTAAGAAAATGTATTCATAAAAAATAGAAGTTTGACAATCTTGGGTACTATTATCAAGGATTAAAATATTAACAACTAACACTGAATTCATTACCTGATATGTGCTATTTATCTCCAACTTTAGTCATATCCTCCTTTTATACAAATTATCTATTCCATAGGATAGTCTTACCTTTGCTATTGTCCATCATGAGCCACTGGCTTAGGAATTTCCTGTGTTTTTCTATGATCCAATAATTAAAATGTATTTGATATATATCAATATGTTTAGGGTTTGTATTGGCTACAGATTATTCAGAGGAATAAGGGTGTGTGTGTGTGTATGCATGTGTGTGTGTGTGTGTGTGTATGCACATTTGATATCTGATGCTTGCTGACTATCTGATATGAAGATCTACAGGTTAGGCAAAGGTTAGAAAGGATTACAGTTCTTAAATAAGAGGGTTTCAGTTGTGAACATGATGTTTTGAGAGGTGATTTTCAAACTGTTTTCCACAGAACCATAGCTCTTAAAGGTGTTTTGAGAGGTCCCTTGACACTTGATCCCACTTTAATATTTTAACTGCATTAATTGTTAAGGCAAACATTCAAATGTGTTATATATTAAATTTTAATACATTGTAGACCACCAGCATATTGACTTTTGCTGCCAGGTTAATTCATTTTTGGGCAGGCCTTAAGGCAAAAATCTTTCTTACCATCGCTGGGACTGTATTTGAACTTGAAAACGCAGGTCAATGATTCAGATGGTCTCAGCTCTGCACTGGGTTTTCTTTCTTGTAACTCACACCTGTGCATGTGTAGACACACACACATACACACACATATACCATACAAGGTTGGACCCCTATTTGTCTGAGAGTTAGGATGCCCTATTTTCTAAACAACCCGGTAAATTATAAAAATAAATTGAATGCCAAGGTTGATCTGACTTCAACAGTCACCTAAATTACTGTCTGAAAGTTCTGTGTGTGTCAAACAGAATTTTCATAAATTTTTTTTTTTACCTCGTCCACTTCCATGCTGTTCGAATGTTTGCAAGATATATATGCCTTATTATTGTCAAAAAGAAAAAAAAAACATTAAAAATTGTACTTACAGTCATGTTAATTTTAACTG
The DNA here is from genome assembly GCF_037993035.2 of Macaca fascicularis. Classification (NCBI taxonomy): domain Eukaryota; kingdom Metazoa; phylum Chordata; class Mammalia; order Primates; family Cercopithecidae; genus Macaca; species Macaca fascicularis. Next base: position 98,452,410 of record NC_088385.1, read on the forward strand.
ATAAGTATTCAGACCATGGATATAAATTGTTGTTTCATCTCTTACTGCATTTGTGTACCTGGTAAGAAACTTAACATTACCTCTACTCTACCACTTCAGCAGTGAAGTTTGTAACAGTGATCTCTCTGTTTGTTGCAGGGTTAAATGTAGAGACTGAGAACAATTCTTGATTTAGCAATAGATCTTCTTCAATATACGCTCTTTTAATTATAAAATACTTTAAAAGTGTTAAAGTGTATAAAATACATGTGTTAAAGTTACTTTTGAAAACAAATCAATTTAAAATGTATGAAGCTTTGTTGCTTGATACCAAGTAATGTGTTTCAAAAATTATATTACCTAGGGTTTCCACAGCTTTTATTCAAGTCACAGGAAGAAGAAGCAAACGACCAAATAAACTTAGAGAAAAATCTGCTTCCCATGGAATATACAACAGATATAAAAGGGTTAAGAGCTAGGTTCTACTGGAAATATTCTAAGATCAATTATATTTTACATTTTCACAACTTCTCTAAATTGACTCTCCCAGTTTGCAGATGGCATTAAGCCGTCTCTGAGTAGTGAAATGTCAGGCTACGGGTGGAGATGGGGGGATGCACGATGTTATTGTGAGTAGGTGGAAAAGCATTTGGATGAGTTACAGAGTAGAAGGTAACTGGTTGCAAGGGGGAAAACCGTACACCATAGGATGCCCATGAAGCTGCCCCAGAGCAACCACTCACAAAGCAGGAGTGAAAAGGGTAGTTCTAGTGGGAGAGTGCCCAATGAAAGGAGCTCTCAGTGCTGCTGACAATGAAATGATGGGCATTCATAAGTTTCCTGGAATGTAACACTTAAGTCAGTTATTCAAAACCTGGTACATGTACACCTGGCACACAATTTGCAAAGCTAGCCATTTCAATAGGAGAAATAAACAAATCTGAGAAATTGGCAACTGAAGTGATCACGTGCCTAAGGGGTGATTTATTTGAGTATAAAATTGACAATGCACTTCCATTTTAAAAGGCATATGTACTTACAATCATCATTAAGAGTTGTCAGGAGGCAAAATAATGATATAAGCAGAATGTACTCCATCATGCTCTTTAGAAGCTACTTAGCAGTGGCCAGCTCTGTGGCAAAGCAAGGTAAATTAGACTACCATCTGACCTTTCACAAAGCAATTGCGTATCTATTATCTCATTTAGTTCTCAAAAGAGTGCCTAGCAGTACATGTGGAGGGAGAGGAAAGATTGGCTGGCAGGGAGTTATATTAGAGTGTTCTGCATATTATACTCAGCCACTTGTATTCTCAAGCACCATTGATAAGGATGGCATTCTGTGGGAAAATCGAGGCATTACATATCTTTATAGATGGATCTATGAATTATTTTGGCAATTTTAAAGAGCTTTTAAAAAAATCTGTTCTCCCCCAAGTCCATATTATTGTGTTTCCTATAGTTTAGTATTTTGTTTCTCAGATGCAAACATAACTTATTATAAACAATTACTTATTTTTGCAGCAACTTCTTTTTTCTGGATTGAAATTTGAATGTAGGAAACATGTCTTTTCTTCCAATTTTACATTTAATAGATAAACTTTCCTATATCTAAGGTTTTCCATTTCTTTATATTGTCAAAAATCATTCAGAATGCCCAGTCATAAAATTTTGCATTGTATCAGTTAATTTTTATATTTTATTCCTGGTAGTTCCAAGTGATGACATCTGAACTGAAATTAAAACCAATTAATGTTGAAGTCATTGTGATGCAAATCAGAACTTTCCATGATTGGACACATGATCCTAAATCTTGTTTATTTTGCTCTAAATAATTGTTGAATATTCTTTTTTTTTCCTTTTTTTACATCAGACTGATATAGTCCAAGTGGAACCAGCTGATCTCATTGAATAAAAACTTTTTATTTTCATTTGAAACTGAGATACTATGAGAACAAAACGTGGGGATTTTCTGGCATAAAAAACTGCAGAGATATTTTAACAGAATGCAGAAATGTCTGGGGAGTTAACCATTGTACAGATGGGATTTACATATACCTTACTTTCTGTGGGCCTTCCTTCAAAGTTCTCTCAATTATCAGAATCATACTAGAGTTGTACCAGAAATTCTTTGTTCTCCATGAGCTGAGACAGCAATTGCAACATAACTGAATCTTGATAGTGGTTAAAAATTTCCTGCACAAATACAAACACACAAACCAAGAACAGCAACAACAAAATCCAGACATAGAATGTCAAATGCAATGTTTTTATAAAAGAAATGTACCCCTTACTTTTCTTCACTTATTTTTATCTATGATTATTATGCCTATTTTCATAAATTTGACCCAATTTTTTACATTAAAAGCTCAACATGTTCCATTTACTATGCAAAGCCTTTCAGATTACCAGCAAACCATGAGAAATATATTTCAAACAGAAGAATGAAAAATTTATTATAAAGGTTAGAAAAAAAATGAGACATGGAGTGCAGGGAACTGAACTGATATATTCTATATCGAAGATTTGGGAAGTGTTGCATTTGCTATTTTGATGAGGAAGTGATCTGTAGAATTAGTTGGCTCCCTAATGTTTCCAGCTCATGTTAATCACATAAGGACAGAGGCTGTTAAAGCAAATAAGCCAGTTTTGTGGTAGGGAGGGTATTTAATTCTTTTCATTCTTGAATTCAAGCACACAGCAATAAATAATGCACACACACTTTTGGACAAAGCAAAATTTAATTAGAAAAAAATAAATTTTGTGTCATTCCCTAAATGAAGAATAGTCTATGTAATGTACATAGTATACATTATTAATTGCCCATGTGGGGATGAAATTAATTCTATTTGGAAAGTTATTTTTCCTCTTAAGTCAGCAGAAAGTATAATTATGCACATTTTGAATAAAGGTATATATTTTTTATTCATGCCCATAGTGTGTTAGAAATGATGAAATATTAACATATGAGGAAGAAGGGTAACAGCATGCAAAAATAGATAAAAGTATTCAAAATGCCTTGTTTGAATAAGCAACCATTTATGAACAGTATGAATGTAGACTTTTATGCAGAGACTGAAGAAGTACCGCAGAGGAGGCTGTAGCCGAACCTTGGTCATGAGAATGAATAACCTGACTGATGAGGTAAAAGGGTTGTTTTTTAGAAACAGACAAAATATGGAGGGAGATATGAATGAGAGATTTCTCAGCACTAACTTGTTTATTTCCCATTTTCTGAGCATGTCTTGTATTTTCTTACCTCTGCACCCTTACTGGACACAATCCTGTATGCCTCTGATGCTCACCTATTGTCTCAGAGATTTCCGATGTGGAAATTCTATGCAGACATTAAACTCAAGCTTAAATGCCGCATTCCCCACAGAGATTTTCTAATCCCTCAAGCTCTGACCCCTACCATCTCTAAACTCTTTTAACAGTTTATAAAACACCCCATGTTAATTAGTCATTGCTCTACACTAGGAAAGACCTTTATATATATACATTAGTTCATAGAATTTTTGCCAAAAACTTTATAAGTCCATTATTCTCTTTTTAAATATGGTGAAATAGGCTTAGCAAAGTTAATAACCTGTTGTAAGTTGCTTAGCAAGGGGAGGATTTGGATTCCAACCAAGCTCTATTTTATTTTTATTTTATTTTATTTTATTTTATTTCATTTGCATTGCATTCTCTTTCTGGTAACAATTTTCCATGACTTCTATATTTCTTTAGCAAATAACACTTTGGGTTGCAAGCAATAGAAATCTTTCATAAACTAAATTAACCATTCATGAGGACATTTTAATAATAACATGCAGTTATATCCCAGAACTTAAGCACGAGCAGGGCAATGGACTATCACAAAGGAGTGGCATCCAAAGTTGACCAATCACAAGGAGGATTGAGAATTCTCCATCTGGGACTGGTTCCTTGCATCTCTTCTACCCCTGCCACAATGTGGTATGAGTAGGATAGACCTTAATTCCAGGTTCAGGATGTATCCTGTTGGTCTAAGTCACCCAGGATGATCTCAATCCTAGGTAGTAGACAATCAATGTTTGGCCTTCTCTGGCTACAGCAATGATACAGCAATGATTTTTTTTTTTTTTTTTGAACATGTGACCAAGTGGGCCCAATCAAAATGGCACCTGAAACATTTTCTGATGGCTGAGAAAAGAGAAGTTCTCTTCTTTTGATGGATGATTTCTGGATAAGGCTTGGAATGATTGTCAGTTTACTACCACGAGGAAAGCTGGTCTGAGGTCAAAGCCAGTAAATGGAATAGGGTGGAGACTCACAGGTAAATAGAGCCAGGCCCAAATCAAACTGTTCCTGAATTTTATGTGGTATGGTACATTATCACTCCAAAGTACTTACTGCCTATCCCACTAAGAATTATACTGACCCACTCTTCTGACATCAGTCTTTGTCATGAAACTTGCTTTGGTCAATAATAGGTGAATTGAAGAAAATGCACATGACTTTTGAGAAGAAGCTTTAAAAGCCAATACATAATTCTACCATTGCCACCAGTACATTCACTTTGTTTTATGCCATGACATATCCTTGGTAGGGGCCGCTCCTTTAGCCTGAACCCCAGAATGAAGAAGACACATGGAACAGAGCCCTGTACTGACATGTAACACGTAAGACAAAGAAATGTTTGTAGTCACAACATGGCGCCCAAAGCGAAGAAGGAAGCTCCTGCCCCTCCTAAAGCCGAAGCCAAAGCGAAGGCTTTAAAGGCCAAGAAGGCAGTGTTGAAAGGTGTCCACAGCCACAAAAAAAAAGATCCGAACGTCACCCACCTTCCAGCGACCCAAGACACTGCGACTCCGGAGGCAGCCCAAATATCCTCGAAAGAGCGCCCCCAGGAGAAACAAGCTTGACCACTATACTATCATCAAGTTTCCGCTGACTACTGAGTCCGCCATGAAAAAGACAGAAGACAACAACACACTTGTGTTGATTGTGGATGTTAAAGCCAACAAGCCCAGATTAAACAGGCTGTGAAGAAGCTCTATGACATTGATGTGGCCAAGGTCAACACCCTGATTCGGCCTGATGGAGAGAAAAAGGCATATGTTCCACTGGCTCCTGATTATGATGCTTTGGATGTTGCCAACAAAATTGGGATCATCTAAACTGAGTCCAGCTGCCTAATTCTAAATATATATATATATATATTTTTTTTTTTTTTTTCAACATAAAAATAAAAAGAAATGTTTGTAGTAAGCCACAACAATTTTGGATTTTTTTCTATAGCATAGCCTAGTGAAAGCTGACTAATACTATCACCCCTGAACGTTACTGTTAAATAAGCCAATGAATGTCCTTCATGGTCAAAACTGGTATAAGTTTTATGCCATTGTTTTTGAAAATATCTTACCAGAAAAACCCATTTCAATCAGTTAAATAATGTTGTCAACCCTAAGCAGTATCAGGAAAGCCTTTTAACATGAAAACGTCCCAAAGATACATCATAATATAATCGTGCATCCGTAATGCCAGATATGTAATTAAGGGTGGTGATAGCTACAAAGATCACCATTTCTGTGGCCATCTCTGTGGACAACCAGACAACATAGAAGAAGTCTTCCCATTTCCTACAATAATCTTAATGAAATGAGGTAAAATGAATTTAATATAATGCATAGAATTTTAGCATTGCTCTGTCAATAATTTTTTTCTCTCATGCGGAATGTTTTCCCTCATTAACAAATAAAATCAAAAGCTGAAGCAAATAAGTGAATCTCTTTGATGCTTATTTCAAAGCATTTCAGAAGAATTAATTACTGCAACACTCTAAGAAATATTTAAGTGCTATTAGTTCTTTTCCATACATGGGAAGGTGGAAACGCTGAAAGTTTAAATAGCTTTCCTGTAGACCACACAGCAAGACATTGGCAGAACTCAGCATTCCTAACCTCGTTGACCTCTGCAATCTCAGTGTGGTCTGTAACCTTTTTACATCAGAACATTCACAGGAAGTGGAGACTTTTTACCAAAACATTCTACCAACAGTAAAACACGTAACTTCTTTTAACACTTATTGCCATGTATAGTCTGTTTTGAGTCCATAGTTAGGATCAGCGAGATACTAATATTTGAATTAAGTTGCTGCAAGTCCTGCAAATCAGCCAATGTCTGTGCTAGAGGCTTTCTTGCATCAACATAAGCAGAAACCTGCATTGTTCAAGTGTCCTTTGGACACATCTTCTTCCCTCTCTCTAATCAACTGAATTGCCATAGTAGAGCTAGAGCATGAGGATTAGAGAAACACAAAGACCTGCTGAGAATAAATCATTTTTCCTCAAAAGAATATGTTACTTCTACCAAAATTACACTAACACTAATAACAAAATCATTGTCATACCTGTAAATATTATGTAAATTTTAACTTTTTGAATGATTGTATCAGATATATTACACAATGTTCAAATAGGCTCTGCAAACACTAGTGGTTTAGTTAATATGGAAAAAATGGATTCAGATTTAGTTATCAGGAAAAAAAAAATGAATGTAATAGAAATTCCAAGTGCCAGGGTTGTACTAAAACTTGTAGTCTCTCACAGTGAGCTTTGAGCTGACCTTGCAAACTATATCGTTTCTTCTAGATGATATGGCAAACATGAGAATAGGAATTTTAAAATGCATACTATTTTTCTTCATTAACTTTTCCCCAGATTATAAACATTCTGCATAAACATAATATGTTTAATGCTTAAGTTGTCATAGTGGTATATATGACGAAAGACTGTAAGTTATAGTATTTTAAAATTTGAGATTTCAATTATAAAAGAAAAACCATTTTTATTATTTTAATTCTAAAAATTATCTAAAAATCACCAAAATTGTACTATCGCACCTTTTAATATACCAAAAAAGTACATGTCTACTTATTTAATTTAAGAGAAATAGAATTGGTCTAATCCTCAATCTTCCTGGGAAAACTAGCACTTTTTCTCAACTCTCATTAATTCTGTGGAACATCTCATGTGAACATATTTGCGTCTTGCTTTATTTTTCTCATTGTGCTAATTTTACAATAGCCTATGTTAGTTTTGCCAGTACCGTTGTAGCAGCCCTAAAGTCACAAAATCAGAGAACCTACACATGTGGACAAAAATATGGAAGTCCAGAATTTTAAAGGCAGCAACCACAGTGAACTGGCAAAAGCAGTATACATATTAATCTAAAGAACAGCAGCTTAAGGTGGTCGTGGTGGCTTATGCCTGTAATCCCAGCACTTTGAGAGGCCAACAGAAGCGAATCACCTGAGGTCAAGAGTTCTCGAGACCAGCCTGGCCAACACGGTGAAACCCCATCTCTACTGAAAATACAAAAATTAGCCGGGCTTGGTGGTGGGCACCTGTAATCCCAGCTACTCGGGAGGCTGAGGTGGGAGAATTGAAAAAAAAAAAAAAAAAAAAAAAAAAAGAACAGCTTAAATAACATTGCTCTTTTCTGATACTAGAATCTGCTAAGCCAAACTGGAATAGCTGACACAAATAATTACATTCTGCTACGTTATTAGAGTTCAGTTTTTATAATCCATTTTGAAACAATTATCATTCCTTTGTCCATTCAAATGTGCAAATATTTTATACCATGAAAAATTCTGTCTGAATATAAGCTCTTGTCTTAGAAATGTCACTTTTAGAAGAGCTAGATATTACATAATATCTTATTCACTTCAACTAACTCATCCATTATTTATAATCTATTAAATAAAAATCCAAGCAAAGAGCTCTAGCCTTATGGAGGTGAGGGCTAGGTAACAAAGGTGAATTTTAGAGGAGGCAGGAGGACTACTGTCCCAGGGCTTTGTCAATAGATGCTTGAAGAATGTTTAGTGTTGTGAACGTAGACTTTTGTTTACACATTCTGTGAACTATATGTAATTGGATAAATTATGAGATGGGTTTATGGTATGAAGACAATGCTCTGACAGTGGAAGCAGGGAGAAAACACTAGCCTTTAAATTGAAAAAAAAAATTTATTGTGCTAGTTATAAAACATATCACCAAAATTCCACATATATTTTGTCAAAATATCATATCAGCTTTGATAATTGTGGATGCAGCTGCAGATATTGTTCTTTTAGTTCTTTTGAAATATTTAACACTGCAAAGAATAAGGGTTTCTAACATTCACCTTTTGGCACAGCCCTGAAATGTTACTGTTTATATTTGAAAACAAAGATCATAACACATTCTCTTAGGAAAAAATCATGATGTGAAATTCAGTTTCAAAATAATATCCCGTGAATACTAAGCAATTTAAAGAGCGAGAGAGATTTAGTTTACATGCACACACACACACACACACACACACGCACGCACATATACAGGCACACACAAAATTTTATTAAAAGTACTAATTCTTCTAAAATCTAGTGGATATTATTTTTTACAGCATACATTTTAAAGAACTTTTCCACAATTCTCTAGGAGAGATGAAGGTAGATGAAGATGATATTGATATATCTTCTTCATGCATGCATTAATTTATGCGTCAAATGTAAATTTAGTGCATGCTGTGTGTCAAATTCTGGGGATACAAAACAAAACCACACATAGTCCTGGCTTTTGAAATTTCATTTGGGAGCAACTGATAAGTCATGATGAAGAATATAGCATTATGCTGTATTCTCAGGAATTTCTAAAGATTGCTAAAGGGGACCAGGTGAAGAGCATCTTCATCAAATCTGAGTATTAGAGAATTATTCAAAGAAAAGTCATTTTATACTGTTTTTTCAAGGAGTTACCTGTATATATTAAAGACACCCGTGAGCGTTAGCAAGAGAGAAGTCCAGCCAGAGGGAACAGCATGTGAAGGATGTGGAATAGCACAATATGGCCAAGGAGGTTTAGAGTGATTGTGGCTGGTGTAACTGGAGATTAAGCTGAAAGAGAGGCAGCAGCCCTTGCATGCAAAGCTAAAGAGGCTGAGACTACGGAGAGGCACTGATAGTCTCTCAGCCCTGTGTTTAATATCAGATTTATGCTTTAGAAAGATTGCTCTGGGAGAGGAATAGTAGACAGACCATTAGGTGACCAGCCAGCAGCCATCTCTCTGTTTCTGTGATTTTCCTATTATTAAGCAGCACGCTCAGTTAATGACCCAATCTGCAAAAGACAGTTCTTTTTTATTTACTCAGTCTGCTTTCTATGGCACATGTAGCCAACTCTGTACACAAAAGTGTCAAAGGCCTCATTCTTGAAATCTCCTTCATTAACACCAATCTAGAAGGTTAATCTTTAAAAAACGGAGTTAAGGTATTGTGATTTCTAGAACAGCTGTAAATGAGTTAATTATCATATTTCTGCTCTTGCTAGGCTTCGGAGATCAGAACTTGCAGGGAAGTTAATATGTAGTTCATTTTTTGGCTCACTGGAGTTGCAAAGGCATGAAGAGGGAGAGGTAGAAGAGAAGAGTAGGGAAAGAGGGGAGCTTAGTATCATGAAGTCTAAGAAACGGGGAAAGAGAGACAACATGGCAGGGAAACTAGGAAGTGTGGGCCTGAAAGGAGAGCTGGGAAAAGCTCTAAAGGCACGCTAAGTAGCATTGTAGGAAGAGCTGGGAAATTCAAATTTTGATTTTTATTTGAGAGTTAATTTTGATTTCTACATTGGTCAAATTACTTATTTCCCTAATCTGTTTGTTTCTGTGTAAGAATGATATAGAATTAGAGGATCTCTGAAATTCTTTCAAGTTTGAAAATACTAAAATCCAACTATTTCACAATTTTGCCCAGGGCTGCTCCTAGCACATATACCATGTTCTTGGTTCTTCCCTGACTCCCCAATTTCATTTATGCTCTTCTTCCTGAAAAGAACAGTAGCAGATTAAAAAAATTAAACTCATTTAGTAAATATTTCAGTGATACGTATATGTAAAATTGAGTTTGCTTTTAAAAGGAGAGTTGTTGGCCGGGCGTGGTGGCTCATGCTTGTAATCCCAGCACTTTGGGAGACCAAGGTGGGTGGATCACCTGAGGTCAAGAGTTTGAGACCCACCTGGCCAAGGTGGCAAAGCCCGCCTCTACTAAAAATACAAAAATTAGCCAGGCGTGGTGGCGCATACCTGTAATCCCAGCTACTTGGAGGGCTGAGGCTGGAGAATTGCCTAACCTGGAGGCGGAGGTTGCAGTGAGCCGAGACTGTGCCATTGCACTCCAGCCTGGTTGACAAGAGTGAAAGACCATCTCAATAATAATAATAATAATAATAATAATAATAATAAATAATTTAAAAAGAGCTGTTGTATAATAAGGAATTTGTCTTTGTCCAGGATTCCTGGGAGATAACTTTGAAATCCTTGGAATTTCCTGAATGATAGGAGTATTTTCATTATTCACGGTGGGCCCCTGAGACCACACTTTTTATTTTTTTATTGTAATTAGGTAACTCAGGGAAGGCCCCTAAATAGTTTCAACATGGAGGCTGACCATGCCAGAAACACCAATGGTTTGAGATTTGGAATGTTGAGCCACATGACATCAGTCTGACCTCTAACTTCTGGGGAGAGGTTGGAGGCAGGTGATTGAGTTCAATCATGTGGTCAATGATTCAGTCAATCACGCTGATATAATGGAACCCCAGTAGAAACTTCCGACACTGAGACTCAAGTGAGCTTCCCTTTTCTGTAATAATGCATTGATGGGCCAGGAGAGTGATGCATCCTGAGGATATGGAAGCTTCACTTTTGGGACCCTCCCAGACCTCACCCCATGTGTGTCTGTCTTTGGCAGGTTCAGATTTGTATCTTTTTCTATAATAAAAGTGTATTCATACAAACAGTGTTTTTCTGAATTTTGGGAGTCATTCCAGCAACTTATTGAATCTGATGGGATAGTGAGAACCCACAAACTGGCAGAAAGTCATCAAAATAGCAGGTGGCCTGGGCACCCTCAAACTTGTGACTGGTGTCTGATGTGAGGGCAGTTTCATCAGAGACTGTGTCTCTAACCTGTGAAGTCTGTGCTAAATCTGGGCAGTTAGCCTCAGAATTTTATTACAGGGCTTATTGAATATTTTAGCAGATTTCAAAATTTAACTATTAAGACAAATTTATGGCACCTTTTTTTACTTAAACTCTAGAACATTATGAACTTACATCTCATTACAACATCTATGAAAGAGTTAAATGTAGATATCACAGAAGCACTGCGCCACTTTAAAGGAAAAAAATTAACATTATTTAGTTGCTACAAGAAGAAAACATAAAATTAAGAGACTGTTTTTTATGACTATCAAACTGGAAAAAAGGCAGAAAAAACTTTATTTTAAAGAGGAGATCAAACTTCTTATAAGCTTTTATAAGAAGAATTTTAGTGTTATATGGTAAAAAGGAAATAATAAAAGAGTTGATACCAAGATTCTTTAAAATATTATATAAGTTCAAGTATGAGAGAAGTTTATAATATGGCTTACTGGAAGAACATCAATTACATATTTTCAAAATCTGGTAAATAGGTATGGTGAGGTCTCATGAGAAATTTCACTGACCTATAACTGCTTGCAGAATTTTTAAATTCATTATAGTGAGATGTAATTGTGACCTACCTAATAGATGTAATACCATTTTTCCTAATTTAGAGGTTACACATTTCTAAAAAAAAAGAATGCCAGGCCAAGTCAATTGCTTTTTCATACAGCTAATTCGTTCAGTAATGAAAGTAAATTGGTATGATGTATATTGATTTTTATGAGATAGTTTAAGCTTGACTTAAAATGTACTTAAATTATTATATACTCTTTATATATTTCAAATGTTTGTTTTTCTGGGTGAAAATATTACGTTTTAGGGGGCAGGATTTAATTCAGATGAGAAGGCAATCCATTTGATATACAATAACATTCATTGAAAAATAGAAGAACATATAGAAAGATAAACATTAGAATATCATCAAATTGTGTTAGGTCTTCCCCCACCACCCCCAGAGACTTGCTACATGTGGCAAGGAAACATGGAGTTACTTTCATCAAAGCACTTAGTATTCAGGTGTCTGTTATCTGTGCTACAGCACCTGTCAATTCCAGAAGTCTGGTGATCATCCTGGTGTGAGATGGGACTGTAGTAAAGTGATTTGACTTAAAGAGAACGTCCGCACGACTCAGATGATGACAGCTGCTGTCTGTAGAGCTACTACCTCTTTCTGGATGAGAGCCTGTGGGGTGTGAAACCAGAGAGCAGTACTTCCTTGGTTCATCAATCTTTCTGGCAAACTCTGATTCATCATCTAAGGCCCAGAAAACCACACTGGCAAAAAATCACTCCATTACCTAGGTTCCTATAGCTTTTTTGAGACGGAGTCTAGCTCTGTCGCCCAGGCTGGAGTGCAGCGGTGCGATCTCGGCTCACTGTAAGCTCCGCCTCCCGTGTTCATGCCATTCTCCTGCCTCAGTCTCCAGAGTTCCTATAGCTTTTAAAGAGATATTCTAATATAGACAAGCATCTACTTACATACTTTGCTCTTCCAAAATGTCTTGCCTAACAAAAATTTTGCACATTGATCGTATGTGTGTATGTTTGTGTGACAGGTCATTTTATGTGTCAACTTGACTGGGCTAAGGGATGCACAGACAGCTAATAATACATCATTTCTGGGTGTGTCTGTGAAGGTGTTTGCAGAAGAGATTAGCATTTGGATTGTTTGACTGAGTGAGGAAGATGCCCTCATCAACGTAATGGGAATCCTTTAGTCCACTGAGGGCTTGAATAGAACAAAAAGGTGGAGGAAGGGCAAATTTGCTCTTTCCGCTTGCTAGGAAATTCATCTTCTCCTGCCCTTGGACATCAGTGCTTCTGATTTTTGAGCCCTTGGATTGGCTTCTCTGATTCTCCAGCCTTCAGGTTTGGACTGGAACTTCGCCACTAGCTTTCCCAAGCCTGCAGCTTGCAGCTGGCAGACTGCAGGACTTCTCAATTTCCATAACTGTGAAAGGCAATCCTTGTAATAAAATCTCTCTCTCTTCATACACACACACACACACACACACACACACAAACACTATTGGGTTGGTTTCTCTGGATAATCCTAACATAAAATATGTATAAATTATATATGTGCATAAAATTATATTATATATATATATTCTGTATCTGTTAGGATAAAGGCTAACTTTCTGTAACAAAGAGACCCCAAAACACAATGGCTTTACCCTTTACACCTGAGTCTCAAGGTGGATGGTTGATGCTGATGAGACTCTTCTGTTTCAAAAAGTAATTCATGGAATCTGTCACTCACAAAGTAATTCCATCTCCTTGTTTTTCTGTGTTCTAGAGTGTTACCTTCCTTGCAACGTTGAAGCTGGGTCATCTCTGCTTTTGTTCCAGCCCGAAATAGTAAAGAAAGTAAAGGCAGAAGAGAGCATGCTTTTAATTTTAATGCTAAAGCCTAGAAGTGCTATTCGTCTCTTCACTTAGTTATTAAACATGATGATATGAATATACCTGCCTGTAAAGGAAGTTGAGATATGTAGTCCCTAATGGCATGGCTATGTGCTCAGATCAGCTTAGATGGCCACAGAAAAAAAGGAGAGAATGGTTTTCAGGAGAAGTTTATCAATCTGCCACTTTTATTGCATATATAATGAAATATAAAAGTGGATACAGCAGAAATCCAAAGAATAGCAACAACAACAACCATAACAAACTTGGTGCTCTATGGTAAGGTTTCTCAATCAGGGCCATTTTGCCCAAGGAACATTTGCTAATGCCTGGATACACTTTGGTTTGGTAATACTGGCTTCTAGTTGCATAAAGGCCAAAGACACTGTTCATCAGTGTCTACAATACACAGGAGGACAGCCACAAAAACTACCTGGCTCAAAATGGCAATAATGTTAAATTGAGAAAATCTACTTTATATTTTTCATATTTTCAAAATATTTCATGTCATTTGTAAAAAATGACATAAAAGTTGTGTGAGGAGAACATGTTAGAGATATTTATATTGGCTCACCTGTGTCACCCCTGCTTGACTGTAAGGAACTTTATATTAGAAATCTTATTTTTTTCTTGTGTTTATTATGGGGCAATTATTTTATTTTATTTTGTTTTATTATTATTATTATTATTTTTTATTTATTTATTTGTTTATTTTTTGACAGAGTTTTGCTCTGTCGCCCAGGCTGGAGTGCAGTGTTGTGATCTCAGCTCACTGCAACCTCCGTCTCCTCGGTTCAAGTGATTCTCATTCCTCAGTCTCCCAAGTAGCTGGGATTATAGGCGCCCACCACCACACCCAGCTAATTCTTATATTTTTAGTAGAGATGGGGTTTCACCACGTGGGCCAGATTGGTCTTGAACTCCTGACCTCAGCTGATCTGCCCGCCTCGGCCTCTCAAAGTACTGGGATTACAGGCGTGAGCCACCGCACCTGGTCTATTTTGTGTTTTTGAATAAGTAATAATGAACATGGAATATCTTTTTGTTGCCTTTTTCTACACTAAACTTTGTGGAAATTGCTTCAAAACACATGAACCCTCTTCTCAATGTCCTTGTCATTGTTTTTGTTATTTCTTCTTCCTTATCCTCCCCTGATATCAGTAATATTGCTACTCATTTATCTCACATTTGCTGAGATGTCTGTATTTGAAGGTTACTTCCAACACCACGCCACATCCCTTCAAAAATCCAACATATAAAAAGGAACGAGATCATGTCCTTTGCAGCAACATGGATGGAGCTGAAGGCCATAGTTCTAAACGAACTAGCACAGGAACAGAAAAACAAATACAGCCTGTTCTCACTTATGAGTGGGAGTTAAACCTTGAGGTTTAACACATGGACACAAAGAAGAGAACAACAGACACTAGAACCTATTTGAGGGTAGAGGATGGGGGCAGTGAAGATCGAAAAACTACCTATTGGGTACTATGCTCATTGCCTGGGTGACAAAATAGTCTGTACACCAAATCCCTGCGACATGCAGTTTAATCATGTAACAAACATAAACATGTATCCCCTGAATCTCAAATAAAATTTAGAAAGAAGAAAAAAAAAAAGAAAAAGGAAAGTCCAACTTAGGGACCCATAGCCTTGTCTGTCACATTAAGAAGTGCCTCCACTCACTTACTTTTCCAGAAAAGAGTAAGCAAGCCAAAGCAGGAAGCAGTTCTAAATCATTAACTTCTTAACAACTCAGCTCAGATGGAAACAGAATTAAGATTTACAGGACCATAAAGGAGATGGTTGCTATTTAACTATTTAAAATGGGAAATGAAAGAAAATCCCACACTTTCCAAGATCCTGTGGCATAACCAGCATACTCAAAAGGCAAAGAAGAATGAATGAGTGAAATGAGTATTTGATGAATTTTCATATGAACTTTTGACCTTCTCAGGAATGGCAAAGTTGCTTTTATATCCCTTGATCCAGCCTCAGCAACAATTTCTATTTTTTCTTTGTTTTCTGTCTCTCTCTCCATCTGTCTCTGTCAGTCTCTATCTCTTTCTGTCAGTCTCTTTCTCTCTCCCCATTTCCTCCCTCTCTCCCTTTTCTCACTTTTCAAACTGTCCCAGCTTTAATTTCTAAGCTATCAATTCAACATTGCCTCTATCTGATCTAATGACCTTTTGGGAAACTTTCTTAATCTATGTCAGATAGTATGAAATATGAAGGCTCATCTCTGTCTCTCTCAATCTTCATGTGCCCTCTAGCTTACACAGAAACAAAAGTTTGATTTTTTCGGCATTGATTCAGTGTTCTCCATTGGGGGAAAAAAGTATTATGATCATTATCAACAGCACCATAAGGAATCACATGAAAGGCAACATTGTGCATGGAGCTTATTGAATTGCAAACAGCTTTCTCAGAAATCAAGGCCCCCCCAATGATGCAAATCAGACGCTTACATAATGCTATTTCCTTAGAGGGTGACAAAGGAGTGATGGGATTTAGATGCCCCCTTTGTGGTGTGGCAAAGCTTTTCTGTTTTCTTGCTTCAAGCAGAATATTTTGACATATTAACTGGATCAGCACAAAATGTATCTCAAGCTATTGAATGCACATTTTTTCTTTTTGGATGGACTGTATACCAAACCTCTTTCCCAGGGATTTGAAGCAGCTGGAAGCTGCTATGACATTTCTGCCCTTTTTCTCCTCTTGTCTTTCCATATCCCTTCCACCCCTTTCCATAATCTATAGATATGCATATTTGGAAAAACAGTGCTGGTCACAGAATGAATGAAAAAATAATCCATCTCTTTCTCACTGGATTTCATAATTTTGCAAGTCATAATATCAGTTGTATACACATGTGCTATAGTATTTTTTTATTACATATGGCACATTGAATTGGGACCATTGATCCAGCAAGTCATTGTATAAAGCCAGATTCCAGTCTGACATGTGCTATGCATCATCATACATCCTTAAGAAAAATGCTTGCTGTGTATACACGTGTCTTCCCAGCAGCTGATTTCTGAATCTGGGCATTGATGCATGGCATGTATTAGAGACTGGAATGTATCTCCTACTGTGCAATCCAAATGAACCGAAATATATTTTCTACAAGATTACCCTGCCTTCCTTTCTTTTCTCCTTTACATTTTCTTTGCTATCTCCTCCCTACTTTCTTTCTTGCCTCCCCCATAATTCATTCCTTTAATATTTTCCTCTTTGAATCATGTTTATTTTTCCTTTTCTATTAGTCTAGAGATGCCTTGAAAATGTTATTATATCTTTGTGTAATATCTGAGCCTCATTGTCTGGTTATCAAAGAAGAGTCAGTAAATGTTTATTAAATAAACTATTGATGCTTTTTTTAGTAGTTACATGCATATTTATCTAAGATGGCATAATGCTGATGTGTAGAAATGTTATCTTTGTCATTGTTATCACCATCACCACTTCTGTCATCCTTGACATAATCATCATCATCACCATACTGAGTGCTTACTCTTCACACCAAGAGTGTTAAAATTATTCTTTCATTTAATTTTATACTGACCTTGTTAGTGCCCTCATCTGTAAAATGGAGACGATAATAGCACCTTCTCCATATATTTCTTGTATGTATGAAAATGGAATGATATACAGAAAGTGTTTCAAGTATTACCTGAATACTAAATAATTCATAAATGCTGGCTATTGATATAACAATTATTATTTTAATCTGCACTGAAGAGGAATAGAGAGGTTAGGTAGTTTGCTAAAAGTAACTCAGCTATTAAATGTCAGAAACTGGAAACAAGCTCCCAGTTTTGGCTTCATGGTCCAAGCTCTTACAAATACTGCCTTTCCATTATCAGAGAGTCTCTGAATTTCTTGACAAAAGCGGAGGTAATAAGTCAAATGCATACTATGATAGATTTTGAGACAGAAACATTTTTCTCATAAAAAAGGAAGAGTTTGAACAAAATTCTAAAAGAAAATAAATAGCTTCAAAAATTTTTACCTTTACCATTAAAGCCTTCTGTATTCTATTTATGTCAGAATTCTGACATAAATTCTATTTATGTCAGAAATATACTTATGAAGTTACTCTACTTGCTAATGCAGTAATATCCCATCTTCATAATTTTATACTTTAAAGTCAAACATAGAGTTTTGAATAGCTGATGATATTGCTTCTGTGGTAATGTCCAAACAATGAAACCTGCTCTAAAGAAGAAAATAGCTGGCCTTTCTTCCTTTCTTCTTTCCTGCTTTGATGGTCTCTGGTTTTGCTTAACATTTGTTAAGTTAATGATGAAATTTTATGTCATGGAGACAAAATGTTTAGATTATTATGAGTTAAAGTAAATATTTAAGAATTTGTGTAAATATCTAGATGGGGAACAAGGAAACTAACACATTCTAAAAACTGTATTAAAAAAGTATTTTGCACAGAAAAAAATTCACAAAAGGTGAATAGAAATGAGTCAAATGACTGTCTATTGGAAATTGTTTAAAAATTATTACATGTGGACAGAACATTTACCAAAGACCATTTTTTACTGAGTTTCATACTATTGCTTGTAGGATGCACCTTATTTTTTATAAAGCAAAGAAAGAAAAAAAAGTGCTCATCAAATATCATCATACCTTCTTATCCTTTGGACTTTTTAACTTCAAATTCTAAAAGAGCTTTCAGACTTATTTAGACAAAAATTTTGGTAATATTTGTCTTGTGTCTACATAAAAAGAAAAGATCTATTAACTATTGACTAAGGAATTTCTTAAGTGTCTTTATATTCAGAATCTAAGTCTTTTCTTTTTATCAGTTTTTGAGTCAGTCATTGATGTCCATATTTTCCCACATGATATTTTTCTCTATATCAAAATAATATTAATAATATAATATTTCTCAAGATAATTAATTTAGGAATTAAAGTTATTAATGCTAGTGAATTATACAAACAATGAATTATCCAAAAAAGAGATTAAGAAAAAAATTCCATTACAGTAGCATTGAAAGCAATAAAATATTCATGAATAAATGTAAATCAGGTGATAAAAGATTTCTGCACAGAAAACTATAAAGCAATAGTGAAAGAAATTGAAGAAGACACAAACAAATGAAAAGATATTCATTGGGACTGGAAGAAATTAATATTGTTGAAATGTCCACACTACCCAATTCTTTTTTTTTTTTCTTTATGAGACGGAGTCCCGCGCTTTCGACCAGGCTGGAGTGCAGTGGCGCAATCTCCACTCACTGCAAGCTCCGCCTCTGGGGTTCACGCCATTCTCCTGCCTCAGCCTCTGGTGTAGCTGGGACTACAAGCGCCGGCCACCGCACCCGGCTAATTTTGTTTTGTATTTTTAGTAGAGACGGGGTTTCACCATGTTAGCCAGGATGGTCTAGATCTCCCGACCTCGTGATCCGCCCATCTCGGCCTCCCAAAGTGCTGAGTTTACAGGTGTGAGCCACCAAGCCCGGCCCACACTACCCAATTCTAAATTCAGATTCAATACAATCACTACCAAAAATGCCAATGGCATTTTTCTTCTTTAGAGCAGGTTTCATTGTTTGGACATTACCACAGAAGCAGTATTATTAGCTATTTAAAACTTTATGTTTGACTTTAAAGTATAAAATTATAAAGATGGGATATTATTGCATTAGGAGGTAGAGTAACTTCATAAGTATATTTCTGACATAAATATGCCATGGCATTTCCCCCAAAATACAAAAAAATGCTAAAATGTATATGAAACCACAAAAGACCCCCAAATAACCAAAGAAAACTTGAGAAAGAAGAACAAAGCTGGAGGCATTGTACTTCCTAATTTCAAATTATATAATAAAGTTATAGTAATAAAAATAGTATGGTACCAGCATAAAAGCAGACCCATGATTTTTTTCAGACCAATGGAACAGACTGGAGAGCTCTGAAATAAACAGAGCATGTAGAACTAACTAATCTTTGACAAAGGTGCCAAGAATACACAATGGGGAAATGATGATCTCTTCAATAAATGGTGTGAGACAAGCTAGATATCCAGATGCAAAAAAATGAAATTGGAATTTTGTCTTAAACTACATACAAAAATAAACTCAAAATAGATTAAGCACTTAAACATAAGACCTGAAACCATGAATCTTCTAGAAGAAAACAAAAGGAAAAAGCTTCTTGACATTGGTCTTGGCACTGATTTTTTGGATATGACCCAAAAAAACACAGGCAGCAAAAGTGAAAATAACAAGTGGTACTATTTTAAACTAAAAGTCTTCTTCACAGCAAAGAAAATAATCAACAAAATGAAAAGACAGTCTATTGTAATATATTACAAATATTCACAAATCATTTACCTTATAAAGGGTTAATATCCAAAATATGTAAGGAACTCATACAATTCAACAGCAAATAAAAAAACAAAAACCTGATTTAAAAATGGGAAAAACATGAATAGATATTTTTCCAAAGAACACATAAAATGGCCTCAGGTTGATGAAAAGGTGCTCAACATCACTAATCATCAGAGAATGCAAATCAGAACCACAGTAAGCTATGACCCTGCACCTGCTAGGATGGTTACTATAAAAAAGGCAAGTGATAACAACAGAATGTGGAGAAAAGGGAAACTGTGCATTGTTGGTGGGAATGTAAAGTGGTACATCCATTATGGAAACAGTATAGAGGTTCCTCAAAAAATTAAAAATAGAACTACAGTTTTGCAATCTTACTTCTGGATCTATATCCAAAGATATATGAATTCAGTGTATGAATTCATAAAGAAAATGTAACAAATACATGCACAATGGAATGTCATTCAGCCTTTAAAAAGAAGCATATCCTGCCATTTTAAACAATATGGGTGAACTTTGAGGACATGATGCTAAGTGAAATAAGCTGGGTACAAATGTACAAATACTGCTTGATCTCAATTTTATGCATAATCGAAAAAAGTCAAACTCATAGAAGCAGAGAGTAGAATGGTGGTTGCCAGAGGCTGGAGATGGAAGAAATGGGGAGATGTTAGTCAAAGGGTATAAACTTTTGTTTATAGATGAAAAAGTTTTCTGAGGAATCTAATGTACAGCACGGTGACTATAGTCAATAATACTGTATCATATATACGAAATTTGCTAAAAGAGCAGATACTAATTGTTCTTAACACACACACACACACACCACACACACGCAAATGAGTAACCATGTGAAGTGATGGATGTGTTAATTAACTTGATTTTGGAAATTATTTCATGATGTGTATGTATATCAATTTATGTTGCATCCCATAAATATATACAAATTTGTCAATCTTACATTAGTAAAGCTGGAAAATAAAGAGAAGGTCAGAAGCCAATAAATTGACATCACCTTAAAAACCACAAAAAGAAGAGAAAATCATAAACAAAGCAATCAGAAGGAAGACAATAAAGAGTGAAAATGAATGAAGTTGAAAAAATTAACAATAAAATCAACCAGACACCATGGCTCGTGCCTACAATCCCAACACTTTGAGAGGCTGAGGTGGGAGAATTGCTTGAGACCAGTTTAAACTCAGCCTAGCTTTGGCAACAAATTGAGACCCCCATATCTAAAAAAGTTACTTAAAAAAATAAAATAAAATCAGTGAATCTAAAAACTGATTCAATCTAATTGATGAAACTATAGCCAGAACAATCAAAAATAAAAGAAAGTGATAAAATTACCAATATGAGGAATAAACAGAGGACATAACTATATGTCTTTTTTTTTTTTTTTTTTTTTGAGATGGAGTCTAGCTCTGTCACCCAGGCTGGAGTGCAGTGGCCCGATCTCGGCTCACTGCAAGCTCCACCTCCCAGATTCACACTATTCTCCTGACTCAGCCTCCCAAGTAGCTGGGACTACAGGCGCCCGCCATCATGATCAGCTAATTTTTCTATTTTTAGTAGAGACGGGGTTTCACCGTGTTAGCCAGGATGGTCTCAGTCTCCTGACCTTGTGATCCCCCCGCCTTGGCCTCCCAAAGTACTGGGATTACAGGCGTGAGCCACCAGGCCCAGCCATAACTATATGTCTTATAGGCATTACATGGATCATAACAGAATATCATGAGGCCTATGATAGCATGTTTTAAAACATGAAATGGATAAATTCTTGCTAAAAGCAGACTACTGAATCTCATTCATAAAGGAGAAAAACTGAATAGTACGTCCTTTACTAAGTTATTTGAATTTTTAATTAAAAATTTTCTCCCAAAGGAGACTCAAGGCCCAGATGATAACATGAGTGAATTCTGCGAAGCATTTAAAGAATAATCATGCCATTTTTATGCAAACTGCTTCAGAAAATTTAAAATAAGAATGCTCTAAAACTCATTTTATGAGACCTGATGATACCAAAGCCAGACAACAACATTACAAGAAAAAAAAAACTTAAACCAATGAAAAAATGGTACCAAAAAATGGAATGTTGACATGGTTCAGTATCCTCACCTGAATCCTCATCTGTAAAATTCTTTAATACATTATTAACACATCAAATTTAGAAATGTATAAGAAGAATGATACAGCATGAAGAGTGGTATTTATCTCTAGGATGCAAGGTTGATTTGCCATACGAAAGTCAACCATTGTAATTCACTATATCAAAACAATATAGTAGAAAAGTGTATTATCTCAACAGATACAATGAAAGAGTTTTTTAAAAGTCAACCTGTACTCACGATAAAAATATCTCAGCAATCTAATAGCAGAGGGAAACTTCCTTAACTTGATAAAAGACATCTCTGTACTAACCTATAACTGAGAGTAAACTTAATAGTAAAAGATCAGTGCATTTCATAATGTGACCAATAAATGAATGACCAATCTTACCACTTCTGTGCAACATTATACAAGAGGTCCTAGATAGTGTTATAAGGCAAGATAAAAAAATAAAAAGGTACATAGGTTTGAGAAAAAAAATCATTATTTGCAGCAAACCATAGCCATCTAGGAATATAATCCCAAGGAATCTACAAAATACTTCATAGAAATTGTAAATAATTTTAGAAAGGTTACCAAATACATGGTCAACACACAAAAATCAATGATATTTTCATCAACTAGTACTGAACACTTAGAGACTAAAATAAATTTTAAGATCTGCATAATTTATAATAGTATAAAAAGGGAACATGAAACACCTAGGGATGAATCTAACTAACCTACTTTTTGCAATACTTTTACATTAAAAATAGAAACACTGATGAGAACAATTTTAAATGATCTAGATAAATTGAGATATATTGTGTTCATGGATTGGAAAACTCACTATTATTAACTTATCAAGTCTTTCTAAATTGGTATAGAGATTGGAAGGAATACTAATCACAATCAAATGAAGATTACTTTTAGATGTTGGGAAGGTGACTCTAAAATTTATACAGAAAGGCAATGGTCATAGAATAGTCCAATCAGTTTTGAAATGAAATAAAACAAATTTGGAAGACACACAAAACCTGATTTCAAGACTTATTATATGGCTTCAGTAATCAAGACATTGTGTTTCAGTGGTAGGATAGACTTGTTAATTGATAGAACAAAATAGAAAGCCTGAAAGAGACTCACATTATCTATGGTCAATTGATTTTTGATAAATGTAATGTGCCAAGGCAATTCTAGAGAGAAAATATGTTCTTTCCAATAAATTTTACTGGGACAAAAAACCCAACACAAACAAACCAAGACCTTGTCCTCTCTCTGTATTTGTATACATACTGTATACAAATGTTAACTTGAAATGGATCATATAACTTAGTGAGGAACTTAGAAATATATAACTTCTAGAAGAAAATACAGGAGAAAACCTTTGTGAACTTGGGGTGGACAAATATTCCTATATGGCACATCAAAGCACGAACCATAAGACAAAAATTTTGCATTTGTATTTCATCAAAATTAAAACTTTCTGCTCTCAAAGTTCTCTTAAAATATAATAATAAGATAAGCAATCCAATATAATGGGCAAAAGTTTGAAAAGAAATTTCACACACTCATAAAAATATATATGCCAAATAAGCACATGAAAAAAATGCTTGCCATTATTAATCCGTAGGAAAATTCAAATTTGAACAACAAAAATATATAACTACATACCTGCTAGATTGACTAAAATTACAAAAATCATTTCTGGTGAGGGATGCTCACTTAACATAAAAGTCAATCATACTACTCCAAGGTATTTTCACAAGAATGTTGAGAACATATCTACACACAATATCTGCATGTGAATGTTTGTAACAATTTCATTCATAATCGCTAAAAACTGGAAACAACTCAAATAGCATCAACTGGTGAATAGATACAAGTTGTGGCATAGCCATATAATAGAATTTTACTAAGCAAAAAGGAACAAACACTACATCAACAACATGATGCTGTTAGCATTAAGTCAAGTGAAAAAGCTCGTGTTTCCAGTTATATGACATTCTTGAGAAAGGAAAATTATAACCACAAAGATCAAATTAGTAGTTTGCAGGGGTCCGGGGTAAGTGGAACCTTCCTCCATGCAAAGATCCATAAAGATAGCTCTTTAGAGTAACGGCAATATTATATAAATTGGGTTAAAACTGTGGTCATATACATTATATATTTGTCAAGCTCAACAAACTGTGCAAATAAAATAGGTAATTTTCACTGTATGTCAATTATATCTCAAGTAATCATAATGAACAAAAAACTAAACAACAAAAAAGAAAAATCCACATAGTAATACTAATGTGTTTGCCTATATATTTTAGTAGCAACTGGAGCAGAAACATTTTGAGAAATAATTTGGCAATATGTATAAAAAGCTTTAAATATGTTCATACACTTAATTTGAACATCTTCATTATGGCACCAAAAGTAAAATAATCTAACATATAAGAAAAATTATGCCCATAAAGATATTTACTGCAGAATTATTTATAATAGTGAAAACGTGGAAGTAACTTTAAGGTCTAACAAAATATGTGAAATCTGTGAAGGACTGAGTAAGATTTAGAGTGCCATCTTGATTGGACTTTAAATAAATACAGTTATTCAATAAATAGAAAAGGTCATGATGCAACATAAATTAAAAAGAGCAATATACCCAATTTTATTTAATGTCCTCTTTTAAATGATGGCTGACCAAACACACACACATAATTTTCAGTACCTAGAGCTGTTATAGTTGAATCTATAGGAGTAGTAGTGAAACTATCCAAATGGTCTTCCTTTTTTTTTTTTTTCCTTCAACCTGCTCTCAACCCCTACTTCCACTTTTGAGGTACCTAATCACAAACTAAAATTCTATGAACCTGATTTAAAAAATCACCATGGTAAAGTACTTTTCTCAGTCTCTTTATTTTCTGTTTTGAATTTAAATAATAAATCTAAGGTCATGGCTATATAAATAAAACACATTAGTAAAAATTAGTTAACAAAGAAAAACAAACATAAACAGCCCCAAAAGTACTACATACTTTTAAAAGTGACTTTATCATGTATAAATATCTATTTGATTGTAGCATTGATTCGATCTGATATTAACCCCTCAGTTACTGAGGAGTTATTAACAATAATAAAAATAGTGATATGATAGGTATGTGTGCATGCAACTTATTTAAACCCTCTTTGCTATTTTTTAAAATCTTGAATACTAAGGGATGATTTTCAAAGTTATAATGTTGTGATAAATATTGTATTTTAAGGATTAACTACTAGACTACCAAAAAGTATTTAGGACTAACAAGACAATTTCTGAACAGTGTTTTAGTAGGTTTTAAAGTTTTCCTAATTATATTCTACATCACTACTCAAACATAGCCTTCAAGTATCTTAGGTTCTGTTACACACATGGAATCAATTTTCATTGATTTTTGTTCAATTTGACAGATTTTTAAAATTAATTTTTATTTTTGAATAAAGATAGATTCAAAACTTACTAAAAAGATGATATAAAATATTAACTACTCTGAATTTGCCTTACATAGAATCAGACTTGTAAAGATTGTCTTTAATTAATTGAATATTAAGAAATATATTTGTTTTATATAAATGTATTTACTATCATTAAGTGTTATAAACTTTCTTTACCATCAGATTCTCTTTATATGGTAATCAATAATCTGAAATGCTACTGATTTTTGGCATTTCCATTCCCTTAACATTATGATTGTTTATGTAACTAATTAGTTCATAAGCTTTGATTCTTATTTATCGTTGTTTTCTAATGCTAATCACAGCTCAAGGAATTAAGTGTTTGTTAGATTTAATGGAAATATAGCATTTAACAATATTTTTTCATATAATATCTTGTTCAGCAAGTACTGAGCTGAGCCTATATTCAAATTTCATTGCATTCCTCTTTGAAATCTATCCAATTTTCCAGAAAATGCTTGAGGTAAAAATTGACTCATGCTTATGTGGGGTTTTGGCATAATTTACCCCAGCTTAATATCTTCCAAGGAATCTTCATTATCTTAAAAGAGACACTTAAAAATATACAAAAGTCCCTCTCACAGCTTCTTTGTGCCTGTTTCCTCATTTATAAAATGAGGATGATAGTAGTACCTACCTCAAATGATTGTTATAATGATTAAATGAGTATAACTCTTAGAATGTTGTTTATGGCAGTAGTAAGTGCTGTATGTGTTAGTGGCAATTAATATGGTCCCTAACTGCACTTCCACCTCAGTTCTTACCCCAACAACCTTGTACACTTGCCTGAACTCACAGTACTTTACTTTCTAACCTCTTTTTACCTTGGTCTTGCTGTTTCACTTGCCTAGAGTACACAACTTTCTCCAGCTGGCTAACTCATGATTGCCTCTTCAAGACTCAGTTTAGCATTGTGCACTTAGGAAAGCCTTTTCCAGATCCCCTTGTAGGTGTTCTTACATAGAAAGGGTTTATTCTTGTAATAATCATCTACACAATGTATTGTAACAGTTTGTTTTTCTATCTCACTGTATTAGTCCATTCTCACACTGCTTTGAAGAAATATCCAATACTAGGTAATTTATAAAGAAAAGAGGTTTAATTGACTAATAGTTCTGCATGGCTGGAGAGGCCTCAGGAAACTTACGGTCATAGCAGAAGGGGAAGCAAGCATGCCCTTCTTCACAAAGTGGCAGGACAGAGAATGAGTCCTGGCAAGGGAAATACCAGGTGCTTATAAGGCCATCAGATCTTGTGAGAACTCACTCACTATCACAAGAACAGTATGGGGGAAACCCCATGATTTAATTCCGCCCCCCCTCCCACCCCCGCACCCGGTGCCTCCCATGCCATGTGGGGATTATGGAACTACAATTCAAGATGAGATTTTGGTGGGGACACAGACAAATCATATCACTCACCATCCCAGTTGAGTAAGTACCTTGAAGACTTTGGTTGTCTTTTGTCACCACTATATTCTTTGCTCCCTAACTTCAACATTTGGCACATAATAGGTGCTCACATAAATGTTTAACAGATGGATGAGCTGAATCAGGAGTATTATCAGTGAGAAGGAAATATTTGATGAAGAGATTCATAGAAAAAGGGTGAATACCAGGCCGGGCGCGGTGGCTCAAGCCTGTAATCCCAGCACTTTGGGAGGCCGAGACGGGCGGATCACAGGTCAGGAGATCGAGACCATCCTGGCTAACATGGTGAAACGCCGTCTCTACTAAAAAAACATACAAAAAACTAGCCGGGCGAGGTGGCGGGCGCCTGTAGTCCCAGCTACGCGGGAGGCTGAGCCAGGAGAATGGCGTGAACCTGGGAGGCGGAGCTTGCAGTGAGCTGAGATCCGGCCACTGCACTCTAGCCTGGGTGACAAAGCAAGACTCCGTCTCAAAAAAAAAAAAAAAAAAAAAAAAAAAAAAAAAAAAAAAAGAAAAAAGGTGAATACCAAGCTACTTTATAGTCTATAAAGTTCCAAAACAGTGGTTTCTAATGCAAATATACATAAGAATTTCTTCACTTTATCTTTTTTTTTTTTTAAAGCTTTAAATACACGGATTCCTGGACCATGCTGCTAATCCACTGAATTAGAATCTCTGGTTACAGATATTTAAAACAAAGTCATCATGGTTTTTCTAACATGGTTAATAATCTCTGCTCTAAAATGAGCTCTTGTATACATTATTTGAAGTGTTCTACACTTTCACCCTTAGCAGTTATATAAAATTCTCTGTAAAATAAGCTTTAGGTTAATTCATTATTTCAGATTTTAAAATTGTAACCACTTAATCAATGACTTGATAGAACTATGTAAAATTATTCTGAAATATTTCCTATGTAAAAAATTCTACTAGTTTAAAAGATATATTTCAATCTTTTTCTAACAATTGTCATTTTATTCTCTTCACCCTAGCCCCTTAAAGTAAGTATAAAAGTTCCATATTTAAAATATGCCCTTGCTATGAACCACTCCAAAGTAAAAGGAACCAAGTGAATTCAGGAGATTTCTTACAGTGTAATTGCCTTCTTTTCATACTAATAAAAGTGGTCTCTCATGCCTACTTTCTCTGGCTTGTCCGTATAACATAGGCAACTGTGTCAACATTTAGCAACCTTAAATATATGCCAGACACTAAGGTGCACATAAAAAAACGTTTCTGTATCCAATAACCATCTTATAAATGTTTCTGTGCTCAATGAGCATATTAAAATGCCAGTTTTTCCCTCCCAACAATGACATGTGTTGAAATGTGGATAAATGTTGAATATCTGTTATGTATGTTGGCAAATGATAAAACATTAAATAGGCTGCTCTAAGTGAAATCTAATGAAAAGACCATTTCACACACTTATTTCCACCATTAGAACACTCTAACCCTCATTCTGAAAAGATACGACCTCTGGGTGGGAAAAGAAAAACATCACAGTTGGAATACAGTGGTAAAAAGAATCTATAAAGAAAGAGACTGAGGGCATTCATTTTAAAACTTGAATGTAAACGCTACTTTTTCCACTTCAATTTTAATTAGAGAATATGTATCTAGAATTGACAATAAACAAAATCTAGTAATAAGGGTAATTCAGTGGTAGACAGAGTCAGTTATATTGATGGTAAAGAAGGTTATTATTGCTGCAATTTTAAGAGTGTTAAATGCTCTTGGTGTTTTTAAAAAGATCAATCAATACAAGAATACATTACATTTGTATGTGTATAAAATAAAAAGTGGAATTTTTGTCTTTGAATATCACTATTAATGAGTCAGCTAAATACTTTTCCAGAATTGTAAATATATAAACACATATATACATAGGCATATATGTGTGCAAGTGTGAGTGTCTGTGTGTGTGTGTGTGTGTATGAAAGGTGCCCTATATAGAAATTCTAATGGCTTCCATAAATTTGGTAGAGCCTTTCTGCCGGTATGTAATAGAGATATTCACATCACTGAAGGGAGAATAGAGCTGCTCCTAATTGCCTATCACATTACTTTTGGAGCCAAATGGATGTTACATTATTCAGGATTAAGGGATACATTTCCAAAGCACTAAGCAAGATGGATGCTTCAGAATCCCTTCATTGGCTCCAAAAGCTGTTCATTGTTTGCCTTTTCATTGCTTTGTCATTGCCACAGTAAAGGATACCTTTGGTGTACGAGATGCTGTTTGCAGGGCAATTTTTGCCACAAAAAAAGGATTAATATTTACTGCCATTTTCCATTTGCATCACCAATTTCCAACTGCCATGAAAGTGAGCTCTGTTTTTACACGACATTCCACTCTTATTACCATCTTCTTCCCAAGAATGAAAGTCTGTAATGAGAGCAAAGCCATGGCTGGCATCTGAGGGCTGTTATAATTCACTCTCATGACAAAGATAGTAATGAGAAATGACAGTGGCACAAAATGAATCCTTTCCGATCCCAGCCCCTTGGATGATAATGAAAACAGAAGATGGCACCAACTTTATTCATCTTCATGGCACCTATTGTGACAGGATTGAAAGCTGCAGCAACAAACCTATCCGAGGTTACAATTTCCCAGTCTCATTCACATCATGTGTTTTTTTCAAAAAAACTCCATACCACTATTTCTCCTGGGAATCCAGTTATGGGGGGTGCTTTCAGAGGTTGAAGAATTTTCTTTACTGTTCACAACTGAAAGTATGTCAGAGAGGTAGAAGTGTTTCCAGCTTTGAAAAGTATGTGGGTTTTATGATGATTATTATAAAATCAGCTTAGCAATGCCTGTAAAAGAATGCCGAGAAGGAGGAGGCAGAGAAGATGGAAACAAAGCCACTTTTTGAAGTTCTAATTCAATTCTCTGACTCTCTAGAAAAAAATGAAAATTTAAGCTGTAAAATATCCAACGAACACAATGAATATAGGATCTTCCTTGCACTTGCATGTTTTCCCTCTCCACTCCCCTCCCTCCCAACTCCTCCTTTTCCTTTTTTTATCCTCTCTCCTACCTTCTCCTTCCCCCCTTCCCACTCCTCCCTCCCTTTCCTTTTCCCCCTCTCTTTTAGCTATGATTATATCGTCGTAAAATCTGAAAGGGAATTTTTAGCTAAGTTGATCCAATCTCCTCATTTTATAAATAAAAGAAGGAAGGCTTCAGATCCTGGCTAACATGGTGAAACTTCGTCTCTACTAAAAATGTAAAACAAAATTAGCCGGGCGTGGTGGCGGGCGCTGGTAGTCCCAGTTTCTCTGGAGGCTGAGGCAGGAGAATGGCGTGAACCCAGGAGGCGGAGCTTGCAGTGAGCCAAGATTGCGCCACTACACTCCAGTCTGGGCGACAGAGCGAGCGAGACTCCGATTCAAAAAAAAAAAAAAAAGGCTTCAGGAGGTGAAGTCACTTACTCACAGCAACCCAGACAGTACCAGGATTTCTCATTCCCAATGTTCAAGCTCATCCTTCTAAAATATAAGTTGAAAATGCCAAAGACAAAGACAACATGGAATACATGTATTACATTCCATTTCTTTGCGGCCTCTCTATAGAGGGAATGCGGCATTCTCTCAAGAAATTTATTTTGGAGTCACAAGACTCCTGGCTCTGTGATCTCCTACCTCTGTGCCCTTTGATCCCTCCTCTTTCTGCATTTCTTGGTCTTTAACGTAAAACAAGGATAACTAGCATACTAAACAGTCTATCTTCAATAGGGTAAATAAGGTGACCATTTATTCTTTCTTCTCCCTGCTGACTTCAAATATGACTTTACTCTCTTTGGGCCTAATTAGGGCTCATAGAGACCAAAAGTAGGAAAAGCCACTCTTTCCTGTTCTTGATCTGTTCTGAAAACCTCTTTCTTTTACCTCCTCCTCAGGCTGCTATTCTGTGGTCAGGAGCTAAGAAGGGGTGCAAAGTAAAGTGGCAAAAAAACCCCCTCCTCTGTTGCTGGGTATCCCTGCACTGCAGCATTTCATGACGTAGGTAGTAGACCCTCTGGGAGACGTTTCACAACTCACCCTTCTCTCCTGGCAAAATAGCAAAATGGTTCATTTTTCCTCTTGGCAGGCATCTGAGTCCTTTCAAAAATATTCCAGCCTGGCTAATTTGCTAGGTCTCCAGGTGGTCCATGTGAAAATGCAGACCAGTTGGTCCTGACAAACTTCAGGAGTGAGGCCAATTCATTGCATTCTTTTTCTACGGGCTGCCATTGAGACCTAGTCTAGGCAACCTCCAGCATTCAGAACTCTTCAGGCAAGACACAAGCACCATTCTCTCTGCCTCTGCAAACTCCAGAAGATATCTCCAAGCTGGAGATGTCTGTTCTATATCAACGTGAGCAGACTTAGGCATTTTTGTTGCTGCCAAGCATCAAGCAAGGAATTAACGACATGATAGTGAAACATTAATCTCCCCTTTTAACACACATTCTGATCTCTCTGGGTGGTTATTGGGAGGCACCCTTACCAGACTAGAGAGAAAAGGGAATGTGATAGTCCTATGTATACCTATTAAATTTCCTCATCAACTGTGCTCTTCAACAACCCTCTAACCTACATTTGCATTGGCTATTGGGAGGTATGATGGCTGAACTAGTTTTGCTGTTTGAGGATAGATCTGCTGCTTCTTTTTAGATAAGTACCAATACTTCTCCTTCATTGTCTCAACTTTCAAATGTTAAATGAAATTCTGAGACCCAACAAAAGTCTTACTGCATTTCTCATGGTGGTTGTAATAAGCATACCTTTTTCATATTGTGGTAACTTATTTTGTCTTTCTATTAAATGCTGGTATAATATCTCTTGCGTTATGGGATAACTAAAGCATAGAAAGAGAAAGTGTCTTCTTCCAATAAAGGAAATCAGTGATCTGGTTAAATCAGGTATTTAAAATAATATGAAGTAAGAATATGTGCTACAGCACACTGCAGTGCTCAAACAATTAGAACATCCAGGGGTCCTAGAACGTCGAGAGCTTCCTATACCTGATAATTTCTGTGACATTATAAAACTCAACTACAATCTACCTTATAGATCCTCTAAACTGAAGGTCCAGTATACCTTCCACCTGATCCTAGAGTTAGCCATAGCTCTTGTTCTTGGGAAGTACCTCTGGTCCTCTGGGATGATGTACACAATAAAGCATGCATGGTTTTAGTGGCAGCAGAGGCCCCCCAGGCCTGTGCGACGATGGCAGGTGGACTGAATAGTGTGCAGTCCCCTTAAGATATTGTATTATCTTTTCCAAATGTTTTGTAAGTTCTTTGGCCTATTCATAGGCTTTAGGGTGTTTATTTTCACAACACCATTCTCCTCTTGCCCTTTCCTTTGAATATTTTCAGACAAATGAAGAAAACATTCTATTAAATAACAATAGTAATTTTGATGTGAAAAATGCCCCAGATTTGTAGGTATGCCTCATTCACTAATGAATGTAACATCCACCCTGGCAACTTATATTTTGAGATTTAATGTGTACAACACTTTGTGTTCTGTGACCCTCATTTGTGACAAGTTGCTTCATTTCTTCAGGTTTTTGTTGATTTATTTGTAATTGAGAGAAACTGGAATTGCATTTGCAGTGTCTTCTGAGGGCTTCTTGTGTTCTGTTGAGATGCTTAATAGCCTACATGGATAAAAATGGAATGGGACAAGTGAATTGCATGGGAAAACTAAGTAGCCTCTTAGTCAGTGAAGAAGCTCAGCTTATATCATTTTATGTATAGGGCTTCTACACAAGATTGAATTTTGAAAAGGGAATTCCATTCCAAAACCACAAGATTAGAATTTCCTTCTGATTCTATTTATCCATGATTCTATGAAATAGCATATGGATTAAAAAACTCCTGAATACCAGAATTTAATTCACATATTATTTATGACATGGGGTGAGACTGGAGTCATATGAAATTGCTCTGATGCTTGATATCACCTACTCAATGTTATTTAGTGAAGTGCCTCTTTCCATACTCATCCCAGACAAGGAAAAACTTTATTTTAAATACATATTATGGGGTTCAAAGTAACCTCAGAAATCGGTATAAACGTGTCAAGTGGGCAAACAAATATGCTTCAGGCCTTATCACAAGAAGACAAAGAAAGAAGTCAGCCATGATGTAACTATATAGCCGTGATAGTCTCAGTGGAATATATTTCCATAGTTCCTGATTACAGCTCCTTTAAGAAAAGAATGGCAATGTGCAATTTATTTCTATATGAAAAAATATATTTATTTTTGCTTATGGATAACTGAATTTTTTTTCTAGTCATGTATGTAAAGATGAAAATTAAACTCAGTTAAAATGCTGTTGATATTTTCTATAGTCATTCAAACTATATTGAGTTCAAATCAATGAACAATATCAGGACAAACATAGATTAAATGCATATAAAAAATCTTTATTTCTAAACCTACTGTGGAGTTAAAACAATAGCAAGAAAAAAATTTATATTAGTTTTAATTTTCATTTTCTTTTCCATTTGTAGATTTACTAGAAGGTATAGAAGACCACCAAATATTTTTGATAAATTAGTCTTACATTTCCTGATTAAGGCATCTGTAAGATTAAAAAGGTGGTTCAAAAATTCCATTCCTGGTGACTTAGAATTAAATTACAATTACTGCTTTATCTTCCTGCTTGGTTAAATGCAGTGTTCCCACCACATTTGGATTGCTATAATAAGTCAAACTTAAAAGAATGCATATACAAAAACTTGCTTGCAATAACTTTGCCTGACATTCATGCAAAATGCAATTAAAAGGTTTGAATTGTACAGGTGCTAAAAAGAAATGTATTACAAAACAAGCAAACCATAATGTCAGAAAATTCAGTTTGGTTATTAACATTTTATTATCTTAATTATGACATTCAAGCATTATAATCTCAGGTCTATTGCTAAGGAGAGGAGGTTATAAAGGTAGATTGCCAAAATCCTTATCAGATAGTTATTTTAACATGTTTTTAAAGAGAATTTATTGTTTAATTATAAAGGTAATATAACTACAATCTAGAAAACATGTAAAATGGTGGAAAGAAAAATAATTGCCTATTATCCCAGCACTCGAAACACCATTATTATTATTTTGGTGGAGTTCCTTCCAGGCTTTCTCCATAAGCTTTTATGAATTATTTTGTTTACAATTCTAATGCGTGCACATCAGATTTTGTACCCCCCTTCTTTATTTTATTGTATATTGTCAATAGAGCTTTACACTTTCAAAATGAGTCTTGTTTATATCTTAGGAAATCACTTGGTAAGAGAAAGTGGTCACCATGAGCCTCAGTTCTGGTACAGAAGGTAATTCCATTTTGCTGTGAGGCTTGAAACAACTAGGTCATTTTCATCCCCTGCAACCATTTCATGAGAAATGCTTTGCTCTATCCTGAATACTAAATACAGGACAAAGTCTCTACCAATTAAGTCTTGGAATGAGGCCAGAACTAAATCACTGGGGGTAGAATCTTTGCATCTCAGCTTCATGGGGATGGCCATAAAAAGAGACCAGATGATACAGGACGCCATAATTGCTGCCCACAGAAGCCAAAGAAGGGCATTTTAATACACTGAAATAAAAGCACTTTTTCCCAAGGACACCTTAAGGATGTCATGCAACCAAGAGCTGCAAGAAAATCAAAATTACTTCAAAAACTAACTGCAATGTATAAACCATTCTAAGAGTGAGTGTGCCTTGAATTAAAAACAAAAGAAAAAGCACATATAAGTAATGTAAGCTATCAGGGTGCCTGCATTTTTGTTATTTGAGACAGGAAAGAGTGAATATGCAAACATATGTTAATAAAATCAACTTTATGTATATATGTATAGACACAGTTTAGCAGACAAAATGCATGGGAACACTAAGTAATGTTTAATATAAACCATATCTAAGTAACCAAAAAAAAAAAAAAAAATGAAGAGGATAAAGTTCATGAAAATGTTCTCAAACTCTGAATCTCTCTAAAGCTTCAAGCAGCTTCATTCATCATTCAGAAACTGCAACAGATTAACAATTAAAAAGCTTTATTATTGGTGTATAGGAATGCTTGTGATTTTTGCACATTGATTTTGTATCCTGAGATTTTGCTGAAGAGCCAACTCATTAGCAAACTCCCATTCACAATTGCTACAAAGAGAATAAAATACCAGGGAATACAACTTACAAGAGATGTGAAGGATCTCTTCAAGGAGAACTACAAACCACTGCTCAAGAAAATAAGAAGACACAAACACATGGAAAAACATTCCATTCTCATGGATAGGAAGAGTCAATATCGTGAAATGGCCATACTGCCCAAAGTAATTTACAGATTCAATGCTATCCCCATCAAGCTACCATTGACTTTCTTCACAGAATTAGAAAAAAACTACTTTAAATTTCATGTGGAACCAAAAAGGAGCCCATATAGCCAAGACAATCCTAAGCCAAAAGAACAAAGCTAGAGACATCATGCTACCTGACTTCAAACTATACTATAAGACTACAATAATAAAAACAGTATGGTGGTACCAAAACAGATACATAGACCAGTGGAACAGAACAAAGGCCTCAGAGATTATGCCACAAATCTACAACCATCTGATCTTTGAAAATCCTGACAAAAACATGCAATGGGGAAAGGATTTCCTATTTAGTAAACAGTGTTGGGAAAATTGGCTAGCCATATGCAGAAAACTGAAACTAGACCCCTTCCTTACACCTTATACAAAAATTAACTCAAAATGGATTAAAGATTTAAATGTAAGACCTAAAACCTTAAAAGCCCTAGAAGAAAGCCTTGGCAATACTATTCAGGACATAGGCATGGGCAAAGACTTCATGACTAAAACGCCAAAAGTAATAGCAACACAAAATTGACAAATGGGATGTGATTAAACTAAAGAGCTTCTGCACAGCAAAAGAAACTATTATGAGAGTGAACAGGCAGCCTACAGAATGGGAGAAAATTTTTGCAATCTATCCATCTGACAAAGGGCTAATATCCAGAATCTACAAGAAACTTAAACAATTTTACAAGAAAAAGAAAACCATCAAAAAGTGGGTGAAGGATATGAACAGACACTTCTCAAAAGAAGACATTTATACAGTCAACAAACAGATGAAAGAAAAGCTCATCATCACTGGTCGTTAGAGAAATGCAAATCAAAACCACAATGAGATACCATCTCATGCCAGTTGGAATGGCAATCATTAAAAAGTCAGGAAACAACAGATGCTGGAGAGGATGTGGAGAAATAGGAATGCTTTTACACCGTTGGTGGGAGGGTAAATTAGTTCAACCATTGTGGAAGACAGTGTGGCAATTCCTCAAGGATCTAGAACCAGAAATACCATTTGACCCAGCAATCCCGTTTCTGGGTATATATGCAAAGGATTATAAATTATTCTACTGTAAAGACACATGCACACATATGTTTACTGTAGCACTATTCACAATAGCAAAGACTTGGAACCAACCAAAATGCCCATCAGTGTTAGACTGGATAAAGAAAATGTGCATATATACACCATGGACTACTATGTAGTCATAAAAAAGAATGAGTTTATGTCCCTTGCAGAGACATGGATGAAGCTCCAAACCATCATTCTCAGCAAACTAACACAGGAACAGAAAACCAAACACTGCATATTCTCACTCATAAGTGAGAGTTGAACAATGAGAACATATGGGCAAAAGAAGGGGAACATCACACACCAGGGCCTATCAGGGGGCAGGGGGCAATGGGAGGGATAGCATTAGGAGTAATACCTAATGTAGATAACAGGTTGATGGGTATAGCAAACCGCCATGGCACATATTTATCTATGTAACAAACCTGCACATTCTGCACAGGTATCCCAGAAGTTAAAGGACAATTAAAAAAAAAAAAAAAAAAAAAAAAGATCTTTAAAGAATCTACTACTTAGAATGTCAAAGTTACACCAATATTTTTGACAGCATTTTCAAGAGTGTGGGGGAAAAGTGCAGAATTTCTGGAGAGTAGATTGCAAATTCACATCATAGTCTTAAAACTCATTAGCTGTTTGACCCTGTAATTGCTCTTTAACTTTTTAAAATTTTTGTCCCTCTGGTTGCCTTTCAATATTTCACTCCATGGTTTTCAGCATTTGCTTATGATGTCACTAAATGTGGTTTTCTTTTTATTTATACTATGTGGTGCCTGTATATCCTTTTGAATTTATGGCTTGGTATCTTTAATCACATCTGAGGAATTCTCAGCCAGTATTTCTTCAACAATTGCCTCTTCGGTTAAACATGTTCAACATTACCCTTGTACTTTACATGTCTCGCATGCTCTTCTCTGTATAATTTTTCTCCTTGTGCATTGTGAAGTTTGAAACAACTAGGTCATTTTCATACCCTGCAACAATTTCATGAGAAACGCTTTGCCTTTCTCATGGTAAATATACACAATGCAATAGTATTCAACTACAAAAAGGAAAGAAATCCTGTCATTTGAAATTACATGGTTGAATATGAAGACATTATGTTAAGTCAAATAAACCAGACACAATTGAAAGTATCTGGATACTTTTTATTACTCTATCATCCATATTTACTAATTCCTTTGTGTTCTGAGTTGTGATTTCTAATTTGCTAATAAACTACTCTAATGAATTCTGAATCCAAGACGCTATTATTTTTTAATATAGAATTTCCATTTGACAAGGTTTCTTTTTAACAGATTCTAGGTTTATGCTGAAGTTTCCCATTCTTTCCTCTATTTTCTTGAATTGTATAAATGTACTTATTTTAAAGTCTCTTATAACTTCAATACCTGATTTATCTGCGAGTCTGTTTCAATTGTCCGTTTTTCTCCTGTTTTGTTCAGTTGGTCCTGAATCTTAACATGCCTTTAGTTTTTAATTTGATACTTAAAATGATAGGGTTTTTGAAAATTGTGTGAGCGCTGAAAAACGTATTCCTCTAAAGAGGATTATGTTTTCTTGTGGAAGACAGATATAATATTACAGTATCACCTTAGTCCCTGCTTAAGTTGATTTTCTTTCTTTTTTTTTTAAGGTTTGTATGTTTCCATTTTGTCCTTATTATTCTGGCATGGCCCTTCTGGGAACTCGGTGAAAAGCCCTGTGTATTTACAAGTTCCTCTGAGTTGATAGAACTGGAACTCCAATCTCATTCCTTAACAGTAGGCAGATACTAAAATCTGCTCAATTCTTTTCCTCCCAGCTGCTGGTTTCTGTTGGTTTTCTTGCATGCATAATTAAGAATCCACCAATATCTTGCAGAGAATCAGTAGGATTTTAGGGCTCTCCTGAAGCTTCTTAGTCTTCGGGATATCGCCACTCAATTTGTACCTTCTGTTCCAGTTTCAAACTCTGACTCTATCTCTTCAGTTCTGTAAGATTCTTTTCTGTTTGGACTCTATTCCCTCACATTGCAGAAAATTTCTAAGTACCCTCTACAGAAAAGTCAGCTAAATGTAAAACTCCCCTAGTGCCCTTTCCTCCTTATAATGGTGTAGTTATTCTTGTCCCCGACTGCTTTGATTGTATGCCAGGGCCTTCAAATTATTAAATGAACAAGAACATATCTTGTTCATCTTTAATAATTATAATAGCAGGAAACTTAGCCTAATAAAAGTCACTCCATTCATAACTGGAACTCTAATTCTAAAAAAGAAATTAATTAAAGAAAATAATTATTGATGTGACCAAGGTTTAGCTACATGTATAATCTACAACAGAAATTTTTATATCAGTAAAAATTGGCAACAACCTATAGGTCTGACAACATGGAATTATTTAAATAAATTATGATTTATCCACTGTAAATCAGAATTGCTCCCAACATTAAGGGCTTAACTGAGGTCATGAATTAAAAATGTAACCAAGCACTGTGTGTGTCTGTGTGTTTTCCTCCAGTCTTGTTTACTCCACAGGTGCAAACATAACTTAAATTTATCACATTGATCCCAACCAATGTCTACAGAAATCAATAAATGTGATGCATTACATTAATAGAATGAAGGACAACAATCCTCTGATCATTTCAATAAATGCAGAAAAAGCATCTGGCAAAATTCAACATCCAGGTCAGGTGAAGTGGCTCATGGATGTAATCCCAGCACTTTGGGAGGCCAAGGCAGGTGAATTGCTTGAGCCCAGAAATTCAAAGGCAGTCTGGACAACATGGTGAAACCCTGTCTCTACAAAGAAGAATACAAAAATTAGGCAGGTGTGGTGGCATTTGCCTGCAATCCCAGATACTCAGGTGACTGAGGTGAGAGGATCACCTGATTCCAGAGAGATTGAGGCTGCAGTGAGCCATAATCATGTCACTGCACTCCAGCCTGGGAGATAGAGTGAGACCCTATCTCAAAAGTAAAAATAAAAATAAAAATAAAAATAAATAAATACAAATTAAAAACCCTTCATGATAAAAAATGTTTAACAATTTAGATATAGAGGGAATGTAGCTCAACAAAGTAAAGGCCATATATGACAAACCCACAGTTAACATTATATTGAATGGGGAGATGTTGAAAACTTTTTCTCTAAAATCTGGAACAAAATAGAGATGCCCACTTTCACTGCTTCTATTCAACATGATACTGGAGGTTCTAGCCAGAGCAATAAGACAAGACAAAGAAATAAAAGGCATTCAAATCAGAAAGGAAGAAATTAACTTGCCCCTGTTTGCAAACGGCATGATCTTACATATAGATAACACTAAAGATTTCATTAAAAAAAGTTAGAAGTAACAAATTTAATAAAGTTGGAGGATACAGAATCAACATACAAAAATCAGCTGTGTTTTTATACACTGAATAAAATTTTATACAGTGAATTATCTGAAAAAGAAATCATGAAAACTATTATGTTTATAATAGGAGATGTATTTTTTAAAAATTAAATAATTAGTAATAAATTTAACCAAGAAGGTAAAAGATATCTATATCAAAAACTGTGACACACCAATGAAAATAATTGAAGAAGGGGCACAAATAAATGAAAAGATATCACCTGTTCATGGATTAGAAAAATTAATAAT
Source organism: Macaca fascicularis (assembly GCF_037993035.2). Taxonomy (NCBI): domain Eukaryota; kingdom Metazoa; phylum Chordata; class Mammalia; order Primates; family Cercopithecidae; genus Macaca; species Macaca fascicularis. Next base: position 98,492,182 of record NC_088385.1, read on the forward strand.
GTTGAAATGTCTTTACTTCCCAAAATAGCATGACATTGGCATAAAAATAGACACACAGACCAATGGAACAGAATAGAGAGCCCAGAAATAAATCCATGCATTTACAGTTAGTTAATTTTTGAGAAACATTCCAAGAATATGTAATGGGGTAAACACAGTTTGCTCAATAAATAGTATGGGGAAAACTAGATATCCATATGAAGAAAAATGAAATTAGAACTTTATCTCTAACCATATACAAAAATTAACAAAATAATCACTTTCAAATCCCAAACTATAAAATTAATAGAATAAGTCAGAGAAGAAAAGATCCATGACATTGGTCTGGACAATGATATTCTGTCTACGAATTCAAAAGCTCAGGCAACAAAAGTAAAAAGAGACTAATAGAATCATATTAAACTATAAAGTTTCCACACAGCAAAGAAAACAACAGAATGAAGGGACAGCTTACAGAAAGGGAGAAAATATTTGCAAACTATACACCTGATAAGGGTTTAATATCTAAAATGTATAAGAAACTCTAAATTCATAGCAATAAAACAAATATCCAATAAAAAATGAGCAAAGAACTTGAATAGACATTTCTCAAAAAAGATATATATAAAGGGTCAACAGATATTTTTCAAATGCTCACTATTACTAATCATCAGAGAAATGCAAATCAAAACCACAGCAAGATACCATCTCACTCTTGTTAAAATGACTCTTACCAAAAAGACAAAAGAAAATCATGTGTTGGAAAGGATGTAAAGAAAAGGGAACCCTTGCACAATGTTGATGGCAATGTAAATTAACACAGCCATTGTGGAAAACAGTATGGAGCATCCTCAAAAAATTAAAATACATAGAAAAATCTATTGTTCTCACTACAGAATATATATCAAAAGGAAACAAAATCATTATGTTGAAAAGATATCCACACACACTTTCACATTTATTGCAGCACTATTCACAATACTTAAGATATGGAATCAGCCTAAGTGTCCATCACTGAATAAATGGATAAAGAAAATGGTAAATATACACAAGGGAATACTATTCAACTGCAAAAAGGAAAGAAATCCTGTCATTTGAAGCAACATGGTTGAACCTGGAAGACATTATGTTAAGCGAAATAAACCAAGCACAGAAAGACAAATACCACATAATGTCACTTACATATGGAGTCTAAAAAAGTTAATATCCTAGAATTAGAAGGAGAATGGTGGTTACTAAAGCCTGAAGTGTTTAGGAGGGAAGGAGGCTAAGGAATGGTAGGTAAAAGGATACATATGTACAGTTAGGTACGAGAACAAGTTCAAGAGATCTGTTGTACAGTATGGTAGTTATAGTTAATGACAACATATTGTATTTTTGAAAATGCTAAGTGTGGATGTTAAGTGTTCCTACCACAAAAATAACTATGTGAAGTAATACATTTGTTAAGTATCCAGATTTAACCATTTTGCAATGTATATGTACTTTAAAACATCATGTTGCACATGATAAATACACACAATTGTATATGTTAGTTTAAAAATATAAAGGTTACACACTAGATACTTTAAAAAAAATGCACAATGAGAACATATTTTGCCCAGGGTAGGCTGAGATAAAACTAAAAACAAAATGTCAGCTTTATCACATTAAAATATATTCATGCATTCATTTTATGTATTTATTTTTTCTTCCAACTTTTATTTTAGGTTTGGGGGAGGTACATTTGTGGACTTGTTATATGGGTAAATTGCATGTCATGATGTGCAGATTAGTTCATCACCCAGGTAATAAGCATAGCACCCAATAGGTAGTATTTCCATCCTTACCCTCCTCCCCACTTCCACCCTCAGGTAGGCCCTGGTGTCTGTTGTTCCCTTCTTTGTGTTTACGTGTACTCAATGTTTAGCTCCCACTTACAAGTGAGAACATGCACTATTTGGTTTTCTGTTCCTGAATTAATTTGCTTAACTCAGGAACAGAAAATCAAAGACTGTATTTTCTTTTTCTTTTTTTTTTTTTTTTTTTTGAGACAGCGTCTCGCTATGTCGCCCAGGGTGGAGTGCAGTGGCCGGATCTCAGCTCACTGCAAGCTCCGCCTCCCGGGTTTTTACGCCATTCTCCTGCCTCAGCCTCCCGAGTAGCCGGGACTACAGGCGCCCACCAGCTCGCCCGGCTAGTTTTTTGTATTTTTTAGTAGAGACGGGGTTTCACCGTGTTAGCCAGGATGGTCTCGAACTTCTGACCTCGTGATCCGCCCGTCTCGGCCTCCCAAAGGGCTGGGATTACAGGCTTGAGCCACCGCGCCCGGCCGACTGTATTTTCTTTATCCAGTCGGCTGTTGACGGGCATTTAGGTTGACTCCACATCTTTGTGATTGTGAATAGTGCTGTGATGAACGTGTGTATGTGTGTGCGTGCGTGCGTGTGTGTCTTTAGGGAGGCCGAGGCAGGCAGATCACGAGGTCAGGAGCTTGAGAATAGCCTGACCAACATGGTGAAACCCTGTCTGTACTAAAAATAGAAAAACTAGCCAGGCATGGTGGCACACGCCTGTAATTCCAGCTACTCAGAAGGCTGAGGCAGGAGAGTAGCTTGAACTCAGGAAGCGGAGGTTGCAGTGAACAGAGATCGCGCCACTGCACTGCAGCCTGGGCAACAGAGCACGACTCTGTCTCAAAAAAAAAAAAAAAAAAGTTGTATTCCTTTGGATATATACCCAGTAATGGGATTGCTGGGTCCAATGGTAGTTCTGTTTTAGGTTCTTTGAGAAATCTCCAAACTGCTTTCCACAGTGGCTGAGCTAGTTTTAGTTTACATTATCATCCGCAATGGCCAAAAAGCATGTGAAAAAAATGTTTAACATCACTAATCAAAAAAAAAAAAAAAAAAGATGCCTTTTCAGTTAACCTGACCGGCATCTTTTTTTTTTTTTTTTTTTTTTTTTTGGCTTTTTAATAATAGCCGTTCTGACTGGTGTCAGAGAGTATCTTATTTTGGTTTTGATTTGCATTTCTCTAATGATCAGTGATGTTAAACATTTTTTTACATGCTTTTTGGCCATGTGTATGTCTTCTTTTGAGAAGTCTCTGTTCATGTCCTTTGTCCATTTTTCACATTGCTTGTTGCTTTGTTTAAGTTCCTTACCGAGGCTCAATTATAGACCATTATTAGATGCATAATTTGCAAATATTTTATCATTTTCTTAAGGTTCTCTGTAAACTAACTTGTAATAATCCAAAGCATTTTCAGATGGTTTAATTCTGTTTTAAATGATGAATATCACTTATAAACTCTCAAGAATTGATTTATGCTATTTGAATTCAAGACATCTACACATACTTGAATATTGACTTTACATATATGTATATGTTTAATTTAATGGATATTGATAAACTGTTTACTACAGGCTTAAAGAATTCAGTTTAATGGATAGTGCAATTTTTCAGAACTAATTTTTAAAATAAAGTTATAATGGAAAATTTTAAAAAAGGAGATAAAGTGAGAGATAGAAGCAAGAATGTATTTGAGAACATAAGATAGCTCAAAGATCTCTGGGAGGACCAGAGTAGTAAGAATGGGGCTACACTCCTACCAATGGCTTCAAAAATCATACTCAGAATTGCTCCATGTAGACACCACAGCTGATACCTCTTGGCAGGGATGCTGTTGCTGATCCCCCTGATACCACCAATATTTGACACTGGATGTTACCGCTAGAAACATCACTGCTGTTTCTAAACTGGAAACAGCTTCGACTACTGTAGCAACTCATTCCTGAGAGATTCTGTAATTGTTCCTTAATGGCTATGACTCCTTTTTGAAACAGGTAAGTCCTTCCAAAAACCAACTCTTTGCAGGTAGTTTACGTAGTTGGAGGGCAAACATCGTGTCCTTGGTTATCAATAATTCTGCATGTAATTCAGGATTGTATGCATAAATTCTTTAGCTTTTAATTCTCTGAGCCATCTGAGACTGGCACAAGAGGATGCTCACCATGGAGTATTCTTCTCTTCCATCCTGCCTGTTTAAAAGACTGCATTCTGCAGATGTAACTTTCTGTGCATGATTCTGCATTTAGCCCAATCTTCTCTCCTTCTTAAGTTTTGATGGCCAAACTGGGTTCAAACAATGAGTTATCAGATTCTCCGCCTCAGTCTATCTGTAGGCTATGTAATTTGGTAAATGGGCCATCTTTTTTTTTTTTTTTTTTTTTTTAATATTCAGGCGCAGACATTGCCTTTTGGAAACCTTTCATTTCCCTTTATGATACACATTAAATTTAGCAGCCCTTTCACATATTTTGGATATTTTATTTGTTTGCTGCTGTACATTTCAACTCTGTGACAGCACTTGGAGACTATAGGGTACCTCATAACCATTTTAATAACATTTTATAACACTTCATATAATTACTGAATAAATCAGCTCTCTTCCTAGTTTTTTTTTAGAGATTCCATTTGAATTTCTATCGCTTATTCTTCTGATGCTTTAATGTAACTTCCTAGAAAAAAAGAGTGAAGTTGCCATCTTTGTTATGATTATGAAATCACTAAAGTAGCCAATTAATAAAATTTTTTGAGCTGAACTAGTAGACATGCAATAACAATGCTAAATGGCTGTCTGTAGGATATGTCTAGGGACAAATACATTTATATCTCTAATCAAAAATTAACATGACTGATCATTGAATTATGCATTTTTCTTTACTTTTATCTATCCTTAAGGAGGAAAATAAAATGGGCCCTCAATATTCCAATTGTTCAGTATTACTAACAGTGAGACTATGTGGATAAGAAGTTTAATACAAAATTTTTGTACCCTGCACAAATGGGAATTTGGGGGATCTGTATTTGGGGTTTATAACTTTCCTCTAACTATATAACAACAAATTGTCAAACTAAATTCATCATCAAGCAATCTGGAGACTGTTTACTCTGCCTTTAATTTTGTGAAGTCTGATGGAAGCCAGAAAGAAACAAACCAGTAAAAGCAATAAAATAAACCCGAAGAGGTTAGTTTAGTAAGGTAAGACTTGTACAGAAGAGGAAATCACAATTATGGTTATAGAATAAATATACCATGTTAATAATTTACCCATTAAAAAGATATCTGATGGAAAACTACAGAAACATCATGGCTTAGCCATCAGACCCAGAAACAAGTTTCTCTTTGGATACAGTATTGTATTTGCCTTCTGTAAGAAGCAACATGGAAGAACAAATCTCTTAAATTTATATTCCCCTTAAGTGATTCTACTTTTGCCAAAACTTGGTATTGTCAAACTTTATATTTGGTTGTTCTGATGGGTCTGTAGCAATATTTAATTGTGGCTTTCATTTCCACTTCCTTCATTACTAGAGAAATTGTTCTCCTTTTTAGCTGTTTATTTGACTATCTTCTCTTCTAAAATATTTGTTCAAGGCTTGCATGATTTTCCATTTGGTTACCTTTCTCCTTACCCCTGTGTAGGGGTTCTTTACGAATCTTGAACATAAAATCGATGGCAGTTACATGTATTGCATTTTCTCTCACTCTTTGGTTTACTTTTTGGCTTTCTACATCTTATCTTTTCTAAGCTGAATTTCTTATTTTTAACTAAAATTTGAAAATATTTTCTTCTATCATTAATTACTTTTGTATCCTCTTTAAGAAATTCCCCATTTCAAGGTCTTTAAAATGGTGTCTTATACAATTATATGGAAGCATTGTTTTGTTCTTTACATTTGGAAATTTAAATTTACCTGAAATAGATATTTATTAGTGCTTTGAGATGAATGCTATTTTAAAAAATACAGCTATCTAAGTACTCCAGCAGCATTTGTTGAAAAGAGCATGTAACATTAACTTTGTAACAAATAAAACATCCCTAAATATTTGGTTCTGTTTTTGGACTCATTGTTTTTCTTTGGGCAGTTTATAATTTTTTTTGCATCAATATTGCATTGTATTCGTGAAACTTCATAAATCTTAATGATAGCTAAAGCTTGTCCTTTATTGTTATTACTGTTTAAGAGTGCATTGGCAATTTTTATTTTTTATAAAATTTAGAATATTTGTCATATTTCTTGAAAAATTTTTCCTGGCATTACATTAGATTTTAATATCAACTTGAATAAAATAGATATATTTGCATTAATGAATCTTCCAAGCCGTGAACATGGTATGTCCCTCCACTTATTTTTGTGTTCTTTAATTTATCTCAATAATATTTTGTAGTTTTCAGTGACAAGGTCTTGCAAGTTTTTTTAAGTTATAGTTAGTAACTTGAGATTATTGGGTGATCTTTTAAACAGTATCTCTTAGTAGGTAAGGAGTATTGAATTATATCATATCTACAGGAAAGGAAAAATCCATATGTCCAGAGCTCTATGAATATTTACAAACCCATACACTTTTGTAATAGGCAAGCAGATCAAGAAACAGAACATAAGCAGCAGCCCAGCAGTCCCCATCAAGTCCCATTTTAGGCAGTATCATGATTTCTAAAACAAAAATAATTTTGCTTGTTTAAAGTTTACATAAATGGAATCATACAGTATATATAGTATCTTGTGTCTGGATTTTGTCCCCCAAGATTTATTTGTAAGGTTTCTTCATGCTCTTGTTTTAGTTTATTTATTCTCATAAAAATATAGTATTTTGTTAAATAAATACATCATAATTTATTATCCAAATCACTATTTACAGACATTTCAGTCATCTCACATTTTTAGCCATTATGAATACGGCTGCTACGAACATTGAGGTTTCCTGTTTGGATCTTGGTCTTGAGGGTATTTCTTTTGGCTGTCAGGAATAATGTTATTTATAGATTTTTACATGTCTTTTAGTGAATACATATGTCCTTTCGTTGGACATATACCTACGAGTAGAATACTATATCATAGATTATGCATATATGTACCTTTAGCCCACACTTCTAAACTGCTTTCCAAAGTGGCTCTGCCGATTTGCATTCCCACCAATAACATATGAGATTTGCAATATCCTTTCTCAGTATCCTTGTCAAAACTCCATAGTGTACGCCTTTTTTAATCTTAGCCATCCTAGTAGGTGTATAGTGGTATTTCATTGTGATTTTAATTTTATTTTCTTAAAGACTAGTAGTGTTAAGCAACTTTTTATTTATTTATTACTCAATTATTTTACTTTATTATGAAGTGTCTTTTCAAGCATTTTAAACACTTACTATTGGGTTGGTTACATTTTAAATTGATTTGTAAAAGTTTATATATATATAATATAAATATATATATATTCAGAATAGGAACCATTTGTTAACTATATATTTTGAAAATATTTTCTCTCACTTTGTGGCTTTTCTTTTTCCTTAAGAATTTCTTTTGACAAATGGATTTTCAGTTTTATTGTAACTCAGTTTATGAATTTTTCTTTATAGTTAGGGTTATTATTTACTATTTAAGAAATTTATGATCACCTCAAGCTTAAAAGACATTCCTTATGCTTTCTTTTAAAAGCCTTATTGTTTTACTTTTACTTTTCACTTTTATACTCCATTTGGAATTAAGTTTTGTGAATAGTGATGGTTATTGAAAATACCCAACTTTCTAGTGCACTGCATTTAAATCAGGTAGCTGCATATGCATAGTTCTGTTTTTGCCTTCTCTATTCTGGTAAGTTGGCAAATGTCAAACTACATTAATTGCTCTAGGATCTGTATTGATTATTATTTTTCTTCCTGAGATTCATCCTGGATATTTTTTAGCTTCTCTTTCACTCCAACAATCCCCTTTTTACTTAGCTCTAACCTGTTAAATCCATTTCCAGAGTTCTTAATTTTAATTCTTCATTTTTAAATTCTTTTTAAAAAGAAAAGAAATACTTTTTCTTTTCTTTAATATGGCACATATATACCAGGGAATACTATGCAGCCACAAAAAAAGAATGAGTTCATGCCCTTTACAGGTACATGGATGAAGCTGGAAGCCATCTTTCTCAGCAAGCTAACACAAGAACAGAAAACCAAACGCTGCATGTTCTCAGCCATAAGTGGGAATTGAACAATGAGAACACACGGACACAGGGAGGGGAACATCACACACCGGGGCCTATCCGGGGATGGGAAGCAAGGGGAGGGAGAGCATTAAGACAAATACCTAATGCACGTGGGGCTTAAAACCTAAATGACGGGTTGATGGGTGCAGCAAACCACCATGGCACATCTATACCTATGTAACAAACCTGCACATTCTGCACATGTATCCTAGAACTTAAAGTCAAATAAAAAAAATCTCGATAATCCTATTTATCTCCATCAACACAATAAGCAGTTTTTCTTTAAAACATGTCTGACAACTGCAAATACCGGTTCCTCTTTTTCTTCTTTTGTTTGTTGTTTTTTGCTTGTTTGTCTCTCTTGAGACCAGTTTTCACTTTATCACCCATGCTAGTCTCAAATATCTAGGCTCAAGACATCTTTCTGCCTCAGACTCCCAAGTCACTGGGATTACAAGCACGAGCCACCATGCTCCCTGAAGCTCCTTTTTCTGCTCATTCTGGCTCATGCTGTCCAATCCCTTCATGTGTGTGGTTAAATTGCTTTGAGAACTGGATATTGTGTGTAAAATATCGAAGCCAAGGAGGATGTTCTCTTTCTCCAGAAATGTTGGGCTTTTCTTTCTCTCAGACGCCTGACTCTTTAAATCTATAATCTCTTTAATCTGATTTCAGAGATTGACATACTTCAAAACTGGGCTTCCATCTTTGTGAGAACCAGATGACTTCCTAGTCAACCTTTGCACTGTGCATATTGCTTATATCCATCCTCACAGGTCTGCTGCCCCTATTTTCATATGGATCCCCACAAGGTGCTCCAATAATACCATTCAGTTTCCCAGATGTTCAGAAACTCTTTCAGAATCAGCAAATAGCCCCAGGGGAACAAGCACCCTGAACACCAATTGTTTACCTGTGTACATCTCTATTTTCCTTCTGATCACAAACTATTCAATGATGATTTAGCATGCTAAGCCTTCAAGCAAATAATTTTGTTTATTTTTTCTTTTCTTTCTTTCTTTCTTTTTTTTTTTTTTTTGAGACGGAGTCTCGCCCTGTCACCCAGGCTGGACGGCAGTGGTGCGATCTCGGCTCACTGCAAGCTGTGCCTTCCGGGTTCACGCCATTCTCTTGCCTCAGCCTCCCGAGTAACTGGGACGACAGGCGCCTGCCACCACACCTGGCTAATTTTTGTGTTTTCAGTAGAGAAGGGGTTTCACCATGTTAGCCAGGATGGTCTCGATCTCCTGACCTCGTGATCTGCCCTCCTCGGCCTCCCAAAGTGCTGGAATTACAGGTGTGAGCCACCGCACAAGGCCTATTTTTTCTGTTTTCAAGGATTTCTTCAATCAGAGGATTGCTTTGAATTACTTAGTGTATAATTACAAAAACAAAAGTCTTTCTCAAATACTTTTAAAGGTATTTTTTTAAACAAAGCAAGTTTCTCCCTGTAGCATTCCTTGGAATGCTACCAGGTTGCAGAACAAATATCATGAACATATACCTGTTCAGACCTGAGTGGAACAGAGGGAAGAAGAAAAGATTGCCCTTGCTGCACACCTGGAATATTTTGGGAGGAGAATGAGCAAAGGCAGTCAACTGTTGGGATATGTGATCAGAATTCTGCTTAACCAAATTATATTTTAGCTGTAGGAAATTTTTTCCCCTATCAGTTAGGGAACTTATATTTAAACACAGCAATTAATGAAATAATCTTCCCAGAGGATTGGACGTTAGCATAGAAGAGGGTCATAGAAAGTGGGAGGGCTTCAAAACCAGAATATTTTAGAGCTTTGGTCAGCTTGTGGTACTCTGTTGAGGTCTAGAAGTAACTACTGGGGCCAGAAAGGGTTGTGGTAGGGAGCACTCATCCATATTTATCAGTGCTGTTGTCCACATCTGCTCTGTTATCCTTCCCTGAGCTAGCGGACTAGGATAGACCTGTTAATAATGACCCAAAATTAAAGAAGTGAATGACAGTCTCCAGTGAAGGTGGGAAGAGGGTCATGTCTGATTTAGTTGATAATTGGACTGCCAGGCCCAGTGTGGTAGGTAGAAAAAGAAAAAAGAAAAGAAAAGAAGAGAGGAAGGAAAGAAGAAAGGAGAAAGGAAAGAAAAAGTGTGTTCAGGAATTACATTAATTTTAAAACATCTGACTTAATAAATTCATTGCTGAAAAAGGACAAAAGAGAATCTATGCATTGTAGGTCTTCGTTCTTGCAATCAAATTAAATGCTTTTGCTTTTTACTAATATAAGAGGCTTTTGTTTTCAAAAACAGCTGCACTATGACTTCAGACCATTCTGTGGTACTTTTCTGGTCAATGCAATACATTGCTAATTTATATAATAAAATCAGTATCTCAGAACACAATTTTCCCTTCCCTACTTTGAGGTATAGAGCTCCTTGAGGTATAGAGCTTATTGGTATAAAGCATATCTAAGAAGTGCTTTATACCAATACGAAAGCAAACTTGCATGTCCCCGTAACCTCCCCTTTCTCCACTTTTTCTCCAAATTCCCCACCCTGCCCCCACACAGACACATACCTATTCTGCTATATCCTACTATTATGCTTTTTGAAAATTATATGGTTTTCTATCTGGGTAAGAAGGCAAAACAGGCTCTTCCCATTCCAGAAGACTTTATGAGCTCTGCCATCTGCACATCTGGTATGTAAGATGCCTGTAGTGCTCTTTAATCAGCAACACAGACGTATGCGCTTTGGGCACTTGTCAGAGTTACTTCACAAATTGACTGCAAACAACCAGGTCTTGTCAAAACTTTACTTGGACATGGGATGATTTAAGGAGACAAGCTAACCACCTACTTATACGTTTTCTCCAAGCTCTTACCTATGTTAAGAAATATAATTAGAAAACAACATTGTTGAATGATGCCACTCATTTTCCTGAAATTAAAATTGGTTTGGTACATAACTTTAAATATGTATAATAAAAAAGAATTCACCTTTATAAAGATCTCTACAATCTTTTTTTGGTGAACTGTGTTTTTACCTGTTGTCTATTATCATGCACACAGCTTTATATAATAATCTATGAGATAATTTTTTTTATATATATACTGATTTGTTTGTTGGGTAAATGTCTATCTCCCTCACTGGGACTTAAGCTGCATGAGGGGCAGAGACATTGTCACATTTACAGCATTCGAAATGGCATTTGGTATATGGTTGGTACTCAATGATTACTTGTTAAAACTTATTAGCCATGTCTGATACAATTTAAAACTATAGAAAATTTAAAATTCATTAGACAATATGAGACTTCTGTAATATTTAACTGTTAAAATAGGGGACAATTACCTAAATTTTTATTTTCAATGATAGAAACTGGAGTTGTTATATTGTCTAAAGCAACACCCACTGAAAATGAAAACAATTAAAACATAAATATATTAAGTAGCAACTCAAAAGCAGGCTTGAATTATTTTTCCAAGAATAAAGGAATTGCTATGTGCTAAGAGTGTTTCTCGGTCAAAACCTAGAGTAATAGTCCAGGCCTCTGACCTTTCTTCCACCCAGACCCTCCAGATACACCCTCGCTCTTCCTCTCCTTTCCTTCCTCTGTATTTTGGCTCACACTCTTCTTTTATCCGGAACACCTTGCCCAACATCTATGAGATAAATTTATCCTAGAAATCAGAAGCAAAAAAAAAAAAAAAAGGCTTTTCAAGTGATCTTATTATGCTTTATTCAGTGGACAACTAAAACTATATACTTTAATTTCTGTTATTTTTTCCTTTTTTTAACCACTTATCTCAAAGTTCTATAATTCCTTTTTTTTCTTTGTTGTCAGGAAGCTCACAAAGCAGTTTAGTATTGAATTCCCATTTCCTACAATTTAACAAATGCATAGTGAATAATAAAAATAAGGAAGGTTCTGTACTGGGTGCTGCAGAAGAGAAAGAGATAAATGGTTCAATCCATCCTTTAGGCAGGTGAACAGTCCAGAGTTCTTGTTGTAGGGAGAGGAGAAGCTACTGCCAATGAACAAACAAGGTGAATAGGACAATGACCACTGATGGTTCCTGAAGACGGAATTAAGGGGAGGCAAAGGAGGAAAAGTAACATTCAGGTCTGGAACTCTATAATCTGTATAAAAGAGATGAGCGTTTTGCATTAATATTTTGGCTGAGTTTTTGTTCAGGTTTGGGGTAGGAGGAGAAAGCATTTCGGGTAGAAAAGAAAAGTAAATGAGCTACGTAGGGCTTATCAAATGGTCTGCTTTGACTGGAGCAGAAGATGTGTGTTAGGACGAAGTGTGAAATAAGCACAGAAAGCTAGGTTTTGCTGTATGTGGTGCAGGCCTTTCAAAGCTATGATGAAGAACTTCAGTTTTTACTTCATGCCAGTTGTTTTCTTCCTGCAGAGATATATTCTGTATGTTAAGTATTTTTTAATAGCTGCGTTTCCTGTTTTTCTAATGATTTAAATTACCTTAGATTTATTTTGATGGTAGAAAGAAATAAACACTATAATGTATAAATGTTGCTAAGAAAAAAGAAACTCTAATAACATTCATTTAAAAATATCATTCAAAACAGTTATCTGATGTAGGATAGAAAGGACATAAAATGACAACTCAGTTTGTCTAGAACATCTGCAAGTCACTATGCAACGTATTTTTCCATGTTTTATTTAATCAAATGAAAATCTGATTAATAAGCATTTTTATCGCAATTTTATAGAGGATATTCTGAAGTTCAGAAAAATTAAATGACTTTCCCAGAGATACAGAGTTCATAAGTGTTCAAACTTGGATTGGAACACAAAACTCTGACCCTGAAGTTCATTTTTTTTCCTGTAGACATTGTGCCATAACCAATATAACAACTAAGTTATCAATTCACCCTAATTTTTACATTTTTGCTGATCATCCTGACACAATCTCCCTATACTTTCATATAAATATAACATTAGTAATACACATTCAGAATTTAAATAAATAAGTAAAACAAAATGAACAGGCAGAGAGGAAAATCTAGAACGTGAAACCAATTTCTGCTTTTATCCATAGGAGTGTTTAATATGGATATAATTTGTCAACAGATTTAACTGGTACAGAATGGAAACTTGGATGATGGTCATATTTACTATTTTATTTTCTGAAACATGTTGAGATCATTTATTTTGAGAACAGAAGCTGCCTAGGTATGTAGTGAGGCTGTTTTGTCACTGTCTTTGCAGATGTTGATTGACAGTAGTTATCCTGAAAGTAGCCACACAGACCAATCTTCTTGGCTAAGACATCATAGCAATTAACAAATTCTAGACCTTAGAGGAACATACCTAGAAAGACATGAGAATCCAAGGTTCTTTGGAATTCAGAACATGGTTGTTTCTCCTGTTAAAGCTCTAATCTGTTCAACAAGGCAAAGTAACATCATGAAATTTGTTCATACAGACCCCATAACTATAAATTGAAAAAAAGAACTAGTTTCTCTCAATGTAGTATATGTGTCATGACTGAAAGACTTAATTCCTTTTCCTGCGTGTGTATTTACATTTCAACGTAGGGTGAAGCAAAACATAAGCTACAAAAAGTGGAAGACTGAGGGCCCAGATATCCCTCCGTCAATCTCCTGGTCAAAAACCTTCAACAGCTACCAATTACTATGGAATAAAGCTCAAGTCCTTACCATGGTATTTGGCATTCTCCACATTCTATTTCAATCTGCTGTTTCTAATATTCTCTCATTACAATTTTTCACGCACCCAGCATACCACCTAAATGGAAATATTAGACATTTCCCCAAATATTCCTGCGTCTTCTGGGTAATATAATGAAACTACACAGGCTTGGGCCCCACCCCCATGGGGCTTACAGTTCACCTTCCATTATATAAGCAGGTTTTGCTGGGCTTTACCACCCTGTGAATATAAATGGGACCACACTAGTAGCAATAATAATTATATCACCCACTCCTGCTAAGTAGCAGACTCTTTAGCTTCCTTCAAAGTCTTTCTCAGTTCCATCTGAAGAGTCTCAGATATTTCTAACTTAACACACAAATCATCTTCTCTAGCACGTGGCACTGGCCAAGCTCTTTATCAGCATCCCTTCTTGACTGCCCCCAAGCTACAGATCATTCATAGGCCAAAACAGCATTGTATTTCCCGAAATCCTCTGTGGTTCACACAGAAACAGAAAAATGTCCCTGTTTCCCTCTGCATGTCCACTTTCCCACCTAAGCACAAAAGTATGTAGCTTGTGAACATATATTGTAGGATCCTGCATTAAATCCAGCAACTTCCTTTCCTGCTCATAGCTCATCTTAATGTAGCTGAAGTGATTCTCTTTTGAGAGTAAGTACAGAAGATATTTTCATGAGACATTTCTGATACTGTTATGGTAATATTAAATATAAGTATTCTTCTGAATATTATTCTATGCTTTGGTTACAAGCAGTCTGTTCAGCCTTCAAATCTAATGTGTTCATGTGTCAGGAAAATTATTTTCTTTTTCTTGACTAATTTTAGAATAACTGTAGAACAAAAACTAGAAAGACTTTCCTGTAAGGAAAGGATTTGGTGGAAAATACATGCAGTCATTTGTGTGTATTATACTCCATAATGTCAAATGGTCACTTACTGAATGTTTGGAAAGTCAGTGGAGTCAGTCTCGGGGACCAGTCTCTGAGATGGACTCTAAGCTGCTCTTCCCGCTCTACCCTCCTTCATCTTCCCTGTAAACTGTGAGATCCTGCGTGGGGTCCTTTAGGCTCCTTCAACCCCAACTTCTTGAGTCAAGTGGCAAAATATAGTTTCTGAGAATTCATCTTACCTGCTAAAGGAAGTCCAAACTACAGCAGGAAGCAGAGACTAGGCCATAGCTTGGCCCCCTATTTCGGTTTTTTACCTACATAGCTTTTCATTCTTTTTAGCTTTAGAACCTTTAGAAAAAATAACCAGAACTAGGTTTCAGTTATCGTTGTAAATCCTAGGACTCCTTGCATGCAGTATTCACTTGAAAAATTATTGTTGAATTGAATTTTTGGGTCAAGTTATACCCACTAACCTCAATTTCTTCTAAATTAAATATTACCACATATACTTTATATCTAACCTTAAGTCACTTAGGAAGGAATATAATCTCATAAATAATTTCAAAATACAAAACTGATTGTTTTTTGTTTCATAATGAAATGGATTTTCCTGCTCTTTATTCAGAAGTATGACGTTGTGTAGACACTGCCTTGAAAGTAGTTGTTGAAACTACCTGAATTATGTTACAAGGCCATCTGATAGAAAAATAATTATATTAGTGTTACTCACATGATATTTGATGAGGAATGATTAAACCATCAGTTCCCTGGAGCTACTTCTAAACTACTGCTGCTGGAGACAGAAAGGAAATATAACAGTGGCTATATTTTACACAATGAGGGATTCAGTTTTTATGGGAACTTTTCAAGGGAAATTACATTTAAAACAGCATTTTCATCAGAAATAATAAACCTAATAGAGAATGCAGACAGCAAAGAAAACTGAGACTCAGAATTCTCAGAGAAAGAGAAAGCTTAAATATCACAGTCTTTGCAACATTTCGTAGAATGGATTGGAAAAGAGCAAAGCTTTCAGCAGAAATCAAAACATACAACTTTTGTATTTAGAAATGGTGTTTTGAAAGTAGGCATAAACAAAATCAGACTTAGTTAAGAGATACCGTACATCAAAAAGTAGACATCCTAGGGAACATGTAAACTGGGACAAAGTAAGCTGTGATTCACAGGAAATTTCTCCCACCTTAAATGAAAATATCTATAGCCATTCTGGTCAAATGACACCCACTTATCCTTATTGAAGAAAGAATAGAGAATGGTCTTGGGTAGCAATAACGGAATAGTCCAAATTGTAAACTGCATATAGTCCTTATTATAGCATATGGATTCAGTTTTATTAATGAATGCCTTCTTTGCCTGCATAAAGTGCTAAGCTGACAAACCCATCTGGTTATTATTATAAATACATAATGGACTGGTGGAACCATAAAAATTTCAAGAGTCAAAATTAGTGTGGCTGAAGTTATACAGTGCCCCTTAAAGAATTCTGTCTGAATGAGGTCCTTTCTCTCTGAATGTAACACATTTTAAATTTTGACACTAAATATTATTCACTTTACCTATAGATGATCCCTCAGTACCTCCGTCAATCATGTAGGTCAGCAAAGATGATTCTTCAAAGAGTCTGAAGAACCTAATGTAAAATTATTACATAAAGCCAAAAGAAAAGAGTTACATAAGATGTAACCCAGAGGCAGTGTACTGTGGAGAAAGAAAGACTGAGAGGGAGGCAAATAATGAATCCTAGTCTTGGCTTATCTCTAGCTCTTTCTTCGGCTTCAGTTAAATCCCTAAACTTCTGCTAGAATGAATCTTTGCTTTCCCCAGACTGTTTAGGGCAGGCCATTCTTGTGAGCCTGTAAAACCCTCTTTTCACCTAGAAAGCTGTACTGCAGACCATTTTTGGCCATCATTTTTACCTGGGGACCGATTCTTTCCCATTCTCTAGGCTCAGGAGGGTGCACGACTGATCCATACACAGTGGAGAGAACTGGGCTAATTCAGTAACCTGCTCTTGACCAACACCTTCTACCTCAGTCCCTCATGGAGCACCACCCTACATGAAGCTAATGGTTAGATGGCACGTTTAAAGCAAAACATTATTGTCTTTTCATAGTACCTCTGAGCTGGGCTCCTGTTGCTTGATTTGAACTTGTTAAAATTATTTAAGATAGAAACACTCTAGTGGCACTTTGAAAAGGACAACTGTTAAAATAATGACTCACAATTCCAAGAGTATGAATTCAGTAGTGGTTCCCAAGTGAGTAAACAAATATTACATAAAAATTTTTCTTGCTTGTATATTGAAAAGTATTCAGTTGGGTGCTATGTAAAAATAATTTCCTTTTCTAAAATAAAGTTTAGATTTTTTTTCCCAAAAGCAAACCCCAGACACCAACACATATGGATTTTTTTCTATATAACTAAAAGCAAGGCATCTGGATATTTTAAAACATTAAATTGGGGCATTTAGTAAAATATGAAAAGTTTTCTAACATGAAAATTATAGAATCAATAGCATATTTGAGGGATAATGGTCTAAAAAATAATCTTATCTGGCCATTTGCTGTTATAGATGAGAGAAAAAAAATTCTCATGTCCTCCCTGAAAGATGTTTTATTCCAAGTATCCCATAGGTATTTGTCTCTTGATTAACCCAAAATTTCTAAAAACCTTTAATATAATATTAGTATTAATTTCAAAAAGCATTTGTTGTGTAACCTTAACTAATTGGACACAACTGAGAATCAGTCATTTAAAAACGAAAATAGCACAAACAATCCTTGGTGAACCAAAATTGGCTCATTAAATTTTGACACTAAACTTGTACACTTATCATAGGTGATCCCTCAGTCCCTCCTTCAACAAATATTTATAATTGTTTTAGGCCAGATGACAATAATTTCACTTCTCATCTTTTGCACATCACATTAAATTTAAAATAGCAAATATAAAAAGTCAATTAAGCGCATACTAAGAAAAGGCCTGCAGTGGTGAACAGAGGTGATGTAAACAACGATTACTCTTGTTTTGCGGAGTTGATGGTTCAGGATAGGAATAGAGAATGCCTGAAAGAGCAAGCTGACTGACCACAGGAAATAGAGTATCTGTAGAATGACAGAATGAAACAGAACAGAAATTTTTAGAAAAATAAACCCAAGAGCTGGACTAGCATCATTTGTTTGTCGAAATTTAATCCCTAGACTTAAGGTCAAGCTGCTTTGTACATATCAGGGATTCCTGAGCACATCATCACAATACAATATTTTGTAGTCTGCGATGTTCTAAATGATGGACTTGGTCATCAGGCAAGTACTCAATAAGCTCTATTTTAAAAGACAGAAAAATATGTGCACATCGTAGATTTCTAAGAGGAATCACTTCCTGAGCCAGGTTTCTGTCTAGTGATGAATGTGGCAAGATATTTGGTTATTTCTGGAGAATGGTTGAGGGATCCCACAATGTCCACTCACTGGAAGGAATGTAATATTTTGTCCAAAGTTGGTTCTTGCCGGTGGTTTCGTGGTCTCACTGACTTCAAGAATGGAGCCCCGGACCTTCGACGTGAGTGTTACAACTCTTAAAGATGGCATGGACCCAAAAAGTGAGCAGCAGCAAGATTTATTGTGAAGGGCAAAAGAACAAAGCTTCCACAGCGTGGAAGGGGATCCAAGAAGGTTGCCTGCTAGTTGGGGTGGCCAGCTTTTATTCCCTTATTTGTCACCACCCATTGGTTGGTTCATTTTACAGAGTGCTGATTGGTCCATTTTACAGAGCACTGATTGGTCCATTTTACAGAGTGCTGACTAGTGCATTTTACAAACCTCTCCTAGCTACAGAGCGCTGATTGGTGCGTTTTTACAGAGCACTGATTGGTGCATTTTACAAACCTCTAGTAAGACAGAAAAGTTCTCCAAGTCCCCACTCAACCCAGGAAATACAGCTGGCTTCACCTCTCAATATAAGGCAGCTCAAAACAAAAATGTTGCCAGGTACAATAAATGGACCCAGTAATAAACCTTAATCTTAATAATAGAGTAGATGTCTTGAGAAAAATATGATAGTCATTATTTTAGCTAACTTCAGGATTGTATCTCATTTCAAAGAGGCATACAACAAAGATTGAAGCTCACCTTGAAAAATTTAAAAGCACTTCTCTGTATTAGCAATAACTACCTAGATGACATAAAAATATGAATTATACTTCACAATAGAGGCAGAACCAATAAAGTATACAGGAATTAATAGAAAACAAAATGATCTCTTTGGAAAAAAATATTCTTTTCAAAGGCATAGAAGCTGACTTGATAAATAGTAAGGTATTCCATGCTCTTTAATAGCTCTTTAAAAGGAAAAGGGAATGCTTTAAGGATGTCAATCTCCTCCAAGTTGTCAATAAATTTAATTCAAACTAAATTAACATTTCAGTTAGGGTTTTCTTTGAGAAATATGAAATTAAAACATAATACAAAGCCACCTTTGAAAATAAAAATCTGTGGCATTGGTGGTAGAGCAGACAAATAGGGTGTCTTAGCTCATTTGTTCTGCTATTAATAAATACCCAAGACTAGGTTATTTATAAAGAACCTAAATTTATTTCTCACAGTTCTGTAGGCTGGGAAGTCCAAGATAAAGCCACCAGCTGGTTTGGTGTTTGGTGAGAGCTGGGTCTCCATTTCCAAGATGGCACCTTATTACTATATACTCTGGAGGGGAGAAATGCTGTGTTCTTTCACAGTGGAAGAGTGAAATAGCAAAAAGGGACCAAACTCTCCGTCATGAACCCTCATGTCTTAAATACCTCCCAAAAGGCACAACCTCCAAATATTGTGTTACTAGGGATTAAGTTTCAACATGAATTTTGGAGGCAACAAAAACGTTCAAACCATAGCATGAGCCAGTTGAAAAGAATAGAGATCTCAGAACACAATTACGTAATAAACAATTGTGGCACTATAAAGCAATAGGAGTGTTTAGTAGATTTTATTGGCAAAATATTTTCATATTTATGTGGAAAAAACTAGATTCTTACATAAATTATTCAAAAAGACAACACCAGAAGGATGAAACAAAAATGTGAAAATTAGAACTGTGATGGTAATAGAAAGTAGTGTAAGCATTTTCGTAGCTTAATAAAAAGTAAAAACATTTCAACTAAAACTTCAAAAGCAGAAACTATAAAGCAAAAGTGGATCAATTTGATTACATCAAAACTCGTGATTTCTGTTTACAAAGGACAGCTTGAACAACGTTAACAGATGAGACACTGGAAAGAGATATTCTGATTGTTTAACAAGAACTAATGTTGGAACATAGAAAAATTCTGCACATAAAATGTAAAAATAAATCGTAGATCTCCAGGTAAAGAAAAATGAACAGGAAATAAATGCTATATTGAGTAAAGAAGAAAACAAAAGGACTAATAAATACATGAGGAGGTGGTCACAGCCACTAGTTATCAGAAAACTATAAATTAAAATTAATTGTTACTTTGTGCTTCCTATACTGGCAAAGTTTAACAAGTTGTATATGTGAGTCAGAATGGGTTAGGTTACGTTGTGGTAAGAAGCAACACACAAATTCTAATGACTTACAAAAGAAACTTTATATTTTGCTCATACTAGTTGTATATATTAGGCCAGTGGGTCAGTTTGGCTCATTTCATCTTCTTTTAGGCCTAAGACTTACGGGCTGTCCACAATCTAGAATGTTATTGGTTGCAGTGTCAAAGGCAAAGAAGACAACTCAGGCATCAGGTGTCATGCTACTTCTGTACATATTCCATTGCTCAGCCTAGACAAAGGAAATAAATGACACATTGAGTAAAGGAGAAAATGAAAAGACTAAGTAATGTTGTGAATCAGAAATATTGGAGAACATCAGTACGCTGCTAGGTAATTCCAGGTGTTAGTGTAATGTGAACATGGATAGGATGTAGTGGTGGAAATGTACACTGATACTGATATTCTAGAGGGAAACCCAGAAACAAATAGTCAAAATAGCTGTATTTATACTGTATCACCCAGCAATTCTTGTTCTAGGTATGTAACTCAAATAAATCCACACACAGGACCCTGAGGTGGTATGATATTTCATGTCAGTTTTGGCATTATTTGAAATGGGGATGAGCTGGCTGCAATCTAGGTGTCTGTCACCAGAAGTGGATAGGCAAAAATGCTGTACTTACACAAACTAGAGCACCATGCAACAGTCAGAAGGAATGGATTAGACATTCATAAAGCAAACTCAAAAGCATGGTGTCAAGAGGAAAAATAAGAAATAATTACATTATATAGCATGATATGACCTTATGACATTCATTCAAAAATAACAATACATGTTTCAAAAGCGTAGTTACAAGACCAAAGAGACACACCTTAAACATGTTAGAATTATTGAGCATGAAAAGATAGGAGAAAACAAAGTGAGAAGTGCACACAAAGGAGTGTATATAAATGAATACATCACAGAGGGACTTTGTGAAGGACAGTGATGAAAGCGATTAAATCAATGACCTGGACCTACCGTCCAGCAGAACAAGACAAGCAAGCAAAACAACCTATAAAACTTCAGAGAACTATTTCTACTAAATCATAAAACAAACCTCCACCCAAATATCATTGCCTTGAGGTTTCGCACACTGTCATAGGACACCTTTTGCCTTTGGCACAATGAATATTTGGGCGGCTATCAAGGAGTCCTTGGAAGAACAGCAGGAAAGTTTCTAATACTCCAAAGAGCAGCATGTAAAACTGGTGGGGACCTCCTGGAACCTAGTAGAGTGGAAACATTGGCAGGGACTGGAGCTAAGGGAAATGAAGAAGGCAAAATTCATTTTGCCCTGAAGGGTCAATGGCATAGTTGTTTCGCTACACCTGTCAAAAACTTTGTAGGCCAGTGAAGCAAGGCCCAGTGAAGAAGTAACCACAAGGGCGGGAACCTAGAGGTTCCACGGAGTTCAGGGAAGAACACAGCATTTAGTTGAGTAGTGTGAATGCTCTGGTAGATATGTCAAATACCTAAAAATAATTGGCAAAACCCACAGGAGTGCAGGTGGGATGTTAACAGAAGGGGATAAAGGAGTCTAAAAACCTCAGGTGTCATATTACACTAATATCTCTGGTCTTCCCTGGCTTGGAGACATTTGGGTTACATATGGTTAAAACAAAAATGGTGCGTAAAGTAATATATTCTTCAAATATTCAGAACATCCCCTTATATAAATAAAATTCTCCATTTTGATGTTATTATGAATATAAAGCATTAATGTGATTGAATAAATGCTCCATTAATTCATCCTAATCTTTTCAATTAAATGTGAATGTGTAGCCTTATAGTGAAACTGTAGCAATCAGTTTGTGTAAGATTATAATAATGGGAGAGAAAAAGTTAAGTCTTTCCTGAGAACATAAATATATACAAGCTGGGTGTCTGTCTCCAGATTAGTACTTCAGAAAAAGAGGGAGAGACAGTATCAAGAAATACTGTAAGAAAAAAATGATTGGCTAATCCATTCTGTATGTCAAAAGGAATTAAGAAAGAGTCTCAAAATCACACTGAGGCTGAAATCCAGAGACAGGAAAAATAGTGCCATTATTAACACTAATGTGAAAACAAAGAAGAGAGAGTACTTGGAGAGAAATATCATAATTTAAGTTTTTTAAAAAAATCATCAATATCTGAGGCTCAGCACATTCATAAATCAAAGGATAATAGAAAACACAAGGACAGAAAACCAAACACTGCATGTTCTCACTCATAAGTGGGAGCTGAACAATGAGAACACATGGACACGGGGAGGGGAACATCACACACGGCGTCATGTCGCGGGGTGAGGGGTTGGGGGAGGGATAGCATTAGGAGAAATACCTAATGTAGATGAGAGGTTGATGGGCGCAGCAAACCACCATGCCATGTGTATACTTATGTAACTAACCTGTATGTTCTGCACAGGTATCCCAGAACTTAAAGTATAATTAAAAAAAAAAAAGAATTAAAAGAAAACACAAGGGAGAGATGTCAAAGAGACAAGATATCAATGTGAAGTGATGAGTTCTATTCCTTGGAAACTCTCTGCTGCCACAGATTTTAATATTATGAAGTTGGGACAAAAGTCTTCAATCTGCAAAGCATGTAATTATACATGTAATTAAATATGTAGTATATGCCTTTACCAATTCAATATTACAGGCTCTAATTTATATATGAAGAATAGTGGAGAAGCAGAAAAAAAAATGAGACAAGAAGCAAAAGACATAGATTTCACCATAGACCAAGAGCTGAATATCTTTTGGCAAATAATTTTGCCTATAACTTCCAATTTTCCTGGACTATGAGATGGAAATAATGATATGATTATATCTGCCAGAGTTGTTAACTACTCAAATAAAATCACTTGTGTTAGAGTGCTTTCTCAGTGGAAATGTGCTACACAAACATTACTTATTGGTATTATTCTAAAATGTTCTTATCGTGTTTCTCCTCCTATAAACTGTATTTAGTTAGAATGTCAAATCCTAGGACTGTCCACTGCATTGCCAGAGAATAAGAAGCCAGATCTTAGATAGCTTAATATAATCGAACTTGCCAATAACTATTACCGAAATTGTTCCTATTAAAAAGATAATTGGAAAGGAGGAAAAGATCAAGTTAGAAAAAGTGTTTACACCAGACTTCCACAGACAAAAGGTGAGATGTTTGGGTTCTTGAGCCAAAATACAATAATACAAAGGAGTTATAATTTTTTAAATAAACTCTAAGATATATTTAATTCTGAACTTCTCAAACTAAACTTTAAAATCATATTGACACTTAAAGTTGAACATTTACATTTCAATCAATTTTATATATCCCAGATATGATGGAAAGCATTATATTTTAAAAATGAGTATGGTTGCTGTATTAGTTTCTTCTCATGCTGCTAGAAAGAAATACCCGAGACTGGGAAATCGGGTAATTTATAAAGCAAAGAGGTTTAGTTGCCTCACAGTTCCGTAGGGGAGGCCTTAGGAAACTTACAATCACGGTGGAAGGAAAAGCAAATATATCCTTCTTCATATGGTGGCAGGAAGGAGAAGTGTGGAGCAAAGGGGGAAAAGTTCCTTATAAAAGCATCAGCTCTCATGAGAACTCACTCACTATCACGAGAACAGTATGGGGGTAACGGCCCCCATGATTCAATTACTTCCCATCTGGTTTCTCTCATGACATGTGGGGGTTATGGGAAATACAACTCAAGATGAGATTTGGGCAGGGACACAGCCAAACCATATCACTTGCTAATGTTGAATTTTTAAAAAACCAGGTAATATGTTAGACAATCACTATGTTCCAGAATAAAATCCAGTAGAATAAGTGGTTTTGACAACCACAGACTACAGAATTAACTGCAACACCAATCTGGCAGATTGTATGAAAATTAATAATAATAAAACCAGCAATTTAAATAAAACTAGTTGAGTTGGTTTACATATTGATTACATATTTCAGGCAAAATAACATGTGATTGAAATACCTGACAACTTTAACCCATCCCATTTCATTTATAAAATGAAAATATAAAAATTTCATCTTAACCCACAAGGTCTTGTTGGGTCTCACTTGTCTATGCTATTCCATTCTCAACACCTGGCAATGTCACCTTTTCCTCTCTTAACTCCAGCCATAATTGCCTTTGCTGAGTGCCCTGTGTGCACTAGCCTTTTTCTGCTCTGCCATTTTGTATCAGGGACTTGAGGATGCATGGATTTTCCAGCACACTCTGCCATATTCCTTTTCCCATGCTTTGCCTTACTAACTCTGACTTATCTTCTACGTCTTATCTCAAGATCATTTCTTCATTGAAGTCATCCTTAACTTAGACATGGCTGGCTTCTCCTCTCATAGTATTCCATATGTTTGCTTCTGATATTCATTTTATAATTATTAATGTGTATTTCTCTTACAAAATAATAAATTCCTTAAGAGTAGAGACCATGTATATCCTTCTCATTATTGTATCCCTAATATCTATCAAAGTACTTGCCCATAATAAGCAATCTATCCATATTTATTAAATGATGAACTAAATATTTATCCTCTAAATGGCAGAGATGCCATGCAATCTTCAATTCACAAGTAATTTCATTTTATGTACTACCAATAGAGAATCCAAATGCTAAATATCATTATGTAATAATGTAATATTTATTTTGTTGGCCATGTTGAACTAGTTTTACAAAATTAATAGCAGAATGGAAATAAGATTTACATTCAAGAGAACGTTTAAGCTCAATTTGTAGAGCACATATGGACTGGTTGCTCCATTCTCTGTTCATATTCACTCCCATCTTCATTATCCCGTGGTGGGTGAGTATTCCCATATATAAGCTGAGGACCAAGTTGTTCAAGTAAGTGTTTCAGCTTATGGTCTGCATGTGTGACATGTGATACATAAACTAAATAGTAAATATATAAATCAATCACCTATATAAAACCCTTACAATGATTTCTCAAAGCAATTTGCACTTCCATCTGTGTGAAACTCAGAAATTCCCAGAGCAGTCAGCACATAAGAACTAATCAATATCTGGCTTTGTTCCCAATATCTGCTCCTGAGTTTTATTATACTGTGGAGCTGTTGTGATCAGAGGAAAGGAAGATGCCCTATTTATAGGTGGGCTTGCGTTTTCAGACCCCACCAGCCCTGTTGGTATATGATTGCTTTCAGAGAAAAGAGTGATAAGACAGTACCAGTACCATGCTTAAACGTGATTAGTCATTAAAATTTCAGAAGGGAGGTCTTTCTAAAATAATGCAGTTTTGTAAAATGTCACATATAAAGCAAGTCTGAGAAATGTTTCAACTGAGCCCAGTCACTTATGGTCTGAATGTAAGCCCAGTCACTTATGGCCTTCCTAGGCAGCGCAGTGAATTAGGGTGTACTTAGAATCACAAGATCTAATTGAATCCCTATGTTCATTTTCTAATAGCTGCATGACTTCAGATACATTTTTAACCACTTGAGCTTCCTTCACCTGTTAAATTGGGAATATAGAAATTACCTGTCAGGGTTCTACTTTTTCTCTTTAAAATACTATCATCTCTCAGTATCCCCGGGGGATTGACACCAAAACCTCCCTCTGATTACAACATCCCCCTCTGATTACAAAATCCATGCATCCTCAAGTCCCTGATACAAAATGGCATAGGATTTGCATATGAACTACACACATCCTCCTGTATACTTTAAATTATCTCTAGGTTACTCATAATACATAATAGAAAATGCCATGCACACAGTTGTTATACTGCATTTCTCATTTGTGTTATTTTTTATTGTATTGTTTTTTATCGAATTTTTTTTCCCCTGAATTTTTCAATCCACAGTTGGTTGAATCTGGGATGTGGAATCTGTGGATACTGGATACTGAGGGCCAACTGTACTAAATAGTACCTTCCACTCGTTGAATCCTAGGTAGTGCTAGGTACATCTACCTGTTTTCATCTAAACTTTCTGTAAAGTGGTATCAACATTTCCAGTTTACAGTGAGGCTCACAGAAGTCAAAGTCTCATAAGGAATAACTATCAGAGTTCACGATATTGAATGATATCTTTAGGGGGCATCTATCAGAGCTGAGACCTCACAGCTGTTGCCACGGCTATTGAAGCTATGGACCAAATCCCATCAGCTCTGAACCAAAAAATGGTTCTCAGTGGTCTCTCACCTTGGACAACAATATTGTTAGCTTTAATGTATGCACCATTATGATTATCAGAGGATGCTCCTTTTTGATTTTGTAACCACCAATTTCAAGCTTAGTTTCTCCAAACATAAGGTAAATCAGATAGGGATACTCTCTAAATGTGGATATTATGATAGCTGTCATTGTTCCCCTTCTACATGATAGCTGTCATTGTTCCCCTTCTACATGTCATTGTTCCCCTTCTACATGTGTGTTATCATGTTAGAGATATTGCAGAACTGAATTTTAAAAAAAAAATTGACATAAAAGGATTGTGCAACCTTGGGATCTTGAGAGGCCAAGGTCATCACATTTAAAAGTGCTCAGGGTTTGAATAAGCTGTTTCCTCAAAGCCATCTCACCTGCATATTCCCTCTGTGTATCCCAGCAGAGATAAGGCACACGACAGTAGCATAGAGTAGGAGAACAACATGTTCAATTCTGTCTGTGAGAAAGTAAAAAGTTATTCTAAAAGTCTGAACCCCAAAGTTTTTACAAATTTTCAGAGCACACATGACATGTGACTAATACTTTCAGATTTAAAACAGTTTAGGGGGGAATGTCCTGGCCAGTTGTTGGAACACCTGGTTGTAAATCTCAGTTCTACCACCCATGGGCTGTGGAATGTTTTCCACTGTCTCAAACCATCAGCCTGCTTCCTCATTGTGAAACAGTCATAACAATGCCTTCCTAGCCACTTTCCAGAGTGTAGTAAAGTCCAAGTGAATGAGAGAGTGTGGAAAGGATATGACTCCCATATTTTGTTTGATTTTATATAGTAAACTCTTTTTATTATAGGCAGTATCTTCCAAAATGTGTTTTACAGAACACAAGTTTTGTAAGAAAAGCAGCGGAAGTTATCTTTATAAGGGGTTTTGTGCTCAAATATGTTTAAAAAATTCTGGGCTAAACAAACTTAACCCCTAACCTCAGGACTTCACAGAGTCTCTAATGGGCTAAGGCAAATTTCCAGAAAGGGAAAATTCTATTCAATACTTTCCTAAATTCATTTAAATTCATACCTTTTACCTTTAAGGACTTGTATTATCCAAACATATGGGAAACTTAACTCTTTGAAGAAATGGATAGGTCTGAATTAGATTCTCAGATAACACCTTTCTATACATTAAAATAATGGCTCCATGCATGATTTTCTGTGTGCCAAAAACTGTACTAAATGCTTTAAACCTTGTAACACAGTTATAAACATGATATAAACAACTTAACAATCATTTGAATGTCATGCCTTATCCTCATTTTATGTGAAGAAAACAAAAAAGTCAAAAGTAGGCACCTATTTGATGAGTAACCATGACATCATCAAAGTACAATAAAAAATGGCAGAACCTCAAAAGAAGAATATTGAGAGATAGATTAACTTTTCAAGAATATGTATTCAAGTCAATTTAACAAGAGTTTTATACAGAATTTCAAGATTTTAGGAATTTTTTTTCACATAAAGCTATCTACTTTTAACTCATTCAACTCAGTTTATTTTTATATTAAATTATTTAAGAGTATTGGTGTGATCCATAAAGAAAGAATAAGTGAATTTACAAAATCTCTTAAAACGTTCCAAATGTGGCTGGGCACAGTGGCTCACACCTGTAATTTCAGAACTTTGGGAGGCCAGGGCGGGCAGATCATGAGGTCAAGAGATAGAGACTATCCTGGCCAACATGGTGAAACCCTGTCTCTACTAAAAATACAAAAATTAGCTGGGCGTGGTGGTGCGCGCCTGTAGTCCTAGCTACTCTGGAGGCTGAGACAGGAGAATTGCTTGAATCCAGGAGGCAGAGGTTGCAGTGAGCCAAAATTACGCCACTATACACCCCAGCCTGACAACAGAGTGAGACTGTCTCAAACAAAACATACCAAATGTGATCTTATCATAAAATCAAAAGTTTTAAATTCAGTCATTTACAAAAGACACCAAATAGAGGCATTGAGCTTAGAACTATTCCATTACTAAGACTGATCTACTGCCAAACAGCTTTCATCAGCAGTGTTTGTATTTTTTTAACTAAAAATGTACTCTCTTTAAATAATATTTTACAAAGAGATCAGTAAGTTAAACGAAAAGAGACAGAACGTGTCTGCGAGAAGAAAGAGAGGAAGGCTGGAGAAGCTACCTTCCCAGAATATCCCTTTTACCAACTTCTCCAGCCCCTGAAGTCTGACGAAAGACCCCAGGGTCCTCTATGAGCCTGTGAACCACTGATCCAGATAACGTTTCAGACAAAAACTGGGGAGAGGTGATTTTTCTCTGTTACTTAAGCTGACACATAATACTAAGCACAAGCATAAGGGCATGAAAAAAGCATTTTAAACCTGGAAAAGTTCTTGATAATCATAAAGTCCAGTGTCCACCAATGTTGTGAATGATGAAATAGGCCCAGAGAATTGTACTGATTTGGCCAGGATCACACAGCTAATTAGGGGAAGAGTCAGAAATAAAATGTCTGCCTCCTGACACAGTCTGGTGCTCCCCTTAACACACTACATGGACCTGCATAAATCATTTGGGGGTAGAATTTTCCAAAATGCTTTATCATGAGAGGAAATGTATAAAATATATTAAGAATGTATCAGACCATTCCTTCAATTTGAGGCATCAGTATAACTTCTCCAGTGAACCAATACAGTAATCAATGCATGTTTATACATCCTGAAGTCTCCTTCTGGTACCATGACATTTCTCTGCACAGAAAAGCACAGAGAGAGGATCTACATATCTCCCCCTCACCTCTACTATAGTGGGGAAGCCACTACTCAGCTGAGTGCTTTTGTCATTAGTCCTTCTCACCATCCATAACACATGCTGAACAACTGTCCCAGAGATGATCCTTCAGCATTGCCAAAGGTTTATATTGCACATAATCAAAGTACTTCAAAAATTAAGGATCATAAATATTTAATATTCTCAGCTATTCCAGAATGTTCCAAGTAATTAGAAAATGATTCTGAAAATAATGACATTTTTCATGAGAACATTTTCCTTCCCACATCTTATATTTTAAGGTATTTAATATGAACATGTGCATGTGCATTCTTGTCACCTTTTCTACTCCTATTCCACTTTTTTTCTGAAGAAAGAAGATCCCTTTGGGGAAATCAATCAAGACCTGCTACCTAAGTGAGGATAAAATTTTCTTCCTTAAAAGTATCATATGAACTCAAATTCCAGAAAGATGATACAGTGGCAGTATTTTGATTGTCCCTTTGGCTCTAAACAAATATCATTGATGGGTAAAATATAAAAGAGATATGTCTTGGCTCAAACACAAGATAAACTACTTTATGACAAGAAATGAGATAATGTGCAGAAATGGTGCTGTGGAATGGTCAAGGTTCACATCCAGAAGCAAACAGTGGAAGCCAAGAGTTTGACTCCTGTCGGAATAAGAAAATTAAAAGTATTCTTTGTGGTATTTGGGAGCTTACTCCTGCCTTTCTCAGTGAAGCCAGAGTCCTCACCTAATAAAAGGAGCCTGAGAAAGACTCTTCCATTGCAGGGGCTGTGGCACATGGTGTGATCCAGGTCTACAGGGGCACATGGTGAGAGGCAGGCCTATGGGGCAGGATGATATAGACATCTGTGAGCTGAACCAACCCAATCCCTCGCCTGGTAGCTTCATTTGGGTTTTCCCTCATACTTTCAGGATAAAATATTACAATTAGAAGAATGGTTTTGACTTGAACCCCTGAAAGGAAGCCCTTGCTAGAGAAGGACGGATGAGGGTAGAAGAGCAAAGAGAAAGAGAAAAACAAGAAGATAAAAATAAAACAAAAACACCATACACACACACACCATAAATGAGTCGGTCAAACTGAAGGCAGAAAAACGTATTTGTAAAGCTTTCAATAAAACTTTCAGGCCGGGAGCGGTGGCTCAAGCCTGTAATCCCAGCACTTTGGGAGGCCGAGACGGCCAGATGACGAGGTCAGGAGATCGAGACCATCCTGGTTAACACGGTGAAACCCCGTCTCTACTAAAAAATACAAAAAACTAGCCGGGAGCGGTGGCGGGTGCCTGTAGTCCCAGCTACTCGGGAGGCTGAGGCAGGAGAATGGCGTAAACCCGGGAGGTGGAGCTTGCAGTGAGCTGAGATCTGGCCACTGCACTCCACCCTAGGTGACAGAGCGAGACTCCGTCTCAAAACAAAACAAAACAAAACAAAACAAAAAAACCTTTCAATGAAACTTTATTTACAAAAACACATGGTGGGCTGTATTTGTTTCACAGGTCGTAGTTTGCCAACCTCTGACTTGGAAGGTTATTGTTTGAAGTCCAAGAAGTAAATGCTAAAGTCCTGAATGGAGCTTTGGGCATTGTGATCTTAATACCTTGTCCTTATTTACAAAATATCTGAAAACGTTTCATAAAAATATTAATTAAAAAAATTTAAATGGATGATGAAGATTGCAGCGAAGTAAGCCAGCCCTCCTCAGGGGTTAGAAAACTGGGAGCACATATCCAGAGATACATGACCAGCACCTGCTAATCCTGAGTTTCATTTTAAATGGTCACACAATACAAGGAAGAAAAGTTTTGAGTCTGTTCATGGTGAGAACGTCAGAGAGAGACTCCCACATAAAATGAGGACTCTCAGAGACATAGCCCTTGTATAAATTGTGACTCATTAACAACAACAACAAAAAAAGTCCCACAAAAAGGACCAGGAAGGAAATTGTTCTATCTGGACTTTAGCTCTCGGTGGAGGAGAAATATCAAGTGTTCTTAAGCCAACTGTAATACTTTTTTTGTATTGTGAATTCACACTACCTAAAGGATATAAAAAGTCTCAAGTAGATAATTGGATTTAGGTTGCTGCTGCCAGGTTGGTAGAGCCCCTTACCCCATGTTCTTTGAAAACAGAAAAAGAAACCCTTTCTGAATAATGCATTTTAAATACAGGTCTTAAAGAAGGCCCACAAATAAAGTTTTAATATATATGACACCACAATTACTTTTTTTAAATTACAAAACATGCCCCCCCAAAAATACCATGAGGTAGAGTAAGCAGAAAAATAGCATAAGAATGAGGCCTGTAGAGACTTCATACATTGAAATTATCAGAAAGATTATATGCTTAATATGATTGAATAAATAAAAGAAGAAATTAAAAGCATAGGTAAGGGGTAATAAATAATTAATAAAAAATAATCACACATATTTGAAAAAGAACCAAAGATATATAGATGGACAGATACAGATGTAGACGTGTAGGTCTATCTATCCATGCCTATCAAGATAGCAAACTATGGAGCTGTTTGTATTTCAACTTACTGCAGATTACAAAAGCTATGGCTGAGTAGCTTTGCAGAGCTGCTGGTAGACACATGGAGCTGGAGAGGCAAAAACTGGCATTCAGACATCTACAGGTATAGAGTCACTCAGCTGGGAACCTTTAAAAGCTATGTCCTAAGATAAGGCTGAATTGGAAGTAGACCACTCCTCCTCCAAAATTTCAAAGCCCAATTTCATGCCCTTTCAATCCATTATACAGAAATTTTCATCTGAAAATTTTTTCACTCTGAATAAAGATAACATCCTGTGGCTCTCATGTTATTTCATATGTTTTATTATAATGTTTCATACTTTTAAAAAAATGGTTAGACAAAAAAAGCTAGTTTTGAGCAAAAACTAAAAGAAAATAAAGCAATACAAGAAAGAGAACCAGATAGTCGCATACTCAAATATAGATTCTTAAATGACTCTATATACTAAGAGAGTTAAATGACAAGATGGATAATTCTGGTGGAGAATTGGAAACTATCAAGATGAATCAAATGAAATTAGAAAATTAAAGTACAATACCTAAAATTAGGTACTTGGTGGATGAGCCTACTAGCAGTTCAATCACAGCTGAACAGAAAATTAGTAAAACTGGAAGATACCCAAAATAAAATACTGAGAGATAAGATGGAAAATACAGGAAAAAGTACTATAAACCGATGGGCTGTGGTGAATTGAAAATGACTAAATGAACTTGGCACAAAGAATCTCACAGCATATTATTGAACATAAGAGTAATTCACATAAATATTTATAACAGTATTTATTTATGTTGTGAAATTACAAAACTGAAAAAAACTTTTAAATTTTACCTTACTAGTACAAGTCTAAGGAAAAGAGAATAATGTATGTTCAATTCAGGATAGAGGTTACCATTGAGAGATAAGAGTGATGAGCTCATGGTGGGCCACACAGGGAGCTACAGCAACATTGTTAACCTATAGGGTGGGTACAAAGATGTCTGTTATATTATCTTTAATATAGCAAACAGGTTACTTAATTTTCTGTTACATATGAAATATACTATACTAACTAAATGCATCCAACAAAATTAACAATAGAAACAGGAGTTTACTCTAGATAAAATTAAACAACATAAAATTTAAAATAAAAATTATTGGTATATACAAACAAATTAATAAAAACAATGAAATTCAAGCTAGCAGAAATGAAACAAGAACATACAGCTATGTAAAATAATTAGAACTCTTGAAAAAATTTTAAAATACTGTAATTAAAATATTGAGAAAAATTCAGACTGGGCATAAAGAGTTAACTGGTTAATTGAAACAGTGAAAGGCACTCATTTGGAATCTGATGCAGACAGAAAGGAATAAAACTATGAAAGAACAGTTAAGAGTCAGTCACAGAGCATAGATTGAGAATCTTCAGTGTTTCTTATTTATGAAAATGGAGACCGGGCGCCCCGGGCG
Source organism: Macaca fascicularis (assembly GCF_037993035.2). Classification (NCBI taxonomy): domain Eukaryota; kingdom Metazoa; phylum Chordata; class Mammalia; order Primates; family Cercopithecidae; genus Macaca; species Macaca fascicularis. The sequence continues at coordinate 98,525,219 of NC_088385.1, forward strand.
CGGTGGCTCATGCCTGTAATCCCAGCACTTTGGGAGGCCGAGGTGGGCAGATCACAAGGTCAGGAGTTCGAGACCAGCCTGGCCAACATGGTGAAACCCTATCTCTACTAGAAAAATACAAAAATTAGCCAGGTATTGTGGCGTGCACCTGTAATCCCAGCTATTTGGGAGGTTGAGACAGGAGAATTGCTTGAACCCAGGAGGTGGAGGTTGCAGTGAGCTGAGATCGTGATACTGCACTCCAGCCTCGGTGACTGAGCAAGAATCCACCTAAAAAAAGAAAAAAAAAATGAAAAATATAGTAAAATACAGTAATGACAAAAATGAAATCTATTGATTAACTTTAAACTAGAAACAGTAAATAGTGAAGATGCTATTTACTGTGTGAATAGTAAGTGAAACCCCATCTCTACTAAAAATACAAAAATTAGCCAGGTGTGGTGGCAGATGCCTGTAATCCTAGCTACTGAGGCAGGAGAATTGCTTGAACCCAGGAGGCAGAGGTTGCAGTGCACAGAGACCGTGCCATTGCACTCCAGCCTGGGTGACAAAAGCGAAACTCTGTCTCAAAAAAAAAAAAAAAAAAAAAAAAAAAAAAAAAAAAAACCCAAAAAGCAAGAAAAATGAAAACATGAGGAATACGATTGTCACATGGGCTACATTATTTCCTCTCCAAATATTGAAATCCTAACTCCCAGTATCTCAGAATTCCACCTTATCCCCAAATAGGGCTACTGAAGAAGGAATAAATTGAATTCACATGGGGTCATACTGGAATAGGGTGAGCTCCTAATCTAATATGACTGGTGCACACATAACATCATACTGTACTACATAAATACATGCAATCATTATCTGTCAATTAAAAATAAAAGAAAAAATGTAAAAATATGACAAATATCCTTATTGAAAGAGAAAATTTGGACACACACATAAGGAGGACATCATAGGAACATGAATGCAAAGATCAGGATGAGGTCTGTAAGTCCCAGAATGCCAAAGATGTCCAGCAAACCACAAGAAGCTAGAAGCTAGGAAGGAGGCTTGAAATAGATTCCCCCTCACAACCTTCAGAAAGAACAAATCCTGCCACACCTTAGTATTGAACGTCTATCATTGAGAACTATGAGACAATAAATTTCTGTTGCTCAAGCCACCCAGCTTGTGGTACTTTGTTCAGCATCCCTAGGAAACTCACACTATGATCCTGTTGGCTTGATTACGTGAAACTATATTAAATTGTCATTTTAAAAAATAAAAAATGGTCAAATAATGGCAATTTCCTAAGATTTAGATATGCATGGAGCTGCGTACTGGCAATTTTTATGGCTTGTTATATCTACAACAGAAGTTTTGCAATTTGGAGAGAAAGAAATAAGCAAACTTTGAATCACACCATTGAAGGTCTTCTTACATAAAGGCATGTTGGAAATGCAAAAATCTCCTCTGTTGTGTCATTATATAGTTTGTTTTTTTTTCCAGTATGCGAACTGTCCAGCATCACAGATATGCATCTATTACTCTGAATTGTTATATACAACAGGCTTATTTCTGAGCCACTTTTGCCTTCACCAATCCCATACAAAAGAAAATAATTTTTTTAAAAATTTTTTTCTCTCTGACCTCATGATTGATCATGAATCATTGATTTGCCTTCTCGCCCACTGGATCTGAAATCCTCTCAGTTTCTTTTAAATATAAAAGTGTCTTTACTTATGGATATCTAGTAGAATGTATTGTTTAACTATTTAGTACTTTGCAGTATACAAAATGAGATGACGGGGTACATTGAATGGTAGTTAAATAATTAGCAAAGAATAAGGCCCTCCAATATAGCTGCCACTGAAGAATTTCTATAAAAGAGTAGGATTTCTACTGCCACTGAGGAATTTCTATAAGAGAGTAGGAAAGATCAATTTTAACTTTCAAAGATAAAATGAAAAGAGTTTATATAGATCATATTGTTACAGCTCAAGACATGTTACTGCTCCCAGTAGGGATGCAATAGCAATTTGTAATAACATTCAAGTTAACCAGCAGCAAATTAAACTGGACTTTGAATAAATAAAAAAGAAATCGGGGCATCCATTCATTAATATTTATTATTCCCTAATAAAAATGAGAAACATCTAGGCCATTTTTCTAAGATTTCCTAAGATATTTCTAAAAAAAGTGACATATTCCTTAAAATCTATTTCAAAGGCTAAAAAAACTTACCATTAAAGATATTTTTTTGGTCTCATCTAATTCCCTCCAGCTGCAATTTAAGCTTCTTTTTGTCAGTCTGATCTTTCTCATATTTTAATTGGCATTAACAAAGGATATTCTTACCATGGAATTCCAAGGGACCGAATTTCCACTCAAGAAACCTTGGAAATCTGAATGTGAAAGAACTCCAAAGTATGTCTGAAAATGGCAAGATTGTGTTTGTGTTATGAGATTATAAGGAAGAAGAGCGAACAAATGATCATAAACCTCTAGTAGGGGAATAAACACATTTCTCATGAACTATGTATTCATTTTTTTTTTCTATTTTTAAAGTCTTTTTCTTCATAGTGTCTTAGCAAAGGAAACCATTTAAAATTTTGCTTATGGACAAAATTTGAAAAATGTTCATCCTCCAAATACAATCTACAAAGTATATGTTTTAAAGGTTCTTTTAATACAGAAGTTATTGAGATTCTACAACTTGTCAGAGAAAGAAATCCCTCCTTGAGGTCTTCAACACTCTTTTTAAACTTTTGTGTGGCTCATAATCTACTTCTCAAATGTAGGTGGAACCTGATCAAATACTAAAGTCTTCGGAGATTAAGAAATTCATTTTAAAGAACAAGAATTATAATTCTTGATCATAAAACAGGCAAAATTAAGGTTTCTGGAAAGAAGGAGAATTTTTGTTATCTTGAAGAATGATCCAGGAATTGGAATTTTTTGAATAAGAAATGTTTCTGAAATTGTAGCCTGTGGAGTAGTGAACATACTTTTCCTTAAAGAAGCCTGCCCCAAAGTGGTGCTCTTATTACCTAATAAAAAACTAAGTCTCATATACAGAATTGCTATTTTGCATATTTATTATGTCCAAAATATTTATATATGCATTTTTAATCTGATCCTTTTATAGCTCTGGGAAACAGGCATTTTCTTATTTATTTAAAGGATATGAAATTGTAAAATTACAGAAATTAAGTAACTTGACCATAGTCACAAAGACAATGAATAACCAAACTAGGACTCAAATCTGTATGAATTTGTCTCATTTCCATTCTATGAGAGCAAGCATACTGGGTTTGAATTAGATCTCTAGAAATATAGACTCCTATAATATTATATAAACATATTTAAATACAATTAGTGTGTGGGAAGGAATGTATTAGTCTTGTCCCTTGAAATCTTTATTATTAAGGGGCTCTGTTTTCAATGAATGAGAATATTTTCATTGTCAATATTCCAAAACTTCAATTTAATTCTCATTATACTAATTTACATAGTAATTTTATTCTAGTTTCTACTTTGCTTAATTTGACAAAGAAATTCTAGTTGTAGTAAAATTTACATTAGAACTCATCTAGGAACACAGCTCATCATGTTGATAGCCCCAGGCATCAACTGATATATTAAAGAATAGCTTTAAACAAATATTAAATATGGAAACCTAGGATATAGATCATACTGAAAGATGGTAAGAGGCTTTGTTCATTTATTGATAGGAAAAATCAGATGTGTTAATGAACTAAATATTAGGAAGGAAAACAAAAGTGTTATTGAAATGGGAGAGTTCCCTGATCCCCCTCACAGGATGTGTGACAGAGGTGTGGATTGCCTGTTGGTTGCCGCTGCTACTCAAATCCTTGATGGGAGGCAGACCACACAGATGGACAGGTACAAGAGGTGGGGCGAGTGCTTTGGGCTCCAGCCCTGTGGTAGTATCTAGGGGTGGGTGCCTGCAGCCCCAGTGTTACAATGCTCTTTTAGCTCTTTTAGCCTTGCTGTCCACAGACAGCTTAAGTGTTAACCAATTCAATGGACCCTCTTTTTGCAAGGGCAGATGGCCAGTGTGACAACTTTGCAAGGGCAGAGGGCCAGTGTGACAACTTTCTGTATCCTGAACTCTTGCCTAGAGTTCTGGAAGAATTGGGTCACACATGGACTTGAAGGATGAAATTGGGGTTTTATTGAGTGGTGGAAGTGGCTTTCAGCTAGACGGATGAGGAGCTAGAAGGGGGATAGAGTGGGAAGATGATCTTCCCCTGGAGTTTGGCCATCCAGTGGCCAAAATCCTCTCTGAATGCCCCCAACCGAACTCCTCTTGGTGTTCAGATGTTTCTTCTCTTCTTGTTGTCATTCTGCCATTCACCAGCTTGTCTCCTTGTCTCCTCATCTGTTTGTCTGCTTCTGGAGCTTGGAGTTCAGGGTTTATATGGGTACAGGATAGAGGGCTTGATGGGCCAAAAGGCAACCTTTTTACGTAAAAACAGGAACGCCTGTCACCATTTAGGGTCACAAGTCCCCAGGCTTGAGGGTGAGGCCTTTGCTGGGGAACTGCCCACTTATACCCAGTATTTCCCTGTCTCCTGCCAATATCACTATAGTACCTTGAATAAATAGCTCCTAAAAAAGTTATACTTACAAGCATATGTGTGTATGTGTGTGAGTTGTACGAATATGTGTGTATCTGTGTAATGGTAATAGGTCTGCTAAGGGGATAGTACAATGAACACTCTAAATAATGTCAATGAGAATATAAATTGCTTCAGTATCAATGAGAATATAAGATGCTTCATTACATACACAAGGCATTTAATAACATTTGACAATAATTTAAATATATTTAAATCCTTTGTCCACATAATTTCTTGAAATATTTCAGAATATAAATAAAAAATGCAGACAAAGCTTATGCACCAGATTGTTGATCTGAGTATTATTTTACATAGGAAAATGTTGAAAACAATTTTATGTCCCACAACAGGATAATGAATAAAAATTATGTTAAATTTGTTTCATAATTATGTGTCAAAGTTAAATGATATTTTCACAAATTGATACTATGACGAAGAGTAGACTATAAAGTTATCTACAGTAGGAGCTCAACTATATGTGCACATATGCTCATAGAGAAAATAGAAAATATAGCAAAATGTTAATAGAGGTTGCCTGTAAAAAGTGTATTTTCTTCTTGTTTTTGTCTACTTTTATTAAAAAAAATTTATAATAATTATGTGTTACATTTTTAACACATAAAATAAATCATCTTTAGAATAAATTGTGTTTTAAATAAATCATCTTTAGAAATGAGCACTTGAGAAGTGGTGCCCATAGAAGTTAGAGTGGAATCCTCAACACCTCACTAGGGTGATTCCAAGGAAACTGGCACCTATATGAATGCTCATCTCTGCTCAACTCCACATGCAACGGTATCACCTTGTGCCAGTCAGATAGTGTGCTTCAAAACTTTTCACCTGCCTCTGTTTGGGGTAGTTCTATAGGAAATAAAGCTTTCAGTTGTGATGATTATTTTCTTTCTTATTTATCTCAGAACAATTTTAGATGCAAGTATTATAATCCACCAGGCATTTAGAGGTAATGGACTGGGCAGAATGGTTCTAAAAGAAACTTTTCTGAGTTTCCAGTTGAGATAACTATGTTACATACATTATCTTTTTAACATTATCTTTACAATATCCCCTTTGGCAGATTTGGAAGCTGAAGCTCTTGAAGATTGTGAGATTTGCCCACGTAAGCATGGTGAATGAAGGCAAAATTAGAAGTCTGTACTCTTTCTACTGCATGTACTGGGTTACTGCTCCGTAACAAATTACCATAGCTTTTAAGCTGTATTTGTACTCAGTGTAAGAAACATAATCAACGTGGTATATAACTTTTGGAATAAACTGAATTTCAAAGATTTACCTGAAGGGTAAAATTCGGCCAAACCATGCTTTCCTCAAACAATTCTTGTGTTCCAAACAGGGAACATAGAATGTGTTGTGTTTGAAGGTATAGTGGAAAGGATTCTTAACTAATTCATATGTTGAATAGAGGCATACCTAATCACTTTGTATATTTTTAGTTTCATATGTACAAATAAAATATATTTAGTCTGAAATTAGTAATTAATCAAATGGATTACATTTTACACATATAAATCCAGACAGGCCTTAATATAAAAATATGTAAAGATACCATTTATATTGATTTATTTATCCTCACAAATCTATAATAAAAATACAGATAAATTCTAAACTATTACAAATAAAAGAAATGATACACAAGATGGACCACAAAGAGGAAGGTTATATTATATCAGTTAGAATATGCTTTGGAGAAATCTATTTTTCTATACACTGTGGGGCTCATTCCAGGTAGCAATTCAAAGCTGTATATATCATTTCAGAACAATCACACACACACACAAAAATCCCTGCTTGCTGATTTTTTTGTTTGTTTGTTTTTGAAAAAAGTCATCTTGTGGGTTTTTCTTTTGGGGGAGGTACCAAATAAATGAATATCCAGCATATTAAGGAGCCACTAGCTCTAAATCCACTATTTTAATCAATGCTGTGAAGCAGTACTGGGCTTAATCCAAAGAAACTTATTGTTATAGTAGAAAAGCTCCTCCAACGCTTCCAGAATGTTATTTTAAAGGTCTCAGGAATTAAAATTAAAACAAATGCTTTAAGCCTTTTCAAAACTGTGTCCCAGAAAATAAAAGTTAAGTGCCTGCTCTCCAGAGAATTACGAAGAAATGCATTTGGCTGAGTTTGAAAATGTCTCTTTAATGTGAGCAATTGGAAAACCTAGGATTAAACAATGCTAAGTAACTTCCTTGAAAGATTAAAAAACAAAGGTAAGATTATTTAATCAGCCATATTCATTCTAAAATAAAAAATGATCTTACACATTTAAAAAATATATACATTGCTTTTAAAATCTAATTTGGCACATGTAGCATTATGAATAAGAAAAATGAAGCCTCTGTTTCTGCTCTAATACTCTTTTAATAGACCGAAACAAAGCGAAACATGACCTATCTCAACCAACAATGACTTTCATTAACTTCTTTTCAAGAGCTCTTAGAAAAGGAAAGCTGTTAAGAGGTTGCTTTCCATTGTTAGAATTTTGGACATTTATGTAAGTATAAATGTTGGTTTTAACATTAAAATGTTAATGTAATTAAAATCTAAAATGCTCAATGTATATAAAATAAAACTTTTTGAGGTTCTGAGACATTTTTCCCATCTTATACTTTAATAGACTTTTTTTTTAAAAAATTAGATTTCAAATAAGTTTGAGAACTAACATTAAAGTTGAGAATAATTGTGATTAACCTTTCCACCAAAATATTTGTGGAAACGGTTTGGGACCAGTAAGTCCAAATAATTGTCCTCATCTAACCCACTACTTTAGAAATGAGTAAATTGAAGACTTACTAGTGACAAATACAAGAATGTAATGTCAGAGTCTTGCCCTCCATCTAGTATTCTTTCCCATTTCCTGCATTGTCTCCATCTACACAATAAATACTAAGAAAAATGCTAGTTACATTGACTCAATTTTTGGAAGTAAATGCTCTAAAACTTTAAAAGCCCAAGTTTTTTCTTTGTTTCTTTAATACTGTGCCCTACTCCTTGACCAAAAGGGAGGGAGCTGAAAAACAAATTTCATAATGCATGTTCATTACAGAGACAGTCTATAAACCCAAATTGAGTAAAATATGCATTTTTTTCATTTCAAGATTTGAATTTAATACAAAACTCAGAAAGGGACCAACTTTTTTTACTCTTTATTCATTCTCATGGCATACTAAAATAATAGATGTTAAAATGGTAACATTTTCAGAAGATACTCCTCAATGGAGTAGATTTAATTGATTGGTATCTGAAGATTAGTAAAACGTACAATTGTTCTTGTCCATATAGGAAACGATAACATCTTTATAGTATTTTTAAGGAACTCTAGTTAAGATATAAATCAAGGTGGCCATCTCAATGAAAGACCTATGAATTACTTGGTGGTTGTGACTTTTCCGTTGTAAGAAATAAGACTTCTATTATGCTTAGACTAGTCAGTGGTTGTCATGCCGATGCAAATATTAGCTTATCTCCATGGCAATATCCACCTATTTGATCAAGTAACAATGGTTTATCTAACTCCAGATATAAATCTTGGAGAAAGAGGAACATAATTTATTACTTACTTGTTTTTTTGTTGAACTCTCAAAGAGTAAATGGAAAATTAGCTTTGTATCTTTGTTTGAAGAAGACTATTTGGGGAAGAGTTGTTTGTGCTCTTAGCAAAGGAAACTCCATTTGCCTCTTTTCTCTTCCTCTTTCTAATTTTTCCATGAGATGAGGATAATTGTAGGAAGTTGGAAATAATAACACAAAACTTCATAGATTTCTGATTTTTAAAAGCGTTTTAAGCATTAGAACTTTTTCTCAAAGCAAATCTTAGGCAGATTTCCAATATATAACAAAGGTAAGTGTCAAGTTTTTAGCTATGAAGTAGATTTAGATAGCTGAGAGTAGGGAAATTCCACCCCTCACCTCTCTCCTGCGTTATCAACTTGACAGAATCCCAGGGCTCTGTAGAACACAGCTTTGAAAGCATGGTTGTGCATGACACAAAAGAGTAGGAGAATAAGTAAAAGAGTTAGTCTACAAAGTGTCATTACTTTGCTCGGTTAATAAAGATTATTTATGATAGGAAAACATGTCTGCAGAAGGTCTGATGCATAGAGATAGAAATTTCAACTCAAATAGTTAAATACTTTTTACTAAACCTAGAACTGAAAATGAATTAACAAGAAACATTTTTAACGAAGTACATATGTATCATGGTTGGATTAAGTTTTAAAAGAAAGAATAATGAGAATAGAAATTACTAGTTACTTTAAAAGTTGCTCAATAATTTTCTTCTAGTAATCAAAGAGTGCACATCTTTTATAAAACTATGTGCTTGAAAATTTGGACATTTGTATGTCTGGAAGTAATTGGATGGAGAAAAACAAGGCTGAAGGTCTTAATATTTGCAAGTAATTTGTGTCAGTAGGCTAATGAAAAGCTAAGCTATAAAACTAAAAATATATGTGTTGATGAAGAAACAATGTTAGTATTCATTTCAAACAATTGATGAAATTATGAAGTTCTTCACCAATAAAAAGAGAAAGTCTTCTGTAGGTTAGAAATGAGTTATAACAGGAATTAACATACTCAGTAGATTTAATCAGAATATGGTGTATTAACCCATATAGTTAGATCATAAGTGGACCTTTGTTTCTTTCCTCCACAAAAAAAAAAAAAAAAAAAAAGGTGGAAAAGAAGCTGTGCCCTTCAGTACCTATTCTCTATTTTTCTAGGTTCTTCTAAATTTACTTTGGTGAACAGGATATGTGACCATTTAGCTAGAGACTGCCTTCCTGTCCTTCCTTGTAGTCAGTGACTATATGTAGGCCAGTGGGGCATGGCAACAATATGTAAAACTTCTAGATTGTTTTCTTAAAGATAGGGCTGCTGGCCAAATACATTTGTGTTTCTCCTACTCTTCACCAAGAGTAGGAGATTTGCAGCTGTAGAAGATCTTGGACCCAAAGATGGAAGTCATATGTTGAAGATAATATATTCAGCAGGTAAATCAGGGTTCTTGGGGTCCACACACTTATCACAAGAAAGAAATATTTTATCTAATTAAAGATCCTGTATTTTGAGACTTCTTTGTGATAAATCTTTAACCTAAGTCTCAGCTAATGAAAAACTTGGTACCAAAGTGGTATACTGCCATAGAAAATATATGGCAATTTTCTTAGTAGCTGAGTTGCAGACTATGAGGACATAAACATCGCAGGCTGGAAAGCTAATGACCTTTCTTAGATCATGGCAAAATATTTACTAAAACTGTTTTCTGTAATGAAACGAAAATATACCTCTGAATTCTCTTGCTCTGAGGAAGATTATTAGGTAAAGGCAAATTATTTGTCTATGTTACTACCCCTTGATGCTTTTAGCCATATACAATGAGAGAGAATAGCTTGGGTAAGTATTGCCAATGTGCAAGTAGAAGTAGAAATAAATAGACTTTACAAAGGGAATCAGTCTCTGACAGAGATCTAGACTTGAACAAAAGTGATACATCTTATGAGAGGAAAATCTCCTGCTTGTATGTCTTAACTAGCAGAAGATAACAGAATATAAGACTATTGCTCAGAGACTTTCTCAAAAGCCTCTCAGATGTACTTTTCAGCCAGATAACGGAAGCTCCACTCAGCTACAAAGGCAAGGTAAAATTGTTTTAACTTCTCTCCAGAGTCTAGTCCCAGAGAGATGGGTCTAGTACAGAAGCAGAAAACAAGAGTGAAGAAATAGGAGAGGTCATCAAGTGTGGTTAATTTCACACAGAACTGATCAGAAAGCAAATAGAAACTTCACTATGTTTTTGAGGAAACTAATACTGTTTTCAGAAAAAAAAAAAGAGAGAGACAGAGACACCAAAGCCTGGCCTACAAGCAATACACCTAGGTTCCCAAATGCATATTATCAAAAAACTGTGTGTCAAAATTATACAACCCCTAAACACAGCATAAACCCAAGAACTCACTTCAAGTTTGTCCACAAAGTATAGCATGTCAAGGAAAATTTTCAGAGGTCTTCAGAAATCATGGAGGACAATGGCCAAGAGAGTCATTCAAGGGAGCAAAGCCTGGGGTAAATTAAGCAAAGACTAGGATATTTCTGAGTTTTTACATGTCAATATGTGACCGCCTTGGACCACTGAGTGCTCTGTGTTTTCTATTTTTATCTCTATGAATACATAATTTTCTACTCTATCATTTTATATTAAGTGATGAGGATCGGCGGAAGAGATAACATGTCTCTTGGTTTATAGACGAGGGGGTCACAAGAAGAGGATTGCATGTTAGTAACAGATTCTGGACTTTAAACGGGATGCAGAAAATATAAGGGGTATGTGTGTCTCCATTGAGGATGGTGAATACATTCTGTATATGCAAATACGATTCACAAAGGGAAGGCTATTGTCAACAATCTCCTGTATCTATTCTGTTTTATCTCTTTTTTACATATGTTTAAGGCCTAAAGATGGACACAAGAGACCATATTTCCCAGCATGGCTAACGATCAAGGTACCCATGTAATTAAGTTTAGGCCAATGAAACATGAATGACTGATATATATGAATGAACTAATGATGATTGAGAACTGTCCCTAATGATAGGGGAAAAATTGTTAAAACTAAAATAGGAAGGCCTATGAATTAAAATTATTATATACTGGGAAGAATCACAGTTCCCCACTCAAGATTTCAGTTATTCTATAACATTTTCCATAAAATATCTTTGAATCTCCACAGTGAGCTAACAATCAGTTGGTAATTTAGATTAATTCATATAATTTGAGTTAATCCTGACCTATAACTTTAATCCAATTAGAGGAAAAAGTGTTTGATTTGGAATTAAAGATTTTTATTCTTTTTGCCTCCCCATGCTTCCCGAATTAAGCACAAATTAGGGGGGAAAGGCATACTAACAATTAGGTAGTTGATCCAAATTAGTTTTTTTGCTAGTTCAAATTTTAGAATATCTACCCCAGCTTCTATGTTCCTTATTGTTACTGATTTTTAAAACTTATCAATATACTTTTTTCATTCCACTTGACATGGCTTATTTAGTTATATGTTTCCACATTTTAAATTACAAGATTTGCACAGTATGTTCTTTTTAAATTTCATAGAACACCACAGGTACAGATGGTCCATTAATAGCAATAAAAAGGCAAATTAAAATTATGCAAAACTCTTTGGAAAGCAATTCATTCCACAGCTATTTCAAGGAAAGTGTCTGCGTTTTAAATCTAATGTGATAAGACTTCCTGCTGATATGACAAGTCATCCCAAAAGAAGTTTATATCATCTGAATTATCTTCTTTTGGCAAGAAGGACAGAATACCTAATTGATTTTAATAAACAATAGCTATGAGTAGGATTCCAGTCTGTCAGGGTTACATCCTAACTCTTTATGTGATTTGATAGACAATGACATTCAAACTCACAAATTTCTGTTTCATGTATCTACTATTTACTAACATATCTCTATCGATATGATATAATTTTTCTATTATCTAGAATTATTAGGCTCACTAATATTTCTGTAGGGGTTGTGGGTTATGAAGCTTTCGGTTGAATGAGGCACTATGTTGCAATAGATACCATTTGGAACTAAACACACACATGGGTTTAAATCTGCTTTTCACTCTACGTTATTTGTATTTATTTGGAAACATCTATTGGTCTTATTTTTCACCTATAAAATTATAATAATGACAAGGCTTTAAAATGTTGTAGTCCATTATTATAAATGTAAAAGTACATTGTATATTTTAAGTCCAAGCAACTATTAGTGTTACACATCTAGATTGGGAAAAGAGAAAGCAAGGTATACTAAAAGACTTTCATTTAGGATTTGATGTAACTAACTGCCATTTAGTTAATTTTCTTAGAAGTGTAAGGAATGACTTAAGAAAAACTTGTGTCAATGTCAGAAAGGAAAAATAAATAACAATACATGGAATAGATCAATGCAGTAGCAAATTGGAGAAAGATCCAGAGAAGAAATAAAAGAGGAACATACCTAAAAAAGAATATCTGAGCAAATGAATAAAGCCTTCTCCAGTGATACATTGTCAGAATATTAACAAAGGGAGAAGCAAGATCAGGCATGGTAAAGAATTCTGATAGATTACTCTCCAAAAGAAATGTATTTTATGGTAACTCCCAACTGTAGTCTGATCTATATGAGTGAATGAATTAGATTAAAACCATACCAAGCAAATTCCCATTCTTAGTAATTAATTATGAAAATGGCATGCTTGAATGGGTATTTTTGGAGGTTAGAGGACCAGAGAAACTTCAAGCAAGGAGCATAATCAGATTGTACTGGATCTATAAAAAAGAAAAGAGGGTACTTCTAAATTTTTGGAGCAGCTGTGCAATAATTATGCCACAATTAATTTTGTGTACATCTGTGTGTGTGTGTGTGTGTGTGTGTGTGTGTGTGTGTGTGTGTTTTATTCTCAGGATTACATCTTTATCTTGTCCAGCAGTTTAAAATAATCTTAATTTCCTGGAAGTTGTTTAGAGTTTATTATGTGCCAGGATGTTGAGATATTGAGTTTAAAGCAATTTCCTATGTTATTTCTTATAATGCTACAGATGAGTTGCATTCTTCGTACAAAAATACATTTGAGGTAAAATTCTTGAGGATAAATGATTCTGTATTCATAGCACAAAAGGAACTGTGTATACTAAGCAACCTCATTTATGATAGGACTATAGAATTTTGATGTTTTTCCTGGGGCCCATTTTCTCTTAACTTACCACTTCAAACCCTTTGAAAGGTTTCCCAGGGATTAATGGTCAGCACTAGGGAAGGAATTGGGGCTACTTCAGAACTGCGAAGCGAGGCTGACACAGACTTCATTCTTCAGTGTCCTGGGGTACCAGGTACACACTTTTAGGCTTCATCACCATCCTAAAGAGATGAAAGCCCCTTGAAGTCAGTGGGAGATTCATTTTAAAATTATTTCTGTAGGAAGCAGAGTAATCTGAGAACTGGGCTGCAGACACTATTTGAACAAGGCTGCTATGCACAATGCCAGCTTTGTTATTTGAACTCGTCTCAGTGTAGGTGACTCTGTGTGTGTGTGGCAGGGAGGCGGTGTGGGGGGGATACATTGTGGAAAATGTGCATTTGAGATCTTACGTTGTTTCAGTAACTTCAATAGTTTAGGAAACTTCTCATCATTTGTTTCTAAAATACCTGTGTGCACGTAATTGCATAAATATCAAAACCAATGTCCATCAAGAACAGATTGCAAGTAAGCTGTATGCTTACTTATGTTTACAACCTCAAAATATGGTTTATTTATGTTAGTGTATGGTGTAGACCTCACTGGAGGCAACTGAAATAGCCAAAAGGGGTTTTTGAGACTGGATTTTAAGAACCTAAAATGAAACAAAATAAGGAGCATCATGCATTGGGGATAAACCAGAACCTGTCGTCAATCTCATACCACAAACTTCCAGCGATGACTAAAATGAGGAAAGAAACTAGAAGTTCATACATAACACAATTCTCCTTTTGCTACACTGTAGGAAACAAATGTCAAAACAAAACAAAAAACAAAGTGAAATCCCCCCGTAATTGTTATGCCATGGAAAGATGAGAGGCACATTACTTAAGTACAGCACCTCATCATCAATACATCTGCTTTCACAAAAGTTGTAACCCAGCGTCCTGGAGCCAGTTTAGCAATTGCAGCAGGGGCTTCCTCAAAGAGTGAGTTCTGGAAGGAATTGTAATTAGTAAGAGAGACCCTGGGGAATAATTATATGAGAGAAATTTTCACAGCAGCTTACTATAAAAACAAACAAAGGTGGCTTGACGAGGAAAATGTGAAGGTCTCTACTAATCAGATAATTAAACTGCAGATCACTTTTATAATCTAACTTGATGCTATCTCCCGGTTGTGACTAGCTCACTCTGAAAAGAGGAACAAATTAAAACTTAAGGATTCATGTGATTATGTGTATGTTTCCCCAATCAGGTTTCTTGGAGGATTTGAGTCCAAGGAGGAGTATTGAAGGATAGGAGAGCATTGCTCTGAGAAGAATGGGCCATTGTGAAGGACTTTGGAGTTAAAGTAGGTGGTATATGCATGTCACAGAGGCAGGAAATTGGGCACCAAGCGGTTCCGTGCTACTGCAAGGATGTGGCAACAGACTGGGTTGCAGAGTCAGAAGCCTGATTTTCTATCATATGTATATTTATAGAAATGTACAGATTCATGCATATGCATATAAGTGACTCAAGAAATGTGTGCCTATACAAGGAAGCAGAGCTCACATAAATTTGTACCTTTGCTCTTGCACCCCAGCTCCAAGCAGAAAAGCAGCATGATTCACTTTGTCTTTGACATTTCTTGCATAACTCTTGCACAATGCTTTGTCTACAGTGGGCTCTCTATCCACATGTGTTTACTAATGCTGTGGGCAAAGTGTTTTCAAACCATACGGATTTAAACTTTGGGGACAATGATGTAATTGGCATGCATAGGAACACCTCATTGATAAGGAAGCATTAGAGTTATTAATTAGTTTAGTAAGACACATGTACAACTAGCTAACAGCATGACCTGACTCCTATTATGGTCCAGGGACATGGTTGAACTCCTTACATCATTGCCTCATTTTCTATTTGTTAGTCTATTATTTGGAAGATTACCTGCTTTACCTGTAGAAGCGAATGGGTACATTTAGAATAATAAGAAAAGAAGTCACCCTAAGGGAAAATAAGAAAAAGGTATGAAAGCTTGATTCAAGGACAGTGATTCAGGTTTGAAAGTAGCAGACATTTGTGAAAACTATATGAATATATAATGAGTAGAAACAAGTGTGTGTTACTGCTACAGTGAATCTAGTTTTCTCTAACATAGTTCTGTGTACTGGGACAGCTGGATTACAAATATCAACATAACCAAAACCTTTAAGGAAAATTATATTATGATAATATTCCTGCCATGTACATATGCCTTTTTCTGGAGAAGTTAAATCCCAAAAGGTCTTCATTGGTTTATTGTTTAAGCGAAGGTGGCAGGGTAAATAAAATTGTAATGTTAACAGCTGACTCAGAGATCCCCTTAGAGAGAAAACTGTCTTTGTTTAGAAAAACACCTTGCTATTTTGCTTTAGATGTGTGAACCCCGAGGATGTATTCTGAAAGGATCTAAGAAGAAGAAAAAAAGACAATCTTCTTTTTGTCCAAAAATTTAGTAAGAATTTAAAAGAACACATGAAATAGGAAAGGGTAGAAACTCAGACATTTCCCCTTCCAAAGTAAAGATGGAGATGAGAAAGAAAGCGAGAAAGGGAAGAGAAGAGAAGAGAAGAGAAGAGAAGAGAAGAGAAGAGAAGAGAAGAGAAGAGAGAGAGAGTAGAGAAGAGACAGAAGACAGAGGAAGAGACAGAAAAAGGTAGCAAACAGGAATCCAGAGATGCAGGAACTCTGTGATTACTAAGAAATTTCTAGTGAGTGGCTCATGGACAAAAGCCTCTAGAACAGGTCTAATGCTCAGTATTACACAGTTTGGAAATTATTGCTGCTGTACAATACTCTTCTTGGTAAAATCTGATGCACCTGCAAATGACTTGTGTGGGTAGCAATTTGGAGAAAGCAGAGATGAATAGGTCAGCATAGGACTGTATGTCATGAACAAACATTGGAGATGAGACACTTGAGAACTGGAGTTCAGTGGGAAGAGGAATTCAAGGCTAGAGGCAACCGTGAGAATATCAGTCATTGGAATCTTGTTGAGAACCTCAGACTTACCATCTGGGAAGAGAGATTGTTGCAAATTTACATAAATCTTGAATGATGGTGCAAACTCAGTTGACATTAATGTTGTTTAGGACAAGATCAGGAACTAGGCTGAATAATTTCTAGTTAGTTCCTTGGAAAATCACAGTAAACAAGAAGTGAGAGAAAAGAAGGAGGAGGAGAGAAGGAAAAACAGATATACTATACAAGGCATGCAGAAAAGTAAAATAACAGAAAAGTTGTTATAGCTGAATCCAAGTATAAGGACTAATGAGGTAAAGAGTGGAGAAACTAGACTCTACATAATATGTATTTGGAAAACCTGTAGCTGCCTAAATTCTCAGTCTTCTTCCTAGGACCATTTTTATGTAATTCAGAAGAATCCAAACGTTATTATAAATTCAGCCTAAGCTAAATAACCATGACTTGATTGCCAGCATAAGGATCATATCTGGTGTGAAGGTCATAAAATCTAAATCTCCATTATTATGATTCTTACAATCAGTCAGTTCTTTTTAACAGGAGGTAAATTCTAACTCATTTCTGAAACAAAGCAAGGGCAAATTAGAAATATGAGTCAAGTTCTTCCTAATACGTTTAGTCACTGACATTAAGTAGTTCTACCAAAACATTTTGGTCATGATCACAATCAGATTCTAAATAAGCAGGTTGATAATAAGGGGTAAATGGAGGTAAAGAATTTGCATGGATCATGTATGTATAGTGCATTTCAGGAAATATATCCCATGCATATACCTTACACAGAATTCTCCACTCTGCCTACCACTAGCCATTTATGTAAAAAGAAGTTCTTCACAGGGTTGCAGCATCAGATCAGGGAGACTATAATTCTACTACACTGAGAATGAGTGAACAAATTAGGAATATTATACTCCGACAACATTTTAAGAACATTAGAAAAGACTGATGTTATCTAACACAATCTCTAGTAATAGCAATTAACATTCATTGAGTCCTTTATGCTACCCTAAGCACTTTTCATGTACTATCATAATTCATTCTTACAGAAATCCCATAAAGTAGCTCTATTTTACAAAGGCAGAAGCTGAGGCTTAGAGCAGCTTAGAAGAGTTTAATTACCTATCCAAGGTCACCCAATTAAGAAGTAGCAAGCAGAAACTCGGGACCTTTATACTCATTTGCCTATGAATCATGTTATTTTTACTTACTAAAAATGGATGTCAGCTTGATTCATCTTTTGGGAGTTTTTTCCTAGATTCTCTCACTGACTCTCGCTTTAGCTCAGCCACGTATTTAATTCCTGTGTGTAGCTAGTCTATGACGTTTTTTATTTTTCTTCCCACTTTTGACTCTATGTTTACTTTCAAACTTAAGCATAGATAATCCTATTTTCTTATGACTGTTTGATATATCTCTTGTTCTTATCTTTAGTTCTTTCTCCGCTTAGCCTTTCAGCATTCTAAACATTGAGAATTTATTATGTTCAAGATATTTTGTCAGTCTCACAAAGGGAAGTGCTAAAAGAAAACACCACAGATAATAGTTATGATTGAATTCTGTATTTTAGAGAACTAATCTCTGTGCAGGGTTGGAGTTGTTCTAAAAGTCTTGGGACATAAGAAAAATTGAGATCTGGATGATATAGACCATCACATAAGAAAGAATCACCTATCCACTGGAGTCTCTGCATAGGATGTTTATCAGGGCAAACCCCAACCCAGCTAGTCATGTGCACCTGTGCATTAATCCTGACATCCTAAAAGTCCAAGAGTCCCAGAATTCTACTGTGGTCACTTGTTTGAAGTACGGCACATAACCATGGCCTTGACCTTGCCTGAGCCTCCCAGCAAAGCTCAAATCCTAGACCTCCATAAGGAAAGATATCAAACAGTCTCATTCTTTTATCAACAGAAACATTTATTTCCCTCCAGTGCTGGGTCATTTTATTATCAACTTGGTTAAGCTGAAACATGTTTCCAGAATGTCCTTCTCTGTGTGGTACTGAGTTAGACATGATAAAGAGGGAGAGAAACAGAGAGAAACACACACACACACACACACACACAGAACTTTGAGAGATTTGGGAGGCAAAACTAAATCACTCTGTCAGTAACTATTACTCGTGGAAGGTTTTCACAGTGATATGTTATATCACTATGAAACTCATTCTACTGCATTCTTAATACAGTAGAATGCGTTTGAGAATCTGCATTTGAGAATCACTTATCAAAGTGATAGACAGGCAATTGTTCATTGCAAATGTGCCTGGTGGTTTCCTCTTCGTCCTTGATCCACTTCATTCTACAGCCCCCAGCTCTTCATCCTAATTGTTGGATATTCTGACCAACACAAAGGCAATAGCTTCCAATAGATCTGGCCACACATATCTCTTTCATAGTTTCATTTCAGTGGCTGGACTTGCTTGGCTTTTCAGATTCTGCATGTGAGTTCCAACTTGTTATCCTGCACCAAATGCTTTGGGAGAGCAGATTAAAGGTTATTTTTCTGATCCTTCAACTCATTCTTCAAAACTTCTACTTCCCAGATCCTCTAAAAATTATGTAAGATTTAAATCTTATAGTAAATCCCTTAATGTTTAATACTCAAATTGATTCTGTTTCCTTGACAGAACCCCATTTCTCAGGCTCTTAGAAATGGGGTTTTCCATAGATAAAGCCACACACTTACAACCATCTGATTTTTGACAGAGTGAATAAAACTGAGCAATGGGGAAAGAACCCCCTCTTCAATAAATGGTACAGGGGTAGCTGAGTAGCCATATTCAGAAGAATGAAACTAGACCCTTCCTTACCTTTCACCATGTACAAAAATTAACTCAAGATAGATTAAAGATTTAAAGTTAAAACCTCAAACTCTAAGAATCCTAGAAGAAAACCTAGGAAACACCATTCTGAACATCAGCCTTGGGAAAGAATTTATGACTAAATGCTCAAAAGCAATTGCAATAAAAACAAAAATTAACAAATGGTACCAAATTAAACTAAAGTGTTTCTGCACAGCAAAAGAAACTATCAAGAGAGTAAACAGACAACCTACAGAGTGGGAGAAAAGAGTTGCAAACTATGCATCCAACAAAGGGCTAATGTCCAGAATCTATAAGGACCTTAAACAATTAATCAAACAAAAACCAAAGAATCTTTTTTTTTAAATTTATTTATTATTATTATACTTTAAGTTGTAGGGTACATGTGCATAACGTGCAGGTTTGTTACATATGTATACTTGTGCCATGTTGCTGTGCTGCACCCATCAACTCGTCATTTACATCAGGTATAACTCCCAATGCAATCCCTCCCCCCTCCCCCCTCCCCATGACAGGCCCCGGTGTGTGATGTTCCCCTTCCTGAGTCCGAGTGATCTCATTGTTCAGTTCCCACCTATGAGTGAGAACATGCGGTGTTTGGTTTTCTGTTCTTGTGATAGTTTGCTAAGAATGATGGATTCCAGCTGCATCCAAGTCCCTACAAAGGACTCAAACTCATCCTTTTTTATGGCTGCATAGTCAAGGATCTAGAACTAGATGTACCATATGACCCAGCCATCCCATTACTGGGTATATACCCAAAGGATTATAAATTATGCTGCTATAAAGACACATGCACACGTATGTTTATTGCAGCACTATTCACAATAGCAAAGACTTGGAATCAACCCAAATATTCATCAGTGACAGATTGGATTAAGAAAATGTGGCAAAAACCAAAGAATCTTATTTAAAAAGGGGCAAAAGACAAACAGACCCTTTTCAAAAGAAGACCTACACGTGGCCAACAAACATTAAAAAATGTTCCACATCACTCATCATCAAAGAAATGCAAATCAAAACCACATTGAGGTATCATCTCATACCAGTCAGAGTGGCGATTACTAAAATGTCAAAAGCAACAAATCACTGGCGAGTCTATGGAGAAAACGGAATGATTATACACTGCTGGTGGGAATGTAAATTAGTTCAACCACTGTGGAAAGCAGTTTGGAGATTTCTCAAAAATCTTAAAACTACCATTTGACTCAGCAATCCCATTACTGAGTATAGATCCAAAAGAAAATAAATCATTCTGCCAAAAAGACACATGCACTCCCATGTTCATCGCAGCAGTATTCACAATAGTGTGGACATGGAACCAACTAGGTGCCCATCAGTGGCAGATTAGATAAAGAAAATGCGGTACATTTACACCATAGCATACTACACAGACATAAAAAAGAATGAAATAATGTTCTTTTCAGAAAAATGGATGCAGCTATAGTCCATTATCCTAAGCATTTAATGTAGGAATCGAAAACCAAATACCACGTTTTCACTTACAAGTGGGAGCTAAACATTGGGTATTCCATGGACGTAAGGATGGCAACAATGAAAACTGGGGACAGAGTAGAAAGAGAAGGAGGAGGACAAGGGCTGTGAAACTAACTATTGGGTACTATGCTCAGTTCCTGGGTGATGAGATCAATTGTACCCTAAACCTCAGCATCATACAATATACCCAGATAACAAACCTACACATGTACCCCCTGAATCTAAAACAAAAGTTGAAATTTCTTTTTTTAAAGTATGGTGTTTGTAGTCTCAAAAACCTAAAACATGTGGCAGTGACTAGGAAGTAACTGCTAGACAGAGACTGAACAGCAGCAAGAAACCTACTAGGAAATGCTTTCAAGAAAATGGGCAAGATGTCTTGCAGGTTAGAGGAAGGATGATCCTTATTATGGATCAAAGAAAAAAACATGCAAAATTCTTGTAACAATGTGAAGGACAGAAAACAAACCTAATGAGTTTGTAGATCTGGCTAATTTTACCTTTACATAAAATGTTGAAAGTGCCAATTGGTTTCTTTTAGCTGCATATGACAAGTTATGTGAAGATAGAAATGTGTAAAGAAACTGTTCTGTTTATAAGCAGAATGCTAAAGGAAATATACAAAGGCCAGGACTTACTGAACTGAAAAATAAAACTATATTTCATCCCAAGTATTATCAGCCACTAAAAAATTCTCAAGGTGATATGAGGCATGAGACCAAAGATCAAATCTAGGGTTTATCTCTAAGACCCCTTGTTAAGATCTTTGGAAGATTTAAGACAGTGCTACACATGTAAGCCCAGGTGATTTACGGAAGACCCACCCTGTCAGCCCACATAATTGTGAGAAATAATAAGTCATTGTGTTTTTAAGCCACTAAAAGTTTTGGGATAATTCGCTGTGCAGCTCACAAATGTAAGAGTTACCTATAATTAATTTCCTTAACATATTTTAAATCAAAATTTACTCAATATGTAAATCTAAACATAGTCAACACAACTCTCCCTCCAGACAAATTAAATAATTTAGTGTTCATTAAGATATTACTCATATTATAATTAGTAACCCAATTTCTGCCAAAATAACACTATGAAATTCTTTATAATGATGTACTTCTTACAGGTAATACGTGTTTTTATTGTAATGAAAGCTTTCTGGAGATTACTGTACCTAGTGGTTGAATACATCATTAACAAACACAATAATTTGAATTCAACTACTTGATATTGAACAAGATACTTCTCTAAGCTTCAGTTTTCTCATCTATATAATGATGATACATGTTTCTCAGGGTTATTGTGAAGAATAAATGAGGTTATACCTGGCATAGAGTAAGACTTGGTACATGTTAGCTGTTATTAGTTTTCAGACAATGATTTACCCTCTAGAATGAAAGTCAAGTGGCATTAGGCATCATACCATATCCAGAAGATGAGCCCACTTCTGACCTTGGACAGAAGGAGGGATGTATAGTTTAAAATCCACTGCTGGTCCTACAAAAACAATCCAGAGGGCAGACCTGCTATGGGGGCATTTTCCTTCTTTCTGAGTATCCAGAGAGATATATTTACTGTTAATATTTCTGGAAAGGCCAACAAATTATCAGATGAATTTACAAGATCCAAACTGAAGATGTAAAACATCCAGTGATTATTTGTCCTGGCAATACACAGGCTGATGTGAAAAACTGGGAGAAAAGTCAGGCACATTTTCCTTGATTGCCCTCACCCATTTCTAACTTTTAATAAAGAAATACTTTTGTTTAAAAATGTTCCCAGTATGCTTTTATTATGTCTTTATAATTTTAATTCTTTTTAGAAATATAGCTATTTATCTAAAATCTTAATAAGTATTCATTATTGGATTACTCATATAACAAATATTTATTAAATGCTTGCTATGCTCCTATCACTAGGTTAGATGTGGAAATACAACAGTGAACAAGAAAGACATAGTTCTTGCCTCTGGGAACTTTCTGTTTAGTTAGAAATATGGAGGAATGAACAGAAAATATTACATATTACATAATATTATAATTATTGCAAGAGGGAAAATATGTGTTACTAGAAGCTCAAAGAAATGTATATGGCCCCAACGTGGGAATAAGGGATAATGAAGTCCCATGTAGAGCTAAAGAGCGCAAGCGCAGCAAATAAGGTATTGGAGGCAGTAAAAAGGAAATGCACAAGAAGACACGCAGAGGCGAGGAAGCACAGGACATCTGTCCTTCTGGTGAAGAAGGGAGATCCCTGTGGACAAAGAAGCAATTGCGTTGAGTCTAAAGAACAAAGTGCCCACAAACCCTATTATGAAGGGTTCTGTTTACCGGGAGGACAATGGGGACCTCCTACTGGGTTTTGGGCAGGGATTTATATATTTAAACAATTATCCTGGGATGTAGAGAATGGCTTGCAAGAAAAACAGAAGAAAAAGTGTGAGACAGGGAGCTTTGTTAAGAATCTGCTTCAGATCTAGGTGAAGTATCTATGCCAGAACATTCAGTGGAGACAGAAAGTTGAATGGTTAGAGAAACTATAGAACTTCTGGCTTAATTAAATGTGAGACAGAATAGAGGTAGAAGAATCAAATTTTAGACTTTATCGACTGCAAAAAATAGTGGCATTTTTTTTGTGAGATGGGGAATATAGGAAAAATAGGGGAGAAACAAGTGTTTAGGATGAGATAAACAATTCACTTTTGAGTATGATAAGGTGGAAGTTTAGAGGCCCAGTGTGTAACTGAGTATAGTGGTCTGAATTTTAGGAATTTGGCCAAGAGAAGAGGAAGACATTCACTTAGATACTCAGATGTTTTCTTCCAATAATCTGTTTTAAAATTAGCATTAGAGATCCCAGTGTCTGGACAGTGAGATGAAGATTTTCCCTTCTTGCATAAGTTCTATTAATCAAAAGCCTGTGGATGTCACATGTAAGTATTGCCTTCTATGAAAAGATTTCCAGTTGATAACAATTGATATGTTACCTTGTCATTTACTCAACCTGTTTATATCTCTTGGCACCGAAATACCTATGGAAATTTACAAACGAATCCCAAAAGAAAAAAAAATCATTTGAGTGCTTACTTTTTAATTCTTAAATATAATTATTGTGAATATTAAATAATGGGTGAACGAATTGTATGAACAAGTTGATTCTCACTTGGCAAAACTTTTTTGTCCATCATTGTTAATCATTCAGTATTGGATTCAATTTGGAATAACATTACAGAAAATGCAGGCAGAAGGTTATCAGTGCTATCTGAAAGGTATGAAAAGTATGTGGTTTGCTTTGTGTTTTGTGTTTTTTTAATTACCTGAGGCTTTGCTATAATCAAGCTGGCACTTTATGTTTCACGATGAGCTTATTATGCAAAGGCAAACGGCAGCTGAAAATTGGCTGACTAGTGTATTTCTACAGCATACAGATGCTTTTTATTAATGAGGCTGATAAAGAAGTTAATTCTTTGTGTTTAAAGTAAATCATTTCCAAAAATAAATAGCAAAGAGAGTCATAGAAATAGAGGCAAGAAGATTTGAGAATGATTTAAGAAGGAAGAAGAGAATTCACACATGTTCATTGTTAGAAGTCAAAGTGTTACCAGAGACAGTCTTGGCCAGTAAAGTTCCATAGCTGTTTCAAAGCCTCTGCTAGTTTAAAAACAGTTGAAAAAGAAAATTTAACAAATACTGGATTAGAAGATGTAGAAATTTAGATATATAGCCTTTGATTTGGATTCTTGGAAGAGTTGAGTTCCACTTCCATATAGTTTCAATATTACTTGATAGAATCTATCACTTAGTCCCTTCGAAAAGTCTAGGGGTAGCATTTATAAAAATCCCTTATCTTAAACCTTATTTTGTCTGAATTGGCTGTAACAGCAACAATAAGAACTTAGAAATTATTCTCTTGAAAGACAAGCACAATTTTTTGCTTGAAAATTCACCTAAACTAAATTTCCAGAACTCTCTTAGACTAAAGCTATTTAAATAATGAGCTGTTTATAATTGTGGAGATGTTTATGATCATAGACTTGAGAAAAGAAGGGAAAACTGGAGAAGATGAGGGATTAAGAAAGTGGTGATGTCAATGAAATTAAATAAAATTATGAGGCATCCATTCTTTGAGGCTTGGCTTACCTTTCTGCAAATATCAAGGATGTTCTTAATAATGGCAGAATCCTTTTATGAACTGTAGGTCTACTGATTAAGGGTCTTCCAATACTATATTATAACCCTTGCCTGGGAAAATGAAACTTACAATCAAATAAAATGTATAATTGGGTGCACCTCAGCTGTGCAATTGCAGGCGAACTACCTAATTTGTCTGACTCAATTTCATTACCCCCAAAAATGGAAATAGTAATGCCTATATCTGAGGATTAGTGTAGGTATTATGTCATTTTGTCTACACTCTTTAAGCTAGAGGCGTAAGCTGTATGCCAACAGTAAGCTGATAAAGCCAACAAGGTCGGATGCAGTGGTTCACGCCTGTAATCCCAGCACTTTGGGAGGCTGAGTTGCGCAGATCACTTGAGGCCAGGAGTTCAAGACCAGCCTGGCCAACAGAGCAAAACCCCATTTCTCCTAAAAAAAAAAAAAAAAGAAAAAATTAGGCAGGCATGGTAGCGCTCACCTGTGGTCCCAGCTACTTGGGAAGTGGAGGTTGCAGTGAGCCAAGATCACACCACTGTACTCCAGTCTGGGTGACCAAGCCAGATTTTGTCTCAAAAAACAAAACAAAACAAAATCAACAAGTAAACATGACATATTACCCAATGGCAAATAATTTATAACACATTTACCATTGCATTGATTTCATCAGGCCATACATAGCTCCTTCCCAAAATTATAAGGATGTGGAATAATAATTATGATGATTTATTGAGGTAATTTTAGATTAAAAATGAAAAGTATTGTTTTATGTGTACTTGGTACACAGTGGACCTTCAATTTTTTTTAAATTATAAGAAAATGTCAGTTATCAGAAAGTAGATGTTGAGTACATAATAAGTGCATATAATAAGTATACTTACTATGCATGGATTATTTCATTGAACTTTCATAACAACCAAGGAAGTAGGTACAATTATCATTGCTACTTGATAGGTAAAGAAACTGAGAAAAAATAAAATAAAATAATGAGTCTAAGTCCTGAAGGCTGATGAATAGGAAAGTCAAGATTCAAACTCAGGCCATTTGGCTCCTAAATTTTTGTGCTTTACTATAAGGTAGTAGTAAAATAAAAGGTGAAATCAGTAGTATACAAAACCCCTGGAAATCAGGGATTCATGGAAAGGCTGGGAACACCTGCAAGAACAAAGTAACTCTAGGAAACAGCAATATAGTGACATCTTATAACCCAGAAATTGTCTGGTTCGAATGATACTGCATGCACAAGGTCACTGTTGAGCTTCTCTTTGCCTCTCTCAAGGCTGCTTCTGGTAATATTATAAAACTTTTCCCACATTTCTCTATTTAATTTACTGAGTCATTGGAAGATATACATGATTGGCCCAGTCTGAGTTACATGTCTGAATCTTGAATTTCAGGATGCAGAAAGACAATTTTTTGTCCTTTGACATTCAGTAAACTGAATGGTACCCTCCATTGAATCACATAATTTGGATTATTTCTCCAAAACAGGATGGAGCAATTGATGCTGAGCAGTTGAAAAGATTCTGTCCACAAATTTTTCCAACTAACATGATAAAAATATTCTTTGTAAAGCTCAGTAGAGACTAATTTGTTTCCCAAAAGGAGACAATGCAAGTATTCAACTCAGCATCATCATGTAATGTACATTTGTCCTTTGGTTCCATCACATCTCCTCTGAATATTTTGCAACCTCTAGACCTACATTTTCCCATATGAAAGGCATAAGTCACAAGAGTGGCTCTTAAGCACTTGAAGTGGGGCTAGTATGAATTGAGATGAGCTTTAAGTATTAAATATACAGTGGATTTTTGAAGACATACATGTTTAAATGGTAATATTTAAAATATAATTAATTTTAATTAAGTTTCCCTTTGAAGGTTCAAGTCTAAATCTTTTTAAATGAATTGACAATAAACAAATTAATAGGAAAACAGTTTAGAATTTATTAATGAGCATAAATATGGGAGCCATACTCACAATATGAGACTCCAAGAAGCCTGGATGGTTAAAGCTTAAACACCCTCTTCAGAACCGAGAGATAATTGGGGAGCTATAGGCAATTTTAGAACATTAGTAAAGGATTTTAGGAGAGATGAATGGTCCCAGGAGACAGAAATTGGCTTGTAAAGAATTATCTTTGTGAAGTGAACAGGACATGAAAACAAACAATAGTTTGGGCTCTAGATGTGCTGTTAAATTTTCAGTCTTGTTCTCTGTGGTATGAAATTTAATTTTCTCTGGTTAACGAAATTTTAGGGATGGGATAAAAGGCATTTGTGTTCCTCTTTGGCAGGTGCAGTTTCTAGGTAGATATGGGAATTTCAGAGAACAGCCTTATGTTGTGCTTTGGGAGAAACAGAAGGTTCAGAAGCAGGAAGAAGTGAGGTGGGGAAGGTCAGAGAGACCTTGAGATTGCTTGTTTAGATCAGTATGTCAAAACACCATATTTTGAGGTATAATTTTGACCCCCTACTGTCTGAACCTTTTTTGTTGTTGTTGTTAACAGTTTTAGTGAGGTATAATTTACACAATGAACTCATTTGAAATGTATGGGTTGATAGTTTAATATATATGCAACCCGTTAAACCAGCACCACAATGAAGATAATGAACATAAACTTTACCATCCAATAATTTTCTCATACTTCTCTGTAACCCCTTTTGCTCACACTTCTCTGAACCCTCATTCTCAGCAACTACTTAGCCACTTTCTAGCCTAATAGGTGAGTTTGCATTTTCTATAATTTTATATCAATGGAGATATAGGGTAGACCATCTTTCAACCTGGCTTCTTTCACTCATGATCTATTCATATTGCTGTATGTACCTGATATGGTTTGGCTGTGTCCCCATCCAAATCTCGTCTCAACTTGTAATATCCGTAATCCCCACATGTCCAGGGAGACACCTGGTAGGAGGTAATTGGATCATGGTGCCAGTTTCCCCCTTGCTGTGCTCATGATAGTGAGTGAGTTCTCATGAGATTTGATGGTTTTGTAAGTGGCAGTTTCCCTTGGGCTTTTCTCTCTTTCCTGCCATCTTGTGAAGAAGGTACTTGCTTTTTCTTTGCCTTCCACTGTGATTGTAAGTTTCCTGAGACTTCCATAGCCTTGTGGAACTGTGAGTTAATTAAAACACTTTCCTTTATAAATTACCCAGCCTCGGATGGCATCTTTATAGCAGTGCAAACATGGATTAATACAGCACCAATAATTCATTTCTTTTTCATTTCTTTTTACAGTTTAGTAGTATTCTGTTCTATAGATGCAGTACAATTTATTTATCCACTGGTTCACTGACATTTGAGTTGTTTCCAGTCTTTGTTTTTTACAAATAAAGGTGCAAAGAACATTTATGTATAAGTCTTTGTATGGAAATATGCTTTCATTTCTCTTGAGAAATACCTTGAGATAAAGGTAAAATCACATGGCAGGCATATGCTTAATTGTTAAAGAAGCTGCCAAACAGTTTTTCTAAGGTGATTGTACCATTTTGTATTCCCTCCAGCAATATATGACAGTTTCACATGTTCCACATACACAGTTGAAATGATAGGACTTTTTAATTTTAGACATTTAATAGGTGTATATTAGTATTTCATGGTGGTTTTAATTTGCATTCTCTTAGGGAGTAATGATGCTAAGCATCTTTTCATGTGCTTGTCATCAGTTTATCTGTTTTAGTGAAGTGTGCGTTAAATACTTGACAATTTTTAATTGGGTTATTTGGTTTCTTATTAAGTTCTGAGAGTGATTTATCTATTCTGGATAAGTCTTGTCTTAGATATATAACTAGCAAATATTTTTTCCATGTCTTTAGCATGACTTATTTTTTCAGTCTTTTAACAGTTTTTGAAGAGCAAAAGTTGTTAATTTTGATGAAAGCTGTTTTTTTTTCTTTTCTGGATAGTGCTTTTGGTGTTATATTTAAGAACCTTTGCTTAAGCCAATGTCACAATAATTTTCTCCTATACTTCTGGAAGTTTTATTCTTTTGGGTTTTGCATTGAGAACTCTGATCCATTTGAGTCCATTTTTGTATATGGTATAAGGTGTGCATCAAGGTTTGTTTTCTGCACATTGTTACAGGTTGAAATGTATCCCCTGTAAAGATGTTGAAATCCTAACCCTCATTATCTGTGGTGCCTGTGCATATGACCTTATTTGAATACAGGGTATTTGCAGATGATCAAGTAAAGACAAGATTATTAGAGTGACTAATAGGTTATTAATGTGACTGCCAGCCTTATAAAAACAGGAAATTTAAACACAGAGACACACACACACAGAGGACCATGTGGGCATAAAGGCAAGGTTTGAGGTGATTCCAAGTAATGTCAAAGATTGCCAACGAACTACCAAAAGATAGGAGAGCGACATGGAACAGATTCTTCCTCACAGCCCTTAGAAGGAACTGAGCCTGGTGACATCTTAATTCATACTCTAGCATCCAGAACTTTCAGACAAGAAATTTCTGTTTAACAAGCCATCCAATATATAGTACTTTGTTATGGCTACCCTAGCAAACTAATACACTCATGCATATCTAATTCTTCTAGAATTATTTGTGAAACAGAAAATTTTTCCTCCACTTAATTGCTTTTGCATTTTGTCTAAAGACAATTGATTGTACAGCTGTGGGTCTTTTACTGGATTCTCTTCTGTTCTAGCAATCATTTGTCTAACAATAGCAATACCACAGTACATTGATGGTGTAGAATATATAATATATCTTGAAGTCAGTATAGGACCCCAATTTTCTTCTTTTTTAAAGTCATTTAGCTATTATAGATATTTTGCATTTCTATAATATTTTTAGAATCAGCTTTCCAAATTTTACCCAAAAGGCCTGACGGAATTTTATCAAGATTGCTTTGAATGCATAGCTCAATTTGTGAAGAACTGGCATATTTTCAATACTGAGCCTTCTGGTCTATGAACACGTATAATTTTCCATGTATTTATGTCTTTAATTTACTTCAACAAGTTTTGTCATTTTCATTGTACAATCTTTGCATTTCTTTTGCCCATGCATTTCTGAGTGCTTCATATTTTGGGTTGTATTACACAAAAAAATTAAAAAATTAATGTTCTGATTGCTCACTGCTAATGATTTTTTTTGTATGTTGACCTTGTATGCTAAAACCTTGCTAAACACACCTATTAGTTCTACTAGACTTTTGTTGATTTTATAGGATTTTTCTACTCACATGATTGTATATCTTCACATATAGTTTTACTTACTGTCTTCAAATCTGGATGCCTTTTATTTCTTTTTCTTGCCTTAAGGTACTGAGTAGAATCTCCAAGAAAGTATTGAGTGAAATGGGTGAGAGCAGGCATCCTTTCTTCCTGATCTAGAGGGAGAGTATTTAGTCTTTGAATGTTAAGCATCATGTTAGCTGCAGATTTATTTTAGATGTCCTTTCTCCAGTTGAGGAAATGTCATTCTATTTCCAGTGTGCTAAACATTTGTATTAAGATTGTATGTTAAAGTTTGTCAGAATTTTTGCATCTATATTGCATATATTAAAATGACTATGTATTTTATATGTACATATCCACACACATATTCTTTATATAATATCTAAGTGTGTGTTTGTGTATGGGTACATATATAAACACACACACACACATATACACACACGTATGTACCCATACACACATATAATACACCTATAATACAATAGACCCATATAATATACCTATATATGGGTGTGTGTGTATATATATGTGTCTGTATATGTGTGTGCAGTGTGTGTATATACAAAAATACACACACACTCATACACACACATATGTTATATATATATTATAATACACATACAGCCATATATGTGGGTGTATTACATACACACACACACAAACATACACACACACTCATATATATGTGTGTATATATGTGTGTATATGTAATTATATACATCCATATATATGGGTGTATTGTATTACATATACACATACACACATATTATATAAGGAATTAAATTGATTTAATATTGAATGGTAAACCAACCATTCCTGAGATAAACTCTACTTTGTGATGACGTATTATCCTTTTTATACATCGCTGGAGTCTTTTGCTATCATTTTCTTAAAACTTTTCTAGGTATGCTTTTGGGTACTATTTGTCTTTAGTTTTCACTTTTTGTAACATTTTTGTTTGGTTTTGGTTTAAGAGTTAAACTAGCCTAATAATTAATTGCTAATTATTCCCTTTTTGTCAATTTTCTGGAACAACTTAGATAGAATTTGCATCATTTCTTCTTTGAATGTTTGATAGCATTTACCAGTAAAACAATCTGGGCATTTAGTTTTTTGTAAAAATATTTTTATGAGTAAGTTCAATATCATTAATAAATATATAGCTCTACAATTATTTATTTCTTGAGTGAACTTTTAAAATTTATGTCTTTCAAGGAATTTTTTCATTTCATCTACATTGACAAATTTATTGACATAACTTTTTTATCATTATAAATTTAATACCTGTACAATCTTTAGTAGTGCCACCCCCTTCATTCCTGATATTGATAATTGGTTTCTTTTTTTTCTTATCAGTCTGGGTAAAGGTTTATCAAGTCTATTGATATTGTCAAATAATCAACTTTTCATTTGAAAAATTTTTGTATTACTTTTTTTTTTAGTTCATTCATATCTGCTTTGATCTTTGTTGTTTCCTTTATTCTGATTTGTCCAGATTTTATTTGTTCTTACTTTTTAAATTTTCTTTATGAAATCATGAATTTTTGACTTTTCTTCTTTTGTAATATAGGTGTTTATTGCCATAAATTTTCCACTAAATATTGCTTTACCTATATTCTACAAATGTTGATGTGTGTATTTTTACTTTATTTAGTTCAAAATTTATTCTAGTTTACACCTTTCAATTGCTTATTTGGCCTACATGTTATTTAGATGTGTGATATTTAATTTCCAAATCTTTGAGGAGTTTTCTCTAATATCTTTCCCTAGTTGATTTCTGTATTAAGTTCATCATGGTGAGACAATACATGTGCTATAACTTAAAATATTTCAATCATAGAATAGTTTTATGGCCTAGAATATGTTCAATTTTAGTAAATGTTTTACATACACAAATTTTTCATATGTTGCTATAGTCTCAATATTATCTGTCCCTAAATTTACATGTTGAAACCTAATCACCAATGTGATGGTATTAGAAAGTCGGGCCTCTGGGAGGTGATTAGGTCATGAGGGTGTGGCCCTCATGAATGAAATTGGTGCCCTTATAAAAAGATGTCAAAGAGTGCTGCCTGCACCTTCCACCATGTGAGGACACAGGTGTGATCTATGAACCAGAAAGTGGAGTATATGTCTAATACTAATATAGTCACTCGAGCTTTCTTTTGGTCAGTACTAGCATGGTATTTTTTTTTTAGATTATTTTGCTTTGCATCTATTTATGTCTTTATATTTAAAGTAGGTGTTTCATAAGCTGCATATTAAGCCCTGCATCAATTAATGATGGAGATACATCCTGAGAAATACATATTTAGGCAATTCCATCATTCTGCAAATATCATAGAGTGTACTTACAGAAACCGAGGTGGTATAGTCTATACTATACCTAGGTTACATAATATAGCCTATTACTCAAATCATCATCATATATTTGGCCTGTTTTTTAACCAAAATGTTATGCAGCATGTAGCTGAAGTTGGGTCTTGAAATTGTATACAGCTTTACAGTCTCTGCCTCTTAACTGTGATATTTATATCATTTATATTAATGTAATTTTTGATTTAGAAAATTTTAAAATTACTCCATTTTTATTGAAGTTTTACGTATTCCTTTGGATCTTTGTTCATACGTTCATGTTTTGTTTTCTTTTTTTGCCTTCTTTTACATTAAGTACTGTTTATGATTGTGGTTTTTCTTTTCTATTGGTTATTAGCTATAATTCTGATTAGTGGTATTTTACTTTTTCCTTTATGGTTTAGGGAAAACAACATTAGCCTACCTCAGTCTACCTTCAAGTGATATTATACAACTTTCTTTTTTGTTGTTGTTGTTGTTTTTGTTTTTAGACGGAGTCTCGCTTTGTTCCCCAGGCTGGAGTGCAATGGCGTGATCTTGGCTCACTGCAACCTCCGCCTCCTGGGTTCAAGTGATTCTCCCACCTCAGCCTCCCTAGTAGCTGGGACTACAGGCATGCACCACCATGCCTGGCTAATTTTTTTTTTTTTTTTTTTTGTATTTTTAGTAGAGTCATGGTTTCACCATGTTGGCCAGGTTGGTCTTAAACTCCTGACCTTAAGTGATCTGCCAACCTTGGCCTGCCAAAGTGCTGAGATTACAGGTGTAAGCCACCACTCCCGGCCCATATTAGACTTCTTATAAAGTATAAGAATTTACTGACATTGGACTCCTAGTGTACTTCTTCCCATTCCTTGTCTTTCTGGGCTATTGTTGCCATACATTTTATAACCCCCTTGAACAATATGTTCTTGTTTTGTGCTTTAAAGAGTAAATTCTCTTTTAAATAAACAAATAATAATAATACATTTCTTCATATGTATTCATGTAGTTACAATTTCTGTATTATTCATTTGTTTATTTAGATCCAGATCTCCATCTGGTAGTATTTTTCTTTTCCTTTTTTTTTTTTTTTGAGGGAGAGTCTCACTCAGTCACCAGGCTGGAGTGCAGTGGCACGATCTTGGCTCACTGCAACCTCTGCCTCCCAGGTTCAAGTGATTCTCTTGCTTCAGCCTCCTGAGTAGCTGGGACTACAGGTGCATGCCACCACTCTAGGCTAATTTTTGTGTTTTTAGTAGAGACAGGGTTTCACCATGTTGGCCAGGATGGTCTCGATCTCCCGACCTGGTGATCCACCCACCTTGGCCTCCCAAAGTGCTGGGATTACAGAGGTTAGCCACCATGCCTGGCCGGCATTTTTCTTCTGCTTGAACACCTTCCTTCTGATATTTTCTTATAGTTCAGGTCTCGTAGTGTTAAATTCTTTCAGCCTTTTCTTGTCTAAAACTGTCTTTGTTTCACTTTTTTGTTTGTAAGTTGTTTTTTTTTTCTGGGTTAAAAATTCTAGTTTGACAGTTTTAATCTTTCAGTGCATTAAAGATATTGCTCCATTGTCTTCTGGTTTACATTATTTCCAAAAACAAAACAAAACAAAACAACCAACCTCTGTTATCATTACCTATGTCCTCTTCATAATGTCTTTTTTCCCCTGTCTTCCAAGATTTCCTCTTTATTATTGTTATAAGCAATTTGATTATGATACACTTTCATGTTTTCTTCATGTTTCTTGTGCTTCTAGTAACTATGGCTTTATAGCTTTCATCAGCTTTAGGAAACCCTTAGCCATTATCTTCTCGCACATTTTTTTCCCCATCCTCCCTCTTGATTCAAAACTCCAATTACATATATATTTAGCAGTTTAAATTATCACATAGATCACTGATGATCTGTTCATTTAACTTTTTTCTCTCTGTGTTGTTTTGAACAATTATACATAGCTGTATGTTCAAGCTCATTAATCCTTTTTTCTGCAATGGCTAATCTTCCCTTAATGTCACCCAGACATAGTTTTCATGCCTGACGTTGTAGCTTTCAAATCTAGAATTTTGATTTGGGTCTTTTCTGTAGCTTTCGTACGACTACTTTACCTGTTTAATTTTTCTTTTAACTTTTTAAACATATGGAATATATTTATAATAGTACTTTTAAAGCTTTTTCTACTAAGTCTTTAATACATGTCGTTTCTGCCTCAATTTAAACTGATGGAGTTTTCATCTCATCTCTTGCTTCTTTGCATGCTATGTTATATTTTGGATCACAGGCCTTGCATATTTTATCTTGTCAAGTGCTTGTTTTTTTTTTTTCATTTAAAAATATTCTTGCAAGAAAATAGGATGAAGAGAGGTCAATCAATGAGTGCAAATCCAGTCTGCTAGGAAAACTAAGACCTAGTGTTTGCTAGATTAATAGTGTGACTATTGTTTACAATAATCTCTTGTATATTTCAAGATAGCTAGAAGAGAATAATTTCAATATTTCTAGCATAAAGACAAATATTTAAGGTCATGGATATATATCCCAATTACATTGACTTGATCTTTTACAAAGTATATGAATGTATTAAATTATCACATGTTCCCTGAAAATATGTACACCTATCATGTATGAACACAAATTAAAAAAAACAAAAAGCTTTAAAAAATTTTTTAACAGATTAAAATTCTTGGGCTTTGTACTAGATGCAGTTGTTACTTGCAAATTGTTTAATTCTTTCAAGTCTTTATATTTTAAGCTTTATTAAGTGGACCAACGTACTGTTTATTCTTGGGTTAATTTCCCCCGCTACTGAGGCAAGACCTTTGTTAGTGCTCTAATTGATGCCTCATGAACTGTGGTTTTCTACTTCGGGTGTTAGGAACAGACACTATTGTCAACCCTTTGGAACTTAGGACACTCTTCTTTCTAATTCCTTTGGATAGTTATTTTTTTCTGTATTAGCTAGTTTTTTCACATGCGTGTGCAAATCAGTACTTAACTGAAACCTTCACGGGTACCTTCTTCAGGTCCTTAGAGTTATTTTTCTGTACATCTCTCTTTTCTCTAGCACTCTGCCCTGAGGGCTCTAGACAACTTTGCTTCTTCAGACTCCCAGCTCCATCTCAGCTCAGGGAAACCATCAGATTCAGCCTGGGTTCCCTTACTCTACACTGTGACCCAGAATATTTCTCTATCCAGTAATCCGGATCAATCATAAGGAATTCTTTCTTTTCTTCTCTAAAACATCGCTACTCTTTATAGAATGATGTCCAATGTCTTGAGCATCATAGCTCTGTGTATGCCCTTACTATTATTATTTTTTAGTTATTTCAGTTACTCTATCTGAAACAGAAGCATCCTGAAATGGAATTCTTGACTACTTCATCATACAACTTTTTTCTTCATGTACTATTTGCTAGTTTACTAAGATAACCCTTCCCTCTTTAAAGCACCCACCACTTTGATAGAAGACAGATAGATAATATTTTCTCAGTTGGCACTGTTACAAGTTTAACTACACCTTTCCGCATTTCTATAAAACCACAGATAAGTGATAAGCCACATGAGTCTCATGGGCATTGGACTACCTTTTTTTTTTTTTTTTTTTTTTTTTTTACAGTAAATGAAGTTCCTTGGTTGAAACAGACAAGGACTGCCATATGCAGATTTATTAAATGGAAGTCCCAGTAAAAACAAGATCAACAAGGGAAGTAACTATAAATTTGAAATAAATGTCTATTTTAATGAAAAAACAACAAGTAGTTTTTCCCAAGATTAATGGTATTTCAGAAAATACATTTTACACTAAGGATACTCTCTTTAATGAGGCCACAATAGTGGCTTTGTATTGACGTAAATGGAGCATTACCTGTGGCATGCCACATTTGGCCTTGTTGAAGGGACATGTCTCTCCACCAACATAGCCATATTGCTCTTGAGTTCTTTGAGCATATTATATGATAGTTGCAAAAGAAAATGACTGATAATTGCAAAGCAAGTAAACTATCAATATAGTTATTTAAATCCTCCTCTACAAGATCAACTCTTTGTTGTATATTTATGTGGGACTCTGATACTCTTATATAGAAGCACATTTTGAATGATCTAGACATGTGCAACCTTCTCTCATTATAACCTTCAAGCTACAACATAGCACCACAGAATTTAAATTCCAAATGTGATCACTATGTCATGAAGAATTACCTATAACTTAGGTTTTCATTTTTTTCTCCTCAGCCAATTTCTCATAAAAAATAAAACAAAAACTTCCCACAAAGTCATAAATATGGGTTGAAGAAGAGCCATCATTGTGCCTAGTATAGGCACACAATGTGTGTGAACCACCCACTCATTCAACTCAAAGGTGTCTTCAAGAGCTCTTGATTTAGTTTTCATGAACTAAATTGTTTATACTTGATAGTGGATTGCTGCTGGGCATGTGCTACAGTAATTAACAACACATATTTTATTATTAAAACTTGGATTGCATAAGCATTTGGTGAACCTATGATCAAATACCCATCAATACCTCTTAAATAGTTGACCATATAATTTATTAACAAAATTAGGACGCAAGGGTAAAGTAGGACTGTGCCAGAAAGCAGAATGTATAACTGCTTTATAATACTTTACAACTCTAAACAAGCCAAGTGTTATTTTTTTTTTTTTATTTTATTTTTATTTTTTTTTTTGAGATGAGTTTCACTCTTGTTGCCCAGGCTGGAGTGCAATAGCACGATATCGGCTCACTGCAATCTCCACCTCCCCGGTTCAAGTGATTCTCCTGCCTTAGCCTCCTGAGTAGTTGGGATTACAGGCACCCACCACCACATCCGGCTAACTTTTGTATTTTTGGTAGAGATGGGGTTTCACCATGTTGACCAGGCTGATCTTGGAACTCCTGACCTCAAGCAATCTGCCTGCCTCGGCCTCCCAAAATGCTGGGATTCCAGGCGTGAGCCACTGTGCCTGTCCACAAGAGTTAATTCTTCTTCTTCTTCTTCTTCTTCTTCTTTTAATTATACTTTAAGTTCTGGGATACATGTGCAGAACATGCAGTTTTGTTACATAGGTATACACGTGCCATAGTGGTTGGCTGCACCCATCAATCCATCATCTACATTAGGTATTTCTTCTAATGCTATCCCTCTCCTAGCCCCCCTCTCTGTATCCATGTGTTTTTTTTTTTTTTTTTTTTTTTTTTTTGGAGATGGAGTCTCGCTCTGTGGCCCAGGCTGGAGTGCAGTGACGCTATCTCGGCTCAGTGCAAGCTCCGCCTCCGGGGTTTACGCCATTCTCCTGCCTCAGCCTCCCGAGTAGCTGGGACTATAGGTGCCCGCCACCACGCCCGGCTAATTTTTTTGTATTTTTAGTAGAGACGGGGTTTCACCGTGTTAGCCAGGATGGTCTCGGTCTCCTGACCTCGTGATCCGCCTGCCTCGGCTTCCCAAAGTGCTGGGATTACAGGCGTGAGTCACGGTGCCTGGCCCATGTGTTTTTATTGTTCAACTCCCACTTATGAGTGAGAACATGTGGTGTTTGGTCTTCTGTTCTTGTGTTAGTTTGCTGAGAATGATGGTTTCCAGCTTCAGCCATGTCCCTGCTCCTCTATGTGCTCTTCTGTGGCCCTACTAGTATTCTCTCTTTAGAGTAAACTGGGCAGCTGGAAGCCCTAAATCCTGCATGTCTCCCTGGAACAAAAGTTGCTGTCTTAAGTCTTGGACCCTTAGTCATGGTGTTCTTCAGTCTTGAGCCTCCTGTATGCCAGGTTCCCATTGTTCTCAACCTGAAAGGGCCTTGAGACATCCATTGTGATTGCCATTCTCTGTCTTTCCTGTCAGACTCCCTTCCCCTCCCACCAAAAGAGGCAGAGATTTATGCTCATTTTCCAATTTAAATAAAACACAAATTTAACATCAAAATGAAGAATGAAGGGACTATAATTCTTCTCTTCTCATTTCTTTCTTAGAAGCTTGATAACTTCCAGTTCTTTTTCCATCCCATTCCTCTACTCAGATGAGAGGATCCAGACATTACATGGTTTAGTAACCAGGTAGGTTTTTGGAAGATCTGGGTTTTTATCCGGGCTTTGCACTAAAAGAAGTCATTTAATTTCCTTGAGCTTCATTTTTCACCTCTAAAACAGGAAGTCGAGCCACTTGATGCTTACCATCTTGCTGGCCCATAAATAGAGTCATATCCTAGAGTCAATTAATCTAAACTAGAAACAATGATCATTTTTAAAAATCATTAATTAACACTTATAAGAATCTCCACTGACCAGTGGCTTCCAGTGTTTATACAGATCTCTAGTTATTGTTTTAGTCTGAAGCCAATGTCTAATAATCCCCCAGATGTCTGTCGAGATCCCTTTACCTAGTAGTCACTTGCTCTCACAAGTGTTTCTACATTTCCTCAGTGAGGGCCACCTCCACAGACATACTTACAGTGTTATCTTAAGGTTCTTCATAAAGGATGCCCACTAATACTTTAAGAGTCAGTTCTCAAATGTGGGGAAAGGTCATAATTTTTTAAAGTGATGGGTGAAGTCAAGTCTCTCTTCAGGTCAAGGTGGCTGTCCATTTCACATGCTAAATAGGACCTTAGCAGGATGCCTATGTATGTAGCTCCCAGGAATGTCATAACCATTAATCACCAACAAATCTCTCTAATTACCATGTAGGCTCTGTTGACTATTTTAGAAAATATGACTAATTTGCCTTAGCCAGTTAAATGCTACTTCATGGTCTTAGCCACCTCAGAATCCTCTTTTCTTCAACAATACTTGGGACCCTATTCTAATGACAGGATATTTCACCTCCCATCTGCATTGTGATGCTTCCTGTATTGATGTAGGTCTCTAGGTCATAGTGAAATGAGTGATCTGGATTCCTGAACAGAACATAAGTGGTGGGAACACGATGATTCGAGCATTAAAATTATACTCCAGCCTCTATCACTCAAAGCCCTTTTATTTCATCTAGTGTATTATAGGAGAGAAATATCTGTAATTTTATCATCATTTAGGGTGGACCACCTATGAATCGCAGTTTTTGTCAGTCAAGCCACACCATTCAATTAAGAATCTTTGATAAATTAGTCAGCTATCAATACATTCATCCAGATTCTTTGTCAAGGACCCTAGAAATTCATTCCCGCATCCTATACTGCAATTTTAACCAACAAAAATGAACACATATATATCTTCCCTTTCTGGATTTAAATTCATAATGTCTCTCAGGTTGTGCTTGCATTTTCCTCCAGCTAAAATATAAGCCACACAAAAACAAGATTGGTTTAATTTATTGCTATACAAAGTTGGCATCTAAGGAATATTTAATGAATAAAACAATGAATTAGTTTTTTGAGTTTTAGATCTGGAAATAATACAAGCTGGTAATATAAGAGAAAAATTGACTCCTCCTCCAGGTGTGACTCCTTTAGTGAAGAGTAATCGCAATGCATTAGCACTTTGTAGGAGTTTTCATTCATCACTGAATTGTCTTCATCACTGAATTGTCTCTGTGATGAATCCCAGCTGATACCCAGAATATGGACAATATGTTTTTTCTTGTTACTGTAGATTAGTCAGTCATTATATTTGGTAGTTTTGATCCCAATGGCTTTTGTTCTCTGTGAGAAATAGATTTAAGTGATAATTTTCTTCATAAAATGTAGCATTATAAGTTTCCAAGTAAATGCAATATTAGTATTCAGAGCTATAGATCTAAAAATTAGAATGACTCTTTCTCAAAAAAATAGCCTTTCTATTGAGACTCTCCTTAAACATGCTTTGAAGCACACTCCAAGATGATTAGTGGAGTACATTGAACTACTCCTTCATGTTATATATTAAGAGCACACTTTTGACTCTCTGCTGCCTTGCAAGATGCTGCAATGTTTTCTAGGGCTAAGATCTGCAGAAAGTAAATGTTTGACTTCATTAGTCAATTGCTGAATTTAACAGAAGTTCTTAGATGAAAGAAGTGGCAAAATGTCTATTTTTCCTCATAGATGTTTTACTAAATTAAATTAAAACTGAACTGTTAAAACTAATGCTTTTACTGCTTCTTTTTCTACAAAATAGAAGTATGCACTGGGAGAAAATTAACCCACAAATCAGAAGTAGGTCTTATCTCCTATACTATCGCTTGCCAAGTTGCCTGGGCTTGTCCCAGCTATTTAGTGGTAAAAGGGAATTACTCTTTAATTTCACCTCATCTCAAACCAAAAAGCACTCTGGTTTCTTGGAATACCATTCTTTCTTACATCAAATAAATATGAACACCTTTATTGTAAATTAACCAATGTTTCCCCTGAAGCCTCTCTCTGGAAACTCCCCTGTTTAGAAGATAATAGATAGTATCTTCAAAAGCATTATCTTCCGTGAAATTTCTTTTCCAGTCCAGGCAATCTTTCTTGTGATTTCTTCTTGACTAAATTGGTTTTAATTACATTCCTGTTCTCTTTTAGTCTCATCGTCTAAATTAAATTTAGCGTTAATGTGAAATGTCCAAGATAGTCATGTAGTTTTATTGCTTTTCCAATCTGGGTTTTTTAGCATAGGTGAATTTTAATGGCTCACATTTCTTCCTACTTTTATCTCTATCAATGAACACGTCAAACTCTTTTTGAATATACAAAATAGAATAGTATATGAAGATTCAGAGATGTTTCCACCATTAGCTAAAAATTAAAATATTTAAAACTGGTATTAAAACAAAAAAGTACTCCTTAAAATTAACAATAACAGAGAAAAAGATATTTTTTAACATCCAAAATAAGAAGTTCATTTGGAATGTTTAGTACAAATTAGTTCAAGCTTTCTTAGGGGAAAAGAGGAGCATTAGTTTCTATTGCTATGTACAAAAGCATCACACATTTAACAGCTTCAAACAACACCTGTTTATTAGCTCACAGCTCAGTGGGTAAAAAGCATGACATACCATTGCTGGTTCTCTTTTCAGGCTATTGTAAAGCTAAATAATGATGTAACAGCGCTAATATCTTTTCTAAAGGCTCTGGGGGAAATTCTGCCACCAAGTTCATTCTTGTCGTTAGAAGAATTCATTTCCTTCCTTTTGCAAGACCGTCGGTCTTTTCCTGCTGGTCAGCCAAAAACCACTTTTAGCAACTAGAGGATCCCACCTTCATTATTTGGCATCTGGCCCCCTTCATCTTCAGGCCAGCAACAGCACCTTGAATCCTTGTGCTTTTCTGACTTTCTCCATCTCTGTCCCTCTAGAGTCAGATTTGGAGCGCCAGCATGATTAGGTCAAGTCCACCTGCATGATCTCCCTATTTTAAGGTCAACTGATTTAGGAACTTAGTTAAATCTACTTACATCTGCAAAATGCCTTTTGCCATAGAATGTAAAATAATCATGAGAGTAATATCTCTTAATAATCACAGTTTCCACCCATACTCGAAGAGAGATTATGCAAGAGCAAGGGTCATTAGAACTCACTTTAGAATTCTGCCTCCCACAGGGAACAATGCATAAATTGGACAAAAGCTACTGAGAATTTTCCTTATGAAAAAAAGAAAAAACTATTTTGTTTCTCTGTTAAGGCAATACTATATTTACCATCTGCTATAAACCATTACTGAATAATATCGATATTCACATGGCTATTAAATACTAAAGTAAAATTTTAGTTTTGGATTTTATGGTGACAGGAGTAAAAATCAAAATCATAAAAATATTCACAGATATGTAGCCACATAGCCCTTCAGGAATCAATTTCTTTTTAATTGTTTTCTTATAAAGTGCATGAATCATACTAGCTTCAGTCAGCCTTGCAGAGAAATAAAGACCTTGACAGCTAAGTAGCTAATGAAGGCAGTAGAATTTTCAGCACCTTGTCATTTGCTGCCGTCTCTGCCACCACCTCTGTGCCCCAGGGAATTAGCTATTTGAAGAAGGGTCAAAGGGCCTCAAATGGTGTTGGAGCTTGCATGTAAAATGACACCATCTTGACTCAATGCTAAATGTGCTGGAAGAGAGTAAATAGCCAGACATAATCAGCAGTTCAAAATAATACATTTGAAAAAGAATGCAATATAAGTGCAATTGTGTTAATAAAGATGCAAAAACCTGTCATTCCCAGCACCATAAGGTTCATTAAAAAAAAAAAAAATTTTACAGACAAGTAAGAAATGGCTCTACATAAATTTCAAACTTTATTTAATAAAAATCATTCTGCCATTTATATTTTTACCTTTTTTAAAATTCTGACAATTTAGTGAGGTGATATTTTAGTCCTTTCAGCACATTAGGTATCTTCTATGTGAATATTTTGAATCCCTCCACCTATTTCCAAATTCATTTTACTGTGTTATAAGAATCTGATATAAAAATGAAAATCCTCATTTGCCTAAAATGTTGTTTCAGAAATGAATCTAAAATAAATAATATTAATTACATATCCTCTTACATTTTGTAGGGTGTGTCTGTAGAGAGATGTTAATGCAAAGATTTTCACCTTGCAAATTGTTAAGCATTTACAAAGTAGCAGACAAATGTTTACAAATATTTTCTTGGATTTAAAAACATTTTCTCCTTTGCGTCAGAAATTGGGTTCTTTCCAGCCTCTTTCCAACGTCCTTGGACTCCTAGAAAACGGCTCAACAGCTTGAGATTGTGGGTACCTAGTTCTTAGTCCAGGCATTATAACATCTACCACTGACTGAATATAGATGGTCATCAATTTACAATCGTTCAACTTACAATATTTTTTACTTTACATTGCTGCAAAAGCAATATGCATTCAGTAGAAACTGTATTTCGAGTACCCATACAACCATTCTGTTTTTCACTTTCAGGGAGGGGAATAAAAAGAACGAGTAAATATAGCACTTTCAACCAAAACATCCAGGTACTTGCGTTGGGACTAATTAAGGAAACAACTTGACCAATGGAGAATGGAGAGAAACAAGGCCGGACGACAGTCCACCCCAGAGCTACAGGAAGCCAACGGAACCGCACCAGCCTGAGGAAGCGGTAATTGAATGTGCAACCTGGGAACCCATGCATCTCCCACAGATCTTTGCAATCCTTGGGTGAGGAGATTCCCTGGTCAACACACTCTACCAGGGCCTTCAGTCTGATACACGGAGCTAGGTGGAGTCTTGGCAGAGCAGCCAAGGCACACACAGACCTGGGAACTTTAGATACTCAAGCTTTCCAGGCTTTCTAGCAAAAGTAGCTGCAACTCCAGCAAAGCAGAAGGTTAGACCGCCATACATATCCCTTGGAAAGAGGTTGAATCAAGGGTGCGGAGCAGCGACAGTCTACAGGCCCCACTTCCACAGCACCTCACAGGATAAGACCCACTGGCTTGGAATTCTAGCCGACTACTGGCAGCAGTGTTGCACATCCCTGGGACAGGGAGGCTGCTATCGCTGTTTTTTGGGCAATTCAGCCATTAAGGTCTTCTGGCTTTGGAGAATTCAGACCAACTGGGGGCAGAAAGGTTCCCCCAGCACAGCACAGCTGCTCTACCAAAACATGGCCAGACTCCTTCTTGAAGTGGGTCCCCGACTCCATTGCTCCTCACTGGGTGGAATCTCCCAGCTGGGGCCTCGAGCCACCCTTGCCCCTGTTCTCTGGCTGACAGAGATTTGAAAATTATCTGGGACAGTGTTACCAGAGGAAAGGGTGGGTCACCATCTCTTCTGTTTGGAAGACTTAGCTATTTCAGCCTTCAGGTTTTGGGGAGCCTAAAGTGACCAGGGGCAGAAGCAGAACCCCAGCACATCAGATCCGCCCTACAGGCCAAACTGCTCTTTTAAGTGGGTCCCTGATCCCATTTCTCATCACCAGGTAGAGCCTCCCAACTGGGGCCTCCAGCTTCCCCCACTGGTATTCTCCAGCGGACAGAGGTTTCAGTTCTCCCTGGGTTGGAGCTCCCAAGGGAAGGGTAGACCACCATCTTTGCTTTTTGGGAGACAGCTATTTCAGCTTTTGGGCTTCAGAGTGTCTGAGGCAACCAGGGCCGGAAGCAGACACCCAGCCCAGCAAGCTGCTCTACAAAAATGTGGCCAGACTACTTTTTA
Source organism: Macaca fascicularis (assembly GCF_037993035.2). Taxonomy (NCBI): domain Eukaryota; kingdom Metazoa; phylum Chordata; class Mammalia; order Primates; family Cercopithecidae; genus Macaca; species Macaca fascicularis. Next base: position 98,569,653 of record NC_088385.1, read on the forward strand.
AAGTGAGTTTCCAGTCCCATTCCTCATCACTGGGTAGCGCTTCCTAACTGGGGTCTTCAGCCACCTTCTACAGTTGTTTGGGCGGACAATAGCCCCATACCACACTGAGACGGAGCTCCCAGAGAGAGGGGAAGGCTGCCATCTTTGGTGTTTTGCAGCTTTCGCTGGTGATAACTCAAGTTACTGGAAAATCCAAAGTGACTAGGGACTGGAGTGGACCCCCACCATACCGCAGCAGCCCTGTGGCAAAGTGGCCAGACTGTTACGTGGGTACTTGTTCCCACATCTCCTCTCCAGGCAAGTCTTTCAGGTTTAGGCCTCTAGCCAGCCCCCACCAGAGTTATCGAGCCAGTAGCAACTCGGCCACTCCCTGGACAGAGCCTCCAGGGGCAACTGAAAGCTTCTCTGCCACTGCCTCTGCAGTGGAACTGTCCTTGCTACCCTTGGACTAACAAAGGAGCAAAGACCTTAAGTGTCTTATCCATATCTTCAACAAGCTGCAGTCAACCCAAGGAGAGGAGGCCAGTTTATCTCCCACGGGTCCCACACACCGTGCACTGCTTGTAACCAGACACGAAACTCCTGGCTTTGGCCCACAGCACAGACACTTCATCCTGGGCTAATTGCCCTGAGCAATTGTCAACCCACATCTCTCTGGGGAGAAGACCCAGGAGACAAGCAAAGTGGTCGAGCAGTGAGCCAGCTGATGTGGAACCCAGAAAGTTTGGTGCAGGAGCGTCTATAATGGAACATGGCCAGGGACGGCCATCTCTGTAGGCTTGACTTGCTTCCATAAGAGACCTTACCCCTAGGACAACTGTTGGATCTGATCTTTGCCCGGTGGTCTTGCACATCAGACAGGTCTGATCTGACCTGAGCACTCCTTGGTCTGTTCTCTCTCCAAGGGCCCAAATCTGGCCATGCCTACTTATAGGGCCCTGGTGGGTCAGCACCATAACTTCTGCAGTGGACTGTGCCTAACCAGTGGAGAGCTCCAATGATGTGGCCCTTATGGCCATGCACCAGCCTGCAAGTCCCATGCAGCTTCCCTCGAGCCCATGGAAACTCCTCACATCACTTTGCTGGCATGTGTCTACAAGGGCAGGTTTTGCTTTATTTGCCCTGCCAGAATGCAGGAGTGCACTACATCCCCCTGACCCCTGCTGACCACCATTGCAGATGGAGCCTTGGCTAGCACAGAGCTAGCAAGCCCGCATCCCTGCCAGCATGCTGCTCTTGCACTAACGCCATACAAAGAACAGATGATTCTCCTATACCCTGAACCATCACTCCTGCTTTCAAGGTGCAGAGAAGGCACCCAGACCTGCACTGACCAGCACCCATCCCCCAAACCATCACCACCTCCAGTGCAACAATTCAGTCTCTAGCAGGGGCCCCCTACTTTCTCCCCAACTGCCTTGCCTTCGCCACTGTGGTAAAAACCCACAGAGAGGAAGGCACCCCTGGATCCACTAGTACTCTGCTGCAGCTGCCACATATTGGTCTTCCCAGCACAGTAGACTCCAAACCTTGAGGAGCCAAAGAACAAAGTCACAGGCCAATACAAGTCCCCCAGAGTTAGAGCATACAGTCCATAAGTGGGGAACTGAATGTTGGCACCCTAAAATCTCCCAGAAACAAAGCCGGTTGGTTGAATCCACCTTATACCACAATGAAATCCTCAAGGTCATCACTAAGGATTAAAAAGAAAAAATCCCTACCTAAAGGTCAACAACCTCAAAGAATGAAGGTAGATAAGCCCAGAAAGATGAGAAAAAATCAGTACAAGAGTGCTAAAAACTCAAAAAGCCAGAGTATCTTCTTTCCTCCAAATGACCACATAACCTTTCCAACAAGGGCTGGAAACCAGGCTGAGATGACTGAAATGACAGAAATGGAATTCAGAATATGGATAAAAATGAAGTTCACTGAGCTACAGGAGGAGTGCATTGTAACTCAATGCAAGGAAGCTAAAAATCATGATAAAACATTGTAGGAGTGGCAGACCAAATAACCAGTATAGAGAAGAATAAAGAAAAAAGAATGAAAAGGAATGAACAAAACCTCCAGGAAATATGGCATTATGTAAAGAGACTGAATCAATGACTGATTGGTGTACTGGAAAGGTATGGGGAAAATGTAACCAACTTAGAAAACATATTTCAGAATATTATGCATGAGAATTTCTTCAATACAGCTAGAGGCCAACACTGAATTTTGGGAAATGCAGAGAACCTTAATAAAATACTCCATTAGAAGATCATCCTCAAGACACATAATCACTAGATTCTCCAACATCAAAATGAAAGAAAAAATATTAAAGGCAGCTAGAGAGAAAGGCCAGGTCACCTACAAAGGGAAGCCCATCAGACTAACAGCAGACTTCTCAGCAGAAACCCTGTAAATCAGAAGAGATTGGGGGTCAATATTCAACATTCTTAAAGAAAAGAGATTCCAACCCAGAATTTTATCTCCAGCCAAACTAAGAAATAAGATCCTTTTCAGACAAGCAAATGCTGAGGTAATTTGTTACCACCAAGCCTTTCTTACAAGAGCTCCTGAAGGAAGCACTAAATAAGGAAATGAAAGATCATTCCCAGTCACTACAAAAACACAATGAAGTACACAAACCAATGACACGATAAAGCAACCATATAAGCAAGTCTTCAAAACAACCAGTTAACATCATGAATGTAGGATCAAATCCACACATATCAATATGAATCTTAAATGAGCAAAGGCCTCAATTAAAATACAGAGTGGCAAGATGGATAAAAACCAAGATCCGTTAGTATACTGTCTTCAAGAGACTTATCTCACATACGGTGGCACATATACACTCAAAGGATGGAGAAAAATCTAAGCAAAGGGAAAATAGAAAAAAAGTAGGGATTGCAATCCTAGTTTCTGACAAAACAGGCTTTAAACCAACAACAATCAAAAAAGAAAAGAAAGGCATTATATAATGGTAAAAGGTTCAATTCAACAAAAAAAGTAAGTATTCTAAGTATATGTACACCCAACATAGGAGCAACCAGATTCATAAGGCAGGAGAATGGCGTAAACCCAGGAGGCGGAGCTTGCAGTGAGCTGAGATCCGGCCACTGCACTCTAGCCTGGGCAACAGAGCGAGACTCCGTCTCAACCAAAAAAAAAAAAAAAAAAAGATATTTTCAAAGAGACTTAGTCTCCCACTCAATAATAGTGAAAAGCTTTAGCATCCCACTGACAATATGAGACAGATCATTGAGGCAGAAAATTAACAAAGATATTCAGGATCTGAACTCATCTCTGGACCACATGGACCTGATATATATATATACAGAACTCTTCACCTAAAAACAAAAGAATATACATTCTTCTCATTGCCACATGGTATGTACTCTAAAATCGATCACATAATCAGAAGTAAGACATTCCTCAGCAAATGAAAAATAACTGAAATTGTAACAAACAACCTCTTAGACCGCAGCACAATCAGACTAGAAATAAAGACTAATAGATTCACTCAAAATCATACAATTATATCGAAGCTGAATATTCTGCTCTTGAATGACTTTTGGGTGAATCATAAAATGAAAGCAGAAATTAAGCAGTTCTTTAAAGCTAATGAAAACAAGGATACAACATACCAGAATCTCTGGAACACAGCTAGGGTAGTGTTAAGAGGGAAATTGATAGCACTAAATGCCCACATCGAAAAGCTAGAAAGATCTCAAGTTAACAAACTAACATTGCAACTAAAAAAAACTAAAGAACCGAGAGTAAATAAATCCTAAAGCTAGCAGAAGACAAGAAATAAACAAAATCAGAGCTGAACTGAAGGAGATTGAGATACAAAAAAATCACTCAAAAGATCAATGAATTCAGGAGCCATTCTTTGAAAAAAATTAATAAAATACATACATTTCTGGCTAGACTAATGAAGAAAAGAGAGAAGATTCAAGTTAACACAATCAGAAACAACAACGGGGGCCGGGCACGGTGGCTCACGTCTGTAATCCCAGCACTTTGGGAAGCCAAGGCGGGTGGATCACGAGGTCAGGAGATCGAGACCATCCCATCCCGGCTCACACAGTGAAACCCCGTCTCTACTAAAAATACAAAAAACTAGCCGGGCGTGATGGCGGACACCTGTAGTCCCAGCTACTGGGGAGGCTGAGGCAGGAGAATGGCGTGAACCCAGGAGGCGGAGCTTGCAGTGAGCCGAGATCGCACCACTGCACTCCAGCCTGGGTGACAGAGTGAGACTCTGTCTCAAAAAAAAAAAAAAAAAGAAACAACAAGGGGGATACTACCACTGACTCCACACAACTGTAAAGAACCATCAGAGAACATTATGAACACCTCTGTGCACATAAACTAGAAAATGAATTCATTACTGGACACATACACTCTCCCAAGATTGAACCAGAAAAAAATTGAATCCCTGAAGAGAACAATAATCGGCTCTGAAATTGAGGCAGTAATTAATAGCCTACCAACCAAAAAAAGCCCAGGACCAGATGGATTCACAGCTGAATTCTATCAGATGTACAAAGAAGAGCTGGTACCAATCCTACTAAAACTATTCCAAAAAATTAGGAAGTAGGGAGTCTTTCCTAATTTATTATATGAGGCCAGCATCATCCAGGTACCAAAATCTTGCAGAGCTACAACGATAAAAGAAAACTTCAATCCAATATCCTTGATGAACATTGATGCAAAAATCCTCAACAAAATACTGGCAAACTGAATCCAGCAGCACATCAAAAAGCTTATCCACTATGACAAAGGAGACTTTATCCCTGTGAGGCAAGATTGGTTCAACATATGCAAATCAATAAATGTGATTCATCACATAAACAAAAAAGATGAAAATCACACGATTAAATAGATGTAGAGAAGGCTTTCAATAAAATTCAACACCCATTCACATTAAAAACTCAATAAACGAGGTATTTAAGGAACATATCTCAAAATAATGAGAGCCATATATGACAAACTCACAGCCAACACCGTACTGAATGGAAAAAAGCTAGAAGCATTCCTTTGAAAACCAGCACAAGACAAGTGTGCCCTCTCTCACCACTCCTATTCAAAACAGTATTGGAAGTCTGGCTAGGGCAACCAGGCAAGAGAAAGAAACAAAGGGCATCCAAATAGGAAGAGAGGGAGTCAGACTTTTCTTGTTTGCACACAACATGATCCTATATCTAGAAAATCCCATAGTCTCAGCCCCCAAATCTTCTTAAGCTGATAAATAATTTCCGCAAAGTCTCAGGATACAAAATCAATGTCAAAATATCACTAGCATTGCTATACACAAATAACAGTCAAGCCAAGAGCCAAATCATGAATGAACTTCCATTCATAATTGCCACAAAAAATACCTAGGAGTCCAGCTAACTAGGGAGATGAAAGATCTCTAAAAGTAGAGAACTACAAAATACTGCTCAAAGAAATGAGAGATGACACAAACAAATGGGAAAGCATTCCATGCTCATGGATAGGAGAATCAATATCATTAAAATGGCCATACTCCCAAAGGAATTTATAGATTCGAGGTTATTCATATTAAACTACCATTGACATTATTCAAAGAACTAGAAATAACTATTTTAAAATTCACATGAAATCAACAAAAGAGCCTGAACAGCTAGTACAATCATAAACAAAAAGAACAAGGCTGGAGGCATCACGCTACCTGACTTCAAATTCTACTACAAGGCTGCAGTAACCAAAACAGCATGATACTGGTACCAAAACAGATACATAGACCAATGGAATAAAATAGAGAACCTAGAAATAAGACCATACACCTATACCTAACTGATCTTTGACAAACCTCACAAAAAACAAGCAACGGGCAAAGAATTCCCTTCTCAATAAATGGTGCTGGGATAACAGGCTAGCCATATGCAGAAGACTAAAACTGGATCCCTTCCTTACATCATATACAAAAATTAACTCAAGCTAGATCAAAGATTTAAATGTAAAACCCAAAACTACAAAAACACTGGAGAACAATCTAGACAGTACCATTCAGAACACAGCCACAGGGCAAATATTTCACGATTAAGACACCAAATGCAATTACAAGAAAAACAAAAATTGGCAAATTTTTACAAATCTAAAATCTAACATATCTAAATCTAATTAAACTAAAGAGCTTCTGCACAGTGAAAGAAACTACCAACAGAGTAAACAAACGACCTACAGAATAGGAGAAAATATTTGCAAACTAGGCATCCCACAAGGGCCTACTATCCAGCATCTATAAGAAACCTAAACAAATTTATAAGAAAAAACAACCCCATAAAAAATGTGGGCAAAGGACATGATCAGACACTTCCCAAAAGAAGACATACATATGGCCAACAATCATATGAAAAAAAGCTCATCATTGATCATTAGAGAAATGAAAATCAAAACCACAGTGAGATACCATCTCATACCAGTCAGAATGGCTATTATTAAAAAGTAAAAAAATAACAGATGTTGGTGAGGTTGTGGAGGAAAAGAAATGCTTATACACTGTTGGTGAGAGTGTAAATTAATTTAAACTTTGTGGAAGACAGTGGGATAATTCCTCAAAGACCTAAAGACAAAAATACCATTCGAGCCAGCAATCTCATTACTGGGTATATACTCAAAGGTATATCAATTGTTCTATTATAAAGTCAAATGCACATGTATGTTCATTACAACATTATATACGATAGCAAAGACATGGAATCAACCTAAATGTCCATCAATGATAGACTGGATAAAGAAAATGTGGTGCATATACACCATGGAATACTGTGCTGCCATAAAAAACAATGACATCATGTCTTTTGCAGGGACATGGATGGAGCTGGAGGCCATTATCCTTAGCAACTAACACAGAAACAGAGTACCAAATACCACATATTCTCACTTATAAATGGGAGCTAAATAATAAGAACACATGGACACATAGAGGGGAACACCACACTATCAGAGGGTGGAGGTTGGGAGGAGGGAGAGGATTAGGAAAAACAACTGATGGGTACTACTAGGCTTAAGACCTGGGTGATGAAATCATCTGTACAACAAACCCCCATGACACAAGTTAACCTTTGTAATGTCCCTGTACATGTACTCCTGAACTTAAAATAAAATACATATATAAAAAAGTAAAATAAATTACATGAGATATTCAACACTTTATTTTAAAGTAGTCTTTGTGCTGGATGATTTTGCCCAACCGTAGGTTAAGGTAAGTGTTCTGAGCATGTTTAAAGAAGACTGGGTGCTGTTCAGTAGGTTAGGGATATTAAATGCATTTTTGATGTATGGTATTTTCAACTTACAAGGGATTTATTGGGAGGTAACCCATCATAAAGTTGTGGAGCATCTGTATTATTCAGTGCCAGAGACTGCTCCAAGCTTTCTTCCCTTAAACTATAAAATTATTATCATTCTATGTAAAAGGTGAAAAACTAAAATCAAACCATTTGGCGATTTGCCTAGAGTAGTAACTGGAAGAATGAAAATTAACTGAATTTAGGAGTCCCTAAATCCTTAAGTAACTATTCATATAGAAAGCGTGAAGGTCTAAAACAGAAGAATAAAAAGTAAAAATCAATTCATCTCTCTCAATATGGCAGTCATGATTTTTAGTAAACATTTTAAACATCAGAATCACCACTCATTGTCCATCTGTACATTTTTTTGTTCAAAATATTTTTGGTTTGTGTTGTAACTGCTGTCTCACTAAGTACAGTATATTTATTTCAGATCTTAGAAAACTCTTTTTTTTTTCTGGAATAATCAACAACATGTGAAAATTCTTATTTAAAATAGAATTAAAGCACTCTAGAAGCAAGGGACATAACAATTAGTCTCTACTTTATAGCAACTGGATATTATACAAAGAAAATGGTGAGCATGAAGGAGAATTTGGGAAGAGGTAAGAACAATTCATGTGAATTATGAAGAGTCCTACAAGAAAGACAGATTGTTCCCTGAGGTCTCTTTGGGGGCAGGGAGAGATAATGAAAATGCAGATAATGAAGATGACTCTTGGCAGGTAAATGTTTGTAAAAGTAATATCGTTGTTTATAAAAGTAATGTCATAATGGAAAGGCTGCAGAGGTGAGAGGTTAAACCCAGGAAGGGAGGTGAATGGAAATCTGAAATTTGGAAATTTTGAAGAGTTTGATCTTAGCTCACACCATTTACAATAACTTTCAACATAAAAATTGAAACATGATATATAAGACTATTTTTCAGCATATGCTATGCATTATAATTGGGAAGAAGGCCTAGATCTCTATGTAATAGTAGAATCTCGCCTATAACTGTGTCTAACATGAGAGGCAGAAGGTTTAATGAAATATTTTAAAATTGCCATTAGTACTGCCTTCACTCATTTAGTTTCAATGAATAACATTTCTAGTTTTAAAAAATAGCATATGAAAATTTCCTTCAATGAAATACCATATTTAGTCTATAATATTAGATAAAATTTAAAAGATTTCTGAAGCCCAATTTTGGCAATGATGTAGGGAAATGAGTACTCACATGCATCATATATTGTTGGTAGGAATATCTTTCAGCTTAGCAACACTTAAATGGTGTATGGTTTTTAACTCAGCACTTTCATACCAGAGAAATATTTACACTTATGTACCTAGATACATGTTATTATATGGAGAATTATTGCATCACTGTTTGAAATTTATGAAGAGATATCAGGTAAGAATTTATCAAAAGAACAAATGTTTTCAAAGGTATCTTGTGCCTATACAATTACATACTTTACAATAATAAACACAAATAATTTGCAGTCATTTAAGAGAAAAAATCTACCTATTGTTATTGACATGGAAAGTTTTTCAAGAATGTGTTGAGGAGTCAAAGTAAGATACAGAAAAGAATGCATGGCATGATCTTATTTGCTTAAAAAATTGCAACTCTACTTATTTGCAATCGTAGAATATAAAAAACCAGCAATAATCACACTAACCACGTAACTGTAGTCAACTCTGGGTGGAATTTGGAAAGGAAAGAAAAGAAGATGAGAATTTCACTTTTTATCCTACACCATTTACTTCATTTACTATTCTACTGTTTGACTTTCTACAACTGGAAGTGCTAGCAATGGGAGTTATTTGAGTCATACGGCACCAAAATATGTTAGCGGCAGTGAATTCATACAAGTTTGTAACAACCTCAATTTGTGTCTTCGCTGAGACACAAATAATTTGACTGAGGGGCATAAGGCAGAAGGAGAGACCAAGGGAAGGATTAGAGCAGAAGTGAAACTTTATTAAAAAAAAACTTTAGAGCAGGAACAAAACGAAGGAAAGTACACTTGGAAGAGGGCCAAGTGGTCGACTTGAAAGACAAGTGCGCGGTTTGACTTTCTGACTTGGGGTTTTACATGTTGGCTACTTCTGGGGTCTTGTGTTCCCTCTCTCCTGCTTCTTTCTTTGGGCTAGGCTCTCTGCATTAACAGCAGCGGGCTAGCCCTTGTGAGGGCAGCAGGTGCAGTGTGTTTACTGGAGTTGTAGGCATGCTCACTTGAGGTGTTCTTCCCTTACCAGGGGAGTATCTCTAGGAGGTCGTATAGCGGTTAAACGCCACCATTTTGCCTCTTAGTGCGCATGTGTAAGCCCACTTGCTCAACTCCTAAGATCTTATTGGGAAGTTGCTGATCACCAGTTTCGGGTTTTTTCTATCTATAGGGAGACTATCGCTGGTGCTGGCTATGAACAGTCATTATTTCAGAAAGACAGTGTAACAATTGCCTGACCATCACCTGATGGTCGTCTGACATTTCTGATGATGGCAGACGCTCTTCTGTCCCTGCTCATGCCGGACTATCTACCTACTGTAATAGAGAGTATAATTTTTGTAATTTAAAATATATGTACTATATTTTTATATATATATACACACACACACACACGTACACACATAGAGAAAGAGAGAAAGACATTCCATATGTAGTTTCTAATTGTAAAAGGTAAAGTTTATAGATTTAGTAGGGCCATGTAATTGACTTCATCTGGCTTTGCAATTAAGTATTGATGTTTCAACACTGGTGATGTTGCCAAGATATTTTATTCTCCACCCTCAACCACAGCTTCTTTATATAAAAAACTAATTAGATTCGTCAATCATGTGATTTTTTTTTTTAAATGAAATGGTAGTTGTACTAATGGATATTCCTGAAAACTCTGTTAGAAGTCGAATAAGTAATATTGTTAGAGTAGGTAGCTAGGCAGACATGAGCAGGGCAAAAGAGGTTCCTCTCCTCCAGGATTATCAGGCTACCAACAAGTGATAGTCAGGTGGTTGTTAAACTGTCTCTCTAAAATAATAATCAGTGGCAGCCAGTGTCAGGGAAAGGCAGTCTCCCAATAAATAGAAAACACCTCAAACTGGTAATCAGAAGCTTTCCGAAAAGATCTCAGGAGTTGGACGAGTGAGCTCAAATATTGCATTAAGAGGGAAAACGGCAAAGTTTAACTGGCATGTGACCTTCTTCTAGGAACACTGGACTGGTAAGGGAAAAACGCCTCAAATAAGCATGCGCACAACTAAGCATGTGCACAACTTTAGTAAACACAGTGTGCATGTGGCCCCTCCTAAGGGCCGGCAGGCCACTGCACATGCAGGCAGCCCGCCCCAAGAGAAAAATCAAGGGAGGAGAAATGGAAACCCTGGAACCATGCCAATGGATAAAACTCCAAGTCAAGGTGGGACAGAACACTTGGATCTCTCAAGTCACCCACTTGGCCCTCTTCCAAGTTTACTTTACTTCCTTTCATTTCTGCTCTAAAACTTGTTAATAAGCTTTCACTCTTGCTGTAAAATTTGCCTCAGACTGTCACTCTTCCTTATGCCCCTCAGCCGAATTCTTTCCTCCAAAGGGGCAAGAATGGAATTTGCTGCAGGCTGGTATGGATTCACCACTGGTAACAATATGCATAATTTGTGTGTTTTCAGGTTACTATAGTCATTTCTAAATGAAACATTTTAAGTACAAACTTAATACCTTTTGAACACATATCAAAGTTACAATGTCTTTGGTAAGTTTAAAAAATAAAATATGAAATTGCTCTTCAATGTAAAACCAAGCAACTCTTTAGTAAAATAATCAAATTCCATGGGTTCAGGTTTTATTTCATCTTATATAATGTTTGCATTAAGTTTTTAATAACAGTTATTTCGTGATATATTCACTGACATTAACCATGATCCTGTTTTCTCTTCAAGAGAAAACTGGACCATGCTGGATGTGGTGGCACCTATAGTCCCAGCTACTTGGGAGGCTGGGGTGGGAAAATCACTTGAGCCCAAGAGTTTGAGGTTACAGTGAGCTATGATCATGACACTGCATTCCAGCTAGGTGTCAGAGTGAGACTCTGTCCCCAATAAATAAACACATAATTTTTTTTAAAAAAATGTAATAGGTAGTATGCCAGGACTTTATAGCAGCATGTCATGTCCCTTTTCTTTTTAAAATTTTTAAATTTTCCTTGACTTCCTACTGTCATCAACAAAGGTAAAACTTCTTGGCATATCAACGAGGGCGGATTCATGGTGTGAACCTGCTAAACTCTTTAGCCTCACTTTACATCCAATCCATACCATGATAGCTGCCTTCTACCCTTGTGCATTGTTGCAATAGTTCCCCAGGTAAACTGAATGCCAAATGTAGGCATCTGGGAATAAAAGAAAACAAACATCTGTCTCATCTCACTTCCCCAAAATGATAAAGATTAGTTTAGAATGTTGCCAATAGAAAATCTAGGAAAACAAAAGTATTTTAATTTCAGCATTTACAATATCTTGTGTCATTTCAGAAAATAGTGTTTCATTTTGAGTTTCCACCTAAAAGTCTTTCTCTAGTCCTGCCTCACTGACTTCACATGTGTTTTTCCTTCTTCTTGAGATGTCCTTCACTCATCTCATCTCACTTCATCTCACCCAGGGTATCCTACATCTTATCCTCCACCTGATTGACTTTAATTCATTTACCAGAAATAGCTGCTGACATCATCTCTGCCAGAAAGGTTTTCCCAGTATCTTCCCCTTGGGTTAGGTATTCTTTCTTTGTGTTTCCAAATATGTACCATGAACACACATCTACTGCTATATGGACTCATTTTATTATAATCATTTATTTATATGTCTCTCTCCTCTCTACATACAAGCTGGTTTATTGAATGAATGAATAAATGAATGAATAAATGAATGAATGAATGAATAAATAATGAGTGAATAAGTTTGTGGTAGAACATTTATTTCAATTTTTTATAATTTACAGTTTTAAAAAGAATTGTTTCTCAAATATTCACATATATATGTTCATATAATTTATACTGTTCATAGTGCTATCCTATGAACTAAAGAACCAAATAGAATAAATTATGATCACCCTTCTAGTAGAAAGCCATTAATTTATCTTTTAGAAAATGCCATTGATGAGGTCAAAATTGCCAAAAGGAAGAATGGCATTGAGCAATGTTCACCACTAAGTAGTCTTTATTTAATTGGCATTTAAGGCATTTTCAAAAGGTGCCTGGTCAAAGAGATGTATAGTAGCCTTACGCTGAGCACTATTTAATTATTTCAGTCCTCATCTGTCACATCAGCACTCTCCTGTCTCATTTTCAAAGCCCTCAAAGCAATGCAGTTGATAGATTATGGAAAATAAATCTAGTGTGGAAATACTGATAATTTGCTCTAGGTCAAAAGAAAAAAAAATCACCACATTGGCAAGAGTAATTTGCAACTACTAAATTGCTAGATAGAAAGCTTTGGCTTGCTGCTCTGTGAAAGGTGGGAGGGGGGCTTGACAAGAGTCAAGACTCTTTAGAGAAATATGCAAATCAAAAACTTACCACCTTTTTAAACCTTTTTAATCCTTCAATTAATCTCAACAATGACCCAGTTTTCAGAACATTGAATATGCGTGGCATCCTAATCACATTATCTCACTTCTCTTCTGCAAACTTTGAAGTGGGAAAAATATATGTATAAATGAAAACATTGATAAAACACAGCTGCCTGTCACATTTCCAGTCTTCTCAGGAAAACAAGTGATTTACAGCACGATGAGATCAAATCTTCCTCTACAGCATGCCATTGCCTATATTTTAAAACTCAGTTAGTGGAACTCATGCAATAGCCCAGGCTGATGACATTAACGTCAGGTCTTTGAGCAAATTTAGTTAATGTAAAAGCAAGAGAGAAAAATGATCTCATTTTGGAAACAACAATAAAAATGATGATGCTCAGTAAGAATTGAGACCATGAGGGTTTAATGCTGTATCTTTGAGCTTGTCTTTTATTAGCCAACTTTCCACTATAAAATACATTAAAAATTCATTTATGGAGAATATAGCTCAGATCTCTTATAAAGCGGATGGTTTGTTAAAGAAAAGAGATCTCGGTGGGGTGGCTGGCAAGATGGCCAAATAGGAAAAGCTCCAATCTGCAGCTCCTAGCGAGATCAACACAGAACGTGGGTGATTTTTGCATTTCCAATTGAGGTACCCGGCTCATCTTATTGGGACTGGTTAGACAGTGGGCGCAGCCCACGGAGGGCGAGCCGAAGCGTGGTGGGGCACTGTTTCACCTAGGAAGCACAAGGGGTCAGGGAACTCCATCCCCTAACCAAGGGAAGTTGTAAGGGACTGTGTTATAAGGAATGGTGCCTTCCAGCACCAGAAACTAGGTTTTTACATGGTCTTTGCAATCCACAGACCAGGAGATTTCCTCGGTGCCTATGTCACTAGGGCCCTGGGTTTCAAGCACAAAACTGGGTGGCAGTTTCGGCAGACACCAAGCTAGATCCAGGAGTTTTTTTTGAATCCCGGTGGCACCTGGAATGCCAGTGAGACAGAACCGTTCTCTCCTCTGGAAAGGGGAGTGAAGCCAGAGAACCGAGTGGTTTCACTCAGCGGATCCCACCCCCACAGAACCCAGCAAACTAAGATCCAGTGGCTTGAAATGCTTGCTGCCAGCATAGCAGTCTGAGGTTGATCTGGGACTGTCGAGCTTGCTGTGAGGAGGGGCATCCACCATTACTGAGACTTGAGTAGGCAATATTCTCCTCACAGTGTAAACAAAGCTGCCAGGAAGTTCAAACTGGGCAGAGCCTGCTGCAGTTTGGCAAAGCTGCTGTAGCCAGACTGCCTCTCTGGATTCCTCCTCTCTGGACAGGGCATTTCTGAAAGAAAGGCAGAAGCCCCAGTCAGGGCCTTATAGATAATACTCCCATCTCCCTGGGACAGAGCGCCTGGGGGAACGGGCGGTTGTGGGCACAGCTTCAGCAGACTTAAATGTTCCTGCCTGCCAGCTCTGAAGAGAGCAGTGGATCTCCCAGCACAGTATTCAAGCTCTGCTAAGTGACAGATGGCCTCCTCAAGTGGATCCCTGACCCCCATGCCTCCTGACTGGGAGACACCTCCCAGCAGGTGTGAACATACACTTCATACTGGAGAACTCTGGCTGGCATCTGGCGGGTGCCCCTCTAGGAAAAAGCTTCCAGAGGAAGGAACATGCAGCAATCTTTGCTGTTCTGCAGCCTCAGCTGGTGATACTCAGGCAAACAGGGTCTGGAGTGGACCTCCAGCAAACTCCAGCAGACCTGCAGCAGAGGGACCTGACTCTTAGAAGGAAAACTAACAGACAGAAAGGAATAGCCTCAACATCAACAAAAAGGATGTCCACACAAAAACCCCATCCTAAGGTCACCAGCATCAAAGACCAAAGGTAGATAAATCCATGAAGATAAGAAAAAGCCAGAGCAAAAAGGCTGAAAATTCCAAAAACATGAACATCTCTTCCCTTGCAAAGGATCACAACTTCTCACCACTTAGAGAACAAAACTGGATGGAGAATGAGTTTGACGAATTGACAGAAATAGGCTTCAGAAGGTAGGTAATAAACTTCTCAGAGCTAAAGGAGCATGTTCTAATCAAATGCAAGGAAGCTAAGAACCTTGAGAAAAGGTTAGAAGAATTGTAAACTAGAATAACCAGTTTAGAGAAGAACATAAATGACATGGTGGAGGTGAATAACACAACATGAGAACTTCATGAAACATACACAAGTATCAATAGCCGAATCAATCAAGCACAAGAAAGGATATCAGAGATTGAAGATCAACGTAATGAAATAAAGCATGAAGACAAGATTAGAGAAAAAAGAATGACAAGGAATGAAAAAAACCTCTAAGAAATATGGGACTTTGTGAAAAGACCAAACATACATTTGATTCGTTTACCTGAACATGACAGGGAGAATAGAACCAAGCTGGAAAACACTCTTCAGGATATTATACAGGAGAACTTCCCCTACCTAGCAAGACAGGCCAGCATTCAAATTCAGGAAATACAGAGATGACCACAAAGATAGTTCTCAAGGAGAGCAACCCCAAGACACATAATCGTCAGGTTCACCAAGGTTGAAATGAAAGAAAAAATGTTAAGGGCAACCAGAGAGACAGATTGAGTTACCCACAAAGGGAAGTCCATCAGAATAACAGCAGATCTTTCTGCAGAAACCCTACAAGCCAGAAGAGAGTGGGGGCCAATATTCAACATTCTTAAAGAAAAGAATTTTCAACTCAGAGTTTCATATCCAGCCAAACTAAGCTTCATAAGCAAAGAAGGAATAAAATTCTTTACAGAAAAGCGAATGCTGAGAGATTTGTCACCACCAGGCCTGCCTAAGAAGAGCTCCTGAAAGATGGTCTAAATATGGAAAGGAAAAACTGGTACCAGCCACTGCAAAAACATAACAAATTGTTAAAAATCATCAACACTATGAAGAAACTGCATCAACTAACAGACAAAATAACCAGCTAGCATTATAATGACCTGATCAAAACCACACATAACAATATTAATCTTGAATGTAAATGGACTAAATGCCCCAATTAAAAGACACAGACTGGGAAATTGGATAAAGAGTCAAGACCCATTGGTGTGCTATATTCAGGAGACCCATCTCATGTGCAAAGACACACATAGACTCAAAATAAAGGGATGGAGGAATATTCACCAAGAAAATGGAAGGCAAAAAAAATCAAGGATTGCAATCTTAGTCTCTGATAAAACAGACTTTAAACCAACAAAGATAAGAAAAGACAAAGAAGAACATTACATAATGGTAAAGGGATCAACTCAACAAGAAGAGATAACTATCCTAAATATATATGCACCCAATACAGGAGCATCCAGATTCATAAAGCAAGTTCTTAGAGATATACGAAGAGACTTAGACTCCCACACAATAATAGTGGGAGTCTTTAACACCCCACTGTCAATATTAGACAGATGAACGAGACAGAAAATTAACAAGGATATCCAGGACTTGAACTCAGCTTTGGAACAAGCAGACCTAATAGACATCTACAGAACCCTCCACCCCAAATCAACAGAATATATATTTTTCTCAGCACCATATCTCACTTATTCTAAAATTGACCACATAATTGGAAGTAAAACATTCCTTAGCAAATGCAAAATAATGGAAATCATAACAAACAATTTCTCAGACAGCAGTGCAATCAAATTAGAACCCATGATTAAGAAACCCACTCAAAACCACACAACTATGTGGAAACTGAACTACTTTCTTCTGAATGACTACTGATTAAATATCAAAATTAAGGCAGAAATAAATAAACTCTTTGAAACCAATGAGAACAAAGACACAACATACCAGAATCTCTGGGAAACAGCTAAAGCAGCATTTAGAGGGAATTTTATAGCACTAAATGCTCACAAGAGAAAGCAGGAAAGATCTAAAATTGACACCCTAACATCACAATTAAAAGAACTAGAGAAGCGAGAGCAAACAAATTCAAAAGTTAGCAGAAGACAAGAAATAATTAAGATCAGAGTAGAACTGAAGGAGATAAAGACACACACAAAAAAGCCTTTCCAAAAAAAATCAATGAATCCAGGAGGTGATTTTTTGAAAAGAGTAACAAAATAGATAGACCACTAGCCAAACTAATAAAGAAGAAAAGTGAGAAGAATCAAATAGACACAATACAAAATGATAAAAGGGATATCACCACTGATCCCACGGAAATACTAATTACCATCAGAGCATACTATAAACACCTCTATGCAAATAAACTAGAAAATCTACAAGAAATGGATAAATTCCTGGACACATGCACCTTCCCAAGACTAAACCAGGAAAAAGTTGAATCCCTGAGTTCTGAAATTGAGGCAGTAACTAATAGCCTACCAACGAAGAAAACAAAAACAAAAACAAAAAAAAACCCCAAGACCAGACAGATTCACAACTGAATTCTACCAGAGGTATAAGGAGGAGCCGGTACCATTCCTTCTGAAACTATTCCAAACAATAGAAAAAGAGGGACTCCTCCCTAACTCATTTAATGAGGCCAGCATCATCCTGATAGCAAAACATGGCAGAGACATAATAAAAAAAGAAAACTGCAGGCCAATATCCCTGGTGAACATCAATGCAAAGTTCCTCAATAAAATAATGGCAAACCAAATCCAGCAGCAAATCAAAAGGCTTATCCACTATGATCAAGTTGGCTTCATCCCTGGGATGCAAGACTAGTTCAACATGCAGAAATCAATAAATGTAATCCATCACATAAACAGAACCAATGACAAGAACCACATGATTATCTCAATAGATGTAGAAAAAGCCTTCAATAAAATCAAAAAACGCTTCATGCTAAAAACTCTAAGTAAACTAGGTATTGATGGAACATATCTCAAAATAATAAGAGCTATTTATGACAAACCCACAGCCAATATCATACTGAATGGGCAAAAACTGGAAGCATTCCCCTTGAAAACTGGCACAAGACAAGGATGCCCTCTCTCACCACTCCTATTCATCATAATATTGGAAGTTCTGGCCAGGGCAATCAGGCAGGAGAAATTAACAAAGTGCATTTATATTAGAAGAGAGGAAGTCAAACTGTCTCTGTTTGCAGATGACATGATTGTATATTTAGAAAACCCCATCATCTCAGCCCAAAATCTCCTTAAGTTGGCAAGCAACTTCAATAAAATTTCAGGATACAAAATCAATGGGCAAAAATCACAAGCATTCCTACATACCATTAATAGACAAACAGAGAGCCAAATCATGAGTGAACTCCCACTCACAATTGCTACAAAGAGAATAAAATACCTAGTAATACAACTTACAAAGGATGTTAAAGACCTCTTCAAGGAGAACTACAAACCACTGCTCAAGGAAATAAGAGAGGACACAAACAAATGGAAAAACATTCCATGCTCATGGATAGGAAGAATCAATATCATGAAAATGGCCATACTGCCCAAAGTAACTTACAGATTCAATGCTGTCTCCATCAAGCTACCATTGACTTTCTTCACAGAATTAGAAAAAAATACTTTAAATTTCATGTGGAACCAAGAAAGAGCCCGTATAGCCAAGACAATCCTAAGAAAAAAGAACAAAGCTGGAGGCATCACACTACCTAACTTCAAACTATACTACAAGGCTACAGTAACCAAAACAGCATGGTACTGGTACCAAAACAGATACATAGACCAATAGAACAGAACAGAGGCCTCAGAAATAACACCACACATCTAGAACCATCTAATCTTTGACAAACCTGAGAAAAACAAGCAATGGGGAAATGATTTCCTATTTAATAAATGGTGCTGGGAAAACTGGCTAGCCATATGCAGAACACTGAAACTGTACCCCTTCCTTAGATCTTATACAAAAATTAACTCATGATGGATTAAAGATTTGAATATAAGACTTAAAACCATAAAAACCCTAGAAGAAAACCTTGGCAATACCATTCAGGACATAGGCATGGGCAAAGACTTCATGACTAAAATGCCAAAAGTAATGGCCCCAAAAGCCAAAATTGACAAATGACTAAAGAGATTCTGCACAGCAAGATAAACTATCATCTGAGTGAACAGGCAATCTACAGAATGGGAGAAAATTTTTGCAATCTATTCTTCTGACAAAGGGCTAATATCCAGAAGCTACAAGAAACAAACAAATTTACAAGAAAAAACAAACAACTCCATCAAAAAGTGGGTGAAGGATATGAGCAGACACTTTACAAAAGAAGACACTTATGGATGAACAAACATATGAAAAAAAGCTCATCATCACTGGTCATTAGAGAAATGCAAATCAAAACCACAATGAGATACCATCTCATCCCAGTTAGAATGGTGATCATTAAAAAGTCAGGAAACAACAGATGCTGGAGAGGATGTGGATATTTAGGAATGCTTTTCCACTGTTGGTGGGAGGGTAAATTAGTTCAACCATTGTGGAAGACAGTGTGGTGATTCCTCAAGGATCTAGAACCAGAAATATCATTTGACCCAGCAGTCCCATTACTGGGTATATACCCAAAGGATTAGAAATCATTATACTATAGGCTGGGTGCAGTGGCTCATACCTGTAATCTCAGCACTTTGGGAGGCCAGGCAGGCGGATCACGAGGTCAGGAGATAGAGACCATCCTGGCTAACATGGTGACACCCCGTCTCTACTAAAAATACAAAAAAAAAAAAAAAAAAAATTAGCTGGGTGTGGTGGCAGGCACCTGTAGTCCAGCTACTCGGGAAGCTGAGGCACGAGAGTGATGTGAACCTGGGAATGGAGACTGCAGTGAGCCGAGATTGCACCACTGCACTCCAGCCTGGGGGAGAGAGCAAGACTCCATCTCAAAAAAAATGAATAAATAAAAAAGAAAGAAATCATTCTACTATAAAGACACATGCACATGTATGTCTACTGTAGCACTATTCACAATAGCAAAGATGTGGAACCAACCCAAATACCCATCAAAGTTAGACTGGATAAAGAAAAGATGGCACATATACACCATGCAATAATATGAAGCCATAAAAGAGGATGAGTTCTTGTGCTTTGCAGGGACAGGGATGAAGCTGGAAACCATCATTCTCAGCAAACTAACACGGAAACAGAAAACCAAACACTGCATATTCTCACTCATAAGTAGGAGTTGAACAGTGAGAACACATGGAGGAAGGGAGGGGAACATCACACACTGAGCCTGTTGGGGGGTCGGGGCCTAGGGGAGGGATAGCATTAGCAGAAATCCCTAATGTAGATGACAGGTTGATGGGTGCAGCAAACCACCATGGCACATGTATACCTATGTAACAAACCTCATTCTGCCCATGTATCCAAGAACTTAAAGTATAATGATAATACAAAAAAAGATCTTCACATGGTTATCTAATTTTTGCCTTTACATCCAGAAATGTTTATTGAAGACCAACTTTGCTCATAGTATTATGCAAAGGACTAAAGACTACAAAGATGAGGAAGAATGTATCTTGCCTGCAATAATCAGTAAGTGGGCAAGTAGAGAACACAAGATACATAAACATACCTTGTATAAGATATGTGTATGCATATAAACATATGCATATTTCTAAATAGATGATCTGATAGTGGATGTCTTCCTTCAGGTCCCCTAGAAACAGCAGCTAACAAGAAAATTCTTATTTAAGATTTAAGTAATTTATTGGGGACCTCTTTCAAGAAAAAGTAATGATGGAAACAGGATAAAACTGGGGCAAATAAAGCAAGGGTGTAGTCTCAGATGGAAACTAATTTCAGTCTGATCACATGGGCAAGTTTGGGGACAAAGATTGGACCCAGAATTGTTCCTACTTTGAGGGAAGGAGGTCCATCTTTTATATCTCATGCCAGTTAATCATGGGCCAAGTTCTGCGTCCAGGAATTTATCAGTGGACAGCACTGCCTCCCAGGCAAAGTAACTCCCATTTGGCTAAAGACAAATCTCTAGTAAAAGGAACAGCTGTGAGCTGATCAACACAACAGTAAGAAATGGGGGCACTTGCTATTAAAGAGGAATCAGGGTGAGGCACCAATAGCATCAATTCTAATTTACCACTTGCACCACTTCAAGATCCCTTTCCAACACTCAGAAGCACCTTCGCTTAAAGTTCACTCTATCCAGGCACAGCTTCTTTGTGATATTTGTTGGTTACAATTTCTTGGAGACTTTTCTAGAGAGCTACTGGGATAAACTACAAACTTGACTGCTATGGATGATACTGAGGCCATAACTAATACCACTCATCATGTTCTTTCTCCATCTCTTATTCTAGATTCCCCTACTCCTCAGCTAGCACATCTATTTGTCTGGGTGCCTTGCCTGCTGGGTTTACTTAAATCCTCATTCCTGAGAGAACTGAGTGCCTGTTTACCATGCTCCAAAATGACATGATTGATGTACTTGTACATTTAAAATTATAACTAGGCCTGGATGTACCATGAGCCCATCAATGGATCACTTAAGTGCTATAGATGCTCCTACTGTCCTCTTTATAAAGCAACACCTCTACTTCCCATGATGATAACAGTCAGGTACCTTATGCTAGCTCCTTTGTTTGCTTCCTAGTCCACTGACGCAACAATCCCAAAGTACCAGAAATAGTCATAGTTTTGAACTTAGCTAAACTCAGTTAGTGAGTCACATCACACAGGAATGTTGTGATTTTTAGGGTGCAAGAGATGTGATATAATCTAATTGCCAATATATGGCTGGCTGCTTTCCTCAAAGCATGTTACCACATTTGGGGTTCAGTTTCACTTTCTGTTCCTGGAAGATAAGACCTGCATTGGAAGCAATAGTTAGGACAGTTCAGTTGAGAGGGAGCCCAAGCTGTTGGGTCAAGGAATAGCCTCTGTCTCTACCATAATGAGAACAATATTCATGAACCTAGTTTACTAGCATTGAGATGGCTGATGACAGAATCCAGCTGACATCAACTAGTGAAGTAATTCTCTCCACCTGGTTGTTTAGTGCCTCTTCCACAATGGCATTATGAAGTAGTATAGTGATGCTCATACTTTCTATTCATTTCTGTAAGTCCATACACATTTTTCCCCTCCTTGAACTTCTACTTTCACTCATTATAGGCTCTTCAACAGGGAGCTAAGTTATTTATTGCTCATGAGTTTATGTATACCCTTACTTAAGGCCACTTCTCTCTCCACATTAAGTGAATGACCAGATGTACTTTCCAATACTCTCCCAATTGATAGGATTTTCCTCCACCACTATCTTCCAGGATACTTCCTTGCCTGGAACTTTGTTGCAGAAAAAAAATTCCATCTTGCAATCGTATTTTAAGTTGGCCCTTTCATGAGCTCAGTTTGGGCCTTTTCTTCGTCTCTCAGCTGATAGCTCATGAAGCCACAGGAATGAGTTGAAAGAGTGGTGTCATACAGTTGGTGACATAACTACATGGGTCATCTTTTTGTGAAGATTACTGTAATCTCTAGCATGTTCAATGCCAATCCTTCATGTATAATAGCCCTCTTGTGATAAATTGCTGATTAGCCTACCTCATCTTATATCTTGGTTGGTCTTATAGTAGACAGTACATGAAGGTTACTTTAGTTTCCATAGTCAGACTTTTTTTTCTTTTATTTTTTTTATTATGGCATTGTAACATATCATGAGCTGCTTTTCAAATGATACATAAGTTCTTTTCTGCAGATGGCAAGGCCTAGTTCCATAATCTCAGAGGCCTGTGCTGTGATTCTCCTACTAGACTTGCCAGGGGCTCCATTTGGCATCTTTCTTTCCCACAGATGCTACTAACCATGGCACTGCCAGGTTATATGCCTCATGTGGCGTAGCTCCTCATAGCTGTTAAAGGGGTCTTTCTTCTCTAGCCTCACTCAAAATGAGCAGGTCCACGTCCTTCCCAATACATGTGTCAATGTCATATTTACAAGTTCAAAATATGCTACCACCAATGGATGTCAATATCAAAGGGCAAAATTTTGAGGAGAAACTGTATGTTGGCATAATCTCGAAGTAGCTTTCCAAAGATATTTATCAATTAGAAAGAGAAATATAGTAACTTTATAGTGGTGAAACTCAGCAGATAATACCTGTACCAGATAATCAAGGTTAACACACTAGCAATGAGGCACATCAAAATATTGTGCTCCCTGGTATAGTGTACTGACAGAAAGACAACGCTTCTGTGGTATCCTTGCCAAAAAATGCATAATCTCTATATGATCACGACAAAACATCCGACAAATCCAGGCAGACAAATCCAAATATTCAACAAAATGACTTATTAGAGCTCATCAAAAATGTCAAGGCCACGAAAGATAAGAAAACATTTACAAACGATTAGTGATTGAAAGAGACAAAGGAGCCACAATAATTAAATGCATTATGAGATCTTAAATTTGATTCTAAAAGGGTAAAAGAAACATTACGCAGAAAACTGGTGAAATTCAAGTAAGGCTTATGGTTTATGAAATTTATTTAGTATTCTACCAATTTTCTGGTTTTGATCATCATACAGTGGTTGTTTAAGTTAGCATAAGGGTATCAAGGTATAGGTTATATGTGAACCCTCTGTATGATTGTTGTAACTTTTATGCAGATTCTAAAATATTTCAAAATACAATAGTGAAAATAAACAAAACATTTAAAAATGTAATTGGATTAAATATTCACTTTTTAAATCCAAAATGGATTAAAGAACTACACCAAATTTATGCCACTTTCCAGAAACAAATTTTAAATGTAAGATACAAATAGGTCGAAGTTAAAATGATGTAATACTAAGCACAAGAAAGCTGATACAGCTACATTAACATCACACAAAGTAGACTTTATGACCAAAAAATATTATTACTAGAGACAAAAAGAGATATTTAATAATAATAAAATTGTAAATTTTTCAAGAAGCTACAAAAATCTTAAATATGCAAACACCTAATAAAAAAACTTTGAAATAGGTAGAAAATCAAACAGAAAAAAAAGTCATAGTTGAAGATTTTAATAACCCTTTGTCAGTAATTTGTAGAAGAAATGGGTCAAAATACCAGTAAAGATACAACCCTATTAAACAATCGACCTAACTGACATTTTTAGAACACAACACCAAACAACTGAAGAATACATGCTTTGTTAAAACTAGGAAGAAAATTCTAAGATGGAATAATTTTAAGAGGCTGACAATGTAGAGGTTTCATATTAAGGTAACAAATTAATATTTTACGTGAAGGGCAATGAAAAGACAAAGAAGAATTTTAGCAGGTAAGTAGATGATATAAAGCTGACAATAAATTTTATATTGTTGGTTTGCCAAAATCTACACCAAATGTCATCAGGAGAGTGCTAAGTGAAACATTTAAGTAGGTTTGGGCCATGAAGAAGAAATTTCTAAAAATAAAATGAAACAAAGATTATCAGACCAAATAATTTTTAACACGTAAAAATAAAATTTACAGAATGAAGAAAAGGGATGCTTTATAATACTTAGATATGCATTAAACCTGACTAAGAATAAGCAACAACAACAAAAAGAATTCTATCATAATGCCATTCCCAAAGCATCCACACACACACTCACACACACACAGTCACACCCACACACACCCCCACACACAGAGCTGAGTCAGCAGGAAGAATTTGTTCTGGTTCAGAATCTTTCAAGATATTCGTGTAGGATTAAAGTGATTTTCTAGTTTCCTTGTCTCTCTTGACCACAAAGTCCACGATTCAGTCACTCTGTGATTTTTATCAAATGTTAGTCTTTGATACAGGAAGGGAATGTAAAGATAGTATATTTTATTTTCGGCATTGTTATGTGCTTTGAGATTTCTCTTTTTAAGTACTAGGTATTTCTACACCTTCAGTCACAGGGAAAACCCTACAGGCTACTATGCAACCTAGAGGCACATGTTTGGGCCAAGAACAGTTCAAAAATAAGAGCCGTTTGAACACAGAGATCTAACAACGACAAGTTAAAGTTAGCTTTTTCATCCTTTTGGTCTCATAAATTTAAGGAAAGACCTAGATCACACAAAACATTACTTCTTTCCTATAATTTTTCTTGCATCTATTTTGGTCTCACAGTTTCTTGGGGCTACCCAAAGAAATCCATTTTCTGTCTTGCTGATCACGTGTGTGAAATCATCTTTTAACCTCTAGATTTCCAGGCTAAAAAAACTGACAAAGCAAAATCTAACCTGACTTGAAATGTAAATGTTGACCCAGTTTTCTCTTTTATCTTGTTCCCTCAGTACTGATTTGTGTGAAATGGGAACAGATGGCAATGTGTTACTTTTGGGAAAAAAAAAAACAAAACAAAACACCTTACCTCTAAAATGCTCCTGTTCACTCAATAATATATTGCCATCAATAACTGTCTCATTTGCTTCATTTAATTACTTTGGTCCAGAATTCTTCGGCTATGCAAGTCAAATAAAAACTCAAAATAGATGGTATTATTCTGGAAGGAAAGTGAAAAAATTATGATAATATAAATTATTTTGATAGAAAATTTTAGAGACTGAAAGCTTTGTATCTCAGGCTGAAGGGCTGTTGAAGAGATGGTCTCAGGGGCAAGTTTCAAAATAAGCCATTAAATTAATAACATACAACTTTGTATATTCAGCAGCCAACACAAAGCAGGCTTGAAGTGAATCGAGGACTGAAGAACAGATGAGAGTCTCAGTAGACTGAAGGTGTGCAAATGTTGGCTGGCCAGCACAGACACCAGAGCGTGTTACTATGTGTATAAAACAGTTTACTGGAAAACAATCCTAACATTTCAAATTTGCAAATAGAACTGACAACAAATAATTTTGAGCTGCAAAATAAAAGAGTTCTTTTAGAATAAGAGAGGAGTTCCCACAGGGACTGACTAAAGGGAACAATCAATCGGCTGCTTCTATTTAAAGTCTCCCTGTGTGTATGATTTCCCCTCTAGAGAAAGGGCATGAAGAAATGCTTTAAAACCTCCAGTTCGACAGTGATCATGCCGGAGTAGGAAATTGGGTTCTTTCCTTTTTTGCCACTCTTCTTTCCTCCACCTTCTTTCCCTGCCTTTCTCCTTTCCTCCCTCTTTTTCTCCCTCCTCCCCTCCTTCACTTCTCTCCTTTCTTTCTTCCTTCCTCTTTCCCTTCTTCCTTCCTTCTTATCATACCTCTTTCCCTGCTTCTTCCTTCCCACCTCCCTTCCCTCCCTCCCTCCCACCTTTCTTCCTTCCTTCCCACCTTGAAGATTATAAATAATCCCCTTGACTAAATATTAAAAAGCAGTATCTCCCACTGACCATTGGACATAATGGTGGTAAATTTTAGGTGACTTATGTCAATATGGATCAAGTGGAAACTGAATTCTCCCCAGCTGGTTCAGATGAAGTGAGTTTAAAGAAAGTACTACTCTCAGAGTTTCTGAGGTTGGATCTCATGACAATGGTCCCAAGACTGAATTTTTAAAGCTGTTTTTTTTTTTTTTTTGCTGTAGAATTAACTGGCATTGTGGCAATGCAGTTGTATTAATCAGATCATCATTGACTCATCACTCTTCTGGTATAGGTTCAAAAACCCCTTCTAACATAATGTGCTAATTTTATTTAAGCTACTGGGAAAACTCTTAGTGAATTATTACAAAAGACACTGGTTACATAAAGCATAGCATGATATTTTAGCTATCAGGAGACCTGGGCTTGATTGCTCTCACCCTTCACTAGATATTGAACCTTAGGAAGGTCATGTAAACTTCTGTGAGCCTCAGTTTCCTTATTTATAAAATAGTAACAGCAATAGTTTTTCCCCCGAAGGGTATGGGTATAAAATTAGACAAAATATGTGAAAGTGTTATGAAAGCCATAACTATACTAAGTATTTTACTGTTTGCCAAATGGAGACATAATTAGAATATTGATCTTAATCTAGTGTATAAAAGGCAGACTTCAGAATCTACCTGATACCTTTGATTTCTCAGTCTACCATCCAAGAGATTCTTTTGATTCTTTACTGTTTATTAATTGTACTCACCCTTTCTATTCTCAGTACTTCCATCCATAAATGGAGGGTAGTTTTGTGAAGTTTTTTCGTTTTCTTTTTTTGAGACAGAGTCTCACTCTGTCACCCAGGCTGCAGTGCAGTGGCGTGATCTCGGATCACTGCAACCTCCGCCTCCCAGGTTCAAGTGATTCTCCTGTCTCAGCCTCCCGAGTTGCTGGGACCACAGGCATGTGCCACCACACCCAGCTAATTTTTGTATTTTTAGTAGAGACAGGGTTTCACCGTGTTAGCCAGGGTGGTCTCAATCTGCTGACTTCGTGATCCACCTGCCTTGTCCTCCCAAAGTGCTGGGATTACAGGCATGAGCCACTGTGCCTGGCCAGTTTTGTGAAGTTTTAATGAGATAATGCATTTAAAGCCTTTAGGACAGTATCTGGCACATATTTCTTTTATATACGTGTCATATCTAGAAATCTTTACCTAAAACAAATGACTCTTCTGCAAATATACAATACGTGTTATATATGTTTTAAGTTCCCATTTTAGACTCTACCATAACCTATATTTTGTACCTCAAAATAAATTTTTTTCAACAAATTCTTTTGCAAAACTACTCAGGGGATCTCAAAAATTTAGCCCAGAGAATTGAAATTACACTGGGATGGAGCTAAGCATTGGTTATATAAATTCAGTTCAGCTGGTCAGGAGATGAAGGCCATGTATTTTTCTGCTGTGTCTGCATTCTCCATTCTCCAGCCATCATAGCTAAAAAATTCTCTCTTATGTTTTCATCTTTAAAAAAAATTATAGCCGGGCGCGGTGGCTCAAGCCTGTAATCCCAGCACTTTGGGAGGCCGAGACGGGCGGATCACGAGGTCAGGAGATCGAGACCATCCTGGCTAACACGGTGAAACCCCGTCTCTACTAAAAAATACAAAAAACTAGCCGGGCGAGGTGGCGGGCGCCTGTAGTCCCAGCTACTCGGGAGGCTGAGACAGGAGAATGGCGTAAACCCGGGAGGCGGAGCTTGCAGTGAGCCGAGATCGCGCCACTGCACTCCAGCCTGGGTGACAGAGCGAGACTCCGTCTCAAAAAAAAAAAAAAAAAAATTATAGAAAGCTTTTTCTCTTTTTAAGTTTTGTGTCTCTGATACATCACTGATTTGGTATTTTTGAAAATCTGATTCTATTGTTTATTGTTTCTAATGCTGATTTTAATCATGCTGCTTTGAAATGTTCTTATAACATTTCCCTACCTCAAAAATGTCAAGTTTTCTATTAGCATCTGCCAATTTTTGAGCTCCCTGTTCAGCTGACCCCTTTTGTGTTATCTCATTTTTATCTTTTATAATCTACTATTTTAGAATGTTATTGAGAGCAGATGGTCATTGTTTTAAATTCTGCTGCGAGGTGAGACTCAGACTACCTGGGCTTACACTCCATCTTCGTCATTTACAAAGTCATGCAGCTGTGAGAATGTTACTAACTTTTTGCTTCAGTTTCCTCATCTGTAAAATGGGAATAATCTCATAATTTATGTGAATTATAAGAGACACTACACATTAAATGTTTAGAACTCTATTAAGCAATAGCTCTCAATAAGTAACTATTATTTTCTTAAACTATCATTCAAAAAAAAAGTATTTTCCCTGTAGTAATTATCTATAGCTCTAGATCTAAATACAGATTTAGAGATCTAGATGTGATGATTAATACTGAGTGTCAACTTGATTGGATTGAAGGATACAAAATAGTGATTCAGGGTATGTCTGTGAGGGTGTTGCCCTAGAGATTAACATTTGAGTCAATGGGCTGGGAAAGGCAGACCCACCCGTTATCTGGGTGGGCACCATCTAATCAGCCACCAGCACAGCTAGAATGTAAAGCAGGCAGAAAAACATGAAAAGACTAGACTGGCCTAGCTTCCCAGCCTACATCTTTCTCCCGTGCTGGATGTCTCCTGCCCTCGAATATCAGACTCCAAGTTCTTCAGTTTTGGAACTCGGACTGTCTCTCCTTGCTCCTCAGCCTGCAGACAGCCTATTGTGGGACCTTGTGATCATGTGAGTTAATACTTAATAAACTCTCCTTTATGTGTGTGTGTGTGTGTGTGTGTGTATGTATTTCAATAGTTCTGTCCTTCTAGAGAACCCTGACTAATACACTAAATTTGTCTCTTTTTATTTCACAGTAAGCTATTGACTCAACTACCTCTGCCCCTCTTCTATTTTAGAGGTATTAAGATTCAAGAGTGGGAGCTTATTCCTGCCCCTAAATTCTGAAATAAATATGAATTTCAGTCTACAAATATAATTTTTGAAGTAATAAAATTTGGCTTACTTTCTATAATTCAACTTAATTTCTAAATGTAGATCTAGAAGAGATTTAGATACCCATATCTAGAGATATAAATATAGACAAATATACAAAAACATATATATGTACACATATTTCTGAATCTATGTATACATGTACATGCATATATATATCTCCTCTTCTGAATTGAGTATTGTGTTTTTAGGCTTCTTCATATTACAGATTAAATATGTAATTAAAAAGTTTTCCACAGACATTATAAGAAAGCCACAGACAGATATTCCTCATGAAAATATATGCTATATTTTAATAAAATGTGCCAATAAAAACCCTATAAATGTTTGCATAGCCTTGTGTGAGAGATAGAGAAAAGAATGGAACTATCGTGTTAACATTGGTTTCTTCAGAGAGATTAAAGTTGGTGAGGAAATCAAGTTCTTCACCTCTGTATTGCTTGAAAACAAATATACACACATTAATTTTTAAAATTTAAATGTTTTAAAATAAATTTTTAAGGGATTCTACTTTATCATTTATGACAAGAGGAAATTTTGAATTCAGCGTACTTATTTAACACCTACTAGGTCTCAGGCCCTATATGTGGTGCTTGGGACACAACAATGAATAAGATACAGTATCAGTCTGCAATGATCCTCAATGTAATTGAGTGAGAACACACAGCTAACCTACAGCTGCAACTAGTGTGCATGGCTGTGAAGAGCATCAACCTCCTTCCTCAGTATGAAAGCACCTCACACAGCATCTGGCACACAACAAATATTATTTAATAAGTGTTTGACGAATGAATAAATGAATGATGTGTATGGTGCAGTGCGACACAAAGGGCAAGTGGACCATTCTACCTGGCAGGTGGGGGGAAGTAGAGTGTAAGGGATGCATAGAGCAGATGCTTTAATTCACCTTTCTGAGTTGTAGGTGTTCATCAGAGCTGCTATGGAGTAGATGTAAGGAACTGCAGGTAAAGTGAGCTGCATATAAAAAGGTGAAACCACACGGTATGATTAGGGAACGGAAGTTCCTCACCACAATTGCAGCACACAGTAAAAAGAGATGGCTGGGTCAGAAAATCTGCCAGGAAAGGAGATAAGGGATGGCTTCATTTGCCATGATAAAGCATGTGTGTTAGAGTGAAGGAGATCAGAGAAAGCGCAGGAGGAGGATTGTTACAGGAGAAGGAGTATTCCTTCCTCTGATTACATATATATGGATATAAATTCATATGAATATGTCTATATTATATGTAATATTGTGTGTATATGCATATTTGTATGTGTTAGGATCATGATTGTTCATCATACTCTTTCTCTATTAAATAAGAGACAGGAGGAGAGTAAATGTGAGGTTAGCTTGAGCTAAGGTGCCTGAAGACAACGTAGAGGATTTGTAATTTCTTTGTTTATTGTATGAGTCTCTTAGGTCTTTAGGAAAAGGTACCAAGAAAGAAAATCATAGCCAAATGGTGGTGCTTATATTCTTATCCTGATGTCTAGTCATGGAAGGAATGACGCAGCAGTTGCTCAGAAAACAATGTCATGACTGTGCCTTTGAACTTCAGGCTTTTATGATAATGGCCTCAACACTTGCATTGAAGTAGCAACTGTCTCCTGTAAAATACCAACTCTCACAAGTAAATATGAATGTGCAAATTAGAGTATTCAGAATTCATTTTTATTTGTCTTACACAATTTTACCTCATTCCAACTGGGGACATATTTTGACACTGATAAACTAAATTCTATTGACTTGAGAGTTTCAGCAGGAGAAATGGGACAATTAGGACATTTTGCCAAATTATTTCTCTTTTTATTTCACAGTAAGCTGTTGGCCCAACTACCTCTGCCCCTCTTCTATTTTAGAGGTATTGAGATTAAAGAGTGGGAGCTTATTTCTGCCCCTAAATTCTGAAATAAGTATGAATTTCAGTTCACAAATATAATTATTGAAGTAATGAAACTTGGTTTATTTTCTGTAATTCAACTTAATTTCTTACACAGAGCCCCTATGCTACCACTGATGGAAACCTTGATCTCATAAGCTTTGAGGATTTCTTTCCTGTGGTTCATCCAGCTTCCCTTCCAGAATCTTTCGCAAGGCAATGTGGTTGGGGAATACAAGTGGGGGAAGGGGAAGCAATCTGCAATCTAGTCAGTTGGGCACACTGATCTTCTCTGGAACATCCATTATCTCCATCTGCTTGGTTTCCTTCAGATTCAGAGATTGTCTGCTATTATGAGCTACTATTCAGGCATAAAAATCCTTTTCCATATTGCCATACAGGGAGCTACCTGCCTTATGGGCCTCATGGCCAATTTTTCCTTGGGCTTTGTTGTCTTGCAATGTACAGTTTTTCCTCTGCATTTGGGACACATAGACCGCTCTATTTCATTTCTCATTTCTCCCCCACCCACCCCAACCCAGAGTTCTCTTTATAAGGATATTTGCTGTATGTGTGTGTGTGTGTGTGTGTGTGTGTGTGTTGGGGGGTGTTGTTTTGTGTACTAGTTTATTGCAAAATAACCCATCTATTCTTTCAAATTCCTTCTTCCAAGTGTTCAGATATTTTTTTTTAAACCAAAACTCAGAAAGACTCATAGGGGGTTGGGGGTAAGAAAAGGAGTGTATCTCAAAATGTTTGCTCACCATGTTTTTATCTATTATAGCCATCCGTTTTACTGGACTATAATAAAATTCGTAAAGAACTTCAGCATCCATAAATGTCCTTTTGTTGGGAGGAGGACTCCTATCATACACCTACCAACTCAAGCTCAGTTTGATTTAACCAATGCTTACTGAACTTTTCCTATTTGTAATGTACTTTGCATAACACAAAGTTGAAGGAAAATAAGATGCTTGTCCTAGAGGAATTTGCGGTCTGGTGAAGAAGAAAGACTAGAACATAAATAACAGTAATGCAAAACCTGAAATGATTAATCAGCTCACAAGAGTCATAAACAAAAATCTCTGACTGTACTGAGAAGGCAATTAATTTAAATCAGGTAATTGAAGA
This sequence comes from Macaca fascicularis, assembly GCF_037993035.2. NCBI lineage: Eukaryota > Metazoa > Chordata > Mammalia > Primates > Cercopithecidae > Macaca > Macaca fascicularis. Next base: position 98,601,822 of record NC_088385.1, read on the forward strand.
ATACTTCCAACCAGCATTGAGTCGTAGTCTACCAGCAAAGAGAATATTAACAACTCTCTGGGCATTTCTTTTGCTCTCTGGGTAATTTGGAGTTGGGGTGCAGAGGATTATTCTGGTTCTTCAACTCCTGCATAACAGCATTTGTGTGCTTTGGAGAGTCCAGAGCTTAAATGTAGTTTTTTGCTAAAGGATTCTTCTCATACATCTTCACTTACTGTTAGAGGTCCCCCTTGCTCCCATCTCACCCCATCCATCAGTTGTTATCTGCTTTTCTAAAGCTTATGCAGTTCAGAATCTAGGTCAGTCTTTCCCTTGCCATCTTGTCTTCTGGTGGTTGCGGTAGTATGGGTTTGTTCCTCTCTGTATTTTTTTTTTGTGTGTGTTTCCATTAGCTCTTTTTTCAGCCCCACCTGAAAAATTGATTTCAAATTTTGAAGAAGTTGGTGCTTGGCATTTTCTGCTAACTACGCTTTGGTCAAAAGCCTTTGGAAAATGAAATGGTCACATGACAGAAAAGGAACACGAGATTTCCTTTAAAAATGTGAAAACCTTAGGTGTATATTACAAAGTGAAAGAAGTCAATCTGAAAAGGCTACATATTGTATGATTCCAACTCTACGGCATTCTGGAAAGACAAAACCATGGAGACAGTAAAATTAAAAAAAAAAAAAAATCAGTGCTTGCCACAGGTTAGGGTGGGAGGGTGGAATGAATACACAGAATACAATGTTTAGGGCTGCGAGACTATTCTATATAACGCTATAAGGATAGAAACATCATACATATGTCCAAACCCATAAAATGTGCACCAAGCTTGAACCCTAATGTAAACTATGGACTTTGGGTGATAATGATGTATTAATGCAGGCTCACCAATTGTAACAAATGTAATACTCTGGTGGGGGATGTTGATGGTTCAGGAGACTGTAAGTGAATGGGGTATAAGGGAACTCTGTACTTTCTACTCAATTTTGTTATGAAACTAAAAGTGCTCTAAAAAATAAAGTCTGTTCAAGAAGCTAAAAAATTAGTATGCACTGTTCTCTCTGCCCCACTTCTCACAAATTAGTGATTGCTCTCATACTCAGTCACAGTACTGTCTTCTGATTGTGTATGAGTCTCTGTTGTCTGTCAACCTTGGTGAGTGAAATTGTCTTTCACTTGGCAGAACATAAGTGGTAAGGAAAATCTTTGACTATCTTAGTCCACATGAAAAAAAAAAAAAAGATTCACTTGATTTTGCTTCCTGCAATAAGTATTGTGCCTTGATGTATACTTCAAAGAGACATGGCACAGATAGAGAAAGGGCAAAAAGAAAGAAAAAAAATCAATATGGGAAAATATCATTTCTGATTGCTGTGAACCATTTCAATGTTCCCTATTTGTTTTATCACTCAAAGAAAGGCTCTGATGGTATACAGGCTTATTTAGCACCATAGAAAATGTGTGTTTATGATGCCGAGAGAAGACAGTCTGTCCTGGCCAGTCACCATGGTAACCTCTAAAAGCAAAGATTATGTCTGATTAGGTTGCCCTTCTCAGGAGGAAGTGACCAGAAAAAATCTTTTGAAAAGTTTAAAATGAAAGGTAGGAAGATACTGGTACTAATTTTGCACAGCTGTTCTCCTCTCTGACTCCCTTAATAAGAGTGACTCATGCTATTTTCTAGAACCTTTTTTTCAATCCCATAGAGAGCTTCCAAAGACATCCTCCCCTTGTTGAAAATGTACCTCAGCTCAGTCCTTTGTGGTTATTGTTACCACAGCACGTAATCAGAATTCCTGATACCTTTGTGATTGCCTGTAAAGAGATAAATGAATGTTCCAAAAGAAACAATTAAGGAAATAAAAGAAGTGAAACGTAATCTGCTCTGAAGAAGTTGTGAAAGGAAGCAAAAACTCAATCATGCCCTTCCTTCAGTGATTTGGAAGGCAGGCAAACGTCAGCAAGGCGGAAGTATTGAAGAAACCGGAAGACTACTTAATGTACTTAATGTTAGAGTTGTTTTGTGGAAGTTATTAGTGCTCTTTGTATTAAAAATAATCCTTTTTGAGCAAGATTTGGTATTTTTCTCAAGTTTCTACAGCTAATACTAGTGCCTTTAAAGTACGGGGTACATCAGTTATTTTGCTTTCTATTTCATTTTTTACACAATGTAATAAGTGAAATTATTGGGCAGTTGCTAACATAAAGAGAAGTATCAAGTAGAGGAAATGATAGGTTTACTCCTATTTAACTGAGATGATATATTCTTACTGGACTGATAGAATATTCTGGACTGGCAAGCTTAGAGATAATTTATATAAAGTCTGCAAAATATTTGTAAACATTTTGGTGTTTAATAAACCTAAAAAATGGGTAGCATTAAATGTCACTGTAATCATTTACATGGTAAATGTGATTATTTATTCAATATATTGCAAAAAAAATCTGCATTTGAGCAAAAGATAAGAGTCATTCTTTTCTCTCTTTGTATTGAAAGTAAATAGTTTTTAAAATTATACATGATTATTATAATAAATCCGTGGGAAATGTGGTAATATAAAATCAAAACTGCACAACCCCTTTGCCTACAGGTAGATTTCCACATGTGTACATGAAATGTGTTAGATGATTGAAGCAAAAGATACAAAGCTCTCTAAATGCACTCTGTGGGCACCAGGTTTAAAAATTATGATGTATCCATATGATGTAACACAATGTTGTTTTCAAAAAGAGTGAGAACGTGCTATATAGGCCAAAAACGAATATTCTCCAAATACCTTAAATGATGATGCAGCAAATACATAGTGTTTATGATGTGTCAGATATATTCTAAATGCGTTTTGTGTAGCAACTAATTTGATCCTCAAGACAACTCCATTAAGTAAATACCCTTATAAGTCCTGTATTATAGAAGACTAAAGAGAAGCACAGGAAAGTTAGGTAACCTGACCAAGGTAACACAGCTAGTAAAGGATAATGACAGGTTTTGATCCTACAGTCTGACTTCAGAGTCTGCTGAGCAATACTGTAAAGCAACTGTCAGAGTAGTGCATGTAATATATTGCTAGTGTATGGTTAAAATAATATATATATGCATACACACATACATATAAATACATACATATATATACAGTTGATCCTCATTATTCATGGGTTCTTCTACTTGCTAAAATATATTTGTATTAAAAACTCCAAAATCAATACTTGCAGAACTTTCTAGGTTAAAGAAGGCAATGCTCTGCCTTCTTATTTCAGCTTCCATAGTATAAACAAGTGTCCTTTTCATGGTCTATTTAGTGCCAAATGTGTCTAATTTTTGGGCTTTTTTGCTAGTAATTTTACTGTTTAAAATTTCCCCCAAGCATAGTGCCGAAGTGCTGTCTACTGTTCCTGAGCACAAGAAGGCTGTGATGTGCCTTATCGTGAAAACATGTGTGATAAACTTTGGGTATGAGCTACAGTGGCTGTGAGTTTAATGTTAATGAATCATAAATAAGATGCCTTCAAACACAAAAACACACACAACAAGATTACGTATGGATCAGATGATGACACTGTTGTGACCAAAGGCTTTCAGAAACCTACCTCTGTATTTCCCATTGGGGCAATGGTACAGTAGTGACTAATTCAGTGTTCATGAAGACTATAGAACACACCTACTGAAAACAAACAATACATATATATATATATATATATATACATATTGCCTAGCAAAATCTTACAAAAGTGATGAACTATAAACTGTGGATGTCTTTGAGAGGGAAATTAAGGTACTGGAGTTCAGAAATGAAAGATATAGTTTTCACCTTAAGAAATTTTACCATGTATATTCTTTATGAAAATATTTTTATGTAAACTGTACAGAGAAAGAAAAAGTTTTCCAAACTTCTGCCTAATCCCAACTTCTTGCAAATAGTTTCATAAATAATTTTTAGGCTTTTAAAATACAAATGGAAATATATTATTATATTCTATAACATCTTTCTTTTTTAAACTTTATGTGCTGAACTTCTTTCCAAGTCAAAACATAAAGAACTACCTATTTCTCCCTTTCTATGTCCCACCAAAAAGAAATAAAGACCCACAGTCCCACCCTGAGAACAGAATCATGAATTTCTTTTTCCAGACTGTCCACCTACAACTTGCATTTCTACAAGAGTCCTGTAACAACATTTCGAAGATAAAATCATGCCATGACTCTGAAATTGGAAGTACAGAACATATAAGAAAATAAATCAAGAAATGAGGGGAATCTCCTGAAAGGTTTTGCTAATGTTTATATTTTCACTTCTTAGCTCCAACCAGAGAATTGTTATAACAATGGAAAAGAAAATAATTTACTCCAAGTCAATCACACATTAGGCATTTTCTAGATTTTATCTGGTCTTCATACTACTAGAAGGTGATATAATTATTCCTATTTACTGATAGAGAAAATAGGCTCTGAATGATTAGGCAGCTTTTGCAAATCAAACCATGTCTCTTGAAAGCAGGATAAGGAGCCCTTTCCTATGCTCATCTTCAGGTGAATGTCTATGAATATGTTTGTACCAATTCTAATATTTGACTGTCGTATCTGCAGGTTACTGGACCAGTTTTTATTGTGATACTTAATTTATACAACATTAAATGGCCTCCAGTGTCCTCAAAGGCTGCCTAGCAGACGTAATGTGAATATCCCAGAACATGCTAATCAGACTTTTAGAGTCACAAATACACACCACTCATTGTATTAGAAACTGAAACTCTAACTTTTTCAGTACTGCTCTTCACCAGGGTTAAGATTTTGATTTTGCTGTTTAAAAAAAACAAAAACAAAACAAAACAAAAATGACCTCCTTAAGATATTGACACCTTGGCTTAAAGGAAAAAAGTGCTGCAAACTTGGAGCTACTTAAGATAATGGCTTCTAGAACCGAGTTAAGCTGAATACAAATGAAGTCAAGGAACTGTTCTCAGGATCGTGCTGTATTTAAATCAGACCTACTGGCATATTTAATGTTTGAATTGTAATACTCACTGATGTCCTCTAGAGGGAGAATGAAGCAAGAATAGGCAAATTATTTATTTTAAAAACTGGGTGAATTTGAGTAATCCTGAAAATGGTCCCTTAACGGAAAGAAGTCATTTAACCAAATCTGTCATAAACAAACCATAGACTGGTTAATTTTATTGTGGTATATTTTCTAAGTAGCTGAATTAGCTTCTATAATAAAGACCCTATTTTTAGTTTTCTATTAATTTTGAATTAGAAAAAAAGCTACATGCACACACCTACAAAATTTCACCCACTTTACTACTTACACATTACAAAAATGTCTATATTGTAGCACAGATAATAACCTGCTTAAAACAGTTTCTAAAAACTGTGCATTTCATTCTTAGTATTCATAAAATAAACACAATGCCCATCTACCCAAATATAGTGTGACACAGCCTAAGAAAAGGAGGCATTCTGCAAAGCAAACGACCAAACGCTACATAAAATACTTCATAAGGTTAAATATCAGAATAATTATTCCTCTTCCCGTCACAATTTTCTTAGGATGGTCAATGTTCTGCTAAAATGACCCAATCTTTTAAAGTTTGGAGACCTAGAGAAAAAGTACCAAAATAAGTGCTTATGTGCATTCTATAAGAGCTGAAATCCAGGTAGCTTCACTGTTATTACAGAATCTGAAGAAATAAACATCCCACGGAGATGAGATCACTATCTCCAGAAATAAAGGTTTCCAAAAGAAAAACAATTGTGAAAGGAAATTATCCTCTTTACTAACAATATGGTGATCAGCCATTCCCGCTTTCTCCTGATGATGAGGTGATGTCACCGGTCAGAAGCACTGGCCTATTTTCTGTACTGCCTATGGTGGGTTGGATTGGATGAAAATAAACATCTTACATAACAGGCCGGCTGTGCTCTCTGCCTCTTTTTTTTTTTTTTTCCAAAGAGATTTTCCCAGCATGAATTCAGTGTGTACAATTAACACTGGCCAAATTTCAGCTGAAAAATCTGTTAGGTTTATAAGCAGATTAACAAATACAGCTTATGTATTCTGCCTCCCATTCCTCTACCAGCCCAGCTCCTTTATACACACACACACACACACACACACACACACACACACACACACACAAACACACACACACACAGGCACACACACAACACCACCACCATCACCACTGACATCACCTCACTCCCACCACCTCCACCCTCCTGTAATCAAAACAGCTTTGTACCAAGAGAAAAGGGACAACAGGCAAGTTAAAATTGAAATTGGTGTTTGAACAATAGAAACAAAATAGAAGATTGCAGATTAGAGCCATCTTCTTCTCCCAGTAATGTAAACCAGACCCCCCTCGGTGCTTATTTTCTCAGAATTGAAGAAGACAAATCAAAGATTATGAAGCTAACCAAAAAGATGCATGCCTCTGCTAGTGGCGTTTATAGTCATGAAAAGAGCAAAGCCAGAAGTGGGTATTTTCAATTGTCATTTGTAATAATTAGCAAAAAATACTGCAGTTTTCTGTCACAAATCTTGTTGTATATGGAGGGATTTATTAATCTTTAAGCTTTGGTATTTATTGTAGAGGCTACTTATAGAGAGGAAACATAAAACTAAAGGACTCAGCTTGATTTTCCTAATTCCTGAAGGTACAATAAAATCAGAGATGCCAAAGATCTGAAAGAAACATGTGCTTGAACAGCCTGGGTAGAAACTCATTTAAAATCAGCAATATAATTCACAGTGGGGTTTGGATGGAATACTTTAACTGACCTAGTGGTCTTAGCTTCAGAGAAAATCCATCATACAGTCTAAACTCAGTAAATATCTGCATATCTACAATATGCCTAACAAATGGCAAATATCCATTACGTTAAATAGTATGGAGTTAAACTTGGATGATGAGATAATTATTTGTATTGTTAAGTAATAAAAACCATTACTAATTTGCAGGTCAAGATAGAAAAATGATTCAGAGTGAATGCAAAGGAGATGATGGATTAAGATTATCTGATCCTTCTTGTCACAAAAAATAATCACTATTTTTCTAACTCAAATAAGAGCCACATTGAAAAGGACTGAAATGCAGCTCTCTTTTACTTGGTGCATATACACAATGTCAAGTCAAGAAAGGCAGTCCTGTACCTGTGTATGCCTTACTGTATATCCATTTACAGTTGACTATCTGTGTGTACAGGCTACTCTATCTCTTAGAATATGCTTCAGTATATATATGTACTTAATATATACAAGTAATACCCATTTGTTTGAAGATAGAATATGCCTGTGAAGAATTAACTGTAATATTTTGGAAATATAATTAAATTTACATTCTAAATATTTGCATTTAAATCTCAACTTTGATTGTTACTCACAGTAAAACCTTAGACAATTAATTGTGCTTCTCTAATCTTCAGTTCTCTCATCTGTAATGTGAAGACAATTATGCTTTTAAGGGATGTTGGGAGGAAAGAAAGAAAACACATGCGATGGATCTAACACTGTGCAGAGCAAATAGCTGAACAGCCATGTATGTGTGTATATGTATGTGTATATATACATAACTTTGAATGATCAAAGCAATATATAGTCATTCAGTAATTTTGCAAGGAAGCAAGATTGAATTAATATTTAACAATAAAGGAAAAATATAGCTTTTTAATTTCTTTGAACAATTACTTATTTACCTTGCTTAAAGGATGATATGGCACATAATTTTTGAATATGTATAGCTATTTGCATTGACTGGGTAGTATTCAAATTAATTTCCAATTGTTGAATGAAACAAATATTTTTGAATGTTTACTTTATGTTTAATAATAGAACAAGGAAAGAAAAATTATTTCAGCAGCTTATTGTCTTCCAGGTGATTTCAAAGTTTTGGGAGAGGTGATACATTAAAGAAACAATTACAAGACACTTAGTAATTATTTTATTAAGTCAGATATAAGTGTTCTAGCAGCCAAAAAGAAATGTTGGTAAATTAAAAACAGTTACTGCTTTTCTATGCACTTATAAAATGGCAAAATCTGTTTATTTTATGGAAGAAAATTCTTTATGAATATCTAATACAAAATTATCTAATATGATCTCTTGAAATATTTTCTATAAATTTAGGAGAATAATGTTTCTTGAAGTGTTTTTTGACAGTATTAAAAACCTCAAATCTCAGAAGGTTTACAGCTGAAAAAATTTAAAAGAAACAGCAAAAAAGATGAACATCTTCAGATAAATATACTTCTAACAAGTTAGTATCTTTAAAAACTACAAGTGCAAAATAGTAATGTATATAAAATATTTTCAGGTTATAGTTCTGTGAGGAAATTAAAAATGTGGAATCATGGTCCTTTTTTATAAGCTTTGAATTACCATTGTTAAAACTGGCAGTGAAAGCTTATTGCTTTTACTAGAGTTTTATTTTGCTATTTCTGAGAAAATTCTAACTGGAGGAAATGTAGGTTCTATATACTCTGGAAAAGAAGGAAGAAATCCAGCTTTTTCTTTGTGTAGAATCTCAAGTCCAGATGCTGGTTTTTTTCTTCATGAAAATTCATAGTGTATCTATTATAGCTTCCTCATTAAAGTCACACATGTATGAATAATGTTTTGAAAATCAGTCACTATCCACTTTACATATGTTAACATATATTATGTTTTAGAGTCATTTTTTGCCAAATAGCTCAGTGTGCTACATAAGTTACATAAAGTAGCAGTACTACTAATGTTTTGCTCATTGATTAGCTTCAGGAATTTTAAAATGATGAAAAGTGAAAAAGCTACGATTTAATAGTTTCTAAAATCCAACTAAATTCTGTGACTATAAAAGTGTTGTTTCATTTTCTTATGCTTTCAAATAGCTGTACCTTTTAATTAATTCAATAAATATAATTTTTAAATATCCACTTAGTGCCAGTCACCCTTGAAAACATCTGGACTGTATATGTGTGAAGAAAACTGACAAAAATGGCTGAGCGCAGTGGCTCACACCTGTAATACCAACACTTTGGGAGGCCGAGGCAGGCAGATCGCCTGAGGTCAGGAGTTCAAGACCCGTCTGGCAAACATGGCGAAACCCCATCTCTACTAAAAACACAAAAATTAGTTGAGCATGGTGGCGAGTGCCTGTAATCCCAGTTACTCGGGAGGCTGAGGCTGAGCCAGGAAAACTTCTTGAACTCGGGAGGTGGAGGCTGCAGTGAGCCGAGATTGGCCACTGCACCCCAGCCTGTGTGACAGAGCTAGACTCTGTCTCAAAAAAAAAAAAAAAAAAAAAAAAAAAGGAAAGAAAAAAAAAGAAAAGAGAAAAGAAAAGAAAAGAAAGCTGACAAAAATATTTCTACTCTAGCTTCCATTATGGATCAAGGGGTAAGTTAGAAACACAACAAATAAGTTAATTGTGTAACATACTAGAAATTGTGTAACATACTAGAAATTGTATAATGTATGTAGAAATTGTATAACGTATGTTACAAAACTGCACATTCTACACATGTATCCCAGAACTTAAAGTACAATTAAAAATAAAAAAAAAGAAGAAAAGAAAGGAGTAAATGCGGTGAAGAGCCACAGAACAGGGTGAATGGTTGGAGAAGGAAGTGTTATTTTAAATGAAACCCTCAGGGTTTGCCTAACTGAGAAATTAACATTTGAACAAAGATGTAAAGGAGGTGAGAGAGGTGAGATTTGAATGTTTCACTGCTATTAAACAGTGCAGTACCAATTATCAGGAGTCTGGCTCAGTCACTAACTGCAATTGGTGATTCTGGCCAAGTATTTTACTTCTTTACCTGTAAAACAAACACAATAAAAATATTTACTCAAGATTGAGGAGAGGGAGTGTAAGACCATCTATTGCACAAATAAGTTACTAAATGCCAATGGGGACTAGGCACACAAAATGAACAGTACACAATCTCATCCCTTCAGGAACTCATGTTCATTTCAATAATGATTACATGCTAGCAATGAACAATGAGAGTGTATTGCAAGGCTTTTTGGAGATTGCCATGTATTTTGCAATTGAATGGATATTGGAATGCAAAATTGCCTTTCTGATTTGCCCTCCTCTTAGAGCTGTGTATCACTGAACCTGACTGACTGGATCTTCTTAAAGCTTCTCATTGGCTGTTTCTTTCCTTCTGTAGCTTCTCCTACCTCTCAGTCACTCATTCTCTATTTAATTCACTGACTCTTCTTATTCTTTGATATCCTTTATAAATAATATACCTTAATAATTCTTTTTCAGTCCTCTTTGTATTTCTTTGTGCATTCTCTCTGTGGATAATTGAAATGCTACTGATTTTAAATATCAGTTCTAAAGACACAGCTATCTTTCCAGCTTACCCAAATTCTTAATTGAGATGTAAGACAAGTCTGCAGATAGAGAATAAAATAACTTTTATATCGCTGCAGTTAAGAAGGAGGACTCAGCTTTATATGGGGAGCAAATGGATCAGCTAAACGGCCCTCACAACTCCCTGCCCACTTACCACAAATGGGGACCATGGCAAGTCTCTCCATTTTGAGTATCCTCTTGGGATCCCAGCGGGCAGTGTCAATTTGATCTGAAGCCTCTGTACCAACAGCAAAAATTTTGCTCTGTATTCCTTTTTACATCCCAAAGTATGTCCAGCCATGTTGTGCAACCTAACATGTTGGGGATTTGCCAATAAAATTAAAGAACCACATTAGGATACCCATATGATAAAAACAAAATAAAGATTATCCAGTAAAAAATTTAACCCCAATAGATAGATAATCGAAATGTGACTATAAGCTCCCTGATATTATAAAATTACCAGAGAGAGGTTGAAGATTCAATAAAATTTCAATAGAATTAAAATCAAAATCAAAATCCACATGAATTAAAAGTTCACAGAAAAAAAGAGTCAAAAATTCATCTCTGTATGTCCTACTCTTCATGGTTGTGGTTGGAGATGTTCTCAATGCCTGGGTAGACTTCAGGCTCCTTTAAAAGTTCAAGCCTAGGGTGGCATGGATATGGTTCTTTCATATATGATTCTTTCTTCCATATATCAGAATTTTATGCCTCATTTTTTAATGTAGAGATAATGTATTATTTATGTTTCCATTGAGGGGTGATTTACAAATAGTGTCATATGCAGATCTTAAGTGTATAATTCAAGCAGTTTTGACAAATATATACACCCACACTTGCATTAAGAAGTAGAATATTTCTGTCACTGCAGAAAATTCCCTTGAGCTGCTTGCCAAGAAATTCCTGTTCATGAAGAAGTGGCCATTGTTCTGATTTCTCTTACCAAACATCAATTTTGCCTGATCTAGAAAGATGTGTACACAGAATCATAAAGTGTGTACTCATTTATGTTGTTATATGTATCAATAGTTCATTCCTTTTTATTACAGAGTGATATTCTACTGCATAAATATACCACGGTGTAATTTTTTTTTTTTTTAATTAATTCTCCTGTTGATGGATTCTGAACTGTTTCCAGCTTCTTGGAGTTTATGATATATACATAATGAACTTTGGATCTAAATACTTTCTGTTGGTTCAGAGCCTACATATATATATATATATATATATATATATACACACACACACACATATATATACACACACCCACACTTGCATACACACATATATATGGCAGTATTGTACAAGGATTCTAGTGGGTAATTTTTCATTTTTCTTGGATGAATACTTAGGAGTAGAATTCCTGGGTATATGGTAGAAGCATATTTAATTTTACAATAAACTATCAAATAGATGTATCATTTTATACTCTTATGGTAACACTGAGAATTTTGGTTATTCATTGTCTTTTTAATTTTATCCAATTGTAGGTGGGCAGCAGTATCTTATTGTGGGTTTAATATTTTTATCTCACAGTAATGGCATCCAAACATCCAAGATTATTACAGCACTGGACTCAAGTCAGTTAATTTTTTTCAGACAGTACAGTCCCCAGCTCCTAGAATAGCTTTTCTCTTATGTAAAATTAGAAACTTAGTACTCAATGATATATTAAAAAACACAGCAAAACTCTTTTACATTATTTGAGCAAAGGAAAGCATAGAAGGGGACATTCTGCTTGTTTCTAGTGTCATTAGGATGCAGTCTAATCCATCCATAATCCATAACCAATGGACTTAATCTCAACTGAGAGAAACCTACCAGCAAGATGATAAATTAAATCCTAAGCATTTACTCTTTACGGGAAAGCAAGATCTACTATGTTTGATACTTCTTAATTTTCTCCTTAGTTCCACCATCTCCCACAGGTGGCCTCCAAGGTCACCTTGTTCATCTGACTAAGCTAATGGAGAGGACTAAAGCAGAGAGGAAGGCACCAGGAAGGTTTATATGAGACAGGGCTGAAAATGGTACCATTACCACTCATATTCTATCAGCGAAAACTCAATCATGTGGACCTAGCTAACTGCAAGAGAGACTGGAAATAGGATCTAGATGCAACCTAGAAGAAGAGAAAACAGGTCAAAACTAGCTAGTAGTCTCAGCACACTCATTCTAGCCCGCAGTGCCAAACCTTACGGTGACTGTAATGATGCTCTACACCAGCCCGCACACTGAAATTGCCTGCTAATTGCTAAAACCATCAACAGTTTGCCAAAATCTGCTTGGCTGAAGTCCTTTGACACAATCTAAAAAGTGTTCAGACCTTTACTGAACCTCCTTTATGTGCCTTCACCACCTGAGCACTTTTGGCAAGCCCAAGTATCTTTGCTGTGATCTGAAAGCCTTTCTTGAGGTCCTTGTGTACTCAGGTTGCTGTCTCTATAGAAAGATCCCACTTGGGCGTGACAAACCTATTATAGTCTGAGGTCACTCACTTAAGTAAAAACACCTTTGACCCAAAGTTTTAAGCTTTCGTTCAGGCTGCGGCAGTTTAAAGCGGATCCATATAACCTTTTAAAATCCACCAACATCAAAACATCCGGCCTGCATATAAAATTTAAAGCCCTAAGCCGTATACTCTGGCAACACCAGATGCTTCATCACTCACTATGTATATTTTGCTCCCCTTAATTATTCTTGTTTCATTTTTCAATGTTCCCAGCCAACATATATATATTACAAAAATGCTGGATCTTGATACCGCTTTTTCCAAAAGCCACAATTCTCAAATCCTCACCCTCAGCAGCAGAAGCTGTCTCAGCACAAGGATTAGTAGAGGGGAAAGTGACTGAAAGCACAGACTGACTTCCAAGGATGGACAAGGGCCAAGCATGCCGAGTTTCTTCTCGCATTTAACAAGCATGCCTCCATTCCCTGGTTCTGAGTACATGGAGAGATAGGAGTTCTTGTAGTTGAGCTTCCGTAAAATGGAAGTTAACACCTATGAAGAAGTGGTTCCCTGGCCCTATACCAACAAGGGCAGTCTATTTATCTGGCCCCTATCTCTTTCCTAAACTGATCTAGAACCCTTTTTAGAAATCACTCAGTGACTTTCCATTGCCTTTAAATGTCAAAATGCTTTCACTAGGCCACAGGCCCTGCATAAACTTTCCCTAATCTGGCTCAACTTCATTCCTTCTTCACCTTCCCTGTCACTACCGCACACCAGCCAAATTGACTTTCTTTCATATCCTTGAACTAAGCAAGCTTATTTCTGCTTATTTCAGGACTTTTGAATGTGACCAGAACGATTCCTTTGTCCCACTTCCCTTCCCCCATTGTCCAAACTTTTTATCTAATTAATGCCCACATATCTTTCAAGTCTCAGCTTGAATGACACTTATTCAGATGAGCCTTTATTGACTCCTTAGAGGGTACCAGGCTTCCTTTCATATTTAAGTATCATCTTTAATTTCCTGAAAGAACTTACCACAGTTGAAACTACTTAATTCTTTAATGATTTGTGTTTACTGTGTCTTTCCCCCATAGAATCTAATCTTCACAGCAGAAAACATGTCTGTCTTAGTCATTCCTGTTTAAGACAATACTTGGCATTTAGTGGATGTTCAATAATTATTGGTTGAATTAATATATCTAAACTTAAGGGGACTCTCATGATACGACCCTCAACATAGATTATCAGTTAAAACTTACAAAAAAGACAAAGTTTTCTCTAGTCCACTACACTGTCCCACAGTGATAACATTACTTACAATTAATCTAGTACTTGGAATATTCTTGTTGTCTTATCTATGTCTGTGCCTTAACAAGCCTTCTATGTCAACCTGTAGGATTATTGTTTTCTCCATAAACCCATTCTGATATTTCATATCAGAAATCTCTTTCTTGCTTCTTTAGACTAAAACAGAACAATGTACTTTGATACATTTTTCATTACAGTAAATTTATGTGTGTCCATTTTTAAGCCCCATAAGATTATAGACTTCCTTAGAGGGGAGACTTATTCTCTCTAGCTACATCAGTGCCTGCTACAGTGCCTCGTAAAGATGTTGTTCAATGAACAGTACTAAATTTAATACCATGGGATATAAGTCTAAATCTCACTGCCATAGATCTAAAAAAGAACTGATGAAGATCACGATATAAAAGCTGAAATCTCAAGATTTTATTTGTATCAGTGCATTGATACAAGCTTGCTATGAGCTGAGCCTCCCTCCCTTGTAAGGCTTTCTTTCTTTTCTTTTCTTTTTCTTTATTTTTTCGTGTTCTTTTAGAGCATAGACAACAATGGTGCACTTAAGCAATCTCCCTGAAGTAAGGAAAATCTGTACTGAAATGTTAGTTCTGCCCCTTACAAGCTTTAACCATGAATTGTCTCCTAGACAGTGCCAAAACGATACTTTAAATTCCACATCTCCTGCATTTGTAAAGCACTCTAAAGTGGATATGCTGCTTTTATTGACGTTTAATGGATTCTCCCCTAGATGCTATGCAAATGCTTTAAAAAAAGCAAATTGTCTTTACCTCAAAACCAGCTGCCTATACTTATTAACCTATTTTTTTTTTCAATTATTTTATTGTCCCTCAGGCACTAAAGAAAGAAAACTAGTGTCTAGCAAGTACTCAAGCTCGATAAACTGTTTCTAAGACCTCCATGTCGTTATTTGATCAGTTATGTGATATCAAAAGCACAGAATTTTCATTCAAAAGATAAACTTTTATATATCTTAGCTCTACCACTTTCTAAAGAACATGTAGTTTTGAGCAAATCACTCTAGTTTTGCTTTTGTAAAATGGAATTAAAAATAGCACAAACCTATTTCTTTCACTGAAAATTTTTTCCTAAAGTTTAATGGCATGTATCTATGAATACTGTAAAACCCGATTCAAATAATCATGATAGAAGTCATTAAATATTGCTGTTGTTCTCAGTATATAATTTGCTTCTTATCATTTCAGATAATAAATTTATGTCAGACTGGGCCAGGCGAGGTAGCTCACACCTGTAATCCCAGTACTTTGGGAGGCTGAGGAGGGTGGATCACTAAGTGGTCAGGAGATCGAGACCATCCTGGCTAACATGGTGAAACCCCATCTCTACTAAAAATACAAAAAAATTAGCTGGGCGTGGTGGCAGGCACCTGTAGTCCCAGCTACTGGGGAGGCTGAGGCAGGAGAATGGCGTGAACCCGGGAGGTGGAGCTTGCAGTGAGCCAAGATCGCGCCATTGCACTCCAGCCTGGGTGACAGAGAGAGACTCTGTCTCAAA
Organism: Macaca fascicularis; assembly: GCF_037993035.2. NCBI lineage: Eukaryota > Metazoa > Chordata > Mammalia > Primates > Cercopithecidae > Macaca > Macaca fascicularis. The sequence continues at coordinate 98,617,441 of NC_088385.1, forward strand.
ATATAAATAGAATAAATAAATAAATAAATAAATTTATGTCAGATTGTACATTCTACCGCCAACAATGTTATAAAGAAAGCAAATTCTCAATACTGTAAATATTTTTTGAATTTAAACAAAAGTATTTCTGATGAAAAAATATTAAATACATATATTTGTATTTATAAATATAATAGTATGTATTATGTATATATTTATCCCTTTTTTCTCAACTAAAATTAAGAATATAAATATTTTAAGTATAATTTTTTGAGAAGCAAATGTCTATATTTAGAGTAGTGAATTTTAAACAAAACATGAGTTTTTCTTTCAGTGATTAGAAAATGTAAACATAACTTACCCAGATAATTCTATCCATTCTCTCCACTCTGTTCTTATTCCAAAATTTCTAAACTAACTGGATGTGAGGAAACACTGCATCCAAAATAGTTTTAGGTGGAGGTAACCAAATATGCAATTCCAGGTGGTTTTATGTTCATTGAGAGTCATTCTATTCACTAGTCTGCAATGGTAATGATTATTGCAGTTTTTTTCTTTCCTGAATTTTGAAATATTAGATTTAAAGTTGATGGCTTAAAAAATCCTCATAGGTCCTTTGCCTGCTGTTCATTCTCAGTTGTAGGGACTTTGCAGAATCTGCACTAGTGAAAGTGCTGAAATTGACTCTCTTAGGGTCACAGGAGAAGGTTGCATGTTTGCATTCAGGTGTTCAAGGAAGTATGCATTCTACTCCAGCAAGATGACTTGGCTTAATGCAACTTGCCTGGTTAATAACAGAGCCCACAAACACACAAGTCAGGGCTGAAGGCTTGCAGTTGGGCGCAATATTCAGATTAAGTCAACACCATCTCCTGGAAAAGACAGGAGTTGAAATCAACTCTGAGAGAACTCTCGGAGGATTTCAAAAAAATTCACCTCACTTCCTCTTTTGGCTCAGAGGGTTCAGAAAAGCAAAAGAAGTGAGATATGACACTATGTTCCAGAGCAGAGAAAAAAATATGCAGTTGGCACCTTTTACCTTCAAAGTGCTGCACATGTCTTAGAATCAGAAACTGGGCCATTATTCTGTCTCTTTTTTCTACCTTAGCACAAAACAAAAGATTTGAGAATAATAGTGAATCAAGATCCTAAGAGTAGTTCAGTAGGCTGGAGAAGATTTTATGAGATGAGAGAAGAGGTAAGTAAAATTCTGCCCAGAAGTAGAGGGAAGAAATGAAATCATCTCTCCTTGTCTCTGGTGGGAAATGTGCCTTTTAATTCCTGAGAATAAGTGCACACAAAAGCTAAAATAGAGTTTGGTTTCTCTGAAATAGCAATCTTCAAAATATGTTCGGATTGCTTGACATACTAGTAAATGAATGACTGTGAAGCAAATTAACTAGAGCATGTAGATTTGTCTGGTAGATTCTTAACAATCTGTTTAGCTCCAGGTAAACATTTTGTTCAGAGTGGCATTGAGAGAGTAAGTTAGTCAAGCAATGGTTTGCAAATGCTTCCAATGTGGAAAAGAAACACCAAACATTTGCCCCTGCTATAATTTGGCTGCACACATACACACACACGCATGCATGTACGCATAAAGATACACACAAACATATACATGCAGTTGTGCTTGTATATAGTACATATTTAAGTGTATACAGTGTACATGACTTGTAAGCACAGATTACATAAATGATAAAAATGCTTCTATAGCTGGTGATTATTTCTTAGACTGAGTGAAAAAATATTTCATGTGACACCTGAGTTATATCAATACATTAATATTTGAAAAATATACAAGTCCTACAATAGAGCGATGAGGTTCAAGAAGAGTTAATTAAATAAGCCATAGATATCATATGTGTGTCTATGTGCACATATAACCTACATGTACATATAATATTTGTATGTATGTGTGTGTTTATGTACATTGGTTATATATATATACTTACATACATACACATACAGATATATTATTAGTAAACACAACTTTCACCATTAAGATAAACAATGTTTCTAAGGATAAACATCTTCAGATTTTCAAATTTGAGGCATTAAAAACATATTTTCCAGTAAATCAAAGAATTATCCTCAATTCTTCCCCAAAACATGCACATTTATATACAACCAAATTTTTGTTGTTGTTGTTGTTGTTTGCCTAGCCTCTATTTCCAATATTCCCACTCCGTTTATGTGATTTGAATTGAGCTGGCCGTAATCCCAACCCCTTAGGAAGATAAAGTGACACAGAGCTAAAACAGAATCTTTGTCATTGGTGACAGTGATTGGTTCAGAAATGGTCACATGACCCTATATGGGACAATGAGTTTCAAGCCCAAGGTTTGAGTCAAACTGTTGCTATCAGAGAATACTTCTTGTGAGAACACAAACCCAGGGTTTCTGTTCTCACAAGAAGGGAAACTGCCTGGAAATGGCATCAACACAGAGGAAAGTAGAGTGGAGACCTGGGGAGAGTAAGGGGGTCAGTGTGTAGATTTTACAGTGGGTAACACAAACAAGTTCAGGGAGAAGCCACCATCTGAAATGGATACTTAGCAAACCAATATAATGTGAATAATCTAGGCCATGTCAATGCTATAGGCTGAGAGGAGGCTTAGAATTGTGTTATTGACTGGGCTGGGATCGATATATATCGTAACAACTCAGTGCTATTGCATGTCAGGCATAATATAAAGATTAGGTGACTGATTTTTTTCAAGGGATTGGGAAATAATCAAATAATATTGTCCATACTCTTTTATCCTTAAACCTTCCTCCAAAAGCAGGGCCCCATTTAATTTCATATAATTAAGCTGTCAAGGAAATGGAAAGACTTGGAAGGGATAATAAAGTTTCACCATCTGTTTCCCTCTCTAAGCTGTAGCGGAGCCTGAGGGAGCTGAGCCTCCTATGAAGGAGCAGGAAAGGATTATAAAAGCCTCTTCTTGCCCTAGGTCCTCTCCAATGGTGGGCAATATTAAACGGGTAGCACCATCCTTATTGGGGTTTGGAGTGTTGTTATTGGGAAGGGCACTTGGTCTTTAAGACACAACAGGGCGTGGAAATAGAGGCTTAGGACTAATTCTGGACTCCAGGTTTTAAGGGGTGGATGAGTAAAAAGGTTAGGAGCTTTCCTCTCTGTTGTTTGGCTTCATTTAGTAGGCTATGAAATCATATCAAGAATTCATGGATGTATTATTTTATACGTACAATCATGCATTGCTAAATTATGGGGATAAATTCTGAGAAATGCATCATTAGATGATTTCGTCATTGTGCAAACATCGAAGAGTGAATTTAAACCAATATGGTCTAGCTTACTACAAACCTAGGCTACAGCCATGTACAGCAGGTTACTGTACTGAATACTGTAGGCAATTGATATCACAATGGTAAGTAGCTGTGTATCTAAACATATCTAAACACAGAAAAGGTATGGTAAAATGCAGCATAAAAGAATTTAGAAAGGTACAACTGCATAGGGTACTTAGCAGGAATGGAGCTTGCAAGACTGAAGGTTGCTCTGGATGAGTCAGTGAGTGAGTGGTGAGTGACTGTGAAAACCTAGGACATTACTGTTCAGTACTTCAGACTTTATAAATGGTGTATCTAGGCTACACTAAATTTATATTAAAGAAATTTATACTTCTTCAATAATATATTCATCTTAGCTTGCCGTAAATTTTTAAATTTATAAACTCTTAAAATTTTCAGACTTGACTCTTTTATAATAATATTTAGCTTAAAACACAAACCCATTTTATAGTTATATGAAAATATTTTATTTCTTTATATCTTTTTTCTGTAAGTTTTTTCCCATTTTTATTATTTTTTTTTAACTTAGAAAAAATTGTTGAAAATTAAGACACAAACACACATATTAGCATAGGTCTACACAGGGTCAAAATCATCAAGACATCACTAGAAGATAGGAATTTTCCAGCACCATTGTAATTTTATGGGACTACAATCATATATGCAGTTCACTGCTGATTGTAATGTTGTTATGCAGCACATGACTGTATTTGGCTGCAAGTCATACAAATAGATAATGGCCAACTTAAACCACAAGGGGATATATTACAAGTATGCTTGGATAACTCATGGAATTCAATCAAATACGATACTAAATCTCTAGAAGAGCATAAACTAGTTTAGGTCAGGGAATCCCAGCAATTAAGGTGAATTAGTGTTGCATTTTCATTCAAGATTCTCAATTTGAGGGAGAGAGGTTTTGATTAAATCTTAAAGCTATGGAAGGAGGTCGAAGTCACCTTTGGCTCACCTTCGGGTATCAGAAATGGTTGCATAGGTGAGAAATTATAAATAGGGCAAAAATGGCTTAGACTATAACAGAGAATATTTGACCAAGAAGTAAAAAATAGTGTACCTTTGGCCAGAACAATCCAACACTATATTTGGGAAACCTGACCGAAGCGATAGATAGCTGGATGGGTTGCAAAACTAGTAGATAAGAAGGGAACAACTCACCCCTTCCCCACTGAAAATAAAAATTTTAAATTCTCGTGTGCTGATCTTCAGGGATACACATGAATGGGAAGATCTTTGAGTTGAATTTAACTCACTTCATTAGCATTCTTGAGTGGAGGGAGCCTACAAAAGATAGAAAAGTGTTTAAAGAGGGAAAGAAAGCAACCTTAGATCTTGAGTGTAGCAGAAATGAAGAAAGAAAAGTACAAAATATGTCAGGAGCTTTGTATTAACCTGGGATTTAATAGATTAAGGACTCCTGATTCAATTATGATTATGTTGATTGAAACAGCTTAGGATATAGAACAAGCCACTGGGATTTTACAGACCCTGTTTGAATCATCCTTCAAGATTATCTGAATCCCTTTGCTCAATTTCTATATTTACCCCAAACCTTCAGATGGCTATTTTTCTCTGAGATAGTAGTAGAATAGAAGCAATATGGGCCTTTTAACATACACTAACTGAATTATGCTCTGAACTGCATTAATTGCTTGAGGATTTAATGAGATAACACATGTAAAAGTTCTGGAAATATACTAGGTTCTCAGCAAATATAATTTTATTTTCCTTGACTTTCCCCTTGATACTGTGAAAGAGATGCTCAGGATGTTAGATATTTGCATCCAATCTCTGCAAAGGTACATTCTTATTGTATATAGAAAATTTGGGGATACATTTGTTGAGAAATTCCTCCTGAATTTGCTTACCATTCATCAGTCTTGCAGAATATCTGAGTATCTAATGGAACTGGGAGCATCTAGTTTCTGTATGCAAACCAAGATCATTCCTTATCCTTTGTGGCTGCAAAAAGGCTTTGCTCATAAAGCAAGCAGCAAAGCAATATTCTTCTTTAAACATCTTTTAATACAACACTGTCCAAGAGGCATGCATACTCCTGGATTGTCTATTCATTTCAATCATTGATGTGATCATTTGAAACTGGAGGAAGGTAACTCCTTAGCATATAGTCTCATTTTTCTTCTTAGCTTAAGTCAGAAATAACTTGGCTTCTCCTAGCAAATGGTTAGTTATGAATGACACTGGAGCATTTCCTAGTTTCTAGAAGTAGTTAAATATACGTATGTGTGTACCATACAGTATACAGTTAGTATGTACCTACATTTTTTTCTAAGAAAAATTTTTGGGAGGAGACAAATCAATTCATTTGAAATGCATTGGAAAGTTTGTTCTTTGGAGACACCCACAAATAAATCCCTTTCCTAAATTATACTTTTAAATACAGATTTTTCATATATTGGATTTTCTAAAATATATAATTCATTCTTTATGTGAATCTATAAAATGTAACGTCAAAAGGAGAGTGACTCCGTAGTGACCATCAACTCACACACATGCGCACACCCTCTCAGAGACATACACACCCTCTCAGAGACATACACACACTCATTCACTCTCTAAAAATATCCATATGTAATTGACCAACAAATGAGTTGAAAGCTTTGGTAGTTTGGCCACTGGTAAAGAAGCTTTGTTCTGCTACTTCAAATAAATACAACTAAACTCCTGCCAGGGATTGTATAAGACAAACAATAGTAACACTGTCTCTTGACTGTAAACTCCGCTGGGGTAGACACAGGCCTTTGAGCTTTTAGTAGCTGAGCAGAAGGAACTCTTCACCATGTCTGCCCCCAGAAAGTATCTTTGTTATGACAAATGGCAACTTGTATTTATCATTCCACACTATTGGTGGTAAGGGAAACAGTTCAGCCCCCATTATCAAAAGAAAAATTAAAATTAAAACTGGAAAGAACCCCGTGGATTATCTCACACAGTGCTTTTCAGACTGTTGAAGTTCATGGACTAGCAGCATTTGAAAATGTAACCCAAAATTCTAAAAAGTAAAATAAGTAGCCCGAAGGAGGAAAGATACTGATATAGAACTTTTATACAGTGAAAAAAGTATTAAAAAATACCACTGCCAGTTTGGAAACGGTAGTTTAGATTCAACATCTTTTTCTCTTTTTTTCTTAGAAATCATTCAAAGCAGAAAGAAAACCACGAAAAAATGTACAAGACACACTTTCAGTAAAACTGGGAGGTATTTGTAGCCTCAAATTTTAGAATAGGAAGGCATTTTTGAGGGTAGTGGCAATAGAAGAGGAGTGTCACAAAGAACAGGAAAGCCACAAATGTCAGAATAGCAGATTACTTTTCTAGAGCTACTTTCTGAAAAGTACAATCCTAACCACCTGTTAGTAGCATCAAAAATGGGTGTAAACATTAAGAACACACACTTGAATTTCAGTATATATATATGTATACACATGAATGCCACAGCTACTATTGCCATTGGTTCAAGAAAAGTAAAGTATAAACTTTTCACCCCAAATATTGAGTCTAAGGAAAGTTTAGAAAAACTCTAAGTTTCTCCTACTAATGAGCCCCTACAAATAAATGAAAAAGTACACACTAACTTCAAAAATAAGTATTCTAAATATAACCCAAAAATGATTGACACAAATATACTACAATAATCAAAATAAAGCAACAGATATGCAGACATTAAACCTTTACGAGAAAATTATTTTCATGGAGTATCTTCAAATTGAGACCATGTATTTTGTCATCATTAAAAATATATTAAAATTTTTCTATTTATGAAATATAAATACAAAGAAGAGATGTAGTAGTTCAAGGAGGATATAACAATAAAACATGAGGTTGTAAAACAGGAATTAATATAGCTTAGAAACAAAGTGGATTAAAAAAATGAAAACAAAAATAGGCCAGGCGCAGTGGCTCACACTTGTAATCCCAGCACTTTGGGAGGTTGAGGCGGACGGATCCCTTGAGGTCAGTAGTTCGATACCAGTGTGGCCAACACGGTGAAACCCCATCTCTACTAAAAACACAAAAATTAGCCAGGTGTGGTGGCGGATGCCTGTAATTCCATCTACTCGGGAGGCCGATGCAGGAGAATCACTTGAACCCAGGAGGCAGAGGTTGTAGTGAGCTGCGATCACACCACTGCACTCCAGCCTGGGCAACTAGAGTGAGGCTCTATCTTAAAAAAAATAAATAAATAAAAAAGTGAATAAAATTGAATTTCAAAGGTCTGATTATCTATATTATATAAAATACAATTAAATATAAATATATAATTTATATTTAATAAATTTAATATATATTATATAAATATATACATATAATATATATATAATTAAAGCACTGAAGAAAAATGTAGTTGTACACAGAACAAATATGTAAAAAAACTTTAATCTAGCACATGAATAGGTGCTCAGACTTATTAGTTATTAAGAAAATATAAATTAAGACTTTAATCAAATACCACTACCCAGATACTAAAATGGTTAAAATTAAAAGACTGACAACTCCAAATATTGGGAGGACATGGAGTATCCACACTTACTCATTGCTGGTGAGGATCTAAAATGATCCAACCACTTTAGGAAAAGGTTTAGTAGTCCTTTATAAGAATAAACATATATGTACCTTAGACACAGAAATTCTAATTCTTGGTATTTATTCATAAAATTAAAAAACATTCACTATAATAAGCTTGTATAGAAGAATATTTATACTAACTTCATTAATATTTCACAGAAGAAAAGATATACAAAGAATATAGTGTGGAATGATACTAAGCTATCAAAAGGAACAAATTACTGCCGTACCCAATATCTAAATGAATATCAGAGACACTAGGCTGGGTGAAAGAAGCTGGATTCAAAATATTATATACCGTTTGATTCCATTTATGTGAAGTTCTAGAACAGGCAAACATGACTATATTTTTTAAAAATTCGGGCTAGGCACGGTAACATATGACTGTAATCCCAGCACTTTGGGAGGTCGAGGCAAGAGGAGTGCTTGAGTTCAGGAGTTTGAGGCCAGCCTGGGCAACATAGTAAGACCCCTTCTCTACAACAACAACAACAACAACAACAACAACGACAACAACAACAAAAAATGCATCAAAAAATTAGGCAGGTGTGGTGACACACACCTGTGGTCCCAGCTACTCAGAAGGCTGAGGTGGGAGGATTGCTTGAGCCTAGGAGGTTGAGGCTGCAGTGAGTCATGATCGCACTACTGCAGTTTAGCTTGGGCAACAAAGCAAGGCCCTGTCTCAAACAAACAAACAAACCAACAAACAAACAAAATTGAAATAGTTGTTGTCTTTTGTAGGGAGACTAATTGAAAAGGGGCATAAGATAACTTTCTGGAGTGATAGAAACATATTTTATCTTGATGAGATTTGGGTTAAGAAGTGTATACATTTGTCAAAATTATGCAGTTAAGATTGCTGAATTTAAATGTCTGCACATTTAACTAAAAAAAAAAAAAAGACAACCAATACCAATGAATAATCAAATGAAAGTTACAGAGTGGGTGGAAGCACAGATAAAGCAAAAAATGGAAAAATTTTGTTTTTGTTTTTGTTTTATTTTTCTTTTTTAATTATTCATTTTTAATTTTAATAGGTTTTTGGGGAACAGGTGGTGTTTGGTTACATAGATAAGTTCTTTAGCAGTAATTTCTGAGATTTTGGTGCACTCACCACCTGAGCAGTATACCCTGTACCCAGTGTGTAGTCTCTTATTCCTCACTCCCCTCCCACCCTTTCCCCCGAGTCCCCAGAGTCCATTGTATCATTCTTATGCCTTTGCATCCTCATAGCTTAGCTCCCACTTATGAGCAAGAACATAAAATATTTGGTTTTTCAATCCTGAGTTACTTCACTTAGAATAATGGTCTCCAATTCCATCCAGGTTGCTGCAAATGCCATTATTTTGTTCTTTTTTTATGGCTCAGTAGTATTCCATGGAGAGAAATATATATATATATATTTCTCCTTTTCACATTTTTGTTATCCACTCATTGATTGAGCTGGTCCATATTTTTGCAGTTGTGAATCATGCTGCTCTAAACATGTGTGTGCAGGTATCTTTTTCATATAATGACTTCTTTTCCTCTGGGTAGCCACCCAGTAGTGGGATTGTTGGATCAAACGGTAGATCTACTTTTATTTCTTTAAGGAATCTCCACACTGTTTTCCATAGTAGTTGTACTAATTTATATCCCCACCAATAGTGTAAAAGTGTTCCATTTTCACCATATTCACGCCATTATCTATTACTTTTTGATTTTTTGATTATTGCCATTCTTGCAAGAGTGAGGAGGTATCTCATTGTGGTTTTGATTTGCATTTCCCTGATAATTAGTGATGTTGATCATTTTTTCATGTTTGTTGGCCATCTGTATATCTTCTTTTAAGAATTGTCTGTTCATGTTGTTAGCCCAGTTTTTGATAGGATCATTTGTTTTGTTCTTGCTGATTTGTTCGAGTTCCTAGTAGATTTCGGATATTAGTCCTTTGTCAGATGTATATAGATTGCAAAGGTTTTCCCCCACTCTGGGTTATCTATTAACTCTGCTGATAATTTCTTTTGCTGTGCAGAAGCTTTTTAATTTAATTAAGTCTCATCTATTAATCTTTGTTTTTTTTTTTTTTTTTTTTTTTTTGCATTTGTTTTGGGGTTCTTGATCATGAAGTCTTTGCCTAAGCCAATGTCTAGAAGGGGCTTTTTAATCTTATCTTCTAGAATTTTCATGGTTTCAGGTCTTAGATATAAGTCTTTGATTCATCGTGAGTTGATTTTTGTACAGGATGAGACATGAGGATCCATTTTCACTCTTCCACATGTGGCTTGCCAATTATCCCAGCACCAACATGGCAGAATTTTCATCGTTATTGAAGCTGAGAGATGGCTTGATGGGGATTTATTTAGTCATTCTTTCTTTCTTTGTATAGGTTTGAATTTCCCCCAGATAACAGTTAAAATTTCTGACATAAGAGAAAACTTCATTCTACTTGTCGAATTGGCATAACAATGAGAAGAAAACGGTTTTTTGTTTGTTTGTTTTGGCCTGAATTTCATTTGTCTGTTATTAACATTATGGCTGATGTATTTTTTATGTGCCTTTGCCTGTTAATTCTTTGCCAATCCTTTTCATTTTAACTATCTAAATATATTTGTTTTAAGCATATCTTTTCATATAGCCTTGAGCTGCACTTTGTTTTGTTAGCCAAACTGATTTTTTTTTTCTTTTTTTTTCTTTTTTTAAGATGGAGTCTCGCTCCGTCGCCCAGGCTGGAGTGCAGTGGCGCCATCTCGGCTCACTGCAAGCTCCGCCTCCGGGGTTCAAGCCATTCTCCTGCCTCCAGAGTAACTGGGACTACAGGCGCCCGCCACCACGCCCGGAGAATTTTTTGTATTTTTAAGGGAGACGGGGTTTCACCGTGTTAGCCAGGATGGTCTCGATCTGCTGACCTCGTGATCCGCCCGCCTTGGCCTCCCAAAGTGCTGGAATTACAGGTGTGAGCCACGGCGCCCGGCTGAATTTTTTTCTTTTAATATGTTCAATAAGCTCACATTGATAGGAGTGATTGGTTTAGTCTTAGTTCTACGACATTGTTTCACATTATCTTTTCAATGTCTTTCATAATGTGGTTTGAATTCTCTGTGGTTTTAGTATTTCTTTTGATATTTAGAAAGTATATCTTTTTTCTCTAGTTGTTACATTTATATTAATAACTGTATATAACACCCTTAAGTCACCTCTTTCTTTGGAAGCTTAGTTTTTACTATAAGCAATATTGAAATTAGGCAATATCTATTTATTTTCTTCTTTCCTCTTTCTCATTTTCCAATTTTAACCACTGATATAATTTTAATTTTAATGTTTTCATTCCTAAGTATACTAAACTGCCGCATTTGTGAATTTCGGCTAATACCCTTATACTCCCTATTAAAATCTATGAAAATATCGGAGAGCTAATTTGACTTTCCATTAGTTCTCCTCATTTCATATTTTTGTTAGTTTCATAATGCCTTTTGATATAGTTGAGTTACGTGTCCCCTCTAAATCTCACGTTGAATTGTAATCCCCAGTGTTGGAGGTGGGGCCTGGTGGGAGGTGATTAAATCATGGGGGCAGTTTTCTCATGAATAGTTTAGCACCATCCCCCAGGTCCTGTCTTATGACAGTGAGTGAGTTCTTATGAGATCTGGTTTTTCAAAAGTATGTGGCACCTTCCTTCCCCCCAACTCTCTCTCACTCCTGCTCTCTCCCTGTGACGTGCCTGCTCCCACTTTGCCTTCCACCATGAGTAAAAGTTCCTTGAGGCCTCCCCAGACGCTATGCTTCCTGTACAGCCTGCAGAACTGTGAGACAATTAAAACTCTTTTCTTCATAAATTACCCAGTCTCAAGTATTTCTTTATAGCAATGCAAGAAGGCACTAAATACACCTTTTCCTCTTAAAGCATATTATATTTATATACTATTCTGCCAAGGTTTATCTTCCTCTTTTTGTCTCAGTTCTACAGTTAAATATTTTCAGTTCACACCTCATAGACCTCATAAATGAAGTTTTTTTCCGGTCATTTTGTCGTGGCAGAAGTTTATTCTCTACTACATTCCTGAGCAAATACTCATGGGAATGATATTCCCAGGGGGCTCGCCTGTTCAAAACTTCCTTTGATTGGTTGTCAATGGCCTTACACTTGAAGGATATAAAAATTCATGTCTCATATTTCTTTCCCGAGTGTTGAAAAATATGTTTTATCACTTCCTAACCTAAAAAAATGCATTTTACTGTTTTCCTTTTTTTCTTGATTGAGGTAAAATTTATAAACATTGAAATTTACCCTTTTTATTTTATACCATTTCACTGTTTTCCTTTTTTTCTTGATTGAGTTAAAATTGATAAACATTGAAATTTACCCTTTTTATTTACCCTTTCTAAATATGTTTATTAATAGGTTGTAAGAATTCTGTTCCAAGTAGACTAAAGTCCCCATTTCCTTACTCACTGTGAGCAAAGGGTTATTTTTAGTTTCACAGGCTCCTGTATTCCTTGGCTCATGGACCCTTTCTCTGTCTTTGAAGCCAGCAATGACCAATCGAGTCCTTCTCATGCTTCAAATCTCGCTGACCTCTCCTTCTGCCTCCTCTCTCTTGCGTTCCTCTTTTACTGCATATCTCTGACTGACTCTTCCATTTTCTGTTCTACTTTTAAGGACTTTGTGATTAGATTGGGCCCATCCGGGTGTTCCAGGATAATCTCCCTATTTTAATGTCAGCTGATTAGTAACTTTAAATACATCTGCAAAGTCATTTCACAACAGTATGTGAAGTCATGTTTGATTTTAATTTTCTTTACAACAGGCATGAGAATCTTAGGGGGACACCTTTAGAATCCTGCTTGCCACATACAGACATGAAAAAACTCACTTGATATTACTTACGAGGGAAGTATAAACTGAGCAGACAATGAGATACCATTTTTCACCTTCCATTTAGGCTTACATCAACCTGTATGATAACATACTGATGAAGGATAGGAGTAACAAGAACGTGGATATATTGCTACTAGAACTTTTAACTGGCATAACATCGATAGAGGGTAATGTGGCAAAATCATAACTACAAACATAAATTTGTGTTTGTCCAGAAATTCTACTTCCAGAAGTTTTTTCTACAGATGTTACAGATGTATGAAATGAACAAGGTTGTTTACTGCATGTTGATTTTTGTAGCAAAATATTGAAAGCAAACTAAATACCCAGGGGACTAGTTAACAAGATAGCATCACTTGATATCAATAGAACACAATACATAGACTGCAATAGAATACATAAAAACAATGATGAGCTTTTTTATATACTATAATAAATGAAATGTAAGATATATTATTTTTAAAAGTTATAGAACAGCAAATATTACATGCAACCTGTTGAGCAAAAAAAAAGGAGTAGCAGAATATATACACCTATATGTATTTGCTTACATCGGCGTAAAATATATCTGAAAGTATATGAAAGAAACACAATAATAAATGATGCTTCAGGGAAGAAGAATTGGTGGTACCTGGTGGAAATTTTTGGGACTGTTTGCATCTCGGATCATGTAAATGTATAATCCAGATAATAGCTAAATGAGTAAAATAAACTATGTAAAGTTATTTCCACCAACACCACCGTTTCTTGAAAGTAAATATTTTTAGAGGGGAGGCAGGCATCTAATGAGTGTGAATCAAGCAGCCAGCAGAGCAACTTCTGGACATCATGTTTTTCCATCTTTAGTACAGTTTGTATGATTAATGATAGTCTCCCCATTTTACAGTTGAAAAGACTGAAGTCCAGAAAGATGTGGAACTACCCAAGACTGCACAAGTGCTAAGACATTTGTCTAGGGTTCGACCCAGGGCAATTTTGTATCACAGTTTTAACCACTGCACAGAAGACTATATATTTTTTAAAAAAGAATATTATCTTAGAACAAAGAATATCCTTTTTTAAAAAATGTTTATCTTTATATAAAATTAAACCCATTGCCTTTCTATTTTCCATTTTGTGTGTACAGTGGCATCAGTCTCCAAATTAAAGTTTAAGAAATACTGATGGAGGCCAGGCACGGTGGCTCAAGCCTGTAATCCCAGCACTTTGGGAGGCTGAGATGGGTGGATCACCTGGGGTCAGGAGTTCAAGAACAGCCTGGCCAACATGGCGAAATTCTGTCTCTACTAAAAATACAAAATTAGCCAGGTGTGATGGCTCATGCCTGTGATCCCAGCTGCTTGGGAGGCTGTGGCAGGGGAATAGTTTGTACCTGGGAGGCGGAGGTTGCAGTGAGCCAAGATTGCACCATTGCACTCCAGCCTGGGCAACAAGAGTAAAACTCCATCTCAAAAAAATAAAATAAAATAAAATAAAATAAAATAAAATAAAATAAAAGAAAGAAAAAGAAACACTGATGGAGTTCAGTCTGCAGCTGCATACTGCAGTCCCTACTATAATGCCTTCCATAGGAAGACCCAACACCTCTCCTTGAAAACCTTTATTGACTGTGATTTTTCCCATAAGATAACTTTCTCAGAAAGCAGTCTGTTCCTTGTGTTCAAGCAAGTTTCAATGCTACAAAGTTTGTCCTACATCAGTCTGAAATAGGCTTTCCTTGCAACCTTGGTGTCTTTGTCCTAAATTTCCCCTGTGGGGACACCATGAAAGATTCTCCTTCCTCAACACAGCTCCTCAAGCATTCAAAACATTTCCATTTCAAGTGCGAACCTTCCAAGCTTCTCTATGTCACATACAATAGGATTTTTTAGAGTCTCTCAATCTGTGTAAACAAGTAATTCTCCTCTGAGGCCACTCCAGTTTATCGATGTTGTTGATAGAATATTTTACCAGGGAAAATTGGCCAGCATTAAAGCAGGTAGGGGTTATTCCCAACAGTTTCTATATATCATCCTGTTAACACAGGCAAAAATAGATTATGTTTACGACAGGAGGATCAGCCTGTTACCTGTTGTATCAGCCTGTAATCAAGCAGTCATATACAACCTTGAATTATTTTTCACATTTGCAACTTAGGTTTCCAACCCCCCTCCCCACACACACACACACACACACAGAGAGAGAGAGAGAGAGAGAGACAGACAGACAGAGTCAGAGAAGGATAAAGAGAGAGAGAAAGAACGTATTCTTTGCCTTAAGGGCAAGATTTCCATATTTCCATTTAAAATTTTTCAGAGTCAGGTTGTTGAAAAAGAAGAAAGCTAAATTCAGGGGAATAAAATGGAGAAAGTAGAGAAAAGTTAAAAATGGGGAAAAAAAAGAACTCGAAATATATATCAGTATGACTTGGTGTATTCTTTTTTCATTATTGATTCATCTATTGAAGCTCCTGGCTTTTTTTGCACAAAATATTTAAGATGCTTTGTCAGCATCTAAATTTCAGACCATTAATAAAATTACATCATTACATGTTATAAATAGCTAACATTTACTGAAGCACTTGTGTACCAGGAACTATTACAAGGGCTTTCAATGAGAGACATGTTTTTATTTCACAACCCTATGACGTAGATATTATATTCTATTTTTAAAGATGAGAAAACTGAGGTCTGGAGGAGTTAGCTTATCTGCCCAAGGTCATAGAACAAATGATCAATAAAGCTGCTATTCAAAACTAAGAAGTTCAGTTTTGAGACAAACGACATGCTGTTAATTATATAATAGTTCTGGAAAGAGCCATGCTTGCTTGAGTTCCTTCCTGAAAAGGGTAAAAATATTGAAATTCAGAATACGCAGAATCGGTAATGGCTATAGACCAGGGAAAAGCTGCAGTCAAATTAGCCAAAAACTCACTCATAGAAGGAAGGCAAAAAGTTCAGTGGTTAGGTGCAACGCATATGTTTTGAAATCACATAGACTGAACTTGAATTCAACTCTGCTGTTTACCAAGGTAAGGACATGGACAAATAGCCTGACCTGAAGCCCCAGCTTCCTCGTCTACAAAATGAAGACAGTATCTCCTTCAAAGGGCTCTTACCAAGAACAAATGTGATAATATATGTAAATCACTTCACAATACTGGACACATAGTATGCACTTAATAAATGACTGCTATTATATTATTATTATAGTCAAGTTTGAGTCATGACGCCGGAGGGAGCTTATGCCTGGTAAATTCAATTTTCTCCCTCAGTGAAGTTGCTCGTGTCCCTAACCTCCAGTAGTGCCTAATTCAGGAATGTGTGCTCAATAATTAATCATAGATTATATTTTATTGCATTAGCTGATGTTGCTTTCCACTTTTAGCTGTTTCATAACTTCATGGGGGATGTGTCATTTTTTTCATTAAGAAAAAGAAGATGTAAAAAAAGAAATCTGGAGAATATTCTCATTTCTACTATTTCCAAATTGTATTTTTCCTTCCATGATATCATTTATTGTTTACTATAAAAGACTATTAAAATGTCAGTAACAATGGCAGTTTCTGTGGCTGGAGAACACATATTGCTTAGAATAAAAATTCAACAGAGTATGTAGCTGCTGAGAGCCTGGGATAGTCACAGACTTTTATCAGAATCATCATAAGTGGAAAGAAAAGAACCATTTTATTTAAAATTAAAATGTTATTTTTATTATTTACCTTGGGTATCAGTATTTTCACACTATTTGCAGCTTTTTTTTTTTTTTTTTTTTTGAGTCAGTTCTTTGCTCTGTTGCCCAGTCTGGGGCACTGTGGTGTGATCCCAGCTCACTGCAACCTCCACCTCCTGGTTCAATAAATTCTCATGTTTTAGCTGGGACTACAGGTGTGTGCCTCTAGGCCTGGCTCATTTTTGTACTTTTAGTAGAGATAGATTTTCGCCATGTTGTCCAGGCTGGTCTTGAACTCCTGACCTCAAGTGATCTGCCCGCCTCAGCCTCCCAATGTGCTGGGATTGCAGGGTTGAGCCACCATGCTTTTTCAGGTTTCCAAGGACTTGTGTCTCCCAGGAAAAGTCTCTCCAGGCACAAATGGCTGACAACGCTGGAAATGATCAATTCTAGCCAATTTTACTTCTCTTCGAATAGCACAGTGATACAATTATATTCAACACTTTTAAACACAACACAATTTTACTAATGGAGACTACGTGATTGAAAAGTAAAGTTGAAATCGAAGTCAGATCCTCTGATTCATTTGTCTTAAACTGGATTATCTTCCTGTCGAATTTAGAATATAATCTACACTCCTTACCAAATTCTTTAAGGTTTTCAAGGTTTTTGGTAGATTTGTCGGTGCCTCTTTGACCACGTCTCTTTTCCATCTTTCCCCTGTGCCCTGTCCTCTAAGCACACTGGCATCCTTCACCACTTGAGCTTTCCTGGCTTTCTGGCTTTTTGTCAGGGCTCTTCCTGCAAAATTCACTACTTGCAGACCTTTACTTAAACGGCCCCACTTCCCTACCTTGATTATCCAATCTAAACTTGATCCCCCATTCCAGTCATACACTGGGCAGACTGTTACATTTTATTTCTAAAGATCCTTATCTGAAGCTATCACTGTTATTTTCATGTTAATTGTCTGCCTCTACTAGAGTGTAAGAATTGTGAGAGCAATGAGTATCTGTTTTGATCACGGCTGAATACTCAGTGCTCTCGAGGAGTGCTTGGTACATGGTAGATACTCAAGATATATTTGCTCAATTAAATTAAAGGGATTTAAAACATATTCAAATTAGAACAATAGCATAGTGGCTACACTTACTCTGGAATTAGCCTGCTTGGGTTTTCATACCCCAGTTTTGCCACTTACAGCTCTTTATTATTCTGTCTGTCAGATTGTATCTATTAGATTGGGACAAGAGTTGTTACAGTTTTTACCATTACCTAATGGCAAAAACCACAATTACTTTTCTACCAACACAACATATTACAGGATCCCTGAAAGAACTGCCTACAGTAATGAACGAATGTATTCAGTACAGTAAGTTCTCAGTAAATATTAACTATAACTGCATTTCTTTCGTATTTTGAAAGCCTTGTTTTCTTAGAAGTTTTATCATAAACACACTTAAAGTAGAACTGTTAAGAATCTCCTGACAAATGTGGGTAATTCTTCATATTATTAACTCATATGTGCTTTGTTCTAGGATTAGCAAATACGAGATTGCATCCCCTTCTCTCTTTGAAATTGTGTTCTAGAGGCTTTCACCCACTCCATGCATGCAACTTTTAATTTCTGTGCCTACAACTTTCACTACTTCATACATGCATCGAGTAAATGAATTTATCTAAAGAACAGCTTTATGCTAGAAACTAGAGATATTCCCAAGCTATACGGGAGGGCAGATAACTATAAAACACATTAAAATTATATAGTTACAATCTGAGATAAGTCCTATGAAGGAATTATAGAGGGTGCCATGAAAGTGTATCACAACAAGACTCAATTTAGATTTAGAAGTGGGAACAGTAAGGGAAGGCATCTTGCAAGAAATTATGTTTGAGCTGAAATTAAAGGCTGAGTGCAAGTGAACCAGACAGAATCTAGAAGACACAGGGTTCTAAGGAGAGGAAACCAAATTTGTGAAGTTCCTGAGAAATAAGGACATTAAAAATTTAAAGGAAGGGGAAAAGTCTTGACATAAGGTGATGAGTGGAGAGCAAAGTGTTGGAGATGAATCTGTAGTGGAGACTGAGGCCAAGTCCTGAGTGCCTTAAAGATGACATCAGGAATTAGGGAATTTCTCTTTTATATAGTTAAAACCCATGAAGATTTAATGGAGATGAGTCAAGATCATATGTGCATGTGTAGAAACTCACTTTGACTGCATTGTTGAAGATGGATAAGAAGGCAGGCAGAGGTTATCTCATTCAGGTAGAGAGGTGGTGGCTTAGAATAGAGGAGAGATGGTGAGTGAGAGAAGTGAATAAATTCCAGAAATATTCCACTTTCAGTCGTGAAGCATCAGAAGTTAGCATGAAGTATGTTGAGTACCAGAAGTCTTTAATTAAGTAAGGATGACTATGAAAAATCTCCTAGCTGAGATCACTGACCAGTCTATCAACAGGCAGTTGTTATAGTTATCAACTGTTATCTTAGGTATGCACATGACAATGGTATCCTTCATTAACTCCAGTAAAACAGGTATGGAAAAGAGTCATATTAAATAGCTGATCTCTTTGAAAAAGTTTACATTTAAATACAAAATATGAGTGTTGATTGGTACATTTTCCCAGATACACAGTTGTGACTGAAACCTGTTTCTTTCCGATTTATTTACAAATAAATTGCCACCACTCTTACATAAATTGGATGTGTATTCTCCAGCTATAGAAAATAGGATGACAGTTCATTTTAACAAACATGTATTCAACACTGCCTGCATGCCAGCCACTATGATATGTAGTGGCAACATGAAGATCAAAAGACATGTCTCTACTAAAGAATACAACAGATGCGCCTGCATTCTACTACTTGTAATTTTTTATTGCATAAACTGGTTTTAAGGAACAGCTAAATCCATCAGCTAACTATGGTCAGAATGGCATTTTTACAGCAATTGTGCTGTAAATAAAAGCACTGCATTTGTTGAATGTTCTCCAACATTTATGTGAACAAAATAAAAGATAAGTAGGTACTTAGATCCAATATCATCAGTTCCATGACAATAGGTGCTATATCCATTTTGTTCAATATTGTATTTTCAATATTTAGCTCATTATCTAGGACATGGTAGATATCTGTCACGGTAATAAATGACAACATTAAAATGCTTGAATTCTGCTACGTGGGGTAGAATTGAAAACCTCTACATTTAGAAGGGCCCATCTGATACATAAATATTCAAAATCAGATATTACACAGAGACTGAATAATTGGTAAGAGTTGTCCTTTGTCTTTTTCCAGATAAAATTGCTTTCCATCCTTTTCAGCCAAAACTCTAGGGCTTTACCTGAGAGTTCATTGAAACAATCGGCAAATACAAATATATATATATATACACACACACACACAAAATATATAGACAAATATATATACAAGTGTATATATATTTGTATTTGCTGATTATTTCAATGAACTCTCAGGCAAAACCCTATTTGTGTGTGTGTGTGTGTATATATATATTTGTACATTTGTGTATCTATGTTTATATATAGTGTATATATGTATATATATTACGCATACATATATGTATACATGTATGTATAACACATATGTATAATACATACATGTATGTATAATATATATATGTATGGATATATGCATAATTTTCACTCAACTTATACATATCTCTCATATATAGTAATCTTATACCTGTACACACTCATCTATATATATATTTTACAATATATAGTTATATATGTACTATATATAGTAATATATATATATAACTATATATATAGAACTCTCAGGCAAAACCTTATTTGCATATATACAATTGTGTATATATGTATATATATTTGTGTATATATGAATATATATTTGTGTATATATGTATATATGTTTGTATATGTATATATATTTGTGTATATGTACATGCATGTATTATACATATATGTATAATATACATGCATGTATGTATAATGTATGTATGGATACACACAATATATTATACATACATATATGTACAATTCATGTATGTATATATGTATGTATAATTTTCACTCAATTTACTTATACATGTCTCTCATATATATAGTAGTCTCATACCTGTACACACTGAAATATATACACACTATATATATCATATATACTCATATATACTGGAATAGATATGAGTGTGTATAGAGATATGAGACTACATGTGAGAGAAATGTATATATAAATTGAGTGAAAATTATACAAACGTAATATGTTATATATAGTGATATATAATACATATTTACTATACAGAGAGAGTGAACCGTCCTGCTCATTGGTTTTGCTAAGGTCTACTTCTATGTAGAAATCAACTAACCTGTGCAGGAAAGAAGCTAGAACCTAAGCTTTCGCAAAACTTCCCTTCCTTCATGTCTGGTAATCAATTCAAATCAGTTGCAAAATTCCTTCTTTACATCTACTATGCCTTGGGTACTTGCAGGTTGTTGGGAAATAAAAATAAACAAAATAAGGCTTGCACTCAAATATTTTCCAGTTTAGTTGGGGAGAAAGAGAAGTAAGCAAACAATTATAATGCAGTATGCTATCTGCGATAAAAGAATGACATCAGATCCTTGAAAAAACATGTCCCAGTCAGTTTGGGCTGCCATAGCAAAATGTCATAGATTGGGTGGCTTAAATAACAGACATTAGTTTTCTCAGTTTAATTTCTGGTGAGAGCTTTCTTCCTGCTGGCAGACACCTGCCTTTTAGCTGTGTCTTCACGTGACAGAGAGAGAAAACAAGCCCTGGTCTCTCTTTCACTTCTTATAAGGACACCAATCTTATGAAGTTAGATCCCCACCCTTATGACATCATGTAACCTTTATTATTTCCTTAAAGGCCCTATCTCCATATGCAGCTGCATTGGGGGTTAGGGCTTCAATATAAGTGAATTTTGAGGGACACAATTCAGTCCATAGTAAGGCATTGAAGGCAGAGAGGGGGCTGATAGACATCACAGAGAAAGAGCAGCCAGGAAGCAGTCCTGTCAGAAAAATGATTGTGACTTTCTATTCATATGAGGAGGGGACAGTGTGAGCACATATGAAGGCAAGAACTTGAAGAATGATATACAATGTGAATGAGAGTGGGGCAATTGTTGGAGACTAGAAATATGCATTCGGGAGTCATCAGCATGTTAGACTGAATGAAACCACCTAGGTAGACAGAGGAAAGTCCTGGGGATTAATCTCTGGCATGGCACATCCACAAGCAGAGTTTGCTGAAAGGAGGGGAATCCTGCAGAGGAATCTGAGAAGGAGTGACCAGTGAAGTAGGTGGTGGGGAGATCCAGCAGAGTGTGTGCTTCAGATACCAAAAGAAGCCTGGGTTTCAAAGACAAGGGTCAAAGATCAAGGGTGGTAAACACTACTGATGAGTCTAGGAAGATGGCACACTGAGATTGACATTCGATTAGCAAAGGGAGAGATGATTATTTGTAACTTGAACCAGAGCAATTTGCCTGCAGTTGTAAAGACTGGGCTGAGGCAGGTTCGAGAAAGAAGGGCATGAGCCCTGGCGAAAGCAAGTATCAAGGCTTCAAGTAATTTTGCTGTAAAGGGAAACAGAGGAGGGGTATATAATATGGGATAGCTCCGAACAGAAATAGAGCCCCCGGCACCTCAATACATCTACCTGCTCCAAAATCCACATTATTCTAGTGTAAGTTTATATTTATGTGTAATACCACCTAGAAGAGGTTTGACTATGATAAAGATTAACTGAGAACAACTGAATAAGCTCACATTTTGAAACATGAACTATAGTTTACTAAACAGCTTTCTAAAGCTTAGTTATATATTTAACAGACAGGAAATTACATGTTTTGGGTTTTGATTTTGACTTCCAGTTCCTTCTTTCGATAAAAGTCTGTAAACTTCTTAGCCACATTAAGTTAAAGGAAGTGTCTCTGCTCTGGCTGTATTGAAATCCACTTCTTTTCATATTCAGCAGCTTCCTCACCTACTTCTTATTTGTTTTTACTATTTATTCCCTTTACTTTATGAATGAGAATGGTAACTTTTTTTATAATAGTGACCTCCTTTCTCTGTTATTTGTTTGTTTGTTGTTTTATGTTGACTCTGAAAAATTTGTACCACTCTGAGTATTATGCAAAAGTTTAACTAAATATGTATCATCGAGGTTATTTTTAAGGTTTACTTTCCATCTGTCTGCTCTTTGATAAACCATTGGGTTCCCTCACCATGGCTTCTTCTTATCTGCTTTAATTCTTGTGGCTTTATGAATTTTTATTTTATTCTTAAGTGTGACAGAAATATCCTATGGTAACACCCCTAATGAGCCACACCTTTGTGCAATCGTCTCTCTTCAATTGTGAGTAGAATTGTAACTTGCTCCCGTCCAGTTGAATATAATAAAGGTGATGAGATATCCCTCCTACGATTATGTTACATTATAAAGGACTCAGAATAGAAAGACAGACTCTCCTGCTGGCCTTGAATAAGCCAGCAGGCACACTACGGACTGCCCCTGGAGAAGCACACTTGACCCAGTTCTTGGGTGAACCCTAGGACCTGTATGGCTGAGGTAGCTTCTTACTGGCTATGGCTCCAAAACTGAATGAGCTTGCAAGTAGATTCTTCCCTAGTCCAACTTTCAGATGAGAACAAAACCACTTTCACCTTGATTCCAGGCTTGTGAGATTTATAGGTGGACCCAGTCAAAACATGCCCAAACTACAGACTCAAAGAAGCTGTCAGATGGTAAATGTTTGTTGTTTTAAGCCACTAAATTTGTGATAATTTGTTATGATGCAATATAAAATGAATACACAATGCTTTCTTTGTTCTCTAAGACTATATCTCTTTATATGTACCTATCACTGGATGTTTTTAGACCCAATTTGATAGTCTCTATTATTAAGAGATAGTTTTGACAAATTTCACTGTATTATATCTATAGTCATTTCAAATTATTTCTATTATCATATTTCATATTTTCATTTGTAATGCTTTCTTTTTTTTCTTTTTTTTTTTTCCCTCACTTCTGGTTCTTTGTTAGATAGCTCGAGTAGCCTTCAAGTCGCTTAAAAATTATACATTCTATTTCTATGTTTATGGCTGGGCTTCTTGTATATACTTAAAATTATTTAATCCTATTTATTCTGAAAACAATTAAAATGTATATTTTTACCTAGTAAAATAAGTATTTTAGCATATTGACATGCCAATATTGTCTCCCCTTGCTATTATATTAGTAATGTCTCAAATTTTAATTAGCAATAAGCTATATCACCTCAACTTCACATAGCATCTTCTGGACTGATTAATTAATGAGAATTTCCTTTGAAAGTGTTTTTTATTTGGGTCTTTGGCAAAGCCTGTGATGTCTCATATGCCTGAGAATATTTTTATATTATGCCTTAATTTTGGAATGACAAATTTGTTGGCTATACATTGGGTTCACAGCTTCTTTTATTTAAAAACTTAAAGATGTTGTTCCATTATTGTCTAGGTTTCACTGTTTCTATTAAGAAGTCTGAATCTAATTTTTAGTCTCCCATAGGTAATCTGCTTTTTCCCCTCTGGAAGCTGTTAGAATTTTCTTTTGGCCTTTGATATTCTTAAATGTCAGATATCTAGATATAGGTTTTTCCCCTGTCCTGCCTACTTAACACTTCAGTTCCTCTTTTAATCTAATGTGTTTATCAAATCTGGAAATTTGTTTCCAGTATTTCTCCAAATAAATCCTTCTTTTCATTTTTAGTTTTCTCTCCTTCTTCAACTCCTATCATTTTCTCTGTACCTCTTAGGTTTATTTTATCCCTTCCTTTTGCCTTCTGATCTTCCAGCTCACCATTTTTTTCTCTAGTTAAGTTCACACTTTAAAAAAATCTTATCTACTGTTTTCTCAATTTCACTGATTACAATATTCATACCTAATGTTTGCAATTGCTTCTTTTTTATGACTTTTGTACTTGCTTGAAAATGCTAATATCATTCTTCATATTCTTTCTCACATTTGTCATGACAACTTTTAATTGTTGGTCCACGTGTGTCAATAGCTCTGCTTCAGATGGCATGCTAATTCTATTGTAGCCAGTGTAGGTAGTATACTTTTGCCTTTCTTTTACAATATTACCTAATATTATTTCTCAAATGTCAATTTATTGTGTCTTGTAACTTTACATTTAACTTCTCTCTTTGGCTCCTGTATGTTAGGAAGGGGCCTAAGCCTAGGCCCTGGATTATGACAGCAACACTAAATTCAGAGAGAGGGAAGATAAAGCCCAATGTAGAGAGCTCCTAGTACCACGAAGCCACTCCCTTGGGGGAAATCCTCTAACCCAACTTTAATTCTAAACACTTTAGGAGAAGCAGTATGGGGAGATGAAACCTCCCTAGGCTATAATCTATCAAACTTGGAGGTTTAGAAGGGAAGGAGGGGATGCTCAGGGGAGTAACTTATTCTGTATCCGTTTTTATCAACTCCTTGCCCCAGAAAGGCTTTGCATTGCTTTGAAATTACCCCATGGACACCAACAGCAACAGCCTGATCCACGTAGGTTTAAGAATACATCGTAGTCAATGACTGCCAGCTGCCATGTGCCAGCCACCAAGAAGCAAGAGCAGATCCTCCAACCGACGTTCTGTCTACAGCCTGCAGCATCCTTCTCTTCCTCCTCTTCCCTCATTGCTCTTCCCTCATACTTTCCAAAAGCACCACCTCAAACAGCTTTCAGAGCTGGCTTTCAGGAAGAGCCAGCAGCTTATGCTAGCTAGCTCACTGTCTTCATTGTATATTTTTTCTCTGCTTGGTCTCGGGCCTGTCCATATATCATGTCTAAGCTTCAGCAGAGAGAGGACATTTTTAGGAAAAGAAGGAAGAAATTCTCCAGGTTCAGTAAAATGGAAAAGTGCTGCCAATCCCACTAAGCACATACATTCTAATATTTCTGGTACTACAATCTCAAACCATTTTTGGTAGCTGTAGCTACCTGTGATGTTATTGTTTAATCAGTTAGTTCATTTGTGTAACGATTTAATACAATTGAACATTCATATCCACATTTATCGATGTATAGAAAAAACAGAAAGTCCTAGAAAACGGTGGTACAATTCATCCATTCAGTTAGTCAAAAACCATTTAAGGAGCATTTTCTATGCGCCAGTCTCTAGGATATAGCAACAAATGTGACTAGAATGAAGTACTTGTCTTCAAGAGATCCTCACTAAATGAATCCTAATTGAGATAAACAGTCTTTAAGAAATAAAATCAAATATATTCATAGACTTTGTACAAAGTCCCAATGGAGCCCAGAGAAGGGAGCTCATAACTTACAGGGAGGGGTACAATGATTTCCTGGAGACGAGTCACCTGAGAATGTGCCACAAAATCAAGGTCATGGTGTTCTGGACTCTCAGAAAACTTCTAATTTACAATATCCACCTTTAACTACTCCAAAATCTCTATGCACTGACTTTACCTGCCATTGCAAAAAAGTAAAAATAAAACTGGTCTGATGGTTGCTGCCTGAGCCTACAGGTTGTTTGCTAATAGTCTATATTGATTACAGTTATAATATATACAGTTTACTAGATGCTGATTCTGAATGCGCGTGTGGTTACGTGTAAGCCAGTGTCTCCCCGTCTAGATGTGGGCTTGCCTATATACCAATGGGTAAGCACCAGGGCTTCTGAAACCCTGACATGTGGTTACATACATATTCAAGATGAGGATGTGAAGCCATAAAAAGTTTATCTCCTGCCTTGTTGCTAATTACTTTTCACCGTTTCCTCTATCTAGGATCAATGAACAAATCAGTTCTGTGAGCAGAGTTAAAAGTTTCAGCTCTTAAGCCTCCGGTAGGTATCTTAATATCAAATCCACATGAGCTTAATCATGATGGAGTAAGGACTATCTCACTTACATCATTTCTTACTTAAGTGTTCATGAAAAGATTTCGCAAACAAAAGGCATCAAAGGTTTATTTAGCAAATATGCATTTGGCATTACTGTGTTCCCGGTATCGGGGTAGGTGCTAGGGATATAGAAGTAACCAACACAGAATTTCTACTTCATAAAATTTATACTCGGATGAGGCAGGGAGACATTGAATAAGTAATTACAAATATGATGAATGCTGTAAAAGAGAAGTATAGGGTGCTGTTGAAGCATAGGGAGGGTGCTTTTACTTGTCACTTCTAAAGAACCACCGTGGTAAATTGAGATTTCACATCAAAACCAATAGGACTAGAATTGTATGCTTCATTTTTTAGAGGTTGTATTGTGAATGGTTTGTGCTTTTTATACGTGATACCCATGGAAGAATCTTGAGGCCACAGGATAAACACAATGCATATTTCTAGGGTTTCAGTTTTATTTGAAGATTTTAGAAAACAAACATTTTATATTAAAACAAATATAGACATACTATGGAGTAGACTGTACGCATGTTAAAGATAAAAGATGAAACTTCAAAGAAATTTCACACTTGCTGTGCTTCCCTTTGAACTACACCCCCAGACTCCCTAGGGGTGTATATTCATTCTCGTCTGCCTTTAGGGGTACTTTATAAAAAATAATGTTTGGCAAGAGACGGATGGAAAGAGCATGGAGTCAAAGAGATTTGGATTTGGGGTCTGGTGCCATTCAGAATAGGTGGGTAGCCCTCATCAAGCTAGGTAACCTCTGTGACTCAGTTTCATTGGGGATAACATAGAGATAATCTCGTACTTCTCAACATTGCTGTGAAGATTTAGTTGTAGCAAATAGAAAATTTTCAGGGCAGTATTTGCTACAAAACAGGCACTTAAAATATTAGTTATCTCTTCCCAATAACAGTGAAATAAATGATTGTCTAACACTCTTATTGCTTAAACTCAGCACGGCTAGAGATATAGAAGGAACAACTCAAGAAAGCAGGTTTTAGAAAGCCCCGTTTATGTTACCATCTGTTTATCCATTCGCATAATAGCTACTGTAATAACAGCTAACAAATGTGAGTGTATGTGTGGGGAATCTGAAATGCTTGTAAACTGTAACTTAAGGAAACAAAACAAACAAACCTATCCATGTTCCATATGTTGACATATTTTTACTCTGTGCCGCTATTTTTAACCATTTCATATTATAAAAGGAAAAAATAACAACAACCAAAACTATATCCACCCTTCTTATGAATGACATACAGGATTAAAGAGTATAAGAGTCTTTGGTAAACCCTTTATCAATATAAAACTGTAATATGTGGTTGTTTAATTACAAAGATAGGCTAATAAAGGGCTTTGTGATTCTTGATACTAGGTACTCTCAAATCCGAGCAGTTCTCATATTCATTTTTTAAAAATTCAGTCTCAACTGAATTTTGTTCTCTTCTTTAACATCCTAAGCCCCAGTGAACGAGGCAAACTGAAAGATTAGCTGATTATATCTTGATATTTTTCATACATAGAAATAAATACATATAAGAATGATATATATGTTAAAATTCATTTTAATTTTTCCAACTTTGTATCTAAAATAGAATTCAGTGTCTTAAGATTGCAATAGACTAATTAAATAAAGAATGTCTACTTGCTTTACCTAATGGGACCAAGAAAAATAAAATGTATCAGGGTTATGTTTAGTCTCAAACTTTGTTACTTATAATATATTATTTTATAATAAAAGTGCTCCAATATAAACCTGAATTACTGATTAAAGTCTTGCTTATCAAGAGCCGCAGTGAAGCAAAAAGAAGCTTCAGTGGGAGCGTGGTGGGCTGGAGCCATGTAGCCATGGAGAAGGTCACAACGGCTCAGCAGGTATAGATCAGGCAGGGCTCCTGGCCTCACTCAGAGGAGGCCCAGAGAAGTGACTCCCAGTGAAGAGGAGCATGTGTACGTCCTTGACTGACTGCCAAGTTCTAAAAGGTACAAAGGGAGGCTACAATTCCTAGCAGTCCTCAAGACTGAAGTGATGGAATGACGGTTTCAGTGTCAAAAGATCCAGGGGAATTCTAGTTGCCTCAAGGTAAGACAATAAATGTCTTTGGACTGTTGTAAATGGGTAAGTGTCTGGCATTTTCTTAAGGTTCCTGGTGGCTATTTCACATTATTGCTTAAATACAAGACTGAATTACTCTTACCAACAACTAAGTGTGGGACAGAAATCTTTGCCTGCATTGGACGTGCACAACTATACCAAATACATTAGCTTCTGATCCTAATTTAGCAATGTAAACAGAAGCTACTGCCAGGATCATTCTAAGGCTATATAGCCAGCCTGCACTTTTGGTTTTTTTCTTTATGTCTGGGGATCATGGAAAAGTGGCATCTCAACTCATGTCCCACCAACTTCCCTGTTGCAGTGGATCCTGCTAATCCCTGCAACGGAGAGATCTGGATCCTCCCCTGACCGGGAAGCTTCCCGAGAAAGCCTCAGGCCCATAGAAAATGGTACAGCTCCTCCTGTTGAAAGTGAAGACAAAGAAATCTGACACTTCAATCTTCTGCAGCTGCTTTCTCGATCAATTCATTTTCATGGATATGTGAAACACCATGTTCTTTAACATGACTCTTCAGATTTCTAGCAGCTCTTGAATTTATTTGACAACTTTAATTGTCTAAAATGAAGACTGATTTTTTGTTGTTGTTTCTAAGATTCATCCTAGTATCTGGTAGACAGTACATGTCTTTAGTTATGCTAAGATTTTTGGTGAATGTGCCTTTCTTTTCTAAATAAAAATATCTAAGAGGCCTTCATGTTATTCTCTACCTCTGTGCATTTCTTATAGTCAAATTGGTCCCCTTGGATAAAAGATAAGCACATTCTCATTCTGAAGCCCAAAAATACTAAATCTGCATTTTTTCAGAAAGATTTAGTGTAAAAATTAGTTAGGGTTCTCTAGTTGCAAACAACAGAAACCAACTCTAGGTAACTTAAGCTAAAGAGAACATCGGGGCAGGGCACAGTGGCTCATGCCCGTAATCCCAGCACTTTGGGAGGTTGGGGCCGGTGAATCACCTGAGGTCAAGAGTTCGAGACCAGTCAGGCCAACATGCCAACATGCCAACATGGTGAAACGCCGCCTCTACTAAAAATACAAAAAAAAAAAAAAAAAAAAAAAAAAGAAAGGTAGCCAGGTGTGGTAGTGGGAGCCTGAGGCAGGAGAATCACTTGAACTCAGGAGGTGGAGGATGCAGTGAGCCCAGATTGCACCACTGTACTCCAGCTTGGGCAAAAAGAGTGAAACTCTTAAGAAGCAAAAATGGATAATAGGTTAGGCATACATATTATTTTTCTTTATGGATTGCAATATTCTTGACAGATTGTGCAATAGATTTATTTACATCATCAGTTCTTCCACAAAACAGATGCTGGATAAAGTTATTGATACTAATAGTGATCAAGATCTCTTAAGCATTAACCTTTAACTGCCATCTTTAACCAGAACTGGTGTCTTTGATATCTATGGTTTGCCATAGCACTCCCTGTTTTGTGAAGTCCCTATTATCCTTACCAGAGTAATATTTCCAAGTAAAAATTACTGTGAAAAACACCAGGAGTTCTTGCTTTCCTACAACCATAGGCATAGACCCAGGACTTTATTTGAAGCTCAAAATTTTTATCACAAATATTCGTTAGTGAATTAAACAAATGCCTGCCTGTGATATTACTTTTTAGACTTGATCTAAAGTTTCAGAAAGATATCTAAATTGAATAAACTGCAACAAGTGTAAACCCAAAAGCTGCAGCAACATCGTTTTTTTTAACCTACTGCATTTCTCTGTTCTTGAAGTAATGACTCATTTCTTGAGAACCTCTGGTCTCCAGGCTCTGAAATTCTCCAGAAGTGATTGGCATGTGCCTAAGTTTCCAATTACACTTTCTTTGCATCCCAGATGAAAGCTTCTCCTTTTCGCTTACATTTTTCCTCAATTATTTTCTCATTCAGGGAAGGGGTCTAGAGAGCGACACTACCAAAAGTATGTCCAGTTAATTTGCAGTTTTGGGGTTGTTCTCATGCTGCATTGGCAGTAATAAATGTTTGTGTCTTTGTCCTGACATAATTTGCTCCTTAAGGTATGTGGAAAGTTGACTTCTTTTTAAAGTGGGATGGGAATATATTGAGTAATGTAGTTTAATTTGAACATTAATGTAAATATCTGTTCACTGTGGGGAAACATTTGAGAGGAACCATCATTGATGGAGATGAAACTAGAAATTGTGTGAAGAGTCCTGAGTCTGACCAGGTGTGATTTTAGAAAGCTAATTTTACTGCCTTGAAATTCCAGTGATGATGCCACTCATCTTACAAGGTGGTTATGTAAATTATCTGATATGATTTATTTGCTCAATTATTCAGCAAATATTATTTGTGCTCCAACTACATGGCAATCCCCATGCTAGGCACTGGAAACATCGAAGTTAATAAAACAGACAAAGACCCTGCCACGTGAAGCTTGCATTTTATTGGGAGAAGAAAAATATTAAACAAAAAATACAATAAAAATGTATATAATAGCACACTATCAGATAATGATAGGTGATTTTAAGAAAATAAAACAGGATAATAGAATGGACAGTGAGGGCAGCTATTTGATTAGGCTGGTTGAAGAAGACCTCTCTGAGAAGATAACATTTTAATAGAGGTGTGGATGGTAGGAAGAAGCTGGCCAGGGAAAGGGATGGAAGAACAGCTTTCTGGACAGAGAGACCAGCTAGTGACAAGGCTTAACAGAAAGAGTTCGACATGGAGCAGGATGGGCAAGGAAATGAACAGTAAGAGATCACCCAGGAGAGATATGCAGGGATCAGACACTGGTGGATCATTTAGGCCATAAGAAGAAATCTTAAATTTATTCTAATTGCAATAGGAAACCATTGAAGAGTTTCCATCAGAGAATAATAGGTCTATATATTAATATCCTATTTTCTGCTATTTTAGAATTGGTTGTAGAAGGGGACTGTAGAAATCAAGAAACAAATTAGGATGCTATTGTCCAGAGATTTGAATAAACGATCATGAAAATAGTCGGAACTGTTGGGATTTGGGATATATTTTGAAGACAGAGCTGACAGGATTTGCTGATAGATTGGATGTAGGGAGATGGTGCTGAAGAAAAGAAACCTGGATGATACATTTTGGGGCTGGCAAACTAATGGAATGAATGGTGGTGCAAAGAACTGGTTTTTGGAATACTGGGGGGGAAGTAGCTTTGGAGGGTGGTGGGAGTGAAGAGATGTAGGTGAGCAGGGTAAAAAATTAAGACATTTTGGATGTGTTAAGTTTGAAACACTTATTAAGCATCAAGTAGAAACATCTATATGACCGTAGTGCACAGGGGAAAATGAGAGCTGAAGGAATAATGAATCGTCATCACTCTATATGTAAAGCGAGTGTTGGATTCATCTATCCATCCATCCATTCATCCATCCACCCACCTGTCCATTCATCCATCTATCCACCCATCCATTTATTCACCTTCTTATTACTTATAAATTATAATTTCTTATCACAGATGCTCATGAAATGTGAGTGGGGCCTGAATCATAAACTTTTATGAGATATAGTTTCCATCATGTTTCTTATCTATAATCCCTCTTTGTGAAATCTGTAGCCAACAATGTAAGATACAATTTCATATTCAGGAAAATTTAATTTGGTGAAGGACACCACTGAGTACTACTTAAGTCTTTTTCTCCATTCAAGTAACTCCAGTGAATCTCTAACTTTTCTTAATATTTCCAAAAGAATCCATTTATAAACAATTGACAAAGAGTCCTAAACTGGACTCCAGTCTAAAAAACTAATTTACCTGAAAAATATGTAAGATTTATGAGTCTTATCAACAGTTTCCATTTGTTTCTTTCTGTTGAGATTTCTTTAGTTCATTAATAGAATTAACAGATTAGAAAATGACCTAGGAAATTTGCTCAGGAAAGAGGAGAGAAAATTGAAAATAGCTGTCACTTACAAGAAAGAAAATACTACACTTGAAAAACCTTAAGATTTTCCATCAGTTTAACATTATAGACACTCTGAGGAATTAGAAAATTCTTGGTACTGTTTTGGAAAATGTTTTATTTCTGAGACAGAGAACTAGAGACTGGGAAAGAATAAGTGTGGCATGACTGAAAAGTATCCAGAATGTTATAACCGAAAGAAAGAACGAAAGAACGAAAGGAAGAAAGGAAGGAAAGAAGGAAGGAAGGAGGGAAGGAAGGAAGGAAGGAAGGAAGGAAGGAAGGAAGGAAGGAAGGAAGAAAGAGAGAGGGAGAGGAAGGAAGGAAGGGAGGGAGGAAGGAAAGAAAAGAAGGAAAGAAAGAAAGAAGTTCTATGTGGTAAGCTAAGGAGATTTTTTTTGTTAACAAAACATGTAGTAGTTAGTGAAATTTTCTTCTCCTACCAAATTTCAACTTTCTTGGATTCAGAGAATATAGTATTTGCTTGTCATTTGAAGCATAAGATAATATTTTAATGAGAATTATATAATTTCACTGGAAGGGAAAATGTTCTAAAGCCTCCCAGTAGAAATTGATGGCGTGTGTTTAAAACTGTCTGACACGTTCTACAACCAAACATGGATTCAATACTGAGAAAGCAAGGCTGGGCCCTCTTTTGTCAGAATTTTTGTCTTTTGGAATTGCGTTCTTTGATGTTAGAAGTCTAGATTTTTGGTATAGTTCCACTTCCTCACATTAGGGTAAGGGAGTCTAAATAATCGAAAGTAATGGAATCAGAAATAATCTTTTACACTTTGCTCACAGTCTGAGCCCCACGGGCAATAATTGTTCCTGCGCCGTCTGCACGGTGTTTCTCAGGCTGCCTATCAGACTGTGAAACGCTTTTACAGGAGAGGGCGCCTGAGTGAAGAGCTGGCAGACTGAGAATACATAGGACAAAGCACATCATGGGCAAAAGTGTAGAAGAGCATACAGCTGGGGAAACAAATGAAGTGTGATTAGAGGGAGCCACAGTCACCGGTGACTGTGGGGGTGAATATGAAAAACAAAGGATGAATATTCAGAGACTAAGTCCCTGAGGTTGTGACCCATCCCACGCTGGCTCTTCCCCTGAAGAGCTGTGTGACCTAGGACAAGGGGCTTAACCCCTCTGTGTCTTGTTTCTCCATTGATATAATGAAGATAACCACAGCACCTAACGCATAAGCTGCTGTGAGGTTTGGTGGTGGTGGTGGTGGTGGTTGTTTGAGACAGGGTGTTGCTCTGTTTCCCAGGCTAGAGTACAGTGGGACGATCTCAGCTCACTGCAGCCTCCACCGCCTGAGTTCAAGCGATTCTCCTGCCTCAGCCTCCCAAGTAGCTGAGATCACAGGTCCCCGCCACCATGCCCGGCTAATTTTTGTATTTTTTGTAGAGATTGTTTTCACAGTGTTTCCCAGGCTAGTCTCGAACTCCTGACCTCAAGTGATCCACCAGCTTCAGCCTCCCAAAATGCTGGAATTGCAGACATGAGCCATTGTGCCCAGCCTACTGTAAGGTTTAAATGAGTTGGTGTGTTTATTAAAAAAAAAAAAAAAAAAAGAATAGCATCAGGCAAGTAATACTCTCTTGGTAAATATTTAACTTTTATTTTCAAACCTTAGGAGAGCTTATGAATGAGTTCAAAAATCACATAAAGTGAAGCATGGGCTAATATTCACAATTACTCTTTATCCTTACCCAAGGACATTTTTAGTAGACACACACACACACACACACACACACACACACACACAGTGTCAATTCAATCATGGACCTGGGTGAGGTAGGGTTAGGAATACATTTCAAGAGAAGCCTAGTATGTTTCAACTGAAAAATAATAACCAGAGGTTAAAGAACTGTGTTATGGCTCCGGAGGGGAAAAATGTAGAAAATTCTTCAGGGCACATTATTGATATTTTATGAGAATTTGATAAAGCAGAGCATTAGAGAGTGAGTGCTAAATTTGTGCAGGGTAATAAAGGCTTCAGCAGGTAATAAGAATCTTGGACCCTGCACACGTAAGTTGCTCTAAGAGGTTTAGTAATTGCCTAAATGAAAGGACATTGCCATTTCTGCAATCACAATTCAAATCCAGGGGTCACTTATGGTTGACAATGTTATTTATGCTGTTGCATCTGTGGCACAGGAAGCTTTTAGCATGAAGCAGTTTTCAGCTGCTTCCTGTATGTTGTTCATTCACCATAATTTCAATGAGATATTTTACCTTTGTTTAGAAAACATTTTGAATACTAGAACCTTCTCATATAAAGCTTTGTGGTCTGAATATAACATCAATGATATGAATGTGAGCAAGAAAGAAAATTTAATGAAAACGAAGCCCAAAGTACTTACATCAGTGACATTTTTGTTTTTATACTCCTGGAGATTATCACATGCAAAATTATAATTCTAATCATACTTTCATCTTCTTCAGATGAATCGAACAAATTCAAGATATATTAAAGGGATGCGCTCACATTTGAGATTGTCCTAAATAATCTTGACCCAAAGTACATGACAAGCTCATTACTCTCTTGAATTATTATATTGATAATCCATGTCCAATGCCTTGTTAAAGGAATAACTCGGGTGACAGCAAGATAATGTTCTCCGTAATTTACTGTATTGGGGATCCCCAAGACCACCCCCTGGTTTGATACTTTCCTATAAGGACTCATAGGACTCAACTTATAATCATGTTCATGGCAAAGATTGGTTACAGGGAAAAGGAACAAATCAAAATCAAGAAAGGGAGAAAGTACATGGGGCAGATGTCAGAGGAAACCAGGCACAAGCCATCAAGAGTTGTCTTCCAGGGGAGTCACACAGAACGTTCTTTATTCCCCCAGCCAGTGATTTGTAACAACATGTGTGAAATGTTATCTGCCAGGGAAGCTTGTTAGAGACTCAGCACCCTGGGTTTTTATTGGGAGCTGGTCACATGAGCACTCTCTATTGTAGCTTGTACCAAAATGTCAGGTTTCCAAAAGGAAAGCAGATGTCTAGCATAAACCATATTGTTTATATAATTTAGGCACAGTGAGCCACTGTTATTACTTAGGGAGAGTTTTATATTAGTGCAGGGAACCATTTGCCACACAAGCTCGTAGACACCAGCCAAGAGACAACCTTGCAAGCAGATGTCTCCAAAGATAGCAGTTCCAGGCTCTTTTCTGCAAATATGCCAAGGTAAATTTCTGGACTATTTTTTAAGACTGAAGAGAAGAGATCTTAGCTTTTCTGACAGCCCTGAACTTGACTTATCTAATGAAACTGTCAGAAATGGTAGCAAGGCTCCATAATCTAGGTCACTGCCAAGTGACAAGTGAATAGGCTCTGTGAACGTATTTCATCACTGCCACCCATCCACTGCTTTTTTATTTATTTTCCTAAGAAACTCTCATCCCCACTTCCCATTTTAAAGAAAAGAATCTGATATAGCACTCGGAAAGGTCAGAATCCCGTCTACCAAAAGTATGTTTAATTCTACTAAAGTGCATCTTCACAAATATAAAAAAAAGAGGCAAATGTTTTTTTGTTAGAGATTCAAGAGTCTTGAAGAAATTAAAGTCAATTTTTGTTTTTTCTTTCAAAAGTATACGTTCGAAAATGAGACACAAAAACTTGGAAGTCATTTTAGACATCACCCCCCTTTTCAGCCATTATATTGTCAATTACTAAACTTACAATGTCAATGTTAGTTCCTAAAATATTTCCCAAATCTGTCTACCTTTCTCTATGTCCATTCTGTGACTCTAGTCCAAGCTACCATTATAGACTGATGACATAAGAATATAGACCTCTAATTGGCCTTCTTGCTTTCCATGTTGATCTTGCTTTATCCATTCTCTATTTCACAGAATAACCTTCTGATAACACTGATCATTTCAGGATACCCTTAAGGTCTTTCCATATATTGGACACCCAAATTCTTAGTAGGTCTCATCTGGTTATGCATCATCTCAACATTAGTATCCTCACTTTATGCCTCTTGCTATCTAAATTCCAGTCACAGAGACATTTATACAATGTTGTTTCTGCCTATTAGCTGCTCTTACCAACACCCTCTGTTTTTACTTGGTTAATTTATTGTCATCCTTTTGGTGTTGACTTAAAATATTACCTCCTTGGAAAAATCTTTCCTCATTGCTCCTTTCTTTCAAAGTGCACATGCCTTGCTCCTTTCTTTCAAACTGCACCTTTCAAAGTGTATGCACGTGCACACACACGCATACACACACACGCATGCACACACCCGCATACACACACATTCTTGGTTGTATTTCCCACCTGGGTATTCTCTAGCATGTCATAATTCTCCTTTAAAGATATATTGGAATTATATCTAATTATGTGCATAATAAGTTGTATGTTGGATGTCTCTGCCTTTACAGTATAAGACATCCGGGGGCCGCGACTCCTTTTATTTTGTTTATTTCTCTATTCCCACTATCCCCAGTATCTAGCAGAGTACCTTGCAGACACTAGATGCTAAATATAAATGGAATGAATCATCAATCAATATATCATTATTTCTATGCCTTGCAGGATGTGTTTTCTCACTTTTTTTTTAACTAGATGCTTAGATGAAATTCATCTCTCTTTCTCAATGAGGTTTTCCTGCATCTGAATCAGACATCTAATATGCACCTGTGGCTTCTTCTCAGTTTCCATCTAAAAGAAAGGAAAGGAAGAGCTCTTTCCTTTGATTATCAGTCACATTTCATTTACTCACAGATGTTGAACTTTGAATGTTGTTCTTATTTCCCTGTCTATGACATCTTACTGTTTATTCAATCTTAAAATCAAGACATTCAGAAATTTTCTTCCGGTTGGCTTGGGTAGAGTTGGATTAAAAACTTGAGTTTAGCTTTCATACAAATGTAATTCATAAAACAAAACATTACTAACTGTAAAGCAATGAACTGTGTTGGACTTAAGATAGCATCTTTCTAGATGTTCTAGTTGCAAAAATATAGACAAAATTTCTCCATCCTGTTTCTCTCTCCTTCTCTTTTGTAGTTTAATAGGAAGTACATAAGACACAATTTGTTTGTTTAGTTGGATAATACAGCATTGGAGGTAGCCCTGAAAATATGCCACACCTATTACCCAAACTTCCCTCCCAAGGACTTTGTCTACCTGACTTGTATGGAATCCAATCACATGCCATGCTGACACAGAATTTGTCAAGGTTTTGAGGCTTATCTAGGGCTTTCGTTTTTATTTTATGTAAAGACAATTCACTAAACACCACTACCACTTGTTTTTAATGCCTGGAACCCTTTTGATAAGTGATACGACTGACCCATTTTCCAACTGCAAAAGCACTGGATCCAGGTGAGTGATAGAAATTACTCACCAACCACAACATAGCAATAACTGGATGTGAGCATCTATACTGATTCTCCTAATTTTGTAGTTTGTTGCTGTGCTTAATTGCCTGGGAGTGTGTTTGTTATTCATGGTGGGCCCCTCTTACCACACCTAATAGTTTATGCTAACAAGGTGACTCATTCTGTGCTCCTGTGGCCACATGGCATCCTGAATAGGGGCAGAATGTGGCTGGAGGTTGAGTTCAATCACGTGGGCAACAAGTCAATCAATTAAGCTTACATAATGAAGCCCCAACAAAAACTCCGGACACCAAAGCTAGGGTGAGGTTCCCAGGTTGGCAATCCTCTTTGCATATTGCCATTTATCTATACTGAGAGGACGGAACATCCTGAGAAATCAGGAGCTTCATGTTTGGAAACCTTCTATACTCTGCCTTATACATGTTTTATTTTCACTGGTTCTGACTTATATCTTTTCCCTGTAGTAAACCATAACTGTGAAGTAACAGCTTTTGGTGAGTTCTGTGAGTCCTTCTAGTGAATTATCCAGCCTGAGGGTGGTTTTAAAACCCCTCCAACCCAAACTGGCAGTTGTTATTAGAAGTGAGGGTAGTCTTGGGAACTGTGCCTTCACACCTTTCCATTTGTCCAGCTCCAGGTATCATCTAAAAGCAAAGTAAAATAGAAAACACGAATCTACACAAATAGTATAAATATGGGAAAGCCTGTACTAAGATTCACACACCAAAGAATGAATAGCTTTGATATTGCAAATTAGTAAGTGTAATAGCTACAGGATGCCCCACAAATAATTCCATACTGTGTAGGCTTTTTCAATATACTATTTAAGTTGGCATGTGTTAATTTGTTTCACTTGTCATTGATACATCTTAAACACAATCCACTAATGCAGGCACCTTAGAACCAAATATTTATTGCCTGGAAGCTTGAAGAAAACATTTTCTCATCTATTAGATCTTCACCTCTGTACCTTTCTTACATCCATTACCTATTTCTTAACATACATGTTTGACCTTACTGTCGATATCATTCTTTCTTAGTCACATACTTACCTTTCTTCCTGGAATAATTGTCCTTCCCACTCTTTGTCCAACTAATAGCTACTCATCTTTAAGTTTAAATTAACTTAAATTTCACTTGTTATATACCCTTACCTCTACTTTTCTTCCATTAGGTTTCTTATAATTTGTAGTTATATTTGTATAAATGCAAATGTATTTACTCATATATTTTAACATAATTGGCTGTAAGCTTTGGTCTGTTTTGTTTATAAATATAATAATAATTATTAACAAACTTTATTTTCAGAGCAATTTTAGGTTCACAGCAAAATTAAGCAGAAGGTACAGAGATTTCTGTACCCCGCCCTCCACCAACACATGCATAGCATCCCCCACTGTCAACATCCCTCACCAGAGAAGTACATTTGTCTCAATCCATGAACCTACACTGACATACCCACAGGGGCCGTAGTTCATGTTAGGGCTCATTCTTGGTGTTGTGCATTCTATGTGTTTGGACAAAGGTATGATGACATATATCTAGCACTGTAGTTTCACATAAAGTAGTTTCACTGCCCTAAAGAGCTTGTATGCTCCACCTATTCTTCCCCTACCCCACCAACCTGCGGCAACCACTGATCTTTTACTATCTACATAGCTTTTCATTTTCCAGAATGTCATATAGTTAGAACCACACAGTATGTAAGTTTGTTAGATTGGATTCTTTCACTTAGCAATATATATTGAAGTTATTGCCATGTCTTTTCATAGTTTGATAACTACTTTTTAAATAGTGAATTGTAGTCTATTGTCTGGATGTACCACAGTTTATTTATCCACTTACCTACTGATGGACATCTTGGTTGCTCCCAATTTTTGACAATTATAAATGAAGCCAGTATAAACATTCCTATGCAGGTTTTTGTGTGGACATAAGTTTTCAATTCATTTGGGTAATACTAAGGAGTATTGTTGGATTTCATGATAAGAGTATGTTTAGTTTGGTAAGAAACTGCTGAACTGTCTTCCAAAGTAGGTGTACCATTTTGTTTTCCCACCAGCAGTGGATGAGAGTTTCTGTTGCTCCCCATCTCTACGAGCATTTGGTGGTGTCAGTGTTTTGGGTTTTGAGCATTAATAGGTGTGTAGCACTATAGCATTGTTTTAATTTGCAATTTGCTAATGACATATGATATTGAACATCTCATATGTTTGCTTTCCATCTGTATGCCTTCTTTGGTGAGATATCTGTTCAGGTATTTTGCCCATTTTTAAAATCAGGTCGTTTGTTTCCTTATTATTGAATGTTAAGAGTTCTTCATAATTTTAGATGATATTCCTTTATCGGATGTGTCTTTTGCAAATATTTTTTTTCTGTGGCTTGTCTTCTCATTCTCTTGATTTCCATTATAGCTGTTTTATGTGATAATATGGGTGATAAGAGATGCTATTTTAAAAAACGCAACTTACTTGTCTTAACTGTAATCTTGGCAAATTGGTTAAAGATATCTAAGATATTTGACTGACAGAAGATAAAGGAATAAGAAATTAGGAAGCTTAATATTTGATTAGCCCCAGAGGTGAAGAGATGGAGGGTGGGGAACAAGAAGAAAATGTCTGCAGAAGATGATGAGGAAAAAGATTTGGAGATA
This sequence comes from Macaca fascicularis, assembly GCF_037993035.2. Classification (NCBI taxonomy): domain Eukaryota; kingdom Metazoa; phylum Chordata; class Mammalia; order Primates; family Cercopithecidae; genus Macaca; species Macaca fascicularis. The sequence continues at coordinate 98,657,829 of NC_088385.1, forward strand.
CAAGCATTCTTTTGCGGTTAGATGACCAGAAATCTAGTAGTGGGCTGAATTTGACTGAGACAGAGAGAGGATGTCTAAGGAGCTTCTAGGCAACAGATTCATGATAAAGCAATAAACAGCTCAATGCAATTCAATTGCTGGTGGAATTTATCCATTTAGATCCAGACTCTGTGGGTGGATTGAACGTTATTCTTCCCAGGGCCTGGAGCTTCTGAGAAGAGCCTGCCTTGGGCATAAATCCAGCCAAAACTATGAAAAAATACTTCTGTGTTAAGCCAGAGCAAATTAAATTCTGTGACACAATATGTGCACTTATCCTTTACCACCTGATGATAATTTGTTCCCCAAGATTAATCATGCAAAAGACACTTTAAAAACAAAACAAACAAACGAGCAAAAACCTCACTCAGTCCTTCTTTCAGTTTCCTGATGTCATCAAGCTCATTACCATCCAAGAAACTTGCACATGCTCTTCTGTGTGATCTGAAAGATCCCCCCTGCTCTGTCTTCTAAATTCCTGTTATTCAATGTACTCCTTTTAAAAGACTTTCTCCATTTCACCCGATTGAAATCAGTGTACTGATGGCTGTATAAAATAAATTCCTAATTAGACATTTATATAAATTGTTCTTATATAAATTCATAATAATTTATGTTTTTTTGTGTTTATATTTGTTAAGCAACCTACCTCCTCTACTAGAATATTAAAGTTAGAAATATAAGATTAGAGTTTGTCTATTTTGTTATAACTGTTTCTCTCTTAGTATGTTGATCAGTACGGTGATTAATAAATACCAATTGAACAAATGAATACCTGTTTATGAATGTGCACTGGGCTAAGAATCCCATATGGAAGAGGAATAGGAAATTGGTAAAGGCCGTGAGCACAAAATCTCAAACTTATATGGAAAATTCCTACTAAATTGGAACCATAGTCAAGCATGGGTACCTTTCTGCTGTGGGTGCCTTGATGGTTTTATTATAACTTATCTATGCAATTTTTTTTAACTTAACAGTATCCTTCAAGGCTGCAGACACTAGGTTCACCTTAATTGATCTGGTTGTAAATTAGTAAGTACATTAGGTCATTTTTATAATGTACTGTCAGAAAGAAAAGAGTCTATCTGGTGAAAATAAATTTAATTAATCCCACTAAACAAAATCAGATGATCTCAAAAATAGTCATATTTTGAAAGAGGCTTCATTTATACTGAATACATAAATTGCCCTATAAATATCCACTAATTTTCAAAAAAGAATAAAAAGAAGAAACATGAGTACATATTAAGTTAGACGATTTTTTAATCATGCTTTTTAAAAGAAATGACTGAAGATGTGCAATAAACTTGATCCTTTTTTTTTTCTTAAATAGCCATATGCCAAAAATCTGCTTTGAGCACCCTATTGTCATAAGACCCACATTAATTTCTAGTAACATTGATGAACAGCCAATAGTGGGTGGGACTAATGAAGCCCTACCTTCTATAATTAGGGATGCCATCTAACTTTGTTACCGCTTTAGATTAGTTCTTAACTGAAATTGCTTATATGTAACTGTTATCGTTAATGAGAAAGGATATTAAATATGGATTATGTCTTTCATAGTCTAGCTAGCTGGGCATCTTGGACTTAATTCTTCCCATCTGTGACCCTTTACAATACATTAAGCACACCTTTTCAGCAGCAGCCCTATTACAGTTAATCATGCTGAGGAAGAGATTGCCCTAAACGTATTATCAAGACACTGACATTAACCAAATGCTAGTCAGATGGGTTAGGGAACAAAGAGCTAAATCTGGGCTCTGCGTTTTCAGTGGACTTTGAGTTTTTAAATCAATGGTATCTGAGTCTTTCATTCCATGAATATGGGGATTTCTAGGCTCTCAGATTACACTGACATGTGGCCACATGTTTTGTTACTAAAACTATAATATTCAACTCATTTGTTTGTTTAGCAAATTAGATGCAAATTTTGCATTTATTTCTCTGTAATATGTATATTATTTTAGTAAAAAGCAATATGTAGTAAGTACATGGAGTTTCAAGAAAGAACATAAGGTTTTTAGATTCTTCAGGAAGAAAAAGTCAAATAGTAAGTATAATGATACTCTTAACAACATATGGACTGTGCTGTAGTGATATTTTTTATTTTTGGAAACTTCATTGCCTCATGTAAACATTGTGTAGCCGATATAGCCTTATGGTAAGAAAAAATGTAAATGTTGATGGGATGCATTAAATGTCTGCGGAAGAATATGCTGCTGAGAGCCTTGAAACATGGAGAGAAAACGTGGAACTGGTTCCTGCATCTATCAACGATGTTTGTTAAGTTGAATTGTTCTTGCTTGCCTTTTATAAAGGAAAGGGGCTAAAGGTCTGAAGGGTGGGGCTGACAGATGGGCTTGCCTTACATCAGAGAGAGTCTGAGATCCAGAAATAAGCTTTTTAACAAAGAACAAATATTCCTGCAATTCTGTGTGGGTCATAGGCCAGAGTGTAAAGAGGAAGTTGATTAAAGGAGACTGCAGATCTGGTGTTATTTAGGATGAAAATAGTACTGAAAAAACACTGAGCTGTCCACATGCAGCTGACGGTTTCATTCGTTCCTTACTCTTCATTAGAAAATGGTGCATGATCTACTCCATAGAGTAATTTTAGCTCCTCTCAGGGAATCAGTTTAAAAATACATTTCAATTTTGCTTTGTGTATTGAAAGTCTTAATATTTGTATAACCTGTCACTTGAATATTCTACTCCCAGAAACTTTTATGTTTTTAATCATGAATTATTAACACACATATATATACATATATATATATGCAGTCGCCATGAGCCAGCCATAGTCTACATATTTTGTATACATCTAAATCCTCAATTAATCCACACAGTTACCCTGTAAGTTACAAGTACATTTCACATATGAGGACACTGAGATGCAAGATGTTTAAGTAGCTTCCTTAATGTCATACAGCTTTTGGCACAAATGCAGTAAATCCATAGGGTCTGGATAGGGTCTGGTTCTTGAGGACTGTGCTTTTTTTTTTCTTTTTAGATGGAGTCTCCCTCTGTCATCCAGGCTGGAGTGTGGTGGCCTGATCTCGGCTCACTGAAACCTCTGCCTCCTGGGCTCAAGTAATCCTCTTGCCTCAGCCTCCCGAGTAGCTGAGATTACAGGTGCACCACCACACCCCTCTAATTTTTGCAGAGACGGAGTTTCACCATGTTAGCCAGGATGGTCTCAGACTCCTGACCTCAAGTGAACCACCCACCTCGACCTCCCAAAGTGCCGGAATTACAGGTGTGAACCAATGCACCTGGCTGAGGACTGTGCTCTTTAACATTAGGAAATATATCTTCTCACAGTCATGGGAATATCAGATAACTAATATTGTGAAACCATCTAGATGCAATAATTGGGGATTTGTTAAGAAAGTTAGGGTGTATCCATATAACAGATGATGTAAAATATTATTTTATGATGTAGAAAACAAACATGTTATATTGATCAACTAGAAGAGTAGCCTTAGCCGTGGAGCATGGATACTGAGGAGCAGAATCCCCAACTGACCAGCAAAGGATATGTAACACAAACAAGAAATAGACCTGTGCTGCTTTAAGCTATTGAGATTGTGGGCTGCTTGTTATTGCAGCAAAATATCACCCATCCTAATTAATACAATTAATGCTCTAAATACAAGGATGGAATCTGAAGAAACAAGCAAAGCCGAGTGGTAACAATGAATTCTAATCACCCAGAGGATTACACTGGGACAGAATAAGGCACAGAAGTACTTCAATTAATTTACCATGACCTCTGAAATGAGACACATAAATTTTTAAACACCACCTTTTAACTGTTGCCAATACTTAAGTCTCAATCTCCTTGTCCGAAAATGTGAATAATTTGCTGTGAAAATCAGATAAAACAAAAAACATCAGGCACTTAGCACAGAGCCCAGCACACAATCATAACTCAAACCACAGTAGCTTTCATCCATCATTCATGGAATGTCCATCTTAGCAACATGACAGAGACACAAGTTGGAGCTAGAGTTGCCATGAGAAGGGATCAAATTTCTATTGTCGGACAAGGACTCATTTGTCTTTATCTTTTAGCCACTTTTAGAGTCTAGGCAGAAGTAGTACGTTGTGGGAGGGCTTCCTCCACACCCCATTTGTTATTTCCAGTGAAATGATCCACATTTCACAAGTAAGGAAGCCAAAGTTTCTTAGACAAAGTCAAAAGCCAGTAATCCACAACTGTCAATTTCTTTTTTTAAAAAAATGCGACATGGTGGAACATTTTTATTTGATGTCCGATCTCATCAGCTCAGAGGGAAAGTCATGATAACCTGCCTGAGAGGCTGGGGCCCCTAAGAACTCACTGAAAAATCATGAGAAACATCTCTAGTCCACAGAGCTCCAACAGGGTGGCCACAGTTGTTTTTGGCCATGAGCAAAGAGAAGATGTTGAAGAATAGCCTATCTTTACTTGACTGAATACTCCAAGTGTTTATGTGACATAAGAAAAGATTAAGTTTGCTCTGAGCAATGCTAAAATCTTAGATTCTTGTTGACTTCACTGCTCCATATGACTTAAAATAAACAGAACACCCTATAATAATCATAACAGACTCAGGAAGCCTGAGGAGGGGTGAATATTTTATATAACAAAAAAACAAAGCAGTGGCAAATGGGAACCTATGTTTATAATAAGATAAAGTGAATGTCATAATATTAGAATATACCACCTTCTACTAAGTTTAACAAGTGTTACGTGACTTTGAAAAGAAGATGGCAAGGAAAAAAATGCTGTTGACAAATTCCGCTTTTATCAAGGTTTATATTACCATCGTGCTTCATGAAAAGTGTTTTATAGAGCTTTCATTTTTTGCTGAATATTACTGAGACAAATATTTTCGGAATAGATTTGCTCCAGAAATATTGGGATAGATTCCTTAGATATCTAGGAGAAGAAATAAGAGATGAATATCAATTCATTCCCATCTACTAAAAAATGTTTTCTTATTTCTCAAGGGGTCCTTTTAACTACTATTTGAGCTTAGTAGTTTGAGCCTCTTTAAATCAGAATGGGATTGGGCACAGTGACTCACGCCTGTAATCCCAGCACTTTGGGAGGCCGGGGCGGGAGGATGGTGAAGTCAGGAGATCGAGACCATCCTGCTAACACGATGAAACCCTGTCTCTGCTAAAAATACAAAAAATTAGCCGGGCGTGGTGGTGGGTGCCTGTAGTTCCAGCTACTCGGGAGGCTGAGGAAGGAGAATGTCGTGAACCTGGGAGGCGAAGCTTGCAGTGAGCCGAGATCGCATCACTGCACCCCAGCCTGGGCGACAGAGCGAGACTCCATCTCAAAAAAACAAAACAAAACAAAACAAAACAAAAAACAGAATGAACTCTGCTACTGAGAATTTAAGATTATATCCCTACCTTGTTTATTTATAAAGCAGATCCCAGATAGTCATAGTACCTTTTTGAAAACGTTTATGTACAAAGAAATAAAATTATGTGTAAAAAAAAAAAATGAACTCAGATATTAAAGTTATTGTGAAAGATGACATGTTACTTGTTTTCTTGTATTTTTACACTAAAATTGAATTTAATTTTTATTTCTAATTCTGATATTACTACAGATCTAGTGCTTATTACAGAAAACAGACATTTGAATTTAAAAGTGCTTTCTGAATCTAAGTGTGTTTATGAGCAGCACATTTAGATTCTCATTGGCATATTTAGAAGTATAGATTCTTTCCATCTAGAATCTTAAATAATTCAACGTTTTTCTATGTCCTGAAAATCCCAAACTTTACTCCTTAAAACCCTTGAATTCCAAAAAATTACAAGTTGCTGAAAAAGGGGTGTCTTAAAATATTATAGTATTGCCTAATTCTTATTTTTATCTCTTTCATGCTATACGGGTAGATTTTCTCTTATGGGATTTGATCCTTAAGTTAATCAACCTGATATATACATACATATGCACACACATATACATGTATATGTATATAAATGTATCTACATTGTATGTATCACCTAACTCTAATTATTCTATTTAAATAATATTTTTAGGAAGAAGAACAAAAAGCTAATCATTAGTCCCAGGTATTACTTATTTCTGCATGCCATTGTGTTCTAATCTTTGAGAGTGCCTCAAATTTAAGTATATCATTCTGTCCAGTTTCTGTTTACAATATTAACAAGACTTCTTTCTCTTTCTACTTAATTATATATATATTTTTAAAAAAATCCATGGTGTTGGTTAAAATGCCATTTTAGAACAAAGCAATAAAATTCCTTTATTTTACTCATAACGTTCCAAAAAGTTTAGCAAGGTAATTACTTAAGAGAACTTGCAAACTTTAAGCTTTCTTAAAGCTTAAAGCAAACTTTAATTTTGAGTTCACAGATTATATTGTGAACCACTTATTTAAATAAAAGTGTTTTTATTTTTCCTAATAGAGTATCTCTTCTGACACTGAAAATGGTAATAATTGGTACGCAGCTTTCAAAGCTTATTTGAAACAAAACACACTGATATAGATTTCATGTGTGTGCCTGCCCATATCTTATGTCAAAATGTAATCCCTGATGTTGGAGGTGTGGCCTGGTGGGAGGTGATTGGCTCATGGAGGTGGTTTCTCATGAATGGTTTAGCACCATCCTCTTGGGTGCTGTCCTGTCAATAGTGAGTTCTCGAGATATCTTGTTGTTTAAAAGTGTGTGGCACCTCCCCTCTCTCTCTCTTGCTCCTGCTCTGGCCATGTGATGTGACTGTTCCCCCTTCGCCTTCCGCCATGATTGTGTATTGAGGCTTTCCCGGAAGCTGAGCAGACACCTGTTCTGTGCAGCCTGTAGAACCATGAGCCAGTTAAAACTCTTTTCTTCATAATACCCAGTGTCAGGTATTTCTTTACAGCAATGTGATAATAGACTAATAGATGCACAAATGTGTGTATGAACCACAGGCAAACATAAGATTTCCATGAAGTAAATAGTTTCAAATGAACAATTATGCCTAGTGTTGTTTTATTTGCACTCACATATTTTATTTCATAGAAATAGAAAGTACAAAAGATAACACAGAGATGAAAATGCAAGCACACAGATAAAACATGTAATTCTAGTCTGAAAAATTTTCCCGTTGGTCATAGTACATTGGAAAATAATACCAAAAAGATTAAAAATATTTCCAAGATGTCCTCTTTTCAAGGGATTTTTTTTTTTTTTTGAGAGTTTTGGGGCCATTGTCAATTGGTCTGAAATAATTCTAAAGACCCTCTATATTCCTATTTATCCTTTCCCTGTTCCAACAGGGTGCTATATGTACGTAATTATGCAGTATTGTAATTACTCATTCTAATATCAATTTGACTTACTATATTGAAAACTTCATAAGCCTAGAAATATATTTTAATTGTGATTGTGCTTTTACTCGGTGGTGTATTTATATCAAATAGGTTGCTATAGTAACATTATTTGATAGCTGGAGCAGATAGTTTTTTAACATCCTCCCATTTGATAAAATTATTTTCAGTAGCAATCAATAAGTGCAACAAATATATTTTATCTGTAAACTAAAATTTGCACTTACCAACCAAAAATACTACACCTGAAAATTTGCACTCTGCTTTAAGAACAAATATAAATTCCAAGTGGCCCCATAAGATAAGAAGATCGTGGTAACTCAAGCTCTGTTTTTCATCTGTGTAATGTGCTACCTTTGTTTGCTTAGAAACAGATGTTTAAATGGAGGAATATTTATATATTATAAAAGCTGGACGGTAGTTGCAACATTGGTTTCAAATATTTATACTAACAAGATATTGGTGGTGGGGTAGAGTACTTTATGAGTAATTTTGCTTACAATTTCCAGTATATAGTGATAATAAAAAGAAGATTGACTTTTAATTGCCTTTATGATTGTCTTCAAATTCTCCATGAACAACACACCTCCTAATTGCCTGCACCTGGGACAGACCATTCCTTACACCCTGACCTTTGGCACAGCTTGTATTGCTTTTATTCCCAGTGTTTAGACTATGTCTTCTATATCATATAGGCTAAATACTTTTGTTTATCAATGAGTTATTAAGTTAAGAAGTACTCTTATGCCTATTATTTTATTTTTTCATAGACTTTTGGGAAATACTATTCGGCACAAGAATAGCTAGAATATGGCTCTGGTTCTTGATATGATTGTTCTCTGATACAACTAAAAGCCACAAAACCATATGCTTTACTTCTCATAGTTTAAGAATCAAAAGGGCATCTGACACCAAGTGAGAACTACTTCTTACCGTAGTTTGTACAGCAGGCTTGAGCATCCTCCAAAATATATTTCAAAATGAAAACAAATAAGATACATTATACCATTAGCAGAATATCCAAAATGCTGTGCACATGGAATACATGTGAATTCCCTTCTGCTTGATTTATGATGCTGGCCATTTGGAAGAGTGAAGAGAGATAAAGGAGATAAGAAGTCATCACATTACTATTGCCAGACTTAACTAGTATTAGACTTAACCAGTCTAACTAAAATTAACATAGTTTTTATGTATGTCATTGGAATAGTGAAGACTCATAAAAAATGTATTGTTATCTATATTCTCTTATTGGCTCTAGAAAAAAAAAAAACCCATAAGTATTTACTGCCAGATTGGTAATATACTATGTTTCACTGCATATTTCTTCATACCTGTTTTACAGTATAAAAGCAAACCTGCTATTTTGAGCTTTCCCATGTCAGTCTGAACATTTTATTTTCCTTATAGTATTTAAGGTACCAATCAAGAATAAGAAGCGTAGTCCTAAATTTTTCAGGATTTAAGACAATAATGAAAAGTATATTTGGATGCTATCTATTTTTTTCTCAGTAGAATACCTTGCTTCAATTTGATTTGTAAATCATAGAGTGTATTCAGCAGAAAAAAAAGAGGGTTACCAATAGACAGTTAATATTGCAGAATTTTTAAAATAAACATTAAGGTGGCTGCAATTATTTACTCTTTCAAGCAGCTGTCTTTTAACTTTGTAATGTTAATTAAACATTGATTAATCAACACAGCATGTACATGTCCAGCAGAATCTCTGCAGGCAGCTTCAATCATTCCCATTCATTTCTCCAAGGCCCTGGATAGGCATTGGCTTTCCATATTGAGTCTGGGCTTGGCCGTGTGACTAGGTTTGGTCAATGGGATAGTAGCAAATGTGTCACAAGCTAAAAATTGCAAACTTTTGTGTGTGCGTTGACTGTTGCTCTCCCTTCATGCTTTGGTAAAACTGTCATCATCGCTATATCAAGAAGCCCAGGCAAGCATGCTGGCTAACGAGAGATCGAGACCCTGTCATCCCAGGCACTTCTGCTGCCTTGATCAACAGCCTGTTAACTGACAGTATACGAGTAGCACCTTACTGCCCAGCTAGACACAGGTACATAAGAGAGCCTGGCAGAGACCAGCCAGACCTGCTTAGACCAGAAAAACTGTCTAGCTGACCCACAGAACTGTGGGCTAAATAAAATGATTGTTGTTTTATGTCACTAAAGTTTGGAAGTAGTTTGTTCCACGGTACATCTAACAAACATACTTTTAGAAAATTTCTAAACACAAAGTCAATGCTGGTGGAGCTAGCAATTTCATTCAAAGAGGAATTTGTTTCAAACTTAAGAATGTTGACTATATAAGCCCAAGATGCCTTTGTACAAGCACGTCTAATTGCTGTCCTTTTTCTAGTAAAACTGCAGACACCACACCCTTTTTGGCAATATGATGAATGCAATGATGGTCAAAAGCTATCGACAGTCTTTGGGAAAATGAGCAGCACGACACATGGATGTAATAGGAAACATCTATTGAATATTTATTAAGTGCTGGACATTGAACTAAGTACTTCTCATTCATTATTACCTAATTTATCTTTTAAAATATGTTGTATTTTTAATCTCCATTTTAAAGACAAAAAATATATATACAGAATGACTAACTTATTAGCCCAAGGCTACCCAACTAATAAGTTGATGAATCAGGCTTCAAATGCATGTTTGACTCAAAAGGCGTTTAAATATTTCTCAATCTGTAAAACATCTCGCAAGTGTTACAAAGACTTAAGGCTACTAGAGTTTAAAGATACTTTAGAAATATCTAACTAACACCAATTTTAAAAACGAGGAAGCAATGATCTAAAGAAAATAAATTCAAGATTTCACAGCAAAAAAGAGGCATAGTGGGAAGAATCTGCATCACAGGAAATTAAAGTCTTCGGTTCTAACATGGTTAAGTATAATTCCTGGAGAGTGATAGTGGATTGATGGCAGGTGAGGGTGGCAAGGATATAGAAAATATCCCATCGAAATTTTTGAGGTTGGCAGCTGCCAATTTCCCTGTTAATGCGCCAGCATCACATGATTGTTTAGCTATAGAAAGCTCAAATTTCTTGGTTTTCGAACTTAAGAAATTTTCAAGGAGACAATTACATGAGCAGTTCCCTAAATATAGCAATATACTTTCTCTCATTTCCTTATTTGGGATTAAAAACACAATTGGTATTTTGACTTGCAAGGCTAAGGCAAATTCCAGCAAGATTCTCTTTAATCAATTCAGTTAGACCTAGAGCCAGAATTAACTATTTTTAAAGGAAACATCTGAAAAGACTCTTTTAGTGTTCAGGAAAATGAAATGTCGGTAACAATGTTTCGGCACTAGAATGTCTCCTATTAAAGAGTGAATGCAAGCTATTCCTTATCTGACTTGCAATCACCTATCCTAGATTTCTGCCTTACCTCTGATTTTGTGTGTCCTTAACTTTTTTTTATAATTGTATGGTCCCTATTTACAATATTATGTTGGGTAGTATAATTTCAGTCAAGCAGGTAGAGGAATAGCATGATTTAGGGATTTCAACATTTAAAATGGAATTTTATTTCTGATCTTACCCATGACTTATATTATTTTGCATGTTGTGTTGAATATACCATGACTAAGGCATTGTTGTAATTGGAAGGTTACATTGTCTTTGGAACCATAAAGATATGACAACTCGTTATGCTTAGGCACTGGGGAATCAAGTGTTAACCCGTCACATTTATTCAGACTTTGGTTTGCTAACCTTATCAATCCCTGTAACAGTGAGAACTTCCATTATATAAAATAATGTGGCTTGCCCCACGCTACCCCTTCCATTCTCTATTCCTTCAACATTATTCCATTTTTCTCTGTGGTACTATCCCCCTCTGATATAAAACATACTTATTTAGTTGCTAATTGATATCTCATGTAAATTCCATGAGGTCAGTGACATTTTCTATCACTGTTGTATGCTCACTGCCCAAAATGGTGCTTGACACATGGTAAGTGCTCAACAAATATTATTTGAAAGAATGCGTTAATCCTTTTCCCACTTTTTCTATTTATATAAAATATTGCAAAATTAACCTTTTAAACTTCAGTTTCTAGGACAATCGATTAAAAGTGTGAACTGTATTCCTCAGCTACCACTGTGTGGTCAAATTATCATCTTCTTATCTCTTGCTCCTCCACACTTATTTCTGGGGTTTCTCATGATATGTTTCATGTGTAATATCTACTATGTATATTTTCTGCTGTATGTATCTGCTATGTATATGTCTACCATATGTATCTTCTATTCTTTTTTCTTTCTTATTTCCTTCCCTTTCCTTCCTTTCTTTTATTTTTTCCCTCACTCCTGCCTTTCTTTCTTCTTGCCTTTAGTCTCCCCCTAATCTCAGCTATTGCCTTTGGTACCCGCAGACAAGCTATTACTGCGAGGTGTTACTATTTCTCACCAGGTTCCTGCAATTCTCAGAATAGCCCTAGGTTCTCAAGACACATAACTTAGGCTTTATCTGGGATTTTAGGATGACTTCTCTTCTTGAAGACATCTAGTGCACCAATTCAAATAGAATCCTAGTAGTCTTGATTGATGCTCTTATCATGTATCTTGAATCCAAACGAGGGACACAATGTAGGCTGACAAACTCTGACTGAGTTTTCTCCTAAACTCCTGGGAGACAGTAGGCAGCAGGTGAATATTAGTTTCTATCCAGAATCTAGAATGGAATTATAGTTTATTATTGTGGATCTAAAAGAGATTTAATTATTATTCATTATAATTTCCTAATTTAATGTATGATAAAACTAACCCATAAGAGGCCAAGGGACAAGCTTAAAGTCAGTGAGTAGTAGGAACAAAAAAATGGTAGTTGAGACTAAATAAAGGCAAAGTACACATGGAGGGACAGCGATTTTGAAATATTAATCAATATATGTCTGCATGTGTGTGTTTCTGTTTCTTGGAGTTTTCTTCTAACCTAGGCTCTTCGTCTATTTAGACACAACATATGTTCAACATTTATTTGACACAGAAAGGAAATTACATAGCAGAAACAAAAACGCAATAAATTTGTAGCTTTTGTGTTTTAGAAGCATAAAATCTAGGCTTGGAAAATGGAAGATGTGTGTTCTTAGGCAAGAGGTATGGGGGAATGTGCAAAGAATAAGAGAACAGGTCACTTTTCCTAAAACTAGGAGGATGTCTTTGGTTATACAAGAAAGTTGAGAGACAGAAGAGAATTGGCCTAAGGGGAGGTCAGTGGGGCCTGAAATGAAGGAATAAGAGCTGGTAGGACCACACAAACAGGAGGAGAGTCAGTGTCCAGAGATGTAGGAGCACTGTCTGCCCCTCCTACCTTAGTAGCTCCATGAGAAGAAATGCTTCCAATTCTCAATAGACACTAAAAGTGTTTGGGCTCAGAAACCACTTTGTCTGTCCTTTCTATTGACATCTAGATTTAACTGTAGACTTTAATCACTGACCACTAGGAGTTATAGTCATCTTTGATTCTTTTCTTCACCTGAATATGTACATGAAACCCTTTGGCAAACCTATCAGGTCTCTTTCATAAGCTCACCTGCACACCTGTCTACGTCCCTCCATTTTGTGCTTCAATTACTTTGGTCCAATCCACCCTCATATCTTACCTGGAATCCTACAATAGCCTCCTCACTAGTTTCCCAGTGGCGTTTTTCTTTCGTTCTTCTAAAATCTATGCTTTATGTGGCAGCCACAGTGATGGAAAAAATCAAAATGTAAACCAGATCACTTCACTTCCTCCAATGGCTTTTCCTATCACTCACAGTAACATCTAACTATGAGATCCTGGCTTATCCAGCTCTCTTTAGACTAGCCCACTTTCCTTGTCCAACACTCCCTGTCATCCTGGACTTTTCGGTTCTTCAAAAATGTCAGGCTCTTCGCATGTTGGGTGGTTTTTGTCTAACTCTTCCTTCTCAAAATGCACTTTCCTCTAATCTTTCCATAGCTACTTCTTTTTTGTCATTCAGATCTCAGCTCAAATGTTCAGAATGGCCTTTCCTGATCACTAGATTTAAAGTAGATAGTCATCCTCCATCACACAGTTCAGCCCTTTATACTGATACATATTATGGTTTATTGTTCGCTTGTGTTCTTTCTTCTTCATTTGTGGAGTTGTAAGCTCCATGAGAGCAGTTTTTCTTTTTCAGTGCTAAGCCTCCATGCCTGGAATAATGTCTTGTAGACATAGAAGATAGAAGACAGTCAATTTGAGAGTTAATGGTGAAGGACTAGGTGGCTGAATCTTTGGACATTGCTAGGATATCATCTGGCTCATTATTTTCAGTGTCTCTGGACACTGATAAACACTTGCTAAGAATGCTGCTGGAAGGGTGGGAGAGGTTTGGAGGGGATCTCCCCTCATCATCCCCCATACACAGCGCACAAATGTATTACCTGATATCAAAAGAAAGCGGCTGAAGATCTGCTTCCAGATGTCTCTGGGGAAACACAGTCCCTATGCAGAATAAAGACCCCATTGAGCATAGGTACAGCCCAATAAATGGTAGTTACTTTCCCCTCAAAGACTTTTTTTAAAATCAGTTGTTGGATCACAAGAAATGAGAAGAAAGTATAGAGTTTCCATATACCCCTTCCCCCACCAACCTCCTCTACTACCAACATCCTCATTAGAGGGGTAAATTTGTTACAATTGATGAACCTACATTGACACTTCATTATCACCCAAAGTCCATAGTTTACATTAGGGCTCACTCTCAGGGTTGTACATTCTAAGGGTTTGGACAAATATATGACTATATGTATCCACCATTGCAGTACCACACAGAATAGCTTCACTGCCCTAAAAATCTCCCATGCTCCACTTTTTTTTCCCCTTTCCTCCTAACCTCAGGTAACCACTGATCCTTTTACTATCTCCATAGTTTTGCCTTTCCCAGAATGTCATATAGTTGGAATCATACAGTACATAGACATTTTCAGATTGGCTTCTTTCATTTAGTAATAATGCATTGAAGTTTCTTCCTTTTCTTTTCATGGCTTTATAAAGTTACAGAGTTATAACTCGTTTATTTTTAGTACTGAGTAACAGTCCTTTGTTTTGATGTACCACAGTTTATATGTCCATTTGTCTTCTGAAGGACATCTTGCTTGCTTCCAGCAATTACAAATAAACATCCATACGCAGGTTTTTATGTGTGTAGTTGCCTTTTTACATTTGTTTTTGAATTATTTGCTTAAACTCAGAGACAAAAACATATAATCCCTCACATTTTGGAGTTAGACAACTTCTGCCCAGTGCTGCCAGTTATTGGTCATATAATCTCAAGCAATTTATTTTTTCTTTCTTGACTTTGCATGATCAAGCATCTGCATAAGGAAGAAACTAGAACCATGATTAGGAAGGTTTTTCTGAAATTAGAAGAAGTAATGCTTAAAAAGTAATGACAGGTATCATATACCATCACTAGCTAGAGCAGTTATAAGTTATCAAGAATGATAAAAATTATCACTAAAAATAGTTATCAGTAATGCTAACATTAGCATTGTTATTAATTACTAATATTAAAATTATTTTTAATGCTAATAGTTGTTATGAATGATTGTAGCTATTAATTGTTATAGTTAATGTTAATGATAATATTTGTTAAGCACTTAAGATGTGCTAGTCAACATTCTCAGTATTGTCCATGTAGTAACTCTTCACTCTTACGACAGCTATGAGTGGTCGGTTCTATCCTCATTATATAGGTGAGGAAATTAAGACCCAAAGAGTCTAAGTAACTTCTCTAAAGTTCTGAAACTAGTAATTTGCCAGAGCTGGAATTTGAATCTGCCTCTAAAATCTGTGGTTTCAGCAGAGAATATAATTCATAATAAATATTAAATTAGTTTTACATCCTATTGTATCCTTTATTTATTTATCTATTTATTCCTTTGGACATTTTTAAGTGTATGTATAACCTTTTTATATAGCTTTTGTCATATTTAGTACCAGGAAAGATCTTTTTAGTATCACAACAAAATATCAAGTATAAAATTGCAGTGTCTATTTGAAGTCTTATTTCCTTGAAACTAGAAAGAAGTAAGGCATTTTTTGGAGGGTGGGGAGTAGCTTAAATCTAAACCCTTGACACTCATGTGAGCAATGTAAGCTACATAAATAGTTAGGCTTCCTCAGTTCTGCCATCCAAGAACAAGGCTCAATGTCACTGGCAATTGTAAAACTGTCATTTTCATTTTAGAGCATAATTTTTGATCTGTGCATTGGTATCTTCTAAATCTGAGAATCCCAATGATCGCAGAAGTCAGAGAAGTTAAGCTGTAGCTGCAATATCTCGCCAAATTAATTCTCTTTCACAGATTTAGACTCAGTGGCCTCTGTTAAGAGCATGTTGTATCCGGTATTTGTCTCATTATTTTCAAATTGTGCTTTAGAAAACGCATCTGTGCATTTTGTGGCTCCTCACGAAGGGAAAAGATATAATTTGCTGGGCTGATGTGACACAGTGGGAAGATGGACCACATTCTCTATCAGTTTCAAAGGATGATGGCAATAAAGCTTTTTATGAGTTTCAGCTATGCTGCACTGCAATGAACAGCTTCTATCCTAGTAAAGAATCGTGTTGCACATGGTTCTAATAAAAAATCAAACTACAGACAGTTCAAGGTCGGAGTGGAGATGGGGTTTACAGAAGAGAAGAGGGGCATCTTTCTGAATTTCATAACATTTAAAATATAAAACCCTAGAAATTAAAAGACCTAAGAGCCTTTTCATATTCTTTATTCAATACAGTAATCAGGCATGCAGACATTTAGTGAACCTCCAGATTTTGGCTGATTTTCCAGCATATGCTGGCTTCAAATAGTCAAATATTCTCTCCAGTTGTCTCCATCCATTTTAACCACATGTTGATTTTTGTTCCAAAAATATGCTTGTATACCTCATACACACATTTAAAAGATTAAGATGTATTTGTTTTATAATCATCACTACTTTGTTTCTAATAGAAGATCAAGCATATATATATATATATATATATATATAAAACACATATATATAAGCCCATCTTTATAATGTGAAACTGAAGACTCAGAATGTGAATAGTATTTGACTTCTTGAATATGGTTCTTTGAAAATACAGGCCTCAAAGACACTGGACAGTGAGAGGGATGAAGTTATTTCAGTCTGCAACACGTTGGAAGAAGTAAAAATATGATTATTAAGTTATGCATTATTTGTTTTAATACAATGAAAGTTAACAGGTAGTATGCAGAATTTAACAAAACAGGAAAGAAAATGACATTTTACATGATGATTATTCCTTTACAAATATGAAAAATATTTTTCAACATTTTAAACACATGAAAATATACTTTAAGGAAATTTTTGTGTAGTTACCTATCTTTTGGTTTTCAAACATTAGTGTGCTAATACCAACTTGAGATATTGGTTTAAAATGTAGATTTCTGAATTTGGTTCTAGGACATCTGATCTGGTAGGTCTGAGGAAGGGCGTTAGGATTTTGCCTTTTTAGCAAGTACCCTTGAGCCTGCTTGGGGAAATACTACCCATATCTGTATTTTCCACCTGTGAAAAGAAATCTCACTTTCACACCTATTGTTTGACCACTTTTACAAATGATTTGTTTTTTCACTCTTTACACCAGTCTTTTGAGTTAAGTATTATTATCCACATTTTATTGACAGGCTAATTGAAGTGGAAGGAAGATGCTTCTCACGATTACAACTTACAACAATTACAGAGTGGACTCCAAATTCAAACAGAGGTTGATGAGTCCAGAGAGCCTGATCTTTCCTGTGTACTATCTATCATGATAAACACACATTCACAATCAAAACTAAAATTAAAGCTTTTTTCCTACTTTGGAGAGAAAAACATTAAAGAATAAAATGTGAAGAGAATTACAATATTTTTAATGATTTATTCTAAATTCTCATCAGAAAATCACATACCATTGCAAGGAAAATATTAAGCATTACATTAAGAGGGTAGTTTAAAATGAGAAAACAAATTACGTGATCTATAAGTTGGTGCAGAAGTAATTGCGGGTTTTGCCATCAGTTTTAATGACAAAAGAAAAGAAGGAAAAGAAAACCAGGAAAAGAAGGAAAAGAAAACCAGGAAATGAAGATGAACCTCAGTGCCACAACCACTTGGAACTTAATTCTGCCAATTGCCATATGAAATTAAAACAGGATCCCAAGCTTCAGAAAATAGCACAGCGCAGCAGATATTTTTATTTCAGCCTGATGAGACACTGAGCAGAGAATCTGCCTGAGCCGTGACTAGACTTCTGACCTGTGAAACCATGAGAGAATATGTCTGAATTGTTTTAAACCTCTAGGTCTTCTTTGTAATTTGTAACACAGGAAGTTTAAAAACAAAAACAAAAACAATACAAGTACCTACTATATGCCAGTGCTAATATAGGCACAAGGGCACATCAATGAACGTGACAGAGCAAAATCTTTGCTGTAGTGGACCTAAGATTGTAATGGAGTGAAGGTAACAATACAATTGTGAGACAGAATAAATGTATACCTAGGTATTCAAGAGTGGCAAGTGCTACAAAGAAAGTAAAACAGGATGAGTTGAAGATTGGCTTGGTGGGGACTGGGAACTTTATCACAATAACAGCAGGAGGAGGCCAAGATGGGGAAAGAAAGAGGAAGGTGGAAATTTTGGTAACTAGCTAGAAAGCCAAAAAAAAAAAAAAAAAAAAAAAAAAAAAGGCCTGATATTTTTAATAAACTAGTGGAACAGAGGAAATTGAACTTTAAAGCTTTAACCAAAGTGATCGCAGAACAACTGTCTGAAGAGATAAGAGATGTACCAAGGATAAAATGATGAAAAGAAAGTAGCACATACAGACTGGAGTTTGGATCTTATTATAAACCCTTTGAAGAGCTGTAGGCTGGAGGGACGGTGTTTATCTGAGTTACACTGTGAAATGAAGTCTCAGTGGAGAATGAACTGAAGGGGTCAGGTGTTGGGGCAAGTGTGGAATCATCCACTGTTCTTTGCAAAGATTTTGCCATCACTCAAGAAAGATCGTGAAGGATTAGATTGAAGAGATAATCACCAGGCTTGGAAGAGAGATTCCATCTAATGTTGTCATAAATCACATATCATAGACTCTTTCTTTCATAATTTATAGTACAGAAATTTTTCTCTAGGGTATTTCCAAATCCAAATACTGCAGAATTTTATCACAATTAAGAGCAGAAGGAGGGCAAGATGGGGAAAGGAAGAGGAAGGTGGAAATTTTGGTAACTGATTAGAAAGCCAAAAACATTGACCTGATGTTTTTAATAAATTAGTAGATCACAGGAAATTGGATTTTAACGTTTTACATGCTTAAAATATTTCTAAAGATTATCCAAAGTCATATTCAAAGCCTGGTAATCATTTTTTTTTTTTTTCCTAACGATAGATCACAAGGATTCAGTTAACATTTTTTTCTTTTGCCAAGGACATAAATGTTGAAACTATGCTGTGAATCCTGCTTAGTTCAAAATTAATTTATTACAATCAGAATACATGTTAGACTCTAAAAATTGGAGGCTTATGAACATATATTCTTCTTTATTTCATGGACAGTGTTCTACAATGTAAAAAATGTAAATATGGCATATATTTAAATGTGAGTATTTTCTTCTACATATTAACCTCTCAGACTAATAGTAAAAAATAACAATTTGCACAGAAAAGTAAACCTAAGAAATTTTCTTCAGAATTAATTAATTGCAACATGCAAAATTTAAAACATGCTTTCAAATAAAATTCCCAGCTCTAATTAGTCCCAAAGAGAGAGAGAGATTACAATGGAGTAGAATAAAATTTTCTTCTCTCACTCGTTGCTTTCATCTATCTTTCTATTTTCATCCCCTGGGAAAGCTGAATTTAAAAATTAGAAAAAAATATAATGTCTCACATTTAGAACATCAGTGATGTCACGAACTTTAAAAGAATTTGAGTTTTACACAATCAAATCAACATTCTTAATATTCCAGCTAGCTAGTCTGCTATCCATTAAACCACAAATATGGGGACCCCCTAATCTTTGAGAATATTAATGTTAAATTGGCCATTGAAGAGAACTTTTCTTTTTAATGCTTAAGATCCTGATCAGTTTTAGTGAAATTCTTAACAAAGTTAAGCTTGCCCTGTTCTGAATTGAAGATTGGTTTAGGCAAACATATTATTCATAGAAAGCAATTTTTGTATTAAGATAGTAGGCATTGACTAATATGACTAAATTCCCTTTACTCCTTTGAGAAGGAATTGTCTTATCTCCATATTTAATTGACAACAACAATGAACAAACAAACAAACAAAAATTATGGCCATATTACGCCTCTCAGGAGTAATCGCTGGGTGGCAGGAGTAGTAATAACAATGGTAGTAATAGCTTAGGGTTTTTCTACCTCAGCCCAAATGACATTTTGGGCCAGGTACTTCTTTGTTGTGGGAGATGCCTTGTGCATTGTAGGATATTTAGTAGAATCTATGACCCATATCCAGTAGATTTCCCCCAAGTTGTGACAATCAAAAATGACTCCAGAAATGGACCAATGTCCCCTGGGGGAGCAAAATTAATATCTCACTGGGAACCACTAGTACTAGCTCATATTTGTTCAGACCTTCGTAAGTAAAGTGTGGCAATATATGCAATCCCCAAAATATTGTTTTGAGCTGAAGGCACTTAAAAAACAGCAGGTATAAGAAGGCCCCCTATGACCTCCACTGCTTTTCCTGAAAACAAACAAACAAACAAAAAAACACATATGGAAGATATTCTCCTTATACCAGGAGGAGAGTCACATTCTTGTCATCCAAGGACTAGAAATTGAGGCTGAGAGAAGTCTATGCAAACCAACCTTGTAAACTAACCCTTGCCTTTCCAGTCACTTCTCCACAATTAACTGCCCTAGCCCAAGTCCCCTTGCCCTGCAACATTTTCATAATTTACTGCACCTTGTCCAATTCAATATATAAGTGTTCAACTGTAACTACTTATTTGGGCCTTCATTTTCTTATGGGGGCTCCTGTGCTATGTAAAACTTATATTAAATAATTCTGTATGCTTTTCTCTTGTTAATAGGTCTCAGGTCACTTTAACTTACAGGCCTACCCAAAAACTCTAGGAGCGTAAAGGTAAAATTTTGCCTACCCTACATAGGTAAAGTTTAAGCACTTTTACAAGTATAAATTAACTTAATCCTCAAAATCTTTTTATAATTAAAATATTTTTATTAACTCCATTTTTAAAATTGTGGAAATTGGGACATAGGAGTTAGCTTCCTGTGGCTACACAGCTAATATGCATTTAGTAGAGCTGGGATTTAGACCCAGACAATCTGGTACATTTTGTAGAGGGAAGCTATAATCATTCATTCATTTAACAAATGGAATTGATTGAGTTTAACATGTAGAATATGAAGAAGGAAAATAAGTTAGAAAAAGTGAATAAGTCTTTATTCTTGTCTTCAACTTACTCACAGTCTAATAGCAAATGCTAGGAAGGGCTGTCAGTGTTTAAGTATGTAACAATGGGGAGTTAAGTGTTCCTCACTCTTCTGGCTCTTCATCCAACATAATTTCCTTCTTGGTCATTTTCCAGTCCCAGCTAAACTATCTGGCAGTAAATCCCTGAATAGACGCTACCTTATGGCTAAAACATCATCTAAATGGTAGTCAAGAATACCATTCCCTGCTAGTAGTATTGGCCATTCATTAAGAAAAATGTATGGAATCAATGACTTTCACTTTCTACAAGAATCAATCTGATATTTGTGAATGAAGGGTAATATTTAGGCAGTACATTTACTGGAAATCCTTGTAAAGAGAAATACTGAGATGTGTGAAATGAACTTTATAAATCTTTAGACTGAGTTTCACTTGTAGCACTACCCAAGCTAACTAGATAACTGAGAGCATTTAGGCATCTGTCTCAGGATATAAATTTAGAGGACTGAATTAAATAATATATAAAATCAAGTCCAGTTCAAATACTCTATGGATCTCTGGATTATACAAGTATAAGACATACTTACCTGGATTATCTCACAACATTTATCTGAAAATAAGTAGTTACATAAATGTTGGAGTTGGTTTTAGAATTTACAGATTGTGGAGAATTTGTTTTATGATTTCAAGATTCAAAAACACTGTATGGCTATTGTTCAGTCTTCTTCTGTAGACCAATAAGAACAATATAATTTGAGGACACTTAGTTAATGACAGCTCAATGTTAATTTTAACAGCTTCTGGGGGCTTGTTACATAGTCTGTGGAGCAGTTTATATGCTTGGTATATTTTAGTACAGTACTTTAGAGCTATTTTTACAAGCAATTTGATATCTCCCTTATCTTTTGAATGAGGAAACAACAGAGGAACAACAACTCCAGTGTCTAGCTTGAGGTCAACTAGCAAACGAGAGAGAAGAGTGGAATCAAATTTACAGACCAAGCATGTTTCAAGAGTCATTTTTTTCAAAAACAATAAGACAAAAAATTATTATCTGGACTTTATTTTATCAAACTTATAAAGCAATGGATTTGCCAATTTAAATTCATTTTGTTAAGCCCATTAAAATATATTATAACCATAATCAAAATAAGAAAAGACAACAATAAACCAATCCATTTACTTTTTAATCAATTCTGTAGACGAATTAAATTTAAAATTCTCCATGAACTGCCATTTCAAGAGACATATCCAAAGAACACGAAGAATAAAAATGATCCTCTAATTCGTTTCATTTCTCTTTCATGCACTGAAAACTTGTATTTGAATAAAGGCAGACAAAATATATCATAAGTCAGCAGGACATCTAATCTGTGGAAAATGTTATGGGGAAAAAAAATTTCTTTTTAAATGTGTAGAAGTTGGTTTCTCAAATATATTTAGATTGTGGCCAAAGTTATTGAATACCTTGCAATAATGGTTTTGAAAAAGGAAAAAGAGATTCTTTTTATTTAAAGTTTGGGTAATGCTAACATTTCTATTTGATTGTTTTTAAGATGATTTTATCCTCAATTTGATACATTGCTTGTTAAAGTAAAATAATATGTAAGATAATATTATTATGGCTTGTACCTCTTGATATACCTATATTTGTGTACAAATATATATTTGTGTGTATATACATTTGTGTATATACATGTTTTATGACAAAATGTTTTTGTCTTGATAATAACTTTTCAGAGCTCCAATATAATAGCTACTTAATATAAAAAAGACAGGCATATTAGTTTCCTGCGCTTGCTGTAACAAATTACCACAAATTTCATTAATTAAAATAGCATGAGATTATCACCTTACCTTTCTGGAGGTCAGAAGTCCAAAAATGGGTTCTACAGGAATAAAAGCAAGGAGTCAGGAGACTGTGTTTATTCTGGAGACTCTAAAGGTCCCAGCCGTTATCTTTTCCCGCTTCTAGAAACGTCCTCCACTTTTTGGCTCATGGCCCCTTGCAGGAATGCCACCTCTCTCTCCTCTGCTTCCCTTGTCACATTTCCTTTTCTGACTCTGATTCTTCCACCTTGCTCTTACAAGGAACCTCAGGTATACCTACGTAACAAACCTGCACATTCTGCACATGTATCCTGGATCTTAAAGTACAACATAAAACGTTAAAAAAAAGCAAAAAACAAAAAAAAAAGTTGGTCAGGCGCAGCGGCCTCACACCTGTAATCCCAGCATTTGGGGAGGCTGAGGCGGGTGAATCATCTGAGGTCAAGAGTTTGAGACCAGCCTGACCAACATGGTGAAACACTGTCTCTACTAATAATACAAAATAATAAGCTGGGTGTGGTGGCACACGCCTGTAATCCCAGCTACTCAGGAGGCTGAGGCAGGAGAATTGCTTGAACCTGGGAGGCAGAAGTTGCAGAGCCGAGGTTGCACCACTGCACTCCAGCCTGGGCGATAGACTGAAACTCCGTCTCCAAACAAAACAAACAAACAAACAAAAAGAGTTAGGAAAAAAAAAAAATCCTCATCTGATTCCATTGGCCTACCCAGATATTCTAAAATAATCTTCCCATCTGAAGATCCTTAATCACATCAGCAAAGTGTCATGTACAGTAACATAGTGACAAGTCTGGGGGATTAAGACCTGAACACCTTGGGGGAGATGTATTATTTTGCCTACCACAAAACCTCTGCCATACTATTTTCTATTTATTATGTGTGTTGGTGTGTAGGATTTGAAGACATATGTAACTGTGTATGGTTCATGCTAGAGAAGATGATATAACACATAAAGTACAGCAATGAAAAAAAGTGTAAATATTCAATTAGATTAGTTTATTTTTTCTAAATTTCTTCTGTGAAAAATGTTATATTGATCTAGAAAAGGTACCATCTCACAAAGGATACACTGCAACCCTAAAATCTTCAAAGGCCATTATAAAAGTACCTTGCCAAATCTTACATCTGGAAAAAAGTTATTCAAAGATCGGTATGAGATATGTTAACAAATAATTGAAATAATTTAGGGAGCAGGTTCTTTCCATTTGGGAAACCTGCAATTTTGCTCTAAGCTATATTACCGATATTGTCAGAGCTACTGTGTCAAAAATAAAAATGAATGATGAATTCTTACTATGTGCTAGTAGCCATACTATACCCTTTACATGCATTTTCTTATTTTGTGCGATGTGCACTTTTATGATCCCACTTTGTAGATGCAGAAACTGAGGTTTCAGTTGCCTCAGCTATTACACAACCTTCTTGTTATTACATAAACGGTGCTGGCATTCCAAGTCAGGTCTGTTTACAAGCATATGAAAAAACAAAATGGCTTCAGTTAGTACAAAATGCTTATTACAAAAAGTACTGATATTTCCCAGCCGGGGGCAGTGGCTCACGTCTGTAATCCCAGCACTTTGGGAGGCAGAGGCGGGTGGATCCCTTGAGGTCAGGAGTTCGAGACCAGCCCAGCCAACATGGTGAAACCCCCTCTCTACTAAAAATACAAGAATTAGCCCGGCGTAGTGGCGGTCACCTGTAATCCCACCTACTCAAGAGGCTGAGGCAGGAGAATTGCTTGAGCCTGGGAGGCGGAGGTTGCAGTGAGCTGAGATCAGGCCACTACACTCCAGCCTGGGTGATAGAGGGAGACTCCCTCAAAAAAGAAAAGAGAGGGAAAAAGTACCAATATTTCCCAACTGCTCAGTAACTATTGTTTTTCATGTACCTTTCATAATATCCCTGGGAAATTTAAATTATACTTTTCATCTTTTAAAGCAGAAACCTGTGGTCTAGCAATTTTATTTCAATCATTCTCCCATGTTTTAACTTTCTAAGTAGTAGCATATAATGTATGAAAATAATGAACTAACATTCAAGTCAGATCCTAATAACAAAAAATGTATTTTTCCTTTGAACCTATGGTAGATATTTTGATCTCTTCTTAAATTTTGAAACTGGTCAGTTGTTCAAGAAAGACCATTGATTTTGGAGAAAGTACAGATTATCTTTGTATCTGTATTTTGCAAATTACTCTCTGTGGAAAATAATTAACTTCCCAGAGCCTTGGATTCCTTATCTTTAAAATGGGGAAAACAACATTGGCACCATGGATTGTTATAAACTCTCAAAAACTAGATTCCTTCTCTAATGGAGTATTATTTTTTACAACATTCTCGAAAGGTAGAACTCTCCTCTTTTCCTCAATTATTTTGCCATTTATAAAGATACTCTGAAGCCTGTGGGAATGGGTATGGAGGAAAGTTACATTTTCTTTTATTGTGTTGAGTAAATAGTTTCTCAAATCCTGTTTCTTTCTTTTTCTTTCTTTTTTTTTTAAAAAAACAACAATAACACTATATTCTTGGTTGTTTTGAGCAGGGTTGGTTATTATTTCATTATAAATCAATCAAGCATATTCACAATGACCAAATTGCAATGGGATTCGTTAGGAATTCAAGTTTGCCACTGTTCTTTGCCTTCTCTCTTTCTGCCTTCCAAGAGATGCCAACATACTTACTGTGAATAAAAAGCCAACCTGTCTCTGATTAGTCGAGCCCAACACTATGAAGAACATATAAAAGACCAACAATAAATAACCTTTTGAAAATGCTGCTTTTTTGAGATAATGCAGCTTCATGTTTTAACAAACCCAACCTGGAGTAATAAAGGTCTCTTCTGAAACTCAAGACCAGCAGTAACTTGATTCCATTGAGGTCCAACTCTAAGTGGGTGTCAAGGCAGGAAGGACAACATTCATAGCAGTAATTTTAGAAATATTTTATTTAATTTCAAAACCCTTCTAGACACATTTACTTCATCTCCCGTTTGCTTGGTGTGGAAAACCAATTACTTCGTGGTGATGATGCAGTCAAATCTGTAAACAGTTATTACATTTCAATTAGAGCTGCGTGAAACTCTATATATTTGGCTTGCAGGAAATTAATGCAAATCTTTTTTGATATTTCAATTCACAAGGGGTCATACCCCTACACATTTGGCTCTCAGTGTAACATTTAGAGCCATTCAAATATCAAAGACTATTTTCCCAGCATAAAACATCTGGCCTAGAGTTAAAATCTCCTATAGCATTCATCTGTATTTAAACTCCCACCTACAAACTGCACCAGAAACTTTGCCAAAAGCAGTCAACTTAGACTGACTTTTTACTATAAAAGAAAATTTCTAGTGAATCTTTTACTATAAAACATATATTTGATCACATTCATGGTCTTGGTTGAACACTCATAAATCACTGAAACACAAACAAGAGCTTTTCATCACTGATAACAGGAATGATAGTGAGATGGAAGGATGAGAATAAGGAAACAAATAGTGAACACTTTCTATGTTCTAGTCACTGTTCTTGCATTATCTTACTAAATTCTTGCATTAGCACTGTGAGGTTATGTACCACCATTCTCCACGTGGGAACATTCAGATTCAGATTAAGAAACATGTCTGAATCACATAGGTAGGTGGTGGTGCTGGGGATGAAGCCAGATCTCTCTACTGCCAAAGCCTATGATAATTATCCTGTCTCCCACAGTGTATAGACTTGAGGAATATAGTTAATGTTTACAATTACAGTTGACCATTGAACAACATGGGTTTGAACTGTGTTGGTCCAATTATATGTGGATTTTCTTCTGCCTCTGCCATCTCTGAAACAACAGGATCAACCTGTCCTCCTCATTCTCAGACTACCGAACATGCCCACAAGGGTAAAGACCTTTATGATGATCCATTTCCACTTAATTAATTGTAAACATATTATCTCTTCCTTATGATTTTCCCAAGAAAATTTTATTTTTTCTAGCTTACTTCATTGTGAGAATACAATATATAACACATATACAAAATACGTGTTGACTGTTTATGTTATAGGTAAGACTTCTAGTCAACAGTAAGTGATTAGTAGTTAAATTTGGGGGGAAGCAAAAGTTATACATAGGTTTTCTTTATTTTTCCATTGACCATTGCTTATCATAAATGCCTTTCAGAAGAGCTGGGTTGGCCTATCAACTCTTTACACTAGTACCTCTGATCCTCTTTAAAATCTCCATGTTACTTGAGGAAAAATGGAAGCTACAAAAGTCAAATGATAAAGGAATTATTCTCTTCATTCCCAAGATGTGTTACATATGGTGGCAATGGGGGATGGGGGAGGAGAGCAAGTGTGCAGGCTGAATTTATTGAGGACTTCACACTTCCATCAGTTACCATGAAAAATAACATATGGACTGAACATTTATTCCAAGGAACAGATTTGTTTCTAGTTACTCTCCAGCAATTGAAAGAGAAAGAAAGAAAAAAAAATTTTAAGAGCCATCTGAAAATACTCACCAAATGAGAGAAATAAGGTTGATCTTTTTCAGACTGCAGGATTAACATTTTAAAAAAATGAGTCATAATGATTCAATTTAAATGTATTGACTGAGCTACTATTATCATGAATCGACTTCTCTACTAGGGATGATGTGGTGCCTGTTCTCAAAAGCTTAAGTTCAATTTTTTTGAAGAAAAAGTGTCTTACTGCATTTTTTTTTTTTTTTTTTTTTTTTTTACTGGTTTCAAGTTTTTCCTTTCATTTATTTCCATCATTATCTTACACTTTGTCAGCCTTTCCAGTACCATGATAAAAATACCCCCAAAATGTATATCAGCAAATGGGGACACCTTCCTGTACCCCATCATTTGTTTATAATCAATCATTTGCTTCATGTCACCCCACTTACTGGTTTGAGTATAGAACAATTCATAACTTTTGGCATTGTGAAATTCCTCAGGCTGAATAAAAAAGCATTGTCAAGAAACCAAAATTAAAAAGTTAAGTTTAAAATTGTTTCTACCCTTCAGGCTCCTGACATATGAAAGTATTAACAGCATATGTCTACTTTAGATTTTTAAACCACAGGAGAGTTAAATGGGATGAGCTTTTTCAAAATACAGTGGTTTTTGAAAATAAAAAGCAAAAGAGGATGAGACAGAAAGCCTATAATTGCCTTCAAAAAAATACATGAACTTTTCTCATTCACCCAGGCAAACTAATCTTATAAATGGGCCTTCCTTTTATGTGAGCCATCACTTCTTTTTTTTTTTTTTTTTTTTTTTTTTTTTTTGAGACGGAGTCTTGCTCTGCCGCCCAGGCTGGAGTGCAGTGGCCGGATCTCAGCTCACTGCAAGCTCCGCCTCCCGGGTTTAGGCCATTCTCCTGCCTCAGCCTCCGGAGTAGCTGGGACTACAGGCGCCCGCCACCTCGCCGGGCTAGTTTTTTGTATTTTTAGTAGAGACGGGGTTTCACGGTGTTAGCCAGGATGGTCTCGATCTCCTGACCTCGTGATCCGCCCGTCTCGGCCTCCCAAAGTGCTGGGATTACAGGCTTGAGCCACCGCGCCCGGCCAGCCATCACTTCTTTTAAAGCCAAGTTGAAGATTCTTCACCTACAAGAAGTAGTCTCTGACAAACTCATTCCTTCTCCCCATTAAGACTTTCTCTTTTTTCCAATCATTGTCAGTGTGTGTAGATGAGGTTCTGTCTTGCTTTGTAATTGCTCCTTTAGATAGCTATTTATTTGACTTTCTGGGGAAAAATAAACAAATACATACATACATACATAAAAAGTATCTTTTGGAAATTCTTTTCAGTGAGGGTTGGTCATAGAAAAAGAGGTTGCAAAATTTAGACCTCCATAGTCTGAAAAGACAAATGCTCATCAAAACATAAAGTAGGTTGAGAATGAATGTGAAATTATCATCAAATCTTGTTGTTAAGAAAAATAAAGGAAGCATTATTTCAAATTACAGTAATGAGGAGAGATAAAAATTACGTTTTTAATATACAAATAAATTTAGACTTGGGTGATCCAATATGCATTTTCAAGTGCTGGTGGATATTTTGAAAACATTCCCTCGTCTTGAGATTGCTTTATTCCCAGGTATGCCAACTTTCCCAGTCAAATTTTATTCCTTATACCAACTTAAGATTGGATCATGGCTCTGATAGACTGAGGTTATATTCCTATCTTCAGTCTCAGAGAGACACCTGTTTACTACAGCCTCATATTTTCCCCAGTCTCATTTAATCTTACATCATGCAAATTATATATAGACATCCCAAACCTAACATTGAAGTGTTTCTTCTCCACCCCAAATCTTTTTCTACCATAATGGCAACTTCCTCTTTCCAGTTGCTTATACTAAAATGTTGGAAGTCTCGATTGGCTTCTCTCTTTCTCTCAGACCACGTATCCTATGGCTAAGAGAATTCTCTTGGCTCAACTTATAAATGTTTCTAATATCTGATAACCTTTCTCTACTGCCAGACTTACTATGCAGGTCCCAGCCATCACTGAATCTCACTGAGCCACCTTCTAACTGTGCTTTCAGCTTCAGCTCTGGGCCTTTCTATTTTCCATATGGTGGGCAGAGTGGTCCTTTTGAAATATAAGTTACATCAGGTCACTCCTCTGCTCAAAACATTCTACTGGCCGGGCGCGGTGGCTCACGCCTGTAATCCCAGCACTTTGGAAGGTCGAGGTGGGCGGATCACGAGATCAGGAGATCGAGACCATCCTAGCTAACACAGTGAAACCCCGTCTCTACTAAAAATACAAAAAAAATTAGCCGGGCGTGGTGACGGGCCCCTGTAGTCCCAGCTACTCTAGAGGCTGAGTCAGGAGAATGGCGTGAACCCGGGAGGCGGAGCTTGCAGTGAGCCAAGATCTTGCCACTGCACTCCAGCCTGGGTGACAAAGTGAGACAACGCCTCAAACAAAACAAAACAAAACAAAAAAAATCTACTGCATCCCTCCCCCACTAGGAGAAAAAGCCAAAGCCCTTAGAATGGCCTCACGGTTCTACATGATCTATGCTCCCATCCATAACTCTCCACTCCTCATCGTCTCCTGCTTTCACAGGCTCATCTGGCTCCGGTTCACTGGTCTTCTATGTGTTCCTCAAATACAACATGTACAGTCCTGGCTCAGAATTTTTGAATTAATTTTTCTCCATTCTCCTTAATGGGCTTCACCCATAAATGCATGTAGACCCTTTCCAAGTCTCCTATATATATTTGATCAATTGTCACCCTACCAGACAGGACTATCTCCACTACTCTGTTGAAATTGTAATTACTCTTGTCTCTTTTCATCCCCTTCCTTGCTTTATTTTTCCACATCACCTTCTAATAAACCACAGAATTACTGTATTTTATTTTTTGTTTTTCTTCCACGCTAGATAATAAACTCCACGAAAATAGAACTTTTGTCTATTTTTTCCCACCACTGTATCCAAGCACCTAGAATTGGGCCTACTACATCATAATGATAAATATTAGTAGAGTGATGGATTGATATGCTGTACACTTGGTGAGGAAAATCTTTTGAAGAGTCTCATTCCAAATATCAAAATCCTGCCAAAAACAAGAACTTAAGCTAAAAACATATGTAAAAGGTCATAGTAATTCTACTGCCTAGACACAACTCATTAAATATACAACTAATTTATCTATTGCCATGACGGAATTAATATAAGAGGAGGATTAAAATGAGAAGAAATATAAGGAAGGAAAGATAAAAAAAGGGTCCCAGAAAGAGAAAGAGTCCATAGCTACTTAAGCTAATTTAAAGAAATTAGGATATGATTTAGAGTCTACTGACCTAATTTCTCATATTAGCTCTTCTTCTTTGTTGCGTGACATATAATTTGAAATTTTATTACTTTCTCTGTAAAATGAGCCTCATAAAACCTAACTCTACAAAGCTTCCGTGAGAACAAGATGAAATGGGAAATAATAAGTGCCTAATATGGTGTCTGACATATAGAAGACACTCAAAAATAAAAGTTGTACCTGGTTTCACATATGTGTTTATGTTTCCCAGGTCTCTCTGCAGAGAGGGCCTAGAAGCTGCAACACTCCAGGGCCAATGAATACAACTAATGCTCGAATCTTGACTTTCAATATCATTCTCCAAACAAACAAACAAACAGCTCCTTGAAAAACATACTAATTCTAGAGTTGGGCCAAAAAAAAAAAAAAAATCAAGATAAACTTAGAATATTTCAGGGTGTCAGAAAGCAAGAGGTTCTTAAAATTAAAAAAAAAAAAAAAAAAAAAAAAAGCAGCAGCAGCAGACAGATAGATGAGGGGAAAGGGGATGGTCATAAGAAAATAGGCAGCAACCTGAAACACTTTTCATTAGCTACCTGGATCAATTTGAATACTAACATAAATAATGACAGTATTGATTATAACCAAAAATATAAAACACATACTCATGAGCCTCTGTTGATATATAAACAAATGATTGACTGAGTGACTCAATGGAGGAGAATGGAGAAACTTTCATAATAGACCAATTCCAATGAATAAATGTAGAAGGAATGAGGAGACTAGACACTCACTGTTAGGATACCACAGCAAAATCCACTGATGGATGTTAAAATTAGTGGGCAAAACATTAAAAAGAAACAGGATGTTTGCCTAGCTTCAAGATATCTCACCCAAAATGTTTATTAATGACTATGATGGCTTTAACTTACATTTATAAATTCTTTGGAGTTTCTCCCTCCAGCAGGTAGAGTTTAATTCTTCTCCCACTTGAGTGGGATTTAATGACTCACTTTAAAAATATAATTTTGAAATGAAAAACCAGTGACTTTACAGTAGAGAAACCTGCCAGCACCATTACCAAGTAATCATGGTTAACATTACCAGTAATAGTAATGCATATTGCTATCATAAAAAGGGCCCATCAATTCTATGGTTTTGTTCCCCAAAGTCCATTACCCTAAGTCTAATTAAGAGAAAATATCAGACAAACTCAAATTGAGGAGCTTTTTACAAAATATCTGACCAGTACTCTTCATAAGACTCAGGTCATGAATGACAAGAAAAGACTGAAGAATAGTCACAGAAGAAATTAAGGAGATATGGTGACAAAATGCAATGTGGTATCTCAGATTGGAATCTAGAACAGGAAAAGGATGTTAATGACAACACTGGGGAAATCTGAATAAAGCCTATAGTTTAGTTCATTGTATTGTATCAATATTATTTTCTCAGTTTTGACAACTAGTAAGGTTATGTAAGATGTAAACAACAGGAAAATCTGGGTAAAGGAACAAGAGAATTATTTATATTATCTTTGCAATTCTTATTTAAAGTTAATGCCATTTAAATTATTTTAAGAAGTTAGAAAAAAAGAAAGTTGTGATCAAATGAGATAATGCTTGTGAAAATATTTATAAATAGTATAAGGTTATTATTATAAGCTAGGCACTGTTATTATGTAAATAATAATGGAAAGCAGTGTCTTAGAAAGTGATAGTGTGCTTAAAGTAATCAACAACTGCATAATTTGTATTGACCAGCCCATTTAGCCAAATCAAACAATTATCCTAAATGTAGACACAGCATAAGTTTAAGAGACAACAATTGTGGGGCTAGCTTCCAAGATGGCGCTGGAGGATCCTCAGCTCTTCGTCATTACACCCTTATAGAATCTTCCCCCACTCTTAGCAGGGTCAACCTCTATAATTAATAGAACAATGAAGAAATGACTTCCTTACTATTGCGTGACTTCCAAGGCTAGGTCATTAAGGACATTCTAATTTCCATTTGGCGGTCCTGGATTGATCATTCTGGAATAAGTCAGCCACCATATTGTGAGGACATACAAGCAGTCCATAGAGGGGTCCACTGCAGAGAAATTGAAACCTCTTGCCAACTACCAGCATCACATGAGTAAGCCTTCTGGGAAGCACATCCTCCAGGTCAAGCCAAGTAGTGAGGAGATGTAGCCTCAGCTGACATCTTGACTGTGATCTCATAAGAGATCCTGAGCCTGAATCATCCAGCTATACCACAACCGAATTCTTGACCCACAGAAAATGTAAAACAGATTCTTATTGTTTTAAGCCATGAAGCTATTGGGTAATTGCTATGTTCCAGTAGATAACTAATACAACAGTCTTTGAAAAATAAGCAATAAACATTTGTGTAGGAGACCAGGGCCTAAAGCCATTAGTCTCAGAATAGAAGCAAATGATATTCTGGCATGAGCCTGATGAGAAATGTAGAAGACTCTTTGTTTTCTTTCTTTCCTATTCTCTCTTTGCTTTATTTTTGTAATAGTCCAGGTTTATGTATATTTAGAAAGTAGATATTTGCTACTTTTCTGATGCAGCAATATGCCACAAAACAGAAGCAAGCATGGTAAACTACAAGGAGGACATTAGAGTTGATGTCATTTGAATACACCAAAGACAGCTTGCATAGGACATGCCAGTAACAGGAGAGATTAGCACTCTAAGGATTTGTTTCTCTGTGTGAGAGATCTTTTAATTGCTGTTGTTTTATTGGTTGGTTATTTGTAATCATTAAAATATTAAGGGTCTTTTTCTGGAAATATTATCCAGAAACCACAAACTTGATGTTTTTCCACAGGTAATTTGAGTGGAAAAAGGATCGGGTTAGGATTTAAAATTCTGGCTGCTGCTTTACCACCTCTAGACATGTGGTTTGAGGGAGTCTCAAATTCTTCTATCCTGAATGCTTTCATTGGCAAAATGAAGATGTATAAATCAAAGGCTAAGTTTTCTGGAGCTTCCTAACTTCTCAGAACTATTTTAGAAACTAAAAGTGTCATATATGTTGCTTCTTTTGAATGAAATAATTTAGCTGCAATGCCTTCCTTATTTCAGATAAAATATGGTAATGTCCCAGAATAATCATGTATTGAACACAGTTCCCAAGGAAACAGGCATCACCACAGAATTACCAAATATGTAAATGTTATGAAGTAATATCTGGTGGCGGCAAAACCAAACCTTTGTCTCACTGAACAACCACTATTTTGTGATGCCGATATTGTACATTTTATCCTGCATAATTCTTCCTGGAATTGATATTTTAAAATTGAGAAGCAATTTAGTGTGCTGCATAGCCCTGCTCTATTGGCCCAGGCCAACATTAATGACACATTTTAATAGAAAAATGGGCAGTTGGGCACCTAAACTTTACCCTGTCGTGGATCATGTTTGGCAGCTGTGCTTTTTATTCATCAGTCTGATTGAAACTCCCTTCCTGACAGAAGCAAAGATATTCTCTTTTGTTCAGGATTTCCATAAAAGGCGAAATGGAAGTCTTTGCAGACAGGCTGGCGTGCCTGAATAAATTTATTTTCCTAGGCTTCCAGCCATAACAGTGAGCAAACAAATGCCTCTTACCTACATCTTTATGTACACCATAGGATAGCACATTTATAGGATTAAATAATGCTCATTTAGTTTGGCTTCTTTCCTCTCTGTTTTAAATCATTGCCCAAACTTGCGTTTTTAAATCTTTCCCTCATAATTTTAACCTTTACCCTTGGGCTAGTTGAGCAATATATGGCTGTGTGTGTGTTCGTCTCTGTGTGTACACATACATTGTCTATGATGTTGGGGGAGGAGGACCTGGCTTTCTTTTTAATCCTTTTTCTTTATAGAGAACAGACCTCAAAGGGTTTCCTTTCCTAGCTTCTTAACTTCTCTTCCAAGCATAATGATTCTAGACAGACTGAACAACTGACCAGTGATCCATCGTGTTTTTAATCATTTACAGTCTGATTCCTGCACAGCCGTGCCTGATATTTGGTTTTAAAGAACGCTTTCCTGGGGAACACATTCAATCCAGTATTTCTGAGCAATAAATTACTCATGTTTGGGGGCCCTCGACAGCCTATATTATTTTGCCCTGGTTGAAAATAATAGACAGTTTGGAACAATGTTCCCTTTTGAATTAAAATACAAAAGGTTAGATTCTTAGGGTTCAAGATAATGCATAGGCTCTCAACAGACTGGATACAAATCTCCCCAAGAGAGCAAAGATTGGGAGGGTGAGGAGGTGAAGACATAAGGTAGAGGAGACAAAAACATGAGCATTTGTACAGACACATTACTTGTTTTTTCAGGGTTGAAAAACTCATTTTGTATCCCTCACTGTCCCAGATGTTCAGTCATCTATGTAGTTATAGTTATACTAACAGGAGGCAGAACAGGGCTCTGTGCAATGATTGTGATCATCCTGAATCATCTGGAAGAACTCTGTGGTCTATCTAATTGGTGAGCTCACCTCTATCTATCCCCAACTGGGAGGTCAGGGTGAGGGAGTTGTAATAGTTGGCATTATGGATAGATCTTAGGAGAAACTGATTTTTAGTTGAAAATGGATCTGTTTGCACATTGGTACAAACTAATCAACTTTGATTAAATTGTCACGCTACAGTTTAAATGCTTATAAAAGAAAGAAACATGTGCTTTCATATGTGAGCATGTATGTACACATAGGTAGTCCCTAGAACAGAAAATAATCCCAAGATGAGGATGAGGATTGGAAATAGGAATGCCTTTTGCCATATAAATAGTGCTTTTTAAATAAATAGTGATTAGCTTTCCATGCTAAACAAAGGTGACCTCAGTTAAATTAGAGCTTAAGATTTAGATTAGATTTAAGATAACTGTCCAAGAGGTAATATACTACAAGAGTTAAAAATCAGAGGTACTTATTTTGAGTCCTGGCTCCCCTAGTCGTTGCGGCTATCACTTCGGAAAAGTTCTGTGTTCTCTCTGAACTCCAGTCTCCTAGACTGTATTCTACTGGGGTCAGCAAACTATGGCCTATGGGCCAAATCTGGCCTGTTCACTGCGTTGGTACTACTTGTAAGCTTAGAATGATTTTTATATTTTTAAGAGTTAAAAAGATCAAAGAAAGAACAATGTTTCATGACCTGTGAACAGTGTATGAAATTTAAATTTCATGGTGGATAAATAAAGTTTTATTGGAACATGGCCATGCTCACTTGTTTGCATACTATCTGTCTGCTTTTTATGTTGCTTTCATACTGCAACAGCAGAAAGTTACATTACAGATCATATGGGCCACGGAGCCCAAGCTGCTTAATCTAGGGTGCCTTACGGAAAAAAGTTTGTCTACCTTGTTATGATGTCTACCTTGCAGCGTTGTCATAGGGACTGAATGTTATGTAAAGTGCTTGCCACAGAGAATTGCAGTGAGGAAACACTGAGATAATGCTACTTGTGAAAATGAGTGTGGCTGTGTGGGAAGACAAAAAGACAAAGCAGAGAAATAATTTCAGCATACTAGAATCTTTCTTCAGTGTATGAGAGTGCATGATAGTGTCAAAGGGTATTTATAGAAAAAATGGAAATGTTCCAATTTTGTCAATCTATTTTAATCTACTAACAACTGGACTATAATTGCTGATAATGAATTCAGCATACATTTCAATAAGAAGTAAAATTGTGCCATAGATAATACTTCCTTACTAGTTATTGTTGTTCTTATTATTTAATATTTTATAATGACAATTTCTATTTAAATAAATAGAGGCACATCAATATGTCTAACAATGAAAAAATACGTTCTAAGGATAGTTTCCATGGTCAGATGCTTCATTACTAAAATAAGGATGATGAATGAAATGTAAGAATACTTTCCATGACAGAGGTTCTTTTCCTGTGTTCTTAACAATAAAGAAAGTTACCCTACATTTAGTGCTTCCTCTGTTAAGTGCTATGTGAACATTTATTTTTAGTTTTAGTCTGGGACTAAGGATAGTTAATTCCACTGATTTGGAATTTTCATACATATAGAGACCAAGGGAGAGCATGATGGAACCCTGTGGAATGTATCCTCCTCACTCCTCAGCACTTTGGTGGGGCCACAAGGGGCCTACAATCAAGCCAGAAACTCATCTCTAATGGAAGCATCTAGCTTTGCTTCTAAATGAATTTCTATTGTAATTATAATGTTATTATTAAATCAATACCCATAGCAACATTGGTAAGAAAACCACTACTAACAGTAATGCTCACTTATTGGTTCATACACAAATAATTATGGCCCACGATGTAGCAGACACTGGATTAGGCTCTGAGTATACGGTGGCAAATAAAACAATGTCCCAACCTCATGCATCTTACATTTAATAAGTGGAGGCAAATAGAAATCTAATAGAAACAAAGTACAAAATATCAGAAAATATTAACTCTTATGATTGACTATGTCGTCAGGAAGTGGAGAGCAACACTTTGATTGGTGGTCAGGGAAGACCTCTCCAAGAGGTGACATTTAGGCTGAGATTTGAGTGACAAGGTTTCATCCATATAAATATTCGTGAGAAGAGCATTCCAGGGAGAGGAAATGGCTAACACAATGGCCTTGAAGTAGGAATGAGTTAGATATGTTCAAGGAAATGAAAGCAGGCCAGCGTGGCTACAGTCTAGGGAATAGTGAGAAGAGTCAGCATGTCAGAATGGGAGGCAGAAGAAGTATTATGTAGAATCTTGTAAGACATTTTTAAAATGTGATAGAAAGCCATTGGAGAACTGTAAGCAGGAAAGTTGCATTATCTAATCTGTAGTTTTTAAAGACATTCTGGCTACTGAATGTAGAATGGATTGGAGGGATTCAAGAACACAGAGCTACTGGAGTCTCCAGATATGCTGTTGGATTAAATAGAGAATAGAGGGAATGTGGGAGTCTTTAGTGTTAGTGGTCTCCAGCTGGTCAAATTTCCTGGTATCGATGACCTTGTACGGTGTCTTCCCTTTAAATCTGGTCTATCCCTAGCTATGACTCACTGGAACCAAAATAATATGGCAAAAGTGATGGTATACCAGTTGCAGGCCTAAGCCATAAAGGGACCTGGTAGTGTCTACTTCTGTGCTATTGGGATCTATGAGATGTTATGTAAGAAGGAGAGGTCACATGGAGAGGGAGAGAGTCAATGGAGTGAGAGAAAATGAAACCTCCCCGGCATCCTGCCTAAGCCAACCCCAGAAGGTCTCTCAGTGAAATGGAAACATATATAAGCACCTGTTTGTAAGACTATCACAATAACCTCTAAGTGGAGATGATTCTTTGCTGAAGAACTTTGAACAAATAAAGTGACTGTTGGTTTAAGCCATGAGGTGTTGAGTTGTTTGCTGTGCAGCAAGAGATTACAGAGAAAAATGAAATAAAATAAAAATGTTGGCTCAAAGTCAATCAGGTGCCGCTGAAAATAAGTGAAATTTATTTGTTTTGGAAATAGGTGGATCTTTCATAATTCTTTTACTTTTCAGAATATAGTGATGACTGAAAAGGTGGTAAAAAACTTGCTATTGGGGACTGCAGATAAGAGGATGTGAATTGTGTACTGGTAAAATCATTAGGGAAACTGCCACCTGCAATAATGTGAAAGAAAGAAAATGTGCCTAAGGAACTTGTGGATATGGCAAAGGAAATTCCTCAGTGGAATGTCGAAAATACCATCTGGGTTCATTTAGCTGCTTATGATAATGTATAGGAGGACTGAGATGAGCTAAAAAGGAGACTGTTCCATTTTCAAGCAGAATTTAAAATAAATAGAAATGAACCAGGAAATGATGGGTTGAAAATGAAAATTGTTTCTCATCTCCGTCTTTCCTGTGAAAGACTATAAAAGTAATAAATAGTCTCAGGGCAAAGATCAAAGCTAGGACTCTGCCAATAAAATATAGCCTCAAGGTAAAGGTCATATGAAAAGGGACTATAAGACCTTTTGCTGTGACCTCAAAGAAATTTAAGATTGCATCTCAGAGATCATCTCATGTAGATAAAGGGTTTTAAGAATCTTAAAGGCCTTGTCCAGAAGACCCGTATTTCTGTTTAGCCCCTAGTAAAGCGAAACCTGTCTCAAAGAATTTTGTGGGTGTGGCTTGGTCTAATGGCATAAACTACAATAAGAATTTATAAGAAACTCAGAAAGCTTTTAAGAGAATTATATTTGTGGAAGTACTTCCAGCTTTGATTGAATTAAACACAAGTCACTTACCTTGAAAAAAAACTGCCCGGCTCCCAAACTTTTATGAGCAGGAAACAGACTGAGAAAACTACTCAGCTGCAAACACAAGCCATTTCTAAAGAGAAGGAGGGTGACTTACGAAGAGATAAGGAAAACCACTTCTATTTGCCTGGTTTTGAATTGCAATTATCCAATCACAGTGTGTGTGTGTGGAAGGGGTAAAATGTGGGGAGCTGGGGGAAGTCAAATAACAGGTCTCTTAGTTCACGAATCTTCAAATCAAGAGAAGCCATTCTCAAAAAGCTGCAACTGAGAAACCTTTTCTGAGAAGCTTCTTCTGACCCCATTTCACCTCAAACAAATTTACGTTATGAAATATTCTGGACTTGAACCTAAACCTTACCCAATAATGGGATAAGATTGGGAAAGCATAAGTTCAATCTGAATGTCAATCATTAGGGCCTAGAAATTCCTTTTTAGTTCATTCCTCCTCGCCTCCCTCAAATTTCTGACACCCGTTGATCTTTCTACTATTTCTCTAGATTTGCCTTTTCCAAATATCATATAGTTGGAATCCTACAGTATGCAGCGTTTTCAGACTGACTTCTTTCACTAAGTAATATGCACTTAAGTTTCCTCCAAATCTTTTCAGGGCTTGATAGCTCATTTATTTTTATTGCTTAATGGTAGTCTGTTCTATGGATGTATCATGGTTTATTTATTCATTCACCTTTTAAATGACATCTTTGTTGCTTCCAGTTTTATGGCCACTGTGAATGAAGGTCCCCTAAGCATTTATGTTCAGGTTTTTGTAAAGACAAAAGTTTTCAACTCATTTGAAAAAACACCTAGCCGCACATGGCTGGATCATATTGTTAAGACCAAGTTTAGCTTCGTAAGAAACTGCCAAACTACTTCCCAAAGTGTCTGAACCATTCATTGTTCCCACCAGTAATCAATAAACATTCCTGTTATTCCACATCCTCATCAACATTTGATATCGTCAGTTGTGTTTTCGTTGTTGTTAATTCTTTGGGATGTTCTCCAGAGGTCGTGTAACCTGTGGACAAAGACAAT
Source organism: Macaca fascicularis (assembly GCF_037993035.2). NCBI lineage: Eukaryota > Metazoa > Chordata > Mammalia > Primates > Cercopithecidae > Macaca > Macaca fascicularis. The sequence goes on from NC_088385.1 coordinate 98,697,610, forward strand.
TTCATTTTTTCCTTCCCAATATATTTACCTTTCATTTCCTTTTCTTGTCTCGTTGCATAAGCTAGGACTTATATTATGATGTTGAATAAGAGTCATGAGAGGGGCAACCTTGCCTGGTTCCTAATCTTAAGGGGAAAGCATCTAGTTTCTCACCATTAAGTATAATGTTAGGTGTAGGTTTTTTGTTAATTTTCTATATCGAGTTGAGAAAGCCTTTCTCTATACCTAGTTTGCTGAGAGTTTTGTTTGTTTTGTTTTAAATCATGAATGGGTATTTTTCTGTATCATTTGATATAATCACATAATTTTTCTTATTTAGCTTGTTGATTTGCAAGATTACATTAATTGTTGAGCCAGCCTTGAATATCTGAGAAAAATCCCACTTAATTACATTGCATAATTCTTCTTCTTCCTTTTATTTACTTACTTATTTTTATTTTTATTTTTGACACAGGGTCTTGCTGTATCGCCCAGACTGGAGTGTAATGGCACAACCATGGCTCACCGCAGCCTCAATTTTCCAGGCTCTAATGATCCTCCCACCTCAGTCTCCTGACTAGCTAGGACCATAGGCATGCACCACTATGTCTGATTAATTTTTAAAATTTTTTCTAGGGATGAGATATCATCATGTGGCCCAGTCTGGTCTCCAACTCATGGGATCAAGCAGTCCGGCCGCCTCAGCCTCCCAAAGTGCTGGGATTCGTAGTGTGAGCCACTGTGCCCAGCCAATTCTTCTTATATATTGTTAGATTTGAGTTGCTAATATGTTGTTGATGAATTTTGCACCTTTATGAGAGATATTAGTCTTTAGTTTTCCTTTTTTGTATTGTCATTTTCTGGTTTTAGAGGTTCCAGAATTCATCCCCAATTCTTCTTGGCATTCTAGCTTTGAGTATTCCTCTTGAAAAGTCTATTTGGATCCTAAATTATTTTGTATGTGAACTTTTAAATATTTTTATTCGAAAATTTTTACATCTGCTCATGATTGTCAGTATTTTAAAGTTTCATGCTGATGAGCATAGTGTGGTAATGCTTAAAAATCATTAAGCTGGACATTTGCTAGGCTTTTCTTGTTTGGAAACTTGGGGGCTTATGTTTTGGAACTTTTTCTTCCTTATTTGTTTACTAATTCCCTACCTTCTTTTAGCTTTATGAAAAGACAAACAAACAAAATCTCTTTTTGATCAGCGTTTGGACCTCCTGAACTGATCTACTAATATTCTTACCTATGGCAATTTCCATTTCATTTTTTTCTGCTATATGTGAAGATGCTTTAATTTTATTATTTAGCTCTTCCAATAAATCTTTTATTTCATCTGAATATTTCTAGTTTTCAAGAACTTCATGTGGCCAAACTGACACTCCGTTTTTATGGTAACTTATTCAATACAACGACTTTTCATTCATCTGAGAATAAAAATTATAATTTTAATTTTAGAGAGCAGAATGAATCTACTTTCTGCATTCCCTGTTTTCTATGGGTTCCGTTTTTTCTCTTTGGTCTTTGGTGTTTTTAATCTCTGGTGGGGCTTTCCTCAATAGCCAGTGATTTTTGTTGTCCATTTATTTTTAGAATTAAGGCATTAAAAGCCTGAATGGATGCCCTGTATGAGGAGATGGGTCCTTCCCGCTTAGGGGCTTCTACATGATGGTGATCTATTAGGAACCCTCTCATTTCATACTGGGAATTTCACCCTACTCCTTATCCACAGGCTCGCCATTTTCTCCAAAAATGAACGCTCTAACCTCCTGCTAGCAGGGTATGCCAAGTAACAGTAGGGACTAGTGGCTTCATAGTTTGGTATGTAGACTTTTACTTAACTCTCTGTGTTCAGTTTAGCTCCTCTCTTATGCCTTCTGCTTTACCTCCTGACCCTGAGCCCAAAGCCTGTTGTTCTGATTCAAAATAACAGTTTTGAACTCAGTTCAAAACAGCTGAGTCCACTGGCCATCCACACGAGGAGAAAACTCATCTCACGGTCTCTAAAGAGACTTACCACCACCTTCTTGATTGTAGCTCCATACTTTCCCCTGCTTTGTGTGATACTCACTTCCAGAGCCTGTACAGGGTCTGGAGAAGGAATTAAGTACAAGTATCCTTGCCTTTCTGCCCATCCAGTGCTATTATGCAGCTTTCTGTGCTCTGCTAGCTCTTCCATCCACTTAATAGTACCATTTCAGTATGCTATTTGTATCCTCTTGCATTCTTTGTGTGTATTTACTATTTTTATTTATTTATTTATTTTTTATTTTCATTTTAATGAGGTTTTGGGAGGAGTAGAAATGAGAAGCATGTGTTTAAGCTATGTTTAATCAGAAATCTACTGAATCATTGCATACATACCAAAAACATTTTTAAAGGACGTTTTACTACTTTATACTAGCTATATCAAGAACATATTATTACTAATCTAGACATGCAATTAATTCAAACACAGAAAATCTTGGTCTAAGCATTCATGTTATTAAATACCACAATTCCTAAACTCCATAATTTTATAACCCTCACTTCCTAAAAATGCTATAATCACTATAGGAAAAATGTTTTTCCTGGTTGTTAACACTGACAATTTTAATTTTTTTCCTTCATAGAATGTATATGAGATCTTATGGAAGTCTACTGGAACTGAACTTAGGAATATTAAAGCCAATACAAACCACAAAGTAGGGAAATTCTTTTCATCCCCAGCCTCATCCCAAGCTTGTGTTTTCATTCTAGGGGAAAATGAAAGCACAAGTAAACAGCAAATGTCATCTTTCTTTTTCTGGGCATGCAATGAATCTTTTTCAATATTTAAAATCACTTCTAATTACCCTGCTCCCATTTTCCCTTTTGGGGAATTCCCCACTGTGTATAGTACCCGCCTTCCAATTGCAGAATCTGTTCATGAATAGAGACTAAAATTTAGCTGGGATCTGCATGCAAAGCCTGGCTCCTATAAGGCTGCCTCTCCCCAGATGAGATATCATGTTCTAATTAACATGAAGACTCCAACTCTTTTCTGACTAATAATAGTTGTGGTCACTCAGATCTTGCTTCTGAGGTTTTGCATAGAAAGTTGCCCCCATATGCATCTCAGCTATAGCAGCTTGTGCAGCATCACTTTTAATGTGGTTTCTGAGGCCCAGCCCTTAGGTGTTTCCAGGTTTTATCATTTTTCTACACTTGATCTCCCATTAATATTGTGAACCCCCATAACAGCTCAGTAAATTTTACTTCAGTTGAAGATAGCCAGTGTTAATGTCTACTGTTTGAAATCAGAACTGATAGAGTGTATAAATGCATCAGTGGAATAGCGTTGCCTATCTTTGGGGTGGTTGTGGGGGTGTGGAATAGAAAGAGTGGTTGATAAATTATTGAAAAAATGTGAGCTCTGATTCTTTGTAATATTCGCTGTCAAATACTTCCCCTCACTACCATCTCTCTACCTTGTCTGCCCACCGCCACCCCAACTCCCTGACCTGCAGCCTAGTGACAAAGATGTGAAGGTGTCCAGCACTTTAGACCTAACGGCAATTGCTTTGGTAGGCTTTATTCTAGGGATGACTCTGTCAACACCAATAAGAACAGACAACAGTAATAGGAGCGAATAAGATGGTGAGAATGTGAATATCAAAGCCAATAACAATATTCAGCTTGAAACAAGGTCACTTGCTCTTGATGTAAGGTAAGGGTGGGAGGAGGAGGATCTCAGACCACAGATTTTTAAATTAGCAAGAAACCAAATAGCAATGCTAAAAAAAAAAAAAAAAAAAAAAAAAAAAAAAAAAAAAAAAAGCTTCTTGGCAGAAGTCAGTGAAATGCGAGTTTGCAAAGTGAAATAAAAGAATCAAGAGTCTAAGTTTTTTCTTAAATCTGAGGCACCAAAGGAATAGAAGAGGCTAAATAAAATGAGCTACTTTATCAGATACATACATTATTTTATTAATTCCAGTGCATTGTATTCAAAAAGGAGAAAAACAGAGTTCAGATGAACACTCTTAAAAGCAGTGTGAGCTTGGTTTTCTCGGTAATGAACCCATAAAGGGAAGCATAGATAAGCAATTCAATTTGGAAAATAATGACCCATACTATGAACTGGGCCCCACATGACAAGCTGCTGCTAAAAAATACAGCAAAAGTCTGTCATAAAGGCTTATGGAACTGGAACCTCTCAAAATGATAGAGTACTTACTGTTTACTTTTGTTAGCATTTCCCCCCAGTCCATAAGCCTCACTGGACAATAACATACACCAAGAAACTTATTAAGAAAAATAATATTTCAAAGTAGATTTAACAGCTGCCTATGCAGAGTTTGAGAAGATGAAAACATAATAAAGGGGTTGGAGTTGAGGTGTGTACAGAGGTGAGTGTATAAGGGGTCTCCCTGGTTTTACTCTATTAATTGCACTAAGGAGATCCTGTGGTAATTCACAGAGAAACTGGATTGAAATGTTCTCTACATTATTTAGTTCACTTAAAAGCTATTTGTGATCCTACACAAAGCTAATGGATTTGATGATGTTCGCTAAGTAAATCAATTCAGAAGATGCTTGAAAAATGTGCAGGTGAACTATGCAAGAATGAAATTGAAGACCTGTATATAACATATTGTGATTTATTTTGCTGAGACACAAATTTGAAATATGAACTCTACAAAGCTGGAAATCCTAAGCAATCATTTGATATGATATATTTTTGTTGTTGACTACATATCTGTAAATAAACAGTACCTCTTGCCTTTGCATAAAAATCAAGATTTTGTTTCGCTCTGGGAAAACTTGCCTTTTACATAAAAGTCTTGCCTTTATATAAAAATCAAGATTTGGTTTCATTCCAGGAAAACAGCTGGATGTTAGTGGCCTACATCTAGAGAACACGTTGGAATGATGGAATTTCACTTTGGGATGCTTTGGCGGTAATTCAAAAGGTAAGGTGCTATCCTCTAGACCAGGTGAAACTGAGGACAGATTTTTATACCAAATTGTAAGAGTAAGCCTATCCTGATCTGCCATAAAGAGTTGGGTTTCAAGTACACACAGAAAGCATTTGATGGGGTGAGAACACCAACACATAAGCATGGTTTTCCAGGGGAGCTAGAGTAGGAGCTCCTGTAGGGAGTTGACTAGTAGACCAGATATATACTGAGCTCCACATTGAGACTCACAAGAACAGATCCTCTTATTTCCAGGTTTAATTTGCAGGGTAGTTGCTTCTCACATGAAAAGATTCTAGTAGGCATGTTCCAATGTTGAACAGCTGCAAGTAGTTCATTATTTAACAGTGACTAATAATTTGTCAGAGTAATTCCAGATATGTCATCTTCGAAAGTGATAAAAAAAATTTTCGTCCTTTATTAGACATGGTCAAGAAAAGAGAAGACAGTGATTCATTTTGTTGGTAATAGTGACAGAAGGTGAAACAAAAAGAAATTATTTTTCAGCTTTTAAGTTCAGGGGTACATGTGCAGTTTGTGCAGGTTTGTTACACAGGTAGACATGTGACCTGTTGGTTTGTTGCACAGATCAACCCATCACCCAGGTATTAAGCCCAGCACCCATTAGCTATTCTTCCTGGTGCTCTCCCTTCCCACTCCCCTTTCCCATAGGCCCCAGTATGTGTTGTTCCCCTGCCCTGTGTCCATGTGTTCTCAACATTCAGCCACCACTTATACATATAATATTTAGTGCAATAGTTTCTCACCTGTGTGATGTGATGAATTACATTAAAGGCACTAATAGAAATTAGAAATATAAAAAATATGTTATTTGTGAATTTAGAGATTTTTCTGTAGTCTTAGGGTATGACTGTCAGAATATCAAGCAACTACCATCATGTAAACAAGGCTTGGTAGGAGGTGCTTCAGCTACTTATGGGATTAAATGGATTTCAGGTAGCCTCTGGCATTAGAGTTCACACACGTGACCTTTGCCTCTCAGGCCTTCAACTAGCATTCTAGCCTGTAATCCTGAGCTAGTTGTTTAATATCACTCAGCTTCACTGCTTCATAAGTAACATAGAGTTCAAAATGCATTCCTCGTTTACCATATAGGGGTATTTGGAGTATTAAAAAGAAAACAATATTCAAAAAACTTTTTTTGTGAAATCTAAATTACCACAAAAAAATTATGATTACTTCATGATGGAACCATGTGATAATTTCTTACTATTCCTATCTTTTCCCTGAAACAAATCAACAGTGTCGCTTAGAACTATTTCCAGCTGTCTTCGTTCTAGTTACCCCTTCATACCCAATGCCAAAATACTGCTTTCGCAAACAAAATTCTGTAATTCACACTTTCCACTGCTGTTTGACTTCTTTCTTCAATTCACCCTAATGGAATTTGATCATATTTGTTGAAAGATAGTATCATGTTTCTTCATTGCCTGTGCTTGGTTTGTCTTCTGCCATCCTAGTTAATTTCTAAAAAATGAAACATGTTTCAGATTTATTTTTGTCTTCCTATGATATTTTGGTAGGCAAAATAATGGCCTCACAAAGATGTCTATATGCTAAGTTCCTGGAATCCGTGAATATGTTCTTTTACAAGGCAAAAAAAATAAAACAAAACAAAATTTTTATCTATGTGATTAAGGACCTTGAGATGTGAGTACCTTGGGTTTTCCTAGTAGGCCTATTAGAATCACAAGTGTGCTAATGAGAGGCAGGGGAGTCAGAGTCATAAAAGACCGTGATACATGGGGAGCCTATAGAACCTGGAAAAGGCAGGGAAATGGACTCTCCCCTGGAGTCTCCAGAATGAACACATCCCTGCTGGCCTATTTTAGACTTCTGACCTCCAGAACAATATGTGAATAAATTGGCGCTAATTTAAGCCACTAAGCTTATGGTAATTTGTGACAACAACATCAGGAAACTAGTACAGCTATTTTTGTGGGTTATTTGTTATCTGTTGGAGGAGGAATATTGGTGTCGGTGATATATGTTTTATAATTGAGTCAAGAAATCAAAGATGAAGGAAATGGCAGGATGGGAAGTCTACCAAACCAAGAGCAGCTATTACAGCTTTCCAGTTTCTCACGTAAGTTAATAACAACAGATAGGAATGTGGCAATTTTAGAGACTCAAAGAACTTGAGAAATAATAAAAATCAATACTTAAATAGTTGATAAGATACTGTCAGCCGAGAAATTTGAGGAAGTGCAAAAATGATGTTGAAATATTGCAAACTTGGCCAGGCGCGGTGGCTCACGCCTGTAATCTCAGCACTTTGGGAGGCCGAGGTGGGCGGATCACAAGGTCAGGAGATCGAGACCACGGTGAAACCCCGTCTCTACTAAAAATACAAAAAATTAGCCGGGCGCGGTGGCGGGCGCCTGTAGTCCCAGCTGCTCAGGAGGCTGAGGCAGGAGAATGGCGTGAGCCCGGGAGGTGGAGCTTGCAGTGAGCCGAGATCACGCCACTGCACTCCAGCCTGGGCGACAGAGCGAGACTCCATCTCAAAAAAAAAAAAAAAAAAAAAGAAAAAAAAGAAATATTGCAAACTTCAAATTATTTAAAACTTTAATTTTTTAGGTCATTATTGTTTGTTTTTTCACTATATAGAGCTTCCATTTGTACCAGGCAGTCATATCTCATTTGCCTCTTCAAACAACTCTGGAGATTTGTTAATATCCCCCATCTTAATACAGAAATTGAGGCGGGGACAGAATGAGTAACTTTTGTAGGCCACATAGCCAATAAGTAGTACATCTCTTCTATAGCCCTAATTACAGAAAGTTGAAATTGTACTTTTTAAATGTCATGTTCTTGTCTTCATGAAACTCTTGTCTATTTTTGTGTCCCCAGTGCCTAACATAGTGACTGCTACATAAGAGACACTCAATTTGTTGGTTGAATAAATAGATGGCATTACTATGCTGTGGCTAATTCTTAGGTTGGAGAGTGAGCAAGTTATTTGGTCTTTGGACCCCTGTTACAGCATGATATGGTTAGACTTCGTGTCCCCACCCAAATCTCATTTTGAATTGTAATCCCCATTATCCCCACATGTTAAGGGAGAGACCAGGTGGAAGTAATGCAATCATGGGGGCAGTTTCCCCTATGCTGTTCTTGGGATAGTGAGTGAGTTCTCACGAGATCTGATGGTTTTATAAGGGTCTCTTTTCCCTTCTCTAGGCACTTCTCCTTCCTGCTGCCTTATAAAGAGGGTACTTCAATTCCCCTTCACCTTCCGCCATGATTGTAAGTTTCCTGAGCCCCCAAGCCATACTGAACTGTGAGTCAATTAAACTTCTTTCCTTTATAAATTACCTGGTCTCAGGCAGTTCTTTATAGCAGTATGAAAATGGACTAATACACAGCATCTCATCCAATAATTATCAAACAACCTTTTGACCTTCACTTCATGAGACCTGTGAAAACATAAAAAGGCCTTTGTTGAGATGTTTTTAAGTGAATCACCTAATATACAATAAAACATTGGGGCTATTTAATTTTAAATGGGTTTCTGAAGGTCAATATTATGTTAAATAATGCAATAATAATGATTCCGAAAAGAAACTAACAAAGATTCTTCAACAATGTGGTAAGAAATTCACAAGAATTAAATATTTAATCAAAAACATTTAATAAAAGTGAAATTGCTGCTGAAAGCCAGGCTGCATTTTTGGTAGATTAACTGGACAGATTCTACAAACATTTGTCTAAGCCATTATCTGGAAAATCACTTTCAACCCTAATACAATGAAAATATATTATCCATGTTAATAACAATGTCCCATCTGTTTAAGCATTTTACAACCAACTGAAAACCATACCTGCAGAGAGCCTTATGGCTCTGAATTCAAAAACAGTTGCAAGTTGAATGCATGTGACAGTATTACCTGGTAAACAGGCCCTATGAACTTCTTTTTAAAGGACTTCAGTGGTACTGTGAACCAGCCTTTCAACATAAAACCACTGAATCAATCAATTTTATGGAGAAATAGAATCTCTCGAGTCAATGATAAGTGACTTCCCAGTTTTGAAGATACTTTAATGGAACTGCTTCTTTAAAATTGAAGCTTATCTAGTATGAACATCAAAAGGGTAGGCAAGCCACACAATACCAAATGAAATGCATTTATAAGCCATCAGTGTTTAAATCTCCAACATATTTAGAATATCTATCAATGCATCTAATTAACGATATAAAAACTTGAAGGTAAAGATAAATGTTTCATCCATTATTTCAGCTTTAAAATTAAAGAAGGCAGGTTGACATTTCTGTCTTCATTGAATAGAATGACTAGAACTAAAATATTCTAAATTGGAAGGAAATTGGAAGTAAAAAAAAAAAAAAACAGAAATATTCAAGAGATAAATTAACCAAATGAGGGGTTCATGTGTAGATACTAGATAGCCAGTAAATATAGCTAGATTTTTAAAATAGTAGTTTCGTTTACAAAGCACTTAGAATATGGTATATGATTTTTATGATATCCATGTGTAATAGGTAAGTTTAGAATCATCTTCATTTTACAGAAGGTTAAGGCTCAAGGTGACTTATTTATTGCCTAATGCCACACAAATTTTAAGAGGCAAAGTGGAGGCTTTTGGCTCCAATCCAAGTACACATTTTTCAATATTTGCCTCTTCTTTGCCATCTCCACCAATTCGACTGTATTTATCACCAGAAATTTTAAAGAGATTACCTACATATTATATTACACCTGAGAATAAAAGCCTTAATATTAAGGCTGTAAATTCTAGAAACATTACATACATCAAACTCAGGAACATTCTAGGATCATTTAGACATAAAAAGCTACTTGCTATGTTAGATGACAGTGTTCCTTGTGGTAGACTCAAATTTTCTAAAGCCCGAGTAATTTTCCAAAGCCAACCCAAAGCAGTAGAAAGGTGATATACCAGGCTGTTTAATCAGTGTCCAATTTACTCACTATATGGCTACAAATTGCACCACCACTCCCAGCTATTTTTTTTTTTTTTTTTTTTTTGTATTTTTAGTAGAGACAGAATTTTGCCATGTTGCCCAGGCTGGTTTTGAACTCCTTGCCTCAAGTGATCTGCCCACCTCAGCCTCCCAAAGTGCTGGGGTTACAGGCATAAGCCACTGTGCCTGGTCACAAATTGCAATAACTTCTGATGGTGTTTATGTACAATCAAACACACCCAAGCACAAATTTTGGCAAAATGCTGAAGGACAGGAAAAGTAAGAAATCAAAGGAAGAAGTTTCTGAGTATGTAAATAATAATTTGGCTGTGTCGAGAGGCATTCCAATGGAAAGAAATTAGAACTGAAGGTGACATTATAAGCACTGATCCAGAGGTATCTAAGTATCTCAAGAAATGTGAAGTTTTCTGCACGATATTTAAGGTTGATGAATCAGACAGCAGATAATTGTTCATGAAAACAGAAAACTTGTGGAAAGTGTCCTGATCCTGGTTTACCATCCAAAGACCTTGATAAGCCTACCTGCCCATCAAATCTTCAGTAAAAATTTTGGACAGATGATAGTCTCTTGAGTGTAGTTCTAAGAGCTTTGGAGCCCTGAAAACTCCTAGTTTTTACTTTGAGGGAGATTCTGACCAATTTTTTGTTTTTTTGAGATGGAGTGTTGCTCCGTCACCCAGGCTGTAGTGCAGTGGCACGATCTCGGCTCACTGCAATCTCCGCCTCTTTGGTTCACGCCGTTCTTCTGCCTCAGCCTCCCGAATAGCGGGGACTACAGGTTTCTAACCAATTTGGTACATTTAACTAAACTTCACTAGATTCATATTTTAAGAAGCTATGGCTGATCCATCTTAGGTGGAATATTTTCTTAAATTGAACATTTAAAATGTAGTTTTAAAATTGTTTAGTATTGTTTATTTGATTAACTTATTTATTTGTATCATAAATTGTTTATATTTCCATAATATAAAACATGTTATTAGGAAAAGAATAGCCAAAGTACAACATTTTGTTAGTAAAAAATACGATTACTATGTGACAACATGGAAAAGCTGGTCAATTAGTTGAAAAATACCCATATGAGATGATCCAACAGTGAACCTTTCTCTTTTTTGTTTTTTTTTTCTTTCTTTTTGAGACGGGGTCTCGCTCTGTTGCCCAGGCTGGAGTGCAGCGGCATGATCTCAATGATCTCAGTTCACTGCAACCTCCGTCTCCCAGGTTCAAGCGGTTCTCTTGCCTCAGCCTCCCGAGTAGCTGGGACTGCAGGCACGTGCCACCACACTTGGCCAATTTTTTGTATTTTAAGTGGAGACAGGGTTTCACCGGGTTAGCCGGGATGGTCTCAATCACCTGACCTCATGATCTGCCCACCTTGGCCTCCCAAAGTGCTGAGATTACAGGTGTGAGCCATTGCACCCAGCCCCGAACCTTTCTTTCAACAAGAGTTACAGGAGTGCAGAGAAGAGAGTAAGTTGGTGAGGAATTTCATGGAAGAGGTGAAATTTAAGAAAACTTTAAGAATAGGTAGAATTTAGTTATGTGGAAAGGAGTCAAAAAGTTTTTCCAGGCAGAAAGAAAATTGAATTAAAGCTTTGAGTCAGAAATAAAGCTCGGCTCACTGCAATCTCCGCCTCTTTGGTTCACGCCGTTCTTCTGCCTCAGCCTCCCGAATAGTGGGAAGGTTAGAAATGTGAGAAAACTAGTCTGGGACACTGAGTTGGTTTTTTTCTTTACATGTATTCAACAAATATTTATTGAATAACTACCAAGTTTCCAGCACCATACTAGGTGAGCAACAAACAAGATAAATAATGCATAGTTTTGCTCTCAATAATCTCATTGTCTGGCTAGAGAAACTGTATTAGTAAGAAATTATGTTCAGCTGCCTGAAAAGGCAATCTTAGCAAAGATTCCAAACAGGTGTACTATACAATGCATTCTTGTTTTGCCAATGTGTTACAGGTGTGACAAGATAATGAACCTCCATTCCTCTGAGAGAAGAGTATTTTGAATATTCGATTTTGCCCATGAATTTCCCTTTCCAGGCAAGTATTAAATAATTCCAATTTTCCATGTATTTTGTGATGTTTAAAGAAAATAGAAACACCGGCTTCATCAAACAGGTTGATATTTTATTGTATTTGAAACATCTATAGTACATACCCAGGCATGGTACAGAGTTTCATATTGTCACTATAGCTTCCTTTTTATCTTCTTGTTTCATCATCCTTCACACATGGCTTTTATTTTCGTCTTTGCCACATGGCTCTAAAATGCATGCTCTATGTCTAGCCTCTCATCAAAATTCCAGTTACGAAGAAGGAGGCTATGCCTATATTAGGAAACCAAAATTTATTTTAAAACCACTAGCAATATTCTAGTTGTTCTCATTGATAGAACTGTGTCAAGTGGGTAGCCTAGCAGCAAGAGGGTCAGAGGGCATACAGGTTTTTAGCTGGGTAGAAAGCTATTCAAAAGAAAATTACAGTTCTTTTACTAAGAACAAAGTAGAGGATGGCAGTTGGGTCTCTTGGTTCTGTTCCAGGTGCAAATACATAAGCAAACAATTATAGTGTAATATATTAACTAAAGCAATGCATAGAATATCTTGAAGGAAGAGAAGAAATACGGGGAATCTGAGATGACATAGTAGGAAGCAACAAAAATCTGTCTTCCCACCTATCCAGCAACTGCATTTGCAGGATCTGTCTAATGTAACTGTTTTGGAACTCTGAAGTCCATTGTATATTTGCAGCTTCCAGCAGGAAGGCCTGGATGGTAAATTGCATTTAATTTTCGTCTATTTTAGCTCTTGGCAAAGGAGCAGCTACCCATCCCCCACTCTTCAGCCCATGGCAGACAGCTGTGCATTTGCTCTTGGAGCAGCTTACACACAGCTTGAGGAGACCAAGGTAGGAAAAGCAGACTCAGTCTTCCAAATATCAGGGATTTCTGCTGTGATTGCTGATCATTGCTTCTGATCAGAGAGGTGCAGACAGAGAGGTAGTGGTCATTGTTGCACCTCTCACCATTGCTGCAGGCCCCTCCCACTTCGGCTGACATATTCTCCAGGGAATTTAAAGGGTCAGCATCTTTTTCCCCCTTTATTCCTCCCCCTCCCCCCCACCCCGCCCTGCCTTTTGAGAGTGAGACATTGAAGAATAAGACATTCAAAAGCAACTGCATATATGGGAGTAATTAAGAAGTTACTGTGCATGCCTAGGTAAACGAGCAGGCTCATAAAAAAACCTGAGAAGACCTAAAGTTTATATCTCAGGCTGGTGCTGGGCAAAGAATAATAAAATACAAAGAAGAAAACAAAACAAACAACAAAAAAGAAACCCTGGGGAAAGGGAAGAATCTGCTATTCAGAGTTACCATATTATTCAAGTCAAATGTTAACACATTGGAATATAACTTTAGGATATTTTGCATGATGCAAAAATGGTAACCACAAGAAAAATTACACAAAAGGAAATGAGAAAGGAGTGTAAAGTTTCACTACAATAAATTGGAGAAACACAGAAGAAAACAGTAATGCAAGAAATGAAGTTGAAAAACCTATAAGGCATATAGAAAAAAAATCTAAACATGACAGAAGTAAATTCCACCATATCAGTAATCACTATAAGTGTAAATGTCTTAAACTATCCAGTCAATAAACAGACTGGCAGAATGGATTTTTTTTTTAAAATGAGCCAACTATATGCTGTCTACTCACATTCGATCCAAACACACGAACAGGTTGATAGTGAAGAAATGGAAAGGGATATTCCACGCCAGTAGTAATCACAAGAGAGCGGGGTGGTTGTAGTATATCAAACAAAATGGACTTTAAATTATATGGTTTGTATAATTTGAGGTCTTACATTTAAATCTTTAATCCATTTTGAGTTAACTTTTGCATATGATAAAAGATAGGCGGTCCAGCTTCAATAATCTTCATATGGCTAGCCAGTAATCCCAGCACCATTTATTGAATAGGGAGTCCTTTCCCATTGCTCGTTTTGTTGGCCTTATTGAAGATAAGATGGTTGTAGGTTATGGCTTGATTTCTGAGTTTTCTCTTCTGTTCCATTAGTCTATGTGTCTGTTTTTGTACCAGTACCAGCAGTTTTGATTACTGTAGCTTTACAGTGTAGTTTGAAGTTGGGCAATGTGATGCCTCTGGCTTTGCTCTTTTTATGTAGGACTGCTTTAGCTATTTGGGCTTTTTTGGTTCCACATAAATTTTAGTATTTTTTTTTTGTAATTCTGTGAAACATGATGTTGGTAGCTTGATAGAAATAGCATTTAATGTGTGAGTTGCTTTGGGCAGTATGGCCATTTTTACAATATTGATTCTTGCAATCTATGAGCATGAAATGTTTTTCCGTTTCTTTGTATTGTCTCTGATTTCTTTCAGGAGTGTTTTGTAGTTTCTCCTTTGTAGAGATATTTTACCTTCTTGGTTAGCTATATTCCTAGGTATTTCATTTTCTTTGTGACTGTTGTAAGTGGAATTGTGTCATTGATTTTACTCTCAGCCTGGACTTTGTTGTTGAATAGAAATGCTACTGATTTTTGTACATTTATTTTTTAGATCCTGAAGCCTTACTAAAGTCATTTATCAATCTAGGAGGCTTTAGGCAAGTCTTCAGGATTTTCTAGGTTTAGAATCACATCGCTGGCAAAGAGAGATAGTTTGACTTCTTTTCCTATCTGTGTATCTTTTATTTCTTTGTCTTCCCTGATTGCTCTATCTAGGACTTCTGGTATTATGTTGACGAGGAGTGGTGAGAATGGGGGCATCCTTGTCTTGTTCTAGTTCTCAAGGAACATGGTTTGAGCTTTTGCCCATTCAGTATGGTATTGGCTGTGGGTCTGTCATTGATAGCTCTTATTATTTTTAGGTATGTTCCTTCAACGCCTAGTCTGTTGCATTTCTATCATAAATGGATGTTGAATTGTATCAAAAGCTTTATCTGTGTCTATTGAGATGATCATATGGTTTCTGCTTTGATTCCATTTATGTGGTAAGTCACATTTATTAATTTGTGTATGTTGAAAGAGCCTTGCATCCCAGGAATAAAGCCTACTTGATTGTGTTATATTAACTTTCTGATGTGCTGCTGGATTCAGTTTGCTAGTATTTCATTAAGAAGTTTTGCATCTATGTTCATGAAAGATACTGGTCTGAAGTTTTCTTTTTTCATTTTGTTTCTGCCAGATTTTGGTATACATAATGTGATATATATATATCACATTTTCTTTATCCAATCTATCATTGATGGGGTCTTGGGTTGATTCCATATCTTTGCTATTTTAAATAATGCAGCAATGAACATACAAGTGCATGTGTCTTTTTGGTAGAATAATTTGTTTTCTTTTGGGGATATACCCAGTAATGTAATTGCTGGGTCAAATGGTGGCTCTGTCAAAAGTTCTTTCAGAAATCTCCAGACCACTTTTCACAGTGACTGAGCTAATTTGCACTCTCACAACAGTGTATAAGCATTGCCTTTTATCTACAACCTCACCAGCATCTATTGTTTTTTGACTTTTAATAGTAGCCATTCTGACTGCTGTGAGATGTATCTTATTGTGGTTTTGATTTACATTTCTCTGATGATTAGTGATGCTGAATATTTTTTCATGTTTTTTGGCCACTTCTGTAATATATAATATTATATATTATATATCACATTATATAAAATATATATCACATTATATATAATATAATATATCACATTATATATAATATATATTATATATCACATTATATTTTTTATATATATATTTCACATTTTCTTTATCCAATCTATCATTGATAGGCTCTTGGGTTGATTCCATATCTTTGCTACTCTCTCTCTATATATATCTATATCTATATCTATATCTATATCTATATCTTTACACCATGATCTATCACTACCATTTTATACATATATATACACACCATGGAATACTATGCAACTATCCCTCCATAAAAAAGAATAAAATCATATTCTTTGCAGCAACATAGATGGAGCTGAAGGCCAAAGTCCTAAACAAATTGAAACAGGAACAGAAACACTAAATACTGTGTATTCTCAGTTAAAGTGGGAGTTAAACATTGAGCACACATGGACATAAATATGGGAACAATTGACACTGTGAACTACTAGAGAATAGAGGAGGGGCTAGGTTTAAAAACTACCTATCTGCTACTATGCTCACTGCTGAGGTGATGGGATCCATACCCCAAACCTCATCATCATGAAATATTCCCATGTAACCCAACCTTCACATGTACTCCCTGTGTCTAAAATAAAAGCTCAAGTAAAAAAGAAGATAAGAAGCTTATGAGAATCTGGCCAGGTGCAGTGGCTCAGGCATGTAATCCCAGTGCTTTGGGAGGACAAGGCAGGAGGATCACTGAGGTCAGGAGTTTGAGACCAGTCTGATCAACATGGGAAAACCCCATCTCTACTAAAAATACAAAAATTAGCTGGGCGTGGTGGCACATGACTGTAATTCCAGCCACTTGGGAGGCTGAAGAATTGCTTGAACCTGGAAGGCAGAAATTGCAGTGAGCTAAAATCATGCTACTGTACTCCAGCCTGGGTGACAGAGCCAGACTGCATCTCAAAAGAAATAAATAAATGAATAAATAAAATAAAAGAGCTTATGAGAAACCAAGAAGGATGTTATATATGAATAAAAGATTCAATACAGAAAGAACATATAACAATTATAAACATTTACACTGTTAGTAGATGATCAAAATATAAGAAGGAGAAATTGTCACCATTGAGGGGAGAAATAGGCATTTTTAAATACTAGAAACTTCAACAATCCACTCAATAATGAATGCGTAGAACAAGCAAAGAGAAGATAAGGAAATAAAGGACTTGAACAATAAAGCTACTAGATCTGACAGACATATACAGAACACTACCCAACAACAACAGAATGCATGTGGGAAATGTTCCATGATAGACCAAGTATTAGGCCATGAATTCAGTCTTAACAGATTTTTAAAAAATAGATATTATGCAAAGTATCTTCTCTAACCACAATGGAATAAAGTTAGAAATCAGTAACAGAAGGAAAACGGGACAATTCATCAATTTTGGAAAAGAAACAACATCCTCTTAAACAACCAATGAATCACAGAAGAAATCACAAGGAAAATTAGAAAATACCAAGAGACAAATAAAAATACAACATACCAAAACGCTCAGGACACAGCATTTTTTAGCAATAAAATATTTTTAAGGTATGACTACTTTCTAAGACATACATAACTTTTATATGCACTGGGGAAACAAAACATTTGTGTGGCTCACTTTATTGAGATGTTTGCTTTATTGTGGTGCTCTGGAATCCAACTTCCAATATCTCTGAGGTATTGCCTGTATTGTCTCAATTAATCCTTATAACTCTTCCATGAGGTAGGTACCTACTATTAATGTCCCAGCTTTACAGATGAACAAAGTAAAACTTGAAAAGATAAAGTAACAGTTAATATTCTAAGAATAATTTGGTTCAGGCAGCATAGGATTGACCTGCATGTTCCCTGAGGGTATTATCTTTTAAGAAAGACTACTGAGCTTCCTGTGAGGTTCACTTCAATTTAGTCACAGATAATGCATATTTATCAGGTGCATGGTAATCTAAATAACCCTTTACATGTGTAGAACAGTTACTAATCACAATTAACTTTCCAGCACCAGAAAATAGATAGGTAGGTGAAATTCTTCCCAACCTATAGGGTCCCATTTAAAGAGGTTAAGTGAGTTATTAGAGAGCTATCAGTGTTGCGGGTATAATTTGAATCTAAGTCTTTTGTATTTTTCTACTAAACCTTATTTCTCTCTCTCTTCTCTCTCTCTCTCTTTCTCTCTGTGTGTGTGTGTGTGTATGTGTGTTTCCTTTCTCGTATTCATCATCATTTACATGAGTCAGAGGGAATGGGATATTGTTGTTTGGTCTCCTTAGCAATCGTTTCAAATGCTTTCAAGGTAGATCCTGTCTCTGACATGAAAACTAAATCTACAAACTCTCCACGTGGTGATTTCTATTACTAATGTACATTTTAGACTAACTAAATGCCCAGCCGAAGCAAATACATGAGTCCATTTCATCTCATCTCAGCCATATCTTTAACTTTACAATATTAATCTATGTATAACTCCTTTATCTAATTATATTAATGTTTTAATTAAATAGGAAATTATCAAAAAGCTTTACTAGAACTCTGATGAAATGTATAAAGAGCTATTGACCCAAATCCAATAAGAGAAATGATTTAATATAGAAGAAAGAAGCAACATAGGATAATTAATGGATAGTTGCAATTTGAATAAATTGAATTGTTTTAAAGATGGGGAAGCATTATTGAGAATTAATAACAAAATTAAATTATAGAAAAATTTAAAATATGTATGTTAGATCACTTAAATCCATCCATAATGAGCTGATTTTAATTAAGCACTTACTATGCATATACCAAGTAATAAATTAAGCACTTTCTATCTCCAAGCCTGGCTACAGAATTGGAGGGAAAATGGTAACAGAGGGGCTATAGAAAACACAGAAGGCAGAGGAGAGGAGCCAGTATTACGAAGCCATGTGCTGTTTAACTCAAGAATACTTACAGCCAAACATATGCCTCCTCTCACCTCTACCAAGGCAAGCATAGGAGACAGTCCCTGAAGTAAACTGAAATGTAACAATCTGAGAGGTAAGAAAAAAAGTTAAAACAAGAGAAAACAGTATTTTGGATTATAGTAGTCTCCAATTATCCACAGAGTAATGTTCCAAGACCCCCAGTGGATACCAAACACAATATATTCTACGTACTATTTGTTTTCCTATATATACATGCCTAGGATAAATTTTAACTTATGAGTTAGGCACAGTAAGATATTAACAGCAACTAATAACACAGAACAATTATAACAATATAATGCAATAAAGATTATACGAATGTGGTCTCTCTCTCTCTCTCAAATACCTTATTCTACCATACTTACCCTTCTTCTTGTTCTGATTTGTCAATCTGATAATGAGATGGCTCCTAAGTGAGTGTCTGGCCAGTAGTGTCCACAGGGTAGATACATAGGACAAAGAAATGATTCTTGTCCAGAGGTGGGATGGAGCAGGAGGAGAATGACAGTGCAGGAATGCAATATAAAACATGAATTATTTCTGGAATTTACAATTTAGTATTTTAGGGTGACAGCTGACCTCAGATAACTAAAATCATGGAAAGCAAAACAATACATAAGGTAGAGACTACTGTAGAAGGAAGAAGACAGATAGTGAGTAATGTTGATTGCCACCAAGGTCAAGAGATGGTGGTTGAATTTGCCAGTTGGCAAGTCGTCATTGTTTTAATGAGAACCTTTTCTAGTAGTGCAGTGTCACTAGAAGCTGGTTTGCAGTAGGTGACGAACAAACAGGGAATGACGAAGTGGACTGTGGTATGGTTTCCTTTTCAAAAATTTTTTTTAACAGTGAGAGAACATTTGTGAGGGTTTCTGCTTATTATGACCTTTTGTCTTTTCATACCATAGGGAAAATGTTATCTATTGAGAGTAAGGATCATGGAGGTGGGACAGGCAAGCCAGATAATGATTGGGAACTAGAGGGGAGATGAGCTATGCATTAGGGGGGTGAGTAAGATATGTATCAAGATGACAAGAGAATTACTCTGTGTCCATTCCTTAAAAATGAGATCTGCGGTTTTAGAGTGTGCCTATGCTGCAGTGTATTTTATTATTTATTTATTTTTATTTTATTATTTTTTTCAGGCAGAGTCTTGCTCTGTCACCCAGGCTGGAGTGCAGTGGCGTTATATCAGCTCACTGCAAGCCCTGCCTCCCGGGTTCACGCCATTCTCCTGTCTCAGCCTCCCGAGTAGCTGGGACTACAGGCGCCCACAACCGCGCCCGGCTAATTTTTTGTATTTTTAGTAGAGACGGGGTTTCACCATGTTAGCCAGGATGGTCTCAATCTCCTGACCTCGTGATCTGCCCACCTCGGCCTCCCAAAGTGCTGGGATTACAGGTGTGAGCCACCGTGCCCAGTGCTGCAGTGTATTTTAATGTACTCTTTAGTACACTCTTTCTAGCGGCAGGAGATTCATTGTTCCATTTGTCACATAGATTCCTGTTCCATCAAATCTATATTATCTCCAATATTAAAGCAAATAGTCTGAGATGCACAATTCCCAAAGACGAAGAACACTTTGACAGACACACGAAAGCTTGTGTAGCAGAGGGCAGCACCTACTCGATACTATCATACGTGTATGTCCACACTGATCTCTCCAGAAGGCGGAAAGAACTTTTCAATGCAAATTGATGAGGTTACAGACACTTCTTTTAAATGACAGGAAGAATCCATTTAAAACAATTTTATTAAACCTGTTTGATCTCAGAACCCTCCCAGAGCAAATGCATTGATTCATTCATACCAATTACCAGGTCCTAACGTGGGTAACTGTAATGCATTCCACAGCCCATGAGTTGTCTTTAATCTGACTTGGAAATGCACCAAAGCATAACAATGACTCAAAATGGAAAAAAAAATTGTCTTCAAGCTGCACAGCAGACCAAAGTGTGACCTGGGAAATGACATGTTAACACAAACCCATTCTTTTAAATACTAACCTGGATTAGAATCGCATATTGTGAATTTTCTTACCATTTCTTAAAATGATCTCCATGCCATGTAAATGCAACCTTATTTTATGAATAAATACTTTTCTGTTTGAGTATTTCATGTCATCACTGTGGGCTACAAACCTCTGTCAGTCAGGGCATTGTACCAGTCTCCCTTTCCCATTCCTTCTTGTAAAACTTCCATGAATTACGTAAAGTTGCAATTCCCTTCTGCCCACAAGATAATGATCTGGCACATGGCGGAAGGATCAATGTCAAAGAGAAGGGGGTGAGAGTTTTGTAGCTATCACTTTCAGTTGCCATGTGATTCCATTTGCAGAAATCAATCTCCTCCTCCTTGACAACTCTGAGTGTGCTATCACTGCAGCTCCAGTTCATCAGACAACCAAGTGCTCCCTTTAACTCAGAGGAACATTTTCTATCAGAGCCAAATGGAAATGCAATATTTTTTGCAGCAGTGGAGAGAGAAGGAGAAAAAAAATAAGAAATCTATTGTATGTAGGAAAATGGAGTATGTTCGAGTGTGTATATGTAGGTGCCATATGTGATTAGAGTGGCTACTCCTGTGTATGAAAATAGCTACAAAGTTGATGCCATCAACCATTATGTACTTAGAAACCAAAGATACCTGCAGCTGGGTCGCAGCCTATTGTGGAAATATTCACAAACATGCCCACGTGGGTAATGGATGTAAGTCAACTTTTGACTCACTGTGCTAGTTCGAGGGGCAGAAATAATCTAATATCTATCACTTATGCTTGAATTTATAGTAAAATTTTAATATTTTCAAAAGAAAATCCTGGTGATCTAAAAATGAATAATACTCCAAACAAAATAATGACACCACATGCAAGCATTCTAACTACTGAACTTGGCAGGAGCTGATACACAAAGAATAGGCTCCAATCAAAACTTGGAGGATCACAGCATTCCCACTGCTGGCTATTTATCCAAAGGAAAGAAAATCAGTACATCAAAGAGATACCTGGTCTGCTCCCCCATGTTCATTACAGCATGATTCACAATAGCCAAGATATGGAATCAACATAAACGTACATCCACAGGTGAATGGATTTTAAAAATGGTGTACATATACAATATAATACTATTTAGCCATAAAAAAAGAATGAAATCCTGTCTTTCAAGGCAAGATGGATGAACCTGAAGAACATTATGTTAAGTGAAATAGGTCAGGCACAGAAAGATGGACACCACATGTTCTCACTCAAGTGTGGGAGCTTCAAAAGTTGAGCACGTTGTAGAGAGTAGAATTATGGTTATTAGATGCTGGGAAATGTATAGGAGAGAAAAGGATGGAGAGAGATTTGTTAACAAATACAAAACTACAGCTAGATAGGAGGAATGAGTCCTAGTGTTTTATGGCACTGTAGGGTGACTATAGTTAACAATAAATTACTGTATATTCCCAAGTAGCTAGAAAAGAGGATTTTGAATGTCCCCAACACAGAGATGACAAATGTTTGAGGAAATGAATATATGCTAATAACCTCCATCTGATCACTATACATTGCATACATATCACAACATCACTATGTACCCGATAAATATGTATAATTATTATGTATCAGCTAAAAATAAAAGAAAAACTTGAAGCATCATAATTGCAGAAGCCGAGGGCCAAAAGAAGTTGGAAAAGATTTACTCTGGCAGAAGCCCCGCTCCCGAACACCTTTGGTAGCACAGTGTGAGAAGAACTAATGTGTATATTGGAAAGGCCCTGTAAAGGAAAATATAATTAGGAGAGGAACTAATCCATGCAGAATTGAGAATTAAGACATTGATATGGGTAGAAGATGAGACCACAATGGTGTAATGAAGGATGAAAGCACGAAGGCAAGAAGAGAGCATGAGCCTTGGATGTGTAACATCAAGTTTCACAAAAATTCAAGAAAGGTTAGGATGGCAAAGAAGGTAAATTCTTTCTTGTGGTCACTTTCAAAATTAGCTGCCCTCCCTCTACGCTTCTTGGGGTAAAGGCACACACTTCCAGTTCTTAAAGTGCTCTGAAACTGGCTAGGGAAAAGAGCTATGTGCCTCTTAGTACCAACTTATTTTAATCACCCCACTATTCACTTCCCTTGGTGATGGAGAACTTTCTACCCCAGAGCTATGAGGATTTCTGAACACAGCACACCCAACACTGGACAGGTGAGATAACAGCAGTTTATGAGTCACATATTCCCACAGCCCAGGGAGAAGGACACAGCACACATGCAGAGCCACACATAGGTGACTCTTAACAGAGTGAGCAACCAGGGCCTGTGGGAGGCAGGTTTTGCAGTACCAAGGAAGTGGAGTGGTCCCTGGTTCTATGGCAGGATGTGATTGGCTGTGTGGATATTCCATGAACTGGCAGGGAACTGAAACCCATCACTCAGGGATAAGCAGGCACTGTGCTTGTTCCCCATGATAAGGAGGGTTGTTTGGCTAGAGGACTTGATCTATGGGAGCAGAGAGCTGTGGTTAGGCCATTTGACGTTCTCCTTGCTTCACCAGATGTTAAGGCAGCACACAATATTGGGCCTTCATTGTATGTCTTATACCACACATCCGAGGAGGGACCAGAAAGCTGGCAAATGTACCACGCCCCCAGTTACAACTGTTTTAGAATTTGCCTTGCAGATCTGGTTTTTGCTGGAACACCGACCTCCAAAAATAAATGGACCCCTCCTGCTTCCTCCATTTAGGGCTTCTTTGTTTCTTAACTGTGTGCTAAGAATCTACAACCTGTCCGACTGAGGAAAACTTTCTACCTAATCACTCGTCTCTCCCTCTAGACCCACAGCTTCCAGAAGGGCACAAGAAGCAATTAAACTTTTGGTTTCAAGCAGTTTGCCTGCTGCTTTCAAGGCTATACGTGAAGCAGAAACAGACAGAAGTAGAACAAGAAGTCAACAGAATCCTTAATTAAGTAGAGTAGTTAATAACAGCAGTAAGCATTAGGAAATAAGATTTGGTATACATGAGTTGCCAAGACACTACCTGGAGGATGTGGGTGCTTATTGCTATTTTTAAAAATATACTTTGAAAAATTCTCACTTGCCTAGACAATAGTAAAGGAGATGGAAAGGAAATTGGCATCCATTCAATTATTCATTGGAAAATGTTATCCCCCAAAACAGTGCTAAAACTAATCAGAGAAAATACAACATGTGAAAAATGTTTTTACTTTCTGCACATGCAGCACATTGATTCTTCGATTTGTCTCTATTCGTATTTGAGGTAATTTGTATTTGGGATAATTCCCCATGGTCTTTCTGAAGATATTACACTTAGCTTTCAAAGATCACATGCACATTTACAAGATTATTTTCAGAAATTTTACTCTAGTAACTTGGCATCATATTTGCACTAAAGATAAAATACTATCAACGTCAAAATTTTAGCAACTCTGAAAATGTCATTCCTTACTATGTCCTTTACCAATTCCTTTAAGCAGAAATGGTCATGCCATTGCTTGTTATTTAAAGTGCTGTTTCTTTCTTTATTAAAGTACTTATTACACTATATATTGATAGTAATTATGCATCTATATGTCTGCTTTTCTCCACAAAAAAAATGAACTTTTATTTTTATTTTTATTTTCTATATTTTTTGAGACAGAGTCTTGCCCTGTTGCCCAGGCTGGTGTGCAGTGGTATGATCTTGACTGCAACCTTTGCCTCCCGGGTTCAAGTGATTCTCCTGCCTCAGCCTCCTGAATAGCTGAGATTACAGGTGCACACCACCACGCCCGGCTAATTTTTTGTATCTTTAGTAGAGATGGGGTTTCACCATGTTGGCCAGGCTGGTCTTGAACTCCTGACCTCATGATCTGCCTGCCTCAGAGTCCCAAAGTGCTGGGATTACAGGTGTGAGTCACCGCGCTGGGCCTAAAAATGAACTTTTTAAAGCAAGGCATGATCTTACTTCTTCTTTATAGTAACACCCCCATCACTAGCAGAATTAGCTAACATATAATAGTTTTCTACAAGTTTTTGTGAAATGAGTGATTGAGTTAATGAATGACATCCCTGTAAACACTACATTTAGATACACAATGTCTATTTGACATTTCCACTGGAATAACCATTAGCTACTTCAAAAGTAAGATATCTAAAAGGACATCTTGAGCTCCATTCCCTCAAATCTTCTTCTTACTCAGAACTTTTTATCTCAGGAAATGACAGCACTATACACAGTTGTTGAGCCCAGAAATGCACAAGTCAGCAGAAGGAAAACATTCCCCAACTTCTTAATCCAATCCAACAGTATGTTCCATGTCCAAAGCATAACACGTACCCACTCACATATCTCCACTTCTGTTACTATTGTCCTAATCTAAACCACCACCATCTTTCATCTGACTACCTGCTTCTTCTCTTGCCCTAGCCTAGTATTTAGGATAACCTTTTAAACATATAAATCATATCATATCACTATTTTGCTTGACACCTGCCAGGAGATTCCCATTTCTCCTACATTAAAGTACCTGGGCCTAAGGTGACTGATATGTGTAACCTTTCTACTCCCCTAACTTCGTCTTCCACTGACTTCATTTCCCTCCATCTTTACCAGCCTCGCTGGCTGCAGAAATCTTCAGACAGCCCAAGCTCACTCACTCATGTAGTTTTATTTAGAAGTTGTTTCCTTTGGACAAATTATTGGTCCCCCAAATGTGTTTGTGGCAAGTTTCTTTTGGTCATTGAGGTTTTAACTTAAATGTCATCTTCTTTGTAATACCTTTCTGATCTCCCAACCTAAAGCAAACCCTAGGGCATTGTCTTTCACATCATCTGGCCATATGTTTATCACAATGTCAAAGGACCATATATTTATAGTGCTCTGATGTTTTCTTATTTGTTTTCTCATGCCGGTGTTTATTGTTCAGGCTAATTTTCCAGGGCCTTGAACAGTGCCTGACACATAAAAGATCTTTATTAAACAGTGGTTGAGAATAAATAATTTCATAAATACATTAAGAAACTGAATCAATGAGTATATTAATGAGTTTGGGAACAAATGTATGAATAAAGGAGTTTTATTTCTTGATATTCGTTGTTTATATTATCTTGATTGCATCAACACAAATATGAAATATTATGTATTAACCATAAGCTGTCCATATTATAAACTTTATATGTGGTATACATACACTAATAAAGTCTAATAAAAACCAGCCTTATAAAACTAGGAGTATAATCAGCCCTCTATACCTGTTGGTTCCACATCTGTTCTTTCAACCAACAACAGATCAAAAATATTCAAAAAATACAAGATAATACAAATTTTTAAATGCAATATAACAACTATTTACATAGCAACCTAATGAAGAGGATCTGCAACAAACCTACAATAACATCATTTTCTCTTTTTTTTCTTTTTTCAAGACAGGGTCTTGCTCTGTTGCCCCGATTGGAGTGCAATGGTACAATCACAGTTCACTGCAGCCTCGACCTCTCTAGTTCAAGTGATCCTCCTGACTCTGCCTTCTTAGTGGCTGGAACTATAGGCACGCATCACTATGCCTGGCTTTTAAAAAAATTTTTGTGAAGATGGGGTCTCCCTATGTTGCCCAGGCTGATCTTGAACACCTGGGCTCAAGGGATCCTCCTGTCTTGGCCTCCTAAAGTATTGAGATTACAAGCATGAGCCACTATGCCTGGTCCTAACATAATTCGTAGGATACTGCACTTACTTCCTAAGATAAAGAACAAAGTGAGGACATTCACCCTAATCACTTTTATTTAACATTGTACTGGATGTTCTGGTCAGGATAATAAGGCAAGAAAAAGGATCAAAAATAATAGAAATTAGAAAAAAATAGGTAAACTCTCCTTATTTTTAAGTAACATGACTGTCTGGTGAAAATCCCCATGGATTTTACAAAAAGTTATTAAAACTAGTAAGAGAGCTTATCAATTTAAAAAGTTACAAGGCCAATATAGAAAAACAAATTTTATCTCTATTTACTTGCACTGAGTAATCTGAAATACAAAATTTTAAAATATTAATTAGAATAACGTCAAAAACATGAAACACTTAAGAGTGGATCTACCAAAACATATATAATATCTATCCACTGAAAATTACAAAGCATTGCTGAGAGAAACTAAAGAAGACTTAAATAAGTGAACATATTCATGGATTGAAAGTGTCAATATTGTTCAGATGTCAAATATTTCCAATTGATATATATACTCAATGCAATTCCAATCAAAATCCCAAGTTTTTTTGTAGGAATTGACAAATTTTACATTTAGTTTGAGAATGAAAAAGACTCAGAATAATCAAAACAAATTTGAAGATTATGAAAGTTGGAGAGCTTATACATCCCTATTTCAATATTTACTATAAAGCTATAGCTATCAAACACTATAGTATTGGCATAAACAAATAAATCAACGTGACAAAATAGAGTTGAGAAATAGATCATCACATACGTAGTCACTTGATTTTCAACAAAGGAGAGATGATTTCGTGGAAAAAAATGATTATCTTTTCAACAGCTGGTGATGGAATCATTGTATTTCCATACAACAAAAAATGAAATTTAATTCATACCTCACACCACATACAAAAATTAACTCAAAATAAACCATGGACCTGAATATGAAACCGAATCCTATAAAACCTCAAGAAGAAAATACAAAAGAAAGTCTTTGTGACTTTGAATTGCAAAAGAAAAAGAAGTAAAATATCACAGAACCTATGGTTCTTATTTAGAAGGGAGTTAAAAATGGGGTCATTAGTTCTTTCTTAGTGGAAGAAATTTGCAGATTTTAATGATTCATAATAATAATAAATCACTTGAAATATTTTTGGTATTATTATACTTGAAGTTCTGGGATATATGTTCAGAAAATGCAGGTTTGTTACATAGGTATACATGTGTCATAGTGGTTTGCTGCACCCATCAACTCGTCACCTACATTAGATATTTCTCCTAATGCTATCCCTCACCTTGCCCCCAACCCCCTGACAGGCCCCAATGTGTGATGTTCCCCTCTCTGTGCCTATATGTTCTCATTGTTCAGCTCCCACTTATGAGTGAGAACATGTGGTGTTTGGTTTTCTGTTCCTCTGTTAATTTGATGAGAATGGTGGTTTCCAGCTTTATTTATATCCCTGCAAAGGATATGAACTCATTCTTTGTTATGGCTGCATAGTATTCCATGGTGTATATGTGCCACATTTTCTTTATCCAGTCTAACATTGATGGGCATTTTGTTGGGTTTAATATTAATAAAAACTCTGCTGTAAGGTTGATTAATAAGGATTTTCTAATTATTCCAATTTGTTATTAGAATTATTAATTGAACATATATTAAATAAGGGAAAGAAAGACATTTAACATATGTATTGAGCAGGATAAATTCTATTATTTTCCAATAGATTCTACCTGGATTATTTTGTTCATGTTTGCTCTTTGCACTCACTAGAAATTGCCTAGCTCTTTCTTGAGATATATCCATGACACATCTTCTTCAACTTACAGCTTCTCCTAATGACAACCAGGACAGGTAGGATACCTACCATCCAGCACTGTTTCATGATGAAAACCCAGAGACAGTTGATTTTCCAAAACTATAAGGAATATGGCATTGAGTAGGGCATCAACATCACAGAGAAGCTCACCATCTGGTGGTGGAAGGCGCTGCTACAGAACTGATATAAATAAGACTTGATAAGATCTCAAAATAATAGAGGCCAGCTGGTTGTGTTTAACTGTGAAAAGGCAGGTGGCTGCAATTATAGAAATAAACAACAAGGTCTGAATGGGGCAACAAGCCAGAAAATGGGGGTGGTGCTGACCTTCAGAGAGATATAGGGATGGTCATATAGAACACAGTGCCTTGGAGACAGGATGGATGGGCAACCTACAAGGATGCTTGCTCAATCTATATAATCAAAATAATTCAAGGATGGATGATCAGGAAGCTAGGGCATCCACTTCAATAAAAATCATGACCCCTTCCCACTTTCTAGATCTAAGTGAGAGTTTAGACCCACAAGAGAATGGCAGAAAGAGAGGCCAGGTCTTCAGCAGGAAGGACTCTGCAACACCACTCTGCAATAACCACTAGTTATTCCGTCAGTCCTTCCTCTGAGGGATTTGTGATCATTGATGCAACTAACTGTGTACCAGGAAAAGGAGAATACCCAGACTACTAAGACATTTAAAAATATGTTGGACATAGGATATGGGCTGATACTGATTCTTGGAGATGTGAAGGATAATCATGATGGCCCTTTTAGAATAATGATGTATGGGAGCCAACCTTACATAGTTCTGGTCTAGGTTCAGCTTACAGTAGGTCCATTGAGTTCATGGATCCACTCAGTGGTCATATTTCCAATTAAAATGTGAATAATTTGAACATACTTGCTGGTTGGCAGAACTGCTATATTAATTCCTTGGTCTATAGGGTAAGAGTTGTAAGACTGAGGAAAGCCAAGAGGAAGACACACAGCCTCAGTACATGGTATGCAGACATCTGTTTGGCAAATACATTATTTTCCATTCTTATTAAGAACCAGGACCAGAAGAAGGATCAGAAGCAGATTATGGTCACGTGGGATGGGCAACATTATGTCAACTCTCTCATCCTCTGTTATAATCGAAGCTGAAGTGATTTGAACCATGTTGTACATTTTACAAAATGTTTTAATAGTACATTCTATTGATGACATAATTTTAATCAAACTGGATGAGCTAGAAATGGAAAGTACATTGGAGGTCTTGGTAAGATACATGTGCTGTAGAAGATGCAGGGGCTCACTACGTCAGTGAAGATTTTTAGGAGCATGCTGGATTACAGAATGCTAAAACATCCCTTCCAAAGAAAATAACTTATTCAATCTCACATCTCCTGTCACTAAGAAAGAAACACAAAGATATACCAAGTGACACTGCTGTCAAGTTTGAATTAGGCCTAGAGTAGGAATGGACTTTGCAGCAAGTCTTTATTAGTCTGTTCTTGCGCTATTAATAAAGACATACTCAGGATTGGGCAATTTATAAAAGAAAGAGGTTTAATTGACTCACAGTTTAGCATGGATGAGAAGGCCTTAGGAAACTTACAATTATGGTAGAAGGGGAAGAAAACACATTATTTTTCACATGGTGGGGAGCAAGGAGAAGTGCCCAGCAAAAAGCGGGGAAAGCCCCTTATAAAACCATCAAATCTTGTGAGAAGTCACTATCATGAGAACATCATGAAGGTAACTGCCCCCATGATTAAATTAGCTCCCACTGGGTCCCTCCCATGACACATGGCTATTATGGGAACTACAATTCAAGATGACACTTAAATAGAGACATAGCCAAACCATATTATTTCTCCCTTGGCCCTTCCTAAATCCCATGTTCTCACGATTCAAAACAATATCATGCTCTTCCAACAGTCCCCCAAAGTCTTAACTCTTTCTAGAATTAACTCAAAAGTCCAAGTCCAAAGTCTCTTCTGAGACAAGGCAAGTCCCTTCCACCTACGAACCTGTAAAATCAAAAGCAAGTTAGTTACTTCCTGGATACAATGGGGGCAAAGGTGTTGCATAAATACATTCCCTCCAAATGGGAGAAATTGGCCAAAACAAAGCAGCCACAGGATCCATGCAAGTCCAAAATTCAATAGGACAGTCATTAAACCTTAAAGTTCCAAAATGATCTTCTTTGACTATAGGTCTCACATCCAGGTCACGCTGGTGCAAGAGGTAGGCTCCCATAGTTTTGGGCAGCTCTGCCTCTGTGGCTTTGCAGGGTACAGCCCCCCTCCTGGCTGCTTTCACAGGCTGGTGTTGAGTGTCTGTGGCTTTTCCAGGCACATGGTGCAAACTCTCAGTGGATCTACCATTCTGGGGTCTGGGGGATGGTGGCCCTCTTCTCACAGCTCCACTAGGCAGTGCCCCGGTGGGGAATCTCTGTGGGGAGCTCACACCCCACATTTCCCTTCTGCATTGCCCTACCAGAGGTTCTCTATGAGGGCTCCATCCATGCAGCAAACTTCTGTCTGAGCATCTAGGCATTTTCATACATTCCCGGAAATCTAGGCAGAGGTTCCCAAACCTCAGTTCTTGACTTCTGTGCACCTGAAGGCTTGACACCAGTGGAAGCTGCTAAGGCTTGAGTCTTGCACCCTCTAAAGCCATGGCCCAAGCTGCACCTTGGCCTCCTTTAGCCATGACTGGAGCAGCTGGGAGGCAAGGCACCAAGTCCCTAGGCTGCACACAGTAAGTTGAAGAAGACGTGTCATGGATATATCTCAAGAAAGAACTAGGCAATTTCTAGTGAGTGCAAAGAGCAAACATGAACAAAATAATCCAGGTAGAATCTGTTGGAAAATAATAGAATTTATCCTGCTCAATATATATGTTATATGTCTTTCTTTTCCTTATTTAATATATGTTCAATTAATAATTCTAATAACAAATTGGAAGAATTAGAAAATCTTTATTAATCAACCTCATGGCAGAGTTTTTATTAATATTAATAAATATTAATTAAATATTTGTGGGCCTGGCCCACAAAACCATTTTTTCTTCATAGGCCTCCTGGCCTGTCATGGGAGGGGCTGCCATAAAGGTCTCTGACATGCCTTGGAGACATTTTCCTGATTGTCTTGGTGATTAACATTCTTCTCCCTGTTACTTATGCAAATTTCTGCATCAGGCTTGAATTTCTCCTCAGAAAATGAGTTTTTCTTTTCTATTACATTGTCAGGCTGCAAATTTTCTGAACTGTTATGCTTTGCTTCCCCTTTAAATATAAGTTCTAATTCTGAACCATATCTTTGTGAATACATAAAACTTAATGATTTTAACAGCACCCAAGTTATACCCTGAATGCTTTTCTGCTTAGAAATTTCTTCCAGACACCCTAAATCATCTTTCTCAAGTTCAAAGTTCCATAGATCTCTAGGGATGGGGCAAAAATGATGCAGTTTCTTTGCTAAAACATAGCAAGAGTCACCTTTATTCTAGTTTCCAACAAGTTTCTCATCTCCATCTGAGACCATGTTAGCCTGGACTTCACTGTCCATATCAGCATGTTAGTCAAAGTCACTCAACAAGTCTCTAGGAAGTTCCAGACTTTCCCACATCTTTCTGTCTTCTTATGAGCCCTCCAAATGGTTCCAACCTCTGCCTGTTACCCAGTTCCAAAGTCACTTCCACATTTTCAGGTATCCTTACAGCAGAACTCCACTCTACCAGTAACAATTTACTGTGTTGGTCCGTTCTCACACTGCTAATAAAGATATACACAGAACAGGGTAATTTGTGGAGGAAAGAGATTTAATTGACTCACAGTTTAGCATGGTTGGGGAGGCCTCAGGAAACTTACAATCATGGTGAAAGGGGAAGCAAACAAATCCTTCTTCCTATGATGGTAGCAAGGAAAAATGCCCAGCAGAAAGGGGGAAAAGCCCTTTATAAAACCATCAAATCTCATGAGAACTCACTCACTATCATGAGAACAGCACGAAGGTAACTGCCCCTGTGATTAAATTACCTCCCACCAGGTCCCTCCCACAACACATGGGGATTATGGAAACTACAATTCAAAATGAGATTTGGGTGGGGACAGAGCCAAACCATATCAAAGTGCAAGCTACAGAACGAACATCCCTGCCATCTGGGCCATGTAAACTGGTAGAATCTATAGTACTAGAGGTATCTGTAATGAAAAGAAAAAAATGCCTTGTAGTGTTTATGAAAAGCAGCAGTTGGAGAATCATAAAGTATATCTTTAGAACTCTGAAGCAAGGCCATGTCATATGTAGCAGAAAATTATAAACCATCTGAAAAAACAGTTCTTGGAGTGCTATCTTGCTCCAGTAGACATGGAGAACGTAGCTATGGGGCAACGAGATGCTGTGTAGCCACACTGCTCATCGTAAACTGATGAGCAAACTATTGAGAACCAAATTATATAACCACTTGGGCGCAAAAACAATCCACTGTCAGAAGGTAGTGGTGCATACACCTGGGAATGAGCGTTGGCAGCAACACAGAGCATAGGTCAACTGCAGGAGCAGGTGACCCAGACTCTCATGTCATCCACCATTGCTGCCTTTGCACATCTCCCTCTGCTGACACTAATTCCACATGGGAAAGCAAACTCTACAGTCAGTTTATATATAGAGAAAAGGTAGCTTGGCTCAATATGTGAAAGTTAAATTGGACTATAGTTATACTACAGCTATATTCTTTGGTGACCCTGAGAGACAGAAGTGAAGAGGAATCCTACAGAGCTTTGGATAATACACCTAGCTATTTATTTTGTGTGGAGTAAAAACTGACTGGAGGTAAAAACATTTATATTAATGGGCAGTGCTGAATGGCCTAGAAGCCCCATCAGAAGACTGAAATGAGGAAACATTGGCATAGCTAGGGTGAGGAGGCCTTGAGAAGAGGTATGTGGATGGACACATAAGAGCTGTCACAAAGCATGAGGATTTTTATATAATATGTTAATGCCTACCAAAGACTGTCCATTGTGGAAGAGAAATTACACAACTAAACTACTTGGCCAGTTGAAGTCAATCAGTCTCTACATCAATCATTCCAGTGTTGGCACAATGATACCCATGTGATAAGGATGGAAACTATCCATGGCCAAGCATATGGACTCTCCATCACCAAATCTGATAGAGGTACTGCTATTATTGCAAGATGTATACTTTGCCAGCAACCAACCTTCCGATATGATGCCATACTTCAATGAAACTAACCAGCACTTACTGGCAGGTAGATTAATTCATTCAACCTCTTCTATCCTGGAAGGAGCAGGAAATCATCTAGCATAGTGACACATAGTTTTGCTATGGGTTTGACTCTCCTACCTGCAGGTCCCCAGCTCATGTCACTATCTGAAGGCTTAGAAAGTTTGTTCTATAAACAAGAAGTCTCACATAGCATCACTTCAGTCCAAGGGACTCATTTTACAGCAAAGGAGGTAGAGTAGATGTCTAGTACTATGGGATCCTACCATCCATAAACCGAGGCACCAGCTTTGGGATGATACTCAGAAAAGATAGGCTGTCATCTTCTAGCCCACAATGTCTACTCTAAATTGACAACAGCTGTTTGCTACTGTGACCCCCACCCCCAACAGAAAGAACACATAAATCCAAGAACCAAGGGGTAGAAAGAGGAGTTTGCCATCATGTTCAGTCATCCACTTGGGGAATACATGATTCCCATCTCTGCAAATCTAAGCACTGTGTATCTAAAGATTCTGGTCCCCAGAGGTAACATCTTTCACTATGAGATGCCATAATATGTCCACGAAATTTTAAGCTGTGGCTGCCAAGCACTTACTTCAGGTTCCTCATGTCAAAAGGCCAGTAGATCAGGAAAGGAGATCCCAACCTGCTGCGGGTATTTGGACCTGGTCATCAGGAGGAGGTAAGGCTGCTGTCATACTTGAAGGCAAAAGGCAATATACTTGATGACTGGTGATCTACTGTGGCATCTCTTTCTTCACCAATTTCGACAACAAAGAGCAAAGTAGAATCCATAGCCTGAACTCACACCTACCCTGATGCTCAGACTCCGCAGAGATGTTAGTGTCACCTAAACCAGCAGAAGTGCCGGATGAATTAAAGGATATCTAGAATGGGTACAGGAAGATGATGAGTATCAGTTGTGATTCCAAGACCACATAGTTTTTCCCACTAACATTCCTCTTGTAAGTGTTTCTAGGAAAGAAAATTACTAGAATTCCATGTAAGCTGTTCCTAGGCAGGTGAGCATATTTCATGAAGCAAGTGGTGCTGAGTGATTCAAGGTGTGGATCATGCTGTAAACTGTGCTGCGCTCCTCCCTTCCTTCTTCAGCACTGAGAAATTCATTCCCTTGGTTGCTGGCAGTATTGCCCATCTGTGATTCACAAGATTACCCTTGGCCAAAGGGAACTGCTTTCTCAAGATGGCGTCACCTCTCTGTGTTAGCCCACTTCCAACATCTATCTGGTCAATGTGTTGGTATAATGTCCCAACACCTTGCCTCAGTTTCGGACACATCTGAAAGGCCATCTCAGCTTCAGAGCTCCCTGGGAAATCAGCTGAAGAGTTTGTGGAAACTGTTATCACAATTTACCTTCTTCCTCTGCTCAATCCTCTCTCCCTCCTTCCCCACAAGTATTGTTCTTGAGGTTGAAACCACCCCTTTCCCCAGTAAACTTTCTGCATACAAGTCCCTGTCTCAAAGTCTATTTCTTGGAGAACTAAAATTATAATATTGGCAGATCATTTTAATCCAATCTGAGAAACTCTTTTGATCACTACATTTAATTTATTAAAATTTATTGTAATTGTAGCTGAATTAGACTGTCTTCAGCATTGATTCATGTTACATATTTACCACACTCTCTCCCTTTCTTTTTCTGATCCTGCTTTTGGTTGTTTTGAAAGTTACACAAAATATTTTTTATACATTTTTTAAGTTGAGCTTCATTTATTTAGGACTTCTATTATATTTGTTTATTATTTTATATCAGTTTCCCAAGTGTACTCTTATTTGTGAAAAGGATGAGTATTTAGTATGTGCCCTACTCTTACCTGGTGTTTGTATGATAAGATTTAGGATTTTAGTTCTGGATTTTTTTTTTTAAGAGACAGTATCTGGCTCGGTTGCCTAGACTGGAGGGCAGTGGCTCAATCAGTTCATGGCAGCCTCAGACTCCTAAGTTCAAGTGATCTTCCCACATCAGCCTCTCAAGTAGCTAGGACCACAGTCGTGCACCATTACACCTGGCTAATTTTTGTGGGGTTTTTTTGTTGTTGTTTTGGTTTTTTTTGTAGAGTCAGGATCTTGCAATGTTTCCCAGACTGGTCTTGATCTTCTGAGCTCAGACGATACTCCCACCTCAGCCTCCAAAAGTTCTGGGATTACAGGTGTGAACCACTGCACTGGGCCCTGGATTGTCATTGATATTGTAAGGACAGAAATGTGTGATACGTTGATTACTCATCCATCATAAGAGTCACTCCTATAACAAAAGATAGGTTAACAAGAAAAAAGCATAACAGAAGTATTCAATCTAAGTTTCACATGACATAAGAGACTTCAGAAATAAAGACCCAAAGACCTGGGAAAAGCAGTCTTTTGTTATGCTTAGGTTTGATGAAGAATGGACGGCCAGGTACAGACATGATTGGATGAAAGGGTATGATCCAGTATTAATAGACTGAATGGGGAGAACCCAACAAGGCCTGTTTTTTTGGTGTGTGTGTTTTTGTTTCTGTTTTTTGTTTTCAGATTTTTCTTGGCCTCTCTGTGCAGCAATTTTTCCTCCCAGGTATAAAGTAGGAACCCCTCAGATGAGAGTCTTCACAGGAGAAGAGAAAGAAGGACTTTTCTAGGTGTTATGTCTTGCTTTGTGGGAGAGGGATTCTAGTATATATGCCTCACTTTGAAAAAAGGAATTCTGATTATTATGACTCACTCTGTCAGGAGAAAGAGGGACAGGAGACAGAAGAGGAGGAGAAGGTCAAGAAGACCTTGCATCAGAGACCTTCCAACCTCCTTCAGTTCAAAGTACTCAGTATGCCAAGATACCAAACTTTGGGGTGTCATGTTCTGAGCCACATCAATACACATTTAGGGTATAGGTATTTAAAGAAAATATTAAATTCTACTAAATTATTTACTCATCCTTGATTCCCAAAATTCTTGTAATATCCTCCTGGATTTCTTGTCCTTTTTAATGAAATACTTTTTCTAAGATTCCTCTTAAAATTAGTCTTCCTGTGGTAAAACTTCTGGGGTCTTATATGCCTGGGAATATTTGTATTTTACTCTTACATACTCTTACAGAGGTAAACAAATATAAATTTTTACATTAGGGTTTCTTTTCTTGTTTTGAAAATATTATTTCACTGTATTCTTTTTTAAAGTTTTTGAGAAGTCTGATACCAATCTGTTTCTTATTCCTAATGAAGTAATCTATTTGTTCTCTATAAGCTATTATATTTCCCTCACCACTTCTTTCACTGATATTTTTAAAATTCAGCTTAATGTTTTTAGAGGTTTTTTTTTTTTCTTTTTTTTTAATTTGTTTTACTTTGTTCAATGTGTTTATTTTTGTTTGGCATTCCATGAGCTCCTTCAAAATTAGTGTTTCTTTCTTTGAACCTGAGAAATTAAGGGAAATTATTTCTTCAACTATTGTCTAATTTGTTTACTCTTTATTTTTTCTCTCTCTTACGGAAAATCCATTATATAGCTGCTGAGACTTCTTCTAGTTTCCATGTGTCTTAACTCTCCATTTTGATTTTCAATCTCTCTAGTTTTTCCTAATCCCTTCCTGAGATTTATTTTAAAAGTTTCTAAATCTGATCTTTAAATTCACTAATTTATTCTTTGATTGCTTTCAAACCATTCACTTAGTTGTTTATTTGAATTATTTTATATTTCATACCCAATATTTCAAATTAGTTCTTCTTTATAACTGCTTACTCCTGCTATACCAATGTCTTTCTTTATCTCTTTGAAAGTGATTTCTTTGTTTCAGTCCTTTTTCCATCTGGTCAAATACTTCTGCTTCTTCTGGTATACGCTGTGGAATGTGTTTTTCTCTAGTGATCATCTTTCTCACATAAGTTATTGTGGTTCCCTGTGGTCTCCTTTTCCCTGGACAAGTCATAAGGACTATGGGAAAAGGAGCAGCTGAAACAGCCCAGTCCCCTTTTAACAACCCCATATATGTTTAGGGCTTGGAAAGAGATAGACCTCAAAATATCCTCTTGCTTTACAAACGTCTCCACACTGGGCAAGTCCGTCTTACAAGGAATCTTCTTGTACCCCTACTAACATTATGTTACCTGGATTTAACTTTCTTACTTTCAGGTTTTGAGAAAGGGGTGGGGAGAAAAAGTAACAAATGCTTCATGGCCAGCCAGTCTACCTGTACTTATTATGTGCAGCTCACACTAGCTAGATGACATTACCCTTCAGCCCCACCCTCGAGACTGAACTGACACTGCTATTTTTCTATCTTGAATTAATACTGGCTGCGTTGGCCTGGCACGGTGGCTCACACCTGTAATTCCAGTACATTGGGAGGCCAAGGCGGGTGGATCCCCTGAGGTCAGGAGTTCAAGATGAGCCTGACCAACAAAGTGAAACCCTGTCTCTACTAAAAATACAAAAATTTAGCCAGGCATTGTGGCATGCACCTGTAATCCCAGCTACCTGGGAGGCTGAGGCAGGAGAATCAATTGAACCTGGGAGGCGGAGGTTGCAGTGAGCTGAGATTGCGCCATTACACTCCAACCTGGGCAACAAGAGTGAAACTCTGTCCCAAAAATAAACAAATAAATAAATAAATAAATAAATAAATAAATAATAACTGGCTGCGCAATGATCTTCATGAGAAAATACTAGTGGGAAGCAAGGGGAGGTGAAGATGAGGGAATATCACAACTAAAAGCGTACATAGACTAGAGGTCTATCTACCTCTCTGTCACTCATTGCACCTGATCCTCTTTGGCTTTG
The DNA here is from genome assembly GCF_037993035.2 of Macaca fascicularis. NCBI lineage: Eukaryota > Metazoa > Chordata > Mammalia > Primates > Cercopithecidae > Macaca > Macaca fascicularis. The sequence goes on from NC_088385.1 coordinate 98,735,671, forward strand.
GGAAACTGTTATCCTCTCATACTAGACATAGCCAATTTCTATTTCCTAAGGCTTTTTTCATAGCAAATGTATACCCACATCAAAATAATGAGAAGCACTGAATATTTAATTAGTGTATACTCACACCAAAAACTGAAAAGTATTGATTATTTTGTAAGTCCTGTAATGCAAATATTCTACTGAGACCGATCAACCTTCTTCTTGCTTCCATGCATCTCCAGGGCTAGAGAAAAGGTGTAGCAGCCTGTTTTAGTTGGTCTCCCTGCCCCTCATCACTCAATCTGTGTCATTTAGACACGGTATTAGTCAGGGTTCTCTGAAGGGAAAGAACTAATAGGATAGATGCAAATATGAAGGGGCGTTTATTAGGAGAATTGACTCACACAATCACAAGGTGAAGTCCCACAATAGACCGTCTGCAAGCTGAGGAGTCAGGAAGCCAGTCTGAGTCCCATAATCTCTAAAGTAGGGAAGCTGACAGTGTAGCCTTCAGTCTGTGGCTGAAGGTCTGAGAACTCCTGGCAAATCACTGGTGTAAGTCCAAGAGTCTAAAAGCTGAAGAACTTGGAGTCTGATGTTGAAGGGCAGGAAGCAACCAGCATGGGAGAAAGATGAAGGCCGGAAAACTCAGCAAGTCTGCTCTTTCTATGCCTACTTTTATACTGGCAGCTGATTAGACACTACCCACCTACACTGAGGGTGAGTCTGGCTCTCCCAGTCCACCGACTTAAATGTTAATCTCTTTTGGCAACACGCTCACGGAGGCACCCAGGAACAATTCTTTGCATCTTTCAATTCAATCAAGTTGACACTCAATCTTAACCATCACAGACACATTCCTTAAAACTCAAATTTCTGAAAGCTCTTTCTATTTCAGAAAATACATAAAGAGCTCCCTTATATATGAAATTTCAATTTTCTAACTGAAGATGACATAACATTCATTTCTGTACCTTATTTAATAGGAGTAAGAACCAAAAACAATAGCAGCAAAACAACCTGAGGCTCATTAACCATAGGGTACCTCAAGCTTTCATTCTGGCATCATTTCAACTTTCAGTTCTTTGTTTATAATTCATATAATATTTTGCTTTAGACAAATTAATTAGTTGTACGTGTCAAGCTAGTTAAATGCATGCTAAATATTTTCCCAAGAGAACTCAGTTGAAACTGGGTGCTATTAAAACCTTCAAATGAACAAAATCTGTTTTTAACAAGTCACACATTATTAATTGGAACTGGATAGTGAGGCATATTTTTGGATGCTTGCCGAGAATAATTATGAAACTTCTTTTTTTTTTTTTATTGGAACAAGATGAGTTAATTAAGAAAAACATTCCAAAAAAAAAAAAAAGAAAAACATTCCAGCTCGTGATGGCCAAACTGCAAGGCATGGCCATAAACTAACTCACCTTATCAGTTTGGGTTAGGGTTAAGTGGAGGTCAAAGGATCATTCTTATGTTGTAGTTGGTACCTTAAATAGATCTTTTTCCAATTTCCTTATTTTAAATATGCACAAAATTGGATACAGAAAGGTAATATTATCAACCCAAAGTCACATAGCTGGTTGGTGGCAGAATCAGAGTTAGGAATTAAATTTATATTACTACTATAGCTAAAAATGGCTAAAACATTGCTTATTATGTACATTTTATTACGTCTTTCCACTTTAAATTTAATGGTACATTATCTCTTTTGAAAAATTATTACAAAGTCTGTATACAAATTTGTATGGAATATGTTTCCAAATAATTGAGTCATTGCCAGAAAGAATTCATTGCCTTCCATAATGAATATTTGTTTTTTTCTGATTTGTGCTTGCTTAGCATCCATTTACTTTTTTTTTTTTCTTGGTTTGGTCATTTAAGAAATTGTCTTGCTTCCCTGATTCACAGGGACAGCAGGACTTTAATTTGATGTGTCCTGCCCACTCCCTGCCCTCTAACCCAAGTTAGTTCAATCAGATTCTCTTTTTAAAGACTTTAAGTCTTTAGAATTATGATGTAACAGCAGGAAAAATTATCAGTTGAAGCACATGCATCCTGAGTAGTTTTTATTATTTAGAGCCATGGATCTTCCCTGACTCATCTTTTTCTTATCTTTTTAGGAGCTTAGTTCACTAGTTTTCTCATCACCCATTGAATTGGCCTGCCCGTTGCTTTTCTCATCACTGCTCTTCTTATCACTCTATACCCTATGTCTGAGGGAGGATACAACCTTGATGAAGTTGTGTGCATGGCCAGGAGTAGAGTTGTTCCCAATAAGAATTGAGTTTGCATTCTTCATTTTCCCACTGTTTCATTTAATTATAGTTTTGTAAAAACACAAGAGTTTACATAAACTTTCACTTGTTAGCAGAAATTATCTAAGATTACTGGAACTATCTAGCCCTAATACCCACTGTAATTCACTAGCCAACGGAAAAGAACCAAACACCCTCATACTTGAGGCTCAAAAGAAAGATAAATGTCTTAATGGGACTCTCTAAAGAACACTACTAAGAATAAAAGCATTGAGATTGGAAGAGTTTAATGCATTCTACTTCTACAACTGAGGTTTTCAATTTGGTGTCCATGATGATATATATTTTGAAGAAAAATAAAACTGAATACATGTGTTACCAGGGGATTCTTATATTACAACTAAGCTGACCGAGGAGCAACAGAAAGACCATACTAAGCCTATAAGAGCACTCGATGATTATTTTAGGTGCTGGGAGTAGTTGATTTGGGAGGTATGGATGGCAGCATGCCAATGTCAGCAGATGAATAATGCTTTTGGAAGCTCCCAGACATTCTGCTGTTTCCATTCTAATTGAAAAAAATATTGAATGAAAAAAGAGTGGGAAAAAATAGAAGGAATGAACATTACGGCTGTTAAGGACCTATTATTATATGTCAGGTGTATTCTAGGTGATTATATTAATCATCTCACTTATTCCTAACTATTCTGTAAGGCAGATACTATCATGCTCATTTTTTAGTTAAGGAAATTAGGGCGGGAGGGGATTAATTAACTTCCACAAGGTCACACAACTAGTGAGCAGATGATTCAGTTTTGGAGTCAGATCTACCTGATTCTGAATTCCATGCTTATACTGCTACTATTGCTACAGCTGATTTTAACCTAGTACTGTCACTGTTACTGTTAGTACTATCATTATTATTAGGGCATAACCTAGAAAGTTCCATAAAGAGAGAGAAAAGTTGATGATTAGAAAGCTTTACTAAAAGAAATTTGTCTGCCTTTAGTGTGTCTTAGGTGTTTATTAAGTTTCATTCATGTGCGGGAATCTGAGATACTCTGGTTGAATTCCTAAGTATTCTTCCTTCTTTCCCTTGTCACTCTCTTTATCAAAAGAAAAAAAAATCTTTTATATTTATAGTTAGTTGATTACAGCCAATTTCTGCAAGGTAATATTTGTTACAGAACCATAATCGGACTCCATTATGGATTCTATTGAAGCATTTGCTCATCTTTATTTTACTGAAATCAACATAGAACAGAGCAGAGTCTCAAGGCCAGCATAAGAGTAATGGGAAGAATAGGAAGCAAATACTCCTTAATTGCATTTATCTCCTCAAAACGTGGTCAAACACATTCTCTACAGTATGGTTAAGAGAGACGAAACAAACTACTTGATTCACATCCATTTGATCTTAGCCTGTCTATGCCTCAGGTTTGTTTTTTTAATCTGCAAAGTAAGATACATAAAATAAAATAGATTAACACAAGCAAAATGTTTGGAGCTTTAATACATGTATTAATACATGTTTTCAGTTTTATTTTTCTTCCAAACATATATCATCATGGACACCAAATAAAACCTCAGTAGTAGAAGCAGAATGTATTAAAGCAGAATGTATTAAATCCCAGATACTTCGGGCTGGCATATAGAAACCTCTTAATAAGTGTTAGGCATTATTTAAATTGTGTTAGAATAAAGCCTGTGATTCTTTTACTTTTCGAGGGGCCTTAGCAGACCTCTAGGAGAAAGTAAGAATAGCTGGCCTCCACCTTTCTATGTCTTCTGGGTCATTCTGTTGAGCTGAGAGTGAAATCTAATCTTTATTTGAGTCTACATGTCTACTGGGCATCAAAAGCTGGTGAGCTGAATTAAAATGAATTAAAATGTGAATGCATAGAGTAGATTAAAAGGAGAGGCAAGATTTGAACTAATCTAATTTTTTAAAAAGCATCTGAGTAAAAGAAGTATAAATAAAATCTGCATCTGCATAGAGGAAATTTTAAATGAGTCTTTAAAAATGGTTCCAAACTTTTATCCATTCTCCACATCAGAAGATCTTAAAGATAAAAGGACACACTAGCAATTTACAAGTACGCCTGTACTGGAGGGCCTTGATGATTCTACCAACACAGCCTTTGAAGTAGCTTAATATAAAGCATGAACACTGTCTATAGACACAGCTTATGGTTGGCAAATATTCTAATAAAATTGATTTGCTCATACCAAGGGAAATAGCCTAGCAATGAATCAAAAGGCCTTTAAAAACACAGCAAGATATTTTAGTATCTATATCTTCTCTCCAAAACTTGAAAACATCATCACAAAGAAATAAGGTTTTGTATAACCAAATCTCTTTATGAAGTGTGACAGGAAAAACTATGGTATTTTTGTATGTCATCTTGCTCAAAGAGAGCAAAATATTTGGCACCACAACATCAATTTGCCATGATTTTTAAATATCCATGTTTACTTTTAGGACAAAAAGTCAAATACATAATAGAAGAGTATTGGTCACCGTGGATTGAGTAAATTATAAACAAAGACTCTTCCACGAAAAAACATTTAGCTGTGTCTGACAACTTTTTGCTCTATGCTAATACAATCTAACAAATATGAAAAGAAATTAGGATAATCAAGATTACCTAGGGTATAGGGAAACAAAACTCTTGGTAAAAACTAAATAAACAAAAATATTTTTAGAAGAAACTCAACATTTTCAATGTGCCAATCCTTTGACTTAGCAATTTCATTTCTGGGAATTTATTCCTACAGGAAAGATTTGTACTGGGTAAAGCGCTCACGTGAGACTCCCTGATTCAATCTTAGGTCTGTAACTTAAAAGTTAGGGACACTCTCAGGGCCACCCCTGGCCCATAAAATGCCTTGGTGCAATTTAGAAAAAGTTAAAAGAACAGGAGATAAAGAAAGAGAGGGAGAGAGAATCTACAGGATTATCCTGTCAGCATCAGTTTTCTGGAAATCCCCTCTGTTCTCTTGCATTGGTTAGTGTAGAAGTTTCCTGGTTAGAACGATGTGGCATGGTGCAGTAATAGTTGCTACCTCATTATTATGCTGATTAAATAAATTAATGTTTGCATAGTTAGAACACTGCTGGGCACTTATTAAGTGCCATAGAAATGTTTTCTCTCCTTAATAAAATGAATTCTGAGAAAGATCTTCCCAATATGTATTCTTTAAGATAGATAATGTGAAGTCAGGCAAAGGCAGCTCACACTTGTGATCCCGGCACTTTCGTGGCTGAGACAGGAGAATCGCTTGAGACCAGGAGTTTGAGACCAGTCTGGGCAACATGGCAAAACCCTGTTTCTCTAAAAAATGTTTTAAAGAATTAGCCAGGCATGGTGGTACAGACCTGTGGCCCTGGTTACTCTGGGAGGCTGAGGCAGGAGGATTCCCTGAGCCCAGGAGTTTGAGGCTGCAGTGAGCCATGATAGTGCCACTACAGCCTATCAGAGGTGACAGAGTGAGACCTTGTTCCTAAAAAAAAAAAAAAGGAAAAGAAAAATAGATATGTGAATAATAGCTACTTAGACACCATCCTTTTAGTTGTCTTGATATTATAAAACTGCACTTATACTACTAATAATAAAGATAAAGAATGGAAACAATGACAAAAACAATGAAAGTAACAACTAGTATTTCTGGAACATCCCCTCTGTGGCAGGCACTGGGTCAATGCTTATCCAGCATTATCTTCTGTAATTTTCACAAGGCAATGAGATAGATACTAATATCCCTGTTTAGTATGTGAGGAAATTAAAACTTAGAGGTTAAGTAACTTACCCAATATCATATGGCTAATAAGTTTTAGCCTCAGAATTCAGAACCAAATGTGTCCTTTTCCTAGAGGGGCTTTTAAAATTATCATTAGACATCATGAACACAGTAATATATTGTACAGAAATGTACACACACTTGCCCAGGCTGATCTCAAACTCCTGGACTCAAGCAATACGCCTGCCTTGGCCTCCCAAAATGTGGGATTATAGGCTTGAACAATTGCACCCGGCTTGTGTAATTGTATGTACACTGTAATGTAATAAAGTGTTAGAAATAGGTTTTTGCCAAGTTTTAGAAAGGTAGCATTGGTAATTTCTAGGACGTGGTCTGAAGATACAAAGAGTTTTTTGCATATTGTAATTACAATATATGCAAATAGAACTTAAAATCATTTTAAAATAGCAAATCTCATAGAATCCATCCTGCTTACTTTTTGGAATGAGACTTTTGTCATTGAGCTTTGCCTCACGGGGTGAACTACCAGTCTGCAACTTCCTCAGAATCACTTTTCTTGTAAATTTTCTGTACTAGTTATGTACAAGGTGATCTGTCTGCCCTGTTCAGTTAGAGTGACCGAGTCTCATTGAGACAATTCCTAAGAAACCTTGGTTTACTCAACTCAATAATTTACTTTTTTCAAATGAAAATATTAAGAATAATCCTTTACCACTAGACTGAATGTCTATTTTTAATTTAAGAGTGGGCCTATATTGTAAAATACCACTAGACTAAACCCCATTTCTTCAAATTAACATTATATAGTCATTCCTTCTTCTTCACTCTAAATTTTTGTCTTGCATTTTTAAAGAAATCTTCCATATCCTCATATCTTCAGCTCCATTTCAAAAGCTTCACTACAGTGTAAGGATGAACCATTAGAGATAACTTCTCTGTATCTTTGCTCTTTCTCTTGAATGACTGTTTCACAATCTGCTTCTGAAACTTAATCCGAAGACATGTTTCATATTCTCTTATAATTTCTCTGTTTCCCCTCTGCTGTTTTTTCTCCTTCTGTAATATACATCAGGAAGACACAAAGAAGAAGAAAATCATATACACGGGTGCATAGTAAACTGGATTTCTGCAAACACGTGAACTGCCATTGCCAATGCAGGAAGACTCCCACACCCACCTTTGTAACTCTTTATACATGCTGGCTACCACTGAGTAGGGCCTTCTATTTATATTCTGTTGGTCTCTTTAGACATCCTATAAAAATAAACTTTGCTCAGAAAGTACAATGTTTAAAGATAAATATTTAAGCTCAGAGTTACAAATGCATTCTAAAGCAGGGAAGAAAAGGATTTTATCTAGCAGTATATCCAAAAAGTATGAGTAATAGTGGTGGTAATAATAACAATAAACATAATAATCTTCTTTTTATTGGGTTCTTAATCTATGACAAGCACATTATACATATCACTTCCATTAATTCTTACAACCTGAGTAAGTAAAATTAAATAGTATTATCCCCATTTTGTTGTTGAGAAAACCGGATTTGAAGAGGTTAAATGACAAAGGCCACACATCTAAATACTCACTAGTGAACCCAGGCCTCTGACTCTAATGTCTATATTTGGATTCATTGTCTGCTGAGAGCCTGTTTCTCATGGATGGTACCTTCTCTGTGTCCTTGCATGGCAGAAGAGGTGAAGCTCCCACAGTCCTTTTATAAGGGTACTGATTCCATTCATGAGGGTACCTCTTAATACTACCACCTTGGGGATTAAATTTCAGCACATGAATTTGGGGGGTAGACACAAAATTTTAGACCTATAATATTTACCTGATATTGCGCGATGCTATATATTTACTTATTAATTGGCTACCTGTCTCCCTACCATGTAAGTTTCAAAAGGGAGAGTTTTGGTCCATTTTGTTCAGCTCAGTATTCCCAGCACCTAGAGTAATATTGAGAACATCCAAGAAATTCAGAAAGTATTTGTTGAATGTATACATCAATCTAAAAACGTATCCTAAAATCTGGTGATCTCAAGGTTACCAGATGGCTCTTTCATCAACTAAATGGAGATCCCTGGGAAAATCCACAGGTTGCCACAGGATGTGGGAAAAACCATGCTTCCTAAATTTATCCCAGACTTAACTTGTTCTTTGCTTTCTACTTGCTAATCTAACATATTAGGTGACTAAGTGTAGATACTAGCAGCAATGAACAAAGTAACCCATTCCCTGCCTTTATGGTTTTCACCCTCTGTAAGCTTATAATATATTAACAAACAAGTCAGGGCAAACATTTAGTAGATACAGCATGATACTACAGAATTTGATGACAAATGATAAGTCCTGCCGATATATTTTAGAAGAGTTCTTTCAGTGGTTTCCCACTTACTCAGATAAGTTTGCTATTTAATTATCTCAAGGATGTGTTGAAATAATATTTCCAGCCGAGTACTGTGACTCATACCTGTAATCCCAGCAGTTTGGGAGGTCAACACAGGCTGATCACTTGAGTTCAGGAGTTCGAGACCAGCCCAGGCAACATGGCAAAACCATGTCTCTACTAAAAATACAAAAATTAGCCAGGCCTGGTGGCGGCACCTGTAATCCCAGCTATTTGCAGGGCTGAGACAGTAGAATCGCTTGAACCCGGGAGGTGGAGGTTCCAGTGAGCAGAGATTGCACTACTGCACTGCAGCCTGGGTGACAGAGCAAGACCCTGTCTCAAAAAGCGTAATATTTCTTGCGGGCTTTTGGGGATGGTACTGGCTTGTGACGGTACTGACTTCTGGGTGAAAACACAACTCTATTAATTTTATTAATTTCAACTTGAAAATGCAGACCTTTATGGCCACACAAAGAATGTGACATAATTTTGCCAGAACTGCTGCATTTCTTGTCTACTAAGAAAATTGTCTACTACTAAAGCTACAGCTGAATCATTACGTTGAAATTCCACTTCACACTGTGGCAGCAATAAACTCTGATGATGCTTTGTTTTCCCCACCAATAGAGTAGGGCAGTCTTGGGGAGAATGTTTTAAAACCAACTGGACCTGTGATACTTCTCTACTACCTGCACCTATGGAGAATTAATTTTGTCTTTGGATTATCCAAATTTCTCTAACATTCCCATAGCCCTTGATTTAAAGAATGAATAAAGGCATTTTTTCTAATGCAAATTATCTTCAGACTCTGCCTATATAAACAAAATCAACGTATCAGATACTTAGCTAGATAATTCAAATTGTGGACACACTTTGAGTCTTAGAACTTATTTTTCATAAATGGGAAAGATAGCTAAGACATACGCTAAATTAGTAAAATATAAAATATGTTAGGTGGTGATAACTGCCAATGAGAAGACACAGAACAGGAAAGGAAATATGAAATGAAGATGTTTTAGGGAGAATGGCCTAAGATAGTGTTACAGAGAAGGTGCATTTTGATAAGCACATGAAGTGAGGGATCTGGCTGTTCAAGTGTTTGGGGGAAATGACTTCAGGCAGAGGAAACAGTAAGTACAAAGACCCCTTAGGAGTGTGCCTGGGCCTTCAAGGAGCAGCAAGGGGATTAGTGGAGCTGGAACAACTTGAGACAGAAGAAAAGAGAGTCAGAGAGATGGAGGAGGGAGGTAGTGTGCTGCAGATGATAAGAATGGTGTAGGTTGTAATTAGGACTTCATTGAAAAGTTTCGTGCAAAGAAATGACATGATCTGATTCACATTTTAAAACAATTGCTTTGCCTGCCGTGTTGAGAACAGACCACAGCTCAGAACAAGGGTAGAAGCAAGGAAAGCAGGTAGAAGGCTCTTGCATAACCCAGATGCAAGGTGATGATAGCTCTGCAGGCAGCATTAGAGTCAAGAAATGCTCAATTTGTGAAAGTAGAGTCAAACAAATGCACCAATGGGCCACGCATGGCATTCATGGCAAAGAAATGGGTCACAAATTACACAAAAGATAATTGTCTGAGCAACTAAGAAAAATAGAGTCCCATTCACTTAAATGAGGAAAAATCCAGGGGCATACAGGATAGAACAGTAGTAATACCATTAGTTTGGTTTTGATCATGCTGAATTTGTGATGCTTGTTTGATATCCAAGTGAAGATAACAAGTAGGCAGATATATGAGTCTAGAGCTGAGAAAAAAAGTCTGGGCAGGAAAAATAAATGTTTAGACTCTAAATGTCATTGAAAGTCATGAGAGTGGATGAGATTTCCAGGCAGGTGAATGTACATTGAGAAGATACCCATGGCGGGATCCCAGGGGCACGGTAGCCTTTAAGAGACAGGGAAATGATGAGGAAGCAATACGAGAGGAGTTTCTATAAAGGTAGGAACCTGCAGAAAATACATTCCCTGGCAGTGAGTGATCACGTTTCAAAGCTGAGGATAGGTAAAATGAAGTCTAAAAAAAAAAAAAAAAAATGACCATTGCATCTTGCAAGCTAGGGCAGGTTTTCTGCATAAAAAGAGGTTATCTATCCAGATGAATTCACATATTACTGTAAAAATGAAGCTCCAAAGTTACTATGAAAAGAGAGATGGAACAATTCAGTTAATTTTTATTATTATATCTACTGCTCCCTCAAATTTACCGAGCCTAGACTCTGGGCATGGTGGCTGGTAGATTGGCATTAGCATCAGAGAATTGCATACAAATCACCATCTTTAGAAGAAACTATTGGTATTTGTAGAATGCTTGAAGTTTACAGTGGGTTACAAGTGCATTATTGAATGTGTACTATTCAACATATAGGAATAGTAAATATTGTCACAATGAATGTCATCTAAAGGATATGGTGCCCAGTTTCATTTTGCATTTCGTTAGAAATGTAATTTAAATCCTATCGTCTTACCCCAAAAGCCTTTCTCTTCTTCTTACATTATGCAGCTGCTCTTGCATAAGGATGAGTCCACTGATTCAAAAAAAGTATGTGTGTGTGTATGTGTGAATATATATGTATATGTGTGTGTTTGTATATTTGTGCATACGTCTCTGTGTATGGGGGTATTTGTTGTTGTTGTCGGTGTTTCTCTGCTCTCTATTGATCTGCCCACATTCTCTCAATTATTTTCCCCATAACCACCAGCAAGCAAACATCTGGGAATGAGAAAGTTGGTCTGCTGCAACAGAAAAAGCAAGAGCTTTGGAAGCAGAAACTAAAACTTCAGCTCCTGTAGTTTCTACAGTGTGACCTTGATCTCATCACTTATCATTTCTAGCCTCATTTTCTTTGTCTGCATGATGTAGATTGTCATATCTACTGTAAAAGAGTTTAAGCAGTCAAGACACACAATATGTAAAGTCTTCCACCTAACCCCTTGGAGACTAGGCTAATTCCCATTCATATGTTCTTCTATACCACTGATTCATAGCATTTATCCCACTCCATTGTAGCTGTGAGCCTCCTGCCTTAGCATCTTGAGGACAAAGATGTTTTTTTCCTGATTTGTCTCAAAAATATGGTAAAATGATGGCTGAATAATAAAAGTATAAAACTCATGGCATAATTAAGTTTACAATAAGTAACATTATCAATACCATCGCTATAGTATCTAGATCCACAAAAATTAAGCCTATGACTTTGGCCTTAATGACAAGGGAAGTTGATGATTAGAATTGCATTGCCACAGCGTTTTGCATCCAATTTAGATCTTATATCTCTCATATGCCGATGATAACTAATGATCTCCTAAAGATAATTGAGTAATGCTGCTAGAATAAATCACTTTCCAACTAATCCTACAGGTTGGCATGACTCAAATTAAAGGTATCTAACGTCAGACACTCACTCAACCTTACCATGAAATCTCATCTTTTCTAAGCTTCTGGTGCTATTTTCCTTTAATAACTATGAATCTCTATATCTGCTCATTTTAAAGTAGAATCGAGTACATAGTAATTGCTAAACAAATGCTTGTTAGGAGAATTAAAAAATAAATTAATGATTAATGAATGTGGCAATGATAATTATTACCAAAAAGAAAACAATTTAAAAATAAATATTTTTTGTAGGTTATCAAATTCCAAAAGAATGAGGTTCTTGATTTTTTTCTGTAAAGAACATAATCTTTTTTTCAGTAGTGCATGCATGCTGTGAAATGTTTTTGCTTATTAATTTCCTCTTTACACTCAGTTTTTAGACAGCTGAAAATTATGAGTTTACAGAACAAGATGTACTTTTGGTTCTTATTTTATGGCCTAGTACTATGGAATGCACTATTATGAAAACAATTCTAAACTGTGCTTTATTATATTATATTGTGCAATTTATATTCAGAAGATACTATCAGCACCAGGGAACAGACAAATTTAATAAAAGACACAATGTTCCTGTTGTCCTAATAGTTATTAAAATGAAACCCTTTCCAGAAGACATTTATAGTGTCTTTTCAAAGATATTCTACATGCTTTTCAAAGATATTCTGACAGATCAATTGGGAGCTATAGTTAGGAACAGCGACATCAGGGATCTTAGAAACATACTGTACTAACCTAAAGGGAGCCTGTATAATCGTCCAGACTAACTCCTTCATTTTACAGGGGAGGTCATTAGGCTAAGAGACATAAATTGATTCTATATAATTTACACTTAAGTATGGCTAGAACTGAGGGCCCTGACATGTAATCAAGGATTCTTTCCACTTTTATTGTCATTAATGTTAGTAATCTTATAGGATATCCAGGCATTGCCAAATATAGCCATATCATCCCTAAAACAGCTCCAAAAGGCTCAGAGAAAAGATCTAGTTTTGACCACCTTTTAAAGCAGAAACCATATTCTTGAGAGGACAAATAACTTAGCAACTATCCACTATTACCTTTATTATTTACCTGTTTATGTATTTTTATCTATCCTTTGATAGACTATAAGTTCCATGAGAACAAGACTGTGCTCATTTGAGGTAATGCTTAATTCTTTATGCTTATAACATGTCTAACACAAAATTTATTCAATAAATATTTGTTAAATAAATATGGACTTAGAGGCTGTAAAAATTTTTTAAAACTTAGGACCAAGCTCTAGGATATAGTCTGAAATTATACACATAAAAAACACACATACGTAAAACATAAGGTAGACTATACTAAATGGCAAAAGCAAATTGTAAGATCCTTGAAACAGTCACCGTGATTCTTGCAGCAAGAATTATACAAAAATTGCTAAGTACCTATGAAACTTAAGTGAAGTTACAACTTAAGAAAAACATAGAGAATACTACATCATAATTTTGTGACATCCTTCAGCTATTCTGAACGTCCTGGTACTGGAGGGTAGGGATTGGTAGAGTAGATGTTGGAAAGCCGAGTACATCTGGAGTCTGTAGAGTGAATGGAAATCATGGTAAATGGTGAGAGTATCTGAAAAAGTAACAGAACGCAGTCTGAGAAAATGGTTAAGAGGTGTTTGAGAAAAAAACCAAACAAACAAACACAGTTTTCAGAGATGTAGAGTAAAAATGGACAAATATTAAGTAAGAAACTATTGAGAGTAGAGATTGGTCTTGATACACAGTTATAGCTTTGTGAAGAGATGATGGAAGGAAAGAAAGGGAGGCATAGAAGGAAGGGAGGGAGGGAGGGAGGAAGGAAGGAAGGAGGGAAGGAAGGAAGGGAGGGAGGGAGCGAGGGAGGGAGGGAGGGATGGAGGGAGGGAAAGGGAAGAAGGAGGAAGTAGGAGTAAAGGGGAGAATGAAAGAGGAAACAAAGGGAGGAGTTAAAGAAGGAAGAAAACAAGAAAGGAAGGAGGAAGGGAAGGAGAGAGGAAGAAGAGAAAAGAAGGATGAGGTGAGAGAGAGAATAGGGAGGAAAGAAATCGTTGGGGAGGTACCTACTCTACACCCAATGTTATATACATAATACTTTTGCATGCACTTTTATTATGCTTTTATATACATTTTTATTTTAGTCCTTGCTAAAACTCTCCATTTTTAGATAAGAACATTAATGCTCAAAGGGGTTAAGCTTCCAAATATAAACAGAGGTGGAGTAGAGACAATATTCACTTAGAGTCAATCAGTTGCAAAGCCATGTACTGCACATGATTTCAATTCATTTTGTACAATTGCTTTATACAGTTTTACTTTAAGTGAAAGGAAGTTTATTAAGAAAGTAAAGGCATCACATTTTATCTATTTTATTTATGCTTTAGTGATTACAGAACATTTTCACATGATAACTTTATTGTGTCTTTATAGTAATCTTACGAAGACGTGTCCTTATCTCTATTTTATAAGTGAAGAAACTGAAGATCAATCAGGTGATTTACCTTGTGTAAGGGTACATATTTATCAGTGGCAGAATAAGGCTTAAACTCCTGTCTATGGCTCTCAATTCATGATCCTTTCTATCATCATCCATTGGGAAATCCATCACATGATTTAAAGTATATCCACACCTACACAGTGCCACGTATCTTTTGAATTTGGTCTTCACAAATACTCAGGAAGAAAATATATTTTCTCACCTTTCATATGTGACCAAACTGGCACAGATCTCTATAAGAATACTATTTAAAAGAGGAAAGTAGATAATAAAATTTGAAAATTCAAAGACAGAGGTGAAGAGAAAGAAATGCTTCTCAGGATATAAAGGGCAATGTTTTTCTTATTGAGAAATGTCATGTCATTCCTTATTCCCAAATTAACTAAAATATTACTTTAAGCTTCTCTTCACCACTCATAATTATCCTTTAATTATATTCAATAAGTCAGAAAATATTGAGGGGTTTTTATAGAACAGTGATAAACCCAGTTTGTGACTATGAGCTTAGGTATTTCACTAGCTCATTAGATGACTGAGATAATTTCTTGGCTTCCTTCTCCCTCATCAACTTAATGCTACTTGCCAATATGCCCAGGAAATGCGTGGAAGAAGTAGGATGATTGTGAGACTCCTCATTTACAAAATGCTCTAAGAAAATCTGTATAGATGCCAACATTAACGTGGAATTCTTTCAACAATGTGTTTTTAAAAGTTAGAAGCCGAAGTGCATTCATTTAGCTAGTTTAGAAGATACGACTTTTCTGAAAACGCAAAATTAATATTTACCTGAATATTCCAAAATACACACAGCATGTGTCTGGAACTTTAGATTCTTCTCTATCATAATATTTAGGGTATTGTATTAGGTTCTCCAGAGTAACAGAAGGAAAGAGGAAACTATGTGCATATATATATGTGTGTAGATGCATATTTGCATATACATATACACATACATATGCATGGTATGTGCCCTTAAAGTAAATTCCCTGTTTGGTCTTCAGTTTCTTCACTTGTAAAATACAGATAAGATCACATCTTCATAAGATTATTATAATATTGATACCAAACATATTTAGTACTTGACAAAGGTCCAAAGAATTGATAAGCAGTAACATTTATTTGTTAGAATAACTCTATAATATTAACGTTACTTTTATTTTTACTATTCATTAATATTTTACTTAAATCACCACTGATTAATTTTTTTCTTTTTTCAAAACCTTGTATGTGGCATCAGTGATAAATTATGTAGAGATATATAATTGTATATATAATGTATTAAAACATATTAATAATATGATTATTCCTATTGTATAGATGAAGAAACTGAAAGAGAAGTTAAGAAGTTTGCCCAACATTCTAGCATGACCAGGACATGGCGCAAGCTGCCATGATGAAGTGGTTAAGTTTGCCACTAAGGCCAACTTATGCAGCCCTAGCACTGTTGGACAGGTGGGAAGGAGCTTTCAGGTGCCTGAAGCATACCTCTTCTGGAAACAAGAGAGCAGCAGTTTAGTGTATCATAAGGTTCCTCCTCCTATTTAGCAGCAAGATTCTTCAATAGTTGCTATTCTTTACTTGACAGCATCAAAGCTAAAATGCTGGCTAAAGGCCACATTTTATGCAGATTGTTTGAATAAGCCAGTTTCTATGTTCCATCCACAAGTGGGCTATGGGGAATGTAACACAAAGGAGGAGATGAACAATACCTGTATTCCATCCCAGCAGTCTGACCACAACATACTCATTATTTCAAGCCTAACAACTTAACCCTGTCTGTTCCTACCTTGACATTTGGATGGATTAAAATAGAAGTTCTTTGTATGATTGTATCTATGGTATAGAAGAATAATATTCTATCATTCATTCATTCATTTATCTATTTACTCAACATTCTATGTGCATATAAGTTGATGAAGAGCCTTCACTCACAGTTAAGAGCATCAATTTGCCCATTCTGTGCCCGTTCGGTTGATTAAGGGCATTCATTTATTATAGATCGAGTGTTTATCACTTAGCACTCTGCATCCATACAGTTGGTTAACAGCACAGGTTTTACTATTAGACGGTTTCTAACTTTGGCTCCACTATTTTCTAATTATATTATCTTGAACAAATTTCTGACTCTCTCTAGAACTCATTGTCTCACCATAAAACAAAGAAAGTAATATTTTTTCTCATAAGATGGTTCAACAATTAAAGGAGATGATACAAGTAAAGCCCCTAACACTATCTGGAACCTAGGTAGCACTCAATAAAGTATACCTATGAACATTAATTACTACATACTTTTCAAAAATCGTAACAGTAAGAACACTCTTAGATAAATAAAATAAAAGATAAATTGAGACACAGTCTCTGACTGCAAGAAATTTATGGTATAGCGTCACTAGACTCCAGCCTGGAAAACATTGAGTGGGAGATTAACTGATTAGAGACCTTGAATATTGACCCAGCTTGCAAGTATTTAACAACAGAATGTAAGATTACAGATTAATAGAAATAAAATACTTGGACCTCTAAAGAGATAAACATATGTATAGCAACATTCTGAATGTTAATAAAGGCTATTTTTGAAATTCATTGGTAATAGTAAAATGGAAATGGTAGAAACACAAAATACATTGTACATTAGATGTTATAACTCACTTGATTATGAAAGAACACATTCTTCACTAAAAATAAGTCATGTGCATTATCTATCCACTGATGTGCAATGTCATTTAAGACATTCCATCATTCTCTGCTTGAGCACTCTTCTGTAATCTCATGAGGTGTCCAGGGAAGAGACAATGATAGCCAAGACATTAAAATGTAATCAAGATATGCAAATTCATATCTAAATGTGATTTGCTAGGAAAAAGAAATTAATCTAGGCATGGTCAAATAAACAATGTGTAATATAGATAATTAATCACCAAATTAGCAGCTGCAGTCCCTTGAGGAAATTATGCAAATTGAAAAGACCCCCATCCACTGACACAATTAGACCACTTAATGGCAAACTCTCAACAAAATAACCCTTGGGAACATCACAAAACAAATAGCCCAATCAACCTTAGTGTCCCAAACTCCACTGCAATATTTAATATCATCTAATATTGTTTCTTCCTAGTTTGAGCTTATTCAGAAGGGCTCTATTACATTTTGCTAGAAAATATTCTGATTCCACATCATGGATGATCCATTATGTGGTCCCCTCAAAGTCTAGTTTTTCCCTATTAATCAAATATATTTTATTGAAATCTGAAATATTGCAAATGATAGGACTTCATGAATGAATAAAGACCAATTATATATTTCCTGTCAGTAACAGCAAAAGCAAGAAAATATTGATGCACCATGAAAGTGTGTACCCTCTGAGGCTTGGTATCACCCATTTATTATGTCAGCAGCAAGGAAAGGATTCCTACCCTTCACCAATAACTAATATCATCATCTCAGGCAGGAATATTTGTCTCCAATAATACTAAAATGCTGCCCCTAAAGTATATATAGTAAGTAATCCTATCTTTAGTTTACCTACTCCACCTACACAGAAGTTGATGACAAAATTAGTCTTATAGAGCTCTTCGAGATTGAGCCCAAAAGAACTTATTGGACTCTATTGCTACACCCCTGTCCCCAAATATGTGATACCAGCTCCAGTGAGATACCAAAGCTTTCTGGATAGAAATAAAAGATCCTTCACTTCCAGAAAAGGATTTATTAGATATTTTATTATTATAATTTTGCTGATGAAAAGACTAATCCCAGAGAACAAATTTTATTAGTACTATGGTTGCTGCTGTTTTCATTGTACCTATCATTTTTAGATGCCATTTATATGCTGGTAATACGGCTGGTGCTGCCATTTATTTCATGTATTCTCCCAACCAATCTAGTATGCCCAAGGTCAAAAACTCAGAATTGACAAACCTGAGCTGAAGATTCTAGGTCTTCGGAGTCTCCAAGTAGCATGCTACATGCCATGCCAATCATTATGTCAAGTGATACACCCAAGATACTGCAGCCAGGATCTCAATAGCCAAACTGCGAATGAAATGCAGCTGTGTTGTCCACTCTACTTAGTTTTTCCATGTGCAGAAAGCCGTAACTGATGTGATAGCAGATTCTGCTTATACTGCCAATATTCAATTCCTCTGGCTATCTAGAGGACAGGATTAGACCTCCGTAGGAGTCAATGCATTACCTTACCCTGAGAAGAGGGAATTGTAGCTTTCACATATATTTTGCCCTCATTCCTATTGTGTTCCTAAACTTAAGAGTACAATAAAAGCTAGATGAGGACTGGAATCTATTTCTCTGTAAAATTGTTATTTAGGAAACCATGAAAAAACGTTATAAGCATTAGTAATGGCATACTCCTCTACCCTGGTTAATCAAATGTCCAAGTCTGTCTGCATCTAGAACCACAGACTCCTAGTGTTTTTAGCAGTGAAAGTGTTTTCTGAAAGTGATCAGAAGTCATCTAATCTGCAAGCAATGCTCTGCAGAACGTGAGGGATTCTAAAATGTACCTCAGGGGCCACTTCGGAGTGATACAGGTGAAAAGAGTGTCTTTTGTTATTCACAACAAGCCTCCTCTCAACCTCAGCTGAGTTGATGTTAATAAGGTGACATTTTGAAAAGCCCCTAAAGTTGGGCCCTGGTTTCCAGGGGAACCAACATGATGAGAGGGTTGGGACTTTCAGCCTCACCACACCCCCAACCTCTGGGGTTGGGAGGGGGGCTGGAGATTGAACTCAATCATCAGTGACCAATGATTTAATCAACTGAGCTTATATAACGAAGCCTCTGTTAAAACCTTAAACTATGGTGTTTAGATAGCTTCTGGGTTGGTGAGCAGGAACTCTTGCACGTGCCAGGTAGGCGGTACATCCTCGACTCCACAGGGATAGAGGCTCCCGTACCCAGGACCCGTCCAGACTTCACGGCTTATTATCTCTTCATCTGGTTGTCCATTTCAATCCTTTAACTTATTCTTTTTAACACACCAGCAATAGTAAGTAACCTTTCCCTGGGTTCATTGAGCTGTTCTAGCAGATTATCAAACATGAGGAGGGAGTTACAGGAACCTCTGATTCGTAGCCAAGTCAGACAGAAGTTTTGGATAACCTAGGTACCCACTAGCTGAGACTGGCATCTGAAGTGGGAGGCTGTCTATTGAAGGCTGGGCCCTTAATCTGTGGGGTCTACACTAACTCCGGGTAGTTAGTCTGAGAATTAAGTTAATTTGTAGCACACCTAGGTTGCTGTCCTCTGAGAGCTAGTGAATTGGTTGGTGAGGGAAAATGCTACATACACATTTGGTGTCAGAAGTGTTCTGTGAATAAGTACAGAAAAAACAGTTTTCTCTTATAGTCATCCTATGTAAGTCAATTCCCCAAGGTCACACCTGAGTGACCAGTGTTCCAGGACTTTGTCAGTGCCTGTTGCCACCTTGGTATTAAATCTTGCCTATGAACTGGTGGAATCTGTGACTCTTTTTATACAAATTCTGTCTGTGAATCACCACTATGACTTCTTTCCCAATTGTCATCTTTTAGCTCTTTGGAGTCAGTCAGGGTCAAACATTGATTTAACAAAGTGAATCTGATGATGAAGTTCTCTTCCTGATAAAATTCAATATACAGAGACAGCCTTGTCTGCTCTGACCCTGAAGCTTTGTACCAAAGTGACCTACTGACTTAGCACACTCTCAGTTCATAGCCCCTACTACCTTTCCACAATAACCAGGATTCTTCTGCTTGTTTGAGCCTCTCTTGTCTTATTACCAGATCACTCTGATCACTACCTCTATTACACATTTATTATCTCACTATAGTCCTTTGAACCTCATGTATATGTCTGGTTTTCCAGTGTTGAGTTTCCATTCTCACTCAAAAACTCTGACTGGAAACATCAGAGTCCCAGTTCTGCTCCATTCCACCTGAATAAACTTAGACCAGCAGTGTTTGAAATAGCACTAGATTAGATAATTTATAATTGCATATCCATTGCTAAAATTTTAAATTCCAAAATTATTTAAAATCTTAATCGTGATTTTATTGATGATTAAAATTAAAATATCTACACCACTTTTTTGGGGGGTGGGGGGATTGCTGCAAATACAACATGAGCTGATACATATGAGTGATTTTTGTTAACTATATAAAACCAAAGAAATACATTGTGATTTCTGGACCTGGTCTCAGTTACATCATCTCTATGTTATAATGTAAAGTTGCAAGAAACACCAACCCACAGAGAGTTGCATTATTCAGATGTCTCTTTAAAATTTTCCTGAGCTTCATACTCTTGAATTTTCTGTGCACTAAGATGTGAAATCCCTGAGCTTTGTGACATTTCTTTGATCAAGAAAAAGGAAATAACAAGAAATCCTATCTAAGGAAGGAGTCAGAAACATCAAAGCAGATAAGTAGAGTATGAGGAGAAACATCCATATCCCTAACATGTCGACCGAAAGTTTTTATTGTTACAAAATAGTGATATCAAGCACATTGTTTCAGAGCAAAGTCTGAAGACAGCTACGTGAAAATAAAAGCTGAATGGGAAAACTTAATTGGAGATTTGATTGTGTCCAATCCCTAGCTTTTAATTTTACTTTTTATTGAACTCTGCACATACAACATACATATCAACAAATATATACACATACGGGTATATAACCCTGGGTTTGCTTAACTACAGAATATGAAGTAAATAAGAACCAGGCAACCACTTCACACTCGCCACTAGACACATTATTTGAGTAAGTTGTGATGGACACTACATTGTTCTTATATGTTAATCAAGTCAAGGCCATCTGATCTTGATTATAAGAGTACTTAGCAGAAAAAAGTTATGTAAGAGAATCAGTTCGTTAATTTTAGCCACATAATGGCAAACATAAGATGAATTTTCTGTTTTAATTGATTGCAGCTAATCAGTATTTTTGATATCTGTAAAAAGATGCAGACTAGAAAATCAATGCTGCAGTCAGACTATTGGAGAAGAGAAAGGTAAAGAAATACCTGGCCAGGTGCAGTGGCTCAAGCTTGTAATTCCAGCAATTTGGGAGGTCAAGATGGAGCAGATCACCTAAGGCCAGGAGTTTGAGACCAGCCTGGCCAACATGGCAAAACACCATCTCTACTAAAAATACAAAAATTAGCCGGGTGTGGTGATGGGTGCCTGTAATCCCAGCTACTCGGGAATTTGAGGCTGGAGAATCACTTGAACCTGGGAGGTGGAGTTTGTAGTGAGCCAAGAGTCTGCCACTGTACTCCAGTCTGGGCAACAGAGTGAGATTCCATATCCAAAAAATAAATAAATAATAAATAAATGAATAAATAATAAAAGAGAAAAAGAAAAACAAAAAGAAATACCTAGTATCTTAGTACAATTTATTTTGCTATAAAAAATACAGTAAGCCCTCCACATCTTTGGAGGATTAGTTCCAGAACCCTCCAAAGATACCTAAATCCAAGTATGCACAAGTCCTCTATATAAAATGGCATAGTACAATCAGCCCTCCATATTTGCAGGATTTAGTCTGTGATTGGTTGAATCTGCACATGTGAAACTGCTGAGGGGCTGACTATACCACAGACTGAGTAATTTATTAAGAAGGGAGGTTTATTTAGCTCATGTTTCTGAAGGCTAGGAAGTTCAAGATTGGGTGACCACACCTGGCAAGGGTCTCAAGCTGCACCACAACATGTTGGAAAAGCAGAGGAATCACAAGGTGAAAGGAAACATGAGAAAGCCAGACTTGCTTTTACTGGAATCCACTCTTGAGATAACTAACCCATTCCCATAAGAATTAACCTACTCCTGAGAGAAATGCATTAATCTTCTTAATGACTGAATTGCCCCTTTTAAGGCTGTACCTCCTAACACTCTCACAATGGCAATCAATTTCAACATGAGTTTTGAGCAAACAAACCATACTCAAACCATAGACCTTGGAAACCACTTAACTAATTGGTAGTAAAATTCTCCCCTTAGTTTTTCTTCTTTTGGCCATATGATTCCTACTTTTTCCCCTTTCTTTCTTCCTTTCTTTTGTAATTCCCATCTATTCTTTCTCAACTGTGGCTATTCAATATACTTGTTATTAGTAGTAGTATTGGAATTATTATTACTATTATTTAATTGTATTTGCTTTGGGGAGAAGATAAAGAAGAAATCTTCAAGGCTGCCCAGTGCTTGGCTTAGTCTTGGGTAGACAACAAGTTTCTTGGGAGGAAGACTCTCTACAGTTAAATTCAGCCTAATTTCTACAATTATATTTCTGTCTAATAAATGCTTTGGCTAGGGAGATGGAATAGCAGCACCATACTCTGTGGGTAAATGATGAAAAAAACTCCATGTAGTACAATTTTTCGTATGCTTAATCTACAAAGGTGCTTTTACTGGAAGACAAAGATTTGGTAAAGGGGTTTTTACACCTCAGAAATGACTACATGATAGCAGAATCTACCGTGAACTTTCAGCTTTTGCTTAATGAATAGCCTGGCTCACTTTATAGTTAATTAATACATACTCTATTGTGAAAATGACTTAGAATCCCTAAGGAAATGGTCAGTGTGGATAGACCATGGGAAGAAGGGAGATCAACAAGAGAGTTGTCCAGAACTGAGGCATAAAAACAATGTTTTTTGTTTGTTTCTATCACTTAGACAAATAACAGATGATCAATCCCCAAATAAAAACTCCCTCATATGGTTCAAAGTAAAAGTGTCTGTTAGTTTTCTAGCTTTGGGGAAATTGATTTTCATAGCCTTATACATCTTCTTTTAAATTTTAAAAGCTTAGCTATTGTATTAAGATGTTTAGGAGTCACCAAGCATTCAATGTGCTTCTCTGTGTTTCCCAGAACCATCTACCAT
Organism: Macaca fascicularis; assembly: GCF_037993035.2. Classification (NCBI taxonomy): domain Eukaryota; kingdom Metazoa; phylum Chordata; class Mammalia; order Primates; family Cercopithecidae; genus Macaca; species Macaca fascicularis. The sequence continues at coordinate 98,758,826 of NC_088385.1, forward strand.
ACCCTTCAGGAATGAAGGTTCAAATTGCCTCACGAGGTGAAGAACCTTGCTGAAGGCAAAGGGAATACAGAATGGATGGTGGTACAAGGGAGTTATAAATACAAGCTCTGCTCAACTCATCAATTAAGTAAATAAGGACTGTAATTGTTATGAGCATTTCTTCCTTATTTTGTTGAGAATATGTACGTGTGTGTATGTGTGTGTATACTAAACAAGTATCTATTTTCTTTCCTCTTCTATTCCCTTATCATGTAGCATATGATATACTGACTTTATATCATAGTATTTCAGTATGTTTAGCTTTACATCATAGTGCTTAAGTTATAGGATATGAGATATCAAAAAGAAAAGTGAACACCACAGAAACACTTTATCTCCACTTCTGGGGAAGGGATTAGTACATTTTCAGTGATATGCAGGATAGTTGTATCATGTTAAGCAAAATTATGACCTGGTTATTGTCTTTATTTGGAGGTTAAGTATGAGCTACAGAGATGAATATGAGTGCCCAGTTGACAAGAGGTGGACTCACGATCGTTTACTTTTGTCAACTTGACTGGGCCACAGAATGCTCAGATATTTGAACACACATTATTATGGGTATTTTTGTAAGAGTATTTTTGAATGAGATTAACATTTAAATCCATAGACTGAGTAATGTGAGTGGATCTCACTCAATAAATTGAAGGCATGAATAGAACAAAAATGTTGACTCTCCTTCAAGTAAGGGAGAATTCTCTCTGCCTACTTTTGAACTGGGACATTGGCTTTTTTCTGGCCTTTGAACTGAAACTACACCATTGGCTTTTCTGGGTCTCTAGCTTGTTGACTCACCTCCAAATATTTGGGATTTGCCCACCTCTATAATCATGTGAGCAAATTTCTAATAATCTCTTTGTCATATATGTGTGTGTGTGCACGTGCACGTGTGCATGGGTGTGTGTGTGTGTGTGTGTATCTTATTAGTCTGTTTTTCTGGAGAGCTCTGACTAATACAAAGTTCGATTCCAGGAGTGGGGTGTCTCCTCTATCTTTCCCTTCTTCTGTTGCACTAAACATGAAAGTCATGGCTCCAGGTCATCTAGCTCAAAATGTTAGACACTCAACCTGCACCTAAGTGAGAAACAAATCTATATATGACAAGTGAGGGAAAGAGCTAACAAGTAGTATCCTAACACAGTGATAATATTTGGGGGGTTCACCTTTGTTCTGACTATGTCTAGAGCCATGAGATTAAAACTATAATAGGCTTTAAAATGTACAACCCCCAATAATGGAACATACCATCTGATGGGTACAAATCAACCCACAATAAAATTAATAAACTAATGTCTCTATTCTTGCTGCTACTTGTGCATGTGAAACCATGAGGCTATTGATGATTTCCACATGGTTATCAGGAAATTCCCCCAAAGGATGCTTCAGGTGTGTTTGCAACCCAAACCGTCAACTATGGTACACCTGTAGTACCTATTGTGTTCTGCTTCTGCTCTGACTCTCCCTTTTGAAACATAATGCCCAAAAAGTCACTTGAAGAGCCTGTTTATTGCTGCTACTTATGGTAACAACATGTATACCAAGAAGACTGCCTCTCAATACTATCAAAGCCACAACACTGTTTTGAGCATAGGTGGTGAGAATTGCCTTTTTCAAACTCTTTACTAGTTTCTGTCATTTGGACTCTAAAACAAAATGTGTTATTCACAACTTTCCAAGGTTGTTCATCAAAAAAAACAAAAAGCTTCTCTAACACTAAATGATCAAAAACAACATATCAGAGGGTTTGATGGAACAACAGGTACACATTTCCCTCCACTCATATCCCTTTCCACTTCAACAAAATACATTTTTTGCCTGATTTGCAAAATGAAAGCCCATGTACACTTCAATGAATGCACACAAATACTTGTACATGGTACAGGTAATGTAAGAAATCAAATAACTATTAGAATTTTTCTTTTACAATGCTAAATAATAAAGCTGTTTTTTTTTTTTCCATTAAATTTATGTGATTGGCATGATGGTTTTCCTTACTCTACATTTTACCTAATCCTTTTTTACACATGAGTATCATCATAATAAGCTAAACTTTCCTCATGAAATGAAAGTCACTTTTTCTATCAGTGTTCTATAACATATAAAAAGATGCTTAGCTACGTACACATTGAAATAAATGCAAATTATAAAAACATTTAAAAAACAACAGTGATAGTTAATGCCCCTAAACACCAGAAGGCAGCACAATTCTAATTATGTCCCTCAATAATTATATCTAATGAGTAATTCCAAACAAAAAATAAAATCATCAGTGGAAAGCACCAATTCAACATGCAACCTATAATAAATTTATCCATGATGCAATTACAATTACTGCATTTTTGCCTAATTGTTACTGAAAAGATAACAGCACCCAGAACTCAGGAACACTAAATTACTTGAAAGTGAATCCCGTCAGAAAAATCTTTTAATTGACATAAACATGCTACATTTTCTCAAAAATTTCTGAATGATGCTATTGTACACTAATGATCTATATAGACATGTTTTTTTGAAGCATATATAAAAAACCACAACAGTTAATCTTATTATTGGTCATGAATGTGAAACTCAGTTCAGAATATCGATGTTTTATTTAATGCACTACACACCAGTTATACACAGTAGTGTACAGCAGGAGATAACAATGTGGAAATCAATGTTTCCCAAGTGGTGTTCTCTCAAAAAACTTACCAGATAACTACTGCACCATAACCACTTTTTCTTGTTTTCCTCCATCTACTATCCAAAAGCATACAGCACCAGCCCCTGCAGAAAGAGATTAGACATAATACAATATCTAGGAGCTAATTTAACAGGAAAGTACATAGTGACAGAACAACAATGATTTATTTGTAATGGTGGTGCTTAATGAGTTGTGATTTATTCAGATGACCTCCCCTATGCTCCCATGTCCTCACTCCTCCCAGCTCACACTCACAGCCTTCTCTTTTCAGCATAGTTGTGGGGAATGAAGGCTGATGACTGCATTTGGTTTTAACTATGCATTAATATTGGAATCTGATATTCTAGGAAAATTTGGTTATTCTGATTGGCTATATTCACTTCCAAGATTCTACAATTCAATCAATGTTTCACTGAACTAAGTCTTGAGTATTCTTTAAAAAAATGTTAAAGAAAAAAACTATACATGATCTTGTAGAATTTCTTTCACTTTTAACAACTGCAGTGCCTCAGAGTAGACTTTCGGGTTTTTCACATAACATTTCTTTTCACTTTTTTTTTCTAGTATTTTACCCCCTCTCACTCATCAAGACTTAGGACGCCTAGAATGCCTATTTATGATTATCTTAATTTTTATTCTGGACTGTACAGAAAGAGTGATCTCCACTGGGAAAATTAGTTGCTGTTTTGAGGGAAGCTACTTTCTGGTTTCCCTTAAAATGGTTGCTATACTATTTTCTCAGAATGTGTTAAAAGTTTCGTGGCAGCAGAGTTTAGTGTCTTTAAAATTAGGTGGCAATATCTTTAAAATTAATATCCACATTATAAAAAGAGAGATGATCATTTCTCAGAAACAGACGGTGGAAGTAGAAGTTAACAAAATGGGCAAATAATTCATATGCCAAAAGTGGTAACTACTTTTAACTCAATGAAAGGTTGAATAACTATTTAAAAAGCGTCTCAAAGGAGATATGCATCAAGCTTTCAAATACCACTAGCTCCTCAGCACAACACTGAAAGGCTTATTAACTTAAAAAGTTGAAATCGGGGTATGGAAATACATTTTGAGAGACTATCAGAAGTTCACACACACACATACACACACACATGGTTGAGAGTAACGTAAATGTACTAGTCTTTGCCTACACAACTATAATTCTTTGAATCTTGAACCATTTTATCTTTTTTCCTATACCTGTTCTTTAGAGCTTACTTTAGCCAATATTTATGCTGAATATTTTATTTAGATGTTTTGTCTTTATGGGAAAGCACACTTGATTATGGAAATATTGATTTTAAATCTTGCTTCCTAATCAATGATTAGGCAGTGGATAGTGGCATTTAAGTCACTATCCCAAATGGTGACAACAAATTAAATTTCAGGCAGAGTTCCAAGAGGTCATGACTTGTTTCAAATATAACAGCTTCATCCATGTCCCTGTGAAGGACATGAACTCATTCTTTTTTATGGATGCATGGTATTCCATGGTGTGTATTTGCCACATTTTCTTTATCCAGTCTATCATTGATAGGAATTTGGGTTGGTTCCAAGTCTTTCCTATTGTGAATAGTGCTGCAATAAACATACTTGTACATGTGTCTTTATAGAATGATTTATAATCCTTTGGTTATACACCCAGTAATGGGATTGCTGAGTCAAATGGTATTTCTAGTTCTAGATCCTTGAGGAATCGCCACACTGTCTTCCACAATGATTGAACTAATTTACACTCCTATCAATAGTGGAAAAGCATTCCTATTTCTCCACATCCTCTCCAGCAACTGTTGTTTCCTGACTTTTTGATGATTGCCATTCTAATTGGTGTGAGATGATATCTCATGTGGTTTTGATTTGCATTTCTCTAATGACCAGTGATGATGAGCTGTTTTTCTTATGTTTGTTGGCCATCATTCTCAGCAAACTAACACAGAAACAGAAAACCAAACACCGTATGTTCTCATTCATAAGGGGGAATGGAACAATGAGAATATATGAGCACAGGGAGGGGAACATCACACACCCGGACCTCTCAGGGCGTGGGGAGGAAGGGGAGGGGTAGCATTAGGAGAAATACCTAATGTAGATGATGGGTTGATGGGTGCAGCCAACCACTATGGCGTGTGTATACCTATGTAACAAACCTGCACGTTCTGCACATGTATCCCAGAACTTGAAGTATAATTAAACAAAATAAAATGAAAAAAAAAGATACCACATTTTCATAGTTATTATAGGAAGTTGTATAGCTATCTGGCAATCATAAATATGTTCCTGCCTTAATATGATTAATACAGAGCAATATAATTTTAGTCTGTGCTACTGATAGTTTTGTTATTTGCTAATATAGATGATGCTGTCTATGGAAATGTGATTGGGGGGGCTTACGAAGTCATGCAAGTTCCACTGCAAGTCCAATATGCATTCTGAGAGAAATTTTGTTAGTACAGTAGAAATCCGGAGTTCTTTAGCACACAATATCTAGAGAGACTGTCCTTGGATGGACTATGTGTCTGCATATTATGTTCTCATATAGGACTTCTTTCAAGACTAGTACATCATTGTCTTATATTTTTCCTGAGGGATCAGAGAAAGATACTTGTGGTAAATGTCATGTCCTGCTTCCAACCCTACCTCCACTCATCAAATGGCTACCCAGTACTACACACAGACATTACATTCAGGAGAAATAACACAAGAGCCTTTGCCAAAACATACAGGGTTGTGATGTGGGTTCTCTCTGTGCAGAAAACCATATGTTCCCTGTGTTTCTCACAAGCACACCAGCCTTTGAAATGAGACAGGACAAAATATCAGCTGTGAAAAATACATCCCCACCAGTCTTGAGGAAACTCTAGGCTTTAACTTTTCCCAAACAGTTTTGAGAATTCTATTTGGATTTATTCTTACTGTAGCATTCATAACAATGAATTGCAATTACCCCTTTTGGTGATGCCTCCCATTATACTGTAAGCTCTTGATTTTTTTTAATCAAACTCTCATGAGAAAGCTCCATCATCTCCATTTCTATATCTGCCTTCCAATTGGTTTCTTCTCACCAATCCCACCACTACACCCCTGCTTCAAAGTGTCATCATTTTTTTGTTTGGATTTATAGAATAGCCACCTAAGTGGGCTTTCTGATTCTTTTCTTATCCCTCTACAGTCTATCCTATGGAGCACACATTCATAAAACTTTTATATTCGAATCATGCTTCTTAATAAATCTTCAAGATAGTTTGATGATAAAGGTCAAACCCCTTACCCACTTATCTCTCTAACATGTTTCTTTGTATTTTTCCTTTGATTTATACACTTCAGGAAGATTGACTTTCACTCTCTTTCTGGAACATTCTACATTTATTCCCAGTGAAGGCCCTTGCTCTTGGCTACCCTTCTGCTTGGATTCTCTGCTTCCAGATCTTTGAATGGTTGCCTCCTTGTAGTCACTCAGTTCTCAGTTTCAATATCCCTCCCAGTTTAAATTCCCTCCCAGGAATGACTTTCCTGACTTTCTGGACAAAATTGCCCAACCTCCCCTAGTCACTCTTTCTTATAGCTCCTTGCTTACTTTTTTTTTTTCATAGCACATTTTAGTCTCTGAAATTATATTTGGTAATATGACTTTGTCCTGTTCATTACAATAGTCTTAGCTCTGGGACCTGGGCCTGATTAATACTACCTGCTAAATAAATATTTTTGACTGTCCGATTGATTGGCAGATAATCTGTCTTATTACCTACTCCACCTCCAGTAACTAGCACAATAATAGACACATTGTGAATAGTGCTGCTATTTGCATTGCTATAAACAAATATCTGAGACTGAGTAGTTGATAAAGAAACGTGGTTTATTTTGGCTTATGATTCTACAGACTGTGCAGGAAGCACCGTGCCAACATCTGTTTCTGGTGAGGGCCTGAGGATGCTTACTAGAGTCATGTGGGAAGGCAAAAAGGGAACAGGCATATAGATGGTGAGAGCAGGAGCAAGAGAGAAGACGGAGTTCCCAGACTCTTGAACAACTGGATCTCATGGTAACTAACTGAGCGAGAGCTCACTCATCACCAAAGGGATGACACTAAGCCATTCATGAGGCGTCCACCCCCATGATTCAATCACCTCCCACTAGAACCCACTTCCAAACCTAGAATTCATATTTCAGCATGAGATTTGGAGAGGGCAAACATGGAAACCATATCAGTAGCAACATAAGAAATATTCGTTGATTGGATTTGTTTTTTCCAATAAATATCTCCTTGAAAATTATGTGGCATTGGTTGAATTGTGTTTCCTAAAAAGATACATTGAATTCCTAACTCTTGATGCCTGAGAATGTGAACTTGTTTGGAAAGAGGGTCTTTGCAGATGTACACAAGTTAAGATGAGGTCATACTTTATTGGAGTGGTTCTTAATCCGGTATGCTAGTGTCCTTATAAGAAAATGAGAAGAGACATAGAGACAAACACACAAGGAGAGCACTATGTGATAAAGAAGGCAGAGATTGATGTGTCTACAAGTCAAGGAATGCCAAAGACTGCTGGCAACACCAGAATTTAAGAGAATGATATGGAACACACTCTTTCTCAGAGCTCTCCAGAAGGAACCAATCTGGCTGACACATTGATTTCAGACTTCTGGCCTCTAGAACTATAAGATAATAAATTGCAGTTGTTTTAAGCTACCCAGTTTGTGATGCTTTATTAGGTAGGCCAGGAAACTAATACATGAAACAAAGAAAGTAAGAGAATGTCAGATTAAACTGTGCCAACTGCCTTTATTGTCATTCCCCTTATGAGATGCAAGAGAGTGCTCCACTTTTCATTGCTTACTATTCGTGTGACTTTGGTATACTATTTAACCTCTCTAAACCTGTTTCCTCATTTATAAAATGGGATTTATATTGCCCATCCTATAGGGTTATTGTGATATCAGGATGGTTAACTCATGCAATGCACTTAGAACAGATTGCAATAAGTAATGAATATTCAGTAAAAAAAAAATGGCTTTTAGTCTTACTCAGGGGTGAAGTAACTGTGGCTGAGAGTAAAGATTGGTGCAGTAAACATTAGCTACATAAACTCTGTATTTCACACAACCATTTATTCTTCTAGTAAACATGTATGAGCTCCAAGCATTGGATTTGTCTCATTTTGTTCCAGATGGCAGGTTGAGTTCTTTAGCAGAGTTTCTTCAGAAACTTCTCTATTCAAGGATTAATGAATCTGGAGTTAGATTTCAGCTTAATATAAACCTCCAAATAATAAAATAGGAGTTATTTCTGAGTAAACTTGAGTGGAGAGACTAACGAGAAAGTAACTTACCTGGAGTCTACATGGCCATTTGTCAGGAGAGGTAAAGTAGATACATTACTATCTGCAGTAAATGCTGCAATTGCTCCCCAGTGCCCCTTTTAGTACTGAAGGACATCATTCCCAAGCTGCTAAGAGTGCTTGTGGCTGTCAGTCAATTCTGGGAATTGCTTTGTTTGAAGAGAGGCCACTCACCTAAAGGCATGCCCTCTTCTTGGGGCAGTCTGCATCCAAACTTGATTCATGTAGTTACAAAGATTCAATCTGTTCTCCCCTGCTAGAGTCAACAGGGACTATACTACTGTAGAGTTCCCATGAGATCAGCTGAGACCTTTCCTGAGTCTGATTGAGGCCAACTTTTTCCTCTGCCCAATCCTACATCCTTCCCTTCTTCTACAGATGTTGAACCCAAGAGCACTCCTTCATATATCTACTTCAAAGTCTTCTTCTGAGAGATCCCAACCTAAGTATCATCTGAAACCAATCAACCAACCTTCATATAAATTATTTATCTCACATGAACTTTTAGAGCCAAAATACTTGCCAGAAAGAAATTTGAAACTTTGGTTTAAATATGAATAAGATGAGACCATTTGTGCTAGAAAAAAAGCAAGTATACAGGCAATTGTCTAAAATTTATTCACATAAAAATAACACGCGAATGTATCCTCTTTTCATTGTATCACTTAACAGTAGAGCCTAAACAGTAAAATTTGCAAGTTGAAAATTATTGGTTGCTATGTTGATAGACACACTGAAAATGGATGGATACAAACAAATTAGAAGATGTCATAACTCCTGTTAATATCACCTTTACATTTCTGTACCCATTGGTGTTTATGAAGTCTTTCATATTCTTGCTTTCATTTGGATTTTATTTTAGTGCTGACAGAGGAAGAAAAGGTATTATTTTCTTTTTAGAAATGAGAAAGTCCAGTGGAAGAGCTAAGAATCCAGGCTGGTCTTCTAAGAGCCTATTGCTCCTCGACTCTCTGATACTGCCTAAAGCAATTGAAACTGTAGAGACAACATGTTCATTCAAAAAATAATTAGGGAATAATTAAAAGGTTTTGACTACATGGATAGGTACCTAGTAGATGGTACTGATTTTGGATTTATTAGTACTGAAGGAAAGTAAGGGAAATTTTGGAAGGGAATTGAAAAACAAAAAAGGTTACCTAAGAAGTTACGTGTTATTGCTGCTGTATCCAGGTATTCAAGCTAGCATCTATTTTCAGGTATTTTTGCTACATATTTTACAAACATTATATAAATTCATCCCCAGAACAACCTTATCGGGTAAGGGCTAATTATCATAGTGGGAGTTAGTGCTATAATTAAGGTCAAGAACTATGGAGGGCTTGCTTTAAATCCTGCCTCCATGGCTGTGTGAACCTGAGCAATAGTTGACATCTCTAAGCATCAGTTATGTCTTCTACAAATGAAAGAATGGGTACACTTTTATGCCTACTTCCTAATGTTATTGTGAAGATTAAGAGAGGTAAATCATTAAAAATGATCAACACATATTACAAACTCAATACATGATCATTATATCTATTTTACAGAGGAAGAAATATGGGCACAGAAAAAATTGATAACTTTCTTTAGATCCTACAGTGTGCTGGTGACAGTAGATTTTCCAGACCATGACATCCCCTTAGCCTAACATCTCTCTTGTGACAGAATTTACCATCAGGTAATTTTCCTGACTTCTTTAAAAGAGACACAATTGCAACACATGGGAGGTAATCCCAGTGGTCATGTTGTAAATGGGACTCCGTTCAATAGAAAGTAGCCGGTGGACCCTTTTGCTGTGAATTTCACGTCTAACTCAGCAAAAAGCCTTCATTCTGCAGAGCCTATCTCTCCAATGATGTTCCAGGATGGGCAGCCACTGTCTTAAACTATTGATGTCACAGGTATATGCAGAGGCAGGGGAAGGCTGAGAGAGGAGGACAGGATCCTTTGTGGATTGAGAGATGGATTCATACTCAGGAAAGAGAGAAATACAGTTTGTGAATGATGATTTGTTTCAGAGGTGTTTCATTGCCAGTATATTCACTTTCTAGTAACCCCAGCTTTTCAGAATGGAAATGTGGTATTCAAATTAAACATTTTTAATCCTCCAAAAGCACTACTATTAAACTGATCTTAATTACCACATTTTCTACTAGGTAGAATGATCTGAAATTCTGAATCCATCATGCAAGACATGAATAGAATTGGACTGCACACTAAAAATGTGCATACTTCAATGTTGTACATTTGCCTACATCACCTTTAAAACAATTAAATGGTGAATATGTGACTAAATTACCACACCATGTTCTCTGTTTCATTTCAAGGTTGAAGTGTCTTACCATTACAAATGTGGGTAAAACCCTAGAATGCTAGGGGATAGAATGGGAATTAATGCCTCTTTCTGTTGTTTTGGTTTGCACAAATTTGATGGCTTTGTGTAATTTGAATAATTGTAAGCTTCCAGCACGCTGATAAGGTTCACCTACATTATTCATTTGCATGAAATGCTGATCAATTACAGCTTCTCTCGGAAAAAAAAAAAAAAAAAAAAAAAAAAAAAAAAAACACCCATTATTAAGTGTTCTTGCTCCCTGCCATCCCACATCAGCAAAGTTTAGGTTACTATCATCTGTTCCTACTCTGTTTTCCTAGGGTATCTCATCAGTGAATGTCTATTAATCTTTTTCTTTCCATTCTTTTTATCTTGACTTCATATGTGTTCCCATTTTCGGTCTATTCTCATGTCACTCTTCCTATCTGACTACTGTATCTTTAACATTTATTTCAGGAAAGCCTTTAATTAATATGATCATTATTGGGAGGAGGTTGTTGATTACATGGTTGCTGATTTACTAGCAGCAACAAAAATGCATATGTCCACATTCACCTACGATAAAACCCAGAAAACATTACTTTTTAAAATGGAAAAATTGATTATCTATCTCTGTCTTGTCCTATAAGAAAAGTCTGATGGTTAATTTTATGTATCAAGTTGGCTGGACAACAGTGCCTAGACATTGCCCAAGCATTATTCTAGAAGTTTCTGTGAGGCTGTTCTTGGTTGAGATTAACATTTAAATTGGTAGATTTTGAGTAAAGTAGATTGCACTCCATGATGTAGGTGGACTTTATCCAAACAGTTGAAGGCCTGAATGGAATAAAGACCTACTTCCTCTGAGCAGGAGGAAATTCTGCAGCAGACTGCCTTTGAACGTGAACTGCACCATCAGCTCTTTCCTGCATCTTTAGCCTGATGACCTTTAGACTTGAACTGCGACATTGGCTCTTTCTGAGTCTCCAGCTTGACAGCCCCTCTATACAGATTTTGGTTGTGCCAGCCTCCATAACCTCCCTGGCCAATTGATCTCTCTCTCTCTCATATATATATATATATGTATATATGTGTGTGTGTGTGTGTGTGTGTATATATATATATGCACAGGCAGTGGAAGGCTGAGAAAGGAAGACAGGGTCCTTTGTGTGTTGATAGATAGAATACATAAATATGTGTGTGTATATATGTGTATATATATGTGTGTATATATATGTATATATGTGTGTATATATATATGGAGAGAGACAGAAAAAACATATATGTATATATTTTGGGGTGGGGTCTTTTTTTCTGGAGAACACTGATTAATATAAAAAGTAATCAACAGAGAATAACTACATTATTTTACATCTAGAGAAAGAGCAACTGGTGTAGCTTAAAAGTCTAGAATGTATTCCCAAAGAAGGTAATAGACATTTCATGTAAAAAGTATGTGGTCAAGTAAGTTTGAGAAATGTGGAATGAAGCAAAGTTGGTCATGGTTTTTGTTTGTTTGTTTGTTTACAGTAGAAGTCTAGATCAAGAAGAGCTGGGAAAACTGGGAGAATTACAGAGAGGGATCCAGCTGGGAGAATATCACATATAAAGGCAGACAAGAGTGATTAAGTATGGGAACCTGCAGTTAGTTTAGTCTCTCTGGAACCTGGACCAAGGGGTTAGATCATGTTCCTCCCTTTGGAACCTCTTCCAGTGGCTTTCATTGTGCTTGAGTATATCTCATCCTTCTTGCTGTGGATGATGGGATCTTTCCCTTGTCTTCTTCTCTGACCTCTCTTCCTATTTACTTTTCTTCTTCTTGGATTGTGTTTTGCTCCTCCATCCCCCAACTGGACCCTCAAGTCCACTCCTATCTCAGAGTCTTAGTACACCTCCACCTTGCACACTCTTCCTCCAGATCTTCTCCTTGTTGGTTCCTTCTCATTATGCAAGTCTTCCCCTCTCAAAGAAATCTTCCCTATCTATCCCAATAGAGTACAACTCTCTTGTCTCTCTCTCTCTAATACTTTACCCTGTTTTGTTTTCTCCATACAAGAAATCAGAAATCAGTATGTGAAGATTGTATTTATGTGTTCATTTTATTGCCTCTCATCTAAACCCTTAAAAGTCACCTAAAATAAACTTGGTAGTCTGAAATCATTTGTCAATTTATTAATCAATCAAACATTTTACTGACACCATGTGAATAAGGGGCAATGTGACTGAAGGCAATTTATAAGATGCCTATGTGAAGTAAATGAAGAGAGCTTGTTAGGATGACTAAAGGTGCAGAGATCCAAACGGTGTGGCTAAAATTCAGCTAGAAATATGACCTGGGAGAGAAGTTCAGCAACAAAAAGGAAAGAAGGCAAATGGAGGTGCTGGAGAAGGTGACCCAGGCTGCACCACTAGGAAAGCCATGCTGAATAGGCTAAGTCAATAAATATGATGGTTTTAGATCATGCAGACAGGTCCTAGACAATGGGGAGCTGGAAAGTGATGTAAAGAAGCACTAAGCAAAAGATAAAATAGGTAAAAGCACAATATCTAAAGTGCGGTACATGTAGTACCACTGGCAAGATAATTGTAAATAATATGCAGATGTATGTTTTAAGAAATTTTAGTTGAATATTTGCTAATATGTGCTACAAAAATCAACATATCAAAGTGATAATTTTGTGATATGAGTTAGAATCATGCTACATTTAAAAACACATACATTGAACACAAAAAGGTTGGATATATATTTTTATAGCTAACATGCACCAGAGATGTATGAAAAAAAATTCATGAAGGGGGCAAATAAAAGATAAGCTTAGAATACTGGATTAAAGAACATGAAACACATTTTGCCTTTCACATCATTTTCCTGAAAGATGTCCTTATCTCGACATATAACCAAATCAAGGCCTGGATCTCAAACCACGTTGCCTACTTCCTGTAACCTGCCATCCAAATTCTAGCACATTTCTATTCCAGCTGACTTAAGTTTGGTACAAAGAAAAGAGCTTTGGCCTTAAAGCTTTAAGTATAATCCATGGCTCTGCCACTTACTAGATATTTAGCTTACAGGAAGAGACTTACCTCCTCTGATTCACAGCCTCCTTATTGGTAAGCGCAGACTATATGCCTGGCGAATCCAACTTCAATCCACCTACTCCCAGCTTGTCTCTGGTTTGTCACTGCCATTCCATTCATTCTACTCTCCACGGCCTCTTCCCAGGTCATTCTCAAGCTCCAACATCTGTCAGAATCACCCAGGAGCTTGGAAAAATGCAACTTCCTGGACCTCACACCCGGAAATTTTGATTCCTGTAGTCTGGTGGGGCCTGATAATCTGCATGTTTCTTAAGCACAGGTCCCACGTTAGGAAATATTCCTCAGCGGGCAGTGTCAGTATGAAAGTTATTTAAAAAGTACATAATTGTCAAGTTATTATCGATGTTAAGTCACCTCTGAATCAGTGGTCCTTCCCTCTCTCTCTATTCCTACCTAGTTCATCTCCCACTTTCTTTTTGCTTTTCATGGTGGTTTAGTCCAGACACCTATCCTAGTATTTCCAGCTCAGCTATTGAACTTTTAATCCTTTGGCTGTTTTTGTCATTCCCTCTAATTCAGAAGACTCGTGAGAAAAGGAAAAGTCGTTACCATTGTAAAAGACACACAATGAGCTACCCAGTCCTCTTCTGACCCTGGATGGAGCAATAACAGACACCCCTCAACCCAGGAGCTCCAGTCTGTGAACTTTGTTCCCAGAGTCTGAATCAAACCCAGTTACCTCCAGATAATTGTTCAGCTGCCCCTTGCAGCTGCTCTCGTGGCTTGTGTGCGGATAATCAGCGATGCACTGCTCAAAAAGCTAATAAGGTTAATATCTACTTTGGTTGGGGGGAGGACTAAAATGAGAGGGAAGCAGAGGAGAGCCCTAATTAAGGGATTGGGGGAGTTCCTTTTTTCTTTCCCCATGACATAATCTAAAACTGATTAGGGAATCCTTGACAAGTGCAGGCTGAGCTCCTGGGTTTTGAACGGTTGTTATAACGCAGCACATAAAGGGCAGAGATAGCCTCTCCTCCACCTCCCCTTTGTTGGAACATGTTCTCCTCCCCCAAGTCCTCCCAGAAGATCTGAGCACAAGCTCTTTATATGCACATGTATCATGCTGAGGGCTGCATAGTCACAAAACAGCCCAGGAAAACAACACCCTGCGCACAATATGTTCATTGTTTTGATTGAGACATTGCTGTTTGAAATGCATTTATTTCTGCCTCTCGTAAATACTCCTCCGCAGTAGGAAAAAATAATACTAACAAATGCATTGTAAATAGAGGCCCAGACATCTTACACTTAAATTACAGTCACGTCATCCCAGTTTTATCCCATCTTTCAATTATAGTCATTAATTGAGGATGTAACCCAGAAACAATTACATCCATGAAATTCTAATGAGTCTCCTGTAGTTAATATAGAAAGAAAACAATGAGAAATGCATGCTGATGCCGCAATCTAATCCAATTCTGTCGATTAAAATAAAGAACAGCATTTTTGTAACATGTAAATCTGACTTTTTTTCTCTATCCCGTTTTCATTTCTCAGAGAATGACAGACTCTGCATAGATTTGCTTATCTAACTAGTTTATCAAACTTGCCCTTCTCAATTTTGTCCAAAACACGTCTTGAAAATTCACCAGTGGAGAATATGTTTTGATCAGGAAGACATCTTTTAAATAATCTTATACCTTCATATGAAAAGTCCATTCTACTTAAGTGGGAGTATACTTCATATTTTACTACAACAAAAACAATTATTTTAATTATGATTCTGGAGAGCATAGTGGCAGCTGAATTCTGAATCTTTCTGCTTCCTCTGGAAATAGACCAGTGAGATAATTAAAAGGAAAATAACAAAAATATCACCAACTCCCTTTTTACTTAAAATAGAAAACAAAGAAAACCCACAAATTTTAAATTATGTGTACATGCTGCCAAGAGCAACTAAAACCAGCAGAGCCAGACAGGAAGTCCCTAATGCAGCCATGATGCAGTGGCAGGGAAGATGGGGGAGTGTTGGCACTGCAGATGCAGGTCCGACACCAAGCAAAATATCCACTCTCATATATGTGAAGGGCCCACACTGAGGGCAAACTGCTGTGAACCATGTTGAGAGATAAATAGGAATAAGCACTAGGGGTAGAAGGAAGACTTAAAAATTGCCCAGAAAAGCTCAGAGATGATATTTTGCAAGCATCAGTAAAAAATCCACTTTCTAAATAAAAGTGAATGATTCCCATTCGCTCTGTCCCTTGGTGGAAGCAGGAAACAGAGTCAGCAAGAGACACAACTCTGGAAGATGGAGCCCTCTAGAACCAAGTTAGGTTCTTAGAAGCAAAGGAAATGTGCCGACATGGAAATACCACAACCATAAGGAAACATCTTGAACTCAGGGCTGATTTTCAACAGAGACTCGCTCCTGTATATTTTAACGTTTTCTTTACAATCTAATGGCTGGCTGAGATGTCTGTTGTAAACTGGTCGGTTTCCCACCATAGCACTGCCCATACCATTCCAGCTTGAGCTGTGAAGCAGGGAGGTCATCCTTACCCACCCTCCTCTGCCTCATCCTCACATCCAGGAATATTTTGCTTTCATGTAAATATAAGGACAAACAAAAAGGTAAATTTTAAAAAGGCAAAAATAGGATAAAAATATAAAAAACTATAGATAAATTTTCCAACAGGAAAGGAATAATCACTAAAATTATCTTACCACACAGCAGCTAAAATTGTAATAGAATATTCCAAAACTTTTTGTATATAAATGTGAATTATTTCCAGCTATGAAGAAAAATCACAAGGCAGAAACACAAGAATTCTGAGATAACATAGTCACACAGTAAGAGGCGACAGTCAGAAAACTGAAAAAGGTAAAAAAGGAATTGACAAAACTCATGAGAAGAAAATTACTAAATTATTTCAACAATGAAAAAGAAATTCCAAGGCTTAGGAGGAGAGGGATGAATGATGGCATGAAAACCACAATAATGGCTTTGATGAAGTAAGAAAGAAGAAAAAGAAACATATAAGGAGATAAATAAAAATAAAATAATGGATTTAGAAAATAGGTAAAGGAAATTTAGTACTTGTGTAACTGAAGGTCCTAAAAAAGTAAAACAATGGGAGAGAATAAGTATTTTAAAATATCATTTAAAAATGGAACCAAATGAGGATGTGAATCGATATGTAGATATGAATCTATATATTGACTCTATGTATTTATTACCAAGTAAAATCAGCTCCAGTCAACACCTAATGAGATTATCAGTCTCTAAAGATGAATAAATAATTCACTAAGTTAATAAGCAAGAATATTAGTACTCTTTGAAAAAGAGTTTAGTGTCAGACTTTTTCTAGTTTTTAACACCAGAAGACAGTGGAGCCAACACGAATATGATGTTTAGGGAAAGAAAGTGTAAGCCATAAAACAGAATCAGGGTTGGTGACCTTAATATCAGAGTAGAGAAAATATGAGGCCAAAAATTATTTTAAAAAATATATTTAATAAGCAAAGATTATTCTTCACAATGAAAATATTTTAACAATGATTCTCTAGATATCAAATACCATATCTAAAAAACTATAAGGAATATGTCTTCTTTTCAGTTGCACTACTTTAGTTAATGTAAAAGCACAGGCATTTCTGCTAGTCAGGAAAAAAGTGAGGATGTCTACAGTCACCATTACATTTAACATTATACTGAGGCTCACAGCCAACACAATTATGCAAGAGTGGAACAGTCAACAAAATCGGAGTGGGAAATGTAAAACTCTCTGTTGATTTCTCATAATACAACTGATACCCAAAAGAATAAAATACAAAGACGGGAGGTGGCAGAACTCAATAAGGTTATATGTGTTGCATCAGCAGATGTAATATACAGGAATCAGTAGTATGCATTAAATCATAAACACTTAGGATATAAAATGAAAGAAAGGACCCAATTCATAAAAAGCAACAATAAAAACAATCCAAGAAAAATATCCTGACACATTAAATTTTCTAAAAATGACTGCAGCAATATCTTTTACCCACATAATCTCAGAGACTTATACATCCCTCCTATCAAGAAGTGATATCTATGTTCCTCCCCTTGTTGCCGGGTGACGCTGAGTATGGTAGAAGTGATGCTATCTGATTCTGAAGCTAGGTTACAAAAGGTGGTACAGCTTTCCCCTGTTCTTTTTTAATACTTGCCTTTGGAGCTCTGAGCACCAGGTAAGATGTCCAAGGCCATCATGCTGTGAGGCAACCCAGGCTACATGGAGAGGCCATACATAAGTTTCCATGGGACAGCCCCAGCTGAGAGTCCTGACAACAGGCAGTATCAACAGCTAAACATGTGAATGAAGATGGCATCAGACGATGATTTCTTTCCCCAGTCGTGGAGATATTCCTGCCTTTGATTCATCTCCAGTCTTCAAGTCTTTTCAGTTGACATCATCTAGAAGAGAGAGTCATCAGTGCTCCCTTTCCAAATTCTTGACCCACAGAATGCAAGAGCATAATAAAACACATATTTCATACCTCTAAGTTCAGGTAGTGTGTTCTGCAGCATTAATAAGTGTTACAAATGCCTAATAAATAGTATTCACATCCTTTATGAAAAAATTTTTAAATAATTCTTAAAGACATAAAATTATACTTGCCCAATGTAAAGGTATACCATGTTTTGTTTTGTTTTGTTTTGTTTCTGAAGGGGTTGTTACTTGTATTGCTTTGGAACTAAGGAAGCTGATTCTAAAATACATATGGAAAAATAAAAAGTAAAAAGTATTTTCAAAAATATGAAAAATTTATAGAAAACTTATTGGTACTAGCCCGAATAGATACTGAATCATATTAAAAGATTTTATGGCCGGGTGTAATGGCTCATGCCTGTAATCCCAGCACTTTGGGAGGCCGAGGCGGGCAGATCAGCTGAGGTCAGGAGTTCAAGACCAGCCTGGCCAACATGGTGAAACCACATCTCTACTATACAAAAAAATTTGCCGGGCGTGGTGGCGGGTGACTGTAATCCCAGCTTCTAGGGAGGTTGAGGCAGGAGAATCACTAGAACCCTGGGAGCTAAGCTTGCAGTGAGCTGAGATCACACTATTGCACTCCAGCCTGGGCGACAGAGCAAGACTCTGATTAAATTAAAAAAAAAAAAAAACTTTTATATTCAAAGAGAACAGAATATAATGCTCAGAAATAGATCCAAATATAGAAATTTAGCATATGATAAAAGTAGCATTTTTAAGTAGAAGAATAAAAGTAGACTTTTAAATACTTGGTACTGTGACAACTGAGAAGTCAACTGGAAAAAAAGACAATTGGATCTACACCTTTAATCAAACACCAGAATAACGTCTAAACATATAAAAGTGAAATATCAGAAGTAAAACCATAGAAATACTAGAATAAAATATAGATTCTTTTATATACTTCCTTATGATAAGGAAGAAAAATTTATTTAACTGTAACTTAAAAATCAGAAATCTTAACAGAAAATATAATAAATTTAAATATGTAAGGATATGAAAACCTGCATCACAAAATTATCAATGCAAAGACAAAAATAAATCACAGAATGGAAAAAAAATTTGCAACTTATAACAAAGGGTTAATATCTTTAATATACAAAGAATTCCTAAAAAGAGAGGAAAGATCAATAATGTAAAAGAAAAATATGTAAAAGTTAAGAAGCAAAAATTAATTTAAAAATAACTACAATGGTTTCTAACCATACAAAAGGATGTTCAACCATTATTATAATTAGATATGTACACATTGAAATTATACAGAAATCGTATTGCTTACCTAACATATTGTAAAACATACAAAACTCTGGCTGCATTTTTGTTGATGAGTTTGTGAAAAAGCAGGCAGTCTCATATATTGCAGGTGTGAATGTAAAATGAATGACATAATCCACATGGATTGACATTGGCAATATCTATGGAAATCATAATTGCTTTTACCCTGTGAATTTATCTTGTATATATTCTTCCATGCATATGAAATTGCTAAGATGGCAAAAGATGATGGAAAGAAAAGAACAAATATGTATTCCATTATATGCTCACAATGGAATACTATGTAGCCATAAAAAGATGGAATATCTCCATTTATTGTTATGGAAATGTTTCCAGCATACATAAGTTAAAAAAAAGAAACATGCAGAAGACTAAATGTTTTATGCTTTCTTTTGTATAAAAGAGAGAAAATATATATAATATATACATGCTTGTTTCTATTTGCTTAAAAAACCTAACACAGAAATAAATAAAAGCTGCTACCTTTGGAGGACAGGAAGAATTGAGTGAATGGAAGCAGGAGTAAATGTGATACTTCTTAATGTATACCTTTTAAAAATATTATTTTGATATTTGACCCATGAGAATGTATTATCTAGTAAAAGATTATACTTACTGTTTAAATGCCAGCTGGTAACCAAAATTAATTCAGAACTGTATTTCACTAACATATCAACTAGAAGGGCTCAGAAGCTAAAAAATATACTTTCTTATAAAAATTATGAAAATTGGAAGAGAAGAGAGAATTGTATCATAATATCCTATTTTAATTATTATCAGTATTTTTGCCCATGATTCTTAGTTTAAGCAACTCTTTTTTTGTTGTTGTTTATTTTCTTATTTTGGTGGAAATAGTTTAACTTAAATGCCCCAATCATACCTTTCCATCTATAAATATGTTGGTACATGAAATGATAGTCTTTATATAACCACAATGTGATTATCAACCTTAAAGTTAACAGCCATTCCTTAATGTCATCTTATATTCAGTCCACATTTAAACTTCTCTGATTGCATCCACAACAGTATGTTACAACTAATTTGTTTGAATCAAGATGCACTTCACTCCCACTTATGGCATTACATTTGTTTGCTATCTCTTCAGTTTCTTTCTCTCTCTCTCTCTCTCTCTCTCTGTCTCTCTCTCTCTGTCTCTCCCTCTCTCTCTCTCTCCCTCTCCCCCTCTCTCTCTCTCCAACATCTCACCACCATACTCCATGCCATTTATTTGTTAAAGGAATGGGTCATTGTCATGTAGTGTCTCATATTCTTTATTCAGCTGATTGTTTTCACATGGCATGTTAGTACTTATTTTTCATCCTCTATATTTCCTATAAAATACTAGAGACTTGATTTGATTCCTAAGGGGATTTATTATTATTATTATTATATGATAATATATATCTACTGTTTTATGTGTCTTATCCGGAGGTAAATAATATTTGGCTGTCCCAGTCTGATGAATGTTAAAATTGGTCAGAATTTCCAGTTTTGTCATCCCCATCCATCCATAATGATGTTTCCCATCAATAGGCTTTAGCAGACATTGATGATCATTGTCTAGTCAAGGATTTTTACCTTCCCCACTTAACAAAAATACAAACAGTTAAAAAAAATGCATTTTACTGAAGCATGATTGCCATGCTAAAATCTTTACTTATTTAATGTATACAGCTTGATAAGTTTGGAGGTAAATGTATATCCATGGGACCTACATGACAACTTATGTCATAAACATATTTATTAGCTCTAAAAGTTTCCTCCCCCTCTTTGTTAATTATTATGATTACGATTATGTGTTAAGCACTGTTATCATAAGATCTATCCTCTTAGGAAATTTTTAGGTAGTATATGAATACAGTACTGTTAACTGTAGGCACCTATGTTGTGTAATAGATTTCTAGGACTTATGCATTGTACTACTAAGATATCTTACATTACTAAAATTTCATACCCTTTGAAAAATACTTCTCTATTTTATTATCTCCCTATCTTTTGGCAACCACCATTCTACTGTTGGCTTCTATGAGTTTGAATATATTAATCATATAAGTGATACTGTATAGTTGTATTTGTCCTGTGTCTGGCTTATTTTCCATAGCATAATGTTCTCAAAGTTCATTCATGTTGTTGCAAATGGCAGGATTTCCTTCCTTTTTAAGGCTAAATAATATTCCATTTTATGTGTATATCACATTTTTATTTATATATTCATCCATCAATGTACATTTAGGTTGCTTCTATGTCTTGGCTACTGTGAATAATGTGGCAGCCGGCATGGAGGTTACAGGTATCTCTCAGATCCTGAATTCAATTCCTTGTATGTATACCTAGAAGTAAGATTTCTGCATCATGGTAGTTCTGTTCTTAATTTTTTGAGGAATTTTCAAAGTATTTAACATAGTTGCTCTATCAATTTATATTCTCAACCAACCATGTAAAAGTTTTCTCTAGCTTTTTCCTCCTCCTCCTTCTCCTTCTCCTTCTCCTTCTCCTTCTCCTTCTCCTTCTCCTTCTCCTTCTCCTTCTCCTTCTCCTTCTCCTTCTCCTTCTCCTTCTCCTTCTCCTTCTCCTTCTCCTTCTCCTTCTCCTTCTCCTTCTCCTTCTTCTTCTTCTTCTTCTTCTTCTTCTTCTTCTTCTTCTTCTTCTTCTTCTTCTTTTCAATTTAGAAATAAGGTCTTACTCTGTCTCCCAGGTTGGAGTGCAGGGTCACAATTTTAGCTCACTGCAGCCTCAAACTCTGGGCTCAAGCCTTCCTCCTGCCTCAGTCTCCTGAGTAGCTGGGACTACAGATGCTTGCATCACCACCCCAGCTAATTTGTGTATTCTCTGTAAAGATGGGGTCTCTCTGTTGCCCAGGCTGGTTTCAAACTCCTGGCATCTCTCTGAGGCAGGTGATCATCCTGCCTCAGCCTCCCAAAGTGTCTAGATTATAGACATGAGCCACTGCACCCTGCCCAATTCCTCTTTTGTTCATATCCTGGCCAACATTTGTTATCTTTTATCATTATGTGTGTGTGTATGTGTGTGCATGTATACTTTAATAATAGCCATCCTGTCAGGCATGAGGTGATATCTCATTGTGGTTTTGATTTACATTTCCCTGATTAGTGATATGGAGCTCCTTTTCAATTCCTATTGGCCATTTATATGTCTTCTTTGGAGAAATGTTAATTCAGTTCCTTTTTTCCATTTTTAATTAGTTTATTAATTTTTTGCTATTGAGTTGTTTAATGCTGAGCTCCGTTTCATATTCCTATTGACCATTTATATATCTTCTTTGGACATTTTTAATGAGTTTTTGTCCATTTTTAATGAGTTTTTTCATTTTTATGCTGTTGAATTGTTAAAGTTTCTTTTATATTTTGGATATTAACCCTTAGCCAGATACATGTTTTGCAAATATTTTCTCCCATCCCATAGGTTTCATTTTCATTTTCTTGGCTGTTTCATTTGCTGTGCAGGAGCTTTTTAGTCTGCTGTAATCCAATTTGTCTACTTTTGTTTTTGTTGCCTGTGCTTTTGATGTTATATCCAAGAAATCATTGCCAAAGTCATTATGAAGAAGTTTTATTCCTACGTTTTCTTCTAAGAGTTTTATGGTTTCAGGTTTTACATTTAAAGTTTGAATTGATTTTTCTATATAGCATAAAATAAGAGTTCGATTTCATTATTTTGTCTGTGAGTATTCAGTTGTCTCAATACCATTTATGGAAGAGAGTATTCTTTCCTCATTGCATATTCTTGGTACCTTTGCCAAAAATCAATTGACTGTATATACATAAGTTTCAATTAGTTTCATAAAACATAAGTTTCATACAACCTCAATCGACTGTAATATACACAAAAATAATTGACTATATATACATGAGTTTATTCTGAGCTCTCTATACTGTACTGTTTTGTGTACTGTAGCTTTGCAATATATTTTGAAATCAGGAAGTCTGATGCCTTCAGCTTTGTTCTTGCTCACAATTGCTTTGGCTATTTGGGTTCTTTTGGGGTTTCATATGAATTTTATGATTGCTTTTTCTATTTCTGTAAAAAATACCATTGAGACTTTGATAGAGATTCCACTGAAGCTGGGGATAACTTTTGGTAATATGGGCATTTTAACAATATTAATTCTTCAATTACTTATTTTCTTCTGCATGTATAAACTAAAATTCTGCTAAAAGGAACTTTCTGTCCTTAAATAGCTCTGAGGAAATAAAATTGATAGTGAAAAGTTAAAATAAATGCTTTTTATCTTTATCAATTTTTACAGTAAAGAGTTGTAGCCAAGCGACCATCACAATAAGGACTTATTGAGGATCATTATGGACTCACAAATGTCTATATATTTAATATATCTTGGTTGATCAAGACAACATTTTTCAATGTCAAATGGTCTTATTTTTGGCTAATGGGAGTCCTTTAACGTTAGCCCCTGTGCTTTTGGCATGACCTCATTAGTGTTTGAGAGCTTCCTTTTTCTCTGGAATAAGATGACCACGATTCAGTTTATACATTTATACAGTTCAGACCCCACACTTAGCCTAAATCAGCCTTTAGTGAAATAAATGTTTTTAGATGCTTTTAAAGAAAATAATATCGTCATGTGCCACATAATGTTTTGGTTGATAATGAACCACACATACAATGATGGTCTCATAAGATTGTAATGGAGCTCAAAAATTTCTATGACCTAGTGACATTGTAGTAGTCATTGTACCATCATAGTGCAATGCATTATTCATGTGTTTGTGGTAAGGACGACATAAAAAAACCAATTGTGCTGCCAGTTATACAAAAGTACAGCACACACAATTATGTACAGTGCACAATGCTTGATATGATAGTATACAACTATATTACTGTTTGTGTATTACTATCCTATACTTTTTATTGTTATTTTGGAGTATACTCCTTCTACTTATTAAAAAAAAATTATTTGTAAACAGCTTCAGGCAAATCCTTCAAGAGGTATTCCAGAAGAAGGCAGTGTTATCATACAAAAGGACAACTCTATATGTGTTATTGCCCCTGAATAACTTCCAGTGGGAGAAGATGTGGAGGTAGAAGGCAGTGACGTTAATTATCCTGACCCTGTGTAGGCCTGGGTCAATGCATATGTTTGTGTCCTAGTTTTTAACCAAAGAGTTTAAAAATGAAAAAATTAAAAATAGAGAAATGCTTATACAATTGGGATATAAATAAAATATTTTTTTTACAGCTATATAATTTGTGTTTTAAACTTAGTGCTATGACAAGAGTCATCAAATTTAAAAAATTAAAAAGCTTATGAAGTGAAAAGGGTACAGTAAGATAAGATTAACTTATTATTGAAGAAAAAAATTTAAATAAATTTAGTGTAGCATAAATGTACCATGTTTATAACATCTACAGTGGTGTACCATGATGTCCTAGGCCATCATATTCATTCACCACTCACTCGCTCACTGACCCAGAGCAACTTCCAGTCCTGCAAACTTCATTCATGGTAAGTGCCCTACACAGGTGTGTTATTTTTTATCTTTTGTACCGTATTTTTACTGAAACTTTTCTGTGTTTAGATAGGTTTAGATACACCAATGATTCCCATTGTGTTATAATTGCCTGCCATATTTAGTACAATAGCATTCTGTACAGGTTTGTAGTCTAGGAGCAATAGGCTACACCATACAGCCTAGATGTATAGTAGGCTATACCATTTAGGTTTGTGTAAGTACACTCTGATGTTCGCACATGATGAAATCACTTAAAGATGCATTTCTCAGCACTCTCCAACATTAAGTGACATGTGACTGTATTTAGAGTGCTCATAGTAGGTATCATTGCTTTCTGGTTCTTCCAGTGGACACAGTGAATATACATATGAAATATATATAATGAAATATATATGCATATATATATGCACACAAGTTTGCGTTTCAAATGATAGATTTTAAATTGTTTTTTATTTTAGAATGTTTTATATACTGAAAATATTTATTCCTATAAAATTAATAATGTGTTCAAATTAATAACAGAATTACTAAAATTTGAATTCTGCCAAATATTTTAAAGTAGATTGTTGTCTTTAGAATACATCTTGTTAGGTTTACACAGTACAAATAGCATATTTTAAATCACATGAAATAATCAGTGTTTTTCTGTGTGGTTATTCTATACACAATATGAAATTTAGATCCATTTGCTTAATTTTCATTCCATTTTACTGATTATTTTGATTTTGATTTGACTTAATTTTGTAAAATATCAAAAGATTTCAAAATAAAAGCATAATGTAAGGTATACTCAGTAAAACCTTGCTTCTATTCTGGTTTCTCCATCACTTCTTCTCTCTCATCCTTTATCATATACACTAAATGATGTTTTGCATTTTCAGTTTTGTAGGGTTTTTTCACTTTCCAATTACCTTGGAGTCACCCAATATCAATATATAGAGATCTTCCTCATTACGTTTTACAGAGGATTGGTACTATATTATAAGGGCATATTGTAATTTATTGAACCAGTTCACTATGGATAGACATTTAGGTTGTTTCCAGGCTTTTGCTATTTTAAATAATGTCACAACCAATATCTTTGTACATAGATCATTTTATATTTTTGCAAGGGTATCTTGAGTTAGATTCCTAAGAGGAATTACTAAGTAAAAGAACAAAGACATTTATTTTCTGGATATTTCTAAATTTCCTTAGAAAGGCATTTTGCAATCCTACTAGCAATAAATGAAAGTGCTTGTTTCCCCAAAGCCTTGCCATAAAGTTTATGGTCAAAACCCATGATTTTTAGCAGTCTAATACATGAACAATCTTATCTCAGTGTGGTTTTTATTTGTAAATTTGTCATTATGAACAAATTTAAGCTGCTTGCTCCTATGTTTTGGAGTCATTTGTATTTATTGAGTTGTCAATTATTGTTATTTTTTGCTCACTCTAAAGAAACTCTTTTATATTAGGGATTTTAACCATGTGTTAGTTAAAAATATTTTCCCAATTTGTCATTAATCATTGTATTTTGCTCATCAAGTTTTATTTATTTGTATGTAAAATGTTTTCAAACTACTTGTTGTAAATTTTCAAGTTCTCAGAAAGACTCAAAGCAATTAGAAAAGGTGAGAGAAATTGAGACAAATAAATTAGTCTGCAATATATTAGAAAATACAAACCAAGCTGCTTGAAACCTCAAAATTCTTACTTCCTAAAATATTATCTCTATTATAGCAAGAATTTTGTCAACTTCACCACTGATTAATCCTCACTGCCCAAATGTTTATTTGGAATAACAAACAATTGTCAAATTAATCAACTAGTAATATTCTGTTAGTGTTTTATTTGTGTAAAAGAATAGTAGGAAAAATCTTTTTGCAAATTCATCTTGCCTATTTTAATTTATTTTTTATGAAAGCATCAATTTCATTCTTCCTCTATTAGTGGAAGTATAAATTGGAACCCTATTTATAAGGGAAAATGTGAAGTATCAGTTAAGCTTTTTATGTTCATATCCACCAACTTTAATGATCAATATTGACTCTAGTGTACTACTCACATAGATACACTAAAAAGCATGCACAGAATATTCGTTGCATAACTGTAAATAATAGCAATACAATTGAGAACAATCGAGGTTTCATCAAGAGGGTATTGGATATAATATCATTCAGCAGTTAAAAGTACAAGGGAGCTCTGTATAACTAACATATTCTATGTAAACTTTCCAAAATCGATTTGAAAATTTTAAAATAATTATGTAACACAAAAAATGTACAGTAAAATGCCATTCTGCTCAAAAAATATTTTCAATTCCTACTATCAAGGTATTCTGCCAAGAAAAATGGCAAAATCCAAATAAAATAATTTTAAAAATCAGTTTAAATGTATAAGACATCTACCAAGGCAGTAAGAACTTGAGCAATCAAGAACTCAGAGGCAAAGGAAACAAAAAGAAGTAAATATAATATTTAGCTCTGCTTTTCACCATAAAAAATTTGCTAGTTCTAATATGATAAACAAGAATCTAAAAATCTGAGCAGGACTTTCAGAGGTCTTAAGAGGTTAGGGTAATGGCAGTTGAAATTTAATATGTGCCAAGGAGAAAGGACTCTGACATAAAACTCTGGGTTTCTGTTGGGGTCTCTGAAGGACTATGCCCATGATAATGGTGAACCTGAACAGACCAAGCCTTCACAAATACTGAAAACTAATTTGAATCAGCTTAATCCTGAATGGAATAATCTGATCTGTCTCAAGCGAAATTACCAGATGAAGAAAACAAATTATTTCTACAGAACGATAGCATCATTCAAGACTTCAATCTGCCACTATAACTTTTCAAACATTATTTCCGGCTGCATACACACACACACACGCGCGCACAGAAACTAAGTGTGTGTGTGTGTGTTTGTGTGGCAAACCAAGAGAAAACCAGCAGTAAAAACACACCCATAAGATATCCACAATTGTAGTTATCAACCAATGAATTAAATTACTATGATTAATACATGTTCAAGAAATAGAAGACAAGGTAAAAATTTCATCAGAGAAATGTAAGCCATTTTTAAAAAGCAAACAAATTTTGTAACTGATTAACACAGTAACCAAATTACAACTTTAATGTGTGTGTTAAAAGTACACAAGCCAAAGCAAAATGATTAGATTACAAAATGAAGAAAAGAGAAAAAATATATAGAATATATTATTTTCTTAGTCTGTTTAAGCTACTATAACAAAATACCAGAGACTAGGCAATTTGTAACTACCCAGAAAGTTATTTCTCACAGTTCTGGAGACTAGTAAGTCCAAGGTCAAGGTGCCAACATCTGGTGTCTGGTGAGGATCCAATCTGCTTCCAACATGGCACCTTGAACACTGTGTCCTCCAGAAGGGAGATCACTGTGTTCTCACATGGCAGAAGGTTAAGGGCAAAAAGGAACAAAGTCCCTCCATCAAGCTCCTTTATAAGGGCACCTAATCCCATTCATGAGGGCAGAGCCTTATGACTCAATCACCTCCAAGGATTATACCTCTCAATACTATTAAATTGGGAATTAAACTTCATAAATGTATGGAGGGTACAATAACCTTCAAATTATAGCAATAGTCAAATGATGTAACACACGTATTAAACTCCCAGAAAAAAGGTAGAGAGATACTGGAACAAAAGAAGTTTAAGAAAAATGTAATGGTCAAGATTTTTCCCCGATCAAGAAAAGATATCAAGTCACAATTTCAAGAAGGAATATAAATCTAAAGTGAAATAATCATAAAGAATGACACATTTAGACACACTACAGTCATACTGCTGAAAACCAAAGACAAAGTGAACATCTTAAATGTAGGCAGAGAGTGCCAGGAATGTAACACTTTCCTAGAATCAACAAAATAAAAACCAGAAGTCAATGGAATGAGATCTTCAAAGTACTAGAGGAAAATACCAATCTAGAATTCTATACCTGGTAAATATTCATATTTTATAAGTAAAGGTAAAATAGAACACTTTCATAGAAATAAAAACTAAAATAATTAATCATTAGTTCCACACTAGAGGAAATACCAAAAGACAAAAAAAAACAATCCCCGGTTAGAAGCTTATATATACAGAAAAAAAGGAAGAACAATGATTTTGGTACCAGGAAGTATAATTGTAATGAAAGAAATATCTAACAATCTGGAAGTGGCTTTGGAATTGAGCAATGGGTAGAGGCTGGAAGAATTTTGAGGGGTATGATAGAAAAAGCCTAGATTTTGGTGAAGGCTCAAAGGAAATGAAGACTATAGTAGAGAAAACTGTTATTATCTTAGAGAATACATATATTCCCATGAGCACAGTGTTCATGGTATAGATATGAATATTAAAGACAGGTGCTCAGAAACAAATTATGAACATGTTATTGAAAACTCTAGGAAAGGTAATCTGTATTATATAGTGGCATATCTTAGCTAAATTGTGTCTTAATGTTGCTTGGGAAGCAGAAGTTGTAAGCCATTGCTTACAATTTACATACTTATATTATTTAGCTGAAAATATTTTCAAACAAAATTTTGAAGGTGTGGCCTGATTTCTTGTTGCCATTCAGAATAAAATGTGAGAAGAAAAAGATAAATTGAAGAAGAGACCGTTAAGCACAAAGAAACCAGCACCTGATGATTCAAAAAAATCACATCTATTCAGATTCCAAAACGTGCTAATGTTGAGAGATTCACTGTTAGAGAAATTGTGCTCTGAAGACAAGGAAAAGATGAGACTGAAAGATTTTTGCTGAAGAGATTATGTGTGTGACTCTTGGGGTCCCCTCAACCATCTCAGCAGAAGCCAGAAACAGAAATGGAGGTATCTGGGAAAGACCTGTAGAGGATCCTCTTGTCTAATGGTGTGAAACCTTATGATATATGTGGGAGACCGACAAGACTGTTGAGAAAATTTTATCAGCAGAAACATTGCCAATTTAAACTAAAAGGGATTTCACAAAATGAAAGAAGACTATCAGACTTCCAAAATTTTACATTCAGGAAAAGGACTGATAGAGCTACTCAACTGCAAACATGTGCTACACTTTAATGGTAAGAAGGACTCAGAGGTCAGAGGTGCAGAAACAGAGGCAGAGGCCAATAGAGCTGCCATGGAAGCAGAGGCAGAGACTGTGGAGGAAAGTAGGCCCTGAAGATAGAGGCTTAAGCCACAGAGCTTAAGCCTCAGACCTTGAAACATAATGAAACTTAGCCTGCTAGATGCCAACTTTCTTGGAACCAGTGATCCTTTTATTTCGATTTCTCCCTCTTGGGAGGTTAGTGTCTATCATATGTCTGTCCTACTGTTATACTTTGAAAGCAGGTGGTTTATTTTTAAGTTTCATATATCCATAGATGGAAAGATATTTTTCCATAGGATAGATTATGCCTGGAATCTTAGCCATACTTAATTTAGCTTATTTAAATAACTAAGTTTTGACTTTTGAGCTAACAATTTTTAGATGAGATTTTTAACTAAGAGTAGATGCTATGATAAGTTGAAACTTTGATGAATGTTGGGATGGGATTAATGTGTTTTGCATGTGGGATGGACATGAGTATTTGGGGGAGAATGGACTGTTATGGGTATGATTTTGTCTCTCCAAAATTCATATTCTCTTTTCTTTCTATACTCCCTCCTTTGGTGAACTTGCAGCCTTATAGTGTCAGTACAGTGATGACTTTCAACTTCTAATCTCCTATCTCGGCTTCCATTCTGAACTTCAGATATACACACATATCTGTCTACTGAACATCTCTACTTGTCTAAAACAGCCTTCCTAATTTTCTCTGACCTCCTTCAGCCTTTCCAAACAGTTAATAACAATTCTATTCTTCCAGTAGCTGCAGATTTTAAAAAATGGCTATCTGTCCTTTTCCTTCCCACATGTAATGCATCAACAAGTTCTCCTGCCTTTAGCTTCAAAATAGCCTCTGTATTGGTCTACTTTTCAGTCTTTCCTGTAACAATTTGGTCCAAGAGCACATAATCTCTTACTTGCATTATTGAAAAAGCTTCCAGACTTTGTTTACACCTTTGTCCTCCCTATTGTATATTCTCAAGACAGTAACTAAAATAGTTCTGTTTAAAGGTTGATCACATTATTTTGTTTTCTTGCTAAAACTTTCAAATGACTTCACATTTCATTACAAGTAAAAGCTAATATCATTCCATTGGCTTATAAGACCCTTCACAATCCAGTGCACTCCCACATACCCCTCTGACTTTGTGTCTTACTACCCTCCTCCTTGCAGAAATTTCTTCTAAAATGACTGGTTTCCTTCATGTCATTGAGATATAGTAGGTAGTGTTCTTTAGGGTCTTTCTAATTGCTCCTCCCTCTGACTGGCTTTCCTTTCCAAAAACAGGAACACAATTCCTGTGCTCATCTCTGTTAGACCTCTATTCTATATTAACCATATAAATGAGGACTTCATATCTACTCTGGGAAAATTGTAACACCAAACTCCAAATTCTGTCTTTCTGAGCTTTTTTCTCCTTAACATGAATTGTCTACGTGGACTTAACATATTATATATTTATTTATTTTGCTTATCAGTGTTCACACACACAAACACACACACACACACACACACAGCTCTAAGAACTGTTGAAGGCTGTGATTTATATTTATTTTCTAACTACTGTCTATATTTATTTCACCTAGAGTAGTGCCTGCCATAGAGCATATATGTTGTTGAAACAGTAAATATATATTGTTGAGTAAATGATTGAAGGAATTAATGAAGTGAAGAGAGGAACATCTTTTTCTGGAAAGTCCTATTACATTGAGGGTTTATTTTTGTGTCACCACTCCTAGCCCTAAAGCCATTTTATTTCTCATGTGTTACTTTGCAGGTGAATTCATATTTTACACCTCTTAAATTACAATTACTGTGATTTATTTTTTCTTTTAAGCTAACCACAGTGAGGAACAAACAAAAACTTATTTGGTTCAAGAAAGAAAAAAAAAACATATTGCACAATGAAAATGACTAACACAAACCAGGCACAATGGCTCATGCCTGTAATCCCAGTGCTTTGGAAAGCCAAGGCAGGCGAATCGCTTGAGCCTAGGAGTTTGAGATCAGCCTGGGCAACATAGTGAAATCTCTTCTCTACAAAAATTAGAAACATTAGACAGGCATGGTGGTGCACACCTTTAGTTCTAGCTGCTCTGGAGGCTGAGGTGGAAAGATGGCTTGAGCTTGGGAGGTAGAGGTTTCAGTGAGCCGAGATCAAAGTTACATAGCCATTCTGTGGAACAAAATGAATTTAAAGTTAGGAAATGTAGCCCCAGAGTCAGTGTACTTAGTATCATCACTATAAGGCCTCTGTATTTTTATATTATAGAAAGTATTATTATTCTCATATTAAAAATGAGTGAATTGAGGCATTAGATGTTAAAAACTTCCACTTTATAAAGCCAGTACATATAACCAAAGACAAACCCAGGCTTTTATCCACAATGTATACCAACTCTCACTACATTATTCTCTAGGAACAGATGAACACCGTAATGTGCTTTAGTGCTTGATAAATTATTCCATCCATGTATCCATCTATCGGTTCATCCAGATAGTTATCACATAATTATTGAGCACCTATTACGGCAACAGATTCTGTGCTTGATGTTGGGAAATCAGAAGTGAACAGAACAGACACAATCCTAGCCTTCATGGTGTTTATAATCTGGAAAAGTAATATTTGGTGGTACTTAAACAATTAAGAACATGGCAACTACCCCAAGCATTCATAGTAAGCTATTTATCATAATGGCATATTTTGGTGCCTTAAAAAATGTTTCAAATTTATAACTCTCCCACACTTATTAATTTTTCACATAAGCAGCTATACTAATCATACATTTTGCCCAATATTAATTGTCTTTTTGATAATATAGGTCAATGATTAGCCTTCACAGAGAACAAGACAGTAACTGGGAAAAGCAATATATTATTTTATTTCTGGTTAAAAAACTTCCTAACTGGAAACAACTACAGGCCTCTGAGAAACTGCATGTTTAAGCCCTGAGTACATCTATTTTCAGAGCATTTTTACTCATGGAAAATTAGATGCCTTTTTGTAGTAATCCCTGAGAATGGACATTGTAAATATAGTACAATGACACTTAGGATTCCTATGAAAAGGAAAACAAATAAATAATTTGCCTTCAGCTAAGGGTATCAGTAAGTAAACGGTTTGCATAAAACCATGTGCAATTATAGCTCTTCTGATATTTTGGAACTCTTCTAAATATTTATGTTCTTACAGAGGTCAAGAGGTGAAAGGCATTACATATGTTGTCCTACTGCATAATCGTATCAAGGCAGTGTTACTTCTAATACTGTCCTGTGGTTGGTGAAATGTGGAGGCGAACCATCTGTCATCAATAATGCTGTCAAGAAGATCTGGAAAGCATTTGATCGGTTTTTGGCAGTGTACTATCTGTTAAAATATTGTTGGAGGCAAACCTGGGAAGTTCTGATGCATTTAAAGGAGACACAAATGTTTCAGCACATGGGCAGCCTGATACTGGGAAGGCAAAGTGTTTTATTTAGAAGAGGCACAGATTTCAGTGCAAGTCAATAAAGAAAAGAAGTAGTGCTGTGTTTGTATATTCGAGCATATATGCTAGGCTCCACAATGGAGCACTTTTAGGCGCTCTGAAAAGATGGCATTGGAAAGGAGCATCTGTTGAACATATTAGAGGAAACTCCTTTAGTACTGAAGAGAAAACTGGTCCATAAGGGAGATTAGAAGGAAGGCCTGAGGAAAAATTAGGCTTAAGGAGTCACAGAAGTAAGGTTCTGTTCATCAGCACCAGAGAAAGGATTTTGGTGAAATGATGCCACTTCAGACACCAAGGTGCTAACACCAGGTCAGAAGAAAGAGGAGAAAAGTTGGGATGGAAGTTGGGTGGGGATAAAAAGGAGGGATATGAAGAATGAAAAATTCATTTAAAGGTGAGACATCAATCATTTATAAGAAGGGCTCTAGGTCCCAGCAGAACTAAGCCGATCATGGACACCAAACAGCTACTTACCTCACAATCTACCAGGCTCAACCTTCAAAGGATTTCTAAGTTTGTTTCTTAAGTTACTTGGAAGTTGCAAAAATTCACCAGATGCATCTACACTAGTAAGCAAGCCTAATAAGCACGTAAGCACAAAGATTTCAAACCAAATTGATTTTTATATACAGAAAACTGACAGTGAGCGCCTAAATTAATCTGTGGTTACTATGTTGTATCAGTGGACTGTGATTGTAAGCGGTTTATAATTAAATGTTAGAGACATTTTTGGTGAAAAAAATGAATTGTGAGAGAGAAAAATTATGCCACCTGGTGATTTTCCTCCATTTATAATGGCTTTGTAAGAAATCATTTATACTCTTAAAAAGTAACTTGGGTTGATGGGAAGAACCCTGGCATTAAATAAAACAAAAAGCAAAATTTTGTTTTTGGTTGAAGGTGTATGGTTAACTCTCCGTGGAATGTACACAAGTACGTATCTCGTTTTTTTTTTCTTTTTATAAAATGGGGATAATAATACTGATTTTATTGATTTTTATAGTAAAGATTTTCTGTGAAAAGTTTTTAAGCAAATATTTAATGTAAAGTCAAATCAAGTTAAAGCTTGATTTGAATTTTCTTAAATAGCATATGTTATATACATGTATATATGTACATATGTAGGTAATAATTATCCTATAAATGAGACATCTGTCTTCCTGGGAACTTATATGAAAGGGATAAACAGTCCTCAATCTGTATTGACTTGATGAAGCCTGATTGGAAGATGGAAAATGACTTAAATGTGTTCATTTACAGGCCCTTCTAGTTTATATTGCTTTACATTTAATTTATCACTCATATTTATATGTCTTTCAGATAATTATTAATATATTTCAGGGAAGTATATTTATGTATACTTATAATTAAGTATGCATATTTCTAGATCCATTTGTAAAACAGAAAGTCTTTTGCCACTGATAAAAAGAATGAGGATTGTTTCATCTACATATTTCAAGTGCATTTGATTGCCAAATCATTAGTAATGATCTAAAGAGAGAACTACATGGGAGAAGACGGAAAATGTCTCTATCATCAATCTTTCACACACTCAAAGGGAGGAAAAAAGAATGTTTTCTTTCAACATTAGTATATACCTTGGGGACATGATGCTTTATCAAGTAAAGGCAAGAGGAATTCAATATCACCAGTGGAAAACAGAAAGTAATGACGAAAAAGCAATGTCTTGTGGGATTTGCACGTGACACACACACACACACCTCTTCCTGATTAACTACCTTTTCTTTTAACACAATTCTGAAACACCTTCTTAAGTAATGAGTAGTGTGCTAAGAAATAAAGATTGATTTTACTCTTGTTTTAGATTAAGTGTTAAAACACACATATGTTCACAAAATAAATCCACCAACTGCCCCAAATTATGTGCTGCTGCTGCACTGCCAAACCAAACAAAATTTATTTTGAGATTTATTTTTGAACTACTGTTTTCTTTCAGAAGTAAGAAAAACCCAGGGTTTGCTTTACTTATGTATGTATTTGCATATGTTACAGTAAAGACAGATCTCTAGCCACCCCTTGGCAGGGAAGAATCTTTAGCAAACTCAGAAACATTTCTATTCCCTTTAGTAATTAATTAATGCCTTCTCTCTTGATTATAGCTTTAGTAAATGAAAATATCTTTCATTTTTACTAGTATATTTGAACTTTGTACATTTCCGATACCCTAGAATCAAAATAGACAGTTTTGTTTAAACAATAAGAAACCAAGAAACATCACCCTGGGAATACGCATATAATATTACTACATCAAGCAGCATAAACCATCCAAAAAATTAATAGTTGAATTTTATTGTAATGAATACATTGTTATCACATTTCAGATTGCAGGAGCTGAAGAAAAGCAATCAGAATCCATATTTTTCTCAGTAGTAGATTAGCAAGGGAAAATGAATGAACTGAAGCAATTATGCAAACAGAGGAGATTTTATAAACATGACAGCTAATGTTCAGTGAGCACTTACTATGTGCCAGGCGCTGTCTTAAGCACTTCACATGTTTCCATTGATTTAATCCTCACAACAGCAATCATATAAAGTCACAGAAAAACAAAAGGGCAAGTAACTCTATCAAGGTCATCTAGTTGCTAGAGCCAAGATTCAGACTCAGGCGCTGGGTGATTCCAGGACTTCTGGGCCACAAACACAGCTTTGCAAGCAAACATTTCCAAGTTCAAGCTCATAAATTTTATTTATAACTTGTTTTGTGGTGTCGTGTTTTAGAAATGTGTGTGTAGAGAGAGAATCAATGAAATGTTTCAGATGAGAAGAGATATTTGTTGACTGTTTTATTAGTCAGGGTTCTCTAGAGAAACGGAATAAGATGTGTGCGTGTGTATAGAGAAAGATTTATTTTAAGGAATTGGCTCAGCAATTGTGGAATCTGCCAGAACAAAATCTTCAGGGCAGCAGAGCAGGCTGGAGATCTAGGGAAGAACTTCAGTTTGAATTCAGTGTCAGGGTGCTGGCAGAATTCGCTATTCCTCCAGGAAGGTCAGTCTTTTTCTAAGTTAAGGCCCTCAACTGATTGGATGAGGCCCACCCATATTATAAAGGGCCATCTGTTTTATGCAAAGTCTACTGATTTAAATATTAATCTCATCAAAAAGTACCTTCACAGAGATGTCTCGAATAATGTTTGGCCAAATATCTGGGTACTATGGCCCAGGCAAGTTGATGCATAAAATTAGCCATCACAAAGGTTTACATGAATTGCTTGCATATATTATGCTATGTAAATAATTTAAAAAAAATAGAAAATCAGTGTGCATATGGATGGATAACAAATAAAGAAATTTTAAAAAACACATATTTGATGCTATGCCTAAAAATAAATTCACAAACTCCTTAACAGGGGGAAAAAAAAAAGCCACCTCTGAAAGGACACTTCTAATTACGTACTCTTTTCAAGAGAGTATGCTGGATATCCAGACTACAAAATGGATCCCAAGTTTTAAGGCTTTCACAGTCTAGATAGGGACATATCAAGGAGGGAGAAATAGTCATATTTACACTCAACTCATCTCTGATATGCTAAGTCAGCACATGGTAGCATAGCTGATTATAAATAGCATAGTTACATGCTTCAGTGTAACATGATGTAAACATAGCTGGGACAGAGTTCTGAAGGAAGATAAGATAAGGAGTAATGTACTTCCTTATTTCTACTGTAGGCCTGAAAGGGATCTTCAAGAGAAGGGGATGCTTTGGCACATTAAGAAGGAAGAGGGGCCGAGCGTGGTGGCTCACACCTGTAATCCCAGCACTGTGGGAGGCCGAGACGGGCAGTCAGGAGTTCGAGACCAGCCTGGCCAACATGGGGAAACCCTATCTCTACTAAAATACAAAATTTAGCCAGGTATGGTGGAGTGTGCCTGTAGTCCTGGCTACTTGGGAGGCTAAGGCAAAATTGCTTGAACCCGGGAGGTGGAGGTTGCAGTGAGCTGAGATCCCACCACTGCATTGCAGCCTGGGTGAGCAAGACTCCATCTCCAAAAACCAAACAAAAAAAAAAAAAAAAAAGAGGACTCCGGCAGAAAGCTGAGGAACAAAGCTATGAGGACACAAACATGAACAGAGCTTTAAGGATTTGTGGGAAATCTAGTGAAATTGGAACACCACATTCTTGATGGAGCAAGAAAGATTGGAACAATTTTATAAGTCACATTATAAAGTTTGGACTTTGTTCTAAAGCCAATGGGTAATTACTGAAGTTACCAGCTGTGAGAATGATATAATTTTTTATGAGTTTCAGAAAGATTCTATTAATGGCAGAAGGAGAAACAAGATAGAGAGACAGGGAGATGCAGGCAAGAAAACTATTCAAGGGAGGCCATGACTAGAACCAAGACAGTAAGACTGAGTGGAAAAACTCAAAGAGAACTTTTTAACTTAAAATTGGCATAAGTTGGGTACAGTGGCTCCTGTCTGTAATCCCAATGCTTTGGTGGCCGAAGTGGGAGGATTGCTTGAGGCCATGAATTTAAGCCCAGTCTGGACAAAGTAACGAGATCCCGTCTCGACCAAAATCAAAAAGCATTAGCCAGGCATAGTGGTGGTGTTTGTCTGTAGTGCCAGCTACTCGGGAGGCTGAGGTTGGAGGATCGCTTCCCAGGAGTTTGAGGTTACAGTGAGCTGCACTATGATTGCACTACTGCACTTCAGCCTGGACTAAAAAGCAGGACCCCATCTCTTAAAAAATGAACAAACATTTAATTATGTGTAATATGTAAGAAAAAAGGGATTCTGTCATTCCACAAACATGGATTGAATACCCATTATGTGTTTGACCCTGTGCCAGAAAATATTGGACTATAAAAATGAATAAGAAGATATTAGCAAACAATTATGATGTTTAATAAATACAATAGTAGAAGAAAATGCAAGGCACGAACATAACAGAGAAGAGTCAAGAAGGACTGCATAGATGAGGTGACTCCTGGGCTGGATCATGATAAATGACTAATGCACAAGGAAGACAAGACTGATAAGGCCATTCCAACTAGAGAGGCAAAAGTCAGAAAGGACTTAGATATGGAACAAAAATTGTGTTCAAGAGTCAAAGATGCAGGAAATAATAAGTGGAAGAGAACAAAGAAAAGAAGAGAGGCCAGATGGGAAGAACCTTGCTTGTGTTTGATTGACAGACCTTAATCAGAGACATGGTATAGTCTAAGAGTTCTGGCCGAAGCATAGAAGATGGATTGAAGGGAAAACTAGTCGGGAGGTGTCTGAGTTTCCTAGAGCTGCTGTTTAAAAAAAAAAAAAAAAAATCATAAAACTGGCTATTTAAAGCAAGAAAAATTTAATCAAAGTGTCAATACAGCCATACTCCTCCTGAAGGCTTTAGGGGAGCATCTTCTTTGCCTTTTCCAACTTCCAGTGGCCCCTGGCATTGCTAGGCTTGTGGCTGCATCACTCCAATCTCTGTCTCCATCTTCACATGGCCTGCTTCCCTGTGTGTGTGTCCGTGTGTCTTTTTCTATCTCTTATAGGACTCTCTCATCAGATTTAAGGCCCACCCTAATCCACTATGACCTCATCTCAAGCCTTACCTTGAGTACATCCGCAAAGAATCTATTTCCAAATATGGTCAAATTCTAAGGTTCTAAGGTTCTGGATGGATTTGCATTTTTATGAGACACTATTCAACCCACTACAGGAGGTCATAGCAGTAACACAAGCACGGGATGATAAGATCTGAGATAAAACAGGGCAGAGGAAATGAAGAGGAAATGATAAAACACAGCAAAACCAAGTCATGGTTGGTTGAAGTGGAGGAAGAAATGAAATTAGGAATTAAGGACAATCCGTGTTTCTAGCTGGAGAAACCAGTTGTATTTCAGTAGCACTGATGGAGATAGAAATGACACGAGTGCTTCTAGTTCTAGATCCTTGAGGAATCGCCATACTGTTTTCCATAATGGTTGAACTAGTTTACAATCCCACCAACAGTGTAAAAGTATTCCTATTTCTCCACATCCTCTCCAGCACCTGTTGTTTCCTGACTTTTTAATGATTGCCATTCTAACTGGTGTGAGATGGTATCTCATTGTGGTTTTGATTTGCATTTCTCTGATGGCCAGTGATGATGAGCATTTTTTCATGTGTCTGTTGGCTGTATGAATGTCTTCTTTTGAGAAATGTCTGTTCATATCCTTTGCCCACTTTTTGATGGGGTTGTTTGTTTTTTTCTTGTAAATTTGTTTGAGTTCTTTGTAGGTTCTGGATATTAGCCCTTTGTCAGATGAGTAGATTGCAAAAATTTTCTCCCATTCTGTAGGTTGCCTGTTCACTCTGATGGTAGTTTCTTTTGCTGTGCAGAAGCTCTTTAGTTTAATGAGATCCCATTTGTCAATTTTGGCTTTTGCTGCCGTTGCTTTTGGTGTTTTAGACATGAAGTTCTTGCCCATGCCTATGTCCTGAATGGTACTACCTATGTTTTCTTCTAGGGTTTTTATGGTATTAGGTCTAACATTTAAGTCTCTAATCCATCTTGAATTAATTTTCGTATAAGGAGTAAGGAAAGGATCCAGTTTCAGCTTTCTACTTATGGCTAGCCAATTTTCCCAGCACCATTTATTAAATAGGGAATCCTTTCCCCATTTCTTGTTTTTCTCAGGTTTATCAAAGATCAGATGGCTGTAGATGTGTGGTATTATTTCTGAGGACTCTGTTCTGTTCCATTGGTCTATATCTCTGTTTTGGTACCAGTACCATGCTGTTTTGGTTACTGTAGCCTTGTAGTATAGTTTGAAGTCGGGTAGCATGATGCCTCCAGCTTTGACCCAGCCATCCCATTACTGGGTATATACCCAAAGGATTATAAATCATGCTGCTATAAAGACACATGCACACGTATGTTTATTGCAGCACTATTCACAATAGCAAAGACTTGGAATCAACCCAAATGTCCATCAGTGACAGACTGGATTAAGAAAATGTGGCACATATATACCATGGAATACTATGCAGCCATAAAAAAGGATGAGTTTGTGTCCTTTGTAGGGACATGGATGCAGCTGGAAACCATCATTCTCAGCAAACTATCACAAGAACAGAAAACCAAACACTGCATGTTCTCACTCATAGGTGGGAACTGAACAATGAGATCACTTGGACTCGGGAAGGGGAACCTCACACACCGGGGCCTATCACGGGAAGGGGGGAGGGGGGAGGGATTGCATTGGGAGTTATACCTGATATAAATGATGAGTTGATGGGTGCAGCACACCAACATGGCACAAGTATACATATGTAACAAACCTGCACATTATGCACATGTACCCTAGAACTTAAAGTATAATAAAAAAAAAAAAAAGAAAGAAAGAAATGACACGAGTAATAATGGATTTGAGAGATGGATTCAGACGTGTAGAGGATGTAGATGTGCTCAGTTTTGCACAAAGTAAAGTGCTTGGAGTGAGGCTATTCTCAAGAGAAAAGAAAAAGCTTAAAAATGACTTAGATGGTTGGGTGAGTGGTAATGCTATTAACTGTGATTGGATGAACAATGTAGAGACTTTTTTGGAAGAAAATAAGGTTAGTATTGAAAATCTTACACTTGAAGGACATGTGGAGTATGCAAGGGAAGAAGCAGAGCACAAAAATGGAAATAGGCATTTGGTATTCTAAGAATTGACAATATTTAGCAGTTTGACAACAAAGAGCATATGTCTTATGGGAGACTAAGACACATAGAAAGGAAGAACGAAAGAACAGTGTCGGTGAAGTTAAGAAAGAAGTTTCAGTAAGGGAAGGTTGGTAATTAAAGACTTCAGGAGGCTGGGGGCGGTGGCTCACACCTGTAATCCCAGCACTTTGGGAGGCCGAGGCGGGCGGATCATGAGGTCAGGAGATCAAGACCATCTTGGCTAACACGGTGAAACCCCATCTCTACTAAAAATACAAAAAATTAGCCGGGCGTTGTGGCGGGCACCTGTAGTCCCAGCTACTCAGGAGACTGAGGCAGGAGAATGGTATGAACCTGGGAGGCGGAGCTTGCAGTGAGCCAAGATAGCGCCACTGCACTCCAGCCTGGGCGACAGAGCGAGACTCCGTCTCAAAAAAAAAAAAAGACTTCAGGAAAGACATGAAGCGGGACAATCTCATTGCATGTTATTAGAGATGATTTGCCTTGGACAAAGCAGCTGAATTATAGCTTAATGTCCATGCCATGTTGCAGGTGGGTGGAGTTTAAGTAAAGATTTGAGAAGTGGAGACACAAAATACTGTTAAGTGAAAAATCAAATTGTTAAAATAATTGATACAGCAAGATCCAAAATAAAAAACCTATTTATATATATGGGCAAAGACTATAACTCAATATGTCAAAAATAAAAAATTAGTAACATAGTTTTATTTATAAGTGCCTGTAAGTGCTTTACATGCACTTCCATTAACCTGTTAAATTTTCACAGTAATTCTTTGCTATCATACATTTTGCACAAAGGGAAACAAAGGCATAGTGAGGTGAGGTTACTTGACCCAAGTCACACAACTGGTATGTGATGGTGCCAGAATTTGAAATCAGTCTAATTCCAGACACTGTTCACCTAAGTCTCCATCATTCTAGCATTTTTCTCTAGGTGGTAGGATTATAAATGGTAATCATTTCTCTTTTTATGACTCTGAAACATTTTGCCAAATTTCCTATATTTGTTTTATAATAAAAGATCCAAATAATACATATATATTTTGATGGCACTATCGCATGCACGTCTTTCAAACAAATGGAGGGAAGAGAGAATTATAGTGATTTGATGAGTAACATTAATGAAAAGTTATTGATTTTTTTTCACTTTTTTCTTAAGGATGACATCTGTTTGAAAGCTAAAGATATAGAGTCAGCAGAGATAGGGAAAATGAGAATACAAGAAAGAAAAGACATAAGATGAGTTTTGGTAAGTGGGTCACGGTGTTTATGCAGGACCAATGTGAAAGAACATCCTAGGCTGAGTGGCAGAGTTCAGAGAGGCATGGAGTATGCGAGACCGGCTGTGTGAATCAGGCCGTATCAAGAGGAATCAGAGTCTAAGCATGAGAGAGGAAACGAAAGATATGTGTGGCCAAGCATAGTGGCTCATACCTGTAATCCCAACACTTTGGGAGGTTGAGTCCTTGAGGTCAGGAGTTCAAGACCAACCTGGCCAACCTGGTGAAACCCTGTCTCTACTAAAAATGCAAATATTAGCTGGGCATAGTGGCACAAGCCTGTGATTCCAGCTACTTGGGAGGCTGAGGCTAGAGAATCACCTGAACCCAGGAGGCAAAGGTTGCAGAAAGGAAGAAAAGGAAGGAAAGGAAGGGAAACAAGCCTTGGAAAGGAAAAATGATAGCATCAAAAGAAAGGGACTGAGTAAAGTTAGTCTAAGACACAATTTTTGAGATCGAGGGAATCACAATTGAGGAAATCTATTATTTTGCATGTCTATTTTTTCCGGAGGATTAAGTTAGTTGTAAGACCCTTTGATAAAATTGTACAGGGCCATGGTTTGGCTGAAGATAAA
The DNA here is from genome assembly GCF_037993035.2 of Macaca fascicularis. Classification (NCBI taxonomy): domain Eukaryota; kingdom Metazoa; phylum Chordata; class Mammalia; order Primates; family Cercopithecidae; genus Macaca; species Macaca fascicularis. The sequence goes on from NC_088385.1 coordinate 98,801,638, forward strand.
TGAGAGGTACAATTTGGAAAACCTTTGGGTAAGATGGGAAGTGAGGTGCTTGGGGGTGGATACCTGTGTTACCAAGGGGTAAAAAGAGGCCATTCTTCCCACTGAAACAGTGATTTGTTTTACTTCCATGTAGATTCTCCTACCAGACTCTGAGTTCTCTCAAAGTAGAAATTCTTTTTCACCCTAGGACTCAATGTTCAAAGCACCATCTAGAACAAGGAAGTTACCATTTACTGTATAAGCATAAGATTAAATTTTTCCTACCATTATTAGTTTCCCGATAAAATGGAGGACAGTGACTCGGTTCCCTGGTTCTTGCTCTCAACTGCTAAATAGTATGTCTCTGTCAAAGTTATGGCAGTCATGAAGAACCCCCCAAAAGTAGGTGTGATGCTTACAGAAGATTCAAGTTAGAGATGTGTAGAGGAAGAAAGAGCCTTAACACTGTTCTCAAGGCAGAAGGCCAAGCTCGTGTTTCTTAGTACTCTGATTACCTAATATGTCTGAAAGCCTACTCGACAGGCTGACTAACCTAGCTGCTATTCTATGTCTTTTCCACTGTGGGTCATAGAATCATTTTCAAGGAAGCTTGTCCACTTTTATCTGACTTCACTGCCACCAGCATGTCTAGAAATTGTTGAGAGGGCCAAAATAATGTTTCATGGCAAGGCTGATTAGACAAGAAGTGAGAACAGATGACTTACATTTTTTCTCTTATTTTTTTTTGAGAAAAATAAGAGAATTGTCTAAAGTCAAACAACCAATACATCTGATTGTGGCAGGAATTGGGGACACTGGGTGGAGGAGGCGAGGAGCAGGCATCAGCCAGTTTGTATTAGTTTGTTCTCGCATTGTTATAAAGAAATACCTGAGAATGGGTAACTTATAAAGAAAGGAGGTTTAATTGGCTCACGGTTCTGCAGGCTGTATGGAAAGCATGGCTGGGGAGGCCTCAGGGAATTTACAATCATGGAGGAAGGTGAACGGGAAGCAGGCACATCTTACATGGCTGGAGCAGGAGCAAGAGAGTTAAGGGGGAGGTACTACACACTTTTAAACAACAAGATCTTGTAATAACTCACGCATGATCATGAGAACAGCAAGGGGGAAATCTGTCCCGTGATCCAATCACCTCCCACCAGGCCTCACCTCCGATATTGAAGATTACAATTTGACATGGGATTTTGGCAGGGACACAAATCCAAACCATATCACAGTTTCATTGCCATTTTCTTTAACTAAATAAGTAACATAAATAATCAAATCACTGTTGTGTATTTCGGAAAGGAAGCCTAAGGAAGGAAGGCATCCTGCACCATGTAGCTTTGTTTCTTTAAAAGGCAATTGTGAGGTCAACATCTACTTAAACTTTACAATTTACTAAGCAATGTGAAATTCAACATGGAGATTAAGGTTCCTTTATGAGCATATGGCCACAAAAGCTTTCTGCTAATAAGGGTTTATTAAATGTGACTTATTTGAATTTGTAACCAGGGCCCTGATCCTAAATTGTAAGCCCGCAAGGAAGGCTCTAGAAAAGAAATTCCAATTAAACATGCCACATCAAGAGTGTGTCACAATGCGCCTCCAGGAATGCTTGCTTCTAGGGCTTGTGAGGTCCCAGAGATAACAGGGGCTTCTGAGCACGCACTATGCCTCCATCAGTTGCATATAATTCAGTCTCCAAAAACAATCACATTTTTAGAAGTTACAATCTCCTTTTGGGAAAAAAAAAGAAAGATATTTTCCAAAACAAGGTACAGAGACTTTGAGCACTGATTTATGCCGTTTTCCTTTCAAAAAGGCTGGGGTGGGAAGGTGGGAGTGGGCTGAGGAGAGAGAGTTTAACTTTAGAAATGTACTCAACTCCCAGTTGTCACATTTGTTTCCTTCCCAGGCTGAATTTCTGTGACCAGTCGTAAAAGGTACAGTCAACCCGTCCTAAATAACAAATGCTGGAAACATTTATTTTACCTAGTTCTTTAAATTATGAAAATGGCAAGTACATAAAATTTTCCACGCAAGTGCTTCTGTGATTTACTCCTTGAGCATCCTGAGCTAAATAGGCACCGAATGGGTTCTACTGCTGAGTGACACACATCAAAATTTAATTAAATCTCTGACCTAACATCCCCCTGGTTTCATTGATGAGGGAAGTCACGGGTGGACCACGTCATTCTCAGGAGGTTAATGCAATTGTGAATTCTGAGGAGTCTCTCTATATATACATATTTTTTGCCTGAGTGTTCTTTTCAAGTCTCATTAGATTATTATGAGTGTTATAGCTGTGCTAATCTTTTTCCAAGAAATGAACTTTTAAAATTGCACATTTTTTAAAGTGACTTCTGGAGTTACCATGGCAGCTTCATTATAATACACAGAGATGAACATTATCACAGCTATGCCTGATCTATCCAGGGTTGTCAGGAAATGAGAATTCTGCATAAAGTGCATTCTCCGGTAGAGTTTGTAAAACTTGCCAGAGAAAAAGCAGAGACGTTCGGTTTACCAGTTTTACATGAAAAGCTTTCTATCATGTACTGCGTGCAGCTCTGTTTCTTTAAATGCATTCTTAATGACTCAAGGTCTCTGTTAGCAACAATTTACTGTGCCGTTGCGTTTTTGGCTCCTTTTTTGGACTTGGTTTGCCAGGGACATAAAGAATCATTTAAGACCCTATGAGAATAGTTTTGCCTCCCACCACCTAGCAAGGATAGATTTATACTGATATGCCACCTACATGGTCCAGGTGTCTTGTGTCTTGCTGGGGGCTTGGCACCCAGAAATGGCAGATGGGTACTGAGATGCAATGTAGTTGGTTCCTGGAACATTTTTCTAGAAGCGAAACTGTAATTTTATACTGGCTTCTTGACCCTCATAGTCTAAGATATCCGCCACTCCTTGCCTCTCCTTAGATTTACCATGTGCTGATGGACTATTCCTTAACTGCTGTGAATTGAGTTCTTTAAGTAGTTCCTTACATAGACATTTCTATGGCTCTGAAGTAGGGACTAGGACTCAGCATTCATTATGACACTTAAGGTAAAGTTTCCATTTAACATTTATAGACTTCAATTTTCTCTAAAATAATGTAATTAAGTCAAAATATTATACATGTGGAATGTATAGTGCAATCTCTAACTCACAAGAGCAATTCAGTAAACAAAAACAACAGGTCAGGCACGGTGGCTCACACCTGTAATCCCAGTACTTTGGGAGACCAAGGCAGGCAGATCACGAGGTCAAGAGATTGAGACCATCCTGGCCAACATGGTGAAACCTCGTCTCTACTAAATATACAAAAAAATTAGCTGGGTGTGGTGGTGCACACCTGTAATCCCAGCTACTCAGGAGGCTGAGGCAGGAGAATCGCTTGAACCCCAGGAGTTGAAGGTTGCAGTGAGCCAAGATCGTACCACTGCAATACAGCCTGGTGACAGAGTAAGACTCTGTCAAGAGAGAAGAAAGAAGGAAGGAAGGAAGGAAGGAAGGAAGGAAGGAAGGAAGGAAGGAAGGAAGGAAGGAAGGAAGGAAGGAAGGAAGGAAGAAAGGAAGGAAGGAAAGAAAGGGAGGGGGGGGAGGGAGGAAGGAAGGAAGGAAGGAAGGAAGGAAGGAAGGAAGGAAGGAAGGAAGGAAGGAAGGGAAAGAGAGAGAGAGAAAAGAAAATTAAGAAAAGAAAAGAACCATATATATAGAACTTGATAAAAGTTGTGGATAAAATGATTAATAAAAAGTTTTAGTGTATAGACTATGTTAGGATCTTGAAGTTTTATTTTGGTATCAGCATCGAGCTGCCATGAAATGACTATTGACCTGTCTAGGTGGCATCATTTTTATGTTCGTTGGCACTGTATAAAGTCTGCTAGTAAGAAATTAGTTCGTTCTGCCCTATAAACACTTTTTAATAAAATTAGAGGTTGCAAGTGTCTAACAGAATGCATTGAGCACAAATTCTGCTGTTGGCTTAGTAAAAAGATTGTGACTTTGACTTCAGAAACAGCCAAGTTCAGTTCCTGCCTGAACCACTAAAACAGGTTCCTAACCTTGGAGCTTGGCTCTTATAATCTCAGATCCTCTCTTTTCTTATCTCTAAAGTAAGGATGATACTACCTCCTTCTAGGATTAGAAAAAAATAATAAAGTTTTATACGTAGTAAGCACATAATAAATCTATTGTAATTAATTTAGTTTCTAGAGGCTATTATTATACATTTAAAATAAGAATGTACTTCATGTGGATTCAGGTGCCACAGAAAAATAAAATCTGAGTTCACAGGTAGCTGAATACTTGGGTCACTAGAAAGACTGATAATAGAGTGAGGTTCCCCACTACTGCTAAAGCAGTGGATCATCAACCACATTACAGGTTAGGAGAAGGGCATTACCCTCCCCTGCTTGCTCTTCCTTACATGTCAAAAAAACAGTAAATACATAGACTGACATCCATTATCCTCTGGCCAAAAGAATCAAGCCTTCCTCTGCCTTTTTGTGCTTTTCTAGTTTCCTTCAAATTTCCCTCCAAACTGATCTTAAAATTGCAACCAGCCCTGTTCTCTATGGCTCTTACCACTTCCAATCTAATACGCCATTTACTTTTCCTTTTGGTATTTATTTTCCAGGTTCTCCTCACAAATATGTAAGTTCCACAAGAATAGAGAATTTTATTCACTGATGTATTTCAAATACCTAAATCAGGGCTTGGTATTGAGTAATATTTATTGACTATAGAAATAAAGTTTTAGTATTGTTTTGCAAAGATTCTATTTAAAAAACAGCAAAACAATAGTATTTTTGGACTGAATTCATAAAAGTTATTTAAGATATTTTAATTAATGATAAATTCGCAGTTTAAATACAGCAAACCAAAACAAAGCAAGCTTATCTTTTTCATTGTTTTGAGCTATTGATTTTGTGTTTACCTAAAACTGCTTGTTTTAGTTGAATCATACTCTGTTTTCTTTTGGTCGTTCAGCGTGATGTTTTCTGCACGTAGGTCTTCAAACAGCTATGAAGAACTTGGTTGTGTGTTTGACTTTCTTTTTTTCAATTAAATTTCCTGAAGAACACAGTCTTTCATACACATCCTGCTCAGGGAATAAACTTGAAGTTCTATAATCTTTCTTTTTTTTCTTTTTTGAGACAGGGTCTTACTCTGTTCCCCAGGCTGGAGTGCAGTGGCATGATCTTGGCTCACTGCAGCCTCAAACTCCTGGGCTCAAGCAGTTCTCCCATCTCAGCCTCTCAAGTAGCTGGGACTACAGGCATGTGCTGCCATGCCTGGCTAATCATTTTTTTTTTTTTTTTTTTTTTTTTTTGTAGAGATGGGGGTCTCACTGCTGTATAGGCTGGTCCCAAACTCCTGGGCTCAAGTGATTCTCCTGCCTCAGCCCCCTAGTAGGTGGGACTGCTTGTGGGAGTCACCATGCCCAGCTAATTTTTGTATTTTTTGTAGAGATAGGGTTTCATCATGTTGCCCCGACTAGTCTTGAACTCCTGGGTTCAAACAATCCTCCCACCTCTGCCTCCCAAAGTGCTGGGATTACAGGTGTGAACCACCATGCCCAGCCGTGTTCTATAACCTTGAGGACTGTAAATACCTATAATAGTTGGCCTTCATCACACAGTGGTGTATTTTAAAGAATGAAACACTTAGTGTTTCTACATAGCTTCACAGCAATGACCTACACCAGTGTTTCTCAAAGTAACGTCCAGTAGTTCCCCCCTATCCAGTAGCCTTGGTTTCACTTTCCAAGACCTCAGTTACCTATTATTAGTCATGGTCCAAAAACATTAAATGGAAAATCCAGGAGCAAACAAGTCATGTGTTTTAAATTGCGTGCCATTCTAAGGAGCTGATGAAATCTCCCAACGTCCCCAATCCAACTTGCTGGGAATATGAATTATCCCTTGTCCAGGTGTCCATCTTGTACTCACCACATGCCTATTAGTCACTAGTCACCGTCCTGGTGATCAGATTGACTGTTGAGGTATCTCAGTGCTTACGTTCAAGTAACTCTTATTTTACTTTTATTACAATATGTTTTTACAATTGATCAATTTTATTACTAGTTATTGCTGTTAATCTCTCACTGTGCCTAATTTATAAATTCAATTTTATCGTAGACAGGTAGGAAAAAAATAGTATATGTAGAATTTGGTACTATTTGAGGTTTCAGGCATCCAGTGGGGGTCTTGAAACATATTTTCCAAGGACGGGGGGAATAATGTATATGCAAATTCCCCAGGAATATTATTAAAATGTACTTTGTGAATAGGGAGATCTGGGGGGAGGGGCCCTACATATTTCATTTCTAATCAATTCTCACTTGATGTTGATGTTGCTGGTTCAAAAAACACCTTTTGAGTAGCAAGAGCCCACATGACAATTTCTTATTTGCATTAGCCTATTTCTTCCTCAGTTGAATTTCAATTTGATATCTCAAAGGGCAGAAGGGGAAGAACTTATACACTTATCTTTCATAGTTTGAAACCCAAGTCTGTTCACGTTTTTACTCAATGATATTAAGCATAGATATCAAGTTTGCATACAGTACCACTTACTATAAAATGTTACTTTTTAGGAATAATCTAAGGACAGGTGTAGATGTTATTTTTTAATGAGGTTCAAATTTAGCACTGTAATGAACCTCACTGAAAAAGTAAAGCAGGAAATGGCAGATTTGTTTTGATAGAAACCAAGAATTTTAAGTGTGTGTTGGCTTTACACTGTCTTTGAAACTGTGCTATGAAAACACAGGATCCAGGAAATGAGCCCAGCCAAGTGATTCCACTCTCTAAAGATGTCAAAGTCGGTTCTCTGCAATATCCAAATGTTCCTCTTTTGGAAGTGAAATGAGGAAAAGCCTATAAAATTTCTAGCTGAGTAAACCAAGAGTGCTTTATTCTCTTGTAAATCAGTTACAGTCCCTTAAATAAAAGCATGCTTCCTCCTGAAAGCAGCTGAAAGTTACATCTCTCTAGATGAGGCTTTGTTTTCTCTGAAAATGGGCAGGGGGCTAATTAAATTAATTTTTCTTTGTTTCTTTAAGAAAAATAAACTTAAAGAAATGGAGAATCTGGGTGTGTATGTGGAAGAAAGTGACTAGTTTTGATGCCCAGGCACGTCACAGTTCTTGTTTTGACTCAAGAATGATAAAACAGTAATGGCTTTGACCCATTGCCTTGTGGTGGGCTGAGTTTGCCATTGGTCACTGGAAGATCAAGGTCTGCCTTTCTGCCGACCAAGCATTCTCCTAGCTATTAGTCACTGTCTTCACTTAGAGTTCTCTTTTATGACTCAAGGCAGCCCTAACACTTGGGCTGGGCAAAACGGAAGTTCTTACTTAATTCAACCTGATGCAATAAAAATGGAAACAAACACGTCGCATTCTCCTTTTTCTTAAAAATTTTGATAACATCACTGTGACTAGAGCAGTTAGAAAAACTTAAAGCAGAAAATAAGAAAATTATGGCTTCACTTGGGATTTTGATGTGGCAGAGTGAGAGTTTTTAAGGTTATACTACTGACATCGAAGCATTTGCCTTTGGAAATGGGTAAACTGAGCTTAAAATTTTCATGAGACAAATTAGATGTAATATCTTAAAATCTCATAATTTTCCTTTCAGAGAACATCTGTTTTCTGAAGGAAAGCTGGCAAACCATGTTGCAATTAGAAGTGAACCTCAGGTTACTGAGGTTGACACTCTAAAGCAGGGATTCTTTACCTAGGAATCATGCCTATATTATTACACTCTGAAATCACATAGAATGCTGGTGCAATTTACTAGGAGAGGGTACATTCACTTTCATCTTTGTCAAATGGTTCTGTGATTCTCCAAATAGGTGAATAACCATTTCACTAGTGTCTATCAGCATTTAAAACATTCATGACTTTGAGCTAAATATTACATTTCCAGGGATTAATCCTATACAAATATTTATCCTAGTGAACAAGATATTTTAAAATATTATGGCATGTTTGTATTATGGAAAACTCTACTCAGGTTAAAAACAATAAACCTCACTTGGGAAACTGTCTAAGATGTAATAACTTAAGGGTAATTTGTTCATTAGGTAATCAATAAAGCATCTACAATGTCAGGCACTGTATTTGGTACTAGGAATAAAAGTAAACAAATACTGACCCTTTTTTATTTTTATGATACTTGAAATCTACAAGAGATCAATATGTATTTATAACATGTAAATAAAAATACGTGTTAGTGATTGCTTGCAGGTGTTTATTTACATATACTTATCAAAACTCTGGAAAAATATATATCAAGAAGTAAGATTTTAAAATCTGGGACTTGAAAAGGAGATGAGGAGATATGTTTATTTTTTCTTCTATTTTGTTTGAATTTTATTAAATACAATATATTACTTTTGTAATACCTCAATGCTTATTTTAACCATTTATTAAAACTCTGGACTGAGGCTGGGGAATGTACAACATTAAACTGAGTGTTGGCTCTGGTTTTTGCATTCTTCATACAGTAACAAAACAACAGATATGTTTCAGGTTTTTCGTGTTTTTTTTTTAATGAGTTTTTGACTGATCTTAAACCAACAGTTAAATTATGTTTTATATTTAAGATAATTTTGTCCAATGGATCACTATTTTGTTCTTGTACACACAAACCCTCTGGTCTTCAAGAATATGGCTGATATATCAGAGAGTTTATGAATCCACAGTGTCATTTGGTATGCAAAACACTGACCTCAACTCTTAAAGAATAATCAATTATTTGGATTAAATTTGCAAGTATTTTATTTAGTATCTAACCACCAATTATATGCCCTTGAAGAACTTTTCTGGTATTATTATTTTACTCTCTAAAAGCTCAGGCCTTGATACTTGAGTATTATTTATGTCACATTTTGCTCATGTAAGTCTTTGTGTGGAGGTCTTCAAAGATATCACGCCTATTTTGTGATCTTGTTGTGTATAGACTCTTCCATGAAAGCAAAATATATGCATTTGGCTGAGTACATTTGGAGCCAAGGTAGGGGAGCTGGAATGGAAGAGTCCTTGAATGGTATTTGAGCATTATCTTTTCAAAAAATCATATACAAAATACATTAAAAATCACTCTTGCATGTTACTTTAGACAGAGAGATCCCTAACATTCATTGCTTCCTAATTTTTCCTCTCCTTCTGGGGATACAATTGTGTCACACTTTCTAGCCACCTTGTAGTTTGATGGGGCCACATGCTGGTGATGGCCAATGGACTGTGTGTAAACCGATGTGCATTAATTCTGAACCAAACCCTTAACAGAGAAAATCCTTCCATACACCTTCTCCCCTTCTCCTTTTCCTGGTGAATCTGAAAGCCACACTATAGCCAGAATATGCAGCTATAAGGTGGAGCTTTCCAATAGTTCCTTTGTTAGCCTAGATCTCTGAGTGGAGGAGCTTCATGGATACTAGCCACCTTAGAGAGTGGCATGAATCATAAGCATAAGAAATAGGGCTGTGTTATGTTTGCAATGGAGACTTCAATGCTATTTTTTCCTGATGCATAATCCATCCTCTTCTGACTAACAGCCATGTCTGTGCCCCATGAAATTTCAGTTACTTTTAATTTAATTTTGTTTAAAATACAACTTTTAAGAGTCTGATATGTACTAGGCACTGTGTTTGGTGCCAGGAACGCAAAGATTGAAAATCTCATATTGAATGGGCAAAAACTGGAAGCATTCCCTTTGAAATGAAACCCAGCACAAGACAAGGATGCCCTCTCTCACCACTCCTATTTAACACAGCATTGGAAGTTCTGGCCAGGGCAATCAGGCAAGGGAAAGAAATAAAGGGTATTCACAGAGGAAGAGAGGAAGTCAAATTGTCTCTGTTTGCAGATGACATGATTGTATATTTAGAAAACTCCATCGTCTCAGCCCAAAATTTCCTTAAGCTGATAAGCAACTTCAGCAAAATCTCATGATACAAAATCAATGTGCAAAAATCACCAGTATTCCTACATAGCAATAACAGTAAAGGTGAGAGCCAAATCACAATGAACTCCCATTCGCAATTACCACAAAAAGAATAAAATACCTAGGAACAGAGCTAACAAGGGAAGTGAAGGACCTCTTCAAGGAGAACTACAAACCACTGCTCAAAGAAATCAGAGATGATGAAAACAAATAGAAAAACATTCCATGACATGGATGGGAAGAATTAATATCATGAAAATGCCCATAGTGCACAAAGCAATTTATAGATGCAATGCTAATGCCATTAAACTACCATTGACATTCTTTACAGAATTGGAAAAAAAAAAACTATTTTAAAGTTCATATGGAACCAAAAAGGAGTCCATATGGCCAAAACAATCCTAAGCAAAAAGAACACAGCTGGAGGCATCACACTACCTGACTTCAAACTATACTACAGGGCTACAGTAACCAAAACAGCATGGTACTGGTACAAAAATAAACACATAGACCAATAGAAAAGAATAGAGAACTCAGAAATACGACCACACACCTACAAGCATCTTATCTTCAACAAACTTAACAAAAACAAGCAATGAGGAAAGGATTCCCTATTTGATACATGGTGCCGGGATAACTGGCTAACCATATGCAGAAAATTGAAATTGGACCCCTCCTTATACCATGTACAAAAATCAACTTAGGATGTATTAAAGACTTAAATGTAAACCCAAAACTATAAAAACCCTAGAATCTACACAATATCATTCAGGACACAGGCATGGGCATATATTTTATCATGAAGATGCCAAAAGCAATTGCAACAAAAGCAAAAATTGATAAATGGAATCTAATTAAACTAAAAAGCTTCTGCACAGCAAAAGAAACTATCATCAAAATGAACAGACAACCTACAGAGTAGGAGAAAAAATTGCAATCTATCCATCTGAAAAGATATAATATCCAGAGTCTACAAAGGGCTTAAACAAATCAACAAGCAAAAATACAAAAACAACCCCATTATAAAGTGGGCAAATGATATGAACACTTCTCAAAAGAAGATATACATGCAGCCAACAAACATTTGAAGAAAAGCTTAACATTACTGATCATTAGAGAAATGCAAGTCTAAACAACAAGTGAGATACCATCTCATGCCAGTTAAAATAGCTATTGTTAAAAAGACAAAAACAAAACAAAACAAAAAAGATGTTCATGAGGTTGTGGAGAAAAGGGAACACTTTTCTACTGTTGGTGGGAGTGTAAATTAGCTCAACCATTGTAGAAGACAGTGTGGTGATTCCTCAAAGACATAGAGGCAGAAATATTATTAGACCCAGCAATTCCATTACTGGGTATATACCCAAAGGAATACAAATCATTATATTATAAAGATACATGCACACATATGTTCATTGCAGCACTATTTGCAATAGCAAAGACGTAGATTCAACCTAAATGCCATCAGTGACAGGCTGGATAAAGAAACTGTGGTACATACACATGGTAGAATACTATGCAGACATAAAAAGGAATGAGACCATGCTCTTTGCAAGGACACAGATGGAGCTGGAAGCCATTATTCTCAGAAAACTAACACGAGAACAGAAAACCAAAGACTGCATGTTCTCACATATAATTGGGAGCTGAATGATGAGAACGCATGGACTCATGATGGGGAACAACACACATTGGAGCCTGCCGGGGACTGGGGGAGGGAGAGCATCCGGAATAGGTTATGGATACTGGGCTTAATACCTAGGTGATGAGGCAATTTGTGTGGCAAACTACCATGGCACACATTTACCTATGCAGCAAACCTACACATCCTGCACATGCACCCCTGAACTTAGAGTAAAAGTTATAGAAAAATAAAAGAAGTTTCTTGAATCTGGCTTTGAGTCAGAAACTAGAAGCCATTAATTTTTAAAAAGCTACATATTTTTAAAAACTGAAACAGAAGAAGAAAGTGTTCTTCTTCTAGCAAGAATATTTAAACCCTGACACATGCTAAGGAGATGTTCTTGTCCCTGTTGCTCTCAATATGATTGTTATGAGCTTTCAACACATTCATGCCTTTATTCTAATACAGATCCAAATAGAAGGCACTTTGCAGATCAATAAGTAATTATCATACACAGAATTTATTTGTACCATTCCCATCACTTAGCTGTCTGCAGTCTGTCAACTGCATTTGGGCAGAATTTAGAATGTGAATGAACGTAATTGCAAATAGCTTGTCATGACCCATAAAAGGTTTTCTGAGATGGGAAAGCTCTCTTTGAGCCATCCTGATGACAACAGAAACTGGAATTATCTAGAAGGTAAACAAAAATTTAGTTCAACAGTCTCCATCTCCACAACTACTGTATATTGATTTTCTGTCAAGAAGATGTACAACTCTTGGAGCGTGCTCCTTGTATTCTTATTTATTTCTATATTTATTTACTCATTCATTTATTTTGTGTTGGGGTAGCCATGGCTACCAAGTTGTATAAGCTTCTTAAGTATTAGAATATATATCAAAACCTTAAAATGTGTACATAATACAGGGGGGAGGATACTCCTTTAGAAATGAAAAATTAAAAGCATTGTTTCTGGGAGTAGATGGAGCTAGATAATTCCTGCCTGCTGTTAACATTGTACAGGGGTAAATATTCATATCAACAAATCACTTGAAAAATGAAAGTTTAGAATTAGTCAGGATTCCATGGTGGGTAAGCCATATTACAGGCACAGTTCAGTGGAAATATACCAAAAATTTACATACTGTCACTGATGTGGTTTGGCTCTGTGTCCCCACCCAAACTTCATCTCGAATTGTAATTCTCATGTGTCAAGGGAGGGACCTGTAATCCCCACGTGTCAAGGGAGAAAGGTGATTGGATCATGGGGGCAGTTTCCGCCATGCTGTTCTTGTGATTGTGAGTTCTCACAAGATCTTGATGGTTTTATAAGTGTTTGGAAGTTCCTCCTTTGTTCCTCTCTCTTCTCTTGCCTTGTGAAGAAGGAGCCTACTTCCCCTTCCATCCTGATTGTAAGTTTCTTGAGTCCTTCCCAGCCATGCTGAACTGTAACTCAATTAAAGCTCTTTCCTTTATAAATTACCCAGCCTCAGGGAAGTTCTTTATAGCAGTGTGAAAACGGACTAATACAGCCACCTAAATTCCATTTGATATCTCCTCATACCATTTTTTTTTCTTCAAGTTCACAAGAGAGACAGGACAGAGAGAGATGGTCACAGCTCCAATTTCCTACGGACAATAGCAAGGCAATAATGTATTAAATTTTAAAAGACAATAGTAAAACAGTCATTTAATTCAGTAGCTCTAAGCATGGCAGATTTACAGTGCCTATTTATATACTAAAGGCTCTACCTGTGGGGTTGACACAGATTTTCCAAATTTATTTAACTATTTTTCGTATCATGTATTAACTTCCCATTAATACATGAAAAGTAAGGCCTGAGTAGCTCTCCAGCCTAACCTCTCACCACTCTGCACCTTATAAGATAGGTCACAGAAACACTTCTCCCAATCTGTACAGTTTTTGCACGTCCCACTTTTATGATCTGGATTTTGTTTTGTTTTGCTTTGCTCTTTTCCCTTACATTTCCGTTGCAGTTTTGATGGACTCAACCTTCCTTACCTGTAGTCCAGTCCACAGCTTAGCTGTCACTTTGCTGGAAAGATTCCCTTAACATTCCAATTATACACCCATGCACTGGTTCTCCACTAACTTCTGCTCTTCTGTCTTAACTAAAATCACTCTTCATTATAGTTACATGCTTAACAATCTCGCTTTCCTGTTGAGTGATAGGCTCCATAGACCTGCATGCTCTGGTGTCTTATTCCCTATTTTAGCTCCAGCGTCTTGTGTGGTTGTTGGCATATTGTAAGTACTAAATAGATATTTATTGAATTGAAATGAATGTCCAGAAGCAATGGTTTGAAGAAATGTTCTTGGGGCTTTTGGACTAAGAGAGGCACAAATTCTCAGGAAATTATTGTGCTTTGGACCTGAGTTACATTAAATCAAATAAATTATTTTATTTATTTTATTTTATTTCACTTACTTTATTTTTATCTGTACCTATCCTGAGGTCACAGTGTAGTTCATCTGCTAAAGCCAGATGTTTTAGACTTTGGGAATTGCAATGCCTTGTTTGACTTTGTGTAATTCCATAGCATATTCATCTCTCCCTAAAAATACCACACAATGTTTATTTCATTTTTACATTTAAATATAAATTTGCATGGATATGTTTATGTACTACATTTGAGAACTTCTCTACTTTCAAACTACTTTGAGGCCCACTGGAATGTTTCCAAGTGACCAGAAGACTTATGGCCGATTCCTAATTCTTACTCTGGTTCTAACATCCAGAAAAAGTAAATTTTGTTACAAGCTATGTGACTCTCTAAGACATAAAAAAAAGCCTTTCCAGATCACAACTTTTCTCACAAGAGGCAGGAAGCATCATTAGCATGTAGCATAATCAAATTAACTGGTGATTCTTAAATATGTTAGTAACACTGCTATAGAATAAGGTCGTGATTCATGTCCTGACCAGTCTTAATTTTTAGAATAGTTTTGTAACTAACATTCTCATACAGTCTATTCATGGTGCTTTGGTTTCTCTGAACCATGTTTGATACTGACCCATCTCATAGACGAACTTATTTATTCACTCAATTAATATATTTGAACTATGGCTGATCGTGGTGCCAGGTGCTGCACCTGTGAAGCAAAGGCTGCTCATCTCTTAGAAGTACAGCTATAGAGGTTGGACACAGTGGCTCACGCCTGTAATCCCAGCACTTTGGGAGGCCAAGGAGGGTGGATCACAAGGTTAGGAGATCGAGACCATCCCGGCTAACACAGTGAAAACCTGTCTCAACTAAAAATACAAAAAAATTAGCCGGGTGTGGTGGCACATGCGTGTAGCCCCAGCTGCTTGGGAGGCTGAGGCAGGAGAATCGCTTGAACCCTGGAGGCAGAGGTTGCAGTGAGCATAGATCGTGCCACTGCACTCCAGCCTCGGTGACAGAGTGAGATCCCATCTAAAAAAAAATTCCAGCTATAGAGATTGCAAAAGAGAAAAGTGATAGCTGTAAGTGAAACTGGCATGAGTGAAAAGAGAGTTAACACTCACAACTAGAATTCTTAGATTGTAATTGTAAAACAACAAGGTGTCCTTTAGCAAGGAGCAAAGCAGTGCAAGTATTTGGAAGTCAGTAGAAACCTTTTACCTTTGGAATGGACTCCTTAGTGCTTTCCAGTGGTAATATCTACATGTTTGTCTTAGCATAATGAGAGGTGTTTTCTAGACTCTTTTTACAGGGTTTAGAGAAAGAGATGATGTTGCCTGTGAACTACCTGGAGCCCCAATCTCATAATCGCATGTGAAAATCAAATTGACTTAAAGCAAAATAAGCAAAAAACAAGAGCATCAAATTTAGAATAGAACAGAATTTAGAACAACTGGATAGTATAATTTAGAAAAATGTGAGTCAAACAAATTAAAAATAAAGTACATTAAATTGTTCAGACTGGCTATATATGAGTGGTGAAATTATCAGTCATTTCTTCTTACTGCTTTTATAAATTTTCAAAATTTTATACAGTGGTCAAGACACACATTTTAAATGAAGTTTACTTTTTTCAACTATAGGATTGAAATATGCATTAATTTTATAATTGTAAAAAATATATAATCTTTGTTTAATATATAGGTGTTTAATATATAGATAATATATATCCTGGTTTTAATATATAGGTGTATATATAATATATAATGAGATATATATTTTTTATATAATGAATTATTTAGATCAGGGGTCCCCAGCTTTTTTGGCACCATTTCATGGAAGACAATTTTTCCACGGATGGGGCGGTGGAAGATGAGTAGTTTTGGGATGAAACTGTTCTTCTCAGATCATCAGGCATTAGTTAGATTCTCACAGGGAGTGTGCAACCTAGATCCTTCACCTGCGCAGTTCACAATAGGGTTCTTGCTCCTCTGGGAATCTAATGCCACTGCTTATCTGACAGGAGGCAGATCTCAGGTAAGCAATGGGGAGTGGTTGTAAATACAGATGAAGCTTCGCTCACTTGTCCTGCTGCTCACCTCCTGTTTTGCAATCCGGTTCCTAACAGGCCACAGACTGGTACTGCTTTGTGGCCCAGGGATTGGGGACCCCTGGTTTAGATTAAGCATACGGTATCATCCATAACATGAGGCCTTACCTCTGCGCTATCATTCAGACATGCTCTATCACATCAAGAAACATAACAATCCACACATTCCAGCATAAATGTCCTGAGAACATCCTGTAATTGCTTACCTGTCTCCACCAACTGTATCCCTAAACACACACACACACACGCACACACATGCACACACTGACACTGTCTGGGCCCTTTTAAATCCTAAAAACCTCTCTCTTTCAATTATCTTCTCCAGCCTCTCCACAGTCTTGCCATAAAACTACCTTTCTCGTCTTTCAAACCACCCTCTCAGCACATGTAAACACATTCAGAAACGTATAATTTTCAGCCATAATAATAAGGCAAACTGCTGTTGTTGCTGGTATACATGTGCATATATGTTATAATCTCACTATGGAAAAAATCCATTTATTTAATATGATAATAGGAAATGGCCCTGTGTATTTCCCATGTTCATATTTTATTTATTATTGTAATTAACTTGATGCATAGCGGAAATATGGAGTGCCATTTGCATTTTCTCTGGATAAGTTTGTTTTTTCCTGTTACCTTGTAGCTACCCATTAATACATTTTACTAAAAATAAGAGGACAACTGGATGAAAGAATCTCTGTACCATCTATGCAAATCTTCTGTAGATCTAAAAATTAGTCCCCAAACCTATGGTAAAAGATGAGAGAAGGGAGAAAAGGAAAAGCAGAGGCAGAATATGAAGAGGAAAAAAAGCAAGGGAGAAGATGGAAGAAAAAGCAACGGTGTGGTTTTTATGGACCAAGAGACAGCGGAACTTCATTCACTAATGGCACAATCATTATGTCTGCATTTGTGTGTTTGATGGTCTGTAGCAATCAGTTTTAGTATTGAGGTATAGTGTTAAGTAGGGCCTGTGCACCTCCAAGTCAATTAAATTTGGTTTATTAATGCATAATTCAATATTGTTATGTATAGCAGAACACATAAAAGGATTTTAAAATTCTATTTTCTGATGTGGCCTGAATTATTTCAAGGAAACACCCTCTGTCAAGTGAGTGAAAATGAATAATTATGAGAGTCCTAAAACCCCACAGTTGGGCGTACTGGACGGCTGCTGTTATTAAGCACCCCGGATTGAAAGGATGGATTCTATCATTACAAGAGCAAAGACAGTGCTGTGATAATTACGAAAACACTGTAGCTTCCATTTTTGCTAATGTTTTTGGTAGAATATTTAAAGTCACAGAAGGTGAAGGTAGCTCAATTTCTGTATCTTGTTATACTTATTTAGATGAATGCGGTTTTCTACCAGTTGTAGTCACAACAGAGCTTGCAATCCCTGGGACATGATGATAAGAAAGTGCTGATTTGAGCAAGAAATTAAATGATAATAAACATAGTGTAGACTCAGTGGGGGTGATATTGTTTAATGTCAGTAGTGATTGAAACTACCTTCTAGATGACTGAAGCTTTGTCGGCCTCGTCTGTTTATATCAATTTCTTCTTTTCAAAGGCCATTATCCTAAATTGCATGTTATATAACTTGTGCTGCCTCCCTCCATCCCACAGCACCACTTCTAAAGCAACTTGATGATTCATATTGTAGAAAAAGAAATCTTTCCTGGGCTCAGCATCCAAGGAGATTACAATCTTGAGACTGTAATGGGAATGGATTAAACTTTGTACAATTTCCTTTTGTCACGTGAATTGAATCCCGTTGTGCTATTTTCTATACTCTTTTCAATCTTGGTCATGAAAATGATCTATGAAAGTGTTAGCACTGCTTAAGCAACCCTGGCCTGGTTTTAACCCAGTCAGAATCTTACAGTTTGATTGGCTGTGATTTTTTCCTCCCTGAGAAAACAAAGCCAGAAGACCGAGACAAACCCACCTAACAAATGACAGAACAAGAGAAAGGTCATTGTCCTCTGGCTCAGGCAGGCTTAATAAGGACATTTAATGATCTTCATGTTGATCTCATGCAAAAAAAAAAAAAAAATGGAAGGGGCAGGGGAAATGTTCCAACATAAATCCAATCTTGTGACAGCAATTGCACACCTCTGCAAGAGGGAAAATGAAACAGTACAAAGGTCCTTCATTCTCAATGCAGCTACAGGTTTTCAGATTCCAATCACAGACCCTTTCTCAGATGTCAGACTTCGCATGTTTTCATTACCTTCTAGGTTAAGATGGAGTCATTCAAATCTTGGTGGTGGTCACAGACTTTAATATTGCCTTGAATTGACCAATACCAACAGAGAAAACACAAACATGCCTATTAAGAAAAAGAATAAGAGAATCACTTCCTCAGAACTGGATTTTGTTTTGATCTCCCGAGCGTCTTTGATGTTAGGCAGAGCTGCTGCATGCTTTGGGTACTTTGGAAGCATGCAAATGAAACTCATTTGGTTGGGATTTAAAAGTAAAATATTTTTGCTACTTATTTTTATATTGATTTCAAGTAATTCTATAACCATCAATAAATAAATAATTTCCCCAAAGAAAATCCATAAAATTTGATACATTAAGATATGCAGAGATTTTTTTAAACCTACACGCTTTAATTTAGCTGAAACCTAAAGTTGTTAATCTTTTATTATGTGACCCTAAGTGGCTTGGTGCATCCCATTTCTGTATTGCTTTCGAATAACTCACTTGTAAGCATATGTATTTCAAGTGGTTACATAGAGCATAGAATTAGGGATCAGGAAATCAAGGCTATAAGCAACAAAATCTTGGATTGGTGAGCTATTTTCACCACATGGTATCAGAGATCAGCATGTTCTATAGGAGCAGATTTTGTTGTGTGCTTCTTTCTGAGGACCAATTCAGAAATCGTCCACGAGATTTTCGTCCTATCACAGGTCACTAGACTGACTACTGAATGTTTCTGCAAAAAGATTTACCAACAGGAAGATGAGCCTTCAGATCTATGTTACTTGGTTTTACACTTTCATGTTTGGGTCGACTCAAAATCCTAAATAGGTTACACAATCCTGTGATACCCCAACCAGCGCGGTCACGAGCTGGCCTAAAGGATATTTTACTTAGACCTTAACTGGCCTGAATTCCCCCAGGATTTTCCCTGAAAATAAAAATTCATGGGATTGAAGAGCCGACTAACAACATTCCTAATGTTTCCTGAGTTTTCGTCCAGTGTTAGACACTACGTTAGCACTTTACATGGGAACCTTCTTATAGCCTTATTTTATTTATAAAGGAAGTAGTGTTATTGTACCATTCTATAGAAAACTGAGGCTTGAAGAAGATATATATTTTACCCATGTTGGCATAGCTAGAAAGTAGAGAGTCTAGGTCCAGAATTGATGCTTAACCACGAATATTACTTCCTCTCTATACTACTTCTGCTCTTATATTGGGCTATCTTATTAACTGACTAATATAAGTAGCTATCCAGAACCTTCTAAAACTTTAGTTGATTTTGAATAAACTTTTATTTACAAAGCTATGTTGTTGAGAGGGTATACAGGCAGCATGATTTAGGGGAGTTGCTCTATCTCTACTGATTTTTGGGTCATTTTTATTTACTCCAGGCCCAGAACATCCCATGTTCTGCCACAAAAAAGAGAAACAAACAGCTTTAAAAATAGCTAGAAATATTGATATAGAAATAAATACAGACATGAGATCATCTGTCTCAACTAGAAGATGGATTTTTTTTGCAATCATAACCAAATCAGAGTCTGAAAACAATTTTAATGTAAATGTACATCTCTCAACCTTGAAGTTAAAACTGCTCATTGTGCCATATTATCTTGGGTTGTAATGCATAGCAACTGCTTGGACCCCTGGAACAAGTCTTCTCTGACTAATAGTCTGATTCTATAATCCACTGGGGGATTCTTTTCCTTGGTGTGTAGACTGTCCTGATACATCAGGGTTATCTGGAAATAAAACCAGATCAATGCACAGAAACTCTGGGTGAAAACCAGTGTTTCCATTTAATAGTTCTTGCCCTTTAAAAATTTCTTTAACATGTAATGACACATCAATACTTCAATCATTTCATCAAATCTTGCAATAGATATTTGCATTTCCTAAAAAGCTGTGCTTAAGTTACGTTATTCCAGAGCCTGAAACCATTGCCAGCTTCTCAAATAAAAGATAACAAATAAACAACTCTTTAAAAATAACTGTGTCTGAATTTCGGAGAGCTTGGAATTGTTGATATATTTTAAAAGGTGGTGATATACTAGTAATCAATATTCATAATAAATATTGATGAAAATTTGTTTTATTATAACCTAAACTGTTATCGTTTGGAATTATGGTTTAATTTTTTTAGAACTGGCAAAAGTAATGGTTAGCAACAAGAGTAGTACTGGTCACTTAGGGGAGATTTATAATTCCATGCGGGAAAGTTTTTGGTTATATCAATGATGATGCTAAGGCCCTTAGTGAGTAGGCACTATGAATGCTAAGTGTCCTGCAAATGCACAAGTTGTCCCATACAACTTTTAAATATTTTCTCAGACATTTAAGAGCAGTCATCAGGTAGAATCTTATCTTTTACTCTAGTTGTACAAATTGTTTTAATAAAATTACTTTCCTTTTTATTTCTTAAAATTATTAAAATAATTACATTGATTTTTAAAAAATATATTGTTGGTAGTTTTGTCATTTATTAACTTTATTTCATAAAGTACAGAGTATATTAGAAATTTTTTTGTAAAAAGAAGGGTTTTTAAATCTGATAGCCCTGAAATTTTTAGGTTGAGAAATGAAGAAGGCGTGTAGAATAAAAATAACATAAGACAGAATCTTGAAAACTCCTAAACTAGAATATGTCTCAAAAAGTGTTATTATGGCAACCTCTGAAACATAAAAGTTGCCGATGTTACGTTTACTGCCTAGGTTTGCTTTAATAGCTTAACCTCAACTCTCTTACTGAGCCAGGGAGGTGAAGGTTGATTTCAGCGATATTTTCAATAGCTTCTAAGGGTATAGTTTAGAATTGTTCAAGGAAAAGTTTTTCACTGATATCCGTGCCAGGTTTTCGTTGTTTGGTAGTGGTGGTGGTTTAATGTCCTCTTTAGTCTCTCTTAAAAATTAGTCATGACATTTCCAAATGAAACCCTAAAGTTAAAGCAACATCTAAGAAAATCAGTCTGGAAATCCTTGCTTTAACAGCTATAACTTCGAAGTATTTACATCCCTTTGTATTTTGTCCATCTGGGCTGTATGAGTGAAGTCTTGCCCAAAAATATGACCTTTGAATAAGCTTCAAATACTCAGTGGGCCAGTTGGAACAAATGTTCATGCACATCAAAGGACTCGTTTTTAAGAGAATGATCAAGATGAAGGCACATATAACCATTCCTAGTGGGATTCTGTCCATCTTCTTAATAATTCAATCACCGGCATAATTATAAAGCTTCAAATGTATTCACCTTTGTGCCTTTTTAACTTATTAAACAAACATTGACATGTAGCTATATACTACAAAATTATCTTCAAAGAACATCTTTCTATCAGTTCTATTTTCTCTGAAGCCAAAGGATGATAATGCAGATAACATGTAACTCAAGAGAAATCTCATTAATTAAAATCCTAAATTGAACATCATAATAAGATTGTTTCTAAACAGTAGCTTAATAGTAATCTTTCTACAGACAGAAATATGCATAAACATGAAATGTTCAATAACTTGTTTGAATGAATGGGTGAAGTAACTACGAAAAACTATCTCTAGAATTTTGCAAATACTAACTAAAACTTCATTTTGGAGATATGAGTTAAACTAAAAACATAAAGAAGATTCTAAATATGCCTTTTTTAGAAAGATCATAGTTAATATTATAATAATGTAAATAAATAATTGTAAAATTTAAGTGTATTTGGTGTTTTCTTTGTGTGCTAGGCACTATTATTCAGATTTTATATATATTAATTCACTTTATTCTCACAGATACTCTATGAATTGAGTGTGCCATTTTACTAAGGATGTGTTAAGTGATTTGCTTTAGGTCACATATGAATTTGGAATGTGCTAAAATAGAAACTCTATTGATTGTGCTAAAGAGTGAGATCAGATGGATTGGTGAAAATGTAGAACTACAGATGTGGAATAGTTGAGATTCTTGAAGTAAGTACACCTAACTTAAGCAAAAAGCTGTGAAGTGTCCAGACTCTCTTATGAAGTCCAAGAGCAGGACAACGGACAGACTTGTGGAAGAACCAGAGTCAAGAAGAGAGTTCTCAGGTGCCCCCCAGGATTTGTTCTGTTTTTGGTATCTGTCTCTCTCTGCTTGCCTGTGGCATTCTTCTTTCTTTCTACTCCCTCGTTCACATGACCACCCATGGTTTTCAACTCAATTTGTTATAATTCCAGTCTCAAGGTGCAATTAACATACTCTCAGTTCAAATTTTAAGTTCCTGGAGAAAGTTCTTTAACTGTTCAGATTGGGTTAATTGACCAGGTCTGTTACATTCAACTGCATGCAACTGTGAGAGACTCTCTGTCTTCTGTCTTCAGCCACCTGCTAGCTGGCAGTAAGCCATGCAAAGCCAACATGGCTGCTGGGAGCCACTCCTGTGACCATTGGTGCAATAGTTTCCAGAATTTCAGACAGAAACTTTACTAGGCATCTCTCTCAAGAATGGTGCACATGAGAGGTTCAGTATTCAAGAGAGAGACTTCCTAGTGCAAAGATAAGTTCCCCACTGGTCTATAGTGGAATCATTTTAGTGAATCTGGGGTAGATTGTCAGATTTTCTGGTCAGAGACTACATTTGATAAGCTTATTAATGTATATAGTATTTCAGATTGCAGAGAGTTAACATTAGACTAACTCACAGGAGGCAGCTAGAGAAAAACAGCAACAACACCAACAACTAAGTATTTTCCTCACTTTAATACAGTAAAAAAATTAGCCTCAATCAAGATTCCTGATGACTGTAGACATAAGATCTCTCAGGAGGCCAAGTTACACATCATCTGCTTGATAAAAACAGGCATAATCACATCAGATAATGATTGCCAGGTGAATTATTCTTTTCCTAAGCAAAAAAAAAAAAAAAAAAGGATCTAAATAAATAAAGCAGATCTCTAGGACCAGGCAGCAGTTGTCACTAAGTAGTGTAGGATAAACACTGAAAATTCTTCTTCTCCCTCTTGTACACAGTTGTCCTTTTCTGAGTAACAGTTGCTTCAGTTACATTCCAGACCTGAGGATGCCACTGTGATTCTAATGGAGACTTTCCTAGGCTTCCTCAACAAAATATTCATAAACAATATTGATATACATAATTTTTCAGAGGGATCCTTTCATCTTCCTTACTTTGATTTTTTATCAGTTTTATCATCAGAAAATGACCTTTCATGATTGCGTGAGTGTGTGTGTGTGAATGTGAAATATGAACTACAACTTGATAACTAACAAGAACATTCTGTAAACAAAGACCTAAATAAATAAGAGATGGAGTCAAGAGTCAGAAACTAGATGGGACCAGAATTAAAGACAGAAGAAGTATAGCGGTAATAAATAAAGACAGCCCAAGACGGCTGCCACAAATACTACTAGTATCAGAGTTGTCAACTAATGTGCAAACTAGTATGTCTGGAGGTGTTAGGCTGGATGAAAATAGAAGATCAAAATGTACCTATGTGAATACAGCATAATGTGAGATTGCCAAGAACTAATCCATTGGAATTATGAGGAAGCAATCATACAAGCAATCATACACTATCTACCAAAATAGCTGAAACTGGTTGTACAAGTGGTACACTTCACAGATCTAAGGAACACTTCACATGTTAGTTAAAATAAACCTCTATATTTCTTATACATTTATGGCAGATAATAAGGATACATCTTAAGGAAAAGGTGTCTTTTTCAAATTCACATAAAGTTGCCCTACCAGGTAAAGTAATACCAACTATCACTTTTGTATAGTTGGAATGCAAATGAGAGTAAAGGCTATAAAGGAAACAGTTACCTTAGTATCTGGTCAATGTTAACAACTGTATTTTTCAAGGATAGACAATATGTCAATATATTAAGTACTGGGCAGGAAATCAGGCATTTAATTTTTGTCCAAAATCAATTCAGACCACCAAGTTATTTGTTAGCCACCTAGCTGTGGTAACAGCAATTGGTACTTTTAGGATTTGAGTTAGATGAATTCTGAGCCTACACTTTGATTCACAATAGCTAAAGTTTCTATGTTCATGATAAAAAAATTTTCATCTTTGAATTTTATTTAAAATTTGAAAGAAACTCTCTATATTTCTCTCTCTCTCTCACTCTCTGTCTGTCTTCTTGAGGTAAATTGGACATCCTGTGAGTTTTTAGGAATTCTTTGAATTTTCTTAAAGCATGTGATTTTTGTGGCAGAGATTAAGGAGAGGAAGAGAGATCACAAAAGAACAACTTTAACAATTGGGCTTGAGATGCTGGTGAAAGGAGGCAGAGGATGTCTCTATTAACAGTGCTTCAGTGACATATCACCGCTATTGCGAGGTTGGAGAACCAGTGGTTTATTTTATAATTTCAAAGCCAAACTAAAGGTGAATGGAAACTCCTTCTGTCTTGGGCATATTCCCATGGGAGACAAGCAGCAGGTGTGAGAGCATGGGGCTACTGCTGTTGGCTGTTGACTACTCTCTGTGTAATTGGAAAAGCTCTCTATTCCCATAGCTTTATGTAATATATCAACAGTAATAGATTCATAATCATTATTCTGTCTGCTGGAGGTTTGGCCACTGTGACAGATGTCTTCTCAATTTCATGTTGTATGCTCTCAGTGTTCTCCCCTTTTCTATGGAAAATATTTTACATAAAAGTTCAGCCTTAATGAATCTGCTAGGAGATTTTCATATGATGGTGACACTAGTTATCAATCTCAAACTTCAAATGAATAGTTAATCATAATGAGCCAATGCCCAAGCACCAATTCAGCTTACTTTATTTCCACTAGATTTTATAGCAAAGACTACTAGATGATGCAGAGTTAAACTATGCGGTATGCCTTTGTTTTGAATATTTGAGATGATCAATTTTGGGCCTATATATTTAAAGGCATTATCTTGTGTTAGAGTCTTGGAGATTTTATCTTAAATTTTATTGTGTGTCTCAGATTTTTGTCTTAGAGATATTCTATCACAGGATGGAAAACATAGAGTAGTTCTCTAATATCTTCACCATGTCCAGTAGTCATCCCAAGACAGAAAAGGTTGTCTGTAGTACCTATGTGACATGGACAACTTTTGTAAGGGCAATTGACGTCTGTTGTAAGGGAAATTCCAAATATACTCAACACACTTCATATTTTAAACTCTTATCCAGTGGACTTTCAGTGAATATATAAAAAAGGAACAACTATATTTCCCTGTGTTTATTTAGTTTCTTAAGAAACTCTTGAGTTTAAGGCACACATATATTTACTATAAATATCCATAAAACTAATTAGGCTTGAAGAAATACCTTTGGGTTTCTGATATTATTCTTATAATTGTCATTCTTTTAGCTCTGAATAAAAATTGTTATTATTTTTAAGTATCTGCCACCTGATCTGTTTCATCTAATTGCTGCCTCTGTTCTCATTTTCATTGTATTTTTTAAATAGAATTAACCCTTGAGCAAGGCAGGGGTTAGGGGCACTGATCCCCTGCACAGTCAAGAATCTGCATACAACTTTTGACTCCCCAGAAACTTAACTACTAATAGCCTATTGTTGACCAGAAGCCTCAGCAATACCATAAACAGTTAACACATATTTTGTATGTCATATGTATAATAACTGGATTTTTACAAAAAGTAAGCTAGAGGAAAAAAATGTTCTTAGGAAAGTAATAAGGAAGAGAAAATATATTTACTCTTCATTAAGTGGAAATGTATCATTATAAAAATCTTCATCTTTGCCTTCGTCACACTAACAGGCTAAGGAAGAGCAGAGGTTGGTATTTGCTGTCTCAGGAGTGACAGAGGCAGAAGAAAATCTGCATATAGTGGACCCATGCAGTTTAAACCAGTGTTAAGGGTCAACTGCATATTGTACTAATTGCTTCTTTGAAATGGTTTGGAGAATCTTAGAAACAGGCTTGGATAATGATAATGAGTATATACCATACAGAGAGAGAGACAGAGAGAGACAGAGACATAAAGAAAGACCTCAACAGAAATTAGGTCCTTTGTAAAGTTTTCTTTCTTTCTTTCTTTTTTTTTGTTTTTGTTTTTGTTTTTGTTTTTGTAGCTTACCATCACATCACCCAGAAAGCAGGTTAAAAGCTTTAAAAAAATCTCTCTCACTTGAGTTTGAATGCTTTTTAAAGCGCTTACAACATTGCTTCCCAATTTGCATGTTTTATTGCTCTGACAGTCAGTGGGAGGTGAACTGGAAAGAACTGTAAAAAAATATATACACTTTGTATGGAAGAGTCTGAGATTTCCATAAGCATTTCCATTTTCTAACAACTAAGATCAATTTCTTACAATGACATTGAATAAAAACCTGTTAATGCATCACTTGTAGGTTCTAAGCTGCCTATTCTATGAAGCATTTCTTACATTGATTTTCATTTCTTCTTTAACCCATTAGGAAGTATATCTAGTTGTATTAAAACTAATTTATTGAATGACACTAAAAATATGCCTAAATATTAAGATTACTTTTGTTTATGTATCAAAGGTCATGGTCTAATGGGAGAACCAGAAGCACCTTTCTGTTAAAAGACTGGATATATTCAGAAGATACCGAGGACAGAGAAAATCATTTTCCATCAGTAGGTCAAAGGTAGCTTGCATAGTGGTTAAAACTTTGGCAATAAGACTCCCTGGTTGCAAATAGTAGTGCTCATTTAAATCCCATATTACCTTGGGCAATTTATTTATTCTTTCCACAGGTTGGTTTTCCTATATGTAAGGTGGGTATAATAGTACCTGCCATTAGGGTGAGGGTTTAATGCAAACTTCTTAAACAGTAAGCTGAACACTGAGGAGTGATAGATATGAGTTACTATACACCATAAGTATAGACAGCATTTAGAAAAGTTGGACTTAATCCATTAGGAACTTGGATAAACTCCATTTTCTCTGGGATAAAAGGAAGGGAATTATTTCCATTTGAAAGAATGCTCCAATAATAAACCTGTGCTAAAAAAAAAAAAAAAAAAAAAAAAAAATAGAACAAAGAACTCTATCACCAAAAGGCTACAATGAAGTCTAAGTGGAAAATCAGGGAACTTTTCTAACTGGGAGATTTGATTATTTTTCCCAAGTTTTGAGATTATTGAAGGGGGAAGTAAGAAGACTGCTAAGATAAACTGACAAACAGGGAAAATAACTTGGCAATAAATTCTCAAAGAAGAGTAGGAACCACTGATATTAAATTTCTTCCTCCAATGAGAATTTTAGCCAAACGGAAAGGATTGGTTCTGTTGCAGTAGATCTGGAAATTTATTTAGTAAGATCTTGAGTTCCACCATATTTGTTAAAATCTAGCCACTATACTCCCAGTGACTGGAGGTGGTAAAATGGTCAAATTCTGACTGTTATCTGAAAGAAAACGGTCTTGATCGTAGCTTAACATGATCGGGCGGGTGTCTTCTCAGGCCACAGAGAATCAATTTTTAATTGGATACCTAGAGTCCTGATTTCACAATCACCTTCTCCTTTTCCTTTTTCTACCTTTTCTTCAGGGTCCAGAGTCTGTTCTGCTTTAACACTTTGTGATCAAAGTTCCATCCTAAAGAGAATATGTTAGATTTTTCCACTCTTCCAAAAAGATCAGCTACAAAATAAACAAATGTCTTATTGCTAATATTGAGTGCCTCTTCTGGCAAATTCCTGATGCTTGAGTGTGGTAAAAATAAAAGACATTCTCCATGATAACAGTGAGGATTCAAAGGAGCAAAGGCAAGAGGGAATCATATCCTGCCACAATTTAAGAAATAAGTAGAAGAAGAAGTTCTCTAAAGTCATGTCCAACCCTGATATTTCCATAGTTCTATAATTCCTCCCACTATACAGAAAAAAAAAAAAAAATAGTCTTGTTTATGCTAAAACCAGGGCCTTCTGTTTAACCAGACAGTTTGCCTGGAAATAGTTGATAAATTTAAAAAATCAATGTTTCAATCAAATTTAAAAAGACTTTCAGGTGATCTATGAGTTTCAATAATAAAGAAATAGTGATAAAGAGAAAAGAAGAGAGAAAAAGGAGAAGAATTAAAGAAAAGGAAATGAATACTAAAATAAACACTGCCTATTCAAAGTACAGAGAACTAACCTTGCTGTATTTTAAGGTAATCTTTTTGTTTCACATAATTTAGGTATACCATTTGACACTATATCTTCTCTAAATTGTATTGCAGTGATTTTCTTAAAGGAAACAAAATCTTAATTTTTTCCATCTTAGATTGAATAATGCAGCGTAAAGGCTCAAAACATGAAATCTAATCCCATACGACCTCCAAGGTTTTTTTGATCTTTACTCCTCAAGATGCTAGGAGTTTATGAAATGCTAAACACGCAACCCAAATCTGCCATGACCAAGTTGATTTCAGATTTCCATTGTTACCAAGCTTGTGGAATAGGTGGATATGGGCTTCAATGAGTGGTTTATAATTTATCTGGTTGTCTTTCTGTGCTTAATCCGTCTGTGGGAGTGACGGCTTGACATAATCACTAGCTTCAAATAAGTAATTCCATTCACTATCAGTTTTTAATTTTATTTCCTCATTCCTTTATTGATGCAGTAAAATGCTAGTTAATCTGCAGAGCCCAGGCAAACCCAGTGTTGTCAGTATTAATTTCACACTACTGCATCTTCATGTTTGGTCCTATATCGTAATTAAACGAAATCATTATAAAGTTGAAATTAAGCTGCAAGTATAATCCTTGGTTTTAGTTTGCATGAGGCCAATAGATGATTCATAGCAGTCTTCATTAATTTCTTCACATAGCCAAGGTCTTTCTCTTTAGTAAAATATGCAGCACAGTATTTAGTCACATGCATTTCTTTGTTTCATATTTTGTCTATTTTATTTTGTAATGTGTGACATCCCCTAAAAAAATACCTATCTTCTAGGCAGATGGAAGTGATTCTTATAACTTGATGAAGAAGACTTACATTTGCTAAAAG
The DNA here is from genome assembly GCF_037993035.2 of Macaca fascicularis. Classification (NCBI taxonomy): domain Eukaryota; kingdom Metazoa; phylum Chordata; class Mammalia; order Primates; family Cercopithecidae; genus Macaca; species Macaca fascicularis. The sequence continues at coordinate 98,830,881 of NC_088385.1, forward strand.
CAGTGGTTCTCCGAATGTAGTCCCAAGAGGAGTAGCATCAAAATCACATGAAGTCTTGGAAAATGCAGATTCTACCAAATCAGAAACTCTGGGGATTGAGCCCAGAAATCTGTGTTTTAAAAAACTTTCTGGCCAGGCGTGGTGACTCACGCCTGTAATCCCAGCACTTTGGGACGTGGAGGTGGGTGGATCACAAGGTCAGGAGATCCAGACAATCCTGGCTAACACGGTGAAACCCCGTCTCTACTAAAAATACAAAAAAATTAGCGGGGCGTGGTGGCACACACCTGTGGTCCCAGCTAGTCGGGAGGCTGAGGTAGGAGAATCACTTGAACCCGGGTGGCAGAGGTTGCAGTGAGCCAAGGTGGTGCCACTGCATTCCAGCCTTGGTGACAGAGCGAGAATCCATCCATCTCAAAAAAAAACCCCAAAAAACAAAAAACAAAAGCAAAAAAGTAACAAGCTCTCTAAGTGTCTCTGATACATGCTTAAGTGTAAGAATGACTCTGTTGGAGTTTTTAAAGCATTTCACATGTTAAGCCTAGTTCCACCCTCCGGACTGCCTGCAGAGTGACATCATTAATCCCATTTCCTACATGAAGAAACTGAAGCTCAGAAAAGTTCAGGGACTTGCTTAATTTCACAAAAATGGCAATTGTAGAGGCAGGAATCAAACCCGGAATTCTCTACAGTGTTCCTTCTACCACATTAATATATTTCAAAAATATTTCATAGAAAATGTATTGCAGATACCTAGTATATACATTATTAAAAATCAGGTATTTCTTTTATTGAGATGAAGTTAAATGAGCGTACAAAGCCACATCCACTTGCTCTACCCTCCATCCCCGATATATATACACATTCTCATCTACTCCCGTGGTGGACTCAACCATTTGTTAGTAAATTTTTCAAACTATAATAGGCAGACTCTACTTCAGATTCTGTCCACACTGGTAAATGCCTTGAATGTCATGCTAAAGAATGTAAGCTTTACCTGTAGTTGAGTGATTCCACCTTTCTGGGACATGGATCCTTTGTTATGGAGAGGACTGAAATTTTATAAAAGGTCCACCAATCCAAAAAGGGAAGCAAGCAGTGACTTTAGACAGGATGATGAATATCTCATTCAAATACATACTACAGCTCTTCAAATGTCTAGTGATTAATAATATATATATTTACCTGAGTGCACTAAAAAAATAATTTTATGTCATCATGGATTTTTTCAAGCAACAAGTACTAAAAGTTAAACTACTAGCATGTAGTCACCTGCAGAATTTTCTCATGTTGAAAGGGAAATTCAGACTCAAAGTTTGACAATTCCTGTCGTTTAAATCTCTCTTCTTGGTTTTCTACAATCTATTCACCACCATCTCCTGCTGTCATCCAAATTCAGGACATAATTTGCCTTGACTATCAAAATAAATTGGGTGACCAAATAATTTATGGGACATTTTTGAGAGGGAAAGAGGGCATTAATAATTACACTGGATAGTTGCTGTAAGCCAAAGGAACTCTCAGCAAAGGGTAGGGGGATATGGTGATTCCAACAAGAACCACTCACTTCTCTCCCTCTAGCCTCTCTCTGTTCTTATACAGAATGCATAGAGTTTGTTTCGTTCATACATAACCCTAGTCATATTATTCCTCTGTTCAAAGCTCTCCTCATTCCCAGACACAGTAAAATTTAGGTGTCTTACTCGGCCACTTAAAATCCTGCAGTATTTCAACAATTTTATTTTAATCATTTTTTTTTCCAGTCAGGACCAGCTATGTAATTTTCCAGGCCCAGTGCAAAATGAAAATGCAGGGCTTCTTGCCAAAATATTATTTAGAATTTTAACATAGTGGCAACCGAGAAATAAATCAAGCACAAAACTCCGTAGAGCCACATAGGCCATGCTTCCATGAAACCTGGCCTGGCATCCAATCAAACCAGACCATCCACTGGCCCCTTTCATGTCTGGGCTTTCCCACCTTAGCCCAGGCCCTCCTAGATGCCTTTTCTCTAACAGCTTTCCTTCGAAACTCAACTTGTATGTTTTAAAGTCTTGCTTAGAAGCTATTTCATTCTCCATATACTCCATCTTGATTCTGCCAGCTCGAAATAATCATTTCTTCTTCCTTTGAAATCCCAGTTCTATTTCGTGTGCATGCTTCTCTTACGTCATGTGACATTTTTGACTATATTACTTTAATCATTATCGCCATCTATTTTCCAGTTCAGTTTAGTTATATAAACACAAAAAGAATTTCAAGAAAGTTTGCTGAAAGCTTTGGGAAATTTTTTTAAACTCACTTCCTTTCTAAATATGTAGAATATTATTTGTTGATATTTTTAATCCCAATTTTACCTTACATTTTTCAACAGTGCCTAAGGATATTGGTTCATCCGCATTCAGGGGAAATTCTTCCATTTATACTTCAGTAGATACACATGTTACCTAAAATTTTCTTTCTTCTTGTTTTCTATGGAGAAGGGAAATATTATTCACTAAGCACATATCAAACAAGTAATGGAGTACGAATGTTTATAAAATTGATCTAATTTACTGTTTGCAAAATGTATGTGTTAATATGTCCATATTATAAATGACAAAACTAAGACTCAAGGGGTAAAGCTACCTGCTCAAAATCACTTTGCCAGTGACAGTCGGGATTCAGAGCAGTATCTGCTTGTCTCCTGCACCTTCCACCATAAAATACTGCATTTCTCAGAGCAGCCTGTCAAATGATAGGTGGTGACAACCCATTCATTTAATCTTCAGTTTATGAATCGATGACGACAAACTGTTAGGGCCATTAAGTTAAGGGAATAGGAGACCATTGGCCTAACGCTGACTCTATTTTGAGTGCCTGTGTCGCAAACCACAACCGAACTTAGGAGTATATTTTTATAACAAACAGCTTAGTTTCAGCCAATCGTAAACAGCTAAGCTTCAGCCAATCACAGGCAGCCAACCAAACACACCATGTCCAAATAAGGTAAACACCTGCCTGTGGGCAATCAGATGATTTCTCTCCTTCACGTCCATGTTGGGCCAATAAAAGCTGACTGTTCATGCTGCTGGGCAAAGCTCTCTGAGCCTCTTCTGCTTCTGAATGCTACTTGATTCATAATTTGTTATTTGCTCAAATAAATTCTGTTCTATTTGTCTGAAGCATTTCTTTTAACAGTGCCAAAGATTGGCATTTTCACAGGGACATCTATCTGGCTGCATCTTTTCCTTACATTTCGGGTAAAGAAACAAGGTATCCTCAGGATATGATCAGTACTGAGACCACTCTAGAAGATTGGGTGACCTGGCAGGGATTTTCAGGATACCCACAAAATTCTGACCTCCTCTCCCTTCTGAATATAAATGGATGAATTAAAACTTTATGCTGATCCCAGCAATGCTCTGTAGCCTCTAATATTTGTTGGCTAAAAGTGAATGAATGGGGATATTATAAAACTCCTGAGTGTCCACAGCTGACTCTAATGAGAAACACACCTCTGCTAACAACTCCAGATGGAAATAAACATTCAGATTCCACAGAGCTCCTCCACCACCCATGGCCAGCCTCCTTAGGCAAGGAAAGTTTCTCTGCGGAACTCCCAAATCCTGATTACAATATATCCTTAGTTGTTGGGTCCTTGGCGATGTAAAAGATCTTGCCTTTAGATCAGAATTCGTAATCCCGATTTTCCGAATAACTGCCCAGCCCCAAGAATTGCCCTCAGAATCAATACATTAGCATTTGCATTTCACAATTAAGAAATACCTGGAGCTCAGGAGACAGGCCAAGAAAAATTTTTCAATAGTTGTAAGAGGTTCACTTCAGGGTAATTACTCTGAGGGTCTGAGGTCCCGGAGAAATGGGAACAGGTCAAAACAATCAGAGGAAAAGTTATGCTATACTGACTAATTAGAAACCTCTGTTTCTAAAATGAGGCGGTCCTTGTGAGCTAAACAATGCCCCTGGGGTGAATGGGGCTTTTAACTCATACTTCAGAGACCTGCCACCTTCTCTTTAGATCCCAGGTTATCACAGAGCTTATCACTTATTTCTAAGGCAAATCACAAAGGCTCAGAAAAGTCAGTGAGAGACCATTTACTCTCTAATTCTAACACTGATCCATTCCCTAAGATTCAGCTCTGAAGTCAAATTTCTCTGAAGCATTCTCAGTTCACAAAGAAGAGATTGTAAAATGTTATAGGAGGAAAAAGCTGTGAATTTGGGAAATAGTTCAGATGTGGATCTACTTGCTGCTGACCTCAGGCACACAACTTAACTTCTCTTTGCCTCATATTTCTTCTATGGTGATTCTCAGGCAATCAGACTTGTATGTGGTGGGTGTCTGGTTAATGAAAGTTGGCTTTCTTCTCCTCATTGTGTCCCCATCATAACCAGTACCAACACTATAACACATCTTGGACTTTGCCTTAGAGTAGGTTTGATATACATGACTTGTCTCCTCCTTTATGGTTTAAACTACTTTTCAAGAAGGGCATATGTATACCCCTGTGGGCCCAGTGTACCTTCCACAGCATATGTTCAGTGCATGCTCACAGCAAGGAATTAAATTAATTTTTATTTATAGGAAAAGAGTGAACTTTGCTTCAAAAGGCAAAGTAAATGATAATTAATGTAGACATTTCTCCAAACAAGATGCGCAAATGGCCAATAGGTATATGCGAATATGTTCAACATCACTTATCATCAGGGAAATACTAATCAAAACCACAATGAGATATTATTTTACACCTGTTAGGATGCCCATAATTAAACAAAAAAGGAGAAAATAACAGTGTTGGTGAAGACATGGAAAAGTTGGAACTTTTGTGCACTGTTGTGGTAAAGTGGTATAACTTCTATGTAAAATAACATGGAGGTTCCAGAAAAAATTAAAAATAGAACTACCATGTGATCCACCAATCCCACTTCTGGATATGTATGCAAATGAATTGCAAACAAGATCTCAAAAAGGCATTTGCATCCACATAATTATTTCAGCGTTATTCACAATAGCCAAGAGGTGGAAGCAACCTAATATCTATCAGTTGATGAGCGAATAAAGAAAATGTGGTATATATACCTATGGAATATTACTCAGCCTTAAAAAATATGGATATTCTGCAATATGTGATAACATGGATGAAACCTGAGAGCAGTATGTTAAGTGAAATTAAGCCAGGCACAGAAGGACAAATAGTACCCAATGATTCCATTTCTATGAAGTATCTAAAGTAGTCAACCTCATAGAAGCAAAAAGGAGATTGATGGTGTTGGAGGCTCAGAGAGGAAATGGAGACTTGCTGTTCAATGAATAGAGTTTCAAGCACGCAAGAGGAAAGAGTTCCAGAGATCTGCCATACAATATAGTGCATACAGTTAACAACACTGTGCTGTGCGTGCGAAAATGTCTTAAGTGGGTAGAGTTCATGTTATATGGTTTTACTACCATGAAAATAATAATCATTAATAATCTTTTTCTAATCAAGATTCCTTGTCAATCTTCTTACATTGATTATTTTCTTAAAAAAATATATTGGAGGGGGGCCAAGATGGCCGATTAGAAGCAGCTATGATCTGCTGCACTCGAGGAGAGGAACAAAAGAGGCTAGTGAATACAGCCCCTTCAACTGAAATATCCAAGTAGTCACACTGGAACTGATCAGGGAAACAACTCAAACCACGGAAAATGAAGAAAAGCACGGTGGGGCTATGGCCCATCCTGGAGCAACATGGAGCCAAGGGAACTTCCACACCCAGCCAAGGAAAGCGGTGAGCGACTGTGAAACCCTGGGAAACCACACTTCTCTCACAGATTTTTACAACCCATGGATCAGGAGATCCCCTTGTGAGTCCACACCGTCAGAGCATTGGGTGGGATACACAGAGCTGTGTGGAGTTTCAGCAGAGCAGATGCTCAGGCACACACAGAGACCCAGGAGTTTTACGTACTCCAGCCCCTAGATGCGCAACAAACGTGTCTGCAACCCAGACAAGGCGAGAGGTCTGCACATACCCCTAGGAAGTGGGCAGAATCCAGAGAGCTGATCAGCCTTGTTCTGTTGGCCCCACTTCCAGGGCACCTCACAAGATAAGACCCACTGGCTTGGAATTCCAGCCAACCACTGGCAATAGGGTGGAGCCTGCCTGAGACTGAATGGAACCCCCAGGAGAATGGGTATGCACCATCTATGCTGTTTGATTGACTCAGCCGCTCCAGCCTGCAGGCTTTGGAGAGTCCAAATGGTCCAAATGAGGAAGGGTTCCCCAGCAGCTCAACACAGTGACTTAGCCAGATCATGGCCAGACTGCTTCTCTAAGTAGGACCCAGATCCATTCCTTCTCACTGAGTGGTTCCTCCCAGCCAGACCCACTGGCAGGTATTATTATGGACAGAGCTTTGATCTCTCCCTGGAACAAAGTGCTGGGGGTTGGGGAGGGCCGCCACCTGGGTTGGTTGGATGACTTAGTCATTCCAGCCTGATGGCTTTGGAAAGTCCAAGCTGACAGGTACAGAGACCATTCCTTATCACAATATAGCTGTTTTTGTCAAGGCATGGCCAGACTGCTTTACGAAATCTCCTCTTCTTCAGAGGGTGGGTCCTCCCAGCCAGGGACTCCAGTCACCCTTGCCACTGTTCTTTGAGGGGACAGAGCTCCAATTTCTCCCTGGGATGGAGTGCCTCAGGGGTGGTGCAGGTGGTCACCTTTGCTGTTCTGGCTCCTCAGCTGGTCCAGCCTGGGGGCCTTGGAGAGCCCAGATCAATCAGGGGCTGAAGGGGTCCCCAGCATAGCACAGCTGCTCTACCAAAAAGCAGCCAGACTGCTTCTTTAGGAAGGACCCTGATTACATTCCTCCTGACTGAATGGACCTCCCAAATGGAGTCTCCAACCACTTCTTAAAGGTGCATTCCAGCTGGCAATGGGTCAGTATTCCCTGGGACGGAACTTCCAGAAGAAAGGGCAGGCTGCCATCCCTGCTGTTTTACAGCCTTCATTGGTGATACCTCCAGGTATGGGAAGAACTGAGGCAACTATGGTCTGGAGCAGACCCCCAGGAAACCACAGCAACCCCATGGAAGAGTGGCCAGATTGTTAAAAGAAAACAAAACAAACAGAAAACAACAACAACAACACAGAAAAACCATGAAAACCTCATCCAAAGATCAGCAGCCTCAAAGACTGAAGGTAGATAAGCCCACAAAAATGATAAAGAATCAATGTAAAAACTGTGAAAACTCAAACAGCCAGAGTTCCCCTTTTCCACCAAATGACTGCAACACCTCTCCAGGAAGGGCTCAGAATTGGGCTGAGGTTGAAATGGCTGAAATGACAGACATAGAATTCAGAAGATGGGTAATAACAAACCTCACTGAGCTAAAGGAGCATGTCATAACCTAATGCACAGAAGTTAAGAATCATGATAAAACAATACAGAAGGTGACAGCCAAAAGAGCCAGTTTAGAGAGAGACATAACCAACCTGTGTAAAAACACACTACAAGAACTTCACAATGCATTCACAAGGATTAATAGCAAATAGACCAAGGAGAGGAACGAATATAAGAGCTGGAAGACTGGCTTTCTGAATTATGACAGGCAGACAAGAATAGAGAAAAAAGAATGAAAAGGAATGAAGAAAACCTCCAAGAAACATGAGATTATCTAAAGAGACCAAATCTGTGATTGGGGTACCTGAAAGTGGAGGGGGAAGAATGGAAACATATTTGAAAACATAATTCAGGATATCATCCAGGAGAACTTCCCCAACTTAGCAAGATAGGCTAACATTCAAATTCAGGAAATGCAGAGAGTATTTGTAAGATACTCCACAAGAAGATCGTCCCCAAGACACATAATTGTCAGATTCTCCAAGGTCAAAAAAAAAAAAAAAAAAAAAACTTAAGGGCAGTCAGAGAGAAAGGCCAAGTCAGCTACAAAGCAAAGCCCATCAGGCTAATAGCAGGCCTCTCAGGGGAAACCCTACAAGTCAGAAGAGACTGGGGGCCAATATTCAATATTCTTAAAGAAAATAATTTTCAACCCAGAATTTCATATTTGGCCAAACTAAGCTTCATAAATGAAGGAGAAATAAGATTCTTTTCAGACAAGCAAATACTGAGGGAATTTGTTACCACCAGACCTGCCTTGCAAAAGTTCCTGAAGGAAGCACTAAATATAGAAGGGAAAAACCATTACCAGCCACTACAAAACACACTGAAATACACAGACCAGAGACACTATGAAGCAACCACATAAACAAGCCTGAAAATAACCCACAAGCATGACGATGATAGAATTAAATCCACATGTAACAATACTATATTTAAATGTAAATGGGCTAAGTGCCCCCAATTAAAAGACACAGAATGGTAAGCTGGATAGAGTCATGACCCATTGGTATGCTGTCTTGAAGAGACCCATCTCACATGCAAAGACACACATAGACCAAATATAAACGGATGGAGGGAAAATTACCAAGCAAATGGAAAACAGAAAAAAGCAGGAGTTGCAATTCTAGTTTCTGACAAAACAGACTTTGAACCAACAAAGATCAAAAAAGACAAAGAAGGGCATTACAAAATGGTAAAGGGTTCAATTCAACAAGAAGAGCTAACTATCCTAAATATATATTCACCCAATATAGAAGCACCCAGATTGATAAAGTAAGTTCTTAGAGAACTTCAAAGAGACTTAGACTCCCACACAATGATAGTGGGAGACTTTAACACCCCAATGACAATATTAGATTGAGGAGACAGAAAATTAACAAAGATATTCAGGACCTCAATTCTGCTCTGAATCAAGTGGACTCTGGATCAAGTAGACAAAACTCTCCACCCTGAAACAACAGAATATACATTCTTCTCCTTGTTACATGGCACTCACTCTAAAATTGATTACACAATCAGAAATAAAGTAAAACACTTCTCACAAATGCAAAAGAACTGAAATCATAACAGTCTCTCAGATCACAGTGCAACCAAACTAGAACTCAAGATTAAGAAATTCACTCAAACCCACACCAGGACATGGAAATTGAGCAATCTGCTCCTGAATGACTCTTGAGTAAATATCAAAATTAAGGCAGAAATCAAGATGTTATTTGAAACTAATAAGATCAAAGAGACAATGTACCAGAATCTCCAGAATGCAGCTAAAGCAGTGCTAAGAGAAAAATTTATAGCACTAAATGCCCACATCAAAAAACTAGAAAGATCTCAAGTTAACAACCTAACATCACAACTAAAACAACTAGAAAACCAAGAGCAAACAAATCCCAAAGCTAGGAGAAGACAAGAAATGATCCAAATCAGAGCTAAACTGAAGGAGATTTAGACATAAGAAAAAAAAATTCAAAAGATCAACAAATCCAGAAGCTGGCCTTTTGAAAAAATGAATAAAATAGATAGGCCACTAGCTAGACAAATAAGTAAGAAAAGAGAGAAGATTCAAGTAAACACAATCAGAAATGATAACAAGGATATCACCACTGACCCCACAGAAATATAAGCAACCATCGGAGAACACTATAGATACCTCTATGCACATAAACTAGACAATCTAGAAGAAATGGACACATACATTCTCCCAAGACTGAACCAGAGGAAACTGAATCCCTGAATAGGCCAATTAAGTTCTGAAACTGAGGCAGTTAATAAATAGCCTACAAACTAACAACAACAACAACAACAACAAAAAAAAAAAAAACCCAGGACAGACAAGGCAGATTCACAACTGAATTCTACTAGAGGTACAAAAAAGAGAAAGAAGAGTTGATGTCATTCATACTGAAATTATTCCAAAAAATTGAAAAGGAAGGAATCCTTCCCAACTCATTCTATGAGGCCAGCATCACCCTGATACTGAAACCTGGCAGACATACAACAGAAAAAGAAAACTTCAGGCCAATATCCTTGATGAAGATCAACACAAAAATCCTCAACAAAATATTGGCAAACTAAATCCAGCAGCACATCAAAAAGCTTAGTCACCACGATCAAGTAGGCTTCATCCCCAAGATGCAAAGTTGGTTCAACATACACAAATCAATAAATGTGATTCATCACATAAACAGAACTAAAGACAAAAACCACATGATTATCTCAATAGATTCAGAAAAGGCCTTCAATAAAATCCAATATCCCTTCATGTTAAAAACTCTAAGTAAACTAGGTATTGAAGGAATATACTTCAAAATAATAAGAGCCGTGTATGACAAACCCACAACCAGTATCATACTGAATAGGCAAAAGCTGGAAGCATTTCCCTTGAAAACCAGCACAAGACAAGGAAGCCTTCTGTCACCACTGTTACTCAACATAGTATTGGAAGTTCTAGTCAGGGCAATTAGGCAGAAGAAAGAAATAAAGCATATTCAAATAGGAAGAGAGGAAGTCAAACTATCTTTGTTTGCAGATGACATGATCCTGCATTTAGAAAACCCCATAGTTTCAGCCCAAAAGCTTCTTAAGCTAATAAACAACTTCAGCAAAGTCTCAGGATACTAAATCAATGTGCAAAAATCACCAGCATTCCTACATACAAATAACAGGCAAGCCGCGAGCCAAATCATGAATGAACTCCCATTCACAATTGCCACAAAAAGAATAGAATACCTAGGGGTAGAGCTAACAAGGGAAGTGAAGGACCTCTTCAAGGAGAACTACAAACCACTGCTCAAAGAAATCAGAGATGACAAAAACAAATGGAAAAACATTCCATGCTCATGGATAGGAAGAATTAATATCATGAAAATGCCCATAGTGCCCAAAGCAATTTATAGATTCAATGCTAATCCCATTAAACTACCATTGACATTCTTTACAGAATTACAAAAAAAAAAAAAAACTCTTTTAAAATTCATATGGAACCAAAAAAGAGCCCGTATAGCCAAAACAATCCTAAGCAAAAAGAACACTGCTGCAGGTATCACATTAGTTGACTTCAAATTATACTACAGGGCTACAGTAACCAAAACAGCATGGTACTGGTACAAAAACAGACACATAGACAAATGGAACAGAATAGAGAACTCAGAAATAAGACTGCACACATACCAGCATCTTATCTTCAACAAACCTGACAAAAACAAGCAATGAGGAAAGGATTACCTATGTAATACATGGTGCTGGGATAACTGGTTAACCATATGCAGAAAATTGAAACTGGACCCCCTCCGCATACCATGTACAAAAATCAGCTTGGGATGTGTTAAAGGCCTAAATGTAAAACCCAAAACTATAAAAACCCTAGAAGAAAACCTATGCAATACCATTCAAGACACAGGCATGGGCAAAGATTTTATGATGAAGATGCCAAAAGCAATTGCAACAAAAGCAAAAATTGGCAAATGAAATCTAATTAAACTAAAGAACTTCTGCACAGTAAAAAACAAAAAACAAAAAACAAAACAAAAAAAAACACACACTATCATCAGAGTAAACAGAAAACCTACAGAATGGGTGAAAATTTTTGCAATCTATCCATCCGACAAAGGTCTAATATCCAGTGTCTATAAGGAACACTTAAATTTAACAAGCAATAAACAAACAACCCCATTAAAAAGTGGGCAAAGGACATGAACAGACATTTCTCAAAAGAAGACATACATGCAGTCAACAAACATGAAAAAAAGCTCAACATCACTAATTATTAAAGAAATACAAATCAAAACCACAGTGAGATACCATCTCACACCAGTCAGATGACTATTATTTAAAAGTCAAAAACAACAGATGTTAGCAAGGTTGTGGAGAAAAAGGAACACTTTGACACAGTTGGTAAGAGTGTAAATTCGTTCAACCATTGTGGAAGACAATGTGACTATTCCTCAAAGACCTATGTGCAGAAATACCATTCAACCCAGCAATCGATTACTGGTTATATATCCAAAGGAATATAAATCATTCTATTATAAAGACACATGCACACATATATTCATTGCAGCACAATAGCAAAGACATGGAATAAACCTAAATGCCCATAAATGATAGACTGGATTAAAAAAAATGTGGTTTGTGTACACCATGGAACACTATGCAGCCATACACAGGAACAAGATCACGTCCTTTTCAGGGACATAGTTGGAGCTCAATGCCATTATCCTTAACAAACTAACGCAGGAACAAAGAATCAAATACTGCATGTTCTCACTTATAAGTGGGAGCTGAATGATGAGAACACAGGGACACATGGAGGGTAACAACACACTCTGGGGCCTGTCAGAGGGTAGTGGGTAGGAGGATGGAGAGCATCCAGAAGAATAGCAAATGGATGCTGGGCCTAATAACTTGGTGATGGGATAATCTATGCAGCAAACTACCATGGCACACGTTTACCTTGTAACAAACCTGCACATCCTGCACAGGTACCCCTGAACTTAAAAGTTGAAAAAAAAATCTTAAAGAAATAGAAGCTTTTTTTGTGCCTTGCTACTTTACTACCCTGGGACTAATGAAAATGAAAATGTAGGCTTCTGTGATCCAACTTGCCTCGAGAACAGTGGTTCTTAACCTGAGCACCACAACAATCCAACTTGGTGATGTACAGAAAGTAAAACCATACAGCTGAGTAGGGGAGAACCCAAGCTAAGAAGGCAAACCCCAATTTCATCTCGTAATGGCTATTTTCCTTTGAGCAAATTCCTAGGCTTTGGGGCCCCTGATTTACTCAGATGAAAAATAAAAATAATAACAATGCTTCTCTCATAGCACTATTATAACAATTAAACGAGATCATAAACACAAAGCACCTAACTCAGCCAATGTAACTCTTACTGTTAATTTGTACTCAAAATCAGTAAAGAACCCAGGTTGCAAGTATGTGTGTGTATGTGTGTGTGCACTCATATATAATCGATTTATTTTAGACATATTATCCCTATGGCACCATGAGTGTTACTTTTCTGCTATGGTACAAATAACTACTTCATAATTCATTCATTTTGTCGAGTTTAATTTTTTTCAAAGTGGGCCACTTTTCTCTAAGCTTGTCATCTACAAATTATGGATGCTTTTAAGACAGATTACACATGTTTTTTTCTATTCTTATCTCTCTCGTCATCTGCACTCCAATGTGTAGTAGAATAGATTGTCTATTTAGACTTTCTGTAAAATCTTTTCAAATGAATAAATAACTACACATTTAAATTTTGAAAAAAAAATGTAATGAAAATTTTTTTATCAAAAGATAAAATGTGTTCATTTTTCTCCAAATATTTTAAGTTGAGCATACCTTAACTGAAATATCTACGTCATATTTTCCTTCTTGGGGAGCAATTATGAGAGAGTTTCTATTTCATAAAATTGTTTAACAGTCGGGAAGATGCTAAAGAACTGACAGCTCATTTATTATGATTTCTTATTTTGTAAAATAGGAAACTAAAATCCAAATTGACCTAGAGAGTTGGCTTACCAAAGACTCAATTCATAGTCTTCAGGTTTCTGTACCAGGCTGCATTTAATCAAAATCTCTTGCTAGACACAGCTGAGACCATGGTTAATCTAACAGCTTCTAATGGATTTAAGAGTATTTGTGTTTATCGGGAAAGAAGTACATTAGCATTCACTTCATCACACCCTCTCAAAAATCTCTTCCCCTCCTTTCAAAAGTACACACACACACACACACACACACACACACACACACACACACTCAGCCAAGAGCCGCTTGTAAAATCCATCCGGCCACCAGGGGGCCACCAAGAGAATGAAAAACCAGAATAAACTCCTGCCTAAGATATCCCCCTTATTTTGTCAAGAAAACAATTGTGTGGATTACTAGAATATAAAAAATATTGTCTTCCAGAAACTGGAATCTTAGTTTAAATGACAGTACTATAGCTGCGTAAAGTCATTCTGCCGGTAAAATGTAGTGTAGCCCACGAATTTAGATTCAATACATTTCCATTCACTAACTGAATTCAAATTGTAATTTTCTTTCAACAGTAACTGGATAGTCTATAATTTTAAGAAATTACTATTCATTTTTATTAGATAAATTGTATTGGGGATAGTTTTTAAAAAGTCCTCAGCTTTTAGAAATATATTTTAACTATGTATTTATTTATAGGTTTGTGGCCTAGGAGCAATAAGCTATACCATATAGTCTAGGTATGTAGTAGCTAGATCATGTAGGTTTGTGTAAGTGCACTCTGTGATGTTCACTCAATGATGAAATCACCTAACAACACATTTCTTAGAACACATCCTTGTCATTAACATATCACCTTATGACTGCATTATAAGAATTTGGGGACATTAAAAATTATATACAAATGAGTGTGTGTACGCATAGCTACACTTATTTCCCCCGAAGTAGAATATTGTCATGTTGGACCACTTCTGAAATAGGTGCTTTACATGCAAACTACAGGCAGATTCCTTCTTTCCTCCAAGTGTATCTATGCCTTAAGGACTTAAGAGTAGTGAATGTCAAGCAGCATCCTGCCTCTGGGGGTTATATGGCAATGTTTGTCAACATATTTGGTTGGTACATCTTGGAAGGGAGGTGCTGTTGGCATCTAGTGGGTAGAGGCCAGGGATACTGCTAAACAATGTACAGCACAACCTCCAAACACAGAATTATCCTGCTCAAATTATCAGTAGTACCAGCGTTGAGGAACCCTGTCTCAGAGTCACATTATTTTAGATCTGGAAGGAGCCTTAGTTCCATACAATACCTTCATACTTGAGATCAGAAGGCAAGAAAGGTTTCTTTTTTTTTTTTTTTTTCTCAATAACTATAGAGTCAAATGTTCTCTGATACTGAATTAGGCCCAAGTCCCTGAAAATCCTGTTAAAAATAGCTCAAGGTAAATGTGTTTTTCTCAGATTTATATTTTGTAGTACATAGTGCTCTCAACTGAGAAGATTCCAAACTCAAAGATACCAGTGTGGTTAATTTTGGCCTCTCCCTTGTACAAAGTAAGTGCTCAGGAAAGCTGTTGAATCAAATCCAAATTTTAGTACTCACTACAATAAGCAACTTGATTTTTTCCCCCAACAATTTGGATCAAAATTCATTGTCCGAGTTTGATATGTTGAAAGAGATTGTTTTGGGGAGAAGATTTATGAATATTCATGGTCATCTTTAAACATGGGAAATCAATTTAAAGATCAATTTTCAGCACTTTTAATTGGCTTCTGCCAGTATCATTCAAATCACACGGAGTCTCCACAGAATTATGGAGTGAGATGGAGATAGCAAGGCTAACCTACATTAGGTAATGTTAGAGAAATAACATAAACATATCTAAACATACCAACATGATAACATAACAAGGACATATAATTTCAATATATCAGTGATTTATATAGGCACTTTAAATGGTCTTGAAATAGAAAATCAAGCCCAAAACATCCCCAGTAGATTTATGAATCTGAGCACAGAAGCTCTTAACAACTATCAACATCACAAAAACAGAGGTGACCGGCCATTACATGCCCCTTGTCAGAGGAACACATCACTACCTTTATATTTCTCCCCATCACCCGAAAAAGAGACTGGAGCATTATCAAGATATGTAACTACCAATTTACAAGAAACCCAGATTATGGGACATTCTGTGGATCAAATGACCTATGTTCTACCACTAAAAAATTGCAAAAAAGTTTGCAAAAGAAATGAAGATGAGGATGGATGTTTAGATGAAAGAGACTTAAATGACACATGAATCAAAAGCAGAGCCAGGCACAGTAGCTCAAGCCTGTAATCCCAGTGACTCAGAAGACTGAGGTGGGAGGATCACTTGAGGCCAGGAGTTCGAGACCAGCTTGGGCAACAGAGCAAGAACCACCCCCCACCCCATACTCTAAAATAAATAAGTGAAAGCAGGCAAAACTGAACTTCAATGTTTAAGGGTGCACATTTGGGTGATAAAACTGTGAAAAAAGAAAGACAATTATTAAAGTACAAAATAATAATGTCTTTTAGGAAGGAAAAAGAGCGCCTTGATTGAGACGGGATACCTAAAGGATTGCTTGGTTCACGATCAAAAGTCTGTGTCTTCATCAGAGAGATATAGGCGTTTAATAATCCACTAAGCTCACACTTGCTTTTTGCAGTTTCCTGTATATTTTATAATAAATAATACTTTAAATTTTACAATAAACATTTTATTAAAATTATACTTTATTATAGATAACTATTTTACAAAAACAAACAACTTAGAGTCTAACATTTACTCAGATATCCCAGGTGATCTCACAGACTCGAGGGAGTCACATACAAAAGTTCTGTGCAGTAACCACAGTGCCACAGAGTGGGCATTGCCCACCCAGATTGGCATGATACAAGCAGAGTTTGAGTTGAATGTTCTTAAACCATACTTTTAACACAAACTTTTTGCTCATATTTGCAGTCTCTTAGTACTTTAACTGACACAAGCTGGGGAAAAAAAATGACTTTCTGATATAAAAGGTAGTAGGTGTTCCCATAATTGTAGTACTTAATTACTATTTCTACGACAGTTTACTACTATTGAAAACTCATATCTCTAATCCATCATGTATAATGATAAGTACTGCATGTTTAGCAAAATTACATTAGCATTTCATTAAATATACAGAGTAAAATGGGTGACATTTCAAAAGCCCTAATGACTTGTCATTTGCTGAAATTGTTTAAGCCAGCAACCCTGATCGCTTTGCTCATTTGTAGCCCAGTCTCAATTATCCATGGGTAGCTTACCTATAGCAGACATTGCGTTAAAATTCACATTAACAGTCATCCTTTTTTGTCTACAGATGTGAGTTCAGAAGGACACTTTAGAAAACATTTGTTCCAATGCCTAATTTCACAGTGAGGACAGCAAAACTTGGAGAAGTTAAATGACTCGCCCAACATCAATCACCTGATAGATGGTAAAATGATGGAACTAGAACCCAGGTTTGTTTGATGCCAGGACAGCATTCTTTCCATCAGCCCCATTTGATCATTTCAATAATATATACACTTTGTTATTTTTCAAGTCTTATAGAATTTAACTTGTTTCTAGGAAGTTTACAACACATGTTACTTGTGATCCAGAAATAACTACCACCACTCGTGTTTGTGCTTCAGTGGAAAAATACACAGTCTCTAGCACAGCTCTCCCCAGTTTTAAAGTTTTGATTCTATGGAATCTGTTTTGCAATTCTATGAGTTGTAGATAACTGATAGCAATGCAAAAATAAGTCTTATCTCTAGACATTTAAGTTCTCTACAGTGGGCATTCAATTGTTTCCCCATCTCCACTACGGAAGAAATCAGTTTTGCCTCAATTTTTACAACCATATTAATATTACAAATCTATAAATGTGTCTATTCTTAGGATTCTCTTTTGAACTGGTTATGATATCTGTTTGGTTGTTTTACTGATTAATAAGTTAAATAAAATTTTTAAATAAAATTGTTCATTTTCAGCTGTATGAATGTCATGATTTCCCTGTTTATTGAAATTATCTTTTAACAACAATTACTACTTCCTGATACCACATTGTAAACTAAGGAAAACAACCAACAACTGCTACTCCTAATTACTTGCACTAGCTCATCTGACTTCCACAAAAATCCTATGAGGTAGGTAAATCCTATTATGACTTCCCTTTCACAAATAAAGTGCCGAGGCCCAGGGAGGTTAACAAACTTGCACATGGTAACACAACTGTTGTCAGACCTAGACCTTGATGCCCAGTTGCATCTGACTCCAGAACTTACGATGTTACTCATAACACTGTATCGACTGTCAACACAACACCCTTTTAAACCAAGGTGTTCTGTCTGCTGGAGAATAGGAGCAGAAGTACTATTTACAAAAAAGTTAGGCCACTCAAGTAAAACTGATGTTAGGAAACATTTATTATATGACTGCATTCATACTTATTCTGAAATATGAATCTGAATCTGGACAGGGAGGGAGGATCACCACAAGGCCAAGAGAATGAAGTTGAATCTACTTAGCTCTCCATGAGTTTATTATGTTTCAATTATTATATTAAAGATATTTTAAATTCTTATACTATTACAACCTACATAATATGGTACAATAATACAAGAAAAAAATATTATCTTAATGTCAATAGAAAAATGTGTTAGAATGTTTGCTATCAATGGTTATTTCCTAATTTCCTTCATTATTCTTTAAAAACATAGTTGGACCATATCACCAAGTTCAATAAAATATAACCAAATTGTACACAGATCACATCTTTATTTATCCAGCAGACACTTTCAAAACATTATTTGTAAACATTTTCATATAGAAAAAGAGATGTAAATTTCTGACATTATTTGTCATTATTATTATTATTTTATTTTATTTTTGAGATGGAGTCTCGCTCTGTCACCCAGGCTAGAGTGCAGTGGCACAATCTCCGCTCACTGCAAGCTCCGCCTCCTGGGTTCATGCCATTCTCCTGCCTCAGCCTCCTGAGTAGCTGGGATTATAGGAGCCCGCCACCACGCCCGGCTAATTTTTTGTATTTTTAGTAGAGATGGGGTTTCATCGTGTTAGCCAGGATGGTCTTGATCTCCTGACCTTGCAATCTGTCTGCCTCAGCCTCCCAAAGTGCTGGGATTACAGGTGTGAGCCACCATGCCCGGCCTGTCCTTGTTAATTTTTGTGTGTTGCCTGAGATTGAAAGCCCATCTTTTTGCTTTCCATTTTTGCATTTCTAAATGTTACCAAATTTCACCATCTTCTGGATTTTCATGGTATTCTTTTTCATTTTTCTCTTTTGGAACTAATTACATTCCATCTTTATTATCAGGGTCATTTTACCCCAAATCTTTGCCTTCAGG
Source organism: Macaca fascicularis (assembly GCF_037993035.2). Lineage (NCBI taxonomy): Eukaryota > Metazoa > Chordata > Mammalia > Primates > Cercopithecidae > Macaca > Macaca fascicularis. The sequence goes on from NC_088385.1 coordinate 98,849,663, forward strand.
GCTATTAGCATAGGACTGCAAAGTAATGTGGTGGTAAGTCATAGCTCCAAGTTTATTGAAACTTTTAACTACCCACTGATGAAAACATTCCCCCACTGAGAATTAAGACCTGTAATTTGGCAGAACCTAAGGTCGAGGTAATGGGAAACATCAATCTGCAAGTGGGTTGGTCAGTAAGAATTATACTGAGAGGCTAATGATAATTTTCATCCATTGGTTCCTAAACTCATGTGTTCTAGCTCTTGAGTGAATACTTATTAGCCAGAGGTTCAACATGCACTTCGCATTCTGCAAGACGTTGTCCCTGAGCACGATTGGAGCATTTTCTAGGTCTGTCTCCTCAACCTCATATTCGTTATTTAACAAGTGTGATGCATGCTGTCTCCAAAACTTTTCTCACACTTGACCCTACTGATACTGCTTTGTTTCAAGTCCTTTTCCATCTCCTGCTTGACTTTTGCAGTTGTTTTCTAACTTATCCTTTTGCTTCCTCTCTTTCATCCATTTTCAGTGGTGTCAGTAAGCATGATCCAAATGAAATGGACCTCCTGCCCTATTTCTCAACCTGCATTTGGAACTGCTTCCAATCCCTATTTATTTTTTACTGTATTACTCGTTACCCCACCTACAGCTTCAGCTGACTCTTCAAACTTGACCACTGGCATCACCTTTTGCTTACTTTGGCTGCATTTTTCAAACTGTATTTTAAATCCTCCCTCTGGCTACGCTGCCTTAAGCTATCTTGGTCCAGTCTACACCGGGACTAGGACAATGAGGTCTGGACTGGACTACTGTGGACAGTTCTCTTGCCAAATATGCCCTGGCCTGCCAAGAAAGACCTGGACTTTTTACCACTGAATTGGCTGTTTGTTATGCCATGGATGCTTTATATATGCCAGTCTCTGTCTAAATGTCCTCTCTTGCTCCCTACTGGCAGGATCACCATTCAAGAATCTGCTCATGTATTGCGTTCTCTAATACATCTCCCCTAGGCACAATAAAAGTATTCAGACATTCTTATAATACTTGACACATAGCAGTCATAGTGCCATTACTTTTAATGGCAAAACTGCAACTACTTTTGCACCAACCTAATAGGATTTGTAAATGTCTATTATATGCTGGTCTGTGTTAATCACAGGGATTTCACTGGCGTATGTGAATCAGTCAGCTCCCAAACTGTGAGCTTCTTAAGGGGAGAAATCTATTCTCTTTTCCTTCAATGTAGCCCAATGCAAAGCCATATAATTAGTGTTCATAAACACTGAACTAAATTAAATCAAATTGTTTGAGATGTACTCAGTTTACCACCTTTTCTTAGACATAGTTAACAAAACAGTGATTCTTTCATATTATGCCACTTAACACATTCAAATTTCAAACTTAATTCTTGCCTGAGTCATTCTTCCAGATGACTGGGTTCAGTCATTCATAGCAATTCAATTTACCCTAATTTTAGCCTCTTGTTACGATAGTGGCTTCCAGGTCAACAGAAATAACTTTAAAACTTATTCCAGTAAGTATCGGTGAAGGTGAGGGGAGAGGAGAACAAGCAATAGCCCGATCACGTTTGGTACACGGCATGTTTGCTGTACTTTCTGTCGTGTGTGCTAGGGCCTCTGTTTAACTGACTTGAGGACTGAAGTATTTAACAAGCAAAGAATTGCTCAACTCCCTGGGTAGGAGGGTCTCAGTTAGTATTTGACAGGCAACCCTGTCATTTGAATGTGATCTGTACTTGTTGGGAAATCACTGTATGATCTATGTACAACGTCTTTGCTGCTCACCAAGGTTGAAAACATTTAGTAGTCCACCTATGGGAAACTGAAAGTCTGTCTTGCCTCCAGCCATTGAAGCTTGAAACAAATTAAGTTCCCATCTCTCTCCTGGCTATCTGGGTTTGAACAATCTCTAAAGTGGTCTAGTAAACAGGCAGACAAGATTCCACTTGAGATGTAACCCTGTGTATAACCTAAAGCTAAGGAGTTTATGGAATCAACAGGCTGGGGCATGTTAGCTCTATAGTGAAAAATCAAAGAATCACAATTTAGAGGTAGGGGTAGGGCAAGGCTGTGCTGTTGAATAAAAATGAATGCAATGTGTTTTGTATTTTCAACATGTCTCGATGTGAGAAGGAGGTCAGAAAAGCTATGGGAGTGTTCAGAAAGTGATCTGTGTCACTGAAGTGTGGCAATGGGCCTGTGTAAATTAAAGATCTAAGCCAATGTGGAAAACACATTTTCAGCAGTAAATAATGTCATTTAAGGAGGCTGATTGCCAAAGCAGCCTCATTGCCTAATGGGGGCCTAGTCTTTCATTCAACAAATATTTACTGCCTGGTCTTGGAGCTGGCACTGCAATGCATTGGTAAGCAATAACCCCTGCCCTGTAGTTGTAATATTTTTATATAAGAGACTAATAAGGAACAAATACAAAGATTTTTTTTAAACCCTACAATTTGGAGTAAGGGCCTGAAAGGGGTGAAGGGAGTGCTGGAATGCTGTTCTTTCAGTCACTTGGGCAAAATACACAAGAATATTTCTATTCTGACTTATGTTTGTAGAATGTCTCTCCCCAAAACAATGATCCAGACACACACACACATATACACGCACCAAACCCTAATCCTTGTGATGCCTCAATTCAGATCTGTTCCAGCCATGAGTTTTGATTGTTCTGCACTTTCCCATCAGTCAATATGAAAGACTAGAAGACCTGAATTATATTCATAAAGGACGCAAGTGCTTATGGAAATATGACTCTAAGCTTAGAGTTTAAAAGTTTAAATTGCCCAGATCAAGATCATATAAATAACATAAAATAAATGACAGACCTGTTTTTCCATTTCATTTAGTCTAGGTACCTATGGATGATGCTTGTTTAATATGTAGTAATTGTAATGTCACCTTCACACAAAATGCAGTAACTCTGTTAACAGTCTAAAATTTAAAAAAATCATATAGGGGAAGAATTGTAGAGGAGCTGCCAAGAAGCTAAAAGTAAGAAAATTATCATTAAAAGATAAACTTAACAGTACCACATGGCAGAACTAATCTCTCCTAACCTAATGATCCATCTATTATGTTACTGAAATGGCATTTTTCAGAGGAAACATTTCTCCCCATTCTCTCACCCAGAACAAAATCCTAATAAGATTTGGATTTTGAAGAGCTGGGTGCCTAGCTCCGTGGTACACATTCTGTAATTGTTCATGAGTATTTATCAATCAGATTGTAAATATTTCAAACACAGACATCCATTCAAAGTCTTATTTTTAAATGTCACAAGTATATACAGTCAGGTTCACTGTGCCTTTAATATCTTCAGCTATTTTATTTAGTTATTCATTCATTTATTTCAACAAATAATAAACATTTGTGAACACAATACCCAGGCCAAGAGCTAGAATACTGACAACTGGTTACAGGTATCTGGGTTCCTTCCCATCCTGTCCTTGGGCGGAAGTTTCCAATACGAGCTATCCATCATTCTGCCTTTTGTATTTTTATTTTTCGTGTGTGTTATGGACTGAATATTTGTGTCTCCCCAAGGTTCATATGATGAAACCCTATCCCCTGATGTGACGATATGAAGTGGGGAGGCTTTAGAAGGTAATAATAATTAGGATTAAATGAGGTCACAAGGGTGGAGCCTCTTAGAAGGGATTAGTGCTGTCCGCTCTACACTGTGTAAGGATACAATTCAAAGTTGGCTGTCTGTGACCTGGAAGAGTCCCTTCACCAGAACCAGTCTAAATTCTGAGATGCAAATTTGCTAGAAAACCCATGGCACTTCTCCAGGTAAAATGATAATGATGTATTCATATCCTGCATGATGATATAGCCCCACTGGGAGAAAAGGTAGAAATTATGCAGTGAAAACTCAGTTACTAGCCTCTCAGAAGAAAGAGATTTTCCTTTTCATAAACGAATTTGTTCTTATTTTTGGCAAAAATTAGAGATAGATTTGTTTTTGGAACTCAAATATCATTCGCTCTGTACTAATCAGTACAGAATTGTTTGGTTGCTTTTCAGAAGAAAACATAGTTCATATTCCAGTTGCAAATAATATCTCCTCATAGACAAACTTAAAGTCAGTTAGAACAATAAATAATCTTTCGATTTGTTACACCTTTCATTTTATGATTTCTAATATTTGCACAAAATAACTCAACCAGTGTTGTTTAGTTGAATATCTTGTTTCTTCATTTTCACAAATGTAGACTTTTGTGATTATTCCTAGTGTAAGTACATATTGTCGTCATCCATAGATAGAAATTAACTGTTTTGTAAATTAATTCTCACAAATTAGTTATAGTATACACTTTTATTTAAAGTGTCCACTATTAATGTGCAACTTGCTTTAAGTCATCTTTAATGTAAACTGAAAGCTTTCTTCAATAGGTGTAAAGGATATCGACGATAGTGCCAGAGTGGTAGATGATTTGAACAGGAATGAAGAGAAACAGAATGGAAAGTAAGTTGTTAATCATGGTGACCAGTGGAGCTTCGGCAATAAGGTGGTGCCCGGTGATCACTATCCAAACCACTTTCAGTAAAAATCACATCCAAAGAATCAAACAACATGCCTGACGAATGGTCTGTGGGAAGGGATACAGCAGGTACTCAGTGAATTCTGACTTTGAGATAGATTATATATCCCTTAGCTTTCCACCTTCTAGGGTAAAATAGCGCTCTGGCAGGTTTTAACCAATCAACCAACAAGTATGTATTGAGTATCTACAATGTGCCTGGTACTTTGAGGGAAACAGACAAACACACCCTATTCTCAAAGAACTCACAATTTACATGAAAAAGCCTGATTATAAGTATATAGTTAATAGTTTCAACTTTTAAAACAATTTTGTGCATTCCTTTTTTTTCCCCTTATCTTGTCATTCAACAAAGATGCTTTTTACATATTCAATACAGAAAATACAAGAAGTCCTACAGGGGACAAAAATATAAGTGATGTAATTTCTCTCCCTTAAAAAAGTTTAATGACTACTAGGGAAGGTAAATATAATCATACAGGTAACCACAATAGCACTGAATTTGGGGTTAGATAAAGTGTGTCGATACATTTAAAATGCTTACTGTTTGACACATACAAAAATTCATGAATTATTTATTATTATTATTTTGTTAGTATTATTACAGCTGAGTCTGCACAGATGTGTGGGTCAAATGGAGAAGAGAAAGAAGGGTATGACTTCTCCTACATATACATTAACCTCCTTAACTCTGTGTGTGTTTGTAGCCTCCTCCTCTCTCCTAAACTTCAGATCTACACTCTCAACTTTTTATGGCCTCTCTCCTTGGATGACAACATGCAGGCTATAGTTTAAGGGAAGGCAAGAGAGGGATTAGGCAATTAACAGCATATACTAAGGGAAGATCCAGGATGCTTAAAAATTTCCTAAATGTCAAGGATAATAGAAGACAGAAAAAATCAAAGAAGAAAGCAGAGCAAAGGCATTCGGGGATAAAATATCACAAATGCCAAAGTGAAGGCAGAGGGTTAGGGTAGAATGGAGGCATTTATACAGTCAGATGGCTTCCTACATATAACAGGATGAGCTTTTTCCTCCCTACTTTGAGGTATATCCAAACATAAGTTTGTTATTTTCTGAAAGTCTCTGCAGCTCAAACGTGTACAATAATAAAGTATCTTTTTACCCCAATCTCTTCTAAACCTAGGACATTTAATCCTTTGTGGAACTTGTGGGATTATTTTAGATCCCTTCTCATCAGTACCAGCAGCCATTGTGCAGTGATTTAAATTTTGCAAACAAAATCAACAGCTGGTGAGGGCATTGCTGCTTATATTGCAAAGCTGTGCCATCTGTTTAGGCAGTGCAATTCGCAAGATTTCTTAGATGACATATTTCATGATCATTTCATATGTGGAGCTCATGTTAAATCCTTCTAGCAGTGTCCTTGGAGGAATCAAAATTAGCATTTATTATGGCTTTAAAAAGGACCCCATCCAATATGAGATATTGTTGTATATCACTGAAATTAAAAGAACAATTCTGCACATAAATATCTGCAACATACATGCAGAATTATTGATGCTGAGAGCTGTTAGCATAAAATCACATAACCGGGGACATTTCAGATTCATGATCTCCAATCTTAGTTGTTGCCAGGCTACATTTCTCTTGACTCCTCCTCCCTCACCCTTACTTATGATGTTATATTCTATTTGATTAAGATGAGACCATAAAACAAAAGTTCCTTCCACCTTTATCTCCTAGTGCTTAGAGTACATTTTAATCACCACATTCTCCCAGAATCTCCTCCTGTCTTTGTGAAAGGGGATTTTCTCATTCTACTCCAAGTTCTTTCACCTGTGAATTCCAATTTCTCTTCTGGGACTTTATTTCATCAGGTACTCTCTCTTTTCTACCCCGGTCCTCTTCTTTTTTTCTTTTGCTTCCTCTCTCTCTCTTCATCATTCTCTCTCACACACACACTCTTCTTTTCTTTTTTTCTCTCTTCTGGATCTCTTCTAAAAATTTATGTACATGTTTGAGTATACATGCATAGTTCAATAAAGAAATGCCTTTCAAGGACACCATATTCCCCTCTACCTCTACTTTGTGACTGTCGAGCTTCTTAAAAAATTTCCCGCTACTTGCTGTCTCTACTTCATAATAATCAATTTATTCCTCACCCTGCTGTGATCTGCCCTTTGTTCTCTAGCTCCACTGCAACTTTTCTTGCAAAGGTCACTAAGGATTTTTGTATTTCCAAAGACAATGTATAATCTCAGTTCTTATCTGACATGACTGAAGCAGTTGCCCATCTGAATATTTTCTCTCCATTCTGAAAACATCTGCCCTCTTTGTGTCTGTGAAACATCATACCTGTTGGTGCTGTGTAACTTCATAGATGTCAGGCCCTCTTGGGTTGAATTTGGCTTGGTTTTCTTCTCCCCGCCTTAGTTAGACTAGTACACTGACTCTAGACTGGATGCAACAACTCGTTAATTCTGTTTTGTGCTTCCACTCAGAGCTGTCAATGTATTCAGTGTTCTTCAACCCCAATAATTATGATCCGAACTCCTTTTACCAAGGGCATCTAAACAATCCAGGCCACATACTTTGCTAGGGAGAGATATAAAAAAGAACATAAGAATTTCTCTGTGTTCTGCAAATGGTGGTGTGGAATTAAGTATTTTCTGTCAGTAATTTAGATGTGCTACTTGTTTGGTTCTCCATTCAAAGTCAGTAGTGGGAAAATGATGATTAATATGGTGCATTGGGTGGGATGGAGGGTGGCTAAAAACATGTGCTTGTTATTGTTGGTATATAGGGTTCAAAGTAAGGTGTAATGAGAAGTGAAGTTGGACAGGTAGAAAGTCTAACCATGAAGAGCCTTGTATGTTATGACAGTGTGTTCTGTTCATTAAAGGCAAAGAAAAATATGGAAGTTGTAAAAAGACATATGGTATATGTCATACTCAGAGGTTTTATATTATTAGTTCTGAGATTCAGGTCAGAGAAAAGCTTTCCCATACTTCTAAAGAAAATCACCATTTGAGAACCATTATACTAAGAAGTTTGGATTTGAGGGGAAATTATATAACTAGGTAATTGACATAGTTAAAAACTTGTGATGCAATCTGGCCACTTCTTTCCACATAGTTTCTATTTCCACTCTCTACAAGTTGCCACCATCAAACAGAGACTCGTTAATTTCCCCTCAACCAGAATCACAACCTATCTTACCTGGATCCATCCTTTTCTATTTCCCCTCATGTAGCTATAGAATCAATGTCCCTTTCCTAAGACTCACCCCCCTGCCTGTGTGTGCATGCCATTCCTTCTTCCTCCTTCAGAGACCTCTTTTCTTTGGTAATAACTTCTTATGGATGGTTCTTCAAATTATCTCTTGTTTTTCTATGAGATCTTTCTTATCAGCATTCAAAGGCCTAGCAACCCTAGTAACCTTTAAAAATAAACAAAACTTTCATGACCTGATAACTCTCTTCAGTTACCATCCTTTCTCTTGCCTATCTTTCCCAGCCAAATGCCTGGCAAAGATGCCTACTTCCTGTCTCCTATTAACTCTCTTACTACGTCCATTCTGACTACTCTTATTTTGCTAATACAACTTCTCTTGCTAAGATCACAATGACCAACCTATGACTAAGCATAATAGATACTTCTTAGACAGTTTGGACATCTCAGAAGTATTCAACATAACTTACCATGATTCTCTCTTTGAAAGAAACTCTTTATTTTTGGCATATATGATTCCACCTTATGCTAGTTTTCCTTTTACTTCTTTAGTCTCTCCTTCTCAATATGCTCTTTTGGTTCATCCTTCCCTGCTTAACCTCTAATTGTTAGAATTCCTGATAGCTCCATCCTGGACATTCTTTCTTCTCGTTCTTTATTGTAAATTCAGACTTATATCTATAACTGCAATCTCAAACCTAACTCTTCTTGCTTATCTTTTCAGCATGCTCTTTACCCACTTTGCTTCATGATGCAAAAGCCAGGATGTCTGAAAAGCCCTAACGCCACTTTATTTACCAGCTTATGTCTATCTTAATACCTAAATGTGTCTTAAATATATCCACCTCCCTGTGATACCACAGTCACCTTACAGTCTAAGGCACCATCTTGTCTTGGCTGGAATATTGAGCCATGAAATCCCCCCCCTCCCTATCCAGATCTACTATTTTAAAACTCAGCCAGAGTGATTCTTATAAGCTACAATTGGATTCTGTCACATTCCTACTTAAAATTCTACGACAGCTTCCCATAGCACTGGAGATGAAATACCACATCTTTTATATGGCCTATTACCCCGTATCATCTAGACTACATCTCCCTCTCTAGTCTCATTGCATTCCATTTTTCCTGTCATTTGCTATACAACAGCTGCACAGATGTTTTTCCCTGCTCCTTAAACACGCCACGTTCTTTACCACTTTAGGATCTTCACATGGAGGCTACTCCTTCTATCTGAAAAGTTCTGCCTGCCTCTCCTATCTTCATACTTTCCCTCCAACCTTCTCCTCATGTTTTGCATTATGAACCTCTATTCCTGCTTCAGGACACAGTTTAAATGTTACCATGTCTGCAAGGTTTTTTGTCTTGACTCTCCTTGCTATGTAAGGGCCTGATTATAATCTCTCAACACACTCATTGCTTTTTCTTTGTGCTTCTTATTGAAGCTTATTGCTAAACATTAATTTCTGTGGTTGTTTAATAGGTCTTTCTCTCATCATACTATATGCCTCATGAGACCAGAGAACCAAATATCTCATTTGTTTATATCCTACCCTCAGCATAGCACAAGATTTAACATACAGTAATTACCAACACATATGAGATAGACATTCAGAGGTGTTAAGCTAATTGCCATGATAAGACTTAAATTTCAAGGGATCCAGGTAGTGACATTGAAGAGAATGGAATAGAGAAGGGAAATACTCCTAGTAAGGAGAGAATTTTAAGAAGCTACGGTAGCAATCTGAGCAAGATATAAAGAGAAGTTGAATCAGAAAAATGTCCACAGAAATGGGAAAGAAATGACAGATTTTAAAGATGGTTAGAAGATATCGTGAACAGGGCTTGATGAGCAATTTAATATGGTTTTATAATGAGAGAAAGGAGCCAGAATGACTTCCAGTTTTATAGTGTGAACAAAGAGAACTGTGATGCTATTAATAAGGTCAATGGCATACAAAAAGAAGAGAATTTTGAGATAAGTGGATGAGAATGGTTTCAGACGTGTTGAGTGGAAGTCCCTGTGATACGTATAAGCAAAGATGCCTGGTTGGCATTTAGATACATATCAGGATGGATTGGAAGTTTTCTAAGTATGAATGCCACTGGGAACAATGAGAGAGAATAAAATATTTCTTAGGGAAAGAGAACAGTGTTTAGGAACAGTAGATAAAATTATAATGTTATCAAGAAATACCTTCTAGAAACCTATGAAGATGTAAGCTTTTTAAAAAGTAAACACACTCAGACAAAAATAAGAGAAAGGAATACAACAGTGACAAAAGATGCCAACAAAATTTACAGACGTATTGAGGCATAATAAATAATTTTAAGTAGTAAAGTCAAATTTGCCAATGAGATACAAATCAATTGAGCCTCCAAAAGTTTTTTAAAAATTATGTGGAAGGCAAAGATAAAGGGTAGGGCTGGAAACCAGATTGTTAGCTAAAATTTTAAGGTTCTCAGACTCATAACCAGATAAATACTTCTCCTTGGCCTAGGTAAGAGAACAGTATGTATGCATGTATGGATGGATGTATGGATGTATTTATTTTTGAGACAGTCTCACTCTGTTGCCCAGGCTGGGATGCAGTGGTACAATTTCAGCTCACAGAAACCTCTGCCTCTCCAGTTCAAGCAATTCTCCAGCCTCAGCCACCCAGGTAGCTAGGATTACAGGCATGCACTACCATGTCCAGCTAATTTTTGTGGTTTTTAGTAGAGATGAGGTTTCACCATGTTGGCCAGGCTAGTCTTGAACTCCTGACCTCAAGTCAAGTGATGTGCCCACCTTGGCCTTCCAAAGTTCCAGCATTACAGGTGTGAGCTACCATGCCCAGACAAGAACAGTTTTTAGTCTTTAAAACAACTGAGCCAGAGACATTATGGGTCATGGGACAAAAGGTATAGCAGAAGGTAAGTGTAAGTATGCAAGCTGAACCAAAGGGAAACTAATAAGTCTACAGGTTTAACTAGAGAATACCAGCTGCCTTTGTCGGCTCAACACCCAAATACAACCAGATTTACATATCTGAAAAGACTTGTAGGTACTGAGTTTTAAGGATTATATAATGAAGTGGTATCGTCCTCAATTGATCAACACAGAGTGAAGCCCAGTGTTCAACAAGCCCATGGCCCAATACAGAAAGTGTTTATTATTCCAATATTGTTAGACATCTAAGGAACAACAAACATAAGAAGAGAGTATACAACATAAAAAAAATCAGCTATAAAAGAGGAAGAAATATTGTTAAAAAAACTACGACTGACATACCCAAGGAGATAAAAGAAGACAACTGCATTCTTAAAACACCACATTCTTAAAACATATCATTAAAAAAGTTATTGAACCATAAAAAGAAAATTCTGGAGAATAAGAAAAACGTTTTAGAAATTAAATTACATAGATAAAATTAAAACTGTTATAAAATAATTGAAGATAAAGTCAGGGAATAAATGAAAAGACAAAAATAGAAAAATAGAAAAAATAATCAAGATTAATTTAGGAAGGCTAAAAATTGATTAATAGAATTCTATAAGATGACAATGGAGAAAAATAGAAGAAAAGAAGTTATCAAGACATAACACCAGAAAACTTTCCAGATTAGAAGTTTGTAGTATCAAGGCTAAAAGTACCCACCCATTAGAAGAAAAATCAAATTAAAAAGATCTCCACCAAGGCAGGTCATCATAAAAATTTAGAATACCAAGGACAAAGATGAGATTATGAAAGCATCCAGAGTTAGTTTGTAACATGTTTTTGTCATGGACTTCTAAATAGCAACACTGAAACCTGAAATGACATTGGGCTTCTAAGCAGCAACACTGAAATCTGGAGAAGAATGTGGCTGGCTACAGTGGCTCATGCTTATAATCCTAATTCTTTGGGAGTCCAAGGTGGGAGGGTAGCTTGAGACCAGGAGTTCATGACCAACCTGAGCAGTATAGCAAGACACCATCTCAAAAAAAAAAAAAAAAAATTAGATCAGTGTGGTAGTATGCACACGCAGTCCTAGCTACCGAGGAGACTGAGGCAGAGTCCAGGAATTCAAGGCTTCAATGAACTATAATGGTACCATTGCGCTCCAGCCTATGCAACAGAGTGGGACCCTGTCTCTGAAAAAATAAAATAAAATAAAATAAAGAAGAAAGGAAAAGGAACAATGTCTTCAAATTTCCAAGAAAAAGTATTTTCAGCCTGGAATTTTAAATCCAGCCAAACTGTGTGAAGTAGAAATATAGGATAAACATATTTTCAAATAAACATGAATTCAAAATGTTTATCTTCCTTGAACTTACTTGTAGGAAGCTATAGGAAGATATATAATGTCAAAATGAACGAATTAAAAAATAAAGAAGGGAGATATAGTGTAAGAAAAAAAAAAAATCCTACACAGGAGAAGCATGGGAATTTCCCAGAATGATAGATAAAGAGAAAACCAGATTTTTCTAATTTAAAAATTACAAATTATTAAGCACAAAAATAAAAACTTTAAAGCTTGTATTTATATTACCTCTAACACTCATTTGAACTCTCACCAGAATTAAAAATAAATGCCCACTGAGAAAATAATTATATTATCTTAAAAATTTTGGATTGCAATTTCAAGGTACTTTGGGGGTTCTGATGTATGGTAGGAACAATTCTAAATTGATCCCCAAGATCTCTCCATGGTGTACATACCTTCTATAATCCTCTCCCCATGAGTGTAAGCAAGACATATGAACAAAATGAGATTTCACTCTTGTGATTACATTATATAGCAAAGATCAATGAATTTTACAAGTGTAAATAAGGTGACTAACTTGGAGTTAATCAATCAGAAAAGACATTTGCCTAGGTGGCTCAAATCTAATCAGGTGGGCCATCTAAAATACAGTCCAGGCACTCCCTTAAGAAAGAGATTCAAAGAAACACAGATTCTCCTGGAGTCTATAGAGAAACAAACAACCATATTGTGAACTACCTTTCTTTCTTTCTTTCTTTCTTTCTTTCTTTTTTTTTTTTTTTTTTTTGTTTCTTTTTTATTATACTTTAAGTTCTAGGATACATGTGCACAATGTGCAGGTTTGTTACATATGTATACATGTGCCATGTTGGTGTGCTGCACCCATTAACTTGTCATTTAATTAGGTATATCTCCTAATGCTATCCCTCCCCATTCCCTCCACCCCACAACAGGCCCCGGTGTGTGATGTTCCCCATCCTGTGTCCAAGTGTTCTCATTGTTCAATTCCCACCTATGAGTGAGAACATGCGGTGGTTGGTTTTCTGTTCTTGCGATAGTTTGCTGAGAATGATGGTTTCCAGCTGCATCTATGTCCCTACAAAGGACATGAACTCATGCTTTTTTATGGCTGCATAGTATTCCATAGTGTATATGTGCCACATTTTCTTAATCCAGTCTGTCATTGATGGACATTTGGGTTGGTTCCAAGTCTTTGCTATTGTGAATAGTGTCACAATAAGCATATGTGTGCATGTGTCTATAGCAGCATGATTTATAATCTTTTGGGTATATACCCAGTAATGGGATGGCTGGATCAAATGGTATTTCGAATTCTAGATCCTTGAGGAATCGTCACACTGTCTTTCACAATGGTTGAACTAGTTTACAGTCCCACCAATAGTGTTAAAGTGTTCCCATTTCTCCACATCCTCTCCAGCACTTGTTTCCTGACTTTTTAATGATCGCCATTCTAACTGGTGAGAGATGGTATCTCATTGTGGTTCTGATTTGCATTTCTCTGATGGCTAGTGATGATGAGCATTTTTTCCTGTGTCTGTTGGCTGCATCAATGTCTTCTTTTGAGAAGTGTCTGTTCATATCCTTGGCCCACTTTTTGATGGGGTTGTTTGCTTTTTTCTTGTGAATTTGTTTGAGTTTTTTGTAGGTTCTGGATATTAGCCCTTTGTCAGATGAGTAGATTGCAAAAATTTTCTCCCATTCTGTAGGTTGCCTGTTCACTCTGGATGGTCAGTGAAATACCTTTCAAACGAAGCACATAGCAAGGCTCTAAAGTCAGCCTCTAGCACCTGAGGGCAGTCTCCAACACACAGCCAGAAATAAAATGGGACTTCAGTCCTACAACTACAAGGAATTGAACTCTGCCAACAACCAATAAATTAAAAAGATGATCCCAAGCCTCAAACAAGATTGTAGTTCCAACCCATATTCTGCTCAGACCCTGAGCAGACAACTCAGTAAAGCCATAACCAGATTCCAGACTCACAGAAATGCTGAAGTAATAAATATACATCTTTTTAAGCCCCTAAGTTTAGGATGATCTGTTAATTGAGCCAAGAGAAAACTAATTCATCATTTCAGCTGATTGAGTTGGCTTAGCAACCAGAGATTTCACTACCTTAAAATCTAGGAGTGGAGGTATTTGAGACAAATCCTCTTACTATTAGAAGCACAATCTTGAGTCTCCTATAATTTCTACATTGCAGAAAATAAAATTTAAAGAATTCATGTCCTCTGTCAGTTTGAGTCACTCCACATATGTATCCACACCACTTGTTTCATTCAATTAATCTACTGCTTCATTCCATCCTTCCTGAATTCCTTTTCTTTTTTCTTTTTTTTTTTTTTTTCAACATGGAGTCTCACTCTGTTGCCCAGGCTGGAGTGCAGTGGTGTGATCTCGGCTAACTGCAACCTCTGCCTCCCAGGCTCAAGCAGTTCTCCTGCCTTAACTTCCTGAGTAGCTGGGATTACAGGCGTGTGCCACCACACCTGGCTAATTTTTGTATTTTTAGTAGAGACAGGGTTTCACCATGTTGGCCAGGCTGGTCTTGAACTCCTGGCTTCAAGTGATCCACTCTCCTTGTCCCATCTAATTTTTTCTTATATTAAAGTACTATTGCCTAATTTTACATCATCACATCTGGCTGAATATTGGATTGTGAATAGTTTTTATAGTTTATACTACTTTGAGTCATTCTGCTAAGAAGAGGGCTAATTTAAAGTTATAAAATAGGAAGAAATAACTAATGGTGTCAAACTCAAAGAAGATCATAGTGGATAGGACCCAGAGAAGAGGTGACAAAATTAGCATTAAACTGAATGTTTAATATGATTTTGACCAAAATGGTAGAGAAGAGAGCAGATAAATGAATTTCGTGAAAGACCCACAGCAAAGATAAGAGGCTACTTGCTAAAAGGTCTCTAATTGTTCTTTGAAGTTGGAGACTACTCTGTTTGGCCAATTTAAGGTGGGTTAAAGAAAAGACTGGGATCTTGAAAAAAATTATAAATGGCTTTTTGGGAAAATTATAGAAAACATTAACTGGAGACACATTGAATAAAAGACAGCTAAGAGAGTCTACTGAAATATTGGGAAATATTATATATTATTGCATAGCCTCTATGTGAGAAGTATTTGTCTTTGCTTTATAATGTTTGGCTTGGCCCGGTGACATGCTTTGGACAATGGCATATAGGCAGAAGAGACAGTGTGTCAGTTTTCTTTGTAGATCTGAAAGTTACGATATATTTCTATTTCATGTCTCTGGGAGTTTCTGACCCTAGCATAAGAACTTGCCTCAGGTAGTTCCTGCTCCTTCATCCTGGGCCTTAGAAGAAAAAATGGAAAATGAACCAAAGCCTAGAGCCGAGTCAGCCAACCCACAGACCTTTCCAAACTGACTAGTACAAGTGTCAATTGTGAACTGCAGTAATGGCCCAGAAGCCTGTGTGAATTTTGTCTGGCAGTGATCAGTAATTCAGTAGAGGACAAGGTGAATAGCTAACTTGATCCAGGGACAGAATTTTTCCAGGGCAAAGCTGAAAGAAAAATGGAAATTGAGGGCCATGGCAAAGAGCCATTGATAATGATGAATGTTTCAGTCTTGGCTGAATAGAAAAGGAAGTGAAAGTAGAAGGGAATTGTAGGTTAACATAGAGCCTCACACCACACTGTTTTTACTGCAGAAGAAAGCTTCACTCATTATAAAGCCAACACGATTAATTTCCAGTTCCTTTCTTCTCACATTCCTTATTTTCTTCTTTGCAACCTCTATATTCTCAATTCAAGCATTTTTTTTTTTTTTTTTTTTTGAGTGTTTGGTGTTGGGGATATAAAGAAACCAAGTGGACTTTCTTGAGCTTGAGTTTTAGGTTAGGCCAGGTGACAGGTGACAAAGCAACCATATTTGAATAAATGTGGACTCTTGTATTTTTCACTAGATAATCGCACAATATCTATGTCTTCACAAGTCCTTCTGCAGTAAGACCCTGCTACATCCCGTTAAGGAGTTGACTCCATGGACCCTCTCCTAGAATCTGGGTGGACTTTTGATCACTTTGAGCAGTAGATTATGGTGGAAATGTTTTTATGTGGCTTGGAATGCTCCCCTCCTGACATTTTCCCTTAGAATGCTTTCTCTTGGAACTTGGCCACCATGTTGTGAGAAAGTTAAGAAATTACATGTAGAGGAGTTGTGGTCCACCATTGAAGGTAAGCTCAACTTCTGAGTTATTAGAGTCCAAATACCAGTTATGCAATTGAAGAAGTCTTCATATGATTCCAGTCCCTTAGACATTTTGGTTGTCTCAGCATTGCCCCAGGTACTGTGGAACAGACCAAGCCATCTGTCCGTACCCTGACCAAATTTTTGTCCTGCAGAATTAATGAGTATAATAAAATGGTGATTGCTTAGATAGTAAGATTAGGGTAGTGTTTTGGAGGCTGGAATGATATGATATATGCTGGCATAAAAGTTGGTGCAGAGTGCTCTGACAGAACTGAGAAGGCAGTGGATAGCTCTAAATGAAGAAATGGGTCTGATAACCCAAGGAGATTTGGAGGGTGAAAAAGAAAACTGGAGATCTCAGAAAACACTGAAACCACTTCAAGGATTTGGTAAGTATATTTTATCACCATTCTATTAGTTTATTGGGGCTGCTACAATAAGTTACTATAAATGTGTTGGTTTAAAACAGCAGAAATGTAGGCTCTCATGATTCTGAAGACCAGAAATCTGTGATCAGCATCACTGGACTAAAATCAAGGTGTTGTAGGGCTGCATTCCCTCTGGAGGCTCTAGGAGAGAATTCCTTCCTTGAATCTTGCATCTTCTGATGGTTGCTGGCAACCCTTGGTTTGTGGCTGCATCACTTCAATCTTCAAGGCCAGCATGTTGGAATCTGTCTTCACTTTGCCTTCTCCTCTGTTGTGTATTGTCAAATCTCCCTCTGCAGCCTCTCTTGCCATCTTATAAGGATTCATACATTTGCATTTAGAGCCCACCCTGATCTTCCAGGATAATCTCTCCATCTCAAGATCCTTAACTTAATCAAATCTACAAACAACCTGTTTCCATGTAAGGTAACATTTATAGGACTTGGAAATTAGAATCTGATACATTTGAGGGACCATTATTTAATCTAACACAAACAATCTTAGGGTGAAATTTCTTCATTTTGAGGACTGCTTCTTAAAGCATATTGATGGGATTCTATTTCAATCTCAGCTCTCTAATGTAACAGTCAAAACTCTTTTCTAATTACCCCAAATTAAAATGCATTTCTGTTAGTGGATGTGTTTCCCTTAGCTAAAGTTTTATGCACCAATAAGTCAAACTATTACCCAATATGCCCTTTAACCTCCAGCAAATAATAAGCCCATCAAGACAGTGCAGTCTGTTAAGGTTACCCCGATTGCCATTATTGGAAGAAATACACAAGATTTTTTAAATTACTCAATATATCATTCTATGTTTGAAAATAGACATTAGGCTTTCTACATTTTCACAATGGAATAATGCTTCAAACAAAAAATCCTGTCTCAAATGTCTACAAACAGCCTGAACTAAAATCTAGCAAGACAATATTTTACTTGGATGGTTCTTATGTCCATATTTATATTTGCATTATTACTATTATTACTGTTATTTTAAGTGATAAGAAAGTGCTACACTAGGACGTAGGAATGTTAAAAAGAAAAACCTTAGACAAATTACATTTAACAGAGTTCAATTGAGCAAATAACAATTTGTGAATGTGGCAGCCACAAACTAGGTTCAGAGAGATTCCAGTTCTACCTCATGGTTGAAAAAGATTTATGGACAGAAAAAGAAAAGTGATGTACAGAAAATGAAAGTGGAGTACAGAAGCAGCCAGACTATTAGAGCTCTGTGTTTGCCTTATTTGAACATGGTTTGAAGAGCTGGCCACCTTTGATTGGCAGAAACGCCATGATTGGGACAAGAGTAGGTTACAGTCTATTAGCTCATCCAGTTAGGTTACAGATCACTATGTACAAAGAAGGCTTTAGGCCTAACTTAAAATATATGAGAAGGCAGGTGTAGAGTAAACTTAATTTAACAATTCCCCTTTTGGTCAACCTCTCAAAATTGGGAGGTTGACCAAAAGTTTAGGCATTGACACCACCCTGTTACTATAGTAAATGTACCTATTTAGTCTCAAATCTCACTGGGAAATAGTAGAACAGCAGATTTTTATAAGGTGGATAATAGTTAGAGTAGATGGGGGACCTCCTTGCCCTGGAATCTCCTGTTTATAGAAGAACAACAAAACCTGGTGTGTTTTAGGACCTATCCACTTCCTTAAAGTTTCAGTTTGATGATGTTGCATTTAGCATGAGGGATTCCATTTTGGTTTTGTTTGGTCTGTTGTGGACAGGCCAAAACAATGGCCTTTCATAAAACTTAGATGTTTAAAAATTTTCTCCTTTGGGTCAGGTTTCTCATTTAAGTGAGAGTGTGACAAAAACTTAGGGCTTTAGCACCACTCTCAGTTACCATCTTTTTGGGTTTCTGGTCTCATCACCTCATTTATAGGTTATGGTGTTTTCATAATCACACATTTCTTTGCCTATTTATTGTTTCAGTCAAAGAGAGACCATTCGACATTTTACAGATGGCTCCATACAAACATTTACAATTTTTGAGGGAATGTGATGCACCATGAAGACAACTGTTATAACTATCAGGAGAATGATACCAAGAGTTTGGAGTATGCTGCTTAGTCAGGTTCCCCATAAGCCAAACCAACTCAAATCAAATAGATCAAATAATGAGCTAGATAAAGAGTCTACTAGTTTTAACCAGACAGTCTGTTCATTAATCTCCTCAACTGACTCTCTATAATACGCAATGTAGTCCTCATGTGCAACTAGAAGCATCAGCAACTGCACAGATATTTCTCTGTTTAGCCAGTAAGTAATCTAGGGCAATTCTATTATATAGCACAATTTTAGTAAGATAAATTAAAGTATGTTGTGTAATCATAGCCTTTGTAGTAGAATCTGCTATAGAGCCTATTATAAGGGATACATTTCTAGTCATTGCTTCATTTACCCCAAACCATGGAAAAAGAGGCCTAATAAATGATGCCCATCCAGAAGAGTGAAGGACTCTTGGCAATGTTCTTTTTAACCTATGATACAGGTCAAGAGGAGTGGCCCAATGTTCTGTTTCTCAGTGATTAAGAAGGAACGAAGATTTTACTAAAATTTCTCCCCACATTAGCCCTTTATCATCCATCTGTCAATACATAAGGTTGTCCATGTATAAGGTGGGTTGCAAAATCCTCCACAAATGAAAGTACACCCCATGAGTACACACAAAATATCCATTTTTAAGTTCTATTGTTTATACAGATATAAGCTAGGAAAAATTGAGAGATAAGAGTTTCATGATAGCAGGGAAGTCTTGACTTGTGATTGTGGGTTAAAGCTATCCATGTCTAGGATATTGTTTACTTCTGGGGAGAAACTTCTCTAGTTAGCTTTACCTTAAGGTCTCCAATGAAGGTTCAAATCTAAGAGTCTGGAGAAGTCCTTCTGAATTGCGAGATTATGAACCCAAGATCCAAGGTCCCAAAGTTTTGTTGCAGTGTGGGTGGCAAGGGCAGTCTTTCTCTGATGTCATTCTCAGAAGACTCAATCTCTGGGTGGGTTCTGGAATGTAAAGGATTTGGTTGTCTTCAGTTAGCGGACAATCAAATCGTTTCTTTACCTGGGAAAATACACTGTGGCATAATGCATTAAAGCCTTCCAGCATTTAGTCATATTAGAGTTTAGGAGCAGAAGACACATGAGATTTTATCCTTAGGGGCATAGGTTCTCTAGTGACTATTTCGTGAGGGGTCGGTCAGCTTCTATTTTCCCCTGGAAGTAGATCTTATTGTCATCAGTCTGCAATAACTTTGATCATGGCAATCCAATTAATTCAGTTGCCTTTGCCTAATGTTATTGTATCTGTAATACATTGTTTAATAATTTTACAACTTGACTAGTGAAATAAATGCCTTTATCACTGGAGATTTTGTTACAAATTTCTCATGCTAAAAACACATTTTCCAATAACCTTTTAACTACAATTATAACATCTGCATTCTTATACTGGAAAGCTTCTATACTACCAGAAAACATACACTGAAAATGACAATTGAATGAAATCCCTCTATAAATGTTTGAATGGCCCATCAGGTAGCAGAGATGTACCTGAAGTTTTGATTGTTTTCCCAAGATTATGGGCTTTACAAACCAAACATTCAATTCTGATTCTTTTATCTCTTCCATGATGATTCATGGTATGTAAAGCTTTAAATAATAAAAGCTTTAAGAACTCAGAAGAACCAAGCGGCAGAACAAACTCTCCATGAGTCCAGACTTAACACTGGGTTTATATCCTCCTAAATATGAATTTTGTTTCTCCAATTAAGGTAGATAACAATGTCTATTAGATGGGTTATCATAGGTAATTTCACTTGGACCATGGAGTTTATTCAAATTGCCTAAACAAAAATTGTTTAATTTCAGGTCTGGCTGATTTAGCATGAAAATCTGGCAAAGTGTTTTCTTGATATTTAATTAATTTTTGCCCTGCTTAGGTTAACATTTTAAAAACCAGTCAGTCTCTTTATTAAAGTTCTGGGAATTCTTTCCCAGACCAAATGATCCTAACGTTATCAGAAACTTACATTTCAGATTGCGTTATTTTCATGAATCTTTTTGAAAACACAATACACTAGAATTTTATATGCTTGTAAAGTTTTCAAAACTCCACTAGAATTAAGCAATTAACTGTGGAAATGACTTTAAATGATTATACTTAAAGACACAATCAACAAATAAGTTTGGTTATTTCTGTAGCCTATAATAATTAAACATAATAACCATAATTATAAGTGATAGCATATACCCAGACATATCAGAATTTTAGGGGTCCCATACACTGTTGGAACATATATTAATAACATATTCATAAAAATATAACGAAGAAGGTTAAACATTATTTTTTATTTGAGAATGCTTTCTGTGTAATTTAACACATCACTTAAGCCTGCCTATTATCTCTCTTTTGTATGCCACCAGAGCAGAGCCCTCCATAGCATTCCAAAGCTAGAGGTCAATAAAAAGAATGTTGAACTTAGAATTTGATTTCGGGGAGTCTGTCAAGCATGTCAAAACGCTTGACCAAATATGTTTAAAACGTTTGACCAAAACAAGGTCCCACACAGTGTAAAATAATAGTCATTCATTTAGCCAAAATGATCATTAAAAATTTTACCAGCTACTCGGGAGGCTGAGGCAGGAGAACGGCATGAACCTGGGAGGTGGAGCTTGCAGTGAGGCGAGATCGCACCACTGCACTCCAGCCAGGGCAACAGAGCAAGACTCTGTCTCAAAAATTAATTATTAATTAATTAAAAAAGCAAAAGTTTTATTCTTTAATGGAGAAGAAACTCAGTTTTCCAAACAATCAGCAGACCTGAGAAAGACAGCATGAGACAAAATTTGTCTCTCCTTAATTCCTCTCTTTTTTGTTTTGTGTGGTTTACTCAAAAGGTAAACAAAAATATTTTACTGTGTCTTATTAATACTATAAAAATTTTTGTTCAAAAGATAAAACCAAGCATTTCTTTTTTATGTGTATTATCAATAAACACTGAAGCTCATTTTAATAAAACTTTGTAAATAAATCTATCCAATTTCAGTCAGCTTTTGATCCTACTAGATTTCCATAAACTATTTATAATTTCTTGTAAGTATTTTTATTATTGTTTTTAAAGATAGGGCCTTGCTCTGTCACCTAAGCTGGAATACATTGGCATGATCATAGCTCAGTGCAACCTTGAACTCCTGAGCTGAAGTGATCTTCCTAATTCAGCCTCCCAGGTAGCTAAGACTACAGGCACATTGCCATTATGCCTTGTTAATTTCTTTTTCTTTGTTTTTTTTGTAGAGAAAGTGTCTCGCTATGTTGCCCAGGTTGGACTCAAACTCCTGGCCTGTCAAACAGACACAGGCAGATCTGTTTATTAACAGATCTGAATATCTATAGATTTTCTATGTATGCCATATAACAATAAGATGCCAAAGTACATAAACTTAAACTTATGTTTAATAATTAATATTCTAGTATTTTAACTTCAAAAGACTCAGACATTTTATGATGATCACTTATTTAATTTAATATAACATGACTTTAAGATTTTAAATTACTCAAAAGAATTTTGAAATAATTTCCCCAATCATCCTGGATGTCAAACAGCCACACTGCACTTAGGATGGCTATGAGAGGTAGGGCCTGAGTCCTGAATTTACATACCAGGTATGGAGTTCAAGGTAAAAGACAGATCTGTGAAGATGATGTATGGAGGATAGAACCACTTGGAGAATAGCCAAAAGGCAAAGCTGAGCCAGGAGGAAGGGCCATATTGGTCTTTATTCTGCCTTGTAGCTGCTGGTTTAGGCATGGAGAATATGTCCTCAGGTCTCACCATGGTAACCTATCCAGACCCCAGAGTGCAGAGGCTCCACATCAAAAGCATAAACTCACAGTCAAATCAAGAAGTCTCAAAAATACTACAGGAACAGAAGTTTTATGACCTTAAAAACATGTAGCAGAGGCAGCATGAACCTGTCTCACCAGTAATTTCAGGCGAAATAGCCTGAATTATATTTAACTTATAATTTTGAAGCCATTCCTATCTTTTCAACAACTTAAAAACTAGCTTTATTTATCAAATATTATCACTTACACTTAGCAACGAAGACATGTGGACATACTGACACAGAAGCAGATCTTATAGGTTCCATATAAAATTTTTATTTGCCAGCTTTTAAGATATTTTTTTCAAGCAAAATTTGACAAATTGGATCTAATTAAAATTAAAGAGTTTCTGCACAGCTAAAGAAACTATCAACAGTGTAAAGAGACAACCCAAAGAATGGGAGAAAATTTTTGCAAACTATGTATCTGACAAAGGTCTAATAGCTAACATCCATAGAAACTTAAACAAATTTACAAGAGAAAAACAACCCCATTAAAGCGTGGGAAAAGGATATGAACAGACACTTTTCAAAAGACATACATGCAGCCAACAATCATATGGAAAAAGCTCAATATTACTGATCATTAAAGAAATGCAAAGCAAAACCACAATGAGATACCTTACCAGTCAGAATGGCTATTATTAAAAAGTCAAAAAATAACAGATGCTAGAGAGGTTGTTGAGAAAAAGGAACATTTTTAAACTGATGAGAGGGTAAATTAGTTCAACCATTGTGGAAGCCAATGTGGCAATTTCTCAAAGACCTAAACGGAGAAACCCCATTTGACTCAGGAATCCCATTACTGGGTATATCCTCAAAGGGATATAAATCATTCTGTTATAGAGACATATGCACACATATGTTAATTACAGCACTATTCACAATAGTAAAGACATGAAATCAACCTAAATGACCATCAATGATAGACTGGGTTAAGCAAAATGTGGTACATATACACTGTGGAATACTATGAAGCCATAAAATGAATGAGATCATGTCCTTTGTAGGCACATGGATGGAACTAGAGGCTATTTTCCTTAGCAAACTAATGCAGGAAAAGTAAACCAAATATCACATGTTCTCACTTACAAGTGGGAGCTAAATAATAAGAACACATGATACATAGAGGGGGACAACACACACTGGGGCCTATTGGAGGGAGGAGAGTGGGAGTAGGGAAAGACTCAGGGAAAGTAACTAATGCGTACTTGGCTTAATACCTCGATGACAAAACAATCTGTACAACAAACCCCCAGGACACAAGTTTACCTGTGTAACAAACCTGCACACATACCCCTGAATTTAAAAGTTAGAAAAAATAAAATATATATTTTTTTCCATTTAGACTCTCAATTTTGCAATTAGCTGTTTTATTGTCTTAGGCAATTGTTAGCTAGGTGATATGGTTTGGCTCTCTTTCCCCACCCAAATTTCATCTCAAATTGAAATCCCCATGTGTCGAGGGAGGGACCTGGTGGGAGATGATTGGATCATGGGGGCTGTTTCCACTATGCTGTTCTCATGATAGTGAGGGAGTTCTCATGAGAGCTGATGAAACTTCCTAGAAACTTTTTGAATGGTTTTGACCAAAATGTTGATAGTGATATGAAAAATGAAATCCAGGCTGACGTGGTCTCAGATGGAGATAAGGAACTTATTGAGAAATGAAGCAAAAGTCACTCTGATTACGCTTTAGCAAAGAGACTGGCAGCATTTTGTCCCTGCCCTAGAAATCGGTGGATCTTTGTACTTGAGAGAGATGATTTAGGGTATTTGCAGAAGAAATTTCTAAGAAGCAAAGCATTCAAGAGGTGACCTGGATTTTCCCAAAAGCATACAGTTATATGTGTTCACAAAGAGTTTTGAACACATATATGATTTGAAATTGGAACTTATGTTTAAAAGAGAAGCAGAAAATAAAGATTTGGAAAATGTGCAGCCTGACCATGTGGTAGAAAAGAAAAACCCATTTTCTGGGGAGGAGTTCAAGCCAGCTACAGAAATTTGCACAAGTCACAAGGAGCTGAATATTAATAGCCAAGACAATGGGGAAAGTGTCTCCAGAGCATGTCACAGACCTTCGTGGCAGCCCCTCCCACAACTGGCCCAGAGGCCTAGGAGAAAGCAATGGTTTTGTGGGCCAGGCCCAGATCCCCGATGCTCTATGCAGTCTTGGAACTTGGTGCCCTGCATCCCAGCCGCTCCAGCTCCAGTCATAGCTAAAAGGGGCCAAGGTACAGCATGGGCCATTGCTTCAGAGTATGCAAGCCTCAAGCTTTGGGGCTGCCTCAAGCTTTGGGGCTTCCACATGGTGTTGGACCTGTGGGTACACAGAGGATGAGAGTTGAGCTTTGGTGACCTCTACCTAGATTTCAGAGGATGTATAGAAACACCTGAATATCCAGGCAGGAGTCTGCTGCAGGGGCAGTGCCCTCATGGACAACCTCTGCTAGGGCAAGGAGGGAAAATGTATGGTCAGAGCCCCATGCAGAGTCCCCAGTGGGGCACTGCCTAGTGGAGCTGTGAGAATAGGGCCGCCATCCTACTGACCCCGCAATGAAAGATCCATCAACAGTTTGTACCATGCGACTGAAAAAGCCACAGGCACTCACCATCAGAACATGAAAGCAGCCATGGAGGCTGTACCCCACAAAGCTACAGGGGTGGAGCTGCTCAAGGCTTTGGGAGCCCACCCCCTGCATCAGCATGTCCTGGATGTGAGACATGGGGTCAAAGGAGGTCATTTTGGGCTTTAAGATTCAATGACTGCCCTGTTGTATTTCGGACTTGCCTGGAGCCTGGGGCCCCTTTGTTTTGACCAATTTCTCCGATTTGGAATAGAAATATTTACTCAATGCCTATGTCCCAATTGTCCTTGGAAGTAACTAACTTGTTTTTGATTTTTACAGACTCATAGGCAGAAGGGACTTGCCTTGTCTCAGATGAGACTCCGGACTTGCATTTTTGAGTTAATGCTGGAATGAGTTAAGACTTTGGGGGACTGTTGGGAAGGCATGATTGGTTTTGAATGTGAAAAGGGCAGGAGATTTGAGAGGGGCCAGGGGTGGAATAATATGGTTTGGCTTTGTGTCTCCATCCAAATCTCACCTCATGTAATCCACATGTGTTGAAGGAGGGCCCTTGTGAGAGGCTACTGAATCATCGAGGCAGTTTCCACCATGCTGTTCCTGTGACTGGGAGTTCTTACGAGATGAGAGCTGATGGTTTTAAGAATGGCACTTTCTTGCTCTTTCTCTCTCTCCTGCCATGTAAGACATGCCTGACTTTCCCTTCACCATCCACCACGATAGTAAGTTTTCTGAGGCCTCCCCAGCTATTCAGCTAAACCTCTTTTGTTTATAAATTACCCAGTCTCAGGTAATACCTTTACAGCAGTGTGAAAACGGACGAATACACTCGGCATCAGTTTGCCTTAAAAAGAAAAAAAAAAAGACTCTTAGGTAAAACCAAGTAGAAAATTTATACCTCAAAAGTATAAGGATATGACTTGAGGCCTAATTATTGTACCATCATTTATTCCAACCAAGAATAAAATGTATGTAAAGGCTCAGTTAAAAGGCCCATTAAAGACAATATGGCCAGAAACAGTACCTTAAACAAAAGGTGAGAGTTGTTAGTGACCTAGTCCTCCCGCTCAGACACCCTTACAAGTGACAAAAGCATGTCAAGGTAGCTAGATCTGTGCCAGAAAGGTGCATTTTATTTCCATAGGTGGTCTTTTTAACTTAGCTGTTTCTTAGCTAAAATTTCTGAGTTCAGGAATATCTGTGCATGGATTCAGCAAGGATAGATCAGAAAAGGAAGCAACCCTTCTCTAACTGAGGGCCTACCTTTTATAAACACTTTATCCAGGATAGCTTTCTCGTAACACTTCAGACGGGATAGTAACTAAGCTAAAAGGTTAGCAGATTCAAATTTTCTTTTAAGCTTTTTATTTGCTTCTTGTAGAGAGACTTTTAAAAGAGGAAATAGGAAGTTGAAAAGTGGATTCCTGCTTTATAATGAAAGTCATGAAGTGTGTGTGTCAGACAAGACTCAGAATGCTAATCAATCACTCAGGAAGCCGTTTTAGGTAATTTGGAAGGCATTTTAACATTAGTATTATCTCCCTACTTGAAATTGCCTTCATAACTATATCTACTTCATAAAGAAGAATGTAAGCAGTGGTTTTCTGGCCCCTAACCTGTGAAAAATCTCCCAATACTTTAACTTTGATGTGTATAAGGCAGAGAGAATCTCCAAATGGAACTCCCCTGGTGATTACGAGGTGGTGGTAGGGGAGGTATAAATACCAAATGCCTGTGAGTGCTATTATGTTTTTCACATTTTTCTTGTTACTCTGGTGGGATTCAAATTTGGACAAATAAGAATAAACTTTAAAGACCTACTTTTTTAAAACCATTTTCTATTTTCTAATAACATAAGATTTATTTATTCTGAAAGTCTTCTTAACTTAGTTTTGTAGGAAGTAATTTGTGATTCAATGGAAGGCTATGCATTTCTATAACTCACTCTTCTGCCTTATCAGATTCTGATTCAATAAAAGCTATTTTACAACTTTGTGAGTTGTAGATAACTTACAGCAATGCAAAAATAATTTTCATCTATACACATGCAAATGAATTATGTCCCAAGAGGAACAGCCATCCTCCTTCCTCAGAAAGAAAGTTTTGCTTCAATTTGCACATTTAATCCAATATCCCTGATCTACAAATTTATATTTTTATTGGATTCTCCTTTGAACCAGTATATAAAATCTACTTGTTTCCTTCATTATGAGTGAAGAAAAAATATGTATTTAATTTTACATATGCTCAGGGAATGGACATATGTAAAATGTCACATATGCGAGGGTGAAGACATCGGTGAACTTGCTCCCTCTGCAAAACAATGAAAATACAGACAAAACAACTAAAACACTTATATAACCCTAACAATTAAGGAATTAGCTGAAAAGCACTAATTACTGAACCTAGTTGACAAAATGAACTATCTGTCATTTTAACTTATTATTCCTACTCCTCTTTGTTCCCTGCTCAGTAGTATGGCAAGCAAAAGTTGAGAGCATTGTTGAAAATGGAGAAATTGAACCGCTTTTTCAAAGTTTTATTAAAACCTCCGTCCCCAGAAAACAGTCAATATTCATCTAAAATTGAAGTTCTCTGGAAAAGCTCTATTCTCAGAATGTGTTGACTATTTGATTTGACTCAGAGCTTAATTTAGTTGGGGGGGAAAATGGCCCATCCCTAGGGCATCACCAAAACAATAACAAACTTCTGGCAGTAGCTGTCTAAGGCTGTACTTTTAATTATGACAAACAACTGTATGGCCAGGAATTTAAAAGGAAATGCCAGAGAACTAGATGACTGTAGGAGGAGTCTGAAAACCTATGACATATTCCTGAGCATATAAAAAGCCATTTTCTGCACAAAACTGTGTCCATGACCAGGAAACATGTGGGAAAGGATAAGATGCCAGTCACCCACCTGCAGCTGTCCTTGAGGTCCTACACAAGCAGGAGTTGCAAGTGAAGTCTGTCTTGTAAATTGCATGAAGTATGAAAGGGCCCCTTTTCACACTGATCTCTGTGCAAAGGTAAAAGACATACATGCAAAATATTTAAGGAAAACTTTTGACCATTCAGAAAATTTACTAACCACTAAATTATCCTGATTTGGGTGTGACCCCTAGGAAGCAAGACTTAAAAATAAAAACAATAACTTAAAAAATGTATTTTTTAGCTAAAAGAGAACTTAGTGGCCATTTACTAGAAGAAATACATAACTATATAATTAGTTCAGAAAACTCACTAAACAAATAAGCAACAAAAAAAATCTGATACTAGATTTTATAAATTGTTCAGTTTTCAACAAACAAATTAGAAGACATTCCAAAAATAAAATAAAATGAATAGGAAAGTATGTCACATTAAAGGGGGAAAAAGTAGTCAACATAAAATGTCCCTGATAGGGTTCAGACTTTGGACAGAGACTTTTAATAAGTGATAACAAAATGTTTAACAACTAGAGAAAAACATGCTCACTTCGGCAACACATATACTAAAATTAGAGCTAGAGGAAACTATGTCTAAAGAATTAAAGAAAAATATGACAACATTGTCTTCCCAAGTAGATAGTTCAGCTATTCCCAAGTAGACAGTATCAGCTAGAATAGAGCTGAAAATTATAAAAGTAGCCAAATATGAATTGTAGATATGAAAAATTTGGAGTCAAAATATTTTGGAGTTGAAAACTCTGGAGTTGAATTACAAATTCTGGAGTCAGAACTAAAATGACAAATCCTCCACAAAGCCTCAACAACAGATTTGCACTGGTGGAAAAAAAATCAACACAGTTTAAGATAGGTTAATACAGATTATCCAGTAAGGAGAAGAAAGAGTAAAGACTTATAAAAAATAAAGCCTAAAAGACTTGTGGAACACAGTATTCCAATACATGTGTTAAAAGAATCCCAGAAAAAGAAAAGAGAGAAAAGGATAGAAATATATTTGAGAAAATAATAGCCAAAATTTCCAAAATTTGATGAAATATATGGATCTACATATCCAGGAAGCTCAATGAACCCTAATACAATAAACTTAAGAGACCTATACTGAGATACATCTTAATAAAACTGACAAAAGTCAAAGGCAACATGAAAGCCTTCGCAGTAGCAAGAGAAAAATCAATAATTTCTCATCAGAAACCACGGATCCTGGAAGACAGTGAGATAATATCTTCAAAGTGTTGAAAGAAAAAGACTGTCAACCAAAATTTTTGCATTCAGTTAAACTTTCAAAAATGAATAAATTAAGTCCCTTTCAGATAAAGAAAAATTTAGAGAGAGCACTGCTAGCATTCCTACTTTTCAAGTAATACTATATAAATCCTTAAATCTAAAGTAAAAGACATTACATGCTGAGTAAATCCACCTAAAGGAATAGAACACTAGTAAAAGTAATTGTGTCAGTAGTATGAAAGACAATATAGTTTATTTTTGGTTTGCAATTATTTTCTTCTCCTGTTTGAAAAGATAACTGCCTAAACAATATTATAAAACCATATTAATGGACTTATAAATTTAAGAAATGCCATTGGTATGGCAAAAATACTGCAAAGAACTGCCTAAACAATATTATAAAACCATATTAATGGACTTATAAATTTAAGAAATGCCATTGGTATGGCAAAAATACTGCAAAGAAAACAAGGGTAAATGGAAATAAAATGTTTATATTTTATTGAAATAAAATGAGTATTAGTCAAAACTAGGTTAAGTTCATATGCAACCACTAAAAGATCATTTAAAAGAAACATAATAAAAGAAATGACTATGGAATTACAGAGGTTCACTAGGAAATATCTATTTGGCACACAAGAATGCAGGAATTGAGCAATTATTGAACAGGAAAGTTGTAAGATCTGTAGAAAACAAATAGTAAAATGACAGACTTAAATTCTGCCTTATCAGAAATTATGTTAAACGTGAGTGGATTAAACTTCCCTCTCAAAAAGCATAGAATGGAAGAAGGGATAAATACTAAAACAAAACACAACAGCAACATAATATGGCTATATGATATCTGAAAGAGCTATACTTTAGATTAAAAGATACAAATATATTGAAAATAAAGAATGTAAAAATAAATACCATTTAGGGAATAACCAAATGACAGTGTGAGTGGCTATAGTAATTTTAAAAAACATACTTTAGAATGAAAGTATTTTACTAGAAATAATGAGGACTATTTTATAACAAGTAAGGTAAATCATGAAGAATACAATTATTGACATGTACGTATATATCAACATTGCATCAAAATATCTAAAGCAAAACTGACTAAATTAAATGGAGAAATAGACAATTCAAAATAATAGAGAATTCAATACTTTACTTTCAAGAAACAATAAATTTAATAGCCAGAATATCAGCAAAAATAAAAAAACAAACAAACAGAACGGAGTTGAAAAGAGCTTAAGCCAACTAGATATAACAAAACCTATCAAGTCCCCAATCCAACAACTGTAGAATACACATTATTCTCTGGAGTATATGGAACATTCTCCAGGATAGACAATATGGTAGGTCATAAAACAAACCTCAACAATTTTTTTTAATTTAAATAATACAAAGTATGTTCTTTGACCATGAAAAATTTAGTTACAAAACAACCACAGAAGAAAATTTGGGAAATGTACAAATATTTAAATTTAAAATACACACCCTATATAACCAATAGGTCAAATATAATTCACAAGCAAAATCAGAAAAGACTTTGAGATGAGTGAAAAGAAAACACAACATACTAAAATTTAGGAAATGCAGCTAAAGCATTGCTTTCAAGAAATTTATTGCTATAAATGTTTACATTAAAAAGAAGAGTGATCTCAAATAAATAACCAAATTTTCCACCTTAAGAAACTAGAAAAAGCAGAAAAAACTAAACTCAAAACAAGCAAAAGGAAGAAAATAATAAAATTTAGAGCAGAAGCAAATGAAAAAGAGAATAGAAAATCAATAGGGAAAACTGGAAAAACAAAAAGTTAGTTCTTTGAAAAAATAAACAAAATGGGCAAATCTTTAGCTAGACTGATCAAGGAAAAAAATTTAAAAATACTCAAATTACTAAGCTACAAATAAAATAAGGACATCCACTATCAACTTTAAAGAAATGAATTATAGTTAGATTGTCTAGGTCAAATGAACAAATTCCTAGAAATACCCAAACAAATATTGATTTAAGAAGATAAAGAAATCTAAGTAGACCTATAACAAATTAGGAGATTTAATTATTAATCAATAAAATTGTCCAGGCATGGTGGCTCATGCCTGTAATCTCAGCACTTTGGGAGGTCAAGGTAGGTAGATCACCTAACGTCAAGAGTTCAAGACCAGCCTGGCCAACATGGTGAAACCCCATCTCTACTAAAAATACAAAAAATTAGCTGGAGGTAGTGGCAGGCACCTGTAATCCCAGCTACTCCAGAGGCTGAGGCAGGAGAATCAGTTGACCCTGGGAGGCAGAGGATGCAGTGAGCCAAGATTGCACCATTGTATTCCAGGCTGGGCAACAAGAGCAAAACTCTGTCTCAAAACAAAAACAAAAACAAAAACAAACAAAAAAACCCAACTGTATAAATTAAAGCCCAGGAGCAGATGGTTTCTCAGATGAATTCAACTAAACATTTAAAGAACTGGTACCAATTCTTCAAAAACTCTTTCAAAAAACAGAAGAGGAACAAAAGAATCCCAATTATTTCTATGATCCCAGTATTACCCTGATACAAAGATCAGACAAAGATATTGTAAGAAAAGAAAAGTATAGACCAATATTCTTTATGAATATGGATGCAAGAATCCTCAACAAAATATTAGCAAATCAGATCCCCCAAAAAATTTAAAAATATTTAATTCCATGATCAAAAGAGATTTATCTCAGGAATGCAAGGCTCGTTCAACATCTGAAAATAAATCCATGTAACATACCATGCTAGTAAAATTAAGGACAAAGCCCACATAAATCATCTCAATAGAGGCAGCAAAAGCATCTGACAAAATCCAACACTCTTGTTCTGCTAAAAACATTTTGAAAACTACAAATACAGAGAACTTCCTCAACCTGATAAAAGACATTTTATTATAAATTCCATAGCTAACATACTTAACAGAAAATCACCAAATCATTTCCCTCTAAGATCAACAATAAGACAAGCACATCCAAGCTTACTATTTCTGTTCATCATTGTACTGAATTTCTGGGCAGAGTAACAAGGTAAGAGAAAGAAATAAAGAGCATAAGATTGAAAATGAAGAAGTAAAACTGTTTTTGTTTGTAGGTAATACAATCTTGTATATAGAAAATCCACTATAAAAACTATTAGAACAAATAAACAAGTTCAACATTGTTACTGAGTACAAGTTCAATATACAAAGATCAATCGTATTTGTATATACTAGCCATGAATATTCAAAAAATGAAATTAAGAAATGACTTATAGTAAGAACTAATAATTATATAGAATACCTAGGAATAAATGTTTAAGTGCAACTTGTATTTTGAAAAATATAAAAATATTTTTAAATAAAGAAGATTTTAAAAAATGAAACAATATCCCATTCTCATGAGTGAGAAAACTTAACATTGTTAAGATATATTACCCAAATTGTTCTACAAATTCAATGCAATCATTATCAGAATTTCAGCTCATTTTCTTGCGGAAATTGAAAAGATGATCCTAACATTCACATAGAAATTCAAGAGACTCAGAATAGTTAAACAATCTTGGGAATAAAGGACAAAGTTGGTGGACTCACACTTCTCATTTTCAAAACTTACTATAAATCTATAGTAATTAAGACAGCATGCTACTGATATAAGATTATATATATATATATATATATGAATGAAAGGAATTAAGTTGATAGTTCCAAAAGAAAGTTCTTACACTTGTGGCCTTTTGTTCTGCAACAAGGGTGCCAAGACAATTCAATGTGCAAAGGATAGTCTTTTTAACCAACAGTGTTGAGAAAACTGGATATCTACATGCAAAACAATGAAGTTGAACCTTTATCACATACCATATACAAAAATTAGCTCAAATACATCACAAACCTAAATAGAAGAGCTAATACTACCAAACTAAAAGAGAACTTAGTAGTAAATCTTTGTGACCTTAGGTTAAGCACTGGTTTCTTAGATATGATATGAAAAGCACAAGCAACAATATAGATTGATAGATAGATAGATAGATAGATAGATAGATAGATAGATAGATAGATAAATTAATTAGCCTTCAACAAATTTAAAAAGAACACCATCTAGAACATGAAAAGACAACCACAAAATGAGATAAGTTATTTGTAAATGACATAGGATTTGTATTCAGAATTTATAAATAATTCTACACAATGCAACAATAAAATGATAAACAACCCAATTTTTAAATGGGTAAAGGATTTGAGTATACACTTCTTCAAATAAGATATATAAATGACCAACAATCACATGAAGAGATTCTCCACATCATTAGTTACTAGGAAAATGCAAATCAAAACCACAATGAGACACAATTTCACACCCACAAACATGACTAAAAAGACAGGGAGTAACAAAGGTCAAAGAGGATGAGGAGAAATGGAAACCCTCATAAATTTCTCGTGAAGGTGTAAAATAGGGCAGACATTTTGGAAAACAGTTTATCTGTTCCTCAAAATATTAGGCATGGAGTCATCATAAGACATATCAACACCAGTCCCAGGTATACCCAAAAGAAGTGCAAATGTATCTTCACACAAAAACTCATATGTGAATGTTCATAGCAGCATTATTTATAACAGCCAAAAAGTGGAAACAAATGTCTATCAACTAGTAAATATTTATATCTATACAATCTAACATCATTTAGCAATAAAAAATAATGACACACTGATATATGCTACTACTTGAGAACCCTGAATGCATTATATTAAGTAAAAGAAACCAGTCACAGGAGACCACATATTGTATAATTGCATTTATTTGAAGAGCCATGAACAGGCAAATCCATGGAAACAGAAAATAGAATAGTGGTTGCCTGGGGCTGCGGTGGTGAGCTGGAGAACAGTAATGGGGAATAACTGCTAATGGATATGGGTTCGGGTTTCTTTTTATGGGTTTTGAATATGTTCTAAAATTAGATTGTGGTGATGGTTGCACAACTCTGAACATACTAGAATACTACTAAATGATAAGACAAACAAACCTTGTTTTAAGTAAATAATGACAGAAACAATAACAAAAGCTTGCAGAAAACTCAGCTCAATACCACAACATTTTAAGCTTTATGAAAAAAAAAAACTGGATTTTAGGGTTTGAAGTCTAAATTAATGTAATACAACTCCAAAACCCACAAGGATGTCTAATAAATCTAAGTTGATGATTCCAAATTTCTTCATCTGGCAAGGTCCTCCTGAGATCCTACCATCCATCCCTCTGCTCAAGCTCAGATAAGTGGACTATTTTCAGCGCTGTATTTAAACCCATACAATAAATAGTTTAATAAACTCTTTCAGTTGTGGTAACTTGATCTGAATGGGATGCTGAGTGTCAGGGGCAAGAGTTTCTTCCCTGAACCTTTACAATCATGACATTGAATAAGCAGCTCTTGGTTAGAGATGGTGGTAGAGCAACAGAGGAGATAGTGCACCTAAATACCCAGAGGAGAACTGTCAGGGACAGTGCAGGGGTCCCACATGGAGTGGGAGAGAGAGGGCAAGCCAACAGCAGGCTGAAAGAGGACTGAGGCAAGAGACAAATAGGATAGAATAGTTACAGAAGAAGAAAAAGATGAGTCAGGGAAACTTTCATATGACTGAAAGTTTAGAGATGAGAGAGGAAAAAATAGGAAAAAGAAATCAGAAGAAACAAAGAGAACAAAGAATATTTTAGTTTTTTTATCTTTTTTTTTTTTTGTCTCCCGAATGTTGACAAATATAAAGCAAAGTAAATCACTTTGGACCCACCACTTACCCTCGTTTCCACAAGCAGAAGGGGTGTACTATGGAATGAATGCCTGTGTTTCCTCCACATTTATATGCTGAAGTTCTAATGTGATAGCACTGGGAAGTGGGATCTTTTAGAAGTAAATTGCTCGTGAGGGTGGAACCCCTTTGATGAGATTAGTGTCCACATAACAAGGGAAAGAGAGCCACTCCCTCTCTGCTCTCTGCCACGTGGTCATTGTCATCTGCAAACCAAAAAGTGGACCCACACCAGACACTGGATCTGCAGGCAGCTTCATCTTGGACTTCCCAGACTCCAGAACTGTGAAAAATAAATAAATGTTGCTTAAGCCACTTATAGTATATCCATAGGTGACATACCTATGTACATGATAAAGGTTTTATAGCATCCCCAGACCAGACTAAGATGATATACTTTATAATGCAATATACAAAGTGATAAAAATATACAGAAGAATTGGTTTAGTGACAAAGCTGTCTAGTCCTTTACATTGCAGCAATTCTGGAAGAGCAAAGGAAAACTGCTTGCTATTTTCTCGTAAGTTAGCTAAGAAATAAATATAAACAATTTTCTTTTATTCAATTTATGATTAATATTAACAGTAAAAATAATGACACAAAGTAAAACAAATTGCATATAGTAAACTTTGTTGTTGACTAAAAATAGACAGAAGGAAAACTTTTTAATAAAATCTCTATCTGCAGCATTAGATTTAGAATAGATACAATGTCATACAACAAAATTTCCAATTGCAGATGTTATAAATTTATTAATATAAATTTTAAAACTTGATTAGCAGTACATCACTTTCACTGAAAATTTTACATGGAAAATGATTCTGATGAGAATTATTTCAGCAAAATAAAAATAAACATTTAAAAAATTGGGTATGATTTAAGTATGCTAGATAGAAAGTTGGTAAAGGAATTAAACCAGCTTAATAAGAAAAAAAACTTCCCAGAACAAATTTCTTTTTTCCACATACATTTTTCTCTATGTGCTCTGGAGACATTTCTGAATTTGTGTATGCTGACACATAATGAGCCCCTCTGTGTCTATTTCTGAGGAAGCTTTATTTAGTTGCCCTTCTGATAAACAGTGTAAGTTCAAAAGAATAAGCAGTCCATATTCCCCGGGCTTGGCATGAGGAGGCAGCAGATGATCTAATAGATTTTGTTGCTTCTAATTTTTGTGACTAATATAGAGGTTCTGTTTTGAAAGCACCCGGATCTGGCTTCATTCTGGTTTAGATATTTGGAACAAAATGTACTCTTTCCCAAGAGTCACTTTCTCAGAACTATCTGAAGCATAATTTTTAAAAACATAAGTACATCAGGAATAGTTCAGAATGACCATGAAGCTTGCCAAAGGTCTAAAGAAGCTCGAAGTGCCTTAATTAAATTTAGACAGTGGGGCTAAGAGAAGTCCTTAAATAGTAAGATGAGGGACTCTTTCTACTCCCTGTCCTAAGATTTCGCTATGGAGGGACCACCTCTAGAGAAAGACTCAGATCTCTTGCCCATTCTCCTCCCTTAACCCTCTTTATAGGATTGGTAATTTGAAAGAAGGAACTGCTAAAATACTCTTCTTAGCCCCTTCTAACTCTCTTTGGGAGCCAGTCTGCCTTCAAGGAAGATGCTATTGCTGCTTCCTATTGCTATAAAATGGACGGGGGTACACTCCCCTCCCCTGACACTTTTTCTATTTCAGAAACACTAGGATTTTTTTTCTTTCTCTGCCTGGTGAACAGATGGATAAATCTTTCTCATCCCAGGGGGTATAGAACCATTAAGCCCATTTTTCTCCATGCACAAGTCATGTTCCCCAACAGACAAAGGTCATATTTTGATGGTCATCCTGACTCCTCTTTCTCAGTGGCTCCAAACTGAGGCAGGGAAAAGTGGGAGATTAATTATTTACTTCTTAAGTTCCAATGTAAATCCCAATTTGCCTTCTTCTCCCTTTTCAGCTATTTCTTGTCATGGAAAATGAAGCCTGTGGGGTTTTGTTTATAGTTAGTGTGTGTGTGTGTGTGTGTGTGTGTGTTTGTGTTGTATTTGTTTGTTTTTCTCCGTATTTTTAGGCAAAGGAAATAAAAGTAAGATTTGGGATGCAGATAGCATTTTGGAGATCTTGTAGAATTTAAAAGCCATAAGGCTTATTTACATTTAGAAGACATACAATTCTAAGGAAAAAAAAAATAGAGATCCAAACAATGAAAAGAAGCTGAGAGGGTAGGACGGAGAGTCATGTTTATCAGGAACAGGCTCATTTTGTGTAGAAAGGACATTTGAAACAAATATGACATGTTTTAACATGTAATCTGGGGGTGATGTAAAATATGCAACAGTCTCTTGAATAAATTTTCTCTTAAAGTCTCAGAGTATACTCATTTTTTATGGAATTGATCTTAGATTTGGAAAATTGGTTCTGAATCTCATGAAGCTCACCTTTTAAATAAAATTGGCATTGTCGGTAATGTTACTACTTTGCAAACAGATTGGTAGTTTTTTTCTGTATTCCCAAATCCTACTGTATTTATTCAATCATGTAATAGAAAATACTCTATAAGGAAAGTAAATGTACCTTTCTATTTATGCTTGTATTTACCATTAACATCGATAAGCACCAAAAACTGTTACTGCAATTAAATGTAGAAAAGAATTTTTTAAAAATCTTGACAAACAAAAAACTCTCTGAAATATGAAAATGAAGAGTGCTTTTCTGGCTATACTGAATGGCCTCCTAGGAGATTATAATGTGAGTGAAGTTTGTCTTTCAGGGTTCTCTTTCTCTGAGTTCTCCTCCTTAGGCATTTTCTAATCTTCTGCTGCCCTTTTAAGCTTTGAATTTGGCCTATTTTGACTGAGGCAAGAGGAAGATAGCATCCCAACCTCTTATTTTATTTTTTTTCCCCAAACATTCAAGTGTATTTGACTTACTTTCACATATCCATCAAGAATGAGCTGAAATGCTCCCTTCTCTGAGTTAGAACATTTTCCTTCTCTGGAATGTCCTTCTTTCTGCTTTTACAATTGCCTGTGTATACATAAACAAGGAAGAATAGAAGAGATGTCTCAGCCCAAAGGATAAATCGCAGGTGTAGGAAAAGTCAGAGACGATAGGCCCTTGTCATAGCCCCACAATCACTACAGACACATTGCACGCTCTGCCTTCCCCTGGGTTTGCCTTACTCTATTACTCCATTTCACGCCGATAGAAACTGTGAGATAGGAGCCCTCGACATGAGTATTCCTCCCCATAAGAGGAGCATGTCTTCACAGAAAATTCACTGATTGTTTTAACCTGTGTCTGATGCAAAGTTTCACTGGCATTACTAACAGGTGCAGAACCAATTAACTGATTTGAATTTTATCATCATTGTCATTGTCAACAGACACTTAATGGGTATCTCTAGAGTGCTGCACATTGCACTAGATACCTAGACCTCATCTTCTTTCCCCTGGAGGATATTTTAATGAACAATGAAATAGCGAACATCTAGACATGAAAGTGGAAATGCAAGAGAAATAAAAGGAATTAATAACTTGTCCTTAAGTAAAAAGTTGCCTGGACCTTTCCTATGCCTTCCTAATACCAATAATCACAAGCCATTTAAATGTATTAAAAGATCTGTTTATACACACACACTGAAGAGAGAGAGAGCAAGAGAGAGAATGACGATGATGGATGACAGACATAAACATCATGCAAATGTACATAAAGATCTATAGATCTGTACAAAGATATACATGGCACATCTATTCTTATAGATCTTTATTCAGACTTATATGCAAAGACACAAATGTAAAACAAATTTTATTAGCAGCTTTTAATACATGTAAGATAATTAAATAATAGCTTTTACTTCACTGATTGAAATCAATTGGGTGACAGTAAAGTCTTTCCTAAAACGTCATTTGAAATTCCACATTCAAATGTGGATTTTATGGTTACAGAGTTGTAGCAGTCTTGAGTAACATTCACACAAGAGCAATAACCTTCACTCAGGAACTAAATGAAGAAATTTCAAGGCTAAATACAAGTAACTAAGGAAACATGAGAGCCTAGGCCTAATTTAATTTATAGGCCTCAAAGAAAAATAGGATTAGTTAATCTAGTACAAATGAGTTCTCCAAAAAGTCTTTATCTTTAGCCCAGATAATGAGAAGTGAGTAAGTTCAGAACATGTAGAGATCTGAATCACTAGTCAATAAAAGAGTTTTCTGAAGCAGTATGTTAACATTGAACACATTTTAAACAAAATTAAACATTGATGCAGACTACATTCCTGAGATGCAACCCAATGTTACCTGGGCAATGTACTGGATAACTAAAAGGAGCTTCATACCTAATGTGTGACATGTTTGTCTATCCATTTAAGTGACACACTGTTTTGTTTCAGGTGAGGTTGATTTAAGGACTTTTCAAAGTTAAAAAGGACATTTGTTGATAAAAGAGAATGACTCTCACGCAACTTTGTGTAGACATTCTTGAGAGATCGCATTTGTCACATATGATGTTCAAATGTACCGGAAGCTCGAGCCTTTCACCTCTACTGAGCAATAGGCATTTGAGAACTTAGTCTGTCTGGCTGCCATCCATTATCTGCTCATGCTAACAAAGGCAGAACCAATCACATGAAAATACAGCAGAGTGCACCTAGCTGCCAGCCTACTAACAGCAGGTGTGTGCCTCTCTTTGAATCATTGCTTCCAGCCTACTCTCCTTTAAAGTCTGATTCAGATTTGAAGGCCTCTGGTAACCAGCCCCCTTTCTGGGTCAAGATCTTCCCAATCTTTTCTTTCTGGTTTTATGGCTTCATGTTTCCCAGCTTATAGCTAAGACTCCTGGTTCTTACGACCTGCATTGTAATAAGGATTAAATGAAACTTTGAACGTAGGAAGTCCTCAGCCAGTAATAGTTGATGCTGGTTGTGTTGCCTCTCCTCCAAAACTTAAGCTAAGCCTACTTTTCTAAACATGCTGGCCTTGGGGAAAGACCAAGATAGGAGAGACGAAAGAGCTAACTGGCCTGTGACACAAACCTTAAAGACTTAATCGGTGAAAAAAAAAAAAAAGGGTTGATTTATAAGCAAGTGGAGGTAGAGTCACTGCCAGAAACATCATGAGGAAGTAAATTAAAAGTTTGTGGAAGCCATCTTCAAGAAAGGCAAGATCAGAGGTAGAAGGTACGGTCAGAACTGATGTAAGTTGTCTCACATTAATAATCTCTATCCCATATGTTCCTCTGTTATGTATTTATTATGCACTGACTCCTAGTACAGGATTTTTTTGTGTGTGTGTGAGACAATTTCACTCTTGTTACCCAGGCTGGAGTGCAATGGCACTATCTCGGCTCACTGCAACCTCCATCTCCCAGGTTCAAGCAATTCTCCTGCCTCAGCCTGGCAGCTGGGCTTACAATCCCGATCAGCTGGGATTACAGATGCCCGCCACCATGCCTGGCTAGTTTTTTGTATTTTTTGTAGTTTTCGTAGAAATTGGGTTTCACCATGTTGGCCAGGCTGGTCTTGAACCCCTGACCTCAGGTGATCCACCTGCCTCAGCCTCCCAACGTGCTGGGATTACAGGTGTGAGCCACTGCACCCAGCCTAGTACAAGATTTTGCTTGAATTATCAGAACCTCTTGTGCCCTATCATTGTATCAGTCAGCTTTTCCTGTGTAACAAACTACCACAAAATTTAGTGATTTCAACCATTTATTTAGCTCCTGAATCTACTGATTAACAATCTGGTCTAATCAGATCTGGGCTTGGCTGATCGTGACTGGATTTGCTCAGATATCTGTGATCACCTGGCTAGTTTGCTGAGGCTGACTGGTTTATGATGACCATTTCTGAGACAGCTCAGATGACTAGAGCTTCTCTTGACATTACTTTTCATTCTCCATCAGCCTACCTTCAGTTTTTATCACATGGTGGTGGCAGAGTCCCAATGGCAGTAAGGGCAGATCAAGGCTCAGAACATCCACAGCACCTTTTCTAGCATATTTTTACTGACCAGCTCAAATTCAAGGGGAAAAAAATAAATTTTACTTCTTTGTTAGAGGAGTTGCCAGGTCACATTGCAAAGAGGCATGGAGTCAGAGAAGGGATGTATTTGGAGACACTTTTGCCATCTATTGCAGCCAATAAGTGGATCCAAATTAAAAGAAGTCAAAGGCAAGTTTTCCATGCTAGAGAAAGCTTTATGATGAGCACTGATGAAAGGGAGCAACAAACACACATAGCATCTTCACAGATAGATATCAGACATCCCATAACTATGACTACATCCTCAAATTTCATTCTACCAAAATAACATAGCATATACAATAAAGTATTTATATCAGCATACCTTAAAAACTCATTAGAGTCAAAAGTGCCTAAATATGTCACAGCAGTTCATATTTTCTGTTACTTAGGGTAGGATCGGAAAGAGTAAAGAATGATGAATTTTCCTATTGTTTGCATCTTTGGGTGGAGGTGCGTTAGGGGAGAAAAGGGATAGCACACAGGAAAGCCTGGGCATAAACCTGAGTGACAGTGTAAACCACAGTTGTCCTTTTCCAATGGAGAATTCAGTTGGCCAAGAAGAGCTAACTAGAATGGTAAGAGAAGAAAAAGAGAAAATCAGAAAAAGGGAGAGAAAGAGTAGCTGTCATTTGGCTTTGTATATTGTTACAGAGATAGTAAAATATTTTTCATGGACATCTACTCTTAAATACCAATAATTTATTATGCATTTTAAAGTAACTAAAAAAAGTGTGATTGGAATGTTTATAACACAAAGAAATAGTAACTACTTGAGGTGAGAGATATTCCATTTACCCTCTTGTAATAATTATACATTGTATGCCTGTATCAAAATATCTCATGTACCCCATAAATATATACACCTGTTATGCACCCATAAAGATTAAACATAAAAATTAAATACCATTGCCCCCCCCAATTTTACTTATTGCATAAACATATGTTAATCAAAGAATCAATGTCAAACATGGCATTCACTGTATGAAAGTCAAGAGGTGTGCTGGATCTTTTCTTATATTCAAGTAACTTTCCTCTACTAAAAGAGATGCACCCCAAAACAAATAACTGTAAAACAATAAGTGCCCGTACTAGAGCTCAGGGAGGCACAGCAGAAGGATCCAGAAAAGGAATTTTCCATGAGAAGGGACATTGGCAGGAGTGGTTTCTGGAGATGGATGGGGGATAGATAACAAAAAGCATAAAAAGATATTCCAAGACACAAATGCTTGAATCTGCTCTTGAAGAGAAGTGGATTAAGGGGAAAACCTGCAAGGATGCTCAGAATTGGAGAGAAAAACCTTTCAGACAATGGGAACAGAATTAACAGATGTCCTGAGGCATAAGAGAACATTGTTTGTTTGGGAAACAAGAATTAAGAGTGGCTAAATTATATAGAACATGAAGGAGTACAAGATTGACGTCTGAAAAACTATTCATTCTGTGCAAAAACAACTTGAAGAATATCCATAAGCTTTAGGTTTGCATCTTGGGTAAAAATAGAAATCATGTGACACTCTCCACCCTCACAAATACATAATATTGAATGACTAATATTTTCACCTCTGTTTTCAATGATTCATCAAAATCTGAAGCCCAGTTGGTAGATAAAACTCTGCCTTAGTCATATTACCTAAATAATTTAAGTTAGAAAACTTCAAATAAATTGTGTGCATGTGTGTTTGTAAATTCTCCCTTGAAAGCTGCCTTTCATTTTTACCAAATTCATTTCTCTATCTTCTAAGGGCCAAACTTCATTATAAACCCCAGGAGTATGCTATCTTTCCCACAAAAGAGGAAGGGGGAAAAAGATAAATTTCCAGGGATGGTTTTGCACACCAATGACAGGCATAGGTTTCTAAAGGACGGTTTCCAACCTGTTAATAGTTTTCAATACACAACAGCTGCAATCCATGAAAGAGATAAATATTCATGGCACAAAGCATTTATATGTATCAAATGTATATTCATGAACAAATGGCTTCCCCTGCCTTTAATAGTGTTTGTTGTGCAGTCAGTAAAGAATGGACCAAGTTTTCCCTGGCTCCAACGGCTGGGTCTCTACTGCTGCATCTCCTGAATGTCAGTTTTGCAGTGATTATAGACAAGACAATAGCCATGGGAAAAAAAAAACACACACACACACAAAATGTGCCCAGAATCACTCCCCACTTGTTCCAGATATTGGATAGCAGAACCAAATATTAATGGCAGATTTTATATGGCTGCCAACTTATTTTTCAGGAAAAGCATTTTACATTCAAGCCTTGTGTAGCCATATGTGCACTATAATATCCACGGTTGACCCTCCTCTTTCAAATATGCTTTGTCACAGCACCAATGCCACCCCAAAGGGCTTTCCTAAGAATACTGGAACAGGAATTTGCATACATTGAATAGCACTTTCAGGTGATCATCAGCATCTGGTTGTCATGCCCTTAATCAGAGTGCATTAAGCAAAATGCACTGTGCAGCCTGGAAGCAAAAGAATGATGGTGCAAACTATGCAAGCCTTTGTTTTTCAGTAAGGTTTGGAGGATGGTATGTGCTTCCGAAAATTGACATATTGTTTAATAAGTGTTTTTTGCTCCATTAATTTCTCCAAGAGGGAAGCAAGAATATTATAGAAACAGTGAGGAAATATGCCTTTTGCTAAACAAGAAAGGCATCATTATAAGGTTTTAGGGTACTACACAAAGTCTGTTAAAAAAAAAACTTAATAATAAAATAATTTAACTTATAACTTGCATGGAAAGAAGCCCTTCAGTTTTGCAGACAGGATCTCTTAATCCCCTCTCTCTTTTTTTTTGGTGGGGGGGGCGGTCAGCTCCCAGCCTTCCTTTAGGGTTACAAAAAAAATAATTCTGACTCTATCAGAAATGTCAAACTTAGGCCAGGTGTAGTGACTCACACCTGTAATCCCAGCACTTTGAGAGGCCAAGGCAGGAGAATTGTTTGAGGCCGAGAGGTCAAGAAATGTCAAACTTCCCTTTTCTTTCTTTTGTCATTTGCTGTTGTTCCACTACAAGAGATGTGATTTTTAAGACCATTATGATAAAATGAAAATATAATTTGAGATCATTCTCTCTACATGTTTTCATAAGGGTACCTAGTTGTGTCTGAATTTGAGTTTGCAAAGTTAGGTTGCACCTCTCAGTAGACTATGCAATATGTTGCAATATTACTGATGCCTCTCAGTAGACGAGGCAATATATTGCCTCAAAACCTAAGTGTAAACTAGTATAAAATATGAAAAGATTTTAGCTCTTGGTGTTGTGAGACAGAGATTGCATATGATAACTTGTTGAGGAGGAAGTATGTTGTTGGATATGTCAAGGTTCCAGAAATATGGACTGTAGCTGTAGCTGGCAAGGATGAAGTGGTACCACTCTCAAAATGAAATTATTTCAGTATTTAAACTATAGTATCAGTATTTGAAATAATTACTAATATTTCCTAGGATAGTATTTCAAAAATTAAACCTTTCATAAGAAAATCTTCCTTCAAGTTCCATAAATAAATAGAAGAGGTGCTCTAGAGTGTGGTGTAGACCAACAGTTAATTCCTATACACCTACAATTAATTCCCTAGATCCTTTCCACTTCTGATGCTAGAACTGGGGGCATCTTACTATCATCTTTGTCCCCTGTCTCAATGAAATGGTTAGCATACGCATCAGAATCCTT
Source organism: Macaca fascicularis (assembly GCF_037993035.2). Taxonomy (NCBI): domain Eukaryota; kingdom Metazoa; phylum Chordata; class Mammalia; order Primates; family Cercopithecidae; genus Macaca; species Macaca fascicularis. The sequence continues at coordinate 98,894,464 of NC_088385.1, forward strand.
TGTGTTAACTTTTTTACACTCTCCTCACTAATGAGCAGTTCATGTTGCAGCTCAATAGCATATCTTCACTGCTGGTCACCTCAGCAGAAGTGGAAAATTTATTTATCTATTTGAATTCTTTTTTCCATGCCTATCATGTTCTTGTACTGTGCTATTTATTATAAACACAGCTCCTTCTCACATGATGTTTTTAATCTAACAGAGAAAATAAACGAAGTAACCACACAGTTAGAAAGCAATATGCATTCAGTAATGCTCCAGCACAGGAAGCAGAAGGCATTATGAGATTTAAAGAGTATCAGACACTTGCCCAAGTTCTGACAATAAGAAATCAATAAAGCCTGGTGTTGAACGCAGGTTTATCAAGCTCTTAATACTCTACATAAAATGTTGATGTAGCTGTACCCAAGCTCCTATATACAGAAGCAGCCTTTTGAGAACAGCCATAGGAGATTCTCTTCTCCTGCTCCTATGTAAGATTAGTTAGAAGTATGTCACATGTCTGATCTCAGCCACAAAGGAGGCTGAAGCTGGGAAGTAGAAAACAAGTTTCTCACAACTCACTTGGGTAAAGGTTCCTTTAGCAAAGAGCAGAGGCAGGAAGACTTGGGCTGCAACTGGGGCTTCCTGCTCCCATTAGGCTCCTGGCTCTCGTTTGGTCCTGTAGCCAGGCTCACAGCCCACTGCTTGAATCCAAGGGCTGGAATGAGGCTCATTCCACCCGTTTGGTTCACTGGCCCATGGGAAAACTGGTGCCCACTGGTCCTTGGGACTACACTTGATGGAAAGCTGTTGTCTTGGACAGTGAAGGGTGGTGCCACCGTCCCAGCCTCACTCTGGCTTTATTGCTTTGGGTCTCCTACCCTAATATTTGCTGGAGTCTGCACTGGAGCCTTTGTCATTTCTTCTACCACCCTCCTCACCTCTCCTGAGCTGGCGGTTAGATTCTTAATCAAATTTTAGTTTATTACCAACCGTGATATCACAGGGAAAGTAATAAACAAATCATGATATAAAAACTAATCACAAAATACCACAACAAATGTATCATAATTGTGGCCAGCTTCAGAACCATCTCCCAAAAGTTTTGATGTGGAGAATGACTTCTTCCCATCACCCAACATTTCCAGATTAAGAGGAGCATCAGGAAAGAAACTAAAATCAGGATGGAAACTAGGATAGGGAGAAAAATGGAACTAACTCTAAGCCAAATACTGTGCTGGGCACTTTCTAATACTTGACTTCATCAACAACTCAAGATAACCCTAGCCAAAAGGTATTATTAATTGAACAAAAGAAGCAGCAAGGTTAAATATCATTCTTGAGATCTCATACCCAACAAGTGCCAAATCCAAGATTTAAGCTCAATTATATGCCCTTTCCACCACCAGAGCTTGCCCTGAAGACAGATGTGTCCTGGCACTCAAACTGAAAGAGGAGATAAATACTGAAAAGCAGGATTTTTTTGTTTTTGTTTTTGAGACAGGGTCTCACTCTGTCACCCAGGCTGGAGTGCGGTGGCATGATCTGGGATCACTGTAGCTTCGACCTCTCTGGCTCAGGTGACTCTTGCACCTTAGCCTTCCAAGTAGCTGGGACTACAGCACGCGCCATCATGTCTGGCTAATTTTTTTTTTTTCTGGTAGAGACAGAGTTTCACCACATTGCCCAGGCTGGTCTCGAACTCCTGGGCTCAAGTGATCCACCTTCATCAGCCTCCCAAAGTGCTAGAATTACAGGTATGAGCCACCATGCCCAGCCTGAAAAGCAGTTCAGTGTGGCTTTTCTCCTCCAAGTACAGAACAATGATAACCAAATATTTAAAAAGAAAGATAAAAAGGCATAAATATCACACTAAAAATTACTCACATACCAGAAGGAGTTCAGTGCCTTCAAATTACCAGGCCCAAAAGTGTTCCAGGGGATCTGGAACCAAGCTCCCTCCAATCCCCCGAGAAATCCCACTGCTCCTTGGAGCTACCACTTTAGGAGAAGCTGCTGTCTTGGTTTGGGAGGGCTGGTGGCCCAGACCCCAGCCTCCCGCTGGCTCTGTAACTGGATTTGCAGCATCCTAAATATCACCTTTGTAAGTGCTAGTTCTAGTCTAAAAGTCCAAGAGGCCCAGGGAAGGATCAGCTAAAGCCTAGATGGGGAGAGGTAAGCACAGGGAAAAGGGTGGGGTAGGGGGAACATTGTGAAATATGTGGTTAATTTCTGGGATCAGTTCACTACCTTGCCCTACAACTCATGGGTTGGTACTAAAATGAAAGTTGATGGAGAACCTACGTGCTAACACATTCTGAGACTTAAAAATCTGCCTCTATAAGTAAGCAAAAAAACAATAAATAAATTTATTTTATACACGCACACGCACACACACACTTGTGTGTATATATGTGTATATATACATACATACACAACACATATATATATAGAGAGAGAGAGGGAGAGAGAAAGACAGAGACAGACAGACAGACAGAGAGGGAGAAAGAGAGTCAAAGAGCTTGTCCTAAAGAAATTCTAGAAAGAACTTGCAATTGGGAAAGTGTGAAGCTACTTAAGATCATTTATATTAGTATATTTGCCAATTGGAGTTCTCAGCAAACATCTACAAGTATAGATGAATATTATAGTTTTGCTATTGTTGGTCCAGGAAAAAGTGGTTAATTTAAGGTAATTTCAAAACTGTTAGGAATATTGCAGCTTCCATATTGATATCCTGAACCAACATTTATTGTTCACATTCCACTGACCACCAGTCAAACATCAGGCACTCTGTGCAAGCGGGACCTTGGTGCTTTTGTGCAGAGGGAGAAAAACTTCAATTTTCAGGGAAATTCAAAAATTTGTAAGTGCAAATCATCACATGGGTAGAAGTTAGCTGATCATAGTATATTTACACACCCATTTCAAACAAACAGTGGAATCACTTGGAGTTGCCATCCTGAGCTACGGACTCCTTTCTGCTAAAAATTCTTCTCCACAGGAACTAGCTGTCTTAGGCAACCTAGACTCAAGCTTAATCAAGTCCTCACTGAAACTCACCTGTCTCATTAGGACTTTGGAATTGCTGTGGACAGAAAATTTGCAATATGACTTTTGCCTCACTGAAGGAAGTGACTCAGGAGATATTTAAAAACTGCCCTGAGTGAATTCAAGCTGACATTTGTTGCTCCTATACCACAGAACCCCAAAGCAAAAATGTCTATATGTTTTCCCCATGACATAGAACTCCATGAAGGTGTACAAAAACAAGCAAACAAAGCCAAAAACAATGACAAAAGTGTGTCTGATAGGTATTCATTAAGCACAAAGCCGCCGTTGTTCCCGGTGTTGAGCAGGAAGTCATTTCAAGGCAGGGATAGGCATGTCCCTTTGGAACAAAAGCTTTCCCGACAAAGCCTGGCACAGGTGTTCACCCACAATGGATATGACCATGACCTTTTCAAAACAGTGACCACAAAGGTCTGAGGAAGCTGATGTCAACCTCCATATCCGATCCTGCCACTCCCCGTTTTGAAAATTCCATTTCTAGAAAGACACAGCAAACAATTCTTCACATAGATCCATGTTCTGGTTGGAAGTCCAACTGGGGCAAATGTAAGGGGTAAATTCTGTCAGCTCTGTTGAGGAAGCTCATCTTCCTCCTGCCTAGTTTCCAAATGGGGGCCGTCTGCCCAGCCTCTGAGGCAGACAGGCAGGCAGCAGGTGTCAAAGAAGAGGTGTTGAAGCAACATTAGAAGTACATCAAAAACACTGTTTATTGTACACATGAAGGTTCTTGTATGCTCAAGGTGAAGCAAAAAATAAAATCAGTTAACTATTCTGTGTTACGGCCCTCTAAGAAATACAGAAAAATTCCCACTTCATTCATCCATTATTTAGAATTCACAAAATATACAAACAGAAGGGGATAGCTATTTAGGACTCGACACTCCGCTGGCCAGGGTATGTGCTCCCTTTATGTCTCGTTTATGTTTCAGCATCAGCAAACTCTATTTTCATTTATAGAGGTGTGTACTTTACAGCAGGGTGCTATGGCAGTCTCAAAGTTTCCATTCGCCATTATTTGAAATAGGTTTATTCACCTTCAATGACTCCCATCAGGAAAGGAGCTACTTTTTTCCTTCATAAAGCAGGAACCACTTTGAGGTAGATGTAGACAAGTTATGCTCCAACATATAAATTACATGCATTTAATCCTTTCTGAAAGCCCAGGAAAGAAAAGTAGCTGATGCATAAGCACCAGGTCTTGTACTACTAGAGGCTCTTTTGCAATATTCCATTTATTCCTCCCTAAACTCTGTGATATTGGTCATGTTGTTAGTCCCATTTCAACAATATTTAATAATCAAACACGAAACAAAGTAATGTTATTATCTAGTAAGTCTTAGATTTGAGGTTTCAACCCCCCTCTTGATTCTAGAACCACTGTTCCCTTCATGTTACCAAAATGGAATTTTTTTGCATTGTAACACCTGTATGGGGCTGGGTATGGTGGCTCATGCCTGCAATCCCAGCAATTTGGGAGGCCAAGGCAGGAGAATCACTTGAGGCCAGATGTTTGGGACCAGCTTGGGCAACATAATGAAACCCTATCTCTACTAAAAACAAAAAACAAATATAAGCCAGGCAAGGTGGTGCACGCCAGGAGGCTAACACTGGAGGATCCCAAGAGTTCAGAAGTTAAAGGCTGCAGTGAGCTGTAATCACACCACTGCACTCCAGCCTGGATGACAGAGTGAGACCCTGTCTCAAAAAAATAAATAAATAAACAAAAAGACCCTCCCACCAAAAAACACCTGCTTGCATTTATTTTTCTCTTACCCTCTCAATATCCTACATGAAACATGCAGTTACCTAGGCAGCAGAGGCAGTATTTCAAAAAAGCACATGGAGAGCAAGGAAGGGGAGTTGAATAAGAAGCAAGGCTCTGAAATTAAACAACAACAACAATATATGCTGAGCCAGGAAACCTTGTAAACAGAAAAAGAGGATAGTTGGGGAGGGGAGGAATGAAGAGGAAGGAAAATGGTTATGTTATGAACGCTGAGGGCTGGTTTCAATTTACTTCGAAATGAAAGTCAATGAGAATACCATTCCTTTCTAGATTTCATGTAACTTCCCCACTGGTTGTGTTTTTTTGTTATCCTCATCTTGTATTTTCTAGAAGGGGAAATAAAAAAAAGAAAAAAGAAAAAAAAAACATCTTTTCGAAGATTAAAGAATTTTTCTGTGGCACTGCAGAGCTGAGGAGCAATTGGAAACGGAATGAGGAGTATAGCGAATCTGGCTCCTAGAGAAGGCCTCTAAATGGAATAGCAGGTAGTAGCAATGGAAAAGGCCACACTAATGAGCCCTAAGACTTTCAATAAAAAGAGAATTGCTCAATTTCTCCTTCGCTAATATAATAATACTTGACATTTGTGGGTATGTTCCATGTTTGCAAAACTGTTTTAAGCATGTCATATCTGCTAATAAAATCCCCACAAAATCCTATGGGATGTGTACTATGACTATCCCATTTTACAGAGAGGGAAATTGAGGCCCAGAGAAGTAACTTGTCTATGGTTATATGGCCATCTTTTTCCCTCTCTTATTTGTTTTATTTCTTAAACCATTTCCTAAGGCCAAGATCTGAGTTTACTTATCTTCCACTTAACTCTAATACAGTAAAATTTAACTTCCAGGAATGAAGAAAAGTTGGTTACTATGTAAAAATATACAGTTTGATAGAAAGAATAAGTTCTAGTATTTAATAGTACAACTATTATAGTTAACAATAATTTATTGTAGATTTCAAAATAGAAGAGTTGCAATGTTCCCAACACACAGAAGAAGATAATTAATGTTTGAGGTGATGGATATACTAATGACTCTACTTTGATCATTACACATTGTACACAGGTATCAAAACAGCACATGCACCCACAAATATGCACAACTATCATATTTATATAATAACTAATATATGATAATTATACATATTTTGGGGGTAGATGAGATATTGACTTTTTGACTTTTTAAATGTAATCCTATAGGATAAAACATAGGGAAGGAAGTCAAATTAAAAAATATATATCTAGCAGGGTACCACACATACACATATATATATACACACACATATATATGTATATATAGATATCCCGTGTGTGTATATATATACACACATGGGGTATATATATACACACACACATATACACATACACACACACATACATATATATACACACACACATATATACACACACACACCCCATATATCTATATCTATCTATCTATCTATCTATGAGGTACCTTGCTATGTGTATATTTTTTAATCTGACTTCCTTGCCTCTGCCTCTCCAAACATACATGCAAACACATCTTTCAGAAACACCAACACTGAAATTCCAGTGACCTACTTTTATTCCTCATTCTACTTCACTTCTCTGAAGTGTTTCATTATGTTGACACTCCCCTTCTCTTTGAATACCTGTGTACATCACCTACTTCTAACTTCGCTTCTATTTTGCTAGCCACTTGCCTTCAATTTCTTTATTTCAGCCACTTGTTACGTTTCTGGACAGCTCAAGGCTCTTTCCTTCATTTTCTTCTCTTTTGATTCTGGGTCTAAAAAGTGAGACTCAGTGCAATATAGGAGGCATAGGCAGGAGGAGACCAATAACTGGGGAGATTTTTAAGATTTTTGATGGCCCCTTCCGAGACCCTGGCTTGTTCTGCTATACCCCCACACTTTGTTGGTGATAGAGGCAGGGAGAAGCACGTACCTTTGCCCCTCCTTAATGCCTAGTGAATTTAGCCAAAACTATTTGAGGAAGAAAGACTCATTCTCCCATTCACACACACCCACCCCAGCAAAGGGTTCTGCCTCCCTCACTCCCACTTCCAAAATGGACACCGCTTCTAAGAATCACATTTGCCTGCCTTTGCCTGACCTTTTAAAAACTCTTTTAAAGGGCATGTATGTATTACAAATCATGAAAAGCAGGAACTGGAGGATGGGGAAGAGAAAAAACAGAAGTGGATGGCACCGGCAGTGTGTGTTTCTGTGAATCAATATTGGGGAAAAGATATAAAGGAAGCTGTAGCCTTGGAATCCATGTCAGTTCGTCGTAGGGGAAACAGGCTGAACTGAATAGCCAAGTCCAAGCAGTCAAGGGCATTCAGATTTGCTGTGGCAAGAAGTCGTCAAGGGTAGAGACAGGCTTGGTTATGCTATATCTTGAGGTGAGTAAGAAGTGCTTAGGATTGTGACCTCTTTGAGTACAAGAGGTTCTCCCCTTTAATTCCCTCCATCTGAAAATAACAATTAATAATCATAATAATTTAAGTATAATTATTTATAATAATTCATAATAATTTAAGTATCAGTATTTAATCATATAAGTATAATTTATGAAAGTCTTCAATGAGTAGTAAAACTACTATTTGTTGGGCCACATACTTTGCTAAGAACTTTATGTGTATTTCTTGCTTAACCTTTACCACAATCCATGTAGCAGACACTATAATTATATATAAGCCAGGCCTGATGGCCCATGCCTATAATCCCAGCACTTCGGGAGGCCGAGGTGGGCAGATCACTTGAGGTCAGGAGTTCGAGACCAGCCTAGCCAACATGGTGAAACCTGCTCCCCAACACTCATCTCTACTAAAAATACACAAATTTGCTGGGCGCGTGCACCTGTAATCCCAGCTACTTGAGAGGCTGAGGCAGGAGAATAACTTGAATCCGGAAGGCAGAGGTTGCAGTGAGCCGAGATAGCACCACTGCACTCCAGCTTGGGCAACAAGAGCGAGACTCTGTCTCAAAAAAAAAAAATAAATAAAAAGAATTATATATATACTTATAAATATATATTCTATTTATATGTACACTAAAATATATATAATATTTATATATTCTAGTACAATGGACACTTACCAGTCTATGGCCTGTTAGGAACCAGGCCGCATAGCAGGAGTGAGCAACTGGCAAGTGAACATTATCACATGAACTTGGCCTACTGTCAGATCAGCAGGGGCATTAGACTCTCATAGGAGTGGGAACCCCATTGTGAAGTGCACATGCAAGGGATTTAGATTGCCCTCATTAAGAGAATCTAATGCCTGATGACCGGAGTTGTAACAGTTTCATTCCGAAACCGTGCTTCCCTCTGCCCCATTCATGGAAAAATTGTCTTCCATGTAAACCAATCCCTGGTGCCAGAAAGGTTGGGGATTGCTCTTCTAGTGTGTATGTGTGTGTATGCGTGTGTGTGTGTGTGTGTGTGTGTATGTTTGTAAAATTCGGGTAGCTGCTATATGGATATACATTTTAGAAAGAAGTCAAGAATCTTGATGGGTGGGAAGCAAAGCAGGGATTTGAACCAGGGTTGGTCTAATATGAAAACTGAGTCTCTTCAGCAGTATTATTCCACATCTAAATATAATTATTCAATGTCATCAGTCATAATGGAAATGCAAATTAAAACCACAATGTGACACTAATATACACCCATCAGAATGGCTGCAATTAAAACTGGCAACAACAAGTGTTGGTGAGGATGCAGAGCAACTTTAACTCTCATATATTGCTGATGGGAGTGTAAAACGCTACAAACACTTTGAAAGAAACTTTGACAGTTCCTAATAAATTTAAATTTGTGTGCCCTTTGGCTCAGCAAACTCCTATATATTTACTCAAGAAAAATAAAAATAGATGTCCACAGAAAAACATCTATAAAAAGGGAAATAGCAGCTTTGTTTGTAATAGCCCAAAACTGGAAACAGCCCAGGTATGAAAATAATGGAAAAACAAATAGTGACATATTCTTTTAATGGACTACTACTTGACAATACAAAGGAACAAACTGTGAATACACTCAATGGCATAAATGCTCCTCCCAGACATTATGCTGTGAAGAAAAGCCAGACACAAAAGAACATACGCTGTATAACTTGATTTATATAAAGTCCTAAGAGTGGCAAAAAAAAACAAAACAAAAACAAAAACAAAAAATAGTGGATGCCTCTTAGCAGAGTGGGAGGGGTTGACTTGGAAGAGATATGGGGAAACTTTCTGAGTAATAAAAGGAATAAAAAATACTTTTTATCTTGATAGATGTGTGGGTAACATGGATGTATGCATTGGTCAAAATTGTACAGTTAGTGTATTTAAAAATATGTAAATCTTGACTCAAAAAGAACTAAAGAAAGAGGTATTAATAAAATAGGAGAAGATGGGAAGAGAGGAAAGGTAAAACAAACATGACATTGATAGTTGATAACTACCAAAGCCAAGTGATAAGAACATGGGGAAATATTCTGTTTATTTCGATGTGTTTAAAACTTTCCATCATAAAAAATTCTATAAAGTAATTATCCAATTTTTAGTCATGTGTTGTGTTCAGGTAATTAAAATACAAATTAGTAGTGATTTTGAGGCCAGACTGCTCATCATCTCGGCCCAGTGCAAAAAGCAAATCTGATCATGTTCCCTCCCTTCTTAACGATGTTAACAAATTTTCCATTCTTCACCATAAAGAATAGTGTGAGTTCCTCAGAGTGGCTTTGGTATGAAGAGACGTCATACCATAGATACATGCCCAAAGCAGTGCACAGAATTCTGTTAGTTATTTATGTAGACTGAGACCATTTCTATGAAGGTTACTATCCCATTTTATAGATAAAAGTGTATATCAATGAAGGGACCCAGAACTAGATGGATAGTGACAGTGACAGGGCCTATAGAAAGTTCAAATGTTGGATTTCTTCAGCTTTTTTCTACTTCAATTCTAATAGAAAGAGCTCTAAGATTCTGACTCCTGGAGTCCCCAACCTGTTATAACATCCTCCCCTTGAATGTGGGCAGAGTCAGTGAATACAGTGGGATATCACTGACTAGTAATCATGTGACTTTGAGCTCATCCAAAGGGGGATGATCCTGGGTGGGCCTGACCTAATCAGATGAGTGCTTTAAGGGAAGGGGATATATCATAGGGAAGCTCTTCTGTTGGCCTAAGGTGAAGCAAACTAGCATGTTCTGACCTATGGAGAGGCCATGTGGGTGACTTCTAGGACTTAGAGGGGTCTCCAGTTAACAGCTAGTTAGAAGGAATTTTCCCAATCACACAGCTTCAAATAACTGAATTCTGCTAACCACCATGTGAACTTGAAAGAGGTCCCTAAGCCTCAAATGAGATTATAACCTCAGCCAACTCCATGATTTTAGCCCAGTAAGATCCTAAACAGAGGACCTAGTTAACCATACCAGACCCATAAAAGTCTAAAGATAATACCTATATGTGTTGGTGATGATTAATACTGAGTGTCAACTGAATTGGATTGAAGGATGCAAAGTATTGATCCCAGGTGTGTCTATGAGGGTGTTGCCAAAGGAGATTAACATTTGAGTCAATGGACTGTGAAAGGCAGACCCAACCTTAATCTGAGTGGGCACCATCTAATCAGCCACCAGTGCAGCTAGAATATAAAGCAGAGAGAAAAACATGGAAAAACTAGACTGGCCTAGCCTCCCAGCCTACATCTTTCTCCCATGCTGAATGCTACCTGCCTTCAAACATTGGCCTCCAAGTTCTTCAGTTTTGGGACTTGGACTGGCTCTGCTTGCTCCTCAGCTTACAGATGGAAATATTGTAGGACCTTGTGATAGTGTGAGTTAATACTTAATAAACTCCCCTTTATCTATCTATCTCTTATTAGTTCTGTCCCTCTAGAGAACCCTAACTAATACAGTATTGTTTTAAGCTACTAAATTTGTGGTCACTCGTTATGCAACTGTCAAAAATGAATATGCCCCTTCTCTCCCTATTTCTCTCAATGTTCCAGTCACTCTGAACTTTTCACAGTTTCCTAATTGAAATATTACTTTCCTAAATGTTGTTCTGCAAGAACTATTCACTTTGCCTGTAATGTCCTTATTCTCTTTTCCACCATTTGATTCTTTTTTAACTTTTATTTTGGGTTCAGGAATACATGTGCAGGTTTGTTACATAGGTAAACTTGTGTCACAGGAGTTTGTTTTGCAGATTATTTTCTCACCCAGATACTAAGCCTAGTATGCAATAGTTATTTTTTCTGCTCCTCTCCTTCTTCTCACACTCAACCCTCAAGTAGGCCTCAGTGTCTGTTGTTTCCTTCTTTGTATGCCCATGAGTTCTCATCATTTAGTTCCTACTTATAAGTGAAACATATGGTATTTGATTTTCTGTTCCTGCATTAGTTTGCTAAGGATAATGACCTCCAGCTCCATTCATGTTCCTGCAAAAGACATGATCTCATTCGTTTTTATGGCTGCATAGTATTCCATGGTGTATATGTATCACATTTCCCTTATCCAGTCTGTCACTGATGGGCATTTAGGCTGATCCCATGCCTCTGCTATTGTCAATAGTGCTGCAATGAACATTCACATTCATGGGTCTTCAAGGAAAAAGGATTTATATTCCTCTGGATATATACCCAGTAATGGGATTACTGGGTCAAACAGTAGTTCTGTTTTTAGCTCCTTGAGGAATCACCATGCTAATTTTTTTCAAAGGTTGAACTAATTTACACTCCCATTAACTGCCTGATGGGTATTACCCATCCTTCAGAACCCAGATCAACTCTTCCTCTCCTGAAAGCCTTGACTGATTGCCCCAGGCAAAGTTGATTCCTCTCTGCTCTGGATTTCCACCATACCCTGTTCTTTCTTTCCCTTCCTCCCTCTCGCATTTCTCTTAATAGCATATAACTGAGTTGAAAGCAGGAACTCATAATGTTCATGCTCATGTCACTTTGAATTAGGATATGATTATGCTCACAATGTAGTAGCCACTCAGTAAATAGCTACTGGGTTAATACAGATATTGTTTTTCATTAGAATGCTTCTGGAATTTATTCAAGTTAACAAATATTTATTTTTCAGGACCTCTGAAAGCTGTAATGGACAATAAGAAGATTAGTAGGGCATGTTTCCTATCTCAAAGAGGTGGAATAGGATTTGCACAGAAAAAATAACTAGAAGGCAAAATATGACCTGTGTCACATAAGAAACAGTATCTGGTCTGTCGGGGGCTTCTCAGAGACAGAGAGATTATGGTCCACAGGATAGGGCATCTCGCTGACACTTCCAGGGTATATTTTAGGAAGGCACACCTTTCCATCATTATCAGGAAGTTTGGAACAAGGAAGGGGAAAAACAGTGGCAGTTCTTTTCTTTCAGGTAGCTGTATGGTGAGCATGCCTTTCCCAGCAATCTGTTGTTCTTTGTGAGCAGACTGGAGTGTGACAGCTGTGAAAACGATCAAAGGGAGGTCCCAGAGAGGAAAGGGCTGATGACAATGCCAGTTTCCCTCTAAGACCCTGTGGACAGCAGGGCAATGAGGGATGCTGTGACACTGCGTCTTGCTTGATGAAGTGTGTGGTGCTACTCACAGGAGTGGGTTCAGCCACTCTTGGTGTGAAACCCAAGGAAAATGTCTCTGCCGCAGCTGATGTCAACATGTACAGCATGTGACCAGCTTGCATTGTGAGTCAGACACCCACATCCTGTTGCTTTACCCTCTAACTAGAGTTCTCCCTTTAAGTGATTTATCAAAGAGGATATGCCTTATTTTTTTCATACAGAAGTCTGTTGTTTTTCAGCAGAAAGGAGACATGTGCATGAGTTCTGCAGAAGTACACCAAATGTGGGCCAGGGTTATTTCCCCAGTGATGCTCTGAAGCTTTTGCCACAGGACAAATGGTAATTCGACACATTTAATCATTTGTGTGTTAATTCAGCATCACTTAAACACTTCCTTCTTTAAAGAAATCTCATCCATTTAGTTTGCACCATTCAAACAAACTTGCAGAACATTCCGTAGAGTGTTTGTAGTGTTAAAGTCCACTTACACTTTAAGCCAATTAGACATTTTGATCTGGCCATTTCTCTGAGCTTACAAAATGCTGTGGATATAAAGGTGTGGTTATGTTTGATTTGGTTTTATGCTTTTGAACTTTGCCCATTTAATTAACCAGGCTAAAATAATAATCAGATTATTAGATCAATGTAAGTGCTCACAGGAGTTCTTTACTTTGCGTTGGGTATTTTTAGCTCTGCATGGGAGGAGAGGAGAGAAAAAGAGGTCAAGATTTATTGAAAATAAAATAAGATGCTGGAGAAACTTACTCTATTTTTTTTTCTAGTTTGGAATATCCCTTCAATTCACATAGCTCTCAATCATTTATGGAATAAATTTGATAGCATCCTAGTTACCTGGGGTAAAGGTCACAGAGAAACCCCTCCCTTAGCAGCCACCTCACTGTGGGACTTTTCAACACTTTGCCCAGTCCCTAATGTACTCATTGTAATGATGATGACACATGTCTTGGCAATATGTCTCCGTGCTCAGAAGTAGAACATCTCCAATGTTTCTGATACTATTTCAAGCTTTACTAGAGTTGTCTGCCCACCACAGTCTGATGTCTTTAAACTTGGCCTAATTTTTTTCAAACTTTAGTTTGGCCCATCATACCAATTTTTCAGGATAAAGAGATAATATTGCCTTCTAGAGTTGGAGGTAGATATTAGAGACTATGTTATCTTCCACTATCAATTTCCAACATGATGGTCTCCATTAAAGTTAGTATATGCTTACAAGGCTACCACTAGTTTTCGCATTAAATGTGATGTGAAACATAGTTTGTGAAAATACACTCATGATTTCTAAGTTATCAAGGAGCTCTTACAAAGGGTTCCACTTTTCACCTCTTTACATTAACCGGTTTTATTTTTTCTTAATTGGCTTCTGCAATGAACCATGGATTGGCCAAACTGAATTCCAAAAGTCTAAAAGGTCATTTATGATGGAAAACAGGATAAATAAAAGAGATATTATAAAAAACAGATAATCCTTAACTTTTGCAAATTAATCTCTAAAAAAAAAAAGCTGACACATTCTCATCCACTACATATAGAAATTTCTTTTGGAAGTGTGTATATAAACTGATGAATGAACAGACAGTTTTTTTTCTCCAATGGGAGTACTTGTTTGTTTGCCAAGAGTTCAGGTTTAGAAACATTCTTATTTTTGTTTGTAAAGCTGAGTTTGTTTTATTGCATTCTGTTCCTATTAATTTATTAAATTAATGAAAATAAACAAATAAAAGTAATAATATGAGTTGTAAACCTTGTAAGTTTAATATGGTGGAAATAAATAAAATCAATATAATAAAATGTTACAGGATAGTTACTGTACTAGGTCAGGTCAACCATTCAACTATTAAAGAAAATTAAAGACAAGCATAAAATCATACAAGTAGATCACCAAACATTATTCTAATAGCAGGGAATTAATTAGGAATATTATAAATTTATTTTAGTCTCTGAAAATGGAATGTCCTTTATGTGATTTTTATAGTTTAGATTGTTGTGCATATTTTCAGCTGCATATAATGTAAACAGAGGATATTAACTGTAGGCATTTAAAAGACAAACTTTGAAATCAGATGGAACTGGGTTGAAATCCCAGCTCCTATATTACCTAATGCAGCTTACTAATTATTTTGGGGTGTCAGTTTTTTCATTTTAAAACTTAAGATCATCAAATTTGTTTTCTTAGAGTTGCTTATGAGGGCAAAAGATAACATATTTTCTGGATATGGAAAGGACTTATCATGGTATCCAGCATGTAATAGGCCTTCATGAAATGCTAAATTTATATAAGAAGCTATATATCATTTATTTACTAACTGTGGGCTGATTTCTAAATATATTCTTAAGATAAACTGAAATGTATTTACTAAATACTAAATGTGTTTCATTGTATGCTGGTAAACCAGGAAACAGGAAGTACACTAATGCACTGGAGTAAAGAAGATTCATCTGCTCTTAGCTACCTACCATGCCAACACTCCTGAGAAAGCTCACAGAGACCCATCATGCCTACCTGGATCTGAGGACCTGGAAAGCCACAACAGGCAACCATAATCTGGGTCTTCCCTCAGCCAACCCCCCAGATAAAGTGAATGAATGAAAACCCATCTTATATTAATCAGGGTTCTCTAGAGCAAAAGAACCAATCAGATGTGTATATATAGAAAGAGAGAATTATTTTAGGGAATTAGCTCACATGATCATGGAGGCTGGTCAATCCAAAATCTGCGGAGTGGGCTAGCAGCCTGGAGACCCAGGGGAAGGCTAAATTGTAGTTTAGATCAGAAGGTCATCTACTGGCAGAATTCCTTCATCTTCCAGGAAGGTAGATCTTTTTCTACCAAGGCCTTCAATTTTTTAGATTAGGCCCATGCACATGCTGAAGGGTAATCTGTTTTACTCAATATATACTGATTTCAATGTTAGTCTCATCAAAAAGACCTTCACAGAAACATCTAAAATAATGTTTGACCAAATGTCTGCATACCATGGCCAAGCCAAGTTGACACATAAAATTAATCATCACACATCCCATGAACACCATCCCCAATAGATGCTCATGAACATTGTGGTTAAGATTTCAACTTCAGAATAAGGCTGAAACGTGTTCAAATCCTGACCCTTTGATGTATCAGCTCTCTGAAAACTATTATATGTCAACTTTCTAGACTTTACATGAAAAACAGAAAGCAATATACCCACAGCATAAGATTGTTAGGATTGTTAGGTATAAAGAAATTTAAACAGTGATGCAGTTGAGATATTTAGAATTGTAACTGGCATGCACTTTGTATTAAATAACTAATGACACCTTTTTCTGGTAAAAACAAAATAAGTCTGACTAAAAGAAGATGAGACCAGATTAGTTGATGGCTCTGCCTGGGTGGGCTCCTGGCCCATGTGAAATTACATTACTCTTACGTAGTGCCTTTTTTGTTATTGCTAAAATAAAATAAATAAAACACTCTATTTTCATACTTTGTAAAATGCACTTCTCATTCAGTTTCTCATCCTGTGCCTTTTCCCTATTGTCTATTTGCACACAGCTGTTTTCTTCTGCACATTTTCATCACAGAGAATTACCAGGTGTAGGTCAAAAGATGCCACAGAGAGAATAAAGGAAAGGAAAAGCTTTTCTGCACTTCTATCCTTGTATGCACAAAAATTAATCACACTTTCAGTAAACAGGTCAGGTAAGTCAGTCCTGCACTTGAACATTTTCTCCCCAAATAAATAGTTGAAATGGGAATGTCGATTACTGTATTTGAACAGAAATGTATTAGTGCAGCTTTCAAAAGAAGACTACTTTCTCTATATGCATATCATCAGACCCACAAATACACACACGCATACATTCACAATTCATCCTAACGTTGCAGAATATTCTAAGAGTAACACGTTTCTGTACAAATCAAGCAGCAGCTTTTACTTGCATGCTAATCTTCAAAAAAATTCTGCAATGATCCATTCATTCCACATCCCAACCTACATCCTCAGAAAAACAAAGATGTAAGTAAGAAACTCAGTATAACCTGTTTGACTTTAGATGCTACTCAAATATACTCAAATTTTATATGAATATGGATATTGCTCCTAGATTAGGCAGCTCAGAAAACAAATCTTGATTATTCTTAGTTACAATGTAGTATAAAATAACAACAATTTCATGTCAACAACAGAGTCTCCTAAAAGATCTTATAAAGATAAAAAATCTTGGGTGTTAGTCATCAAAGACTAAGTTGTAAATGTATCATTATATTTGTGTAGTTGATAAAACCCTAGACAAGATATGGGTTCCAGTTCTTGATCCACCACCACCTGTTTACCTTAAATAAGTCAACTAACCTTTCAGGGCTTCATTATTCATCCTAATATCAGGATTCTTGCAATCATTAATTGAAATATTGTAAATGAAAGTACATTATAAACCTAACCTATTAATTAGTAGAATTGGTAGGATTAGTATAATCAGTTCCCCTTGGCTACACTTTCACGTTTCCAGGTTTCCATTCCTGTAGTCAGCCATGGTCCACAAATATTACAATATTTTGAGAGAGAAAAAGAATACATTTACGTAACTTTTATTACAGAATATTGAAATAATTGTTATATTATTATTGTTGTTAATCTCTTACTGTGCCTAATGTATAAATAACTTTATCACAGGCATGTTTCTATAGAAGAAAACATAGAATATATGGGGTTCAATACTATTCATGGTTTTAGGTATCTGCTGGGGGTCTTGAAAGGTAATGTCCCCAAGGATAAGGGAGGACTACCGTAGCTCATGTCTACTGAATAATATACATATGACTAAAAGAGTATCAGATGTATACTCTCTTAATAATACATATGTGTGTTTCTAACTTAATTTTAATAACAACACTCTGAAAGAAAAATTTTTATGCTCCTATCATGGATGAAGAAATCGAGGCTCTTAGAAACAGGTAACTGAATGGAATCACAGTGACAGGTGCTAGAAACAGGCTTCAAATCCAGGCATTCTGGCTGCAAGAGTCCATGAACACTAATTTCTACCACGATCAAGGTTAGAACTTTAAAAGCTTCTAACATTAGATAGCCCAAGCCCACCCTCATTCCATTTTTGCAAATGACAATGAAGCCAAGTGAATGTAAATTTCACACTGTAGACTGTGTGTGGTGGCTCAAGCCTGTAATCCCAGCACTTTGGTAGGCAAAGACAGGCAGATCACTTGAGGTCTTGGAGACCAGCCTGGCCAACATGGTGAAACCCCGTCTCTACAAAAAATTCAAAAATTGGCAGGGCTTGGTGGTGAGTGCCTGTAATCCCAGCTACTCTCCAGGCTGAGGCAGGAGAATCGCTTGAACCTGGGAGGCAGAGGCTGCAGTGAGTCAAGATCATGCCACTACGTTGCAGCCTGGACAACAGAGCGAGACTGTCTCAAAAAAAAAAAAAAAAGTTCACACGGTAAAACTTCAGACACAAGACATTTCTCCTACCTTCAACATCAATGGTTTCTTCTTCTCTGAAGGGAGATGATGGCCAAGAGAAAACATTATGTAAGCAAATGTCAACCTGAGTGGTATATGAGACCCAGCTGGGAAGATGTAAAGCCTCAAAATGTGTAGATTACAAAGACAGATTGTGAGGTTGATGAGGGAAAAAACATGAAGGATAAGAAAAAGGATTTAGAATATTTGAGAGGTGAAAATTTTACTTCTGGGTTTGCTTTTCCCCTGGGTTCTTCT
The DNA here is from genome assembly GCF_037993035.2 of Macaca fascicularis. NCBI lineage: Eukaryota > Metazoa > Chordata > Mammalia > Primates > Cercopithecidae > Macaca > Macaca fascicularis. The sequence goes on from NC_088385.1 coordinate 98,912,600, forward strand.
AGAAGGGATAGCAGGAAGTTGGGAAGATCAATGTGAGTTCTGGAGTCAGGTCTTACCTCAAATCCCTGGTTTATATGGATAATGAGGCAAGACATTATCAACTCGGAGAAAATCTATTCCATGCTTAGATTAGTAAATGGGCCGGTTTTTTCTTTCTAGACATACCGTTTTGAGCCCTTTTCATCCTTATCTGCTACCAGTGATACAATGAAAAATAATGAGAAAATTAATGCGACAATGCTTTTAAGATTTTCCTGACAAGTTTCAAAAGAGCATCTTATAATAGATGCTTATCTCCAATGAACTATTGAACCCTGCAGAGTGTGAACTGATTGAACCTTGTGTATTGCGAACATCAGCTATAGTATCCCACCAACTGATGACTTCTAAGAATGTCACATACTGGCAATGAACATTAGAATATAAGCTTTTATTTAAAATAACGTATTTTGTACTTTTGCCGATTCATTCGGGAATTTCTGTATTTCACAGCTAAGTCACTAAAACAGAACTCTAAAAAAAGCTAGAGAAATACATAATTGGTTTCGTTTAAAAAATTCACAGGATGGGGAATTTGACTAACATAATGTGTTATATATGTATATATTATATACAACACACTATGTTATAATGTGTTAAACATAATGAGAAAAAAGCAGAAGTAATCTATCCCATAATATAAAAATCTAGCTATTTTATTTTTTTCTAAGTGTCATAATCCAGGGAGAGATAAATCATTTGTGTTTGGGTTACTTATTCATTCAGTCTTTAAAATAATGCCTTTCTCAGTGTTATCCCCAGGCACAAGTACAAAAAGAAAAAAATATATTAATTAAAATGTGTAACGGTCAATAACAATTTCACAGATTTATAGGAAAAGAGCTTATTAGAATGCTACCACATTAAAAGTTCCCTTCTTTTGGAGAATTCTAATATTTAAAAGGTATTTAGCACTAGGCCCTGATGACCAGAAGCTGAGTTTAAGTCAAACTGACCTAGGGCTATAACCGTCCATGGTCTGACAAAGGAAAATAAGAGTGTGGTAATCATTAGTACTATTTCACCAGGGACAGCAGAGCTGTATTTGTTACCATCCTAATGGCAAGTCGTTCAGTGAGCGGTGGTGTTTACTTCTTTTCAGGCTTGACTCCCTGGAGAAGGAGTGTCACTTGATCGCATCTATAGCTCTCTCAAACAAAGTGACAGAAGTCTTATATGATGTAAACACATAAAACGAATGAGAATAGCTACCGTTTATTAAACACCTACTATAGTCCAGTAATGATATACATTCTATCACTTAATCCTCATGATATTTTAGGAGGACATTATTATTGTTATTTTACAGATGGGTAAACTGAGGCATTGAGCACTTACATAACTTGCTTAATGGTGGTATCTATGCAATAACTATTAGAGTAATTATGGTCATTATTATTAAAAAGTGAAATGGGTTGATCCTGGAATGTATCGTGGCATGAAAGTTAGGAGCCCACTGTTTCACACAATGGAACATCTTATTCACTGAAATGTTAACACCCGTCTGTGATTTTACAGAAGATGAAAAACAGTTCTGGTAAACAAAGCAGGGATCCTGACATTGAGCGTTTCAAATACATACTTTGATATGTTTCCTGGGAATAGTAAACCTGAAAACTATGCTTTAAAGAAAAACTCCATCCAAAATGTAAATAAATGACTGCCCTCAACGATGAACCTCTGCATTCATGAGTGATCATTGTTCACCACGTCTAAAAGGGAAACCTCCTAATTGAACATGTCTTACAATCAGAACTGAACGACTGACCAGGCAATACAAAGGAAGGGACTTACTTTTCACAGAGAGCTAGACTGATGGGTTACCACTGAATAATAGAATCTGTGCCCAAGACATAATTTGGCTGTTTAGAGTCTTCATGCCTCAAACCTCCATGCCTTTCCCTGGAGGTCTGTAAAAGAGATGGGATGTTTTCACCCTTTGAGAAAACTAAAGAAAAAATTAACCTAATTTGAACATGAGAATGGAAGTAAACTGATTCCCAATGAACCACATGTCATTTTAAAATAATGCCTTTGACCAGTTTGACATGAAATACGTGACAACTCACACGTGCTTCTTTGCTAATGACAAGCACACCACCATCTACCACGTACCTGGGTCCATTCATCGCTTCCTTTTCTTTCACAGCTTTTGTTTCCTTTGTGTCAAACCTCTCACTATTCAATGCTAGTCTCACTGAAGTCATTGGGTGCTTGCAGTTGTTGTTTTCCCATTTAAATAAAGCATTATGAAGGGAAAACATGTTTTGAAAAAACTGAAATCATTGATGTTCACATACACACATATGTGCAAAAAGCAAATGAAAAAGAATTTAAACAGAGCCATGCCGAGTCTGCTGCTAAGTGTTAGATTGGCTGACAGGAGACTATTTGTAATTTTAACTAATGCTTTTTATAAAAAAGTTTTTTTAAAGCCATTCTTTTCTAAGTCTTAGGAATGAGCAATTATACTTTTTTTGGAAAAGTATAACTTAAACACACAAATCTGTTCAAAAGAAAAAACAATAGAGACATTTACATTCTCCTTCTAGGATATATTCAAAAGCTAGTTTGAGAATATTCTATTTAGTGTCTTCTACTTGAATGTCTGTTTTAATGTTTCAATTTCTGAAAAAAGACTGTAATATTTAATTTTAGCCAATAGTTGAGAAATTATTTAGAAATACACTAAGGCCTAGAAGTGCCAAATAAATTCTACCCATTCCCAAAAAACAGTTTCATAGAGTTTAGCAATATATTTGCAGGAAACTAGTTTTAATTGTCTGATAGAGTCTCTTTAAACTCTGAGATTCTCACATAACTATTTTTGTTGGAATCAAAATGAAATTTATCTTGGTACAGAACAGACTTCAAGTACCACTCTATTGTTTCATGGAAAAAAATATGTTTTGAAATTCACATAATGACGGACAGAATGAGAGCTTTGGTCAAACTGATCACGCCTGTATTAAAACATTTCACTCTTCAGGAGAATATTTACATTTTTGTACGGACGGATCTCGTCCGACAATCTCATCTTGATAAAAAGTCAAATTCCTTTTAACTTAATTGCATATCCCATTTTTTTCAAATCACATTCCTAACATTTGAAACATTGAGTCATCAAGATTGAATGTAAGGCTTTACATTTTTGTTGTGAGCTACCTTCTCAGATAATAAGCAAACAGGAAAATATGTCAATCAAAATCCATTATGAAACTAAGACCTTTGACTAACTGGCAGCCCAGATTCTATAAACAAGCAAGAGATACAAATGAGTGACCTTTCCTAGCTTAAACTCTACAGATGGCACCTAGGAGGGATCCATGCCATAAAAAGGCTGCTGTCTATTGTATATCTTAAGAAAGATACTACATATCAGGCTGGGCGCGGTGGCTCACGCCTATAATCCCAGCACTTTGGGAGGCCGAGGCCGGCGGGGCCGATCATGAGGTCAGGAGGTCAAGACCAGGGCGAAACCCCATCTCTACTAAAAATACAAAAAATTAGCCAGGTGCAGTGGCGGGCATCTGTAGTCCCAGCTACTTTGGAGGCTGAGGCAGAGAATGACGTGAACCTGGGGGGGCAGAGCTTGCAGTGAGCCGAGATCACACCAGGGCACCCCAGCCTGGGCAACAGAGCAAGACTCCATCAAAAAAAAAAAAAAAAAAAGGAAAGAAAGAAAGATACTACGTATCTTTAAAAAATACTACGTATCTTTAAAAAATAAGATAAGTAATTACCTCAGTGTCCATAGCCGATGCCAACACACTGACTTCTGAATCATGAATATTGACCTGGTGAGCCAATCTGTCTCAGATTTCTTGGCCTGGATTCCTGATGAGATTGTTGAGAATTTGGATTTTTTTAATAATCAACTAATATTGCTAATATTTACTTGGCCTGACCCAACCAGTCCTTGGATGCAAGGTATTTTCAGAGGCACACTGATTCCTTTAAGCTCTAAAATGCCATTTAGGCCATTGAAGCAGTAATCTACTAGATGTCATCTGGGTCTGTGCCTCATCAAGTAAACATCCATCGTTCCTGTCTCCAATTTCGCTGAACTGGAGGAAAGGCGATACATGGTCTTTACAATAAAAAGATTTGTATTCAGTCTTGTGTGAGAGTTGGAACTCAACATTTTCCAAAGATGTTTACAACTTAATTTTAAGTCCCATTACCTCAATGGACTCAATAGATTATTTCCTCATTTTACTTAGGAGCAAATGCATAGGGCTATATTCCTGGAGCTAAGTATATGTATAGAAGCAACTCGATTTTGCGAAAGGAAATGTATCACTTTCCTCTGGTCACAAAATAGCTAATTATTAATACTTGCTTGTATGGGACTATTGTCCTTGAATCTATTACATTTGTTATTCCAGCGAGTGGGCTGCACGCTGGGTTCTAAAGTTTTTTCCAACAAATTTCTACAAATATGTATACTATCTTACTTGCATAATATCTGAGATTCAAGAAAGCAATTTTGAAAAATGCATGGTCCCTGTTTCCTAAAGTGTTGTCAATTTAATTGGAAACAATTTAACTCTAAGTGAGAGCTCTTATATGTATACCACTGGAGCCCAAATACTGCATTATATGCAATCCTAAGAGATTTCAGATGGAAGAGATTGTCAGAGGAATACTTCCTGATTAGTAAAATGATGCTTAAGATAACTTTTACTGTATATAGGATGACTCTATGAAAAAGAGTGTTTACATCATTGAGGTTAATTACTCAGATTACTTGCTTCAGGCTTTATACAATATTTCTAGTTAGGTAAGCAGTCCTTGGCAGCAGATTTTCCTATCCAAACCATATTTAACCTTTAAAAGAAAAGAAAAATCTTAAACACTAAAAATTAATCTTGACTTTCTGATATCTATGCATAAAGCATAGAGTAATAGAGCATATGGAAATAACTAAAAGATGGGAATTCTGGGTTCTAATCTGCCATGAATTATGACCTTGGGCAAATCACTAGAATTCCTTATCAGTTTTCAAGGGGATATTACAAAGACTTTGAAGAGTTCCAAATATCAGAAAAACCTAAATTTGAATCTCTGCCCTGTATTAGCTGAGCAAACTTTAACAAGTTCAAAATGTATCTTTTTGCTTCCTAATTTTTACCATGAAATGAGATAACATATAAGGTTCTTTACACAACTAGCACTCTAATATTAATTCATCCTTGAGTAAATCTAAAAAAAATTTTGAGAATTTATAAGCTCTAATCAAATGTAAGAGATTGCCATTATTATTTACAGCCTATGGTTAATGCTTAGAAATTAATACCAACACAAAAGAATGTTCTTAACCAAGTGTATTAGTCCACTCTCAAATTGCTACAAATAACTACCAGAGACTGGGTAGTTTATAAAGATAAGAAGTTTAAAGGATTCATGGTTCCACAGATTGTAAAGGAAGCATGACCAGGGAGGCCTCAGGAAATTTACAATTATGGCAGAAGGCAAAGGGGAAGCAGGCACATCTTCAAATGGCGACAGGAGAGAGAGAATGAAGAAGGAGGTGGTACACAATTGTAAACAACCAGATTACATCACAGGAGCAGCAAGGAGGAAGTCAACCCGCATGATCCATTCATCTCTCACCAGGCTGTTCCTCTAACACTGGGGTTTACAATTCACCATGAGATTTGAACAGAGACACAAATCCAAAACATATCACCAATTATTACATAATTTTATGGCTAGGAATACCGTTTCAATATCTATCACTAAGCTTAGTTATCTGTTTTTTTAATGAGATGTTCTATGTTAATTACAACAGTCATGAGTCATTCCACATTAGTTTACATATCAGAAAATATAAAAATTTCACACTTTTGCAATTCTCAACAAGAAATCAGCCTCAGAAAACATAAATGTCAGAATTATGTGCTCCCTTTGTAACAAGCTTTTTAAAAATTTTAGTTTAATAAACGATTATCTTAAAAATAGACATGTGAACGTAACTCTAACTGTAAATTGCAACATGCCTTGCTGTGGACCATGGTTAGTGTTTGATCTTTAGAGATGACTTGCATAAGATCCTTACTATGCTTTTTGATTGGACCTTATGTAGAGAGAGACATTCTTGATATTCCTAAATAAATCACTTTATATTTTAATGTACAGAATATGCAGAATGATGCTGGGTTATAGCCAAATATGTCAGTGAGTTGGCAGCATCCAGGAAAATCTCAAGATTCCTTTATTTTTGTGTAATTTTGATTCATCCTAGGGCTTATTTCTCCTAGATGCTCCAGCTCCATTATTCTCCTCTCTAGCCATTGTATCCCACGAGAGCTCTAAAAAGCTTTCCCTCACTAGGAGCAAATAGAAACTGCAAGGTGTTAAAGACTCAGTAATATTTAATAATTTTTTTTTCTCCTAAATGAATTGAAAGAAAAATCTGGGAGAAGGAAAAACTTTCACAGTAAATGTTGACGGCATTCTAAAGCAGTTTGTGACAGCAACTGAAGTACTCACCTAACTCTCCAATTGTGGGAGTTCCTGATTATGAACTCTTCAATATATGAGAGAGTACTCTAAGTGTGTCATCTATTTGCTTCCTATTTTATTTAAAAAAATGTTGAGGAGGTTGTTGGATGTGACTCAGTGAGTGGCCAGAATGGAACTCTACTCAAATCTCTGTTGCATACCTATGAGCAAGTTTCTCTGCTATATGCTATATATATATATATCATAAAAGTGAGTAAGACAAAGACTCTATTCTCAGGGAGAGATAGACCTTATCACAGTTAACTCTTGCACCAAGTACAAAGTGGTACTCCATAAGTGTTCTTTTAATTAATGCATTGCTGCCAGAGTTCTAAAAGAAATATTAGCAACACACCAAGGAAACATAAGAGGAATGGGACATTCATACCAGCAAATTAGGGAGGATGTGGCATTTGGACTGAGCCTTGGAGAATGAATAGAATCTCAACAGGGAAAGATAAAGTGGAGGGAAGATGTACATGGCAGGGATGTTGGAGGCGCTGTGTGCAAACATGATGGTAGGCTGGTACTGCTGCTTCACTTCACAAGTTCCTTGTTTCTTTCATCCACTAAAAAAAATAAAAATCTAAACACATTGTTGTTAAAACTAATGATAATTTGTCTGCTGATTTGACCAAGCCTCTCTGAGTTCCACTTCCTCATGTGTAAACTAAGAATCCTACTCACATCATGAAAGGGTGTCTGAGCATTAAATGAGATACTACACTATGACAGAGTCTGGCACGTATGAAATCCCCAGTTTGCCATAATAGTGACAATTTCAGAAATAGCAGCTGTAGATTGCTTAAAAGATCCAACTTGCTTCCAAGAAAAATAATTGTGGGAATGTCTGAACATAATCAAAGCAACTATTTTTTCCTGAATACAACTTAGCTGTACTCCCATGGTACATTTTTTTTTAGCTCTTCTGGATTTTCTGTGAAGTTGAGGGGAAGCATTATGTTTAGTTCTGTGCTCTCAAAATCTTGAATGCGTGTTCTAACTTAGATCAACTGACACACATCTTAAAGATTAAAACATGTCTTCATGATTCATGTAACATGAAGATGACTTTAAGTGATATTAACCCATATTGGAATATTTATCCATGGTGTTACATTCCAGAAAACTTTATAACATGTGAATGGCTTTAGGCTACAAATATTTATGTTACACGTTATAGAATGGCTTATTTTTTAAATGTATTTTTATACAAACTCATAAAGTATCTAGACTTTAGGCTTGGCTGGAGTGTTAAAGTGTAAAATATGAAGCCCCAAAAGCCAAAAATTAGATTGCCAAGGCATTCCCTGATTCATTGTTTAGGATAAAATAGCACTTTCGTTATTAAATGCTTACGAACATAAGCCATATATCAATTGTTTCAAATGCACTAAAGTAAATAGAACAAAATGGATTGTTTTGAAACCTATTACACTTATCTGTCAATTAAAAGAGTGTTTAGATTTCAGTCCAGAAATTGGCAAATATATATAAAACATACTAGCTAAGACTCGGACATTTAGATTTTAAAAAACATTTATAGATGACCGTAAGAAAAAAACATTTTTCTTATTAAAAATACTCTGGATTGTATGAAAGAAACTGAAATTCAGTTGGGCATTCTCAGATGTGCAAAATAAGAAAAGGGCGCATATTTTCCTGTCTTTTGGAATAATTTTTTGTCATTTGGGGATGACTCCACAGATACATTTGTATATTTGAGTGTCTAAAATTATTGTTGTCCCCAGGAGTGAGAAAAATGGTGCTTACCATAAGTAAGCATTGCCCTGAAGGCTTTGGCCGAAGGACAGGAGATTACAAATCAAAATACTGACTGAGTCATAATAAATGAAATAAAAAGCTTATTATGTTTTTCTGAAAGATCCTTTTATTATAAAAACAGGAGAAAAATCCTAAAGTTGGGACTACCTCAGAAAAGAAAATCATATAAGTTAAAATTTGGCTTTTAAAACAAGATTGGTTTGGATAACTGTAAAGTCCACGAACACACACAAATATTTCCATGCATTAATATAAAAGCAATCCCTCTTTACTTACCATAATGACTAGTAGAATTTCTTTCTTTTTCTGAATTACTTTACAATTAAAGGTGAGGAAAGTGCAGCTCCTCTCCACCACCATTGCTGTTCACACTGAATTACTCTGGAAGGATTACAGAATTATGATACTATCAATTAAATTTTAATAGCAAATGTCATCCTTATAGCATTTTACAAAGCGGTTGCCTCTATATTATATCATTTAGTCCCAGAAACTCTGTGGAATACTTTGGGTGGGTTCCTAATTTACAAATGAGGGACCAGACATTTGGAAAGTGATTTATGCAAGGTCACATGTCCTATAACTGGTAGCTGAATTCAGGACACTGTCCCCGGATTCATCTTCATCTAAGCTTCCAGTGAGCTTCCATATAAAATATAAATTCCCTCCCCTCATATATACAACATAACTTTTGAAGGTTTGTAAAAACTATTTAGGATATATGGATTATAATTAAAAATTTCTTTTCCCTTTCAGCAAAAAGTTATTTTCCTTTTCACATTTATTAAACTTCCACGGTACCCCGAGAATTGTTGTCCAAGGTGGTTCTCTAGTGGGACATTTATGGAGAAGTAGTCTAATCAAACAACTACTTTTACATCTTCAGTCTGTTATCAAATGGTAAGATTGATATAAAGCCCCATGTTGAAGTCGGGAGAGCAGATGCTCTAAAGCTGTTTTGTAAGCTACAGTAGCCACTAATCACGTGTGATTAAATTTAAATTCATTTTAATACATTAAGTGAAATAAAAATGGCAGTTCCTCAGTCACACTAACCACATTTCAAGGGTTCTATAGCCACAAGGGGCTAGCGACTATTGTACTCTATGAAGCTGTCCTCTAGGGTGAGTAACATCAGAGGGGTGTGTGTGTGTATGTGGTAATAAACTATGATTTTGTTCTCCCAAACAATATTAGGAAATCAGAAAGTCACAAATAAACATGGGCTATTTATGTGGCTTCTGTTGATGTGGAAGGAAACACTTATCCCCCTGGGACTATCAGACAACCCTAAGATCATTTCAGTGATACACTGTTTTATTAACAGCTCTGTGTGATAGGGAGAGGGCTGAAGAGTGCATCTGTAGTTTCTGGGGATTTGTGGACAGGGAGATCTAATGGGAGGCCTCAGCATTTGGAGATAGGGTAGTTGGGGGAAAGATAAGGAAAAGAGATCCCTCCCATGAGAGAAGCCCATGCAAGAAGCCAGCAGGGCCCAGGAAGCACCCAGGAAATCTGTGTCCCATCAGCTCCACCTCGGGATTTTCTTTAAGGAGCCAGATGGCTGCCCTGGCTAGGAGAGTGAAAATAGAAGAAAAGATGAAAAAACCTCAGGAGAAAGAACTGAATATTGTTCTTACCAAGCCATCTACTGCAGATGGCCAGGCATTCCTGAACTATAAAAGTAGGTTAATCTGAAGAGGCAGTGGTTTCGGAGTCTGGGGCACACTCGGCCAGAATCCTTCATCTGCTACTTCCCACCTCTCTAGCTCTGGTCACATTTAACCTTTATGAGCCTCAATGCTAAGCAACCATACTGATTCTGCTGAAGGCTAACCATGTGACAGCCAGGGTGCTTAGGTTGGGTAACAAAGATGATTACATCAAATAACAAAGAACTCACACAAATACGTAATTATCACATAATTCTGTGAATGCAGTGATCAACATACACACAAGGAAAGTATATACCTGGTCGGGGTTGGGGAGATGGGGTTTCCAAGGTAGGAAAAGACTCTGGAGGAGAAACTGATACCTGGGCTCAATCATTAAGGATGAGGAGCAGTTGAGAAAGGAATAAGTAGTTCATGGAGAAAAGAAAGGAAAAATAAAACAAAAAAATGGAGAAAAACATATACATGTCTATATCTGTAGATATCTATATCTATACATATAGAAAAACATACATATCTAGATCTATAGAAATAGATATATATACACAGATTTATATTTTAAAAAAACTGGTCCTTTCTCAGTATAAAAGGAGAAAGACATATGTAAATCAGGAAAACATTCTATGCCTAAACAGGTAAAGATTTAAAAGAGCTAGAGAAAACTGAATGATTGAAAAAGAAAGAAAAATAAGAAGCATGACTAGAGACCACTCCAAATAAATCCTTTTCCATGAAGAATATCCTTTCTTTCTTTATGTGCTGCTGTTGCCTTTGCTGTTTATGTGCATTTGCACAGACAAGTTAGCAGTGGTGTTCATACAAACTCTCTCTCCTTTGTGGTCAGACAGGTTGCACCAGTGAGTACCAGATAACAGACATACTTGACAAGTAAACTTCCTCAGGGACCCAGAGCCTCAGGGAACACAGCAGCAACCAACACTCCCCCACATCGGTGCCTTTCAGTGGCTTGCCTATCGGATGACCTTCAGCCAGAGCTGGAAACCCTTCTCCCATTGCTTCGACACTGAAAACTGGACAGGATTTGGCTTCTGTCTAGTGCAGTTAATCCATATTATAGAGTAAGAAGCTGGTACTGAATTTAAACACTAATCGAAACCTACAAAATCATCACCTACCACTTTCTGATTCTAGGTGTCTCATGAGGCTCCAGTTGTTGATGTCCAGGCATCTTTTATTTGGAACCCCAGTGTCCCAGGGTGCTATTTAGAGAAGAGCAACCCACTGTTTGGCCCCTAGAGAGGCTACCATGTGAGTCATGAGCCCATTCACCTTGGGAACTGTGTTTCCGGAAGCATGAACCAGAGAAGGTGCCCTCATGGAGAGCTGCCCTTGTTTTATTAACAACAAAAAAACTAAGATGGGGATGGTTAATGGGTAAAAAAAAAAAGGAAAAGAAAAAGAATAAATGTAACATACTATTTGATAACACAATAGGGTGACTCTAGTCAATAATAACTTAACTGTAAATTTTAAAATAACTTAAAGAGTGTAATTGGATTGTTTGTAACTCAAGGGATAAATGCATGAGGGGATGGATACTCCATTCTGCATGGTGGGCTTATCTCACATCACATGCCTGCATCAAAGCATCTCATGTACCCCATAAATATATACACCTACTAAGTACCCACAAAATTAAAAAAAATTTAATACTGAAAAACATTAGTTTTAGTGACACCATTCACTACTAGCATCTTAGACGCTTCAACAACACTTAAGTTAAGGCTCCCTGAGGCTATTACCAGGTTTGTGAATTAAAAGGAAGATATTCGGCCGGGCATGGTGGTTTACACCTATAATCCCAGCACTTTGGGAGGCCAAGGGGGGCGGATCATGAGGTCGGGAGTTTGAGACCAGCCTGGCCAGCATGGTGAAACCCTGTCTCTACTAAAAGTACAAAAAAGTAGCCGGGCATGGTGATGTGTGTCTGTAATCCAAGCTACTCAGGAGGCCAAGGCAGGAGAATTGCTTGAACCCAGGAGGAAGAGGTTGCAGTGAGCCAAGATAGCATGACTGTACTCCAGCCTAGGCGACAGAGTGAGACTCCATCCAAAAAAAAAAAAAGGAAGGTATTCATATTCTCCATGGGATGGTTGGTGGTTAAAGAGTTGTAGAGAGAGATGGCCTATATTTGTCATCATAACTTTTTTCTCTCCACTCTCCACTCCACCACCACTGCCACCCAGAAAAAGTTGGGACCGATCACCATTATATACACATTTTGGGGGGTAGAAGTGTGGGACATGGACCTGTAGGCGATGTCAGCAAACTTTTACCTATAGGCCAAATCTAGCCTGTTGCCTGTTTCCATAAATAAATTTTTTATTGCAACACAGCCATATTCGTTTGTTTACATACGGTCTATGGCTGCCATCTTGCTGGCATTGAACACTTGCAACAGAAACTATGTGGCCCACAAAGCCTAGAATATTTGCTATCTGGCTGTTTAGAGAAAAAGCTTGACTGGATCAAAGGTAAAGCAGAGACAGACATAGGAACTGATTTGCTCAATATTTACCATCTTTTAAGTCATTTGACAAATACTTGTGAGGTACTTATAGGTGCTAGGCTCTGAGGATATAGAAGGAAATAAATCCAATAGAGTCCTTTGCCTCAGAGAAGTAAAAACTTTTTTATAGTTTCACTGCAATTGTTCCTGCTCAACTATTTTCCTCCACGGTTATTATAAGGTACAGGCAACTATCGTAACACAGTAGTAGCCACAGTACAGGATATAATTCAGGATTTTCAGATAAAATATAAGACATTCAATTAAATTGAGCACATTTGAACTCAATGTAAATAGCAACTGTGAATAGAGCCAGAGACAGTGAAATTATTCTCTCCCTGAATGATGCATCAAGAGAGGGACAAAGAGAAGTTTTCAATGGACTTAGAGTGTTTTTTATTTGATTGTCAGGAAACATAGGATAGGAATGATACAGGCAATGGATGTTAAGTATCAGGACAAGACTATCCCTATTATGAGATATATGTGTCAAGCTATTAAAAATTATCCTGGCTGGTCACAGTGGCTCACACCTGTAATCCCAGTACTTTGGGAGGTTGAGGCAGGTGGATTGCTTGAGCCCAGGAATTCAAGACCAGCCTGGGCAACATGGTGAAACTCTGTCTCTACAAAACATACAAAAATTAGCTGGGCATGGTGGTGTACAGCTGTAGTCCCAGCCACTGGGGAGGCTGAAATGGGAGGATCACTTGAGCCCTGGAGGCAGAGGTTGCCGTGAGCCAAGATTGTGTTACTGCATTCCAACCTGGGCGACAGTGAGACCCTGTCTCAAGAAAAAAATTCCTAATAAAACTGCAATTCTTTCTTTACTAACAATTTTTAAAGGGAGGTATGAAAAAAAGAGAAAGTTGGAAGTGCAAGGGATAAAAAGAGAATCTATACCTACTGCACGGAGAAAAAATCCAAGGTGAATAATTCATGGGTGTTGAGAAATGTGACGATTGTTCATGTGTACAAGTATGTATCTCATGCTAAAAATGCCTGGCTTTACACATCTAGGTGCTTAGTCTTGTGATTATAAGAAAGGAGAATGGGACAAAGAAAATTCGATAGCAGCTGAACTTGTCTCTTGTGTGTAAAATCTGCATCCAGAGCATTCATATAAGCAGAATAGAAACCCTTTTAACAAGTCCTGCACAGCCAATCCCCAGAGACAGAGAGGCATGCAAAAGGAGACATGGCGTTTGCTGTCTAAATAGATGAAAGCATTAGTCCTACTCATCAAACTAAATGCTTGTGTTTACAGCATCAATAGATATTTAACTCACACACACACTGTATAAAACAAAACACAGAGAAAGAGTTTGTTGTCAGTCAAAAAAAAAAAAAAAAAAAAATCAAGCCCGGACTATATTAGCTAAATCTTAAGCAGTCTCTAAATTCCAAATGTAAATGAAAAGTGGCTTGCTTCCAGGTCACCCATGAAGGGTTTTCATCAGATCTTCAGTTTGTCACAGTAGTCGACTGCAGATTTCTCTTCCCTAGCATTTCCCAAAAAGAATTTTCTGATTTGTCACACACGTTCCCCATTCATTGGTCCAGTGCCCTGGCAGAACCAGAGATTCTAAACTTGTCAGGAAAAGAGTTTCATAATTCATCATGCATACTACTCTGTTGGCTTCAAGAGCAGTGGCCTGATCCAAGTGCATGCTCTTGGACACTCATGTTGACTAAAGGGACCAGAGTTTTGATAAACTAATGTATGACAAAGGAAAAGAGCCAGATAACACAGGCCCTGTAGCTAAGATGAAAGAGAGAGAAAGGGAGTGAGGCTACTAAAGGATGAGGCTATAGTGAGTGGAGGATGCTCCCTTCGATGAGTGTCCCGTGAAAGAAATGTGTGATTGCACTGGTTGAGAGAGGTTGCTCCTTGCAGCAAGGAAAATTTTGCCAGAAGAGTGATGACAGGCTTGGAACAGGAAGAGAGGGGGAGGACAGGAACAGGCGAAAAGGACAGCCTGGTGAGAGAGCAAATGTGCTAGAACAGATCATTTTGGAAAACTCGGTGCCAGCCAGCCAGCACAGGAAGTTCATGTTGAGGGCCATCCTCAATGTAGGGCATCCATCTTCCTTGGCGTTGACAAAGCTGGGGGCGGGGGATTAAGAGTGATGAACATGGGTGCATGGGATCCACGTCATTCTAATGTTCTTTGAAAGTGCCAATTTGTCTACAGAGGTAAAATATTCTGAAAACTTTCCCGTTTCCATTGTGTTCATAATGATTTCAGCAGTAAGCCATCTGAATTCAAAATTAAGATTTACTTTGCTTGAAATGTTTCACCTTAGAAAGATGGAGCAGAATCATAAGAAAGGAATATGTTTAACCATTGTTGTTAAATCTAAGTATTCAGTCAGCCTTCTTCTCCTGCTGAATATTCAAATTGGAGAACTGCAGAGGACAAAGAGAAAAATAAATGCATTTCTGATTAGAAAATGCAAATTAATGCCTGTATTCTCCGTAAGTCCCTCCAATATATGCTTTTAGTTTTTTTTTTATTACCATCTGACTAGAAACCTTATGTAATTTTTGTATTGTTGGTAGGTGAGTGGGAGTCTCTTTGTAAATTTACTTATTTTTAACATTGTACTGATAATTAAGGCAATGTTAATTAAAGCTACAAAATAAGAATTTTCATATCAAAATGTTGAAGATCCAAAATACTGATCATTCCTCAGGTTGGAATAGTTGTGACAAAACAGAAACTTTCAATAGTCTTGCTGTCCTTATAAATCGATATTACAGGTTAGAAGGGCAATTTGGAAATGTATCTACACTTTAAATCCTTTCATTCCAAGTATTTCATATCATTAGATCTACTGTACAGAGATACCTGTGCAATTGATCAAATATATATGAACAAGGATGCTCATTACTGAATATTTCACAGGGGCAAAGAACTGGAAATGACTAAAATATTCACCAGTAAAGAACTGACTTACTAAATTATGGTACATATTTTTCAACAAAAATCTTAAACACTCCTTAAAGGAGTGATCTACATTTGCATGGTGTGGCATATACCATATATTGTTTCAATACACTTGATGGGAGAAAAAAATAGAATCATCATTATACTGTGATGATGTTAATCTGATTTTAAATAATATATCAATGGATAGAGTCCATGAATATTTGATAGGATTGTTTAAACAAAGGAAACATCTAGAAGGAGTCACAACAAAATATAAGCCCTGCCTACTTCTGAAAAGCGGCAGGTTGAGTTTGGCAAAAATAGAAGCCTTTTTGTTGTTTTTGTTTTTCTTCGTACTACACTGTATTTCTTCCTTTGTTTTTTACAGACCTGTGTTCTTTCCTAATTCAAAAACTATCTTTGTATTTATTGAGAAAATGTAGTTCACATTTTTTCCCGGAAATCCTAGGATTTGCCCATTTCTCTGACCAAGTGTCATCATATCTGAAAAGCTTTTACCACTCAGTACTGGTTTTTCCACTTTGTTTTAGTGATTGTCACTCCAGGCTCCTAAAAGTCTTTGGAATGTGGAGCACATTCTCAAATCAGCTCTCCCATTCCTGCTCCTTTTCTCCACCATAGGCACCTCTACCTTTGTCAAAAGATAAGCTCTTAGGGGCTCTCACACAGAAAGCAAGGTGAAATTTCAACCCTCACTTCCAAACTCTCACCAGGACAAAACTCTACAATTTCATCTCAAATAATAAAGGCTGATGATCTATCATTGTGTAAGAAAAAAAATTTTGAACCTTAAAATAGTGGAGCTAGAAGGCTGACATTATCTAGTTGGGTAGTTCTCAACCCTCACAGCACAAATAAATTATCTCAGGAGCTTTGCAGGCAGAGATACTCAGACCGTCCTCAGATTAACTAACACCAAGTTTATTTTGGATGCACAGCAATGACTGAAAACCTTGTCTAAGCCCTTATCAAAAAGATAAAAACACGAGTGCCAGAGTAGGTGAACGAATTGACAAGGGTCATTCATGTGCAGGTTGGAATATGTGTTATTACCAAGGTCTTAATTGCTGATCTAGACTGCTTGGTAATGAATAACCCAGGCAGTGGAATTAAACATAAACATGATTGAAACTTGTTATTAAAGCATAAATTTGTTATTAAAGCATAAACTTGTTATTAATATCAGAAAGTCAGAAGGGATATTTTTATATTCTAATACAAATTTTGCCTGAAAAGTAATCTTACTGATGAACTTTTCCATGTCAGTCCAATATTAGAAAAACAGATCTCATGATGCCTTGATGGTATATAAATAGTTTCTCAGAATATAGTGTCTAGAAGACTTTAATTGCTTGCATCATAACTCATCAGTCCATCAAACACATCAATAAGAGGCTCAATGGCAGATTTAAATGTCTTAAAAGAATATAACAACTATATTATCTCTGGATAGAGCTCAGCATAAATTAGAACAGAAAAGTAATTTTCAAAATCATCTCCTTGTGTTTAAATCTAGGCAACCATATAAAATGTGTCAAATTCTCATAGGAATTAATATACAAAGCTTAAGTTTTAAATTGATCTGCAAATAAATCCCAGCGCATGTCTAATTATTATGAACATTTCTAGGAAGCCACTTTTTTATCTCAGATATTATATTTGCATCTCAACCTTTTAGTCAATGAAGAATTTGAATTCACTTCAAGTGTTCATAATAAAGGTAAAGTAACCCTCGCATCCACAGGCATACACACACCATTAAATATGGCTTGGCTCTCTGTCCCCAAATCTCATCTCAAATTGTAATCCCCACATGTCAGGAGAGGGCCTGGTGGGAAAGGGATTGGATCATGCGGACAGTTTCCCCCATGCTATTCTCATGATAACAGTAAGTTCTCACAAGAGCTGATGATTTTAAAAGTGTTTGGCCGTTCCCCTTTTGCTCTCTCTCTCTCCTGCCACATGTAAGAGGTGCTTTGCTTCCCCCTTCATTTTCCACCATGATTCCAAGTTTCTTGAGGCCTCTTCAGCCATGGGGAACTGGGAGTCAGTTAAACCTCTTTTGTTTATAAATTACCCAGTCTCAGATAGTATCTTTATAGAAGTGTGAAAATGGACTAATACAGATAATTTGTACTGGGAGTGAGGCACTGCTATAAAGATAATCTGAAAATGTGGAAATGATTTTGGAACTGGGTAACAGGCAGAGGTTGGAACAGTTTGGAAGGCCCAGAAGAAGACGGAGAAGTGGAAACGTTTGAAACTTCCTAGAGACTTGTTGAATGGTTTTGACCAAAATGCTGATAGTGATATGGACAATGAAGTCCAGGTCTCAGATGGAGATGAGAAATTTATTGGGAACTGGAGTAAAGGTCACTCATGCTATGCTTTAGCAAAGATACTGGTGGCATTTTGCCCCTGCCCTAGAGATCTGTAAAAGTTTGAACTCAAGAGATGATTTAGGATATCGTATCTGGCGGGAGAAATTTCTAAGCATCAAAGAATTCAAGAGGTGACCTAGCTTATTCCGAAAGCATTCAGTTATATGCATTCACAAAAAGACAGTTTGAAATTGGAACTTGTTTAAAAGGGAAACAGAGCATAAGGGTTTGGAAAATTTGCAGCCTGACCATGTGGTAGAAAAGAAAAACTCATTTTCTGGGGAGAAATTCAAGCTGGCTGCAAAAATTTGCCTAAGTAATGAGGAGCCAAATGTTAATAGCCAAGACAACGGGGAAATGTGGGGATGGTTCCCCCATATGGAGTCTCCGCTGGGACACTACCTTGAGAAGTTGTGAGAGGAGGGCTGCCATCCTCCAAACCCCAGAGTGGTAGATCCCCTGACAGCTTCCACCATGCACTTGGAAAAGCCACAGACACTCACTGCCAGCTCATGAAAGCAGCTGTGGGCTGTACCCTGCAAAGCCATAGAAGTGGAGCTGCCCAAGGCCTTGGGAGCCCATCCCTTGCATCAGCATATCCTGAATGTGAGACATGGAGTCACAGGAAATGTGGGAGTTTTAAGATTAAATGCCTGCCCTGCTGGGTTTGGGACTTGCATTGGACCAGTAGTCCCTTTGTTTTGGCCAATTTCTCCTATTTGTAACAGTAACATTTATCCAATGCCTGCACCGTCATGGTATCTTGGATGTAACTAACTTTTTTATTATTTCACAGGCTCATAGGTGGAAGGAACTTGCCTTGTCTCAGGTGAGACTTTGAACTTGGACTTTTGAGTTAATGCTGGAATGAGTTGACTTGGGGGGATTGGTGGAAAGACATGATTGTTTTTGAAATGTGAGATTTGAAAGGGGCCAGGGGTGGAATAATATGGTTTGGCTCTTTGTCCCCACCCAAATCTCATCTCAAATTGTAATCCCCCATGCGTCAGGGGTGGGACCTGGTGGGAGGTGATTGGATCATGGGGATGGTTTCACCCATGCTGTACTCATGATAGTAAGTGAGTTCTCATGAGAGCTGATGATTTTAAAAGTGTTTGGCAGTTCCCCTTTGCACTCTCTCTCTCTCTCTCTCTCTCTCTCCTGCTGTCATGTAAGACATGGTGCCTTGCTTCCCCTTCACCATCCACCATGATTCTAATTTTCCTGAGGTCTCTCCAGCCATGCCGAACTGTGAGTCAATTAAACCCCTTTTGTTAATAAATTTATTAACAATCCCAGGTAATTTGTTAATAGTCCCAGGTAGTATCTTTATAGCAGTGTGAAACGAACTAATACAGCACAGAAACCATAGTTGCTCAGCTTTCCCTTTAAGAGAGTTTGGAAGCAAGAGGCTGCTATTGACTCTTTTCAGGCAAAATTCTAAAATTTTCCTTGCAGTGGTTCCAACTTCAATATCTTAGATAACTGCTTCATGAAGCCTGTGTCAAAACATACTCCCAATGGACTATTGAGAGAATCATAGAATAAAATTGTAGCATTCTAGGGTTAGAATTCTAACTCTTTCTCTTTGAAGCATATTCCATCAAATATATCCTAATATAAACATGTTTCAATGCAAGACAAAGGGCAATAATAAATATACCGTAAGCAATAAGTACTGATCGTTTCCCCCTCTTTGAATGGGAAGACTTTAGTCACTACTCTGGGAGAATCCATTATAATGCTGTTGTTTTGTTTTAAAAAAGCATTGTTTTTTGTTTATTATTGTTTGTTTCAGTTTATATTTTCCCGCATGAGAGAATAGTTAATTTAAAAATGAGCTTTCATTCATGTCTTTGAGGCAGCCTCATTAAATCTTTTAGGACATTAAATGTTCCACCTTTTATTCTTCTTTTAATAATATAATAAATCTGTGGGGTTTTGCCTGAGCTAGACAATGTCGCATTTATTTATTTATTCAGAAGAATTTTCAAGGACTACCTGAAAAAGTTTGTTTCTAAAATCCTTAATAATACTATCCTAATCCATCATGTTACTTGCTATTTGCATAGTCATTTCATTGGATAGTTTTTTGATAAATGGAAGGGAAAGTATTTTCTTACGGTGCCATTTTTCACAAGACTCACTTTCTTATGAGAACATGAGAAGCAGTTTCTTCCTGAGACCGACTTTAGTTTGTCCCAACGTTCTGAAGAGACATGGGGCTGCCCTGGCAGTCTGCTGATTTTGTGCAGTGACCGCTGTCCCTGTCTGCTCTACTCTTTTTTCACTTTGACTCTGTGAAGACAGTCTTGTGGAAAAAATGGACATTTCAGTTTAGTCAGCCAAGAAAACAAGCTATTAAGTTTCTGTCACACCCAAAGCTTCTGTGAGTCATTGAATTTCACTTCTTTTGTCACCTCTACTCAAGTCCCTTATGATCTTAACAGGTCATGTCCAAACTTGTCAGAGCATATTCATCAATTGTCTAAAGAATTCCATTGTTATGGCCTGAATAGTGTTCCCCAAAATTCATATGTCAAAGTCCTGATCCCCAGTACCTCAGAATGTGACTATATTTGGAGATTAGACCTTTAAAGGGATAATTAAGGTAAAATGGGGTCATATGTGTACACCCTAACTCAATATGACTGATGTCTTTATAAGAAGAGAAGATTAGGACAAAGATATGCACAGAGGGAAGACCATGTGAAGACACTGGGATTAGATGGTGTATTAGTCCATTTCCCATTGCTATGACAGAATACCACGGACTGGGAAATTTCTTTTAAAAAAAAGAGAGAGATTTATTTTGCTAACAGTTCTAGGGACTGTGAAGTCCAATAGCATGATGACAATATCTGTTTGGCATCTGGTGAAGGCCTTCTTACTGTGTTATCACATACTGGAAAGGCAGAAGGGAGAAGGCCTGATGGGAGAGGGTAAGAGAGAGAGACAGAGAGAAAGAGAATCACATTCCCACAATAATGGCATTGACCTAATCACCTCTTAAAGGACCCACCTCCCAAAACTGTTACAATAGCAACTAAATTTTAACACAAGTTTTGAAAGGAACATTTAAACCACAGCAGTCAGCCATCTATAAGCCAAAAATAGAGGCCTCAGAAAGAATCAACCCTGCCAACACCTTAATCTTGGACTTCTAGTCTCCAAAGCTGTGAGAAAATTAATTTCTGTTGTTTAACAAAAATTCTGTTGTTTAAACCACCCGGTCTGTGGTAATTGCCTACGGCAGCTCTTGAAAATTAATACAGTTATTTTTATCTAGCTCAACTTTGAACACCTATGAGAGTCTGAGGGAAACTGGCAAAAGGTAAGACTGGTGAGGAAGTCTTGCGTAAGATTAGGTATGGTTTTCAAGGTATTGGAAAGAATTAGAATTTTATTCTAAATGAGATGAAAGAAGGCTGTGGAATTCAATAGCAAGGACAAAACCCTTTGAGAAGGTAAGATTTGAGCAGTTTAAATAGAGAAGTAATGATGTAAGTCATACAGTGGATTAAAAACTGGGTAAGTTTTAGTAAGAACACAGATTCAGGGAGTAGAGGTGATCAAAGTACCTATGCCTTCTTTCTGACAATAACCCATGTAACTCTGACTTGTATTTAATATGAAGAATTAAATACAAGTTTAGTGCCTTGATCTAATTTTTTTTTCATCTTCAGTAGAAAAAGAACCAGCAGGTTCCTAACGAATTACTTAGACCTATTACCAACTACTCAAAGAAAAAAAAAATGTAATTTCTCTGTATCTTATATTTAGGATAATCTAAAAATATGTTTTCCCCTGCAGACTGATATTTATGGACTTGCATCATTATACTATATGGAGATAGAAAGTTAGGAAATAAATAGCAAGTCAGAAGATTTTTTTTTATTTTGCCATAATGCATTAGCTATCATTAGCCTTATACCCCTAATCATTGATATTTCACAAGTGAACATTAAAAAATCCTCTTTGTGCTGCCCTGTGAATTTTCTTTCTCACATAAAAATTCTGCAGTGATTATATAAAACCTTAAGTAGGTCATAATCATGTTCAGAGATTATCAGTTGCTTGCCAGTGCAATCTTGGAAGATAACACTACATTTCTTAAATAGGAACTTTTGTTTCAGCTTACCTAGCTAAGAGTAGTCATAGTACAATTGGGACTTCACTTGAAAATGTACAGTAATAGCCAGAATCGAGTGCCAAGTTTTCTTGGGAAGTTGTCAGAAATATTAAATGTTTACCATTGTTTTGCTATTTGGTCAGTTGTGATTTAGACTTCTAATTAAAATTTAGTGAGAGAAGGTATGAAAAATAGCACAATTCCTGGTATTTGGTGGACATTCAAAAAATGTATACTGAATGAGTTATTAAATGAGTTAATGAACGTATCCTAGTTAGAGCAGAAATGTAGCTTGTTATCAAAAGGAGACTGAAACCATGTCCTAGAAAGTTGTCAGGGACTCAAGCCATACCTTTGCTTTACCTTTATTTCTGTTTCATTTTTCTCCCTCTCTACTAACTGGCTTTCTTTGCTACTTTGTTCCCATGGTTGTCTCATTTCTTCTGAGTTTAAATGTGTGATATGCTAATGTGTTATTACTCACCCACCCCTCAGAGACTGCCTTTTGTTCTCAGTTTCAAACCCCCGGGATCATCTGATTGGTTTACTTAAAGTAAGGGTCCACCCTGGTCCACTTGGTTTTCACAAAGAGGACAGATTTGCACATGACAAGCGTGGCTCATGAACAAATTCTCTATGTGTCCCCATGAATGAAAAGCCAGTTGCGAGAGAAAGAATATAGTATATTGGGCAGATACCTAAAAGGTGTCGTCTGATGACTGTGAGGGAGAGGAGAAGCAGTAAAATTTTACTGGAAAATAAATAAATAAAAGGACATCAGGACAAGATGCAAAGGAAAGATGAGAAGATGATGACTTTGAATCAGAATGGAAGAGAGATTTGAAGTCAACAATCACAGAAGAATCATCCATAATTTAGTGGGTAATCTCTCTACTCTTGGTCCCAAGTGAACATTGAGTAAGTATTGCCAGATATATATGTTTCAGATGTGTCGATTTATAGCATACACTTGCATCAGGATTAGGCAGTATGAGACTCAACCTACGAATATTTTCCCACTTCTGTTACTTCTTCTACATTTATAAATCAAGAGTAGCACAAAAATTCATTTCGGAGTACATTATTTTGATATTCTTTCATTATTTGAATGAAAAGTAGCTATATTTAAAAGGGAGAGAACAAAAACACCAACTAACCTTGAGTTTCTGCTGAAGTAGCTGAGGATCCAAGATGCTGTAGGCTGCAAGCTGAAGTTTGGAAAAAATTCAACCTGCTGACTTTTATCCTCTCTTTTGGACAAGATGACTGTGGGCAATTGGGGCCTCTGGCTATGAAACATGAACCTGTCTATCCACATTATTAATGGATACTTGATGGGATGAGCTAACAATGACTTTGGTTTCTTTGAAAAAAGGAAATTTCTTGAGATGGGAAAAGCCAAATAAACATCAATACGGTAACAACAACTAACATTTATAGACTGCTTATGACATGCTAAGCATTGTATTAAGTACTTTAAATGATTTATTTAATTTAATACTTACAATCAATCTATGGCATGGATACCATCATTACCCCTATTTTCTAGATGAGAAAATCAAGGCTTCAAGAATCGAAGTAACTACTCAAGCTCACATTAGCTAGAAATAGAGTGGAACTGAAATTTTACTCCATATACTTTAGAACCATCATTTTCCTATAGATCTTAACATATTATATTTTGCTTCATTCTTCATGTTGAGAATGAAATTCCAGGCCAACCAACAAGTCATGAAAATAAGTCTTCCTTTCTCCGGGTTAAAATATAATTGGATTTGTTTACAGCCATATCAACCTGAAAGCACCCAATCTTGCCTGAAATATAACTGAATTCATTAAAGATGAGATGAAAATATCTGGGCAGTCAAGACAGGTGAAAAGATTTTATATGTATTTATACCCTAGTTAATTTAATACACAAACTTCTAATATTACTTGTATGTCAGTTTTTCAAATTATTCTGAGCCCAAAAGTTGGAATTTCTTATTCATAGATAGGAAAAGAAGGAATGAGGATAAGTAGATAGAACGGTTATACCAAGGCTATAATTAAGTTTTTGCAGGAAACACCAAGGAGCTACTCCATAAGAGGGAAAGAGTATTCTACCTTTCAAATTACTTTCTTTCGAAGTACATTGTAAGCCCAGATGGAAGTTTAGTTATAACCCCATGATATGGTTTGGCTGTGTCCCCACCCAAATCTCATCTTGAATTGTAGCACCCATAATTCCCACATGTCATGAGAGGGACTAGTTGAAAGGCTGTTGAATTATGGGGCTGGTTACCACATAATTCTCATTATAGCGAGTGAGTTCTCATTATAATGAGTGAGTTCTCACAAGATCTGATGGTTTTACAAGGAGCTTCCCCCTTTGCTCGGCACTTCTCCTTCCTGCCACCACGTGAACAAGGACACATTTGCTTCTGCTTTCAACATGATTGTAAGTTTCTTGAGGCCTCCACAGCCTTGTGGAACTGTGAGTCAATTAAACCTCTTTTTTTACTCACCCAGTCTCAGGTATGTCTTTATTAGCAGTGTGAGATCAAACCAATACATCCCCAAATATTTGTAGCAAAATCCAGCTCCAGGCGTGACCCCCACCCATGGTGAAATCATATTACCACTTTTCTTTTGTTTAATTTTGGATAGAAATGGGCACATTTGTCCTTAGTATATTATATAAAAGTGGATATGGATACATAAAAATATGGATATATTGAAAAGATTCTAAACAAGAAAGAAATTTGCCCATATTGTTTTTTCCTAAGTGAGATAGGCAGATATCCTAGGGTGAGATCTCGGTGACCTTAATTGTCATAGCTTGCTTAAAACAACAGTTATAATTTATTATTTTCATCTATTATTATGAGAAGAAAACATTAACACATTGGTGTTTCAGGAATTTCAGGCTTATTTGTTTATTTTCCCAGTGATATTCATACCACTTTCCCACTACAAACTTCTAGATTTGCTCCTAGAATGTGTATGGAAATAAAGGGAAGTCAGAAACCTCTCAGGAACCCACTGAATATGGCACAAGAAAAACATGGTCAAAGAGTTTGTCATGAGAAAGAGAAAATGATTTTCTTACTTCATACAACATTAGCAGTTATATCTAAAATCCTAAACTCCAAATTATTTCAACTTTACCACAGAAGTCTTCATCAAGAACACTCTGTTTTAAATTTACAAGAAAAAACAACAACAAAAATTAACAAGTGGACAAAGGGCACGAACAGACACTTTTCAAAAGGAAACATTTATGCTGCCAACAAACATATGAAAAAAAGCTCAACATCACGGATCATTAGAGAAATACAAATCAAAACCACAATGAGATACCATTTCACATCAGTCAAAATGGCAATTATTAAAATGTCCAGAAATGACAGATGCTGGCAAGGTTGCAGAGAAAAATAAACACTTTTACACTGTTGGTGGGAGTGTAAATTAGTTCAACCATTGTGAAAGACAGTGTGGGGATTGCAATACCATTTGACCCAGCAATCCCATTACTTGGTATATACCCAAAGAAATGTAAACCATTCTATTATAAAGATACATGCATGCATATGTTTATTGCAACTCTTCACAATAGGAAAGACATGGAATCAACCCAAATGTCCATTAATGATAGACTAGATAAAGAAAATGTGATACATATACACTATGGAATACTATGCAGCCATAGAAAGGATTGAGATTATGTCCCTTCTAGGGACATGGATAGAGCTGGAAGCTGTTACCCTCAGCAAACTAACACAAGAACAGAAAACCAAACACTGCATGTTTTTATTTATAAGTGGGAGTTGAACTATGAGACATGGACACGTGGTGAGAAACAACACACACTGGGGCCTGTCCAAGGAAAGGGGTGGGAGAAGGGAGAGCATCAGGAAGAATAGCGAACGGATGTTGGGCTTGATACCAAGATGATGGGTTGATCTGTGCAGCAAACCACCATGGCACACATTACCTATGTAACAAACCTGCACATCCCGCACATGTACCCCTGAACTTTAAAATAAAAGTTGAAGGATAAAAAGACCATAAACCAGTCCTTGGAGCATAAAGAAGAAAAAAAAAAGAATATTCTGTTATATCTTAAAGTTCAATAAACAGTACACATCATAACCTTGTTCAAATGCATATTTTTTTCTTGGTTAATGTATAGGTTCAGAATTGGAAAACATAATTAAGTGGTACCACATCAAGTATTTTCAAGTATTTTGAAATCCAAATTTGAAGAGAATTTGAATGAATCTATTAGCTTTTTAGCCCTGATTCTTTGCATTATTTTTAGTGATTGCTTTTGAATGACAACATACATCTTTACCTTCCCACAGTCTTCTTAGAATTAATATTGAGCCACTTCACATAAAATAAATTTTTCATTATATAAGTCCCCTCACCTTTATCTTCTGTCCTTTATGCTGTAATTGTCATATGCATTCATTACATTTTCATACAGCAAAAATCTTACATATAATATTATAACTTTTCCTTTAAGCATATATATATAAAATATATATCTTGAAGAAATTAAGAATAAAAATTAATTTTGTGTTTATCCAATTTTCTGTAAATTTTCTGTTCTTTATTCCTTCCTCAGGATTAGTTTCCATCACTATCATTTCGCCTAATACTGAATGATTTCTTGTTGCATTTTTTGTAGCACAGGTCTGCTGGTAATTCATTCTCATTTTTTTTAAATCAGAAAATGTTGTTATTTTGCTCTGTTTCTTGAAGGATATTTAGATTTTATTCTGGGTCTAGAACTCTGGGTTGAAGTTTTGTTCTTTCAGCACGTTCTTACACTGTCTTCTGGCCTTCGGTGTTTTTGCAAATAGGAATTTGATTGCCGTTTAACTGTATGTGTCATTTTTCCTTAGCTGCTTTTAAGATTTTCTTTTCAACTTTGATTTCTAGCAGATTGACTATGATGAGCATAGGTGTAGTTTTCTTTCCATATGTCCTTTTTGAATGCACTAAACTTGTTACTTTAGCTTATTTATTTCATATAAAACGGGTAGCTTCTCTCCTCAAACATGAGGCAAATTCACTAAGAAAATTGAGGTGTCTGGAGATATTTTAATCAAAGAAAAGGCAACTTTATGACAGAATAGAATAAAAGATAATTCCGAAAACACTGATGACACATCAGATGATAGAAGTGATGTATTTGGGGAAAGGAAATCAAGAAAAATATTTTAACGGAACTCAAACCAGGTTTGAATTACTCCATTTTTCTATGATGTTGATCACCCATGCTATATTGTGGAAGAATATTAAAACTAAAGATACAAAACAGCACTGAACATGGAAGAGAGAGGGGGAAGCCAGTGCAGTATTTTTGCAAGAAATAAGAAAAAAAAAAATCAGCAAAAAGGGTTATTTTAGAAAATGATACTGTTTGTGTTGCCTAATAACAAAAGCTAATTTTAGAAAGGGTTCTGACATCTAAAATTAAAATGGCAGGCCCTTTATACAGAATTGGGCAAGTATCTTGAATATTATCAAACATATTTAAAGAAACATTCTTTCTTTGGGATGTCATCTTTATTGGCCCCCGCATAACTAGCTATGGTGGAAAATAAGGTAAAACATTTTAACAATCTACAAGAGTTTCAAGAATGCAACTTCTTTAGTAAAACCTATTAGTTTATCAATAGAAAAGCACTTTCTGATCACCCGTTTACACAGAATTCCTGCTGCTGAGTCATTTACACATTAAAGAGCACATTGATATAGGTTGACAGAAACAACCAACTGATCAACCTGAACAAGTGTTTGCATTCAATAATAATTTATATTATGCATAAGCAAAGGTAGGTGCACTCACGATGGGGTGGCAGATAGACAGACTAGCAGTTTCTTGTTGAGATAGAAAGACCTGACAAGGAAGAGCTCATTAGGGTCTCTGGAGAGTGGCTGACGACTGAGGAGCTGTCGGCTCTGTCAAAAGACCTTTGAAAACAGTTCTTGTTTTTGAATCAGTATTTTCTGAATCACCGGCAGGATGCCAGAATCACATTGTTTGCCTCCTTGCCTAGTTCCTCACCCTTCAATGCTGTTAGAATTTGCCCAAAGCCTCAGCTGCCTTCAAAACTTTTTTTGCTTTAGTGTGCATGCTCACAAACAAACTGGAATCTATTTTCTCAGAAATCCCTTTATTTTTCCTTGCTTCTATTTCAGCTCATTACTGTCAGACTTTGCTTTGACATATGCAGCTACTGAGAATATGTGATTGTGTGTGTAAGACACACACACACAATATGACATTGTATGGTCAATAACAGACAATCTAGATTCCTACTCAGATCTGACCCCCAAGCCTTTGTTTCATCTTAACCAACATGCTAGCCTGCCACCCCTGAAGCCAGCTTCTCTATCCTTAGTTGATGTTTGCAGGCTGTTTGGAAATTACAAGATGTATGGAACCTTAACTCCCAAGGCTCATAGTAATTCAATAATCCCTCTTGGTAACTCAATCACTGCTGCATTAATTCCTTTAATGGAATCACAAAACCTCTGGTGTGTATGGTTACCTTGGTTTGCTTCATGATCTGACTGCTTCAGAACTGTGATTGTAGTTGGGTCACTGATCAACTTAAAACAGGTATTATCATCATCTCCCTTTTATAGTGAGGAAATTGAGACTTACTGGAGTTGTGCATAGTCAAGATCAAACTCAAGGTCTGTTTGTCAACAAAACTCCTTGAGAATGGGAAACTTACCTTTGTATTATCTAGAGTTCTAGTCACACCCAACACATTTTTTCACTTGAATTGCCCTAAATAACTCCTTTCAGTATAACATCTTTCCTATGCCAGCTCTCTCACACTGAGCAGGACCTTCTAGTGTGCTCCAACATTCTGATCTCAACATGATCTCAAAATCCCCTTTATTTTCTTCTGCAACAAGTCATAATCCCTAAAAGAATAAAGAAGCATATTATAAGGCTTTGGATTTTTTTTTTCTTTTTTAATAGAATAACCACTTTCCCAGGGATGTAGGTAGGACTAAGAGCATCATGCCTGAAAGAGAAGACTCAAGTGCCCAGGAATTAGCAACAACTGGGAATCTATAATAGCCTGCTGGACCTAGAGAGACAAGAAAGAAGGATGGTATTAATGGAGCCATTAATGGAGAGCTGGAGCCTTGGAAGCAGGGTCATCCAACAGGAGCAGTGGTTGAAGGAAAATGGAGTCACTCTCAAGGGTGGTGAAGCAGGAAGAGAAGAGAGGGAATAAATAATCTATCTCTTCCCATTCTTCAGTCAAATGCTGGGCCTTCCATTAGCTGAATCCAACTAGGAGCTCAAGTACAAGGGAACTAGGGTGATTTAGGGCACAAAGCAAGACAGAAAGCAAGGCAGAAAGAAAACGTATCTAGAGGGAAAAACAGAGAGCCACCATCTACCTCCCATCAATTCAACTCCTTAATATATATAAAAGAGAAATGAGTGTGTATAACTACCAAACCATACGCACAAGAATGTTAATAAGAGCTTTATTTAAATAGTCTAAAAGTGGAATAACCCACATGTACCTCAACAGTAGAATGAATACATTGTGGTGTATTCATAGAATAGAAAATCACAGAGCAATGAAAAAGAATAAGTCACTCATCGGTGCAACAAGATGAATGAATCTCACTGATATTATATGAAGTTTAAAAAACACAAGACTACTACTGAATGATTGCATTTATAAAAAGTTCTAAAATAGGTAAAAACCAACTTATGGTGATAGAAGTCAGAATAGTGTTTACCTCTTGGTGTATGTGGGCAGGGAGATAGAGTTGTGTATTGACTGGGAAGGGGTAGGAAAAAGCCTGTGGGTGGTGGTCACTTGGGTTTAGGACATGTAAAAATTCATTGAGCTGAACAGTTAACACAGATTTACTTCATGCAAGTTGTATCTCAATCCTAGCAATAATAACAAAGATCCATTACTGTTATTCTTACCCTGTTCATGCAAGTTTTATCTCAATTCTAGCAACAATAACAACTACCATTACTGTTATTCTTACCCTGCATGGAGCAAAGTCATCCAGAATCGGGTTGTCTGCTGGGTGATAATAGCCAGTAATAAACTTCATCAAAATAAACTCTTCAGGTTTGTAAACTGTGTATTTCTCATTGATGACAAAAATAAACAGGTGAGTAAGATGCAAATGACGAGGCAAAACCAATTTCATCTTCAGAAAACAATTGAGCAATGAATTCAAAGCAGCCCTTTTGGAAACACAAGAAGACTGTAGGTAGCATTAACATTTTTGGGAAGGCAGGCCTTTGAGGCCCTCAAGATCATGCCATGCTGGCTGGTGCCTGTGTAAGTCTGGTTCACAGCACTGTCCTAAAATGTTGCTATGTCACACGGGGTTAAAGTCTTTGAGAACTATGACAGATAATCCATTTTTATGAAAAGTGGCCAGAAATATTGCGTGACTGATTTTCAAACATAACTTATTTTTTCTTGGTAAATTAAGTAGAACATAGAATTGAGTGAAATTACACAAACCCACCTGGCTTGCTGTTTTCTCATTTACTACTATGTTGGTTTTCAATGCACTAGTTTTTAATATTTCTAAATAGGAGCTTCAATTACATGGCATTTTAATATCCTGACCCACAGACAAGAATTTAACAGATCTTTTTGCTATGCCGCTATCTCAATGGTCCTGATCCTACAGAGAAAAAGCCGTACCCTGGGAATAAATTGTTCCCCATAAAAGTGGAATTAATGTTTCTAAGCACCATGGCTCCATTGCATAAATTGTTTCTCCATGGTATTCTATTGGGCTGCCAAAGACCAGCGTATAGAATTGAAACACAAGAGAAAGGACGACTGGATTTCAGGATAACTGGATCTGGAATGAAGATCCAGGACAACTAGATACAGAAGCAAAAATTCCAAAGATGATCTCAAGACCAAAAGGGGATTTAGGGCTACTATTTTTTGTGGAATGTGCATACTTCATGTCTCCAGGGCCACAATAGCTTATAGATTCACCATATACGGTACTTCTCTGGTATTTCCGCCATATATGAAAACTCCAGCCCAAATTTCTGTCAAATTCATGTGGGAGTCCCCAGAAGTCATCTCGTATGTATTCTGTGAACAAACCAGCAAGGTTACGGTATGTTGTTCACCACTTTCCTCCTTTCCCACCCAGCCCAAGCTGGGCATGTCTCTTGTTAGGCCAGCATTGCTCTCCAGAGCTCTACGTCTGTGCCAAAGCCCTGTCTTCAGCCAGTGCCTGTGCTGTCACCAAATATTGTTGCTGTTGCCTTAATGCTGTCTCAATGTCAGAGCGATTTCAGTGAAACGGCTGTTAGTTTAGGGTTTTTTAGCTTCTCATAAAATATATGATACATTAAAAAGAGTAATAATACCTGTAATAAGTAAAATAAACAACTTGTACCTACCATTCAGCTTAGGAAGTAAACCATCACTTTCTAGACTCCTCTACCTGCCTAAACTCCTTCCTCTGTTCCCAGTGTTTATAACTAAACCTCATCTAGGACATACTATTTGAGGTTTTGTTGATTTTCGAAATTAAGCAAGACCTTTATATTTTTTTCCAAAAGAAGGTCAGCTGGGGCAAAACTGGAGAGGAGTTCAGACTGGAGCAACAGGAAAGTGGGTGGGGCAGCTTTTCCTGAGCATGGATCCCAATAGCGCCACTACAATTTCCAATAGTACTGGAATACTGGGCCTAGGGCCAGCACATAGGCAGAGAAGCCAAGTCTGGTATTCTGATGCTGAGCCTAAAACCTTAAAGCAGGCGTAAATTCTCCTAAATCAGTGGTATCTCCTGGCTACTTATAAAAGCAGAGGCAGAAATAGAAGCAAACCATCTCTGGAGAAAAGATATTTTAATTTAGGTACATGGAGATCATATGTATTAAAATCAGGCAGTAAATTCAGACTCAAAGAACAGCAAATATAGTCAAAGAATACACAAGCAACCATGGGTGAACATCAACAAAAATGATAAATAATAGCTAGAGATAGTGCACCCTTGGAGGACTGTGGATACTGAAATTATTAGGCACAGAATATAAAATAGGTATGTATATTTGAAGAAATTAAGGACATAAAAAACAAAGTAATCAAGCAACAAAGATTTTCAATTTTCTGAAACAGCCTAAACCCAGAGTTTTTAATCCTTTTTTTGAATGGGAATTTTTTAACTACTTGTTTAATTACATTAATCCTTTAGAACACTCAATTTGTATATATTTATAGAATTAGACATACATAGAAATAGAAATATATAGAAATATATATTAAAATACATCATATAAATATATAGAGACATAGATCATATATTGAATATGTATTATACTTTTATAAATATATAGAAATAGAATGTTCTAAAGGATTAACTAAATAATCCCTAGGATTATAGCTATAATAATTGTATTGCTCTCCAATATGCCTGTTTTATCTGTTTCCAAATGTGTTAACAAAAAGTTGTTCACATATTCGTTAAATTTATCCTTGCAGCATTTTTAGTTACCTTTTTTTCAGTCATAACATTGTGGCTTTTTTCCTCCTTTTTTTTACTCAAACTGGTAAGAATTTTGTTTTGTTTTCCCAATGAATCAAAATTTTGTTTTGTTGGTCCTCTCTATCAAATGTTTATGTCTTGTTTTATTTCTGCCCTTCCCTTTGTTTTTTTCCATCCTATGCTTGCTTTTGGCTATTCTGTTGCTATTTTCCAAACTGTGCAATGAATGATGCACCCGGTATTAGGAGTTCCAAATCTGCTTTCCTAGCCTCTATTTTGTGATGATGGTTCTAAAGACAACATGTCTCCTTTGTCAGAAGGCTTACTATTAATTTCCATCAATAGGAAGAACTGGGGAAGACTAAATGGCAGGAGAAGGGGAGAAGAAACTTGTTCATTTCTGCTTGTTTATTTTTTCCCATCAGATCACCCCACTTTGGCCTTTTACCCTGGCAGCAGCTGTTAATTACAGCTTTCAGATCATTGGGCCATTCCCACTAACAGATTCATTGTGCCCCTTCACGAGCACCAGCTGCAGAGCCCACTTGTTACGTGTCTGCATCTCAACAACACAGGACCTCTTCCCAACTTCTGAGGTACCAGCACTAGCTGGGTATCATCCTCACTTCAGAGGTTAGGCCCCCATTGTGTGAGTCCCTCTCTCCAAGCTCCTGAGATTTCAGTAGCATCCAGGTAGGTAACACCCTCCTTGGAATTTTGAGTCCTAAATCTTTGGGCCCTTGTATGAACCTTGTAAGTTTTGATCAGCTTCCCGATGAGCTTCCTGATCTCAGCTTCCTTTTATTCCTCCAGCCCGAGGGGAGGTAGCAGCTTTTTGTAATGTTCTCTTCTAATGTTCTCATTTTCCTTTTCAGCTCCCCATGATCTGATTAACAAATTCCCTATATTAAATTATCTCTGTTGAAATACCTAGTGGAGTTTGTTTCCCTGAATGGACCCCAAGTGATACAGGTCGAACATCTGTAATCCAAAATGCTTGGGATACTCAACCTGTTTTAGTGTTAGATTTTGGAAGTGCTTAGGATTTTGGATTTTTTAGGGGGCAGGGGGGTTGGAATATTTG
Source organism: Macaca fascicularis (assembly GCF_037993035.2). NCBI lineage: Eukaryota > Metazoa > Chordata > Mammalia > Primates > Cercopithecidae > Macaca > Macaca fascicularis. The sequence goes on from NC_088385.1 coordinate 98,946,206, forward strand.
CATACACATAATGAGATAATATGGGGATAGGATCCAAGACTAAACACAAAATTCATTAATGTTTTATATATACCTTACATATTAATGTATAGCCAAAGGTAGTTTTATACAATATTTTAAATAATGTTGTGCATGAAACAAAGTTTTGACTGCATTTTGACTGTCACCTATCACATGAGGTCAGATGTAGAGTTTTCTACTTGTGGAGCCATTCTGGCACTCAAAGCTTCAGAGTTCAATCGGTTTTTCAGCAGTTTGGATTTGGGATTTTCAGATTAGGTCTGCTCAACCTGTGTAAATGCTAAAGTTTATTTCTTTCCATTCTTTTTTCTATTGTAAACTAAGGATTGTGTGAGAGTCTTTGTTCTTTCTCCTTTTGTGTCACACCTGTATAGCAGAGGAGAATCTGGGACTGTGTCTCTCAGAATAATCTTCGCCATGTGTCCTGTGTTTGGATTTGGATTAGAGCTTCTCTCTTTCTTTAAGAAGTGAGGCTATGACTAGAAGAGTGGACACAGGCCTGATAGAGAATTCACAGCTTCTTTTGGGAGAGCTCGTTTTATTCCGTGCTTCAGGTAGCCAGATTATTCAATGGGAGCTTCCTGGATGTTTTTGAGATTTTTTTCAGACTTTTGTGAAAGCCCCTGAGAATAAACTAAAATGTCTTTTCATTTGGATTTTAAAATTGTCTTTTGGTACGTTTGCTTAACTAACTCTCAAGTCATACTTAACCACTTCTTTGGGGTCATCTTATGTTTCCCACTAAAGTTTAATTACATTAAGATAAACTGATTGATGTCTGTTTTGCTTTTTCTTTGTTAGATGACTCACAACTGAGGCTAATTATCGGAATAACCACAGGAGATTTTAATTACACAGATGTCTGAGGCTCATTCCTGAAGCTGGGTTCAGGTAAGTACATATATTTAAAGTTCTTCAGATGAATTTGAACGATCAACCTTGTTTTGGAGCCTCTGCTCTGGTTTCAACCCTTTAATCCATCTGTTATCTTGTGATCTTAAGATCCATCCTATGTTTTTCTCCCTTACTTGTTTTTTTCCTACTTGGGCCACGGTATCAAAATACACTTCACAACGTCATATGTAAGCTAGTGCTTCAGAAAGCAGGATTTAAAAACTCCTCCTGCCAGACATCATTCCTGAAAACAAGGATCACTTATTTTGTACATGATGTCCCTAACCACGTTTATTTCAGAATGACTGATAATGGTAGGCTCTGTGAGAACATGATGGACTATATATTTCCATTTTATAAATGCAGAGTAAGTCAAGAATGCCAAATGGCAATGTCATAATCCTTCTGTTCTCTGCCAACCTATTACCTTATGGACTCAAATATGTCGCTCTCGAAGCAGATGGCTCTCACCGCTCTCCAGATTATTACATAAGGAGATGAGGTGCAGTGGATTGAGTTTGCCTGATTTACAGGAAGACTAGCACAATGCATTTAATAAGCTCCTGGGTGTAGGGAGACGATTGAATTCAGAACCAGGCATGTCTGGATTTAAATCTTAGCTCTGCCTCTTTCTGATGATGAGAACTTCAGCAATATGTGAAGTTCACTTCATATACGTGGAACAGTGCAATATGTGTCTTTGGTGTCTGGCTTCTTTCACTTAGCATAATGACTTAAAGGTTTACTTATATTAGCAAGTGTTAGCATTTTCTTTTTAATTGAATAATATTCCACTGTATGTATAAACCACATTCAGTCTTCACATTCATCTGGCAATAGACTTCTAGGTATTCATCACAACTTTTAACTTTATTTTACCGTATTTTTTTTAGGTTATCTGTCTGTCAATTTACTCTTGTATTTGCACATCAACATCACCTTCTTTAATCTTAAATACACATGAATATCTAACAACAGAAGCAATCATTTTTGGCCAACCATAGGACCATACATTGAAAAACAGATAGAGAAATACTTGCTTCCTTTCCTTTTTTAAAATTTTGGAGACTCAAATTCAGGAATTTCTTGCATCCTGAAAGCTTTGACACTGAGTGTAATATTCTTTTTGTTGTTGTTGTAATTAGAAAAGAAGCATATTTAAATCCTGAAAAAAAAATTTCGCTATTTCAGCACACAGTATTCCAAGGGCATGTGTGAGCAGCTTTTTTTTTTTTTTTTTTTTAATTGTACTTTAAGTTCTAGGTTACATGTGCACAACGTGCAGGTTTGTTACATATGTATACATGTGCCATATTGGTGTGCTGCACCCATTAACTCGTCATTTACATTAGGTATATCTCCTAATGCTATCCCTCCTCCCTCCCCGCTCCCCACAACAGGCCCTGGTGTGTGATGTTCCCTTTCTTGTGTCCAAGTGTTCTCATTGTTCAATTCCCACCTATGAGTGAGAACATGCGGTGTTTGGTTTGTTGTCCTTGAGATAGTTTGCTGAGAATGATGGTTTCCAGCTGCATCCATGTCCATACAAAGGACATGAACTCATCCTTTTTTATGACTGCATAGTATTCCATGGTGTATATGTGCCACATTTTCTTAATGCAGTCTATCATTGATGGACATTTGGGTTGGTTTCATGTCTTTGCTATTGTGAATAGTGCCGCAATAAACATACATGTGCATGTGTCTTTATAGCAGCATGGTTTATAATCCTTTGGGTATATACCCAGTAGTGGGATGGCTGGTCAAATGGTATTTCCAGTTCTAGATCCTTGAGGAATCGCCACACTGTCTTCTACAATGGTTGAACTAGTTTACAGTCCTACAATAGTGTAAAAGTGTTCCTATTTCTCCACATCCTCTCCAGCACCTGTTGTTTTCTGACTTTTTAATGATTGCCATTCTAACTGGTGTGAGATGGTATTTCATTGTGGTTTTGATTTGCATTTCTCTGATGGCCAGTGATGATGAGCACGTTTTCATGTGTCTGTTGGCTGCATAAATGTCTTCTTTTGAGAAGTGTCTGTTCATATCCTTGGCCCACTTTTTGATGGGGTGGTTTGTTTTTTTCTTGTAAATTTGTTTGAGTTCTTTGTAGATTCTGGACATTAGCCCTTTGCCAGAGGACTAGATTGCAAAAATTTTCTCCCATTCTGTAGGTTTCCTGTTCATGCTGATGGCAGTTTCTTTTGCTGTGCAGAAGCTCTTTAGTTTAATTAGATCCCATTTGTCAATTTTGGCTTTTGTTGCCATTGCTTTCGGTGTTTTAGTCATGATGTCCTTGTCCATGCCTATGTCCTGAATGGTATTGCTTAGGTTTTATTCTAGGGTTTTTATGGTTTTAAGTCTAACATTTAAGTCTTTAATCCATCTTGAATTAATTTTTGTACAAGGTGTAAGGAAGGGTTCCAGTTTCAGCTTTCTACATATAGCTAGCCAGTTTTCCCAGCACCATTTATTAAATAGGGAATCCTTTCCCCATTGTTTGTTTTTGTCAGTTTTGTCAAGGATCAGGAGGTTGTAGATGTGTGATATTATTTCTGATGGCTCTGTTCTGTTCCATTGGTATATATATCTGTTTTGGTACCAGTACCATGATGTTTTGGTTACTGTAGCCTTGTAGTGTAGTTTGAAGTCAGGTAGTGTGATGCCTCCAGCTTTGTTCTTTTGGCTTAGGATTGACTTGGCAATGTGGGCTCTTTTTTGGTTCCATATGAATTTTAAAGTAGTTTTTTCCAATTCTGTGAAGAAAGTCATTGGTAGCTTGATGAGGATGGCATTGAATCTATAAATTACCTTGTGCAGTATGGCCATTTTCATGATATTGATTCTTCCTATCCATGAGCATGAAATGTTCTTCCATTTGTTTGTATCCTCTTTTATTTCATTGAGCAGTGGTTTGTAGTTCTCCTTGAAGAGGTCCTTTACATCCCTTTAAGTTGGATTCCTAGATATTTTATTCTATTTGAAGCAATTATGAATGGGAGTTCACTTATTATTTGGCTCTCTGTCTGTTCTTGGTGTATAAGAATGCTTGTGATTTTTGCACATTGATTTTGTATCCTGAAACTTTGCTGAAGTTGCTTATCAGCTTAAGGAGGTTTTGGGCTGAGATCATGGGGTTTTCTAAATGTATCATCATGTCATCTGCAAACAGGGACAATTTGACTTTCTCTTTTCCTAATTGAATACCCTTTATTTCTTTCTCCTGCCTGATTGCCCTGGCCAGAACTTCCAACACTATGTTGAACAGGAGTGGTGAGAGAGGGCATCCCTATCTTGTGCCAGTTTTCAAAGGGAATGCTTCCAGTTTTTGCCCATTCAGTATGATATTGGTTGTGGGTTTGTTATAAATAGATCTTATTATTTTGAGATGTATTCCATCAATACCTAATTTATTGAGAGTTTTTAGCATGAAGGGCTGTTGAATGTTGTCAAAGACCTTTTCTGCATCTATTGAGATACTCATGTAGTTTTCGTCTTTGGTTTTGTTTATATGCTGGATTACGTTTATTGATTTGCATATGTTGAACCAGCCTTGCATCCCAGGGATGAAGCCCACTTGATCATGGTGGATTAGCTTTTTGATGTGTTGCTATAATTTGGTTTGCCAGTATTCTTTTTTTTTTTTTTAATCACTTTCTTCTTTTTTTTTTTAATTATACTTTAAGTTCTAGGGTACATATGCACAACATGCAGGTTTGTTACATATGTATACATGTGCCATGTTTGTGTGCTGCACCCATTAACTCGTCATTTACATTAGGTATATCTCCTAATGCTATCCCTCCTCCCTCCCCGCTCCCCACAACAGGCCCTGGTGTGTGATGTTCCTCTTCCTGTGTCCAAGTGATCTCATTGTTCAGTTCCCACCTATGAGTGAGAACATACAGTGTTTGTTTTTCTGTTCTTGCGATAGTTTGCTGAGAATGATGGTTTCCAGCTGCATCCATGTCCATACAAAGGACATGAACTCATCCTTTTTTTTATGGCTGCATAGTATTCCATGGTGTATATGTGCCACATTTTCTTAATCCAGTCTGTCAATGATGGGCATTTGGGTTTATCCCAAGTCTTTGCTATTGCGAATAGTGCCGCAATAAACATACATGTGCATGTGTCTTTATAGCAGCATGATTTATAATCCTTTGGGTATACACCCAGTAGTGGGATGACTGGATCAAATGGTATTTCCAGTTCTAGATCCTTGAGGAATTGCCACACTGTCTTCCACAATGGTTGAACTAGTTTACAGTCCTACAATAGTGTAAAAGTGTTCCTATTTCTCCACATCCTTTCCAGCACCTGTTGTTTCCTGACTTTTTAACGATTGCCATTCTAACTGGTGTGAGATGGTATCTCATTGTGGTTTTGATTTGCATTTCTCTGATGGCCAGTGATGATGAGCATTTTTTCATGTGTCTGTTGGGTTTGCCAGTATTTTATTGAGGATTTTTGCATCGATGTTCATCAGGGATATTGGTCTAAAATTCTCTTTTTTTGTTGTGTCTCTGCCAGGCTTTGGTATCAGGATAATGCTGGTCTCATAAAATGAGTTAGAGAGGATTCCCTCTTTTTCTGTTGATTAGAATAGTTTCAGAAGGAATGATACCAGCTCCTCCTTGTACCTCTGGTAGAATTCAACTGTAAATCCATCTGGTCCTGGACTTTTTTTGGTTGGTAGGCTATTAATTATTGCCTCAATTTCAGAGCCTGTTATTGGTCTATTCAGGGATTCGGCTTCTTCCTGGTTTAGTCCTGGGAGGGTGTATGTGTCCAGGAATTTATCCATTTCTTCTAGATTTTCTAGTTTATTTGCATAGAGGTGTTTATAGTATTCTCTGATGGTAGTTTGTATTTCTGCAGGATGGGTGGTGATATCCCCTTTATCATTTTTTATCACGTCTATTTGATTCCTCTTTCTTTTCTTCTTTATTAGTCTTGCTAGCAGTCTATCAATTTTGTTGATCGTTTCAAAAACCCAGCTCCTGGATTCATTGATTTTTTGAAGGGTTTTTTGTGTCTCTATCTCCTTCAGTTCTGCTCTGATCTTAGTTATTTCTTGCCTTCTGCTAGCTTTTGAATGTGTTTGCTCTTGCCTCTCTAGTTCTTTTAATTGTGATGTTAGGGAGTCAATTTTAGATCTTTCCTGCTTTCTCTTGTGGGCATTTAGTGCTATAAATTTCCCTCTACACACTGCTTTAAATGTGTCCCAGAGATTCTGATATGTTGTGTCTTTTTTCTCATTGGTTTCAAAGTACATCTTTATTTCTGCCTTCATTTCGTTATGTACCTAGTAGTCATTCAGGAGCAGGTTGTTCAGTTTCCATGTAGTTGAGCGATTTTGAGTGATTTTCTTAATCCTGAGTTCTAGTTTGATTGCACTGTGGTCTAAGAGACAGTTTGTTATAATTTCTGTTATTTCACTTTTGCTGAGGAGTGCTTACTTCCAACTATGTGGTCAATTTTGGAATAAGTGCAATGTGGTGTTGAGAAGAATGTGTATTCTGTTGATTTGGGGTGGCGAGTTCTGTAGATGTCTACTAGGTCCGCTTGACATAGAGCTGAGTTCAATTCCTGGATATCCTTGTTAACTTTCTGTCTCGTTGATATGTCTAATGTTGACAGTGAGGTGTTAAAGTCTCCCATTATTATTGTGTGATAGTCTAAGTCTCTATGTAGGTCTCTAAGGACTTGCTTTATGAATCTGGGTGCTCCTGTATTGGGTGCATATATATTTAAGACAGTTAGCTCTTCTTGTTGAATTGATCCACTTACCATCATGTAATGATCTTCTTTGTCTCTTGATCTTTGTTGGTTTAAAGTCTGTTTTATCAGAGACCAGGATTGCAACTTCTGCCTTTTTTTGCTTTCCATTTGCTTGGTAGATCTTCCTCCATCTCTTTATTTTAGCCTATATGTGTCTCTGCACATGAGATGGGTCTGCTGAATACAGCACACTGATGGGTCTTGACTCTTTATCCAATTTGCCAGTCTCTGTCTTTTAATTGGTGCATTTAGCCCATTTACATTTAAGGTAAATATTGTTATATGTGAATTTGATCCTGTCATTATGATTTTAGAGGGTTATTTTGCTCATTAGTTGATGCAGTTTCTTCCTAGCATTGATGGTCTTTACAATTTGGCATGTTTTTGCAGTGGCTATTACCAGCTGTTCCTTTTCATGTTTAGTGCTTCCTTCAGGAACTCTTGTAGGGCAGGCCTGGTGGTGACAAAACCTCTAAGAATTTGCTTGTCTGTAAAGGATTTTATTTCTCCTTAACTTATGAAGCTTAGTTTGGCTGGATGTGAAATTCTGGGTTGAAAATTCTTTTCTTTAAGAATGTTGAATATTGGCCCCCACTCTCTTCTGGCTTGTAGAGTTTCTGCCAAGAGATCTGCTGTTAGTCTGATGGACTTCCCTTTGTGAGTAACCTGACCTTTCTCTCTGACTGCCCTTAACATTTTTTTCCTTCATTTCAACTTTGGTGTATCTGACAATTATGTGTCTTGGAGTTACTTTTCTCGAGGATTATCTTTGTGGCATTCTCTGTATTTCCTGAATTAGAATGTTGTCCTGCCTTTCTAGGTTGGGAAAGTTCTCATGTATAATATCCTGCAGAGTGTTTTCCAACTTGGTTCCATTCTCCTCGTCACTTTCAGGTACACCAATCAGATGTAGATTTGGTCTTTTCACATAGTCCCATATTTCTTGGAGGCTTTGTTCATTTCTTTTTACTCTTTTTTTCTCTAAACTTCTCTTCTCACTTCATTTCATTCATTTGGTCTTCAATCACTGATACCCTTTCTTCCAGTTGATTGAATCAACTGCTGAAGCTTGTGTATTCGTCACATAGTTCTCATGCCATGGTTTTCAGCTCCATCAGGTCATTTAAGGACTTCTTTACACTGGTTATTCTAGTTAGCCATTCGTCTAATCTTTTTTTCAAGGTTTTTAGCTTCTTTGTGATGGGTACGAACTTCCTCCTTTTGCTCGGATAAGTTTGATCGTCTGAAGCCTTTTTCTCTCAACTTGTCAAAGTCATTCTCCGTCCAGCTGTGTTCTGTTGCTAGTGAGGAGCTGCGTTCCTTTGGAGGGGGAGAAGCGCTCTGATTTTTAGAATTTTTACCTTTTCTGCTCTGTTTCCTCCCCATCTTTGTGGCTTTATCTACCTTTGGTCTTTGATGATGGTGACACACAGATGGGATTTTGGTGTGGATGTCCTTTCTATTTGTTAGTTTTCCTTCTAACAGTGAGGACCCTCAGCTTCAGGTCTGTTGGAGTTTGCTGGAGGTCCACTCCAAACCCTGTTTGCCTGGGTATCAGCAGTAGAGGGTGCAGAACAGCAAATATTGCTGAACAGCAAATGTTGATCATTTGCTGTTGATCAGGAATGCCTGATCATTCCTCTGGAAGTTTCGTCTCAGAGGGGTACCATATGAGGTGTCAATATGCCCCTACTGGGGGTGCCTCCCAGTTAGGCTACTCGGTGGTCAGGGACCCACTTGAGGAGGCAGTCTTTCTGTTCTCAGATCTCAAACTCTATGCTGGGAGAACCACTACTCTCTTCAAAGCTGTCAGAAGGGACATTTAAGTCTGCAGAGGTTTCTGCTGCCTTTTGTTTGGCTATGCCCTGCCCCCAGAGGTGGAGTCTACAGAGGCAGGCAGGCCTCCTTGAGCTGCAGTGGGCTCCACCCAGTTAGAGCTTCCCTACAGCTTAGTTTACCTACTCAAGCCTCAGCAATGGCAGGTACCCCTTCCCCAGCCTTGCTGCCACCTTGCAGTTCAATCTCAGACTGCTGTGCTAGCAATGAGGAGACTCCATGGGCGAGGGACCCTTCGAGCCAGATGCGGGATGTAATCTCCTGGTGTGCCGTTTGCTAAGGCCACTGGAAAAGCGCAGTATTAGGGTGGGAGTGACCCGATTTTCCAGGTGCCGTCTGTCACAGCTTCCCTTGGCTAGGAAAGGGAATTCCCTTACCCCTTGCGCTTCCCTGGTGAGGCGATGCCTTGCGTTGCTTCGGCTCACACTCGGTGGGCTGCACCCACTGTCCTGCACCCACTGTCTGAGAAGCCCCAGTGAGATGAACCCGGTACCTCAGTTGGAAATGCAGAAACCACCTGTCTTCTGCATCACTCAGGCTGGCAGCTATGGACTGGAGCTGCTCCTATTTGGGCCATCTTGGAACCACCGCCTGGGTGTAATATTCTGAAAGCCGATATTTCTCACAATGTCTATGTCAAAATTTCTTGGTCTCTCAGCATCCCATAGAGAGGCATATGTAGACAAAGTCTGACTGTATGGACTGAGGGCTTTTTCTTCAAGGGAAGAGTCTGTTCCTTTCCATTCTCTTTTCTTTCACGCCTCTTATGAGAGGAGCCTTCCAAATGGGATAGAAAGAATGTCATCTGAACTTGGGCACCGGCTTGATTCTTAACTTTAAAGGAGTTGCTCAGAAAAACTCAATTTGGCCTTCATTCTCTTGTCTGTAAAAATAGAGATGATAATATCACATTTGTATGTTTATTGTAAATTTGAGTATTATGTACATAAAGCAACTGGCAAAGAGAAGGTACACAGTGAAAGACTTCCTTTTTTGAAATTTCTATATTTAAAAAAATTCCTCCTAAGTTTATTTCTGAATGTCATTTTCTCTGAATTAAGGAGGCCACCTGACATGATTTAATGTAAGCACAGGTTAGAAATCCTTTTTCGGGAACCCATAGAAGTGATTATTATAACACAAAGCATACACAGACTGAAATCCCAGTCTGTAAAGGGATAATGCTTATCTGATTTTGCTTTCTCAAGGCACTGGAAACTTGACTGGCAGCCCAGGTGAGTTCAACCAATTTACGTATATAAAAATGTAAATATGTAAATATATGCATGTTGTGGACTTGGAGGGAGCCACAGGATTTTAAAAGAATGCAAAATAATTTGATAAAAATTACTGAACCCACTCACTGAAATGAGAGCTATATGAGAATATTTTAAACAACAATTTTAAATATACTTACATAAAACAAATGACAAATAATAATAGGGAATTCAGAGTCATTTCCATTTTCACTCCTGAACAGGAATTAGTAAAATGACAACAATAACCAAGGGAATAAATCAAGTACAATATACCATCTTTTACATCCTGCTAAGTATTTTGTGTGTCCTGCATCCCTGTCCCAGCCAGGCAGGTGGTATTTTCTTGAATTAGAACCCTTACATTGTTTCAGTTTTTGAAATGTTCACGTTTGCCTAAGCAGTTTTCAGCAGATTATTGGTTATCAAACATTTCTTGAGTCATGCCTCAAGGCTTATACTCCATCAATGGTAGCCACAAATCAACTTCAGGCTGCTAAAGCTTGTCAGCACACTGCTCCCCCTACACCCAGTTCGCTTGCTTTCTGCATTCAGACTTCTCTGACATGGGATGCCTATAAAAACCTGATTGGTACCAATGCATGCATAAATCTGGAAGACTGCCATCCTATGGGGCAACCCTTGGATAATGCAGAGCTGGAGACTGTGGATAAATGCCTTCTCTTCTTCCTCTCATACTGATAATTCAGGGCCGCATCCTATATGGCTCTTCCGAGAGTCACAGTGGAACCAAACCCCAGTTGCCCACAGCTATGACTGGATAGATAATGCATTCTTATTTTAGCAGCCCCTCCTCCCTGATTTCACCCTCCCTAGTCTCCAACTTGCGGCCCTGAGATCACATCCCCAAGCAAACTACCTGGATAAAAGATGTATTTCAGACTCTGCTGGCTGACAGTAAGCCAGGCTAAGATAGTATCAGTAAGGCCAACCAATCAGCTAAGCAAAACTGCTAAGTGCCTGAGCTCACCTACAAGGGTGACATGACTTTGCAACAGCTGTATATTGTGTCTCTCTAAGTGTTCTGTGTTTCTCCCTGTGCTTCTGTTTCTCCGCAATGGCAGAGAAACTGATATATCACTTGATCTGGTGGGCCAGGACTGATGTTCCACTTCTACCGGGTTCGGATCCCAAAACAGATTCTCCTTGACTAAATTGGAGAAGTCATGACCCTTCCTGTGTAATACTATTAAACCCCCACCTCCACTCTAGAATAATTAGCTGTGGGGACTTTCTGTTTAACCACTTTACCCATTAAGTCATATTGCTTAAACAGGTTCCCCCAAAACTCAAATCTGTTTCCTATAATACTCTTTTTCATGACCCCCATAAAACAGAATACATCCTCCTTCAAATTTTACTTAGGGTGGCTTTTATTTTAGCTGAACAATGCCACCGAAGATGTAGAAATAGAAAATTATGGTATTACATGGCATATTCTTGGCAAAATTCTCCTTGACCTCCTTTCACTTTCCTACTAGAGGATTTTCCAAGACATACTCTCCCCGCCATCTGCTCTGAGCCAGGGAGTGTTGTCTTGGTGGTTTTCACATTTCCCTGTTACTATAGGTGCTGTGTTTTCCCCTTGTGTATCCATTTCGGGTGGGTGTGGAGCATCAATCTGCAAATGAGTAGAGCCATCCATATTCTGCATATTTCGATCTGGCCTTGAAGAGATGACTACAGATGGGGCTTCTTTCACTCTAACCTCTATTATCGCCCAAATGCCTTCTGTTCTCTGGTGAGGCCAGCTTTGCTTTCTCTTTTTAATCAGCCATGTGTTTTTGCTAGGTTTTGTTTTGTTTTCGCCACAGGCAATTTCCCCCATCCTTCCAAAAGCCTGAAGGATTTTTCCCCTGACAGTTTTGTTTATCTTACTTCATCTCCCAATACAATCTCCCTTGTTGAATTTCCCTCTTTTTTTTTTTTTGAGCACACGGAAGCACAGAAACTTTGGAGTTGGACTGGCTTGGGGTCTAATCCAAGTTCTATCCTCTACTCTCTGTGCGACTTTGAGGAATTATGTCTGCTTCTGATCCAAAAATAATGTATTTCACATAACCACAGGATTTTTGCAAACAATAAAGAATATATAAGACAAGCACTCAGCAAATGAATATTTCTTCATCTTTCTCTCTGTTAGTAGCTATAGTTTTACTGAACACACAGTTGTGTCTTACTCTATTGTTCATTACAGGCAGATGAACTTTTCCCAGCCAACTCTGGTTCTTTTCTCCAAGGTTCCACGCTCACTCTATTCAAGGCTATTCCTTGGTGAGTTTTCAGTGAATGCTCTTGGCCTTTTAAAACATGTCTTGCATGTTATTGTATGAGTTATCTATTGCTGAATAACAACAAACATTTATTATCTCATACAATTTCTGGGAGCCAGGCAGGCAGGAGCATCTCAGCTGAGCTCAGGGTCTCTCACAAGGTTGCAGTCAAGCAGTTGACTAGAGCTGCAATCTTCTCAAGGCACTATGGGAGCTGGAGAACACAAAACATAGGATCTGTCATAGACCCTATCTCAGTAATCAAGCAAACTGTCTGATTCCAGATTGTAGATCACATGATGCTTATTGATTTACTTCCTGTACGCTTAGCCTAGCACTTTCCACCTAGGCAAGACATCCCTAAGTTAGGATCAAAGCCATCTTCTAAATTAGGAACTTAACGGTTTGAAGGTCATAAAACATAAGAGGATTTTTACCTTGTGAAAATTTGCCCTATCTCCACATGGAAATTACAGGGCAAATGCAATTAAGTCAGCATTTTTCTTATGGAGCCACTTTGTATGCATTCCAGGGGTTGAAATGTGCCTAGTGGATCCAGAGTGCTGCACTATCTATTGAAGCAGAGATGGTCTGGTATTGCAACATATTTTAAGAAGATTTTAACAGTTCCCATATCAACTATGGGCAAATGGCAATAACTATGATACTGGCTGCTTTCTGTTTGTTCCTCCAAACCCATGCTTCAGTGTTCGGCACTCTGGAAAATGAGCTGTATGGAAGTCATCAGCAGGCTCCCTTGACCTCATCTTCTGGTAGGGTATAGCCAGTTGGAAGCTCTAGAAGGGGATTTGAAGAGCAGGAAGAGAGTAAGGTTGGGGTAGTTGTCTCCTAGCCCCTTTATAGCCAGATGGCAACATTAACTGTGTCTCTCTACTAAAAGTCACAGCCCCTGTTAAAAGGGCCTAATGGATGGGCACAATGGCTCATGCCTGTAATCCCAGCACTTTGGGAGGCCGAGGTGGGTGGATCACGAGGTCAGGAGATTAAGACCATCCTGGCTAACATGGTGAAACCCCATCTCTACTAAAAACACAAAAATTAGCTGGGCATGGTGGTATGTGCCTATAATCCCAGCTACTCAGGAGGCTGAGGCAGGAGAATCACTTGAACCCGAGAGGTGGAGGTTGCAGTGAGCCGAGATCGTGCCATTGCACTCCAGCCTGGGTAACAGAGACTCTGTCCCCACCCCCACAAAAAAGAACCTATCTTCCCAACAATCCACTTTAGGGCCCTGTAACCACACTCCCCTTGCCCATTCAGACTTAGGAGTAACTATTCCCCAACATTATCTAACTTCAGGGTGTTTCGTCATCACTTTTTATTCCTAAGCCCTGCCAACAACGTTGTAAATCATTTTCTATTAATCTCTTCTCCATTACCTAGTTTGAATGTGTCACTGTTCCCTGCCAGGATCCTAACTGTGAAGTGGCTGGTTTTAAACACCGTAGCCTCCCAGGATACCTACACTTAAACACTGTGAGATAGAGTCACAAGTAATTAAAACAATTGGCTATTGAATTACTCACTTGTGATTTGATTGAAGCTTAGTGACTGGCAGTAATTTTCATTTCTAGCAAATCCATGTGAACAATCATTTATTGCCAAAAGCTACAAGGGCTGAATATTAACTAATTGAGGATCATCAATACTAAACCTGGCAAAATACCTCATGATTTAAAATAACAGGTAACTTGTATTGAGTGCTGAGTGACAAGCATTGTGTCAAATGATACACATTTTTAAGATTATTTTAATCATCATGATCATTCTGTGTGGTATAATAATTTTGCCATTCAACGACAATCATTAAAAAGTCAGGAAACAACAGGTGCTGGAGAGAGGATGTGGAGAAATAGGAACACTTTTACACTGTTGGTGGGAATATAAATTAGTTCAACCATTGTGGAAGACAGTGTGGCAATTTCTCAAGGATCTAGAACTAGAAATACCATTTGACCCAGCCATCCCACTACTGGGTATATACCCAAAGGATTATAAATCATGCTGCTATAAAGACACATGCACACGTATGTTTATTGCGGCACTATTCACAATAGCAAAGACTTGGAACCAACCCAAATGTCCATCAATGATAGACTGGATTAAGTAAACGTGGCACATATACACCATGGAATACTATGCAGCCATAAAAAAGGATGAGTTCATGTCCTTTGTAAGGACATGAATGTAGCTGGAAACCATCATTTTCAGAAAACTATCTCAAGGACAGAAAACCAAACACCGCATGTTCTCACTCATAGGTGGGAATTGAACAATGAGAACACTTGGACCCAGGGTGGGGAATATCACATACTGGGGCCTGTTGTGGGGAGGGGGAGGAGGGGAGGGATAGCATTAGGAGATATACCTAATGTAAATGATGAGTTAACGGGTGCAGCACACCAACATGGCACATGTATACATATGTAACAAACCTGCACGTTGTGCACATGTACCCTAGAATCTAAAGTATAATTTAAAAAAATTTAAAAACATAATTTTGCCATTCAAAAGACATGGAAACCCGCCAGGCATGGTGGCTCACATCTGTAATCCCAGCACTTTGGGAGACCAAGGTGGGCGGATCACTTGAGGTCAGGAGTTTGAGACCAGCCTGGCCAACATGGGGGAAACTCTGTCTCTACTAAAAATACAAAAATTAGCTGGGAGCAGTAGTGGGTACCTGTAATCCCAGCTACTTGGGAGACTGAGGGAGAAGAATGCCTTGAACCCGGGAGGCAAAGGTTGCAGTAAGCCGAGATCCTGCCACTGCACTCCAGCCTAGGTGACAGAGTGACACTCTGTCTCAAAAAGAAAAAAAAAAAAAGATGTGGAAACCAAGGCTCAGGGAGGAGAAGTGCCTTACTCAATGCCATATAATAAACCAGAGATGAAACTGGTATTCAATCCCAGGCAAAACTCAGAATCTACATGTCACTCAATTTTCCTTGATGAGAAAATAATTAAGAATAATTGACAATGGTATGTCTTTGTTTATGTAAAAATATTTGCTAATTTCTGTATGATATAAATAGGCTATTTAGAGTTATAAATTATGCTACTACTTGTAACGCTTCTATCTTTTCCGAGCTTGATAGTTGATTTTGCAAAATAAGGAGAACTTGATTTTTAAGTGTGGCCCACAAATACAAACAATTCTGAATTCACCAAATACACATACACAGATACACATGAGTTTAACTCTAGCGCTTAGCAATTCCTCAACTGGGAAGTAGTTAATACCAGGCCTTCTTATAAATCTTTTTATAAATAATGGTTGTATTTACACAGCCTGGAAATACTGAGTTTTTCCCTGAATGAGTCATTGTTTTAGAATAGTGTAAACAGAGCCTGTGTTAAGGAAGAGAACGTCTTTGTCTAGTGAAGCTCTGAGCATTTAAACAGCTGGTTCATTTCCCTACATAGGTGTTTGCATTTCATTGACAGATGGAGTGATTTCCAAATGGCTTTCAATCAATATATACTAGACAAGTGGTTGAGAATGATCTCTTAAGGGGGAATTAAAAAAAAAAAAAAAACAGAAATAATGCAATTCAACCCTTGCATCTTATTTATTTAATTTTTAGCATCTGTTATTAAGTAATCACCACAAAAACCATAGCAGGAATGTGAAATTCTATGTAATGGTCCATATTTACAGCTGTTTATTTTCATAGAATTGTTAGTATTTGTTTGTGTATTCTTGTTTATTTTCTGTTTCTCGGTTTACGTGTTTTTCTTAGAGAAGACACTGTATGTGTCTGCACCATGATTTATACCCAAATTTATACCCGTGTAACTCTGTACTCCAGCTTTTCTAAGAAGTATCAAATTTTAAGTATACAAATATACTTAAATATATTATGTATAATTCAGATATTAGCAATATGTTAGGAGATTTTAAAATAAAACCTACATGACATTATTATTGCTATTTCATACAGTCAATATTCACTTAAATTTACACACATTTTAACTATATTATTTGTTCTTCATTTTTTCTTGCACCCATTTCAGACCATTTTAATTCTTCCTGAAATATGTCCTTTAAAATTAATTGCTTTAGTGAGGGGTTGTTGAGGGCAAATTCTCTTATCTTTTTTCCTTTTCTTCCTGAAAATTTTTTTATTTTACACTAATTCATGAAGGATACTGGATGAATACAGAATATTAGTTTGGCAATTATTTTTTTAGCACATTTCTAATTTTATTCCACTGTCTCTGGCATCCTTTGTTGCTACTGATAAGTTAGCAGTCAGTCTAACTGCCACTGATTTGAAGCTATAGTGGACTCTGTTATGTGCTGCTGTTACCCCTTTTAGGGACTGAAATTACCCTCAAATACTGAGAATGCTACCAGCTGACAGTCAAGGGCTGTCAGCCTTCTAGAAATTGCTCACAATGGAAGAGAGCCACTTCAACCAAATTCATGTCCCAATCCTGGAGACAGCCTATATCTGAATATTTTTCTGACTCATAAGCTAGGTGATATGAAAGGCCGCCAGCTTTGAGTGGAAGCCAAGGCAAGAAATGGCTCTCCCAGCAGCAAGTCTAGGCTGTGATGTAGATGGTCTTGCCATTTGGGCCACTTGACTCAGCAGAACCTAAATTATTACACGTTCAAATCCCAATAGGAGAATCTCCTTTAGAGTTCTGAAAAAAGGTCATGCCGTCTGTAGCAGATAATTATACCCTTTTTTAACAACCGCTTAAGTGTGATAATTGGTACTGGAAAGGCTAAGTGCCTGACCATGATGCACAAAGTGATTTCAAATCCAAAACTTCCCAATAGGAGCTGGGTTCTACCAGACACACCAAATTGGACAGTTCCAGAAGTTATCCAACATATGCTGGAAGAGAAATATCTGGGATCAAAGCCAAGGTAGGGCCAGAGATACAAATGTAAGGCACAAGAGGTGAACCCATGTCACTCATGGTGATTCCATTCATGATTCTTCTTACCGCAAACTGATGAAGGGGGAAGAAAGTCAAGCTTGATTCATGGATGGGCTGTCTCATGGCCATGAATGTGGGTCA
The DNA here is from genome assembly GCF_037993035.2 of Macaca fascicularis. Taxonomy (NCBI): domain Eukaryota; kingdom Metazoa; phylum Chordata; class Mammalia; order Primates; family Cercopithecidae; genus Macaca; species Macaca fascicularis. Next base: position 98,963,352 of record NC_088385.1, read on the forward strand.
GTATATGGGTTATAAGCCAAAAATGGACTTTGGCTACACTGCATTCCCATTAAGTGATGATCTGGAAGGTGAGGTCTGTGAGGTGTAATTCTCCCAATGGGCAGATCTTCAGGCAATATGCCTCATTTTCTTTATGTGGAAAGAGAAGTAGCCTGATATAAAATATACAAAGGCTCAACCAATAGTTTATCTAGTTAGTTGGAGACTTGGAAGAAGAAATATTAGAAGATCAAGAAATCAGAAATGTAGAATCAAAGCATGTGCATAGAACTTTGGCTTGAAAAGAGATCTTTACATTTGCATTATATGTTACCACCACTATAGCGTTTCTTCCAAGGAGGAGACACCAAGCAACCAAGTACAGAGAATAACTTGGACAGTTGACATCAGTCAGCCTCTGTTACCTGCTATCCTAGAGCTGGTGCAATGTGTTTGTAAATGTAGAACAATGATGGCAGAGAAAAAGGCCCTGCACTGACCCACAATTATGGATTTCCATTTAGCAAGGCTGCTGCTGAATGTCCAACCTGTCAGCAATAGTGATTAATGTTGATCCCCTTATACAGCCTCATCCATTGAGGAATCAACAATCCACTTAGTGCTATAAGTTGACTTCATTGAAGCCCTTCTACTCTGGAAGAAACAAAGATTCATTTTGAATTGTCAGTGCAAATTCTGGATGTGAATTGAATTTCCTATCTACAAGACTTTAACCAGAACTACTGTTTAGAGCTTACAGTTCCAGCCACTAAATTGGATTCCCACATAACATTGCATCAAACCAATGACCCTACTTCATGACTAAGGAAATAGGATGATGGGCAAATGCTACGAGATCCACTGGACTTATCACATATCACCCACAGGTTGAAAGACTGAGAGAGTGACATAAATGCTGAGTGGTCCAGGGGATTCAAGGAAACCTATGATCTGAGTTTAGGGGAGTCACATTTTATTTTCATAGGGTATGGGCAACGCTATGGATATCGCTAGAAAATTCTGGTACATTCCTAAAGGCTTGGCTGGTACAGTTAACACAAATATATCAAGGACAAGGTTAACACCAAAAGACCAAGCAGAGGTAGTGGGGACCTGACAAAGACGTGTGGACCAAACACACCTCCAGGGCCATGATGATTGTAAATTACTGGGATGGAGGGAGGCAGTGGGGAGGGCCAGGGCCAGGAGAACAGAGAACAGCCCTTGTAAGTAGTTTGACCTTTGAGTTAATGACTAAATTCTGAGTAGAATTAACAATTCCACTGAGTTTCAAATGTTTAAACCAGAAGAGACCATATTAGCTTTCAGTGCAAAGATTAAGAGGCTTTTAACAGCAGCAAAAATTAGGGCGCCAGAGCTAAATAGAGCTCAGTAATAGAAAAGGTAAAGTGATGTTAATATTTCTTCACATCTGAGCTGTGACTATTTCAAAACACTACACAGGCAAAGTTTTTACATATGGGTGCCCTAGCAAGTAGCTTTCAGAACTTCCTGGGACCTGACTCAAAATTAGCCATCATAGTCCATTCTCATCTCTTGGTGGAGGGAGGAGGGGAAGGAGAATTCAATCGAGGAGGAGAAGATAAATTCACCTGATTTTAAAAACACAAATCAGTTTTCATTTACTACCATTTAAATATTATTTAATGATTCACTTATAGGTACGGGCACCTTCATAAAATACTCAAAAATGCTTCAAAACTGACTCTCATACATGATTGACAAGAATGTAAGACTGTTCCATCACTGTAGAAAGCAGTTTGGCAGTGCCTCAATAAAGTTAAACACAGACTTAGCATAAAACCTGGCAAGTCCACTCCTAGACATATGTCAAAAATAATTGAAAACAGGTGTGCAAATAAAACTGTTTGCAATAATATTCATGGTAGCACAACTGATAAGAGCGTAAAGGTAGAAACAACCCAAATGTTCGTCAACAGATAAACAGATAAGGAAGACGTAGTATATCCATATAATAGAATATTATTCAGCCATAAAAAGGAATGTAGTTCTGTTAAATGCTACACCACCAGTGAAGCTTGAAAACACACTAAAAGTAAAAGCAGCAGACACAAAAGGCAGCATAGTGTATGGTTTTATTTATTTGAAATATACAGAATAAACAAATTCATAGAGACAGATAGCAGATTTGTGATTTCCAGGGATTAATTGAGGGGGTAGTTAGAAATAATAGCTTAACGGGGTACAAGGTTTCTTTTCCATGTAATGAAATAGTTCTGGAACTAAATAACAGTGATAGATGCATAATGTTATGAATGTTCTTAATGCTACTGAATTGTATGCTTTAAAATAGTGGAAATTGTAAGTTTCATGTTATGTGTAGTTTTCTACAATAAAAAATTATACAAAATTCAATTAATAGTCACTTTCCTTGTTCCCCAAGATCATTTCTGGTCTCTGAGAAAGTTTTCTGTGGTGTTAACTGAAATGGGTCACCGGTTTTTCCTTGTGGGAGGCAACCCAAGACTCTGATTGCATTGTGTAAAGTTGGTCAGCTGTTTTACAAGGAAAACACCTGGCACCAAACCCTGGACTCTTTAAAGAACTGCTAGCTAAGCCTCTTCCCCAGGGTAAATTCAAGGAGAAATGCTATGAGTCTGAGCTTGCCAGATTCGTGTGGGCCACACCCAGAAGTTAATAAGTTGTTCCAAACTCTACATGCCCCATCTTAATCACTAGTTCTGCTCCCAGTTTGTAGGTTCCCATAATCATGTGGCTGCTCGAATGAGAACAGCAAAAACCACTAACAATTTGGAGATGAGACAGAGTCCAGAAAGGGAAGAAAAGTCATGAAAATATAAATTTAGCCTGAAGTGTTCCATGAACACAAGGCAGAGACCTAGAATTAGGCCTTGTTCTAAATTTCAAAATTGACAAAATAGCGGTGTCTCTGAAACAGTCATTTGGGTGAGGAAAACTCTCAAGTAGGGGCTAGACTCCATTTCCATCAGTACAGGGAATTGATCAAAGAATTCAAAATTTTAGGAATTTAAAGCAGCAGATTCTTTGGTCTAGCTGATGACAACTGGTCAGAGCAGCTTGCCATAACTTAAAGCTGAGAAAACCAACCTGTGAGTAGCAAAGAGTAAAAACTACAGCTTCCTCTACTCAAAAACAACAGTTAAAAGTAGTAGCTTCTAAGTTAGAAGTGGGTCAACAGTCAGCAGTAGAAAAGTACCACTATTGAGAGGTAGGCAGGAGCCAGATAATGTAAAACCTTCAAGTCTGAATTTTCTTCTAAGTACAATTAAAAGATACTGCAGTGTTTTAAGCAGGAAATTTGACGTCATAAAATTTATGTTAATGAAAGATCACTCTCTCTGGTTGCAGTGTAGAGGATGGAAGATTGTAGGAATCTGCGAACTGAAGCAAGAATAGCTGCCAGGACAAAAGTTGGATGATGGTGGCGTGGACCAAGGGTAAAACAATAGATGACGATCTAGAGAAGTGGATGGATTCTAAATGTATTTAGGAGCAAAGTCTATGGAACATCCTGGTGGAATAGCTTGTTCTTTAAACTTCCCTCCTTCCTTGAAAGCCATCTTTGACAGCACATTTAAAAATAAGAAAAAATCTAACACTTTAACATTGATGGCCCTCTGATTTTATCTCTCACTGTTTCCTGTTCTATATCCAACACTCTGTAGATATATACTTGCACATTTGGCTTTCTCTCTTTTTTAGTCTTAAAACTTTATTTAATACACCTTTTAAATTAAGGTATAATGTTTATATACATTAAAATGAAGAGAGCTTAAGTGTATAGTACAATGAGTTTTGACAAATGACAAATGTGTACACTCATGAGGCCCAAACCATACCAAAGAGAATATTTTCAGTAACTAAAACGTTCTCTGTCCTCCTTTCTGATCAACCCCAATGCCAACCACAAATGCTATTCCAATTTCTTTCAATGTATATTAGTTTTGGATTTTTCTGAATTCTGTACAAATACATTGATACGTAATGCATCCTTTTAGTTTGGCTTCTTTAGCTAAACATAATGTCTGTAGAACGCATTCACATTTTTCATGAGTCAATGGCATTTTCCTTTTTTATTGCTGTGTAGTATCCCATCTTGTGAACATATCATAATTTGTTTATTTAGTCTCCTGTTGATGATTACTTGGACTGTGTCCAGTTTGAGACTACTATAAATAAAGTTGCTATGAATTTTTATGTACAAGTTTTTTTGTAGGCACATGTTTTTATTTCTTTTGGATAAATATTTAGTGACAAAACTTGGGGGTCCTGCAGTATGTGTGTGTTTAACTGTATAAGAGATTATCATAGCTCTCTAAAGTGGTTTTTTCATCCTACACTCCAACCATCAGTGTATGAGGGTTCCTATGTTTGCCATTTTCTTTTTAATTTCAGCCATTCTAGTTGGGGTGAAGTGGTAACTCACTGTGGTTTAATGTAACAACAAGTGATGTTGATCATATACTTATTGTCCATTTATGTATCTTACTTTGTGACTTTCAGGATGTTTTCCTATTTTTATTAGATTTTGGCCTTTTATTATTGATGTGTAATGACTCTTCATGCAATCTAAATACAAATTCCTCGTCAGATATATGTTTTGCAGAGATTTTCTCTGTTTGCATTTTACCTTTTTCATTTTTAATGTCTTCTAGTGAGCAGAGATTTTTAATCTGAACAAAGTCTAATTTATCATGTTTTTTCTTTAATGTTAGTGCTTTATGGAGTCTAAAAATCTTTGCTTATTCAAGTAGGCAAACTGCTGATTCTTTCTTATAGAAATTAACAGACTGATTCTAAAGTTACATGAAAATTCAAAAGATTTAAAATATCCAAAAAATGATTTTAAAAATGAAAAGCAAATGTGGAGACAAAAGCTACTTAAGACTTACTACCAGACAACAGTAATCAAGACAGGATGAGTGCAAGCACAGACTGATAGATCAATGGAAAAAAAAGAGAGTCCAGAAATAAACTCATACATTTAAAGTCAACTGATTTTTGACAAGACAGGCAAGACAATTCAATAGATAAAGGAAAGTCTATTCAACAAGTTTTTTTGTTTGTTTTTTGTTTTTGTTTTTGTTGTTTCTTTCTTGTTGTTGTTTTGAGACGGAGTCTCGCGCTGTCGCCCAGGTTGTACTGCAGTGGCGCTATCTCGGCTCACTGCAGGCTCCATCTCCCGGGTTCATGCCATTCTCCTGCCTCAGCCTCCTGAGTAACTGGGACTACAGGCAACTGCCACCAGGCCTGGCTAATTTTTTTGTGTATTTTTAGTGGAGACAGGGTTTCACCGTTTTAGCCAGGATGGTCTCGATCTCCTGACCTCGTGATCCGCCCATCTCAGCCTCCCAGAGTGCTGGGATTACAGGCATGAGCCACTGCGCCCGGCCTCAACAAGTTGTTTTAGAATGACTTAATAAATAAATGAAAAGAATGAATATTAATGTTTACCTCACACCACTCAGAAAAATTTATTAGAAATGAATCATGCAGCCACAGATGAAAACTAAAAATATACAACTTTTAATTTAAAAAATTATTTATCTTCACCTACATTTTTATCCTCCCTATCATTTTCTTTGACAGATTACCCATACTTCAAAGCTGAGCTCAAATGTAGCCTTCTTCATGAAGCTTTTATGACCATGCCCGTCAGAAATAAATGCTCCCTCTTCTAACTCTTACAACACTTTCCTTGTGCCATTATAAATGTTGTACTATGGTCAAGTGTGTGCATGTGTTTACATGTATACACATCACAACTGTCCTTCTAAATTCTATGTTCCTTGACAAGGTGCTATTCTTCACTAAATACCCTGAACCATGCAAGAGGATATGTATCCCACAGACTCTGCAACGGAGTATGGTAAAACATCATCCTGTAGAGTACAGCAGTACCTGCAACAGGGTCTAGGAAACCATCAATAAACAACTTATTTCAAAATTGTAATTCCATACAGAACTATTGAAGAAAAAAGAAGGAAAGGGAGGAAGATAAAGAAAGATTTGCAGCTTGCTTATCAGATAGCAAGGGGAACAGTAGGATACAGATAGAGGCAGATCAAATCCAAATGAATTTTAGTAAGCATGTCAAAATACATTTACACTCTTGCTAGTAAATTTCTAGCAAGAACATATTGTCAAAATTGGACAGGACCTTTGTGTAAGCAACTATAAAACCTTTATCAAAACATAATGTGATCTCTGTAAGTTTTTCTTTTTATGTAAACTAAGAGCATTCATAAATAGAACTCTCTAGAGAAATCAATTGGTAGTAAATTTGACCTTCCCCTAAATGATTTTCTACATATGCCTATTTACAGCAAACATCTATGAGACCAATATTGTGAATAATTTTATTACCATTGTCACTATTGAATACTTTGCTCTGAAAGACTCTCTTTCTCTCTCTCTGTATATATATGAATATACATTCATTTGATAAAATGAATAATTTATATTTATTTAAAAATATATTATTACTTTGGTACTTCTTGCATTGTCTCAAGCAAGAATACAGTCAAGAAAATATTCAGGTTCATGTCTCACCCTGATTCAAAAAAGGTTTTTGGCATGACAAAGAAACAGCTCTAATGAGCAAGATGAAGTGGGAAGACAATAATGATAAGTGATTTTTTAAAATTGCTCGAATTTTTAATTTTAGTTGAACAATATAATGAAACCCATTAAAATCACAGCTTATTTGTGAGACTCCATTTATATCTTTCTCAATAGAGCCCTATTTATTCTGTGAAATCATACTTTTGTTTCAAAGACTGAATCATCCTGGTTATATCGGTATCTTAGGATTGTCTTTTTTTCATATGAAAATATGTTTGCGTTCATAGGTAAGATATTTTTAAATGAACAAATAAAAATAATCTAAGAATGCTGCTGCTTTATTGTCAAGGTACATTTATTTTACATGCAGTCTCTAAAGTACTTAGAAGAATAAAGCTATTACTGTCTTGTTATTGTTACCATTGCTACTGTTAATAAGATTCTGCAGAAACACTAGAATAAAGGGCAAGGCCATCATTAAAACTCTTGATGTGATTTCACACACTCAGCCACCTTCCTGGTAACTCCCTCTTCCTCCCCCAGACTTGGTTTGTCTTAATTTGCAGCACACCCCAAGGTTAACAGGAAGAGGTAGGCTGAGGAATTGCAGCATTCAGAAGCCAGTCTGTGTAATACAAAACAGGTCTATTTCTACTTCTCCAGGGAGATCTTTAAATATTAAAAACTTTTGTCTCTTTCTTTAGTTCTCTCTTTCTCAGGATGAAATTCTCAATTCCTTTAACTAATCTTCATCTGACATGATTTCTAAAAATGACAACCTTGGCTTCACTTTTGTAAATAATATAACAACTGTTAAAGCAAAATTTATCTTACCTTTTATTTACTTTCCACTTCATAAATTAATATATATTCTTTCTCTAAAACGTAGTGCATACATGTATAGCCTCATTCTGCAATCTGAGATACTTCTACAATTTGTACTTATATTATAAAAAGCAAACTGTCTTCTGTGCCCCTGTTAATGAACATAATAATGTATCTTCTGAAACCAAGATAATTCTGAGGAGAATATCTTTACAGATATCCTTCTGTGCCTTTAAATATTTATTTGTTCTCTCTCTGTGTGTGTATATATATATATATATATATATATATATATATATTCGTTCAATGGAAACAAATGTATTTTCTACGTTGTTTAGTGTCTGCTATGGTGACTGACTGGAGAAGTTTGGAGATTAGGTCGGGGAAGGGCATGGAAGTGCACACAAAAATTGTTTAAGAATTTCTTAATAATGTGAATTTGAGAAAACTTTAGAATTTTCATCAGGTAAAATTTATATGATTTTAGAGCACAAAACCGGATCTTATGCCAGTTTCAATGCTCATTTAAATATCTTACAGGTTTCACATTGTAAGTTACAACAAAGTATGTTTTTTAAAAGGCATTCAGAGCAAGAAGTCACATGACTTAACTAGCTAATGATTATTAGGCTCATTGTTCATATATATAACCTTCCATTATTATTTTATACTAATGACAAAGGAGGAAAATCTTCTAGGAGCTGAATGAATCAGGCCAAGACTAGAGACATCATGATTTACTTTCTTACCCCTTATTCAACAGCGAGTTCATTATTTCAGTTAAGATGTAATGAGAATCTTAGTTCAGTCTGAATAGTTCATAGGACCAGATACTAGAAATGCACTCAATCATAAAACACTATGTTTTAGTCTATTTAATATATTTCTACCCTAATTTAATGTTACAGTTCCCAAGACCTCGTGTCCTATTTCTGAATGCTGAAAATATCTTCAACCCAATCTTGTATTTTTGCCTGAGTAAGATAATTTATTCTTAAATATGACATGCTTCCCTCCAGTTAGAAAGGACAACATTATTTTTAAAACTGGGTGTAGCAAACAGAAAAAATATTCTCACATGTCTACAAGTTAAGTCAAGGCTATGAATTTCCCTGATGATAAACTAACTACCTGCTTGGGCATGCTATGATCTAATTTTTGGAACTCATCATATAATTAGGCACGTTCAGTGGCTTTCAGCACCATGTCAGACTGAATCTAATGACAAAAGTGGTTTATAATTTGTAGAGTTTTAATTCTAGAAGACAGTATACCTTTAAGTAAAAGAAAATGATTTTATACAATAATAATATAAAGAGAACCAGAAATGGAAAAGGCATATTTACTATTCCTAAGGGGGATCTTTGGTGAGCCCAGAGAAACAAAAACATGGCCTTTTTTTCCAAGGAGGTCACAGTCCAGTGGAGGAATGGGAATTAATATAAATCATTATGATACAAAGCATGGTCTACGTGGCAGAAGCAATGTCTAAAGAGTGATTCATTTTGACAGGGGTAGAAGTTGAGAAAAGCTTCTCAGAAGGAAGTAACATTGAATTTGACCTCAGAGGATCAATTAAGCAGACAGAAAGGGAAAGACTCTGAAGGCTGGGATTGGTAGTTTCAGCAAAGATGCAAACTCAGGGGAAAAAAATGTAAGGCATCTTTTAAGGAGCAAAATTGTTTATTATAGGTGAAACACATGGTGACTTAGAGAATGGAAGGCCAGAAATTAGAGTAGAAAAGGGATTGAGGTGAGATGTGGAAAGGCCTTGAGTGACAGACATTGAAAACTCTATTTTACCATCAGTGCTCTAAGCAGACAAATAGCACAGTTGTGTATGCGGCAAGGAGTTCCAGAGGCAGTGTCTGAAAGGACTTAGAATGAAGATAGATCAGAAGCTGGTAAACCAGTGAGAAGTTAGTTGCAATAGTCTAGGGAAGAGGAAAGAAGGTAAAGTAGGCTTGAACTCAGGATATGGCAGTGGGAGTAGAAGAGAGTGGATGATTCAAGAGACTTTGTAAACGTGTTACCAATATGATTTGATGACAGATGTCACAAGAGTGAGAGAGAGGAGGAATCAAAGATAATCCCCAGAAGTTCTCACCCTATTGACTAGATGAACGAAGATTAGTCACATTTGTGCCTTTGTAACTTTGTAAAGTTCTTCTTTCTGCCTGAACTATCCATTCCTCATTCACTTTCTATAGATATTCCAGCCCTCCTTCAAACATTGGGTCACATTCCACTTCCTGTATAGCAACTTCCCAGATCCCCTGCCCTATACTCCTCCTATTCCTGGAATTTATCATTTCTATACTTGTACAAAATATTACTTTTACTTCTGAATTCTGTCATAGGTGACTACTTACATGCCTGTTTCCCCAAAAGTGTGTAAGTGCCTTGAGAAACCATCTTTCTCTCATCTTCATATTTTTCATAATACCCAGTATGGTGGTGTTCAGCAAGTAACCTCTACATCTACTTCTATTTGTTACATTCCTGAATATTATTCACGGTTAAGGTGGTGCAAAGAGAGGCAGTATTGAGCAATGATTCCCAAAGTGTGCTACATGTGTTAATGAACAAATACGGAAAACAATTTACAGTATGGTTTTTGTATTGGTCACGTTTTTGTTTTAGCATGCGTTTGAAAGAAGCTAGATTGCTACCTCATCAACTCATCGCCCAATGGGAGTTAAGAGTGAGATATGTGAACTCAGAGTAAAACTATCTTTCCTTTAACCACCTGTATCCACCACCAAGTATGAAATGTGGGTTTCTGATACCCAGAATTCCCTGCACTCTAAAATCCACAACCATGCCACTATTTTCTGCCTGGAAACCACATTTATTGTAACCCTCACCCTCCATGTTTAACCATCGCATAGCTCCATAATCTCTTATTTTGTCCCCGTCTCCCTTCCCTCTCCAATTCCTGAAACTCTTTACCCATAGTCCATCATTGGCAAGATCTTATATGTCCTCAGTCTCTTATCTGAATAGTTCCTTCACCTTTTTGTATAGCAGAAACTAGATTTGCTAGTTATTTTACCTGCAGCCTTCTTAGAAGGTGGTTAATTTTTCTGTACCATATTTAACCTATTGGACCTAAAGGAGTGATAACTATCCTGCCTGTTTCTTCATTAAAATTTCCAGATCGTTCCCCTTTCCATATTCTCATAACATCAGATTATCCCATCCACTTCTCCCTCTTTGATATCCTGTATTAATCTCCAGTTTACTGTCCATGAGATTGCTTAAAATAATTCAACAGACACAAAAGGAGAAAATTAAAGCAGATGTGTCAAATAGAAATGAGTGTAGAATCTGGGCTTACAGGGATGTATTTTGCTCCTCTAATTATTTGTCTATTTAAACTTTAAAAACAAAAATAAATTTTGAAACAACTACTTAATAAAAATATAAATTACCACATAGACAGTAACAAACCCCATACTCAATCTACTTGCAAATTCTGTTGCCTCTTACTTTAAAATACATCCAGAATACGCCAATACTTACAGCCTCCACTGCTATCCCCTTCAATTAAGCTGCCTTTATCTCCTAATTAAACTCTTACAGTAGCCTCCTGGCCACTCTCCCTATGTCCACAATTTCCCCATGGCATCTATATTCCACACTAAATTAAGAATTATTTTTTCAATAGACAAGTCATATTACGTTACCCCACATTTCAAAATCCTTTTTTCCCATCTCTCACCAAGTAAAATTAAAATTCCTTACTTTGGCTATTGGACTCCTGCATGAATTTGTTTTCTTCTTTCTCTCTGTACTCAACTATTACATTTTCCTCTTTTACTCATTCTGTTCCAGCCACACTGGCCTCCCTACGTCTCTCCAAAATAAAAATAAAAAATAAAAAAGCAAGTTTTAGCTTGCCTCAAGGTTTTCTGAACTTGCTGTTAGAAAATTCTTTTTGGTAGAATGACTTACTTTCCTTTGGGTATGTACCCAGTAATGGAGTTGCTGGATGAAATGGTAGTTTAACTCTTAGTTCTTTGGCTCTTTGAGAAATCTTCAAACTGCTTTTCACATGACTAGACTAATTTACATTCCCACCAGCAGTGTATAAGTATTCCTCTTTCTTGGCAGCCTTGCCAGTGTCTGTTGTTTTTAGACATTTATTTATTTATTTATTTCCAACTTTTATTATAGGTTCAGAGTGTACATGTGCAGGTTTCTTACAAAGATATATTGCATGATGCTGAGGTGTGGAGTATGAATGTCTCTACTTCCCAGGTAATAAACATGGTACACAATAGGTAGTCTTTCAGCCCTTGCTTGCCTCCCTCACTCCCCCACCTTGTATTTCTCAGTGTCTACAATTCTAATCTTCATGTCCATGTATACTCGATGTTTAACTCCATTCAAATACATGTAGTGTTTGGTTTTCTGTTTCTTGCGTTAGTTAGCTTAGGATAATGGCCTCTAGCTGCATCCATGTTGCCACAAAAGGCATGTATCTATTGCTTCTAACTTTAAGTTAGTGCTTACACCTCCACTGCTACCTTCCTAAATTAAGCTGCCTTTTTGTTCCTTTTTATGACTGCATAGTATTCCATGGTGTATATGTGCCACATTTTCTTTATCAAATCCAAAGTTGATGGCCACCTGGTTTGATTCTGTGTCTTTGCTATTGTAAAAAAAAAAGAAAAAATTCTTACCCCAGGTAGCCACTTCCTCACCCTCTGCTCAAATTTTAAACAGTCAGAGAGGATTTCCTTGACCACTCCATGGAAAATAGCACCACTCCACCCAACTGTGCACTCTCTATTCCCCTTTACCTACTTTATTCTTCTTCCCAACTCTCTTTATTATCTGATGTATTTTATATATTTTTGTCTGTCTGTCTGTCTTCCCTGACTAGAATGTACCATCCTTGGGGGCAGAGTCACTGCTAGTTTCGTTCATTGTGGAATCTTCAACACCTAGAATGGTCTATGAACATGGTAGGTGTTCAATAAATATTGAAAGAGGAGTCAAAGAGTCATAGTCCCACCTTTAACCCTGGATTTAGAAATTCAGCTTACACCCCTGAACAAAGGGAGTCCTACATTCCTCGTACCCTGAAATAATGTTACCTATCCAGGAGCAGGAGGAAGAAGCCATGACTAACTAATTCACTTACTCTTTGGCAATAAGATTGAGATACGGTATAGAAAAGATCTCAAGCTAGACAAGGGCAGGTCTCATGGGGATCTCCACCAGGTCCAGCCATCCCTCAGGCATATGATTCACTGCTGCCCCAGCAAGGAGGAGCAAAGTTGGGTGTAGGCACTGGTGGAGGGGAAAACCCATGCTATCTTCCTAATAAATTTTAAAAGGCCAAGTTTCTATTCATGGAACAAGGGAGATATACTGGGAAAGGGATAGAACATTTTCTACCAAATTGAAAATAATGATGATGACTACCATAAAGAAGATGGTGTGGGTCTTTTTTCATTCCCAATTCCCTTCTAAGCCCATCAAAAACAAATTATTACAAGATAATGAGCAGAAGGAACTAATTTTTTTAGCTTCTCCACCCACCAGGGTTTTCATTATTTGTATTCCATGCTCAAGAACACTGCCCACTCACCCACAGAATTGCACACAAGGAGAACTGGGTGTATTATATCGAAGGAGATGACGTTGCTTTCTAAGAAGGGCATAGCTGTTTGTTAGGTAGAATAGTGATAGAATTTGTGTCAACATGAGTATATACTTGAGAATTTTCTAGAACTGAGCCTGGTAGCCTTGAATTTACTGATTATATAATCTTGGACAGGTTACTTAACCTCTGTCTGCTTCATTTCTCATTTGTAAAACATATAAATAAATAATACTTCCTTCATAGAGTTATTCTGACTAACAAATAATACATAAAAAATCTCAAAATGTTCCTGGCACACAGATATACTCAATTAATTACTAATATTTAGTTTTCTGAAACCAACATTAAAATTATGCTTTATGTAATTCCAGAAGACATAATTATATATTTCTTTAACGCAAATAATGGTAAATAGAAAGTGTGTTTTGCACTTGTTAATACAGGGGTTCTGATACAACCAATGGAAAATGTCCATGTTCTTACATTCCTCATTAAAAAATAAAATTGCTTTAACCCATATAATCCTTTCTCCTGATAACTCTTTGCTAGTTATCCAATGATGAAAGACTGAGACTGTTGCTATAACACAAGTTTTCATCAAAGATTTCCTTCACATTCTCTTGTAACGAAGACATTAAATAGTACATTTGTGCAGGGAAGAGATGTAAGACAGTAGCTGAAATCAACGCATAAGCCCAATCTGCCACTGAGCTATTTGGCAAAGATGGCTTTATTTTGGCTAGTTGTGAAAAAAAAGAGCAACAAGACATTAGATGCTAGGATACCACTCACCAGTTTCAGAATTCTACCACAGGATCAGTCCTATTCAATGTTTTCTGTAAATGATTTGAATAAAAAGTAACAGGGCACATATCTAATCTGCCAGTACTGGAAAGAGTGGCAAGATGATGAATAGCACTGATGGTCAAGTGGAAAATTAAAAAGAGAACAGCCTGGAATGCTGGACTAAAACTAGCTATAATAAAAGATAAACACAAAATGATGTTTATAAAAATATAGACCAATATAAATAGCAAAATTCCATACAGTGGTTGATCATTTAGGTCCTTTGCTGAGAGATGCAGATATTTTAAAAAATGAAAAATATTTTATCCCAGTTTCTCATAATATTCAGTTCACTTGAAGAGGGAGATCTGTAAAAAGAAAAGTGCAGGGATGGGCCATTTATACAGTACAGAGAAGCAGCATTTAGCTCATCCAATGAAGAGTGACGGGGGGAAGAAGATGTACCAGTGAAGTAGACCTTTGAGCTGAAAGGGTTTTATTCTGGCTAAAGGGCACAGCATGAGAAAGATACAGAGGTGAAAACTAGTAGAGTGTACACAGAAATCTCTGAGTGCTAAAAGGCAGAGCAGGAAATGGTGACAGATGATATTGGAGAAGCTATGAAAACACAAAGTCATATTAAGGAGCAGGAACTCAAATAATCCCATGTTACTCTGGGTCCTCCAGGGTTTAGAAGCCAGAAGAAAAGGAAAAGAAGTTTATGGAGAAAAAGGAAAAAATGAAGGAAAGAAAGGTTAGAGGGGCATGGGAAAAACTCTAAGAGTTCTGGGTCTTGGAAGCCATGCAAATAGAGTTTCAAAAAAGATGTGATTTATAGTATTAAATGTAACTCAGAAGTCCATTAAGACGAGAATTTTTAAATGACCTGCAAATTTCACAGTCAAACCAATTGTTAGACTCAATAGGTGCAGTTTCAGTAGAGTGGTTCAGATGGAAGCCAAATTAAAGTGTATTTTAAAAACTAAATCAGAAAAGAGAAGAAAGCATGCATTTCTTCGAAAACTTAGTAATGAAAGGACAGAGATAAGGTAGTAGCTACCAGAGAGAACCTGTTTCATTTGTAATGGAAGAGATTTGAGACAGCCTAGAGGCACAGAGGGCCGAGTCAGTAAGAGAGAAGAGCGAAAGAAGAATAAGACAAGCTTCCAATAAGAAAGAAAAGAATGGATTCCATGGGTAGAAAAGTGAGCTTTCATAAAAAGAAGGGTCATCTCAACCTGAAAAAAAAAGAATTGGAGAGAAAATGAGGATGACTGTGGCTAAGTCAGTGGGTAAAGGTGCATGGAAAGTTAAAGGTGACCAATTTTCTCAATGATACCTTATTGTCACAATGGTAATCCTACATTTTTTTTCTTGCTTAAAACCATGTTAATAGATCTTGACTTGACAATATAACATGTGAAAAAGATCCTAGGAGACAACAAGCTGATATAGGTGTTAGGAAAATAAATGTGGTCCCTATCTACTTCCATAGTGATAGGAATCCAGATCACATGCCAATGATATGTTCAATTTTGAACACACTAAACACATTTAAAAAAGACTCTGTGAAATAAGATATTGTTCAGAAAAAGGACATCAAATGACCCTAACCCTTTAAAACCACTTAATGAAAAACTGTTGAAGGAGGTTGGTATTACTGACCTTAAGAAAGGAAAATTGGGCTGGGCGCGGTGGCTCAAGCCTGTAATCCCAGCACTTTGGGAGGCTGAGATGGGTGGATCACGAGGTCAGGAAATCGAGACCATCCTGGCTAACCCAGTGAAACCCTGTCTCTACTAAAAAATACAAAAAAACTAGCCAGGCGAGGTGGGGGAGGCCTGTAGTCCCAGCTACTCGGGAGGCTGAGGCAGGAGAACGGCATAAACCCGGGAGGCGGAGCTTGCAGTGAGCTGAGATCCGGCCACTGCACTCCAGCCTGGGCGACAGAGCGAGACTCTGTCTCAAAAAAAAAAAAAAAAAAAAGGAAAATTTAGAAACCAATCTATCATAGGTACCGGGAGTATATTCACTCTACGGTTCTTCATGTAGCAAAATTTGGATATGACAAATAGGTAGGTTTTATTTTAAGAGAATAAAATGCTCATTTAGAAGACTGTGCAACTCTCCACCGCTTAAAGTGTTTGAGAGGTTCAATAACTTAAACTCAGGAGGGTTGCAGCAAGGACTCCTGCATTTGGAAAATGTTGGTCATCTTCCAACTTTAAGTTTCCATAAGTCTTTTTTTAAACATTATTTATCCATTTTTAGAGGTTATGGAATAAGATATAGAACACATTAGTGGTAGTATCTAATGGGATGCTGAACACATTGAAACAGGAGAGCATTTAAAATCATAATGTTTAAAGTTTGCACTATAGGGATTTGGCACTGAATTTTACAACTTGGTTTAACTGCGTAAGTCACTAAAAAGATAATTCACTGTTTCAGAGCAGTGAATTACAATTCATAGTAATGAAGTTTGAGGAGGATAACTGGCAGCTTGCAGAATCTGGAACTTGACAAAATGTATAAAGGGGCCATTGGCAAGATCCATACAACATGTGGGGAGCAGGGAGAGTAGAGGTGTGTACATGTGTGTAGATGTAAACCAAGAGGGGTGAAAGAATAAGCAAATATATCATCAAGCATCCAAGCAACCAAATTTACTAGAGAGGAAAGGATAAGGAGATGGAGTTGGTAGGACCCTAAAGGACCCCCACCAGGCAGCCAGGAAATAATGGTCCATGAGTGCCAAAATCTTATGCGAGAGCTGCTGAGTTGTCAGCAGGTGTTTTCCATCAACCAATTAGATGGTCAATTGTTTCTGAGCCTAACTTAAGTGGAAAAAGGGGAGTTTATCGTAGAGATATGAGGGTATCCTTAAAAAATTGGGCTTTAAAAGGGAATTGAAACCAAGAACTGAAATACAATTGAGACAATGTCTCTCCTTTGAGCATTGGTCCCTGTGGCCTCTGTGTTTTAGTCTACATGGGACCCAAATGCTATAATTTAGTCCCAGATTCAAATCTTCCTCCAAGAACTATACTTACCAGCCTAATCTCTGTCAGGAACTTATTCCTGATCCAATAGACTATGACCAGAAAGGGAAGGCCCCATGGAATTAAACAGCTGGCAGGAATACTTTGCTGGTACATCATGGATGGAGTTACGGGGAGGCTATTTATAGAGAAGT
Source organism: Macaca fascicularis (assembly GCF_037993035.2). Taxonomy (NCBI): domain Eukaryota; kingdom Metazoa; phylum Chordata; class Mammalia; order Primates; family Cercopithecidae; genus Macaca; species Macaca fascicularis. The sequence continues at coordinate 98,980,343 of NC_088385.1, forward strand.
TGGAACTGAACAAAGAACAAAATATATACTCACCAAATATATACCAACCAGCTTCTGATATACCAACATAACTTCCATAAATCCTTCGATTCCTCCAAAGAACAGAAGGCGACAAGAACCATGAGAGTGGCCAACTATAAGACGTGTTTCTCCAGATTAGACAGATGATATTCCTAAATTCTGAAAGTCAATAACGTAGAGCAATTACTTGTGTGGACTTTGCAGTTAGAACCTGTCTTCAAATTGTGCCTCTGATAAGCACCAGTTGTGTGACTTGGCCAATTAGTTACATTTTCTGTGCCATTTTTCTTCATCAGTGAACAAGACCCATGTTAGCACACACCTCTTGAGTGTGTAAATAAAAGTAAATGAGATAACACACTCGAAGTATTTAGCACTGTGTGTGACACAGAGTGTGTGTTTCCAAAATGTGGCTGTTGCCCTGAGTCTCCTGCAAACATTATTTAGATGACACCCCAAGGAAAGCAAGATGAAAATCTGTTTTGTTGCCTCACCTTTTGTCTCAACAATGGTGGAAGATCTAGTCCCTTTTAATCTTACCTCGCTCATAAAACAGTCAACTCTAAACCATCCTTATATTTTAGTTTTGAGGGAGGCTTTTAACAGTAGGTAAATTTCTTTTCTTTTTTTTTTTTCCTTTTTTTGAGACGGAGTCTCGCTCTGTCTCCCGGACTGGAGTGCAGTGGCGCCATCTCGGCTCACTGCCAGCTCCGCCTCCCGGGTTCATGCCATTCTCCTGCCTCAGCCTCCCGAGTAGCTGGGACTATAGGCGCCCGCCACCGAGCCTGGCTAGTTTTTTGTATTTTCAGTAGAGACGGGGTTTCACCGTGTTAGCCAGGATGGTCTCGATCTCCTGACCTCGTGATCCGCCCGCCTCGGCCTCCCAAAGTGCTGGGATTACAGGTGTGAGCCACCGCGCCCAACCAGCTTCCTTTCTTTTTGGCGGCTGTTCCCTAGACCTACTGCGGTCTTGCTGAAGGAGTGGCCACTTAAGAGTCCTCAAGTCTCATTTCAGAGACAATGGGTGGTAGTGGGAAAAGGTTCATCCCAGCTGATGTACTGTTGATTAATCAGGTAATTCAGGGGCAATTAATACTGGAGATTTTTTGGAGAAGGAAAAGGGGTATATCGTTTTTTGATCCAGTCTTGTTCATTACTTATGCAAATTGAAGGCAGAGGACAGGCCAGTGAGGAAGAGATATTTTAGGGACAATGGGTGTCTTGGGTCCTTGAATATCATAGAATAGCAATGCCTGACATTTGTATAACGCTTTAGGATAGTGGTTCTTTTTTTTTTTTTTTTTTTTTTTTTTTTGAGACGGAGTCTCACGCTGTTGCCCAGGCTGGAGTGCAGTGGCGCGATCTCTGCTCACTGCAAGCTCCGCCTCCCGGGTTCCCGCCATTCTCCTGCCTCAGCCTCCTGAGTAGCTGGGACTACAGGCGCCCGCCACCGCGCCCGGCTAATTTTTTGTATTTTTAGTAGAGACGGGGTTTCACTGTGGTCTCGATCTCCTGACCTTGTGATCCGCCCGCCTCGGCCTCCCAAAGTGCTGGGATTACAGGCTTGAGCCACCGCGCCTGGCCAGGATAGTGGTTCTTAATCTTCGACAGGCACAGGAATCACCTGAAGGGGTAGCGAAAACACAGATTGCTGAGCCCCATCCCTAGAGTTTCTGATTTAGCAGGTCTGGGAGGGGGGCGCAAGAATTTGCTTTCCCAGCAGGTTCCCAGGTGGTGCCCATGCTGCTGGCCTAGGAACCACGTTTTGGAACCCATTCTTTTAGCGTTTGCAGAGCATTTTCCCGCGTGTGATCCCATTTAATCCTGACCATAATTTTGCAGGGAGGCTTTATTATCTTCATTTTCAGGGGAGAAAGCAAAGGAATAGAGCTCCATGCTTTTCCTCTCCCTGTTAGCAATCTGAAACAGTGCTAACAACCTATATTTGTCATGACTTAATGAAAACAGTTAATAGCACATCAGTAATTCAATTTGTAATAATGACAGCTGATGAAAATGTTGTTACACTCTTGAACAACAAGGGCTGTTATGTTTTTATACTGCAAAGAGTGGGTACTCAAAACTGTTTTGCTAATTTTTTTTTTTTTTTACTTTTGTCATGTCATCTCACCCATAAAGTCTCTAAATACCTGAGTCTCAACTGGAAGGATGTGGAAGTATGTCTTGGTGGTGAATATAAGTATCCAAAACTCAAGTATCCAGAATGTAAATGCTACAAACTTGAAGAGCACCTTGGGAGAGCTGCATTAATAGATTAACTAAATTTCCTACAGTTATGCTGGCTTTTTATCCCAAGTACTTTCACCTATACTGTGTGCCAGGAGCAATGATTCTGATGAAACATTATTAAGGTTGTCTGAATGAAAGTAAGTTTCTGTGTGTATTTCCTTTCGCAAAACCAACTTCTTTTTCTGCTCCTTTATAAGTCTCAGCAAACCGTTATTAAATAATGGTCAAGATGTGCAAGCTAATTTACAGAATATTTATTTTCTAATTTAATATCGGGCCTGACTTTTAGCAATTCTGTATAAGACACTAAGCTTCGTAGCTGAATTGTATAACCACGTAGTTTAAAATGGTAGACATTATAATTCTGAAAACTGAAAAATTGTTTTTGAAGAAATGGGAGTAAGGAAAAGAGCTTCACAGGGGTCTTTGAACTTACATTTCTATGGTTTCAGATTTCAGCTTCAATTATTCTTAATTTAATAATAATTTAATAAGGTATATACTTGTATTATCAAGAAGCTTTCATAAAAATTTTTAAGAATACACGACATGTAAATAATCATAAAAAACAACTAAAGACTACTTTCTAAGGGGTTTCTGACCATAAAATTCCTATGTGCTAATGAAGGTTGAGTCTGTAAACCTTCATTCCACAAACATTTCTTTTGCACCTATGATGTGCTAGGTACTTTACTATCACCAGCTCAGTACACCACACCAAGAGGCTGACTATAGCTGAACAACCGTACTGAAACTTGATATGAATCAGCATGGTTTAGTATTACCATATTGTTGGTCCTGCTGTGGTTAAGGCCGTTCTGATTGACCGAGCTGTGGAAAGCCCATTTTTCTAAGTACTTACGTAATAAAACAGGGCTGTTGAGGGTCTGGGGGGAAGTAGGGTGAAAAGGAAACATCTAGTGTACAATTACTATGAATCAAACACTTGCATTTCCTCATTTACTTTTCGCAATGACCTCGAAGTAGGCTTCAGTAACTCCCTATTACGCATGAAAACACTGAGAATCGAAGACTTGAGCAGTGTACTTCAGACACACCACTAGAAAATGAAAGAGCCAGGCTTTTAACTCCAAATGACCCTCAAGTCATGGACCTGGCCTTTGGACTGCTACTCAGAGCAAGTGGTTACATGCAAATGTTTTAATATACTCCACAGGACCGTCATCTACATCTATCTACCCCATGCATGCACCTGCCCTTTTCTGCCATACACCGCGTCACCTTATACTCTCCTAGGTTGGCCTGTCACACTAACTAAGGAAAACAAGCATGCAATCTACGAAGCTACAGAAGCCATCAATGATTGATAAAGTATTAATGGCTGATCACTCTGGTTTACTTCACCAGTAAAGCAACTGACAACTGTCTATTAGATCTAAAGAAATGAACATCCAATACCAGAATTTCAGAAATCCTTAACAAGCCAATGGCAGTAAAGGTTTTAGTGAAGAAGGCCTTTTAGAACCCTTAACATCACACCTCATTAAATGATTTACTATAGTTGTAAGCAACAAAAGTAGATTTTTTAAAAAGTATTTTTAGTATTATCTCAATTATGAAAAGGATAAAAATAGAGGCCAAAAGGCCTGTAGGATATATATCAGAATATTACTGCAATAAGAGTATAAGTGACTTTTCCCCCTACTTCTTTGAGATTTTCTGTATTTTCCTTTTAACATAAGCATGTATTACCTTGGCCATCAGGGAAAGAAAATTAAAAGCAAGAACAAAATATTCCCACAAGACAAGTGTCCATTCTAGCACCAGGAAAGGCAGCCCGGAGGGAAATGCCGTGGATATGCTGTGCCCACAGAGATAAAGCCTTACACAGCCAGGAATATTTTGAAGCAAGCACTGCTGGCAGAAACATTGAGGCTTTCAACTGAATGCGGCCTTCCTGGGGACAGATGATAACATCCTGTTCTGAGTTATGGGTACATGTTGCTGAATACAAGGTTGCAGTATTCTAATAGGCTCTTTCCTTTTTACTTCCTCTTTTATTCTCTCATAGTAAACAAGACTGGCCCATTTGAAGCCATGAATAAAAAAACAGAGTCAGTTGCTAAACCCTGCAGCCTTAAACCTGTACCCATTACGGGACCTGAATTCCTATATGGATTCAAAGAGTATGAAAATTCCAAGCCCAGAACTTGAGCAAACACTGAAATGAGGCTCTTGCCTTTCCCAGGGCTCCATAGAGGTACTCAAGATTTCTATTTGGCCCTTTAATATCTGCTTAGCCTTTCTTTTTAAGATAATTTATTGTTTGTACATTATTTTCTATTATTTCTTAATTTCCTTGAATATTTAAACACACTCATTTTAAGATTGCATTCTCTTCATACTAATCTGAAGTTCCTTGGGGGTAGACAGAAAGTCTACACCACTCAGAACACACATAGTAACATTATCCATTCCAAAATGTGCTCACAGAGAGAACCTATGAAACCAAAAGGAAACCAAATGGGAGAGAATCAGAAAAGAAAAGGGAACAAATTGGCTGTGCACAGTGGTTCACGCCTGTAATCCCAGCACTTTGGGAGGCCAAGGCAGGCAGATCACGAGGTCAGGAAATCGAGACCATCCTGGCTAACAGGGTGAAACCCCATCTCTACTAAAAATACAAAAAATTAGTAGGCCATGGTGGCGGACACCTGTAGTCCCAGCTACTGGGGAGGCTGAGGCAGGAGAATGGCGTAAACCCGGGAGGCAGAGCTTGCAGTGAGCCGAGATCTCGCCACTGCACTCCAGCCTGGGTGACAGAGCGAGACTCCATCTCAAAAAAAAGAAAAAATAAATAAATAAATAAAAGAAAGAAAAGGGAATGGATTACATCCAAGGAAACTCCGATTACTACAAAGAGAATGCAATTTTAAAATGAGTATGTTTAAACATTCAAGAAAATAAAGAAAAAGTAGAAGATAATCAAAAACAATAAATTATTTTATAAAAAAAGAATAAGCAGATTTTAAAGAGCAAAATAGAAATTCTAAAAATAAAAATTAGAGCAAGTACAGATAAAGAATATGTAAAAACAGATCAGACGAAGTCACCCAAAATGCAGGTGAAATATTTCACTAAAAAATTAAGTGATGGGAAAACATTCTTGAGATGTTAAGAGATATGAAGTATAGAATGAGAAGTTCTAAAAATATATTTAACAGGAGTTCCAGAGGAAAATAATAGAGGAGATGGTGGAAAAATAACATTTTAAGCAGTATTAACTTTGATAAATATGTAATGTCCAATTCAATGTGATTGCTTAGCAGGGTGCCCTGGCTCACACCTGTAATCCCAGCACTTTGGGAGACCAAGGCGGGTGGAACACTTGAGGTCAGGAGTTCGAGATCAACCTGGCTAACATGGTGAAACCCCCGTTTCTACTAAAAATATAAATATTAGCCGGACATGGTGGTGGGCACCTGTAACCCCAATAGTGGAGAGGCTGAGGCGGGAGAATCACTTGAACCCAGGAGCTGGAGGTTGCAGTGAGCCAAGAGCACAACACTGCACTCCAGCCTAGGCAAAAGGAAAAAAAAAAAAGATTGCCTATTATCAAACAAAATAAATAAAGGTAAGTCCCTACGTTGATGCATTATATAATAATGAAAGTGTAAAGTAGCAAGGATAACAACAGGATTCTAAAAGCTATTAGAGAAAAAAGACAGATGGACATAAGATTCTTCACTGGCGACAACCACAGTCTCCTCTCTGCAAAATCATCATTTAGGAATGAAAGCAGAAATAGGGAATGTCTCAGATGCACAAAGCGTAAGCATCTCTGTGACTCACAGGCCTTCATGAAAGAACTACTAGGGGATACACATTGGCAAGAAACAAAATGAATCCCATGAGCAAAGAGAACAAAAAGCAATTATGAGCAAATAAATGAATCTAAAGGAAATGTGTTGACCTTTAACATTATAAAGATATCATAGAAGTATTCATAATATATGGTATTATAGAAGTCTCTATGCTTTTCTATAATCTAATTATCTTTCCCAATTTTCTAAAAAAGCTATAAGAGCCGGGCGCGGTGGCTCACGCCTGTAATCCCAGCACTTTGGGAGGCCGAGGCGGGCGTATCACTTGGTCAGGAGATCGAGACCATTCTGGCTAACATGGTGAAACCCCGTCTCCACTAAAAATACAAAAAATTAGCCGGGCGTGGTGGTGCGTGCCTGTAGTCCCAGCTACTCGGAGGCTGAGGCAGGAGAATGGCGTGAACCCAGGAGGCGGAGCTTGCAGTGAGCTGAGATCGTGCAAAAAAAAAAAAAAAAAAAAAAAAAAAGCTATAAGAATAGCAACAGTTAACATTTACAGATGTTTACCATGTTTCAGGCACTGTACTAAGATTTTGTGATGGTTTATCTCATTTATTTCCCACAACAATCTTGCAAGACAGATCTACTTGTTAGTCTCATTTTATAGAGGTCAAACTGAGGTATAGAGCAGTCATTTTTTTTTCAAGATCATATAGATAACAAACAATAAAAATGAATCTGTGTGACCTAGGGAAAGTCAAAACCCAATTTCCTCATCTGCGAAACAAATATATGGATAGTTGCTCTGACCACATTCTAAGGTTATTTGAAGTTGAAATAATACTAACACAGGTTAAAGTGCTTTAGAAATTGCACTGTACAGCTTGAAGTTATAATAAAAACAGAATATGTGTGCCAAATTTTAAAAAGGGCATTTTGCCACTAGTTAAAAGATGATGACATTTTTTATTCATCCATTCAAAATATACTTTTAATATGGCTTCAGTAGGCAAATGTAATTTTGAGGTTATGAAGTACTAGTGCATTTTTCAGTTTGCTTGCTTGCTTATTTCTGGTTCATCTTGCTCCAGAAAAAAATTTCAGGCAGCTAACAAAGGGTATACAATAATAATTAATAATAATAATAATAATAATATAAAAGGACTCATCTTGTTTTTTATTTTTAAAATACACCTTAGATTTTATTTCTGAATATACACACTTTTCAAAAGCAACTTATTATTACTTTAAAACATAACTTTGCTCCATATGTCCTCTGTCACCACCCGTACTCTGACACACACACATAAAACAAGTTCAAGCAGCGGGAAAAGTTCATATTGTCTCTTTTAAAACATGAAAATTGCTAATTTTCATACTGCCATGACATAGTTCAAGCTAATGATGTCATAATGTGATATTAAAGTAGTAACTCCTGGCCGGGCACAGTGGCTCATGCCTGTAATCCCAACACTTTGGGAGGCCGAGGTGGGCGGATTACCTGAAGTAAGGAGTTCAAGACCAGCCTGGCCAACACAGTGAAACCTCGTCTCTATTAAAAATACAAAAATTGGCCGGGCGTGATGGCGCACATCTGCAATCCCAGCTACTCAGAAGGTTGAGGCAGAATAATCACTTGAGCCCAGGAGGTGGAGGCTGTAGTGAGCCAAAATTGTACCACTGCACTCCAGTCTGGGCAACTGAGCAAGACTCTGCCTCAAAGTAAATAAATTAATTAATTAAGTAAAGTAGTAACTCCTGCAGTTATAACAGCCTAATCGGACAGCTGACATCACAATAGTGTTGCTAAAATGTTGGATTTTACTCAATTTCCATAAGAAAATGGAATCTGACACTCATTGCATGCTAATCATTGCAGTTTAGTATGTCCCTTATTTATTTTGGATAAGCATTTCATTCTCAAATAAAGAATTAAGTGAGAAAATGAGCTAAAATTCAATAGATACACTGGTTGGCAGTCATTTCTTTTGGCTCCCATAATACAGAATTTTTAAGCCTATAGAAAATGAGAACAGATGTAGATAATGACACAATTTGTTATTTATGAATGCAGGTTTTCTATAAAGATCTAGGAATTATCATGAGAACTATTCATTGAACCTCAAAAAAATCAATAAATATTAATATCAGAATGCAAATGTTTTTACTACAATTTAAAACATGAAGAATATTTACCCATTACGCCTTTGAAAAATCCAGGCCAGCCTGAATACTTATTAACTGTGTGTCATCAGACGATTCAGAAAGTTTCTCTGAACTACTTGAAATTCTCAATAAAGAAAAGCTTGTGCATTGTTCTGTCTGAATTTCCACTGGCTCTCACAGCTTAGCAAAAAAAAAAGAACTGAATATGTCATCAAGAAACCTAGGCTCTGGCTGAGTGCAGTGTAATTCCTGTAATGCCTGTAATTCCAGCACTTTGGGAGGCTGAGGCAGGCGGATCACTTTGATGTCGGGAGTTCAAGACCAGCCTGGCAAACATGGTGAAACCCCATCTCTACTAAACTACAAATATTACCCAGGTGTGGTGGCAGGCACCTATAGTCCCAGCTACTCAAGAGGCCGGGGTGGGAGAAGCGCTTGAGCCTGGGAGGCAGAGGTTGCAGTGAACTGAGATTGTGCCACTGCTCTCTAGCCTAGGTGGCCAAGTGAGACTCTGTCTTAAAGAAAAAAAAAAAAAAAAAAAAAAGGAGGCTGTCTTAAAAAAAAAAAAAAAAAAGGGACTCTGAATCAAATATTGGCCTTGCCACTTAATAGCCCTTTGTGATTTCAGGTAAGTTCCTTAAACTTGAGTTACATTTTCTACATCTATAAAATGACAATAATGATACCTCCTGCAAAGGGTTATTTGAAGATAAAATGAGAACAGAACCTAGTATACAGTTAATTAAATCTAATTTAGAGGTGATGATATTCCACAAAATTATTAATTAACCTTTGGGCGTTCTATTTTGACTAGTATGAAGCTGATGACACCTATCTGATGGAAATTAAATGACAAGTAAAAACAGATGTGCATATTGTCCTCAAGTTACCAGTTACGATATTTTGTATGGGACCTTCCTTTCACTTAAACACTTAGAGGGCAATGTAGGTTTATTAAGTGGCCTAATTTCCATATTGTTGTGTCTCAGGCAATAGAGAGGCCCAACATACTTGTATGCGACCTGACTAGAAGCACATATATGCGCCAATCTGTTATGACAAATTGATTCAATCTTTAATATCATGAGTTCAGAGCAATGAATTGGGTCACTAAAGTTTTTTAATCATTAAAAGTCTATTGCTTTTGTTGTAAGACTACTGTTTGGGACCCTTCTAAGAGAGATGCAATAAATAATTGACTTAATGAAAAATCATCCAGCTAACACACTATGCAAACATCAAGAGAGCAGAGAGACTTGTTCCAAAGCTTCTTGGCAATCACTTATTCCTATCCTCTGCTGAATCCAAGACGTCCTCTGTGGTGCCTCAAGCAGCTCCAGGCAATAGGGAGAGGGAAAGTTTGGCTCCTGCTCCACTTCTTTAGCTTGATTCCACCAGCACTGCCTTTACAAGTTTCAAACACTTACCTTTTGTCTAAGATTACATTTGCACAAAGGGTTTGTTTACTATAAAAATGTTTAACTAGCTGATATTCCAACTTCCTCATCTTAGAGAGGAGGAAATTGAAGGCCAGAGGGGTAGCACAAGTCACTTGCGGTTCCTTCAGAATCAGGAGCAGAAAAAAAAAATTGTCCAGTCTTTCAATCCAGGTTATTTCCACCACACTGCTTTCTTGATAAGATTAATCCCTATCATGTACTAAATGTTGAGCATCTTACTTGGTGTTCTATCTGTATTTACCAATGAATAATTGATAAATGCAATCCCTTACTTGGTGTTCTACCTGTGTTTACCAATGAATCCAACAAAATCTCTAAATATTTGCCCCATTTGAAGATAAAGTTCAAGAATGTTAAGGAACTTGCACAAGCCTACATTCAAATCCAATCTAACTGCAAATCCTCTACATGTATTTGCCAGGTTTAGATAAACAAATGTTTCCTGTTGACCATCAAAACAACAGATCATCCTAAGGTGACCCAGGGGGATAAATAGAGAGTGCATAGTTTATTGCCAAATTTTGGCTCTACTTTTTATGTGTACTTTATTAAAATTGAGGCATAATGAATATAGATATAGAAAGACCAAAAGAAAACCTTATTTGAACATTGCTTTCATCTCTTTCTGCCCTAAGATTATCAATAATCACTTCTTATTTTATGTTGATACTATATTTTATTAGAATAAGCATGTGGTTTTTCCAGTCTTTGATGTATCATAGATCATGTGTTTGTACATATTAATTTCTTTCCTTGTTCAAAAGGTCTGCTGCTTCTATTGCAAATCAAATTTGTACATGTGCTCACAGGAGGGGAATATTGCAAAGATGTTTTCCACTGGCATTATCATTTTTCAAGTTTCATATGTAAACCAGTTTTCTTTATCTCTTGCATCCTCTAACTCAGATAAGTAATGTAGTTTTTAGCATAATTGTGATATAACTCTGTTTTTGTCCTGTTTTGTTTTTTGTTCAAATGTAAATCTGCATTTCATTTGTACAGAATGGCAAGGTAAAAATGTGTATGTAGTTCTTAAAAATCTCTATAATATGAAACTATTGCGGATAGGTCTAAAAAGAGACTATAAAAAGAAAAGCAATATGTAAATGAAATCAAATTTTAAAAGAGAATGACAATAACATCATACTGAATAGAGTGGGGTAACCAGAAAGAGAACACAAGCATACCTCTTTTTATTCACCTTGCTCTGTTGTGCTTCACAGATACTGCATTTTTTACTAATTGAAGCTTTGTGGCAACCCTTCTCCCCACAAGTCGATTGGCACCATTTTTCAAAGAGCATTTGCTCACTTCATATCTCTGTGTCACGTTTTCATAATTCTCAAAATATTTAAACCTTTTTCCTTATTGTCATATCTGTTATGGGTAATCTGTGATTAGCGATTTTTGCTGTTGCTATTGTAATTGTTTTGGGGCACTGTAAACCACACCAATCTGACAGCAAACACAGTGGGTAAATATTGTATGTGTTCTGATTGCTGCACCAACTGGCTATTCTACCATCTCTCTCCCTCGCCTTGGACCTCCCTATTGCCTGAGACACAACAATATGGAAATTAGGCCAGTTAATAAACCTACAATGTCCTCTAAATATTTAAGTGAAAGGAAGAGTCACACAGCTCTCACTGTAAATCAAAAGCTAGAAATGATTAGCCTTACTGAGAAAAGCATGTGGAAAGCTGCAACAGGCCAAAAGCGAAGACTCTTGTGCCAAACAGTCAAGTTGTAAAGGGAAAGGAAAAGTTCTTCAAGAAAATTCCAAGTGCTATTCCAGTGAACATATGAATGATAAGAAAGAAAAACAGCCTTATTGCTGATAGGGAGAGTTTTAGTGGTCTGGATATGAGATCAAACCAGTCACACCTTTCCCTTAAACTAAAGCCTAATCTAGAGCAAAGCTCTAACTCTCTGCAATTTTATGAAGCCTGAAAGAGATGAGGAAGTTGCAGAAGAAAATTAGTAAGCTAGAAGAGGTTGCTTCATGAGATTTAAGGAAAGAAGCTACCTCCATAACATAAAAGAACAAGGTGAAGTAGTAAGCGCTTGATGGAGAATTTGCAGCAAGTGATCCAGAAGATCTAGCTAAGATCATTGATGAAGGTGGCTACACTAAACAATAGATTTTCAATGCAGATGAAACAGCCTTATATTAGAAGAAATGCCTTATAGGACTTTCATAACTAGAGAGGAAAAGTCAATGCCTGACTTCAAATCTCCAAAGGACAGGTTTACTCTATTGTTAGGGATTAACACAGTTAGTAACTTTTTGAGTTGAAACCAGTGCTCATTTACCATTTCAAAAATTCTTTTGCCTGTAAAAATCATGCTAAATTGACTCTTTCTGTGTTCTATAAATAAAACAACAAAGTCTGGATGACAGTACATCTGTTTACATCATGACTTACTGAAATATTTTAAGCCATCTGTTGAGACCTATTGCTCAGGAAAAAAAAAAAAAAAAAAAAGACTCCTTTCAAAATATTGCTGTTCATTGACAACACACCTGGTCACCCAAGAGCTCCGATGGAGATGTACATGGAAAGTAATGTTATTTTCATGCCTGCTAATACAATATTCATTCTACAATCCATGAGTCAAAGAGTAATTTTGACTTTTAAGTATTATTACTTAAGAAATACGTTTCAAGGCCACATGTGGTGGTTCATGCCACCTTTCCTTTGGGGGCAAAGGTGGGAGGATTGCTTGGGGCCAGGAGTTTGAAACCAGCCTGGGCAACATCTGTACAAAAAATTTAAAAAAAAAATTATCCCGGCACAGTGGCACATGCCTACGGTCCCAGCTACTTGGTAGGCTGAAGCAGAAGGATTGCTTAAGCCCAGTAGTTCAAGACTTCAGTGAGCTATAATTACGCCACTGTACTTCAGGCTCGGTGATAGAGGGGAGATCCTATCTCTTGAAAAAGCAAAAAAAATATATGTTTCATAAGGTTATTGTTGACATAGATAGTGACTCCTTTAATGAATCTGAGCAAAGTACATTGAAAATCCTCTGGAAATGATTCACCATTCTAGATGCCATTAAGAACACTCATAATTCATGGAAGAAAGTCAAATATCAATATGAACAGGTGTTTGAAAAAGCTGACTCCAGCTCTCATGGATAACTCTGAGGGATTCATGACTTGAGTTGAGGAAGTAACTGCAGATGTGGAGGAAAGAACAAGAGAATTAGAATTAGAAGAGGAGTCTGAAGATGCAACTGAATTGCTGCAATTTCATGGTAAAACTGGAATGGATGAGAAGTTGCAACTCATGTGAGTGAAGAAAGTGATTTCTTGAGAAGGAAACTACTTCTGGGGAAGATGTTGTGAACATTGTTGAAATGACAACATAGGATTTACAGTGTTACATAAACTTAGTTGATAAAGCAGTGGCAGGGTTTAAGATTGACTTAAACTTTGAAAGAAGTTCTACTATGAGTAAAATGCTATCAACCACCATCACAGGCTACAGAGAAATCTTTCATGAAAGCAAGAGTGAATCAATGCAGCAAACTTTACTGTTGTCTTATTTTAAGAAATGTCACAGTCACCCCAACCTCCAGCAACCACCATCCTGATCATTTAGCAGCCATCATCATTGAGGTAAAACCCTCCACCAGCATAGACTATGATTTGCTGAAAGCTCAGATAATCATTAGTGTTTTTTAGCCAGAAAGTATTTTTTAAATTAAGGGATGTACACTGCCTTTTAAGAAAAAAACGCTATTGCATGCTTAATAGACTACAGTGTAGTGTAAACATAACTTTTAAGTTCACTGGGAAGCCAAAAAATTTCGTGACTCACTTTATTGTGATATTCTTTTCGTTGTTGCTTTTTGCTGTGGTCTGGAACTGAATCCAGAATATCTTCAAGATATGCCTGTATTTTTATCTTATTATGATTTAAACCTTTAAAACAAGTTTTTATTGACAAATGGGATCTAATTACACTAAAGAGCTTCTTCACAGCAAACAAACAAACAAAAACAAACTATCATAAACAGGCAAGCTGCAGAATGGGAGGAAATTTTTGCAATCTACCCATCTGACAAAGGTCTAATATCCAGAACCTACAAAAAACTCAAACAAATTTACAAGAAAAAAAAAAAAAAACAACCATATCAAAATTGGGTGAAGCATATGAACAGACACTTTTCAAGAGAAGACATGCATGCAGCCAACAAACATGTGAAAAAAAGCTCATCATCACTGGTCATTAGAGAAATGCAAATCAAAACCACAATGAGATACCATCTCATGCCAGTTAGAATGGCAATCATTAAAAAGTCAGGAAACAACAGATGCTGGAGAGGATGTGGAGAAATAGGAACACTTTTACACGGTTCGTGGGAGTGTAAATTAGTTCAGCCACTGTGGAAGACAGTGTGGCTATTCCTCAAGGATATAGAACAAGAAATACCATTTGATCCAGTCATCCCATTACTGGGTATATACCCAAAGGATTATAAATAATTCGGCTATAAAGACACATGCACACATATGTTTATTGCAGCACTACATACAATAGCAAAGACTTGGAACCAACCCAAATGTCCATCAATGACAGACTGGATAAAGAAAATGTAGCATGTATACACCATGGAATACTATGCAGCCATTAAAAAGAATGAGTTCATGTCCTTAGCAGGGAGATGGATAAAGCTGGAAGCCATCATTCTCAGCAAACTAACACATGAACAGAAAACCAAACACTGCATATTCTCACTCACAATTGGGAGCTGAACAATGAGAATGTATTGACACAGGGAGAGGAACATCACACACTGGGGTTTATCAGGGGGTTAGGGGAAGGGCGAGAGAGAGCATAAGAACAAATACCTAATTCGTGTGAGGCTTAAAATCTAGATGATGGGTTGATAGCTGCAGCAAATCACCATGGCTCATGTATACCTATGTGACAAACCTGCATGTTCTGCACTTGTATCCCAGAAATTAAAGTAAAATTTTTAAAAAAAACAGTGGTTGTCATAAGGTTTAAAATATAACTCTTCAATTAATCATAGTCTAGCTTAAAATAATATTATAATACTTTGCTTGTAGTGTAATAAACTTACGACAGTATACTACCAACTTCTCCCTTCCGTTATTCATGCTAGTATTATCAGATATTTCACTTTTACATACACTACATACCCAGAATAGATTGCCACTACTTTTGCTTTAAACAAACCATTATCTCTTGGTGATTAAAATAATTAAAAATAATTTTTTATATTAAAATATATTTTTACTATTTTCAGCACTCTTCCTCTATATAGATCCAAGTTTCTATGTGGTGTTAAAACCTTTCTATCTGAAAGACATTCTTTAACACTTTTTTTGTAATGTAGTTTTCATGGGAATTAATTCAGTTTTTGTTTGTCTGAAAATGTCACTATTTATCCCTTAAATAATGGAAGATATTTTGCTGGGTGAAAAATTCTGGATTAACAGGGTTTTTTTTTTTTCTCCCTGCCAATTTAAAGATGTTACTCTACTGTCTCTTGAGTAATTTCTACTAATATATTGTCAAGTTTATGAATCCTTTTCTTGTCTATGTCTAGTCTACTGATAATCCTGTCAAAGGCAATCATCATCTTCGTTACCTTGGTTTTTCCTGTGATTTTTAGTTGATGAGTCAATCTAGTCCGAAGCTGAGCTGGGATTGTGTTGTGGTGTTGCTCTGATTACCCTCAGTGCACCAGCAGTTTCAAATTCCTTTCATATTACCTTGTGCTTAGAGTAGAGTTTCTCTCAATGTTCTAACCACTTTCAACCTCAGCTTTAGGCTTTTTTTTTTTTCCCCCAACACAGAGTTTTGCTCTTGTTGCCCAGGCTGGAGTGCAACTGCATGATCTCGGCTCACTGCAACCTCTGCCTCCTGTGTTCAAGCAATTCTCCTGCCTCAACCTCCTGAGTAGCCGGGATTACAGGTATCCGCCACCATGCCTAGCTAATTTTTTGTATTTGTAGTAGAGACTGGGTTTCACCATGTTGTCCAGGATGGTCTTGAACTCCGGACTCAGGTGATCCGGACCTCAGGTGATCCGCCAGCCTTGGTCTCTCAAAGTGCTGGGATTACAGGCTTGAGCCACTGATCCCGGCCCCTGCGCCACCGCATCCAGCCCCTGCTTTAGGCTTTCTTGAGACACTGTGCCCCTGAAAGGGTCTTTCTTGATTCTTTGCTGCAGCCACAGTGGCACACTGTTGTGACATGTTATTTGACATTTGCTAACCTGATGTTTGAATGATAGAGGGAAGTTTTCTCTTGTGCTGGTTCATCCTGTCTCTTAGGTGGGTCCTAGGTCTCCAGGTCTTGGGCATAGGGCTTTCTCAGTGATCCTACGACTCTCCAACAAAAGGAGATTTCTAATGATCTGGGTAGATCTGGGTAGAGGGTGGGTTTCTGCTCTTCCCCCAGTGATGAAGAATTTCTTTTTTTTGGTACCTGATCAGCTGCAATAAATCTTAACTGTGCAGTTGGAGCAATAGGGTTTTCTGTTCTTCCCCCCAAAGATAGAAGGCTTTTTTCCTGTAGGAAAGATATGAGGGAAGGATCAGAACCAAGTGTCATGTGTTTTCCACAATGGTTGCTGCACTCCACCCACTGCCAACTTGGTATCAAAGAGAAAGTGTTTTTAAGCTCCTGCCCTGTTCTCCCTCTTTCTCAAGGGTGCACCGTGTAGTCTATGGAGAGGAACATGTGCACAAACACAAACTCCTCTTGTATCTGCAGCACCCATGGGTTCTATACACCCAGGAAGCCACCGTTGTCTTTTAATAATTCAATCAAAAATGTATCTGAAATTTTTTATTCACTTTTGTAACAAATCAGTCTTCTTCCCTCACTCTGCCCCAGGTAAACCAGTGCCCAGGTAAGCCAGTGCCCAGGTGAACCAGTACTCACATCCCTACTTCTCCTTGGAAGTGCCTGTATTTCTTCAGATTTTTGGCTAATTAGTTTCCTTGTGTTATCAATTCTCTGATGAGGTCAAGAAAACGTATGATTTTGAAGATTATGTGGCTTTTCGTTATTGTTAAGGTGGAAGCAACATTCTAGCTTTCTACACTCTGACTAGAGCCAGAAAGTGTTTCTGATCTAACTAAATATGCAATATTATCATTTATTTTCCTATCTATGCCTACTTATTATTTTTAAAAGTATGAGAGAGTTCTTAGTAGGCCCATGTGATGGTTAATTTTAGGTATCAACTTGACTGAGTTAAGAGATACCCAGATAGCTGATGGAACATTAATTTTGAGTATGTTGATGATAGTATTTCTGGAGACTGGCATTTCAATCAGTGGACTTAGTAAGCAAAACCCACACTCATCCAATGTGGGCAGAAACCATACAGTCAGCTGAGGCCTTAGATAGAACTAAAAGGTAGAGGAAAAGCAAATTCTCATTCACTCTCTCTTGTGAAGCTGTGACACCATTCTTCTCTTGCTCTTGAACATCAGAACTCCACATTCTCTGGCCTTTGGTCTCCAGAACTTGCACCAGCAGCCCCCAGTTTCTCAGGCTTTTACCTTAGACATAGTGTTAGGCCATTGGCTTTCCTGGTCCCGAGTCTATTTGAAGTAGGTGGGGAGAGGAAATGCAACACCTTGGCCTAAAAATCTAGACAAACTTTATGACAATCCCTCTACCTTCACACAATATATTATAAAAATGGAAAACCAAATTTGAGAAAACTGATAATTACCTGAACAAAATCATGCAGTCAGGGGAGTTAAAATGCACTTGGAGAATAGTAAGTAGGCCACAAATAGGTACGTCTCAGCATCCAGGAATGTTAGAAACAAGGCCAGAGAAACAGACAAATTAGACCATGTTGTGCAGTTGCCAATCAGATGTGAAAGTCTCCTATCAGCTAAAGGACTCAAATTGAGAGACAATAAGAAAACAATGAAAATTCTGTGAAGGGGAGTGATATGGAGAAAGCGATCCTTTAAGAAAATGTATCCAGTGGTCAGTTGGCAACAGATGGAAGGTAAGATAATCCAGAAATAGGGAAATGGAATAATAAATTAGTATAATAATCTGGGAGTAAAAAGGTCAAGGACTGCATTGCAATGCTAGCAATGCAACTAGGAGGAAACGGGGACAACTTGGGAGACACTGTAGACAATTCCTAAGACTGGTTGACGGATTTGACAAGAGTGGTGGAGGGAAAGGAGAAATCAAATGCACAAGGCTTCATGCTGGGATCATAGGGGCCCAATTGTCTCACTAGTATCTTCAATTCTTCCTTTTCCAAGACTTTTCTCCTTTCTGCTTTTAAACTTGCCCATGCTTGAATTAGCATAAATGTTTGGAAAAGGTAGAAAAACATTTATCCTCAAAATGTTTTTGAAGTAAACCATCTCTGAAATAAGAACTTGTTTTCCAGCCAAAACTCAATTTGTATTCAAACTGTTGTTTAAACACTCTGTCCAAACATGACAGATGTTGGAATCAATTGGTTTGCAAGTCTTATTTTTTTTCCCTCAGCTTCAATAAACAAAATCTTCTTAAGTTATTTTCCATCAAATACATTTACTAAATCTTCAAAATGCATATAGACCTCTATAAAGTTAATTGAAAATCAAATTCTTGGCCTTGAAAAACTAAAAAGAAAGGTAATATGGACACAACTTTTCAAAATGCTTTAAAAGATACAAGAGTATATTTTTTAAAAGCTTAAAGACACAATAAAAGAATTTCTCTTGTATTACCTCTGTAAATTTTTTACTAACTTTTTTCCTAAAGTCCAAAGAAATTTTAGAATAATTTTCGTAATAAGATTTTGTAGGATTTTTAACAAACCCTGCAAATTACATAAGAAAGCTTGACATTTTAATAATATTGTATTCTAATTCAATAATGTGAAATGTTTCCTTATTTGTTCACATCCACTCTAGTATGTTAGAATTTGCTATATGTAATACTGTACAAGTCAAGTGAGTCTGCGGCTGCTTCTATATATTACCATGAACAATAAATATTTATTGACACTCTCCTTGATGAGGCTAACGAAAATAACAACAGGCTAAATTTAATCAATACAAAAGGAATTGAGAAGTAAAACTCAGCCCTAAGGCCCCCTGACTCATTTCTACCTATTTATTCATCTATAAACCAGGACTTATAATAGAATCGAGCTTTTAGGATTTTGGGGATTAAATGAAATAATATGTATAAAGTACATAGCATGGCTCCTTGTACATACTAAATATTCCCTAGTATGATTATGTTATTAATCTTTTTCATTTATTATCTACTCATATCTACTTTATTAATTATCCTTCTATGTTCCCTACCTATTAGGATCTTAATATTTTAATTTAAATATAGTGTTCTTTTTGTACTAAAATATTAATGCTTGATTATATTTATAGCAAATTCATTTCTAACTTTTTGCCTTTCAAAAAATTTGATACGCATTTGATAATATTACTTCTCTTAAGCATTGCTTCTTGAGATTTACCATTGCTTTTAAAGGTAGAAAATCTTTTCTGTTCCAGAGATACATACAAGATAATATGTTTATTTGAGCAGCTTCTTCTTCTTCTTTCTTCTCCCCCTCCTCCTCCTCTTCCTCCTCCTCCTCCTCCTTCTTCTTTTTCTTCTTCTCTTCTTCTTCTCTTCTTTTCTTCTTCTTCTCTTCTTCAGCTTTTCCTCTTCTTCTTCTCTTCTTCTTCTCTTCTTCTCCTCTTCTTCTTCTTCCTTCTTCTCCTCCTCCTCCTCCTCCTCCTCCTCCTCCTCCTCCTCCTTCTTCTTCTTCTTCTTCTTCTTCTTCTTCTTCTTCTTCTTCTCTTTCTTCTTCTTCTCCTTCTTCTTCTTCTTCTTCCTCCTCCTCCTCCTCCTCCTTCTCTTCCTCCTCCTCCTCCTCAATAGCTGGACATTTTACATTTAACTCTTTGGTATGGATGGAATTGCAGGATTGGATTGTGAAGTGGGGCTCAAATTTAATTTTTTAGCAAACATTGATTGCAATAAAAGTCTCACGTGTGGAATAATGCTTTCTGTCATTATTGATTTGTATTATATGTTCAGTCTGGCTCATTAACCTTATGTAAGATCCAGCTGCTCAAACCCCTACTACAAAATTCTAGGTTCTGCCTCCTGCTCTCCATTCTGATACTGCTCCCTCTGGTCTGAGCACTTGGTTGAGTCCACTGCTTCATGCTGAAATTTCCTTCTCTCCCTACAACAAGCACTTTGGTTTACCTTTAGTTACATCTTGGGCATCTGACTTCACTTGACTTCTATTGGCCAATCTGCCCCACACCATATGTGGTGGTGCCCAAATCTGGTGCCCTAGGAAAGGAATCAGATACTACCATGTTTATTACTACTTTGGCAACCTTTGGCAGGCACTGAATTTTGCTTCTGTTTTCCTCTAGTCTATGAACCCTTCAAACTCACAGCTATATTTGACAGCTAATTTAAGTTAATTTATTTAATGTAAGTTTGCAAAGGTCCTCAAAGCTGAAGCAATGATCTGCTCACCTCTCTAAATTCTAGCTCTTAAATAATGTCTTATTATGTCATGTTAGATTTTTCAATGCTTTTATGAAAGCATTTTATATTTTATCTCATAATTTTAGTTGTTTCAGCCTTACCTTACCGGATATAGACTTGCCCTGCATTACATCTTTTCAATTAAATATACACATATTAATTCCCTATTTAAATTATGTTTCTTCATTACAGAATTATCCTAGGTACATAGTACAGTGCTTAACCCACAGTAGACACTCAAATAATATTTGATAATACAGACGTGTGCCACATTAACAACATTTTGGTCAACAATGGACAACCTATGTGAAAGTGGTCCCATAAGATTATAATAACATATTTTTACTGTACATTTTCTATACTTAGATATACAAATACTCACTGTTGTGTTATAATTGCCCACTATATTCAGCGCAGTAACATGCTGCTCAGGTCTGTAGCCTAGGAGAAACAAGGTATACCGTATAGCCTAGGTGTGTAGTAGACCATACCATCTAGTTTTGTAAAAGTATGCTCTGTGATATCAACCTAATGATAAAATTGCCTAACAAGGCATTTCTCAGAATGTATCCCCATCATTAAATGGTGCATGCCTGTAATTATAGAGATAGCAGTGATAATGTCAGCCAATCAGAAAGTTTCGGATTGCCAAAATGGCCAAATAACTCCAAAAACTCTAAAACGTTGACTCTTAAATATGAGATTTCTTACCACAAAATGCTTCGAAATAATTATAATTGGAACATGTTTGTAACAAGAGAGAATCTAGATTATGTCTAGAACATGCCTCTGTTTATTTGGTTACAAAATATTCATAAAGCATACGAAAAAGAAGTATGTACAAACACAAAAGTCAGGGAGAGGGAGGAGACACCATCATCAGTATGATTTTTCTGTTCTCCAGCAAAAGCTTGGGAACAAATTTGTTCTGCATCCTTGATTTTAGTAACTGTATGGAGAACTCCCTGATGTTTCAAATATTTGTGAAACCATGTCATCATTTGGATTTACCACATTTCTGTGTCCTCTGCTAAACCACAAGTCCACAAGGAGAGGGACAGTTGATTTGTTCTTTACTGTATTCCTAGTACCAAGTGCACCGTTTAATACATAGTAAGTATTAAATAAATTTTTATTAAATGAACGAGAGGATGCAATATGTTCAGAGGCATAAGACATTGCTCTGTCTTAAAGAATTTAAAATTTTCATACATTTTGTCATTTGTTGCTGACAAGAACCTTATGAGACAGCTTTGCCTCCATAATTTGCGAGGACCACTATCTTTTTTTTTAATGAAGTAATTGAGACCCATAGAATATATGAAACGTACCCAGAGTCACATTGCTTTTTAGTGGTAAAGCCAATATTTCTCGGAATTTAATGTTTCATATTCTTCCTTTATGCCACAATGCCTTCCTGTGAGTGAAACACAAGTGACAAAACACAACAGAAAATTAAATTTAAAATATCCAGGATGACTATAAATGATCTAGAAATTCAAATAATAAAAACAGTGAAAATTAAATACAATAGGCTCATGGAGGAGTTAGAGTTTAGGTTAACTCCTCAAGACTCTAAGTAAAGAGTGGAACAGAGGTTATCTCAGGGAAAAGAATTTCAGAACTCTCATCAGGATTTTTTAAAGCCAATTTATGTTCTTGTTTTTTTTCTAATGGTAATGGTTGATTAGCACTATAAATATTGTGGAGGTAAGAAATGGTTCTCTCACAAGCCACATAACATAGCATAGGTATTATAGTGGTATGCGAGCCATGAGATTGATACAGTCTTGACTTTTGCCTAGTAAAACTATACCGAAACATAATTAAATGGGAAATGTTCAGGATATTCACACAATACTTTACTAATCTAAATGATAATACTCAGCATCTGAGTCTATGTTATGCCTAATGATGACTGCGGAGAAAACATGAAGAGCCAGTAACAAGTTCTGATTCCTGCAAAAAGCTAGCACGGAAATTTCACCACTTGATGAGAAGAGGGATTGTTCAGTGTAAAATTGGCAATGACCTCTATGATGATTTCAAATGACTGGGCTCTCTAGATTCAGATAAAATGTCGACAAGGTAACCTATTAGTTAAGCATTTTTTTTTTTTTTTGAAAGCAATGCTTACTGGCATTATGCTGATTTAAGAAACCCCATTCTGACTGTTAATGAAAACTTAATGGACCTGGCATAAGTAAGATGATCTTAAGCTGTCCTCACTCTCTAAATTGCCTTTTTTGTTACCTTCTGGAAAATTGCTGGGTCATTGAACACTGATGTCATGCCACGGTATGAAAGGAAAACTGGTGAACAACACTCGGAAGGTGAAGTATATTCAGAAAACAGTCAGGCAGGTCCTAGGGTCATATAAAAATATGAAGAAATAGGAACTAGGATATCAGAGCAAGGGTCAAGAAATCAGTAATTTAGAAGCAATCCAGGCAGGCCTGACTTTGCTTTGCAACTCTACCTGTTAATAGCTTTGTTGACTTGGGGGAGTTACTTAACTTTTCTCAGCTTCAGTTTCTTTATCATTAAGAGAGATTATATAAAAATAGTATCTACTGCAAATGCTTATGTGAAGACTAAGAGAGAAAAATCGGTGAAATATTTAGCATCGTGCTTGACACATAGCTTTCTACTATCATCATCATTTTCATTGACATTAACAGGAACAAGACAGAGGTACAGCAATCAATATACATGAAAGAAAGAAAAAAGAAAAATAATAAAGTGTAGCAACTCAAGACAGACAAGAGTCAGTAATCCAACACAGCAGCAGGCCCTAGAGCCAAAAGTCATTGAAAGAGAATTTAGAGATCGTCTAGTCAAATATCTCTGTTTTACAGATGAGCAACTCAATGCTAAGAGATGTCTCAATGGCAAAACTATTTTTGAAAACATTTTGGCGTTTTTTAATAAAGTTAAACACGGACTTACCATGTTTACATGGGCAACCTCGTCATTCCCTTCTTAAGTATTCACCCAAGAGAAATAAAAACTTATATCCACGCAAAGAATTGCATACAAATGTTCACAGCAGCTTTGCTTGTAACAGCCTAAACTGAAAACAATCAAATGTCCATCAACAGGAGAATAGATAACTAAATTTCATATAATTGAATACATTCAGCAATAAAAAAGAATGAACTAGTAGTGCACACAACATGGATGTGTCTTAAAAGCATTATGCTCAGCAGAAGAGACAGTACAAAGAGTACATACTATCTGATTCTACTTACGTGAAGTTCTAAAGAATGCAAGTTACAGAGATCGAAAGCATAAGAGTAGTTGCCTGGGTCTTGAGGGGATGAGGTGGCAAGAGTTTGTGAAGGGGCATGAGAGAACTTTTGGGGATGATGGAAAGATTTTATATCTTTTATGAAATGTTTTACATCTTAGTTGTGTTGGTGGTTACACAGTGTATAGATTTGTCAAAACTCTTTAAAATTGTACAATTTAGTTGGCTATATTTTATTGTATATAAATTATACCACAATGAAGTCATTTTTCTTGATCAATTGATCATATTCAAATAAGTTGATTTTAAAGAGAGAACTACTTGATGCCTTATGCTTTTCTAGGGCAGAACTAGGATTCAAAGCCAGATCTTTGTTAACTAGTTAGCTAGTTGGCTAAATTCACAATTAGCCAGTGCTCGCTAAGCTGAGCTTTGCTGAGTAATTAGTATAACATTCTGTTCTTCTTGCTCTTATTATGACAGGTAGCCTGGTGAAATGGCATAAATCTTGACTTTGGAGTCACAAGGATGTGTCTTAGTGACATGGCTTACCCTCTTACTAGCTGTGTGGCTTTGGCCACTTTGTTTAGACCTAGCTGATCTTCCTTTCGCTCCTATTCCCTAAAACTCCTATTTATAAGGTTTCTATAAAGATAAAATGATACAATGTAAAAAGTAACCAGAAAATGATAGGCTAACCACTTGATAAATTGTAGCTATGACTACTATTAATTTCTTTTTTTTTTTTTTTTTTTTGAGACGGAGTCTTGCTCTGTAGCCCGGGCTGGAGTGCAGTGGCCGGATCTCAGCTCACTGCAAGCTCCGCCTCCCGGGTTTACGCCATTCTCCTGCCTCAGCCTCCGGAGTAGCTGGGACTACAGGCGCCCGCCACCTCGCCCGGCTAGTTTTTTGTATTTTTAGTAGAGACAGGGTTTCACGGTGTTAGCCAGGATGGTCTCGATCTCCTGACCTCGTGATCCGCCCGTCTCGGCCTCCCAAAGTGCTGGGATTACAGGCTTGAGCCACCGCGCCCGGCCAACTACTATTAATTTCTTTGGCCACAGACCCAGAGCCGTGTCATACATAAACCTTGACTTGTGAGGTGGTGAAACAATCCCTCCAGGCTGCATTTATCCATTCGTGCAACAAATATTACTCAGTACCTGTGACGGACCAGGCAGTGTTTTAGACTCTCGGACTTTGGCAGAGAACAAAAGAGCTACGTTCCAGTAAGAGGAGACTGAAATGGATTAGCCAATACATGCATAATATGGCAGGTGACAACCTACACCAAGAAGAAGCATTAACAGAGTAAGAGGAAAAGAGAACGATTAGGGATGATAGGAAGTTGCCATTTGACAAAAACTACTTAGAAGCAGCTGATCTACTAATGTGATATTCTAACAGAAATCTGAAAACAAAAGAGTGAACTGAAAAAAAAAAAAAAAAAAAGAACAGAGAAGGGGTTATGCAGAGAAATAGTTGGATGGCAAGTATTCCAGGTAGTGGGAAGAGTGTGGGGAAGGTCCTGTTGCAGAAGTCTGCTTGGCACATTTTGGAATATGCAGGAAGCCTGGGGAGCTATGTGCATGGTTTTCAAGATTTAGAGCAGTGCCAGTCATTTGTGCAGGGTATGATGACATACATAATTTACCGACTGTTCACAATGTTGAATTCCACCTCTCCTGTATTTGCAACTGAATTTTCCATTTAGAAGCAAATCTTCCTCCAAAATTCCTGTTGCTATTGTCTTGCATAGCTAATGGCAGGAGAAAGTAGTTACCTTTCTGTGTACACTTTGTAAATAGTAAACATTTATTAAAATACAATGAAAATAAATAGATAGTAGTCCAAATAAGCTTCCTTTTTGCTTAACGGAGATGTAAATCTGCACACTCAGTGTGATGGGAAGCAGCTGAACTCTGAGGTGCCATTTGTCATTGACATGGGAAATAATATTTTCCATTCTCATTATGGACCCAGGAGCAGGAAAGAAGCTGAATGTGGGGATGGAAAATATAAGTGCTCAAACCTATCACTTCTCGTTCTAATTTTCTCCTGTTCCTTTAGGATGAAAAGCACAAAATCAAAAAGCACTAAAGCACAGAAACAGTCCTTATATTATTTTAGCCACTATATGCTAATCTAGGTCCACAAAATGGGGTGCATTGAAACTGGAAGAGGAGAAGGCTAACCCATCGAAGCGGAGGTCAGCTGTGAACACTCACTGCCTTTAACAAGTGACTGTGTGCCTTCAACACACTACAGATGGCAGCCAATGGCTTCTCTCACCATGGCTTGTCCTAGTCATCTGAGTTTTACTTCTGGGAAAAATCTACAGAGGAAGACAAAAAGTAGAGATGCTTCCTTATCTCTGGTACCAGCACAATTTGCTTGAACTTTCAATACTCTGGCCACATACTGAAGCATAATAGAATTCAACCCTAAGGAACTCCAGGGGTTATTCCTGGGGAGCACTAGTCTAAAGCCAGTCTTATAATGGCTCAATGTGGTTAAGAAGTGCAAGCAGGGTGTTAACTGACACACCACAAAAATCATGATGTGATGTCAGTGATAAATATGGGTAGAACTAGGATCTATCAGCAAAATAATGAAGATGTTCTTGGGAAAGGAAGAAGGCAGTCTCCTTGGTTCTCAGGGAAAGGATATTTTTGGTGAGTAAATTAGTTCATTCTTGCACTGAAATAAAGAAACACCTGAGACTGGGTAATTTATAAAGAAATTAAGTTTAATTGACTCATAGTTCTTCAGGCTGTAGAGGTAGCATAGTGGCATCAGTTTCTGAGGAGGCCTCGGGAAACTTACAATCATGGTGGAAGGTGAAGGGGAAGCAGGCACATCTTACATGGCCAGAGCAGGAGCAAGGGAGAGAGGGGGCAGTTGCTACACACTTTTAAACAGCCAAATCTCACAAGAATCCACTATCACAATGACAGCACCAAGGGGAATGGTGTTAAGCCATGAGAAACCACCCCCATGATCCAATCACCTCCCATGAGGCCCCACCTCCAACAATGGGGATTACAATTAAACATGAGATATGGGCAGGAACACAGATCCAAATCATGTCATTCTGTCCCTGGTCCCTCCCAAATCTTTTATTTTTCTCACATTGCAAAATCAATTATGCCCTCCCAGTAATCCCCCAAAGTCTGAACTCATTTCAGCATTAACTCACAAGTCCAAAGTCCAAAATCCAAAGTCTAATCTGAGACAAGACTAGTTCCTTCCACCTATGAGCCTGTAAAAATTGAAAAACAAGTTAGTTACTTCCAAGATACATTGGGGGCACAGGCATTGGGTAAATATTCCCGTTCCAAAAGAAAGTAGCTACAGGCACCATACAAGTCTGAAACCCAGTAGGGGAGTCATTAAATCTCAAAACTCCAAAATAGTTTCCTTTGACTCCGTGTCTCATGTCCACAGAACTCTGATTCAAGGCCTTGGGCAGCTTCACCCTGGTGGCTTTGCAGGTGTCTGTTCCCATGGCTGCTCTCATAGGCTGGTGTTGAGTGTCTGCAGCTTTTCCAGGCACAGGGTGCAAGCTGCCAGTGGATGTACCATTCTAGGGTCTGGAGGATGGTAGCCCTTTTCTCACAGCTCCACTAAGCAGTGCCCCAGTGGGAATTCTGTGTGGCTCCAACCCCACATTCCCCTTTACACTACCTTAGTAGAGGTCCTCCATGAGGGCTCTGCCCCTGCAGCAGGCTTCTGCCTGGACATCCATGCTCTTCCATATATCCTCAGAAATCTAGGCAGAGGCTCCCAAGCCTCAACTCTTGTACTCTGCACACCTGCAGGCTTAACACCATGTGGAAGCTGCCAAGATTTAGGGCTTGCACCCTCTGAAGCAGTGGCCTGTGCTTCCTGGATTCCTTTTAGCCACAACTGGAGCTGGAGTGGCTAGGATGCAGGGACCAGTGTTCAGGGCATCAGGACCCTGGGCCTGGCCCATGAAACCATTCTTCCCTCCTAGGCCTCTGTACCTGTGATGGGTGGGGTTGCCATGAAGTTCTCTGAAATGCCTACAAAGGTTTCTCCCCATTGCCTTGGCCATCAGCGCTTGGCTCCTTTTTACTTATGCAAATTTTTTGCAGCTTGCTTTAATTTCCCTCCTGAATGAGCTTTTCTTTACTACCACATGGCCAGGCTGAAATTTTTCAAGACTTTTATGCTTTGCTTCCCTTTTAAACGTAAGTTGCAGTTTTAGGTTATTTTTTTTTTGCTCACACATATGAGCATAGGCAGTTAAAAACAGCCAGGACACATCTTGAATGGTTTGCTGTTTAGAAATTTCTTCCACTAGATACCATAAATCATCATTATCAAGTTTGAAGTTCCACAAATCTGTAGGGCATGAGCATAATGCCACCAAGTTATTCACTAAAGTATAACAAAAGAGACCTTCTCTCCAGTACCGAATAAGTTCCTCATTTCCATCTGAGACTTCCTCAGCCTGGACTTCATCGTCCATATTACTATAATTTTGATCACAACCGTTCAACAAGTCTCTAAGAAGTTCAAAATTTTCTCTCATCTTTCTGTCTTCTTCTGAGACCTCCAAACTCTTCCAACCTCTGCTCACTACCCAGTTCCAAAGTTACTTCCACATTTTCAGGTAGCAGTGCCCCACCCCTTGGTACCAATTTTCTGTATTAGTCCATTCTCACACTGCTATAAAGAACTATCTGAGACTGGGTAATTTATAAAGAAAATGGATTTAATTGGCTCGCAGTTTTGCAGGCTATACAGAAAGCATAATGGCATCAGTTTCCGGGGATGCCTCAGGGAACTTACAATCATGGCAGAAGGTGAACAGGTAGTGAGGCGCATCTTACATGGCCGGAGCAGGAGCAAGAGAGGAAGGGAGGAGGCACTACATACTCTTAAACAACCAGATCTCACGAGAGCTCACTATTGTGACAACAGAATAAAGAGGAATGGTGTTAAACCATGAGAAACCACCCCCATGATCAAATCTTCTCCTACCAGGCTCCACCTCCAACACTGAGGATTACTAATTGAATAAGAGATTTGGACAGGGACACAGATCCTAACCATATTAGTGAGGACCCTTCTAAAAGGCTGGAAAAGCTCTTTCTCAATTCTATCTCTATGTACCTTCAAGTAGCTTCTTGCGACTGATCGCATTCACTTTGGATAATCTGCACCTGAGCTCTGCTTTTATTAGTACAGGCAGTGAAAGTCAATTGTGTTAACAAATATTCCAAGGAAAAACTAACTGAGAGAGAATTCAGTGAGGAACCTGGTTTTTCTGTGGGAGGATTTTGAGTGTTTAGTCAATTCAGCTCACTAGCCTAAACTAAATATTAAATAAACAGATTGTAGTTTATTTGATGACTGCTGGACCACAAAAGCACCAAGTGGAAATCCAAATTCAATTTTAGACAAACCTGGAGATAAGGTACTGCACAGTTTCCTGAAGTTGATAGAATGTCACATATAACTGCCCCACACATGGGTCAACCAGTAGTGACCACTGTGCTTTTCATACCTGTGGATAAAGGTCTAATAGAAGCTGCTGCTGAATCTACATTAATCAATATATAAAGTTATCAATATCCAGAAAAATTAGAGGAAATAGAAATATTACAAAGCATTACCTAAGTTCAACAATATTTCCTCTATTTAAAAACAGAAAATATAGAAAGTTTTGTATTTTAAAACTTAAACTCAAGATTAAAAATGTATGTTCATAATAACATTGATGAACAGCAATAGATACTGTGTTTTATGTTTTTATAAGTTCTCCACATATCATTCATCAAGAACAGCCCATGTTTGTTAGCACTTTACTGATTTAAAGTGTTGTCAGAAAAGTTCAGTCATTTAGTGCTCATGAAATCTTGAACGATAGGTATTATTACCATCTCAGCCATTTTACTGAGGAAACTAAGACGCCATGATGGTTCATTATTTTCCCTTATTTCTATAGGCAAGTACCAATGGCGGCACCAAGATTCACACAAAAGGTCTTTAATTCCAAAATCCTTTGAAACTTTCCAATTCTGCCTTTTCTCATAAAACCTCAAAACATAATTTTACACTAATGAAACTGATGATTGAAGAGTCTCCCCATATGCAAGGCATACTTCACCATCATAGATACTGAATGCAATTGTCTTATTCTGTATGTATGAGAGAGTGAGAAAGAGATAGACAGATAGAGAGAGAGAAACACACAGAGAAGCTGTTTAAAGGGGAAGGGAGAATGACCTTATTTCATCCCTCATGCCTTTCTCTGCAATGCCTCCTGCCCCATCCACTTTTTTAAAACCATTTCTCTGTCTTAAAACTACCCATTGCCTTGCCAAACACCAAAGCTAATTAGTTACCATTTTCTGAAATCCATAAAATGGTAGTCCTTGACATTCTCTGATAAAGTTTCTGATGTTAAAATAGTGCTTTATCTTGGTTTACCCAAGCACAGATAATTATGCAGACTTAATGTTTTTTATAATTTAAAATTTTTTAAGGTATATCATATGCATAGGACAAAGCATCAGTATCTTGCTGTTACTTACATATGTAGTAAGTTAAAACAGAGTGTCATATAGTGCAAAGATGGCAAGGAGTTTAAATTTCAAGCCTACTCCAACCAAGTGGTAGTTGCTACCTGTAGCACCATGTTGTAAACTACTCTGAGGCCAAGACCAGGACCAATGACAGGGAGTGCAGAGATGGATTAACAATGCCTGTCATGGCTTCAGGAGTGGGGAGTGGCACTTACTTCCCATCCTGAAGTTATTATATCTTGCCAGACTTAGAAATAAAATATTAAAATGTCTTTCATTAAAAGACAAGTTCATAATTTACATGTCAGTCTATAAAGAGAATCACATCCTTATTTCTAACTCCCTGAGTTGGACTTCTTGGATGGGCTTCAAGAGAGGGTTTTAATCAATGGCATGTTGGTAATTTTAGAGCCTGAGAAAGTCTGGTCTGACATCTGACTGGGTGTGTTTCAGTGTTTCAGTACATGGGCAGTAAAGCAGAGATGTTGGGAAGAGAAAAAGGAAAGGAAAAGAGTGTACTTCAAGACTAGCCAGGATATACAGAAGTGTGCTAAATGCTCAGAATATCTGGCCTGGGTGTTGTCACATCAAAGTTTAATACATCAGGCAAGACTGAGTGTATAGTGTCACTCCTCCACTCCCACCTCCATCCCTGCCATCTGTCCCTGGGTTCTCTCTCACATTCACTTGTGGCCCTGTTTGAAGACAGGAGACATTCAGCCTAAAGTTCTTGCATTAATATTGAAATGCAAAACAGCTTACTTAATTAAATAAAAACTGCAAATAATTTTATTATTTTCCTACCGTCATTTCATTAGGTCCATTCAATTTTGGTCTACTTTTCTGAAACTGCCTACATTTGCAGAGTTAATCTTTAGCGTTCTTATTGATTTGGACAGAGTTGGTTATTTGTTTGTAGTATCTTAACACCTAGAAGACAAACAACATGAATGAAAAGCTGAATGAGCATCAACCCCTGCTGCCCACACACCTCCATTGTGCAGATAAAGAAGCTGAGGCACATCACGTTCAAGCAACTTGTCCCAGGTCACACTGTTAGCAAAAGGTAGGCTGAGATGTAAGCCCAGACAGCCCAATGTCAGAGCCTGAGCTCTAAACACTCTGCTTACTCTGCTGCCTCTCTAAATAGGGGGTAGACTATTGCCCTCAGAAAGTTAAGCTATGAAATCAGCACAGAAATATGCAAAATCTCTCCAAGGAGGCAACATGACCATCTGGCCAGAGTAGACCTTCCCTGTAAACTCATTAGAGTTATTAATGTGATAATCTTAAAAGGGTAGTTGGTCAACCATGGAACACAGAAAAATCAGAGTCCCAGAGACAGAGACTACCAGGGACTATGCAATGCTAATCAGGGGAGAGAAGCCTTTCGTTACCAGGCAAAAACATCAGGGAAAGCTTCACTGGTACCCCTATAGTGGAGAAAAGAGCCTCTAGTTATTTTAGTTGAGGTGTATTTCTTAAGATCAACCAACTCTCTTTATTCTAATTTATGCTTACCAGATAAATGTCTGATTAGTTTGCTTATAGGGAGGCTCTAGGCATTCAAGTATTTTGGTAATGTACTAAAATAGGATTCTCTGAATAAAGTATGGACTTTCATTAATGTTAATGTATCAATATTGGTTCATTGATTGTAACAAATGTGCCACCCTGAGGTAAGATATTAATAATAGGGGAAGCTGGGTGTGAAGTATGTGGGAATTCGCTGTACCATCTTTAATTTTTCTATAAGACTGTTGTGAAAAATAAAGGCCATTACATAACAATAATAAAGTAGGATTCTGCCTAAGCACCAGTCTTTTTGTTTGTTTAGTGTGCTATTTCCCTGAACATTTACTCTACTTTCAGAAAACACAGCATCAGAAGTGGAGGGCCAAACAGACAACATATAGCAGAACCTGCTAAAGTAAAGGCTGTGTCATGAGGGCTATTACAGTCAGCTGGTCAACCTTCCCTGGTGAAATGCCTTCACTTTCACAAGCTACCTTTGTAACTTTAATACGGCTTAAGATAGGGCCAAGGCAGGCAGGTGCAAGATCCTTGATGCTTCATCTTGCTGTTAGACTAGAGCACTGTAAATCCTTAAGCAATCTATCCTAAAATTAGGACTGATGAAGCTGAGCTTACATATGGGCACCTGTGACTTGAAAAGTTAGTTGTGGAACAAGTAAAGAGGAAAAATTGAAAACAGGAGAAACCTAGTCCCTACTAACTAGGTGGTATTGGACAAGCCATTTACTGCTCTGAGCCTAAATTTTTTCATATAAAGAATTATAGATTACTTACTTCACTCATCTATAGAGCCTTTATAAGGATCAAAATCCATATGAAATTATTTCCTAAGTGTTGCTACCACAGACCTTGAGTCTAGTGACAGCTCTCATGTACACAGTACTTACAACAAGCCATGTGCTGTTCCAAGCATATTTTGTATATTAACTCATTTCATGCTCACAATAATCCTGTAGCAAATTCTGTGATGTGTCACCCCAAAACTGACCACAGGATCAAGACCCTTATTTTCCCAGCTATTTAAGACAGTGTTGGCGAATGACCACTCAGAGCTGATTTGCTCTCCGGAAGTTGCTTTCAGTCAAAGGAACTGCCTCATTCAAGGTTATGAGCCCTCACTGCAGGTAGTCCACTTCCAATGACTAGTTGTTGTGGGTGACAGGGGACAAAGCCTCAGCTTCCTTGCCTTATTATGAGACCGCTCTCTAAAGGGCCATCCCATCAGCTTCCATGGTGGGCTGAGGTCTCTGTTGCACCTGCATCACAGCTCAATTTCTCTTCCCCATCCTGCTCCTCTCACCCTGTTACAATGCTATTTCTCAGAAGCTTCCCCAGTGAGCCATCCACACACAATGGTCTGTCTCAGAGCCTGCTTTTGGGAGCACTGAACATAAGATGGGTGTGATGGAGTACTGTCATTTCCTGTTTAAAAAACTTTTATTTTAAGGCCAGGCACGGTGGCCCATGCTTGTAATTCCAGCACTTTGGGAGGCCAAGGCGGGTGGATCCCCTGAGATCAGGAGTTCAAGACTAGCCTGGCCAACATGGTGAAACCCCATCTCTACTAAAAATATAAAAATTAGCCAGGTGTGATGGCAGGAGCCTGTAATCCCAGATACTTGGGAGGCTGAGGCAGGGAAATCACTTGAACCCAGGAGGCAGAGGTTGGAGTGAGCCAAGATCACACCACTGCACTACAACCTGGGCCACAGAATGAGACTCCATCTCAAAAAAAACTTTTCTTTTAGAATCGTGGGTACATGTGCCAGTTGTTAGAAAGGTATATTGCACGATGCTAAGGTTTGGCATACAAATGAATCCATCACCCAGGTAGTGAGCATAGTACCCAAAGAGTAGTTTTTCAACCCTTGGACCCCTCCTCTACTTCCTCTCTAGTAATCTCCACTGCCTATTGTTATTATCTTTACATCCGTGCATACCCAGTGTTTAGCTCTCACTTGTAAGTGAGAACATGTAATATTTGGTTTTCTGTTTCTGTATTAGTTTGCTCAGGATAATGGCCTCCAGCTGTATCCGTGTTGCTGCAAAGGACGTGATTTTGTTCTTTTTTTATGGCTGCATAGTATTCTGTGGTGAATATGTAGCACATTTTCTTTATTCAGTCCAGAGCTGATGGACACCTGGGTTGATTCCATGTCTTTGATATTGTGAATAGTGCTGTAATGAACATACAACTGCATCTGTCTTTTTGGTAGAACAATGTATTTTCCTTCGTATAATCCTGATTGTCAAGAGGTATAGTAACTTACTTGAGTTCATGTGGCTAGTAAATAACAGAGCCAAGATTTGAGAGCAAGCCATCTAAAAAATGTTTTTACTGTGACACGTGGCACAGGCATCTCTCTCAGTGAATAGACTGTGTCGGATTTGTTGTTTGGTTAATATCTGTGCTAGAAGCAGAACCCAAGGACATGGATATTGGTTGCTGTCACAACTTCAATGGAAGAGAAAAGCTACTCTGAAAAAACAGTGACATAAATTTGATCTGAATATTCAGGGGTTAATCCAGAATGGAGGAGATGAGAAGAGAGGGTGAAGGGAGATGTGGGGCAATTTAACTGAGGGAGTGCTGTGGGCTGTGTGATGTGTTTCTCCCTGTGACATGCCTTCCCGCAAATGTCTTCAGTAAAATCTACCCAACGTGGGAAAAGTTTGACATCGTATTTATTTGTTAGGGCTGCCATAGCAAAGTACCACAAACTGAATGTCTTCAACAACAAAAATGTATTGCCACAGTTCTGGAGGGCAAAAGTTCAAGATCAAAGTGTTGACAGGGTGGGGTCCTTCTGAGAGTGGTGAGGGAAGGATGTGTTCCATACCTCTCTTCTAGCATCTGATGGTTTCCCGGCAATCTTTGACATCCCTTGCTGTATGAAAGCATCACTGATCTCTGCTTCATCTTCCCGTGGCATTCTCCCTGTGTCTGTGTTCATATTTCCTCTTTGTATAAAGACAACATTCATACTGGTTTAGAGGCCCACATTATCCCAGTATGACCTCATCTTAACTATTTATATCTGCAACAACCCTATTTCCAAATAGGGTCACATTCTGAGGTACCAGGGGTTAGGACCTCACCATATAAATTTTTGTGGCACATAATCTAATTCATTATTGATGTAGATTGGATTTCTTGTGCATATGTGTAAAAGGATTGGGTTCTACATCTGAGCGAATGTGGTAACAAACAGAGACCACTTATCTGCCATGAGATGAAGGACAGTAAGATTATGAGTCCTGGAAGGTATGCAGAGGGCCTATAGCTCTCTCAAGTTGAGAAATAGGAATTAGAGGCAAGTCTACATGTGTCTCAAGCAGTGACAGACTGCTATGATTTGAATGTTTGTCCCCTCCAAAATTCATGTTAGAAACTTAATCCCCAATGCAACAGTGTTGGGAGGTAGGGCATAATGGGATGTGTTTATGTCATGAGGGCTCTGCCCGAGTGAATGAATTCATTCTGCAATAAAAACGACTTTCAGGAGTGGGTTCACCTGCTTCTGCTCTTCTGCCATGCAAAGAACAGCATTCCTCTCTTACCCATGCACACACACGCACGCACACACGCACACGCACACACACGCATGCGCACACACACACGCACGCACACATACACAGGATGCAGCATTCAAAGCATCATCATGGTGGCAGGGTGCAGTGGCTCACGACTGTAATCCCAGCACTTTGAGAGACTGAGGCAGGTGGATCACTTGAGCTCAGGAGTTCGAGACCAGCCTGGCCAACATGGTGAAACCCCATCTCTACAAAAAAAAAATACAAAATTAGCCAGGCATGGTGGCACCCGTGTGTTGTCCCAGTTACTCAGGAGGCTGAGGCAGGAGAATCACTTGAGCCTGCGAGGTGGAGGCTGCAGTGAGCCGAGATCACACCACTACACTCCAGCCTGGGTGACAGAATGAGACCCTGTCTCAAAAAAAAAAAAAAAAAAGTAAAAAAGAAAAAAAATGTGGAAATGAAGACCGAGTTCTTATTAGACATCCAACCTTCTGGCATCCTAGTCATTTTAGACTTGCCAGCCTCCAGAACTAAGAGAAATAAGTGTCTGTTCTTTATAAATTACCCAACCTCAGATATTCTGTTATAATAGCACAAACAAACTGAGATAAAGACCTAGCTAAAATCTGGATGATAATGGCTTAAATTGAAGTAAATTCAAGTGTTACTATGAATTGCCTCTCCAGCATAACCTTAACTTAATCTGGAGAGGTTAAAAGGATAGAGTTAACCTCCCCAAAAGATCATCTACTCTTGTAAATCTTCAGGTCCATTAAAAGGGATTACTTCTCCTATTTCTTTTACATCCTTTGATATGTCTAATACACAGGGAAATAACTTACTGGAGACTGATATTAGATTACTAGATTTCTGTAAGGGAGTTTATAGTACCTAGACCACTTGTGAAAATACGCAATTTTTGATGATGCAGCACTGCTATGACAAGAAAAATACAGATAATTTTTCTTGATATCTGACTTAAAGGCTGAAAGTACAAGTAAAATAGTGCTGTACAGTAGAGAAATTTTCTACTCAATTTACCTGAGCTAAATCCACCTCTGGCATTTACTCGCTGTGTGACTTTGGGCAATTTATTTGATGTTTCTGTGACTCAGTTCCCTTGTCTGTTAAATGGCGATAATAATAATAGACCCCATCTCAATGGGTTCTTAGGAGAATTAAAGGACTTAAGGGAACAAGACACTTAGAGTGCTGGCTTTCATGTAATAAGCTCTCGATCAATGGCAGCTGTTATAATATTGTCACAATAGTAACTGTCTTTCACACTACCAAAATGTTTTGCCACTGGCCCAGTTATAAGATAGGCTCAAAATAAGCACAACTCTTAAAATTAAGTAGAACAGAGGAAATGCTCTGCTTGCAAGACTTATTTTGACTGTTGGATGAAACTTAAATCACTGGTTGGAGCCAGATAATATTCACCAAATACTTAGGCCATTTTACATATTTCAGATAAAAATTGTCCAAGCCCAGTCTCTATATCATCAGCCAAGGCAACTGCATACTTATAAATAAAACTTCTTGGCTCAAGCCTCTGATGATAATAATTTAATTATATGTTTAGTCCATTAACATCATCAAATAAAAATTCTGATTGCTTAAGAATATAAATTATATGAAAAGCTGGCTCTCTGGAAATAAAACAAAACAAGCAAACAAAAAAGAATATAAATACCAAGCCAACATGCAATTTCAGAGTAACCGTTATCTTTTTCTCATTTTAAAAATGTTTTGATAGAATTATTTATTTTCTTTGGCTATATACCCAGTAATGGGATTGCTGGGTCAAATGGTAGCTCTGCTTTAAATACTTTGAGAAAACTCCAAACTGGTTTCCATAAAGGCTGAACTAACTTACATTCCCACCAACAGTGTACGAGTATCCCCTTTTCTCTGCAGCCTCGCCAGCATCTGTTGTTTTTTGATTTTTTAATAATAGCATTCTGATTGGTGTGAGATGGTACCTCATTGTGGTTTAATTTGCATTTCTCTGATGATTAGTAACAATTAGCTTATTTTCATATATTCATGGACTGCTTATATGTCTTCTTTTGAGAAATGTCTGTTCGTATCATTTTCCCATTGTTTAATGGGGTTAATTTGTTTTTTGCTTGTTGATTCGTTCAAGTTCCCTATAGATTCTACATATTAGGCCTTTTTCAGATGCATAGTTTGCGAATATGTTCTCCTACTCTATAGGTTGTCTGTTTACTCTGTTGATAGTTTATTTTGCTGTGCAGAAGCTCTTTAGTTTAATTAAATCCCACTCGTCAATTTTTGTTTTTGTTGCAATTGCTTTTGGGGACTTAGCCAAAAATTATTTACCAAGGCCAATATCAAGAATAGTATTTCCTTGATGGGGATGGCATTGAATCTATAAATTACCTTGGGCAGTATGGCCATTTTCACGATATTGATTCTTCCTATCCATGAGCATGGTATGTTCTTCCATTTGTTTGTGTCCTCTTTTATTTCACTGAGCAGTGGTTTGTAGTTCTCCTTGAAGAGGTCCTTTACATCCCTTGTAAGTTGGATTCCTAGGTATTTTATTCTCTTTGAAGCAATTGTGAATGGAAGTTCATTCCTGATTTGGCTCTCTGTTTGTCTGTTACTGGTGTATAAGAATGCTTGTGATTTTCACAGAATTGGAAAAAACTGCTTTAAAGTTCATATGGAACCAAAAAAGAGCCCGCATCTCCAAGACAATCCTAAGTCAAAAGAACAAAGCTGGAGGCATCACGCTACCTGACTTCAAACTATACTACAAGGCTACAGTAACCAAAACAGCATGGTACTGGTACCAAAACAGAGATACAGACCAATGGAACAGAACAGAGTCCTCAGAAATAATAACACACATCTACAGCCATCTGATCTTTGACAAACCTGAGAGAAACAAGAAATGGGAAAAGGATTCCCTATTTAATAAATGGTGCTGGGAAAATTGGCTAGCCGTAAGTAGAAAGCTGAAACTGGATCATTTCCTTACTCCTTATACGAAAATTAATTCAAGATGGATTAGAGACTTAAATGTTAGACCTAATACCATAAAAATCCTAGAGGAAAACCTAGGTAGTACCATTCAGGACATAGGCATGGGCAAAGACTTCATGTCTAAAACACCAAAAGCAACGGCAGCAAAAGCCAAAATTGACAAATGGGATCTCATTAAACTAAAGAGCTTCTGCACAGCAAAAGAAACTACCATCAGAGTGAACAGGCAACCTACAGAATGGGAGAAAATTTTTGCAATCTACTCATCTGACAAAGGGCTAATATCCAGAACCTACAAAGAACTCAAACAAATTTACAAGAAAAAAACAAACAACCCCATCAAAAAGTGGGCCAAGGATATGAACAGACATTTCTCAAAAGAAGACATTCATACAGCCAACAGACACATGAAAAAATGCTCATCATCACTGGCCATCAGAGAAATGCAAATCAAAACCACAATGAGATACCATCTCACACCAGTTAGAATGGCGATCATTAAAAAGTCAGGAAACAACAGGTGCTGGAGAGGATGTGGAGAAATAGGAACACTTTTACACTGTTGGTGGGATTGTAAACTAGTTCAACCATTATGGGAAACAGTATGGCGATTCCTCAAGGATCTAGAACTAGATGTACCATATGACCCAGCCATCCCATTACTGGGTATATACCCAAAGGATTATAAATTATGCTGCTATAAAG
This sequence comes from Macaca fascicularis, assembly GCF_037993035.2. Taxonomy (NCBI): domain Eukaryota; kingdom Metazoa; phylum Chordata; class Mammalia; order Primates; family Cercopithecidae; genus Macaca; species Macaca fascicularis. Next base: position 99,019,157 of record NC_088385.1, read on the forward strand.
ACACATGCACACGTATGTTTATTGCGGCACTATTCACAATAGCAAAGACTTGGAATCAACCCAAATGTCCATCAGTGACAGATTGGATTAAGAAAATGTGGCACATATACACCATGGAATACTATGCAGCCATAAAAAAGGATGAGTTTGTGTCCTTTGTAGGGACATGGATGCAGCTGGAAACCATCATTCTTAGCAAACTATCACAAGAACAGAAAACCAAACACCGCATGTTCTCACTCATAGGTGGGAACTGAACAATGAGATCACTTGGACTCAGGAAGGGGAACATCACACACTGGGGCCTATCATGGGGAGGGGGGAGGGGGGAGGGGGGAGGGATTGCATTGGGAGTTATACCTGATGTAAATGACGAGTTGATGGGTGCAGCACACCAACAAGGCACAAGTATACATATGTAACAAACCTGCACGTTATGCACATGTACCCTACAACTTAAAGTATAATAATAATAAATAAATTTTAAAAAAAAATAGTATTTCCTAAGTTGTCTTCTAGGATTTTTATATTTTGAGATCTTCTGTGTAAATCTTTCATCCATTTTGAGTTAATTTTTGTATATTATAAAAGGTAGGAGTCCAGCTTCAATCTTCTGCACAGGGCTAGCCAATATCCCAGAACCATTTATTGAATAGTGAGTCTTTTCCCCATTATTTTTGTTGGTCTTGTTGAAGACAAATCATTATAGGTGTGTGGCTTTATTTCTGAGTTTTCTATTCTGTTCTATTGGTCTGTATGTCTGTTTTTGTACCAGTACCATGCTGGTTTGATTACTGTATGTTCACTGCTGTGCTAGTCACAATAGCAAAAACATGGGGTCAACCCAGGTTCCCATCAATGGTAGACTGAGTAAAGAAAAGGTGGTACATATACGCCAAGGAATACTATGCAGCCATAAAAAAGGAACTCACGTCCTTTGCTGCAACATGGATGCAATTGGAATCCATAATCCTAAGCAAATTAATGAAGAAACAGAAAGCCTAATATTGCATATTCTCACTTATAAGTGGGAGCCAAACAATGAGTACACATGAACACAAATATGAGAATAGACATCATGGACTTCTGAGGGGGGAGGAAAAAAGGAAAAAAGGGTGAAAAACTACCTGTTGGGTACTCAGCAACACACAAAATTCCCATGTAACAAACCTTCACATGTATCTCCTGTATCTAAAATAAAAATAAAAATTAAAAACATATGTATCTTGGGAAAGAAAATAATGACACCTCATAGACAATAACTGTTATGAGAAGAATTGGGATAAATTTAAAAATTACAATGCTAGATTGAGTTTAAACAAGATTATAAAAGACAGAGATCTGATTTATTCACCAACTTTGACTGTTAAACCCCAACATGACGGGGCTCCTATCTTAAAAAAACCTGCCCATTATCTCAGCTTTATAAATCCTACCACATAGAAGACAGCAGAGATTCTGCATCTGGAAAATGAGAAAATATAAATATGTTTTTCAGGGCATCATTGAAGAATCAAAGAGAGATAATTTATATAAAAGCAACCTGAAAACTATAAAATGCATATGTCATAGCTATTATTATACTTATAAAGAGAGTTATGAGTTCTCAATAAATACTGGATGCTATTATGTGAAAACAAAATATAGTATAATGTTCAAAAGAAGTTATATTTGTGTACCACTTAAGAGTTTATAGGGAATTTTTATATGTATTATATCTGTTCACTCTCATACCATCTTTGAAGGAAAACAGGCAGGCAGCCAGTTATGTTTGTTTACGAAGAATAACTCTGAAGCTCAAGATAACATACATGGCAAAGCCAACACTAAAGCATTCATTTTCTTTTGTGATCTCAGACCATGGCTCTTTTATGCTTCCTTTAATAAAAGAAATATACATGTATGTTACCTTGAGCTTTAGTCTCTAAACTTAACTTCGCTGTCCTTATCTTTCTTCACTGTCCATATCTCAAACTAGATAGTATGAGCTAGCTCCCCTCCTTTTTAAGTGAAAAGCATCTCAGAAATATGGAAGAAGCAGCAAATCAGTGCCACTCCCACAACATCTCACATACTATCTTCCAGGGAGAACTCAAACTAGAACCATTTATTTCAGGTAAGGCTTTGTGTCCAGAAGGCCATCATACCACTTAGCTATGCTGCAAAACAAAGCCTCTCAAAACTAAGTGGCTTCACAAGTCTACTATCACTCACAAGTTTATGGCTCAGCTGAGCAGTTCTGGTCTCATCTGAGCTCCCTTGTGCATCGGTGGTCAGCTGTGGCTTGAGTAAGCAGCTCTGTTGCTCTTGGTTGTGCTTTCACACATACTTGTGGATGGTTAGGTGTAGGCTGCTCTAAGTTGGCCTCCTCTGGGACAAGAGGTCACTTGTGAGCATTCATCCTCCAGGAGGCTACCTCAGGTTGTTTTTATGGCAGCAGCAGGATCCTGAGAGAAGTAATAAAAGTGAGTATAGCCTCTGGAGACCTGGGCGTAGAGCTGGCATGTTGTCCCTTCCACTGCATTCTATTGGTAAAAGCAAATCACAGACCAGTCCAGAGTCAAGGACTGGGGAAAGAAATTCCACTTTTTGATATGATAAGGTGCAAAATCACTTAGAAAAGGGAATGGATGGATATGAGAAGAATTGGAGAATTCGGGTTGTCATTGCAAACATTCTACTGTAGCCATTTTTATATCATGGAAGGGGGAACCCTAATGTCAGCACACTTGTTATGCATTTGCAGGGATTAGTTGTCGTCTTCAGCATGTTACTCAAGCAAGGAATTTGGTAATAAATCATAATAATGTATTTCTAATGCATCTTGGTATTCCCAGCACCTAGCATAGCATCAGACAATTTCTAAGTATTCCATAAGAAATAATAACTACAAAAGAAATGGGAGTGGAAAAATTACTCTACTAGAAACCAGGGAATCCGCTGTAGCACAATTCACACAGGACAAATCCCCTGTGCAACTTTGGAAGGGAGTGATTTTGCCTCACTAGGATTTCAGGAGACCGAGTTAACCTGGACATTCTCTAAGTTCTTTCTTTTCTTCTTAAATTTCAAAATAATAAGGTTGTAAGAACTCTAGAAATTATGTAGATCCCACCAGTCATTAGCTACATGGGGAGACTGAGACTAGGAAAGCGAATCACTTAGCTTAAAAGCACAGATGGTTCGTGCCAGAGATTAGAACTCAGAGCTCATGACTCCCAGCCCAGTACCCCATGCGCTACTCGAACACATTTTTACTCAGAGCGTACTCTGTGAGCCAATAGCATCCACATCCCTTGAGAGCTTGATAGAAATGCAGAATCTCAGAGCCTATCCCAGACCTATTGAATCAGAATCTGGATTTTTTTACAAGCTCTCAGATAATTAATATGTGTATTAAAGTTGGAGAATCTCTTTGTCTCCTAGTAAAAATGCTTAAGGGCTGAAAAACTAAAATAATGTATTTTGTTAGGGGAATGTTCCGTTGCATATCTTAACACCAAAACCATTTTTTCTCTGCCTCTCTCACTAATTCATTTAACAAATATCTCCTGAGTGTTTACTCTATATGAGGTGTTATACAAACATAAAGGGAAAGTTCTTGCCCTCCTGGAGCTCACACTTCACAGGGAAGTCAAAGCTCCTTCCTCTTTTCCTGCATCCTCCTTTCTCCCTCTGTGCCCTCCTTTTGCTCTTTACCTTCCCAACCTCCTCTCACTTCCTATTGTAATAATTCCTGACTAGGATCTCATTTCTGAAGTCGTTGGTTTAAGAGCAAAGCATTTTATTCATTTGAAATTCCAATTTCAGAATAGTGATTTAAAATGTTGGAAAAATTTGACTTGGCTCATTTCCAAGCAGCTTACATTATAATATCAGCATGACCCTAAAACCGTGTATAAAGAAGACTAAAGCACTCTGAACACTTTGTGGGGAATTCTCTATGAATACAGTACAGGTTAGTCATACACTTTAGTTTTAATTTTTTTCTAATGAAGTCTTTTCTCTAGGAAGATACAAGGTTGGAAAGCTGAGATACTGGAAAGCTGAGATACAATGAAGAGATTTTTTTTTCCTGAAATATTTAGCCAGCACATCTGCATGTATAATAAAACGTTTATTTTCTCATCGAGAAGGAAAGGGAAAATGTTAAATATCAACAGATTATTTTCATTCAAGAATCTTGTATGAAACACAGACAAACAGAAATCTAGTAAGTTAACTTTTTTTTTTATTAAAATAATGCCAGATGCAAAGCTAACTATTTTCTGGTGAGTAATGCAGGATGGAGTCTTTGCAATAAACAGCTGGACCACAAGTCATGGTGATGTGATGCTGCTCAGTTTCGCTGAGGCTTAGACGCCTGGCATTTTAACTTCGACTGTTTGAAAGTATTACACCTTTCTTTTTTCGCACTCTCTCACAGTTCTAAAAAGCTCTGAACTCATTTCGTTCCTCTTTTCTTCCCTTGTCTTCTCTCTCTTCAAAGATATTTCATGATGATTCTGCTTTTCAAAATCAAGACTGCTTGAACTTTAGCTGAGAGTAATGCAATATCAATCTTTTGCACAATGGCAACTACGTCCCTTTTCTGCTTTCTTGGGATAGTCAGAATAGCAACTGCCCAGCGTGAACAATGGGACTACTTCTCAGTTCTGAGGGATTGGCTGTTGCTGAACAGCAGTGCATAGAAATAATCCTTGGCAATCCCATGGGTGACATTTCTCATTCCTTATCACCCATGCTGCACACAGCCGGAACTTGATAAGACACCCAGAAAGAAGATAATGGCTGCTATCAAGCTGTCTAGGTAGAAATAATAATAATAATCTGTTTATGGAAGAGCAGCTGTCCTATTGTTTTGCATTTCATGAAATCTCAGAGTCAGAACCCTCTCTCCCATGCCAGCCCCATCCCCATTTCTCATGCCAATCCAATCACTTTGGGATTTTAATGATGGGCATTTTATTCCCTGATCTTTTGATACAATAGACAAGGATGCATGTAAATCTCCCATAATCATATCCAGTCACAGGATGTGCTTAAAAGACTAGAGAAGAGACATTGTATTGGAAGATTTGAAAGCTGGGAGGACTTTGTAATGAATATAGGCAAGACTGGTATTCCTTTTTAAAATATGCACAAAATCCAGAATTACTGCAAATGAATAGTTCAGTTGTCATTCCAGTCTGTACGCTTAACCCCCCAGGGTTAAGGTAGGTAGGTCTCAATTTCTCAAAGTGAAGCCCCAAAGAATTGTGACACTGTGGTTGCCAACAAGGCGGGTCACAGCTATGTTCACTGCTTTTTATTTGTACTGAACAGAATAGCCAAAGGCTTAGGAGCAGCCTGGGAGTAATGTCATTGTTCTCCTTTCTTTTGAGCCAGATTGCTCTCCTGGCTAGGGAAATATGCGGTCACTTTATTTACCAGTGTTCAGATCACGCATTCCCTTCATCACTGTCACCTTCACAGAGGGCAGTCTGTGGATGTTACTTTCCTGTCTTTATCTGTCCACCTATCTCTGGAGAAAAAAATTAGGCAGCCATGCCCCTCAGGGTGAAACAAACAATTGAAAAGGAGCAAATATGTCAGTTTCTTTTTGCCTCCATTCAATACTCAACCACAGCCAAACTTACATTTTCGTTTCTAGAGAGGCTAGACACCTTCATTCCTAAAACAGTTATCCCACAAGGGTCCCACCATTGCAGAGAGCAGCAGGCCAGTGTTGTCTTTGTTTCTCTTTACTGAGGCTTCCTAGAAGTCATCACAACCTCCAATTTACCCGGGCTGAGCTCACTTTCTCCCTGTGACCCCTTTGAGTTAGGCATGGAAATAGCTAAAGGAGAACAAAGAGGAAAAATATATGGGCTTGGTCAGTGGAGAAACAGCCTTGAAGAACTTCCCACTAACTAGCTACAGATGTCTCCTTTGCACCTGAACAAGTCTACATCTTGTCCTACAAAACAAAGTCACACCCAGCTGAAGTCTCTCTCTCCCTCCCTCCCAATATACCTCCCTCCCTCTCTCTCTCTTTCTCCTCTGCAGCCCCTACCTTTCCTCTCTCTGCTGAGTGAATATCCCACACCCCAGAGGCATAGTTCGACCACGACTTGCCCTATGAGGCCTTCTTCTATCCTCTCCCACTTCTCCCACCCCATAAGAGAATGAGTTAATCATGGTATTTTGTATATAGCTATATTATAGCCTTTTATGTTCTGCATCATATGCCTTTCTCGCCAACCAGAATGAATTCCAATAAAGTAGGTAAATGCCTTTGTATCATGTTATTCATCTTTGGGAAGGCAATTTAACAAAGTGAATAAGGAAATGGGTTTTGCATCAGACAGATCTGAATGCGAATCCTAGCTCTGACATTAACTAGCTGCATGCCCTTGAGTTTTCTGGAACTCGATTTACTAATGTATAAAATGGGGCTATTTCATAAAGTTTTTTAGGTAACTGAAATATATGTATGTAAAGTATTTGGCATAATGTTGATATGCAATATGTTCATAATTAATGGTAGCTATTATTATAATTAATTATAATTAACTTGATATTATCAGCCTCTCATAATAAATTATCAATAAATACATATTGAAGGATATGGTAAAAGAACAAATGAAATACACATACTATATATACATATGCATATATACACACACTGTATATACATACACATGACAGTGCATATACATAATCATCCTTCCGTGACAAATTGCATTGCTCTCTGCTTCTCTGAGCTCTCAAAATGCAATCAGTGGACCTACAGAGGGTATATGAGAGAAGGGAAGAAACTGATCACAAAAGAGTTTGCAGGCAATGCTCTTTTAGTGGTTGTACTGTAAGCAATGACCTCATGAAGCACATAGGTTTCCCTCTTGCGTGCCAAATTTGCCACCCTCCTTCTGACACCTGGGCAAAAACAGAAAACCATCATCCAACCCTTGGATGATGATGTTGATAATGATGATGATGATGACGATGATAGCTAACATTTACTGACCAGCTTCTATGTGTCAGTCCCTCTCTACTCTCCCACAATAGCCATGGGTTAGGTAACATTGTTTTAATTTTACAAATAATGCAAATGTGACCTCAAGAAATTAAGAAATTATTTTAGTTTATTCTGAAAATGGGTGGATGTTTCAGGATCCAAACCACCACAAGAAGGTAGCAAGAGCTGCGTGCTTCTCATCCATGACCAGGCAGGCTAACAAAGGAAAAAGCAGAGGTGATCAGGTCTGTGTCCGCTTGCCGGAATGAATCGTGGCAGAATTCAGGAAGCAAGGAGATGTGGCCTTTGACTTGCACTTCCTTCTCCCAGTAGTCGTTTTTTTTGTTTTTTTTGTTTTTTTTTGCGCAAGTCATTATAAATCACCTGGTCTCACACCATGAAGGACTGTAAAGTCCTGGAAATGTCTGGATTCAGACTTGGCATTTTCCCTCCTAAGACACCAAAGGGGTTAATGTCTGGCCAGTAATCAAAGTCTGGCAGCTTCTACTCCACACATAATAGGCATTGTTGCTCCTCAGAGTTTGTCTGTTTTTTCTGGCAGGCGTTACTGTGTGGAACCAATTCTAAAACAGAAAAGGAAAGAGTCAATCTGCATTTTTTATGCACACATGCAACAAAACATAAGGCTGGTCATAGAACTGTTGTTTTGCTAGATTTCCAGGAAAGTTTTTGGCTTACTATTGAAAGATGACTTATTGACTTAAAATTCATCTATTTCTACCCCTAAAGGGAATTCATTTATGTATGTAAGTGAGACACACATAATATCCTAAGGTGCTGCCTTCTCTCAGATATGAAGCAACACATTACAACTGTATTAGCTGATAAGTGAACTGTGGCTGGCCCATCCATCTGCATAAAATCCATTTGTGTGACGTTATTAATGTGCATGCTCATCAACCTTCCCAGGTCACTTGTAGTCTCAGGATATGTTTGTCACTCCCACCTGATGGGCCCCCAGATGTTTCCATCTGAAGCCACGTGAATATGTCTTACTAAGTCACCAATACAACAAAATCCCATTACAAAACACCCACCTCTATTCCAGTGGAAAAGGCCAGGTTTTCTTTTTCTTAAATTTCCAATCTGTCACGAATCAACACTTTTGTATAAACCAAAATCATGCACTTAGATGTCAAAATAATACACTTAAGATGTCAGCAGCATTCTTAAATTGTTATAAAAGTTTCTAAATAGTTACTCATAATTTCTGTACTCACCTTGTCATGAACCAATAACAAGTAGTTTGCAGGTCAAACTCGTCCATGAACCACACTTTGCTAGACCACTTTCTAGATAAAAGTTTCCAAACTTTTTCTATCAAGGATGAGAGGGCAAATATTTTAGGATTTGCAAGGCATGACTCAATTCTGCTGTTGTAATATAAAAGCAGCCAGAGACAATAAGAAAATTAATGCACTGTGTTCAATAAAACTTTATTTATAAAAGTATACCACATGCCAGATTTGGCCCACCAGCTATAGTTCACCAACCCTTGGATGATGATGTTGATAATGATGATGATGTTGATAATGATGATGATGATGACGATGATAGCTAACATTTACTGACAAACTTCTATGTGTCAGTCCCTCTCTGTTCTCCCATTATAGCCCTGGGTAAGGAAACATTGTTTTAATTTTACTAATAATGAAAATGTGACATCAAGAAATTAAGAAATAATTTTAGTGTATTCTGAAAATAGGTGGATGTTTCAGGACCCAAACCACTGTCCATAGGCTCATACTATACCACACATATATAATGAGTGGGGCATCTTTTTCACAATTAATGAAAAAGTTTACAAATATTAGTATAATCTTGGTCATCTTCTTCCCTTTATCTCCCCACCCATCATCTACCTCAACAGTACTAAGGTCTTAGTGAACAATCATTCCAAAGAGTCTGTATATGGAGCCAGAGGCAGGCATGAATACAGTCTAAAACAAACACACTCATTCAAACATACATTTGTTCATTCAACAAATATGTGTTGGGTGCTTACTCTGTATCAGGCATGAATCCAAGCAATGGGGCTATAAAAGTGAACAAAACACACAAGAACCTGTCCTTAAAAAGCTTACATTCTAGTATGAGGAAGTAGACAATAAGCAAATAAATATATTATGTTGGGTGTTAGGAGTCAGGGTTCGAAGAAAAATAAAGCAGAGTAAATAAGAGAATAGAGAGTGACAAGGTGCTTCTTTTTAATCTAACTCTTTTAATATCTCTTCTTCACCAACTAAGATATGTACACTCCCAGCAGAGCTGTACTTTCAAGTGTATCTACTAGGTATAAGCACATATTTATAAGATGTTTTTGTACCTTATTTGTACCAGTTATTTTCACCATAATTGTATAGAAAAAGACACTGAGAAAGAAACTATTTCATTAATTCATGCTGCAAATATTTATTGAGCACCTATGTTGGGCCAGGTGATATTTTTAAAACAGGGAATCCAACAGTGAGCAAAATGGATAAAGCTGCTTGCTCTCATGGACTTCTGTCATAGGCAGGAGAGTGGGAAAATGAACAAAAAACATAATAAACACACATTAGAAGGTGATATGTAAAATGGAGAAAAGAAACGCACAGCAAGATAAGGAGATCAGGAGTACAGAGGAGAAACGAACAGGTTATAATTTAAAATAGTTTAACAACTTTCCCTTGATCAGGTAGTATGCAACTAAAATAACCCCCATTTGAAAATCAAGCCCTGGTTTTTAGTTCACTCATTCCTACAGTCAGTGTGTCATCAACTAAAAGAAAACACAGGATGTTTTGTGTTGAATGTTCTATTTAAGTCCATAGAAAGAAATGTTATTCTTTCAAAGTCATTTTTGCCCTTCCCTTTCCCTTGCTTCAGAAAAAAATATTAGGGAGCTGGCAGCTGAAACAATGTAGGGATGGGAGAGGGGAAAGGAAGGAAAAACTAAAGGCCAACATTCACGCCGGGTGACTGTTTTAACAAGGATGTAGCTGTGGTCCAGCCCTCCTGGATCCCAGGACGACCTTGCTAAGAAGCCCACAAAAGCAGTGAGGACAGACAGTGAGCATTTTCCATTAAATGTGGCATTCACTTTTTTCAAAAAGTAATGAGATGTTAATATAGATTTGAATTTTACTCAGATTTAATCTGGGAACAGAGTATTTTTCTGCAAATGTGAAATTTTTCTAGGCTTTTAGGAAAATGTCATCCGTATAAAGGCTAACTACTGTTTTACATATAAAACTGCCATTCGTCATTGGTTTTTCAGGAAAGAAAACATCTGATGATACAATGAAATATTATTGCAAAGATTTCTTACTTTCTTGTGAACATTAATGGTTTCTGAGGGTATTTTAAAAATCAAACTAAAAAGAATGCTTATAAGCTTAAGGCAAGGATTACGGAATTTCAGTTAATAAATCAAGAAAACAGACATAGCAAATCTATTTCTTGATAATGGTAATAATTTAAGAGATCTCAACAAATTCTTAAAAATATCATGTAGACTTAGTGCTAGAAATTCCAATAGCAGTAATTCTGCCTCAAATCAAAAGGCGTTCAAAGTTAAGACTGCATACCCAGAAAAAAATAGTTAGTAACTACCACATTCTGCTGCCAGCAATAACAATACTATTATCTCAGATGTATTGTGTTGACAGCTACTGGACATCAGGCATTTTTCTTAAATCCTTTTACAGACTGTAAAATAAATACTTCAGCAAACCCTTACCATAGCCATGTGAGAGCGATATTGTTCCCATTTAACAGATGACAACCTTGGTTTAGAAATGTGAAATAACTGCCCAAAGACATACAACAACTAATACTGAAATCTAATCCACATGTGTCTGATTCTGAAAGCAGCACCTTGGCCCATATTTTCTCCCTTCTTTTTTTTTTCCTCTGCATTACTTTTTCCCCATATAGTCTTCCAAAACTATGTGCTTATTTTACAATTTAAAAAAATTTGGAGAATATAATTTTTACATATTTACTACATCTACTTGATTCACCAATCAATGTATTCTGTAAACCTCAGGAAAGAAGTCCTCTGGGTTGTTACAGGGCGGGCTGGATCCTGGGAGTCACTATTATCTCTCTTGGCTAAATCAAGCTGTTTTCTACATGACTAGTTTATCTAACAATTCGTTGGTCAGACATCAGATAGGAACTCTCCCGCATCCTCAATCCACTTCCTACCCACCCCCCACCCCTAGAATTCTCTAAAGGCCACTAAAAATCAAAAAGACAACATCAGAATTAGCATTTGGTGGAAATTAGGAGACTAGAAACAGAATTCCCTAAACCTCCTTTGTTCAAGTCTGACTTTCGTATTCCTTAGAGAAAACAAAGGCAAAACCCCTTAAAATTGTGTTTGGGGGATGGACCTTTCCTGCAAGCTTGATATTTTCCATCTGTGCATATATTTGGATGTCTTAGCATGTGTTTATAACATATAATCCCATTATTAAATATACAGAATAATAAGAAAATATATTGGAAAGAGGGAAAACTATTTACTCAAAGGATTTTTTTACATTAAAATATAAATCTCTACTGCATGCTTTTGCAAAGTAAATTGCTAGGAACTGTGAGATACCCATTTTTCTTTCTAACTCAGACCCGACAGGCAGACTGGGAAACTAAGCAACCTATGGCAAAGGCAGAAGGAAGGTGTACAATGAGGAAATTGGGGAGCCCAGCTGTTATTCTAATGGGCTCTCCTCAAAACCATTGGCCCAAAATGTCTTAAATGGATTTCCATTTACAAAAATTAAATGTACCCATTTTTAAACTCACATATATAACCTATAGAAAGATCTGCCTAGGTAGTAAACTTGAATATGTGTATCAATGAATGAGAACATTGGTCTATGGATGTCAAGTCTGGTATGTATCAGAAGCTCTTGGAGTGGTTTTTAGCTTAGATAATTTGGGCACTACAGCTGAAAATTCTGATTTAGTGGATCTGGGAGGAATTCAGGCATGGGCATTTTAACAAGTCCTTCCCAATCCACCCATATCCAACCACCACGTACATACATACAAGTGATTCTGAAACACACCTAATTATAGGCTATTTAATGGAAAATGGTGGATAGTTCCTCTATGTTGAGGGAGACAAAGAAGATATTCCACAGCACAACTTAAGAAAGGAATCATTCCTGACTTGTCCAAGATGGTAACTAAACGTATATGCAATCTTTATAAGGAGAAACCGATGTCTACAGCTCCTTAACATAATGCATTTGGTTTATAAAGTGTATTTGATTTAAAATTTTAAAGGCTACTGAAATTCATCTCTTGAAACTGTCTCTCGCTTACATAACCTTAGCCCTGTTCTTACACTACCTAGCCCATTATCTTTATTTCTATTATTGTAGTTTCTGACATAATTTCAGATGAAGATCAATAGATGCTTCTAAGGGGAAAAAATGAAAAACATTAGCTCTTCTCAATGCTCATTAAATTCATATGCAATATCAAATGCACTATCTTGGTCAGCTGGGGCTGCCATCACAAAATACCATAGACTGGGTGGCTTGAACAACAGACATTTATTCCTCAGGGTTCTTGAGGCTGAGAAATCCAAGATCAAGATACTGGCCAATTTGGTTTCTCAGTGAGGGCTCTCTTCCTATATTGTGGACAGTCATCTTCCCACTGTATCTTCACATAGTCGGAGGTCTGGAGGCAGGGCTCAGAGGGGAGGGGGGGAGAGAGAGAGAGAGAGAGAGAGAGAAAGAGAAAGAGAGAGCAAGCACTCTGATCTTTGTTTCCTCTTCTTACAAGGACACTAATTCCATCATGAGAGCTCCACCCTCAAGACTCCTAAATCTAATTACCTAAAGGCTGCATATCCAAATACCATTACCCTGGGAATTAGGGCTTCAACATATACATTTCAGAAGGATACAGTCTATAACATGTACAAGGATAAACATTATATTCTTCAGAGAAGAGGCCATAAGCACCAGCCTATACATTGATATGCCAGGCCATTGTTCTCCCTCAAATGAATCATTCCCAGTGAGAATGTTAACTTATTTGAAAGAATGTGAATCAATCTTATTTTCAAAAGAAAGATGCCAATGTCAGTTTCCACTATATCAATAATCAAGTATTTGTAGAAACAGAATGCTAACAAAGAATAAAATTCAAAAATCCAGCATCCAAGTTATTAACTTGGTGACAGTTGCTTAGTTGGTGACATCAACTGTTCAAAGGGAAGCAGGGAAAAATGACTGAAGTTATTCAACCATCTCTGAAATCTGTAATTCTGTCTATGAATTAGCCACTCTACTTCATGCTTCATTGCATACTTTTTGGAGATATGTAATCTTTCTGATTTAATTTATTTCTCTGAGTTTAGATACTCTTTAGAACATATTTTATGGAAGTACTATAAAGGCAAGTAAACTTAAAAGATGTTTCTATTTATACATGCCAAGGGTAGAACAGTTTTCTTCTCCCCCTATATTTCCATTAGCTAATACTTCAAAAAGTCTGTGAAATAGCATATATTCTGTCATTTTATTATCTGCTTGCTCCCCTCCAACCATCATGGGAAAGATTTTAAGTACAGACATGCTATCAGATCTTCACTCCTGGAAATAAGGAGTTTCTGCAGTGAATAGCAGTTACATTCTAATTATATTAATTCAGGCTGCAATTTCTTTGAAATATAAAGGACCTGCTGTCGGGGTGGTGTGGACAATGGAGGCTGAACATGTCAATGACATGACAAATTCCTCGAGCAGAGTGCCAGATGTATTGTTGCCCAGGATTCTTTTCTGAGAGCAAATTCAGTAAGCACTATCAGTGTCAACTCTGGAGTAAGGAATTGGTTCATTTGTTATCTTTCCAAGTTGCAGGTACATCTGCCAGAAGAGTCTGCCAACAGATGAATTGGTAATTAAAATCATTTCCGTGGTTCTAGGGAGTGATGCAGAAATTGTCTCGCTTTTATTTCTTTCTTTTCCTGTGCAGAGGAAAAAATACTTTGGTGAATATTGATATGAATTTACCATGGGCAGTACTAGAATTATGTGATTCATGAGTGCCTCACTATCCACATTCGTACATGATCACCTTTGCTGGGATTTTTTCATTTAAGCTTTTCTTATAGAATTTTAAATTTCCATTCTTTGCCAGTTCTGTATGTTAGAAGAGTACTTCATCTTATAAGTTATTTGCAGATATAGCAATACCTAATACAGGTCAAATACACCTAATAATAGCACTCAATTTAAGAAAAGGTAATATTGTATCCCTTCCCTATTCTAGCTACTATGCCAAAATAAATAATAAATAATAATGTTGATAAATTAAAAATGTTGATAATTTAACTAAAATTAAAAATATATTAGAGAATACAAAGCAGGTGCTAGTGTAGTACCTGCTCATAGTAGTCACCTAACAAATATCATTTTGCTCTTCTTTTTTGTCCAGAAAGATACTGCTTTGCCATCTGCATATCGATACCACATCATCATCATCATCATCACAACAATGAAAACAAAATAAACTAACATTTATTGACCGTTTCCTATGAGCAATCTAAGCATTTTATATGTATTCATTTATTTTATCCTTACAAAATTCTGCTTTGTATCCTTATTGTACTATTGAGGAGGATCAGCCAAAGAGAAGTAACTTGCCCACACTGACACCACTAGGAAGTATCAGACCTAGAGATTTGACCCAAGCAGTCTGAATCTCAAGCACTCAAGCTTAACTACTTTCCAATAATGTCACACAAGACCATATAAATAAATTAACTACAATAATTTTCCCAAATTGTGCAATAGCCATTAATTAACTGACTTGTCTTTTAATACTCATTTGCTTACTCTTTTTTTCTTTACTTCCTCTTTTCTTTCTCCCCTTCCTTCTTGTTCTTGTGTGTGTGTGTGTGTATAAAGATATATATATATATATATAAAGATATATATATATATGTAGAGAGAGAGAGAGAGCTGCTTCTCTTTTTTAGCAACAAAGCAAGGTTTTCTACCATCCTCAGAGAGTCAGAGCAGTCTCTATGAGAACTACTAAATAGAAAATACCGTTCTAAAATTAAATTTTTAATTGTTTTATGGATTACTTTGTTTAAAACTAGACAACAAAGTAGATTTATAAACATTGGTGACCTATGAGTTTACCATCAAGTTATTAGGATATGTGTGTAAACATATATGGATATGTGTATGTATGTAGAGACACATATATAGCTGTATATATACACACACATAATAGAGCATTGGAACACATCAAATATGTTTAAATATGTGAGGTCTTAGTGGTCTTAACAGAAACAACAACTAATGTTTATTTAGAGGAGAAAACCAACTCATTATTCTGCAAACTGGTAGATGAGGTAAAGAACAAAACATTGATCCTGGGTTTTGTTACTTTAGATACAAATAGGAAATGGGGAGAAGTTTCTCCTTACAGAAATACCCCAGAGAATAAATGAAGAATGAATCGTTAGTGGATACATGTTATTTTGTATTTGTCAAAACCTATGGAATGTATAACATCAAGCGTGAACCCAAAGAAAGGATGGACTTTGGGTGATAATAATGTATACACCCATCAATTGTAAACAGCTTACCACTCTAGTGAGGAATATCAATAATGAAGGAAGCTATGCATGGGTGGGAGCTGGGGGTATATGGGAATTTTGCATATTTTCCACTCAACTTTGCTGCAAACCTAAAACTGCTCTAAAAAATAAAGTCAATATTTTAAAATCATAAAATTAAGATATTACCACTTTGCAATAGTTACCAAATTGATTAATCCAGGCAAAAATCTTCAATTGTTGTTAACATTTCACACATACACATTTCCACTTATGGAAATATATGCCACTATTTGTGAAGTGGCCAAAACCATGGAAGCAGAATCTGATCTCTAGCCATCACTGTGAATTTACAAGAAGTACGTCGTACAAGATGATGAATATGTTTGAGAACACATTAGCGATGGAATCAAGAAAATTCAAATTATTAGAAAATCTTCAGTTAAAACAATCTCATTTCTCCAACGAGACCAAGAAAAAGGAAAAAAAGGGATCAAGAAAACAAAGCAGAGATGAAGATGGAGCCTAAGGTTAAAACAGACCCTAGAAATATATCAGATAATAATAAATTATGAACCTTGTTTATATCTGGATTTGGCTGTTAAAAAACTAGATGATAAGATAATTGGAGATATGTGTATACTGACTGCATATTTATTGATATTAGTAATTAATGTTTTTAGGTATAATAATGATATTTTGTTTTAAAGAATCCCTATCTCTTAGAGACCCAAACTGAAAGATATATAGATAAAAAGAAATTAATGCTTAGAGCTTTGCCTCAAAATAATGGGAAAAAGACCCAACTATATGCTGCATACAAGAAATTCATCTTATCTGTAAAGGGTTACACAGGTTGAAAGTGAACGAGTAGAAAAAGATATTGCAAGTAAATGGAAACCAAAAGGAAGCAGGAGCAGCTATACTTATATCAGACAAAATAGACTTCTAGTCAAAAGCTGTAAAAAGAGACAAGCAAGAATGTTACATAATAACAAAAGAATTAATTCAGCAAGACAATAAAACAATTGTAAATATATATGCACCCCACACTGGAGCACCCAGATATATAAAGCAAATATTATTAGACCTGAACAAAGAAATAAATCCCAATACAATAGTTGGGGACTTCAACAATTCACTTAGCATTGGGCAGATCATCTAGACAGAAAATCAACAAAAAACATCAGATTTAAACTGCGCCATAAACCAGATGGACCTGACAGACATTTACAAAACATATCATCCAACAGTTACAGAATACACATTCTTTTCATCAGTACATGGAATTCTCCTGTAGTGCCTATATATTAAGACTCAAAACAAGTCTCAAAAAATATTTTTTAAATTGAATTATACCAAGTATCTTATCTGACCATAACAGAATGCAACTAGAAATCAGTAACAAGAGGAACACTTGAAACTATATGAATGCATGGAAATTAAACAACCTACTCTTAACTAATAGATGAAGGAAGAAATTTAAAATGAAATTAGAAAATTCCTTGAAACAAATGAAAATTGAAATACAACATCCCAAAACCTATGCAACACAGCAAAAGCAGTTTTAAGACAAGTTTATACAATAAATACCTACCTCAAAAAATTAGAAACATTTCAAATAAATAACCTAATGATGCATCTCAAGAAACTAGAAAAGCAAGAACAAGTCAAACCTAAAATTAGTAGAAGGAAATTATAAAGATCAGAACAGAAATTAATAAAATTGAGACTAAGAAAACACAATTTTAAAAATCAACCACAAAAAAGTTGACTTTTCAAAAAGGTAAACAAAAGTCTCCCAACAACAACAACAACAACTCCAGGACCGGATGATTCCACTGCTGAATTCTACCAAAGTCTTACAGAAGAATTAATACCAATTCTCTCAAACTTTTCAAAAAAATTGATGCAAAGGGAGTTCTTTCTTACTCATTTCATGAGACCAGCATAACCCTGATACCAAAACCAAACAGGAACACATACACAAAAAGAAAATTACAAGCCAATATCCCTGATGAACAGAGACATAAAAATCTGCAACAAAATATGATAAACAGAATTCAACAATACATCAAAAAGATAATACACCATGATCAAATGGGATTAATCCCAGGGATGCAAGGATGGTTCAACATATGCAAATTAATAAAAATGATACATCCTATTAACAGAATGAAGGACAAAAACCATATGATCATTGCAATAGATGCAGAAAAAACATTTGAAAAAACTCAACACCCCTTCATAATCAAAACTCTCAATAATTAGGTATAGAAGGAAGGTACCTCCAAACAATAAAGACCACATGTGACCAACTCACAGCTAACATCAAATTGAGTGGGGAATAGCTGAAAGTAAGAACTGGAACAGGAAAAAGAAGCCCATTTTCATTACTCTTATGTGATATGGTACTGGAAATCCTAGCCAGAACAATTAGGGTAGAGAAAGAAATAAAGGGAATCCAAATAAGAAAGAAGAAATTCAAATTGTCCCTGTTTCCACAAGACATGATCTTACATATAGAAAAACCTAGACTCCACCAAAAAACTCTTAGAACTGATAAACAAATTCAGTAAAGTTACAGGATACAAAATCAATATGTGAAAATCAGTAGCATTTCTATACACAAACAATGAATTAGAAATCAAGAAGGCAATCCCATCTACAACAGCTACAAAATAAAATTAAATACTTATGAATAAATTTAACCAAGGAGGTAAAAAGTCTCTACAAGGAAAACTGCAACACACTAATGAAAGAAATTGAAGAGAATACAAACAAATTGAAAAACATCCCATGTTCACAGATGGGAAGAATTAATATTGTTGAAATGACCAAACTACCCAAAGCAATCTACACATTTAACACAATCCCTATCAAAATACCAATAACATTCTTCACAAAAACAGAAAAAACAATCCTAAATATTGTATGGAACCACACAAGACCTCAACCAAAACAATAGTAAGCAAAAAAAAAAAAAAAAAAAAAAAACCTGGAGACACCAGACTTTAAAATATACAATAGATTACAAAGCTGTAGTAAAAAAGCAACATGATAATCACATACGTAGACCAGTGGAGCAGAATAGGGAACCCAAAATTAATCCATATATCTACAGTCAACTGATTCCTGACAAAGGTGTCAAGGACATACACTGGAGAAAGGACAGTCACTTCCACAAATGGTGATGGAAAAACTAGGTACCCATATACAAGAGAATGAAATTAGACCCCCATATATCATCCTACACAAAAATCAACTCAAAATGGATCAAAGACTTAAATGTAAGACCTGAAATTATAAAATTACTAGAAGAAGACATAGGAGAAACACTTCAAGACATTGTTTTGGGAAAATAATTTTATTTTTTTTTTTCGTAGAGACGAGGTTTCACCATGTTGCCCAAGCTGGCCTTGAACTCCTGGACTCAAGTGCTAGGATTACAGACATGAGCCGCTGTGCCCAGCCTGGAAACGATTTTATAAATAAGACCTCAAAAGCACACACAACAAAAGCAAAAACAAAATGAGATTATAACTAAAAAGCTTCTGCATAGCAAAGAAAATAATCAATAGAGTGAAAAGATAACCCCCAGAATAGTAGAAAATATTTGCAAACTACTCATCCAAAGGGTATTAATATCTAGAATATACAAGAATCTCAAACATCTCAACAGAAAATAAAAAATCTGATTTTAAAATGGACAAATGATCTGAACAGACATTTCTCAAAAGAAGACACACGAATGGCCAAAAAATGCATGAAAAAATACCCAACATCACTAACCACTAGGGAAATGCAAATCCAAACCACAATGAGGTATCATCTCGCCCCAATTAAGATGGTTGTTATCAAAAAGACAAAAAATAACAAATGCTGGTGAAGCTGCAAAACTAAGGAAACTCTTTTTTTTTTTTTTTTTTTTTTGAGACGGAGTCTTGCTCTGTCGCCCAGGGTGGAGTGCAGGAAACTCTTATACACTGTTGGTGGGAATGTAAACTAGTACAGCCACTGTAGAGAAATGCATGAACTTTCCTCAAAAATCTACAAATGGAACTATCATTTGATCCAGCTATCCCCCTACTGGCAATCATACAAAGGAAAGAAAATCAGTGTATCCAAGAGACATCTGCACCCCCAGAAGCACTATTCTCAATAACGAAGATATGGAATCAATTTAAGTGTCTAACAACAGATGAATGGATGAAGAGAATGTGGTAGGGTGGGCTCAGTGGCTCAAGCCTATAATCCTAACACTTTGGGAGACTGAGGTGAAAGGATTACATTAGGCCAGGATTTCAAAACCAGCCTAGGCAGCATAGAAAGACCCCATCCGTACAGAAGAAAAAAAAAAAAGCCAGTCATGATGGTCCAGTCTACTGTAGTCCCAGCTACTCAAGAGGCTGAGGAAGGAGGATTGCTTGAATCCAGGAGCTGGAGGCTTCAGAAAGCCATGATCATGCCACTGCACTCCAGCCTTGGTAACAGGGAAAGACCCTGTCTCAAAAAGTAAAAGAATAGAAAGGAAATGTGGTATATATACATAATGGAATACTATTCAGCCTTTAAAAACAATGAACTCTTTTCATTCATGGTAACATGGATGAAACTGGAAGACATTATTTTAAGTGAAATTAGCCAGGAACAGAAAGTTAAACACCACATGTTCTCACTCAAATGTGGAAGCTAAAAAAAGGCTGATGTCATAGAAGTGAAAAATAGAATAGAGGATGATAGAGGCTGGGAAGAGAAAGGGGAAGAAGGAGGATAGGGAGAAATTTGTATAGCTAAGTACTAAGTAGACAGCTAAGTAGACAGAATAAGTTCTAGTATTCTGTGGCACTGTCGGATGTCAATTGCCAACAATAACATATTATATAGTTTAAACAGCTAGACGAAAGGCACTGAAGGCTTCCAATGAAATGAAATGATAAATGTTTGAGATGATGAATGTGCTAATTACCCCGATAGGATCACTATATGTTATACGTATCACAGCACCACTATGTACCCCATACATTATTATGTGTCAATTTTTGAAATATTTAAGTAAAAAGTAAAAATAAATAAAAAAATAATGGGGGGAGTAGATGGTGACTGACAAAATTGACCCTGAACAAGTGAAATAAGCATGGATGTTCATTTATTCATCTTCTCTTGTATATATTTGAAATCTTTTACAATAAAAGTTTATATGTAACTTGTAAATTTACTTAACCTGCCAAAGCCTGTTTGCTCATTTATTAAACAGAAATAACAATATCTACAGTAGAGATAATATCTCCTTATAGGTTTTTCTGAAATTTTAAATAGTATATTTAAATCACTAGACACACGGTGGCTGTTAGATAATTTGTGGGGACTCAGTTTGACCTACTTATTGCTGAATTGACTGGTCTGAAATGAGAGAGTTTTTGCACTATTCCTACAGCATAGCAATGCTGGGATGGTGGGCAAGGGACAAAGAGAACCTATGTCCACAGGAGTCACCCTTTCAGGCACCACAAAGATGCTGGTGGAAGATTTTGGATTTTTTGTTTTTAAAAAAGAAAAAAATGTTCAATCTGCAAATGAGTTACTATTTTTGGATTTGTGAACCCTGGAATATGCTAGTGCTGGTAGACACACTGGATTGGCTAAGTGTTTATCAGTCCCAGGCAACTCCAGGTCCAGGTAGAGAAGGTGCAAATATATCTTATCTTCCAAAGTCATTTACTCTGGCTCCACCCTCACTTCCACAGGCAGTTTTCTTTTATGAAATACTAAAAATATCAGATTATCTTCAAAACTAAATAATTCTAAACCTCCCAGTTTCCCCAACTCATTCCAATTCTCCCTGATTATTTTCTTTTTGCTTTGCATTCCTGTACTACTTAGCCTTACCCTAGTTCGCCAAAGACCAAAGTGTAAAGCAAAAAAATTAAAGAGTGAAGTACAGAGGCCCCAAGGCCAGAAAAGATTAGATTGCTCTCAGGCACAGTCTGGTCTCCAAGATGATAAGCCCTGAGTAGTTCTTCTGGTTAGTTTTTCAATGACTAGTTTTCTTGGCTCTCTGGATACTGCTGGAGACTTCAGTTTGTTAAGAGCTGAACCTGGACTTTCTCCAGTTCCTGCCTGCATGTCAATTCATCTTATTTCTAATAAAGCCAATTCTTATTTTTCTAACTTGTTTCCAGTTCTCAAATGTAGCTCCAAAGAAAACAGAAAGTAATTAAAATGTCAACACTTTCCTGAAAAAGAACATAAACTCTCTTTGGATTTTCTTCCCACTGGAAATGTTACGTTTCTCCAAGGTGCCTGGCCCCCGTGTGTGGCAACCAGCTGTCACCTGCAGCAGAACCAACCCCTCAGGCAATGCACATAAATCCCCTCTGTTCATTACTCTTGTTTGCATTTCTTCTTCTCCCTTACCGTTTTCCAAACGGAGAGATCCTATCAATGAAGTATTTACGCCTGTCTCTTATAATAGACTAATATCTACGCCAATGTAATATATCCAAATTGTATGCAATATGAAATAAGCTCCAGCAGCAATAAGCTATTTAATCTAACGTGGAAAAAGCAATGTGGAGCCTAACAGCTTAATATTTAGTGCAGTGCAATAAATTAACTGAGAACCATTTTGAATAATAAGAGCTGATTATTCCTTCATTTGGATTGGATTGGATGGATTATGACTCTCTTCAGAGTTAATCAGGTTTACGTGAAACGACTTCTTTTTTAAATGTATTCCATTAAAGAATGAAATAAAGAAGAGCGAACATGTGCCACCATTTTGCGATTTGTGTTTTTGAGGTTAGTCTTTCAGAAGAAAATTCCCCGTTAACAGGCAAACATTGTGACCATTGTCCCAGGAACTCTTTAATTGGAAAGAAGCCAATATTCGTCTCCCATCTCACCGTTTTTCTACTTTTCCCTGTAGATTCCTGCCATTCCCTTGACTCAATTTTTCAAAGCACTTTTAGTAAAACACTTAGTTTCTTCTTTCCAGTATCACTCCAACCATGGCCTCTCTCCTCCCCACACCCAATTACTTAGCACTTTGGGGCACATATCAGACTGACCAGCACCACTGGTCAGTGAGTGAAGCAGCTCTATCTAGTGTTACAGCCAGACCTCCCACCAAAGGTCTCCAAAATGCATCAAGAAGTATTAAAACACATGTCAACAACAATGGCTGCAGCAAATCATCATAACTAGCATTTTAGAGAGCTGAGCATGATGCAAGCGCCTTAGAGAGGCATCTTATAGCAACCCCATAAGATAGACATCATCATCATCACCTCTATTTTACAAGTGGAAATTGTGTATGATCAAGATTAACTATCTTGCCAAATTTGCATGGCAAATGAGGGTTTGATTCTGAATAGCATAAAAATCTGTGTAACATGTTATATTATCTGCTGGGGGAAAATTAAAAAACATGTTAGCAAAATAGTGCCTCTCTGTGTCTGCATTACTGTCCAGGGAAAAACAATTCAAAGCGGGTGCCCTACATGCCGTGAGGCCAAACGTTCATAATCACTTAGATGAAGTTATGTGCACAGTACATAGGATACATGTAGGGTCTACCACCTCTGCCCTTTTTAGCGATTTGCATTCCTTTTCTGGATTTATAAACTGCTTGTGGTTAGGACATGTATTTTCTACATAATAGGACATGAGTGTGGTATAATGTCCGAGTCAGAAAATCCTAGGTTTTTGCGTTTTCTTGTTTGTTTGTTTGCTTCTGAGACAGGGCCTCACTCTGTCCCCCAGGCTGGAGTGCAGTGGTACAATCAGTTCACTGCAGCTTTGACATCCTGGGCTCAAGCAATCCTCCCACCTCAGCCTCCTGAGTAGCTGGGACTACGTGAATGAACCATCGCACACAGATGGTTTTCTAATTTTTTCGTAGAGTCACGATCTAACTATGTTGCCCAGGCTGGTCTCAAACTTCTGGGATCAAGTGATCCATCCGCCTCGGCCTCCCAAATTCCTGAGATTACAGGCATGGCCCGCTGCACCTGATTGAAAACTCCAGGTTTGAATTTTGGCTCTATTTACCACTAACTGTAGCAAGCTCTGGTTTGCTTAAAATAAAAGTAGGTAAATATACTTCACAGAGCTGTTAAAGAGAGTAAATGAAATAACATGAACACATAGCACAGGTGATAACATCAATAAACTCTAGTTCTCTCTCTCTCCATACTCATTCCTCCCCTAGTATCTAAGCATCACTTCTCCACACATCGAAATATTCCATGAAAGTGTCAAGGACACTAAAGTGTGAATGAAAGCCCAACTGAAACTCTTTCTTTGCATCATTTTCTCCTAACAATATTGTCACATATTTACCCGTCCCACCAGAATGATATTTTTTAAAAATGATGTTAATTCTACAACTTTTAATCCTACAACAATTCATAAAGTGAATGAAGGTAACTGTCATTCACATCTAATATCCCTTTTCTCTAACTTCTCCTTCTCTATTGCTTCATTTCTCTTCTCCAAGTTGTGACAGTAAGTGCCACTGATTATCTAAGGAAGCTTTGGATCAAGGTCAAGGACATCTAATTTTAAACTTTTATCTCCTCAGTCTTTTGACATGAAACTTTCCTTTCACTTTAGGAGAAAAAAAAAAAAGCTAAGAAGAACAGCAAAAGACAAATCTGAAGTCTTTCAAAACTTTAAGGAGAAATTCAAGAAGTCAAATTGTGATGTCATACACGCACAGGAAAAATTATATGGCAAATTTTATTTAACATTATTCATGGCTTCAAGTTTTAAAGATGCAAAAGGGGAAACATTATTCTTTGGAAATATTTATACACTGTTGGGTTCTGAACGATATGGTTCATAACAAAAGAATTATGGACAGTCTTCTTCAATGAATGACAAGTTGTTTCATCTTGGTTTATGACATCTTTTCCTTTAGAGAAATCGAACTGTTTATATTTTCTTTGAGTTAAAAGAAGAACATTATTTGATGGAATTTGAGTTGATAAAATGACAGCTCAGAGAGGTTAAGTAAAATATACAGAGTCACACAGCAAATTATTGTCCAAAATTTAAAATTTTTGAAATGAGAGTGGGAAAGCTTTAAAACAAACAAACAAAAACAAACAAACAAACAAAAAAAAAAACAAGATAAATGCTGGGCAGAGCAGCTTACTTGAGAATTAAAATTTTGTTCTTGAGTCTCCCTCTCAATGCCCTGAAGGAATGCACAACCTAATTGAATGTGGGAGGCAGTGGGGGCATATATGAGATGAAACTGCCTAGAAATCTGGGAACAGGGGGAAAAGTGATGCTTAAGGTTGAGCCTTCCAGAATGAGTTGGACTTCCCAAGATCAACACTGTGAAGTAAGACTGGTGGATTGTGGAGGGGAAGGCATTCCAGGTAGATGGCAGGCTGTGCTTGGCACAAAAACATGGGTATAAACAGGTTATGTTGTGAACAACGAAGGGGCTAGAAGCTAGATCATGATTAGGTTTGCCTTTTGGAAAGATGAACATGACAAAAATAAAGGGTAGAGCTAAAATTTGCACTAAAGGGACCAGCTAAGGTGCTCTTATCATTGTCAAGGGTGTTGGCAGGGGTCGGGGGTCCACTCTGTAACACTTATTTGAGTTGAGCAATCTGAATCACCCATCAAAGCTGGTCCTCATGCTGCACATCCTACTCTCCTCACATATAAATCACATTGCATCTCAGCAGATTATAAAGAATGTCATGTATCTCTGGGATGGCTCTAAATGACAAATCTGTTCAAGCCATGGTTGAAAAGAAAGCAAGCTGAGGACAGGATCCTGGAGGACATGGGTCAATAAATTGCTGAAAGAGCAGAGAAATCCATGAAGGCTCCCTGGAGGAAGGAAATCCCAGAGAGCTAAAAGGTGTAAGGAACCAGAGAAGCTAATCAGACACAGGGAAAGGAAGAACATGGGAGGGGGCCAAGTGAGAAAGGGCAGACCCACAGAACACAGCCTGTAAAAGCAGAGTTTCAGGGTCACTGATGGCTCCTGAGAGAACAATTTGCATGGAATAAGAGTACAGAGATCCTATATTACAAGTAAATTCGGTCAGGGGTAGAAATGGCTGGTATGGAGCATTTTTTTTTTTTCTTTTTTGGAGAGGGAGTTTCACTCTTGTGGCCCAGGCTGGAATGCTATGGTGTGATCTCGGCTCACCGCAACCTCCACCTTCCAGGTTTAAACAATTCTTCTGCCTCAGCCTCCTGAGTAGCTAGGATTACAGGCATGCACCACCACACCCGGCTAATTTTTTGTATTTTTAGTGGAAACGGGGTTTCTCCATGTTGTTCAAGCTGGTCTCGAACTCCCGACCTCAGGTGATCCACCCCCCCTCGGCCTCCCAAAGTGCTGGGATTACAGGCGTGAGCCACCGCGCCCGGCCTGGAGCATCTTTTTAAGAAGTTTAGCTATGACAGGAAGGAAAGAGAGTGGCTATAGCCAGAGGGACATGTGGAATGAAGGTGGGAACTTTTTTTATTTCTTTTTTTAAATGGTAGAGAGCTTTGGGCAAGTTTAAAGATAGTAATAAAGCTAGAAAATGAATATAACCTGGGAATATTATGACCAGCAGAAACACAGATGTTAGAAATGAATGCTTTGGGTGGGGAAGGATACGGTTATCTGTGAGTTAAGAAAGGAGAATTTCATCAAAAGGAAGAAAGACAATCCTGGTTTCTGATGATCATATATAAAATGGCACAGTGGAAAGAACACTTTAGACTAGGAGTCCTCAGCCCCCAGTCCCAGTCCATGGCCTGTTAGGAACCAGGCCACACAGCAGGAGGTGAGCAGCAGGTGAGCACAGGAAGCTCCTTCTGTATTTACAGATGCTTTCAATTGCCGCATTACCGCCGGAGCGCCTCCTCCTATCACGTCAGTGGCAGCATTAGATTCTAATAGGAGTGTGAACCCTATTGTGAGCTGCGCATGCGAAGGGTCTAGGTTGCGCGCACCTTATGAGAATTTAACGCCGGATGATCTGCCATTGTTTCCCATCACCTCCAGATGGGACCGTCTAGTTGCAGGAAAGCAAGGTGTCAGGGCTCCCGCTGATTCTACATTATGGTGAGTTGTATAATTATTAATATTTCATTATATGTTACAATGTAATACTAATAGAAATAAAGTGCACAATAAATGTAGTGTGCTTGAATCATCCCAAAACCATCTCCCACCACGGTCCATGGAAAAACTCCCATGAAATCGGTCCCTGATGCCGAAAAGGTTGGGGGCTGCTGCTTTAGACCCTAAGGAGTCACACACTTTCAAAGTCAAATCCCAGCCTTATCCCTAATTAGCAGCGTCCCCCTTGACCAACACTTGACCTCTCTAAAACTCAGTTTTTTCATCCACAAATAGTGATAAATACACCCACCTTAATGAATGATGTGAGGATTTCAGTGATTCCCTGCTGACATTTGCTGTTCTCTTCCCAGCTTTACTTTTCCCCGTAGCACTTGTAACTTTCTAACATACTCAGTATTTTAGTGATTTATCTTGGTTATTATCTATCTCTCGTAACAGAATGCAAACCAAACAAGAGTAAGAAACAAGATTTCCTATTTTGTTCACTGCTATATCCTCAGCATTACAGTGCCTAGCGCCTAGTACGTTCTCAATTTTTTTTTTGAAAAAAGTGAGATAAATAAATTAATGATTAGGATACTACAGAGCAGTTTCTCAGCTTTGACACCACTAACATTTGGAGCCAAATAATTAATTTGCTTGGGGGGGTGGGGGCTGTCCTGTACCCTATGGGATGTTTAGCAACATCCCTGGCCTCTAACCACTAGAGGCCAATGGCACCCCACCCCCAGCCATGATGAGCAAAATTGTGCGCAGACATTGCCAGTTGCTCACGGAGGGACAGGATCATTCTGAATTGAGAGCCTCTGCAACAGAGTAAGTGCTAAACATGGTGGCTTTTAATATTATTATAATAGGGGAAGAAATGCAAAGTAAAGGAACATTTGATCATCAAATTCTCCTCCAACCTGCTTAATTTGAGGTGGAGAAAAATACTGCTGCTGTGATGGTGTTGACTTCACAGCAAACTGATATTTTACCAAGAAACATGTTTAGAAGAAAACAGCTCCATCAATTAAAAAAGTGCCTTCTAAGCTTCTTGTGTGTTAGTCGAATGTGAGAGATTTTCTTTTTTTGTCACCTCTCTGAACAAACAATAACAGCAAAAGTAATCATCCCCATCCATACAGTCTTATAACATCAAAGCTAATAATGTACGGTAGATAACTCATGGGCCAACACTTTAAAAATAATAACATCTTAGCCTCTATATTCTAATTAATAAAGGATTATAAGCTGCCAGAAGACACAGCTGCGGGTTTCCTTTTTAGGATTATCTTTCCCTTCAAATTTTCTGTTTTTACCAGTCCATTCCTTTGCTTCAAAGAGAAACCATTATCTTGTATTAAAATGGCTAATACTGATCTTTCAGAAACATGAGGATCTCACAAAATGGAGACTCTTCCAAAAATTGCTTTTGGGAGCATGGAAAAAAATACCAGAAATGACTTGGCTCCAGCTTCTCCCCTCAAATATAGACACCACTAACTAGGGAGTAGTCATTTGATCAGCAGAGAGTTCATGGTTAGGACCACCATATGACTGGGTTTGTCTGAAACATTCCCAGTTCACGCCAGCTCTCCCAGTACACTAATTAATAGCAAGCCATTTTGTTCTCAAAAATGTCTGGATTTGGACAGTAAAATTATGTGGTCACCTTTTTCAGAGTTCATCAGCATTTGACTGTCCACACAAAAGAGAGGTGAGCAGAGAGGGATTTGGTGCCAACTGGCTTTGTGCTTTCCCGTCTCTGAACCTCGGGCACATCTCAGACTTTTCTCAGCACTCTATGGCAGGCCTAGCTACAAGCATAGTCCTTTCTGTAGCACAAGCTCAAAGGTAAACTATCTGTAAGTCAATAAATGAATCAGTCTTCCACATAGCTTGTTGATCAATATATCATTTCTCTTTCCACTTTCAAGAAAAGTGAAATGGAAATTAGGTTATCATGTGACAGAGTCTGGTTTGCCTTGGCCTTCCAGAAGGCATTGGGATTCAGAGAGGCAAGTAGTGTGAGATTTGCTTCTGGACGAGGGTGGCCTCTGATGGCTGGGCCTGCCGAAAAGGCCTTCCAGACTGCAAGGTGCTAGCCAGAAGAATCCCCTGATCAAAGCCTCCTTGCCCCCTAGCCTCATACTCCTCAGAGTAAAGTAGAGATGATATTTAAAGGCAGCCAACTGATCAAGAATATCTAGCCTTCTTATGAGGAAGATAAGCCTTTCTCTTTCAGGACCAAGAACACAACTCAGGAGATTGTACAAGAATCAGGAGTTAGCAACACAGCTATATGCCAGCTCAGATCAGGAGTCCAGGGGGCAGCAGCATGGTGGGGCTCTTATTCCAAAGCCAGGCTGAGGAGGAGAGAGACCAAGAACTCTAAATAGCTAAAAGGTAACCTGAGATTAGACAATCCCTACTCCGTGAGTCCCACACCTTTCATGATTCAGCAGTCCCATCTGTAATATAGCTAATGTATTATTGATGATGATGATGATTTCATTGGGATTTAGCAGTCCCAAGTAATATAATGACATTCGCTACTATTTATTAAGCACCAAATGTGTGCATTATCTAATTTAATCGTTATAGTAACTTTGCAAGCAAAGTGCATGATACGTGGTTTTACCACATACAGGTAACATGGATAACAGGGTGCTAGAAATAGTTCATGCTCTATAAACAATAATAATAGCCACCGTTATTGTATTACTCAATTGTCACCACGTGTCTCTTTAAATACCAGAATGAACCGCTTTTGGTTCTCTCATGTTTCCTAGTCCATCTCATCTTAGTACCTTCACACATGTAGTTTCTTAGAACACACTCCAACCTCAAATTCCCATTTATTTACCCCTCGGCTCTCAGCACAGATATGATTTCTTGCAGGGAATCCTCCCTGAACTTCCAAATTGAAATGAGTGGCCCCTCCTAAAACCTTCACTCTCTATTGCCTGCTGTCAAAAGTCTCATTTTACTTCGTTATAGTTGTTAGTTTATTTATCTGTAACTCCTCCTAAATTACAACCCCTTTGAAGTTAGGAACTGTGTCTCATTCCTTATTCCTCATTTTTCCCCTTCGTAATACACACACAACACCTGATACATAGCAGGTACTCAAGAAACATGCGTTGAATGATTACATGAATAAATGACCCATTTCACTCTGGTGGTGAGAACTGTGGAGGCGAATGGCAAGAACAATGACACCTGACAATTAAATAAGTACACACTTACTCAGAAGACATTCCCAGTAACAGAGAGACACACTATTTCCATCGCCCTGTTATTTATGTTACCTGTATGTGGTGAAACCATGTACCGTGCACTTTGCCTGCAAAGTTACTATAGAGATTAAATTAGATAATGCATGTATTTGGTGTTTAATAAATAGTAGTCAATATTTATTAGTTAATATTTATAGTTATTACATGACTTAAGCCTCACTACAACCCTGTGATGTAAGTATTGCTATCTGCCTTTTGCCATATGAGGAAACTTAGCCTCAGAGAGGCGAAAGTATTTCACAGAAAATGGCAAAGTCAAGATTCTAAATGATAACTGCCTGACTCGAACCCAAGCTCTTTCACTATAGCAGCCCGACTCGATGCAAAATGAATGGAAGAATGAAAGAAGGCAGGAAGGTATAAAGGCAGGAAGGAAAAGTGGAAGGAAAGAGGGAGGGAGGAAATGAGGGAGGAATAAAAGGAAGGAGGAAATAAAACAGGAAGAAAGAAAGGAAGATTGTGATTTTTTTTTTCATCTGTACCCTAATCCTTGCAAAATTCTTCAAACAAGTATCATTGTATTGATCTTCATATAGCATTCATGCTTCAACTGTTACAGGTATGATTTGCAAGGGAACATTATAAAGACAATTGACTGTGCACAGTGGCTTGAGCCTGTAATACCAGCAGTTTGGGAGGCCAAGGCAGGAGGATCACTTGAGCCCAGGAGTTCAAGACCAGCCTGGGCAACATAGTGAAACCCTGCCTCTACAAAAAATACACAAAAATTAGCCAGGTGTGGTGGCATGCATCTGTAGTCCCAGCTACCCAGGAGGCTGAGGTGGAAGAATCAACTGAGCTAGGGAGGTGAAGGCTGCAGTGAGCCGTGATCGCATCACTGCACTCCAGCCTGGATGACAGAGACCCTGTCTCAAAAAATAAAAATAATCAAAACCTCCCATCTAAACGAGCTGCCACATCATTCAGCCATGATACCTCAGCTTGTAGCAGCCACAGCTCTGTCCACACTGTCCCTTCTTGCCAGTATGGCCTCGGTTGGCACATCCAGCATCCATGAGTTTTGTCCTGATTCTGGCCTTGCTCTGGATTGTCGATGTGAGCCTTTGCGGAGGATGATGAGTCAGGATGCTTGATCAAGGACTTCAACAAAATGAGGTTAAGGGTCAATATGGAGAGTCATAAAAGTTTGCAAGGAGGTGGTGAAGGAGGCATCCCAAATTGGCTGCTTGAGGCTGGTTTACAAACAACCTTTGTCTACAGACAGCAAATAGCAAAACTTCTGCAAAAACAGCTAAGAACGTGCTTCCTCATCAGTGGTATATTCCAGATAACAGAAAGCCTGCACATGACTCACACATGTTCTTTATGGAAATTTTCTTGGATGATTTCACGATGATACATGTCATCAGGTGTAGAACCATTCCAGTCAGTCTACTCAACCAAATTTCCTTTCCTTTTTTATAATTCCAACTCTTATTTTAGATGCAGGGGTTATGTGTGCAGATTTGTTTCCTGGGAATATTATGTGATGCTGAGGTTTGGAGTACAATTGATCTCATCACCCAGGTAGTCAGCATAGTACCCAACAGGTAGTTTTTCAACTCCTGCCCACCTTCCTCCCCTCTCTTGTAGCCCCCGGTGTCCATTGTGGCCATCTTTATGTCCATAAGTACCTAATGTTTAGCTCTGACTTATAACTGAGAATACATGTTATTTGGTTTTCTGTTTCTGTGTTCATTAGTTCAGGATGACAGCCTCCAGCTGCGTCCATGTTGCTGCAAAGGGCATGATTTTGTTTCTTCTTTATGGCTGCATAGTATTCCATGGTATATATGTACCACAATTTCTTTTCAATTCACTGTTGATGGGCAGCTAGGTTGACTCCATGTCTTTGCTATTGTGAACAGTGCTGTGATCAACATATGGGTGCCTGTGTCTTTTGGGTACAACTATTTATTTTCATTTGGATATGCATCTAGTAATGGGATTACTGGGTTGAATGGCAGTTCTATTTTAAGTTCTTTGAGAAATCTCCAAACTGCTTTCCACAGTGGCGGAACTAATTTACATTCCCACTAACAGTGTGTAAGTACTCCCTTTTTCCCACAGCCTCGCCAGCATCTGCTGTTTTTTGATTTTTTAGTAATAGCCACTCTGACTGGTGTGAGATGGTGTCTCATTGTGGTTTTAATTTGCATTTCTCTGATAATGAGTGCTGTTGAGCATTTTTTCATGTCTGTTGGCCACTTATATGACATTTTTGAAAAGCGTCCATGTCTTTTGCCCATTTCGATAGGGTTATTTATTTTTTGCTTATTGAGTTATATAAATTCCTTATAGATTCTGGATATTACACTTTTGTCAGATATGTAGTTTACAAATATTTTCTCCCATTCGGTAGGTTGCCTGTTAACTCTGTTAATAGTTTATTTTGCTGTCCAAAAGTTAGTTTAATTAGGTCCGACTTGTCAATTTTTGTTTTTGTGGCAATTGCTTTTGAGGACTTAGTCATAAATTCTTCCCCAAGGCCCATATCCAGAATGTTGTTTCCTGGATTTTCTTCTGTAATTCTTTTTTTTATTTTATGTATGTATGTATGTATGTATTTATTATTATTATTTTTTGAGATGGAGTCTCACTCTGTCACCCAGGCTGGGGTGCACTGGTGCAATCTCGGCTCACTGCAAGCTCCGCTTCCTGGGTTCATGCCATTCTCCTCCCTCGGCCTCCTGAGTAGCTGGGACTACAGGCACATGCCACCACTCCTGGCTAATTTTTAGAGACAGTGTCTCACCATGTTAGCCAGGATGGTCTCGATCTCCTGACCTCATGATCTGCCAGCCTCAGCCTCCCAAAGTGCTGGGATAACAGGTGTGAGTCACTGTGCCTGGCCTAGAATTCTTACAGTTTGAGGTCTTATATTTAAATCTTTAACCTACCTTCAGTTAATTTTTGTATATGGTAAAAGGTATGGGTCCAGTTTCATTGTTTTCCATATGACTAGCCAGGTATTCCAACACTATTTATTTCATAAGGAGTCCTTTCCCCATTGTTTGTTTTTGTCAACTATGTCAAAGATCAGATGGCTGTAGGTGTGTGGCTTTATTTCTATCAGTTTCATTGTTCTATGTGCCTATTTTTATTCCAGTAACATGCTGTTTGGGTTACTGTGGCTTTTAGCATAGTTTGAAGTCAGGTAATGTGATGCCTCCATTACCCCAGCTTTGCTTTGTTTTTGTTTTTGTTGTTTGTTGTTTGTTTGTTTTGCCTAGGATTGCTTTGGCTTTTTGGTTCCATATGAATCAGAATAGTTTTTTCTAAGTCTGTGAAAAATTACATTGGTGGATGATAAGAATAGCACTGAATCTGTAAGTTACTTTAGGCAGTGTGGCTATCTTAATGACACTGGTCCTTCCAATCCATGAGCATGGAATGTTTTTTCATTTGTGTGTGTCATTTATAATTTCTTTCAACAGTATTTTATAGTTCTCCTTATGGAGATCTTGCACCTCCTTGGTTAGATGTATCCCTAAGCATATTTATAGCTATTGTAAATGGGATTGTGTTCTTGATTTGGCTCTCAGCCTGAAAGTTATTGGTGTTTAAAAATGCTACTGATTTTTGTACATTGATTTTGTTTCCTAAAACTTTACTGTAGTTATTTTCCAGTTTCAGGAGCCCTTTAGCGGAGTCTTTGGGGTTCTTTAAGTATAGAGTCATATTGTCAGCAAAGAGAGTTTGACTTTTTCTTTGCCTATTTAGAAGCCTTTTATTTATTTCTCTTGCTTGATCACTCTGGATAGGACTTCTAGTACTATGTTGAATATGAATGGTGAGAGTGGGCGTCCTTATCTTGTTCCAGTTCTCAAGGGGAATGCTTCCAGCTTTTGCCCATCCAATATGAAGTGCACTGTGGGATTTTCATAAATGCCTCTTATTATTTTGAGGTATGTTCCTTTGATGCCTGGTTTCTTGAGAGTTTTTATCATGAAAGAATATTGGATTTTATCAAAGGCTGTCTCTTTACCTATTGAGATGATCATATGGTTTTGGTTTTTAATTCTGTTTATGTGGTAAATCGTGTTTAATGATTTGTATATGTCGAACCAACCTTGCATCCCAGCAATAAAGCCTACCTGATCATGGTCAATTAACTTTTTGGTGTGCAGTTGGATTCAGTTTGCTAGTATTTTGTAGAGGACTATTGTGTCTATGTTCATCAGGATATAGGCCTGTAGTTTTCTCTATTTGTTGCATCTTTGCCAGATTTTGTTACCAGGGTGATGCTGGCTTAATAGAATGAGTTAGGAAGGAATCTCTCCTCCTTGATTTTTTTGGAATAGTTTCAGTGTAATTAGTCCGCACTCTTCTTTGTACATCTGGTAGAATTTGTCTTGACTGTGGCTGGTCTGGGGCTTTTTGTTGGTTGGTAAGTGTTTTATTACTGATTCAATTTCAGAACTTGATATTGGTCTGTGCAAGGTCTTGATGTTTATCCTGATTCAATTTTGGGAGGTTGTATGTTTCCAGGAATTTACCCATTTCATCTAGATTTTCTATTTCCCTCTGAACTATCATGAACACCTTCTTCTTTTGTATTTCTGTGGGGGAGATTCAACCAAATGTCTTTCTTCATTGAGCACATACTAGATGCCATGCTCTATGCTAAGCTCTAGGGTTAAACTGTGAACTAAGCAGAAATAATCCCTGCTTCATGGGACCCATAGTCTGTTATGAAGATAGATAATCAAACAATTACAGAAATATATAGGTGAGTATAAACTGTTATATTCCTCTTGGAGAAAAAGTCAATTAAAAATCTTTATTATATAGTGTACGGATTCTGGTAAAGAGGTCTAATTGAAATTTTAGTTATAATAACCAAAAAGTTGCCAATAATCCCCAAGAAGATAAAGCTTGCTAGGTTGATGAAGGAAAAAATATTTCTAAATATAGGATGTGTCCTGTAAGACAGAATACTTTCTCATGCATTTCTTTCCAAGAAGAAAATGCGGTAACAAATCATTCTGACACTTATTGTTACTAAACAATATCTAGGATCAGCAAAGTAAGAATACTTATTTCATTGAAGAGAATTATGAAACTTCAGGGCTGGGAAGGGGTTTTGAAATGGAATGTCATTCTCTTTCATTTTACAGATGAGGAAACCGAGATTCTGAGAAAGCAAATGACTTTCTTAGCATCAAACAAGTAGGAACGTGAGAGTTAGAAGGGGAACTCAAGTTTTATAATTCAGTGCTCTTTCCTCCAAACCAAGCTGAAATGAGACCCTTTACTTTTTTTCATGAGTACTAATTTACCAAAGAGGTAGTGATTTGCTTTTAAACTCTTTCTCTCTCACACACACACAACAATAAAATAATATGCTTTAGGCAACATATTAACTATATAGTAATCTAGCCTTCCACTACAAGTGTTATATGGCAAACAAACAAAAAAATCTGTTCTTCATTAATTGAACCTCTAAAAATGGCTTTTACACAAAGCACAGTTGATTACTTAAGTTACTTCACTGTGTACTTGTGGGAATGTTTGATTTTACCTAGAAAATAGTTTAGCTTTTAAACATAAATACCCAAGTTTAACAGACCAAAACTCTTTCAAGAACTCATGATAAATATTATATTACTGGGTTTGTTCTTTGGCAAGAAACATTTTTATCCAATTCATGTACTCTCCATACTGTGGTTATTAAAGATTTACCATAGCAACTTAATTTATTTTATATACTCAAATAGCATAAGCTCAGCTATAGTTGATTAAGAAAAAAAGAAAAGGAGAAAAATAAATTTTAAGTGTAAATTTCTTCAAAAGTAAAGCAGATATTTAATACGTATTATCCACATTCTAGAGCTGATAATATTTTTAGATGTCTTGAAATTTGGCATCAGCCTAACTTGAATCATCTGGCTTGAGGCAGGAACAGGAGTGACAGATGCAGAAAAACCTACTCCACCTACCAGTGATATACACTTCTATGGTTGATGGCTAATGCTAGCCAGTTGTGGAATTTTAAGGGATTTAATTTTAAGGGATTTTTTTCCTAGGGCTAAGTTTTCTCATGTAAACAATAAAAAACATGGAATAACTTGCCTTGGAAATCTCTTGTGGCAACAGAATTCCCTGTGCCTTTTAGTTCTCACTTTTATTATTTGCCCCAAAATCTAGATAAGACTTAACATATGTTCCAAGGACAGAGACATCTGTCATGACCATAATATGCTCAGTAAAAGAGGCCCCAGCTAACATCTAAAAGTGCACATGAATCACACCTGTATCAGAACATGAATCGCGATTAAGAGAAACGTGGTCTAGCTGAGAACCCAAAAGTCAGATATACAGACTTCAAGTTGTTAAAGACATTAGATATGTAAATATTCCTTTTTATTTATTTTTTTACAAAATACTGTTGTCTATATAGTGATCAGTTTTCCTGAATTCACATGAGCAATGATATTGCAACTATGAATATGTTTCCTTATGGGGAGTGAAAGAAGAGTCATCATTCCTTCAATCTAAAAGGATTGCATGAATTCAGTAAACCATATTTTATGACATGCATTTATTACATACAATGCAATAATACTAACTCTACCCTTAACTCTAATATTGGAAATCCCTAAAATAAAATGTCATAAGTTAACTTATATTCTTAGACTTTACATTTTAACTTCAGAGATGGAATTCATGGTGGAAGCAGTAATTGTTGACCATAAATGAGAACAATTTACCTGAATGAGTATGGAAACACCTCTTTTAAAATCATATACTTTATAGAAAACATAACTTTCTAATAAAGTGTTAATTTTTCTTTGTATTGATGAAAGTATTGAACAAGAAGTTTCATAATGCAGTTCCAGAAAATGGGGTGACTGCCAATTAAAACTGTGGGAAGAGAAAGTCTCCATCTCCCTGAAGGAACATACAGAGTCCTTTTAAGATAAGTACATTTAAAGAAAATTGTTATGCACAACACTAACTTCATTGTAGGTTTTTGGCTCTCTTTCATATGACTATGTCTTTGCAGATGCCTTTAGCACCAGTGGGGAATCTATACTGGAAATGCATTCTTCGCCACTTGGCAGAGTATTCACAGTAAGCGAATATCAGACCTAGGATTTTGTTGTTGGATTTTTATCTGTGGCTGACTAAAAAGACAGACTTTTACCTACAGGTTGGATTATCCTAAACAAAAAGAAGAATAAACAGATTTTTTTTTTTTTAAGGCAAGACCAAAGGAAGAAAGGAAGACCAAATCAAATTTTCATTTGTAAACAAACAATAGCAGACAAGTTGGTTAGCAGGGACACTATGTTTAAATATGTGTGTGTGTGTGTGTTTGCATGTGGGGGGTATGTGTGTCTCAAAATAGGAGCAGAATGGCAAACTGAACACCTGTTCTTTCCCACTTCAGTTACTCTGATATGATCAAATAAATAAATGCATTCATAACAGCACTAGAAAACAAGGGTAGTATCAACATAAAAAATGTTGAGATATTTATAAAAGATATAGAGCAGATAGGATTGAATTCTTCGTAAAAAGAAGACCAGAAAAAAACACGTAGGAGAGAGAGAGTGCAGAGATGAGAGTGCTTATGGGAACTTCAGGCAGCTTTAGGAGGTCAAGGAGCAATTGTCATGGTGATTAACTGGGGCAGTGCATTTAGAGGGACTAGGCTGGTCAGTCAACCCCCCACCTCCTGACTAAGCTGAGCAAAAGAGAGCAGCAATTGCCTTCAGGCTAAAACAGATGTTCATGGGCTCTGAGACCAAAGAGATGGGACAATTCATTGTCACAGGTAGCTAGTGATACCCTTGAGACCAGCTGAAACCTCCTAGCAGAATGCCCTGTCCTGTTCCCACAATCACTGCAGATAAGCTCCTGTAATCTGAATCAATTCCTACTAAAATATGAACAAGTTATTCAAATATGTACATTAACTAAACTAAGATTACAAGATAAAGAAAATGTGGGATATAAGAAAGCATGGTAAGAAAAAAAATAAAATATATTGTTAAGTTTATATCTTTTTTATTTAATTTCAGCTTTTATTTTAGATATGAGGACAGGAGCTACATGTGTTGGATGTGTACATATAAATGCTGATGAACTCTAACTGTAGTCAAAAACTAATTATAGTAGGGCATATTTTAAGGATTTAAAAGTAAAACTTCTGGTTAATCTTAATGGATTAAGTCTACATATTTACTTCATTTTATTTTAGAGTGCTACTAAAAACTTAAAAGTAAATTACACTTGTACACAGGTATGCACACACATACAAAGAGGCATTTTAAACCAACAAAAGCTAAAAGAATGGGAAAGGAAATGATAGTAAATGAGGTGTGTAAAAAAAAAGAAAAGAAAAGAAAAAAGAAAAGAAAGAATAAAGAAAGCAGCTGGGTAAGTGGTAACTGATTTGCTGAATCTGAAAAGGCTAAATTTTATGCCTGAAGAGAGTCACGCCAACAGGAAGCAAGACAACTTGTGCAAAAGAAACCCAGAATGACTTAGGAATTGGAGGTTCTGAGTATCTCTGAAGGTGAGGGTAAAGGGTGAAACTGAAGAATGAACTCTTAGAAGGAAGTTTGACTACTGTAATCCCAGCACTTTGGGAGGCTGAAGTGGGTGGATCACTTGAACTCAGGAGTTTGAGAACAGAGTGGGCAACATGGCGAACGCCCGTCTCTACCAAAAATACAAAAATTAGCCAGGCGTGGTGGCATGCGCTTGAGGTCCCAGCTACTAGGGAGGGCTGAGGTAGGAAGATCATTTGAGCCGGAAAGGTAGAGGTTGCAATGAGCCAAGATCTCACCACTGACTGTACTCCAGCCTGGGCAACAGAGCCAGATCCTGTCCGTGCCCCCCCCCCACAAAAAAGAAGGAAGTCTGACTAAATAAAAAGCAATCAGACCCCCAAGTGTCCTCCCTTATTCCAATATCTAGGTGATTACCTCTAACTAAACTGAGAAGACAGAAAAGTAATGATTCTGGAGAAATTAAATATGAGAAGCTCTGAGCTCCAGGAACAGGAAGCGCAGCTAATAGATTAAATGAAATCCTACGGAAAGAGCTCCTGGTAGCCAGGCATGTTGGCTCATGCCTGTAATCCCAACACTTTGGGAGGCTGAGATGGGAAGATGTCTTGAGCCCAGGAGTTAGAGATGAGTCTGGGCAACATAGTGAGACCCCATCTCTACTAAAAATTTAAGAAAAAAAAAAAATCAGCCAGTGTGATGGTGTGTACCTATAGTCTCGGCTACTTGGGAGGCTGAGGTGGGAGTATTGCTTGAGCCCAAAAGGTTGAGGCTGCAGTGAGCCATGTTCATACCACTGCATTCTAGCCTGGGCAACAATCCATGGACACATTAAAAAAAAAAAAAAAAAAAAAAAAAAAGCCTCCCAGACCCCACCAAATTTGACAGCGGGATTATTATTCCTATTTCATCCAAGACAGGAGACTAGAAAAGTTCTCTCTGAGGAAACCATCCTGTCTAAGAGACAGAACTGCTGTCGAGTTTGAATTCAGCCTGTACACACAGTCTTCTTGAATGACTTGTTTATGACCAGTGCATTCTGACAGTCCCGGTACCTCTCTGAATGAATGATACCTATGCCATATAATCCTTGGAGGCCCCCAGTAAAAGACTTTCTACTGTTAGTTACTGGAAAACTCAGCAGTCAATAAGACTCAGCCTCATACACAGAGCATTTGATCAGCTACTTCCAGTATCATTCTTATTGTGAAGAGTCAACCAAAGATTACCAGATAGTAAAGGATGCCACCAACATGAAAAGCAAAGACATAAATAAATACGTAAATAAATGAATAAATAAATAAAATAACTTGGAGGGAAAAGAGGTAATTCAAAGGGCAGAAGAAAACTCTTAAAAAGTTACATTTTCAGGGAATGCTTATACACTATTGGTGGGAATGTAAATGAGTACAACCTTCATGGAAAACATTATAGCGATTTCTCAAAGAACTAAAAATAGTACTTTCATTTAGTCCAGCAATTTCACTATTGGGTATCTACCCGAAAGGAAAAAATCATTATATATAAAAAGATACCTACACTCATACGTTTATCATAGCACTATTCACAACAGCAAAATATGGAATCAACCTAAGTATCCACCAACGGAGGATTGAATAAAGTTATATGTATGTATACACACAGTCTTCTTGAATGACTTGTTTATGACCAGTGCTACTGGATATATATATATATATAAAAAAATGCATTTTTATATAAATATATAAACTATATATGTTTTCTATATATATGGCATGGAATACTACTCAGTCATAAAAAAGAATAAAATCATGTCTTTTGCAGCAACATGGATGGAACTGAAGGCCATTATCCTCAGTGAATAACTCAGAAAGTTACATACCGTATGTTCTC
This sequence comes from Macaca fascicularis, assembly GCF_037993035.2. Classification (NCBI taxonomy): domain Eukaryota; kingdom Metazoa; phylum Chordata; class Mammalia; order Primates; family Cercopithecidae; genus Macaca; species Macaca fascicularis. The sequence goes on from NC_088385.1 coordinate 99,059,544, forward strand.
ACTTATACGTGGGAGCTAAACAATGGGTACACATGGACATACAGAGGGAAATAATAGACATTGGAGACTCCAAACAGTGGGAGGGTAGGAGGGGCGAGGGTTGCAGAACTGCATGTTGGGTATGATGTTCACTATTCGGGTGATGGGTACACTGAAAGCCCAGACTTCACCACTATGCAGTCTATGCATGTGAGAAACTTGCACTTGTACTCCCTAAATATAAATCAATCGATAAATATTATAACCTCAGTGAAATAGAAAAAGATGTTATATCCACAAAACAAATCAAACAAGAATAAGATGTTATTTTTTTAAAGACCATGAGAAATGTATAAAAGGGTTCTTTCTGACTGAACAGAATTTTTTAAGTAGATAGAATTAGAAACATAAAGTTATAGAAATTGCCCAGAAATTAGATAGAAATAATAGAGATGGAAAGTACAACAAACGGGGGTAAAACACACACAAACACACACACACACACACACACAATTATAGGATTATACACAGGAGATCAGAAATCTGAATTATTGTTTCAGAAAAAATAAATTGAGAGTGAAAATATCAATAATATAAGAAAAGGTACCACATAAATGAAAGATTATACACATTAAAACTTTCAGAATGACAGCAAATATCTCAGAGTGACTTAAAGCAGTGCATTGAAGCATAGAGTTTTCTGGTAAAGAATTACGAATACGTACTGAACAAAGATAGTCATGAGCTCAACTGCCTTATGGTAAAATAATTAGCAATTGAGTCTTCCTGCAGTTGAGGATGTAATCAGTCATGAGACCACATCATGCCAATTTTCATGACCAGTTGAGTTAAGAAACTTCGTTTCTTTGTGGTTCATAGAAGTATTACTCCTAGATAAGAAGGCTACTATCTTTCGCTTTGACACTGGAGTCTCTTTTAGAACTCCAAACATCAAATGTTTCAGTCTGAAAGCTCCTAACTGTCCAAAAGGAGTTACCCACTAAGTGACTTGAATAACACCTAGAATTCATTTCTCTGTCTTTTCAATTTTCATCCCCAATGAGAATCTTCAATAATGCTAGAGAAATACCTTCAACAACAGCAGTGTGAATACTTGCAAACATTTACTGAGTACTTCCCACGGAGGCATGAAAATACATTGGAAAGCAGGCTCATCAGGTTACAGGGAGAGAGGAGCAAAGCAATTTATTTATTTAAAACTTTTTATATGAAAAATTTCAAATATGTTTTGAAATTTCAAAATTCAAAAAAGAAAAAAGAATATAATAAACTCCATGTACTCTGCTTCAATAATTATCAATTCATGGTCAAACTTGTTTTATTTATACCCCCATCTAATTCCATTCCCCTCCACACCACTGGATTATTTTGAAGCAAAACCAAGCAATCACATCATTTCCTCTTTGTGTATATCTTCATATGTATATGTATACATGAAGATATACATGAATTTATATATGAAGATGAAATGAATATATATGAATGAATATGTATAAAGATGAATATATCTGATATAGATCTATCAGAAATAAGAACTTTTCCTTAAATCTAAGCACAATTCATTATCGTAATTAGAAGTGATTAACAATAACTACACAATATTGCTAACTGTTCAATCATATGTGCGTGTGTGTGTGTGTATGTTTTGGTACCACTGTAGGTTAAAACATAGTTGATTGTTTTAATTCTTGTAGTTATTATTTTATTGAGGCTCACATCATCTCATCTTTGCCTTGAAAAAGCCTTCCCTAGCTGGCTCCAGAGTATTTTAGACATAGCCCCAAAAGTCACTGCTAGCTCTCTTGCCCTTCAGTATGATAAATTATTCCAGGTTCACATTACACGATTCCTGCCCCTGATCTGTGATCAGTTCTCGCTCAAGGATCCCAGGTTCCTTTCAGTGCTCACAGTCTGAGCACTAGACTTTGAACCTAGTAAATGAACTCAAGGATATTCATTTTACCTACCTTGTCATTATTTTTAAGTCTTTTCAGTCAATAGAGCCAGGGAATTTATATTTTTACATTAAAATACATCACAATTTCAATTAATAATGACAATATAAAGACAAGAAGGTTTCTTTTTACAATATAATTTAAAGACTAGAAGGTTTCTTTTTGTCTTTGTTTTGTTTTCTGAGACAGGTTCTGGCCATCACCTAGGCTGGAGTGCAGTGGCCCAATTACAGCTCACTGCAACCTTGAAATCCTGGGCTCAAGAGATCTTTCTGCCTTGGCCTTCTGAGTAGCTGGAACTACAGGCATGTACTACCATGCCCAGCCATTAAAAAAAAAAAAAAAAAAAAAAATCTCTTTTGTAGAAATGGGGTCTTGCTGTGTTGCCTAGGCTAGTCCCAAACTCGTGGGCTCAAACAATCCTCCCACCTTAGCCTCCCAAAGTGTTGGGATTATAGGTGTGGGCCACTACAGGTGGCCGAGACTACAAGGTTTTTACTTAAACGTTTTTTCTCTTAAAACTGAATTACCTTTCTTCCATACCAAAAACCCTAGTTCCTGATACCAACATAATTTCACTTGCTTTATCCCATAATGCACACAACAGTCTCAAAAAGTACGAGAGAGAGAGAGTGAGAGAAGAGAAAGAGAGGGAGGGAGGGAGGGAGGAAGGGAAGGAAGGAAGGAAAGAAGGAAAGCAGGAAGGCAGGCAGGCAGATGAAAACAGTAACAACACTATCATCAATAATAACTTTAGAAAACAATTTAAAATTGACAATTCTTTTTCTTAGGCAATATCTACTTACTGTATCATTTGAAATAATTCCTCTATGTGAGTATGCCACTAATTTCAGACTCAGGTTCATTCACGTCATTTTGCTTTCAAATTTCAGAGACTGCTTTGTTTCAAGACGATTTTTTATGGCCGTGTTAAACATTTATATGTTTTTGAATTCCAAACAAAAACAAAATAGATTCAGACACATCTAGCTGTGAATCCTGTCCCCCACCACCCGGTTTCCACCGTCCTCCATAAATAATCTTTTCCTGCAATTGTTTTTAGCATAAGCAAATTTGTATTCAGATTCTTTGATAAGGTAGACACATTTTTTTCACCATGACTTTTTCTTACTTAGCAGTAAGCCCTAGGGATTATTCCATAAACTTATTGATTTTTTTTTTAAGTGTGTTACTTACTAGACCAGGTGAAAAATGTTGTCTATAAAATGGGACAATTAGTAGGCAGCTGCTGGGAAAAAAGAAGATTTAATCCAAGTGTATTATTTTTAAAAATATGCAGATTGGGGCTTTATAGTAAACCTTCATAAAATGACTCACCAAATTCACAGCATCGAGCTGGGAAAAATTAGAGTAGGTGGCTTTGCTTCTTAGAGGCATACACAGTGTACAATTTTACCATGCAAAATGCTTTTGCTACTACAATTTTCCTTTGCTTTGCCTTTTTGAAAAGTAATGTTCCTTCCTATTTTAGTAGTACCATTTGCATTCCTATTATTCACACTGAACTGTGATTTCCATTTTTATCTTCCCTTTTTCACTTGTTTTCATTCCAGCATTTCTCCTCTTGGTCTTTGCCTTTCCTTTATCTTGCCCTTAAATGGAGGCCTCGTGTGCTATGGGAAGAGTGCCATGAATTTTCTAACCATCAAGCCAGGCCTCATCCCAATTTAATGATATAAGTTCCCTTGAACCGTTGCCAGCAAAGCTAGGACATCCCACACACATTTGCTATGGAAACACCTTCATGACTAATGGTCTCTCAAATTAAGGCATCTTAAAATTGAAGCTGGAAATGGTATTCATTTTTTCAAAATCTATTCTGCAGTCAAGGAAAAATGTATAGCAGTTCTCTAAAAGTTATGAGTTGCCGTATTATTATACCCGGTTTCTCTGAGAGGCAGACTCCTACAAACCCAGTCTCAAGGTGTGTGCAAAATGAAAGCAAGACTTAGTTGATACTCCTCTGTGTCTTCAACTGAGCAGCCTCTGTTCTCCTCTGCTGTGTGTTTATGGGCTCAGGTCTTTGGATTGTGCCAAGTTCTTTACCTTAGAACAGAAGCAGAAACATTCAAGACCCTGCATGATTTGGATGCTGCCAAATCAGCAGATCACATCCCACCACTTTTCCCTCTCACACTGTCATAGCGAATTACACAGACTTCTCCAGGCCCACCAGGCCACTCTGTGCCTTTGTGCAAGCTATTGCCTCTGTCTGAGAAGACTGTGCTCATTTCCCAGGTGAATCTCTGTTTTATTCTTAAACACCTTGTTCAGGCATCACCTTCTCTAGGAAGTTCTCCTAGCACACCTTCTTCTCCCCAATGAGAGCTGACCCTTCTCTCTCTTCCATCATTTCTTATGTGTCCGTGGATCTGTGACCATCTAGAGGGCAAAGATGATGTTTGTTTGTTCCCCACTATGTGGCACCATGCCTGATTAGTATTGGTTCTGCTCAACCATAAATGATGGTTAATTAAATGATGGAATGAGTCAACGGGCATGTGATGTGCTCTCTTAGGTGTAAAAGGGAGACTACGCTACCACCGACATACATATTGCATTGAAATATCTGATTTAGATTTCCTCTGTTTCACATCTCTGTTTGGAAGGAATGGGGTTCTAACATACATCTCTGATTGCTGACCATGATGATTACCATAAAAATGGTGAGCATTATGACCAGATGGAAATGAGATATTTTGATTAACTTGAATGAAGCAAAGTGGGCTTTGCCACTCTCTGTTCTTTTAACAACCCAGTCTTTACAATCCGTGCAGACAAACATCCCAGGAATCCTTTTCATCTTATATTGAGCCTTCCAATATGATGCCTCAGTGCTCCTCACATTGGCTCAGCCTTGGCATATCCTTCTAATTGCCACCTTCCATTCTCTACCCACTGCTCCTAGTTGAAGACTGGCCTGCCCTGGAGTCGTGTCTGTACATCCTGATGGAGGCATGGCAAGAGTTGCTAATTTGATTGATTAATTTATCCAGCCCAATGAGGCAAGACAAGAGTAGTGACTCCCCGGTTAATTATAGCATGACTAACCTGTGTAAAATTATAGATGGCCAGGCCTTATTCTTCTGTGTTTCTTTTCAGTCGGTCTGTGTTTGACAAAGGATCTCACTATTCTTATTAAAGCATTTTCATTATTCCAATGCTAAGGCAAGTTTTGGAACTGCCCAATGAGAAGCAGAGTCACAGGACATACCTTATGTTCTCCAGCAAATGCCATCCAAAAACAGACACCACTGTTGTCCATCTGCTAGATGACAAAGCGGAGACTTTGCAACACAGCAGAGGAGGCAGAAGAGAAACATCTTCCTTTGCTGGTGACCAGCAGAAGTCATCCCTATTCCACTTATGTCTTTATAATCTCCAAATGCAATGGAATAATTTTGCATCAGCTTCCTGACCACAGAAATGAAACTTTTTTCCTTATTACATTTGTGTGTTTGTGATAGATGTGATTACTAAACACAGGTTTATTTGGAAGTTAACAAATCTATTGCACAAAAAGCCACTTCTTCAGCTCTTACTGAAGGGGCCGATGAGAAGTCAGAAATCCCAGTTCCTAAAAAGCTGGATGACTTTACTAATGCTGTCTTTTCTCAGTATCAGGCTTTATTACACGTTTTCCCAGAAACCACTCTTCCTTTCCTGACTCCATCAGAGCAGAGTTCAACAGAGTAGCTTTCTCCTATGCTAAACAAATGATTTTTTGAGACTTCTTTCCCACTCACTAAGCTTCCAGTAATATCTACGTTTGCCAAATATCTCAAAGGAATTAAAGACCTAATTTAAGAGAAGATGGCAAGTGCATTCTCAAAGCAACCGGGAGTACTCATCCTTAACGGTAAGAGTGACAAAGGAGGAAGCAGCAGTGGCCCATTTCCTCAGCCTCACTGAGCAGCATCTATGAAAAATGAGCTCAGCTGTTAACAGCCTGGGAGGGACTGCTATCTACCACATCACAGTCAGTTGAGAAGAACAGGATGTTCTGAGTACAGCACACGAACCTCAAAGCTAGAGTCAAAAACCATATTTTCCAGGCAAGTGTTTACCTTTTTCTTCAATCTTCAAGAGAGAACGCTTCTGTTCTATGAAGGGTTAAGAAAACCCTGCCTGAGAAAGGAGAGTGCAAAACTGATAAACCTCTTTATTTTCATGTTATTAACGAAAAGAAAGCTCACTCTGGGTTGGTAACAACATACCACCAAAGTAGCCCTGGCACTCTTCCTATATTCTTTTGTTAAATTATTATACTTTAAGTTCTGGGATACCTGTGCAGAACGTGCAGGTTTGTTACATAGGTATACACGTGCCATGCTGGTTTGTTGCACCCATCAACCTGTCATCTACATTAGGTATTTCTCCTGATGCTCTCCCTCCCCTGGCACCCCCACCCACTGGCAGGCCTCAGTGTGTGATGTTCCCCTTCCTGTGTCCATGTGCTCTCATTGTTCAATTCTCACTTATGAGTGAGAACATGTGGAATTTGGTTTTCTGTTCCTGTGTTTAGTTGGCTGAGAATGATGGTTTCCAGCTTCATCCATGTCCCTGCAAAGGACATGAACTCATCCTTTTTATGTTTACATAGTATTCCACGCTATATATGTACCACATTTTCTTTATCCAGTCTATCATTGATGGGCATTTGGGTTGGTTCCAAGTCTTTGCTATTGTGAATAGTGCTGCAATAAACATACATGTGCATGTGTCTTTATAGTAGAATGATTTATAATCCTTTGGGTATATACCCAGTAATCGGATTGCTGGATCAAATGGTATTTCTGGTTCTAGATCCTTGAAGAATCATCACACTGTCTTCCACAATGGTTGAACAGGCAACCTACAGAGTGGGAGAAAATTTTTGCAACCTATCCATCTGACAAAGAGCTAATATCCAAAATCTACAAGGAATTTAAACAAATTTACAAGAGAAAAACAACCCCACCAAAAAGCGGGCAAAGGATATGAACAGACACTTCTCCAAAGAGGACATTTATGCGGCCAACAAACCTATGAAAAAAAGCTCATTATCACTGATCATTAGAGAAATGTAAATCAAAACCACAATGAGATACCATGTCACACCAGTTAGAATGGTGATCATTAAAAAGTCAGGAAAAACAGATGCTGGAGAGGATGTGGAGAAATAGGAACACTTTTACACTGTCAGTGGGAGTGTACTTTAGTTCTTCCTTGATTCTTAAAGGAGCCATGCTTAATCTCCTGGTCTACTTGTTTACAGCTGAAGTGAGCCCCCAGGCAGTTATAGATTAAATTAATTTGCATCAGGTAAGTTGGTTTCCACCAAACTGAATGAAGACACAGAAGCTGGTTGGGATTCTTCCGTTAAACATTGTCTAGTCTCAGAAAGCAAAAAATAATAATAATGAAAGGAGGTACTAACAAGGAAATAAAGTAAGTTTAACGCCTAAAAGTGGCCATGCTTAGTAAATACTCATTTCTTGTCTTCAGTGAGTCTCTTTGTAAATTGCAGTTAAAAATGAAGTCTTGAGATGTACAATCCAGGAGCTGTCAGGCCTAATTTCCATCAGGTATCACTGCTTAGTTGATAGCTGGTTGAGCATGGAGTTTTAGAATCAGACATATCTGGTTGTCATCTGGATCTACTTCTACCCACCAAGGGATCTTAAGAAAGTGAATTAACCTTTCTGAACCTGTTTCCTTTTTTAAAATAACCATTATGATAATTAAATAAGAGAATGCATATAAAGGATGTGTGTAAGGTTTGTCACTTAGGACATACTCAATAAGTGTTATTATTATTACTTAATCAGTATATTAATCAGGACTCAATTGACTGTAAGTAAAACTGATCTCAGTCAAACTACTTAAACAAAAGAGGAAAATTGTTGCCCCACATAATTGAAAACTTCAATGGCAAGTTGGGTTCAGGCACATATGGACCTGGGTGCTGAATTGAAGCCCCAGGTCTTGATGCTCACCCGACCCTTTTTCCCCCACCTTCTTCCATCTTGTGCCTCTGCTTTGCTGTTTTGCCTTCATTCTTCTGCAGCCTTTTTTCAGAACAATTCTACACTTATATTTTTCTACCTGAGAAATCTTGGCTCGCTCTCTATAACTCATTTATTGGATCATATGCCCATCCATCTCTGAACCAATCACTGTGGCAGAGAGGCAGAGAGGAAGAGAGAGAGGGAGAATTCAAACTGACCAAGTTTGAGTCATGTGCTCAATCTGGAGCTGGAAGGTGATGCCAGTCACACTAAACCCACAGAACTGAAAAAGGGAGAAGGGAGTGACACGAAGAAGATGAGGGGGGCCTGTTACTCAAGAAAAAGAGCATGAATGCCAAGCAGGTATACTTGCAGTCCAAAACTTTTGTTTTCTTAAAGATATTTGCCAAGGAACAGATAAAATATAAACTTCACCTTTGAACTGAGAGAACAAGGCCTGCAAAGATGGAACAAGTTCTCCCTTCTAAGGTGAAAGAAATAGGAATATTGGATTCATAACCCCCTAAGATGTTGACTTGCCATAGGTACCACCAAAGGATGTTCCAAGAATAGAAATACTGTTATTCTTGATGTCAAGCTAAAGTCTACCTGTAGACTGGTCCTTTTTGGTCATCACGTATGGTTTGGGCATGTATTTGTTCTGATTCATTTTGAATCTTTTAAATATCTTTTATCTGTATTTTATGTTGAAAAGATATCTATCAAACTGCTTTCTTTTTGTATGGCCCTAACCACATCTCACTCAGAAATAGTGTCCCTTCATCCTAATGTGACTTCTTCCTAGTGTTTCACCATGTGGTGAATGAAGCGGGGTGCTGGAAATGTCCCCAGATGTTCTAACATACTTGCCAAAGCTGATTACAGCATTTTTGTTTAATTAAAAGCAACTTATGTGACATATTTCTTTTCATAAAGGCAGTTTATGTTTAATTGTAGAAAAGTTAGAAGATACAAATAAGGGAAAACAAGGAGAAGAAGAAGGGAGAGAGGGAGACATGAATGAAGAAAGAGAAGAAGAAAGGAGGGAGGGAGGAAGGGAAAAAGAAAAAAAGATTTGCAGAGAAAACATATCACCCCCCGAGAGAAGCCATCATTAGCATCCCCATGTTCAGCCTTTCAAAGTCCTTTTTTAAAATTATAGATGGTGGGGTTATTTTTACAGAAATGTGATTATACTCTCATACTCTTTTCTTTCTTTCTTTCTTTCTTTCTTTCTTTTTTTTTTTTTTTTTTTTTTTTTGAGGCATGGGGCAGGCTCTGTTTCTCAGGCTGGAGTACAGTGGCTTCCTGCCGCCTTGACCTTCTGGGCTCAAGCAGTCCTCCCACTTCAGCCTCCAGAGTATGTGGGACTACAGGTGCATGCCACCACACCTAGTTCTTTTCTTAAAATAGAGACAGAGTCTGCCCAGGCTGTTATCAAACTCCTGGACTCAAGTGATCCTCTCGCCTTGGCCAACCAAAGTGCTGGGATTACAGGTATGAACCACTGCCCCTGGCTGAATCATATTTTTATAACTTGCTTGTTCCACTACTCCATATATCCAAATTATTAAATATTATTTCTACTAAATTCTTAATACTAGGAGTTCTTAACTTTTGAGTGATAGACAAATTTCTGTTGAAATCTCTTTATATTACATGAAAATGTTGAGCATATGGAGATTTTTCTGGGGAGATGGTTCACAACTTATATTAAGCTCCCCAAGGGTGCCTACAATCAAAAATTTTTAAAGCCACTGTTTTACACCCTCATTTTAAATGGTAAAAATAGATAAACCTGGAAGAGAGAGATATAAACAGATACATATCATGATTTTTTTAACCAAATTCTTGTTACACATTTAATTCCATTCTACTTTTGAACTATTATAAACAATATGCAGTGAACTTAGCTTTTAAAGCTTTAACCACATAACTATTTCCCCGTGATACTGGCAGAAATGACATTGCTGGGAATTTTTTTCAGTGTGAAGTAACACAGATTGACAAATTGTCACAGCACTTAACAAGTGACTTTTTACACCATAGAACCCACCTTGTTCAGATATCACAGCTAGAACTGCATCACGAGAGAGACCCTCCTGCACATACTGCGGGAAGGAGCAACATTTCCTGCATTTGTTTGGTTTTGTTACAGACTTGACGCCCTGCCTGCCACTTTGAGGCACAGTTGCAGCGCCTCTGTTTACATTTTTGGAGGACACGTGGACAAGCCCAGGCAAAGGCGAACAGCACACGGTACATCAATCACACAAGGAACATCTGGTGATTCCCTTGGGGGAAACAGAACGATTCTGAGAGTTGGGGCACTGCCAATGGGAAATTCACACAGATGAAAGCAACAGAACTCATGCTTGCAGTTTCAAGCGGGTGGAGGAAGGACGAGGAGAGTGGGTAAGCAGCAAGGTGAAATACAGGGTTCCCCGCCGAGTCTCACTTGTTATATATGAAAAGGTTTGAAATCAGTGTTTTAAAATATCGGAAATGGAAGTTGTGAAAGCAAAACTATTCTTTGGTTTCAGATGTATTGTCATCTAGGGACCTTGTCAAGGAATTTGCTAGAATAGTTTTAGTGACCCAAAAATAAATATTGATTGGTTCTGTATGTATTTATAAAAGTATGCCTGGTCTGGGGGATCTGAGGCTACCGGATCATAAGAGAGTACAGTGAAACCAGAGTGCGCTAACCTGCACATCTTTAGGGACTAATAACATCTTCCAGGCTTGCCGTTTTTGATGTGCTGCCTGTGAAAAGCAGAGTTTTGGGTGTTTTTCAGCACCAAAGTCCCCTCAAAGCAGAAGAACAAAACCATCAAGATGTTACTGGTAATTCATAATCTGAAGCTGAGCGTATAAGTATTTGTCTTTTTTAATTGTGGATACATTGAATTTTGGCTCCCAAATGGTGTTCTTATGATTTCAGGTTTTCCCTCAGAGAAACTACTATACCAACAAGCCCTGTCAGAAGTCACCTCCAAATGCATGGAACACCAGGAATGACCCCTCCCTTCCTTCAGAGCTGATGTTTCCTTGGCAAGCACTTTTTCTCAGACTATCTTGCCGTCTAATTTCTATACCGCCTCAAGGTGACACTTTGTCTAGCAAAAAGTGATGCAAAGCTCTTTTGCAAAAGCCCCTCAAATTAATACACCTTACATATTTTCACTAATAACACTTTCCTTGGAAGCCCCATATGTGTAATTATGCTTTCACAGATGTAAACAACTAAAACACAAGAAGATTAAACGACCTCTCTGAGATGACATAGCAAATCATCCACCAAATGCATGATGTCTGACAACTTATGACACACAAATGCTTACACTGACAACTTGCCCTCATCCTTGTTTCTGTGCAGAAAAATAAGGGAAATCGTTTACTGGCCCAGAAGACCTCATGATGTTATGAAGATGGCAAATTCAATCATATCCTCATTAACTAGATCAAAATGAGGCCTGACAGAGCCTTCATTAGATCTACAAAATCCTTCTCGTTTTAGCTCTGAGTCTCCTGACTTGTCCGTGTCATCATAAATTGGTTGTTTTGAAGTCAGAGAGGACAAAGTGCTTGCGATGATGGTCATCCTGTCTGACCTGTAAGGACAAGGTTCTATTAGAGAAAATAAAACAACAGTGCAGCAGTGGCAAGGCCTGGCCGAAGAAATAGATTTGCTAACCGGCAAGAAACAGACAAAAGAAAAACCCAGTTATTTAAAAATACTGACCAAAATAATAACAGCTACAAAGACATTGTCCCAATCCCATCATAGAAACCAATGTAAACTTCTCTTGTGAAGCTGAATTACAGGTCACTTAAGTTCTATTACATACATTTTACATTCCCAGTCAGAAAAATGGCATCCTCTATATCTGAAAAACATTCATCTAACCCCAGATGAGCAGTCTTCTTTTTCTTTTTTTTTTTTACAATGGAATTAAATTCTGTCACTTTTTTCAGCAGTGGTGCCAGCGAGACCAGCCATTGAAATAAGCAGAGTCAATCGCCATTGAGTTAACGAGACTTGAGAGGGGCCAAAAAGCCGGCTTGCCAATGTGCCTGTGGATTCCACCTTAGAGTCACTCCAATGAATGGGGCACGGCATTTCCAAAATGCTCCTGTCACAAATGCTAATGCAGACCTAGCACAGTGCTCAGGCCATCACAGTCACTCAATGTTTATTGAATGAATAAAAGAATGATTGTTGCCTGTGAAGGATAATAAGTTGTAATTATATTGGTTAGATTCTATTCCAAAAATATGTAAGTATCTGGAACATATTAACTCATTTGCTCTCACTATCTGTGGTTATGAAATAGGTTCTCAGATTGGCCCTTTGCCAACAAGCTCAAGCCAGCTCTTAAAGAAATGGAACACTGGAAAGGAAATCGTGGGACGGAGGCATGGAGATATGAAAGGAGCGACTGGGAAGATCCTGAGGTTTGGCAGAGAAAGAAGCAACTTGATAGGTTAGTTCATATCCTTGGCTTCCAGCACACTGTGGAAACCCGTACCATTCTCCCAGAGGCCTAGAGGAAGCATTTTACCATCCAAAGGAACTACTGATTAGTGGTTAAGCACACAAATTCAGGAGTTCAAATTCCTACTCTCCTCCTTCCTAGATGTATGACTCAGTGCAAAGTATTTAACTTCTGTCTGCCTTAGATATTGTTGCCCTGAAATGAGCATCAGAATAACTCTCTCCTTGGGCCTTGTGAGGAATAAGATAATACACATAAAGCCCCCAGAAGAGTGCTGGCCTGGCCTAGGAAGCACGCAGTTGATGCTAATTTTTATTCTTATCATTAATATCTCCACCTTATACTATCTCTAAGTAAGACAGTAGGGGTGGGCAATTTATCTCATACCATCACAACTTCTACAAATACATGATAGAGAAGTTGGCTAACTGCCTCAACAGCGGTTGCCTCCTGTTAGTATATGTATCTCTGCATGAAGGAGATAGATATGTGCATTTCACATTTATGCTCCTGCTATGGGTAAATTACTGGACCTTTCCTTGCCTCAGATGATGAACAGAAAAATTAGATAATAATAGTGTGTGCCTCATTGTATTGCTGAAGAAGAGAGTTATAAGATTTAGGCCAGGGGCAGTGGCTCACAACCTGTAATCCCAGCACTTTGGGAGGCTGAGGCAGGTGGATCGCTTGAGCTCAGGAGTTCGAGATCAGCCTGGGCAACATGATGAAACCCCATCTCCACTAAAAATACAAAAATTAGCCAAACATGATGATGCACACCTGTAGTCCCAGCTACTCCAGTGGCTGAGGCAAAAGAATCATTTGAACTCAGGGGGCAGAGGTTGCAGTGGGCCAAGATGACGCCACTGCACGCCAGCCTGTTCAAGAACGTGAGACTCCATCCAAAGAGACAGAGGGAGAGAAAGAGAGAGATGATTTAATTTCTAGATATAATCTAGAACAGTACCAAGTAAATAACAAGCATGGTCAATATTATTTCATATAGATGTGGGGGGTAGGGGTATAAGTGTGTGTTCCTCACAGTTTTTCTAAGGATGAGTACAATCTCGATAACCAATTTTCAATTTAAAAATCTGGGAACACATAGGTATTTACCCAAATCAGTTCTTTCACAGTATGGAGGATGGCTGCAACTGACATGATAAGGTGACAGAGACTTTGTTTCCTCAGGTTTGTATTCCCCCTGAACTTGTCTGAGTAAAAAATCCATGCCCAAATCCGGGCTCTGAGGCGAAACCAGTGTTTAATTCAGCAGCGGCGATTAAGGTCACCTAAAAAGATTATTGAAAGCATGATGCTAGCACTCATTAGAGAGGGCTAGAGTTGATCCCTGGGTTAGCAGTCCTCACTTTCTGTGCTGCCTTGGGCATCAGTCTAGAATCACACACTCTGCATTCAACCTCAATTCCCTCAGTGGCCCCTAAGGGAGAGACTAATCTGCCATTTACTTCCAACTCGGTGAAATGGAAGGGCTATTTCTAACTCTGGGAAAATGCATTGGTGGGAATGAGGCAATAAGCAGAGGAAACCAGTTTTGGGGGTTCTTTCCTCTGAATTTTAATGTCAGAGTTTCCTGTGTAAGCAAAGCTGGGACGCTTTTTCTCTCATTTAAGCCTACGCATCTACTGCACACAACTTTGAAACTCAGAAAGATTGTTCACAGCATAGTTCTGTAAAATAAATATACACATATAGATCCATAAGATTCTGGGGGTGGGCAATGTATTCCTTACCCTTCCAACTTCTACAGATACACAATAGATAAGTTGCGTATCTGCCTCAGCAGCTGTTGCCTATGCTTGGAATATGCGTGTCTGGATGAAAGAAAAAGACATGTGCATTTCACATAGAAACTCAGCATAGTCTCCAAGTTAGGGAAATGGCAGTGCTGTATAATAGCAATGAGCAGAGAAATGTCTGCTCATTGATATGTAAATGACAATAGCAGGCATTCCGCTGTGTTGAAGGAATCCCATGACTGGTTTGACCACAAGCAGGTTATTAAAGTGAAACAAGGCTATTTTGTCCATTATGAAAAGCACTGTCCTTTCCCAGTGAGTGGCACATTCAGGGCTATTTACATTTCAACAACCAACAATAAATCAATATAAATACTCCTTTAAATCCACTTTCTTTTTCGAAGAACAGTAGCTGTTCAAAATCATGCGGTTACACAAGAATCTGAATCAAGCAGAAATCATTAAAAATCCAACATTCAGTCAATTCTATATATATTAAATCATTCATAAGTAAAGTCTTTCAAAGCCCTGGAGTAGAGTTAAGAGAAATCTCATTGTGTAATGCTGGAAACTGAGGTTCAATTGTTATAGCCAGTAGCTATGTGTATTAAGTATTATTATGTAATCTATTTATTATTGTATTTACTATATGATAAAAATACTGTATGTGAGTACTTATTATTGAGATAGGCATATTTCATGTATTACATTATTTAATCTTCACCATGAACCTGGGAAGCAAATACCATTATAATCTGCACTTTAAAAATAAAGAAACTGAGGCTTGAAGTTCAGTAACTTGTCCCAAGCCAGAAACCCAGTATGTGGGAAGTCCAGGTTTCTTATCCAGGATTCTGATCTGCACTGCAGTGGTGCTCTTAACTGTCACCCACACCTCCTCTCCACAGAGATTCAATAATAGAAAGTGGATTTCAGCTAGTAAACTATATTGGGCGCTCAGGATAGTCTGCTTGAGTCAGACCAAAGACTAAAAAACTATAGTTCAGGTTGGGTGCAGTGGCTCACGCCTGTAATCCCAGAACTTTGAGAGACTGAGGCAGGCAGATTACTGGAGCCCAGGAGTTCAAGACCAGGCTGGGCAACATGGTGAAGCCCTGTCTCTACCAAAACAAAACCAAACAAAATAATGAAAAGCTATCGTTCAATCTATAGGCACATTTTTAACTTTCATTTACAAATCATTGTGAAAAATCAAGTTATCCATAATAAATTCTACCATTTATTCATTTTTGCATCCAACAAATATTTATTGAACAGTTGATAAGTGTGCGGTACATGCCAGAACCTGGGGTTAGAGCAGTGAACCAGACAGACATGGCCCCAACTCCACTTAATGTACAGTCTACTGGGGGAGAAAAACATTAAAAAATAATCATTCAATACAATTGTGGCAAGTATGTAGGAGAAAAAGGCCTCAAGGCAAGGAAAATCAATGAGAGAAAGACCAACTTAGTCTAAGAAAGTCAGAGAAAGTCACTATGAGAAAGTAATTTTTTTTTTGAGACAAAGTCTCGCTCTGTCACCCAGGCTGGAGCGCAGTGGCGTGATCTCTGCTCACTGCAAGCTCCGCCTTCTGGATTCATGCCATTCTCCTGCCTCAGCCTCCCTGGTAGCTGGGACTACAGGCGCCCACCACCATAGGCTTGGAGACTGGGTAAGAGTTAGCCAAATACAAGAAAGGAGAAGTATATCAGGATACTGTAACAATGCAAATATGCTTTAAAAACACTAAAAGGTATTTATTGGTCGCTAAGAACAGTGTCAGATGCAGTTTGATCAAAGCTCTGGCTTTCTTTCTTAGAGACTCTAACTGTCCTTCCAAATTATATGTCGGTTTCAGTCCTTTGGTTTCTATCATGATATGTCTACCAATAACAACTAGAGCTTTTTTGTTCACATTCAGACAGATTTCCCTTTCTATGCTGATTAAACCACCCCCAAACCAATCCTTCTAACCAGTGGATTCCTAAACCAATCAATGTGGTAAGGAAAATGAAATTTGTATACTTTCATATCCTAGGGTGGATCCATTTCATCCAAACATATGGCTGCTAAGCATAGATGTGATATATATGGAAGAGGCAACCACACTTTCCATGTCAAAGAGAAAACTACTTTGGTCAAACAGAAAAACATGTGCAAAGAATCTTAGGTGATCAGATTAAAAGTTTGAGTATCTAACATAAGGCCAGCGTGAAAAACAGAAAATAAAGAGAATGATGTGAGATAAGTTTGCATGGCCAGAGAGGGGTCAGATTATGCAGGAGCTTGAAGCCCACGTTAAAAATGTTGGACATTTATCTCAGGTTAATGGAGAGCTTTTGTTGTATGTTATGATGAAGTCTATATATTAAAAGCATTCCTATATAGAAGAAATGAATTATCAGAAATGCATATTATATATCTTATACATATATGTATATAAATAAACTATTTCTGAAAAATATACAATCAACTTGTAAATGTGGTTGCTTATAGGAAGAGGTCCCTGGGGAATAAAGAGCTGATTTAGTAGAGAGACCTACTTATCATTGTGCTCACTTTTGAATTTTATTTTTTTAACTATATTTATGCATTCTCAAAGTCACTATGAGAAAGTAATTTTTTTTTTTTGAGACGGAGTCTTGCTGTCTTGCCCAGGCTGGAGTGCAGTGGCATGATCTCAGCTCACTGCAACCTCCACCTCCAGGGTTCATGCCATTCTCCTGCCTCAGCCTCCCTAGTAGCTGGGACTACAGGCTAAAAAGTAGTAAATTGTTTGAAGTGATTATCTTGTCCACTGTATGGAGAGAAAAATTAGAGGTGGGAAAGAGTACAGGGAAGCCAGCTAGGAGGCTACTGCAGCTGGCCATGCAGGAGACGGTGGTGGCTGGGCTTTGTGTGGTGCAGAAATAGGATTTGAGCCCAGGTCACCTGAAGCTGAAGCTCCTGCCTTTCCCCACCACTATAGCTAACAAACCACGTATTTCTATGGAAGGCACACACGGGTGGAGCAGGAAATGACTACAGAGCCAGTTATTTCTGAGCATGAGATGCAATACGGCGAGGAGGCCTGAAAAAAGCCAGAGCCAAAGGAATGGTTATAACAGGATGATGGGAGCCTGGGGAAAGGGAGCAAATTTTCATTTGTGCAGAGGTGCAAACTTATTTGATTTACCTGAGCTACTGATATCCCCAGTTGTAACATTATGCAAATGTAACACCTCTAAAAATGAGACACTGCATCCAAATTGAACTCTTGAGAGTCAAGATTGTCAAATAGAATGAGAGCCTTGAAACCCCTTTAGCAGCCAGACCACACTGGGCAAGAAAATAAGAAGTTGCAGTCTCCTCTCGTTCTGCAGGCTCATGAGCTTCACTCAGTCTATGCTGGGTAAAGGTGAGCTGAATAGCATGCAATAAGCAGGCACTAGTAAGTAAGGAGAGGATTATCAACGAAATCAATAAATGTCAGGAGAAGTTTGAGTGATGACTATACAGAATTAACAAAATATAAAATACAAGGTTCTGGAAAATTCTAGCAATTGCATTAACTAGCTAACACAGGAGAAGAACCGGTAACATACCATCTCCTTCAAGCTGAGGCGTACCTTTGTAGAATCACTGAGTGACCATTTGAGAAAATCCTAATTGTTTAAAATATGAGACTTGACCACCTTGATGGAGTATCAGGTAGGTATTCATATGTCCAGAAATCATATTTTTATACTATATTTGGAAGTCTGGGTATTTTTCTGTTTTATCTGTTGCCTTCCAAGGGCTATAGGAATGGAGACATTAGATGAAGTGGCGGGTCTCACCTTGAAGAGACAATGGAATGAATATAAGATAGAATTAGAAGGCAGAGAAGAGAAGACATGAATTCAAGACTTAGGAGAAAAAGCATAAGAGATAAGCAAGGACCAGTCACATGACAACTTCACCTAAATACTGCTCTCCCACTAGTAAGACTTTCCTGACTAATTTGGCCCCAGGATAATTATGCCATTCTGTATCCCATTCCTCCTGGGCCTGGCTACACCAATGGACAGAGTAATGTGACTAACAGATTGCATGACGACCTATTTCAATCACATGCTTATTTTTCCTTCCTCTGGGCTTTCTCTGTGATTCCCTCAACAGGGAACTCTATTTATGATGTTATTTCCATTTCACTAAGCTTAATTTTCCCTATTTACAATTCACCTCCTTTATAAGGTACTGTTCTTATCTCTCAAACTGGATGCAATCACTCCTTTTGAACTTCTTATCATTTCATGATACTTCCCTTGTCTCATTTACAGGTACAGTGCAACTTAGTGGTAACAAGCATTTAGAGCTGGATAGGATCTGGCCCAATGTTCTCATTGAATAAATGAGGAACTTGAGTCCCAGAGCAGACAACCGAGTTGTCCTAAGCTACACAGTAGCATAGCTCGTACCAGGACACGTATCTCCTGATTCGGGGCTCCCTTGTCCTCTGATGGAAATGTTGGGGTTCTCTGCCACATTGTTCTGTGCAACCAGCCCCCTCATTTTTATTTCTATGAATAGAAACTGGGAAAGTGGGTTTAAACTTTTAATCAAACATCAGACATTTACTGCCTTTACTAGATGTGTGACTTTACCCTTTCTGCAACTCTATTTCTTCATCTGTATAATGGTGATAGTCATGTCATGTACTTCACAGTGTTATTGTGAGGAATAAATTGATATATATATAGAGAGAGATGGATATAGATATTTATCAGCTTGGGGCAGACCATAAGCTCTCTGTAGAAACTGGTTATTATGACTACTACAACTGTACATAATAGTTTTTGTTTGTTTATTTGTTTGTTTGTTTGTTTGTTGAGATGGAGTCTTGCTCTGTCACACAGGCTGGAGTACAGTGGCACAATTTTGGCTCACTGCAAGCTCTGCCTCCCAGGTTCATGCCATTCTCCTGCCTCAGCCTCCTGAGTAGCTGGGACTACAGGCACCCACCACCACGCCCAGCTAATTTTTTGTATTTTTAATAGAGACGGGGTTTCACCGTGTTAGCCAGGATGGTCTCTATCTCCTGACCTCGTGATCCGCCTGCCTCGGCCTCCCAAAGTGTTGGGATTACAGGCGTGAGCTACCGTGCCCAGCCAGTTATTGGTATATTTGTTGTATATCTTAATTAGATTATATATGCATTTTAAATTATCTGTCTAACTCAGTTTGTTGTACATAATATATTTATCTTCTATAGCTGTGCAGCAAATTACCCCCATCATTTTTCAGTTTAAAACAACAAACATTTATTATCTCAGAGTTTTTATGAGTCAGAAAACTGGGCATGGTTTAGAGTTTCCGCAAAGACTGCAATCAGTGTGTCTACCTGGGCTGTGGTCATCTCAAGGCTCAACTAGGGAAGGATCCACTTCCGGGCTCACTCATGTAACTGTTGGCAGACTTCAGGTCCTTGCTGAATGTTGTCTGGAGACATCAGTTCTCTGCCATGTATGTCTCTCCTTAGCCACAACTAGCTGGCAGTTGGCTTTCCCCAGAACAAATGTTGAGAGAGAGAGAGAGAGAACAAATCAGAAGTTACAATCTTTTTGTAACCTAATCTCAGAAGTGAAAACCTATCACTTCTGCTATATTCTATTTGTTAGAAGTGAGTCATATCCAGCCTACTCCTGAGGGGGATTAAACAAGGATGTGAATCCCAGGAGGTGGTGGTCACTGGAGCCCATCTTAGAGGCTATCTTCCACACATAGCAAGAAATCGGTAAAAGGTAAAGTTATTAAACGTATTATCCTTACCAGACAGTCCTTATAATTCTGAAAGATCATGCATCTAATGGACTGAACCTGGGACCTGAACAAGTAAGTGATGTCTAAGAGAAACACTCATTTGTTTGTTTATTAAACATGGGGGTTTTTTGTTGTTTATTTGTTTTGTTTTGTTTTTGAGACAGGGTCTTGCTCTGTCACCCATGCTGGAGGGAAGTAGCTTGATCATGGCTTACTACAGCCTCAACCTCCTGAGCTCAAGCGATTCTTCTACTTCAGACTCCCAAGTAGCTGGGACTACAGGCGTGTACCACCACACCAGTTTAATTTTTGTATTTTTTGTAGAGACGAGGTTTCACCATGTTGTCTAGGCTGGTCTCAAACTCCTGAGCTCATGTGATCTACCCACCTCAGCCTTCCAAAGTGCTGGGATAACAGACATGAGCCACTACTCCTGGCCTTGATCCCCAATTTTATGTCAGACACTGTGTGGTGAGTTAGGGATGCTAAGAACTTTTTAAATGAACTTTTGAAAAATGAGTTCATTTAGAGCTGGTTAGGATTTGGCCCAATGTTCTCATTTAATAAATAAGGAAATTGAGTGTCAGAACAGACAAATAAGTTGTTCCAAGTCACAGCAGTACAATGGGTACCAGGATATATATCTCATGATTTGAGTCTCCCTCATCCTCTGACAGAAATGTAGGGGTTCTCTGTCACATTCTCCTGTGCAACCACTTCTCCCCATTTTCTTCTTTTTTTTTTTTTTTCTTTTTGAGACAGAGTCTCATTCTGTCACCCAGACTGGAGAGCAGTGGCACAATCTCGGCTCACTACAACCTCCATCTCCTGGGTTCAAGTGATTCTCTGCCTCAGCCTCCTGAGTAGCTGGGACTACAGGCACCCACCACCACGCCCAGCTAATTTCTTTTGTTTTGTTTTGTATTTGTCAGTAGAGACAGAATCTCACTATGTTGGCCAGGCTGGTCTCAAACTCCTGACCTCAGGTGATCTGCCTGCCTCGGCCTGCCAAGGTGCTGGGATTACAGGCGTGAGCCACTGCACCCAGCCCCTATTTTCATTTCTATGAATTAAGTCACAGAGAAGGACTAAACCAATGGGACATCCATTCTTTTTAGATGCTTATGGTTTTATTAAATTAAGTTGTTAATATTAGGACACTCTTTAAATGAACACAAATTATCATCTCTGAAGTTCCTATATTACTAACATAGATTTTCACTGACTCATTTTTCCCAACTGCCTTGTTCCCTATACTGATATTTCATTTAAACTTTAAGACATCCTCTGACAGAAAAACTGAGTTAGACATAACCTATGTTAGACAACTTCGGACAGGGAAACAAATGCATTGTGCTGGAAACAGAAACACAACTTGCCCTTAAACCATCCAAGCTTCCATTCTCTTCGTTTGCTTGTCTACTGAGGCTGGTTTTTGTTGTTGTTGTTTCAGTTTGGTTTGGTTTTGACACAGAATTTTGCTTTGCTGCCCAGGCTGGAGTGCAGTGGCACGATCATAGCTCACTGTAATGCCTGTAATCAAGCAATCCTCTGCCTCAACCTCCCAAGTAGCTGGGACTACAAGTGTGTGCCCCCATGCCCAGTTAATTATTATTATTATTATTATTATTTTTAGAGACTGGATCTTGCTATGTTGCCCAGGCTGGTCTCAAACTCCTATACTCAGGCAATACTTCTCTCTCAGTCTCCCAAAGTGCTGGGATTAAAGGCATGAGCCATTACATCTGGCCAGGCTGATATTTATTTGTTGTTTTGTTTTGCTTCCCTTCCACCAGAAAGCAATGTGTACATTGCGTACATGTATCAAATTCAACAATGCCACTTTCCCCTCCTAGAAGAAGAGAATAACCCTAACCCTATTCATGCCTGGGAACAGAATGTACTTCAAGAGGCAAATACAAGAATTTCATATGATATAAATAGACTCCATCAATTCAAGGAGAGGGTGTTAAAACCGAAACATTGACAGGTAATTATCAAAAGTACCTTAGAAAAGCAAGTTTCTGTGGACAATAGCTGCAATTTATTATTATTATTGTTGCTAGCCTCCCTGATGTTCTCCATTTATGATTCGAGTAATCTTGTCTCTTTTGATGAATCTACCTTTTGTTTTTCATTAAGGTGTCAATGCTTTAGACAAAAGGCCTGCTGAGTACAACAAAACCCAAAACCTGACAGAGGAAAAACAGACCTTTATATCTGTAAGCCCAAACACAATTGTCCCTGAGGGATGAAAATGTGTATGTAAGAAAACACATGTACACATACACACAGGCATGCACACACGCACATAAATTGTTCTTGACGGCCCTGGAGATTATGTTGGAAATCTTTTAGCCAGGTCAAAGTGGCATATTTCAGGAGCTGGCAGTTCTAGATCACGGAGAATGAAACCAGCAACCTTCTGTTCCTACTAACATCTTTATGTCCACTTTGTGGGGATCCTGCTGAATCCCTAGACAGATCTGAAAGGAGAAAAAATATCTTTCTCCTTCAAAAATTTTCAAACCCCTCTAGAGATTCTAAGCTCCACATGGTCTGCCTCCAGCATTGTTTATTCCTAGGCATTCTGCTCCAATGCTGGGGCAGCTAACCTTTCAGAATTGTCTCAGTCCTGTAGGGTAAAGGGATGGGCGAAGCATTCATCAGTCAGAGTCTATAGAGGTATGAAATAGACACACCATATAAGCAACCGGCCCCAGCACTGGGTGTTTACGCAAGCATTTCCATAGGTTCTTCTTCAGAATCAACCTACTCCTGAGAGGCGTGGGTTTTTATCAGCCTAATATCCCAAGTCAGTGACAAAATCCTGGAGAGTTGTCAAGACTAATAACTTTTCACCATCATATTCTCAACAGGGAACGGGAAATGGAATTTTCCCAGTGCTCAAGGCTGAATGTCTGTAGAAAATTAAAAAATAATAACAATTCAAAACAAAACCTTTAAAAGTTTGAAGAAAAGAGCAATGTAAATTAAACTCCCTCCATTCCCAACATTGAAAAAGTTTATTCTATGTGTCCCAGAAAAAAAAAAAAAAAGAAACTTTTGGAAGAAAAGCTCAAATTTAAAAATATATCCAGAGCATTGATTTTCAGATAATTAGAAAATGCTATTTTCTAAGTATCTCAAATCAAAGGTATGTGTATTCTGTATTAAGATTTTGCTACCAAGCCATAAATAGCCATGGAATATAAAATATGCTGTCCATATTACTTGGCATTTGAAACCTAGCCAGTCCTAAGAGAAAATCTAAAAGCAAAAATAATTGTTTAAAAGAAGTTGTTTTTCCCTTTTGCAACCTCAACTCCCATTGCCTATGTACTCATTCAAGAAAAGAAAATATTGGCTGGGAACAGTGGCCCATGCTTACAATCCCAGCGACTCTGCAGGCTGCAGCAGGAAGACCCCATAAACCCAGGAGTTTGAGGCTGTAGAGTGCTATAATCATGCCTGTGACTAGCCACTCACTCCAGCCTGAGCAATATAGAGACTTTTGCCTGTTAAAAAAAAGAAAACATATTTTAAAACAAAGAGCAAAACTAGAAATTGCATCTATTGTAATATTCCAGCTTTGTTTCTTCAAAGGCTATTCATTCATTTATTCGTTAATTCACTCAGCAAGCAGTCACAGAGTTCTTTTTTGACTAAACGCTGTAATAGGAGAAAATACATAAGTTACACATAGCCCCTATTCAGAGGAGCTCACTTCTCAGTAAGAGTGGCACACATATAAACAAATAATTATGTTCTAAGTGCTACATAAGAACTGCAGATGCAGCATTATTGGAACCCAAAATGCTGAGTGGCTAACACCAGCAGACTTGAAAGTGTCTTTACAGAGGAGGTGATATTTTAGCTGAGTCTTAAAATACAAGTAAGGGTTGGCTAGGTAAGCAAGATGGAAGGAAGCTTCACACGTCTTAGACAGGATGACGGAATGGAGAGAAGAAGGTGGTAGGAGATAATGAAAAGTAGGGGCCAGCCTTTAACTGACACATACTTCCTGCTAAGGTGTTTGAACTTTACTCCACATGCAACAGAAAGCCATCAAGAACTCTTAAGGAGGAAAACTTTCATTTTTATTCAAATAATTCAGGTGGTATCACAGAGCAAAGATGAGAAGATCCAGCTATAATCAGTATTTCACATGGCTACCCAGAATGCCCCCAACCTAGACCAACCATAATTGCTGCACAAGCTGGATCTTGTCCATTACTACATCTCCCCTTTTTATAATCTTTTCCCTATTTGCCTTTATTTATTCCTGCTAATCGTCCATTCATTTATTCAACCATTTCATCATTCAACAAATATTTATTGAGCCTTTACTAAATGTAAGTAGGGGCTGGCAATCCAGTGGCACACAGCAGTCAGATGATCCTTTTGAAACATGAATATAATCTTATTATTTCCTTTCAATAGCTTCTAATCCTATTTAAAATAAAACCATGGAGGACAGTGTCTGGACCTTGGCAAAGCCGATAGTCTAGCAGGACAAACATTTGTTTAAATACAATTGCAATGCTGTGTAATGAACAAGAGGATGGGAAGCTATGGAAGGAAGGTGGTTACAGAGGTTTCCCTGAGGAAGTGATAGTTAGCCTGTGACTTTAAGGATGAGTAAAATTGAGCCAAAATGCATGTGTCGGAAGTAGGAGGGGAAGAGGCAGACATTGCCCAGCAATTGGGAAATAACCAGAGGCAGGAGAAAACATGGCAACTTGGAGGAAGTGAAAGTGTCTTGCACGCCTGAAGAGTCAAACAAGCTAGAGAGATGGGCTGGAGTTCGAGCCTGTGGGGCTGTGTTAGCCATGTGCATTAGCCAAGTAGGCTGGGTTGTACTGCAGGAATGAAACCTTAAAGGTTGCTGACTCAACAAACACAAGTTTATTTCTCTGTCAAATAAACTCTAATGCAGGTCAGGTGATATTCTAGGGCAGTTCTTCTCCATGATATAACTGAGACACCCAGGATCCCACGATGTTTTGATATTGCCATCTCAACAGGTGGCTTTCAAGATCCCCACAGCAGGTGAAGACAATGTGTGGAAGTGACACACCACCTCTTACATGTGTAGGTTCAAAAGTAACACATTCATTTCATCCCTTGCTTGCCAGAAATAGCCACAAAGTCCCAGCTAACTACAAGAAAGGCAGGAAAATGTAGAGAGCACGAGGGGCCATTTGGAGATTGCCAATGTTTCTTCTAAGGCATGCAGGTCTTAGCAGGCTGTATCCCAAGTAATGGAGAACCACAAGCAGAAGACTAGCCAGGATCAAGTTCATGTTGTAGAGATTACCTGCTATGCTGTGGAGAATGAAATGGTCGGACAAAGAGAAACTAGTTAGGAGGTTTTTCAAAGGTTCAAGTAAGAAAAGATGGTGGCTTAGAATATGAAGGTGTCAGCATCCAGCTTAATGAACACCTTAATGCAGATATTTTTATAAAAATTCCTAACAAGGAATTAGTATAAATTGATACTTATAACAAAGAAGGATTTAAAGAATAATAACAATCACAGAATGTGTAAACTATTGTCTGAATTTTCCCAGTATTTTAAAGGAGTCTAAGTAGCTGAATTCTTCTCCCATTGGTTGAGAAGGAAGGGGTACTGAAGAGCAATGGTTTTGGGATCTGGGTCTATGGAATGGTGAAACAGAATAAAAAACACCTGGTGATATCTGATGGAGCAGCGGTCACCAATCTTTTTGGCACCAGGGACCTGTTTTATGGAAGATAATTTTCCCATAGACTGGGGGAGGGTTGGGGGAATGGTTCGGGGATGATTCAACCACAGTATATTTATTGTACATTTTATGTCTATTATTATTACGTTGTAATATATAATGAAATATCAATAATTAAACAACTCACCATAATGTAGAATCAGTGGGAGCCCTGAGCTTGTTTTCCTTCAACTAGATGGTCCCATCTGAGGGTGATGGGAGACAGTGACAGATCATCAGGCATTAGATTCTCATAAGAAGTGTTCAACTGAGATCCCTCACATGCATAGTTCACAATAGTGTTCACCCTCCTATGGGAATCTAATGCTGCCACTGACCTGACAGGTGGCAGAGCTCAGGCGGTAACGTAAGCAATGAGGAACAGCTGTAAATACAATGAAGCTTCACTCACTCACCTGCCATTCACCTCCTGCTGTGTAGCCCAGTTTCTAACAGGCTGCAGACCAGTAACTGTCCATGGCCTGGTGGTTGAGGACCACTGTGATAGAGTATCTTGAAGTCAAGGCTAAAGCTGAGACCAAAGGAGTGTGCAGAGCTGATACTCAGATAAGAACCTGAGTAACAAATCAGAAAAAGGATAGGCTGGGTTCTGTGGCTTACACTGTACTTTAGGAGGCCCAGGCAGGAGGAGTGCTTGAGCCCAGAAGTTTGAGACCAGCTTTGGCAATGTAGTGAGACCCAGTCCCTACAAAAAATTTAAAAATTAGCTGCACGTAATAGCACAGACCTGTAGTCCCAGTTACTCAGGAGGCTGAAATGGGAGGGTCAGTTGAGACCGAGGAAGTTGAGACTGCAGTGAGCCAAGATTGCACCACTGCACTTCAGCCAGGGCAACAAAGTGAGACCCTGTCTCAAAGATAGATATATTTAAGAAAAAAAAAAAAAGGATAAATAATTTTCTAGAACCAGGCAGCTGAGTCAGAAGCTAGAGTATGAAACCAGAGAGCAGAGGGATAGGCAAATAAGCACAGGAAAGTGAGTGAGGTCACAAAGTGGATATTCTGAACTGTTTTTACATGCTTTCAATAACCCAGAGACTTGTAGTTACAACTGCAAAAGAGATAAGGTTGGCATTAAACATGTTTCTGCACTCATTTAGCCATTAATCATCCCCCGTACTATGTGCAGGATAGAACTCCTATTTTCACATCCCTCCCACCAACTCTTCCCCATCTCAAGAAAATCATCTGCCATCCACTCAAGTCCCCCAGCAAGGAGCCCTTCTTGATTCCTCTTTTCTCTCAGGTGCTGCATCTTCACATCCAATCCATAAGCATGTCCTTTGACTCTGCTCTGAAATACAGCCTGGTTTGTCATCATTTCCACTCTAGTCCAAGCCACATCATTACTTGTTTTGACTACAGTGATACCTTCTTAACTAGCCCCCATCTTCTGCTCCTCCCTCCTACAATATCTTCTCACCACAGCCGCAATGCTCCTTATAAAACATAAATGTAATCATATTACTTTGTTCTGATGGCTTCTAATCCCATTCAGAATAAGCCATGGCCTACCAATCCTTTAGGATGTGGCAGCTTCCTTCCTTTCCAATCACATCTCCAACTCTTTTCTTTATCTGTTACCCTCTCCAGGCATGCCAAGCTCATCTTCGAGTCATTGCACTATCCCCTCCCATCACTTGGAGTCTCTTCCTACTGATCTTTGCATGACTGTCTCTGTCTTGTCATATAGTCCTCACTGTTAATATCGACCCCTCAGACAGGCCATCCTTGAACATCCAACCTAAATAAGCCATTCATTACAAAAGAGTCAATCTATGTTGATGCCCTGTGTACACTTTTTATTTTTCGCATTTTTTTTCTTAGTTACCTTCATGGTGCCATTACCGTGTTTTTGTTATTTTGGTTGTTGTTGTTTGTTTTCTCCTGCTAGAACATACCCTCCAACGAAAGCAGCACCCAGCTAGGCATGTTGGCTCCTGCCTGTAACCTAGCACTTTGGGAGACCAAGTCAGATGTATCGCTTGAACTCAGAAGTTCAAGACCAGCTTGGGCAACATAGTGAATGAAACTCCATCTCCACAAAAAAGAGATATATATATCTATGAAAATTAGCCAGGCATGGTGGTGCATGCCTCTAGTCCCAGCTACTCAAGAGGCTGAGGTGGCAGGATTGTTTGAGCCCAGGAGGTTGAGGCTGCAGTGAGTCAAGATTGTGCCACTGCACTCCAGTGTGGGTGACAATGTGAGACCCTGTTTCCAAAAAAAAAGAAAGAAAGAAAACAGCACCCTAACTTGCCTTGGTCATTGCTGTATATACACAGGGTGTAGAACAGTTCTTAATGCATGGTAAGCACTTTCTTCTAGTTTGTTAAATAAATAAATGAATGCAGAAATGAACAAATGAGTGAATTCCTCCCTCTTTCTCACGTCTATAATCTTTTCCTCTTCACTGTCTTCTTATCACCCCTCCCACCACCCAGCCTAAAACTTTGTTACATCATTCAAAATTTCTTACATCATTCAAAAATAAAAATTTTCTTTAATCCTCTCTAGCTTCTCTCCATCCTTTCTTCTTCCTTGTTTACATAAACTTTTTAAAAGCATACTCTACAATTAGAGTATGTTCTTCTCTAGCTTCTGGCCCTCCACCCTGTGGAAACTGTCCCAGTTGAGGAAACAAAAGGCCTCTTAAATGCCAAATCGAGTGGCCATTTTCAGCCCTTGCATTACTGTACCTCACTGTTGTATCAGATGGTGTCTCTTCTTCCAATCTTGACCCGCTTACCAACTCTTCTTCCTATTTGTACCTCTCTGACTATTCCCTCTCGGTTCTCTTCTTAAAGCAACATCCTTGACTTCATCACACTATTTTCACGATTTCCCTTTCAGCCCTCTACCATTTGTTTATTGTCCTATGGCTCAGGTTACTTTGAATTCGTGGTTCATGGCCCTTCTCTCTTTACTCTCTCTTCCTACCTGATTTCCTCCTCTCTTAGGACTTCAAATGTCCCCTAAAATCAGATTTTTTTAAAAACTGTACCTCCTGTCTAGAACTCTTGCCCCAATCCGTATATGCTCGAATACCCCACAATCACTTCAAACTCAGCATACCCAACTCCGTAAGGTCTGAGTTATTACCCCCATTTTATAATAAGAAAACTGAGACTTAGCAGTTAGACATTTCACCTAAGAGCACTTAACTGGGGAACAGTAAAGCTGGAATTTAAATACAATTTTCCCAGTCACCAAAGCCCATTTTGTTCCACTATGTTACCTTGTCCTTGTGTTACAACAGTAGAAAGCTGACAATAGCCAAAATATCTTTCTAGAGAGTAGTTCCATGTATGATGAAATGCCAAAAGATGACATTTTACACTGCTTAATAGAAAGGATAATTTTGATGTATGTTTAATGGGAAAAATGCTCATGACATATATTGAAATTTTTTAAGCAAGACATAAAACTATGTATATTAAGATCCTAATCTGGTTCTTATGATTAGAATAAAGTCTGGAAAGAAAACAAAAAACACTAAATGTATCATTATGTGATATCATAATTATAGTTTAAATAATCCTCTTTTTCCCTCTACCAGCTCATTTCTGCTCTCTGCTAGTACCTCCAATTTCCTTTTAGAGAATC
Source organism: Macaca fascicularis (assembly GCF_037993035.2). Taxonomy (NCBI): domain Eukaryota; kingdom Metazoa; phylum Chordata; class Mammalia; order Primates; family Cercopithecidae; genus Macaca; species Macaca fascicularis. Next base: position 99,088,926 of record NC_088385.1, read on the forward strand.
ACTTCTTCCTCACTTATGGATCTTGATGATAATAATTGAGGTTCTTTGCTCCTTGTAACAAAGTTGAAAAGGATCTCTGGCAGTTCCTTATCCAGATCTTTTTGCTTATAAGCCAAAGAGCTTGCTGCATCCTAATATGAGCTAATAAGACTTTTTAGCTGAGCTACACTGGGACACACACACACAAATGATAGATTTCATTCAATCCTATTGCACCTGAACTAGGCAGTCAAGTTTTTACTACATTGATGGCTAGAGCTGCCCTTCTTTTTGTCCTATTTCTAAACTGATCCTCTGGTCTCCTGTTCATTCTGGATAGGAAACACTCTTATAACCTTTTAATATATTTTCTTTTTTGAGCTGGACACAGTGGTTCATGTCTGTAATCCTAACACTTTGGGAGGCTGAGGTGGGAGAATTGCTTGAGGCCAGGAGTTTGCGAACAGCCTGGTCAACACAGCGAGACTCCATGTCTACAAAAAAGAATTTGTTTTTTTAATTAGCCAGGTGTGGTGGCACACACCTGTAGTCAGTCCTAGCTATTCATGAGGCTGAGATGGGAGGATAGCTTGTGACCAGAAGTTCAAGGTTATAGGGAGCTGTGATGGTGCCACTGCACTGAGTGACAGAGCAAGACCATTTATCTAAAAAGTAAATACACAAATTTTCTTTTTTGACTATCTCTTATTGGTTTCTGTTACTTAGAGCCAAAGAACTCTAACTGATAGATGTCTTTATTTTCTACTTTTCTACAATAAACATATTTTGTCTTTATATTCAAAATAAAGAAATGAAAAATTAAAGATCCAGTCCTAAAATAGTAAAAGATATGGTCAGAAAAGCATGTGACTATAAGAAACCTGCATTAGATGTGTAGCTTAATCTCTACTAATCCATGACGGCCCCTGGTGAATCACCCCACTTCGTATTGTCATTCCACACTAACAGCAGATCAATGGCATTACTTCGTATTCAGACAGGAGACATTTTGATTTGTGTTTCTAATAGGTTTGTTGCTAATAAGACCCTACCAAAGCAAGGCGTGGTTTATACTGGAAAGTAAATGCATTCATTTGGTCAGGTGATCCATTTGTTAAATGCTTTTTCCACTCAGTTCAGTGAGTATACAAAGCTCAGTGGTACCCAGTTTCTGTTCCTGAGAAATTCCTCACCGTATTTTGAAGCAAATGCACAGCAGATAAATTGCAATAAGACATGGTAAGTGCTATTACAGAGATATGAACATAAAGGCAGAAAGGAATGAACTGTCAGTTTAAAGATTCTAAATACAAGAAAGAAAATAACAAAAGCCTCAGCATTAACTGTTTTAACTATAAAAAGTATGTTATAGCCAATAGTGAATACATGCTTATTTGCAAAAAGGAAGATCCATTTGATGAGAAAGCACGCGAAGTTTGCTATTATCCTTTCAGTGGCAAAACCGTATTAAAGGCTGTGACTTTCATATTTTTTTTAAAAGTGCACCTAACAAGTCAGAGATAAAACTTTAATTTTTAGTATTAAATCCCTTTAAAACATATTGTAATGACCTTGCCATCAACCTATTTTAATAAAAGAAAGTCACCATCAGCATCCCCTTCTAATCAACCTCTTTAGTATTTATTTGAACATTTCCAAAATCCAATCCCCATTTTCTTAGTACCAAGAGTACTGAAGTACTGAAGTCCCACTGAAGGACCCACCTAAATTCTGTCTCTTTACCAAGTGTTGGGTAAAATGGGTGGAGTTCTCCCAAATGTATCTTTACATCTTTCTATGCCTAGTATGGGTTTCTTTCTCACAAGACATGATCCGATACCTGCGTACACCGGAATATTGACAGAGGCAAGGACTCACCATGTCACCACTTCCAGGTAACATGTTTACATTTAGACTGAAGCTTTCTAGAGAAAATGTCTTAACTGAAAGAAAGAATAATGACCCTGTTAGTGGAAGTGTTGGATATGATAGACCAAAAACAAAATAAAACATCAAAAAATCTAGACCCAGAGAGTGTAACTCAGTAATTCTGATGAGGGATCTTTGAAAAATAAATGCATCTATCTAAAAAATTGTAATATTCTCCTTTCTTAGAAGATACTAATATTGGGAAGGAAGTTTGGATATTTAAGGAATGACTAAATAAATAAACATTTCATCTTACCCCGAAATAACCAAATAAGTTCCAAACAAAAATCAAGCCCAGGAACATACACACAAAGATGCTGCAGGGACAGACCACATGTGAAGCTATTTATGTCTTATGACCTCTACTTTCCCTGTCTCTGCCCTTCCAAGGTCAACTCCAATACTCACAGGAGCAATTTAGAAATAATGACAGAGGATGAGCTTTTTTTTTTTTTTCTGAGTTAGTTTTTATTTTTTATTTTTTTTACTTTTTTTTTCTGTATTCCTTCTAAAAGAAAAAAAAAAAAAAAAACAGGATACATGTGCACAACTTTCAGGTTTGTTACATAGGTATACACGTGCCATGGTGGTTTGCAGTACTTATTGACCCATCCTTTAAGTTCCCAACCCTCATCCTTCACCCCCAACAGACCCTGGTGTGTGTTGTTCGCCTCCCTGTGTCCATGTGTTCTCATCATTCAGCTCCTACTTACGAGTGAGAACATGCAGTATTTGGTTTTCTGTTCCTGTGTCGGTTTGCTAAGGAAGACAGCCTCCAGCTTTATCCATGTCCCTGCAAAGAACATGATCTCGTTCCTTTTTATGGCTGCATAGTATTCCATGATGTGTATGTACCACATTTTCTTTATCCAGTCTATCACTGACGGGCATTTGGGTTGGTTCCATGTCTTTGCTATTGTAAATAGTGCTGCAATAAACATATGTGTGCATGTGTCTTTAGAGTAGAATGATTTGTATTCTTTTGGGTATAAACCCAGTAATGGAATTGCTGGGTCAAATGGTATTTCTGGTTCTAGATCCTTGAGAAATCACCATACTGTCTTCCACAATGGTTGAACTAATTTACATTCCCATGAACAGTGTAAGTATTCCTATTTTTCCACAGCCTCACCAGCATCTATTGTTTCCTGACTTTTTAATAATCGCCATTCTGATTGGCAATGAGATGGTATCTCATTGTGGTTTTGATTTGGATTTCAAAATGATCAGTGATGTTGAGCTTTTTCTCATGATTTTTGGCCATGTAAATGTCTTCTTATGAGAAGTGTCCGTTCATATCCTTTGCCCACTTTTACATGGGGTGGATGGCCATACTACCTGAAGTAATTTATAAATTCAATGCTATTCCCATCAAACTACCATTGACATTCTTCACAGAATTAGAAAAAAACTATTTTAAATTTCATATGGAATTAGAGAAGACTCCATATAGCCAAGACAATCCTAAGCAAAAGAACAAAGTTGGAGGCATCATGCTACCTTACTTCAAACTATACTATAAGGATATAGTAACCAAAACAGCATGGTACTGGTACCAAAACAGACATATAGACCAATGGAGCAGAACAGGGACCTCAGAAATAACACCAAACATCTGCAACCATCTGATCTTCAACAAACCTGTCAAAAACAAGCAATGGGGAAAGAGTCTCCTATTCAGTAAATGGTGCTGGGAAAACTGGCTAGTCATATGCAGAAAACTGAAACTGGACCCCTTCCTTACACCTTATACAAAAATTAATCCAAGATGGATTAAAGACTTAAATGGATTTAGATTTGTCTAAGGTAGTGTCCTTAAATGTAAAACCCAAAACTATAAAAACTCTAGAAGAAAACCTAGGCAATACCATTCAGGATGTAGGCGTGGACAAAGACTTCATGACAAGAATACCAAAAGCAATTGAAACAAAAGCCAAAATTGACAAATGGGATCTAATTAAACTAAAGGGCTTCTGCACAGCAAAAGAAATTATCATCAGAGTAAACAGGCAACCTACAGAATGGGAGAAAATTTCTATAGACAAAAGTCTAATATCCAGAATTTATAAGGAACTTAAACATATTTACAAGAGGATGAGCTTTGGAATCAAACACAGCTGGGTTAATAAGTAGACTCTGCCACTTATTAATAGTATGATCTTGGGCAAGTTACTAAATCTCTCTGAACCTTAGTCTTTTGATCTGGAAAATGAAAAAATAATTTCTTTCTTGTAGGTCTCTATGAAATTTAAGTGCTGCCACATAAGCACCTCATCTGACACATTGAATGTGTTCAATGTTCAGTGGCTATCAGTACACATGGAGTCATGCTTTTGCTGGCAGTAGCAATACACCCAACCTTGCCCTTCCCCAAAAATGACATTTTTGTTCCATCTTTTCCTTTCCAAATCCGATAAGCAACAAACAATCAAACATGTCTGTGCTTTATTTGTTGATGCTCTGTAAACCAGCCAATCCAAACCTGAAAATGCCAGATGATGGCTTTGCATTACAAAGTACCTCTGCTGAAATGAAGATGCTTGCAGAGCTGACACTTGAATTTAAAGTAGTGTCAGTTGTGTCCCGCTGTTCTATCACATCACATGTTCCAGAATAACTGATGTCTACAGAATTATTCACACCAGGTATCGGTGGGCTCATAGGCTTCAAAGGAAGGTCAAAAAGAGCTGGCCTCCAGTCTCAGCACATGAACCCCTGGCCACTCTGTGTGGGCCCAGGAGAGTGGAGGTATATGTATGTGTGAGAGCCTAAAGAGGATTATGACTTCCTGTTTCTATATTCATCCTGTGTTCAGGCAGGAACTCTAAGTACAATTTTTTACTTATCAGCATTTTCAGAATTAGAAAATGAGAGGGCTGAGAAGGAACAGAGAAACCATAGTGTATGTAGCACTTCTCAAGGTATGTGGACTCTGCCTCCCATCGATGGAATCCCTAAAGATGGGATCAGTAACCTTTATTTATTTATTTATTGTATTTTTTTTTGAGACAGAGTCTTACTTTGTCACCCAGGCTAGAGCTCACTGGCGCGATCTTGGCTCACTGCAAGCTCCACCTCCTGGGTTCAAGTGATCCTACTGCCTCAGCCTCCCTAGTAGCTGGGATTACAGGTGTATGCCACTATGCCTGGCTAATATTTGTATGTTTAGTAGAGACAGGGTTTCACCATGTTGGCCAGGCGGGTCTCAAACTACCGACCTCAAGTGATCCACCCACCTCAGCCTCCCAAAGTGCTGGGACTACAGTCGTGAGCCACCGTGCCTGGTTGTAAACTGCATTTTTTAAAACAAGTATCCCAGGAGATTCTAAAGCATGCTCAAGATTGGAAACCACCAAGCCAACCTGAGTGTTCCCATGTCACAGTGAGGATGTTAAAGCCAGAAGAAAATGAATGATTTATCTAAATCGGTGTCTTAACCTCAGTGCTATTGATAGTTTGGACTGTGTGATTCTTTAGGGTGGGGAGCCGTCTTGGGTACTGTAGGACGTTTAGCAGCATCCCTGGCTTCTACCAAGCAGATGACAATAGCAGCCCTTCAGGTGTGACAGCCTAGTGTTTTCAGAAATGGCCAAGGCAAAATCGCCCCGGGTGAGAATCACTGTCTAAAGTCACAGGGAGCATCAGGAGTGGAGACATACCCGCGTACAGTGTCCTGATTCACAGCTCAGCCATATCCCTGCGTCTGCTGACTCCTCTTCTCTTGCAGAGGGAAGCAAAATGAGAGGGAGGGGGACTCAGGTCATAAAGGTCACGGGGTGAGAACGTGGAAGTCAGAGCAAGTAACAGTGCTACTTTTCGGGGGGTGACCTGGAACATTTCACCTGGCTTTTTCGATGACTTGTGCTTTTAGTCATTCCTACTTCTACTTGTCCCCTGTTTAAACCTTGATCTTCCAGGAGAACTGGCAGGGTTCGAATTGCCAACATCTTGGAAAGGCACGCAGAAAGGTGCCATATAAAATGTCTTCTAAACTGAGATTGAGTTAAAGATTCTGCTGTGTAGAAACCAAGAGTGTCCTATTCTAAATTTAGTGCCGTGCCGGAAGAGGAGGGTAGTGAGGAGCAATGCAAAAGGAATCAGGAAATGTGGTTTCTGGTCCCAGCTCTTTCCAAACTTTAGCAAATAACTTCAGCTTTCTGGTCTACAGCAGTTTCCCATCAAATGGAGGGATTAAAGTAGGCCCCTATATCCGTGCCTGGAAGCATCCTGTGTCCTCCACCCACGAGGCACTTAACACTGTCATCAAAAATCCAAACTCTACCTTTCTTCCAAAATCTAACTCTGGTCATGGTTCCTCAATTTTCTTTGGTGATTATGATAATGATGTTGTGGTTGCATAGGAGAAAGTCACTGTTCATTTAAAAAAAAAAAAGCACTCTGAAGTATTTAGAAACAAAGTGTCATGGCGTCTGCAACTTATTTCCAAATGGTACCGAAAATTATAACATTTGTATCTTATATGTACAAATATATATATTTGTATAGTGAGAGGGACCCCAAATATACCAAGAGATTACTAAATGTTGAATCTCATTGAAGGGTATGTGGGTGTTCATTTGATGCTTTGTTCTCATTGTTCTGTATGTTTTAAATTTTTCAAAGTCAAACGTTGAAGAGAAAAACAGCTCCAGTTCTGTCTCCTCCAAAAAGCCTTTCCTGAATTAGCTGAAATAATTCCTCTGGATTCCCACGGCATGTATGTACTCTGTGTTTATCACTTTCTACTTTGTATTATAGTTATTGAAATACTCACATGGTGGGTCATAAAATAGCTAAGGTAATACTCAACTATGCAGAGAACATTTGTTCCAAAACTGTTCTTTATTTAGTCTACAACTTCTCTGTTCCTCCTCACAAGACCTGCTACCGACAGGAAAAACACCGAAATAAATTTTAGTCCAATCTTGTAATCTCAAATTGATCACATAATTTAAATAGTTACTTTAGGTAACTCAGACACATTTGGATAAAGGCCAGGCCCTACCTGTTTCTACTCCCATTTTTATCCCTAGGATGGCAGCTGGGTGCAAAAGAGAAACTGATGGGTTGGGAGATGTCATGGGAATAGGCCCCCAAGATCAATTTATGAAACTGGCTATTAATAGTATATCCTTTGCTCAGACCTTAACTCTACACACGGCAACAAGGTCCTTGAGGGACATCTTGGTATTATAAGAAAGAGTAGGAGGAAGTTTTATTTCTGTGTCCTCTGGATGGCCTGGACAGTACTTTATACTTATAGGTTCTTGATAAATATCAGCATCCATGGTCTTTTTGGTCTGTTTCTCCAATCTCCACAATGTGCCTTCTGCTCACATCACTCACTGAAATGTCATCATAAGTAAAAATAATAAGTTGACATTAGTAAAAACTAATTTTCTGAGTGCCTGCTATGTGCCAGGCTCTATGCCAGGCTTTTTACCTGTAATATTTAATTCCCACAATAAGTAGATGAGCTAGTACTATAATTTATAATAAGGACAACCACTGGTCTCTGCATTGATGGATTATTGAATTATGCTTCCTTCGCACACTTGGCAGGCTGTATTTGAAACTCCCATTTTCCATGAGCTCCCAATTTACTTATACAACCATACCTTTCTCCAGCCATATTGTTTCACTTTTGTCTCCTGTAAATGCTATGTTTTCTGACCATCTGTATTAGTCCGTGTTCACGCTGCTGAAAAAGACATACCCAAGACTGGGCAATTTACAAAATAAAGAGGTTTAACGTACTTGCTCTTCCACATGTCTGGGAAGGCCTCCCAATCATGGTGGAAGGTGAAAGGCACATCTCACATGGCAGCAGGCAAAATAAGAGAGGTTGTGCAGGGAAACTCCCCTTTATAAAACCATCAGATCTCATGAGGCTTATTTGCTATCACGAGAACAGCACAGGAAAGACCTGCCCCCATGATTAAATTACCTCCCACTGGGTACCTCCCACAACAGGTGAGATTTCAAGATGAGATTTGGATGGTGACATGGCCAAACCATATCACCACCCTACCTTTTTAAGTTACCTTTTGCATTCCCTTCAGCCTCCTTCATACTTCTTCAAAATCCGTCCTTTAAGAGCAAACTTCCATTCATTCAATCAACACACTTCTATTGAACACCTACTTTGTGCTTGCTACCCATTGTCCTAGGTCCTAGAAGGACAATGCTAAGAAAAAGAAATGCAGGCCCAATCTCTGCCCTGGTGGACTTTACAGTGTCTAGTAATTAAGTTTCAGTCTCGTCCCAGTTACTTTACTCTAACAAGAAAACAATCTCCCTGCTTGCACCTCCTTTCAAATATGCATGATATCTATTTCACCTATTGGACACTTATTAGGTACAGCTATGTCAAATTGGTCATCCTATTCAGGGATTCATTTATTAAGGGTAACAATAATAGTAATATCAGTAAATTCCATTAATTGAATGTCTCCCCTGTGCCAGGCACTCTACATATACTGTCTTTCGTTCTCACAATGACATTGCCTTGAAAGAGGTAATTTTTCTCTTTTTACTAATGAAGGCCTTGCAGTTCAGAGATGATAAGTAACCTGCCCAAGGCCACATAATTAGTAAACGACATTATCGGTGCAAGAACCCAGGTCCCCTGGCTCTGAAGGCTCTCTCCACAACACAGCAAGCAGTCAGATGTCTTTGTCGCATCATGCATTGAGGTAGTGAATAGTCAGTCAACAGTGAGGAAGGGTAATGTGAGGAAAAGACCATGGTTTTGGAAAAAAACAGACTGGCATTCAACTCCCAGCTATGCCACTTCCTGGTTATGTGACCTTGGACTAAACTTCTTTGTATTTTGTTATCCTCATTTTAAAATCACCACAGCAAAAATAAATAAATAAAGTCATGAATCTCATAGAGCTGCTGTGAGGATTAAATGAAATGATAAATATCTGGAAAAGCAGCAGGTATATAACAGGCTTCCGGCCAATGCTTCTTCTCTTCTCCCTTTGTTGATGCAGATCAGTTTAAAGTTTGCCATCTGCCTTTTTGTTGCTCATATGAATTCCTAAGTTTGATACTAAGAAACACCTGCAGAAGGGTCTTTCAAGCACCTGCAACTATATTAAAGAGGCAGATACAGGAACTGAGAGATAAAGGCAGTACGGTTGAGAGGAGATGGAAAACCAATCTAGAAACCAGGCAATGGGAGGCTGTGTGGTTCCTTTTGTTAGGAAAGCTTTTCAAAGACAGGGTCCTTGAAGCTTTTGTGTATCAAAAGCATTTCAAAATGCTTTGCTTCTGTGGCAAAGAAGGTATAGTCTTGTCAAAATGCTATTGATTTTCTCAGAAGGAATCTAGAGACTTCATTCACCAAAGAAGCCCTGCAAACAAGCCCTAAAGCCCACTCTTTTTTTCTATAAATTTGTCACCCACTCCAGAAAAGAACATGGCTAATTAACTAAAGTTCCACATTTATTCAATCTGTACTAGGTACTTTGATAGACCTTGTACATCTACCATTTCCTTAATCTTTAAAGAAAAAAAGCTTTTTGAGGTGGGAATTATAAGAAAGTTGACACTCAGAGAGGTTAAATATCTTGCACAAGATCACACTGTTAGAAATTGTTGGTGAGCTTTGAACTGACTTGTTTATTTATTCAACAAATATTTATTGAGTGACTACTATGTGCTAAGTCTGTCTGTTTCTAAAGCTAATGCTCTTTTCACTATCTAATTCTTCTGGTAAAATAAATAATATAAGAGTATTCTCGTTCTTTCAGAACACAAAAGCAGTTTGGCCAGAACATGATATGCTCATGGCTCAGAGAAGATGATCAGGCAGATTGGCCTGGCCGGGCAAGTGTTCATATGTCTCAGCAGCACTCCACGTGTATTCATTCATCTCAAAGCTGGATTTTTAAAAACGAATGGTCCACTGTAGTCAGAAGTGCCATTCTTGGGAAAGTATGACTACCTGTGTTTGACTACTTCTAAAATTGTATAACGAAGATACATTTCAGAACATGTATTTACTAGAAAGTTGAAAAGAGGTGAATATCAGTACATGCAACTCACTAAAAGAGAAAATTATAATTGTAGTGCCTTACTTTTATATAGGTAATAGTTCTTTCCAGTGTACTATTTATAACATATATGATGCCATTTTAGCCCCATACCATTCTGTATGATCAGGAAGGGAATGGTTATCATGTCCATTTCTCACAAGAGGAAACTGAGGTTCAAGTTGTCAAAGTCATTAGTACTTTCCAAATGTCCACGTTCACATCATTATTTAATGGCAGAACCAGGATTTATCTTAGGATCTTTCTGCTCTTTCCAATGTACAATCTTCATTGGTCAGAATGAGCTACGTTGTATTGCAGTAACAAATGGCCTTCAGATCTCAGGAGCTCACTATAATAAAGGTTGATTTCTTGTTCATGTTCCTTGTCTGCTATGGGTTTGGTCTGCTTTGTGTTTAGTTCAGGACTTAGCTGACAGAACAGCCTCTATCTGGATCAGTGTCAGTCATGTGGCAGTGTGAAAAGTGCAACTGATGGACTTGGCGCTGGCTCCTAGGGCTTCTGATAGAAAGTAGCTTTCACCCTTAGTTCATTGGCCAAAGCAAGTCACAGAATTGCCCACATGAAATATGGCAGGGGTGTATCATCCTTTTACAGGGAAGGGCCCCAGATAGGCATAAAATTATTTCAGTTCTATCAGGGTAGTAATGTATAAAGTGGTTGTCAGCCTCCCTTCCTTGTAGCATAAAGTTATTCTTTAATAAATGCGGTACTGGAGAAGAAGTATTTTAGGTATAATGAGCTAAGCAGTCCTCTTAAATCACGTAAAAATTAAATAATTAAACAAATTCAATATTTAAAAATCAACAATTTTCAAATGTGACTGTTGAGCACTGAACCTTCTGCATTTGCAAAGAGAGCAACTTTCACTCTGGGAATAAACTTTCCGTTTCTGGCAAAAGAATTGGATAGCAACATTAAAGTTCTACTGTGAATGCGCGTCAGGGTGTCATATTTGAATGTGTAATGAGTAAACATTGGCAGAAATCCCCTTTGCCACGTGACTTCAAAACAAACACCAGTCAGTAGGGAACTACCAGCTGTGCCCAGTAGAAAAAAATGTGCTCATATACTTTTCTTCCATGAGCAAAAAAAATCCCCCCCGAAATCACCTCCCCCCAGAATGTAGGGCACGAATGGGTTCTCACATGTGTTCAAGAACAAAACTCCACCTCTGGAAAGTCCTCCTGGCAAAGTCATTTAAACAAAGTGCAGAGGAAGACAGAAGTAGGACATGAAACAGAGTTCAGGCATTCACAGAATCTTGCCTTCCCTAAATAAATTCTCAGCTACAGGAAAAAAAAAATAGTAAAATAAATAATAAAACAGTATTCTCTGTCAGGTTGAGGAGCAGGGTTGGGGAGCGGGAGCATTTAGCAAGAGTTTAAAGTAGCTGATTTCTAATGTTGGCTACATTATAATGTCCCTTACAATCCTAAAATTCTATGATTCCAAAAGTTTATGTGATGAAGAAAAGCAAATCTGCATTCTTAAGTACAGAAAAAAGAAAAAAGAAAAAAGGCTACCTTTTATATACAATAAAATTTAACAGTGAACTGCAACCTCCCACCTCCAAAAAAAAAAAAAATGTCCTGGTGACTATAAAGTTGTCTTGGGCTAGGCAATCTGCATATAGAATTCTGTTCCTTAAAAATTTTTTGGCACTGAGTCAGAACTTGATTTGTAGAAATGATACCTCCCCAATACTTCTTTTAGAGCAGTGAGTGGGGGAGGTAGAATGAACTGAGTTAGAACTTTCCCTTAGACTTTCTGTAAAGGTCACCAAAGAGAAAATCCACAAAGAGTCACTGACCTTTAGTCACTTACGCGTATGAAATGTGTCGTCCTAGGATGAAGGAGAATCATTACTGAACATCACATTGCAGATTAAACAATTAAATTGTTGTGTCTTGCTTTTTTATTTCCATGACTTTAAATAGAATTCAGGTTGAAATGAACTGGATTGATCAGAGATGTTTCTAAATATGTCAGTTGTGCTTTTTTGATATGCATGGATGTAATTCTACTATTTTGCTGGCATAATTGCTAGCAAATCCCCATAACTGATATTCAAATTTTAGTACAGATATAAGTAAAATTGTGTCTCAGTTATCAAAATATCAAATTTCATTTGAGCAAAAGAAATGAGGGGAGAGAATATGGATGTGTTAACTTATTCTTATCTTCTCTGATAAGCAACATGGTACCCTGCTGCTTTCTCTAGCTACTTACTACAGAAAGAGTACATGGCCATGAGATGCATGGAGTCTTTAGTATCTAACTGAACACAAAGAAACTTCTCCAATGGCTAGTCATATTAAGTGATACAAGAGATGCATCCACTGGAAAAGACTGTGGCTCACTTTGAGGGTGAGTATAATGTCACAGGATCAAAATATTTGAAAGAGAGAATTTGGAAGCTAAGGTTAATTTAGAATCTACAATTGCTCACAGTTTTCTTCCCCTCTACAACCAATTCAAGTCTCTCGTAGACTCCTGAATCAAAAAGCTGATAGAGCCCATAAGTAGTAGCAGAAGTCAGTGAAACTAGAGGATCAATAATTGTATATACACACACACACACATATATATATGAATGTCTATATACACACACATATATATGAATGTGTATATACACACATTCCTGCATGTATGTGGAAGTGTATACACAGATATATATCTATACATATTTTTTTCTTTTTGAGACAGAGTCTCATTGTGTTGCCCAAGCTGGAGTTCAGTGGCATGATCTCGGCTCAATGCAAACTTTGACTCCCGGGTTCAAGCAATTCTCATGTCTCAGCCTTTCAAGTAGCTGGGAATACAGTCATGCGCCACCAGGTTCAGCTAATTTTTGTATTTTTAGTAGAGACGGGGTTTCACCATGTTGGCCACGCTGGTCTTGAACTCTTAGCCTCAAGTGATCCGCCTGCCTCAGCCTCCCAAAGTGCTGGCATTACAGGCATGAGCCGCCATGCCATGCCAGGACTATATGTATATATTGAAGATAAACACATACATATATGGAGATTATAGATATACACACATATATATCATATATATCCATGCATCCATACATATGGTGTGTATATGTATATATCTATATGTGTTTACTATATGCGCACATACACACACACCCCATATATATATTTCCACAAGTATGGTATGTATATCTCTAGATGTACATACCAGATATATATAAATATTTATATATATCTGGTATGTACATCTAGAGATATACATGTATCATATGTGTATCCATATATGGTATATATAATCTCTTTATGTGTATCTATAATCTCCATATATGTATATGTTTATTCTCTATATATGTATAAATATATATACATTTATACATTTCCACATACATACATGTATGTGTGTATATATACATATATTGATATATGTATGTGCATATACAATTATTGATCCTCTATTTAGTTTCACTGACTTCTACTACTACTTATGGGCTCCACCAGCCATTTGATTCAGGAGTCTGAGAGATTTGAATCTTAATGGAGGGGAAGAAAGTTACGTGCAATTATAGATTCCAAATTAACCTTAGTTTCCTAATTCTCTTTTTCAAATATTTTGATCCTGTGACACCATACTCAACACCTTCTTCTCAAACTGAACCAGTCTTTTCCAGTGAAAGTATATTCCATATCCATACATACATGGATATACATATACACACACATATGGATATATCCATGTACATATACGGAAATTCACATACATGTATGAATACATATATACATACACATTTATATATGTATTTGATTGATTATGGCACAACTAGCTACTCAACTGATTTTTTAACAAATCCCAATTTATGCCACTTACAAAAAGAAATGCCTTCTGGATTAAAGACAACCACAAAAAACACTTCAAGAAAATTTAGCATATCATATATACATATATGTATAATCTATAGGTGGGAAGAGGCTTTCTTGTCCAAATAGAGAAGATATAAAAGAAAAGACAGACTGGGGTGGGTGGAGGGCGGAGGGATAGCACTAGGAGATATATCTACGGTAAATGACAAGTTAATGGGTACAGCACACCAACATAGCACATGTGTACATACATAACAAACCTGCACGTTGTGCACATGTAACCTAGAACTTAAAATATAATAATATTAAAGAAAAGAAAAGACAGACTTACTTGATCATATAAGAATTTAAAACTTTTTTGTTAAAAGAAAGATTCCACAACAAGGTCAGTAGACTAATGATAGGTTTGGAAATATTTGTGACGTCAACAACAGTTGGGTTTTTTGTTTAGATTTGTTTTGTTTTACAAATTGACAAAAACAAAGACAATAAACAAATGGATAAAAAGAATAAAGAATTCAAGGCCGAGCGTGGTGGCTCACGCCTACAATCTCAGCACTTTGGTAGGCTGAGGCGGGCGGATCACGAGGTCAGGAGATGGAGACCATCCTGGCTAACATGGTGAAACCCCGTTTCTACTAAAAATACGAAAAAATTAGCCGGGCGTGTTGGCAGGAGCCTGTAGTCCCAGCTACTCGGGAGGTTGAGGCAGGAGAATGCTGTGAACCCGGGAGGCGGAGCTTGCAGTGAGCCGAGATCGCGCCACTGCACTCCAGCCTGGGCAACAAAGAGAGACTCCATCTCAAAAAAAAGGGAATTCAAATAGATTCAAATAGGAAATTTACATAGGGGCAATGAACAACAAGCAAATGAAAATATTCTCACATTAAATCATAGTCAGGGGAATGTAAATTAAAGTTACAATGATATATTTTTTTTATATCCATCAGACTGGGAAAAATTGAAATGATCAATAATCTCTATTAGTGGTAGGTATATGGAAAAACGGATGTTCATACAGGCTGAGAAAAATTTAACTGTAAAAACTATTTTGGAAAGCCATTTTGCAGCATACATTAAAAAAATTGAAGATACATGAGCCATTTAACCCTGCAATCTCTCTCCTTGGCAACTCTCCCAGACCAACATTACATAGAGCATGTGTAAAAGCGCACCTAATGTCAGTGCTTATAATAGCAAGAAAAGAAGAGGGGACAGGGATCAAAGTCAATGCCAATCAATAGGGAATGTCTGAATAGGTAACAGCTCATCCACACCATGGATTATTAGGCAGCAGTTCCAAGGAGTTAGACTCATTAGAGCTAAATATCCACTTATAAAAGATTTCTGTACAGTTAAGCTTTACATGAAAAATAGAGATGCAAAAAGTATACATTATGCAATGCTCATAAAACAAACAATACCAAAACTTCCCTTATACATGTGTGTAAGTGTAAAATGTGTATATATGATTATGTGAGCAAGGGGGACAATGTAAAAGTACATATCAAGTCACAAACAAGAGTTACATGGCAGAGAGGGGTGCAAAGGAGGAAAGAGAGGGAAGAGAAGCTAAGCAAAAGTTTTAAAATACTTATCTAAATAATATATAATTATATGTGTGAGATAACATGTATGCATTTATGCAAAAACTATATATATGCTTGTCTACATGAGAAATTAGAAAAAGATTGAAAAGCTAGTCTAAAAGCATGCTCAAACCATGACATTAAAATTAATAAAAAATATCTAACATTTGCAGAGCCCTTTCTATTGGCAGACACTGTTCTAAATATGTACCAACTCATTAATCCTCACAACAACCCTACAATGGGAATATTAATATCTTTGTTTGCAACAAGAGGAGAGTCCAGTTTACTTCTCTACAACTTTAGAATAGAACATTTCATTGCAATTGCAAAACTGTAATTAAATCAATCATTTTATTTGTTTCTTTGCTAATTTTGGTTTGTTTTCTTGGATGTCTGGATTTAGAAGACAGAATTTAACAGGATATCGTAAATAAAGAATTTAACAGGATACCATAAATATATCTACCCAACTAGCCAAGGTTGGTGAAAGTCATCTAAATCAAGGACAACTGTCTTCACAAGTAGCCTCTTCCATCACTCATTTGTTCAACCAGGAATCACGGAACACCCTCTGCACAATTCTGGGCCCTGGGGATTTGTTGGTGGCTATGGCAGCCTCTGAATATTTGATGGCTTGGAAGGCTAACAACTCATGTTGCCCTAGTGCATTTTGACCTCTTATTCTGAAACTAGGTGAGAACAATTTTTGACAAAATTATGGGGCAGAATTCTAATCCTTCCTGGGACAGAGACAGCTTCCAACGACCCGGCAGCTTTGCCTAATCCAAACTCATGCATGGAAAATAACAGTGAAAGAGCCACAAAAGCAGCCCTCGCTAGCTGCCTATGACTGGCACATAGCAAATAATTTCTTCATCACTAGTGTTTTAGAGAGAAGTTAGGGGTTGCTAGTTTTTCCTTCTATTTTCATATCTAATTTAAGTATTCTTTGACCTTCCTCCTTTATGAAGAGATGCGAAGCACCAGATCATCAACAATACAATGCTTTATGCTCAAACACCACGACTCCCCACTCCATTTCTCTCCATTCTCCTCCGATATCCACTTTGTGAGACCCCCTACTAAGGTCACTGTTAAAATAGAGATTGTGATTGGGTAAGGCTACAGAAAGTCAGTAACGAATTTATTAAGCAAGTAGATGCCAGGGCACTGGTCTACTGCTCTGAGTTTGGATCCTGATGAAGTCCTGAATCTGTAAATACACAAATGAAGAAAGCACTTCGATGTCTTGTAGCTCTGAGTGTCCAAGAGCCAAGATGTTCAATTGCACATGTGTGTTTTTGCAGGCTTCTGGCTTTTCCTTCTCTCTCTGAATCTGGCTGCCTCTCACGCCACTTCTGGCAAGGTACACTCTGGGGAGGCCTGAACAAAGTTTCCATACAGTCACTCCCTTCGGTTAATCATTAGCAGCTCTGGTAAAAGTTGTTGGTGGGGCCGTTGGAAACAACAAACTGAAAAGATGTTTTTAGTTTAACCATGAAGTTCATTCGTCTGGGGATTTCAGGAATCCTGTCCAACATACACCAAGATAACATTGGGCAGAGGTAAGACAGTGAACTAAGAAATGATAGATAATCTCTTCTCTGTAACTAATTAGCTAGGTGACCCTGGTCAAAGCAGAGAAGGTAACTCACAAAGTGACAAGCTGGGAACTCTGTGTTCTCTCATTTAATCCTCATAAACACATATAACCTATGTATTTTTCTCTCCATTATACAAAAAGACTTAAATCCAAAATTCTCTAAACTTTGCATTAAACCAGCTTCATGCCATTTAATTTACCCAAGTCCCTGTGTCCTTACCTAAGGAAGCAAGGAGTTGGAATTAGTTGCTCTCTGAAAGGTCTTTCTAACTTTGTAAGCCTATGAATCATTTGACCTAGCAGGAAATAAACAATATTTCTCTAATAATTTCCACATAGTTTTTCTCTTCTTGGCCTTTATTTCCCAGTAAATTTGGGGGGCAAGTAGATAAAATTGTATTCTTCACATAAACATGATAAAATAGCTGTTCACTCATTAGTTGTCTAATGACAACCCCTGAGGCTATTGCTTCACTCTTGTTTATATTGCTCAGTTCCGTCAGTTTAGAAGACATTAAAAAGCAGAACTGAGTTGGCTGTTTTACGTTGGTGGTGAACTTTGTGCCTCAACTGTGTTGCAACGCCCCAGTTTACTCAACTCCACCTGGCAATTCAGCTGTTTGAGATAAAGTAGATTTTCTTTTGGGGAAACCAGTAGCAGTTTATCTTGTTCTTGCTCTACTGTTGGCATACAGATGGTTGGGCATTTAATAGACAGTCATCTGCCAGTAGGAGATAATAATCACTTTTTAAATTAAAAACAAATGAAATATGAAGGGAGTTACTGCCATCGAAGAGGAATTAAAGCCAATGCTCAGGTAGTCTTGTCTAGAGTCAACGTAAGAACTTCTGTTGGAAAACTCCACTTTTCGGTATATGTATGAGTTTCTGCATGTGCATGCATGTGAGTGCTTTAGCATCTTGTGGATGTGTGCACGACAGGGGGTAGGGAAACTCTGGAAAAATAGCCAGTGAAGACCCAAAGCAACTCCTATTTTCTACACTCATAAGTACTATAAGACTTGGATCAATTTCTTGTGCTTAAAATTGTGTTTTGTTTTGTTTATCTTTTCCACATCCCATATGCAGCCATTTTCTGGGAGAAAATTACACTGATAGCAAAAAATAATTTTTTAAAATTTATATAAGAAACAATGCAATGTAAGACATGTAGAAGAGAGCAGAGTATGCCTTGGTGGATTGATGAGAATGCTAAGCAAAGAAAGACATTCATGCTGCAATCTATACAACTAAGCAACCTGAAACCTCCTCCATTATTCAAGTTTGAATTCAGAAAGAAGACAATGGCCTTATTCAGCTCCAGTCAATCCTAGTGTTGTGCATTGAATTATTTTCCCCTAAAAGATGCTGACATGCTAACTCCCAATACCTGCAAATGTAACTTTACTTTGAAATAGGGTCTTTGCCAATGATCAGGTTAACATGGGGTCATTAAGGAGTGCCCTAATCCAATAGGACTGTGGACTGTGTCCTTATTACAAGGGGAAATTTGCACACAGAAGAAGAAAACCACACACAGGGAGAATGCCATGTGGATATCAATGCAGAAATTGGGGTGATGCATCTAAAGCCAAAGAATCCCAAAGATTGACAGAAAATCCCCATGAGCTAGGAAAGCGATATGAAACAGATTCTCCCTTACAGGCTTCAGAAGGAACCAAATCTGCCAACACCTTGCTCTTGGACTTCTAGCCACCAGAACTGTGAGTCAATACATTTCTGTTGTTTAAGCCACCCAGTTTGTAGCACAGATGCCCCTCAACTTATGATGGGGTTATGTCACAATATTTTGAACTTATAAAGGATTTATCCGGATGTAGATACTTAATGTATCACTTTTGCACCATCATAAAGTTGAAAAATTGTAAGTGGAACCATAATATGTTGGGAATTGTATTAATCCGTTTTCACACTGCTGATAAAGACATGCCCAAGACTGGGTAATTTATAAAGTAAAAGAAATTTAATGGACTCACAGTTCCACGTGGCTGGGGAGGCCTCACAATCATGGCAGATGGTGAAATGCACGTTTTACAAGGAGGCAGCAAGACAGAATCAGAACCAAGTGAAAGGGATTTTCCCTTCTAAAACCATGAGATCATGTGAGACTTATTCACTACCATGAGAATAATATGAGGGAAACTGCCACCATGATTCAATTATCTCCCACGGGTCCCTCCCACAACATGTGGGAATTATGGAAGCTACAAATCAAGATGAGATTTGGGTGGGTGGAGACACAGCCAAACTATATCAAGAACCATATGTGCTTTGTTATAGCAGCCCTAGGAAACTAATGCACTTAGGTTTTCTCCCAGCCAGTTTCTACAACCACATGTCTTTCCTTTCTCATCTTTATTTGCACAGTGTCTCTAGAGAAGAGAGAAATACTCAAAAAGAGTTGGATCTTTTCTCCATTTTCTTTTCCTTCAATCTTGTCTTCTCTAATTTCCAGAGACTTTTTTTTTTAATTTCATTTTAGGTTCAGTGGTACATAATTGTGTATCATAGGGATTTGGTGAACAGTTTATTTCATCACCCAGGTAATAAGCATAGTACTCAATAAGCAGTTTTTTGGATCCTCACCCTTCTCCCACCCCCCACCCTCAAGTAGGTCCCAGTGGCTATTGCTTCATTCTTTTTATCCAGATGGACTCAATGTTTAGCTCCCACTTATAAGTGACAACATGTGGTATTTGGCTTTCTGTTCCTGCATTAATTCACTTAGGATAATGGCCTCCAACTCCGTCTGTGTTGCTGCAAACGACATGATCTCATTCTTTTTTTGTTGTTTTTTTGTGGGACAGGGTCTCACTCTGTCACCCAGGCTGGAGTGCCATGGCATAATCTCAGCTTACAGCAACCCCTGCCTCCCAGGCTCAAGCAATTCTCCTGCCTCAGCCTCCCAAGCAGCTGAGACTACAGGCACCCACCACCATGCTCAGCTAATTTTTGTATTTTTTAGTAGAGATAGGGTTTCGCCATATTGGCCAGGCTGGTCTTGAACTCCTGACTTCAGGTGATCTGCCTGCCTTGGCCTCCCAAAGTGCTGGGATTACAGGAGTTAGCCACCACGCCCGGCCTTAAAATAAAAGTCTCCACTAACTCATTCTATGAGGTCAGCATCATTCTGATACCAAAACCTGACAGAGACACAACATGAAAGAGATATATGTATAAGAAGCTCCTGAAAAAAAAAAAAAAAAAAAAAAAAAAAAAAAAAAGTGGCTGCCTGGTGCGGTAGCTCACACCTGTAATCCCAGTACTTGCGAGGCCAAGGAGGGCGGATCACGAAGTCAGGAGATCGAGACCATCCTGGCTAACACGGTGAAACCCTGTCTCTACTAAAAATAAAAAAATTAGCTGGGCATGCTGGTAGGTGCCTGTAGTCCCAACTACTCAGGAGGCTGAGGCAGGAGGATGGCATGAACCCAGGAGGAGGAGCTTGCAGTGAGCCGAGATTGCGCCACTGCACTCCAGCCTGGGGACAGAATGAGATTCCATCTAAAAAAAAAATATATATATATATATATATATATATATATATATATATATTTAGTGGGTAATTCTACCCAAAGGCCAAATAGAAAAGGAAAACAAAAAAAAAGAGAGAGAGCAGCTATTGAACTAACCTCAGAACTTGTCTCCCCAAAACGTTTGAGCAAAGAACCCTTGGGCCTGGATGGCCCAACAGTAAGAAGAGAATAGAAAAACTATTTACCTCTAAAGAGTCCTTCAGTTCAGATCTGATATCAAATAATCTAATTGAATTCAGATATTCTGCTTGCAATATATGCTTTAAGATAGTTGCACTGTTTTTAAGCAGCTGATTGGGCCATATATTTAGATGTTTGGTTTTCCAATTTTGTTACTGCTGTTTCTTCTTAGAGAATTATGGATGAATCCTGATACTTAGAATTAGGTTGGAGTTAGCTGTTGCCTAAAGGAGTAGCCGAAAGGACTGACATAGAGAAGATTCTTTCTCATATTAATTTAGGAAGGAAGGTGGGTTCAAACAGCTGACAGGTGAACAGATGGCAGTGCATGCCGGGAGTTCCTGGCAAAAAATCAGTCACAGGAAGGGGAGGTTGAATGGAATGCTTTTGTGTCCAGGTTGCAGAAGAAACAGGAAGCTGAGACTAGATTTGGCAGCTTCTAATACAAAATTTATTAAAGTGAATTGAATTTTATTATAAACAAATGACAATTTATTTTTCATATCTCTGCTCAATTTCCTCAGAGACTTTTCTTGTAAGAGTTGAGCCTCTTAAGTCACTATTCTCAGAGAGTGGAAAATTCAAATATGACAATGGGGTTTAAACTGTCCATATCATTAAGCTTTGAAAAGATGGCCGGAATCTAAGAAAAAGATCCAAATATTGAGAAGATGTATTCCTTTCTTTCCATGATAAAAATCACAGAAAAAAAATATTGCATAGGCAGAGTGTTAATAAAAGATTAGGATCTTGATCTTTCAATGAGAAAACCCGAGCCTCTGGACAGTTCTAGAAAAAGCCACTGGAAGGTGTTGCTCTTTGTAATGAAGGGTTCTTCTGCCAGATAACGTGTGCTGTTGAAAGGCAAGTCTTTGCCACATGGCTGGTCACTCTAAGCATGCCTCTGACAAGGACACTTTAGAGGTAGCCACTGTTTCTGAACCAAGCCAGTTTCAAATACTCTTCCTTGCCCAACAATGGACTATACTTCTTTTCTCACGTTGAGACCTGTCCCCAAAAGCTGTCTAATAAGCCTTATAGCAGATACCAAAGGCAATTCAAATTCACTTTGAATCATGCTTCAGGAATCAGCTGCAGCAGACGGTGGTGCAATGACACATGCAAATTGCAAATAGCTAAGATACTTTACTGAGGCTTTAAAACATCAGCTCTATTTTCAAGTCAAAGATAAATGTGTCTACTGCTTTTCTCTGGGGTCGTCAGGTTGCTGCACTCAAGGGGAAACTTCCACCATGTCTGTCCACTCCATATTTTTCATCCTTCTCCCTATCCAGCAGGATGCCTGGCAGGTTACTGGCACTGTGCTGAATATCAATGATATAATTTCCAGGGGCACAAGAAGGCCTTTTTAGTCCTTACAGAATAACATGGAAAGAAAATTCAACAAGTTATATGATGAAGTGTGATAACCTTTTTGATAGAGGAAGTAGAATGTTGTGGGGATACAGAAAAATGTTTCTAATCTAGACAAGAAAAAAAAAAAAAAAAGCAGAGAATGCTTCCAAAAGAGAAGCTTTCTAAACCAAATGAGTAGAAGAGAGCCAGGGAAGAAAGAAAAGAGCATGTGCAATTAGTCAACAAAATCATAGCCCATAACCTAACTATGATCGGCTCACAAATCAGCCAATTGCTTCTATTAACGTCTTCCCCCAGATATCCACTGGGTTCACTCCTTAATTTCACTTGAGTCTTTACTCAAATGTCACCTTCTTAC
The DNA here is from genome assembly GCF_037993035.2 of Macaca fascicularis. NCBI lineage: Eukaryota > Metazoa > Chordata > Mammalia > Primates > Cercopithecidae > Macaca > Macaca fascicularis. The sequence goes on from NC_088385.1 coordinate 99,111,403, forward strand.
TGAGGTCTCTCCTCATCATCCTATGTAAATTACACTACACCCCCAACACTACCAATTTCTCTCCATGACATTCACCTAACTACATATTTTGACTGTTGTTTATTTTTTGTCTATTTTCTTTCATACAAATGTATGCTCCCTGAGAACAATTTTTTTTCTGTTATTTTCACTGCTGTATCTTAAACATCTAAGACAGTATTTGCGACGTAACAGGCTCTTTGTAAATACATTTGGGCAGTCCATAAATACTTGCTGCCACTAACTGATGAAGGATCCAAAATGAATTTGTGGGACAGGGTATGCTAATGTTGATGATCTCCACCCAAATTTTCTGATGGTTGCCAGTCATGATCTCAGTAAGTAAGCCTTGGCAGAAGAAAATGATAATAATATTTAATGTTTATTGAGTGATCGTGGTATGCTAGACCCTGTTAATAATCAAATACATCACTTCACAGTTTCCTCAAAATAACTTTACGAGGTAGGGACTATTATCATCTCCATTTTACAGATAAGGAAATGGAGACACAGAATGCTAAGCAACTTGCTCAAGGCCTCACACATAGTTAGTCACACCTCTGATAAGTCAGGAGCCGGGATTCAATCCCCATTAATGGATCCAGAAGACTAACAATCTCCAGAAACGGAATCCATTCTGTACTCTGACAACACCGGAGACTGATGCGAAAGATTAAATCTCTGCTGGTAAGAAGAACTACAAGAACTTTGATTCAACATTTTATGCAGGACTAGATAATTCTTTGTTGTAGGGAGACTATTCTGTGTGCTATCACATGGTTAGTGGCGTCTCTCTCGTCTCTACTCACTAGATGCCTCATGTTCCAAGTTGTGACTATCATAGGTGTCTTCAAACATTACCAATGTCTGCTTGGGTGGAAGGAGACAGGGGAGCAAAATCACCCCCTGGAGAATCAGCGGCTTAATGTACTCTAATAAAACTCATTATTGCACAGTGTGGCACTTTTTTCTAAGACCAGTGAAATTATGGTATCATTTCTCAAAGTTATTTACAGAAGTTCCTCAAATACTTTTATTCAGCATTTCCATGGGGACTTGTTTGCAGCTGCCCCTAAAGATGAGAATGTTCTAGAAGTGGGTAGAGACTTGAGAGGGGAGGTAAAATAGCAAAAATGACAAAAGAAGACACAAACTGTTTAATCACCTTCTTTTTTCTTAGGTTAGGACTATGCTGCCTAGGGCCCTTGTGTTTCCCTAGATTTGAAACATCAACTGACTGCAGGACCCTCTGGTCATATCAGAGCTTCTGCCATGGCTCCTAGAAGCCTTTGAAGCTGACAAAAAAAGGTTGGAAGCCACTGTCATCTGCACATACTATTTTTGCACATGATGTTCCCTCTGCCTGGAATGCTTCACTTCCACCTTCCCTTCATCACTTCCAATGATAACCCCCAGGTCTATTTCCTTGGTCAACATTACCTTCAGAAACAATCATGTTTGTTCATTGACTTAACTGCTGAATGTCTGACTTCTTCACCACTCCCCAGTTACCACTAGACCGGAAGCTCAATGGAGTAGGGACCCATAACTCTATTAAAAACATGACTGATGCATAATGTATGTTCAATAAATATGTGTTTAAATTAATTCACTAATCCTAGACCCTTCCTTATACTATTTAAGCTTTTTACATCTCTGAACCACAGACAAACATTCATGAAATGATCTTTATAGGGAAGGCATGACATGAGTCACTAGGAAGAGTCTTAAGAGTTGAGTCGCTGAACATCATACTATTGTAAGCCCGAAGGGGTGGTTTGGTTTAGGCAGCCCAGTAACCATGGAAAAGACTCGCAGCCAAACTGTTGTCTATGCACCAAGATCTTCCTATCCTAGTGTGGGAACATTAGTCTCTATGTGACTCAGCAACTTTTTGCTCCTACTGTGCACTCCACCCTTGTTATTCCTTCTTGTAAAGAAGTCTTGGGACTTTGTCCAACTGACTGTGCTCACACTTCATTGTTTTGTCCTCTCTTCTTTCTCATTCAGGAGCTCTCTTGGGAATAGAAGATTTCATGTGGGCTGAAGAGAAACATAAATGTAATAGAAAAACAAAACTGGGAAAGGAAAAAAATGTTTTTAAATGAAACTATGAAGTGACTATAGGTTGATTCATCAGTAGAAACATATGGAAACACTTATCTCAAAATTCAACAGTTATGAAACTTGAAACCTGCTTCAGTATTTTATTCAGTGGTATGTATTTGACCTTCAGGAATTCCGTGTTAACTTTCTGCTCAAAGACCAAGGAAACATCTAATTGATTGATCAAAAGATTCATAATTAGATCCATTTTTTCCTGAATCCATATTGGAGAAACAAGAAATAGATGACCTAAAAAAGAATCCTTGAGTGGATGTCTCAGCAGCCAGGAAAATTCCAAATAAAGTTTGCTTTGTGTCCAAGGGCTGAAATGAGATGAATATAATAGACCTGATAGCAGGGAGCAGGTTGCTATTCTGACCTTGGTCTGCTCAGTCTGCTCCAAACATGGCCATCATTATACAGAAGGTCCAGTCACATCAGGGAGGCAGAAACTAGACATTAACTTCAAGTTTTCTTTCCAGTTTTTATTTCTATTATGCCATTCTTCTCCTGGTATAATGACATAATAGCACATGAATGGACTTTACTTGGCAAACCAATGATTCTAAAAATTATTTTCAAAAGTTACACAGTAACCATAACCATAGTGGTCCATCACCAGGACAATACAATTTCAAGTGTCTTTGGCAACTCCATGGGGGGAGGGGGGATGAAGGAGTAATCACCTTGTTCTGCAGTTTCCTAGTCAGGCACCTAATATTCTCATTCCACTCAGTCTCTCTCTCTCTCTCTCTCTCTCTCTCTCTCTCTCTTCCCTCTCTCCTCTTTCTCTCTGATCAAATGAGTTATTATTGCCTCCTCTAAGGTCTTTAGATTCTTTTGCAATCAGAAAACAGACTTTGGAATCTCTGCTTCAATACCTTCAGCTGAATATTAAAAAAAAAAAAAAAGCAAAGTAAAAATTGTCAGCCTATGTTTATAAAGCAAACTATCTGAGAAAATAATAGTTTACTGATATAGACAAAACAGCCTACATATAGTGGCTCTGATATTAAATATTTTTATAGTACACTCATATTTAAACATATATAGTCAACCAAAAGCCAAAGGTCTTATTAATTAAGCAAAAATCAGAAAGCATATTATTAAATTTTAGTGTAACAAACACCGTAACACAGGAAGGTACCACAGGGATGAGATTTAGAGAACTAATTGGGCAAAGAGATCTAGAAATAAACATTTTTTTTTTTTTTTTGAGGTGGAATCTTGCTCTGTCACCCAGGCTGGAGTCCAGTGGCGCAATCTCGGCTCACTGCAGCCTCCACCTCTCAGGTTCAAGAGATTCTCCTGGCTCAGCCTCCCAAGTACCTGGGACTACAGGCATGCACCACCACACCTGGTTAATTTTTGTATTTTTAATAGAGACAGAATTTCACCATGTTGGCCAGGCTGGTCTCGAACTTCTGACCTCGTGATCCACCAGCCCCAGCCTCCCAAAGTGCTAGGATTACAGGCATAAGCCACAATGCCCGGAAGAAATAAACTTCTTATTTTATTTATTTATTTATTTATTTGTATTATTAATTTTTTTTGAGACAGAGTCTCGCTCTGTTGCCCAGGCTGGAGTGCAGTGGCAGGATCTCAGCTCACTGCAAGCTCCGCCTCCCGGGTTCATGCCATTCTCCTGCCTCAGCCTCCTGAGTAACTGGGACCACAGGCCCCCGCCACCACCCCCAGCTAATTTTTTGTATTTTTAGTAGAGACGGGATTTCACTGAGTTAGCCAGAATGGTCTCAATCTCCTGATGTCGTGATCCACCCGCCTCGGCTTCCCAAAGTGCTGGGATTACAGGCATGAGCCACTACGCCTGGCCATAAACTTCTTTATGGAAAGAAAATTGAAAAGAGAACGTTGCCAAATAAAAAAATGTTTGCACCACACACTTGTTACAAACAGCAAAGATGTTATTCAAGACTATTGCAAAACAGGAGAGAGATTGAACTCAACTCCTAATTATAGCAAAAACAGCTGGAGATGTATACCCAATGAGGAGAATGACGAGGTCAATGGATCAAAAATTGCTAAGGATGAGAGATTTCTTGCAGGACTTAGCAGAACTATTTGCAAAAATGGGGCTCAACAGGCCAAATCTGAAGCCTAAATGAGAAGTTTCAAAGGAGCCTTACTAAAGTTGGCACAGAAGAGAGTCTTTGTCAATGTGCAGGTGATGGATAGAAGCAGAAACTAAAAGCCACACTGTACTACACAAAGTTGGAGAAAATTCTCTTTGTGGTTTATCGAGTTTAGGGAGATAAAAAGCACCCTGGTGAAAGGGACCTGCCCACCACATACCCTGGGGCCTCCCAGAGTATTTGGAATGGAGCATGACATTCTAAGGACATCGGGAAGTGTTTACTGAGAAACCTGAGTGAAAGTATGTCTGAGTCACATGCGACAGCAATCATGAAGTCAGGAATTTATGGAACTCTTAGTTCATCCACTCAGCATTCACTCAGCAAGTATTTATCGAGAGCCCAAATGTATTTATGGAGAGCCTATTATGTTGCAAGCACTGTCTTAGGTGCTTAAGATACAGCAGTGAAAATAACAGAAAGAAAATTGTTCTCAGGGAGCACATATTCATATGGGAGGGAAGAGACAATTTAATAAAACAACAAATAAATAAAATAGGCAGTTAAATGAATGCCATGGAGAGAAATTGGTAGTGTGGGGGTGTAGTGTAATTTAAATAGGGTGGTGAGATCTCAGTAAGAAAGTGACATCTGAATAAAGACCTCAATGAAATTAAGGAGTGAACCCAGTGAATGCTGGGGGAAGAAGTTAATAGAAGCAGTTGGCTGATTTGTAACCAATCACTGAGTTAGGGTATGGGCTGTGACTAACTGCCCATCTTCCTTTCTTCCTTCCCTGGCTCTCTTCTACTCATCCGTCAGGGTTTGACTCAGAAAGCTTCTCCTTCGGAAGCATTCTCTGTTTTCTTCTTGTCTAGATTACAAACACTTTTCTGTATCCCCACAGCATTCGACTTCCTCTGTGAAAATAGTTATCACACTTCATCATATATATTTTCTTTCCATCTTACTCTATAAAGACTAAGAAAACCTTCTTGTGCCACTCAAAATTATATGTCTGATACCCAGCACAAAGCAGGAGGCAGAATTGTGTTGGCAATCAGACTATTTGGGATTTAAATAGTGGCTGTATCACTTTCTTAATACGTGCCTGTGGGCAAGTTACTTGGCCTTTCTGTGCCTCAGTTTCTTCATTTTTGACAATGGAGGAACAGATCTAGCAAGTGCCTGGCACAGAGTAGATGCTTGATATAGGAATCTAACAATTGCTACTTCCTCCAGAAACATTTCAGTCCACAGGAAGCATGGCCTTCTGTGAAGGTCAAAGAAAGTGTGGCCCAGTGAAATGAACATGAATTTTAGATTCAGATAAAGCTGAGTCAGTTTGAATACTCATATCCAATATTTTATAAATATATAAATGGGTATAAACACCTTTATTTCATAAGTTTGTTGAAGATTAAAAAGAGACAACACACACAGGAGCCTAGCATACAGTAGGTACTCAACAGATGCCATCATCCTTACTAATATTTATCTATTATTATCCTTCATTTGCACTTCACTATCTGATATCTTATAAACATCTCTTGTATAGTCATTTAACTTTTCCTTAGGCCCAAACTCTGGCTTCCCCAGTAGAGTGTAAGTTATTTGGGGTAGAACTGTGTGTTTCACTTCTCAGAGATTCTGATAATGCCTTGCACAAGACCATTCCCAGAGTAGGCACTCGATATGAATTGAATGAATAATAAATAGGAGAAAGAGAGCGAGAAAGAGAGGGAGAGAGGTTTTGATAAGTCAAGGGTTATATGAAGAATAGACCTAGGAATGGTTCATGGAAATCAATGTAAATGACTCTTGCAAATGAGCAGATTGAAATATATTTAGAGCTCCCTTAAGGGAAAAAAATTTCATTTCCATTCCTAGGATAGATATTTATCTGTTCAGAATCCTTCGATATAGTCCTGCCCGAAGAAAGAGGTAACCTCTCAAATTCTTTCTTGACCTATTATACAAATTCTTTCTCTCTCTCTCCCTATTTCTGTGTGTGTATGAGTGTTTTTAAAATCAATGTATAAATAAATTTAGATGGAGAGAAGACAACAGGATTGTCTGAATGAGATGCATATTTTTCCACAGGATACAAATAAAATATTCCAAGAGATAGCACAGTTAGAGTTCAACGTATTACTAAGAAAAACTAACTATACTTTTATTAGATGAAAGAATCTCACTGCAAATAAACCAATCTGCTATTTTAATACTAAACAGAAAAACTTTGAATTATGCAAAAAAATGCACAGCTTCTGATGATTATAAAATGCATTACTAAAGGCTATGATGCATCATTTATAGACTACTATTGGAAATCTGAGCTCTGAGAGATGATTAGTTTAAATAACTATAAGGGAAAGTGGCTTGGCATATGAGGAAAGATATCTATTTCACCAAATAAGCCCACCAAACTTGAGACAATGAATTAAATAATTTACCAATCTGCTCAACAAAAGCATAGGTAAAAAGAAAGATCTATGAATCCTTTTACCAATTACTTCTTAAGGATTTATTTATTTATTTTTAATTAATCTAATTTTGTCACTCTGCCTTCCGGGCTGAGTGCAGTGGTGTGATCATAGCTCACTGCAGCCTCAACCTCCTGGGTTCAAGCAATCCTGCCACCTCAGCCTCCTGAGTAGAGGGACTACAGGTACGGACCACCACACCCAGCTAATTTTTTATTTTTTATAGACGAGGTCTCACTATGTTGCCCAGGTTGGTCTCCAACTCCTGGACTCAAGCAATTCCCCTGCTTTGGCCTCCCAAAGTGCTGGGATTACAGGCATAAGCCACTGTGCCTGGCATCTCCTTAAATATTTAAATACAGTAATATCTCTCACTCTGAGAACCAAGGACTGTTGGAATATCCAGAGACATTGTTTCAGAGGTCATACATTTTGTAAATTTTTTAAATTTTTTTGCATGTTAACAATATATATTTTTAAATCTTCTGCAGTTGTAACCATAAAACTGTATTAGTGTTCTATTACTGCTATAACAAAGTACCACAGACTTAGTGTGTTAAAACCACAAAATTTATTATCTTACAGTTCTGGAAGTCAGACACCAGACACAGATCTCACTAGACTAAAATCAAGGTGTCAACCAGCCTGGGCTTTTTCTGGAGGCTCTAGAGGGGAAACCACTTTCTCGCCTTTGCAGCTTCTAGACGCTAGCCGCATTCCTTGGCCTGCAGCCTTCTTTTGCCTTCTTCAAAGCCAGTGACGAAGCACATGTCTGACTCTGCTACCATTGTCACATCTCTTTCTCTGACCAAAGCCTGGAAAGATTCTCTAAGTATAAGAATTCAGATTATTAGATTGGGCCCACCTGAATAATCTCCCTGTTTCAAGATCCTTAAACATAACCGCATCTGCAAAGTTCCATCTGCAATGTAAGGTAACATGTTTATAGATTAGAATATAGATGTCTTTGGGGAGCCATTATTGTGCAAAACACAAGAACTCTTTCCACTTACAATTGGAACAAAAAAACAGTTTCTTGGAATAATACTTTAGCTTTATAAATCAACATTTTTCCAACTGGAGTCAGTAGACATGCAATCTTGAATACCTATCATATTTTTAAAATGTTTCTTTATTTGAGGAACACAGACATTTAGTTTTTTCTATTAGTTCTAGACCTGTTGTCTAATCAGAGGTAATTTCCATAGGAAACAGTTAACTTTGTTCAGGTCTTTGTTCACCAAAGACCTCGTCTGATAGGGATGCCATCTTGCAAAGATATACTTTGGGTTCAAGAGGGTCTATGGTAAAGGGTACAGATAACATTATACACAATGTATTCTCATTTCTGGAAAACCAACTGGGTGATCATTTTTAACTCCAGTGTATCAGTATCATTATTACCTAGTAGAAAGAAGAGTCCATTAGACAACTGTTCATAGAATAACATAGGAGAAATACTCTTACCAAGGGACTATGAGCCTGAAGGAACTCATTTTTCCTGCTCTGTTCTTTTGCTTCTTTATTATACAGAAGAAACAGAACATCTTTGCTCAATCAACATTAGAAACAGAAGCAGTTCGCCAAGTAGCAGCTGAAAGGTGTTATAAGCAGACAAGGAATAGTGGGGATTGAACTTCTGGGGAATCTCTGGAGTCCCTGATATTCTGAGTCCTTGTGAATTTTTCTTTTTTTCTTTTCTTTTTTTTTTTTCTTTAAGATATAGGGTCTCCCTCTGTCATCCAGGCTGGAGTGCAGTGGCAAGACCACAGCTCACTGCAGCCTCGAGCTCCTGTACTCAAATGATCCTCCTGCCTCAGCCAAGTAGCTGCAACCACAGGTGTGTGCCACCACATCCAGCTAATTTTATTTTATTTTTTAATGTTTTGAGACACAGGGTCTTGCTTTGTTGCCCAGGCTGATCTTGAACACCTAACTTCAAACAATTCTCCCACCTCAGCGTCCCAAAATGCTGGGATTACAAGTATGAGCCACCACACCCAGCCTATGAATTTTTCTTAAGAGAAAAATTCTACTATTCATGGGATTCTCAAAAGTATATGACTCCCCAAAAAATTGAGAACCACTGTTCTCACATGAAAAAACAACAACAACAACAACAACAACAGCAACAACAACAAAAAACCAACTAACCCGAGAATTCTGAGAGATGTGATCAACCAATAAAGTGGAAAATGAGAATGATTGGCAGCGAAGAGGAGAGGGCAGAAGGCATATTTATATGTTCATATGAGTAAAAGTTCACGAAATCATTGTTTCAAGAATGACTATGAGCAGGCAAAGCTCACAGAGATTTTTTTCATCATCAGTCGTCTTTTTCCTTTCTATCACACTGCACAGCCCAGCACAGCCACTGGATCCTCACAGCAACATGGAACTTGGCTTTTGCTTTTGGTTCTTGACACCATTCGTTATTGTGTCTTCAAGTGTGGAGTCACTGCATTTGTAAAACATGAGGAGTGCAGATGTTCTAAAGACACATTTACACACACACGCACACACACACACGCAGACAGACACATGGCCTGTTGTAAAAGGAGCTATTACTATTTACTCACATCTCTCCAAATGCATTCTTCCTATCAAATTAACCCAAAATAGAAAAAAGAAAATACCACTCTGAGATACTTTTTTACATCTCATTTTTAATGATTCAGTTTACCACCCCCAACAGCAGCAGTAGACCCAAAAAAGAAGACAGTGCATTACTGGCCAATGTAATGGAACTCTACCCCAGAAACAGAAAGGGTGTGAGACCAGTTTTCTGTAAATATTTACTCACATTAACCTATGTTTAATGTGTCAAATGCCAAATTCTACAACTGAGTCAACATATTCTGATCTCTCATTGTGTCTTTTTATCACTTTTTCTCACATAAATAGTTTGGGTTTCCAAAACTCTGACATTCCATTATAAATACAGCTCATTCATGTTTTGTTAAAACACTTCATGTTACTTCTTGGATTCCAATTACCCAACAGAAGGTGCATTGAATTTGCCTGGGAAACAGGGACAATGTCTGATTGTAAAAGTTTATGGCATTCCCTCTCTCCCCTCAGAGTATTTTAGACATATAAGAAAGTTAAACCCTGGGGGAAAATATAAACAAACTGCTTGGAATATATACATAATTACATAATCTATTTGTAAAAATTGCTACCACCATCTTGCTAGGCAGTGCAAAAAGCAAACATCTATCCCTGCATAACTTACACAGCTATTCTTTTCTTCATCTCCACCAATGGCTAAATGGCCTAAATGATAACTACATCACATCATTTGGCATAAACATACCAAGATTCTAAACATAAAATTGTGAGATTGCATTCTGCTTTCATTAATAAGCAAGGCAGTAAATATTAGATAACATCAGTAGCTTCACAGAAAATGACAACATCAAAATTTCTAAGAATACCCCAGCAAAAATATATATTTAAACAATCTTTTTTGGTGATTGGAAAAGACATTTAATTCCTTAGAAAGCAAGAGACTTCATCATATATACATACACGTATACATATATATGCACACATATATATACACATACACACAAACACACCCACATGTATCTCACACTGGATCTCGCACCTGTAAGTACCTTATACATTCAACAAAATTGATTATATAATATGGGCCAGAGGAAAGAATTAAGGATTTAGACTCAAACGAACCCATAACCTGGATTAGAATTTTATATTTGCTACTCACCAGCTGTTTAATTTGGGACAAAAGATGTTACTTCTCTGAGTCTTGGTTGTTTTCCTCATGTATAAATGGGGGAAAAAATGCCTTCTCATAAGAGTGTCGAGAAGACTTGCTTGTACCTAGCATATGGTAAGCAATGGATAAATGAAAGCTGTTAGCATTAATCATGTAATTGATCAATTCATTCACCAGATGCTGAGATCCTACTCTTTCTCGCTGGTAGTGTGCCATCATGGAACCCTGAATATACTCTGATTCAATGCAATGGTGTATATTTCAGCTCACTTTTTTTTCTATTGTTCAATTAAACTTATATATATCTATCATCTGCACATAGATTATATGTGTGTGTGTGTGTGTGTGTGTGTGTGTGTGTAGTTTGCTTGTTTGTTTACTTGTTTGTTTTTGAGACAAAGTTTCACTCCATCACCCAGGCTGGAGTGCAATGGCGCCATCTTAGATCACTGCAACCTCCACCTCCCAGGTTCAAACAATTCTCCTGCCTTAGTCTCCTGAGTACCTGGGATTACAAGCGTGCACCACACCTGGGTAATGTTTGTGTTTTTAGTAAAGACGGGGTTTCACCATGTTGCCAGGCCGGTCTCGAGCTCCTGACCTCAAGTGATCTGCCCGCCTCAGCCTCGCAGAGTGTAGGATTACAGAGGTGAGCCACCGGGCCCAGCTTAATTTATATTATTTTAAAATTTATTTTATTTTGTTTAGAGACAGGCTGGACTGCAGTGGCATGACCATAGCTCGTTGTAACCTTGAACTCTTGGCCTCAAGCAATCCTCCCACCTTGAATCATGTGTGAGCCACCCCACCTGGCCTTAGTTTATATTCTGCACCCTCATTCTACCTGCTGAAGATGCCTAATTCGGGTATATCAATCTTTCCAACTTTTCTCTGATATTATTACATGATTTAGAGAGTAATAAAAGGAAAGATGTAAGCTCATGGTCTGGGGAAGGAGAAAAAAATAAATAAAAATTAAAAATAAATGATCTATATTTTAATATAATACGTACTACTGAAGTGTGATGATATTTTGAAATATTGGCATCATTTCTTATTTAGAGCCCCATTCTTTTGCCCTATTTTAGTATTATAGGGTTTTTGTTTTTGTTTTGGCAAGAGGGTATTATAGTAAAAAGCAGAGGAAAAGCTTTTGAGTTTCAAAAGCCTAGCCCCAAGGGAACTCAGAGACAACAAAATGGGGCTAGAGAGAGACTTCTATATGCCTCCTCCCACCCTACACCCATCTCACTCTCTACTAAGTAACACTTCTCAGAGTGTGGGGAGGAGAAAGAGTCAGAAGAAACCGAAGAACTTAGATGCAGCCGGGTCTGTAAGAAGGGTCCCTATGCAGGGGAAGGGGGAATGACATGAACCCCAAATAAAATGAAGAGCTCCCAGAATAGAAGAATGCAACCCCAGAAAAGAAATATCAGCATGCTGTATCTGGCGGAGAGTGGAGGCCGGGGATGGGGGCGCTCAGACAGCCTCATTGATTTAACAGAATGGCCTCTTGTTTCGGAGTGCAATCCAGAAAAGCGACAAGAGTCCTAGCACCCTGAACGTTCCCATTTTCCAACCTGCCTGGAAATATGCACTTTCATGTGCTCAGGAAGGGCACTAAAGTAGGGAGTTTGGCTGAATATGAAGGTCTTTCAAAGCTGAGAATAAGAGTGATGCTATATGGTGGCTCGCACCTGTAATCCCAGCACTTTGGGAGGCCAAGGCGGGCAGATCACGAGGTCAGGAGATCGAGACCATCCTGGCTAACATGGTGAAACTCCATCTCTACTAAAAATACAAAAAAAGTAAATGGGTGTGGCAGGCGCCTGTAGTCCCAGCTACTCGGGAGGCTGAGGCAGGAGATTGGCGTGAATCCGGGAGGCGGAGCTTGTAGTGAGCCGAGATTGGGCCACTGCACTCCAGCCTGGGCAACAGAGCAAGACTCAGTCTCAAAAAAACAAAAAAGAGTGATGCTATAGTCACCTGTCTGGACCAACAATCAAAACAAGAGAGAAGGCAGAGAATGGGCATCAAGTGGAGGCTAGCAAGAATAGGTGATGACTGAGAACACATTCCCTATCTCATTTGGGTCTGTATAAGCCCTTTAAGCTGCATGGGTTTAGACATAACCCCAGAGAAAAGATAGAAAAAAAATACCCTGATTTGTCTGAGCTTAGATAGCAAGAGGTAGAATGAGGGCTCTAACTGCAAATTCAATTGGGCAATAGAAAAAAATTATGAGCTGAATGTGTACCTATTGCAGTAAGGTCAAGGTGTGTCCAGGGTCACAGGATTCCACAGAGGAGATGTTGGAGGAATCAAAAAAGGGGACTTAACTTTAAGATTGAAGGATGAAAAGGAGCTCTCTATGCAGGACCAGGAGTGCTCTGGAGAAAAGCTCTGTACAAAGGTGGGTGTGGTGAGTTTGAGGACTAGGAAGTAACTGGGTGTGCTTGGTCTTAGGAGACCAGATGCGGAGTGGGAGGAGGTGCAGCTGGAAAGGAAAACCTGGATTGGACCATGAAGACTATTATATTGAATGTCCTACTACCGTAGGGGGAACATTCTAGCAATTACGTATAGAGTGATTTAGGAGGGAGAGATGAGAGGCTTACACTAAAATTAGAGATCACAAGTCCAATCTAGCTCAGACAGAAAATGAAAACAGAACAGATGAAAAGAGAAAGCAAATGAAAATCAAGCAAAAGAAGGCATTTAATACGTCTAGGAAGAATTAATATAAAAGAACAGGCAGAAAAGGATTTAAATGACATTTGCTTCACTTATGGAAGTCCTAGTTGTATGTCTAATTTTGATTTTATTTTTCAGAAATCTTATTAGAAAATATTTTATAAAAGATACCAAATTCTAAAACAATGAAATATCTACATTCCGACTTGGTATTACTGGTTAGATAGATATCCCATTTCTGTACATTTTTAAAGAAAAGCTATGTGGCTAAGACACGAATGTGGTTAGTTTTGAAACAATGTTTACTTTTTCCATCAAAGGTCCATTTTCAATGAGATCTAGCTCACAATGTAATGTTCTTTTAGGCAAGTACAAGATTTCTGAGAATTTCCTTCATTATTGCTGGGTACATTTCTTGTTTTGTTAGGATTTTTCTTTTCTATTCTAGTTTAAAATTATTGCAATATACTCTTCTTGTTGCACTATAGTTAGGGGAGGTCATGTAATAAGAGGAATTCATGTTTCTAAAGAAGATGGTGAAACATGCAGAAAGATGGATCAGAGAAAAACATCTTGTTTGCTAATTTTAATTTCTTTCCATTTTTCCTAGTTACATATTGCAGCTTCTCAGGTGCCTTTTAGTTTCCTGCTGTGGTACATAGCAAAATTGCTGGAATATGAAAAGCTTTCCTTTGGACAGAGAAATAAATACTTAAAAAGCAAAGTTTAGTTCTTCAATGCCATAAAACAAAGTTTAATGCATTTCATGTGTACTGCTATGTCCAGATGCACAATCAGCAAGTTCTTTCTTGCATAAATGCTGGGTTTAAACATTATATATCTCTTAATCATTATGTTAATGCTAAATCAAAGTAGAGAGAAGTGATGAAATGGCCTGACTATCCTAATTCTAAGGCATACACATCTCAAGGAGTGTTTTCCCTAATGTTTTTCTTTATTATATTTTTTCTGTTATAAAAATAGTTTAATCATACAAAGTAAACTGGAAAAGAAAAAAAAAAATGGCACTTAAAAGACTAGAACAGAGAAAGGCTGCCCGAAGCCAGCAAAACTGGGGTGTAATTGATGAGAAGCATTACAACACACAGGAAAGAATATACTGTAGAGAATGAGGCTGGAACAACAGTAAAAGCATGGAAAAAAGAAAGTCAGAGGAATTAAAATAATCCTACACTAGTTGGGTACAGTGGCACACACCTATAATCTCAGCTACTCAGGAGGCTGAGGCTGAAGGATTGCTTGAGCTCAGGAGTTCAAAATCAGGATGGGTAACATACCAAGACCCCATCTCAAAGAAAGAGAAATATAAGAATAATCCAATTTGATATGCAGCAATATTGCTATGTGCCCCATGTCCTGCAAACAAGGGCAAATGGGGGAAGAGTTCACATGCAGACCTGCTGGAGGCACATCATGGGGGTGTACTCACAGGAACAGCAAAGGTAGCAGGTAGTGTGGGATTCTCTTGCTCATCAGTTAGCAAATTGAAAAGACCAGATATCAGACTCCAGCAGAGAGACCACAACTCTTGCGTGGGAGGCTTTTAAATTACATGATTAATACTGAACCGTCTCCTTACCTGAGCAGGGACCAGGAAAAAATAGCAATATGGAATAGAAGAACTGGGACTCTAAAGTGATCAGAAGCTGGGGCGCAAGCCTTGCAAGTGTCCTGTACGATGTAGCAGAGTAGAAGCAGCGTTCACTACATCTGTGTTCACGGACGGGGATGCACTCACCTCTCCCTGGAATGATGAGAACTGGGGTCTAAACCTTGGGAGATCAGTCTTGGACAATGATCCTGTTCCCAACTTTGTCCATGCTGATAAAGACCCCATTTTTTGGCAGACCATTTGGCTACACAAGATAGAGACTTCATTTCTCTGGTTTTCAATGGTGTTTCTAAGAGCCCACTCCAGAGAAGCTAAGCCTCCCAGTGGACTGGCCAAATGAGGTTTCTGCAAACTTATAGGTGGGTTCCTGAACAGGTCAAACTTTTCAAGATTGTGGCAACTTACAAAGTCCCTTTGAATAATCACCTCACTTCTCCTTCGACTTCTTCAATCTTGCCTCACGCTTTCTTTTTTTGTTTTGTTTTATTTTGTTTTGTTTTGTTTTTGAGACAGGGTCTCACTCTGTCACCCAGGGTGGAATGCAGTGGTGCGATCTTGGCTCACTACAACCTCCACCTCCCGGACTTCAGCGATTCTCCCACCTCAGCCTCCCAAGGACGCCACCGTGACCAGCTACTTTTCGTACTTTTTTGTAGAGATGGGGTTTCACCATGTTGCCCAGGCTGGTGTCAGACTCCTGAACTCAAATGATCCACCCACCTCAGCCTCTCAAAGTGCTGGGATTACAGGCATGAACCACTGTGCCCCACCATTGCCTCACGCTTTCTGTTCTAAACTTTTAACAATCACAATCATAATGGGATGCAGTCATCTGAATTGATTAAGAGTGTATGATATTTCAATACAATCCATAAGTTCACAGAAAAAAAAAAAAAAAAAAAAAGGAGTGTAGCATATCCTGTTGTGCTAGCTCTCATTAGCCAAGAACATATGGTATACAAAGAACATGGGGGCAAAATATATATTCAGTGTCCTGTACAACTATGTGTGTCTTGTACAACTATGACTAAAAGACTATTCTGGAGTCATGCTGTCCTTGAATGTAGTTACTGGCTATACCACTTAGCAGCTGTGTGAAAATAAGCAAGTTATTTGGTTTCTCTAAGCCTCAGTTTCCTCATCTGTAAAACAGGAAAAAGAACAGCGTGGTCTCATTAGGTTGTTCGCATGATTAGATGAATATAATGTATCTAACGCTCTGAGAACTGTGCCAGGCATACAGTTAGTGCTACTAGCTGTTATTCTTTTGTGAGTTGAGACAATCCCTATAAAACACTTACTGTTCTGCCGGACTCAATGTATATGATCATTAGATGTTGGCCATTACCACAATTATTAGCCAGCCACTTAACATACCCTTCTCCTTGTTCAGCCAGCAAGGGGCAGGGCTGGCAGCAGCAGGCAGTGGACTCTTGCTGCAGTGGCCCTGCTGGTAAAGAGGGCTTCCACTGTTATCTAGCCGTCCTCCCCTAGAAGGCTGCCCTTGCTACTGCCCAACTCTGAAAAGGAAGGGGAATGATTTCCTAGGAAGACCTTCTAGAAACTCAAATGAGGAGCATCCTTCTCCACTTTCTTTCGCTAGTCTTCAAGAAACAGACACAAGGAAGGGCCAGGAGAGCTTGTCTGAAAGGCTCCGAACAGGCTGAGATCGCACAGCACAGTCCTCATAGGCACCTCAACGAACCATAAAACTTGCATTATTAAAATAGGCTTTGTTTTGAGAGCAGTTTTAGGATCACAGAGAAATTGAATGGAAAGTTTTCATAATCCCTCTGCCTCCACACATGCACAACTTCGCCACTGTCGACATCCCCCACCAAAGTGGCACGTTTGTTATAATGGATGAACCCACGTGACGCAGTATCACTCAAAGTCTATAGTTTACATTGGCGTTCACGTTAGGTGTGCTTTCTAGGGTTTTAACAAATATATGACATGTATCCACCTTTATAGCATCATACTGAGTTGTTTCACTGCCCAAGAAATCCTCTCTACTCTGTCTATTCATTCCTCCTTCCCACCTAACCTCTAGCAACCACTAATCTTTGGCTGTTGACGTTTCCATGGAATCACACAATATCTACCCTCTTCAGATTGGCCTCTTTCAGTTAGTAATATGCATCTAAGTCTTTTCTTCATGTTTTCATGACTTGGTAGTTCATTTGTTTTGTTTTTTTTTTGTTTGCTTGTTTGCTTGTTTTTGAGACAGGGTCTCACTCTGTAGTCCAGCCTGGAGTGCAGTGGTGCAGTCTTGGCTTACTACCACCTCAACCTCCTGGGCTCAAGTGATCCTCCCACCTCAGCCTCCCTGTTATCTGGGACCACAGGTGCACACCACCGTGCCCAGATAATTTTTGCATTTTTGTAGAGATGGGGTTTCACCGTGTTGCCCAGCCTGGTCTCGAACTGCTGGACTCAAGCAATCCACCCACCTTGGCCTCCCAAATTTTTGGGATTACAGGTGTGAGCCACTGCGCCCGGCCAACTTCATTTGTTTTTATCCCTGAATATTAGTTCGTTGTCTGGATATACCACAGTTTACTTTTTCATTCACCTACTGAAGGACATATTGGTTGCTTCCAAATTTTGGCAATTATGAATAAAGCTGCTATAAACACCCTTCTGCAGGTTTTTGTGTGGACTTAAGTTTTCAATTCCATTAAGTAAGTCAAGGAGTGTGATAGCTGGATCATATGAACCATATGCTAAGAGGATATTTAGTTAGGTAAGAACTGCCAAGCTCTTCTAAAGTGACTGTACTATTTTGCATTCCTACTAGCAATGCATGAGAGTTGTTGTTGCTCCCCTTCTCACCAGTATTTGATGTTGTCAGTGTTTTAGATTCTATCTATTCTAATAGGTGTGTAGTGGTATGTCATTATTACTCTAATTTGGAATCCCCTAATTACATACGATGTTGAGCATATAATTATTTGTCATCTGTATATCTTCTTTGGCATGGCATCTGTTCAGGTCTTTTGCCTATTTCTTTCTTGCATTGTTTTCTTGTCTTTCTTTTTTTTTTTTTTTTTTTGTTTGTTTGTTTCTTTTTTTTTAATTGTAGAGACAGGGTCTTGCTCTGTCACCCAGGCTGGAGGGTAATGGTGCATTTATATCTCACTGCAGCCTCAAATTCCTGGGCTCCAACAATCCTCAAGCCTCAGCCCAGTGACTAGCTGGGACTACAGGCATGCACCACCATGCCCGGGTAAGTTTATTTTTTCTTTGTTTGTTTGTTTTTGTAGAGATGGGTATGTTGTCCATCCTAACCTCAAGGGATCCTCAGCCTCCCAAAATGCTGGGATTACAGGTGTGAGTCACCCTGCCTGGCCTTTTTTCTTATTGTTAATTTTAAGAATTCTTTGTATATTTTGGATAGCAGTCCTTTATCAGATATTTATTTTTCATGCTGGATATGGTGGCTCACCGCTGTAATCGCAGCACTTCGGGAGGCTGAGGTAGGAGGATTGCTTGAGCCCAGGAGTTCAAGATTAGCCTGGGCAACAAAGCGAGGCACCCCACACCCCCACACCCCGGTCTCCACAAATAACAAGAAAAATTAGCCAGATGTGGTGGTGCATGCTTGTGGTCACAGCTACTCGGGAAGCTGAGGCAGGAGGATGACATGAGCCCATGAAGTCGAGGCTGCAGTGAGCTGTGATCATGCCTGGGTGACGGAGGGAGACCCTGTCTCCAAAAAAAAAAAAAAAAAAAAAACCCACATATTTTGCAAATATTTTCTCCCAGTCTTCCCCTTCTCTTGATAACATTTACATTATAATATCTATTATAACTGTTTTTATTTTCTTTCTTTACAGCAAGTGTATTGCCATTGCTTTTGTGTCAGCCATGAAAAGAACACAAAGAGATGGCAGAAAGAGAGACTACAGTGGAAGAAACAACACACACTGCAGACACACCCAACTCAGAAAGGACAGAGTCACTCTCATTAGCTAAATGTGTACAGTCCAGTTTGCTGAGCCAGTGCTTATTGGGCTGAGCGCCTGTGATAACAGAGCATGGGAACAATATTGATCACAGTGTAGTATAAGAGATAATTAAGTATAATTTATTTAGGGAAATATTTCAGAGAAAAATACCATTCTGATGAGTCAAGCACATAAAATCCATGATAAAGAGAATGTTTTTGATGGGTATGGGAGGGAGTTTCAAGGGACCCTGGCTCCTCCTGGAGGGTGACAGCGTGGCCCTTCCAAGTTAAAACAAAAACTGCCTGGAGAAATGCAAGGGGTCTTTGTGGGGCCCTGAAGACTTCCTGAATCTGGATAAAAATGTATCTTTGTTTGGTTAAGAAGACAAGAGTGCAAAAATCCTGTAATCTGTCATAGAAGGAGGGTAGTCTGAGTCTGGCGTGGTCTTCTTGTACTGTGCTGAAGAACACAGACATTTTTGAGATATTATGCACAAAAGTGGGTTTCGGGTTACCTAAGTGCACTGTTCCTGACAAGTGAAATTGTACATGGAGGTATCTTAGGTGCTGCCCAAATCATGCAGGAAGCTTGAGGAAGATACCTTACTCTCTTATGCGGTGCCAAATATCAGACACACACATCTCCGAATTTCATATGAAGTGCTGAGCTCTGATATTAAATATAAAATATTAAACACATTTATAAAGGTCACTTGCTGTTGGAAGTAACCGCTTGAGGAGAGGCTAAGGCTCAAGACACTTCATGTGGGAGTGGCTATTTACTTCAGCCACTCTCCATCCAATCCACCACTAAGAAAGGGCTGCACGATCTTGAAAGTCCAAGAAATGAATCCCCAGAGCTGCCTTCTAACTTCGGGAGACTTTATGCTCACATTATTGTAATGTCACAGAGGCCAATACAAAAGAGTGAAGAGCCTCCACTCTCCCCTGCACACATAGAAGCTTTGCTACATGTGCTCCTGGAGCCGGCTTACAACTAAGTATCCCCACTGCGGGTGGCACATTGACCCAGCAGAGATCCTGAGGTGTACCCTTTTTCAGTCTCTCCTCCTACAGGTTATCAATCAGAGGAAACAGTAAATTAGAACCTTCTAAGATTGATCACACCAGCTTTTAAGAAACTTGCATTTTAATTCAATATAATCCACAGGTTCAGAAAAAAGAAAAAAAGAAGCTCGCATTTTAAGCCTATACTCAATGCTGGCCCTTATGCCAAGTATCAACAGCCATAATGAAGGCCAAATACTCCATTTTGACTTCACTTCAACGGACTGTATTTGCCATTCTGATTTTTTACCTTTAATATATCTTTAAAAATACTCTGAAAAAATACACTGAGTCATAGCCCATAACTTAGAATGGAATCTTAAAAACGCTGAGTCTAACCTCTTCATTTTAGAGAAAAGTAAACTATATTCAATGGAGATGAAATGCTTTTCACAGGTTGTCTGTGATACATCTCACTCTTATTTAAGCGAAGAGACATGATATGATACAGTCTTGCTGTTTTTGAGATCCAAAAATCCATTTACCCTTCTATTGGGCATCAGTTTTCTCAAGGGAACCCTTGCCTCCCTTCACCCCACTCCTCTGTAAACTATGCACCAAAACGGACACATAGATAGATACCCTCTCAGTCTATGCCATTCTGGTATAGTAAGTGACACAAACATAAAACAATCAGCACATGGCATCTGCTCTGACCATAGTGATTGGTTCAGAAATGGGCAGTGACTCAATCAGAGTGAAAAAGAGAAAATGAGACTTTACTGGCAATGTTGAGACAAGGCCCTTCGCTCTACCCACAGAGTTGAAGTACAAAGACGTAAGAGCCAGAGGTATTATAGCTATCCTACAGTCACAAAAGGTCAGCCTGCGTCAGAATGAAACAACACAGGGGAAAGCAAAGCAAAGGATGTTTTCTTAATCCTTTTATCAAGCCATGCCTGAAGCCAGCCTTGGGCCCTTGAGTTTTCAAATACAGTGAGTGAATAAATTCCTTTTCTAACCTAGTCTCAGAAGTTACCTTTGAACTTACTGTTCCTCTGCCTGGAACACCCTCCCTGCTAGATAACCACACAGTTAGCTCTACCCCTTCCTTCAGACCTTTATTTTAAATAAAACGCTTTTCAACAAAGCAGTTCCTGACTACCATATTTAAAATTGCAACCCTCACCTTTAACTTTTTTTTTTTTTTTAAGAGATGAGGTCTTGCTATGTTGCCCAGGCTAGTCTCAAACCACTGGACTAAAGTGATCCTCCCATCTAGGCCTTCCAAAGTGCTGGGATCACAGGCATGAGCCACCACTCCCAGCGTCATCTTAACATTGTCTATACTCCTTCATTTATTTTCCTCTGTAGCACTTATCAACATCCAATACTCTTTACATTTTGTTTTATTTTAATTTTTGAAACGGAGTCTTGCTCTGTTGCCCAGGCTGGAGTGCAGTGGCTCCGTCTCGGCTCACTGCAAGCTCCGCCTCCCAGGTTCACACCATTCTTCTGCCTCAGCCTCCCAAGTAGCTGGGACTACAGGCGCCTGCCATCATGCCCAGCTAATTTTTTGTATTTTTAGTAGTGATGGGGTTTCACCGTATTAGCCAGGATGGTCTCGATCTCCTGGCCTCATGGTCCACCTGCCTCGGCCTCCGAAAGTGCTGGGATTACAGGAGTGAGCCACCGCGCCCGGCCTACTCTTTACATTTTATTAACTTCCTTCATTGTCTCACACTAGAATGTCAGCTCAGTGAAGTCACATATCTTTGCAATGTTCATCGTTGTATTTCCAGTCTCTGGCAGAGCCCCTGGCACAGAATAGGCACTCAATGAAAACTGGTTGAGTTGAGTGGATGAATTAATTCACCACATCTATTTATCTATTATACTGTCCACAGTGATTTTCATTTTAGGAGACTTCCCTATTTTTTTTTTTTTTTTTTTTTTTTGAGACAAAGCCTCTCTCTGTCGCCCAGGCTGGAGTGCAGTGGTGCAATCTTGATTCACCACAACCTCCACCACGCAGGTTCAAGCAATTCTCCTGCCTCAGCCTCCCAAGTAGCTGGGACTACAGGCTTGCACCACCACACCCGGCTAATTTTTGTATTTTTAGTAGAGACAGGGTTTCGCCATTTTAGCCAGGCTGGTCTCGAACTCCTGACCTCAAGTGATCCACCCATCTCAACCTCCCAATGTGCTGGGATTACAGGCGTGAGCCAGCATGCCCGGCCAAGATTTCCATTTTAAGCCTTTTGCTTAAAAGGCATCAGAGGCACAGAGAATGACCACAATAACAAACATGGAAAAGTTTTGAAAGTCCCAGAACCTGACAATAATCTCATTGTCTTTCTTTCTGATCTGTAGGTTCTGAGTGCCCACTAACAGGATTACCTGAAATCCGAAACACTGCAGCCTTTTCTTCTAAAGCATTGGAGTTTGCCTTTTTTCCTCTGCTGGCCCTTACCTTTAGGCAGAGAGGTATACTCCTACCTTCAGGAGGGAACAATTCAATCAAAGAAACAATTAAGTCAGCCTGAGCAACATAAGATGATCCCATCTCCACAAAAAATAAAAAGTTAAAAAAAATAGCTAGGCATGGTGATGCACCTGTCTTCCCAGCTATTCGGGAAGACTGAGGCAGGAGAATCACTTGAGCCCAGGAGCTCAAGGCTGCAGTGAGCTATGATGGTACCACTGCTGACGGAGATCCTGTCTGTAAAAAATATAAATAAAAAACAAATAAGAAACTTACTAGGTACTGTTTTATCAAATTGAGTAATTTGCATCTCAGCACCTTTTCTAACTCTCAGAAGAATGATCTCTCTCAGGAGTTTTCTCACATTTTTCAATAGCAAGAAAGATAAATGAGCATATTTTCTGTTATTAAAACCTAACCCCAGCACCCTTCTAATGGCTAAGATAAGAAAATATCCATAATGCAGCCCTGCATGGGGCCATTACCATTAATATTAACCTCCTTGGCAGCTCTAGGATAGAGTATAACCACAGCTATTCTTGTTCCCTCCCATGTTCTTTCCTGTGACTTTAAATTAATACATAGGCCCCAGGAAATTCTCCAAACTCTCTGTGGCAGTCCAAAGCTAATGGTGCCATAACACTTTTGGAGCACTATTTTTTGAAATAGACCATCTATTAGTCCAAATGAAAACTTGGCAAAACAAGGCTGAAGGACAACAAGGACAACTCATTTTGCATTGAGTAGAATAAAGAGCAATAAACCTGCAGTCCTTAGATTTCTGTTGGAAGGGTGTGGGGGTGGAGAGAAGAATAAAAAGCCCTGCAGCCTTGGCAAAACTCATGCTTTACCTTTCCTTTGTGGGAGCAAATTTAAATAAACAAAGGCCAAATTTTTCCATGAGGACTTATGTTCCCAGATGGAGTACAGTTGACAGGATAAACACAGACTAGTTAATCATTATTTCCTGCCATTTCCTGGTTATCATGATCTGCTAGAATTTATTAACAAGATTATAAAGGTAGGTGTGCAAAAGAAAACCAAAGAAGAATGTAAGAAGATGATATTATCTTCTTACACCAGTACTAGAACCTGGATTTCTACTTATTGGTGTGGATTCCCACTGAATTCATCAGAGATTCCATTCCAGTCTCCCTAATTAAAACCCTCATGCATTTGTGCATTGACTAAGACCAAGGTACAGTCAGTCACAGGACACTGTTTCACATAGACTTCTGACTCAAACTTTCATGTCATTAGAAACATGACATAATACTTTTAACATTTGAAATTTAACCAAGATTTCAACTTTTACAAACCTTAATTATTCACTCTTATGAACAAAGCCTTGTGCTAGTGTTCATCCTTAAACACAAACCTGACCATTTTCCTGACTTAACTACTCTCTGGAGCTACCGCCTACTAGAGAAGAGGTTAAGCGTGATAGGATTGGAAAAAATCAAGAGATGAACTCAAAATGGGGGTCTCAGACAGTTTCTGAGAGGAGATGGGGTGAGGAGCATGGCCAGGGCTTTTAGAGTCACTGATGCATTCATTCATTGGGTATGTAGTGTGTACTGCTGAGCTAGGTAGAAGGAATACAATGTTGAACAAAGTGGTCCAGGTCTCTTTATCCACATGGTGGAGAGACAATCTTTAATCAAATGGTCTCTCAAACATGTGTATAATTAAGAACTGTGGACTATTTGGTATAGGAGCTGTGACAGTGAACTAGTATCTAACTGTATTAGTCTGTTCTCACGCTGCTATAAGCACATACCGAGACTGGGTAATTTATAAGGGAAATAAGTTTAATGGAACTCACAGTTCCACATGACTGGGAAGGCCTCACAATCATGGTGGAAGGTGAAGGAGGAGCAAAGGCACGTCTTACATGGCAGCAGGCAAGAGAGCATGTGCAGGGGACCTGCCCTTTATAAAACCATCGGATCTCATGAAGCTTATTCACTGTCTTAAGAACAGCATGGGAAAACCCACCCATGTGATTCAATTACCTCCCACCAGGTCCCTCCCATGACATGCAGGGATTATGGGAGCTACTATTCCCATAATCCCAAGATGGGATTTGGCTGGGGACACAGCTAAACCATATCACTGACCTAGTCTAAAAGTAGGAAATGGGGAGTGACAGATCATGGAAAGCTTCCCTGAGAAGTGATCCTGGAGTGAGATCTAGAGAATGAGTGACCATTATGCAGCTAAGTACTGCTGGAAGAAAAACCAGGGAGGGCCCTGCTGGCCATGACTATGTTGGGAGAAGGCAGGGAGGAAATCAACTGAAAGGAGGTCTCTGTGGCTGAAGCCCAAAGAGACGGGACAAAGAACAGCAGCAAATAAACTGTGGGGTGTGTCTAGGGAATGACGGCACACAGTCCTGGCTGGAGAATAACATGCATGGCAGTATACAAATTAAACTGGAGATCATGATCTGGGTCTTGCACATTCTGGAAGAATAGGCAAATTAGGCTCAAGAATTTGAATAGCATTCTTCAGGCAACAAGAAATCATTATAGGCACATAGTGACAAGGTCAACCCTGTTTAAGGATGATTGTTCTAGAAGCAATATTGAAACAGACTTTGGCAAAGTGGGAGAGCAGGGAGAGCCCTGGAAGGAAAAGACAATAATTACAGGCAATTGTAATAGCCAAGTAAGAGAGAGCAAGATTCCAAACTAGGGCAGTGGGAACTGAAAGAAATGAACAGGTGTAGAGACACTGTAAAGAAGAATCAGCAAATGTGATGGTTGATTGGATATGGATGTGAAGGTGGTGGGGGATGTTGGGGGAGACAGAGAGAGAAGCTCACAAATGAATGAAAAGATTTGAACCTGAACATTATGAGGAGGAAGAGAAGGAAGACGAGGAGGAGGAGGAGGAGGAGGCAGCGGCAGAGTTGGCCGCCAAAATCAGAGTTCAGGAATAAGAGGGCTTTAGGCGGACAAGGCAGGTGGATCACTTGAGCCCAGGAGTTTGAGACCAGCCTGGGCAACAGGGCAAAACCCCATCTTAATACTATGCAGCCATAAAAAAGGATGAGTTCATGTCCTTTGTAGGGACATGGATGAAGCTGGAAACCATCATTCTCAGCAAACTATCGCAAGGACAGAAAACCAAACACCACATATTCTCACTCATAGGTGGGAAATGAACAATGAGAACACCTGGACACAGGATGGGGAACATCACATACCAGGGCCTGTTGTGGGTTTGGGGGAAGGGGGAAGGATAGCATTAGGAGATATACCTAATGTAAATGAGGGGTTAATGGGTGCAGCACACCAACATGGCACATGTATACCTATGTAACAAACCTGCACGTTGTTCACATGTACCCTAGAACTTAAAGTATAATAAAAAATTAATAGAAAGAAAGAAAGAAAGAAAAAAAATTTAAAAAGGAGTCAGAGGCTTTGTGTCAGATCTGTTTCAGATATGCTGTTAATGGCATCTGGGCAGCCAAATAGCTAATTCTGATTATCTAGCATCCTTCAAAAGTCATGCTTGGAAACATAGATATGCAGGTCAGTCAATCGACAATATTTACTGGGTAGCTACTATGTGCCAGGCATTTTTTAGCTTAATTTTACTTATGTTTATAGAAATGGGGTCTCACTCTGTCTGCCCAGGCTGGAGTGCAATGATGTGGTCATAGCTCACTGCAGCCTCAAGCTCCTGGGTTCAAGAGATTATCCCGCCTCAGCCTCCTGGATAGCTAGGACAACAGGCACTTGTCACTGTGTCCAGCCAGGCATTATTTTATACACTGATGATAGAATTAGAAATTAGACCACATTTCTGCCTTCATGGAGTATTTCTTGTATATAAAAGGTAGTTTAAAAATATATATATAAATAAAACCCATACGGAACAACAGTTATGTCGTTAATCCAAAAATGAGCCATAAACAAGAGATATATGAGCAAGACACCAGTTCAAAGAATTGGTCATTATATCATATCAAATTCACAAAATACAACTTTGTGAAGGTTAAGGCTCTCCTCTTAGGAGACACATTAGAATGCAAATTCAAATCACCAACTCTCATCAAAGAACCAAGTAGACTCTACAAGCTCCTTGTGAATTTCATCCGGGAATTTAGAGGACACAGCAAAGGACAGGATAAATAATAGATTCCTATTCTCTGGAAAAGAGAAAGAGGACATACCGAAATGCCACTAGCAAGGCCACTTAAACATCTTGGCCTTTCATCAACACTCAGAGTATGTAATGAATTTCAGAAATATAAATAAACCTTTGTCATTTTTACTTCCACATAGATGCCAAAATTATATCATATGGAGCAGCAGAAGTGCAAGGGCTTTCCTGCCTAATCATTTTTGAAAATGAACAGATAATGAGCAAAATATAATATACTACCTAAAATTATCTTCAGAAGGAATGAATAACAAAAGATCATAAAGCCTCAAAATAAAAACAGGATGTGAAAACAAAAATTAAATAATTTTGATTAATTTAAAAGCTAAACATCGAACGGGAAATACACAAACATCTGTATGTCTGTATCTATATATAAAATCAAGGCAAGAGGTTAAAATTTTAATGATAGGAGACTAAAACTAAAATGCCTGATTCGTGCAGCTTGCCAATGGTTTATTAAAAATCTGGTTTATTTAACTAACTGGTGCTAAAGTTTCACGGCAGAGTAAATGTGAGTGAACAGCCAACAAAATGTTGAAAAATAATTCAAATTGAGGAAAGAGGGAGCTTAGTCAACTGGTTATCAACACCACTTCATGTATTATTTATTTATTTATTTTTATTTTTTTGAGACGGAGTCTTGTTCTGTTGCCCAGGCTGGAGAACAGTGGCATGATCTCAGTTCACTGCAACCTCCGCCTCAACCTCCTGAGTAGCTGAGATTACTCAGTGATTCTCCTGCCTCAACCTCCTGAGTAGCTGAAATTACAGGTGCCCGCCACCACACCTGGCTAATTTTTGCATTTTTAGTGGAGACAGGATTTCGCCATGCTGGCCAGGGTGGTCTTGAACTCTTGACCTCAAGTGATCCACCCACCTTAGCCTCCCAAAGTGCTGGAATTACAGGCATGAGCCACCGTGCCCAGTCTCAACACTACTTTAAATCTATAATAATTAAAAGCAGTGCACATTAGGCAAGCAGAGCACAGAAATGAAGAGTACAGACATAGACCCAAGTATGGGAATTCAGTAAATGAAAAAGTTTCATTTCAATCCAGTTAAGACAGAGTTTATTGAAGCCTACATAACTGGTATCAGAATAATGAGCAACTTATTTAGAAAAATAAAATATATTCTCCACAGAAAAGGAACATCTTGACCACGCTGATTTGGCCCCAAGACTTTTTTGCTCTAGTTTTATTAATACAATTTTTTAAAAATAATAATTTGCCAATGCTGATGAATTTTCCATGAGAATTTTTTGGGGGATTAAATCAATTTAATTTTTCCTTAATCAATTTGCCATATAGCATAATTAAAACATTTCTAATTATCACCATTTCCAATTTTTGTTTGTTTTTCTTTTTCCCCATTTCTATTTTTGTCTTATTAAAATAATTTTCATTAAGACCAAAATTTATTTTCATTTAAATCTTCTAATGGTTTGCAGCAAATTTTTTTTTTTTTTTTTTGAACAAATCTTTCAGTTAAAACTTTTGCTGCTCTTGGGGAAAAACTAGTATTAGAAAAAAATAGATTTTTCATTGTTATAATCCTAGAGTAGAAAAAACCTTTCTATACATAACCCAAAGGGAGTTTTCTTCTACTACCATTGTTTCTATCAAGTCAAATATTACAGATAAAAATTTGTCAAACATATTTTATTCTTCTGGATGTAACTAGTTAATAACTTATTTTTACCATGTGCACTTGTAACTGTCAACTTTAGTTTGTGTTGATTACAAAATAGGTCAAAAATCCTATATCCGATTATTACCATACAGTTTATACACCAATAAATTCCAGGTGGATTAGAAATTGCACAATACAATAATCCCAAATAACAAAACATTCGGGACAAAATAAAAGCAGATTTTTTTCAAAATAATCTTGGAGTAGAAAAAGCCTTTCTATGCATAACCCAAAAAGCCAAAGACGTAAAGAAAGTTTAACGGCTTTACCCAGATCAGCTATCATACTAACATTTTCCAAATTTTCCATGGTGGGAAGTATTAGGGCTAAGCATCAGGGTTTCTTGCTGCAGGAGAGGGTGGAAGTAAGGGTCTGATTAATAACAGATGTAGGTGGGATGACTGGACATTCAAAGATCTTTGGAAATATATGTGAGATTGGGATTTTTAAATTATTTTCAAATATTTTATCATTACAAATGTAACAAATAATCACAATTAAAATTCAAAACAAACCAACAAGTTTAGCATAAAGTAAAAGTACTCATGACCCTCGAATCTACTTAGAGATAACTACTATTGACAATTCAGTAAGTACCTTTCCAGCTTTTTGGGTTTTCTGTTTTGTTGGGGTTTTTTTATTTGTTCAGCTTTTTTTGTTTGTTTGTTTTCTTTTTTTTTTTTTTTTTTTTGAGACAAGAGTCTCGCTCTGTCACCCAAGCTGTAGTGGGGTGGCGTGATCTCGGCTCACTGCAAACTCCACCTCCTAGGTTCAAGGAGTTCTCCTGCCTCAGCCTCTCAAGTAGCTGGGATTGCAGTTATACACCACCATACACAGCTAATTTTTTGTATTTTTTATGAAGATGGGATTTCACCATGTTGGCCTGGCTGGTCTTTAACTCCTGACCTCAAGTGATCCACCTGCCTTAGCCTCCCAAAGTGCTGGGATTATAGGTGTGAGCCACCGCGCCCAACCATTGTTCAGCTTTTAACTTGTCCTTACATGCTGGACCACAAACCAGAAGTCCAGGTTTCTTTTAATGCAAATACAAAACACTCTTAGATACTTTCTCACATACACCTAATGTTTTTTAATAGGGTCTTATTAGACAGAATTGATCTATCTGGTTTCATTGATTGAAATACTATCTGCACATGTCTGGGCACTCTTCAATAAGAAAAGGAAAGAAGGAATGTAGACACTCATTAGAAAGTAGAGATTACTGCTACACCAGTACTTTTAGAGCCTTTTTTTAAGCTTTCTTCCTTCGATATAAAAGAAATACATGTTCCCTTAGAAGACACAGAAAAGTACAAAGAGAAAAACAGTCACCCACAATCCACTACACAGAGCCACTGCTGTTAACTTTTGATGAAGAAAGATTCCATACTTAATAGATGCAGAATAGCTGTGGCCAACAGTCTTGCAAAAGCTGGAGTTCAAAAAGAAGGTCCCATAACCATAAGATAAAGCGGAGTCAGTAGAAAGTCATAGGACCACACTCGCAGTAACCTCTGACAAATAGGATGAAGAGGAAGTAAAAACGTGGTCAGCAATTCTTTTGAAAAATATGCTGTTGAAATTAACAAAGGCAGAGAGCTAAGGGCAGAAAACTGGGCACCTGCTTGGGGATGGACAGATTCATTTCTGTTGGCTCAGACAAGCTTGCAACCTTGGGCTGCAAACCCAACACTGTGGATTGGCAGAGGGAGTCTGGAATGTGAAAATATCATCAAAAGAAGTTTTATCACATCCCCTCTTTTCCCCTCAAATTTGAACTCAGGGTGCACAGACATCCTTGGAACATTTTAAACCTGAAGTATTTGTTTGAAGGCCAGCATAGGATTTGACTGTGGAGAGGCCAAGTACAGAAAGGAAACTTTAGAAAGAACTTCAAAAATTGGTTCCATGTTAAACTAAAAAGAGGGGAAAGTGTAGAGGAAATGGTAGAACTGACAACGTTTTTCAGACAAAGGTGATGGAAACCCTGGGATTATGGACAGCTTCTCATCCAGCTCAACTTATCCTCAGACTTTAGAAATGGGCAAAAAGGATGGTTTAAGCCAGGCAAAAAAAAGCTCAAAGCAGGAATGGAAATGTTTCTGTAAAGGGCCAGCAAATATTTACTCTTCAGGCTGTGAAGCAATTCCTCATCTCGCTGCTGTTGCACAAAAGTGGCCGTAGAGAATGCACAGATGACTTGGGGTTCCAATAACGCTTTACCCCTGGACACTGATCTTTGCATTTCACAGAATTACCATATGCCACAAAATAGTCTTCTTTTGATGTTTTTTCTGTCATTTAAAAATATTAAAACTCTCCATAACTTTTGGCTGTACAAAAACAGGTGGCAGCTGGGCGCAGTGGCTCATGCCTGCAATCCCAGCACTTTGGAAGACCAAGGCAGAAGGATAGCTTGAGTCCAGGAGTTCTAGAGACCAGCCTGGGCAACAAAGTGAGACCCTGTCTCGACAGAACATCAAATATATTAGCTGAGTGTGGTGGCCCAGACCTGTAGTCCCAGCTACTCGGAAGGCTGAAGCAGGAGGATTGCTTGAGCCTGGGAAGTCAAGGCTGCAGCGAAGCCATGTTTACACCACTGCACTCCAACCTGGGTGACACAGGGAGACTCGAGCTCAAAAATAAAATAAAATTTAATTTAATTTAATTTAATTTAATTTAAATAAAATAAAATAAAATAGAAAAAAAAAAAAAAAAAACAGGTGGCAAGCTGGATTTAGTTCACAGGCTGGCCTGTAATTTGCTGACCTCTTGTCTAAAAGCAGAGATCCTGACCCAGGTTTACATTTTAACATAGATAAGGGCAAACTGAGAACAGGGAAGCATTTTAAACACAGAATATTTCCGGTAAAATGTGGGAGAGGAGGGGTCTAGATGGTGAACACACTTTTAGTGCCAGCATTTCAGCTGGGATTAGAGTGGAGTTGTTGGGGGAGAGAGGTACAGGAGACAGGGAGACTCCCCAGAGGAGCTCATACCCAAGGTGTCTCTCCATGGAGTTGGCCCGTAGCAGCAAGGGAGAGAGGGGTGAGAAAACGCCTCCCTTTCCAATTATGCATGCTCTACTTTCCCAGTGAATCAGGCCAGTGAAAAGATCAGCAGCAGCAAAGTCAAATTCAATTCAGACTTTTCTTTTTTTTTTTTTTGCATAAGATCAGGCCCTACTTTATTCACAGTTCTTAGATCACCTCCACATCAGTAATTCCAGGAAGTCTTTGTTTACCTGTATGTACAAGGCTCTTATGCAAATTCTGGTAGCCAGCAAAATAAGGCTGAGGTTGGCCTTGATGGATTTATTTCTCATTTGCTGCAGGCACAAACCACTTCTATTGAAGGGAGAAAAATACCAGCCCCTCCACAGCCGCTTGCCCAGGAGTCCCGGGCCTGCCTGGCAACGAGCCTCTTTGCCCCTTCTCCAGCTCGGGCCTGACATTACCTAGCCATTGAATAGTCTGATGGGAAGGGTTCAATGCAGGGTTTGCACTTTCCCAGCCATTAGCCAGCTGCAACGCATTTCATTATCTTAGGAGTGTTTTGTACATCAAAGAGAGCCCCAAACAGTGTGATCAAGTGGAAGTAACAGTGCCTGGTCAACATTATAACTTGCAGCTTTTTTTTTTTTTTCATGGATATAATGCCATCTGGCACCCAGGAACAGCAAAGGCCAGTGATGGAAAAACCCCGCCACCCTGTTTTGCTTATTGGTGTAACAGTTAATCCTGATAAAGGACAATGCCACAGAGCAACTGCCCTGTTATTATCTTGTATGTCTATTGTCTTACCCAGGCCAAGCTGCCCTGAACTGGCAAAAGCAAAGGTTGCACATGGGAGTGCCTGGGGAAAAAATATCTAGGAGACCTGGGAAAAAGGACGTTTTGTCTTTTTGTTTAATTGTTTAGCATGTGCATATACAAGCACACACACATGCACACACACACACATACACACACATGGGAAGAGGA
This sequence comes from Macaca fascicularis, assembly GCF_037993035.2. NCBI lineage: Eukaryota > Metazoa > Chordata > Mammalia > Primates > Cercopithecidae > Macaca > Macaca fascicularis. Next base: position 99,143,474 of record NC_088385.1, read on the forward strand.
AGGGACTTAAAGGCTTATTCTTTCCAGACTTTCTGGGGAAACATTAAGTAGCTGGCTTTGAAATCTACTAACTAGAGGTCTCTCATAACATAACATCATATCTTCTCCTACATATCCCCTGCTTTCGATTATTTTGAAAACTCCTTTATCGTCTCAGATTTTAGATTACAGACCACCAAGCATCCCCCAAATAACAGACTTCTAAACTGGTTTCTGGTGGAAAATTTCTCACTGAAACCTTCAGTGCTTTTTTAAAATTAAAGAGAAAAAAATAATTCTGAAATGACAGGTAATAGAGATTCTGAATAAACTCATCTGTAGTGTTTTTTTGGGTAGTTTTCAAATGACAAATTAGGAAATAAAACACTATGAATACATTGTTTTTGTTTTGACAATCTTTAAAGCATAAAGGGACAAAAGCCAAATGGACAATCACCTCCCCTGTAAAAGGAGGACAAATGATTAGGTTTATGGTATTTTTCCCCACAGTTTCAAATGTCATCTCCTCAGTGCAGAGACTGTTTATAAACTACAGTGATTTTTTTTCTGCTCATTGCACAAACTCCTCCCCTCTTCCTATCTTCCTTACTAGCCCTCTCCTCCCCACTACCCACCCTCCTCTCTGCAGGAGGGAAAAACTGAAATGTTGAACAAGATACTTTCTGCTCTGGTGTAAATTCACGTCAAGGGATGATTTTGCAATTGCCATATGAGCAATTATGTAAGCTTTTCAAAAGCACAGAACATTTCTAGGGCAGTTGTCATCTACACACAGTTGTAACAAGCTAGATGGTTTTAAAAATAAGTAGATATCACCCAAGAACCCACCTGTGGTCTGAAATTTTCCCAGAAAATCCAACTGAATCTCTCTTCTCCCACTGTTTTTCTCTTCACTGTCATAGATTGTAGTAGAATTATAACACGCGTAAGAAAAGGTACCAAGTTGCTATTTTAGGTTGGCATGGAAATTGAATTCAAAGAAATAAAGCCCCTAGCAGCCAGTATTAAGCACAAAGTTTTCCAATCTGAAGTATCCTCAAGACAATGACTGTTTTCTTCACTCCTTTCCCTGCCTAAGAATCAGTGAAAAACAGACAAAATAAGCCAGAATGGAGTGTAACTGAAATTTTTGGCAATGTGAGAAAAAAGAGTATATGATAGCCAGCTTTCCAACACGTGGCAATCAGATATTAAAACTTGAATTATTCATTTAAAACATGCTTAATGCTTCACATTTTACAAAATGCTGTGAATCTCTTGCTATAGAAATAAACATTTACTGGAAGAAAAAGTCCACTGCAGATGAAGAAGCATTAAATCGAGAAGAAACATTAAATCAACCGCTCAAAGTAACCTAGTTAATGAAAGAGCATGAATTCGAATCCAGGATTGATTGATTGCTTGATTGATTGGTTGATTTATCTATCTATCTATCTATTGGGACAGGGTCTCATTCTGTCACCTAGGCTGTAGTGCAGTGGCGTGATCTAGGTTCACCACAGCCTCTGCCTCCCAGGCTCAAATGATTCTCCCACCTCCATCCCCCAAGTAGCTGGGACCACAGGTGCATACCACCATGCCTGGCTAAAAATGCTCAGCTAATTTTCGTACTTCTTGTAGAGACAGGGTTTCGCCATGTTGCCCAGGCTGATCTCAAACCCCTGAGCTCAAGCGATCAGCCCACCTCTGCTTCCCAAATTGCTGGGATTACAGGCATAAGCCACTGCACCCTGTCCAGCCCTTTTAACTACTAATGTATATTACTCTTGTTATGGCATGCATTCACTTACTAAGCATTAGGTAACTGCCTACCATGGACCAGACACTGTGGTAAACATCTATAAATTTTACAAGTGTAAATAAGAAGAGATTCCTGTTCTCATGGAACTCACAATCTAAGAGTGGAGGCAGGCATTTCAACTAAGAATTACAGCAGAGAGTGACAGGTACTAAAATAAAGGGGGCAGTATAGTGGTGGCAAAAAGAAAAAAATAGATCAGTTAGATCAGAAAAGGTCTTCAGTCTTCCTGCTTTACATTAATGTTAAAATAATGGGCCACTATTGTGTTAAGTCAAATAAGCCTTTGCCCTCAAATTATCCTAGAAAAAAATCAATTACCTGTGGCATGTTTTAAATTCCACGTTAGGTCTAACTTAATCTGTTGAGTGCTTCCTCTGATTACTCTGGATTTGTTGGTGCATAATTTTAAAGTGGGGCTCTGTGGTTCCCCCATTCTCATTGTTCAAAAGAGATGTTCACTGCAGGATTTTTCTGACATGCTAAGTATTATAGCTGAAATTTGGAAAGGAGTGGGCACAAGGAGAGTAGTTTAGATGAGAAAATTACACATAATTCCTTTCCTCTCATTTTGGGAAAATCTTAGACTCACAGTTGCCAGGGATTAGAAAGAACTGTAAGCAAACCCCTGTCTTCTACAAGGGCTGGTTTTTTTTGTTTGTTTTGTTTTTAATTTATTTTGCAATTTAAGTCCAAGTTTTTACTTTCTAAATTGACTATTCAGCCATCATTTCCCTTTGGAATTAATTCCAGTCTTGAGTTGTCCATTGACATCTTCCCGATAGTTGTTTCAGCATCTCAAATGTTCATTCTTTTTTTTACTCACAACCAGGTTAAGTGTTCCTAAGGGAAAGTTAGTGACTACTTGGACTTAGTACCTGGTTTGAGGCAAATGTGGTAAGTGGGAGAGAAATGATCAACAAATACTATGGTGCTTACTTTGAGCCTGACTTGATAGATACAGGAGACAAATGCCCGGACTGCTGGAAATTCAGTACATCTTCCAGAATTTGTAATTCAGCACCCACCAGTTTCAAACTAAGTAAAATCAACAATATAGAGTAATATTCTTATATGATAGACTTCGTCTTCTTTTCTCTCTAGTTTTAAAAAGGAAAACAAAATTCAAACTACAATCAGAGTTAGGCATAATAATTTCCTATAGATCTTCCCTATTTCTCTCTCTGTCTCTCACTCTGTGTGTGTGTAGGCATCTCTTTCATCTTTGTCTCTGTCTTTCTAGACTACAGTGTAAAACAAGAGAAAAGACAGGCATAAAAGAAAAATAAGAAGCAGTTGAGTCCTATTGTACATACAAAGAACATAAAATACTCTACCATTATTATTGGTATACTGTTTTTACTGGTTTATAAAATGTTTTCTGATATACATAATAATAACATCTGCCTCATAGAGGTATTGTGAGGACTAAATATGCAAGTGAAATTAAAAGATTCTACAATAGTTCCTGGCACATAAAAAGCTGTCAATAAGGGTTAAATGGTATTACTATTATTACTCATGCTAATTATTTTTATCACTGTTATTATTGTCATAGTTTGCTAACCATATACTGAAAACAGTTCAGCAAGTCCAAGTTCACATTTAGTTGATCATAACATACTTAATTTAAAAATGAAGGATTCTATCTCTAAACCCTAAATTACTATCAATACTTATTTCACTACTGTGGGAACATTCACACTGAATTTCTTCCACAAGCTAAAAAGTACAATCATACCTTAAGTATAACTTTATTTGAAAGCTGACTATGATAGATTTGCCTTTAGTTAGGAGTGGTAGTGAATGCCTGTAGTCTCAGCTACTGAAGAGGCTGAGGTGGGAGGATGGCTTGAACCTAGGAAGTCGAGGCTGCAGTGAGCCATGAAGACGCCACTGCACTGTAGCATGGGTGACAGAGTGAGGCCCTGTCTCAAAAAAAAAAAAAAAAAAGAAAAAGAAAAAAAAAGGTTGGCCATTAAAATAATTCTGAATGATTCTAAATTCCCTAGAAAAATAGTCACAACTCAGGCCGGGCGCGGTGGCTCAAGCCTGTAATCCCAGCACTTTGGGAGGCCGAGACGGGCGGATCACGAGGTCAGGAGATCAAGACCATCCTGGCTAACACGGTGAAACCCCGTCTCTACTAAAAATACAAAAAATTAGCCGGGCGTGGTGGCGGCCGCCTGTAGTCCCAGCTACTCGGAGGCTGAGGCGGGAGAATGGCGTGAACCCGGGAGGCGGAGCTTGCAGTGAGCCGAGATCGCGCCACTGCACTCCAGCCTGGGAGACACAGCGAGACTCCGTCTCAAAAAAAAAAAAAAAAAAGAAAAAAAGAAAAAGAAAAATAGTCACAACTCAATTCTGGTCTACTTCCCCAGCCTTCCTAAATGCTGCTTCCTATTCTGGACATTTGATGAACTAGACACAATGGACAATTTGTCACTCCCCAAGCACGTCTGTACTTTCACATCATTCTACCTCTGCATTCATGCTGTTCTTTAGCTCTACAGTATCCTCTCCTGAGTCTCCTTCTAAAGTTCAGCTCCTCTCCTATCCATTGTAAAGGCTTCCTTAGCTAGAAAATATCCTTCTCCCTCTTTTCTGCTTCCAAAGTTCATTCTTCATGCGATGTGCTGAGATATGTCCTTCTTCAATTTTGTTCTATCCCACTGCATGGGAATCCTTTATTCACAGGTCTGTGAGCTCCTTCAAGGGTACAACCTATGCCTTTCTGAAGAATATTCCCAGTGCTAACTATAGTACCTTAAAGACGCCGTTATTGTTTGCAGCAAATATATTTCAAGCAGGAAAGACTAGACCCATGACAAATTACTAAGCTCCTGGTTCATAATCATGAGTTGAAAATACAGCAAGGCTGTTTTAGATTGTTCATTTGGTGTCCTTAGGCTTACTGAATCAGCATTTAACATAAATAAAGCATTATCACTTGTAATAGTCATAATAATAATAAAAATAACTATTGAGCCAGCTACTTTCTCATATTTCAAGAATATTGACTTGATTTTTTTGTTTTTGATTTTGCTTTTTTTTTTTTTTTTTTGAAATGGAGTCTCGCTCTTGTTGCCCAGTCTGGAGTGCAATGGCATGATCTTGGCACACGCAACCTCCACCTCCCAGGTTCAAGCGATTCCCCTGGCTCAGCCTCCCAAGTAGCTGGGATTACAGGCATGCGCCACCGTGCCTGGCTAATTTTGTATATTTAGTAGAGACGGGGTTTCTCCATGTTGGCCAGGCTGGTCTCAAACTCCCAACCTCAGGTGATCCGCCAGCCTCAGTCTCCCAAAGTGCTGGGATTACAGGCATGAGCCACCGGGCCCGGCCATTAACTTGTTTAATCCTCACAACAACTCTATTAGTTATGTTCTTCTATTATTCCCATTTTATGGATAAAGAAACAAAGACACAGAGAGGTTAAGAGTTTCCACCCATGGAATACAGCCAGGAAGAACCGGGTGCACAATGAGAGGATAAAATTTGAACCCAGGTAAATCCCCAAAGCCAGAGCTCTTAATAACCACTACACTATTTGTGGTTGCTCAAGGAAAATACGGTGTTTTATTGAAGACTTTAACACTTACAGTAGATAAAGGTATAGAGTTGTTCTAATCATGTAAAAGCTGTTAATAGTGTTGACAATAACAAGTTTTAAATTCTGACTTTTCACTACCACTAAAGACAGATACACTAGACTCTCATTTATTAAATTCATGACCAAATCCAGGCTTTGTAGGTTTTCCCTAATCTGGATCCATCTTTCCAATGCTATGTCATCTCCCACTAATTTCTAGCACACGTGCTACACACTCACTGGCCCACTCACCCCCTATTGTGCCCCCAACCCTCAATAGAGAGCCAGGCTACCTCATAAGCATTACTTACACTGTGTTCCTGCTCTCCCTCTTCTCCTCCCCCCACTAACTATTTCTTTTTTTTTTTTTTTTTTTTGAGACAGAGTCTAGCTCTGTCGCCCAGCCTGGAGTGCAGTGATCGGATCTCAGCTCACTGCAAGCTCTGCCTCCCGGGTTTACGCCATTCTCCTGCCTCAGCCTCCCGAGTAGCTGGGACTACAGGCACCCGCCACCTCGCCCGGCTAGTTTTTTTGTACTTTTTTAGTAGAGACGGGGTTTCACTGTGTTAGTCAGGATGGTCTCGATCTCCTGACCTTGTGATCCACCCGTCTGGGGCTCCCAAAGTGCTGGGATTACAGGCTTGAGCCACCGCGCCCGGCCCCCACTATTTCTTCTCCACTTTTCATAAACTTACTTTTAATAATACAGCCATCACAGGTTTTTTTGGTTAGTTTTTTAATGATATAATTTTCCATCTTTTTATATTCAGCCTCTTCACTATATGCTAGGTATTTTTCTTATAAACAACATACAGTTAGTTCTTGATTGTTTCTATTTTAATCTAGTCTGAGAGTATTGGTCTTTTGGTTGCATTCTTTAGCCCATTTACTTTAACATAATTATTATTAATGCATTTAGGTCTATGACTTTGCTATTTGCTTTTTATCTGTAATATCTGTGTATATTATTTTTTCTTTTTTTAATGATTCCATTTTTTACCTTCTATTAACTTGGTAGCTATACATTATTTTATTTTATTTTACTGTTACCTTAGAAATTATTACACTCATTTATTTTAGACACATGGCTTATTGAAGTCTAAAATAAATACCATAGAGCCAGTTCCATTAATATGCTAAACCACTTTTATATTACTTTGGTTTTTTTCTGAATTTCCTGTTCTGTTCTATTTATTTACTTTTGTACCAGTATTCCATTGTTTTTAATTACTATAGCTTTATATTATATTCTGTTTTATATATACAGTCAGCAAAGGCTTCTTTCTTTCACACAGACCCATGTTGCCTGGGCTTGTCTGTTTGGTTTTTCCTCGCTAGCTTAGCATGATTAGTTTTATCATATAGACTTTAAAACCTTTTGTCTTGACAGATAGATCTACCTCCCCAAAAAAGAAAATCATTGTGATTTTGATTAGGATTGCAATAATTTTAGAAACTAATTTAAGGAAAACACACATCTTTATAATATTGAGCTCTTTTAGCTAGAAACATCTTAGATCTCTCAGTTAAACTGCATATATTTTCATATAAATAGTGCAAGTTTCTTAATAAAATTTTCAGTATATTTTATGTCTAATAAATGAAATAGTTCCTTTAATTAAATTTTCTAATTGGTTATTTTTATATAAAAACTATTGACTTTTTTCCATTATTAATCTTGTAAAAACAATCTTACTTATTATTTCTGATATACTTTGTGAGTTGATCCATTTGGCTTTTGAAGATATAGAATTGTATGGTTATCCAGCAGTGAGAAATGTGCTAACTTCTTTACAATATTTATAGTACTTACTCTGTTCCTTTAAAATAATAGCACATTAACTTGAGTGGGAATGAGTCTGAAGCTTCAATTTTAGGCTTCAGCCTCAATTTACATAAACTAACCATTTATCGTAATACCAATCCCCTCACCAAAGTGATTGGTTCAAGGATAAGTAGCACAGACCCAGACTCAGTGTCGTATGGCATACCATCATAGTGATTTGTAGGGGAATTAGACATAAGATTCAAGAGCTTTCAAGGTTTTCAGAAGAGTAGCTCTTTCTTCTGCCGGACTGTAAGGTATAAACACATGAAAGGCCTGGAACCAAACCTCTGTGGCCATTTTGCTGCCATGAGAGAAGCTGCACAACACACCAGGAAATGAGAGCTGAAATAATAGAGACAAATCAAGTCACAACACACAAACCATGACAGAAACCAGATCTGTCTTAGAACTTTATAAAAGCAAACATATCTCACTTCATTTTTTAAACCCTTATGCATCATTTGCAACCCAAATTATCCTGATACACCAGTTTATTACTATATTCAAGAAACATGCCTAAAACCAAATGACAAAGAAAGTTTTCAAATAAAGGCACATGGAAAATTACACCACGTAAATATATGCAAACAGAAAGCAGAAATGTCAAAATCAAAATCAGATAAGAATTCAAGATCAAGATCATTAAGCAGGAAAAAGAGGCATATTATGAAATCTAAAAATATAATTCATGAATTCTTATAGACCAAAATCTACAGCAGTAAAATATATGAAACAAAACTGTAACAAAGAAGGGTATAACCTTTATAAAAATCACAATCATGATGGGGAATTTTATATCAGGATTTATTTTTTTTACTTGTTTTAATTTTTTTTAAATTAAAACTTAATTCCTTTTATGGAGATGGGGTCTCACTATGTTGCCCAAGCTGGTCTTGAACTCCTGAGCTCAAGCAGTCCTCCCCTCTTGGCCTCCCAAAGTGCTAGGATTACAAGTGTGAGCCACTGCATTCAGCCTGGGAATTTTATATCAGAATTTAATAAGTCAAAAAGATAAAAATAAATAAGGATATAGAGAACATAAGTAATACAATGTAAAGAAAAAGGAAAAAAATTCTACTCTTCCTCATCAAATTTCCACCCACTGCCTCTTTCTCATACGAATTGTTGTTTCTCTTATCATTAAAAAAATGAAAAACTCTCCTAACTTCATCCCATTTTCAGCTACCATCTATTTCTCTGTATCTTTTTAGAGCAGAATTGTCTACACTCCCTACCCAAAATTCTTTCATTCTCACATGAACGAATTCCAAGCGGGCTGGTTCTGCCATCATTGGCAGAAACTGCTCTTGTCTCTATCACTAACAACCATATGTTGTACACCTGAGCACCTCTCCAGCCTTACCCTACTTGACCTATTAGCATCACTTAATACATTCATTGATCATCCCTCCTCTTGGAAACCCTTTCCCCACCTGACTTGCAGCATATAATTTGTTCAGGGATATATCCAAGATCCCTGTGACCTAAAATTTTCGTAGTTTGGGAGTGGAAAGCACATCTTAAGGAACATAAAAAACTATGTTTTTAAAATTAGGCTGAAAATTGTGTAATGAATATTTATTTAGAATGACAAAAGACATCTCAAAAATTATAAATTTCAAAAAGTTGGCAAAATCACAAACATCACAAAATCAGAAGATGCACTGCTGTTAGGCATTAATTCAGTGCCTAACACATCTTATTTAGTGCATTTTGTGACTACATCTTTGATTGTCTTTTGGTTTAACAACTATTTTGTTATAGTAAGTTTCTACAGAGACAAAAGGAAAGTACGTCAGTGTGTCCTTTAGTAGGACTGATGAAAATTTGCTATTCCTGCTGCCTGAAGTGCTAGTTCCTCAATCTTAACTAAAAGGTCAATTTCTCAGATAGAGCTTCTCTGACCCAGCCTAAATTGGAAACCACCTATCAGTATTTTCTATTCCACCTCTGAGTATTCTCATTTGCTCTTCTGTCTACCTGCAACTCCCTTTCTCTAGATACCTTCACAACTCATTTTCTTACTTCCTTTAGGTCTTTACCCAAATGTCCATAAGACCCTCCCTGACGATCCCATTTAAAATTACAACTAATCACCTCTCCCTCCACAATATTACAACACTACCATCTTCCTGCCTACTTAATTTTTCTCCGTAGTATTTGCCACCAGACAACATTCTGTTTTCGAAGATTTATTTTTATTTATTGCATTGCTATAAAGAAATGAAGATTAACTTTTGTTTGTTTATTGTCTATACACTTCCATGAAAATGTAAGCTCCATAAAAGAATAAGCAAACTCATTTGCCTGTTTTGTTTACTTCTATATCCTCTGCACTGAGAACAGTGCTTTGAACATTGTAGGCCCTCAACAACTTGTATTGAATTAATACATTTTTGTTTTATGCCCATCTTAATAAATTTTTAAAAGTAGAGGTATTAATTAGCCATTATCTAGTAAAACAAGGTAAGAAAATGACCAAAAAGTTAAATACTTGAATGTTGAGAACTAGCCTTCTAAAAAACTAGTTTATCTTAAGATAAAATCAAAACCGAGATTACAAATTATCTAGAAAATCTTCATACAAAGACTAATAGAATAGAATTTTTAAGTTGTATAAGAAGAAAATGATAAATGTTATTAAAAATGTTTAATTTATGAAGTATATAACTAGGGATACTTGAAAAGAACATAATAACTGAAAAAAATTAAGTTATTAGAAAAAAATTAATAAAGGTTGAAATTAATGAAGCAGCAAACAAAAATAATAGAAACATTAAATAAGTAAAGCTTAGATCCCTGAACTAAAAACAATGAAATAAACTCCTAGACATACTGATTTTTAGAATATGAAAAAATAGAGATGGAGAGAAAGAAAAAAAAATTACAACATTGAAATTGGAAAAAGAAATATAACTACAGATACAGAAGATAGTAAAATAATTATAAAATAATTTCTGAAGAAAATTAAGTGCACATTAATATCAATACATTTATAAGTGTAAAGGAATTGGATTTTTTTTAGAAAATATTAATAATCAAAGTTGACCTTAGAATAAAAAGAAAACATGAAGAAACCAAAGAAGAAATTGGAGCATCATGAAAGCCATAGACCAAGAAAGGCTCTAGACCCAGAAAGTGTCATTGCAGAATTCAATTTCACCTTCAAAATAGCAAATAAAAGTTCAGGGAGTATTTCCCTCTATCTCAGCTCTCACTATACAATTAAGAGCTGAATATATTCTGAAAATTTTAACGGATCCTTTGGTTTCTGAACTCTTGCTACGCACCATCCAAACCTCAAAAAATCAAATATGACCATATATTGCATTGTGGTACCTATCTGAACTTTTGCTTTCTGAACTCCAGCACCAAATAAATTTGAATGCAAGAAAATATTTGTAATTTCTATTTTATCCATTTTATTCAAAATACACTGGACTCCCAAAGGTGATTAGAAACTATTAAGATGATCTAGTAAGTTAACACAAGAATATCCAAACTTACTAATTTTTAAAAACACAAACAAGAAAAATAATTTACTTACAAATATAAGTGCTAATGTTCTAAATAAAATATCAACATATTGAATACATACAGGCATTAAAAGAGTAACATAACATGGTCAAGTAGAAATAGTTCAGAAAACTATAATTATTATAGCAAATTTTTAAAAAATATATCTTTAGATGCCAGAATATAGATACATTTTAAGTAAATATGTCACCAAAAATTCCAAATAAACATTCCAAATAAAATAAAAAATATTATCATGTCATTTATCTAAATATTCTTAATCTTATTTCTGTTTTTTATTCTTATACTTTTTTAAATAAATTTAAATACTAGGAGTCTCCAAAAAGTTCATGGAAAATGAGATTATGAAAAAAACCCCATGCGTGGATTTCAAAATTTTGTTGCACCAAAATAAACTTGTACTAACTTGTTCTAACATGTCTGAACAGGATCTAGTTTGAGGCTAAAAAGGACAACATCAGTTTGAAAAAAGCCCCTATGAGAGTAACATGAATTCTGCTAAAATTGAAGTAAGACCAAACATCAAATTTATGGTGAAGCTTGGGTGGAAGAGTGGTGAAATCACTGATGCTTTACAAAAAGCTTATGAAAACAATGCCCCCCAAAGAAATCAGCAGTTTACAAATGGGTAATTCATTTTAAGAAGGCATGAGGCCAGGTATGATGGTGTGTGCCTGTAGTCCCACCTACTAAAGAGGCTGAGGTGGGAGGATTGCTTGTCCCAGAAGTTCAAGTCCAACCTGGGCAATATAGTGAAATTCTGTCTCAAAAAAAAAAAAAAAAAAAAAAAAAGGAGATGAGACAATGTTGACAATGAAACCCATAGCAGCAGACTATCCACGTCAATTTGCCGGACAAAATTCATTTTGTTCATGCCCTAATTGAAGAGGACTGACGATTAACAGTAGAAAAAATACCCTACCCTACTGACATCTCAGTTGGTTCAGCTTACAACATTTTGACTGAAAATTTGAAGTCAAGCAACTTTCCATTCCAAGGATGCCAAAACATTTGTACCCAGATCAGCTACAGACAAAAGCAGAGTTTTCAGTGGAAATTTTGAACGCGTGGGATCAAGATTTTAAAGAATTTCTTCAAAGAATTGTAACAGGAGAGAAAACATTGCTCTACCAGTATGATCCTGAAGACAAAGCACAATCAAAGCAATGGCTACCAGAAAGTGGAAGTGGTCCCGTGAAAGTCAACGTGGACCAGTCAAAAGCAAAGGCATGGCAACAGTTTCTTTGGATGCTCAAGTCATTTAGCTTCACTCTCTGGAGGGCCAAAGAACAACAACATCTGCTTATTTTGAGAGTGTTTTGAGAAAGTTAGCCAGAGCTTTAGCAGAAAAACATCCAGGAAATCTTCACTAGAGAGTACTTCTCCACCACGACAATGTTCCTGCTCGCTTGAGTCATCAAACATAGGCAATTTTGTGAGTTTCGATGAGATATCATTAGGCATCCACCTTACAGTCCTGATTTGGTTCCATTTGTTTGACTTCATTTTGTTTCCTAATCTTGAAAAATCTGTAAAGGGCACCCATTTATCTTCAGTTAACAAAGTAAAAAAAAACTTCATTCACATGATTAAATTCCCAGGACCCTTGGTTCTCTAAGGCTGGACTAAATGGCTGGCATCATCATTTACAAAATCGTCTTGAGCTTGATGGAGCTTATGTTAAGAAGTAAAGTCTATTTTTTTTTTTACTTTTATCTTTTAATTCCATTTTTCAAAAACTCTTGAAGTCTCCTCATATATTAAGTAACTTTTAATAAAAACAGCAACAAACATGTTATAAATGGTAAAATTTTAAAGCCAATGCCACTAAAATCAGAATCAAATCAGAAATTCTTCTTACCACTATTTTTTTTTCAAAATTATTTGGAGGATCTGAATAATTCAATAAAGTAAGAAAACTAAATAAACATTTTATATTAAAAGATAAATTATGTTCATTTGTAGGTTTCAGACTGTGTGCTTAGAAAACCCAGGAGATACAACCACAAAACTATTAAGACTAATAGGAAAACCTGGCAAAGTATCAATATGTGAGAAAAATATAGACAAACTAATCACTTTCTTTATATTAATATTATAGGTTTAGAAAAAGACATATACAATTATCTTCTTTACAATAGGGATGTACTGTAAAAAGTATTTAGAAATATATTTAACAAGAAAAAACCTACAAAAATATGTTTTATGTAAATAAGACATGAATGAATGTAAAACTATGTTTTCCTAAATGAAACGACTTGATATTATTAAAATGTTAATCCTACCAAGTGAGACCATAAGTTAATACTACAATTAGAATTTCAAAAGCTTTTTGTTAAACATTGTCATATAAATTAAATATTTTATAATATAAAAATTTAAGATATAATAGAAGAAAATTTTTCTGAATAAAGGAAGTCCTGAACATAAGTTTTGAAAATGCTCATTAAGCCCCAGGAATAATTTAGTAGAGCTCACAATGTCATTTGCAAAGTATGAGAAATCCTGTTCTCCCACATCCTCACCAGCACAAAACAGAGACATAAATAACAATACCGTGAACATCCATCCTCCCACTACCTTACCTTGAAATAACAAAACATAACTGTGTATATTTTAGATTCCATTGTCCAACCTCCTGAAATAGCCACTTTCTTGAATCTGGAGTTTATTATTCTCAACCATTGCGTTATAGTCTCATGTTATACACATAGAAATGTTTACATGTTTTCAAACTTCACATAAAGGGTGAAAACCTGAAAACCTGCATTCCTTCTTCTGTCCTTTGCTTTGTTTTGTTTTGGATAACATTATGTTTATAAAATATTGATGCATTATTTAGCTCCAGCTCAGTTTAGTTTTTCATCTCCCGGTACACAAATCATTCCCAACTTGTCTCTCCACATCTGAGTTCCTAGTTAATTTCTTCTATTGCCTTGTATTTTTCCACTACCTTCTCTATGGTTTCTTCTCATGCCTACCCTCTTTACCTCTGATCTGTTTTCAGTGTTGATTCTGCTCCTTCTAAAGCAATTTTCATTTCAAAACTGTTTATATTTTCCCCTTCCATTTCTTAAGCATGCTAGCTCCCCTTTCCATTCACCATGACTTTAATTCCCTTGAGAGGACAAAGGAAATTTAGTCTATTTTTTTATTTCCTTAAATAATTCTCTTTTGAATATGTATTATTTGCCTTTCTTTTACACATCATTTTTTTCATTATATTTTTATTTATGAATTTCAGGGAAGTCCCATTTTTCCTACTTCTTATTCATCTTCTATTAGACACAATTTCATCTGGTCCTGATATTTGCCCAACAGCATTGGTGGATTACCATCACATTTGTTCAATGTTTACCTGATCCCCTTAAATTGCTGTTCCTTACAACTTATGCTGGAAAGCTGGACACTTAGTGGTTGCAATTTTTTTTTTCAGTCATTTGGGTAACTAAAGAAGGAGGAGTAACTAAAGTAGAGATAGGTGGTGAGTAGCTAAAGCTCAGGTATGGTTATGTTACGTATAGGCACCTTCCCAATTAATTTATGGATTCTCACCCCTGCCAATTCCATGAGGAAATAGTAGTCTTTCTTCTTTTCAAGGTGACAACTTAACTCTATAGAAAGCCAGGGCAGTGTGAGGTCTCTTGACTCAAAGACCTTTTGTTAGTAGTTATTAGAGTTCTTACTTATCTCCATTTAGTCAGCTTTTCTCAGGAGGTATTTGACTACTAGGTACTCCTAGCCCCACCCCTCTCCCAACCCAGTTTCCTTGTAGGCTGCTCTCTTTTTGAGAGCAAGGCAAATAAAAATGTGCCTGATTAAGTCTCTCTTCCCCTGCACCTCCCTTACTTTTGGATATGCAAGTGTACTTTTTGGGTGTACTTTTTGGGTATGCAAGAGTAAAGATATGGCCCTCCAGTCCTAATCTCTCTGAGAGTTCTTGAATAGACTGTAAAATACTATCATTTATTTCCCAGTAACTTCATCATTTGAAACAAGGCTAGATCTATGTGAACTCTGTGTCTTTGCTGAAATTACCATTGTTCAACTGAAAGATATTCCTCTTAATATGTAGTATGAGACTGTGGCTGTTCCCTAGTTGACGAAGGATCACTATAAACGTGGAATTTTCATGGACAATAGGGGAATTATGTGTTCTAATATGTATATGATTCATTTAGAAATCTTGTTTAATTTGCAGGGACAAGGCCTGAGAATACGCACCCCTAATAAGCTCCCAGATTATGCCAATGTTACTGGCTGCAAACCACACATTAGTCAGGGTTCTCCAGAAAAACAGAACCAATAGAATATATCTATATATATAGAGAGAGATTACATATAGATATAATGTACATGCAATCTCTCTGTCTAGGAGAGAGCTAGAGCTAGAGCTAGACCTAGAGCTAGATATATGTTTTTTTTTTTTTTTAATTTTTTTTTTTTTTTTTTTTTTTTTGGTAGAGAGGGGGTTTCTCTATGTTGCCCAGGCTGGTTGCAAACTTCTGGCCTCAAGTGATCTTCCTGCCTTGGCCTCCGAAATTGTGTGAGCCACTGCACCCAGCCCATATATGTATAAAGAGAACTATTATAAAGAATTAGATTACCCAATGATAGAAGCTGAGAGAAGTCCCATGATCCAGTCCACAAGCTAGAGACCCAGAAAAGCTGGGGGTACAGTTTGAAGGCCTGAGAGGTAGAGAGGCAATGGTATAGATTCCAATCCGAGTATAAAAGTCTGAGAAACAGGAGCACCAAGGACAGGAGAAGATGGGTCCCAGCTCAGTCAGGCAAATCTAGAATTTGACGTTCCTCTGCCTTTTTGTTCTATTCAGACCTCAACAGATGGGATGAGGGCCCAAAGAACAATGTGAGGTCTCCCTACACTGAGGAGGGCCATGTGCTTTACTCAGTCCACCAATTCAGATGGTAATCTCTTGCAGAAACAGTCTCACAGACACAGCCATAAATAATGTTTAACCAGCTATCTGGGCATCCCATGGCCCAGTTCAGGTTGACAAATTAAATTAACTACTATAGGCTGTCCTTATGCAGCATCCAAAGGATGGAAGAGCTAAATGGCTGGTCAAAAAATTAAAAATAATAGCTAATATTTATTAAATAGCTAATATTTATTAAATTGTTGACTACCTCCCAGCCACAACACTAAGTGCTCTCTGTGGATTATCTCATTTAATTTTCACAATGGTCCTGTAAGGTACATTACAGTCATGCATCACTTAATGACAGGAATCCATTCTGGGAAATGTATCAGTAGGTGATTTCTTGTTATGTGAACATCATAGAGTGTGCTTACACAAACCTAGATGGTATAGCCTACACTACACACCTAGGCTATATGGTATAGCCTGGTGCTCCAAGGCTACACACCTGTACAGCAGGTTGCTGTATTGAACACTATAGGCAATTGTCACACAATGGTAAGCATTTGCATCTGAACATATAAAAGTATAGAAAAGGTATAGTAAAAATACAGTATTATAATCTTCTTGGACAACCGTTGTATACACAGTTCATTGTTGGCCAAAACAACATGCAGCACATGACTATATTTCCATTTTATTAGAGGAAGAAATTGAGGCACAGGGAGATTGGGTAACTTGAGATTAAACATTTAGCAAGTGACAGAATTGAGCAATCAAACTTCAGAACCTCAACTTGAAACATCATTTCCTGATGCAAACATGAGGACATATTGCTCTACCATACAGAAAGCAGGGAGGTTGCCATGCTTGTATAGCAACTATTTTTTTTTTTTTCTTATTTAAACTGAAGGGATGTTGGTTGGGAAAGACAGAATGGGAGCTTTCTCTAAATTTTAACACAGCATCATTGCTTCCTACAATGTCCAGGTTAGGAGAGAAGCGAATGGAGCTTTACTAAGGAAGAGAAAGTGATCAACACCAGCGAGAAAGATGAAAAAAAAAACAAAAACAAAAAAAACAAACAAACCTAAGAGAATTCAGTGAGAAAAGGAAAAGCAGAACTTAGAGTCCTTACCCTTCAATTTAAGGAAGGAGAGTTATTGCCTAGCAGAATCTTGAAATAAAATTTCCTTAGAAAGCCCCAGAAAGTTTTGTGTGTATTGCAAGTCCAAAGGATAAGGAGAACTTCTATATGCTTTCTTCTAATTTCCGCCGGGCAAAATACTGCTCCATCAAGACAGCCCGCCATGAGGCTTTCCAATCAACCCTCGACTACTGCAACAGTTAGGGCTTTTTCCTCTGTGTTCCAAAGCACTTTCTGCATAACTCAGAATGCAAAATGTACTCATTCATTTGTTTATTTACATTTTTTCCTCACTAGACTTTTTTTTTTTTTTTTTTTTAAGGACAAGGTCTTACTTATACACATAACTTGTGCTCTAGGTAAACTGGAATACACTATTCACTAAACACAGCCTTCACTTTACAGTCTTGACATCATTCCCTTTTCACTACTGGCATCCCTCAGCTCATCATGAGTTCTACTAAATGCCACTTTTACTACGAAGCCTTCCCCTGCTTCCTTCCCTAAGCTCATTTCGCGGTACCTATATCATAACATAACACACTGCCTTGTTATGCTTTGTAAATCTCTTTTCTGCATTAGATTATAGACTCCTATGACTAAGTCTTCATCACCTTTGAGTTCTCATTAGGGCTTACTTAGCTGTATCCTGCACAATGGCAGACATTCATAAAATCAGATATTGAATACCTATTTAAAAAGAAAGGAAAGGGGTCAGGCGTAGGGGTTCACACCTGTAATCTCAGCAATTTGGGAACCCATGGCAGAAGGATTGCTTGAGTTCAGGAGTTCAAGACCAGCCTGGGCAACTGTCTCTACCACAAATACAAAAAATTAGCCAGGGCATGGTGGCACACACTCATAGTCCCAGCTATTCAGGAGGCTGAGGCTGGAGGATTGCTTGAGCCTGGGAGGCAGAGGTTGCAGTGAGTGAAAATCGTGCCACTGCACTCCAGCCTGGGAGACAGAGTGAGACCTCATCTCAAAAAGAAAAAGAAGGAAGAAATAAAAAAGGGGTTAAAATAAATTTAAAAAAAAAAGGAAAGGAAAAGAGGTTTAGTTACAATGAATGTCCCTGGACTGGCTAACATAGGCTCACAACAGCTTAAAACAAAGTTTAAAAACCTCACAGGCTCCTTTAAGGAGATCTTCCAGATCCTTTCATACATAGAACCCTTCCATGTCCTGACTTCTTTTTCTATTGATCACATCCCTCAACAAGGAGCCATTTTTTCCCGTGTTCTTCAGAAAGTTATTATGCACATGTTTTAGGTATCAGAGAGAGGACACAGGAACCACATTTACCTTCAAACTAAAATCAAAATTGAAACAACCAGATTGAAAAAAAGAAGGAATTAAAAATTCAGAAAGGAATTTGAGAGACAAAAGTGTATTAAATTCAATTTTGTTTGAGAGAAAGCTCAGACTTTGCTTGTTGTTGGGGTGCCATACCTAGAGACTGAATAAATGCAGTGCTGATGATAGAGAATTACTGATTTATTCTCAAGCGTATTGTGTGGGCCAGGGGTATCCTAGAGAAGGCCAGGAAAAATGTGGTTATTTGCACTCTTCCATTACCGAATGAGGAGAGATCTTTTGCAGTTCCCTTCTTTTCCTTCAACTCCAAATGTAAGTGCTTTGATTTTCAACATATTCTCTATTTCTTTCTTGAGGCAACATGACTGGGGAGAGGGTGCTGTGTGCCATATATAACCAAGAAACCCATTACAATTAAAGAGGAAAGTGTGGATTCTATTTAAAAAGCAAAAACAAAGAATCATAGTAATTGTGAGCAAGACAAATTTATTTCTTCAGCCTTTGAAATAACTGTCAGCAAGAACTGACTAGTGGCTGAGTAGACAAAGTAGACATAAAATTGTATTAAAACTAAGGTTCTCAGTGCTCTTTTTACATTTCCTTTTTACTTACAATGGTTTATTCCATTCCTTGTCTTTTTTTTCATGAAGACAACACAGAAATCCAGATCTTAGGCTAGGGTCTGAGAACCCATCTTAACATCAACATAAAACACAACACAAAACAAAAACCAACAATACTTCTAATAACTTAAAATATTTAATAGAGTACATACTCAGAAATAAATCTCCCTTCTGCCTATTTGGAAAACTGGCACGGGCAGGCAAAATGAATTCACAACTTGCTGCCAGTTTTTTTTTTTTTTTTTTTTTTTTTTACTAAACATCAATGTATATATTTTTTTTATAATAGAATGATGTTTTGATTATCACCATGGGACAAAAAGCCTTTAATTATTTCAATCAATCAAGTTCTTCCAGCCTAGACTCATTTATTCTTCTTCATACTCAACTTCCTAAATTTATGTTTATGAAAAAGAATTTTACCTTACCTCAGGCAACAGGATTTACAATGGAGAAAACACCAAACAAAATTCCATCTGCTCCCACCCCCCAAATCATCTTGTATTTATAGCCAAAGTTTTATATCGTGTGTATTCATTTTCCATTTCCCTCACTAAGTTGTCCCTGTCGAGAAGTTCTTAGCACCTGGCCCCTAAGAAATGACTGTTTCACATTTAGCATCTTTTAACTATTAATCACTACTCTCAGAGAAAAGCCCTGCAGCCACCAAAGTAACCAGCTCTGTAGTTCCCTGAGATCAGAGGAAAAGGGCGTTTGAGACACACACACACACACCCATATGAGGTGGAGACAGAGAGAGAGAGGGCTGGGGAGAAGAGGAGGGAGGATGGAAGGAGAGGAGCAGAGGAATAGAGAGGAAACGAATACTATTTTTTCTCAGTTAACAAAGTGGAGTTAAGGCCAGACGTGGTGGCTCACACCTGTAATCCCAGCACTTTGGGAGGCCGAGGCGAGTGGATGACTTGAGGCCAGGAGTTTGAGACCAGCCTGGCCAACATGGTGAAAACCCATCTCTACTAAAAATACAATAATTAGCTGGGGTGGTGGTGCACACCTGTAATCCCAGCTACTTGGGAGGCTGAGGCAAGAGAATCTCTGGAACCTGGGAGGCAGAAGTTGCAGTGAGCTGAGATCATGTCACTGCACTCCAGGTTGGGCAATACAGTAAGACCCGTCTCAAAAAAATAAAAAAATAAAAATAAAAATAAAAAAGTGGAGTTAAGAGGGCAATGAGGAGACATCTAAAAGGAAAATCAGAACCAACTTCAATACTCAAGACAGATATAAACCACAGATATAAAAGAAGCCTATGTGTAACTGACAGGGTATTGCGTGCTTCCTACAACTATCACAGTTTCATGGCTACTCCTGGAGACAGACATACCTGCACGTATTCGAGACCACAATACCATGATGGTCACAGCAACCAACACTTACTAAGGGCCTCATCCTACATCTATTACCCCATTCAGGATTCCAAATACCTTCTGAGGTGGCTATCCTTATCCAAAACCCTTAGGGCCAGTTGTATTTCTTGAAGTGAGCATTTTTTGGATTTTAGAAAGGCAATATGGAGCATGTTCCTATAGCATACATCATCTCCCATGGGAGCTGGAATTCAAATGCATTAATCTTCCTGCAGTAAAATGTGTGGATAGACACTAAAGTAGGTTGAAGACCATGTTAAATAGCGTCACATTGGGGAACCTCAAGTTTTACTGCCAAAAATGTTTTTGCAACTCTAGATTTTTTTAAATCTGTTTTTAGAGTTTGAAATCTGGAGTTGAAGATCAAATATATTATCAACTCCATTTTAAAGGCAAAAGAACTGGGAGTCAGAAAGGATGAAGTGCTTTGCCTCTTGGCACCACTGCCAGTGTCTGAGCTGGGATCCAACCAGGAAATGTTTGATTCCAGAACCTGCGCCTAGAACTCCATTCTCCTGGCCCTCTGGCTCTCTCTCGGTGTCTAAGCAAACGCAGGGTTCTCTACAGTCTTTCTGCCTATCCTGAAGACTTAATCTGTCCTCTCTGTTCTTCATTATTTTATCTTTCTCTACAACCTTACCCTCAAAAAAAAAAAAAAAAAAAAAGACTGCAGAAAGAAAGACAAAACACTGTTTTTCCTTCCCTAAGAGCAGAGAGGGGCAACATCTGCTTTGGTCTCCTCAGACACAAAGAGAAGGGAAGGGAAAGGAGGAGAGGAGACAGAAGACTGCATGGAGGGAGGGGGGAGGGAGAAAGAAGGGGAGATGGGGGGATAAAAAGGAAAGGGGAAGTTGGGAGGGTAAGGAATAAAGGACCTGAGCCTGGATCCACAAATCACCAAAGCATTAAAAAATCCCAACAATTCGGCCGGGCATGGTGGCGGTGGCTCACACCTGTAATCCCAGCACTTTTGGAGGCGGAAGTTGGGAGGGTAAGGAATAAAGGACCTGAGCCTGGATCCACAAATCACCAAAGCATTAAAAAATCCCAACAATTTGGCCAGGCGCGGTGGGGGGTGGCTCACACCTGTAATCCCAGCACTTTTGGAGGCGGAGGTAGGTGGATCACAAGGTCAGGAGATCAAGGCCATCTTGGCTAACATGGTGAAACCCCATCTCTACTAAAAATACAAAAAATTAGCCGGGCGTGATGGCGCGCGTCTGTAGTCCCAGCCACTAGGGAGGCTGAAGCAGAAGAATTGCTTGAACCCGGGAGTTGGAAGTTGCAGTGAGCTGAGATGGTGCCACTGCACTCCAGCCTGGCAATAGAGCAAGACTCCGTCTCAAAAAAAATCCTAACAATTCAAGACATCGATGCTGTTTCAGTGTAAGTCTCTGTTGTCCTCTCACACCTTCCCCAGAGATGCCTTCTTTAAGTGAATGTTTGCAGTAGAAAGATGAGACGAAGCTTCACATCTAGGTAGTAGGCAAAAAGGACAGTCCGAGGAGGCTGATAAAACGGTCACCAAACTGACCTAATCCAGCAGCTGCTGGATTGGGTCCAAGGCCAGAGGTCAGAAGAGAGGATGTGCCACCTGGGAAGGTGCAAAAACTTGAGAAAGACATTGGACTTTATCAGGCCAGAAGAATGGGGGTTGATCAGTGCAGCTCTGGAGGTATAGGGTGACCCTGGCTGAAATGGAGGTAACCTTTTGCATACATACACACAGAGCTCTCAGTACTGTTACCTGTACCCTCCCATATTCTAATGTGCTTTCCCCAGGAAAAGAAAGGAGTAGTCACAATGAGTATACCTGGAATTACTTGTAAGCCTGAAATGTCCATGGGACTATGTGGTTTGTCAATGCTTTCACAAAGCCTGTCAAATCCAGAAAAGGGCAGAGACCCACCGTCTGTGTTTTTCATTTGAAATCCTAATGGTTAAACTTGAACTTGGTGGTCAAACTAACACCCCAAAAGATCAACCCCACATAAATCAGAGACCTGCGAGGGCACAGCAGATTCTGTATCAATCTTCCGGCCTTCAAATCGGGGCAGCTTGCCTGATCATGAGTGCTCTACAGTATTACATTCACAGATGGGTGTTTGATCTAGGTCTAAGGTCAAAGGTGGGATTTTGACATCACCCCTTCTTTCTGTAACCTGAGGCTCAACTTGCTATAATACTTCATCCTTTTTAAACGGTGTGTCATGTGGCACTTAACCACCAATGCACAGCTGAGGCCTTGTCAATCTGCCTCCCTTGTATATTTCATGTTCCTGACATGAAGAGAGCGCTCAATGCCAGTGAGGGCCCCTGCACACAGTAGGCACTCCCTAAATGTTGGTGATTTTAAAAGCTTATGAAAACTCTACCCTCTTGGCTCATAAGTTTTTTAGGTGCTTTAGTTTAAATTAAAAATTAAAAAAAAGGCTTTGCATGTCATGAACGCAAGGGTATTGTTTTCTAGTACATTGATAGATGGTAGTAAAAGAAGTATTTTTTTTTTCTCTTTGTAACTGTATAAAAATCAGTGGCCAGACATCAAAACAAACCACATCTTTTAGAAAACTAACCTAGGCCAGGCGCAGTGGCTCACGCCTGTAATCCTAGCACTTTGGGAGGCTGAGGCAGGCAGATTGCTTGAGACCAGGAGTTTGAGATCAGTCTGGGCAACACGGCAAAACCCTGTCTGTACTAAAAACACAAAAACTGAGGTGGGAGGATCACCTGAGCCTGGGGAGGTTGAGGCTGCAGTGAATTGTGATTGCACCACTGCATTCGAGCCTGGGCGACAACGTGAGACTCCGTCTCAAGTAAAATAAAATAAACAGCCAACCTTGGACTGTGAGTCTTGCCAGAAGAAAAAATTTAAAAACTGAAAACAAATAAATAAATAAAAACCCATGACATTAAAAAAACCTATTCAGCACATTACTTTCAATAGACTAATTTAAGA
Source organism: Macaca fascicularis (assembly GCF_037993035.2). Taxonomy (NCBI): domain Eukaryota; kingdom Metazoa; phylum Chordata; class Mammalia; order Primates; family Cercopithecidae; genus Macaca; species Macaca fascicularis. Next base: position 99,166,546 of record NC_088385.1, read on the forward strand.
AGGGCAAAGGCATACCCATATGACTCACAAATGTATGCAGAAATCTTCCTTTTGCACCATTTCTTGAATTTTACTTTCTTCCTTCCAGTGCTAACTCTGCCCGTCCTACTCTCGCAGTAAGCGCATATGTAACACACCCACACACATACACACAAGACTCTATTTTGTTCCCTTGAAATAAATTTCTAGTGAAAGTTTCCACTGAAAAAATACCCTATATTAGACCAGAGATCTGCACTCAAGATATTGAAATACATTTTTACTCAACAATACCCTAAAAACCTTGAGCTATGAAATAGGCTACTAAGCAACTTCATTTCAATTACCTTTATCGTAACTTGATTGCCTAACACAAAGTGTTACACCAAATGACTAAAGTTAAAAATAACTTTGTCCAACTCCACATTTGGATGTTTTAATTTCATTCTACACAGCAGAGTATTTTCCTATCTAAGTTGACAAGTTCAGTGTGAGTAGGTGGGAAGAATAAAAACAAAGGGATACTCATTAAGAAATGAAGGCAGGACTTTTCTCATGAAAAGAGAAGGGCAAAAATACCTTTCAGAGCCAGGGAATCATAGCCAGCATTTTGATAAAGGACAAACTTTGATCTGCATTGATGAATCTGAGAGATCTTCTGGGAGAAATGCCATAGATTATTACAACAAATTATTAGCAGATCTGCAAGGCTATAATCACTATCCGTATCCATGGTACCCAGTTTCAAATTAACATGGTTATTTTATTTGTGTTCCCAAATTTAACATTAGGGAATTTTTGGTTGTGGGTCTGTTATCACTAGACAAAGATAGATAGATAGATAGATAGATAGATAGATAGATAGATAGATAGATAGATAGATAGATAGATAGATGCTGAAGATAATTTTGAGATAATTACACAAGATAGTTCAGCATTTACAAGAACAAGTTTGGAAGTTGAAGAATCTATTTATATGACTCAAAAAGAAAAAAAAGGTCTCATGGCACCTGTGGTAAATGTTTGCTTTGGATAAAATTTCTAGATCTGCATGAAACCTCACATAATATCACTATTGCTTTTCAAAGTAGAGTTCCTTACTTTTATTTATTCATTCATTCCCTTCCTCTTTCCCCCACAATCTCATCCCACCATTTTTAATCAAGTGGCTAGAATTATCTGGTTATTTTTAATTGGGAGTTTTGACAGGGATTCTTTCTTAATCCCAGAGATTTCTGCCTCCTTTTTAGCTTTTGCTTAGACTCTCAAGAGTGGGAGAGAATCATATCTGATAGTGATGTGGACCCAGCGTTAACATGCCAAAAGTATTCAATTTTTATGCAGCAAAAGGAAGACAACTTAGACCAGATAGCTACAGCAAGTTTCGAAATGGAAGGAGACATTCTTACTTCTCAGGCTGGGGAGCATGGGTGGGGTAGAATTCATGGTGAAATGTATTTGAGAAAGTACCTTTTCATCTATCTTTGATAAGGAAAGTGGAACCAGAGAAATATTCATTTTTATGTCTTAACACCAGGGACTTTCTGTAATGCAGGAATAGGCCAGATACTTGCCAGCACCTTAAAAAAAGTTAAGTGTTCCCATGATGTTTAAGTGACTGTATGATAAAGTTAATGTACCCTTGTTTTTCTCTTCAGTGACATATACAAACGACCAGGGGCTCTAAGTGATAACAAGTCTCTGTACTGTAATCTCAGACTTTGTAAGGAATAGGCATTCGAGATAACTGAATTTCCCAGGTATTTATACATCAGCAAGAAAACTTTTTGTTTTCAACACTTGTCTGTTAGCTTGCCTAGCCATATGTCCTACCAAAACATTGAGCACCTTGCTGAACCTGTTTATTATACTGAACAGCAATTCTTAGTCTATATTTATTGATATACAGTTTTTTTAAAAATCAGACTTATATTTTGAAGTTCAGATCTTCTTATAAGCCTGTTTATTATGATTTGCAATTATCTCTAAAAGGAAGAAGATGTGTGGGGGCGGGGCAGAAGCCCTGCCGAATTTTCCAGAAATCAAAGTTGTGCTGACTCCTATGGCATGCAATAACCAGAAAACAAATAAAAAGTGGTCAGGAAAACAATTGCCAAAAATCAGGTTGATTGACATTATAATAGAGTACCCAAGAATGCCAAATTATAGTTATATATTTGGGGAGAGATACGTCTAGAAGGATTTTGGAATTCACTCAACTGTTTGAATGGAATGTTCTTTCCCCAGATATCTCCTGAGCCGTTTCTCTGGTCTCCAAGTTTCTGCTTAAATGTCACCTTATCAGTTGAGGCCTTCCCTGACTATATTACTTAAAATAGTTCTACTCCAGCAACTAACTCCCTCCCTCTCTCCTTTTTCAGACAAGCCCATGCACAATTTTGCACAACTCCAGGAAGTAACACTCACAGAACCAACACAGCAGCTCTGATCCTCAGCACCTGTCACCATCTAATACAGCATACGTTTTCTTTGCTTGTTTACCTCTCTGAGGGCAGGGATTTTTGTTTGGTTCACTGCTATGTCTCCAAGTGCCCAGAACAATGCTGGGTGCATAGTAGGTGCTAAATAAATATTTATAATTGAACAATCTGTTAATCTAATGTTGGCATCTTCTAAAGCTCTGGTCTAAGAGTTGTCCCTGACTTTAATATCTTCCTGTCTAATGGAAAAATCAGAATGAGTGCAAACAATTACAATGCAATAGGATCAGAAAAGAAACCAATGCTTGAGGAGGTGATATGTATTGGTTAGAAGCTAGTGCTTGATCTTACACAAATCTGGATGCTAGCCCCAAGTCGGTCCATAGCTGTGTGACCTTGAGCAAGTGATATAACATCTCTGTATCATAACATCCTCAAATGACAGATGACTAGAACAGCAAATGTCTACACTTACAGGCTTGTGATGAGGAGTCAGTGAGGGGATGCACGAAGGTATTTAGCACAGTCCCTGCACTCAGGAAGGCTGCAGGAAGTGCCTGAGGCATCAGGACAGACTTTTACAGAAGCAGAGCAGCAGAACAGGGGGTCAAAAGCCGCCTGGTAGCACTGGGACGGCTTGCCAAGAAGCCAGGAAGAGGAGGTAGGAATGAAGAAAAAATTGTCCTCAATATGCATAGAATTAAATGTCACATTGACTAGTCCTGTGCTTAATGAGCGAAATTTCCTTTTTAAAATGAGGAACAAACCTACTAGTGAAATGAATGTGTCATCAGAGTAGCAGCTTCTCCAGTTGAAAATGGGTTATTAACAAGTCTTTCCACTGACCAAATCTGGCTTTAACCCATGTTATATCTTCACTGATTTGCCATTCTTTCTAAAATGGAGTATAGAGGGGGAAAAAAAAAAAGGCAAAAAGCCCAACTGGTACTGAAATACTATGTATTACTGAACTGAAAAAGAAATGCCTACAAACCACCACCACAGCCCACCAGTGCTTTGACAGCAGAGGTTTTGCTAAGCAGAACAGATCGACTCTGTCAGGAAAAAAAATAGTTAATTCAAGATCTGGTCCCAGATCAGGCTCCAAACGAGAATCTGAAAACTACAGGGGAAAAAAGGAGTAAGCTCCCTTTTCAATCACTATCCCTCAGTAGATCCCAAACTCATTAAGAACAGTGTTTTTAGGACAAGTCTTTGTCTCTGATTCAAGAATCTTTCAAGAGAGTGACACATAACCCTTAAATTGAATCAATTTCACAACGAATTGCACTGTAACTTAGGTCAATATTCTAACTGCTCTCTGGCAACTGATGTTGAGAATTTTGAGAGGAAAAGAAGTCCTCAAGGCTAGGGACTCAGCTATAGAACACTGGCTTGACACTTGTCCTCCCTTCTTATTTTCACTACAGAGTGACATAAACAGGCTGAAATGAAAAATAAGGGAGGAGAGAAAGGTATTATGTAAATGTGACATTATCACAATCTTTTTCGATTGATCAAGATTCTAACGCTTAGGCCTAATAATAAACAAGCAATCCTTAGTAAGTTGATGAGTCAGTGATGGGGATATGACTCAGATTTTACTTTAAGGACAAAAAACCCATAGCAAATTGGGCAGGGATGTACTATATTACTAACCACTAAATCATAACTAGTCGAAAGGCAACGGTTTCTTCTGGAGACAATTGGATTCGTGTTTAAAGTAACCACTGCCACATGTTTAGGAAGCAAAAATAAAGTTATAAAAGGAGAGGGCAAACAACTTATTTCTAATTTGAGGCCTGGCTGCACAGCCGTATTTCTTAATCAAACTTTAAGTGTCCCAAAAGGGAATTTTCTGGGGTGGCAAAAATGTTCTATCTCTTAATCAGGGTGTAGATTACATGGGTGTGCACAATTCCCTGAACTCTTTGCATATTATACAAATTTTTACATCAACTTAAAGAAAATAATTTAAGCGGCCCATACTTTGGACGTTATTGTCCAGGAGGTACTTAAACTCAAAATGTAAACCTAAAATGAAACTATTTTTTAAATCCTATTTAGGCCAGGTGCAGTGGCTCACGCTTGTAATCTCAGCACTTTGGGAGGCTGAGGCAGGTGGATCACTTGAGGTCAGGAGTTCGAGACCAGCCTGACCAACATGGTGAAACCCGTCTCTACTAAAAATACAAAAACTAACTGGGCGTGGCGTCTGTAATCCCTGCTACTTGGGACGTTGAGGCAGGAGAATCACTTGAACCCGGGAGGTAGAAGTTGCAATGAGCCGAGATCGCGCCACTGCACTCCAGCCTGGGCACTCTATCCTGGACACTCCAGCCTGGACAACAGAGTGAGACTCTATCTCAGAAAAAAAAAAAGAAATCCTATTTAAATAAAAATCCTTTGCAAAAATGACAAGTGTATAATTTTAAAATGTAGAAAATATTCAGGATCTGTTTGAATTGTGCTGTTTCATACACCATGAAAGTGAGTCTAATCTAGTAGCTCACAATAAAATCCATCTTTTTATGCCAAACTTTTAAAACATAAAAGGGTCACTAATATCTATATCAAAAAAAAAAAAAAATTCAATCTAGCCGTTTGGAAAAACCCAGCCTTTGAGTTCCATTTGGATCCTTTTTGGACTAAATTCCCTGACACTTTCATAGGAAGTAAACACACTGCTGGCTGCCAAGCCTTTAAAAAGAGATAATACTGTTAACAAGGCCTATAAAAGCGAGGTGACCATATGTCCTGGCCGATGCTTATAGTCTGTGTTTAATAATTAATAGCACCCTCTCTTACTCTCAAGAATCATGGTTTGGTTGATAAAATTATTTTATCAACCAAAATGGTCACTCAATCTGTAAATGGTTATCAATCAAATGGTCACTCTACCTGTAAAGCCCCATGATTTGGCCTCACTTCCATTAATTTCTCTCCACTCCAGTTGCACTGGTCTTTGTCCAGCCCCTCCCATTCACCATCATTCTTGAGCCAGATTTTGTGCATATTTCTCTCTCTCTCTTGCCTGCCTTCTCCACTTAAACCCCTACTCATTCTTCAGATCTCAGCTCAAGTGTCCCTTCCTCTGGGAAACCTTTCTATGACAGTTATATCTCTCTATTAGAGCTCTCAGGACACCACTTCACCACTTCCCTTCTCCTTAGCATGTCTCAGATCCAGCCCAACATTTGTTGGATAACCCTCTCTCTGCTACTAGGTTTCATGCTCATTGAGGGCAAGGACAGTGACTATTTTTGCAACCCTAATGCTTACCACAGTACTTGGCACATGGAGGGATTCAACAAGTATGTATTTAATAAATGAATGTAAGAGATATAGGTGATAGACACAAGACAAAAACACCGTTTGTATATTAATGACCAGAAAATATCTCAGGAAAGTTAAAAAATAACTGACAGACTTAAAGGGTAGTAGAAAAAAATGCAAGAATCTGAGAGTTAGGGAAAAAGAGCTTGTATCTAGTGACATTACCTAAGAGCTCCATCTTTAACTGTAACAGTGACTACTGGCTTGAGAGAGGTAACTATTCCTGATAACACCGGCCACCTAACCCTTGTTTCAATGGGTTCCAAACTCTTATTCTTACATCACAATCTTAAATATTATAGGGGCACACTGACTGATTTATAAGGCTACACACAACTCCAAGCATGGCCTCAACTACACAGAGGCTTTAAGATGCAAAACTTCTGAAAGGGTCAGAGGCTGATTTTCCCTAAAGTCTCTTCAGGTTCTTTTAAGAATGAGTCCTTTGTTTCCTATAGGATTGCAAAATAAGTTAGCACAAAGCTCTGCTGGCTATCTACTTCCCTGATGTAAACCATAATGCTATACAAGCCCAACAGCAAGCTATTCAATGAGGATATCTGCACACAGAAAAGGCAACTTGAGTATAAACTAAAAGAATCAATGATCACTGACTCATTTATGACTGGCTAGGGGAAATCAATTACATTATTAGTGATTCAGACAAACATTGCATCAGGTTACATCACAAGAAGAAATTCAAATCCAAACTGACAATTTATGAAAAGGCTGTTTTTCTTTGCAGTGAAGGAAATACTCACACCACTCTAGATTAAGAAGAGATTGAGAACCACTGAGTTCTGTTTAAAAATCACTGATTGAAAATCTCTTGCAAAAGCATGACCACATACAAATGGTTTGAAGGACTAAAAACCCTGGGAAAAGTCAACTTCATATAGCAAAGTGTTGTTGTGAGGATTAAAAAACATAATGGAAGCAAACATGCTTTGTAGAGGGCTATATTGCTATATACGTTTAGTTGCATTACTCCATCTCTCAACTTAAGGTGTCTTCAGTATAGACAAAGGATCTGAAGGACTCTTTTTTACTGAGAAAATAGCTCTGAAAACCACAATGTTAAGCACACAGCTCAGGAAAGCTCTATAAAATAAGATGCAAGGCCTGGGTTGTCTATTTCCATCCTTCACAATGGAAGAGCAGTTCATTTTCCTTCCTGTATTACTGTATTTCAAAAATGCAAGTACATTTCTTGCAGCTATAGGCTTAAGCAATCTTTCAAGAAACTCCTAACAATCATACTGTGATCAAATTGTTAACACACACACACACATACACACACACACACACGAAAACAATCAGCTATATTTTGTTGGCCTCCATGATAGAGTATTCAAATTCCAAACATTCACTAGCTATATGATTTCATGTTTACCTTGACAACAAATGACTTGTCTCCATTATTACACATGGAATGATGGGCTCAGAGAGGCTAAGCAACTGGTCCAGAGTCACAAGTTGGTACAAGTCAAGATTGCAACTGATTGGTCTGAGTCCCAGATTAATATTCTTTATGCTAAATTCCAACTGCCTCTCAAAGAAAGGAGCCTAATTGTAGACTGCTATATGCCTCCTGAACACAGAGAGTGAAAGAGTTTCAAGGCTGAAAAATAACCAAAGATGGCCAACCGGCAGTGAGAGGTTAAAATACATGTTCCAACAGTGTGAAGGAAGGTAGATAAATCATGCATCACAATATAACAATAGTTAAGAGCTTGGATTCTGTGATCACAAAAGCCTGAATTCAAATTGTGAATTAGCTGTTTACTAGCTGTCTGGCTTTAGGGCAAATTACTTAAGCTCTCCAAGCCTCAGTTTTCTATCCATAAAATGAAGATTAAAAAATACTGACCTACTTGCCAACCTCATCCAGTTGTTGGAAGGTCAAATAAGAATATATATTGATAACTTGAAGACTCACAAGTATAATTTGTGGGAAATACAACTCCATTTAGTCTATTGACTTGAGGCGACAAAATTGCCATAAATCAAGACAACTACTAGAAAGTGTACTCAAATCTGCTCATAACGCAATTGTCAAGTCTAATCATTTTATGGCTTATGGTCATTGATAGAATCTTCTCAAATAAATTCCAATTTGTTAGTCATCTTTTCCTTCAAAAATTTAGGGATGCCTCAGAACAAGAGGGAAAAGATACAGGGCCTTTCTGGCTAAGCCATAACTACTAAAAATAATTAAATCACCCATCTACAACTTTGCTAATTCAGTTCTCTTACAACTATGCATATCAATGTTACAAAGACCCTAAGATTTAAAAAAAAAAACTTCTGAGAAACAAAAATGTGAATTTCAACACACAGCAACACATAGTTGAATATATGGGAACATATAGATTTCAAATTGGTGTAACACAATTTGGATATCTGTTGGCTGTAAAGGATGACTTAATTTTATTATTATAAAGACTTATGCAGATAAGTTAAACTTATACGAGGCAATCTTCTTTGTCTTGCTGCAATAACTTGTCATTTTAAGACTTACCACTTAAAGAACATAATTATGAGTTATTTTGGGGAGAGCAAATATTCATCTACTTTAGTGAAAATCGAAAGAAATAGTCTCTAAACATTTCTGATCATGCATCCTATCAACAAAATTTTTAGTGTATGTCAAATATACGTATATTTGTTTAGAAAATGTGCCACATGCTTTTGCAGGCACACATGAAAATACATACAAAAATATTCTAAAAGAATGACAAAATAACTTTGGAGATGACCATCTAGAGAATCACTAAAAGTAAATGTACCCATGGGTGAAGTAACTCCTATCAATGTTACAGTTTGAAATTATACGTAGTGTTTGATGTAATATTCTCCAAATACAGGAATCCAATTAACTGTAATGGTACTAATGTGATGTTATATGTCTGGCCTACACTTGGTCATTTTTCTACCACCAGGAATGGGGTTACAAATGGCCTTCACAACTTAAAGGTACAAGAAAAGAGGCTATAATCATCAAGTGGTTTACAACAGATACCTTAAAAAATATTCTCCCTTTAGAAAATACTGAGAGACATTTGTGCTTCCCATCCACACCTTCCCCAAGCCCAGTTCCCATGAAGTTCCACCTGTACTACCACGTTCACCTGCATGTTCACAGAAACAAATTGAGTGCAGAGTCTCCCCGACAATTCATGAACTGCAGAATCCTAGAGTAGTGATTCCTAAACTCTGCCAAGAGACTGTGCTGTGCAAACCTCTCTTCATATACACCTATGACCATAGCGAATGAATTTTACCACCAAACCTTGCAATTCCTTCTCAGTTTAGCTTCCCAGTTTTCATTTTCCCCATCCTTTCCCTTTTTATCCAACTCTAGATTCAAATCATTTCACCTCTGAGCATCAGTACTCTCTTCTAAGCATACGTGATTGCCAAAAGAACACTGCATCTTCAATACTAAAATGATAAATATCATGAAAAGGCTCATCAATAACAGTCAGAAGTTGAAGTCCATTTTTTTTATTCCTATCTTGGACATACTGAGCAGTACGAAAAGTGATAAGCCAAGTTAAACCTGCAGTCAAAAAGAAACTGGTATCAATCATACTCCACAAAGTGTTGAGGAAATGGTATCAATCCTCAGGATTAATACAATCTAAGGCTTACTTGTTTAGGAGCATTTCAAAAATACAACACTAAACATCAGAAGAAAATGGTCTATAGGGATAAATAAAGATCTATAGGCATAACCAGAAATCAGATCAAATAATGTACAGGTTTCTCTATTTATAGTCCTATATATTAAATGACTTAAGGACTCAGTTAAGCAGCTCAGTCAGCTAGTAATACAAACTATCTTATTGTAAAAGATTTTGTGATACTGTTATATTATGTTCCAAATATGAAAATAAACCAGTTATATTTTGATAGCAGCCATATATAAAAGTTCAGTGGCAGAGACTGAGAGATGAGTCTAAAATATTTGCAGTCTGTATACCTTCAGATAAGAAATCTATTCAGTTTTAGACAATCCAAGATATGTTTTTAAGACTTCTATGCATAGATAAAACTACTGACAAATGTTCTCCATATAGCCTATCAAGAGTATTTTATCGCATCATCTGAAATAGGGGTGAAAAGGGGAGATTAAATATCTTTAAACTTCAATATGCAAACTACAACTTTAGTCATCATACCTCTCTTCTGTAAAGAGGAAGAAGAGAGAGTATCAGAAATGTTAAAAGTCACGCAGGGAAAAGTCCAATAGTAGATTTATTTGTTCCCAAGATTAAAGGGAGCCTGGAAACCTGTAGTCATTAAACACTAGCCATTGGGAATACTGCTTCCTTCCTTTTAACTTGAAGGCCAGTTTCATAATCTGCAACACCTATACAAAACAAAATTAATTACTTGCAATGTGTGAGTTATAATGACTTAAGGAAACTATTTGTGCAATGTACCAGAAAGCCACTTTCTGGTGGCCTTTCCAGTCTATTATTATAGAAATATTGCGAATAAGGGTAAGAACATGTGATTCCCATTCCAGATGACAAAGATAACAGCCACATTATCCTGCGTGAACCAGGATAACTCTTGCTATACAATCCACTTGAAGCCTTGTTTCAACATTACAGAGGGAGGCACTACTTAAATTTGGAAGAAAGGAAATTTCAAAACTACCTGTTAAAACTTAGAAAGTAACATTCCTCAAACTTACTGCCAATCACAACTATGAATTCCTGGTGCCAACGGCAACAATAATTTTGAAAATAGTCATCCTATCTTAAAAGAATTTGTAATAAAATATTTCAAAACATTCCCCAGGAACAGTGAACAAGAAATACACAAACAGCTACTGTACTCAGATATAGGTTCAGCTCAATTGTCTGGGGAAGGTTAAGGTTAAAGTCACAGGAAACAGCTGGTCTCAGAGTGATGTGTGCAAGCCTTTCAAAGAGACACTTATGAACAGCTCCTCACAAGCCAGACATCACCTGAATTCTAAAACATTTTTATTAACTGTTTCCATCATTTTTAAAGATCGAAAAAGTCTGATGTCAAGATCTTCAAAAACAACTTTCCATTTGAAAAAAGGCTTTACGATAAAAAAAAAAAAAATGGTTGCGGTACTTAAGTTTCAAAGGAGTTACCAGGTGAAATGTAGTTGGTAAACAATAGTAGTCAGCACGGGGGTAAGACCCATTTAAAAACTACCCTACCGGGTGTTTTTATTGTAATTCAAGTTTGAAATACCGAGGAGCTTTTTCACAGAATAGATTTAAAATTAAAGCCATAACAATTGGCAAGGGTAGTCATGTGTTGTGGGTCTACGAATTCAAACTCTCCAGAATGGCGTGCCAATAATACCCACATTGTACTCTAAATACCTGCATATTCAGCGGCCTATTCCTGTGTTGCCTACAAAATCAGAATAATTTAATCCTGCATGTAGAAATAACTACTTGAAGTTGAGATACTGATTTCAAGTAATTACAGATTTTAATGCAGACTGCGAATTTCCGGTGTCAACATGTTTATACATATATAGCAAAAAAAGGCCACTACATGTTAACTGCGTACAGCAAAATTCAATTTTTCCACTTTCAATTTCCACTGAAAAACGCTGTTATCCTCTACAACGAAACAGCAAGTCCTTCTATTATATGGGGTAGTGGACTAACCTACACTACAGCATTATCAAGGTCCACTTAGGTTCTTAGCATTTATCTGAAATAAAAGTCTGAAAATGGGGAATCGAGAAAGCATTTCAACTTTTGAGAATAAAAGTTCATAAACATACCTTTTGTTGAATTCCAGCTTATGTGATTTTTATGTAAATCTTGCAGGTGATGAAAAGCAAAAAGCAACCAATCTCTCTGTAGTGTTTAGCCTGTTCTTTTAAGACTATGGGTCACCTGCCCCGGGAAATTTCTAATTGAACAAGGAATCCATGGGGCAAAGTAATCGTTTTTTCAAAGGTGGGTCAGAATGGAACATTTCTATCTTCACTTCAACAGGGAAGCAATGAAATGTAATCCTTTTGAGTTATCACATTTTTGGTAGATGCTACCGTGGTCTCTTATCCTTATTTCATGAGATCCTTAGCCTGTGAATGTGTCCATGTTTTGACTTTAGAAATTTTTAAAGCATGTTATTCCTGTGTTGCCTCTAACACCTAAATATGTATACACAGAGCATCTTCATTCCTCAAATGTTTTTTCAGCATGACCAGTGTGCAACTGATATTCACAGTTTATAGAACCTGTCTTCTAAGAAAAAATACTTTTAGCTAAACCTCTATAATCATGACAAGAGATTGATTAAAATGCCAAGATAAGAAACAATTTATTATAGAGAGAAGAAAAATTTCTCATCCAAAATATAGAAATCTGTACAACTTTGCCACAATCAATATACATGAACTGTACAAATTTACACCAGTTCATAATTTACCAAATAAAAGATGACTAACAAAGTTCACAAAATAGATGGTGGTTTGTGGAAAAGACTTTTACCCAATTAAGTACAAGGAAAGTTACAAACCAGACCTCCACTTTCTAAAAATAAGAAGTTTACTCAGTCTTAGAAAACTACAAGCTAGCAAATGTACAGAGAGCTGGCTGGTGCTACCACCACAGTTGAGACAGTGTCTTTTTTAAGGGTCTTTTTTAAAGCCTGTTGCCATGGCAGATTCTGGTCACTTGCTACTTTCAAGGCCAAAAACACAATACAAGGTCTGACCATTTCCCCAGGTCATGCTTACTAGTTTGTCTTTATGTACATTTATACATATTTTAAGTGCTAGGTAAAAGTCTTGTAAAATTTCCAGTACTACCATGTTTAAAACGTTCAGCTTTCCTATTGAGCTGCCAAAAAGGTTAACAGTAACAATTTTCAAGTGTAATAGTGCAAATTCCTCTGCGAGATTTACTGCAGAGAAAGGTTCTTTGAAATACAGATTTTCTTTAAAGGGACTGATGTAAAAATTCAGGTATGTCTGGGAGAAACTGAAACCACCCTAGGACTTCCCTCCCTAGCAAATAAAGTGATCATTTACTTGGACTCACAGGCTATTAAAATTAATCATTGAAAGGTACTGTCCAAACTATGGCACTGTCACTTAAAAAATTTTTTTTTTACCATTCTATCTTGTGCCAGATCTTCACAGCTGTGACATGGTTTAAATTCCATAATCCATCCCCAAGAGGAGCCCACCCAAAGCAAAAATCAAATTTATCCATCATTATAAGATGATCCATCCACAGACTATATCTTAACCTGATACAGTCATCATATTGTAGTTTTTGGAAGGGCTCGTTCTGCCCAAGAGAAGTTCCTCCTTACAGCTGATTCGGCTGTCTACCATTTGCACGTTGGTGCTGTTTTGAGTGCTACCTCCTGCTGGTGAGGCTTCATACAGCACACAGATGGAGCCATCCTCTCCAATTCTGTAGGACACTTCGTAGGGGTCAACCCAGAGTGTGAGTTCACTTGGGAGAAGCCTGAACAGCTCCTGACTGCTCAGTCCAATCCGCTGTGCTGCCTGTCCAATCAGAGGATCCATTTTATGGTTGATGCGAATACAACGGTAACCCGATCCCTTGCATGGCTTTTCTGGGAACCAGTGATGTTTATAATGTTCTATAGAAAAAAAGAAGAACAGAGAAACAACGCTTAGGATCGTTAGCTCCCAGTGTGATTTCCTCCTACCCCAGGATCCCTTGAGGAGCGAAAATGAAAACTATCAACTTTTTAAAATGTCCAGGATTGCATCCGTTGTTGTGTATGTGCGGGGATGGAGAAAAAGCGGGCAGGGTTTTAGAAATAACGCAGTAGTACGGGACAAAACAATCTCCAGGAACCAACTGGTTGAGCCGCCAAAACAGGAATCAGGCGCGCAGCCTCGGCCAGCCGGGAAGCCAGTGGCACCTATGGCCAGGCGAGAAACTGTTTACTTTCTCCACCCCACCCCAGATGCACACAATGGAGTTGGTGGCTTTGGAGATGAGAAGCGCCATCGGACTGTTAACCCCGAAGGGAAGAAAAACAAGCAACCCTAAACCACGCTCTGGGAAGGGCTGTAATTGTGCCGGTGACAAATCCGATGATTAATGGGCAGGAGCAGGAGGCGCGGGGAGACTGCACGTCCGTTCTGAGCTGGCTCCGGAGCAGTGGCGCGGCTTCCCACCCCGGGGCTGGGCCGCCGACCACGCAACGGTTGGAGAGGACTGAGGGAAGGGGGCGTCGAACCCACCCCAGCCCCGCGGCTCCTTTGTCCCCAAATCCGCCGACGGTCCACGGACCGCAGCTCCCGCCTCGGTGGGTTTAAGTTTCTTTGTTGTGCGTGTTTTCTTCTCCACTCCGTTTTGCCAACTGGGGGGAGGGGGCGCCCTCCGTCCAGCCCCCAAAGCCTCGCGGGGAGCCGCTGTTAGCGGCCACCCAGCGCGACCACACCGGTCCCGCGGTGGGGCCCAAGCGCGACCGGCCCCGGGGCGCTGCCGAGGTTCCCGCAGCCCCGACGGCCGGACTCTGACCCAGGGATGTGGGGCCCGCGTCCCTCCGACGCCCTCGCCCTGCTCACCTGCCAGCAGCTCCTGCAGGCTCTGGCTGAAGGTCTGCAGCTGTCGCTCGCTCGTGAGCCCCTTGGTACGGAGGAACTTGGAGATGAAGGACACGGCGGCGGCGATCTCGCCTATCATGGTGGCGGCCCGGGTGTAGAAGGGATGCATGGGGGCGGCGTGCGGGGACGGCCCGGGGCGGCCGGGGCTCGGCGGCGCGGCCCCGACGGCGGAGCGGCCACCCCGGGCTTCCTCACCGGGCAGAAGGCTGAGAGGAAGAGAGGGCGTGAGGGGCGGACGGCTACTTTTTTTTTTCTTTCTTTAGACTAAAAAAGTTATTTTCGAGACAGGAGGCGGCAGGAGAGAAGAACAGACGAGCGATGGCGGCCTGGTCACATCGCTCGGACCTCCCCAGCCGCCTCCGCCTCCAGCTCCCCAGCATCCGAATATCTCAAGAATCGCATTTCCAGCTCCAAGAGGCGAAGAGATGCAGGCGCCGTGCAGCACCCTTTATAGTGCCACGAAAAGGAAGTGGCGTAGCTGGAGCGTGACGGCCGACTCCAGCCAATCCGAATATCGCACCATTGTGACGCAAGCCGGTTCGGGGCCGAAAGGGGCGGGAAAAGAGTCCAGGAGGCGGGTCCAGAGACAGGGAAGAGAGGGAGGAGCTGACGTAATCCGCTTGTAAACAAATAAACCCGGAGTGGCGGCTGGAGACCCAGTTGCTGTGTCGAAGGACGGAGGGAAGCGAGGGTGCGCGTGTGAAAGCTCCGCCCCCAGCCCTAGCTCCGCCTTCCCGCTTCAGCAGGTCCAGGCTCTGCGCCAGTGCATCCTTCTGCAAGAGTGCGCTGCCTGGGCCCGCTTGCCCTGGAGTGTAAGTGCTGGATAAATAAGAGCCGCCTGGCGCAGGCTGTGTCTACTCTCGCGCCGCCTTCTCAGATCGGGCTGCATGTTCCCACTCCGTGTTTACATCTCGTTCCCGCTCCGGATCTCGGTGACTGGCTCCTCAAGCCGGAGGCGCGTGTGGTGCCGGGCGATGCGGGCTCCAGCGCTGTGTGTGCTGGCGGTGCGCTCCGCGAGTGCGGGGGAAAGTGGAGGGAACGGTCCCGCGGGGCGTTCAGTCCAGGGAAAAAGACTGCAGCCTCGGGGAGCCAGGGTCCCTCGCAAACGAGCTGCCAACGCCGCGGAGCCGTTTCTGCTCCACCCTAGGGGAAGAGTAGTGGGATATCTTTGTAAAAGTGTAATTGCAAAATAAGTAGGTTAGTAAGGCCATTTGTGGTTGCTGTTTCAGTAACTTCACCAGTCAATGAAGAGAAGAGTGGAAACGTTACTGGATGCGGACAGGAGAGCCAGTTACTGAAGGCAAATATAATAACGCAGATCCTGTAAAGAGTGGTCTGTATCCAAAAAAAAAAAAATCTGTACAATGTATTTTAAAATTTGTGTACACAAAACCAAAGATTTTTCTTTTTTACCTAGTCCAAATGCCCTCCTAGCCTGAGTCCTGCTCTTTATAAAAATAAAATAAAAAGAATTTGAAGCTTGTGAAAGTATTAAGTGTAGACATTTTAAGTTTATTTGAAACCCTACCGGAAAAAAAAAAAAAAAAAAAAAAAAAACAACTTAGAAACCAGTGTAGCAGGAAGGCGGGAGCCTGCTAAAACGATTAGGCCTAGGACAGGGTTAACCCCAACTCCATTAAGGAGAAGGGGGAAAAGAGAAAAAAAAGATGAAGGGAGGCAGGCAGATGGAGAAAGCAAACAGGAGGCAGAAGTTGAACTCTACCAGATGGAAATAAATATCCCGACCTTAGTTGGTCATCAATATTGCAAAACACACCACTTTGAGTTTTTTTTTTCTTTTTAATACTGAGCTAAAGGATATAGAAATGAAGCAAAAATATGACATTATAAAACAGGATAAAACGTTTTATTGTTTAAAAATATGTAAAACTCGATTTGAAAAAATAACTTCTAGATTTTTTCATTAGGACACATAACTAAATAGTTATGTGTGAAAAAATTAAAGATAGTGGGTTTTTTCTTCTAGAACTTTTCAGATAGAACTATGCTTAAAAATAATAATAATTTCACTGAAGGCATGAAACCTCTTTTACAACTCAAAAAGAAGATAGAGAAGCAAAAGAAAATTCATGAAATTACTGTAACATTAGAATAAGAACTCCTGGTCTCCCACCTAACCTGACCCATCCTTAGTTCCCTGCGTTCACTTACATTGTCGTTCATGTGTCACTGAGTACAAATTAGAAGTCAAGTGAAAGTTTTTATCTTCCAAACCTGGTCTCCAACTTGGCCTCTCGGTCATGTGCTTAAATTGACTCATCTAAAACACAGAAATATTAAATCAACAAAATGCTAGGATTGGACTCAGACTTCCCCCAAGCCCTTGTTCTCCACACTATTTTTAACTGCCTGCACTAGCAGCAGCAGGACCCCTTCTGAAAGCCTTATAAAACCAGTTGAACAGGGTTAACAGAAAGTTTAACCCACAGACTCAGGGAGAGTTACTTCCCGCCCTGAGTTTTTTTTTATTGTATATGTGTGTTTCCCACCTTAAATCATCCCATTAGGAGACAAATTGATTTGAGAAACTATAGCAATTTTTAACCTGGGAAATCTAGAGAGTACTCAGGAAAAAAAACTGGAAATAAACATTAGTCTTAAACACAAGTCTTAGATGGTGCAGAATGTTAATTGCTAATAGTTTTCAATTCCTGACATATATACGTTTAGTCACATTTTCTGGAAGTTTTGTCAGGCCCTTCCCATCTGGGAAACAAGCAGGTATTTCTTGACACTTTTTGAATTATAAAGGTGCTTTCTGTGTTATGCTAAGTTTACCAAGGCTCTCCCAAGTACTGTGTTATTATCATGCAATTTGATAGTAATTTATGAAATTTCTTTTTTTTTTTTTTTGAGACACAGTCTCACTCAGTCACCCAGGCTGGAGTGCAGTGGCACGATCTTAGCTCACTGCAGCCACCGACTCCCGGGTTCAAGTGATTCTCCTGCCTTAGCCTCCTGAGTAGCTGAGATTACAGGCATGCACCACCACACCTGGTTAAATTTTGTATTTTTAGCAGAGATGGTGTTTCACCATGTTGGCCAGACTGGTCTCAAACTCCTGACCTCAGGTGAGCCACCCGCCTCGGCCTCCCAAAGTTTAGGGATTACAGGCGTGGGCCACCACGCCAGGCCTGTCTAATTAATTTCTAAAACTTAGAACATTTCTAATCAAAGTATTAAAAATCTTAGGAATGCTGTCAAAACAAATTCAAAAAAATGAGCCTGGGTTTTAAAATAAGTCGACAAATAAAAGCACAACTATTAGATATTGTTTCCCCAGTTGGACCCGCCCTTTCCCTGAAGGCACATTCAGGGCCAGGGCCTTCCAGACCGAGCCAGAGGCAACCTGCCTGTTGCTAGTCAGCTAGCTGCAGTCACTAAAGTTGTGCCTATTATGCACCAACTTCCAGATAGAGTGCTAGGTATCTAGAAAACTCACAACCAATAAGTAAAAAGTCAAGTGAGAGAGTTCTTGATGGAGTGTTGATGGCAAGTAGAAACAGGGCATTTATTTATTTGTGTGTTTCGGGGCAGAGGAAAAATAAGAAAGCCCCGAAAGTGAACAATCTCAGCTAAGCCAATGAAAGTGATCCAAGATTAGTTCTCCTTGGAGGAAAGGAAAGGGCCTGATCTTGGAGTATCATAAAGGTATAAACCAAGGAGGATAAGTATTGTTGAAAAAACTGGTAAATGGAGGCAGGCATAGGGTACTTGAGAGTATTTTTAGCAGGCAGATTATATGATCAGCTTTATTTATCTTTAAATAATTTAGCTTTTCTTGTGGGTTTATGTCTTCAACTAGAGACCTATGCCTCTTATTTATCTATTTTTTGGTTACCCACAGAAAGGAGGAGACCACTTTTAATTGCCTCCCCGCTAACACCTGACTTGCTTTGCTTGCGTAAGTATCCAAGGACACAAGCTAAGACATTTGCACTGGGTTTAGATCTACTGCGATTCAGAAAACACAAAAGAACTTGCAATCAGAGGGTGACACATAATGATTTTAGACAAAACTCAGTTTCTTCTTGTGGAAGCTATTCAGATTGTTTGGAGAGTGGGAGGAAAAAGGAGTGAAGCGTTGCTTAACAACAAAAGTAATAATGCAGGTTATTATCATTTTATCATTAACAATGCATCAGTGCTAAGTGTTTTACATGCTTTTTGTTGTTGTTTTTTTTTTTTTTTTTTTTTTTTTTTTTTTTGAGACTCACTCTGTTGCCCAGGCTGGAGTGTGGTGGTGCGATCACAGCTCACTGCAACCTCCGCCTCCTGGGCTCAAGCTCATCTTTCCACTCAGCTTCTTGAGTGGCTGGGACTACAGGCGCGTGCCACCACGCCTGGCTAATTTTTGTATTTTTTGGTAGAGACGGGGTTTCACCATGTTGCCTAGGTTGGTTGTAAACTCCTGGGCTCAAGCGATTCACTCACCTCAGCCTCCCAAAGTGCTGGAATTACAGGCATGAGCCACCGCACCCTGCCATGCTTTCTCATTTAATTCTCTAAGAAACTCAATCAAGTGAGTACAGTTGACAGCATTTAACATATGAGAATACACTCTTAAAGAAAATAAGTTATTTACCCAAGGTTTTACAACCAGATTTGAACTCTCAGTCGTGGACTACAAAATTTGAGCTCTAAATACCTGGTAGGGTTTTCAAGGGAGTTCCTGATACTGGCTCTCCTAAAAATGACCTTGAGAAAGAAAACCTGATAAAGTTAGAAGGCCATCTGGAGATGAGTAGAGATAGTAGAAGAAAAAAAAAAAATCAAAACTCAAGGCAGCTGAGGGGACATCTCATAGCTGACATAAACTGGAAGATACAGCTACATTTATTAAAAGGCCCACTGGAAAATGAAACAAAGAACATATTAAAATGTTAATCTGCCAAATAATTTAACTGGAATGAAAATTATCCCTAGGTACAGATAAGAGAAAGTAGCAAAAGTGCTTTCTATTTAAGACCATTTCAACTTTTCATTTCCCCTTTGGCCTAAATTGACAAGAGGAACGAGGGGCCTGGTCAGTTCCACAGTCTCTCTTACCCAGCAACTGAGGGGAGCCCTGGAGGGTTCGGTGGGGGAGGTGGGAGGGCAGCCAGGAGGGATGGTTTTGTGTCCAGGTCACTGTTGAATCTGATCAGTGGCCTCCAGGAATTCTCACTCAACTTTCTATTGCATAGCTGCAGGGCCATTTCTCAAAGCTGGGCTCCTCCCCAGACCTTTTCCTTCCTGGTGCCAGAACCTCCTGGCCTATCTCTTTTTAAAGCTCTCACCTTCTATTTTGTCACAGGAGGCAACTCCCTGGGTTACTGAGTGTTTATCTGCACCTTCCCAGCCCACCAAAGACCTCTTCAATTTTAAGGTTTAACAGTAGACAGCCGGGCGCGGTGGCTCACGCCTATAATCCCAGCACTTTGGGAGGCCGAGGCGGGTGGATCACTAGGTCAGGAGATTGAGACCATCCTGGCTGACACGGTGAAACCCTGTCTGTACTAAAAATATTTTAAAAATTAGCGGGGCGTGGTGGCGGGCGCCTGTAGTCCCAGTTACTCTGGAGGCTGAGGCAGGAGAATGGCGTGATCCCAGGAGGCGGAGCTTGCAGTGAGCCGACATCGTGCCACCGCACTCCAGCCTGGGCGACAGAGCAAGACTCCGTCTCAAAAAAAAAAAAACAAAAAACAAAAAACAAAAAACCTAAAAAATCCCACATTTTTTTCAGGTATATATCGTATCCAATAGAAATCTCTTTCCTTAAAAGAAAACGTTAGCACATCAATTGAATAGGTAAAAGCTGCCTTTAAAATGAACTAAGTTTTCAGTGAGTTGTTAATTGCTTCCTTTAGGTTCTATAGTCTGGGTAAACTCCATTCTTCCCAGTTTCTGAGACACTAAGCAAGCCAGAGATACTCTTGTCCAGTAATGGTGTCCACATTTTGCTCTCAAGAGAGGGGATAATACTCAGGAAGCTTGGTAGAATACCCACATAATCAAATGTTGGCATATTCTATACTTTATTTTTACTTTATTCTACACTGTATTTTTAGTTTTTCTTTTATTTTCAAAGAAAAACAGCAGGGCTGGGCGTGGAGGATCACACCTGTCATTCCAGCACTTCCAGAGGCCACAGCAGGAGGATAGCTTGAGGCCAGGAATTCAAGACCACCCTGGGCAACACAGTGAGAACCCCCTGTCTACAAAAAATAAATAATTTACCTGGGGTTGGTGGTGCATGCCTGTAAGTCCTAGCTACTTGGGAGGCTGAGGCAGGAGAATTTGAGGCTACAGTTAGCTATGATTGTGCCACTGCACCCCAGCCTGGGCAACAAGCGGGAACCTGTCTCAGAAAAAAAAGGAGAAGAAGAAGAAGAAGACAAAACAGCAACTTTTTTTTTTTTAATGGAAACTCAAATATATAATCTCAAAGTAGATTAGAATTTAAGTGCATTAAATTCTAATGTACTTAATTTAATTTAATTCTAATTAGAATTTAATGCATTAAATTAAGTGCATTAAATTTTTGTATTTTTAGTAGAGAGGGGGTTTCACCCTGTTGGCCAGGCTGGTCTCTAACTCCTGACCTCAAGTGATCCGCCTGCCTCGGCCTCCCAAAGTGCTGGGATTACAGGCATGAGCCACCATGCCCAGCCAAATTGCATGTTTTTTCTGATGAGGATGAGGATAAAGTGAGAGCCTCCCCACTATTTTGTGTTCTCTTATCCATTTGCTTAATAAATACTTATTTTCCCTAAGTGAAGCAGAAGCAGTCTTCAGCTAGATAACATAGTGGGCCTTCTGAATCCTCAAGTTCTGCACTCATGAATTCAACCAACCATAGATTGAAAATATTTGGAAAAATCCCTGGCACGGTGGCTCACAGCTGTAATTCCCGCATTTTGGGAGACTGAGGTGGGAGGATCGCTTGAGCTTAGGAGTTCCAGACCAGCCTAGGCAACATGGCGATACCCCATCTCTACAAAAAATATAAACATTAGGCATGGTAGTCCCAGCTACTTGGGAGGCTGAGGTGGGAGGATGGCTTGAGACTGGGAAGCAAAGGTTACAGTGAACCAAGATCGTGCCACTGCACTCCAGCCTGGGCAACAGAGGGAGACCCTGTCTCAAAAAAAAAGAAAAGGAAAGGAAAATATTCGGGAAAAAACGAAACAATAAAAAATAACAATACAACAATAAAAATAATACAAAAAATTAAAATACAGTATAACAACTCTTTACATAGCATTTACATTTTATTAAGTGTTGTAAGCAATCTTGAGATGACTTAAATTACAGTCATGAGCTTAGTGACATTTCAGTTAATTAGAGGCCGCTTATAAGAAGATTCTTCCCCTAAAATTATAATACCATATTTTTACAGTTCCTCTTATACATTTAGTTATGTTTAGATACACGAATACCATTGTGTTACTATTGTGTACAATATTCAGTACCTTAACATGATGTATAGTTTGTAGGCTAGGAGCAAGAGGCCATATACCATATGCCCTAGGTGTGTAGCAGGCTTTACCATCTAACTTTGTGTAACCGCACTCGATGATGTTGGTACATGATGAAATCGCCTACTGACGCGTTTCTTAGAACTCTCTTTAAGCAATGCATGACTGTATACAAGAGGATGTGCATAGGTTGTATGCACATACTATGCTATTTTATATTGGGGACTGGGGTGGGGCATCTTTTAATTTTGGTATCCTTGGAGGTTGGGGACCCAATTCTCTGAGGATACCCAGGGAGAGCTGAGTTCACAGTCTGATGTGGTTGAATGTTGTTGGGTCAAAGAAAACAATTCCCCAAAATATGACACTTCGCCATACTGACTGCTTTGGAAATTGAAAGTCCTGAAAAATTAACCTCAGAACCACAGTATCTCTGTGGCCTTTCTCCTTTCTCCCTGCCTCTCATATCCTCTTTCCCAAAGCACCAGGAGAGACTCTGGAATTTCCTTATCTGACTAAGAAAGCTTAAGTGCAGTTGTCTTAATACTCCCTCCCAAGAAATCTGGTCAAATAACCAGGAAAGATCAACCACCAGAGAAGAGCAGAGGCTGAAGTTACTATGCTAAGACAGATTTTTCATCTATTCTTCTGAGCGCAGCTCCAAGCAATTACCTGGGGGACTCTATCTGTGAAATATGACAATGGTTGTTTTTGCCCAGATCCACTCCTCACGGTCCCATAGTGTCTGCCTTCAGACAGTCTCCCTAACCTATCCATTCTCCCGAATGAGTTAATACCTACCAGAACAATTATCTACATTTCCCATCTCCCCTTGAGAAAGGGTATATAAGCATCTGAATCTGTGATATTCTGAAATATACATTTGGTTTCCCTCCTGCTTCCTGGCATACAACCCCTAAAATCCTTGGAATCTCCAAAGTTCTTTCTTTTTGTATGCTAAACTAGACTGATCGCTTCAGGGTGGGACTGGTCACCTGAAAGCCAAAAGCATGATTAGAGGGTTGGGACTTTCAGCCCTACCTTCTAACTTCCATCGAGGGGAAAGGGGCTGAAAGTCCACTTGCTCACCAATGGGTTAATCAATCATGCTTATGTAATGAGGACGCCATAAAAACTCAAAAGGACAGGGTTCAAAGAGCTTCCAGATAGCTGAACATATGGAGTTTCCTGGAGGGTGGTGGGCCCAACGAGGGAATGGAAATTCCATGCCCCTTCCCCTATACCTCACCAGCCCAGATAGAAGGTCTTGGGAATCTCAACTTGAAGCCAGTAGACCAGAAGTTCCAGAGGCCTGCTTCTTGATGACTAGATAATGAAAAGAAAAGAAAAGAAAAAAAAAAAAGAAGAAAGAAAGGAAGAAAGAAAAAGAAGTTCCAGAGGCCTGAACTTGCTACTGGTGTTTGGGGTGGTGGGCATTTTTGGGGTCTGAGCCCTCAACATGTAGGATCTGACACGATCTCCAGGTAGATAGTACTGGAATTGAATTGAAGGACACCCTTTTGTGTTCCCTGTAGAAGTGATTGGTTGGTTGATGGTGGAGAGAAATTCCCACATATTTTGGGGTCACAGAAGTCTTCTGTGTTGGTTGTTATTGTGTTGGTTTAAAAGCAGAGGAAAACATGGTTTTAGAATTTTTCTGAAACAGTACCACACTGGGTATTATGGTAATTACTCTGTGATTTCCGCCCCATGCATGTTAATAAATTTGCATACCTATTCTCCTGTTTTACCTGTTGTCAAATTTTCAGTGAACCTTCAGGGGGCAAAGTGAAAGTTTTCCCCTTGACCCTAAAATATGAAAGCAAAGCATCCTTTTATTAGCATTAAAGCATGTATTAAAAATATTCCGTATTTGCATGGTTTTTATTTAAACCTTCATCAAGCAAAATGTAGAAAACATTATCTTCTGAAAGCCAATTTGAATTTTAACTGTAATGCTGATCATCAAACTCGAAGAATGGTTGCCATGTGTTTTTTGTTGTTGTTGTTTGTTTTTAATGTCCGACCCTACTGCTTATTTCACAAGTAAATATAAAAAGCAAAACAGTAGTAAAAGATAAACCATTAGAGTACTCAAGGAATGGTTCTTTTCTTGGTTTTCTCCCTTGTAGAAACAAAGCTGACTGTACACTATTTAGATGATGGGAGATTGTAATAGTTAAGAGAACTTCTATCTTTATACTCAAAAAGTTCTATCCTTAGTCCCTTTGAACAGATGATGATCTTGCCTTTTTTTTAAGGAGCTTTATTGAGATATATTTTACATATTATAAAATCCTCCCATTCAAGTGTACAATTCAGGGATTTTTAGTTAATTTACTGAGTTATGCACCATTACTATAATCAGTTTCAGAACATTTTCATAACCTCTGATACAATTTCAACTTGCCCCCTGCCTCCTGCCCCCTGCCCCGCCACTGTCCACCTCCTCCTCCACCCCGCCCCCAGGAAACTGCTAGTCTATTTTCTGTCTCTATAGATTTGCTTATTCTGGAAATTTCTTATACATAAAGTCGTATAGTAAGTGGTCTCTTGTGTCTGACTTATTTTGCTTAGCACAATGTTTTTGAGATACATCCACGTTTATCATGTATCAATAATTCACTATTGATGTACTTACCTATTTTGCAGTTGTATCTTCCCAGAATTTTCTCCTGAGGAAAACTATCTATCAGGAAAGCTTAATTGTATAGTTGCATGCCAGGCTCCACAGACTTTTGAAGGGTATTTCTACTTCTTTCCATGGCCTTTCCCTTTCAAACATTCTTCTCTCTTATCTAATGCCTTCAAGATGTCATTTCTCTATGGCTTAACCTAGGCAGTCCCCTCCTAGCCCCTTACCTGATGCAGGATTGATCGTGCTCACTTGTGGTGCCTAGCATATTTCATATACCCACACCCACACCCCAACATCCAACTGCACAAGGAATAGGTTAGCTGAATGAGAGGGAAAGCTGCTTATTCAAGACACTCACTTCCTGGTAGTCCTCGGGAGAGGGAGAGACACACATTTCAGATTGGAAAGAGAGTAATGAGCGGACTGTGGTTACATCGTCCAAGGACAAATATTCGCCAGATAATTTAGCTAAGAGGATTTAACTAAACAGTTAAGCTCTTAACAGAAACTTTATTTAGGCTCATTCTAACAAACATGATCAGCAGACAAGTTCTTTTTAGAGAAAGTTCTCTTTCATCTGGCTAAAAAGAAGGAACACATTTAAACCAAAACAGGAACTACTCTGGCAATATATGTGTGCAAAAATAAGCACCCTATGGGGTTCTTTTTAAATTAGCCAGAATGCACAGGGAAGTCTTTGAAAAGAAAACTCTGGGGGGAAAAACATTTTTCTTGATTTCATAAACACTCATTGTTTAATCATCTTAAGAAAAGGCAAACGTATGATTAAATTCCCCCACCTCCTAAACTGATGAACTCTTAGTTCACCTCCTCTCCCCAGCCTGATGTACTTAAGGAGGCAGGAGGAGTAACTTAAAAACCAGCCTACCAGAGAAGCAAGAAGTGGCCTAGGAGGTCCTAGCCTCAAACTGGATGCACACACGTAAGGCTACACCCTGCAGGTCTGGCATAGAAAGTAGTGTTGCCAAGTTGCTGCCACAGTATATTAATATGCTATTTACATTTCGTAAGCAGTGGATAACTGGCTTCAGTTTATTTTGCTAACTTAAAAAAAAAAAAAACTATTAACTTCTAGGACATCACACCTACCCCTTTCCTCTCCCCCATGAGCAAGACAGTCATAGAATTTCAATCAGGACCCTTAGAACCTCTGAGACCAGCTGTAGCTTCCATCCTTACCAATTGTTCAGATATGGCCAAAGAAGTGCTATTTATATGCTTTTCTGGACTTACTCTGATGAGAAGAATGAGTCTTAAACAGAGTCAAGATGCAATTATGTGGCTTATGTGACCGGGTGCGGTGGCTCACCCTGTAGTCCCAGCACTTTGGGAGGCTGAGGCAGGAGGATTGCTTGAGCCCAGGAATTTGAGACCAGCCTGGATGACATAGTGAGATCTTATATCTAAAACAAAAACAAAAAACAAACTTGAAGAGACTTGATATGAAGCAAATACTTTTTTGATCCTCCTACCTGAGCCCCCCAAGTAGCTGAGACTACAGGCATGTTCCATCATGCCCAGCTAATTTATGTATTTTTAGTAGAAATGGGGTTTCACCATGTTGCCCAGGCTATGAAGCAAATACTCAACAGATTTAAAAATAAACAAAAAGGCTAATAAGCTGTGTAAATAAGATAGGAAGAAATTTTACCAGAAATGTGGGTTTGGAGAGCATTGCTATAAATAAACAATAAATTTATTTTTGAGCTTCCTCGTACCAATTAAGAAAAAAGAAATGCAATAAAGTATATTGCTTTCTTTAAAAAAAAAAAAAAAAAGAAAAAAGACTATCAAAAAAACATATTAGCATTACACTCGAGTTAGTGGATCACTTTTTAATTAGATCTTGATAGAAGGAACAACTTCACATAATTTTGTAAGACATTCATGCTTCAGGTTGCGCACTTTTTTGTGTGTGTGTGATGGAGTCTCGCTCTGTCACCCAGGCTGGAGTGCAGTGGTGCAATCTCGGCTCACTGCAACTTCTGCCTCCTGGGTTCAATTCTCCTCTCTCAGCCTCCCAAGTAGCTGGGACTACAGGTGCGCACCTAATTAGGTGCCTGGCTAATTTTTTGTATTTTTAGTAGAGACGGAGTTTCATTATGTTGGTCAGGCCGGTCTCAAACTCCTGACCTTAGGTGATCTACCCGCCTCAGCCTCCCAAAGTGCTGCGATTACAGGCGTGAGCCACCTTGCCCAGCCCAGGTCACTCACTCTTAATTTGACTCCCAATAACTACCGAGTACAAATTTACTGCAAAATGTCTGATGTGTAAGTGTTCTAATTGTTCATAAATTCATTCCATGAATTTGACTGTCTGCTCTGTATCAGGTACTTGCTAAGCACTGGAGCTACATCCACTTACAGAAAAAAATCTGTCCTACACTTTATGGAATCTAGTAGAAACACAAAACTAAGGAAATAGCATAAACAAGTAGATATTTGCTATTCTGAAAACTGCTGCGGAAGAAAAATACAGAAGCTATGAAAGTCTAACCTAGATAGGGACAGGGCAGAGGGATGCCACAGAAGTCTTTCCTAAAACAGTGATTTTTACTGAAGGATGTGTTGGAATTAACCTGGATGGAGGGTGGCAGAATAAGAGCTGCTGTTCAGACTAAGAAAACAAGTGTTCAAAGGGGACAGAGGTATGTTCAGAGTGGAAGTGTTTGATCTCCTAGTGAAGAGAATGAAACGAGAGACACCAAAGATAAGGCTGGAAAACTATGTGAGGTCAGAATCTGAAGCACCTTGTGATTGTATTTAAGATATTCATCATATCCAAAGAATGAGGAAGATGTTACCCAAGAGTTTTAAACCAAGCAATGACATGATCAGATTTGCCTGTTAAAAGTTACACTCACTCGGCGGGGCATGGTGGCTCACGCCTGTAATCCCAGCACTTTGGGAGGCTGAGGCGGGCAGATCACTTGAGGTCAGGAGTTTGAGACCGGCCTGGCCAACATGATGAAATCCTGTCTCCAGTAAAAATAAAAAATTAGCTGGGTGTGGTGGCGGACGCCTGTAATCCCAGCTACTCAGGAGGCTGAGGCAGGAAAATCTCTTCAACCCGGGAGACAGAGGTTGCAGTGAGCCAAGATTGTGCTACTACACTCCAGGCTGGGCGACAGTGCAAGACTCTGTCTCAAAACAAACAAACAAAAACATTCATTAAGCACCAGGGGCAATGGGGACAAAGCATTCTAATATTATGAAAATGTGAAGGTAAAGATCTGCTCCTTCTTTGCTTTTCAGGAGAGATATGAGCTCTGTAGGTAAGGCTGGATCCCCTAAGAATGCAAGGCTGCATCCCTTTAGATCTGCTCAAATATTCAATAACACTGTACTTGAAGCCCCAGAAATCGAGATCAGTAGTGGTCAAAACTTGTTCTATAAAGGGCTAGGTAGTACATACTTTTTGACTTTGTGGGCCAGAGGAGCTTTGTCACAACTACTCAATTCTGTAAATTTTTTTCCATTTAAATTTCGTCAATGTTTATATATCTAGAGGGTACAACACAGATTTCTTACGTGCAGATACTGCGTAATGGTGAAGTCTGGGCTTTTAGTGTGTCCATCACCTGAATAGTCAACATTGTACCCAACAGGTAATTTTTCAGCCCTCCTACCTTTTGGAGTCTCCAGTGTCTATTATTCCACTCTATATGTCCATGTGTACCCATTGTTCAGCTCCTACTGATAAATGAGAACATGTGGTATTTGACTTCCTATTTCTGAGCAATTTCACTGAGGATAATGAACTCCAGTTTCACCCACATTGCTGCAAAAGACATGATTTCATTCTTTTTATGGTTGAGTCACATTCCATAGTATATATGCCACATTTTCTTTGTTCATTCACTTATGGACATGTAGGTTGATTCCATATCTTTGCTGTTGTGAATAGTGCTAGAAAAAACATATGAGTGAAGATATCTTTTTGATGTAATACTTTCTTTCCTTTTGGGTGCCTACTTAGTAGTAGGATTACCAAACTAAATGTTTTATTTTTAGTTGTTTGAGGAATCTCCATGCTGTTTTCCATAAATGTTGCACACATTTACATTCCCACCAACAGTGTATAAGCATTCCCTTTCCAACACGTCCTTGCCAACATCTGTTGCTTTTTGACTTTTCAATAATAGCCATTCTGACTGGTGAAAAATGATACCTCATTGTGGTTTTAATTTGCATTTCTCTGATGATTAGTGATATTGAGCTTTTTTTATATATGTTTATTGGCCACTTGTTTGTCTTTTTTGAAAATTGTCTGTTCATGTCTCTTTTTTTAATTTAATTTTATTTTGAGTTCCAGGATACATTTGCAGGATATGCAGGTTTGTTACATAGGTAAACGTATGCTATGGTGGTTTGCTGCACAGATCATCCTATCACCCAGGTATTAAGCCCAGCATGCATTAGCTATTTATCCTGATGTTCTCCCTCTCCCTGTTCATGTCTTTTTCTTTTGCCTACTTTTTTTTTTTTTTTTTTCTTGAGACGGAGTCTCACGCTGTTGCCCAGGCTGGAGTGCAGTGGCGCGATCTCGGCTCACTGCAAGCTCCGCCTCCTGGGTTCACGCCATTCTCCTGCCTCAGCCTCCTGAGTAGCTAGGACTACAGGCGCCCGCCACCGCGCCCGGCTAATTTTTTGTATTTTTAGTAGAGACGGGGTTTCACTGTGGTCTCGATCTCCTGACCTTGTGATCCGCCCGCCTCGGCCTCCCAAAGTGCTGGGATTACAGGCTTGAGCCACCGCGCCCGGCCTTTTTTTTTTTGAGGTGGAGTCTCGTTCCGTCCCCTAGGCTGGAATGCAGTGGCACAATTTCGGCTCACTGTCACCTCTGCCTCCCTGGTTTAAGCAATTCTCCTGCCTTTCAGCCTCTTGAATAGCTGAGACTACAAGTGCCCACCACCATGCCTGGCTAACTTGTATTTTTAGTAGAGAGATGGGGTTTCACCATGTTGGCCAAGCTGGTCTTGAACTCCTGACCTCAGATGATCCACTCGCCTCGGCCTCCCAAAGCACTGGGATTATAGGCGTGAGCTACTGCGCACAGCACTTTTTTTTTTTTTTTTTTTTTTTTTTTTTGAGACAGGGTCTTGCTCTGTCACCCAGTGCAGTGGCAAGATCTCGGCTCACTGCAGCCTCAACCTCCTAAGCTCAAGTGATCCTTCTTCCTTAGCCTCTCAAGTGGCTGGGACTACAGGTGCATGCCACCACGCCTGGCTAATTTTTTGCATTTTTTTTTTTTGTAGAGATGGGGTCTTCCTATGTTGCCCAGGCTGGTCTCAAACTCCTGGGCTCAAGGGATCCTCCCACCTAGGCCTCCCAAAGTGCTATGACTACAGGCATGAGCCACTGCACCCAACCTTTACCGAGTTTTTAATGGAATTATTTGGTTTTTCCTTGTTGAGCTCTTTGAATACCTTGTAGATTCTGGACATTAGCTTTTTGTCAGATCCATAGTTTGCAAATTTTTTCCCATTCTGAAGGTTGTCTCTTTACTCTGTTGATTATTTCTTTTAAGCTTTTTAGTTTAACAGAATCCTGTTTGTCTATTTTTGTTTGTTGTATTTGCTTTCGAGGACTTGGTCATACATTCTTTGCCTAGGCTAATGTCCAAAATAGTTTTTCCTATATTTTCTTCTAGGATTTTTATAGTTTCAGGTCTTATGTTTATGTCTTTAGTCCATCTAAAGTTAATTTTTGTATATGGTGAGAGGTATGAACCCAGTTTCATTCTGAATATGGCTATCCAATTTTCTCAGCACTATGGGTGTCCTTTCTCCAGTGTATATTCTCGTTGACTTTGTTGAAAATCAGTTGTTTATAGGTATGTGGCCTTATTTCTGGGTTCTCTATTCTGTTCCATTGATGTATGTGTCTGTTTTTATACCAATACCATGCTGTTTGAGTTACTCTATAGTCCTTTGGTATAATTTAAAGTTAGGTAATGTGATACCTCCAGCTTCATTCTTTTTTCTTAGGGCTGCTTTGGCTATTTAGGCTCTCTTTTGGTTCCATATGAATTTTAGAAGTGTTTTTTTTTTTTTTTTTTTTCCCCCCTCATTCTCTGGAAAACAACTTTGGTAATTTGATGAGGATTGAGTTGAATCTGTAGATTGCCTTGGACAGTATGGTCACTTTATCAACGTTGACTGTTCCAATCCATGAGCGTGGGATGTTTTTCCATTTGTTTGTGTCATCTATGATTTCTTTTATCAGTGTTTTATAGTTCCTCTTATAGAGATTTTTCACCTCTTTAGTTAAATATATTCCTAAAATATATTTATTAAATGAGTAAATATATTCATTTATTTTTTATTTTTGTAGCTATTGTAAATAGGATTGCCTTCTTGATGCGGTCCTTGGCTAGATCATTATTGGTGTACAGAAACACTACTGATTTCTGTACATTAATTTTGTATCCCGAAACTTTACTCAATTCATTTATCAAATCTAATAGTTTTTTGGTGAGGTCTTTAGGATTTTCTAGATAAAAGATCATATCTTCAGCAAACAGGGATAATTTGACTTCCAATTTGACTTCGTCTTTTCCAATATGCATGCCTTTTATATTTTTCTCTTGCCTGATTACTCTGATAATGACTTCCAGTACTGTATTTAATAAGAATGGTGAAAGTGGTCATCCTAGTTCTGTGCATTTGCATTTGTATTTCTGTGGTATCATCAACTCTGCTGTTATAGTGTGGAAGCAGCTATAGACAATTCAAGTTTGGCTGTGTTCCAGTAAAGGTTTATTTACAAAAACAGAAGAGAGCAGATTTAGCTCTTGGGCAATACTTTGTCTATCCCTCATCTAGATCAACAAGCATCAAAGAGATGATCACTATTGTCCTCTAGGTATGGGGATTTAAAAAGCGGGGGGAAAAAAGAGATGATCATGATAGAAGATTTTGGAGGCCAGAGTAACCATCTAAGCAAAAACACTTTTAACAGGATAACTTTACTCCCTTAGGGCTTTAGTTTTGAGCAGTACTGCATTGTGATGGGATTGCCGGTATTAATTAAGGACAAAACGCACCTTTTGTGAGCTGAACAAATTGACCCCATGAACAGAATTATCATCCATGTAGATTCTGAAGTTTATAAGCTCTTTAGAGGCAAGGATTTGTGTCTGTTTTGGTCAATGTTTTTTCTTGTTGTTGTTGTTAGTTTCTTTTTTGTTGTTTTTGGTTTTGTTTTCATCCCAACTGGATGAAAGGATACCCATTTTGTGAATAGAATAAGATGTTAATGAGGTGTACCTCACAAGACGAATGTTTAATTAATGACCTTTCAGCAATACAGCTCTTGAAAAGTCATATCACTATTGGTAAAACTCCTTTCAATTCCCAGCATAAAGACTTTTTAACCCAAATACATTAAATATACACACTAAGAGAAATTGTGTCAACATTATGATTCCAGGTATGAACACAGTCACCAAGTCACTCAGCAGAGTTTCTAGTCAAACTATCACAGGAAAAAAAAATTAAATGGAATCCCCTATTTGGATAATCCCAGACATGTTTATTTTGCTTGTGAACACCAAGCAAGATATGAAGATATAGCATCTTCATCTCTTATAACCCTTTGGTCTGTGTGTGCATGCACTATTTCCATTCGGTGTATGTACATTGTTTGTGCTTTGCTTTTTTGTGCCTGAAAAATGATGTTTAAAGCTTATTTTAAGCAAAACTGACCTCGGTAATAAGATTCTTCAAAATATTAAAAAAATCATAAGAAAAATAGTGCAAAAAGAAGGAGCTTTCTAAATCCAGATTTTCTCACTTCTTTCCTGCACATCCATCACCCACTATCAAGTCATCTCTTTCTCCTTCGCTGAGTACAAAAATTATTCGTTGGATTACTATGCTTGATTACTTTCAAATTCTTTATTATTACTTACACAGATGTACTTTTATTATAAACATGTATGGAGACATATGAAATATGTATATAATTTTTTGAAAATTATTTGGGAATCTTAGGTTAAGATGTACTACATAAAAAACTTTCTCATTAAAATGAATGAAGTTTATTTTGTTTTGTTTAAAGAGGTTACTTAAAAGCAGGGCTTTAAGAAATTAACCTTATTAATCAAGGTATAGGTCAATCAGTGTCCTTTGTAATCCAATGTATTTTAATTAGTACATTATAAAAATATTGTTCAGAGAAAAAGTTTATACTGTTACACTGCTAAAAAGCTCTATGACACACACACACACACACACACACCCCCTAGGCCTGAATCCTAGAACAGTACCTATATTCACTAGGGACTCAATAAATATTTCTTGAATACCAAATGACTTTTAACCCATAGAAACAATACTGGTTTTGTTAAAAAGATGCTAAACTATTTAGACAAAAATTGTTTAAAAAGTGTCATGATGATACCTACAGCATAAAAATCTTCTCTTTAGATAAGGAACAGCGTTGAACTTGATGTTTTTTATGGCAGAAAAGCATACAAAACACAAAAATCTGCATCATGTTAGTGTAAATGCTTCGAAGGAGAATTAAAGACAAAGAATGATTTCAATCACATTTAGAATTAGAATTTGCTCAAAGAAGTACATAACTACCCAGCACTGAGACTGTTTTGTTCACCAGTACATTCACAGCACTTCATATAGTGCTTGGTAAATAGTGGCATCAATAAATATTTGAGGAATGAATGAACTCTGAAATTCTGTGGCAGTAAAAGCTCTGATGGAAGATTAAAAATCTTGAATCAATATCAAAATCATATGGCCTGGCTAAGTGGTACCTATCTATGGAATCAAAGACTGATGAGAGATCTATAAATATTGCAGGAGTATTGGGTTATTTTTAACTGCATTTCCCCCTCATCCCCTATAGATTTAAAAGTACCAAAAAGGTCAGTAGCAGAATAGCGCTGTTCCAAATGTTCTTTCTTTTGCAGGCAGAATATTAAATGAAGAAGCCAGACCTACAACACATAGAAAAGAAAGCTAGTTCAGAATGTTGAGAGACTTGGGAGCTGATTGATTGAAGGTGGCAATTAGAAGGCTGCCCTTTTTAAAGATAAAGGCTGATACTGTGACTCTGTCCCAGGGGAACGAAGTAAAGAACTCCTCAGAGATGTGGGACCACTGTTCAGAACAAGATTTGGAGAGCTGGGGCAGAGAAGATTTTACCTTGCGGATTTCTTCAGCTGGGAGTAGTAAACTGGTTATGCCTTAATAAGTGAAGTTTGTCAGATTTTAAGATATGATGTTATTATGCCTTTTAAAAGAATGAGGTAGAGTATACCAACTGATTTGGAGTTCTTTCCAGCATTTTAAGGTCTTTAAAGAAAACAAACTGGAGAAAAATAAATAAATATAGATCATGCTGTACATATAGTATTTATTTGTGTGTGTGTGTGTGTGTGTGTGTGTGTATACACACACACACGTATCAAAGGATTATATATACATAGAAAAAACTTTAAGGCAACACATCAAGGGGATACTCCTCTGAGGGGTATTTTTAGAGAAGTGGATAGTTATTTACTTTTTATAATCCTGAGTATTGACTTTCTAGGTGAAAGAAAGTTAGATTGCTACATTGTATATAAAACAAATTCTATTTGAATTACATTACTAAATAAAGACCAATAAAAGAAAAATCAGGAAATGTGTAGATTTACAAGTGTGACTTTCTTTGTTTGTGGTGCTGTAACAGATACCATAAACGGGGTAACCTATAAACAACAAACACTTATTTCCCACAGTTCTGGAGACTGGGAAGTCCAAGATCAAAGCACCAGCAGATCTGGTGTCTGTGAAAGCCTGATTTCTGATTCACAGAGGGCCATCTTCTTGTTATAGCCTCACATAATGGAAGGGGCAAGGAAGCGCTCTGGGATCTCTTTTATAAGGGCATTAATTCTATTCATGAAGGCTCCACTCTCATGACTTAATCACCTCCCAAAGGCCCCACCTAAAAATAGCAACACATTGGGGATTAGAGTTTCAAGATGTGAATTTGAATTTGGTGGGGAATACATTCAGTCTATGGCAGTGAGGATGGGTGGAAAAACTTTCTAAGTCATTCAGGAAGACAAGAATTCATAAAGGAAAAGATTAAAACATCTGTGAAAAACAAAGCAAAACTAGATGTTTGTTTATGATAAAAAGCATCATTAAAAAAAATATATAGAAATGCTAGACAGTCCTTTGGGCAGGAACCAGTAATTCGCCAAAACGACAAACACAACAGGAAAGATGAGAGTCATCCCCTAATGTGATTTTTAGGCCTTTTAGAAAAGTTGTTCCTTTGGCCACATACATGCAAATCTGTAAGAAAGGTGATATTGTAGACATCAAAGGAGTGGGTACTGTTCAAAAAGGAATGCCCCACAAGTGTTACCATGGGGAAGCTGAAAGAGTCTACCTTGTTCCCCAGCACGCTGCTGGCATTGTTGTAAACAAACAAGTTAAGGGCAAGATTCCTGCCAAGACAATTAAGGTGGGTATTGAGCACATTAAGCATCTAAGAGCTGAGATGGCTTCCTGAAATGCTTGAAGGAAAATGATCAGAAAAAGAAAGAAGCCAAAGAGAATGGTACCTGGGTTCAACTGAAGTGCCAGCCTGCTCCACCCAGAGAAGCAGACTTTGTGAGAACCAATGGGAAAAAAGCCTGAGCTGCTGGAACTGCTGGAACCTCTTCCCTATGAATTCATGGCATAGGAGGTGTTAAAAAAAAAAAAAATCCAAGACCTCTGGACTGTAAAAAAAAAAAAGCTAGACAGAAAAAGGAACATTGGTGACACATGTGAGAAACAAGGAATTAATAGTAATATTAAATATAGAGTAAATATAAATTAAGGTATAATAATATCTTCACATAAAGAACTATAAATTGATAATGATAATTAAACAAAAGAAAAATAGGCAAAATAAAATAATGGGCAATTTATTAGAGAAAAGAGTGGATAATAAATATAGTAAGCATGCAATCTTAGTAGTAGTCAGGAAAACGCAAAACAATACAATATGCCATTTATTATCAGATTGATGGATAGTAAAAGATTAATAATGTCTGGTGCTCATATAGTTATGGGAAATGGAAATATCGTACTTTGTTTATGAAAGTATAATTAGCTATAATCTTCTTGGAAAGTATTTGGTAGAATTTATCAATTAAAAATATGCTATGCTTTGACATCCCACTTTTGATAATTTCTTTAATATAAATTTTATAGAAAAAGTCAGTTTTTATAGAAAAACTCAATATATAAAAACATATAAACACATATGTTCCTATATACATGTGTTAAGGGTATATGTTTATTGCAGCATTTAAAAATAATGGCCCCAAACTGGAAATAACCCAAATGTCTATCAATAAGAGAATGATAATGTGAATGAATCATTCATACTATAGTAATCCCATATAGCTAATAAAAATTATTATATCTGTGTACATTGACCAAGTCTTAGAAGAATAAATATGATACATTTAAGTTAAAAAAACAAGTTGCAGAGATATGAATATGATTTCTAAAATACTGTAATAGAAAAACCCTAGTGAGAATAGAGAGATATTAAAGGGTGCATATTAAAGTATGAATATAATCTATGACAATTTATTGGTAAACCTCAGTGTAATTTTTTTTTAACTGCAAAGAACAGTGATTTCAAGGGAAAATTAGATCAAGAGGAATTTATGCCTCTATACCATTAGTAATGGGCCCCCAAACATGAATTATTGACCATAATTGCTAGGCTCAGGGCCTCTTGTAATCATCTTTGTTTTTTTTCTCCTCAAATATTCTTTATAAAAGTACTTATTAGTAAATTTCTGTGTTGCTTGAAAATAGTATTAAAAAGTAAGGTTTTGAAGCAAGTAAAACCTTGTAGCAATTGACTGCTAAGCTTTTCATTGTTGCATAGCACTCCTTAGCAAATAAAAAACCAAATCAAAATCCTATTTCCTGCTTGCTCAGATTATGGGTGGGCCTTTTCTAGATGAAGTAAATAGTTACAGACTGCATGGAACACAGAAGACAACATACAAACTGAGAAACTCTGTCATGTAAATGTCATCTTTCTGAGCTCATCATCCGAGCTGAGTGTAGAGTCATTTGCAGAGTAATGTTAAGTCAGAATAAGGGTTTGTTTGTTTGTTTGTGTTTTAGGCTAGCCAAGTGAAGCAGTGGATGTGGAGGAGGAACAAATAAATCTGTAACTAGTTGTGATCAATTAGTTGTAGACACCATGCACTCAGATCAGCCACGTCGGAAAAAGTTTAAAGCAGGAGTGATCACCTTTATCCCCAAATTACCCATCTCAGAGATGGAGATAAACAGAGAAGGCCTAAGTAATAGGTAGTTACGACTTATCCACATAGTACCTCCCTTCTTGGAAATCCCTCAAATACTCCCTCATTTTCTTTCCTCCTACTTCCATCCATGGCTACAGGAGTAGTCATGATGGGTACCTAAGCATAGCCAGTGAATTATTCCCTGGGAGTTTTAGATCTGGAAACACTGGAGATCAAGGTGGTCTCTGTCCTATAGTTGTATGCTCTGCAAGTAAAATCCTGATACCATTGGCAGCCATTTTTTCCTACTATGTAAAGAATACGTAGAGAGAGAGAACAAAGAGAAAAGGAGATAAACGGTATAGAGAACACCTTAGAGATATTTAAGCTCCTGGCTTGAGTTGTTCCAGAGCATTATCCTGTCCTGTAGGCTGGCCCTTCTTGTGACTAGGTTATTCACCTTCCCCTTAGATTCTATGAGACCCCAATAATCTGCCAATAAGTTCCTTTTCTATTTTTTCTTAAGGTAGTGTTTAACTTATTATCCCTTGTAACCAATATAATCCTAAATAATTAAGGATTCTTATTAAATAATTAACATCTTGATAAGAATATTCCAGATGTAAGGACCTTGAGTTAACAATTACAAATATTAAGCGAAAGCAGATACTTGTCCTTCTGCTTCCGCTTGGGCTCTGACATCCCCTCTGGAGCACTCCAACTCCCCTGTCACCCACGGCCTTCCCCTGAAGCTCATGCCTACCATGCTTAACTCTACTTAACTTCTTTAGGACTGACTTTTCAGGAAAGGAAAGGGAAGAGGACAGGGAATGTCCGTAGAGCATTCTACAGAGAGCATCAGATCTGCATAGCTGGCATATGGTAGGGATCCGACAGGCATGCTCTGCACTCTGGTACTCCATTATCATACTGCTAAACACCATGAAGCACTGTATAAGTTTGCGCTACTATAGTTATTTTAAACTGTTTTTATATTTAGTTGCTTACTGTTAAATTTCTATTTACACCTCATTATTTTTAAAGCAGGAAGTACAATAAACTGACGTGGAAATACACATTAATAAGGAGCACGGATTTGACTTCATTAAGTTTGTAAACTTCTGGCCACTTAAAAAATCAGGATGAACAAGGAAAAATGAATGACAAACTAGGAAAATATATTTTTAGTAGTTTAAAATAGTAAATATCCTTAATTAGACAGAAGAGCTGGCATCTTTTGAATTTCTCATTCAGCTAAGAGTCAGTGTCCAGAGAATAGGTTACAAGTATATAATCACATCTTTTTCTTCTTCTTTGAGACCAGGTCTCACTCTGTCACGCAGGCTGGAGTGGCATGATCTCAATGTTGTCTCACAGCAGCCTCGACCTCCCAGGCTCAAGCGATTCTCCTGCCTCAGCCCCCCAAGAAGCTTGGACTATAGGTGCATGCCACCACGACTGGCTAATTTTTGTTTTCATTTTGTTTTTTTGATAGAGACAGGGTTTCACCGTGTTGCCTAGGCTAGTCTAGAACTCCTGTGCTCAAGCAATCTGCCCACTGTGGTCTCCCAAAGTGTTGAGATTACAGGCGTGAGCCACCTCACCTGGCCAGATTATCATATTTTAGAAGACTCTTTTCAGATTCTGTCCTCTGCCTGAAGAGATCAAATAGGGAACTAGTGTTATAAGCCAAAATGATAAACAACAAAGAAAAACCAATTTTAAACATATGACATGCATTCATATCCATGTACACCCAAGTAGAGAAACAGGCAGTGAATATGAAGAGGTAATTCCCAAATGAAATTCATTGACGAGGGAGCAGGGAGCAGAAAGAGTATAGCAAGGGCAATAGCAATTGCTGGTCCTAGCCTTTGATACATTATGAGCAGCCTCTGGGGTTCTCTTTTCTGGCAATTTTGGGAGGCTTTAGGGCTATTTACATTTTTCCTCAGAAGAGTAATTTAGCCTGTGGTCTTCCTAAATTCTCTAGATGAATATTTTTAACCTGTGTCTTTAAGGCTGTCTACCAGGCCTGGCAAGAAGATACAATT
The DNA here is from genome assembly GCF_037993035.2 of Macaca fascicularis. Classification (NCBI taxonomy): domain Eukaryota; kingdom Metazoa; phylum Chordata; class Mammalia; order Primates; family Cercopithecidae; genus Macaca; species Macaca fascicularis. Next base: position 99,205,387 of record NC_088385.1, read on the forward strand.
TGAAGCACAGGAAGGAAGCCTGCAGAGCTACCTCTGGGATGGACACTATTCTCTGAGGTGCTGCTTCCTCTTCCCCGCTGCTAAAAGTGAATTATTAAAGGGAGATTAAAATAAGCTAAAAATTTAATTAACAAAGTAATGAGATCATCAGAACCAGCAGACATAATAAAAACAGGACAGATCCACCCACAGACAGTCCTAAGTCAGAAATAACTGAAGGTAATAACTTGTTCTGAGTAGCAGATGTGACGTTGAGGGCAGGGACATTTCTTAACCACAGTTACAAGGTCCTTGAGGCCTCAAGCCTAAGACATGCAAATTCTACACTGGACTACCCTGAGGCTTATGTGCCCTGATGTGTTTACGGGCTTTTAGGCTCTCAGCTGTTTGCAAGTTCTCTGCACTCTTGACCTCAAAGAAGTCACATGCAAATTCCTTCCTTCCTTCCCTCCTTCCCTCCTTCCCTCCTTCCCTCCTTCCCTCCTTCCCTCCTTCCCTCCTTCCCTCCTTCCCTCCTTCCCTCCTTCCTTCCTTTCCTCCTTTCCTCCTTCCCTCCTTTCTTCCTTCCCTCCTTCCTTCCTTCCCTCCTTCCTTCCTTCCTTTTCTTTCTTTCTTTCTGACGGAGTCTCTCTCTGTTGCCCAGGCTGGAGTGTCAATGGCACCATCTCGGCTCACTGCAACTTCTGCCTCCCAGGCTGAAGCGATTCTCCTTTCTCAGCTTCCCTGGTAGCTGGGATTACCGGTGCCTGACACCACGCCTGGCTGATTTTTTTATTTTTAGTAGAGACAGGGTTTTACCATGCTGGCCAGGCTGGCCTCAAACTCCCAACCTCAGGCGATCCGCCCGCCTTGGCCTCCCAAAGTGCTGGGATTAGGGGTGTGAGCCACCACGCCCGGCCGCAAATTTCAAACTGTAGAGTCGGAGTGTTTCCTTAGAAAGTGGCATATGCATGGTGCAAACCATGCTCCTATTTTAGATTCTGGTTTTGGCTGGGCGTAGTGGCTCACACCTGTAATCCCAACACTTTGGAAGGCCGAGGCAGGAGGATTGATTGAGGCTAGGAGTTTAATAGCAGCTTAGGTGACATAGCAAGACTTTATTTAAGTCTTTATTTAAAAAAATAGATTCTGCTCTTGGGGAATGTTCGTCTAGTTTATAACTCATATCCCTATACATTCCCATGCCAGGTCCATAACTGATTTCTTTATCGACACCAGGGGTGGGTTTTCTAGAATTTGCAATATCTGTTACTTTAGCTTAGGAATTCTAGACTAGCCTGGGCAACATAGTGAGACCCCATCTCTACCAAAAAAAAAAAAGAAAACCAGTTTGCAACAGTGAGAGGTAATACTACTACTAAAGTTATAAGCAAAAATAAATGGGGTCCCAGAAGAAAGCCTTTGAAAGTAGACTCTAACATTTTGCTAGTCTACAAGCACATTTTTAAAGCAGCTGTAATATTACACTACTTTAGAAATTGCTGATTTTGGATATTAGTGACAACATTTTAATTACAATAGCATTTAGGATAAAATGATATCAGTCGGCATGATAGTATATTTATAAGAGCATTTCATTAAAGCAATTACATTTTTGGTATTCACCTCTCTCCCCGTGAGAACTATGATATCAGTTAAGCTCATAAGAGCTGCTTTCAGCCAGAGAGGGGCGAATCCGAAATCCGTTTTCCAGACTTCACTTTACACATTCTAAATCTTATCAGATTTTCAGCAGGTGAAACAACAGAAATGACATGCAAATCAACCATTCTTTGCTTTCTAGTGTAGAAGGTTGAAACTTAGGGTTTTAATGATTTGTAGACCAGTCTTTCATGCATTATTGCCATAGAACCTGAAGAGTCTGCACCCGATAACCACCCACATTATCCTCATTTAATTTCTTCACTGAAATAGAAGGCAGACCTAGATTCAGAATAGGTGATGAGCTAGACCTGTAGCATTTGTTTTATTCAAAGACAAAATCCAAAATTCAAATCAGTGAGAAAGGGGAAAAAACAAACATCCTTCAAATGTGACAAGTATTACATGGAAGTAGCAATGGCTGACATGTCCTATTCAGCTAAAAGGGTCAATGTCAGAGGGGGAATAAATAAATGCTGCCCGGCAGGGAGTGGTTTCTATGGAGGATTTAGCATTTCCCCTCTTGACTAGGTTTATAGAATAAAGAAGATGCTCTTTAAATTTGTGGACACCACTAAATTTAAGGGCTAACATATTTTATGAAGGTGAATTAAGATGAGAGTAGGTTTGCCAGATAAAATACAGGATGCTCAGTTAAATTAGAATCTCAAACAAACAACAAATAATTTTTAGTATACAAACAATTATAATTCTTAACTTGTTTTAAGCGACATTTGGGACACACCTATATGAAAAAACTATTCACTGCTTATCTGGAATTCAAATTTACCTGGGTGCCCTGTGGTTTTTATTGGCAAACCTGGCACCCCAAAATGGGGGACTTGTGGGGGAAAAGAGACTAAACAGTGATGAAAACAAGGTATAAGACTTAGAGCAGTGAGCAGCTTGTTTTGGAACTCAAAATGATCCCATAAATCTAAAGAAATTCTCAGACTGCAAAACAATAAAATTTGTTGAGAGAAGAACCAACCAATCTTCTAAGATGGTAAAGCTAAAAAAACAACAGTGAAAACCTTGGTTGTATGCTTCTAAATGTCAATTTTTCTAAAATTTTCATTTTATGTTTATTTATTTATTTTTAGAGATGGAGGTTTTGCTATGTTGCCCAAGCTGGACTCAAACTCCTGAACTCAAGGGGTCCTCCCTCCTCAGCCTCCAGAGTAGCAAGTACTACAGGCTCATACCACCTCTGCCAACTTGGGCAGCTTTAATTTTCTTTCTTTCTTTCTTTCTTTCTTTCTTTCTTTCTTTCTTTCTTTCTTTCTTTCTTTCTTTCTTTCTTTCTTTCTTTTTCTTTCCTTCTTTCTTCTTTCCTTCCTTTCTTCCTTTCTTCTTTTCCTTCTTCTCTTTCTTTCTTTCTTTCTTTCTTTCTTTCTTTCTTTCTTTCTTTCTTTCTTTCTTTCTTTCCTTTCTTTCTTTCTCTCTCTCTCTCTCTTTCTTTCTTTCTCTCTTTCTCTCCTTTTCTCTTCTCTTTCCCTTTCTCTTTTTCTCTCTTTCTTTCTTTCGTTTTGAGACAAGGTCTAGCTCTGTCACCCAGGCAGAGTACAGTGGCAAGATCACAGCTCACTGCAGCCTTGACCTCCCAGGCTCAAGTGATTCTCCCACTTCAGTCTCCCGAGTAGCTGGGACTACAGGTGTGCACCACCACACCTGGCTAATTTCTTGCTTTTTTTGGTACAGATAGGGGCTCATTATGTTGCCCAGTCTAGTCTTGAACTCTTGGGTTCAAGCAATCCTACTGCCCTGGCCTCCCAAAGTGCTGGGATTATAGGCATGAACCACTGTGCTCAACCTTTTTGCTAATTATTTTTGTTTTCCCAGTCTGCAGGCTTTCACTTTAGGTAGTTAAGCAATAAGTGTTTTTGAACGAAGCAATCCTTTCCTTAAACATAACCTCCTTTCCAGTGCATTTACAAGGTTCTTAACAATTATTGGCTTTATTTTGTAAGAAAATCATGACACTTGCCTATTTCTTAAGAAAAAATCAGAGATATTTGTGTAGCCATCAAAGTGAGAAAATATCCAAGTTTGAGTGAAACCAGAGTCATTAAATTGTGACTACTGAGTCCACAGGAGCTCAGAGATGCAGATTACCTACTTGGATGAATCTGTCCCCAGGATAATTTTCAAAACGCTGAGCTCAATTCAACCAATAAGCTAATCAGAAGAGATCCACCTTGAAAGGAAAAAGTCAGGCAGCAGCCTTCCAAGGATTTTTTTCTATAACCTTCGCAGCAAGGGAGTGAGGACCTTTTAAGAATTAAGCTTTGTAACTGCCCTATTGTTATTTGTGGACTCCCTCTGCTATTGTTTCCTCCATAGTGATTGACACACAAACCCCTAAAATGAGAAGGATCAGTGGGTCTGTCTGTAGAGAGTGACAGCATTGAAGCAAGACATTCAGAAGCCAGCCTGACACAAAGGGGACAAGGACAACTGCCACTCCAGCCCCCATCTCTTTCCAACCCAAGAGACGGTGAGTCAGAGTCTAAAGAGAGTGTGGGGGTCCAGGTGTGGTGACTGACGCTCCTAATCCCAGCACTTTGTAAGGCAGGAGGATTACTTGAAGCCAGGAGTTTGAGATTAACCTGGGCAACATAGTCAGACTCTGTCTCTACAAACAAAAAGGGATAAAGAGAATAGAGGAATAGATTTGGCTGTCGAGGGAAGGGAGACTGGGGAAGGGAAATGTGAATCTATTTGTATATATACAAATCCATTTGCATATATACATTCTTTAGGAAGTAGGGTACATATCTTCTATAGCATTTTTAAATTTTTAATTTTTTTATACTTTTTTTTCATTTTTATGTTACTTTGAACCCTGAGAAGCTATATATTTTAAAGAATTTTAAAGATGGCTTTGGCTGAAAGTTGGACAGGTAAAATGACTTTGAAGAAACAGTTGGAGGCCCAGCACAGTGGGCACACCTATAATGCTAATATAGTATTTGTTGGGAAGCCGAGTCAGGAGGATTGTTTGAGGCCAAGAGTTCAAGACCAGCCTGGGCAACATAGTGAGTCACTATCTCTATTTTTTTTTTTTTTTTTTTTCGAGATAGAGTCTCGCTTTGTCACCCAGGCTGGAGTGCAGTGGTGCTATCTCAGCTCACTGCAACCTCTGCCTCCCAGGTTCAAGCTATTCTCCTGCCTCAGCCTCCCGACTAGCTAAGAACATAGGCGCCTGCCACCACACATGGCTAATTTTTGTGTTTTTAGTAGAGATGGGGTTTCACCATGTTGCCAGGCTGGTCTGCCTGCCTTGGCCTCCCAAAGTGTTGGGATTACAGGTGTGAGCCACTGCACCCAGCCCCTATCTCTATTTTAAAAAAGAAAAAGAAATTGTTGGAAAAAACTTGCTTCTTCTTGTAAGCAATAAGATGTCATGGTAGCATATTTTTTTCATGACAGCCCTATTGGTTCCTTACCATTTCCTAATTCTTAAAGGAATAAAACATTAAATTTTAAATAAAGCTTTTGAAGCACAGTGAAAATCTTTCTGTTCTCTTTGCTTATTCAGACTCAGTATATATAGCAAAGAGAAATAAGATAACGAAAAATTTACCTACTTTACACTTTCACTCATGGTCGAGTCCCCTCTGTTTACCTACCTCAGATTAATAATTGCTCCTTAGTAAATAGCAAGGCCTTCTGAAAACAAAGGCATCCTTAATATAGCTTCAGAGCCTGGTTCTGGGGTGAAGCAGCTTTAGAACACCTGCCAACAGTATTTGTTGTGGAATTATAATAGAATCCTTGTGACATGCTTTGCTCATGTGCTTTTCTGTCTGAGGACAAAACCTCTATCACAGAAAACCTAACACCTACACTCACCAAGAATCTAGGTGGGATGGGAGGGGAGGTGGAGGTGAACTTCACAAAGTCTAGAGATCACACATTTCACACATTCCAAGAGCTGAAAATAAGTGTTCTTGCACCTCCAAAGTTATTCTCACAAAACGAGGTGCAATGATAAGTTAACATCTAGGTTTCAGTTACCACTTAGCTGCAGGGGAGTTTTAAAAATTATTACATTTGTGAAATTAGATTTAATAAAAGGAATTTCTTTTACAAGAAGCCTTAAGGAGAGCCTATCTGTTGCCATGTATCATGGCAACCGGTGATCAGTTGAACAATTGATCAGCGAACTGATAATAATAAATGTATACATTTTGCAATACAGTCCCCTCTTTTAAAAGAAATGCATTTTTTCATAAGCAGAAGACTCAAAATAAATGTTCTATTTTTAATATGATGCTACAGTGGAGGATTTTAATCTGTTATACACTGATATCCATGTGTCTGGAATGTTGGAGGCAACTCTATTTGAAGCAAGGGGTTGGGCACTCAAGAGACCATCTTCTGTTTAATCTAGAGGGTAAGAATGGCCTGTCCAACCAAGTCTGTGTCCTTCTTTCTCCCTTACACTTTCACTTTGCTCCTGCACCTTTGAATAGATAAGTAAAGAACTTGTGAGAACTATAGGTTTTATCTACTTCAGCAAGTACTCCCTATGCAGGGCATGGTGGCTCACATCTGTAATCCCAACACTTTGGGAGGCCGAGACCGGCGGATCCCTTGAGCTCAGGAGTTTGAGACCAGCCTGGACAACATGACAAAATCATGTTTCTACACAAAGTACAAAAATTAGCAGGACATGGTGACACATGCCTGTAGTCCCAGCTACTCAGGAGGCTGAGGTGGGAGGATCGATTGAGCCCTGGAGAAAGAGGTTGCAGTGAGTTGAGATGTTGCCACTGTACTCCAGCCCAGGCAGCAGAGCAAGATCCTGTCTCAATAAAAAGAAAGAAAGAAAGTGCTCCCTGACCACCCCAAGATAATGCACTCTTTCCCCCCCTCTTTGTTACTATAGCTCCAGAAGACCTATTTAATATGCACCTTTCTAAAAATATTGCAAACTCCTTAATGAAGTCATCTTTGTGCCCCCATGGCCTGGCTCTGTATGGGACACACAGTAGATACTCCCTAAATGTACGTTGAGTGCATGGGTTAAAGTAAAAATAAAGTAAATGGCGAGAAGGAGTTACATATTGTTGGGGTTCAGAAAGAGAAACCCTGAAGACTAGCACTTTGGCATGCTGAGAGGCTTTAGAAGCTGCCTGAGAATCCAGACCCTTCTAACACCTTGTCCTGTCCCTGCCTCCCCAAGAACAGGGTGAGTTTCTCTTTCAGTTTTTCTTATCTGATCAGGAAAGCTTTTTTCCAAGAGAAATGCAATTGTCTTAAGACTCCCTCTTTAGAAATATCATCAAAGAACCAGAAATGATCAACCACCAGAGAAAAGCAGAGACTGGGGTCACCATGCCCAGAAAAACTTTTTATTGATTGACTGATTGATTGATTGGTTGATTGATAAAGGGTCTCTCTCTGTCATCCGGGCTGGAGTGCAATGGTGCAATCTGGGCCACTGCATCACTGCAGCCTCGACTTCCAGGGCTCAAGCCGTCCTCCCATCTCAACCTCTCAAAGTGCTGGGGTTACAGGCATGAGCCACTGTGCCCAGCCCCAGACAGACTTTTCATCTATTCTTCTGAGGGCAGCTCCAAGAGATTACCTGGGGCACTTTATCTGCATAAAGCAACGTGCGACACACCTTCCCGTAATGTCTGCCTTCCACCTCCCTGACCCATTCATTCTCCCCAGTGATTTACTACCTGTCAAAAGAATTTGCATTCCTCATCTCCTCCTTCCCCTATGAAAAAGGGTATATAAGCTTTTGTACCACACTGGGTATTTGGGTAATTACTCTGTGATACTCCCCTCTGCCCTTGTGCACATTAATAAATTTGTACGCCTGTTCTCCTATCAATCTGCCTTTTGTCAGTGGCTTTTCAGCAAAACTTCAGAAGCAGAGGGTCTCTTTATCCCTCCAAGGCATTTGGAAAACCACTACTGTAGTGGATTGACTGGTGTCCCCTCAACATTTTTATCTGCTCAGAATCTTGGAATGTGACAATATTTGAAAACAGGATCTTTACAGATATGAGTTATGTATTTCAAGATGAAATAATCCTAGATTTGGAGTCTACCTTAAATATGATGACTAGTATCTTTGTAAGTAAAAGGAGAGGCCAGGCACGGTGCCTTGTGCTTGTAATCCCAGCACTCTGGGAGGCCGAAGTGGGAGGATTGCTTGAGCCCATGAATTCAAGACCAGCCTGGGCAACAGAGTGAGACCACATCTCTACAAAAAATAAAAAATAAAAAGAGAGCTGAGTGTGGTGGTGCATGCCTTTACTTCCAGCTGCTGGAGAGGCTGAGGTGGGAGAAATGCTTGAGTCAAGGAGTTCAAGGTGGCAGCGAGTCATGATTGTACCACTGCACAGGAGCCTGAGTAAGAGTGAGACTCTTTAGAAAAAAAGAGAGAGAAAGAGAGAGAGAGAAAAAAGGGAGATTGGAGACAGATATCCATAGAGAAGATGACCATATGAAGATGAAAGTAGAGACTGGAATTATGCTGCCATGAACCAAGATACACAGGAACCATCAGAAACTAGAATAATCAAGGAAGGATTTTCTTCTAGAGTCTGCACAGGGAGCATGGCCCTGCTAACACCGTGACTTTAGACTTCTGGTCTCCAAAACTATGAGAATAAATTTATGTTGTTTTAAATCACCTAGTTTGTGATAATTTGTTACAGCAGCCCTAGAAAACTAACACACCATCGTTTGGACAGCAACTGTGATCCTAGACGATTGCAAAAGGGCTGCAAACTTATTTTCTCTTCTTATTCCCAGAGAACTAAGAAAAAAATATATACGTATACTTCAGAGATAGTGCAGGTTTGGTTACAGATCCCCACAGTAAAGATAACACCACAATAATTAAAAAAAAAAAAACTCATAAAATTTTTGGTTTCCCAATATATATAAAAGTTATGTTTAAACTATGCTATGTCTGTTAAGTTGCAGTAATATTATGTCTAAAAAACTCAATGGACAAACCTTAATTTTAAAACATTTCTTTTTTCTTTTTTTTTTTTTTTTTGAGACGGAGTCTTGCTCTGTCGCCCAGGCTGGGGTGCAGTGGCACGATCTTGGCTCACCGCAACCTCTGCCTCCTGGGTTCAAGTGATTCTCCTGCCTCAGTTTCCCACATAGCTGGAATTACAGGAGCATGCCACCATGCCTGGCAAATATTTGTATTTTTAGTAGAGATAGGTTTCACCATGTTGGCCAGGCTGGTCTCGAACTCCTGACCTCAGTGATCTGCCCGCCTCAGCCTCCCAAAGTGCTGGGATTACAGACACGAGCCACTGTGCCTGACCTAAAAATATTTCTTGCTAAAAAAATGCTAATGATCATCTGAGCCTTCAGTGAGTTGTAATCTTTTTGCTGGTGGAGGGCCTTGCCTTGATGTTGTTGGCTGCTGATTGATCAGGGCAGTGGTTGCTGAAGGCTAGGGTGACTGTAGCAATCTCTTAAGATGAAACAATAATAAAGTTTGCCACGTCAATGGACTCTTCCTTTCGTGAAAGATTTATCTGTGGCATGTGATCTGTTTGATAACATTTCAACCGGAGAACTTCTTTCAAAATTGGAGTCTATCTTCTCAAACTCTGTCACTGCTTTATCAACTAAGTTTGTCATATTCTAAATCCTTTGTTATTTTAACAATGTTCAGAGCATCCTTCCCAGAAGTAGACTCCATCTCATGAAACCACTTTCTTTGCTTAACCATAGGAAGCAACTCCCCATCTATTCAAGTTTTATCCCAATATTGTAGCAACTCAGTCACATCATCAGACGCCACTTCTATTTCTAGGTCTCGCTATTTCGGTCACATCTGCCATTCCTTCCTCCACCAAAGTCTTGAATCCCTCAAAGTCATCTATAAAGAAGAAGAAGAATCAGCTTCTTCCAAACTCCTGCTCATGTTGATATTTTGACCTCCTCCAATGACTCATAAGTGTTTTTAATGGCATCTGGAATGGTGAATCTTTTCTAGAAGGTGTTCAACTTTGCCCAGATTCATCAGATGAATCACTATCTATTGAAGCTGTAGCTTCATGAAATGTATTTCTTAAGTAAGAAGATTTGAAAGTCAAAGTTACTGTTTGATCCACAGGCTACATTAGCAGCCATGAAAACATTAATCTCCTTGTACAACTCCCTCAGAGCTCCTGGGTGACCAAGTGCATTGTCAAAGAGCAGTAATATTTTGAAAGGAATCTTGTTTGTTTTTTTTTTTTTTTTCCTGAGCACTAGGTCTCAATGGTGGGCCTAAAATATTTAGTAAACCCTGTTGTAAACATATTTCCTGTTTGAAATATCTGAAAGTTTGAATTATTGAGAGAATCACCAAAACTGAACATGAGACACGAAGTGAGCACGTGCTTTTGAAAGAATAAAACCAGTAGACTTGCTGGACACAGGGTTGCCACAAACCTTCAGTTTGTAAAAAATGCACCAACTGCAAAGTGCAATAAGGCAAAGCACCATGACTGCAAAGTGCCATAAGGCAAAGCACCATGAAACGAGGTATATGCCTGTATTAGACTGAGTAAGTGTATAATGTGATATCCGAGAACATACACATAACTTTACATATGTCATTGCTAAAATTATTTCCCCATTTGACAAATGAGCACATAGGGGTTTAAATAACTGGTGTCAAAAAGTGTGTAACAATAAGACTAACATTTGAGTGATTACTATGTGTTAGGTACCATGCCAGGCTCTTTATTTAAATTATCTTAGCTCATCCTGATAGCAAAACTATACAGCTAGGTACTTTTCAATATTTCTCTATTTAAAAAACGAAGAAACTGAGGCACAGAGTGTAAATGCTGTGCCCAAAATCTCTGGTACTTGGCAAAGGAAGAATTTGAACCCAAGGAGAATGAATCCAAAGCCCAGGTACTATGCTGTATGTGGACACTGTGTGCTCACCACTCTTTCCATCCCTGCCTCTGATTTCACAGGCACTCCACACACCCACTAACTGCCCTTTAGCATCCTGAACATGTGATTCTATTATCTTGGCCATTTCCAACAGAATGCTTTCTTTAACTTTCTTGCCCGTACTCTTATCACATCAAAATAGCAGTAAAGTATGCTTATTTTTCCTGATTTCAGAGCTAATCTTTACAAAATACTTTTGATATATGAAGCAAGTCTAGCAGTCAAAATATAACATAGGCTTCTACAATGTGTTCTGTTTGGGATTCCAGCAACAAAGCCACTTTGTTTTGTCTACATTGTTTGATCACAGTCAGTATTCTGCATGTATAGGTGTAGGCAGTTCTGAAGGAACCTTCTTATTTGTCACAATTATACAGTTGTAGTTTGATAAATGTTCAGCACCCTGGTACAACAACTGATTCTGCTTTTGCTGTTTTATCCCCTTTTCCAGAATTGTATGTTTCCACATATGCTGGACAATGGGCAGAAAGTGGAGACGCAAAGAACTTGCGATATGACCGAGGTAAGAAGCTTCAGTTGGCCTCAAATGTCAAATAATATCCTTCCTGAATAATCAAGCATGTCAAGCTTTTACTTTCTACATCTTGACTCGTACTTTGTACCAATCTCAAGTCCCATATGATGCACTTTCTAGTTGAAAAGTTTTTTTTATAGACCTTAAAATTTTCTATATTTACTTTTTAGAGTGATGGTATATATTAGTTTCACTGTGTTAGTAATTCATGTTACAGAAATGATAAGCCAAAGTAAGAAAAATAGTGAAATGAATTGTAAATCTAACTATGATTTTTAGTTTCCATAATTAGCACAGAAATTGCTGTTAGTGCACTTGATCCAAGAAAAGTCATTCACGATCTCTCCCTTGCATGTTTCCCTCCTGGGCACAGAAGATTCATTTAGAAGTCAGCCTCTGATCCAAGATCCGTCAATCCAATGCCTGCCATTATAGTTTAGGAAAAGTGCCTAAAAAGACATTAACTTTTCTCCAGATGACGGAAACTAAAGGCAGGTAAATGTGGCAGCTATTGGTGTACTTGGATGCTGAGGATCAGGCAGAGTGGCTTGGTAATAAGAAATATGAATGAGGCAGACACCCAGAGAAAAACGAAATTAAGGAGCAGTAACAGCATTTTATGCCCCTCCCTCCACTCTGCCAACCCTCAGAGCTCATACACTTTTGCTAACTCTATCACTTATGTGCTGTTGTATACCAAATTACCTCAAAACTAAGTGGCTTAACACAACAGCATGTATTATCCCATAATTTCTGTGGGCTGAGAATCTAGACAGGGCATAGTTGGATCCCCTGTCTCAGAGTCTTTCACGAGATTGCAGTTAAAGTCCTGACTGAGGCTGTGGTTTCATCTGAAATTTCAAATGGGGAAGGATCCTTTCCCAAGTTCACTCATATGATTGCAGTAGGATTCAGTTCCCTGTAGACTGTTTCACTAAGAGCCTCAGTTTCTCACTGCCTGTTGGCCAGAAGCTGCCCTCAGTTTCTTGCCACATAACCTTCTCAGCTCACAGCATGACGTCTGCCTTCGTAAGGATGAAAAGAGAAAAAGCCACCAAGAAGGAAGTCATGGTCTAATCTTGGAGGAGAATCTTATGAGTTTTGCTGCATTCTACTTGTTAGAAGCTACTACATCCAGCCTCTACCCATGGGAAGGAAATGACACAAGGTGTGGGTATCAGGAGGCAGAAATCTTTGAGAGCTGTTTTAAAAGCAATCTAACACACTGACATATTTCAGTCCTTAGGCACTATAAAATAACCCTAATATCCCTGCAATACATCTTAATGCTTGCCTAAATTAGCCAAATTTTTTTCTTTTACAACCAAAACTTCTTACATATATCGAATAGTGTAATAAAATCCAAATTTAGAATCAAGAGGTAATTGTATTATGAGAAAATATATTACCACATTTCTAAGTTCCTTTGTCACACGTACACAGACAAACACAACTAGCAGACTATTTAATAGTGATAAAGGCTGAGATATGAGAAAACAAAATACTAAGAACTCTTACTACTAGGAAAATAAATCCTATGAAGATTAAAATTGCTGAAATTTTCAAGTAGCCAGTGAAAATATATGATGGTTGTGGCATTTCTTCCTCTCCTCTCCTTCTTCCTCCTCCTCCTATTCCTCTTCCTCCTTCTTCTTTTAAACCGCTAGATACTATCACGGAGGACATTTATTGTTCCATGCTTTTAATTTTCTAAACATCTTAGTTTTCTCTCATCATCTTATACAGTGAAAAAAGTAAGCAAAAAAAAAAAAAAAATAGGATCACACTATGATGAATTTGAATGTTTCTCTGCTTCAGATTACAAGGTACGTTTTTGTGGTAATTATAAAAATTGAAAAAAACTGGTGAAAACCCCTTATCTTGGGTTACTGTGTCAAGTAAGAAGTTGAGCGGTATTTCAAAAAACACCTTTAGCAAAAGTCCCCTCCCTGGCTTTTCCTGCAAACATTAACCTCAAGCGTTTACTTCCTTCCATATTATTTATATATTTAACCTCAAAATTTGATTTAAGAAGTCACAAGAAGATCTAAGAAAAGGCCCAAATGTCAGCCATCTGTGGACCAGACCTGAAAAGCTTCCTGGAGGAGATGAAAACCTCTCATTTCATAGAACTGAAAAAGGGCCATTGTATAGACCAGAAGCTGGTGTGCAGCTCCTCCGGGTCTCACCGCTGAATCCGGAATCCTATAAATATGCACCTCAACCGCATAAACAGTCTCTCTTTAGTTTCTGGATTGGAGTTTATCTTTGCTGTGCAGAATCAATTCAGCTTTGGACAGAAAAATTTGCAAGAAATCAAAAGAGTGGGCTCAAAAAGCAAACAAAGAGACAGGATGGGCATGATTTCCTAAACATACCAGAACAGAGCCACGTGTTGGATGCTATGTAAGAAAGCAAAGAAATTCCCAAAAGATTACCTCAAGTTGGTTTCTCATTTTGGTAAAGATTTTTTGTGTCTCTTGATTCTATCAATTTAAATAGAGCCTGAAAGATACAGTGACAGTATAAACTATGTCCGAAAGACCTCCGAATAGGAAAAGGAAGTTTGGTGCCTCCCAAAAGGAGGGTGAGGGGCAGGAGAACATGATGAATATATATCACTTTTCACAGGTGCCTCTTCTGGATTTTGACCATTATAAAGCAGAACAAATAGATAAAAGAAAGAAGACTCACAAACAGCTTTTTCATTAAGATGACATACCTTTCATTTCTACTTTTTCTCAGTTGATAAGCCCCAAAATAGCACATAGACACTGAAAAAACCTTCTTACAACCTTCTTACAATTTTCTATACTGCCAGTTTCACCAACCTTTTAAGTGTTGGTTGGGACCCTACTGGCCTATAATACTGATTTTTTCAATAGTGTATCCACCAACTGGTTCTGATTGGCACTTTTCATCTTCAAATCTGCAGTGTTCTGCCTCACTGACAATAGCAGATGGCCAGTAAATCTCCATCTTGACTTCACGGTAGGATCACCTGGGAAACTGTTAGAAAAACAAAATCCCAATGTCCAGGCTTCTCCCTGGACCAATCGAATCTGAATCTCTAATGGTAGGATTCATGCACTGATCTTTTTTGAAGCTTTCCAATGACTACCATGTGTAGCCAAAGCTGAGAACCCCTGTTAGATTCTATTTTGGTATATTGACTATGATCTTGACTAATGAAAGTTGCTGAACTGCTGGGGAACTTGGCTAAGCAATGGAATATCCCTTAGAAACACAATGAACACCCACTCATTTTAGGCAGTAACACAAAATTATTGGGGCCTTAATATTCTCTTTAGGGAGACACATTCCACAGAATTCCACAAGTTGTAGAAGATATGTTCTCTCTTATGAAAGGATATGCCACCAGGTTCATAGAAAAAATATGGTGCTGCTTTTACTAAGCTACCAAAGAGTACAACACAAGAAAATTATCAATTCCTAACTAGGGTGAAAGTACCTATAATATGCCACAAACATGAGAAGCAACCTTTTCATCATTAAGTGGACTCTGACAAAGCAGTTAATAGAATCTCGAAGTCTAGAAGGAATCCTTTAAGAAGTGTAATAATACTATTCTCCACCTGAGGAACTTAGGGTCAGAGATAAGTGGCTAGTCTGATAATTTACTGATCATGAGGGGTGTTATAAAAACCGCCCTTCTCCTCATTCTTAGTCCAGGGGTTGCATTTTTAATGTACACGAAAGCATTTAATGTCATGTGTGGCCAATAGTAAATGCTCAATAAATTGTAGCTGCTGGGAGAAGAAGTAATGATGGTAGCATTAATGATCACATTGGTAATAATAACGTCTTTTTCAGTGTTATAAACACTGCCTTAAAATCCTTAGCAAATAAAAAACTATTTCTTGCTGGGCACAGTGACTGATGCCTGTAATACCTGCTACTCAGGAGGCTGAGGTAGGAGGATTGCTTGAGGCCAGGAGTTCAAGGCCACCCTGGGCAAACATAGCAAGACCCCGTCTCTAAAAACAATCAAACAAACAAAAACCTATTTCTTTTGTTGATGACACCTTATTTATTTGAAACACAAGAAATTTAAAAAGCAAAATAATAAACAGGGGGAATAAAAAGGCTTTTACTTAGAGCTGCAATGAAAATTTAGGATAGCCTTTCACTATTTAATGACTCATCAGTTGAACATTTTATGTAATTAATTATAAAATATATGTAATTGATCTGATTTTGTCTAGAAGATTCTAGAGTATCATGTTCCTGATGAAAATACTATACATATGTTTATATCTAAAGAGTTAAAGGTACTTTCACATGTTATTTAATTCAATTCTCACATATAATCAGAAAACAGAGATATTATCCCTCCTTCTTTAAAATTAAAAACATAAGTTCAGAGAATGAAAGGGACCTGGCTAAAGTGTCTCCACTAATAAGTGGCAAGGCTAGTAGTTCATCACAGGTTTTCTACCTTTGAGACCTTCCTTAGGTTACTTCTTTGGACTGTGTCACTCTAGCCTTTTGAATAATTAACTTTTCTGAGCAACAGTGTAATGCTCTGTCCCTGGCTTTCATCAGGCAAAATGTGAAACACATCTATTTGAAAACCTGCTTTTTGAAAACACAGGACTTCATTACGTTGTTCCGTGTTTCTCCCTTAAATTCTCAAAGGCAAATTATTCTCCGAGTTCAGAGTCAGGAAAGTATCTATATCATCCACCAAACCTGGGAGCTTTCTTTTGTTAGATCCGAGGAGTTATATGATCCATTGAATGTCCCTCCTTGCGTTGGCTTCTAGGGCACTCAGAGCCAAGTTTTATACTTGGTCACTCTGGTTCCGGTTCTTCTCAGTCCAAATTTCTACTGCATCCTCTCTCTCTTTCCCTTCACCTCCCAAACCACTATTACCTTTAATACATTACTTTTGTGTTTTGTATTTATCAGTGATTCAATGTAATTTTACTGTGATTTTGGTAAACATCTGTAGTGTTCAACTACTTGGAGGATTTGTCTCCCTTTTTGTGATAATAGAACTCTAACATTTCTTGGTTACATCACATATTTTACTATCTGATGATTATGTTGGTCATCAGCCCTTCTTCTGCAAGGAACAAAATATAACAACATTACAATGCATCTTCCTTTGTTTTGTTTTTGCTGATTTGGGTAGAACTTGGCAAAAATAAAAATACGTTCATTTTCTGTCATTTCGGTAGTAAATCTGAAGCCATGCTTCACAGAATAGTTTTAAATTTAAAATAAGATAATTTTATAAATATTTTACCCTTTTAAAACAAGGGTAACTGTCTCAGTTCTTATGGCATCAAGATGTTCAAATTAAATTCACAAGGCACTTCAGGACCAATTATATCAGTGTTTAACCCTCCCAGTGTCTTTTTTGCATCTTAATATCATTGATTTCTTTACCAATAATGCCAAATACATAAACCACTCCTGCTTATATGTGTAATTTGTGTATATGTGTACTTTGTGTATATGTGTATATATGTAATTTGTGTATATGTGTATATTTGTACTTTGATTGTTTCTCTAACTGGTATTATTCAGATTCAGTGCCTCAAAATTTGTGATAGTCTTTCCCATGGTCCTCTTCTCAAAGGTTCAAAATGTGACTTATTTTATATGTGCATGTTTTAAATCTTTTAGTTATACCTCCTGTTACTGACTGTTTATGCCACCTCAAAACTCATATGTTGTTTGGGCATGGTAGTTCACACCCGTAATCCCAGCATCTTGGGAGGTCGAGGTGGGAGGATTGCTCGAGCCCAGGAGTTTGAGATCAGCCTGGGAAACATAGTCTCCTCTTCTCTAGAAAAAAAGTCTGGTAAAATCAAGAATAAATAACCAGGCCGGGCGCGGTGGCTCACGCCTGTAATCCCAGCACTTTGGGAGGCCGAGGCGGGCGGATCACAAGGTCAGGAGATCGAGACCACGGTGAAACCCCGTCTCTACTAAAAATACAAAAAATTAGCCGGGCGCGGTTGTGGGCGCCTGTAGTCCCAGCTACTCGGGAGGCTGAGGCAGGAGAATGGCGTGAACCCGGGAGGCGGAGCTTGCAGTGAGCTGAGATCCGGCTACTGCACTCCAGCCTGGGCGACAGAGCGAGACTCCGTCTCAAAAAAAAAAAAAAAAAAAAAAAAAAAAAAAAAAAAGAATAAATAACCAGCTGGGTGCAGTGGTTCATGTCTATAATCCTAGCATTTTGGGGGAGGCCAAGGTGGGTGGATCACCTGAGGTCAGGAGTTCAAGACCAGCCTGGCCAACATGGTGAAACCCCATCTCTACTAAGTACAAAAAATTAGCTGGGCGTGGTGGCACATGTCTGTTATCTCACCTACTTGGGAGGCTGAGGCAGGAGAATCGCTTGAACCTGGGAGGCAGACGTTTCAGTGAGCCGAGATTGTGCCATTGCACTCCAGCCTGGGCAACAAAAGTGAAACTCCTTCTCAAAAGAGAGAGAGAGAGAGAGAGAGAGAGAGAGAGAGAGAGAAATAACCAACCTTGTAAAGTGGTATTTTATCTCCATGATGGGAAGAAGATTTCCCATTAAAAGGTAAATCTTCCTTTTCAAAAATTTGAAAGAGTTCCTTAAAAAGAATATCATCTGGTTAAATATAAGTTGCTGGAGACGCAAAACCCTAAGAAAAGTTTTTGGCTTTTATCCCGTAACAGTTTCATTTGAGAGTGAATTGGATACATTTTCATTCATGAGCAACTCTGACATTTCCTCCTTGTTTCTTCCCCCTTTATGGACAGGCAAACAATCACATACAGTCAGTTTCATTCTGTTCTTTCGATTCTTTCATATTGTCTTTTTTTTTTTTTTTCACCCTTGGAGCTGTATGGTATGGTGGAAGAACACTGGTGTCAGAATTCTAAGACTTGTTCAAGAGAATTTGAGCAAACATTTAATTTTCTCCCTGTTTTCCTATCAGTGAAATAAGAACACTGATGCCTGCTGAATTTAGCTCATGTGATTTTTGCAAGGATTATGTGACTACTTTAGCCAACTCTAATTTTATTCAACAAGCATAATCAACAAAGAGAATCTAACATGTGCCATGCACTGTGCAAGCTGCTTGGAATAGAATGATTAAAAAACATAAGTTAAAATTTTCTTAATTAATTAATTAATTTTTTTCAGACAGGGTTTCACTCTGTTGCTCAGGCTGGAATGCAGTGGCACAATCTCAGATCACTGCATCCTCAACCTCTCGGGCTCAGGTGATCCTCCCACCTTAGCTTCCCAAGTAGCTGGACAATGGGCCCGTGCCACCACACCCAGCTAATTTTTGAGTGTTTTGTAGAGAGGCGGTTTCTCTATGTTGCCCAGACTGGTCTCAAAGTGCTAGGCTCAAACAATCTGCTCTCCTTGGCCTCCCAAATTGCTGGGATTACAGGCATAAGCCACTGGGACTGGCCCTAAAATAAATAAATAAATAAATTAATTAATTAAATAACACATTGCTTTAGTCAAGAATCTCACATTCTGATAGAAAAAGTAGACAAATAAACTCATAAATGTGGGTCCGATAATGTGCTCTTTTGGAGCACTTTGTCCTATTAGTTTTATTATAACTTATAACTCTTAGTATCTCTCCCTTTCTACTTCTTTTAATGCCTCTTTTCTTTACAAGGTTATGAACTCCATGAGGGCAGTGTCTGTTTTGCACACTGCTCTATCCACACTGCCCCCAGCATAATTATCTAGGAATTGGGAGAAAACAAAAAAAAAGTCTGGTAAGCCACTTGAAACATTCAGTGTGATATTATTTTTAAAGCCATTAGATCTTAAGTGACATTTCCACTTTAATCTTAAGAAGAGGAGAAAATCTCAACCTTCCATTGTTACACAACCTGAGAGCTTATAATTCTTTACAAATCAGTTAACTACGTGTAATTCCTATCACCGGACGTCATTTCTTCTCTGCCCTGATTTTGTATTTGTAAAGAATCAAGTCAGGTACCAGTTCTCATCCTCTCAGACTAAATACATTAAACCAACAACAGTGAAAAAGGAAAATGAAATTGGCTTCATTTTCCATGTACACAAGGATGCTCAGTTTAAATAATAGCCTTTAATAATAGTGTTTATTGTATATTATAATACGTAATATATATTATATATATAATAACAGTTTAATAATAGTGTTCCATGGTTAGACTCTTTCTACACGTTTCTGGTGTCAAGCTGCAACCTGGTTGTCCTTGCAGTAAATAAATCAACAAGGTGCATAATCTTGTTCTGTAACCTCCTGCAAATCCCAGGGATGTTCAGAATTCATCAGCTTCAAGGCATGTGAGGCTGGAATTTGAGAAGAAAATCCTTTCACTCTTAAAGAAATGCCCTTAGCAGGGATTTATACTGATAAGTCACCTTCACCGTTAGTGATGTGAATGTCTGTTTAATTCTTTTACCAAGAAGAGTTTATGGAAACTGGGATCCTGAAGGAATGCTGGGTTTCGCCAGTGTCTGCCATTAATTTGTTTTGTTTTCTAAAGTCTGATTCCCCAGCAAAAGGATGCATTTGAAATTATAATTAAAAACAGTTAATTCTGGTTCAGTTGACATTATATATCAAAAGGATATGCATTTATAATTTATATTGTGTCCTACAAATTAGAAAACCAAATCAGAATAATGTTCATAATTTGGAGAAATTTTAGAGATTCTCTAAGTTATTTTTCTACTTTCAAGAATGATGAGAAAGGAGAAGGGAATATATGGGTATAAAGTAAGCAGGCCCTCTGGCTCTGAAAATCAACTCAATGGTAAATGGCTGAGATTTTCTAGCCATTCTGACCCTATTTGAGAAGATTCTATTGCTTTGTCAGATCAGACCTTGTGTCAGAGAACCAAGTGTCAACTTTCCACTTAAAGATTAAGCAGCAAGAGTCAGTACGTCTGGTTACACAGAACACAATCTCTTCTTGACCTGTAGCATTACGCTTCCTCTTTGCTGCAGAAACAGGTTTCCTAGAGATCTCAGAACAGTGCTGAGGTGTAGGAAAGGAACGTTCATCTCCGTTTTTCTCCCCAAGCAGCAGACGCTACAATGTAATAGGAAAATGAGAAGTTTATTGAGTTTTCCTAACGGCATCAACTTACTACCCTCAAGTCTGGTTTTGTTTTATTTTGTTTTCAAATCCCACTAAAGGCTTGAATCTACAGCTTTTTAAGAAACCCCGTCCTGGCCGGGCACAGTGGCTCACTTTAGGAGGCCAAAGCTGCTGGATGACTTGAGGTCAGGTGTTCGAGATCAGCCTGGCCAACACGGTGAAACCCTGTCTCTACTAAAAATACAAAAGCTAGCCTGGTGTGATGGCCAGCACCTGTAATCCCATTTACTCCAGAAGCTGAGGTCGGAGGATCACTTGAACCCGGGAGGCAGAGATTGAGATGGTGCCACTGCTATCCAGTCTGGGTGACAGAGCCAAAATAAACAAACAAAATAAACAAACAAAAATAAAATAAACAAAAACCACAAAGGAGAAGATAAACAAACAAAATAAACAAACAAAAACCAAACAAACAAAAAAAACCACAAAGGAGAAGATTTTGC
This sequence comes from Macaca fascicularis, assembly GCF_037993035.2. NCBI lineage: Eukaryota > Metazoa > Chordata > Mammalia > Primates > Cercopithecidae > Macaca > Macaca fascicularis. Next base: position 99,226,081 of record NC_088385.1, read on the forward strand.
TATTGTGTATACTAGAATATTATGTCTTCAAAAGGTGTGAATAATAATTTATTATTGAAGAATAATCTAGTTTCATCACATTGTAACTTAAGAGCCATTTATAGTGTTTGAGAGAGAGAGAGAGAGAGGAAGAGAGAGAGGTATGTATATGTGTGTTGATGGTCGGGGGATTACTAAAATCTCTTAACCTAAGTTTGTCAGTGTAATTTGATCTTTCTGTCTGAGGTGCATAGGGAATAGCATTTACTGAGACTAATGTTACTAAGATGGTGAAAACTGGCCATTGATATGTAGACTTTCAAATGCTGAAGTAAATGTAAATAGGCAATGCTACTCTTTGTTCCTTAGTTACTTGGGAATACTATAGTTCCTGCCCCCTTTCCTGCTAACTCTCCTTTCTCAGCACATACTCTCCACCACACAAAATCTGATTCTGAATTTATAATCAAATTACAGGCATCTGGAGAACCCAGCCACTGAAGTAAATTGTTTTCCATAAGTCATGTTTGTGATTTGCAAATGTTGAAAAAGCAAATACTAAAACTGTAATTTTTAGATGATATATTACCATTGGAAACGTTTCATTTAAAAACAGCCATACAACCCCAAACCCTAAGCTTGGTGTATTTTATTTGGCTCTTTTTGCAAAAATCCATCTTTTTTTTTTTTTTTTTTTGGCCCAAGTCTTAATACATATGATGAAAATTAAGATAATTAAAACCTAATATTGAAAAGTTTTAAAAATACAAGTTGATGTTATCCTTCCTTTAGTACACTTAAAAAAATTAGGCTCAGAAATGTTGGTATAAATTCAATTCACCATATGTCTGCTTAATAATTATTTGGAAACAACAAGGAACAGACCTCCCACAGACAACTCTCTGTGTTACTAGATTTCTTCAAAGCATGGACTCTGAGTACAATTTGTCTGGGTGACACAAAGGCTGATTAGGGAAAAAAAAAAGAATGCAATTTGTATTGAGCTTGAGAATGGGTATGAAGCAGGCCCCATGTAGACTAGCTAATGAATTTAATGGTTTGTTGGATGGTTACTCAGGATGACCTTTATTTAAATACATACAATGGGCCAGGTGAGGTGGCTCATGCCGGTAATCCTAGAATTTTGGGAGGCTGAGGTGAGTAGATCAACTCGGATCAGGAGTTTGATGGATCAGGCAACATGGCAAAACCGTGTCTCTGCAAAAAAAATACAAAATTAGCTGGGTGTGGTGACAGCGTATCTGTAGTCCCAGCTACTTGGTGGGTTGAGGCAGGAGGATTGCTTGAACCTGGGCAATCGAGGCTGCAGTGAGCCACAGTCATGCCACTGCACTCCAGCCTGGGTGATAAACTGAGACCCTGTCTCAAAAAATAAACATATATATTTATGTATATATAAAATATATTTATATAAATATATATTTATGTGTATTTATATGTATATAAATATATATTTGTGTATTATATGTATATAAATAAATATGTATTTATATATATAAATATATATTTGTGTGCATTTATATTTATATAAATATACATTTATGTAATATCTATGTATTTATATTTATATAAATATATATTTATGTAATATCTATGTAATTATATTTATATAAATACATATTTATGTGCATTTATATTTATATAACTCTATATTTGTGTATTTATATTTATTTAGTAGTTGGTCCAAGGGTTGTGGGCATTGTTAAGCTTATTTAGCACTGTTTCTCCCTGCAACCATCACAACCATGCTTGACTAGCTAAAGTAATGATAATAATAATACTAAAAATTAAATAAAATAAATAAATAAATATATACAATCAATTGTAGCCTTTGATCCTTTTGTATTCAAAGGCATTATACATTCAACATTAGAAAATGTTGAAGGAAAATGTTATAATGGCCTGTAGAAATGATGAAATCCAGAATTTGAAATGTGTGCAGTACCAAGGGATGTTGACGCTGCAGAGAAAAGATTGGGGCTCAAGTTTGGCCAATTACCCAGTTTTAGCATCTTTATTTCTAATATGGCAATGTAATAACTATTGCTCTTGGTTCTGGTAAAAATTAAAATAGATGAATATGGAAAATATAAATTATAAAGCAAAAGCACTATGTGAATAAGATACTTTATTATTCTTTGAATTATACAACAAAAAAGGTCTAGGACATCTATATATAGTAAAGCAGGGTTTTGGTGGGGGGATAATGTCAGTGTGTTAGATCTGGCTCATGCTGGTTTGCACTAGCTTGTGACAGCTGATAAATTTTTAGGAATTATGTGAGCTGGTTGACATCATGTTGATAGCCTGAAATCCTCACCTCCTTCCCAAGGACCAGTTGACCAGCACATCATTGGGTAACTTATTCTGTATGTTTGGATAGTGTTCTAGTAATCTGTTAGTGTGTAACAAAACCAGTTCAAAATTTGGCAGCTTAATGCAACAGCTATACTACCATCTATTATATCTCACATTCTGTGCGGTGACTGGTCTCAGTTCAGTAGTGATTCTGCTTCATGGATGGTCAACTAGGGCTGCAGTCATCTAGAGGCTTAGCTGGACTGCATTACCCAAGATGGCTTATTCTCAGGTCTTGCAGTTGGCACTAGCTGTTGATTGGGAGCATGCTTGAGACTGTCTATAGGAGCATGTAAATTATCCTCTACCTGGTCCGTCATATGATTTGAGCTTCTTACAGTATTAAAGCTGGGTTTCCAAGTGGGAGCTATGGATCTCTTAAGGCCCAGTCATCAGAATTATACAATATTACTTCCATTATAGTCTGTTGATCAAAATAAGTAGAATTTGCTACCATGTTTAATTCATCACAGATATTATGATACCCAAATTTATATAAACCCAAGAGTATTCATTAAGTTGCAGATGCCAACATTTTAAGTAATTCTCTCCTCTAACTTCTTACACTGGAGATAAGCTTTACCACTTTATGCTACATATTTTGTCGAGCTTAAAGTTTCCTTGAGTGAGGTCAGGTATGGTGGCTCATGCCTGTAATCCCAGAACTTTGGGAGGCCAAGGTGGAAGGACCGCTTGAGGCCAAGAGTTTCAGACCAGACTAGTCAATGAAGCAAGACCCCATCTCTACATAAAAATTTTAAAAACTTAGCTGGGTGTGGTGTGCACCTACAGTCCCGGCTACTCAGGAGGCTGAGGTGGGAGGCTCTTTGAAGCCCAGGAGGTCCACTGCACTCTAGCCTGGGTGATAACATGAGACCCTGTCTCAAAAAAGGAAAAAACAGTTTCCTTTAGTCTTGGTGTACCACCTATGTATCTGGCCAAATATATCAAACTACCGAAGACTTTCTGAAAATAGAATTTTTAAAAAATTTACTACATATTCTTTAAAACAAAATGAGTGTTTAAAGGGGTGTAATAAATATTTTGAAAAACGAAAGGAAGCCAGTCATAAGCCTAATCAGAAATCATTTGAGTGGCTGGATGATTCAAGTTTGTAAGGCACAAAAGACAGTCTCACATTCATCTTGTTATAGAAACTATAGATCTATCTATCTATCATCTATCATCTATCATCTATCTATCTAGCTATAGATCAATCTATCTATCTAGACAGCTAGGTTAGATGTAGACTGGAATGCTACAATACTTAAGTCTGGGGAGGTCTTGTGACTAGTAAACAATATAGGATATGGGATATGGTCAGTTAGAATGCTCCCAGCTTCAAGAAACAGAAAACCTAATTAAAAGAGATCTATCATCTCACATAATAAGCAGTCTTGAGTTTGGTGGTTGCAGGGTTGCTTAATTTAATAGCCCATTCATTCATATCAAGGTTTCTGCGTCTGCTTTCTGTTTTTTCTGTGGGCAATGGCCCTCACAGTGGGTGGCACTATATTGTATTGCCCAGACCCAAACATGAACTCCACATGTAGCAATGTTTACAGACAGAGCAGCCAATGGGAGCAGGTGAAGGGCAAAGAAGTGGTAGCTCCTCATCTCTGTCTCTCTTTTCATTTGGGAAGAAACATCTTCCTTAGATAATGCTTCTCAAATTCTTATTGCATCTCTTTGGCCAGAACTGATGCCCGTCCTTTAACCAGGGGATGGATTAATCATGGTTCAGTTCGGCCAGCCTTCTGGAACTCTATGGATAGCAGTCTAATCTTTCTTGAACACATTATTATCTGATACCTGGACAAAATTGGAAATGTACCAGCAAGGAAGAAGTGGGATATGGCTACTGGGGCAATCAACAGTGTCTTCCAGGTTTATCCTTAAAATCTCAATATGGTTCTGTGACATCATCTCCTTTAGTAGCACCATTTTTCAGGAGCTAGAAGCACAAAAACGTGGTGAAAGACCCAAGGAGCAGGTGTAAGGCTCTAGACAAGTAGGGTGTGGTTCAGGGAAGTCTCAGCAGAGAACAGAATAATTACAGAAAGTAATTTAGATTTATTGGGCACTGACTATGGAACAACCACTATGTGAAGAACCCCTCCAGCCCATCCAACATCATATTTCCTTCCTCAAAAGGAAGATATTATTAGCTCCATTTTAGAAATGAGGCTCAGAGAGAAAACTGTTAGGAGTTACTAGAGCTAGACAGTAAAATTCAAGTCTTTTTAACCCCAAGGATAATCTAACTCAACCCATGCTGATGAGCAGCTATTTCATGCTCCACCTGATAGTAATACTCCTCTTTCCCCACTTAACTCCCCAGCATCTTCACCTTCTCAATCATCCCCATACCAATGTTGAAACAGAAGAAGGCAGTGAATAATAAGAGCAAGAAGCCTCCAAACTTTCCAATACATCCCAATCCACCCTCTCAGTGTTCTGTCCTGAGGAAATAATGAGAAAAGCAAAAAATAGCCATACAAACCATAGTGACAATATATTGCAATCCTTTATTTAATGTCACTGACCTCATCAATTTGACCAATTTGATGATTGGATGCATCAATATCAAGAGTGAATACCCTGAAATACTCAGATTAAAACTCAAATTGGTTTTGAGATTCAGAATTATTTCGATATTGGATATTTTCACGGTTAATGGTACTAAAAGACCTCACTGCATAAATGCTTTGACCTCAGAAATTTGGTGAGATATAGAAGGAGATTGCCTGTATGTCCTTATTCTTTCTAGCTGTTCTGATGGAGAAAGTGGATGATTGACCTCTGTTATAGAGGACATTGTAGCAAGAAAACAGCCATGGGACTCTTCATATAAATTTCCTTATTAGGCAGCCAAGTTTATCAAAGATTATTATGTTTTCCCCTTCATCTCCAGGAGGCCACTATATATACGCTTCTGTCTTTGGGAAATATTTTCAAGAGGAACATATTCTAGGAGGCTTTCTTGTGGGATGAAGGTAGCCGGGGCTCCATTTTAACAGGGTATTTTCAGCCCATAGATTAGGTTGTTTACGAGCCTGCAAACACATTGCCCTACGTTAAAGCAGAGTGAAACAAACTTACCTCACTAACCATAACGTTTTCTTTTTTTTTTTTTTTTTTTTTTTTTGAGACAGAGTCTTGCTCTGTCCGGCTGGGGTGCAGTGGCCGGATCTCAGCTCACTGCAAGCTCCGCCTCCCGGGTTTAGACCATTCTCCTGCCTCAGCCTCCCGAGTAGCTGGGACTACAGGCGCCCGCCACCTCGCCCGGCTAGTTTTTTGTATTTTTTAGTAGAGACGGGGTTTCACCGTCTAACATATAATGTTTCTTTTTTGACATAGAAGATATTTTGAAGGATGGCAAATATCCAGAGGGAATTGCAAAATTCAGGCAATTACTCAGATTCTCTAATCCCAAAATGTTTTCTTAAAATATTTTGCAAATGGCCACATAATTGTCTATCTAGGTTTTGCAGCTTTCATCCTAAAAAACAATGCCATTTAGACTGTGCTTTAACTTTAGGTCTGCATAAGTGGTATCATGATTACAATTCTCTCTCTCTCTCTCTCTCTGATAATGCCTTGTTTTCAGTAAAAGAGATCAAGAACTTGCTGATAATGGAATGGGAAACAAAGGAACAGCAACAAGTAAACAATCCAATAGGGCCTTTATCCTGGTTTCTCTTGGCTCAAAACACTCCCTGCAAGTGGCAAGCATTTCTCTAGGGAGATGATCCAACCAACAGTTTGAAAATATAGTGCTTCTAGAAGCCTTTGGTTGTGGGAATGAATTGAGGTGATTAGAAGGGTGTTTGCCTGGCCAGATTCTTTGTTTCAGTACTAAATTGGCAGTAGCGAAAGATGGAAGAAAAACTCACTCGAAGAAAAGAAAAGCAATTCAAACAAAAACGCATTGCACTGGCTATCGTGGTCCTTAGGTTCTGGGGCAATTGTCCCCATTGCCTCTGTGTCGGGTGTGTGGTACAGGCTTATATTGGGGAGGGGAGGGAGCCATCCTACCACTGGGCATCTGGAGGGAAAAATCCATCCAGCTGTTGCTAATGGATCACCTAATTCATACATAATGCAAGCAGTCAATTCTGCATGCCCATGCATATTATCAGATATATATATATATATGTCACAGAGGGAACATATATATATATCAATCAGATATATATATATATATATATATATATATATGTCACAGAGGGAACAAACAGTCATTTTCAACCTCAAGTCCTTCTAGGGAGGGAAGAATGAAAAACCCTTTTGTCTTTTTGTGTACCTTGAAGGTGGGTCTGAAGCGAGGTCTACAGGCAGGGCCTTGAGGGAATCCCTGGCACCTGGCACCCACTGGGAGCCCCTCTTTGACTCGTCTGAAGGAGAAATGTTTTGAAGCATATGTTAATAAAATATATATCTGATTATTAACTCACTTCGATGGGAAACATAAACTGTCTGCTTAGTTTCTCTTAGGATTTCACACACAATGCCATCAGAAAAATGTATCTTAAGGTTTTTCATCACCTACTCTTTCTATTTAATCTCCTTCAGACATCATGATCAGGAAGAAATTAATTTCCTGCTTTGGTGGGGAAAGTTTTAGCTTCCAAAATAGACCAGACTTTCCTTCCTGCTCTCTGTTTTTCAATCCCTTTCTCTTTGGACCTTACAAAGAAGAAATCCTATAATGACAAGGGTATACATTTAGAGCTTCTTTCCAACTAAACCCTGCCTGCCATCTTTTACTGAATTACTATGTTGTAAGGTGATATGTTTGACAGATATCTAAAGAAAATCAGAAAACTGCACGATGTACACATTTATGAAGCTGATAAGTTATAAATACATATGATGAATCTATATGGTGAAGTTCATTAGTCTCCCTCCCGAATGTTTCCCTTTCCAGAATCTTCTGTCTTTCTTTGTCAACTCCATCCACAAGGTGTAACAGAGACAAACATGTTACGTTGTAACTCAGATCTTAATTTGGGGTTATTATTTCAAGGTTAACTAATGAAGTAGGAGATTTTTTTCCTTGGGACAAAGAAAATAGGCTGTTCTTACTATTGAGAGCTGTAAAATTCCAAGATGTTGGCTGTAATGTTTTCCACATGTGGCCAAAGCTGGTCTGTAGTGATAGAAAAGGTTACTCCTGACAATTTGGTTGTGTGTGGTTGCAATTTCTTTTTTTCTGAGATCAAGTCATATTCCCTTCTTGATTTCCCTGAAACATCTCAGGGTCCTCATTAATAATAAATAATCGTCTTTGCTTAAACTAGTTTGAATTAGGTCTCTGTAACTTACTGGGAAAAGAGTCCCAAGTGATACAGCAGCTATCGTTCAGAAGAAAGTCAAAACTTTGCTCCTGATGTTGGTCTGTGTTCCTTGCTGTGAATCAGGGGTAACACCTTGGCTTAGTGAAAAGACAAGCGGGTTTAGCACTGACAGTTGTTTTAAATTCTTGTTTTGTCATTTACTAGCTCTGTACCCTTGAGTAAATCACTTAACTTCTCTGATATTATTATCTCCCCTGCAGTATTGTTCTTAGGTTTAGAAATAGCTCATGTAAAATAGCAAGCATAGTAAGTACCCAATGAACAGTTAACTCTACTCTAAAACTTCCTATTGCAATGACTTGAAAAGGACTCTCAAAAGTACAAAATGTCACAACTTGGTGCAGTGGCTCATACCTGTAATCTCAGCACTTTGGGAGGTCAAGGTGGGAGGATTGCTTGAACTAAGGCATTCGAGACCAGCCAGGCAACATCATGAGACCCTGTCTCTAGAAAAAATTTTTTTAGATTAACCAGGCATGGTGAGACATTCCTGTGGTCCTAGCTACTGAGGAGGCTGAGGTGGGAAGATTGTGAGCCCAGGAGTTGGAGGCCGCAGTGAGCTGTAATGGTGCCACTGTACTGCAGCCTGGGTAATAGAGTGAGACCCTGTCTGAAATTTGAAAAAAAAAAAAAAAAAAAAAGGACTAGGTATGGTGGCTCATGCCTGTTATCTCACCACCTTGGAGGGCTGAGGTGGGAAGATTGCTTGAGCCCAGGAACTCGAGACTGCAGTGAACTATGATCGCACCACAGAGTGAGCCTAGGCAACAGAGTGAGACTGTGTCTCTAATAAATAAATAAGTATAAAACTACAAAGCAGAGTCAGGATTTATTTGGCTCAGTTTTCCTTCTTTGCTCCCCTCTCTCTTCCTCCTTTCCTCCTTCTATCCCTTTTCTCTCTTTTTCTTTCTTATTTTAGTTTCTTTTTAGAGAACCAGAGATGATAGAGGAGTTCGAGTATTCACTCATACAATTGCTAGGGGTCAGCTTCAGGTGTAGTGAGAACTCATTATGAGCATACGTTCTTGCAAGAAGAATTTTTGCAGTTGTTACAGATCCTACTGCTCTGGGTCCAGAATTCTCAATGTGACTCTCTGTCTTAGGTTGGAGGCCTCAGGGATTCAGAGGCAGAGATGTGCACACAGTGGTTGACTGGGGAGTGCTCTTGGGAGCAGCACCTGTAGGCTAGCCAGAGAGCCAGCAACAGAATAGGGCAGAGGGAGAATTTGACCTGGGAGGCGGGTGCAACAGGGGCCTCAGCCCATCCATCCCATACACGAGGAGCTCTGGAATTGAAATGACCCTTCAGAGTTTTCCCTGGATCCAGTGTGAATCATGGAATCCAGGTAATTCCCAGGAAGGGGAGTAACCTGGGTCAAGGCTGTTTTCTTCATCCCAACGTAAATTCTAGAGAGAGAACTCTCCACAGTCAGCAGTTAGCACGCCCAGCAGCTGGCAGAATGAAGGGTTCTAAAGTGTGTATCTGACCTGTGCAGCACAGCATCCACCACTCTCCAACTCAGGAGTAATCTATGTCTTTTAATTCATCATTGTAGTAACTGAATATTGAGCAAAGGGCTCTTTATACAACAGAGGAGTCGACCATATAAAACACCTTAGGAACAGATTTTTATTCTTTTAGTTAAAAAAAATTTTTTTTTGAGACAGGATCTCACTCTGTTGCCCACTGTGAAGTGCAGTGGCCCAGTCATGGCTCGCTGCAGCCTCAACCTCCTGGGCTGAAGCAATCCTCTTGACGTAGCCTCCCAAGTAGCTAGGACCATCGGCCTGTGCCACCACACCCAGCTAAATTTTTGAAAATTATTTTGTAGAGATGGGGGTCTCCCTATGTTGCCCAGGCTGACATCAACTTCCTGGGCTCCAGCAATTCTGCCTCTGCCTCCCAAAGTGTTGGGACTGGCATAAGCCATCGTGCCCAGTCAAGAATGTATTTTAAAAATATTAATTTTTGCTTCCTTAACCTTGGAGTATCTGTTGACTTCTGTGATGTGGGAAAAATATTCTTCAGTCACACCCTACCACAAGAAAAAAAAAATCCTGTGGTAGAAAGTAATAATAAGACATTACCAATTATAGCGTCCTTTTTAGTCTCCAAACAAGGTGCTGAATTCCATGATTTGAGGCCATCACTTCCATTTTAAGATGGTGCATTTTAAATCCCTAGATGGGCTGATCCTAAGAAATGTATCCACTAATCTCTGTAATCCAATAGGGCACAGAGACAAAAGACCTGCATTGTCAGCACAGGCTGGGAAAGGGCCCGATGTACTAAAACTGATGAGGCATGAAATTCAGGCCTTTAAAGGCTAGATAGAATGGATTAATAAAAAAGAGAGAATAAATAGAGGAGAATTTAAACTTTCACCCTGCCTTTTTATGTCTTTCATTCAAAAGAGGATGACAATATACGTGATTATTTTAATCAAGTTGAAAATCGTTCTCTCTGAGGATGTCTGAATGATTCATTATAAGCTTTATTTGAGTCTCAAAGCTGGGGCGTTTACCCTTAAACGTTTCTGTTGTGAGAACGCCACATTTAGGATTTTGGTGAAGACTCAATTATTATTTTATTTATTAGGCTCCTACAATACTAAAAGGCATTGAGTAGCCCTAATTATGTTTTCCAGTAATTCTTTTTGCTACCAATGTGCCTATCTAAACTCTAGTCAAGTGACTAAGTTCATAGTGGGAGAAAATATTACCTATTGTTTGGCATGATGCTTTTGAAATAATGTATTGATAGGACGATATACTTTTAAGCTAATAATGTTGATTTATGTACCATAGTAGATATTTGTGGGTTTGCAATGAATGTCTAGAATTTTTTTCTTTCTTTCTTCTGGAAACTATTGGCTTTCTAATCCCACTCATATTGTTGTATCAAGGAATACAAAGTTTTTATATGACCATGCCATGCGCCTGCCAGAGTTAATTGTCCTAAGGTTGAGCATTTGACCAAGACTGGGCCAATGTTTTCTGTTTCCAGAATTCTAAAGCCGGAATGAGGGCAGGAAGTAAGACTATCATTGCCAGTGGGATCCTCCAGATGTAGGCCTTGAAGACCAAAGGTGGCCTTAGCCCTCACCATGTAAAGCATGCCATTAGATAGCAAGAAGGGAGAAAACTAATAGATGGAGAGAGAAAAAGAGAGCATACAATGCATAAGTACCTATTTCCAATTTTTTTTTTTTTTTTTTTTTTTTGATACAGATTCTTGCTCTGTCACCTAGGCTAGAGTGCAGTGGTATGATCATGGTTCACAGTAGCCTCAACATCCTGGGCTCAGGCAATCCTCTCACCTCAGCCTCCTGAGTAGCTGCCACTACAGGCATGCACCACCATGCCTGGCTAATTTAAAAAAAAAATGTAGAGATAGGGTTTAGCCATCTTGCCCAGGCTGGTCTCAAGCTCTTGCACTCAAGCAATCCTCCCACCTCGGTCTCTCAAAGTGCTCACAGGTGTGAGCCACTGAGGCTGTCTTCCAATGTTTTTTGGAGCTTAAATGAATCCCTAACCTTCACAAAGTTTGACCGGTCGGCCCTTATTTGATTATTTCTAATACCCCAATATCTTTTCCATGAATACCCTTTTCTGCTAGCCCAAACTGTTTACATAATCTCTAATTAACGATTACCACTTAATATACATGCTGTAATATGGAACATCAGAACAATGGTGATTAGTTTCTTAAGGCTACCATGGCAAATTACGGCAAACTTGGTGACTTAAAACCATAAATTTGTTCTCTTAAAAGTCCGGAAGCCAGAAGTTGAAAATTAAGGCTTTGGGAGAGCCACATTGTCTCCAAAGCCTCCAGGAAAGAATCCTTCCTTGCCACCTCTTGCTTCTGGTGGCCGGAGGCTTTCCTTGACTTAGGGCAGTATTACACCAATTTCTCTCATTGTCTGACATTGCCCTTTTCTCTGCCTCTCTGTATCTCTCCTCTGTCTCTTACAAGGAAATCAGTCATTGGATTTAGGCTGGACCCTAAATCCAGGATTGTCTCACCTTGAAATCTGCAAAGACCATATCTGCAAAGACCACTTTTCCAGATAAGTTCACATTTACAGGTCAGCTCCTGGTGGGAGCATCTTTTAAGGTGCTACTATTCAAGGTACACTTGATTCTCATGCAGAAGTGATTTTGCCCTCTAGAGTTTGTCCAGCGTGGAAACATTTTTGATTGTCCCTATTTGGGTGGATGGTGGTAATGACATGTAGGGGACCAAGGTAGGGCTATGGCTCAGCATCCTACAATGCCACAGGATGGTCTCACACAGCAAAGGATTATCTGATTCATGATATCACTGGTGGTTGAGAAACTCTGCTCTAGACATATGACTATTGCGGTAATATACAATCTGGCGAATGCACTGTGCACAACTAATACAAATGCTAACTAAATACTGAGACTGATCTCATAGAATTGACTCTCCCTTAGGGGAGCCATTATGACATAATTTAATAAATAACCTATTGAAATTAATAGAAGTATCATGAAGCAGAATAATTACCTAATTATTTCACACTTGTAAAGTCTTATAGTCCTCCAAAAGCTTACATTGTTATTTCTGTAAGCTTAAAAGTCATATTTTTCACATTTTAATCTTTCTGAAATCTGAAATGAATATAATATATACATTTAATATGTACATTCGATGTGACATTGATTCTTACTTTGCCTTAAAAACTGGCTCAGGCACGGTGACTCGCACCTGTAATCCCAACACTAACTTTTCTTTGTTTCTTAACCTTGACATTCTTGGAGATTGTGTACCAGTTATTTTTTAGGGTGCCCTTCAGTTGGGGTTTGTCTGATGTTTCCTCATATTTAGTATAGGCTATGCATTTTGGCAGGAATGTCACTAAGTGGCATTGTGTTCTCATTGCATCACCTCAAGAGGCATATGATGTCATTTTGTCCTTATGCTGGTGATATTAGCTTTGGTCAGTTACAGTGATGTCTGCCAGGTTTATCTACCATACAGTTACTATATTTTACTTTGTAATCAATAATTAATTTGCAAGGAGATACTTTGAAACTATGTAAATTTCCTCTTCCTCATTAAAGTTTTACCACTAGTTCTAGCATCCATTGATGATTTTCTAACTCTGTGGCCCCTTCCTCTATGTAGTAGTTGACATCGTATTGTCAGGAAGAGCTGTCCTTTCTCCCTCATTTACTTACTCAACCCTTTGTTCGTGGTATTATATAGTGGTGGATCCTCTGAGTGTTTGCATTGGTCAAGATGATCCTAATGGACACTAAAGTTTGGGAACCACCATTTGAATGAAGAAAGTGATGTCCAAAGAGGTCAATTAGCTTATTCAAGGTCATATAATTAGTGGAGGACTAAACCCCTCTCTCCAAAATTCATGTCTGTATGTTCTTCCTGCAGTAATCTCCAGATCTGAGGAGTGGGCACCTACTGATTATCTAAATGTGAATCACCTGAGAAACTTGTTCAAATGCAGCTTCCGGGTCTCATCTCCAGAGATACTGATTCAATGCCTCTGGTATAAGGCCTTGAAATTTGTGCAGAAATGAGAAAGAACTCATAAAGCACTTTTTCTCTGCTTACCTCAGTACTTTTTAGAATGTAAATATAAATTACGATGTTATATCTTTGTTTCTAAGATAGCATGTATAATAAGAAGCACTATCAATTTAATATGTTATTTTTATATTTATTTATTTATTTTGAGACATTGTCCCTCTTTTTCACCTAGGCTAGAGTGCGGTGGCACAATCATGGCTCACTATAGCCTCAACCTCCAGGCTCAAGCAATCCTCCCGCCTCAGCCTCCAGAGTAGCTACAACTACAGGCACGCTCCACCACACCTGGCTAATTTCTGTATTTTTTGTAGAGTTGGGTTTTGTCATGTTTTCCACGCAGGTCTTCAACCCTGAGATGAAGCACTTCCAAAATGCTGGGAGTTTTATAAGCATGAGCCACCACACCAGGCTTTATTTACTTGTTAACTTTTGTGGAACGCAATCAACACAGTCACTATCAGAAGATGAGTTCATGCACCTAAAAGGAGGGACAGAAAAGGCATTGAAGGCAGCTTTCAGGGAAGCCCTTTGTAAATGCCCTGGAATAGAAGTCTCATACTTCAACATGCATACAAATTACATTGGGACCTTGTTAAATGCAGATTCTGATTCAGCAAGTCTGGAATAAGACCTAAGAGTCTGCATTTCTAACAAGTTCCCAGGATCCTACTGTTCTGAGCATGACACTTTAAAAGTAATGCTTAGTCAACAGCAGGCATCTTCAGACCTGCTGCCCACTTTTGTAAAGTTTTATTGGAACATCTAGTAGTGTCCGTTTGTTTACATATTCTCTGTGGCAAAGTTGAGTTGCTGCAACAAAGGCTATTTAGTCCACACGTCTTAAATGTGTATTAACTGACCCTTTTGCAGAAAAAGTCTGAAGACCTCTGGTCTAGAGTGATTACTATCACAGAAATCTGGAATCAGAATGTCTTAAGTTTGTGTTTGGGCTTTGCCACATTTGTCTTTGTGCCTTGTCAGTCAGCTTCTCTGAATCACAGTTTCCTGTCTGCAGGGAGAGGATAAGAATAGCACATGCTTCATAGAGCTGTTGAAGGATTAAGCAAAACAATACCAGTAAAGAGCTTAGCACACAAATATAAGTATGCTTCAGATACCTGGGGACCATGTATAAAGTTTATATTCCAGCTGGGTGCAGTGGCTCATGCCCATAATTTCAGCACTTTGGGAGGTTGAGGTGGGAGGATTACATGAGCCCAGGAGTTTGAGGTCAACCTGGGCAACAAGGCAAGATTCTGTCTCTACAAAAATATAAAAAATTACCTGGGTGTGGTGGTGTGGTGTGCATCTGTAGTTCCAGCTACTCAAGAGGCTGAGGTGGGGGAATCGCTTGTGCCTGGGAGTTTAAGGGTGCAGTGGGCCATGATCGCACCACTCACTACGGCATGGGTGACAGAGCAAGACACTGTCTCAATAAATAAATAAATAAATAAATAAATAAATAATACAAAATGCAATAAAAGCTGCCTAGAATGCATTTTCTTTTTTAAAAAAATTCTGCATTCCTAGGTTCCACTTGCAAAGATTTAGTTCAGGAGGTCTGGGGTGGGGCCTGAGAATCTGTTTTTGAAACATGTTTTCTAGAAGGTTTTTTTTTTTTTTTTTTTTTTTTTTTGGAGACAGGGTCTCACTCTCTCACCCAGGCTCAAGTGCAGTGAAATGATCTCGGCTCACTGGGCTCACCTTGGCTCACCTGGGCTCAGGCAATCCTCCCACCTCAGTCTCCTGAGTAGTTGGGTCTACAGGTAGGAGCCACCATGCCCGGCTGATTTTTGTATTTTTGTAGAGATGGGATTTTGCCATGTTAGCCAGGCTAGTCTTGAACTCCTGGCCTCAAGTGATCCCCTACCTTGGCCTCCCAAAGTGCTGGGATTACAGGTGTGAGCCACTGCACCAGCCAGAAACATGCTTCCCAGAGCATTCAGATGCAAGTCATCCACAGGGCCACATACTGAGGCAAATATTTAGCAACTTCTCTTGTTCACTTCATGTTCACGCCCCCATCCCATTCTGCTTCCTTCCCTCCACCTCTCTTCACTATCTGTATCATCCCCAGGAAGGGCTGCTGGGCCTTGCTGCTCTGCATTTCTCTGGCTCCAGGTGCTCCACTCAACCAGCCCTATGCCTAAGATTGTTTTCCAGCTTGTCCCCAGGACTCCAGTTTTAGACTTTGATCCTAAATTAACAATACCTCTGAGTGGACATATTACTTACTTCGTGCTCAGAACTGCTTTTGAATGATTAGGTTTTCTCTCCTTTGCAGATCTGTTATTGCCCTCCCTTGACTCCATTTTAAGACAGTGTTCTGCAAGTCAGCCTGGCTATGGCCTGAACTCATGTTTCGGATGGCGTCCAACCATCATTTAGATGGTAGAAACTAGAACAGACCACTGAGTGTGGGTAAGTGGTTCTTACTGCTATTATCAGAGGACAGATGATGGAGCAACTGATATCTGGTGCACAGGTGCTCTGAGAAGGTTATTATGGTTGTCGAACATGTGGCTCTTTCCTTTGAAAGTACTGTGCCCTAGAAATAGTAAGTTCAAAGTTTTTTGAAAACCAGTGTGATTCATATCCTGCCTCACAATATAGAGTCACTAATATAACAGATGACTTTGCAAGATTTCTCAACTGCCTACTTACTGCCTACACACACACATATACAACAACAACAACAACAACAACAACAAACTCTTACTAATTTAAGCAAATTTTATTTCTGAAGAAGGAAAGCTATAAATGAGCCTGGGCAACATAGCAAGACCCCATCTCTGCAAAAAATACAAAAATGAGCTCTGCGTAGTGGTGTGCACCTATAGCCCCAGCTACTCAGAAGGTTGAGGCAGGGGGATCACTTGAGCCCAGGAGTTCATGGGCGCAGGGTGCAGTGAGCTATGATTGTGTCACTGTACTCCAGCCTAGGTGACAAAGCAAGATCCTGCATCAAAGAAATAAAAAAAAATAAAGCTACAAAATAAATATTGAAAGCCTGAATATCACCAGTTTAAACTCCAGGATTTCTTAAGAATGTTTTTTTGACCTGTCAACAATTCGGTGGTGTCTAGTAATTTTCATTTTGTACCAGTAATTAGCTTAGTGGTTAACAAAACCAGACTCTGAATCTTTTTGAGTAGCCTCAAATTGCCCTTTGACACCTCAATTACTGGAGGAATAAAAGGTGTCATTTCTGAAGACGTGAAGAGTATTAGAGTTCATTTCTGATCTAATTAAAAGTCACATTTTAATATCTTTTTTACAGTTCAAAATTTCTAGTCTAGAGCTATGTACAACCCTTGATTAAGACTATTCTGAGTGTGATTTTTTTCCTCAGTATAAGCAAGAAATATCTAGCTTGATGAGAGTCTAAGATATTTTGCAAATGCTTTTAGTTTTTTTTCTATGTGAAGTAAAGGAAAAAGAAGAGTCATATTTATCTAATTTTCTATCTTTTTTGGTAAAGACAGGGTCTCACCATGTTGCCCAGGCTGGTCTGGAACTCCTGAACCCAGGTGATCTGCTTGCCTTGGCCTCCCAAAGTGCTGGGATTACAGGCGTGAGCCACTGCGCCTGGTTCAATATTTGGCTTATTTTATATCTAGTCCTACATATTGACATTTCTTTAGTTTAAGAAATTGAAGCCCTAACTATACACACAAACTACGTTGATTGAAATTCACTTAAGTTGAAATAGTTGCATTTGGTTGATTTTTATATTTTATTATTCCATTGTGGCACAAAATGTAGTTTGTTTGTTTTTTTCCACTTCTTAGCAGCATGTTGTATTTTAAGTTACTCTTCCTTCATTGCCTGTTTGTGCCCACTTTCTCACCTCATTCTATAGTTAGGGCATATTAATATATAGAATCAGAGTTGTAATCATGAAAAGCTGAATAAATGGAGAGAGTTAGGTCAAGCATGATAAGAACATAAGGAAGAAATTCATCTTGTGCTATGGTTTTGATATTTGTCCTCTCTAAACCTCATGTTGAAATTTGATCACCAGTGTTGGAGGTGGGGCCTAATGGAAGGTGTTTGGGTCATGGGGGTGGGTCTCCTATAAACTGATTAATGCTCTCCTTCAGGGATGAGTGAGTTATCACTCGATCAGTTTTCAAGAGAGTTGGATGTCTCAAAAGAGCCTGGGACCTTCCCCTGCTCTCCCTTACTTACCATATGATCTCTTACCATATGATCTCTGCACACACCAGCTCCCCTTCACTTTCCACCATGAGCGGAAGCACCCTGAGGTCTTCACCAGATGCAGTTATTGGCACCATGCTTCTTGTATGGTCTGTAGCACCATGAGCCAATAAACCTCTTTTACTTATAAATTTCCCTGCCTCAGGTATTCTTTCATAGCAACATATAACAAAGACATTTGTATTTGTGATTCATTTTTGGGAAGAATCATGAAAACCCAAATATGAATAAAATAGAAAAAAATCAACATTCTTTCTAATCTAAGAGAAAAACTCAGTATCATAGCAATGATGCCATTTATTGATTACTTTTTGCTAGGCTATGTGCCAAAAATTTTATTTATTTTTTCATTCATTAAAAAAAATATTTATTGGCCAGGCACAATGGCTCATTCCTGTAATCCCTGCACTTTGAGAGGCCAAGTTGGGAGGATCACTTGAGGCCAGAAGTTCAAGACCAGCCTGGGCAAAACAGCAAGATCCTCATCACTACGACAACAACAACAACGAAATTAAATTAGCTGGGTGTGGTGGCATGCACTTGTAATCCTAGCTACTTGGGAGGCTGAGATGAGAACATCATCTGAATTAAGTTTTAAGTTTAATTAGGTTGATAGGTTGAGAGAAAACTGTAGCAGCCCATAGGTGAAAGCAAGATAACCAATTAGAAATGCTTGAAATTCATGTCTAGGTGGAGAGTGACAGAGATTGGCTGGTTGTTTATCAAATCAATTTTCTCTTTCTCCTAGACACAGCTGGATTATTTCTCAGATGTCTTTATAGTTACATATGACTATCTGACTGAGCACTGGCTGATATTATATGAGTAGAAGTAATGTATGCCACTTCCAGGCCTGGTCCACAAAACTCCTGATGTGCAACCCACCGTGCTCTTTTCTTTCTGCAGCTTTAGATGCTAACATTGAAGATGCACAACCACAAGGATGTAGGAGACTGGATCCCTGAATCGCTTGGATGATAGCAACAAGCTTCTTTGGTGTTAAACAACTTAGATATTCTGATAAAGCATCTACTATTGCCTTAATTAAGGAGTGATGGATAATATTTTCTTGGACAAAAGTGATAGAGGTGAAGATGAAGAGAAGCGGTCAGGTTCTACATACAATTAGCAGAGAAACAGGAGTTCCTGAGAATATGGACATGATGAGAAGGTAAGAGAAGAGCACCGGATGATCTGAACGTTTCTGCCCTGCACATTTGGAGGAAGGAGTTGCCGTTTATTGTGCTGGAAAGATTGGAAGAGGACTAGTTCCACAGGCAGAAAACACAGTATAATTTTGGACGTGTTACTATTGAGATGCCTGGTGTTATCTTCATAACTTTATATAAATATTATTACCTTAATTCCTTAATTTTTTAGCTGAGGAAATAGAGGCCTGGCAAAATGATTTGCTCAAGGGAGTAAGTTTTAGGACAGGAATTGTTTTGTTTTCTTCTGTTTTGTTTGAGACAGGGTCTCACTGTCACCCAGGCCAGTGTGCAATAGCATAATCGTGGCTCACTGCAGCCTCGACCTTCCTGATTCAAGCAATCTTCCTGCCTCAGCCTCCCAAGTAGTTTAGACTATAGGTATGCACCAGTATGCCTGGCTAATTTTTATTTTTATTTTTATTTTTTGTAGAGACAGGGTCTTGCTTTGTTGCCCAGTGTGGTCTCAAACTCTTGCGCTCAAGCCATCCTCCCACCTCGGCCTCCCAAAATGCTAGGATGATAGCTGTGAGTCACCATGGCTGGCAATATTTTATTTATTTATTTTCCAAATTTTTTAATGTTTTAAATAGACACATACATATTGTACAAATTTATGAGTACATAGTGATGTTGTAGTACATGTAATGTGTAGCAATGAGATCAGAGTAATTAGCGTATCCATCCTTTCAAATATTTATCATTTATTTTGTTAGGAAGATTCAGTATCCTCCTAGCTATTTGAAACTATATATTATTAACTATAGTCATCCTACAGTGCTATAGAATACTAGAACTTATTCTTCCTACCTAGCTGTAATTTTGTATCCTTTAACAAATCTCTCCCTATCCATCCCTTCCCCCACCTTCCCCAGCCTCTTCTAGTTTTTACTTCTATGAGATCAACTTGTTTTAGCTTCCACATATGAGTGAGCACATGTGGTGATTAACTTTCTGTTCACTTCACATAATGTCCCCCAGGTCCATTCATGTTACCATGAAAGGAGTCCATTCTTTTTTATGGCTGATTAGTATTCCATTGTGTGTATATACCACATTTTCTTTATCCATTCATCTGTTGTTGGATACCTAGGTTGACTCCATATATTGATTATTATGAAGTGTGCTACAATAAACATGGGGGTGCAGATGTTTCTTCAATATGCTGATTTCCTTTCCTTGACATAAATGCTCGGTACTGGGATTGCTGGATGATATGGTAGTTCTATTTGTAGTTTTTTGAGGAATCTTCATACTTCTTTTCCATAGTTTCTATACTAGTTTATATTCCCCAGAGTGTAGAAAGTCGTTCTCTTTTGGCACATCCTCACTGGCACCTGGTTTTTTTTATTTGCTGATTTTGGGTTTTTTTGTTTGTTTGTTTGCTTTTTGTCTATTTGATTAATAACCAACCTAACTGGGGTGAAATAATACCTCATTGTGATTTTGATTTGCATTTGTTTTGGTGATTAGTGATATTGAGTTTTAAAAAATATATTTGTTGGCTATTTATGTGTCCTTTTTTTTTTTCTTTTTTTTTTTTTTTTGAGACGGTGTTTCACTCTTTCGCCCAGGCTGAAGTGCAGTGGTGTGATCTCAGCTCACCGCAACCTCTGCCTCCCGGGTTCAAGTTTCAAGTGGGACTCCTGCCTCAGCCTCCTGAGTAGCTGGGATTACAGGTGCGCGCCACCAGCTAATTTTTGTATTTTAGTAGAGACAAGGTTTCACTATGTTGATCAGGCTTGTCTCAAACTCCTGACCTTGTGATCCACCCGCCTCGGCCTCCCAAAGTGCTGGGATTACAGGTGCGAGCCACCACGCCCAGCCTGTATGTTTTCATTTGAGGAATGTTTTCTCAGATCATTTGCCTGTTTTTTTAACTGGATTTTCTTTTTTTTTCTTTTTGCTTTTGTTGTGAGATATTTGAGTTTCTTGTATATTCTGGATATAAAGCCCCTGTTGAATCAGTACTTTGCAAATATTTTCTCCCATTCTCTAGGTTGTCTCTTCACTCTGGACTGTTTCCTTTGTTTTGCAGAAGTTTTTTAGTTTTATGTAATCCCATTTGTTTATTTTTTGTTTTTCTTGGCTGTGCTTCTGACATGTTCATAAATAGTTTTCACAGACCAATGTACTGAAGCATTTCCCCTATATATTTTTTCTAGTAGTTTTTATTGTTTTGGGTCTTATGTTTATGTCTGTGATCCATTTTGAGTTGATTTTTGCATAGCGTGAGAAGTGGGGGTCTAGTTTCATTCTTCTGCATATGGATATCCAGTTTTCTCAGTTTCATTTATTCAAGAGATGAGATGGTTATTTCCCCAATGAGTGTTCTTGGCATCTTTGTCAAAAATCAGTTAGCTGCAAATATGTGGATTATTTCTGGGCCCTCTATTCTGTTCCATTTGTCTATGTGTCTGTTTTTAATGCCCCAGTACCACTTTGTTTTGATTACTATAGCTTTGTAGTATATTTTTAAGTCTGGTAGTGTGATGCCTCCGGCTTTGTTCTTTTTGCTCAGGATTTATTTGGCTACTTGAAATCTCTTGTAGTTCAATATAAATGTTAGGATTCTTTTTTTTAATTTCTGTGAAGAATGTCATTAATATTTCAATAGGGACTCGAGTTCTTAGCCATTCCAGCATACTGTCCTTTCCTCAAATGTATTAGGAGAGCAAATGTACCCAAATATATTAAATACATGTAGGAAATTAAAAACTTCAAAATTTAGATGGTACTCTCTGACTTAGTTAACATAAAGAAGAGAAGGGGGCTGGGCGCGGTGGCTCAAGCCTGTAATCCCAGCACTTTGGGAGGCCGAGACGGGTGGATCACGAGGTCAGGAGATCGAGACCATCCTGGTTAACATGGTGAAACCCCGTCTCTACTAAAAAAAAAATACAAAAAACTAGCCGGGCGAGGTGGCGGACGCCTGTAGTCCCAGCTACTCGGGAGGCTGAGGCAGGAGAATGGCGTGAACCCGGGAGGCGGAGCTTGCAGTCAGCTGAGATCCGGCCACTGCACTCCAGCCTGGGTGACAGCGCGAGACTCCGTCTCAAAAAAAAAAAAAAAAAAAAGAAGAGAAGGGGTGGACAGAGGAAAAAAGGGAGAAGAAGGAGGGTAAAATCCTATAAAAATGGTTTTATTTTAGGAAAAACAGAATTGATGTGCATTTTTCATTTGCTTTATGTAACGTGAAACCTTCCTTCTTATTCTGAAATGGGCATCCTTTTGCTCTGGGGAAGATTAGGATCGTTTCACAGGAATACTAAGAGGATATTGGAATAAATATTGTCTCTAAGATTTAGAGTAGAATATTTTAGATTCCTCAGCAAAACAGAAGTTTTGAAAGCAGGACTTTGCAGTGAGCAAAGAACTTACTTCTGAACTCTCTTAGTGACCCTTAATATTAAAAAGCATGCCTAGACTCCCAGATCGTGGAGTTTCTTCTAGAGCATAGTGAGGATGACTCTTACCATTTAGACTGAGCTGTGAAGTTTAGTGCCGTTAAGAAAAAGAACATCATGCCTTAGGGAAAGTCCATTCCAGAGATTTGAATAAGGGGAAAGCCTGCTTTTCCAACTCTAGTGACATATAAAAGAAAAATGAGAATTATTCAGGCACAATGGCTCATGCCTGCAGTCCCAGCACTTTGGGAGGCTGAGGCAGGTGGACTGCTTGAGCTCAGGAGTTCAAGACCAGCCTGGGCAACATGGCAAAACCCCATCTCTACAAAAAATACAAAAATTAGACAGGCAAGGTGGTCCACGCCTGTGGTCCCAGCTACTTGGGAGGCTGAGGTGGAAAGATTGCTGGAGCCCAGGAGGTAAAGGCTGCAGTGAGCTGAGATTGCACCACTGCACTCCAGCCTGGGCAACAGAGCAAGTTCCTGTCTCAAAAACAAAACCAAACCTAAAAAATAGAAAGAAAGAAAGAAAGAAAGAAAGAAAGAAAGAAAGAAAGAAAGAAAGAAAGAAAGAAAGAAAGAAAGAAAGAAAGAAAGAAAGAAAGAAAGAAAGAAAGAAAGAAGGGAGGGAGGGAGGGAGGCAGGGAGGGAGGGAGGGAGGGAAGGGAAGGAAGGAAGGAGAAAGAAAGAGAGAAAATAGACAGTAAAAGATTGTCTATCTAAATCTACATTCTGGCATCAATTTCTTCCTCTTAGGCTACAATTTTGACTAGGGGAGAGCATAATAAATTCATTTCATTTTTTGTTTGTTTGTTTGTTTGTTTGTTTGTTTTTTGAGACGGAGTCTGGCTATGTCACCCAGGCTGGGGTGCAGTGGCGTGATCTTGGCTCACTGCAAGCTCCGCCTCCCAGGTTCACGCCATTCTCCTGCCTCAGCCTCCGAGTAGCTGGGACTACAAGCACCCGCCACCACGCCCGGCTAGTTTTTTGTATTTTTAGTAGAGACGGGGTTTCACCATGTTAGCCAGGATGGTCTCGATCTCCTGACCTCGTGATCCACCTGCCTCGGCCTCCCAAAGTGCTGGGATTACAGGCTTGAGCCACCTCGCCCGGCCTAATAAATTCATTTTGATGTGTAAGGTCTTTCTTAAGGCAGCTGTATTGGTGGACTACTTCCCCAGACCAACCCAAGGGAATGCTGTAGACTGGATGTTTGCACCTGCTCCCAACAAATTCGTATGTTGAAACCTAGTCCCCAATGTAATGGAGGCAGGGCCTTTGGAAGGTAATTAGGTCATGAAAGCAGAGCCTTCATAATTGGATTAATGCCCTTGGGAAAGAGTCCCAAGAGAGCTACCTTGTCCCTCTCACCAACTGAGAACACAGGAAGAAGGTGCCATCTATGTACCAGGAAATGGACTCTCACCAGATACCTAATCTGTGGGTGTCCTGACCTTGGACTTGCCAGTCTCCAGAGCTGGGAGAAATAAATTTTTGTTGCTTACAAGCTACCAAGTCTATGGCATTCTGTTACAGCAGCTCCAGCAGACTAACACAGGGAGGTTGCAGGATTTTAGATAGAGCCCAGCTTGTGGCATGGGGCTGCCTGTGTCCAGTATGGCATGGAACAATAGTGCTATATTGATAAAGGGAGGCAACTCAATATATGAGCTTGAAAAAGTTTTTCTTCTTCCTGGTGGCTTAAGTAGTTGTTCACAGACTTTAAATATTCCCATGTACCCTGATGAAGCAATATAGGAAGTGCTGAGAGCATGGTAGATTAGCTGAGTCCTGAGGTTGGAACAATGAAGCTGCACAATGCAGCAAGTTTGTTCTTGATGTTGCAAATCCAATATTTGAATACAAGTTCTGGTAAGTTACAGGCCAGAAAGAACCAGCCATATCTCGGGTGATTATAATCTAGAAACCAGAACAAATGAGCAACTTCATGGCAGAAACCAGTGAAGATCTTCTGATAGTCTATAGATCTGAGGTCCCTCACAAAGTCACTACCAAACTGTGAGCTGTCACTCTCTCATACAAAGATGGCATCTTGAGGATGAGCAAGGAGAAGGAAAGCAAAACCTAGAAAACTGAGCAGTTATCTGAAATATTGTGAGTCATTCGAAAGAGACTATTCAGATGGAAACACTGAGACACCATTATTTGGTAAATTTAAAATCTGCCACCTCATCTCTCACTGGAGTTAAGGTTCATGATGGAGATATGAAATCTGATCACAGCTATAGAAAAGAAAAAGTTTCTCTTTTTTTTCCTTTGTCCAATTAAGTCTCTATGTATGGTAAATGGATCACCAATTCTGCCAGTGAGGGTATTTATTTATTTATTTATTTATTTGTTTGTTTGTTTTGACAGGGTCTTGCTTGGTCACCCAGACTAGAGTGCAGTGGAGTCATCTTGGCTCACTGCAGCCTCAGCCTCCTGGGCTCAAGTGATACGCCCACCTCAGCCTTCCCAGTAGCTGGGACCACAGGCATGTATCACCACATCCAGTTAATTTTTTGTATTTTTCTGTAGAGACAGGATTTCACCATGTTGCCCACGCTGGCCTTGAACTCCTGGACTTAAACGATCCGCCCACCTCAGTCTCCCAAAGTATTGGGATTACAGGTGTTAGCCACTGTGCCTGGCCCCACCACTGAGTTTTTAATTCAAATGTTACCCTTTCTCTCTCTCTTTTTAAGAGTTGGGGCATGCACCACCATGCCTGGTTAAGTTTTTACTTATTATTATTTGAGACGGGGGTCTGCTCAGGCTGGTCTCAAACTCCTGGTCTCAAATGATCCTCCCACCTCAGCCTCCCAAAGTGTTGAGATTATAGGCTCCTATGCTGTTTTATATGTCAGGTTGTTCCAGCTCCAGTTTTGTAAAAATGCTTTTTATATTTTAGCCTTGATGGTAAAAATATAGATTAATTCACCAAATAGTTTTTGAGTGACTACTCAGTGCTAAGTAGTCTTTCACTCGGGAGACAAATGATGAATAAGCACAGCCCTTTACTCACATTTATAAGAGACAAGTTGGGGAGTAGGACAAATTAATAATTAAAGCAGAGAGCAAAAAATGCTGTAATAGAGGTATGTAAAAAGCTGTAATGCATTAACGGGTGGAATACAATGGCCCCAGCACTTTGGAACCCTATCTCTACAGAAAATTAAAAATAAATCATTAGGGTAGGTAGCACTAAGTAGGGAGGAAAGGGAAGAATGTGATCTACTCAAGAATTGAGGAATCAAGAAAGGATTGCTTGAGAGAGAAGGCAGAGGCTGTTATTTAATGGGAGGATAGTTGAGTACGGATCAGAAGGAGGTAGGTGATGATAGGTGTATCATCAGTGGGAGGGACAGTCCAGGACCACCATGAGAAGATGTGGAAACCAAAGGACTTGGTGTGCTCAGGGAATCAAAAATGTTTGTTTGGGCTGGGGGGACATTGCATTCAAAGCGAGGGGTGGTAGAAAAGGAAACTGGGAAGGTAAAGAGAGGTCAGCATGTTCTTAGGAAGGGTGATGAGTAGCATTCTGATGGGTATGTGCTCTATGCTGTTGATCCTAATAAAGGATTTTAATGGAGTCAGTGACATGATCTTTGATTTTAATAGCCCTAGGAGCAGTATCAACAGGGATTGTTGAGTGGAGAGAGACCAGTTAAGCCAGACACCAAGTCTAGGCTTGACATAATTTTCAGCATTTATAGTGCTAAAGATCACCTTCCATTTCAGTCCTGACAGCCTAGGGAATGCCATAAATCAGACTCATCTACTCAGGACCTAAAAGATCACACACTTCTTTATTTTTTATTTTTTAATTTTTTGTAGAAAGGAGGTCTTGCCATGTTGTCCAGATTGGTCTCAAACTCCTGGGCTCAAGCGATCAGCCACCTCGGCCTCCCAAAGTATTGGGATTACTGGCGTGAGCCACTGCCCCCAGCCAGGTTTTTTGTAGGTATTAACTAAAAATACAGATTTCATTAGACATAAGAAAAGAGACTTGGGTAAATTCCTTCATGAGAAAAGTTGAAATAAAAAATAAAACATGCATGAAGAGCTTTTTACCAAACTATACTTTATTGCTAGTAACTCCATGAAGACAGTGTCTCAGGCTATCAATGATTATAATTTTAGTTTTATAGAACATCAAAATCATATAACAGCCTCAGAACATGGATTAATACATTGTCCAACATTAAATCCTGTTTTCAGTGATGACACATGCCATCAGATGATATTAAACTATAAACATTGAAAACTCCTTTTTCATTTTTCTCTAAAGTTATTTACCTAGCTAAAGGGAACCACTGTTTCCATTGTTAAAGAAAGAAAATAAATGAGATTTCATCTAATAAAAAAGTCCGTTCTTATCCTAAATCCTAGCCAAGGAGCCCCATGAACAATGCCAAAAGACAGCTTGCCATTTCAGCTTTCACCTGTGTGCTAAGTTTTCATAGATTTAACCGTAACCATTAACTGTTTCCTATCACCAGCTTTTTATCAGAAAAATCCATAGTTAGAAACATTGGAAAATCATTTCAAGGACTGATTCCATGGGCAAGAAAGGAGTAAGGTTTTCTATTTTGAAACAGCTAAACTGTCTTTGTAGAAAATTACACAGAAAGAATCATATATCATACAGCCCACTAAGAGATGTAGTTATGCGCCAAGACATGGAATTATGAAATCAGAGCTTGAAGAGAATAAAAATGGCCAAGACAACTGCGGTAAACAGCAACAGTGCATTTTACTTTTATATTTTCCACAATGCCTCCATAATGGAGTTTCCTGACAATAGAGCAAGATTGCCCTACAGGGACAAAGAAAGAAAGAAAGAATTCACAAGGAACAATTAGAAGGCCAGAGTATGCCATGGGTAGGTCTCCTTGAACAAGGGATTAGACAGAATGGAAGTGCAAATACATATTCAAATCCAGCACGACAGATGGTGAAACATTTGTGGGCAACA
The DNA here is from genome assembly GCF_037993035.2 of Macaca fascicularis. Taxonomy (NCBI): domain Eukaryota; kingdom Metazoa; phylum Chordata; class Mammalia; order Primates; family Cercopithecidae; genus Macaca; species Macaca fascicularis. The sequence continues at coordinate 99,253,190 of NC_088385.1, forward strand.
TACAATGTGCACCCCTCTTCTAGAGATGCTGCCCAAGGTTAAATGAGAAGTTTTCTGGAGGCTGGTTAGCAAAGGATTTAGATTTAGATTCAAATTATACTAATGCACAAACCTGCTTGTTATTTCTTGTGGGACTTGAGAAAATGTTACCTGCACATTCATTCAATTGTCAAATATTTTTGATACCCCTTCTGTGCCAGGCTTTGGGCTAAGTGCTAGAAATTTAGTGATAAACAAAGGAACAGGTCCCTGCTTTCAGGAAATTTACAGTAGAGATATTAATTATTATTAATGAATTATTGTGGTAAGTCGTATAAAGGAAAGATTTGTGTGCTGTGAGAATTTGTAAAAGGGGACATCCACTAGCCTGGGGTACAGCACATCTCTGTCCCTCAATTCCTTTATTGAAAATATGGAAATAGACCAGGCACAGTGGTTCACGCCTATAATCCCAGCACTTTGGGAGGCTAAGGCAGGCAGATTGCTTGAGTCCAGGAGTTTGAGACCAGCCTGGCCAACACGGTGAAAACCCATCTCTACAAAAAAGAAAAAAAAAAAAATTAGCTGGGCATGGTGGCATATGCCTGTAGTCCCAGCTACTTGGGGGGCTGAAGTGGGAGGGTCACTTTAGCCTGGGAGGCAGAGGTTGCAGTGAGCCAATATCACACTATTGCACTCCAGCCTGGACAAGAACAAGACCTTGTCACACACACACACAAAAATCAAAAAACAGTGGAAGTGATGTTTCTCGTTTCACATCGTTGTTGTAGGGATAAAATTAGTGAATATATGAGAATATGTTATATAGAAGTTAAAAATGACATATGTTTTAAAATATTGTCATGATGATTTCTAGGATATGCTAATATCCCTGATAATTTGCTATACATCTTTACTGCACACCAGTAATTTGTACAGACTTCAGTTACTTAGTTACATTCTAGATACTAAATCCTCAGTAGGTGGCTGGTAATGGCTGACAGGCTTTCCAGCCAGACAGGAGACTCTACATAGAAATGAGTTGGGATAAAAAAGCAAAAATAACATTTTCTTCACTGTACCTGTAGGTATGAGGCCCAGAAAAACCCCAACCTGCATTTTATAAGCTTCAGTATTTTCATACCATCTCACTATATTTCATAAGTCATCCAACAGCATGCTTATATCATCCAACAATATTTTTAGCTTTTTATCAAGATAGTTTTGCTATCTGATTTGACCTTTTTATTTGATATATATATATTTTTAAGAAACAACTGTCAGGTGAAATATTTTTGATTATGCGTTTTGAATCCATGATTTAAGTATGTCTGGCAGTCATAAATGTCCCAGAAGGCAATGAGATTCATGTCCCAAATTTTATAGCTTTGTGTTTAAATTCTGCGGCCAAACTAAGTATTTCTTTTTTTCTTGAAGATAATTAAATATTATTACAGTGGCTGTTTCTGCCTGAAACAATTTCTTTGACTTGACATTTATTACAACGTTTTCAGCCAGGGAAACACAGCGTTCAACTTTCCAAAGTCCAGATTTCCACATATGTACTATATTATTTTCATCTCAAAAGAAAGGAAACTACTTGTGCTTTTAAAAAGAAGACGCTCAGTCACGCACAGTGGCTTGTGTCTGTAATCTCAGCACTTTGGGAGGCCAAGGCAGGAGGACCGTTTGAGCCCAGAAGTTTGAGATCAGTCTTAGCAACATAGCAAGACCCTGTCTCTACAAATAATAAAAATAAAAAATTAGCTGGGCACAGTGGCACAAACCTATGATCCCAGCTACTCGAGAGGCTGAGGTGGGAGGATCAGTTGAACCCAGGGGTGTGAGGCTCGTTAGAGCCATGGTTGTGCCGCTATACTACAGAGTGTGTGACAGAGCGAGACCCTGTCTCAAAAGAAAAATAAAGCAGAGGCTCAGCTTTTCAAATTGTAGGATCCTTTTTTTCTTTTTTTTTTTTTTTCCCCACTACCATAGGCATTCTGCTTAAATGTACCTTAATTACAGGGCCTGCTTTATGGATGGAGACAATAGGTAGCAAAACAGCAGAAAAAAAGAGAGAGACAAAGTTCTTTATTGCAACCATCTTCCACTGTGGGTTTATAAAACAAAGCTCTTTGCCTAAGCTCCTTTACTTACATTATCTGTAACTATCTATAGTTATAATTTTATCAAAGACTTCTTCTTTCTTGGGTTTGTATTGGGTTTTTTTTGTTTGTTTTGTCTGCCTGTGGTTGTTTTTAATGCATATACCTAATCCCACATTTCTGGATGTCATTTTGCAAAGGAAAAGTTTGAATTCTCTGAGAATTTCTTTTTGAGATAACACAGTAGCAACATTTAATCTCATCTCGGAATCCCAACCCAGCCACTGGTATGCTTTGATAACAAGTAGGAAAAGGAAATGCTTAAAAATTGAAAAGGCTCTCCCTCCCTTGGTTTATTTAGTCCTTTTCTCTATTTTTATTCTGGCGTGCTCTGTCTCGGTGATGGCTGAGTCAGGGGAAGGATGATGTCAAGCTGCTGTCAAGCCAATTGCATGGAAAGAGAAGAATTAACGTGTTCTCCCTTCAAAATGATGGATTCCATGGCTCCACATTCATCATCTGGCTCATCATTACCAAGTCTTTGCAGTCCACTGCAGGGTGACCTTGTTAGCACTGTCTGTGCGCTTTCTGTGATAGTGGGCTGCCTGGAGGCCCTGCATGTGTGGTGTGGGTTAATGAGGGTCTGAGTCATCAAGTTAGAAACTCACCTTTCCAGCCATCAGATCCAGAAGTGCTAGAGAAAGGCATAGGGCTCATAATCAGACATGCCACATTGACCAAAGAGTAATGTCTCATCCTGGTGAGATCATCCACAGGACCTGTGCTGAATAATTGTCAGGCAGCCATGAGACCATGGTGAGCTCCCATACTATCTAGGGGTCAATTTATCATCCAAGATGGCCGGCTTTGCAGATTGCAGAATGCATATCCTCTGCAGGACCAGGTAACAGGCAGCAGGAGAGGTAGCCCCACGATAACACAGCATGTGTCCCTAGAGCATCTTCTTATTGAAATGGGAGATGTAAAACCTTTTAAAGAAAACTAATGGTCCTGTTTGGTGTCTAAGGATAAAGACGAGTACATTTTAATGGTGAAATAAGGAAACTTCAAATAAATTTTGCACTTGAGGCTGGCCTTCTGAGTCCCTCTCTCAAACCTGCCCCCATCTCATAGTTTCCCACTCCCCTGCTGCTCGGGATACTTCAGTGGGAAAGTTTAAACAAAACATTCTAAGACAGTGTTTTCCAAACAGTGGGTCATGACCCATTAGTGGGCTGTGAAAATAAAATTAGTGGATCACAACCAACATTAAAAAAAAAAAAAAAAAAGGAGCTGGGTGCAGTGGCTTGTGCCTGTAGTCTCAGGTACTTGGGAGACTGAGTGGGGAGGATTGCTTGAGTCTAAGAGTTTGAGGCTGCATTGACCTATGACGGTGTTTGCGAATAGCCATTGCAGCCTAAGCTGGGCAACATGGCAAGACCTGTCTCTAAAAAAATTAAAAATAAGAAAAGAAATAAAATAGAACATCTGGATTGCAATGAAATGCATTCTTTATTGGATGTAGTGATAAAAACTCTTTCAAAGCTGGTGCCCAAGTGATAAATTTTGGTAACTTCTACCTGTATAAAACATTTACTTAAAAAATCCTGAAAATGAATAAAACAAATATTTTGAAATAATTGATACTGGCCATATCCGGTGATTCACAGGAGCAATGAGGAATAACATGCTCACTCCAACCCTCATAAGCCTTATCACTTTGATATTTTTTCTTGAAGCAATCTCCACATTCTTCATAGTGGAGAATATAACTGATTCAGGGTATTGTGGGGCGCGCGCGCGCGCGCGTGTGTGTGTGTGTTTGCATGTGAGTATGTAATCTGGCTCCCGTGGAAAGAAAACACATTGCTGGAAAATGAAATCACTGGACGTAGTTCCTCATTTCAAGCCTTTTCGGTTACACAGTTTCTTTTAAAAGTTTGACATGCAAAATCGTTGGATATCAAAATGCAAATCATGTAATTTCTCTTCCAGATGTCCTGCTTAGCTGTGTATTTTCTCAGCCTGTGTATGTAACCCCCATGCTCAGTAACATTGCTTTCTGTTCAAATCATCTGTTTCTATGACCTTTGCCTTTATTGATTCGTTTTCTTTTTCCCTATTTTTAATGTTGCCTTTGAGATTAAAGTCATTTTTCTTCTGCAATAGTAGGTGAACAGTGACTTTACTACTAAGAAATAAAATTTTTGATAAGGAAAAAAAAAAACGATCGGTAGTTCTATAAAGTGTTCTGCTGTAGTTGTTTTTGCTGTTGTTGTTAATAAACCTACTCAGAGAGCAATGAGCTGTAAACACTGTCTCCCTCTCGCATAAAAACAAAGGTTATATAGCTAGAACGCAAAATGATCTGAAGAATAGCTAAAATGTATTGAGCACTTATTATGTGCCTAGAAATATGCTCAGCTCTTTAGACTTTTAGAGAGGTTTGTATGTCCTGCTCAAATCTCATGTTGAAATGTAATTCCCAATGTTGGAGGTAGGGTCTGGTGGGATGTGATTGGATCATGGGTGCAGATTTCTTATGAATGGTTTAGCACCATCCCCCTGGTGTTGTCTTTGTGATACTGAGTGAGTTCTCACCAGATCTGATCATTTTAGAGTGTGTGGCACCTCCTCTCTCTCTTGATCCTGCTTTCTTCATGGAGTGTCTGCTCCTGTTTCACCTTCCACCATGAGTAAAAACTGCCTGAGGCCTCCTCAGAAGCAGGTGCAGCTATGCTTCCTGTACAGCCGGCAGAACCATGAGCCAGTTGAACTTCTTTTCTTATAAATCACCCAGTCTCAGGCATTTCTGTACAGCGAAGTAAGAACAGCTAATACGGAGGTATTATCTCATTTAGTCCTCATGACAAGCTAAAACAAGAGGCTTTATTATTATCCTCATTTTTCTGAAGCTAAAACTGACTTAGGAAGGTTAAGTAGTTTGTCTAAAATGCCTTAAGTAGGCCGGGTGCGGTGGCTTACACCTGTCATCCCAGCACTTTGGGAGGCTGAGGCAGGCGGATCGCCTGAGGTCGGGAGTTCAAGACCAGCCTGATCAACATGGAGAAATCCTGCCTCTACTAATAATAGAAAATTAGCTAGGCGTGGTGGCGCATGCCTGTAATCCCAGCTACTTGGGAGGCAGAGGCAGGAGAATCACTTGAACCTAGGAGGCGGAGGTTGCGGTGAGCCGAGATCGCACCATTGCACTCCAGCCTGGGCAACAAGAGTGAAACTTTGTCTCAAACAAACAAAATGCCTTAAGTAATGGATCAGGGATTCCAGAGAGGTGGTCTAACTCCCTTGGCCTTGTTTCCAAACACTGACTTCTTGCTGAGACTCTTAAATCACTACGCTCTGCTATTATACACTCTGCCCTCTTTAGAAATTAAAAAAAAAAAAAATCGCAAACAGCAAGCAATAGTTCTCATATTTATTCACACATTTACTCACTCAATTCGACAAATATTTATTGACTATCTACCACATGTGAGGATCTACACTAGGTGCCAAGAATACACTGATCAACTGAGTCAGAGATAATAAATCTATAGTGCAACGTAAAATATGTAAAAATGTATGTTTCCCAGGCTCCATTCCAATCATAGTTCTCTGTGAACTACGTAAGTGCTTGGGAAAGGAATGAGGAAAAGAGGAACATTCTGTGAAGTCAGTTTTAGGAGCTTTAATAGCAGTACTTCAAGAGTGTATCACAAATTAATTTTGCAGTCAGTATCCACTAAATATTGTTCCTAAAAAGAATTATGAATGCGATCAAATTTTAAAGACGATTTGCTTAGCTTCATTATTATACTAAAATAAACTAGCTAGTTTTTAAATACTGTCCCATTCCAATGTTTAGGGAAGCTTGGAATGTAGTGTAGTAGCAGCCACAGCTGTAGCAACAGAAGGGCCCAAGGTATTTAGCAGGAAAGGGACTTTGGTGAGTTGCATTATCATTCTTCTAAGTAGCATGGGTTCCTTCACCATAAAACACACACCCATTTGGTTCTTCTTGGGTCTTCTTCCCATCACCATCATTCAGTGGTGCACAGTCATAGAGGGATAACCCATCAACCCCTCTATTTCTATGTATTTATTTTATTTGGAGATATGAGGTCTCGCTGTATTGCCCAAGCTGGTCTTGACTCCTGGGCTGAAGCAATCCTCCCGCCTTGGCCTCCCAAAGTGCTGGGATTACAGGCTTGAGCCACCACGCCTGGCCTATCCCCTTCATTTATAGATAAACCATAAACACAAGAAGGCTTCAGCAAAGTTCAGCTGGTGCAAGGTGTAAGGAGCAGAGAGTGTGTGGCCTCCAGTGTTAGCAGGCTTGGGATCAAATCCAGCTGTGTGTCCTTTTTAATGGCTGTGTGACTTTCAGCAAGTAGTCAAACCTATTTTAAATTTTTAAGCTCTTATAAAATATTTCAGCCACACAGAAATGATATGGGTGATATAGAGAATGATATAATGATTACTCATATATTCAATTCCTAGCCTAAAAATAAAACACACAAATAGAGCAGACGCCCCTATATATATTTTGATTTGACCTCATTTACCTCCATCAGAAAAGAACCATCCTGAATTTGACATTTGTCACTTCTGCCCATATCCTTAAACACTTACTACATATGTATTTATGCCTAGGCAGTATGTAACACCATTTGGCATGTTTTGAAAAAAGTACATAAATTGTATTATACCGTTAATATCCTCTGTCACTTGCATTTTTCACTCAACATTCTGTTTGGGAGATTTATTTATCATATGATGTCTTTGACTTTTAGTTTCTTCATCCGTAAGATGAACACAGTAGACACATTGCATAAGGTTGCTGTGAAGATCTTAAACAAAATAATAGAATGTGTATGGTACAGTATTTGGGACCTTTGTAGATGCTTCAGAGAATGTCATCCCCTTTTCATACCTAGTGAAATAATGTTCTGCATTTGGCATCTGAGAGGCAGCAGCCACTTGGCTTGCTCAACTGTAATGTTCAAATTACAATTTGCCACTAAATATTCCCATTGGTATAAAAATGGCCCCACACAGCAAAGGCGAGCTGATTATAGGCATTAGCATCTAATGTTCCCTGAGAGGACTCCGCCTAAGTATGCTGCTTTACATAGCTATCGTCATAATTTCCCTCTGGTTCTTCAAAATCAGAGTTAGATTTCTGAATATGGAAAATATAAGAGTAATGCTCAAATGCATTCCACACTTGGAATACTCTGAAAATTCTATGTTAATCATCTCTGAAGATGTTACACAATCATAAGCAAATGGTAGTGTAATTTAATATGCTCCTCTTCTATTTTTTCCTCAGTCTATTCTTTCCACACACTTGTATACAATTCTCTATTTTTGTTATTTTGTATTTAATTGCCTCTGCTAAAGCAAACATATTGCAGAATTGCCAATTATCTTATAAATATGTATGGCTTTCATTGAGAGGGCTTTTGTTTTTCTGGAATTCCAACAAATTTCAATCAATCATTTATACTACAAAAATCTAGTAGTTTAGAAATCTTTTAAAAATTTGCCTGAGTTTTAGGTTTCTTATAACATTTGGTCTAATGTTGGCTGAAGGCATGTCTCTATAATGTCAAAACACATGGTAATTCAATCATTGCAGTAAAATTTACTGTCAATTTGTTAGAGGGGAAAAATCAAACTGATGTTTTAGCTTTGTACAGGGTAAACAACTGATTTATTAATTAAATATTTTACTTTTCTCCAGTTATTTATTTGTTGTATAAATATAGGCACAGTTGTAGAGAACACAAACATTTGCTTGCAGTAAAAAACATTAAAAAAGAGAAATTCTCACTATCTCAATGCAGTAAAATGTGCTGGATCACATACTAACAGGAATCGTTTGGTGGGAGGAATGGAGCTTATACTCCAAAGGTTTATTATTTTCCAGCTGAACTTGACTTCCACATAAAAGCCAGTACCAAGCCTTAAATGTGAAATACAGTGGATGGCAGCTGTGTGTAAATCTGATTAAAAACGTATTTGAAAATCCTACTTCTACCAACTGATTTAAGAAGGTGAGCTTGGTCATTCGATTAAAAGGAACTAGATTTCTAAACTATACATATACATATATATATATATATATATATATATATATATATATATATATATATATGCATGCAGAGGAGCTAATCTAATTGTTACAAAGGTAATGCTTAAACGATCACTTGGTAGTTTTTTTTTTTTTTTTTTAAAGACAGAGTCTTACTTTGTCGCCCAGGCTGGAGTGCAGTGGTGCTATCTCAGCTCACTGCAAGCTCCGCCTCCCGGGTTCACGCCATTCTCTCAGCCTCCGGAGTAGCTGGGACTACAGGCGCCCACCACCACACCCAGCTAATTGTTTGTATTTTTAGTAGAGACGGGGTTTCGCCGTGTTAGCCAGGATGGTCTTGATCTCCTGACGTCGTGATTCACCCACCTCGGACTCCCAAAGTGCTGGGATTACAGGCGTGAGCCACCGCGCCGGGCCAGTAGTGCTTTTCTTGAAAGGAGCTCAGCCCAAGGTAGATTTAGTAGTGATTTTCAAAACATCTATAAAAGATGATTATTCCAGAGCTATTAGCTTGGCAGAATAGTTGTTTCCCTTTTGTAATTATGATCTAGTATGCAATTGCTAAGGAGGTGTTAAAAAGTCTGTCTTATTTACATTGGACATTATTCTTCAAAGGTAGTAAGAGCTACCTGCAAGTCATACAATATGTTACCAAAATACTCACTTGAACTAAATATTTTTGCTTTTTTTAATTTTTTTTTTATATTAATAGAGATGGGGTTTCACCATGTTGGCCAGGCTTGTCTAGAATTCCTGGCCTCAAGTGACCTGTCCACCTTGTCCTCCCAAAGTGCTGGGATTATAGGTGTGAGCCATTGTGCCCGGCCATAATTGAATTAAATATTTTTAACTGAAGATTCAGTTAACATTGACTGGCTTGGCTCCAAGACCTCCAACAACAGACAGGATGAAATTCTTTTCAATGTTTCTCAAAATAGGGGATTAAAACAATAGTAATAGCACATTAGAAAAAGAAATTCTTTTCAATAAAACTGGACAGCTTCTTCATACTCCTGCTTTCCCCCTGCTCTGTCCCACCAAAATACTTAATTGCCTTAGAGGAATTCAAATGGGATCAGAATTCATGAATAATGGTCATCACCAATATTGTCTGAACAAGTGATTATATATAATTTTTTGTTACTTCGTGCCAAGAAGTCACACAAAAACCATTTTGAGTGGTTTATTGGCACGAAGCAACACAAAATTATCCTAGTTTTTAAAAAAATTAACATCTATCACATTGATCATTACTATTAATAGTTTAGAGGTAACAGTAAATTCACATTTTCCATGGGTTATACAACCAGTCCTCAATTCACAGTAACATGTGTTGGTAAAACTAGCCACGCAAGCTGAAATGTACAAATCTATCTTAATAATCAAGGGGAAAATTACAATAGTTTTATGACCTTTAAAATTGTTTTTGTCAAAACATTAACATTACTGTTAATATTACTGTAAATGTAACATTAAACTCACTTTTAGATTGCTTGATCCTAGGAGTTTAAGATCAACCTAGATAACATAGTAAGATCCTGCCTCTACAAAAATAAAAACTTATCTGGGCATAGTGGCATGTGCCTCTGGTCCTACCTACTCAGGAGGTTGAGGTGGGAGGATTGCTTGAGCCCAGGAAGTCAAGGCTCCAGTGAGCAGTGATTGCACCATGCACTCCAGCCTGGGCAATAGTGCAAGACTGTCTCAGAAAAAAAAAACCCAGTGGTTTGAACAGTACTTGTCTTATTTTCATTACCGAACATAATATGGAACAAGTAGCATTTCTATGTCTCAACTAATTGTCAAACACTTTTCTAAGTTTTGGATTAGCTTCTAACATTTTATCCTTTGCACTTCCAAAGTCATAAAATATCTGTGAGAAATCCTTTAATGTCAAGATTTTTGCTGGTGTCTTCCTCTGGGACATCTTCACCCATTTCATCACAACCATTTCCTCATTTATGCTGCTAAGTTCCCTTTCGTTAAATTCCTCTGTCTACAGATTGAGTCTTTCCAAAGGCAACATTGTCACTCTTCCCACAATCAGCTATTTCTTCTATAACTCTGTTTACATGAAAGTCAACATTCACTTTCAGTGTTATCATTTTTGCTTCTTTGCTGCACTTTCACTTTTCTTGGCCAATTCCCACTCTCAATTACTCATTGTTGTAAAATGTCACAAAGGTTTATCCCTGGGAGACAAGGAGGCAATAGAACTGCATGCTTTGCTGTGTATGTGTGAACTGAGTAACAGATGCTCAGTGACCATTCACTGACAAACGTTGAGAGATGTGACGTGATTAGTTGCTGATCACGATACGCATCTGTTACTCAGTGATTTGTGGACTGAAGAGCTAGCCGTGAAGTTTAGACTTTGTGCAATTACTCACAGCTAATACACCATGGTAGCTAAACTTGAACCATGTTGTTGGAACTGGTGTTACTTAACTCAACCATGGTAACTGAAATTTGTGCATTTTAGAACCATGAGAAACAAGAACTGTCTGCATTTGATTTCTTAAAACAGTTCTTGGAGAAAAGATTAAAACTGCCATCATCAGTGTCACAAAAAGAGAACGTGAAGCATTTACTTTTGTGTACCAACAAAGCACATGCCTCAATTTTAAATAATTAATAAAAAATATACTTTTATCCTTTTTTCCAGTGTAGAAGTGTTTTTTTCTTTTTTCTTTTTTTTTTTTAAGGCTAATCTTATTGCCACTGACTCCTTGGAATTAATAAATGTAACTATGGATCAAATTCACAATTAAAATATTTTGTATTGACATGCAAAATAATTTCCTAGGATCATATTTGAGTAATGAACTATTAGTTCTTTTAGAATTTATCTTACACTAGCATAAACACACACACAATCTCTCACTCATCCATGCATACTTAATGATGTATATAAAACAATGACATTGAATCCATGGAATGTACAAAGATCAGAATACAGGTGTAGAAATAGTGCTTACATATGGAATTTACATGTTGAATTATAATTATAACATATATACACAAAGTCAGTTCTGCTATAATGCTTGTTTGAGAATATGCATTTGTCCTATTAGGGAACAAATTGAGCCCAATTCAAATTTTCATTTGCGTAAGTTCAATTTCACACAAGAGAAACACTAGCTTTGTGCAGAAAACTGCATCCAGATGAACCAAGCTGCACAGGGCTACACAAAATGCCCACACTTCAAACATTTACCAGCCACGTTATTTCACCATATCCTGAGCCATATTTGTCCACACCCATTCTGATAACTGTCTGTTATGTTTTAGATAACCCTTTACAATTTCATAACAAGTAAAAGCTATCATCCTTCAGATGATTTCTTCCACAAGCAAATATCAGGTCCCTTTCAAGGCAAAATCACATATTTATTATACTATTTGTGCATTTTTTAACCATTTAAGATGGAAAAAAATTGTGTTACTTTTTTTTTTAATTGGTTTCTGTCTCTTTTTTTATGTGTCAGTGACAATGGTATGCCCTAACCCCGTAAGGCCTGTGGTTTTTATTGTGCAATTTTGCATAGTGCAGTGATTTTTTTGAAATGTACACATCGTGTTGCATAGATTTATGTAGACTATAAAAAGAATGTATATGACTTTTTCTCTCCAAAGATTAAAATTTACTAGTATAAAATTATTTAAAGTCTGAGTGGTGGAGCCCATGGTGTGACATTGTTTTTCAGGGCTTTAAACATCTTCTATATGAGAAAACCAAGTTTAAAAAATAGTCAAAAGGATGATTACCCAATCTAACCTCTAAAAACAAACCCATTTGCCTATTCTATCAGTAAATTCTTAGTTGATAAGGAGAATTTTCGGCTTCTGCAGAGAGGTTCTATCTGTCTAGCTTTCAACTGTCTAAACCAGTTGTTCTCAAACTTGAGTGTGCCTTGGAATCACCTGAAGCACTTGTCAAATGCACAATGCTAAGTTTCTGGATCATTAAGTCTTGGGTAGGGCTCAAGAATCTGCATTTTCAAAAAGTTCCCAGATGGTGCCAGGGCAAACTTATCTATTAGGCACAGTAAACACAGTGCCTGTGGTCCAATTTACTTTTAGTGGACCATGAAAATAGTTTTATTTTTATCTCTCTTCAAATCAGAATAAAATAATGAATATGACAATAATGAATGTATATGAGGAATCTAACCTAGAATATATTCATCTTTATATTAATGCAGTATAAAAATATTAATTCTATTTGTTTATTTATTTGTAATGAAGGAGGGGACGTGTGAAGGCAAAAATGTCCCTGGTCCATGGAAGTCATGATGTGGCCCAGGCTGATGCAACTGCCGCTGCAGGAAGCATATGTTGAGAAGCGCTACTCTGAACTCACTGATCTTTTGAGATTTGTTAGTGTTCTGCTTTTCATTCTGAACTCTTTTGACTCTGTGCTGTTTTTACTCAGAAGAAATAAAGTTTTTAAGCCCCCTGCAATGGAAAGGAAGTCAATGGAACAACAAGCTAGCTTAAGCTCAGGAGACGTGAGGAACAACACATGGTCAGAAATGTGTTTCTGATGTGGTCGTTCTTTCCTTATTCTGATGTCAGTTTTAAATTACAACTACATGTGTCGTACCTCCATCATTGCAAATGAACCAGTTTAAAGATCCAACCAGTGAAGAATCTGGTCTATAAGACAATGCCTTAATAACACTCCAGATGCCATACTGTTCAAAAAACACTTTTCCATTTAGGATCCATTTGTTCCTCACAACCCCCTGTTCCGTAGGTATTGTATTGTACCGAACAGCAATATTCTTATATTTGGTAGCAATAAAAATAAACAAAAAACGTCTCCACCCCACAAATCAATCACAGGATGAGCAGAGTTTAGACAAACAGCCCGTTTTTACTATGGGGCAACTCTTATTTTTGTTACAACTCCTGTGTTCCTTTTCTTTCCAAAATCATTGCTACAAAAACTCAATAAACAATGAAATAAATGCATTCATATTGTACTATAACACCTTAAGCGTTCTCAATACTCTTTCCTACTTAATATAATCACTAATGAAAAAGAGGTTATATATGAAACAAACAAAGCATTTGTTGTATTTTTGATATTTTAGACATTTTATACATTCATTTTGGAAACTGTTAAACTGCTGACTGACAGGCAAAAAGGAGAAAGTAAAACTAATTCATAAGCCCACTTCAGAGATAACCATTGGTAATATTTTTTATATATATTGTTGGTTTTCATGTACAGTATTTTTTAAAACAGATGATACAGTTTGTGATGTTTACAATTTTACTTTAAAGCTTAGCAATATATTACAAACCTAAAGAATAAATCATGGGATTAAAATTTTTGCATGAAATTCCATATGAATGGAGTTTCTGTTCTTAAATAACCAATTCCTTATTATTAGAGATTTAGGTTGTCTCTTATTTTCTGTTATAAACAAGGCTCTGAAGAACATTTTTTTGTGTGGATGGTCAAATATTTATTTCTTTAATATACAGAAATGGAATCCCTAGGTTAAAAAGACCGGTATTTTTAAGGTTTCTGACTCATATTTTCAAATTGTGCTTTAGCTCCAGGACTCCTCCAATTAACATCAACAAGGAGGCACTATGCAGTGAAACTGGTTCCATTATCTGATATAAAAAGACCAAATACCTCTGGAGGTACATTTAGCAATAATTGAGATTCGGGGCAAAACACATAAAATGTCGTCACAAATTGATAAGAATCCACTAAGGCAGGCTGTGGGGTGGAAGAGAGGAGACCGAGGAGAAGAGAAAAACTGGACCGTGAGCAACGTGCTCTTCACTTCCGGTCCCTGACTCCTTTTCCACGCATCAGCTCCTGAGGACTCTATGTCTGGACAGAGGAATAGCTCCACTCCAGCTGAAGAGGCAGTGACGGGTGATGGCAGGAGAAAAATCACGTATTTTCATAATTATTTAAATCCTGCCCTTTAAATTTTGGTGCCTTGGGGCAAAGTTGTGACCAGCTCATGTAGTTCTGAGGAACTTCCTGTCTTTACCTTGGTGGCCTTGGAGAAGTGGTAGAGCCCAGCCCCAATGACAGATGACTCTAGAAGAGACCCTTGCAAAGCAGGGTAAGTTTCACCCTTCGGGGAAATCAGGATGGTAAGTTTCACCCTTATTGGAGTGGTAGGGCTCCCTGGAGTGTTGTGTTGAGAAGGATCCTGAGATGCAACCAGAAGAGGTGGGCAGAGGGCTGTGAGTGGTTGATAATGTCTGTTATGGGCCCAGGAATGGAGACTGACAGACTGACACCAGAGTATTCATTAGGCCCTTTTTTTTTTTTTTTTTTTTTAACTCTGTCGCCCAGGCTGGATCACTAGTGTGATCTCGGCTCACTGCAACCTCTGCCTCCTGGGTTCAAGAAGTTCTCATCATGTCTCAGCCTCCCCAAGGAGCTGGAATTACAGGTAAGCACCACACCCAGCTAATTTTTGTAGTTTTAGTAGAGACAGGGTTTCACCATTTTGGCCAGGCTGGTCTTGAACTTCTGACCTCAAGTGATCCGCCCTTCTTGCCCTCCCAAAGTGCGGGGATTACAGGCATGAGCCACCATGCCCTGCCTATTAGGCCTCTTCTAAATTCCCTTTGAATTAATGCAATTGTTGGTCACCAAAACAACACTCCTCTGATTTACTACAGTCAGTCCTTGTACAGCGCACACCTTCACCTCAATTACAGTAATAGGAATCCACCTGCTCTAGGCCTTGTTTCTCTTAAAAAAATAAATTATTTTTAATAGCGACAGGGTCTCATTAGGTTGCCAAGACTGGTCTCAAACTCCTGAGCTCTCATGTGATCCTCCTGCTTCAGCCTCCCAAAATGCTGGGATTACAAGCATAAGTCACTGTGCTCCTCCTTTTTTATTAAGTGAAAAGTATTTTAATGAATTTGTATGTTTACAGTTTTATTCCCATTTTCCCTGTTGTCTATTTTTTTAAAAAGGTGAAAAAGTATAAAGTCTATTACCATAAATTTCAGCTTCCTGTTTTATATGAGCATTTAATATAAAGTAGAAAAAGGAAAACATAGGGGAAAAGAAAACAGGAGAGAAAGTGAGGGGGATAGCAGCTGGAATTTGTAGTGGGGAAAGAAATGTACACTTTATCTTGCAGAGAAAAAAAATGAAGGTAAATATGGACATGAGTTGGGAAGAAAAAGGAAAAAAAGGAGGAAGCGAGAGGGAAGGAAGGAAGGATGGAGAGAGGTCTCATAGTTCTTGAAAGGACTAACTGTACTAGTAAAAATGAGCAGAATGAATGAGTACAGACAGAAGCAAATCTCAGTTTAGTCTTATCAAAGTTAGTTGATGTAGGCATTGAGATGCTGCCTCATTGGGAGCCCAGAAGAATTTTTGTTGAATATGCAATTACATGAAGAAGCCAACAAATAGTATTGGCCAATTTCTTCTAACATCTTGCTTCCAGGAATGCTTCTCTTCTATTAAGGCTGATAGTTTGCCTAAGGACAATGAATCACAATGGTGACATCTCATAATATTCTCATATACACATTCTCCTAACTCAATAAAAGTAAATGCAAATCTGCTGTCAGAAGCTATAGTGTCTGGCAAAACATGTGATATAAATTATCGGTGTGGAGCTGTCATTGTGACAGCAGGCATTTGAAATGAAACTGAGGTTGCACTGAGGCCACTGGAATTAGTTTTAACACTTGAATAATCCTGCAATATCAATATGCAATTTTGACCAAAAATTTCTTGAGTTACTTCCTAGGAAAATGTTGGTGCTTTTGGAGTGTTACATTTAATTTCTTGACCTGTACTAGACTGACCTGGTCTTTTGTTTTCTAATTCTTCTTGAAAAAGCAAATTGATTTAAAATTTTAGAAGATGTACACATCTAATTTGACATGTAAATAACACATCAGCATATACAATTAAAACTGAATATTTCTTCAAAAAGAAGGGATGGGCCGGGCATGGTGACTCATGCCTGTAATCCCATCACTTTGGGAGGCCGAGGCAGGTGAATTGCTTGAGTCCAGGAGTTCCAGACCAGCCTGGGCAACATGGCAAAACCCTGTCTCTAAAAAAAATTTTAAAATTAGCCGGGAGTGGTGGTGCATGCCTGTAGTTCCAGGTACTTGTGAGGCTGAGGTGGAAGGATCGATTGAGCCCAGGAGGTCAAGGCTGCAGTGAGCCCTGATGGCTGGTGCCACTGTACTCCTGGGTGGCAGAGCAAGACCCTGTCTCAAAAAAAAAAAAAAAAAAAGAAGGAAGGTTCCTCAATTCCCAGGAGTAATTAAGAGTTTCCTAAGCCTGCATATCCTGCACATGTACCCCTGAACTTAAAGTAATTAAGTTAGAAATACTATTTCTTTCTTTTTTTTTTTTTTTGAGACAGAGTCTTGCTCTTGTAGCCTAGGCTGGAGTGCAGTGGCGCAATCTCGGCTCACTGCAACCTCCACCTCCCGGGTTCAAGCGATTCTCCTGCCTCAGCCTCCCGAGTAGCTGGGATTTCAAGTGCCCGCCACATCCAGCTAATTTTTTGTATTTTTAGTAGGGAACGGGTTTCATCTATGTTGGCCAGGCTGGCCTCAAACTGCTGACCTCAGGTGATCTGCCTGCCTTGGCTTCCCAAGGTGTTGGGATTACAAGTGTGAGCCACTGTGCCCGGCCAGAAATTTAAAAAAAAACAAAAAACAAAAAACAAAACACAGTTTCCCCTTGGCTGTGTCGCCAATGCATCAGGCACACTCTTCAGCCTCAGGGCCTTTGCCCTTCCTCTTCCCTCTACCTGGAATGTTCTTTTCCCACATATGTCCATGGCTTGCCCCTCACTTCCTTTAGCAATTTCCTCAAATATCACCTTGTTTTTTTTGTTGTTGTTGTTGTTGAGATGGAGTCTGGCTCTGTCGCCCAGGCTGGAGTGCAGTGGCGTGATCTCGGCTCACTGCAAGCTCTGCCTCAGCCTCCCGAGTAGCTGCGACTACAGGCGCCCGCCACCACATCCAGCTAATTTTGTTTTAGTATTTTTAGTAGAGACGGGGTTTCACCGTGTTAGCCTGGATGGTCTTGATCTCCTGACCTTGTGATCCACCCACCTCAGCCTCCCAAAGTGCTGGGATTTACAGGTGTGAGCCACCGCGCTCGGCCAAATATCACCTTCTTAATGAGGCCTTCCCTGACTATCTTCTCCAACACTGTAGCCCTATCTCTGTCCAGCATTCCCACCACTGCTCCACCCCACCAAGGACTAGAAGCTCCGTGAGGCAGGATTTTTTTTTTTGACAAGGTCTTGCTCTATTACCCAGGCTGGAGTGCAGTGAGGCAATCATAGCTCACTGCAGGCACAAACTCCTGGGCCCAAGTGATCCTCCCACTTCAGCCTCCCAAGTAGCCACGACTACAGGTATATGCCACCACCTTGGCTAATTTTTTTATTTTTTATTTTTAGCAGAGACAAGGTCTCACTTTGTTGTCCAGGTTGTTCGCAAAATATTGAGCTCAAGCAATCCTCTTATCTTGGCTTCCCAAAGTGCTGAGATTACAGGTGTGAGCCACCACACTCTGCCAACAAGGATTTTTTTAAAACTGTTTTATTCCTGCTGAATCCCCAGAGCCTAGAAAAATGCCTGAGACATAGCAGGTACTCAGTATGTATTTGTTGAATAAATGAATTCACACTTATTTTTAGAAATATTGGAATATATTATTATACATACAATTTGACAGCTTTTTAAATATACTCAAAAGTGGATCATAGATATCTTTCCATTTTGGTACTTAAAGATATCCTTTATTTCTTTTAATGGCTACATAGTTTTTTTTCTTATGAAACAAGTACTATAAACTGGCCGTTCTTCTTCTTATTTTATTTTATTTTATTTTTTTGAGACATGTTCTCACTCTGGTTGCCCAGGCTGGAGTGCAGTGGTGCAATCACAGCTCACTGCAGCTCCAGCCTCAACCTCCCAGGCTCAAGTGATCCTCCCACCTCAGCCTCCCAAGTATCTTGGACTACAGAAACATGCCACCATGCCCAGCTACTTTTTAAAAATATATTTTGTAAAGATGAGGTTTCCCCGTGTTGCCCAGGCTGGTCTCAAACTTCTGGCCTCAAGCAATCCACCCACCTCGGCTTCCCAAAGTGCATTATTATTTTGATGTACATATGATTTTGCTCCAATTTTAATCAATTATTTATTTGCTGGGGCGATGGGGCAGTGCTCCAATTTTTAATCCAAAAAATAATGCTGCAATGAATATCACTGCTCATATATTCTCTTCGGGCCTTTTCAATATGACTATAAAGTCCAGGCCACCAGACACTGCTTCTTGGCAAAGCTTTCATATACAGTAAGTCCTCAATGTCATTGTAAATAGATTACTGGAAACTGCTACTTTATGCAAAACCACGTATAATGAAATCAATTTTACCATAGGCTAATTGATATAAACAAGAGTTAAGTTCCTATGGCATATTTCTGGTCACAACAACATCACCAAGTTTCTATATAAAGACTCTAAACACTTCTAATCCTAAAAATTGAAGTAAATAGAATAATTTGTATTCATTTATGTATCCATTTTCCAACCCTCTGATTCCAGGTCAGGGTCTTGGGTGGCCAGAGCCTGTCCTGGCAGCTCAGGGTGTGAGGGAGGAACCAACCCTGGACAGCATGCCATTCAGTTGTGGGGTGCAGTCACATGCATACTCACACTCACTCAGACTGGGGTCCTTTAGACATGCCAGTTAATCTAAAGTACACAACTTTGGGATGTGGAAGGAAACCAGAGTCCCGAGAGAAAACCCACCCAGGCCTGGGGAGAATAGGCAAACTCCACACAGACAGTGGCCCAGCCAGTATTTTTTTTTTTTCCCTCATCAACATTATAACAAAACAATGTTGAACAAAATGATATCATTTGAGGACCTGCTGTGTACAATTTGTAATGTCCTGCATTTTTCTGTGGCTAAGAATATGTGATAACGACTTTATGAAATACCATATCATTTCTCTTTATTACTAGCTCATAAATGAGCAAATAATTCTTATTCTTTAAATCATCAAATAGTGTATCCAACAGAGTCCCTAGCAAGAAACAAATGGCACACTCAAAAAGGGTAGCAGAAGAGAGTTTAGTAAAATCATTTACAAAAGTGTAAGCAGGGTTAAGGGAAACCATCAGTAGTCAGTAAAGCACCCCAAGGCTGGCAAAAATGGGAAGCCGTTACTGGTTCTGGCTGAAGGGGAAAGAGAGGAAACAGTTCCTAGAATATAGTGAGACCTGCAGCTGCAGAGAGAGCCATTCACTGGAAGCTGTGTTTTCAAATAGAATTATGGAGTCATCACTAAGCTACGGCCCTGAAGGGAGAAAGCTGGGGAAACAAAGACCTGAAGCTCTCTCTCCTCTTACCTTTCGAGTTCCCACCAGAGTCTTTCACCGGCTGGACCCAACCAGAAGCCAGGGGGCAAGGAAGCGGTCCATAGAGTATCAGCTCCCTGAGACCAGAACAGAGTAGATAACAATGGAGAGTGAATCTGGAGGGACAAATCAAAAATATCCAGCACCAATAGTTTTCTACCAGCTTTGCTTCTTCCCTCCACATTTGGTTAGCTTACTGGGCATCACCAGGGAGTTCTAATACTAAAATGTCCACAGTAGACAGCACTGCCTACACAAATAGTAGTTTCAGTGGTAGATTGCTAGGGGACACGCATTATGCTCTTCTAGGCTCATAGACAAGAAAGGAGTCGTAAGCACTCTAACTGGGAAGCTCTAATGATGCAAACATGATAACATCCTTTAGGGTACACCATCACAACTAGTAACTAGTACTAACCTTTTTTTTTTTTTTTTGACATAGGGGCTTGCTCTGTTACTCAAGCTGGAGTGTGGTGGTGCTATTATGACTCACTGCAACCTCAACTTCCCAGGTTCACATGATCCTCCTCCTTCAGCCTGCACTGTAGCTGGGAACACAGGTGTGTACCACCAGACCTGGCTTTTTTTTCTTTTTTTTTTTTAAGTTTTTTTGTAGAGGTACAGTCTTACTTTGTTGTCCAGGCTGGTTTCAAACTCCTTAGCTCAAGCCATCCTCCCACCTCAGGCTGTCAAACTGCTGGGATTAAAGGTGTGAGTTGCCATGCCTATCCTAGTATTTTAATCTTTAAAGCATGATTTTGGAGCCAGATAATTTCTGGGATTGGATCCTTACTTCTGATCTTTGCTAGCCATATGAACTTGGGCTATCCAATATGGTAGCCACTGACCATATGTGGTTATTTAAATTTATATTTATATAAACTGAAAGTAAATAAAAACTCAGTTCATTCGCTCTTCCTACAAGACAGGAGCTCAATAACTTACTTGGCTAAGTGGTTACCATGTTGGGCAGTACAAATATAAAACTATTCCAGCATTGTAGAGAGTTTTATTGGACAGTGCTGGGCTTAATGCTTAAACTCTCTGAACTCATCATACAATAGCACTTAACCGGTGGGCTTATCTGAGGATTAAATAACTTAGTATACATAAAGTTCTTAGCAAGCTGCAGGTCACAGAGTAGGTGCTCAGTAAATGGTAGCTATAGAACTGACAACAGTAACAACAAAAGCAGCAACGTAATTGTGACATATCATATCCCTGGGGATACTTTCAGCAATATTCTTAAACAAGGCTTTCTGCCAAGGCTGTGGAGGCTTCCAGGCTTCAGCAATAATCACACAGCTGTTGCTGATGAGAACTGTGTGTCACTGAGCTCAGAGGCTCCTGATTATGAAAGCTCCTTGGCATTGCAGAGAACTGACTAGCAGGCCTCCATCTTGCAAGTGTGGTCCTGCGTGTCTCTTGAAAATGCTGCTCCAGGCCGGGAGCTCACGCCTATAATCCCGCACTTTGGGAGGCCAAGGCAGACAGAACACCTGAGGTCAGAAGTTCAAAACCAGCCTGGCTAAAATGGCAAAACCCCGTCTCTACTGAAAATACAAAAATTAGCCAGGCATGGTGGCACACGTCTGTGCTCTCAGCTATTTGGGAGGCTGAGGCAGGAGAATCGCATGAACCCAGGAGGTGGAGGTTGCAGTGAGCTTACATGGTGCCACTGCACCCAAGCCTGGGTGACACAGTGAGACTCTATCTCAAAAAAAGAAAAAAAGAAAGAGAACACTGCTCTGTCCTGAGACATTTTCCCATAAT
Organism: Macaca fascicularis; assembly: GCF_037993035.2. Classification (NCBI taxonomy): domain Eukaryota; kingdom Metazoa; phylum Chordata; class Mammalia; order Primates; family Cercopithecidae; genus Macaca; species Macaca fascicularis. The sequence goes on from NC_088385.1 coordinate 99,274,563, forward strand.
CTTCTGAATATTATGAGATTCCTATTTTTTCTTCCTGGTGGCTTGAAATGGCATGCTCTGTCAACATATTCTTTTCACAGAATCTGATTTTATTTCATTTTTCTTTGTGTCTGCAAACAGAATATGGTTTTAATCTCCCACAGGGCTTGTAATTATCATCTTAAGCTTCTATGTAACCATACTATTGCATCTCTATATCATGTCAAGTAACCAGTTTGATTCATGTCTTAATGGAAATTGTTTAGGTATCATGTAGTCAAATTTACAGAATATATTAGTGATTTGGGGGCATAGGTTTTAGAATCTCTAGAATGAATGCTCTATTCCTTAAGTGGAATGAGAAAACTATTGGTCAGCCACCAAATAGAACTCATTTCTTCCACTTTTCTCTTATTTCCATTATTCCATCTCCATATTCCAAATCGCCATTATTTCTTGTCTTCTTATAATCAATTTTCCACCCTGCTTAAGACATCCAATGCCTTCCTGATGCTCTTAGAAAAGAATCCAAATGCCTGTCCATGAGCTTTTATTTTCTTCAGAGAACTTATGTCTAGCTGTAATTATTTATCTGCTCTCTTGTTTATTTTCAGTCTCCCCTCCTGCCACTGTTCCTGCAGATTTCAGCTCCATGGGAGCAGGAATCTTGTTTCCTCATTGAACATTATGTTCTCAGCTCCTGGAAAAGTGCCCGTTACAGGGCAGAAGCTTTCAAAAGGCTTCAAGGCCATCTTCAGGCAGGATGTAAAGAGTAAGCTGCAAGCCTTTAATTTACAACCTAGCACCATGTTTACTGCATTCCAATGTTTTTCTCCCAAAGCCCAATAAGTGGTTTTTAACTTTGTTGTGTTTGTGCCATAACAACTCTGAGTGGTCTAGTGAATCCTATGAATTCCTTTTCTAAATAACGTTTAAATGCATAAAATTTTGTAAAAACAGGATGACAAAAGAAGACAACTGCTCATGTACAGCTATCAAAATACTTAAAAATTTCAATGCTTCTTTATTACTGTGTTGAAGAACAAGCTCTAGTGGAGGGCCTAAAATGACTGTTATTTGGAGACTATAGCAGTTCATAAACAATATTTTGAGATGTCTGTAACAATTGTAATAAGATATAAACATATCTGTGATTTCTGCTGGTGACAAAGTCACAGGTACTGCTGCCACTTCTGGGGCTTGTTGCCTGTCTTCTTAATTAAAGAAACTGACAAATTTCAGTTCACGGTGAATAAAAATGCAGATGTAGTATTTTTTCATCCACATTGATAGACCTCTTGGATTCTACGCACAGAGCTTTGTGGGTCCCTGGGCCTCAGGTGAAGGGACTTGAACTGAGTGTGAGAGAGCATGTGTTCAGGTGTGCATTTCTGTGCATCGTGGTTGTTAAGTGCATTCTCAGCCATGGTGCTCACCTTGGATATAGTCTGCCACCTTGAAAACGATCCAGGACCTTTTTTAGTTACTGGTGTCATTTATTCATTTGTATTTCAAATACTGGGAAAGAAACACAAAAGAAGCTCACATATGATTCCATCATTAAAAATATATATAAACCAGGTGAGAATCACCTCTTTCCAACCACCTTACCTCCCAAAGACCATCACTGTTAAGAATTGGTGAATATAATGCATGATTTAAAAAGCAAAATAGATGTGTGTGAATGTGTGTGTATGTGCCTGTGCACCAAATAAGAATGAAATGATATTGAACAAATTCATTTACTCTTGGCTTTTTGTCACTTAATATTATACTTTAGACTTGTTTCCAGATTAGATTTTTTTTTTTTTAATGACTGCCTGGTATTCTTTTGTATGATGCACCACAATTTATTGAAATTTTCTAGTAAGTGCTTTTAGTTGCCACCACACATAATGCTACAATGAGCATCCTGTATGCATACTTTTCTCTATCCTTGCTAGTATTGTACAAAATAGATTCCTAGATATGGAATTGTTAGGTTAAGGAGTATGTTTACTTAAGATTTTAATATAGATTACAAATAACTTAAACAAAAAGTTATTTAATTTACATTTCAATAAGAATATCTATATCCTAACTCTCCTACCAAAACTGGAGATATATACAAGTATCCACCCATCAAATTGGCTAACACATATTTTAAATATATATAACATATATATTTAAAATGTACATAGTATATTTAAATCTATTTGCCACTATATAATTTATATTTTATATATTGACTATATATTTAATTATATAATTATAAATATTTAAATATAGTATATATTTATATTTTATATATTAAGAATAAAATATATGTAAATACATATTTGCCTTTTTTTTTTTTGAGACTGAGTCTTACTTTGTCACGCAGACTGGAGTGCAGTGGCGCGACCTCAGCTCACTGCAACCTCTGCCTCCTGGGTTCAAGCAATTCTCCTGCCTCAGCCTGCTGGGCAGGCTGAGTAGCTGGGGTTCCAGGTGGCTGCCACCACACCCGGCTAATTTTTGTATTTCTAGTAGAGACTAGCCTGGCCAAGATTCTAGCATCTTGGCCAGGCTAGTCTTGAACTCTTGACCTTATGATCCACTTGCCTCAGCCTCCTAAAGTACTGGGATTACAGGGGTGAGCTGCCGTGGCCGGCCATATTTGCCAATTTGATGGGTGAAACTGTTACCTTACTACTTTAATTTACTTTCCCCTGATAACTAGTGAAATTGGTAATTTCTTCATTACTTTATTGATCACTTATATTTCCTCTTCTGAGAATTGCCTCTGAATTTATAATATCCATGAGTATTTATACAAGATATTTATCTTTAACACATTAATTAGTATATGTTCTTTTTATATTGAAGCTGACAACTCTTTATTAGTAGAGGATGTTACAAGCACTTTTTCCTAGTCTTTGTCTTTCTCCTTCGTGTGTGTGTGTGTGTGTGTGTGTGTGTGTTTTCAAAAACAGGTGGTCTCAATTATCCAAGGAGAATTGATACAATAATTCTATTTTAAGTAAGTCTGCTTTTAAAATGGACCAAAATGTCATAATAAATCTATTTTTCAACTCATTTACTCTTTACCTTGTAAAATACAATGGAAAACAAGGAATTACGTTGATTTTGTCTTATATTAAGTTTAATTCTAAAACTTAGTTAACTGTTAAAACATGCAAATGCAACTATTTTAGTTTGATAATGAATAAGGTATAGTTCAAATTTGTTTTGCAGCACTTTAAAAAGACTGACACAATATAAATGCTTTCCCAGTATAATCATTACTATATATTTTGCAGTAACATGAGAGGGCTTTATTCTTTTGTCTAAGGTCCTGTATAGCAGTTGTTAACAGGCCCACCTTTTCTGGATCATTTGTTGGTGACTTTTTCAATGATAAAAACAATTCTCCATGATCATGGCTATCAACTTGGTGACATCCTGAGATATTTATGAGATTTGTAACCTCACAAGTAAAATTTATATGAAATTTAAATTGCATTGTTTATTCATTGTTTCCAACATTAGACAATCATTAATTCATTAACACAATGAGTTAAAATAGGTATTAATCACAGAAGTAGAAGTGAGCATTTTTATATTATGATCACTGAGACCTCCTGAAGCCAAAGGAACTTTGGTAATGAATATTCTGAAAACTGGCACCCTTAGAGTAAAATCTACTATTTTACAATTTTTTTCCCATCATGTCTTCGGGTATTCCTGCCATGCTTAGTTTTTTTCCAGCCTGGCAATAACATTTTCATATTTATTTTTTCCAGTAGGTTTTCTTGTTCTGCCTTTTATAATTAGATATTTACTTAATCTGGGATTAATCTGTGAAATATATTAGGTTGGTGCAAAAGTTTTTGCGGGTTTTGCCATCACTTTAAATGGCAAACTAATTACTTTGGCACCAACTAATAGTTCTCTAATTTTGTTAGAGGATTTTTAATTAGAAGACTTTTGTTTGTTCATCCAAAGAATAACTTGTATTACCAACACGCCTCAGTCCTTTGGATTTTATAGACCAGCAAAGTTTAAGTACTTGTAGAGCTGACATACAGTTGTCAGTCTTTAATTTATCCACCTAGTCACTTCAAAACCAAAATATTTCCATCTACTAACCCCATCATTTTATACAAATGACACCAAAAAGTAAAATCTTAGAATTAAAACAATTCAGATTTATTAACACTTCACTGTTTTAATCTTCTCTCTCCTCTTTCACAGTAGACGGGTGAGAATCTGATCACAGAACCGAACCAGTGTGGGGACCAGTACTTGGCATCAGCTGCTTTAAATAATAACCAAACTTTCCTATGTGAATTAAATGCACACGCACTCATCCATAGCTAGGGAGGCCATTTCAACCCCTGCATCTAAAAGCAGACAGATCCCCATCCAGAGTGGAGCGTGTTCTTATACATGGTAATGGCAATACTCCATCCTCTTTCACATTGTAAAGATTCTGAAGCTCTTGAGCACGGTCGCTTTACTGGAAGAAATGAAAAGCTGAAATGGATAGGACTTGCCAAGAATCACGAAGACACTTTCAATAGAAAGAACCTAACACTGGGCACAGTTCACAAAACCCAATTATGAACAATTGGTCGTGCTGAATGAGGTCAGCTGCACCACGGTCTGATGAGATGAGTAGGTCATTAGATTATCTAGTTGCTCAAATAAAGGCATCGGGTGAAAAGTTGCCATAACAGGTATTCTTAGCATGTATTGTTGTGCATTCTATTGTTGAATAACACGTTGAAAATTTGTATTTGGTGGTTTATTTTTCTGTTCCTCCATATACACTTATATAAATTATTTAACCCATACCCAGGACGATTCCATTAATACCATAATGAGATATGAATGTCAGTGGATGTGTTCCTTTGTTTATCCCTGTGTCTGGCTGTGTAAGCTACTTATTTACATGGTAGTTCTCAATAGCACTTGTACTGCTATCATTTCATTCATCTCAAGTACGATGTTATCCAAATAAAAATGAATCTCCACAGGCATCAGTTTGGGATGGTTGCCTTTGAAATATAATAGTAAACTGGCCATCTCAGCATCTGTGGAGCTTAGCTCATTCCATCACTTTCCAGAATTATAATTCCCCGCTTGGAGTCTCAGAAATGTAGTGATGGGAGAAAACGGCTATGAGAAAAGAGATGACTGATCAGAGAATTCAGAGTGCTGGAAGATGAATTTTTATGTATTTGCACCTTTTCTTTTCCCTAGACAGGTGTATTTTGCAGAAAAGTCATGTTTTTAAAAAGTTGCCTATATGAATTTCTTTGTAGCAAATCACAGTAGTCTATTTACTTCTATAAAATTGAATGTATGTTTTTCAGGTGGAAAATACTGATCGCCACATATTAAAACTCATACATGTATCACAATTGCATTTTAAGAGCAAAAATCCCAACTTTTTAAATAAAACATGAGGAATAAACCCAATAAATAAATTACAGAATAGAAACACAAGGAAGTTTCAGTCATTTTTGCATTTGGAAGAAGAAGCCTGAAATTTTAAAAGAAAAATAACAACACTATTTTACTGAACAGAACATGCCAGGGGCCAGAACTGTCTTATGAAAGACATTTTTCATTTTTAACCAGAGTATGCCTGCGTGTACAAGATGACAAAATAATCAAGTGAAGAGTGAATAATTCTGCTCATCAACAGGTTGTTTCGTGTTAAACTGATGCAATACCAACCAGTTGGTTTGGCTATTTCCCCCTTTGGAATATTTGTCTAAACAAATACTCTTAAAGGAAGAAAGCAGCTGAACTTCAGTAAAATAAGCCCTCAACTTAGAGTCCAAAACCTATGGCTGTATCTGGCTTTGTTTCTCTGAGAAGATTACTTGAGATTTCTGAATCTCCATTTCCTGATCTAGAAATGAAGGCCACTTTTGGTTTGTGAGGGTAAAGTGAGATAACACACATAAAATTATCCAGCAGATAGTACACACACAATACAGGGCCCAGGAATGGTCCGTGCACTTTTCTTTTACAGTATAAAAGTATTTATTTTTTATTATATTTTTATACTTTATTTTATAAAGTATAAAAGTATTTACAGTATGCTGTGTATTTTGCAAGATTTTCCATACTTCTGTTTATATATTACTAACAGTGTAGATATTGTATGCAAGGAGAATCTTTTTTTATTTTCATTTTTATTTCAAGAGGTTTTTGGGGAACAGGTGATGTTTCGTTATATTAATAAGTTCTTTAGTGGTGAGTTCCGAGATTTTGGTGCACTCATCACCTGAGCAGTGTACACTATACCCCGCTGTGTAGTCTTTCATCCTTCACCCACTCCAACCCTTTCTCCTGAGTCACCAGAGTCTACTGTATCATTCTTATGCCTTTGTATCCATGGCTTAGCTCCCACTTAGGAGTAAGAACATACGATGTTTGGTTTTCCATACCTGGGTTACTTCATTTAGAATAGTCTTCAATTCCATCCAGGTTGCTGTGAATGCCATTATTTCATTCCTTGTAATAGCTGAGTAGTATTCTGTGGTATATATATATATGCGCCACAATTTCTTTATCCACTCATTGACTGATGGGCATTTGGGATGCTTCCATATTGCAACTGTGAATTGTGCTGCTATAAATGTGCGTGTGGAAGTATCTTTTTCGTATAACGACTTATTTTCCTCTGGGTAGATACCCATTGGTGGGATAGATGGACCAATGGTAGTTCTATTTATAGTTTTTTAAGTAATCCCCACACTGTTTTCCATGGTGGTTGTACAAGTTTACATTTCCACCAGCAGTGTAAAAGTGTTACCTTTTGACTACATCCATGCCAACATCTATTATGTTTTGATTTTTTGATTATGGCCATTCTTGCAGGAGCAAGGAGGTATTGCATTGTGGTTTTGATTTGTATTTCCCTGATCATTAGTGATGTTGAGCATTTTTTCATGGCCATTTGTATATCTTCTTTTGAGAACTGTCTATTCATGTCATTATTCCACTTTTCGATGAGATTGTTTGTTTCTTTCTTGCTGATTTGAGTTCCTTGTAGAATCTGGATATCAGTCCTTTGTCAGATGTAAAGATTGCAAAGATTTTCTCTCACTCTGTAGATTGTCTGTTTACCTTGCTGATTGCTCCTTTTGCTGAGCAAAACCTTTTTAGTTTAATTCAGTTCCATCTATTTGTTTTTGTTTCATTTGCTTTTGGGTTCTTGGTCATGAAGTCTTTGACTAAGCCAGAGTCTAGAAGGGTCTTTCCAATGTTATCTTCTGGAATTTTTATGGTTTCAGGTCTTAGGTTTAAGTCTGTGATCCATCTTGAGTTGATTTTTATATATGGTGAGAGATAAAGATCCAGTTTCATTCTTCTACATGTGCCTTGCAAATTATCCCAGCACCATTTGTTGGACAAGGCATCCTTTCCCCAGTTTATGTTTTTGTTTGCTTTGCTGAAGACCAGTTGGCTGTAAGTATTTGGATTTATTTCTGGGTTCTCTATTTTATTCCATTGGTCTATGTGCCTATTTTTATAATAGTACCATGCTGTTTTGATAACTATGCCCTTATAGGATAGTTTGAAGTAAGGTAATGTGATGCCTCCACATTCGTTCTTTTTTCTTAGTCTTACTTCGGCTATGCAGGCTCTTTTTGGTTCCATATGGCTTTTAGGGTTGTTTTTTCAAGTGAAAAATGATGGGCCAGGCGCGGTGGCTCACACCTGTAATCCCAGCACTTTGGGAGGCCGAGGCGGGCTGATCACAAGGTCAGGAGATCAAGACCATCCTGGCTAACATGGTGAAACCCTGTCTCTACTAAAAATACAGAAAATCAGCTGGCGTGGTGGTGGGCACCTGTAATCCCAGCTACTCGGGAGGCTGAGGCAGGAGAATGGCTTGAACCCGGGAGGCGGAGCTTGCAGTGAGCCAAGATTGCACCACTGCATTCCAGACTGGGCGACAGAGTGAGACTCCATCTCAAAAAAAAAAAAAAAAAGTGAAAAATGATGAAGAATTTGAAGAATGATGGTGGTGTTTTGATGAGAATTGCATTATATTTGTAGATTGCTTTGGGCAGTATCATTTTCACAATATTGATTCTACCCTTCCATGAGCATGGGATGTGTTTCCAGTTGTTTGTGTTGTCTGTGATCCCTTTCAGGAGTGTTTTGTAGTTTTCCTTGTAGAGGTCTTTCACCTCCTTGGTTAGGCATATTACTAAGTATTTTATTTCTTTTTCAGCTGTAATAAAAGAGGTAGAGTTCTTGATTTGATTCTCAGCTTGGTTGCCTCTGGTGTACAGCAGAGCTGCTGATTTGTGTACATTAATTTTGTATCCTGAAATTTTGCTGAATTCATTTATCATTTCTAGGAGCTTTTTGGAGGAGTCTTTAGGGTTTTCTAGGTATACGATCACATCATTAGCATTAGCAAACAGTGACAGTTTGACTTCCTCTTTACCAATTTGGATGCCCTTTATTTTTCTGTTGTCTGATTGCTCTGGCTAGAACTTCCAATACTATGTTGAATACAAGTGGTGAGAGTAGGCATTCTGCAAGGAGACTCTGGATATATATGGAACCTCAGCTTTCCCAGGCACGAGCCAAGAGTGTGTCTTTACACCAAAAAGAAAGCTTTGCTACTGCTAGTATAATTTGACAACCAAATAATTTTTAATCATTCACTAATTCATGCAATAAAACATCTTTTGTTGCCTACCATGTGCTATATGCACATTAAGGCTGACTTACTTGTGAAGATGATATGCAGCAAATGTTAATATGATATCATAAATACTATAACAGACTGGAGAAAAGTATGGGAGGAAGAAATTTGTTTCGTTCCTGAAAAGTCACATAGAGGCAGATATTTAATAAATGATCTTGGTAAAGATTAAAAAACAAAAGGATTCAGCTATCATGGAATCATCTTGCCATCCCTGTATGTATATGTGCAATGCATGCATGTGTTTACATGTGTATTTTTGCATTTTTTCTAATTTATTTGTCAACTTCATAATTTGGAAAGTCTCTTCTTGCATCTTGCTGCTCACTGACTTAACCTCACATGAACACTGAAGGCAACACAGCAGCTAATGGAATCCTGTCTTTCAAAGATGTAACTAGTTTTGATGTGACTAATCTTGCTGTTCAGTCAAATAAAGCAGCTCTGTGCTGTAATATATAATTTATACAGCTTAGATGATTGTCTTTTTTTTTTTCTTTTTGATACAGGGCTTCACTTTATCACCCAGGTTGGAGTGCAGTGGTACGATCACAGCTCACTGAATTGTTGACCTCCTGGCCTCAAATCATCCTTCCACCTTGGCATCCCAAGTAGCTGGGACTACATGCATGCACCAGCATGCCTGGCAAATTAAAAAAAAAAAAATCAGTAGGGGTAGAATCTTGCTATGCTACCCAGGCTGGTCTCAAACTCCTGGCTCAAGCAGTCCTCCTGCCTTGGCCTCCCAAATTGCTGGGATTACAGGTGTGAGCCACTGTGCCTGGCCTACTGCCTTTCAATGTAAAGAAAAACTAAAATAGAATAAAATAAAAATCAGCCATGGTATATAACCTGTACATGATCTGTGTTCCTATATTTTTATTGTCTGACATTCAGAATAAACCACAACCGTCAATTCTCCAGATCCTCAGATCATAATCACTGGAATATTTGATTCTGTGGAAGATGTGAGAATTTCTCAGCTTATCTGCTCCTAAACAGATGTACTTGCTAAGGAGATTTCATAAGAAGCAGTTTAACTCTGGGCCTCTTAAGTTTACATAAAATGAAAGAAAGGCATTAGATCTCTGGGTTTGCTCCCTCCACTGTATCTGATTTTGACTTTTTAGCCATAGAGATTCTATAGGCAGTGCCCCATAGAAATGATTTTACTGTTCTGTTGTATTGTTAGCATCTGCAACTGCCCTATACCACAGGTTTGAGATCTTGTGTGGTGTAAGTGGGCAGAGGGTAAATGAATTGAGTACCTGAATCACCAGGAAATTTTCCCAAAGTGTACATCACTTTTTACACTCCTCCTCACCCCAATCAGTTGTAGAACTCATAGTCAAATGGCCTAAAATGACCTATGGGTGTGTTCTAAATAGAGCTCAGGGCTTAAACCATTCCCATGTCGACATTGCACATCTTGTTGAAAATTGTGTTTATAGGGAGCAGGAAGGAAGTCCAGGAATGGAAAAGATTAGCTGGGAATTTTTTAGTATAGATTTTTATCATCAAATGGAGTTTTATTGACCATTTACACAAGAACCATTAACAGCCAGTCAGGAAACTTCTGAACCAACTTGAGCCACCTTACTTAGCAATTAACTCAAGTTCCCTTATGAATGCAAAACAAGTAAGTTTCACATAAATATGCTGGTAATACATTGCATAACGGTATCTGCTTGCCATGTTATAAACCACTGTCGAAGCCAAGAAACCAAATAAACTTGATTAATCCTTGAGCATAATCATGCAGACATGTAAGATGGAAAACTATGATTCACAGATAAATGGTTAGCTGGTGCTTGTTGCTGCAGGATCTTTTCTTTTTTTAACTTTTAAGTTCAGGGGTACATGTGCAGGTTGGTTTCTACAGGTAAACCTGTGTCATGGGAGTTTGTTGTACAGATTTCATCATCCACATATTAAGCCTAGTACCCATTAGTTATTTTTCCTGATCCTGTCCTTCCTCCCACCCCCCCACTCTGACAGGCCCCAGTGTATGTTGTTTCCCGCTATGTGTCCATGTATTGTCATCATTTAGTTCCTGCTTATAAGTGAGAACATGCAGTATTTGGTTTTTGTTCCTGCAGTAGTTTTCTAAGGATAATGGTTTCCCTGCTCCATCCATGTCCCTGCAAAGGACATGATCTCACTCTTTCTTTATGGCTGCATAGTATTCTATGGTACACATATACCACATTTTCTTTATCCATTCTATCACTGATGGGCATTTAGGTTCATTCCATGTCTTTGCTTTTATGAATAGTGTTACAGTGAACATACACATGCATGTGTCTTTATGGCAGAATGTTTTATAATCCTTTGGGTACATACCCAATAATGGGATTTCTGGGTTGAATGGTATTTCTGTCCTTAGGTCTTAGAATTGCCACACGGTCTTCTACAATGGTTGAACTCATTTACACCCCACCAACAATGTATAACCTTCCTTTACGTCCACACCCTCGCCATTACCTGTTATTTTTTGACTTTTTAATAACAGCCATTCTGACTGGTGTGAAATGCTATCTTATTATGGTTTTGATTTGTGTTTCTCTAATAATCAGTGATATGCTTTTTCTCATATGATTGTTGGCCACATGTATGTCTTATTTTGAAAAGTGTCAGCTCACGTCCTTTGCCCAGTTTTAAATGGGGTTATTGGTTTTTTTTCTTATAAATTTAAGTTTCTTATAGATGCTAGTATTAGACTTTTGTCAGGTGCACAGTTAGCAAAAATTTTCTTCAATTCTGTGTTTGTCTGTTACTCTGTTGATAGTTTCTTTTGCTGTGCAGAAGTTCTTTAGTTTAATTAGATCCCATTTGTCAATTTTTGCTTTAGTTACAATTGCTTTTGGCATCTTCATTATAAAATAGTTGCTTGTGCCTACATCCTGAATAGTATTGCCTAGGTTGTATTGCCAGGGTTTTTATAGTTTTGGGTTTTACATTTAAGTCTTTAATCCATCTTGAGTTAATTTTTGTATTTGTTGTAAGGAAAGTGTCCAGTTTCAGTCTTCTGCATATGGCTAGCCAGTTCTCCCAGCACCATTTATTGAATTCCCCATTGCTTGTTTTTGCCTGGTTTGTCAAAGATCAGATAGTAGGTTTCTGGTCTTATTTCTGGGTTCTCTACGCTGTTCTTTTGGTTGAGATGTCTGTTTTTGTACCAGTATCATGCTGTTTCAGTTACTGTACCCTGTAGTATAGTTTGAAGTTGGTAGCCTGATGCCTCTAGGTTTGTTCTTTTTGCTTATGATTGCCATGGCTATTTGGGCTCTTTTTTGGTTTTACATTAATTTAAAAATAGTTTTTCTAGTTCTGTGAAGAATTTCAATGGTAGTTTAATAGGAATAGCATTGAATCTATAAACAGCATTGGGCAGTATGGCCATTTTAACAATATTGATTCTTCCTATCCATGAGCATGGAATATTTTTCCATTTGTTTACGTCCTCTCTGATTTCTTTGAGCAGTGTTTTGTAGTTCACCTGGTAGAGATCTTTCACCTCCATAGTTATCTGTATTCGTAGGTTTTTATTCTTTTTGTGGCAATTTTGTATGGGAGTTTATTCCTGATTTGGCTCCTGGTTTGACTATTGTTTGTGTATAGGAATCCTAGTCATTTTTTTGCACATTGATTTTGTGTGCTGAGACTGCTGAAGTTGTTATCCTCTTAAGAAACTTTTGGGCTGAGACTATGGGGTTTTCTAGATGCAGAATCATGTTGTCTACAAACAGGGATAGTTTGACTTCCTCTCTTTCTATTGGGATGCGCTTTATTTCTTTCTCTTGCCTGATTGCCCTGGCCAGGACTTCCAATGCTATATTGAATAGAACTGGTGAGACAGGGCATCCTTGTCTTGTGCCAGTTTTCAAGGGGAATGCTTTCAGCTTTGTTGCAGGATCTTTTGAGTAGGCCTAGCAGATGTGTTTGGGAGCTATCCACTGGGTGATGTAAGGGGAAGTGGTATTCATTGGCTCCCACCCCACAGTGGTCAAGGGTGAGCTCATGGGTATTAGATCCCGAGTACTTTTGGATTGTGCAAGTGTGAGTGATGTGGACTCCCACAAACATCCAAAGCTGACTGTCAGAAAGTTGAGGTGAATTATGCCAGCTTGCACCTGCTAAAGCTGGTCAAAACTTCATAGAACTGGTTGTCACAGCTCTTATTAGATAAGAGGGTTGAAAGGATTTAAAGTTTGCCCAAGAATTTTCTGGTATATTGAAAAATATAACAGAAACTAAAACAATCAGAGGGTTTCCACAGTGAGTATATTCAGTACCCAAACCAATATTGAATATCCGAAGGAGGATCTTTAACCAATAGAAAGCTTGGGAAATTGATTTGGAATAAAAAGAACAGGTCCTAACTCTTTCTGGCAATGTGAACTTGGACAAGTTACTTTCAGTTTTGCTGAGCTTCAGTGTCCTGATCTTCAAAAACGGGGATAAATAATATCCTCCCCATGGGATTCTTCAGTGCTAAATGAGATAGTGCATGTCATAGCATAGTTAGAATTTTGAAAAACGGGGACTCATCATGATAATTATGAGCAATCGATCAGAGACAGCACACAAGGCACTGTCGAGGGGCCCCTCCATTGTTAGGGGCTGAAGATTTCAGTTGACCAGGACTGCAGGAGAGAAAGAGAACAAAGGTGGTAACAGCTGGTGGGAGCTAGTGGAAGCGATTTTTCTGAACCCTGGGGGACTACAGATTGTGCAGAACAATGAAAGCCAAGTTGAGGGTTGGGAGTCAGAGATTATACTGAGGCCACAGGTCAAGTGTGGTTACCTCTAGTCAAAAGCTAGGGAATAGAAACCTCAGAAGCTGGAGGTTAAATCCCTGCCAAGGGTCAAAGGCAGGCGAATGGTCATGCCAGTAGACGCACAGCTCCATTAGAGGCCTTCCTTGTCAGGAAGCTTATTGTGGATTCCCGGCTACCCTGAAACAATAGCTGATTTCCTAGGGGAGGTTAGCCAGGTATCTGAGAGATCAAAGATGCACAGCCTTGCAAATGATCATGCAGCAGTTAACAGAAAAGTTCTAACTGAAATGTCTTTATCATGTACTTATACCAGGAGGACGTGTGCTATTCTCAAGGATGCATACTACTTTGAGGAGTTCTTGTTTACAATGTGCAACTTCAAGGGATGACTAATTTTTCTGATTTTGTTTGACTTTCCTGCATCTTTCTTCCCTGGTCCTGTAAGTTGGTATTATGGTGTTGGTATTATGATCAGAAATCTCTTGAAATAAGCTCCCTTAGCCTCATACTTCTAAATGCCTTATGTCTTTTTTTTTTTTTTTTTCAGGGCCTTACTTCATTGCCCAGGCTAGAGTGCAGTGTTGCGATCATGTCTCACTGCAGCCTCAACCTCCTTGGCTCAGGTGATCCTCCCATCTCAGCCACTCAAGTAGCTGGGACTACAGGTGCACACTACCATGCCTGGCTAATTTTTTTGCATTTTTTGTAAAGATGAGGTTTCACTATGTTGCCCAGGCTGATCTTGAATTCCTGAGCTCAAGCAATCCACCTGCCTCAACCTCTTAAAGTGTTGGGATTACAGGCATGAGTCATCATGTCCAGCCTGTGTTATGTCTTAAAATGTTTTATATTGTTCCACCCTTTACTGATTCCAAACATCCATTCACTTATCCACTCATTCAACCATTCAAAGATGAAATTATTTAATCAGTTAACCAGAAAATATTGAGTATGTATCTTCTACATTACTGCCTCAAGGGATTGTCAGGGTAAACTGAGATAAAACACATAGGATATCTGGCAAATAGTACACACTCACTACAGGCTTAGTGCTGGCTTATGTACTTGTCTTTTGTCATATGCTATAAATCTTATAAAATGTTCCATACTTTTATTTCTCTATTAGACTAAGAGTTTATATGTGACATATAAGGAGATAGGTGTGTTGTGATATCCCATTGAGGTCTTGATTTCATTTAAAGGCTAACGGTGTTGAAGATCTCGTCATGTGCTTAATTTCTATCTGTGTATCTTCTTAGTAAGGTGTCTCTTCATATCTTTTGCCAATTTCCTAATTAGATTGTTTGTCTTTTACTGTTAAGCTTTGAAAGTTCTTTATTCCACATATTAATCTTTTGTTGGCTATGTGTTTTGCAATTATTTTCTTCAAGTTTGTAGTTAGTTTTTTCATCCTCTTAGCAGAGTCGTTCACAGAAAAAAAAAAGGCTTAATTTTGAGTAGGTCTAATTAAATCTAATTTACCTATTTTTTTCTTTTATGGACTTTGCTTTTGGTGTCAAGTCTAAGACTTGACTTTTTGTGTGTTTTACATTTAAGTCCATTATCTATTTTGAGTTAGTTCTTGTATAAGGTGTGAGTTAGGTCAAGATTGAATTTCTGCTCATGAAAGCCCAATTGCTCCAGCACCGTTTGTTGGAAATGCTATTTTTCCATCATTAAATTGCTTTTTCACCTTTGTCAAAAATCAATCAGGCATATTTGTGTGGGTCTATTTTTTGATTCTCTAGTCTGTTCCATTGATCTATGTGTTTGTTTGCCCTTTGCCAGTACCATACAGTCTTAATTACAGTAGCTTTATAGTAAGTCTTAAAATCAGGGAGTTG
The DNA here is from genome assembly GCF_037993035.2 of Macaca fascicularis. NCBI lineage: Eukaryota > Metazoa > Chordata > Mammalia > Primates > Cercopithecidae > Macaca > Macaca fascicularis. The sequence goes on from NC_088385.1 coordinate 99,289,871, forward strand.
ATTTCTCCCACTTTCTTCTTCTTTTTCAAAATTGGTTTAGCCATTTTAATTCCTATTTTTTTCATCTACATTTTAGAAATAGTCTTGTCTCAATTTACAAAACTCTTGCTGGGATTTTGATATGAATTGCATTAAACCTCTATATCAATTTGAAGAGAACTGATATCTTGACTATGTCAAATATTTCAATGCATAAATATGGTATGTCTCTGCATTTAATTAGTTCTTTGATTTCTTTCATCAGCATTTTGTATTTTTCAACACATAACTTCAATATACATAAGTAAATTTTTTTTTTTTGAGAAGGAGTCTCGCTCCGTCGCCCAGGCTGGAGTGCAGTGGCGCGATCTCGGCTCACTGCAAGCTCCGTCTCCCAGGTTCACGCCATTCTCCTGCCTTAGCCTCTCGAGTAGCTGGGACTACAGGCGCCCACCACCACACCCGGCTAATTTTTTGTATTTTTAGTAGAGACGGGGTTTCACCGTGTAAGCCAGGATGGTCTCGATCACTTGACCTCGTGATCCGCCTGCTTCAGCCTCCCAAAGTGCTGGGATTACAGGCATGAGCTACTGCGCATATTTTTTGGTTGATTGTAAATGGTGTTGTATTTTGAATTTTGGTATTCATGTGTTCACTGTTACATGTAGAAATACAACTGATATTTTTCATGTGTGCTTTTTTGTATTCTGCAACCTTGCTAAACTCACTTATTGGTTCTAGTAGGATCTTTAATTGTTTTGTGTGTTTATTTGCTTAGATTTCATGGCATTTTCTACACAGGAAATCATGTCACCTGGAAATAGGGGAAGTGTTATTTCTTCCTTTCTGAGCTGTATGTCCTTCATTACCTGTTTAAAATATAACTATTTTAAATATTTCATCAGTATACATTTAGAACACATAAGACACTGTTACAATTTTTGCTTCCACCAGCAAACAAGATTTAGAAGACTCAAGAAAAGAAGCAATCCATTGTCTTTAACCATATTTTTGCTCATTGCACACACATTTTATGAATAAACATTTCTCATGTTTTCTCTTTCTTCCTAACATTCTAAGGTCCACATTTTATTACTACTTTTCTGTTTAAAGAACTTCCTTTTACCATTCTTTTAGAGAAGGCCTGCTGGTTATTTAAAAAAAAAAAAAAAAATTCTCTTAGTTTTCCTTTATCTGAGAATATCTTGATTTCCCTTTCATTTCTAAAGATACTTTCACTAGATACAGAATTGACAGTTCTTTTCTTTCAGCACTTGAAAGATGTTGTACCACTTCCTTCTGTCATGCTTTCTGATAAGAACTCCACTGTCATTTGAGTTGTTTTTCTTCCTTAGGTAAGTTGTTTCTCTGTCACTGCTTTCAAGACTTCTTCCTCGTCTTTAATATTTGGAAGTTTGATTATGATGTGCCTTAGATATAGATTTCTTTGGGTGTATCCTATTTGGGGTTAACTCAACTCCTTGATTCTATAGGTTATATTTTTTGCCAAATTTTGGAAGTTTTTGGCCATTATATCTGGTACTTTTGCAGCCCCAAACTCTTTCTCCTCTTCTTCTAGCACCCCAATGACACAAATGTTAGATCTTCTGGTATAGTACCACATGTTCCTGAGGCTCTGTTTATTTTGTTTCCAATCTATTATATCTTTGTTCTTTGTGAGTTTATTTCTTTCATTTTTAAAAGGAGAGATGTATATACAAAAGTCAAAACATAACATATTTCAGATTCTTTCTGATGAATGAGATTAGTAAGCATTTCCTTTTAGAACACAACATCTATGAATTTCAGCCCAGAACTTCAGCCCAAACACAGACCAATCAGTTGAAAGCAGTTGGTATAGTAAGGATCCAGGTGCCCCAGAGAAAAACAACAATATATTCTTTATCTTATTTAATCCACACCACAGAGAAGGTACTACTAGCATTACCATTTTACAAATGAAGAAGATGAGGCTTAAAGAGAGGCAGAGTAACTTGCTAGAATCACAGCCAATTAATGGTAGAGCTAGGATAGAAACCATGGGGCACCTTTGAGATTATGCCTCATAGACTTCCAACTACAGGATGCATTATTTATTAAGGGACTCAGCTACTGCTCACTGAAACCCATTGCTGGGAATATTATGATAAGTTCGTTCATTGATAATGCAGGGTCCTCTGACAGCTAACTTTGTTTTAAGAACTCCTCAAGATCCTTGCCAAATCTCTCCTGGACTTTACTATAGTCTAGGACACTTCAACCCAACCTTCCCTCCCTCCCTCCTTCACCTGCAGTCAGACATGCATCACTGATGATGACTCCCCCAGCCTTTTCCAGCTTCCTCTCGCATTTTCTCCAACACTGGCATTTTCCCTGGGGGGAAAAAAAAATCCTTGTATGTTTTATCCCATCTTATCATCTGTTTCGTGGAGGACCCAATTAATACAATCAGGTAATTCGATGTAAAAGCCCAAGCTATTGAACACCACTATGAATGTGGGAAAAAGAGAAAAAGTATTTCTGTGGGATTATTTGACATTTCACGGAGAGGAACAAAGAAAATATGTGGGAAGATGTTATAATTTCTTAAATGAAATGCAAGTGCAAGTTGTCATTAGTTAAAGTTCATAAAGCAAGGTTTGCCCTGGGTTCTGCCTGTGTTCTGCCACTGGCCAAGGTGTGGATCATTTCTAATTTATCATTTAGTCTAATGATGGCCTTCTTGTGAGAAGTGCAGGCTTATCATTTTAATTTTTATAATACTTAATGTAGCACGTGATTTATCAGGCATGTTGGTAACATTGCAACTCTAAGTTGTTTTTTATCCAAATAAACTGAAATTTGGCAACAAGTTTGTAGAAATTGATGTAATTTGCACCCCAGCAATTATCCCATTCATCACCATTCCGATTTTCTAAATTATCTTTAAACAAGGGTGTGGTGAGTTCCTGGAGAACTGATAATAAAGTACACAACCCGTCCTACTTGTCCTACCTCAGCAGTTATTGAAGGCTCATCTGTTATCATCTTGGTCTCCTCAACTGGAAAGTAAGACTGAGTGTGAGAAGCTCTTGTTCGCTTAGGCCACACCGCCTCATTTGAATGAATCACTTAGCTATGCTGAATAACTAATGGAAAATGATTCTGTTATTGTTGTTAAATGGATTCCTGACATAGTATCAGAATAAACTGAAGCTTACCAAAATGCCAAGAATATTAAATAGGATATTTCAGAGTATATTGAAATAAGAAGCAAAACATGGAAAGATAAGCTGATTACTTGGAGTACATAACACATTGTTCATCTGTGACAAAAACAAGTAAAAGTCATTCATTCCTATATGATTTCCTTTTTACCATCAAAAACACTAAACTGGAAAATATAAAAAATAGGAGGTCAGTTTAAAGAGGGAGCGAAAGCTAGAGATAGATGTGCAGATAAGGAAGTACATGACCATTTTATGAGCTCAAGTCTGGATGAATTACATTCCAAGATAGTAATAATCATGGCAAATATTGACTATAAGATGCAAGGGCTTTAAGTGCCATATATATGTATATATATTAGGGAAAAAAACCTAGAAGGTAGATTCTATTATCTGCATTTTTCAGATGAAAAAACTGAGGCCCAGGCAGTTAAATAGCTTGCCCATGTCAGGGCTGGGATTTGAGCCCAGACAGTCTGACTCTGGGGCCTTCTAGCCAGTGGATGGCCACAGGTCAGCAGCATTGTCATTACCAGGATGCATGTTGGAATTGTGGAATCTTGGCCTATGGAATCAGAAGCTGCATTTTAATAAGATCTCCAGGTGATTCTTATGTATACTGTGGTTGAAGAAGCACCGTCCTGGAGCCCATACACTGACCTGCAATCATACGCTTTGCCACCTTCCTCACACTAGAGAACAGTGAATGTGAGTGCAGGTCCCCGCATATAACCTTTTGGGAATTATCAAGTATGAGGGGGTAGAAGGAAATCGGTGACAGACAAAAAACAGGATTTTCAACAGGTTGTCCTCATGTTTAAAGGTGGAGGAATCAACAGGCTAAAAACCAGTGTAACTGACATAAACTCATGGCAAGCCCCAGGTTAGAAAATTCCAAAATGATCACAAAGAACCAAAGTGGGTTCATTAAGAAAGCATTCTATCCTTTGGGAGGCCGAGGCGGGCAGATCACGAGGTCAGAAGTTCGCGACCAGTCTGGCCAACATAGTGAAACCCCATTTCTACTAAAAATACAAAAAATTAGCTGGATGTGGTAGTGTGCGCCTGTAATTCTCGCTACTCAGGAGGCTGAGGCGGGAGAATCACGTGAACCTGGGAGGCAGAGGTTGCAATGAGCTGAGATTATGCCAAAAAAAAAAAGCATTCTATAAAATTAACCTGATTTCTTTTTTGGACTGTCACATATATATCAGGAAATGATCACAGTTATGTCACACATTGATATTAGCATCAATAATCAAATTTGGTAAAGTCTTTCATGATGTACTTGTGGATAATATAGACCCATGGGGAGGACTGGTAGCTAATGGAATAATTCTATCCAAAGGAGGCTGGTTAATGAATTATTGCAAACAAGCAAAATGGTTCTATATTCTTTCATTTATTCAAAAATGTTTATCGAGGACTTCTTATAATCCAAGTACTCTTCTCAGTGCTGGAGATACAGTGACAAACAAGATAATATTTTGCTCTCATGAAATTTCACAACTAAACAAATAAATATAATTACAGATGTTAAATAAAAATAAGCACGCACATTATCTAGGGTGGGAAGGGAAGCCTGTCTAAGGTGTTGACATTGACCAGAGATCTGACTATTAAGACAGAAGCAACCATGAAGGGATCTGATGTAAGAGCATTCTAGACCAAGGAACTAGCAGGTATATGAAGACCTGAGGCTGGAAATATGAGGTTGACACGTTGGCAGAACAGTAAAGAGACAGATGAAGTCCAGGAGGCCAGGTCAGTGCAGTATTGAAGGCTATAGTGAATGCAAGGGCATTCAACAGAGAATTTTAATTTGGAGCATGATGTGACCTGATTTTTTAAAATTAATTCTGTGCCTATGTAGTCACTGATTTGTTATTTTAAAAGATCATAGACTGCTATGTGGCTAAATCAATGATAATGGGAGGTGGGAGAAAGCTGGATCTAAGCTTGATTCAGTTCTAATCATTTTAACCTGAAATTCAGATAAGAACTCTGCAGGGATATTGGATTTAATGATTAAATTAGTACATACAGCTTAGTTAAGGTCTTCTATGGAAGATTTAAGATTTATAATGTAAGAGAAGTCTGGAAGTAATGTCCCAAATTAGTGGATGAAATGTAAAAGGATATAAACATAAAGTTTTGAGCTTAGGCTTAAAAAAAAAGTCTTATGAGTCTAGTATAAGTAGACAGAATCTGGTTTAGCCGGATTTACAGGAAAAAGACAGGTGTTGGTTAACTATTGACTAGTTTGAGACAACATTTAATTGTTTTCAAAATTCTAATGGAGTTTTGGGCTGCATAATAAGATGAAAACAATGATTCTTAAAGTTGAGTATGTATCAGAATCACTTGGAAAATGAAGCACACACATGAATGCACACAGACATCACTCTACAATGTTTTCTGGCATTATCCCAGATATATCTCTAAGAGTGGGGCCCAGGAGTCTCCATTTTTAAAAAGGTTAGGTCCATGAACCACACTTGGGAATCACTGTTACTGAGTTTCTAGTACAATAAATAATATTTGCACTACAATCTCAGCTCATTAATCCACACTGGGCTTTGGGTTCAGTTTAGGGACCATGGGTATAGAATGACTAAAAGGTAGCAGGATTTCTTAGACAAAATAGTGGCAAGTCCCTTTAAGGTGTGGTGTATAAAATTATTTTTTAATGCCTTCTTTCTTTCTCTCTTATTCTCTTTCTGGAAAATTCTTCTATTTTTACAGTGATGGAGAGGAAATAAGTAAGTAGCTTATGTTTCACTATTTATATAGCTACTTTCTTATGTTTTACCATATAGAATACATAGCTAATTTTATATATTCATAAACTTTTGACAGTTAGTTTTTATATTTTCTAGAATTAAACACCCCCTTTCTTGCCCCAGGAACATAATGGAAAGAAACATTACCTAGCATAAGTCTGTGTGCATGCTGTAAGAGGGATATATTGAGGAATCAGAATAGTTTTAATGAAAAATAAAAAAAAAAATAGCAAGGAGTAGGCAAACCACATTATATGAATACTGGAAAGAATTGGGGTGGTTAAATTGAAAAGGTAACTTTTAAAAACTGGTGAGCTAGGTGTAAGAACTAATCATGTGAGCCTCAGAAAACAGGATTAAAATCATTTCAGATGAGGAAGAGCTTTCTAATAACTATTAATATCTAAAAATCGAGTGAATTACCTCTGAAAGAAAGGAGTTCTTCATCCCTGAAGAGATCAACAGAAGATACTAAGAGGGGCCATCTACACTGAATGAGGATATTGACCAGGTGTTTGCTAAGATTCCTTCCAGCTCTAATGGTTTGTGATTTTATTTTACCACTTCCATTGAGTTGATCCAAATGATCTGCCATCATACCCTGTTTCCAAAGGAATGCAATCATGGACTTAATCTAATTAAGGCAAGCTGTAGCTATAGTACAGCACTGTAGATCAATAGAAGGATTATCTTTAAACCATAGCCATCTTCCCATAGCATTCAGTATAAATCCTTACATGTTTTTAAAGGGCTCTGACCTACATAAGAGAGGAGCTTATTGTCGGGACAGTTGACACCCCAACCAAATGGAAAGAAGTAGACTTAGGCTACCTCTGCTAAGGCAAAAATACGTAATATAAAAATCATTCTAACTGGCTTTCAATATACTTATAATTCACTCAGACTGACCTAACATTTTCTTTTCAATCACTGTTTTGGTTACATAGAAATGAAATTTCAAATCACTCTTCTACAGAAAATCAAGGTGTTTAAGCCTTCTGGCATAATGTGGAACTCATTAGAATTTTATACTTAGATTGGAATTGACAAGTTTTATATTTTTAATTTGTATTTATTTATTTTGAGACAGAGTCTCTTTCTGTCACCTAGGCCAGAGTATAGCGGTGCGATCTTGGCTGACTGCAACCTCTGCCTCCTGGGGTCAAGCGATTCTCGTGCCTCAGCCTCCTGAGTAGCTGGGACTACAGAAACGCACCATCACTCCCAGCTAATTTTTGTGTGATTTTTGTAGAGATGGGGTTTCACTGTGTTGGCCAGGCTGGTCTCAAATTCCTGACCTCAAGTGATCCACCCATTTTGGCCTCCCAAAGTGCTGGAATTACAGGCATGAGGCACTGTGCCCGGCCAGGTTTTAGGTTTTTTAAAAAACATCTATGCTTATGAAATTTAAAAATGTATATCTTATTTGTTTGGGTGATCTAATAAACCAAAATACTTGCTTCTAAAATAATACTATGATTTGATTATATATTATATGCCCCTCTACATATCTGTGATCATAGATTTATCACCATTTCATAATTAAAGAAATTGATGCATAAAAGGATCCCAGATTTCAATGGAAGTCTTATAGCAAATAAGTAAGAAAAAAGGAATTGGTCTACTTGATGTGGGACCCTGTCTCATTGTCTGGATTATGATTTTTCCCTCAATTCTCAAGTCCTGAACTCAGGGATTTGGGCAGGTTCCCAGGAATGACTGCTATCGGGGGCCACTGTTACAGATAGGGATGTGTCATATCCCTTGGCATGGTGGGGTGTATAAAACTGGAGAAATGATGCATCTTAAGCAACCATCCTTGTGCTCTTACTCGAGATACTAAGATAAAGCAGCACCAATTGGTTTTCTTTTAAAGACGTTGTGGCAGACACTCGCAATGCACCCTCAAAATCATCTGCCCGTCCTCAGTGTTAGCAGAGCCTTGTTCAGGAGGCAACACGGCCAGCTTAAAATGCTGGTGTTTTTTGCCAGCTACTGGCTTCCCTGACTTTTCTTTAGAAGTGACCATGTGACACAGTGAAACTCCTGGGAAATGTTGTGTTTCATCACAGGAAGATAGATGCTTTGTACACTGTCATGTGAGAGGTGATGCTTAGGATTCCTCAGTCATCCTGCAACCATGAGAGTTAGGCCAAAAAGTCTCAACAATGCCAACCCAAAGTCACTGGAAATAACCAAGGAACTACCAGCCCTGGACTTACTTTTAAGTGAGAAAATGAATGGTTTGCATGTTTTAGCCCAACATAAGTTGTGCCTTCTGGGCCAGGTTCTGTGGCTCGTGCCTGTAATGCTTGCATTTTGAGAGACCAAAGCAGGAGGATTGCTTGAGCCCAGGAATTCAAGACCAGTCTGGGCAATACAGTGAGACCTCACCTCTACAAAAAAAAAAAAAAAATTTAAAATAAATAGCTGAGCATGGTGGCATGCACCTGTAATACCAGCTACTTGGGAGGCTGAGATGGGAGGATCACTTGAGCCTGGGAGGCAGATGCTGCAGTGAGCTGAGATCGTGCCATTGTACTCCAGCCTGGGTGACAGAGTAAGACTGTTTAAAAAAAAGTATGCATTCTGTAACTTTCAGCCAAACACATTACAATTTATAAGCCAATTAGCATTAGCCATTCAAAATCTTTTGCTTGAAATGCTACTTGGATTAATTGTCAGAATAGCACAGCAGTTAAAAATCTGGAATCCAGGTTATACTGTGAGGGTTTGAAGTCAGTGCTACCTCTTAACCTTGCAATCATTAGCAATGTGATTAAACTCTCTGTGCCTTTGATTCCTTATCTATAAAATGAGAATAATAATAGTCACTACCCACACAGTTGTCACAAGGATTAAATTAGCACATGTGAGGCATTTTGAAAAGTGACTGGGATATAGTAAGTGCTCAGTAAATGTTAACTATTGTTATTACACTAATGATGCTGTCATTGCTGAAAACTCCTGTGGAATTTTTCATTTGAAATTGCTATTGGAAACTGCCCGAGGATCACACAAGGAAATCATCAAACTCTTTGTTGGTAGCTGTATCTATTTTTTTAAATTACTAGACATTTTTTTAGAGCAGCTTTAGGTTTACAGAAAAATTGAGCAGAATGTACAAAGAGTTTCCATATATACCTTCTTCTCTAGCCCCAGTTGCCCCTATTATTAATGTCTTGATTTTGTGTAGTACATTTGTTACAATTGATGAACGAATATTGGTCCATTATTATTAACTAAAGTTCATAGTTTTTGTTGTTGTTGTTGTGTTGTTGTTTTGAGATGGGGTCTCACTCTGTTGGCCAGGCTGGAGTGCAGTGGTGCAATCTTGGCTCACTGCAACCTCTACCTCCTGGGTTCAAGCAATTCTCCTGCCTCAGCCTCCCAAGTAGTTGAAATTACAGGAATGCACCACCACGCCTGGCTAGTTTTGTATTTTCAGTAGCAATGGGGTTTCGTCATGTTGGCCAGGCTGGTTTCAAACTCCTGACCTCAAGTAATCCACCTGACTTGGCCTCCCAAGCTGTTGGGATTACAGGCATGAGCCACTGCGCCCAGCCTAAAGTTTATATTTTACATTTGGGTTCACTCTTTGTGTTGTACAGTTTCATGGGTTTGGACAAATGCAGAATATCATGCATTCAACATTACAGTCCCATACAAGACAGTTTTGCCACCCTAAAAATCCCCTGTCTGCCACCTACTCATCCCTTTCCTGTTTATTATTCCAGCCCTGGCAACCACTGATCTTTTTACTGTCTCTATAGTTTTGTCTTTTCTGGAATGTCATATAGTTAGAATCACACAGTATGTAGCCTTTTTAGACAGCCTTTTTCACTTAGCAATATGCATTTAAGCTTACTCTATGCTTTTTCGTGGCTTGAGAGCTCATTTCTTTTAGTCACCGAATAGTATTTCATTCTATAGATGTACAATTTTGTTTATCCAGCTGTATCTATTTTTGATCTAAAGTGGTATTAACAAGTTTCATTGTCCATCTTTACCAAAAACTTAATTTTGGTTTCCTTTTGAGGGTTGCCAAAAAATTAAATCCATCTTCTTAAGGCCACATATTAATCATTGGCTATTCAAAAGCATGTGCTATAAGCACTGAAGAAAACAATACTTATTTAGAAATATTTTTTTTCATTTGGTTATTAGATACATTTTTATTTTCACTTTTCACATGTGTTTGGTGTGTAGTCTATAGAGCCTTTCGTAGATATATTTGAGCATGTCTTATAAGCCAATAATTGTGTATACATTGGGAGATAAAGGGAAAAAAATCCTTCCTACTGAGGGCTTTAGAGTACAGTGTGGGAGACAGATATGCACAGGAACATTAGGACAGATAGTGGGAGCAGGAAGCACAGAGATCTATGTGGATATATGAGAGGGTCCCTTGACAGAGACTGATGGGGCGGGGGCAGTGGGGAGTGGTAGGAATTAGCCAAAAAAAAAAAAAGCAAAAACTTTCCTAGCAGCAGGTGCAAAGCAATGTGAGAATGATGCAATAGAGAGGAACTTCAAGTTCAATATAGCTGAAGTACATGGACAAATGCAGATGGAGAAAGGAGCATGTCTTATATCAAACAGCAGTAGTTGAATTGTACTGAATCTTTACTATGTGCCAGGGACTCTTCTAAGCTCTTGCCATATGTTTGCTTTCATCTTCACAATACCCTGTGAAGTAAATACTATTATTTTATTATTTCCATTTTACAGATGAGGAAACTGAAAGATGGGGAGTTGACTTATTGAGTCTGAGCTGGAATCTCAACCCAGTCTGGTGCTAGGACACATACTCTTATCTTCTGTGCTGTAATGACTCTGAGGGATATTGTGTCATAAGGATTTTGATCCCAAAGGTAACCAGGGGAGATAGGAATAATTTTAAAACAGAAACAAAACATAATCTGTGTACTTAGATCATGCTTCCAAGAAAATTTGCATCTTTAAATTCCTTTCTTTGACTACTATATCCTTTTTCTTTTTCTATTTTTTTTTTTTTTTTTTTTCCAGATAGAGTCTTATTCTGTTGCCCAGGCTGGAATACAGTGGTGTGATCTCGGCTCACTGCAACCTCCGCCTCCTGGTTCAAGGAATTCTCCTGCCTTAGCCTTCCGAGTAGCTGGGATTACAGGCATATACCACCACGTCTGGCTAATTTTTAATTTTATTTATTTATTTATTTATTTTTAGAAGAGACAGGGTTTCACTGTGTTGGCCAGGCTGGTCTCAAACTCCTGAATTGAAGTGATCCACCCACCTCCCAAAGTGTTGGGATTACAGGTGTGAGCCACCATATCCAGCCTTGACATACAGACAGACTAATATCTTAACCGCAATGATATCTTCAATAGTGTGATGTATCCAGCAGGTGGACAAAAAGATTTCATTGAGATAATGAAGTGCCAGGCATTTATTTCTAAATAGGCAAAGTAGCAGAGAATCTCTGCCTGAATCTTACATATTCTCTAGAGACTTCCTTGTGTCCCAGCAATGCCTCTGTTGGGTCTCTAACCTAACCTGTGATGCTATTTTGCTAGCTTGCTCTGGCTTGTTGAATGTGGTTGTGATTGTCTGAGGACCCCCAAAACTGCAGCCAAGAAAGTAAGACCACAATGTCAGTCACTAGAAACATGCACCTCAGAAGATACCTGGTCCACAAGTCACTTTTCCAAGAGGTCAGTGGTTTTGGAGAAATAGGTGTTATGGTTTATAGAGAAGATGTGGGTCTTCAAGAATAAAGATATTCGGCCGGGTGTGGTGGCTTACATCTATAATCCCAGCACTATGGGAGGCTGAGGTGGATCACCTGAAGTCAGGAGTTCAAGACCACCCTGGCCAATGTGGTGAAGCCCCGTCTCTACTAAAATTACAAAAATTAGTTTGGTGTGGTGGCACTCGCCTGTAATCACAGCTACTTGGGAGGCTGAGGCACAAGAATTTCTTCAACCTGGGAGGCAGAAGTTGCGGTGAGCAGCCTGGGTGAAAGAGTGAGACTTTGTCAAAAAAAAAAAAAAAAAAAAGACAAGATATTCAAAAACCCTTGGAAGGTTTTAGATACTTTTTAAAAATGTTTAGATACATTATGGCATCTTAGTGAATTAAAGAGATTTGCTGGTAGAATCAATATTCCATAGATGAGTGTCCAAAAATATAAAGACAAAGGAATTCAGTGAAAAATAAAATCAAGCATCCATTTTAGTTTCTAGTCTAGGCACTTTAAGGTCAAAGATGAAAAAAAAGTTTTAAAGTCCAGTGAGAAAAATAAACAAAGGGGATAATAGCAGAGATATCTACATAATGTTATGGAGAATAATAGAGAGGAATGGTACTTGTTCTGTTCTGGGAGTTCACAAGAGGTTTCCTGGAAGAGATAATGCTTTAGCTGAGTATTAAAAGATGAGTCAGATATAATTAGCCTGTGAAGAAGGGTAGGATGAGCACTCCAGATTGAAGGAATAACTCCTGCAGAGGCATAGGGCTGGAAGCACACGTGGGAAATTAAAAGAGTATTACAAGCATTATAAAGGGAAACAGGGAGTTATCGGGAGGTAACATTGGAGATGGCAGTCAAAGAGGGGCTGGATAATTAGTTTAGTCTTTAGTTCTGTAAATGATGGGGAATTTTAAAAGACTTTAAGCATTTTAAATAGACTATTCAAGCTGTCATGTACAGTCTTAACTAGTTAAGGCAGAAGGCAGAAGGACTAGTTATGGGCAAACCAGGATGACTCTAAGAGCTTGGATTATGGTAACAGCAGTGGGTAGAAATGAAAGGAAACAGATATATTTAAAGAAAAACTAATTAGAATGTAAAATCAGCACAACATGGTGATAGATTGGATATGTGTGAGGGTGGGTGGAGATGAAAAAGTAAAAGGTAACCAGTTCCAGTGACTGGTGAAGGTAGCACCACTAACAAAGCTAGAAAATCAAAGAGAAGAGCAAGTTGTAGGCTAAGATGTTGACTTCAGTTTGGGGCATGTTGTCTGAGGTGTCCACCATACATTCAGATTGAGAAGTCTAGGCTGAGGCTCAGAAGAGAGCTTGGGGCTACAGATAGACATTTGGAGTTCATCAGACTACAGAGGGTAGTTGAAATTCTGAAACTGGGGAAGGTTACCCAGGGACAACAGGAAGAAGCGTGGCAATATTAGCTGGTCCAAATTTTCCAAATGGATGTCTGGTGACAAGTTAGGGCAAAATCCAGGTGGCTTCAAGCTAATTGGGTCTAGATATGAGAGACTGACATAACATGCTCTGCTCAGGGGTTCGGGAAATTGGTTTAGAGACATAGCAAGTTGCTCCAGCAATAAGGAAAATAAATCAAAGGACCCAATCCAAAAGCCTATAGCTAGATATTTGAGGAAATCCCCACATTCTATCTCTCAGGAATATAGGTGATTTACACCCTACAGGATGTTTAACTTTAATTTGTTCTTGCTTCATTGAAGTTACAGTGAGATAGATGTGAATGTACAAGACCGTGCCCTTTCTCAATGGCGAATGATTTTTCAAGGACAGAATCCGACAACTTTTCGATAGTAAGTTCAGAAGCCTCTGCTGACCCTGTTAGGAAACACTTGCTAGGGGCAAAGTAGTTGCTTCTGTTGCTTGTTTCAAGCCCTTAAACATGTGCAGATTATCCCAAAGGCCACTGGGCAAATGCTGTCTTGCCCTTAGGAGTCGCCCAACCCTGGAGAAGCATCACTTGGGAGACATCAAATTCCCTGAGTTTGTCCGCATACAACAGCTTGTGAGGGCTCCTGAGGAAATAGAGATGATTAAAGAAATTATCATCGGATGGCATGCAGGTCTGTCTTTCCCACGTCCTATGACTTTTGCTACAAAGCAGATGGTGCTGTGGCACTTGTTAGAAGCCTGGGCCTAATTCAAGAGCATATCTTTGCTTTCACTAAAGCTACTGAATTTGAGGGGACCTGGGGAGAATTAATATACCTCAATATTCCTCTAACATCTTTTCCCTGTGTGATACATCCATTCTCACCTGCTGCTTTCATATTGTATTCCTTTCATCCCTCTGTCTCATATTGAAAGCTTGCTGTGCTGGAATGCTGCCTCTATCATTCTTAACAGGCTGCACACACCCTCAGAGTATGGCAAATGACAATGCCCTTCTAGTGGAAATCTTTTCCCAGGGCCTCTTTCCCAAATGCTCCAGGCCCGCAGGGGTTAACTAGAGTCCCACCCATAAGCCCATCTCTGGGAAGCTGGCCTGCTTCTACTTGCCTGGCTGGGAATTTCTGCAGCCTATTTCAACACCTTCTTGAGTTGAGCAGGGGAGCTGTGGGACAAGGGTGAGAGCCATTGCTAGCGAGAAAAAGCAAGAGTAGCAATTAGATAGTGAAACTGAACAGTGCCCTTTAATAAATAATTCACCTCACTTTCCAATCATATCTACACTGTGCCTGTCCTCCAAACCCACTTACAGATCCTCTTCTGCCCTTGGAGTTATTATTGCCCTCAACTCAAGTGTCTGAAAGCATGCCTGATGAAAGGCAATGCGCCATTCCTGGCTAGCTGCCACTGGCCACACCCTACAAAGAATCCCAACAGCCCAGTTCGAAGACTTGTCATTAGGTAAGAATCCATTTAGCATCTTTATGTGTGGTTTGCAAGTTATTTATACCTTGTTAGTCTAGATTACAGATAGAAGATAGATTGATAGACAGATAGATAGATAAATAGTGTGATTTTTAATTTTACATGTCAATTTGGCTATACCATAGTGCTCAGAATAATGAAACATCATTCTGAATGTCTTTAGGAAGGTGCTTTTTGGATGACATTAAAATCTAAAATGGTAGACTTTGAGAACAGCTTATTAAACTTTATAATGTGGGTGTGCCTCACTCAATCAGTCGAAGGGTTGAATAGAACAAAGACTGATCTCCATCAAGTAAGACGGAATTCTGTCAGTACACAGCCTTTGGATTCCAACTGCAACTCTTCCCTGAGTCTCTAGCCTGCTGGCCTCCCCCATCAGATTGTGGACTTGCCAAGCCTCCACAATCATGTGAGCCAATTCCTTAAAATAAATCTCTCTCTCTCTCTCTCTCTCTCCATACAGATAGATAAAAACAATCATCTATCCATCTGTGTATCTACATATGTATGTGTGTATCCATCTATCTATCAATCTATCTATATATCCATCCATCCATCCACCCGTCTATCCATCCATCCATCCATCTACCTGCATTAGGATTATCCAGAAACATAACCAAGAGGATGTGTCTGTATTGATGGATATACACACATTTAAAGGTTAAATACATCACTGTTTTCTGGCCAGTTCTTATGAGAACACACTCAAGTGCCTGGACTGTTCCAGCCCAGCTCTGTAAGGCAGTCCCTTCCGTCCCTTCACTGAGGAATATGAGCCCCCTCTCTCTTCAGAGGAAATTCCCTCCCTGCCTTTCTGAAACACAACAGGCTCACTTTAACCATTTGCCTTTTTTGGCCTCCCCATATCTGTGCGAATAGTTATTATTCATCTGCTGGACCTTTCACAGAATGCTGGTTGAAAATAGCACTCATCATCCCCCTATCACCACACTGGTAATGAAGAGAAATGTGCTGGTAATGAGGAGAGCGGCCGCCATTATAGTAATGAAGAAAAATGGGCAGAAATGCCAGAGGAAGGCACCTCCACTATTTCCTGGTGTAACTGGCATGAAGTAATTGTTTTGTTTTGTTTTGTTTTTTCATACTTCTGCCTTCATCTTCACAAACCACTTCCAAATCCCTTACATTCATCCCAAAATAGAAAATTGAACTAGTGTAATAAATTAAAAAGGCAAAAGAGTTTAGCTTTGTGGTCCTAATCTTGAAAGAAAGAAATAAGAATGGTGATGGAATTAATAAAAAGGATAATCATTTGGGGGATTATTCTTTTTTGTTGTTATTTTTGTCATTACAGACTAAGCCTTCTGTCAACTCCATATAAAGACAGACTCCAGCAGGAATAACTGAATATGCTTTAAATACATATGCCACAGCCACTACCACTACTGAAATAGCACCCACTACATGCAGGAGAATAACACACGAGGCAGGTCTATTCTCACTCCTGCTGCTAGGAAACCCAGGCCTAAGAGCAGCATACAAATCAGCTTTGTATCTACAATGCCTGCGTACCAAAATAAGACTTGTTAGGGCAATATTTATAAGTCATGTCATGTTTCTGTTTTGCCCATTTTCAGCACTATACTCTGGTAGGGGTTACTTCAGGTATAGTCCCTGGAAAGACTCTTTTTATTTTATTTCATTTGAGACAGGCTCTGGCCCTGTCTCCTAGGCAGGAACACAGTGGCATGATCCTGGTTCACCTCAACCTCTGCCTCCTGGGCTCAAGCCATCCTCCAACCTCAGCCTCCCAAGTAGCTGGGACGACAGGCGCATGCCACCACACCCAGTTAATTTTTTAATATTTAGTAAAGACATGGTTTTACCATGTTACCCAGGCTGGTCTCGAACTCCTGGGCGCAAGCAATCCACCCACCTCAGCCTCCCAAAATGCTGGGATTACAAGCATGAGCCATCATGCCCAGCTGAAAGATTCTTAAACTCAGGATTTTATAAATTCACCAAGAGAATTAATAATGACTGAGTCCACATTCTGAAAAGAATTTTGTGCAAATACTAAAATTAACTTAGGTATCTGCTATCATTTTAGAGATATGCCCACAAATTCTTTGGTACCTCTGTCCTACCCCGTCCCTTCAGTGTGGGCTAGACTTAGTGACTTGTTTCCAGGGAATAGATTACAGTAGAAATGATGGGATGCCGCTTCCATAGTAGGCTTAGAAATGACTGCAGAAAAAGTGGAAACAACATAATACTATTTCACTGCATGTATATATCACATTTTATTTATCCATCCATCCGTGGGTAAATAAAATGTGGTATATACATGGAATGAAAAAGTATTCAGCCTTAAAAAGGTATGAAATTCTGATACATGCAACAGCGGGAATGAATCTTGAAAAATTTTTTTTTAATATTTTTGTTTTAGAAGTGGGGTCTCACTATGTTGCTCAAGCTGTTCTTGAACTGCTGGACTCAAGTGATCCTTCCGCCTCAGCCTCCCAAAGTGTTAGGGTTACAGGCATGAGCCACCACACCTGGCCAACATGAATGAGTCTTGAAAACATGCTAAGTAAAATAAACCAGACAGAAAGGAACAAATATTGTATGATTTCACTTATAAAAAGAAAAAGGTACCTGGAGTAAGCAAATTCATAGAGACAGGAAGTGGAGTAGAAGATACCAGGGGCTGGAGATTTGGTGCATGGAGAGTTATTGCTGTTTAATGGGTATAGAAATTGTATTTGAGATGATTAAAAGGGTCTAGAAATAGGGAGTGGTGATAGTTGCACAACAATGTGAATGTACTTAATGCCACTGAATTGTACACTTACAACAGGTTAAAATGGTAAGTTATATATATACATATATATGTGTATGTGTGTGTATGTATGATATATATATTTACTGCAATAAAAAATTACCCCCTCTCCAAAAAAAATAAAAAAAGATTGAAGCTTAAGCTTTCATGTTAAATCTACCCTGCTCCTTTTCTCTTGGACCACTCACTCTGAGAGAAACCAGCTACCATGTCTTCAGGCCACCCAGGCAGTTCTGTGGAGATGCCCACATGGCAAGGAACTGAGACTTTCAGACAACACCACTGAGTAACTGAGGACTTGAGTTAACCTCCTTGTGAGCTTTCTGGAGGCAGGACCTCCTAGCCCATCCAAATCAGATGATGTATCCTCAGCTGACAGCTTGTCTATAACCTCATGAGACACCCTGACCCATGACCACCTAGCTAAGTTACTCCTGGATTTCTGGCTCTCAACTGTGAGACAATAGTTTGTTGTTTTAAGTCACTAAATCTTGGAATAATCAGTGACATGGCAATAGATAATCAAATACAGTATAAATAACTCTCTAAATCCAAATTCACAATAATGTTGAATAATATAAATGTATAATGTTAGATAATGACAATTATCTAAAATGGACTGCTACTCCTTTCCACAAAGCAATTGGGGGAATCGTTAGCTACTGAGGTTAAGAAAAATGTCTACGTCCTCATCCTATTTCTATCCTTTCCTTGCTTTCATTTAGTTCTCTAAAATATGGCCATCTTCTCTCAGGTTCCATATGGTTCCCTTTCCCACATTTGTTTGTGTGGGAATGGGTATTTTTACTCAACTGTAGAACATTCTTGGTATCTCTGCCTGCAGTAATTCAAAATTCATACGTCAAGTGCAGAATCTGTATTTCCACTGTATATTTAGAGCTCCAGATAGTACTTGGTTATTGCATCGACACGCGCTAAATAGGAACTCCACAAATAACCCCTACTACCTGCTTCTTTTTTTTTCCCCTCTCACTCTTCCTAAATTCTGCCTATCTTTATTACGGTTATGGCAAAAGCAGTTTGTATAGATTGTATATAGCTGTGGAGCTACTAACAACCATAACCACAGCCATTAACAATTGTACCAACCATTTCGCTACTCCTCAATGTCTGATGGGTTTCTATCTACAAGCAACATATAAAAAGGAAGCCCTGGGAATCTGGTTGATCCAGGAATAGCATTACCTATATGACTTTTGTTTATTTATTTGTTTTTTGTTTTGTTTTTTGAGATAGGTCTCTCTGTGTTGCCCAGGCTGTTCTCAAATGCCCGCATTTAAGTGATTCTCCTGCCCCTGCCTCCAAGTAGCTCAAATTATTGACACTTGCCCCCACTCCCAGCTCCAACTATCTGACGTTGGAAGAATCATTCTGTGATGAAAGACCCAAACAATATCAAAAAACGGAGTTGAGGTGGTAAGACATGAGAAAAACAAGAGAAGACATTAGCAGAGGACAATGTTTGTAATAAAATTCACAAAAATGGGTAAGGAACTATGTTATGAAGACAGGCATCTAAATCAATCCTCATGGGTGCCATGGCTTGTGCCCATAATCCCAACACCTTGGGATGCCAAAGCAGGAGGATAACTTGAGCCCAGGAATTCAAGACCAGCCTGAGCAACATAGTAAGACCCCATCTTTACAAAAAATTAAAAAACTAGCCGAGCGTGGTGGTATATGCCTGTAGTCTTAGCTACCCCAGAGGCTGACGTGGGAGGATCACTTGAGCCCAGGAGTGGAGGCTGCAGTGAGCTATGATTATGCCACTGCACTTCAGCATGGGCAACAGAGGGAGACCCTGTCTCTAAAAAAATAATTAAAATAGTCCCTAAATCCATAAATATTGAATATGTTACAGGGCATTCCTTTGCTCAAATTTGGGTCAGGCTTTTATTTTTTATTTTATTTAGAGATGGGGTTTCACCATGTTGCCCAGGCTGGTCACAAACTCCTGGGCTCAATCAATCCTCCTGCCTCAGCCTCCCAAAGTGCTCAGATTACAGGCGTGAACCACCATGCCCAGCTGGGTTTGGGTCAGATTAAGTTAGACCTCAGAAGGAATTGATATCATAGGACCTCCTATATTGTATTATGAAGTATTCCATTCTTTCTCCCTTGCAAACACCTCATGGGCATGAGAAAGTCATTAGGTATTGGCATCCTACAGTCCTTTAAGCATTTGCAAAGCAGTGTACTGAAGTAGGAGGCAGTAGATAAGGGCCCTAAGTATCCTGCCTTCTCTAGCTCCACAAGGTGACCAGATAACCTTGGATATGCTTTTCACCTTTCAGGCCCTCTACTTTGTCTTCAGTAAAATGGGGTCATTCTACCCAAGATGTCTGAACTGGATCAAATGATCCATTGAAATTTCTTCCAACTATTAAATCTACAACTCTACAAAGTTGATTTCTGTTGCCTATAGGGTCCTGCCTAGGACAGTCCTAGGGAGCCATCCTAACATGGCCATGTGGCTAGATCAAATAATTTTTTCATCTCCACACTGCATGTCCTCCAACCCAGAAGGGAAGCATAGTTTTTACTCTGAAAACTCAAGAATTGTGAGTTGGTTTAAGAGTAAGTAGATAGTGAGATTGTGAGCACCTATAGTCAGTGCTTTATTTCCAGAGAAATTCTTATCTTAGCAGGAAAGTGGCCCTCCAAGGGGTGGAAACCTGGCTGAACATCCCATTTAATGGGGAAGGCAAGCCTGGAAACTCTGCCTAGAGCAACAAGGGCATTCACAGGAAACTTGGTTTGGGGAATATACATGGATGGTGTCCAGCTAAGAGGAAAGAATTTTCAGAGGCTAAACTATGTCACTTTCACTGTTTTGGCTGATTCTGATAGCAAATGAGGTTAACTGGTGCTCAGAACATCTTCTGGGAAAGTGAAATAGCAAGCAATTGCTTATTTTTATTTTTTTATTTTTTTTATGAGTTTTTCCATTTCTCATTGAAAGGAAGAATTCCTGTATGGGAGTTCTTAACCAGTAAATGTGGGTAGATCTTGAAACCTGATTTGATGGTGCTCACGTCAGTGGCCTGGGGTTGATAAGTTCCCCCAGGAGGAATGGAATAATCTACTGGGAACTCCCCACCCCCATCTCTTGACCTTAAAGCTTTAAGGAAAATGAAAAGCAGCTTCTCTTTGACAAAATGATTGGGAACCCTTGCTGTGATGTGTTACTGTTTCTTTAAAGCTTCCATGGAAATGAAAGATGTTCTCAAGCAAAGGTAGGTCAAATCTATTAAGAGAGTGGGTGAGGCGTTTCCCTCCTGAAAACTGGAGAATAGAAGAAAAGAACCTTTTCTGACAAACCAGCAGTATCTTTTTGTTGGATTTTGTTTGTTTCACATTTATTTACTGAATGTTAGGGAGAAATACTTTAATTTGGGTATGAGAATAGCTAATTACTAGATGAAAAGAAGAAAGGATTTCTAAGATGGAGCCACCCCCCCACCCCGCCTCCATAGCTTACACATTGTGTAAACTTGCCTTTGATCCCATCCCGCCTTCTTTAGCAATTCCTTCTCCATACTCTCAGCTCCTAAAGAGTCATCAGAAAGCTGAGCTCAGGGCCGGGCGTGGAGGCTCATACCTGTAATCTCAGCACTTTGGGAGGCCGAGGCAGGAGGATCAGAGGGAATCAGGAGTTCGAGACCAGCTTGGCCACCATGGTGAAACCCCGTCTCCACTAAAAATACAAAAATTACCCAGGCATAGTGGTAGGTGCCTATAATCCCAGCTATTCGGGAGGCTGAGGCAGAACTGCTTGAACCCGGGAGGTAGAGGTTGCAGTGAGCTGAGATTGCGCCACTGCACTCCAGCATGGGTGACAGAGTAAGACTGTCTCAAAAAAAAAGAAAGCTGATCTTCATCCAATAATACTGGCCTTAAAAGGCATTTTATTTTTCTCTCCTTCTTCAAAATGGACCATCTTACTAGAATTAGTTCCATCTTTGGAGGAGATGGGGAAAGAGAAGACCTGAGCAGGTCTTCCTTCAAATTATAACCACATTTTTAAATTAATGATACCTGCCATCTGCTTATTTCCTGGAAGCTGGGAAGATTCATTTGGATATCCAAAAAGCCCTTTAGAAAACCTAAAAAACACATGTAAAGACCGTGTAGTGATTTCCTATAGCCAAGATTTCTGGTTTTGTTTTTTGTTTGTTTGTTTGTTTGATGTTCCCTGGACACTGGCAATGTTTTGGTCATATAGAGAAGGGAAAAATACTAAACCATTTTTATTTTAGCTGACCTTTACAGAGACAAGAAGTGATTTTGTTTGAATTCTCCGTTTCAGTTTGGGACACTAACAGCTGAGCAGGGATTTTGCCGAACACTTTGTGAGGTTTACACTCAACTTCCTTCTTCAGATTGCTATTTTATATTAAACCAATAGTGCACTGTTATTGAGACATCAGACTGCTACAACTTCAAGAAGATCCTAAACCAAGTAACTTTTTCTGGACCATGAATGTAAAAGTCTAATATACTTGAAAAATCCATTGCAGCTCAGGAGACATTATAGTGGGATGATCTAGAATCAGACTCTCTGGATTTGAAGAATCTTCCTACCACTTACAAATGCTGTAAATTTGAGAAACAACAGATGAGACAGGTTAAGAATACAGCCCGCCTGCTCTTCCTTCCCTCCTTCCTCCCTTCCTTCCTTCCTTCCTTCCTTCCTTCCTTCCTTCCTTCCTTCTTTTCTTCGTTCCCTTTCCTTTATTTTTCTTTCCTTTTCTTCTTTTCTTTTTTTGAGACAGGGCCTTATTCTGTCACCCAGGCTTGAGTGCAGTGATACAATCATGGCTCACTGCAACCCCAACCTCCCGGGCTCAAGCAATCCTCCCACCCAGCCTCCCCAGTGGTTGGGACTACAGGTGTATGCCACCCCCCCTGGCTAATTTTAGTATTTTTTTTATAAAGAGAGGATTTCCGCCATGTTGCCTAGGGTGGTCTCAAACTTCTAAGCTTAACTGATCTACCTGCCTCGGCCTCCCAAAGCACTGGTATCACAGGCATGAGCTTCCACTCCCAGCCTGGAAGAATGCCGGCTTTAATCCCAGCATTTTGAGGGGCCAAAGTAGAAGGATATTTTGAGCTCAGAAGTTCAAGACCAGCCTAGGGAATACAATGAGACCCCGTCTCTACAATAAATAAATAAATAAATAAATAAATAAATAAAACAAATAAAATAAGGTAAAATAACACAGGCTTTGGAGCTAGATTGCTTGGGTTGGAATCCTGATTCCTTGATTTACTTGGTGGATGATCTTAGGGAAATTCTTCAAACATCTGGGCCTCAGTTTCATAATCTGTGGCATGGATATATCATAATGGCATCTATGTCTACATGGTGAGGAGACTAATACAATAAGTTGCTACACATCGGACGCTTTGAACAACACTTAGCACAGAGTAAGTGCTCAATAAATGTTCGTTATAGTGACGCTATTATTCTTTCCCAAATTTTTGCACTTCTGCCAAAGTAACGGCAAAATCAATAAATAAAGGGAGCTAACCAAGAAAATCTCTGGGGAAAGTGCTGAATTTGGCAAAACTGGGAATCAGGTAGCTCAGATTCTTTGGCATTCTCTCTCCATTTTGCTGTCTCCTGTGAGTGTCCAAGTTCCTCCTGTAACACTGCATCCAAGCTCAAAATTATTTTCTGTGCTCCCCTTCACACCTACCCTCATCAATCAACTTTCACCCATGCCGGTTCTGTTCCCTGAGGACTTTCATCTGAACCAGATGAGAAAAAAATATCAATCAAACTTGTTTTAAGGTATTAATGAATACTGACAAGTTAAAGTTATGCTTTTGAGATAGTACATGTTCATTTAAAAAATAAAGATTACCTTATTACCGGGAGAAGCTACCAAACCTGAATAGGTAACATGCAGGGTGAGTAGGTATGATATTTTGGGGCAGGTCGAATATTTGGTTCTCCGTGAATCACAGATAAGCTGCTATTTGGACAACCCATAGAGCTTGTCCTAGAGTTAACTGTTTAATACATAGGGTTATAGACAGACCTTGGGGCTAAAGTGGAACACGCTGTGTTTAAACACAATGTTATTAGGTTGACAGGCATGGCATCAAAGCCCTAGTGCTACTGGTCCCACAGCTCCCAGGGCCACTGTCAACAAGTCATGACAAATTGGACAAGCCAAACCTTTCAGTCACATCTGATTTTCCTGAAGACACAGATACACCTGCCAAAGATGTTCCAGGCAAGAAAGCCAAGACTGCAGGATAGAGCTAGCAAATAGAAAAAAATGGCAAAGGCCCAGCACCAACCTTCATCAACTAGTATAGCTCTGGGATAGGTAGCTTTCTGAATTAGAAAAAGAGGCCAAGGGTAAGGGGATTTGAGTTCTAATCTAACTTTACTATCAGTCTTTAAGAAACTCATTTCACTTTATTTTTCAGGGCCCTAGTTGTAAAACTAGGGAAGAGATGATTGAGAGGACTATCTCCTCATCCTCCTCCAGTCAAAGGTTCCAATGGGATTCTGGGAAACCCTTAAAGCCCCACAGAACAATTTAAAGTCCACTACAATGGAAGGCAATGGAGTTTCTTAACCAATGGAAATTATGGGGAAATTAAGATGCTGAGCTTAATCTAAGGGAGGGGAAAGTCATATGGAATAAAGTGGAGAGTAAGCAGATTGGATACAAGATCGCCAACTAGAGGTTTCCATAGCAAAAACATAGTCAAATAAGGTATGGTAGAAAAGTGACCCTCAGCACTGGCTGCTGCCTCAGGAGATTTTTTTCTTTTTTTAATTGACGTCCAGGCTTTATCCCAGAGCAGTTATACGAAACTGTCTGGGTCTAGGGTCTAAGCTTCAGTACAAAAGCTCTTCATGTGATCCTAATGGTGATCCAGTGGTAAAAACCATCAGTGCAGTTTTTGTTTTTGTTTTAACAACTAAAAGAAAAAACTGTATGTAAGAGACTTCTGAAGTTCCACTGAGAAAACTGCCAGGTAATTAGATAGGAGAGAGAAAAGTCAAGAAAGGCTCTACAACAAACTAAGGAGGGAGATTGCCTGAGAGAATGGCAAAGTCATGACAGAAATCTTGGAAATGGTGGACAGCAAATGGTTTTAAGGAGGAAAATGGGTTTGAATTGAATTGGATAGCAGGATATCTGAATGATTCTATTGCTTTACAAAGTAATGGGCAGCACCATTACAATTACAATTACATTATATTACGATTACATAATTGACCATTACAATTCAAGGGTCAATAAAACCCTTGAGGTTGACTATTCATTAGCTATTTGTTCAAAGCCCAGCTGAAACAAAATGCTAGTAAAAAAAGATGAACTAAGAGGACGCCATATACTCCACATTTGTTTTGTTGGCTTGTTTAATTTCTACTGGAGGTTATAAATTCTTTGCATGTTTATGAAAGCTTTAGACCTAATTCTCAGAAAAATACCACTAGAAACATACATATAAAGTTTTGTACAGAGCCCAGGCTAAGAATGTCCTCTTTTTAGAGGAACTAAAGGGGGTACCAAGCCCAACAAAGTTTTTATTGTTATCATTATTACTATTGTTATAGTTATTTTAAGATGGGGACTTACAGACAGAAGGGAAATACAGGTAGGAAAGGTTAGTTAAAACAGGGGTGCATTATACAAACAGCTTTTTTTTCTAACAATGAAGTCACTGCTGAGTCTCAAGAGGAGGCATTATGTTTCCTAAATGCTTTGGAGCATTTCATGTGTTCTCCTTGTTCTTTACTCTTTGATTAAAATGTTAATGTATTATGTGTACCTGCCCTTACAGCATCCTGGCAACCACAGGAAAAGAGACCAGCTCATGACAACTATCTGCATTTTTCATAACGCCTAGTATTCTCTACAAATAGGATTTCAGAGTCCAAAACTTTTGATTTAGAAAATGAAACAGCTCTTGTTAATTCTAATAGAAAAAGGCAGCTTGATTTCCAATGCTCTGTTTTAATTTGGGTTTTACCAGCCAGTGATTTTATTGAAAGTGAAATCCGTATTCCTGTGTAGCTTTAGCATCTCAACTCTAAAATGGGAAAAATCACAGTTTCAGTAACAGAATTGAGAATGAGGTCCTGGCATCTTTCTTAAAAAGAATTTGGATAAGACTTCTCGATAAATGCTCACAAATTACTTACACCGTATGTCTAAATATACACAAACAGGTTTAGAAAACCTGGTTGATTCAATGAAATAATTAGGGATGTGGAAAATAAGTGGGGCTTCTTTATAAGGTTCTTATCCACATGGGCCACATTTGCTCCAAGGCAGTGAAGAAGGGAGTAGGGGTGGTGTCAAGGTCGTGACCAAGATGGAATTCATGTGCCCAAGTTCTTTTTATCTCCATGAAGAAGCTCCGCAACTAGAGATGAGGAAAATGGACTCAGACTGAATCTGAAGAGCTTTTCATCAGACTATGGGAAGATAAAGACGGGACAGCAGAATCCCTGCAGCTTACTTAGAGTTTGGGCTCAGTTCTGGCTTACATAGGGTTTGGCCAAACTTTGGTAGTCTATCAAACCTGCAGCTTACCCAGGTCGCAATTGAGGTGAACCCCAAAACTTCACAAGGCGCATTTTGAATCCATCAGCTGAATTAAAAACAAAAACAAAAACAAAAAATCCTGAAGTGTATCCCCCTATGGGCTTTACCCTAAAGAAAAGAATGGTTTGTAAGACTAGACATGGCACTGAGTCATAAGCCACCTGAGTTAACTCCCCTCACATTGATAGAAGAGGACTTCTTCATATAAAAATACTCTTGGCCAGGCGCGGTGGCTCATGCCTGTAATCTCAGCACTTTAGGAGGCTGAGGAGGGTCGATCACCTAAGGTCAGGAGTTCGAGACTGTGGCCAATATGGTGAAACCCCGTTTCTACTAAAAGTACAGAAATTAGCCGGGCGCAGTGGCTCACGCCTGTAATCCCAGCACTTTGGGAGGCCGAGGCGGGCGGATCACAAGGTCAGGAGATCGAGACCACGGTGAAACCCCGTCTCTACTAAAAATACAAAAAATTAGCCGGGCGCGGTTGTGGGCGCCTGTAGTCCCAGCTACTCGGGAGGCTGAGGCAGGAGAATGGCGTGAACCCGGGAGGCGGAGCTTGCAGTGAGCCGAGATCGCGCCACTGCACTCCAGCCTGGGTGACAGAGCGAGACTCCATCTCAAAAAAAAAAAAAAAAAAAAAAAAAAAAAAGTACAGAAATTAGCCAAGCATGGTGATGTGCACCTGTAATCCCAGCTACTAAGAAGGCTGAGGCAGGAGAATTGCTTGAACCCAGGAGGCGGAGGCTGCAGTGAGCTGAGATCGTGGCATTGCACTCCAGCCTGGGAGATAGAGTGAGACTTCATCTCCAAAAAAAAAAAAAAAAAATTCTCTATGGGAATGTTTTCTTCTCTTATCCTTAAGGGCTTGCCCATCTTAATCTACACCAAGACACAAATTTATCAATGGCTAGAGCCTGGATTTGAACCCCAGCCAATTTGGTGACAATCTAAAGCTTACCCTGCCTGTAGTAGAGAGGAGACAATGTTAGCGTTTCTGTGTTGAAGCTTTGAACCAGAGGATTGACATTAAGTTAGTCTGATACTGACCTCAACATTTCTTCAGACTGAAACTCCCAAATGAATCAAATGACAATGCCTTTGTCATTGCTACTGTTGTTTCTGTTAGCATAACATCTCTGATGCATGTTTGCATGCTTTTAGACTGTTGTCCTCTCTGGGCCACTCCAGTGGCTGAATCAATGGCAGAAGTTCTCAGAGGGAGTGGCCTTCAGATTGCTGGCCAATAGAAGGAAAGAGGAGACAAGGAGAAGTCACAGATAACAACTGCCTCTGGCACATAGCAAAACAATTTATCTTGAGATCAGTGTATCAACTAGCTGCATAAATTACATAAATTATGTCCTGGTTGTCCACATCATCTTCAAAACAATAATCACAAAGATAATAATAAGAGCTAGGACTTAAGTGTCCAGCAGTGTTCTAAAAGTATTCATTCATTTAATCTTCATAACAACCTCATAAATACTGCTATTATCCCCATGTGAGGAAACTGAGGCACCGAGAGGTTAAGTAGCTTGTCCACATTAGGCCACTAGAATGTGGCAGAGCTCAAATACTAAGAATGCATCCTGTTGACAACATCACGTAGGTACCTGTGGTTGGCAGGGTAACGGCCCCTCAAGGATTTCCATATCCAGAATCTGTGGATATATTATAGTACACGCCAAAGGAGAATTAAAGTTACAGATGGAATTAAGCATGCTAATCAGCTGACCTAAAATAAAATTAATGTGGATTTTCTGGGTGGAGTCACAAGGGTTCCTTAAATATAGAAGAGGGAGGCAGAAGAGTCAATATCAGAGTGGTATAATGTGAGAAAACCTTGACTGGCCATTGCTGACTTTGAAGATGGGAAGAGGCCATGAGCCCAGCAATGCAGGCAGCCTCTAGATGCTAGGAAAGTCAAGAAAATAGATTCTCCCCTAAAGCCCACAGGAAAAATGCAGCCCTGATGACATCTTAGTTTTAGTCCAGGGAGACCCATTTTGGATTTCTGACCTCCAGAACCACAAATTTTACATAATAAATCTGTGTTGTTTTAAGCCACTAAGTCTGAACTAATTTATACAGCAGCAATAAGAAACTGAGGCAGTACCTTATTTATAAGTTACTTTGGATAACATATAATTTTTTAAGTGAGAGCTAGAAGGCATCTTTAAAGTGGGTATAACTTAACTATTCTAACTTTAGCAGTGAATTGAAATGACCTTTCTGAAAGTCACTCTCTCCTTGATGCCTAAAATTGCATGATTCAAAACAAAGATTCCTATGAGTCTCTCATTTGAACAGGCATACAAATGACTTAGAACAAATACAAGAACATCTTGCCTATAATACTGCATGTGTAGTAATGGATTACCTTGAGCCTACACTCCCAGGAGCCTCTGAGAACTCCATCTTAGCCAGGTTCCTCCTAAGGACGGGATGTAAGAAGGAGGCAAAATGAGGGGCCTTGGCATCATGTAGAAGTGGGCTTAAATCCAGCCATGCCACTGACTGGCTCAACCTTGAAAAGTCACTTCACCTCCCTGAACCTTTTTTTCTTTGATTCTTTGATTATAAAATCAAAGTTTGATTTGATTATAAAATCAATGATATTCAACTCATGAATTCAAATGCAGGGTGTAGACAAAGTCTTCAATACACTTTAGTTCCCCTTCCTGTGCTTTCCTCCATTCCTTCTTGAATCACAGCCAAGGATGATCATGCTTTTTTTCTGGTCAAGGAGTGAAAATTCTTTTTGTCTTGTGCAAACTCAAGGCAGAAAGTATCATTATTTCGTAGGAGGTTGAACATTCACAGTAATTGGAGAATAACATTTAAGATATTTCCTTCGTTCTTTTTTTCTGTTTTACTTTCTCCTCTCTTTTACAACACAGGCACTGTTCCCTTGGCATTTGCAAATTTACTTTTTCACTTCTGCAGATGTAGGTGGATCGATTCAAGAAGAGAAATGGTAGCAGAAAAGAGAATAATTTTCCCAGTGCAGAATTCATTTCAGAAAGGAGTGTTTTTCATAATTAGTTCAACATTTGAATGTATATGAAGTCCCAGACACTGTTCCACATATCTCACATGTGTTAATCCATTTAGTCCTCACAATACCATAAAGTAAGTACTTATATTAGTAGACAAGAAAACTATGAGGCACAGAGAAGTTAAGCAAATTATCCAAGGTCACAGAGCAAAGTGGCAGTATTAAGATCTGAACCTAGGCAAATGTAGCTTCAGAACGCAGGCTCTCTACCACTTCAAAAACTTATTTATCTCCTTTTCCCAGGAGCTCATTCTGTAAAAATTGAGCAAGATAGATGAGAAAAACACATATTAGAAGAAAATGAATCATGAAGAGCATCTGAAATAGGTATGGGCCGGGCACAGTGGCTCATGCCTATAATCCCAGCCCTTTGGGAGACCATGGTGGGCATATTGCTTGAGCTCAGGGGGTTGAGACAGCCTGGGCAACATGGTGAAACCCTGTCTCAGCGAAAAATATTAATACAAGAATTAGCTGGATGTGGTGGGTTGGGAGGCTGAGGTGGGAGGATGACTTGGGCCCAGGAGGTGGAGGTAGAAGTGAGCCAAGATGGCACCACTGCACTCCAGCCTGAGTGACAGAGCCAGACCCAGTCTCAAGAGAGAAAAAAAAAAAAAAAAAAAGTTAAAGGAAAAAAAAAAACAACAAAAAAAGTCTCCAACTGATAAGATGACCCCACTTAATTTAAAAAATTTAGAAAATAAAAAAGAGAAATAGGTATGGAGCTTACACCATTGAAATCTGATGCTGTTTTCAAATACTCATAATAGAAACACTAATGTCTTAAATATGGAGAGGTAACTCAGTCTGACCAGCCTTGTTTTTCTAAGTAATGGCGTCAGAAAGCCAGCTGAGAGTCCTGAGAAAGGGTTTGGGGTTTGCTGTTAGTTCCCAGTGCTAAAATTCCTGCACCAAAAACAATCTCAAGATTTCAAAGGGTAGCCAAAATATCAAGCCTGCTTTCTCTAAGGGGGAAAATATTTCCATCTCAAGGAGATGAAGTGGACATTTTCTCAGCTGAGTGTTTGATAGTGTTTCTTTACTGGAATTAACTACATGTCTTCTTCGAAAACCACACTTCTAGGTTGTTTTGTTTTATGTTTGTTTGTTTGTTTGTTTATTTATTTATTTATTTATTTATTTATTTGAGACGGAGCCCAGGCTGGAGTGCAGTGGTGGATCTCAGCTCACTGCAAGCTCCGCCTCCCGGGTTCGCGCCATTCTCCTGCCTCAGCCTCCCAGAAGCTGGGACTACAGGCGCGGCCACCGCGCCCGGTTAATTTTTTGTGTGTGTGATTTTAGTAGAGACGGGGTTTCACCGTGTTGGCCAGGATGGTCTCGATCTCCTGACCTTGTGATCCACCCTCCTCGGCCTCCCAAAGTGGTGGGATTACAGGCGTGAGCCACCAAGCCCGGCATTTTTTTTTTTTTTTAAATCTAAAATAAGGCCACTAGTACTACTTCCTTCCTCCCCTTTCAATGCTAATAGAGAAGAGATCAACTCTCTGACTTACCTAGAAGCTGAGCTAGGATTCGAATCCAGTTCCCTGACTCCTCTTCTGGTCCTCCAGCAACTCAGCCACATGGATTCTTTCTCTTACACACAGGCTCTTTTTGGCCACAGTAAACACACTGACCTTTGAAATATGGAAAGAAAAGCGCTTTGAAATAAAACTGGCACAAACAGCAGTCAGACAGCCGTCATCTGGAGGCTGAAACAAAGAGGAGCATAGTTTTCAAGCTGTCTTCGTAATTACACGAAGCAGTTATCACTCAGGCCCCAGTCTGTGCATTGCCCCCCAAACAAACAGCCGAGGGCTGAGAGAGCACATAGGCCACTTTGTTGCGCCAGCATACTGGGGAGTGGAGAGCCCCCCCAGCTAAAATCACATGTGGCTTGGAGTGTTTTCCAGGACTTCAGGCTTTTTCCTTTCTTCCTTCCCCATTAAACCCCTCTGCTCTTCTTGGCAAAGGCCTTCAGGTGAGGTAAGCGCCAATTAACAACAAAGAGCTTGATGTATTGCAAGTTTATGGCTTAGAGCTGGGTTCTCATGAAATATATTCTCCTCTGATCCAGAAGCTTTGATGGGCAGAGAGCAAGAATTCTGAGTGTGGTTGAAATTTGGTTCATTTTTGCTACTGCCCTAAAAGTGATTTCCCTTTTGGGGGTTTGCTCAAATAGAAAGCAAGGAAAACAAACCTACAAAAGGGCAAAACCAATTCTGAAAACTTCGGCTGCAAAGATAACTGGAGCAGAAGGCTCAGCAAATTGGGTTGTCTGGGGGGAAAAAAAAGTGGTCTTAAACTTCTTATGGGTTCTTTGGAAATAAATATAGCCAGACTTTGGAATGAGTAGGAGGGATGAGAATATCCAATCCAAACGATCTCTAAAGCCTTTTCCAGCTTCCAAATATGGATTTGATTTTTCTATCCTGGGAATGGTTTTAATCATGTTACAATCATTTGAGTGTTATCATGTCAGTTTATAAAAAATATTTTTGTGCATTGTTTTTAGGCTACAGTGATATGAGATCTGACCAATAAAATGATCTCATTGGACATCTCAGAGCCTTTAAAGAGCAAGAGGCTTGGCAATAGGAACATAAATAGGTTAAAATACATTCCAAGACAATTCCTCTAATCATTAATTGTACTCCATTGTTTAATATTTTCAGAGCCTACTGAATTTAGCAAAGGGAATGACAGATGCATATTAAAATGCATGCAAATGCTACACACAAGCCACATTTTAATATATTGTTTTGCATTCATAATTTTAGTCTTGTGATTTGTATTTTCATTTGCTTGGGAACAAAGACTTTCTTCTTTCCCCACTTGGGAAACAAGGCAAGAGTTGTTTCTGCCAGCATCTTAATAGTATTCCTGAAAAAGCAGCAAACTTAATGGTTCAGGAACTACTCTCCACCACCTGCTTACTGGCCCCTAACAGCGCCTGCATTTACAATGCATTGAAAAGGTGAAAATATGCAATCAATCAGTTGCTTTGTTGCAGAATGGCAAGCAATCATATTTTTGTTGTATTAAAACTGAACAGAATCCTTTAAAAAAAAAATCTAAACTGCTTAAATGTACAGCCTCTTTTCAGCTACAGGGTGTGGCAGAGTGACTGTTGTGCATTCACCAATTTTCATTCCTTTTTAATCTGGGGACACATACAGACCATGTTGCTCAGCTTCCTCTGCAATTAGATGATTTCTGGCCAATGGAATGTGGGCAAAATAATGCTTACAATCTCCATCCAAGTCTAGCCCCTTGAAACTATGGTGCAATTCCCTATACTTGTGCTTTTCCCTTGCTCCTGACCTTCTGGCAAGATACAGAGGATCAAGTGGAGAGCATCAAGGGCACTAGAGGAGCCTCTTGATGATGGGAGGCTGGGTTTTGGAATCAAAAGCATAGAACAGAGTCTCTGACCCATCTGTCTCCTCTGACCAATGACTCACAATAAACTATGACTCTTAATCATGGTGTGGTAGTCAGTCTCCAATGGTACCTCTCTGCTGGTATTCATATCCTTGTGTGTCCACCTCCTACATGCTACCAGGATCTGTGTGACCACTGACATATGGTAGAAATGATGGGATGTTATTTCCAAGACTGAGCTATAAAGGACTGCAGTTTCCATCTTGGGTGCTTTCTCATTCATTCTCTCTCTTAGATTACTCTCTCTGGGGGAAGCCAGCTGTCACGTTTTGAGGTCACTCTAACAGCCTGTGGAGATGCTCACATGGTGAGGAACGGGGACCTGCCTCCAACAGCCAGCAAGAAATTGAGGCTTGCCAATAATCAGATGAGGAAGCTTGAAAAAAAAATTCTCCAGCCTAGTTGATCCTGTAGCTCCAGTAAATAGTTTGAGTACCACTTTGTGAGAAACATGGAGCTAGAATTACCTAGCTAAACTGCTCCTGGATTCTTGACCCCCAGAAACTGTGTGAGATAAATGTTTGTTGTTTTAAGTAGCTAAGTTTTAGGGTAATTTGTTACACAGCAATAAATAGTACATTACTATGAACAGGACTGTAAGGTTCTAAGGGTGAAGACTTTGGTTTGTTCTTGAAATTCCACTGCCTAATGAAGTGCCTGGATGACAGCAGGCTTAAATAAACAATGAATGTGTTTTTGGTAAGATTTATAATGTGGTTCTTTACATATGATGTGCAAAGTCAACATGTTAGAGCAGCTACCACTTTAAGGCTAGATGGTGAGGTTACTACATATCTCATCCTGGAAGATGGGATCAACTGCACCTAGATTCAGAAAATGTGATTCTGGAATCACATTTCTATCAAATGCATAGATTACAGTTTCCCAAACATTTGTATAAAGAAGAGAAAAACTCAGCTATCTAGTTATGTTTGTGTTTTCAGATTATCACGCTTATGCTTATATAGACTAGGTTCTCTTCTAATAGCTACACATGTTAATTTATTTAATCCTTACAACAATCCAGTAAAGAGCACGTTGTTATTCTTCTGATTCTAATGATGAGGAAACAAGCTCTGGACTTGCATATTCCTAGGATCTTGAAGTTACCCATTATACTCCATTGCCCTCTCACTTTAACTCGTCAAAGAGAGCTGAAAAGTACAGGAAATGGTCACTACATGGATGAAGTGGATGAAGAGATAGCCCTGTAAATATAGAAAAGAATAATTAAAACTTTTAGGCTTGACAAACCCAGGAAGCGCTATTATCAAAATTTATGAAATCCTGAAGGACATGCATTTATTTACCCAAACTGATATACATCGCAGGAATGGGGCCCGCCTTGATGTTTATTAGAGATAATTTAGGAGAACCTGAATGCATGCTGCTTCCAAATGATTGGATATACATTCTGCCTTCATTCCAGCGGCATAGAGACAAGACCCACCATCCCAGAGGCTGCAGTGGAGAGGAAAAGAATATCTCAAACCACAGACAACCACCTCCTTGCCGCGCAGCCAAGAGCGGTATGCTTGGCCTCCCTGCTAAGTAGCAAAAGCCCTCACCAATTGCTTCCAATGCTTGAAAATCAGCGCTAGCCTACCAAAAAAAAAAAAAAAAAAAAAAATTCAGAACTGGGCCAAAGAAGCGCTGGGAATGAGTAGACATCTCTGTGTCTGCCTCTCCTGGTAGCCCCGTTCTTACTTGTTTTTCATGGGAATATGTGTGTATGGTGAGAACTCAGGGTGTGTAGTTGCCGCAGGCAGTTTCCTCCGGTTTCTTAGCTCTGTGTTGTGGGAAGGAATGGAAGTTGCTGTTTACAAGGAACACTGCCAATGGGCTAATGGGAATTTTTCATGACTTTTGGATGTTTGCAGAACTGAAGGCTTTTGAAATCTGATTTCAAAGCTGACCTAAAGTCTTGGTGACACAGATAATGACCGGTGGAAAGAGGTAATCGTGAACACAGAAAATCCTCACTTACTCCGTCTTTTAGGAATTTTGGTTTACAAAATATGTTCCTCTTAATTTTAGGTAGTAAGACAGATTGTCAATCTATAACAGTTGGTGTTAGGCAGAGTTTTAAATTTATCTTTCTCTTCATGGGGCAATGAGTTTGCCAAAGAAATGAATGATGCCTTAAACTTTTGCTGGGAGAATATTACAGTTGGGTAGAATAATACGCTACAAAATGTGGAAAGACTGTTTACATAGGAAGAAATTGATATGTCAATTACAGATTACTCTCAATAATTTATTTAAGCAGGCCCTCAAGGGTCTAATTCTCACAGGGACTGAGTTTGAATTCTTATACTTAAAAAGAAAAATGAATGCTTTATAATGTTCCCTAGTTCCGAATGTTCACATATTATGCTGGTAATTGTTTTCTCCCAATCATTCTGAATTGATGAAGTCTCACTAAAGAAATGAGCCTGCATTTATATATCTTTGTAGTCCTTTCCAGCTGTGGCTCGCAAAACCAATTACTTGGCATTAATTCATCACATATAGGCTTTTCCATTAGAAAAAGGATACTTTTTTTCAAATTGTCAGTGACTGTCATTGTATAAACAAATTTAAAGTCCGCTAACAAATGAATCACTAATGTGCAAAAGACCTTGTTCAGGGCCATCACCAGAAAGAAGGGGCAGCTTTAATGGATTCCGGATATTCTCCTACACTTGCCCCAGTATTTTCACGTGTGTTTGATTACCACACTTTCCTTTAATTAGTTCTCTCATGCCTGCACTAGGGATTACAGAAGCTGGATTTAAAAACTGCCATTGGCTAGGGATTACAGAAGCTGGATTTAAAAACTGCCATTGGCTGGGCACAGTGGCTCACATCTGTAATCTCACCACTTTGGAAGGCCAAGGCTGGAGGATGGCTGAAGCCCAGGAATCTGAGACCAGCCTGGGCAACATAGTGAGACCTCGTCTCTAACAACAACAACGACAAAAAAGCCAGGTGTGGTGGCATGCTCCTTTAGTCCCAGCTGCTCAGGGGGCTGAGGCAGAATAATTTTTTGAGTCCAGGAGTTGGAGGCTGCAGTGAACTATTGTTACGTCACTGCACTCCAGCCTGGGTGACAAAGCAAGACCCTCTAAAAAAAAAAAAAAAGAAAAAAAAAAAAAGAAGAAGGAGGAGGAGGAGGAGGAGAAGGAGAAGGGAAAAGAAAATTGTCATAAACGTTTTCTTTGGCTTTTACCTGAATTTTCTCCTTTTGCTTGGCCTCAGTTGGTAACCCTGCACCCCAGTAATGACCTTCACCCACTTCACATGCATTCTAAGCTGACTTTTGATTCAGATTCATGCCACCCTAGACTCTACTTGTCAGTATAGGGAGTTTATCAACCTTTCCTGAAGGACTGAGTCCACAAAGAAACTTAGAAAAAAATTCTCAGTTCCAGGAGCTGAGGCTAGGTTTCCAGAATGATTACCAATTCCTCTCCACAAAGAATGCTGGTTTTCCTCAAAGATCAATGAGCAAATTTGATCACTGGCAGTAAGTTGATTTTTGGTATAGCGTCTCTTGGGGTATCCATAATTCTCAAAGAAAGATCTTTAAAAAGAAATACTTTATGTATCCATTCATGTATTTTTTAAAAGGGTGGTTATAACAGGAGGGAGAAAGTGATTGCAGGTGAAATAAAGAGCTGTCAAATGGACAATGAATTTAAAGAACAGTGCCAGGATCTCAGTGTAAGCTCTATTTTAAAATTTATACATGTAAATATCCAAATACCTATTTTATAGAGAATCAGGTCCTCCTCTGTCTTCTCCTGATCATATAACTTGGCTGGATAACTTGCAGGTTCTGCACCTAGGGCAGAACAATTCAGAGGGATTTCATGGATTCACAATTGGTCCAAAGTATACTGCTTTCCACTCTACTGGGTTCTCATTCATTCATTCATTCATTCAACTTATATAGATGCTGTTGATGCCTGGCCATATCCCCTTGTCCTTGCCACTAGAGTGCATGCCGGTGGGACTTCTAACTGTCAGAACCTGCATTTCTTTGCCTGAGTCCTTTCTCTGGCCCCAAAGTTGCTTGACTGCTCCATGGAACGGCTGAAAGCACTGAGAATTAACATCCTCCCACCCTACCCTAGACGCCCTCAAGCAGTGAGAGATGGAACTGGTATGTAAATATCCACTGAATGGGATAACTCTGGAGTGTGTGTTAATATTGGTTACCCAGTAAGACTGAGCTCCAGCAGCCCACTCTTTCCTGACTGCCTTCCCTTCTGTGCTCACTAACCCACTTTCCTACTGTACTGTCATCTTTATCTCCAGAGTAAACTTCTCATACTTGAGCCATTGTTTTGGGTCTACTTCTGTGTACAACTAGGATACAACTGACCAGCATTTACTGAGCTTCTACTGTGAGTTCAGTATTTAGTTGGGGAGGAGTACATCTGAACGAATAATTCCAAAGTGATAATTACAATGGTAGATACCACACAGGGTTTTTCAGAGCATGCGGGAGGGAATTCACCTGGTTTGGTGAGACTTTAAGGATAGAGGAACTGGGCAGAGATGTGAGGTCAGATAATTGTGCAAAATCACTGTTGTCTTTACATCCAGCTGCAGAACCTGTAGACACTTCAAAGTCATCATGTTTCAACTGAACACATGATCACAACAAGCTTTTCTTCTTGTGTGTCATCTCCTGATTAATGGCATCTTCATTCACTTAGTCATTCAAATTGGAAATATTTGCATTATCTTTCTTATCGGCCACGTCACAAAACTTAAATATGACTTATAAAAAAGTTAACCCTACACAGCTCAGTGTCACCTCGATGATCACACTGGTCTCTTTTCCCAGGCATGACAAGTACATATTTTCCTAAGGGAATATAACATTCTTATGTCCCTTGCAACATGAGCAGCCCTCAGCAGTCATGTTTTGTGCCCTATAAACCCCTTCTACTGAGCCACAGATGATTATGCCACGGATTACCACCTTCCCCATGCACAGCAACCCATGGACTGGCCAGTGACCTATTAGACAGCATGGCATGACGAGATGGGATGGGCCCATTGGACTCTTTCTCTTGGAATTTCAAACAGTAAATACTGAGAGGATGAGGCAATAGAGTGGGAATTAAAGCAAAAGAATGTTGTGAGACAGAATCATGGCCCGGAGGAATGATGGGAAAGTGAAGTTCTAAGGGAGTAAAAATTTTGAGTTGGAAGAAGGTATGAGGGAGATGCAGAAGACAGAGGAAGCCAGTGAATGAGGAGAAAGGTGAGAAGCAGGTGCAGAAACAGGCCGATGAAATGCCGGTGGTGGACCTCCCAAGTGAAGGTGCTGGCAGCCTGGCTCCTCTGTGATTCCAGCTCTTCCTGTGGCTCGGTTTCCACACAAATACCCTGTGTGGATGTCTATCATTGTCATGATCACTTTGTAATTATCCATTCACATGTGGTTCTCCCCAGCTGAATACTGAACTCACAGTAGGAGCTCAATACATAGGAGCCTTTACAGCCAATGAATACTTTGCATATTTATCCTGACAACAAACCTATTATTTTTACCATTAACAACACTAATAGAGAAACTCCTAAATTTTCCCTGCCCCCTATCCTGTTTGTCTCCTACCAAATATCCCATTGCCATCTGAATGATCTACCTAAAATGCAAATTTAATCACCTAACTCCCCTGTACCTCTGCTCTGTATTCACAGGGCACCGAAATAGGTACATTCTCTCCACCTTGGTGTCTTGTGCCTGCTCTCGTCTCTGCCTGAAATTCTTTCTCTCCCTTGACTGCTTTACCTGTGGTATTGTCTACCTGTTTAACTGTACATCATTCTACAAGATTGGATCTAGATCTTCATCTTGGAAGCCTTCTATGGCCTCCCAAGGATAACTGAGTTCTTCTGCCTTTGTCCTCATTTGATTTTATTTTTATTTATTTATTTATTTAATTTTTGAGATGGAATTTGGCTCTCGTCATCCAGGCTGGAGTGCAATGGTGCGATCTTAGCTCACTGCAACCTCCATCTCCCGGGTTCCTTGTCCTCATTTTAAATAGGCATCCCTGGGACCTCTGGGGTTACTAAAGTTTGGAAACTACCCCACTGAACTTTAAACTCCTCAAGGGCAGGCATCATCTATTACTCTTCCTTGTATTACCTCTATCTGGCACATGGTAGGTAATGAACTGAAAAACAGTTCATTGCTTTTGAGCCATAGGTTAGCCTTCTGTAACTCCCGCTATGTGTAACCTTAAAAAAAAAAAAAAAAAAAAAAAAAAAAACCTGAGACAGGGTCTCACTCTGTCACCTAGGCTAGAGTGCAGTGGCATAATCGCAGCTCAAGTGATCTCCCCACAGTCTCCTGAGTAGATGGGACTACAGGTACCTATCACCACGCTCAGCTAATTATTGTATTTTTTGTAGAGATAGGGTTTTGCCATGTTGCCCAGGCTGGTCTCGAACTCCTGGGCTCAAGAGATCCACCTGCCTAGGCTGGGATTACAGGCATGAGTCACTGCTTCTGGCCTTAGGTGTAACTTTTTACAAATGCAGGAGCTCAGAATCCAGCCTTTTTCACCACCCTATCTACCCTACCCCAGCTCCTAACCCAGGGCCCTGGCACGTGATGGACACTTAATAAACACTTTTTCACTGACTGAAAGAAAAGATGGTCTACAGAAGCAGCAGGGCAGAAATGCAGCCAAAGCATCAATAAGATTAACAGTTAACTGAGTAACTGTTCAGTCACTCAGGAGGAGATGCTAAGGAAGAGCAAGAGCTGGCAATGCTCTGCTGTTCCTTTGTAGAAATCCTTGATGTGGGCTGTGAAATGTCAAATCCAGATTTGATTAAGCACAACTCCAAATCCCTAAGGCAAGTGTGTATCCACGGTCTTAATGTAATTATTGGAGCCACCTCCGTCTGCTACACACTTTCAAAAGGGCTGAGCTAGCACCCCATCCATTGATACCGACTGCTACAAAATGAGGCCTGCAATTAATTCATCACGTCCCAGGCAGATAATGCCTAAAACGCTTCATCTGGCTCCTTCCTGAAAATTGAAGCATTAAATTGAACAAACAAACAAAAAATCCCTCTGATCTACTGAAAATTCAGGAGGAAGGGCGGATCCTAACAGCCACAATGAAAATCAAAGCTTTGCTTCTTTTGTTGTCTGTTTTGGAATTTTCCACTTCCTCCTTCAAATGATAACCTATCAATTTTCAGTTCAACTATATTTTAAATTTTTTTAAGACAGAAGCCAATAAACAACATGAACTGTTACAAGGGCAACGGACTTCTAGTAGAATGAGTCAGTGGATACAAGTGGGAACTTGGCTTCCCTTGCTTATACACACACTGAGGTTTGGGCAAAAACATCAGGCCAAAACCTCGTCTGGATTCAGAGTAGGCACATTCAGATCGATCAGATCAAACCCAAATGCCACAGCTTCACTGGAGCAGCCCAGATATTTCCCCACTGCATTCTCAGAGGGAAGAGGGATGAGGGCATCTGCTCCCAAGCTCAACCACAACCCAGAGCTCCACTTTGTTCTGTGAAATTCAGAACACATTTGTTCCTCCTCTCTTTCTTTTTTCTTTCAAAATGTTCTCCTGCCCTTTACTTAGGGTCTGGATGGAATCAAACTCCTGAGGGCCAAAGACACCAGGGGAAAGGCTGCTCTATTGTGAAATCCAATCTGAGTGAAAGCAAGATGGATCAGCAATCTTTTGACCTCACCCAATGGCAAAGTCTAAACTGATCCACATGGTTTAGAGAACTTGGAAAAGATCTGATGAGTTGTCATACCACTAACACTTGAGTTTTGTTTGTCATTCTGTGTAGAAATGATTCTGGAGTTTTTTCAAATTTCTGGAGCTTCTTAAAGCAAGACCAACAAGTTTCTGGGTGACCTTAGAACCAATTCATGTTTCTGCAACTCTTGAGATCAGCCCAGGCCAGATATTTAGAGGCTATAATGTCATACCACTAACACTTGAGTTTTGTTTGTCGTCCTATAGATAGATGATTCCGGAGTTTTTTCAAATTTCTGGAGCTTCTTAAAACAAGACCAACAAGTTTCTGGTGACCTTGGAACCAATCCATGTTTCTGGGATTCTTGAGATCAGCCCAGGCCAGATATTTAGAGGCTATAATGGACACTATTGGATCAATCTGCACTAGACTCACCACAAGAGATAGATCATTTCCAAACCAACATCTAGCATGGGGGAGCGGGGAAGTAAGTGGATTTTCACTATCTTTTGGTTCCTGTTTCAAGAGCTAATCCCAGACATGGCAGTGACATTAAGGCTTGAATTCTTGCAAAAGCTGCGACTAGAAGGACTGGCTTACATATGACAGCAGTTTTTATGCACAAATTGTATTAGACATAGACTGTATCTTTCAGGAACTTCCTTGCCTAAAAGCACCCATTGCCTCATTCTCTCTAGAGCTACATATGAAATCTAAACTCACATAAATCCCTTCCAGCTTGCACTCATCTTCCCTTTCATCTTCTCCCTATCCTTGCCATGCATTCTACCCTCTGGACCAAAGACTGACACAGTTTTTTTTCTACAAAGAGAGAGCCAAATGCTAAATATTTTGGGTCTCTAGTTCATGTATTCTCTGTCATACGTACTCAACTCTGCTGTTGTAGACAAAAGCACTCATAGACAATATATGCACAAATGAGCATGGCTATGTTTCAATAAAACTTTATTTACAGAAACAGTGGTTGGGCATAGTGGCTCATGCCTGTAATCTTAGCACTTTGGGAGGCCAAGGTGGGTGGATCACTTGAGCCCCGGAGTTGGTGACTAACTTGGGCAACATGCAAAAACTCCATCTCTACTAAAAATATTAAAGGTAATGGCAAAAACCGCCACTGCTTTTGAACCAACCTAATAGAAAAATTAGCTGGGCGTGGTGGTGTGCACCTGTGGTCCCAGCTAGTTGAAGAGCTGAGGTAGGAGGATGGCCTAAGCCCAGGAGTTGGAGATCGCAGTGAGCTGTGATCACGCGACTGCACTCCAGCCTGGGTGACAGAGAGAGACCCTGTTTCACAAAGGAGGAGGAGGAGGAAGAGGAGGAGAAAGGCACAGTAAAGAGAAAGAGGTGTTATTTTAGAGTGCTTAGGAAAGGCCACTTTGAAGAGGCCATATGGGAGTAAAGATAAACATAAAGCATGAGTTCAAGTTATGTGGATATGACAGGTCGGGAAAATATTCCAGGCAGAGAGAAAAGCAAGTGCACATGTTTGGTATACTGGAAGAAGAGAAAGGAGGCCAGTTGGGTTGGAGTCCAGGGAATGAATGGAAGTTGAGACCGAAGAGGTAGATGTGGGTAAAATTGTGTATGTCCTTGCAGGCTGTGGAACATACTTTGATTTTTATTCTTAATGAGACTGGAAACCACTGAAAGAAGAGTGACATGATCTGCCTTCTTGTTTACT
This sequence comes from Macaca fascicularis, assembly GCF_037993035.2. Taxonomy (NCBI): domain Eukaryota; kingdom Metazoa; phylum Chordata; class Mammalia; order Primates; family Cercopithecidae; genus Macaca; species Macaca fascicularis. The sequence continues at coordinate 99,331,842 of NC_088385.1, forward strand.
GAGATGACCCTAGCAGCCATGTGAAATAGACTTTAGGAAGGTAGGAGTAAATGCAGAGAGACCTAATAAGAGGCTATTGTACTTATCCACATGACAAATGATGTCCAGGGTGATCAGAGTAGAGGGGTTAAGAGTTGTCAGATTCTGAATATATGTTGAAGGCAGAGATGAAAAGTAGAGTTGGAAGGAAGTATGGCAAGGAGGAGCCAAAATTTTTTACCTGATTATGTAGGAAAATGTAGTTTTCCTTTATTGAGATGGCGAAGACTATAGAAGAAACAGATGAGTGGAAGTAATCAAGATTTTTTTTTTTAATGATGATATGTTGGATCTCTCAGTGGAAATGTTAAGTAGGTAGTTAAGTAAGTACTTTGGAGTTTAGTAGCAATGTCATGGGTAGAGGTATATAGTTGGGAGTTACCTGAAATAGATGGTGCTTAAAGCCGTGAAATGAGGTTGGAGGATCAATTGGGAGAAGTGAGAAAAGAAATCAGGGACTGAGCTCTGGGACACTCAAATGTTTTGAGAGTGGGAAGATGAAGAAGAGCTAACAACAACGGCAACAAACTTATAAAGAGTGACTAGTGAGACAGGAAGTGAAGTGAGAGTGACCTCTCAGGGGGCTAAGTGAAGAAAGTGTCTCAAGAAGGAGGAAATGAGCGACTGTGGGAAATATTGCTAACATATTGAGCAAGATAAGGACTGAGACATGACCCAGATTGAGTATCATGGGAGCCATTGTTGACTTTGACAAGAACAGTTTGAGGAGGGGTAAAGATAAAAGCCTGTGTGGAGTGTATATAACAGAGAATGGGAAGGGCCCAAATGGTATCTTCAGTCTGGGATCCCAAAATACTTTATACTCTATGATAACATTTTTCATAATGAGAATTATTGGCTTACATAGTGATCTTAGTGAGCAATTTAAATGTTGAACCATTTATAAAATTATTAATCATCTTTTACTTATTTTTGTTTTTCACACTCCACAACACAACACTAGGCACCTTGTACATACTCATTAAATGTTTGTTAAATGAATATGACATTGTAATTTAAGAAGGAAAGGTTTCATATAAATGAATATGAGTGCCATTTTGACTGGAAAAAGTAATACTTAAAAACAGAAGTGTAAAAGGGTGGAATGAGTACTAAGTGCTATATAGTATTCTGACACTATAGATATTTGGTTATACCCTGACCACGTTACTTCTCTTTCGATTCTTTCAATTATATATATATCATCCTCTATAGCATATAGTGAGATCCCTCAGGAGAACTAGTCCAATTTTACCAAAAACGATCGTGGGGCTCTGGAGGAGTTAGGAAATTTGCCCTCATTCTGTAGATTGTGTATATTTGGTAAAAGAGTCCATAAATTTGTATCACTGCTACCTTTTGAGGTTCCAATGTTACTAATTCACCATAATTGTAAAAAAACTCCAAAAATTTTCACTTCCTTATCTTTTAGTTAAAGATCCACTTAAAAAAGTGAGAATTACTACAATGACTTACTTTGAGATCTGAATAACATTGGATTGATTAATTCTCTCTGTTGCAATGATTATTTGAGCATTCAGTCCTTAGAGTCATGACTATTAAAGCACAGAAGCACAAATTATTACATGATGATTAAAGTGTCTTTGTAGATATACTGCTCAATAAAATTAACACTGAGATCTGAAACACCGTGTTCAAAAGTCAAATGATTTTTCCAAGCTGAAAAGGGAACCTCATTTTAGCAGATAAAAGTTGCAATACTTATTATCTCTGAGTAAGGATTAGTTAGTGTAGTCAGTTACTGAAAATTAGTGATCTGACTACATTGTATTTATTTAATATAGGAAGAAGTCTTTATAAATGTTGGGTGAGTCATTTCATAAGACTAAAGCCAAGCAAAATTAGAGCCCTCCTGGTTGAAGGTATTTTTATTGCAATGAGAAGGTTTCTTTCTGAGTATTAGACACACAAGTGTGGTCTAACTTTGGCGTGGAAAGTAAGTCATGAATTCTAAGGCAAAGACTCTTAATTTCTTGAATATGTAATGCCATAGACATATTTAAATACATTTACTATAAGAAGCCAAAAACATATGCAATCAAGGAAATTAAGTAGAGGCAATTGAATATTTTTTTCCTTTACATTCCACTTGTCAATGATCTCAAGGACCAAATACCTGTTCTTTATACAAAGGGCATATATTTTTTTTCTGTTTTACAGAGAAATAACCTATAGAAAACTACTATGAGTTACTCTTTAGTCTCTAGTGAGTTTCCTATTTTGTAGGCCATAAATTTAATAGGCTGTAATGCTATTCAAACAACACAGATACTTAATCTACCATGAAAAGCCCATAAGTTATGGGAAATTATGAAAATGTCTCAATGCTGTGGTCACAAAAGTGAACAATCTTCTTGACAGGAACTTCAAAGGTAAAATTAAATTACATTTCCCACTTATTTCTGAGGCATTGACTGGTAACTTTAGTCTCCTGTGATTTCACCCATGCTTCTCCTAGAGATGATGTTCTATCCAGCCAGCCAACAATTCTCAAGCAGAGTGGCTCTAGAAACTCAGCTCTTGAAAACATCACGGAGCTTTATCAGTGATAAGGCCAAGAGGTTGCAACTACTGTTATCTTTGGACACACAAAAGAATCACCTGGTCCAGGTCAGAAAGCACTTTTCTGGTATTCTTGCTGTCAGTATAATGTGCCATTTAATTAGGAGTCTGGTTTAAAGAGCACACCTAGCAACAAAGCAATCAAATGACAATCACACATTATCATGATTGATTTTGATAAATACAAATAACAGATTTTTCATTGTCATCTAATAATTATAATGATATAGATAATTCATTTTCATTTTAGAATTTGAAAAATACACAAAAAGATATAGAGAATGAAATATGACAGTCAGCACTCAGCAGGAGGTTGTACAAACATGAATGAAGGAAGCTTCTGTTCTGTCTTTATGTTTCTTATTTTTACACTTTTTAAGGGAAAGGGAAAGTTTAAGAAATTTTATTTGTTAGACTTTAGAATTTTATACTTTCTCTACTAAAAGTAACAAGTCAATTATCTTCTCCAAAGAAATCATGACCACCAGTTGATAAAGAGGATCAGATGCTCACTCAGTGAATTTTTAGTGATTATAGACAGACACTGTTTGCGTCAAATTCAACAATTGGCTTTTAAATATGGCATTTCTTGTAATCACTCTTGAAAACAGGGTAACGAGATAGCATGCATTCTGTATTACATGGTCTCTCTGCAAACCAGGGTGTTCTCTGCTCTGTCTTGCCCTAGGTTTGAACAGTTCTGAACAGCCACCCTTCCTTTCTCCCCACCATTGTTCACATTCTATGCATGAATAAGAAATGCTCTCATTTCTTTCTTTCCTTGTTCTTTTGTTTCATCCTGCCAGTCTTCCTTTCCTCCTTCAAATATTTTCAAACTGGTAGTATGTTTTTTGAAAGGCAGTTTAGTATAGTGGTTAGTATAAAGGCTTGGAACTAAAGAGCCCTGGGTTTCAGTCTCAGGTCTGAGACTTGCTAATGGTGCTCCCTTGGGCAAGTCATTATACTTAACTCCAAGTATCAGATTTTTCATATATAAAATGGTGATATCCATAATTACTTCCATGGTTATTGTGGTGACTAGGATAATAAAATTAAGGGACTGAACAGAGTACAACATTAGTCATAGATATTATTATTGAAAAAAATTGACTTAGTAAAAACACATAGGAAACGTTAACATTATTTCATATAAATAATATTTGTAAGGACCTAACAGAGCCACTAACACGCTGCAAAATTAGCTCAAGACATTAATAGGAATGGAATACAGTCCTTTGACACCCAACTCTAGGCAAACCTCATTTAGCAAAGACACCCAGAAAAGACTGAGATAGAAAAAAAAAAAAAATATATATATATATATATATAGAGAGAGAGAGAGAGAGAGAGAGAGAGAGCAGCTAAGCTGGCATTTAAAAATTGTATATTTCTGCTCTTCATTTGACCCAAGAGCATATATTGGAGAGAATATTTGGCCTAACAAGCTGAGAATGGGTGGTATGGGTCAATTAAGGTTATAAAATAACACAAAGAGTAAATCCTTATCAGAGCTTTCTGCTTTACAATAGAGAGATTTAATCAGCTTAAATGGGCCTGGGTGTCTCTTCCTTACTCTTAGAAGAAGGAATCTTGCTTTATTCCAGCTATTTCCTGAAGAGAGCCCTTCTCCCTCCCTCAAGTATTTAGGCTAATTACAACTGGTGAGGTAGTTTCCAGGCTGAATAAGAAATCAAAAGGGAAGGGAAGGGGGGCGGGGGCAGTGGTGTGGATTTCAGAGAGAAAAATAACTTAAGAAAAAGTATGTTCTCAGAGGGGGGAAAATTAGAGAATTAGGTCACTGATTCAGAGCCAGGAAAAATCCACATAAGTGGAAATTGGAGCAATGAAAGTATTTCATATTAACACATGCAAAGGCTGAATGTGCCCAGCCCAGGGGATGTTCTTCTCCTTCCTGGACAGTGGCTAGAGGCTGAAAGACCTCTGGGCTTTTCTGTGTCTTATTCATTTGCTAATCAGCACCATTCCGCCAACAGCACACGTGGTCATGTATGCGGTGCCCTGGAAAACTCAAGGTCCACATAGCAATGATTATAATCAAAACCACTGGAGACGCTCATTTCAGCTTCTAGAATATCAAGCTTCAAAGGCAGACATGCCTCCAATGAAAACCAGCACTTTCTTTTGCTTTCTTTCTTTTCCCTTTTTTTCTTTTCTTTTTTTTAAGTTCTGTTAAGTCTAGAGTTTTAGATTCAAGTATTCGACAATTATATATCAACAGAGACAGAATCCATTTTGCCTAATGCAAAGATATAAATGGTTAAAAGGGCAGGCAAAGTGTCATATGTCAGCAGATACTAGTTGAGGTTAAACTCTGCTGATGTGACTAGAATATTGACATCTCAGTTAAAGTCAATATCTAGAAATTGGTGGTGTGGCTTGGAATATATATGTCCTTAATGACTTTCCAGTATAATACGAAAATACCAAATAGTACTCCACACGTCTGAGAATCATAAACTCCTTTCCCTCATGCTTTTGCCAAAAACTGTCAAACCCTTATTGTTATCCAAATTTTAGTTGAAAATAGAATGAAGCACAAAATACAATCCTAAAAATCTTGCCCCCCACCAAGAAAAGCTGTACTTTCCTTTAATTATAAGGCTAATTAGGTTGCAACTGACGAATTACTGGGCCTAAATTTGGGGGGCGAAGTCCTATTATATTGCTCAGGACGAACAAGAGGAGTGTTCTTTTATTTACCTGTTTACTCATTTGTCTCTAATTGCTGTGTTCTTCTTTATTTACCTTTCTGCAGCTTGCCCAACCTCATATGGCATGTTGTAGTTGACTTGGAAGGGGCAATTTTCATTTTCTTTTGGTTATCTCGTTAATCCGGGATATTAATGCCTTGCTAAAGTCTTATTACTCTGTTTTAGCTCAGTTTGACTTTCTAACTTGGTATATAGCACTTATGATTCTGGCTAGATCAGTGATTCTGAACCCTAGTTCTATGTGATAATTTAAGGAAGAGCTTTTGAAATACACCAATCCCTGGGCCTAATCCCTGACCAATCAAGTAATATTATGTGGACCAGGGGTCTGGGAGCTAACCAGTACCCTTTAATACAAAAATGGCAAAACCCTGTCCCACATACTGTGTTAGATGTTTATTGCTGTGTAACAAACTGTCCCAATACTAATGACTTAAAACAATGATGATTTACTATTTTCCATCATTCTGTGAGTCAGGGATTTGGGCAGGGCTTAGCTGGCTGGTTCCATATGATGTCACCTAGAGTCATTCAGCTGCATTCAACCAGTAACTGGATTGGGCCTGAAGGTCCAATAAGGCTTCACTCACTTGACTGGCACCTCAGTGATCTTCCACCTCCACTCTACATGACTATGCTGGGCTTCCTTACAGTATGGTGATCTCAGGCTGGAAAGACATTTTAGACAGAGGCTGGCTTCCAAAAGAAAGGATGCAAAAACTGTTGGCCCCTTCCAAGGCATAGCTTGAGAAAATCCTAAATCATTTCTTCCAATTTCTATTTGTCAAAGCAAGTCCTGAGGCTAGGCCAGATTCAAGAAGAGGGGAAATCAACTCTTCCTCTTGATGTGAGGAGTAGCACACACATACAAGGTCTGAGGAATTGCTGGTCATCACACTTAAGAGACTATAGAACACATGCCACCAGTTCCTGATCTCAAAGCCACGGCAGACATTTCTAACCCAACATGGTGGTTTCCCCTGTTGGTCCTGGGTATAGTCTGAGTTCTTCTCAATACTGCATGACATGGTTTAGCTGTGTCCCCACCCAAATCTCATCTTGAATTATAGCTCCCTTAATCCCCACATGTCTTGGAAGGGACCCAGTGGGAGGTTATTGAATCATGGGGATGAGTTTTTCCCATGCTATTCTTGTGACAGTGAATAAATCTCATGAGATCCGATGGTTTTATAAAAGGCAGTTCCCCTACACACTCTCTCTTGCTTGCCACCATGTAAGACATGCCTTTGTTCCTCCTTTGCCTTCTGCCATGTTGTGAGGCCTCCCCAGCCATGTGGAACTGTGGGTCCATTAAACCTCTTTTTCTTTATAACTTACCGAGTCTTGGATAAGTCTTTATTAGCAGCATGAGAACAGACTAACATACTGCACCTCATCGGTCACTGTCAGTAGATAGGAGTTGCCACAAAGTTTAAATTGTTCAACAAATCTGCTCTGTTGGAAAGAGCTGAAGTTCTATTCTTTCCCTACTGTGGCTTATGAAACAGAGTATTGGTATTCTTCTGAAAGACCAGGAAGGTGCCAGTAGGACCCATGGCCCTGCCTGTGAAGACAGTCAGGCTCATGAGTTTCACTGTAATCCTGTGAAGTAGGAATGGCAAGTTTGAAAAAAAAAATTTTTCCTGGTTTGCAAATGGAGAAATTGAGGTGGACTGAACTCAAGGCACCATTTTAGGTGCTACAAAGGACACAAAACTTTCTTAGACATTGTTGCAATTCTCAGTATCATTTTCTGGCAGAAGAAAGGCATTTAAACAACTAACTCTAATACTTAACAGAATGAAATGAAGGTTGTCAGAGAAGTATGGACAAAATGATTCTGTAAGTCAAAGACAGGAAAAATTAAATCCAACAAGAGGATCTGGCTGTATTTCATGGGGAACAAGGATGATAGCAGGATAGATGCTTCAGGAAAAAAATGATCTGAACATCAGAGAATTAAGAGAAACACTGGGAAAATAGAGCAAGTCATAATTTTTTTTTTGTAAAAATATTTCCTTTATGATTATACTATAAAGAAAAAGATGTCATTTCATGCCATTATGTATTTTGGTTGCAAATTTATTCTCCTCCGCCCCACAGAAAAAAACATTTCTGGGTTAGTTTATTCCTTTTTAGTGCCAAGTATTCCTGCATAATTATATATCTATACTATGCTTTAAATACGTATAATATGTGTGAGAGAGAGAGAGAGAGAGAGAGAGAGAGTGTGTGTGTGTGTGTGTGTGTGTGTGTGTGTGTGTATTTCAGACAGGGTCTTCTCTGTTACCCAGGCCGGAGTTCAGTGGCATGATTACAGCTCACCACAATTTTGAACTCCCAGGCTCAAGCAGTCTTCCCACCTCAGCCTCCCAGGTAGCTGAGGCCACAGGTGCATGCCACCACACACATTTAATTTTTTTAAACAAATTTTGTAATGACAGGGACTCACTATGTTTTCCAGGCTGGTCTCAAACTCCTGAGCTAAAACCATCTTCCTGCCTCAGCCTCCCAAAGTCCAAAATCCTGGAATTATAGGTGTGAGCCGCTGTGCTCAGCTAAAAAAAAAAAAAAAAAAAAAAAAAAAAAATCTGTATTTTAATAAAGTCAGTTTTATAATTTTAGTTTTGTTTTTCAAAATGAACATCCAATCAAACCTATTATATTTCACAATTTTACTATAAAATTTAGGACTGCTTTTAGTTGATTTATAAGTGACATTTTTCTGCCACCAATTATTTCTGAGTAATAAAATTAATGTATGAGAATTTGCTATCATAGTGTGAATGCTTAATAAATGTTAATCATTTATTATTTTAAGTAAACTTTGTGTTTTAGAACATTTTAGATTTACAGGAAAATTATGAAGATAATACAGAATAGCCATATATAATAGTCCCCTTTTATCTGCTGGAGATGCATTCCAAGACCCCCAGTGAATGCCTGAAACTGCAGATAGTACCAAGCCATATATTTAGTTTTTTCCTGGACATACATACCTATGATAAAGTTGAATTTACAAATTAGACACAGTAGGAAATCACCAAAAATAACAAAATAGAACAATTATAACAATATACTGTCATAAAAGTTATGTGAATGTGGTCTCTCTCTCTTTCTCTTTCTGTCAAAATACTTAATAGTTTTGAAGCACAGTTGACTGTAGGTAACTGAAACCATAGAGAGTGAAATCCCAGATAAGGGGGGAACTACTGTATCCCATGTTCAGTTTCCCCTGTTTGTATCTTAAATCCATATGGTACATTGTATAGTACATTGGCTACAATTAATGAACCAATGTTGATACATTATTCTTAATGAATGTCCATATGTTGTTCAGATTTTCTTAGTCTTTATCTAAGGCTTTTTTCTGTTCTAGGATTCCATAGAAGATACCACACTACATTTAGTAGTCATGTTGCCTTAGGCTCCTCTTGGCTATGACAGTTACTCAGACTTTATTTTCATGACATTTGCAGCTTTAGAGAGTACTGGTCGGGTATTTTGTAGAATGTCCCTCAACTGGGATGTGTCTGATGTTTTTCTTATGATTATACTGGGATTCTGGATTTTGAGAGGAAGAGTGCAGATAAAGTGTCATTTTCATCACATCATACATGCTATCGACATGGCATTCTTGATGTTAGCCTTGGTTACCTGGCTAAGGTGGTATTTGTCAGTTATTTCCATTACATTTACTCCTTTGTCTCCCTTTTCAAACTTTGCTCTTTGGAAAGCAGTCACTATGCACCACCCACACTTAAGGAGGAAATTATGCTCCACTTCCTTAAGGACAGAGTAACTACATAAATCATTTGGAAATCATCTGCATGGAAGATTTGTCTACTTCCTTCTTCTTCTCCTCCCCCTCCCCATTTATTTGCTTATTTGTATCAGTGTGGGCTCATGGATATTTATGTTATATTTTGGGCTATCATTAAATATTGCTTTGTTTTAATTGCTCAAATTGTTTCAGCTTTGGACACTGGGAGCTCTTTCAGTTGATTCTTCTTTCCTTTTAACACATTCTCATTCATGTAAGGATGCTTCGTGTTGATATGGTGCTTTGTTTGCTTGTTTTGAGCACTTCCTTACTTTCTGGCGCCATGAGATGCTTCAAGCTCAGCTTGTACATTTCCTGCCCCCATCCTAGACCAACCATTTCTCCAAGGAGCTTTGGTTCTTTGTGTTGGAGAATGGCATCAGACACCAGGATCTAGGTGCAAGATGTGCTTATTCCTACTCTGTACTGTTGCCTCTAGGGCCCCTCAGCTGACAGAACAAGAAAATATGTGTGTATGCAAGTCCATGTATATTCATGTATCTGTAAACATTTCTATATGTAACTATCTACGTCGGTATTAAGCTAAACATGAGTTCACACAAATGTCTCCAACTCTAAATCTATTGCTACATAGATCACTCTGGCCTCCTCCCCTTGCTCATCTGTAACCCCCCAATTTAACAGTGAGAAAAGTAGCTTCAAATACCTGGCATCAATTTCCTTGTTTCATTCATGTATACATGTATAGTGGCATCAGAATTGTTAACCAACACCTATCAAATAGAGCACAGTGCTTATGTATAATTTTTTTGCTTTAGTCATATAGACTCCATTCATTTCCAAAATTACTCAGTTTGGCATCCTTCCCCCAACCCCCTCAGTGAGGTTATTTCATGCATTTGTAATAAGCTAGGCTATTTTCTCATATTCTGCATTCCATTCAGCCTTCTAAATTATTTTTGTAATTTGCATACATTAACGGTCACTCCTTATGCTCTAAATTTCCATGAGTTTTGGCAAATTCATGGTGTTATATAGTCATATTCACTATGCCATTATTATTTTTGTTTAAGAAAGGTTTATATGGTATTTACTATGTAATAGAACCTAGTCATTTCATTTGTATAGCAACTTTATTAGACAGATACCATTATCACATAATCTCTGCTTCAGGTACAAAAATTAAAGCATAGAGAAGTTAAGTAACCTCCTTAAGATCACAAAGCTAGCATGGGTAGTCTTGGGTTGAAAACCTAGGGCATTTTTCCTCCCAACCATTGTATTGTCCCACCTCCCTGGAGTCATGATTATTTCTTCTCCTACTTTACTCTCATGGTTTTCTTCTATTCATTTTTTCTCTCCTGAAAAAATTCCTTTTGCTACACGCTGAATTTAACTCTTACCTGCCTACAACTCTTTGCTAGCCTTCTCAATTATTAGTGATTTCAGAAATTTTAGGAGTGAAGACAGATAGGGCCACCATGCTGAAATCACCCGACAAAAGCTGACAGTTACTCTGAAGCTACTAGCGTGCTGTTCATGTAAGTGGATGCAGTTGACTGGCCTTTTCTGTTTTGGAATCAAAGGCGATTAAGTATCAAACTTGAAATCTAGAGGATAGGCAATTTTAAAAGTCAATACAACCTTTCAGTCTTTTGCAAATGGCCTTCCTTTCCCTATCATTCTCAGGGAAAAAAAGATAAAAGAAAGAAAGAAAAACTCAAAAGGAGCCTATCTCTTTTAGAAACTCTAGGAGCTGTTGAAAAGTGGATCATATTTTGGAGAATTGGATTCTAATCACCTCTATGTATATTTGGGAAAAGAGGGTGCCTATGTTGGAAATATTAATAAAAACTTTCAAGGTGATACAAGATCTGGATAAGAAGCTTTCACTATTCTCTTCTCAATGGATTTAGAGTAAAAATACAAGCGAAAAGAGTAGGCAAATTTATCCAAGCAAATATCACAGGGGTATTAAGAAAGAAGGTCATCCAATTAACTAATCACTTCTTACATATCCTGGCATACTAATCAAAATCAGTTGCTATCAGAAATCTGGGCTCAGAGAAAGCAGGCAATCCAAGTTGGAAATCCAAGTTGGCTTTTAAAATCTCAAAAGGCATCATTCACATGTGATGGCTATGGTACAACTAAATATTGACACGTGATATTTCTTGGAATTTGAAGAGTTTTCTTTTCATTGTACTTCCTATCCATTCCTTGTTTCATTCATGTGTACATGCATAGTGATGTCAGAATTATTAACCAATACCAAACTCGATTAAATACAGCACAGTGCTTATGTACAGTTTCTTTTGCTTTAGTCTTATAGCCTCCACTCATTTTCAAAATTACTTTGTTCAACACACTTTCCCAACACTTTCAGTGAGGTTGTTTCATACATTTGTAATACAGCAGGTTGTGAAAATTATGCTGCCAGGGAACTTCGGGGGAAAGTTCCAACAGATAAAAAGGTGAAGGGAATTAATGTCTATCGAGTGTTTATTAGGTACTCAACAATTTTTATGTATGTTCCATTTAAACCTCATAACAACCTCATATAGATCTTGTAGACCAACTAAAGAAATTATTGTTATTTTTAATGTAAAAGGAAGCTGTTAGATGTGAAAAACACGAGACTATGGGAGATATTCAGTTTCTTTCCCATCCCCGCAGATGGTAGAGTTAGGATTGGAACTCAGACTTTAAGATTTTTAGCTTCATATTCATTTGTTTCACAACACCTGTCATTAACCTCTGAGGTCCTGCACTGGATCTCACCGGATCCTCCCACCGTCAAGCTGGTGGGAAATGGGTGTAAGTAGTGAGAAGGCAGTTATTTGGAAGAACAGTAAGAGACAGAGGAGAGTACAAGGTAATGAAGTCTAAGCAAGGCACTGGCAGGCCAAGGAAGACTTGAAGAGGAGCCCATACATGGATGGGTTGACTTAAGGTCCCCAGTTTAATTGAAAGTTATTTGTCTTTTAGATCCAGTTCGTGGGAAGTTTCCAACTGCCCAGTCGGAGGTATCTCCCTTCCACTGGAGACATCATGCTAACCAGAGATCTGAGGTGTTCCAGACTTTCTTCAGCATGGCAATATTTCCTGTCTTTGGCCAATTTTCCTTGGGCCAAGCTCCTTAGAAGTCTTGGCTTCTCTGCCAAAGAGACCTGGGATCATCAGGCAATAATCCTCCAATTTATTGCCCCTGTTCTACATTCCTGATCCATGACTATTTGCAGACCTTGGGACCAGCTTTCCAAAACCCAGCATAAGCTGCTTTAATTTTATCATTGTCCTATAATTTCATGGAAATGGCTGCTGCAAAGCCAACAAATGACTAATAAAATCCCTCAGCCCACTCATTTTTAATGTCATTCTGGAACTCCAGAACAGAGATCATCTGGTCACAGTGCTTACTTTAATATAACAGAGGAGCCGAATTGAAAATCATATTTCTGAGAGAACACTGAAACAAGTGATCGGCTTGTAAACCCAAAGCACAGCACAACAAGTCAAATGTTTCCTTGAGCAGTGATAAAATACTCTAGGTGCTACATACTCAACTTTGTCTGTATACACACACACACACACAAACAGACACACATGCTAGACAAACATCAGTCAACACTCTACTAGTAATAACTGTTCCATTCATTGAGTACTATCCTTGTGCCGGGCAATTTACAAAACACCCCAGATTATTTTGCAAGAGTACTATTAGTATACTCATTTTATAGGTGAAATAAATAGAAGATAAGTAAACTTGCTCCAAGTCACACAGCTAGTAAACAACAAGGCCAGGCTTTGGACCAATGTCCATCAGTTTAGTTTCTACACACGTGCCCTGAGCAACTGAGTTATTTGACTTTTTGTGTGTGTGTGTGTAAAAGTTACACTGAGCAATAACTAATTTTTCAACTAGGTAGAATAAGTTGTTTTTAATTTCAAATTGTTTCAAATTGTGGAATAATGTTATTTATTTATTTTTATTTTCATAGGTTATTGGGGAACAGGTAGTGTTTGGTGTATGAGTCAGTTTTTTCGTGGCAACTTGTGAGATTTTGGTGCACCCACTATCAGAGCATTATACACTGCACCATATTTGTAGTCTTTTATTCTTCACCCTCTTCCCGCCCTTTCCTCCTGAGTCCCTAAGGTCCATTTTATCATTCTTATGCCTTTGCGTCCTCATAGCTTAGTTCCCACTTATGAGTGAGACGATATGATGTTTGGTTTTCCATTCCTGAGTTACTTCACTTAGAGTAATAGTCTCCAATATCATCCAGGTTGATGCAAATGCCATTAATTCATTTTTTATGGCTGAGTAGTATTCCATCGTGTATGTGTGTGTGTGTATATATATATATATACACACCAGTTTCTTTATCCACTCATTGATTGATGGGCATTTGGGTTGTTTCCACGTTTTTTGCAACTGTGAATTGTGCTGCTATAAACATGCGTGTGGAAGTATCTTTTTTGTATAATGGCTTCTTTTCCTCTGCGTACATACTTGGTAGTGGGATTGCTGGATCAAATGGTAGTTCTACTTTTAGTTCTTTAAGGATTCTCCACACTCTATTCCATAGTGATTGTACTAGTTTACATTCCCACCAGCAGTGTAGAAGTGTTCCCTGTTTACTGCATCCATGCCAACATCTACTGTTTTTTGATTTTTTTGATTATGGCCATTGTAGCAGGAGTAAGGTGGTATCACATTGTGATTTTGATTTGCATTCCCTGATCATTAGTGATGTTGAGCATTTTTTCATAAGTTTATTGGTCATTTGTACATCTTCTTTTTGAGAATTGTCTATTCATGTTCTTAGCCCACTTTTGATGGGATTGTTTGTTTTTTGCTTGTTGATTTGAGTTTGTTTTAGATTCTGGATATTAGTCCTTTTTCAGATGTACAAATTGTGAAGATTGTTTTCCACTCTGTGGATTGTCTGTTTACTCTGCTGACTATTTCTTTTGCCATGCAAAAGCTCTTTAGTTTAAGTCCCAGCAATTTATATTTGTTTTTATTGCATTGGTTTTTGGTTTCTTGGTTACAAACTTCTTGCCTAAACTAATGTCTAGAAGGGTTTTTCCAATGTTATCTTGTAGGAGTTTTATAGTTTCAGGTCTTAGATTTAAGTCCTTAATCCATCTTGAGTTGATTTGTGTATAAGGTAAGAGATGAGGATCCAGTTTCAGTTTCCTGCATGTGACTAGCCAATTATCCTAGCATCATTTGTTGAAAAGGGTGTCCTTTCCCCACTTTATATTTTTGTTTGCTTTGTTGATGATCAGTTGGCTACAAGTATTTGGGTTTATTTATGGGTTCTCTATTCTGTTCCACTGGTCTGTGTGCCTATTTTTATGCCAGCACCATGCTGTTTTGGTGACTATGACCTTATAGTATAGTTTGAAGTTGGGTAATGTGATGCCTCCAGATTTTTTCTTTTTGCTTAGCCTTGTTTTGGCTATGGGGGCTCTTTTTTTGGTTCCATATGAATTTTATAATTGTTTTTTCTAATTCTGTGAAAAATTGTGGTGGTATTTTGATGGGAATTGCATTGAATTTATAGAATGCTATTGGCAATATGGTCATTTTCACAATATTGATTCTACCCATTCATGAGCATGGGATGCGCTTCCATTTGTCCATGACTTCTATGATTTTTTTCATCAGTGTTTTGTAGTTTTCCTTGTAGAGGTCTTTCACCTCCTTGGCTTAGTATATTCCTCGGTATTTAATTATTTTGCAGTTATTTAAAAAGGGGTTGAGTTGTTCATTGATTCTCAGCTTGGTCACTGTTGGTGTATAGAAGAGCTACTGATATGTGTACATTAATTTTGTATGCAGAAACTTTGCTAAATTCTTTTTTCAGTTCTAGGAGCTTTCTGGAAGAACCTGTAGGGTTTTCTAGGTAAATGATCATATCATTAATAAACAGTGATAGTTTGACTTCCTCTTTACTGATTTGGATGCCCTCTATTTCTTTCTCTTGTCTGATTGCTCTGGCTAGGACTTCCAGTAAAATGCTGAAAAGGAGTGGTGAGCATGGGCATCCTTGTCTTGTGCCAGTTCTCAGAGGGAATGCTTTCAACTTTTCCCCATTCAGTATGATGTTTGCTGTGGGTTACAGATGATTTTTATTATATTGAGGTATGTCCCTTGTATGCCAAGTTTGCTGAGAGTTTTAGTCATAAAGGGATGCTGGATTTTGTAGAATGCTTTTTCTGCATCTATTGAGATGATCATGTGATTTTTGTTTTTAATTCTGTTTATGTGGTGTGTCACATTTATTGACTTGGTACGTTAAACTATCCCTGCATCCCTGATATGAAACCCTCTTAATTATGGTGGATTATCTTTTTGATATGTTGTTGGATTCAGTTAGCTAGTATTTTGTCAAGGATTTTAGCATCTATGTTCATCAGGGATATTGGTCTGTAGTTTTCTTTCTTGGTTATGCCCTTTCCTGGTTTTGGTATTAGGGTGATGCTGGCTTTATAGAATGATTTAGGGAGGGTTTCCTCTTTCTCTATCTTGGGCAAGAGTATCAATAGGATTAGTAACAATTCTTCTTTGAATGTCTGGTAGAAATCTGCTGTGAATCCATCTGGTCCTGGACTTTTTGTATTGGTAATTTTTTAATTACCATTTCAATCTTGCTACTTGTAATTGGTCAGGGTATCAAATTCTTTCTGATTTAAACTAGGATGGATGTATCTTTCCAGGAATTTATCCATATCTTCTAGGTTTTCTAGTTTATGCACATAAAGGTGTTCATAATAGCCTTGAATGATCTTTTGTATTTCTGTGGTGTCAGATATAACAAATCCCATTTCATTTCATTTCATTTCTTAGTGAGGTTATTTGGAATGTCTCTCCTCTGCTCTTGGTTAATCTTGCTAATAGTCTATCCATTTTATTTATCTTTTCAAAGAATGAGCTTTCTGTTTCATTTATCTTTTGCATCTTTGTTTGTTTCTTTCAATTTCATTTAGTTCTGCTCTGATCTTTCCTTTCTTCTGCTGAGTTTGGGTTTGGTTTGTTCTTGTTTCTCTAGTTCCTTGAGGTGTGACCTTAGATTTTCTGTTTGTGCTCTTTCAGACTTTTTGATGTAGGTGTTTAGGGCTATAAACTTTCCTCTTAGCACCACCTTTGCTCTGTCCCAGAGGTTTTGATAGGTTGTGTCCCTATTGTTCAGTCCGAAGAATTTTTAAATTTCCATCTTGATTTCATTTTTGATCTTATAATCATTCAGGAGCAGGTTATTTAATTTCCACATATTTACATAGTTTTGAAGGTTCCTTTGGAGTTGATTTCCAGTTTTATTTCACTGTGGCCTGAGAGAGTGCCTAGTGTAATTCCAATTTTCATAAATGTATTGAGGCTTGTTTTGTGGCCTATTATATCAGAGAACATTCCATTCACTGTTGAATAGAACGTATATTCTGCAGTTGTTGGATGGAATGATCTGTATATATCTGTTAAGTCCATTTGTTCCAGGGTATAGTTTAAATCTATTGTTTCTTTGTTGACTTTCTGTCTTGATGACCTGTCTGGTACTGTCAGTGGAGTATTGAAGTCCGTGACTATTATTATACTGCTTTCTATCTCATTTCTTAGGTCTATTAGTAATTGTTTTATAAACTTGGGAGCTCCAGTGTTAGGTGCATATATGTTTAGGATTGTGATATTTTCCTGTTGGACAAGGCCTTCTATCATATAATGCCCCTCTTTGTCTTTTTTAAACACTGTTGTTTTAAAGTTTGTTTTGTATGAGATAAGAAATAACTACTCTCGCTCACTTTTGGTGTCCATTTGCCTGAAATGTCTTTTTCTATCCCTTTATCTTAAATTTATGTGAGTCCTTATGTGTCAAGTGAGTCTCTTGAAGGCAGCAGATAGTTGGTTGGTGAATTCTTATCCATTCTGCAATTTTGCATTTTTTAAGTGGAACATTTAGGCCATTTACATTCAGTGTTAGCATTGAGATGTGTGGTACCATTCCATTCACTGTGCTATTTACTGTCTGTATACCTTGTTTTTTTTTTTGTTTTTTAAATTGTATTTTTGTTTTATAGGTCCTGGGAGATTTATACTTTAAAGCGGTTCTGTTTTGATGTGTTTCCAGGATTTGTTTCAAGATTTAGAGCTCCTTTTAGCAGTTCTTGTAGTGGTGGCTGGGTAGTGGTAAATTCTCTCAGCATTTGTTTGTCTGAAAAAGACTGTATCTTCCCTTCATATATGAAGCTTAGTTTTGCTGGATACAAAATTCTTGGCTGCTAATTGTTTTTTTTGAGGAGGTTGAAGGTAGGGCCTCAATCCCTTCTAGCGTGTAGAATTCCTGCTGAGAAATCTGCTATTAATCTGATAGGTTTTCCTTTGTAGGTTACCTGGTGCTTTTGTCTCAAAGCCCTTAAGATTCTTTCCTTTGTCTTAACTTTGGATAACCTGATGACAATGTGCCTGGGTGATGATTTTTTGCAATTAATTTCCCAGGTGTTCTTTGTGCTTCTTGTATTTGGATGTCTAGGTCTCTAGCAAGGCCAGGGAAGTTTTCCTCGACTATTCCCCCAAATATGTTTTCCAAACTTTTAGATTTTTCTTCTTCCTCAAAAACACTGAGTATTCTTAGGTTTGGTTGTTTAACATAATCCCAGACTTCTTGGAGGCTTCGTTCATATTTTCTTATTGTCTTTTCTTTGTCTTTGTTGGATTGGGTTAATTTGAAGACCTTGTCTTTGAGCTCTGAATTTTTTTCTTCCGCTTGTTTAATTCTATTACTGAGACTTTCCAGAGAAATTTGCATTTCTCTGGAACAATGTGTCAGGAAACAATGGACACATTGTTTTGATTGTTTTTTGTTTATGCTATATATTTCCTTGAATATTTCTCCCTTCACTTCTTGTATCATTTTTTGGATTTCCTTATGTTGGGTTTCACCTTTCTCTGTTGCCTCCCTGATTAGCTTAACAACCAAGCTCCTGCATTCTTTTTCAGATAAATCAGGGATTTCTTTTTGGTTTGGGTCCACTGCTGGTAAGCTAATGTGATTTTTTGGAGGTGTTGAAGAACCTAGTTTTGTCATATTACCAGAGTTGGTTTTCTGGTTCCTTCTCATTTGGGGAGGCTCTGTCAGAGGGAAGGTCTAGGGTTGAGAGCTGTTGTTTAGATTATTTTGTCCCATGGGTTGTTCCCTTGATGTAGTACTGTCCCCCTTTTCCTATGGATGTGGCTTACTGAGAGCCAAGTTGTAGTGATTGTTATCTCTCTTCTGGATCTAGGTACCTAGCAAGTCTACCAGGCTCTGTGCTGGTACTGGGGGTTGTCTGCACAGAGTCCTGTGATGTGAACCATCTGTGGGTCTTTCAGCCATCAATACCAGCACCTGTTATGGTGGAGGTGGCAGGGGGGTGAAATGGACTCTGTGAGGGTTCTTAGCTTTCGTGGTTTAATGCCCAATTTTTGTGCTGATTGGCCTCCTGCCAGGAGGTGGCACTTTCCAAAGAGCATCAGCCATGGTAGTATAGGGAGGAACAGGTAGTGGGTGGAGCCCTAGAACCCACGAGCATATGTCCTTTGTCTTCAGTTACCAGGGTGGGTAGGGAAGGACCATTGGGTGGGGGCAGGGCTAGCTGTGTCTGAGCTCAGACTCTCCTTGGACAAGTATTGTTGTGACTGCTGTGGAGGATGGAGTGAGGTTCCCAGGTCAACGGAGTTATGTTCCTAGGAGGATTATGACTGTCTCTGCTGTGTCATGCAGGTTGTCAGGGAAATGGGGGAAAGAAGGCAGTCATAGGCCTCACCCAGCTCCCACGCAATCTGAAGGGCTGCTCTCACTCCCACTGTGCCCCCACCAACAGCACCAAGTCTATTTCCAGGCAGTGGGTGAGCAGGGCTGAGAACTTGCCCCAGGCTACCCACACCTCCAAGCTGCAAAAGCAAATATGGCTTTCCTTCTTTCCCTACCTGTGGAGTCTGCACACTGAGTTCACATCCTCCCCCAAGTTCTGGCCAGAAGGCTTCTTGATCAGTTCAAATTGTCGCAAAGTTAAGCTGGAGATTTCCTCCTCCCTGTGGCCTTTGCTCAGCTCCTCTGGCCACCCTCCCAAAGGACCCCTGTGAGGCCAGGCAAAAACAGCTTGCTAGAGGGCCCAGCAAGCTCCCAGGGCTTTTCTCACTGCTTCTTCTACTCCTGCATTTTGCTTGGCTCTCTAAATTGACTCAGCTTCAGGTAAGATCAGAATCTTCTCCCACAATCTAGGCCTTCAGTGTCCCAAGTGGGGGTATGTGTTTGGAGCCAGATGTTCTCCCTTTCTCACTTCCACAGTTTGAGCACTCACAGTATTTGGGGCATCTCCCAGGTCCTGCAGGAGCCATCTGCTTCCTTCAGGGAGTCTGTGGGTCCTCTTGGGTTTCCTGATTTATTCCTGCAGTTGTTCTGGAGCAAAAATTCACAATGCAAGCCTCCACACGCTGCTCTGTCCATCTGAGTTGGAGCTGCAATCTAGTCCTGCCTCCCACCCACCATGATCCATGATCACAAGGTAAAGCCCCATGATAGGCTGTATGCAAGCTGAGGAGCAAGGAAATCAGTGGTGGATCAGTCCCAGTCCCCAAACCTTAAAAGTGGGGAAGCTGACAGTGCAGCCTTCAGTCTGTGGCCAAAGTTCTGAGAGCCCCTGGCAAACCACTTGTGTAAATCCAAGAGTCCAAAAGCTGAAGAACTTGGAGTCTGATGTTCAAAGGCAGGAAGAGTCAGCAAGTCTCTAAAATTGTGGAATGATTTTAGATTTGCAGAAAAGTTGCAAAGATAGTACAGAATTTCCATATACTTTCTCACTTAGCTTTCTCTAATGTTAACATCTTACATAACCATGCTACGTTTGTCGGAACTAAGAAATCATCATTGATACAATTATGATGAACTCAGGAGTTTGAGACCAGCCTTATCAATATGGTGAAACCCCATCTCTACTAAAAACACAATAAATTAGCTGGGTATGGTAGCCACCTGTAATCCCAGCTACTTGGGAGGCTGAGGCAGGAGAATTACTTGAACGCAGGAGAATTGCTTGAACCCAGGAGGCAGAGGTTGCAGTGAGCAGAGATCACGCCACTACACTCCAGGCTGGGTAACAGAGCAAGACTCCGTCTTAAAAAAAAAAAAAAGGAGATAGTCCTTTATAGAACATGTGTGCTGAACTCTGCAATACATCCTTAGCCAATATTGATTTCTCTGTGTATCCAATTCAACATGTTTCAGCAAAAAATTGTTGTGTTCCTACCATGTGGTAAATGTACAAAATCAGAAAAGTTATGGCCCTTCACTCAAGGAGCTCAACACCTGAAAGTGATGACACAACTGTAAAACTGCACAATTGCTCTACAATATGCCAAGTAGATGAATAGCAGTCCATAGAGGAGATACCTGTTAGCACAGAGTAGGGAGTGGTGAACATTTTGGAGGGGCTGAAATGGTAGGAAATAGATGATTAATAACTGAGGGGGATTGGAAATTATATATAGAAGTTTATCAAGGTGACAAAGGGTTAAAGACACTCCAGAGGAACAGCACGTACAAAAGGGACAGACATAACCATGCGTTCTCTTTAGGGAACCTCAGGTAGGCCTTCACAAAAGTGAAATGGAAAGAGAATGGGCTTTGGAGGCAAACTCACTTGGATTTGAATCCTGACTCTCATGCAGATTAACTGCGTGACTTTGAGCAAGTCTTCAGATTATTTTAGCCCATTTTCTTTTCTAGTAGTATTTACATGAATTAACTGATATGACAAAATTGAAAGATTATGGCACATCATTTGACACAGACTGTTAGGCGACAAAAAATAATTATTGTCGTTCTCATCAGTATGTAGCAAAACAAAAAAGTTTACATAGGTTAGCATGAGACAGAAAGAGTAGAGAGAAAGGCATGCAGGCCTCAAGATACAAAGACAGCTGTTTTTTCCTCGGTATCTCACAGTCTCTATTCTTCCAACCGTACTTGTTCCTTCCTGCATTATACACAGTGGTATGCTGATCTAATCCTTTCTTTCCTGTGAACTCCTGGAGGGAAGAGACCTTTCCTTATTCCTCTTTGTGTCTCTCAAAGTGCTTAGCACTGTGTCATACATAGAGCAGGCCTCTAATGAATATTTGTCGCATTTTTAAACCTTGGACTATGAAAGGCACTTTCGCAGTAATCAGCCCATTCTTTTCTATGAAATTGAGACTAATGGGTTGTAAGATGTTTCATTGATTTGAGCTTTCCCAGATTGATGATCCCAATTCTAAATTGTAGATTCCAAGAAGTGGCATTTGTTCGTGTTTCTTCTCTCTTTCCCTCACTCTCTCATTCAGGTTCCCTTTTCCCTTTTAGAAACGTCTTTCAGCTTCCCTTCCAGTGGCCACTGTTCTTGCAGGCGGGGCTTCTATTTGTTGTTACATTCACACCAAAATGCTCAGGATTTGTATCAGACCTTTTTCTGATAGGCTTGTGGGAAGGAAAATTAGAATAATCAGGACTGGATTATTTTAGGCCTTGAGAGGAAGACAGTATATTTTTGAATGCTTCCACAAAAGCAAGACTCATCTGCCATATATATAAGGTCAGTGCTATGGTCACTGATCATGTAGGTGTCAACTTGACTGGATTGAGGGTGACTGGTGAGGCACTGTTTCTGGGTGTGTCTGGAAGGGTATTGCCAGATATTTGAGTCGATGGACGGGGAGAGGAAGACCCACCCTCAAAGTGGGTGGGCACCATCCAATTGGCTGCAAACACAGATAGAACAAAGCAGATAGAAGAAGGGATAAGCAGCTTGCTGAGTCTTCTCACTTTCTCTCTCTCTTTCCATACCAGACCCTTGCTTCCTCTCCTCCTGCCCTTGGACATCAGACTCCAGGTTCCTCAGCCTTTGGATTCTGGGACTTGCACCAGGGGCCTTCCCGGGACTCTTGGGCCTTTGGCCTCATACTGAGGGCTGCACCGTCAGCTTTTCTAGTTTGAGGTTTTTGGTCTTGGAATGAGCTATGCTATGGGCTTCTCTCTTTCCCCAGCTTGCAGACGGCCTGTCTTGGGACTTTGCCTTGTAATTGTATGAACCAATTCTCGCTATAAATTCCCTTTTGTATATACATATATCCTATTGGTTCTCTCCCTATGGAGAACCCTGACTAAAACAGGGTCCTAGAAAGAACACAACTCATAATTATAGAATAATATTATAGCTGACATATACTGAAAGCTTTCTATGTGGTAGACACTTTGTGTAAGTTATGTTCATCCCTGATAACACCAATGCAAGTTACTATTCCACTTTACAGATGGGAAACTGAGGCTCAGAAAGGTAAGGCAACTTTCACTAGTCCACACAGGCTAAGGGGAAGAGCCTGGCTCTGTTTACTTTTCCAGGGTTCCTGACAATACCCTTTGATTGCCCTGCAGCTGGGAAGGAAATTAGCTATCTTTTAGGCTTCAGCTCTCTGCTACGCATTCCTCCTTTCCAGCATTTTCCATGATGGTTCTCCTTGGAATACTGGCCTGAAAGCAAAGCTAACTACATAACTTGCTGAGACCAGTGCAAAATAAAAACATAGCTCTTTGTTGAAAAAGCAGAAAAAAAAAGTACCCTTAAAGTTATTAAAATATAAAACCTTTTCCATTATTCTGTCTTCTCTTTTGACTTATCATGGTTTATTATTTAATGTCATTCTAAGTAAAGAAAAATTAAAATTTTAAATTATTAGCATAAATTTTGCTGTTCATTTTTATATTGTGTGATGCCAGTTTTGAATGCAAATGCAAGAGCATATGCAGAATTACTGAAATGACACAATTTCTATTTTGCAGCTTGTATATGCATATGTATTTTGTTCTTTCCACAAGAGAGGAAAGGCTGCCCTGTTTTTATTTCCCTTCTTGATATCTGCACATTCTACCAATACTCTCTATCTCTGACTTATTGATGAGTAAGAAGGACTGAAAGCAGAAGAAACTATGGCTTGAGCCATCTTCCCCTTTCCTTCCATGTCGTTTTCAGCAAAAGTAGCTAATACAGGGAAGTCACATGGGTAAGAAATCATATCATAGAATTCCCAGATTGCCAACATTTCTTAGAATTCCCTTGCTGTCTTTTTCTGTTCAAGGCACACTCTGGTTCAGACAGAAAGTGTGGGCTCTTGGGACTGTCAGCATCCTCAGCTCACTCAGTTTCAAATGTTATCTCATACTCACTTTCCAGCTTGCTGATCTTGCCTGCTTCATGGGACCACCTGAATTGTGTTTACGGGGCACCACAAACACTCTATGAGAGTAGGGTGGCAAGAAATGGCAGACACATATATTGTGCCTGTCTTCTCTGTTCATGTACATGCTCCATTGTCTCATGGGACTCCACTTGCAAAACACAAGTCGTATAATAAAATCACTGAGATTTTCAAGTTGATGACACTAGAGCATTAAACCAATCAAGTAGCCCCTTGAGCACAGACTCTGGGGGACTCTGTAGGTCGTACACCCATGAAGCTGGCCCTGCCTGGGCGATGTTAAGAGGTGGGCTCTAGGAGGAAGATTCTATAAGTCAAACTGTGAAAACTTCCTCTAGATCTCTTATCACACTTAACCACTTCCCAACTTTCTCTCACAGACTTTGTCTCACCACTGGGCTCTTTCAACTGATCCCATTTGAAAGTCTTCAACTCGATCAGGCTTTGAGAAACAAAGGACAGTCTGGCATGGTGGCTCACGTCTGTAATCCCAGCACTTTCGGAGACTGAGGCATGTGGATTGCCTGAGGTCAGGAGTTCGAGACCACCCTGGCCAACATGGCAAAACGCCATCTCTACCAAAAATACAAAAATGAGCTGGACATTGTGGCGTGCACCTGTAATCCCAGCTACTTGGGAGGCTGAGGCAGGAGAATCGCTTGAACTTGGGAGCAAAGGTTGCAGTTAGCTGAGACTGCACCACTGCACTCCAGCCTGGGCAACAGAGTGACTCCATCAAAAAAAAAAAAAAAAAAAAAAAAAAGCAGCAAAGGAAGAGAAACCTCAGGCCAGGCCATTATCTCAGCTGTTCAGAATCACACCTGGCCTCAATAATTGTACATATCTTTCCAGGGGCCAAACTTCCACCTCACACACTGGTTTTATGCCCTATTCTGGTTCATACATAACTCTCACACCCCATCTGAGTCTATACATTAGTGGAGGTACTTTTGGTATAGTCCATACTTTAGTACCCTAGAAAAAAATTTTAATGATAGAAAGAAATCCAGTTGCTTAAAACTCTATTCTTTGCCTTGCGTGCATTTTCCTTTTGTTTTTATTCAATATTCAGCAAGCACTGGCCAAGGAGCTTCTGCTACGAGGGAGATCTCTTTTAGGAGTGAGAATATACAAAAGTAAAGATGTCGTATCTCTGACCTCGAGACAGCCATGGTCTGCTGCCTTCTGACACTGACACTTTGTACTAAATATGTAATTTAAATTAAAAAATGCTCCAGGCGGCTCCCTCATTTGGCTCCTTTTTATCCCAGCAGTGTGGTTTCTGAGATAAATGTGAGGGCAGGTGCCCTAGGGTCATTTTCCTAGATTAGCCCTCCATGCTCTCTCTTTAAGAAGTGATTTTTTAACACAAACTGCACCCTATATTTAAGTAAATAAGGTACTCTCCTTAATCCTGAATGTTTGGCCAAAATTTTCAAAACTCTCTAACTATGGCTTTCTAACTTATTTCCAGATTTAACCTCAAAGAATTACACAAGGTTTCAAGTGTGTGTGGCTTCTATTTCCCTTAACTCCTAGTCAACCATTTCACTGCCTTGAACTTCTCTTATCTTGCATTTTTAACTCCTTTTCTTAAGAGCATTTTTTGTTTGTTCAAGAAACACTTTATTTTTTTTAAATCATTTTAACTGACACAATAACTGTGCATGTTTATGGAGTAGTGATGTTTCCATACATACAATGTATGGTGATCAGATCAGGGCACTTAGCATATTCATCAGCTCAAACATTTATCATTCCTTTGTGTTGAGAATATTCAATCCCCTCTTTTAAGCTATTTGAAGCGGCATGTTATTGTTAACTATCGTCCTCCTACAGTGTTATAGAACACTAGCATTTATTCCTTCTGTCTAACTTTTTATCCTTTAACAAATCTCTCCCGATTCCCCTGACTTTAGAGCATGTTTTTATCTCAGTGCCGAGGGTGGTGAGCACTTCCACTTCTAAATTTGAATTTGCAAAAGATCAGCCATGAACGGTTATAGGTCTGTGGACACTTCTTTAATCTCACTACTGAGGTGACAGTTCCATTTTAAAGATGGTGGATTGAAAAATTATAGTTAAAATTACACTCTTTCCTGAAGTGCTGATGAAATTAGTGATGGGAGAAGGAAGAAATTACTCTTTGTTTAAAATCGCTTTGTCTGTGATTTGGGAAATGGAATTATCATCAATTCTGCTTAATAATGGACAAAGTTCTAGTTATTTATTTATTTAGAGACAGAGTCTGACTTTATCACCCAGGCTGGAGTACAGTCACCTGAATCTCAGCTCCCTGTATCCTCTGCCTCCTGGGTTCAAGCAATTCTCCTGCCTCAGCCACCCTAGTAGCTGGGACTACAGGCATGTGCCACTGTGTCCAGCTAATTTTTGTATTTTTTGGTAGAGATGGGGTTTCACCATGTTGGTCAGGCTGGTCTCAAATTCCTGGCTTGAAGCTATCTACCCACCTCAGCCTCCCAAAGTGCTGGGATTACAGGTGTGAGCCAGTGTGCCCGGCCACAAAGTTCTATGTATTACTTATTAGTCATACATCTATTCATGCATTCATCTATTATTTCAATAGTTTCTTACAGTTTTACCCTATGTCAGTTACTGTACTAAGCTCTGAGAATACAACAGTAAAAAAGACATGGCCCCTGCCCTCTAGGCAGTCCTGACAATGCAAAGGTAATGTAATACAAGAAGAATATGGGAAAGGCAGCAAATCTGTTCACGAGGAAGATTGGGGAAGATGGTGTTTTTTGGTTTTCCACAGAGATGAGGTCTTGCCATGTTGCCCAAACTGGTCTTAAACTCCTGGGCTCAGGCATTCCTCCTGCCTTGGCCTCTTAGAGTGCTGGGATTACAGGCCTGAATCACTGCACTGGACATTAGGGAAGATGTTCTGAAACAAACAAACAAACAAAATAGCGTGGCATCTTGATCGCTGGTTTTCAAATTTTAGGGAACTCTTTAATTCTATAGCTGTAAAGCAGCCAAGAATCGTCATGTTACACAAGTATCACAGGTGATTCTAATGCAGAGATCTTCAGAGTACTCTTCAAAAATAATGTATCTTGGCTGCATTGTTTTCCTGTATGTGTTATTCCTGAAAACCAAAATGCAGTATTAATTATTTTCTTTTTGCAATGAGAAGCACAATTTGATAACTGCATTACAGAGAAATCCATCATTCACTTTTATTTTTCTCCCATAAAAAGAGTGTGAGATTTTTGTCATGATACTCAACAATCATTTGTTGAGCTATCAAAGGGTTTGCCTCAAGACCCACCATTACTATGAAGATTTGAGCCATGCTAATGGTCAAAAATATTTTTGTAGAAAAGAGTCATGCATTTTGAGAATGTAGAAATGGATATATAAGAGAATGCATATAATTGTAATAAATAAACAGTATATGGATTTAGAGCACATTCACTTTAACAGAAAATTTCACTCCATTTCCTTTACTTAGTAATAATTTTTCTAAAGATGTAGGTGTTTAGTAACATTTTAAAGAAATAGTTTATAAAACACTTAAGCTGACATTTTTGAATTAACGTTTTATTAGAACACAATCTAATTTATAAATCTGAACCATGAAGGACCCACCAGATAATTATAGTCTTGAAGGTGCTTCAAATCTACCTTAATGGTATTGTATCAACCAATCAACCAGGGACCATGTTTAAATTTTTAAACAGCCATTAAATAATTAAACAGCATAACAAATTATGTTTTGGATAACTGTCACAGCCTAATTTTTTGAGCATTCTTTATAAAAAAAAAAAAAACTATAAATGGTTCATTAGAGGTACTTCTGAAGCCAAAAATGCTAATGCAAGTCACATGGAAATCCTAAAAGGAACTTGGCATGAAACAGGGAAGGAACTTGCTGCTGGAAATAGCAGATTAAACAAAAAGTCAATCAATGTGGCTATAACTGAAGCATATGTACTTAGACACAGCAGACTTTTATGGTAAACACACTAATGGTCTAACTTTCTCTGTTCACATCAATTTTATATCCTTTCATAAATGCCTTTGTTTAACCAATTTTATGATCAATTAAACTATACCTTGCTGTGCCATGAATAAAAAGAGTACTTTGTGACTTTTAAAACACCAGGCCAAGTGCTGCAGAAAAAAAATATTAATCTTTGCATCTTATTTCCTATCTTTGTTGACACAAATTCCTTTGTCCTACAACTGAAAGAAAACCGTTAGATGTTTTATGGTGATTGCTACTGTGCCTGTTTCATGGTGCATTTTTTCCTGAGATGTGTTTGAGAAATGTTAAGGTGGTGCTTATTATTTCCTTCTTGGGTTCCATTATTCTGTGTTCCAAGTAACATTACGTGTTCATTAAATCCCAACATTTATGTGATGAAGATGTTATCACATTCTCTGCAGCACTTGTTCTTTCTTAGTGTTTTAAAAATACTCTTTTTCCATTTACATGACTTTAATTCAATCCCACATAATAAAATCATCTTTGGCTGAGAGGGTATAATGGCAAAATTCCTATAATCGTACAAGAATATACATTTTATATGGCAGGCCTAACTGTACTTTTTAGGAAATATAATGTTCTGGGGTTCTTTATTTTGAGGTTGAGCCAGATGGGAACATGGCCCAAGGAATCTAGAAAGAATTAAATCTGAAATGCTTAATCAGCTTCAAGTCTGTTTATCAGCATCGTAGCTCAACTGAAAAATAAACTCTAGTTGTAGGAACGTGAAATGTATTACACCAGTTCAATCAAAACAGTTGCTTAATTCAGCAACTATTTCAGTTAAATCATTTCTTTGACTGGGCTAGAAGGCAGAGATTGAAGCAATAGGTGTCAGTGAACTTGGTTTCTGGTTCCAGCTGCCGCTACCAGTTGTGTGGCTTTGGGAAAAGCATGTCACCTCTCTGTGCCTCTGTTTTCATAAAATGAGAGGAATGACATCCCGTAATCCCTAACATCTCTCCTAGATGGAAAATTCAATAAGTCATTTAAAGCTGTTATTCTATTAGCATCATTAAAAGGCAAATCAGAAAAGAGGATATGGAAGAAGGACATTAAAGACCTTCGACTGTGGACATGGATCTACTCCTTCTGGTATAAAATAATTGACTTATCCCAGACCACAAAGCTTACTCATTCATGGGTTGAAATCTTTGCAACATCCTCAGGTTAGGGATGAAATGAAACCTACTCCAATCTTTCTAAACCAAATATACAAGACCTCATAGTGTAGCTGTTCTAAAACATTAGATTCATACCTGGGAGTGCGCCAGTGCTGTAGCCTCTTCCTCCCTGGGAGTACTGCAAAGGTAAACAAAAAGTAAACAAGAGAAATGGAGGATATGGGAGGGTGAGGGGAAATGCAGGAGTGTAGCTCTAATTACCATCTGCAAATGTGCATATATTTGCAGGTGCCAGGGTCTATGAATTCAAAGTCTCCATAACCAATCAACCAAAAGGAGAACATTTTCACACATAACATGTGAAAACTATATTACACTTACATTTTTAGCTTGTCTCCCTATATATATATATACACACATATACATATGAATTTAACAAAATGAGTTGTAATCTTCAGAATGTGACTATGGTTGCTTCAATAAATGCTAAACATAGAAATTTTAGGGCTAGGTTCATCTCTAATTTCATCCCAGAGGGCTACTGATATTAATATTTTCTGCACGGTGTTAGCATGGAGTAGAACTCTAAAATATTTCCTTGTGGGAAATGAATATTTTAAAGATCCAGCCCATTCAGTGCAACCATCATTTCCATCATAATTGATTTTCCTGTTAGACTGTATATAGGTCTTGAAGCCTTAGAAATATCACAAGGTTGTTCACAGCACAGAGGTTCTATATTCAACATATACTAGACTGAAATCCAAAATGTAACATTTCAAAACCAGAAGCAAATAAAAACATCATATTATTCACAGAAGGATTTCTCAGAGGGCGAGACAATAAAGAGGAGATGTCCTGGGTGGTTTTACTCCCAGTTTTAATATAAACTCTGTAAATTTGGCAAATTAACTAAATTTCAAGGAGCTCAATTCTGTCATCTGTAAAATGGGTATAATAGTACTTTCCCTTCCTGATAACAAAAGTAGTGTTGAGATCAAGAGAGCAAATTGATGTGAAATATAATGCCTAGCCCACCCATTTTAGACCATGCTTTACTAAATTGTGGTGTTCACCTAGTTTGGTCTATTCATACCAACACTGTTATTAAAATTGTCACTTGGGGGTTCAGTTATTTTAGGTGTTATTAACAGAAACTGAAGTAGGTTTTTAAAGATATGAATGATTGAGAGTGTATATACTATAGAATGAAAACAAGAAACAGTACACCCTAAGTTAATGATGTAACAAATAAGGGTAGTTCTGGTGTTAGCATTCAATTTCTCCTCATTGGAGAGTTGGCCATTTCTCTGCCTTATGGGATCTGGAACCCTTTTCTTTCCATCTCCCAATTTTGCATATCTCTTAGTGTTTGGCCTCTGTGTTTCCTATAATTACCAGACTGGTTGGAATGGTTAGTTCCCTATATCTGGCCATTTGCACTTTACAGATAATTTCTGGATTCCATGGAATTCGCATTGGCAAGTTCCACATTCCTGGTGTCCTTTGGGAAACTCTGGAATGCTGGTTCTTTCCTATCGGGAATGGAGTTTCTGCTGAATTGCTTCCTGTTTTACTTGGTTTTTGTTTTTGTGATTATTATGTGTTAAAGGTTGTATGGGATTCCCTTGGATGAAAATATGTACCACCTCTGAGGCATTTTATTGTGAGGAACAGTTAACCTGTCTCTCTATCCTTCCCTGTCTGGTACTGCATTTCCCTACACTGATTTGTGAAAATAATGGGGGTTGGATAGACCCATTTTGGGCAAGATAAGAAAATCATTAACTTGAGTGACTTGACAATGGTTCCTCTGTTACACCAAATTTATGGAGTCCAAGGTACTTCCTGGATCCTTTCTTCGTGACCATTATCATTATAACTGTCATTTATTAAGTATCTTCTGTGTTCCAAGTACTTCAAAGCTGTAATCTCATAGAATCCTCATAAAGATTCTGCTACTGGCAGGTCTTTGTTCTTAAAGCTCCCAAGATGGTAGCAGGCCACTCTCAAGATGGTGGCAGGCCACTCCCAAGATGGCGGCAAGCCTTTTGTTCTCTGACTTGGGGTTCTTGGCCTCACGGATTCCAAGGAATGGAACCTTGGGCCCATGCGGTGAGTGTTATTGCTCTATTAGAAGCCGTGGGTCACAGAAGAGAACCATGGAACTGGCAACTTGTGTTCAGCTCGATTAGGACAAACCTGGGCACTTCGCCATGCAGGAACAATGGTGAGCCTCTATCCGGATCGGGAGCAGCAACGGGTGTCTCCCTGGATCAGAAGCACAGTGGACACCCTGCCAGATCCAGAGGCATGGAAGTCAGCAGCGGGTCTCCCATGGTGGCAATCAACAGTGGTGGATGGCAAGTGAAAGCTCAGCTTGAGCTGGAACAAACATGGACCAGAAGAGTGTGCAGTTGCAAGATTTAATAGAGTGAAAACAGAGCTCCCATACAATGGAGGGGACCCAAATGGGGTTGCCACTGCTGGCTCGAATGCCTGGGTTTATATCCAGATCATTATCCCTCCCCTGTGCTCTCAGGTGATAGATGATTGACTATTTCTTTTTTTTTTTTTTTTTTTTTTTGAGACAGAGTCTCGCTCTGTCGCCCAGGCTGGAGTGCAGTGGCGCAATCTCGGCTCACTGCAAGCTCCGCCTCCCGGGTTCACGCCATTCTCCTGCCTCAGCCTCCTGAGTAGCTGGGACTACAGGCTCCCGCCACCGCGCCCGGCTAATTTTTTGTATTTTTAGTAGAAACAGGGTTTCACCGTGGTCTCGATCTCCTGACCTTGTGATCCGCCCACCTCGGCCTCCCAAAGTTCTGGGATTACAGGCGTGAGCCACCGCGCCCGGCGATGATTGACTATTTCTTTACCTCTTGCTTTTAGCCTAATTTATATTTTAGTGAGCTCTCTTTACTACCTGATTGGTTGGGTATGAGCTGAGTTACAAGCCCCGTGTTTAAAGGTGGGTGGGGTCACCTTCCCCAGCTAGGCTTAGGAATTCTTAGTCAGCATAGGAAATCCAGCTAGTCCTGTCTCTCAATTCCACAAAGTATCTTATCTTACAGATGTGAAAATGCACACATAAAGAGATAACTTCCCTAAAGTGACACAGGTAGGTGCGGTCAGGACCATGTTTTAATCCCAGTGTTATCTGCTTGGGCCAAAGCCCTTGATTTAATCACAGGCCTCCATCATGCCCCTTGTCCACTATAACTGTGACCACTCAGGACTCAAATGCTTGACTATTTAATGTCTATTTTTTATGGCAGTTTTTTTTTGGGGGGGGGGGCAAAGTTAAAGGTTTTAATTAAAGTTCAATTAAGTTTTATTTCCAAAATGTACACTTGCCTTTGGTTACATCTTTTTAGCAATATAGTAACGGAGTCTTCCATTTAATTCCTTAAAAAAATGTTAAAACATTATGTGTTCTTAGCATCACACGTTCTGAGTGACAAGCAGCATTAAAGGGCATTTAGTTGATGTCTGAATTTCCTCTGCAACATCTAACAAGGCTCACCTCTGTTTGAACAAAGCATCTCATTCCCTCCTCGGGAAGTGGGAGCTGTAATATTGAGTGTCTGGTTACTAGGCGAAAAATGTCAGTATTAGATTGGCAAGGTAGGTGTTGGCCCAGCCAAGTCATATGGAATCAATGTCTGGACATGTGACTTAGTTACTAGGATTAGTGTTGAAAATTTTATTTTGTCTTTCCCTCATCTGTTGAGAGTGTTAGCCACTAAAATATAGGAATGTAAACTTGCATCAGAGTTTTCAATTCCACTCTTTGCATTCTTCCCCCAAGGGGAAAAAGTCTACCTTGCACTGGCAGGATTCCAAAAGATGGAGCTTTTCCAAAAGACATTATTAAGCCTTTATTGATGATTAGCAATGATAATAAGCTAATGTTTCTTTACATACTGTCAGGCACTGTGTTAAGCACTTTTAAGGCATTCTTTTACTTACTCCAGTGAAAGGGAAATACCACCTACGGATGTGATGAGGACTAAATGAGATAAGACAGAGCACTTAAAACCACGCCTGTCTGGGTACACCATAAGCCTCAGTGACTACAGCCATGATTATCATCAGTGACTATACTTCCTTAGTCTTAAAGCAGAGGCAGGAGCAAGCTGATGGAATCGCCCTCAATATTAACTCGCATTTTTTACCTGATACCATTTCCAATCTTCTGTGAAATCCTATCCAGACCCTGTACTGACTCCCCTGGTAATTTCAACAAGAAATATTCTACCTTTCACTGACGATCTGTTTTGGTAGAGGCTGATCTGTAGTCTGAGCACAAATGAAAGGGAATCCACCAGCAATCATAAAGAGTGAGCCTGGCCCATCATGATGAGAGACCGGCCCCTAACATGTTGACACAATGGCTGAACTACTTGAACACTGGAATGAACAAGTTGCAACAACTCCTGCAAGTCTCAGGGACTAATGTACAGACAATGACATGCATTTCGCTAACAGAGTCCAGATAATATATTGCAGGAAAATCCGTAGGCCAGCCCATAACACTCAGCATTAATTTGTTTACCCAAAAATTAGAGGAAGGAGAACTTGGTGATTTGCAAAAAAAGAAGTTTTGGTAACAAGCTTAACCTTGGTGTGCAATTTTCCTTATTGAATTGCCAAATTTCTACCCACCACTGATCTTAATTTATACTAATGCTTCCATCTGTCTCATCTCTAGCATAGGAAATGGGAAGAGGGTGGTCTCTACCTTAACGTGGTAAGAAGAATATCCACAGGTAGTAGGTAATCTTTAAATTATAGTGTGTGATGCTGGGAATTGAATATAAGCAAATAAATAAGCTCATTACTTTTCCAGATTTCAATCAACTGTATATTTGTAAAAATGCTTTCAGTTAGCAACATTTTGAGTGGTAAAGGGATCGAAATATACCTAAAAGAAAACCTTTCATAATGGTTTAGCAAATTTCAAGATTATCTAGGGCAGTCTGCATGGCCCTCAGATCATAGTGGATTAGTAATTTCTTGTGCAGAAACTGTCAAAAAAACAGGAAGAAATCAGATGCATATCTAGAAACTTATAGAAATTGGGAGTAACAGGAAAAGGAAACCTTGACTTCCTACTAGGTATATGAGGCATTTAATTTAAAACTTTATTTACTTTTTAAAAATTAACACAATACATGTTCACAATTCTAAAAATGCAAATACAATAACAAAACTTTTAATATAAACTTCTTACCCTCTCATTCCCAATTCCATTCCTTACTTTCAAACATTTAAGCAGTTTCCTCTATTTATTTCCATATTTGTATACTCTATGTATATAGCTATTTCTTGATTATTTTGAAAATTTATTGACCACTGAATAATGACCTCCTCCAGGTAAAATGAGGATATCTTTCTTTTACATCAACTCCTGTCCCCATGGGCTTAATATGATTATATAAAAATTTCTAGTTAAATCAGTAGAACTAGGACAGGCCACAAAGGCTCTTCCAGGCCGAGAACTTGGAGAGAATAATGATTTTTTTCTTGGCTAAAGTTGTATATCCTTGGAATTACTATCAAAGCAGCAAACATGCAATGCAAAAGATCCACCTAAGCATCAGGCTATACATGTGTCAACTCTGGCTCTTGGTACCTCCCTTGGTTCCTCTCTCAAGGTGCAGCCTGGGTTCAAGGTCCTGGCAATCCACACATTGTGAGGACTCCTCTAGATCAGACCCAGCAAGGCTGTGAGGTCATTGCTGCTGAGCTGGCCTTGGTGATGGTGATAAGCATTAGTGCCACGCCAGCACTCCAGAGCTAATACACTATTAGTACATATTGATTGGGCTATAATGTACAGTTTTACAATTCTGTCTAAATTTTTTTAAACTATAAATTTAAAAAAAAGAATTATTCTTTACGTTGATTTCCCTAATACTAAAAATAATATAAGGACAACAATGAATCTTGGTACTACTTATGTAATTTAATCATTAAAAGCTACATGTAGATCTAGTATCATGACACCAGAAATTTTCTGAAGAATTTTTTTTAAAATTTGAGACAGAGTCTTACTCTGTTGCCCAGGCTGGAGTATGCAATAGCACAATCACAGCTCACTGCAGCCTTGAATTCTTGGGCTCATATAATCCTCCCATCTCAGCCTCCCAAGTAACTAGGACTACAAGTAGGCACTACCATGCCCAGCTAATTTCTAAACTTTTTGTAGAGAAGAGGTCTCGCTATGTTATCCAGGCTAGTCTTGAACTCCTGGACTCAAGAGAGTCTATCTATCTATCTATCTATCTATCTATCTATCTATCTATCTATCCATCCATCCATCTATCTAGTGGAGACAGAGTCTTACTATGTTGCCCAGTTTGGTCACAAGCTCCTGGCCTCAAACAATCCCCTCGCTTTGGTCTACCAAAATGCTGGGATTACAGGCATGGGTCACTGTGCCTAACTTAAAAAAAAAAAAAAAAAAAAAAGAGAGAGAGACTTAGAACAGTTTTAGGTTCATAGCAATACTGGATGAAACATACGGAAATTTTCCATATACCTCCTTCCCCTACACATGCATAGCTTCCCCTATCATCAACACCTCCCACCAGAGTGGTATGTTTGTTAAAACTGATGAACCTACACTGGCACATCATGATCCAAAGTCCATAGTTTACATTAGGTTTCACTCCTAGTGTTGTGCAGTCTATGGGTTTAGATAAATGTATGACATACATCTATCATTACAGTATCATACAGAGAAATTTCACTGCCCTAGAAATCCTCTGTGATCCAGCGACGGTCTTATTATGTTTTTCCACATAACTGCCTACAATCTTCTTTAAAGCTGTATTTTAAATAGTTAATGAATTTGACATTTCTGAAAACCTTTATTGACTTTTTCTCTGTTGATCATAAAAGCCATAATATTTTTACTGAGAAAATACTCTCATATGTGCTGAGGTATTCTGTAACTGCAGAGTCAATTCTGCTCAATGAAGGATATTCTTAAGGGAGTTATTGAATTGTATAAATATTTTGGTCTAGTTATTTTAAAGGTACTATGTCATACCCTTTATTCAGAGTGCCTCCTTTTTTTTCAAATACATTTTAGAAGACACAAAACATTGAATAAGTTTTTTCTATCTGCGATTATTTTAATATTTTGCCAATTTTGACACTGCAAAAATCATAGCCTTCTTAGTTTTATTTTATTCTCACATGTAATATAAATCACCATTTTAAAGTGGAGGTCCTTGAAAAGATTTTTCTTGCAAGTTGAGATATTTAAAAACACAATTACAGAATTTCAAAATTAAATTTTGTTCACCAGGCAGGGTACCATGTTTAATTTGTTCTGTTCCCTCCTTGTTTTGGTAGGAATAAATTATGTCTTTCTATCTGAAAAATTTGTTTTTAATAACTATAATCACTAAATAGTTCGAGAACGTTTGGTGCTCCATTTCTTTTGAATATTTTTCTAACTATTTTTGAAAACTTAGAGTTCTCATTTTGGTATCATTAAATTTAGACTTCTCATTTGATATCATTATTTTAAAAAGTTCTTCAAAGGCTTAAATATTTATAAAATCTAATTTAAGATAAGCAACAAAGAGAGAAAATAGATACTTCTAGTATATAATTTTTTGTTTAGCTTTCTTAACATCAGCTTCATATAAACAAATATGTTATGGTTCACTTCAAATATATATATATTTATGTATATATAACTACTTAATGTATATTAAACTGCTTAATATATATTATATATAAATATATATTATAAATATATAAACTACATATATGTATATATATGTGCTCAGACCACAGATATGTAACTATATATAAATATATAAACTACTTAATAGATGTATGTTAAACTACTCGTAAGTTTTGACAACTATAGCTTTGATTTTCCTGCTGCTTATTTAAAAGCAACTATGGATTATGTATGCACTGTGATATGCTTTGGCTCTGTGTCTCCACCCAAATCTTATCTTGAATTGTAAGTCAAGAATCGGGGTTTGAGAACCTCCACCTAGATTTCAGAACATGTATGGAAATGCCTGGATGCCCAGGCAGAAGTGTGCTGCAGGGGTGAGGCCCTCATGGAGAACCTCTGCTAGGGCAGTGCAGAAGGGAAATGTGGAGTCAGAGCTCCAACACAGAGTCCCTACTGGTGCACCACCTAGTGAAGCTGTAAGAAGAGGGCCAGTGTCCTCCAGACCCCAGAATGGTAGATCCACTGACAGCTCTCACTGTACACCTGGAAAAGCCACAGACGCTCAATATCAGCCCATGAAAGCAACCAGGAGGATGGCTATACCCTGCAAAGCCACCACGGCAGAGCTGCCCAAGACTGTGGGAACCTAACTCTTACATCAGTGTGACCTGGATGTGAGACGGAGTGAAAGGAGATCATTTTGGAGCTTTAAAATTTGACTTCCCCACGGGATTTTGGACTTACATGTGCCCTGTAATCCCTTTGTTGTGGCCAACTTCTCCCATTTGGAACAGCTGTATTTACCCAATACCTGCACCTCCATTGTATCTAGGAAGTAACCAGCTTGCTTTTGATGTTACAGGTTCATAGGCAGAAGGGACTTGCCTTGTTTCAGATGAGACTTTGGACTGTGGACTTTTGGGTTAATGCTGAAATGAGTTAAGACTTTGGGGGACTGTTGGGAAGAATGATTAGTTTTGAAATATAAGGACATGAGATTTGGAGGGGCCAGGGGTGAAATAATATGATTTAGCTCTGTGTCCCCACCCAACTCTTATCTTGAATTGTACTCCCATAATTCCCGTGTGTTGTGGGAGGGAACCTGTGGAAGATAATTTGAGTCATGGAGGTGGTTTCCCCCATACTGTTCTCATGGTAGTGAATAAGTCTTGTGAGATCTGATGGTTATATCAGGGGTTTCCACTTTTGCATCTTCCTCATTTTTATGATTGCTGCCACCATGTAAGAAGTGTCTTTTGCCTCCCGCCATGATTCTGATGCCTCCCCAGCCATGCAGAACTGTAAGTCCAATGAAACCTCTTTTTCTTTCCAGTCTCGGGTGTGTCTTTATCAGCAGCATGAAAATGGATTAATATACACTATAACTAATTCCAAGTAAATTTCTGCTCTATGAGTTTCATTATTTGTTTTGCCAAATGTCGTATCACATTATTACTGCAGAAGCAAACATTGTATCTTCAATGTGGAACCTTTTAATTGATTTTACAATAATATTCCTAATAATATTTGGCATTTTGTCTATAATATTATGAAATGCAATTCCAAATGCTTCATTTTGATTGCATGAAAGAAACCTTTCTATTATTGGAATTCACTAATTTTTGTTTAACATTCAATGACATTGATATAAAATTGGCATAATTGAACTCTAGGAAGTTTGTATTCTGCTAATGAAGCTAGTACTTAAAAAGCCTTTCATCTTTAATATGTATAAAAAAGATTTGAAATTATAAATGAGCAAAATTAACTTAGTAGTCATTTGATCGAAATGAAAAGTCATGCATCATGGAGTGATAGGCAAATGCACTTTCTTTAGTTGCACATGCTAAATTGTCATCTTCAGGTATGGTTTGGTTTAATTAATAACTTTTGAAATAGATGCTGATATTTACTAGGTTTGTGTCTTCTGGCTGTCATGTGATTAATGGTATTATATGGCTTCTGTGATAAGAAAAAAAAAGGTGATAGTGTGAATTAGTGTTCAGTCCACATTTACTTTCTCCCCTGATTGATGTTGCATTATTCATAGGACATGCTTTAGCCAATGGAATGTTGGCAAACCTGACAGGAGTCAAATCTTTACATGTTATGTGATCTCATTTGTTTGCATTCTCCTATAATCTTCCATGAAAAGATCATGGCAGGCTGGGCATGGCGGCTCACACTGGTAATGCTAGCACTTAGGGAGGCCAAGGTGGGCCGATCGCTTGAGTCCAGGAGTTCAATACCAGCCTGGGCAACATGGTGAAACCCTGTCTCTACAAAAAATACAAAAACTGGCCAGGCATAAATACAAAAATACAAAAGGCCAAAAATACAAAAGTTGGCCTGCACCTGTAGTCCCAGCTACTTGGGAGGCTGAGGTGGGAGGATCACCTGAGCCCAGGAAGACGAGTCTGCAGTGAGCCAAGATCATACCACTGCATTCCAGCCTGGGCGACAGAGTGAGACCCTGTCCCAAAAATAAATAAATAAATAAATAAATAAATAAATAAATAAATAAATAATAACCTGGCAGATTCCTTTCTCAGTCGGCCAAATCTCAATCTGCAGACTCTTGAGGATAAATATAAATGCCTGTTTGCAAAGCCACTGTGTTTCAAAATGGTTTATACACAACATTCTGGTGACAGTGCTAATACAGATGGGAAATGTTGACAAACATTTTATGCAAGTTAGCTATTCAGCCCCTCAAGTTTTCTGAAAAATGGAAATTAAGCACATCATTTTTAATGAAACATAAACTTTTCTTAGTTTAGTTGTGTAGGGCTAAAAGAGCTTATTGCAAAATAAAATAAAAACATATTATCTAACAACAAGATAAATAGTTTTAGATTTCTGAAATAAACTAAATGACAAAACCACTGTAGGAAATGTATTAAGACCATTCTTTATGTGCTCTCCACATAAGTGCAGACTCTATTGCCCACACATATTTGGCCT
The DNA here is from genome assembly GCF_037993035.2 of Macaca fascicularis. Lineage (NCBI taxonomy): Eukaryota > Metazoa > Chordata > Mammalia > Primates > Cercopithecidae > Macaca > Macaca fascicularis. Next base: position 99,371,066 of record NC_088385.1, read on the forward strand.
ACCCTTAACCTATATTTTCCACATTTCCACTGCCTTACCTCCTGGGGACTTCATGCATCTTGCAGAAACAGAACAACTAGATGGTACACGGTGGCTAGCAGAGCCCTGGCATTCAATATTACCTCTGACTAAAAAATGTGACTGTCAGAGTGCATTTCCTTTTCTTGTCAGCAAGAAATGCTGTCCTCTGAAGGAAAAAAATAGTTATATTGCATCAAAAAGGGTAAAGGCAGCAGGATCAAGAGGTCAAGAGTTCAAGACCAGCCTGGCAACATAGTGAGACCTCGTCTCTACTAAATGAATGAATGAATGAATAAATTAATTAATTAAATAAAGCAGGCGTGGTGATGCATACCTGTAGTCTAAGCTACTCAGGAGGTTGAGGCAGGAGGATGGCTTTAGCCCCGGAGTTTGAGGTTACAGACAGCTTCAATCATACCACTGCACTCCAGCTTGGGCAACAGAGTAAGACCTTGTCTCAAAAAAAAAAATTAAAGACAAAAATTTAAAAAAGAAAGGGCAAGGAAGAGAAAGATGGGTTAATTGCTGATGGTCATTCAGGTTTAACCATGTATTAAAGTGAGGATACTGCTTATTACAAATGCATCTCATGTGCTTTAGATGAAACTTTCAGCAGCAGCTGCAACTACAAAATAGAGGCCTATAAAGCCATCGTGGATGATCTTAATGCAATTAATAATCGTAATTTGATTAGACACAGACGTATTTGGGGCTACTACTGAGCCTACCATGCTAATAAGAGCTGATAAATACTAGACAAATAAAAAGGCAAATATGATTCTAGAACAAGTATATATTGTGATCATACCAGGCAAACCATGATGGATGGTCAACCTAGTTAATGTGACCTGTTTTTTCTCTCTGGATACCTTTAGAATCTTATCTTTGGCTCTGGTGATCCGGATGGTCATGATAATATGCTTGGTGTGTATCTTGTTTTTGTTTGTTCTTTTATGTAAGGCCTCATGATCATCATTTTAAAAATTATTTGATAAATTCCTTCCCTGTGTTTTTTCTGGTCTCTCTAGGATTCATCCTTGTCATAACTCATGGATACTCTTGGACTGATCCTCAGATTTTCTTTTCTTTCCTAATGTTTTCATATGCTTGTACTGTTTTACTTTCTGGGAGATCTTCTCGATTTTATTTTGCAAATGTTTAATTGAATGTTTTAGTTCAACTAGCATATTTTAAATTTCCTATGTTTATTCCTGTTTTGATGATTGCATTTTTATAAAGCATTCTTTCTCTCTCTGAGGACATTAATTATGATGTTGTAAAGATTTTTTTCTACTTTCTGCACTATTTCTGTATTCTATGATTTCCTTTTTCTCTGTTTATTTGGTTTGGTTCCTTATGTTTCTCTCTCAAACTTCTGGAGGTATCTGTTGTCTCTCTGAATCTGTGAGGGACTAAATAGCTACCTGGACATACTCTGTTTGTGAAAGAGGCTTTTAACCTGTCAACTTTACAGTAGGCTAATCTGGCAGGGATCCAGTATTTTGCTCTGGGAAACCAAATTTTCAATATCTATAGATACTTTTTCTTGGATAGGATGATCTAATTTCCCACCTAAGCAGTATAATCTTCATGTCTAGCATCTTGAAATACTCTCAAAGAAGGAGGTTCATTTTTACTCTTCCGTGTATCAACCTTTATGTAATGCTTCATTCTTGTACCATTTTATGGGATGACATCACATTTACCCACCTGTGCCTCATCTCTCTGACTCCGGAGTCTCTTATAAGGTATTCGGAAAATGAGCATTGTACCTCTTGCAGAGTGAGTAAGGAATAGTCACTTGAAGTTTAGGGGTAAAGGAAAGGATTTGGTATCTGATTGGTTCTTAAGCAGATTTTCAACAAGCTTCCAGTATTGCCTGCTGTAGTACCTAATGCTTCTAATGTCTGAGCCTCTCCAAGTTTTGCAATATGAATTAACTACTCCTTGTTGGGTTTATCATCTATTATCTAAAATTTCAGCTCTTTCCCTATTTTAATCAGTATCACGGTCACAGTTTAAATCAGTTATCACCCTTCCAGTTTCTAAAATTAGATTGGCAGCTATAATTTGCTTTTTTTCTCATTTCCTCTCCTTCTTTATGGATTTATAGATTATTTATTCTTTTAATTTAACTGTGGTGAGGGTTTGGGAGGGGGCAAAGATAAATGCACATGTTCACTCTGCCGTGTTTAAGGGGAAGTTCGTGCTAGCCTACTGCATTTAATCATTAGCGAGGTTGCCAGATTTAGCTAATAAGAATACAGGAGGTCTCAGTAGAATTGTTTTCTATTGCTGCCATAACAAATTTCCACAAATTTAGTGGCTTAAACACAGCACACTTTATTCTCTTACAGTTCTGGAGGTCAGAAGTCCAAAATCAGTTTCACTGGACTCAAGGTGAGGTATTTGCAATGCTGGTTTCTTTAGGAGATGCTGAGAGGAGAATTCATCTCCTTGGCTTTTCCAGCTTCTAGGGACCACCTGCAATCTTTGGCTTATGCCCCCTTGCCCCATCTTCAAAGAGTATCATTGTAATCTCTGCTTCTATCATCATATCTTCTTCTATGACTCCTCCTGCAACTTCCATCTCATAAGGACACATTTGGGCCCACCAGACAATTTCAAATAATATCCCCATTGCAAGATCCTTAGCTTAATCATTTCTACAAGTCCATTTGGTCATATAAAGTAACATTTATAGGTTCTGGGGATTAGACACAGACATATTTGGGGCTATTATAGAGCCTACCATGCTCAGTTAAACTGGAATTTCAGATAAATGACAAATATACATGGGGCATAATTATACGAAAAATTCTTCTGTTTTTATGAAATTTAAATTTAACTGGACATAGTATTTTATTTGAAAAACCTGTGCTTAGAACAAACTTACAGAATAGTTGATATTTACAGTTTAGTTGTAAAAAAGTTGACATTGGAAAGGTTAAATAACATGCTCAAGTTCACACATATTTTAGTAGTAGGAGAAAGTTTTAAAACTAAATCTGTTTGACCTCAAAGTTCATGCTTATTTCATCCATCTTTTTTTTGTTTCTTCCTGTATTTCTTTTTTTCTCTCTCTCTCTCCCTCCCTTCTTTCCTTCTTTCATTTTTCAAATTATACTTGCTGTAAACTGAATGTTTGTGTCCCTTCAAATTCACATGTTGAATCCTAACCCCCAATGTGATGGTGTTTGAAGGTAGGGTCCCTTGGGAGGTGATTAGGTCATGAGAATGGAGACCTCATGATGGGATTAGTGACCTTATAAAAGAGATCCCAGAGAGCTCCCCTCATCCCTCCTGCCATGTGAAGTTGCAACAAGAATATGGCAGTCTGTGAACCAGAAAGCCGAACCTTACCAGACACTGAATCTGCTGGTTCCTTGATTCTGGGCTTCTCGGCCTCAAAAACTGGGAGAAACAAATTTCTGTGATTTATAAGCCACCAAGTACAAGTATTTTACAATAGCAGCCCCAATGGACTAAGATAATACTAATACTTAAGTACATTGTCCCTGTAAGATATAAACAGCTGCCCATACTTCTTTGACCACACAAGTTTGAACCTGAAACATGCTTCAGATGCAATTTAGTTTCCATGAATTGATGAAACATTAGCAAAGTAAGAATTTCATATGGCTTAAAATATATGTCACTTGGCATACACAGAGAATGAAGTACTGTAGTTAATAAAACACTATAGTTAATAGAAAATCAAATATAAATCATAAAAGAAGAACCACTTTCCAAATATCTAGCCAAAAACACATGATATTTAGTATTATTTTTATGTGGAGAATAATCTTTTCTTGGTGATCCAAGAGATATTTTAGGATCATAGAGGAACTCTGTATTTTTATTCTGAATATAATTAGTATGTTATAGATGTGTCAATGTAATGGTAAGAGTAAACAGAGTATTCTATTAAACTCCAGTGAATACTAAAATTTCTTATATTAAAATTATTAGGATCTCACGTGTTCTGGTGATTTCTATTGTATATATCAGAGGCAGCAAATACGTTCTGTACTAGATAGTAAGTAATTTCAGCTTCATGTGCCTAACAGTCTGTTGCATTTACTCAGCTCTTCATTTTATACTAGAAAACAGCTATAGATAATATATAAGCAAATTAGAGAAGCTGTGTTCCAATAAAACTTTATTTAGAAAATGGGCAGTTGGTTAGATTTGACCTGAGGGCTATAGTTTGTTGACCCCTAATTTATATGCGGATTGTCTTTAAATTTCTACCACTTTTTCTAACATTTTTCTTTAATCGTATAGTTATATTTCTAACATTAGCACCTTAAGCCTAAAAGATCTAAAACAAAAATCGGAATATCTTTCTAAATCAGATGGCTGTACTACCAAATCTATTTGTCTTATAATTTCTCTTTCATCTTTTGTTATCCAAAGTGCATTTCTCTTCTTTGCTTTCCAACTCTTCCAATCAGTTCTTAATTTTCTTGTTTCTACTTTCAAGATATGTTTCATATCTGTCTTTTCCCTACATTTCCTTTGTTACTGTCTTAATTCAGATTTTCATTAACTTGTCTGGACTCTTACTGTGGTCTCATACGTAGCATCTCTACTTCTGTAGCCTTTCTGGCTCTTCATAGCTACCCCTGCCTGTTTAATCTTCCCATAGCATAGGATTGAACATAACACTTCTTAGTTCAGGAGACATAAGCTCCCGACTGTCCCAAAGCAATGGTCAAAGTCTTTCATAATCTGGATCCACTCAACTGTACCAAATATTATTTCTCATTTGACTGCCTTATAAGCTCAATTCCAGCTGAAGTAGACAACTTACTTTATCTTTTATGTAAACCCCGTGCTTTCCATTCTTCCCATCTTGTATATTTTCTTGTATTATTTGCCTATTTGTCTAGAACTGCACTGGCCAATATGGTAGATATTAGTCATATAGTTCCTCAGTAGAATTAGCTACATATCAGGTGCCCAGTAGCTACCACATTACCTCACCAGTATGGTAGATACTAGTCAGATGTAGCTACTGGAAAGATAAGATCCCCTTCTAGACAGAGAAGATATAGAACACTTTTATTATTATTATTATTATTATTATTATTATTATACTTTGAGTTCGAGGGTACATGTGCATAACGTGCAGGTTTGTTACATATGTATACTTGTGCCATGTTGGTGTGCTGCAGCCATCAACTCGTCAGCACCCATCAACTCGTCATTTACATCAGGTATAACTCCCAATGCAATCCCTCCCCCCCCCCGCCATGATAGGCCCCAGTGTGTGATGTTCCCCTTCCCGAGTCCAAGTGATCTCATTGTTCAGTTCCCACCTATGAGTGAGAACATGCGGTGTTTGGTTTTCTGTTCTTGTGATAGTTTGCTAAGAATGATGGTTTCCAGCTGCATCCATGTCCCTACAAAGGACACAAACTCATCCTTTTTTATGGCTGCATAGTATTCCATGGTGTATATGTGCCACATTTTCTTAATCCAGTCTGTCACTGATGGACATTTGGTTTGATTCCAAGTCTTTGCTATTGTGAATAGTGCCGCAATAAACATACGTGTGCATGTGTCTTTATAGCAGCATGATTTATAATCCTTTGGGTATATACCCAGTAATGGGATGGCTGGGTCATATGGTACATCTAGTTCTAGATCCTTGAGGAATCGCCATACTGTTTTCCATAATGGTTGAACTAGTTTACAATCCCACCAACAGTGTAAAAGTGTTCCTATTTCTCCACATCCTCTCCAGCACCTGTTGTTTCCTGACTTTTTAATGATTGCCATTCTAACTGGTGTGAGATGGTATCTCATTGTGGTTTTGATTTGCATTTCTTTAAACAGAGCCTCCCTCTGTCGCCTAGGCTGGAGTGCAGTGGTACAATCTTGGCTCACTGTAACCTCTGCCTCCTAGGTTCAACTGATTCTCCAGCCTTAGCCTCCTGAGTAGCTGGGAACATAGGTATGTGCCACCACGCCTGGCTAATTTTTGTATTTTTAGTAAAGACAAGGTTTCACCATGTTGGCCAGGCTCTTCTCGAAACTCCTGGACTCAAACGATCCACCCACCTCAGCCTCCCAAAGTGCTGGGATTACAGGCATGAGCCACTGCACCTGGCAGACCATTTTCATTACTATAGAAAGTTTTATTCAACAGCACTGCCCTAGAACTTCCTGCTCACATTGCCTCACATTTAATCCTATATGATTTCTCTTGCCTAGAAATACTACCCCTATTTCTGGTGTGCTATGGCACACCACCCTTTTCTGTCACAGCATTTTATTGATGTTGGTCTTAGGGTGTTACTACCTCCCATCCTGGAATACAGTGACTTAAAAATGTGCTATGCTCTGTATAGACTGCTATTTTCATTTGTTTCTTTATTAAATTTCTTTGTTAACAATCCCAATCCATTGTATAGTAGGTATTCAAGAAAGAATGACAAGCCTCACTGAAATATTCTTTAAAGTTTTATAAATATCAAAACATTTTTCTAATAAAGAATAATGACTTTGCTTCATAAATTTACCAGTTGGAATTAGCATGAAATTTGTGATGGGGAAACTGTTTGTAGGAATATTATATTTTAGAAAGCCTAATGATAAATCACGATTTCCATCAATTTATTTTCATTGGTTTTGGGAGGCAGCATAGTGTAATGAAAAGAAGATGGATGTGGGTACCAGACTACCCTACTTTAGAATCCTGTTTCATCAATTACTGACCCAGCTTAGCCAAGTGACTTAATTTCTCAGAGCCTCATGGAGGTGGTAATAGCTACCTGCATTAGTTGAAACTCCTTGATAGCAAATGGTAGAAATAGAATCAAACTACCTTTTTTAAAGAACAAAATGTTAATGGACTCATGTAACTGAAGGAGTCTTCAACATGACTGGATCCAGGTGCTCAATTAATGTTATAGCTCCATTTTCAGGCAAACTCTTGATACATGATAGTGAGATGGCCACTAGCAGTTGCAGGATCATATGCTCTTTACAACTCAGGATCCAAGAGGAACAAAAGAGCTTTCCCTTAACTCTAGCAGCATCCCAGGGGGTACTGTCATTGGTCTGTCTTTAGTCAGGAACATCACTGAATCAACTGTGGCTAGGATATGAGTGGTCAGATAAGCCTAGCCTGGATCAAATTGATATGAGAGGGGGCAGGGAAGTGCTGGGTAAAGAAGGGCAGGGTCCCTGGCGAGGGCCCCACCCTTGAGCCTGTGCCCATGGACCTAAATGAGGACAGGCATTTCTGTTTTCATATTCAAAAAGTTGTCTTTTGGCCAGCCACGTCCCCCATCCCGTGCCCATAAAAACCCAAGACCCGAGCGGACACACACACAAGTGGTTGGATGTTGAGAGGGGCAGAAGAACACATCAGCAGACACCAGCAGGCCAGTGATGGTGGAATGATGCATACGCCGAGGAGAATATGGCTGTAGGCAGCTGGAGGAGAGTCCGGCCCCCGGGCGATCTGACTCCAGGGAAACACCACCTTCCCACTCCATCCCCCTTCTGGCATCCCATTTATCGTACTTGGAGCTACCTTCATCACTCAATAAAATCTTATGCTCAACCTCCAAGCCCACGTGTGATCCGATTTTTCTGGTACACTAGGGCAAGAACCTGGGATACAGAAAACCTCTGTCCTTCCGATAAGGCAGAGGATCTAATTGAGCTGATTAACATAAGCCGCCTACAGATGGCAAAGCTGAAAGAGTACCCTGTAACCCATGCCCACTGGGTCTTCAGGAACTGTAAACACTCAACCCAAGACGCTACTGTGGGGTTGGAGCCCAAAAATGCTCCCTAGGACCTGCCTCTCTGCATGCACCCCCTAAGGGTTTAAGCAGAGGGGCACTGAAGAAGCCACGCCCCTGTTGCATGCCCCATGAGGAGGATAAGGTGACTATTGCCATTTCAAAATGACCACGCTGAGGCCTTGGGTAAAGGGAACAGCCAGGCCCATCCAGGTCTGTGAATGATAAGAATTGCTATAGAATTGAGGCTGGCTGTTTCTGTAAAGAAAGGAACACAGGACAATCAAAACAGGTTATGTCCTCTAACTTAAGAGGTGCTACATTACACCGCTCCAGAGGACACTCTTACTGTATTCAATGTGAACAGTGTCTCCTTGAGTTGGTCAACATATAGGTTTGGAGGCCTGCTGGAGTTGGGCAACATATAGGGTCTCTCTCCGTTATAGATTTGTAGTGATGGTTAAATGGTATAATATAGATAAAATGCCAAGCAATTAGTAGATACTCAGAAAAACCTTTTTATATTTTGCACCAATCTTTTCCACTTAAACTGAGAAAAAGGCATATTATTCAATGCTGATTAAGGTCTGGATTAGACCACTCCAGATTTACTAGCACTTGTTCTGAAATAATAGAGAAATTACAGTTTCTTCTAATATTTCACCTTATATAACATTTTACAGTCAATGCAAAGGGTCATGACTCTAATAAGATTAAATAGTTTACAGATGGTCCTGCATCTAATTATTAGTACCTCTAGAAATACCATATTAACCCAAAACTGCTTTATAAATGTGTTATAATTCAAATACTATGGTAGATGGAAATCTGGCCTCCACTGACCTTTACTTCAACCAGAGAAGTTTCCTATTTGTCAGTTTCACATTCAACAGATTGACATTTATCAGTTTATCAACAGTAAAAATTACTTTTTTTGCTAACACAGAAATCTTCAAATACATAACATAAGAAATTGAGAGAATTTTTTTTCCTACATAATCAAGTCCAGAAGTAGGCCATGCAAGCTCTGGTATGATAGTTCCACTAAATTATTAGATACCCACATTCCTTTTGGCTTTCTGTTCCTATATCTTTAGAGTCCAGCCCTATCTTCATGTTTTCAAGAAGGCTGCCAGAGCTACGGCCATTCATGTTGACAATTCACACAGCCTGGAGCGAAAGGGAAAGGGCAAAAAGGTGCATGCCATTTGATTTAGAGCCCTCAGAAGAACTGTTTTGGACATCTCATATTGTATCTTCTTTTGGCTAGCTCTTTGTAATATAACCACAGATGTAAAAGAAAAGTGGGGAATCTAGTTTTTATTGCTTTAAGTTGACCATACTGCTGTCCCAAATGAAAATCGGGGATTGGTTAATAAGAAAGAAGGGGAGAGTAAACATTGAGTTGGTAACTAGCATGCTTTATCACTTACAAATTAGCATTATTTCTAAGATTTTGTTTGCACAAAAGGTTCTAATCTTTAAAGAAAAAAACCTAAAAACTTGATGTAATCAAACTCTGGGACAAGAAGGCTCATCATACCATTAACTCAATGGTGTGATGCTCAAAGAAGGCAAAGTGGCGGTGACATTCACAGGTTAGATTTAAGAGTGTTAAACAACTCTGTTCATTATGAGCATTTTGAATAATAAGTTATAGTCCATGGACACCCTTTTGAAATGCAGTTAGTATATTTTGAAAATGCTTTTGAAATGGAGTTAGTATATTTAAGCATGTTTTCATTCAACAGTTCCTTCTCGCAGTGTGCCTGTACCCACATGGACCAAGAGCGGGGTTAAAATGCAGCCGAACAGGAAGTGGGTGGTGTGTGCAGCGCCACATCTTGGAGCTGTCACTAAAGCCCAGGCTGCCCTCTGGGAGGTCCTCAACTGGGTACAGGTTTCAGCCCATCCAGCTCTCATTTCTTTCTTCCCCTTCATGGCCACGGGGTAGTGATTATGTCAGCAAGGCAAATGGCTCATTAATGTGGTGGGGGGCCAGACTGAACATTTGGAAAACACCCACGTATTTAAATGGGCCAAAATGAGCTTTCTGCTCAAGCTGCCAGCTGGTTTGCCTGTAGTATCAGCTTGCTCAGAAGAGGGGAGGAAATCATTTTTGCCAATACTTATTCAGGTTGAAAAATTATGCTTTACTTTGATTTTAGCAGTCTCTCAAGCGAAAGGTTGATTGCATGATCTCCTTTCTTCACTGCTGGCTTCAACTCTACATGTTTCTCAAGAGCCAGCTTGTCTCATCTTCAGGTAGTTTGCCAGATCGCTGAAGGCCTTAGCAGTCTCTCCTAAAATGTGACTCCATTCATTGACAGCACAGAACATGTATTTGGTATTCATCACATACTGCTTTGTTGGGTTAGTTGCCTTTTTCTGTTTGGGTCTCCCATCTCCCTAACTGAATTTAAGGCCTCTAAGGTCTAGGGAACCATGTAATTTATTATCCAAATTGGAACACTTTTGAGAATAAAAAGAGATGTTTTTAATAATTACATTGGCACACCTCCCACAAACTTGAACTGTCTGAGCAAAATATGTGTGGCAACTCTATTAAGGTCAAAGGACGTTATTTACTGCTTTTCTCTGATCACCCACAGGGTCTAGTGTAATTCACATGCAAACGGACATCAGACTCTTAAAAAGAAGTAGCTTAGCAAAGCAACAAACAATTCCTCTTACAGCAGCCATAAAATAGGTGGAAGATGTGAACAGGTTCCTACTAGTGGGAGATTTAAGAGTTCAATATAGGAAGTAACCACAAGGTAGAAGGATTTAAATAATCAGATAAAGACTGTTCACAGTAGAAATCAGCCTAAAATTTATGTTCTTAACATTACGAAGCCATGGGGTCCAAAAAGGCACTCTTAGCACAAGAATAGAAAGTAAAAAGTGTTTTCGACTGGGCATTTTTGTAAAGTGTATTCTTGTTTCAGAAGCATCAGGCATCCGAATCATCACACCAACATCCACATGGGACTGTGCAAAAGGAAACAGGGACAGAATCAGATAGAAAAATAGACTTATCATCAAGACACTATACATTCCCTGCAGTTAGTGCTCTTCCGTAAAGTTTCCATGTCTCCGATTCCCCTCCCTCTGCTCTTCTCTGTGTTTTGCCTACATCCTCAGATTCATACATGTCATCATTTCAGCTATGACATAAAGACATTTTGTCAGGCAGAAGAAAAGTTGGGACCTTCTCTCCCTGTGTCTCTTCCTTGGGAAAAACTTTTCGGGAACTCTCCAAGATGACTTCCTTTGATATTTGATTGGCCAGAATTGACCTCATGACTATTTCTAAACCAGGCACTGACAAAGGGAAGATTAGGGACTTGTCTTGGACATAGCACCCCTGACGCTGGTAAGAGGAGTTTATCTTTTCCTGAGGCCTCAATTCAAACAGTCGCTCCCAATGTTGTTAAAGGTAACTTTACCTTTAATCAGATACTCTGCCCAGAGTGGTAGATCAAGTTACAATTCTCTTGTAACGAGGATAGTGACATCTGAAACACGAGTTCTCTGTGCTAGTATACATTTTGTATATATCCCAGCATTTTTTATAACTTTCATCATTACGGTTGAAAATGACATAGGGTGATATTTTCCTTCTTCATTAACTCCTACTAAATATATCTTTCTATCTAAATTTCCAAATCATTTGTTTATGTCTTTTTTTTTATTTTTTTTGAGACAGGGTCTTGCTTTGCCACCCAGGCTAGAGTACAGTGGTTCAGTTGTAGCTCACTGCAACCTCCACCTCCCAGGCTCAAGCAATCCTTCTCTCTTAGTCCCCAGAGTAGCTGAGACTACAGGTGTGCACCACCACACCTGGCTCATTTTTGTATTTTTGGTAGAGACGGGGTTTTGCCATGTTGCCCAGGCTGGTCTTGATTTCTGGACCTCTAGGGATCCGCCCACCTCAGTGTCTCAAAGTGCTGGGATTACAGATGTGAGCCACTGCACCTAGCCTGCTTTATGTTATTTTAAAATACAACACTTGGAAACGTCTGCCCTGTTTTATAGGTATAGGCATGCTTTTCTTATATCCCTCTGCTTCTGGACCCCATTACATTATAATACAATCTCCTTGAGACTTGACAGAGTCTTTCTAGGCTGATCATGTAATTTTTGAGAATGAAGAGGTCAGCGGCTCTAAGCAGACAGGGCACTAGGGCAACTGGCATAAATCAGGATTGTTCTGTGCAAATGAAGATGTATGTCCCTCCCCACTTCCATTTAACATCTCTACAGTGTCCTGCACATTTTAGATGCCATTTGAATATTGGCTTATGTGAACTTAAGTCGCTTCCTGTTGAAAAAGTATTTCAAACTTCACTAAAGTCACAATTCCATTGCTTTGTCCACAACAACTGGTTGTCCCTGTTGACCCATTGTAAGATAAATTGCAGATCAAGTCCAGAACTAAAGATACTTTTTACTTCTAGCCTTAGAAAGAAGACTCTGAGGCTACTAATAAATACCATACTGTTTCCCTGATTCCTTAGATTCAAATAGCTCCTATTGACATCTGAAACACGTGAGGTTCCTTTAGAGAACCTCAGACTTAGAATTCTGGTTTATACACATGACACATTAAGAAAAAACAAACCTACATGGCATTACGGCATCAACAATCAGATTGCAAATGTAGTCTGACAAAGATTTATCCCAGCACATACTGGATTTTAGAAATACATTCCTTTTTTCAGGATTTTGGAATCCTAGAAAAATACCAGGATTTGGAGTCAGAACACCTATGTTTGAATCCTAGTCTCCATTACTTCTTCTCTTCAAATAAAATCTCATCTGAAAATCAGGGATAATCATAGTACCTCTATCTGTAGAGCCTTTGGGAGGATTAAATGAGATAATGTATGTGAAAGGGCTCCAAATACCAAGCTCTGTATGAATGCATATTCTCCTTTTCATTCCCTATTTAAATCAACTCTTTTAATTCTATCTCTCTCAAGTAGCCTGAACCTGGGTCACCAAAACACAAAATGTACAGTTACAAGGCTAAAAAAAAAAAAAAAAAACCAAACAACTGGTTGTTACATGATCCTTGACAACAGTTGGACAGACTTTTTCTTAAATCAAATGAAGTGTTTTGGCAGCCTGAAAGTGTAGCCTAAAGTATAGCAAGAGAAGAGAATTATTTTCCTTAGGGAGAGTAATTTTAACAGAAGTTCAACTTACACATTTTTAATATCTGTATTTCGAATGTACTGCTAAATGCAAAATGAATATAATTAGTTATGAGATATCTTGCCCTCAGCTACAGTACCCATTAAGCTTCAGCATAATATATAATTCACAACTTATTCATACTCTGTAGTACATTTCAGGACTTCCTATACTGTAGTCTCTTAAAGCAAATAGTGTATATAGTTTCAGAACCTAACAGTTGTTCCTTCAGAAGGGTTAGAAGTGGATGTAGCATATCTGTGGTCTTCAAATAATTTAGTCAGTCATAAAAATTTATTAGGTACACGCACTATACCTTTTTACGTATAGGTCACTAGCATGTAAATGAAACTGGCACAACAAGGTAAATATGTATAAAATAAATCACAGAAGTGATCGATTTCTGATGAGCTATTTCAGTGATGCAGTAGATAGCAAATGATGATTTTGGAGTATTTTAGATCCCTAATGTAGAATTTTCAATTTCCCCAGTTTATCCTCCAGAAATGATCACTGTGATATACCTGTGACTGCTGAATGGCTATTGTACATCTGTAAATGGGCATACCATTCCTGGTACCTTCTAACTTTGTGATCATTGTCCCCATGCATAAAATATGGAGTCCTGCAGAGCAGCTAGAGAAAGGGTAAGTAAGTAGCTGAGTCTGCATCAATGGGGAGCTGTTTAAAAACTGATGTTATCAAGTATGTTTACACATTAAAAGCCCGGAAAATGTTGGGACTTCTCCTATGTGATTTTCCTGAATTCTTGATGCAACCTAGAAGGGCTAACGTTAAAAAGTAAAGAGCACAGTACAGACAATAAGAGTTCTGTTTGTGAAGACTAACACAGGAAGTGATTCTATGTCTGATTCTAGAATATGGTTAGAGTTCACAGGCAAGAAACAAGATCTGTAGCTTGATAATTATTTAAATATAGACCTATGTGCAATCAGTCTAGAAGCTCCCCGAAGGCAGGGATACCCATATTTTGTCTAACACTTCTTTATATTCTTTTAAGGTACATCTTGGACACAATAATCATTGTGAACATACTTGATAACATCAATTATTAAATTGGGGAAATCAAAAAATACTCCAAAATCATCATTTGCTATCTACTGCATCACTGAAACAGCTCATCAGAACGCTATCTTTTCTGTTATTTATTTTATACACATTTACCTTGTTACACCAGTTTCATTTACATGCTAGTGGCCTATACATAAAAAGGTGTAGTAAGTGTTTTTTATCTAGTTAAAAAGGCTTTTAAAAAGACTTTCGTAACTTGTAACTTTTTAACTAGTTATATAGTGTCTTAGGAAACAGGGAGAAAGCATTTCAGCTCATTATACTTCTTCATTTACTGAGTAAAAACCATATGCCAAATACCATGCCCCTGGAGGAGGTGTAAGGAGTCTGAGTGTATTACAGCTCTTACCCCCAAGAAACCACAGCAGTGTGGTTAAGTGGAAACTCAAACAAAACAGCATATCAGTTGACAAAAATTTACACATATATATTATATTCATCGTTGCTGGATAGTATACCACCATTCCTGCCACAGTTGTGAAGGACATATTTGATCTATAGGTCTAAAGTGAACCTGTCTGATATCAGAAGCATATGGCAGTAGTTGACTTTCAATAATTGGCTTTCCAAATTATCTACACCTGAACAGTCCCAGAAAAATGATTCAATTTCAGTTATTTCAATTCAATAGTTTGTTAGGTTGCTGAATTCTTTTTCAGTTTATGGTTGTGGTTTGTGGCTCCAGCCTACAAGAGCTTAGCTAAATCTTCTCTAATACTCCAACATGATTACATGAGTGTATATATACACACATAAATATATGAATATATGTAATTTATATGCATATGCACACACATATATCTGAAACTTGAAATATACCATTTTTGTTCTCTCACTGTTCAGATATGGAGTACAGATCTACTAGTCAGGCTTTTCACCCAGACTACTATAGCCAGCTGTCTTCAGGAGAGTGTGGCTGAGTCCTTGTTATACAGACAAGAAAAGGAATATTTGAAAGTGCAATGGCCCTGCAAGTGCTCAGATATTCATTGTACACCATGATGATTACATCTGAGAATCTGTTCTTCCTTTATTCTCTTCTTTCTTAAGAAACGGTCTTCTCTTTAGGAATGAATATGTGGAAGCAAAATGACTAGTTTATAACAGGCAGTACTCAAAAATGTTGTGAGTACAATGTAGAAACCCAACAGTGAAATTGCAAACTGAGAAAAGGAATCAAACAAGGGCAGAAAAGCAAGCGTTAAGGCTTGAGAATAAATTATGCATGGGACAAATTGGTACTCATTTTGAGAAGGAGAGGAGAGGTGAATTTAAACAGTCAAGTAATAAAAAGTCATTGTTCAGTAGAGGCTGTCTAGTGTAATGTTTAACAGCATGGACTCTATCCCAAGAATTGAGTCTGAAACCTGAAACTCCCATGTACAAGTTCTGTGACATTGAACCAGATCTTAAAGTCTCTAAATTTCTCTTTTGTTTTGCATATAGGGAGAGGAGTATATACTTCCTAAGGTTGTGAAAAGGATGGTTCATAGTAAAAGTATGTAGCGTTACTGAGTACATACTATGTGTAAGGATGTTATATGAATAAATTTATGAACCCTCATGTTAACCCAATCCGGCAAGTACCTGTACTGTTATTACTATTCCTATTTAGTATTTAAGAAAACTCAGGTTTGACTGGATTAGGTGACTTGTCCAAAGGGATAAAGTTTAGATTTTTTTGTTTTTGTTTCTGTTTCATGTAGCATAGAGACTTTTTTCAGCTTTTAGATTCAGTGGGTACACATGCAGGTTTCTTCCCTGGGTATATTTCATGATTGAAGCTGAGATTTGAACATGGCAGAGTGATTCTAAAGCCCGTGGTTACAGGACTATGCTGTCATATTGCCATGTAAAGTGTTTATCATAGCTTAGCATAGAGTAAAGCTTCCACATGCAAGCCAAAAGAGAAGCATTAAACATTCGCTGAAGAGGAAAACCAAATCACCCAACAGGAGGAAATTGACCTGGCCCTTTCTCCCAAGTACATCACATGGTATGATGTGTGCAGGTGTGAGATGATGCTGAGATGGCCGACAGAGCTCAATTCAGAAACCAGTGATGAACTCCTTAACGAATTCCCTCAGGAGAGAACTCCCTTCCCTCCCCTTTCAAATGAGGCTGACCTTGAAGGTGTGCCTAAACTGCTCACCACAATCTCAGGCTCAACTTGCTGACTCATCTGTCCAAAACACATGCATCCCCAATTTCTCCCCATTTCATGGGGTAGCAAAAGTAGAGACTTGAACCTCATAAAGTTGGTCCAGGCCAGGGTGTTCACCATCTTCCTAGCTGATTTATAGTTGTTTTGTTTATTAAACTACCTCCGATCTGGTCAGCAGGCTATGAATGTGAACACCTAGTTAGAGCGGACCTTGAATCAAACGAGCAGTAGACTTCTTTATTACACTTGAAAACCTAAAAATGTTCAAGGGGAGGTGGAAGGGAGGAGAGGTGAGCAGAGGGTGCTAGGCGTTTTGTTCAACTACCATGGTTCCCTCTGTCAAGATGGAAGATGGCTGTGGCTTAAAGCTTCTGCCCATCTTTGTCCTCTGGAAATATTTGTATTACGCAAATCAAAGAATGGAACGTGCCTGCCTCCTCCTCATTCTTCTCCTCTCCCCTGACACTGGAACGAATGTATACTCTTCACACAATAGTCCTTGTTGAACACAGGACCCACAGGAAACCTGTTACCCCAAATAACTGTCACATTCTCATGTGTTCAGTCACAGGAAGAATTTCAGTGTCTCTCTTCCCCACCATTGGAGATGAGGTTGAGGTCACGGGAGAGAAAGAGCCCTGTCTTGTCTCCCAACAAGAGGGGTCTGTGCAGCTGCTGGGCCCACAGCAGACAGAAGGCACGCGGCAGCTGAGGCTCTTTAGAAGGCTTCCCACCCACTTCCTGAGTCTGGCTTTGATTTCTTAAAGGGCAGATGCACTTATTCCAGAGTCGCTCCCTGATTCAGCTGGGGGAGGGGAGTTGGAATAAAAGGCTAAAGCAACCATTTCCTTTTCTGTAGCTCCTTTGCTTTGTCTCAGATCCTCTTTTCTGAGTTATCTGCTACCAAGTCTGTCTCTCCTTCCGCTCAGAGCAGCAGCGGCTGAGTTTTGTCGAGTGCTAGCTAATCACTGATCTTAATTATAAACAGCCTCAGCTTAGAGGAATGGTTTTGATAGGAAAGTCAACACCAGGATCCACGTAGTAGCAGCCTGGAGGCTCCTTGTGAACTGACTTCTGTCTACTGTCCCCTTTAAACTTTTTTTTTTTAATGAGACCGAGTCTCACCCTGTCGCCCAGGCTGAAGTGCAGTGGCGCAGCCTCACCTTACTACAACCTCCACTGCCTGGGGTCAAGCGATTCTCCCGCCTCAGCCTCCCGAGTAGCTGGGATTACAAGCACGCGCCACCACGCCTGGCTAATTTTTTTTTGTATTTTTAGTGGAGACAGAGTTTCACCATGTTGGCCAGGCTGATCTTGAACTCCTGACCTCAAGTGATCCGCCTGCCTTGGCCCCCCAAAGTGCTATGATTACAGGCTTGAGCCACCACGCCTGGCCACCCCTTTAAATTTTATGCTTCAGTAATAGTGTTGATTTTACCTCCAAAATACAGAGCTGTTTCATGCTTCTGTGACTTTGTGGACTCTTCCCTCTGCCAGAAATGCCTTCTTACTGTGTCTTCCTGGAAATATCTTATTTGACTTTTAAAAACTGGTGCAGACATCATCGCTTCATCTACCCCCAGTGATTTTTATTTAATTGGTCTGGGATGTGGCCTGAGCCCTGGGAGTTTTAAGTGCTCCCCAGGTGATTCTAATCTGCACCAGAGTTTGACAATCACTGCTTCAGGCCAGCAGTTTTCAGACTTGAGCAGGCATCAGAACCAGCTGGAGGGCTTGTTAAGGCAGAGATTGCAGGGTTCACCCCCTGAGTGTAGAATTCAGTAGCTCTGGGGCCTGAGAAATTGTATTTCTTATTTTGTTTTCTGGGTTTTGTTTTGTTTTGTTTTGTTTCTACATTTTTTTTTTATCTTGTTGCATACCAAGTTTTCTTTTGTTTGTTTTTTGTTTCTTAAGGGATTTGCTGATGTTTTTACTATTAGTATTCACATTATTTTGTTTCCTTTCTAACAAAAAATTATTTGTTTAAAACAGACAAAAATTTTATCTATTTATGGTGTACAACACAATGTTTTAATATAGGTACACATTATGGAATGGCTACATCAAGCTAATTGATATATGCATTACCTTACATGGATGTCATTTAATTTAATTAATTAATTAATTAATTTGTTTGTTTGTTTATTGCAGTGAGAATTTGCCTTTCTAACAAGTTCCCACATAAGGCTGATTCTGCTGGTCCTGGGATCAGGTTTTGAGAATCAATGCTCTATTCAAACTGGTTAGCTTGCACAGGTTCCTTACATTGCACTTGTCACCCTGCATTGTCATCAACTTATTTGCATGTCTATTTCTGTCTTTTGAAGGTGAGCACATTAGCTTTTTTATCGCATTACAGAGCACTGCACCTGGTGTAGAGTAGATGCTCAATGCATGATCACTTAATGAGTAAATATTCGGGGTCTAGTTGTCACAGAGAAAGAAAGTCTTGTACCAAATTTATGTCACCTTTTTAACATAAATTATTTAATCTAATAAATATCCCATGCCTCTAAATTTAAATCTAGAAAGGGGTTCTCTAAGCCTGTATGAATTACCTCTTGGATTTTGGTGACAGGATTGGGTTGGCAAAGTACTCCTCAGTACACAAGGATAAAAAGGCCCTGTGCAAAAGCAGATTGGATTACATTTACATCAACAACACCCTCTTTTAAAACTGACATTTAATGATTATCTCTATCAATAAAGGCCTTTTAAGAGCTCTCCATAAAATGTTGTGAAAAATGAGAACATTTAAAATACAGACAAACAATGGGCCCCATTCATACAGCTTCTTCACATTATTTCTCTAGTATCACGGATCTCAACCAGGCTCACTCACCCTTCTCCAGTGAAGTTGGCACATGTTAACCATATTGATCGTCTGATTACAAATGTGGACTGTGGCAGGGAGTATTTACAAAAGGAACCCATTTGTCCCTGTGGCTTATATGTAGATATCAGACTTAATACACACTCAACTACAAAGCAATAGAACCAGGTAGTAAAATGTCACTCCCAAGGAGATTAGACTCCTATACAGAACAATGATTTCATTGTTTCATAGAACCTTATAAAGTAAGTCCAAAGAGATGTTTTTAAAAGTTTCCTAATCCTTACTAATTTCTTAAATACCTACTCCTCAAGAAGAATAAATTCTCTCTCTATTCATTGATCCCTAGAATATTTTTAAAAACCTAATAATGTGTTGGCATAGATCTTTCTGAACCCCAAACCCAGACCTCTGTCTTTCTGAACAAAATATGTGATATTGTGTATGTGTGCATGTTGCTTGCTGTCCATTTCAGCAGCCTTCTACTTTGATGACAACCTGATTATTCTGGAAAAAAAGCAGTAGCTGTCCTTAGTGGTGCAGCATGTAGTTACTTGGAATTTCAGTAGTATCCAGGTAACATTTTTCATTGAGTCAGTGGGGAAACATAAGATGAGAAACTCACCCTTCTGAGTTTCTGGTTAATATTTCTTGATTGGAACACTGGGTCTCTGGGTCTTCTCTAATTGTTACCAAGAGACTGGGTCTTTAGATTCTAAAAAGGTCAAAATACCTGGATATTGACTTTTTGAATTACGTATATCGCAATTGAATTCCACTTCAACAATAGCAGGTGGCCAATGGGTTGAACATGATCGAATCAGGAATGAAAGATTCTGTAGACTGTACCTTTATTTTCAAAAATAAAATTTTGAAAAGTACAGATTTGCCTAAAATGTATGAGTAATGCATTCAGAGCGCAGACTGACCATGTTTAAGTTGTAAAGCCCATTGTGTGACGGGCCAGAAACAGATGCAGTAGTTGTTCCCTGCTGGTATGTGCTCTGTGTCTTTGGTTGGTTCAGTGGTTGGTCGCGTGGGTGGGTGGGTGGGTCGGTGGTTGAGTGAGTGGTTGGTTCAGTGGTTGGGTGGTTGATTGGTTGGTTGGTTTTCAAATGATCATGACCGCCTTCATTTTTTTCTGTTTCTTCCTCCTCAATCTTAGAGGACTATGAATGTACCCCTGGCAGGCTGTTCCCAATTCTTCAGGGCCCAAGTCAGGAGTGCAGAAGGAGGCCTACATGCTTTATGTCTAAATATTTTAAAGTTATAACAGAAGCATACAGACTGCCCAATAAAATATATTCTATCCCCTTCCTAAGCTAGTATATCTTCCTAATGACAAATTGTTTTAAATATGAAAGCTATTGTTTTTATACATTTGAAAATCTATAAAGTATCAAAGATGACTGAATTAATTAATATTGTACATGTCTGGGTATTCAATTGATAGGCTGCCAAAGTTTGGGTGAAGAATTAAATAAAAACATATATAATTCAAAAAGTATTTCATATGCATTTCTTAAAATGTATTTCTTTGCTTTTATTTAAGTAAATCACAAGTTTGATTCTATTGATAATGATGATCTAAAGTATCAAACATTAAAATGTGATTATGTCCAAAATATTCAAAGTTTGAGTATATTTTAATCAAAAACATAAAATAAAGCAAACCTAAAATATAAAAATCATTTTTTGTTTTCAAAGTTATTTTTCTTCTCAAACATTCAAATTATTTTATAACATGAAAAGAGAAATATGAATTATAATTAAGAGGTATCACAAATATGAATAAAGATTATTAAATAAAGCTTATGTTTTATTTTCTTAAAAAGTAATAAATGTCATTAAATATGTTTATAAAACTTAAACTAATCACAATTCCACAGGGCCATGTACGTTTAGTTACCAATGTAAAGAACCAATATCTTTCTGCACACCTGCTTTACAAAGGAAGAATTGGACAAGTTAAAATAATTTGTTTTTATTTTCTTTATCTAAGTGTGCCTGTCATTCAAATGCTCCTTGTCTTCTCAAGCGGTTTCTGACTTCCACATTAGCAGAAGCACAATCCACAAATCTTCATGGCATGTGGATGTAGCTTTTTGTTGTTGTTCTTAGGACATAGGTCAACTGATTTGGAGAAGTATTTCCCTAGGGCCTGAATGGTGTACACAACAGAAGTGAATGTTGTAGGATTTCAGTAATGCTGTAATGGCTCCGAGTACAAGACTCCAAGTCATAGAGGCCTCCATGTGTTCGCTGATATATGTAGCGTTTCTGGGTTTGCTATATGCAGGACACTCTAGGGCTTGGAATTCATGGGGACTTTTATTCTCATATACCTCTTATTCACTCAGGCCTTTAGAGATTCTCAATTGGATTATAGGTGTAGCCTCATTTCTTCTAGACTCAGTTTCTCTTTGTGGCTCAGAAATACACATAGGTGAGTGAAGAATCATTTTCTCCCTCTTTCAGACCCAGATTCTGAGGCTACTTGTGAATAAATAAGATAAAGCAAATAAAAATTTATCAAATACACCTGTGGCTAATGAACCACTCAGCCTCTTCTACCCAAAGTTCATCACACAAAAACTGGAACTGCCTAATTTGGCAAGAACAGTTGTGGCCTGATGCCAACTACTGACAGGTGAATGGTATTCAAGACACAAACATTACTTAATGATTAGTGCATATCATCCTTGCATGATTAGGTTCAGCTGCAAAGCATAAAAATCATAGCCAATATTAATTGAGCATTCATTATGTACCAAGCAGTTTGCTAAGAGCTTCGTATGTATGATCTCATGTGGTCCTCTCCATTGTCTTGGAAAAGGACTGAAGCTTTAGGGAAGTTAAGTAGCTTGGCTAAGGTAACACAGCAGGGAAGTAATAGCAACGGGATTTAAACTCAGGTTGTCCAGTGTGAAAGCCTGTGCACTTAAACACTATTCCACTCTGCTTACCTCTGTGTTACTGGCATCAGATATAGGGATGGGAAGGTCTGTGAACAGGTAAGGTCAAGACAGGGAAAACTGAATCAGCTGCCAAGTTGTACCCCAACGGAAGCAACCACCAATCCAGTATGACAAATCCAAAGGAACACAATAGCCTTGGGTTTGATTTGAACTGATGTCACTTCCAAGGAACTAGGTTGGTGTGTGGACATCACAGCAGAGTATAGAATCTTTGGGCTGATGCTCGAAATAAACTCACTGGGCCGGAAAGGCAGAACTCCAGTCTAAAGGAAGATGGAAACAGAAATAACATTTTTGGGCACTTACTACATGCTAAGGCTTTCACACCTTCTGCTCATTTAATTATTGAAACAAACTTGTAACACAAGTATTATTTCCTCCATTTCCCAAATGGGAAAAGACATTGTGTAATTTGCCCATGACCAAATAGCTAATAAGAAATGGAACCAAGAAAAATAATCTAGATTAGCTTGATTTCAGATTTGGGGATATTATTATTAAACAAATCACATTGCTTCTCCCACACTTCACTGGACCCAACTAAAGGACTAAGTGAGAAAACAGTAGCACAAAGTCCCACCCTCATACCTAGTTTCTTACTCATGTTAAATGATGCCAGTAAAATGCCCTGCAGGTTTTGGGGAAAGGGCTTGACTCAGGGCAGATGGATATGTCCAGGAGAAGCAGCCAAGACTAATTAATTCCAGAGTCCACCCATGGGTAGAGCCCATAGCCCTGTACATCTGACTTAGGTCAAGACTGACTCACAAATTGGGCTGGTTTGAGTCCCAGGACATGGATCTCAGTGATGAGACAGATTAGGGCCAGCAAATACTGAATTGTGGCCTGTTGGTGGGCTCTGCTGGGATGCTTAGCCTAACTGTGCTTCCGAGAGTGAGATCATTATGGTTTTTTCTTCTAACCTAGAAAACCCCTGTAGCTCTTAAAGCTATACCGTATGATACCTGTCCATGACTGGACCCACACTTAACAGAAGTACCTGAGACTCAGATGGTCCTTGGAGCAGACAAGGGCATCAAATTACTAACTGCAAGTGTGTAATAGAAATGTATTTACTTCAGGTAAAATCCTCTTTCTAGAACAACAACAACAACAAAAAGATTGAATATTATGATGGAGTTTTAATTAGGAAATGACCAGAAACAGCGATGAAAAAGGGGACTTAGAGAGTATTAGAAGCACGTTGCTTTGGATACATGAATAGGAAAAGTTCAAGAACTGGAACCTGTAAGCAAAAATCTGTGGAATGTTCGGTTCAGCTGCTGAATTGCCCACAGCTGTCTGGGATATTCTCCTTTTGAACCAGCCTTCTTCTTTGTCTATTGAGGTAATCTGTTCCTCTGTGCTCAATTTCAATATCCATTGTCACTGTCATGGACAAAGTTATGAAGACTGCCTGACTTACACCTACTTGGTCATGGGCTTCAAAAATGAAATGAAATGTGTATGTGAGGAGGGTGAGTCATTCTTTCCTATTGGAGGTTGCTAATTAATTGGGTGATTAATAGAGATAATATGAGGCTTTATATATTTTGGGCTAGAGGACACAGAATTCAAATCACTGCCACATGCCACATGTCAACCAACATTTATAGAGCACCTACTATGTAAAAGACACTGCAGAAAGTATGAAAACAGATAAGCCACGGTCCTTGTTCTCAGGAAACTCAAAATACAGTGTCAGAGATAGAGGTGAACGACTAGCAATAAAGTCAACGGGAATAAAATAAGAGCTAAGACACATGTACAAAGGATGCACTGTGAGGGCAGAGAAGGAGCCTCTGCTAAGAAGAGGTAGTGTTGATGGGTGTTAGATGGAGGGGAGAAGGTCATTCCAGGATGAAAGAAGAATGAGCCAGTTAAGAAGTCCCAGAAAGTTCAGTCAGAGAAGGAAGAGGAGAACCAAGAAAATATCATGATAGCTAGTAAATATGCTCAAATCTTCCTATCCCCCCAATATCATCCATTGTCTCTGCTTCATGTCAACCCTTTGCCCAGTTCTCCTCTTCCCTGCATGGCCAAAGTTTTTACTGCTTTCTTCTTTTCTTGGCAAACTAAATCCTCAGCACCTTTATATGTAGTGAAAGGTGTGCTCTTCCCTGCCTTCCCTGCCTTCCCCACCTCACTCAGCTAAAACTGATTTTACTGAGACCTGCTCATACTCAAGATTCATGCATGAGGTGTGACCTTTCTTCCAATATGTCTGGGACACCACGTAATGACCACTGATATTCGTTGGACTGCTGCTATGTGCCAGGCGCTGCTTAAGTGTTTCGTACAATATATATATATATTTATAAGAGGCCTAGATCTAAAGATGGCCCTCAATGATCCTCACCTCCTGGCTACGCCCTTGTGTAGTCCCCTTCCACATTGTAGTGGGATTGGTCTGCATGGCCAGTGCAAGACTACAGAAGTGACAGATGCCTTGCTTAGTTGTAAGAGATTATGGCTTCTGCCCTGATTGTTCTCTCTCTAGGAGCACTCACCCTGCAGAAGTCATTGAGAGCCCATGTGGTGGAAAGATGAAACCTCCTTCCAACAGCCATGCAAGTGAGCTTGGAAGTAAACCATTCAGCTCCTATCAAGTCTTTGGATTGCAGTCCTGGCTGAGAGCTTGACTGCAACTTCGTGAGCCAGAGCCACCTAACTAAACTATTCTTGAATCTGTGATCCTCAGAAACTGTGTGAGATGATGAATATTTGCTGACTTAAACTTTAAGTTTTGGAGTAATTTGTTATGAACAATAGACAACTGATACAGTATCTATGTCTATATATTTTTTTAGTGTAATTCACGTAAGATAAAACACACAGATCTGGAGTGTTCAATTCTGTGAGCTTTGATCATTGTCTACAAACGTGTAACCATTACTCAAAAAATATATACAATATTTCCATCACCCAGAAAACTCCCTTGTCTCCTTTTCCAACTAATTCCTACTCTTCTCTCCTATCAGAAAAAAAAACCCCACCATTTTGGTTACCACCATTGTAGTTTAGCCTATTTTTGAACTTCACATAAGTGGCTCATCCAGTATGTACTGTTTTGTGTCCAGCTCACCGTAATGTTTTTGAGATTTAACTGAGTTATTGTATATATCAGTAATTTTATCCTTTTCAGTTTATTGCTGATTAGTATCCTATTTTATGAATATATCATGATGTGTTTATTCATACTCCTGTTGATAGACATTTGGGTTGTTTCTGATTTATATTTATTATGAACAAGGCTGCCATCATTGTACAAGTCTTTTCGCAGACATAAGTTCTCAGTTCACCAGAATAAATACCTAGGGACAGAAATCCTGGATGATATTATAAATACACATCTAACATTATAAGAAACTGACAGAGATGTTTTGAAAGAGTTTGTTTCATTTTACACCCCCACCAGCAATATATGGGAGTTCCAATTACTTCACGTTCTTTCTAACATTTGGCCTCATCAGTCTTTTGATTTTAGTCATTTGCTGGGAGTGAAATGGCCTCTCATTGTGGGTTTAATTTTCCTGAGAACCATGATGTTGAGCATCATTATTGGTCACTGACGTATATTCTTCTATGAAGTCTCTGTTCAAGTTTCATCATGGGTGGCACCTGGACTCTCTGCTGACAAGATGTTCCCTAAAATCACTGCTTGTTAAAGCACATCTGTATCAGCTTCTCCCTTGAGCCCACACCACCCTTTGCCTCAGCACCCTTCTCTTCTACACAGTCTTGCCTCCCTCCCTCGCTATCCCTGTCTCTACCCTCCTTTTCATTCTAGGCTCAACAAATCTTGCCCTGAAAACTGCTGCCCCAGTAATAACCTATTAACTATCTACCCCAGTTCTAGCACTGGGCTCAATATGGGAAAATTAAAAAGAGAAGAGCAGTGGTAGGCTGGTAAATATTTAACAGCTGGTTCTCTGGAGAAAAAATTAATCAATTAATTAATTAAGAAATTTTTGCTTACATATGAATTCTAATAATCTATATACAAATAATTTGCATAGATTTTCAACATATACAATTATATGTCATCTGGGAATAATGAAAGATTTACTTACTTCACTCCAATATGTATACTTCCCTTTTTTCTTTTTTCTTTTTTTTTTTGAGACAGAGTCTGTGGAATGCAGTGGCATGATCTCTGCTCACTGCAATCTCCACCTCCTGGGTCCAAACCATTATCACACTTCAGCATCCCAAGTAGCTGGGACTACAGGCATGGGCCACCATGCCCAGCTAATTTTTTTGTATTTAGTAGAGACGGAGTTTCGCCATGTTGGCCAGGCTGGTCTCAAACTCTTGGGCACGTGTGATCAGTCTGCCTCAGCCTCCCAAAGTGCTGGATTACAGGCATGCGCCACCATGCCAGCCTACTTTTATCTTTTCTTATTCTATTGCACTGTCTAGGATCCTCAGTACCAATGTTAAATGAAGCAGTAAGAGTGAGCCTCTTTATTTTGTTTTTTATTTCAAGAAAAAATGTTTCTTTTTCACCTTAAAATCTGATGTTTTTGTGGATATTCCTTAAAGTTTATAAATTATTAAAATTTCTAGTTTGTCAAATATTGGTTATTATGGAATAAATAAATAAATTTAAAACACCTTGATGTATATGCCAACTTTCTGTGTGGTAAATACTCCCAGCACGACCACTTCCAAGCTATCAATGTAATTTCAGTAAAGGTGGAGCTGGGAAGAGATGCAGAGTAGCCCACCTTATAAAACATGTTTCCACATGACAATTGTCTTTCATAAGCCCATAGGAGCCTTCCCCTAGCACCACTGGTAAGGGCTAACAATTAATTTGGAGGGATAATTGACAAATAAGAGAACAGCATAAAATAAACATAGTTAAGTTTTCTTGTGCATTGCAAAACTGTAGACAGATTAGAAGTAAAGAAAATGCCAAAAGCTGAAGGTAGTGGTTCTCACCCTTGTCTACATGTTGGAATAAACTGGGAAGCTTTAAAAACATTCTAATACATGGGAACTACCCCTAAATATTTAGAATTGGTCAAAAGTAAGGCCAGAGCATTGTTTTTTGTTGTTTGTTGTTTTTCTTTCTTTTTTAAAAATCTCATCAGCAGATTGGACCTAGATGATTTTAAGATCTAGCGAAGGTTCAGAACCACTGGTTTAAAGAAGGATGAAGGTTGGGACACATTTGGATAATTGGGGCAGTGTGCAATGTACCCAAGCAAAAGATGTGGAACAAATAAATGAGCAGTAGATGCTTCTGAAAGATTGAGAAAATTGGCTAGACAGGAGCTGGGCAATCTTACAGGGAAGTGGCAGGAAAAATAGATGACTTTAGAGGTGCAGATAAAAGATTTTTCTGTGAGAACCTGGCCCCATCTCCATGGAACTCTAGGTTTCCAAAGAAAGGGAGCCTCAGGTTCCCAGCAAAGGACCCTTATTTCCCATGAGGGCTAATGTGACATTGACAAGTCAGTGGTCTTAAGAGCTGGGGACTTGGACAGGAAGATTACTCTGCCTCAGACCCTGGAAAGCCAAGGAGAGAATTCAGACTCCTGGCATATTGAACTTAAGCAGATTTTATTTGAAAGAAAATTCAGTCTGGTATGTCTTAGTTCTGGTAGGTCAGTACTCTTTCAACTTTGATGGCCATGTGAATCACCCAGGTGTCTTGGTAAAATTCAGATTCTGATTTAGTCATGGGGCCTGATGGTCTGTGTTTCTAACCAGTTTCCAGGTGCTGCTGATGCTACTTAGTGTCATAAGGCAAAACACCTTGCTTAAATTGACTTGTGCTCCCATATTTGGCTGAGGATTTAGGCCTATTTTACAGCAGAAATCTGCCCCTTACCCAGAGCCTGGGCAACTTTTAACACAAGTTCTCCTCTCCTGTCTTCTGACTCTTTCTAAGTCATTTTTCTGTTGACCTTCTAAATCGATCTTCTCAGCCCTGCGGGAAATTCTTATCTGGATAACTGGACTTATGTCCCAATGCCCAATATTCATCATTTTTTGGGCTCCCACTTATGTAACACACTTGACACATGTTACAGTTGTTATTATTTCCACTCCTCAGCTGAGGACGCTGAGGCTCAATGAATGATGGAAAGTTACCCTAAACCTCCAAGTTAGCGGTCACGCCAGGATATAATCTAGGTTTGTTTGTCTCTCAAGCCACCATTCTTTCCGCTTTCGGTGGCTTTGAGTCCACCCAGGCCCAGCACAACAAACCACAAGTCTGCTGACCTGGCTCCCAAACCTCAGCTGAAAACTACACCTGTATTCTGGGGACCTGCAATTTATTTATTTATTTATTTATTTATTTATTTATTTTATTTTATTTTCTTTATTTTTGAGATAGTCTCACTCTGTCACCCAGGCTGGAGTGCAGTGGTGTGATCTCAGCTCACTGCACCTCCACCTCCCAGGCTCAAGCAATTCTCCTGCCTCAGCCTCCTGAGTAACTGGGATTACAGGCAACCACCACCACATGAGGCGAATTTTTGTATTTTTAGTAGAGACAGGGTTTCACCAGGTTGGCCAGGCTGGTCTCAAACTCCTGACCTCAAGTGATCCTCCTGCGTTGGTCTCCCAAAGTGCTGGGAGTACAGACATGAGCCTCTGCGCCCGGCTGGGAACTTCAATTGGGTTGTTTCATACATGATGCAAAACAATACACTTACTAAGTTGAAAAGAATTTGAACAGCCTTTTTCAAACTATCGTGATATAGTTTGAATATATGTCCCCGCCAAATCTTATGTTTCATTGTAATCCCCAATGCTGGTGGTGGGGCCTGGTGGGAGGTGTTTGGGTCCGAGGCAGATCCCTCATGGCTTGGTGCTGTCCTTGCCATAGTGAGTGAATTCTCATGAGGCATGGTCATTTAACTGTGTGGCACTGCCCCAACCTTGCTCCTGCTTTTGCCATGTGACACACCTGCTCCAGCTTTATCTTCTGCCATTAGTTAAAGCTCCCTGAAGCCTCTCCAGAACCTGAGCAGATGCTGGTGCCATGCTTGTACAGCCTGAAGAACTGTGAGCCAATTAAACCTCTTTTCCTTACAAATTACCCAGTTTCAGGTATTTTCTTATAGCAATGCAAGAACAGCCTAACATGTACACTTCTCAATTGAATTCAATAAATATTTACTGGCCGGGCACAGTGGCTCATGCCTGTAATCCCAACACTTTGGGAGGCTGAGACAGGCAGATCATCTGAGGTCAGGAGTTTCAGACCAACATGATGAAACCCTGTCTCTACTAAAAGTACAAAAATTAGCCGGGCGTGGTAGCAGGTGCCTGTAATCCCAGCTACTCAAGAGGCTGAGACAAGAGAATAGCTTGAACCTGGGAGGCAGAGGTTGCAGTGAGCTGAGATCGTGCCACTGCACTCCAGCTTGGGTGACAAGAGCAAGACTCCATCTCAAAATAAAAATAAATAAATAAAAAATTTACTGAGCATATACCAGGTGCTGGGCAGTGCTAGGCACCCAGTGATACAAAGAAGAAAAGAATGGGAGGAAATACAGATAGAAGTACATTTCATGTTGGCCATAATGCACTATCAACTTTACACTAGGAGTGCAAGAGTATGAGTCAAATGGGAAAAGGAATTAATTTTATGGGGAGGGCAGAAGGATATTGTTCTAGGTATTTATTGCCCTCAGGGAGTTAAATATCATCCCTGTCTTTTCATTAATAATAAATAATAGCTAATCATTATACCAAACATTTATTGAACACTTGCTATGTGACAGGTGCTGTCACTCACTTTTCCTGCATTACTTCATTTCGTCCTCACAATGACCATAGGAGTCAGGTACTATTATTTTCCCCTCCTCACAGGTGAAGAATTGGAGAATTGCAAATGTTTAAGTAACTTACCCAAATCCCACAGCTGGAAATTGACAAAGCTCGAATTCAAACCCAAGTCTGTTTGACTGCAGAGCTCTAGTCTTGATCTTCACATTTGAGAAAATGTAGCTTAATGAGGAGCCTAGCAGGGTTGGGATGAAAGCGGAACCATAATTTAATGAGCAGCAATTATGCATTAGGCCAAGTGTGCAGGCCAGGATGCATCACACCTCATCAGAAACACATCTCTGAAAACAGATCCTGGATAGCAAAATAAATTTATTGGGCAATACTGGGAAGACTGACATTCTAGGCTTGCTCAAGGCAGTTGGAGTATGGGAATACGATTAACACTTCCGTTACTCTCAAAATCTCCTGTGTCGGTTGGTAAATTGTATGGTCACCCCAGGCAATACTATCATGTAACACCACAATTGTGTCCATCCAAGGAGGAGAAAACATCCTGAGGGTTTAAAAAAATCAGCGATTCAGTTATTCAGTCTTTTTCTTTATCTGTCTCCATCTCTCTTTTCAATTTTCGTTCACTAAAGAATGCATTCTCCTGTGTTTTTCAGCACTTTATCACACCCTTAATGATTCTAGACCTTGTATACCCTCAGCCTTGGCTTCAGAATGTTGGAGACATGATACCAATTCCAGTTCACAACAAAGCAGCATGAGTAGTAACCCAGATCGTCTCCCGGCCGCTGAATATTGACCCAATGCTGGCCATTGCTGTTGGGAGCACTAACCCTCTCTTCAAACCAACCAGCAGCTGCAGAAGTGAAAAAAGAGCGCAAGACAATAGCATCTGAGTTTGCCAACATTTCCGTCATTCGAAGCCTTTACAGATAAATCATCTTCAAGAGAATAAGTGCTCCCCAAGTGTACACTTATGCTGGGGGTTGAAGGGATCTTGCATGTGGATGCTTTGATGCTTCGGAAAAGAGGAAGGAAAGGAGGTCTGGGTCCCTTGTCCCAGCCTGTGGGGTCTCTAGAGAATTCATTGCAACCACTCTCCTACCCCCTAAAATATGGAAGTTGGGCTGAGCCACAGGCAGGCAGGCAAATCTACTGCAAGCTCCATTACATTTTTCTATGGTGTTCCATGGGGTAAATAAAGTTTCCTCAAGGATTTTGCTTCACTCTAACAACGGGAGACAAAAGAATTTAGGAGGAGAGCATAAATCCGTTTAAAACTACATATAAATGATATGTTGTGATCATATACATACAGTGAAAAATATCTTGCCCTTCCAGTTCTCAGAGCCCCTTCCCACAATGGGCTTGTGTGAAGCTAAGCAAAAGGAGCAAAGGTTTTGGGGTCCAGACTCGAATTTGGATCCTGGCTTTTCCACTCACTGTGTTGCTTACCTCTCCAAGCCTTGGTTTCCAATATTTCCACTAAAGGGCTTTGTTGTGAATGGAGTTAGATAATAGAAGTAAGGCCCCCAAAACACGGTATGCACTTGAGAAATGATAGCCCTCCCATCATTCACAATACATTGCACGCAGAAGTCATTATCCAGGTGTTTGTTGAAGAACTTGCTTCGTTTTGCAGATGAGAACACTGAGACTCCGAGAGGTCAACTGACTTGCCCAAGGTCACAGTTAGCAAGAGGGCAGTTTTCTCATTACATATCTGTGCCCCAAGCATTATTTTGTATGCAACCTTTGGATTTGGAGTTGTACTTCTAGGTAGGTTAGATACCAGAATAAAGAAAAATATTCAGGAAGGTCTGTTCTTTGAAATCAGTCTTTGATCTTAACCAAAACTGCCTTGCAATTTTCAAATATGAAACCTTTGCTGTTTCCTCAGTAGCCTGTGTTCAAACCTCACACTTCTGTGAAACAACTGCTTTATGCCTTAAGACTGTCGATTTCTGTTTGAATTTAGACGTTTGGTAAGTGGAGGATGTTTCTGAAGGTATTATCAGTCACTGTCTCATTCATAGACTGGACGAAAGGGTCGGCATCACAGTCACGTGGATTTGCTAAAATGTCCCACGTCTTTATGTTTGTCTGACAGCGGCAGAGCACACCAGATAGGAGGGCACTGTCAGAACACTCCTGAATTCCTTAGCCTATACCAAAAACAGATGAAGATACGGTTGAAGAAATATGGCTCAAGTGACTAAGAATCATTGCTACATCAACTACTGCAGCATGAAGCTGCACTGGCTATGTGTATGGTCTCTTTCAGCTTAAAAATACTATATTATTTTATTCCACTCCTCTGCTCCATACCAGTTTTATTGTTGACCTCTTCACCTCTTAAAAGTTTGGTCAGGTCTGGGGCATCCTGCAACAGTAGTGCTTCCTGTTGAAAAAATCAAATTAAGATGGGCCAAGACCTGGTCTGTCCAAAATATGTAGCCCTAAGCACCCTGCTCTTTTAAACGATGATAATATTGCTGACCCAGGGACAGGGTTCTTTTTTGTGTGCAAATAAAGCTCAACAGCCAAGACGGACTGGCACCATTTTTTAAAGGCATACACCAGTAAAGACCATCTGCTCCTCCATCTGTCCCTCTCTTTGACCTTCTAATTTTTACTCTTCAAGTATCTATTGGTCACCTGTTACATTCCAGGCACAGTGCTAGATACAGGGGTTGTGGTTGAACTCTCATAGAGATTATAGTAGGAAAGATAGACAAAAACAAATAATTTCAGGAAAACTTATGAGGAGGCATGCTTCAAGGAGAAGGATGCCAGGAGTGGGCAGATAGGACATCCTAAGAGAGACAATTTAGCCAATGCCTGAGAGAATGATGGGCTCTGGAATCTACCCCCGAGGCTCAAGTCTTATTTTTCCTCTCACCAGCCCTGTGACAGTAGCCAGTTGCTTAATCTCTCTGTGCCTGAGTTTCCCCAGCTATAATATGAAGCTATAATAGTACCTTCCTCTCAGGGTTGCTGTGGAGATTAACTGAGATAGCACATGCGAAGCACTTGGAACAACATCTGGTACTAGGAAGGAAGGACGGAAGGACGGAAGGAAGGAAGGAAGGAAGGAAGGAAGGAAGGAAGGAAGGAAGGAAGGAAGGAAAGATTTGTAGAGAGAAATTAATTACATCATGACAAAAGTTGCAGATGGTACCATGACTGAAATGATCTATTTAGAAATCATTCATAGGTTTCTCCTAATTACATATTTTGAAATTATGGAGAAAGGTAAATTTAAAAATATATTTGGTGTTATGACTTTTTCTCAATCTATTTTGATACTCTTGAGGAACAGGGACTCTATATAACTCCTATCAATGCTTAGTCTTTGGAATTTATGGCTCTGTTGATTTAAAAAAGTAGTAACTTTACAAAGTTTCCTTTTGGGAGTCATCTATAACTTTTCTGATGCATTTTTGTGACACTGGTAGCCAAATTGCTTCTTTACATTTGTCATCTTCCAGAACTAAACTCACATTGTGATACTGGTGTCTCGCACATGACGTCAAGGGAAGTGATTATGAAGAATACTGGGTGGAAGAAGGGAAATTGAGCCAGTTTAAATGCCATTCATTAGTTCATTTATTAATTCACCAAACATTAATTGGACATCATCTTCAGTGGTACCAGAAAGTTTATTTTATAAAGTACACTTGGTTCCTGGCCAAAGACTTTGTAATGTTGACTAGAATAGAAGGTTATATTAGTAGCCCTGGTAATACAACAAGGGAGCCTGAAGTGAAGGTTTAAATGCTGCATTTTCAGGGATTGAACATTCAAGGGTGATAAGCTGAATTGACTAAGACCTTTCTTTTGAAATGATAGCATTGACTTTTAGGTTTCTGAGTTTCCTGTTTAAAATTTATGAACAGTATTGGTTGAACTCAAGAAAGTTCTTTTAAGATCAATGAAATCCAGTGGCTCCTCTGCTCTAAGGCTGCAGATGTAGGAATGCTAAGATAAGGTGTTACCTGACAGTGACAATAATAATAATAGACAAGTAGTCACTTCCACAGCCTTGAGTTGTGTCCAGGGTGTCTGACTGTGCAGAATTTCAATAGTGTTTTCCTCCTAAGCCAGAAGCTTGGGAGAAAGTGGCCCCAAACCCAGCCACATTTCTCCTTTTTCCTCCACTACTGGTACTACGTGGCATGGATGAGTATTGTGTGTTATGTGGGGTTCCATTAAACCTCCTTCCACACTTCTCTTGATGACCTGAACACATCCAGCGAGGAATGGATGTGTTTGAACACCTGTTTTGCTTTTTGAATCACTACTTTATGGTGCCCTGAGGGAGGAGGGATTAATACAGTGGAAATGCTTTCCTGATCTTTCCATTTAGGTAGGACACTGAAATAGCACCTCTATCATGCATTCAGGAATACAAGTATAAATAAAGCAAGTCCCTTCTCTCAAGGAGACTAGTGGGGGGAAACAGACAACATAGTATATGATTAAGTATAATCAAGTATTGTGTACAGGAGGGTAAGGGAATAAGAATAGGTGCTGAATAAGCCAAAGGACGGAGCCATGAATTCCATTTAAAGAAGGGATGGGGAGTTAGAAAAAACTTTCAAAATAGTTGAAATATCTATTATAGGATTCCCACCAAATAAACGGGCTATGTAAGCTATTTAATCCTTCCATTTCAGGTTGGGAGAGAGAGAGCAGTTGCAAAATAAAGAAAGAAGCTCAGTGCATCTCTAGAAATCTTACCACTGGGAACCGTGGGTTGGCTCTTGTGTATCCTGCAGAGGACGTGTTTCCCACACCGTGCTTATCTATGAAGTCAATGCACCTCTGGAGAAGATCTGAGGTTCAGAGCTGACCATAATATAAAGAGAAGAGAAAGCCAGACACCTGATTTGAGAGACCATCCAAAAGACCCTTCAGCCTATATGTTAGTGTTTATTGGTGTGACTTGCCAATGCTTTCGAATTATTCTCTTTCCCTTTAAAAGCCATTATTCTTTTCTTTCATTCCTGCAATAGCTGGGTCATCTGTTAATAAACATATTTTCTGAAGCTGTTGATATTTCAGTTAACATTTGGCTGCAAGGGTAGTGAAGGAGGCATGGTTAGGGACAGAAAATAAATAGAACCCGAAAACATCACTGTTCTAATAGAATGGAATTGAGGTGTGTGTGATGTGTTCTTTCCTGGAGTAGCCCATCCATCATTCATATTCTGAAGACTACATACTGCAAAAAGAGTAGAAAGAGCAAGACAAAACTTGTGAATGCCATTTTTAGACTTGAAATAGTATTAACATAAAGGCAAGTGTATTTTATTTCTAAGTTCACTTGCAGGGAATTTAGAAGGCACCACTCAAAACTATGTAAGAAGCAGCAGGGTTTTTAAAAAGTGGTCCATAAATTGAATCTTGAAAGAAAGACTGAGGGGGCCTGAAATCCCTTTTCAAGAATGTCAGAATTTCTAAAAGGTCTTGAATTTAACAAGGGGTGCCAATTCAAGTATGGTTATCTGCAATCACTTGTTTTAATATTTAAAATGTATAACCCTCATTTATTTTTGCCTAATCTCACCAATCTAAAGTACGGAAATATTTGTACCTCCTATTTAAAATTTTGCAAAGATTATGTTGTCTATTTCCATATTGAAAAAGAATGTGTCTATACATGTATGAGATATTAATGCTAAAACAGAGTGCTAACAAAATGCCCTCTGTAATATCTGAATCAATGTACCAAGACAGAATTGCTTAGCTCTATAATTTTTGGGCTATATGCTTCATAGTCTTTTCTTTATTCTTAAGCTCTCTCTTCAGAGTCAGCCAAGGAGACGATGAAAAATTATTTCCTAAATCACAAGATCACTTTAAAAATATCTTTTCCGTATACAGCGCCATCCTGGATTCACCATGCAATATTCAATTCTGCCTCTGCTGGCCTAGGACTTCCTTAGACGTTTATTGGAAATCTGCCTGAAGGAAAAGACATAAAGACTTTAACCTTGATCGACTGACAGTAAAGTCATTAACCAGCTTCTCCAAAACGAAGGCTTTGTCTTTGTTTTCCCCCTTTACGCATTCTTTAGAGTCTCCTTTTACTTATTTAATTTTTTTTGACACTACTCTGTTCTTTCCCTGATCATCAATTTGGGAGACCTAGCTTTTATGGGGGAAAAAATAAAATCAACTCTAAATATTGAGCATTTACTATGTGCTAGGCATTGTGCTAAGGGCTGGGGCTGTAAAAACGGACAAGTCCTTATTCTTCCCTCTTTTCATCCCCACTTCCATCTAATCCCTTGATGAGTCCTGTTTAGTGTAACTTTAAAATATTTCAACTCTATCTGCTTTTCTCCATTTTCTTCTGCTACCAACATCACCTTTTGCCTGGTGCACTACAATCATGCCTCAACTGCTTTCGTGTTTTTATTCTTGTCCCCTTCCAACTAATTTTCCTTCCAAAACTCAAGTGATCCTTTAACACATATATCAAATCACGCCACTCTTGTGCTTAAGTTCTTTCAATGGCTTGCTGTTTTGGAATAAAATCCAGACAGTTGGCCCCTGCAGGGTCCTGTAGGATCTGGTTCCTCTTCCTTATCCTCCCTGAATCACTGCAGCTGCACTTCTCTTCTTTCAGCTGCTATTTCACACCACAGACAAGTTTTTCTAGAAAGTTCTTCCACTCAGGCTTCACTCACACACAGGACTCCTTCTCATCCTTTGGTCTCAACTTAAATGTCCCTCTTCAGAGAGGCCTTCTCAGACTGACCATTTAAAGTTGCTCTTCTCTTGTTTGTTATTGTTTATGATCTTTTTCATAATACGAATTCAATTTAGAGTGATTATATTAGTTTAACTGTTTATTGTTTGTCTTTAATACTAGAATAAAAGTTTTATGAGGGTGAAGATTCTTTCTTATTTATTTCTGTTACAACCAGTGCCTATTTATGTGTTTATTTATTTTCTCAGTCTGCTTGCTAGGGACACAACCAGTGCTTAGAAGAGTACTAGTTACATAGCAAGTCATCAAAAACATTTGTTGAAGGAATAGATAGAGACGTCTTCAGTGCCCTGAAGACACAGAGTCTTCCATAAAATGGAAGTGCTGAAGATAAGCCCAGAAAGTTGAAAAGCCACAGGAGTTTGCAGTCAGGTTCTATTGCTTAAAAACTTTTTATTAAATGAAGAAAACATTCCATCTTGAATACATTTCTGTGGAACTTTAGTATTTTTAAATAAATATTCAAATATAATATCTCATTTTATCTATATAACAATGAAAATATTTTGTTTTTATTGTTCTACCTTATGTAGTTGAGTGATAATTCACCTTATAGACCATTCCTGAGATGATTGGAACACGTGGGAGAGTTGAGCCTATCATGGGAATGAACACACAAGCAGTGGGTCAGTGTGAATCACCACAGAAAGCTCATACTGCATTTCAAACTCCAGCAACACCACAATCTCCTGAAACGAAGATTCCCAAGTTTCCTGATTGTCTAACTAGTTAGAGTCAAAGGTAAGCACAGAATTTGAGAGATATGCAAAATCCAGATGACAGGTATCAGGAATGTTGTAAGTAAGGGCATATTTGGTAAAAAGTCAGGTGGGCTTATGCCATATAAATAAAGCTTAGGCAACATCAATAATCAGAGGAGGAATTAATACAGAAAGGAATATCGTTTCATAAGACAATGTGATGAGGATGCTGCTCAATGTGACATTCTTCATCTGTGCATTCAGACAATAAATATGAATGATTTATTGCCTAACCATATGTTATATTGAGAGCTGAGACCAGCTGAACTTCTTTGGTCGAATGGGGACTTGGGGAACTTTCCTGTCTTACAAGAAGATTGTAACACACACCAATCAGAAGGATTCTAAAAGTAGCCAATCATGGGGAGGATTGAAAAAAAGGGCATTCTGATAGGACAGAAATGGAACATGGGAGGGGACAATAAGGGAATAAAACCTGGCTATCCCAGCCAGCAGTGGCAACCCGCTCGGGTCCCCTTCCATGCTGTGGAAGCTTTGTCCTTTCACTCTTCACAATAAACCTTGCTACCACTTACCCTTTGGGTCCGTGCCATCTTTAAGGGCTGTAACACTCACCATGAAGGTCCGCACCTTCATTCTTGAAGTCAGGAAGACCACGAACCCACCCTCAGGAACAACTCCAGACACATCTTGGGGGTTTATCTGGGATCTTGCCATGCAGTGAGTACCATTGGACCCCTTTCGCTGCTATTCTGTCCTATTTTTCCTTAGAATTTGGGGGCTAAACAGAAGGCACCTGTTGGCCAGTTAAAAGTGACTAATGTGGCCGCTGGACTAAAGACATGGGTGTCAGGCTTTCTGGGAAGGGGCTCTCTAACAACACCCTACTCTTCGGAGTTGGGAGGGTTGGTTTGCCTGGAATCAGCTTCTGCTTTTACTGCACTTCCGGACTGAGCCAAGGGTCGACAGAGACGAGAGCCATTCAGCTCCAGGGTCCCAACAAAAGTTGGTTGACTCTGCAGCCATAAGCAGAGCTCTCAAAGTTATATCGCCCAAGTGAGACTCGCCCATCAATCCTATCTATCCTGACCCTTGCCTTCTGGGTCCTAATGCCTGTCAGACAAACTTCCTCCCACCCTTCTTCTCTAAGGCTAGTCCTGCTTCTAAAAACCACTCCCTGTCCCTGGTGCTCTTCTAGTTTCTCCTATAAGAGTGATTTCTAATATAAATTTTGAGACTCTGTTCCCTTCTTTAAGCACCCAGGCTCACCAATCAGAAAGAGCCGAATTCTTCAATGGGAAATAGGCACCCTGGGGCACATAAGTTTTGCCTGAAGCTCTGTCATTGGGGGGAGCATATGGAATTTTAGGATCCCTCCTCAGACTAGCAGGCCTAACAAAGGCTATTCCTGAAGCTAGGATATGGGGAGCCTCAGAAATTATAGACTCCAAAATTGGGGGGATATCCTTCCTACTCATATGATGAGAAGTGAGGGCAAAAGGCTTCACTCTTCCAATCCTGGAGATCCCTTCCCTCCCTCAGGGTATGGCCCTCCACTCTATTTTGAGACATATCATCTTTATAGGACAAGGGTAAGGTCCCAATACCAACAGGAGTCAGGACTCTAATAGGTTTTCGAGAATGCATCGGTCAGGGCCACTAAATCCAACCTTCCTCAGTCCTCTTTGTGGTCAAGGAGGAAAACAAGTGTTTCCACCGCTCCTTCCGTGAGTGCGACTATTCAGATCAGCAGGGTCCAGGGATTGTTGTGGGTTCTTGGGCTTGGGGGATGGGGTGGAAATAGACCAAAACCACGAGCATTTTTTTCTTTCAGTTGGGAAACGCTCAGGCATCAACAAGCTCACCCTTGAAATGCATCCTAAGCCAGTGGGACTGATTTGACCCACAAACCCTGAAAAAGAACCAGCTTATTTTTTTCTGCACTGCGGTCTGGCCCCAATATTCTGTCTCTGATGGGGAAAAATGGCCAACTGAGGGAAGTATAAATTACAATACTATCCTGTAGCTTGACCTTTTCTATAAGAGGAAAGGCAAATGGAGTGAAATACTTTAAGTTCAAGCTTTCTTTTCATTGAAGGATAATCCACAATTATGCAAAGCTCACAATCTACATTCCACAGGAGGACCTCTCTCTCAGTTTACCCCCATATCCTAGCCTCCCTACAGCTCCCCTTCCTATTAGTGATAAGCCTCCTCTAATCTCCCCTACCCAGAAGGAAACAAGCAAAGAAATCTCCAAGGGACCACAAACCACTCCCCCCAACAACCTGGTCTATTTGTTATGTCCCTTTCAAGCTGTAGGTGGAGGGGAATTTGGCCCAACCCGGGCACATGTCTTCTTCTCCCTCTCTGATTTAAAAGCAGATCAAGGTAGACCTGGGGAAGTTTTCAGATGATCCTGATAGGTATATAGATGTCCTACAGGGTCTAGGGCAAACCTTTGACCTCACTTGGAGAGATGTCATGCTTTTGTTAGATCAAACCCTGGCCTTTAATGAGAAGAATGTGGCTTTAGCTGCAGCTTGAGAGTTTAAAGATACCTGGTTCTTAGTCAAGTAAATGATAGAATGACAGCTGAAGAAAGGGACAAATTCCCTATCAGTCAGCAATCCATCCCCAGTATGGGTCCCCACTGGGACCTAGACTCAGATCCTGGGGACTAGAGTCACAAACATCTGTTGACCTGTGTTCTAGAAGGACTAAGGAGAATTAGGAAAATGCCCATGAATTATTCAATGATGTCCACCATAACTCAGGGAAAGGAAGAAAATTCTACCACCTTCCTCAAGCGACTATGAGAGGCCTTAAGAAAATATACTCCCCTGTTGCCTGACTCGCTCGTGTGTCAATTGATCCTAAAAGACAAGTTTATTACCCAATCAGCTGCAAATATCAGGAGAAAGCTCCAAAAGCTAGCTCTAGGCCTTGAACAAAATTTGGAGGCATTATTAAACCTGGCAACCTCAGTGTTCTATAATAGGTACTAAGAGGAACAGGCCGAAAAGGAAAAGCAAGATAAAAGAAAGGCTGCAGCCTTAGTCATGGCCCTCAGACAAACAAACCTTGGTGGTTCAGAGAGGACAGAAAACAGAGCAGGCCAATCACCTCGTAGGGCTTGTTATCAGTGTAGTTTGAAAGGACACTTTAAAAAAGATAGTCCAATGAGAAAAAGGCTGCCCCCTCGCCCAAGTGCACTATGCCAAGGCAATCACTGGAAGGCACACTGCCCCAGAGGTCAAAGGTTCTCTGGGCCAGAAGCCTCCAACCAGATGATCCAACAGCAGGACTGAGGGTCCCCAGGGCAAGCGCCAGCTCATGTCATCACCCTCACTGAGCCCCAGGTAAGTTTAACCACTGAGGGCCAGGAAATTTACTTCCTCCTAGAAACTGGTGTGACCACCTTCTCAGTGTTAATCTCCTGCCCCAGATGGCTGTCCCCAAGGTCTGTTACCATCCAAGGAATCCTGGGACAGCCTGTAATCAGATATTTCTCTCACCTCCTTAGTTGTAACTGGGAGACTTTGCTCTTTTCACACGACTTTCTTGTTATGCCTGAAAGTCCCATACCCTTATTAGGGAGGGATATATTAACCAAAGCTGAAGTTATTATCTATATGAATATGGGAAACAAGTTACCCATTTGTTGTCCCCTACTTGAGGAGGGAATCAACCCTGAAGTCTGGGCATTGGAAGGACAATTGGGAAGGGCAAAAAATGCCCACCCAGTCCAAATCAGGCTAAAAGACCTCACCACTTTTCTTATCAAAGGCAATATCCCTTAAGGCCTGAAGCTCATAAAGGATTACATGATATTGTTAGACATTTAAAAGTTCAAGGCTTAGTAAGAAAATGCAGCAGTCCCTGCAACACCCCAATTCTAGGAGTACATAAACTGAACAGTCAGTGAAGACTAGTGCAAGATCTTAGACTCATCAATGAGGCAGTAATTCCTCTATATCCAGCTGTACCCAACCCCTATACCCTGCTCTCTCAAATACCAGAGGAAGCATAATGGTTCACTGTTCTGGACCTCAAGGATACCTTCTTCTGTATTCCCCTGCACTCTGACTCCCAGTTTCCCTTTGCCTTTGAGGATCCCACAGACCACACATCCCAACTTACATGGACGGTCTTGCCTCAAGGGCTTATGGATAGCCCTCATCTGTTTGGTCAGACACTGGCCCAAGATCTAGGCCACTTCTCAAGTCCAGGCACTCTGGTCCTTCAGTATGTGGATGATTTACTTTTGGCTACCAGTTCAGAAAGGCTCATGCTAGCAGGCTACTCTAGATCTCTTGAACTTTCTAGCTAATCAAGGGTACAAGGCGTTTAAATCAAAGGCCCAGCTCTGCTTATAACAAGTCAAATATCTAGGCCTAATCTTAGCCAGAGGAACCAGGGCCCTCAGCAAAGAACGAATACAGCCTATACTGGCTTGTCCTCACCCTGAGACATCCCCCAGTTGTGGGGGATCCTTGAGATCACCAGCTTTTGCCGACTATGGATCCCTAGATACAGTGAGATGGCCAGGCCACTCTATACTCTAATCAAGGAGACCCAGAGGGCAAATACTCATCTAATAGAATGGGAATTAAAGGCAGAAACAGCCTTCAAAACCTTCAAGCAGGCCCTAGTACAAGCTCTAGCCTTAAGCCTTCCCACAGGACAAAACTTCTATTTATACATCACAGAGAGAGTGGGAATAGCCCTTGGAGTCCTTACTCAGACTCATGGGACAACCCCACAACCAGTGGCCTACCTAAGTAAGGAAACTGATGTAGCAGCAAAAGGCTGGCCTCACTGTTTATGGGTAGTTGA
The DNA here is from genome assembly GCF_037993035.2 of Macaca fascicularis. Taxonomy (NCBI): domain Eukaryota; kingdom Metazoa; phylum Chordata; class Mammalia; order Primates; family Cercopithecidae; genus Macaca; species Macaca fascicularis. The sequence continues at coordinate 99,413,222 of NC_088385.1, forward strand.
GGTGGTGGCCATTTTAGTATCAGAGGCTATCAAAATAATACAAGGAAAGGCTCTCACCATCTGGACTACTCATGATGTAAATGGCATTCTAGGCCAAAGGACATTTATGGCTGTCAGACAACTGCCTGCTTAGATACCAGGCGCCACTCCTTGAGGAACCAGTGCTTCAAATACACACATGTGACTTTTCTCCAGGGGATGGGGAACCAATCGATCATGACTGCCAACAAGTTGTAGCCCAGACTTGTTCCACCGAAAAGGATCTCTTAAAAGTCCCCTTAGTTAATCCTGACCTTAACCTATATACCAATGGAAGTTCATTTGTGGAGAATTGGATATGAAGCTCAGGTTATGCCATAGTTAGTGATGTAATAGTACTTGAAAGTAAGCCTCTTCCCCCAGGGACCAGCACCCAGTTAGCAGAACTAGTGGCACTTACCCGAGCCTTAGAACTGGGAAAGGAAAAAAGAATAAATGTGTATATGGATAGCAAGTATGCTTATCTAATCCTACATGCCCATGCTGCAATATGGAAAGAAAGGGAGACAACCCCCATTAGGGGGGCTTCATGCTAACCTCTGGGAGAAGAATCCCCATTAAATACCACAAGGAAATAATGTAGTTATTGCACGCAGCGCAAAAACCCAAGCAGGTAGCAGTCTTACACTGCCAAAGCCATCAAAAAGGTGAAGGAGAAAAGGCAGAAAGAAACTATCGAGCAGACTCTGAGGCCAAAATTGCTGCCAGGCAGAACCTCCCATTAAAAATACCTATGGAAGGACCCTTGGTATAGAACAACCCTCTACAGAGATTAAACCCCAGTATTCCCCAACTGAAACAGAATGGAGACTTTCACAGGGGCATAGTTTTCTTCCCTTGGGGTGGTTAATGACAAAAGAGGGAAAGGTACTCATACCCGAAGCCAGCCAGTAGAAAATACTTAAGGCCCTCCAACAAACCTTTCATATGGATATTGAGAACACTCATCAAATGACCAAATCCCTATTTACAGGGCCAGATCTCCTCCAGACCATCTGACAAGTAGTCAAGGCCTGTAAGGTGTGCCAAAGGAATAATCCCTTGGTCCATTGTAAGGCTCCTCTGGGGGAACAAAGAATAGGACACTATCCTAGAGAGGACTGGCAGTTAGACTTCAACCATATGCCTAAGTCAAGGGGATTTCAATACTTGTTGGTCTGTGTTGACACCTTTACAAATTGGACAGAAGCCTTCCCCTGCAAGACAGAGAAGGCTCAGGAAGTGGTTAAAGTCCTTTGTAATGGCAAACATACTCCCTGTATGACCATTTACCCCAGACTCCCTGCAGCAGCACCCTACCAATAGTGGATGCCTTCTCATCCCCTCTTTCAATTACTGTCTTGAATGGTTTCTAGTAGATACAAAATGGTTTTTCTCCAATGGAAAAATAGAACACAGGGAGCCACTCAGTTTGCTCCCAACACCCCTATGCAGCCGCTCACCAGAGCTACCTTGGTAAGTACTCTAGGAGTATCGGAAAATGAAAACAACAAACTCACACACCTTTTTAACATACACAACCAGTTCTGTCTACCCAGTGAAGGCATATTCTTCTTATGTGGAACTTCAACCCATATCTGCCTCACCAACTGGACAGGCACCTGCACCTTAGTCTTCCTAAGTCCCAACATTGACATTGCCCCAAGAAATCAGACCCTATCAGTGCTCCTCAAAGCTCAAGCCCACCAGTGCATGGCCATACAACTAATACCCCTACTTATAGGGTTAGGAATGGCCACTGCTACAGGAACTGGAATAGCCAGTTTATCTACTTCACTATCCTACTGCCACACACTCTCAAAGGATTTCTCAGACAGTTGGCAGGAAATAACAAAATCTATCCTTATCTACAATCCCAAATAGGCTCTTTGGCAGCAGTGACTCTCCAAAACTGCTGAGGCCTGGACCTCCTCACTGCTGAGAAAGGAGGACTCTGCACTTCCTTAGGGGAAGAGTGTTGCTTTTACACTAACCAATCAGAGATAGTATGAGATGCCACCCGGCATTTACAGGAAAAGCCTTCTGAAATCAGATAATGTCTTTCAAACTCTTATACCAACCTCTGGAGTTGGATGACATGGCTTCTCCCCTTTCTAGGTCCTGTGACAGCCATCTTGAGATTATTCACCTTTGGGCCCTGTATTTTTAACCTCCTTGTCAATTTTGTTTCCTCCAGGATCCAGGCCATCAAGCTACAGATGGTCTTACAAATGGAACCGCAAATGAGCTCAACTTCACAAATTCTACTAAGGAACACTAGACCCACCCACTGGCCCTTTGACTGGCCTAGAGAGTTTCCCATGGGAAGAGACTACAACTGCAGGGCCCCTTCTTCACCCCATTCAGCAGGAAGTAGATAGAGTGGTCATCGCCCAGTTCCCAACAGCAGTTGGGGTGCCCTGTTTAGAGGGGACATTGAGAATTGAGGCCAGTTGGACTTCCTGGGTCGAGTGGGCAATTGCGGAACTTTCCTGTCTTACAAGAAGATTGTAAAACACACCAATCAGCGCTCTGTAAAACGCATCAATCAGCACTCTACAAAATGCAACAATCAGCAGGATTCTAAAAGTAGCCAATCGTGGGGAGGATTGAAAAAAGGGCACTCTGATAGGACAGAAATGGAACATGGGAGGGGACAATAAGAGAATAAAAGATGGCCACCCCAGCCAGCAGTGGCAACCCGCTCGGGTCCCCTTCCATGCTGTGGAAGCTTTGTCCTTTAGCTCTTCACGATAAACCTTGCTCACTCTTTGGATCATCCATGCCATCTTTAAGAGCTGTAACACTCACCACAAAGGTCCACGGCTTCATTCTTGAAGCCAGTGAGACAACAAACCCACTGGCAGGAACCAACTCCAGACACAATATGACCTATAAAAATATTATTAAAACTTTTCTGCAAACTTGAGAGTAATTTTATATATAACACACTGAGGCTCAGAAACTTTGAAGATACGTCCTCAAGGTTCCTTGTAACAGGCAGATCTTGAACAAAAAAAAAGTTATTTCAACTCCAAATCTGGTGCTATTGTCAACACTAGATAGAGAGCTTGGGACTTGAATTTCCTCAGAACTTGACAATTCCATTAAACATTTGGTGATATAATTTTCATCCAATCTAGTGGATTAGAAATGTGTTTAGAGTACTTCAATAGGGTCTTTTAATTTCTGTAAATAAAGTGTGCTTTCTGAATGTATCATACTACATTAAACCATGGACTGGAATAAAGAAGATATGAATGCACTGGGCTGGAAATGGGAAAAGAATAATTTTAGGCATTTTCCTCATTCTGTTTAAACAGACTGAAGATTCTTTTTGGCAGGAGGCCTATGTTTAACCAGTGTTACTGAATATAGAATAATCATGGGTGGGGAGTATGTTTTCCTTAATTGAGTATGTTTTCTTGATATAAATGTGGATCTCAGGCTCCTAACTAGTCAAAGCAAAAGTTTCCAAATTGTCTGAGGTTGTGAAAGCCTAGGAGGCAAGACTTGGTGCCCATGTGAGACAAAAAACACAGAGCAAGTATGCCTGCAAGGAGGTTAAAATAGCATTGACAGATTGGACCACTTTCATTCTCTTCACTAACCACATCCTCCCTAGCTCCTTTCACCTAGCTCCTGAACATCTCTCACCCCCCTCTGTTAGATCATGTCCCAGGAAATAATCCCCAGGAGGCTGTCCATCCAATGCATCCTCCACTACTGATCTCTCTTTGCTATCTGCCTCACTCAAGATCTTGCCACATGCAAGGGGTTTGTGTTCAGGGAGTTTGGCCAGATGAGAAATGGAGTGACTGGTTGAATCCTCTTTTAGGAGCATTCAATTGTCTTTACTCTGAAGGGACTAGTCCTTGAACCAAATGGGAATAGGTCATCCCTTCTCCTCCCTCTGTCCCTATTGACCAAAGAGCACAAAGGAGGCCAGGATGCCCACCCTGGCACTATTCTCATATATTCAGTGAATGACTTCAGTGCCAGCTCAGCTGCCAGAGATGAAAATGACAGATGTCCTTTAAACATTAGGTTCCAGGGAATCACTTGGCACCTGAATTGACCTTGACTCCTCACAGATGATGTATTAGTTTCCTAGGGATGCCATAACAAATTTTACAACCAACAAGGTGGTTAAATGACAGAAATTTATTCTCTCACAGTTCAGGAAGTCAGAAGTCCAAAATTGAGGTGTCAGCAGGATTAATTTCTTCTTGGAGTCTCAGTGGGAAGATCTGTTCCATGTCTCTCTCCACACCATCCAAGCTTGCCATCAATCCTTGGTACGTCTAGCTTGTAAAGCTTAACTTCAATCTCTGCCTCCATCGTCACTGGGCCTTCTTTCTGTGTCTTCTCACCATCTACTTTCTGCATCTGTCTCTCTGTGATTCTGTGTGTCACTTCTTATAAAGATACCATTTATAGGATTAGAGCCTTCTCTCTTCCAATATTGCCTCAATTTAACTAATTACATCTGCAAAGACCCTATTTTCACATAAGGCTCTGAGTGGGCATGAATTCTGCCAGAAATGATGGCAAACATATTTTCCTGTATTCACCATTCACAACTTGCCATTGGACCACTTGACATTGCAAACTGCCTATCTAGTAATGTCAGGGCAGCTAACAAAGTATCTTTTCCCTATATACGTCAAGGCCCGAAATTTCCAGCCTCACATTTTTCCTTCTTTGGATCAGTCTTCTTTAGATGTAAAATTACTCCCTGACTTGGTCACATTTTAAGGTGTCATTCCTTACCAATACCTTAGTTTTCACTAATGTGATGAAGCCGAAGCACTCAATCATTCAATGGCCCAGAAAAAAAGAAAATGCTAGTCAATTTGGACAGTCAAATTGGTGCCTTGCTACTCAAAATGCAGCCAGCCCAGGGTTCATCAGCATCAGAGCCTCCTAGAACTGTAGAATCTTTCAAGGGTATATGCAAACTTACTGTATCAGGATCTGCATTGTATCTCCATCCCCCAAGACATCCACATGCACATTAAAGTTGAAAATTGCTGCTCTAGTAAAGCCTTTATAAAGTTGGGCTGGGGGAAAGTGTGGAGGGGGCTTTAGCTAGGATATGCATAGAGCCTAGGTCATGGGATAGGACACCAAGTCCAGTTGAGGTTGTAGAGGGTGAATAAGGGCACCCAGGAAATCTTGAGATGAAACAGAGAGAGAGAAACGTGCAACAATAACTATGTGGAAAGGACACAAGTCTAGGTGCTTTATTTTGTACAGATTGTTTCTTTTAATGTTACAACAATCCAATGAGTTGGGTACTATAACCAGCACTATTTTATAGACAAGAATGCTTAGGCAGAGAGGTTTACTCAATATAAGGGTGGGCATTTCAGCCTGGAGAGTAGGACCCCAGAGCCTTGTTTCTTAACCACTATGCTCTCCTGACTACCAAAGAGTACAAGTAGATGCTAAAACATAAGCAAACTAATGACTTTCACACTTAATTTTAGTTCATAGGCCTGTTTGAACTTGTTTTTCAGGTCACATTATTTTGAAGATATGAATAAGCCTGGTGTTCATCCATTTCCTTCATTTGAATCAAGTCAGTCAGTTGCTCATGGAACTCAACCTCGAGTCTCTCAGATCCCCAGCCCATTCATGGGCTCTGAGACCTGAGTGCCTCTTTCACACCCAAGAACATATAAATGACAACGACATATGACCAGACCATCCTGAGCCTGGTGTCTCTCCTCACAGGCCTGCCTTTCGCGAGCATGCCTGGGGAGAGATGACTAATGCTGTTTCTCCAATTTTGTCCTCTCCTAGGTCATGGGAATGATTTATTCTTACTCAGCAAACCAGTAATTATGTGTTATATGTGAGTGGTAAGATTTTTAAGGAGATGTGGAATCTGACTGCCTGATGTGATTCTCAAATGGCCCCAACATTTTACACAATTGTTTGTAATTACATAAAACCCAACTTACATTTGGGATGAGGAATGTATTTTTTAAGTTCTTTTGTGTTTGGAAGGACAAGCAATTACCATGGCTGTTTCTGATTCATTTACACTTAGCTCCTAAAAATGTTGCCCTCAGGAAGGATGGCTGTTTGTTTGCCATGTCAAGAACATTTTATTTGGTTTCCTTTTAGAGAAAAATCCACATGCAGCCAATTTTAAACTGACTAGAATGTCTCAAAGATGTTTGGAAATTTCAAAACTCTGTTTTGCACCAAACACCTTCAAAACCTAAGTGGGGGCTCTGGAGAGAGATGCAAAGGAGATGGAATGTGGAGTCTCATGACGAGAAGGTGCAGAAATCAGAAAAATACAGTGAAACTCAGAGAAACTCATGATTTCTATTAAAAATGTTTGTATTAGTTCATCTTGTATTGTTATAAAGAAATGCCTAAGACAGGATAACTTATAAAGAAAAGAAGTTTAATTGGCTCATGGTTCCACAGGCTGCACAGGAAGCATGACTGGGGAGGCCTCAGGAAACTTACAACCTTGGAAGAAGGTGAAGGGGAACCAGGCACATCTTCACATGGCCAGAGCAGGAGGAAGAGACAGAGGGCCGGATGCCACACACTTTTAAACAACCAGATCTCGTGACAGCTCTATCACACTAACAATACCCAAGGGATGGTGTCAAACCATTCTTAAGGACCACCCCCATGATTCAATCACCTGCCACCAGGCCGCACCTCCAACACTGAGGATTGCAATTAAACATGAGATTTAGGTGGAGACACTGATCTAAACCATATCAATGTTCACACTTTCTGAGGACCGATTTTTAAGTTGCATCTGAATTATACTTAGTTTTAGTGACTATTAGTACTCTCACCATATAATATACATATACACTTACAGACTTTTTTTTAACAGACGTTAATCACTGTGCATTGGTTTTGGCCTACAGAGTACTGGAAAAAAAAATAACTGCACTGATATGACAACTTACTAGTTTATTTGATCCTGACTTTGGGGTTGAAAAAGGGTAACTATGATTATCCTCTTTTACAGATAGGAAAATGGAGCCCCAGAAAGAATATGTGACTTCCCCTTGATTATACAACAAATGTATAGCAAAATCAGAACTGGAAGCTAGCTGTCCTTAATTCTCAGGAGAGTTTTCTCCCCTGTGACACCCACACATTGGCAGACAGTTTGGAAAAAGAGGCTGAAGGAACTTTAACATGCAAGATTTGTCAGTGTAAAGTTATCACCTTAAATATTTAGTATTAATTAACTGAACTCATTACTGCAATAAACTATAATGCCTTTATAGAAATCTGGATGGCTTGCAACAAATAAACCAACTGGGTTCTGCAATCTCTAAAATGTCAACTGCAGTGTATTTCACAAGACAGCAAGAACTGCAGATAAATAATTGTCTGTGGTTAGATGATACCTGTCAAGTTCAAAGAGGGTAGAGCTTGCAGGAAGGTAATGTTCCCTCCTCTCTAAATCTCAAAACCATGTGGTTGTTTCTCTTATTTCTTTGTTTCTTTTCTAAGTAGAGAACCTAGAACATCCTGCTATTGTGAGCAGAGACTACAGCTGGTTAAGTACCTTCATTACAGATTCCCCGCTAACTTAGTGTAAGGTTTTATGTTTATCCGGCTAGGAGTTAGGCTGTGGTTTTACCATTTGCTGTAGCTGTGGTATCAGGGGCTAAAATTACCCGTGCCCTTGCTTTTGTCTCCCCTGTTGTGCTTGAATTTTCCTAGAGACTCCTGACATAGGGACTGAGGCTTGCAGTTCTTCAAGCTGTAATCCCTTGTTATTTATGTGGAGCATCATTGCTGTGTTGGTACTGTATGCGGGGAGAGAAAGAATTCTACAGTCCTGTGATTAGATCTGTCTTTTAGTGAGCCTGAGTTGGGTATTTCCCTTTCCCAGGTCCGTGAGGCCCCTGGTAAAACACCTGTGGGATGCGTTCTTGTAAAGTACTTTCCCTTGAAGGAAATCCTTCTTAAGGAGAACAGAGAGCTCTGGGCTTATTTCAACACAGAGCTCTGGGCTTATTTCTCCACGCCAACCCCTCAACCCCAAAGGGAAAGAGGAGAGGATTTTTCTTCAGGTTCCATAGTGGAAATCTGATGTTACTCCTGGAGGTACAACTCAGGAAGGTATGGGGAGGCCCCTGCGATCGGACCCCCTGGGAGTTTTTAAGTCTCAAACTTGTCCACACACAGCTTATAGCAATTTGTCAATTACTGTTCAGTTTCCTGGCTTCTGCTCCTGGTAAACTGAAATTCTCTGTATCCATCCCTCTGACTCCCCTGTTCTCTGGGAGGCAGTTTGGCCTGTTACCTCAATTCTCTGAAGGTTCTAAGAAGAATTGCCGGTTTTCAGTTTGTTCAGTTATTTTTGTTTTGTTTTGTTTTTGTTTTTTGTGGGGTGTGTGTGTGTGTGTGTGTGTGTGTGTTTGTGTGTGTTTTAGATAAGGGTGACAATTTCCAAGCTGTTCACTTGTCAGATCTGGAAACTAGAAGAGCGCTCAGTTTTTGTGCACATTTCTTTTTCTCTGACTTCTCCTGAGCCTGAAATCTTTCCAAATGGTAGTTGTGGTCCCAAGTCGGAGAACTGATTAAAAAAAAAATAGGAATTAAGATTTTAGATAGAACAAACCGAATGAACCACAAGGCAGGGCCCCAACTTTGTAACTGCCTCTCTCTTCTCAAGGTGTTCTGAAGCCAGACAGGTCCGTTGAGGGCAGCCCTGTCCTTCCAAAGCCCACTGCTGAATTTGGGTGATGCTAGTAACACAGAACGGTCTCTTATGCTCAGGTCAGGCACATTTACACATAGGCCAATTCTTTAGGACTGCCTCCTGGGAAGGCAATTGAATTGTTCTGTGTTGTAGATATTTGGGTACAAAACACATTTTCTCCACATTCTCAAGTATGACATTCACAGATCAGTGAGTACCAGTGAAAAGGAAGAAGCATGACACACAGAAGTTTCAGAAAGAGGATGTTGGGTTTTAAGCAAAGCAGCAGAAAGGGAGCACCACGAAAGGCCCTGAGTTTACCAAGAGCCACCTAGGCCTCTACACAAAGAGCTGGGAGAGAAGGGAAAAAGAGGACAGAGTGGCAGAAAGAAGGCATTCTAGTCCTCTTCGGCCTTATTTTGGTATCTAGAGGAAGAAAAATGAGAGGAGTGAAACTGCTTGTTTAAGGAAGTTCTCAAACTTTCATTGTGCCTCCAAATCACATGAAAAACCATGTAAAAATGCACATTCACATCCAGTGGATTGGGTGCAGGGCTCAAGATTTCTTCCTTCCTTCCCTCCCTCCCTCCCTTCCTTCCCTCTCTCCCTCCCTTCCCTCCCTCCCTCCCTTCCTTCCTTCTTTCCTTCCTTCCTTCCTTCCCTCCCTCCCTCCCTTCCCTCCCTCCCTCCCTTCCTTCCTTCTTTCCTTCCTTCCTTCCCTCCCTCCCTCCCTCCCTTCCCTCCCTCCCTTCCTTCCTTCTTTCCTTCCTTCCTTCCCTCCCTCCCTCCCTCCCTTCCTTCTTTCCTTCCTTCCTTCCTTCCTTCCGTCCTTTCTTCCTTTCTCTCTTTCTCTCCCTTTCTTTCTTTCTCTTTCTTTCTTTCTTTTCTTTCTTTCTTTCTTTTCTTTCTTTCTTTCTTTCTTTCTCTCTCTCTCTCTCTCTCTCTCTCTCTCTCTCTCTCTCTTTCTTTCTTTCTTTCTTTCTTTCTTTCTTTCTTTCTTTCTTTCTTTCATCTTATATAGAAATGAGGTCTTACTGTGTTGCCCAGACTGGTCTGGAATTTCTGAGCTCAAGCAATCCTCTCACCTTGGCCTTCCAAAGTGCTGGGATTACAGGCTTGAGTCACTGTACTCAACCAGATTCTGCATTTCTAACAAGCACTCAGGTGATGGTGACAGCACTGGTGCTCATACCACGCCTTGAGGAGCAAGGGTCTAACACACCTTCCAAAGGGGCATTTCTTAACTCTCACTCTATGCTCACCTCTGAAATAACAGCAGCCACAGCCACTCACTTTGTTTCCTAAAAACAGCATGTGTATTCTTAGCTCAAGGTGATCTGTCTTCTGGGACAGCTGTTGGCCTCTTCTCCACATCTGTAAGTCCTCAGCTGTCTTTTCTAAGCCCCACCCAAGTCTCTGTCCTTCATGAGAACTCCTCCACCACGTGGAATCTTTGTAATCAGTGGCTCCTTTGGACTTCTGTACCTTTGTTGGGCTTAGCATTTTTGCAAGCATCGGTTGCTACTACTGACCTTTTAAATTTGTCTCCTAACTAGATTTTAAGCCTCTTGAATACAGGACACACACACACAGAATACATCTTGTCACTCATTCCTCAGGCCAAAAACAGAGCCCTGCTCATTAGGAGATTGTGCAGTGTAGTGAAAACAGCCCAGGGAGATATGATTTCAATTATCAGCTCCACCACGCAACAGCTGCTGGACCCTACATAGAGTATTGCTCCTTCAGTCTTCATGGTAATGGTGGTGGTGGTGGCGGTGGTGGTGATGGTGATGGTGGTGGTAGTGGTGGTGGTGTGCAGGTAGAATGTTTATACTTCACAGGTTTATTGAGAGGAATGAAGAAAATAAAGTCAGCCAAGTGGGAAACCAAGTGCCTGGTACAGAGTCAGAATCAACCCTCAGCATGTGTAAGTCTTCTCTCCTCCAATTTCTTTTGCTTTTCTCCTTAATGTGGGTTGTGAGGGTACATCCTCACCCTGACAGTCTCTTCTTGAAAAATATTATATCACGTGTGACAATATTGGAAGATTTTCTTCCATCTCATTTAAAAGGCCCACGGACATTCAAAAGAAGAGTCCCTATATCATAAAAAAAAAAAATACTCAGACTCATAGCTCAGAATAGCAACACATACATCAATTTCTGATCTGATCAGGAAAAGGGATGTTTTAAGCCAGTGTAGTCAAACCACATGAAGCCAATTTTCCACGTGTTTCCCAATGTTTGCCCTTTCCATCAAAGGTTTTCATCTGTGTGGTAACTATCAATGTACCCAGTTCTCTCAGGTTGGTGTTTATGCCCAAGCAATGGACTGTCTTACTTTCAGTGGTAAGAAATACAAAGGTATAGCCACACTGGGAAAGTAACCTGCAAAAGCAAATTGCCCTTGCTTGGGCTGGGACTCACTAACAATGTATGGGAACAAAGATTGGTATTAGGAGACCATTTTTGGGTAAGCTGTGCTGACAGACAGGCTTACCAGGTTGCAAAGGAGATACCAGATCAATCTCCTGACAGAGCAGAGAAGGTGAAGTGCATGTGAGATGATGGAACAAGTCTAAGTTTGGCAATCCAGACATGCAGATTTAAATGTCAGATCCTCTCTTGTTAGCCGTGTTACCCAGGGCAAATTTCTCAACCTCTTGAACTTAATCTATAAATATGGAAACAACATTGTCTACCTTATACTTTTGTTTGAGGATTAAATGGAACTATACATCTAAGCCATGTAAAGTACCAAAGAAGGTAAATGACTGTAAGAGGAGCCCAGTGAATGTTAGCCCCCTTCTAGCATTTCAGGGAGAGATGGCACTTGGATGTATTACGGGGATGGGAAATTAGAAGGGTCTTGCTGTCCTATATTCCTCTGTCTAGCAACACCTGAGATTGGGTGCCTGAGATGGAGGGAGGACTAACAGATCCACTTTTTGATTTCTTAACAGATGGTGTCATTGTTATCCCTCTCCTTTCTCTTCTTCTCCTTATTTTTCCACTACCTCTTTTTCTTCCCCTCACCTCTCCCTCTCCTTCTTCTTCATGTTCTTCTTGTTTTTCTTCTTTTTCCTCCTTCTCTTCCCCTTCTTCTTTTCCTCTTCCTCTTCTTCAAATTTGATTTAAAGGTAGAATTGATTCCTTTCAACTGAAATACATGGCTTTTCTATAGCCATTAATGACATAATAAACCCAGAAAATAATCAATGATTACTTGCAAATTGAATTGGATTCTACTAAACTGTTGGTTCCTCTGCAATACAGTAGCTTTACTCAGTCTTTATGAGCAAACTTTCGTATGCTAGGCTTTCTTCACAGTTTGAAGATCTCTTTTGGTATAATTTAAATTCAGTTTATGAACTCCGGGCATCACCTCCGACAAAGCAAAGGAGAATGCATCCTTGGTTGTTTTTAACTTAAGGCAAGTACATATGGGAATTACAGTGATGAAAGATGACTACCAAAGTCCTCTCAGTGACAGGGGACATGAAAGCAGCAGTTAACCACACAGGAGAGGCTTGGCAGAAGTTAGGGAAGGAGTTTTCACATTTCCTTATGTGAACTTTTGTGCCGGAACCAACCATTTAGGTGACCTAGAAGTGTGCAACTAAAAATTGTTACTTGTTTTTTCATCACAAAACAATATACCCCGCTGCAACAAATTCAAACAGTATACTCTATTATGGTTTCTTTATTTATTTCTTCTGCTGACATAAATTGTTTGGGAGCAATCTCAGAGAGTTTTCTTCAATAGAATTTTAGTCAAAACTACATTACATCTGCTATCAAGCAAAGTATTCTCAGGCTGCAGGTCCCCTAGCTGTCATGGATAGAAGCAAGGTTATCACAGTGGAAACTATGCCCTTATTCAAGAGTAATTCACTTTATAGCAGCCGAGTCTCTAACTGCAGTCCAAGGATAAAGAAATCAGGAGCAGTGATCAGATGACATCCAAGGCTTGAGGCAGGTTAAAGATCTTCCAGCAAAGTCAGACTTTGTTGTGTGACTTCTCTCAAAGTCTTGGGGATTAGCTTCCAATGTGTTTCTATTAAAGGGAAATGTTGAGAAATAAAATAAAGTGGTGAAAGGTTGGGATTAAAGACGATTTTGTTCAATGTTGAGTCCTGTGAAAATATCACATGTCCAGATGAATTTGAAAGAGTCCAGTAGACTCTTAGATAAAAAAGAAATATGTGTAGATAGAGGTGGCTGATCAAATGGAAGCATTAATACTGCTGAGATAGATGGTGACTGATTAAATGGAAGCAGCCACACACCCATTCATTTCTCTGAAAATTAGCAGCTGTTGGCTGACAGACACCTTTCCTTCACATGCTCTTGCTGAAGTGATAAGAAGTGAAAAGAGCTTGAGGCAGGACTATTTTGAGTTCCAGGAGATCTGTGTTGCTATGAGATCTGAGATTAGTGGTTAGGTTGGTGCCGGATGTCATCCAGCAGCTGATCATGAAACCACTAAAAGTTAAGTTCATTTCTCAGAAATCATCTGAGCATGTGGGCTGTTCAGGAAGGTGATTGAATTGCTGTTTCTTGGGATTTCCCCACCCTCAGTCCAAGTGAACTAAAGGGATTAATGGTCTTGACCCTGTAAGCATTTTTTTAATGCACCATGTCAAAATGCAATATGTTCTGTCCTTTTGTTCTTTGAGATGCCATTATTTCAATTGTTGCCCAAAACTTTATGCTGATTACTTTGTAATTATATCAAAATACCATTTTAGCTTCTTATTAACCACTGAGTTAAAAGACATTTATGGAAGCATGATATGTCAAAGTCAGGTGAATTAGTGAAAAGTAGGCACAAAAAGTTATGGGATTCATGTAGCCAGAGATTTACATCTGTGTAAACCTTTGGCAGTTTGGTAGCTAAGTCGGTAGCCTGAGGGTGGTAAATGGCAGGAACTATGCCCATGTGTGAATGGTAATTTGTATTCTATAGTTAGGAGTGCCTATTTATCTGCCTCTGGCACTATGTAATTTTCTGTGCCTCAGTTTACTGTTCAGTAACATGTGGTAGTTAGTAATACAGTACCTATGCCACAGTATGTTCCTGACATGTAGTATGTGCTCAATTAATATTAACTATTAATATTGCTACTATCATTGTTGCTATTACTACATAAAAGGCCCATGCATCTGTCTCAAACAAATCATACCAAAAACTGACTTTGTAAATAAGACCAGGGAGCTTAAGGATTAGGCTTCAGAGTCAGGCTTTCGTAGTCACAAAGATAGTGACTGGGGGAGTAGTGATGACGGAGGAGCTATTAAGAAGAAAGAGTATCATTCTTGATCTGAAGAGAGAGTACTTAGAGCGAGTATTTCAAAAAAAGAATGCTACCATTTCCTAGGTTGGTACATTGAGGCTTGTGGGGCTGGAATCTGCTTATTTATGAGATAGACTATGAGAATCATAGGTTTGTAAGGAGCCTCCAGGGTCACCTAGTTCAGCCACTGCTAGGTGAGTTTTCTTCAATAAGAATTTTAAACCTGCCTGACGTATTATCTGTGGTATCCACTCACTTCTTTTTTTTTTTTTTTTTTTTTTTTTTTTTTGAGACGGAGTCTCGCTCTGTCGCCCAGGCTGGAGTGCAGTGGCCGGATCTCAGCTCACTGCAAGCTCCGCCTCCCGGGTTCGGGCCATTCTCCTGTCTCAGCCTCCTGAGTAGCTGGGACTACAGGCGCCCGCCACCTCGCCCGGCTAGTTTTTTGTATTTTTTAGTAGAGACAGGGTTTCACCGTGTTAGCCAGGATGGTCTCGATCTCCTGACCTAGTGATCCGCCCGTCTCGGCCTCCCAAAGTGCTGGGATTACAGGCTTGAGCCACCGTGCCCGGCCAAGTATCCACTCACTTCTTTTGCCTTATCTTTGGTCTCCTGTCTTGTCCTTCTCAGCCCCACATAATGTGGCAGCACACACAGTGAAACTCCCTGTCCAAAAGGAGAAAAGGCTAAAGGAATTCACATTGAAATAGTTGTGCTAGTCTTCATTCCAAGAATAAGTGCTGGTGTATGTGTGGTTTTTGTGTTTTTTAAATAACTTCAAAAATAGAAAAAAATAAAAAACCCTAAACATCAGCTTAGTAAATTTCCCTGACATTAGTCATTTATAATGCCAGGGAAAAGACATTTACACTAACAAATGAGTCTTGATCACTCTCCGTGTGTTCTAGGAAGCTGTATTAGCCACCGTTAAGTAGTGGGAGGACTTCGAGAATGCAGTAACTGCCATTTAGATTGAAAATACAAGATCAAATAGAATATACTAAGAGTATATAGGCATAAGTATAACAATCTTCTCTTGAAATATAAAACCTTATAGCAATGCAAGAAATTTGGCTTAACTATTACATTTATATAAAATTAAAAAAATGTTTGTAGCAAGTAAGAACAGTGTATATTAACTGGGTGAAGTGGTGAGTGAAAAAGCTAATGTGATCTTAGGCTGCATAGACAGATGTGCAGCTGCTGAAAATAAGGATGTTATAATTCTCCTGCTCTCTGCCCTGGTCAGAGCATATCAGAATCTTGTAGGCCGGGCGTGTTGGCTCACTCCTGTAATCCCAGCACTTTGGGAGGCCGAGGCGGGTGGATCACGAGGTCAGGAGATCAAGACCATCCTGGCTAACATGGTGAAACCCCATCTCTACTAAAAATACAGAAAATTAGCCAGGCATGATGGCGGGCGCCTGTAGTCCCAGCTACTTGGGAGGCTGAGGCAGGAGAATGGTGTGATACCAGGAGGTGGAGCTTGCAGTGAGCCGAGATCGTGCCACTGCACTCCAGTCTGGGTGAGAGAACAAGACTCCATCTCAAAATAAATAAATAAATAAATAAATAAATAAATAAAAATAAATAAATAAATAAAGAAGAAGAATCTTGTAATCTGGTAAGAACACCACATTCTTCAAAGGGCTATAGACATACTGGACCTTAGTCTGAGAATAGTGACCAGAATTGGAAAGGGACGCTAAATGAGATCACTTGAGGAACAGCTGAAGATTCTGGAAGATGCTTAGAATAAGGGCAGAGATACCTTTAAATATCCAAGGACAAGGATGTATCTCTATGAATACAACAGTTAAAACAAGCACCAATATATGGTACATTAACCACTAATGTTTGTTAAGAAGGTATTACATGTCAGGTACAAGCCGTGCAACACATGCATTGATTTATGAAGAAACAGACTCTGAGAAACAATTGTCCCAAGTTGACAGAGTTTGGATACAAACTCAAGCAGTCTGGCTCTAGAGCCCATGTCTTAAGTATTAGGTTATCTTGACAATGCAGCAAAACATATTTCAACTCAACAAAAGAAAAACTCTCTAACTGCCCAGGATGTTTAAAGGTGAAATATATGATCTTACTCAAAAAAGTAGTGAATTCCCTGTCACTAGAAAAAATGTTAGGGGAGGTCTTATAATGACTTGGAAGGCTAAAAAGAGATAGCTAGTTTTCTCCACTATCTGTGTTCTCCTTTTTCCTGGTTGTACACTTGGCCTGCACATGCTGGTCTCCTTGCTGTTAGGTATGGGCTGGTGACTGAGTTCTGGTTGATGAAATGTGAGTGACAGTACTACCTGCCAAATCCAGGCTGCCCTTTAACTGACCCTTCCACCCTACCAACCCTTTGTGTGAGCCTCACCCCCTTGCCCCATCTGCTGGCTGAAAGGGGAATACCTTGATTATCTAGAAGAAAGAAGAGCCACAAGATGGAAGGAACTTGAATCCCTGAATGGCACAGCCTCTTCCTGCTAATCTGCAATGAAACAAGACATGAGTGAAAAACAAACTTCATTGAGGTGAAGCCAATAAAAGTGTGAAGTTTTTGTTAAAGCAGTCACTCTGTTATGATAAATACAGAGGGCAGAATTTAAGTACTTGATGAGAGATTAAACTCATTATTGTTTAATGTCTACTCAGTCTTGACATTCTTTGACTTTTGGATCAAGAAGCAAAGCAGATTTTGAGAATGTCCTAATTTAAAAAAAACTAATAAGCCCCAATATATTCCTAGACACACATAAAAATATGTTTGCTATCACATGTAAAAATCAATGCATTGAAGGAACAGTTCCTCATTCTCCTTAGAGACTATTCTTTAATAAGTTCTCCTCTAACTGAATAGTCAACCCAGCTACAGTTAAATTAGGAGGAATGTGCATGGCTGAATCTGAGCCTGGCCCTAAAGACCTTTAGACAATGTCACTTGTCTAGTGAAGTTACAACTGAACTGGCAGGTCACAGTCTTGCTTAGCTTCTTGAGAAGTATTTGTAAACATGGGAGGTGTCTGCACCACATCTCCCAGAGCATCACGGCAGCTCTGAGCTCCACTACTTATCTACCTTTGTACCAGGTAGGGTTATTTGTCATAGGGAAGGGAATCTGACTCTAGTGAGCTAAAACAATAATGACAAAAAGGTTGAGAGGTAACTCAGAGAAAGGTGAATTACCAGGCTTCCGAAAGAAGAGGGACCAGAGCATATGGATACCATGTCTTCAAGATGCTACTATTGGAATGGATCATCTTCAAAATGTCTTGTTCCCTGTATCACATAGCTCAATATTCCAGTTCCTGGAAAAGAACATCTGACTGGCCAGCTCTTGACTGTATTAGTATTCTGTTGCTGCTGTGACAAACTGTGACTAACTTAATGGCATAAAACAACCCAAATTGACCACTTCAAAACTTCTGTGGATTAAAGGCTGAATGAACTCAGCTGGGTCCTCTGTTAGGGGCTCATATGGCCAAAAGCAAGTTGCCAGTAGGGCTGAGCTCCGTACTGGAGTCTCTGGAGAAGAATGTTCTTCCAGCATCATTCAGGTTGTTGGCCAAATCCAGTTTCTTGTGATTCTAGGACTGAAGTTCCCATTGCCTTGCTGGCAATGAACCAGGTTTTGCTCCGAGAGACTGCCGACATCCTTTCTCATGCATTACCTGTAATTCTCTCCAGCACTGGTGAATGAATCCCTCTTATACATTGGGTCTCTCTGACTTTTCCTTCTGCTGCATCACTCTGACTCCAGCAAGACAATGTTCTCTACTTTTAAGGGCTCAAATCATTATGTTGCACCCACCAGGTTATCCAGAATAATCTCCCTATCTTTGTTTTTTGTTTCTTGTTTTTGTTTTTGTTTGAAACAGTCTCATTCTGTCACCCAGGCTGGAGTACAGTGGTGCAATCTCAACTTAGTGCAACCTCTGCCTCCCAGGTTCAAGCAATTCTCCTGCCTCAGCCTCCCAAATAGCTGCAACTACAGGCATCTGCCACCATGCCCAGCTAATTTATGTATTTTTAGTAGAGACGGGGTTTTACCATGTTGCCCAGGCCAGTCTGAAACTCCTGATCTCAAGTGATTCACCCACCTCAGCCTCCCAAAGTACTGGGATTACAGGTGTGAGCCACCACGACTGGCCTAATCTCCCTGTCTTAATGTTTGCAATCACATCTGCAAAGCCCTTTTTGCCATGCAATGTAACATATTCACAGGGTCCAGGGATCAGGGCATGGACATCCTTTGGGGACTGTGCTACCTACCACACTCACCCTTTCACTGATAAGTCCAGCAAGCTAGCCTTCCATAAGCAGAAGTCAGTCCTCTAAGGGAAATCAAAGTGCCATTCCTAAAAGAAGAGTGCATGGGTGCTGAGAAGATGACAGCAATAGCTCTCTTTTACTTTACTTTCCAGTTAGAACTGACATCCACAGCCAATCTTTGAAATAAATAGATCCTTAACTTACAGGTATCTGAGCAGCTAGGCTCAAGACCAAACAATTAAAAAGTATGAAAAGATGAAAGACAATAAGTGATGGGTTTGCTCTTCCTAAGTCACTCTGAACAGTGAGTTGGGAAATTCCTTTCTTCATTAAATCATTAACCAACTCCACATCAACACCATGATGTAAGGCACTTTGTTATGGACTATGAAGTTCCAAAAAATACCATGCTCTGTATTTGAAGAGTTCATAATACAGGTCAGTGGTCTGCAAACTTTTGAGTACATAAAAATTATCTGGGAATTTGCTAAAAATGAAGATTCCTAGGCCCACTGCTATGGTTTGAGTGTGGCGTCCCCTTCTAAATATCATCAAGGTAATGATATTAGAAAGTAGGGCTTCTGGGATGTGATGAGGTCATGAGGACTCCTCCCTCATGCACAGATTAAGGCCCTATCTAACGGGGCTGCGAGAGTGAGTTGGCTATTTACAGCTCTTTTTCCATGTGGGAACACAGTGTTCCTCCTCTCTGGAGGATACAGCATCAAAATGCCATCTTGGAAGCAGAGATCAGCCTTCCCCAGACAACCATACCTGCTGGGGCCCTTGATCTTCGACTTCCCAGACTCCAGAACTGTGAGGAATACATTTCTGTTCCTTATAAATTACACAGTCTCAAGTGGTCTGTTATAGCAGCACAAAACACACTAAGACATTCACCACCAGAGACATTGTCTCAGAAGATGTGGGGAAAGGCCCCACAAATCAACATTTAATATAATGTCAGCTACATAATAGGTGCTCAGTAAACAGTTTTGATGAATGAATGATTATAATCTTTTTTTTACAGATGGGGCCTGGCTCTGTTGCCCAAGGTGGAGTGCAGTGGTATGATCATAGCTCACTGTAGCGTCAAACTCCTGGACTCAAATTATTCTCCCATTTCAGCCTCTTGAGTATCTGGGACTACAGGTGCATGTCAGCACACTCTGACTTTTTAAAAAAAAGTTTAGTAGAGACAGGGTCTCCCTTTGTTGCCTAGGCTGGTCTCAACCTCCTGGCTCCAAAACTGTTGGGATTACAGGCATGAACCACCATGCCTGGCATGTATTTAATTAATACATCCATTTATTCTAATGCAGAAAGTCCATGAAGCACCTTGTGGAGCAAAGTCGACCATCTGGGCAAAAACTCAATCAGGCAGTTAGTGGAGATCAACTGAAAAGGGTGCTTTAGCTTTGTCATTCAAATCGTTCAGGCAAAAAAAAATCAACACCCCTTATTTATGAAGTTGATTCCTGCTTCCTTTTAAAGAAACTGAATTTAGTCTAAAATAAAGTAAGAAAAAAATCTGGAAGCAGAGAGGAAATAAGAGACATATCCAGGAATTTTAAGCAGAATGAGGTCATAGGAAACTGTTGTTTTCCTGCATCTTTTTATTTTTTTTTTTTTAAGCAGGAAAATTCCACCCAAGAAACCGATCAGTTGATCTTGCACCTGTGCTCCTGTGTCTGGCACTTATCTGGGTCAAGTTGGGGGGGCAGACCCTGGCCCTGGAAATAGGCAACCAACCCTGCCACTGGGACACACAGCACGTACAGCCATTCTTATCGCCAGACATCCTCACCCAGCATCCGGAGCAGGTTCCATGCCATTTAGGCAGCATACCAGATGGACGAAATCACACAGGGCTGTCTGACCGAACTGCCTTTCCCTTCACACATCCATCTCCCAGGCCCAGATCCTTGAGGTACCTCCCCCTTGATGTTCTTGTAAATGTATTGAATATGATTTGCTTTCAGAAGGGTTAAGAGAGCAGGCTTTGAATTCAGATGGCCTGGACTCTACTCTTATTGGAACGTTTCTAGGCATGTGGCTTAGGATAAATTACATAACCTCTCTGTGCCTCAGTTTACTCATCTGTAAATGGAAGATGCTAGCAATACCTACTTCATAGGGTTCCTGGGAGGATTACATGAGATAACACATGTAAAGCACAGTGCCTGGTCTTCTTAAGTGCTACAGAATAGGTAAATGGTGGTGAGATATCATCTCTCAGGGTTCTAGCCTCTTCTCTTGCACCACTTTAGGACAAGCCCTGACTTCAGAGTTGCACTGGCCAGTTGCTATATAGCTAGAAATCCTGGTCTGGTGATGATTCTGTCCCACCACTGCCCACTGAAAAACACTGGGTACAGTATTTTTCACCATGCACTACCACAAGTGAGTACACCTAGGCTATGAGTGGCCCTCAGCCCACCTCATCATGGGCCTTTGTTATAATAAATATGTATTAATTGTGTTTTTTTTTTTAAATAGAGGAAAGTCCTGATGTTAGTTGTCTCGAAGTCAGACACCCAAAGAGAAGCACAGGTTTTCAGATTAATTCATTGCTTGATTCTTACCCCTGAAGTCATATCTTTGGGTCTCTGGTTCTCACATTGTAAATTTCAGTGATTCTTTTTCTATACGACCATGTCATTCCTATCCTGTGTAATATGGGGAAACTGAGGTATGAATGGCATCATTCAAAAAGCACCTGCAATTTTCTTTGCCAAGCACTTACAGCTTTTTATCATGCTGCTTTCAAAAAGCCATTGAAAAATTGTTGCATATATTTTACAGATGAGGAAATGAATATTCAAATGCATTAGGTATCTTGTCCAAGTTCTTACAGCCAGAAAATGGAGAAATGAATTTGAATTACAGATCTTCTACTTCTTGGCTTATGCTCTTTTCATGACACTGGGGAATTAATGTCTGAACAAGCATGCCTTCGTGTTTCAACTATTTATCAAATACCTCTTTTCTACTAAGATCTTGCACTCACTCAGTGGGATCCCCTAAAGCCTGCTGATTATTTGTCCTTTGGTGTTTATCACTCTCTGTGGGACCTTACTCTCCTATGGTAAAGTTTTATTGTTATTAAAAAGTATTATTTGACAATAAATGTAGAAATCCTACAGATCATACTCAACAACATGTCTAATGTCAGCACACAATGTCTAACAATCATTTATGAATTCTTTATTTCAAACATGAGCAATAACTTAATTAAGGAAGGTATTTTTAATAAATTGACTTTTTTTGACATAGCCATATTTCAAGTGGCTCCATTGTTTCACTGTTTTCTTTCTCTTTTCTTTTTTCTTTTTCTTTTTTTTTTTTTTTTGAGACAGGGTCTTACTCTGTTGCCCAGGCTGGAGTGTAGTGGCACCATCACAGCTCACTACAGCCTCGACCTCCCTGGGCTCAAGCGATTCTCCCATCTCAGCCTCCCAAGTAGCTGGGACTATAGGTGTGTACCATCATGCCAGGCTAATTTTTCGTATTTTGTAGAGACGGGATTTTGCCAGGTTGCCCGGGCTGGTCTCGAACTCCTGGGTGTTCCCCTGACGTTAGCCTCCCAAATTGCTGGGATTATAGGCATGAGCCTCAAGTGGCTACTTTTTAGGGTTGAAATTTATATTGACTGTCAACTAGCTTCTCTAGTTAGTATATGGGATCTGCTAACTAATTTCTATTACCATCCAATTTGTCAACATTTGTTGAAATATAACTGTCCTCACTTTTCTTGTGTCAACATTGAATAAATTTTCAGACTAAATTTGGTTTATTACTTAATGTCTTATTCTTTAGTAGAGTTAATAATATTTCTTAACACTTTGCCTTCCACAAATGAATGACCTGTTTGTGATGGCTATCTCTTTTTTCCCTTAGCCTGTCACAGATATTACGGATAAAAATTGGCATGGCTGGGCAAAAACAATGAAAGAAATACACTTGCCTGGGAAAACTGGGGAGGGGGAAATGAATATAATTCAAAATAGCATGTATTGATTGAACACTGTTGGAATATATGTCCTGTTGGAAATGTAAAAGTGACATATGCTCTCTTCCTGGGTCTCAGACTTTAGGATCTAGTTGAGGGAACTGGACTTATACACAAAATACAATTCAGCAACATTATGAGCTAGAAAATCTATGAGCTAAAGTCTTTGGCAAAGACATTAGGTATTATGAGGAGTCAGGAAAAGGAGAAATTACTGTGGGCTGGAATGGTCTGGGAACATGAGATGGGGGAATTGGCGTGTTACTGGAGAAAGGATGAGGTTCAAAGAGATGAAAAAAAAGGAGAGAAGGAAGAAAAGAAATGAGGAAAAACAGGTTGCCAGAAAGAACAAGGAAGAAGAGAGGCAGGTGAGCAGTGGATTTTGCCCTAGGGAAGGTAATATAACTAGAGGCGGCAGTTTCTAACAGGCCATGATGAATAAGATCCACTTTAGCCCTCATTGGTATGTGCAGAAATTCAAATTTGGAAATTCAAGCTTTCATGACAGTAAATACATGTTTGGAAAAAAAAAAAAAATAGCCGGTAAACATTTACATCAGCTCTTTTTCCTAAAGAGAAACCTATTCCATGCTATGAAATATTTGTCACAATTCTGGTTTCCAAATACTTGCTCTACTTTTCCAAGCCACAAGAGGAAACATTTTCTCTGCCAACACTCTCTGACCTTAACCAGTTTCTCCACTACGTCTACTCTTAAGCTCTCCTTAGAGCTGTGTATCTCGGCTTTATGTAAACCTCCTAGATGATGTACTTACAGAGAGATTCAGGCAACTCAGCATCTACTTTTTCATGAACTTTACCAGGAAAGACATTTCTAACAGGAGAGCATGAATAGAAATGGACTTTTCCCCAGTCTCTGTTGGCTTCTGATGGTGGTCACTCGATAAAAAGTGTGTAAAGATCATGAACAGATTATTTTGTTTCCTTGGGGTCCCTAAAAATTTCGAGGTATCTGTATTAGCACAGGAAGATTTAAATTGATTTCTCAACACATTCAGGTTTCTAATGAGCTTTATTAAGATAAATTTCCTCCAGCATTCCGAAATTCATATATTACAGAATACAAAATAAAGCAGAAAATTAGAGTATCTGGCTAAAAATGAGAGCAGGGTTCTGTCTCATTTTGGAAAGTCACCGAGAGAGTAATAATACCATTAATCATAAAATGTTATCATTAGTTAATTATTAGATGTGTTTTTGTATGCCAGTCACATAATATATACCCTTATATGTACCACCTACATTTCTAGATGTGAATGTGAGGGAATTATAGTAGTATCTACCTCATATGATTGCTGGATGATTTAAATGAGCTGTTATCTCAAAAACTTGGTACAGAGAGCAGAAACTTTTAGTTATTAAGATTCTTACTATTCCAATGTTTGAATAAAACAGTGATCTGCTAAGAAATCCCAATAATATTTTGATACATCAGAACCTTCTGGCATTAGATGTTTCTAATCTAATATCTTCATATTAATTTTTTTATGTTTTGATTATCTACTTTCAGTAGTAAATGTGTTTCTAAACACTGGATGCATTTTTAACTAAATGTGTTTTGTACCACATTTTGACAACTTTCGTTTTAACTATGATTCAGCTTATAACAAAACAAAACAATGCATCTTCTCTCCACTGTTAATAAGGTTAATGAAAAGTTGACTTATGAAAAATATCCTAATTTATGCACGTTCTCATTGTTTTCCTTGCTAAGGACATTAGTACTTGATGATTCTGTAACAAAGAATTATCATGGGATGAAACTTTGATACAAATATCTTCAGTCAATACAATGTGCTTGATTTTACCTAGATGAGATTTTTCTTTTCTTCTTTCTTTTTTGAGACAGAGTTTTGCTATGTTACCCAGGCTAGCATCAAAACCCTGGCCCCTGGCCTCAAGTGATCCTCTCACCTTGGCCTCCCAAAGTGCTGGGTATTACAGGTGTGAGTCACTGAATCCAGCCTCACTTAGATGGCTTTCTTAGTGAATTATTTTATCTGGTTCTAAAACTTTTTGACAATACTCTCAAATATTTATGGATTTTATAGCATAATTTATGGATTACATAAATCATTAT
The DNA here is from genome assembly GCF_037993035.2 of Macaca fascicularis. Taxonomy (NCBI): domain Eukaryota; kingdom Metazoa; phylum Chordata; class Mammalia; order Primates; family Cercopithecidae; genus Macaca; species Macaca fascicularis. The sequence continues at coordinate 99,437,631 of NC_088385.1, forward strand.
GAATTTCATAAATGATTTTGTGGTATTGCCACGGATCATCACCATTATACAAGATGTATAACATAACCATGGTTTAATATATTTTCATAAATTATAGACTAAACAAAGGCTGGTCAGGACCAGGGCGTGCATGCATTTTATATGTGTGGTGCCTTTTGGAATATGCCAGGCCTCCCGTGAAAAAATCAGTAAGTGCTTATCTCATAGGACCAACGGCCCGACATTCCTGAAGTCACTACCACACTTTGCACTTACCTCCATGTGGAAATAGATAGCCACTGTTAAATTCTGGTGAGAATGACACGTCTGAAATCTCTCAGCTTCACAACCCCTATTACAGCCCTCAGAGAATCTTCTCACATAGCACCAAACAACAACTTTAGGAAGTGATGTTCCTAGAATGAATCAGTTTCTAAAATTAAAAATGAAAACAATGACGAGGAGATGGGAGGGTCAGGGAGGAAAGGCTGAAGCTACTAAAAGACAAAAGACAGTATAACCTCTTATGAGGATGGTCCAGACACTCAGGGAAATGCAGGAAGAAATAAAAGATAGGAATTTGAACCACACTGTGATGGCTAACTTTATGTGTCGACCCAACCGATCTATGGGACACCCAGATAGCTTGGAAAGCACTATTTCTGGGTGCATCTGTGAGGGTGGTTTTGGAAGAGATCAACACTTGAGTCAGTAGACTGGGTAAAGCAGATGGGCCTCACCAATGTGGGTGCACATTGTTTAATCTGTTGAGTGCCTGGATAGAACAAAAAAGGCAGAAGGGTGAATTCCTTTTCTCTTCTTAAGCTGGGACATCCATCCTTTCCTGCCATCAGACATGAGAGATTTGGATTCTTGGGCCTTTGGTCTCTAGGATTGACACCGGTGGCCACCTCTGGTTTCAGGTCTTTAGCCCCAGATTGTTAAGTTGCACCATCAGCTTCCTTGGTTCTCGGGCCTTAAGACTCAGGCTAAAATACACCACCAGCTTCCCTAGTTCTCCAGCATAGGGACAGCAAATCATGAAACCTTCTGCCTTCGTAATCATATAAGTCAATTCCCATAAAAAATATGTGCTTATATATCTATAGCTTTCCTTTTGGTTCTGTTTCTCCAAAGAACCTTAATGTACACACTATACGACCTAACCCATAGTAATGATAACCTTAGGCAGGTTAGAATAAGATGATGGTATTCTCAGTATCTGGGGGGTATGAGCTGGAGTGATGAACCACCCCAGTGAGCCTAGGACTGAAGGTATTTCTGAAATGTGGAATATTTGGTGTCAACACCAGGAAATAATATAGCCATATGGAAAACAAATAGAACTACCATATGATTCAGCAACCCAACCACTGGGAATTTACCCAAAGGAAAAGAAACCAGTAATAAAAGAGAATCTGTACTCCCATGTTTATTGCAGCACTATTCTCAATAGCCAAGATACAGACTCAACCTAGGTGATCAGATGAATGGACAAAGAAAATGTGGCATATGTACACCATGAAATACTTATCAGCTATAAAAAAGAATTAGCCAAAGCAGTGGTGTGTGCCTGTCATCCCAGCTCCATGGGAGGCTGAGGTGGGAGGATCTCTTGAGGCCGGAAGTTTGAGACCAGCCTGGGCAACGTAAGACTCGGTCTCTAAAAAAACATTAAAAATAGGCCTTCCTTAAAAAAAAAATAAAATCCTGTGATTCACGACAACACAGATGGGACGGAGGACATTAATATTAAGTGAAATTAGCCAGGAACAGCAAGTTAAACCCCACATATTCTCATTTATATGCGGAAGCTAGAAAAAGTTGATCTCATAGAAGTAAAAAGTAGAACAGACGATACCGGAGACTAGAAAAGGCAGGGAGAAGGAAGGGAGAGGGAAAGATTTGTTAACAGATACATAAACAAAATTACAATTAGATGGAGGAAATTAATTCCAGCATCCCGTAGCACTATAAGATGACTATAGTTAATAATGATATATTAATTAGTCTCAAATAGCTAGAAGGAGGATATTGAATATTCCCAACACACGAAAAAAAAATGATAATGTATGAGATGATGTACATTTTTAGTATTAGAAAATTATAAGTTTTAATAGGTTTGATTTTCCTCTCTATAATCTATGTTTTCTTCCTTTATTCCCTCAGTTAACAAATAAATAAAAAGGATAATAAATGTAAAAATAAAATAAAAACTGAATTAGTGTTCCATGCAAACCTGGATGAACTGGTCACTCTACGTCTGCCCATCTAGATGGCTGGTGAAAGTTTCCCAGGCTCCACGCCAAGTTCTTCCACTGCTCACTGGAACTTCCCTAGTCAGGTTGGGCAAATACTAATTTGCAGCAACGGTGAATTTATCACTGACGTTTCTTCAGTTCCCCTCTTTGGCATCTGCTTCTTCTTTTCTGTAATGCTGTTTGTTGAAATGCCCAACATTCTTTTTCTTCCCTAGAGCTATTCAGGGTGACCTTTCTTTTCACATTTTCCCATGCCACTTCCATTATGTCAAAATAAAACAGTCCTGTGTGAACACTGCTCATGACCTTGTTTCCTGCCATGTGAAGATAGGATCGCCTGCTCTTCCTTCTCCTCCTCTTTTTTTTTTTTTTTTTTAGAGACAGGATCTGTCTCTGTCACACAGACTGGAGTGCAGTGGCACAGTCATAGCTTGCTGCAGCCTCGAACTCCTGGACCCAAGCGATCCTCTCGCCTCAGCCTCCTGAGTAGCTGGGACTACAGGTGCGCACCACCATGCCTTCCTAATCTTTTATATATATATACATATACACACAAACACACACACACACACACACACACACACACACATATATATATAGAGAGAGAGAGAGAGATGGGGTCTTGCTGTGTCACCCAGGCTGAAGATCAGCTGCTCTTTCTAATGTGTGGTTAGATAAGAAGATCTATCTCCCAGGGGATAAAATACTACCTGGAATAAAGGTATCTTTAAAATAATCACAGAGAAGAAAACATTTTTATAGTATGACAGAGGCAGAGAAAACAGAGAACATTTGTTAAGGCGGGACTTTCACCACTCCCAGTACAATCATCTGTCTGTTACCTGCATACCTTACACGGGTTGGCACTGCTGGGGGTACAAAGTAGATGCCAAACTTCACAATGGTTAGATTCATGTTTAAAGACCATTGGATCAAACCTTTGTGAAAGTTTCCAGCTTTTTTCTGTTCCAAATATGTGTCCATTATAAAAGAACCTCAAGAGCACAATTGCCAAGATAGTCTATGTCCGTGAGTATTTCAATGTCTCTCATGAAATCTGTTCCCATCATTACTCAAGATATTATATGAACAGTATTCCACACAAACTAGTCACTCAATAATGATTGATTGGCCAATGGAGGGTCATTATCTAATGCACTACAATCTTTTATGCAAGGGGCCCACAGGAATCAGTATGATCCCATAGGAATCCTTTTCTTTTCCTTTGAGAAAGAAACAGATAGTGGCTTGTATTAGATTTCCTGTGTGTGTTGTGAGGGGGAAAGATATAAAAAGAAACTTGATCAGAGCATAAATGTGAGCCCATGGGATAGGAAAGAATGACGGAATAAAGGAGGAAAACATAGATTATAGACAGGAAAATCAAACCTATTAAAACTCATATTTTTCGAATACTAGACATGTACATTCATTTGAACAAAAGGATGCTGTAAAGCAAGATTTCTCTGTTCTTCCCAGCACTAGCATGCCCAAACTACCTTAGGAAATGAATAGCAGAGTCAAAAGCACCTGAAATTTAAAACAAAAACCAATTTACATTTTATTTAAGAAAAGCAAACAGATGGGACTGCTAATAATGTCAAAGTCTAGTTTACAAAGAGAAAAACAAATCTGGAACCTTAAGTCAAATGAGTTCAAAATAAAAAGCAAACCAATAAACAGAAACCAACATAGACAGAAGTTCCTACCATCTCCCTCAGCCTGTGAAATTCTAGAACTTCTCTTTCCTTCTCCCCTTCTTCTTCTCTCACCTGGAAGATGAGCAGAGTGAACCCTCAGGGGTTGTCAGTTCCCCAGATGGCACCACATTCATAAACCACAAACTCCAGGAGAATGTAGGAAGCTTAGCCAAGGCCAAAGTTCTCTTTGGATCTTCCATATGGGCTTCAAGACAAAAGAAAAAAAAAAGTTTGCTTGAGAATATCTTCATATCTATTAGTTTGAACCATGCAAAATTATAGTTTTTATAGGTAAAATGAGTGTATATTGGCAATTTCAAATGATTGACCCTAATACATTATGCTTTGGGGTATAGAAATATTCAGATCTTAAATATACACAGTTAAATACAAAATCAGGTATATTCCTGTTTCCATAATTAAAGCAAAGAGTGTTTCCTTTGGTCACTACTCCCTCTGACAAGAGGTGTGAACCAAATTCAGAGGCCGGAAAGGTCCAGGTCTGGGTCATTTCTCCATGCCTCACTTGTCCAGCTGTCTTGGTCGGTCATCGTGTTAAGCTGTCTCATAAAACATTTGCTATGGCTTGACTTTCTCCTGATAGGGTGGCTTTCCATCCTTGGCACTTCATTGGCCTTCTTGGTATGCTTTATGCACTGGTTCTTGTTTCCAAATTGGCATTATTATTGTTATGATTCCTGCTGCTTTCCCACATTTCCCGTCTTTCTTCTGATCTCTCTCTCGCCTGTACATTTCTTACATTTTCTCCTGTGCTTCCTTCTTCCCATAATCATTGCCCAAGCGTGTCTTCTTTCTTCTCCTTGGCACATTTCCTTTGTCCACTCTCACATATGCAGAGATGGCTCTTGGTTTTCCTTGTGAAATCTCATAGTTTGGAGGTAAACTTGTTAGCAAGGCCACTAAGAGAACAAAAGGGAAACAAACGGGAAACCAAGTCACTATCTCTCTCATTTCCTGGTTTCTAGAAATAAGACCCAAAGAACTCACTGTCTCAGCACTTTCAGCTCAGGCCACACTAGGGTGATCAAACTGAGCTTCTGAGTGCTGATCAAAACCTATAAAACCAAGTAGACCATCTACAAATCTTCACTGTTAATACCATAAAGAATGAAAAGGTCACTAATTGGTAAGACTATATGTGTGATAATTAAATTTAGGTATCAACCTGGCTAGGTTAAAGGATGACCAGGTACCTGGTAAAACATTATTCTGGGTGTGTCTATAAGAGTGTTTTGGGAAGAGATTAGCATTTGAATTGGTGAACTTAGTAAAGCAGATGGCTCTCACCAATAAGGGCAGGCATCATCTAATCTGTCGAAGGCCTGAATAAAACAAAAAGGTAGAGGAAAGGAAAATTTGCTTCTTCTCTTCTTGGTCTAGCATATCATCTTCTCCTGCCCTTGGATATTAGTGCTTCTGGTTAGTGGGCCTTCAGACTTAAACCAGGATTTACCCCTTTGGCTTCCCTGGTTCTCAGTTCTTTGGACTTGGACTGAATTACACTGCCAGCTTTCCTGGTTCTCCAGCTTGCAGATGGCAGATCATGGGACTTCTTGGCCTCCATAATTGTGTGAGCCAATTTCCATTTAATTTACATATCCAGTCATGCATTGCTTAACAATGGAGATATGTTTCTGAGAAATGCATTGTTGAGTGATTTCATCATTGTGCAAACATCATAGAGTGTAATTACACAAACCTAGACAGCATAGACTACTATACACCTAGGCTACATAGTGTAGTCTGTAACATAATGATAAGTATGTATATATCTAACCATATCTAAATGTAGAAAAGGTACAGTAAAAATATGGTATAATCTTATGAGATCACCATCATATATGCAATCCTTTGTAGACTGAAATGCCATTGTGTAGTACATAGTTGTATGTGCACGCACACACACACACACATACATACACACACATCCTATTGGTTCTTTTTGTCAGAAGAGCCCTAAAACAATATGTTATACATTTATATTGACTCTGTTTCAAAATTTATGGTTTTGGTGAAACATATGTGGAGATGGGGTATAGGCATCTGAACTGGGATAGTGTCCTGCTAAAGAATGGATGGGAGGCATCATTTGGGACAAACCCAGGATATCAGCTTATAGGTATCAAGAGCTCAACAAGAGCACTTTATGGCAAAACCCCCCACAAGATCTCTCAGAAGTTGTGAAAAATGTTTCTGCTAAAAGTTTCTTTATGACAGATGATGTTTATGGATAAAATAGGGATTAGCAGGATTCTTTAAATACTTTCAAACACTGACTTTCATTTCTACCAGGCAGTGGGGCCCCAAGTGCAGGGCCGTGGGAAGTGCTAGTCTGAGAGATATTAGGCTGCACTGTCTGTAGAGAATCTGAAAAAATAATAGAGTCAACTGAAATGTAGTTTGGTATCATTATTGCCATGCATCATAATTCTAAATCATACTAGTGGTCAAATACTCTGCCCTGAAAAAAACCTTTTCTTGGTTTGCATTCTAAATAATTGTTGTGGTCACCACTGAGCTTTCAAATATATAAATAGTTTAAAGTTTGCACATTTTTATTATCTGTTCCTTAACAAACATTGAAACTGACATGAAAATTATTATGGGAAACATCCAGGTATACAGTCCCTGACTCGTAAGGACTCAGGTAAATACTTAGGGTAGTTCATGGCCCTAGTCTCTGGGGTACCACATGTTTCTTCTTCAAATCACAGATTCAAAATCAAGAATGATAACACAGTGATTGTAGAGACAAAATAACTGAACCAAAATTTCTTGCTTCTGTCATTCTGTTGAAACACTTAGAGTTTTTACTAGTGCTTCAAATTCTGAACAGTAAAACAGAGTGTGAATGTCATGTTGGAATATTTTTGGCTTTTTAGACACAAATTTTAAGTATGTGAAATATTTTTACAAGACTAAGTAACATCATTGAAATTACAGCTTTCTTCTTTTTAAAACTGGTATTTGTTTTAAAACGGAAGAGTAAATCAAGAAAAATATAATTGTTACTGATTATTACAAGGTTATTACTGAAAAAGAAATGTATGGAATAGAGGAGGAAGGGGTTAACACACGATCTGGCCTGGGTGTTGAACATACCAATAAGCCACTGCTTCCAGGGAATGCCTAAGACAGAGCTGGCTCGGCGTGTTGGGTCACGGCATGTAAGGAAACTGCTGGGCTACATGCCACCATCCTCAGTTGTCCAGATAAATAACCCCATAGCCCCTGGGGAAATAATAATCTTTAATTATGATATAGCTGACACCATTCAAAGCACTACACTAAGTCCTTTATGTGAATTAACTTTCATCAAATTTATTTTTCACAAATAACCCAAATATGTATACCATTATTATCCTACTTTACAGAAGGAGAAACTGAGCTCCTAAAGTTAAATACCTAACCCAAGTTAAGACTGCTAGTCACCCTAGGCTATTAACTCAGGCAGTCTAACTCAGGTATGATAGCATTATGCTGCTGTCTCCAGCTTTGACTATGCCTGAATTATAGCATCATACATCTAACTAAAAAGCTAAAGGAATTAAAATGAGCCATAGGACTCAATTTAATAAAAGGAGAGAAAATATTGGGGTTAAGTGATAATGCAGAGTTTTAAATATTTTTGTGAAAGGGCCAGAGATTATTACCAGTGTGACAAAAAAATTAAAAGGTTGGGGGAAGAAGAAAAAAAAAGAGGGAGGTCTGAGAAACAGAAATATCAGAGGAAGGAAATAAAGGAGGGTGAGACTAAATTCTCTTTTAGCATCCAGATTCCACAGATTCCACAAATCACATTTCTTTTTTTACCAACTAAGGAAAAATAACACTTGACCTAACATTTCATTGCAGTTGGCTAAAGGATGCTAGAAAAACTGTATTTCAGTGGTTTGCTCTAACTTCTTCAGGAATAAAGAAAAGTGACAAAAAGATCAGAGAAGAGAAGAAAGGAAACTATCAGAAAAATACAGAATTGGAGTAGGATATGACATATTTGGGTTTAAGGTAAAATTTTACATTGTAATCTTAAGTATCTTGATACTTCATTTTGGTCCCTGGAACAGCAGCATCAGAATCTGCTGAGGGCTTGTTAAAAAGGCAGAATCTCAGGTCCTACCGCAGACTCACTGAATCAGAATCTATGTACTGACAAGAGGCCCCGGGATTCATATGCACAGTAGAGCTGGAGAAGTTGCGTTGTAGCCTGTGATTGTTTTCTGTAACTTAGTATTTCTGAGTTTTCCCAAGGAAGAAAACCCAGGCCTCAGCTTCTGACAGACTTGTGTTTCTCCTTTACTTACTAGCTGCATGACTCCTGAGCAAGGAAATCAATCTTTATGTGCCTCAGTTTCCTCATCTATAAACTGGGGACTATAATCATCATCTCCCAGACTTGTTTTGAGGATGCTCAATAAATGCTCCTTTCATTCCTCCATTTACAAACTTGCCGCAGACAATTCTGCTAGCAGCCTTTGTGCTATTATCTGTTTTCTAAACTTAGTAATTGAGTGTTATCTGGAGACTAAACTCTGAAATAAATAAGCTGATTATTTATTTATTTTCTCAAAACAACAGAATATGATTTAGCAAATTACCTCTTAAGATATTATTTTGCACTTCTATATTCTCCTACCCTGAGTTGATGTGTGAGCAATATGTCACTTCCGCAAAGCCAGGTATATATACATTACGGACAGGTAAGTAAAAACATATTATTTATTCTAGGTTTTTGTCCAAGAGTTTTAAATTTCAACTGTTGTGCATGTGTTGGTAACGTAAAACAAATTCAGTATGGTAGTATTCAGTACAGTATTTAAGCCCCTGTACTTAAACATATTTCTTGTACCAGTGAAGTTACGTGAAAACAAAATTTGTGTGATATATTGTAGATGAAAGTAAATTAGTCTTTATGTTCCCCACAAATTGAAATGCATTTCAAAAACTCTGTGTTGTGTATGTGTGTGTGTGTGTGAGAGAGAGAGACAGAGAGAGTGTGTGTGTGTATGTGAGAGAGAGTGTGTGTGTGTGTGTATGTGAGAGAGAGAGAGAGAGAGACACTTTGGTTGCCTCCATAAGCTGGCTGCTATGATTAATAAGACCAAGTTTTCCAAAGAAAATGAGATCATATACAAAAGCCCTCTTTATGCCTATCTTTTATCAGGGGCAAAAAGGAAAGAGACAAAACAGCGTGAGATGATGAGACCAAGTGATGAAAATTCATTCACAATGATTACTTTCAAGAGTAATTTCTCTTGGGTAATTCAGCAGCCTGTTACTATGGCTCTCTGGAGTGATAGCTAATGTAAATGAAGCCACTAAAAGTGGATTATCCTGACAAGAATATACTCAACCAATAATGCAACAGAAATCCATTCAAAGCATTCGGGAAAAATTCAAAAGAATAAATATTCTTTTTTTTTTTTTAAGTTAATGACCTATGATCCATTTCTTCCCTAACAAGCAGCAAGCACTTAAAAATATCCAGCCAGGATGAAATGGAAACCCACCTGACTTGTTAATATTTTTGTTTGGTTCCAGGGACTCAGATTCTAAGCCAAATTCTTTGAGTGATCTTGGCAAACATCTCGAATTATTTTTGCCAACTTTTCTTTATCTTGGAAAAAAAAATATTTCATGAATGGGTGTCACGGGACCCAAAATTGATTAATTTTTAAAAACCTTTCTTGCAGATACGTATGACACCCTAAAAAATTTATCAGAAACAAAGTAAGTACTGTGTAGTGTGAAAAATTCTTAAAGGACATCCTCTTTTACAAACTCACAAAAACAGCCTTTGGAATACCCACATGAAGTAGCTGTTGTTTTTGCTTTCTATATACCTACATCTTGGCTATTATGAAAAGACTGGTTTTTGGCCAGGTGTGGTGGCTCATGCCTGTAACCCCAGCACTTTGGGAGGTCAAGGGGGGCAGATCATCTGAGATCAGGAGTTTGAAACCAGCCTTGTCAACATGGTGAAACCTAGTCTTTACTAAAAATAACAAAAGTTAGCCAGGCGTGGTGACAGGCGCCTGTAGTCCCAGCTACTCGGGAAGCTAAGGCAGGAGAGTCACTTGAACTCAGGAGTCAGAGGTTGCAGCGAGCTGAGATCATGCTACTGCACTCCAGCCTTGCGACAGAGCAAGATTCTATCTCAAAAAAAAAAAAAAAAGAAAAAAAAAAGACTGTTTTTTCCAACAGCTATTCCCACCCCTCTGCATGGAAATATTCACCCAATCAATTGTTTTCCTAGTTTGGGTAAAGGCCTTCTGGGCAGGACTGGAGTGGGACACACAGAGGAGCAGCTGCAAACTATGTTTAGAAGCATGTCTGGGAAATGTCATGCCAGAAAAGACATATTCAAAGGTAGGCTTTGCATGAACGGAAAAGGAGGGTAATTCTATGTAGAGCAGAGCCTCTTATTTGGAGTGAGAGAAGCAGAAGTGGGGAAGCCATGGGAATTATGCTTTTCATTAGCCAAATTTGCAGGTAGGAGGATTGGCTAAGAAAAGGGAAGTCATCTTGGCTGAGGCTCATGAAACCAGGTGTAAAGAAAGCGGACTAGATCAATTTCATCCATTACAGGAAGAGGAGCCGTGAGAGATAATCCAGAAATTGTTGGGATTTGATGGTAGACGGTATTTTGGGACTATTCCATTTGAAATGAGAAGGCACCTGACATTCTTTGAATTCCTTTCAAGCAAAAGATTAAACTTACCCATGAGTTGACTCAGAAAAACATAAAAAGTATTGTTGCTCTGCTCAAAGTTTTATCTAACTCATTCTCACTTCTTATTTCATGATGAAATGACATAAAAGAGGTGTTTTTTGTTTGTTTGTTTGTTTGTTTTCTGGACCCAAGGCAAGGCAGCTACCTGGTCAGAGCTGTTTTATTTGTCTATGCTGTGGGGAGAAAATGGTTAACTGACTATGGAAGGCAGCCATTAAGATGTTCCCATGTGAGTGAACTTTCCAGGGTTCCCAGCTTCTGCATCCTTCCCCGTCCCTCATTTCCATTGTTGGTGATGACAAGGTCTCTCCCATCAGCCTCATGGAGTTCTCTCTCATTTATTAAAATTTGCTTTCAGGAAAAATTTTGAAAATGTGCCGATAATGCCTGATTGGCCCTTTATCCTAAAGACTTAAACTGGAGGAAGGAAGCTAAACTGAGAAATTTTGCAAATCATTGAGCCAAAAATGTATTAATATCAAGATCTATCATTTATTGACTAGTATGTGGCAGGCAGTGCCCTTTTATTTAGGCAGGGAGGGTTGGTTGGGGGGAGTGGGGTTCACACCTCCTAAAGAGGTGCTATCTTCTCCTATATAAATCATTAAGTCAAGAGAATAAGAAGTTGTCTTTGGTTGGTTGTATTCAGGACATTAGAGTATGCAGTAGAAGATCCCAAGAGATCTTCAGATCATTTTAGGGTAAGAAATGCCAATACCGCCGGGCACGGTGGCTCATGCCTGTAATATCAGCACTTTGGGAGGCTGAGGCGGGTGGCTCATGAGGTCAGGAGATCGAGACCATCCTGGCTAACATGGTGAAACCCCGTCTGTACTAAAAATACAAAAAATTAGCCTGGCGTGGTGGCGGGTGCCTATAGTCCCAGCTACTCGGGAGGCTGAGGCAGGAGAATGGCGTGAACCCGGGAGGCAGAGCTTGCAGTGAGCCAAGATAGTGTCACTGCACTCCAGCCTGGGGGACAGAGTGAGACTCCATCAAAAAAAAAAAAAAAAAAAAAAAAAAAAAGCCAATACCAGTAGAAATAGAGCCAAATCACAAACATAAGCTAAACAAATGTTGGCAGTGTAGCCTGGTGGTTAAGAGAGCAGACTCTTAACTAGAACCCTGCATTCCATGTCCTCACTCCAGACCCTCACTGTGGGTTTCTAATTTAACCCCTGTTGCTTACCAGTGGCAGTCTTAAGGCATTCCTTAAGTTGGTTGTGTCTCAATTTGTTCATCTGTGAAGGGATACGATGACAGTAGTGTCTACTTTATAGGATTACTGTGAGCATTAAATGAGTTAATAATGTATTTGTAAAGTGCTTAAAATGCTGCTCCAAAAGAGTTTGTTAAACACTTAAGAACTGATTTACTTGCATGTAGACTGACAGTTCTCAATAACTGGAAATGACCAAGCATAGGCCCTGGAATATAAGCAGATCTCCATGAAGGCAAAAATGTTAATTTCTTTTGTTCAGTCCTGTGCCCAGATCAATACCTAGTGATCACACTCAAGAGATATTGTTGAATGAATCAATGAACCTACCAAGGTAGTTACATAAAAGAGTTCTGCATGAGTAGAAATCTGGGCAAAGTGACCTCCAAGGAAATTTCCACTTTTAGATTCTGTGATTTCCTTAAGGAACTGAAAATTGGTGTGATACAATATAAAAAATGTGCCTATATGATTTGAGAAAAACTTATTTTCTTTCCCTCTTTTTTCCTTCCTTTCTTCCTTCCTTCATTCCCGCCTTCCTTTCTTCTTCTTTCTCTCTCTTTCTCTCTTTTTTTCATTCTTTCTTTTCTTTTTCTTTATTTCTTTCTTTCTGTCTTTCTTTCTCTTTCTTTTTCTTTCTTCCTTTCTTTTTTCCTTTTAAGAAGAACATGTCTGTTAGATGAATGCCTTTTTCTAGTTAAAAGGTTAAACAGGAAAGTGAAGCACAATTATCAAGGGTCTCCAGTCATCCCCACAAGTTCCTAATCATTATCTTCTTTTACAGTTTCATATCTCCAGGCTTTTCATTGGGTCAGGTTGGCATTTCACTGCCCTTTGTGTGTGTGACAAGTGAAAATAGGGAAAGAAAAGAAACTCAAGTGAAGAAAACCAGAATCTGTGCAGCAGATCCGAGATGTTTCAGCTGCTTCCCACGTACCTGCCTCATCAAGCCCCAGCATCCATCTCCTTGCTCATCTTACACCCCGTGTGCAGGACAGGCCCACTATTCGTTTATCAGAACAAAGCCTCTCCCACTATTCTGGTTCACCCTTCACTTAGCCAGATATACAAGAATATCTGCCCAGATGACCTGCCTCACCTGGGAGCTCAGAGGAGCTCAGATTCCATTACTATCACACCAATGACAGATCTCCCAGCAACAATCACAGAAAAGACTAACTGCCCCCAAAATCTCCCTTCCAAAACACAGTTCTCCTCATTCTCCCAAGAAACCGGAATGTGACTGCTCACTTCTCTAAGGACCTGAAAACAATTGGCCATTTCAGTTATTTAAATCAACTTTAAAAATTTCAACCCCCAAAATATTAAACCATTTTGGTTGGAATGATAAAATAACTAACTTGCTGACAGTTGCTTGGACTATTTGCAGAAATGGAAAAAAATACTTCTAATCAGGTCAAATCACTCTGCCTTTGGGATTCTAAATTTACTCATATTCTCAAAGAAATATATTCAGTCATAGTAGGGAAAATAGGATTATTCCTTTAGCTCAATAAGCAACCAGAAGTTATTTCTTCAAATCTTGACATTTAATCAATTAGAAATTGATTTTCTGGAAAACTGTTTCCTATGAAACTATCTCTGCCTGCAGGATTTTTCTTTTACAATCCAGACTATAGAAGGAAATTCGCAACCTGGACTTTCACCTCCATTGGTCAGAGTTTCACTGACCAATTCCCACCTCTGCCTTACACCTAACAGAAGTTTTTGCCTCTGTTTTCTCTTCACATACTCCAACAGTTACAAATGGTTGTTATTATTAGGCATCTTTTATTTTGTGACCCCTGATTATATGGTCCACTAAATTTTGACCTAATCACAAAAGATTGGTAAAATTTTTTAACATATTAATAATATTTTATGTGTCAATATCTTAGCATGTATCGATTAAGACAGAGGTCTTAACATTCTCTTTTTGAAAAAGAATATTAAGATTCAGAGATATTAAGAGATTCTCCCAGGATTACAGTTAGGTAACAGAGCTGGATTTTAGTCCAGGGCCATCTACAACTCTAACATATGTATACCCTTTTTATAACATGGCACGAATTCAGCGTAAAGGGGTCTTCAGTCATCTAAGTCAGGGGTCAGCAAACTTTTTCTAAAAAGGACTAAAAAGAATATTTCAGGCTTTGTGGACCCTGTGGTCTCTATCACAACTGTTCAAATCACCATGTAGTGTAAAAGGAGCTATAAACAATATAAACTAACCAATGTGATTATTTTATGGAATTTTAAAAAACTCTTTATTTACAAAAGCAGCTGGCAGGTCAGATCTCACTTATGGGTCATAGTTCTCTGACCTCTGACCTGATAAAATCTTATATTTGTGGACAACATTTAGACTGTGACCTGCTGCGTAAGAATGAGAAGCTCTGTCAACTGAAGATCAAGGCTGGAGCTATGAAAGCAAAGAGCTGCCTGGTGTTAATGATAAGAGGGATAGTTAAAGTTAGAAGATTCCAACTGTAAGAAGCACAGAGAATAACGACCATAGACTCCTGAACAAGAATGTCTGGATTTCTGGCTTGGGTACTCTGGTTGTATGGTCTTGGCCATGTTACCTAATCTCCCCAGGCCTCCTTTTTCTTATCATTAAATGAAGATAATAAAAGTATTTTCCTCAGAGAGCTGTAAGAATAAAATGAGCTAACACATGTCAAGTACATAGAATAGGGCCAAGCCTATATTAATTTATCAATAAATGCCAGATACATATTAGTTCTTTATGTTTTTATTCATTATCATAGAATGTTTATCTACAGATTGGCATTGTAAGGATGGAGTTAAAATTTTATATATATGAAGGGAAACTATTCCTGTTACTATTGATCTGCATCACATTACCCCGAATTTGATGGCTTAAAGTAACAACATTCATTTTGCAAACAAATTTAAAATTTGAGGAGGGCTTGTCTGGGAAGACTCGTCTCTGGTCTATGTGGTATCAGCAGGGGGAGGCTTGATGGACTGGCACATGTACTTCCAGAATGGCCCACTTGCATACCTGCCAAGTTGGTGGTGGCTTTTGGCTGGGAGCTAAGCTAGGGCTGAGTGCTAGAGTTCCTGGGAGGTTCCTTGTGGCCTGAGCTTCCTCACAGCAAGGCAGCTGCGGTGCAACAGTGAGCATTTCAAGAGAGAGCTAGAATGACACTGTATTACTGTGTAAGACCTAGCCTGGGAATTAATGTAGCATCACTTCCATCCCATTCTATTTTTTAAAAGTGACTTATTAAGGTCACCCTATATTCAAGGGGATAGGAATTAGACTTCATCTGTAATAAGAAAAGTGTTTTTAAAAATTGTAGACATGTTTAAAAATTCTGAAGTCCACTTACTGGTTACAAATTATTTATATATACATGCAAAATACACTCCTACACTCTCACCTTAGAAGACTCAGTAGCAGGTACAGATGAAGTCCTTCAGGTGAGATTTCTTATGTATTTATCCTCTCAATCTGAAGACTTGTAAACTAAGAGACAAGTTATTTGCAACCTACATACCCAATATTCAATGGTAAAATATATATAGGACAGCCACTATAGACACTCTTGTTTTAAATAGAGGAAAATCAGAGCACATGACAGTCATTGGCTCATAGTAACTCTGATATCCAGACAGCAAACACTGCAGGTCTCTTTGTAGGTCTCAGTCCTGCTGCCTGGATTCCCTACTGCTTCTTGGGTCTTCCCTCCAGGTGCTTCGTTCTTGGCCCTCTTTTCATTTAATACTATTTCTGTTCCTTTTAGCTCAAGCTGTCAAAATGTGTTTGTACAATTCTGTTTAAAATTCCGGGACTTCCTGTGATTCTTATTAGAGAATACTCCATTAGACAAAAATCTGTTTGACGTTAAGTCATTCTCTACCCGAGATCCCTGTAAGGCTGTGATGGGACTACATAACCTTAAGATTACTAGAAGATTTATTGTTTAACTGAGAGAATCTGCCTAGCATATGCTTAGATCCTTAGAGGAACTCTGTTTCAAAGGGCTTATGAGACATTACCTTATATCTTTCTAAGGTCCAAACAAAAGGTCTTTGGCTTTTGAATTTGATCTTTGAGCTGATATCTTTTCTTAATTTGAGAATCCTCTGCTCTATGGAGAGACTGAGAAAGAGAAATAGTTTTATATTTGAGTGTAACATCAATTAATATTAAACATCTTGGATCTTCAATAGATTATCTTAAAATTTTCCTGAAAATGTAACAGTTCCTGTTTTTAAAATTCATTCTCCCCACACACTTATTATATATGACTGAAAGAATCTCCCTGGCATTTTCAACATTCTGGTTGGAATTTTTCTTAGCCCAATCTACCAGTTTATTAGGTATATTTTGTATTTTCCATGTCACTGCAGGTGACAATCTTGCTAAACTTTCTGCCACTACATAACAAGGATTCCTTTCTCCAGTTTTCAGTAACAATCTACCAATAGCCTGCTCAAGGTCTACCAAGATTCTACTAAAAGTCTCTTTCAGCCCCTTCCAGCTTCTGTCCACCAACCAGTACCAGAAGCAATATCCATGTTTTAGATTTCATTATAGTGGCATCTAGTTTCGAGTTCTCAGAACCTGTTTTGATCACGTTTCACTGTTTCCAAAACATCCCAAAACAGTAGCTTAAGACAGTAACACTTATTTTGCTCACAGGCTGTACAGGAAGCATGGCTGGTAAGGTTTCAGGAAATATACAATCATGGTGGAAGGCAAACGATGTATGTCTTACATGGCGAGAGCAGGAGAAAGAGAAGGGGAAGGTGCCACACACTTTTTAAAAACCTAGATCTCATGAAAACTTACTCACTATCATGAGAATAGCAAAGAAGAAATCTGCCTCCATGGTCCAGTCACCTCCCACCAGACCCCTCCTCCCACACTGGGGATTACAATTCAACATGAGATTTGGGCAGGGACACAAATCCAGACCATATCAGTTGGCAAACCTTTTTTAAGAAAGTAATGACATCAACTCCTTGGGGATGTGGATTGGGAGAGAATATTGGAGAGGATCCAGGGAAAGTGAAGATATAAAGTTCTTTAAACATAAATAGATCTATCTTTTTAGGGAAGTAGAATATGTCATTTAGGATAGGGAAAGTTGAAGATGTTACTCTATTCAGCTTTAGGGAAACTCCAGGGTGCAACCCGATGTCCTATGCATATTAGGCTTGTGGAAAGTGCTCCATTGGAAGAAGGCAGAAAATGTCCCGCTGCACAGGGATCAATATCTTCATGCCACGTCTTGCAAATGCAGACAGGGAGCTTGCTCTAAATTCGTGTTGCATTTTAGAAAGTTACAGAGAATATTTCTTTATATCTTCTTTATTTTTGCCTTTGATAGGAGATTGCCAGGGATTCAGTTATTATAATTTTATATTTATTCACCCTCTTCTGGGAGAATCTCATACCTTTTTTACCAGAGAGGCCAAGGTCACAATTAAGATTAGGGAGACAATACAGAGTCAAGACACCTGAATTTTGCCACACTAATCTTGGGCCACTTTAATTGGTGTTTCTGGGCCTCATTTTTATTACTATTATTATTAATTATTTTATTATTGTGTGTATAGGGGCTGGAAGATAGTGACTTCTATTAGAATTTATTCTTATAAACAATGCTGTGTGGCTCTTGGATTAAGAAGTAAATAGAAAACAAAGTGTCTTTGAACTGTTGTCTCTTCTGGGTCTTCCCAGAGTGCTACCATGGTGGGATTATATGGGTGAATTTCCTGTTTCTTTTTGTGACAGGTCTAGATTTTTGAAGTATCTAAACCATCTTTAGATCTAGGTTAATCTCCAAAAAGCAATATTGCCTGAAACATTCCACTTCTAAGGAAGTTTGCATTTCTCTGAGTGTCAGGGTCTGGTCTGTAACTCCTCGAGAGCAGGAATATGTCTTTGTATCTCCATAGTTCAGTGCCTTCCCTACAAGTGATCATTGAATGAAGAAAGGAATAAATTCCTTCTTGTCTAATACACATCAGAGACCTCTGACCCTCACTGGGTCCCCCTTCCCTGTTGATACCTCTCCATCTCCAGACATCCACATGGCCTCCTAGGGGTATGGGATTCTTCAGTCTTCTCCTGGTAGAAGCTCCTCGCCTGAAATTTTTCTGACCCACTCCCATTTCTAACCATCACAAGTTTAGATTTCCTGAAGCAAACATACAGACAGAGTTCGAGGTACAAGATGTTTAATAGGAATTGACCCTTGTGAAAGGAAGGGAGGAAGATGTCACATTGGGCTCAGTGAGAAGCCACACTGTGACACAATGAAAACCTCAGCCCACCCTGCACAGAGCTCAGGAATGAGTGTCACCTGTTAGAGCTGACCTGGGTCAGGTCAACATTGCTGGGTGTTTCTGCTTCTGCCTGGTTCAGTTGTCAGATGCAAGCTGTCCTGGGAAGGGTTTGACTGGATAAGATGGCTATCTGCAGATAAGATTAATCAGAAGGGCCTGACAGTGAAAAGTGATTTGCTCATCTCACTACCCACAGCTGGTGGCAAGTCCTTCAAGAGGGAGCTGGACGATGCTTCTCCACCTCTACCACACCAAACAAAGCATTCCTTTCTTCTTTTTCTCCCTCTCTCCCTTCCTCCTCCCCCCTTTCCCCCTCCCTTCCTCCTCCTCCTCCTTCTTCTTCCTTTTCTTCCTCTTCTTTCTCCTTCCTCTTCTTCTTTAGAGACAGGGTCTTGCTTGGTTGCCCAGGCTGGAGTGCAGTGGCAAGATCATAGCTCACTGCAGCCTCAACCTCCTGTGTTTAAGCAATCCTCCCACCTTGGTCCCAAGTAGCTGGGACTACAGGCATATGCCACCATGCCCGACTAATTTTTTAATTTTTACTAGAGACAGTCTCACTATGTTGCCTGGGCTGGAGCATTTCTATTCATGGGTTTTGCCCCTCTGGAGCTGCGCTCTTCTCTTTGATAACATGAATATGGATTTGTATTTACCCGCTTCTGGCCATCTTAACTAATGGCCCAAAGGAAGGCCAGTGGTGAAGATGTTTCTCTACAGGGAAGTTTCTAAGGGCATCTCAGGCTACATATGTGAGTGTATTAATGGGAATACTGGGGATAATTGAATAGATTGTATGAAATTAGGATTGGCCTAAACTATCTGGCCCAAAGTTTATCCTAGTGACCCTAATAACATTTCCAGTAATGGTCTTCCCTGAGGTTATAGAATGAGCTACAAGAAAGACTGATAGTACACAAATGAGAGGATTGGATCATCTTTTCTCTTGGTTCTATTCCTCTATGATTATTTGATTTTTTTTTTTTTTTTTTTTTGAGATGGAGTCTCACTCTGTCGATTATTTGATTTTTGTTTCAGATTTAGGCCAGTTTTCTTTCACTGAGCAGACCCACTTATATTGGAAACAGCCACACACCAAATTAGACCATTCACTGATACCCAGGCACACCCATTTTCACCACTCTGCTCTTGCCCATGCCACTGCCTCTGCATCCAAGGGATGCCCCCTTCTGTGGCAGTCTGTATGACATCTTTACTAAAAAGGCCTCCCTCAGTGCCCTTGGCTGTCTCACAGCCCTTCCCATGGCCTTCTCCACTAGACTGTGATGAACCCAGTGTCTGGAACAGTTAATGGCATGTTGTTAGTGTTGTCATTTTATTGTTAAGCCTTCTGCTGTCAGTGGTCGTTTCATATATTTGCATATTTGGGCTCTGCCTCTTTTTGGTATGCAGTGTGGACCCTATTGCACGGCTGTTGTGTTTCAGTGGCTTTGTCTTATTCCACCATCTATGCCACTTGCTCTGAATGCCTGGCATATTGGTAGGTGCTCAATACCAACTTGGAAAGTGAATGAATTTGTTTTCTCATTACCTTTTGAAATGCCTATGCAGATGTTCCTCGACTTATGATGGAGTTCATTCTGAAAAGCTCATCATAAGTTGAAGATATTATGTCAAAAATTCATTTTATTGTATTTTTTATTTTTTAATCTTTCTCTCTTTCCTTCCTTCCTTCCTTCCTTCCTTCCTTCCTTCCTTCCTTCCTTCCTTCCTTCCTTCCTTCCTTCCATCTTTCTTTCTTTTAGTAAAGACAACGTCTCACTACATTGCCTAGGCTGGTCTTGAACTCCTGGGCTAAAAGCAATCCTCCTGCTTTGCTCTGCCAAAGTACTGGTATTACAGGCATCAGCTACTGCACCTAGCTCAAAAATGCATTTAATACTCCAATAAACCCATCATAAAGTCAAACCATCAGAAGTCAGTGACTATCTGTATACATTAGGACTAAATTAGAAGTTGGAGATGGTAAAGTTTCTAAATTAGTACAAGCACAGGAGCTCTTATTTCTGCCATTTTATGAAAGACATGTGAGTATTGGTGACCATCAGAAATGGGCTGGTAGAAACTTTAGGACCAGTCTGTCTTAGTCAGCTGGGCTGCTACAATAAAAAACCATGGACTGAGTGGCTTAAACAATGGACATTTACTTCTCACAGTTCTGGAAGATGGGAAGTCCAAGATTAAGAAGCCAGCATGGCTGGATTCTGCCGAGGGCTCTTTTTCTGGAATGCAGATGATCACCTTCTTGCTGTGTCCTCACATGGAAGAGAGAGCAAACTCTCTAGTCTCTCTTTCTCTTCTTAAAGGACAATAATCCCATTATGGGGGCCTCATGCCCATGACCTCATCTAAACCCAGATACTTCTTAAAGGCTCCAACTCCAAATACCATCACACTGAAGGTAAGGGTTTCTACATATAAACCTCAGAGGGACACAAACATTTGGTTCATAATAAGTGCGTTCTACAGGACTCCAGGTAGTGTGTTGGCTACCCTTCATCCCACACAGCTGCAACAATCCTAATCCACTGATATCAAGTCATCATATATTTGAAATTCACTCAGTTCCCAAGAAACTATCTGCTTTCATAATCATTTCTCAGCTAAGGAATGAAAGCTATGATAAGAAAGTCTAGCATTTAGTGCCAAACCAACTTGAATTAGGCCAGGACCCCTTAAATATTGTCACTATGAAATCTAAGGGCAGTATTTACATGCTTTTCCTTCATGATGACCTGTTAGATTTGGCTTCTTTATGCTGCAGTCAACTGAAAACATTCCATTGTTGGTAATCCCTTATGTTCTAACAAGTCTACATTAGCAGATCTTGTTACTCCTTATTTTTGAAAATATTAAACTAAACAATAAGTGATATTTCAGGGAAATTCTGCAAGGGAAGTGGCTTCTAGAGAACGCCTCTTCTCCAAAAGGCCTAGTTCTATTTCTGATATCTAATCAGTTCTGCTGCCTTTAAATAATTACTGAGAATAGTTTATTGTTTAAATGACCTCATTTGGAAGTGGGACTTTCCCCTTTGCCTTCTTCCCTTTTAATTTCTGTTTTTAATTAATGTAAATGTAGTCAGAACTGACAGTGTCGACCTTTCCTGTAACTGTAACTGTGATTGCCACTTCTTGTGGACATTCTGTACTCATTAAGAGTGATTCTCACAAGTTCTTTAAGAGTTTTGGAAGTGAAACCCCAACAAGAAGAGAGAATAGGACTCCCTGCATTCTATTTTGCCCTGCAGTGAAGATGCGCTGTTGAGTAATTTGCTTTAGACTCAGATATACCCGGATTCCTATTTTCCTAAGCCACGTGACTTGGCTAAGTTACAACTCTTTATAAGCCTCAGTGCCTGCAACTAAATAAGAAAGTGGTAACCATCTCATGGGGCATTAGGTAAATGAGATAATACTTATGAAGTATGCAGCAGTCAGCCAAGAGCGTAACGAGTTCAATCAATGATATCCATTAATATTACATGTCAAATCACATCTGACTTCTATGATTCTACTGGGGAAAAGGATGCCGTTGGGGTGTCAAATATTTTAGCACTTACTTCCAAGTTCATTGGAGGGGTCTTTCCCTGAAGTTTACAAATGTGGAATACACCATTCAGGCAGGTTTTCTTCAGTAATGAAGGTCATTTCAGGGGCTCTCTACATTCTAGAATAATTTTTTTTACCCACTAGACACATTTACTGGCAAGGCCCATGATAACAAAATGAAATTAATACAGGCTTTACAGTCAGAGACCTAGGCGACCTTGGGTAATTCATTAATATCTCTGAGCCTCTATTTTCTCAGCTTTGAAGGAGGCATAAGAATTGCTCTGAAGAATAATGATGGGCATAAAAGAGGATAAATTAGATAACTATGTAATATGCATTAGTTTAGCACAAAGCCATATAGAAAGGCACAATAAAGAGAATCTATTATGTTTCATTTATTCCCACTGCTATGAACTGAATGTGTGTGTCTCCCGCCCACTGCAAATTCATATGATGAAGCCCTAATACACATTGTAAAGGTATTTCGAGGTGGGGCATTTGGGAGGGAACTAGGTTTAGATGAACTCATGAAGGTGGAGCCCCCATGATGAGATCAATGCCCTTATTTAACAAAAATCAGAAACAACAACAACAAAAAGGAAGACAACATGAAATCTCTCTCTCTGTCTTTCTCTTTCTCCCTCTCCCTCTCCCTTCATTCCCACCACCATGCGGCCATGAAAGAAAGGCCATGTGAGGACATAGCCAGAGCCCTCCCGAGAACCTGACCATGCTGGCACTCTGATCTCAGACTTCCAGCCTCCAGGACCATGAGAAATAAATGTTGGTTGTTCAAGCCACCCAGTCTATGGTATTTCAGTGTTGCAGTTTGAACTGAGATACCTATTAATAGGTGTTCCTTTCCTTCTCCCTCATTGTTATGGCACATTACCAGTGTTTGGTACCAAATACTAGTGGTAATTCTCCCTTAGTAGAAGACAATAGAGTAATGCTGAGTTGGTGTCAGCTACGGGAAACCTTTTGCCCAGAGAGAAAAATTAAGTCTCCTAACAGAAAGCTGGCACCTTCCCTTACTGGGCTTTAGCAAAAACCTGATTCCCATGGGTAAAGTGAGTAATTGCTAAAGGGAAACAGACCATGTGCGTTTACATAGTCAGAGATGTTTTATGGGATTAGGTGGGTGATGAAGAGTATCATTATAATAATTTTATAACCCAGACATAAAAGAGAAAGAGCAGAGAAAGACCAGTTCTCTTGTGAAATATTTGCCATTTAATATCTTTTTATCTTGGGGCAAGTCAACTTATTTTCTTATAAATAAGCAGTAACTAGACACAGATATTTAAGAGGAGACATGGACCTTAGATGTTCTGTGGTACAATTTTCCTTTCACATAGTGGAAAACCAGGACCAGAGGGCGGATGAAGATGCCAAGATCAGGTACTGCCAATTGTTTTGACTACCTCTAGGGAGATCTTCTCATGACTCACACATTGCCTCTCTTGAGAGTGAGTAAAGAGTTGCCCACCCAAATTCTTGAAATAAAGTCAGTTATAAATGCCTATAGTAGCTACCTTCATTTCTATTATTTAGAAAATGATCATTGGAACTTGTTTTCAGAAGACACAGGCTGAGAGGGAAGGGATGTATTTTTTCACATGTCAAGGAACCAGGGGTAATATAACATTCACATTCTAGAGAAAGGTCAAATAATAAATTGCCATAAAATACAAACTCCTCATGAGCTATTTTGAAATCTTGGCTTCTTGTCAAAAAACTAAAGGCAGAGGACAGTAAAATCCATAACTATGTGCTTTTTGTGTAGGTGTGTTGGATTGAATGTACATATGATTGGATCATAGAGATGATCAAAGAAGTATATACTATTCCTCAACAGAAAAGAACAAAAAATGAAATTGACATTTGTTGACATTTCCTTGGCCTTAGGAGTGTTTGTAAATGGCAGAGTTAGGATTTGAACCCAGTTTCAGCTGAGTTCAAAGCCCAGGTTATTTCCCAATAAGCCAAAGAAATTTCCAATGCCAACCTATTCCTGGCATCTTCATCAGCAAGAGTGATTATAGTTTCCACAGACAGAAATTGTGTACAGAGTTCGGGGAAAGAACAGTAGCTCCAACATGCTTAGCATCAAGGCTGTGACTGCATGAACTATTCCAGGCAAATTAGTCATCACACGTTATTGAAAAGAGAAGGTATCTTTTAGCAGACTAAAATCTGCATGCATCTTCATCACTCCTTAATGTAGACAGACAAAACTGATTGGCTAGACTAATAATTAAGATCAGACTTTGTTTTGGAACATAAATGTCTATTAAGACAAGAGAGAAGACAAGATTTCCTGAAGATAGACTATGAATAGTCAAGAGGGAGGTCGAGTAAGAGGGAATTCCCCTTAACATGGTAGATCAAATACTTAAATTTTAATGACACATTAGATGAAATATAAGAAATTTTCATGTTATGAGAGTAATAAAAAGAACTCATTCTTTTAAAAAGCAGCAATCCAATATTTATACACATTCTTCTATCTTATAGAGTGACTGAATTCCAAGTGTTCTTGTTCATGTCTCCTTCTCTGAGAAAGGGCATGAGCTTCCACAAACACATCCACTGGGAGTCCAGAAGTGGAGAGTATCGTGTTTTCACTGTTCAAGGTCACATAGTGGTTCCTGGCCCAAACAAGTAGAAGCTTTCTAAAATTAAAGGCAACTATCCACAAAGGTTCCTTCATCTGCTGTCTCCTAGTCCACTGGCAGGACTTGGCAGGGAAAGCGCTCTTCTTGATAGAGATATTGGAGCTCCAACCTATCTCTCCATCTTCTCCCATACCTCTCCTCCATACAGGGTTGTCAGGCCACTAATCCCTACTGGCCATTTAGAAGGTGACATTTATCAATTATGATTAAGT
The DNA here is from genome assembly GCF_037993035.2 of Macaca fascicularis. Classification (NCBI taxonomy): domain Eukaryota; kingdom Metazoa; phylum Chordata; class Mammalia; order Primates; family Cercopithecidae; genus Macaca; species Macaca fascicularis. Next base: position 99,462,333 of record NC_088385.1, read on the forward strand.
GAGTTAGGAGGCTTACTCAACTCCGCAGAATCTCAGTGTCCTCATCTGTGAAGCTGGAAATAATAAAGCCTATTTCATAAACCTAATTCTGCATATTAAATGGGATAACATATATAAAGCACTTAGCACATGCTATGACCCCCAAGATACAGATTCACAGAGCAGATGGAGCACTGCTGTGTCTCATGATACTCAAGCCTGAATATCAAGCTTGACTCCCATTCTGCTGATTCCCATCCCCCTGCCCCTCACCCGACTACTAGGACACCTTGACTTTCAGGCTCTGGACTCTGGCCCTGAAGGGAAAGCTGAGACTTGTCCTTGTGTTTCTATCTTATGTAGGTAGAAGCTGATCTGCATTAGGGCTGCTTGTTCCCTTCTCCCCATCTCAAGCTCCAGAATCTCTTCTTGTGTTAATCTTTCTACCAAAGTTCTTGCTGAGGTCAGATTTCATAGTCCTGTTTTTTCAGCACCCGTTCTTAATTAGTTCAAACTTTTGCAAGTTCTCTTACAGGCCATATTTTATTTGTTTCCTCAGAAACTCCTCTTAGTCTACATCCTTTATCTCCAGACACCTGGGATCCACATTGATTCTTTTATTTTCCACAATTTCTAACCCTGAACAGCTGCATGAACGTAAGCGAGCTTCTAAACATAGATGGGTGGGTGGTTGGAATGTGTACGTGTTATTCATTCATTAATACATTTATTATTTATAAACTACTTATTAAACACTTCTTAGTGCTTGGAATTTTTTTAAAAAATCTCAGATGATACGCATATCAATACAAAATAATTTCAGTCCTCAATAAACTTAATCTTGGGGAGGATAAACACAAAACTTATAATACAATATGTTGCAAGATTTACAATAAAGCAGTGGTTCTCAGCATTGGCTGAATAACAGAACTACCTGGGTATATTATATAGTGATGCTTTACTCCAACCCAGACCAATGAAACCAAAATCCTTGTGAGTAGCACCTGGGCATTGCTGTGTTTTGATAGCTTTCCAGGTGATTCCATTCTGCAGGGAGGTTTGAGAATCCTTTGGATAGAGGGAAGTATGGGCTGCCTTGGGACCACAATTAAGAGGTCCCTACTCTGACTGACAAGATGTTAAAGGCTGCAAACGGAAGATGACACCTGAGCTAAGTCTTTTTTTTTTTTTTTTTTTGAGACAGATTCTCCCTCTGTCACCCAGGCTGAAGTGCAGTGGCACAATCTTGGCTCACTGCAACCTCCGCCTCCTGGGTTCAAGCAATTCTCCTGCCTCAGCTGCCCCAGTAACTGGGATTACACGCACCCGCCACCGTGCTTGGCTAATTTTTTGTATTTTTAGTAGAGATGGGGTTTCACCATGTTGGCCAGGCTGGTCTCAAACTCCGGACCTCAAGTAGTCTACCCACCTTGGCCTCCCAAAGTGTTGGGATTACAGGAGTGAGCCACCGCACTCGGCCCTGAGCGAGGTCTTAACAAATGAGTTGCCCAAATGAAGATGTGGGAAAACCATTTCAAGGGCAGAGGAACAAACCATTTCAAAGGAAGAATGGACAGGCTAAAGCATTTAGCCTGTCTCTGGCAGGCAAAAGGATAGTCATTGAAGGATTGTTAGCAAGGAAATAATATGGTATTATGTACATCTGAAGTACCAAGACATCAGTTGGGGAGCAAATTTTACTTTCACTGCAGCTTGCCCCATCAGAACTATATCCCTTTAATAAGACCTTTAAAACTGTTGGCACCTCCCTGGCTTCAAATATTACAAACAGGAAACTCTACCCATGAGCTAACCTTCACCCCATCCTTTCCTGAAACAAAGAACATCTGTTCTCCCACTTGGATGTGCCTGGAGTAAAGAGGGGCCCCTCAGTATTCTCAGCTGACTACAGAGAAATGATTGGCGTCACATAGATTAGTCATACATACATGCAGATGATGACATAGTCAAATGCATTGAGACATTTTAGTTTCAAAAAGTAAGTGTTTTGTCTTTGATACAGTGCTGTCACCCTTGGCCAGGGAAACCCAGGGATCATAGCTGCTACAGATAAATTATAATTTATTCCTTGGAAGAGGGCCCAAACTCCAAAGAAATTAAGAAGTAATAACACTTAAAATGCTCTTTCTCCAATTTTCAGTATGCAAATCTATTTACACATCAACCAAGTCTTTGGGACAGGTTAGTTATTGTTTGTGGTGGTAGTGGTTGTGTTGTTTATGTTTGGGTTTTGTGTTTTTCTTTAATTCTGATATACATTATCAATTTAATGACAACTTTGCAGGATAAAAAAAGGAGGAGGAGAAAGAAGGGGAGGAAGAGAAAGGGGAGGAGGAGAAGAAGGGGAAAAAGAGAAAAAATTATTAAATTTAATTTATGTTCGAATTGTGAAACAATCTGATTTCAAAAACGTTAAAATCTATGTGTGGGGGTCAAAGTGGGAAAGGTATGCTGTATAATAAAAAAAAAAGTCCCCGGGAGGAAAATGAAGTATTTTTAGAGGTACTAGGAATTCAATAGTCAATGGGATCCAAAGCTGTATTTTTAGACAGAGAAATCTGAGGTCCAGGTAGATTGAGAAATTTGCTTCAAATTCTCGAGGGAATTACTTAGTAGCAAAGCTGGAATCAGAAACCTCATTTCTCAGCCTCAAGTTTGGTTTGCTTTCCATGACATCCTAGAATATTCCAACTAATATCTTAGAAGAAAAAAAGCATCTCATCCTTTCTACTCATATTTCTGGCTGAGGGAACTATTCAAAGAGATAAAAGTATGTGAATAAATAAAAAATATATGTCACAGCTGAGTACCTCTTAGCAAAGAAATAAGCAAAGGACTATGGTGCCTCAGTTCTCAACACTCTCTTTTGTTCATTTATTTAGTGGCTGTTATCTTGAGTAGGTGATTCTTGCAAATCAAATTGCATTTTGGTGTGTCAAAGTGACTTGTTTTACTTGTTTGTTGGTTCCTAAAGCTAATTATTATTTTTAACACCTTTGGATATTCTAAATCAGGCTAACGAGACTAAAATGGGATTTCTCATGGGTTTATTAGTCATCACCACCATCTCACATGTGTGTATATGTTTAATGCTTTCAAAGTGTCAATCAATGATTATACTTGAGCCTCATACAAATATCATAAAGCAGCTTTTTCCTTAGCATTCTTCCTAGAAAATAGGTATTTCATTGGCAGAGTCATGGTGAAAGATGTGGTGTCAGACAACAAAGTTACTTGCCAGCTGTGCAAGCTTAAGTTACCCAGTTCTTTTCTGCCTCAGTTGCCTCCTCTGTAATACGGACTGATAGAATTAGGGGATCTCACATGCCTGTGTTTAGAATTAAGTGGGATAATTTATGTAAAGTGCTTAGCAAGTCACCTGGCCTATCATAGCTAGTCATTATTGTTAGCTAGAACATTTATCCGTTCACAAATCATGCATTGATTGCCTATAATAACTAAACTTGAAGAATGCTTATTATGTACCACGTACCATTCGAAGCGCATCACAAGTAGTAACTCATTTCATTTTTATGATGACTCTTTGAGGTAAGAACTATTATTACCATCTCTAGTTTACAGATGAGGAAATTGAGGCACAGAGACATAAAGTCACTTGTTCAAAGCCTTGCAGCTGGGAAACAGTAGAGTTGGGACTCAAACTCAGAAAGCCTGGCTATAGGCTCTGGTCTACTGTCTTCGGGGTTGGGCCACGTGCTAAGCGTTGGGGCAACAGCAATGAGGCCCACAGGGTTCCTGCCCTCAAGGAGATCACTATAAATCAGCCCAGGGAGACGATCCCTAAAAGAGAGTACATCCTTTGCAAAATGACAGCACAGATGCACGAGTTCTGAACTCTTCCTCAGAGCTTGGGGAAGTTGTTTAGCCCTGCTTTCTGCCCTCTCTATGGGTCACACACATACTCCGAGTGAAGAATGATGGAGTTACCCATCTTCTGGCTCCTTCCTGTGACACCGGCTACCCTATGCTAAAAACCAGGCCCCAGAGTCCACATCCCTGAATATCTTATTACAGCTTCTGTCATTTTCATGATAACCTTTCTAATGTTCTAAATTTCCTTTTTGTGGGTTGTCAGGCAAATTCATTCTTGGCACTCAGTAAGAACTCCTTGTTCAAAATGCCACACATTACAGAGCCAATGATTCTTAACACTTTTTTTTTTTTTTTTTTTTAGTGCATCTAACTTATAAGCTGCAGTGCTAGAAACAAATTCACACTCCTTTTACACTACAGTGCCATCTTTCCCGAGGGTGGGGCCTGCGTTTCTTCACCATCCAGTTTCTCATACATAGATTATGATTTCTGCTTTTGCCAAACAGGACATTGTTTAACCAAGTCCTTATGGGAGGAAGCACAGCCCAGTGAGCAGAACAATGATTTGAAAGTCCTGGGTTCTATTTTCAGCTCCTCTGTTGACTAGCTGTGCATTCAGCCCTAGGAAGGTCAAAAGCAGAATGGCCTTGCATTGACGACTTTCTCTGCATGTACAGGTCTAGATGGAAAACAAATCAGGCATCTGGCTCTCAGCCTTGAGGAGCTGGTCTTTGGAGAATACATGTGTAGTCACACTTTGTTTTCGTTTTTAAAGCAAAAGAACAAAACAAACTCTCTAGGGGGAGAATGGGCTGGTAGCGAATGGAAGAGAGAAACATAATAACCTTTTAAACAATCCAGGAGTTAAGAGATTGCTTGAGTCATTCAGATCAAAGAAGGCTCTTTGGCACAAGTTGGAGTCTCCGGCATTTGAAAATGGAAGAGGCAAAGAGGAGGAAGCCTTGACAGACTTTTTCAAACTGGGATGATAGCAGATACTCAGAACTCTGCCTGTAGGGACCAGGCTGGGAACTCAGGCAGGTTAAGGTCTGTGGGGAAACTGGAAAGCCCAGGCCACCTGTGAAGTGGTCTGCTGCTAGTGATACCAGATGCTTCTCTCTGGTAACCAGAAGGAAGTTACTCTTGACAGAACAGCCGAATTTTCAAGAGAAACTGAACATTTCGATTTTTGTATTAGAACCCCCGATTTTTTTTATACGGTGAAATCTAATCATCGTTTTTAAACTTTTAAAGGGGCACTGAGCAGGCAAGAACAAACATATAACCTAAGTAATGTACTCCCTATGTCTCTTCTATATGTAGTTAGGGTGTGGTTCCTTAAGGGTTTTAACTGTATGTTCTGTGAATGAATAGAGGCTAGATTCCAGACAAAAGTGATTAGCAGTGACTCAACTTCAGCTGCACTTTGGAATACCTGGGTGTTACCTGGGACTACAGCCTGAGCACTGGCATTTTATAAACGCTTCTCAAGTGATTCTAACATGCGACCCTGATTAAGAACCACTATGTTAGGGTATTGCGAGAAAGTTTAAGCATTACAGAAAGTTGGGTTTTAACTTGGTAAGATACACAGGTAATCTCTGAACATGGATCAGAGAATTGACATTCAATATAAATGGCATTTTCTTTTCATTTTTTAGACTCTTTTGAGAGTCCCAGTTAAAAACTCTCTAGCATCATTGCTGATGGCCTTAATATCTTTGGACTCATTAGGAATCAGCTAACAACAGACACCCACTGGCAAAACAAGGGTATAGTTGTAGAGGTCAAACACAATGAAAGCCAAAGGACAAGTGCAAGCCCTAAGCACAGGAAAGTATTTACAGGGAAAATTAACTTTTTTTCTGATGGCCATGAAGCAAAGTGGACAGTAGAGCAAAAGAAGCCTATTACAAGAGCAATTCAATCTTTGTCCACATTCTAATGGCTGTAAAACTCACCATGAAGCTAGTAAATGGTGCACAAAACTAATACTTTCAGTTTTTTCTTCCTTATTTCACAGGTCTTATGCACTATAAATAACACGACTAAGTCTCAGCGGTTGTATCCATGGCTAGTTCTTATTTCAGCTTTGGTTCCTCTTGCTATTTACTACGTTTCTCATAAAAGATGTTAGTGTGGATTGAGTATATGAAATCATGTACAATAGAATGTTAAATGCGGCATTCCCTCTTATCTAGGTATATCAGAAGAGGCCCAATACACTTGGTGCCAAGGAAACTCACCTTCTAAAACCAGATGGTAGCTTGCCTATAAAAGGACACACTAAGAGGTTCTACCCAAGTTATCACATTGGCAACCTCCAGCTTATCAAGAGGGACTTTAAAGAACTTGGCCTGGGGATCTTTCTGGAGGGTGTTGTCAATTTAGGAAGCATCTTCATCTTCATGCCTCACCTTTCCAGATACATCTGTTTCTTCCTTAATGCAAACAAAATGAGAGACACTTTGATGGGACCACTTGGAGAGCTTGATATGTGTCCTCTGAATTTTAACAGATAGATATCATTGAGGTCTGACTCATACCTGAAAACACTATAACTAGAACTGCTCTTTTTTAAAAAAAAAAAATGTCTGAAACAGAGCTATGTGGAGGCTAAGCGGGACTTCCAAAATTTGAAGCAAATAAGGACCCTGTTCAAAGAAGGCAGACTGAGGCATCTTGAAAGAAATTGCCTGGCAGGGTGTCACGACTCCATTAGGGGGAACACACCATTTGAAGCCGAGAGAATAAAGAAGTCATGGATGGCTAGCTTGAGAAGGCATAACTGGAGTCAGGGGAACAGTTACTGAGAGAGATGTCCTGCAATGTAGAGAAAAAGAGGGAACATCCCCAAACTCAACACAATGCTCTATGAAACACACATCAGTTGGGATGTTCCCTGCACCCAGAGGATCACAATGACAGATTATAAGAGCACCAGTCAAGTTAGAACTTCTTATTCCATCTTATGACCTTGGAGAGGCTCCCCCTGCTCCCCCACACTCCTCTATACTCTTCCTCTTGCTTCCCCACAGCCTCTATACCTTGAGAAGCAGTCTCTTGCCCTGTTCCCTCTGTGAATTGTTATTTCAATTATTTCAAATTTCTCACTGCATTCTCTGTCCAGTCGGTGTGAGTCCTGGGTGTCTGGGAATCTCATATATGATTTCTTGTGGTCAGAATGCAAAAATATAGGCAAAATCATAAGATAGTAGTTGAATTTATATAATTATTTGGATTATTGAAATACATCTATAGAAAGTATTTCATTGTTTTGAATACTTTGTCTTTGGAGAGGCCAGAAATCACAGACAGGAAAGGAAGAGGAGATAGAGAAGGGAGAAGATTGGGGAACAAACCCGGCCTCTTCTCCTACTCCTGGATTTCCAATCTGATAACAGAGTTGTGAGAAAAGACAGAGCTTACGTTTACACGGATTAGACTTTCGACTAGACTTTTTACTACCTTGGAAAAAAGCTTTTTAAAAAAATTTATTACCTGTTGGTAATCAGAAAAGCCAATAGAGAACTACTCAGAATTTTATTAGTTAGAGGAACCTAGGGACTGAGGGTGAGTAGTCAAAATGTCAGGTTTGGAAGGGCAGAAGCAAAATTTTAAAAATGCTTTCTAATTGCAACCTATCAAGTCCAGTTGATACAATAACACAAAATAAACCAATTTAATTTGAACACATAAAATGTTTTCATGATGTGGATTCAATTTAACAAGGGCACAACACGATACCACCGTCGTCTTTCAAAATTCTCATCTTTAGGATTCAGCTTTGGTACCTTAAAGATACACTGGGTCACAGCAGCATTTCTTTAGGAAGCTAATAGGTATTCCTTACAAACAGTTCCATGATCAAAGATAGTGGTGGCAAACTTGTTCACTCAAGAATTAAATAGGGGCCAGCCATGGTGGCTCATGCCTATAAACCCAGAACTTTGGGAGGATGAGGCAGGAGGATCACTCTGGAGCCCCAGAGTTGGAAACCAGCCTAGACAATATAGCAAGACCTTGTCTCTAAAAAAGAAATAACTGAAAGTGGTGGCATGTGCCTGTAGTCCCAGTTACTTGGGAGGCTGAGGTGTAAGGATCACTGGAGTCCAGGAATTTACAGTTGCTGTGAACTATGAAGGCTCTGCTGCACTCCAGCATGGGTGACAAAGCAAGACGCTATCTTAAAAAATAAAACAAATAAAGAAATAAATAGGGATTTTTTTTTTTTAATTGTAGACCTTCTCAGAACCTTTTAATGTGTGTTGTAAGGGAACAATTCTATAAGAAAGAATATCTGGTGTGGCATTTTCAAGCTCATTTGTTCAAAGACTGTTATTATTCCCAAATATTTAGGCTTCCATTCATTAAATATTTGCTGAACATCTACCGTGTGCAGGCATGGGGGATGAGTGTTGAGATTTAATTAAATATATCAAATGGGCTCCTCTCCCTCAAAGATCTTATGATCTAATGGATTGCTTATTTTAGTCCTCATCTTAGTTTGAAATTCGCTTTGGAGAGATCTGTTCTATGTCACTTTTCAGATTCCTGCCACTGCAAAACTATTTGTTAACACAGAAATACAAATCACCTGAGGAAGAAGTTGTATTGCAAAAGAGATATGTTTTTATAAAACAAAATTTAAAAGTGCATTCACAACCAAGCATAACAAAAATGCTTTGGTCACCTTTCCTTTCTATCCTTGATCAATTTTACCTGAGTATGGAAAACTCTCGATAAAGTTATAAAGTCATCCTCCTCTTTTGTCTCCTTAGGTCTGACTCCTTTCCCTGTATTGGACATCAAATCCCCACATTTTTCTCTTTCCGCTCCCTCAGAAAAGATCTAACGTCAGTCATTTGGATTGGTTTGGGCTTCCTGTGAGACATTTTGACAAAGGTTTTCTTTGTGTGTTAGTACTAAACAGTTTTTGGCAATTTTATTCCCCTTCACCAGCCTACTACACATGACCACACAGGTGTTTACACGTGTACATACACACACATGCACACTTACCTTCCTTCAAAACAGGCCAAATCCAACATCCTGTCTCCTTCTTGCAGGCGAAGTAAGAGACCTGTGTTAAGTGACAGAATTCCTTTACCTTCTGGGCTACAGTATCCCAGAGAATGTCCTCACCTGGAGTTTTCTATGTGTGGCTTTCCTCGATTCCCAAGAAGATCTACATCCTGTTAACTTAACTATGGCAGCTGAATCCTGACAATGGTGTGAAGGAAAACATGGTGGATACAAATGAACACCATGGGTACAGCTTGATGATGTCCAACTTTCTGCATAATGTGGACTGGCAGGGCCTTTGATCATGCCTGAATAGCTGTGAAGATAGCAGATGGCAAAAGAAGTGGTAGGTTCTAAGTAGGTTCCCTTTCTCTGCTGGTTGCCAGAGGCTCAAAAGGAATTTTTACTGCAGGAAGGGACCCAAATGTTCTAGCCTCTCTACTCTGAAAAGCAATCTCTTGCTCTACTCCCTCTGTGAATTGTTACTTCAATTCTTTCAAATTTCTCAATGGATTCTCTGTCTAGTGGGTGTGGGTCCTGGGTGTCTGGGGATCTCATACATGATTTCCTGTGGTCAAAATACAAAAACATAGGCAAAATTATGACATAGTAGTTGAATTTATAATCATTTGGATTATTGAAATACATCCATAAAAAGTATTGTATAAGTTGTTTTAGGGCCTTGACCTGTTCAACATATTTCTCACATGTATCTCAATTCCTTTTACCTTTTGCTATCATACATATCACCATTTATGTCTAGTCCACCATCATCTAAGACCACAATAATAGGTACCAATTTATCTTCCCACATTTGTCCTCTGCAATTGAAAAATAAATCAGGGTTTTTACTTCTGACCAAAATGGAGGTCTCAGGTGTTTGACTAAAGGTAGTATAGCACTGTGATGCTAAAATAAGGGAAAGCAATGACGTGACATTGAGTGATTGAGTAGCCAACCATCCCCATTCTCCCAGTTTGCCTGGGACTTAGGGAGTTCCCAGAACATGAGACTTTCACTGCTACCACTGAAAAGGTCCTGGCCAAACCAAGATAAGCTGTTCATCTGAAAGCCCTGTGTTTTTACCATTTGGCAGCTTGTAGAAAGTTTCCAGTCTGTAGCACAGGAAGGAGAGACCCCATATAGCTTGCCGGGCTTGAGTTGAGGAGATAGAGGGAAAAGTTTAGAGAGGCAAGGAGGCTAGAATTTGAGGGGTAAGTAGCAAAAGGAAGAAAGCTTCACAAAGAGTGAGACAGTACACTACAGATATGCAGAAGGGTTCCTTTCAGTTAATTGAGTTCTGATCTGACTATTCTTGAGAGGTGTCTTAGTCTGTTTTGTGTTTCTATAACGGAATAGCTGAGACTGGATAATTTATCAAGAAAAGAGGTTTATTTGGATCATGATTCTGGAGATTGGGAAGTCCACAAAGCATGTCACCAGAATCCACTTGTCTTCTGTTGAGGGCCTGTGCTGCAACAGAACATGGCAAGAATAAGAAGGGGAAGCAGACAGAGATCAAACACAAGAGGCACCCCACTCTCCTAAGAACATATCCATTCCTGTGAGAGCTAATTCAATCTTGTGAGAGCAAGATGGCACTTCTCACAGTCTTGTGAGAGTAAGAACCCACTGACTACCATGGGAGTAGCACCAAGCTTCCCATGACGGCAGAACCCTCAAGACCCAAACGTCTCCCATTAGATCCCACATCTTAAAAAGTTCCACCTCCCAGCATTGCTGCACTGGGAATTAAGGTTCCAATATGAGTTTTGGAGGAGACACTCAAACAATAGCAAGAGGCAACTCTCTGAGACTAGGGAAAGAAATGTCAGAAAAAAGTAAGGGGAAAAACCCTTGGACCCTCACACAGGGCTGCGATTAGTTTGTGATCCCAAAAGAAAGAAAGGAAATATGTCATAATCCAATAAACATTGGGTAGCATATTCAGAGGAGCCCTATATTAGTAGTGAGGATAAATTAGCATTAGGCTAAAGACTGTTCTGGGCCCATCCTAACAAAGCTTACAGGATAGGACCCAATTGCTTCCAAATAACTGTGTTTCAGAAAAACAGAAAACAAACAGAAAAACTAACACTACTTAAAGGAATATAACAAAATCCATAAATCAAGGAACAAGTCAAAAAATAGAAAAAGAATCAGAAATGATGGAGATGCTAGAACTAACAGACAAAAATCTAAAACTCTTATAAATATTCCCTATGTGTTCAATAAGGTAGAGGAAAAGATGAGCATAATAAAGAGAAAAATTGAAGTTATAAAAAATACTCAAATGGAACTTCTAGAGAAAACAATTATAATTGAGTGATCAAAAAATATACAGGGATTCATAGAAAATTGGACACTGTAAAAGAATATTGGTGAACTTGAACATAAAGCCAAAGAAAATGACCCCAAATAAACACTGAAAGTAAAAAAAACAAAAAAACAAAAAAAAAGACCAAAAAAACCCCCAGAAAATCAGTGAGATACGGGAAAATATAATTGTTATAACCTACACATAATTGAAGTTCAGAAGGAGAAGTGGAAAACGGAATATTTTGAAATAATGATGGTTAAAAATTCCAAAATTTGATGAAAAGTATGACCCAAAGACTCAAGAAGTTCAATGAACCTCACAGAAGAAAGGCTTTTAAGAAATAAAGCACACTAAGAAAAATCACAGTAAAATTGGCAGTAGAGTGGGAAGAACAGTGAAAAAAAACATTTTTTAAGAGCAACCAGAGAAAAAAGATAGGTTGCATAGTGAGGAACAAAGGTGAGAATGAAGTCATCCTTTTTGTCAGAAATTATTTAAGCCAAATAATAATAGAGAGATATCTTTAAAACATAAAAATGAAAAAAAGTTAATCAAGAATTATTTATACAATGAAAATATCTTTCAAAAATCACGTCAAAGACAGATTTTCAGACAACAAAAGGAGGAGATGACTCATAATCAGCAAATGTGCACTTAAACAAATATTAAAATAAATTCTCTAGGCAGATAAAAAATGATAACAGGTGGAAATTTGGGCCTACACAAAGGAATGAAGAGGGAAATGAATAATATGTGAATAAATATAGAACAGATTTTTTATTCTTTTAGAACCTCTTCAAGAGATGAATAACTCTTTAAAGTTAAAAACAAAAATGAACAAATTCTGGACTTTATGTCATACATAGAAGTAAAAAGCATGGCAACATAGCACAAAAGATTAATGAGGAAATGGATGGATACTAATGCAAGGTCCATACACCATGAGTGAAGTGGTATAATATTATGTGAAGGTGAACTGTGATAAATTTAAAATGTATATGTACTGTAAACCTCAGAGGAATCACTAAAAATAGTTATGTCTAACAAGACAATAGTAAAAATAAAATAATAAAACTAACTAATAAAAAATAATAACAGGGAGAGAGGAATAAACAACAAAGAGAAGACAGGTAAATAGAAAACAACCAATATAGAAGATTTAAAACCAACAGTATCAATAACTACACTGCATATTAACAGTCTAGACACTTGAATTAAATGGCAGATATTGACAGGACTGGATTAAAAGGCAATACCCAACTATGTACTGCCTGAAATATAGTACTTACCAAGTGGATTTTAAAAATTAATAATAAAAGAATGGCAAAAGATATACCATGCAAGCACTAACCAAAAGAAAGCTGGAGTAACTATATTAATATATGACATCTTATAGTTCCAATACTTGTATTTGGAAAATTGTCACCTCAATATCAGTAATTGATAGCAAAAGGAGACAGAAAAATCAGTGAATATATAGAAGACTTGAATAACACTGTCAGTCGACTTGACCTAATTAACATTTATAGAACATTCCGTACAAGAAGAGGAAAATCTACATTCTGTTCAAGGTCACTCAGTAAGATAGACAATATCCCGGGTCATAAAACAAGTCTCAATCAATTTAAGAGAATTAATGTAATACAAAGTATATTCTCTGACTATAGGAGAATTAAACTAGAACTCAATAACGCAAATATATCTGCAGAAAACTCCAAATATTTGGAAACCAAACGATAGGTCAAGGAAGAAATTACAAAGGGTATCAGAAAAGATTTTCACCTGAATGAAAATAAAACACAATATATCAAAAATTGTGGAATGCAACTAAGGCAGTGCTTAGAGAATTTATAGCATTAAATATTTATATTAGAAAAGAAGATTTTCTTGAATCAATGATCTCAGCTTCCACCTTAGAAAACTAGAAAAAGAAGAGGATATTAAACAAAAGTTAAAAATAAAAATAAAAATAAAATAAGTTATCGAACACTTACCAGGCATTATCTTAAGTGCTTTATACTAAGTGTCTTTTCTAATCTGTTCATAACCTTATGAGTTCGTCATGATTATTATCCCACATTTCAGATGAGGAAATTGAATCTTGCTGAACTTCTGTAACTTCCAAATTCGTGTAGTTAACCAAGAGCCAGAGTTATTATTTGAACTCAGGTCTCCATGCTGTTGTAACTTCAACATCCTACAGATTGAGTGTATTTATACTGTTAAGCATATTTTATTATCTTCAGGTTTGATATTTCTTTGTTGCATATACATTATACATATATTTAAATACTAAATACACATATATACATGAATTCTTCATTTACCTAGAACCAAAAGGCCGTTCTAGCATGTTGGAGAATGTCTAGAGACCAGACATTGCTATTATTATTTCTGAAAACTGTGGCATCAGTGAAATGACCTACCATGAAGGATGTTGCTGGGAAGTCTGTGACGGCTGACCATGAATAATTTCCACTTGTTCCTGCCAGTCTTTCAAGCTACATGCCCTGAGTCATGGAGATATGGGGGAGCAGCTGATTGTCACAGTGCTCTCCATGGCCACCATAACTCACTCAAGTCTTAATATCTTCTCACAAGGGTAAACCCAGCCTCCCTAAAACAAAATCAAGCTCATGTTCTTTACATGAGAAGCCAAATTCATCTTTCTCCAAGCACAAAGTAGTAAAGAGTGCTGGACATCTGATTTCTATTTGCAGAACTGCTAGGCAATTATTGTGTGTCTTGGGCAAGGGGCTTGATTTTCTAAATCTTCAGTTTTCTCCGTTGTAAAATGAAAGCAAAAAGATCTCTCCAATGTCCTCTCCTTGTTTACTGTTTTCTGCATCTTCTCTCCTACACAATTGACAATTTTAACTGCCTATTGGTATAACTACTGAAGAATCAGTTCCCAATATCCACAAAGGTAAAAGTCGGATAATATTATTCATCCACTCCAAATGCTCCAGTGGGTTCCCATTTCACTAAAATAAAAATGTAAGTCCTTACGATGTCCTCACAACATAGTTTCTCCCATTCCTCTGCACAGCCTGTTATTTCTTTGGCTTTATCTATTATTCCTTCCCTCTGTATTAGCCAGTTGGGCTGCCATGATGAAATACCACTGACTGAGGAGCTTCAACAACACAAATTTATTTATCTATTTTTTAATTTTTATTTTTTAATTTTATTTTATTTTTGAGATGAAGTCTCACCCTGTTGCCCAAGCTGGAGTTCAGTGGCACAATCTTGGCTCACTGCAACCTCCACCTCCCAGGTTCAAGCGATTCTCCTGCCTCAGACTCCCGAGTAGCTGGGACTACAGGCATGCGCCACCATGCCCGGCTAATTTTTAGTAGAGACGGGGTTTCTGTATGTTGGCCAGGCTGGTCTTGAACTCCTGATCGGCCTCCTAAAGTGCTGGGATTACAGGCGTGAGCTGCCGTGCCTTGCCACAATTTATTTTCTCATAGTCCTAGAGGCTGGAAGTCTAAGATCAAGGTGTCAGCAGATTTCATTTCTTCTGACGCCTCTCTCCTTGACTTATAGATGACCGCCTTCTTGCTGTGTCGTTACATGGTCTTTCCTCTGTGCACACACATGCCTGGTATCTCTCTGCATGCATGCCCCAATTCCCTCTTCTTATAAGGATATCAGTCAGATTGGATGAGGGCCCAACCTAAAGGCCTCATTTTAACTTAATCACATCTGAAAAGGCCCTATCTCCAAGGACATTTAGATATACTAGAGGTTAGGGCTTCAATGTGTGAATTTGGTAAGGGTGGGTACATAATTCAGCCCATAATACCCTCACTTACTGTGTTCCAGCTAAACTGGTCTTCTGCATAGTCTTCAAACACATTCTTGTCTCAAGGCTTTTGCACTGGCTATTCCTTCTCCCTGTGCCACTACAAAGAACAATCATTTTTGCTGCATTCTTGTAGTTTTAAGGAACTTTACATAACCTAATGCATATGTCAACCCATGGCCAGAACCCAATGTTTGTAAGATTTATCCCAAAATTTATTTTCTGGCTTCCTTGCTCCTCTCTTTTAATTTGTTCCCTTTGGCTTCCTTAAGTGTTAACTCTAACAGATAACAGCTTTACAGCTTGGCTTCCCTTGTTTTATTCAACTCAGTTTCAGGCTTTTATAATATCTTCATTTCTGATGTGACCACCATATTGGATGGTGCTGATTCACCCATTCAATACATTTCATTCAAAAGAAATGTATTGAATGCCAGTTTATGTGCCAGTCATCATTAGTATCTAGAAATACACAGGAAAATATTAGGGTTAGGATTAAGGAAGACTAATGAATTCAGTAGTGGTATACACAGAGTATCATCAGAGCCCGAAGAAGGAACATTTACACGAAAGAATATCAGGAAGGCATCTGAAAAGAGTTGGCAATAGAGCTAAAGTTTGAAAAATGAGCAACTTAGCCAGGTATGTAGAGGGGAAAAGAATTTTCTAGACTGTGTGAGCATCATGCATGAAAGTGTGGAAGCATGATATGTTTAGAGTAAAGGGCATGCAGAGAAGTGTGAAATAATGGGACTTGATTGATAGAAGGCTAGAGAATAAAAACCATGTGTGCTAAGATAATTTATCTTGAAAGGTCTAGGGAGCATTTAAAAATTCTTAACAAGGGAATCATTTGGTCAGATCTCCAATTTAGAATGTTTAGTATTCCATCATTGAAGACAGTGACATATAAGAGTGAGTTCTGGACGAAAGAGGCCAGGTAGGGAGTTACTGTAGTAATTCTTCTGTGAAGAAATGAGGACTAGAACAAGAGCAGAGGCAACACAAATATAATGGAAGATATGGCTACATGACACAGTAAGGAAACTGAATCTATAGAATTGGTGCTGGGTTTAAACATGAGAATTGAGCAAGAAGAAAACTCTAAAATAAATCCCAGATTTCTGGGTTTGGCAAAGAGAGAGATGATGATATTATTCATTATGAGAAGAAAGAGAAACAGATTAACTTGCAGACACGTTGAGAATAGTGAGACTTCCATAAGAGCTGTCCAGTGAACAGGTATTTTTATACATTTTGTCAGGGACAAGAAAAGTTCCAATTGATTAGGTCCTATATAATTGCCTTCTTCTTCTTGCAAGAGTACTATTTTTCTCATCACACCTTGTAATCTTAAGCAAAGGGAAGAATGCTTTTATATAGAGTTGCTTTTATATGAGACCAAGTATAACTAAAAAGATATAGCATATCCTCAACCCCACCCAGCCCCCATTCATTGCAGCACCTCCTAAGGTGTAGATGTCCCCCATATCCCAAAAATGTGAGTGGTGACTAAGTGTGATATGGCATAAACGTTGACCACACTAAAGTGACCACATAGTACTTTGCTGCTTCCACTGGGAAACAAAACATAATACAAATATACAATGTTTCACAGAGTAGCAGGCGATTTCTTTTTTTTTTTTTTTCTTAAAGTCAGATTTATTGAGGTATAGTTTACACTAAACAATTTACTTTTTGTAACTTTTATTTTAAGTTCAGAGGCATCTTTTGACCTCAAAAACCTAGTTAAGTAGGCAAATAAGACCATTTTTTGTTGTTGTTTTCATTTCACTGATGACGAAGCTAATGATTAAAGAGGTTAAATGACTTGTCCCAGGGTCATACTTAGTCTTGAGTAAGCAAGATTAAGTCTTCTGACTCTTAATCCTGCTTTTTCCAAGATATCACAGAGGATCTTCCAGAACGGCTTACTTAGAAAGGACATATAATCTGTTCCTCATAACAGTTTTATGGTAATAGGAATTTAATCTTCTAAGTAATCAACTCAGGCTTTTCCACTTACGAGTGAAATTGCAGGAGGAAACTATAGAACTTGAAACACTATCTTCCACATTTCTGTATTGATCCTATTTGATGGTTTGTGATATTAAGGGAATACATACCTATCATCCAGTGTTTCAAAACCAAGCCCTTCAAAGTAGATTAACCCACAACATAAAATGTTCTTAGTTACCCTCTTGGCTCCAAAGAGTCATTAAATCCAACCTTTCTCTTCCATCTAGCTGCTTAGGAGTAGCTTTTGTTTTAATCATCATCATTATTATTTGTATTAGTCTGTTCTCACATTGCTGTAAAGAACTACCTGAGACTGGGTAATTTACAAAGGAAAGAGATTTAATTGACTCACAGTTCCACAGGCTGTACAGGAAGCATGGATGTGGAGGCATCAGGAAACTTACAATCATGGTGAAGGCGAAGGGGAAGCAGGCACATCTTCACATGGCAGAGCAGGAGAGACAGAGTGAAGGGGAAGGTGACACTTTTAAACAACCAGATCTCAGCCGGGCGCGGTGGCTCACACCTGCAATCCGAGCACTTTGGGAGGCCAATGCAGGCGGATTGCCTGAGCTCAGGAGTCTGAGACCAGCCTGGGCAACAAGGTAAAACACCGTGTCTACTAAAATACAAAAAATTAGCCGAGAGTGGTGACACATACCTGTTGTGCCAGCTACTTGGGATGCTGAGGCACAAGAACTGCTTGAACCCAGGAGGTGGAGGTTGTAGTGAGTCGACATTGTGCCACTGCACTCCAGCCTGGGCAACAGGGTGAGACTCTCTGTCTTATATATATATATATATATATACACACATACACACTATATATTTATTTGTGTGTGTGTGTGTGTGTATAAACAACCAGATCTCATGAGAACTCTATAATGAGACAACACCAGGGAGATGGTGCTAAAGATATTAGAAACCACCCCCATGATTGAATCACCTCTTACCAGGTCCCACCTCCAACACTGCGGATTACAATTCAACATAAGATTTGAGTGGGGACACAGAGCCAAACCATACCATTATTTTATCATTTCTATTAAGAGTTCCCTGCATTTCAATCTGGCCTAGAATACCTGCTGAGATCATATTCTTATAGGTATTAAGTGATAGTGTCATAAATTACCATTTGCAAAATACTATTTCAGAAGCTGTAATTCTCTGTCAAGTTCACTGTTATGTTGCTACACTCCATAGATTTTTAGAAAGTTAAATATTATATATGTATATTTCTGCATTAATGACTTTATTTTGATTCTTGAGGTATCTCAGGAATATAATATGCAAAGTTTATATAAATGTTTTTCTTTAGTGTAGTAAGTTATTAGGATATGACTCTTTCGTAAAAGGTAGAAAGAACAGTAATTCGAATCCCTGCAGAGATAGCAATGTATTCAGAGACAATTTGAAATGTTTTATCTTTATCTACTAAAAATTCCAGGTTGAAAAGAATAAAATCAACTCCTCTCTCTAAATGCTTTACTCTGGTAGTAGTATTATGTAATTATTCACAAAAAGGTGTGTTCTTGTTACACAATCATTACCTTTTCCTTGGAGATTTCAAAAATAAATAGATGAGAAATTATGTCCCTCAAAAAAGACAACAGAAGTTTATCCAGAAAATTTTCTCTTTATTGATTTTTCTTTAATAAATGAAGCTACATGTTTTCATTTTTAAGAAATATAAAATCTTAACTTGTTCTTCTCTCTTGACACAGCTTAGGAGGTCTTGCCTGCATTCTCTAACCTCACCTCCTTCCCCTTTCTCCAACTACACTGTCCTCTTTCAGTTCACTAAAGACTGCAAGCTCATTCATGCCTCAGGACCTTTGCATATCCACATGTCTCCTTCTGCTCACTCCTTATTACCACCATGGTCCATGTGAGCTGGATCCTCTCAGTTTTTTCTCTATCACTTCACCCTATTCATTGCCTTATTACAATTTACAAAAACCAAAAAGTGTTACTTCTTATCTCTCTTGCCAGCTCTCAGAGAGCTGCTACCACATCTGTGTTGGATGTCATGTACAGCCAGTGGCTAGGTCCATGACTGGTACATCATTGCTCAATATCTTTTTGTTGAATGAATGAATGAATGAATGAATGAATGAATGAATGAATGACAAAAATTCCTACTCAAATTTTCTGTTGCTACCTTTTATACTTACAACTTAATATTATACCCTTATACTCTAAACTCACACATATTTCTATAAATAGGAGAAACTTTACCCACAGAAATAGCTCACTAAGATTGTAAGCAGGAGAAAGATAGCTGAACTTTTTGAAATTTAGAATCTATTCTGGTCACTTTCTAATGAGTTCCTGAATCTATGTTCCCATATCTTTGGGAAGCAAATAATTGACTGTTAATAGCTTTTCAATTATGTCATCAGAATGGCAGATGAGGCCTGAAATTCTCAATGGATTAATAAAAAGTCCCTGCCTCTTTGGTAGAATGAAACAGTACTTGTAATACTTTCTTACTTCCCCCAAATTACTTATTCTTTAAGTTACAGAAAAGGAATTTCACAAACTACAATGAAAACTCAAAGGAAGTAATTACTCTGGGTAACATCTAAGTTAATACTATGTCTTTTGTTTGGTTTTTCTTCATGACAGAGAATAACCTAAACATTTTTTAAATTCATTCTTGAATTTTATAAACTGTTGTTAAAGTATTAATCATTTGTGAGCCATCCATAGATTGAGTTTATTCATCCCTTCGTTAAGTTCCTCTCAACAAACTTAGCTGTGTTTTATGATGTATAAAACATGCTACAATATTTTTAATCCAAATCAAAATGTGTCAGTATGCTGACCCTGAGCAGTCAGGATATGACAAGGAGACCAAAACAACTCGACCAGTTCTGATTTTAAACAAGTTCCTTGCCTTCTCTTTCAGCATATATCGGAATTGCTACCTTAGATGGTTCTGTGTTATGGGAAGTCGACAGACAGAAAATGCAGTATTATATTAAGTCAAAGGTTGACAAACTTTTCCTGTAAAGTGAATATTTCAGACTTTGTGAGACATGTACTCTCTGTCACAACGACACAACTAAGCCATCTTAGAGGGAAAGCAACCACAGATAATATGGAGGTGAATACGCATAAGTAGGTGCCTTGGTTCAGGTTGCTGTCACCAAGTACCATAGACTAGGTGGCTTCTAAGCATATTTCTCACTGTTCTGGAAGCTGAGGAGTCCTAGGTCAGAGTGTCTCTCTTCCCAGTTACAGACTGCTGTCTTCTGGTATCCTCACATGGCAAGAAGAGGACAAGGGAGCTCTCTGGAGTCCCTTTCATGAGGACATTAATCCCACTCATGAGGGCTCCACCCTTATACCCTAGTCATCTCCCAAAGGCTCCACCTCCTAATAAGATCACATTGGGGGCTAGAATTTCAACATATGAATTTGGGGAAGAACATAAACATTCAGTCCACTGCAGTGTGCTATAATAAAGCTTGATTTACAAAAGTACACTGTAGGCCAGACATGGCTTGCAGACCGTAGTCTGTCAACCCTTGCATTAGGTGACCACTACAACATGCAGATGAATATGCATAAGTAGGTGTCTTAGTTCAGGCTGCTATAATAAAGTACCATAGACTGGGTGGCTTACAAACATGTTTCTCACAGTTCTGGAAGCTGGGGAGCCCTAGGTCAGGGAGTCCCTCTTCGCAGATATAGACTATTGTCTTCTTCTTGTATTCTCACATGGCAAAAAGAGGATAAGAACACAATACCTAGATGTATTCATGATGGAGAGTCAGCCATTTTAACATTTATTAAGCACCCACTAAACTCCAAGGTTTCCAGACAGTGTTATAATTAAGCTTCACAGCTGATCTGTATTCAGTAGGTGTGAAACTGAAACTGCCTGGTTATTAAGCTGTGTGGCCAGACCATGAACCCATTCTCTTCCATCAGGTTCAGCCCTTAAGGACACATGCCACAGAGTCAAAAACAACCTGGGTTTGAATCTTGCCTCTGCTATTTATTGACGGTGTCCTGTATGGAAAATTACTAGACCTCTGTGTGTCTGAGAGTCTTCCCCTATCTCATGGAGTGGCTAGGAGGATTAAGAAATAAACTGCAAACAGCACTTGCTTAGAACAATGCTCTCTGCTCAATGCATGTGGCTATCTTTGACCACAATTCTGCAGACACTTCAGGGTCCAGAGAGTTCTTTCAGAAGTTCTGCAAATATATGATTTAAATGCTATAAAAAATATTTTTCACTACTTAAAATACCTTAATAAAAAGAAACATATATTCATGCAACGTATACCAAATTTAACACATATTCTCACTCTATGTTTTAACTGGTGTTGTCAGTTAACTTTTACACAGACATTGAAGCAAAGCTTTTCCTGTTCTTTGTGTTTATTTAAAAAAAATTGCAGAGAATTCAAGGTAAGCCGATAAAAATAATTCTTACCATTTGTAACCACTTAGCTGTGTGAATCAGAATTGTCTTGACACTTTGCAACTGAAGTAAAAACAATCTAAAATTGGAGGCTGAGGTGGACATAAGGTTCTCATCTCTAATATTGTATTAATCAGAAAAACTTTATTATTCCCATTGATTGGCTTTACAATAAGTAAATGTTATCAATTGTTTTTAAAGCCTTTATATGAAAATAATTCACTTTTTTCTGTTTTATATATTTAAAGTTTCATGTAAATTTTCATTTGGAGCTAAAAAAGATATTTTTCAGCAGAAACATTTAACTAGTACTTAACTAATCAAGATCTGCCTCTTTAGATTGGGGCTTTCTTTTAGATCAAGGCTTGATTCTTATGTATCTTTTTTTTTAAATTAGACTCTGATAATTAGGTCAAGACAAAGAGTTACCCAAGCAGAGTTCTTCATTCTCCTTTACTCTCCTACCAACATCATTATGCCCTAGCGGCCCTAATAGATATTTTCTCCTTTGATCTTTATAATAATCCTCTGAGTTTGCCAGGCAGGTGGTATTAGTCTCATAAATGAAGAAGGTAAATGAGACTCAAAGAATATAAATGACTCCCAAGGTCATATGACTAAACAAGTGGTAGGGTCAAGACTCAAATCAGAAGACTTCTGACTACTAATCCAGAGCTTTTCCCACCCGTTTTGATGTCAAAGATGGCTGAGACTTGGGGGAGGGGCTTTGGGAGTTCAGAGGTGACCCTTTGGCCACTGCTGAAGCTGATAGAGATGCAGGATCACGAAACATATCTTATTCCTTGTTTGTTTTTCCATATGTTGACTAGGCTTTCTAGTGATTTAAAAAAAAAAAAAAAGCAATGTAGACACTTGTAAAGTGTTTTAATTTATTGTTCTGGACTCTGTCTCACTTTTTGCAGGAGTCATTTGACATGACGCCTTTAAGAAATCCACACATAGGTCTCAAACTCAGGCCTGGTTGATCTCCTAGGGCCTGTGCTCCATGAGGGCAGGGACAGTACTAGATATTTGTGTCCACAGCACATAGAGGCATCCAATTCTTATCTGTTACTAAATATATGATGGAATCAACCATCATTCTATACTTTTTTTTTAAAATCTTTTTTTCCTTTTGCTACCATTGTTTTTGGACCATTATTGCAGACATATTATAAACTTCCTTGGTAATTCTTGACATTTTGGTCCTTCCTCCCACAGATTTTTTCTGCATACCATCATTGGTGTAATCTCAAAGCATCCAGCAATGCTTCTCCAGTGCCTCTCAGAATGAGGCCCAGATTATCCTCCTAGGATTCAAGTTTCTTCATGATATGGGCATGCCTTATGAATACACATCCGTTCTGGTCTCATCACCATCCCCATAGTCCTTTCTCTATATAGGGCATGCTTGCTGCTTTGTGTCTCTGCCATTGCTTGTCTGTTTGCCAGGTTTCATTTCTCAACACAGATCCAAATTGTACCCATTATTTCCTACCTAATTCAACTCTAATTTTCTATGATCCCTGCCCCAGTAATTTTAGCCCATAAGAATTTTTATAGCACAAATTTTGTACTTAATGACACTTGTATTATTTCATGGGTTAGTTAGTCCAATCTCTATGATGCTATAGGCAACCATGTAAGATATTTAAATTGTACCTATATTGTCCTACCTTCCCACACTGTAGACATCTACTAAATTGGAATAAATGTATAATAAAATAATTTATAGCTTTAACTAATTGAAATCATCCCAAGGCACAGAGAGAACAAACAAACATATTTCTGAGACATGTCTAATTCATGTGCCGTGGTTATCTTGAGATAGTTTTCCACTGTACTTTTAATAAAAGAGACACCTAAATTATAATTTTATAGTTTGTTTTTGTTTTTCCTCCTTGAGCATTGCCACGGTTATTGATATTTATTAAATAAAATCTGCCACTGAAGCATGCATAACCACTCAAGAATGAATAATAGCAAATATTTAACTGCCTGCCTGCCTTTGAATTGGTTAATCAGAATGAGTGATGCATTAGCTGGTTCAACTCCTTTCACCTGGAAAGATGGCTATCGATTTCCTTTATTGTGATCTAAAAGATTTCAGGAAAGTCTAAAAGCATTTCAAAAGATTTCAATGAGTAAGACATAATTCTGCTTTTCATAACCACTGAATGAAAAAAAAAACTGAATACAAAAAAGATTCTTTGAGTAAAATTCTGTCATTCTGCACTTCTTATTGTGTTAAAAAAAATCAACTATAATATGAGTGAAAGTCGAGTTCGGCTTGTATGTATGAAATGAGAAGAAGAGAGGTGCTGTAGGTTATTAATAACAGGGGATGTTTTGTACCTCTTCTGGAAAATGAATATGCATTTTGTGTTGGAGCCAGTCCATAAGCCAAATTCCTTTAAAACAGGCAGAGGCCAGCCTGGTTCTGGCTGCAGCCTGCACAGCCAGAAAAACAGAGGAAGAAGGGCCTTCCACAAGCATGAAATGTTATCCACTTTGATATGTAAACATTCTTCCTTCACCTGAAGTTGATGTCAGGGTAACTAAAACACAAGAACTTGGTTGACTGAGCAGAAGCAATCTGTTGTATTCTTCTGTTTTTCAAAACCAGAGATAATCAAGGACTGTTATTTCAGATGCTGGCTGACCTAACTTTTGAGTGGAAAATGAACCAGGAATCTGAGATAACTGGATAGTCTCTGCATATTTTTAAAAAGTCAGGATGTCTCTTGAAACTGCTCAGACTTAGCTGATTTTTTTGTTGTTCTCTTTATAAGTTTTTCTTTTTCCTTTTTTCTCTGTATTCCGGACTCCTGGAATTTAATCTATTGGGTGGGAGTAAATGACGTAAACTGTACTCACATTTGCAAAAATCCCAAAAAAGATGTTAAGGCTGCTCACAACAGAATTCTACACTACAGTTGAAATGGGCTAGGTGAATTGGGACAGAAATCTATGAAAATTTTATGAAGCTTTCCTTAAATTTCTAATTGAAAATTGCTAGAGTTTGTGTTACTCTTGATTCATTTCATTTAAGTCTTGGTCCTGTAGATTCTATTGATACCCCATTCTTGGGGGATGAAGAACAATGTTAAATGCACACATTTTTTAGGAAAATGAGCTGGGTGGGAGACGGAAGGCTTTGGCTGCCATCCTAGGGCATTCCTGTGCATTGCAATGGTCAGCATTTCTGTATCTAAACATCGAGAAAGTACAATAAAAATACAATATTAATCTGGAACCACTATCATACATGCAGTCTTTCTTGACCAAAACATCCTTATGCCGCCCATGGCTGTGCTGAGAAGGAGGAGCACTCGTCCTCTCCAAGCACGTCCAACTTGCCTCAGTCCTCATGACTCCTACACTGTTCCCAGAACTGAGCTCATTTGTTATTGAAGTTGCTTTTCTTATACCCAGCCCAGTTTTCCATTGATGCTCCCACTTATTCTATGTAGGTATTTTCATTTATCACACGATATCCCTTGTCTAAGATTTCATTTGGGCAGGGGGGGGCAGGGAACTCTGCTGCTAAAAATAATTTGAAAACTCCTAGACAAGAGGACCTTTCAAATCCCTTACAATTCTAACAACCAGTGAATTCATGCTTCACAGCCATTCAGACCTATATGTATGAAATACAAGACGTGTGTGTTCAACTTTCCTGCATCGCCTCCTTTAAACTTTCTTTTTTCTTTTTTGAGTCAGTCCCTGCAGGAACAGACCAAGTGAGCCCATTAAAGAACAGTTCATTCCCACCTGCCACCTCAAGCCAGCCAACAATCTCAACCTCACCACTCCATTCTTGATTATGTAGAACAATTCCAATCCTGAGTGACAGGATTTGCAAAGACAGCTGTTGGGCTCCACAAACATTTGGAGGAGGGGAAAATGTGAGGTTGGTTGCTACATTCTCCTACTTCTTTTTACTGAAAGGAACAGCTGCGATCTTCACATGTAAGATGAAGTAAACAAAAGCTGACAATGCCCAGCACTATTCAGCAGTAAGCATTCAAACAGATTTTTCCTCACCGCGTTTGCAGGCCCGGCACAGTCTCACTTCCCCACAGCGCAGAGAGGAAGCGAGGTCTTTGCATGCCCTGTTCACTTGGCCAAACATTGCCCTAGATGTGCAATTCAACCCGTATAAAGCAACTGTAATTCAAGAGCCCTGACTCTTTCACTATTTCATGATTGCTTATTACTCGCACACGGCGTTGTCAGGTTCCAGCAACTGTGTGTGCAGCAGGCAGAAATGCAGTATTTATCTCTGACAGGGAAAAATTCTTAAGCTCGTCGGCATGAGTATCCACACGGAACTGGCTATCAGGGAAATAGATCCCTGCATGGGAAAGTCAAGGTATGTTTAGAGGGAATTGATGATTCAACCCCATGACTGACTCATTCCTTTTGTTTCCTCTGCCTTTTTATTTGCTTACACAGAAAACAGAGTATTCATTTATTTCTTTTCCCACTCTCATCCCTATTAACCGCTAGGGCCATCTGCCCATCTGAAACTGTCTTTGGCTACACGGTTGTGAATCCAGGTGACAGACAAAATGAAGAAGTGGTGATTGCCCCTGCATATTTTCTCTGAAGGGTTAAAAAAAAAAAAAAAAAGCCTTTGTGTCTGTTTCGAGTTCTCCAGTTGAAATACTGTACTCATTGAACTGCAAGAAATAAAACCTGCAAGTAGGCACTGTGCTAATGTAATACAAATGTGTTAGACAGGCGCACTATTTCTTAAATATGCTTGAATTAAGCAAATTATTTTAAAAACTGGGTGGGACTTTTGATGTTTTACATAGTTATATTTTCAATTTCTTGTGCTCAGTTTAAAGCTCAAGATTCTTTGTTTCTGTGTGTGTCATTAGGGCAGGTGTTGGATGACAAGTAAATGCACTGAAAAACGAAAAAAAAAGAATTCTTTGTGCCCTGACCTCCATGAATTCAGTGACTTCATACATCCATACAGATCTGACTTTTAATCCAAGGTGCTCACAGATGGGGTAAGGGATAAAGAAGGAATTTGTCTACAGGATTCTTTTATCCTAAGATACCTTACAACATCCAATTGTGCTACCGTTTTGTTTGGTTTTTTTTTTTTTTTTTTTTTTTTTTTTTTTTTTTTAACAAACCCATTGCTAGGCTAAGAAGTATTGATTCCATCTAGTTAAACATGTCGAGTGAGAGGAAGTGATCAATGGATTACTTCTTCAAAACATTTATCCCCCGCAGTGGAATCCTCTGATTTGTATAACCTTAAAGAGCCAGGTACAGGAATTGGGAGAAGAATTTAAAATTTGAAATGTCTTCTTTTTTCAACTCTGTTAATGAAAACCCTAGTTAATGCATGCAATTTTCTGGGTCTCCTTCTCTACTTCCTTCCATTATCACCACCTTTTGTTGCTGCTGGGGCTGTGGGTGCCCTGAAGGAACATGAGATGGCCTTCCTCAGATATCTGGGTTTTAAATTCAGTTTGTATCTCTTAAGTGAAGTGGGTAGGGCCAAAAATGACTCACTGCCCAGTGGTGCCTGGAAACATTATCAGTAAAGGCATTCACCTAAGGAGAAAATAAACACAGAATTCTCATATGGGCCCCTCTTTCCAACCATCTCCTGGACTCTGGTAGCCTTTTCTGAGCCAGAGATCTTTCTAAAGTCACTCGCTGTCAGACCTTTTTGTCTCATATTTAGGAAAGGCTGAAGTTCTTTATAAATCCCAGATGGAACAGAAGGAAAACTACTTTGAATTGATCATTTCCATGATCTCTAAAAGTCAACAAACAGTATTTCTTAAGATTAACAGATGTGAGCTTATGACAGTTTCAATGTGGGACCAACTCAAGGGAAACTGATGACCGAAGTATCAAAACACATTCATTACAACGCAGTTTCACCTGAAAAGGGGGTGTCCCCCAGTAGTGCTTCTGCAGCAGAATTGCTTAGAAACTGCAGAGCATCCACAAGGCAAGTACCCCAGGCCATTGTATCTGACTGTCTTTCAAATAGAGGAATGGCTAATTGCCACTTGCTGAGGGCAACTCCTGCACTGAGAACTGCGTGCGTATATGGATGGTATCGCTGAGACTCACAAGTATGCAAGACAGAAACTAGGTGCATTTTTTTCAGATTAGGAACCTGAGAATGGAAGATAGACTGGGAAGGGGAGCAGGCGGAGATCAGGAGAGATTGGGCAATGGGTACGAAGTTACAGTTAAATAGGAATAAACTCTGGTGCTCTATTGCACAGTAGGGTGCCTGTGGTTGACAACATTGCATGGTCTATTTCAAAATAGCTAGAGGAGAGGCTTTTGAATGTTCTCACCACAAGGATATGATAAATATACGAGGTAATGGATATGATAAATACTCTGGTTTGATTATTACATACGGTATGCCTGTATCAAAGCACCACATTGTACCTCATAAATATGTACAACTATCATGTGTCAATTAAAAATAAAATAAAATAAACTTTTATTGATAAAAGAATAAAAAATAGCATGCTTTTGGCCACACTACTTGATAGGCATCATTTTAAAAACAAAAGCGTATAAGACCGGGCATGGTGGCACATGCACCTGTACTCCCAGCTATTTAGGAGGCTGAGACAAGAGGACAGGTTGAGCCCAGGAGTTTGAGATCAGCCTGGGCAACATAGTGAGACCCTCATCTTAAAAAATATATAAATAGTATAGATGACGTAAAAGGGTCACCTTTCCAAATGAGTCAAATTCTTCCTTAATTTAATGTATTCCTAGGTAGTAAGTTTTTAGAGAGCTAAATTAATTCCTTGCTATATCTTAGGATACCATTTATAAGTGTTCTCATGGGGGTTAGCTTCATTTTATGTACGCCTTTTTCCGTGTGCTAATTTGTGTAGAGAGTTTATGTATTGTGGGAATTTAATTTATTCCTGCATTTTATCCAGGAAAATAGAGCCAGACGTTTTTGGACACTTGCTATTTGCTTTAAATAAGATATCAGGTTAAGATAGGAGAAATATATTGATTGGATATTGCATCTTCCTCTGGAGAACGTAAAACCTTTCATGTCCTACATCTCATCATGCCTTACAACTTTAGAACAGACTCTAATAAAAGGAAAATGTTTTGACTGTCCCTTTACTTGTAGATGGCAGGGATGGGAAGGTGCACTCAATTATACTAACAGACAATTAATCTAAATTCAAAGAGAAGGCTCCTGTTGTGGATCAGGGACCCCGAGTAAACATGCTTTCTAGGAGACTTCACCGCCAGGTTCCAAGAGAGGTCACAGTACTCCTGCACTCCTGACAGCAGACCCTTGGATTCCATTGCAGGCAGTGACACACCAAGAGTAAGAGAAGCTGGCTGCAGCCCTGTCCACATGTGTCTGCTGGCTCGCCCTTCTGTCTGGCATTTCCACGCCCCTCCTCTTCCGGACTCCCTTGCATGACCGTCCAAACAGAATGAGCTGTCCTTCCAAATATGACCCTAACTCATTCAACAGCTGGAGGCAAGAGCAAACTAGAGCTCATGCGAAGGGTATTAGCATTGAGTCTTTTTTTGTTTTTTTCCTTCTTTCTCTCAGACTAAAAGGTATTTGGAAAATTCATCTAAAAACTTTTTTAAAAAATTTCATTCATAAAAATAACCAAAGGGTTTCTCAGAGAGAGTTTCCTTTTAGCAAGTCTTTTGGAAGGAATGAATGTCTACTTTATTATTTTTCCTGTCCCTGACCTCGGAGAGGATTAGAGGGTCTGGGCAAGGGGAGGAGCCTCACACCCAGCCACCCACACTTTTCCTTCTGACGAGCCCCACCGCCATGCCATGCTCTGTACAAGTTCTCTGGAAGAACGTAAGAGCCACCTTATGTGTGACGGAATGAGACCATGCTTTGAAGAGCCGGACTTTCTCCTTCTACTTGCCCTTGAAATGGTTTTCACTCTGATCTGCAAGTCAAAGAAGTGATCTATTACACATTTAGGGACCTCAAAATCTGTTTGACTCTGTGCGAATAAGGTACAGCCCTGCCTTCTTCCTACAGTTTTCTTATCACTATGGGACTTGAAAAGGATTTAGTTCAACAACTGAGTCAGCATGAGCTCACACGAAACAAATCATTTCACACCAATGTCATTTTCTTTCTTTCTTTCCCCCCGCCCTCCACTTTTTTATCTAAATAATTAGGTCAGGGAAATCCCATGTGCTTAGTATCATTTTGTCAGCAAGGTACATGACAAACTCTGGTCACAATAGAAAGTCGTTTAGTGAATTAATGTCAACTCTGGAAAAAGTGGCTAATGTGTCTTTGCGAGCTTGGTCCTTGCCTGTACACCTGCCTGAAGATCACAAGACTAAGAAGGACAAGTAACACACACTGAATGATGGAATCAGAGCTCAGCAATATCTCATAAGCCTGTCATATGAGCCAAACCCAATACAAAACAATTTAGCAATATTAAGTAATTATCACATTTTGTACTTCAATAAAAATAATATCATGACTTTGCGGTAGGAAAGACTAAGTTTAATGTTGGTTAAAAATAGTTTAGAAACTGTATTTGTCTGTCTTCAATATGACGTTTCTTCCCAAATATCCCAAATAATCTGAATTAATAGTAGAAATAATATATACCATTTATTGAGTACCTAGTATGTGCTAAAATAACAAACTTACAGTGAAGGTATAACTATTTCCATTTTACAGATGAAAAAAATGGAGGATATTAAGTAACCAGCACTAAGTCAAAATGGCTAGCAAAGATCAAAACCAACATGTTAGCCAATGTGAGGCAGCTCAAGTCCTTTCCTCTGTGCCCAAAATGAAATTTTCCAAGAATTTTGCATTGGTTATTCGTATCAAGTATAAAAACTGTTATTCATCTCAATGAACCAAAATTAAGTTAAGACACTTAAGGACTGTCTAGAGGAAATTGACCAGGATAGGAAAGAGTCTGGAAGCCATGCAATAAAAGACATGGTAAATATTTAACATGAAAAATAGAAGATTTGTGTGGGATATAGGAGATACCTTCAAATACTGAAGACCTGTGGTCAACTGGGGCAAATATTTTAATCCCAAATAAGTTCTCCAACAATAAGAGTTTCATTACAAATAAGGGAAGAGAAAGTGCCCGAAATGAGCATTTTCAGTCACTAGATGCAGAATCAGAGAGCCACCTGCGAGGGTTGTTATTGAGTGAAATTCTGACTTTGAAAACATTTGGCCTATATGAGGGATTCTTAATCTGATATCCATGGAAGAACTTTAGGAAGTCTTTGAATCCCTGGAAATTACATGAAAAATTGTATACATGGTTTTTTTCTTGGGAAATGGTGGATATATTTCTTCAGATCCTCAATGCAATTCTACAATATTGGTGAGCCAGTGAAATGAAATCACTTCCAATTCTACAATTCTATTTTGTAAAAGTAGTCTTACCCTTCACAGAGGTGCACCCAAAAGAACTGTGTGATTGATCTAATGTTAGGGGTGAATGAGCATAAACAATTGAAGAAAACTTCAAGGTTTTGAGCCTCATAACTAAGATGCTGATACAATTTAAAAAAAAAAATCTTTAATAAAAGAGAAGCAAATTTAGTGGAAGATAATTAAGTAGAAATAAATAGGCAAACTGAAGCCTGTCTAAGATTCCAGTACTGAGTGTACTGAGTATGTAATCCAAATATTCTGTTACATCATGGCAGAAAAATGCTGAAATCTAGGGATATATGCTGACTAGTAACTGAGTCTTATATAAATAATTTTTTTTTGTTCCATTAACATATTTATTTCTAGAATACTTTTTTTTAAATTTATTTTTTATTATTATTATACTTTAAGTTCTAGGGTACATGTGCATAACGTGCAGGTTTGTTACATATGATAAATAATTTTTTTAAAGTCACTTGAAATTTAGAACCATAAAATGTTATAACACTGTTCTAGAGACTACTTACTTCAATCTCCTAATGTTACAACTGAAGAAACCATGTCTCAGAAAAACTGAGAGACATATTCTCTACTCTGGGACCTTGTTCCTGATTCACGTCTCTGTCTGCAAATTTAAGGAAAAAAAAAATCTAAAACATTCAAATCTGGAATAAACCTATATATTTTTCCGGAAGAAAATATAACAAAAAAAAAACTAGTCTTAACTACATGTAATACACAAAGGTCCACTTTGTTATGGTATAAGGCAAGACCATAAGGAGGTCTTATGCCTCCTTATGAGGCATAAGACTGCCCCTTAGGAGTTTGAAAGTATGAATTCCACACTTCAGCATGCTCTAGGATGTTTTCACAGTATTTTTAACATTGGTCCTCATCGTCTTAATTTATCTCTGGAAATTTCCATGGATGCTTAAACTATGAAGAACAAAGAAGCACATAGCTGTGTTATTTAGAGTTGGTGAATTCGGTTCCACAAATCTTTTGGTTTGCTTTTAGATGTTGTCTTGTCAGTTTCTAAGATCAGAGGGAGACCGGCTCCAGGAGTGCTCGTGCATGCATCGGTGGTCTTCTATACCATCGGATGAAAATATTCATTCTGTGTCTCAAAAGGATATTCCAGATCCAGTTCTGAGTCAGTAGGTCTTTGGGGTGTGTGTGTGTATACATATATATAAATTTTTCCACTGCTTCATTTTTTAAAATCCATCTGACAAGGTCAAGGTGGGGTTGAGACAAGAAAAATTTGGAACTAGTCCCATTTGAGACTTATTTCCTTAAAAAAGAAACTTTTTTAATAATCTGAAAGTTTACATAATTTTGACATGCCAGTTATATACGTGTGTGTGTATGTGTGCATGCTTGTGTGTATGTTCATTTTTTTAAAGAGATTCAAACTAAGTAAAATTTTGATTGGGGGTGCTGCTGAAATGACTAGAGTGTCAGCTGTTATAACTTCAGCTTTAAACACTAAACTGAAACATGGCCTTCATGTTCCAATTCATACTGAAGCTTTATAATATATGGCCTTAGAGTAGAAGTATAATGATCTCTTGGGAGAGGCAAGATCCAATTAAAATTCAGTTTGCTGTCTCTTGGAAAGACATAAGCAGTTATATATCCTTTGAGAGGGTCTTACGAAATACACACCTGAGCTTTAAATGGCTACTCATTTGACTGTGAAGTTGAATTTCAATTCTTCTGGGAGTCAGAGCACAAGAAAGAATTCAAATAACAACACTCTGATATTTCCTGGTGTGTTACCAGGGAGAAAAGAGCTCCTGGAAAATGAATGCCTTACACATTTGCAGATATTACCAACCACTTATAAAAACAAGGCTATTGTTATGCATAAAAGTCATTCCTTTTAGGGGAAGCCTAAGAGTGAATTGAAATGTGGCTGACATTTCTACCACAAGATAAAATGTTTTTTTAATATCATGTTTAAGTTCTCTTAGTTAAAAAAAGAAGAAGAAAGAAAGAAAAATATCTATAATCCAGTATTCAGAAGCAATTCCAGACACTTCACCCATGAAATAACTCACTGGAAGACATTACATTTCTAAACACAAAAGCTATTAGCAGCCTTTTCTAATTCTCCTTTAGTTCAGTAAGGGAACTATTGACCGTATTTTGCAATCCCACATGTTTTTAAAAGACAAAATACATAGTACATTGAACAGAAAACATATGAACGCTTTCTATTTAATTTGTTAGTTCACGACTAAGATGAAACAGTCCAACATGTACAAGAACCTCCCCACCCCCATTTCACTCTGATGTTCTTTTGGTTACTTCTTTTTTACAACAAAGGTTTGATGTATTTTTAAAAGTATAAAAAGAAAAAGCCACTATATTGCCTCAGAGCTACTCTATCTCACTGCCTCACTTTAAATTCTGATTGACTGTAATGAGACCACAGACAGATTGATGAAATAAGATCAATGGGTTTATTATACATCCATATTTAGGTACTAAATAGCATTGTACTTGGGGTGATTTAGTTATACAGCTCATTTATTTCTTCAACAAATTTGTTGAATAGCAGTATTAGTTAAGGCAATGCAAGCTGATGTCATAAAGAAACCCCCAAATCACAATGGCCTAAAACCTTAAAGGTATAATTTTTATTCATGGAAGCAGTGGAATGTGAGCAACTACAGGATTCGGGCAGCCAGAATCCTTTCATCCTGTGTTTCCGTCATCTTCTAGAGCTTCAGAGTCTTCTGCATTTATCCAAGACAAGAGAAAAGAAATTTGAGAAGGTGTACCTGTTTTTCACCATCTTCTGCTCACTTGCTCTTGGAATTAACAAAACACACAACAATACCTAGGTGCAAAGTGGTCGAGAAATGTATTTCCTGATGGGGCAACCACCTTCCAGTGATAACTTCACACTCTGAAAGGGGTAAGCTGCAACACCTGTAATAATACAGTGCTGGACATTGTGGAATTTTCTAAAAGAAACAAAACTGGGACCTTGTCTTCCAGGAGCAAGCACTTTAGCAAATTTTTGCAAGAACTTTATTACCTTACCAATAATAATAGTTAATATACATTAAAAGTTCGTTATGTATCAGGCTCATTATTGGTCCAGAGGGTGTGTGGGTGGTATTTCAGGACTCAAAACCTGGTGTCTGGGCTGTTCCAAATTCATGCTCTTGCCTCCTGCCCTCTGTAGACTTCTAATCACTTAAGGAAAGAGACTCAAGTCTCTTTCTTAGAAGTTCCTACCACAGGGCAGAGCCCACACCAGATAATGAAAGAATGTGGATTATACTAAACAAAACCCTAACACCTACTGTATAGGTAACTGTTGGCAATAAATTAGAGCTCAATTCCAACTCATAAAAAGCTATACTCCAAAATATAATTCACCATAAATGAAAGCTTTTTTAAGATATGAGTTGCCTGTACTATAAATATTAATTTTTTTAATCTGAGTCAATTGAGATGAAAATGCTAATTTGAGTAGACAAGCATATGAACATTAGTGGAAAAATTCACCTAAAAAAGTACAAGAGAGAGCAAGATGCCCAAGATAGATAAACACAACACTTTAACCAGAATGTTCTATCATTTTCTTTCTGCACATACACCTTCTAACTTGTAAAGCTGTCTTGCTTCACATGGTCTCTTCCCATCTAATTTGATGGGGTTTTCTCTGAAAGAAATGAAGGGAGGATTCCTCCAGTTCTTGTTTTCTATGATAATTATCCTAAGTTTCAGGGGAAGAATTTTAAAAGAGGAATTCTAGGCTCTTCTCAACTTGGAGCAGAATAGAAATATATTCCAGTAAGGAATATAGTTCATGGGCATAAGCAACTTGAATATGAGGTAGAATTGGGGTTAAATAACCTACGAAAGGTATAGGTGATATTCTATCAGACAAGAGATATTACCTATAGTTTTGCAAAAGAAATAAACTTTTAGCTAGGCCTTTTAGAAACAAGTAAAATTAATTGAGTTCACCAAGTATAGAAAAAATAGTAAATTGTCATTTAGAAGGACACGACCTATTCAGCTAGTCAACCAAGAAATATGTCGAGTGCTCCGATGCAAGGTAGGGTATGATGAGCAGTAGGGAGAAGGGGACAGTAAAAAGGTACAAGACAATACCTATTCCCATACAGGTCAGCAGCTAAGAGCAACAACAAAAGAGAACAATGGGCATGTACGGTGCATCCACCTGTACCAGGTAACATGCCAGGTGAATTATTCAAATTATCTCACTTGGCACTAATGCATGTAAAGTACATAGCAGGGTGCCTGTCACAAAAAGAATGTACAATAAGTGGTAGCTGTGATTTAAATGCCAGTTTTATGTGGAGGTTATTATCTGTTTTCAAATTAAAGAAAGTGAGGCATGGTGAGTCTATGTGATGCTATAAACTGAATGTTTTTATCCCCACAAAATTTATATGTTGGAACCTAATCACCAAAGTAATCGTCATTAGGTTCCAAAGGTGGGGCCTTTGGGGGTTAATGAAGTCATGAAAACTCCACCTTCATGAATGCCGTTATAATAATAAGAATTAGTATCTTCATAAAAGAGGACTGGGGGAGCTCATTTGTCCTTTCTGCCATGGGCGGATGCAGCAACAAGGTACCACCTTTGAAGCAGAGAGTGAGTGCACATCAGACATTGAATCTGTCAATACATTGATTTTGGACTTCCCAGCCTCCAGGAGTGTAAGCAATAAATTTCTGTTGTTTATAAATTATCCCATCTAAGGTATTTTCTTACAGTAGACTGGGTTAGGCAACGAGGGTATTTTGTGGAAATTGCATCCTGAGTGCCTGTGCTGCAGCTCCCCGTGAATCTTCCATTCTAATTCTAATGAACTTCCAGTTATCTATCTTAAGCAGAGTACCTTTTAGGACAGGGTAATGGGGGGAGTCTAGAAGTCACATGCAAGGCCTCCCATCTGTGGAGGTTGAGTTGGAAAAAGCTGACAATGAGTTGATTCCTATGCAGCAGTAGTCATGAATCTGGGGCAAGAATCAGAGCACCGCGCTATCTCCCAGGGCCCAGGGGGTGTGGCCCTGAGAGACAGATTGGTGAAATCTCTAAAGGGCAATGTGCCAGACTGATGAGATGATCTTGGGGGTACTTGCTAGTCTCCTTGGCTTCGGAGGGGCGTGGAGGGAGGGGAACAGATAGGCTCAGATCCTCTCTGCCCTTGAGGCTGGTCAAACATGTTGCAGCTTTGTAGAGAAGTGTCTTCTCCTTATACCTTGCACAGATGATTTGCTAACCAGGCCCGAGACTGTTGTATCTCCCGCCATTCCAGCAACTCAAGTGCCCTCAGAGCTAATCCAGGTAACTAGAACCAGGGGCAGGCAGTTAAAATCATAAACACCCAAAGGGAACCCAGCAGCCAGATTGAGGAATAACAACAACCCATGCCCCAAGATGGATATTCTCCTAGTAAAATAGAACTTCCAGAAGAGACAGATAACAACTTTAATAAAGAATCAAAAGTGTACTTATACAAATTGAAAAATAGCATTAAAATAACTTTCCAGCATTCAAAAACATGGTTTTTCAATTAAAAACATCAATTCAGTTAAGGAAAGGATGGCCTAGGATGAGACAGACTCACTTGCAGTGTAAGACATTATAGGGGAAATACCAAATGAGTCGTTTTGATTCTCAGGTGGAATTGACCATTAGACTCACCTGTTAAAAACACAGACTTTTTCAACTTACCCAGCCCTAATAAATCAGGACCTCTGGAAGTCAAGCCAGTGAAACTGCATTTTGGTTGGAAGTGGCCACTGGTTTTGTGCACTGGTTATGGGGTCTGTGGAAACTGGCAGTACATGCTGAATGAGTTATCAGGGTGAGAGATCACTGGGTCTGCAGGGATGGTCGTAAGAACTTCAGGAGAGAGATGAGAACTGAAATGAGCTGTGAGAGGTGGGTAGAGTTTATTGATAGTGACCTAAAAATATGAAACAAGGATTGATGAATGTTTTGTCTGCGTGATCCCAAGTTTTCACCAGATGTAGACACAAATACTTGTCACAAACATAGATCCAATAGCAAATCTGAAATTTTTATAAGTTTAGCCTTAAATAATATAAAACACATCGGATAAATAAGAAGTTGAAGTATTGCAATTTTGCAAATGTTTAGGAAACTTGTGTTCATCCAGTTCACATTTCCTTTACTCTGTGTGCATGTTTGATAACTGAAATACACAAGTTAAATCTTTAGTCTTACTTTTTTAAGCACTGACAATAACTATGGTCCATTTCTCTCCCAATGTTCCATTTCAAGACAGATGGATCAGTTTGTCAAGGTCTGAGCAAACAGTAGGAATAAATGGGGTGCTCCGAAGGCAAATCTGCAGTGGTGTGTTCAATTTGATAAAATCACCCTTGCATATTTTTCTCCTGCATTTCCTGAACCACCCCACTAAGGGAGACAACCTAGTACTTCTTGGCTTTTTTCTCTTCAAATGGCTGCTTCTGAGTAGCAGATGTAAAATAACAGGAATCAAAGGATTCATGGATCAAGAAAAATGACTCCAGATCATTTCCAGTAGGTTATTTCCTTGAAGCTGTTCCGCTCTGCCCCCAGGAGGTGTGATGGATTTGAACTAACTGTAATCAAAAATGTTCACCTGCATCCTTATTTCCTGAAAGTAGCTCAGTCCCATGAAGCTGAACTTTCTGCAGCTGTGAGACCCACGGCATGGCTGCTTCCTTAGGGGAAATAAACTCAACGTTTCTCTGAGTCAGAACCACAGAACAACAGTCTCACGAAATGCTCTATGCCAAACAAAAAGCACTCTGCACTCAGATTTGGGGTGAGATGCACATGCTATCAGCTCTCAGAGGGCGACAGAGCACATCCAAGCTTCTGGATCCCCTGCAGCAGAGAAATCATTTTATTCATAACTCTCTTTAACTTAGCCACTTGTATTCATTTTTGAGCCCTGCCTTAACAAAGTAACAACTGGGTAGTTTAGACAACAGAAATGTATTGTCTCACAGTTCCGGAGGCTGGAAGTTCAAAGTCAAAGTGTTGGCAGCCCTGGCCTAAGCCTTCCTCTTTGGCTTGTAGATGGCTGATTTCATAGTTACAGGGCATTCTCCCCATGTAAGTGTCTATCTCCAAATTCCACCTGTTTATAAAGACACCAGTCATAGTGGATTAGAGTCCATCTAACGACTTCATTTTAATTTGATTACCTCGGTAAAGACCCTATCTCCAAATAAGGTCACATTCTGAGGTACTGAGGTTTAGAACATACCTCTGAATTTGAGGAGGGAGATGTAATTCAACTGATTACACCACTGAATCCTTTTTTTTTTCCCCATGTCATCTATTAATAACCCAAAGAACACGTTTAGAAACATGTTACTGTGGCTTCACAGATACCATGCTCTTCTTCAATGGTTCCCAAATGCCATTTGCAGAATATATGCAGAATCACTGGGAGTGCTTTTTAGAATTCTAAATCTGCCAGGCATGGTGGCTAACACCTGTAATCCCAGTACTTTGGGAGACCAAGGCAGGCAGATCGCTTGAGCCCAGGAGTTCGAGATCAGCCTGGGCAACATGGTAAAACCCTATCCCTACTAAAAATACAAAAAATTAGCTGGGTGTGGTGGCGTGCACCTGTAGTCCCAGCTACTTGAGAAAGCCAGGCTACAATGAGCCATGAGCCCATGATCCTCCACTGCACTCCAGCCTGGGCAACAAGAGTGAAACCTGTCAGAAAAAAAAAAAAAAAAAGAATTACAGATTCTTGGGTCTCACCTCCACAAATTAAAATCCACTAGATCTAAGGAGGAACTCAGGAATTTGCAATTTACAAACTTGCCCAGAACATTCGGATGCATCACCAGATTGGAGTTCCACAGCCAGTTAGTGCTCCCTTATTAGTTTTTAGACTTGATTTGGGCCATAAATCTTATAATAGCTACCTAAGAAGTGCACTTCTTCTTTAAACAATATGAACATAGAATTGTTTTCTCATCTCTGTGTTTATTACATCTATCTTCCTCCATTGCAGTACAAACCACTTGATGTGCATAGATTCTGCCTTACTCATCTTTTTATTCTCAGTGTGTACCAGAGAATCCACACATAAATAACATTCAATAAGTGTTTATTGAAGAAATAAATACAGCAACACAGGCAAACTGTACAATTGTTTCATCGTTTAAAGAAGTTCCTGGCTGGGCACAGTGGCTCATGCCTGTATTCCAGCACTTTAGGAGGCCGAGACAGGTGGATTTCTTAAGTTCAGGAGTTCGAAACCAGCCTGGCCAACATGGTGAAACCTCATCTCTATTAAAAACACAAACAAAAAGTAGCTGGGCGTGGTGGTATGCACCTGTGGTCCCAGCTACTCAGGTGACTAAGGCAGGAGAATTACTTGAACCTGGGAGGCAGAGGTTGCAGTGAGCTAAGATCACACCACTGCACTCCAGTCTGGGCAACAGAGTGAGACTCCATCTAAAAAAAAAAAGAAAAAAAAAAAGAAATAAAGGAAAAAAAGTTATTGACGTTGACATATCTTTATACTTGAGAGAACGCAGCTACTCTTGAGATTTTAACCCATGCAACCATGCCCACTATCCTGCCTCATTTTTACTCCTGCCACGATAGCTTACTTGTGGTTTCAGGACACATCTTTCCCTTTCCAGTGTCAAGGATTTTTGCACATGCTATTTTGGAACTCTCCCACCTAGCCTCTTTCTCCACCCCATCCCCAACTGCCACTACTATTTCCAAATGAATATTTGTTCTGCCCTTCCAATTAGAAGTGGTGCCCCATTAAACGTTTTCATAAGGCTTCATTTTTTTTCCCCATGGAGACACTGATCATGCTTGTAATAAATAGTTCAATGGTTGCTCTCTCTGACAAACTCTAATGTACATGTAGGCAGGCTTCATGTCTGTTGTGTTCATTTGTGAAGCCACAGAAACCTGAACAGAGTAGAAACTCAAATATTAATTGAGTTGTTATGCACTTTACCATGAGTACGTGTTTTTTCCCACCATTAAACTGGGAGCTTCTCTACAGTAGGGACTAGATTTAATTTACTTTTCTATTTTTGGCACCTGGCACAATGCCTGGAAGGCAGAACAAGCACAATAAATTTTCTTAAAATTTGTAAGGTTTTTGTTTATTTGAATGGTTGTTTAGTTTTTGCCTTGATGAAAGCCTGGGATAGAAATTTAGAGCAAGGTTGGATGTTGGTGATCATATAAAAATAGATTTGTTCTTTCTTGTCATTAGAGCCCAAACTTAAAAAATATGTCAAATAATAATAATAAAAAAACAGAGTAACAGGGAATATTTAATGGAACCAAGGCACCTCAGACAGCTGACATACTTCTAAAAAGCAGAAAGTAATAGTAAGGGAGATAACAGCATACACGTTAGTTTTCCAATTGCCAAAAGATCACTTCAAATACAGCTCTTGGCAGTCATCTTCTTATGGAGAAACTGGAACACTTATGGAATGGCAATTCCACCAATTCCCTTTTTCTAACAGCAGAAAAACCTGAAGGAGACAAGCCCAGCTATAATCCAGCTGGGACCTGTGGCAATAACCTGACCTAAAGTTATGTAAGTGATCAGGATCGTATGTGGTCTGTACGCCTCTTCCTGAGGATGCTGCTCAGCTGTTTAACTCTCTCAAACATTTCGTTCTTTTACTAACAACCCACTGCAGTCAAGTCGTCTATTTCCATATATGGAAAATTGGGTCTGTAGCAATTTCCTATTCCTATTTGTAGGCAATTACATAAGATAGGGGGAATGGGCACCTATTTCTCTGGGGAAGGTATAAATGTGTCTTTTATCTCTTTCCAGTATCCCCACTGTGTAGAACTGGTCCACAATGGAGAGTAGGAAAAGTTTTGCATTGGACCAAATCACTACCTTAGAAGGAAAGCGATTTCAATCCCATTCATTTTTAAGACCTGCAATGGGTTGGGATGATACCCACTGAGGTCTCTTGGCAGTTAAAAAAAGAAAAAAAGAGGTTACCTCTTCGGCATCTTTGGCAAAGGATATGAACGAGTAATAAGCCTCAGCATCAAGCCTTGGGAATCTGGCTCAAAGTGGCTAAGACTAGAAGCATCTTCTAATACAAATATGGCAGCATTAGGAAAATAGCTTGGCCTTTAGAAAGACCCAGATTATCTTCACCTTAAAAACCACCAAGACTGTCACAGCAGTAAATACATATCCACCAACTTCACAGAAGGTTTTCCACCGAGACATTGTGAAAACCACAATCCATTAGTGGTGGATGGGTCCCAACTCTCTTACTACCTGGGGTTTCCAAGCAAGACTTACCTGTCCTTTGTTCTAGATTTTTTCCTGGGATCCTGGGCCAACACAAATAGAAGAGGAAAGCCTCAAGGGAAATAAAAGTGAAGGTTTCAGTGATAGTTTAAATATATATTTATAAATGTTGGCCTTTTTTTAATACTTCAGGGTGATAGATGGAGCATTTCAACCACAATGGCAAAGAATGAATAACCGGCAGTGTCAGAGTTTCCTGTTGCTGTGGGAAGACAGCTGCCATGTTAAGAGGTGCCTTGTGGAGAGGCTCATGTGGCAAGGAACTGAGGGTGGCTTCTATCCAACAACCAGTGAGGAACTGAGGCCCTCAAGTCCAATAGTCCATGAGGAACTAAATCCTACCAACAACTACATGAGTGAGCCTAGAATCTGATTTTCCCTAGTGGGGACTTAAGGTACCTGCAACCCGGCTGTTAAGGACTAAACTGCATCCTGCCCAAATTTATATGTTGGAGTCTTAACTCCCAGCACTTCAGAAGATGACTGTATTTGGCGACATAGTCATTAAAGAGGTAATGAAGTTAAAATGAGGTCATTAGGATGAGTCCTAATCCCATAGGACTGGTGTTCTTATACGAAGAGGAAATTTGAACACAGACACATACAGAGGAAAGACCACGTGAAGAAGACACAGAGAGGAAACGGGCATCTACAATCTTAGGAGAGAGGCCTCAGAACAAGCCAACCCTGCAGATACCTTGATCTAGACCTCCAGAATTGTATGAAAACTCACTTTTGTTATTTAAGCCACCCAGTCTGTGGTGCTTTGTTATGGCAATCCCAGAAAACTAATTAACTAATTGACTGCAGCCTTGCAAGGGACCCTGAACCAGAGGACTCAGTAAAGCCGTGTGCAGATTCCTGACTCACAGAACTAGGAGATAGTAAATGTGTGTTGTTCTAAGGTGCCAAATCTTGGGAAAATATGTTATGTAGCTATGTTGTTTGGCACATGTGCCACGTAATCATGTTTTGGTCAACAACAGACCACATATATGATGCTGGTCACGTAAGATTGTAATACTGTGTTTCTATTATGCATTCTCTATGTTTAGATACACAAATACTCATCACTGTGTTACAATTGCCTCCTGTCTTCAGTACTGTAACATGTTGTACAGGCTTGTAGCGTAGAGGCAATAGACTACACCATACAGCCTGGGTGTGTAGTAGGCTATACCATCTATGTTTGCGAAGTACATTGTGTGATGTTCACATCATTATGAAGTTGCCTAGTGATGCATTTCTCAGAATGTATGCCCAACATGAAGTGACACATGGCTTTATGTCTATCATGCATTTAAGATACTGCGATATAGTTAACTTACGTTTTAATATACCTCTTAATTCTATTTTGATCCCACACCAACCAAGGTGCAAAACTAATGTTTTCACCCATTTCCATAAAAAACACAATTACAATGGGACTAATGTGGTTTTTGCTGTTTTCCCTGAAGATTTATGGTGGTACAGGAAGCAGTCAAAGCACCCTGTATAAAGCTCTTCCATGGCCTGCCCCCTTTTTGCAGTTGCCTCTATTATTTGAAGGAATGGTCCAACCAACCCCAAAGCTCTGGAAATTTGCCCCAAAATAATTTTACCCTGAAGCCATTGAAGCTTAAGTTTCAGGCCCCAGTTTCATATTCCTGTGAGTTCTGCAAGTCACTGGGAGCTATAGACACTTCTAGGTAGAACTGGGAAACAAGGTGAAAATACCTCAAGAAATCTCAGAAGCCAGCGGCCTGCATCTCCAAGCCTCTGGCAATTTTCTTGTGGTTTCTATCCTCATTCTAGATATTTGCTTTTGAGACTGATTTCTAAAAAGAGAATTCTCCAAATTCTATAAGCTTCAGGCTCTACAAAACCTATCTATTCTGCCTAACTAGATTTATCATAGCAGGTACCAAAGATGGCCCTGCCTCATGACGACTTTTCATATCAGACCCTTAGATAATAATATTTCTGCATATAGATAATATTTCTGCATGTAGTTATGTATGAATAATTTTCACGCACCTGTATCATGTTGACCACAGTCAGTGTCCATGTCCAATTTATTTTTTGTGTCCTTGGTGCTCAGAAAGTTACGAGATGTTCAGTCAGAATTTTATTTAAAATATATTGATGAACTAGATTTAAAGATAGATTAAATTAATTCCTACACATGATTTGATTTAACAGATAAAATAAGGAACTAAGCATTAGCCTGAACTGTGTACTTGCATTAGCCCTGATGTTTCCCAGAGGGAATAATATTTGAAGAATACTGCACAGGCTGAAAAACAAGAGGAGTTCCCAGCAGACCAATATTCTTTCCTTCTTCATGCTGTGAGACAACTG
Source organism: Macaca fascicularis (assembly GCF_037993035.2). NCBI lineage: Eukaryota > Metazoa > Chordata > Mammalia > Primates > Cercopithecidae > Macaca > Macaca fascicularis. Next base: position 99,505,911 of record NC_088385.1, read on the forward strand.
GGGAAAGTTCTCCATATTTGGTTTTTCAGCTACTCTGCCCATGACTAGAAAGAAGATTTAATTTAATTTAATTATTTTATTTTTTAACAGTAAAAGAAAAAATTGTTGTTATTTTAATGAAAAAGAACCAACTGGAAAGTCTAGTGACATTTTTGAAGGCAGGGATCACTTTTTCCAGTGATTTTTTCCCTATGCTAGTGCCCCATTCACCCTTGCACTGCTTCAGCAAAGCACATAGTGGGTGTAGCAGGGAGATGTTAAGATGGAAACTTGGCCCTGCCCATAGGCCAAACCAGGGTGTCTAGTCTGGATTTATCCATAAACATCAATATTTATCACTAGATAATATTTTGATTTCTTATCTGCCTCCTATACCTAGTGATCTATTTTTTACAGCTTATAGTGGGGAGGGGCATGTTTAGCTATTATCCTTAAACCAAAACAACCTCTTCTTGAAAAATAGGATGCTATGCTCTGATGTTTGCAGAGGCCACGAAATTCTTGCTCTGAGAGTTCCAGAAAAAAAGATTTGTCCAGATTTGAACTAATTTCAGACAAACAAAACAAAAACAAAAAACCATCCAAGGTTAAGAGGTGACTTCTGACTCACAGAATGAACAAGAAGGCAGGGGGAAAAAAGTCCCCCAAGATTCAGATCAAAGGAAATGAACAGAAGGATGATGGAGTGGCCCAGAGGAGGATCATACGACAGAAAAGTCAAGAGAAATTAGTGGCAGGACAGAGGAACAGAACTAAAGACCTGCAGGATCCTGAAATAAAGAATGAAAGGAAGCAGATGAAGATTCTAGAGCCTAGCTGAATAGCCAGGCCCCCTGACGGTAAAGAGGGAGAGAAAAAGGAAGCAGTGAATCAAATCAAAGAAGGGTAGAAAAATAGAAACAAGCCATCCACAGTGGCTCACACCTGTAATCCTAGCACTTTGGGAAGGCAGATCACATGAGGCCAGGAGTTTGAGACCACCCTAGCCAACATGGTGAAACCCTGTCTCCACTAGAAAAATATGGAGGAAGGGTTGAGGAATTGTGCACTGCCAGGGGTGAGGACATAAATTTATTTGCTATGTGAATGTTTTTTGGGACTCATCTAGTTCCTTTACAATTTTAATTTAAAGTTTCTTTAGCTCCAAATCAGGATCATGAGCTGGGAGTTCTTATAAATCAAAAGCAAAACAAAACTATTGCAAACAAGTGGGAGTTCTCATAACCTTAATCAGAAAGGCTTGAGTTGCATTTCCAAATCCTGTCTCTAGAGACTGAGTTTTTAATGATAGTATTTCCATGAAAGCCCAATTGAATACAATCACCACCCAGACCAAAGTGTGGTGGAAGTCATAAAACTACTTTCAAATCCAAATCTTCTTTGAAATTTCAAATTATATTCCATGATAATGGTTCTCATAAACCTTAATGCAAGGCGGGGGGGGGAAACTAAAGCAGAATAAAGAAGATATAAAAACAAGCAGGATAGGAAAAAAGACAAGCCAGAGGTTGGCTATATCTTTTCGTAAAGCACACCAGGTCTCATAAGCACACGAGAGCTAGGCCCAGAAGTTTCGAGCCTTGGAGACTCATTTCAAACTCCGTGGAAAGACACTCAATTAAGTGTTCAGGACTTATATCCCCAGTTCACTCATGTACTGGAAGTGCCTAAACTCTACCCTCAGTGGTCAATAAAATGGTATTAAGTCACAGAAAACCCATTGCCATTGGTATTGGCTGATGTCTCGGGTAGTTTACGTGATGACAAACATTAGCCTTAACAGCAGAGCTTTCCTTTGTTAGCTTTCTCTGTGAAATTCTGTGGCTGGGAGATGTTTATGTTCACATGAAAGTAACTGTAAGCAAACCATCTTATGGTAAACATCCCTCCAGAAAAAGCAAATTCCATCTTTTTAAATAGAAAAAAAAAAAAAAACAGCAGCAGCAAAATGAAATTAATGCCTTTGGCTCACTGTGTTGTAAAATTATCCTTGAAGTTATTTCACACTGCCCTAAGAAATCATTGAATTCAGATTATAACACAGCTCTTACAAAGCTGTGTTAGGCAGTTGCATCTTTAATGAGACTGAGTAGATAAGAGGAACATATTCTAGATTGAAAGCCGTCTCAACAAATGTGAAACAACTGCATTAATTAAATTTAATTTAATTTAACCAATGGGTGTATTTAATCCCTGCCTTCTTCCAGAAAGGATTTAGGGAGCTTAGGTAATGTGGAGGTCTGAAGGTGTAGATACTCATGAAAGCCTCAGATTAATATCAAGAACATATAACGTGTCCAGATAGTTTTCAATTATCAATGCATTAATCTAAGCTTGGAAAGGACTTTTAAACTGCAATGAAACCTCAACTAGCTTCAAACCTGCATTTTTTAGTAAGCTATTTTGTCATTTGGAGACCCACACAAAAAACCTATTGTTCCTTTAAAAAGGAGAGAGAGAGAAAAAAAAAAAAAAACAACCTGCTGGTGTTGCTTTGTTCATCTTATCACCTTATCATTCAGCAGCCTATTCAGGATCAAATGTGGGAAAGCCTGTGTGTAAGATTAAGCCCTATACTCAGCACAGGAATTTCTTGGATAAACGTCTTTCTTAAATGGATAGCTATGTAAAAAACAGAAGAGAAACTCTATTATTACAATGCAGTTGGTTTTTTGTTGTTGTTGTTCAGTATGTTTCAAATCTAATACTTAAAATTAAGAAAATTCAAAGCAAACCATCTGTGTGGATGGTTTCATACTCAATTTTTGTGACAATAGCCTGCTTAACTGAGATTATTAGTGGATTCTTTCAATAAGAGGAAGAGAGTACCATCGTTAAGATGGTATGCCTCCACTATCCTTTTGTTTGTGAGATTAAAGAGTGACAAAAAGTATTTACATATATGTTTTTATTATTAAGACAGAGTCTCACTCTATCACCAAGGCTGGAGTGCAGTGGCACCATCTTGGCTCACTGCAACCTCAGCCTCACAGGTTCAAGCAATTCTCCCACTTCAGCCTCCTGAGTAGCTGGGATTACAAGCACCCACCACCATGCCCAGCTAATTTTTGTATTTTTAGTAGAGATGGGGTTTCACCACATTGGCCATGCTGGTCTCAAACTCCTGACCTCAAGTGATCTGCCCACCTCAGCATCCCACAGTGCTGGGATTACAGGCGTGAGCCACAACACCTGGCCAAAAAAATATATATTTTTTTTTAAAAGTTATTTTCTGCCTAATTACTTCAACATTTCATGAACATTTGTGGGGGAAAGAATATTCACGCAGTTCTCTAAATATATTAGTGAGTTGAGGTCCCAAGTACAGAATTCTATTGAATTCTAATCGCAACACTGAAGCAGACTTACTCAAATCCTGCTACCTGGACTAACCACAGACTATACCCAGATTCCATCTGCGAGATGCAGTGGAGCCAAACGTCACACCATTGAGGAATATTTATTATATATCTTTCTGTAGAGGTGAGAGAGTATTTATAGATATGGCAAACAATTGGTCAGATACTACTGGAGATTTAGAAGCTTCACTAGGTTTTTCACTAAATTTGTTGATAGCTCTTTAACTCTAAAGCTCATTCTACTACTACTACCCATCTTCCCTTGGACAATTTCATGTGCATCGCTTCACTGAAAAGAAAAACGAGTAAGTATAATCTCACTAGTACATGAATAACTATTATAAACACAATACTTTCTACAAGGTTTATTACTCATCTGCATCATTGAAGTTCTAGATTTTACAGTATTTTGGAGTGATGAATAAATAGCATGCTGTTCTTTCATTGCTAGCAAACAAGACTTAGCTTTGGAGACAAGAAGAAGGAATATAGGAGATGTTTCCTTGAATAATTCTTCCTTAACTCTGCTAGAAGTATCTCAGAAAGCGAAGGTTACCTCGATCTCCAAGTCATGAAAACATGAGGTCTTTCTGTTTTCTAGGGGAAATTTTCATTTCCTAGTGTGGCTTTTTGCACACACCAGAAGGAAGAAGACAAACCATTGTGTCACCTTTACATGGCAGTTGAGATGCTTCACATTTATACATAACATCTTGTATGATCTAAAGAGGGACTCAAACTCGACAATGGAGAATAAGGAAATACATCTAAAACTGACAATTACATTAATCCCTCAATTCCCTGGTCCCCCAAAATATTCTCCTCTATTTGCCATTTCAAAATAGCTAATGAGAGGATAATTAGACATGTGGACACTGAATTTCCACTGCTCGTGGTTTCCTTCCCTGGGCTCCCATCAACTGGAAGGCCCTGGATTACCTCAAATGTGGGTTCATCGTATTACACATTGCCTCCTTCTGCCAATAAACTACAAGTTCTTTGAGGACAGAAACTGTGATTTATGGACATTTGTATCCCCAGAGATTCAAAGAGTGCCTGGTACAGAGTGGGGATAGATGATTTTATCATCATTGTCATCATCATCCTCATCATCACTGTACCTAAATAGAGGTTACTTCCTGTTTCTTTTATTTAACAATAACCTATTGTAATATATACTATGCATTTTTAATTCTAAAACTTTACAGATATTGTCCTCATTTAATCCCTATAAAGTGAATACTATTATTGGCTCCATTTTTCAGATAACACACTGCATCATGAAAAGGCTAAGTAGCTCACACAAGATCACACAGCCAGTGACGGAACTAGGGTTACTGGACTCTTAAAGGCTCTAGTTAGACGTTTAAAGGTACGCTGTGCTCCACAACACTACCTTAGACCTTGCTCAGAGCAATTGTCGTATTACTATGATAGGTTTCCCTGTCTTCCTTAAGACTCAAAGCTTCTAGGGATCAGAAACTGGATTGTTTACTTGCAAAATCATGGGCTTAGGAGTCAGAGAGATCTCGATCTAAGTCCTGGCTCATCTGCCTCTTCTTCATGGGATTAGTAGACTGATTTTCCCCTTGCTTAGCCATGCAGTTTGAGTGGAATTCACCCCATTCTCAGTTACAACCGTGGGTCTTGTTTGCTTTAAACCAATCATCACTGCCCAATTTTCTGGCCTTTGATTGATTTAAAGGTGAATACATGACCACTTTGGACAAATGAGGCTCAGGTGGTATTTTGTGAGGGTCTCTGGAATAGAAAATCATTTCTCTTCCAACAGAACTACAAGGCAAGGAGCAATCACTGATGGTGAAAGATAAAGATCATTATATTAGGAACTGTTGGCTGTCATACTGCTAATGTGAGGTGAGCTAGCCTTAGAAAGAGGATGCCACTTGGAAAGGCAGGGCAGATCTATGGAAAGAAACTGAGTTTGTGGTGACATTGATGAGCCACTTTAGTGAATCAGCTGAATCCCAGTCTACTTGGTTTTTTCAGTTCTGTAAGCCAACAAATTCCCTGCAAGTGTTTTAGCCTGTGCCAGTTGTTTTTTCTGCTGCTTGTTAATGAGAGGTTTCTAACATATACAGTCTTAGACAAATTATATAAAAATCTGAATCTTTGGCCAGGCATGGAGGCTCACGCCTATAATCCCAGCACTTTGGGAGGCCAAAGCAGGCGGATCACAAGGTCAGGAGTTCGAGACCAGCCTGGCCAATATGGTGAAACCCCATCTATACTAAAAATACAAAAATTAGCCAGGCATAGTGGCATGTGCCTGTAGTTCCAGCTACTCAGGAGGCTGAGGCAGAAGAATCGCTTGAACCTAGGAGGCAGAGGTTGCAGTGAGCTGAGATCGTGCCACTGCACTCCAGCCTGGGAGACAGAGCAAGACTCTGTGTCAAAAATAAAATAAAATAAAATAAAATCTGAATCTTTGAATGTTACCATATAGCTTTTTAAAAGACTAGATTAAGTTATGGATGTAAGCACCAATGCATTTTTTTTTAAGTATGTTGCATGAATGAGTTAAAGTCTAAGTGAATTCAGCAAGTTTGTAACCCTTGAGTTCTTGTGAGATCCATCTGCCCTCAGTCATCTAAGAATGACCTAAACTGACTCAACCATTTTGTGTCATCCAGGTGAATGGAAAGGGCCTGAATATATTCTTCTTTACATTTTTTGTCATAAGCCCTAGCATTTTCATCTGTTCAGTTTTTGAGTGTGCTTTTTAGGGCTTTAATGCTAAACTCAATGCAAGCTGGGTTTATGTAATTTAGTGGTTTCTAGACTTAGGCTTCCTAAATGTTCCATTAGACAAGAAGACAAAATATAAAACAAAATAACATCAAACTACCATTAACCATTAGCATTGTCAGAGCCAGTAAAAGCTGTTTTGAAATAAAGCAGCTTTTCAGGCCAGTATTTGAGAATTAATGATAGAGTTTTTATGTAGGCAATTAATGAAGTGTTGTGGAACAAATGTGGATTTGGATTTTCAAGACCAACCTGAACCGGAGTCTGGAATCTGCAACTTTACTAGCTGTGGCTTCTTTTTAATTGATTAACTTTCTTTTACTGTGAAATGGGAATAATAATTTCTACCTCTTACAAGCATTGTGGTAGGAGGTATTCCAAATTAGATTAATATGTGAAATCACGCCAAAACTTCCAGAATACATGGAAATAATATATGTCTGTATTGGCAAATTATGAGTGTAGTAATGAGGGATTTACATGGACACATTTACGTTCTTTATTTTGGACTCCCTTTGACAACACATAACAAACACACACAAGAGTATTTGCCATGTCCAGCACTCTTTTGAGAATTTCTCTCTTCTCCTTCTGACATTCCAACCAACCAACCAGTAGGAATGTGCCCTAGAAACTATGTTTTACAGCTCAGTCCACATCCTTTTACTTTACAAATTACTTCTTCTTAGTTTCTTGGGAAAGTAAAATGGAGATATCAGGATTCTATGAAATTGGTTGGTGGTATTGAAGTCTGTGCTGCTGCTGCTGCTGCTGCTGCTGCTGCTGCTGCTGCTGCTCCATGACTCTAGGGGAGATACTACAAATGGGAGCAGAAAACGTGAGAAGGTGGTCTATAGAGACAGAGCAGAGCACAGGGGTAGAAAGGCTGAGATAAAGAGACAATGCAGTGAGAGAGAGAAGGAGAGAACACAGACATAGAAACAGAGACATAAAGGCACCAGACATAAGCACAGAAATAATTTAATAAAGCCATAGTTTATCTTGGATTTCCAGTTCCTTCTTTTAGTCACTTCTGATATTTAGCACACTGCACTGCACCAGATATCCTGTCGCCTTCAAATAAAGTATTTTTCCCTCTTAAGCATGCTAATTTGGGATTCTGTTATTTTCAATCAACAGAATTGAAAAAAACACTCTGTCATATCTGAACTACTGTATCAAAATGGCTTTCTGCCGTTGGTAAGAGAGATCCAGCTCAATGGCTTCAACACACGAAGATTTATCCTGTTACATTTAAAAAGAAAAAAAGTGCAGAGTAGCAGTCCTGGGTTGGAATAGGGTCCACAAAGTCATCTGGGACCAGGCTTCATCTATGTTTCTCTTACATCACAAGTGACTTCTGTCTACAAACCCACCTCATGGTCCACAATTGATTGTTTTTACATCAGCTTTCCAAAGAGCAGAAAGAAAAACAAGTAGAAGAAGAGCTTGTACTTTTTTTTCTATTTATACCACTTCTGCTTTCATCCCACTAGCCAGATATAGACATACAGCCCCATCTACCTGCACAGAAATCTCAGAAATGTAGTTTTTCAGCTTGGCCATTGCCCAGGGTTCTGTTACTAGGGAAGAAGGAGAGAATGATTACTGGGAAGTGAGTAGTGAGTAGCAAACTGTATCCTTTCAGATATATATATATATATATATATATATATATGGCCTCCATACTCTATCTGCAAAGTGTGTGTGTATATATATAATATCTATGCATGGGAGAAGTTTTATTCATTTACTGTATATAGCTCAAAGCACAAAATCCCTTGGCGTGCATTCCTTTCAATAGGGTTCAGCTGTGGTTTCTATAAGACCAAAAGACGCATTATTATCTCCACTAGATGAAATATAAAATGATAGTGAAGGGAGTACAAAAACTATGTTTAAAAAAATCCCTGTGTTGGGGTTGGGAGGAGGGAGAAAATCTATAGCTGTTACAATTTCCCAGCAATGATCCAGTTCCCCAGGAATGATCCAGTTCTTCAGGTTGGAAACGGCACACCCATGAAAGGATTGTGGCAATGGGAAGGTTTCTTGCTGACCCAGCTGGCAGCCCACGGCTCTTGTCCCTGGGACAATTCCCCATGGCCATTGTCTCCCACGGCCTCTTATGCTGGTTGCCCCAGGTGGTTCTTCTTCCTCCATTGTCTTTAACAACCACATCTGACATCACATTGGAGAGTATTTCTTTCCTTGGGGTTACCTGCCTTTAGCAGTCCCCTTCCAGGTGGTACATGTTTAGGGGCCTGGAAACTTAAGGATTTTTGTAGTCTCAAGCTATTTCAGGACAGGCTTGGGGTTTCATCAGCTATAAAGTTCTCTCAAAAATTGAGTAGATTTCAATCCATGTGCTGTTAGTAAGTGTCTGTGCAAGTGACTGCAGTAAAATATCTTATTTTGTTTTAAACTTGAAGACTTATTTCACCAACTAGCCTCCATACTCTGTCCATCTGCAAGCCCTCAAAAGAAGGGCGGTTACCTTGAGTACAAACAGTTGTCTCTAGTGATAAGACAACAACCTAAATCCCACCTTGCCAGTGACCCACCACCTTAGTGTGGCCATCTCCTGCTAAGGATGTTACCAGCTAGCATGCTTTGGACCAAGGTACAAACACAGTTCACTTCCAAACCAACAAAACTCAAAACTATTGAATGTAGACATAAATTGCAGGCTTCAGGCAGAGTAGGTCTACATGAATATCATGGCATTTCTTCTTATCTCTTCTACAGAGTGGCTGACTCTAGCCTGAGGGCATCTCTCACTGATAGAATAGGCAACACACACCAGCATATTGAGTTTTGCCAGTTGTCAGTCCTAAAGCAACATGTCTCCTTTCAGGGAAAGTAGGAAATCAGATGTGTCACTTGTGATTCTGCTCAATGAGTTTCTTTCTTTTCCATTTTCTTGAAGCTCTAGACCTGCAGCTCCCAGCAGCCCACACTGTGTATTGAGTCAACTGGAAACCAGACAGGACTTTCTTCCTCCCCACTGGTCAACTTTTCATGGAGAGCATGCAATAAATTTTTAGAAGTGGGTTGAGGTAGAACTGGTGGAAAAGGAGGAGTAGATGCACTGGGAGTGAGTTATCTGCTAAGCCACTTACCCAAGGAGGGCTTCCAGCTCTCCTTAAACCTGTGAGGTGGTAATTGGCCTGCTTGGCTTCACAGCCCACACCTCTGCTGTCCAACTCAGCAGCCAGTAACTAGGCACATGTGGCCCCTAAGCACTTGAGCCTGGCTTGTCTAAATTGAGATGTGATGGAGGTATAAAATACACATTATACTTTAGACTCAGAACAAAAAATTATAAAATAGCTCAATAATTATAATTGATTATTTTCACTTGGGAGATTTGACGAAGCTGAGAATTCTACTTACATTGTAATCCAGCAACCCCCTGGATTCGTCTCTTCCACTGATATTTGGCTGCTAGAGATGAGATTCCTTGAGGGTAGTCATTGAAATGCTATGGTTTATTACCATCACTTAAATAGAGAATGTATAGCTTTGTCCCTGACCTTGTTTTTAAAGTTCTTTAGTACAATTCCAAGCGGCCAGCAGTTCTCTAACTTCCTCCGAATCATTCCAGTGCTGTGCTTTTCATGTCTTATGACCACTACTTGGTCCACCAAAACTTTGCCTTTAAGAAAAAGACTAATACAATAACAAAACAATTCTGCTTTGCAGAAATAGTTATTGGTTATTATCCCATAGTAGAGAGTAAATGCTTGGGTAAGGAGCACCAATAATATGTCAAAATGAGCTAAGGTTTGGAAACCGGTTATTTGGAGAAATATTTACTTTTTTGACAAAAAGTTTCAAGATATTGTCATTCAATTTAAAATATGTAATAGGTATGGAAATCAGGGGAATCCTCTAAGCAACTCTGCAAGTTGTGCAAGCTCTTAACTCTCTTTCCTATGAAACGAAGGGGTTGGACTAGATGATGACCAGGATTCCCTTCTGCTCTGTCTTTGAATTATGATATTTGGGTTAAATACTGCAGGGGTGTGTGTGTGCAAAATCCTCTTGAACAAATTCCCTAAACAGTCCAAAACTCATAAAGAGTTGCTCACATTTCGTTCCTGTCTTTTAAATCTTAATGTACACTAGAACACACCAGCTTTCTATTCTCAGTCATAACATAGCCATAAATAGAACAAATGCTAGAGGCTTATCACTCAGAGTCTCTGCTGGCAGTGACAGCTTTGTGGAAACAGAAAGGCATTAAAATACTAGTGAAAGGCAAATTCTTCATTGAGATTCTTGATCAGGTTCTAGAGCAACATTCCTAGGAACAACACGATACCCAACATCTTCCATGATTTTAGCAGATCCCATTATCTGAGATGATATCCATTTTGCTTTCTTTCTTTTCTTTCTCCCTATATGCATAGTCAAATGTCATTTTGAAAATCTAAGTCATCATCTGAGGACGTGAAATTATAGTAGTCTCATTATCTTTTATTCAAAAGGGTAGAGGTTAGTGTTGTTGTTGTTTTAATTAATATGGAGAACTAGCAACTACAATGTTAGCTATGGGCGGGGCATGGTGGCTCACACCTGTAATATCAGAAATTTGGGAGGCCAAGGTGGACGGATGGCTCAAGCTTAGGAGTTCAATACCAGCCTGGGTAACATGAGGAGACCCCCTTCTCTACAAAAAATACAAAAATTAGCAGGGTGTGTTGGCACATTCCTAGAGTTCCAGCTACTCAGGAAGCTGAGATGGGAGGATGGTTTGACCCTGGGAAGTCAAGGCTACAGTAAGCCAAGATCACACCACTGCACTCCAGCCTGGGTAACAGAGCAAGAACCTTTCTCAAAAAAAACAACATCAGCTATAGTCAAATTCCACATTTCAATATGATTGGATTTCAATCTAACTTTGCCTTACGAAAGTTATCGAGTCATTTTGGATAGCTATTTCCTGGAGCATAAGTGTCTGCTTTTGAAAGGAAATAGAGGAAAAAACACAACTTTTCCTCTCTACTTATGTCCCACTCAAAACAACTGGGACTGGAATGAGTTTGTTTGAAGGCCATGCCTATATTCTTATCGGGCTGAATAAGCCAGGAAAAATATAAACCACAGCCAATGACTAGATTTTCTTTTCTTCATTCCTTATATAGGCAGGGAGTCATTATTAAAAGTAGCATAGCAACTAGGCTAAGGCCATTCTAACTCTTAGATAAAACATCATCGGAAATGTAGAACCAAGAAAAGGTAAAGTTTTTATTTTATTCATCATCAGAAAAATCACTTTGGTGGAACAGAACACTGAAAATCAGTGGTTCTAAGTGTGATCTGGTATCACAGTCTCTGGGGGGCCTTGTTAAAACACAGGCTTCTGGGTCTTAACTCCAGCATTTCTGATTTCTCAAGGTGGGGTGGGGCCCAAGAATTTTTATTTCTCACAAGTCTACAGGTGGTACTGATACTACTGGTTTGGGGAACCTCACTTTGAGAATAATTCCTTTAAGAGATATCATCATAACAAAGAATGTGAGCACTCTACTTGATCAGTTCAGTGTCTAAACCTGACATTTTTAGGAGGGCAAGAGGATAAATTTGCAATCAAACTCTAGATTACACCCATACTCTATCCACCTTCTAGCTCTCCTGCTTTTAGGGTTGGAGGGGAATGCCGACCAGGTTGAGATGCAAGAGATACTGTTTCAAGCAATTATAAATGAATGCAACTTGCTCATCACCCTTTTGGAGGAAATGGGCTTGAAATCAGATTCTCCTCAGCAATCATCATTGAAAAAGAGTCAGAAACTACATGATTTTCTTCTAACTTCTACATTCACAGAAATCTTAGTTTTGCTTCTCTTCTCATTAGTTGTTTCTAAGAATCATCAGCAGAAACCCCTCAAGGAATCAGGTAGTGGCACTAATTAGACTGAGTCATAATACTACGATGAAGCCACACAGGGCAGTTTCTGGCCCAGAATAAAAGCATCTCTGAGTTATAAGAATATGACAGTGATTCAGTTGTCATTTCTGTGTGCCTACCATGTTCCTAGCATATAACATACTAATGCATCTTGCACAGGGCCTTGTTATATATCACGTTCTTAATAAAGGCTGAATGAATGGATGAATGAATGAATGAATGTAAAAAAATCAGTACTACAATGTCTTCTATGTGGTGTCACACCAGCCCAGTGAACTTGCTAAGTTGAAGTCTATACTTTAGCAATATTTACCTCAACTTCTGTGCTTTACATCAGCATCGCCATTTTGTGAGGAAGGTATAAATTGTGATGTCTGCTCTGCTCAAAGGAATGCTTCCAATGGCTACCTCCAATTCATTTAGTAAATTTCAGTCTTCTTGGTCACAGAGTGGGCAAGACCAATCAGAATATCCCATTTTCCTGCCCACAGTGATGGATCCAAAAGACAGTCAGATGACCCAAGGAGGGCCAGTAATAGTCTTCCCTGGGATATTTTACATTAAAATTTCTTCTTTCTTTTCTTTTCTTTTCTCTTTTTTTTTTTTTTTTTTTTTTTTTTTTTAAGCAGGGTTTCACTCCCATCACCCAAGCTGGAGTGCAGTGGCACAAACTTGGCTCACTGCACCCTCCTAGGCTCAAGAGATTCTCTTGCCTCAGCCTCCTGAGTAGCTGGGACTACAGGCGCCTGCCACCACAGTCAGCTAATTTTTGTATTTTTAGTAGAGACAGGGTTTCACCGTGTTGACCAGGCTGGTCTTGAATTCCTGACCTCAAGTGATCCGCCTGCCTCAGCCTCCCAAAGTGCTGGGATTATAGGCATGAACTGCCGTGCCTGGCCTTACATTGAAATTTCAAAAGAGATATTGCTTTTTCTTTCTTGTCATATTGCTTTTAGGCTGTCACCTGGGCAGATGCCAAGTGGGTAAATAGATATATAAGTCAGGAGTTAAAAAGAGAGAGAAGGGTTGAGGCAAAAAGTAAAAATGTATGAGTATGCTGAGAGACTTAACCCTAAGCCTACTTGCTTCTTTTCCTGGGTTCACATTTAGATTAAAGTTTCCAGCCACCCTTGCAATTTAAATCTGGTCGTATGACCAAATTCTAGCCAGTATTATACGAACAAACATGATGGATGTCATTCTCTGGCCCATAAAAATCTCTTGTGTCTGATCCTTTCACTTTTTGCTCACTTGTTACAATCAAATATGACAACCTTGAAAGCTATGAGTAGAAGACAGCAGAACTAAAAAATAGAAGGAGCCTACATCTCCTCATTGAGAGGGTTGTTCACTAATCAAGAACATTCAGTTTGGACTTCATATCAGCTGGAAATGAGTCTATCATGCTTAATCATTATATATTGAATTTGCTATATCAGGTAGCATTATTTTAACTAATAAAAGAATTAGGGTATAAATGCCATTTAAAGTATGAGGTTATATGACATCTCCTAGGGAGAGAAGTTAGATAGGGAAGAGAAATGGTATGAAGACTGAGCCCTGAGTCACTTCAACATTTAAAAATCAGGAAAAAGAAGGAAATTGGCAAAGGAGTCTGAGAAGGACTATCTAAGTGGGTGGGAGAAAATCAAGGGGACTCTGATGTTCTCATAATAACATGAAAAAAATGTCAGAAAAGGAAGAGGTGATGTGCTATATTTAGTCCCTGAGATGCTTTGTTTCTGCACGTTTTTTCAATTTTATGAGCTGCTTCAGTATTCTTCCAATACATTTCCTGTGTCTTTAAAAAAGTAATTTGTGTTAGAGTTTTGTCAACCAAGAGTCCTTGACTGTGATAGGCACCCTCTAAGATGGCCCCCAGGGACTTCTGCCTACTGGTATTTACGTCCTTAATAATATCCTCCTGCCCTTGAGTATGGGCTGAACTGACCGACATCTTATTCTAAAAAACTTACATTCAAATGATGAACATTAGCACAGAGACAAGACAATTTGGGAGATGGATTCTTTGAGAGCAATAAACTGTGCATGATAGAGTAATGAAGATGCTAGGGCTGCCAATCTGGATAGACTGGTTGACAATTGGGGGTTGTGGGGGGGGGCGGCTATAGGAGAACATGTTCCTGATGGATTTTTTAAAAAAACAGAAATATAAAGATCTTGGGAAATGAGGTATTCTTGGGAGGAATACATGCAAAACTTCTGAGGCAGGCATGAGCCTGGATTCTTTAAAAAACTGAAAGATGACCAATAGGTCTGGAGCACAGTGAGCAAGACAGAGAGCCATAGGATGAGGCTGAAGAGAAATTCAGGCCATACTCTGCAGGTCTTGTAAAGCATGGTTAAGAGTTTGGATTTGCTGTGAAAAGCATCTGGAGTCTATTGAAGAATTAAAGTACAGAAATGATATTTTATTTTCCTCATGCTTAAAACACAATGAAATTGAATCAAATAAATAGTAATTTATTGAACAACTCCTAAACTGTTCGACAATTTAGGAGTTCAACAATAAACTTTTATTGAGAAACTTCTATGTTCCATGCATTCTTTCTTGTGTGACCACATTTACATTTCACCTAAAAACCATATTTTAGATACAAAATTTGAAGCTTCTAAAGGCAAGTTACTATGCCTAAAGATGCACAGCTAGCAGGTGGCAAGCTGTGAAATCAAACTTGTATTGGCTCTCTAAAGGGTGTGTTTAGAGAGACTGAGTGGAACTTTATGGTTGGTGAAGGGTTCATATGTAGCAGTAGAGAGAGAAATCGCTGAGGGTAGGTTGACTCCAAAGGTAGGCTGGAATCAGATTGAGGAAGGCTACTTTGAATATGAAGCTAAGGAGTTTGTACTAAATCTTGAGACAATAGGAATAAAGATTTTTGAGCAAAGAGTTGACATGATTGCAGTCCTATTGGGAAGATTTATGAGGTGTCTGTTTACATCAGTGTGAATTACCAGGGAAGAGACCAAAGGAAGAAGGGCCTATCAAGAAACTGGCTTAGGTATATGATGATAGGGGTCTAAACTGAGTGGTGACAACAAAAATGGAAAGAAAGAGAGGAATGAGAGTAATTCCTCCAGGAAAGAGTCATTAGGGTTTGGTGACTACAATAATATACGCATGGGGAAGGTGAGGTTATGAAGAGTAAATCTAAATAATTATAAGAATGGTGCTACAATATGGCTGGGCACAGTGGCTCATACCTGTAATCCCAGCACTTTGGGAGGCTGAGGTGGGTGGATCACAAGGTCAGGAGTTTGAGACCATCCTGGCCAACATGGTGAAACCCCATCTCTACTAAAAATACAAAAATTAGCTAGGCGTGGTGGCGCGTGCCTGTAACCCAGCTACTCAGGAAGCTGAGGCAGGAGAATCCCTGGAACCCGGGAGGCAGAGATTGCAGTGAACCGAGATCACGCCATTGTACTCCAACCTGGCGACAGAGCAATACTCTGTCTAAGAAAAAAAAAAAAAAAGATGCTACAATAGGGAAGTCAGTAGAAGGACAAAGTTTGAGTGAAGTGAGTAAGAAGAAAGAAGATGAATATCAATCATATAAGTTGGATAAGTTGGATTCGAGGTAACAACATTGAAAGTAAATGTGTAGCTAGAGAGCAGAAGGGACCTTGGCCAAAAATAATGATTTGGGGTTCATCTGCATAGAGGCAATGGGCAATTAAAATTGTGAGAGTTGGCTGGGCACCACGGCTCATGCCTGGAATCCCACCACTTTGGGAAACTGAGGCAGGAGAATCACTTAAGCCCAGGAGTTCAAGACCAGACTGGGCAACACAGTGAAACCCTGACTCTGCAAAAAATGCAAAAAAATATTAGCCAGGTATGGTGGCATGTGCCTATAGTCCCAGCTACTTGGGAGGCTAAGGCAGGAGGATTATTTGAGTCCAGAAGGTCAAGGCTACAGCAAGCTGTGATTGCACCACTGCATTCCAGCCTGAGTGACAGAGTAAGATCCTGTCTCAAAAAATAAAGTAAAAAAATTATTAATTTAAAACAATAAAATCTTGAGAGTTCATAAATTTCTAAAGAAAGACAAAAAAGAGCAGTGTTACAGATGCTACTGGTTTCCAACATCCATTCCCCATCTTGACCTTCCTATCCAAATTCCCATTTGGTTCAGCTATACCCCACCTCCCTTCAGCCATGTGCTTCCCTCAAGGGTGTTTCCAGATACAGAGAGTGGATCTTGAGCAATCTAAGAAGCCAACAGTGGTCCATCCCATCTCCGTCAGGAATGTGCACAGGACACAAAACTAGGTAATGAGACAGAAGTCAGCTGGGAAGAGCCTAAGGAGGCAGGAGAGCAGATGGCTCCCCTGTTCCCCTGGACGTTGTCCTATCTCTGTCCTGACTAGAAACCTGGAACTGCTCTGCCATACTTGGCCTCTGAGAGTCAGGCTTCATTGAGCAAAATCATCCCGTGATACAACCAGGAACCATGCCTCTGAAATTACTCAAGAACAACCAAACCTCTGAAATCAGTTTCAAACATCTAAAAACCAGTGAAACACAGAGAAGCCTTGGTCAGAAGCTAGGAAGACCAAAAAAAAAAAAAAACCATCAAGTTAGGTTCTAAACCAGGTGTCAGGGAATTGAAAAGAAGCCGGAGATTTTGACAGGGCTTAGGACAGGCTGGGGTGAAATACACGAGCAGAGATAAAGTGAAAGAGACCTAGGAGGGGACATTTGGAGACAATCATCTTTTCTGACCAGCAAATTCAAAGAGCTGCTCTTCACAGCATTCCTGAGGTGATTCTAGGGACAGCAAAAGGTTATTTCTGAACTATTAAACACATTTTTTTTTTAAGAGAAATATATCGACAGGGCAAGTCATTCCAAAACCAGCCTCAATACAGCTATTATTCAGATTCACCTTGTCAGTGTGAAAATGTGGGTTGAAATGGACTTTGCTGCTTGAAATTAAGTGTGATCACACTCAGTAGCCAAGGGAAGCACTCCAATCCAAGCCGCAATTATGACAGGCTGGGAGCCACAGGGAGTGGGGAGTAGCATTCAGAAAAAGAGAAGGGGTTCATTCTCAGGGATTTTCCCTGTTTGCAGCCTGAATCCCACGTGGATGTCCTTTCTCTTCCGTCATTCTCTTTTCCTGCGTTCAGCATCCTCTTCTCACTTCTCCCTCACAGTTATCTCTCCCTTGGAGAGAGTAATCTGGACCCTTGGGTGACAGTCATATGTGGCTTTCACGAGCTGCTGGAATTAACTAAAACTCACTCTTTCCCAATAAATCTCCCCTGAGCCGACACACAGCAGCTGCGAATTCCCAGCATGGGCCTGGACAAAATACTAAGAAAAACTGGCTGTGTTCCTGAACCTTGCTCGTCATTGGTCCTTAAGAATCCTGGACACTAACACCAAGATATTCCAAAAAGACTTGTGCTTTTCCAAGCTCGACTCTTTACTTAAGCTGCCTTGAAGATTCGGCACTATAATTTCCCAGAAGTGTGGGCTGGGCTTGCTTTGAGAAAAGGTGAAATGGACAAGAGACAGAGTTCAGAAAACAGTGATTAAATACAAACAGCGCCAGCTGTTAGGCAAGAGTCAAGGCCAGGAAATGCAAATAAAATTGCCGAGGGTTGTTTAGGCAGTGGCCACTCAGAAGGAGAGGTAATATTTGGTTGTAAAGTGAGGCCACAGACATCTTTTCTGATTTAATGAATTTGTGATAGTTTACTTCTTTTCCCAGAATTCATTTCATTCATGGGGGGATGGCTGGGGGATGGAGGGGATATGGAAAGTTGAGCACAAGGGCACAAAGTATTTACTGGCTAAAGATGCCTATGCTTCTGCCAAGATTGTGTTTATTTGTTAAAAATATACTTCATTGTGTTGTTACAAAACTAAATCTGTCCCCAGCCCCCATGGAGACAGGGTGACTGGGTTGCAGGGTGAGGTGCCAGCTAGTGCTTTCAGGGGCATTAATGTGCCAGCTGCTCCCCCAGTGTTCATTTTATTTCCAGTCCCTAGGCCGGTTTTACACTTTGTGTTTTTTAGAAGGAAATCAGGATTAGAGAGCCTTTTGTCACCGATGGGAAGGGGGAGAGAAGTATCCCCTTTGGGCTCCATACACAGGGGCGGCCTCACGGGCAAGGCTCAGAGCTTTGATTTACTTCTCATTTGCTAACATTTTCAAAAAGAAAAGGATCCACCGCGTCAAGCTGCTCTGTTGGAAGCTTGTAAGGCAATAGATTTGGGGATTGGAGTTTCCAGAACGCAATCTGCAGCCACCAGGCCAAGGTTACCTTTAAGCTCCATGCAGATTAAACATTCCCAGCCTGGGCAAGAGGCATCCGTAGAAAGGAAACCCTCAATATCAAACAGCAAAAGCATTATTGGGTGGTCCCTGTCTAAGGGTTGAACAGGGCGTGTAGATTCCTACTTGATTTTTATGAAGTTAATTCTTTTTACCTGCTTAGAAATGCCAAACTGCTACTAGGGTCC
This sequence comes from Macaca fascicularis, assembly GCF_037993035.2. NCBI lineage: Eukaryota > Metazoa > Chordata > Mammalia > Primates > Cercopithecidae > Macaca > Macaca fascicularis. Next base: position 99,524,452 of record NC_088385.1, read on the forward strand.
AAAGTCCCCTCACTGGCCAGCTAGTCCCAGTGCAGTGACCTGCTGGAACTGCTCCAGCCAGAGTCTCCTCTGCTGAACAAATCACCCAGCCTCTGAAAGAAAGAAAGAGAGGCCGCCCTTAGTGAGCAACCCCTCTTAAAATGGACTTGCTAAGCACACACACACACACATACACACACATCTCATGCAATTTTTTGGTGGATGCTTGTGACAGGAAGAAATTACTAACAAAATTTCCCCAATGAACACTTCCCTCTTTTTTTTTTTTTTTTGAGACAGAGTCCTGCTCTGTCACCCAGGCTGGAGTGCAGGGGCAGAATCACAGCTCACTGCAAACCTCTGCCTCCCAAGCTCAAGCAATCCTCCCACCTCGGCCTCCCAAGTAGCTGGGACTACAAGCACACACCACCATGCCCAGCTAATTTTTGTATTTTTTGTAGAGGTGAGGTTTCAGTGTGTTGTCCAGGCTGATCTTGAACTGCTGGACTCAAGCAATCTGCCCACCTCAGCCTCCCATAGTGCTGGGATTACAGGCATGAGCCACTGCACCTGGCCTCTCTCTTTTATTTTTAAGGGCAGAAAAAGACAAAGTGAGAAAGGAGTCTCCCTTATCCTCCTCCTTTTTCTCCTCGCAGCCCAGCATCAAAACACTCATTCTTAGGAGAGAGCAGGGGTGGAAAAGTGCGGGAACATTAGGCCTTGTGTATGTATTGGCTCAGTTAGGAGCTATTGTTGCTCAGCAGCTGTTCCTCTTGCTTCCTAGGAAGCCCTGCTTGCAAGTGGGCTGGGGAACCAGTGTGACACTGGCAGCTGGGGGAAGTGGGGAGGAACACAGAATATTTTTTGCACCTCGAGAAAGATGGGCTTTGTTTCTCAAAAAAGAACAGAGATTCTGTTTCTGAGTAGCTGTTATCAGAAACTCGTTTTAATAAATACAGTTGAAGAGTAAATGTGTGTGTGTGTGTGTGTGTGTGTGTGTGTTTCGGGGGCGGGGATACAAGAGAAAGAGAAGATAAAGTCACAATCTACTCAACATTTAATCCTTTTTTTAATGTAGGAAAAGCTGAAAAATTTCAGCCAAATGAAAAGCATAAGGTGGTTGAGAAAGGCTTTATGACTAAGAGAGGATTGCAATGGAAAATGCGTAAAAAGAGAAGTTAAACCAGCTGGCTTATTTAATTTTGACTCCTCACTCCCCCTTTCACTTTTTTTTTTTTTTTTACCTTCAGCTTAAACTAGGGAAAAATGTACTATGTAAATAATCAGTGTTTTTCTTAGTTTTTAGCCCTAACAAAATTTTTTACAGGACTTAGTTTAGTGAATCCCCAGAGACTGGGTGTGCACGTGACTTTTCGCCCCTGGGTCACAGGTCACTTCCTGCTTCTTCTTGTAAGTAAAAGCTCTTACTATTCCATGGATCTGGCTGTACCCAGAAGCGGGGGTAGGGGTGAGGGATGGGAGGGGGGAGTGGGGGATGGGGGAAAACTCAATGCCTATTCATTTCTCACATTATTTTATTGCTGGGAACATTTGTCCTCCCATATTTAAGAGCTAAATGTCAAACTTCTATTCCGAAGTACATGAATAAATTAATACATTCCTAGTGTATTAATTTATTCATGCATTCAGTAAACATCATCGAAGCACTGTCAATGTACTAGGCATTGTGTTAAGTTCTGGTAAAACAAAGACAATGAAAATATATTCCCTGTCTTGTACATCTTCAAACAAACAGGAGAGACAGATTCTAGAACAGTAATTATAGCAATTACAGTAAGTACTGTGAGAAAAAAAAAAGAGCAAGAAACATATAACTCTGCCTAGGAAGGGCAACGAAGACTTCCAGGAGGTGGTGGTATTGGAATTGATTTTTGAGAGCTAAGTAGGAACAACCAGAAGGCCAGGAAGAGAAATGGAATTTCAGATAGAGGGAGTGGCCGTGGAAAAACCTTGTTTTCACTTTGGGTAACGAGCAGTCTTCAGTGTTTTACCCTGACTAGGATTCTGGGAACCTGGGACAACAACAAAAAAAATGGGTCGGATAGGATAGAATCGCCCCATGAAGTTTAGAGTTGAAACCAAGGATCCCCAAAGAACAACATCCAGGGATAAAAATACACTTAATCCCTAGTGGAAAATAACACCTACACATCATCCTAAGGGCACGAAGTAAAAAAAACAAAAGAAAAATGCAGCAACTGGAGGCAGCACAAGTTTGGAGCTGTGAGGAGGGAAGTCTGGAGCTGTTAGGGAGAAGCCCTGGCACAGAGCTATAGGGGACTTTTAGAGCTAGTGTAAGGCCCGTCTGGGGTGGGGCACTGCAGTGTTAAAAACAGAACCTGTTCAGGCAAGAGTGGAAGCAAGAGGATGCATACCACACTCTGGAATTGACAGTCATCCTGACAGATGCCCTGACAATTAAAAAAGATGGTAGAAAAGGGGGAGTCGGGGGCTACATCCTCAGGAGCCTTGAACATCATCTTCCCAGCTGGGATTTCCCAAGGGTAGCATGGGTACCACTGGTAAGAACCAATGTGTCATTACATGCTACAAAAACAATGCTTTAAAGACTTGTAGTAGTTATGTACTGATTTTCTACTTTTATACAAACTAGAAAAAAATGTACAACTAACACGAAATCTGCAATTACACAGATAGGAAGATTGCTTAAGAAGAAGCTAATATAAAAGCACCATGGTAAGTTGATCTTTTTTAAAAAATAAGAATATACCAAAAGAGGTACTACACAAATATAGCAAAAATTGAAAAAGTGGTCTCTAACTGACCAAAATTTGAAAATAGTGGCAGTCAGCAGTGGGGAATCTCTGAAAAGTGTAAGCACTGGACTCTATATTGTAATGTTGCTCTTTTGAAGAAGGGCAGACTAAAGACACTGATTAAGGGAGGTCGTATTTATTATCCAAAACCACAGTGGACTCCACATAGTTTTCAGGTTCATATTTCAAGATAAACTCTAATTTCAATCCTGAAGTACTTGGAGAAGTCTTTAAGAACCTCTTTTTACTAATTTGAAAATTAGTAAATTTAGTAATTATATTCATGGCTTTATTTTCATCTTAAGTAACTTAGTGTGTATATTTACATGAATTATTTTATTAGAAATGTGCAGTACTCAAAATGACTTTTATGGTGTAGTGTAATAGGGTAAAAAGCTATTGAATGTTGGGTAGATCTGTGTCTTTGTAACAATTTGGTCAATCTGATTTACATAGAACCTAGTGTCTCATTTTGTGCTTAGGTCTGGTACATTATCTATTAATCGTGTTTTTTCTTTTCTATAGTTCATGATGCTTTGACATCTTGGGGCATCTTGCAGACCAGGGATGGACTGACCCTCCCAGAGTTGGCTAATGCCTAGAGATACTAAACAACTTGGCTTAGAACACACCTTTTATACGTAAGACAACAAATCCAGGCTCTATACCCTCATCTTGTCCTTTTATCAGGCTCCTCCAGCACGGAACATTATCCTCCTGCTCTAAGTCACCCAGAGCCAGGTACTGGACAATTAGAGGCCACTCTTGTGGCTCAGAGCCTGTCCAAAGGGTCCAGACTCTTCAATCCGAAACCTCAGCTCAGCTGCCTACCCTGCCTCTCCCATTCCTTCCCATAAAACCCTGAATAAAAGCTGTTGCCCAAGCTTTCCCCTCAATCTTTCTGCCCTCAAAGCAATCCTGGTGCTTCCGCACATGCTCCATTCTCTTGGGAACTATAAACAACAAACTCTTCTTTCAAGGAAGTTGTCTATGTGTCTATCACCTTACCATACCTAGTTCAAACAAAAGTCCTAGGTATAGTTTAAAACATATTAAGGGCCGGGCACGGTGGCTCACACCTGCAACCCCAGCATGTTGGGAGGCCAAGTCAGGCGAATCATGAGGTCAGGAGTTTGAGATCAGCCTGGCCAATATGGCAAAACCCCATCTCTACTCAAAAAAAAATAAAAAATTATCCAGCATGGTGGCACGCACCTGTAGTCCCAGCTACTCAGGAGGCTGAGGCAGAAGAATCACTTGAACCTGGGAGGCGGAGGTTGCAGTGAACCGAGATTGTGCCACTGCACTCCAGCCTTGGTGACAAAGCAAGACTCCATCTCAAAAAAAAAATATATATATATATATATATATGTGTGTGTGTATATATATATGTGTGTGTGTATATATATGTATGTATAAAGGAAACTCAGTTTTTAAAAAACTATTACATAAATGAATGAATGAATATCTTCACTCACTTAAAACATGTCTCTCTATGACCTTATTTAAAGTGTTCTTATGTGATTAAAAGCTGTTTACATTAGCTGTCTATGGTCATCATTCTCTCACGCAACCAAGCTCAGAATTTGTGAGAAATTTGGGCTCAGAGTAAATTACACATTGCAAAAACAATACAAAGAAACTATGACCTGCAAGGCAGTGTTGTTCCTTGGTTTCAGGAAGACATCCAAAGAGGAATTTTCCCTGTCTAATACACCCATTTTGCTGTCTTCCTGTGTGAGGTATTATTTTTGTGTGCCAGGGTAGTTAACTGCTCTAACAAATAACCATAAATTTCAATTGCGTAAGAGAATAAAACTTATTTCTTAATCACTAAAATCTAGTGCAGGTGTTCATAGCTGGACAGCTCTCCTGGCTGCCTGCATGACTCATGAATCAGTAATTCTTTCATCTTGTGATGCTGCCATTTTTACAATGTGGTCTCCAAGGTCACTAGAGAAGGTGGCAAAATTATGGAAAAAGTCATATCAGACACATACCCAACTTTACATGCAAGTGCCAATCAAAATATCTGCATACATTCTATTGGTCAGAAGTGGTCACATGACCTTCCATAGAAGCACAAGGACCAGGAAATACAGTCTATGGCTGGGCTACACTTACCAGCAATCACTCTTCCCAAGGAAACAGGAGCCTAAACCTTTGGAAGTCAGCTAACCTTTTCCACCAATTTGAGATGTATTACCCAGAACTGCATTCTGGTAATGGAGCAACTATAATTGGTCAAGTGATTATGTAAATCAGTGGATCTTAACTTTTAAAGGATCATGAATCCGATAAAAATGTACAGATCTCCTTCCTAGAAAAACACATAAACATAAGCACTCATTATCTTCATGGAATTTCAGAGGCTTCGTGGATTCTCTGAAGCCCATCTGTCATGATCATTAGAGAGTCATAGACCTATGCTTTCAGTATAGGTGAAATTATTTATTTCAGAGATTTGTTTTGAACAGTCTCATAAATCATAAACCATGGGCCAATTTAAATTTGATTTTTTAAAATCTGCTGCTAGATTGGGGTCTAATTTTTTTAAATTAATTGTTAGAATAAACGAGATCCAGAATATCAGTTGTGTGCCATCCAACTTTCATATGCCAATTTTGCACTCAGCAGAAATCCTTATTGCTACTACTGCAAAAGACTTTTGTTGGTATCCTGCCATCCACTTGCTGCTCTCTAATCCATTTCACATGACAACCAGAGTGACATCTAAATATTCAAATTTTTTCACGTCATTCTCTTCTAAAAATCTTTCAGAAGAGGAAGACCCAAACCCTTGACATGGCATACAAGGCCTTGAGTACGCTAACCCAACCTGCTTCTCATATTGTGGGCACCTTTGCTTTTTATGCTCCTACCCAATTGGCCTTTCTTTCTGTTCCTCCCACCTCAGGGTCTCTGAACATGCCTTGTACCTCCTTTGAATTATCTTCCCTTTATTCTTTTATATAGTCAGCTGCCACTCTGCCTTGAGATCTCAGCTCAACTGTCATTTTCCCAGAGAAGTCTTTACAGAGGCACAAAAGAAGTCAGATCTCCTATATGTTCTTAGAGCACTGTAAGTTTTTCTCCTGGTGTTGATCATGGTTTATACCAATATGCTTGTGTGATTATTTAATTTATGTGGGTCACTGTCACTAAAAGGTAAGCTCCATGAGGGCAGAAACTTTCAGCACCTAGTAACACAGCTCAGCACCTAGCTTAGTGCATGAAACATAGTGGCACTCAATATTTTGTTGAGTGAATGAATGAATGAATGAATGTTGCCCATGCTTTCCACTATATCTTGGAGAGAGGGAAGATAAGTGATAAAAGGTCTTGAAACCAAATTATCTTCTCATTCTGAGAAGTGAATAGAATAACCAAGTCAGTATTTGGCATAATTTTAAAGAACTTCAAAGTTAAGCAATGACTTTTACTCTACTCCATTGCAACCTCTACTCTTAGATATCTTCCAAACCAATCAAAGAAAAAAAAAACAGCAAAATCTGTATTCATCATTTCGTATCAGCACAAGATGAACAGCTCATTGATGGAGTAAGGGCAGTCGAGGGAGAGTGTCATAAAAAGACAATTCTTTTTATGGTAAGCAATATACTATTTATTAGTAAATAGTATACTATTGGGTCAATACAGGAAGGCTTCCTGGAAGAGATAGTCTTTTGGTTATATATAATCTGAAGGTCTCTTCATAACACCTCTTTTTTGAACTGTATTTGATACCCTGAGTGCCAAGAAAATATTTTCCCACAAATCTTGCTCCTCAGTTTTTCTGTTTTGTTGTCACAAAGATAAAGCTATAAATTATGAGAAAGACTGGCAAGACTTGGGTCAAGCTGGCATTGTCGTCCTCCAGCAGAGAACAAGATATTAAACAATTGCGTTTCTTACTTCCTCTGATAGATTGTATTGTTTTTCAAAATATCCACTGTCTTTCCATTTAGGAGAATTTTACCCTGTTGTCAGTCTTGGCCATGTGATTTCATTTGGCAAATGACATGGGAATGGAAGTGACATGCACGGAAGGTTTGAGAGCTGTGGTGAGATCCCATGATTTCCCTTCTGACACAAGGTACACCACATCCCCAGCTGGAGGTATTCTGTCAATCTGGATTCCAAAGTGAAAAGGATGAGGGCCAAAGTCACAACTGATGGAGAGCCATCATGAAAGATGAGGAAAATATTAGCTTTACTCTTACAAAGCACTGAGATTTGAGGGTCACTTGTTCTTGCAGCATAGCCCAGCAAAGAATGGCTGGTACACTTTTCTTCACAAAAACTGTGTCTAATTGAACTCAAACTCTGAACTCTACACTGAATGAAAGAATGGTCCGTTCCCATTTGGACAGGTCATCCCTCATTTTTATCCAAGTGCACAGCTTCAGGATGGCACACATGCAGTCATGAGGGGAGAAAGTGGAGTTCTCAACTATTGAAGCCAGTGGGCTAACTTCTGCATTCACCAACATGAAACATGCTGAAGTCTGTTTGCCTTGCAGTTCTCTACTGGATGTGCCAAGAGGGCTCTATTTTAGAGAAGGAAAACTAACAATAGATTCCCGCCAACTAAAAGGGGATTTACTTTCCTGGGAAGAAAAAAATAAATGGAAAAAAAAGAATATTTATCTGGTGATTTGTACTGAAACAAGAATAGTCAGAGCTCATCATCGTATCATTTTTAATAGTAATGTCTCATAGAGAAATACAAAGGAAACTTATTAAAGACAAAAACAGTTTATACAAACTATTTACTAAGCATATAAAGTTGAATTCATAGCATTCCTTCCTCCTCCAGTCTGCCTTCTCCATTCCTGTTTCATTTCCTTTTCTTGTCTTTTTTCCTTGTCTTTACCCAAAATCTACTCATGGCCATTTTGGAAGATGCAGAGGTGATCGATACGGGTATAATAAATAAATATATCCTTGTATGTGTATTTGTAAATATATTTTTACATTTTCAAAGCAAAATATAAATTAAACATACACTTGTTTCTAGGAGTTCATTCCACACCTCTACAATAGTAAAAGAACTTGCTTAACTGAAAACCTCTAAAGCTTCAAAAATTCTCTGAAAGCCACTTGAAATTTGAGAGGCTTTGACACTTACGTTTAAGAACACCAAAGTGCATTTCCATTTCCCCCAGGGTTAGCTGGCCATGAACAACTGCAATTCAGTTTCATAAGCTTTCCTTGATGCTTGCTAGGACCATAAATTCCACCTTCACGTACAATTTGCAGTTTAAAAGTATGAATTATCTTACTAAAGAGCCTTTTTGCTATGAACTTTCTATCCCAAGGTGAATCCCAGTTAAACGTCCCCTCCTTTATTCTTGAATTTGAATTGTGGTGCACATTACCAAGGATTACTCCATATTTTCAGGCAACATTGCCATCCTCCTAAATGTGCTCAGTCTAAAATATTCAATGAAAAGTGTATATGCAAAGCTAGCTTTAATGTTTAATCACTAAAGGTACCTTTGGGAAGCTGCGTATTGATACACAATGCAGAAACGTCAGTGCTCAGTCCCTGAAATACATTTAAACCAGAAGTAGGAACAGTTAGATTTATGTACCATGATGTCTGAATTTACAAAGGTTTTCTGGCAGTCTGAAGAGTTGTATTGAGTTACTCTCAGCAACTATTTTACTTTATTTTTGTAGTTTTGCAATATAGTAAAAGAGCCCTGGGTGAGGAGTTAGGAACTTACGGATTGCTAACAAGGTTTTATATACAGTATTTTTGAAATCTAACAAAAAATATAAACAGTTAACAACGTCATGACCGTGAATATAATGAAGGATTCTTTGTTCTGAATTGCTCTAGTCCACTGTAAAATGTTTATAATTAAGTTGATCTGCACAGAAATTCAAAGTCAATTAGGTATACATACAGAAGAGAGCTGACTTTCCATAATGGCTCTGTAGTTTAAAATCATCAAAAAAGGGAGTATTGCAAAATGTATCACTCCATAAATACTACAGTTCATCAATTAAACAGTATACTAAGCATGTAATGATGATAATTCCTGTGTATGTCAACCAAGAAACACACAAGCTGATTGTTAAGTTGCTTCATCATAAGAATAATGATTGTGTGAGTGCTTGGCTAGGACATTCTGTCTCCCAGCTTAAACATTAATGGGAAAAAAAAAAATGGAATTATGGAGCTGGCTCTTTTCTTGAAAATCAGATGTCAATGTCTTAGGATATCTGTGCTATTAAAAACCTCAAACACCTAATTTATAACTTTAGATGACCAAGTCACTGAAGATTAGAACTAAGTGGAATTTTAGACATCTTGTAGTTCATTACTTTCATTTTAATGATGTGAACACTGAGGACAAGATAGACAGAGGAACTTGTTCAACATCACAAATCTAGCAATAACAAACCTATAGAAAGGACTTCACCCTCATCTGTTGGTTCCTAGTCCAGAGCTTTCCCTTCTGCCATGTCACTTGGAAAACAAACACCATTTACCAAAACCAAACACAGGAGTAACAAGCATAAAGTGTGAACCTTTCAATTAGGATTCAAAACTATAGAATAAACCTTTGAAGTTTCCGATCTAGTAGCAATTTAAAAAGTGAAATCTTACTAGAAATGCCTAAAGTATGCTCTTTTCTCTCCCATGCTATGAGGAAAAAAGACTTGCTACTCATATATTAAGCTTAATATTAAGAGAACTCTCCATAATTTATTTTCTACTCAGAGTAACCTTGTATTACTCTCACTCATTCAAAATATACATGAGGAACAAAATAGAAAGACAGAACTTCATAGTAAAATTTTATCTAAACCAGAGTTGCTGACTTCATTTGACTTTTCTTTTATCAATTTTAATACATTCATTTTCCTATTATAAAATCTGCATTATACTGAACTATTGCTTATGTGTATGTGATATATATGCAAAACTGAGTCTTAGAAACACCCTTGAAATAATTCAGACACACAAAAAATTGCTTTTTGGTCAAGTGGCCACCTCAAGGGGTTACAGACTCAATGCTGCCACACTTCCCCGCAATTTTTGCTGTTCATGTCTTATTCACTTTTTGGAAACTGCCTTCTAAGCAATGAGTTTACACAATTAAATTTGATTTAATTATAGCCACACCCTGTGTTTCACCAAAAGTCTTATCACTTTTGTCACCCATATTTTTGTTTAATATCAACTCCTGATTATTTCTTCCTATTAAAGAAATAAAATTTATCTTAAAAGGGCAATGATCTGTTACCAATGAAGATCACTTTGAAATAATATTAATCAGGCTTTATAAAATATTTCAAAGAAGGCCAGGAGTGGTGGCTCATGCCTATAATCCCAGTACTTTGGGAGACCAAGGCAGGCAGATCACAAGATCAAGAGATCAAGACCATCCTGGACAACATGGTGAAACCTCTTCTCTACTAAAAATACAAAAATTAGCTGGGTATGGTGGTGCACACCTGTAGTCCCAGCTACTTGGGAGGCTGAGGCAGGAGAATTGCTTGAACCCAGGAGGCAGAAGTTGCAGTGAGCCAAGATCGCACCACTGCACTCCAGCCTGGCGACCTAGCAAGAGTCTCAAACAAAAATAGGAAGAATAAAAAAGATTTTTGTTTTTAGATTTTTAAAATTGATACACAGTAATTGTACATATTTATGGAGTACATGTGATGTTTTGATATGTGCATAAAATGTGTAATGATCAAATTAGGGTAATTAAGATATCCATCAGCTCAAACATTTACCATTTTTTTCTCTTATTTCAAAGAAAATTTGATTAGCTCTGGGCAAGAACATTGGAAAAAGCACATGAACATTGGAAAAAGCAAAAAGATTAGAAAAAGCCTTCCAATCTTTACTACAGGGAGAGACTGCTTTCATTAGTATGAACACATCTGGCACACTTCTTACACATCAGTCTTTTTGACTTGAATAACTACGACATATAACTTACATTTCCACAGGTGTATTTCTAAACATTTCTTATAGGGTGGTTTGACACCAAAGGTGAAAGAAGTCCTGCTACGTGTCCTAGACTATTACTTCTCTTATTTCTTGTGCAAAAAGGGCAGAAATATTCAAGCTGTGTATTAGTCCGTTCTTGCACTATCAATAAATGCCTGAGACTGGGTAATTTATGAAGAAAAGAGGTTTAGTTGGCTCACAGTTTCACAGGCTTCACTACAGGAAGTTTAGGGCTTCTGCTTCTGGGGAGGTTCAGGTTCACTCCGGGAGATATAGCAGCTTCTGCTTCTGGAAAGTCCTCAGGGAGCTTTTACTCATGGCAGAAGGCAAAGTGGGAGCAGGCATCTTACATGGCAGGAGCAGGACCGAGAGAGAGAGGCAGAGAGGTGCCACACACTTTTAAATGACTAGACCTCACAAGAACTTACTATCACCAAAGGGGAAATCCACCCCCATGATCCAATCACCTCCCACCAGGCCCCACCTCCAACACTGGGGGTACCATTCGACATGAGATTTAGGAGGGGACACAGATCCAAACCATATCAAGCTGTAATCATTTTCATTTGTTCCATGCGACCACAATGCTAGCAAGTATCAATTTATTAATGGCTGAAATATGAACAATCAAACATATATGATTATCATGTACTCTGTGTGTGTGTGTGAGAGAGAGAGAGAGAGAGGAGAGAGAGAGAGAGAGAACAGGGGTGGACAGCAGTTATCTCTGTCTAATTACCCTCAATACAAATGTTTCTTCAACCTGCTCCAAGGCAATAATTCCAGCTAACCTGCTCTGGAGCCCTTTGGGGGCGTTTGGAGAGGGGAGAAGGCCGTTTATTTCCCCTTTTGACACTGGGCTAGAGTCTCCTTACCTCTCCCAGACACTCTGACTCAGTACAGACTGCGGACACTGTAACCCCCTCGATGAGTAAGCCGTCCTTTCCACCTGGAGCTGGGGCTGCTATCTGAACAGGAGAGGAAAAGCTGTATTACATGAAAAAGGATAGACCCTTCTTTTCTTAGAACTACACCCCCCTCCCAAAAAAAAAAGAAAAAACATGAAAATGAAAAGGGACCCAGGGAAAGGGACCCATATGCCAAGCTGGTGACAATAGAGTGTAAGAGAGGTTATCCAGACTGGCATCCTGGAGCCACTCTGGACGGGTTTGAATTCTGGCTCTGAGCTTATTTTACAAACTTAGACAAAATCCATACATCCCCTGTGCCTCAGTCTTCTCATCTATAAAGTGGGAATCACAGTGCCTATACTATAGTTATCATGTCACGGGGTTATTAAAACAGTGCCCAGGACGTGGTGAACACTCAGTCATTACCAATGACTATCATTTACTGAGAGGTTATTGTGTTTCCAAGTGCCCAGTTAATGTAGCACACACTTCCCTGAGAATTCTCCAGTGAATTTCTACTTTCCAAACCAAAATCAAATCTCAACTAGCTGTTTAATGATGGTGTTCTCTTTCTTTGCTTAGCACAATCATTCTTTAGTAGGACACGCACATAATTTTCATTTTTTGTAATGCTTAATTTTACATTCTTAGATATGCATGCAAATTCCTTAAACATAAAGAAAATGAAAACTCGACAATGATAAAAACAAATTTGCAGCCCTCACTCATTCTCACTACACCTGCGTTCTATTCATTTTTTAGTGTCAGCCAAGATAACTCATGTCTTAAGAGAAAAGACAGGACAGAAACCAGAAGTCATAACAATCCATTATGCCCAACTTCTAAGCCTGGTTACTGAGCTAAATATATACATGCTCTATGGTATGGCAATAGGGAGGATTGTATACCCTCTCAGGAACCGGAGTTAGGACAGCAGTTATGAAATGCTGATGACCTTGCTGGAGATTGAGTGGGACCAGCGCTAGACACTTCTGGAGCAGTCATGGAAGAAGTGGAGGGCCTATTTAAGGAATGTGGCTTGGGTTAAGATGTTTCATTCTTCTGAAGTGAAAGGGTAGTGTTTGTTTGTTTGTTTACAACCTTCTTTCTGGCTTTCTTCAAGTTGTCTCAGCTCGGGAGCCTAAGTCTAATTCCAGATACTGAAATCTGCACCACAAACCACCACAGGGACAACAGGAATTAATGCCCAGGAACGAACACTAAATTGCATCAATCTCCAAATTATCTACTCTACTGGAAAGCCCACTTAAAACCAGACTTTTAAAGTAAGTAGCATTTTGGAAGGAACCCACAATCCCTTTTTGCATCACCAGGAAAACAGCTTGTCTGTAATCCCTTAATAAAGAAAAAGTCTCGTAGATTGATCTCCCTTAGGCCAGCACTATTACTGGTATTTTAACTCCATGAGCAAGTCAACTGCAACAAATAAACTAAAAGAATGATAATAAGAATATTATAATTACCACACGCTATTGTCTTATCAATGTCTTTCTTTCATGCAGTACTTTAAAACTGCTTTATTATATATAAGATCTTTACCCTCTCATCCTTACCCCTACTTCCCAGCAACTCTGATAAGAAATTACTCTCAATAACTCTGAGAAATGTCCAGTGGGATTATTTTGAAGGACATAATTGCAGCTACTGAGAAAGAGACTCAGTGTAATTGAAACTAAATTAGGATAAAATTGTTTTGAGGAGATTGATAATTGTACCTTGGGCTTTAAAATAACTAAACTTACGCCAATAACCTCACCCAGACCGAGGGCGGATGCATTCCCATACATCTGCTGTAGTGTTTTGATGTATCTTGGAGTATGGCCAATCAGTGTTTTTCCTCCCACATTAGCATACACCTGTATTTATCTAAGATAGTTCATTATCTGCACATGACAACACTTACGAGTGCTGCAAAGTTCTATGGAGAAAATTAACCAGTATGCCATTGTTGAAAGTCCTGCTTACTCCCCCTGAGAAGCAAATAATTTGGTATGGCTTTCTCATACAAACTTCCTTAACCCTTCATTGCCTTCTTTTAATGCAGCCCAAACTAAACTGCTAGTGCTTACCAATAGCCATATTCCCCTCTTCTTCCCAGGCACAAGTTAGAATATATTTTTCAGCCTCCCTTATGGTTGGGTGTTACCTGTGGCTGAGATCTTACCAACAGAATGTGGGCAAAAGTGGTGGGTACCATATCCAGTCCTCAGCCATAAAAACCTCACACCTGTGAACCTAGTTCTCTCCCTAGCTGAATGGAGAGGACTGAGGATTTAGAGTATGTGGTGAAGCCATAGATAGAAGGTCCTGGATTCCTGAATGACTGTGTGGAACAGACTTTATCATTTGACCTTGTCATTCATCACTGAACTATGATATGAGCAAAAAATAAATCTTTGTTAAGACACAGAGGTTTGGACTTTTATCTGTTTTAGTCATTAGCATTATTTATTTTATCAAATACAGTAACTTTCTCACTTGCTTCTGTCTCTCCATTTCTAGTTATCTTTTTTCTTCCTTTCATTTTTTCTGCAAAGAATTATTGCATGCCCAATACATGTGCCAGAAACAGAGCAAAATGCGCTGTAACTATGTTCAAAGTAGCCCAAGTGAAGAACCATATGCCTAACAATTTCAAAAGCACAATAATTTAGGTCTACTAATTCTTTTGAAGAGAGGTCAGCAAACTACAATCTGACCTGTTTTTGTAAATTAAGTGTTTATGGGAACATAACCATGCAAATTCATTTACGTCTTATCTGTGGCAGCGTTCACACTACACTGGCCCACAAACCCTAAATTATTTACTATCTGGCCCTTTACAGAAAAAGTTTGTTGACTCCTCTCTAAAAGGTCTTGGAAAGGATTCTCAAAGGAGATGTTACATGAGGTAGGTTTTGGCGGAGTTCACTGTGGTAGAAAAAGAAGAAGGCGGCATGCTGGAGAGGGAGAATAATAGCTAAGCAAAAAGCATGTAATGTTAAAGGTTATTCAAGCAGTACTGAGAAAACACAGAGGGGACAGTGATTCTCTCTCTCAGATCACCAAGCATTACCGGGAATGAGCAACTGGAAGAACCAGACAGAGATGTTTTGAAATGAGCAAACTTGTTGACCTCAGACCTTTAATTCTGTCTGGGTGCCAAATTTTAATGAATAATAGTCTATTAACACTAAATAGCCTCAAGTTCAACTACACATAAATGTCCCATACAAACTCATCCATCATTTCATAGCATAGAGCAGTAAGATTTCCTGATGAATCGGGAGATGCATCAGCAGGTGCAGCTCTGGGATGGACTTCATTCATCAATTCTCTGAAAATCCCTTGAAAAATTAAAAGAGTACGCTGTATCTTACAAAAAAGAGGAAGGAAGGAAGGAAGGAAGGAAGGGAGAGAGAGAGAGAGAGAGAGAGAAAGAAAGAAAGAAAGAAAGAAAGAAAGAAAGAAAGAAAGAAAGAAAGAAAGAAAGAAAGAAAGAAAGAAAGAAAGAGAGAGAGAAAAGGAGGGAAGGAAGGAAGAAAGAAGGAAGGAAGGAAAGAAGGAAGAAAGGAAGGAAGGAAGGAAGGAAGATAGATCCCAAGAGCAAACGTGGAAAATGTATGTGCTTATATACTCCTTGTCTTAGTCTTCTTGCGCTGCCATAACAAAATACTGTAGACTGGGTGGCTTAAACAACAGACATTGATTTTCTCACAATCCTGGAGGCTGGAAGCCTAAGATCCGGGTCCCAGCATGAAAGGTTTCTGGTGAGGGCTCTCATTCTGTCTTGTAGATGGCTGCCTTCTCATTGTATCCTCACATGGCAGGGAGAAAGAGAGCTTTGGTGTCTCTTTCTCTTCTTATGAGGGAACTAATCCCATCATGAGGCTCACCCTTACGACCCTATCTAACCTAATCATCTCCTAAAGGCCCCACCAACAAATAAGATCACACCAGGGGCTAGGGATTTAACCTATACATTTAGGAGACAATTCAGTCCAAAGTGCTCCTCAAAGTATAAATATAAACTTTCAGTAAACATAAAAATATGTATTCATTCAATGTATTTTTTGAGTATCTCTTACATGACAGGCACTCTTCTAAATTTGGAGGTACAACAGTGGACAAAACACACAAGGTTCCTTCTCTCACTCGGCTTCCTTCTTAGTGATAGAAGACAGAAAATTAACAGATAGATTATGGAACAGGATACTATCAAATTGTGATCAATAGCATGAAGAAAGAGACCAGGCTTCTTTAGAATAGAAACTCAGGGAAAACCTCAGGAAGTGGTACATGCAGTCATGCTGGAATCATAACAAGGAGCTGGCTATGCAAAGATTTTGGGATGGAGTGTTCTAGGCAGAGGGAAGAACACAAGTAAAATTTTCAAAGTAGTAAAGAGTTTGGCCCATTTGAGCAAGGAAATAAGGCCCATGTGGCTGCAATTTTGAAGTCAGGGAAGAGTGAACATAGAGAACACTTAGACACAGGAAGGGGAACATCACATACTGGGGCCTGTTGTGGGGTAGGGGGAGTGGGGAGGAATAGCATTAGGAGATATACCTAATGTAAATGATGAGTTAATGGGGCAGCACACCAACATGGCACATGTATACACATGTAACAAACATGCACATTGTGCACATGTACCCTAGAACTTAAAGTATAATTAAAAAAAAAAAAAGAAAAGTCAGGGAAGCGTGGAGGATGAGGAGGTTAAAGAAGTAGGGTGGGAAAAATCCTTTCACAGGAGGACTTGTGGACATCACGTTGATGCTCAGCCTCACTAGTTATAAAAAGAAATGTTCAAAGGAATAATCTTTTTAAACTATCAAACTTACCTTAAAATGATTTTTTAATTGGGTGTGATTAGAGGAAAACATATTTGTTCCAGCACTGGTTAAGGTGAATATTGGTACAAATCTTCCATCAGGTATGTTGATCATGTATTTATGAAGGCTTTGAAATGCCTGCAACCTTGACCCAGCAATTTCTGTTCTAAGAAATTATTCTGAGAAAATTGTAAGTGACTTTCTTCATTTGATGATGTCCTTTGTAATGTTACCTATTGTAGATTTTGCAATAATATTTTTAAAAATACAAAATAAATTTCCTAAAGAGTAGACTCTTATCATCACTTTGAAGGCTTGCAACCTACTGAAAGTTTCATATGAACTAAAAATAAGTAGCAAATTTGAAAATGTAACACTGTTATAAACAATGTTTGTGTCACTCCAAAATTCTTACGTTGAAATCCTAATCCTCACTATGATGGTATTAGGAGGTGGAGTGTTTGGTAGGTAATTAGGTCATGAGAGGAGAACCCTCATGAGTAGGATTAGTACACCTATAAAAAAAATAGACTCAGCAGAACTCCTTTACCCCTTCTGCCATGGGAGAAAACAGCAAAAAGACAGCCATCTATGATCCAAAAAGTGGACCCTCATCAGACACTGAATCTGCCAGCATCTTGATTATGGATGTCCCAGCCTCTAAAACTGTGAAAAACAAATTTCTGTTGTTCATAAGCTACTCAGTTTATGATATTCTATTATACCAGCCTTAACAAACCAAGACAAAGATTATAACATAATGCTTTCCACTGAGATTTGACAATAGATATCAAACAGTAATAAATTTCTGCTTTTGAGTAAGAGATATAAAGATACAAAAGATCTTTACACCTGTGGTACCAGTAAGAAAAGCCTGCATAAAATAAAAATTATATGTTTCTGTGAGAATAGCAAGTAGTGGCAGATGCAAGGAAGCCTTAATGAACTGAATTTCAGAGCCAAGCAATCCATCCCTTTTGAAATGAGGAAAGAGTACATAAGTTCCCATTCCTGCAGGTGAGCACCTCGTCTCTATCTAGATGGATGAAGAAACCAGCTTCTTGTAGTTCGGGAGATTTTCAGTGAAGGAGGTGATATTGTTTGGCTCTGTGTCCCCACCCAAATCTCATCTTGAACTTTAGCTCCTATAATCCTCACATGTCATGGGAGGGACCCAGTAGGAAGTAATTGAATCATGGAGGCTGGTTTTTCTCATGCTGTTCCCATGATAGTAAGTAAGTCTCATGAGATCTGAGGTTTTATGAAGGGCAGTTCCCCTACACACACCCTCTTTGCCTGCCACCATGTAACACATGACTTTACTCCTCAATTACCTTCCACCATAATTGTGAAGCCTCCCTATCCATGTGGAATTGTGAGTCAATTAAACCTCTTCCCTTTATAAATCACCCAGTGTTGGGTATGTCTTTATTAGCAACATAAGAACAGACTAATACTGGAGGAGAAATCAACCAGCCCTTATTCAGCAGTGAATGCTGGCAGGGAAGACTAGAGTCTGATACAGTCCCAGACGAAAAGCAAATTGCTTAACCCAACGGTACTCTCCTCTGCCCCAACCTCCAAATTATAGTGAGAAGGAGATAGTAGAGGACAGGCTGGAAAAAGAACATAATCACATCATCTCTCACATTCTCATGATGCTTGGATTCCAGGTATGTGTCAGATTGAAATCTGAGGTGAAGCTACAGCCCAACCTTCTCCAGTTTAAATATTAACATGGTTAAAAAGTCTGCAGTGGAGGTTGGGAGTGTGGTTAATCACAGGTCAATTCAGTTTAATTAAAGCTATGATTCAGTACCAGCTCAACCCCCTTCTAGGAGATAGCTAAACAATTAGTTCCTTCAGCAGAAGTTACACTGTCTGGATAATAAACAAAACTAAAAATAATGTACTTCAGTCTCTGCTGTTCTTTTATATACAATATCCAGAATACCATTAAATAAGTATAAGACATGCAAAGAAACAGGATATTTAAGAGAAAATATAGTCACTAGAATCAAACCAATAGATGATCCAACTGTTGGAATTAGCAGAAAAAGATTTTAAAACAATTGTTATAAATATATTTTAAAATGTACAGAAAAAAATAGATACACTTAATGAAGAAGTAGAGTTTTCTTAGAGGGAAAAAAATAGAAACACTAAAAAAGAGCCAAATGGAAAATTATAGGACTATAGGAATACAATATCCAATAAAATATTTATTAAAGAAACTTAAGAACAGTAGGTTAGTCATAATTATGTACTGTTCAGATCTCCTACTCTGGGGAGAAAAATTGACTGATAGCTCAACTACTATTTCTATGGATCTACTGTAGCATTCACACCAAGACAAGCCACTATAGACTGATCCAGCCAATCGCTAAGAATAATAGATCCATTAATGCAAGCCCATTCCTGTGAGTTGTTGGATGCCTCCAGTGGGTGACTTTGGTTAAGAAATCCATCAGTCTGGCAAAACTGTTTATAGATCTTTGCAGCAGTCCTAGACTTTATCAACACAATCCTCCTTCCTTTCCATTCTCTCCCACAGGCTTGAAACTTCAATCATGGCCTGAAGGTTCTCTCTACTTTCCTCTGTTTCCTCATCTTTTATCCTTCACAGACATTTCCCAAATGTATCTTTTGGAAGTCTAACCCCATCTTTGCATCTGATTCTCAGTGGATCCAAACTAATAGAAGAAGATTGTACACTTCACAAGGCAGTAAAAATGAACTTGAAAATAGATTAGTAGAGACCTTATAGCCTGAATCTCAGAGATGAAGATGATTGAAAGGAGAAAAGGGGCCAGGTGCAGGGGCTCATTCCTATAACCCCAACACATTTGTAGGCCAAGGTGGAAGGATCACTTGAGGCCAGGAGTTCAAGACCTGCCTGGGCAACATAGCAAGACCACATTTCTACCAAAAAAAAAAAAAAAAAAGTTTGAAAATTAGCCAAGCTTGGTGGTGCAGCTACTCAAGAGGCTGAGGCAGGAGGATTGCTTGAATCCTGGACTTTAGGACTGCAGTGGGCTATAAATATGCCACTGCACTCCAGCCTGGGCAACAGAGCAAGACCCTGTCTGGAAGCAAGGAAGGAAGGAAGGAAGGAAGGAAGGAAGGAAGGAAGGAAGGAAGGAAGGAAGGAAGGAGGGAGGGAGGGAGGGAGGGAGGGAGGGAGGGAGGGAGGGAGAGAGGGAAGGAAGGAAGGAAGGAAGGAAGGAAGGAAGGAAGGAAGGAAGGAAGGAAGGAAGGAAGGAAGGAAGGAAAGCAGGAAGGAAAGAAGGAAGGAAGGAAGGAAGGAAGAGAGGGAGGGAGGGAGGGAGGGAGGGAGGGAGGGAGGGAGGGAGGGAGAGATGGAGGGAGGATCAATGTCCCAAGGGATCATATTAACTAGTCTAGTGCATTCGAAGTCTCAGAAGGAAAGGAGAAAGAGAAATGTTTGAAGAGGTAATGGCTGAGCAAATTTCAAATTTGATTAGAAATAGCCACCCCAGGATCAAAAAACCTCAATAAAAATCAAGCAGAATGAACACAAACCAAACAACAATGAAACACGTTATGGTCAAATTGCTGAAAACCCAGTATAAAGATAAAATCTTAGATTCAACAAGAGAAGAGGTGATGTTACATAGAAGGAACAATGATGGGGAGGTTCACTGACTTTTCATCAAAAGCAAAGTAAGCCAGACTGCAAATGGAGCAACAACTTTGACATGCTGAAGGGAAATTGTCCATCTGGAGTTTTATAACCAGAAAAGTTGCACTTTATTTGTGGGGATGAGACGGAGATGTTCTCTGATTATCAAGGCTGGGATAGTTTATCGCCGGAAGACCCACACTACAGAGGATGTTAAAGGGGGACTTTAGATTGTGCAAACTTGGTGGAAGATAAAGGATCAGATCTAGAAGAAACACTGACAAGCACCAGAGATCGTAAATGTGAATGTTTTCTTTTTCTTTTTCCTCAACTTATTTGGTGGCAAGTGAACTGTTAAAAGCAAAAGTGAGTGTGTAACATATGCAGAAGTAAGATGTATGCAGATCATGGCACCCAAGTCCAGAGAAGATGGCTGGAGGCATATTGTTGTAGGATTGTTGCCTTTTTTGTGAGGTAGTATTATGTTATTTCAGACTAGACATTGGAGGGGTGGAATGCATATTATGATCCTACAGCAACCACTAGGGAAGTAAAACAAAGGGTTAAGACCAAAAACACAAAAATAATAAACTGTAATAACTATAAGCTTTTTTTTAAACCATGATCCACAATAAATATTTTATTTATTTAGTTAGTTATTGTTTGATTGATTGGAGACAGAGTCTTGCTCTGTCACCCAGGCTGGACTTAGGTGATGTGATCATAGATCACTGCAGCCTTGGACTCCAGAGCTCAAGCAATCCTCCCACCACAACCTCCTGAGTAGCTGGAACTACAGGCGCAAGCCATCATGCTTGCTCAGCTGATTTTTTTTTTTTTTTTTTTTTTTTTTTGAGACAGAGTCTCACTCTGCGGCTCAGGCTGGAGTGCAGTGGCACTATCTGGGCTCACTGCAAGCTCCTCCTCCCAGGTTCATGCCATTCTCCTGCCTCAGCCTCCTGAGTAGCTGGGACTACAGGTGCCCGCCACCACGCCTGGCAATTTTTTTTTTTTCATATTTTTAGTAGAGATGTGGTTTCACCATGTTAGCCAAGATGGTCTCGATCTCCTGACCTCATGATCTGTCCACCTCGGCCTCCCAAAGTGCTGAGATTACAGGCGTGAGCCACCGTACCTGGCCGCTCAGCTGATTTTTAATTGTTCTGTAGGGACAGGTGTCTCATTACACTGCCCAGGCTGGTCTTGAACTCCTGGTCTCAAGCAATTCTCCCACCTTGACCTCCCAAAGTGTTGGCATTATACACATGACCCATTATGCACATGACCATTATGTGGAACAAGTGTTCCACAACTCTCTCTTATGCACAAACATATCATACAGAATACATTATTCAATGCAATATTTATGATTACTAAGTGCAATGAATATTTTCTATTCTATTTCAGTTTTTAACATCAATCATGACCTATTGAATCCATTTTTACTACTAAACTCCTGCACTGGATCACAACTTGCAATTGGAAAAACACTTTCGGGCAGCCTTTGCTATGTGTCATTTACTTCTTAATTTCTTTAAATTTTTATCTTGTTACTTGATTTTCACCAAGAAAAATCTCATGCATAAGATAAGCTATCCCCATTTTAGAAATGAGTAAACAGACTTGGAGAATGTAACTCACATGCCTAAGACCACAGGCTAGTAAGCAGAAAAGGGAGGATTTCAGTTTAGATATAAATATAAGAAATCCAACTGCAGAGCTCTTAAGAACTCCACCTTGATCACTAAATTTGAGGATCTGGATATCATGAATGGGTGCACGTACTCATACACATTTTTCTTGGGATAAAAGACTAGTTTTCATCTGTAACCTGAAAAAAGCAACTGAAGAATCACAATACTACACTGTTCTGCCCTAGTTTACTGCCCTAGTTTGTTTTTTCATGCCATACAACTAAGATCTGCTCATATTATTTGAGCAGACACTATTAAAAGCTCCAGTCACTTAACTATGATAGAACTCTAACCTGCAAAGCTTCACATCTTGTACTTTCCTTTGTATATGCTATTGGTGGGTGGGTGGCAACAGAAATCTACAAACATATAAAAGAGAAACTTCAAGCTACTGAGGCTATTTTTCAGCTCTAAGATTCTGTAAACCTATAATTGTAATCAAGGCCCCAGCCACCTGCTATCCTATAATGAAGCCACAAGATAGGCAGTTGTCTCAATTGCTCAGAAAGATATACAAAGACAGGGATTCCTTTGTTTCTTTGTTAGCCTTCCCTGGAGTTTTGCAAGACCTAATGTTAATTAGAGTCTCTTAGTGCAATTTAACCATATTCCTCTTATTGTCTATCATAGAGATAGAATAATCTAGCTTTCCATGGGATAATCTTTTTTTTAATATACTTATATACTTAAAGGTAACTATTTATTTATTCATGATTTAGCTTTTTCCTCTGTAGACTAAATAAATATAATCTCCTTAATTTTCCCCTACTGGTTTGATTTTCTTCATAATTATTTTTGTAGTGCTCCTTAGGAAACCCTCTTTAATTTCTACATTTTGAAGGGTGGATTCCCATATTGATCACATTACTCTGCTAAGGGCCTGACCAGTACCAGGTATGCCTGGATGATCCGCAGCTCTTGCTGGCTGTGCTTTCTAAGAGAAAGCTGAGTACAGGTTGAGCATCCCTAATCTGAAAATTCAAAATCTGAAACGCTCCAGAATCTGAAGCTTTTTGAGGGTCAACACGATGCCACAAGTAGAAAATTCCATATCTCACCTCATGTCAAAACTTTGTTTAATGCATAATATTATCAAAAAACATTATATGAAATTACCTTCAGGTTATGTTTATAAGGTGTGTAATAAATTTCATGTTTAGACTTGGGTTCCATCCCCAAGATATCTCATTATGCATATGCAAATATTCCCAAAACCTGAAAAAATAGCCAGTATCTAAACACTTCTGGTCCCAAGCATTTTGGATGAGGGTACTGATCTGTATTACGTTAACATTTCCGAAAGCATTATTGCCAGTTTCCTGGACTAGCAACAGCCAAGATTGAATCTCGCTCATACAAACTGCCATGAACCAGCTGGACCAATACCCTATATTCTCTTTTTAAAGGTATCTGCTCATATGCTTTTAAGACATTTAGGTTTCTTCTTTCATTATTGAATTCTCTTCCTTGTGGTTTGGGTTTTATTTTAATATTTCTCTATCGTGACATTATTTTTATTGATTTCAAGAGTTCCCTTTATAATAAGGATTTTAACTCTTTGATGGTTATGTATTTTTTTAAGTTTGTATGCAATGAAATATATTGCCAATTTTTTCTTTGCTTTTTCTTCCATTGTTTTTTACAAAGTCCTGATTTCAAGCCCAAGATCAATGAATAGTTATCTAATTTGTTTTAACTTTTTCAGGATTTCATACTTATTTGCAATCAACATTTTAATAATATAGTATTAATTTGGTATTTATCTTAGTGTGTGATATAGTAAAAAAAAACCTCACATATTTGTGTGTGAGAGACAATTTGCCAGATTTTCCCGTTCATCCCTTTTCCATTGATTTGTGCACTTTCTTTATCATATTTGAAGTTCTTACATAAAGGTATATGCTTCAGGGTTGCCTGTTGATCAATCCAAGTATGAATATACTTTTTATATATATGGCTCTTAAGAAATAAACCTTCCAGTCAAAACATAGGCAAAGACTTCACAAAAGAAGAAAGAAGATTCTCAACAAATGTGAAAAGATTCAATTTCATTAGAAATCAAAAAATTATACACAACTTTTTCTGTTAAATCAGCAAAAGTTTTTTCAAAATTATTACAATGTTAGTGTTGTTGAGATTGTTTAAAATCGTACAACTTCAAACACTGCTGTTGGTGTTCTTTTTACTAAGATTTTCTTTTGATAATTTTTAAACCAGTAGAAAATCTAAAAGTATAGTAAAATGAACACCCACATACCCCTCACCTTTTCTGTGTCAACTTCCCTGGGCCAAGTGGAGCCTAGCTTAAACATTTCTGAGTTTGTCCATGAGCAGGCTTCCAGATAAGATTGATATTTGAATCAGTGACCTCAGTAAAGAAGACTTGCCCCCATCCTAGTGGGGGTGGGCCTCATCCAATCAGTTGAGGACCTTTGCCTTTCTACCAAATAGAACAAAGAGTGAAGGAGGATTTCATTCTTTTTGCTTCCTACCTGCCTGCTTGACTTGCACACTGATCTTCTGCCCTTGGACTTATACTGACACCATCAGCTCTTCTGGTTCTCAGGCCTTCAGGCTTGGATTGGAATTACACCATGGGCTTTCCTGGGTCTCCAGCTTGTAGATGGCAGATTATGAGACCTCTTAGCCCCCATAATTGCACGAGCCAATTCCTCATAATAAATCTTTATATGCACACACACATATATATGTGTGTATATATGTATATATATAGGTATATGTGTGTACATATATATATGGGTGTGTGTGTGTGAGACACACACATATGTATATGTATTCTATTGGTTCTATTTCTCTGACAAATCCTAATATGTCTGTACTGTAAATATTTGTCACATTTGCTTTCTTTTTCTCTCTGTCTCTTTTCTTTCTCTTTCTCTCTCTTACTCCATGTGTGCATGTGTGTGTGTATCTGTGGGTTTATGTATATACAAATATGTATGTTTATATGTATAATATATATAACATTTTTGCTACACCACCTGAAACTTAGTTGCAGACATCATGATACTTCACCTTCAAAGATTTTAACCTGCAATGGTTGGTGTTTTAAACGTGAACCATATATTTAAAACAATTTGGAAACATGTATCACAACCTTCAAGATGCAAAACTGGCATAATAATTTCGCTTGTAAGCATTTGTTTAAAATATATTTTATTTTCATTTCTCAATTTTGAGCCTACTTCTCATGACATCCAGTATAACATTAGTTTCATATTTATGATTCAATAGAAAAGTACTCACATAATTATAAAGGAAATATATAAAATTAATTTTAGCTTTTGACACTAAGGAAACACATGTGTGTGATAGCTTTTTCTCCAGAAATTTGTTCTTTCATTTATTTATGTATCCTACTAATATGTACTGAGCACTGTACTATAGCAAAATAAATAAGATATGGACTTACTTTCCAGAGGCTGTCATCATGAATGACTTTTTAGGCCACTTCTAGAAATTTAGCCTTTTCTTAGATGAGGAAAAGGATTGAAGAATTTTAGATATAGATCTAATTTGATTTGCATTTTAGAAAGATCATTATAAATACAACTTATAAGATAGATTGAATGGGGAAAAGATTTGTTAAGAAAAGTAGTTGGGAGGCTGCTGTAGTAATACAGGTGGTTGGATTGAGAACAGAGATAAGCAAATAGATTTAAGAGAAATGAACAAGGAAGAAATACTAGCAGATGAAGAAGATTTGTGGAACATCTGATTAAATGAAAAGGAGGACTGAAGAGTCCCCACCAGGTTTCTGGATCTCGGCTGCTGGGTTGGTGGTAGTGCCATCCCTGGCTAGAGAAATAGAAACACACAGTTTAGGGAGGAAGGGCAGTCCACTCATGAGTTCAGTATGGCGTATGTGAGATGTTCAATAGGTAGGATTGTGTGAATTTTGATATGGACTTAGAAGACATCAGTGTTTATTCAGAAGTTAATGTCATAGGAGTAAACAAAATCGTCTAAGAACAGTGTGGAAGGTAAGAAGAAAATTGAGGCTGGATCTCTAAAAAACAGTTATATTCAAAAGTTAGACAAATGAGGATGATGAACAGGAGCAGTCAGAGAAGTAAGAGGGTACCCAGGAAAGATTGGTGATAGAGAAGCCAGAGGAGGACATGGTTTCAAGAAGGCAGAGTCACAATGGTGCCCCACACTTCACAGAGGTCAAGACGATAAGAGCTGGAACAGCCCTTCGGCTTTAGCCACGAGGAACTCCATGGTGACTTTTTGTCCAGAGCAATTTTCTCAACCTTGGCACCACTGACACATAGGGCTGAATAACTTGATGATGGGGGCTGTCCTGTGCATGATGGAATGATTAGCAAAATCCTTAGCCTCCACACATTAGATGACAGGACCAACCCCATTTCCCCTGTCCATCCCCCATTTGTGCCAACCTAAAATGTCTCCAGACATTGCCAAATGTCCCTTGGGAAGCAAATCACCCCAAGTTGAGAACCACCGGCCAGAGTAATTTCAGTAGAAAAATTCAAAATAAATCCATACTGTAGCAGGTGCCATCATGGCAGACACAGCCAGTCAAGTCCTCCTTGGTTCTGGTCTCACCATCCTGTCCCAGCTGCTCATGCAGGATATAAGCCTCTTCCTCCACAAATAGGATGCAACATGTTTGGATGGCAAGTATTTCAACTTCCTGGTCTCTTTTGTTACACTCAATACATTGCCAGTATCAATGAAAGGTATGGGCTTTTCACAGGCTTAACTCTAAGACTGTGTTCGGGAGGCCTTCAAACTGTGGCCCATGGAAAAGTTTTACAGCATTCCCAGGAGTGGACGAGGACCTGGAAATGTACAGAAAGAAGTCTCGTCTTCCTTTGAGTTATCAAGGAGACAGCTTGAGAGATGATGGCTCGTTCTACTGCTAGCCTCATCACACATTCCTTCCACGTGATCACTCTGAGACCTGTGGTACAATTCATTGGCAGAGGACCTAAGTACTGCGGACTTAGTGACTTCATAACCGTATATCAGAAAGAGGGCATCCTAGGGTTTTTCCTGGGACTGGTTCCTCACCTCCTAGGTGACATGATTTCTTTGCGGCTGTGTAGCTCACTGACCTGCCTCATCAATACCTATGCCCTGGACGGCAGGGTTTCTACCATGAATGAAATAAAGTTATTCTCAAGCTGTCACAAGATTTTTGCTGGCATGTTGACCTGTCCCTTTGTGCTTGTCTCTAATCTTATGGCTGTCAACAACTGTGGTCTTGCTGGTGGATGCCCTCCTTGTTCCCCAATATATACTTTGTGGATAGATTGTTGATGCATGCTACAAAATCAGGGAAATATGAGCCCAGGAAATAGCTTGCCTTTCCAGAAGCTCCCCTTTGGGAAGACTTATTCATGTGATTTGAAGATGTGGGGCAGAGACAGTGACATTTCTATAGTCCTAGATGCACAAAATTGTGTCAGAAAATGTTGATTTCCATACAGTGTGATACACTTTTATAACAATCATTTAATCTTGGGGGGGAAAAAAAAGACTACAAAGGGTTATGAGTGAGCAGGTAGTGAAAAGTGAAGTCAGCAGCTTAGCTGAAAAAAGAGAGAGAGAGAGAGATAGTAATTAGAAGAGAATGTATGATTAATGGAGGATTTGGTTTTTTAAAAAAAAAAAAGATGAAAGAGGCTAGAACGTGCCTAAATGACGACAAGAAGATCCAACAAAGAACTTATATTTGGAAGTGGCTAACAGATAGAGCAAGGAAACAGGGAAACAGGAGGGAATGGGGTACAGAGAATCTCCTGAACAGGTTTTCCTTAAGGATAGCTTTATAATGTTGGGAGGGACTCAGGACTTTCAAAGAATTTCCCTCTGTTTGCCTTTATTGTTTCTGTGAAATAGGGAACAATCTGGAGAGTGAGAAGAAAGTAGAAAGGCAAAGGCCCTACCACAGTGAAAGTTTTTAAGTGGCCCTGATTGGAGCCCAGATAATTCTTTTCGGGAGATTTTTGTTTTGTTTTGTTTTGTTTTGTTTTGTTTTGTTTTGTTTTTTGAGACGGAGTCTTGCTCTGTCACCCAGGCTGGAGTGCGGTGGCGCGATCTCAGCTCACTGCAAGCTCCGCCTCCTGGTTTCACGCCATTCTTCTGCCTCAGCCTCCCGAGTAGCTGAGACTACAGGCGCCCGCCACCTCGCCCGGCTAGTTTTTTGTATTTTTCAGTAGAGACGGGGTTTCACCGTGTTAGCCAGGATGGTCTCGATCTCCTGACCTCGTGATCCGCCCATCTCGGCCTCCCAAAGTGCTGGGATTACAGGCTTGAGCCACCGCGCCCGGCGTTCAGGAGACATTGACAACACAGTTGAAGCTGGAGATCATGAATGGTCAGTGATAAAAATGCTCTTATGCCGTTTTTTTTTCCCCCCAGAAGTTTTCAGCAACCCAGGAACACATATGCAGGAGATTAATAGTCAGATTGATCAAGACTTTGGTTTTTGCCAGGTGAGTGTGATGGGCAGTCAATGTAGCAGGAAAGTTAAGTATTTGAGAAAGTTGGATATTTTTTGTTTTTCTTGTTTTTGTTGTTTTTTGTTTTTGGTTTGTTTGTTTCTTTTTGACAGGATCTCACTCTGTCGCCCGGGCTGGAGTGCAGTGGCACAATTATAGCTTACTTCAGCCTTGACCTCTCAGATTCAAGTGATCCTCCAACCTCAGCCTCCCAAGTAAGTGGTACCACATCCATTCACCACCAAGAATAGCTGAATCTTTAGGAAATGGATTGCTCCAAATGCTCATCTGGAAGAAAAAACCTGCAATATGTCCTCATATCACATATAAAATGTATATAACATATTATATTACATGTATTACATTATTCCACAGTTTAAAGTTTTAAACAATAAGACCAAAAAAAATAGAAAATGTATAATTTATATAATCTAGAGAAGAAAGGTCTTCCTAAAAGATTATATAAATGTATAATTATATAAATGTATAATTTTTATTATACATTTATATATTATATAAATGTATATAAATGTATAATTATAATTATAAATGTATAATTATAATTATATAAATGTATAATTTAATAGATTATATAAATGTATAATTTATATAATCTAGAGAAGGAAGGTCTTCCTAAAAGCAAAACAGGATGCCCAGAAATCATACATAAAATTAATTTATGTGCATTTTGAAAAATTTTTCAAAGCAAATAAATGACACCATTAAACAAAGTTAGAAGGCAAAACACAGGCTGCAGTGCATATGATAAAGAGCTCCCACTAATGAATAAGCAAAGTGCTAACATCTCAGTGGAAAAATGGGCAAATATATAAACAATGTTATCACAAAGGGAAATTCAAAGGATAATAAATATATGAAAATACACACAACCTAACAAATAGCTAGAGAAATGCTAATTAAAATATTGACGAGATTCCATTTTTTGCCCATCAAATTGGCAAAAATGGAAGGATATGTACAATTTCAGTGAGAAGGTGAGGAAATGAACCCATGGCTGATGGGACTGGAAATTGCCATTCTCTTTTGGGAAATCAGTAGCAACATATACTGAAGGGTAAAACACATATGAGGAAGCATTACCAATATCATGTTTGAGAGAAACAAAAGCACCGACATTTATGTGTGTATGTGTAAATATAAGTATGTATGTATATACTTATAACATGAATGCATATATAAGAATCTTTATTGTAGCATTATTTTAAAAATCACAAAAATAGGCTGATTGCCCAAAAATGGGAAATAATTGAATTAACTACAAGACATTTATACAACAGAATATTATTACAACCACCCAACAGGTTCACCTTGCCCACTGCCTAGACAGAGCCAATTTATCAAGACAGAAAAATTGCAATAGAGAAAGCACTTAATCCACACAGAGCTGCTGTACAGGACACCGGAGTTTTATTATTATTCAAATCAGTCTCCCTGAAAATTTGGGGATCAGAGTTTTCAAGGATAGTTTGGTGGGTAGGGTGCCAGGGGATGGGAAGTACTGATTAGTTGGGTTGGAGATGAAATCACAGGGAGTCAAAGCTGTCCTCTTGCACTGAGTCAGTTTCTGGGTGGGAGCCACACGTAGCGATCTGGGTGCTGCCAGCTGATCCACCGACTGCAAGGTCTGCAAAACATCTCAAGCACGGATTTTAGGTTTTACAATAGGATGTTATCCCGAGGAGTCATTTGGAGGAGTTTAGAATCTTGCAGCCTCCAGCGGCATAACTCCTAAACCATAATTTCTCATCTTGTGGTTAATTCATTAGTCCCGCAAAGGCAGTCTAGTCCCCAGGGAGGAAGGAGGTTTGTTTTGGCAAAGGGTTGTTATCACCTTTGTCTCAAAGTTGAACTATAAACTGAGTTCCTCCCAAAGTTAGTTCAGCCTATGCCCAAGAATGAACAAGGACAGCTTGGAGGTTAGAAGCAAGATGGGGGCGGTTAAGTCAAATTTCTTTTACCATCATAATTTTCTCAGTTACAGTTTTTGCAAAGGCAGTTTCATTGTGCTACTATAAATATAATTGGTGGGCTCTATATTAGTTGACCTGGAGGGACACCCAGAAGAAATATTAAGTGAAAGAAAACAAGTTTCAAATGTATGTGTGTTAGGTGATTTCATCAACACACATATGGAACATGCATTTATGTTTCTTTGTATGAGTATGAAGAAAAAATAGACATAGGACCGTAGATCAAACCATGGCTGATGGGACTGTAAATTACCATCTTCTTTTAGGAAATTTGTTTTTAAAAGGAGTAAAAATGGATTGGATGGGGTAAGAGAAGATTGTCAACTTTTTCTCTATAAATTTTAGGTTGGTTTCAAAGCATGCTTCACATTAATAATTTTTAAAAATTGAATTTAAAAATACAAGACTAAAGCATGAAATGATAATTCACAAACTGTCAAGAAAACAGCAGATACCAGCGATGATCCATTCTCATTTTTCCATATAAGTATAATATATAGGAACATTGTTAAAATGAAAGCACATATCACATCTCACTACTTAACAAAAGAATTACTTTCATGTCAGAGGTGTCAATTTGCACCTGAGTAGTTTCTGCCACCATAGGATTCAGACATGTCTGGACACGTGTAGAGGCTAAAGGATCAGGCCCACTGGGGGTTGATCTGCATGAGGGAAGACTAAGGAGCCTCCTAAGAAAATCTCATCTTAAACTAGTTAGAGTTGGACATATGTTTTTGGTCAAACAGTATTGAAAGGGGTGGCATGATTTTAAGCACAGCATAAAGACAAAAGGTAAACATCCTTACTATTTAATGTTTTTCCACCCAATCCCTACGCCTGAGTTCTAAGACCAGGGACAGTTGTATTAATTGAACTGATAGGCTCCATACAAAAACATCTCTGAGATGTTGAGGAGGCAAGATAAAGCAAATTGGGGACCTGCATAAAGTGTGGCACTAAAGAGGGTGTCAGCATAGTGGGATTTCAGGGGCATTCAGTGGGGGTTGGGCCTCAGCAAAGTATATTGGAGGCAGAGGGAAGCCCCTCTACATTCTGCTTTATTCACTTGACATTAATATTACACATTTCTCTCCATTTCTATGGTCTTATCTGTCATTTTTAATGAATAAATACTATTTTATTGATATATGTGTATTTATATTTATTAACCTCTCATCTGTTTTTTTTTTTTAACTGCTTGAGTTAATTTGGACTGCTATAACAGAATACATACACTGAGTGGTTTATAAACAACAGCAATTTATTTCTCATAGTTCTGGAGACTGGGAAAGACAACATCAAGGTACTAGCAGATTCAGTGTCTGGTGAGGGCACCCTTCTTGGTTCATAGACAGCTGTCTTCTCTCTGTGTCCTCACATGGTGGAACAGGCAAGGAACCCTCTAAGACCTCTCTTCTGAGGGCACTAATCCCAATCATGAGGACTCCTCCCTCGTCACCTAGTCACCTCCCAAGACCTCACCTCCTAATACCATCACCTTGGGGGTTAGGATCTCAACAAATGAATTTCGGGGGCAGGGCCTGAACATTCAGGCCACAGCATCTACTATTACAGAACTTCATATGTATAGCTTTGTTTTGATGCTCAATTGTTTTCTTAAATTCCCAAGAGCATACACTGACAAGCTCAAAAGATTTGAACATTTGCCTGTGTGTAGTGATACACTAGACACAGTCACGTAGTTTTTCCAAAGCATTGAAGCAATTTAGCATGCCATCAGCAATGCTAAAGTTATCAAGATTTTGTCACAGATTAGACAGCTAGGTTTTATCTTTTGCATTTAACAAATATTTATTGAGTATCTACTATCTACTATGACCAGACACTCCTCGCATATTTCCCTCCAAGTTCCCATGTGGCTTCCTGAGTCCTGGAATGATGGTCCTAAGCACCACGTTCTATAAGCGTCATGCAAAAAAATGTACTCACAGCCAAGAAAAATCCACCTGCCATGGGATCTTGTTTTCCCTAAGGGGAGAACTCCTATTTTCTAATGGCTCTTTGGGAGACACTGTCTCCATCTTCTCCTTTACCTGCAGAAGCAGTTTCCCTCCTTATCACTAAGGTTGATTTTCTAGGACAACTCTTCCAATCCTTTCTATATCCAGGGCTGTTTCCTCCCTCAGTGTTTTCTTCCTTTCTACCTCCTGGAGTAGAGGACCCTCCTAGAGAGAGATAGAAGTCCTGGGTAACCACATCCTGCCATATCCTACGATCATGGTGACTCTCCAGTCCCCAGAAACCCACCAGACCTAGGTGGGAGTGAGGTCAGCCCCCATTTTCCCTGTGCCCAAGCAGGTCCCGAAGATGCCAGCCCTGCTTCCTCCTAGAAGCTGGTCTTCCTCTGTCCTTCCCATAGCCTGCACTTTGGGAAGAACTGGTCCACTACTTTCAGCTCTCCAGTGAGAGTTTTCACCACAGATGATAGCCTCTGTTTGTCATGTTTGATGTGATTCTTTCCCATCCGCTGACCTAAGTTATTCTGTTCTTGTTGTTGCTCATGTGTTTGCAATCCTTTATGTAGCCAAATTTGTCAGTCTTTTTCTTTGTGATTTCTTCTGACACTTCGAAGTACAATTTTTTTTAAAAAAGGACAGTGTTTTCTCCAAAGATCTGACAATCAATAACTTATATTTCCTGTAAGGTTTCCTATTATCTAATACTTTAGCCATATAAAATTTATTTTGATCATGAGGTATTAAATTGCTGTATTAAATTGATTTTTTCGAAAAGAGATCTAGATAAGAATACTAAACAATGTGTATTAAATAATTCTTTATTTCATTGTTTTTCAGAGATGCCTCTTGTTATCTGTTATATTCTTATGTACAATATGTTTACTTCTGGACTATGCTGTTCCATTTAACTATATGCTTATTGGGGGAAGGTATACCTCCATTTACTGTTCTCTTTGTAAAATACTAGTTAATGCTCTTAGGTGAGCATGGGGGTGGCAAGTGCTAAATAAATGACATCTATTTTTGTAAATAAAAATTACAATTATGTTAAGTTCAAATATCCTAGGAAGATTTTTGAGGTGGACAATAGTCAACCTATAAATTTGTTGAATGAGATAGAAGGCTTTCTGATTGATCATTATTTTCAAGGACAATAGTACACCTTTCCATTCATCTTCTCTAATATTATTCAGTAAAGTTTTATATTTTGTTTCTATTAGATAAGACATGCAACTGTTTCATAAGAATTCTTATCGTTAAATAATTTAGATAATATTATGTTATTCTGGTATAAATAAAAGGACTCCTGGTATATATTTGTATATACTGCATTCATCTGTCCATTTTATTGATGCCTATAGTTATTTTTTTTAGATTATTTCTTTTAGTTTTTAAAAGTATACAATCATAACATCTAAAAATGATATTTTAATTTTGTTTTCCAGTATTAATTCTTCTGAGTTTTTAAAAAATATTTTCTTGCATTGACCACAACTTCCAAAGTTGCGGTCATATATCTATGCATTGATCAAACCCATATGAGAATGATTGCCTTGGTTTTCTTACCGATTTGAAACAGAAACTTTCTAACAGGAGGAAGAAAAGGAGGCTTTGGAATAAGACTTGAAGATTGCTTAATGCTGATGGTGTCTCTTACAAGCTAGAAATCCAGAACAAATTCCACAACCTCCCTGAATCCCAGTTTCCTCACCAGGAAGATGAGGATATGAATACATCTCACAGTGTCATAGGAATAACTGAGATATCACCTGCAAAGGGCCTGGCACTCAAGGCAGACACAACACATTTTACTTTTATCTAGTCAAAGCGGTGAGATTTAAAGCCAGATCTACCTGACTTCAGACCCACACACATAACCCCGTGCTCTGCAGCCTGTTCAGGAGGAATTCCATTTCTGTGTAGGTCGTGCCCGTGTATGGAAACAAACATAGCCACAGATGTCTAGGTCTATCAGCCACAGCAAAATAAACCCTGAAAACTAAGCTATCTCTCTGTGAATATACCACATCATGCACAGCATCATGTACGGATTTGAAATGTCTAAACTCAAGCCAGCCTGACCAACACAGTGAAATCCTGTCTCTACTAAAAATATATATAAAAACAAAAAATAGCCAGGCATGCTGGTGGGGGCCTGTAATCCCAGCTGCTCAGGAGGCTGAGGCAGGAGAATCAGCTGTGAGCTGGGATCACACTTTTCCACTCCAACCTGGGCAACACAGCGAGACTCCGTCTCAAAAAAAAAAAGAAAAGAAAAAAAAGAAAAATAATTGTCTAAAGTCTATCCAGTAAGTGCAAATTCTAAAGTAGTGGCTATCTCAAAGGAGGGTAAGCCAGAGATGAGATGAGAGGACAGAGGAAGAATATGAAAAGAAATGCAAGTCATTGATACTATTATGGTACTTAGATTGGGTGGTAGTTTCACAGGTGATCATTACAGTATCAGACTTTATAACGTACATATATTTTAGTGTCATGTTTAGTATGCATGAAGTTTTATACAAAATATTAAACAAAGCCCCCAAAAAAATCGTCTGGCCAAGTTTAAAAGACCATGAGTATTCAATTAGCAATTCTTGACTGGGCACAGTGGCTCACACCTGTAATCTCAGCACTTTGGGAGACCAAGGTGGGTGGATCACGAGTTCAGGAGTTCAAGACCAGCCTGACCAAGATGGTAAAAACCCCATCTCTATTAAAAATACAAAAATTAACCAGGCGTGGTGGTGGGTGCCTGTAATCCCAGCTACTCAGGAGGTGAGGCGGAGAATTGCCTGAACCTGGGATGTAGAGGTTGCAGTGAGCTGAGGTCACACCACTGCACTCCAGCCTGGGCGACAGAGCAAGACTCCATCTCAAAAAAAAAAAAAAAAAAAAAATTCCTATTCCCTCTACCCTGTATTCACTGTTCACTGTACTCTACCCTACAGTGAACAAAAGGTACCTAAGCCAGGACATGCCCCTGCATCTTTTTTCCTGATAATCATATTTTCCTAGGCACAAGGCCTGAGAGTTACCAAACCTGATTTTTTGATAGTATTTGTTCTGGAAAATAAAACAAAATGCCTTTCTTTAAGGGATAGTCTTCCTTTTGTCAATGTTTCAAGGCGGAAAAAAAAGGAAGTTTAAAAAGCAGCCTGTTTCATTGTCACCAGTTCATAAACACTGTACTAAAGGGCAAGAACGACGCTTTATGCCTCTTGCAAAATCCCAAAGCACCCAGTGCAAGGCCCTGCACTTAGTAGGCGGACAATTGACGTTTGTTAATCAATGTATGAATGATGAGCCAAGTCTCATAGCTTCCATGGAGAATCTTAAATGTCATTCCTTTTGAAATGCGACCATGCTTCTCAACCTACTAAAAATTTCATAATGAACCACCCACAGACACAATCTTGTGTGAATATCCCCTGTGTTCCCCAAATCCTTTGTGACCTATGGACACAATTGCTAAACGTGAGTCATGCTTCTATCACTCCTACACAATGGGTATTTTTAATGCTACAGCATTTCCTGAAGTCAAGCGCTCAGGAAATGGTTTTTGCAATAATGACCTCAGCCTCCCCATGTTCCCCCCACCCCCACCACAGAATCCAAGAATAACTGAACAGGTGTCCAAATACCCAGAATTACCCAAGAAACCTCACAACCTGTCTTCTGTTTCCTATCAAAGTCATGAGGTTAACCCCTTGTCCTTTGGAGTTCGAAAGGAATGTGTCCAAGAACTGAACACACCCATAGCTGTGCTTTATTTGTATCAAGACACAGTTTATTTCCAAGATGTCAATGGTCTCCAGACCCCAGAACTAAATCTGTATACCATCATGGCTAAAAGTATGGGCTCTGGAATTCAAAAGCCTTAGAGACTGAGTTCTGACTCTGCCGCTAAGTATGTGGCTTCAGCCAAGTCATTTAGCCTTTCAGAGCCTCAATAGTCTCATCTGTAAAATGGAATTAATGAAATAAACTATTTCTTGGAATGTGTGAAAATCACTCCTGTAAATGGCTGATCTGCAGGCCTGATGCACAGCAAAACGCCTAGTACTTGCTAAAAGTTATTGCGTCAGGTTTCCCCAGACTGAACCTTAGGCCTGGTCAGTTTCTCCTGGACAGCAGTTATTTTGACAGCTTAGGATCTTTAGGTGCCCACACACCTTCAGAACCTCAACCCATTCTTGAGAGCACTGTCTGGGCACCCTCTGAGGATCAGAAGCAGGAAGGGAGGTCAGATGGTGAGAGGATAAGGACTGTTGATATCCAAGGGAGGTTGTAAAACCACTTGGGCACACCCAGGTTCAAAACAAAGAAGCCATCACATGAGGGTGGCAGAAGAGGTATTTACTCAGTGAGGCCCCTTCCAGCCCTCATGGTAAAAGTCTACACTTGTTTAGAAAAGAGTATGTCTGTTTTACTATTTTATTTTTTAAAAAGGGAAGCTCAACAACAAAAACGATGTTGAAAATGACAATTTGACTATGGAAAGCAGGCTCCTGCTATTCTCATCAGACCATCTGACAAACTTCCCAAGGGAGTTTCCAAGGCCTCCCAAACAGTAACAGCAGAGCAGCCGCTCCAGAGGATGCCCCGGGGAGCTGCCAAACTGCAATTGCCCTGGAAATCAGATTCGAATAGCTCAGACACGAGGGCAAAGGGCGGGATGCATGCATCCCTAAGCACCAGCCCTTCAGCCTGGCAGAGGAGCACAGACAAAGCTGCCCCGGAAGAATTGCTTGGGAGGTGCAGATACGAAGAATAAGATCCTGCTGGCAGCGCTGGGAAACACAGCAGCAGTCGGCACACGCTGGCCTTGGCAGTCAGCAACCGCCTGGCTCAGGCTGAGCAAAACCTTTCTGTGAACATGGCATGAAAGCAGATCTCTCAGAGGCTCATGCTCCCTGAAGGTGAAAGATCAACAACAAAAAAGGCATTAACCCCTCTCCTAAATGATATTTCATGGCCATCAAATGGCCATCAAAGTCCCATCAAAGGAGCAGCTCATGTTCATAGGCCTGGGGGAGATGCTACCAGCAATTCAGACACATTGGCAGTCCCAGGGAGGAGGCCATAGCCTATGGGGCCTCTCTATGTATGAAGGGCAGCGCTTTGCATGACAAATGTCCCATGCATAATCTTGGAACATTGGCATAATTCTTTCTGGACCCAGTAATGATAATTACTCTCTGTCCTAATTAAGGAGAAAATAAAGTAGCTAATACTTTTATAAATCAACAAGTAGGATTAGTATGATGTACAAAGCGCCCTTGAGTTTGCTTCAGGAGACTTCCTCCTCTGTGTGACCACGAGTATATCATGGCGGCCCCCTGGGCTTTTGTTTCCTCATCCATAAATCCTTTCTTTAAGGGGACATCTTATGGGTTCCTTTGAGTGCTCCTATCCTAATTTACTATTCTTTTCCTTTAAAAATATTTGGTAAAGGCTTAGCATGCAGCAGTAAAATACACAGCATGATATGTAGTATTCTTACTTAGAATTTTATGCCTTTCAAGGGCGAAAGATGGTGGTCAGGTGACACTGATTTTCTCCTTGTATAGCTTCAAAGATTGTGTTATAGATGAGAAACTAGATATTCAAAGGCACAGAGAACATGTCATCATATCACTCAGATTAGAACTTCCAAGTGCTCACTCGTGATATGTAGTCTGGTGAGCCAGGCCTCAAAGTGTCCTACAAAAGAAATAGACAACATGGTTTCTGCCTTCTAGTATTTGGCAATTATTTGAGGAGCAATATGTTATTGGGAGGCTGAGGCAGGAGAATGGTGTGAACCCGGGAGGCGGAGCTTGCAGTGATCAAGCCACTGCATTCCAGCCTGGGCAACAGAGTCAGACTCCGTCTCAAAAAAAAAAAAAAAAAAAGATGTTATCTGTTCCATTCATCTGGGGTCTTCATCATTTCCTTAAATAGGTACATTATCCATTCCTTCAATAACATACATATTCATTGTCCTTTATCCTCAAATAATTGCAAATACTATAAGGCAGAAACCAAGTTGTCTATTTCTTTTGTATCTCTGAAAGAATCATAGTACAAAATTTATAAATGAAATCATGTAGCTCTGTGCTATATGAAAATGATAACCTATGACATTTCAGCCACACCGTGTATTTGTTACCTAAATTGTCCTTTCTATTTACTTCCCAAGCATTTGAGCCACTTTTCCCCAGATTGAATTGTCTTTTTCTTTTGAGACGGAGTCTTGCTCTGTCACCCAGGCTGGTGTGCTCACTGCAACCTCCACCTCCCGGGTTCAAGTGATTTAAGTCGAAATACCTGAACTTCAAGCCTCCCAAGACTTTAGCCTTCCATGTAGCTGGGATTACAGGCAAGTGCCACCATGCCCGGCTAATTTTTTTGTATTTTTAGTAGAGATGGGATTTCACCATGTTAGCCAGGATGGTCTCGTTCTCCTGACCCCGTGGTCCGCCCACTTCAGCCTCCCAAAGTGCTGGGATTACGGGCATGAGCCACCGCGCTCGGCCTGAATTGCCCTTTAAAAGCTCCTTTTTTCCCTTGTAAGATCATAATATTCTATCTTCCACTATATCCATCCTGAGACAATAGCAACTGTGTGTGTTTATATGTGAATAAGGAAGATGTGTGTGTGTGTGTGTGTGAGAGAGAGAGACAGAGAGAGAGAGAGAGAGAGACAGAGAGAAACAGACAGACAGAGGCACAGAGAGATACGTGTGTTCTGATAAAGCAAGGTACATTAGATAATAGCCCACTGCACCTTGCATTAAGCAAGCCTGCCTGGGAAATGAGCAACTTTCTCAGGCCACTGCTCAACCTAGAGTGTTGACAACCTTGGGAGAGAAGACTTTAATTGCAGTCATTCCCTTATTCCCTCTGGATTGCTTGTTTATAGTTTGAAATTGCTGAACGAGTTCTGCAGGTTTTTCTTGTCCATTTGCTGAGCTTGAAGCAAGAAGGGAGATACCCAGGTTCACTGAACTGTAAACAGTACTTCTCAAGGTCAAACTGGAGAGACTGCAGAGAAGAGGGGGTTTGGGGGGGCAGGTTTCTGAATGTGGCAGACAACAATAACATATTGCGTATATACTTTCCTGCAAGCCTGCACAGAAGAAAAGTGAAGAGAAAATAATATTGCAAAGAATCCTGTTCAAACTTGATTTCTTCAGTTTTTTTTTTTTTTTTTTTTTTTGGCCAAACTTGAAGGTCAACTTTTTAAAAGTAATTAGACATCTAATCTGTGCTTTCCCCCACTGCCACAATCCCCAAACTTTGTCATTATATAAATATTATTTGAAGTTATAAAGAACACAAGCAAGTGGGCTAGATATTAACAAAAGATACTTCCAGAAATCGATGACCCAGGCAGCCCTGTTGTCTTGAAATAAACACGTGAAACTGAGCTCCACATCCTCAAGCTGCCATATATTCAGCACACTAACAGGTACAGGCACTGCTTTGCTCCAGACTGGTGGGAATGTGGCACTGAAGAAAGCCCAGGCTCTACTACGGAAGAGCTTACAATCTGGAGAGAGTGGTAACATGTACACAGCACATCACAGCACCATAAAGCCAGGTAAACACAAAGGGTAGACATGAGAAGACCCTCCTTTTAATGGTTTAATTTTTAAGAACACTATTCACCAACTGTAGATTTAGGAGAGGAGAGGTTATTTGTTTTAAGTAGAAATACCCGAACTTCAAGCCCATGTTTACCCTTTCCTAGCCTTGAGATCTGAGTCAAATGACATCGCCCAGTGGACGGCAGTTTCCTCATGGGTGAGATCAGAGTGTTGGTGTAGACCATGAGTTAGCAAGTAACAACAGCTAGGGGTAAAAATCCAGCTCACAACTGGTTTTGTAAATAAGATTGCTGGAACACACCACGCCCATTCATTTACATATTGTCTATGGCTGCTCTCACTCTACGGCTGCCAGGTAGTTATGATATATGGTCCACAAAGCCTAAAATATTTACTATCTAGCCCTTTATAGGGTTCCTGACTCCTGGTGTAGCCAGTCTCTAAGGTCTCTTCCAGGGGCTTGCAAGATTTTATGCACTTGAAAATTTGAAATAACCACGCAAATGGAAGAAATGTCAAAAAGCGCATGCTAGGTCCCAGATGACAGCAGTTCCCCTTGCTTTATCTCATCAACAGGAAACACGTACTCCAAGGGGTCTCAACTCGACTCAGAATCACCTGGGGAGAATTTTATTTGTCGTAACAAGGCTTGAGGGAGGCACATTTCACACATTAGTATGAAAACCCAATCATCATGCTTTGGAGAATTTTGGGTTTTTTTTAATGTCAATGCCCAGGACCCAATGTCTAGAGTTTCTGATTTAATTGCTATAGAGTGGAGACCTGGTATCAGCTGTTTTTAAATACTGTCCAAAGAGTCTGGGCATGGTGACTCATACCTGTAATCCCAGCACTTTAGGAAGCCAAGGAGGGTAGATCACTTGAGGCCAAGAGTTCAAGACCAGCCTGGTCAACATGGTGAAACCCCCGTCTCTACCCAAAATACAAAAACAATTAGCCAGGCATGGTGGTAGATGCCTGTAGTCCCAGCTACTCAGGAGGCTGAGGCAGGAGAATCACTTGAACCCGGGAGGCAGACGTTGCAATGAGCTGAGATCTTGCCACTGCACTCCAGCCTGGGTGACAGAGTGGGACTATGTCTCAAAATAAAATAAAATAAAATAAAATTAGCCAGGGGTGGTGGCATGCGCCTGCAGTCCCAGCTACTCAGGAGGCTGAGGCAGGAGAATTGCTTGAACCTGGGAGGCAGAGGTTGCAGTGAACCAAGATCGCGCCACTGCACTCCAGCCTGGGTGATAGAGTGAGACTCTGTCTCAGGAAAAAAAAAAAAAAAACTGTCTGAAGAATTCTACCTTGCACTCAGGGTTAATTTAACAAAGGCTTAAACATAATACCAAGATATGGAATCAACCTAAGTGTCCATCAGCAGATGAATGGATAAAGAAATGTGATCAAAATGCACAACGGAATACTATTCAGCCTTTAAAAATAAGAAAATCCTGTCACTTTCAACAACACGGATGAGCTTAAAGGACATTACGTTAAGTGAAATAAGCTAGGCACAAAAAGACAAATACCATATGTTCTCACTTATATGTGGAATCTAAAAAAGTTGACTTCATAGAAGTAGAGAGTAAACTGGTGATTACCAAAGGCTCGGGAAAGTGGGGATGGGGTTGGGGAGATGTTGGTCAAAGGATATAAATTTTTATCTAGACAGAAGAGTAAGTTCAAGATATCTATTTTATGTCATGGTAACTATATTTAATAATAGTATATTATATACTTGAAAATTACAAAAAATTAAAAAATATTAAAAATATATGTGAAGCAAAAGCTATTAAAAAAATAAGGAAATTGAACAAAACTATAATATTAGAAGGGTATTTTAGTACAAAGCTTATGACCTTGGATAGTTCAAGCTGACCAAGGAGATGAAATAAAGATACAAATAAATACCTTTTTTAAAAGTATCACTGAACCTTTTTTTAAAAAAAAAAATATTGATGCCTGTATTTCTTGCCAGGTATGTTACACCAGAATATCTGGGATTGTGGCCCCCAAACCTGTATATTTAACAAGTTCTCAAGATAATTCTTATGCAGCCAACTCTGCAATAGCCTGCACTGAGTAGCCAGGTATGTGAATCATGCTGAAGGCCAACTACGATGCAGGAATTCAGAATCCAACAGTCAAGTGTTAAGATACATTTCATACCTCTTTATCTTTGACTCTCAAAGGTGTAATGCAACACCTGGAACTTAGCAGACATTTGGTAAATGTTTAATAAATAAAACTTAATTTAACCTGACCATTGAGTGTTTTGGTGGGGAGACACACACACAGGGGGTTTATGCTTAATCAGATGGGGTGAGGGGTTACCAGATGGGGGGAGGGGTTACTCAGAAGCCAAGGCTAAGACTCATGTTCTATACACTTAATTAAATAGTCATCAACTGCAACCTTCCTCCACCTATCTACACTCAAACATTAACTACCAACCTGATCAAAGAATCATTATTTTAAAATCACCAATCCACTGAAGCTCCTTTAGTTAGACTGAAGTTCACGTGATTGCTTAAACCTTTTTTCTGGGAATGGATCTTTTATGCCAAGTAGGCAGGGTTACTGCCCCATAAACCTACCTTCTGTCATTAGCTTTGACTGTTGACACTTACAATGATTAGACAGGGTTGAGCAAAGGGTATTTTTGCAGTCTGTGGGGAAGAGTACAGAAAATAAACATTGCATCTCATTACAAAGCCCTGAATGTACAAAACATACTGATCCAAATGCCATGATTAGATAAGCACCTGCAACACTCATTAACTTTGAAGGGAAATTGAAGCCAAATTTGGGCCCATATGCCAACTGTCCTTATACTTCGGCAATCAGGTGACCTCTGTTCTCACATTAAGTTAATTTCTGAAACACCCTACATGATAGCTATTGCTCCAGACTTTTAATAATTAGCCCAGGGTGGCCTCTCTCAAACATCCTCTGAAATAGTCTCCACCTACAATTTCTAGGGTTTCAGATGAGCCTTTGCTCATAACCTGAACATGTTGTTTTTAAAGACAGGTCATTGTAAATGACTCTGAGTGACAACCTAATGCTACCCCAAAAAAAGAGACTGAGGTGTAATATTGATCCACTCATCCACAAACACAAAGATGCATGTGTCTTGTATGAGGGCAAATAATGACTAAAGTAGCCAGAATAAAAACTAAGGTTGACACAGGAGGATTGGGATGATGGGCAAGGGATATCTAAAGAAGAGTGCACCAAAGGCCTCCCTGTCTCATTCTGTAATAGTCTATTTGCAAACTGCCCTCCATGCTGTATCACATGTAGCTCTAAAGGTCTGTGGTTCCAGGTGAGAGCCTCTAAGTAAGCTGAGAAAAAACTACATTTGGAAATGTTGTTTCTACGTAAGGCCACTCTGACAAAGTAGCTCCCAAAGTTATGATTCATTCAATCAGATGGCCTCATCTGGTCAGGGTGCAACCTAGGCATAGGTGTAGGGAACACTTGGCTACATGGAGTAGGCTGAAGAGCCTGGGAAGACTCCTCTGTTCAAATATGTCTTTACTACTTAAGTGTCAAAGGTCTCAGAATCCCATCATGAGAGTCCAGTTTCTTTGTATGTTTAGACTGTAACAGAGCCATGTACCACAGAGAGGAGTACAGGCTGGAGAGCTGAGTGGTCAGAAAGATAATTGGATGAAAGAGGTCCCCGATGTGCCAGAAAGATCTCTCCAGCAAGCCATAGTTCAGATGATAAAGAAAATTAAAATCTGTGACCTTCTGTGGAGAGTGAACTGATTCATCCTTCTCTTCCCAGCAATATCAGAATTAACTGACAAAGAGCCATGGATAGAGAGCTGGTTGTGCAATGACTACAAGGTCTCAAAAGCAGCAACTGCAGCAGAATACAGCACAAGCTTCATGAGAAGCACAGGGAGGACAGAGATGGCAATTCCACCAAGAAGCATTAGGAAGGATTTTTTTTTTTCCTTTTCCAAGACTGAACACATCA
This sequence comes from Macaca fascicularis, assembly GCF_037993035.2. Taxonomy (NCBI): domain Eukaryota; kingdom Metazoa; phylum Chordata; class Mammalia; order Primates; family Cercopithecidae; genus Macaca; species Macaca fascicularis. Next base: position 99,568,355 of record NC_088385.1, read on the forward strand.
TGTGATGCTATGTGCAACATGGAGATGATTAAAATCAGCATGCCCACTGAAGTTCCAGGACAAGCAGGAAATTGTGAAGCCGGTACTGCAAAGTAATACCACCTCTAGGTTGGTTACTCAGAAGCCAAGGCAGCTAAAGAATTATAAATGTCTATAGAATTCTGATATCCAGATAGTAAAGAATTTTTAGTCTGTGAGACTTCTAAATAGCACTCTGTGGCAGGAGCACATCTCCCTTGGCTCAGATATACCCAGGAGAGCTAAGCCTCTCAGCAAGATGCTATGAAATTAATTACCTAGGGGAACAAGAGAAGCATTGCAAAGACTGTGGTGTATCATGTGTGAATACTGACCTCTCAGGTGATCTTTTTTTCTATGCGAATATTATTGATACGAGTAACACTTCAAATCATTAACATTTTAATCTGAAGGAGAATCCTTCTAGTGACAGATGGGGTCCAGGGTTGAGGTGAGAGGTAAGGGAGAAGACAAGCTCTATAAGCCCACTCTGATACAAAACAGAACATTTAAGCATTTATTGCAAATTCCTCAAATATTTACTGAGTACCAGCAATATGGGAGAAGATGTGCCAGGCATTTGGGAGCATATAAACATGTATATATGTACTAATGCCACCATCAACTAGCTCAAGACATAATTGGAGAAATGGCATAGGGATAACTGTGATATAGGATCAATTGAGGAAAGTCATGGAATTGGCACAAGTACCCACAGCATCAACATTAGCTGGGAGTGATACAAAATGTAGATTGTCGGGCCCTCTACAGGACCCCTAGAATCGTAATGTGCATTCATACATGATTCAGTAGGTGATTTGTGTGCATATTTGAAAAACACTGGTCCAAACAACAACAACAACAAAAATGGCATGTTCGTGGAGGCGCTCTAACATATTAGAAGAAAGCTTCAGGCTGGGCGCGGTGCCTCATGCCTATAATCCCAGCACTTTGGGAGGCCAAGGCGGGCGGATCACAAGGTCAGGAGATCGAGACCATCCTGGCTAACAACGGCGAAACCTCGTCTCTACTAAAAATACAAAAAATTAGCTGGGCGTGATGGTGGGCACCTGTAGTCCCAGCTACTTGGGAGGCTGAGGCAGGAGAATGGTGTGAACCCGGGAGGCGGAGCTTGCAGTGAGCTGAGATCGCGCCACCGCACTCCAGCCTGAGTGACAGAGGAAGGGCCCGTCTCAAAAAAAAAAGAAAAAGAAAGCTTCAGAGATAGTTAAGCTCTCACTTTGAGCTATGTGAGAGCAGAGGAAGAGGAATGGCCAAAAGTTCAGGAGAAAAACGGTCCAGGGTTTTTTGTTTATGTTTTTGTTTTTGTTTAAGACGGAGTCTCACTCTGTCTCCCAGGCTGGAGTGCAGTAGCGCGATCTCAGCTCACTGCAAGCTCTGCCTCCCACGTTCTTGCCATTCTCCTGCCTCAGACTCCCGAGTAGCTGGGTCTACAGGAGCCTGCCACCATGCCCGACTAATTTTTGTGTTTTTTTGTTTGTTTGTTTGTTTGTTTGAGATGGAGTCTCACTCTGTTGCCCAGACTGGAGTGCAGTGGCCGGATCTCAGCTCACTGCAAGCTCCACCTCCCTGGTTCACTCCATTCTCCTGCCTCAGCCTCCCGAGTAGCTGGGACTACAGGCGCCCGCCACCACACCAGGCTAGTTTTTTGTATTTTTAAGTAGAGACGGGGTTTCACCGTGTTGGCCAGAATGGTCTCAATCTCCTGACCTCGTGATCCGCCCACGTGAGCCATCACGCCCGGCCCACAGTTTTCTTAAGTATGCTTGGGGGATGGCAAATAGACTGGTTTTAGACACATTTAAGGTACTCGTATAATGGTCATGGGAAAAAAATTCTAGAAAGGTAGGTGTGAGCTGAGTTCCAGAATAACCCTAATTTCTGATTTCCTAATTACACAAAGATGTGCAATCAAAAGGACGTGAGAAAAGTTTAAATGGCAAAAAAATAATCTTTGACTTCTCCATAGAATTGCTCAGACTTCAGTCCCAACTCAAGTTCCTTCTTTACCCTGTCAGAGCCCTTAGGAGGCTCATGTGTTATCCTTATGTGTATGGTCTTGATAAAAAAGATGTAGACAGCCAGTGGGATGAGGACTCCAAGAAGGGCTCCAACCCTGAGGGAGAATGAAAGTGAATGCACATCAGAAACTACGTGAGGCTGGGCATGGTGGCTCATGCCTGTAATCCTAACACTTTGAGAGACCGAGGCAGGCGGATCACTTGAGGTCAGGAGTTTGAAACCAACCTGACCAACATGGTGAAACCCTATCTCTACTTATAAAAACAAAAAAACAAAAAAAATTGGCCTAGCGTGGTGGTGGGCACCTGCAATTCCAGCTACTCAGGAAGCTGAGACAGGAGAATTGCTTGAACCCGGGAGGTAGAGGTTGCAGACAGCCAAGATTGTGCCGCTGCAGTCCAGCCTGGGTAAAAGAGCAAGACTCTCTCTCAAAAAATAAAAATAAAAAAAGGAAGAAACTAAGTGGAAACTTATCAATATACACAGGGAATACACGCAAAGATTAGTGGGAACCTTAGCTCTAAGAATATACATATGTTCAGGGCCTTGACCCTGTACTCCAGACAACTATCTCTGGGTGTGTCAATTTCAGACACTCCTCTTCACAGAGCCCCAGTCTCCTGCCCCAGGTGCAACACTATCTGGAGCTCAGAGCCTTTGTACCCAGTTTCACTTTTGCCAGTCCTCTGCTTTATGATTGGACTCTGCCTCCGTAACTAACAGATAAATTATGATAGCACTTATAATCTGCCAGGGACATGTCTACATGCTTTATATCCTAAATCATTAAGAGCCACAATCACCCTATTATATAAGTACGATTATTACCACCAGTTCACAGACAAGAAAACTAAGCTACAGAGAGATCAAATGCCTTAATTGAGGTCACTGCACTCACTCCACTAGTAAGGAGTGATGTTGGGATTGAATACATGCAGTTAGCTCCAGAGTCCACACTCTTAGGCAGATGCTTCTCTAGGAAGCTTTTTAATCCACTTACTGAGAGGCTGGGGGAAATAGTTCCAGAAAGCAAGTACCTGACTCATGAGCAGTGACCATTCTCTGCGGTATGACCCACCCACTTCATTGATACCTAGTACTCATCACTTTGACAAATACAACTAAGGTTATTTCCTGCCTTGGGTTTCATGATTGCAATTTTCAGAGCTGGCCTCTGGATAAGGTCCTTTTTCTAGACTTTATTATGCCCTATATTTGTGTTTGTCAGGAAACTGGAGAGTTTATTCTAGGAACTAACTTGAAATTATAAGAACTTTTTTTCATCCATCAGAATAACCATTCATGAAGAGATAATGCATGCATCAGTGAAGGAAGGTTCTTAAAATGGGTCAGCCAGAAAAAGGAAGAATTAAATTGGATGGTATGATTACACAGGACAACAAAGGACACCAAAGGGGCCTAAAGGAAAGAGAGCCCGTGAAGAAACAGAACTGACCAGCATGAAGGTTGTACTTGGATGTTTAATGTGAAGCTGTATTAGATTGTCTTTTTCAGATGGAGAGAAGATGGTCCCAGTCTTGTAGGTCTGGGAAGCCAGGTTGACTATGGAGGCCATAACTCCTGTGTGGAAAAGGCTGAGGAAGCACATTTCACCATGGGAGGAAGACACACGAGTGAAGGATACACAGCAACAAGAGATATGGGAAAAGAACAAGGGTAATGAATGGTAATTAATTCATTTATTTGTCCATTCATTCATTCTACAAATATATATGGAGCACCTACTTTGTGCTACCCTCTGGGGCAGATTTTGGCTTCAGGAAGCTTACATGATAGTTGCAACCCAGAAAATGAGCAAAGCAATTGCCCATTTCTTCCAGTTTACATATCAGAGGGGTAGACGGGGTGAATGCTGTGAGGACATAGGACAGGAATGAACCTTCTGTTAGAGTCTCGTGAAAGCCCGAGTTGGTAACTTTTAAAACGAAACCTGCAAAATGAGAAGGAATCTGTCACACAAAATGTAGGAGAGAGGGAAAGGAAGAACATTTCAAAAAGAAAAGTGTTTATTCTCCAAAGATGGCCAGAAACGCGACTAAGAAAAGGTCACAGGCCTCCAGGTTGCCTGGGCAGCCTCTGAGAGCCCTGTCTAGGGCGAAGTGGGAGTGAGACAGACAGAACACTGATAAGGGGACAACTTATGGCAGGAAGTGGGGACAAGCAACGCAGGTGATTTGTTTGAGCTGGAGTGGGGGAGGATGAGCTTGGTTTTGCTATGTCAGGCCATTAGTTGGGGCGACTTTCAGTTTCCATTTGAGCCTGAGCCTGGAGTAGGTAAATTCCAGATACCCAGAAATCACGATCATGGAGTGATTCATCTCCAGTTAGCTCCCTCAAAAATTCCCCACGGTCACTATCTGACACCTTTTCCTCAGGCCTCCACCTCGCACCTCCCCTGCCCCTTCCAGAATGACTTTGTGTCATTCTTCACTGAGAATGAGGCCATCAGAGAAAGCTTTCCTCATTTCTCCCTTTTCCATCTCTTCATTTCTCTAGATCTTCTTCCTCCTGTAACCTTCCTCCACCTATCTACACTCAAACATGAACTACCAATCTGATCAAAGAATCATTATTCCTCCATTCCACAAATAACTCCATGCCAGCACTTGATCCCTGTCCTCCTTTCTCTTCTGTAACTTGTTCCACAAATTATGCGTGTTTAATTTCTCCCTCACTACCACCATCTATTTCTCAGCCAGCTTTCTACTGAAGTCTCCCCACTTCCCAAGAGTCCTCACTCAATCCTGCTTATACTTTCAGCCAACCTCCAACTTTCTGGAATTTGACCTCAGGGCTTCTTAGAGGTGATTGGATGGCTACTTTTAACTTCCAGTGACCCACTCACTTTATCATCTGACTTCCCAGCCTGCCTATGTGTTTTTGTCCCTGTTGAAGCCCCTGCCACCATCCCAGAATGCTGTTCTGTCACATCCCTGTCCCCTGTGGGACTGAGTACCTGCCAGGCCACTAGATCCTGCATCCCTCTCCTTGATCCTCACCTGAAGCCCAACCCTACACCAATCTATAGAATGAACCCCAATTCAGACAGAAGAGATGTCAAGGTAACCAACTCCACCCTCTGAGATCCACGACTAGCCAAGGCTTGCCATTGCTGCACATTATATGTCTGTTGTGAGAGCCATCTTGATTCTCATGTGTGAGCCCAGTTTTGACTCTAAGACTGGTCTCTTAGTTTCATTCCTATTCATCCTATTTGTTGAGCACGTATTATGGGCCAGGCTCTGGCCCACACCTCCTACACATGATTTCCCCCCTCCCGCTCACAGCACGGCGAAGCTGGAGAGCCCTACAGAGTCAGCAGACCCATCTTACAGAGGGTTTGAGGAATTCTTCTGAGGACACACAGCCATTCCATGGTGGAACCAGAACTTAAACAGGCATTCTGATTTTAGAGCCTTTGCTCAATAAATAGTTATAACAGAAGAGAGAGTGGAGACGTGTGTGTGTGTGTGTGTGTGTGTGTGTGTCTGTGTAGGGGTAGAAGGTAATGGTGGGGGAGCTGAGACCCTGCTACTCATGCCAGATTTTCTGGTCCTGATTAGCTACTGCCTGGCTGTCAGGAGCTGTTATTATCACTCACTCCCATGCTCCTGTCACTGGGCCTGTGGAAACTTGCCCTTCCTTCTGCTCTCAGTCTCCGATGCTGACAGCTATGCTGGAAAATCCCACGCTGGCCACTACCGCACTTACCAGAGGCATATTGTACGTGCTGGTCTGGACGGGCTGGTCTGGACTTCCTGCCAGACCCACACATGTCCTGTGCCTGCCCCTTCACAGGGGGCCAGTCTATTTCCGGGCCAGGGCCTTCCCAGCCCGTCTCACCCCTGGGCAGGTAACAGAGCTCTTCTCTCTTTCACTACTTCCCCACGGAGTCTTTTCCATGGCTCCCCCTGACAGAATTCATGCTGCATACTCTTTGTTAACTCGTGGCATGCACTTTCTTTCTGCTTCTTTCCTCAATTTTTGTGAGATTAAGTTAATATCAACCTATCTTGTTAACCCCTTCTAATATGCAATCTTCTTTATTTTAAAATTTAAATATTTGTTATATTGAATTCAGTAACTAGAACATTCTCCTCTAAAATGAGAATGGTACAAAAACCTCAAATAAGTAAGTCTGTTGGGGAAAACAAGTCCCCCAAAGAATAAATCTACCAGGAGAGTAAAAACAATGATAATCAGAACAATGATCAATAATCACTATTGTCAAAGTGCCTGGCAATCACCAAACACCAGATTCACTGACTCTTCACTGTCCTGTAGGATGACTTCTGTGACTTGCTAAAAATAAGTATAATGGCGACAAGACTCAACTCCCAGGCTCTGACATTAAGTCCTATTGTCTTCCTAAAATGCTCTTTAAAGAGAGGATTTCTATCTCACATGGTCATCTGGATCATTTGAAAACTTCAAGCAGAAAGTCCCAAGGTCAGCATTAAATGTTTTCCAAGATTATGCATCTTCAAACAGAAACCCAAAATAACAAAAACCAGGAACCAAGACTTCCAGCTTCTCTAATGAGAGTAAGTCTTAGTTCTTTTTCCTTACTCCACAAGAAAAATTATATCTCCCAAGGGGAGTTATGGGCTTTCCAAAAGAGGTGCAAAGAGATATGAGCTTAGGAAATGAAACTTTGCTCAGCACTCTTCAGGAATGACGTTCTCCTTCCTCCCCTATAACAATGAAAGTGCACGTTCATTTTCTTACATTTTAAATCACTGAACAAAAAGGCCTAGTTTTATTTATCCTGCTGCTGCCACTATAGCAAAACTAAATGTGGGGTGCATAAACTGTTTATAAATCTTGTGTCCAACAAGAGAACTGAGTGTGCACTTTTTGAGGACCTTAGACCATTTAGAATGATGAGAAAACTTGGGAGGAATTTTTCTCCTGATATAAGAGCTGTATAGGCCAAATGGACTTCCGTTTCTGGCCTAAATACTGTGTTTATAAAAATGGTGTGCTGTAAATAGCAAAGTATAGAAGTGAGAAATTATGCCTCTGCTGAATAAACCACACTCCCGGTCGACTGACTCCTTGCTTCTTCAAAGTGAAGACACATTTGTTCCTATATCTTGTGAACAACAAGCTGGGTCCATTGAAAATGCTGGATAACATTGATCTTGGGGAATAAGAAAGCAACCTCTTTGAAGGTCAGAACTGTCTTAGTTTTTAATGGATTATTGGTTGATGAATTCTTTCAAGAAATATTTCTCGAATTCCTTCTCTGTGTCAAGAACCATTCCAGGATCCAAATATACCCTTGCTTCCATTTTCTGCATCAGGGTCAGCAATCCTGCTGAAAGGTTAATTTCATTATATCACATCAGTCTCCTGCTCCAAACCTTTCCCTGGTTTCCCCCTGCACTTAGAACAAATTCCAATTCCTTCCTGCTGTGTCCAAGGCCCTGCCTTCTTCTCAGGCAGCCTCATCACCCACCTCCTTCACACTGTACCCCACCCCAGCCGCACTGGCCTTCCCACCAGGCTCATTTTCAACTCAGTGTTCTCCCACATGCTGCAGCCACTACACGGGCACTCTCCCCGAGGCTCCTCCCTCATGGGGCTGGCATATCCTCACCTCTCAGGTCTCCACTCAAATATCACCTCCTGGGACTGGCGCGGTGGCTCATGCCTGTAATCCCAGCACTTTGGGAGGACGAAGTGAGTGGATCACCTGAGATAAGGGGTTTGAGACCAACATGGTGAAACCCCGTCTTTACTCAAGATACAAAACTTAGCCAGGCATGGTGACATGCACCTGTAATCCCAGCTACTGGAGAGGCTGAGGCACGAGAATCTCTTGAACTCAGGAGGCAGAGGTTGCAGTAAGCCAAGATGGCACCACTACATCCAGGCTGGGTGACAGAGCACGACTCCATCTCAAAAAATAAAAATTAAAAAATCACTTCCCAGGAGGTGATGCTTTTTCTAAATTTGCTCCTCCTTCTCTATTTTCTATCCCCTTACCCTACCCCCTTAATTTTATAAATAGTAATTATCACTCTCATACATCTATTTTCCTGTTTACTAATTTATTATCTATTTCCTCCAACTAGAAGATAAGACCTTTATGAAATTTGTCTTAGTTATAGTTGCATTCCCAACATCCTGAATTCAGTTCCCTGAATAAACTTTCAGGATGCCACTCACAAGACAATTCTGTTATATTTTTCCCTCCTATGTTCAAAAAGCCATAGGATTTGAGGATACCATCAATTATTTTTCATTGCTACGGATTTTTGACTGTAGAAACTACAGAGAAGGGTCTCCTCACTCAGAGTATTTTTTATTTTCTCTGTATTGCAAGCACACCCACAGTAATTGGGTCAGAAAGAAAAGGTCTTTGAGTCTGCATCTTATTTCAAATGTTGAAGAAAGAAAGTGAAACAGAAAGATTTGTTTCTTATGCCTTGAGGTTCTAATAAACTCAGTGCCCCACCTGCTCTGTGGAATCCTTTGAATGGTTTGATCTGGTGGTTAAACCTTTTCTCTCCAGCACTGCAGAAGAGAGGAAGATTCATTTATTTCTTCAATAAACAGCTTAAATGTCACTTTTCTGAGAGTTTTCCCTCACCATGATGTCTGCACGAATCTTCCCAGCCTCCTATCACTTTTTAGTTCATTACATTCTATTATTTTCTTCATAGTTATGATCTCTATCTAAGTGTATATTTCTATGAATGTTTTCCATATTCTCTGTCCGATTCTTCCTGGTAGAATATAAGCTTGTGGGAGCAAGAGACATGGCTTTTGTCCACTGATGGTTCTCCAGAACCTAGAGTTCCTGGCACGTGGAAAGCCCCAACAAGCAGTGGTTGAACAGATGAAGAAATGAAGCAGCATTGGCTCTGTGAAGGTTTTTTTGACAACTCCTTTCTAATTTTGTTGTTCTTGCCTTTCTGAACACTCTGCACCTGCCAGCTCTGCTCCATTGCAGGACTTCATTCTCTAAAGTTCTGTTCTTGGACATTTATGTAGTACCATGGAGCAGTTGGCTGCTTCATGATACCAAGCAGACCTAAACAACACAAGCATGTTTGTGATTATTTTATGCATTGGTATTTTGTTTCCCCAGACAACACTGTAAGCTTCCCACAGGGGAGGCATGTATCTTAAGCCAGGAAATAGAGAAGGAAGAGAAGGCTTTGGTGGGGCAGGTGGGATGATAACAAAGTGAGTTTTTAGGATACTGAATTTTACGTCTATAGGATATGCAGGTAGAAATGTTCAGGGAACAGTTCATGTACATACTTCTGAATGTCGGCAAGGTCTAAGCTAAAATCATTAATTTGTAACCCATCAACATATGCACGCTATGACTAACAAGCAGAGAAAATGCACTCACTCAGGGAAAGGAGGAAGAAGGCTTGAGGAGATGAGTGAAGAAGGGCAGATGAGCGAAGAAGGGTTAGATAGAAGAAGCAGGCAGGGAAGGAAGCTTGTCAGTGGTTGGAGGAGGACCAGGTGAGTGTGTCACTGAGAATGCCAAGAAAGTTGAAATTTTCAAGGAGAGAGAGAATGGTCAATGGCAGCCAGTGTCACAAAGAATCCAAGTAAAGGAAGACCAGAAACATGTCCACAGGATTTGGCAGGTGAGCCTTGCCACAGCAATTTCAGCTAAGTAATGAGAACAGAAGCCTGGCTGAGAGGAATTAAGAACGGACTTTACTGGAAGGTGAGTAATTAAACAAAGCAAGTTAAGACAATGCCCTTAAGAAGCTTAGATTTGAAGCCAAGAAGAAAGATACACTGGTACCTAAATAATAGTTGCTGAAGAAAATGTATTGGGTTTTTTACTCAAAAGTAGATTTTAAATGTACACTTGACATATGTGTGGTTTATTGTGTGCAAATTCTATCTCAATAAATGTTTTCAAAAAGCATGGTTTAGAATTTCACAAAATATCAATAACTCTTCATTTCAAATGTATTATAACATATTAAGGTATTACCTGATATCTGAATGAGAAAAATCCATATTAAAGAAACAGAAATATGTAAAGTCATATTCTTGGTTTATAAAAAGTGAAAAGAATATGAATAGTATCAAAAGGACTCTTTTTCCTATGGTAGATAGCAGGACGGCATGATCATCTGGAATATGGGCCAGCATAGGGAAAGAGCAGAATTATGGAATTCTGGTTATCATTTGTAGATTACTGACTACTTATCTAAGAGGCTCCACATTGGTCTAGGTTAGGACCCAAATTAAGGTGAACTGAAACCAAATTAAAGCCTCCAGGTAAGCCCAAAGAGTTTCCTGAAAAGATGATGTCACAAAAACTTCATTTAGGGCCATAATGGGGAAAAAATACATAGGGAGACAATTCATAGAGAAGGGATACCAACATCTAAACTAAACATTTTTCCTTTTTAAACATATTTGTCCTTTTCCCAAAGGTTCAGCTATTGTCCTACCAGTGTTCTCAAAATTGAGGTGAATAAAATGCCAAGGTTTCAACGATTACTCAATAGTCAGTAGATTCAAAGATAAGATAAGTAGACAAAGCTAAGAGAAATATTAACTTGGTGAAGGCTGTTTATTCAGGAAGCAGCCATCGAGAATTTTCTCTACAGTGTTTTCCCATGGAATTTTTTAAAGGACAAATAGAAAGAAAGTCAGTAGACTAAACACTGATGTGTGCAGTGCTGGACATTTCCTCAAAGCACACTTTGCCTCAGTGGATCCTTAAAATGATTCAGAGAAGGAGGCAGTGTGCTAAGGCCTTTCCCCACCTCACCCAGAGTGATATTTATCTTTGTGTTTTCACACAAACAGACCCCGAGAGGTAATAAGTTTTTCCTTTGACTCCTCTTGTTTTCCATAACATCATTCAGAAAAGCACACTCTGCAGTGACTGAAAATGCAATAGAGTCAAGTAAAGCAAAGAGGACAGGAGGCATTTTATGTCTGCTGAAATGTGTACAATCACCTTATTCATTACAAAAGAAATCTAAGCACTAAAGATAAGTAGCATGGTTACCAACGTACTCATTAAAGAACTATACGGAGAGGCTAAGGATGTGACCATCTCATTCCAGATTGGAATTCACGACTAGAAAGGCAACATCCAGTATCTGTCACAGAATTAGTAGAGTCATCATAATGTTCTATACCCCATGACCTCAGGGCATAGAGATTGTCAAAAGTATGATGACTGATGACTCACAAGGCCCCTCAAGATATTCAACATCAATTTGGTGTCCACTGTATTACCATCTTCAGTTATTCATCACTCTTCCCATTTCCCCCCACCCAATGCTGTTTATCCCTCCTAAAATAGTAGCTAATATTTATAGAGGCCTTGCTATGTACCAAGCATTGTTCTAAGCACTTCTTGTGTCCCAAATAACTTAATTATCCCCAAAACCCTATTAAGCAGGTGATCTTCTGCTCACAGCCATTTACAGATGAAATGGCCATGACAAAAAGAGGTTAAGTAATGTTTCCAATTGGCACACAGATGGTGAGTGTAAGAGCAGAAATTCAAGCCCAAGCAGTCTGGAATCAGAGCCTTTTGTTCCCAGTCACTAGGCTATACTGCCTCCATGCTTATTTCAGGTCAGAACCATCTCTCTCCTGGAATACAACAACAGACTCCTAGCTAGTCTCCATTTATCTTACTTCTTCTCACATTATTTTTTATTATAAAAATAATATATGAATACTTTCTCCCTGTCAAATACAGTAATAATATAAATTAGATAAAATCCCATTTGGCCACCAGCTGCAATTCCAGGTTCCTCCCAGGATCAGGTATGTCTACTCCTGGATCTTTTTCTGTGTATCTATGTACCTTTAAAATATATACAGGATTGTTTGATGGTTTTTTTAACTTTTATTTTAAGTTCAGGGGTACATGTGCAAGTTTGTTATATGGGGAAACTCGCGTCATGGAGGTTTGTTGTACAGATTATTTCATCACCCAAATATTAAGCTTCATATCCATTAGTTATTTTTCCTGATCCTCTCCCTCCTCCCACCCTCTGTTCTCTGAAAGGCCTCAGTGTGTGTTGTTCCCCTCTATGTGTCCGTGTGTTCTCATCATTTAGCTCCCACTTATAAGAGAGAGCATGTGGCATTTGGTTTTCTGTCCCTGAGTTACTCGGCTATGGATAATGGCCTCCAGCTCCACCCAGGTTCCTGAAAAGATCATGATCTCGTTTTTATGGCTGCATAGTATTCCATGCAGTATAGGTACCACATTTTCTTTAGCCAAGTGTGATAGATTTTTTAAAAAATAAAAGTTATTATCGCAATCATGTTCAAATTTCATCTTGTAAATATACCTATATGTCGTTGAGAGCATTCTAAATCAGAACTGTGTGACCTTTAAAAGAAGAAAACCCCAGTCCCATTTTTTAAAAGCACCCTCACTCCAAAATAGAGATGGTATAACCCTATTGAAGTGGTCTATTACTTCCCTTTTAGTGCCAATGAAACCTAGCAAAGTCCTCCAAAGGAAAAAACTAGGAAAAAAAATAAAGGAGTAACAGTTTGAGTGGCATATATACAGAAGAATGAGGGGCACTGTTTTATGGAAACTAATAGGTAGGTGAAACAATACGGGCATTGTCATCTGGAGATTTGCCATGAAGTGAGTCCAGATCCACTTCTTGATAAAGTCTACCTAAAAAACCAGACTATTCAGTTTACCAGTACACCTTATTCCTGTAGCAATCTGGAGTACTGGATTGCATTAAGGTTCTACTCACTGAAGTAATCCCTTCACAGACTTCAACGTGTTAATCTCTTTACTTGCTTACTGTTCCCATAGTGTAAGCTCATAAAGACAGGAATTGCATCTCTCTTATTCCCTGCTGCAGAGCGATTACCTTACTCAGTAGCTGTCTCATAATTGGGGCTCAACAAGTCATGGTTTAATCAGTGAATAAACCCAAAGACACATGATTAATTAGTGGTTCAATCACCCATGACCATTGTACAGTAGAGATGACCTAAACAGTTACAGATCTACAGCAGCTACTAATAACAAGTCATCAGAGTAAAACTCAACTGGGTCAGATTAAAAAGAGCATAAATTTGGCCAGGCACAGTGGCTCACACCTGTAATCCCAGCACTCTGGGAGGCCGAGGTGGGCAGATCACGAGGTCAGGAGATCGAGACCATCCTGGCTAACACGGTGAAGCCCCGTCTCTACTAAAAATACAAAAAATTAGTCGGGCGTGGTGGCGGGCACCTGTAGTCCCAGCTACTCAGGAGGTTGAGGCGGGAGAATGGCGTGAACCCAGGAGGCGGAGCTTGCAGTGAGCCAAAATTGTGCCACTGTACTCCAGCCTGGGTGACAGAGAGAGACTCTGTAAAAAAAAAAAAAAAAAAAAAAAAAAAAAAAAAAAAGCATAAATTCTAGAGTCGGTTACCTGAGTTAACAAAACATATTCACCACATGCTTGCTGTGTGACCTTGGTCAATTTTCTTAATCTCGCTGGTATAGTTTGAATATTTGTTCTGCCCAAATCTCATGTTGAATTGTAATCCCCAGTGCTGGTGGTGGGGCCCGGTGGGAGGTGTTTGAATCATGGGAACCGTACCTTCATGGTCCTTCATGAATGGATTGGGCTATCTCTTTGGTGTTAAGTGAGCTCACGCTCTAAGTTCACAGGAGATCTGGTCATTTAAAAGTATGTGGTGCCTCCCACCCCTACTCTCTCTCTCTCTTGCTCCTGTTCTGGCAGTGTGACATACCTGTTCTCCTTCACCTTCCACCATCATTGTAAGCTTCCTGAGGCCTCCCCAGAAACCAAGCAGATGCCAGCACTATGCTTCCTGTAAAGCCTGTAGAGCCAAGAGCCGGTTAAATATCTTTTTTTTTTTTTTTATAAATTACCCAGTCTCAGATATTTCCTTATAGAAATACAAGAATGGCCTAATACACTCTCTCTTCAGTTTCTTTATCTGTAGTAATGACAGTAATCAAACCTTTAGGATTTTGCAAGGACTATGCAAAGTAATGAATTAAGGCATCTAATAATGTGTGAGACAATGAGCAGGTCCTTAGTAAATGTCAGTGCTGTGCCTATTTTCCCTCCACCCACTTGCCACCTCTTTTCTAATAATAATACAGAGTTTATTTACCCTGATAAGCACATCTCTTCTCTCATTTCCATTTGTGGCAATGTGGGCAACCACTTCTTTCTGTGTCAGTGCTGACCTACTGTTTTGTTGGAAACAGTCCCAGGGCTCTGGGCTTTAGAGATTGCTGCTGGATTGTGAAGCATTATGGACCAAATCCAAGTACGGCAGCACATAATGGCTCTGGCCATTTAAAAAATCTAAACTGTTGTAGCTATTTTATGGGGTGCAATATATATCCAAAATTGTATAATAGGGTTACCAAATGCAGTGCTCTAAAAATCAAGAATCATCCAAAATTTACTCATCTCCTCACAGAAATAAATTCCTATGTTGGTTATTAAAACAGACACCTTGCTCAAGAGTCTGAAGTTTTCTCTAAGATGTTCCATAATTATCATTTAAAACCAGTGAATGTTATTCAAACAGGAAAAGGTAGAATTCTTAACTTAATTTAATCAGAATTAGACTTTCATTCTGTGATATTCTTTATCCAATTCCCAATATTTCTGCTACTTCAAACTCTCTTCTATCTACCCTCAATCCCCTTATTTACAGAGTCTTCAAGTCTCAGAAACAGTTGCATTTATCCTATCATGTACACACCCTAAAAGTCATCCTAGGTCTTTAAAAAGACTTAAAGCAGACTGAGCCAAACACAATCCTTTCCCTATTCTAAGTCTTACTCTTCTCCAACATATGAGAATGCCTTTGCATAGACCACTGGGGCAGATCTATTGTGTTGCTACCTGAGTGATCTCCTAGCAATTAGACATGTCTTTAAAACATGACATGTATTACTTCTTCTTTATTTGCATTATAAACTTGAGCAATGTCTGGCTTGATGAAGGCAGTGTTTCTACTATCTTGGTTGGGTTACAGCCATACCCTTTGAGTAGAGAACAGTCTGGGCAACTTATAAATCTTGTTTTAAAAAAATAAATCAACTTCTTGCTTTGAGATCTGGGTCATTTCAAGAATAGCTGGAGTACTCACATACCCTGGACCTAAAGATTACATCTTTTCTCCAAAGTTCTAGCAAGAGCCACCCAGTTAGAATTATAGTCAATAGGATTAGCTAAATGTACTACACCCAAAACACAAGCAGCAGCTGGATTACCGTCCTACAGCTCACCTGTCGGTAAATGTTGATCTTAGAGTTCTTGCTAATATAAACCTCAAAGCCCGGAGGAACTCATATACCACTCAGACATCATCACAAGAGAATTCTAAAGTGGAAATCAACAGCTAAATGGGCCTGTATAGGACTAAATATATATATATGTATATATGTAAAATATGTATTTTATTAAAATACATATTTTATTAAAATACATATTATTAAAATATATTTTTAATTATATATATATATAAATAAAATTCTAGATTCCAGGACTCTGTTTTTGGTCTAAATTTGTAAGACCCAGCAAAGACATTCATCCAGGCCATCTATAGCTTGCTGTGAGCCTTTGCTGTCTTCAGTAACCAGCATGCAAATTTCATGGAGATGCCAATGGAGAGAAAGATACAAGGCTTCCTTCCCTTTAAGAGGCTTATAATCAAACTAGTCTGAGAAAGCTAGCTTGACAAAACTCAAGGGAAGGAGGAGGATAGGGAAATAAATATTAAACTGCATGGCTAGTTAAGCATTAGTCCTACAGGCCAAGTATTTGCTAGGAAAAGGGGGACCCCCATCAGTTACTTCAGGAGCTAGATTTTTCCATGGCCCCAAATAACCTTAGTGTGTTGTACGTCCTTCCAAGGATTGGTGTCTGCACTGCAAAATGCCCAGTCATCTTAAAGCACAGTATGTCTTCTAGTATTGGTGGTTCCTTAAAGCAGCTTATTCAAGTGCCTTGATTCTTTAAATCTGGAAAAGAGACAGAGAGAAATATAGGCTACAAATTTCATCCTCAGAATGTTTCATCAGTTCACTAGTTAACTACAATATTTCATTAGTAATAAGATAAGGCAAAGATGAAAATAATAACTGAAAACACACATTTCAGACAAAAAAATCCCAGCCCAATTAAAATTATAAATTAAAATTTTATATCTCACTATCTCTCTGTATTTTAAAAAGCAATTTGCCTCAACCCCAACATAAGTTGAACCACTTAAATTGCAGTGACAAAATCAAAGCTTTGCTCTGAATACTGGGAGCTGAGATCTATGTTGCTACATATCTTGTAAAATTATCCCCAATTTCAGGACATCCAGCTATAGCATTAGAAAACCTTATGTTTCTTTTTGTATCATGCAATGAATTTTAAACAGTCTGTTGTCCCATTGCAGCCTTTTTTACTGGTAGTGAGCGGTGGGATTGAGTGAGGTAGAACAGAGGTTGGGAAATTTGTGAGCAGAGCATTTTGTAAGAGCTCAATTAAAATGGTTAAGTAGTTACAACAGAGTTCTCAGATGCTACAAAATTATATCAGATCCTTATATGAACTCCTAGTTCACTCTTGTTTTAAATCTAAATTCTTTAGACTTGCCATTTGGTAATGCTTAAACCAAAAAAAAAAAAAAGCTCAGGAAAACAAAACAGAACGCTGTGAGTTTGAACGTATCATCAATTTTTCATGGACAAAGAATAAAACAACTGCATAGTAGACAAAAATCTGCCCAGATAAAAATCAATATTTGTATCCAGCTTTGGGGGGAGTTAAGAGAACTAACTGCTTATGACATCAGCCAGCCCTAGAAATGTGTCTGTAAATATCCACATTAGTAATGCTTCATCCACCAGTTTCTTGTAACCAACATGATCCAATTCAGTAGCTACCACAACTGATCCAAGCTGCCCTGCGGGAAATTATGCAAGTTTCTCTTCCTAAGCACACCCACCAAAAACAGTAAAAGCCATCTCTGACCAA
The DNA here is from genome assembly GCF_037993035.2 of Macaca fascicularis. Taxonomy (NCBI): domain Eukaryota; kingdom Metazoa; phylum Chordata; class Mammalia; order Primates; family Cercopithecidae; genus Macaca; species Macaca fascicularis. The sequence continues at coordinate 99,585,431 of NC_088385.1, forward strand.
AAGAACTGGGTCACAGGATGAGAGGTGGCACCATTCTCTTTAATATCGTTAACTCTTGATTTTTAAGGAAACATGGTTCCCATAGGCCTAAGAGGGTTTCTTAAATGTGACCTACATTCAAGCATAATTATCTTTCTTTCCCAATTGGCAAACATACACCACATAACCTTGTTGTAAAATCCCATAATTAATCCAGTTTTGAATATTATGAGCCAAATTATCTGACCTAAAATATAGTAAGATACATAATAGTTGAAGACAATTAAAATTGTCTGATTGTACCTTGGCCCTGTCTCCATTACTTTTGAAACAACAGCTTTTCTTTTATGAAACATGATTTATTTTATCAGTATAAGTTATCCATAGAGTTCGAAGAGAGAAGTTAGGACTCCCATATCCTTATCAAATATTCAGGACCAGTTTTAAATATTATTAAAAAGTACAACCAAGCTGAAAACTAAAGCAGTGTACATGATGCCCTGTGGAAGTAGAAATTTATTCTGTAAACAGATTAAATTATTTATTAATGCTGTTGTATTTATTTGGTTTTATCAAGTGTTGTCTAAGAGACATAGTATAGCATGAGAGATAAACAAATTTACAAGCAAAAAACAAACAACCCCATTAACAAGTAGGCAAAGAAGGTAAACAGACACTTTGCAAAAGAAGACACACATGTGGCCAACAAGCATATGAAAAAATATTCAACATCACTGATCATTAGATAAAATCAAATTAAAACCACAATGAGGGCCAGGTGTGGTGGCTCATGCCTGTAATCCCAGCACTTTGGGAGGCCAAGGCAGGCGGATCACAAAGTCAGGAGATCGAGACCATCCTGGCTAACATGGTGAAACCTCGTCTCTACTAAAAATACAAAAAATTAGCTGGGTGTGGTGGCGGGCGCCTGTAGTCCCAGGTACTCAGGAGGCTGAGGCAGGAGATTGGCGTGAACCTGGGAGGCAGAGCTTGCAGTAAGCTGAGATGGCACCACTGCACTCCAGCCTGGGTGACAGAGCGAGACTCCGCCTCAAAAAAAAAAAAAAAAGACATATTGTCTCACACTAGTCAGAATGGCTATTATTAAAAATTCAAAAAATAACAGATGCTGGTGAGGCTGCAGGGAAAAGGGAACATGTATACAGTGCTGGTGGGAATGTAAATTACTTAAGCCACTGTAGAAAGCAGTTTAGTGATTTCTCAAAGAACTTAAAAACAGAACTACCATGCAAATCAGCAATCCCATTATTGGGTACATACATAAAGGAATATAAATCGTTCTACCATAAAGACACATGCACAAATGTTTATCGCAGCACTATTCACAATAGCAAAGACATGGAATCAACCTAGATGCCCATCAATGGTAGACTGGATAAAGAGAATATGGTACATATACCATATATATACGTAGTATACCATGGAATACTATGTAGCCATAAAAAAGAACAAGATCATGCCCTTTGCAGCAACATGGATGGAGGCTGTTATCCTAAGTGAACTAACACAGGAACAGAAAACTAAATACCATATATTTTCCCTTATAAGTGGGAGCTAAACATCGAGTACACATGGATACAAAGAAGGGAACAATGGACACTGAGGCTACTTGAGGGTGGAAGGTGGGAAGAGGATGAGGATTGAAAACTACCTATTAGGCACCATGCCTATTACCTGGGTGATGAAAGAATCTATACACCAAACCCCATGACGTATGCAATTTACCTATATAACAAATTTGCACATGTCCCACTGAACCTAAGTTTGGATCTAACCAGATCAACATTTACCAGCTTTATTATCTTAAGCTTATCATTCAACTCTCTTGGAATCTCAATTTCTCATCTGTAAAATGAGATGGTGGCAATACCGATTTTACAGAGTTGTTTTTAGAAAAAATATAATAATTGAAGTAAGTTACAACCTTGAAAAGGATTTTTTTAAAACATTTGACCTCTTTATACCTTAAAATATTGAGAAAATTATCAGAGAAATGGTACATGCCAAAAGGCACCTTACACATATGCACTAAAAACACATGTTTACAAATGATGTAGACTATAAATAAATACTAAATGTGTGTCTACAAATTTCATGTCAGACAAATGTATATTCAAAAATTAACAGGGACTTCCAGATAAAGATGGCAGATTATGCAAATGTATTTATATTCTCTTGCATCCAAAAGCCTATTAAAATGTTAGTAAAGGAATACAAATAGGTTCAAATCCATAAGGTAAAATAAGAAATGGACATAAACTGATAAAAGATTTCAACAATTTTTTTTCAACAACCCCAGATGCAAAGTGGAGACATGCTAACAGGTGAAAAGCATCCAAAGGGGTTAGCTTAGAGCAAAATAAAGGGGGTAGATGGTTAGTGACACCTATGGAGACAGGTTGCCTAGAAGAACCACTGAGATGCTCAGAAATGTGAAAACTGAAATACCACAGGAGTGGGAGTGAGATATAAGGCTAAAATGCAGAGGAAGTCCATCAAAAGTCTACTTATGAAACAGCTGATTTCACCACAACATAAGTTACAACCCCAGTCATGGCATTTGCTTTGCCCTAAAATGTCAACAGAAAACCAAATATTCCCATACACTTGGAAAAACTTCTGAATATGAGACACTGTAATCAAGACAAACAAGAAAAGCTGATTACAAAACAGAAAGCCATATTACAAAAAAAAAAAAAAAAAAAAATTTTTGCAGAAATTCCAACATCCTTAGAAAGATTCAAGAATACGATGCTTTCATTAGGCAAGAACTGGATACTCTGAAAAATGAACAAACTGAGATTTAAAAGGTTTGATTTTAAAAATATGATTGCCAACATAAAAAAGAGAAATACATTTGAAAAAATCACAAAAGTCACCCAGAAGACGAAATAAAAAATAGACAAAAAGATCAAACCAGTCATGAAGTCTGCCCATGCCTATGTCCTGAATGAAAAGCAGTGGCAACAAAAGCCAAAATTGACAAATGGGATCTAATTAAAAAGCTTCTGCACAGCAAAAGAAACTGTCATCAGAGTGAAAAAGCAACCTACAGAATGGGAGAAAACTTTTGCAATCTACCCATCTGACAAAGGGCTAATATCCAGAATGTACAAAGAACGTAAACAAATTTACAAACAAAACAAAACAACAACAACAAAAAACATCGAAAAGTGGGTGAAGGATATGAACAGACACTTCTCAAAAGGACATTAAGGTGGCCAATAAACATATGAAAAAAAAGCTCATCACTGGTCATTAGAGACATGCAAATCAAAATCACAATGAAACACCATCTCACACCAGTTAGAATGGCGATCATTAAAAAGTCAGGAAACAACAGATGCTAGAAAGGATGAGGAGAAATAGGAATGCTTTTACACTGTTGGTGGGACTGTAAACTAGTTCAACCATTGTGGAAGACAGTCTGGCAATTCCTCAAGGATCTAGAACTAAAATGCCATTTGACCCAGCAATCCCATTACTGGGTATATGCCCAAAGGATTATAAATCATTCTACTATAAAGACACACGCACACATATGTTCATTGCAGCACTGTTCACAATAGCAAAGACTTGGAACCAACCCAAATGCCCACCAATGATAGACTGGATAAAGAAAATGTTTCACATATACGTCATGGAATACTATGCAACCATAAAAAACAATGAGCTCATGTCCTGTGCAGGGACATGGATGAAGCTGGAAACCATCATTCTCAGCAAACTAACACAGGAACAGAAAACCAAATACCACATGTTCTCATTCATAAGTGGGAGATGAACAATGAGAACACATGGACACAGGGCGGGGAACATCACACCAGAGCCTGTCGGCAGGTGGGGACCTGGGGGAGGGATAGCATTAAGAGAAATACCTAATGCAGAGGACAGGTTGGTGGGTGCAGCAAACCACCATGGCACGTGTATACCTATGTAACAAACCTGTCTGCACGTTCTTCCCATGTATCCTAGAACTTAAAGTATTTTTTAAAAATAGATAATATTGATTACTATTTTACTGTTAAAAAAAAAAAAAAGACCAGGAAGACTAACAGATAATAGGAATTATGCAAAATAAGTAACAAAACTGGAGGGCAGCAAATTGCTAATCTGAATGATACAAGAGATTCTGTTCATTTGAAAGCCTTAAGATTTCAGATTGGAAGAGCCCACCAGTGACTGTAAAACGACTTCCACCTATGATCATGGCTCAAAGCAAAAAGCAGAAAGGAAAAGCAGATCATGTCATCTGAAAAAGAATGAGAATCAAACTGTCATTAAATTTCACATCAGCAATACTAAGTGCTCAGGAAAAAGGAATAATGCCTTTAAAATTCTGAGGAAAATATATTTTTAAACTACATTCGCTATACCTAATTAAATTACTATACAGGTGTGAACATAGATCACACTTGCATGTACTGATCTTCACACAATCAAAGAATCAGAAAAGTTGCATCTCACATACAGTTTCTTAGTCAACTCCTGGAGTTCCAACAAAAGGCTGGAGTTCCACAAATGAGGAAAGCAACCCAACAAAGCAGAGACAGTTGTATAGGAGGCCTAGACAACAAGTACAGACAAGAATAACAGGATGAAGCACTCTTCCTGAAGTAGCTTCAGAAGAAGGAAGTTTCTGGAAAATTTTGAACCAAATCTCTGACTCCATGGACAAAAATGTTGAGCATGTAACAAGAGCAAATAGTAATTTTTAAAAGCTAGCTCGCAACTTCAGAAAAATTAAAAGCTGTACAAAACAGGAAATATGTGAGTATACTTTTTGACACTGTGATAAACAATACGGTTTTGAGTCCCCATGTAAACACTATTTATTGATTTACAAAGTTACAGACAAAGATGGTGGAATTACAAGTAGAGAGCAGAAGGCAAATCTTATCATCTCAACATTGTACAGGAACAGCAAAAACGGAGGGAAGCAAATTGTTAATTTGAATGATACAGGAGAGTTCGTATAGCTGAAAGCCAAGATTTCAGATCAGAAGAGCTTGCCAGTGGCTGTAAGAAGACCTCCATCTAGGATCATGGCTGCGAGAAAAAAGCAGAAAGGAAAAGCAGACCATCTGCCAAAGAATGAGGATCAAGCTGGCATTACATTTCACGTCGGCAATACTAGATGCTCAAGAAAAAGGGAGAATGCCTTTTTATTGGGAGATGGAAGTGGCAGATACGGAATGAAAAAATGAGGACTCATGATAAATTGCTTGCTGTTAAAGGAACAAATGTTCTCCTCAGATAATCAATAAAGATCTAAAATAGAAATATGACTAACAGGAGATATTGAGTGATTTAAGTTACATTCTCATCTGTCAGTGTAGGAAAACAAATATATATAAAACTAATAACTCAAGAGTTATCAATGTAAGCATATTATTCAGAGACAGAGAGGTTGCTAACCAAAACATGCTATAAAAATTAAAAGTTACATATGTGGAGAGACATTGAGGATAAGAAGAGTGGGACAGGAACGATTACTCTTCAGCTGGAGTGCTTTTGTCTTTTGTTATTGTTATCATATGGAATTTTCTCATTTTGATAAAGTGTTTAAATGGTTAATATAAAAACTCAAGTATACAAATGTTCCTAAGATATGTGCAATCCACTCTTAGATACAGTTGATCAAATGTATGTAAAATTTAAGTGACAAAGTGTTCTTCTACAATATGTTTAATGCTGAACATGATTTCAGAACAGGGAGATGCTCACTTTATTTTGATAAACAGCCTTTAATTCTCTAATGTTCAAACCCAACAAGATGTAAAGTGTTCTCCAGTACCCTCTTCCATTTGGAGACATCTGTGCTCATTGATCTACAAAGGGCAGGGAATGCCTGATTATTTTATTATGTCATTTGCTACTACCGGAATTATTCATGATCATTTACCAGTAAGCTGAGAACACGTGGGGCTGATATCTTGATTCAGAACCCCAAGCCTAAAAGGGATACAAGTCTTTAGTAAATTTAGAAGCAGATTCCACTCTACCACCAGCATGCCCTTCATCTACCTTTAAACACATGCATTTATCACCAGAAACTGTATGTGCATTTTGCAAGGAATGTCCTTTTGTACAGCAGAGAACAAAGGGATTTTTCTGCAAAGTGATACTGAAACCTGATCACTGATGCATACTCTCTTGCCAGCATCTTGCCTATTGAATATCATCCCAGCCTATTATTCCGATATTGTTCTCTTTGGAAAAGAAGACAAAGATGAGGAGTTCATTTAAAGTGCTCGAACAGTACCCTCTGCTGGTTGAGTTTAAGCTGAAGAGTTGATGTGTAGCAGGGCTTGTGACACATGGCAAAAAGAAGAAAAGCAAGCAAGGGAAAAACTGTAGACCAGGATGCATAAGGCAAACATGAATAGAAATCCATTAGTAATTTTGGTTACATATAAGGAAACTGACATTTTAGGCATCATAGCACATATATAATGCAAAGGCGCTGTATTAATTCCTAATAGAATACTCCGTTCTTACAAAAAGAATATATTGAGTGACTTTGCATATTACCTTCAAGGTCTTTGCTTTACAAAATGCTTCACAAGCTCCCCCAGTGAGTTCCTCTAGTGCTCTGAATATGTGGCATATCTTTGGGTAACATATTAACTGTGCAAAACTAACTGCAAACTGTTTCTTAGGTCACAGACCAGGACTCTTCATGATACCAGAGATACTTGCACTTACGTGATGTGTTTATACGTGTTTCGGAAACATTCACGATTAATTTTTAATGTCTTGCTAATAGGTAAGAAACAAGGGTTTGGAGATGGCAAGATTAATTTCTCTGACAAAGAAAAAAATGAGTAACGTATGTTCTCCAGGGCAGGGGATCTGGAGATCTGTTTTGCTTAATATAGTATAAATTCATAATAAATTGAGTAGCAAATAAAAACAGATGCAGTCTTACATTTTAGAAGAGTAGAGCTAGGGTTTTTTTAATATCTTTGACTATAAAATCCATGAGATATTCAGCTCTCCCTGCCTACCCAGGGGGTAGAGTTCACTTTCCATTCTCACCAAGCATTGGTAGTAGAGAAAACAGTCAACAGATTTTAGACAGTTACATAGCGAGACACCCTATGGGCCTTTATTCTGTTTCCTCCAAAGTAAGAGCGGGGGAAATTTAAATGCCCACAGTCACTGACCAATAAAGTACATGAATGGCACACACTGAGTTTGAGGAAAAGCACATGATCCTCTTGGTCTATCTTTAATTTTTGGTGGAGACAACAATATCAAGAAACAATTCTCCACTAGAAGAAAAGCAACAGTGCAAATATGACGATAAACAATAACTGAAGCCTCACTTTGATGTTAGGGAGACAATTAGGAGTAGGAAGACTGATGAAATGGACAGTGTGTGCCCCACTTAAACTGGCCAGACACCGCTGGATGTGGTGGCTCGTGTCCGTAATCCCAGCATCAAGACCATCCTGGCTAACACAGTGAAACCTCGTCTCTACTAAAAATACAAAAATTAGCTGGGTGTGGTGGCACATGCCTGTAGTCTCAGCTACTCGAGAGGCTGAGGCAGGAGAATCGCTTGAACCCGAGAGGCAGAGGTTGCGGTGAGCCGAGATCACGCCACTGCACGCCAGCCTGGGCGACAGAGCAAGACTCCATCTCATAACCAAAACAAACAAACAAACAAAAAATACTGGCCAGATACAAGCACTTGTATTGCAGCCATGAAGCCCAGAGGACCCAGAGTTGCCACATCATTTGATGATTCAAGAGGAGCTTGAAATCAGAATATTTACTCTTTGGGGCTCAAATCTTTACAAAAGAGTCTGTGAGCCAAAAAAACAGAAAAATATTTACAAATTAAACTTATCCCATGGGCCAGCAGTGTGCAACTACCACAGACTCAAAGTTCTTTCCTCCTGCCTCAGGGCCTTTGTACATGCTCATCATTCTCCCAGGAATTTTCTCCTCTCATTTCCCCTGCCTTCCTCCTAGTTAACTACACTCACCCCTCTGGTATTGACTCAATTGCCACTGCCTCCAGGAAGTCCTTTCTGATCTGCTAGATTAGCTTAGGCCCCTTGTGATATGATCTACCACTTTTCTGTACCTTCTCATCATAGCACATAGCACAGTTTGTAATTATATGTTTATTTGCATAACTATTTGATTGTTTTTCTCCTCCACCATGAGGTCAGAGGCCATGTCTCTGTTGTTCAGCAGCGCATTGCCTATAATAAAGGAGGTATTGGTAAATAATTGCTAAATGAATGGTTAATAACTTTAAAGTAGCTCTTCATAGGCATAGCTGGAGCTATTCATCTGTGGTTAATATCATATCACATGAACCCTTAGATTTGGGGATTGGAGGTGGGAAGGTCTGGGTTGGAATCTTAAATAGCCTACTTACTGTCTGAGTAAGTTGCTGATCCTCCCAGAATTTGTCTCCTCATCTTAAAAAAATGGCCCTCAGATTTGTGCAGAGGACATACCTAAATACTTTACAGTACTAACACCTAGTAGTTGTTCAATAAATGCTAATTATTATTATTATCATTACCTTTAATATTAATAGTCTACTCACACTGACTTGCCCACATCCCCTCTGGTCCCAGTGGCAGGAATTTGACAGATCTAAAATAATAGTCCCATTTCAATACTTTTGACCTCAGAAGAGCGTTCTCCCAACGAGAGAATAACAGTATTCTCCTACCACTCTAGCTAACTAGGCATGAATATCTGGACTTTACTCTGTATTCAGGAAATCAGGCCTGGAAGAGGTCTTACAATCCAGTGTTTCATAGAATACTTTTTAAGTCAGAAAGATTTATTCACCACTGATATCTTTCCTGATTGTGTAAGTGATCTAAATCAATCCCCTAATAACATGGGATATTTATCGTAGGCCCCACAACCTGCCAGGAGAGAGTTACAAACTAAGATAGAACAATGGGCGTATTATCCCTGAGGTAAACCATGTGATTCTCTGACGTAGGATGTCTGGGAAGGAAGCATTAGGTGTGAGTCATGGCATTGGAGCCAGGCTCACCTGGGCTCATGTTTTTTGTCACCTCAGCTCTGTGGTCTTGGCCAAATCATTAGGCCTTGCAGGTGAAACTAGGCTCATAAAACCTGCTGGGAAGGTTTTTTGAAGACGGAAGAGAGTGTGTGGAAGACAGCCTGGCACACAGAAGAAGTGTTCAATCAATGATACCTGCATAACCAAGGGGGATTTGAGCATTGAATTCATTGCCCACCATTACTTCCCCCAAATAAAATTCTATTTAGTTCACACAGAATAGTACAAACCACCGCAAGCTGGGTTGTGTACTGTAAATCATAAGATTTCAAACCTATTATGGAAGAAATGAGATCATCTTTGAGATATTTAGGGTCACGGATAAAGTGGGCCAGAAATTTACCCATTACATACAGCACTTTGTCCTCTCCTTCCACCGAAAAGCAGGGAGAAGTCTGACCTCACCCATAGTGCTCCTCTGGAAGTCTGGCCGGGAAACCAGCCAACTATAGTCACTAGCCTACCACGTAGTGGCGGTTCCAGCATTTACATTCTAAGATCAGGTTGGTACCAGGTTCATCCTGTGGCACAAATCCGGACCACTTTGTAATAAAATGTCCACGAGTCCCACCCTTCATCATTTTCTTTTTTTCTTTTTCAATGTCTACATGATCCCAGAGACCTCACACCCACTTCCCCAGCCCTTAGCCTCCCCCTCAAATTGAGCGCAGTACAGGTAATCATCCATTGCTCCCAATTCAGAGCATCTGCAGTTCTCAGTTATACCCATGTGGCAGCATACCCTGAGTCTGACCCGGGTACCTGTTGGTCTTCCCGACCATGGGAACACAAAACCATGGTCAGATTTATCTTTGCTTTCCCAGAAATCGGAACGTAGAAGATGCTTGCTTATATCTGCCCACAAAAGGGACTATTTGTGGCTAATTTATCAGAGAGGAATGTATTCAAAGGATGTTGGGTGATTCCCACAGTCTCCAGGAAGCTAGATCTGTGTGGCCAAAAACAAGGCCCCAAACAACACCGAGGGGTTCACCCCTGCAGAACAGATGCTGCCCTGGCACCACCAACACCACCGCCACCTCAGCTGCCTTGACTGTCCTCAGGAGCCAGCTGTGCTGCTGCTAAGAAACAGCCTTCTCTCTTCCGGCTCTGCTGTGTACTACCTACCTCCCAATGAAAAATCCAGGGCATGTGTCCAGGCCTCCCTGCAAGGGGAAAATGGAAATGTGGATATCTAACACTATCAGCTTCTACCAGGAGATGGCCTCTTGCCCAAGAAGACTTACAAGGTAAAGAGTTTCTCCATGCGACAGGGTTCAAATGCTGGGCAGCCAGAATTATAACACGGCCGATCGTTACTGCACCTACTTCTGAGCGTTGACTGGAGTCCAAACTGTGTGATGTTTGGTTTTCTTAGTGCTCACTACAGCCACTAAAATGACATTCTTAGTGCTCACTACAGCCGCTAAAATGACAGTGCTCAATATCTGTTTGTCGGAATTAGAATTTAAAAAAAGAACAATGAATCTAATGCCACCGAGTTTCTTTTCCTCTGGGTCCCATGGCATCCACTTTGATTCTCCGTGTTGTCCTAAACTTTTAAAGCGCCCGGACTCAGGCTCGCTCTGCCCCACGGAGTATCGGATGCTGAGAACAGCATGCTGTGGGCACACCAGCCACACTCGAACCCCTTCCTCCAGTCTGATTGCCTGGCCAGAGCCCCAGAGCTGCCTGGCTTCCCTGTTCTTTGGCTTTGTCTTCTTCCCATCACCCCTTTGCCCTTTGGACTTGCTGACTGCATTTGGCTCACTTACTTTTTGACCCTGGGCGCTTTGCAGTGTTTCTCAACAGGGGCGTTGGTGCAGAACAATTCTTTGTTAAGCTGAACTGTCCTATGTGTTGCAGGACCTTTTAACATCTCTGGCCTTGCTCATTAAAGGTTAAGACTGTTCTGTGGTCATGGGAGGAAGATCCCCAGTGGAGAAGCCCTGCTTTATAAAGGCTGCTCCCATTCACCCTGGGATCCTCCTTGGTTGGGTCACTCCTTCCTACTCTGCACTCTGGACTTGAACCCAGCTACCTGCCCATCTTGACAGAATTCCACACTCCTTTGGAAGGGGCAAACTCAATCAAAACTAGCATTGGGAGGAACTATTGGGTAATAACTGGACAGAGTTCAGTTATACTGAACTTTTTGTTCCTCCTCTGCTGTATGATTTGCACAAACAATCATTCTCAGCTCCAAATTCTTTATTTGTAAAACAAGAGGTGTTAGGTCAGGCTTCCCAGGAGCAGAGCCTGAGATGGGGATTTTTTCGTTCAAATGAATTACTGGGGGAGCGCTCCTGGGAGAAGAGGAATGGGGAGAGCAGGTTATGGGAGGGGAAAAAAAAAAAAAGGTCAGGCAAGGAAACTCTGCAGCATAAATGACCCTGGAGTTAGCCCCACCTGGAGATAAGGCGACTGGCCTTTGGTACTCCCAGTTCAGCCAGGCATTGGCTGAGACCCGGAGTATCCCAGTGGCCAAGGGAAGACTTCCCTCTACATGCATGGCACATATAGGCTGTTTCTCATTGTGTTGCTATTGTAAACAACGTTGCAAGGAACATCCTTAGCCAAAACTTAAAGTACCTTCATGATTACTTACCTGGGATAGATTCCTAAAAAAGGTATCACTAGATCAAATAGTTTTGACATTTGCAACAATATGCACATTGCCACATTACCTTCCAGAATGATTGTAAGCATTTCTATGTTTCCAGCTTCTATATGAGGATAAGACTGACTCTTCTTTTGGCCAACACTGTGTAACTGTAACCTTTAATAGTGGAAATGATGCACGGTGTTATTTTTAAATATTTCAAAGGAAACACTCAGTTTATATGACCCACATAATTCTGCTAATTGCTAACTAATTTTTTTCTGTGTTTAGAACATTGGTTAACATAGACACTTTGAAAATACTGGCCTAAAAACTATGTCTGAGAATACATTAAAATTAGCGTCCAATTTTAAATTTATAAAATAGGTTTTTAATAATAAAAGTTGATATTCATATGACTGTCTAGGGCCGGGCAAGGTGGCTCACGTCTGTAATCCCAACACTTTGAGAGGCGAAGGTGGGTAGATCACGAGGTCAAGAGTTTAAGACCAGCCTGGCCAAGATGGTGAAACCCTATCTCTACTAAAAATACAAAAAATTAGCTGAGTGTGGTGGCAGGCGCCTGTAATCCCAGCTACTCAGGAGGCTGAGGCAGAGAATTGCTTGAATCCGGGAGGTGAAGGTTGCAGTGAACCGACATGGCACCACTGCACTCCAGCCTGGGCAACAGAGTGAGACTCCATCTTAAAATATATATATGTGTGTGTGTGTGTGTGTGTGTGTGTATGACTGATGCTTAGGTTTTAACCTAGCTCATGAGATAAACAGAATGTCAATCATATTTGCTGCTCACCCACTAGTTAACAAATCAGAAATTATTAATCAAAAATTGAAAATTTTCCCAAGCAAACAGAATGGAAGGAAAGAAAAATCTAAAAATAATATATGAAATGATAATTGCATTCAGTAAGCTGACAAATAACTTTGGCGTTAGGAAATTTAGAGTTTGTTCCCAGCTTTGTCACTGATTTGCTGGCCTTTGAGGAGTTACTTAAGTGTGCCATAAAACAGAGAAATAGAAATGACCCCTGCATTTCTACTCTCCTGCATCCTTGACCTAATATTGCACCAGAGTTTTGTAAGTTTCTTAGAAACTATGCCAAGCACTTTGAACTCCTTGAAGAGGGGTACTTTATAAAAAGAATTTCAGCCTATGGGTTCCTGGGCTGGTTAAGTACGTTTATCATGGTTTTTTTTGTTTTGTTTTTGTTTTTTTTTGTTTTTTTTTTTTTGTTTCCAGGCATTGTACAGCTTAAGACATCTCAAGTTTCTTAAAAAATTATTATACAAGAGACTAAATAGGAGACACACAAAACTTCCCAGTCTCATAACCTACTAGTTTCTGGAAAGCTTCCCCAAAACAGTCTCCTTTTATATACACCTTAAAACATTTAAAGTAGCAACTTTAAACATTTCTTTTTTTGATCCCAAATTAAGACTCGATTCTATACAAAACATGTTTCTGAAGAAATTTTAAAAATAGTACCTGTGTTTCCTCATTTCTAAGACACTTTGATTCTATAACTTGTATTCAATTTAGCGATAGCTTTATTGTCATTAGGAAAAAGGAAACATTACGATAAAAGTACACATAAGGAGAAAATATTTGCAAACTATATATATTTAAAAAGGGTTAATATCCAAAATATATAAGGAACTATTACATAAATTCAGACTGGTTTAGAGCAGAGGACCTGACTGCCAGTCCAGGGTCCCTAGTCATTGAGACACAGTGTTTCCCCAACGTGTCTTGAATGTTTTCATTCCCAAACCACCAATGGGCCTTTGTCTGGGCCATGCTCAGGAAAAGTAGGATTTACAGGGACCCATCGGACTTGCTTATTCCCAAATGGCTCCCCCAGCCTGCCCTACATTCTTTGCCCTGTATCTATATCCTTTGAAATCTCCACTGAGATTTTCTTTTTGGTTAAGAGCAGGGCATATGTGAAATTATAGCTGATATGCACATTATCTAAAAGAGAGCATTATTTTATACATTACTAAGATGAAGTTCAGATTAAATAAATCACACCTATGATTCCTTTTTTTTGAGATGGAGTCTCGCTCTGTTGCCCAGGCTGGAGTACAGTGGCACAATCTCGGCTCACTGCAACCTCTGCCTTCTGGGTTCGAGTGATTCTCCTGCCGCAGCCTCCCAAGTAGCTGGGACTACAGGTGTGTGCCACCACACCTGGCTAATTTTCTGTATTTTTAGTAGAGACAGGATTTCATCATGTTAGCCAGGATGGTCTTGATCTCCTGACCTTGTGATCCGTCTGCCTCAGCCTCCCAAAGTGTTGGGTTTATAGTCATGAGCCACTGCACCCGGCCAACACCTATGATTCTGTTCACTTGTTCATTCTGTTTATTTGTCCCTCTTCCTATAATGACTTTCCCTGCATGCACACACACACACACAAACACACACACACACACATATATATATATATATACGAAACCATTCAGCAAATATTTATTGAGGTCTGCTACAAGGTCAGCACTGTGTTTATAGACACTGAGGATATGGCTGTAAGGGAAAAAAGGTACTAACATTTCCCTCAAGAATCTTACAATTTAATAAAAGAGAAATCATTTAGTTTCTATTAATTATGTAATTTCCATTATTCTTTATCAGTTGCTTAATTTAATGATTATAGGAATAAATCCATAAATAAAATTGTAATCCATCCTCTATAAACCAAGCAGGCAGCGTTTGACTATACAATCAGTTGTCTTAACCTTGTCAGGTGGATCAGGGAAAGCCTTCTAGCCCTGGTGGCAGGTCCCAGGGATGTTCATTTTAACTGGTCCATGTATAAACCCAAAATGCAAAGGCAAGTCATTTAGGTCTAGGTGATGTTTCCAGCCAGGAGTCATGGAGGGAATGGGACTTTAAGGGATTGTTTATTCTTCCGGAAAATCTCCAAGAATAGCTAAAGGACACAAGGCAAAGTTACAGTATGCAAAAAACTGCCTATCTGAGTGGCAGCATCACACCCTAACCTGCTGCCTCTCCAGACCACTGCCCAATGGTGGCCACTACACACCTACAGACGATGGTGTATAGGAACCTCCATGACTCCCTTCATGCAGGACAGCAGAGGTTGGGTGGCCAAGAGCATTAAGACACCTGGACTCTCCAAGATGAGGACCATGGAAGCATAGATGGGTCAGGCAAGAGTATGACCCACAGAGGAAAATTTGAAAACCATCACTCAAATATAATGTTCTCTCTTGCTGTGAGTCTCCATTTTCTATTTTTTTCCTTATATTTTTGGCACATTATTTTAGGTGCAGTGGGTCTATTTTGGTTTCCTCAAAGCAATATTTTAGCAATAGAACATCTGTCACCTTGAGAGCCTGAGAGGAATCTCAATGTTCTTCATCATTTTGTAACTGAATCCTAATGTATCAGACACTGACCCTGTTGGTAAGTACCTAAAATGTGCAGGGTGCACAAAATTGAGAAGATTATAATCCCTAGTACCACACATGCACACAGATCTTGTTCTTCCTGTGCCATGTGACAAATCTTATCACGGATATGTCCCAAAAGGATACACACATCAATTATCTCATTTTATTTCTCTTTACTGTTTTTTTCTTTGTGTCATTTTAATCAATTTTTGTAGTTACTGACAATGTTCTTATCTAAAAAGCAGTATTTAAATTATTTGTTTTTGGTAAACAACGTTGATGTTGAATTTTCTACTCTCAAGAACTTTAAAAACCAAGTGAGTTACAGACAGTATGTAAGTAACACAGAGGGCTCGGCCATTGCACAACTATGAGATCTGGCCACAGATTTAACCTCTCTGAGCCTCAATTTCCTCATTTATAAATAGGAGCAATAATGCATGGCTCACAGGACTGTGTAAGAACTAAATGAGATCATGTGTGTAAAGCAGATAGCACAATGCATGGCAAACAGTAGGTGGCTACAGCATGTCAGTCCCTCCCCCTTTCCTCTCAGCTTACTGAGGTCTCTGGAGGATACAGCAAATAAACACAAATGGCATGGTGAATTCTGTGGGCTAAAAATGTGATTTTTTTAAGGCATAGGGTGTTTTAGTTTCTAAAACAACCGTTGTACATCTAAGAATAGCTCTGTTTATGACTGTGTGATTTTATCCATCTGGGTTCACACAACCCTCAATGTATCAGTTAGTCTTTCACATTAGGTTTAAATTTTATTTTCCCCCAAGAAAGTCTTCTCCAGGCACTTCAGCTCACAATGATATCTCCCTTTCTTAAATCCTCCCCCAACCTCCGAATGCATTAAGCAAAACCTCACCTTTGAGAGAGAAAGAGATTTTCCTTAATCAATTTGTCCACCTCTAAAGCAAGGATTGTAACCAATGCCCCTTTGTGTTTTTGGAACTCAACACGGTGCCTTGCATTCAAGTGGTCCTAAAGATATGCTTGTTGGTGGATTAGTTGGTTGATAGATGGACAAGGACTTAACTCCTCCGTTATAACTGTGTAACAGTCTTGCATTATCTGGAGTTCATACAGGGGAGCAGGACTTTCTCAAGGAATTCAACTGCTAATTCCCCAATAGCCCCCAAATGGTACCACTTGGAGTAGCTGAGGAGGAGTCACTCAGGATCTATGATGTGAACCACTCTGAGATCTACTATACATTCAACAGCTTAATCCACTGCTCCCCTAGCTAAGCAATGAGCAGTGTTTCTTCTCCACCGAAAACAAAAACATTTGTCCAGTTTAGTAAATGTCAGCCTGGCAGCATGAAGAACAAAATATCGAATGCCATTTCCATGAAGCAAAGTTACTGGGCCAACAGCAGATGCATCCCTTGGCATCAGGCGAAACTCATTGTGTCAGCAGCCGTAGCATCAGAGATCAAGAGCACACAAAGCCCAAGCTTTCAGGGCTGGTTAAAAAGACTCATCTATTGTCTCTGGCAGACAGTGCTAGAGATAAAGTATCCTGGAGACTCAATGTAAGGCAGGCTGGAAATGCATGTGCCAAGCCAAAACGAAAGCAAGGCTGCACAATGGTAACTACTGAAGGAGCAGCTGGTCCTGGTGGCACCAGACTGTGACTTTCAGCCCATGTCATCAACACTTGTCCATAGGGTAAACATTTTCTGAAGAGGTGCCTGTCAGTTTCCATTTATTTATAAATAAGTGAATGAATAGCATCCAACTTACACATTTTTCATGGTCTTTTTTTTTTCTTTTAAATTCCGAGGGCAGATGAGAAAGAGCACTACGAAGCCAAGTGATAACACAAGGAGAATGCAGCTCTGTCCTAAAAGGAGGGTTGACGACTGACGGATGATACACGTTGAGTCAATGGAATGAGGCAGTTGCAGACTATTGTTGGAACAAAAGGAGGTCAAGATTTATTCTTTTCTCCTGCTGGGACAGAAGGAGGTGGTCACAACTTTTCTTTAAAAAAAAAAAAGAAGAAGAATGCATTCCTAAATCAAGGCTTCCTGGGGCAGCGAGAACAATCACAGCACTCCTCAGCTACACTATCTCTGTTAGTGGACAAATGCTGCTGACCTTTTAAGCTGAACTTGCAATCTTCTTGGGCTTGAGCTGCCACTCTAAGAAAGTTCTTTAAAATGCAGATTAGCCACAGATATCTCATTTTATTAATTTCCTCTTGGAAATATCAAAATGACTATGAAAAGACAAAACTGTATATATTGATAATGTTTTCTATGGAGGTTTGTAGAATGCAATGATCACAAAGTAAGTTTCCTATCTGTAAAAATGGCCTTGGAGTTCCCTGCTTACCAGCTCTCTCTTCAAAACAAAAAATAAAAATAAATAAATTGTATCAAATCCATCTTGGACCAGAAGGTAAATTGGAAAAATACAAAAAGGCAGAGGATTAAATAAATGCACCTTCTTTGAAACAAATGATGACATTTTCTAGGCCCAATTCAGATGATGCAGAGCTTCCTTTTGCAAAGCAGCATGCTACACAACGAATGGCCTGACGGGCCTTTGGGTTTAAATCTCAGCTGACATCTCCTCGCCAAATGTGGTAGCATGATTGCATTAATTCCTCCAGTTCCTCATTCCTTTCTGTATCCAGGTTCTGACTCCCATCCCAGCCATGTTACTTTCTTTGACCAAACGGATGTTATCAATCATGTCACAAGCAAAGAGATTAAAAACTGTGAGTTTCCATTTGTGTCTTTGCCCTCAACCACTGCCATAAAAATATGCCAGAGCTAGTCTACTGAATGATGAGAGACAACTGGAACATAGGTGAGATCATCTCACCTGATCATCTCATCCTAAACAATCCTAATCTGCTGACAGGCAGCTGACTTCCAGGCATGGCAGTGAGCCCAGCTCAGACCAGAAGAACTGCCCAGCTGAGTTCAGTCTAAATCACTAACCTGCAGACTTGTATGCTGAATAAACACTTACTGTTTCAAGCCACCAGGTCTTGTGGTTATTTATTACGAAGCATTATTGTGGCAAAAGATAACTTACATACCACATGATACTGGATGATCTCTTTACCCCACAAGCTTTAGTTTTCTTTAATATTCTCATATGCAAAATGAGTATACATTAACTTCTTCTTAAGGTTGATGTCATAATTAAATTCATTAAATTAAATAAGGTATATGAAATAATTTAGCACAATCACTGGCACATAACTAGCATGTAATCAATGAGAGTTCCTTCTGTGCCTCACATTCTTCCTTCAGATCTCTCTCATTAGAAGAAATGCCTTCTTAATGCCTTCACTATTAGTTTCCATTCACCAGACACCACATGATTCATAGTTGTGCGCTGTTTGGAGCACTGTGGTAGCATCCATGGGGTACATCGCCAACACTAAACAGAAAGACTCTTGTGATACCTGGAAAAATCCTGCAATGTGCTTGAAATTTCCCAGGTTATTGCAAAGATTCCATTTACTCCAGATCACAGCTCCAGGTTGAAACCCAGAGAAATGGCACTGACTTTCCCCTTCCTGAAGGCTGTCTCTGAATATACAAGCCCATGCTTCACTGTTTTACTTCTTCACTCCTCTAATAACATTTCTTGGGATCACCTTTCGCATGAACTGTTTTTTTTCAGATTGAGGAAATAGCACTTAAATATAACATGGCATACAGAGTCAGGAATTGCAAGTTACTTATTGTGGCCAAAGTGGGAGGTACAGGGAAGTGGTAAGGCATGAGGCAGGAGAGGTAAACAGGAATGATGAGATCAGAAGTGTATCCAGGTTCTGACTCCCACCCCAGCCATGTTACTTTCTCTGACCAAAGGGATGTTATCAAACATGTCACAAGCAACTTTTTGCTGAGGCCTGCTTCAGGAAAATCCAAACTTCATTAATCCCACAGACCCATCTTTGTATGGAACCCACCTGAAAACCCAGATTCCAAGAGGCAGATCTAGGAAGAATATGAGAACGAGCAGAATCATACACTCCTTTGAAGAATATTTGATGAGTATAGACATTGAGATCAAAATGCCGATGATTCCATTTAGGCCTTCAGTATCTCCCTTCTGAGATTTTGTAGTAATCAGCTCAGTGGTCTTCTTTCTTTTAAGTTTGTCTCACCTCTCCTCACTTTCCCTCCTATATTCATCTCCATACAACACCCCACAACTGCCATGTGGCTTCCCTCCTAAAAAATTATTAAATGCCCCCCACATCCTCATGATTAGTCCAATCTCCCTAAAATAACATACAAGACACTTCTGATCTCATCATCCCTGTTTACCTCTCCTGCCTCATGCCTTACCACTTCCCTGTACCTCCCACTTTGGCCACAATAAGTAATTTACAATTCCTGACTCTGTATGCCATGTTATATTTAAGTGCTGTTTCCTCAATCTGAAATCTCTTCCTCCCACATACCTACTTCCTGAACCCCAGTTCCTCCTTTGAATCCCAGACATAATTGTGATCTTAAGGGTCCCAGGGACTTCATATAGTGCTGAGTAAGAACTCACCATTTGTTGAGGTAATCTACTGGATTAAGGTTTCTGAAAGTGTAAGACCATCACTCATAGAGAAGCAGGCTCTTCAGGCAGGCTTGGGAGGTCATAATCAGGACGTGGAGTGGATTGGGCAGTCATATCTACTCTCTTGCTGACTGTTCTTTCAAAACATATCTCTAATCCCTTCAATTCCTCCCATGCCTACCCCACCACCCATGTCAGATCCGCCTCTCATAGCACCATGTACCTGCCCTCATTGTCTTTCTGAGAGTTTTAATTTTATATTACATGCAAGGTTAATGGATTAATGTCTGTCTCCTTCTGTAGATGGTAAATTCCTATAATAAAACAGCCAAATCTACATTCAGACACTATGGATGCAGTTCTTAGTACAGAGTATGGCAGATAGTAAGCATTCAATAAATGTTAGTCAAAGTAATTAATGAATCTGTCCCTTCTATTTACAAAATTTAACCTTCAAGTCACTTCCATCCTTTCACACTTAGTGGTCTATACGACTTTTGGCTCACATGTTAACTTCCCACACATAATTGTGATCTTAGGGGTCCCAGGGACTTCCTACAGTGCTGAGTAAGAACTCACCATTTGTTGAGGTAATCTACTGGATTAAGGTTTCTGAAAGTGTAAGACCATCACTCATAGAGAAGCAGGCTCTTCAGTCAGGCTTGGGAGGTCAAATAGGACTTCAGTCGGCAAAGATGTTGGCTTAAAAATGGCTTGATAAAAAACAAAATGCAAGTAAAAACTTGTGTAGGAAATAGTAAGTTGTTGGCTGGGCGCAGTGTCACCTCTGTAATCCTGGAACTTTGGTAGGCCACGGCTGGTGCATCACTTGAGCCCAGGATTTTCAGACCAGCCTAGGCAACATAGCAAGACCCCATCTCTACAAAAAATATAAAAATTAGCCAGGAGTGATGGCGTGTGCATGCAGTCCCAGCTAGTCAGGACGCTGAGGTGGCAGGACCGCTTGAGCCCAGGAGACAGAGGCTGCAATGAGCCAAGGTGGTGTCACTGCACTTCAGCCTGAGTGACAGAGTGAGGTTCTAAACTAGCTGAGATATAAGGTAAATGAGACAGATTAAAGACCAAAATATTACTGTTATTATTGATGAAGTTGATATTAGAGAAAGTGGCTTATGCCTAAAGAAGGACTAATAGACTTTCACATACTAACTCAGAATTAGACAAACCATCCTGCAGTGCTAGTCTGGAAATGAATCCTCATGAAGGAGACAAAAGTGCATGCTGCTTGCAGGCAGCTGTTTCCCAAGGAAAATAACAGAAAGAGGCAGGCCCACTTTGCCCTCTAACCTCCCCGATCACATCAGGTCACTCTACCTCTCCTAGTATGTATTCAGTGAGGATCTGAGGGAAGAGGCCGGTGGTTATTCTAATGAAGCTCACTCCACATAAGATGTGGACGATTAATAATCCTTCCTAACAATTTATATCAAGGATCAACAAATGATAGCTCATGAACTGAATCCTGCCTGCTGCATGTTTTTGAGTACCCCTCAAGCTAAAAATGATGTTTGTATTTTTAAATGATTGAAAAAAACCCTGGCCAGGTGCAGTGGCTCACACCTATAATCCCAGCAATTTGGGAGGCCGAGGAGGGTGGATCACTTGAGGTCAGGAGTTTGAGACCAGCCTGGCCAACATGGTAAAACCCTGTCTCTACTAAAAATACAAAAATTAGCTGGGCATGGTGGTGCATGTCTGTAGTCTCAGATACTCGGGAGGCTGAGGCAGAGAATCGCTTGAACCTGAGGGGTGGAGATTGCAGTGAGCTGAGGTCACACCACTGCACTCCAGCCTGGGCGACAGAGCAAGACACTGTCTCAAAAAAAAAAACAAAAAAAAAAAACCTGAAGAATAATATTTAATGACACATGAAAATTATACTGTTCACCTATTTTCCTGGGAAGATTTGTTCCCATTTAGCTTATTTATTTCCCCTCACATCCGTCTGTTTTCTCACACCTCTGCTTGGCTTGTCTTCCCTCTGCCTGGGGACTTGGTCATATTCATTGTGTAATCCCATCTCCATTCCCACTGAAATCCTTGTGTCTGTGTGGACAATGCTCAGTTCTCCCCTTCACTCAAAATATGTTTCATCTTGAAATTTTGGCTTTATTTCTCAAGGTACCATCTCAACTCCTCCACCAACTTTTACTGCTAATGTTTTCAGAAAGCACATATTTTATACTCAATCTACTCCACTTCATCATTCATTGACTCTTTTTCAGTTCCTTCCATTCTTAAAGCACCACATGTGGAATGGTTGAAGGACAGAAGGATGTTTAGTTTGAAGAAGAGAAGGCTCAAGTTTGTCACGCAAGGTGTTAAAATATTGACAGGCTGTCAGGTCGTAGAATGATCATGTGTCTTATAAGACTAAAATGGAAAATGAGAATTAGCAAGTAAAAGCTACAGTGAGGCAAATTTCAATACAGTATTAGAAAGAATTTCATGTCCACCAGAATTATCCAGGGATGAAGTGGGCTGCTATGTGTAACAGCAAACTTCCTATTACTGGAGGTATTCAAACTTACATTAGATTGTTGTAGAATCAAAGAAAACATTAAATGAGCTCATAGACCAGATAGGTGCTTCTGTATGCTGAGATTTTTGTGATTATCATAAACAAAGCCATGTTTCAAGTTCATGTTATTTTATGTGTGTTGTGTATATATAAAAATAGGCCAGGCCGGGTGCGGTGGCTCACGCCTGTAATCCCAGTACTTTGGGAGGCCGAGATGGGTGCATTACGAGGTCAAGAGATCGAGACCATCCAGGCCAACATGGTGAAACTCCATCTCTACTAAAATTACCAAAAGTAACTGGGCATAGTGGCACATGCCTGTAGTCTCAGTTACTTACGAGGCTGAGGCCGGGGAACCCCTTGAATCCGGGAGGCAGAGGTGTCAGTGAGTCAGGATCACACCACTGCACTCCAGCCTGGCAATAGAGTGAGAAATCTGTCTCAAGAAAAAAAAAAAAAAAAGCCCGGGTGCGGTGATTCACGTCTGTAATCCCAACACTTTGGGAGGTTGAGGTGGCGGATCACAAGGTCAGGAGTTTGAGACTAGCCTGACCAACATGGTGAAATCCCATCTCTACTAAAAACACAAAAATTAGCTGGATGTGGCGGCACATGCCTGTAATTCCAGCTACTCAGGAGGCTGATGCAGGAGAATCGCTTGATCCTAGGAGACGAGGTTGCAGTGAGCAGATATAATGCCACAGCACTCCAGCCTAGGCGACAGAGCGAGACTCCGTCTCAAAAAATAATAATAATACTCTTTTTTTATTATAAGAGAGTCAGAAAAATGGGAAAAAGTGCATTGTTGAGTTGAAAAGTCAAGTTAAAAGTATTCACAGTGGCCAAAAAGGAAATAAAAGAGGGAATCAACAGGAGTTAAATAGAAGGAATATTGAACTGTGGCGAGGGCCGGGTGTAGGAAAAAGTGGACAAGTCTCAAGGGTTACTGAGTTTTTCCAACAATGTTTAACAACTCAGGGTTTTCCTACATCAGCCCTTGCCCGTACACCCCCAAATGCAGGGTCCAGAGTGATTGCACTACTGATTGCTGTGGGGGTTGTGGGGTGGGGAGCCTGAGAAGCTCGTTGCAGGGAAGACAGCAGTGGCTCTTTGTCTCCAGCTCCAAGCATATGCGTGCCTTTGTGAGTACAGATCCTCAAGCGTATGTCCCAATAGAAACATTCTACTCTATGGGCTTATTAAAGAATCCTAATGCCTTCTAAAATTGCCCAAACCCTTACAGATGCCCAGTATTCAACAATGTGAACTGTTTGACCTATTCAGTCAGAAATAATAGAAAATATATTAAAAGCACTACCTTTTCATACTCTTAACATAATGTTTTGTATTTCCAATGCATCCCAGTGGATTATTGTGAATTGCTTTGTAGGCACAAAATTCTCTGTTTTCCCTTCTACTGTACACTATAATCTTTGAAAGTGTATTTATCAAAAGATGAAGGCACTTGTTTCTCCCCCAGCCTCCTCTGGAGGAGCACTTAACAGCATGTAGGAAAGCCTATGCTTAAAAGTCTGGTTGACCCCCTGGTCGATTTCCCACCCCCGTGATTGCTGTCTTCTAATTTTCATCACAGTTCCCACCTCAGTCTCCACCCCACTGACTCTCTAGACTATCTTCCTGTTGCCTGTGCTAAAATACTCCCACTCCTCTCACCACCCCTGCGTTCAAGAGTCATAACCCTTTGGAGCGCTGCATCTCTGTGAAAGAAGACAGAGACTGGTCAGACTCAAGACTTTCAGGAGATTTTATGAATGTGATGGTGCCCATAGCTCCATAGGAACTATGATTATCATCATCAGCCCAGCTAGCAAAACAGACCTTCTCATCAGTTTATACATGAAAGGGAAAAACAGCTTTTCCCATCCTGCAATGGTGAGCTTCTCCTTTAGGTGTGTTTTTGAATGATCTCCTGCCATTTTCTCCCCAAGAACTCTTAACGTTATTTGACATTCACTTCAGCATCTTGCAACTTAGGTCCAGGAACAATACACCAAAATAACCAAGTAAAGGAAACACGCATTCTTTATTTTTTCCCCATCCAAACACTTACTCACTTAGAGCATTCACTGGTGAAAAGCAACATACCTCCAGCTGGAGAGGAAGAAAGCACAGGGAAACCAGGATGAAATAAGAGTGAATTTGCTATATGGAGAGAATGTCAGATTCTTGGTTTGAATGGGGAGAAAGAGAAAAAGAATAGCTTCAAAGGTGCTCTGCCTTCAAGCAGGCTAATCAGCACATTTCACCCCATTTTAACTGAATATAGCCGTGCAAGTCCACTGATCCTCTCCTTCTATTTTATTGAGAAAAATCACAAGAGCTTCCCAAATTTTTCTTTTCTTTATCAGTATTTTATAGGCGACTAGGGACAAGTTCTTTGGGCACAGGTAGGCCTGAATTAAATTCAAGCCTTCTCTGTCACTTACCAGGTGCTAGGCAAGTTCCTTGATCTTTCCAAGGAACTTTCCTCATTGTAGAAAAGTAAAAATCATGCTGATGTTATAGCTATGTTCTGAAATTTTATTTAGATAATATATCAAAAGCCCCTAGTCCTTTCTTAAGTCCTTTCTTAAGCCCCTAGTTCTTTCTTAAACTTAACATAAAACTCCTGGTTCTTGATCTATATTTAATAACATGGGTCAAATCATGTGTTTAATAAGGGGTTAGTATTATTTCTTTATTTTCCTTGCAAGAGATATGGACAAGAATAAGAAAATAAGCAAGGGAAGAAGCCATGGGGATAACAGGGCTTTGAGTGTAAACTCACACACATCTCATGACTAAAAGGACTCCTACCAATATAAGAACTACTGGAACATCGTCTTTTAACTGGTCCTCTATTTCTAGATCCTGCCTATGGTCTATACCAGTAGTCTCCAAAATACAGTACGTGCACTCAAGCAGGTGTGCAAAACAATCAATGGGGGAGATGGAAGAGAGCATTAGAACTACTGTATATACCCACTTTTATCAAATAAAATCAAAGATTAAGCTTTTCTGATATTTAATATGGCATGGCACTCTCAGTCTCTATGTTAGTGATCACCCCTCACATAGGATATGTGGGAAGTCTTGAGGGAAAATGGGAGTCTATAAATCAGAGGAGTGGACAGTGGTTCCCTAACATTTTTGTTTGTTTAATAATTTATGATGCATGCCCAGTTGAGTGGATAAGTGGAACTATTGTCTAATTCTAACTTGCTGAAAAATCATAAAATAAGTAAAAAACTTAAAGACTCCTGAAAATAAGTCATGGGTCAAAGATAACACAACAAAGCAAGCCACGTGAGTAGAAAAAGTTGATTTTTCTCCCCTTAGTAGAAGTACTTTGTCACCATATTACAATATATGGTATAATATAATTATACTATATACATAATTATAATTAGATCTGACAAGAGATTAGTTCACCTCAAGAAGATGATTTGGAATATGGGTTTACATATACACTCCTTAACAATGTCACCCTAAGTAGATAATAAAATATTAGTTATAATGTTTAGTAAGACTTTAAAACTAAGCAATCAGAACACTAACAGTATGGCTGCATTAGTCCATTCTCACACTGCTATAAAGAACTAGCTGATACTGGGTAATTTATGAAGACAAGAGGTTTAATTGACTCACAGCTCCACAGGCTGTACAGGAAGAATGGCTAGGAGGCCTCAGAAAACTTACAATCATCTCAGAAGTCTAAGGGGAAGCAAGCATGTGTCCTACCATGGTGGAACAGGAGAGAGAATGAAGAGGGAAGTGTTACACACTTTTAAACAACCAGATCTCACGAGAACTCACTATCAGGAGAACAGCAAGTGGAAAATCCACTCCTATGATCCAATCACCTCCCACTAGGCCCCTCCTCCAACACTGAAGATCACAATTCAAAATCAGATTTGGTGGGGGCAAAGAGCCAAACCATATCAATGGCTTTTAGTGAGATAAAAATTGAAAATCAAATTTTATCTCTCTCTTATCCTTTTTAATATTCACATATGTACTTTATGCTGTACAAAAGTTATCAGTACAAGCATGCATGTGTATAATATACACATAAACAGAGCCTGGCACAGTGGCTCACGCCTGTAATCCCAGCACTTTGGGAGGTCGAGTAGGGCGGATCACTTGAGATCAGGAGTTTGAGACCAGCCTGGCCAACATGGTGAAACCCCGTCTGTACCAAAAATACAAAAATTAGCCAGGTGTGGTTGTGTGCACCCATAATTCCAGCTACTCAGAAGGCTGAGGCAGGAGAATCACTTGAACCTGGGAGGCAGAGATTGCAGTGAGCCGAGATCACACCACTGCACTCCAGCCTGGATGAAAGAGTGAGACTCTGCCTCAAAACAGAACAAAACAAAAAAAACTAATTTACACATAAAGAGATATGGATACATGAGTGGAACATGCTCCAACATGACGGGAAACCTTACCGAAAGCTTGGAGGGCATTCTCTACACTGACGCTGTGTGTTAGCCTTGCCTTTGGGTTATGCCATACCTCTGCTGTCTTGGTCAGCTTACACTACTATCACAGACTACCAGTGACTGGGCAGCTTAAACAACAAACAATCCTCAGAGTTCCAGAGACTGGGAAGGTCAAGATCAAGATACCAGCAGATTCAGTGTCCTGTGAGGGCCTGCTTCCTGGTCCATAGATGGCTGTCTTCTCGCTGTGTCCTCTGCAGGTGGAAAAAGAGCTAGCTAGCTTTCTGGGGTCCCTTTTATAAGAACACTAATTCCGTTCATGAGGGCTCTACTCTTAAGACCTAAATACCTCTCAGAGACCCTACATCCCAATATCATCACATCGGGGGTTAGGATCTCAACATGTGAATATTCAGTCCATAGTACCTGCAGAAGGATCTACCCTTAACAGTTCTCTGTTGTCAAATGAATATGGTGTGAGCTACTTACATGTAAATAAGGTACTTTCTAACCTGGCCCCAGCTCCGGTAAGAAACAGACTAGCATAGGTAGTTTGAAGAGAGATTAATAGAAGGACTACTATTAATGTAAGATGTAAGTGGAGTCTAGAGAAACTTCGAGGGATAGTGATGTGGAAAGACAGGAGGAGGTGCCTGCCTCCCGAACTCAGGCCTAAAGTGGTGGAAAGGAGGAAACAGAGAGGCTGTATGGAGCAGGCCCTTGCTGAGACTTTCAGGGAAGGGATGCAGTCAGCTCAAGGCCACCCTGACCCCTTTCTTCTCACCCTTATCTGCCCCCTATTGACTGAATCCAACACAGAGGGAAGATATTGAGGTGGCCCACGCCAGTAAGCCTTCCATGACACAGAATTGGATGGAGAAGGGTAGTGGACCTGGAGAAACCAACGGAAGATATTCAAACCAATCTCTTTCCAAATTTTTCATTCATTCATTCACTGATACTTTTATTTCTTCATTCAACAACTTTGATTGAGTGCAGTGTCAGGGACTGACTAGGGTACTAGAGATACACCACGAACAAGACAGTCAGTGTCCCGACCCTCATGTCTCATGCTACCTTCCAGAGAAGCAGGTAAAAAACATGGTGACAGGTAAAATAATTACAGGTCATGATACATTCCTCGTGATAGATGCTGTGTGGGGAGTAACAGGGGACTTGCATCAGGGAAAGTGGCCATGGATGATCTTCCTGAGGAGGTAAGACCTGAGGATAGAGAAGGGACTGGCCATGAAAATAGATTGGGAAGAATGTTCTAGAAATAAGCAGCAGAATGTGCAGCAGCCCTGAAGTGGAACCCTGCCGTGGTAATCCAGGGACAAAAAGGAGCAAGCGTGGCCAGGGTTGGGAAGAAAGAGATGGGCTTGGGATGGTGGGCAGGGACCGCCCTCTGCCAGGCTCCACCAGCTACAGTAAGGAGCTTGGGCAATGACACGTCCTTGAACCAGGGTGTTGTGTAAACATCCTTCCGAACTGCTCACCCTGCCAAATATTGTGGCTTTCATGTGTCTTGCCTCTGTGCCTTTGCACATGTAGTGCCCCTGCCTAGAAACTCACCCCCTCTCTTCTACCCGACAGTTATTCATCCTGTGTGACCCAGTTTACATGTCATTTCCTGTGTGAAGCCTTTCTTGGTCTCCTTGGGCTGTCTTAGTCACTTCCTCTTCTGTGCTCCCTTAGCACGTTGTACATGTCTCCCTGCTTTGTCACTATTTGTTTACTGATCATCTCTCTCTCAGGACAGTGAACTCTTTGAAGGCAAAGGCTATTTTATGCTTCTTTGCATCTCACTCTACTCCACCTCACACCCCCAAGCCCTTGAAGAACTGATACCATGTTCATCTTTGCATCCTCACCCTGCTCTTCCCCCAACCCCAGTTCACCTGGCCAAGGGTGTGCCACGTTAGTAACACCCAAGAATGCATGCTACATGAATAAAATTGCAGAAAATAGACCTCCCACTAATTCTGATCTTCAATAGCAATACTACCTGCCCAGAAGAAGCTATCAGTGAATCGTGATGTTTTAGAGCTTCCTGAGCATTTAAGACAGCTGCTCGAATCCACTTAAACAATTAGAAGTTCGATGTTCAACTAGCGTTTAATCTATATAAGGATAATAATAGGTAACATTTATTAAATGCTCATTGTTTACCAGTCTATTCTAGCAGCTGCACTAGAATGCATTCATTTAATCTTCAGAACAAAACCCTGAGCTGTTTACTCATACTAACCTACTTTACAGATGAGGAAACTGAGGCACAGTGGGGTTAACTGATTCAATGAGGACCACACAGCCAGTAACAGGCAGGACAGGGACTGAGACCCAGGTAGTCCAGCTCCAGAACCCAACTCTCTTTTTGCAGGTGTGGATTTTTTTTTTTCTTTTTTTTCTTTGTTGTTGTTGCTGTTTTGTTTTTTGTTGTTGTTGTTTTTGAGACGGCATGTCATTCTTGTCACCCAGCCTGGAGTGCAGTGGCGCGATCTCAGTTCACTGCAACCTCCGCCTCCTGGGTTCAAGCAATTCTCCTGCCTCAGCCGCCCAAGTAGCTGGAACTACAGGTGCCCACAACCATGCTCGGCTAAGTTTTTGTATTTTTAGTAGAGATGGGGCTTCACCATGTTGGCCAGGATGGTCTCGATCTCCTGACCTCATGATCTGCCTGCCTCAGCCTCCCAAAGTGCTGGGATTACAGGCATAAGCCACCACACCCAGCCAATTTTTTAAAATTTATTTTTTAACTTTTAGTTTCAGGGGTACATGTGCAGGTTTGCTGTATAAACACACTGCATGTCAAGGGGGTTTGGTGTACATATTTCATCACCCAGGTAATTACCATAGTACCCAAGAGTTAGTTTTTTTATTCTCACCCTCCTTCTACCCTCTACCCTCCAGTAAGCCCCAGTGTTTATTGTTCCCTTCTCTGTGTCCATGCATACTCAATGCTCAGCTTCCAGTTATAAGTAACAACATGAGGGGGTTGGCTTCTTGTTCCTGCATTAGTTCACTTAAGATGGTGGCCTCCAGCTCCATCCATGTTGCTGCCATCTCTAACAGACTCCCTTCAAAGATAGAAAAATAACAATAACAATTTCCTCTTTTATTGGATGAAGCTAATACTATAAAAGTTCCTCTTCCTCATCGTTATCATTTACCGTCACATCGTCTCTCCAAAACAGATGGATTTGTGTAGATTCATTGCCATTCTCAGTACCATATGTGCACAATGGCTGCTCATATTTAGTGGAGGGTCTTTATTGTCTGCCCTACCCCATCAAGGAAATAGAAAAATCTCTGTCTGTCTCTCATGGGTATTGTGCCCCAGAGGACACTCAATGCATAGTTCTTCAATCAAACCAACCCAACTAAGGAATGTACCTTGAGTGAGAGAGACTTAGTTCACACCTTGAACCAGCTGATTCATGGTAGACCCAGCCCTTCATTACTCTAGGCGTGAGTTTCCTAATAGAGAAAAAATTAAATAATAAATTCTCTTAAGATTGTATCTAGCTCTAAAAATTGGTGAAATTTAGGAATACAAGTCCGTGTAAAACTACAATTTCTTTTATTCAGGTGATGGATACTCTCACGCTTTGTAACAGCCTATCTATTAACTGCACATGATTAAAAATCTCACAAAACAGGATATGAGAATTTATCGCTTATCAAGGGTCAGATATAATATCAGTTCTGAAAAAGAGAAGCAGAATTCAAAACAACCTGAGGCCTGCACAGAATTTCTTATTACCCCGTCCTGTCCTGTGGCCAGTGAATGCAATAAAATGTGTAAAGAGAGATTTGCTCCATGTTGGTTACAGACTAGAACCCTTGCACCCAGGGCACGTTTGGGAGCAGCAGCCCCTGGGGCCCTCATTGTGGAGGATGTAACCAGCGTTCCCTACTGAGCCCTCACTGGTATATGGAGACAGATGTGTTTTTCTTTAAACTGTCATGAAAATCGCAGCAATAGGGACACAGGTTATTGAGTCACGCAGGGATAAGGTTATGAGTGGAACACTGTTGACAGGAGAGGTGGGAAGGGCTAGAGGGGCTAAGGAGGCAGGAGGGTCACAATTCATACTCCAGGTTTGGCTTAGTGCAGAGATTTTTCTGCAGAGAGCTGCTCCAGTGGGGTAACCAATTGTATGATTCTGAGCAAGTCACCCAATCTCCTGTTTATAAAATGAGGAGGTTAGATTCAATCAGTGATTTTCAAACTGAATCTTTAGAACAGAAGTGTCTCATGGAAAAAGCAAGTGGGCAGAGAGAGGCACAAACAAGTAATCGTGCTCTTGACCCTCCATTCCATCTCTTCCACTGTCATCTCTACTTTTACCTGTTTTGTATTGGAGTTCAACAAGAGAGTGTATTTCAAAAAAGGTATGCTATTATAAAGAATAAAGATTTTGAAGCCACATAGATTAGATGACCTCAAACATCTCCTCCCAACTTTTGCTATGAGTCCACGAAATCATTAACAAATAAGCAGGCATACACTTGCCTTCCCAATTCATTTTCACACTCCCAGTAAATATCTCAGGGTAAAGTAAAAGTAATTCTTTTGAAGTTGTCCACTTTTTTCTTTGTCCAGCAGTAGATCCTCCAACTCCTTGACAAAATAGTCTAACTTATTAAAATCACCAATGATCTCTCTTCACCAGAAAATAAGACCGGCTTTCAGCCAGAAAACTAATGTGACTTGTTTTACTAATTGCCCAAAATCATTATTCTCCTTCTGCCTTATCATGATAATAATTATTATTGTTATTATTCATGGCAGAGTCCTGGCATAATCAACTCTAATATCACACATAAGCCTTCTTGTCTCTACCACCTGAGCAGAGGTTGGCAGCATTCTTCCCAGTGTTTCATCAAAATGTTGCCACTCTGATGAATCCCAACTAGTCTGCAATCTCATGATGCTGCAAAGTTACCTGAATCTTCTGTAGGGTAAAAAACAAAAGGCCTACATTTGCTGGAAAACGCTCTGAGGTGGGGGAGGGATGATACAGCCACATTAAATTGAAGTGAGTAAATAGAAAGCAAGCCATCTTTGTGCATAGAATAAGATAAGGGAAATTGAGAATGGTCCACCATATCGCTGAATACAGCCATATGATCTGATTCCATGGCAATTGGCCCATGCAGACCTGTGGAATTTGCCCAGTCTTAATTGGGCTGCTTTTCTATACCTAATGGATCTCAGAATGAAATCACACTGACATCCCAGAAAGCTTTTCATTTGTTATCAGACAGCTTTGGTTCAAATATCATGGTGAGGGAGAAACGCTGACAACATTGTATTTCAGCTCTTGGAAGCCGTTCCAACTTTTAATCACATAGACCGTCCCTTCAAACTTTGGTGCTTGTTCCATTTTGCAGTGTTGGAAATTATATACGCAGTGCCACACATGTTGAGACATTTCTCTGATGCATTCTCTATACTGGAAAGATGCAGACAGTGAGCAAATAATTGCTTGCTGCCTCAGTTCCCTCCTACACCTAAGGTAGACACTGAACATTGATGACAGCACTCTTTACTAAATCCAGATACAGCCTCAAAACAGTTTGTAGAGCATCTGCAAAAAAATTCATCTGAGTTGACACTTAAGATGAAACTTATTCTCCACCCTGAATGTACACTAGGTAGTCATGGATTTAACATTTATAATTTCAACCATTCAGAAATGCCCGTCAAGATCATGATAGCTATACAACTTGGCTTAGTCACATAGCTGAGTCACTCATGATGAAAAGATCCCTCAGCTGATGAACGACTCTAACTCTTCCCCATATTGATGTCTGAAATCCAATATGGGGGATTTTCTTTCTGGTTTTTTTTTTTAATTTATGATTAAAACAAAAATACAGACTATACGTTATAGACTAGTACTTATAAATTTGGAGAGTTAAAAAATTTCTCCTAACAGATCTCTTCATAAAGGTTCTTGTTATTTAAAACACCACTATAATAACTACTACTACGGATATCCATGCACAACACAGCCCCAATCCTTAATTCATTCATTGTCTTCACCGTTATCATCTCAATCAATGATGTGAACATTTAAAAAGTTTTTTAGAGCATAAACCTGAGGGTCAAACTTGAATTGCTCTCTGAACTCCCTATACCTTACTCTGAAAAAATTATACAGATTCTACCTTGAAAATATACCACAATCTGTACACTAATCTTCCACTTCCATTTCTGCTATCTTGATCCAGCCATTTGTCATATCTTTCCCACACTATTGTTCCTGACTGATCTCTTCTCCTATCTGCTTCCCATTCCACTCTGTTTTTTCCATTGTATGCTCAAAGTGAGGGTCTACAAACAAGGTAAGGTGCTTACATCAGAATATACATGTAAATCAATGCACTCCTTCTT
Source organism: Macaca fascicularis (assembly GCF_037993035.2). Taxonomy (NCBI): domain Eukaryota; kingdom Metazoa; phylum Chordata; class Mammalia; order Primates; family Cercopithecidae; genus Macaca; species Macaca fascicularis. The sequence goes on from NC_088385.1 coordinate 99,618,487, forward strand.
TCACTGAGAGGATGAAATATTTGTGTGTGTGTCTGTCCGTAAGCTCAGCTAAAGTGTTCTAGGTGATATAGTTGATTTATGTCTGCATAAGCTCCTTTTCACCACAGACAGAAAGCCACAGGTTGCAGACCATCCCTGCACACCACAGGTTAGGCACACCACAGGTTAGGCAACTCTGGCTTCACAACCCCAAATAATGAGACCTTTGCCTACTTCTCAAACTTCATTTGGAGCCTACCTGCCTTTTCTTCCTCTGTTCCAACCACAGTGGGCTCCTTTTGGATCTTAGACATAACCACGCTGTTTTAGAGACATAACTACCTTAACCACACCTGTCCTAAAGAGTGTACTTGCTCTTCCCTTAGCTGGGAATACTCCCTCTCTGACTTTTTACTTATAAATGACACTTTCTAATACCCTCTGTATTAGTCCATTTTCACACTACTATAAAGAACTACCCGAGACTGGGTAATTTATAAAGAAAATAGGTTTAATTGACTCACAGTTCCACATGCTGGGGCAGCCTCAGGAAACTTACAATCATGGCAGAAGGCAAGGGGGAAGCAAGGCACATCTTACATGGTGGCAGGAGACAGAGAGAGCAATGGGGGAAGTGCCACACTTTAAAACCATCAGATTTCCTGAGAACTCACTAATTATCAAGAGAACAGTGAGGGGGAAACTGCCCCCATGATCCAATCACCTACCACCAGGTCCCTCCTTCAACATGGGGGTATTACAATTTGAGATGAGATTTGGGTGGGAACACAGTGATAAACCATATCATTCTACCTCTGGTCTCTTCAAAATCTCATGTCCTTCTCACATTTCAAAACACAATAATGCCTTCCCACCAATCCCCCAAAGTCTTCACTCACTCCAGCATTAACCCAAAAGTCCAATTCCAAAGTCTCATCTGAGACAAGCGAAGTTCCTTCCATCCAGCAGCCTATAAAGTCAAAAGCAGTTACTTTTGATACTTTTGTTCCTAGATACAATGGGGGTACAGGCATTGGGTAAATGCTCCAATTTTAAATGGGAGAAATTGGCCAAAACGAAGTCTGAAACCAAGCTATTTAATCTTAAAGCTCCAATATCTCCTTGACTCTATGTCTCACAGCCAGGCCATGCTGACACAAGAGATGGGCTCTCAAGGAACTGGGCAGTTCCATCTCTGTGGCTCTGCAGAGTACAGCCCCCAAAGCTGCTTTTGCAGGCTGGCATTGAGTGCCTGTGGCTTTTCCAGATGCCTGGTGCAAGCTGTCAGTAGATCTACCATTCTGTGGCCTGGAGGACGGTGGCCCTCTTCTCAAAGCTCCACTAGGCAGTGCCCCAATGGGGACTCTGTTTGGGGGCCCCAACCCTACATTTCCCCTCTGCATTGCCCTTGTAGAGGTTCTCCATAAGAGCTCCACTCCTGCAGCAGACTTCTGGCCTGGACATTCAGGCATTTCCATACCTCCTCTGAAATCTAGGCAGAGGCTACCAAGCTTCAACTCCTAACCTCTGTGCACCCACAGGCCCAACACTATATGGAACCCACCAAGGCTTGGGACTTGCACCTTTTGAAGCAATGACCCAAGCTGTACCTTTTTAGCCATAGCTGGAGTTGGAGCAGCTGGGATCCAGGTTGCCATGTCCTGATGCTGCACAGAGCACTGGGGTCCTGGCCCAGCCCACAAAGTCATTTCTTCCTAGGCCTCCAGGCCTGTGATGGGAAGGGCTGCTGTGAAGATCTCTGAAATTCCCTGGAAACATTTTCTCCGTTGTCTTGGCTATTAACATTCGACTTCTCTTTACTTATGTAAATTTCTACAGCCAGCTTGAACTTTTCCCCAGAAAAATGTTTTTTGCTTTTCTACCACATGGTCTAGCTGCACGTTTTCCAAACTTGAATGCTCTGCTTCCCTTTTAAAATAAGTTCCAATTTCAGACCACTTTGTGAACACGTATGCCTATATGCTTTCAGAAACAGCCAGGTTACATCTTGAATGCTTTGGTGCTTAAACATTTCTTCTTCCAGTTATCCTAAATTATCTCTCTCAAGTTCAAAGTTCCACAGATCCCAAGGGCACAGGCAAAATGCCATCAGCCTCTTTGCTAAAGGATCGCAAGAGTGACCTTTAATTCAGTTTCCAGTAAGTTCTTCATCTCCATCTAAGACCACCTCAGCATGGACTTCATTGTCCACATCACAATCAGCATTTTGGCCAAATCCATTCAACAAGTCTCTAGGAAGTTTCAAACTTTCCCACATCTTTCTGTCTTCTTCTGAGCCCTCCAAACTGTTTCATCCTTTGTCCATTAGCCAGTTCCAAAGTCACTTCCACATTTTCAGGTATCTTTAAAGCAGTGCCCCACTCCCAGTACCAATTTTCCGCATTAGTCCATTTTCACACTGCTGTAAAGAACTACCTAAGACTGGGTAATTTATAAAGAGGTTTAAACCTCTTTTCTTGACTCACAGTTCAGCAGGCTTGGCAGACCTCAGGAAACTTACAATCATGTCAGAAGACAAAGGGGAAGCAAGGCATGTCTTACATGGTGGCAGGAGAGAGAAAAAGAGAGCAAGAGGAGAAGTGCAACACTTTAAAACCATCAGATCGCATGAGAGCTCACTTAACATCATGAGAACAGCATGGGGCAAACTGCCCACGTGATTTAATCACCTACCACTGATATAGGAGTTAAGAAAGAATTAGGCAGATAGCAAGGGCATGGGAGTCCTTGGTAATGATTTTTTTTCTTTTTTTTTTTTTAATGAAAAGCAGCCCCAAATCATTTTCTAACAAAGAGCAGCCTGCAAGCTGGGAGTTTGCATGGGTGAATGCCAGCAGAAACTAAGAACTAGACATTTTCTTTCTTTTTTTTTTTTTTTTTGAGACAGAGTCTTGCTCTGTCACCCAGGCTGGACTGCAGTGGCCTGATCTCGTCTCACTGCAAGCTCCCCCTCCCAGGTTGACGCCATTCTCCTGCCTCAGCCTCTCAAGTAGCTGGGACTACAGGCGTCTGCCACCACACCTGGCTAATTTTTTGTACTTTTAGTAGAAACAGGGTTTCACAGTGTTAGCCAGGATGGTCTAGATCTCCTGACCTTGTGATCCACCTGCCTTGGCCTCCCAAAGTGCTGGGATTACAGGCGTGAGCCACCGCGCTGGCCTAGACATTTTCAAAATGGCAGCTCCATCTTCCCTTCTCTGTCGGCCACATGTATTATAACAAGCAGACAATGTGTCCAGAATTGGTGGGTTCTTGATCTCATTGACTTGAAGAATGAAGCTGCAGACCCTTGTGGTAAGTGTTACAGTTCTTAAAGGTGGCGCGTCTGGAGTTGTTCCTTCCTTCTGGTGGGTTCGTGGTCTTGCTGGCCTCAGGAGTGAAGCTGCAGACCTTTGTGGCGAGTGTTACAGATCATAAAGGTGGCGTGTCCGGAGTTGTTCGTTCCTCCCGTTCAGAGTTGTTCGTCCCTCCCAGTGGGTTCGTGGTCTCGCCGGCTTCAGGAGTGAAGCTGCAGACCTTCACGTGAATGTTACAGCTCATAAAGGGTACAGACCCAAAGAGTGAGCAGCAGCAAGATTTATCACGAAGAGCAAAAGAATAAGGCTTCCACAGCATTGAAGGGTACCCAAACTGGTTGCCACTGCTGGGGCAGGCATCCTGCTTTTATTCCCTTATCTGATCCCATCCACATCCTACTGATTGGTCCATTTTACAGAGAACTGATTGGTCCATTTTGACAGGGTGCTGATTGGTGCATTTACAAACCTTTAGCTAGCCGCAGAGTGCTGATTGGTGCATTTACAAACCTTTAGCTAGACAGAGTGCTGATTGGTCCTTTCACAATCCTTTAGCTAGACAGAGAAGTTCTCCAAGTCCCCACCCATCCCAGAAGCCCAGCGGGCTTCACCTCTGAGGGGCACTCACAGCGGGACTCTGCAGCACCCAGCCCGGGGACTCCGGCAGCCCAGAGGGAGCTCGTCGCCCAATCAAGCCCAGCAGGCGCCGGCCGGCCCACTAGGGCCGCGCACAGCCCATGTTCCTGCCTGAGCTTCTCCCTCTACAGCTCCCAGCGAGCAGAGGGAGCCGGCTCCGCCCTCGGCAGGCGCCAGAGAGGGGACCCCACGGCGCAGCGGCAGGCTGAAGGGCTCCTCAAGCACCACGGCCAGAGCCGAAGCTGAGACGGAGGAGGCGCTGAGAGCCACCGAGGGCTGCTGGCACATTGTCACCTCTCCACAAGATGGTGCTGATCAACTAGAAAGCCCATTTGCATAAGAAGTTTAGAGTGAGGTGGCCAGTCTTCCCCACACACTACGTAAATGAAATACCGGATTTTACCAATCTGTGAGCCCTACGTAAATCAGACACCACGTCCTCAAACTGGACTATAAAATATACTTCATGTATTTGCCGCCAGCCGGTCCTCTTTGCTCAGAGGCCACTTCCTCTGTAGGGGAAGATGTTTCTCTTTCTCTTCTACCTATTAAACCTTCACTCCTCAACTCCTCATGTGTGTGTCCGTGTCCTGAATTTTCCTGGCACATGATGATGAACCCCAGGTTTATACCCCAGACAGCATAGCGACTTCACCACCAGGTCCCTCTCTTGATGCATGGGGATTGCAATTTGAGATAAAATTTGAGTGGGGACACAGAGCCAAATATATCACCCTCCTTCCCTGACCATTTATGTAGGGCTTCATCTTTATTATCCATCATCATATGGTCTCTAGTTGACACCATTTTTTCCAATCTACAAGTACATACTTATGTATGTGTTTACCTACTGATGGTCTGTTTTCCTTACTAGACTAGAAGCTCCCTGAGGGCAGAATCTTCATGGATATCTCTGATTTCTCTTGTCAGAGGACCACTGCTTTTGTCACATTATGTCCCCGTGTGTACTGCAGATGGAAGGTTAGAGAAACCAGGGCCCACCATGTCAACACTCCAAGATGTTAATCAACTGTTTCAAAGCTGCCCTGGGTCATTTGCAAAATCTAAAAACTGACTCTTTGACTCAGGTTGCCCAATCCATAAAGCCACATTGTCTATTGTTCTATAGTTACAAGTCTTAGCTGGTTTAAGGTTAGGCAATTTATAAAGAAGAAATGAGAATTACTTCATGTGAGAAAACAATTTATCGCCTTACCTAGGATTTTCTCAGCCTGAGTCATTGGAATGTTTTCATGTACATTTGCATCATTGTCATTCTCCTTACAGACCCAATCATATAACAACTAAAATGTATAAACAGCCTATTATGTGATAAACACTGGGGTTCTCTCAGGGAACAAGACCAACTAGACCTCATCTTCACTGAATTTATGTAAGTAAATAATAAACTTAAAGAGTGGTGAGTGAGAAGAACACAGCATTGCAGGACCATTGAACATATTTTAGGGGTTGGGGAAGCTTGGCACCAGAGGATGGGTAAGACGCAAATAAAGCGGGTAGAAAAGTGATTCAGATAACAGGAGGCTGGTGAAGGACCAAGGAATAAGAAAGGGCTTATAAATTATAGCATCTAAAAAAGTCCAAGAAGCTGGAATGCAAAATATGGAGAAGGAAAAAATAAGGAGTCAGGTTGTGGGAATAGCTAAGGGCTAGATTTTGTGTAGCATAGTCAGGAATTTGGACTTTGCCCTTTTAAGCTGGGGCATAACATGTCCCACCTTCTGTTCCCTAACCTTTTACCTATAAATTGCTTAAGATATTTGGCATGTAGCATTTGCTAAATATATGTTACATATTATTATATGTCTATCAAAGAATGCAAAGCAGTGGAAAAAAACTGAGACAATACTGACATCAGGGGAAAAAAATTGTAGAAAATGATGTAATGAGTACACTAGGTGGCTTGGCTATGAGCCATGGTTAAACACTAAAAAGGATTTTTGAATGATTTGTAGACAGTCAATAGATAGTATCTAAAATTAAAAACTCAAATTTTTGTAGCAACATTATTGAGAAATGAAAAATACATATTTGAATAAAAATTGAAAGATGTGCAAACAGTTACTTCTGAGTCAATGAGCAAAGGGAGGTGGAATGGAGTAGGTTGAGGCTAGGGATTGTTTTTGTTTTATTATAATTTTTGTATATGTATTATTTTGCTAATTTTGCTATTATAAGCCTTGAATATGTGGGGTTTTGACAGAAGCATAAATTGAACGCATGTGCATGCATGGGCTCACACACTCACATACCCTGCAAATCTAAACTAAGGAACAGTGGGAGGCAGCCATGGCACCCCCTACTGGCCTTCTCGTGGATGGTTCTATTGATGGGTCTCACTACCCTGTACAGACCTGCCCCCATTGCTGAACCAGTCGTGTCCCTACAGGAAAACAGCCGCCTCTGATCTTCCATTTCTAGAGGTTTCATGAACTGGACTGCCAAGCAACATTTGGATTTTCAGTACTAGGGACAACTCATAGGTACCTGCTTAGATTCTGAGTTGGCTCCATCTAATGAGATCCTGAGGACACATCAGGGCCCAAGAGGAGCTGATTCACTGGAAGTTCAGGGCACTCAGGTTCTTCAAATCAGGCTAGGACAGCATGGAAGCTTAAACTCTGAGTACAGTGAAGCATGAGCCAGACATGGAGCGCCTGCTCTCTTTGATTTGAGTGAAACATTTACTTATGGGAAGTAGATTCAGCATCTGAGTCACCAGACACTGAAATGTTACAGCAAAGATCTTTACGTGTTTCCTACCTCATCGCTACATACCCACTCATCTGAGATGTGTGATGCTTGACATGGACAGAACACAAACTGTCTTTTACTACCTATAAAAGGAAGAAATGGTGATAGATAATAATTGAAACAACCTACTGAGAAGAGGAAACTGTTTTCAAGCACCTTCGAGAACTTTAGAAGGGCTAATTTTATCAACAATGTTAATTAAAAATCATTCTTATTTATTAAAGCAATTCCCCTAATTTTCTCTACCAGATAAAATTTTATTAGGCTACTTTCAGTGACAAGATACGCTTGAAAGAAGAAAAAAGTGTTAAAATGTTTTACAAATGAGATTTTACCTCTTCAGAATAAGTTTTACATGCATTGATTTTTTTAAGTAAAGTGTTATATATCCTAACACAATTTCACACACACACCCCACCCTTAAAGTCAATGAGGATATTTATCTCCTCTCAATATAAGGTTGTTTTGTTTTTTGGTTTTGGGGGTTGGGTTTTTTGTAAAAACTTTTAGATATTTTTCCAAAACCAATGCCAAACATTTCTTCATTATATCCTAAAAGAATCACTTTCATCAAAGTAAATAAATGTTAAGTATAACCAGAATAATAACTAAAAATAGCTCAAATTGTCTAGCTACATTTTGTCAACAATCTTGCTCTAGCCAAGTTCCCCATTCGTTGCACAGTCTATATTTGGGGAAGGACAGAATGTAATTGCTTCCAAACAAAATTTCAAGCCTGTGTACATTTCCTTCCCACCATCAGTTTCAGTTAAATGAATTAATCTTTCAAAAGGGGGAAATGCAGAAAGCAGGACTTCTCCCAAAAATGAATTTAATGTGTATTTCATCAAGGGCTTTAATTATAAAGTTGTAATGGGTGATTTTTGTCATAATCATCACTGGAGAGATTTCAGTGTTTTAGGGCAGAGATCCCCAACTCCTGAGCCACAGACCAGTACCAGTCTATGGCCTGTTAGGAACTGGGCTGCACAGCAGGAGGCGAGCAGCCGGTGAGCAAGTGAAGCTTCATCTGTATTTACATTTGCTCCTCATCGCTTGTGTTACTGCCTGAGCTTTATCTCCTGTTAGATCAGCAACGACAATCAGCAGTGGCATTAGATTCTCATAGGAGCGCATACCCCATTGTGAACTGCCCACATGCAAAGGATCTAGGTTGTGCACTCCTTATGAGAATCTAATGCCTGATGATCTGTCACTGTCTCCCATTACTGCCAGATAGGAGCATCTGGTTTCAGGAAAATGAGCTCAGGGCTCCCACTGATTCTACATTAGGGTGAGTTGTATAATGATTTCATTAAATGTAATAATAATAGAAATAAAGTACACAATAAATGTAATGTGCTTGAATCATCCCAAAACCATCCCTTGCTCTCCTGGTCTATGGAAAAATTGTCTTCCACTAAACCAGTCCCTAGTGCCTCAAAGGTTGGAGTCTGCTGTTTTAGGGTTACTTTCGTCTTTCGTCTTAACATACTTTGTTCAGACAAGCAGCAAACAGCAAATGCTAACCTGATGAAAAGATACTTAATCCTATTACGGCATAAAAGCAAACCCAAAAAATATTTCTAATATACTTCAGGCAATGTCACATAAAAATTTTTGTTAGCTGATTCAATTGTCTCTTCTAAAGTACAAGTACGTGAGTTACTCAGCTAGGACACGAGGCATGTTTTTTCTGAGTTGGCAAATCTTGTTTTATGGACTATTCTAGTATCCTTTCAAAATTCATCAAATTTTAACATTCAAAGCATAGTATGTGGATATATAGGGAATATGAACAAGCATAAAATACAGGTCTTACTCCCAATCTGATTACATCCTATCATGGAAAATAATCTTCCTATGGATGCATTTTGTCTCAGCTGAAGCCGGACTTCTCCAATAATAAATCACCTACAATTCAGAGCCCACACTGGACATGTGAAGAATTAAAGGCCTGGCAAATGGAGGTGGCAGAGAGAGGAGTGGTAATAGTAATAGATCTGATCTTCTTACCAGATCCTGACTTGTTACCAGCGAAAAGGTCCTTAAAATGGAATCCTTAAAAGATATGTCCATGTATCCTGGAACTTAAAGTAAAATTAAAAAAAATTTTAAAAGATATGTCCTACACAGTGATTTCTGTAATAAAGTACACTACATTTTACATAAAGTTTTATTTCTCACAACACTCTGGTGGAGCTCTTTGCAAACAAATTAGCACATGAAAGAGGTCAGTAATTTTCTTGAGGTCATGTAGTTTACTGAGTGGCAAGCTCAGTAATTAAGGAATTATACAAAACATGGATGAGTTTTTATACTATTTTGGCTTCAGTGTGATTATTTTTGCATTCTAGATATATACATATAGGCATGGGAAAAAAGCCACGTGTGTATCAATGTCATTATAGATCTTCTCTGGATAAGACTTTGAATGATATTTTCTTCTCGTTTATGTGTATTTATAATTTAGAATGATTCTGTTTTGCTTATGTCATAAGAAATTTTAAGAATAAAATTAAATGGTAACAATTAATTCAAGTTGACTTATTTAATGGCTAAGTGAAGACAGTGGGTTTTATTCTACTGCTTTTAATAATAAAAATAGCCAACTGTTTGGGGGCATTTGTTTGGGCAAGAGCATTTTCCCAAGTTCTGTACCCACATTATCTTATTTAACCCGTAGAGTTTTCTTACAATGTAGATGTTATTAGTTATCCTTCCTTTACAAACAGTAAAATCAAGGCACAGAAAGTTTCTGTAATTTGCCTTAGGTCACATAACTGCAGGTCACAAAACTGTAATCTGAAGCCAGTCTCCAGAGTTTAAATTCCTAACCACCAGGGTGGCAGCCTCTCCCATGAGACAGGCATTCTTGCTGGGAATAAAAAGCTCTTTTAAGCATGAAGTCTTTCTGGATTTTGAGGCTGATTGATATTTCCTCCACAATTGGGGTCAGTCTCAATTCAAGGCTAGAGTCTTTCTTTCAACTCATGTCCCAAGTAGAAAAATGTAAAGCTACTTTAGAGGTCTGTTTAGTGTAAAGAGGGTTCTAGTAGCCTTTAGTATTTCGTATATATAAACACTTTGATAGTTAAATACTTGACAGCATGCTAAGTTTTATTTAGCTTTCATATAATAAAATAAAACCCAAAGTCAAAAAGAAATTCTATGATTTAAATTGTTCTAAATCCCAAATTACAAATTTCAGAATTTCATGCTGAAACAGAATTTAGTGTACAGTTAGGCTAAGTTCTTGTATTTGAAGCACTCATTTAAGTTACCTGAGTATCCAATAAGAGGATGCAAGACTAATCAACCAAAGCAAAGACTTAAATGGAGAAAATGTATTATTATCCCAGAAGAGAGAATTATGGAAGTTTAGATGTGCAATTCCATATGGGTTTTTAATAAATTATTGTAAGACATTAATTAATCCTGAAATCTAAGAAATTACTCAAGAGACCCATTCATCTACTTTTGACATCATAAGTATTTTTTTTTTCCGATTAACCTAACACTAACAGATTCTCAGATTGTGCAGAAAATATTCTTCTAGGATATTGTTAGGAGGATTTCCTATATTGTAGAGGTAATGGTATATATGGTTATAGAATGAGCATTTATATGTTTAGTTTGTTTTACTTAACATACATTTAATTAAATAAATATCTCCTGAAGCTAACTGCTAGAAGATGGCAAAAAATTCTGCAGTATTCACCATCTTGTTCTTAAAACTAGGATGGAAATGTAGCTTGAGACAATTCTTTCCATGTGAATGTTTTGTGAATAATCTCATAGATTTCCTAAGAGCAATTTAAAATATTTCAAAGCTTGCTTATTAAGAGAGACTTCCACTTTCCCTTGCATAGCCCTAATTCTATTAAGCTCTTCATTTCACATTTTTATCCCCCAGTGGGACACTTAGGCTGGTTTCTGTCCCACTCCACAGGGGGAATTGTTCATTTTATCTATCCTTCTTTAGTATTTGACAGCACTATGGTACATTTCAAGCCCTAAGCATACACGCACATTAAAAATAATTATATACTGCCTATCACCCCCATAATAGTACTATCTGCTGGTCCCATTAAATTGTTACTAGGGCTTCCTGTGTCACGGACTATATCAAGTTCTCTGCTTCCTGCTGGAAGGGTATGAAAAACCAAGTGACATCTCCCTCTCTTTTTCCTCTCCCCACTCTCAATCATCTTTCTTACATTTAGCCGAGTTCTTAATTCCTTTCCCCTCTTTAGGAAAAAAGGCAAAATGACTGTCACAGGCAAAAAAAAAAAAAAAAAAAAAATGTTCTTTCTTGCCCTTTCATCTCCAGGCAGATGAATCAATAAACCATGGAGACTGAAGTGCTCCATCTTCTGGTCAAGGATGCATGTTAACCAGCAGCTATTCCCTATTGTAAAAGGAAGCATTTTATCTCTGGGACAAGATCCCAAGACAACTATTGATGAGTCCTCCAATATCATCAAGAATAAAACATCCGTCTTCTAGTCTCCAAGGCTTACAAGACTGAAATAATTTTCTTCCAGTCTTTCTCTCTTATTTCCTTCATTCACACCTGCCAATCCAAGCCTGATAATATTTCAAGCCTTGGTATGGCATCAAAGCTGACACTCCTCTCTGCCCCTTCATGTCTGGCACAAGTTACTTAACCTTTTTTACCCCTAACCCCTCATCTGTAACGTAAATATAATAATGGTTTGCAATTTGTAAAATACATAGAAAGCTCCCAATGAAAGTTAGCCACTCTGATTGTAACTATGGTCATTATTTTTTTTAATTATTATTTTTTTTTTGAGACAGAGTCTCACTTCATCACCCAGGCTGGGGTGCAGTGGTGTGATCTCAGCTCATGGCAGCCTCTGCCTCCTGAGTTCAAGTGATTCTCATGCCTCAGCCTACCGAGTAGCTGGAATTACAGGCATGTGCCACCACACCCAGCTAATTTTTATGTATTTTTTTTTTATTAGAAACGGGGTTTCACTATGTTGACCAGGCCAATCTTGAACTCCTGACCTCAGGTGATCTACCCACCTCCACCTCCACCTCCCAAAGTGCTGGGATTACAGGCGTGAGCCACCACACCTGGCCCTAAAATCATCTTTAATTCAATTCAATACAAATTTTTTAATCCTTACTATGGCCAAGATGCTAAGCACTGTAGCAGGATTTTTGATGTAGCCTCTGCCCTCAAGAAACTAATAGTCTACTAGGAATGACAAATAATTACTAATTTTAATGCAAGATTCTGGTAGATGATGACAAAGTGAGTTACAAAGTATTCCAAGACAGCACTTCTTAACCTGTAATGTGCGTATTAATCACTTGGAGACTGGTAAGGTGCCGATTTTTATTCCATAAGTGTGCGGTGGGACCTGGGATTCTGCATTTCTCATAAGCACCCAGGTGATGCTGATGCTGCTGGTCTGAGGTCTACCCTCTGAGTAACAAAATTCTATGACATTAAAGAATGACAGAAACAGATCTTTTATTTTGCTGTTGTACAACAGCATATCTTTACTATTGTTTTAAAGCCTGTATCTACTCTGATTGGCCATTATCCATGACAAACTTACCATTTAAATTTCTGGTTATCACTCCAAATATGAATATTTGTTTCAGTACTCTCTGAATCTGTGGCAGACAGCATAGACGTCACATGATTTTAAAGCAAATGGGTTGTGGAGTACATGCTGTTCAAGAATGGCCTTGAAAGATGAGCAGGATTTTACCCATTTCCACTGGCTTGTCTAGTCTACTCTTTTCTGTCCTTCCCAAACACCACTGTTACCGCATAAAGAATAAAGTGCCTTCCTATAACTTCCATTTAAAACCGTGTTTCTTTTAGTCTTTGAGTACAGACAACTCCTTTGGAAGAATTATGTCTCATTGATTGTTCCCATGTTCTCAGGCCTTCATTGTTGTCCTTTCTGGTTTTGAAATAAAATTAAATGACAAAAATATACAGGGGTCTCTATCTTACAGGCAAAACCCAGCCCTTCCCAAGCTGAGGTCAGTCACTATGTGTGCTCTGCTGGCCAGACACCAACTCTGGACGTGAATATGAACCTGTAACGAGGGGCTTTCACATGCAAATCTAGGTGGCCAGGTTGAAAAATCAGGAAATGCGGTCACCCAGGTACCAAATTCTCACTTGGTAGAAATCAGCTAGAGCAATATAGCCAGACAGCCTTTGGGTGGGGCATATGCTCTCCAAGTCTCCAGTTCCAGGGAAATCCCCATGATCTCTTAGACCTGACCCACTTCATGCTCTTCCCTAACTCAGCAGCCTACATAAGCATTTAAGTTTATTATACTATCTACTTAAAAGCCATGAGTCATTTTGACTTGGAAAAAACATATATCCTTTGTCATCAATCATATTTAACATAGTGGTTTTTAGAATACAAGGAGACTAGCTTTTTTCCCTGCAAATTAATATCATATCATAATCAGGTCACAGTTAAAGCTGGTATACATCAGCTTTCTTGGTTTGCAGTCTTTTCTTTTCTACATCATTTAAGTATTTGATTCCAGAAGTTCATTTCTTCCTTTTCCATCTGTGGAAGTAAAAGGAAATTTGAGTCAGGAGGAGAAAAAGAAAAAAAACAAAGAATCAATACCTCATTTCATGAGTGAGACTTTGTAAGAGCTACACTAGCAACTTTATGAACCAGTAGAGAATTCATGTGAAGTAAAAAAAAAAAAAAAGGAAAAAAAAGCAGAGAAAGTGTGTGACTTTTCCCAGCCTAGTTCTCCGAACCCAGATTTTTATGACCAAGTCGGTAAAACCTGAATAAATCACTTAGATTTCCTATGCCTCATCCACTCCTCATGAGCATTCACAAAATGAGAGAGAGAGAGAAAAAGAGAGAGAAATAAATAGCTTTTGAGTCATTTTGAAAGCCTTTTCAGTTTGCTAGTAGTAGATATAAATTTTTAAATTAAGGCCCTACTTACTCACTTAAAATATCATAATTTAGTTTAGCTTTTTTTCATTCATATTTAAAGGTAGTCAAAACTACCAAACATTGATACCAGGAAAAATGGGGGGGCGGGTGGGTCAGGCACTAATTGTCTTAAAATACAAAAAAAAAAAAAAAAAAGAAAACCTTACTTTTTAAAAAGTTTGATAAATAGATGATTATTCTCCAGCATAACTTTCAATTTGAAAGACCAGGAGGCTACTCATGGAAGATAGGATTACTACAGGTTTCAGAAGATCCCTAAACATAGCTCCAAAATGAATATACCACTACCCTACTATGTAACTTATCAACCGATATGGTGGGAGAGTCTGGCTTGTTCTGAAGTTAGAAGGTAACATTACCTAGGCCCATAATTGGCAAATTTATAAATTCATGAAGTTGCTCAAATGAGACAAGAGCACAGGAAATTGGAGTCTACAGCCCTCCGAAGGTGCCTGGCTCTGCCCCACTTACTGGGAATGACCACACAGGGCCTCCCTTGCCTTATCTGAAGGCCAGAGATAATAAAAACTGTGTCCCAAGGTAGTTATGAAGATCAAGGTCAGGGACTGTTGATGGAAGCATCTATACACTGTAAAGTGCAAGACTCAGGCAAGACATCATGCGATTGTTTGATAGTGTAGGTACAATTCCAATAGGATGAGCACAATGGAGGAATCAGTATTGCAATCCCCTAAACCAAAAAGCAGGAGATAGTACCTAAGTACTCTCTTCATCACCACCAAATAACGCCTCTGCATCATGTGGTGGTTAAGAGCATGGTCAAGGGCTGGGATTTTAATCTGGGCACTCCCATGTACAACCAACTGATCTTGGCCAAGTTCCTAATCTCTCCATTCCTTTTTTCCCCATTTGTAAAATAGACATAATGGAAAACCTAGCTTATAGGCTGGGTTAACATAAGACACTTAGAATAGTGCATGGTACATTGTAAATTCTACATATGTCCTATTCATGTGAAAAACCATTTCTAAAGATCTGTGGTGCTACAGCTTATCACAAATTTCTTAGTAATTAGTTACACAGGATACTCCCATTGTTGGCCTACCTCTCACTGCCTTACTATCCCACCCTAACACTTCCGGAAACAGCTGAAATACTGATCTTCTGGTCTTCCTAGCCCTCAGGTCTTGCTAGCACTCTTACCAAAAGTTTATCAAAAAAAGATGCTTAATTAATGGGAAATGGTGTTTAACATTAAATATCATGTAAGATAATTAATGCAGTAAAATAAAGGGTACCAAATGAAAGCTAAAAACTCAGTGTGCCATTCAAAACCACAGACTTTGAGAGTCCTCAGACTCACTCAAGGGGACTGAGAAGGAGGGACCTTTATTAGTTTAGCATCAACAATGATGCCTATTATGGTCCACTGATGTGGCCACTAGGCTCTCCTCCTTCATCCTTCCCAGCACACCCTTTCAGCTGTATGCCTATCTCTTTGGATCAGTTCCTCTAACCTCTGCCACTGACACACTTCCAGCCTTGGAAGACCGATTTCTGTCCTTCATAGTCATTTCTTGCTCCCCAGTTTGTTGACAAGACACCCTTTTTCCACTTCTTGACATGACTTGCATCATATGACACTAACATGTATTGATGGTGCTGTGGATAAACCATCAGCTTCCTGTGTGCTGATGTCATTTTTTTTCCCATTGATTATATGCCTATTGTATACAAGGCATGGGTGAATGCAAAGCTACATAACTTCCTGTCTACACGTAGCTTACAACACAAGACATTTATGTCATTTCCTCCTGTATGAAAAGGTATGTCATTTTTATATAGGGTTATATGCTATAGAAGTATAAAAGGAAGAATTATATTCTTCTCTCTGGTCTTCACCTACCACTTTTTAGCCCATGTATTTTACCTTATTATCTCCTGTATTTTACCTTATCGTACTTATAACACCTGACATGTTGTATTATCTACTTTGTTTGGTTTTTGAACAATGGCTATCTCCAACTCTCAGCATGTAAATTCTATGTGAGCCTTGTTCACTGCATGTCCCCA
The DNA here is from genome assembly GCF_037993035.2 of Macaca fascicularis. Lineage (NCBI taxonomy): Eukaryota > Metazoa > Chordata > Mammalia > Primates > Cercopithecidae > Macaca > Macaca fascicularis. The sequence goes on from NC_088385.1 coordinate 99,634,217, forward strand.
ACCCTTAGAATACTAGTTGGCATGAAGATGGCCCTCCATTAATATCTGTTGAAAGAAGGCCTTCCAGAAGAAGTGACATTTGAGTTAGGCTTCAACCAATAGGAAGGATTTCAATAGGTGAGAAATGGGATAAAGAATATTCTAGAAGGAGGAATCGACACTAACAGAAACATGTAGGCCTCTAAGCAGGGTATAACTGAGGTAACAAATTGGCTCTAAGATGGAAGATGAAAAAATATGGTGGAATTTAACTATTTTTAAATTTTATGAAATAAAATAATTTTTGCCCCAACAGTACCATTACTTTAGATATTTCAATGACACTGATGAGTCAATCTAAGTACTTTTAGAGTGGTTCAGCTGCCAAATGAATAAATCGCAAAGGAAAAGATGCATTCGTTACTATCATAGAGAACAGATTGAATGCAAAAAGCAGGGAAGCTGAGGAAGAAAAGGCAAAAGGAAATAAATAAGGAAGGTGAGCAGAGAGAAGAAAGCCAGGGTCCTTGTCACAGTTCTGCTTAGTACCCTTTTATTTTATGTATACATTTCTAAGAAACCCATGTTTCCCATTCTTGCCCATCCTACTTCAATGATACCATCTGTAATTGACTCTCATCCTGGATTTTGATTGGTGGTCGTTCTGCACTAGAGGGTAGTTTCAGAGAATATTTTCATTTCTGCTAACTTTGTTTACAAAGAGAAGTTGTGACTTTATAGCAAGTTTCTGTCATCTATAGAAATCTCTAAAATAAAAAACAAATCAACATTTCCAATGTGAGTCATGAGTGGGTTTGAATGAATACCATTTTATTTTGTCTCTTCATTGTCAAATATCTCCTCCAAAATGTGCTCACTTAATATTTTTTAAATAATGTTTATAGATTTTTTAAATAGTATTTTTAGATGGCTCATATGTAAACAATTCCTCTGAAAATTTATTGGCTTGTAGGGAATGTTTGTCTGACACACTCTTTCTAACTGCCCTGCACAGACTGAAACTTCATGCTTCCGTCTTGTCTTTCTCCAACAACCAGGAAGGATGTAGACCAGGTGAAGTGTGCTACAGAGAGAGATGATGCATCATAGCTGCCTCAAGTAAAGAGCTCTGTTGAGGGACAATTTATCCAAGCTCACCAGGTCTTAAGAGAGTATACATAGTTGGCTGTTAAAATTCACAGCCAACTAGAAATGCCCACATGGCCTCTGAAACTCTAAGACAACAAAAGCCCTCAGAGAAGGAGGTATTGCTCCTTCATTGCCTTAAAATACAGATTATATGACGGTTCCAGGAATTTGGAAATTAAGCCTACCAACCAGCCACTCACAGAGGATGCCAAGCCATAGCTTTGCCTGCAACTGGGCAATGTGGTTTTGACCAATTCTGGGAACATGCTCAATGTTTTGAAAGAGCCCAACGGGACCAAACAAAACATGTGGTAAAAGGCCCCAGTGGCATACATTTTTTGTGTGTGTCCATCATCCTCTCTTGAAATAAAAATGGATATTTTTTTTCGAATGCAAGCTAGAGAATAACCATTTCCATTAGTGCAATCCAGTCAGGTCTGGGACGAAAGCAAGTACTTCAGAAAGAGGATGAAACAGCAGCAGCGAACAAACCATGGAGTGGAGAAAGGGAAGATAAACACTCTTAGTGTCCTCGAAACAAAAATTTGATCAAAGCACACACCTCTCAGTCTTGAAACACAGTAGAAAAACTAATTTAGAGAACCAAAGGCTCTTGGAGGAAGAATAAAAACAAAGAAATGGACAAAAGAGAGAGGGGGTGAAACAATGACATTCTTCCAAGACCAGGGAAGAAATTCATTCTAAAATAAAGAGCACAAAAGAAAGATCACTACAAAATAGAAATATAAAATGACTATGACATGTTGGGCCAGGAAGCCAGTATGACAATATTTTCTCATAAAATGATATACTATTTCATCACCATATGCTTTAGGAAAATCCAATATGTTCCTGACAGACTTCTAACATTTTTTCCCCAAGATGGTTAAAGCTTTAAGGAATGTGTCAAAGATACTTAGCACCCACTGCATTTTTGAATATTACACATTGGTAATTCTTCGGTTCATGAATTTTAATACTACTACTGCAATTCAGTTTGCCAATCATTCTCCCCAGCACTAGCTGATAAAAACATTCAATAGCAGATCCTGTTTTGGTTTTGTTCCAGTATACTGCTAAATCTGCAAATGGAAATACATACACACACACAGACACATATATATTCTATATACTTGAAATTTTATATATATATATAAAATATATATAAAAGAAAAAAGTATGGTAAGACTTGGGATAAAAAACATTATTTGAAGAATTATTTCAAAACACTGGTTATTTCAAAATACAGCTCACTAGTTATTGAGGAAAAGAAATGAACATTAAAGATTTAATGATTCAATTATAGATATACTACTTTAACACAAATAAGAATTAAACAAGAATGTGAAATGAGTTATTATGTGCTATTTGCTATTTACTTCTATGCAGAGGACTTTCTAAGCTATTGTTGCTACATCCCTCCCCCTCTCTTTCCAACTGTATTTGCATTCTTCTAACGACCGATGACTTTCTAGTGTGCTATTCTAGCTTCATCACAAATGACGTATCATACCTGGGAATGTGCCCAGTGAACTATAGGGTATTATGTAAATACAGAATTAGGTGCTGTGCCATTAATAATAATGTCTTGTTAGTATAATAATTGATTTTTTCCTTTTTATCTGGCTTCTTTCTTTATTCTTCCATTTTATTACTTATCTTTCTGTTATATTAGCAAAGTTACTTTATTCTTTCAGCCACACAAGCTTCAAATGTACTTGTCTTTCATTCTTGCTTTTCCCCACCTTCCTTTCTCCAATAACCAAGCTCTATTAGCTCTCTACTGTTTCCTCCACTAACTGGCTCTTACAATGGTCTGTCCTGTTTTCACCGATACTTCCTCAAACCAGGCTCTCAATATCTCACCCCTTGACAATGCTGAAAATATCTTCATAGTATCTTGCTTCCAATTTGGGTCCTCTCCAATTCATCACTTTTGTCAACACCAAGCAGATCTTTCTTAAGTGCTGCTTTAAAAACTTGTCACTCCTCTGCACAACCACAAAGACAGCCACTATTGAGAAGACAAAGAACAAAGTTCCCATGTCATAGCTCAGGACCAAAGTAGACGCCCCAGACTTCTTGTAGGTGTACCTTCCATTATTTCTCAACACAAGCCCTTTTCTCCAGGTGGATGGTCCCACTTCCACAAACTGTGAGAGATCCAGTGGCTATTTGCCCTGCCTGAAGCACCTTCTTTTCTTTCCATATATTCCCTGTAAGTCCCATGAAGCTTCCTGAAGCCACCATTGCCCAAGAGGTTCTCTCTGCTTGAGCAACCTATTGGGTGTTTGTTGAAAATCAACTGCAACAGTCATAAAAAAGGATGAGTTCATGTCCTTTGTAGGGACATGGATGCAGCTGGAAACCATCATTCTCAGCAAACTATCGCAAGAACAGAAAACCAAACACCGCATGTTCTCACTCATAGGTGGGAATTGAACAATGAGAACACTTGGACACAGGAAGGGGAACATCACACACCAGGAGGGGGTAGTGGGGAGGGACAGCATTAGGAGATATACCTAATGTAAATGATGAGTTAATGGGTGCAGCACACCAACATGGCACATGTATACATATGTAACAAACGTGCACGTTGTTCACATGTGCCCTAGAACTTAAAGTATAATAATAAATAAATAAAAATTAAAATACAAAAAAAAAAAAAGAAAAGAAAATCAACTGCAACAAACAGCTGCAGGACTGCCACAACACTATTGAGTCTGTCAAGTTGTCTTTTAGTTTCCTCAAATAGATTTTAAGCTTTGTGAAAAATGGGGCCTTCAAGTAACATTTATCAAGTACCTGCTGTGTGCAGGGCCCTGCTTGAGGTGCCTAAAAAAAGAGGGATAGATTATACATTTGGGGCATTTAATGACAACAAATGTGGTACCTGTGCCTATCATGGCTGTCCAATGCACATCTTGAGTGAATGGATTTCCATTATTTTTATACTGTAAAACTATAATTTTAGACTTTTACTGACAAAATTAAGGTCCACAAATGTCTTTTTCTTTGTACAGTAGGAAAACTATGGTGAAGAAAAGTGAAATGTCTGATTAAACTAATGCATTTTGTAACAAAGTTAGTATCATAAAGTTCATTTCTGCTTTCTAGTCTGCTGTTCTAACTGCCAAGCCCTTCCATGTCTCTTCAAGAGAATGTTGGAGACAATATATTTCTCATTTAAGGAATGAGAAGACCGAGCATGGTGGCTCACACCTGTAATCCCAGCACTTTGGAAGGCTGAGGCAGGTGGGTCATGGGGTCAGATCAAGACCATCCTGGCCAACATGGTGAAACCCTGTCTCTACTAAAAATACAAAAAATTAGCTGAGTGTGGTGGCTCGTGTCTGTAGTCCCGGCTACTTGGGAGGCTGAGGCAGGAGAATCACTTAAACACAGGAGGTGGAGGTTGCAGTGAGCCGAGACTGCGCCACTGTACTCCAGCATGGGTGACAGAGCAAGACTCTGTCTCAAAAAAAAAAAAAGAAAAAGAAAAAAGAAATGGTACGTGACTTCAGCTCACTTACCAAGTGACCCAAAAAGCTGTTAGTTTTGGGTGGGGACTAGAATAAAAGATTCTACAACAGGTCCAGGCTGCTACGCAAGCTGCCCCTCCACTTGGACCATGGGATCCAGCAGATCTAATGGTGCTTGAAGTGTCCGTGGAAGCTGGGGATGCTGTTTGCAGCCTCTTCAGGCCCCCATAGGTAAATTACAGCGTAGACTGTTAGAATTTTGGAACAAGGCCCCAACACCATCCACAGCTAACTACTTTTCTTTGAAGAAACAGCTTTTGGCCTGTTACTAGGCCTCAGTTGAAACTGAGCACTTGACCTGGGGCTGAGTTACCCTGTCGCCTGAGCTTCCCATCATGAACTGGGGTTTGTCTGATCCACTGCATCATAAAGACGGGTACGTACAGCAGCACTTCATCACCAAGTGGAAGTGGCATATATGTGATTGGACCTAAGCAGGACCTGAAGACACAAGTTATAAGAAGTGGCTCAAAAATGCCCTTGGACCCCGCCCGCTTCTGCTACATTGCCTTCTCTCTCCCAGCCTGCACCTATAGCCTCAGAGGGAGTGTCCTATAATCAGTTGACAGAGAAAGACTCGGGCCTGGTTTACAGATGATTCTGCATAATACGCAGTTCTCTGCTAGTTCTTCCACTAACTAGCCTTTACAACAGTCTGTCCTCTTCCCATTGCTGTGTCCCCAAACCAGCTCTCAATATCTCATACCACTGCCCAAAAGTTAACAGCTACAGCATTACTACCCCTTTCCAGAACATCCCTGAAGGACAGTGATGAAGGGAAATCCTCCCAGTGGATAGAACACCAGACAATGCACCTGACTGTTCATTTGGCTTGGAAGGAGAAATGGCCAGATATGTAATTATGTACTGATTCATGGGCTTTACTGCTACCCTTAATGAACCACTAGCAAATTTTTGCTTCTTGTTCCTGCAACCTTATCTTCTGCTGGCCCGGAGGTCTTTGCTCCGAAGGAAATATGAACCATTTTTACTCGCAACACTTCTGACACCAAATGTGTGTGGGGATTCTCCCACTCCAAATAATTCTCCAACCAGCTGAGTGTTCAAATAATTCAATTCAATTCTGACACTATCTACCTGGAGTTAGTGCTAGATTCCACAAGCTAAAAGGCTCAGTTCCATAAGACTGCCCCCACTTTAGACACCAATCACAAGTCCTTGCTCTCCCATACTTGTAATCAGCTGGCTATAAATGGGGGAGAGGGTCCCAAGACTCACTCCTCTGGTTTGATAATTTGCTAGAATGGCTCACAGAACTCAGGAAGCCCTTTTACTCACTATCATTGGATTGTTATTAAGGATACAACGCAGGAACCACCAGATAAAAGAGATGCATAGAGCAAGGTATAGGGTGAAGGGCTGTGGCAGACTGCCATGGTTACTACTTGAGACTGTCACTACAAGACTGCACGAAAGAGGATGAACACAGAAATGAAAACTTAAGACAAAAGAAACTATTTTAAAGAAGGGGGCCAGGGGAAGAAGAGGGCTCCCTGCTTCTAGTGAGCAAAGGAAGCAGCCAGCTGAGCCTCTAAAGCCCTTCATATTTATTGGGAAGAAAGAGCAGGGAGCAGGAGGTAACGATTGGTCAGCTGCTTAATTGATCACAGGTTCACATTGCTAACAGGCTTCAGATGTGCCTAATTACAAGAAACACTTGTGCCTGTGTCGTGACTGCTCTTAGCATTCCCTCTGGGTGGCAGACGCAGTTTGTCAGTTTGCCAACATCCTGCTTTCGTGAGAAACAGTTTGCTGTTCGCTCATACAGCTTTTAGTGGTATGCAGAGTTGATCACGACCCTCATTCTTTCAGCCTTCAACATCTCCCCCTTTGTTTTTGAATTGAGAAAGGCAATTGCAAAATGTGCAGCCTTCAATTGCCGGTTGGTGGTTCATTCTGTCTTTGCATTCAGCTGGTGCTGAGGGAACCAGGCCCATGGTTGGGATCCATGAGTCCCTCCAGTCTCCTGTTCCCGTGTCCATAAGCCCACAAAACTTACTTTCTTCAATTTACACTGCACAAGTGGGTCTATTAGATGCTATGGGTTGTGATAGATAAATTTCCCTCCTAGTTGTACGTCCAAACCCCTGATTCCCTTGTTTCTCCTTTTGTGGAGTAAGGTGCAATTTACAGGAAATAAGCAACAGTTGAGCAATATATTCTCCCCGATTCAAAAACCCAAAGATCTTATAACATTACCACTAACTGAATTTCTCCTTCACAATCAGAATCAACTCCTGGGCCTACAGTAATGCGCTGTAAGATGGCTTTTACCCAGAATCAATCCCATGTATCCTGTTGGCAAAGGTCCCCAAATACCAGTGGGAATCTTAGTGAGTTTGTTTCCTTCAGTTAACGTAACCCATTCTCTGACTGGGAGGTCTAATCCTGCGTTTCCAGGTGTTCCTAAGCCTCTTGTACATCTCACAAGTGCCAGTGCATGTTTACAATATGTGTTTGTATTCCCAAAAGCCAAAGCTAGCATTTCTGCAGCCACACAAGATGGTACACACCAATTTTCATCCTGCCTCTCCCGTTCACCACTTTTGAAAGGTGGTGTAGGTGGGGCAAAAAATTCTCTAAAACCCTGAAATAACAAGACAGTGCAATCCAAACTCCAAACAAAAAAGAGAAGATAAATAACCAAATTCTTCATGTTACCCTGATTCTAAAACTTCCTGGTTTTTGTACCTCTAGGGCACTGACCAGTACCTTTTTAGAGCACTGACCTAATATTGCTGCCAGCACACTTGTAACGGGGTTTCTCGTTCATCTGGTTGGTTTTAATTTTTTTCTGGGCTTTAGTTTTTTCTGCTCCAGCAGACCTTCCTCGTTCAAGTCCCCATAGGACCCTATCTTTCCCTCTGTGCCTGCAAGTTTCTGCTAGCCTCTGCTAGTCTCTGCTAGTGTCTCTTAGTCTTTATCTATCCTTCTCTGTCTCTGTCTGTCTCTATGGTCCCTGTTAGTTCCTGCAAGTTCCTATAAGTCCCTGTCTTTCCCTTCCTATCTCTATTTGTCTCTATTTATCCCTACTTATCTCTATTTGTCCCTGCAGGCCTCTTCAGCTCCCTTCAGGTCTCTGTTTGTCCCTGATAGTCCCTGTTTGGGTGCCACTTGTGGCAGACTGCCACGGTTACTACTTGAGACCATCACTACGAGACTGAACAAAGGAGGATGAACACAGAAATGAAAAACTTAAGACAAAAGAAACTATTTTAAAGAAAGGAGCCAGGGAAAGAAGAAGAGAGCTCCCCGCTTCTAGTGAGCAAAGGCAGGAGCCAGCTGAGCCTCTAGAGCCCTTCGTATTTATTGGGTAGAAAGAACAGGGAACAGGAGGTAACGATTGGTCAGCTGCTTAATTGATCACAGGTTCACATTATTGCTAACAGGCTTCAGATGTGCCTAATTACAAGCAACACTTGTACCTGGGTCATGACTACTCTTAGCATTCCTTCTGGGTGGCAGACGCAGTTTGTCAGTTTGCCAACATCCTGCTTTTGTGAGAAACAGTTTGTTGTTTACTGATATAGCTTCCAGTGGTATACTGAATTGATCACAATCCTCATTCTTTCAGCCTTCAACAAAGGGTGCGTGGAGTTTCATGCCCTTTTTGCACCTCCCAGAACCCCATGTGTTAATCAACCCTGAAATTCTCTGAACTTTATAGATTAGGGGGTTTTATGGTGGTCTGTTTATGCAGACATGACTGACTAAATCACTGGCCTTTGGTGATTAACTCAGTCTTTAGTATTATCTCAATCTCGAATCTCTTTCTTTCAAACCTCTAATCATGCCTGGGTCTTTCTAGCAAGCAGCGCTCATTCCAAAGCTATCTAGAAGTTCTCAGCCACCAGCCATCTTATTTGCACGCAAAAGAAATTCATCAACATATATGGTACTGTGCATATCATAGCTGTGAATACACATCTTGAGTGAATTGATTTTTGTAATTTTTATATTGTAAAACTATAATTTTATAGTTTAACTGTCAAAACTAAATTCCATAAATGTCTTCTTTTTAGAGTAGGGAAACTATGGTCAACAAAGATGAAACACCTTATTACCCAATGCACTTGGTAGCAAAATTAGTGTCATAATGCCGATTTCCGTTTTCAGTCTGCTGCTCTAACTGCCAAGCCCTGCTGTATCTTCTCAAGAGGATTTTGGAGGCAATATATTTCTTGTTTGGGTAGATTACTTCCTGTCTTATTTTCCTTCAGAGCACGCAACACTGTCTACTCTGTGTAGACATTCTATATGTTACTGCTATGGTCTGAATATGTCCTCCAAAAGGCATGTGCTGGAAACTTAATATCCAGTGCAACAGTGTTGAGAGGTGGGACCTGATGGGAGGTGTTTAGGTCATGGGGGTTCCATCCTCATGAATAGATTAATGCTGACTCTAAAAGGGCTTGAGACTGCAAGTCTGATCTCTTGCTCTCTCTTTTCCCTTCTGCCATGGGGTGACACAGCAAGGAGGCCCTCAGCAGATGCAACTCCTTGATCTTGGATTTCTCAGTCCTACCAAACCATGAGCCAAATAAATTTTATTATAAATTATCCAGTCTGTGGTATTCTGTTATAGGAACACAAGGTGGACCAAGACATTTACTTATTTACCATTTTATTGTCTGTTTCCTCCAAATAAAATGTAAGCAGCGGTGCTACAAGGCAAATATTTGTATCTGTTGTGTTCATTGATATATTCCTAGAGTCTAAGACAATGCCTGAAAGAGAAGGCACTCAATGAATATTTGTTGGATAATAAATAGTAGGTGTTTGATATATCATCTATTAATTAGTGAATAAATGAATGAATAGCATAGTTCATAGAATTTAGTTTTCGAGAGATATCATGTGCATTTCCCAGTAATCTGCCCTCTTAAATAGAAGCTATGGGTGCTATGTAACTCTTTATGATTCTGGATCATTGATGTAACCTAAGTCACTGCAAAGCTTTCACTGCCTCTCAAAGCTTTTAAAATTGGCTATTCCTCCAGCACATTTTGTGTCTGCAGTCATTCTCTCTACTGCTCCTCACAGATTTCTTTGTAGTTATTTTGGTCAAGTCCTTTTCTAATTTGCATGTTCAAACTCAGTCTTATTAAGCTCCTTAGAAATTAATCTGTTGCCTTTGATTGACAACTAAGGGATTTTCTGTAACTCAAATCGCAATATTTGAGTACTCAAACAGTTCTCAATGTACATTTTTGCTCCTCAGAGGTCACTCTGCCAACTTTCACATTTTACTGTGCAGGCAATCGAAGTAGCAAAGCAAATGATTTCTGAACGCTTGGGAAAATGGGCTATTAATGAAATTTTGGCTACTATATATGAATATATATATATCAGTATATATATATATATATATATATATATATACACACTATGTATTGTGATGTACTTCACACACAGAAAGCAAGTCTTTGTGTACACAAAATGGAATGCAAAAATCTGGATTTTATGATCACTAAATTACTTTTCAAAGAAAAGTATATACTAAAATCCCCTAAAAATTCTTCAGTTAAAAGACTCATTTATACTTATTAAATTCACTATTTGCCTTTTCCCAGATTCAAATATAACATCAAAATTCACTGATTTACTTTTCAAAGGTCAGAATTCTTTTAATTGCTTTTTAGAATATGATGATCTTAGCTCAATCAAGTAGTATTAATTCCATCTCTCTGTGCAACTAACTTAATAACCCTTTTAGCCTGTGGATGCAGAAAGTAGTTCAGAGCTTTGAAGATTTGTAACCAGACCCCTTTAAGTCCCACGGATGACCTGATTAGGTTGATTAAAGTTCTCTGAACACCTTAGTCATTTTGCAGTGAAGCAGCTGTTTCATTACTCAGAGCAGTAATAAGTGCCTGACCTAATTCTTCAAACTTTACACTGGGGTCAAGCTACTTAAAGCCAAAAGACTTTTTGTTGTTTTGTTTTGTTTTGTTTTATTGTATCAATAGGAAAGTAAAATATTGATTTAGGGAAAAAAAATTACCTCTCAGGGCTAATTTCTATCTTTGGCATTCTGAATCACTCTTTCCTACATTGGTCCTCCAATTATGAGTTTCTTTTTCGTCATCTTCCCTCTGTCCTAATTCCTCAAGATAAGTTCTTCCCTTCTTGAAAAAAAAAAAATGAGTTTACAGTCACCAGCTTTGAATCATATCATAATGTTATGGGCTACATTGTGTCCCTCTCTCCTAAATTTTGTAAGTTGAATCCTATCCCTTAGGACCCCAGAATGTGACTGCATTGGGAAATATAACCTTTAAAGACATAATTAAAGTAACATGGGCTCCTATAGTTGGGCCCTAATCCAAATGGTGGTATCCCTATTGAAGAAGGAGATTATAACAGATATGTGGGCACACAGAGGGAAGACCATTTAAAGACACAGGGAGAAGGCAGCCATTTGCAAGCCAAGGGGAGAGGCCTTAAAAGAAGCCAAACTTAATGACACTTCTTGAACTTCTACCTTCCATAATTATGAAAAAATAAATTGTTGTTTAAGCCACTCAGTCTGTAGTGCTTTGTTATAGGAGTCCTAACAAACTAATGATGCAGCTTTGCCACTTCCTAAGCATGGACTTCTCTGTAATGGCGAAAATTATGTCTACTTTGAAGAATTTGGAGAATTAAGCAAAACATATGAAGTTCTCAATTTTCCTACATAATGCATTGCTGAAAATTTTCAAATTGGTTAAACTTGAACATCACGATTATGTATTCGGTAAATGGGACTCCATGTTCAATGTGCTACAAAAAAATTCCTAATTTCATCCAATTCTAACTATAATCTTTGACCATTGATTTTTAGAGTTTTGTACACGTTCTATAATTTTGTTCTTTGCTTTGACAATTAAACCATAGTCGACTGGCTTAAGATCAATAAACGTCCAATTAAGGATAAATTGTCCCAATTTTTGGCACCCTGATGCTTTCCAACTTTTTTTAAATTGAATTAAGTTCATGAGACCATATTACTCATTATTAAAATCAGTACTCTTATACTTTCATTTTTCTCTTTCATACATATTATAAAATAAGTGCAAAAGTTGAAAAAATTCAAATTATTGAATAAACCACTGCTATAAAGATTAAAATGGAGAATGCTGCCGGAATTGAACTATCAGCTGAGAGGCAACTCTACCAGGCTAAAAAAAGAGTGAATTTGTTATTTCAGGTCCAAAGGCCTAAATTCAACCTGGAAAAGACAATTAAGGAGGTCAAATATATAACGGTACAGTTGTGGTTTGTGAGCAAGCAATGACTCTATTAGCTGAGTGTCTTGTTTTCAATAAGCAGTAGCTATTATGATTTTATTGTTGTTGGTTTTGTTATAATTACTGATGTTAATATCTAAATGTATTCTAATTGTGTCATATGTCTACATAGATTGGTCTAAATAGATTGCAAGGACTTGCAGTCTACCAGCAAGCATCCATCAAGCACTGACTTTGTGCCAGGCAGAGGACTAGATGGTAGTGATGTGAAGGTGAACAAGACCAAGCCCCTGAGTCACTCACATTCTAATGGATGAGGCACACACATGAGCAGATCAACCCCCGTCTAGTGTGGCAAATGAGACAACCGAGGTGTGTCTAGAGTCTTCAGCCATAACCCAACTATCTCTCTTTTATGGGGAAGGGTCACAAGAGTAGAATCAGGGGAGACATCAAGAAGGATCTTAAAACCTGCACAGGAGAGAGATACTATTGAATGCTCCTCTGCCATCACAGTAACCGGCAAATAATATGTGCTTCAGTGATCATTTGTTCTATGACCAATATGTTTGTTGTCCATTTTGTACTCTTCTCTTGGTCGCTGCTTATCAATAGTCTTTCCATAATTCTGCTCATAATTATGTTAAGGCTTTCATATGCTGTACTTTATTTCTTTCAATCCAAAGACATTGAGTATGAGATACACTCTGCTAAGTTTCAGCTGGAAAAAACCAAAGCTCAGAACTGTCATGTAGTCTGATAAAGCTTATGTAGCTTGGATGTGATTAAACCTGCTATAGTCTGAATGTTTGTGTCCCCTCAAAATTCCTATGTTGAAACCCAATCCCCCGTGTGATAGTATTAAGAGGTAGAGTCTTTGGGAGGTGCTAAAGTTATGAGGGTGGAGACCTCATGAATGAGATTAGTGCTTTTATCAGAGTCTAAAGAGACCCAGAGTTATCCTCTTCCACCACATGTGGATTCAGCAAGAAGGTGCTGTTTATGAATCATGAAATGGGCCCTCACTAGACCTCAAATCTGCCAGCACTTTGATCTTGGACTTCCCAGCCTCCAGAACTGTGATATATAAAATTTATTGTTTATAAGCCACCCAGTCTATGGCATTTTGTTATATTAATAGCAGCCCAGATGAACTGGTACTACCTAGATATTCTGACCTCCTTCCAGAAAGTCACCAGATGACTAGTGCACGGTGCTTGCTTCTATACTGTGTTACCCTGTGCTATTGTCAAACAACTCTCCTTTATAAAATGTAGGTCTGTAAAGGGGATCACAACAGTCACTGTTATTTGCAAATTATCGAAACCACCCAGATTAATGAGTCATATTAATCATAGTCACCCAATATGATGACAAGGGGAATCTTAAAAACCATCTAGTTAAACTGTCCACATTTGACTGATAAGGAAACCAAGGCCAAAGAATAAATAACATGCCCAAGGTCACCTAGGAAATAGGCTGGAGAGCTAGGGCTGAAACATCAGCTGTCATCCTTCTGTACCGCTAATAATTAGGTAACTTAGGTAACAATTAGATCTTTGAGGAACAATATGTGTGGCAGTTTAGAAAAGAGACTCCACAGCCAGAGGCCCTCTGATTAGATTGTCCTCCACAACATACACCAGCTGTCACTTAAACTTTCTGGACCTCAGTTTCTTGTCTGTAAAATGGGAATAATAATCATACAGACTCAGAGAGTTAAATGAGATAACACGGCTGAAGCCCTTTGAGTCCTATCTACCAGAGTAAGTATTCAATGAAAAGAAGGTGGCATGCTCATCTTCATTACTCATGCTACAGACACTAGGTGGATACTATTGTAAAAGCTATGTGTTATGGCCACAATGCTAGAAATGTTGGTTTGCCAGTCCCAGTGCAGGATTGTGCAAGAGAATTTCACAGGCCACAAAGGACTGCCTACCATGGCCACCTTTGAGGTTACTACTCCAATCCTACCATGGCCACCTTTGAGGTTACTACCCCAATCTAGAACACCTAAACATAGAAATTTGCAAAATGCAGGGAAATACCACATGTTCAAAACAGAGTAGTCTACTATGCAAGCCAATATCTCTCTTCTATGGATATTGGTCATTTAAAAGACCTTTCTAACTTAATATATATGGGTTATTAAATCTAAATATTTTTAACAGCGTTAAGCACCCTGGATTTCTGTATATAAGTCTACTCCATTTTTACCAATTAACACGTTCAGCACTAGACACATTTTTGCTAGTACATTACAACCACACAATTAGTACCCTTTTTTTCAGGGAGAAAGAGTCTAAATTTCTGACACTGCCAGAGGAAACAAAGCAACTTTGTTATTAAACTACCATTGTTTTTAGTTTCTTTGTCCACAAAACCATAATGAGACACATACAGGGTATCCACATTTAGATGTGGTGTGCTAACAGAATGCTTTCTTTCAGGGAAAAAAGTATATATGAAGAAAATTACTGTACAAATAAACATGTCCCCCTGTTGACAGTGCTGGTAACCACTGGGCAATATAATTTGTCCCTCTGAGACTTTGTCACAGAAACCACTATATCTAAGGTGACTTCTAAAGAAGGTATGCATTTCTCATGACCTTCTCAGATGGACAACTCTGGATTGAATGAGTTAGAAAGGCAAGAATAATAAGCTCAGAAATCATAGACATTATAAGTGAAGTTATTATGCTTTTTAATTCAGAAATTTGGCACAAGAGACCAAATGAGCATTTAGAGAAAGTTATAGAAAGAAAAATCTCTAGCAGTGATCAGGTTCAGCTAAGTAGAAGCCCAGTTTCTCAGTAGAAAAGTAACAAAGGTGAGAAACCCCAATATATGTTCAATGGCTAAGTCATTCCTGACTCTTGACCATGAATCCCACAACTCCCTCTTTTGTTTTTACTTGCATGAACCACTGGTGCAATGCTTCATTAATTTGCAAAAATAAGGATTTTTTTTAAGTGACATACTCTATATTTTTAAATTCTACATACACACTATATATTAGGTGAAAAGATTAGAGACTATAAAACTATTCCCGGTTTGATTGCTTTAGGTAAAAATAAATAAAAATATATAAAAAGTAAAATCCAGGAAGAAAAGTATTAATAAACAGAAATAAATTCAATTATTTCTTCCCTCTTTTGCTTGGTAAAATAGTAGATTGGGCCTCCCTTCTCTCTGAGTCTTTAGAATATACACATGCTCATACATCTACAAGAGTTTTTCAAACAGAGCAGTCCCCTGTTACTCATGGGGGATACATATAAAGACCCCCAGTGGAGCCTAAAACTACAAATCATACTGAACTCTATATATACTGGGATTTTTTTTTTCTGTACACACATACCTGTGATAAAGTTAATTTACAAATTAGGCACAGTAAGAGATTAACGATAACAACTAATAATAAAATAGAACAATATACTCTAACAAAAGGTATGTGAATGTGGTCTCTCTCTTTCTCCTCTCAAAATATTTTATTCCACTATACTCACTTATTTTAGGACTCTGGTTGATTGCAGGTAATTGAAAGCTTGGAAAGCAAAACCCTGGATAACAGGGGCCTGCTGCTCAGAGTCTCTCCAGGGACTTCATGTCAAATCTGAGAGGGGAGAAGAAATGTATGAAGACAGAACCATTTTATGGAGCGTGGGGCTCTGCCAGGCGCAGCTACAAATGTTATCACATCCATCTTCTCAGCCACCCTGTGAAGGAGTTATCAGCAGACCCATGCAGACAAAGAAATTGAGGAAGATTAAGTGATTCGCTCCAGGTCAGAAGCTGGTAAGCGCAGAGTCAGTACTAAAGCAGGGTCTGTGGGGATATTGTCACACCAAAGGCTTAGGGCCCGGAAGATCTGGACATACCTCCCACCTGCTACCACCCCAGTGTGATCTAGGAAAGATCACACTTTAAGCTTTTTTTTTTTTTTTTTTTTTTTTTTTTTTTAAATTGCAATGAGACAGAAATTTCAGGAGAGGAAAAGAATCTGGAAACAGAATCTCTGACTCTCTGACCCTCTAATGCTGCAGGTTTTGGAAGGCTGCCAAAATGCTCAAGGAGCCATGGAGAAAAGAAGTGCTGTCCCTTCAAAGAAATGTCTTTCAGAAAAGAAAAAACAAAACAAAACAAAACTACCATGAACAGCCTTCTTTCTCTAGAAGACTGGAGGGATTTTTCCCTCAGGTCAATGACCATCACATAACGGGTCATATTTTCATTTTTGTTTTGGCCTGTGGCAAGCATAGAATCAAATTTACAGCTCAATTTTATTAACCTCGAAGGGCACTCTAGTCTAAATATTTATTCTAGCTTTTGACCCGGCCTTACCTTTTCTTGTTTATATATTCCTAGGTACCAATTTTCAACTGTTTTATACTGTACTAGCTCATAGATTATATATGCTTGTTGACAAACTCAATTCCTATGTAACCAATAGTCACTCTCTTTAGTACCTAATACAGTTGTATTAGTTTTTATTAACTATTCAACGTGTTTACTTCACATTACGAGTTTTACTAATTGTATTCAAGTTATTTTCTTATTCAGACAACACATATTTATCAGGTATACACCATATGCTACGCACTGAGCTATGGATTGGGCTTCCAAGGGAAGCAGCACACACATGGTCTTTACTTTCAAGAAAACGATGCACTTGTCTCACATACACAAAAATAAGTGCAGTTGCTATCTGGGAAAAGTACAAGGATGAACTACAGGGAGCCCATAACAAATAGACTCAAGCTAATCCCAAGGGTGGGCAGGATTTCCCAGGCATGTGGCATCTGAACTAAGCTCCATCAGCACTAGGTAAGAGAAGAGGGGAATGGAGCAAGATTGGAGTTGGGGGTGCGTTTCAAGCAGAGAAAACATGTGCAAGGACCCAATGGTAGACAGGAAGGTGGCTTCCTTTAAACCCAAAAGAAGTCAGGTGTGTCCAGAACTTGGAGACCCAGGGAAGGAATTGGCCTTATGGTTGACAGACAAGCCGTGTTAAAGATTTTGGTCTTTGTCTTAAGAAAAATGATGAGGATATTAAATGACTTGCTCAAAGTAATCTATCCACTAAATAAAGATGGGTATAGAAAATATAAGTAAAACAAAATGTTAACATCTTCTAACCAGTAATCAATGCTAAGGGGAAATCTAAAATAATCATTGCATTGGCAATTTTACATATAGGATGTCATCAAAATCTCACAAGAATTCTATTAAATAGTTATTACTAAATGTATCATTACATCTCCTAGGTTACAGATGAGAAAACTGATGCTCAGGAGAGTTAAGTGATTTGCTTTGAGATTACATTCAGAAAGGTGGTAAAACTGGGACGAGAAATCCCAACTATTTAATTGAAATCTTGCATTCTCTCCATGAAGCATGCCCCACGTGGTGGTTAGCTGGTCCTTTAAATTCACTTTCAGAACTGGGTACCAGGGAAAAAATCGGCAGATGCAAACCTTTTTGTAAAACTGACCTTGAGCTCCATTCTTGAGGCATGTAATTGACAGCAGAGGAGAATATATGAGGCAGAGTTTGTAAATTATTCTAATAAATGGAAAGTCATTATCTAGATTATTCATGCACATGCATGATCAATCTTGGATTTTTACAAGGGAAAGAAAACAAAACATCTTTCACCATTGAAAGGTAATTTGAAATTTGTAACACTTAAGATATTAAAAACCTAGGTGACCCTTACCTTTACATGCTTTGATTTTAAGAAGATAGAATTCAGGTAGAATTGAATGTTGTTATTTCCATCCCTAATGAAGGGGAATTAAACATTTGAAGAGAATCTGAAGAAATTGTTCCATTTGTTCACATAAACAGTGTTCTTTGCCGTTGTTTTTGCCAAAAACAAACGTTTGGCCATTTTGGTTGAAATGGTACTCTTGCCGATAAAGAAGAAAATCTCATGAGAAAAAAAGGGAGCCACAGAAGAGAGGCAGACTCCCTGCAAAGTCATTCGGCTCCAGGGGCAGAGCAGTCTCATCAGCTCCTCAGCAGCAAACGCTCTTGAATTGCCCTCAGGAGTGCTGCCATTCCCAGGACCCCGCAGTCCTCCTGCGAGTCATCTTCCTTCTATTCACAGTGTGGCAGCATTTGTTAGGCATCCCCTGCTTGTCACAGAATAGGAGCGTGAACTTGGACAGGGTCTCTGCCTTCTTGGCTGTGAGAATTCGCTAAATCTCTGTCACATCCTAATCTCTCTCCCCCCCTGACTACCCACTTTCTTCTCTCCTCTGTCTCTCTTCCCTACATGACACCTCTGCTTGCTAACACTTGTGGGTGATCATTGCTTTGGTTCATTCACAACCCCTATAGGCCTCTGTGATCTTAGCGCCTCAGTGCACCCGATGGGTTCTCACCATGTGAGTTTTGGTGGCTGCCCCTCCCTCTGTGTTCCTCCGTCTGTATTCCTCAGTACATATTCACAAGAGAAAACCTGATTGCTCTCATTCATGACCCCTGTTCCAGTTTTGGTGTAGCTGTTTCTATGAGGCCACTTTGTGGACTGCCTGCATGGGCCACCATTGGTCCAGGCAATCACCACTCTCCTGGTAAGATGGAGCTGAGGGAGGTCACATGGAGAATCACTTGGCACCAATGTGAGGGCAAGCTCTGTGTTCTGACCACTTGGGTTCAAATCCCGGCTCTGCCATTCATCACAGTGGGACTTTGCGCAGATTCCTCAATGTTCTTTCTAAAAAAGGAGGGTAACTGTAACACGTATCTCATTGGGTTGTGAAGATTAAATGAAACAACACACGAAAAGAATTTAGGGCTGTATTTAGTACTAATAAGGACTCCATAAGAGTTAGCTATTATTATGCACATCCATGTAACCGTGAGCATACTAATTGCCCTTGACTGGGAACTGAAGGCCCAGAGGAACCCATCAATAATTTGTTCAGTCACAAGTGTGAATTTCATCAACTTCAGCTCTGCCTGTCAAAACTCACTAACAAGGTCTTGAATTTTTGGATTTTTTTTCCTCTCTAAATTATTTTCACTTAACCGGTTTCAATCTGAAAAATTAATATACACAAGTGTAGGGAACTTCTGAAATAGGCTATCGAAAGTCCACTTCTTTGTTGGAGCAAATGAAGTATTCTGGTTGAGTTCAGACAGCTTTTTATGCTTGTTTAGGTGCAGACTTTCACATTTGTGTGTATATTTAAGAATTCCCTCATCACTATGGGACTTGTTACGATCTAGAGGAATTATCTGGTAGGCTGGAAAATTAGCTTATTTAAATCCAATTTAATCAAGCCAAATAAGTCATAGAAGAAGCTCTAACTAAATTTTTATATTTAAATCCACACGTTTAGCTGTTATGTGACAATACAGAAACAGCTTTAGTCCAAGGCAGCGTAATCTCTGACCCCCATCTGAACTGATCCGGCTATGAAATGGCTGTTAGGGCCTAATCCTGAGATGATGTGAAGTCACTACATGCCCACTGTGCAACCCTGGGGAGCACCATTCACTCCATATTCTAGAATACCTTGAAAAAGCCCTAGCTGCAGTCTAGACCTTCCAGAAAATCTCACCAGGGTAGGATGAAGAAAGACTACAGAGGTTGAAAAGTTTCCAAATTCACAGACTGATATTTGTTCAGTGGTTGCAGCATTGTTGTCATTAACATAAAATTCAGAAAACCGTAAATGGGACCGTGTTACCTCCCACTTTCAATCCCTCCAATAGCACAGAACAAGAGCACTTCAGCGTGAATGAGTGCTGCTGCCTGTCTCTGCAGCCTCATCTCATGACAGCTTCCTCAACCCTGCCCCGGCTCAAAACACTTCAGCTCCTCTGCCTCCTTTCTGAGCCCAGCACGTGCCAAGTTCTCTCCCAGCTTATGGGGCCCAGGCCCACATGAGACCTCTCTCTCATCACCTACCTGAGGCTCCTGCAGCCCCAACCCAGCATTTGCAATCTCAGCACACTATTTGCTTCCCACGTAGCACTTATGACTTTTAATTATTCTGTTTATAAGCTCACTTGAATGCTGAGATCTCTGCTCCTCAATGAAAGCTGCATGAAAGTGGGAACTACCTCTATTTTACTTACTATTAGGGTTCCAATATTTAGCATAGTGTCTGGCCCACAGGAGGTACTCAATAAATATTTTTTGAGTGAATTAAGGAAAGGAGGGAAACCTAAGGGCAATTCACATGCTGCAGGGGAAGAAATAAGTGTCTTGTCCCTTAATGCAAGTAGATGGACAAAAGCTGAGAGAAAATACAGCAGACCGAACACTTCTGTCCACACAAAAACCTGCGCGCAAATGGTTATGGTAATGATGCAGGATTTGTTGCTCCTTAGTTCAGCTAAAATCCGGGTTCTTGTCACACGACCAGGAAAAATTAGGCACATGGACATATTGAAAGGTGAGGAGAGTGGAATTTATTAAAAGAAAACGCTCAGTGAAAAAAAGGGGTCCTACCAACAGGCTCCCAGCTCACAGACTGAATACCAGGTCACCACACAGGACCTGAAGAGGCCAGGCTCTTCCCTCTGCATAAGGTGTGGACTCCCGATGGCTCCGCCCCACTCTCCCAGTGTGCAAGCAGGCTCTTAATCTGAGCCGCTCCACATTGATTTATTTCCCTTACTGTGCCTGTGTTAAGGAAGGGACAGAATTTTTCACCATGGGCATATTTAGGCAAGCCGCCTGTGCACAATGACCTGGGCGGCATTTGGCTGTCTCCTGTCTCTATCAATAACGTTAGTCATAATTGTGAAAAACTGGAAACAACCAATAGGCGAATGAATAAACAAACTATGCTACATCTGTACAATGAAATACCATTCTAGCCATTAAAAGAAATAAGCTATCAAGCCACAAAATAAAGGAGGAACTCTTCATATATGTTCAGAGTAAAAGAACCATCTGAAAAGGCTACATAATGTTTGATTCCAATGTATTTGTCTCTGAGGGCTGCCGCAACAAATTACCACAAACCAAGTGGCTTACAACAATAGAAATGTATTCTCTAGCAGCTCTGGAGGCTGAAAGTCCAAAAATAAAGATGTCGGCCAGACTATGCTCTCTTGAAGGCTCAGGGGAGAAACTGTTCCATGCCTTTCTCTCAGCATCTGGAGTTGCCGGCAAACCTTGGCATTCCTTGGCTTGAGGCTGCGTAACTCCAATCTCTACCTCCATTATTACATAGTGTTCTTCCTGTGTCTGCATCTGTGTCCAAATTTTTCTCTTCTTATAAGAAAACCATTCATATTGGATTAACGGCCTACTATACTTCAGTATGACCTCATCTTAAATAATTACATTTGCAATTCCCCAATAGAATCTTGTTTCAGGGTACTAGAGGTTAGAATTTCAACATATCTTTTTGGGGGTGTCTTGTTCACAATTCAACTCATAACATTCAACTATATGCCATTTTGGAAAATGTGAAACAATGAGAGAGTAAAAAGGATTCGCAGTTGCCGGGAGTTTAGGGGATGAGGAGGAGAGGGTGAACAGGTAAAGCACAGGAGATTTTTAGGGCATCGGACATACTGTTCTGTATTATTCTGCAATGGTGCATACATGGCAGTCTGCATTTTTCCAAATCCTTAGAACCCTACAACATAGTAAGTCAACCCTAATATAAACTATGGACTTTAGTTAATAAGAATGGATCAGTAGTGGTTTACCCATAATAACAAATGTACCACACTAATGCAAGATGTTAATCACGGAAAATTGGGATGGGGAAGTAATATGAGAACTCTTTCTTTCTGTTCAATTTTTTCGTAAACCTAAAACAATTCTTGGCTGAGCACAGTGGCTCACACCTTTAATCCCAGCACTTTGGGAGGCCAAGGCGGGTGGATCATGAGGTCAGGAGATCGAGACCATCCTGGACAACATGGTGAAACCCCATCTCTACTAAAAATACAAAAATTAGCCAGGCATGGTGGTGGGTGCCTGCAATCCCAGTGACTCAGGAGGCTGAGGCAGGAGAATCGCTTGAACCCGGGAGGCGGAGGTTGCAGTGAACCGAGATCATGCCACCGCACTCTAGCCTGGCGACAGAGCGAGACTCTGTCTCAAAAAAAAAAAGAAAAAAGAATCATAAAAAATGAAGTCTGTTAATTTAAAAAAAAAACAAAAAACAAAAACAGGCCACAGTTCAGATCTGGTTTCTTCTAAGAGTAGATGGTACAGTAGTCCCCCTTCATCTGTAATTTTGAGATTTATGATTTCAGTTACTCTTGGTTAACTGTAGTTCAAGGAAAATACCAGAGATAAACAATTTATAAGTTTTAAATGCTGTGTCACAATGCCTACATCATTCATCTCACCTCTTATCACATAGGAATTTCATCATCTCACATCATTAAAGAAGGGTAAGTAAAGTACAATAAAATATTTTGAGAGATCACATTCACATACTGTTTATTACAATGCATTGTTATAACTGTTCTATTTTGTTATTAGTTATTGCTGTTCATCTCTTACTGTGCCTATTTTATAAATGAAACTTTATTATAAGTATGTACATATGTTTAGGAAAAAATATAGTGTATATATAGTGTATATAGGATTCAATACTATCTATGGTTCCCAGCATTCACTGGGGGTCTTGAAAGGTATACCTCATGAATAAGGAGGGACTGCAGTATATAGCCTTGTCTTTCTGTGTTACATGAGAAGTTTCTAGAAATGATCAGCCTAGAACAAACTGGCTGTAGAGCTCTGTGGTTTTTTGTTTTCGTTTTTTGGTTTTGTTATTATTATTATTTTTTTTTTAGACTAAATCTCGCTCTGTCACCTGGCTAGAGTGTAGTGGCATTATCTTGGCTCACTGCAACCTCTGCCTCCTGGGTTCAAGCGATTCTCCTGCCTCAGCCTCCTCAGTAGCTGGGATTACAGGCACATGCCACCACGCCCAGCTAATTTTTGTATTTTTAGTAGAGATGGGGTTTCACCATGTTGACCAGGATGGTCTTGATCTCCTGACCTCGTGATCCACCCACCTCGGTTTCCCAAAGTGCTGAGATCATAGGTGTGAGCCACTGCGCCTGGCCAGACCTCTGCAGTTTTAAGAAAGCCATTTATCCATAAAGTATTCTTTACTCCTTTCATGTAGTTTTTTCTTCTTTTCATTTGCCAATTATCATGAGTACAAACCTCAGTGTTCCAGTTACTCTGTGGGAAGCTGTTAGATATCGAAAATTCTGTCCCAGAAACCAGTCTTGGATTTTAGTGCTCTTTCACCAAAGTTTAACATTCAAAGTTGCTGGTTTTCTTTGGTCTTGGCAAGTTGTGCATCATGGTTAAAAAAAAAAAAAAAAAAGAAAAGAAAAAAGAAAAAGAAAAAAAAAAAACCAGCACAGGACAAAGAGGACAAAGAGTCAGAAGTAGTATGGAAATATAATCTACCATACATACCAGAATATTTTGGACAGTAAAAGGGGAAAGGGGGAGCTGTTAAGTGTAAAATAAACAGTCCCAGGAAGACTGGGATTTGAAATCACCTAAACTAAAGAGTCCCTATTGGAGCTACAGCCCTGCTACATATCATTTGGCCATATCATTTATCCAAGTCCCATTTACACAATGGAAGTCTGTAGGCAGAAATACTGTTCAGGGACACCAGACACTGATCTGTTTCTCTTTCTCTTCCCTGCTACAGATAAAGATAAAGCCTTGTGAGTTTCAAGGACAAAGAGATCCAGATGTTTGTAACAGTCCTTCACATAAGATAATATAAAGAATCTTCCAGAAAAGAGATGTAAGCCCTACATTTAAAGAGTGATGCTTCCGTAAGAATTGAGCTTTCCAGTTCTGGCAAGACCATACCTTACACAGTCAGGTGCCTGTTAGGGATGGGGGAGGGAGACAACAGATCTTTTGCTGAGATGTAAGTATTTGCTCTTGTTTTTGGTCTGCATTCCATTTCATATTCTTAATGCAGTGTTGAACAGTGTCTCCCAAAAATCCTTGCCCACCCAGAACCTCAGAATGTGATCGTACTAAGAAATAGGGTATATATGGATGTAATCAAATTAAGATGAGGTTATATTGGAAGTAGGGTTGGTCCTAATTTCAATATCAATGGTATCCTTATAAGAAGAGAAGAGCCAAAGACACACAGGGGACAAGGCTCCAAAAAGACGGAGGCAGAGATTAGAGTGATGTATCTACCAGCCAAGGAACCCAAGGATTGCTGGCAACCACCAGGGGCTAGGAGAGAGGCATAGAACAGATTCTTCTCAGAACCTGCAGAAGGAACTGACCCTGCCAAACCCTAGATTTCAGATTTTTGATTTCCAGAACTATGAAAGAGTAAGTTTCTGCTGTTTTAAGCCATCCAGTCTGTGCTAATTTGTTAAGGCATCCCTAGGAAACCAATATACTTGTCTAAATAAATGCAGAATTAATCTAATCTTGGAGTAGTTTTGTGTTTGTTCTTACCCTATCATTTTATAACCTACCTGAAATGCTACATCCCTTCACCACGTCCCCCAAGTCTAGTCAGCCACCAAGTTTTTTGGCTTTCTCCTTCTTTTCTGTTGTAGATCCAATCTTCGTTACATCTTTCTTGCACTATGGTAATGTTTTAACTTCTCTCTCTACCTCCTACTTTAACCTACTCTTATCCCTCCTCCAGCAAAGCAATCTTTTTCAAAACTAAATTTGGCTGGGCACTGTGGCTCATGCCTGTAATCCCAACACTTTGGAAGGCCAAAGCGGGCAGATTGCTTGAGCCCAGGAGTTTGAGACCAGTCTGAGCAACATGGTGATACCTTGCCTCTACAAAAATATACAAAAAATTAGCTGGGCATGATGGCATGCACCTGTACTCCCAGCTACTCAGGAGGCTGAGGTTGAAGAATCACCTGAGCCTGGGAAGTTGAGGCTGCAGTGAGCTGTGATCACGCCACTGCCCTCCACCCTGGGTGAGAATAAGACCCAGTCTCAAAATAGACAAAAAGAAAAACTAAATTTAATCAAATCTCTTCTTGCTTAAACCTTCTTAATGGCTCTCGGAGTCTACAGAACAAAACAAAAAAAAACCTCAAAGTTACTTTGCATGATGTCCTAGTAAGCTCTGGTTGCTGTAACAAGATATAGATTGGATATAGGTATAGATCAGATAGCTTAAACAACAAAAAAATATTTTTCACAGCACTGGAGTCTAGAAATCCGAGATCCAGGGGCCAGTAGATCTAGTGTCTGTGAAGGATCCCTCCCTGGTTTGCAGATGGTTGTCTTCTTGTAATATCTTCATATGATGGAGATCAGAAAAAGAAGCAAATTTTCAAGTGTTTCTTCTTTTAAGGACACTAATCCCTATCATAAAGGCTCTGCTGTCATGACACACTTACTTCCCAAAGGCCCTACTTCCTAATCCCATCACCTCAAGGGTTAGGATTTTAACATATGAATTTGGGAGAACACAAACACTCAGTCCATAACACATGACATACGGGAGTTTTATAATATGACCCCCAACTTACCTTTCAAGCATTTTACCTCTTCTATAATACTGCTGGAGTTTTAGAAAATTAGTAATAGTTATTCAAAAAACTAAGCAAGCACACAGGAACAATAATCTAAACAAAGCAATTATTAAATGTAGGGGAAACAAAAAGTCACACAAGAAAGGAGATGTAATCATATTACTTGGATGTAATCAGATTGCTTGACACAGGTATGAAAAATCTTTATAAAAGCCATTGTGCAGGAAAAAAGTCAGCATAGCAGGCCTGACTGCTATGCTTTAAAAGCTTTGCTTACAAGGTTGACTCTTCTGCCCTTGGCGGGCATCATTTCAGGATAAGTGATTTACTATGCCTAAACTGTCTGTGCAAACAATATGGCTTGTGCTGAGCACCTGCTTTTCTTTTAGCATTCTAGAATTTTGTATATGCCAAACACAGAATGCCCAGGTGACAAGCCTTCAATTACAAAATAAATGAAAACTATGGGCACTGATTCTCTGCTGAGCTTCCCTGCGTGACAATATATCTCACTTTTTGTCACAACTTGCTTGAGGAATTACGTGTGTACTGTGTGACTCCACTAAGAGAAGACTCTGGGAGCTTGCTCCTATCTCCTGTGGACTTCACCCATATCCCTTGTACTGTTGCTGATCTTACTCTGTATCATTTTTCTGAAAAAAAAAAAAAAATCTTAGCCATGATGATACCAATTGAATGTGTCCCCCAAGGCTCATGTGTTAGAAACTTAATCCCTAGT
This sequence comes from Macaca fascicularis, assembly GCF_037993035.2. NCBI lineage: Eukaryota > Metazoa > Chordata > Mammalia > Primates > Cercopithecidae > Macaca > Macaca fascicularis. Next base: position 99,660,387 of record NC_088385.1, read on the forward strand.
GTGACAGTGTTTCAAGGTGAGACCTTGAAGAGGTAATTAGATCATGAGGACTCTGCCCTCACAAATGTATTAATGCCATTATCTGAGGAGTCAGTTTGTTATCTTAGGAGTAAGTGTTTTGTAAATTATGAGTTCAGCCCCTCTTACCTACACTCTCTCTCCTGCTCTCTCACTGTCTCTCACAAGCTCTCTTGCCCTTCCACCTTCTGCCATGGGATGATACAGCATGAAGGCCTTCAGAAGATGCCAGCCCTTTGATCCTGGACTTTCCAATCTCCAGAATCATAAGCCAATAAATTTCTGCTCATTACTAATTACCTAGTCTCCTATACTTTGTTATAGGAACACAAAACAGACTAAGACACATAAGTACAACTATATACTGAGTCCTGTGAATTCTAATGAATCATCAAACCTAGATGTGATGTTGAGGACCCTCAACACAATAAAACAGTAAACATTGATTATTGATTTAACAAAATATTGATATTATCTAAACTTGATAAATGAGGAAATATAAGCATAATGCCTATAAATAAAAAGGTGAATCACAGAAAGAATAACTAGAAGTAGAAAGAGGTTTCCTCTGAGCAGTGGACTTGAGAAAGGAAATGGTAGATCCAGAGATGGCTTTTTTTTGTAGGTTTGTAGTCATTTTAAAACTATATATATATATATATATACACACACACACACACACACAATATTATACATATTACTTTTCATAAAAATTAAAATAAGTATAGAAATTTTTGCTAGAAAAATCTCATTAAATTTGTGTTGTTATTATTACTAACTCTACGTGCCAGGTATTTGGCTTTTTCTGTTGCATAGTCAACTGTATTTAATTTTTTCACTCTCTCTCTCTCACTCTGACAGACACACAAACTGAATACTCTACATAGGTTATACTACTTAATCTTTCCAAAATAAGAATTCTTATTTAGATGAGTTTCCAGATAGCTGATGATGAAGATAGTCCCCTAAGTCCAAATCTTCCTAAATTTCCTTCAAAAGCAATATGAAATAAAAACAAAAAACAAAAAAAACTATTCAAAACCCACACCTTCAGCAAATATAGAAAATGCCCAAACTTCAAATTACCTATACTTAGAAAAAGCAATACCAAATCCCAAGGAATTATCTCTCAACCTCCTGCAAGCCCTAGTAGAGAGCAAGAGCTTACTAGAAAAAAATGCACAGAAAAGTGGAGCTGCCAGAAAGCCTAGGACTGACGTGACTCACCTCCAGAAAGAGCAAATCTAAACTAAGGGCATCAATCCTGAAAGACATCTGGAAGATCAGAGCAGTGGTCACAGGGAGGCACGTCAAGAGTATGTGAGATTCTAGGTGGCAGTGCTCAAAAGATATCACTTACAGGAGAGAAAAAGCAAATTTGAGTAAATAAATAAGTAGAATGCAAATAAAGGAAACCAGGTTTCTCACTGTCCAAAAAAGGAAGTACAAGTACAAAATGAACCTTGTGGCATTGGACTGGAATTGGAGGTACTATGACTTTGCATATAGGTGCATAGAAAGACATAGAAAATGATATGGAATTATATATATACACACACACACAGATACATATATTTCCTAGCTCTATGGAATAAGAGGGCACTAGAAGGTATGACATTCCAATGACAATGAATGTTTCTCGTACTCACATATTGTTTTCTAAATTCTTTCTCCACCGAAAAGAATCAGCGCTCTTTGGGAAATGGCTGGTTCCAGAGATAGAACAGTGCAAATTCAGTCTACATATATTTTTGCACCAGAAAGTAAGAAAATGCTTAAAGAATGACAGCAACATGCCAAAACAACACAGGACTCAGACTGAGAAGACATCACTGGCGAAATCTGAAATAATTTGAGCAAAAATAAATAATGACATAATAATGCTTATAATGGAAAAGATCTACCTTGCATTAGAATGCAAATAATAAATCTAGAAAGAATAATAGAAGTTATAAAATCAACACGTGGCAACCATCAGAGTAATAATTGATTGCAACAAATTGTCAATGGATGCTAAAACTTGTGGGTGAAAGCTTGATGAGAACAGGATATTTTTGTAAATGTTCTCACAAAGTATCTCCCCACAGGACTATTGCAAAGGAAAAATGTGGTAGTTTCATAGTGAAGAAACCTGGCAGATACCATATTGAACAAGTGAACAGAGTTATCAACAGTCTTGGGACAAAATGACTTATATGGAAGGGCTAAGAAGCATTTCATGCAAAAATGCATAACCTCAAAAACATCAGAGAAAGCCAAATTGAGAGGCATTCTATAAAATAAGTGATCAATTCTATTCAGAATGTCAAGGTCATAAAAGCAAATAATTCCTAAGAAATTGTCATAGATTAAATATCACTAAAGCTAGCAGGTGATCCTCAATATTATTGGGGCAATTGACAACATTTAATTAGATGATAGTATTACATCAATGTGAATTTCCTAATTTTGATAACTTTTCTGTGATTATATACCAAAAAAAGTGTATTTATCAGAAATACACACTAACATACTTAGGGGTAAAGAAAATTCTGTAACTTACATTCAAATGGTTTGAAAAATATATGAACACACAGATACTGAGAGACTGAAAGAATGACAAAGTAAATATAAGTATTATTAACAACTGGAACATACGGGGTGAAGTACACAAGGATTCTTTGCACTATTCTTGCAACTTTTCTATAAGTTTGAAATGATTACAAAATTAAAGCATTTTTAAATAAAGGAAAATTATTTAAAAATCTGCATTTGGGAAGCAAAAAAGCTTTAAATTAGGTTGGGTTCTGCTCATGGTTGCACAGGTAGTAGGCAGGAAAGCAAGGAGTTGAAACCAAATCTGCCCCTTGCTCTTAGCCACCACAGCATACTGCCTACTCACAGACAGCTAAGTCCACATACTGGAAAGTTTCATTCATATTAAATGTCCACAATAGGCAAATACATAGAGACAGAAACTAGATTAGTAGTTGCCTAAGGCTGGGAGCAAGGGAGGAAATGGGAAGATGAGAGACAGATAACTAAAGGATACAGGATTTCTTATCAGAGTGATAAAAATATTCTACAATCGATTGTGGTGATGGTTGCAAACTCTATGGGTATATTAAAAATCACTGAATTGTACACTTAGGTAGATGAATTATATGGTATGTAAATTATATGCTATATGAATCACATCTTAATAAAGCTGTTACCAAAAAAAAAAAAACCCAAAATTTACAAATGCTGAGAACTTTGCATTTCTGAATAACACTGTGACATTCAACTCTATTTCATACACAAGTAACTTCTTCAGAACAAAAAAGAATCATGCTGATGAAACCAACTCAATAGTCCCATAGGCAGCTTTTTTCTTGGAAAAACATAAAAATTGAACCTTTGGGTCTTAACATTTGAAACTTCATTTGTTTTATCTGAGTTCCTTCCTCAGGAAAGGACTCCCAGGCCTCTCAAAAAGTATCAAAGAACTGAAACTCACCAGATCATTGTATCCAGACAATGAGATGCCAGACCCCTCATTCATCATGATTGCTTCCTTGCCCCTCCCTAGTTCCTGTGTTCCCATACATCTCTTCCCTGCTATATAAACCAATAATTTTAGTCAGTCAGGGAGATGGATTTGAGACTGGTCTCCCAACTCCTTGGTTGGAGCACCTAATTAAAGCCTTCTTTCCTGGCTATGTTCATCACCTCAATTACTGGTTTTCTGCATAGTGAGCAGCAGGACCTAGGTCAAATCCCTGGTGTTATGGTAACACTGGCACCAAAAATAATGGTGAACTGCTGCACCATTCATCATTAAAGCACAGAGCAGCCCTTTACTGAAGCTTGAGATCAACAAACCACAATTAGAAGGTGACTGACAATATGTCTGCCTAGAAGGTGAGTCCCATGGCACCTGCTCAGTCTTTTGAGGATCATTCTACATAAGGCTAAAGAGGAAAGCAAGTGGACTTGGTTTCCATTACAATAAAATCCAGTAGGTGCTTGGTTGAAGAGGAGAAATTCATATTATATTCTCCTCATCAACCTTGTTCAATGTTTGATCTCCTGAAGCACTGAGATGCTACAATTCAATTGTAGAAAATCTTTGATTTCATTTTTGTTTTATGTATTTCTATACCATTTGAATGTTGTCAAAACAATTTGTAACATTTTGCTCTTATTCAAAGTAATTTTTTGTGTTGAAGAAGTAGGAAGATGTCTCAGACTGGGACTGCACCTGGACCCTTTGTTTGATAAGAATAACAGAATGTCCCAATTAACTTAAAATTATCTACTTAGAGGCTGGCTTCTTAGGAAAGGCCTGCTCTTCCTATGGATATAAAACTACTTATGGGATTATGTGAGATCTCCTATAGGCCCTTATAGCTTCCTAAAATTCTTTCTGGAAATAAGTAGGGCATTGCAAAATAAATCTTCAATAGCAATTGATATGACAAATAGGATATGAGTAACTCTTATTCTATAGAAAAAAATCACAGAGTCCCTTGGGTTGAAGGATTCAAGTCTTCAGTGGAGCCTTTTTTGCTATTTTTTTTCTGTGTTTTTGCTGGGTACAGGAACTAGGTAGACAAAGATAAAAATTCCCTTCTCTGAAGGGTTCAGATACTGCTCAGATGCACCATCTCCAAAGATCATGTCCACACAGACTAAGAAAAAGTGCTTTCAGATTAAAACCAATCTGGATCTCAATCCTAGCTTCATTATACCTTAAAATTAAGTGTGATATAGTCAAGTTATTTACCCTTGCTAAGATTGTCTTTCCATTTGCATAAGGGGAATAGTGATATTTACTACCTCTTCGGGATGTTTTGTAGATCAACTAAAACACAGAACACGCCTATTATAAAGCATGGCACATAGAAATCACCCAATATGCATTAGTTATTGTTAGTCCAAGAGAAAGTTCCATCTAAAATCATATAGTGTCTCCTGCCCCCTAAAAACCTATAAGGTACCCATCATAAAGGTGTAATCTTCTAAACATCAGTTTTCCTATTTTGCAAATAAGAATATACCTATAGCAAAGGTAAGAATTAAACAAGACATGTGACAGTAATTTGTAAATTACATGGCTATGTTTGCCTTGTTTAATATACTAGTTTTGGCGGCAAGAAAAAACTGACAAGTTACATATAAGAAACTCTCCATTAGATTATCAGAGTTCTCAGCAGAAACCTTGCAGGCCAAAAGAGAATGGGATGATATACTCAAAGTGCTCGAAGGAGGAAAAAAGCTAGTAACCAAGAATACTATACTAATACTTCAGAAATGAAAAAGAAATAAAATATTTTCCATACAAGCAAAAGTTGAGGGAATTCATCACCACTAGATCAGCCTTACAAGAAATTCTTGTGCTACAATTAGAAGCAAAAGGATAATAATTACTATAAGAAAAACATGTGAAGGTATAAAACTAACTAACTAGTACAGGTAAATTCATAATCAAACTCAGAATACTCTAGTACTAGAATAGTATTATGGAAATCTTTCAAACCTCTAGTATGAAGGTTAAAAGTCAAAATGGTCAAAAATAACAATAGCTACAATCAGTGCTAAAGTAACACAGTAGATAAAGATGTAAATTAACTAAAAAAAAAAAATAAACTGGGTTGGCGGTGGTGGGGGGCAGGGGCTGGAGTATTTTTTGTGACCAAAGCTAAACTGTTATCATCTTAAGGCTATTATAACTACAAGACTTTATGTTAACCCCACAATAATCACAAAGAGAGAAATTCCAGAAGATACACAAATGAGAAAGAGAAAGGAATCAAAGCTTAGCACCACAGAAAAGCATGAAACCAAAAATGGTAAAGAGAGGAAGAAAAGGGCAAAGGATCTATGAGACAACCAGAAAACAGCAAAACAGCAGTAAGTTCTTACCTATCAATAATAACCTCAGTTATTTGTTTAGTTTGAGTTTAAGTCAAGTTATTTATTCAGATAGAGTTTAAATCAAAAACTGTACAAAGAAAGAAAAAAACTGTCAAAAGAAACAAAGTAGAAATCTGTCATGGGAGTAGACAAAAAAATGAAGATATTAAAAAGGTCATTATGTAATGGTAAAGGGATTGATTCAGCAAGAGGATATAACAATCAGAAATGCATGTATACCCAACACAAGAGCATCCAGATATATAAAACAAATATTATTAAATCTAAAAAAAGAGACCAGCCACAATGCAATGATATTAGGGGACTTTAACAACCCACTTTCAACAATAGAAAGATCAACTAGACAGAAAAGAACAAAGACGCATTGGACTTAAAGTGCACCCTAGACAAACTGAACCCAATAGACATTTACAAAACATTCTATCCAGCAGCTTCATAATACACAATTCTCAACAGCATGTGGAACATTCTCCAGGATAGATTATATGTCACAAAACAAGTCTTAACAAATTTAAGAAGATAGAAGTCATGTCAAGTATCTTTTCTGACAATGATGATATTAAACTAGAAATCAATAACAGGAGAAACTTCACAAACTTTACAAATACATGGAAATTAAACAACATGCTTTTGAATGACCAAGAGATCAATGAATAAATTAAAAGAGAAATTTTAAAAAAATTAAGACAAACAAGAAAGAAAACACAACATATTGAAACCTATGTGATACAAAAATAAAAGCAGTTCTAAAGAGAAATTTATAGCAATAAACAGCTACATCAAAAAAGATAAAAGATTTCTGATAAATAATCTAATGTTGCACCTCAAGGAACTAGAAAACAAGAACAAACTAAACTAAAAATTGGCAGGAAGAAGGGCATAGTGAAGCTCAGAACAGGCAACATAGTAAGACTCAGTCTCTAAAAAAATAAAGAATTTAGCAAGGCATGGTTCTGTGCACCTGAGGTTCTAGCTACTTGGGAGGCTGAGATGGAGGAAACCCTTGAGTCCAGGAGTTCAAATCTACAGTGAGCTATGATTGCACTGCTGCACTCCAGTCTGGGTAACAAGAGTGAGACCCCCATTTCTTAAAAAGAAAAAAGAAAAAAATCAGACCAGAAATAAAATAGAGACTAGAAAAATAATACAAAAGATCAACAAAACAAATCGTTGGTGTTTTGACAAGATAAAATTTAAAAGCCTTTACTTAGACTAAGAAAAAAAAAGAGAGAAGATTCAAATAAATAAAATCAGAGATGAAAAAGGAGACACAACAATTGATACATAGAAGTACAAAGGACCATGAAATAATATTATAAACAAGTATATATACCAACAAATTTCACAGCCTAAAAGAAATAGATAAATTTGTGGGCATATACAACATACCAAGATTGACTTATGAAGAAATAGAAAATCTGAACAGACCAATAATGAGTGAAGAATAAGTAATAAAAAATCTTACATCGAAGAAAAGACTAGGACCTGATGGCTTCATTGTTGAATTCTACCAGACATTTAAAGAGTAACAAATACCAACTCTTCTCAAACTATTCTAGAAAATCAAAGAAGAGGGAATACTTCCAAGTGCATTCTACAAGTCCTAGATTTCTCCTGATACCAAAACAAGACAAGGACACAACAAAAAAAGAGAAAATTATGGACCAATATTCCTGATGGACATAGATGCAAATATGATCAAATGGGATTCAGTTCAGGAATGCAAGTATGGTTTAACACATGCAAATCCATAAATGTGATACACCACAATAGAAAGAAGGACAAAAGCCACATGATCATTTCAATAGATGCAGAACAAGCATTTGACAAAACTCAACATCACTTCCCGATAAAAAGTTTCAACCAATTAGACACAGAAGGTATACCTCAATATATTAAAAGCTGCATATGACAAGTCCACAGCTAACATCATACTAAACAGGGAAAAGTTGAAAGCTTTTCCTCTCAGATCTGGAATCAGACAAGAATGTCCACTTTCACCACTTCTACTCAACATAAGACTGAAAGTCTTAGCCTGAGCAAGTAGGCAAGAGACAACATGAAAGGCATCAAAATTGGAAAGGAGGAAGTCAAATAGTCTCTGCTTGAGGATGACATGATCTTATGTATGGAAAACCCTAAAAACTCCACCAAGCAGTGTGGGAAACTGTTAGAGCTAATAAATGAACTCAGTAAAGTTGCAGGATACAAAATCAATAAACAAATATTAACAGTGCTTTTAAAATGCTGATAGTGAACTCTCTGAAAAGAAAAAGAAGTCGAGAAAGCAATCACATTTACAAAGGCTAAAAATTATAAGATACCTAGGAATAAACTTAACCAAGGAAGTAAAAGGTCTCTACACTGAAAACTATAGTACATTGATGAAAGAAATTGAAGAGGACACAAAAAATGGAAAGATATTTTATGTTAATGGATTGGAAGAATTAATGTTGTTAAAATTGTCCATACTACCCAATGTGATCTACAGATTCAATGCAATTTTTATCAAAATACCAGTAACATTCTTCACGTAATTTTTAACACCTAAAATTTGCATGAAACCACAAAAGACCCTGAGTAGCCAAAGCAACCTTAAGGAAGAAAAAAAAAAAAACAGCAGAAGGCACCACACTACTTAACTTCAAAACATATCACAACACTACCGTAACCAAAACAGCAAGGTATTGGCAAAAAGCAGACAAATAGACTAATGGAACAGAACAGAGAGCCCAGGAATAAATCCATATATCTATAGCCAACTGCTTTTCAACAAAGTTACCAAGACCACATACTGGGGAAAGGATAATCTCTTCAATAAATGGTGCCAGAAAAACTGAATATCTACATGCAGAAGAATAAACTGGATCCCTATCTTTTACAATATACAAAAAACAGCTCAAAACAGATTAAAGAATTAAATGTAAGGTGAGAAACTATGAAACTACTAGAAGAAAACATACGAGAAACACTGCATGACATTGGACTGGGTGAGGATTTTTTGGATAAGACCTCAAAAGCACAGGCAACAAAAGCAAAAACAGACAAATGGGATTACATTGAACTATAAAGCTTCTGTACAGCAAAGAGAATAATCAGCAGAGTGAAGAGACAATCTACAGAATGGGAGAACATATTTGCAAATTATATATATGGCAAGGGGTTAATATCTGGAATTCTGGAATATATAAAGAACTTAAGTAATTCAACAGCAAAAAAACACATAATCCAATTTTTTTAATGGGCAAAAGACATAAACAGACATTTCTCAAAAAAAAAAGACATACGAATGACCAAAAGGTATATGAAAAATGAAAATCAAAACCACAATGAGATATCATCTTACTCCAGTTAGTATGGCTGTTATCAAAAAGACAAAACAAGTGTTGGCAAGTACATGGAGAAAAAGGAAACTTTACATACAGTCAGTGAGACTGTAAATTAGTAGAACCATTACGGAAAACAGTGTAGAGATTCCTCAAAAAATTAAAAATGGAACTACCATTGCCTAGCAATCCTACTACTGGTTATATACCCAAAAGAAATAAAATCAGTATGTCAAAGAGATATCTGCACTCCCATGTTTATTGCTACAGTATTCACAGTAGCCAAGACATGGAATCAACCTAAGTTATCCAACAATCAATAAATGGTTTGGAAAATGTGGTGTATGTGTGTATATGTGTGTGTGTGTGTGTGTGTGTGTAATATGTATGTATGTATATGTGTGTAGTATCCCATTATATATGTGTATAGTATTCCATTGTATATGTGTGTGTATAATATGTGTGTATGTATTATAATATGTGTATATAATATAGGTGTAATATCACCTCAAACATTTACCATTTCTTTGTGTATATGTGTATGACACACATATTATACACACACATTATAATAATACATACACACATATTATACACAAACACATATACACACACGCACATACAATGGAATACTATCCAGCATTAAAACGAACAAAATCCTGTCATTTGCAACAACATGGATGAACCTGGAGGACATTGTATTTGGTGAAATAAGCTGGGCACAGAAAGACAAATACAGCATGTTCTCACTCACATGTGAAATCTAAAAATGTTGATCTCATTCAAATAGTGAATAGAACAGTAGCTACCAGAAACTGTGGAGGGTGGGGAAAGGAAGGGTTTGAGAGAGGTTGGTCAACAGGTATAAAGTTACAACTGGAAAGGAAGAATGAGTTCTGGTGTCCTATTGCACCTCAGGTGACTATGGTCAACAAAAAGATATTGTATATCCAAAAATAGCTGCAAGAGAGGATTTTGAACCTTCCCACCACAAAGAAATGATACATGTTCAAGGTGATAGATCTGCTAATTACCCTGATTTGATTGTTACACTATGCATACATGTATTAAAACATTACATTGTACCCCATAAAAATGTACAATTATTATGCATCAATTAAAAATTTTAAAAATGTATTAATTTTGTCATTAGTATTGGCCATGCTATAATACTCCAAGCAATCATTACTGTTGCCATATACCCACAAAAAAAAAAATCCACAACCAGTTCTCAATTTTCAGCTTTAGGATTAAAGATGAAGACAGATTGCTTTTTTCTAATGAGAGGAGAAAAAAAAAGAAAAAGGAATGAAATAACATGTGTTACCATTAATTTTTTTAAGGCTAATTCAATTTGTTTTTAACTCATGGTTTGGAATAATGAGTAATAGAGAAAAAAAGTCAAATATTTACACATATGCAAGCAGAATAAGAGAATAAGAGAGTTGGATCAGTTTTAAGAAGGGTTCCAAATCCTGTTAGTTTTCTGACAACCAAAATGCAGAGATAATATGATGAAGTATGGATAAGACCTTCAAAACAACATCATGAATCTGATCTCAATGGCTGAGTTCTTGGAGACAAACACCAAAGTATACCCATGGTACAGAAATGACCTGTCTTTAAGGCTAGAGGAAGAAAAGCCTCAAACCAGAGCAAGCATCTCACATGGAAGGCTTGTTAGGAGGCAAATGGTAGACGTCACCACTTCAGAGTCTTTTATTGAGCAGGTCTGAGGCGGGGCCTGAGATCTGCATTTCTAAAAGTTCCCAGGTGATACTGACACTGCACATCTAGCGACCACACTGAAAATCGCTGACCTAGACAATATGGGTATTTCTGTAATAACGTGCAATTCTCCAAAAATGGTTGGGAGGAGAACATAGTAGTGTTTTATTTCAAATAGGAACATCACTGAATGGGAAGTAAGGGGATTGAAATTATGGTCAAGAAGTGCCGTGATTCCTAGAGACATCTGTTCTATGAGCCAGTGGAAACCGGGGACACCTTTGACCGCACTGCCTTGCTGGAGTCGCTAGTTCAAAGCATCTGTGGGCACCCAACTGGTCCCCAAGAATGCATTGTAAGTGCAAAGGGGAGTCAATTTGGCCTGATGTACACACCATGATCCCAGAGAAGAGATCTGGGCACTGCGGCAAGTAGCCTGAAAGGATGTGAGTCAACTTTCAACAGAGAGCTGCAAAAATCAGCTTTCTGTTCTCTTTATTGTTCCTTAAGCAATTTCAAGTCTTACCTGATTCCCAGCTGTGACTGAATTCCCAGCCATTGAAAAGCACTATTGTTACTGTAACTGGGCAAGGTTATTAACAAGCTCCAGCATTTATTGAGAGCCTAGTGTATGCTGGACACTTTACACACATTATCCTGTATAATCCTTGTATGCTGTATAATGAGCCTGTAAAGTAGGAGCTACTATAATTTTCCTCATTTTTCAAATGAGCAAACTGAGGTTAAGCAATTGGTCCTAAATCATAAAGCCAGTAATAAGACAGCCAGGTTTCCAACCAGAGCACATAGACTGCTCATCCTGGGCTATTTCAGACAATACAGACACATACGAAGAATGATCTGTGAAAGGCACATCTGTAAAATGTAACTGATCCCTGAGAACCTTTAGAAACCAAACATATTTCTATATGCATATCTTGTCACTTCCCCTGAAAAGCATGATTATTTCTTGTTGCTACTAAACAACAAACTAAAAAATGATGCAGAGATACAGACGTGATTCCCTGCATTCTGTCAGCTTCATAAACAGTTTTTATGTTATTTGATCAACAGGAATCCTCTTTGTCCATAAACTATGTGTTGATTTCTACCCTTGCTGTGTTGTCCTCTTCCTTCTCTAACATGAATCTTGGTCTCTCTCTTAGCTATCACACTTCTCCAGGCTAAGGAAACAAACATCTGAAGAAAGCACATAATATCCATGATTAAGCACCTAGAAATCTTGCATGCCTTTGCCTTATTTACTATTCTCAACCACCTGCAAAGCTGACTGTTTTCCCCATTTCATGCATAAGGAAATGAGTCTGGGGATATGGGGTGTGGTGGTTAATATTATGCAACCAGAAAGGGGCTAACGAGCTCCTTGAGTCTATGCTCTTTGCCTCCAGAGTCATTCTCTATTCCTTTCCCTTTATTCTGCTTGCTCTTTCCACCACTTCTGTACTTTTCACACACCGATTTCGTAAAGCCTAAATACAGAGAGGAGAGTGAAGGCTCAGCATGCAAAATATTTAAAAATGTATTGCATTCCCTGTGATATTAGGGCCACCGTTGTCATTCAGCTGAAGTCTCTGGGATCGATTCTCCTCGGATTAGCTAATGAAGAATGTGTTCTATGTGTTTGTGACAGGATGAACTAAAGCCCGTTGGTCAATGGTTTGTCTGCCTAAGAGTTGAGTCTGACCTGGTTGGTGCAGTTGGGATGATGCAGTCTCATGCCCTCTTGTTTGAACTGCGCAATGTTACACTGCCACCCTGTGGTTCCTTCATTGTGAGTTCAGAAACAAAACTGGCTTGACAAAATCAGTCTCATAAGCCATCAGGAGTGAGTTTGGAGTAGGGGCTGAAGGAGAAACCGGGTTTGGGAAAGGCTATTAAAGATAGGCCTTAACTTGCCAAGGAAAACGTAGGCCGTTTTTGATAAAAAGTAATTGACTGGTTATGAATACAGGACTTGGAGTCAGGCTGACAGAGTTTAAACTCACCAACTGATAGAAGGAATGAGTTCTAATGTTTGACAGCAGAGTAGGGTGGCTATAGTTAACAACAATGTATTGTATATTTCAAAATAGCTAGAAGACAGGATTTTAAATGTTCCTAACATATAGAAATGACAAATATTCAAGATGATGTATACCCTAAATACCCTGATCATTTCACATTCTATGCATGTGTTAAAAAAAAAATTCAGCCACATTAAATTTAAAGGAGTTTAATTGTGCAATGAACAATTCATGAACCAGGCAGCCCCTAGAATCACGGCAGATTCAGAGACTTCGGCACAGCCACGTGGTAGAAGAAGATTTATAGACAAAGGGAGGTGACATACAGAAATTGGAAGTGAGGTACAGAAACAACTGGCTTGGTTACAGCTCAGCATTTGCCTTATTTGAACACAGCTTGAACATGAAACAGCGTTTGCCTTATTTGAACACAGTTTGAACACGAAACAGCATATGAGTGGTTGAAGCATGGCTGCTGGGATTGGCCAAGACCCAGCCACTGTTACCGGCACACACTGCCAAGTTAGGGTCTCACTCTTGTCTACCTAATGCGTTAGGTTGCAGTTCATCCACAAGGACTTAAATACAGAAGTACAGAGTCCTTCTCAGGCCATATTTGTTTCACTTTAAAAATTACCCCCTTTTGGTCATTTTCTCAATTTTAAGAGTGACCAAAACTTTAGTCATTGATGTCACTATTACCATTGTAAATGTACTTATTTGGTCTTGAAACCCACTGGGGAACAGTAGAACAGTGAGTTTTACAAAAGTAGGAACAAGGACTGAGTGGAAGGTACCTCCTTATGCTGGACCAGCCTGTTTATACATGTAACACAGTATTACATGTACCCCATAAATATGTACAAATATATATTTTTTTGAGACAGAGTTTTACTCTTGTCACCCAGGCTGAAGTGCAATGGTACAATCTTGGCTCACTGCAACCTCCACCTCCCAGGTTCAAGTGATTCTCCTGCCTCAGCCTCCCTAGTAGCTGGGATTATAGGTGCCCGCCACCACGCTCGGCTAAGTTTTGTATTTTTAGTAGAGACGGGGTTTCACCAGTTTGGCCAGGCTGGTCTCAAACGCCCTGACCTCTGGTGATCCACCTGCCTTGGCCTCCCAAAGTGCTGGGATTACAGGGGTGAGCCACCTCACCCAGTCTAATATATATCAATTTTTTAAAATTTTTTTAATAAACTTACCAACAGAATAATTCCTTCTCTGGACCCCAGATTCCTTGTCTGTATAATGGGAATAGTAGTAATTTCTCAGGGCTGTTGTGAGAATTAAATAAGGCAATACATGCAAAGTGCTTAGCCTTGATCATTACACATAAGAAGATTTTGCTGTTATTATGGAGCTGAGATTAAAACAGTGCTCTCCTTTCCAAAGCCCCAGTGAGGCCAGCCCTTCCTTGTCACTTCCTAGGACTCCCCCTTTCCACTTTGCCTTTCTTTGGTTTGAGACTTAACATTGCATCTTTTGCTACCTTTGAAGTATAAACTTTGGGAAAATCAAACAGAGCACACTTCCAGTCTCATCTTCATCATCTAGTAGTTTTGTGACTTTTTGCAGATTCATATTAACTTCCTGAACCTTAGTTTCCTCATCTGTAAAATAGGACTAATAACACCCAGGTCTTCAGAATATAGAAAGAATTGGAAACAACATACACGAAGCATTGGACATGGTATCTTGCACGTAATCATCACTCTATATGGTAATCTTTATTATTGTCATTATTACACTTATTCATGCCAATTCTTCAATCCTTCCTTGTCCTTCAAGAAGCAACAAGATTTTTAAGCTCACCTTGGCCATTAAATATCCTTTGGATAACTGGGATGGAAAAAAAAAAACCAGCCCCAATAAAACATTATTTTTCCAGGATTTCACAACATATTTATTTTCTCAAGGTTGTAAAAATACATTTTCACATTTTGATGTTACTAATATTGAAGCATAATTTAAAATCAATGTGTACTTGTATGTTTTGTTTTTTTCTCTCTAGTTTCCAACTTCCTCCAAAAAAGAAAATCATTAAATCAAAGTATATCTTAGAATTTAGAATTAAGAAAGATAAGCAGATTCTGCTTTCATCTACCTTCAAATCGAAAAGACTAGATTTATGGTGACATCCTGAATATTCTTAGCCATAATAACCTGAATTCCCCAAATCATAGTGCTCCTAGCTTTCAGCCTTATTGTTAAAAAATATGTCCTTAAAATTCTCTATCAACTACGTTTTAGAGTCCGCAGAGAGTATCTCACATGTGCCCATATTCTTTGGCTGTGAACTCCTGCCCTCTGGTTTCTCTCTCTGGGGGACTGCTGCTGCTCACCAGAGACTTGCCCCCTCCAGGACCAGGGCACCCCAGTGCACTGAGGTTGCGACAGAGAAGCCACAATCCCCAACCACCACCCGCCAGTCTCTCATGGCCACCTTCCTTGGCCTCTGGCACCAACCCTCTGCACTTTCCCCATCAGGCGTCAGGCTAGCCCCTTCCCCAAGCAAAGGGACAGGCAGACACCCTGCCATTCTCGTGCCAACCCCCTTCTCTCCATTTCTCTCCTTAGGTATTTCTCCACTTGCCAACATTCCTCTCCACTCTTACCACTAAAATATTAAAAATAAAGAGCCCGGCCGGGCCCGGTGGCTCATGCCTGTAATCCCAACACTTCTGGGAGGCCAAAGCGGGCAGATCACAAGGTCAGGAGTTCGAGATCAGCCTGGCCAACATGGTGAAATCCCGTCTCTACTCAAAATATAAAAATTAGCCGGACATGGTGGCACATGCCTTTAGTCCTAGCTACTCGGGAGGCTGAGGCAGGAGAATCACTTGAACCTGGGAGGCAGAGGTTGCAGTGAGCCGAGACTGGGTCATTGCACTCCAGCCTGGGCAACAGAGTGAGACTCCATCTCAAAATAAATAAATAAATAAAAGTGAAGAGCCCCATGAGCATTTGGTGCTTAGAGAGGTGGTCAGCCTTCCGGTTCCTCTAAGCATCAGATTAGATTCCCAGGTTGGGTTCAACTAGTACAATCTATAACAAAAACATAATAAAGAGAAAAATCATTCCTTTTTTCCAAAAGGATATCTCATAAGATTATAAACATATATTTGTATGATATAAAAATATCATTTAACAAAAATTTTCATTACAATCTCATATATAAACATATATAAATGCATATTTTTATATAATATATACAATTATATTACATAAATACATTTATACAATTTATATGATAATGTTGATAATTTCACAATGTGAATTGTTAGTATTAATCATGCAGTTATCGTGCAACAATCATGAATGCATTTAACCACAACAAATCTTTGAAGCAAATACTGTTATTAGATCAGTTTCACAGGTGAGAAAATAGAGGCACAAAGTGTTCAATATTTTGTTCAGAATTTCTCCAGGTGGTATGGAGCTGAGCCTGGATTTGAACCCAGGCAGCTTGGAGCAACATCCTAACTACGGAGCTCTTCTATCATTCTTATCATCTGGGCCAGACTGCAGATAAAAGGAGCTCCCTGAGCATGTTTTGACTGATGGCTATGGTATTAGTCCATTCTCATGCTGCTATGAAGAAATATCTGAGACTGGGTAATTTATAAAGAAAAGAGGTTTAGTTGACTCTGAGTTCTGCATGGCTGGAGATGCCTCAAGAAACTTACAATCATGGTGGAAGGCACCTCTTCAAAGGGCGGCAGGAAAGAGAATGAGTGTCAGCGGGAGAAATGCCAGATGCTTATAAAACCATCAGATCTCGTGAGGACTCACTCAGTATCACGAGAACAGCATAGGGGAAACTGCCCCATGATCCAATCACTTCCCACCAGGTCCCCCGCACCGCACATGGGGATTATGGGAACTACAATTCAAGATGAGATTTGGGTTGGGACACAACCAAACCATATCAGCCAAAAATGATAAGCTGCCACTGTGAGACAATATCCTCGCATCCAGTCCAACCCCCACAACGCACAAACACACTCCTACAAATAATATTCACGTTCACTTCAAGGCAAGGATCAGTTTTCCTTTGGAAAATTTTTTAAAAATCAAAATCGCCCACCTTAATTTTCAAGGGAGGAGGATGAAGAGCTAGAGGCATGAGATAGATGGGCCCCTGGTTGTATTCAATGAAACATGTGCGTCTTTGAAGCGATCACTGTGCGAAGACAGTGAACTGAGCCATCCGACGGTCCAACCCAAGTGACTATATGACAAGCTCCTTCCCTTGCAATACAGAATGAGGTTAGAACTCTTCTACTTTCCATTTCTCTATATCCCAGAAATAGATGACAAGCCCTGAACCCTCTAGACTCAAGTGAAAAAGCTTTGGCTCTATTTCCTGAATATGCAATATGCATTCCCAGGATACCTGAGCTGTGGCAGCACTGATGCTGAATAGTAAAACTGCTCAACCTTGGGCCAAGTAGGCAGCTGCCCTTTCCAGGTCACTGAAATATAGTTAGGATGGCTCCCTTCATTTCTAATGAATGGAAACTTGTTACATAATTGAAAACAAGCCTAACGTGTTTCATTCATTACTGTCAGAAGAAAAAAAAAAGGAGAAACAGTCCTGTTGCTAACCCTTTCTTAGTCCCTCTGGCCAATTTGACTGCATAAAAACTAGCCCATCATCCCCAGTCACTCCAAGTCTTGGCAGCACCTTCTCTAATCCACCCCTTGGCACTGAAAATAAAATGATTTTTGTAGCTGCTTCTTTGGGAAGGTGACTTCAGTGCAGCGGAACAACTCGTGAGGATGGAGGAATAACTGACCGTTTCACTCTGGCCTCAATAGGCTATTTCAGCCACAGGGTACAGCTGGTAGGTCAGCCAACCAACACCTTTTCCTAATTCTTCCAGAGAAAAACAAAGTGAACTGCGACACCTCAGGGCCCTAGAGAATGTGCTGGCAGCCCAACTGAACTCTATAACCTGCAATTCTGATATCTGAAGAGCTGATGGCTTAGTCTTTCTTATCTCCTCTCAAGTCTCATTGCCTATTGCCCAGGACACTTGGGAGGGAGCAGAACCTATTAAGACACAGGTGGAAGTTATCAAACAAATGGCCTGAGTTGCAATCTTGACCTGAGATAAATGGAAACTCTGACACCAACACACAGATCTTGTGCACAAGCCCCCTTCTCAAGACAAGCCATTAAGAGACAATTATAGTGAGTGTTCACAGCTGAACTATTACATCCAGGTGCTACCGCTGCTATCTCTTTATAGCAAAGTGAAAGCTGAAGAGGGCTTGGATTAAATGAATAAAGATTTTCCCAGGAGATGCCACTGCTAAGATTCCATCAACTTGACTTGTGCATCTGTGAAACAAGATCCAATTCATGATTTCCATAGCCAAAGTCAAGCCGAACAGATAAAGCTTATAAAAGAGCCGGTCTTTAAAAATGGCCTGTGTTCTGGGCTATTCAAAGACAGGAAGACCGAAAAGAACTTAATCCCAAACAAATGAAAACTCTGGCTGAGGAGTACCCAAACTGAAAAGGGATAAGGAAAGGATCATGTAAGGCTTAAAGAGATAAAAATAGTAAATCAATTATCTTCAAGACACTAACCACTCTTCCTGGAGAAGAGAATCTTAGAAGTTGAATTAACTGTACTCCTCACATCTTTTAACTCCATTTCATTCCTGAAAGCATCAAGTTCAGCCAATGTATGACACTGTATTTCGTTTAGTCGACAAATATTTATTGAAAGCCTACCGCATGCCAACTATTCTACAGCAGTGAAGACGCGTAACCCAATCTGTCTTCACAGAGTTTATAGTCTATTGGAGCCAAGTGCCCCTCCAACTATGTCATGTCCAGTAAGGTAAATTGGAAAGGACACTGAACTAAGACTCAAAAAAATTGAGATCAAGGCTCAGCTTCATCTTTGACCTCATAAAAGACCATTCATAAATCATTATATGGGTGTCCTCATGCCTTAGTAAAATAAGGAATGTTTGTGAGCTGCAACCTAGTTTACTTTCTGCTTGTTTTCCTTGGAGCTCGGAGCTCAGAGCATCTTAAAGGTGAGATAGAGGTTCATGACACCAGGTTCCAGGTTCCCCTACCCTGTATTTTAACTACAGAAGCTGTCTGCTTCTGTTTTCGTACATCAGAGTTTAGAGTACGATCTCATTTGAAGAGGAAAAAATAACAGCTAAAATAAAGTTTGAAAACTACCACCTTAAACAATTTTAAGATCCATTCCTGTTCCGTGGTTTGGTTTCCCAGATTTCATAGTTTCTCCCTCTTAGAACATAAACCAGTCTTTCATCCCTGGCAGATAAATCACTGGGGGAAATCTCTGAGAAAAGTTTCTCTCTTGATCATGCATACTTCTCGCCTCAATATTATCCTACCACAACCCCAGATGATTTCTGTCTCTACTCATCCCCAGCAGCATTCTATATTGTTTCTTCTTCTCATCTTTCAAATGTAAGGTCACCAGTATAAAGCTGATATGGACATCTCATAATCTAAGTTACTATCCTTGAGTGTTTTTTTCTTGTATAAACCACTGTGTTTCCTATTTCAGGCACCACTACAGGCCACTTGTTCGCCTTGGGAAAGATTTTTGGTTTTGTTTGTTTGCTTATTTACATTCCACCGTGTTCTCAGAATGCGTAAAATACATGATTGCATAATATCTTTAAGTGATATCAAAATAATACATGCACATATTTAAAAAAAAGAAATAGCCCAAACAGGCAGAATAGTGAAAAAAATAGGCCAACCTCTCAGAGGCAACTTCTTTAAATCATTTAGCTATTTTTTGTAATCCTAGCAACTGTCTTCATATCCCCTATGTAATATGCTGATATTTAATTTTTGCATTTTATACCTATTGACTTCTCTTTTTTTTAGAAGGAGTCTCGCTGTTACCCAGCCTGGAGTGCAATGGTGTGATCTCGGCTCACTGCAATCTCCGCCTCCTGGGTTCAAGTGATTCACCTGCCTCAGCCTCCTGAGTAGCTGGGGTTAGAGATGTGTGCCACCACGTCTGGCTGATTTTTGTATTTTTAATAGAAAGGTGGTTCCATCATGTTGGCCAGGCTGGTCTTGAACTCCTGACCTCAGGCAATCCACCCGCCTTGGCCTCCCAAAGTGCTGGGATTGCAGGCGTGAGCCACTGTGCCCAGCCCTGGTTTCCCCTTTTACAGATGGGGAGTTAGTGCTCACCTACCCCATGCTCCCATTGTAAGTGTGTCACTATTTTAAGCAAATGCATTTTTCTTGTATGATGATTATTTAAATACTATTCCTGGAAAGGCCAAGCTGTTTGCTAAGAATAAAGCCTAAATGGGAACCTAAAAGTGGAAAAACAAAGGCTGGGAAATAAAATGGAGCTATGAATAAGATTAAAGTACATACTCTTCCAAAAAAACAACAAAAAAAATGAGTATTTCTCTGGTTTCATGAATAAACCATTGCTTAAATCATTCTCAAACTATGATGTGTATAAAATTCACCTGGAATCTTGTCACAATGCAGATTCTGATGCAATAGGTCTGGGTAGGGCCTAAGACTTTGCATTTCTGACAAACTCCCAGCTGACACCAATGCTGCTATTCTATGAACTACAGTTTCAACAAGGTCTTACCTGATGGCTTCCAAATTTCCTTCTCGTTTTCCTTCTCCATGGAGAGCCCTCTTCAGAGGGACTCTTATGAATTATCTCATCCTATTCCATTTCTTACTCTACAGGGAGACGCAACCTGGCTTTAACCATAACTACTTGCTCGATGAGGAGGAGCAGATTTCCCATCTCTGATTCGCAGATGGGAAACACTATGGCAGGTAAGGGATTTAATCAGGGCTGCATGGCAAGTAGCGAAATTCCATAACATATAAAGAATTGCTTCCATTTCTACATTTCTTGCTAAAAGACTCAGAGGATGTTGAGCACTTAGAAACAAGCTGAAGAACGTGTCTGGCCTGAGCCCGATGAAAGAGTCAATAGGGTAAGCAAAGGACCAGGCACATTCCCTGTTCCTTTCTCTGGTCTCTGCTTCTCATTTCTTAATCTTTGCCCATACTCAACCAGGCTACCAGCAATCTGGAGACACATATGGATGGAAAAGATACCAAGGGAAGCCCTCCTCTCCTTCCACGATTACTGTCCTTCACTGCAAAAGAAACCCTTTTTAAATATGCCTGGAAAGCGGCACCTGTTGTTTTTTATGTAGAGGCCAGTGGTATGCTACAAATGTTTAACAATTGACCATCCAAAAAAAAAACAAAACAAAAAGAGGCCCTCATTTGTAGCATTTGCCAATTTCCATGGTGTAAATACTCTCACTCTTGCCAATATCAAGCTGCCAATATGACTTTACTGAACATGGAATTAGAAAGATATAAGGCCAATGACTCTCACAAGTTAGTATGAGCCAGCCGCAGTTCATCTTGATAAACCCTACAATTTTATCGCCAGGCAAAATTAAAACTGTATATTCAGAAAAGATTTACACCTGTTTGATCAACCTTCTCATCATCACGTCCCTTTACTACCAAAGTAAGTTGACCTTCCATTCCTCTTTAACAGTTGATAGTTTTTCTTTAATGCAAGGTATTTAGCAGAAACCGCCACATAAATTAAGCCCTTGTCCTACAGATAGCTTTTACAAATAGCTTTCCTTGATCCCTATTGAATTATTGCCCTGGACCAGAGAAATACAATGCCTTTCCCAATAGTTTAATGCATTTAGTAACCCTCTAGAAAGAGAAAAATAACAAAACAAAACATTGTAATTTTACATGTTGAAATTAAAATGACTCAAAACTTTTTTTTCTTTCTTTTTTTTTTTTTTGAGACAGGGTCTCACTCTGTTGCCCAGGCTAGAGTGTAGCGGCACAATCACACCTCACCGCAGTTTCAACCTCCAAGGGTCAAGCAATCCTCCCACCTCAGCCTCTTGAGTAGGTGGGACTACAGGCACATGCCACCACGCTCAGCTAATTTTTTGTCTTTTTACTAGAAACAGGGTTTCACCATATTGCCCAGGCTGGTCTTGAACTCCTGGGTTCATGTGATCCTCCTACCTTGGCCTCTGAAAGTCCTGGGATTATAGGCATAAGTCATCACACCTGGCCCTGAAACTTTTTATTATATTCTAGCTATACATTGTATGAAACTTTTTCGGACGTTGAAATAAATGGCTTTATGCCATTTAAAGGAAATGAGAAAATTTTTTGTACAAGAACAAAAAGATTTTATGGCTGTGTTGGATGACAATATTTCTTAAAAATTCATTAGTGATCAATTTCTATTCATTTAAGAATCGCTTGAAGTTAAAATATAAGCTTTAGGAGGTATGTATTCTTTGACAGGTTTTAAGGGTTATGGAAATCCAAATATGTTTGGTAAGTAGCTATAGTAGATTGCCAAAATTTTCACAAATTATTCTCTTCCTTAACAGCTATGTCCTTTGCAATATGGCTTTGAAATTTCTCCCATCAAAAGGTGGGGGTGGCCTTGTACCTTCTTTGGCCAATGGAATGTGACAAAACGGCATTGCAGTTCAAGCCTAGGCTTCAAGAGACCTTTTAGGATTTCCTAATTGCTACAAAACAAATCTGGCACCATGTGAGTAAACCCAGGGTAGCCTCCTGGGGGATGAGAGACCACCTGGGACAAAGAAGAACTATCCCAGGTAAGCTTCGTACCCCAACCACCATGACACACCAGCCAGGCTCCAGCTGACCTGGCACCTTCTCATACCTGAGCCCAGCTCAAATTGCCAAACTGCAAATTCTTCCAGAATGGGATGTTGATGTACATCTGGGTATCCAATCTTTTGGCTTCCCTGGACCACATGGGAAGAAGAAGAATTGTCTTTGGCCACACATAAAATAAACTAAGGATAGCTGATGAGTTTCAAAAAACATTGTAAAAAAGATCTCACAATGTTTTAAGCAAGTTTACAAATTTGTGTTGGGCCACATTCACAGCCATGCTGGGCTGCATGTGGTCCCATGGGCCATGGGTTGGACAAGTTTGATTTATGCCATTGAGCTTTGTAGTGCTTTAATAGCTAAAGCTAACTGATATGGTCACCTATATCAGAAAGCATTCAAAATACACCCCAACCAAATGCTCTATATAGACCTTTCTGGAGGCTGATTGAAACCAAATCAACATTTTTAAGGTAACTGCGGAAATTTAAAATGGTATGAGTATTAGACAGTATTGAGAAATCATTGCCCATTTTGTGAGATGAGGTAATGATACTGTACCTACGTTTTTAAAAAGTCCTCATCTTTTAGGGACATAAAGTTATACATGCATATATAAAATAAATATGTACATGCACACATATATAAACACATACATGCTGAAATATTTAGGGGTGAAATAACTTTATGCTTGGAATTTGCTTTAAAATACTCCAGCAATTTAAAAAAAGAGCAGGAAGCAGGGCATAGAGGAGAGAAAATAGGTGAAATGTAACGGTGATTATGTTGGAAGGTTGACAATGGCTACATGGCAGTTTGCCATGCTATTCTCTCTACTTTTGTGTATGTTTGGAAATTTCTAAAATAATTTTTCATGTTTTTTGCCTACAAAGAGGTTCTTAAGATTATTTCTGAGACTTTCCCAAGTACCTGGAAAGAAAACAATCGTTAAATGTAAACACTGCATAATACTATCATTGGCCTGATTGTTTGTTCAGATAACCAATAAATTTCATAGTGCCACTGTGGAAGTGGGAGGAATCAAGTAGTGACAGTAGAGGTTAGATTAGCTAAGAAGTCGTAGTAAAAGTCGAACCCAAAGCATACTTAATGGAAATTACAAAATTAGTAAGGCAACAATAAGGAATCTGGCTAGTCTCATTTTAAGTCCAGTATTTTTCCACTGTAATGCTGCCACTCCCTCACATTAATTACATTCAAGTGGCCAAATGTTATCAGCAGGACTCTTCTGGTTGCCAGTGACAGAAGCGCAACTTAAATTGCCTTTAGCAACAAAAGGTTAATTTCTAGATTGATCAGTTACGGTGTTAAATAATCACCAGTTGCTTAAACAGTTAACCCCCCAAATCTCAGCATCTTAACACAATAAACATTTCTTTTTTGCTCTTGCCACTGATCTATGGTGGCATGCCTGGTGAGATGGCTGGAGGATGCACTCTTCTTCAAGCCTTCAGCCTCCTAGCCAATGGATAGGGAAAGGAATTGAAGGACTCCCCATGGGATGTGATCATGGGCTTCAGCCATATAAGGTTAGAACTCTCAGGCCACACCTAACTTCAAGAATCTGTGAACTGTAGTCTAGCTGTGTGCACAAAAGGAAAAAAAAAAAATGGATTTTGATGAACACACTGCAATTTCTGCCATGGCTATAATCAGAAAGTCACCCAATATGGGGTTGTTTGTTTGGGTGGTGGTGGTTGTTTTATGTCAAAAGGTGGATAATCCGATGGAGTGTAGTGGATGACTTGGAGCAAGATGACACCAAAGAAATGAAGTTCAGACAGGAAGCTGATGGAAATAGTACAGGCAATACGTGAGGCCTGAGCTGAGACTTTGGCAGTAAGAAAGAAAAGGAGAACAATTTCTGAATTAGAATTTTTAAGATTTGGTCACTAACTTGATGCAGACAGTAGGAGACACAGGGAAACAGGTAAAGCGTCTGAAATTTCCAGATGGCATTTCAGTGACCCCATTGATTGGTTGCTTCAAAAAGAAATACAATCCATTTGAGCCATATTTCTATATGTTTTAGTTATAGGAAGAAAGTTCTAAGAAAAGAGATTCTGGCTTGAGGTTTTCAGAGCAATCATAGAGCACAAAACTTGAGTTAAAGTAGTGGAAATTGGCTGGGCATGGTGGCTCATGCCTGGAATCTCAGCACTTTGAGAGGCCAAGGCAGGCAGATCACTTGTGCCCAGGAGTTAGAGACCAGCCTGGGCAACATGGCAAAACCCCATCTCCGCAAAACAAAACAAAACAAAATACAAAAACCAGCCAGATTCTGTGGGGCATGCCTGTAGTGCCAGCTACTGAAGAGGCTGAAGTGAGAAGGATTGCTTGAGCCCAGGAGATTGAGGCTGCAGTGAACCATAATCATGCCACTGCACTCCAGTCTGGCACTCCAGCCTGGGTGACAGAGCAAGGCCTTATCTCAAAAAAAATGAAATAAAAGTGGCCAGGCACAGTGGCTCATGCCTATAATCCCAGCACTTTGGGAGGCTGAGGTGGGCAGATCACCTGAGATCAGGAGTTTGAGACCAGCCTGGCCAACATAGTGAAACCCCATCTCTACTAAAAATACAAAAAGTACTTGGGTGTGGTGGCAGGCGCCTGTAATCCCAGCTATTCGGGAGGCTGAGGCAGGAGAATCGCTTGAACCCGGGAGGCGGAACTTGCAGTGAGCGGAGATTGCGCCTTTGTGCTCCAGCCTGGGGGAGAAGAGCGAGACTTCGTCTCAAAAAAAATTAAAAATAAAAACAAATAAATAAAAGTAGAAATTACATTATGTAAAGTTTGGTTGCTAGATAGTATATACAGTGTTTCCAAATGAAAACCAAAGTCAGAAACCAAAGTCGACACACACACAAACACACAAACACACACACACACACACATACACAATGTTATACTTTTTTGAAAATGTGGATTTCCTTTTTGCATTTAAACTCCAGATAGAAATTAGGAGAATCCAGAAAATTATGTTGTCTACTACCTGTAGTAGTTTTAGCTGGTAAATGTTTAATGAGAAATAACGAGACTATTTTAATGGAGAATTTCTACGTGACATTACTTAGAATAATGCACAAGGGCTTGCTAGTGATGTTTTAAAAGACTTATAGAAAAGATTTTAGGGCCAGGAGCGGTGGCTCACGCCTGTAATCCCAGCACTTTGGGAGGCCAAGGGGGTGGATCACGAGGTCAGGAGATCGAGACCATCCTGGCTAACATGGTGAAACCCCGTCTCTACTAAAAATGCAAAAAATTAGCCAGGAGTGGCAGCGAGTGCCTGTAGTCCCAGCTACTTGGGAGGCTGAGGCAGGAGAACGGCGTGAACCCAGAAGGCGGAGCTTGCAGTGAGCCGAGATCGCACCACTGCACTCTAGCCTGGGCGACAGAGCGAGACTCTGTCTCAAAAAAAAAAAAAAGATTTTAGAAAAATAAGGGTGGAGATAGAATATCTACAATAAATTTTGGGAACTAGGATTGAGAAAAGTGTCCAAAGACACCATTATTCTTAAAGTCCTTTTGGAAAATGATGTAGAATGCTTCATGTTTCCCCAGAGGCAACCCAATTTATTTGTCAGAATTGACCCAAGAGAAGAGAGTTAGAAAATTATTTAAGGTGATTCTAAAAAGGTAATTATGTCCTCATTTGTCCTGAATAGATATCATTTTACATACTTTAATAAGGACAGGATACTCACACCATTAACCCATTTCACTTAGTTACCAACTCCAAGTGTTGAATGTAAAAAACGCTACAGAAAAATTCCAACCCTGGGGAGCTCCAAGTTCTCTTGCTGTGGCCAGCATTGCACATCCTTCACAGTAGATAATGAAGGAGGAATTAAACACAATTCCTGCCAGCTTTGAAAAATCATCTTACACCATATAGGCAAAAGCTAAGGACATGTTGCCCTGGAGAGCCACAGGGCAGCAGCAGAAGGTAGGGCAGCCCCAGCAGCCTCTGTCCTCCCAAGGAACAAATGGATGATCCTGCTTCCACCACCCACTGTCTTTGGTACTCGGAGCAAGTCACTGAAACTCTCCATACCTCTAAGATGGAGAATTGTTAAAGCTTGTCTTTGTTAGCTCTTCGGTTTTGTGTGTCTGGGTGAGGATTATATAAGATAAATTGATGCACGTGGAACATAAAAGCAGAGCGGATTCTTGTGTTGATGTTACTGTCACTATAATATTACTTATATTACAAAGCTTGGAGAGAAGTTGAGAGTATGATATTCAAACAACTTACTGGCTACCATCTTTATAAGCCCCAGAATTCCACAGTGATCTCTCTCAATGCGATGTGCTTATTCAATTTACAAGACAAAGAGTACTGGAAGATTATCTTGGAATTTTATTTCTTCCTTTCAAATGTGGGTTTCTTTTTTTATGTAATACTGGCTCAAGATCTCCATCCTAAAAAACATATAGTCCTTTGGCTATGACCTATGAGACTAAGGGAAGAGTTAAGAGAATCCGTATTCTCAGGATCCTCTCTACTGAGAGGCAAAGGCATGTGGGAAAAAGAAGTTGGATTCGGACTTTGTTTAAATTCTGATTGGCCACTTGCTAACTGTGTGCCCTTAGGATAGTGATTTTCTGGTCCTCAGTTTTTCCATCTTTAAAACGAGGGAAAGGAATGGATAGAAATAATACTTAACTTGCAGAGCTATTATGAGTATTCAGGCAAAGTGTAAAATGTGCCTAGCAGAGGGCTTGGCCAGCAGGCATGTGCTCCTTAAACAGTGACGATTACTCCTAGTATCACCCAGTAGCAGTCATCTTGCTCCTTCTACCTGCGTCTGCAGAGATTTCTAGATTGCATCATAGTGTCAGTTTGCTGTTCAAACATGAGAAATGCATATTTTTCTTATATTGACCAATTTTTATATTATGTGTATATTTTGTTCTTATTACACATAAGAATGGAATAAGAGTAAATGAAATATAGACCATAAAGCCCTAGAAATTAGCACAATGTGTAGTTTTTTATAATTAGCTCTGTTAGGCATGAAAATCAAGAAAGGAACTCATAAAACTTTCTTGAGAGTTATCTAGGAGATACACCTATTTTACAACTCGCAGAATGCCAGTAATTACTATATCCTTATTAATAGAAGCATAACATCTATATAACATAAATTCAATTTCATTTCCTCCCCTTCCATCTAAATTTGCATTCATTATATCCATTAATTACATGAATTAATTGATTTTAATAATTTTTTAAAGTCGACGCCTTTACAGTTACAAAAACAAACGCGTATTCATTTGCCTTTCATTAAAGGACATGAAAAAGCCATATGGAAAATGAATTTAACATCAACTTTTTAATACCAAACAACAAACTTTGTCTCATTTCTAGTTGGGAGACAAAATTGTTGGGACAGTACGGACATAGGCAAATTCTCTTCAGTTTCTTCTGAATCAGGCACTTGCAAAAGTACTAACAGACAGCAGCAGATACCAGCAGAATATCACGGACTTGTTGGCCTTGACTGATGCTGTTTGCTTGAGATTTCAATAATCAGATGTGCAATTTTGATGTCTTTCATTGTTCTATAACCACTCACTGAACTTGGCCAAAATAATGATCCTGCAGAAAATAATAGCAAAACATTCCACCCCACCTGGCTTATGAACCTCTCAAAGATCATTGCCTCCCTCTCTCCCCTCTGCCCAATCCCTCCCTTCTCTCAGAGGGTGACTTCACTTGCAGATCTAAGCCTTCTGTGTATTTCCCTCTACCTCTTTTATCCTATTAAAGCCATATCTCCATCTCTCTGCCACCCACCTTCCATCTCTGGTTCTCTATTTTCTCTCTTCAAAACGCACTTGACCTATGTAAACATCTGGCTGCTAGAAACTCCTAGATTGGTAAATTCAGCTTTACTTGGTCACCTACGATTTTGTGTTGTAGGCCCTCCTAGTTGGGTGAGGGTGACTACCTCTTCACGGCTGTTCATTCCCAGGCGACCATCTCTTTACAGCAGATCCACGGGCAAGGATGGGACCGTAGCAACAAAGCTGGAAGGAAGATTGGTTGGGAACAAAGCAGGAGCTGCCTGCCTTGAGCACCTTCTCCAAACTGATGCCTTCTTAAAATATTTTAAGCAAATATGTTGACATAATAATTGTTAAGATGCATTAAATATCATCACAGAAAGGAATGTAAAGGGATATCTGTAAAAAGTTAGATGGGGGCAATTGCAGTAGCTCATGCCTGTAATCCCAGCACTTTGGAAGGCCAAGGTGAGAAGATCTCTTGAGACCAGGAGTTTAAGACCAGTCTGGGCAACATAGTAAGACCTCTGTCTCTACAAAAGAATTATGTAAAAAATGAGCCAGGCATGATGATGAGCAGCTGTAGTCCCAGTTCCTCGGGAGGCTGAGGCAGGAGGATTGCCTGGGCCCAGAAGTTCAAGGTTACAGTGAGCTATGATCCTGTACCCTGTACTTTAGCCTGGGTGACAGACAGAAAGACAGATAAGAAGGAAGGAAGGAAGGAAGGAAGGAAGGAAGGAAGGAAGGAAGGAAGGAAGGAAGGAAGGAAGGAAGGAAGGAAGGAAAGAAGGAAAGAAGGAAGGGAAAGAAAGAAAGAAAGAAAGAAAGAAAGAAAGAAAGAAAGAAAGAAAGAAAGAAAGAAAGAAAGAAAGAAAGAAAGAAAGAAAGAAGGAAGGAAGGAAGGAAGGAAGGAAGGAAGGAAGGAAGGAAGGAAGGAAGGAAGGAAGGAAAGAAGGAAGGAAGGGAAAGAAGGAAGGAAGAGAAAGAGAGTGAAAAGGAAAGGAAAGGAAGAAAGAAAGGAAAGAGAAAGAAAGAAAGAAAGAAAGAAAGAAAGAAAGAAAGAAAGAAAGAAAGAAAGAGAAAGAAAGAAAGAAAGAAAGAAAGAAAGAAAGAAAGAGAGAAAGAAAGAAAAAGAAAGAGGCAGAGAGAGGAAGGAAGGAAGGAAGGAAGGAAGGAAGGAAGGAAGGAAGGAAGGAAGGAAGGAAGGAAGGAAGGAAGGGAAAGAAAGAAAAAGAAAGAAAGAAAGAAAGAAAGAAAGAAAGAAAGAAAGAAAGAAAGAAAGAAAGAAAGAAAGAAAGAAAGAAAGAAGGAAAGAAGGAAGGAAGGGAAAGAAGGAAGGGAAAGAAGGAAGGAAGAGAAAGAGAGTGAAAAGGAAAGGAAAGGAAGAAAGAAAGAAAAAGAAAGAAAGAGAAAGAAAGAAAGAAAGAAAGAAAGAAAGAAAGAAAGAAAGAGAAAAAAAGAAAAAGAAAGAAAGAGGCAGAGAGAGGAAGGAAGGAAGGAAGGAAGGAAGGAAGGAAGGAAGGAAGGAAGGAAGGAAGGAAGGAAGGAAGGAAGGGAAAGAAGGAAGGAAGAGAAAGAGAGTGAAAAGGAAAAGAAAGGAAGAAAGAAAGAAAGAAAGAAAGAAAGAAAGAAAGAAAGAAAGAAAGAAAGAAAGAAAGAAAGAAAGAAAGAAAGAGAAAGAAAGAAAAAGAAAGAGGCAGAGAGGAAGGAAGGAAGGAAGGAAGGAAGGAAGGAAGGAAGGAAGGAAGGAAGGAAGGAAGGAAGGAAGGGAGGAAGGAAAATTGGATGGTAGTTAAAGGGGCCTTTATATGTTCTTGGTACCCTGTCAATCATCAACCATGAGCAGAGGCTCCTCTAATATACCCACAGTCTCTGCTCCCAGGTCCCTGGGACATGTGCATTTTCTGTGTACTTCCTCTCCTACAGTAAGAACCTGACTCAGTTTATGTCTGATATTGGAATAAATTTTTTAGATTAAAAACATTTTTATCAGGATAAAGCAAGAAAGGACAGTGATTCACACATATATGTGGTTTTTATCCCCGCTATAGTACTTTCATCATCAATATTGTGTGCAGTAGATATGAAAAATAAATATGTCCCCTTATATTGGTGAAGAAAATGAGATACATAGTGGTGAATGAATTATATCTAAGTTCACATCATGATTAGAATATAGTCCTTGGACTTCACTTCCAGATTACTTGCAAATAAAAGAAGTTGGCTCTCAATTTAAGTTGGGATTAACATAAACTAATGGATCTTAAATTATGAAAGATATGAAAGAGTCTAAAAGAAACCAGGCTAAATATTGAATAGCCTGGTTTCAGTGAATATTTTAGTACTTTTCTATTATTATTTTCATTATTATTAATGACTCCCTAGTGGTATATTTTAGAATATTAATGAGCTTTGACCTTAGATGCCATACCATCATGACATTATTAAGTGTCAGAAGAATTGATAGCTTTTAGAAAGTAACAGCAAGGCTGAAATTAACTCCCAACCAGTATGCAGTTGACAGCAGCAGATGAATGAGAGTAAGTGCTGAAAAGATGTGGTTGCAAAGGAAATCACATGTTTCTGCCCCTTGAATCTCCCAAATCTGATTAGCATCTGTGCTTTCCCAAAGACCACTGTGAATTCTGATGGTAGAAGAAGCTGAAGGCCTCCCCTTTTGCTTCCATTGACCAGGGAGCTGGAGGATACTGATGTATGGATTCCCTTGTTAAATGAAAAGCAATCCTTGGTCTTGGGAAATAAAATTATTGGAAAAATATAGTCATTTGCAAACTCTTTATTTTCTGTTGAATCAAGCACTTGCAAAGGTGCTAACAGGCTGCAGATTTTGGAAGAGGTTTACAGCCTATTGGAGCTTCAGAATTCAGAAGGCTCTTCTGTGTTACAATTTTGTCAACATGATCTGCATGCAGGTTAGAAGCACAGTAGCCAGCTAATAAAATAAAAATTTGGAAAGGGAAAATATGAGAAAATTTTAATTTTTTTTTAAATCTAAAATAAAAACAATTTCTGAAAGAGTGATTATTTTTTGTATCAAAAGTCTCTTTGGCTTTAATGGTACATTTCTTCTGAAGGCTGTTTGAAATGGAACCTCTACCATTCTTGGGTGACTCTGAGCCCCAGAGGACTTGGGTAGAAATCAAGAACACTAGTATCTGGCTCTTGGCACTTGGGCCAGTGCTCCATTTTCATCTGAGTTGGCAATACCGGGCTGGATCTAATCTCTTTCTCAAAGCCAAAACCCCAAGGACGCTTTAGAACTTACAACATCAATCTTGCAAAGGGCACTGTGTGGCTATAAGTGCTGGCCAGGACACAAACAGAGCCTGAAGATATTTAGGCAGAACATCTGGACCATATAATCATGAAGATGATCATTAGGAACTTTTCAGTAGGCTGTAAATTTCCTCTTCTTTGGGGAGACCCTCCAAAAACTCTGGAGGAAGTGAAGGTGCACATCATGTGGAAAGTGTAATTCATCAAAGCATGTTTTCACCACCATACCGTGGAGGGAGTGAGAGAGGGAGGGGAAAAGGAGAATGGGGAGGAGGCATGGAGAAGAAGAGTGAGAAGTTTTCAGAGTCGCAACTGTGAACAAATCATCTTGCAGTTTAGTGACATGGCTTCTTGAAGAAGTGTTCCATGTGATCACCAATCACTCAAAGAGAAAGCCAAACTGCAAGCCAGACAGAAAATAAGAAGAAAAAGATGGAAAGCAATGCCCTTCCAATGCTGCTGCTCCCCTAAGTACCCGGCCCTTGTTTCCATTGGGAAGTTATCGTCCCCACTCTCTCAACAGCTCCTCCTTGTACACTGTGGTCAGTCTCATAGATCATAGCAGAACTTCCACAGGCAAAGTAGGGAAGTGAACTGTCAGCAAGCTTATCTGGGGCCTGGGTTCCACAGGGAGTTTGGGGAATGTTAAGAGAGAGACTTAGAGCAATTCTAGAGCTAGGAAGAAAAGTTGACTGTGAACTTGATAGCAAATAGGGGTTTTCAAGAAATTTAGCTCCTTCTTCACCCTCTGCCTCACCCAGACCCCCACTTTAGGAGCTCCTCCATGTTCTACTCTGGGCCCTCTTTTTTTCTACCATATTTTCAGCAACCTCAACAAACCTTCTTCTTCCCATTTCTCTGTATTATTTATCCCTTATCTCTAGTTTGAATGGTTTGGGTTTTACTCTTCATTGTCTTAAGCCACCCTAAACCCATTTTTCTAAGTAGTGGAAGTAAATAGATAAACACACAAATAAACTACAGGGGTCTCATTCTAGAGCACTCTCATGGTTTTAACCATTTCTGTAAAACAATCCCTGAACCTGAGTCTTCAGTCCTGAGAGTCTTCTGCCATAGCCTAAGTTCACTGGGTCAGCTTTATTTTTAATATCTTCACCTGATTCTCCTGTGAGCAACTTACACACAGACCCCAGAGCCATTTTCCTCTCATTCATCCGAGATCCGCTCCTAATTTGTATTACAAAGATTACTCCTTACCTGCTCAGCCACACAGAAACCCCCAATCACCTGTGATTCCTCAGTCTCCCTTGTTCCTAAATATCCAAATATTTGTTACATACCATCACCCTGTTGCTGTCATATTTCCTGAACCCATCTTCTCCTTTCTCTTTCTATAAAGCCCTCCCTTAGTCCAAAATTCTCTGTCTGCCATTTCAGCATTACAACAACCTCCCTTCCTGGCCTGTAGTCTTTGCCCACCTCCAACCCTTTCTATACAGGGTAACCATTTAATTTCTCATCCAAGTCAGGACACCTTTAACAGTGAAAGTAGCCACTATTAATAATTACTTCAGAACAATAGATATAATTCATATCTATCCTGGATAAATATGGTCATGCTCATTCCACATCCATCTAACGTGGTAAAGCTGAACTCTGATTCTATACAGCCCTGAAATAAAATCTTTGCTAACTCATTGCAGCTTATCAAACAGATTTGATACTTCCTTAACACAGCATTTAGGAGCTCAAGGCTCTGGCTGCAGCCTGCCATCCTAGCATGGTTTCTTCCCACCCTTCTTCCTGCCTCTCCACTCCAGCCAAACTCAGGGACCTATGCCCTACCTCTTCCAAAATTTGACCTTTGCCTTCACCTTCCATATATTCCACTCCCAACCACTGCTGGTCTCCCAGTATCCAAATCGTATCTAATTATCAAGCTCCACCTTAAAGGCCACCTCTTCTGGAAGCCATTCCTACTCTCAACACGGCAGGCTCTGAAATCAAGCTGCCTGGATTAAGTTCCTGGCTCTTCCACTTACAGGAAATGCACCCTCAGACATTTTACCCTTGTCTTAGTTTCCTCATTTGTAAAGCCTCATCTTGCTCTGAGCATGAACTCACTAACTACTGAAAACTGCTTACAGCACTGTCTAGCCTGAGGAGAGTACCCTGGAAGTGCAGGTGATCCAGCAATCCTGTTACTGGGTATATACCCAAAGGATTATAAATCATTCTACTATAAAGACACATCTACTATAAAGTACGTTTACTGTGGCACTATTTACAATAGCAAAGACGTAGAACCAACCCAAATGCCCATCAGTGATAGACTGGATAAAGAAAATGTGGCATATATACACCATGGAATACTATGCAGCCATAAAAGAGAATGAGTTCATGTCCTTTGTAGGGACATGGATGAAGCTGGAAACCATCATTCTCAGCCAACACAGGAACAGAAAACCAAACATGGCATGTCCTCACTCATAAGTGAGACTTGAACAGTGAGAACACACGGACACAGGGAAGGGAACATCACACACCAGAGCCTGTTGGGGGGTGAGAGTCTAGGGGAGGGATAGCATTAGGAGAAATACCTAATGTCGACAATGGGTTGATGGGTGCAGCAAACCATCAGGGCACGTGTATACTTATGTAACAAATCTGCACGTTGTGCACATGTACCCCAGAACTTAAAAAAAAAGTGCTGTTGATCATGATTATTTTGAAACACCTCTCTTTCCTGTATGCACCCAAACCCTTCCTCTTTTTTTTTTTTTTTTTTTTTTTTTGAGACAAGGTCTCGCTCTGTCGCCCAAGCTGGAGTGCAGTGGCCCAATCTCGGCTCACTGCAAGCTCCGCCTCCTGGGTTCACGCCATTCTCCCACTTCAGCCTCCTGAGTAGCTGGGACTACAGGTGCCCGCCACCATGCCCAGCTAATTTTAGTTTTGTATTTTTAGTAGAGACGGGGTTTCTCCGTGTTAGCCAGGATGGTCTCCATCTCCTGACTTCATGATCTGCCCACCTCGGCCCCCCAAAGTGCTGGGATTACAGGCATGAGCCACCATGCCCGGCCACCTCCTCTTTTTTTTCTTATAGCTTCCACAGGACCCGTATTGCAGTCTACTTCGTACTTCAGTATTTCCCAGGATGAAAATGTTTTGAAAATAATGTCTTGATCACAGCAAACAAAACGAAAAGAACAGAATTAGAGCCTCCCTGGCCCACCTACCTGCTGGGTAGGCCTTCTGGGCAAGCCATGTTTCCCCAGAATCATTGTCAGGATTTTGGAGGAGAGGTTGTCCTCAGTGTTAGGTTTTGGGGTAGGGGAAGCAGTAAGTAGGCAATTTCTCAGTAAACCTTCAGACCATGAGCTCTGGGAAGGCCCCACGCTATTGTGACTGGAGGCCCGAGGAGAGGACAACAGAGCAGGACGACGAGGAAGAGGGATCATAGGTCAATGTGAAAAGGGGGACAAGGAAAATGCTCCATACAGAGGGACTAGTTGTTTAAAGCCCTGTGACAGGCAGGGCGCGGTGGCTCACACCTGTAATCCCAGCACTTTGGGAGGCCGAGGCGGGTGGATCACTTGAGGTCAGGAGTTCAAGACCACCCTGGCCAACATGGTGAAACCCCATCTCCACTAAAAATACAAAAATTAGCCAGGTGTAGTGGCGCGCACCTGTAATTCCAGCTACTCAGGAGGCTGAAGCACGAGAATAGCTTGAACCTGGGAGGAGGAGGTTGCAGTGAGCCAAGATTGCACCACTGCACTCCAGCCTGGGTGACAGAGCGGGACTCTCTCTCAAAAAAATAAATAAATAAATATAAATGTAAAAAAAACAATAAAGCCCTGTGGCAGGAAGGACCAGGGCCCGTTCACGAAGTGAACAGCAATACCGAGAGAGAGACTATGCCCAGTGAGGTGAGGCTGACATCCGGGGCCCAGGCCACACAAACCAAACAAACCTAGGTCGTGAGGACCAGATTGTACTTTATCCTGAGAGCAATGGGGAGCCATCAAGGGTCTGCGAGCAGGAAGGTGGGAAGATCATGTTTGTCTTTTGCAGAGATCTCTCTGGTAACAGCGTAGAGAATGGAGAGTCCGTGTACTAAAGGAGTTTGAGAAGTGGAGTTAAACCTAGGGAATCCACGTGCTTTCCTACAGCGCTTGTCGCAGGCTGTAGAAAGGCAACATGCCATGTGAATCTCCTGAGAGAGGGAACAGCTGGGACACACATTTTCGCAAACTGGTTTGGCCGTGGAATGCTTTCATTTTTTTTCTGCAAGCCATCTACTATCATATCCTAAAATACTGTTTTCTGGACCACTTGCTTGGGAAACACTGATTAGGCTTAAGTTAGAATCTTTGCTACTCAGATGTTTATGGATATGAAACACACGCCTAATGGCGCCTTCAGCACAGGTTTCCTCATTGAGTTTCTCTACATCCCCCAGCAGGCTGCCTTCCTTGTAATATTTGTAAATGATCATCCTATCATTTACTGTAACAACCTTGACTGTGTTGTTGTTATTATCATTGATTGAAAACTTGCTAGGGATGCCTGACACTGTGCTTCTCATATTTTATCTCAACTTATCCTCATAAAGTCCCTCTAAATTTCATGGATCTTTAGGAGGCAAAAATAAATTTTCATATAGTTTTAGCAAAGACATGGTAAAGCCATCCAATGTGAATCTTAAGTTCTTAATAGTTAATTTCACTGTTTTTATTCTCCTTTCCTAGTTCAGAGGAAGGGATATTTTAAAGTCATCAGCGGAAACTCTGCCCATGTCAGGTGTGGCTTTTGGGTAATGCTGTAATTATAATTATGATAAACTTGAATGGCTAATTTTAGAAAATGTTTTCCCCACAAAGCAAGAGTGAAATGACAGCTTGTTCACAGACGATGAGATGACTCAGTATGCAAAGGACTCCTAGTCGAGAAACCAGGAGCTAGAAGATTTAATGATCAACTACTTTTGGCCACCTGGCCAGCCATGCCCGCTAATGAAGCTCCTCTCAGCAAGGCGTCAGGCACATCCACACCAGCTGGAGGGAGCGAGTGAAGGGACAGAGAGAAGCTAATGAGAGTGATCCTCCCATCTTTTTATCCCTGGGAATTAGAATAAAAATCCCATTCCTTCTGCCAAAACATGGGGAGTGTAAAACACATTTCCCACAGTCACACTCATTATCATCATAACCACTATAGTAAGGCTTAACCCTTTACCTAGATGCTCACAGTTGACACCAAAGTTTGCACCAACCCTGGAAGGGCAAATCTGATG
This sequence comes from Macaca fascicularis, assembly GCF_037993035.2. Classification (NCBI taxonomy): domain Eukaryota; kingdom Metazoa; phylum Chordata; class Mammalia; order Primates; family Cercopithecidae; genus Macaca; species Macaca fascicularis. Next base: position 99,697,452 of record NC_088385.1, read on the forward strand.
TCCCCATTTTACAGGTGAGAAAAGAGAGATGTTGTGAGGTTAATTGACTTATCTAAATTTACCCAGTCAATAAGTTAACACTCAAACCCAACTCATTTTCAGCCACTCTGTTATGCTGCCTTAAAATGGTAGCAGTAAGTAAATCCAGGGGTCTGGTCTCCATAAGAGTTAGTCAGTTTTACGAAGACAGACTTTTTATCTGCTATTATAGGCTATAATGAGAAAATTATCTACAAGTGAGTGCTTCTGATTTTCAGGACCCAGGAAGACCTTTCACTGGCTTGGCCCTATGTTTGGATACTTTGCAAAGCTGTGCGGCCTGTTTCCCAGTGACGGCCATTGAGGGTACAGTGCATCCGGCCTGACCCCTCCCAAGCTGACTGCCTCAAATTGCTGTTGATCTGATCTTCAGAGTTGGAATAAGCCAAGGGCTGGAGACATGAGTGGTAGTAGCTGCAGATAAATCTCATGTTTGCTTCATTTGGAATATCTCAGAGGCCAATGGGATGATGAGCCCACAAGGCAGGATCCAACAATGGTTCTAGACCCCCAGCTCCCTCCTTGAGTTACCCTGCTATGTGATTTAGCAGGGATCGGTTCCCTCCTCCATCACATTAAGCAAGAGGTGTGTCCATAGGTGTAGTACATGGCTTCTGAGTGTCCCCTAGGGATCCCCACCTCCTGGTCTTCATGCCCCTCTGTGATTCCCCTCCCCTTGAGTTTGGATTGGACCTGGTAACTCAATTCTAGAAGTGAATACAGCAAACGTGATGAGATGCCACATCTGAGATTAGGTTACACAAAGATTGTGGCTTCTCACCTGGACACCTGGCCTCTCCTGGCTTGCTCGCTGGCTGTAGGTGAGGGTAGCCGCCATGATGTGATCTGCCCTATGGTAAGGCCCCATTCATGGGAACTGATGTCTCTGTCCAACAATCAGGAAGGACCTGTGTGTGGCCTGACCACAGCCATGTGGGTGAGCATGGAAGCAGAGCCTCTTCTCCTCAAGCCTTGAGATTCCCTGGCCAAGACCTCAGTTGCATCCTTGTAGAGACTTTGAGTCAGAGGGGCACCTAGCTAGGCTGCATGTGGATTTTGGACCCACAGAAACTGCAAGATAACAAGTGTTTGTTGTTTGAAGTTATTGAGGTTTAGAATCATTTTGTGTGTGTGCAGCAATAGATAACTAATACAATAAGAGGCAATCCCATGGTTGGGTACAAAGTGGGGACCTCAAGTTCTTCTCAGCAAGTGTACCTTTTAATGCTCTTCTCCCTATATATTTGGTGGAGGAATAATGAAACTTTTGTGGGTCCCTGACACAGTGGTGAGTCGGGAGTGTTGTGTGCTGAGCATGTAAGATTTTAAATCTAAAGAACTCTGCATTTGCTATCCTGACATGTCCTCTGTCTAGTTCAGCACCTGCCTCTTCTAGAACAGCAAAACTGATGTCTTATACTGCCATCTTCATATCTAAGGACCTCTCCTTAATTATTAAGTACCTTTTGTGTGTGATTCTGTTCTTTAAATCTGTACATCTACACATAAGCATATATAGAATATATTTTCCTTTATATATTGACACAAACTGTTGACTCAGTGATAAGATTAAATGAACAGTATATCATTCAAATGTACTTTGTACTTAATATAGATGTGTCTTTATTCACGAGAGACTTCAAGGTCATTTTGTTAAAAAGTCAGGGCTATAGCAGAAAAGAAACGAGAACTGGCTAAATGTCAATGGAGCAAATTTGCCGCATATAGAACAATTTGTCTTCTAACAAAATATGAAAACAGAAATCATTGGGAGTTATTTTATTAAAAGTTATTTATTAATTAGTTAATCATTGAGCTATTTTCAGTATCTCTCACTCCCCCATTATAACTGCCTCTCCACTAATTTTATTTTCTTCATATAGAGAAATATTCTTTTCAGATAAGTACTCTCTTTCTTGTTTGTTCAAACTTAACTCTGAAGCTCTGAAAAGCACATGACCACATTTGGCACTGAAAAAGAGAATCAAGAATCCTCTGTAAATTACCGTACTATAAAAAGGCAATTCACTAGTCTTGTATAGGGAGTCAGAAGGATGATCACTATGAATAAAGAATAGTATATTCCTTTTCTCAGACAGGCGCGCGCACACACACACACACACACACACACACAGAGTCTCTCTCTTCCCTCAGAGTAGCTATATTTGTTCCAATTAATATTTGAACAGTGGTAAGGATTTGGATCTCAGGACTTACTTGATTACTATGGTGATGCTTAAGGCCTCCTGGAATACAAATGATTTTCTGAATCTAGAGAGACTTCGCAATGCTAAGGGTAGCCCATATTAACTTCATTGGAGGAGAAAGCAGGTATAGTATCCAGATTGGTAAGGCAAATGAGGCACTGACTTTCATGCTTTGGGGATCATGTTTGCACATCCCCAAAGGTATTTTTTATGAAACAGTCACAGATTGACCCTTTCCTCAAAATGCATCACTTGGCACAATTTCAGTCTCTTTAGGGCCATCTATGCAAATGAGATGGGAAAACAGTCAGCCAGGTTACCATTAACAACAAGGCAATGCGGTGCAGATGAACGTTGTGCCTGCTTATGCACAGCTGCTAAATGAGGGGACTGGGAACAGGTGATCTGCACAGCTTTGCCAGCTCTGCAATTACTCTGCTTCACACCAAGTAAAACAAAGTGATGAAACTACTCCAAGAGGGCTTTGTAATCACACAGGAGTGGAACCCCACACAATTAGCATGGCCTTGCCCACTTTGCTGCAGGATCAAAGAGCTCATGAAAGCACTGGATCTAGCCCCCAACATTCAAGTGAAATATCTGGGGGGTCAGCAAGCCCAAGAGGTTGGAGGTTATTGTAAAAGACACATGCCAAGCAATTCTGAGAGTTTTAATGGCCTGCTTGAATTGTCTCAAAGTCCTGTAGAACTTTGATTTTTTTCTGTTTCTCTACAACACTCCCTTGGAAGAGAATGAAGTTCTTGGACATGTCAAAGATAAAACTGTCATCACAATGATGCTTTTGAGTCCAACTACCTCATGCCCATCCCTCAACTTAAAGCTGGGGGTGAAGGGTCATATGAAGAATAGCATAACAATTAAAGAGCTCTGGATTCAAAGGACCTGTCCACTCTTTGCTGTGTGGCCTTGGGCAATAACTGAACTTCTCTAGGCTTCTGTTACCCCTGGTAAAATATGGACAGTAAGACTACTTCTGCCTCCAAGACTGACTGCTAAATAAGTAAAGAGTGAAAGACTCCAATTTGGAAACTTTTGAACATTGTACCAGATAGGCAAGGCACTCACCCCATGAGACAAGAGCACTTGAGCCATTCTAAGGACATGAGGTGCTTGTCAGAGCTTTGAGTCCAACACCACAGAACTTACATCTCCACTCAGCTTAGCTGGACATTGTGCTGAGTATTAACAGTTGATAGAACACAAGGATTATCATTTTAAGAGCATAGCAAGAAAGTCAGCATGTACCGTCCTGTTTAGAGGCTTCAGAAAAAACATTTCAATACTTTTTAAATGAAGGACCTTATCCCCACCACAGTGAGACAACCATTGGAATAGAGAGCAGTCAGGATCAAATCAAGACAACCAAGTCATCTAGAGTGATGTCAAGAGGAACAACAGCATGACTCCAACATTAGGGGAAAAAAAAAAAAAAGCAGAGTTGCTACAGTGGAGACCCAGAAGGATTGAAGATCTCCATACAGAGCAGGTGCTCAATGCATACTAGTTGAGTGAACCACTAAATGTGATTTGCACAGCCAGCCTCTGAGTTAGAGCAAATACTTTCCATTTTGCAGATGTTAAACCAGAGATTCCAAGAAAAAAATGCCTAAAATTATATAACTAGGAAACAGAAAATCTAGAAATCAAATCCTGATTCTTACACTTTTGAGTTCATGTCTTTTCCTATCATATGCAAATGCTCAGTAGATGCAATCTACTGTATCTACAATGATGCAATGGCATCATTGTTTTTATTACTTATTATTACTATTGCATCAAAATATCTTTTAGATGAACAACATTATCTATGAGCTCTGCCTTCCAGGAGCACGTCATTGAGTAAATAAAATAAGACAAGTACACAAATAATAATCTCTTGCAACCCAAGTAACACTGGACTTGACCCATCTTCCAAGACTTCTGCCAATCCCAGTGGGTCATTCGTGTGGTCATGTCTGGCTCCAGGCTCTTGCTTTGCTGTCTCTGCTGACTCAATTTGGTACCAATTTCAACAGGGACATGAAATTCAACCCCCTCTTAGATATCACACAAATATACACAAACATCCAAATACGCATACAATTACAACTCAAAAGGACTTCCGATTATTGTAGAATTTACCGAAAGTTTACGAAGGAGCAATCAACGTCTAGTAGTTCATCCCACTTCAAACTGAACTTTAGATTCAGGTTAGACAGTAGATTTTTCTAAAGATACTGCATCAGGAAACTTTTACAAGACACTTCACCCCCACTAGTAAAGCCAGCCATGTCATATTTAGCTGGCTTCTTTCTACCTGCATACACACTCCCTCCCACTTTTGTGTCCTCCCTTTATATTTTTCTTCTTAAAAGTACAATGGCATTAACCTTATTGTCCCATTCAGAGGAGTATAACCATCACCTTTGGTCTCTTGGGTCTTGCTGAAGCCAATACTATCTTCTACTTACGAGTACCTCATCAGTATGGTTTTCTAATCAAAGACAGCTCTCTCACTAAGAGTCATTCCAGTGCCAGCTGTTGAAATAATCTACTCAATGCCTTGCTACAACTGCATGAGTACAAGGTTGATCTGTAATAATCAACCTTGTAATTGGTTAAGCATCTACTCAAACACAATCATGGCTAACTAAGCACTAATTTTTCCTTTGTTTATTTCCTGTGCATGGTATAAATAAAATTTTGTAGCCTTTTCTTTTCCACTTAATTTTAGATAACATCTTCTATGTAACTACATAGTCATGATATGTGTCATTTTTCACAATTATGTAATAGGGTTTTGAATGTATATACCATATCATTTACTTAACCATTCTCCTAGTGTTGGAATTTTAGGCTCTTCATAAATTTTTTCTGCTATAAATTAGGGTATATCTTTATGTATAGAGATTTTCTTTTGCTCTTAAAAACAGAAATTTGGGAAGAATTTTCTATGAAACTGTCACAAAAATCTAAATGAAATTGTTGGTCTATAGATATATTAACAACTGAGATTGCAAGTATTCTATTATCTTTATTTTCATTTAGAAAAATGTTTTTATAGAATTAAAGATATGTCTATAGAGAGCGATCAAATTCTTATTAAGTGACTATCGTATATCAGGTATTTTTAACTAAGTGTTGATGGAAAGAGAGAAGAACAATTTTAACTTTTACAAATCCCTTTTATGAAAATGATGTCATTCTCTATATGCCTGATTGGCATTATCATTCATTCAGTGACACTCAAGGTAAGTTTAACAAAAAGATGGCAACATATCTTTCATATTTTATTATTTAAAGTTATGTCCATGCCATTGTATATTGGATTGTTTCCTGGAATGCCCTTCCACACTTATTATGATGAATTCCTATTTTTTTCCAAATCCTGTTCAATTATCACCTCCTCTGTGGAACATTCTCTGGTCACCCCAATGATGTGTTAGAGCCAGCTTACATGAGAAGCAGAAAGCCAGCTATATGCATCTCTTCTCATATCTGCTTTCTGTGACTTTAGGTAGTTAGCTTGAAATCAGCCAACACAGTAAACTTTACACAACAAGAATCGGTGAACTTACAAATCAGAACTTTTCCCAGGAAAGCTGATTGTTTAACATTTCCTGAACCACCTCCAGACAGAGGTAATCACGTGTTTCTCTGAAGCACTTTTATTTATTACTACTTTTAGATTTAAATTTTAAATCTTTTTGTTGTTGTTGTTGTTGAGACAAAGTCTTGCTCTCACCCAGGCTGGAGTACAGTGGCACGATGTTGGCTCACTGCAACCTCTACCTCCTGTGTTCAAGCAATTCTCCTGCCTCAGCCTCCCGAGCAGCTGTGACCACAGGTGTGTGACACCATGCCCAGCTAAATTTTTTGTATTTTTAATGGAGATGAGGTTTCACCATGTTGGCCAGGCTGGTCTCGAACTCATGACCTGACATGATCCACCCACCTCAGCCTCCCAAAGTGCTGGGATTATAGGCCTGGGCCACAGAACCTGGCCTAAATGTTAAATCTTATACTGACTATGTTGGTTATCACGCCATCCCTATTTGCAGATCTTTCACTCTCAGTCTGGAACTTCTTGAACCTAAGGACTGTGTCTTAATCATCTTTTCGCCGCTTCAGTCTTATACAAAGTAAGAACTCTATGAATAAACTATAGTGGTTATTGTTGCCATTGTCATCATTGTTATTTAAATGGTTGTTAAACTGAACTGGTAGGTTAGTATGTTAACTTTAGGGCAATGTTACCTGCAATATGGGCTCTTGGCAGATTGGCAAAGTATAAACTAAGCATATTTTAAATTGGCTTTTTAATATCCAAAAAAGCCAATTTAAATTTTACTGGTATATTTCAGGGGTTTGATTTCATTAAGAAGTAATTTAGTTAATAAGCCAAGTATCAGACTCAGAACAAATTATGGTAAATTTTTTGGAGTCAAATCTTAGTGGTAATTAAAGAAGAATTAAAACTGAATTGATAAAATGGAGATATTGTATAACCACACGTTCATTTTTCTCTCCCAAGCCAAAAGCTAGTGTTTTTCACATTTTTTTTAGCCCCACAGGGACTAAAAAGGGACTTACAGAGACTGGACATTCAGGCAAGTCTCTGGAACTGATTAGAATGGACCCCTTCCTCATGGTCTGTTGACCTTGTCATTCAAACCTCCACATGTGATGTAAAATCCTTTTAAAATATTCGAAGACACAAGTTCTGGGAACAAATTTTTGCCACTAAGGCCCCTGGTATCACAGATAATGCTTATAAGTTTTAGATGTCTTGCCGTGGTCTGAAAGAGGTAAAAATGAGGATTCCTGAAACATTGATTTATGAAGAAACAAATCACAAAACACAAATGGTGGTGTCATCTTCCTCAGCATTACTTCGAGTGGCTTCATAACAAAGGCTTGTCCAATGATGGGTTTTAGAAAGAACACTGAACCAGGAGTCAGAATTCCTGGGTTTTAAGGCCAGTATTGCACTAGAAGCAAAATGATCTTGGGCAAATTGTCTCCTTTTTCTTGGTTTTGTTTCTGTAACTGAAAAATGAGGGGATTTGGTGGGTGCCTCCTTGCTTTCCTCCCTATTTTTAATTCTCTGACATCTGTGGGGCCTAAGAAATTAGTTCCCTTGGGAAGCTTGTGCCAGGAGGAGCAGATATTGTCACCTTCACATATTCAGTGATTTTTCTTTCTTCTCTTCTAGTTAAAAATTTCTGAGACTGATTTTGCTGCAGGCAGACAACTGTGAGAAAGGAAAGAAACGTTCATGGGAGTTTTGACCAAGGGCGTCTTGAAACTAAAAATTAAAGTATGAGAAAAAATACGTAGATAATGAGCCCATAATAACATAGTCATGGACCTTCTAGTGAGACAATTGCATCTAAAAAACAACGAAGTAAAAATGCATTTCAGAACCAAGAAAAACATGTAGAAACAATGAGTGGAGGATGTTTCTATTTCCCTATTCTCTCTGTGATGCTAATATCAGGAAAGAATCATTAAATCTAATGGCAAATTTAGCAAAGCTAGCCTTACTCTATGGATACCCTGAATTAAAATTGCTTTTAAGTCTTTTCTACAAAACTCAAAAATACTTCTGCTGATAAGAAAGTATGATGAAAATCAAACTGAAGCTTAAACATTGGGCCTTAAATATTTTGAAATCTAATCAATTGGGGAAATAGAGGAGTTCATTTGAAATAATACCAGAAATAAATAATATAAAGAATCTGTGCCAACAAACCTTGTGACATTATTCATATGTTCTTCACTGTATATCCTTAAGTGAGAGTTATAAGTGATAGTAAGTGGTCATCATAGTACATCTGCTTCTCTGTGTGGACAGGTGTGTTATATATGCCAGAGGCACCATTCGTATGCCTTCTGACTTATAACTACTAGTGTCCTTCTCTTGACAAGTGTTTATAGCATAATAGCTAAGCATAACAGACATCAGAAAGACCTGCTTCAAGCTATAGTTCCATCATTTATTATTTGAACAATTACTTTATCTCTTGAAATTTCAATTTCTGTATCTGTAGAACAAGGTTGTAGTAATACCATCCTTATAGGGTTATAAAGAAAGGGCTTAGAACATTGCCTAAAATATAGTACATGCTCAATAAATTATTTTTGTCTTGTTTTATAATCTTCAGTGTGCCTGGTCCTGGGGATTTTAAAAGGTGCCAAAAAGTCATTTGCATATCCATTTGTTTGTTAAGTTCCAAATGACCTAGAGGGTGGTAAGAATGTTGGCCCTGCATGAATTCAAAGTACAGGTGGAAGCTGCTATGGATTATAGGTGTGAAAACATCCCTTTTGTCGAAGCAGGAAGTCAGAGGCAGCAGCAAGCCGTCATTCCAGCTGCAATTCTAGAAAAAATTAAAAGACTTTCCTATGTGGACTGAGATGGTTAGCTGTTATGTTCCCTGGAGACACAGGCTAATTGTGGTACGAGCTGAGGACTGGCTTGGCATAGGAAGCGGTACACTGCCAGGGACAAGAGAAACCAGCATAGCTTTTGATAGCGACGTGGGCTGACATGGGAGGTGAAATCTAGAGGAGACCCAAATGCATAGCTATTTTTCCCAGAAGGCCACTGCTGAGCACTGAGGCAGTGGAAAGCAAGAGTGGGCTGAGAAGACAGACTGAACTCTCCTGCAGTCCCACAGTGCTTAGGCAACAAAATCCCACTAGAAGTGCTCTGTAACGAGCATGCCACAGGTTTCATCCTTGAGACATTTGACCACAGAGATGGACTGAATATAACCAAAGCTGCTACCCAATCCTAAAACTGATAAAAATCTGATTAGATTGAGAGGATTAACACTTTGACCTAGGTACCAAACAAAGGAATGGATAAGAGCCCCTGACAAAAATATCACTTATTCGATATACAACGTGTGTGTAACACTCAACCAAAATTACATAGCATGTGAACAGGCATGAAACAGTGGCTAGTAATCAAGGGAAAAAACAGATAATAGAGCTGGGCCCAAATGTAATCCAGATATTGGAGTTAGCAGATAAAAACTTTTAAGCAAATATAATAAATGTGCTTATAAAAAAAATGGAGAAAGATGAGGAAAATAAAAGAGAACATAAAGACTTTCAACATAGAATTACAATCTACCAAAAAAACACATTAAAATTGATATTCTAGAACTGAGCAAATAAAATATCTGAAATTAAGAACTCAACAGATGGATTTAATAGTAGACTATAAGTCAAAGACAGAATTAGAAAAATAAAAGATAGGCCTATAAAAAGGTTCCAAACCAAAGCCTTACAATGAAAGAAACAAGTAGGGAAGGGAAAGATGGAAAGAATAGAACAGAGTATAACGACATGTATGACACATAATTGAAGTCTGAGAAGGAGATAGAGAAAAATGGAACAGGAACAATACCGGCAACAAACAATTGCAGAATATCATCTGATTCTTCTCCTTTGTTGTTAATGTTGTTCATTTTGTGAATTACATTACTTTTTTAATGTTAAAACAACATTGTGTTCTTAGAATAGACCCCACTGCAGTAGATCAGCAACGTTCCAGTCTCGTCAGCCCAGCTCTTTCCTCTTGTAGTTCTTTTCCTAGGTCAACACACTGGAGCTACCACCATCCCTCAGCTATTTCCCAAGCTGGAGTCCCTGATCTTTCAACATGGGCCTCCCCATCCCATTAGTGCCTCTGATTATCTAAAAACTAGGGGCTTGGGAATCCTCTGTAATGAGTAGAATTTTTCTGTTGTCGTGTTACTGCTCTGGGATGTGACCTTTTGAATACCTACCTACAAAGCAACTCTTCGTTTTCAGACAGCACTAAGTACTATATGTTTTTATTTATTTAGGGCTAAAATTTGATTATCTCTAGATTACAACCTGATTTGGGGCTGAAGCTATTCAGAATAAGCCTATTACTTTAAATTTCACGTGATTCTTTTTGTAATGAATTAATTTATTTTTATTGATACATAATAGCTGCATATATTTTTGCAGTATATGTGATCATCAATACATTCATATAATTAAGTCAGTGTAATTGGAATATGCATCCCTTAAATACTTTTCTTTGTGCTAGGGACATTCAAATCATTCTCTTCTAGCTATTTTGAAACGTACAATTGATTTACATTAACTATGGTTACACTATTGATCTATCAAACACCAGGTCTTATTTTTTCTACCTAAGTGTATATTTGTACCCATTAAACATACATGACAACTTTTTCAATACAGATGATAATTCTCATATAACCCCAGTTTTCTCTTACACAAGTTAAACATCTCAACTTCTGTTAGCTTTATCTTACTTCCACATTAATTGGGACTCTTTTGGTTACTAGTGACAGAAACCTAGCTGACACATGCTTTGAAAGGGAGGATCTGGAACATAGCTGGGAAATTTAAGAGATTAGAACTGGCTTTGGGCATCCTCATGCTTTCCTTTCCTGGAGCTGACTTCACTTTAAGGCAGGTGCTCCTGCATGGTAACTATCTTACCTCTGAAGCTCTCTGACATGCCCTGGAGACATTTTCCTCATTGTCTTGATGATCAACATTGGGCTCCTCATTACTTATGCAGATTTCTGCAGCTGGCTTGAATTCTCCCCAGAAAATGGGGTTTTCTTTTCTATCTCATTGTCAGGCTGCAAATTTTCTGTATGGCTAGGGAGGCCTCAGGAAACTTACAATCATGGTGGAAGGCACTTCTTCACAGGAGGAGAGGAGAGAGAATGAGTGCCAGGTGAAGGGTGAAGCCCCTTATAAAACCATCAGATCTCATGAGAACGAAGTCACTATCACAAGAACACGATAGGGGAAGGGAAACCCATGATTCAATTACCTCCACCTGGTCTCTCTCACTACAGGTGGGGATTATGACAACTACAATTCAAGATAAGATTTTGGTGGGGACACAGCCAAATCGTATCAGTAATAAACACGACTATGAGCAAATCCCAGTTGACATCATCTTTGCAGCATGTAATCAAAGAGCAAAGATCACCGGCTTCTTTGAAGGCCAACAAAAGTATTGATGGCCCAGCTTGTAATGCCTGTCAACTCCTAACCAATCACATGCAGAAACAGTGATAAGCTGTTCTGATTGAGCAGTCTTGGTTCTGTGTTGGGGGAAGGGAAAAGGAAAATCAGCCCTACTCAAACCAAGGGAAAAAGGATCCAACCACTGGGAGAAGGAGTGGAGGAAAACCAGTCTAGTTGAGCAATGTCCTACTGTATGTTAGATGACAGTGCTATCAATTCAGGTGTGATTACATAATTGTAATTCCATCCTGCAGTATAGTATATAGCTCTTAAATTTTATGTATATTCAATGACAGAGAAGAATGCCCATGATACATTGTTAAATGAAAAAAATGCATGATTGTATATAAACCATTTTGCCATTTTTATAAATAATACTCTCAATACCCTGCCATCCACACTTACTCTCATGAGCCTCTTTGGAATATAGTTGGTCTTTCTTAACCTACCTAAACTTATTTGCTCATCCTGCCCTGAAAGATAGCAGGAGAGTTATTGTTAGATACAACGTTAAAGTATCCTGCATGTGAAAAAAATTATCCTTATCTATGAGAAGCAGAAAATAATAATAAAGTTGTTGGTTTTTCAGACAATGCAAAATGGATCCATAGAATCCTTACTAAGCTAATTTGACTGATCTTATGAGCTGTGACATCATTAACCATGCACAAGGGCTCTTCCAGGGTTAAACAAAATGCATAACAATCAAATACAGCAACATCTGCCAAAAGAAATAACACCCATAAATTGCAAGTGATTGTTTAACTATCTAATGTGATATAATCAGCCATGCACACGGATCATTCCCCAATAAGTGCTCTCACCATACATGGAAAATGAGGCATAAATCAATTTCTGATTACGATAATCCCTTAAACAATAATCTGAGAAATATTTCTACCTGCAAAGGAAACAAAAAATAAAATCAGGTAAAGTGCTCTGTGGTCACAAAAGTTTAAAGATAACTCTGTCTTTATACAATGACTGTAGGTTGTATAGAAAATAGGAAATAAGAGGCATTACATTTTGAAAAAGCTTTACCTTCATCGCATTATTTGTATAAATTGTGTTAGTAATTTGATCCTTCTTATAGAGTTCCCTTGTTTGAGAAAACTTCATGAGTGTCATTTGAGAAAATTGAATGAACCTTCCTTTCATTTAGAAATAATTCTTGCTTTATGTGACAAGCCACATTTTCTTTCTTCTCTCTCCACTCTTTGCTGTCCTCAGGAGCATTTTCAGAAGAACAGAAGGTTTATGGCTCTCGGTTTCCAGGATTCCTGCTGTTTCTGTTTATTCACCACCTGAAGTCTTAATTCGCTGTGTGTAACCCTGCAATTGACTACTGTGGAGATAATTTTGACGTAATCACACTAGAATTCTGACTTAGGGACACGAATCACAGGAAAGTGAATGAAGTCTTACAATGGGTCCTAAATCACCAAAAAGAACCAGCAATAGGATAATTTTCAGCCTAATTATCTGTTCTATTTTTGCTACATTTAAAAATAAAATCCACAGGCTTATTTTTCCCCCATTGGCTCTTAAAATTCATTTCCAAGGCTGGCTGTTTTTGCAGTTATTAACTTCTTCACATCTAGAATTTTGACAAGGGAACTACTTTAGAAATGTCAGAACTAAAAGTTGGTTGAGTTGAGCTGAGTGAAGTGTACCAGGTAAATCAGCAGCCGCTTGGGACATCAGCACAACTCAGAAATGAATTTCACACCTAAATCCCATCTCCTCACTCTCCAAGGTAGACGATTTGCTGCTGGTTCAGTCAATATCAAAACAAATTCATTCATGTAAGTCTAAGCATTACTGTGAGCCCCTGTTGATTATCAAAGCAAAATTCAAAGCAGCCCACACTAAAATTAAACAGAAGAAATAAACCCCACAGTGTCTCTGCTGGGTCTTGGCAAACAGATGGGCTGGTGCAGAGCCAGGGGCAGCCTTAGGAATTGCAGAACCTCAGCTGTGCCTTCTTCCTAAGTTTCTCTGATGCACAGTTGCTTGGTTTACTTTCACTTTTCCACACTAGCTTCTATCCCTCAGAAACACTTAAAGCCATTCTTCAAGCCAATCTGACATCAAAAACAGAGTAAAAGAAGGGTATGGTGCTAGAAGTTGGGACATATCTTAGCCTACTTACACATTAATTAGAAAACAAATCTCAATTACTACTGAAATACCTGTGAGAGACACAGCCTAATGTAACCTCCAAGCCACACTCTTGAGTAACTCCCTCCCCTCAAGTGTGGTTGAGTAGAACCTGGGATTTGCTTCTAACCAATAGAGTATGGCAAAGGTGATGGGCTATTACTCCTGTGATTATATTACAATATATTTATAAGACCATCTTACCAGACTGGAGGGACAAAATGTCCCACTGGCCTTCAAGAAGCAAGTTGTGGTCTGAACTGCCTTTGGAGAGGACCACATCGCAGGGAACTGGAGGTGGCCTCTGTGGACTGAAAGCCTCAATCCTACGACCACAAAGACTTGAATTCTTCCAACAACCGCATGAGATTGGAAGAGGACACTGAGTTCCAGAAAGGAATGCAGCCTAGCCAATGCCTTGATTGTAGCCTTCTCACAAGGCCACAATAAAAAACTCAGATAAGCTGTGTCTAGATGCCTCACCTACAAAAACTGTGAGATAATCAATGTGTGCTATATGTTAAGCCACTAAATGTATGGTCATTTGTTATCCAGTATTAGAAAACTAATACAGTAACCATCAAAATATTCACATTGGCACTTTGGGAGGCCAAGGTGGGGGGTTCACGAGGTCAGGAGATCGAGACCATCCTGGCTAATACTGTGAAACCCCATCTCTACTAAAAATATTAAAAAATTAGCTGGGCATTGTGGCGGGTGCCTGTAGTCCCAGCTACTCCAGAGGCTGAGGCAGGAGAATGGCATGAACCCAGGAGGCGGAGTTTGCAGTGAGCCGAGATCCCACCACTGCACTCCAACGTGGGTGATAGAGCGAGACCTCTGTCTCAAAAAAAAAAAAAAAAAAATCACATTGGAAACACTTCTGCATGACCATTGGAAATCAAGGATTGGTGCTAACCTATAATCTAGAAATCTAGAAGAGTTAATTCTTCTGATACAGTCTGATATGGTTTGACTGTGTCCCCACCCAAATCTCATCTTGAATTGTAGTTCCCATAATCCCCACATATTGTGGTAGGGACTCAATGGAAGGTAATTTAATCATGGGAGCTGTTATCTTCATGCTGTTCTCAGGATAGTGAGTTCTCATGAGATCTGATGGTTTTATAAGGGACTTTTCCCTTTTTGGCTCGGCACTTCTCCTTGCTGCCACCATGTGAAAAAGGATGTGTTTGCTTCCCCTCCACCATGATTGTAAGTTTCCTGAGGCCTCCCCATCCATGCTGAACTGGAGTCAATTAAACCTCTTTCCTTCACAAATTACCCAGTTTCAGGTATGTCTTTATTAGCAGCATGAGAATGAATCACGGACACAGTCTGAGTGGTCCTGGATCAAAAGAAGACGCTGAAAGCTGCCCTCTTTCTGAAAGCAATCTTTCTGGAAGGGAGGAAGAGGAACTAATAAACTCCCACAGATGCCTCTCTATCTGTGAGGATGCAGTTGAATGTAAGCAAAGAAAGCGTGACTCCACATTGATTAACAACGAAAGAAATTTAATGACTTGGGGAAACAAATGTAGAGGAATCTCTTTCTAGCATTGGAGGAGGACTGATTCGGCTACTCAGGATGTCACTAAAGCACAGTTTTGTTTTGTTCTTTCTACCTCCGCTCTGCCTGTCATGGTGTCAGATATATTCTAAGACTGGCTCCTCCACCCCATAGATTCAAGGTGTCTGCCAACCGTTCCCATTGCTGGCTGCCTCCTCTTCCACATCCATCAGCAAAGAGTCTTTGGCCCAGGATTCTCTGCAAAATTTCTGAGAGTCACACTGATTGGACTGGCTTGGGTCACATGCTGATCTCCTAAACCTGTCCTTGCAGCCTGGGGGTTGAAATGCAGATTTGACTGAGCCAAGGTCTAGTGTTCCACCCCTTAAGCTGGGAATAAAATAAGCATGGAGAAACACATGGAACCTAAATGGAAATCATGACTCTGGAAAGGAGAATGGATCATGGGTGCAGGGAGGCTGCTAACAAATGTCTACTAAAACTCCAATTCTAAGAGGTGAGATGGCATTGTTCTGAGACTCAGAAGGCAAGAGAGCATAGGGAATTCATGGGAAGCCCAGTCCTTCGGGTCCTCTCACTTGAGCTGTATGAATGCACAGTGGCCGTGAAGGCCTCAGATGTGGCTCTTGGTCACAAGTCTGAAAGCAAGCAAAGGACTGGCCAGGCTGGGAGCCCTTCATTCCTGAATGAGTGTGATGGCACCCAGCTTATGTACTGGTTGTGGCTGCAGCTGTGACTCTAGGTCCCTGCCCCTTAACCTGCAAAATTGCTGAGCAAGCAATCAGAACCCAGTGAAATCATTTGTTAACCCCAAATCAACACCAGGCAAGCAAAGATATCCTTCTCTAAGGAATGGCAAATGGAATAATGACTGAGCCTAGTAAAAGAGCTTACAAGTCATAAGAATAAAGCAAAAAAGTTCTAAGATGGCTCAGTAGAGCTACTCTTTGAAACAGAGTTATTTCAAAAAACAGCAAAAGTTAGAAATTATAATTCATGATTCTTTGACTTCAATTTTTAGACCACACATAACTGAGTTAATCATAGGCCTCAGTTCATGACACACTAAATAATCCATATTTTTGACATGAATCAAGAACCTACAGTCTGCCACCATGAAAACATTTCACAATAAAAAAAGAATGCAAAGCCAGGAGCAGTGGCTTATACCTGTAATCCCAGCATTTTGGGAGGCTGAGATGGGTGGATCACCTGAGGTCAGGAATTCAAGACCAGCCTGACCAACATGGTGAAATCCCATCTCTACTAAAAACACAAAATCAGCTGGGTATGGTGGCACATGCCTGTAATCCCAGCTACTTGGGAAGCTGAGGCAGGAGAATCGCTTGAACCCAGAAGGTGGAGGTTGCAGGGAGCCAAGATATCACCACTGCACTCCAACCTGGGCAACAAGAGTGAAAGTTCGTCTAAAAAAAAAAAATTGAGCTGAAATACTCCTATTTATCTTGAAAGTAAAATTGATGTTAAAGTCATTATGGAAACAGTTAAAGGCAATTTGGACTATGCAGAAAATGGAACAAGCAAAATAGCCAAGTAGAAGATGGTGTCAAGAAATTATCCCTAAGGTAAAAGCAATAAAAATAATGTAGAGAAAAGATAAAATATCAGAATGGAGCGATAACTTCACTCTGAAGAGTGAAGAAAGAATGAAGAAAGTGAAGAGTGAAGTGAAGAGAATGAAGAATGCGAATGAAGAAAGAGAATCAGTGGAAGAGAGATAAATGTCAAATAGCACAGAAAATATTTCTTATTTAGAAAAAATATTTTAAATAATACAGAGTACACACCAGATATTTGATAAACAGAACCCACTATGACATATGCTAGGTAAACATCTCTACCTTCAAATATGAAAGAAAAAACTTAAGCCTGGACAACATACCAAGACCCTATCTCTTAAAAAAATTTTAAAAATAAAAAATTAGCTGCATTCCCTGTAGTCCCAGCTACTGGGGAGGCTAAGGCAAGAGGACTGCTTGAGTCCAGGAGTTTGAGATCAGCCTGGGTGATATAGCAAGACCTAATTCCAATAAAATTATATATATATATATATATATAAAAAATTAATTTCACACTTCAATAGAACATACACAATCTCACAAAGAAGTTTAAAAAATTTAAAAATATGGTACCCAGCAAAGAGCAAATATTCTGTTGACCTCCTATTTCAACTATTAATGACTGAAAATCATGGAAAAAAAGTCTATGGACCTTTAAAGGAAAAGACCATGATGCAAGAATTCCATGCCCTGCACATGTGATAGCAAAATAAAGTCATTTTGGGGTATGAAACAGCTCAGAATATGTACTACCTAGAAACTTTTCCTGAATAAATAACTCGGAAGTATTGAAAGATATCGAAATGCATTGATATTCATCTGATATTCACCTTTTTTTTGTTTTGGTTTGTTTTTGAGAGACAGGGTCTTTCTCTGTCACCCAGAATGGAGTACAGTGGGATGATCACGGCTCACTGCAACCTCAACCCAAGCATTCTTCCCACTTCAGCCACCCAAGTAGCTGGGACTACAGGTACCCACCACCATACCCAACTAATTTTTGTACTTTTTTGTGGAGACGGGGTTTCAGCATGTTACCCAGGCTGGTCTCTAATTCCTGGGCTCAATCAATCTGCCTGCCTTGGCCTTCCAGAGTGCTGGGATTACAGGCATCAGCCACCATGTCCAGCTATATTACACACCTGAATTTTTGTAACCCTAAAACCTAAAAGGAAGCTCAAAAAAATCTCATACCTCTTTTCAACAACCAGAAAGAAAATATCTTTTAAGAATTTGCCAATTCAAAGCCAGAAAGTAAGCAAACCAGGTTGTCATCTTTTAGCATAGACACTTTTTAAGGTATACTTTTTATTGAAGCAAAGCATACATAAACATAAAACTACACATAGGCAAAAAACACTGAGGCAAGCTGTTCCCTCTGCACTATTGGAGAACACCTCCATGTGTCATCTGAGAAAGGGCCACAGTGAGGTTGCCCCAGGGTCTTGAAGGAAAAACTGACTCTAGGGCATCCCTTCCCCACCCAAAATGCCTCCCTATTGCCATCTCCTTGACAAATCAGATGGAGGTGGCACATTTTTTTCCCTGATAATCCTTTGTGACCTTTCTGTAAGATCCTTAATTTCCTTCTTGAAGTTACAACCAGAGGTTGGAAGTTTTTGCATTGGGATCAAATATTCCATTATCATTATCCCCTAGGAGAGACAGCTTTACAATCCCATGTGCGTGAGGGGATTGGTAGATAAAAGTCTGACCTTCCTTCCACAAACTAAAAGCTAAAAGACTTTATTCATTTTTTTCCTTCCCAAATTGAAGCAATTCATTTCTAGACGTCCTTGGCAGGAGCTCAGAACTATTTATGCAGGCTCCACGCTGGCAAAATAGATATTTTTTGATATCCTACTTTTGGTTGAGTTATGGTAATGTTGGCAATAGTGGTGAGGGCAGGAGATCAAGTCATTTTTCAAAGTTCTAAGTCAATGATGATCTAGTAAGATCAATATAAGAGAATTGAAGACTAATATAAAGGTTATCACAAGGCCAACATCTATAAGTTAGACCTTTTTTTTACCCTAACAGCAGTGGTTCTCAAATTTTAACCCACGTAATAATCACCTGGAAGTCTTGTCAAATGCAGACTTCTGGCTGGGCACAGTGGTTCACACCTGTAATCCCAGCACTTTGGGAGGCCGAGGTGGGTGGATCACGTGAGGTCAGGAGTTTGAACAGCCTGGCCAATATGGTGAAACTTTGTCTCTACTAAAAATGCAAAAGTCAGCTGGGCCCTCGTGGTGTGCACCTGTAATCCCAGCTACTCAGGAAGCTGAGGTGGGAGAATTGCTTGAACCTGGGAAGTGGAGGTTGCAGTGAGCCAAGATCGTGCCACTGCACTCTAGCCTGAGTGACAGAGTGAGACCCTGTCTCAAAAAAAGAGAAAGAAAAAATTTTAGTTCCAGGGGTTGGAGAGTGTCTGTAATGAGTCCAAGCAATGAAAACTTCAGTGAATTAGACTTCATTAGAATTACTTCGACTTTGTTTTGATAAAGTCTATAGACATTTTTGTTTAATGCTGCATACATATGCATTATCTCCATCTAGGCATCAAATATTCTTTGGGGTACTGATCTAATGAGAATACTGGTAGATATAAATGCTCTTCCATTTGCATTTTAATTATTTGAAAACTAATGTTCCCAAATTCGCTCCCTGGTGCTCTAATCATTTCCTCTATTATTCAATGCTTATCAAAGCATGTCATTAATAAAATAGATCAACACAAAATGTTTGATGATATGAAGAAAGTAGAGTCCCAAAGAATGTGTCTCACAACCTTAGAGAAAATAAATGAAATAGAAACCCAGAACTGCTTCACTAAACTATGAGTGATGATTTATTGAACGCCCCAAGAGGAAGTAAAAAGCTACATTTGCATCATTTCTGTATTTGATCAGCCATTGTTTACCTGGCTTGTTCTTAGGCTCCCTAGATTCTGTACTGGCTTCCCTTTAGGCTTTTTCATAAACAAATAACTGGAAATGTCTCTAAGGAGGGGAGAGACCAGTTCCTCGTTGCAGCTGGTAGCAAGCTTGCTTTCACTTAGCCGGGAGGGCGCATTGTTAACAGGTGTGGAACTGGTTGCTCTGAGCCCTCCTCCGGTAGCTCACTCTGGTTCTTCAGGCTCTGAGGAGCCTCAGGACCCATCTGGGTGCAGTTGGGACAGACCGTCTCACAGGTATTAAAGGTAACATTCAGCTGCTTTCTGGGTTTCTCTCTTGCACTTTCCTTTTGTCCTGTTGCTATCAGGTTAGCTTGTTTTGCTGATCTCCCCAGGTCTCATTAGAATTAGTGAATCATTAACCTATAATGGTTTCATTTCTAGTACAGTGAGATGGCTTCCCCAACAGTGTGGGTGGCTGTTTGCTGCATTCTCAAGGCTTGGAAGGTCAAAGGCTGGTGAATTTTCTTTATGATGATCATGTATTAATTACCTCTTTTAAACATAAAGGAGAAGAGTTAGCATGAATGGATGGACTGTTAACTTTTGATTCTATCAGACCCACTGGGTGTAGTCATTGAGGGAAAGCTTCCCAGGAGCCTTGGCCATTATCTCATTTAATTTCTACAACAGGCCTGTGAGGGAG
Source organism: Macaca fascicularis (assembly GCF_037993035.2). NCBI lineage: Eukaryota > Metazoa > Chordata > Mammalia > Primates > Cercopithecidae > Macaca > Macaca fascicularis. The sequence continues at coordinate 99,717,628 of NC_088385.1, forward strand.
GTTCTTTGATGACCTCTTGGTAAATGCTGCACAGAGGTTGGCAGAGGAGAAGTGGCTTGTCCTAGGTCACACAGCCAGTTGGCAGTGATACTGGAAGAGAAACCAGATCCACTTACTCTGCTGCTTGAGCTCTTCCTGCCTCTCTGCAAACCACCTCCCAAAGCCCTGCTGTTTTTAAAGTTTCAGCATTTCTGCAGTGCATCATGTCAGCAGTTACTATTGCCTTGGTTCCAATATTTAAGACAGTGGCTAATAAATAATACTTACCGATGTGAATCCTATTGGCCATAAATAGCTTTCTACCAGCAGCTACACCCCTGTGTCCGAACGACTACAAAGGAAACCCAAAGCTGTATCCTAACTCCTCAAAAGAGGAGAGGAAAAGGCCAAAAGGACAGAGGGGAAACCCAAAGACTAAGAAATCTGATCTAACTATTATGCAAGTGCCTATGCAAATATACTGAATTCCTTTAACATTGTTGCTGCCTAGAATTTGGACAGTCTTCTAAAGGAGAAAAATAATAGAACGGCCCTGATTGTATGTATGTGTGAAAGTACCTATTGATTCGAAATTAGCTGGGTATGGTGGTAAGCATCTATAGTGCCAGCTACTCAGGAGCACTGCAGCGTGAGGATTCTGTGAGGCTAGGAGTTTGAGGTTACAGTGCACTGTGATCACGCCACTGCACTCAGCCTGAGCGACACAGCCAGACTCCATCTCTAAAAAGAAAACAAAAAAGAAACAAAGTACTTATAGATTTGATGAGGAACTGGCCTCTCCATGTAGCAATAATGTACCTTATTTTATCAATGGTCAGGAGGGACCATTTCATGCCTCTTCAGCAATGTTAGTATCAACCTTCAGAGCAGCATCCAGGAATTACCAATCTAAAACCAAAACTAATACAATCTCACCTTAACTGAACGTAAGTTTCCTAAACTGGCATTGCCTTCTTTCCTCCACTCTGCAAAAAAGGGTACCTCATGCATTTTGAGCGCTCAGCTCAAAATAAAGCAAACCCAACATTAAGAATTTTAGATTTCTTTTGTGAATAAGAGTTGAATTGACTTTAGTTTGCATCTAAGTAGTTCCTCAAACAACTCACCAGTCTAAAATCCAGTACCTGTGGGTTCCATTTGGCCTTTAAAAAAATTTTTATAGAGATGGGGTCTCACGATGTTGCCCAGGCTGGTCCTAAACTTCTAGGGTCAAGTGATCCTCCCACCTTCACCTCCCAAAGTGCTTGGATTACAGGCATGAGCCTCTGTGCCTGGACTTATTTGACCTTAAACAAGATAAGAGTCAGGGAGCAAAATAAGAGATCACAAAATCCCCAAAATCAATGTCAAGTCACAACATTGTTATGACAATGTTAAAACACTGAGCTCCTCCTCTACTGATAGGAATAGATCTAACAGCCTATTAATTATCTGTTCACAAGGTTGTTGAACTTCTATGCCTGACACAGATTAAAAGAAACAAAGAGGAGAGAGTGGTTGCCATCGGCAAGTACACAAAACATAGTTTGAAGTAAGGAATAAAAATTAGGGAGTACCTCAGTGTGGGGTCATTTGGTGTGGGAGTGAATATTCAGAGGCTGTAAAAACCTGCAACAATTATTGTATTCTCCACAGAACTAGAGTAAACATAGTAGTAATCACTGTATTTTGGCAAAGTACTGGAATGATAGTCAACAGAATGAGGCCAGGTAATGAGGAAAAGGTTTATTGGTTTTCAGCCTTCTCTATATCAAGTTAAAGAAACAGATAATATACTCTAGAAAAGTTCTACTAAAAAGTATTGTCCTTGCAATTAAAAATTATAAGAAGTAAATTATTAGCCATTCTTACATTTTGGCAATCCAAATGTGGCCGAAGGGTTTCAGATTGCTGAGTTCTGCTTTAGAATGATAAACTTACTAAAACTATTATTGATGATCTTAGAATATACGGTCAACTACTAATGTTCCATCCACAAACAATCCACACACAGTCTGAAGCCACCTTCCACGCCATCTGGGGCCAGGGAAGGTGGGTCTCTTGCCCGTCCCACAGTCCCACGCCTGGTCTGTAAATCATCAAGCATCAACTCTCATGCCATAGGGGATGTGTAAGGATTGATGTTCTCCCACACATGCCTTCTTCATGTGGGAAAGTACAGAATAACGAAACTGCAGTAAGCCACTCCCATGAATCAAGTTGTGAAATAGAAGGGTCAGCTTTTCTTGAGCATAAGAAGAGATAATTCGGCATGCGTGGATCGCAAAAAACACCTCCAATCACGAACAGTAGGGTACCTGGTGACATCTGGGTTTTTCTTTTCAAACTTGCAAGTCATTTTTTCAAAATGTAAAGACTGATAGAATCTAAGATAAAAGACATTGCCAGATACTTTACATCAGTTACCTTCAAAGCCTGTCTCATTCTGTAATTTAAACCTTGAGGGAAGGAACCTTGTTTTCCTTGTTCTTGCATCCTCGGAATGTACCAAAGTATGTACTTTCACACATAAATGTAGATGATAGGAGGGTTTAATGTATATTTGATTCCCTTAAACTGGAATAATCACAAGGAGAGGAGCTATGTGGTTTCTGGGAAGTATCTTAAGTGATCAAAGTTTTTAAAGGCTTTTTTGTTTGAACCTAGAAGGAATTTTAAGTAGACAGTAAACAGATTTCAATACGCTGTTTAGATGAGAATGCTGGAGTCTTATATATTAATTATCTTCTGAATGTAAAGGATGCTGATGCGAACTGAGCTCTATCTCCTATGAAGAATTAAAAGTTTTCCTTTGAAATTTTAGACCTTTTTTTCTCACTGCAGTCTCCCTCAATTGCTACAGATTCCACAGTCTGCTCTTCCTCACTAAAGATGCAGCAACCTGCTTGACATTCTCCTCTGGAAAAGGAAAAGAACTACTAGAGGAAGTATGGCACTTGGATGCAGAAATTGAGCACCTTCCATGTGATCCAGAGAACAGTAACTCAGATGTGTTCTGGAACCTTCTACCCATGGTAGAACCTCTTAGCTTTATGGAGAAAACAGAGTCATTCTGTCTAGAGGTGCCACCCCAAGACTGCGGAGCCTCTCCTCGGCCTCCGCTGAGGAGCCTGCCAAAGCAGCACTGTGAGAACCAGGGGAGCCTCCTCCAGTTTGACCGGCAAGCCCCAGGCCGCATCTCCACCTCGCCCACTTTGAGGAGATTAAGGACCCGTGACTGTGGGACTTGGCACTCACTGTCTCAGCAGGATGCCTTGCAGGTGCCCACCTGGGGAAGCTGGAGAGAGCCTGCGGGCTCCCCACCTTACCTTTCCAAGAGCCTGCCGGGAAGCCCAAAGGATTCTTCGTACTTGCTGTCACCCTTGAGACTCCACTCAAGATTGACCTCTGAACCTGAAAGGGCCCTGAATGCAGCTGACTCACGGGAGCCCCAAACCCGGCCCACTGACAAGTATCTCCCTCCTGAGCTTCAGCCTGTCAGTGAAGAGTCCCTTCACCAGGCCTCTCTTCTGCTGCAAGAAGGCCCCTTCCTGTCCAGCCCCACCCCACAATGCCCTAGTCCTCAGGTAACACAGCTCTAAGCCTCCGGCCTCTCAGTTGGCGAAACACAAAGCAAAATAGATCTCAGAGTTGCTTCGCTCCCCCAAGGGCCAGTAGATCCTAAAAAGGACACAGCACAGGAAGTCACACTGAGGGGACACATTCTCTTAGGAAGCATTGGCTCTTAAGTGAAAGGAAGGCAGCAATTTGGGGAAGAAAGAAAATGATCTCGCTCACTTCCTTCTGTCCTTGGAGGCACTTTAAGAAAGGATGCACCAAGGCCAGGCTTACTGATAGTCTGTCAGGTACCCGAGAGCAATGGGGGCCCTCTTGCAAATGCACACTATTTAAAGACAATGTGGTGTCACTGATTTAAAAGGGGAGAAAGAGCTAGTTATTCAAATTTGCAATCCCACCAAAATGTAAAATATGTTTTAACTAGGAGGGCTCATTGTTTCTCCTTTCAACATGTTTGCTTTGGAGTTCGGAATGGGTTTGAATAAGACTAAAACATATTCTTAAAATTTATTTCAGGGAGAAGAATTGCACCCATCCAGGTGAGTATGCATTTATTTTCTCCGGTGCTATGACATCTGTTGACTATTTACTATTAGATTTTTATTTCTGCCCTGACGTAACAAAGCTGACGGTATATTAACCAATACACTTTGTTTTACAGCACTCAAGTCACTCTTCACATTTATAGTGTAAGAGTTTTCATTTCAAGAGTCTCCCTTTAAGAGCACAGCATTTGGGGGCAGGATACAATACCATATACAGTCATAGTTTTCATTTTGAATTGTCAATGTCTTGGCCCTGTGGCTTAATTAACATCCACTTAGTAATACGTTTTGTCTGGTAGAGAAAATAGAAAGGCCAGAGATACTCAACAGCTTTTCACAGAAAAATTTAGAGGACAAAAAATTAAAGGAACAAGATGTCTTGATTACATCTAGGGTGACCTTTAAAATAACCTGTTATGACAGACTGTGCCCTTATCCAGAATGAAGTAGTCTGTGTCATTTCCGAAACCAGCTCTGAACTTTCAGCATGGCCCCTTGGTTGTAGGAATGGATCTGCCATCCCTGACAGGGATGAAGAGTTTCTGTAGCAGCAAGGGAAAGATCCATGCCCAATTTTATCTTCCTGACTTGCGGGATTGGCAGGAAAGCCCTCATTTCATTTGAAAAGTCACAGAGGATTTTTTTGGAGAAATAGCTGCCGTTTTATTACTGGGCCTCAATCTTCAAGCAATAGTTTAATGTTCATAGCAGTAAGGATAACATCCATGTAAACGTTCTTTGTTGATTTTAATCCACCTTGGCCTAAATGTATCAACAAAGGTAGAAGATACTTACCAAGCAGTAGGAAAATGCAAATTGTTATGTTTGTGTATCAGTTAGCTATTACTAGATAAAAAAACCACTTAAAGTAACAGACAGTTATTGTTTCTTATAAATCTCTGTGTTCCCTGGGGGTGAGTTTCTCTAGGCTGGGTTTAGCTGAGCAGTTCCACTCCAAATGTTCCTTAACCTGCTCATGGGATCAAAGGGCTCCCATGGGTTCATGGGATCAATAGAGCATATTCTTTATACAGTGAAGGAAGAGGTTCAAGAGGACAAGTAGAAACAGGTAGGGCCTCTTGGAGCCTGCGCTCTGAATCTGATCTAATTTTATTGACCAAAGCAAGTCACTCAGTTGAACTCAGGGTCAGGGAATTACATGTTACCAACAGTGGGAGAGCATTGAAATGTTACATGGCAACGTGTAGGGATGTCAGGATTAGGGAAGAGTGGGGATGTTAGTGTAAATCTTCCATACATGTGAAACAGAATAAAGCTCTAAGATGAGATCTAGTTCAGTTGTGTCAAAGAAAGTGAAAAAGGGTAGTCTTAGAAAAAAAAAGTGATGTTTAGAGTCGAATTATTTTAATAGGATGTAGATAAATTTTATTCCTTGTCCTGAGAGCAGTGTGAAACCGTTTAACGAATTGATACGATCAGATGGATGTCAGATATACCTGGGATTTAGATGCAAGTAGACTTGAGTCAAATAATTCAAATATTCAGGTATGAGAAGTTGGTAAGTTAGGCTATGATGGAAGCAGTGGGGTTAAAAAGAAGTATCTCAATGCAAGAGATATTTAGGAGATATAATCCCCCAGACTTTGTGCATGGTAGCCTATCAGGGTGAAGGAAAGGAATCTTCAAGAATAACCTCCAAGCTTCCTGGCTTATATAACTGGGTAACTAAGGTGTCCATTCACTGACCTAGATAAACTTGGGTAAATAAATGAAATATGAGTGGTTGGAGTGTAGGTTTTGTGTTCAGGTTTGGACATGTGGAGTTTGAGGACCTAGGAAGCATCTAATTGGAGGTTTTCAGTAAATAATTGGTTAGAGAAGACATCAGGGGTGGATGTGCTATATGTGTGTTTGTGAGTCCTAAATCAAGGAATGCTTCCTAGAGCAGGTAAAGTCTGGGTCCAGCTCTGATTATTAGATGGAGCCAGCAGACATAAAGGCAAATCAATGGGATGCATCAAGCCATTTCGGAAAAAAAAAATAACGTGAAGGTTATTTCCATTGCCATATGGAATCTTTATGAGAAAATAACAAAAATAGTCTTGGTAAATTTTAAAACAATAGCTAGGACAGGCTGGGCACGATGGCTCATGCCTATAATCCCAGCACTGAGGGAGGGCCAGGCAGGTGCATCACTTGAGGTCAAGAGTTTGAGATCCGCCTGGCCGACATAGTGAAACCTCATGTCTCCTGAAAATATGTTGTTTTAAAAAATAAGCTGGACGTGGTGGCGGGCACCTGGAACTCCCTTCTTAGCCAATTGACTTAAAGGTAGGAGGAGCCCAAAGTGTCCAGGTAGCAATTTTAACTGCCAGTTTAATGGAATCATTGTTGTATCTCCCGGTGGCAGTGTTGCTCCCTCTGGAACTAAGACCTTGGGCCAACAGAACCTAATGTTGCAGGAACGGGAGGCAAAAATTTGGCTAGTGGATCACTAGGGGTGATGGTGAGTGGTGTCACTTCCACTTCCACCCCTTGATGCCTGAACCTGTGAATCCTGGCTATGGGGGAAACAGTGCCATATATTGGATGCTGATTCAGAGCATACATGGCCTTCCAGAGAACTTTGCCCCAGCCCTGCAAAGTACTGTCACCTAGTTGGCATTGCAATTGTGACTTCAAAAGGCCATTCCACCATTCTGTCAATCCAGCTGCTTCAGGATAATGGGGAACATGATAAGACCAGTGAATTCCATGCACATGAGCCCCACTGCTGCACTGCTTTGGCCATAAAGTGAGTACCTTGGTCAGAGGCAATGCCGTGTGGAATACCATGATGGTGGATAAGGCATTCCGTGAGCCCACAGATGGTAGTTTTACCAGAAGCATTGCATGCAGGATAGGCAAACCCATATCTGGAGTAAGTATATATTCCAGTGAGGACAAACCTCTGCCCTTTTCATGATAGAAGAAGTCCAATATAATCAACTTGCCACCAGGTAGCTGGCTGATCACCCCAAGGAATGGTGCCATATCAAGAGCTCAGTGTTGATCTATGCTGTTGGCCAATTGGGCACTCAGCCATGGCCATAGCCAGGTCAGCCTTGGTGAGTGGAAGTCCACGTTGCTGAGCCCATGTGTAACCTCCATCCCTGCCACCATGGCCACTTTGTTCATGGGCCCATTGGGCAATGGCAGGGGTGAATGGGGAAAGAGGCTGAGTGGTAGCCACAGAATGGGTCATCCTATCCACTTGATTATTAAAATCTTCCTCTGCTGAGGTCACCCATTGGTGAGCACCCACATGGGATACAAATATCTTCACAGTTTTTGGCCACTCAGAGAGGTCTATCCACATACCTCTTCCCCAAATTTCTTTGTCACCAATTTTCCAATCATGCTTCCTCCAAACCCCTGACCATCCAGCCAAACCGTTGGCTACAGCCCATTAATCAGTATATAGTTACACGTATGGCCATTTCTCCTTCCATGCAAAGTATGCAACCAGGTGTACTGCTTGAAGTTCTACCCACTGGGAAGATTTCCCTTTACCACTGTCCTTCAGGGATGTCCTAGAAAAGGCTTGTAGTGCTGCAGCTGTGCACTTGCGGGTGGTGCCCACATATCGTGCAGAACCATCTGTGAACCAGGCCCTAGTGTTCTCTTCCTCTGTCAATTGGTCATAGGGAACTCCCCATGAGGCCATCAGTGCTGGCTTGGGGAGAGAAGGCAGGGTGACAGGAGTGGAGACCATGGGCATTTGAGCCACTTCCTCATGTAACTTACCTGTGCCTTCAGGACTTGCTTGAGCCTGATCATGTATATACCACTTCCATTTATTTGATGATGGAATGCTGCTGTGCATGACCCACTTTATGGCTAGAAGGGTCAGAAAGCACCCAGTTCATGATAGGCAGTTCAGGTCACATGGTGACTTGATGACCCATAGTCAAATGTTCAGTTTTCACCAAAGCCCAATAACAGGCCAAGAGGTTTCTCTCAAAAGGAGAGTAGTTATCTGCAGAAGACGGCAGGGTCTTGCACCAAAATTCTAGAGTTCTCTGCTGTGATTCACCTATGGGGGACTGCCAAAGGCTCCAAACAGCATCTCTGTCTGCCACTGACACCCCAAGCACCATTGGATCTGCTGGGTCATATGGCCCAAGTGGCAGAGCAGCTTACACAGCAGCCTGGACCTATTGCAGAGCCTTCTCCTGTTCTGGACCCCACTCAAAACTGGCCACCTTTCAGGTCACTCAATAAATGGGCCAGAGTAACACACCCAAATGAATGTGTTACCTCCAAAATCCAAATAGGCCCACTAGGCATTGTGCCTCTTTCTTGGTTGGAGGAGGGGTCAAATGTAGCAACTTATCTTTCACTTTAGAAGGACTATCTTGAAAGGCCCCACACCACTGGACCCCTAGAAATTCTGCTAAGGTGGAAGTTTTCTGAATTTTAGTCGTATTTATTTCCCATCCTCTGGCATGCAAATGTGTCACCAATAAGTCCAGTGTATTTGCTACTTCTTGCTCACTGGATCCAATCAGCATAATGTCATCAGTATAATGGAGCAGTGTGAGATCTTGCGGAAGCGAAAAGCGATCAAGGTCTCTCTGAATAAGATTATGACACAAAGTCGGAGAGTTGATACACTCTGAGGAAGGACAGTAATGGTATATTGCTGGCCTTGCTAGCTGAAGGTAAATTGCTTCTGGTGGGCCTTATGGACAGGAATGGAGAAAAAGGCATTCGCCAAGTCAGTGGCTGCATACCGGTACCAGGAGATGTGTTCATTGGCTCAATTGGCTCAAGCAGTGAAACCACATCTGGTACAGCAGCTGCAATTGGAGTCAACACTTTGTTAAGCTTACAATAATTCACTGTCATTCTCCAAGATCCATTTGTCTTCTGCACAGGCCAAATGGGAGAGTTTAACAGGGATGTGGTGGGAATCACCACCCCTGTGTCTTTCGAGTCCTTGATGGTAGCATTAATCTCCACAATCCCTCCAGGGATGCAATATTATTTTTGATTTACTATTTCTCTAGGTAGAGGCAGCTCTAATGGCTTCCATTTTGCCTTTCCCTCCATAATAGCCCTCACCCTACCAGTCAGGGAGCCAATATGGGGGTTCTGCCAGTTGCTAAATTTGTCTATGCCAATTATGTGCTCTGGCACTGGGGAAATGACCACAGGATGAGTCTGGGGATCCACTGGACCCACTGTAAGTTGGACCTGAGCTAAAACTCCTTAATTGCCTGACCTCCATAAGCCCCTACTTTAACCGGAGGACTATAATGATGTTTTGGGTTCCGTGGAATCAACCCCAGCTCAAAGCCAGTGTCTAGTAGTCCCCAAAATGTCTGATCATTTACCTTTCCCCATTACACAGTTACCTTGGTAAAAGGCCAGAGGTCTCCTTAGGGAAGGATGGGAGAAAGATTCACTGCATAGTGAGCTGAGATTGTGCCACTGCACTCCAGCCTGGACGGCAAAGCAAGACTCCCTATCAAAAAAAAGATTCACTACATAAGTTGTCGGTAATGTAGTGGGGTCCTTCCTCAAGAAGACCTGGCCTCCCCTTTATTCAAGGGGTTCTGGGTTTGTAAACTGGCTCACGTCTCTGGAAATTGATTGAGACGTGAGCCATGATGTTTTATCACTTGAATCATGATAAAAACATGATTCTCTGTTTTTATAATTCAAGTTAGTCTTGTCCATTCAACCTAGAAGTTTTCTGCTTATAAAAATTAGGTAGGAATGTAGTAGGCTTCCTATCAATTTCAATTCCAGGAGCACTGTAATTAATTAGCCAATGCCAGAGCCCTACAGGAGTCAGTCTGTTCTGATTTCTGCTTTGCCTCTTCTGTCCATTATGGTAGCTATGCCCACCTTGCCTTTGATGGTTGAGTGCCGCCACTTGGCCTCTGCCACCTTGGGATCCAATTATTCCCACTGTATTTAAATTTTGTAGTTGAATGACTGTGGTTCCCACCGTTAGATCTGACATACAGAGAAGGGCAATTACAGGGCTCTTCATAGATGCAGGTCCTACTGTCACAAATCTATTGCACAAGGCATTGGTCAAGGGGATATCTTCTGACCCTCTCGGCTGGGATGAGTAGGTCTAAATTGACTAATCCACTCCACCATCCCAATCTCCCTAAGCCTTTGGATCCCTTCCTCTGCATTAAACTAAGGGAGATCAGGCATTTCCAGCTCACTCACAGTGGGCCATCTGTTAATCCATAGTTTAGCTAACCAAGAAATAAACTTTTAGACCCATGTTTAACTCACCAAGCTGAAACATTAAATGCAGAGTCCCTATTTAGTGGGCCCAAATCAATAAATTCAGCCTGATTCAACTCTGTGTTCCTTCCACCATTATCCCACACCCTTAATATCCATTCCCATGCCCGTTCTCCAGATTTCTGTTTATATAAATTAGAAAACTCAAGTAGTTATTTTCAAGTGTAGGATCCCTCCTCATGAGTCACACTCTCAACCTCACCTCTAGGGCCTGCCGGGACTTTAGACCAGTTACAGGTCTAGAGGCAAAAAAGGTTGTTGCGGGAGGCTCCTGAGGAGAATCAACGTTATCTTGCCTGCCAACTACCTCAAGGAAGGCCATCACTATTGCCTCAGGCAGTGCAGGGTTTATCTCCCCAGACAAAGGTAGAAAGACTGATGGCAGCATGGGTCAGGGTGGGGATGTTGCCACTACTGGGGATGGGGAAGCTGGGCAAAAAAGTTTCGTCAGAGTTTACAAACTCTGCTTCTTCGGGGTCCTCCCACACATCCCCATTCCAAGTTACAGGGTCCCATTCTTTTCCAGTCAATGCCCTCAATTTAACAGTGGACACCTGGCGAGACTATGCATGCACCTTTCATTGCAAGTCAGCCACTCGCATAATAAGAGCTTTGTCTATTTTTCCACAATTTCAGCTCTTTCTCTACAGGAGATAAGACTCTCACTCAGGGCAATCTTAGCACATTTGAGGCTTAGTATCTGCTTCTGAAGCCAGGAGTTAGAATCCCCGAGTTTATCATTTTCTCTCAACACTTTGTCCACTGAACTTAGGAGCAACCAACCAGCTTCATTATGTTCCTCAGTTCTCCACATATGGTCAAAGGTATTATGTATACAGTCACTAAATTTGCCTCTCACAAGCAGTGAATCAGGAGTGTCAAATGCATTTATGTTGCACAACTCTCTAAACGGTTCACGCCAAGGATTATCAGTGTTCTCCATACTATTAGAAGTAGAGTCCTCAGCATTTTTGGATCTAATCATATGAAGCAGCCAACTCCAGAAGCCCCAAAACCAATAAAAGAACTCCATCCTTAATACTCTGTTCCTCTAGAACCACTCCTTGTACCAAAATCCATATTAGTCAGAGTTCCCTAGAGGAACAGAACTAATGGTATGGATGGATGGATGGATAGATAGATAGATAGATAGATAGATAGATAGATAGACAGACAGACAGACAGACAGACAGATAGTAGATAGAGAGTTTCGTAAGTAGTAACTCGGCCGGGTGCGGTGGCTCAAGCCTGTAATCCCAGCACTTTGGGAGGCCGAGACGGGCGGATCACGAGGTCAGGAGATCGAGACCATCCTGGGTAACACAGTGAAACCCCGTCTCTACTAAAAATACAAAAACTTAGCCGGGCGAGGTGGCAGGCGCCTGTAGTCCCAGCTACTCGGGAGGCTGAGGCAGGAGAATGGCGTGAACCCAGGAGGCGGAGCTTGCAGTGAGCTGAGATCCGGCCACTGCACTCCAGCCTGGGTGACAGAGCGAGACTGCGTCTCAAAAAAAAAAAAAAAAAAGTAGTAACTCACATGATCATGAGGTCCTACAATAGGCTGTCTGCCGACTGAGGAGCAAGGAGAGCCAGTCAGAGGTCCAAAGCTGAAGAACTTGGAGTCCGATGTTCGAGGGCAGGAAGCATCCAGTACGGGAGAAAGACAGAGGCTGGGAGACTAGGCCAATCTCAAATCTTCACATTTTTCTGCCTGCTTTATATTTGCTGGCAGCTGATTAGATGGTGCCCGCCCAGATTAAGGGTGGGTCTGCCTTCCCCCACCCACTGACTCAAATGTTAATCTCCTTTGGCAACACCCTCGCAGACACACCCAAGATCAATACTTTGCATCCTTCAATCCAATCAAGTTGACACTCAGTATTAACCATCACAAGAGTCTTACATTACTACTAACAAACAAGAACTAAAAAAAAAAAAATAAACAAACCCAGACAGATCCCCAGTCCGTCTCTCTTCACTCCCTCTTCTCTTCTTCCACGTGTCTCTGCAGTCTTTTCTGCAGCAGCCATTTGTTCAAAGAGCCCACTTCCTTGAACAGTTGCTTGCCAGGCTGCGTGGTCATATAATGTTAGGTGAAGAGTGAAGAGCTCTGCATGAGGCCTCACTTTAGAGCGAGGGTTCTTACCTAAAAATAATAATAATAATAATAGGCCTATCAAATGGTCTAAACTAGGATTTAGCAAACGATGGCCCATGGCCAAAATTCAGCCCATAACCTGTTTCTGTTAATAAAGCTTTATTGGAACACACCAACGCCCACTCATTTGTACATTGCCTGGGACTGTTTTAGCACTGTAATGCCAGAGTTGCAACAGAGACTGCATGGCCCACAAAGCCTAAAATGTTTACTATCTGGCCCTTTATAGAAAATGTGTGCTGACCCCTGGCCTATACAATTAAGAAATGCTTGCCTCTGGCTTCCAATCACAGCAAAATTTTTTGTCTTGCAGAATAGATATAAAACCTTTTTCAAAAATACTGATTCTTCTACAATAGTGGTTTTGGGTTTTTTGTTTTGTTTTGTTTTTGAAACAGAGTCTTGCTCTGTCACTCATACTGGAGTGTAGTGACACAATCTCAGCTCACTGCAATCTCTGCCTCCTGGGTTCAATTGTCTTATTCTCTTGTCTTAGCCTCCCAAGTAGATGGGATTACAGGTGTGCACCACCACACCTGGCTAATTTTTGTGTTTTTAGTAGAGACAGGATTTCGTCATGTTGGCCAGGTTGGCCTTGAACTCCTCACCTCAAGTTGTCTGCCCTCCTCGGCCTCCCAAAGTGCTGGGATTATAGGTATTATAGTGCTTTAATATGTAACCTGACAATGTGTAAGTGGTAAGTGCCCAATATACTCATAGTTGTGAAATCGGCTAACTGGTAAATCCTTGCTCTCAGGTTTTGCTTTGTGAACTCGTTCTTCCTGCCATTCCCTCTCTCACTCTGTAATAGTTAAGTGAACTCATGCTTACTTCAAACCTTCCTCTCTTATCACTAGAATATGGCCCCTGGAAATATCACTAGAATAAATCTTCACAATTCATTCTTGTGCCAGTGGGAGGGAATTTAGGCTTAAGGGACATATACTCTCATCTTTCCAAGTACAGCCAGTACATTTCTCCCTTTTGGGTTTCCCCGCATCTTATAAATGTCTCCATCATAATTTCTAAAACACTATATCGTGTTTCTTTTACATTCATCTGCCCCCAAGAATCAAAACCTTCCTGAGAGCAGAGACTGCTTCTTATTTATCTCTGAACCTCTAGCATCCGGTACCCAGAAAGAGTCTACTTCCAAAAAGATAAATGGAAGAAGGAAGTCAGGCAGGTTGGCAGGCTTCTTGGATTACAGTGCCACTTATCTATGCCCATTGCATTTGCATTTTCACAAAAGACAGCTTGAAGCCAAGCAGTGAAACTGTGCTGGTGGAAATTTTAAACATCAGAAGCAAGTGAGGGAGATGATTTTGTGAATAGGGAAACATTCCTAGCATCCCTTACATTTTGTATTGATAGGAAGCTGTCCATCTTACCTAATTTTCAGGTCAGCCCTGAAAGTGAGAAGAGAAACGTACATGTGACATTTCTATAAGAGTATAGACTAACCTTCTGATGCTCACATAGAAAGTAGGAGAAAAGTTAAATATATCCATAATAGCACTGGGGCAACATTAGCATGAAAGCCAAATGGTGAGATATTTGAAAGTCTGTCTTGAGGAAAAAACAAGCAAACAAAAGTATTAAATGCCAGTAAAACTTCCCCCAAAGTCAAATCCATCTGGGGTTACCATTAGGGGGCAGCAGGACCTGGAGTTAAAGTCTACTGGAGTCAAACTCCCTGATTTTAAATCCTATCTCCCCTTCTCTGTGGCAACAAGATCTTGCACAATTTCCTTAAGCACTCGAAACTTTGAAGGTTTTATCCATGAAGTGGAGATACAAATACAGTCACGCCCTGCATTAATACAATGGGCCTCATGTACAACAGTGGTCCTGTAAGATTATAATAATGTAGTTTTGCTCTACCTAGTCTACGTTTAGATACACAAATACTTCCCATTGTGTTACTGCTGCCTACATTATTCAGTACCATAACATGATGTACAGGTTTGCAGCCTGGGAACCACTGGTGATACCTTACAGCCTAGGTGTGCAGTAGGCTACACACCATCGAGGTTTGTGTAAGTTCACTCTGTGATGTTCACACAATGACAAAATTGCCTGAGGATGCATTTCTCAGAACATATCCCCATCATTAAGCAATGCACACCTGTAGTGTTCCTCTCACAGGTCTTTCTTTTTAACTGGTTAAATAATACAACTCAAAGAGTAGCTATGGTTATTTTTAGAGAAACCATTCATTCAGCACCTCCCACATGTAAGTCATTGACTTATTCTCTCTAAAATTTTCTAACCCCAGAGCTAAATATTCTAACATCAGGCACATCAAATGTAATGTATCTGACCTTTAGGTTCAATACAATATAATATTATACCCCACATGCTTTTATTTAAAACCCTTTATGTCCCTAGCACTGTCTGTTAACTGTAGAACATACTAGAGGAGAAGACTCTGTCGTCTTCTTTGGGGCTTTAAGGCTTGTTGGACAGGATTCAGAGACTAATAGGCAGTGTACTGCTTACTACTCAAAAGAGAAGACTGCAGCCTTGGGGAGGTTTCCTGACATGGGCATGGTGCAAGGGGAACCACGTGCCATTCTTCCACCAGCATCAGCTCATCTATTAGTTGGGCGCAAAAGTAATTACGGGTTTTGCCATTACTTTTAATTGTGGCAAAAACTACAATTACATTTGCACCAACCTAATAGAATGTAAGTTCCAGGAAAGTGGGATTTTCATCTGTTTTGCTTATTGCCTTATCCCTGGTACCTAGAACACTGCCTGGCACTTAGTAGGTGTCCAATAAATGTTTAAGGAAAGAAAAAGAAAAGAAAAAGGAAATTGATTGGTAGTTGGGTTTGGACATGCCTTTTAGGGAAAATTATATGGTCCCCTTTTGTTTTGTGTTTTCTCCTCCAACTATTTATTTGACTCCCTCCATCTCCTTTCGACCTCCTCGATCTTCCTGGTTGTTTTGTGCTTGTCTCTGAGTGTACTTTGGGTTTGTGGGGATTTGTACAAGTATTGCTTAATCCCACAAGGGAGTATGTTGACTGTTTTCCACAAAAAACAGTAACCTAGAAAGCTGGTGAGATTTCTGCGCAGTTACCAGCAGTTACCATGGTGCTCTGAACACGTGTGCTCAAAAAAATATTACTGATTTGACCCCACAATCACAGTACATGGCATTTCTCACACACTGATGAGACTCTTAAGAGGCATCTCTGTTCTGTGTTCAAACTGATGTATAGGGTACAAGTCTTCCATTTGTTCACTCCACATTTATGAGAAATAACCATCACAGTACCAGATTCTAGGCAGTAAACTAGAAGTTCCTCATCCTATCTGCTTCTCATTTGCATTTCCAACAAATGGAATACTTTGATAGAAAGTTGAATTGGAAACCATAGTCAAACATACAAAAGCGCATTCCCAACAATTTTTGAGACTCATAATGGAAAAATATATCCCAGATTTAACCAAGAGAGCTATAGTTCAATAATTGGCAGTAGAGTTGTCATTTCTCTTTTGAGTATTTTTAAAAGAGATTTTTAGAAAAAGTTTTTTACTGATGCTTAATTTGTTCTTCCTGTATAATCAACCCATAGTTATAAGCAAGCATTCCAAATTGCGCTATATTTCTTGCATAGGGTAAAACATTATGATTCTTAAAATGGAATACCTACTTTTTCTAGTCACACAATTGCTGAAAAGCTGCCTGCTGAAAAAGACTACATTTACCGTGAACTCTTACTACCAGACAAGGACTACAGTTTCTGATGAATAGGGCCTGAGAAGGCTGCCTGATTAAAAAACAACAATCACTGGGCAACATTTGTAGCAAAGGAAAATATAAGACTATGCTTTATCCAAGTTGCAGTGCCTTCAGTAAGATTTTTGTTCTTTTAAGACACACATACCACTAAAGGGCAGTTGTACTTACCATATTCTCTAGCCTTTGTTATTATTTTTTCTTAAAATTTGCACCTGACAATTAAAGACTAATAGTCCTTGGTTTAAGTCTGCTGCACAGAAGGAATCTTTTAAAAATGTAAATGATCTATTAGTCATATTTCTAAAAGGGGAACTTTGAATTAATCATCTTCAAACATTTCTGCCAAGATAAAGGTCACCACACAATTACTGTCCGCACCCACCGGCCACAGAAGGATAGAAGGAGAATGATGCTCCTGGATCTCACACTAGAGCATTCAAGATGCAGGCAGCCTCAAGCAGCACACTTGCTTTCCACATAAGGAACTGGCGGCCAGGGGAAACGACAGGCCAAGGTCACAGTTGGGAATCCAGGTCCTAAGTTGGGTGCCCTTGCCACTCAATGGGACTGTTCCTGTGGCTGCTATGATAAATTACCATAAATCAGGTGACTTAAAACAACAGAAATTTATCCTCTTTCCATTCTGGAAACCAGAAGGCTGAGATCACAGTCTGGGCAGAGCCATACTTCCCCTGAAGGCTCTAAGGGAGGACTTTTCGCTTGCTTTTTCATGCAGGTGTTCCTTGGCTTGTGGCTACCTCACTTTAATCTCTGCCTCTGTCCATCTTCACATACCCTTCTCTCTTTGCTGTGTCTCTTCTCTTAGTGTCTTTTTTTTTTTTTTTTTTTGAGACGGAGTCTCGCCCTGTTGCCCAGGCTGGAGTGCAGTGGTGTAATCTCAGCTCACTGCAACCTCTACCTCTCAGGTTCAAATGATTCTCCTCCCCCAGTCTCCCAAGTAGCTGGGACTACAGGCGTGCACCGCCATGCCCAGCTAATTTTTTGTATTTTCAGTAGAGACAGGATCTCACCATCTTGGCCGCTGATCTCGAACTCCTGACTTCAGGTGATCTGCCCGCCTCGGCCTCCCAAAGTGCTGGGATTACAGGCATGAGCCACTGAGCTTGGCCTCTTAAGTGTCTTTTATAAGGACGTTTGTCATTGGAGTTAGGGCCCACTCAGACAATCCAGAATAATCTCATCTCTAGATCCTTAATTTAATCATATCTGCTAAGACCCTTTTTACAAATAAGGCCATATGCACATGTTCCAGAGGTTCGGATGTGGACATACCATTTTTGGGGGGTCACCATTCAAACCATTCTACCCCATTCTTTTTCCTAAAGTAGTAAGCATCATCACACCATTTTTAAAATTTTGTTGTGCTTTAAAATAGTTGGTAGTCTCTTTTTCTCTTCTTCCCATTTACGAGTCTTTTTGGAGTCAGACCTGCATAATTGAATTTCTAATTCGGGCTCTGTCATTCACTACAACAGTGCAACCTTAGGTAAGTTCCTTATGCATCCCTCTAAGCTTCAGTTTCCTCTGGTCTAAAATGAGAACAGTAATTTCCACTACATAGGGTGCTTGTGAGAATCAATATGATAATGCATGTAAAGCACTTAACAAAGTGTCTAAGAAGAATCAGTTCTTAGTAAATGCCAGCTGATTTTAAATTAGAATAACATTCACCAAGATCAGTCTATTGCTTACAAAATGTAGACATTTGAGGTCTTCTGGGGGACCCATTTCCAGCAGCCAGAGACATTTCTGGCACCAGCACGTGAGAGCCGCCTCATTGTTGAGTGCTGGCGCATGGGCGCACGGCCTGCTCAGCAGTGGGGTGGGGGGAATTCCCGGGATGCTCTGAATTGTTGCGTTCTCAGCCTACGCCATGGACCTTCAGATCTTCAGCAGAGCATAGAATAAGGAGACGTTCTGGTACCAGAAGGGAGACAAGATTATTCCAGCAGCCATGGGACTAGTCCCTTCGGATCTGACCAGCTTGGGGCAACGCAACTCAGGGTTAGTGAAAGAGTGACTGTATTGGGGTTTCTACATGGTGGGTGGGGGTGGGGAAAGCCAGTGGAGGAGTGTCCTGCCCTAGAGAGCTGCAAAGTCTGGGTCAGACACCCAGTTATACCTCGGGGTTCCAAAGCTTGTCCTGAAGCAAAGAATAGCCAAGCATAAAACAACAACACCAAAAAGCATTTATCAAGGATATTTGTTTACTTGTGTTTTTCTAAATAATTAAAGGGTGGCATGGAGTTATACTGTACTTAAACGGTGACAATGGGTTGCCAGCCACACCCCAAATAGTTTGCATTTATTATTAGTTTATTCACCAGCTTAGTCCTCCTGGGAGGAAATCCAGTCTCTAAAAATATCCTCCCCTGTCCTCTTCACACTGGGCACCCCTACCCTACACAGACACCACTTTGTTTTGGGGAGGGGGATGAGAATTCTGAATTCACTACAATGATTGCTTCCAGTGGATGATCAATCCAGAATTGGAGACATTAATCCTGCATGAATGCCACGTTTATTCAAAAACAACCCTAATATTTAAAACAGCCAAAAAGAAGATACCAGCTTGGATCACACTCCACCCACCATGAGACCTAAATTCAAAGTCACGCTGAACTCAATACAGCTATATGAGTTAATTTCATTCATCCCACGATCTGAGCAACCCCAGCTGGCACAGACCCGGGTCTTTTCTAGAGTGCCCAGAAATCCAGTCCACTGCCAGGCATGGACTCTACATCGAGGCACATTTTCCGCACCAATCCATGTCTCTTCATGTTACTGGTGCAGGTGCTCTGATTGCTTTCCTAGGTCTCTGAATGGCTACAGTGGTGCTTCTTGATATTTTTATTAACTCATGCTGTCTTTTGATGAACAAAATATATTTCATGCCACAGAAATTTTGTTATGCCCTTCCAGGGGCATATTCACCTTTCCAGAATTAGCATTCGTGGATTTTGAACACCAAGGCAAAAAGTCAAGGTCATGGATCAAGCCATTCATAAGCCGGTTGTCTTCTCCCTGCTCCCTATGTGCAAATTCAACTCCAAATTTGACCTTTGTGCCCCCAATGGATGCACGATGTCAGAAGGTATCCCGGACAAGAGCAAAATGGATAGGGGTAACGCAACCAACCACTTTTAATTGGGGGAGGGTGAGCACTCAAACTGTATTCTGCTTTTGTATATGCATACAATTATTCATTTATGTTCCAGAATGGAAAAACAAATGCCTTTGAGGACTGTCAGTATTTTGATCTATAGGTTGACATGTCTATTTATTCAACAAGTTTATCTGAATACTTGTTCTATGTCAGATTCCATGCTAACTGATTAGATTCTGTGATTTATAAGATCCAGTATGAATCTTCAATGTGTTTATTATAAAGAGACAAGGTAGGAGTAGAAAAGGGAGGGGAAGAGAGAGAATTGTCCCTCCCTGAGTGGGTCAGAAAAGATTTATGGAGGAGGAATGTCTAAGCTAGAATTTAAAGATGAATACAAGTTTTTCAGGCAGACAAAGTACAGCTAGGCAGGCAGATGGGAACTACCTGAGCCAAGGCATGGAGGCGTGAAGTGCACAGCGTGTTTAAAGAACAGTACACAGCTAGCTATTCTTGGAGTACACATTCTGCAGGAGTTTGTGTAGGGAAATGGCAATGATCAATCACTCTGAGTATATGTGGGTTGGGTTATTGTTCCATTTACTTAACAAGTGTTTATTAAGCCCTTACTAAACAGAGGAATTCAGACCAGGTGCTGGACCTTAGGGTGATAAGGGAAAGAAGACATGAATCTACAAAGCATAAGACACTTTTCTTGAGAGAATATTCATTCATGTTCATCAGCAACAATGGATTAAGTTCTAAATTAGCACCTACCAACACAACCGATTATAAGACATGTTTTTTTTACTTAAGGAGTGTCTAATGGAAAAGACACATAAATAAAACATGATATTATAATATATTCAATAATCAGTCTAATAGCATTTACTGGCTGCTTACCAAGTTCTGGACACTGATCTAAGTGCTTTGTATTAATTTAGCCCATCCTCACACAATATTATTATTGTCTGCATTTCCCAAATGGCAAAGTAAGGACCAGAGAGGTTACTTAAGTCGTTCAACCAAGGGTCACACTACTGAGATTAAAATCCATGAAATTTGACCCCACATTCTTAACCACCACTCCAGAGAACTATAGAAACATGGAACAGAAACATATAAGCCATCTAAGAAGGGGTCAGGGAAGACAAATCCTTCTACCCCAATAGTAGTTACATGCTTTCTGAGGTCTCCGGGAAATAGAAAAGCAGTTTATAGAATCTTGGGAAACTACCAAATGTAATGATACTAGAGTGTATAACATCTAGAGTTCAAGCTCAAAAGAGTCCATTTTTTCCCAAGAGTTCCCCTAGATTATAGTTCTTATTCAAATGATTGTAATTTTTTCAATCCCTGCCATCTTTAAATGCTAAAATCCCATTATGTGCCTTTTAGATTTTTATCAAGAGAACTATACAGTTGATGGGGAAGCTTCTGACATTTCTCTTCAGGGGTCTTCTTTTTCTGAGCTCTCAGCATTTTGTGTTATATAATACCTTCCGAAGACTGTTATAAAACTTCCTGGCTGGATTTGTACACTGCTAATTGATTATGTGTCAATCCCAATGTCTTGCATGCAATATGATGAAGGTAGAATTATGTTTCTCATTCAAATTATTTTAACTTTCTCAACTCCCACCTAATTCAGTTCCCTCCATCCTTATAATTATCACGGACATTGAGTTGGCAAACAAAAAAGGAAAGTTGTAAGAAGTCGTAGTCCTAATGATCTTCTTATAAAACCAAATCATAAAGTAGAGAAAAAGTCAAACAGGAGTGTAGAATGCTGAAAGATGACCTCATCCTTGCAGGACGAATCCAGTATGAGAGATCTGTGTCAGTAAGGATAGCATTTGCCTGGATGTCACAGAACCCAACTAGAATGACCTAGGTAAGGAAAGGGTGGGTTTTTGGTAACATAACCACATCCCAGGCACCTGTTTTTCTATTCTGTTATTGTCTTTGCAAGAGTTACGGTATACGTTCAGGTTTCAAGATCTATTCCGGACAGCAAGAAGGCAAAGGACAGGGGGTAAACAGAAGAAGCTAGCTGAGTCTGTCCCCTTTGAAAAACTTTTTCTAGTAGTCACATGCTTGAGCCTCCATTTAAATCTCATTGGCCAGGTTTGGGTCACATGGCCTTCACTAGCTGCAAGAGAGTCAGAGCAGGTCAGCCTATGACCTCAGCACATACCATCCCAGACAAAGCAGGGTTTTAATAGCAAGAAAAGGAAAGAGCATGCACATTGGGTTGGCACATTATCTATTATTACAGTAACAGGGATGACCACATTCTCCTAAAGTTTCCTAATTAAAAAAAAGTAATAGAAGAGCAGAGAAAAGGCAGGTGGAACAGATTACAAAACCCCAGGGAATATAGACAATTGAATAAAGCTGAGCCCAGTGTTACTTAAGTACTTCCCCTTTGTGCTCCTTAACAGAGATAATCCATAGGCCTGAATCTCATAGTATGAGTAGGAGTTAGACAGACTTGGGGAAGGCAGGGAAGGAATAAAACATTCCCAACCAAAGCACCAAGCTGGGAAACACCATTTTGTATGGGGAATTACAATGCATTCCCTATTTCCAGAGATCTAATAGCAAAGTGAGGAATATCAGGCAGGTAAATGGAGCCAGATCATGGAAAGCTTGTGTGTGTGCTTTAAAAATGTGTTTATCTGGTGTAAGATGAGAATTTCCTGAGGCGTCTTAAGCCAGGGAGGGATAGTTCAGACTTAGATTTTAGATAACTCACCTTTAGATAAGTCATCTAGTGACTGTGTATAGGATGGAATCAAGGAGATAAAAAGAAAGGTGGAGAAACAAGGTAAGAAGTGACCATGTTACAATAATCAGAAGATGTTGAGGCCCTGATCTGGTGGAGACACAGAGGAGTGCATAAATCTGAATTATTTCCTTTGAGTATCATGGAAGACTTCATGGAGGAAGCAGCCTTTTATAACTGAAAATGAACTTCCTTTTGTGTCTACAATGTGTATCTGAACAGTCTGAGGCATTCTTACTTCATATATTTTGCAGAAAATTATGGAATATAAGTTGACCACTAATTATAAATTCCTAAACAACTTGTTCTACTATTCATAAGTAAAATGATTTGAAAAAGATTTTGCCAAAGGCTGAAAATGTGAAATAATACTCAAAACCTAAAGGTAGGAAAGGCCTATATCAAGTTACTTATAACCTCAAAATTAATTGTTCTCTAATTGTGGTGAGTATCCAGGGAGCTGGGTAAAAATACAGATACAGAGGCCCACTTCAGATCTACTAAATCAGAATCTCCACGGTGGGACTTGGGGATAGGTATTTATAATTAATTCCACAGGATATGCTAATATACACCGGTTTTCATCAGCAGCATGAGGAACCTAACAGGGCATGATACACTCCAACATTAGACATATTGACAAGAAAGAGGGCATGGGATCCAAGAATGCGCAATTAAGAGGCAAGAGACGAAAGTGCAGGCAGAAAGGCTGTCACTCATATAGAAGGTCAGAAGCACGGAACTTGGCTGCAGAGCCTGGTAGGACCTGAGCAGCAGCTAGGTAGGAAAATGGAAAGAGTGGAGGAAGGACTGGGATAGGGAGACTAACAGGGATCCAAGCACTGCCACTTTGCGGGTGGGAGAGTGCTAGATGGCAATAGACAAAATCATAGCATCCAAAAGGGTGTGACAAACCTGGGCTCTCCACTTTCCAGGCAATTCACAGCTATGCCTTTGTTGGTAAATCAAGACAAATTTCTTTCTATGTAAAGTAGCATATATATGCTATTTGTTGGTGAAAATATAAAGATTACATTGGTCAATAAACAGAAGAAATTGCATCTCTGTCCCTTAGAATAGACCAAAGAAATATCTGAATAGTTCTGATGAGATAACTGTGAGCCCCTATAATTCCATGTTATTAGGAAGGTCCCCAGCATGACAGACCCCTTACCAGCCTGACCAGTTTTGCTCCTTGGAGATCGCTGAGCAAATGCCTGGTGGCTTTGGCACTGTTCCCCACTATGTCTGTGACATCACCCATTAATTTTGTGAACATCCTACAGACACATTTCATGAAATGGGCCAGGGGAAAGGAGAAGGGCAGGGGAAAGGAGCAGGTAGATAGTCCAGTGTGATGAATTTTTCTAACAATATTTCTCATTTTTCTCTGGGAAAAATAAAAGTAGCTGACTTTAAACAACCAGCTTCAGATGATTAGGGGTACCATGATCACCCCCATGGATCCTGCCGCCTTCTGAGGCAGTTTGCATAATTTGCAAAGACTTCTGTGTTTGAAGTCTTTTTCCTAATATCCTTCCGAGTCAGAACAAGCAGGGTGCATTTGTGTTGACATGTCTAGGTGAGCTCTTCTGCTTGGGATTAGTCAAAACCATAAATGGCAAGTAAGGCTCGAAGAGGTGGTGAGTAGATGTGTGGGGCGTTTGTGTCATCACAGCCCTGCCATGCCTCCCAGTCCTTCCTAACGGAGCGGCAGCAGGCAGCTCGCAGCCATTCTGCATGAACAGAGGTGGTCTGAACTACGAACCTGCCTAACTCAGCTCTAAGATCTCTCCTTGCATCTTTTAAAAAAAATATTTTAATTCAGGGAGTACATGTGCATATTTGTTCCATGGGTATATTGCATCATGGAGATCAGGCTTCTAGTATACCCATAATCCAAATATTGAATTTTGTACCCAGTAGTTAATTCTGCAACACTTACTTCCCTCCCACCTCACCCCTCCCCACTTTTGGAGTCTATTGTTTCCATCTTTATGTCCATAGGTACCCATTGTATAGTGCCTACTTCTAAGTGAGAGCATGTGATATTTGATTTTTTGTATCTGGATCAGTTCACATAGGATAATGGCCTCCAGCTCCATCCATTTTGCTGCAAAGGAAATAAATAATTTCATGTTTTGTTTTGTTTTGTTTCGTTTTTGGTTTTTTAGACGGAGTTTCACTCTTGTTGCCCAGGCTAGAGTGCAATGGCGCGATCTTGGCTCACTGCAACCTCTGCCTCCCAGGTTCAAGCAATTCTCCTGCCTCAGCCTCCCAAGTAGATGGGATTACAGGCATACACCACCACGCCCAGCTAATTTTGTATTTTTTTTAGTGGAGACGGGTTTTCACCATGTTGGTCAGGCTGGTCTTGAACTCCTGACCTCAGGTGATCTGCCCACCTCAGCCTCCCAAAGTGCTTGGATTACAGGCATGAGCCACTGCACCTGGCTGATTTCATGCTTTTTTATGGCTGCATGGTATTCTATGTGGGGGGGGGGTGTGTGTATATATATATATATATACACACACACACACACACATCACATTCCATGGTGTACACACACACACATTTTCTTTATCTAATCAACCATTGATAGACACTTAAGTCAGTTCCATGGCTTTGCTATGGGGAATAGTGCTGCAATAAATATATGTGTACAGGTGTCTTTTTTATACAATGATTTCTTTTCCTTTGGGTAGATAGTCAGTAGTGGGATTGTTGGGTTGAATGGTAGTTCTATTTTTAGTTCTTTGAAATGTCTCCATACTGTTTTCCCTTGCGGTTGAACTAATTCACATTCCCCCCAATGGTGTATAAGCATCCCTTTTCTCCACAACCATGCCAACATCTGTTGTTTTTCACTTTTTAGTAATAGCCATTCTGAGTGGTGTAAGATGATATTTCGGCGTGGTTTTCCTTTTGTCTCTTGAGCACAGGTTCTACGAGCACAGGCGGAGTTCTGTGGTGCTGAACTTACCTGGACTTGAGGTGTTCCCTGGGGACCTTCTGGTGTCAGATGGAGCTGCTGATTACCTATGCCACCCACTTCTGCTGCTGAATTCAGGTTCTGTTCATTCAGTATACTTTCATTCCATGCCCGCTGTGGAACAGATATTGCCATAACCAGGGGGAATTTTCAAAATATTGAATAATTAGTAGAATAGATGCACTGACCAGTTAGAATCAGCCTCACCAATGACAACAGGCACCAGCTGTTACTGGAATTACTGGAACCAGCTGAGTACCAGTCTTGGTGTTGGGCATTCCATTTACAGAGATGAATAAGGTGTGACTCTTCCCTTAAAATGTCTTCCGGTCAAATGTCTTATCCCAGGTCCAAGACCTGAGACAGGTGTAGCATCTTAGATCAGAGTGCCCTCTCCAGGCTGGTGAGTAGCTTCCCCATTATCGCTGTCATGTTCCTCTCCCACCCCACTCCTGGGCTTCAGCCTCACACTGGTATCTTCCAACCAGGGTGGTACCATGGGGAGGCGGAGGTGGCGGTGGCAGATGAGTGTCGGATAGAGAGGCAGCTTTAGGCATAAAGCTGCATCTTCATCTCGTTTGTGAAATAAAAGAACAATTAGGATCTTCAGGGTGTTTTCTTCAAGATTCTTGGGATAGGTAAATCAAAGCCTTTGAGAGCTAAGAGGAGACTTAAGGATTATCCATGCTGTTGGTTTTTTTTATTTTATTTTATTTTTTTTTTTTAATTTATTTATTATTATTATACTTTAAGTTGTAGGGTACATGTGCATAACGTGCACGTTTGTTACATATGTATACTTGTGCCATGTTGGTGTGCTGCACCCATCAACTCGTCAGCACCCATCAACTCGTCATTTACATCAGGTATAACTCCCAATGCAATCCCTCCCCCCTCCCCCCTCCCCCCTCCCCATGATAGGCCCCGGTGTGTGATGTTCCCCTTCCTGAGTCCAAGTGATCTCATTGTTCAGTTCCCACCTATGAGTGAGAACATGCGGTGTTTGGTTTTCTGTTCTTGTGATAGTTTGCTAAGAATGATGGTTTCCAGCTGCATCCATGTCCCTACAAAGGACACAAACTCATCCTTTTTGATGGCTGCATAGTATTCCATGGTGTATATGTGCCACATTTTCTTAATCCAATCTGTCACTGATGGACATTTAGGTTGATTCCAAGTCTTTGCTATTGTGAATAGTGCTGCAATAAACATACGTGTGCATGTGTCTCTATAGCAGCATAACTTATAATCCTTTGGGTATATACCCAGTAATGGGATGGCTGGGTCATATGGTACATCTAGTTCTAGATCCTTCAGGAATCGCCATACTGTTTTCCATAATGGTTGAACTAGTTTACAATCCCACCAACAGTGTAAAAGTGTTCCTATTTCTCCACATCCTCTCCAGCACCTGTTGTTTCCTGACTTTTTAATGATCGCCATTCTAACTGGTGTGAGATGGTATCTCATTGTGGTTTTGATTTGCATTTCTCTGATGGCCAGTGATGATGAGCATTTTTTCATGTGTCTGTTGGCTGTATGAATGTCTTCTTTTGAGAAATGTCTGTTCATATCCTTTGCCCACTTTATGATGGGGTTGTTTGTTTTTTTCTTGTAAATTTGTTTGAGTTCTTTGTAGGTTCTGGATATTAGCCCTTTGTCAGATGAGTAGATTGCAAAAATTTTCTCCCATTCTGTAGGTTGTCTGTTTATTCTGATGGTAGTTTCTTTTGCTGTGCAGAAGCTCTTTAGTTTAATGAGATCCCATTTGTCAATTTTGGCTTTTGCTGCCGTTGCTTTTGGTGTTTTAGACATGAAGTCTTTGCCCATGCCTATGTCCTGAATGGTACTACCTAGGTTTTCCTCTAGGATTTTTATGGTATTAGGTCTAACATTTAAGTCTCTAATCCATCTTGAATTAATTTTCGTATAAGGAGTAAGGAAAGGATCCAGTTTCAGCTTTCTACTTATGGCTAGCCAATTTTCCCAGCACCATTTATTAAATAGGGAATCCTTTCCCCATTTCTTGTTTCTCTCAGGTTTGTCAAAGATCAGATGGCTGTAGATGTGTGGTATTATTTCTGAGGACTCTGTTCTGTTCCATTGGTCTATATCTCTGTTTTGGTACCAGTACCATGCTGTTTTGGTTACTGTAGCCTTGTAGTATAGTTTGAAGTCAGGTAGCGTGATGCCTCCAGCTTTGTTCTTTTGACTTAGGATTGTCTTGGAGATGCGGGCTCTTTTTTGGTTCCATATGAACTTTAAAGCAGTTTTTTCCAATTCTGTGAAGAAACTCATTGGTAGCTTGATGGGGATGGCATTGAATCTATAAATTACCTTGGGCAGTATGGCCATTTTCACGATATTGATTCTTCCTATCCATGAGCATGGTATGTTCTTCCATTTGTTTGTGTCCTCTTTGATTTCACTGAGCAGTGGTTTGTAGTTCTCGTTCAAGAGGTCTTTTACATCCCTTGTAAGTTGGATTCCTAGGTATTTTATTCTCTTTGAAGCAATTGGGAATGGAAGTTCATTCCTGATTTGGCTCTCTGTTTGTCTGTTACTGGTGTATAAGAATGCTTGTGATTTTTGCACATTAATTTTGTATCCTGAGACTTTGCTGAAGTTGCTTATCAGCTTAAGGAGATTTTGGGCTGAGACAATGGGGTTTTCTAAATATACAATCATGTCATCTGCAAACAGGGACAATATGACTTCTTCTTTTCCTAAGTGAATACCCTTGATTTCTTTCTCTTGCCTAATTGCCCTAGCCAGAACTTCCAACACTATGTTGAATAGGAGTGGTGAGAGAGGGCATCCCTGTCTTGTGCCAGTTTTCAAAGGGAATTTTTCCAGTTTTTGCCCATTCAGTATGATATTAGCTGTGGGTTTGTCATAAATAGCTCTTATTATTTTGAGGTACGTTCCATCAATACCGAATTTATTGAGCGTTTTTAGCATGAAGGGCTGTTGAATTTTGTCAAAAGCCTTTTCTGCATCTATTGAGATAATCATGTGGTTCTTGTCTTTGGTTCTGTTTATATGCTGGATTATGTTTATTGATTTGCGAATGTTGAACCAGCCTTGCATCCCAGGGATGAAGACTTGATCATGGTGGATAAGCTTTTTGATGTGTTGCTGAATCCGGTTTGCCAGTATTTTATTGAGGATTTTTGCATCGATGTTCATCAAGGATATTGGTCTAAAATTCTCTTTTTTTGTTGTGTCTCTGCCAGGCTTTGGTATCAGGATGATGTTGGCCTCATAAAATGAGTTAGGGAGGATTCCCTCTTTTTCTATTGATTGGAATAGTTTCAGAAGGAATGGTACCAACTCCTCTTTGTACCTCTGGTAGAATTCAGCTGTGAATCCATCTGGTCCTGGACTTTTTTTGGTTGGTAGGCTATTAATTATTGCCTCAATTTCAGAGCCTGCTATTGGTCTATTCAGGGATTCAACTTCTTCCTGGTTTAGTCTTGGAAGAGTGTAAGTGTCCAGGAAATTATCCATTTCTTCTAGATTTTCCAGTTTATTTGCATAGAGGTGTTTATAGTATTCTCTGATGGTAGTTTGTATTTCTGTGGGGTCGGTGGTGATATCCCCTTTATCATTTTTAATTGCGTCAATTTGATTCTTCTCTCTTTTCTTCTTTATTAGTCTTGCTAGTGGTCTGTCAATTTTGTTGATCTTTTCAAAAAACCAACTCCTGGATTCATTGATTTTTTGGAGAGTTTTTTGTGTCTCTATCTCCTTCAGTTCTGCTCTGATCTTAGTTATTTCTTGCCTTCTGCTAGCTTTCGAATGTGTTTGCTCTTGCTTCTCTAGTTCTTTTAATTGCGATGCTAGAGTGTCAATTTTAGATCTTTCCTGCTTTCTCTTGTGGGCATTTAGTGCTATAAATTTCCCTCTACACACTGCTTTAAATGTGTCCCAGAGATTCTGGTATGTTGTATCTTTGTTCTCATTGGTTTCAAAGAACATCTTTATTTCTGCCTTCATTTCGTTATGTACCCAGTAGTCATTCAGGAGCAGGTTGTTCAGTTTCCATGTAGTTGAGCAGTTTTGATTGAGTTTCTTAGTCCTGAGTTCTAGTTTGATTGCACTGTGGTCTGAGAGACAGTTTGTTATAATTTCTGTTCTTGTACATTTGCTGAGGAGTGCTTTACTTCCAATTACGTGGTCGATTTTGGAGTAAGTACGATGTGGTGCTGAGAAGAATGTATATTCTGTTGATTTGGGGTGGAGAGTTCTATAGATGTCTATTAGGTCTGCTTGCTGCAGAGATGAGTTCAATTCCTGGATATCCTTGTTAACTTTCTGTCTCGTTGATCTGTCTAATGTTGACAGTGGAGTGTTGAAGTCTCCCATTATTATTGTGTTGGAGTCTAAGTCTCTTTGTAAGTCTCTAAGGACTTGCTTTATGAATCTGGGTGCTCCTGTATTGGGTGCATATATATTTAGGATAGTTAGCTCTTCCTGTTGAATTGATCCCTTTACCATTATGTAATGGCCTTCTTTGTCTCTTTTGATCTTTGATGGTTTAAAGTCTGTTTTATCAGAGACTAGTATTGCAACCCCCGCTTTTTTTTGTTCTCCATTTGCTTGGTAAATCTTCCTCCATCCCTTTATTTTGAGCCTATGTATGTCTCTGCGTGTGAGATGGGTCTCCTGAATACAGCAGACTGATGGGTCTTGACTCTTTATCCAGTTTGCCAGTCTGTGTCTTTTAATTGGAGCATTTAGTCCATTTACATTTAAGGTTAAGATTGTTATGTGTGAACTTGATCCTGCCATTATGATATTAACTGGTTATTTTGCTCGTTAGTTGATGCAGTTTCTTCCTAGCATCAATGGTCTTTACATTTTGGCATGTTTTTGCAATGGCTGGTACCGGTTGTTCCTTTCCATGTTTAGTGCTTCCTTCAGGGTCTCTTGTAAGGCAGGCCTAGTGGTGACAAAATCTCTAAGCATTTGCTTATCTGTAAAGGATTTTATTTCTCCTTCACTTATGAAACTTAGTTTGGCTGGATATGAAATTCTGGGTTTAAAATTCTTTTCTTTAAGAATGTTGAATATTGGCCCCCACTCTCTTCTGGCTTGGAGAGTTTCTGCCGAGAGATCTGCTGTTAGTCTGATGGGCTTCCCTTTGTGGGTAACCCGACCTTTCTCTCTGGCTGCCCTTAAGATTTTTTCCTTCATTTCAACTTTGGTGAATCTGGCAATTATGTGTCTTGGAGTTGCTCTTCTCGAGGAGTATCTTTGTGGCGTTCTCTGTATTTCCTGGATTTGAATGTTGGCCTGCCCTACTAGGTTGGGGAAGTTCTCCTGGATGATATCCTGAAGAGTGTTTTCCAACTTGGTTCCATTTTCCCCCTCACTTTCAGGCACCCCAATCAGACGTAGATTTGGTCTTTTTACATAATCCCATACTTCTTGCAGGCTTTGTTCATTTCTTTTTCTTCTTTTTTCTTTTGGTTTCTCTTCTCGCTTCATTTCATTCATTTGATCCTCAATCGCAGATACTCTTTCTTCCAGTTGATCGAGTCGGTTACTGAAGCTTGTGCATTTGTCACGTATTTCTCGTGTCATGGTTTTCATCTCTTTCATTTCGTTTATGACCTTCTCTGCATTAATTACTCTAGCCATCAATTCTTCCACTTTTTTTTCAAGATTTTTAGTTTCTTTGCGCTGGGTACGTAATTCCTCCTTTAGCTCTGAGAAATTTGATGGACTGAAGCCTTCTTCTCTCATCTCGTCAAAGTCATTCTCCGTCCAGCTTTGATCCGTTGCTGGCGATGAGCTGCGCTCCTTTGCCGGGGGAGATGCGCTCTTATTTTTTGAATTTCCAGCTTTTCTGCCCTGCTTTTTCCCCATCTTTGTGGTTTTATCTGCCTCTGGTCTTTGATGATGGTGATGTACTGATGGGGTTTTGGTGTAGGTGTCCTTCCTGTTTGATAGTTTTCCTTCTAACAGTCAGGACCCTCAGCTGTAGGTCTGTTGGAGATTGCTTGAGGTCCACTCCAGACCCTGTTTGCCTGGGTATCAGCAGCAGAGGCTGCAGAAGATAGAATATTTCTGAACAGCGAGTGTACCTGTCTGATTCTTGCTTTGGAAGCTTCCTCTCAGGGGTGTACTCCACCCTGTGAGGTGTGGGGTGTCAGACTGCCCCTAGTGGGGGATGTCTCCCAGTTAGGCTACTCGGGGGTCAGGGACCCACTTGAGCAGGGAGTCTGTCCCTTCTCAGATCTCAACCTCCGTGTTGGGAGATCCACTGCTCTCTTCAAAGCTGTCAGACAGAGTCGTTTGCGTCTGCTGAGGTTTCGGCTGTGTTTGTTATTGTTTACTGTGCCCTGTCCTCAGAGGTGGAGTCTACAGAGACAGGCAGGTTTCCTTGAGCTGCTGTGAGCTCCACCCAGTTCGAGCTTCCCAGCAGCTTTGTTTACCTACTTAAGCCTCAGCAATGGCGGGCGCCCCTCCCCCAGCCTCGCTGCTGCCTTGCCGGTAGATCACAGACTGCTGTGCTAGCAATGAGGGAGGCTCCGTGGGCGTGGGACCCTCCCGGCCGGGTGTGGGATATGATCTCCTGGTGTGCCTGTTTGCTTAAAGCGCAGTATTGGGGTGGGAGTTACCCGATTTTCCAGGTGTTGTGTGTCTCAGTTCCCCTGGCTAGGAAAAGGGATTCCCTTCCCCCTTGCGCTTCCCAGGTGAGGCAATGCCTCGCCCTGCTTCAGCTCTCGCTGGTCGGGCTGCAGCAGCTGACCAGCACCGATCGTCCGGCACTCCCCAGTGAGATGAACCCAGTACCTCAGTTGAAAATGCAGAAATCACCGGTCTTCTGTGTCGCTCGCACTGGGAGTTGGAGACTGGAGCTGTTCCTATTCGGCCATCTTGCTCTGCCCCGGTTCTGCTGTTGGTTTTTAAACTGGTTTGGTTCTTTTTACAAAAGAATCCTTACTTGGAAATCCAATGTATAAAACAAATCCAGGTGAAGTTGCAATGCTTGCAGCTGGGATGAGCCCCAAAGACTCACCTCCAAGGCATCCCAGGAGCCTCGGACACCTGACAAAAGAGTTTGAAAACCAGCAGGTCATCCCTCATTCACATATGTGTGAGTGAGACCCAGAAAGGAGAAGTGGCCTAGTCATAGGGTCAACTAGTTTGTGCAGAGAAATGGAATCAAGGCTCCTGCCTGTGAGTCCGGTACCCTCTCTACCAGCCTGCATCTGTCATCATCTGTCATCTATTGTATGGGCAGCTGCAGTCTCCTGTATGTGAAGCCCAGGGCCACCAGTGAATAAATCATAACATGTTTACAGTTCTTTATTTTTACAGACTCTTTCACATCTACTTACTGTCTTATGTGATACAATAATCCAAGTGAACAAACCAAGAGGGGTTAAGTGATCTGCTTGAGGACATGCCCCTAGAAATCCAAGCTAGTTCTAAACACAATGTGGCCTTAACAGAGGTTAGTACATTTTAAGAGGCTTTAGAATGCTCTCAATTAGTTAACAACTAGAACAGTGGTTCCCAAAGGCTGTCCTGGACCAGCAGCTTTGCCCTCACCTGAGAAGTTGTTAGAAATGCAGATTCCAGGCTCCCCACCCCCAAGACCTTCTGAATCAGAGACTCTGGGGGTGGTGTCCAGCAGTCTGTTAGTCTGTTTTATTTGTTGTTGTGGTGGTGGTGGTGGTGGTTGTTTGAGACGGAGTCTCACTCTGTGACCACCACCACGCCTGGCTAATTTTTTTGTATTTTTAGTAGAGATGAGGTTTCAACATATTGGTCAGGCTGGTCTCGAACTCCTGACCTTAGGTAATCCATCCGCCTCGGCTTCCCAAGGTACTGGGATTACAGGCTCGAGCTACCGCGCCCAGCCAGCAGTCTTTTTTAACACGCTCTGCAGGTGATTCTGATGCCAGCTACAGTTTGAGAACCACATACTAAGGAACAAGGTCATCGCTGCTTCTACATCTCACTAGCTGTTATTTTTGTGTGTGCCTAGCATCATGGTAGATACCACACAGCATAAGATAAGCAGCATCCTCTCTATACCCCTCTGCCCTCTTCTCAGGAGTTTAGAATAGAGACCTCATGTTCCCAAGTCATGGGCTAACGCAGTGCTGCTCACGCTTTGCAGTGCATATGAGTCACCCGCAGATATAGTTGAAATCAAGATTCTGGTTTAGCAAAATTGTATATTTAAGACAGATAATGAAAGATTGTGGATTCAATAAAGACTCAAGAATCTTCTGAATACTCACAAAGCTTTCCCAAGGCTCCAAAGCTAGAAAAGCACAGGAGAGAAATTGGCCAAGGATCAGAGACCCCAATTATTGCAGTTCAAATTGGATATAGTAATTTACCACCAGGCAGGGGAGAGCTAAGTGTGGTGAAGCTGATTTGTGCCTAAGGGAGAGTCCACCTAACCTCCCTTTAATAAAGATCAATAACGTGGTCAAAATGAATGCGAGGATAATCTGTTGGGCAGGTGCCTCCCAAGGTTACAGTGGGAAGGTGCCTTAAGCACATCTTTGCAGTTAATGCTGCTCAGATCGTTGCTTCCTTTGATTGAATTATTACACACCGTCTCCTGGGGGATCTGATAGAAAGAGAGATGGACGTATAAGACATCCCTTTTGTCTACCGAATGGTCAGAACATGCCACCCACACCTAAGAGACAATTTTCAGCTTTTGCTAGGTAGCATTACAACTTTATGCAAACAGCATAAAATTCAAAAGGCTAGAACCCAATCGAATCTCTTTCCTTCCTGGTCTTCAAAAGAATGAGGGATTGAATAATGGCTTCTTTCTCAAGTCGAAGCAACTCCTAGTTGATGGCCAGAAGCAAGAAGCCCCAACATAAAAAGTGGTGATGTTTTAATGTTCTCTATTTTGGGAGTCTTCCTTTAACCACATCTGGGGATTATGAGTGAAGGCAGTTTCCAAGTCTCCCATTTGCTCAGGCTACTGAAGTTTGCATGTGGTGGGAGGGTTCTGGTAAGACAGTGTGAAAATGAAGGACCTCTCCTTTTAGCCCCAAAGTGCTCTGGTTCCCTGTCTTAAATAAATTACTCAACATCTTAGAGTATAGTTTACAGATTTCTCCTCAAGCGATGAGGAAAAGGAGTTTAAATAATACACCAGTAAAGAAACAGGACAATACCACCTTAAGGCAGCAACAGAACACCAACTTTTAGGTTGCAACATTGCTTCATTCACTCATCTGCAAAAATATAAATATTCATTTTGTGCATTCTCAAGAGAAAGATAATTAAAGCAGGATGAATTCTGTTTGGCTAATTTTCAAAAAGCAGGTTTTGTAAAGCACTGCAATGATCTGTCACTAGTAACTCTTAAGTACTTGTAATAATATATTGTCTTTAATTTCACCCAGAATCCAGAAAGCCAAGATGGCCTTTCTCCAAAAGAGGAGTGGTAAGTGTTGCAAATTGCCATTTTTGTTTTAATTAAGCTTCCTGTAGCTAAGAAAGTAAGAAATGGCTGAAGAGCCTCTTCATTCTGCTTTATCTTTGCATAAAGACAGATGGCACGTGAAATATAAATGATATCATCACATCCGTAGTATTGGCTATGGAACATGCCAAGGGTTGCCAATTTGTGCAGCGAAACAGTGCTAATTGCCAGTAGTTAATTAGCTCTGAAAAAAAAAAACACACAAAGCAATCCTAATATAGTGATGCTTTACAACACTACATTTATAGCTTGCTGCTTAGAAAGCAGCTCACTCGATGAAGCAAACTTGCACAAATGTATGCCCCAGTTTGCAGTTAGTGCCATGTATATTGGGAACATTGAAAAATGAATGAGACCTGACAGAAACAGATTCCGCAAATACACTTCTATTTCTGGGAAAGCCGACTGGATTAATCCTAGTGGGTTTGAATTCATTCTTGGTTCCATCAATAATTGATGAGTTATCCATCTCAATCAGCGGTCCCTGAGACTTTACTGCCTAGGACAAGGGTGGCCACAGTCAAGCCGTTCCTTCTGGCATGCTGTGGGAAGAGGGAGGGAATGTTCATGATGACAACTGGACTCCTCCTGTTTTCTAGAGGGAGGAGAGGGACTGATTTGTGTTCTCCCAGCAGTACTAGTTGCATGACTTACACACCACAACCAGCAGCAGCAGCGGGGCCTTATGGACTGTTACTATGCCTCATTCTGTTAAAAATCTGCCCACATGGCCTTGCCAATCACTTTGGCATCAGTTGCTGACATTTGCAGTGGTTCTATGACACACACACCTTGCTATTTTTTAAGTCCCATTGCTAAATAAAAAGTCCTCTGAAGTTCCAATTCTAGCTCCTTCCCCTACTGCCCTATGACCTTGGCCAAATGGATTACTCTCCCTCAGCTCAGATCTTCCCTGTAAAAGACAGAAGACCAGTGCCAGCCTCACAGGGTGGTTGTAATGAATGCCTTATAATGCATGTGGAGCCCACCCCGGAGCCGGGCACACGCAGACACTCAGTCAATCTTGGCCGTATCACTAGTAGTAGTATCTTTAATTAGGGTTTGGAAAACGACTTATTCTCATAGCCAAGTGTATGATTGACTTTCACTTTTTTTCCCAAAAATAAAACGTTTATATGGAACATACTCTTAAACATTATGAGCTGCAAATCGTAAATTGTTAGTAAAATTGTAACACTATTGCCACCAGGGCTGTTGCTCACCAGTCATTTACAGACATGCTTTGTCTGTCTTTCTAACAGGTCTGAGACAAGGCTTATGACGCAGCCCCTCCTGAGCTCTTTCCTCGAATAAACAGAGGCAGAGCTGGTCACCAATCACATCTGAGATCTCAGGAGAAGGGGCATCTCCCCCAAACCCTCCCGAGGGCTTATCCAGGACAGGGAAGCTCTGAGGGCTGCCTGAGAGATAGAATATGCTTTCGGAAGGGAAGAACTTGGCTAAGGAAGGGCACTCCTACAAGTTGTTGGGATTAATACATTCTTTTCCCCCACAAAGAAGCAACTTGTTCTCCACACATGTGTTGAGCAACTGTGCCAAGTACCGGGACAGATATCTAAGATGCCAAGATGCCCATTATCAGCTCACAATTGAGAAGATGGGACTGACAAGTAAACTGTGGGTGGTGGGGGAAAACATGCTAAATGGTTGGCACTGTGTTGGAGGGAGGGAGGCAATGAGGGAGATACACAAAGGAAGAATAATTGGTGGACGTTCTCAGCAAATGTTTTCAGCAATGAAGAGAAAGTCATTTCTAGAAGCTTCACTTTCACAAGAACACAATATCTTGTTTTCTTAAAATTAACATTGTTTCCTTTATCCTCTTATCATTATTTATCACGTAATTCATATCTCTATAAATGGTAATCCACATCAATATAACAAACACACTTCTATGTTGTGATGTGTTTTTCCAATCTATTACAGATTTTTCCTTTTCCTCCTTTCTTCCTTCCTTTCTTCCTTCCTTTCTTCCCATCAGTTTAATATTAGTAATAAAAGCAAACACATCTATGATGTCTAGCATATTACCAGGCACTGTTACTGTTTACCTGTATTCTTGTTTATGCATGTCAGTTAACACATGTGAACTCATAAATTCTACAACAATCCAACAAGGTAGCTAACATTATTACTTCTCATTTTGAAAATGGGGAAATGGATTCAGAGAGGTCGACTAGTTTGCCTGAGGACACACAGCTCATAAGCTATGGAGCATCCAGCGTTCCAAGAAGTCTGGCTTTGAGTCTGTTCTAGCCCTGTGTGGCCCTGCTCCTTCAACTGTAGGAGTCCCCAACACCAGACCTGGAAACTCCTTCATTCATTCTCTCGTTAGAGCTCTCATAGATCTTACCTGTTCTCATTGATTTGTCAATCACTCCAAAAATGTGTATATTCAGTCTTAACCTTCAATTTTGCTCCAGTTCCACGTCACCAGTGACTACTGCACATCTTCATGCCACCTACCTCTTAGTTACTAAGTCTGAGACTCCAGAATTAACCTTGGCATCTCACTTTTCTTTACCCTGTGTATTCTCTCAAGTAACCTTCAAATGCTTTTCATTGCCTCTCCTAACTACTGCTACCACAATGGAGGCAAGAAGGTACTAAATGGGCATGTCATTTTCAAGAGTTAATGTGACCACTGGGAGAACGGTCTCCTCTCTCCTCACTGGAATACCCACCCAGACATTTGGCCAGGAGGCTGGTCAAACCCATAGAGAGCCATGGTGAGTGCCCTTCAAAACACGGGGCTGGCACCCACTTTCCCACAACTCCAATGCTCCTTCCATTGTCTCAGCCTCTTTCTTTTCCAACTGGCTGCTGATTTTTTATTTCCACAACATGCAGTCGCTATGGTTTCAGACATCAACAAAAGGCATATGTCCCAATTGCAGTAGGAGGTCTTTAACTGGTTCCAAGATTCCTTTGCTGCTGTGGAGGCTAATGAGTCTACAATAGGTTTCCTTTTTCAGTGCCATAACCCTACCAGAGAAACCAGCCACAACCCATTAGCACATTCTGAAACTATGACAGGGTCTCTTTTCAGACGCGCAGGGAGCCCCCTACCTGCAACGGTAGATAACCTGTGCCTTTCTTGCTCATGAAAACAACACCGATTAACTTTCACCAAACTGTTTAGATCCATGCCAATATCGTGCACCCTGAGGCAACAGAACAAGTCGAAAAATTGTTTGTCCTAAGCATTCACTTGAAATGCAGCCAAGCTGACTTTTAAAAGCCTTGCACGTTGTTATTTGATAGCTTCTTCTTGCTTTGGTTGGTAAAATGAACTCTGTAAGTGGGCAATTCATGATATTGCAATAGAATAGTGAATGAACCAAAAAGAAAATGCTCACAATATAAATTTAAAAAGCAAGTTGCAAAAGGATGTGTGAATATGATACATTGTGCTGTTTAAAAATTAATTATTAATGTGATCAGAATATGATATTTCCAGTGGGTATGTGAGGGTGAAGACACATTTCATGGTTTTTTGTTGTTGTTGTTGTTTGTTTCTCAAGTTTTCTACAATAAACATATATTATCTTAGCAATCAGATTTTTTAAACAAATATTATTAAGAAAAAATGACTATAACAAAAGTAAGTGGGTGATTCCATTCTAAGGAAAGTAGAGTTTCCAGCATGTTCTGGTATTCTGTAACAGAGAATTATTGTTTGGGACAAGTTGCTTTAACACTGGGCTTTATTTTGTCATCTGCTAAAATAAGGGCTGAACCAATATGTCTGAGGTACCTTCTGATGTTAATTAAATCTTAGGGTCCAGAGTTTGGAAAAGTTAAAACTGCAAAGGCTATGTCACCCCAATGGGTAGGCATGATAAGACTGCTGTTTGACCATTCTGTGCCTAGGATTTTTTTTAATGTGTAAAATGAGAGGTTTGGACAAGGTATTCTCATGGGCCTGTGGCCCTCAGGTCTGACATTCTGTGGTTCTGTGGCTCCTACTAGAGCTCAGAAATGGCTTTGAAACTGTTAGTTGCTTAAAGACAAAATATGTCATCTCTTATCATGAATGTTAGGGAATGAACGAAAGATACCAAGGCTGCCGAAGTTGTGTCATTAAAGAATCCATGTTTGAAAATCCTGTTTCTAACCATCTTTAAGCAGGGCAAAGACAAACACAAGCGCACATCCGATATGGAAAACTGCCTGTCCTCTGTGAAAATTACCAACTTCAGGGGCTATGACTTCTACAGTCTGAAGGTATCTTTCCAACTGTTTCCTGTGGGGCATGGCTTTTTCTTTTAATTTTTTGGTGGGGTGGGGAGGGGAGGGTCAGTGTTTTAAGCTGCCAGATTACTGCCTTGTTTACAGTAAGAGCAAAATGCAAGAGAGGAACCCAGGACTGAAAAGGGCTTGCTCTCCTCAAACACACTGAAAGCTGGGGAAAGCCATTTTATCTTAAATAAGGTAACAAGTGTGAGAGCACTTCATAGGCCAGAAAGCCTCTACAAATGTTAAAAGTGGTTGTTACTACTCTTCATTTCTCTGGACCTGGATTTCCTCATTGGAAACGTTAAGTTGTTTTTGATAAGATGATTTCTAAAGGTCTCCCTGAGCTTTAAAACTCTCACTTCATGCTTCTTCAGTAGTTAATTTCAGTAAGTTTTGCCAGTGGAACCCGGAATCAGACTTCCCAGTCCTGGGTTTGGGGTTCTTTGAGTTTTTATGTCAATAAACTGAAAAAGACTCATGATATTCTCAAGCTTAATTCAAAGCATCGTCGATCTGAATTGATTTGAATCTTAAACTAGAAATAATGCACATTGTGCATTTCATGCTGTGTATTAGGAGGAATTGGCATCCCAGAGCCCCACAGAGAAAGTGATGGCTTGGGTCACTTGGGGAGTCACTGTCAAGAGGGATGTCCAGGGCCTGAAGCAGGAAATCATGATTCCAGGGGTTGCTTGGCCCTTTGGAACTGCAAGCCAAAGCAAATAGCCAACAGGTCAATCCACTGAGGTGGAAATGTTTTCTTCTCTCTTTTTTCCTCATGTACAGGATAAGACCTGGGATGAAGTCATGGAAACACATCACAAACTCCTGACCAATCAATTAGACTTGAGAAAGCAGCAAGAGGCCATGTGGGAACTTTTCACAAGTGAATGCACCTATTTTTTGGACCATTTATTAGTTCTTAAGATGGTAATGCCAGGCTTAATTTTGTAGTAGATGGAAAATTTGTTTCTTTGGGCACTTGTTTTCCTCTTCTGAAAGAAATAAAAGAGAGAGAGAGAGAGAAGAAAGAGAAAGAAAGGAAAGAGAGAGAAGAAGGAAGGAAGGAAGGAAGGAAGGATGGGAGGGAGGGAGGGAGGGAGGGAGGGAGGGAGGGAGGAAGGAAAGAAGGAAGGAAGGAAAGAAGGAAGGAAGGAAGGAAGGAGGAAGGAAGGAAGGAAGGAAGGAAGGAAGGAAGGAAGGAAGGAAGGAAGGAAGGAAGGAAGGAAAAGAGAGGGAAAGGGAGGCGAGGTGAGGTTTTTTTCTCCCTCTTTCAGGGGATCGTGAAAATTTTTATTTGTCATTTATTTTTGTTTACCTATTACTCTACTGTCTTTTTATACTTTAACATTGGATGAGATCTTCTTAGCGAACTAGTCCAGTGTCCCATCCGATGTTGAATGAATCTCTTCTGCCTTGTCTCACCAGTTTGCACATTCCTGAGCCAGGGAGCTCACACCCTTCTCAGGCAGTCCATTCCCTCTTTCCTTGGCTTCCTTTCTTGGAGCTCTTGCTCCCTCGTGAACAGTGCCAGGTGACTGCTTTTTATCAGCTGCAGGGCCACCATTGCAGATTTCGGGGGCTACCATACACATGCAATTTAGTACTGTTGAATTACATGGTATATTCATGATGTCTCCTATGTAAATAGCACCTGTATGGTTACACACTGCTGCAGCTATGCTCTGGTGAGGCTCAGAACAGAGAATTTTTTCTAGAAGAACAATAGAGCAAGGAAGAGAACCATAGAGCAGCTTCCTCCCAGGACCACAGGGGAGGATGGGCCACACAGCTCCCGAGGTTGCCTCTGACCATAATACTTTTGCATCCTGATGACTGTCTTACACAGCTAAAAGGCACTGTGCTGGCAGACCTAAGTTCAAGCCCTGGCTCTGCCTCTGGTTTGCCTTGTGACCTTAGGAAAGTGTAGTCCTTCATATC
The DNA here is from genome assembly GCF_037993035.2 of Macaca fascicularis. Taxonomy (NCBI): domain Eukaryota; kingdom Metazoa; phylum Chordata; class Mammalia; order Primates; family Cercopithecidae; genus Macaca; species Macaca fascicularis. The sequence goes on from NC_088385.1 coordinate 99,758,506, forward strand.
CTAAACCAGGGGTTGACAAATCTTTTCTGCAAAGGTGCAGATAGTAAATATTTTGGGCTTTTCAGGCTATATAGTTTTTGTTGCAACCACTTAACTCTGCCATTGCAGTGCCAAAGCAGTCTACAGGAATGTGCCTGACTGTGTCACCCAGAAAACATCATTTACAAAAACAGGTGGCAGGCCAAATTAAGCTCACAGCCTGCATAGTTTGACAGTCCCTGTCCTAAGCTGTAAAGGAGAAATGACAGTGCCATCTCTGGCTATCTCATAAGACCATTATGATGATCAAATTAGTTTTCTTTGAAATCTATCAAGTGCTATACAAACGTCAGTTATTTTCTGTAAGTAATATTTTTTGTCAATCACAGTGCTAAATCCTTAACTTAGCAAAATGTAAAACGCAAAGACACTCTAGGAGAAAATTGAAATTTAGAGACCATGTCAGTTAGGATGCTTACAAGAGCATGTAATAGAAAACTAGCTTAAATAATACAGTATTTTGTTAGTCCTTGTGACTGCCAAGTTCAGAGGTGGGAGAGAATTCAAGACATGTTTGATCAAGGGGCTCAAAACAAAACAAAAAACATTTCTTTCCATCTCTCACCCTGCCTTCCATGGCATTAGCCACATCCTATGGCTGGCTTCTCTTGTAGTCACAGCATGGTTGCTATCCTTAAGCTAATGGCCAGAGAGAAAGAGAGAGAGAGAGAGAGAGAGAGAGAGAGAGAGATCTTCTCAGCATTCATAGCAAAAGTCTTGAGATTTAATCTTATTGGACTGGCTTAGATCACATGCGCACCCGTGAGCCAAATCCACTAGCTCCGTAAGGAAGGAATGTGCCAATTGGCTTAAGGCAGTCAAGACCCAACTTTGGGAGTGAGATCAGCTTGCCACATGGCACATGTGCCGCCTGGGGAAGAGTAGACATGGGTGAAAACCAGCCTGTTTTTAGGGAAGAGGAGTATTGCAGGGGGTGGTAATGATAAATGTTCACTGCAGAGAACTAAGCCCCTGAGCTATGCCACCTTCCTTGTCCTAAGGAACCACAGAACTTTCTGTCCCACTGTAAACTGTCCAAGCTTTTCAAAATAACATTTCCTGTTTAAGAAAAGGCCAATTTGAGCTCACTGTCAAATACCTCAGTGTATTTAAAGAATATATGTACCTTCCTTTTACACAATCAATATGTTTTCCAAAAGCGCTTATGAGTTAAAAATTTGTGACTCATATAATAAATATACTGGAGGACTCAGCATTTTTTTTAAATGCAAAATTTCTGTAAAGCAAAGAATCTTATAACAATAGTAGTATTTCTTCCAAATTGTCCCAATCTATCTGTAGTAATGAGTTCTGTTTCTTACAATCATGTTTTAAATGCTTGGATATTGACAGATTTCCAGACAACCAATATTCCATGGATTTTGAAAGGTCTAAGTGGTTCTCGACAGGTGGCCTCTAGACCAGCAGCATCAGAATCCCTTAGGGACTTGCTGGAAATGCGCATTCTCAGACCCCATCATAGATGAGGGTGGGGTCCAGCAAGCTCTGGTGTAACAAAGCTGCCAGGTGATTCTGACACAAGTTCAAGAACCACTTGCTACACTAATGAAATAATACAGGAATGGGAATTGGAGAAGGTTACCTATCTAAAGCCCAGTCTTTTAACCCCTAACATTCTTGAAATAATTTGTCCTTTTGTCCCTTTGAATGCTTCCCGTCTTATGTACGCAAAGTATTTCTTTTTCAATAAACTGCTCTCTCTTCAGTTTATAGAATGAAGGGCAAGCTAGCTGTAAGTGAGGATTGTACTTCTTTTTTTTTATTTTTATTTTTTGACTTGCTGTGTAGTTCTCCAGTTTGTGAAATCATCAGATTAAGTAAAAATAACATAAAAACTCCCTTAATGGTTTCATCCATGTTTAATGCCTCTAAACAACTGAAACATTTTACCAGTTATCAGAGATTAACTCACTAAATCTCTACTTTTAATTCCCTGAAAGTAAAGTATATTTGGGTCTTTTGCAGAAGAAAGCATATGAGAACACACCATGAATATCGTTTTGCTCTCAAGTTAGTAGTGTTGGCAAGAAGAGAACTTTTGGGATTTCTTTGGCACTAGAAGCAGAGGAAGCCCATTTGGACAGATTCTGTTCAATAGGAATGTTGTTAGAATTGACTTAAGCAACCACAACTTTCATACTGAAAAGCTCATTTCCAATATGTTCTGTGAAGCTTAAATGTGATCATTTGTCTTGAGTATAGCATTTAAACCTTGAGAGTGCTGATTTCTCCATTGTTTTGTAAAGTTATACCCAGGAGGTTTATGTTTAATGTTCTTGCAAAAGGTATGTTTCAAAATTAAAAAATAGAAATTAATGTGCATATATTTTTTATTTCAAAGATCTTTATGAATACACTAAAATATCTGCAAACTCATGAATATCTCCTAGATGTGGATTTATGGAGACTTTTTGCAAACCTGGAGGAGTTAACTCAGGTGAGCCAAGTAGGAAGATTTTAGTAGTCATGTTTTAACATTCACTAGAAGATCTCGAAAATTCATACTTGGTCTGTTCTTATGGCTTGTATTCCATAATATATCTCCATATTCCATTCCCAGTCAGGACTTCAGGTTAATAAGAAAGAAGTTGAAATATCCATTGATGCCTTTCCCATAAATTGTAGATATTAGTTACCCTTTATTTGTCATTTTTCCATGGCTATTTTAAAAAGTAAACACATTCCTAAGATCTCCATCATCTTCATAAATGGTTATTTTCAACTGAATGTCCTCTTCTCACATACATTATAAACAAATAATATTTTCCCTCTTAAAAGGAAAGAAAGAGAGACAACAACAAGAATTTATTTATAAGAAATACTTATAAGAAAATGTGTATTGGAGAGTGGAGGAAATAAATCTTTGAATTTTGCTAGGAGATAAATTTGAAATGGGAAACATGTAAGAATGATACTTGAAGTTCAACAAATGTTTATTCCTTAACCCTGGGTGTGTGCCTACTTTTGCTTTCTTTCTCTCTGTCCCTAGACAAGCCTTGGTTTTGTGAACAGTCTCTTTGGCATCATCAAGGACTATGTAGACGCTTCTGATATTTCCTCATCACTGGATTTTATTTCCGTACTCACAAAGGTAAACTCCTTCCGGGAGATCTCAGCTTCATAAAGTAGCATTACCCACCTCCCAAGACAGTTGTTTATACCCTACTTGATTTTTCTTCTCCCTGGGAAAGTTCTACCTCCACCCTCCTACAAAGGAACTGTCCCTTTCTCTACCAATCAACATTTTCAAAAATAACTTGCAGATTCTGTTTTCCCATTGTCACATCTCCTGTGTAGGTTTTATTAACACAAAAATCTGCATGCATGGAAAAGCCATTTCCAAGTCTGTTTTTTAAATTACTTCAATTTAAAGCAATATTCATGGCAATAGTTTAGTGTCTGCTAATTACATGATTCAGTTGTTTTAACGAAAGTACCAATTTCTCAGAAAGAAACAGAATAAACCTTCAAATTCATCAACACCCTTGATCATATTTCTGTGGGTGAAATGAGGAGAAAAGAGGAAAACCTGTGCCCCGGGTTTGATAAGTGCTATTTATTTCTTGAGTAGACATTTGGACATCCTCCCCTACTTTTCTTACTTTGAGATTTTTAATCTAATTTTAATCTAATTTCATTTAGCAAAATCTGAATTTTTAAACTTCACTTTTTAAGAAAAAAAGACAGATTGAGATTTATTGAGAACTTACTGAGTGCTATATATGGAGCCAATACCCTGTATACAATAATGTGAAAAATTAAACAAGCTCCTTGCTTTTAAGGAATTTTAAGTCAGCTGGGTGCGGTGGCTCACGCCTGTAATCCCAACACTTTGGGAGCCCGAGGCGGATGGATCACGAGGTCAGGAGATTTGAGATCATCCTGGCTAACACAGTGAAACCCCATCTCTACTAAAAATACAAAAAATTAGCCGGGCATGGTGGCGGGCGCCTGTAGTCCCAGCTACTTGGGAGGCTGAGGCAGGAGAATGGCGTGAACCCGGGAGGCGGAAGAGCTTGCAGTGAGCTGAGATCTCCCCACTGCACTCCAGCCTGGGCGACAGAGCGAGACTCTGCCTCAAAAAAAAAAAAAAAAAGAAAGAAAGAAATTTTAAGTCTTGTTGGGGAGAAATTAATCCAATAATGACACTAATGATTATATAATCAAAGTAAGATAAATGCTGGGGAAAAGAACATAAATATCATGAGTGTCCAACAAAGGAAACCTTGTAAGTTGGGAAGCATAGTAGGGCAGTCACAGGTAGGAAATGCTTCCTGGGGATATGACACTTGAGAAGATACATGAAGAAGGAAGAGTTTTAACAAGGCAAAAATAAGCGGGAAGATCCTTTAGTGAACATTGAAAATGGGTTGAAATAAGAAGATCTTTGGACGTTTTGTTTGTTGTTTAGTTGTTTTTTTATTTACTTTTTTTAGACAGCCTCTCTGTTGCCCAGGTTGGAGTGCAGTAGTGCGACTTCAGCTCACTGCCACCTCCGCCTCCCAGGTTCAAGCAATTCTCATGCCTCAGCCTCGCAAGTAACTGGTATTAAAAGCATGCACCACCACACCCAGCTAATTTTTGTATTTATCAAGTCAATGAGATAGAAACTGAAGCTTAGAGAAGTTAGATAATTTGGCTGAGATCACAGAGCCAATGGGTGGTAGAACTGGATATCTAAGCCTGACCATTAATGACTCTATTTTTCTTTTTTTTGGAGGGGAGGGTGGACAGAGTCTTTCTCTGTCACCCAGGCTGGAGTGCGGTGGCCCAATCTCGGCTCACTGCAACCTCTGCCTCCTAGGTTCAAGCAATTCTCCTGCCTCAGCCCCCCGAGTAGCTGGGACCAGAGGTGTGCGCCACCATGCCCAGCTAATTTTTGTATTCTTAGTAGAAACAGGGTTTCATCATGTTGGCCAGGCTGCTCTCGAACTCCTGACCTCAGATGATCCACCCGCCTCGGTCTCCCAAAGTGCTGGGATTACACGTGTGAGTCACCACGCGCAGCCCCATTAGTGAGTCTTAATCTTGGCCTCTAACCAGTTACCTCCTGGTTCTGACATTTCTCAAGCATCTCAGTGCTTCATGAGAAGACCCTCCCTTTACCTCCAAGTTCTCTTCAAGGCCCAGCTATCAACATTCCCCTCCAAAATAAACTCACATCATCTTTCAAATTACTTCTTGCTGAAGCCAAAACTTGACATTGCTCCCTATAGTGTTTTGTCTTCTAAGGTCCTATAACAAAATATTTTTGTAGGTTTCACCATCTCTGGCTTTGTTACTGTCACTTCTGTTAGTGGTTTTTCAGGCTGGGTCTGCTTTCTCTAACACCAGCAGGTGTGCTTTCTTTCTCCAGTTCACCACATTGGGATACTATTGGAAATTCCTTAATGCAGCCCATGAGTCATTATATTATCAATAAACCTATCAATGGACACATAGGCTTAACAACATGGTAGACACTATGATGGAATCCTGAAGAGAGTGCCTGCCAGTAACAAGCCAGAAGAATTGCTGAAGAGAAAAAGAATAACCATCATTCCCAAGAAAGACGCTTAACTGAGATGGTGGCATGTAGTTCAGTGTGCTCAGTTTACCCATTATATGTATGAATATATATATATATAATTGCCTTATTCTAAAAACAGTTTTAGGTGGCTTACAAATGTGTAGTCATTATAGCAAGTTTAAGACATTAAATAAAAATAATGAAGAAAAGGGAAGACAAGTATTAGACTGAGTAGGATAAAATGCATGCTACTAGATAGAGTACGCTGAGTAGAGATGTCCCAGATTTCCTTTTAATTGGAAATGGAGTCTCCCTCTGTCACTCAGGCTGGAATGCAATGGTGCGATCTCGGCTCACTGCAACTTCCACCTCCTGGGTTCAAGCGATTCTCCTGCCTCAGCCTCCCAAATAGCTGGAACTACAGGCACATGCTGCCAGGCCCAGCTAATTTTTTGTATTTTTTAGTAGAGACAGCGTTTCAACGTATCGCCCAGGCTAGTCTCGAACTCCTGAGCTCAGACAATCCGCCTGCCTCACCTCTCAAAGTGCTAGGATTACAGGCGTGAGCCTCTGCGCCCAGCCAAGATGTCCAAAATTTCTACATGTTTAGAAGCCAGCAAAATTAAATGCATGGAAATTCTTGAGGCATATCAGATGAAAAGTCAAGTGTCCTTACTTTAATCACTTAGTATCAACACAAACTTAACATCAACCAACAGGGTCACCCAAATCAAAGGCAATATTTGTTACTGGGTGTCCTGCAGGATGTGGCGCCTGAAGAAACCTTAAACAGAAGTGAAGGGGTGAATTAAATCAAGACGGCCTAAATAGAATTTTCTTTAAGTATAAGGAGAAAAAGACTATTTATTGAGGTGTCAGCTGTTTATTATGAGAGTACCATATTTTGTTAAAATAATGTTTACTTGGAGATTACCTGTGTATTTCCACGCAGCTGTAGTGCCTGCTTGATAATGGCGCCTCCTCCACTTTTCCCTAGTTAATGATAAAAGTGAAGAGAAATAGTCTGTCAGGGATCAATGCTCTCCTTCACTTGTGTTCATCCTCCTTCTGCTCTTCCTTTCTTGCAGTATTTCCGAGGGAGTCTCTGTCAGAGCCACCAGACCTACTGCCTGAACTATTCAGCTGCTATCTTTTATCTTGAGAGCCTGAGGCAGAGAGATGACTTTGGAATTTATTTAAAAGTAAAGTATCGTTTTCTTTTCTTTCGTAATTTTTCTGGTGCTTTTTGGGTGTCATGTGTACTGGGAATGATTGTATTTAAATTAAATGGGAAGAAGAAAACAAAATGATCAACACTATGTTTTAACTATAAATCTGCTTTCCTCATAAATACATTGTCCACTGCACACTTAGGAATATTAAATGGTGCACATCTGGAAACATTATGTTATCTAATATCCCTCCTGAGATTTTGGCTGGGGCTTAAAAATGTTTTCTTTGTTCATTATTTTATTTGCGGTAGAAACTGGTACATTGTAAGGAGAAACTATAGTAAGAACCTGAGCTTTGTGACTTAGAAGTTTGCCTCTTGCAGGAGTTAGTTCCAGGACAGAAACTTGCGGCGTCATTTACACTGTATTCTACATCCGTGCTGCCCCCTTGATTAGAGTATAAAGCACAATGTCAATGTTGCCTCCGGAATTGCGCTAATATGGCAGCTCTGGGTCCCACAGCATTAAAAGAAATTTCTGCCGGGGGCCTTCAGCATTTTCTAGTAGCCAAGCCTAAAACCAATTTCCCCTGACTTCCCTAATTCTGTTGGTCCCTGCCTTGATATTTCTTTAGTCTGAACTGGACCTTTTCAGTCCTGTGCCAGAGCCCTTTTGGATCATACAGAGAAAATGGTCCAAGCCTTTCCAGAAAATCAGCTCTTCCCTGCAGCTGCAAGAAGCCCCTGCCAGAGCATGACCTCAGAGGCTTGGGAGGAAAGGCTCCCATGGTTCCCAATGACTCAGCTGTGAATCAGTGGGCTTCTGCCACGGCCTTGATATGCCAGGAAGCCTGGGTGTGCCAAGGATGAGAAAAGGGGAATAATCTTAGGGAAGGGACTTGGCCATGTTTTTGTAGCTTCGGACCTTTAATGTTTCATTTGCTACCCAAACTGAAAACTGATAGCTCATTAGATTTCCAAATGCATGAATAATCATTTTGTGAATGTTTCCCCTAGAAGCTGATGGATTAGACTCTTAGGTAGGCCCCCAAACTGGGAGAATCCAGGTTCCTTTCTCTCCCTTCCAAGCTGAGGAAGAGATTAATTTAACAAGGTCCAATTATTGTTTTCAAATAACTTTGGAAAATCCTATATACATGTATTCAAAGCCAAATGATTTTTGACAAAGGCACCAAAAACATACATTGGAGAAACAACACTGTCTTGAGTAAATAGTGCTCGGAAAACTGAGTATCTCCATGCAGAAGAATGAAAGTAGACCCCATCTCTCACCATATCTAAAAATCAAATACAAATGAATTATAAGGCCTGAAACTATAAAACTGGTGGAAGAAAACATAAAAGAAGGACTAGAGGACATTGGTCTACACAAATATTTTAGGGCTAAGACTTCAAAAGCATAGGCAACAAAAACAAAAATAGACAAATGGGACGGTATTAAACCAAACGGCTCCTGCACGGCAGAGGAAACAACAGAGTAAAGAGGCAATCTGCAGAATGGGAGAAAATATTTGCAAACTATTCATTTGACAGGGAACTAATACCTAGAATATACAAGGAGTTCGAAGATCAAAAAAATAAATCCCATTACAAAGTGAGAAAAGAATCTGAACTGACATTTCCCAAAATGAAACATACAAATAGCCAACAGGTTGAAAAAAGAAAAATATCTCAACATCACTAATCATCAAGGAAATGCAAATGAAAACCACAATGAGATATCATCTTACCCCAGTTAAAATGGCTACTATTTAAAAAGATAAAATAAAATAACAGATGCTGGCATGGATACAGAGAAAAGGGAACTTTTGTACACTGTTGGTGGGTATGTAAATTAGCGCAGTTGTTATAGCAAACAAAATGGAGGTTTCTCAGAAAACTAAAAATAAAACTACCATCAATCCAGCAATCCCACCACTAGGTGCTTAGCCAAAAGAAAGAAATCAGGGTATCAAAGAGATACCTACTCCCCCATGCTTATTACAGCACTATTCACAATAGCCAAGACATAGAATCAATCTAGTGTTCATCAACAGATGATTAGATAAAGAAAATATTATATATATATATATGCAATGGAATATTATTCAACCAGAAAAAAGAATGAAATCTTGTCATTTACGGATGAAACTGGAGGTCATTAAGTGAAATAAGCCAGGCACAGAAAGACAGATATTGCATGTTCTGATTCATATGTGGGAGCTAAAAAATGTTAGTTGCATGGAGATAGAGAGTAGGATGATGGTTACCAGAGTCTGGGAAGTGGGGAGAAGGGGTAAAGAGAGGTTGGTTAATGGGTGCAAACATACAGTTATAGAAGGAATAAGTTCTAGTGCCTGATAACCCACTGGGGTGACTATAGTTGACAACAATAATTTATTGTGTGTTTCAAAATAGCTAGAAGATTTAAAATGTTGTCAACATGAAGAAATGATGTTAATAAATGTGGTTAAGGATATCCTAAATACCCTGATGTGTACATTGTACACATATATCAAAATATCATATGTGCCCCATACATATGTAAAATTGTGTATGAATAAAAATGTATGTGGCATCCAAAGATATTTTGGGAAAGGTAGTAGGTAGAGAATACAGTGCTGTTATAACACATGATGCTTTTTTTTGAGACAGAATTTTGCTGTGTCACCTAGACTGGAGTGCAGTGGCACAATCTCAGCTCACTGCAAACTCCAGTGATTCACTGCAAACTCAAGTGATTCTCTTGCCTCAGCCTCCCGAGTAGCTGGAGCTACAGGTGTCTGCCACCATGCCTGGCAAATTTTCTGTATTTTCGGTAGAGATGGGGTTTCTCTATGTTGGCCAGGCTGGTCTCGAACTCCTGACCTCAAGTGATCCAACTGCCTCAGCCTCCCACAGTGCTGGGATTACAGGCGTGAGACACCACACCCAGACCACGTGACGCTTTTACAATGCATAATACTTTACCAGACACTTTCTCAAACATCTCTTAATTCTGAACACAAACCTGTAAAGTTGATTACATTGTTCCTTTGTGTCCCCGAGTCTCAGAGAGGTTAGATGACATTTGCAAGGCCACATAGCCAATAGGTGGCAAAGAAAGAACCATAGAAAGATTTTCAGGCAAAAAAATCCAGTGCTCTTCATATCAGAACTATTTCCAGTTCCTTGGGGCTATTTCCCATGACCGTGGAACTATTAGCCTCGTGAAACAAAGGTGAGAGGTCAGGGAGAGACTCACAGATACTCATGGTGACTAGTGTTTGAGCCCTTGCTATGGCCTAGACACTGTGCTACATGCTGGTCATCCCTCATCTTCTTGTCTACACACTAACTGCAGAATTTGATATTGTCCCCATTTTCCAGGAGTTTAGACAAATTAGGCAACATGCTGAAAGGTATGGTTGTTCTAGGGCAGAGGTAGGATTTGAATTCAGACCTGTCTGAACCCAGTGTTGAATCTCCTACAATGTTCTGTTGGAAAACAACGTTCTTGGAGAATGTAAACCTATGCCATGTGATGGGCTGCCTGAAACTGACCTGTAAATGCAGTGATAAATGACCTCTAAACCCTCCATACCACATGAGGCTAAGCTTTATGAATGTATGTATTTTATCCTGGTGCACATTAATGGGATTAGAATTCTTCCTACTGTTTGTTTTTTAACTTATTTACTTATTTATTTATTTATTGAGACAAGGTCTGACTCTGTCACCCAGGCTAGAGTGCAGTGGTACAATCACAGCTCACTGCAGCCTCAGACTCCTGGGCTCAGGTGACCCTCACACCTCAGCCTCCCATGTAGCTGAGACTACACACACATGCCACCATGCCTGGCAAATTTTCTAAATTTTTATAGATATTGGATCTCGCTATGTTGCCCAGCTTATCTCAGACTCCTAAGCTCAAGCGATCCTCCTGCTTACTATTTTAGAAACAAAATAATGCAGAGGAAGAAACTGGGAACTTCATACCAAGTCTCTTCGTGTGACACAACTAACAATGGCTAAGAACTCTAGCTGCTATGGACTGAGTGTTTGAGATGTGCCACGCTCTGTTTTAAGCACTTTGTGTGGATTATCTCATTAAAACCTCTCGCCATCCCAATGAGGTAGTTACTCTTGTTATCTACATTTTACTGATAAATTTTAGAAAGGGTAAGTAAATTTCCCGAGGTTCCAAGAATTCTGGTTGCCCCATCCTAATGCTGCATCCCATTAAGACAGATTTATTAGGACTTTTTATTTTATTTTATTTTATTTTATTCTGTCACCCAGGCTGGAATGCAGTGGTACCATCATGGCTCACTGCAGCCTCAACCTCCCACACTCAAGTGATGGGACATATTTTCATCTGGGGCCCTTGAATCCTTTCACAGTTCCCCTAAGCACATTGGATATTTATTATAAAGCAAAAGTAGCATCCATTGATCTAGACTCATCAATAAAAAAGGCCTTTTATGTCCAATCTCTCTCGATGAAGTGTTATTTGCCTTCCCTAACGGACCTGAAAAATGAAGTCAATAGAGAGATGAAAGGAAAACTTACAGCTTCACTTTTATAATGTCAAGCCATTCTTTTTCTCTCTTCTGAAGTTTCCTGAAACACAAACGCTTCCAACATCCCTGCCTGGATCCTTGTCTAAATTATTTACCACAGATGCTTCTTGCCAGTTTTTATCTGGAGGAGTTTGGTGTTTTCACTTTGACCCTGAATACCAGTGCATGCTGGCAGCCACAATTGTTTCCCACAGCAGGGCAATTTGGGGCAGTGGCCTGGGGCGGTGAGGTTTTGGGAGGGCAGAGGCCTACTGCTGCTGAGAAATCAGTTACAAGGATTCCCAGGCACCCAAGAGGTCCAGGACTCAAAGGTATCATTGGAACGATGCTGTCCCTGAGTCAACATGGAAATCAGCCGCTAAAGCACAGCCCTGCTCCCCTCCACTCCCAGCCTTTCTTCATCTGTCGTGCTTGCTTCTGTCTCCATCCCTGCCAACCTCAATGAGAACCACAGTCATTTGGAGCTGGAGGAGAACTTGAAGATCATCTAGCCAAGAGCCATCTAGCCAGACTGGAGTCTGAGGTTGCAGTCAGTCATGATTGCACCACTGCAGTTAGCCTGGGTGACAGAGTCAGACGGACCCTGTCTAAATAAATAAATAAATAAATAAATAAATAAATAAATAAAACTAAAACAGTTGAAGAATTCTAATCCCATTAATGTGCACCAGGATAAAGTACATACATTCATAAAGCTTGGCCTTAAGGGTAAATTTACCCCACTGCATTTATAGGTCAATTTCAGGCAGCCCATAACACAGGCTTAAGTTCTACAATAATGTTGTTTACAACAGAGCATTGTAGGAGATTGAACATCATGTTCAGACAGGTCTGAATTCAAATCCTACCTCTGCCCTAGAATGACCATATCTTTCAGCACATTGCCTAATTTGTCTAAAAAGAGAAATCGGAGGCCCAGAGAGAGAAGGTGGTCCTCAGAGCCCAGCTCCTAGAGCTCCGTTCACCATGCACCATGAGCTCACTCTCATGGCCAGCCATCTGTACGTAGGGGAAAGGAGAAGATTGAATTAGAGGCAGAGTCTTGCTCTGTTGCCCAGCCTGGAGTGCAGTGGTGCTATCTTGGCTCACTGCAACCTCTGCCTACCAGGTTCAGGTGGTTCTCCCACCTCAGCCTCCTGTGTAGCTGGGATTACAGGTGTGCGCCACCACTCCTATTTTTTTCTTTTTTTCTTTTTTTTGTATTTTTAGTAGAAACGGGGTTTCACCATGTTGGCCAGGCTGGTATTGAACTCTTGACCTCAAGTGATCCTCCTGCCTCGGCCTCCCAAAGTGCTGGGATTACAGGCGTGACCTACCACACCCGGCCAAGAAGACTGAATTTGGCAGCATCCCCATGATGAAGAGCTCAGGATGTTTTCCAAAACATCCAGCTAAGCCAGGTACTATGGCTCACACCTGTAATCCCAGCACTTCGGGAGGTGCGCAGATTGCTGGAACTCAGGAATTTGAGACCAGCCTGGGCAACATAGTGAGATCCAGTCTCTACAAAAAATTTAAAAATTAGCCACGTGTGGTGGCCTGTACCTGTGGTGCCAGCTATGTGAGAGGCTCAGGTGGGAGGACTGCTTGACTGCTGAGGTGGGAGGTCGAGGCCGCAGTGAGCTGTGATCATACCACTGCACTTCAGCCTGGGTGACAGAGCAAGACTCTGTTCCCCATCTCCCTAAAAAAAAAAAAAAAAAAAAAAAAAAAAAAAAAAAAAGGCTGATAGTGTGGAAGGAGAGTGAGACTCCACCTCACCCCACCAAGGACGAGGTCAAGCTATGAAAGACAAATGCAAATTGCTAGGCGGGAGGCTAGGAGATAAAGGGAGGGTTTAAGGAGGAAGAGAGAAAGAGCTCTCTCTTTCCAAAGAAGAGAATGGAGCCAGCAAAATAGTAGGGGCTAGTGGGCTGTGTATTTGACCCCTCTTCACAACCCAAAACCTTCAGTAAAATAAATATGCACACTCACAAAACATGTCATGAGGGGGTTTACAAGAGAAACTCACATAGGAAACCAAAAGGATACATTTGTTCCATGCTGTTCAGGAAAGAAACAGTGTACATGGAAACAAGAGTTCAGGGGCCAGAGGAAGCCATTAGAATCTCAGTCCCCTGAGTTGGTAAATATCTAGGGGAGGAGTTTGGACCTCCACAGGCCATTGGATTGGTTGGGAGTTGAGCCAATTGTACCTAGATCTTCAAAATGCAAGGGCTGACACGTGGACTTGAAGGTGTCTCTGGCGATGCAGCAGGAGTCTCCTGCAGTGTGCCTGGCCCACCAGAGGATGACCCTGAAGGATCTGGGTCACACTGCAAAGGATTTAACCTGGAGAATGAAAGGAGAATGGAAGGTGGAAAAGAAATGAGGCAACAGCCTGCAGCAGGAGAAATATTTAGTGTAAGGGCGGGATCCCTGTTGTAGTCAATTCAGGCTGCTAGAACAACACACCATAGATTGGGTGGCTTATAATCAACAGGAATTTGTTGCTCACAATTCTGGAGGCTGAAAGTCTCCTGGTGCCAGAATGGTTAGGGGCTAGTGATGACCCTCTCCTGGGTTGCAGACAGCTGTCTTCTTGTTGTAGCCTCACATGGTGGAAAGAGAGCTAGAGAGCTCTCCAGGACCCCTTTTATAGGGACACTAATCCCATTCAAGAGGGCTTCATGCTCATGGCCTAATCACCTCCCAACAGCCCCACCTCCTAATACCACCCCATTGAAGGTTAGGATTTTATTAGGTTGGTGCAAAAGTAATTGCAGTTTTTGGCATTAAAAGTAATATTACGTGGATTTGAAGGAAAGCAAACATTCGGTTGATATTAATCCCTTTATCACTGAACTCAGGGTCAATTTGGTGTGAGTGGACAGGGTAAGAGAAGAGGAATAGAACACACCACCCCCTCTACTCCTTCCTGATGTACCCATCTGCATGCTGGCCAGTGACCACCTCCATGCCTCATTTGCCACCTTCATTAAAGTCAGAGCCCCTTAGTTCAAGGAAGCTCACATTCAAAGAAATAGCACAGCAGATAAAACAAATGTAAAAGCTATTCTCATGTTTACTGAGGTTTCTCAAACACCATTTATGGAACCCCAATGTATAACCCATGGCAATACTTACTGAACTAAATTACTAAAATTTCTTGTCTTCCCCAGTGCTGGCATACCCTAGAACTGCCTCTTCTTCCAAATCCCAACTCCAAACTCTCCCTATTGAAAATTGTCCACATCTCTACCTCTCTCCTCTCCCCTTTTTGTTCTAGATCAACTAAGCCTCTTCAACTTCTCTTTTCTTTTTTCTTCGTTTTTTATCACTACCTTGATCCTCCTCAGCTAAGGGGAGTCAAGGAATTGACCCAACAAGCAAGAATCCTTCCTTTGCCCTCCTGCCTCTCCAGTCTCAATTCTCAATTCTCCTAACTGCATCACAACAAGGATGGGAACAAAGCTGGTGAAACCAGAAATCTCCCCTGAGGGCCTGGGAAGAAAGGCTAATGGGCAAAAGTAAATTCACTCTCAAATGAGAAGGGTAAACAAGGCTGGAACACATCTATTATTACATCTTATCACTACCGCTAATGGAACATGCACTTTTTAGGGGATTTAATTTGTGGCTTATAAACTGTCCCAGCACACTCACAAGTACGGCCTGCAGTTACTGAGTAAAATCTCCAAGAACCTCTCATATCCAGGCTTCTTAGTGGCTCAATGGGTGAGGTAGATCATTCTGATGTGGCTACTTTTGCCTTCCCCAGTGGTGTGAGCAAAATGAACAATGCAGACGGCTCCACCTGCCTGAGCTACTAGTGGCCCCACTTCAGAGGCTCACTCGATATCCATTGTTGCTGAAGAATATCTGGAAAAGGAGCATGGACTCTGCTGAGAAAATCATGATCTACTCCATCAAGGAAAAGGTGGAAAAGTCCATCCGTAAGTCCCTGAGATAAGAGCTTAATTGAAGAATTGTGGCCTTGTGACTCCTGGAAACCCTCTAGGCTTCCATCTTAGGAGGCAATTCCATTGATTTGAGGTCATGGCTCTTGGAAATGTGGGTTCAAGTGTGAGTGCATTGTAAATCAAATACGCACAGAACAATGGGCTCCAGTCACATCCTGGCGAACACTATGAGAACTCTAGCACCAAGTTTACACAGGATGTGGCTCTGTCTCCAAGTGTTTCAGAAGTGAGTTCAGGCAGGAAAAGTTCTACTTCCCAGATAACTGAAGGCACTTTGTTTTTAACAGCCAAACTGACCCCACACACAAAGCAAATGGGAGTAAACACCATGGAAAATGTGTCCAGAGGATAAATTACCATTCATCATTTCTCAGATCACCAAAAGCCAAGGTCAATGTGAAACTACTGCCAACTGCAATCTTTAGAACTGAAATTTGAGGATGGGAACTGAGCAGGCCCTATGATGACTTAAGTTTATTTGTGTAACTCTGTATAATTGAAATTCACATAAAGAAGTTCATGATTTATGCCCATAAACCAAGGTTTCCCGATGGGCATCAAAAGGGAACAATTCAAATTGGTAATATTCAGCTGTACATAATTGTTTTTTCTTTTACAAATTTAAAAGTAAAATGATACTGCCTGGAACAGGTGCTTTAAAAAAAAAAAAAAGGTAAAATGACTGTTTAATTGGGTTTTTCTTCTGTTTTTAAATTTTTTATTCAGATTCTAAAATTACCTGAAGAGCTGGAATTAAGTTTATCAAGCGAGTAAGACAAAGAGTCTCTTAAAGATGACTTCTTTAAGCTTTAGAAGTAATCTTAAGGATTATTGGCCGGGCGCGGTGGCTCAAGCCTGTAATCCCAGCGCTTTGGGAGGCCGAGACGGGCGGATCACGAGGTCAGGAGATTGAGACCATCCTGGTTAATACGGTGAAACCCCGTCTCTACTAAAAAGTACAAAAAACTAGCCGGGCGAGGTGGCGGGCGCCTGTAGTCCCAGCTACTTGGGAGGCTGAGGCAGGAGAATGGCGTGAACCCGGGAGGCGGAGCTTGCAGTGAGCTGAGATCTGGCCACTGCACTCCAGCCTGGGCGACAGAGCGAGACTCCGTCTCAAAAAAAAAAAAAAAAAAAAAAAAAAAAGGATTATGACTCATTTAGATGAGTTTGTGAAGAAAGATAACGCAGCACCTCTGGAGATTTCTCAGTGAAAGATGGATTCTGTTGTTGAGGGAAGAGACCTGTGTGGCCCCCATTTAAGTCTATTATCTTAAAGATGGTGAATTCTGAAGAGGTCTGCTAACAATGTGATTCTGCAGGTCTTTTACTTGCCCTGCATGTCTTCAAAAAACATTTCAAACCCTCAATAGCAACATGTTATTAGAAAACATTGGAAAATGAATATAAACCTTCCAAAGAGAAATTGAGTTCCTACTAAAAAAGAAATAATCATCATGATCATGAAGTGAAAATATACTTTTACGATTGGGACAAAAACATATGTCTGTCCTTGTTAGTCTGATTTTTTTTCTTCCTCTAATTACAGGCTGTGTGGTCTAGGAAATAAGAGAAAACTACCAAGGATTTTATTAGTATTCTTGAAATAAGAATACACAATATACTTTCAACCTACTGAATTAAATTAGCTAAGCTTCATTTTTCTCTGCAAGAGGCTGATTTCAAATTAGTGAGTTTTCTAAGACGCATGAACAGCAAGCAATATGTGAAACGAACTTAATATATGGTCTGGCTCTAGGGGCGGCCAGTGCTTCTAAATGATTCCTGTGGACCTTGGTTAAAATTTATATGCAATGTCACATGCACCTAAAAAGACTGACTATGTCTTGTCTTTCAGGGGACCTTGAAGGAAAAGTGAAATGGCTGGACAATTTCCAAAAATTTAGATACCTACAGGAGATTATAGTGTGGCCACCGCTTTGGGATAGAGATAAAAGGTTTTTCATTCCAGAGGTACAAAAAAAAAAAAAAAATCAATTAGGACTTCTGTCCATTTCTGGAAGTTGGGCATTCAGATAGAAATACAATCATTTTAGATGTCCCCATCTGTCCACTTGAAGAATAAATCTAGTTTCCAGAACAGGAAGTAAAGTCTTCATCTGTAGGGCATTGTGTGCGGGGAGGCTGAGGTCGCTGTGCCATTCTTATGATGGTCCTTCTGAGAGGTTTTTTCATTGTTTCCCGTTCCCATGTCCGTCTGCCGGCATTTCCAAATGTCATGAACTTTCTAGATGGAGTTGATTGCCCCAGCTTTTTAAACATGTTCTCTTCCGATCACTAACAACATCTCTTTTATTTTCTCCCTTGTTTTACAAGTGTTTGAAACACATTTTTAAAGAACACACAGCAGAAAACATCTTGTCACCAACCAACAGACACCTTCTCTACGAAGGAAAATTGACTCTGGCAGGTAAATAACTGCTTCCTTTAAAAACCCAGCATCTGTGCCGCCTTGTATCTTGTTTGACTGCCAGTAATTGAAGAGCAGGAGGAATTGTGTTTGCCTATGTTCCAGGTGATGGAGGGTGTGAATCAGAGAGCACCCTATGGAGCCATACAGACTCAGGCTTGAATGAAGACTTCGCAACACAGCTAGCTAGGTGCCCTCTGTTTTCTCTCTGCAATGGGATAACTGTAATTATTCCATAGGATTGTTAAAACAACAAACAAGAGCAACTTAGCTCACAGTCTGGGATCTAGTAAACTCTCAGTCAATGGCAGGTGTTATCATCACAACCGTTGTACTCCTCCAATGAGCCAATCAAGCTCTTACATGTTTATGGAGAATCTATAATATAGTACAAGTTGTGCTAGGTAGGTGCCATTGGAAGATATAAAAACGCATTCTGTATAATTCTTACCCTCTAGTTGGGAAGCTCTGCCTTATTACCAGACCTGCAGGATAAGTTCAGAAAAGAAGAGAGTCCTTGAGGCTGGAGTGCCCTGAGAGGCTTCGTGCAGTCCGTGGGACTGGAGGTGGGCTTGGAGGGGCAGGAAGGATGAGGTCAGTGGAAGGACAGGAGGGAGGTCATTCAGATAAAGAGCAGAGCCAGAGAAGTCTTGGAGACAGAAGTCCCTGCAGAAGCTTAGTTTCTAGCAGAGTACATAGGACGCCAAGCCCCTGGGGCTGACTGCCTGGCTCACTCCCTGCTCAGCCTTTTCTGCCTGTACAACCTTGGGCCATTTACAGTGATCTCCTGTGCTTCAGTTTACCTTTCTTTATTGTGAGCATTAAATGAATCAACAGATGTATAAGCACTCAAAAGAATGATTGACACAAAGTTCACGCTCAATAAATATCATGATGACCAGAAAGGCTGCCTGGCTGAAATAAGATTTAGAATCATTTATTTATTCATTTCTGCACAAAATCTTGACCAGGTACCTACTGAGTGTGAAGTCCTGTGGGATGGGAGGTTGCGTAACAGTGGTGATGTGATATCTGGTGGGGAGGGGCTGGGAAATAATCCCTTAATACGTGTATATTGAAACTCTGCTCTATTTTAGAGGTAGTCTGGATGTCAGGTTAGGATGTAAAACCCCCCTGGCAGCTGTTAAACAAGGAAGATAGACATGTCCAGTGTTTTATATCCAAGGGCTTTTTCATACGTTGTCTCTTTCCAGTAAGTTAAATAGAGAAGTTGCTTTTAATCCCTTGTTACAGGTGAGAGATTTGGGGTTCAGGGAGGTTCTGTATCATGCCCAAGTTCACCTGGTGGGTGAATGACAGAGTACCAGCTGGAGCCAGGCTGCGTTGGTCCAGCTGGCTTCCAGAATCAGAGCAACTGCCTTGGAAACCAAACAGAAGGACCCAGCCAGGAAACTGCAGGCAAGCAGAAGTCATTGAGCTCTCAGACAGGGAAGTGATCGGTTAAAAGGGTGTTGAAGAAAGCGTTGTTAATAAGCAGTCTTCAAAATGGCATAGAGGAGACCAAAGCAGAGAGATCAGTGGTGAAACTGGAAGTTCAGTGGTGAACAGTATGAAGTGAGAAGACTCTGGGCCTGTCTGTTGCTCTACCATTTTTAACCTGTTGTTCACCCACCCCCCACTTTCATTTGAAAAGATAACAATTTTAACTTTTCTTTAATGTTATTTACAACTTCAAAGTAATTATATTTTATGACAAGAACAAATCAAAGTAATAAAACAAAACATAATCTGTGTTCCAGCATCTATCTTTACCTCCAAAACTAGCCTCACCTGAAATTATGTGAGACTTTGGTTCACGCCTTCCCTCTTCCTCCCTACCTCCCAATACTGTGAGATGCACCAGCTTCTCCTAAAACATTAGAAATGGGCATGATGGAAAAGGATACGGGAGATATTGCAAAGGCAAAACCAGGAGGACTTTATGATCGATAAAGTGGATGAAGAGGAAATGAGTATAAAAAACTGTTCTAATCTATGTATCTGAAAGTTTTGTTGATAATGTCGTGGGTGGTAGAGGGAGTGGGGTCAGGGAGTCAATTTTAGGGTTCAGGTTTGGGCATAATAAGAACCCACATGGAAGCTGGAGGAGCATCTCCTTGTGGGTGAAAGGCTATGTCAGATGTGAATTCATGCATCGCATGGGTTCAAAGTGACTGTCATAGATGTGTGGATTGGAAGCTCACCTAAGAAAGGCTCTTTACAAGCAGACTCAACTTTTCCAGAAAATGCTTCTTGTACAGTCAAACGTGGTAGCATGGAGATGAACTACGTAATGTCACCAACACCAGGCACTTGTTTAATGGCATGAGCTGTATTAGTCAAATTCCATCAGAGATGGAGACTCCATATGATGTAGTCTACATGGTATCAAGTCAAGTGCAAAGTCATGAGACTGGACTCAGAGATGAGCATGGAGATTTAATGGGGCAGGGTGATAGTGTTGAAGAAACAGGACGTTTCGCTTCTTGGTCTTTTGGCTAAGATCAAATGAAGAAACAGGACATCATTTTAAATGAAAAAAGCATTGAACCGAAAATCAGGGGATCTAGCACCAATTGTAGACTTTGGGAAAATTTAAATGCTCTTATTCTCTTTTATAAATGTTATTGCTGCTGCTGATAATGATGATGACAATGAGGATGAAAATGATGTGATGATACCTAACACATACAGTGTTTCCGAATTTCTTCCAGCCTTAAAAACTGTGCTCTTATAACCAAATAAGTATACTTTCTCATTCCCAGAAGGTACACATTTTCATAATTTGTTTCATAAATTGCTTGGTGGAAAACTAGGGCTTCAATAAATGGTAGCTAAAATAATTATCACTTTCTAGAATAATGTATGGAACATTATCTAGAATAACATCTGGAACACGTAGAAGGTGTGCTCCCTGCATGTTTGTCAAAATAAAATAGTTGAAATTAGAAGGAGAAAACAAAACTATTTCATTTTGACAATGATCATTGAGCTGACACGTACATGAGTAGCAGAGGATGGTAATAGCACATTTTACAGGTTTGAAGGTTGCTGTGGACTGAATTGTGTTCCTCCACAAATCACATGTTGAAGCCCTAACGTCCAGTGTGACTATGCTTGGAGTAAGGAAGAAATGCAGGTAAACTGAGGGACTCGGGCTGGAGCCTTGATCTGATAGGATTAGTATCCTAATCAGAGCAGACATCAGAGAGCTCACTCTCTCTGTTTGCCATGTGAGAACACATCCAGAAGGTGGCTATTTGCAAGTCAAAAAGAGAGGCCTTATCAGGAACCAAATCAACCAGCACCTTGACCTACTTCCCAGGCTCCAGAACTGTGAGAAATAAATTCCTATTGCTTAAGCCACCCTGTCTGTGGTATTTTGCTATGGCAGGCTGAGCTGGCTGTTCACAGGTCTAGTGTTGTACCATTTCTAGCCCTGTTTATCAGTTGGCGTATAGATTCAGTGACTGGAGACAGACAGGTTAAAAAAAGATAACTTATTTCTCTCTTGTTAAGTCTCAACCTATATGACAACTCCACTCCATGAAGTCATTAGGAATCCAGATTCCTGCTGTCTTGTAGCCAAATCTAGGGTATTGCCTTCTTCTGTGTGGCCCAAGGTGACTCACCAATATGTTTGCTTTCTACCCAATGAGAAGGAGAGACAGGGACAAGAGAGCTAGGCCCTGCCCTTCATGAATATGACTCAGAAGTTGCATACTTTGGCTCACATTCCATTGGTCAGAATTTAGCTCCTTGGTCATACTTGGCAGCAAGAAAATGTAGTCTCTATTCTCTGTGGATGGGTCCTCACTAAAAGTTGGGAATTCCATTGCTACAAGAGAAGGGGAGAATGGTTTTCAAGGGACATCCAGGAGTCTTTGCCACAACCTGATTTATGAAAAATTAAGTTTCTGATAAGATTTTTTAAAAACTATTCAAGGACTATTTAATTTGAATAAAATAACTGATTTCTCCCCTGTGCAAATATATAAAAAATCTTTTCTCTAAACTTAGAATAAGAGGGGATAGAAATGAATCCTAAATGTTGTACTGACTGCTTTAAATCTTCCAGGGGTAAAAACATATAAGAAAGAACTTCTAGAACCATATGTATAATAGAATAAGCTGAAAAAAATTACTGAGTTTTCCTACGATTACTCTAAGCACTTGTCACAACCCCCTCTAAAAACCTTTTCCTCTGAAATCACTTACATTTAACCCTTTTTTCTAATTTCTAAGGGATAGAGTAGAATAAGGAAGGAGATGCCTTATTCTAATATTTGGTTTCTCTTCTACTACTATTCCCTTCTTAGGGAAAACTGAAGAAAAGCTTTTTGCCTTAAGTAACTATTAAAGCTAATATCAGAAAAGGTTGTAAATATGAAACACATGGAGAATATCTAAACATTTATAGACACATTCTAAAACTTGAGAAATAAGTAGTTTTAATGACTGTCAACCTAGGCCGCCATAACAAAATATCACAGACAGGCTGGCTTAAACAGCAGAAATTTATCTCTTACGGTCTGGAGACTGAAAAGTCCCAGGTCAAGATGATGGCAAATTCAGCTCCTAATGAGCACTCTCTTCAAGATGAGAGGTGGGGGACAGTGGGGTATCTGGTGTCTCAACAGAACATTAATTCTACTGGATCAGTGCTCTAGCTTTATTAACTCATTTTACCCTAATTACTTTCTTACTCCAAATGCAGCCACACTAGGGGTTTAGGGCTTCAACATATGAAATTTGAGGGACACAATAGCATAGTTCATAGCAGTGAGAAAATGCCTTTTCTCTGGTTATGTGTGCCTTTGCCAATAACCACCCAGAGGAATCAAGGGGCAAAAATGCTGCAAGTTCAATCAGTTGATGGATTTATTCTCGGCTTAGTTGAAGCCACTACAAATATCATCTGAGTTATTTTAGATTCAAATGAGACACATCATAAATTCAATGTCTTTAATGTTAGAAGCTTGGCCTCTCATCAAGTCTCTGCTTTAGGAATAAATAAAGCAATTCAACATTGAGGCGGGCAGCTTTGTGACCTACATGATTGGAGGCCCTGGGGTGCTGTAATAGCCACCTGGTTTTGTTTTCTAAACAATTAACTGATAAAAAAGAGAAAAAGAAAGAAAGAGAGAGAGAAGAAGGAAGGAAGGAAGGAAGGAAGGAAGGAAGGAAGGAAGGAAGGAAGGAAGGAAGGAAGGAAGGAAGGAAGGAAGGAAGGAAAACTCTTCTACTTAACAGTTTCAAGTCCCCATTTCAGCTTCTCTTTTTTTCCGCAGAAAGCACGAGATTCCTAGATGTTTATCTGTTTCTCTTCAATGATTTCCTCTTAGTTACGAAAACTAAGCACAACAAAAAGGTAAAATGCTGCTATTTCAAAATACGTTTCTAAACAAGTTTGCTAAATGAGTTTAGAAATATTTCTAAATAAATTGTGGTAAAAATATAAAATATTCCTTTACATCAGGCTGAATCTTTTCCTCTAAAAAAATGAAGGCACTATAAAATATTGACGTTTTTAGTCATAAAGCTCTGAATTAAATAAATAAAACAAACAAACAAAAAATGCAAGTTGCATTTCTCAAGGATGTCAAAAGAGGAATACATTTTTAGAACAACTTAATCTATATACTTGCAAGCTAAGTCCCAGAAGCCACAGGACTTTGCCTGACCTGCCCAAGCAAAGGAACTCAAAACATCTTTGTCCATTTTGGCCCGTTCCTTTACTGAATTGGCCACCACAACAAAAACAGCTAGAGTAGGACCCCTCTGAACTGTCTACTGTCTTGTGTCGAGGTGGTATTCAACACTCATTCTTATTTGAAAGCTCACATTATTTCTGAGAAATAATGATTTGGGGGTGGAGATGAGAGGGAGCCCTGATCTCTCAGTGTCTACCTATATAAAAAGTGTAGAAGCCAAACGTGTATGCAACTGGCATCACAGACAAAATGAGTTAACTAAGAGCTAGAGCTGCAAAATCTCTATAGGGAATAGGGATTTTTTTTCACGTTACTTAAGTATTATTTGTTACTATTATTGGTGGTGTTATTTTTACTACCCATTAAGCCACTGATCTGTTGCTGGTCCCCAAAAGGCTTTCTGTCTAATTTACTATTTCACAATCTGTTTCCTGAATGGTGTGTTTGAGTGGTATCAGGTAGGGAAGTTTCTCTAAGGCTCCCAGACATCCGCTCGCAGAGGTGGGAAGAGAAATGCAGTGTCTTCAATAGTCGGAGATATCTAATGTTGCTTTATTCCATTCATTTCTTTACCAAGTGACTAACCTTGCATAGATAAGATCATGAGACTAGCTATCTCATATCTTTTAATAAACTAAGCTTCTACATGCCATGTTGGTTAGTTGAGCTAAATCTTTAGGCAATAAAATGATACCCATTAATCAATCTATGAATAGGTAATCGGTGGTTGGGGAGGGAATGGGTGTACAAGAATATTAAGAGTCACAGTTTCGGAATTTGTATGACCTCCCATTATAAGTTACTCAGACTAGCATGTCTGAACAAGCCAAGTTCTGAAAAATCTCTACCCCCTTCAAAAAACCTTGATGCTTGCATAGCTGACCTTCACATCAATTAATGGTACAAATCAGAGTATATGAATTAATGGCAGCCCATGTCGGACATATAATAAACTGATATTCTGGTTTTATGCATCACAAGTTGATTCCTAAAGTAAGGAAAGGTATCAGTTTACATGCCTCTTTGCTATTTTATGTACAATTTATACCATGCAGGTCACAATTTTTAATTTTTACCCCCTTTTGGAAAAAAATCATCATCTTATGTGCTCAAAACAATTTAAATTATTTATAAATTCTAGAGCATAGAATCTATTTAGAATTCAGTATTAGACCCCAGACATACAGTTGGGAGGATCACTTCAGCCCACGGATTCAAGACCAGCCTGGGCAACATAGTGAGATCCCATCTCTACAAAAAAATGAAAAACAAAATTAGCAGGGCATGCATGGTGGTGTATGCCTGTAGTCCCAGCTACTTGAGAGGCTGAGGTGAGAGGATCACTTGAATGTAGGAGGTTGAGAGTGCAGTGAGCTGAGATCGCACCACTGCACTCCAGTCTGGGTGACAGAGTGAGACCCTGTCTTGAGAAAAAAAAATTGTAATAACAATAATAAAATAAACACTTTGCTATAAATCACTATGCTTTGGGGAGATGCTTTTCAAGATTCAGAAAGAGTAGTAAAATTTTAGGCAATAATAGATTTTAGGCAATTGTTTCTCAGAATCTATTTGCTTACAGATGCACTTTAGGTAAGTGTGCCAATATTTATTTCCTGTTTATTTCATTATTTTTCTTGTTAATTTCAGAAACTTGGAGGCTCAGACCCTGGTTTAATGTGTCCTTCTCTTACTCCTGAGTTGCAAGCAGTAATAAAAGAGGGTGGTTCGTGTACAGTACTCGATCAGCCTATTCCACTAGATAGGTTGGTAGTCAAAAGTATTGAACCACTCCATGTGTCAGGTATGTGTCTGTTTCCATTATTCAGCTCATCTGTTTGCCATCACAGAGTTTTATGTTGGCCTTTCTTGGTAGCAGGACATAAATCCAATTTAAGTCTTCGTAAAAACAAGACTGTGTTCCTATGTGTCTATATATCTTTCACTCTATGAATTAGTTATGGTGTCCAGTGCTTGAGTGATAGCTCTTGTTACTTGCTAGTTGTATGACCTTAGACAAGGCACTTCAGTTTTCTAAGCCTTGGCAAAATAGGGATAATAATATCTATTTCAGTGAGTTTCTATGAAAATTAAATAACAAATGTGATGCATTCAATAAATGATAGTTGCTACTAATATTGTTACCTACAGTATCATCATTAATACTATTGCTATTATTAAAACACTGAGAAACCATTACCAGATTGCAAGAGTAAGATATTTTATTATACTCTATTAAAATAATTATGCCAGATATATATATTCATATATATACACACACATATACATATGCATGTATCTACATGACACATGCATCAGAAATATATATCATTTTTAATCTTTTATTCAAGTATTTCTTGAGTATCTCCTGAGAGCCAAGAACTCAGCAGGCCCTGCAGATACAAAGATGAATAAGGAACAGCCGTTGGCCTTGGGGAGCTCTTAGAATAATGAAAGATCAGTAAATCCTCTGTCAGAAAAGCCCTGGGACTCTGAGTTACTCAAGGACATTTCAGTCTACTCAGGGCTTGAGTGGGCGGCAGTGTTCAGGAGGAAGCAGACACCACTCTGCCTTGGCTAGAGGCTCCTAGACCAGCTGAGGCCAGGCAGGTGGGGACTGACTTCCTGTCCCCATGGGAGGGGCTGGAAAAGAGAAAGCGCTCACCATCCCCCTCAATTCCCACTCCAGCAGCCAAGCCCAGAGCTTCAGTGATGAGCATAGGACTGACTCATACATAATAGAGAAACCTTAAAGAGTGAATGAATGAATATACAAACAACAGTAGCAAATACTTACATAGTTATGCTACATAACTAAGTTATATATTTAAATGCCAGCTGGGTGCAGTGGCTCATACCTATAATCCCAGTACTTTGGGAGGCCAAGACGGTAGGATTGCTTGAGGCCAGGAGTTCGAGACCAGCCTGTGCAACATAGTGAGACCCAGTCTCTTATTAAAAAAAGAAAAAAAATAGGCTGGGTGTGGTGGCTCACGCCTGTAATCCCAGCACCTTGGGAGGCCAAATTGGGCAGATCATCTGAGGTTGGGCATTTGAGACCAGCCTGACCAACATGGAGAAACTCTGTGTCTACTAAAAGTACAAAATTAGCCAGGTGTGGTGGTGCATACCTGTGATCCCAGCTACTCGGGAGGCTGAGGCAAGAGAATCACTTCAACCCAGGAGGCAGAGGTTGTGGTGAGCCAAGATCAAGCCATTGCACTTCAGCCTAGGCAACAAGAGTGAAACTCCATCTCAAAAAAAAAAAAAAAAAAAAAATAGTGAAGTACAGCAGCACACACATGTATTCCCAGCTACTCAGGAGGCTAACGCTGGAGGATGGCTTGAGCGCAGGAGTTCAAGGTTGCAGTGAGCTGTGATTGCTACTGCACTCCAGCCTGGGTGACAGAATGAGACCCTGTCTCTAAAAATAAAAATAAATAAATTGTAAAAATTTTAATGCCTTACATATTAACCCATGAATTAATATAACCTCTCTCCAAGAGCAGAAGGGAAGCCTGTATCCAGAAAGATAGCTTCTGCCTCCTGTATCCATTCTTTCTATTTTCAGTAAGATTTGATGAAAGGTAACAGGGCAGACCTTAAAGCCTCTTGTATTTGACTTGACTGGGACCAAAATCTATGTAGGCCAAAATCTGCCAAGCCAGACAGTGGTTCAGGAGCAAGCCACAAAAGGGGTATGTCAAGGTTGCAAAACCTTTGCTTGGTGAGTGTGCTCACTTTCAGTGTGAGCCTCTTACCTGCCCAAGGGATGGCAGAGGAATGCAGATAAAACAAAACTTCAGTATGTGGTGGCTAGAAATCACTTCTGTTCTGTAATTTGTTTAGTTTACTTTTTCATGGGGAAAAATATCATAGTAGAGGGCGTCCTATGCTAGGAATTTCTTCTCCTGCTACAGTGGCTATAGTTATAGATTACTATAGATTGGCTATGTTTATAGTTAGAGATTGTGGCCTGACACATAGACTTGAGTAAAGAAAGGTGCCAGAACACCCATGAGGAAGAGGAAGCAGCTCGGCTGAGGGTTCAGTGTAGTCACAACATGCCAACTTGAAGACTTGAACTTTATGGGAAATCTGACATCACTGGATTACCTTGAAAGATGCATGTTTTTTCTCCTCTATTTCTTTTTTTTTTTTTTTAATTAAAAAATCTTTTTAAAAACATTATGCTTCTGGGAACAGGCGCAGTGGCTCACACCTGTAATCCCAGTACTTTGGTAGGCCGAGGCAGGCTGATCACTTGAGGTCACGAGTTCAAGACCAGCCTGGCCAACATGGTGAAAAAATACAAAAAAATTAGCCAGGCATGCTGGCACACACCTGTAATTCCAGCTACTTGGGAGACAAAGGCATGAAAATCACTTAAACCCAGAAGGCAGAGGTTGCAGTGAGCCAAGGTCACACGACTGCACTCTAGCCTGGGTGATGGAGTGAGACTGTCTCTAAAAGCAAAACCAAAAACAACTATGCTTCCACCGTTTTATTTTCTGATTTTAATTACCGTCTCTTGTTCCTTTTAAAAATATTTTTCTCATTCTTTGGGCCTATTAACTTGACTAATTAGATACAGTACATGAGGCAGAGTAGCTATAGAGTAGGAAAAAGTAAATGAGGACAAGAGAGAGATTGAGCTCTGGAGTGAAAGACCTAATTCCAAATCCTGGCTATATCATTTATAAGCTCTGTGACCTTGGAAAGATTAATTTGTTTCCTATTTACAAGTAGGAATTAGCTGACCTATCTCATAGGGTTGCTATGCAGAGAAGAAACATAGTATGGTGCCCAGTACATAGAAAATGCTTTTAAAATGGTGTCAATTATTGTATTAGAATGTCAGTGAAAAAAGAGCTATTCCTGCCTATATATGATACTCTCTCCAAATTGTATTTCACAGGCCTAGCTTAGCAGGTCCTTTCATTTATAAAGTCCCTTGTACCTATTCTACAAACCAAATGGAGCAAGGATGCCTGGAGTAACTTAGAAGTACAGTTACAGTTTTTGAGGAAAATGAATTCCAAAAACCAGCCAAGAATAACAACCTGGTCTTTAAAGCCTCACCTTGCTACAGGGAATTTATAAGGCAAAGAATTATAGAGTAAAACAAACACAGCCAGCTTTTTTTTTTTTTTTTTTTTTTTTTTTTTTTTTTTTTTCCCAGAAAGTCATTTTAATAGGTTTAAGTCCTCTCACTGAAGAGAAGCTGGACAGAATTTTATGGCCTCTCCTTAACAGACTTTATTTGTTGTAGCAGAATTTTAACAGACTTTATTTGTTGTAGTAGAATTTAGGAATTAGGATGTTTAGATTGTTATGAGTATAATCTGTGATACTGGGGTAGTTCTTGCAGTTAAGTAAATAAGTATTGACCGGGCATGGTGGCTCACACCTGTAATCTCAGCACTTTGGGAGGCCGAGGCAGGTGAATCACCTGAGGTCAGGAGTTCAAGACCAATCTGTCCAACATGGCAAAACCCCTTCTCTGCTAAAAATACACAAAATTAGCTGGGCATGGTAGTGGGTGCCTGTAATCCCAGCTACTTGGAGGCTGAGGCAGGAGAATTTCTTGAACCCGGGAGGCGGAGCTTGCAGTGAGCTGAGATCGCGCCACTTCACTCCAGCCTGGGTGATAGAGCAAGACTCTATCCCCCCCCACCAAATAAAAAAAAAAAAGAAAAAGAAAGAAAGAAAATAAGTATTTTATTCACTTGGATTCTGAAAGAAGCCCAACCCTCCTCAGATAAGCCTGAGTTAAACTAACTCCAACAAATACAAATAGTGACAGCAGACAAGCATCAGCTTAATGATCAGCAAGAATATGTCACTTGCTCATTTTTTCTCTTCTCTGAAGTACTTGATGTGGGCAGGAGACAGCCCTGGCCTGTTTTTGTTTGTTTGTTTGTTTGTTTCTAAACACTGACTATAGAAAGAATGTACAGGGCCGGGCGCCAGTGGCTCATGCCTGTAATCCCAGCACTTTGGGACGACGAGGTGGGCAGTTCACGAGGTCAGGAGTTCGAGACCAGCCTGGCCAACATAGTGAAACCTCGTCTCTACTAAAAACATAAAAAAATTAGCCAGGCGTGGTGGCGGGCACCTGTAATCCCAGCTACTCAGGAGGCTGAGGCAGGAGAACTGCGTGAACCTGGGAGGCGGAGGTTGCAGTGAGCCGAGACCCCGCCAGTGTACTCCAGCCCCGGCGACAATGCAAGACTTTGTCTCAAGAAAAAAAGAAAAGAAAAAAAGAATGTATAAGCTTCAGAACTGTGTTGTATTAATAATTCAAAGAAGAGACTTTCATTTTAAAAGAGCTCCTGCTATATTAAAAAAAGAAATCTGCTCTCCCACTATCTCCTTTTCTTTGAGACCAGCTAGAAAATGACAGAACAGGCTGTCCTTTGCAAACACAGAAACCATGCCAACGTCTCTTTTTGTTTTGTTTTACATTTCACCCAGTTTGGTGGATGCTGGATTTTATTTGAGTGGTTTTTGGCTTTTCTTGGCCTGAAGTATTCAGGTGGTTTTGTATTTTTGCCACATCTTAATTTGTTTATAAACCGTGGTTGGATGTGACTTCCCTTTAAACACAAAAATAAAAATTTTTAAAGGAGTGGTGAGGAAGAAAAAAGAAAATATTATATTGTTTTGTATATTTTTATTTATATTTTCACACACACAAAAATCTACCTCATATGCTTAGCTTGTTCTATGAGGAGGGGCCCATACTTAAGCCATAGTTGCATTTCATCAAGTATCAGAAGTCATGAGCTAAAGAAGAAAGGGTTTTTATAGAAGAGTGTGCTTTATTTGGACATAGTAGTGGAGTCTTGGCATTGAAACAAAATTAAAAAAAATTTATAACCTACATAAACCTCCCACCCTCATTAAAACAAAAATAAGCCAAATAGAAAACAAACCCCAGGTTCTTGTACTAAGAAATTGTTTGGATTTCATATGAAATGATTTGGCTTTTTGTCTTTGTAATATCTTTTTCTAGTCTTTGGGCTGAGAAATGCTTTTCTTATACAACACGAAAACAGATATCGACAGTGTACAGCAGCATTCTTATTACAAGCCCAAACGGAAAACATCAAAGTATGTATTTTAATGTTGTGGGTCTTTGATTCTTCAGAGTTTACATAAGCTCACTCCCAGCCTCTTAAGTAACAGTGAACGGAAAGTTTTGTATATTTCTCTCAACCACTTGGGAAGGGCAGATTTGGGAGGACGGGAGGGATACATCTAGTCCATATAATGCTCAAAAGCCTCAGTATTTACAATTTCCTCACACTTGCAGGGTTGAGGAACAATTTCCTCACGCTTGCAGAGTTCTCCTCCTGGAGAAGCTCAAGAGCTGCCTGAGTTCTGCAGTTTCTGTAGGAAATGGGGGAAGCATCGATTTGGATTGCATGATGAACTTTCAAGACGCTCCAATCAATTTCCTAAGTGCATATAATAGGATATTACCTTAAGGAGGGCCTGGTGCAATAACCATCTGTGTCAAGTCAGCTTGTCAACCTTTGAAAAACTGCCATTGTTTTTACAGCTATGAAGTTGAAAGAGCAGTTGCCTGACTCTGGTTTCTCTATCTTAGAAGTTTCTATTTTTGAATTTCCCCTGGTAGGCTTTCATCATAGCCACAATGTGGCCAGACAATAAATGCAATATTCAATTTCCTGGGTCACTGCCCTCTGTCTCTTTCAAATTATACTACAGGTTGAGAACTTGTTTCCACAGAGAATGGATATTCCAGCAATGCCATGTTCAAACTACATGTATTCTCAGTACTCATTTTTCTAATGAGTTATCATTGACTATTGTTTGATTACTCATAACTGTTATCCAATGTGCATACCATACTCACTTAGCCCATCTGCATTTTCCTGTATGATTAGAAGTATTTATATTAGATGTAAGAAAGAAAATATGCAAATGTTTCATTAGTCTTCAGTTTTAAAGAGCTGGTCAATAAATATAGCAGAAAATATTAGCCCAAATATGTGAGAAATTGTCAGCTTAACATTCTAATCTCTATTTATGTATTTTTTTCTTTTTTCAACAGAAAACATGGATGGCACAAATAACAACTGCAATTTCTTGCTTTACCAAGAGTCAGGAAACCAAGAAAATATCTTTATTCACATTGCCCGCTGAATCCTCTGAAATTTAGGGACCTAAAATAAGTAGCATGCCTTTTTAGAAGATTAGGGTTTAAGTTATTATTTCATTCAAACTTTTGTAACACTTAGCTAGTGATAAGCTAGAAGGAAATTTGCATTTTAAAGAAGTTCCAGAATTTGAAAATTTGAGCTAGGAAAATCCTCAGTATAGAGGAGTAATGACTGCAACAAGTTTGAACTCTGAGGAATTTCTTGACAGATACATACCGACATCCAGATTACCTTCTAATGCTTCCGTCAAGCTTGTAAGAGGTGTGAGTGAAGAAAGGTGCTCATTTGTAAAGGGTGAATGATCAGATAAATGGAGTATCAGAAGGAAAACAATGTTCACTGCTTGTGTCCAATATGAACTCCAGCATCTTACTTTGTGTGTATCTATAAAATAATGAAACCAATTTTCCTTCATGGCTTGTCAATCAGTCTTAACTGCTTTATAGTCCTGCCTCAAACACAATGATAGTTCTTTAGATACAAAGCTTGATTGTTCTTTTAATATACAAAGCGATAAATAAGTACATTTTAATAGCAGTTTTAAAATTCCTATTCTCAAACTCCTCTCAGGTATACTTTACAGTACTCTAACGTGGAAGTAGAAAACCCCAAAGACTAAATTCCATTACTTTAAGATAGCGGGGGGAAAAAAATCTGGGTTTCACCAGTTAACCCTTTTGCATGGCTTTTCTTGGCCTGTTGTGAAGTGTAGATTTTCATAGACATAGTAAGGTATCTGTCTCTTTATTTTTTGAAGAATGATGGTGTTTGCCATAAAAATACTTTCTGGTTTTGATTGGTGTGTGTGTGTGTGTTAGCACAGTACAGTCACTTAATTTTATTTGGCAGGACTTCAAATTTCTTCAGAATTTTTATCATGAAAGGCAGTTGGAATAATTATTATGACAGGACATATACTATTAACTACATTCAAGGAACTAGTTCTTAGGGTCAGATTATTGCATCAAATGAAGTCCACAAACTTCCACTTCAGGCTCGTACCTTTTGCAATTTGCAAAGTGAAAGTAGTAAATTTATCAAATTTGGTTGCAAGGCAACTGAAGCCTTAGCTGATTTTGTTAAGCTAAAGAATGGGATAGAGAGGATAATATTTGGGCAAGTCATGTGCACAGTAATTCCTTGAGGAAGGTGAAATTTCACCATGCAAACAAAGCAGTAAAGACAAGTGCAGCAGAAAGGCTTTTGTACAAGGCAAGCACTATTAGAATGGAGACTAATAATCTCTTTATAATAATGTCAGACATTTAATAGAAGAAAAAAATAAAAGGACAATCTGGAGGACAGTAACTATTGTTAATAGCTAAGAATAAATGAGGTGGGGGGAAGGCAAAGGGGAGAATAGACTTCAAGTGAATTTCTAGAGATGGCATCTGGATGGGACTAAAAGCAGTTATGTCCAGGAGAAGACAATATAGATTATGCAAGAGAGGATTTTTAAAGAAATTTCTGGCTGAAAAAAATTTTTTAATTAACAATCGTCTTGCAAATTTTTTAGATATAAACCAAACTCAGAGGTGAGCAGTGGACTAAGACGAGGTGACTTCTCAAACTCCTATAGTCCCATGAATCCAGCAACCACAGGCTGACTTACCTGTATAAAGGTAGTTGTCTCCCTCTGAATCTCATTAAAGGGAGAGACAGACTGACTAAATCAACAAAATATGTAAAACAGCTCAAGAATACGCTGCACATAAACTGGAATTCTATAAAGCTCACAAAATACATGTCTAATATACAACATATTAGATGCTTGAGGATATGCACATTAAACTCTTCAGAGGGTTTAGAATGAAGCACATCCAAATGAAGGGATCGTGGGGGTCGGAACAAAAACCATTCTAGAACCGTGGCACCCAGGAAGAAAAACAATGGCACATTGGGCCTTCCAAAAAGTATCTTTGCGGACAGGAAGGAGAAGAAAATAAATAAATAAAATTTTTAAGTATCTTTATGAAATAAGGGATTAATTACATATTTTTTATTTTTGTTTTTAGTTTTGTTAATTCTCTACAATATTAAATGGAATGTCTAAAACAAAATGGCATTAATAATTTCTCGAGATCAGGAATATAATTACTATTCTAAATTGAACAACATTAAAACACCACTGTCTATATCCAAGTGCAAAGTCCTAATATTCTGTAAATAAATTAATGCAAAATGGTTAATATAGTGTTCTCTCTTTTGTTAGACAAAACAGTTTATAGTCACAGAATACAACTAGTTTAGAAAGAAATGTTTTTTAATATAATATTTAAACATATTAAAAAAAACAAAAGCAACAATTTAATAAGGATCCTTCCATTGTTCTTTATACAGATTTAAATGCTGTCGTGTACTTTATCAGTTACATTTATAATTAATAACCTCCCAATCACTGAGTTTAGAAATTGCAGTATTTACTGAGCTAACCTTTCTCACAAAATAAGGCACAACTACATGATCACAAGTAGTAAACACAGTACAAATAATGAACCCAAAAACTAAATGAGAAAATGTTCATGCAAAAGTATCTACAGAAGTTATGAATATATGATCCAGTTCAAGGAATTACAGAATGTCATATACACAACTGCATTGTGTTACAATAAATTTATTACTTCTACACAGAAAGAACTTAGTGACTTCTAATTCTATTTTATACAATTTTACATCAATTTAGTAAGTTTATGCACAATATTCACATCTGCAACAATAACAAATTGATCATTAAAATTTGGGCTAAGGGCAATTAAGACACGATAATGTGTGGCACATGATAATTACAGAATACCATTCATCAAGCTCATGTCTAGGAATACTATAATGATGGCACATTTAAATTTTATGGATCAAATCATCCATGGTTTTACAGCCAAAGTGCATTTTTTAAAAAAAAACTCCTATAGTCAAACAGGTCATGAATATCAAAATATAAAATCATAATTTGCTCTCTACTTAAAAGCTAAACATTTTTATGCAAATGTAAGGTTAAAAAAAAGTGGCTTTAAAGTTCTCAAAACTATATAAAATAATCATAAAGACTTTTTAAGAGAGATGGGAAAATAACAAATTTGGCAGTTACTATTTAACATTACTGTCAGGAAACTATTAAAGTAGATAATTCCACATTAAGAGGTAGTTGAACAAAATGTTATTTATACACTGCACTGAGGTTTTTGTGTTTGTTTCCCTCATTTTTTCTTCAAAGGAACAAATCATATACCAGCAGCTTTGTCTTCTTTCTATTAAAAAAAAGTCTGTAGGTATAGTTTATTGTACACTAACCCAGCAAGACTTAATTTTAACTCACATTCTGTGCCGGGGTTTGGAATTTACTAACATTATGCCAATGTGCTTTTCATTAAAGCCAAGAGCAGTACATGCCAGCTCTAACTCACTGACAAAATAATAGTACCAGCAAACATGTAAAATGTACAGCCAATAAGGACTTCAAAGATGACTTTTTAATTAAAAGGAAAAAAATTAAAATTTTTGTTTTCAAAACACATTAAATTGGGGAGAGTTCATAGGAAAAAATGTTGGGTTTCATTTATATTATCAGTATAGTAGTCTATGGTAGGTAAATTACTTGGGACTTATGAAATGAAATTAGTTAGATAAAAATGAGAAAATCATTCAAACACCTATATATGGTTACTTGTCTTACAATTTTTTTGTGAATATGTTGGGGGTAAAGGGGAGACAGACAGAAGGCCTGGAGGGTGTCCAATTAGGAGACAAAGTGAACAAATATTCAAACCCAGATTTCTCATGGAATTTTATTATCTAAAAAAAAAAAAAAAAAAAGTGGTGCTGTGAACATCTGTGTTTTTCCAGCACACTTATTAAGTTATTTATATGTAAAATTACAGAATTAAAACTATTTGGAAGGATTTATAAGTATATAAAACTACATAAATAGTTCAGTTTATATTATCCAACTATTATTTTTAATAAAGAGCCACGGTATTTCTTCATTATATATGCTCAAGGATATATGTTTATCCAAGTCCAGGAACTTAATCGATGTTCTTAATAGCTAATGACAACAGGGTTTACTTAAAAATTTTTTTAAATAATTAAACAAATACGTAGTGATCTCTTTCAGTTTACATACATTGTAGGTATAGCATAAATATAATTTCATTTCAGAATATTTGAAAGCAAATGTATATTATAAACTAGTATAAATGAAATATTAACTACTGTTATAAAATGATTGCACTGAATGAATGTATAACTACATTTCTTCTTTAGAAAGATTAATAAACCAATTATTAATAACTTCTCTCTTGAGATGTTTTACAATTTTCCAAATTAATAAGACTATGCTAAATTAAAGTTCGATACCATTGTTCAGAATACAAATAAGCTAATTCTTAATTATCCTTACGGTGCTTAGCCATGTTGTTTTAGTTTTTATTGTAACTCTGGGATTCCTAAATATATTTGTTTTTGGTGACACTCTATTTCTAGGTGTTAGTTACTTAAAGGGAATTTCACAACAGTAAAACTGGGAACAGTTGATATGGAACACCAAATTCAGAACCATTTTAAGTCAATTTTACAACTTTTAAAAATTCTTCCCAATAGGGAATAAGAATAGAAAGTAAAATATTTAATGTCTTCTTACCATTTTATATTTTGTTTTCACCAATAAGACCACAGCAATATTAGTTACTAGCTTTAAGATGCAAAATTATAAAACAAATACATGAAGCTGACCTATGCTTGAAAAGGTTAAACCAAATAAAGGAAAAAATCAGATCTATGTAAAAAGCAAACTCAGGTTCCTGAAGATGCTAGAGAGACAAAATAAGGGTATGATATGCAGGCTGATCTCAAAAGACTTCCCACTTAAAAGAAACCGAGAATAAGAACATTATATAATGTTTATTATTCATCCTCCAACTGAGGGCTAGGGTAAGAGGCTTTCTAAGATTCTAAATGGACAATATGTGGGAGTTTAAGAAAGAGACAGAAAAAGACAAAGAAAAATTAACCCTATTCTTTGAAATACAACCCCAGATAACCATAAGTAAGCAAATTGATTTTACACAGGTTTTTATAAAATCCACCCAAGAAAATTTAATTAATATTGTTAAAACAGAAACCATTTTTGAATTCATGGTTACTACATATTTTAAGATAAACTGTATTGAGAACACCCAAGTAGTAAATTCATAACATAACAATGCAACTGAGCTATGAACCTACATATAAGAGAAAAAGGTAGAGGAAATGTTACAGTTCTGTGCATAACTTCACAAAGAGAATATTTAATATAATTAATGTGCTATTGTGCAACAAAAACAGCAACAAGTGATAATATCATCCATGTACATTTTTGTACATTAAATTTAGGAGAAAGAAGTAAGCTATGGAATTGCATTCTTCATTTGTGAATAATGAAATTATATTAAAAAAATACATTGCTATTTTCTGTCCAAAGTTTATTTACATTTCATTGGCTAATTCTAAACTTGGCATGAAAGCTATTCCAGGGGCTAAATGGGAAAAAAGTAATGAAAGATGATAAGGCCAAGTCTCACAAAAATAGAAGAGTTTTACTTGATATCCATAACATTCCAAAATATACTAATTCCTATTTGGTCTAGTATTGCAACCAATGTCCAAACCAAATAGTAGTCCAAGACCTCTATTAAGTACATTTATTAAAAATCTAATGTTAGTGTAATATTACTCTGAAGTTGGGATAACCCATTATCCTTGCAAGTCATTGAAACATGCATCACACACACGAACAGGCTTCTTGGAAGAAGGAGTTAAGGCATTTTTGGCTGAACATTCAGCACAGAAGATATTTCCACACTGTCGGCAGTGATGCTGTAAATGACAAAATTTAAACAATTTTAAGAATAAAAACTATACCAAAAGTATTATGAAACTACATGAATACCACCAACTACATTGTGAAGGTACATTAGCATTAGAAATATTTAATGATATAATGTTTCAATATGTTAACTTAATCTCTTTGTTATAATTAAATTGAATGTTTCCTATTTATCAAACACTATGCTAAACATTTTATATAGAATTTATCACGGAACTCTCAAAAGAACCAGAGGAGGCATTTAAAAAGTGTTTATAAAGTATCTCTATCCAATGAAAAACTATTCCTAATTCCCAAATGTTTCAGGCACTAATGTCTCCAATAGAAATATAAACTGAAGTCATAACACAATGGTAGTATTTAGAATATATTTTAAAAATATCTCTGCTTTTTCTTCCTTTAAAGAACCCGATGATTACTAAAACATGAGTTTAATGTTGGCGCACTGGTTCAGAAAATGATTGTCCCAGACAGCAACTAAGTTGGAAGACTGAATTTAAAAGTAAAATTCAAACACATATACTAACCAGAAGCTAGACTGCATGAAGTTTAGTTATTCTATGTTGTTGTTAAAGTTTACTGATAAACAGAAAATTATTCGATCAAATGAAGGACTATTTTGATGGTTAAAACATTATCAGTGAGAAATGAAATCCAGAAACAGTTATATGAACAAAAGTATTTACCCGTCTCACTGTTACTGAAAAGCCTTTCCCACAGGCCATACAGTTTTGTACTTCATTGTCTTCGGCCCACTTTCTATTCAACGCTTGTGTATGTTTGATCTGTTTTTCAAAAAAGTATCGATATATTTATTATACTACTCAACATTTTAAAGAATCCTAGATTATTTCTAACTTGCTGCCAGAGTTCTATGAAATTTTGACAATATGACCCATGAAATAAAATTTTTAAAAATCAGAAATACACTGGTCAGCTTCTATTGTCAAAAGTAGCTATATTCATAAATCTGAAAGACCAAATAAAATTCATGGAATTTTATTCCTGAAACATCTTGCTAACTTTTGCTGATTTCCAATTCATTCTAAACATAATCATGAATCTTTCCTGGTAACTCTGAGCATATACTCAGATCACTTCTTTAAAACATACTGACTCATATATTCTTTGGTATTCTTGAATTTTGTAGTTCTTTCCGTATACTAACAATTCATGAATGACATGGCTTCCTAATGAATCTCTGAGGTCTCTGAAACAAGTTCTTTACTTTTATATTTAAGTATACATAAAACCTACAATACTGCTAAACAGACAGTAGCTATTTGAAAGTATTTATAAAACATGAGATTTTTTTAAAAGTTAAAAATATGCTTTTCACTAATAAGTCAATTCTAGACTAAAAAACTGCCTCATATCAATAGTTGACTGACCTGAAGTGATTGGTTTTCTCTGCCCAGCTCCTGCACTGCTGCAGTTGTATTATCCAACTTTCTTTGCAATTCTAATACTTTGGTTTGAAGCTTTTCTATTTCACCTTCTCCTTTAAGACATCTGGAATAGATTGCAAAGAGGTAATTTTTTAGAAAACCATTAAAGACCCTTCTAGGGTATAGATAACGGACTACTTTAGTAATTTAAAATATATAATACATTAATTTTGACTATCTGATTGTTTTACAGATTAATTTTTAAATTAATATTTATAACTTAAATACCTATAGAGGCTTATGCACTTTTCTCAAGATTCTTCTATTTTTAAAAACTATGGAATATGACAATCTTTTTATCACTTACAATGGAAATAAACTTAATTTTACTAGGTATCAATCACCTTTCCAGTAGTGCTCTCCTTTCATCTTGATTATTCTGAACCGTTGCTTCTAATACTGCAATTTCACCCCGTAAGTCATCCGTTTGTTTCTCAAGCTCACTAACTCTCCGTTGACTAGATTGCCACTCCTTCTTCACAGTGCCTAAGTTTTCATTTAATGCTGTAATCTGCATGGTAAGTTTAGCCTCATTTTCTTCATGCTTCTTCATTCCTACTTCCTTTTCTTTTATTTCAGAATGCTGATAAAAAGGAAAAGTGGGGGGAAAATCTATTACAAAAGTAGTGCAAAATAAATGTGATTTATTAAATTTAAAATATTGGCAATATAAATACTATTGCTTCTTTGGGAATGGAGGCAGGAGAACATATTTCATTACACATTAATAAAACTGATTCCACAAGCATCTATGTAATACGAATTGGCTCAAAGGTCAAAATGCTGAAATGATGGATAGTGACCATCATAATGGTGAGCTAAAGTGACACAATATGAGATCTTTTTCTCCACCAGAGCAGGAAAGACACATATGGTTAGGGATAGCAAGGTGCCCTAGAGACAAAGCTGAAATTTCCTTATTCCTCCCAATTCCATATGCTTTCTTTTCTCTATCAGTCTGCCAAAAACCATTATGAAACCTTCAAATGACTGTTTGAAGTTAAAATTGAAACTCTTCAACTAAAACATTCAATGGCCAAGTTATCTGGGCATATTTGGACTTAATTCAACAGAGGAAAGCCAGATGCTTCCCATCTGGCATGTGCAACTTAGGAAAGGAAAAGCAGACTTTGTTCATCATAATTTCAAACTCAAGTTTCCGCTCCCCCTTATCAACATTCGCTTTGACCCAACAAATGGGTTTCACATGACTAGCATTCACACCATTTACCAGATCTACATAGTTGTGCAGTTATTTGGTTTCTGACACTAAAAAAAAAAGAAGTTTTTAAAATTTTATTTCATTTCAGTGTTCACTTATATAAACAGAAATATGGTTACAGGGTAAAATATTTCCAACCACATGTCAGCTATTTAAACAAATAAGATCTCCTTAATCAAAAACTAAAATGTTAGGAAAGCATTTTAATCAGATCTCATAAGTAGAATAGTCCTCTCACTGGATTGATTTAAAGCTCTACTGCAAAACATACTTCCCCTGATTAACTCACTGACCAACTTAGCTTCTTTCTCAATAAATTCTTTCTTCAGTTCCTCTTCTTCCTTTTTCACCTGGTCTTTTAGTATCTGCTGATTTCTCTTCTCCTGCTCAACAGCTGCCTTCAGGGAGTCTGCTTTTCCTTGAAGTTCTAATTTCTGCTGAATTAGAAGCTGTTTAGCATCCTTAAGATTTGTTATCTCCTATTGAAAAAGTAGGGCCAAAAATAAATCATCCTTCATAGTAAATATTTCAAAATGTAGCTAAAATTTATGCAATTTATTACAATAGATTGAATATAGGTTTTACCCACTTACGAAATTCTTAAAAGTTCAGTATTTTAAACAATTGGTTAAAAAGGTGCAAGATTATATGTCCTGCTCAACAATCATTTAAATCCAGGTGACAAAAAATGTATACGTTTTGATTATGTGGAGAAAGAAAACAAACTGTACTCTCTACTTTGCCTTTCCTCACTTAACATTTACTGATCATCATTTAGTTATCACACATTGAGTTAGGTTCTGGGGACATAACATAAAGATGAATTATACACATTCCCTGATTTAAGGAAGTCGCATTCTAGAGGACAGAGGAACATAAAGGGATAATTAATTAAAAACCAAAATGAAAACTATGCTGACAGACACAAAGGGCATTATGAGTGCTCTCAAGAATCTAACCTTTTTTAAGAAATTAGTATTTTACAAAGCAAATAATAAACAATTAGTTTTCTTCAATGGGTACCCTGTTTATGCTTATAACAGGTAAAATGTTAAAAATAACAGATTATGAAAGGACTTTAGGAAGAAAAATAATTGAATAAACAATCCCTTTAAATCTTACTTCTAAACTCTTTCATATTTTGAAATTTACTACCCGTGAGCATAATTTTCTAAATCAATACATCTCTTGATTATCATTTCATTGAGATTGAAACTCTTAGGGTTACTTTGCTTCATTTGGTAATGTAAAAACAAATGTAACAATTTCAGTATGTGTACAGGTATTATGCAATACAAAAGCACTCTGGCAAGAGTATTTGTCAGAAACAACAGAACAATTTGCCTAGCACACAGCAAGTTCTCAATAAATAAATAAATATGTATTTGTATATATATTTCTTTAAAGAACAATATAACACAGAAGGCAGGAAAAATGATTATCTTAACATACCTTTATGCTTTCTTGTTTGTGGGACTTGAGTTCTTCATTTAGTTTAGTGATTTCTTTTTCTTGCCTACATTTAATTTCTTCTATCTCTGCCAATTTAGACTTTTCATTTACTAGTTCTTTTTCTTTCAGTGACTGTAGAAAAATGATATATTTTAAAATAATTTTAAAGCAAATGCTTAAATGAAAATGGGTGTAATAAAAATGACTGCTACTATTGATGACACTGGCTCCTGCCCCTTTCTACCTAACTTGGGCAAATTACTTACCCTTTCTTGGTTCTTGCGTGTTTCCTTATTTATACAGTGTGAACAATAATAATAATTGTAAACATTAAATAGTTATAGTTAATATTGTGAGATAAAGAGTACCTGGTCAGAGTAATGATGTTGTAAAATTTAGCTAAAACTACCATTCTTACTCTTATAACTCCTATTTTATTACTATCACTATCTTTATATAAGGCATCTAGTTAGGAGCACTACATATTATCTCAGTTAATCTCTAGTATATGTAGATTTTTAAATCTCCATTTTCTAGGTAAGGAAACAAAGGTTTATGAGACATGAAATAATCTATCAGAGGTAGAGCCAAAAACAAAGCAAGTCTGTCTGATGTAAAGCTCTCACAACTAAACTCCTATAAACAACAGTTCTTTTTCTTTTTGAAACAGGGTCTCATTCTATCACCCAGGCTGGAGTGCAGTGGTAAGATGATGGCTCACTCACTGAAGCCTTGACCTCCCAGGCTCAAGCTATCCTCCCACCTCAGTCTCCCAAGTAGGTGGGACTACAGGTGTGCACCACCATGCCCGGCTAATTTTTTTTTTTTAATAGAGACAAGGTCTCACTATGTTGCCCAGGCTGATCTTGAACTCCTGGGCTCAAGCACTCCTTCCTCCTTGGCCTCTGGGAGTGCTGGGATAACAGGCATGAGCCATCAAACCTGGCCTTATGAACAATAGTTCTGTCAGAATTCTCTAAACCTGAAGCACAAATCATGAATTTCATTCCAGCTTCACCATCACCACACCCACAAAACATTTTTAAATTAAATTTCAGGAACTGAACCACTCAGAATATACCAAGAATTTTAGGGATTATACACTGCAGAGTAATATCCTGTCAGCTAATACGAATGTATGATTTCAACTATAAAACAAAAAATAAACTCTTCCCTAGGATCTGAATTTTTCTTTCATATAGAATTTAAAGTGATTTTTAAAATGTACTGGTCATCTATTAATAAATGAATGCTTTCAACTTTGTAACTTAATAAACTCCTTAGACATTCTGGTTCTTAATTTTAAGAATCCTTAACACACTTCAGAATTATTTCTAGATCTTTTATTATCTCATTCACGCATCTAAAGGAAAACGTTATATGAGAAATAGTTGAGGAACTATATTATCTTTCTTGAAATAACCAAGGATCTATGGTGTGAAAAATTGATTTGTTTGTAAAACTAAAAAGGGCAGTAAGAAAAAAGGGTAGAAATAACTAGGAGGCCATTAAGAAGTACTTCCTAGCACTAAAATCCCAATAATCAAAAGTGTCAGAAACTAGAGGTCCCTCTGAGAGAGCTGTTGAAAATAAGGATGATGCCTGTACTGAATAAGAGGATTGACTGGATGATCTCTAAGACAATTGTAACTCTAAGATTGTAGATTTAGGTCAGAAACATGCAATACCTTTTCTTTCTGAATGTCTTGTAGTGCTTTACATCGCTCCTGCAATTGCTGTTCTTTCTTTGCTGAATCCTGCTCCAATGTAGCCTTGGCAGTCTTTAGTTCTTGAATCAATTTATTTTGATTTCCAATTTGATTTCTGTTTGAAATCAAGTCCTCCTGTGCTAGAGAAAGCTTCTCTTCTATGGACTTACAAAAACAATTTTCCCAAATTATTATATGCCATGTTTTTAGTTAATTCAACAGAAACATAAGTTAATATAAACATTGTAGAAAGCAATATACTAAAAAAAATGGCATATTATACCCATCAGTAAGACCAGGTAAAAGAGAAAGAATTCTAAAATATTAACTCTCTTGCTTATAGAAAACATTTATAATATAAAATATTTAGTAAAATGGAAGCAATTCCAAAGCCTCTAAAAATAATCTATTTACTAATAAATATTTAAAGTATTTGCTGAATGTTGATCACATCTTCAATACTGGCTAGTTGATATGAAAGAATACCAAGTAAGTAGGGACCATATCAGATACACTCAGAGAACATATATATGGTTAAAGTCATAAGGCAATGTGAAAGAAAACAATTTTAAAAGAGATATAATTAAATGCTTCATTATGCATACATATACATTTGGTAGGTTCCATGATGTCCCTTGACATGCTAAAAATAGTAATAAATAGTATGGTGTTATGACATAGTGGTTTTTGTCCAGGGTTCCTGAATCAAAACTCCCATGTCCTTTGTTACAGTTTTTTGCTACAATGTTGGGTAGGTTAGGTCTCAGGAAACAGAATCTCCTCTCTTGCCCTCCTTCCACTGGTCCCTAGGCAGGCCTCTAATCTTCTTCCCCACCCCACTTTCTGATTGTGGGTCTTAAGACTCCTCCCTGAGAGGGTCCTGCCTCATACCCTGGGTG
Source organism: Macaca fascicularis (assembly GCF_037993035.2). NCBI lineage: Eukaryota > Metazoa > Chordata > Mammalia > Primates > Cercopithecidae > Macaca > Macaca fascicularis. Next base: position 99,802,694 of record NC_088385.1, read on the forward strand.
AAAGAATGCTTCCATAAAAATCCAAGAGGACTGGGTTTGGGGAACTTCTAGATAGCTGAACATATGGAGGTTCCTGGAGGGTGGCGTGCCCCTTCCCCCATATCGCCCTACACATCTCTTCATCTGAATTCTCTGTAATATCCTTTATAATAAATCAGTAAATGTAAATAAGTTTTCCCTGAGTTCTGTGAGCTGTTCCAGCAAACTAACTGAACCCAAAGAGGGTGTCATGAAAACCCTAACTTGAAACCAGCTGGTTGGTCAGAAGTTCTGGAAGCCTGGATTTATGATTGGTGTTTGGAGTTGTAGGGAGCAGTCTTGGGGATTGAGCCCTCAATCTGTGGGATTTGACACTATCTCTAGAGAAATAGTGTTAGAATTGAATTGGAAGACGCCCAGTTGGTGTCTGCTTCTTGGTGTGTGTATGGGAAAATCCCCCTATGTTTGGTCACAGAAGTCTTCTGTGTTGATAATTGTTGCGGTATGAGAGTAGAGGAAAAACACAATTTGAGAGAGTTTTTCCTGAAACAAATAGGAAGGATTATTTTGTCACAGAATAAAAATAACTACTTCACAGCTGACAACCTGATCAAGTCAATGAAAAGAGAAAATTCGGCCGGGCACGGTGGCTCAAGCCTGTAATCCCAGCACTTTGGGAGGCCGAGACGGGCGGATCACGAGGTCAGGAGATCGAGACCATCCTGGCTAACACGGTGAAACCCCGTCTCTACTAAAAAATACAAAAAAAAAACTAGCCGGGCGAGGTGGCGGGCGCCTGTAGTCCCAGCTACTCGGGAGGCTGAGGCCGGAGAATGGCGTGAACCCGGGAGGCGGAGCTTGCAGTGAGCTGAGATCCGGCCACTGCACTCCAGCCTGGGCTACAGAGCGAGACTCCGTCTCAAAAAAAAAAAAAAAAAAAAAAAAAAAAAAAAGAAAAGAGAAAATTCAGCCAAACATCTGAGGCTGTATCCTGAGAAGGCACACTATTCTCTTCTCATCTATATCGTAGAAGCAGTGATTGTCATTTAACATCGTCCATAGTTGTTGACTGTTTTAAAGCCCAAGTATTTTGAAGAGAAGAAGCTGGGGAAAGGGGAAGTTTTTTCACTCATTACACTTCATTTGGGGATAAATATGGTAACAGGTAGGTAATGGGTATGGTAAGAACCTTGCCACTCTCAGCTGCTACTGCGAAGAATCAGCAGGGTAAGAGATCCAATTGATCTCTTCCATCAGATCTGGAAAAAGCTGATCTTTCTTAATCTAGAGGTACAGTTCCTTTGAAAAGGAGGCAGAAAACGTAATTTAGGAAAGGATCCCTGCTGAGTAGGCTTGTATACAACAAGTATTCTGTTAAAAAAAATGAAATAAAGATCTTATTTATGAGGATTCTTAAGCTTCCTGAAAAAGAAAGTTTACTTCTTACCAGTAACCCAGTTATACCTTTCTGATATAAATTAAATCTTAATTTTCAATGACTGCCAGTAGAACACTAAACCCCTTGAGGCTTTTTTCAGGAAAGAATTAACATCAGCTAGTTCTTTACTAATCAGGCAGCTAACCATTAATTGAGAACACTGTTAAGACAGAACAGGAGGGTACAAGCTGGTCTCTGTCTTAAGGGAGTTGAGTACATCGCCTGAAAAGCAGAACAGGCATGTAAAATGGAAGCTATGCAGGGCAGGAGGGTATACGCTATGTGCCAAATGCACAGAAAACCAGTGTGAGACGCTGTGGAGCGGGGTTTACAGAAAGCTCTATAAAACATGTGGGAACTGACCTATGGGTCACAAAGGGTGAGAGTGATTTCACATAAAAAAGGAGAAAAGTTGACAAAGTCCAGTTCAAACAGTCTACAACAACTATAATTAGTTAATAGAGATCCTGATCTAATGTTTAAAAATACCAAGGCTTGTTAGAGCCTGGAAAGCACCCCTAACCTCTAACCACAAGATTTCCAAAAAGCCCATGGTTTAAATAACAGCCTATAAAATTGTAAACTCACTAAACCCAGTGACTTATTTTTTAAAGTCAAGCTCAAAATTTGGACTGCTCCATGAAATCTTTTCTGAAGATGCCAAGACATACTGTTTTCCCCTGCCTCTGAGCTTTCATCTGTCATTCAATGACACAGATGAACATTTATACTGTCATGCATTTTATATGTTCTTTTCGTCTTTCTTATTGCAAATTATAATAATATTGCATATTATTTCATCTGCTCAGCATCTCTTCCCTCAGAGAACCCCATCTCTCATTCCATGGTTTTGTTGGGACTATCTTTCACCCATCTACTCCTCTTGAATAGGCAAATCCCTAAATGGATCAAATACCAACCTTGACCCTGATTATGCCAATCACATTATAGTACCCCAGTAAACAAATGATTTCTGCAGTGTTCTATGGTAGCTATTGTTTTTGTCTATTCAGAAAGTTTTCCCATTCTTTCTTAAAACAAAACAAAACAAAACACACCCTTCATATTTTTAGTTGTTTTTACTTGATTTCTGATGCAATGTTATAGAGAGAGTACTAGGCTAAGAAGATTTACATTTAATTCTAAATCTATTATCCTAGAATTTTCACTTCACTCAGCGTGTAAATTTTACAGCTAAATTCTACCCCTACCTTTCCTGGACAACACAGAGTAGTGCACAGCATAACCAATCTGAAATATCCAGTCAACAAACTTAAGTACTTCATAAGTAATCCAGCAGATGGGGCTAAAGGCATAGATCAGGCCAGGCTACCTTTCACTTTACCGATGTCTAGAATAGACATTGTTAGCCCATGCTGTGCACTGCCAACCCATGGTAGATAGCGTTGACATAGGTGGGTGTCACGTTACAAGGCTCTGAATCTCGCCTCTTCTCTCTCTTATATACAAGACCATACAACATCACTGAAGCAAAAGAAAAATAATAACTGATGGCCATCTCTTATCTAAGTCTATAAATATCTGAACTTCCCTAGGAATTTACCATTAAAAAAAAATTAGCTTCCTAAGTAGTTCATACACTTCTCATTTTAAAAGCATTTATATAACATTTAACAATCTTTTGTATAAAAAATTCTAGTGAAATGATGAAAGAATGGCAGACTTTGAATCAGAACTAAGATTTAACCATGGTCCTGTTATTGTATAGCAGTAGTCCTGTCTTCTCTGCAAAAGGAAGCACTGGGCCTGCTCTCTTTGGCAAAAGAAAGCTTTGGAATAGAGGATCTATCCAAGGTCTCTTAATAAGTTGTAAAACTCTATGGCAGCCTTGTCCCTCAGCTTTCTCTTTTTGCCCTTATTTACATTTGAGTTACTCTTTAATGTATGAAATTATTAGTACACAACATAGCTTTCAAGCATAATAAAAATCGCTGGCTTAATGCAAGAATATCAATCAAATCAATTAACATTGATGATTTAATGTTTGTTCCTGTTACTAGTTTATGCTTTGGGTAAATGACATCCATATGGAAAGAGTGTGATTTCTATAAGACTCTTCCAATCAATCATTAAGTTTCATCTCTTCCATCACCTAAATATCCTTCAAATTCATGCACTTTTCTCCATCCTTGCTATTACCAGCCCACACCACCATCATCTTGCGCTTAGACTACTGCAAAGTCTCCTTTCTGGTCTTCACATTCAGCCATGTTTCTCATTCCTGAATCTGTAGTGAGTCATTTGCCTAAAATACAAATGTAAGTAACTCCCTTTAGTGGTTCCTCACTGTTTTTAGGCTAAGCCCAAACTCTTCCACAAAGCTTCCTTGACTTTCAATACTTTCAATAGTGTTGTAAGGACAAATAATAATAATTTAACACTACCTAAATCTTGTGTGGTATTTTTTCTTAATAACAACTATTGCTAATTTTTACCTCCAGATAGATAGATACATAGATACATAGATAGATATACAGATATTCTACTGGCACTGTGAAAATTATTTTACCCAATTTCCTATCTCTTTGTCAAATCCTTGCAGCCAGGTATGGGTTCAGCCCTTTTGTTTTTTCTCTCTCTCCCATTAATCTCCTCTATTACATCCTCTTTCACGTTTGTTCTAATCAACTTATACCTCGACTATTAGAATTTATGGAGAAAGAAAGTAACCTCTCAACTCATCTCTCCACCACTAGTCTATTCCAGGTCCAATCCAAGCTGTCTGCAAGCCACTACTAGGTTATTTTCTAAAGTACTATTTTCTTCATTTTACTCCTCTATTTAGACTTTTCACTTTTTCCCCTCAAATATAAAATCCAATCATCTTTGCTAGGCATCTAAGATACTTCACAATTTAGATTCAACCTTTTAAACCTTAATTCCAAACATAAACTAGTATGCCAGCAAGGCAATTATGCTAACTATGTGCTTGCTTTACTCATTCTTACTACGGCACTTTTTCTCCAATATGCCCCTGAATAAAATGACCTTTCTCAGGAGTCTCTATGTATTCAAATTCAGGACCTAATCAAGTCCCACCTCCTTCATAATTCCCTATAACAGCCTATGGATAAAATATATGCTCTCTATCTAAATAAAACATTTTAATATTCTTTCATTCTCAGAATTTTGCAATATGTACTTTATATTAAATAAACAAAAATCCCAAACACAGGAAAGAAACAGAGAAAGAATTTCCCCTTAACAAAAAGAGAGAGAGGAAAAAAAACTGGTTGAACCTTCTGTGAGAGAACACAAATATTCAATTTTCCTTAGAAAACTGGTACTTTCCTGTGACCTAAAAATTGTTTACCCTTTTCCCATTATCCTTAAATTTAATAAACTTGATACTTTATCTAATCAAATAATGTTACCAAAGACAAAATTTATATACATTGTTATATAATTAAGGGTAAGTTTATTTTGAGCTATAATCTCCTAATTTTAATCATTAGGCAATCCAGTAATATTGGGAACTTGACAAATATTATAACTAAAGTCAGAATTGCCTGACAAGCAATGGTAAAATTGCTTGCATTTTTTCACAAGCGGTTTATATTTAGAACTTAACAGCAGCCTATCTTTAAAGTTATTTGCACATAAAGACAGCATAATATTTACATAAGTTAACAGTGTCACAATTAAGATATATCCAAATTATCTTACTATTACAAATACGTCATTTTTAAATGCCCACATTTATGTATATCATTATTTCGTTATAATATAAAACAATTTTTTAAAGCATGCTAATACAAAAGTAATTTAACAGAAAACAGCATACTATTCCACAAATACTAACATTTCCTTGTCCATTTGGATTCAAATAGATCATTTAATGAATGTCTATAAAACTTACTGAGATTTTATAGTACAGTATAGTTTACTATACCTTAAGATCTTGCCTGGTGGCTAGAAGTTCAGATTCCTTCCCATAGAAATCAGACTGAAGCTGTCTGAAAGTTTCCTGACTTTTTTCATAGTTGTTTTGTAATACTGATATTTTCTCTTTCTCTGCTGCAAGTTCCTGGGCTGCCTGTGTTAACTGCTGCTGTAGTTTATTCTCAAGCTCTGTCTGAAACATACAATAGTTATTTAAAACAGTATGCATTCCAAAAACCAATTACAAATATAAAGTAAAATCCAGACACCTAGAAGAAAATTCCAAACAATAAGATGAACTGTACTTACGCCTCAAAATTCTACCTCAATGGGGTAAATTACTTATAAAGTCAAAGAATTACAAAATCTTAACAAGTCTCAAGTTAAAAACCATAAAACACAAAATTAATTAATTTTTTTTAAAGGCATTTCACTGGGAAGTACTATCAGGTGTCAGGAGAAAGAGTAACAACTACATTCTGTGGGAACATGCAGTGCTAGGTGCCTCAGCTGACATAATTTAAGGTGGAACTAAGGGAAACTTGTACATGAAAGAAAGTAAGAAGCCATTACTTTCTTGAAGTATTAATATATAGTTTCTACTCTTGGAAATGCAAGAATAACTTAAGAAATTCTACAGGTCATCTTAATTAATATCGAGGCAGAAAAAGAAAATCTCACAAAGTTTTAAAGCTCCCGTAAACTCTAAACTTGTCTTTAGTCTTCAAGAAGATTCAGTAGATATGCACAAATTATGACATAGTTAAAACATATACATATGCATAGTATGAAAATAGTTATTTGACTTTCAAAATACACTACTCCAATAAAATCACTGTTGAAGTCATTAGTAACTGCCATGTTCCAAAATCCTATATTCTTATCCTTTTTAACACCTCACTTGACCTCTCAGTTGTACCTGATACAGTTGATTATGTCTCCTTCTAGAAACACTTTCTTCAACTGGTTTCCAAGGTACCTTATATTTTAGGTTCTCTTCCTACCTTACTGGTCATAACTTCTCAAAATCTTTTACTAGCTCCTTTTCCTCTGCTACTTCTGTGAATGTTGAGACACCCCAAAGTTCTATTGCTGACCCTCTTTTAATCCATACACTCTCTCCTTAGAAGATCTCAACAAGGCCAGACATGGTGGCTCACGCCTGTAATCCCAATACTTTGGAAGGCCGAGGTGGGTGATCACTTGAGGTCAGGAGTTTGAGACCGGCCTGACCAACATGGTGAAACCCCGCCGCTACTAAAAATCCAAAAATTAGCCGGGCGTGGTGGCGTGCACCTGTAATCCCAGATACTCAGGAGGCTGAGGCAGCAGAATTGCCTGAACCCAGGAGGCGGATGTTACAGTGAGCCAAGATCACACCACTGCACTCCATCCTGGGTGACAGAGAGTCACTATCTCAAAAAAAAAAAAAAAAAAAGAAAAGAAAAGAAAAGAAAAGAAAATCAGATCTCAACTAGTCCCAGGCTTTAAAGATCTTCTTTACAACTGACTCCCAAATTTATGTCCCTAACTGCTCTAACTGCAACCTTTCCATCCGAACTCTGGATTCTTATATCCATGTATCTTCCTGATGTCTCCACTTGAATGACTGACATATCTATATCAAGCAGAAATCTGGATTCCTGACAGCAGCCATGAGCATCAAAAAGCTGCTACTTCTGAGTCTGGCTTGGGGAGGGGGGCCCGCCAAGCTGAGGCTTGAGTAGATAAAGTGGCTGGGAAGCTTGAACTGGGCAGAACTCACCACAGCTCAACAAGCCCTACTGCCTCTAGACTCCACCTCTGTGGGCAGGGCATAGCTAAACAAAAGGCAGCAGACAACTTCTGCAGACTTAAACTTCCCCATCTGACAGCTCTGAAGGGAGCAGTGGTTCTCCCAGGATGGCATTTGAGCTCTGAGAATGGAGAGACTGCCTCCTCAAGTGGGTCCCTGACCCCCAAGTAGCCTAACTGGGACACACCTCCCAGTATGGGCTGACAGATACCTCATATAGGCAGCTGCCCCTCTGGGATGAACCTTTCAGAGGATCAGGCAGCAATATTTACTGTTCTGCAATATTCACTGTTCTGCAGCCTCCACTGGTGACACCCAGGCAAACAGGGTCTGGAGTGGAACTCCAGCAAACTCCAACAGATCTGCAGCTGAGGGACCTGACTGTTAGAAGGAAAACTAACAAACAGAAAGGAATAGCATCAACATCATCAAAAAGGTCATCTACACCAAAACCCCATCTGTAGGTCACCAACATCAAAGACCAAAGGTAGATAAAACCACAAAGATGGGGAGAAACCAGAGCAGAAAAGTTGAAAATTCTAAAAATCAGAGTGCCTTTTCTCCTCCAAAGGATTGCAGCTCCTTGCCAGCAACAGAACAAAGCTGGATGGAGAATGACTTTGACGAGTTGACAGACATAGGCTTCAGAAGGCCTACGTCTTAATAACAAACTTCTCTGAGCTAAAGGAGGATGTTCGAACCCATTGCAAGCAAGCTAAAAACCTTGAAAAAAGATTAGACGAATGGCTAACTAGAATAAACAGTGTAGAGAAGACCTTAAATGACCTGATGGAGCTGAAAACCATGGCATGAGAACTTCGTGATGCATGCACAAGCTTCAACAGCCAATTTGATCAAGTGGAAGAAAGGGTATCAGTGACTGAAGATCAAATTAATGAAATAAAGCAAGAAGACACAGTTAGACTAAAAAGAAACGACCAAAGCTGGCAAGAAATATGGACTGTGTGAAAAGACCAAATCTACATTTGATTGGTATACCTGAAAGTGATGGGGAGAATGGAACCAAATTGGAAAACACTCTTCAGGATATTATCGAGGAGAACTTCCCCAACATAGCAAGGCAGGCCAACATTCAACTTCAGGAAATACAGAGAACGCCACAAAGATACTCCTTGAGAAGAGCAACCCCAAGACACATAATTGTCAGATTCACCAAGGTTGAAATGAAGGAAAAAATGTTAAGGGCAGCCAGAGAGAAAGGTTGGGTTACCCACAAAGGGACGCCCACCAGACAAACAGTGGATCTCTCGGCAGAAACCCTATGAGCCGGAAGAGAGTGGGGGCCAATATTCAACATTCTTAAAGAAAAGAATTTTCAACCCAGAGTTTTATATCCAGCCAAACTAAGCTTCATAAGTGAAGGAGAAAGAAAATCCTTTACAGACAAGCAAATGCTGAGATTTTGTCACCACCAGGCCTGCCTTACAAGAGCTCCTGAAGGAAGCACTAAACATGGAAAGGAACAACTAGTACCAGCCACTGCAAAAACACCCCAAATGGTAAAGACTATCGACTCTATGAGGAAACTGCATCAATTAACGGGCAAAATAACCAGCGAACATCATAATGACAGGACCAAATTCACACATAACAATATTAACCTTAAATGTAAATGGGCTAAATGCCCCAATTAAAAGACACAGACTGGCAAATTGGATAAAGAGTCAAGACCCATCAATGTGCTGTATTCAAGAGACCCATCTCACATGCAAAGACGCACATAGGCTCAAAATAAAGGGATGAAGGAAGATCTACTAAGCAAATGGAAAGCAAAAAAAACCAGGGGTTACAATCCTAGTCTCTAATAAAACAGACTTTAAACTATCAAAGATCAAAAGAGACGAAGAAGGCCATTACATAATGGTAAAGACATCAGTTCAACAAGAAGAGTTAACTATCTTAAATATACATGCACCCAATACAGGAGCACCCAGATTCATAAAGTAAGTCCTTGGAGACCTAGAAAGAGACCTAGACTCTCACACAATAATAATGGGAGACTTTAACACCCCACTGTCAATATCAGACAGATCAACGAGACAGAAGATTAACAAGGATATCCAGGACCTGAACTCAGCTCTGCAACAAGCAGACCTAACAGACATCTACAGAAATCTCCACCCCAAATCAACAGAATATACATTCTTCTCAGCACATCGCACTTATTCTAAAATTGACCACATAATTGGAAGTAAAGCACTCCTCAGCAAATGTACAAGAACAGAAATCACAACAAACTGTCTCTCAGACCACAGTGCAATCAAATTAGAACTCAGGATTAAGAAACTCATTGAAAATTGCACAACTACATAGAAACTGAACAACTTGCTCCTGAATGACTACTGGGTACATAATGAAATAAAGGCAGAAATAAAGATGTTCTTTGAAACTAGTGAGAACAAAGACAACATACCAGAATCTCTGGGACACATTTAAAGGAGTGTGTAGAAGGAAATTTACAGCACTAAATGCCCACAAGAGAAAGCAAGAAAGATCTAAAATCGACACCCTAACATCACAATTAAAAGAACTAGAGAAGAGCAAACAAATTCACAAGTGAGCAGAAGGCAAGAAATAACTAAGATCAGAGCAGAACTGAAAGAGATAGAGACATAAAAAACCTTTCAAAAAAATCAACGAATCCAGGAGCTGGTGTTTTGAAAAGATCAACAAAATTGATAGACCGCTAGCAAGACTAATAAAGAAGAAAAGAGAGAAGAATCAAATAGATGCAATAAAAAAATGATAAAGGGGATATCACCACCGATCCCACAGAAATACAAACTACCATCAGAGAATACTATAAACATCTCTATGCAAATAAACTAGAAAAGCTAGAAGAAATGGATAAATTCCTGGACACATACACCCTCCCAAGACTAAACCAGGAAGAAGTTGAATCTCTGAATAGACAAATAACAGGTTCTGAAATTGAGGCAATAATTAATAGACTACCAACCAAAAAAAGTCCAGGACCAGAGATTCACAGCCGAATTCTACCAGAAGTACAAGGAGGAGCTGGTATCATTTCTTTTGAAACTATTCCAATCAATAGAAAACGAGGGAATCCTTCCTAACTCATTTTATGAGGCCAACATCATCCTGATACTAAAGCCCAGAAGAGACACAACAAAAAAAGAGAATTTTAGACCAATATCCTTGATGAACATCGATGTGAAAATCCTCAATAAAACAGTGGCAAACTGAATCCAGCAGTACATCAAAAAGCTTATCCACCACAATCAAGTTGGCTTCATCCCTGGGATGCAAGGCTGGTTCAACATATGCAAATCAATAAACATAATCCATCACATAAACAGAACCTATGACAAAAACCACATGATTATCTCAATAGATGCAGGAAAGGCCTTTGACAACATTCAACAGCCCTTCATGCTAAAAACTCTCAATAAACTAGGTATTGATGGAACCTATCTCAAAATAATAAGAGCTACTTATGACAAACCCACAGCCAATATCATACTGAATAGGCAAAAACTGGAAGCATTCCCTTTAAAAACTGGCACAAGACAAGGATGCCCTCTCTCACCACTCCTATTCAACATAGTGTTGGAAGTTCTGGCTAGGGCAATCAGGCAAGAGAAACAAATAAAGGGTATTCAATTAGGAAATGAAGAAGTCAAATTGTCCCTGTTTGCAGATGACATGATTGTATATTTAGAAAACCCCATCGTCTTAGCCCAAAATCCCCTTAAGCTGATAAGCAACTTCAGCAAAGTCTCAGGATTCAAAATCAACGTGCAAAAATCACAAGCATTCCTATACACCATTAACAGACAAACAGAGAGCCAAATCATGAGTGAACTCCCATTCACAATCGCTACAAAGAGAATAAAATACCTAGGAATCCAACTTACAAGGGATGTGAAGGACCTCTTCAAGGAGAACTACAAACCACTGCTCAACGAAATAAAGAGGACACAAACAAATGAAAGAATATTCCATGTTCATGGATAGGAAGAATCAATATTGTGAAAATGGCCATACTGCCCAAAGTAATTTATAGATTCAGTGCCATCCCCACCAAGCTACCAATGACTTTCTTCATAGAACTGGAAAAAAACTACTTTAAAGTTCATATGGAACCAAAAAAGAGCCCGCATTGATAAGAGAAAAAGAAGTCTGGACTAAGGCTGTAGCAGTGGAAAATGAGAAGGAAGGATTCAAGAAACCTAGGAAACAGAGTGATAGGAATTGGTGCTAACTGCCTATGGGGGAGCAGAGAGCTGATCTCCCTACACAGTATCTGATAACATCCCATGCCATCTTCCTTTCATAGAGTTCTTCCTCCAATTAATATTGAAGAACTGCTGGATATCTTTTTCACACTGAAGGTAATAATGCAATTACACATTTTCTTTTCTAAAATACTACTTATTTTCTTTAACATTTTTTCATAAATCTAGGTTTCTTACTCTTTAATTATTGTTCTGACTCTTAACTAAGCTCTCCATGAAGTCTCAACAATGGCCATAATAGCTCTTTGGGCTCATGTTTGGGCTTTCAATATTTTTCCTCTGACAAACTCATCCATTCATTTTTTTAAAATGATTAAGAGCTTATTTGCTAGAACAGACAAAGTTCTCTTTGAAGAACTCAAATCCATTAGTGAAGAAGTTAAATGGAAAAAAAAAAAAAAACAGACAAATGCAACAGTTGATAACTGCTCCATTATATAATACGTTTTTCTTTCGCTTACATTTTGCTTTCTCATTAAATTATAAGTTGCTTGAGAGTAAGGGGCCATATCCTATTCATTTTATATTTCCACATTAGATTTTCAACAAAGTTGGTGAGGGATTGTTGACTTAACAGCATGCTTTCTTGATTCTAGATCAGTAACTCCCAAATAGTCTTATGCTATATATAAAATGTTTTAAATCATCTTTAGATTACTTACAATACCATTAGGTAACACAGCATTACAATATAAATGCTATGTAAATAGTTGTTTTTACTGTATTTTAAATTTTGGTATTATTTTTAATGCTGTAATATTACTTTTTATTTATATATATGTAGAAAATGTATAAGTGCATTATGACCTTCAATGTGAAAAACTATGTATCTATAGATATCTATATATATAACTCTATAGCTGTAGACATAAAACTACATATCTAGATATAATGTGTATATATATATTATGTTTTATATATATATTTAAGTGTGTACACACATACATCTATACCCATTTAAACATTATCCTTGTTTTCCCTACTTCACCATGGGCCAGTGACAATGATAACTTTGTCACGGCCTATTACTACATGGTCTACCCTATACACTGACACTCTCAAGTCACAGTTTGCTATACTTCCATATAATATCCAACAACTGTTTTACTTCTACATTGTATGGGTCACAGTACTAGAAACTTTAAATACATTATCTCAATCTTTACAACAACTCTATGGCAACATTAAATTGAGCTCAGAAGGATGAATCATTTCTCTATGACCAGTAAGTTAATGTGTGTCCAAATTTAATAAAATTAAGCAAAATTTAAATTCAGATCTGCCTGACTTGAACATCTCTAGATTACTTACAATACCTAACACAACATAAATGCTATATAAATAGTTGTTTTACTGTATTTTAAATTTTGGGTCTTTTGGTTTTGTTTTGTTTTGCTTTTCTGAGACAGAGTCTCACTCTGTTGCCCAAGCTGGAGTGCAGTGGCGTGATCTTGGCTCACTACAAGAGAGCCAAGGCTCCACCTCTGGTGTTCAAGTGAGTCTCCTGCCTCAGCTTTTGGAGTAGCTGGGACTACAGGTGCACACCACCATGCCCAGCTAATTTTCGTATTTTTAGTTGAGACAAGGTTTCACCATGTTGGCCAGGCTGGTCTCGAACTCCTGACCTTAAGTGATCCACCTACCTCAGCCTCCCAAAGTGCTGGGATTACAGGTGTGAGCCACTGCGCCCAGCCAATTTTGTATTATTCTTTAATGCTGTACTGTTACTTTTTATTGCTTTTCTTCTCCCAAATATTTTCAATTCCAACTGCAGTTACAGAATCTACAGATATGGAGGGTCAACTGTACAGGCGATATATATTAATCACAAATCCAAACAAAATATTATTATAACTCATAATTTTTAAATAAGAAAACAGGCTAAAAATACTTGTATTTTTTATTTCATAAGTTACAATGCTGTAAAAATGAAGATTTTGTAAATATTTGGATACAAGGCTAGTATATTTTGAAGAAAATGACCTCAGGATATGAAAGCATACAACCAAGTATGCACTGTGATAATTACATGTTGACTTTTGATTACATATGGTAACACAAACAAAATAATAGACACATTTTTCTACTCTTGGCTGTATTATTAGAGAACTACTATTTTGTAAAGTAGCATAATAATAGTTACAAAAACAGTGGTCAATATAAAATGTGTATTTTTGATTGTTTTAATTTACATACTTTGTACTTTAGTAGTATGACAGCCAACTCTTAATGGCATGATATATTTAGTTTATTCTACATAGTAGGGATTCTACTCTCTTCTCCACAGACCAAATTAACATGGACATACTAACAGTAGAGAAGGAACTCATTTTGTTCAAATATTTCATATTAAGTATAATCCATTTTTACCAACTCTTGGTCTCGACAAGCATTAAAACACTTAAGAATAAAAAACATGCTCAGTAATAAATTAGAATAGGTTTAGAAACGGAAACCATTAAAATATTAAATAATTAAAACTATATGAAGCTTTACACTAGTGAATGTTTTTAAGATATCCCACTTGTAATTTTTGTTCTCAGCCCTTAATAAGAATGATTTATTTTAAATTCCTTTAAATTTTTTTAATACACTATGAATGTTGCATAAATTATTTCCTTAAGTGTTCGTTATATAGTAGTAGTAGTAGTAGTAGTAGTATTTTGAGACAGAGTTCCTCTGTCACCCAGACTGAAGTGCAGTGGCGTGGTCTTAGCTCACTGCAACCTCTGCCTGCTGCTCCAGCTTCCCAAGTAGCTGGGATTACAGGAATGCACCATCACGCCCTGCTAATTTTTGTATTTTTAGTAGAGACGGGGTTTCACCATGTTGGCCAGGCTGGTCTTGAACTCCTGACCTCAGGTGATCTGCCTGCCTCAGAGTGCTGAGATTACAAGCGTGAGCCACTGCACCTGGCCAGTTATATATTATTTTTAAAAAGGTAGTTTCATGTCTATCAAATGATTAGTACTATAATTTTAAATAACAATTATCTGACAACAGAGTTATAGTGAATGGAAATCCAGACTCAGGTATTTGATAATATAATCAAATGCTTTCATACATTAAACTTAGAAAAAATTTAGCTTATGTAAACTTTTCTATGTTGCAACTCATCTGTCTGTATTAATCATCATACTATTTTCTTAATTGCCAAGTTTTTCTTCTTATAAAAAGTAAACAAATATATCACTACCTTCTGTAAAACAGCAATTTTAAGCTCTCCTTGGAGTGCTTCAATTTGTTTTTTCTTCTGTTCACTTGATTGCTTTAGCTCATTTATGTTCTCCTGAAGTTGTTGCTCTTCTTTTTCCTTTTGTTTTAAAGTATTCTGGGCCTGTATAAGTTGTTCCTGCATTGAATTGAGTTCCAATTTCAACTGATGAGAAGCCTGAAAGAAAAAAAAAAAAATCTATGTAGCCTTCATTTGTTCATTCAAAAGACAATTTACTGAGTAACTACTACACTCCAGGCACTACTCTAGGAAGAAACTACTGAGGCTGTTGGCTACAGATAATTAATAAAGATACCTGCCCTCCTACTGATTTCATAACCAACACTATTCACTATTAGGTGACATGCTGGATTAATCTTTATTATTTGTTTAACACTACCTTTCTTTTTAACTTATAATTGTATAGTTACAGCTTGTAAATGATCTAGATTAGTATTCTCTTGTATCACGGAAAATAGGTATGTTAACATCAATGTCTAGATTGTTGGACGTCTATTGTCTTTCAAGAATATTCTCGGCCGGGCGCGGTGGCTCACACCTGTATTCCCAGCACTTTGGGAGGCCAAGGCGGGCGGATCACGAGGTCAGGAGATTGAGACCATCCAGGCTAACACAATGCAACCCGGTCTCTACTAAAAATACAAAAAAATTAGCCAGGCGTGGTGGCAGGCACCTGTAGTCCCAGCTACTCGGGAGGCCGTGGCAGGAGAATGGCGTGAACCCAGGAGGCAGAGCTTGCAGCGAGCCAAGATCATGCCACTGCACTTCAGCCTGGGCAACAGAGCAAGAGACTCCGTCTCAAAAAATAATGAAAAAAAAAGAAAAAAAAAGAATATTCTCATATGCCACTAAGCCTGTTGGCCACAGCTGTCACAAAGAATAGCTGTATAGTAACTATGATAAAACCAAAATCACTTTTGACAAAATACATTTAGTATCTGTCTGATGACATTAAAATTACACTGCACAGGCCAGGTGCTCACGCCTATAATTCCAGCACTTTGGGAGGCCAATGTGGGCAGATTACTTGAGGTCAGGAGCTCGAGACCAGCCTGGGCAACATGGTGAAACCTGTCTCTACTAAAAACACAAAAATTATCCAGGCATGGTGGTGGGCACCTGTAATCCCAGCTATTTGGGAGGCTGAGGCAGGAGAATCGCTTGAACCTAGGAGGTGGAGGTTGCAGTGAGCTGAGATTGCACCACTGAACTCCAGCCTGGGTGACAGAGCGAGACTCTGTTTAAAATAATAATAATAATAATAATACACTGCAGAATAGTTACCTCATTTAGAGATCTGGGGCATATTTTACTACTATCTTGTTTGTACAATCCACCAGGATATGTTTCTGCTCAAATTCAGACATCATACAGAAGTCACATTGAGGTTCCTCTATCACCAAGGTAAATCACTATTATCTCCCACCCTCCAAACAAAGTCATGTTTTCACATTCTATGCATATTTCACTAAGAATCTAGCACTACATTCGAGCATTTGACCATATCCAAAGTTACCTTTGAAAAAATATTACTGTTATACATAGACCTCTCAGCTTATCTCCACAATGAATAGCAAATATTTTTATGCAAAACAGGAGTCAAACAGTATGACAATAAGGATGATATGATATGATAACCAAGGACAAAATAATAACTAGTATGAGCATTTACTGCATTATAGTCAGTGTCCTGAGTACTTTAAAGATATTAACACATTTATTTCTCATAATAACTCTATCACACAGATTCATGTAGACTCTATCATATAGAAACCAGAGCACAGAGATTAAGTATTTGGTCTAAAAGATGGCAAAATGGCATAGCTAATAAATGGCATAGCCAGAATATAAATTTGTACAATCTTGATTCAGAACTTGGGCATGAAGCAATTATTTGGACAATCTTGATTCAGAACTTGGGCATGAAGCAATTATAATTTTGCTACTTACATGGCTGGCATCTACAACACAAGTCTGCTTTCAATCAACAACTAGAATACAATCACATCAAATACTTGTCAGTACTATGTCTTGCTCCTTTATCAAATCCGATTTTCTAGAAAGTTGCATGCCTGGACTCTAGCAGCTCGCAGGTATGGCTTCAGAGAGTAACAACCATATATTATATCCGTTTGTTTACTCGTTTGCTTGTCTGTTTTTGCTGGAAACAACAGAAGCGCTAACTACAGAAAAACATTTTGGTTGTTCTACAACCATTATCAAGTATACATTAGTATGAGTATAAATGTCCATGAATTAAAGAGCCATAAGAGTCCATGAAATAAAGGTCATTTCTATGGAAAGCCTTTGAAGATTTTTTTTTCAACCATAAAAATGGTCCTTAACTCTGTAGTTAGCTGACTCAATTTTCTACCTTTATTAATTATATTTCTTTATTTGGACCTTTGATTATAAACTAGCTTAAGTCTTTTTAATAGTAGGTAAAATACAAATAACAGTTTTAAACTATATACATGATTTGTTATATTTCAGAGAAATAAACCTATGACCTAAATATCAATGTGAAAATGTTTAATTTTCTTAAAACTATAAAAAAAATTATCTGTGGAAATGCTGCCAAGAACAAACATACTTTATATATTTATTTGAAAATATTATACATTTATGTTACAGAAAAAAGAAAATCTTACCTCCTTCTCTTTTTCAAGTGACTTTTTCAGTTCCTTCTGTTCCCTAAGTGTGTCGTCCATCTGCACTTGAAGTTGATGCTTTAATTCTTTGCAAGTTTTCTCCTTAAAAAAAATGAAAACTATATTACATAAAAAATATTTGTAATAACCTTAAGAAGTTTAGTTTATAACCTTAGTAAGAAACACACGAGGAAATAAACTAAAATTATCGATGAGCTGAGACAGGATCATCCATTTCAATGATAAAACTAGGAAAATATTACAGAAATAATGGAGGAGGGACAACAAAACACTAAGGGTTTTGATCATCAACCAAGTCACAATGACATATTTTAAACAATATTAAGATGATATCTTAGAACACTTTAGAAATCACATTTTATGTCACACAATTCATTGTAATTAACTTGCCACACTACTTTTACAGCAATGGGCTTCAAGAAAATGGAAGCAAGAAAACTTAGAAAACAATAAATTAAAAAGTGATCACAATAGGAAAAGTGTACAGATAGAAAATGTTTTCACCAAACAGGAAGGAACATAACACACATGAGAAAGACTGTGATATTCAACTGAAAATATTCTTGGCCTTCAGAAAATGGTGTGCTCACAGGTGCATACACACCCACATTATTATCTTGGGCTTCTTCTCAGGTTAAGCAATCCCAATTTATTTCCTCATAAGAACTGCTTTAAATTATTTAAATGTGGAAAGAGAAGCAAACTGTGAATTAAGCAGAAAAATAAGTACATTTTAAATAAAATAATCACTTCTACTTAAGAAAGTAAATGTAAACTACTAACCAAGTCTAATATAGCGGCTTTTCCTTTCTGATTCTCCTTTTCAAATTCACTTTTGGAGTGTTTCAAAGAATCAGAAACTTTTGACAGTTTCTCCTTTACTGTAGAAAGCTCTGTCATTAAAGCTTCTTTCTCCATTTTCACTTTTTGTAGTTCTGTTACTGTTGTTTGAATTCTGTTATTCAATTCCTCGTGCTGAATCTTTGCTTCTTGACTTAAAGTTTCAAATTCCTGTTTCAGGACTTTTTTTTCTTCCTCTTGCTTGGTAAGCTTTGGCTTGATAATTTCAAGGGCTTGAGATTTTTTCTGTAGATCCAATCTTGTACTGGATACTCTAAATATTTTTTAAAAACTTTTTAAATAACACATAATTTACTATTTCTAATTTACCATTCAAAATTAATGATAAACAATTACTGAGTTCTGAAACTTTTTTCGTATAGTTCACAAGTAAAATCTAATTTCATAAAATCATACCACTGAAAAATACTTTAGAACATCTCATTTGCTCATTTAACAGATGTAGATTATTTTTCCCAAGTCATATAAGTTAGTAGTGAAGACAAAACTATCTAAGCTTCCTGACTTAATGCATTTTTGTCCACTACAACTAATTCCCAGGGAAAAAAACTATGTATCACAGACCCTTTAGTCTATAACAGCCAGAAACGTTTTTCCATAAAGAATCTATTTATTATGTTAGTTCTCAACAGAGAGAACTTTGTCTCTTTCCTTGAAAACATGAAACACATTATGTGTGACAGTTCTTAAACTTCAAAATATTTATGGTTAACCTAGAAAAAAATAAAAGTAAAAAAATAAAAGAAATATTTTATTTACAATATAGAGGGAAGACAAATGATTTACTTTAACCCTAGAACCTAGCAGATTATACAAAGGATTTGTTATCATTTGTTCCTTAATATAGGTCTCTTATACACAAATGAAAAAAGCAACAAGAATGAAGAAATAAAGTTATAGCTTTAGAAAGCTATAGACTTTTATTGTTTTCATAAAAGAAACTATGCAAATTATACAGCAAAACCCCCGATACAGTATAAATAACAGCCATTTTTAAAGTCAAAACCAGATGCTAAGTAACAGCATTTCTAGAATGCACACTAGTTCCAATGTAATCAGAATAAATTTAAAACCAATAAAAATAATTCAACAATATGTTAAAGGGAGGTTGTTAAAAGATGTACTAATAAAGTATTTGAAATTGTGTATTAATACAAAATCAAAACTGTATTTATACCTCAAAATCTGATTTTTTAGTTCTAGAAACACACTTTTACCTCCTTAAAAATAGCTAGAAAAGATGTTAAAGCTTAATAGGTTCACAAGATACTATGCCTCCCTGATTTTTAATGATCCAAATGGAAAAGTCATTACACTAATATTATTTTACCATTTTAATGTAGTTAAAATCCCTGTCAAGCAACCCTAAAATTAAGACTCAGTATATTTATTTATATGCTGCTTAACTTTTTCAAAATTAATTACAAAATCATAAGATTATGTGAAACAAAGAAGGCAAAACAGAAATAGAGGCTTACATAGTCACTGTGAAACTTCTTGTTTGTTTTTTTTAAGTAACTCAAAGAAGAAATACATGAGTCCACAATCATAGTTGGAAATTATAATATCTCTTTCTTAGAAACTGATAGAACAACCAGAGGAACAAATTGGCAAGAATATAGACAATAAGAACAGCACCGTAATTGTTATTTATAGGCCACTCCACCTAATAACACAGAGTACATATATGTGCACATGGAAAATTAATTATGATAAGCCATATGCTGGGCCTTAAATAAGACTTATTTTCAAAAGTTTGAATTTTACCAAGAATGTTCCCTGACCACAATAGAATTAAATTAGAAATTAGGGCCGGGCGCAGTGGCTCATGCCTGTAATGCCAACACTGTGGGAGGCCAAGGCAGGCGGATCACAAGGTCAGAAGATCGAGACCATCCTGGCTAACACAGTGAAACCCCATCTCTACTAAAAATACAAAAATTAGCAGGGTATAATGGCAGGCGCCTGTAATCCCAGCTACTCGGGAGGCTGAAGCAGGAGAATCGCTTGAATCTGGGTGGCAGAGGTTGCAGTGAGCCGAGATCATGCCACTGCACTCCAGCCTGAGCATAGAGTGAGACTCCGTTTCAAAAAAAAAAAAAAAAAAATCAGTAACAATAATATATCTAGGAGAGCCTCAATATTTGGAAAGTAAACATACTTATAACCTACACATTAAAGAAGAAATCACAAAGGAAATCAGAAAATACATTAAGCTGCAGAGGAATGAAAATACATTGTAAGATGGGAGGGAAACATTGGGTATATAAATTTAAGTGGGCTCTCAAAAAGGGAAGCCCTGTATCTTCTTATTTGGGCTGAGCCCTGGGCTCATGGGTGGGGTTTAGTCAAAGTCTCAATATGTTTATCTGATATAAGAGCAGAAGGGACCCCAGCCCTCCTTGCCTAAGTAGTACTCCAGAAATGTAAGACCTAAGAGGAGAAATGTATGTACAAAGTACATAGACAAGAAAGATCTTAGTTTTAAAGGTTTTCCTACCCCAATAGGATGTGGGAGCCCTGTAAGTGAATTCTGAACCATGAGATTAGAACATAGAATGAAAATGGGTCCACTTCCATTGGGTCCATTGGAAACAGAAAGAACCAGTGGGCCTGCAGGGTTTTTGAGGAAAAGAACAAAAGCTATCTCAAAGATGATCTTCATGGACTGATGACTGCATTCTAGAGATAATGACGAACCATTTGGTTGGTAATGTAATGGATCAGATATGCTCCTCAAATACCTAGGCACTGGAAACTACAGTGAGGAGGAATGCCACCCCAGAGGCACAAGATGTGCTTCTATAACCTCCGATTCAAAGTATCAGGACCCAATTTACTAGATATGAAAATGAGAATATTTTCACCATCTTATCCCCAAACAAGGATGAAAACCATGAAAGTATGAAACAACTTAATCATCAACTCTGATGTGTTTTATTTCATCTTTCTGAAGAGGACTTTTCTCAGGTTCTTAGTCTCTACCTTTACTACTGGAACAGTCAAGAGTCCTCATCCCCTTGACACAAGTCAAGTCCATCAACTCAGTCAGAGTAGGTGATTTGGTGTTTAAAGACAAAATGTAATCAAATGTAACCAGTCATATGAAGACATTCAAATGAATTGGGTGGAACTGATTGTCATCCATCAAAATAATGGTGAGTGATGTGTTCACTGAAGATCTCATCATGGCAGGACCCAAGTTCAGCATCAACATCAAGGGTAAGCTGGGCAAGAGACTAATTCTACCTTGGGAGTGAAGGAATGATGCTGCAGCTAAGCACTTTTGTGGCTATATATGTTCAGAAGCACACACCCATTCTGCCGCTAGAGATACTTGAAATTTCATATACCAATAAATCTTATAAGTCCCAATATCTTCTAAACCAATCCACCCTTATATTCAGAGGAGCCATGAATTCATTGAGCACTTTAGTGCAAATTATAAAAGATACCCTCCTTCAAGATAATTTATTCCGGGAGGCTGAGGCAGGAGAACGTCGTGAACCCGGGAGGCGGAGCTTGCAGTGAGCCGAGATCCGGCCACTGCACTCCAGCCTGGGCGGCAGAGCGAGACTCCGTCTCAAAAAAAAAAAAAAAAGATAATTTATTCCATCTGTGGCAAAACTGTCATAATACACTGATGTTATTAGAATAGGGCTACATACTACCATCTGCAGAAATCTTACATCTAGCATTGACAAGTGAAAAGCGGGTAACTGAAAAAAAGAAACAGATACTACAAAATGTAGACAGACACAGAGAAGCTTTCACATTCAAAAGCTATTAAAAAAAAAGCAAAGTAAACACTAAGGTCTAAAGATGGAAACAATAAAGAGGAGAAATAAATAAGATAGAAAATTTACAAAATTAAATCAAAAGTTTTTTTACAAAAGTCTGATAAAACTGATAAATCTCTAATTGATTTTTAAAAAGACAAATTACCACTATTAAGAATAAAGGAGGAACACTACTACAGATCCTAACAGACCTCAAAAGTATAATATTATCAACAATTGCCAATAAATTTGAAGTTTAGAGGAAATGAACACATTTCTGAAAGACACAATTTACCAAAACTGACTCAAGAAAAAAAATCAGGAAATTAGAATAGCTCTATATCTATTAAATGAATTGAAACCCAAATTAAACAACCCAGAAAGAGAACTCTAAGCCTAGCCAGTTCACTAGTGAATTTCATCAAACATTTAAGAAAAAAATAATATCCATCTCATACAAACTATTTCAGAAAGGAGAAGAAGAGGAAATACTTCTCAATTCCTTTTTAAGGCCAGGATAACTCTGATATCAAAACCTGACAATGATATTAAAAGAATACTACAGACCAATATCCCTCATAAATATATGAAAAAATTTTAACAAAGTATTATCAAATCAAAAACAGCAATACATAAAAAGGTAACACAGCACAGTCAAGTTAATTTATTCCAGGAAAGCAAGGCTGGTTTAATAGTAAATCAACAAATGTAACTGCCCATATTAACAGAATAAAAGAGAAAATCCATATGATCATATCAACAGATACAGAAAAAAAAGGCGATAAAATTCAATCCAAGCACAATAATTGTTTCTTTTGTAATCTTTTTTTTTTTTTTTTTGAGATGGAGTCTCGCTCTGTTGCCCAGGCTGGAGTGCAGTGGCATGATCTTGGCTCACTGAAACCTCTGCCTCCTGGGTTCAAGCAATTCTCGTGCCTCAACCTCCCGAGCAGCTGAGATTACAGGCATGTGCCACCACTCCCAGCTGATTTTTGTATTTTTAGTAGAGACAGGGTTTCACCATGTTGGCCAGGCTGGTCTCGAATTCCTGACTTCAGATGATCTGCCTGCCTTGGCCTCCCAAAGTTCTGGGATTACAGGCATAAACCACAAGGCCGATAATTTTTTTTTTTATATATAAAAGTTATCAAAGGTAATGTCTTCAATCTGATAAAAGGAATCTCAGTAAAACCTACAGCTAACCTCAAACTTAATGATGAAACATTTAATATTTCCTGCCTAAGATTAGAAATAATGCAAAGATGTTTGCCATTACTATTTACATTCAAAATGTTACCGGATGCCCTAGCCAGCAAGAAAAAAGATATAAAAGGCCTATAGGTTGGAAAGGAAGTAGTAAATTTGTCTCTATTCAGAGATAACATGAATGTCTAGTTAGAAAACGTCAAGAACTCTACAAACAACTACTAAAACTAAAAAGTAAATTGAGCAAGGTTAAAGGGCAGAAAAGTCAATATATATTTAAAAATTGCATTTTTATACTAGCCGTAAGTGGAAAATTAAATTTAAAAAACAATTACATTTACAATAGCATTAAAAAATACTCAGGAATAAATTTAACAAAAGATGTACAAGGCCGGGTGCGGTGGTTCATGCCTGTAATCCCAGCACTTTGGGAGGTCGAGGTGGGCGGATCACGAGGTCAGGAGATCAAGACCATCCTGGCTAACACGGTGAAATCCCGTCTCTACCAAAAATACAAAAAATTAGCCGGGTGTGGTGGTGGGCGCCTGTAGTCCCAGCTACTCAGGAGGCTGAGGCAGGAGAATGGCATGAACCCAGGAGGCGGAGCTTGCAGTGAGCTGAGATCGCCCCACTGCACTCCAGTCTGGGTGACAGAGTGAGACTCCGCCTCAAAAAAAAAAAAAAAAAAAAAAAAGATGTACAAGATGTCTATGTTAAAAACAGTAAAATACTGCTCAGAGAAATTAAAGAAGGCCCAAGTAGATAGAGATACATGTTTGTGTATTAGAAGACTCAGTGTTGTTGAGATGTCACTTCTCCCCAAATTGATTTATAGCTTCAAGGCAATTCTCATCAAAATCCAACAGTTTTATTTGTAGACATGGACATGTTAATACAAAAATGTATATAGAAAAGCAATGAACTTACAGGAGTCAAGACAATCTTGAAAAATAATAAAGGTGAAGGATTAGTACTTAATATCATAAAGCTACCATCTTATGGTATATTACAAATATCTTATGGTTTCTTTTGTGTGTTATGCCACACCAACTTAGCTACATTTATAACTTTCAATATCATAATTATATGATATTAGGTACTATGATATTAGGTACCAACACCATGATACTGGTGTCAGGATATCATGTAGACACACAGACTGTGGTTGTCTACAGGAAAAGGATAAGAAAGGTATTGACTAGAAGGGCAAGTGAGAAAGCTCCTGGAGTGATGACAATGTCCTATATGGGGTTGTGGCTAGATGCATAGATACACAGAATATACACTTATTAAAACTCAAAGTACATATGTAAAATCTGTGCATTTAACTATGTGTGAATTTTGCACCAATAATAAAAACAAGAAGGCACACTGGTTTTTGTATTTCCTTTGTCTTCATAAACATAGACAATCTGTCAAAATGCATCAAAAAGCTGAGGTCTTTTTTTTTTTTTTTTGAGATAGAGTATCGCTTTGTCGCCCAGGCTGGAGTGCAGTGGTGTGACAGCCACAACCAGCCGAGCTCAAGCAATCTTGCTATGCTACCCAGGCTGAGAAGATCACTTCTTTTAAGAAAGAATCCATTCCCTATTTGGTATAACTAGAAGTCTAACTACTTTTGGATAACACATAAATATCCCCGAATTTTTTAATTTTACAGTAATTTACTCAAATTTGTGAACAACTCAAAACAAGGTTTATGCCAGAGAAATGAGCACCATATCATTGTTGAAAAGAGACTGGATGATCCAAATTTTATAAAACTAAGTTTTCCGTCCTTTCTAGTGAAGTTTAACCATATTATGATGGCATTATTTTTTCATTCACATTAACCTCAGTTTATAAAATCAACACAAAATAAATATTTAATAAATCTTTAAGCACGATGATAGCAAAATTCAAATCTGAAGGAAATTTTAATACTAGTTTAAAATCTTTTCCCTTAATTTGTAAGTAAAGTGGTTTAGCTTACATTTCTTTCTCCATTTCAAGTTGTTTACTCAATTCTGTGGCTCTAAGCTCTAAATCTGTGTTCAGCTGTCTTTGCTGTTGTAGATCTTGCAAAGCCTGCTCCTTGCTTGCTTTAACTTCGAGACTATCAGCTTCTAGTTTCTATGAAAGAAATATGGTATGGCAGCCATTTTAATATTAGTAATTATCAATCCATTATTAAATATTATAACATTTGTTTACATTCAAACAGGTATGACACACAAAAAAACATAAAATATTTATTATAATAAAAAACATATTCTGAAACCATTACTAAGGGTGTTATTTATTTTAAAATCTTTCAGAAGATCCAGCAGAAAGCTTTATACATGATAGACAGCCACTAAGTGTTGATGTTTAAAATTAATTCTTGGCCAGGTACGGTGGCTCACACCTGTAATCCCAGCACCTTGGGAGGCAGAGGCAGGCAGATTACTTGAGGCCAGAAGTTCGAGACCAGCCTGGCCAACATGATGAAACCCTGTCTCTACTAAAAAAAAAAAAAAAAAAAAAAAAATTAGCCAGGCGTGGTGGACCGTGCCTGTAGTCCCAGCTACTCAAGAGGCTGAGGCAAGAGAATGGCTTGAACCCGGGAGGCAGAGGTTGCAGTGAGCTGAGATCGCACCACTACACTCCAGCCTGGGCAACAGAATAAGACTCCATCTCAAAAAAAAAAAAAAAAAATTAATTCTGAATAAAACAATCAACTTAAAAGAAACATAGAAACATAAATAGTTATTACCTCAGTAAAAGTTATTAACTCAAGTATGAAAAAATAAGTTAATAGGTTTACTAATGTACTCACTTAAAACATATTATCTTTTATAGTCACAATTAAAAACACTGATGTAATTACAAGATATTTAAAACTAAAATGAAGTTCTCATGTACTCCTTCTCATTAACACCCACTGATCCTAAATATAAAGCAATTAAGTTCCTGATTTTGTTTCTTTAATCTCTTGGACTAGATGACATTGTTCTTCAGAATATAGTTTGCATCTCACATGTATACATGCAATTATGTATGTGGTTTTACAAATTTACAAAATCAAACTGTTAAATAGAAGCTTGAAAAGCTTTACACAATGTATTTCCTTGCAGTGGTAGTGATTTTGCACACTAAATATTTTATAAACTGATTAGTACCTGTAGCCCTTACCATTGACCTACACTGAAAATATTCATTAAATAAAAGATATTTGATGTAGCTAAATTAATTCTGCATGTCTATATAAAAAATATAAAATACTCCCTAAAATGATAATTACGAAGTGTTAGAGCTGATAATCACAATAAAAACTCAGTTCTAAATAACCACTGTTTTTAATAGGTACCCAAACAGAATATTCATTAGACACTCAGCAGTAAAATAATCCTTCTATTATTTTTAACCATGCCTAAAGTACTTTGCCTTTGCTATTATCATTTGCCATAAAGAAAAAAGGGAACCTTTAGAATTGTAAATGTAATTATTCCCCCTTACTATATTGGTATGTATGTACATGTATACATTTCATGACTCTAAAATCATACACACATGCTTCAGCGGGTTGTGGAAGTGTAAGTTACATATATAGAGTAACTTGAGAAGTTTTTGTTTAACTGATAGTAGCTCAAATTTTTTAAATTTATTTTTCATTTTTTTATTTTTAGCCAAAGGCAGTTAAGCAGCAAGTGGTTCTAATTTAAAGGACACAAAAACTCAGGTCAAATCCTTCTGAGATGTCTAATCATCTTATCTCTTCAGTAAATCAACACATTCACTTGGCGTTGTGTTAAAGTAAGATGCAGTTTACTATAGTCTCAATGTGTTACTAAGTTAGAAGCAAAGTCCAAAGGGTATAAAGTTCTAAAAAGGAAAAAGTCTACCATATCTGAAATGTGATATTGGAGTAAGTTGGTAAGAGATGGAAGAATGAAGGAATAGAAAAGACTTCACAACAAAAAATTGGTAAGTTCCTTGTAATTGTAGAGTAGATCTCTGGTTAGCTGTCTTTAGAAAAAGTAACACATTACAATGGAATCAGTATGTAAGCTGACTGCCATTTATAAAAGATGCTCATTAAAGAAGAAATTAAAAATAAAGATATAATTCAAAATTAAGACATGAAAAATTACAAGTAATTAAAAAAATTTTATACCACAACTTCACCTTTGTTAATTAAAAATCTTTGATTCCATGTAGGTCATGAGATTCCATTGCTACTGAAGTAGAAAATGTAACTAAATTCAACTTCTTTTATACAAACCTTAATTTGACCTTCTAGCTCTTCAGTTTTCTGTTCTAAAGAGAGGTGTTTCTCTTTATATTCTTTAAGATGACTTTCCAGCTGACTGCAATGTTCTTGCTTGTCTTGTAACTTTGCAGTGACCTGATCCAACTGAGTAGTAATCTTATTTAACTCCTTTAGAAAAGTACAATTGAAGAAAACTTTGGTAAGGTTTACTATATCATAGTGGCCAAATGTTCAAAGTAAAATTGAAAACTCTAATTTTATTTGGAGTAAGAGCTCAGATAAGTCCAATGATGTATCAGAGGCTAGACTTACCTACCAGTATAAACGACATGAACTCAATTCTTGCGTAGTCTGAGATCCTAAGTTTATATGTATAACAGTTTAATAACTTTCCAGTGTTTATTTAGGAAGAATCATTTTAGAAGCCAAACCAGAATATTAGCCAGGCTAATAATAAAGTAACACTTTTATATTATAATTAAATATTTTCAATGTTCAAGACACCATTTTTAAAAACTATGTTTAAAAAAATTACAGTGATTACATCTATGATGCTTTTCAATTCATTTGTAATATTCAGTTGCACAAAAAAATAAATAAATAAATAAAAATTACTAGTAAATCGACTATGTACCAAAAGTAGGACACATACCAAATTTAACAGCAAACATTCCATTCAAATGGGTTTTCGGTAAAGAGTAAATATAGAAAACCGTTTTGTTCTGTTTTTTAACTTGATATACTTCTGTATTGTTTTTTTAAAAATGGACCAATAAAGCCGGGTGCGGTGGCTCACCCCTATAATACCAGCACTTCAGGAGGCCAAGGTGGGTGGATCACCTGAGGTCGGAGTTCGAGACCAGCCTGACCAACACGGTGAAACTCTGTCTCTACTAAAAATACAAAATTAGTCAGGCACAGTGGCACATGCCTGTAATCCCAGCTACTTGGGAGGCTGAGGCAGGAGAATTGCTTGAATCCGGGAGGTGGAGGTTGCAGTGAGCCAAGATTACAGCATTGCACTCCAGCCTGGGCAGCAAGAGCAAAACTCCATCTCAAAAGAAAAGAAAAAAACCAGAAAGACCAATCACTAATATTACTCTCTGAATAGCAAGTAAAATTTAAAAACTTCTACCAGTAAAAGCTAAGAAAAATCTACCAGCAACATTCACCTTGACCCTGAAGTAGGATGCTTCTATTCTACCAGAGTACTGCTTCTGTATTCCCTCCAGCTCCTTACTTCCTCCTATTCCCAAGAAACGAGTAACTCTTATAACTGAGGTAGAATATATAGTGTTCCTTTTCCCACTTCCAAGTGGCAAGTACATTTGGGTCATGGTCCAGTCTACCTACTAAAAGCAAATGTGGAGGTCTGCCCCTTCCAACCACCAACACTTGAAGGGATGAGGCAACAATTCAAAAGTTAGGAGTAAATAGTACTGCTCTACACCAAGGTCTAGGCTAGGGGAGAAGGACAGTATCAGGAAACCAACCACAGCTGCACACTAGTAGAGCTTTATCAAAAACAAAGCTGTTATTTTTATCTCCATCTATGTGACCCTCACCTTTACTACTCAACCGGTTCTGAACTCATGGAGAAATTAAGGGGGATAAGCAAGTCTATCACAAGATTATACAAAACTGGGTATCGTCTTTACATGTTTGCAATTTATCTACCAAAGCACTAGGTGATAGAGAGTATGAAATTGCATCTGTTTCCCTACCTGCTGTTTATCTTGTAATGCATTTTGAGCTGTGTCCAAATGATTCTGAAGATCAGCTCTTTGGGCAGTTTTTGCTGCTTCTGCTGATAGCAACAGTTCGGTTTTGGCTTTAATCTGTAACAAAATTTATAAATTATTTAATTTATATTTAGTTCTTGATTTCCTCTTGCTTGAATGCACACTGCTTTTGTGACTAAAGAAACTATTTAAAAATTAAGTCATTCACAGAAACAAATGGATTTATATATTGAAAAATATGCATGTGAAAAATTCCCAAAATAGGAATGACAGGGGAGAAGCCTCCTAAATAATGCTGGATAAACAATAAAAAGATATCCTTATATGATTCCAAAACACTTCAGTATTCCTTTGCTAAGAAACAAAAGGTACACTTTTTTTCCAGGAAAACGCCACTGTGTTTTTCAGAAGTGAATATCTGAAAGTCTACCACTATTATGATAAAGTAAATAACCACGCCCCCAAAAATGATGACTCCAAAGATAATCAAGAATTACAGAATTTAAGGACTCAGCCAGACAACTGGCACTTTGTAAAATTCAGTATTCCCTGATAATTTCTCACTTAAAGGGTTTTATTTCTGATGCTCAGTCAAAATATTAAACATTAAAAATTAAAGGCTGCCGATAAAATCAAACAAGCAAAAAGATCTATCTTGTTATCAAAAGTAACACTTTTAAGTGTTGAATACCTTTAGTACAACTCACCTCAAATACGAAAAACAAAAAATAGGCTAGGTGCGGTAGCTCACATCTGTAATCCCAGCACTTTGGGAGGCCAAGGCAGGCAGATCGCTAGGTCAAGTGATCGAGAACATCCTGGCCAACATGGTGAAACCCCGTCGCTGCTAAAAATACAAAAATTAGCTGGGCATGGTGGCACGCACCTGTAGTCCCAGCTACTCGGGAGGCTGAGGCAGGAGAATCGCTTTCACCTGGGAGGTGGAGGTTGCAGTAAGCTGAGATCACGCCACTGCACTCCAGCCTGGCGACAGAGCAAGACTCTGTCTCAGAAATAAAAAAAGAAAGAAAAGCAAAAAATAAAATATATATGTAAAAACATATATTTAAAATTAACATATTTTGAGAAAAGAGTAAAAATTGGGGGAGCATTCTTTTAGCTGGTTGATGAGAGGATCAATGAACATAAGAAATCCAAGATTTACACTGTATGGATAATTACAAGCTGAAGGAAAAATTCAAATTTTTTCTCAATATCGAAATAATTTTCACGGAAATAATAGTTACATCAAGGTGTATACATCTACATTGATTTAAAGGTGAAAACTAAAGAAATCTTCCCTTTAAACAATACATAGTAAATCTATACTGATGAATATATAGCATGGACTACAAATATATTTTTGCAGAAGTCAGCTTTATTTACATATGGCATTTCATCTATCTGAGGAACCAAAAATTCATGAAATATTTTAACATATGATAATCACTCATGATCTTTTTTATATAGCATGCTTCAACTAATGGAATATATGTATATTCCAAAAGTTATGTAGCATACAAAGAAATTTTGGGGGAAATTAAATAATTGCTCCACTGGTTTGCCTTATTTTAGAAAGGCTTCTGTTGGGGGGAGGGAAATGTGGCTATTCATATAGCCAGCCCCTCTCTTTGCCCTTTTTACAGGCAATGACTAAGTACCAATTACTACAAGGCTACGATTGTTGCAACTTTTGCATTAAAGCCCTTAAAACAGTAAAAGCAGTGAAGTGCCCTCATACATGTGCTTAATAATAATGTACCTTGATGCTATCCTGATCATGCACACAAGGAAGTACTGTGGAACTAGGGATCAAAAGGTGTATTATAGAACTTAAAACTGAGAAACAGCTTAAAAGCCTCATTTGTATAGTTAAAGGGACACTCCAGAAAAAAACATTACCTTAACAGTTAAGCTACAGCTGGCTACAGCTAATACCCTTTGGCTAAGCACTTTCGGTTGACATTCTTTTATTAATAATAATATCACTTAAAGCACTAGGTTTTTCTCAGAGTCCTAATTCTCAAAAGAAAAGTAAGGCCATACATCCTACTTTATGAACTAACCCTAGTTCATAAAGAAGTTAAAGTAGTTTTGAAAAAAGCCTCAAAAACTTAAAAAATATCTACAGGTAACATTTTTCAGAGTAATGGCAAAGAAGAAGTTACTGTCAAGGTGATAATGGGAGCAATGATAGTAACAAAAAAAATGGGCTGATCTCATTGTTGGAATTAGTTCTGAAATGAATAGCAGTGGAAGGGCAATCTTTTGTAAAGGAAAGGACCCTGCAACACAGAAAGAATCACAGACTGTCCTAATACATTAGTACATTCACATTGTCACTAGACTCCCATTCCCTCCCCATTCCCCTCCCCCTTACATTGGACATCCACATAACAGGCTATCATATACATCTAGCAAATAATTTTTTAAAAAAGAAAGAAATGTATATTTTCC
Organism: Macaca fascicularis; assembly: GCF_037993035.2. Taxonomy (NCBI): domain Eukaryota; kingdom Metazoa; phylum Chordata; class Mammalia; order Primates; family Cercopithecidae; genus Macaca; species Macaca fascicularis. The sequence continues at coordinate 99,834,272 of NC_088385.1, forward strand.
AAGTTCTAGTAAGTATGCCAGTCATATTATTTCATTATATTCCTTATTTCCAGTGGAATCATTATCTTAAAGTAAAATCAAGCCTTGAACTATTTCTATAAATTTCTATTCTATATCACAGAACAAGAAATCAATAGTAAGAATGGAGAAAAAATTATGTCTTACTGCTCACGCCATGATTGACTCATTGAGGAAGACTGCTATATAGACTTCTGAAAGAATATGGCACCACGTAGGGGAATTTTTTTTTTTTTTTTTTTTGTTATACTTTAAGCTCTAGGGTACATGTGCATAATGTGCAGGTTTGTTACATATGTATACTTGTGCCATGTTGGTGTGCTGCACCCATCAACTCGTCAGCACCCATCAACTCCTCATTTACATCAGGTATAACTCCCAATGCAATCCCTCTCCCCTCCCCCCTCCCCATAATAGGCTCCGGTGTGTGATGTTCCCCTTCCCCAGGCCAAGTGATCTCATTGTTCAGTTCCCACCTATGAGTGAGAACATATGGTGTTTGGTTTTCTGTTCTTGCAATAGTTTGCTGAGAATGATGGTTTCCAGCTGCATCCATGTCCCTACAAAGGACACAAACTCATCCTTTTTGATGGCTGCATAGTATTCCATGGTGTATATGTGCCACATTTTCTTAATCCAGTCTGTCACTGATGGACATTTGGGTTGATTCCAAGTCTTTGCTATTGTGAATAGTGCCACAGTGAACATACGTCTGCATGTGTCTTTATAGCAGCATGATTTATAATCCTTTGGGTATATACCCGTAATGGGATGGCTGGGTCATACGGTACTTCTAGTTCTAGATCCTTGAGGAATCGCCATGCTGTTTTCCGAAATGGTTGAACTAGTTTACAATCCTATCAACAGTGTAAAAGTGTTCCTATTTCTCCACATCCTCTCCAGCACCTGTTGTTTCCTGACTTTTTAATGATTGCCATTCTAACTGGTGTGAGATGGTATCTCATTGTGGTTTTGATTTGCATTTCTCTGATGGCCAGTGATGACGAGCATTTTTTCATGTGTCTGTTGGTGGAATTTCTTTTTTTTAATCAGAAGTCAGACTTATAAAGGAAGATTTAAAAAATCAAAGTAAAAAAATATTTAACATAGAAATCTAATGGTATAATACCAAACTAATTTGAATATCAAACACAATAATGGCATGATCAAAACAGGGAAAATCTAAAAGATTTAGTGATTTCACCAAGTGTAGCTTGAGGAGAGAGAGAGCACACCCGAAAGCAAGAGCCAGAGAGAAAGAGAGAGAGAGGGAGGGGAGAGAGGAAGAGTGAGAAGACGACGGAAGGGAGGAGGGAGAGAAAGACAGAGACGGGGAAGCGGATGAGAGAGGATGAGAGAGTCAAACAGGAAAGTTCAACTAATTGTCTAGATATAGCCTTTATCTAATTCCTATTTCAAATTTTTTTCAATTAATATGCAAGGCAAAAAGAGATAAAAACAGAATTTAAAACATTTGATGGTCTAAAACTGGTGCTTTATACAAACATTAAATTTAATATTACCTGTATGTCAAGCTGGGAGACCTTCTCCTTGCTTTCATTTAATTGACTATTTAATTCATTGACACTGGTTTCTAGAGAAAGGACACGGTCTTGTGCAGCTCTAAGATGTGCCTTCTGCTCTTGTACCTGGTCGTGCAAATTCTCCTGGGCTTGTTTATGGCTTTCTGACTGATTCTTCAGCTTCTCTGTTAGTTGAGTTACCTGTTATACAAGTAAGATTAATCATGAAGTTCACAAATGATATAACAAAAATTCAGAAACCTAAATTTAAGAGCCATGAGAATATTAAACTGCTTTATGATAGTTTATCTCAAATTTTTTCAAGTAAAATTATTCACTTTTCCAAAATATGTCAACATAGTATCTCAAATACCAAGAAATAACATTAAATTCAAAGACTGATATTCCTTTTAAAATAATCTTTATTGAGCTGTAAGTTATATAAAATTCATTCAACTGAAGTTGTACAATTTGAGATTTGATGAATGCATACACTCATTTAACTAGCCATCACCACAATCAAGATAAAGAACATTTCCATTATTCCAGAATGTTTCCTCATGCCCTTCTGCAGTCATTCCTCCCATCCCATCTCTAACTCCAGCCAATCACTGATTTGGTTAAGTAACAAGATTTCTTTATATGTCTGGGCATTTCTGAATTGTCAGATACACGTATTGCAAATGTTTTCTCCCATTCTGTGTTATGGCTTTTATTTTCATAATGATATCTTTTGAAGAGCATACTTTTTTAAATTTAGATGAAATCCAAGTCATTTGACATTTCTTTGATGTACCTTGCTTTGAGTTCACCAAGTTTTTTGACCATGTTTTTAATCAAAAATTACATTTTTTTCATTTGCATCCATTGAAATACAGAAAAAAATCTAAAAAATTAAAATTTTTTCAGCCTTTGTTTCTATTTTCCTCCTCCCCACCCTTCTGTGACATTAATTGTAATTATGCTAGCTTACATAATACTATTCCATGGGTCACTGTTTTTCCCCAACCTTTTTTCCTTCTGTACTTCATTGAGAACAGTTTCAATTGCCTTGTCTTTTATGTTCACTGATACTGTTTTCTACTTGCTTAATCTATTAAGTACACCCAATAAAATTTTCATTTCATGTATTTTTGTTTTATCTCTAAAAGTTCAATTTTTTTTTTTTTTTTTTTTAAGAGACAGGGTCTCACTCCATCACCCAGGCTGGAGTGCAATAGCACAGTGATAACTCACTCCCGGGCTCAAGTGATCCTTTCACTTCGGCCTCTAGAGTAGCTGGGATTACAGGCACAAGTTACTGCACCCAGCCATTTCCACGTCTGTCTCCATCATTATAGTTTTTTGTTTCTATCCATAAGCATATTTGAAGAGCTGTTTTAAAGTACTTGTCTGGTGACTCTATCATCTCTTACTTCAGGGTCTGTTTCCACTGAATAATTTCTCTCCTGGTCATGGCTCACATTGTTTCTGTTTCTTCACATGTGTAGTAATCTTTCACTATTTATTGTGACCACTCTCGATTCTGTTGTCTTCTTTCAAAGAATGTTTTGTCCCAGCACGTATTTAATATATTTGTGGTTCTACTGGATCCTTTTAAGGTATTTTTTACACTTTGTAAGGTCAGGTGTATGGCAGCTTTTACTCTAGGGCTAGTTTAGCCTTACTCCTCTCCTAAGGTATGACCTCTCTGATATGTCTACTGAATACTCCAAGTGTTCAGCCACACCTTTCTTCTGATTGGCTGGAACCTGAACATCTCCCAGTCCTGTGTAAGCACTAGTAATTTTTCAGCCTATAGCTCCTTGATAGTATTCATTGTCTGGCCTCATAGAATCCCACTTTACAAGTACAAAACTTGGCATTCAACAAAGCCTCAAGTGGATTCCTAAGCAGATTACTGAAGCTTTTTCTCTGTACTGCTCTTTCCTTTCTGGTATCCTACCCTACAAATTCAATCTGCCTTAACCTCCCTGAACTTCAGTCTCTCAATTTAATTTAATATCTCACATAGACCACTGGGCTTTCCTTAGGTTCCCCCAGGCTGTGCCACAGTCTGGAAAATGTCTCTGGATCAAAAGTTAGCGTGGTCAAAGAGTTCATATCACTTGTTTCTCTTCTCTCAGGGATCACAGTCCTGCACTGCCTATTGCCCAATGTCTGAAAACAGTGGTTTTGTACATTTTTTCCACTTTTCTTGGTGTTTATGGTAGAAGAGCTAAATAGGTATTAACTATGCCAATATGGCCAGAAACAGATTTATTTTAATTTATTCTTTAAAATGAATGCATGGCTTCCTGACCATATTTATATGATAAGCAACACCAAGTTGTATACAACCAAAAACTAACCTAAAGAATTCTTCAAAACTAACTTTGAAATGTGGAGGGAAATCTGTTATATTCTAATTCTAAATTTAGAAAAGTGATATGGCCTTCTGACACTTTGTTTCAAATATTTTCTCGTTTAGATAATAACTCTCTTATTACACAATTCTTCCAAAAAAGCAACTGCAAATTCTTTTTTGTTTGAAAATGTATTTATCTAAATTTTATAAACTTTTCTTAAACTACATTTTAATGTTGAAACATTAAGGCAACTTATCAAAATTATTATTGGCTATACATGATGCAAAGACATATACTTCATCAAAATATGTTACTATTAAGTCTGTATATTAATACACAGTAAAAACTAACACTTGATTAAGATCTTCAATTTATGAATACATTTCATTATTCTTTTTTTTAAACATCACAAAATGCCATTAGGCAAGTATGCACTATTAATATTTCTGTTTTTCCAGTGAGCTAACAATGTAAAATAGTTTATTCATAGTCACACTAACTTACATCCAGGGACATGAACAGAGAAATTTTCCTTTGTCAAATCATGTTTCACTATAATAGTAATCTGCCTCTTAAGGTACATGAGATGCTATTTGTCAAAAAATATATAACATTTAAAATGTGCTAAAAAGAGCAAGAATGAAGAATCATTTAAATAAAGCACTTAGTAAGACTTAGAGAGACAAAAGTAAATTTTAGAAATATAATATATTTTACAAGCTTACTTGCTCCTGCAGTGTATGGTTTTTTTCTTGTAACTGGTTAAGAACAGCAGTCTCTCCTTCACCAGCCTGAATTTTTGCATAAAGATCTTCTCTTTCCTTTTCTAGTAATGAAATATTTTCTTTACTCTTCTGTAATAAAGCTTCAAGGTTCTGGATCTTTTGGTCCTTATCGCCAATTTGACGTAGAACTTGTTCCAAATCATTCTGTAAAGAATTGAAAACTACTACTTTAAGAATAGAGAACTTAAAAAGTTATTCCTCAAACATAAAATGACTAACAATAAATTATATCACTCAAATTCTCAGTCTTACATTTTCTTAAAACTATTACATTTTAACATGGTAAATTTAGTTAAGTACTTAGAACTATATATTTAATAATATAAATCTGTATCATTATAAGCTAGAATTTAACAAAAAACTCTCGACCACATTTTTTTCTAACACTCTAATATGACCTCCTGCTACTACTCTTTTTCTGACCCTAATTTCAGACACATGAGACTCAATCTCACACTAGGCACACTCCCACCTCGAAGCCTTAGTGTACTAACTATTCCTTTTGCCTGGAACTCTTCCCCCACACAGTCATATAGTTTACTCCCCGTTCAAATGTTTGCTCAAACATCACCTTCTTAATTAGGACTATTCTGACCATTCCATTTAAAATTTCAGCCTTTCCCAATATTCCCTATCTTGGTTATCATTTTCTTTCCATAGTGCTTACTTTCCAACACACTAAATAATTTGCTTATTTGTCATGCTGATCTGCCTCACTCCAACCACCCTCTATTAAAAATGTATACTCTAAAAAGGATTTTTGTGTCTTAGTCATTGATATATCCAAGATATTTGACACATATATTCTAAAAAGTCGCTGAATGAATAGAAAAATAAATTATTACACTCTAAATCACATATACATGCAGGCTCACTTCAATACACTAAAAGAACTTTTCTATCGATACAGCAAGGGATCCCTCTTCTTTTACTTTCACACCACTCTGCTGACACAGACCCAGCAACCATGTGGTACTCTCATGATTTGTACCAATATTAAAATATTTGAGATCAGTCACTTTCAAGCATACTTCTCATCCTTCTAAGTTTTGGTCAAATGACAAAAGGCAACCAAACCTCTCTGCCTCTCAGTCTCTGTTCCTGCCACCGATAGATAAATCCTCTCTCTACATTCCACTAATCTGGAATCAGAATTCCAGGCCTAAGCTTCTTTCCATAAAAGTCACTCTGAGGGAGGGGAACATCACACACCGGGGCCTGTTGGGGGTTGCGGGGCAAGGAGAGGGAGAACATTAGAGCAAATACCTAATGCATGTGGAGCTTAAAACCTAGATGACGGGTTGATGGATGCTGAAAACCACCATGGCACATGTGTAACTATGTAACAAACCTGCTCATTCTGCACAAGTATCCCAGAGCTTATAGTGTATATATAAATATCTATATCTAGAGATAGAGATAGAGATAGTAGATATAGATATATCTACTATAGAAAGATATAGTAGATATAGATATTTAAACATACACTTTAAGCTCTGGGATACTTGTGCAGAATGAGCAGGTTTGTTACATAGTAGATATAGACATATCTACTGCAGATAGATATAGTAGATACAGATATTTATATATACACTTTAAGCTCTGGGATACTTGTGCAGAATGAGCGGGTTTGTTACATAGTAGATATATATCTGCATATTTAGATATAGATATCTAGATATAGATATAGATGTATAGATAGAGATATATAGTCACTCTGTTTCCAAGTCTTAACTGAAATTTGATTCTCCCTTTACAGATGCCAATTCTCCCTCACCCCTCACCCTGCTCTGGTCAGTAATGTCTATTCCACTGGGCAAGCAGAGGAGGGTGACCTTTTCCTGGTGTTTCACTGCCATTACTCTCTCCCTCATGTGAAAGCTTCATGTTGCTCTGGGGAGTATGTCATTTACTTATTCTACTCTCTACTTTTTGTTGCTATCATCTATAAATCCCTACCTCATTCACTGAAGACTTGAGACCTGATTTAGTCTTTCTCTCAATCCCAATTTCTGCCAATTTCCTGGGAAATACAAAATACATAGATAATTAAGAGCATAGCCTCAACATTCATATCATCTTAATTCCTGGACCTTTACTCATTCCACATTTCACACACTCATATAGGATTTGTAACCACCTGAAATTCTTCCAGCTAGAAATTTCTAACTATCCTACTCTATGACCACAACTTACTGCCTTCCAATTTAATGACCTAATTTCTGTTATTCAATGTCAGAGACGTCAATTTCCTTCTAATATATTCAGCATATGCCTAGATTTTCTTCGTGAACTTCCCATATAGATATGAACTAACCTTAACTATTCTTTCAACCACATTGTCCATTTCCTTCCACCCAAAAATTTCCAAGAGCCACTCCCAAAAAAGCCCAATTCTCCATTCCTATACTTCTAAGCACTATTGGAGTAAAATCACAAGGTTCCATAGATTGGTGCTACTACAAATTTCTGGTTCTGGTTTCAACTTCCATTACAGTATATATTCAGAATTATCTTGTCAAGCTTTTTATTTGAATGAGGTCCTCACCCTCAAATATTCCCCTCAATAACTACTTAAAAGATTCCATATTATCTCTACATTCTCAATCTCTGCTTGCCTGATATTCAGCTATTACTATCTCCAACTTTATCAAGAAACATGAGATTTTCAGGAATGATCAATCTTGATTTTCAAAAAAAAATTTTATATAAAATAATATGTGTATATATAATTATATACACATACAATTAATTAGAACTATGTTTAATAATATAAATCTATATTATTATAAACTAGAATTTAACAAGAAACCTTCAATTAACCACATTCTTTTTCCAATGCTCTAAACTCATCTCCTACTACTCTTCTTCTGATCCATGAGACATATATAGATATACATATAACAATATATACATATATTTATATATATAGATATATGGAGCTATGTATATATGCCCCACTCCATATTTACCTCCTTTCCTCAAGCTTCAGTGGATGAGTTTAATTTCACCCTCCCCCAGCGTATCAGTAACATCGTAAGCTTCTTAACAATACCTTATTCCCTCAGCCGCTTCTCCCCCAATATCCTTAATAACTCCCTCCCTATGAATCCCTTTGTCCTAGACTATAGACATGTCCAGGTCTCTCTTATTCTCAAAAACACTCCCCAGGACACATCCCCCTCCAGTTTCTGCTCAGTCTTTAAACAATTTACATCGACATTTCAAAAATAATTTATATTTACATTCCTAATTTCCTCATCTCTCATTTACTCATTAATCGACAATCAGATTTTCACCTCTATTACTTTACTGAAATTATGTTTAGCAACATTATCAATTTACTTAATTGCTTAATCTAATTGGTATTTTTCATTTATCATACTGAGCATCGCCACCACACAAACCCACATTTGAAGGTGCTGATTACCCCTAACTTTCGAACCTTCCTATTCCTTTGGCTTCCCCTCTGCAGGTTCTTAATTACTCTGACCATTCTCACTCTTCCTGGGGCTGCTCTTCTTCTAACTAGTCATCCCTTAAGGGCTGGTGTTTCTCAGAAGTCTTATGTTACCAATTATCTACTTTTCTCACTATACTCTCTCTTCTGGCTGATCACATCTACTCTAATAATTCCATTTACTTCATATATTCTGATGTCTCTCTCGGTTAACATATATAACACAATTCCCTCCTCCAAGCTTTAAATATTAAATATATTGCACTGGTGCCTCAAGACACGTCCTAAACTGAACACATCGCATTGCCTTATGAGATGGCCATTTGTATCACATTCACTAACACAGCTGATGACACCTCCATTTACCATGCACCCAACGCTACCAACCTGGAAGTCACACCCCTTCTCCCTCATCCCTTTTATCTACTAAGTCAACCAGTGCTGTTCATTTATTTTTACCTTATAAGTATTTCCCACATTTGTCCCTATGACTTCAACAACTGCTTGAACTAAGACCAGTATTATTTTTCATCTGAACTGCTGCATATATTAGTCTTTTAATTCATTTCATTCCAGAATATTCCCACCCAAATCCATCTTGCACACATCAACAAGAATAATGTATTTAAAAAGCAAATCTGACTATGGCAATTCTTTCTTAAGACCTTCAATACCTTTCCATCTTCAAAATCTTTCCATCTTGAAATACAAATGTCACATGAGACCTTCTATAAACTTACCCATATCTAATGCTCTGATTTCTTAAGTAATCTCTAACTTACACTTCAAGGTACAGCAAAACCTAAGAGCTTAGTTCACACTAGTTTCAGTATCCTTCATCCTTGTAAATTCTATCTGGAATAAACTTCTCACTACCACCATCTCTGCATCCCAGAAATATCTACTCATCCTTTGTGCTTAGATTGTCACTTTTAAAAAGTTTTCCACAGCTGCTCTTTTCCAGACTCTGTTTGGGTTAGGTAACTATTCTCTATGCTACCGTAGTAATTTTATATACATATACACACCTAGAACTAGACTCATTACATCTCTTTTGTTAGTTGTGAGGACTTTTCATGTTTCCGTAATGAGGGACTTTGCCTGGCCCGTCTTTCATCCTTTCTGTATTCCTCCCCAGGGAATAAGAATTTAAACTTATTGGACAGTGCAGAATAAGGAACAAATAACCATGTTCAACTGAGTCTCTGCTGTTCCCTCAGTCTGACAGACAACCTGTCTGCAAAAAGGTGAAAGGCTGCCATTTCTAGCTTTGTGGTTAAACTAATAAAGTTAATTCTGGGTGCAGTATAAGAAAGCCCACTTCGCTGCTGACTTATACCAAATTCTTCACACTTGCTTTACGATTGCCATTTCTTCCTTGACCTTTACAATAAAGCTCCTAGAGTTATCTATATTCACTCTATCAAACTTTTTTCTTTCCATTCTCTCTTGAACCCTCCCCAATCAGGTTTTTGTCTCACTTCTTTATGCAAATCACCCTAATCAAGGTCATCGATGACCTCCATATTGCCAAATCCAGTAGGATTCTCCATCTTCATTTTGTCTGGTCTCCATCCTTCTAAATACTCAGGATAAAATCCTTGGAGTCATCCTTAAGTTCTCTCTGAATACTCTACAATAAATCAGTCAGCTTTACCTTTAAAGCAAAACTAGAATCTGACTTCTCACTACCACTCTAATCCAAGCTACATCATTTCTTACCTGGATTATTGTAGTAGCCTTTTAGCTAATTTCTATGCTTCTACTTATGTACCTGTACAGTCTACTCTCAATACATCAGCCAGAATAATTCTGTGAAATCATAAGTCAAATCGTATCACTGCTTTGCTCAGAACCCTCCAATGGTTTCTTATCTTAACTCAAAGTAAAATAAAGTCCTTAAAATTACCTATGAGGCACTAGAGGTTCTGATATCCTGTGAGCTCTATGACCTGCCCTTTTTAACTCTTCTAACACTCTCCCACTCCAGCCCTGACTTCCCGTTATTCTTGAGACATGCTCCTGCCTCTGCACCATTTAACGTACTAATGTTCTTCTCTCTGAATCACAGGCTTCTCCTTCCTTAAGGTCTTTTATCTTTTCAAAGAGGCCTAACACCGCAGTCCCAACTTTGGTCACCCCAAAACACTTCCAACTCCCCATCCCTCCTTCCTTCATCTTTATAGCACTTATCACCATTTAACATGCTATATATTTTGCCTATTTACCTTGGTTATCGTTGCCTCTCTCACTAAGCTCCATGAGAGCAGACATTTTTGTCTGTTTTGTTCACTGCTAAGTTCACAAAATCAGTTCCTTGGCTGAGAGTAGAGGTTAATAAATGTTTTTTGACTAACTAAATAAAAGAACAAATAAATGAATCCAGTATTTTGATCTCTATTCATCTGACTCCCAGGCCACTCTCCAAGCTCAGAAGAAAAGGGCATATTATTTATTGCCTCCCTCAAACTACAATATTGTTTCTACATACATGTCATTAGATTGCCATCTCCTAGAGGGCAAGCACTCTGTCTATTCACAGTGCTGAGCACAGTGAAACGCCAGGCACGGTGGATCACGTCTGTAATCCCAGCACTTTGGGAGGCAGAGGCGGGCGGATCACGAGGTCAGGAGATCGAGACCATCCTGGTGAAACCCCGTCTCCACTAAAAACACAAAAAATTAGCAGGGTGCAGTGGCGGGCGCCTGCAGTCCCAGCTACTCGGGAGGCTGAGGCAGGAGAACGGTGTGAACCTGGGTGGCGGAGCTTGCAGTGAGCAGAGATAGCGCCACTGCACTCCAGCTCCAGCCTGGGCGAAACAGTGAGACTTGGCCTCAAAAAAAAAAAAAAAATAATAATAATAATTAAAACATATCAAAGTCAAATTAATTTCAATATTTGGACAATCTCCCCTTACCATAACAAAATGAAAACTTCTTTCAGTATTCTAAGCTACGCTGCAGACTTTGTATAAATTTAACCCAAACAATTATATTTTCTACACCTACAATTCCAATGTTCAGATGATGGTTATAAAGCAGGAAAAGAAATGACCAACAAATACTAAATTCTACTGAAGGAAATACAAAATATTCTTCCTTACTGGGCTAACGATGCCAGAAAATTTTATTCGAACATTTTTGATTTTCCAAATATTGTATTTTAATCAATAAGAAACAATAATGAATAAATTATTTATAAGTAATTTAAATAAATTTATTTAACTAAACACATTTAATAGATAAATCCAATAAATTTAATTAAATTAATATATAAAATGTAATAAATACATAATAAATCTGTTTATAATTAATATTTTACACTAAGTTGGAAAAACGTTTCAACATAGTAATCAAAAGAAAAAGAATTTTCTGATTATCCAGACTTCAAAATTATCAAAATCCCTCACAATCAAGTATTTTGTATTTTCTAGTTTTACCACAACAAAAGGATAATGATTTGGATTAATTAATTTTATTTTTTCTCTTATATTCTATGTAATGGTAATTAATTTTTGTTTACAAGGCTAATAACGCAACTAATGTTTACCTGAGCTTCTCGAAGTTTTGCCGTGGTGCTTTGCTGAAGAGCCTGTTGTTCTTGATGCTGTTGCTTTGTTTTATCTAATTGATGCTGCAATTCTGTAGAATTTGTAACTTTTTCCTTCAACTTAAAAAAACGCAGATTGTCAATTGAGAACTTAAAGGCATAATGCTATCATTCATAAGTATCTGGCATTACTTCAATTCTGAAGTCTGAACAGAACAATAAATTCAGGTAATATATAAGATAAACTTTAACAGTGGCACCTTGGCTGGGCACAGTGGCTTACACCTGTAATCCCAACACTTTGGGAGGACAAGGCGGGTGGATTACAAGGTCAGGAGTTCAAAACCAGCCTGGCCAATATGGTGAAACCCCATCTCTACTAAAAAAAGAAAAAAAAACTACAAAAATTAGCCGGGTGTGGTGGCAGGCACCTGTAGTCCCAGCTACTCGGGAGGCTGAGGCAGGAGAATCACTTGAACCCGAGAGGCAGAGGTCACAGTGAGCCGAGATTGAACCACTGCACTCCAGCCTGGACGACAGAAAGAGACTGTCTCAGAAAAACAAAAAAAGGGGGGGCGGAGCAAGATGGCCGAATAGGAGCAGCTCCAGTCTCCAACTCCCAGCGCGAGCAACACAGAAGACCGGTGATTTCTGCATTTTCAACTGAGGTACTGGGTTCATCTCACTGGGGAGTGCCGGACGATCGGAGCTGGTCAGCTGCTGCAGCCCGACCAGCGAGAGCTGAAGCAGGGCGAGGCATTGCCTCACCTGGGAAGCGCAAGGGGGAAGGGAGTCCCTTTTCCTAGCCAGGGGAACTGAGACACACAACACCTGGAAAATCGGGTAACTCCCACCCCAATACTGCGCTTTAAGCAAACAGGCACACCAGGAGATCATATCCCACACCTGGCCGGGAGGGTCCCACACCCACGGAGCCTCCCTCATTGCTAGCACAGCAGTCTGTGATCTACCGGCAAGGCAGCAGCGAGGCTGGGGGAGGGGCGCCCGCCATTGCTGAGGCTTAAGTAGGTAAACAAAGCTGCTGGGAAGCTCGAACTGGGTGGAGCTCACAGCAGCTCAAGGAAACCTGCCTGTCTCTGTAGACTCCACCTCTGGGGACAGGGCACAGTAAACTAAGACACACAGACACCTCTGCACAGACGCAAACGACTCTGTCTGACAGCTTTGAAGAGAGCAGTGGATCTCCCAACACGGAGATTGAGATCTGAGAAGGGACAGACTCCCTGCTCAAGTGGGTCCCTGACCCCTGAGTAGCCTAACTGGGAGACATCCCCCACTAGGGGCAGTCTGACACCCCACACCTCACAGGGAGGAGTACACCCCTGAGAGGAAGCTTCCAAAGCAAGAATCAGGCAGGTACACTCGCTGTTCAGAAATATTCTATCTTCTGCAGCCTCTGCTGCTGATACCCAGGCAAACAGGGTCCGGAGTGGACCTCAAGCAATCTCCAACAGACCTACAGCTGAGGGTCCTGACTGTTAGAAGGAAAACTATCAAACAGGAAGGACACCTACACCAAAACCCCATCAGTACATCACCATCATCAAAGACCAGAGGCAGATAAAACCACAAAGATGGGGAAAAAGCAGGGCAGAAAAGCTGGAAATTCAAAAAGTAAGAGCGCATCTCCCCCGGCAAAGGAGCGCAGCTCATCGCCAGCAACGGATCAAAGCTGGACGGAGAATGACTTTGACGAGATGAGAGAAGAAGGCTTCAGTCCATCAAATTTCTCAGAGCTAAAGGAGGAATTACGTACCCAGCGCAAAGAAACTAAAAATCTTGAAAAAAAAGTGGAAGAATTGATGGCTAGAGTAATTAATGCAGAGAAGGTCATAAACGAAATGAAAGAGATGAAAACCATGACACGAGAAATACGTGACAAATGCACAAGCTTCAGTAACCGACTCGATCAACTGGAAGAAAGAGTATCAGCGATTGAGGATCAAATGAATGAAATGAAGCGAGAAGAGAAACCAAAAGAAAAAAGAAGAAAAAGAAACGAACAAAGCCTGCAAGAAGTATGGGATTATGTAAAAAGACCAAATCTACGTCTGATTGGGGTGCCTGAAAGTGAGGGGGAAAATGGAACCAAGTTGGAAAACACTCTTCAGGATATCATCCAGGAGAACTTCCCCAACCTAGTAGGGCAGGCCAACATTCAAATCCAGGAAATACAGAGAACGCCACAAAGATACTCCTCGAGAAGAGCAACTCCAAGACACATAATTGCCAGATTCACCAAAGTTGAAATGAAGGAAAAAATCTTAAGGGCAGCCAGAGAGAAAGGTCGGGTTACCCACAAAGGGAAGCCCATCAGACTAACAGCAGATCTTTCAGCAGAAACTCTCCAAGCCAGAAGAGAGTGGGGGCCAATATTCAACATTCTTAAAGAAAAGAATTTTAAACCCAGAATTTCATATCCAGCCAAACTAAGTTTCATAAGTGAAGGAGAAATAAAATCCTTTACAGATAAGCAAATGCTTAGAGATTTTGTCACCACTAGGCCTGCCTTACAAGAGATCCTGAAGGAAGCACTAAACATGGAAAGAAACAACCGGTACCAGCCATTGCAAAAACATGCCAAAATGTAAAGACCATTGAGGCTAGGAAGAAACTGCATCAACTAATGAGCAAAATAACCAGTTAATATCATAATGGCAGGATCAAGTTCACACATAACAATATTAACCTTAAATGTAAATGGACTAAATGCTCCAATTAAAAGACACAGACTGGCAAACTGGATAAAGAGTCAAGACCCATCAGTCTGCTGTATTCAGGAGACCCATCTCACACGCAGAGACATACATAGGCTCAAAATAAAGGGATGGAGGAAGATTTACCAAGCAAATGGAGAACAAAAAAAAGCAGGGGTTGCAATACTAGTCTCTGATAAAACAGACTTTAAACCATCAAAGATCAAAAGAGACAAAGAAGGCCATTACATAATGGTAAAGGGATCAATTCAACAGGAAGAGCTAACTATCCTAAATATATATGCACCCAATACAGGAGCACCCAGATTCATAAAGCAAGTCCTTAGAGACTTACAAAGAGACTTAGACTCCCATACAATAATAATGGGAGACTTCAACACTCCACTGTCAACATTAGACAGATCAACGAGACAGAAAGTTAACAAGGATATCCAGGAATTGAACTCATCTCTGCAGCAAGCAGACCTAATAGACATCTATAGAACTCTCCACCCCAAATCAACAGAATATACATTCTTCTCAGCACCACATCATACTTACTCCAAAATTGACCACGTAATTGGAAGTAAAGCACTCCTCAGCAAATGTACAAGAACAGAAATTATAACAAACTGTCTCTCAGACCACAGTGCAATCAAACTACAACTCAGGACTAAGAAACTCACTCAAAACCGCTCAACTACATGGAAACTGAACAACCTGCTCCTGAATGACTACTGGGTACATAACGAAATGAAGGCAGAAATAAAGATGTTCTTTGAAACCAATGAGAACAAAGATACAACATACCAGAATCTCTGGGACACATTTAAAGCAGTGTGTAGAGGGAAATTTATAGCACTAAATGCCCACAAGAGAAAGCAGGAAAGACGTAAAATTGACACTCTAACATCGCAATTAAAAGAACTAGAGAAGCAAGAGCAAACACATTCGAAAGCTAGCAGAAGGCAAGAAATAACTAAGATCAGAGCAGAACTGAAGGAGATAGAGACACAAAAAACCCTCCAAAAAATCAATGAATCCAGGAGTTGGTTTTTTGAAAAGATCAACAAAATTGACAGACCACTAGCCAGACTAATAAAGAAGAAAAGAGAGAAGAATCAAATCGACGCAATTAAAAATGATCAAGGGGATATCACCACCGACCCCACAGAAATACAAACTACCATCAGAGAATACTATAAACACCTCTACGCAAATAAACTGGAAAATCTAGAAGAAATGGATAATTTCCTGGACACTTACACTCTTCCAAGACTAAACCAGGAAGAAGTTGAATCCCTGAATAGACCAATAGCAGGCTCTGAAATTGAGGCAACAATTAATAGCCTACCAACCAAAAAAAGTCCAGGACCAGATGGATTCACAGCTGAATTCTACCAGAGGTACAAAGAGGAGTTGGTACCATTCCTTCTGAAACTATTCCAATCAATAGAAAAAGAGGGAATCCTCCCTAACTCATTTTATGAGGCCAACATCATCCTGATACCAAAGCCTGGCAGAGACACAACAAAAAAAGAGAATTTTAGACCAATATCCCTGATGAACATCGATGCAAAAATCCTCAATAAAATACTGGCAAACCGGATTCAGCAACACATCAAAAAGCTTATCCACCATGATCAAGTGGGCTTCATCCCTGGGATGCAAGGCTGGTTCAACATTCGCAAATCAATAAACATAATCCAGCATATAAACAGAACCAAAGACAAGAACCACATGATCATCTCAATTGATGCAGAAAAGGCTTTTGACAAAATTCAACAGCCCTTCATGCTAAAAACGCTCAATAAATTCGGTATTGATGGAACGTACCTCAAAATAATAAGAGGTATTTATGACAAACCCACAGCCAATATCATAGTGAATGGGCAAAAACTGGAAAAATTCCCTTTGAAAACTGGCACAAGACAGGGATGCCCTCTCTCACCACTCCTATTCAACATAGTGTTGGAAGTTCTGGCTAGGGCAATCAGGCAAGAGAAAGAAATCAAGGGTATTCAGTTAGGAAAAGAAGAAGTCAAACTGTCCCTGTTTGCAGATGACATGATTGTATATTTAGAAAACCCCATTGTCTCAGCCCAAAATCTCCTTAAGCTGATAAGCAACTTCAGCAAAGTCTCAGGATACAAAATTAATGTGCAAAAATCACAAGCATTCTTATACACCAGTAACAGACAAACAGAGAGCCAAATCAGGAATGAACTTCCATTCACAATTGCTTCAAAGAGAATAAAATACCTAGGAATCCAACTTACAAGGGATGTAAAGGACCTCTTCAAGGAGAACTACAAACCACTGCTCAGTGAAATCAAAGAGGACACAAACAAATGGAAGAACATACCATGCTCATGGATAGGAAGAATCAATATTGTGAAAATGGCCATACTGCCCAAGGTAATTTATAGATTCAATGCCATCCCCATCAAGCTACCAATGAGTTTCTTCACAGAATTGGAAAAAACTGCTTTAAAGTTCATATGGAACCAAAAAAGAGCCCGCATCTCCAAGACAATCCTAAGTCAAAAGAACAAAGCTGGAGGCATCACGCTACCTGACTTCAAACTATACTACAAGGCTACAGTAACCAAAACAGCATGGTACTGGTACCAAAACAGAGATATAGACCAATGGAACAGAACAGAGTCCTCAGAAATAATACCACACATCTACAGCCATTTGATCTTTGACAAACCTGAGAGAAACAAGAAATGGGGAAAGGATTCCCTATTTAATAAATGGTGCTGGGAAAATTGGCTAGCCATAAGTAGAAAGCTGAAACTGGATCCTTTCCTTACTCCTTATACGAAAATTAATTCAAGATGGATTAGAGACTTAAATGTTAGACCTAATACCATAAAAATCCTAGAGGAAAACCTAGGTAGTACCATTCAGGACATAGGCATGGGCAAAGATTTCATGTCTAAAACACCAAAAGCAATGGCAGCAAAAGCCAAAATTGACAAATGGGATCTCATTAAACTAAAGAGCTTCTGCACAGCAAAAGACACTACCATCAGAGTGAACAGGCAACCTACAGAATGGGAGAAAATTTTTGCAATCTACTCATCTGACAAAGGGCTAATATCCAGAACCTACAAAGAACTCAAACAAATTTACAAGAAAAAAACAAACAACCCCATCAAAAAGTGGGCAAAGGACATGAACAGACATTTCTCAAAAGAAGACATTCATACAGCCAACAGACACATGAAAAAATGCTCATCATCACTGGCCATCAGAGAAATGCAAATCAAAACCACAATGAGATACCATCTCACACCAGTTAGAATGGCGATCATTAAAAAGTCAGGAAACAACAGGTGCTGGAGAGGATGTGGAGAAATAGGAACACTTTTACACTGTTGGTGGGATTGTAAACTAGTTCAACCATTATGGAAAACAGTATGGCGATTCCTCAAGGATCTAGAACTAGATGTACCATATGACCCAGCCATCCCATTACTGGGTATATACCCAAAGGATTATAAATTATGCTGCTATAAAGACACATGCACACGTATGTTTATTGCAGCACTATTCACAATAGCAAAGACTTGGAATCAACCCAAATGTCCATCAGTGACAGATTGGATTAAGAAAATGTGGCACATATACACCATGGAATACTATGCAGCCATAAAAAAGGATGAGTTTGAGTCCTTTGTAGGGACTTGGATGCAGCTGGAATCCATCATTCTTAGCAAACTATCACAAGAACAGAAAACCAAACACCGCATGTTCTCACTCATAGGTGGGAACTGAACAATGAGATCACTTGGACTCAGGAAGGGGAACATCACACACCGGGGCCTATCATGGGGAGGGGGGAGGGGGGAGGGGGGAGGGATTGCATTGGGAGTTATACCTGATGTAAATGACGAGTTGATGGGTGCAGCACAGCAACATGGCACAAGTATACATATGTAACAAACCTGCACGTTATGCACATGTACCCTACAACTTAAAGTATAATAATAATAAATAAATTAAAAAAAAAAAAAAAAAAAAAAAAAAAAAAAGGACTGAAAAAAGAAAAACAAAAAAAAAAGCAGTACCTCATTACTTATAGAATCTTAATCTCATGTTAAAGAAACTATTTTCTATAAATAGGCTTATCCTAAAAGAACTTTCTCCAGGCTGGCATTTAGTTTATTAATTTTTTTGTAAACTAGTATGATCAAGGAATTACATATAAATTTGTAACAATAATTTAAACCACATATCAGTATTTCTTTTATTTTTTTTTCTTAATAGTCGTAATTATCACTTATTGGAAAAGAATACGATCATTTACCACATCTAAGATTTTAGGTCTAGAAGAAAATCTATTGCTGAAGCTGCAGATTTTATTGTAGAATATGTGTTTAATTCCGGCCAGGCATGGTGGCTCACACCCGTAATCTCAGCACCTTGGGAGGCTGAGGCAGGCAAATCACTTGAGGTCAGGAGTTCAAGACCAGCCTGGTCAACATGGTAAAACTCCATCTCTACCAAAAAATACAAATATTAGCCAGGCGTAGTGGCGCACATCTGTAGTCCCTACTGGGGAGACTGAGGCGGGATAATTGCTTGAACCCAAGAGGCGGATGTTGCAGTGAGCCGAGATTGTGCCACTACACTCCAGCCAGGGTGACAGAGTTGAGACCCTGTCTCAAAAACAAATAAAATTAAATTAAAAATTAAAAACTTAAAACTAAAAAATAATGTGTTTAATTGCAATAAAGATGTAATTTAGTAACTTTTACTTTATATTACAGGCATCATTTATAGCAACTGCAAGTCTAATGAGGGACAGCATTCAAATACATGCTTAATTTTTAAAAGCAAAAATCCTTAAGTGGAAACTCAAAGTTTATATATACCAACTACATGTCATTAATGAATTTACCAACAATTCATAGTTTACTGTTTCATTAGGAAGTAGTCCTTCCTGAGTAGGAAGACTCTAGCAGCCTGATGGGTTCGCCCCCAGTATTTTTCCTGCCTAAAGCTGAAAGAGTAAGTTTTCTTTGTGCATTTTTGTTGAGAACTTTAGGAAATACAATTACAACAAAATGACTTAATGTAGTTAATAAGCAGGATGTTGCTACTGGAGAGTAATAAATTTGCACTTTACTTAAAGTCCAATTAAAGCTCTGACAATTAACAGATTGATGAATCATAATCATGTTAAAGATACCTCAAGCCTATCAATAAATGCTAGCTTACCTGCTCTTCTAACCGAGAAAGTTTGAGTTGTAAATCAGCCACTTGTTGTTCTTTATCCATCAACTTTTCACTTGAAAGCTGTCTTTGTTCCTTTAGCCTACCATGAGCTTCCCCTAGTTGGCGCTCTGTCTCCAGAAGTTTGCTATGTAACTTTAAAAAAAGAAAAAAAATGTATGTACATATGTATAAACACACACACACGACCACCTACTTTCCAAACAATGTTTTACCTTTCACCAAAATAAGTACAATATCTTAATTTTCATGATACTTTGGGGAAACCTAAGATTTTATATAGTAATTTTAACTGCAACTGAATTTTAATCATATATTATAATGAATCACATACAATTATGGTTAAACATCACAATTTTTGTTTTTGTGTTATGTTACTGCTCTCTTAAAACAAATGCAGGCTCTTGTTCGGAGATAAGTGTTGGAATTTTCAGAAACTTAAAAGAATAAAATACAACTTAAAAATTAAGACACTTAGTACACACTCAGATCTATTCTACAGTATTGTTTAAAATTCCACAGTGATTCTTGTTGGTTTTCCATAGCCAAGAACTACTACAGTTAACGTTTTATATTTGGGTATTGGATACTGCCCAGTGCATTCCCAAGTCCTCACATTGGCACATAATTTCTAAATAAAATAGAGGAAATGATCATATATATATATAGTGACCTTCATTCATTAACTTTACAAATGCCACCCAATTAAAACTAAGGCAGTTAAGAACCATCATGAGTAGTCCACCCCAGTTATACATACTCTATCCTAACAGGAAATCAGTGTCCCTTCCTGCCTCTTACAACACTTTCCTGCCACTAGTTTGCTCTCACTAATCCCTCTGGCTGGAAGACACATCTGCTTTCAAACTGCCACCTGTCAAAACCTATCTGATATTCCCAATTCCAAGTACCACCTCTCCCTAATACAAAGATTTCCTGATCACATAATTGGATAAAAAATTACAACAGCTGAAGTACTACAGGGGGGAACAGAAGAAAGAAACTCTTCCAATTACCCATAATATATGGAATCCTTTTATTATAATTCTCATAATCTTTAGTATGATCTATAGTACTTGCCTTATCCTCCCCTAAGATTTACATAATTATTAAAAGTAGGTACTGTTTCTTATTCATTTCTGTATCCCCTAGTAAATGAGGCATGTGTCTTTTAGCAAGCATAAATGCTGCCAGGCACAGTGGCTTATGCCTGTAATCCCAGCTACTCAGGAGGCTGAGGCAGGAGAATGGCTTGAATCCGGGAAGCGGAGGTTGCAGTGAGCTGAAATCTTGCCACTGCACTCCAGCAGAGACAAAGCGAGATTCCATCTCAAAAAAGAAAAAGAAAAAGGAAAAAAGAAAGCAAAAATGCTAAATTTGTTTATCTGAACTAAAACTCAAATATGTAAGTTAGTTTAAGTTATTCATTGATATCGCCATGGCTCAGTTTCCTTCCATTATGAATGCTTACATTTATTCATTCATTCACTCACTAAAACATAAGCAGATTAACAATCAAAATGCTGAGTGGACACGGTGGCTCACACTTGTAATCCTAGCACTTTGGGAGGCTGAGGAAGGTGGATTGCCTGAGCTCAGGAGTTCGAGACCAGCCTGGGCAATGTGGTGAAACCCCGTATCTACTAAAACACAAAAAATCAGTTGGGTGTGGTAGCATATGCCTGAAGTCCCAGCTACTCAGGAGGCTGAGGCATGAGAACTGCTTGGACCCGGAAGATGGAGGCTGTAATGAGCCGAGATCATGCCACTGCACTCCAGCTTGGGTGACAAAGTGAAACTCTGTCTTCAAAAAAAAACAAACAAAACAACAACAACAAAAAAAACCAAGTAAAATGCCAGGTAGTAAAAATAAAAAATGAATAAGACATGGTCTTTGCACCCAAAGAGTTCAGAGTCTAGTAAAGAAAGACATAAATTATGATAAACTATATTATGGTATAAGTAAAATATTAAAGATATGTACATGCTTAAGCTATCTTGAGTGTGGGGAAGCAGTGGCATGTTTAGAAAGGATTTCTAGGGAGAGTGCTGGGAGGGGGGCGAGTGAGGGTTGAAAAATTACCTGTTGGGTACAATGGTTACTATATGGGCAATGGGTACACTAACAGTCCAGACTTCACCATTACATAATATATACATGCAAGAAATCTGCACTTGTACCCTCTAAATGTATTTCTTAAATTTTTTCAAATCTTTAACTTCTATTTTAGGTTCAGGGGTACATGTGCAGGTTTGTTATATAGGTAAATTACATGTCACAGAGGTTTGGTGTACAGGTTATTTCATTACCTAGGTAATAAACACAGTACCCAATAGGTAGTTTTTCGGTCCTCACCCTCCTCCCACCTTCCACCCTCAAGCAGGCCTGGC
Source organism: Macaca fascicularis (assembly GCF_037993035.2). Classification (NCBI taxonomy): domain Eukaryota; kingdom Metazoa; phylum Chordata; class Mammalia; order Primates; family Cercopithecidae; genus Macaca; species Macaca fascicularis. The sequence continues at coordinate 99,856,311 of NC_088385.1, forward strand.
CATCTGTTGTTCCCTTCTTTGTGTCCATATGTACTTAATATTTAGCTTCCACTTTTAAGAGAGAACATGTGGTATTTGATTTTCTGTTCCTATATTAGTTCACTTAGGACAATGGCCTCCAACTCCATCCATGTTGCTATAAAGAACATGATCTTGTTCTTTAAAAAAAAAATTATAAAAAGTGACAAGTGAAGTAAATAGTATCTATCAAGGTGAAGAAGAATGAAAAGAATATTTCAGGTCAAGAAGGCAGACTGAATGATACAACAAAAGCAAGACACAGCACAACATATAGGAAAAAACTAAAGACACTTCCGTATTCTTGCAGTGAAGAATAAGGAAAAGAAGGGTAAATTGCTGAGGAGGAAGGCCAACAAGACCACTATGGATACTGCATGTTACAACAAGAGACCTCAACTTAATCCATTAGGTCATAAAGAGTTATTAATGGGCTTAAAGCATGGTTGGAACATGGTAAGATTTGCCTTTAATATAGATTACTCTGATGCCTATATAAAGGATCAGTTTGTCAGGGGCAAGTAGGAAGGCAGATCAGTTTGCAGTTGTTAGAGTGGTTTAAGAGTGAAACAAGGAGGACAGGGCTAGCAGAAACAGGGAAGGAGAACACATGTTACAGAAATATTTTTAACTCTTCTGATTCACTGTATCATGGAACTCACAGTCCAAACTCAAAAATTAGTATTAGCATATGTGAAGTGCTTACTCTAATTTCTGAAATATAACTGAAGCTCATTAAATTACTAACATAATCATTATTATTATTATTACTAAAGGATAGAAAGCCATGAAAATTATTAATTATAGTAAAATAAAGTATCACTGTCATTTTAGAAAAACAGCTGAACATTATCAAAAAAGTAGCTGAAGACTTGAATATCCCCCAATTTCCATTTTCAACCAATTTTCAATGTTACCTAACGCAATAATTAGAACACAGGCAAAAAATTAAGTTAATGGCAAAGTCAAAACTTGTATTAAACTTCATCTGATAGCCACTATATTATTAACCTATACAAAATACTTTGTGCCTTTAAGCTAGACTAACCTATACAAAATACTTTTGTATAGGTAAATAATATAGTTCAAAATATAAGCCATATAGGTAAATAATATATGAATTATATATATCAATATATGACATGAATATCATATGATATATTGTATATATATACACTATATAAATATATATTTATATTCATAAATATATAATATATATTATATTCATAAATATACAATATATATTATATATTCTATATATATGTAATTCATGTATTATTTACCTATAGAAAATAGCTGCAGCATTAGGGCTGATTTACTTTCTATGAAATATCTAATTTTTATTTATTTTCAAAAAAAATTTTCCCTAAAACACATGATTTTAAAAAAATAATCTGTATGCTGCTTGTTTTATAATAATGATGCTTTTAAAATTTTGTAACAAAAAAATTTCAAATGAAAGAATGGTCAACAATTTAAATTAATTATAATAGCTAAAACCTTGTGAGTACCTACATGCCCCAGGTACCATCCTAAGCAATTTATAATATCAATTCATAAACAATTCCCCACAAAGCTGTAAAATGGATATTATAATTTTTTTTCTTAAGGGAAACGGAAATTAAAAGAAATGAGATCTGACAACACTACAGGATATAAAAGTTAAGAGTTAATCTTTTAAAATGACAATATTTTTTCAACATGAACTATATTATGATCAAATAACCATCAAGAACATGAAGAAGAAACCAGAGGGAGAATTACAATAAATAAAATTAACAGCTCTTACTTGATTAATTTCACTTTGGAGTTGTAACCCATGCTGCTCTTTTTCTTCTCTCTGTTGTTGTAGCTGCTTAAACTCCGCCTTTAGATGTTGGTACTTGGTCTCTACCTCAGATAATTCTTCTTTGAGCTTTTGAGTAGCTTCTCCTTTTTCACTTAGTTCTGCATGTATTCTATGCAGTGAGGTTTCAGATACAGACAATCTTGACTGAAGCTGCTGACAATCTAGGTCTTTTTGATGAAGGGTTGCCTGAATATTCTTTTTACTCACAGATTCTTCATTATGTTTCTCCTCTAACTTAGTATAGTCTTGTTCTTTTTTCAGCAAGTTCTCTGTCAAGGTCTAAAATATAAATTTAACAATTTATTTCCTTTTCTAATATTTTAAATTACTCCAATTATTCGAACAATCTTTGGAGCAGTACTGTCTCCTAGTATACATTTTAGTCAATATTAAAATATAAAACAGTGACAATGTTCTAGTCAAGAATTAAATCATTACATACTAATTCGTGATTTCAGTATTGGTCCACTTGACTAAACTCTACTAATACAACTTAAGAATTTCCAAGCAAGTGTTGACATAAAATAAAAATAATAAAATCTACTGGATTTTTAAGGGTATGTGACATATTTATATTCTTCCATTTGAGTTAAAAATTGAAACTACCTTTCTACCAACAAATTATTTTGAGTAACAATATACTATGCAAAATTTGATTTTTCACTGTGCAGTTTCATAGTTGGTAAGAGCTTTAGCGCAGCAGTATCATCCACTGTTATAATGCACCTAACCTATTGATTGCATCGTTTTATGCTCTTCTTGTTAAAGACCAAGTTTTAGAGTCACAAGCTAAGACTAATTCAAATTTTTTTCTAGGTGTATTAAAAAATGATCTAAAGCTATCACTCACCTGCCTTAAATTTTGTCATTTTACTCAATGCTATCAAGTATAAAACATAAAAATAACACTTCTAATCAAAGACCTGGAACAACCAACCTAATCTAATGTCAAAGCCTAGTCTCAGTGGGGTTGTAAAAATTAACACTAAACTTTAAAGTAAACATATTTAAGCATAAAATATGGATCAGAATTTTAACTAAATTCTGTAAGACATCCAACCAGGATAAGAAGCTATTGTAAGTACCTGGTGAGTCAGTTAGTGGACCTTTAGTGTACAAACTAATATGCAGTGTGCTGGAAGGGGATGATACTGAAATAGGAGAGACCAATCAAAGCCTTCATACCTTAAACAGAATATACTCTAAATGAAATCACACAACAAAACAACAACAACAACAAAAAAAACCTTTCTAAGAAAGTTAAAACATAATGCACGAGTCAGAATTGACTAATAGAAAAGTATGTCAAATTTCTTAAGGCACAGTTTTTTTAAAAAATGAGCAAAGTCAAGGGGAGCTAACTAGTAAGATCATCTAAATACCATGAAGTTTGAGCCTGGTTTCAAAAGCGATGGGAAAAATCATGTAATACATACACATGATACATGCCATCTGCTCTATATAAATGTATAAGACACGAAGGAAAAGGCAAACAAGTTTCAGGTGGGGTGACAGCAAAACCCTATTATCTGACAGGGGATAATAGATAATAGATCTTTATTGTTGCATTCCCCAACATGGGAAACGCAGGAATAAAGGTTCTCGAACATTTGTCTAAGAAAAAATAAGCTAATGTTAATTATCAAACAGGAATATACTATGGAAGAGCAGTGTCCGGAAAGATGATAAAAGTATATATAACAGAGGCCAGGTGCAGCAGCTCACAGCTGTAATCCCAGCACTCTGTAAGGCTGAGACAGAAAGATTACTTGAGGTCAAGAGTTAAAGATCAGCCTGGGCAATACAGCAAGACCCTATCTCTAACAAAAGAAAAAAAAATTAGCCAGGCATGGCGGTATGACCTAACTACTTGAGAGGCTAAAGCAGGAGGTATGCTTGGGCCCAAGAGTTAAAGGCTGCAGTGAGCTAAGATCACGCCACTGCACTCCAGCCTGGGCAACAAGAGCAAGACCCTGTCACAAAAACAAGAAAAAAAAAGAATATGTATAAGAGAGGATGACAGACAGACTTAAAAGTAAGAAGAGCAAACACTAAGTTTACAGCAAAATTAGCTAAAAGATGTGTGCCTTGACCAAGCAACAAAAACAGAAAAAAAGACACAAAGCCAAGAAAATTACAGAAAAAAATAACACTTCTGATTCAACTATATGTTAGAAAAATTGTCTTTTTATAAAAATTTCTTTGTAATTCCAAATTTTTCTTGACATAATTCTACCTTTGTTTTATTTAGGAAAACAACATTTGTTTTAGAGTTTGTAAGCAAATTAAGTCTATTTATTAATCTATAAATAATCTTTTTTAAAGAGAATTCTAAGTTACTGAATTTCATAAATGCAACCATGTTCATACACACTGAGAACTTGGGTGGAACATACCTTTTAAAATATGCTACAAAAATTAAGGCTCATAATGAGTTAGAGTCTTCTTCCTCACAGACTTACTTAGAAAGTAACCAACTAATCCCACCATTTCTATACACCCTTGAGATAGTTTCACTTTTTTTTCTTTTTTTTTTTTTTTGAGACCGAGTCTAGCTCTAGCACCCAGGTTGGAGTGCAGTGGCACCATCTCGGTTCACTGCAAGCTCCATCTCCCGGGTTCACGCCATTCTCCTGCCTCAGTCTCCCAAGTAGCTGAGACTACAGGGGCCCGCCACCACACCCGGCCAATTTTTTGTATTTTTAGTAGAGACAGGGTTTCACCATGTTGGCCAGGCTGGTCTTGATCTCCTGATCTTGTGATCCACCTGCCTCGGCCTACCAAAGTGCTGGAATTACAGGTGTGAGCCACTGTGTCCGGCTGATAGTTTCACTCTTTAAAAGGCAAAAATATATGGCAACAACTAGGGACTGTTTAAAATTTCCCTGTCCTAAAAAAAAATAACCAAAATCTGCCAGCATTATTACACAGATGAAAGAGAATTAAATTTTCTTTAAAAGTACCAGAACCACTTTCTTTCTTTTTAAAAGAACCTAATCCACTAACACTTTGTAATTTTTACAGGCAAAAGGCTAACTATATTATTAAAACTTTTCACTTTTATTATGCTCTTCTCATGGAATCTGAAGAAAATATTATAGTGAATACAAGGTTTTTGAAGAGTGACTTTTTAAAGTATAGTGAAATTCATTAAAAAATAATAAGAGCATTTTCACTTCTCCATTTTCATCTTCACAACAAAATATGAGATAGAGATTTTACAGATGAGGAAGGTGAAGTTGACAGAGCCTGATATGATTGGTCAAATGGCAGAGTCATGGATTATGGTTCTAAATCCAATACATTTTTCATAACACAACTGAGACATTCAATAAATCAATTTGTACTCCCTAAAATATATCCTATTCAAATTTAAATTATAAAATGCATGTTATTCCTTTGTCATAACCTAATTATCATTTGGGTAAGCAAAATTCTTCCCTTCCAAATATCCAGTCCCTTTTTATTTTCTCACCAATTGTTATCTCAATATATATTCTTACAGTGACAATTTCCCTATATTAGGCTCCATTTTTCGTTTGTTACTTGCTCAAGTAATAAAATGAATACAAAAAGAATGCCATTTTTTAATGCTTTATAGGTTACAAAGTTATTTCAGAGATCTCATCTCACTTGTTCCTCAGAATAGCTTGGTGAGAATGAACAAATTAAACTACTTTGTAGCTCTCCAATGTCTCTTATTTTATGAGATACATATGCTCTTACATTGTTCTATGCCTTTTGTACACCTAGCTCTCAAAATGAAATGTCTTAATCCCTCTGTCACGTGAAATGCTCCTTAGCAACCTTAAAGACTCAGCTAAAATGTTATGTTTTATACAAAAGCCTTTTCTGATTTACTAGGCAGTAAATTAGGAAAACTCTCACCTTAGTCTTGACCCAATCCTGTATCACAACACTTAACAATTAAAAACAACAACCAGCCAGGTGCCGTGGCTTACACCTGTAATCCCAGCACTTTGGGAGGCCGAGGTGGGCAGATCACGAGGTCAGGAGTTTGAGCCAGCCTGACCAACATGGTGAAACCCCGACTCTACTAAAAATACAAAAATTAGCCGGGCATGGTGGTGAATACCTGTAATTCCAGTTACTCAGGAGGCTGAGGCAGGAGAATCTCTTGAACCAGGGAGGCAGAGATTGCAGTGAGCCGAGATCATGCCACTGCACTCCAGCCTGGGCAAAAGAGCAAGACTCTCTCTCATTTATGAAAAAAAAAAACACCAACAACAACCAACATTCACTAAGGTGCTTACTAAAAGTCAATAAGCACTTTACCTTCTATTAATTTATGTAATGTTCCTATTAATCCTAAGAGGTAAGTGGGTATAATAATATTTCTTAGCAGGAGAGTAAACAGACTTTCAGAGGCTTAGTGTCACAGACGGTAAGTGTCAAAACTGAGATTTAAGAATGCCTGTGACCACTGTACCATACTGTTCTTATCAATATACCACTTTGCAATGCAGTGGTAAGACACAGCTATATAATAACTACTGGCCAAATCTGGCTTCCACTTCGGCATGTGAGCACCTTAGAACTGGGGCTGGTGAAAAATGAGAGCAATGGAGGACAGAGAAGGGATGAAAGGTGAGACCCAAAAACTATCTGTCTCTTACAATGACCTATATTATATTACAGTAGTGACTGTAGATAAGCAATATAATTTTGTTTAGAATTTATAAGGTAACAGTTAATTGAGCTGTTTAAATGTCAGAAGTTATTTTTATTGAAAACTAACAAGAAAGTTTCTTCAATTTTTCCATTGTGTTTTTACGTTTTCAAGACTAGTAATTATAAAATACTGGTTTAAACCTGAAAACTTTGACATTAACACAAAAGCAATTATCTTTTCCATCCGTTATATATTGCAATGTTACCTATCCACGTTGATACTACCTGTGACCCACAAAAGCTGCCCAGGACATTTCACGTAATAGCCTTCAAATGACCAAGTAGAGAGATTCCAAATTCAAAGCACTTGAAAATCACCACTGTCAATAATTATGGTTTACCAAAGACATGGGGTAAGGAGGGGTGAGAGAGGCAGATAGTGAGGATAATAAGAAAAGGCAGAAACAACTGTGGGCTTGTACTGACTGGTGACCAAATCCTGACCAGAGAAACCCTTTGGGAAAAACAAAACAAAACTGCAAAGTGTTAAATTTATGTAAGGCATTATTAAAATTAGTAGAAGGTCTTATTATTCCCTAATAAGTAATGTTCCAATTCGAACACACTAAAATAATCTTGATTCTATGTATTATTCATAAAATAGCCACAGTACTTCTTTCAATAATGTGCATGTGTGAATATACACACAGACACACACAAAATGTATGCTAGAGTATTTGTACATTTCAGCTACCAATATCAAATCATGTCCTTTATTAGGAGCTTAATGTTTGAGAAATACATAATAAATTACACTGATCGTAAACACCCACTGCATGTAAATTGCTACTCTACATATCCTGGTCAGCTTCCAAGAGATAGAAGGTAAGCTCTGGGTTCAAAGAAATTAAAAATCAAACAGAGGGACAAAGGCAAAACTAAATTATGTAGAAGTTTTCTCCGTGTAGTTTGACAGGAGATAAAAGGGGAGCAAGGATCTAGAATTTTACTAGGGAAAAGCACAGCTATAAAAGATTATATTTTAAACATCAGTCAACACCAAGAGTTGATGGGGAAAGGGGTAATGGTAAACTGGTATAATTACTTTGGAAAATAGCTGGAGGTCATCTAGTAAATCTGAGCATGTGTCTGTCCTACAGGACAGGAATTTCACTTCGAGTATCTAACATAGAGAAATTCTTGTACAAATGCATAAGATTTATATATGAATGTTCCAGCTATAATATTTGAATATTTGTAGTAGCAAGAAAAATAAAAAATAGGAATTATACATGGAGCATTTCTGCTCCACACCAAAGTATAATACAGTTGTCATGAAGAAAAGTACTCATGTGACTGAGTTACACTGAACTAGCCACACGTGTTTTTTTTTTTTTTATGAAACCACTTTTACTAGAAAGACCGATAAACTATTATTAGTCAGACTTGAGAAGGAAGGAAATCTGTCACTTTAAAGAATAGAATTGAGAGCATTTGTTGTCAGTAATAAAACTCAAGCTTTCGAATACAGTTTAGAATTTTGGAAAACATGTATCCACCACCATGAGCTTGACAGCTTCCTCATATTTAAAGCCTTCTGAGATTCATAGTGATATTGACAAATGTAACTGTTTTTATATTGTACAATAAAATGTGTCAAAATTTGGAAGATCTGAGTAACTCAATGAACCAATATTTTCCACATGACTAATGCATGATCTTACAAAATCATGCACAGGAAAAGATCCACTCAAAAGGCAAGATAGACCAAATTTTAATGTTAAAGGGTACAAAAAGTCCACTGATACGGTTTCAGATTCTACATTATAACTAACTTTTAAGATACTATTATCAAATTTGAGCACAGTATCAAATAAAGAAAGCCACAATTATCTGAAAAAGGTATTAAAATATACCTTCCTTTTCCAACCACATATCTGTGTGAGACTAAATTTTCTTCATATACTTCAACCACATGCTACAATAGATTTAATGTAAAGGCAGATATGAGAATCTATCTGTCCTATATTAAGCTAGACATTATAGAGGTTTCCAAAAACGTAAAACATCACAATTATTTTTCTTGCTGAATTCTTGTGTTTTAGAAAAATAGTCATTTTTCATAAGAAATGTTATTTATGTTAATATTTAATGAGTTAATATTTTTTAAATAAATAAATATTTTTAAATTCCTTTTAAATTTCGATATGGCAAGTGTCCATAGCTGTAAACTCACCCCAAAAATGGCTCTTTAGAGTCCTTAATCATTTTGAGAATGTAAAGAGAAGTGCTGGCCAAGGGCAGCAAATTACCCTGAAACTTCACGGCAGCAGCCGAAAACAGTATCTATTATCTCATATAGTTTTTGACAGTCAGGAATCTAGAAGTGGCTTAACTGGGCGATTTCACCTCAGGGTCTTTCATGAGGTTATAGTAAGCTGCTGGCCAGAGCTACAGTTTCTGAAAACTTGACTAGGATTGGAGCATCTACTTCCAAGCTCATACACACGGCTGTTGGCAGGAGGTTTAGTATTTATAGCTAAGCATATTTCTCTTTTTTCCCTTATGCCCTATTTTTTTCTTTCTTAACTTTTTCCTTACTATATTTCACCAAAATGTTAAGTTCAGGTTATTACAAATGAACCAACACATTCACATCTTTGAATAAAAGGGTTTAATAACTCTCTACTGCCCCATCACTAAAAAAGTAAAGACAAAGGGAAAAAGTATTAATATTAGTACCTCCCCTACCCCCAAACACAATACTATATGTTGCTTTTCTGTTTTTGTTTTGTTGTTGTTGTTGTTGTTGTTGGGTTTTTGTTTTTGTTTTGTTTTTTTTTTTTGGAGATGGAATTTCATTCTGTGGCCCAGGCTGGAGTGCAGTGGCATGATCTCAGCTCACTGCAATTTCTGCCTCCCATGTTCAAGTGATTTTCCTGCCTCAGCCTCCCAAGTAGCTGGGATTACAGGCATGTGCCACCATACCTGGCTAATTTTTGTATTTTTAGTAGAAATGGGGTTTCACCATGTTGGTCAGGCTGGTCTCAAACTCCTGACCTCAGGTGATTTGCCTGCCTTGGCCTCCCAAAGTGCTGGGATTACAGGCGTGAGCCACTGCGCCTGGCCAATGTTGTTCATTTATAAAGAAACAATGCAGAAAATATTAACATTTAAAAATACAAAACAAAGCGGAAGGCTTACCTTCCTGATTTTAAAACTTATTACAAAGCTACAATAATCAAAACAGTGTGGTACTAGCATAAAGATGGACATAGAGATCAATGGAATAGAATAGACAGCCAGAAATAAACCTTTGCATATATTGTTGCTATGGTCTGAACATCTGTGTCCCCCCAAAATTCATATACTGAAACTTAACCCTCAAGGAGATGGTATTAGGAGGTGGGCATTTCAGAGGTAATTAGGTCCTCAGGGTTGAGTTCTCATGAATTGAATTACAAAAGAGGCCCCAGTGAGGTATCTGTTCTTTTCACCATGTGGGACCCAGTGAGAAGGCAACATCTATGAACCAGAAAGCAGTGTTTCACCAGACATCAAATCTGCTAGCAACTTGATTTTGAACTTCCCAGCCCCCAAAATAGTAAAAAATAAATTTCTACTGTTTATAAGCTACCCAGTTTATAGCATCTTATTATAGGAGCCCAAACAGACGAAGACAATGGTCAAATAATTTCTGACAAGGGTGCCAAGAGTATTCAATGGGGAAAGGACAGTCTTTTCAACAAATGCTGCTGGGAAAATGGATATCCACATACAAAAGAATAAAATTAGACCCTTACCTTATACTATATACAAAAATTCAATCAAAATGGATCAAAAACCTAAATGTAAGACCTAAAAATTAGAAAACTCTTAGAAGAAAACAAAAGAAAAGCTTCATGACACTAGGCTTAGCAATGATTTTTTGGATATGACACCAAATAGACCTTAGCAAAAATAAAAGTAAATAAATTAGACTACATCAAAATTTAACATAACTACAGAATGGGATAAAATATTTGCAAATCACGTATCTGATAAGGGGTTAGTATCTAGAATATATAAAGAACTCCTACAACTCAATAACAACAACAGAACCCAGTTTTGTTGCATATGGCCAGCAAGCACATTAAAAGATGTTCAACAACCTAGTCATTAGGGGCATGTAAATCAAGGACAAAATGAGATACCACCACCTTATACCCATTAAGATGGTCACTCTCAAAAAAGAAAAAGAAAATAAGTGTTGGTGAGGATGTAGAGGAACTGGAACCCTGGTATAGTTGGTGGGAATATAAAAGGGTTACAACTATGAAAATCAGTATGGCAGGGGGCGCCCAAGATGGCCAAATAGGAATAGCTCCAGCCTCCAGCTGCTATTTCACAGGGGTGTGTTGGGCAGTCGATGGTGGTCCACGGGTGCAGCTCAACCAGTGAGAGCTGAAGCAGGGCGAGGCATCACCTCACCTGGGAAGCACAAGGGAGAAGGGAATTCCTTTTCCTAGCCAAGGGAAATTGAGACACACAACATTTGGAAAATCGGGTAACTCCCACCCTAATACTGCGCTTTACCAAGGGTCTTAGCAACCGGCACACCAGGAGATTATATCCCACACCTGGCCCGGAGGGTACCACGCCCACGGAGCCTCCCTCATTGCTAGCACAGCAGTCTGAGATTTAACTGCAAGGTGGCAGTGAGGCTAGGGGAGGGGCGCCCGCCATTGCTGAGGCTTAAGTAGGTAAACAAAACCACCAGGAAGCTCGAATTGGGGGGAGCCCACTGCAGCTCAAGGAGGCCTGCCTGCTTCTGTAGACTCCACCTCTGGGGACAGGGCATAGCTAAACAAAAAGCAGCAGAAACCTCTGCAGATGTAAAAGTCTCTGTCTGGAGTGAGACTCCATCTCAAAAAAAAAAAAAAAAAAAAAAAAATCCCTGTCTGACAGCTTTGAAGAGAGGAGTGGTTCTCCCAGCACAGACGTTGAGATCTGAGAACGGAGAGACTGCCTGCTCAAGTGGGTCCCTGAACCCTGATTAGCCTAACTGGGAGACATCCCCCACTAGGTGCAGACCGACACCTCACATGGCTGGGTACACCCCTGAGACGAAGCTTCCAGACCAAGAATCAGACAGCAACACTCGCTGTTCAGCAATATTCTATCTTCTGCAGCCTCCGCTGCTGATACCCAGGCAAACTTGAGTGGACCTCAAGCAAACTCCAACAGACCTGCAGCTGAGGGTTCTGTTAGAAGGAAAATTAACAAGGAGAAAGGACACCCACACCAAAACCCCATCAGTACGTCACCATCATCAAAGACCAAAAAGCAGATAAAACCACAAAGATGGGGAAAAAGCAGGGCAGAAAAGCTGGAAATTCAAAAAATCAGAGCGCATCTCCCCCTCCAAAGGAATGCAGCTTATCACTAGCAACGGAACAAAGCTGGACGGAGAATGACTTTGACAAGTTGAGAGAAGAAGGCTTCAGTCGATCAAACTTCTCAGAGCTAAAGAAGAAACTACGTAACGAGCACAAAGAAACTAAAAACCTTGAAAAAAGAATGGATGAATGGATAACTAGAATAATCAATGCAGAGAAGACCTTAAAAGAACTGATAGAGATGAAAACCATGACACGAGAACTACATGAGAAATGCATAAGCTTCAGTAACCAACTCAATCAACTGGAAGAAAGAGTATCAGTGATTGATGATCAAATGAATGAAATGAAGCAAGAAGTCTAGAGAAAAAAGAATAAAAAGAAATGAACAAAGCCTTCAAGGAATATGGGATTAGGTGAAAACACCAAATCTACATCTGATTGGTGTGCCTGAAAGTGACGGGGAAAAGGGAACCAAGTTGGAAAACACTCTGCAGGATATCATCCAGAACTTCCCCAATCTAGTAAGGCAGGCCAACATTCAAATTCAGGAAATACAGAGAACACCACAAAGATACTCCTCGAGAAGAGCAACTCCAAGACGCATAATTGTCAGATTCACCAAAGTTGAAATGAAGGAAAAAATGTTAAGGGCAGCCAGAGAGAAAGCTCGGGTTACCCACAAAGGGAAGCCCATCAGACTAACAGCAGATCTCTCGGCAGAAACTCTACAAGCCAGAAGAGAGTGGGGGGCAATATTCAACATTCTTAAAGAAAAGAATTTTCAACCCAGAATTTCATATCCATCCAAACTAACTTTCATCAGTGAAGGAGAAATAAAATCCTTTACAGACAAGCAAATGCTTAGAGATTTTCTCCACCAGGCCTGCCCTACAAGAGATCCTGAAGGAAGCACTAAACATGGAAAGGAACAACCAGTACCAGCCATTGTAAAAACATGTCAAAATGTAAAGTCCATCGATGCTAGAAAGAAACTGCATCAACTAACAAGCAAAATAACCAGCTAATATCATAATGACAGGATCAAGTTCACACATAACAAAATTAACCTTAAATGTAAATGGACTAAATCGTTCAATTAAAAGACACAGATGGGCAAAATGGATAAAGAGTCAAGACCCATCAGTTTGCTGTGTTCAGGAGACCCATCTCACATGCAGAGACACACATAGGCTCAAAATAAAGGGATGGAGGAAGATCTACCAAGCAAATGGAAAACAAAAAAAAGCAGGGGTTGCAATTCTAGTCTCTGATAAAACAGACTTTAAACCAACAAAGATCAAAAGAGACAAAGAAGGCCATTACATAATGGTAAAGGGATCAATTCATCAGGAAGAGCTAACTATCCTAAATATATATGCACCCAATACAGGAGCACCCAGATTCATAAAGCAAGTCCTTAGAGATTTACAAAGAGACTTAGACTCCCATATAATAATAATGGGAGACTTTAACACCCCACTGTCAACATTAGACAGACCAACAAGACAGAAACTTAACAAGGATATCCAGGAATTGAACTCAACTCTGCACCAAGTGGACCTAATAGACATCTACAGAACTCTCCAACCCAAAGCAACAGAATATACATTCTTCTCAGCACCACAAGGCACTTATTCCAAATTGACCACATACTTGGAAGTAAAGCACTCCTCAGCAAATGTAAAAGAACAGAAATTATAACAAACTGTCTCTCAGACCACAGTGCAATCAAACTAGAACTCAGGACTAAGAAACTCAATCAAAACCGCTCAACTACATGGAAACTAAACAACCTGCTCCTGAATGACTACCGGGTACATAAAGAAATGAAGGCAGAAATAAAGATGTTCTTTGAAACCAATGAGAACAAAGACACAACATACCAGAATGTCTGGGACACATTTAAAGCAGTGTGTAGAGGGAAATTTATAGCACTAAATGCCTACAAGAGAAAGCAAGAAAGATCTAAAATTGATACCCTAACATCACAATTAAAAGAACTAGAGAAGCAAGAGCAAACACATTCAAAAGCTAGCAGAAGGCAAGAAATAACTAAGATCAGAGCAGAACTGAAGGAGAGAGAAACACAAAAAACCCTCCAAAAAATCAATGAATCCAGGAGCTGGTTTTTTGAAAAGATCAACAAAATTGACAGACCACTAGCAAGACTGATAAAGAAGAGAAAAGAATCAAATAGACGCAATAAAAAATGATAAAGAGGATATCACCACCGATCCCACAGAAATACAAACTACCATCAGAGAATACTATAAACACTTCTATGCAAATAAACTAGAAAAGCTAGAAGAAATGGATAATTTCCTGGAAACTTACACTCTCCCAAGACTAAACCAGGAAGAAATTGAATCCCTGAATAGACCAATAACAGGCTCTGAAATTGAGGCAATAATTAATAGCCTACCAACCAAAAAAAGTCCAGGACCGACGGATTCACAGCCGAATTCTACCAGAGGTACAAGGAGGAGCTGGTACCATTCCTTCTGAAACTATTCCAATCAATAGAAAAAGAGGGAATCCTCCCTAACTCATTTTATGAGGCCAATATCATCCTGATACCAAAGCCTGGCAGAGACACAACAAAAAAAGAGAATTTTAGACCAATATCCTTGATGAACATCAATGTGAAAATCCTCAATAAAATACTGGCAAACTAAATCTAGCAGCACATCAAAAAGCTTATCCACCATGATCAAGTGGGCTTCATCCCTGGGATGCAAGGCTGGTTCAACATATGCAAATCAATAAACATAATCCAGCATATAAACATAACCAAAGACAAAAACCACATGATTATCTCAATAGACGCAGAAAAGGCCTTTGATAACATTCAACAGCCCTTCATGCTAAAAACTCTCAATAAATTCGGTATTGATGGAACGTATCTCAAAATAATAAGAGCTACTTATGACAAACCCACAGCCAATATCATACTGAATAGGCAAAAACTGGAAGCATTCCCTTTGAAAACTGGCACAAGACAGGGATGCCCTCTCTCACCATTCCTATTCAACATAGTGTTGGAAGTTCTGGCTAGAGCAATCAGGCAAGAGAAAGAAATAAAGGGTATTCAGTTAGGAAAAGAAGAAGTCATATTGTCCCTGTTTGCAGATGACATGATTATATATGTAGAAAACCCCATCATCTCAGCCCAAAATCTCCTTAAGCTGATAAGCAACTTCAGCAAAGTCTCAGGATACAAAATCAATGTGCACAAGTCACTAGCATTCTTATACACAAGTAACAGACAAACAGAGAGCCAAATCATGAATGAACTCCCATTCACAATAGCTTCAAAGAGAATAAAATACCTAGGAATCCAACTTACAAGGGATGTAAAGGACCTCTTCAAGGAGAACTACAAACCACTGCTCAATGAAATAAAAGAGGACACAAACAAATGGAAGAACATTCCATGCTCATGGACAGGAAGAATCAATATTGTGAAAATGGCCATACTGCCCAAGGTAATTTATAGATTCAATGCCATCCCCATTAAGCTACCAATGACTTTCTTCACAGAATTGGAAAAAACTGCTTTAAAGTTCATTTGGAACCGAAAAAGACCCCACATTGCCAAGACAATCCTAAGCCAAAAGAACAAAGCTGGAGGCATCATGCTATCTGACTTCAAACTATACTACAAGGCCATAGTAACCAAAACAGTATGGTACTGGTACCAAAACAGATATATAGACCAATGGAACAGAACAGAGCCCTCAGAAATAATACTACACATCTACAGCCATCTGATCTTTGACAAACCTGACAAAAACAAGAAATGGGGAAAGGATTCCCTATTTAATAAATGGTGCTGGGAAAATTGGCTAGCCATAAGTAGAAAGCTAAAACTGGATCCTTTCCTTACTCCTTATATGAAAATTAATTCAACATGGATTAGAGACTTAAATGTTAGACCTAAAACCATAAAAACCCTAGAAGAAAACCTAGGTAATACCATTCAGGACATAGGCATGGGCAAGGACTTCATGTCTAAAACACCAAAAGCAATGGCAACAAAAGCGAAAATTGACAAATGGGATCTAATTAAACTAAAGAGCTTCTGCACAGCAAAAGAAACTACCATCAGAGTGAACAGGCAACCTACAGAATGGGAGAAAATTTTTGCAATCTACTCATCTGACAAAGGGCTAGTATCCAGAACCTACAAAGAACTCAAAGAAATTTACAAGAAAAAAACAACCTCATCAAAAAGTGGGCAAAGGATAGGAACAGACACTTCTCAAAAGAAGACATTCATACAGCCAACAGACACACAAAAGAATGCTCATCATCACTGGCCATCAGAGAAATGCAAATCAAAACCACAATGAGGTACCATCTCACACCAGTTAGAATGGCAATCATTAAAAAAATCAAGAAACAACAGGTGCTGGAGAAGATGTGGAGAAATAGGAACACTTTTACACTGTTGGTGGGACTGTAAACTAGTTCAACCATTGTGGAAAACAGTGTGGCGATTCCTCAAGGATCTAGAACTAGAAATACCATTTGACCCAGCCATCCCATTACTGGGTATATACCCAAAGGATTATAAATCATGCTGCTACAAAGACACATGCACACGTATGTTTATTGTGGCACTATTCACAACAGCAAAGACTTGGAATCAACCCAAATGTCCATCAGTGACAGACTGGATTAAGAAAATGTGGCACATATACACCATGGAATACTATGCAGCCATAAAAAAGGATTAGTTCGTGCCCTTTGTAGGGACATGGATGCAGCTGGAAACCATCATTCTCAGCAAACTATTGCAAGAACAGAAAACCAAACACCATATGTTCTCACTCATAGGTGGGAATTGAACAATAAGATCACTTGGCCACAGGAAGGAGAACATCACACACCAGGGCCTATTGTGGGGAGGGGGGAGGGGGGAGGGATAGCATTAGGAGATATACCTAATGTGAATGACGAGTTAATGGGTGCAGCACACCAACATGGCACAATACATATGTAACAAACCTGCACGTTATGCACATGTACCCTAGAACTTAAAGTATAATAATAAAAAAGAAAATCAGTATGATAGTTCCTCAAATAATTAAAAATAGAAGTATCATATGATCTACCAATTCCACTTACAGGTAAAGAATTGAAAGCAACGTGACAAAGAGATATGTGTACAGCCATGTTGAATGTAGCATTATTCACAACAGCCAAAAGATAGAAGCAATCCAAGTGTTGATCGACAGATGAATCAATAACATATATACACACAATAAAATGTCATTCAGCCTTAAAAACAAATTCTGACAGAAGCTATAACATGAATGAACCTTGAGGACACTATGTTAAGTGAAATAAGTCAGTCACAAAAAGACAAATACTGTTAGATGTAGTAACCCAAGGTTGAAAAAATTTTAAAAACAACATTTTGAAAAGACAAATACTGTATGGTTCCACTTATATGAGGCACCTAGGGTAGTCAAATTTTAGAGATAGAAAGTAGACTGGAACCTTCCAGGAGCTAGAGAGAATGAGGAATGTAGAGTTAACAGTTATAAAATTTCAACTTTGCAAAATGAAAAAAGGTCTGGAGACTGGTTTGCATAATAATGTGAACATATTAAACACTAAAAAAAAAATACAGAATAAATTACATTGTACTATGCCAATATATTTTTAAATTATGTAATATTAATATTTAAAATACATGAAATCAATTTACTATTATATATAGCTTTAAAATTCTCACCTGATTTTTTTGTGTTAATTCATTAACTGAACTTTTCAGTTTTTGTAGTTCCTGTACATATACAGCAACTTCCTGGGGGCCTTTGGCAAGTTCACTCCTTAGCTGGCTTATTGTGGCCTAACAAAACAAAACAAAAAAAATTAAAGCAAACTAAATTTTTTAAAAATTAAAAAAATGAAAGTATACAAAGGTTTTAAGAAAACAAATTTTTTATTGTTGGAATTTTCTATTTTGTTCTTTATCCTACCACCTGTACTGCCACATTATGCTTTTCTCGGCTTACAACGAATTTTTACAATTTATCCAAGATGCACAACTTCATTTATTAATTAATACATAAAATGAAAATTTGGCATCCTACTTTAAGTTTCTGAAGTATCAAACTGCAAACCTAAATTTACTGGTTCTTCAATCTTCCAGAATTTAAATCTTCCAGAATTTAAAGATAATATGCCAGTTATATCTACATTTTCTAACTTCTATAGCGTAAAACTATCCTTTTACTTTAAGACATGTGCAAACATGCAACACGGGGCTTGCTACTGGTGAATCATCTTTCTAAATTATAATGAAAATGTCTTTGTCCAAAGAAATTATCAAGCTGAAGTTATACACAGCTTCCTTAAGTTAAATCACTATATGGTCAGGTATAATCATCAGGAAGGAACTTGCTTTAGTGCATTTTTTTTTTTTTTTTTTTTTTTTGAGACAGGGTCTTGCTCTGTCACCCAGGCTTGAGTGAAGTGGTACAATCACAGCTCCCTGTAGCTTTGAGCCTCCCTGCTTCAAGCAATCCTCCCACATCAGCCTCTCAAGTAGCTAGGACCATCACGCCCAGCTAATTTTTTTATTTCCTGTTGAGACAGGGTCTCGCTATGTTGCCTAGGCTCGTCCCCAACTCCTGGGCTTAAGCCACTCTCCCACTACGGCCTCCTGGAATTACAGCCATGAGTCACTGAGCCCAGCCCATTTTAACATTTTAAAAAATGTGAAAATCACGTTTTATAACTAAAGCAACAGTTTGATCATTTAAAAATAATATAAGAGAAAGAGAGGTAAGCAAAGATCTTGGAAATATAAATTTCTAATACATAAAAGCTGAACCATGAGAGAGAAAGACTAAGTATTTTTTTTTAGGTATGGTCTGCTGCAAATGACACTGACAAAATAACTTTCTATTATATTAATATTTCTAATATTGCCTATTGGCTTTACTTTCCACTTTATAAATAAAGTTACAATCATTTCCAGTGTCTATTTCTTTATTACTGAATAAACTTTATAATATGAATAAGATACAAGTTTTAAATTTTTTCTTGATACTTATAAATACTTATTCATATCATATATTACAAATGAGTACTTTCATCTTCAAGGGAGAAATCTCAGAAGGCTACTAACTTATCGTGGCAACAATGCTATTATTCAAGAGATCTTTGGTTACTCTTCTTTTGGAAACCCCTCCAGAGTGTGTGGAACTTATTTTTTTTAAGGAATTCTCAGCGGTGGTGTATCCTCATCCATTTTATGGTGGCTTTGATTTTAAGTTTTGGAAACCACCAACTTTATAAGCAAGGTAAGTGATTGAACTGAAAGATCAAACACTTGAGCTTCTTTTATTTTAATAATTATTTTATTTAATAACCATTTTATTTTAATAACTTGGGCTTATTTTAAAGACCAGAAGTGATTGAACTGAATGATCAAATTCTTGGGCTTATTTTAATAACCATAAATTAACAAAATTAGTTTTTTTAGTGTGTTCCAAATGGACTAAAAGTCAATTAAAATAAATTTCAAAAATGTTTTTAGGAATGGAGTATGTCTGAGATACATGCATGGCCTGACATTTTTGGGAAAACATTCACTTAAATGTACAAATTCCGATGCAATGAAAGGCAATCTGTAACATTACCATATTGTTACAC
The DNA here is from genome assembly GCF_037993035.2 of Macaca fascicularis. Lineage (NCBI taxonomy): Eukaryota > Metazoa > Chordata > Mammalia > Primates > Cercopithecidae > Macaca > Macaca fascicularis. The sequence continues at coordinate 99,875,862 of NC_088385.1, forward strand.
CTTAAACACAGTGCTTCAGTGTCATATGTAACAGCTGATATGTTTATATATATATAATCTTAAATAATTCAAAGAAGAAAATGTTGATATATTCATGTATTTTCAACTACACTCAAGTTAAAGCCCTACCCTAAAACCATCTGTCTTAAACTGAACATGTAACCTTGAAATGGATTTAGCTATTGCAAGTTTATTTCAAATTACTATTTCTAAAAATTTTGAATCTCAAATTTTTTTTGTTAGTAGGGTTACAGATGTTAAAAGAAACATCAGGAACAATTTGACTATTTTAACTTACTATGTTTTAATCATATAGCAAAAACGCCAATTTATTACAAAAGACAATATCACATTTAAATCCCTACTTGTCTTATCAAAAAAATTTGCACAGGTTCCCGGCACATAATGCACAGAAATAATAACAGTATATACTAAAATATAAATTATGTGTGTATCTCATTAAAATATCATGATTTCATATTGAAGTTTATAAAACATAGTAAGCCAAGTGTAAGGTCTGTCTTGCTGACAAATTCCAACATGTAGAAATAAGAATTTCTAGTAAGAATAAGAATAGAATTTTCCTTATGAAAGAAGGAAACTGTAAAGCAAACATACTCCAAAAATATACTGTTTTATAGCTTTTTTGTATCCTATTTTATAGCTTTTAGATATGTTCTTACAAATGATTGCATAAGGTTAACAACTAAAAAACTGGACATTAAGTGTATTATTTACACTTTGTACAACAAATTTAGATATTGTGAAAACTAAGATTTTTATACAGATAAATTCCAGCACTTAAAACTTTAAAATTTACTCAAGGGGACAAGAAAGAAAGATGTGGGAAGACTTATACATCCAGAGGCGGACTTTAGTTATAAAGAAGAGGAGTGAGGAGAGTGAATTCTGGAAAGGTTTCCCTTTTTTATTGTACATTATGAATCATTAATCTTTTACAATAATCACATATTATGTTTATATTTGGGGACAAAATAAAGATTAAAGACAGACAATAATTACAAAGGAAAAAAAGTAAATACATTCCCTCTTCAGACATCACTATGGTGAGGTTCAAAGATCTCTGTTCTTACTGACTTTCTTCTCTTAACAGGCCAAGCTTATACATGCCTCGGACTCTAACCTCCTACTGGGAATCCTAGCTCCCACTGCTTAACTCTGACTCTTGCTTATTTCATTCTTCTCACACATATCCTCCATGAGATCTTCCCCGACCACTCTAAAACTGTTCTACAGTATTCCCACTTCCACTACGGCCTATACGTGCTTTATTTTTCTTCCTCACAGCCCTTATTATTACCTGGCTTTCTATCATGAATCAGTGTACTTGTACAGTCTGTTGCTTGATTTCCAGAAAGGATTAAGCCTTATGGGAGCAACTATTCTGTGTTATTCGGTATTTTAATCCCCACACCTAAAGCAGTCCCTGACACTTGGTAAACCCAAAAAAACTCAGTAAAGGAATGAGTAACTATACCTCCAAATAGATAATAGATGCTGATTTCCAAGGAAACATTAGATCCTATAAAACAGTTTGCATTTCCCTTGATTGTCTGAAATGTTATTGAATTCAATACGAATTTTTACTAAAAAACTTTACATTACAAAATAAGGAATGATGTTTCAAGCAAACATCCTGCTGGTGCATTAGAAAAATTATGTTCATTGTGGCACTATTCACAACAGCAAAGACTTGGAATCAACCCAAATGTCCATCAGTGACAGACTGGATTAAGAAAATGTGGCACATATACACCATGGAATACTATGCAGCCATCAAAAAGGATGAGTTTGTGTCCTTTGTAGGGACATGGATGCAGCTGGAAACCATCATTCTCAGCAAACTATCGCAAGAACAGAAAACCAAACACCGTATGTTCTCACTCATAGGTGGGAACTGAACAATGAGATCACTTGGACTCAGGAAGGGGAACATCACACACAGGGGCCTATTGTGGGGAGCGGAGAAGGGAGAGGGATTGCATTGGGAGTTATACCTGATGTAAATGACGAGTTGATGGGTGCTGACGAGTTGATGGGTGCAGCACACCAACATGGCACAAGTATACATATGTAACAAACCTGCACGTTATGCACATGTACCCTAGAACTTAAAGTATAATAATAATAAAAAAAAGAAATTCTTACCTTAAAAAAATAAATAAATAAAATAAAATATGGCCAAGAAAAAAAAATTATTGTTTTAATATACTACAACTATTAGTAAATAATCATTTTTAAATGGTTGAAGCTATGCATGATTAACAAAACAAAAATGGGCATATCTTTGAAGTTCTAAGATTGCCTTAAAATATAAAATTGCCATATAACAATTGAAGGTGATACATTAAGGGTATTACTAATATTAAAAAGCCTCCCAAAATCACATTACCTCAAATTTAAGCATCTCCATTAGAAAGCAGAAAAAATAATAATAAAATGGTGGATGAAAGGTGGCAGACAAGACTGACAAAAGTACACACTGAGCACATAATAAAAATAACCAAACATGCCTGCAAGTCTAGTCTCTTAAATAAGCATACTTTAAAAGATATTTAAATACTTTCATAGCTATGCATGGGTCTAATCATACTTATTCCATATCTACATAAGCATTTTAGCTCTTAAAACTGGGATTCAAATGAGTTTATTTGGAAAAACATAAAATTCTTTAAAAATCATTTCCATTAAATACTACACCAAATACAAGTTGATTACAGCCTAGATATTGCAATAATGTAGACTTTTATAAATAATACTTTTTAACCTTTAAATCCTCTATTTCCAACCCACAAAACAGCCAATTGTTTATAAAGAATTTTCAAATGCTTTAGAATGAGATATTTTCTACATGCCTTCAAAAATGCCCAGGCAAAAAGAAGTCAATGTATTCATAAGGTATGCATTCAATAAAAGTAATAAACACAAGGACATACATACTTAATAACGTACACCAGATTATACATCTTCAACCCCAACCAGGTATACTAGTCAAATAAACATTTATTTGAAATAAATGTTAAAATACATATTCCTAAAATTGCCATTAATTTGAAGTAAATGTTTATTTGACATTTAAAAATAATTTTTTTCTTTTTTTGAGACAGAATCTCACTCTATTGCCCAGGCTCGAGGTACAATGACATGATCTTGGCTCACTGCAACCTCCACCTCCCAGGTTCAAGGGATTCTCCCACCTCAGCCTCCCAAGTGGCTGGGATTACAGGCATGTGTCACCACACACCGGCTAATTTTTTGTATTTTTAGCAGAGACAGGGTTTCACCATGTTGGTCAGGCTAGTCTTGTACTCCTGACCTCAGGTGATCCACCTGCCTGGGCCTCCCAGTGTGCTGGGATTACAGGTGTGAGCCATTGCACCCGGCCCTTAAAAATAAAGCTTCTTTAATTCCTTTGTATGTGTTTTGTTTCTGATGCCAATATTTAGGTTTGGTAAAAACGGCAGCATCTATAATAAAAATTGTTGTATTAAGTCCTATAATTCACTAACATACTTAACTGAGAATAAATAGAATTGAATTTTAATAAATTAATAAAACGTCATATATTCAGATTAAGGAAATGCTAAAAAACAAATGCAGTTATAAACAAATATAATGAAGTAGACAGTAATTTTTCTCCATATGGAAATGGTATAACATAACTCAAAAGTATTAGCTATTACCCAATACAAATATTACAACACACAATATGGCAAAATACAAAAATTAACATTAAGTATTAGGACAAGATTAATAGCACAGATTTACTTATAAGGCAATCATCAGACCACCTAAATTAGGAGAGAGCACGATAAAAAGGGAATAACACAGGCTTTGGACACGACCTGAGTTCCGACCCTAGCTTCTATGTTAGGTGTGACCTTGAACAATTTACTTAACCTCATTGCCTCTCAGATTCCTCATATGTAAAACATACTTAATAGTTAACTTACAGGGTTATTAGAAACAAATGAGACCACGTTTTAAGTGTCTAACACAGTATCCAAAACCTACTGGTGCTCAAAAAAGTAAGAGTTTGTTTCTAATAATAATATTATTCTGACTCTTAAGTTACCACTTCCTAAAGTTACTCAAAATATTTTAACATAGCCAAGATCTCATTCATCACTACATATCTATTAATTAAATAGGTAATAAGTATTATTCTTGTTTTATTAAAAACATAATGAAATATTAAATCACCTATTCAGTTACTCAGCACAAATAAATTCCTTTCTAAATTTATTTCCAAATACTTGAAAGGATAAACTTTTATGAAACTTTAAATGAAGACACGAATAACTGATTTCTAAGCCGTCTTCCTTCTTTCCTAGAAATATCTTTTCTAGAAAAAACAAAAAACAAAAAACAACTATTTCCTACAATTAGCCCTGTTTGTAGGAGGACCATGGAGGAAGACACTAAATTCTTTCACCTCCCTATCTTTCATAACTCTAGTCATAGAACAGGTGTGGTGACTCATACCTTTAATACCAACACTTTGGGAGACTAAGGCAGGAGGATCTGCTTGAGGCCAGGAGGTCAACATCAGCCTAAGCAACAGAGCAAGACTCCATCTCAACCAAAAATAATTTGTTAAATAAAGAAAAACAAAAAACTCTAATCATAGCTTTTTCATCTTAAATCACTTCTTCCCCTTAGATATAAAGGTATTTTAATCTACAATAATATAAATTCATAAAACACACTACAAATTCTTTTTTTTTTTTTTTTTTTTTTTTTTTTGAGACGGAGTCTCGCTCTGTCACCCAGGCTGGAGTACAGTGGCCGGATCTCAGCTCACTGCAAGCTCCGCCTCCCGGGTTTACGCCATTCTCCTGCCTCAGCCTCCCTACAAATTCTTAAAAAGAATTTATTACAGTAACTCTTAAATATTACTTAGAAATGAGTAATTCTTAAATTAGAGTAACTCTTAGATAAAATATTACTTAGAAATGTCTTCCCATTAGCAAGTTATATTATATTCTCACTTTTTTTTTTTGTTTTGTTTTGTTTTGTTTTGTTTTGTTTTGAGACAGGGTCTGCCTCTATCACCCAGGCTGGAGTGCAGTGGTGTGATCATGGCTCACTGCAGCCTCAACCTTCTGGGCTCAAGCAATCCTCTCACCTCAGCTTCCCACCTAGCTGGGAGTACAGGTACGTGCCACCACGTCTGGCTAACTTTCTATAGAGACAGGGTTTCACCATGTTGCCCAGACTGGTTAAACTCCTGGACTGAAGCAATCTGCCTGCCTCAGCCTGCCAAAGTCCTGGGATTATAGGGGTGAGCCACCATACTCAGTCTATATTTTGTTAAATGGCAAGTAAACATGTAAATTTATTTCCTTGTTAATACTCTATTTGTTTAACAAGTATAACTCCAAAACTTGCAGGTGGAATAAGTCAGAGAAGACTCAACTTTAAAATATGTATTCCTAAAACTGCCATTAATTTGGTTCTATTTTTGTCACCATGATACATTTATTTTAAAATTTCAAATAGCATTTAAGATATTTTTTAATCAAAAGAGAGTGTAATTTTTTTTTAATTTGAGAAATACCAGTAGGCAGACATATCTAATCAAAAATAGTTCTTACTGAAACAAAGAAATAAATGACTGGGTTCACCCAGCTTTAGGTATTTTTACACTAACATCTGAAAAGAACTTTTCCTCATGCGACTTCTAATTCAGCCTCTCTTTGATTCCACATTTGTACTTACAGATTACTCATTGTCTTTTGCTGATTAATAATACCTGTAGAACAAGACCTTTTACCTGGCTTCAGGAAGTTCATGAACCACCTGAAATTGTTTGAAAATTTTTGGAATTAAGTGTTACTGGGCTACAAAGTGTCAATTTTGAAAAATCTGCATCCAAATATCGTAAGTTAGAGAGTGAAGTGTTAGGCATCACAAGGCCTTACATGCCTATGTGTGTTATATCCACAAACTTTCACCATCCCTTTCCATAAGATAAAGAAGAAAGATTTTTAAAAATGAATTAGACATGGGTTATCTATAATATGTATACCCCAAAGCTTGACGACATGTTACTATTTATGAATAGAGTGGCTTTTAAATCACCAGTTACAAAACTCTAAGAAAGAGATTCAAATTAAAATGTCATGGTTACAACTTTTTAAACTGAAAATAAGAAAATCAGAGGTCTACTTTACATAAGGGAGCTTAAAGACTACAAATAATAGTAGTCATAACAAAATGTCTCCTATAATAAAGTAAAAAGGACAAAGGCTAGGATTTTTAAGCAAATTTATTTATTATATATCTCAGAGTTTGTTATATGCTGACATAATTATACAAGGGATTTACAGGCCAAAGTCATGTCATGTAAGAAATAGTGGAAGAAATTGAGAATGTTTATCTTGGAAGAGAAAATACTCAGAGCAAATATGAGCAGTCTTCAAATACCTCATGTGGAAAGAGGAACAATTTATTCTATGTAATTCCTAAAGACAAAACTAGAACCAGTGCATGTAAATTACAGGGAAACAAATGTCAGTTCAATAGAATAGACTTAGGAAGAAATATGCACACCCTACACCACCTAGCAAGGACTGTGGATCACTTATCAGGGTTGCCATAAAAGGAAGTCCTGATGGAATGTTAGACTAGCTCCTTTTAAGACTTCTTTCAAATTCATAATTCAAAGTCTATCAATTAGAAATAAGCTTATGGCCAGGCGCGGTGGCTCACGCCTGTAATCCCAACACTTTGGGAGGCCGAGATGGGCAGATCGTCTGAGGTCAGGAGTTCGAGACCAGCCTGGCCAACATGGTGAAGCCCCATCTCTACTAAAAGTACAAAAATTAGCCAGGTGTGGTGGCGCTCTCCTGTAATCCCAGCTACTTGGGAGACTGAGGCAGGAGAATCGCTTGAGCCTGGGAGGTGGAGGTTGCAGTGAGCTGAGATCACCCCACTGCACTCCAGCTTGGGTGACAGAGCAAGACTTTGTCTCAAAAAACAAAAAAAGAAATAAGCTTATTACAAAATAAGCCTTTCTTAAATATTTTTTCTAAACAAAATTGGTAATATAATTGTAGAAAATGCTATCATTGTTCCTTTATTTCTACCAAACTAAGACAAACTCAATTACTGTTTATCAACTAACCTTGAGTAAATTTAACCTTAAATATTATGTCAGCGACATATATCATTTATTAAACAGAATAACAATCTTTATGCAAATATTCCTCTCTTAATGTCTAGCTTTATAAAGCAAAACATACTGACTGTAAAACCACATTGACTATAAACAAATATTATTCAGATTAAAAATGAAAGAAAGAAAAATACTTTGATAGGCCACTCAGAAAAATCTCAAATCCTGGCTTCACTCAATAGTATATACTAGACAAGCTAATATGAATCACATTTAAGTACCATGAACTTCATTACCTCTGAGCTAGCATATTGTGACTGTAATTTTTTGCATTCGTCTTTGAGTTTTTCAGATTCTCGCTCACGTTCCAAGGTCATATTATCCATTAGTGTTTGAACTTGCACCAGTTCCTTCTTTAGCACAGCAACATCTTCTATACCAGGTCTCTGAAGCTGTGAAGCAACACATTTTAATTAAAAATTAAAGTGAAAAACTAAAATAATATACATTTTTAGAATAATTTCACTACAAAGAAATCAAAAGGGAAACAATCTTCAATATCAATTTTTAGATTCCAAACACTGAACACTGATATCTTCTCCCACAATAAGTCACTTCTTCCCACCCTACCTTGCATTTAATAGTATTACTACTCAAGGTGCAGTCTAGTAAATTCACAATTATCTGTACTACTTTGTTTTCCTTTCCTTCACAAACTACATCTATTGGTCATAACACTGACTTGAAAATGCCACATTCCTTCTTTTCCTATCCTAGGAATAAAAATGAAGGAGCAGATGTAAGCATAGATGCTGCAGGTTGGATGTAGTTAATTTATATATTTATTGAGAGCTAAATAAAGGAAAGAAAGTCAAGGAGAGATCCAAGATTATTAAGTCTTGGGAGAGTATTAGAGAAGTATGGTTCCAATAACAGAAATACAGTAATGAGGAAACATGATTACTTTGATTTTATACCTGCTGAATTTGAAATTAAAGCTAGAAATTCAACACAAAGTACCCTAAAAGCAGATGAATCTGTAAAACTAACATGCAAGAGAAGACCAGGATCAGAGATGCAGATATATAAACTACTAAAATTACAGATATATTTAGATAGAAACAATAAAAATGTTAAGTTAGTAAGTTATGTATCATAACATTCCATTTTTATTTTTAAAATCATATACAGAATATATATGCAGGTGGTAGAATATAGGGAATTCCTTATTTCCTTCTTTTCACTCAAATTATATTTTTAAACATTTTCCTTCAGGGTATGTATTTTATTTTTAATTTAGAAAGGCATAAGAGTACATTTCAATAAATAATTCCTAAATTACCAGTTCCGTCTTCAGATCTTGAATTACAGTTGCCTCTTTGTTTAATTCTTCTGTCAGATGTGTCACTTTTTGTTCAGCAGCTTCTCGGAGACTCCTTTCTTCATCATACTTTGACTTTATATCTAATTAAAGATAGTTATATAAATATTAGTTTTATGACATTAAGGGAAGGGCAGTTTTATAAGTTCCCGTATATTAATCTGCATATCTGTATATCACTCTAATTCAAATTGTCATTCCTTAGATAACCATAAATATATAATACAGTAAATTTATATTTTTAATTACATAAAATGAACTTTAATTAACTGTTTCTGTCTACATAAATTTCACTCAACATTAATAATTAGCATTTTAATGTATACTTAATCACATTTTACCTAAAAGCACATGTTAAAAATATATATGTGATAGTATAACCAAGTATTACATTTATACTATATTATTTAATTCACTTCTTTAAAATGTTCCTTTTAATCTTTAAGCATGTCATAGAAGAAAATGTATCTTCTCTAAATTTCAAGATGAATCTACAGAGAAACACCAGTCCTTTGACGGAGGGCAGCTAGAGGACAAACAAAATAATTTACATAGCAACTCTGAAATCATTAAATTCCATTAATCACCATTGTAAGTCTATCACAGATGCTTTAACACACTAAAATACTATATTTATTGCTGGGGTATATAATGGCAAAAAGGTAATGAGACTGATTTAATGGCTAAAAAATTCTAATACAATTTACCTGCAATTTCAGTAGCAAGTTGGGCTGCTTTCTGTTCAAATAAGTCTTTCATTTGCTTAATATTAAAATTTTCTGTTTGGGCTTCTTCTAATTGCTGTTCCAAAGACTGTAGTTCTACAAAAAAATGCCATGGTTATTCAAATACCATGTTAATTACATATGCTAAATTGTTATTACTTATATTCATTACAGTTGTAAAGATGATCAACTTAAGTTTATTATCCAATTACAAGTAGAGTGTTTTGACATTTCAAGAAATTAAGTATATCTGCTTCATTTAAGGTACAAATCATAACTTAAAAACACAATACAAATGAAAGGAATATTTAGAATCACTGCCAAATAATCTATAAATATTTGATTAAAAGTTATTTTAACATTTCACAGTTCTTTTCCTATATCCATCAACTGAGCCAAAAGGAATACATTCTTTTTTTTTTAATTTTTTTTTTTTAAAGATGGGGGTCTCGCTATGTTGCTGAGGCTGATCTCTAACTCCTGGGTTCAAGCCATCCTCCCCTATCAGTCTCCCAAAGTGTTGGGATTACAGGCATGAGCCATCAAGCCTGGCTCAAAAACGAAAACATTCTGCTCCTCTGATAAAATTAGTTATAAAGCAGGATGAATTAGAAATGGTTAAGATCAAGGCCTTAAAATTTTTAATTCATTAAAGTATGCAATCAACTCCTAATACTTCATCATAAAGAAACTATCGTATTCTTAACATAGACTTAAAATTTCATTAAACAATCATATTAATGTAATATTCCAGAAGTTTATTCCTTACTTCAAAATATAATGAACTAAGAAAACTAAAGTTTTAGTTAACTGATTAAAGTATGAAGTTCACATGTAACTCTCTAAACCTAGAATAAGACCATTATCTTCACTGTTTTAGAGCCATAAAGCATAACCATGAAACAAAATTCATTTAGCAGGCATCAAAGAAAAAGAAAGGAAAATAAGAAGAAAAAGAAAACTGAAAAAACATCTGCTTTAAGTAAAGTTACCTGCTGATGAATCAGTCACCAACCCATCAGGTTTAGCCTCCTCAATTAAAACAAAAGACATAAACAAATGAATTAAAAGGAAAAGATAAGACTGTTAAAATTGTCAATTTTAAAAAATCTCGAAAGTCACATTCTTTCAGGTAAGTAGTAAGATTTGGGTGAAAATCTAAATTTGGTAGTTTCCATTCTTCCAGATCTGTAAGAGACCAGCAGGCAGACTAGCATAATGATCTAACTTCAGTTTATTAGTTCTAACATAGATTTTTTTTGTATGTTAATATATATGAAGTTATTGTGGTCATCTTAAATTCCATGAACTCAGTAATAAATAAATAGCGCAATTATTGTAATTATAAATATAGATTCTAAAACAAATACTTAAGTCAACTGGCAACATTCAATCGTGTTAGCATGTAGCTCTGAAATAATTTCAAACCCTAACATAGTTTGCTACATGGATGTTATATATTTTGCTGTAATAAGAACTTGGAGTGTTATCCCCCTCCACTCAAGCATGTGATACTTGTTAGACCCCATACGTGAGAACTTGGCATGAACTTCTCCTCTCTTCAGTAGAATTACATCAGACCTTATCATATCCCAGATCTGAGCTACTGACCTCAACTACTGGACTTCAAAATGCATATTAACCAAAGAGTCTGAAAGACACTTTGAAAGCTTAGGTCATGGCAGGCTGCACTTTATCAGTTGCTTTCTTTCAGATTGGCAGCTCATGCTGCAACAGGACCACATCCTGTTGGCCTTTGAGCCTTGAGTCTTGCCAGCCAACACCTACATCTCCTCTAGCAGGAGGAGATCCCCATTGTCCGGTATCTCCACTGTTTTGGATGCCATCTCTCCAGAGTGACTGCTCATATAAAAAGGTACACCTCAATCCTTTTAGACTTTATTTTTCACAAAAACCTGCTTCCATCCTGATAGATGACTAGACTTTAATAATTTTGGAGCTTATTCACTATATGGTTAGTATACCTCATCAATTGATATTCCCCACAAGATTTGTTCATGTTACTTCTCCCCCTTTTAAGCACTGTGAACCTAAGAAAATTTCTCTTTGGCAATAAACCATGCAATTTGTGAAATCATACTTCAAATCATGCTTCTTATTACAATCAAACACAACACCTATAATAGCTGAACGTTTGCATTAGTTAAAACATGCTATTAAAACTATCACTACTGAAAAAATTGGCTTTATAAGCATAAATTTTTAATTCAGGACAAGTCAACTTTAAAAGAAGCAGAAATAACAGATTCCATAAGGCTTAATTTGTCACATGCATTAGGAACAAAATAATATACTACTTTGGCATTATTTTTGTATTTTGAAGAATTATACCCATCTGAAAGAGTTTAATAAGGCATTTCCTAGTATATCTCACTTTTTGTTTCTCTTTACATTGAACTAAGACATACTGATTGCAAAGAATCGTAAGTATTTAAAATATATTTCCCCCCAAAGGTAAATTTCCTGCCAAGGTAACTTACACCTTGCACCGTGGAGAAGTTATTTAAGTGTATTAAATGTGAAATAGTCATCTCAAATGTAGTAAACAATTACCACTCTGTTTTCAGATACAGAAAAGAATACAGCCCATATTCGATTAATTATTAATGGCATCTATACAAAACATGAGTAAATGAGCTGTAAGTATTTTAGATTACTAAAAACTTCTTTAATGTTAACAGAATCACCAGTTAGAGAAGCTGAATAGAAATAAGATTGGTTATCTTGTCATTTACTTATTTGTTTTTGTCTTTTTCAGTCCAACTGCCAATTCTTGGTGCAAAGGCTTTAAAAAGCAAAAAAGGTTCTCTGAAAGTCACAATATGACAAGATAACATGCAAAGGGATTATTAATTACTTCACAAAAATATTAGAATTATTGCTGAAGGGTAACTACTTTTATTCTTACAAATGATGACTGTGGATTTGGTAAAATTTCAATAATCTTTGATTCTTCCTATAATTTCAGAATAAAATCAATATAATTTCAGCATAAAAATAATAACTAAGGCATTTACTTAGAAAATACATTAAACTACACAGAAACTAAGACATCAAAAAAATCCTATTCAGAGAGAACCACTTTTGATACTGCAGTGATTTTCTTCTGTTTTTTTTCCATGTATTATTTTTATGTAAAGTCATACAGAATATGTGTGTGTGTGCATGTATGTACAAATACATATTTTTTCATTTTTAAAAAACTTAATATTGTTAATAGAACAGGTTTCCCAGTTTTTAATCTTCACTAACATAATAAATAATATTACTAGCTATAAGTAGCTAGTAATATTTTTTCCCCTACCAACAGACACTTTAGTCATTATCAATTTTTCAGAAACTTAAATGCTTTGAAGACTCACTACTGTTTGAACATTTTTTTATTCTTTTTTTTTTTGGCCATTTAGATATATTACAAAAAATTAGAATAATATAGCCTGGTTTTAAAAAAACAACATATAGGTACCTGATTCTTTTTTTTTCTTTTTTTTTTCTGAGACAGAGTCTTGCTCTGTTGCCCAGGTTAGAGTGCAGTGGTGAGATCATAGCCTCTCAAGTAGCTGGGACCACAGGCACATGGCACCACACTCAGCTAATTTTAAAATTTTTTGTAGAGACAAGGGTCTCCCTGTATTGCCCAGGCTGGTCTTGAACTCCTGGCTCAAGCAACCCTCTTGCCTCAGCCTCCCAAAGTGCTGGGATTACAGGCATAGGCCCATGTAGTAACTGATTTTTAATGGAACACCTTTAAAAAAATTACATCTTCACTCTTAATATATTTGTTTGCATTTATCAGAATTACAAAGAATATACACTGTAGGCCATTAGGAAGTTATTCATATCAGGCCGCCATCTGCTTGCAAAAAGGTATTTAGTTTTCAACAATAAAAATAAACAACTAATAAACATGCTTTAAGTATTTAAAAGCAATTACTTGCTGCTGCAGCCCTTGATATTTTTCTAATTCCTTCTTTAATTCTTCCGAGTACCATTTTTCTTCCTAATAAAAAAGATTTTTAATTAGTAAATTTAAAAAGAGATATTACCTGAAACACTGAAAATAAAAAGGTATAATAATTTTTATTCTTACCTTAAGTGAAGCCTGTAGGTCTTGGACCTCTTGTCTGAGCAGTGTTACATCATCTCTAAATAAAAATGGGGGGAAGGAATTAATAGTTAACGTCCTTTAATTAAAAAACTTGTCTTAAGAAATCATGGCTAGTAATTGTATATTAGTATTACAGGTTTTTCAGTTCCAAAAAAAAAAAAACTATGGAAGATTTTATATATAATGGCATATATATAAAGCCCTTGGAAAAACAATTTTATTTGTAAAGCTCATTGTTTATAAATGGAAAAACATTTTCTCATGGAAATAACCATATAACTGACGGTTAAGTGCCCGAGCCAAGAGGCAAAATGTCTCCCATTAATTTACGAACAATAAGCATCAATGGCTTCCTATTGTAATTAGCATAAAATCTAAACTCATTAACATGGACTATAAATCTGCATAATCTAGTCATTGCCTTATCACTCTCCCCTTCATTCATTTAGCTCTATCAACATTGGCTTCTTTTTTTCACACTGAGAAAAAGCCCTGGTTCACTCCACACCACCCTTGGTTACACCCTGATTCTATGCTCTGAGTAGAATGCCATCCGCAGCTTGCACATTTCGCAGCCGCCGTCTGGCTGCTGCTCCTTTTCAATGCCACTTCCACTCACCGCCACCAACACCAACATGAACAGGAGCTCAGCAGCTTCCACTAGGCGTTCATTGAGGAGGGCATGTTCCTCTTCACCTCAGAGTCAGTGGGGGAAGGCCACCCAGATAAGATCTGTGACCAGATCAGTGATGCTGTCCTTGATGCCCACCTTCAACAAAATCCTGATGCCAAAGTAGCTTGTGAAACTGCTGCTAAAACTGGAATGATCCTTCTTGCTGGGGAAATTACATCCAGAGCTGCTGCTGACTACCAGAAAATGGTTCGTGAAACTATTAAACACATTGGATATGATGATTCTTCCAAAGGGTTTGACTACAAGACTTGTAATGTTCTGGTAGCCTTGGAGCAAGTCACCAGATATTTCTCAAAGTGTTCATCTTGACAGAAATGAAGAAGACATTGGTGCTGGACACCAGGGCTTGATGTTTGGCTATGCCACTAATGAAACTGAGGAGTGTATGTATGCCTTTAACCATTGTCTTGGCATACAAGCTTAAAGCCGAACTGGCAGAACTATGCCATAATGGCACTTTGCCTTGGTTATGCCCTGATTCTAAAACTCAAGTTACTGTGCAGGATTGAGGTGCTATGCTTCCCATCAGAGTCCACACAATTGTTATAACTGTTCCGCATGATGAAGAGGTTTGTCTTGATGAGATGAGAGATGCCCTAAAGGAGAAAGTCATCAAAGCCATTGTGCCTGCAAAATACCTTGATAAGGATATAATCTACCACCTACAGCCAAGTGGCAGACTTGTTATTGGTGGGGCTCTGGGTGACACTGGTTTGTACAACTGGACTGAAAACCATTGTGGACACTTATGGAGGTTGGGGTGTTCACGGAGAAGGTGTCTTTTCATGAAAGGATTTTATACTAAGGTCAACCGTTCAGTTGCTTATGCTGCTCATTCAGTGGCAAAATCCCTTGTAACAGGAGGTCTGTGCAGAAGGATTCTTGTTCGGGTCTATTACTCTATTGGAGTTTCTCATCCATTATCTATCTCCGTTTTCCATTATGGTACCTCTCAGAAGAGTGAGAGAGAGCTACTAGAGATTGTAAAGAAGAATTTCAGTCTCCACCCTAGGGTCATTGTCAGGGATCTGGATCTGAAGAAGCCAGAGGACTGCAGCCTATGGTCACTTTGGTAGGGATAGCTTCCCATGGGAAGTGCCCAAAAAGCTTAAATATTGAAAGTGTTAGCCTTTTTCCCCCATACTTGTTGGCGTAGGCAACAGAGAAGGCTTCGAGCTCTGAGGGAAAGGGCCCTCCTTCCTAAATTTTCCTGTCCTGTTTCAGTGCCTGATCAGTTGTAGTCACTAGTCAATGACATGAATTTTAGCATTTGTGGGTAAGTTGGGCTCGCTATTCTGTCCCTAGGTGTTTTGTTCACCGATAATGAATTTCATGAGCATAGGTGATCCATGTAACTGCCTAGAAACAACACTGTAGTAAATAATCTTAGGTGTTTTGTTGGGCTTGCTATTCTGTCCCTAGGTGTTTTGTTTACCATTGTAATGAATTTAGTGAGCACAGGTGATCCATGTAACTGCCTAGAAACAACACTGTAGTAAATAATGCTTTGAAATTGAACATTTGTGCCCTATGACCCAATGCTCCAAAGTCCTAATTGCATTGACTTTCCCACCAGATGGTGACAATGTCCTTGTAATGTGCACATAAAGTACTTGTAGTTCCACTTATAGCCTCTGTCTGGCAATGCCACAGTCCTGTCAGCATGAATTTGTAATGTCTTGAGCTCTATTATGAATGTGAAGTCTTCCCTTTATCCTCCCTGGAACTTGATCCATTTCTAATTATGAGCTCTTTGTCAGGGAGTGTTCTCTATTTGGTCAATCTTGCATGTAATGCAAGTTCCCAGTTGGAGCTCTAGCCTGACATCAAAAAAGGCAGTTACCATTAAACCATCTCCCTGGTGCTTATGCTCTTAATTGCCACCTCTTTAACAGTACCAAATCAAAATCTCTCCACTTTCAGCTGTATTTTGGAGGACGTACATAGTAAGGTTTAATTTAGTAAACCAATCCTATGCATGGTTTCAGCACTAGCCAAACCTCACCAACTCCTAGCTCTAGAAAAACAGGCACTTGGCACCTTTATGATACCATACAGGGAAGTCACAGGGCAGTCCCTGAGGGTCTGCAGGTTGCACACTTTGGTACCAGATAACTTGTTTTTTCTTTATAAGAAAGTCTGAGTACTCCACATGCACGATAACTCCTCCCAGGGTTTTAATTTTGTTTTATTTTCAAAACCAGGTCTAATGAGTTTTCTGAACAGCTGATGTAGCTACAGAGAAGTCAGCTTCCTTCAGAGAGCAGTGTTTTTGGCGGGGAGGAGGAAATCCCTTCATACTTGAACATTTTCTAATTGCTTATTTATTGTATTCTGGGGTATGGCATAAGTACACAGAAGGCATCACCTCAGATGGCAGCTTTCAAAATTCTTTTTTTCTCTCAATACCATGATTACCATGATTCCTTTAACAACATGTTTCTAGCATTCCTAGGTAGGCCACGGTGTCCTACAGAAAAACCTTGGGTTAGACCTACCGGGGGTCTGGCTGGGTGTTAACAAAGGGAGGGCAGAGCTGGTGCGGCTGGCCATGGAGAAAACTGACTTGGCTGGTGTGATAGAGAAGTCAGCTTGTTTACATGCTTATTCCATGACTACTTGCCCAAAGCAGAAAGTGCCTTTCAGGATCTATTTTTGGAGGTTTATTACACATGTCTGGTTCTCAATTCCAACAGTTTAATGAAGATCTAAATAAAATGCTAGGTTCTACCTTAAAAAAAAAAAAAGAAGAAGAAAAAGCTCTGTAAAAAGGGGGGAAATACACACACACACACAACACTGCTTATTTCTGTTCCTTTGGGTATGGCATGCTCTTTCCTGTCTGAGAAGCTTCTCACACTCTGTTCCCCTCACCTAAGCGTCAAACTGACAAAGAATGGTGAACTGACCATTCTAGGCCCTTCTGCGGGAGAGAGATTTCATGAGGAAACACCATTATAAAGAATTATTATTCTGGATGTCAGGAACATGTCTTTCCCTGCTGGATTCAAATTTATCTTATAGATATACTCAAATAGGTACAAAGGATATCTCCAAAGGAACTTACATGATGTCATAAGTATGCAAAACATGACAAATAACCTAAATAGTCATCAACCAAAGAATGAGAAAATTCCATGCTATCATTAAAAAGATAAGATAGGTCTATCCAAATTGATATGAAAGAATCCATAAGATACAGAGAGAAACAAAAGGTACAGAACAACGTAGAATTGCTATCTTTTATATAATTACAGGTATTTATATATTTATTTATATGTAGATATAAGCATATGAATATATAAGCATAGAATATCTCTGGAAGAATACATAAGAAATTGATGAAAAAAAGAGGCTAGGGAAAAAGTGGTGGCAAGGGCTCAATTTTCACCATACACTTTTTTGAACAATTTGAATTTTGTACTATGTACATCTACATACATACATTTAAAGATCTAGTCTAAAAAAGCTCACTAATGCATCAAGCTTCAAATATGATTGATGTTGATGAAATGTGCATATAAACTGATGAACAGAGGGCTTTAAAACAAAAAGGTTTCATGACCCACCCGAGTCATGTGGACTTTTGATCTAAAAGACATATCCTGCTCATAATCACATATCATCCAAAGTGTTATAGAGGAGTAGAATGCAATTGTCAGAAACTGAGGCGTAGGAAAATGGGAAGAGGAGATACAATAAGATAAAAATGGAAACACATGCAGTAACTATTCCGTAAGCAATGAGAAGCCAGCAAAAATTATTACTTAGAGCAACATCAATCAAATTTGCATTTTAAGAATATTATTCTGGCTGGGCGCAGTGACTCAGGCCTGCAATCCTAACACTTTGGCATGTTGAGGTGGGAGAATTACTTGAGAACTTCCTGAGGTTCCTGGGCAACATGGCAAGACCCTGTCTCAAAAAAAAAAAAAAAAAAAAAAAAAGTAAAAATTAACCAGGCATGTTGGTCCATGCCTGTAGTCTCAGTCATTTGGGAGGCTGAGGTAGGAGGATCACTTGAGCCCAGGAGTTGGAGGCTACAGTAAGCTATGACTGCACCAGCCTGGAAAACAGAGCAAGATCCTATCTCTAAAAAAAAAAAAAAAAAAAGGAATATTATTCTGGCAGCAATATGGAGAAATTAATTGGAGGAGTACAAGACTAAAGACAGCGAGTCAATTATAAATACGAAAAAACATTTCTGAGTGAGATTTAAAGCCTAAAATAAACTACAACAGTAAAAAATGTAAAAGAATATATGCTATTAAGGAAAGAGAATTAACTAAACTTTATGATAGATCAGATGGGGGAAGGAGGAGCAGATGTGCAGAAATGAGCACACCTACTTTCCTGGCTTTACTGACTGGGTGGAAAGATAATGCTGTCATTCTCCAGAAGAATAGTAGACAAGCAGTAGGTTTAGAAGAAAACAGAATAAACTCTGTTTTCAAAATGTCAATGATAAGGTGCCTCGGGAACATCTGAGGGAAGATAACTAATAGGCAGGTTGGGAGATAATTCTAGGTTGGAGATGTGGTTTAGGAGGAAGTTATGGATGTAGATATTACCCCAGGTAGATCATAGAGAGGAAGGGCAGCATACAAAACAGATCAAGAAAAAATTATCACAATGGTATGTCATCTCAGAAGACTAGAAGGAAGGAGAGATGGCAAAGCCAAATTTTGCAGTGGTTGTTGTAGATAGTCTACAGAGATGACTACAATCAAATTCTTCCTTTCCTATACACAAAATCCACTAACCCACTAAAAGACAAAGTATATCTTCAGGCCTCATGAGTCTGACCTGGCACTATGACTTCTCTATCCAATAGAATGGCAGAAGTGATGCTCTGACACTTTTGAATCAAGCCTAAAGAAGATTGGCAGCTTCTGCTTCTTTCCTCTTGGAACATACTATCTTGGAACGAACTATCAGTTTGTGAGGAAGTCCAAGCAGCCACATAAAGAGGCCCATATGAAAGAGAACTGAAGCCTCTGACATAAAGCCCCTGATAAGCTCCCAGCTGGCATCCAACATGGACTTCCAGCCATGAATGTGAGGCCATTTTGAAACTTCTGGTCTTCCTATAACCCCAGTCTACCTCACTTAAAGCAGAAGAACTATGCAGTCAATTCAAAGAATCATGAGAATTAATAAACTGTTATAGTTTTAAACACTAGGCTCTTTGGGTAGATTGTCAGACAGTAAAGACAATCAAAACAGAGGTCAAGCAAAATAAGAACTGAAAATAATCCAGGTTACTGCTGGCCTTCAGAGCTACTGCCAGAGAATGGTAGGGCAGAAGTCAGGCTTCAATTAACTAAAACACTAAATGAAAAGTTAAGAAGAACAAGGGTAGACCGTGGATGCCTTTATGTTAAAAGTTCATATCTTGGACATGGTCTAATTCATAGTTGAAACAAAACTCTATTAAATTGATATTAAACATAAAAACATTTATAATATAATTTAATATAACCACATATTTTTAATCTATTTCCTAACAAATGACAAAAGAATAGTGGCCGAAATTATTAATTCACACATAAAAATACCCCAGAGCATTAACAGTCATATTAAAAAGGAAGATCCGTTCTTCCCAAAAGCACTGGTTTTCCCACATATTTTAATACAGTAAAATCGCCATGTTTTATAGTTCTACATTATCTATCAACCACAAAGTTCATGTGGTTATCATATTTTCCTTTATGTAGTATTCTTTGTGTTACAGCAGATTAATTAACCAGTAAGTTTTTTTTTTAGGAGAGCATAAAAATAATTTTTTACAAGTACAATGAAGTGAAGCTTTTATGCCCTCAGTGGGGACAAAAGACAAGAGTTCTCTCCAATAGCGGGAGAAACGCAAAGTTATATTGTTGAATGCTATTCTAAGTAGTTATATTTTAGTTTACTTTTACTTCTTAAAATGATGAAGACAACTTATCAAAAAACACAATGTGTACGTGTGCTTATTGCTATACTGGTGATTATAAATGGAATTTTTTAAATTTTAAATTAAAAATTAAATTTTAATTGTTAGCTAAATTCATTATTTTAACAACTTACTATAAAGTCATCTAAGCAAATAGTATCTTATATTACACACAATATGCTAACTATAATTTAATCTTCTTTCGCTAACTCACAATCTTCATTAAAAACATAACCTATGTACCGTATTGTAGTTGCTGGCATAGATAGTTACTGGTCAAGGATTGAATAGTTTTTAACAATAATGGAGGAAGGATATGCTAAATGACGACAGATTTAAATTAAATAATACAAAAAGGTTACTATTTCCATAAGCTAATTAATTATGATTAAACAATGATATCACATGCATATTCCATAACATTATACTTCAAAATTATCATACTGTACCGCTTCAAAGCAAGATTAGACTCTCCTCCATGACCTGAGTCATTACCAGCATCATGAACAGCTTCATAATGTTTGAAAAGTTCATCAGCAGATCCAAGAGATTTCATACACTGGGGACATATGAAACCCTACAGAAAGGGGCAGAAAAAAGTTTCAAAATAGTATTTAATATTGTGAAACAATAATTTGCATATTATTAAATATCATCAAATGTCTTAATCCTACCAATGGTGCCATTAGGTAAATTATATCTTATGGTATCAATCCCAAATTCTAGTATCATACAAAGATACTTCATTGTCTATTCTAGTTGAAGTTTACAAAATACAAAGAAAGCCCTTGCAACCATCTTTTAGGTTAGATAAATTAATAGCTGGAGTATCCAAGTCTAATCTGAAAAGTTAGTTCTAATACAGATTAGTTGAGAAGATCTGCCATCATATCCTTCCATTCTCTAGATATCCTCGTTAGTAAAATAATATCTGTTCCAATCTACTTCACAGTAATGCTAACAAAAAAAAAAAGATGATGAATCACTGAGAGGAAAAAAAGTAATTCATAATCACCACAGAGTTCAGATATCGACAATGATAGACCAGTATTCTAGTCAGTAAATTTCCTTGCTAATCTACAGCTAACACAGTAAAGGCCTAAAATTAGTGTGTAGCCCCATAAAATATAAAAAACAAATACAACTATATAACTAATCCCAGAATTATTATATGGTTAAAACTATCAACTAGAGTACTATGTTAAAGATGCTGATAAAGATCCATGTTTTACAAATTTTAGATTGCAATTCATTAATGAATCACGAAATCAACTTACTGGGTTGCAACTTTTTTTTTTTTTTTTTGAGAATGAGTCTCACTCTGTTGCCCAGGCTGGAGTGCAATGGTGGGATCTTGGCTCACTGCAACCTCTGCCTCCTGGGTTCAAGGGATTCTCCCCGTCTCAGTCTCCCAAGTAGCTGGGATTACAGGCGCCTGCCACCACTCCTGGCTAATTTTTTGTGCGTTTTTAGTAGAGACGGGGTTTCACCATGTTGGCCAGGCTGGTCTCGAACTCCTGACCTCAGGTGGTCCACCTGCCTCAGCCTCCCAAAGTGTTGGGATTACAGGCATGAGCCACCATGCCCAGCCACAATTTTTTTTTTTTTTTTTTTTGGAGACGGAGTCTCACTCTGTCACCCAGACTGGAATGCAATGCTACGATCTTGGTTTACTGCAACTTCCACCTCCCAGGTTCAAGTAATTCTCTTGCCTCAGCCTCCTGGGTAGCTGGGACCAGAGGAACATGACACCACGTCCGGCTAATTTTTTGTATTTTTAGTAGTGACAGGGTTTCACTGTGTTAGCCAGGATGGTCTGGATCTCCTGACCTCGTGATCCTCCCGCCTCGGCCTCCCAAAGCACTGGGATTACAAGAGTAAGCCACCACCCGGCCCTGGCCACAACTTTAAAATAATAATTCTCTACAACAAAATATATTAGAGTTCATCATATGTAGTAAGAATAAATAATGTTTTATTAACTTTTGTTTTGAGTGATGACAGAAAAGTGTGTTTCTTAAGTGGTTGCTATCAAAAATATTTGAGAAGCACTAGTACAGATAGCTGTTAGATACAGAATGGAATGTATAACAATAATGATTATTTTTAAATTCCATACTATGTGCTTTCCCTATTCAACTTTGTTTAAATTTCTCAATACTTTGTTAGTATTATTATCTCCATTTTATAGAAGAGGAAATTAAACCTCAGAAAATTACATTACTTTCCTAGAATCATTAACCTAACTAAACCAAAAGATGCACAAGTCTGCTAGACAAATCCCATGTTCCAATATGCTATACTATCTCTTAAACTCATTGACTCACCCTTATAAATGACTACCTTAAAAGAAGCCCTTTTATCTAACTTTTTAGTGACTTTATTCAAAAATATTTATTGGCTATAATTTCAAGTGTTATCAAAGTTCTCTACAAGATACAAATGGCAAAATACAGTCTTGGCCTTCAAAAAACTGAGAAGGCAAAATATATACATATGAATAAACACCTTAATGCATGAAACTGAATTAACGATTAACAAGATGGCACTGAAGTTTATATTGTAGGGGTACCTGATTGCAAAGTAAACTGGCAAATCAAACAAATCACAGCTTTCTCTCCAACTGTGTGCTGGTACTCTAAAAAATTACTTACTCAACTTCTGTATCCATCGAATTGTTGGTAATATTCAAAATATGACATAATACCACCAGGTGCAGTGGCTCTTGCCTGCAATCCCAACACTTTGGGAGGCCAAGGCAGGCAGATCATTTGAGGTCAGGAGTTTGAGACCAGCCTGGCCAACAGGGCGAAACCCCATGTCTACTAAAAATACAAAAATTAGCCGGGTTTGGTGGCAAGCACCTGTAATCCCAGCTACTCAGGAGGCTGAAGCACTACAATCACCTGAACCCGGGAGGTGGAGGTTGCGGTGAGCCAAGATCGTGCCACTGCACTCCAGCCTGGGCAAAAAGAGTGAAACTCTGTCTCAAAAAATGTGTGTGTGTGTGTGTGTGTGTGTGTATGTGTATTCACATATATATAACATAATACTTCAGCATCATCAATCCAATATAAATAGAAAACTCTCAATTTTGAATTACTCTTTAAATTATTTGCATTCCAAAGTTTTTATAGATAATAGTTTCTCACACTTTACACACATACACACACATACATGCACATACACACACATGCACACACAAACAAGGGTTTTGAGGAGGACTTACTCCAAAATCTTGACTTTTAAAAAATATTACTGGATATTAATTCTGAAAACACTATCAGCCCATTTTTCACCCTAATACACAAGAATATCCTCATGCAATCTATTGTGAAAATTTCATATGTTAAAGAATATTTGTGGGCCAGGTGCAGTGGCTCACGCCTGTAATTGCAGCACTTTGGGAGGCTGAGGAGGGTGGATCATGAGGTCAGAGGATCGAGACCATCCTGGCTAACACGGTGAAACTCTGTCTCTACTAAAAATACAAAAAATTAGCCAGGCGTGCTGGCACACACCTGTAGTCCCAGTTACTCGGGAGGCTGAGGCAGGAGAATCGCTTGAACTTGGGAGGTGGAGGTTGCAGTGAGCCAAGTTCATGCCACTGCACTCCAGCCTGGGTGACAAAGCAAGACTCTTTCTCAAAGAAAAAAACAAGAATATTTGTAGTCACTCATTAAATCAAAGATTAAAAAAAAAATAGTAATTAGCAAAAACATGATAAAATTATTACACATACAATTCTGCTACTTAAAGGTAGCAAGAAATAAACTTGTTTTGCTTCCATCAAGTATACCACAATTCTAAAATTCCCCTCCATTACAGATACAAAAATAAAATGGAATGTGTGTGGCAGTGGTGCTCCTGCACTGTAAGAAACAAGTAAATACATTATAACTTTGAAGGTTCTATGGAAAGTAAGTTTTATTTTATGAGAATGTACAGCTTTTACATATAAGAATGGTCATCTTCTCTTGCTTCTATGAAAAACAAAATACAATTCCTTTTAAAGATCACTGTTTCCCAAGGTCTCTCACTGATCTCCTCCTCTTCTGACTCAACATTCTCCCAGGTATATAACAATGCAATGGTTTTAGCTATCACTGACATGCTGATGACTCCCAAATCCATCTCTCTAGGCAAGAACTCACTCCAGAATTCTTATGCATCTTTAACAACATGTATCTCTACCTGCATCCCACAGGCATCTCTAATACAACAAATGCAAGACTCACTTCCCAAACCTCCTTTTCTCACCAACACCCACCTTTTACCTGAACTAGAAACCTAAAAATTTGGCTACTACTCTCTACTCTCCCTCTGATTCATTTCTAATAAAACATTAAGCATAAACATTTCTCCTTTCCATCTTCTCATCTCCATCCTCATTGTAGCTACTCATGTTCAGACACTCAGTATCTCTTGTCCAGACTACTGCAATAACATTAGAAACAGTGCTCCTATATCTGGTCTTCCTTCTCCCTAATTAATCTTCCACAGAGCTGCCAGAGGAATCTTTATAAAATAGATTCTTCAATATCCTTCACCAACCTTTATCATCAATATGGCATACAAGGTTCTGCATAACCATTCCCCTAACTCCCTCACCATATTTCAATACTAAATACTTGCATTTCCCTGAGCACGCCATCATACTTCAAACTTCTGTGCCTTTGCGTATACTGCTTCTTCCCTCCAGGAGCACCCTCATTAGCTTGTCAAGTTCCTTTACTCACTATAATACACAGCATATTGGATTTTTTTCATCCATATTTCCATAATGGCCACAGGTGGTACTTTAAACATACTATATTTTTCTATATTGTATATTTATTCACTGAAATATGAAAGAACCTGGCAGTGCAAAATTGGCCCAAAAAACAGAAGATCTTTAATAGCTTACAGATTATAAAATCTTCCAAGGGAGAAAATGAGCTAAGCAATAAGTACTCTGAGCATGTAAAAACTAAAAATAAATAAATAAAAAACCTGTTCCTTGAGTGCTGATGCAAAAAAAATGTATATCCTCATTTAGTATTTATGCACATTATGTGGCAGAATCAAAGCTCACTGTTTTCTGGGGATACTGATATGTAGACAAATATTACCATACAATGCTATGTAATACAATTATAGATAAAGAATTATGGGAACGCAGGAGAAGTATCCAACTCCACCTGTGGCAGCAGTTAATACTTTACAAAAATATATATACACATTATATATGTGTCTCATCTCCATCCTTATTGCAGCTGCATTGTGTGTGTGTGTGTGTGTGTGTGTGTGTGTGTGTGTGTGTGTGTGTGTGAGAGAGAGAGAGAGAGAGAGAGAGAGAGAGAGAGAGAGAGAGAGAAAGAGAGTCACTGGAATTCGGTACTAAAGAATAAATAGGAGTTTACCTGGCAGAGAAAAAAGCATTCTAAGCAAACGGAGGAGCATAAACAAAGGTGCAGGAAACACTATGAATAGCCATGTTACATTTAGGAAACAGAAGGCTTCTAGGTGTGTTCTGATCACAGAGCCAGAACGAAGGGCAGGGGACGACAGGTGATAAATGCAATAATCTCCTATGAAACTCCTGAAATGAGCAAATAGTAGTATTGAGGATGTGCCTCTGGACATCAGAATACAATGATGACATTAGGCTCCGAGATATGGTACTCAACATTGTCTTCTGAATGAATGAATGTTCCCAGTCAGGATGTTAGTCTAGCTGCTGTTACTCTCATTTTCTTCGAAACCATCTGTTGGCATTCTTAGATCTCCTACCCACTGTTGTACAACACTAGTAGATATGCCTTTAGTGCAACAGTACATGTACCTGTATAATGTTTAGCCTGTCATTTCTCTTTTGTGTCTCAACTTCTGCTAAGAACTAGAAAGCAAATGAAAAGTGTTCCTCGGAGAAGCTACATCCTTATTACATGATTTAATCTTCACAACTGTGGCTTTTTGACTATTGTCTCCACTTTCAGGTTTGGGCTCCAGATACCTAAGAGTCCCAGAAAGCTAATGATCACATTGAGGTATGCCATACCTTCTTACAACTTCCAAAAATTACCAGATTAATACTCCAGAAATAAATGATTCATTCCTAATGAGAAATTTTAGAAATCAGTAATATACATTATATTATAGAAATATTCCACATAAGTGAATTTTCCATGTGATTAAGATTTCCTTGTTTAAATAAAACTTAAATTTGGGGACATTTCTAATAAAAATAAATCTTTCTAAAATACATATAATTCCTCATCTTCTCAAACAGATGACATTAAACTTTTGCCTAATGCCTCCAAGACATAAATATTTATCACTGAAGAGATGTCTTCTACTCTATTAATTCTGGCAAGGTTCTTTAATTCTTATACCCACATTTTATAGTTTGCCTGCTTTGCATTTCAACAGTCATTTCTAAAAATTCTTAGCATGCTAGCTCTGGGAATGCTAACCTGCAATAAATGGGATGGGTAGATTTTTTTTTTAAGTTTATTAAAACCCATCATTCATTTAAAATAAAAGTATAATGAGTTTAGAATGAGTGCCTCAGGGATGTGCCATGAACAGACTGCATGACCTTTAGTTCATGGACTTTGAAAACCAATTTGATATATGAGACTCCTCTATTTTTTTCTAAATAATCTCCAAGGGGATCGAGGTTGCTAGATAAATTCCAGAGAAGGACTGTTAGCTAACAATAATACACTAAAGCTAGCCAGCTACATTTATTTCCCTTAGTCATTTCAAATTTGTCACCAACTTCCAAAAAACACAATTTACTTAAGATTAAAAACAATATATTCAATATACTTAAGAGTCTGGTTATCTGTAATCCTTTCTCATATCCACTGCAGCTAAGAACTTACCTTAACTAGATACTTAAGGTACTCCTGTTGCACCAAGTATCCTTTTAGTTAAAAGAAAAGCCCTGGCTTGCAGTTGTTCAAGCCCATAAACCCAGTACTTTGGGAGGCCAAGGCAGGCAGATCACTTGAGGCCAGGAGTTCTAGACTACCCTGGCCAACATGGTGAAACCCCATCTCTACTGGAAAAAAAAAAAAAATACAAAAAATTAGCCCAGCGTGGTGGTGCACGTTTGTAGTCCCAGCTACTTGGGAGGCTGAAGCAGGAGAATTTCTTGAACCCGGGAGGAGGCTGCAGTGAGCCAAAATTGTACCACTGCACTCCAGCCTGGGTGACAAAGTGAGACTCTGTCTCAAAAAAAAAAAAAAAAGGAAAGCCCTTACCTTAAGTGCAGAGTAGGTGAGATTATTAATTTTGATTTTGGCTAGCCCATCAAGAAGAAAAGTTGACCCACAAGGTCCAGAAGGATAACATGTGATAAAACGCTAAGCAGACTTTCAAGAATCTTTTATGCCTCCATCTTTGCTTGCACTGCTTCGGCTAGTTTAATTAGTATTATCCTACATGCACCCATTTCTCCACCACTGTTAAAATCTCTCATTTAACTGTCCTCCTACAAAGTTTTTCCTGAGTTCCTCTCATGCTGAATTAGCCACTGCACTTTTTGCAAATAATATCTATCATAGAAACTCCCTGGGGTAGAGATTGTACCTTATTCATCTATTATCTCCCTCACCTGCCAAAATATCTGCCACATAAAAGGTACTCCATTAATGTGTCAAATAACTAAATGTTGGTGAGAGTGCTTTCTTATATACATAATTACCTCATAGAAAAAAAGTAA
The DNA here is from genome assembly GCF_037993035.2 of Macaca fascicularis. NCBI lineage: Eukaryota > Metazoa > Chordata > Mammalia > Primates > Cercopithecidae > Macaca > Macaca fascicularis. The sequence continues at coordinate 99,903,578 of NC_088385.1, forward strand.
TTTTTGGTCTTTCTGGTGCAAAAGTTTGCATTATTTTATAAGATTTATAAAATACTTTTTAAAAGCTATGTTTCCTTTGTTTTTGGAATACCATAGTGATTTTCAAAGAAAACATATTATCAGGATCATCTGAGAAATTCTTTTCAGCCTGAAAATGGGCAGTGCTTCCCCTAACTTGCTCCCCTCCTCAGCCTTTGTTATGTGCAGCCTCACATACTGAGAAATACCGAGAAATATTTTTGGAGTGATCCACTGTTACTTATGAGAGTATGTCATTCTGTCACCATCCTCAAGTCTGGGGGAATTAAAACGAAAATTGAGACAGTCTGAGATTCAAGTTCTAATGCTGTATATTTTCCCCAGTAGGGACAATAACTGTTCATATGCAAAGTCTTCTTTCCTTTTTTTTGCGGGGGGTGGGGAGGCAGGGGGTGGGGATGGGACAGAGTCTCACTCTGTTGCCCAGGCTGGAGTGCACTGGCATGATCTCGGCTCATTACAACCCCTGCCTCCCAGGTTCAAGCGATTCTTGTGCCTCAGCCTTCCCTGTAGCTAGACTTGCAGGCACGTGCCACCACCCCAGTTAGTTTTTGTATTTTTAGTAGAGACAGGGTTTCACCATGTTGGCCAGGCTGGTCTCAAACTCCTGACCTCAATGGTCAGGTTGGTCTCGAACTCCTGACCTCAAGTGATCTGCCCACCTCAGCCTCCCAAAGTGCTGGAATTACAGGCATGAGCCACAGCACCCAGCCTCAAAGTCCTCTTTCTATGTAAGAGCAAAGTATTTTATACTAAAGCATTTTAGTACATCCATTAATGAAACATTAACAAAATAATAAAAATACAACTTACCAATGTTGGAATAATATTCACTTAATATTTTGATTTCAGGGCAAAATTGATACAAAATATTAACTTAAATTTCTATATTTATTTACAAATTCACAGAAAGACAGCTGCAAACAGTAAGAGAAACCACGCAGACTTCCCAAGAGCCTCTTTTCCTTATTGAAACTTCCTTTAAGCATGCATAATTAAAGCAATCCATATTCCCTTATAGCATAAAAAGTTAAGCAACACCGAGGCAAGGAAAAATGAGCTATTTTGAGCAACCCAAAACCAAGCTGCTAAAACAAAATATACAGGACCCACAGTAACACTTGAGTCATTAAGAAGTTCCTGTCCTCTTGTTTCATTTTCATCGTGCACTTTCTGGTAATGCTCCGATAAATCAATAGCAGTTATACATCTTTTCATACATAAGGGGCAGATGAAACCCTGTGAAATAACAACTTTTAGAAAAATATACAAAAAAAATTTGTATAAAACAAGACAATGCAAAGAGAAATAACAAGAAAATAATTAGTGTATCTCTTTTAGTACACATAAGGAAAATTTTCGAGTGGTAACTGTACAAAAGGTGAAAATTTATCCAAAGTCAGACTTCTAAAATTAGTTCCCATCCTTATGCTATAAATTTGCATTGGTTCAATTTCTTTTCATTATGGTATCCAGTTGCTTCAGTTAGAATATTATTTTGCTTATGACACTTTTAAAAATTATTTCTGTTTTATGATACTTTGTCCTTACTTATGTAAGACCTATTATTGGCAAGTTAGCTTTTGTTTTATTTTATTTATTTATTTATTTATTTATTTATTTATTTATTTACGAGACAGTTTCACTCTGTTGCCCAGGCTGGAGTGCAGTGGTACAATCTCAGATCACTGCCATCTCAACCTCCTGGGTTCAAGGGATTCTCATGCCTCAGCCTCCCGAGTAGCTGGGATTACAGGCACGTGCCACCATACCTGGCCAATTTTTGTATTTTTAGTAGAAATGGGGTTTCACCATGTTGGCCAGGCTGGTCTCCAACCCCTCCCCTGACAAGAACTGTCTGCCTTGGCCTCCCAAGGTGCTGGGATTACAGGCGTGAGTCACCGTGCCCAGCCGAGATTAAGAAATTACTGGCAAGAATAACAAATACTTTTCTGTCATATAATGTGCTTGACAAAGAAGTTCTCCTTGAAAGTAATTTAATGAAAGTAATTTTTAGTGTTTACTATATTCCACTAGTTTGAGATCCCATTCTTTCCCACACCCATAATTCCCAGATGATTCTTCCTTATAATTTTCTGAGGCAAATAAAACCATCTTCAAACAATATTTTAAATTCCCTATACCTAACAATACCAATATTTTAAAATATGTGCTGTTATACTGATCTATGTATGGCCTAAGGTTTTGTCAAATAAGAATAATAGGATGCGGGGCTGGGCATGGTGGCTTATGCCTGCATCCCCAGCACTTTGGGAGGCCGAGGCAGGCAGATCACTTGAGGTCAGGAGTTCGAGACCTGTCTGGCCAACATGGTGAAACCCCATTTCTCCTAAAAACACAAAAATTAGCCAGGCCTGGTGGCATGCGCCTGTAATCCCAGCTACTAGGGAGGCTCAGGCCGGAGAATCGCTTGAACCCGTGAGGCGGAGGCTGCAGTGAGCCAAGATTGCACCACTGCACTCCAGCCTGGGCAATAGAGTGAGACTCCATCTCAAACAAAAAAAAAGAATAATAAGGATGAGAGACTAGAATTGAAAGCATCAGGGAGAAAGGAAATAAAATAAAGACAGCAATGAGGATGAAATGTTATAACATCATGAGTGTCAGTGTCAAAAACAGATGTGGACTTGGGGCTCAACCAATGCCTCATTATATGACCTTAAGGAAATCACTTTGCTTTGCTTAAGTGTCCTTATCTATAAAATGGGACTAATATTAGCACATATTCTTCTAGAGTTATTGTGTATATAAAATACTAAATACAGTGCTTGAGATATTATAAGTACTCAACAAATATGACCTGTCATTAGATGTACGCTTAAAGATGAAAGGGAAGGACTGAGAGACTAGATGACAAGATAGCAATTAAAAACCTAGATTACTCAGCAAGGCCAAGGAAATGAAGTAGCGAGAATATGAAGAAGAAAGTTTGTGAGAGGATAATTATGGTAAAGAATGGGGAGATATGACTTTAATATTTCAGGTGAAACTACTGTGCCTGATGATACAGTAGAAGGTACTGCCATGGAATTGAGTAGCTAGAAAAGAGATAATAAAGATCATTGACATTGACAACATTAAGGAACTGGGCGGTTAAAATGTTCCTTGAGTTATCAAAGTCACTTAGAATAGCAAAGAAAGAGAGGAAGACTGAAAACAGATGCCAGATGGGAAGCAAGACAGGGTAGCAATTAAGAGCTAGACTTGGGCTTGAATCCTGGATTCATAACACTCTTAGTAGCTATGTGACCTTCAATTTCCTCATCTGTTAAGTGGAATAACAATAACACCTACTTCATATGAATATCATGACAATTAAGTAAGATAATACATGCAATGCACTTATCATTGTACCTGGTACAAAGAAAACATTCAGTAAATGTTAGCTATCATTACTTTAATTATTCCTTTTGTTAATAGCCCTTAAAGGAGATTATCCGGGGATGAAAGTAAGGAACATGAGTTCATTTTTTTTTTAACTGATGAAAGGGTTGTCTTCCAGATGACCACAGTCTCAAGTGCTAGAACTACAAAACAACTACAAAACAATTCTTTTTGAAAAGATGCTTCAGCCGGGTGCAGTGGCTCATGCCTGTAATGCCAGCACTTTGGGAGGCTAAAGCAGGCAGATCGCTTGAGCCTAGGAATTTGAGACCTGCCTTGGCAACATGGCAAATCCCCATCTCTACAAAAAAATACAAAAAAAAAAAAAAAAAAATTAGCCAGGCATGGTGGTGTGCAACTATAGTCCCAGGTACTTGGGAGGTTGAGGCGGGAGGATCACTTGAGTCCAGGAGGTCCAGGCTGTGGTGAGCCATGTTCACACCACTGCACTCCAGCCCAGGCAATAGAGTGAGACCCTGTCTCAAAAAAGAAAGAGAAAAAAGAAAAAGAAAAATATGCTTCATTTGTTTTGTTTTGTTTGAGACAGAGTCTCCCTCTGTCACCCAGGCTGGAGTACAGTGGCAGGATCTCGGCTTACTGCAACCACTGCCTCCCAGATTCAAGGGATTCTCCTGCCTCAGCCTCCGGAGTAGCTGAGATTACAGGCGCTTGCTACCACGCCCAGCTAATTTCTGTATTTTTAGTAGAGACGGGGTTTCACCATGTTGGCCAAGCTGGTCTCGAACTCCTGACATCAGGTAATCCACCTGCCTCAGTCTCCCAAAGTGCTGGGATCACAGGCGTGAGCCACAATGCCTGGCTGTTTTGTTATTGCCACCATAGCTTTCGGTTGACTTTCACTTTACTCTTGTTTGTTCACTGTTAAGTTTCCATATACAGTCATTCATTCAAAAAGTATTTACTTGCTGGTATTCTACCTCGCAGTAGGATAACTGTGGTTGACAGTGAAATATTATATATCACAAAATAGCTAAAAGAGAGTCTTTCCAATGCTTTCACCACAAAGAAATGACACATGAATGAGGTGATGGATACACTACACTGATTGGATTATTATACAACATAGATACGCATTGAACATTAAAATGTAACCCACAACTAGGTGTAATTAAAATGTGTCAATTTAAAAAGTAAATAAATTTTTAAGTACTATATGAGTTTTTATAAATCACATGGACATGTGATTACTATGTTCTAGCTGTTGTGGTATGGTGCTAAGAATACAATGATAAATAAGACAAGGTCTTCACCCTCAAGAAGCTTACAGACTCTCTGAAAAAGTTACCCAAAAAAATGACATTTTAGGCAGGGTACAGTGGCTCATGCCTATAATCTTAGCACTTTGGGAGGCCAAGGCAGGCAGATCACGAAGTCAAGAGATCAAGACCATCCTGGCCAATAAGCTAATAAAAAAACAAAAATTAGCTGGGCGTGGTGGCAGGAAGCTGAGGCAGGAGAATCGCTTGAACCCAGGAGGCAGAGATTGCAGTGAGCTGAGATCGCGTCACTGCACTCCAGACTGGGCGACAGAGTGATACTCTGCCTCAAAAAAGAAAAAATTACATTTTATGCCCCACTAATCAGAAAATCCTATTAGATCCATATTGAAAATGCATCCAGAACCTCAGCACCTCTGCTGTTACCACTCTGCTCCAAGTCACCATCACACTGTACATAGATCATTACAATAGCCTCCTAACACTCTCTTTGCTCCCACCCTTACCCCACTAACACACAGCAGCTAGAGTGTATCCCATAAAAATGCAAATCAAATCTTGTCGTTTCCTTGCTTAAAATTATCCGATAGCTTTCTACCACGGTAACAGTTAAAAACTAAAGTCTGTATAATAGTCTATAAGGCCCTACAAGAGGCGGGACTGATCGCTGACCCATTCTCCCCCTTGCTCACTATGCTAGAGCTACACTAGCCTCCTGGTTGCTTTTTCAATATGACAGGCATATTCCCACCTTAGAGACCTGCTGTTCCACACACCTGGAAAAATACTTGCCCCAGAAATCCACATGACTCATTTCCTCACCTCCTTCAGTTCTTTTTGTGTTATCCCCTCCTCAGAGAAGTCTTCCCTGATAACTAATTAAAATTGCAGCCACCAAGAACACTTTACATGCCCCCTTTCCTGCTTTATTTTTTTCAATAACGCCAACTGTCTAACTTGATATATTTTTTATTTATTTATTTTTGAGACAGGGTCTCACTCTATCATCCCAGCTAGAGTGCAGTGGCACAATCACGGTCAACTTGCAGCCTTGAACTCCTGGGCTGAAGTGATCCTCCCACCTTAGCCTCCAGAGTAGCTGAGAATACAGGTGCATGCCACCACTCCTGGCTAATTTTCTTTTTTATTTTTTGTAGAGACGGCATCTCCCTATGTTGTCCAGCCTGGTCTTAGGCAATCCTCCCACCTCAGACTCCCAAAGTGCTGAGATTATAGGCATGAGCCACCATGCCTGGCCAATACATGTTTAGTATGTTTACTATGTTTTTATTTTTGCCTATTTCCACCCGGTTGAATGTAAGCTCCACCAGGATAAATATTTTTTAGTTTATCCTAACTAATGGGTAAAAGTAAGCTCTTTCACCCATCCCACCACATGAGGACACAGGGATAAGACACCATCTATGAACCAGGAAATGGGCCCTCATTAGACATCAAATCTGCCAGCACCTTGATCTTGGACTTCTCATCCTCTAGAACTATGAGAAATAAATTTCTACAGTTTATAAGCTACTAAGTCTGTGGTATTTTATATTAGCAGTCTGAACTTACTAAGATAAGCAGGTGAGGTACAGAGATTAGCTTATGGAAAAGCCCCAGAGAAAAGAAAAAACGTGGCGCACTGTAAAAACAGAGAGAGAATTCAGTATGCCTGGATCAAAAAATATCAAGAAGACTACGAGAAGAAATGAAGTTATAGAGGTAAAAAGAAAGCAGATCACCAAAAAAAAGAAGATAAACAACAACAAAAAAACTTCTAGAACATGCTAAAGAATTTAGACTTTATTCTAAGGACAATTGATTGAAAACCATTAACCTGGGTGTGTGTTTGTTTTTTGTTTTGTTTTTGAGACAGTCTTGCTTTATCACCTAGACTGGAGTGCAGCGGCACGAACTCAGCTCACTGCAACCTCTGCCTCCCAAGCACAAGAAATTCTCATGCCTCAGCCTTCCGAGTAGCTGGGATTACAGGCATGCAGCGTCATGTCCAGCTAAATTTTTTTTTTTTTTTGTATTTTTAGCAGAGACAGGGTTTCTCCATGTTGGCCACGCTGGTCTCAAACTCCTGGCCTCAACTGATCCGCGAGCCTGGGCATCCAAGTGCTGGGATTACAGGCATGAGCCACCATTCCTGGCCTAACCTGGGTTTTAACCAGGAAAATGGCATCATAAAATCCTAGCGATATTTTAAAAGAATAGATTCAGCTGGAAGAGAAAGGAGATAGGAGGTGGGTAACATCAGATAAAAGGAGGACAGGGAAAAAAAAAAAAAAGACAAAAAAATAATAATAATAAGCATAGGCCAGGCACCGTGGCTCACACCTGTAATCCCAGCTCTCAGGGAGGCAGAGGCGGGAGGATAGCTTGAGCCCAGGGCCCAGGAGTTCGAGACCTGCCTGGGCAATATAGCGAGACCCCGTGTTCCACAAAAAGGAAGAAAAAAAAAAAGACAAAAAAAAAAAGGAGGACAGTTACAATAATATGTGACAGTTAAAGATTGATGGTAGTCTATGTTAAGGCAGTAACAGAATGGATTAAAATTATTGCTTAAGCAATTTCAATAGAAAAGGTTTTCTGAAGAGGTGATAACTAAACTAAAATTTAAATTTTTTTTTTTTTTTTTTTTGAGACAAATTCTTGCTCTGTCACCCAGGCGGGAGTGCAGTGGTATGATCTTGGCTCACTGCAACCTCCACCTTCTGGGTTCAAGTGATTCTCCTGCTTCAGCCTCCTGAGTAGCTGGGACTACAGGTGCGTGTCACTACACCCGGCTAATTTTTGTATTTTTTTGTTGTTTTTTTTTTTGAGACGGAGTCTTGCTCTGTCACCCGGGCTGGAGTGCAGTGGCCAGATCTCAGCTCACTGCAAGCTCTGCCTCCCAGGTTTACACCATTCTCCTGCCTCAGCCTCCCGTGTAGCTGAGACTACAGGCGCCCGCCACCTCGCCCAGCTAGTTTTTTGTATTTTTTAGTAGAGACGGGGTTTCACCGTGTTAGCCAGGATGGTCTCAATCTCCTGACCTCGTCATCTGCCCGTCTCGGCCTCCCAAAGTGCTGGGATTACAGGGTTGAGCCACTGCGCCCGGCTAATTTTTGTATTTTTAGTAGAGATGGGGTTTCACCATGTTGGTCAGGCTGGTCTCGAACTCCTGACCTTGTGATCTGCCTGCCTTGGCCTCCCAAAGTGTTGGATTACAGGCATGAGCCACCACACCCAGCCTAGGAGATGAGATTTGATAGGCAGGTAGAGGCCACATATGTAGGGCCTTACAGACCATGATAAGATATAATGGAATTTATTTTGCATAACAGGAAGCCAATGAATTTTTTTTTTTTTTCTTGCTGGGAAGTATAGCCTCCAGCAGAAGCTGGAAGCAGGCATTTCCTAAAGCCAATGAAGATTTTAATTCAGGGAATGGCCTGATCTGATTCCAGTTCTTCTGGTTGCTCTTTGGAGAAGTGACCTAAAATGATAAGGATAATACACCCTTATGATCATCTAGGTGAAGGACGAGGGTGGCAGCAGAAATAGAAAGAAGAGGATAAGACCAGGCATGGTGGCTCACACTTGTAATCCTAACACTTCAGGAGGCCAAGGTGGGAGGACTGCTTGAGGCCAAGAGCTTGAGACCAGCTTGGGCAACATAGCAAGACCCCTTGCTACAAGAAAATTAAAAATTAAATTTCTACACAGCTTCCTTTGGGGAAAAAAAAAAAAAAAAAAGGTGGGGGAAAGGACTGAAGATATATCTGGGGGCTAAAATGAATAGGATTTATCATGTACTGAATATGACTGAGGAAAAGGAAGAATCAAGTTTGCTCTGAAATCCTTAGCTTCAGTATCTGAGATTTTCTACAATTTTCAGCTTTCTAAGATGGCTAAAAGAATAGCAAGTTGAATGTTGGGGCAGGAAAAGGTGGAGGGCAAGAATTTAACTTACACATTAAATTTAGGACACATATTAAATTTAAAATGCATATGAAAGACCTAACCTTCCACCATAAGAATCTAGAAAAAAGATAAGCAAACTAAATCCAAAGTAAGTAGATGGAGGAAATTAAATATAAAAGCAGAAACCAATAAAAGAGAAAAGCAAAAGATAGAAAAATTAACAAAGTCAAAAGTTGGCTTTCTTAAAAATTAATAAATGGATAAACTAATAGGAATAATCAGGAAAGAAAGAAAAAGATAAAATATTTTCTCTCTTACCAAAATCATGGGCTATCACTACAGATGCTATAGACATTTATGCCAATAAATTCAACACATTAGATGAAATAACAGATTCCTTAAAAACACAATTCACCAAAACTAACTGAAAAAGAAACAGAGAATCTGAGTAATAATCAATACACCTCCCAAAAAGAAAGCTCCAAGCCCAGATGGTTTTATTAGTGAATTCTAGCAAACATTCAAGGTATAATTAGTGCCTATTTCTTTCAGAAAATATAGGAAGGAGTGTTTCCTAATTTACGAGGCCAGGAAAATCCAGATTCCAAAACCTGACAAAAACATTTCAAAAAAGAAAATTAGAGACTGATATCCCTCATGACCAAATGAAAAGGTCCCCCAGAAATATATAAACAAATGAAATCTAGCAGTATACAGGCTGAGCATCCATTATCTGAAATGCTTGAGACACTTTTGGATTCTGGAATTTTTTTTTTTTTTTTTTGGAATATTTACATGATACTTACCAGTTGGACATCCTAAGGCAAAAAATCCAAAATCTGAAATGAACACCATTTCGGCACTCAAGTTTGGAGTTGTGGAGCATTTCAGATTTTGAATTTTCATATTAGGGATGCTCCACCTGTATTAAAATAGTAATAAAAACACAGCAAGACCAAGTGGAGCTTATCCTAGAAACAAGAGTAGATCAACGTTCAAAAATCAATGTAAATCATCAAAACAACGGAAGGGGAAAATCATATTATCATCTCAATAGATGTGGGAAAAGCATTTCGCAATATTCAAAATTCATTCAAATGGAAAGGGGAGGGGAAAAGAAGGGAGAGAGGGAGGGAGGGAAGGGGAAAAGCTCTCAGAAAACTAGAAAGCATCCTTAAGCTGATCAGAAAAAAACTCATGGCTACCATCATTCTTAGTGGTAAAAACCTTAAATGCTATTCCCCTAAGTTCACAAAGTAAAATAATTACTCTCCCCAATTCTATTTAATATTTGACCCAAATTAAGGCCCGATACTGTGTCCTGCCTTGACATCTGGTGAAACTGGGAGGGCCTCAAATGGCCTAACCACAAGTTTGCCTCCCCATTCTGCTCCCACAGATAAAGCTGCCTACTCAAACAGCCCTTCTGATCACAGGGACCAGGCACAGTGCCTGCTTATCCCTACGTAGTGGGTTTCCATGTCCTGGTCCCCCAACAGCCCACACACTTATCCAAACAATCCAATCATATCCTTCTTTAGGAATCAGAAGGTATGCCAGCCTCTTGATACTACCAAGCCTGCCTCCCACAGCCCCTGGTTGTTCATTTTGTTCCCAAATGTAATCTTCATGTAGCCATGCATGGCATGTAGTGTCCTTCTCCCCTAGGCTGTAAACATATGTAACTAACACACTGCTATTGATCTCAACCGTCCTGTGTCATGTGTTCAGCCATTCCCATAACCCTAGGGCAAAATCCCTCCTTCACCACACGGTAAACAGGAGGCAATGAAAACACTGGCAAATGCAAATGACTTGCACCCAGTATAAAGGAGTTTTACAATTCAATAAGATAATCCAATTTTTTTTTTTTTTTTTGAGTTGTGGTCTCACTCTGTCACCCTAACAGGAGCGCAGCGGCGCAATCTCAGCTCACCGCAACCTCCACCTTGCAGGATCAAGCGATTCTCCTGACTCAACCTTTCAAGTGGCTGGGATTACAGGCACGTGCCACAATGCCTGGCTAATTTTTTTTTTTTTTTTTTTTTTTTTTGAGATGGCGTCTCACTCTGTTGCCCAGGCTGGAGTACAGTGGTGCAATCTCGTTTCACTGTAAGCTCCGCCTCCGAGTTCTCACCATTCTCGTGCCTCAGCCTCCTGAGTAGCTGGGACTACAGGCACCCACCACCACGCCCAGCTAATTGTTTTGTATCTTTAGTAGAGACGGGGTTTCACCATGTTAGCCCGGATGGTCTCGATCTCCTGACCTCCTGATCAGCCCACCTCGGCCTCCCCAAGTGCTGGGATTACAGGCATGAGCTACCACACCCGGCTTAATTTTTAAAATAGGTACATTTCCAGTTCCAGAAAAAATGGCATAGATGCACTTTTCCTTATTCCTTCTGCCAAGTACAGCTAAAATTCATGGATTATATATAAAACAAATGTAAGAAGATGCTGAAAGATACAGAGAGGAAGGCAGACCAGTTAGTGATCTCAGCCAAGGAATGACAGACTGATGAGTTCTTTGCCTCATATATTCTGAAATGAATACTGGAGAAGCCAACAATCTGGAAACACCAGACCATGCTAACAAGAAAAGCCTGCTCTCTCCAGGCACAAGATCAGGGAAGAGTTAGTCCTCCCACTGCTAAATCTAACTGGCTTTTTAGAAAAGGGGCTCAGTGTAGTAGATCATGCCTGTAATCCCAGCACTTTGGGAAGCCGAGGCAGGTGGATTGTTTGAGCTCAGGAATTCAAGACTAGCCTGGGCAACATGGCAAGACCACATCTCTATAGAAAAAAAAAACAAAAATTAGCACGGCCACGGGGATGTGTGCCTATGGTCCCAGCTACCTACTCTACTTGGGAGGCAGTGGTAGGAAGATCACTTAAGCCTGGGAGATTGAGGCTGCAGTGAGCAGTGATCACACCACTGCACTCAGCCTGGGGAACAGAGTGAGATGGAGAGGAGGAGGGGAGGGAAAGAAGGAACGGAGGAAAGGAAAGGGAAAGGGAAAGGAAGAAAGAGGGAAAGAAAGGTGGTGAAGTAATGAGATACTACACATACGGAGGTCAGTTGGAGAGCTAGGAAAACACCAGAAGAGAGGTATCAGAGAAGCACAAGAAAGATTGCATTATTAGACAGCAAGAGTTGACTGGACTACATGGTTCTAAGAAGTAAAGTAAGATGAGGATAAAGAAGTAAAGATGAGAATTAGTAGTGAAACTACTAGTGAGTAGTTTCAATGGAAAAACTGAGGATGGAAGCCAAATTGGAATGGGATAAACAATAAACAAAGACATTTGCTTCTAGCAATATGGTGTACTCAACAGTCTGAACTGTCCTGATGAAAACAATGAAATGATATAAAATATCACTTATTACATTATGTATTATATATATTATATATTATTACAGCTGACCCTGGAACACCACAAGTTTGAACTGTGTGGGTCCACTTATACATGGATTTTCTCCCACCTCTGCCTCCTCTGAGACAGCAAGACCAACTCCACTTCTTCCTCCTCCTCAACATAAAGACAAGGATGAAGACCTTTATGACCTTCCACTTAAAGAACAGTAAATATATTTTCTCTTTGTTATGACTTTCCTTTTCTTTTTTCTTTTTTGGCTCTATGGAATCTTTCTAGGTCATATGGTTTTTTTTTTTTGTTTTTTTGGTTTTTTTTTGAGACAAAGTCTCACTCTGTCGCCTAGGCTGGAATGCACTGGAGCGATCTCAGCTCACTGCAACCTCTGTCTCCTGAGTTCAAGTGATTCTCCTGCCTCAGCCTCCCAAGTAGCTGAGATTATAGTCACACGCCACCATGCCCGGCTAAGTTTTGTATTTTTAGTAGAGACGTGGTTTCATCACGTTGGCCAGGCTGGTCTCAAACTCCTGACCTCAGGTGATCTGCCCACCTTGGCCTGCCAAAGTGGGGGATCACAGGCATGAGCCACCGCACCTGGCCTCTTTTTATTTTTTTTTTCAATTTTTATTTTAGATTCAGAGGGTATATGTGCAGGTTCATTACCTGGGTATATTGCATGATGCTGAGGTTTGGGGTACAAATGATCCTGTCACCCAGGTACTGAGCATAGTACCCAACAGTCAGATTTTCAACCACTGCCTGCCTCCTTCCCTTCTCATTCTAGTAGTCTCCAGTTTCTATTGTTGCCACCTTTATGTCCATGAGTACCCAATGTTTAGCTCCCATTTATAAGTGAGAACAAGCCGTATTTGGTTTTCTGTTCCTGTGTTAATTTACTTGGGATAATAGCCTCTAGCTGCATCAATATTGCTACAAAGAACATGATTTTGTTATTTTTATGCCTGCATGGTATTTTGTGGTGTATATGTACCATATTTTTTTTTCCAATCCACCACTGATGGGCACATAGGTTGATTCCATTTATTTGTTATTGTGACTAGGGCTGCAATGAACATCCAAATACATATGTCTTTCTGGTAGAACGGTTTGTATTTGTTGAGATACATACTCAGTAATGGATTACTAGGTTGCATGGTAGTCCTAAGTTCTTTAAATCTCGAAACTGCTTTACACAGTGGCTGAACTAATTTACATTCCCACCAACAATGTACAAGCATTTTCTTTTTCTCTGCAGCCTCACCAACATTTGTTTTTTGATATTTTAATAATAGTCATTCTAACTGGTGTGAGATGGTATCTCATTGTGGTTTTGACTTGCATTTCCCTGATGATTATAGATGTGGACCATTTTGTCACGCTTCTTGGCCACTTGTATATCTTCTTCTGAGAAGTGCCTGTTTGTGTCTTTTGACCATTTTTTAATGGCTTTTTTTTTTTTTTTTGCTTGTTCAACCGTTTAAGTTTCTTACAGATTCTGGATATTAGACCTTTGATATCTGCAAATTTAGCTGCACAGTTTGCAAATGTTTTCTCCCATTCTGCAGGCTATCTCTTTACTCTGTTGATAGTTTCTTTCACTGTGCAGAGGCTCTTTAATTAGTTCTGCTTGTCAGTTTTTGATTTTGTTGCAACTGCTTTTGAGGACTTAGTTATAAATTCTTTCCCAACACTAATGTCCAGAATGATGTTTCCTAGGTTTTCTTCTAAGATTCTTATAGTTTAAGGTCTTACATTTAAATCTTTAATCCATTTTGAGTTACATTTTGTATATGGTGAAAGGTAGGGAGTCCAGTTTCATTCTTCTACATAAGCCACATGATTTTCTTAATAACATTTTCTTTTCTCTATCTTACTTTATTGTAAGAATACAGTGAGACACGTTCATCAGCTTGCTCCTTTCTGCCCGCGGACGCTGCCGAAGAAGCATCATTAAAATCTCTCTTCTCCCTTCCATCACGTCTAAGTCTGAGTCTCCTAAAGAGCCCGAACAGCTGAGGAAGCTCTTCATTGGAGGGTTGAGCTTTGAAACAACCGATGAGAGCCTAAGGAGCCATTCTGAGCAATGGGGAACATTCACAGACTATGTGGTAATGAGAGATCCAAACACCAAGCACTCCAGGGGCTTTGGGTTCATCACATATGCCACTGTGGAGGAGGTAGATGCAGCCATGAACGCAAGGCCACACAAGATGGATGGAAGAGTTGTGGAACCAAAGAGAGCTGTCTCAAGAGAAGATTCTCAAAGACCAGGTGCCCACTTAACTGTGAAAAAGATATTTGTTGGTGGCATTAAAGAAGACACTGAAGAACATCACCTAAGAGATTATTTTGAACAGTATGGAAAAATTGAAGTGACTGAAATCATGACTGACTGAGGCAGTGGCAAGAAAAGGGGCTTTGCCTTTGTAACCTCTGACGACCATGACTACGTGGATAAGACTGTCATTCAGAAATACCATACTGTGAATGGCCACAGCTGTGAAGTTAGGAAAGCCCTCTCAAAGCAAGAGATGGCTAGTGCTTTATGCAGCCAAAGAGGCTGAAGTGGTTCTAGAAACTTTGGTGGTGGTCGTGGAGGTGGTTTCGGTGGGAATGACAACTCTGGTAATGGAGGAAACTTCAGTGGTAGTGGTCGATATGGTGGCAGTGGGGATGGCTATAATGGGTTTGGTAATGATGGAAGCAATTTTGGAGACGGTGGAAGCTACGATGATTTTGGCAATTACAACAATCAGTCTTCAAATTTTGGACCCATGAAGGGAGGAAACTTTGGAGACAGAAGCCCTAGCCCTTATGGTGGTAGAGGCCAATACTTTGCCAACCAAGAAACCAAGGTGGCTATGGCAGTTCCAGTAGCAGCAGTAGCTATGGCAGAGGCAGAAGATTTTAATTAGGAAACAAAGCTTAGCAGGAGAGGAGAGCCAGAGAAGTGACAGGGAAGTTACAGGTTACAACATATTTGTGAACTCAGCCAAGCACAGTGGTGGCAGGGCCTAGCTGCTACAAAGACCTGTTTTAGACAAATACTCATGGATATGGGCAAAAAACTCAAGGACTGTATTTGTGACTAATTGTATAACAAGTCATTTTAATTTCTGTTCTGTGCAAAGTGTAAAGCATTCCAACAAAGGGATTTAATGTAGATTTTTTTTTTTGCATCCATGCTGTTGCTTGCTAAATGTAATAGTCTGATCATGATGCTGAATAAATGTCTTTTTTATAATGTGCAAAGAAAAAAAAAGAATACAGTATATAGCATATATAACATGCAAAATATGTGTGAATCAACTGTTTATATTATAGGTAAGGCTTCTGGTCACCAGTAGGCTATTAGTAGTTAAGTTTTTGGGGAGTCAAAAGTTATACATGAATTTCAGCTGCACAGGAGGTTGGCACCCAAATTGTTCAAGGGTCAACTACATATTATAAAATATAAAATATTATATAAATCACACCAAAGTATTTCTTTAATGTTTATTTCTTTAATGTCCTGGAGACCATGATATTTCCAATTCTGCTTAGAAGCTGTTAAAGGCACAATGTTAAAATCTAGAGCTTGTCCAAGGTAGGAAGCCAAACTCAATGTTAAGGTAAAAAGGAAACAAACCTCAGAGAGACAGAGAGAGAGACCAACCAAGACCTTGTCTGTACCTTAGTATTGGTGGCATATGGAAAAAATAATTTCCCCTGAGAATCCATAACCACCAATAGCCCTCAATTAGATTAGTAGTCAGAATGTATGCTGTTATATAATCTGAAGAATTTCAAGCTCAGAGCTTAATTTCAGGCAGTCCCCAGTTAACAGCACCTCTCTAATGTTCCCATCCATTAAGTGGAAGTGAATCATGATAAAGTTTTTCATCCTTGTTTTCTCTGAGTAGGCTGAAAAGGAAGAGAAAGAAGTACAATTGGTCTTGCTGTCTCGGAGGTGGCAGAGGTGGAAGAAAATTCACATGTAAGTGGACCTGCGCAGTTCAAGCCTGTGTTGTTCAAGTGTCGGCTGTAATAACATATATGTAATACATAATGTTGAGCACTGGCAAAAGCAAATCCTCTCTGGAAGAACATCAACATAGACCACAAAGAGTTTCCACAAGAAAAGTTCCAAGGAACAAAAATTCACAATCGAAAAAAGTTTACAAAATATACAAGAGAACAAGCCACAAGCCATTATGAGTGACATCCAACAGAAAGAACTAGCAACAGAGTCAAACCTATAAAGTTTCAAATACTATAATGCTATAAACATTACCAGACAGAAAATATAGAATAATCGTATTTGAATGTTTTAATAAATAAAAGAGAAGCTTGAAAATTGAAGCAAAGAACAAGGAACTAAGAAAAAGAAAGATCAAATTTGAAAAAAAAAAAAAAAAAAAAAAAAACAGAATTAGCTGGACATGGTGGCACATGCCTGTAATCTCAGCTACTCAAGAGGCTGAGGTGGGAGGATTGCTTGAGCCCAGAAGTTCGAGGCTGCAGTGAAAGCTATGATTGCACCACTGCACTCCAGTCTGGGTGACAGAGCAAGATCCTGTGAAAAAAAGAAGAGGTGAGGCGAGGGGAGGGGAGAGGAGAAGGGAAGAGAAAGGAAGGGATGGGAGGGAACTGGAGGGGAAAGGAGGGGAGGAGAGGGGAGGGGAGGAGAGGGGAGGGGAGAGGAAAGGAGGAGAGGAGAGGGGAGAGAAGTAGAGGGGAGGAGAAGAGAGGGGAGGAGAGGAGACGGGAGAGGAGAAGAGGAAAGGGGAGGGGAGGGCACAGACAGGAAGGGACAGGAGGGGATGGGACAGGAGGGAAGGGGAAGGGAGGCAAGAGAAGGGGAGAGGGGAGAGAAGGGAAGGGAGGGGAGAAAAGGGAAAGAGAGAGGAGGGGAGGGGAAGGGGAGAAGGGGGGAAGGGAGGAAGAGGGCAAGGAAGGAAGGAGGGAGGGAGAGAGGGAGGGAGGGAGGGAAGGAAGAAAGGATAAAGGGAGGGAGGGAGGGAAGGAGGGAAGGGAGGAAGGGAGGAAGGGAGGAAGGGAGGAAGGGAGGAAGGGAGGGAGGGAGGGAGGGAGGGAAAAGCCGGTCACGGTGGCTCACGCCTGTAATCCCAACACTTTGGGAAGCCGAGGCGGGCGGATCACGAGGTCAGGAGATTGAGACCATCCTGGCTAACACGGTGAAACCCCGTCTCTACTAAAAATACAAAAAATTAGCCGGGCATGGTGGCAGGCACTTGTAGTCCCAGCTACTGGGGAGGCTGAGGCAGGAGAATGGCATGAACCTGGGAGGTGGAGCTTGCAGTGAACCAAGATAGCGACACTGCACTCCAGCCTGGGCGATAGAGTGGAACTTCATCTCAAAAAAAAAAAAAAGAAAGAAAGAAAGAAAAAACTTCTAGAAATGAAAAAAAAAGACACTTAAAATGAAAATTAACGGGCATATTAAACAGCAGGTATTCTCCACAGCTGAGGAAAGATTTAATTAATTGGATAATACATTTTTTTAATCCAAAATGAAAAACAAAAAAGAAGGATATAAAATATAAAACAGACAAGACACGGTGGCTCATGGCTATAATCCCAACATTTCGGGAGGCCAAGGCAGGAGGATCACTTGAGGTCAGGAAGTCAAGACCAGCCTCCAACCAGAGTCACAGATGGAGACCCTATCTCAAAAACCAAAAAATTAAAAACTAAAACAGGGAGAGGTGCAGTGGCTCACACCTATAATTCCAGCACTTTGGGAAGCTGAGGCAGGAAAATTGCTTAAAGCCAGGACTTCAAGATCAGCCTAAGCAACATAATGAGATCCCATCTCTACAAAAAAAAAGAAAAGAGCCAGGCATGGTGATGTGCACCTATAGTCCCACTACTAGAGACATCAGATTGGGAGAATTGCTTGAGCCCAAGAGTTTGAGGTGCAGTGAACTATGACCACGCTCCAGCCCAGGCAATAGAGCAAGATCTTGTCTCAAAAAATAAAAATAAAAATGAAAAACACATATAATAGAATAAACGATAAAGGGAGAAATGTTAACATACAGGAAGCCCCCAACTTAGGATAGTTTGACTTAAAATTTTTGGCTTTATGACTGATTTATCAAGATGTAACCCCATCATAAATCGAGGAGCATCTGTATATCTAATCTAGGTTTTAGATGGCAATATCGGAAAAAAATTGAGGCAACAGTCAAAGATAATCACCGAGAATTTTCCAAAACACTTCAAATACACATTGGTGTGTACAGAAAGCCCAATGAGTCTCAAGCAGGATTAAACACACACACACATATAACAGGAAATGAAAGAAAGAGACTAGAACAGATTGACTGACTGGCTGATTAATTTTTTAAAAACCATCACAGGAGTAGAGAAAAGGATCCCTTCAATAGAACCAAATAGACTAAAAGCAGTCATCTCAACAGTAACAATATGACCCAGAAAAAAGACAGAGATGGAAGTTTTCAATGTGCTGACAAAAAAAAAAAGATCTGTATGTAGAATTTTATGCTCAGCAAAATCGTGTTTCAAGAATGAGCATGAAATAAAATTTTAGACCAAAACTGAGAGTCTAGCAAATCAGTCCTCATTTTTAAAAATCCTAAACGATGTACTATAACACGAAGAAAATAATTGTACGTGGAAGGCTGATGATGCAATAAGGAATGGTAAACAACTATACTGGTAAACAATGGATAAATCTAAAAACAATAATAACCTCTAATTTGTGAAGATAAAAGAAAATAAGATAAATCTAAACTACTGAACCACAATACAAGTTGGGAAGTAGTGATCCATATCAAAGCATTCAAAGGTCCTTGAAATGGAAGGAGAGAAAAGTATTTTAGACATTATGTATGTTACAAAAGAAACAAAAATGGGCCGGGCATGGTCACTCACACCTATAATCCCAGCACTTTGGGAGGCCGAGGTGGATGGATCACTTGAGGTCAGAAGTTCAAGACTAGCCTGGTCAACATGGTGAAATCCTGTCTCTACTAAAAACACAAAAAAATTAGCAGGGCATGGTGGCATGTGCCTGTAATCCCAACTACTTAGGAGGCTGAGGTGGGAGAATCATTTGATCCTGGGAGGTGGACATCGCAGTGACCCGAAATCACGTCACTGTACTCTAAGGCAACAAAGCAAGACTCTGTCTCAAAAACATAAAAAGAAAAGAAACACTAAATGAACAGAATATAATGCATAATATCCAAACTAGTAGCAGTACCCAGGACTAACCCCAGCAATGTACTCCACCACCATGTGAAGGTTGCTTACCAAAGGGCCAGCAAATAAGAATGAATAGCCAGAGAGGTAGGAAAAAAACCAGAAGAGTGTGGTATTACAGAAGCACAGAAAAGAGTGTGTAGTAAGGAAGTTAAATCCAAACTAAGGCAAAAAGAGAAAAAGAAACAGAAAAGCAAGATAAAGAAAAAGTACAAAGCGCAATAAAAATAAATCAATATACATCAATAACCAAAATAATTCAAAGGGGTTTTCCCAGTTAAAAGACACGTGTTACGCTGTTTGCCACAAAAAAAAAAAAACAAAAAAAAAACCCACCTAAAACAAAAGGAACAAAAAAATATGAAAATGAAAAGAAAGAAAAAGTCCAGGAGCAGTGGCTCACACCTATAATCCCAGAACTTTGGGAAGCTGAAGCAGGCAGATCACCTGAGGTCAGGTATTCGAGACCAGCCTGGCCAATGTAGCAAAACCCCGTCTCTATTAAAAATACGAAAAAAAAATTAGCCGGGTGTGGTAGCACACACCTGTAATCCCAGCTATGCAGAAGGCTGAGGCAGGAGAATCACTTGAACCTGGGAGGCAGAGGTTGCAGCGAGCCAAGATTGCGCCACTGCACTCCAGCCTGGGCAACAGAGTGAGACTCTGTCTCAAAAAAAAAAAAAAAAAAGAAAAGAAAAGAAAGGAAGAAGAAGATACACAAAATACTAATCAAAACAAAACTGGGGTTATTCCACTACTATTAAACACCAATTCACCAAAAAGATATAACAGATCTAAGTAGATAAAATATGAAGCCAGTGACTGTAAACAGCATATTAGAGAAGTTTGGCTCTGAAGGAAAGCAAATAATAGATGGTACCTGAAGAGGGGATTTCAAGTCAGAGAAAAAGTTTTTGGTTTTGGTTTTTTTCATTTTTTATTTTTTGGTGTTCTCTTCTTATTTGTTTTCATATCATATGGAACAAATTTGTATGTTATTGGGAATTATATGAAGTAGAGGTAAAAAGTGAAGTAGCAGGAGGGAGAGAGGATAAATTAAGAATGAAAAAGAATGGAATCCAGAGAACAAGAAAAAGGAATGAAATTTGATAAAAAGGACTTTTTTCCAGTGTAATAAAGTAAGAGAAAACAGGTATGGCATAGGTATGATAAAATAAGAACATTTATCTAATGGTTCCTATTTTCTCAGTTATATATAAGGTGACTGAGAGAAGGTTAAAAAGGGACAGATTTCAAAACAAAGAAGGTACAAAATAACTATCTCAGAAAGTAGGAAGTTAATCCTACTAATACGATATTAACAGTATTGCCAAGCACTGCACAATACCAATACCCATTGGAATTGTTTTTTGGTGTTGTTCTGACTGAGGTCAACTAAATTATTACTAGATTCCTTTGAGTTCATCATATCACAAACACAGTTTGGAACTTTTTCTTAAAGACATTTCCTGAAACTTGTTCTTAATAAAGTCCAACTGATACTTTTCCTCCCCTCTCGCAAATTTGTAAAATCTTACTATGGTTAAAATATATATACATGGAGACAAATAATAAACAGATGGTCAGAGAGAGACAAAACAGAATGATGAATGGACAAAAAGAGGACATATCCAGAAACGTATGCACAATACACAATTGTCAACCAAGAGGTGGAGGAGAGCAGAGAAAAAAGACTGGGTAAGGACTACAACTAGGCCTTCAAAGGGGCAACTGACAAAAGTGTCAGAGCAAACTGTGAGTGTCTTGATCTCTTCGTGGCAGTATTATGGGTCAGTGTTATGTTCTTCACATTCCTTATCTCCTTTTTTTCTATAATCATCCAATGTTACTTATTTATTAAAAATAATATTAATGCAACTAAAGCTGACTTTTCACATTTTTTGAGGTTTTTTCACTTATTTACAATACTTTCTCCATTCATTTTTAATATAATATATTTATATTTAATATAATGTCTTTAATATCAAAGACAAAAGTCCTTACAAAGTCATACATGAAGATAGTAAATAATATGTAAATTTTATAGATAACCCAGTTTTTCCTTAGTGCAATAGTTCATGACAGTACACACACATAAATACTAATTAACCTGTAATTCTTTATAAACACACATTTTAAAATCTTCAGTGAGATGGCATTAGCATTAAAGACAAATTGGCAATATTATTTTTCAGAGTCTTAATATACACTTTCTGTCTCACAACTAGGCACAGGTATATAGCTACAAGTATGTTTCAAAAGTCACATTCCAACTTATAAGAAAAACTTATGAGAAATTTTCCTATACAAATCACCAATTGTTACACCAAATATTTGCTCATTTTCCCTTAAATACTATTGAATTTTATTGCCAAGTTATTATCATACCTCTGAAGAGCTTTCATTATTGACATCCACTGTGTTTATAGGAGTTGCTGATGAATCTAAATCAGAACCTTGAGAGCCAACTCTCCCAGGAGTCTGGAACACAAACAGAAGGGGGAAAAAAAAGCAGACATTAACAATATATTCATAGGCCATTTAATAATCTAAACCTTTTCACATAAGAAAAGTAGATGTCTTTACAATAATAACAGCACTAACAGTATCCTTTATGGAAGACTGTACCTAATGCTGTATCAGAATCTTTATATATATGCATTTCTCTCATTTTCAGTCACTTTAAATTAATAAAATATATACAACGCTTTTCAAAGTCTTCAAGTCACCTTCACGAAACATCTTATTTAATCAAAATGACATCTCTTAAGACAGATAAGATGGATGTTATCTCTGTAGAGAAGAAAACAGATTTAAAGTAGGAAGTGACTTGTTCACCACTGTACTCTTTTGTTTTGGTTGTTTTTTGAGTTGGGGTCTTGCTCTGTCACCCAGGCTGGAGTGCAGTGGTGCAATCTCGGCTCACTGCAACCTACGCCTCCCAGGCTCAAGTGATCCTCCCATCTCAGCCACCCAAGTAGCTGGGACCACAGGCACACACCACCACACCCAGCTAATTTGTTGTATTTTTGGTAAAGACGAGGTTTCACCATGTTGCCCAAAATGGCCTCAAACTCCTGAGCTCAAACAATCTGCCCACCTCCGCCTCCCAAAGTGCTGGGGTTACAGATGTGAGCCACAATGCTCAGACTACCATTGTACTGTTAACAAAAATCAGAAAGTCCTCAAGATGCAAGCTCAAGGAGGAAAAAAAAAGAAATCAGAAAGTTCTCAAGATCCAAGTTAAAGCAAAAAAATCAGAAGATGCAGAACTAAAACGCAGATCTGATTTCTTTGACAATGCTTTCTCTTTTTTTTTTTTTTTTTTTTTTTTAAAACAAGAGTCTTGCTCTGTCACCCAGGCTGGAGTATAGTGGCACAATCTCGGCTCACTGCTATCTCTGCCTCCTGGGTTCAAGCAATTCTCCTGCCTCAGACTCCTGAGTAGTTGGGACTATAGACACATGCCACCATGTCCAGCTAATTTTTTTGTGTGTATTTTTAGTGGAAACGGGGTTTCATCATGTTGGCCAGGCTGTTCTCGAACTCCTGACCCCAAGTGATCCCCGCCTTGGCCTCCCAAAGTGCTGGGATTACAGGCGTGAGCCACAGCGCCAGCTGGCAATGCTCTCTTTTCTACACAAACTAAAACTACAGTGATTCAAGTGTGCAAAAAAGACCAATGCAGCCCAAGTTATCAAGTCCCCATCACCTACCATTCAAACCAGTCATTAACATCCATCTCCAATACTTGATATGACACCATCAGAGGCACATTTTGAAGGGTTAAAGCTCTTTTCCCCCTGCACCATTTATCACTTAGCATTATCATTTATTAAAATCTAGGTGTTACTTTTATATCAAATTGCTTTTTGGATGAATTTGAAACATAGTAAAACACTGCGTAAAAAGAGATTTAAAGCACAAAAACTGACTCAATAATACTCATCAAAAAATATATAGGTACATGCTAGCATTATCCACACTTTACACATGAGGGAACCAAGGCATAGAGACTAAGTAAATTGCCCAAAGTCAGATGCGTAATAAAGGGAAGAAGGGATTTTAATTAGAGCAGTATGGCTCTTAATCACTAACCAATACTCCTTCTCTGTTAGACATCTCCACTGAAATGCCCCTCAATCACCCAAGATTCAAAACACCTCACTACATATTTGCCTCAAGATGTGAACATCCTGTACATCACTACTAAATGTTCAACCTAAATGCCAAATAAGGATGAATTCATAATGCTATATTCATCAAAATGATTATAAAAACTACATACAATGGAAAAATATACACGATTTAAATTATATATGAAAACTACTGATATAAGAAAAAAGACTAAAAAGAAATATTCCAAAATTCAAATTATGATTTCTGTAGTAAAACAGGAATCTTCATTTTTATGTTTTTCAGTTTTAGTTTTTGCTACTTTTTTTTTTTCAGAATTTTAGATCCACACTTGAATTGCTTTTATCTTGAAAAAAATGTTTTATGTTAAAGATAAGCAAACCTCCAGTTGAATAGACAGCATTCCTTTTTTTTCCCTCATGCAGATACTTTGCACATTTATTTAGAGGCATATCTCATTTTATTGTGTGTCACTTTATTGCGCTTTGCAGATGTGGTGCTTTTTAGATATTGAAAGTTTGTGTCAACTCTGCCGTCAAGCAAATCTATTGCTGCCATTTTTTCAAAAGTGTGTGCTCACTTTGTATCTCTGTGTCACATTTTGGTAATTCTCACAATATTTCAAGCTTTTTTATTATTATCATATCTGTTATGGTGACCTGTGATGAATGATCTTTGAAGTTACTGCCATTATTTTGGGGCACTACAACCCATACCCATATAAGATGGCAAACTTAATTGATAAATGTTGTATGTGTTCTGACTGCTCCACTCACTGGCCATTTCCCAGTCTCTCTCCCTTCTCCTTGAGCCTCCCTATTCCTTGAGATACAACCATATTAAAATTAGACCAATTAATAACCCTATAATGGCCTCTAAGTGTTCAAGTGAAAAGAAGAGCTGCTCATTTCTCACTTTAAATTAAAAGCTAGAAATGATTAAGCTTAATGAGGAAGGCATGTGGAAAGCTGAAACAGACCAAAGGCTAGGCCTTTGTGCCAAACAGCCAAATGCGAATGCAAAGAAAAAGTTCCTGAGGAAATTAAAAGTGCTACTCCAGTGAACACACAAATGATAAGAGCACAAATTGCTGAGAACATTTTAGTGACCTGGATAGAAGTTCAAACCAGCCAAAACATTCCCTTAAACCAAAGCCTAATTCAGAGAAAGGCCATCTCTTCAATTCTACGAAGGCTGACAGAGACGAGGAAGCTGCAGAAGAAATGTTTGAAGGTAGCAGAGGTCGTTTCATGGGATTTAAGGAAAGAAGCTGTCTCCATAACACAAAAATGCAAAGTGAAGCAGCAAGTGATGATGAAGAAGCTGCAGCAAGTTATCCAGAAGATCTAGCTGAGATAACTGATGAAGATGTCTACGTTAACAGATTTTCAATTCGGGAAAAAACAGCCTTCTATTGGAAGAAGATGTCATCTAGAACTACTATGGCTGGAGAAGAGAAATCAATACCGGGCTTCCAAGTTTCGACTTCCAAGCTTCAAAGAACAGGGTAATTCTTGTTAGGGGTTAATGCAGCTGATGACTTTTAAGTTCAAGCCAATGATCATTTATACCGTTCTGAAATTCCTAGGACCCTTAAGAATTATGCTAATGCTACTCTGTGCTCTATAAATAGAACGAGAAAGCCTAATTAATAGCACATCTGTTTACCACATGGATCACTGAATTTTTTTTTTTTTTTTTGAGACGGAGTCTCACTCTGTTGTCCAGGCTGGAGTGCAATGGCCCGATCTCGGCTCACTGCAAGCTCCACCTCCCGGGTTCATGCCATTCCCCAGCCTCAGCCTCCTGCCTCAGAGTAGCTGGGACTACAGGTACCTGCCACCACGCCCAGCTAATTTTTTTTTTTTTTTGTATTTTTAATAGAGACAGGGTTTCACCGTGTTAGCCAGTATGGTCTGGATCTCCTGACCTCATGATCCGCCCGCCTCAGCCTCCCAAAGTGCTGGGATTACAGGCGTGAGCCACTGCGCCTGTCCAGATGACTGAATATTTTAAGCCCACTATTAAGAGCTGTTACTGGAAAAAAAAAATCCTTTCAAAAATATCGCTGTCTATTAACAAGTCACCTGGTCACCCAAGAGCTCTCCTGGAGGCATACAAGGAGTTTAATGTTGTTTTCATGCCTATTAATATAACATCCACTCTGAAGCCCATGGATCAAGGAGTAATTTTGACTTTCAAGTCTTATTATTTAAGAAATATATTTTGTAAGGCTATAACTACTATAGTGATTCCTCTGACAGAACTGGGCAGAGTGTGTGGAAAACCTTCTAAAAAGGTCACCACTCTAGATGTGATTAAGAACATTTGTGATTCATGGGAGGAAGTCAAAATATCAACACTAACAAGAGTTTAGAAGTTGATTCCGACCTTCATAATGACTGTGAGGGGTTCAAGACTCCAGTAGAGCAGATACAGTGGAATCAGCAAGAAAACTAGAATTAAAAGTGGAGCCGGAAGATGTGACTGGTAATTTTCTTTTTTTTTTTTTTCCTCAAGACGGAGTCTCACTCTGTCACCAGGCTGGAGTGCAGTGGCGTGATCTCAGCTCACTGCAACCTCCGCCTCCCGGGTTCAAGCGATTCTCCTGCCTCAGCCTCCTGAGTAGCTGGGACTACAGGTGCATGCCATCATGCCAAGCTAATTTTTGTATTTTTAGCAGGGACGGGGTTTCACCATGTTGGCCAGGATGGTCTCGATCTCTTGACCTCGTGATCCGCCCACTTCGGCCTCCCAAAGTGCTGGGATTACAGGTGTGAGCCACCGCGCCCAGCATGACTGATAATTTTCATGACAAAACTTTAATGGAGGAGGAATGGCTTCTTAGGGATGAGCAAAGAAGGTGGTTTCCTGAGATGAAATCTACTACTGGAGAAGATGCTGTGAATACTGTTAAAATGACAATCAAGAATTTAGAATATTCCATAAATTTAGTTGATAAAGCATCAGCAGCTTTTGGGAGGACTGACTCAAGTTTTGAAGGAAGTTCTATTGTGGGTAAGATGCTATCAAACAATGCTACAGGGAAATTTTTCATGAAAGGAAGAGTTAATCAAAGCAAAGCAGCAAACTTCATTGTTATTCTAAGAAACTGCCACAACTACAACCTGACCAACATGGTGAAACTCCGTCTCTACTAAAAATACAAAAATTAGCCATGCATGGTGGTGCACGCCTGTAATCCCAGCTACTCAGGAGGCTGAGGCAGGAGAATCGCTTGAATCTGAGAGGCGGAGGTTGCAGTGAGATTGCACCACTGAAAGAAAATAAAAAAAGGAAAAAAAAGAAATTGACACAGCCATCCCAACCTTCAGAAATCTCCACCCTGGTCAGTCAGCAGCTATCAGTATAGAGGCAAAACCTTCCACAAGCAAAAAGATTATGACTAGCTGGGCAAGGTGGCCCACATCTGTAATCCTAGTGCTTTGGGAGGCCAAAGCAGGAAGATCGCTTGAGACTAGGCATTTGAGACCACTCTGGGCAACATAATGAGACCCTATCTCTACCAAAAAAAATACAAAAATTAGCAAGGTGTGGTGGCATGCACCTGTAGTCCCAGCTACTAATGAGGCAGGAGAATAGGGTCTGGAGGCAGGGAACCTAAGGCTGTTTCACAGCGACTTCCTAGAACTAAATTGAAAGGAAAACCCTAACTTTCCACACCTAAGTAACAAAAGGACCAGAGGCTACTCCCTTTAACCTTTTCTGCACGGCAGATAGGAAATTGGCTATCCACAACAAATCAGATTGCAGGCAACTCTTCACTTGCATAGAAGTATAACTGTGTAGCTTCACCCTAGGCTCTGAATGGTTGCCTTTTGCAACCAATCAGATGTTTGCACAGGAGTGTGACCTCTGTAATTTTACTTCAGCCTCTGGTTGGCTGCTTTCTGCAACCAACCAGACTGATTGTGGGCTACTACTTCATTTACATGAGGTGAGCGTGAAGTGGCTAATGGGAAACGTCCAGGGAGTATTTGGACCCAAGAAGATTCTGCATCCAGGCCCTTGAGCCGCTGCTCAGGCCCACTCCCACACTGTGGAGTGTACTTTTGTTTTCAGTAAATCTCTGCTTTTGTTCTTTTGTTGCTTCATTCTTTCTTTGATTTGCTGGGCATTTTGTCCAATTCTTTATTCAAAACGCCAAGAACCTGGACAACTTGGCAGTCACAACCCTCTACCAGTGACACTAGGAAGGCTGAAGTGGGAGGATCACTTAAGCCCAGGAATTCAAAAATACAGTGAGCTATGATCACACAACTGCACTATAGACTGGGTGACAGAGCGAGACTCTGTCTCATCAAAGAAAAAAGATTACAAATCACTGAAGGCTCAAACGATTGTTAGCATTTTACAGCAATAAGATATTTTTAAATTAAGGTATCTACTTAATTAGACATAATGCTATTGCACACTTAATAGACTACAGTATGCTATGAATATAATTTTTATATGCACTGTGAAACCAAAGAATTTATGTGACTCATTTTGTTGCGATACTTGTTTCATTGCAGTGATCTAGAACCAAGCCCGCAATATCTCCGAGATATGCCTATATACAAGTATGCCTATATACTTGTATAATTTTTATATAAATCGGGAAACTAGAACAAATACAAAATAACAACCAGTAATTAAAGCTACAGAGAAACTCCCAAACTCTTCTTAAACATACTTTTTCAAAGAAGGGTATAAGATTAAACTTTTATTTCATATTCTGGATACAGTATTAACCTAGCATGCCATGACAAGGTGGAAATAAAATGATCTTGAACCTTTTTTAAAATACTTATGTTCTTTAGGATTCTCAAAAGAACTCAGGGTTCTGTGAGGTTCTGTCAACCAAAGATGACAAAGAAGGAACATTATAGCTGGGTGAAATGGCTCACGTCTGTAATCCTAGCATTTTGGGAGGCTGAGGTGGGTGGATCACTTCAGGTTAGGAGTTCGAGACCAGCCTGGCCAATATGGTAAAACCCCGTCTCTACTAAAAATACAAACATTAGCTGGGTATGGTGGTGCACACCTGTAATCCCAGCTATTCGGGAGGCTGAGGCAGGAGAATTGCTTGAACCTGGGAGGCAGAGGTTGCAGTGAGCCGAGATCGTGCCACCTCACTCCAGCCTAGGTGACAGAGCGAGATTCCATCTCAAAAAAAAAAAAAAAAAAAAAAAAAAAAAAGGAACATTACTGTGTAACTATGTCTTTTTCTTTTTTTTTTTTCTTTCTTAGAGACGGGTCTCACGATGCTGCCCAGGCTGGTCTTGAACTCCCAGGCTCAAGTGATCCTCCGCCCACTTCATCCTCCCAAAGTGTTGAGATTACAGGCAAGAGCCCCTGCACCCAGCCTATGTTTCAATAAAGATGGTTAGAGAACATCAGAGGCACAGTTCAGAAAGAGACAGGCACTCTACTAATGAGAAAAAAAAAAAAAAAAAAAACAGAAACATTGTTAAGAGATGGAGGAGGCAATAACTATCCTGTCCAAGAATAGTAGCAACCACCACACCAAGGCTTATCGAAAACAGGTAGAAAGTGGCAGAATTTCAATAAAGTACTAAAGATGAAGAATGCAAAATGAATCTCTGGCCAAAGGCAAAAAAAAAAAAAAATGAGAGGAGCTGGATATGAGGAGTCTCCATTTGGTTGTCAGTATCAGGAGACACTACCCAAAATGATGAAACTGTAAGGCTTTCATCCTCAGAGAAGTCAGAGAAGGTTAAGCCAACCAATACATGAGTGAAATAAACATGAATTTTAGATACCACCTATCTAGATCAAATCCCACTTCAGCCTAACTTCAATTTGCTACAGGCTTTAGAGAGGTTGCACTTATTGCCAGGTCTCAGAACCTGAGCACTACCTCCTGCCTCAGCATGGTTGCTGACCCTTCTTCTGGGAAGTTTCCACTTTCTAGACAAGCAGACAAAGCTTGTGAAATAATCAAAGCAGTGATGCCAAGGATGTCATGGCAGAAGGCCTGGGTTCCTGAGCCACTGAGAGCTCACAGGGCTGGATTTGACATTCCTGATGCATTACAGAGGCACATTCATCCTGCTGACACTGTAATCTGTCCTCATTGGGAAAGTCAGGATCATCTTCCTGGGCACTGAACAGGGTCAGCTTTTAATCTAGTCTCTTCACTTTGTGGTGGGACCAAAGGTGCTGGAAGAATTAGGGGAGAGGGAGCAGCGGGCCTCTATTTTCTCCTTCCTCTTGCTCAGTCTCATTTTCTTTGTCCTTACAATCTTCCTAAAATGCCTATGCTTTTTTGGAAGTTGATCTAGCTTTCTTTTCTGGACTGGAGGCACAGCAGGATATTGTGAAACCTCAGCCACATGACTCTTGGATGTCTCCTCTAATGGCTGTGATAATGATTCCAAACTTTTCTTCAGAGGGTCATTCTCCCTTGGGTGGAATTTATCTTCTGCATCTTGAGTATTTGGTGATAGGTTCAAGTGTTTTTTTTGTTTTTTTGTTTTCTTGTTTTTGAGACAGAGTGTCGCACTGTCTCCCAGGCTGGAGTGCAGTGGCGCGATCTCGGCTCACTGCAAGCTCCAACTCCCAGGACCACGCCATTCTCCTGCCTCCGCCACCCAAGTAGCTGGGACTACAGGCGCCCACTGGCTAATTTTTGTATTTTTAGTAGAGAGAGGGTTTCACCGTGTTAGCCAGGATGGTCTCAATCTCCTGACCTCGTGATCCACCCGCCTCAGCCTCCCAAAGTGCTGGGATTACAGGTATGAGCCACCGCGCCTGGCCCAGGTTCAAGTCTTTAGTGACATGTTTGGGCGATTGGAGATTCCTAAACTCTGTCACTGAGGTTTTTTTTTTTTTTTTAACCTACTATGCTGATCCCAGCCAGCTTTGCAGAAACAAGGAATCACAACAAAAGGGACCAAAAGTCAAATGATTTTTTTAAAAAGGTAGTTAACACCCTGACTGTTTCCAATGATGTATCCTTAGCTATCAAAGATACAGGAGGAATACTGATCTCAGATTTCTCCCCTCGACTTATCTAAACGCATTCAAGGGCTTTCAGAAAAAAAATCCTCAAGTTCTTCTCAGCCTAGGGAATCTCAGATTTCCTGGTACAGTATGGAGGAGCAGGCCTCAGTCTCCACAGTCCCTTTAAATTTTCCCAAAATCTAACATTCTAAAACTGTCTAAATTTATCCAGAGTATGTTTTTACTGTGTTCATTTAATGCCCACAAAATTTTCTTGTTTTCTTATCAGCTACAGTCCTGCCAACACCAAAGCAAGATTCATTCCCAAAATAATATAATTGAGACATGAATTTATAAATAAATAAAAGCCAATTCTGGATTTAATGATACATTCATGGATGTGGCAAAAAGTAAATGGCGAAAACGTTTTAAAAGAGCACTTAAACTTTGTTTTGTTTTTGTTTTGTTTTGTTTTGTTTTGTTTTGTTTGAGACAGTCTCGCTCTGTCACCCAGGCTGGAGTACAACAGCGTGATCTCGGCTCACTGCCAT
This sequence comes from Macaca fascicularis, assembly GCF_037993035.2. Classification (NCBI taxonomy): domain Eukaryota; kingdom Metazoa; phylum Chordata; class Mammalia; order Primates; family Cercopithecidae; genus Macaca; species Macaca fascicularis. The sequence goes on from NC_088385.1 coordinate 99,934,434, forward strand.
CTCGGCCTCCCAGGTTCAGTGATTCTCCTGCCTCAGCCTCCCCAGTAGCTGGAATTACGGGCACACACCACCACGCCCAGCTAATTTTTATATTTTTAGTAGAGACAGGGTTTCACCATGTTGACCAGGCTGATCTCGAACTCCTGACATCAATTGATCCACCTGCCTCAGTCTCCCAAAGTGCTGGGATTACAGGCGTGAGCCAACATGTCCAGGCTAAATTGGATATTTAATATAAAGAACTGTTCTATAAAACTAGAAATTCATTTTTGATTCATTAACATTTCAATAGCTTCACACTACGATGGTATTAAGAATAATGAAAGATACTGGAAACAGGAAGTTATACTTCCAAAGAACTGTATTTTCCCCATTTCTGTTTCCTTTATTTTTCCAGATGCCAGATGGCTTTTCACTAAGGTTTTTCTTGACTGAGAGGAAGAAAGTAATTCAAAGAAATATTGTACTTTTTTTTATTTTTGTAAAGATGAAGTCTCCGTATGTTGCCTAGGCTCATCTCGAACTTACGGGCTCCAGTGATTCTCCTGCCTCAGCCTCCCAAAATGCTGGGATTACAGGTGTGAGCCACCATGGCCACCTGAAATAAGGTACTTCTACATAATCCTATTATCACCACCAAAAATACCCTTTCTCAAATTTGCCTAAAATAATCCTAGTAAATATACCTAAGTAAAGCCCAAGAGGCACAGGGAGTAAACGGGGAAAAAAACAAGGAAACCCTCACAAGATAGGGGTTTTTGATGTCCATATTTTAAGTATACTCCTCATGACTGCTGTTAAATTATCTAAGAACTTCTTGTTCTCTTTTTTTTTTTTTTTTTTTTTTCAGACGGAGTTTCACTCTTGTTGCCCAAGCAGGAGTGCAATGGCACGATCTCGGCTCATTGCAACCTCTGTCTCCCAGATTCAGGCGATTCTCCTGCCTCAGCCTCCCAAGTAGCTGGGACTACAGGTGCACGCCACCATGCCCAGCTAATTTTTTGTATTTTTAGTAGAAATGGGGTTTTTCCATGTTGGTCAGTCTGGTCTCAAACTCCTGACCTCAGATGATCCGCCCACCTCAGCCTCCCAAAGTGCTGGGATTACAGGTGTGAGCCATTGCGCCCAGCCTTCATTCTTGTTCTATTTTTAAACCACTAAAATTCCTTTATTTCAATGAGAAGTCCAAAAACAATAAAATTAACTCTAAATAAACAATATAAAGCATTCTGACTTTTTCACTTATAAAAGTTTTATTTTGCAAAAAGAATGGGATTGGAATGATTTATGCTAAAAATTTAAAGTGATAGGCTGGACACAATGATTCACATCTGTAATCTACCACTTTGGGAGGTCGAGGTGGGAGGATCACGTCAGCCCAGGAAGTCAACACTGCAGTGAACTGTGATTATGCCACTTTACTCCAGCCTGGGCAACAGAGTAAGACCTTGTCTCCAAAAAAAAAAAAAAGAATTTCAAATATTATTAAGATGGAACAAATCTTAAAAACAAGGTAAGTATCACAATGGACCAAAAATAAAATGGAAACATAGAGTATCCAGGATTCTGGAACCTAAAACAGGTAGAGGCAGCTAAGTTCAGTAATGAGAACCAAAATCGCCCTGGATGTGCAAGGTAACAAGAAGCCAGGCCCACTGTGAAAACTTAGTAATCGGGACAAGGCAACCATCTCTTGCAATGAATAGAAACTCTTTAAAAAGCTGTAAATCCGGCCAGGTGCGATGGCTCACGTCTGTAATCCCAGCACTTTGGGAGGCCGAGGTGGGCATAACACGAGGTCAGGAGTTCAAGACCAGCCTGGCCAACAGGGTGAAACCCCATCTCTACTAAAAATACAAAAATAGCTGGGCGTGGTGGTGGGTACCTGTAATCTGAGCTACTCGGGAGGCTGAGGCAGTAGAATCATTTGAACCTGGGAGGCAGAGGTTGCAGTGAGCCAAGACTGCGCCACTGCACTCCAGCCTGGGCAACGGTGCAAAATTCTGTCTCAAAAAAAAAAAAAAGCTGTAAATCCTACCATGCACTGTTTAGGCCCAAAATCTGAGCAGAGCTTTTCCAGGTAGAGATGAGAGGGCATTCCAACCAAAGCATTATTTGTAACAGCTTATAAATCATAAGCAACCTATATGTTAAAATGAAGAAACTGTTAACTAAACTATGACGTAACTGTTCAATAGTCTTGACAATTAATGGGATAACTGTGTAGGTTATAAAGTATGAAGGTTATGTAGAAAAATGAGAATGCAGTCAGAAGCGGTGGCTCATGCCTGTAATCCCAGCACTTTGGGAGGCAGAGGCAGGCAGATTACCTGAGGTCGGGAATTCGAGACCAGCCTGACCAACATGGAGAAACCCCGTCTCTACTAAAATATAAAAATTAGCCGGGCATGCTGGCAGGTGCCTGTAGTCTCAGCTACTTGGGAGGCTGAGGCAGGAGAATCACTTGAACCCGGGAGGTGGAGGTTGCAGTGAGCCAAGATAATACCATTGCACTCCAGCCTGGGCAACAAGGGCAAAACTCCATCTCAAAAAAAAAAAAGAAAAATGAGAATGCATATGATATATGATATAGCTACTATGAGAAATAAAAAAAAGAAAAAACAAAAAAAAGAAAGAAAAGAATGTATATGATATAAATCCTGAATTTGCCAAAGAGGTAAATATAACATTGGAATATATTATGACTTCAATTACATAAAAATATACACACACAAAAAGATTAAAAGGTAATCATATAAAATCAATGAGTTTCATGTTAGGGTGATTTTTTTGTTGTTACTTTTCCCCCTTATATTACTGAAAAGATGAGATTTGTGTTAAGATGATTTTATTAACCACCCAGCTACTTCCACCCATAATTTTTTGTTAGTGTTGTCATATTACTTTTTAAAGTTTTCTTTTTTTTTTCTTTTTCTTTTTTTTTGAGATGGAATTTCTCTCTTGTTGCCCAGGCTGGAGTGCAATGGTGCGAACTTGGCTCACCGCAACCTCTGCCTCCCGGGTTCAAGCGATTCTCCTGCCTCAGCCTCCTGAGTAGCTGGGATTACAGGCACGCACCACCACCCTGGCTAATTTTGTATTTTTAGTAGAGACAGGGTTTCTCCATGTTGGTCAGGCTGGTCTTGAACTCCCGACCTCAGGTGATCCGCCCACCTCGGCCGCCCAAAGTGCTGGGATTACAGGCATGAGCCACCGCGCCCGGCCAAAAGTTTTCTGATTTTTAAAAAACTATTTGGGCTTGACAAGAAGATCCAGAGAATTCTAATTATCAAACACTTATCATTAATGTTTAATTAGCTACAACCAAACAGACCAACTAAAGGAAAACCAGCTACAACAAAACTATTTCTCTATTCACTATACTTCTGAACAAATGTTTGAGTTTTCCACACCAATTCTCTGCAGACACCAACTGTTATGTCCTACAATTTAACTGAATTCTGACACTATCTGGAATTAGCAGAGACCTCACAGACTAAGGGACCAGTCTCTTAAGACTGCCCTCCCCTTCTAACGCCAATAGCAAATAAAAGGTCCACAGGTTACCCACACTTTTGTCTACCTTGGCTACATATGGGAAACTCTCACAACTCCCCTCCTCAAGTTTGATAATTTGCTACAGCAGCTCAAAGAACTCAGGGAAACATTTTACTTATATTTACTTTAAAAGATATCTTAAAGGATACAAATAGCCAGATGAAGCGGTATGTTAGGGAAGGTCTGGAGGGGTCCCAAGCACAGGAGCTTCTGTCCCCATGAATTTAGAGATATGTCACCTTCCCAGCACATGAATGCATTCGACAACTAGGCAGATCTCCAAAACCATTGTTTAAGGTTTTTACAGAGGTTCCATTATGTAAGCATGATTGATTAAGTCTTGGCCATTGGTGATTAACTCAATCTCTAGCCCCTCTCTATTCCTGAAGGTCAGAGGGTAGGGCTGAAAGTTCCATATCCTTAATCTTGTGGCTAGTGTCTATGGCAACCAGTCCCCAACCTGAAGCTATCTAGGGGCCCATCAATATCACCTTATTAGCATAAACTCAGCTATTGCCAAAAGGTACTTATTATGAATGACAAATGACACTCCTTTCACCTCCATCACTCAAGGAATTCCAAAAGTTTTAGGAGTCCATGCCAGAAACAAGAAAAAAAAACAAATATGTATTTCTTATTATAACACAATATTATATTAATATTTGAAATTATGAAAAAAATACATAGTATTCAAAGTATTTACTTCAAATAAGAACAGATGTTGGCTGGGTGCGGTAGCTCACACCTGTAATCCCAACAATGGGAGGCCAAAGCGTGCGGATCATTTGAGGTCAGGAGTTAGAGATCAGCCTGGCCAACTTGGTAAAACCCCATCTCTACTAAAAATACACACACACACACACACAAAAAATAGCTGAGCGTGGTGGCACACACCTGTAATTCCAGCTACTGGGGAGCCCAGGGCAGGAGAATCACTTGAACCCAGGAGACGGAGGTTGCAGTGAGCCGACATCATGCCACTGAACTCCAGCTTGGGTGACAGAGAGACTCTGTCTCCAAAAAAAAAAAAAAAAGAACAGATGTCTGCAATAAATAGGGTATCCCAGATTGCTGGCAAAAAACAAATTCATACTACAAGATCAGTATAAAACAGCATTAATCTCTGCAAAAAACTATCAAAGAAGCAAACACAAATGTGAGAAAGAACAGCACTTTACTGGGAGAAAAATTGTTATTGTTTACTACGTGAAATATCTTAAAAAGAAATATCACTGTCACAGAAGTTTTAACAACCTACAACTTTTTTGAAATAAATGATTTATCTATTGCAGACTAGTTGTTTACTGAGTATAATTTAGACATATTTCTTTTTTTTTTTTTTTTAATAGGCAAAATCTCACTCTGTGACCCAGGCTGAAGTGCAGTGACACAGTCATGGCTCATCGTAGCCTCGAATTTCCTGGGCTCAAGCCATCCTCCTGCCCCAGCCTACTGAGTAGCTAGGACTACAGATGAGTGCCACCACACCTGACTAATCTTTTCTTTTCTTCTTTTTTTTTCTTTTTTTTTTTTTTTGCTGAGACAGGGTCTTACTCTGTCAACTAGGTTGGAGTGCAGTGGTGCAATCTCAGCTCATTGCAACCTCTGCCTCCTGGGGTTCAAGACATCCTCCCACCTCAGCCTCCTGAGTAGCTGGGACTATAGGCACATGCCACCACACCCGACTAATTTTTGTGTTTTTTTATACAGATGGAGTTTTGCCATGTTGCCCAGGCTGATCTCAAATTCTTGGGTGCAAGCAATCCACCTGCTTCAGCTTCCCAAAGGGCTGAGATTACAGGCATGAGTCACCATGTCCGGCCCTGGCTAATTTTCTTTAAGCAAAATTATTTCTAACACTGGAAAGGATACAAGTATTAGAAATTAAATAATTAAATTAAATAATATACAACTCAAAATCTTGGGGATTTATAAGATATCTATAAGGATTTCTTATAAAATGTAACTTTCGGGGCCGAGTGCGGGGGCTCACGTCTGTAATCCCAGCACTCTGGGAGGCCAAGGCGGGCGGATCACGAGGTCAGGAGATCAAGATCATCCTGACTAACACAGTGAAACCCCGTCTCTATTAAAAATACAAAAAAAGTTAGCTGGGCGTGGTGGTGGGCGCCTGTAGCTACTGGGGAGGCTGAGGCAGGAGAATGGCGTGAACCTGGGAGATGGAGCTTGCAGTGAACCGAGATCACGACACTGCACTCCAGCCTGGGTGACAGAGTTAGACTCTGTCTTCAAATAAAAATAAAAATAAAAAATAAAATAAAATGTAACTTTCAACACTGATTTTGTTACTCTATTTCATCCTCATCCCACCATAAAAATTAATTAGAAAGATTTTCACAAATTCAAAAAGTTTGAAAAGCCATTTACTATATGCAGACCTTAAGAACAATGCTTTAAATACATTATGCAAGCCTTATACTAAATGCGTAGACAAACGGCTCTCACTAACCTTTTTCTACTATTAGGAGCTAAAAACATAACATATAGACAAAGCAAGAAGGTATCTTTGCAAAAACCACATACTATTTCACAAAAAAAAACATTCATGTAAAGTAATTGAGGGGTTCCCAGGGAGTTTTCATACTTGACCTCTTAGCTTATCACATAGTTTAGGTAAATTCATTTACTCCCTAAATTTTCATTATCACCATTGCGGACAATAATAAAAACACTAACTCTAATCCAGACCTTTGCTGAATTTCCAATTCATATTTTCCCGTCTTGCCAAATATACCTAATTGAATGCCTTGAGAGCACCACAAAGTCAGCTTATTCAAAACCAAATTCATTTATCTTTGCTCAACCCTTTCACCCATCTGCATTCTCCACCTCAGATTACAGAACCATCACACACTCATTTTGCCTAAATCCAAGGCATCATTCTTACTCGTCTCTATTCCTTAACCTTCACATCCAATCACCAAGTTAATTCAACTGCCCACATACATTTTGAATCTATCCCCCTTTCTCCATCTCCTTAGCCACTACCTTAATTCATGTTGCCATCATCTCTCACTTGGATTATAAAAGAAACCTAATACTGCACTCCATACTTCTACATCCACATTTCTAGTTGTTTACTAAGAAATCAAGTAATGGATGTCTCCAAGTATTGTAACCAAACCAAACTCTTCATTCATCTCAACACTTTACCATCCTAGGAAAAAGTTTACTTTCCTCACTACGTTCTCCAGCTTAGTCAATAATATCCTCATTTATCAAGAACTTCAGTTAAAACCTAAATGAACTATTAGCCAGGCATGGTGGTAGGCACCTGTAATCCCAGCTACTTGGGAGGCTGAGGCAGGAGAATCACTTGAACCTAGGAGGTGGAAGTTGCAATGCAATGAGATCATACCACTGCACTCCAGCCTGGGTGACAGAGTGAGACTGTCTCAAAACAAACAAATAAAAATTAAAACCTAAATGAACTAAAACAGATATTTGCACACCAATGTGCATAGCAGGATTATTCACAATAGCTAAAACATGTGAATAACCCAATGTCTGCCAACGGATGAATGGATAAACAAAATGTAGTATAAACATTCACAATGAAATATTATTCAGCCTTTAAAAGGAAGAAAATTCTGATAACATGCTGCAACATGAATGAAGCTAGAAATAATTATGCTAAGTGAAATAAACCAGACACAAAAGGATCACTATCATATAATTCCACTTACATGAGGTACCTAGAACAATTAAATTCATAGTGACAGGAAGTGGAATTGTGGTTACAGTGGGTTCAGGGGAGGGGAGGAATGAAGTTATTGTTTTATGAGTATGGAGTTTAGTTGTTATGATTGCACAACATTGTGAATACATCTAATGCCACTGGACTGTACACTTAAAAATGGTAAAAATTGTATCTTTTAAATTATGTATATTTTGTCACAATTTTAATTATTAATAAAATTTTTAAAACCTAAATAAGTATTATATTGCAGGCATTACCAAACAGACAAAATAATTATTTTAAGTATTTAAGAACATAGAGTTTTTACTACATATCCTTTTGGGTTATAGCACAAAGCCAAAAAAACACTGCTAAAAAAACGAAACAGTAAAATTAATTCAATAATCTTAGCCATAAGATTCATATTGTTAATTTTAAAGCTATTTATGCATATTTTAGCAAAAACATTTGCCAATGTTAAGAACCAAGATATTCAGCATAAGAAAAAATGATATAAATACAGAATCAAATAAATAAAAAACCATTTTATATCTTAAATTTGAATTATTATTTTGGTTTTTGTTTCTTTTTTTTTCTGAGACAGAGTCTCACTCTCTCACCCAAGCTGGAGTGCAGTGGTACAATCTCAGCTCACTGCAACCTCCGCCTCCCAAGTTCAAGCAATTCTCCTGCCTCAGCCTCCTGAGTAGCTAGGATTACAGGAGTGCATCCAGCTAATTAGTGGAGACAGGGTTTTACCATGTTGGCCAGGCTGGTCTCAAACTCCTGACCTGTGATCTGCCTGCCTCGGCCTCCCAAAGTGCTGGGATTACAGGCATGAGCCACCACGCCTGGCCTTGCTTCTTAACAATAATTCTTACCATTCAAAAGCTTAAAAGCAAAGACAACCCAAAAGCAAAGTGCGCCCTCAGTGCTTATACTATGGTCTCTAACCATCACTCCCCACTCAAAGGAATTTTCTAGAGAAATGGCTGATTCCAGACATGGGAGAGGGAATTTATTAATCTGAAACATATTATTGTGCCAAAAAGCAAGGAAGCTTTTTGAACACAAATAAGGTCCTGTCAAAATGACAAACGTCACCTTGAAGGTACTCCCAGTAGCTACAGCTGAGATCATTTTCACATCAGCAAAAAACATTGACTGTAACTGACTGAAACACACTAATTATATGTAAATCCATGAGTTCATAATATAAAAATCCAGGAGTTAGTCAACTAATCTTTGACGATGGAACAAAGGCAATACAATGAGAAAAGATAGTTGCTATTGCTTGAATGTCCCCACCAAAACTCATGTTGAAATTTAATTGCAAATGTAATGGTATTGAGAAGTGAGGCCTTTAAAAGGTGACTAGGTCATGGGAGTTCCACCCTCATGAATGGATTGCCATTATTGTGAACATGGATCAGTTATCACGGGAATGGTTTTGTTATAAAAACAAGCTCGCAGCCAAGCATGGTGGCTCACACCTGTAATCCCAGCACTTTGAGAGGCAGAGGCAAGCAGATTACCTGAGTTCGGGAGTTCGAGACCAGCCTGACCAACATGGAGAAACCCCGTCTTTACTAAAAATACAAAATTAGCTGGACGTGGTGGTGCATGCCTGTAATTCCAGCTACTTGGGAGGCTAAAGCAGGAGAATCGCTTGAATCCGAGAGGTGGAGGTTGCAGTGAGCTGAGATGGCGCCACTGCACTCCAGCCTGGGTAACGAGCAAAACTTTGTCTCAAAAAAAGAAAAACGAAATAAGCTCTCCATCACACCTGCTCTCTTGCCCTTCCTATTTGCTATGAGATGACACAGCAGACAGGATCTCAGAGAAAGGTGCTATGTGCTTAGACTCCCCAGCATCTAGAACTGTGAGCCAAATAAGCTTCGTTATAAATTACCTAGTATGTGGGATTCTGTAATAGTAGCAAAAAAAGAAAAAAAAAAAAATGGGTTAAGACAATAGTCTTTTCAACAAATGGTAATGGAACAATTGGATATTCACATGCAAAAAAAAAAAAATCTAAATACAGACCTTATATTCTTCATAAAAACTAACTCAAGGGTAGACACGGTGGCTCATGGCTACAATCCCAGCAATTTGGGGGGCCGAGGTAGGAGGATCACTGGAGTCCAGGAGCCCAAGACCAGCCTGGGCAACATGGTGAGACCCGTCTTAATAAATTTAGGCTAGGTGCAGTGGCTCACACCTGTAATCCCAGCACTTTGGGAGGCTGAGAAGGGTTGATCACCTGAGGTCAGGAGTTTGAGACCAGCCTGGCCAATGTGGAGAAACCCTGTCTCTGCTAAAAATACAAAAATTAGCCAGGTGTGGTGGCAGGCGCCTGTAATCCCAGCTACTCGAGAGGCTGAAGCAGGAAAATCACTTGAATCCAAAAGGTGGAGGTTGCAGTGAGCCAAGATCACGTCACTGCACTCCAGCCTGGGCAACAGAGCAAGATTCCATCTCAAAAATAAATAATTATATTTTTATTTTAATTTTAAAAAATTAACTCAAGGCCAGGTGCAGTGGCTCACGCCTGTAATCCCAACACTTTGGGAGGCCAAGGCGGGCAGATCATGAGGTCAGGAGTTTGAGACCAGTCTGACCAACATGGTGAAACCCATCTCTACTAAAAATACAAAAATTAGCCGGGCATGGTGGTGCGTGCCTGTAATCCCAGCTACTCAGGAGGCTAAGGCAGAAGAATCGCTTGAACTCGTGAGGCAGAGGTTGCAGTGGGCCAAGATCATGCCACTGCACTATAGCCTGGGCGACAGAGCAAGATTCCGTCTCAAAAAAAAAAAAATTAACTCAAAATGGATCACAAACCTAAAGGTAAAACACAAAACTATAAACCATAGAAGATAACATAGGAGAAAAAGACTGTGGTTTGTCCATTATTTTTTTAGGTAGAACACCAAAGGCGCAATCCATGAAAGAATTAATAAGCTGGACTTCATTAAAATTAAAAATGTCAGCTCTTCAAAAGACATTGTCAAGAATAAAAAGACAACTCATAGACTAGAGAAAAATATTTACAAAAGACAAACCTTTTAATGGACTATTATCCAAAATATACAAACAACTCTTTAAATTTATTTGTAAAAAAATAAATAATCTAATTAAAAACTAAGGCAAAGACCTTAATAGACAGACATCTTTCAAAAGAAGATATACAGATGGCAAACATGCATATGAAAAGTTGCTCCACAGCATACACCATCAGGGTAATGCAGATTAAAACAATGGGATACCACAATATACCTAGCAGAATGGCCAAAATCCAGAACACTACCACCATCAAATGCTGACAAGGATGTGGAGAAACAGGAACAGGAATTCATTGCTGGTGGAAATACAAAATGGTACAGCTACTTTGGAAGACAGTTTGGTAGTTCCTTTCAAAAGCAAACATACTCTTACTATACAATTCAGTAATCACACTCCTTGGTATTTACCCAAATGAATTAAAAACTTCTGTCCACACCAAAACGTGGACACAGTTGTTTAAAGTAGCTTTATTCATAATAGCTAAAGCTTGTAATTGACCAAGATATCTTCCAGTGCGTGAATCAATAACTTACTAGTACACCCAGATGATATTCTCCAGCGTTAAAAAGAAATGAACTATTAAGCCATGAAAAGACAATGAAGAAACTTAAACGTATATTACTAAGTGAAATATAAAGTGAAAGAAGCCAATCTGAAAATGCCTTCTGGAAAAGGCAAAACCAAGAAAAAAGTGAAAAGATCAATGTTTGCCAAGAGTTAAGAGGAAGGGAAGGATGAATAGGCAAAACACAGTGGATTTGTATGTAAGTGAAAGTACTCTCTATGTTATTATAACGGTAGAAACATAAAAATTTGTCCCAAAATCCACAGAATGTACAACACCAAGAGTGAACCCTACTGTAAACTGCAGACTCTAAATGATAATGATATGTCAATATATGTTCACAAATCCTAACAAATGTACCACTCTAGCGGGGAATGTTGATAATGGGGGAGTCTGTGTATGTGTAGGGGCAGGAAGTATATGGGAAATCTCTGTAACCTTCACTCAGTTTTATTGTGAACCTATAACTGCTCTAAAAAGTAACTTCTGTTTTTCAAATCTACAAACTTCCTTTTCTCAAGAAAGAGAAAATCAAAAGAAAACTCAGAAAACCACAATGATCACTGCTGAAGTAGCTAGTGTACCAACTCTTATGCTAACAGCAATCAAAGAAAAACAATTAAGTCTTTATCGTGCCTTGCAAGTATGCATTGAAATTTGGGATAACCAAATAGCCCTGGTTGATATCAAAAAGTTCTTTACAGAAAAATTTCAGTTAATATATGTAGAAGCAATGAAAGATTTAGAAGATCATTTTGCAAATATTGCTGAAATCTAACCCAAATGGCATCACAAAATATTCTCTGAGTGTTCTTATTCAAATAAGAAATCTTTCTATCCTTTAAACTCGACTATGTCCCTTATGTATATTTCCTCTTGCAGCATTTACTCATAATAGAAGGAAGAACAAAGTGGTGTCAGTGGTAGTTCGTTATGGTAATTACCATCAATGAATCAGGCCTATGTTTTCATGCCCTTGTAATTCTCTTATGTAATCCTCCCTTACATAAACTCTGGGCTGGCCATGAGACTTGCCTTGACTAATGGTAGTAGCAAATGAGACACAAGCAGAGACTTGAAAGGTGTCTGTCTGCACAATGGGATTTGTTCTCTTGTTGCTGGAAACTTCTCTGCCACCACCTAAACCCAGATTAGCCTCGGACACATGTGGCCCAATGGATAAAACCAGCAATATGAGTGAAGGTACCTTAGATAATCCATTCTGTTTTCCACCTTATTTTCTTTTTATAGATTTAGTGGGTACAAGTGCAGTTTTGTTAGATGGGCATATTGTATAGTGGTGAAGTCTCCGCTTTTAGTGTACCCACCACCCTAATAATGTACAGAATAGGTAATTTTTCATCCCTCACTCTCCTCCCACCCTCACCCTTCCCCCATATTTCCATCTTTATGTCTATTTGTATCCATTGTTTAGCTCCCACTTATAAGTGAGACCATGTGATATTTTACTTTCTGTTTCTGAGTGATTTCACTTAGGATAATGGCCTCCAGTTCCATCACTGCTGCTACAAAAGACATGATCTCATTCTTTTTTATGGCTGAGTAGTATTCCATGGTATATATAAACCACATTTTCTTTATCCAATCATCTGTTGATGGACACTTAGGTTGATTCCATGACTTTGCTGTGGTACAAAGTGCTGTGATAAACAGCCATATGCAGATTTGTTTTTTTATACAATGATCTGTTTTCCTTTGGATATATACCCAGTACTGGGACTGCTGGATTGAACTGTAGCTGTTTTTACCTCTTTGAGATATCTCCATACTGTTTTCCATAGAGGCTGTACTAATTTACATTCCCACCAGCAATGTATGGGCATTCCCTTTTCTCTACCTCCTCACCAACATGTTGTTGGTTTTGTTTTATAATTTTTTGTAACAGCTGTTCTGACTGGTATAAGATGGTATCTCATCGTATTTTTAATTTAATTTGCATTTCTCTGATGAGTAGCAATGTTGAGCATTTTCTCATGTTTGTTGGTCACTTGTATGTCTTCTTTTGAGAAATATCTGCTAATGTCCTTTGTTTACTTTTTGATGGGTTTGTTTTTTTCTTATTGCGTTCCATGTGGATTCTGGATGTTAGTCCTTTGTCAGATGCATAGTTTGCAAACATTTTCTCCCATTTGGTAGGTTGTCTGTTTGTTGATTATTTCTTGGGCTGTACAAAAGATTTTTACTTTAATTAATTCCCATTTTTTCCTTTTTTTGTTTTTGTATTTGCTTTTGAGGTCTCAGTCATAAATTCTTCGCCCAGGCCAAAGTCCAGAGAGAGTTTCCTAGGTTTTCTTCCAGGGTTTTTAGTTACAGGTTTTTTGTTTATTTGTTAGTTTGTTTTTGAGGCAGAGTCTTACTCTGTTGCCCAGGCTGGAGTACAGTGGTGTGATGTCAGCTCACCACAACCTCCACCTCCCAGGTTGAAGCGATTCTCCTGCTTCAGCCTCCTGGCTGATTTTTGTCTTTTTAGTAGAGACAAGGTTTCACTATGTTGGCCAAGCTGGTCTTGAACTCATGACCTCAGGTGATCCACCCACCTCGGCCTCCCAAAGTGCTGGGAGTCACTACACCCGGTCTAGTTTGAGGTCTTACATCTAAGTCTTTAATCCGTCAGTTAATTTGAGTTATCTTTTGTATATGGTGAACAATATGGGTCCAGCTTCATTCTTCTGCATATGGCTATCTAATTTTCCCAGCACTATTTATTGAATAAAGTATTCTTTCCCCACTCCATTTCCCTACCCCCACCACACTCTCGGGTCTCCCCCTACCACTTACTCACCAGCCCATGCCCCCATGACCTCTGGCCCTGCCTTTGCTTGCCTCTAGCCCTGCACTCAGATCCCAGGCCCATAATCAGAAGCCACAGTGCATATTTTTGTCAACTTCATCGAATATCAGTTAGTTATAAGTATGTGGCTTTATTCCTGGGTTCTCTATTCTGTTCCATTGACTTGCGACTATTTTTATACCAGTACCATGTTTACTGTAGCTTGTAGCATAATGTGAAGTCAGGTAATTTGATGCCTCCCACTTTGTTCTGCTTTGGTTATTTGCACTCTTTTTTGGTTCCACATGAATTTTAGAATTGTTTTTTCTAATTCTATGAAAAATGATGTGGCAATCTGACAGGAATTGCACTGAGGCTGGGCACACTGGCTCACACCTGTAATCCCAGCACTTTGGAGGCTGACGTGAAAGAATCACTTGAGACCAAGAGTTCAAGACCAGCCCCTGGGCAACATAGCAAGACCTTTATAGACTTTTTTTTTTTTTTTTTTTTTTTTGAGGAGTCTCGCCCTGTAACCTAGGCTGGAGTGCAGTGGTGTGAGCTCAGCTCACTGCAACCTCTGCCTCGAGAGTTCAAGCAACTCTCCCACTTCAGCCTCCCAAGTAACTGGGAGTAAAGGCGTGCACCCCCACGACCAATTTTTGTCTTTTCAGTAGAGACGGGGTTTCGCCACGTTAGCCAGGCTGGTCTCAAACTCCTGACCTCAGGTAATCCACCCGCCTCAGCTTCCCAAAGTGCTGGGATTACAGGCGTGAACCACCGCACCTGGCCAAAGCTTTGTAAATTTACTTAACTTCTCTAAGCCTGAAATTCCCATTTGTAAAGTGAAACTAATAATGACAGTCTCACAGAATTGTTGTAAAGATTAAATAATAAATATGTTTAAATTAGTGTCTGGCATTATAGTAGATACACTATAGACAAATATTATTATTAAGTACATCTCTCTGCACAAAAAAGACCTAGAATCAAAATTTAAAAGCTGTCCGGACACAGTGGATTATGCATGTAATCCCAGCACTTTGGGATGCCAAGGTGAGAGTATCACTTGAGCCAAGGAATTCAAGACTAGCCTGAACAACAAAGTGAGACCCCGTCTCTACAAAAAATACAAAAAATTAGCCAAGTATGCTGGTGTGGGCCTGTAATCCCAGCTACTAGGGAGGCTGAGCCAGGAGGATTTCTTAAGCCTGGAAAGGCTGAGGTTGCAGTGAGCTGTGATCAGGCTACTTGCACTCTAGCCTGGACAACAGGGCAAGAACCTGTCTCAAAGCAAAATAAAACAAAACAAAAACAAAAAAAGCTGGAAGGTACTCAGAAATCATTTGGTCCAATTGCAGTCACTTCATACATGAAGAAACTAAAAGAAAGAATAGCTGGCTTGCCTGACAATGCTCTGCTATCTAATGGTAGAGCTGCAATTAAAACTTAGGTTTCCGGGATCTCAACTGATATTTTCCCTACAATCTCAAAACGTTTCTTGTTCATTTCTCTGATACCAATTAAGCCTAACTTCTCTAATCTCAATTTCTTCATTGATAAACTATAAGGACAGGATGAATTCACAGGACCTTCCACCTCCAAAATTCTCATTCTATGACTGATCTGGAGCCATAAATTGGCTGACCTAAAAGGATGTCAAACATATTTCCAATATCTGTATATGCTTAGTTTTCTTATGGTCATATTTAAAACTCTAAAACTTAAGTTACTAGTGAAAATAATTTGTCTCTCACAAGCAGCCAAGTCTGTAAGAGACTGAGACTATCAGAACTCATTATAGATAAGTTCCTAGTACCTCATTTGGGTTTATAGATATCATACAATTAACTTAATATTAAGTGAAATATTAAGTGAATATAAGTAATATTAGGTGAAATAATAAAAGTTTTAAAAATAGCCTCCATCTGATTAAAATTGACCTACATATGTTAGGCAAGTTTAAAGCATAGGCTGTTCTGATTCATCAAATATGAA
This sequence comes from Macaca fascicularis, assembly GCF_037993035.2. Lineage (NCBI taxonomy): Eukaryota > Metazoa > Chordata > Mammalia > Primates > Cercopithecidae > Macaca > Macaca fascicularis. The sequence continues at coordinate 99,950,112 of NC_088385.1, forward strand.
TAGACAGATACAAAAACATACCAAAATAAGGATTAACGGTCTACTTTAAAGAAGTAGCTACTTTTCATTTTATTTAAGTCTTAAACTCACTTAAGGGAACAGGGAAAGGTACTGACAATAAAATTTCTTGAACAGAGGATCTGTGGATCATGCTCAAAATCATGGACTATGAAACAAACTTAAAAATCTGGGCCGGGCACAGTGGCTCATGCCTATAATTCCAGCACTTTGAGTGGTCGAGTTGGGCGGATCATGAGGTCAGGAGTTCGAGACCAGCCTGACCAAAATGGTGAAACCCCGTCTCTACTAAAAATACAAAAATTAGCCGGGCATGGTGCCGCACGCCTGTAATCCCAGCTACTGGGGAGGCTGAGGCAGGATAATCGCTTGAACCTGGAGGCAGAGGTTGCAGTGAGCTGAGATCGTGCCATTGCACTCCAGCCTGGGCAACAGGGTGAGATTCCATCTCAATAAAATAAAAAAAAAAAAAAAAAAAATCTGTTAGGTGGCCAGGCACAGTGGCTCATGAGGCCAAGAGTTTGCATGGCAAAATCCCATCTCTATTAACAATACAAAAATTAGCCAGGCATGGTGGCATGTGTCTGTAATCCCAGCTATTTGGGAGGCTGAGGCATGAGAATCACTTGAACCTGGAAAGTGGAGGTTGTAGTGAGCCTAGATCGCACCATTGCACTCCATCCTGGGCAACTGTGAGACTTTGTCTCAAAAAAAAAAAAAAATAATAATCTGTTAAGTAACACTTTATAATCTAACAAAAATTTGAATCTACTGGCTACAGATTCCCATTATAAAAGATATATAGAATCAGTTTCAAAGAAGTAGACCACAAAATTAATAAAATTAAAATCCATCCTTAATATAATCATTTTCTATAATGCAAAAATTTTGAGAGAGACGATCCAAATAGTAGATGATTGTCGTAACTTGGGTTCCCAAGGAAACAGACTCTGGGACTGAAATCTGCATACAAGAGGATTATCGGGAAATAATCTCAAGAACAACACCTGTGTGGGCATAGAGGAAAGCATGATTGGGTAGAGGGAGAAATTGAACTGTACTGAACAGTAACACAATCACAACAGCAACCTCAGTGAATCCTACTAAGAGTTCTGAAGTGGGGACAGTCCTTCATATAAGACTCTAATGAGGCAATGCATATCTTCCACATTAATCATTAATTAAATGCAGGTTGCTTCCTTCGACAAGGGCAAGTCCAAGAAAAAGATGCACCTATGGGCCTTTAGCAGCCATGACTCTAGGCAGCTAAAGGAAGGCGTCTCCACCCTGAATGGGGATCTAGATGTCACACTACAATAAGGCGCCTTACTTGCCTTTGAAATATCAAAAAGGGCTATACACTAGAGGGACAAAGACCTCGGTAAAGAAAGAGACCTACTATCTTCTGGAGCCTAGTATTTGGCAGGTGCTGTTTCCACCACTGCACTCCAGCCTGGACAAAAGAGCAAGACTGTGTCTAAAAAAACTAAAAAAGAGAGATCACTGGCCGGGTGCAGTGGTTCACGCCTGTAATCTCAGCACTTTGGGAGACCGAGGCAGGCGGATCATGAGGTCAGGAGATCGAGACCATCCTGGCTAACACAGCGAAACCCCTCTCTACTAAAAATACAAAAAAATTAGCCGGGCGTGGTGGTGGGCGCCTGTAGTCCTGGCTTCTCAGGAGGCTGAGGCAGGAGAATGGCGTGAACCTGGGAGGCGGAGCTTGCAGAGAGCCCAGATCGCGCCACTGCACTCCAGCCTGGGCAACAGAGCAAGACTCCATCTCAAAAAAAAAAAAAAGAGAGATCACCTAGCCCATGCCTTCATTGAACAGATAAGGAAAATAAAGCCCAGGAAAGCTCAACGATTTGCCTAAGATCACACTGGTAGCAGAAGCAGAACCTGAACTCAGGTCTTTGATTCCAGATTCAGTGAGTTCTTAACATGCTCTGGTGCCTTTATAATCAAAAACTTAATAAAACCAAAATAACCCTGAGGCATAAATCTTATTATAAAGCTCTGGATATCAACTTCCCCTAGATTATGTGTATTTTCAAATTCCTGCACATAAAACTTGTGTTTTATACTAGTTGAAGAAATATCAGTTGGTAGTCTGCTAAATGAAAGACTATATTTTTATTAACAATAATAATAGTAAGATGTAAACTCTATGATGGGCACTATGCCAGGCACTTTAATTGCTTTATAACATTTAATCCTTACAACAATCTTTTGAGTAAAGACAACAGATTGCTCTCATTTACCCAAGTGGGGAAAAAAAAAAAGTTTAAAAAGCTAACTTAGTCGTTAGCTAAGACCACAAATGTAATAATGGGAAGAGCTGAGATTCCATCTGACTTTTGAGTCTTGCGCTTTTAAAGTTAAACTACCCACAGTGGTACAGCCCTATGCTACTTCTCAATTTTTCTTTTCTAAACTTTTCAAATTTTCATGATGTGTATGATTTATTTTCATAATCAGAAATATATTTTATCATTTTTAAATATTTTTAAAATAAAATCATTGCTTAAAATATATGGGCAGTTGCAAACAAGTTATACGAAACAAACAAAAAAAAGTTTTACAAAACAAAATAAACTCCTACTTCTTTATTGGGGATCTAACTCCATATGACCTACCAACCACTTAATCCATTCACAAAGCAATTATTTTGGCACAGCACAGTATAAAGGAAGGAACTCTTAAAACATTTTCCAAACATTATTTAGTTAATTAAGTCAAAAGAAAATACCATCAACACACTGGAAAAAATTTTATATTCGCATACATATGTAAAATTTAGCCACAGTCTGATATTAAAAACTGAGATAAGGGAAAGAAGATGATTTTTATTAAATTGCATCTACTGCTATGGCCCATGCAACACTAAAACAGATGTCTATGCATCTTTGTGCTAAATATGTCAATCAATCATAGGGCATGCAACAGCCATGATCCATCCTAAAGTAAGCTGTCCTACCACTGTTCGTGTTGAGAACAAAGCCCAAGACAGCCAAGTTATATGATTCCCATGCTTACTGCTGACTAACCAGATGTGATCACTTGGACTCAACCAGCTAGCTAGCCACCAGTGAAATGGCCCAGTGCAGGGTGTGGGGAGGCCAATGCAGCAATGAACAGCTACAGCTGGGTCCCATGTTTAGGCCTGTGAATTACAAATTAAAAAGAGAAATGATTGATTATCTGTACAAACTGACACTAAACAGACATACACTGTAGTTATGAGACAAAGTAAGAGTACTTGAAGGACTTGAGCAAATCAAAGTTACAACCCAGCCAAAGTTTCAAAAGACCATAGATTCTGAGTGTGCAGAAGCCATGGTATTAAGAAAACTAGAATAAAGAGTAAGAAATGCTGGGCGCGGAGGCTCATGCCTGTAATCCCAGCACTTTGGCAGGCGAATCATCTGAGGTCGGGAGTTCAAGAGCAGCCTGACCGGGGGGGGGGGGGGGGGGGGGGGGTGGGGGAGGGACTGCATTGGGAGTTATACCTGATGTAAATGACGAGTTGATGGGTGCTGACGAGTCGATGGGTGCAGCACACCAACGTGGCACAAGTATACATATGTAACAAACCTGCACGTTATGCACATGTACCCTACAACTTAAAGTATAATAAAAAAAATTTAAAAAAAAAAAAAAAAAAAAAAAAGAGCAGCCTGACCAACATGGAGAAACCCCACCTCTACTAAAACTACAAAATTAGCCGGGCATGGTGGCGCATGCCTGTAATCCCAGCTACTCAGGAGGCTGAGGCAGGAGAATCGCTTGAACCAGGGAGGCAGAGGTTGTGGTGAGCCGAGATCACACCATTGCACTCCAGCCTGGGTAACAAGAACGAGACTCCATCTCAAAAAAAAAAAAAAAAAAATTACTTAACAGCAGAAACAAGCATGCAAACAGGTGAACTAAGTCCTTTCACAGATGAACCCTACAGTGAAAAATCTATAAAGCCCTGTTACAGAGCTCCCAAAGAGCACTGCCTTAATCCTGCAAAGACTTCCAGTAAAGATGTATCAGAGGCTCAGCCCCATATGACATTTTTTGGCCTTGGATTTCTATGAAATTCTACCTTTTTTAAATTGCAGAATGTATCCTTATAACCATTACCATCCTATTGGAGCTAACCCAATAGATTCTTTACTCCTAGAACCAAATGAACTTAATCAGAAACATTATCACTGTTACAGAGCCATGGTAAGGTTTATTTCTAGAAGAACGACCTACAAAAGATGTGTTTCATGCTGCCACAACTCCTGAAGACACAATATTACCCCACCCCCAACGTTGGTTGATTAGACCAGCAATGGACACTTGACCCAGAGGAAACAATTCTATTGGCCATCCAGAGACCTATGCATGACCTGACTAGAAAAGATGAGAAAAACGTTTTAGATTATTCTGTTGGGATTTTGGAAACAAGACATTGGGCCAGTTGGCTATGCAAAGTTAACGTGAAAGGCATGTGGAATCATGTCAGATGGCCATCAAAATCCTGGCCACACTTAGTAAGCAGCAGCGAGACTAGGCACAGAGAAGTGGGGATAAGAAGCCAGTGGTCCACCAGAAAGTGTGAGACACAGAAAAGAGCTGCCTCTGTCCCTGACACATTCCAGGTCCTGCTCTCCAGAGACCCAACTATGTATACAGTAATTCCAGATCTTAGATCACTATGAAACCTTATAATAAATCCCTCTTTCAACTTAAACTAATTTGAGATCTGTAATCTTTGAAAATAAAGTTATTGGCTGGGTGTAGTGGCTCACGACTGTAATCCCAGCACTCTGGGAGGCTGAGGCAGGCGGATCACGAGGTCAGGAGATCATCCTGGACAACATGGTGAAACCCTGTCTCTACGAAAAATACAAAAATTTGCCGGATATGGTGGCACATGCCTTTAGTCCCAGCTACTCAGGAGGCTGAGGCAAGAGAATCGCTTGAACCCAGGAGGCAGAGGTTGCAGTGAGCTGAGATCACACCACTGTACTCCAGCCTGGCGACAGAGCAAGACTCTGTCTCAAAAAAAAAAAAAAAAAAAAAGAAAGTTATTAGAAGATGGTCAAAGAATGACAGATTACATTAATGCATTTAATATTTCAACACTTTCCATGTAGTCTATATTCCCTGTTTCTATTCCCTTACTTCCTAGTCATTCATTTCCCCCTGTGACTCTCTTGCAACCGAAATAGGTATGACCCAATTGTCACATTCAGTGGGCACTTCTCAGTCCTTATTTGACTCAACTTTTCTTCAACATTTACATATACCTAACACCCGCCTCTACTTGTCTCCTGAGTGCTAGACTTGTATTTTCTCTTGCCTACTGAACATCTCCACTTGGAAAGTCCAGACCTCTAGTTCACTTTTATCTTCTTCCCCAACCTTTTCCTCCACCTCTATCCTTAATCTTAGGTCTATTCCACCACCCTCACAGCTACCCAAACTACTCACAAGTCAACAAGTTCTAGCAATTCTATTCCTCTTCTTGAAAATCACTTTATTCTCTCTCTATCCACAAAACCACTGCCTGAATTCAAGCTTTCATTATCCCCTAGACTAAGGGCCAGAGGTCCAGAAATTCTGATTCAATTGAGAAACTCAAAAATCTGGTTTGTTTTTAAGAATTCCAAATGATTCCAATATGCAACAATTTTAAGAACAACAATAACTTTCTAGCTGATGTCTCCCTAATGAAGTCATCCTCTCTACAGGGCCACCAAGTAGTTAATATGTACTACTGAAAAACCACCAGGCATCAAGCACCATGTTAGACCAAAACATACAAAGGAAAACAAAAAAATCTCTACCCTGGCCGGGTGCAGAGGCTCACGCCTGTAATCCCAGCACTTTGGGAAGCCGAGGCGGGCGGATCGCCTGAGGTCAGGAGTTCAAGACCAGCCTGGCCAACACAGTGAAACCCTGTCTCTACTAAAAATACAAGAAAAAAATTAGCTGGGCATGGTGGCAGGCACCTGTAATCCCAGCTACTCGGGAGGCTGAGGCAGAGGAATTGCTTGAACTCGGGAGGCGGAGGTTGCAGTGAGCCAAGATTGCATCATTGCATTTCAGCCTGGGGAACAAGAGCAAAACTCCGCCTCAAAAATAAAATAAAATAAAGTAAAGATTATCTGGGAGAACTACTTTTGGAGGGTTTTCCTTATTACAAATTTGGTAACTTTAAAATTCTCTGTGGCTCCTTACTGTCTACAGTATAAGGTCCAAAACCCTTCAAGCTACCTGTTGCAACCATCCCATCCACATCCAGAAATACTTACAATCCCCCTACTCTATATTAAACTATATCATGCCTTGGATTTTTCTGGTTCCGATCTCTAAAATGCCCTTCTGTCCTTTGTCCCTCCTTGCCTGAGTCACTTCTATCCTCTGCAAAGACTTCCACAATCTCTATTCCTTGCCCTCCCCTACCACACCCCTTCTCCACCACATAGTTACTTTTTCTTTTGTGCTTACAAACTTTTCCTCTGTGTATATATTACAACACTTATCACATTGTTTTGTAATTATTTATCTGTGTCCTCCATTAAAGCTCAGCAGGTTTTTGTTTTGTTTTTTGTTTTTTATTCTCAAGAGTGTTTTGCACAGTAGTTAGCACAAAATAAATATTCAGTAGTACATAAAACGAATGCACCTATGTTCTAAGTCCTCATCTACCTCATCTACAAAAAAAAAAAAAAAATGGAGACTAGAAAAATAAAGGAAGTGATAAGAAAAGTGTTCCTTAAAGAAATTTGGAGTTTATAATGACACTAAAACATCATTTAAAAAAATCAGCCAGGTGTAGTAGTTCACGCCTATAGTCCCAGCTATTCCTGAGGCTTAGGCAGGAGGGCCACTTGAGCCTAGGAGGCAGGGGCTGCAGTGAACGTGATGGTGTCACTGCACTCCATCCTGGCTGACAGAGCAAGACCTTGTTTCAAAAAAGAAAAGAAAGTTAAACACCAAAAACAACAAGAAAATACCAACATTAGCAGCAGCTAACATGTAAGACTTTTTTTTTTTTTTTTTTTTTTTTTTTGAGATGGAGTTTTGCTTGTTGCCCAGGCTGGAGAGTGAAATGGCATGATCTCGGCTCACTGTAACCTCCGCCTCCCGGGTTCAAGCAGTTCCCCTGCCTCAGCCTCCCTGATAGCTGGGATTACAGGTACCCGCCACCACGCCCAGCTAATTTTTTCTATTTTTAGTAGAGACAGGGTTTCACTATGTTGGCCAAGCTGGTCTCAAACTCCTGACCTCAGGTGATCCACCCACCTCAGCCTCCCAAAGTGCTGGGATTACAGGCGTGAGCCACCGCGCCTGGCTAAGACTTTTATACATATTGATTATCTAGTTCTCCACTTTGTAAGGAGGGTAGTATTATTACAACTATTTTACAGAGACACAGAGAAGTAACTTCTCCAAAACTACACAGATAGTAAATGAAATAGGATACAAACCCAGGGAGTCTGGCATCAGAGTTCATGTTCTTAACTACTAAATTACATTATTTCTTTAGCTCAACCAAAAGTCCACTGGAATTAGAGAAGAAAACTGAGTACTAGCCCTGGTTCTTTCATTTCTTAATGTCTTCTTTATTCTCAGTTCTAGTCCTGGATCTTTAATATCTTAATCTCTTTATTCCTAACATGCCCAAAAAAAAAAAAAAAAAAAAAAAACCACTCAAAAAAAAAATCATTCCATTAGCTGCCACTTTTTAAAATTCACTTCAATAAATGAGCAATACTTTCATCAAACTTAGATGTACAACTAATCTGGGAAGCCTTCCCAACATCTAAGACCAGGGCCCTCTTGCTGGGTGTTCTTGGGACTGTGTTTGTCCTTCCTAGAACTCATTCAATAGTACAGTTGTATGAATCTCTGAACAATTCCTCTCTTCCACTGGACACTAAACTCCACAGAAATTCATGCCTGCTTTACCCATCATTGTCTGCACAGCACACAGTAGGCCCACAATAGATGTCTCAACAAAAAAAAAAAAACCACTAATCAGAGTACGTTACTTTCTTTTTTTTTTTTTTTTTTTAAGGCAGGGTCTCACTCTGTTGCTGGAATGTAGTGGTGCAAACTTGGCTCACTGTAACCTCTGCCTCCCAGGTTCAAGCAATTCTCCCACCTCAGCCTCCCAAGTAGTTGGGACTACAGGCGTGCACCACCATGCCAGGCTAATTTTTGTATTTTTTGGTAGAGACAGGGTTTCACTACATTGACCAAGCTGATCTCGAACTCCTGATCTCAGTGATCTGCACGCCTCGGCCTCCCAAAGTGCTGGAATTACAGGCATGAGCCACTAAGCCAGCCCACAGTAAGTTATAATACTTAAGAAAGAAATGGCAACAAGGTTTACAAGCTGCCTAAGGTACTAAATGTTGATTAAATTTCTAACCATTAAGTACTTTAAATTCATGTTTTTCTTCAAAGGACTCTAAAGTAAAATATTCAATACATACATATTGGAGCTACTTCATTTTGGTTTTGTTTGAGGTTTTTTTGGTTTTTTTTTTTTGTTTTCTAGCCTCTTTCAAGCCTCAGAGAAACACCTTAGTAAGCTAATGAAAAAGGAGGAGCACGAGCAGAAGGAGGGACAGAAGCAGAAGAACCAGAAACCAAATTTCTGTAAAGTATCCTGAGACTGATGATGTTCAAAGACTTTGACTTCTAATTGATTGTAAGCACTTTGTCTCTTTCTTCTTTTAAAAAATGCTATTTAAAGGACACTATTCAGAATAAGAATAGTTAAAATGAAAAGGTCATCTAAAAACAAAATGTTAAAGGAATGCCACATAATTTCAAAGCACGGAGTCCATTGCAAATAAATCTCTAAATTAACAATAGCTTTCATCTTATATCTTAATATCTACGCTGAGAAATAAGAATAGCAGTGTGGGGTAAATTAGGTTGCCATGTTACACAATTTAAAGATTCAAGTTATACTTGTTGGTAAATACCACTTGCAGAGTTAATAAAATATATATTCTACCTTCTAAACTAGTAAATCACCAGATTTAAGACATCTATCAAAATGTCCCTATTAAATACTCAGCATTAACACTGACCCAACTACACGATAAAAGCTGAGCTCCTTCAAAGGGACTCTTAAGTCCTCTCACAATTTGGTCTCTAGCCACCACGGTAGCTTCATCTCTTACTAATTGCTACAGACCATCTCACTTCCTAAGCTTAACTGTTCACACTCCCCATAGTGTGAGGAGTGCGCCTTTTATGACTCCATCTCTTTGCATTTGCTGTTCCCTCTGCCTGACATGCCCTTCCCTCTTCTGAGCTGTGAATATGCCCTCCTCCCTGAAGCTTTTCCTAATTACCCTCACCTCCTCCCAAAGAGTGCCTCCTGGGTCCTCTGTCCTCTTCATTATTCTATTACATACCACTGTCATTTTAAAAGTTCACCTCCCAAACAGCCTGTGAGTTCCAAAGGGAGGACCCACAGCTTAATCAACTGTTTCCCAGCCCTTAGCATGAAGACTAGCATTTACTGAAACTCAATATAAATACACCGAATAAAAGAAAGTTAAGTACTTTAATGTGAAAAACACTTCAAACTTTCCTATTAAAGAGTTAATGCATTTAACACATTGATTCTCAATCAGAGGCAATTTTGCCCCTAGGAGACATCTGGTAAAATCTGGAGGTATTTTTGGTTGTCACAACAAGGGCGAAGGGAATATAGGGGAATGCTACTGGCATCTAGTGGGGGTAGATGCCAAGGATGCTGCTAACATCCTACAAGGCACAGAGCAGCCTCCCACGACAAAGAATTATCCAGTCACAAATGCCAATAGCGCCGACGTTAAGAAACTCAGTTGTCAACTGACTTACTCCGATGTGATGATTCAATATCACATCTCTGGCAACAACCACAATCAATTTCACTTTTGTAGTTTCAACGGAAGCTTTTTAACAGTTGATAGGTATGCACCAACATTAAAAATGATCTTCATATAATCTCCATGTTTAACTTCAAACCAAGATTACTAGAAAGCATCCCTTATTTCTGAAAACCAATCTATAACTACAGAAGCCATTCTTAAACCAGTAAACACTTTTATTTGTAAACTTCAAAGCAAACCACGGGCAAACTAATTTTCACTTGCGGAACTATGACAGAAACACAATCTGAAACATGAGGTAATCAGTTCCTCCAGGTCTGATAAAAGAAAAATCTCCTAAAGCCTCAAAGTAAATAATGCACAGATGTCTTTACTGCTGAACTAAGGAAGTGATGGGAAAAGTAAAGGACACGCCCTTGCTACTGCCGAAATCATCGCTGATCGGGATTTTAAAACTGACAAAACACTGCAAAATACAATTAAATGTCAATACAGGTTGTCAGATAAAGAAGTTAACTATTTCTCCCTCTAATAACTGACCAAGTTTCACATGACTTCATTCTTTTAGGAGAAAGCTAGGCAGAAGCAAGAGCACTCCCTTCCTATCTACTGGATGACTCAACTCTCTTCCGCACATTCCTCGGCTGAACCCTACAAATTAACTAATTTCTTTTGTCCTTTGAACTAGTTATGCTACTCCCTCGGTAAAGAACTAATAGGCCTGGCACCTACTTTTCAATCATTTACATTTTGTTACACCCTATCAGCCTCAAAAAGAAAAGAAAAAAGCTATAGCCCCCCAAAAAATTTAACAGTTGATAGGTACAACAACTCTTATAAGAAAAGAGTTGTGAATTATGTTATTCTAGTAACTGATTCCTAAATGATACACTTACAGTTTTCTACTGCTCTAATCTTTCTATCCTCAAGGTTTTCCAGATTTCAGAGACAGCACTGGCAGAAACTAAGTGTATACCACTTGATCAAGCTTACTGCGGATTTATTCTCGGATAGCTAAAATAAGGTAGTGGGGCTTGGACAGAAAACGTCTTTTTAATTAAAAAAAAGTTTCCAACAGTGAGTAACATCTTCCTTCTCGGCTGACTTTGCCAGTGTCAGTCTCACGACTGGGCCCAAGCTAGGCCGGGGCTCACCACACCACCCTCCAATGTGGCCCAAAGGAGAAAGCGGGGCCGTGTGTGGCAGGTGCGCGTAGTGTCAAATTGGGGGACACGGGGAGTGCGGCGGGTGGGGAAGGGCGAAGCAAGCCGCCCGCAATCTCCCAGGGGGCGTTCTCCAGCCCGGCAGGCGGCCAGTCGGCCCGTCCCACGGGCACCAACTCTCCATTTTCATTCCCACTCCGGGATCCCGGGAGGAACGCGCCGGCACCACACCCTCCAGGTCGCAGCCTGCTCGCACAGACCGAGCCTCGCGCCGGAGCGGGCGCCAGGCCTCGACGCGCGGGGCCATCAGGGCTCCGCCTGCCGCCCCGCCGCGCCGGCCCCACCCGCCCTCCCCGCCCCCGGGCCAGGCGACCGAGGCCTAAGAGCCTGCCGGGCTGTGGGGCCTAGAGAAGGAAAGAGCCCGCGCTGAGGAGGGGCGCCCGCGCCGCGGCCCCAAGCTCCGGCTGTCCCGCTCACGTGCTGCCGGAAAGACGGTTTCACTCTCTTACCCTCTGTAAAATCCTCCTTAACATGGTTTAACCACCACCCGGCGCCGCCTCGGTGACTCTCCAAACCCTGCGCGGGGCCACTGACTACTCGGGGTGCGCGGGCGGGAGGGACTGGGCCGGGAGGGGACCTGGAAGGAGGTCGGGGCGAGGCGGTGGCGGCGGCCGCTCGGGCGGCCCCGACTTCCCCACAGGCGGCGAGAGGGAGCACGCGAGAGAGCGCGAGCAAACGACTAGACAGCCTGCGAGCGCCTCCTGCCCGCCCGCCGGGCGGCCCCCGTAACTGACAGCTGGGCGGGCCCGCCCGCGGCCGCCGGGGGGCGGGGCGGCGGCGGGCCCGCCCCTCGCCTGTCCATCGGCGGGAGGCGGGGCTGAAGGGGGCCGGTCCGGGCCAGCGACCAATCGGAAGCGGTGGCAGCGTGGGCGGCTGCGTGACGGACAGGCGGCAGGACGCTGTCGCCGCAGCTTCTTCCGGCTAGCTGGGGAACGCCGAGGCTGCGGAGCGCACGCCTGGGCTCCGTCAGAGGGCCGCGCCCGCGCGACGACCGCGTGCCAGCTAGTGGGAGGCGGGCGAGGACCCCTGGGGGTGTCCCTCCCTGACCCAGGCGGGAGGAGGGGACTACTCAGGCTGTTTTGTAAAATGTGTCGATGTCACCCTTCCGGCTGTTGCTCCTGACTGTGGACAAGGTATTGAGCCTGAGCTATATCCTCGTTTCTGCTGGAAACGCTGACTCTGCCTCTTAGCCTCTGGGTTGAAGCCGACTAGAGAATCTTAGACGTGCTTAACCGGTCTGTTGGGCTCCCCTGCCCTTTTCCAGCCCCTGGTTTCCTTTCCCTGCTCCCTTCCTGCTTCTAATTTCAGCCAAAGAGAAAGCAAAGATTTAAAAAAGAAGGGTAGGAAGAAGCTGGAATTTGAATTGTCAAGAGAAGTTTGAGGTTGTCTTTTCTAGATCAAAACAGTTTTTAACAGGCTGATGTTCACATGTTGTGCTTTCCTTTTCCTAAAGCCCGTGCTTGACCTCCTAAGGAATTTTAAGTCCTGTTCAGATAATAGATATATGAAGTAAATTGTCATTAATGCCTCTGTTTTATAGATTAAGAAAAAAAAGAGGTCACAGATAAATATCGTGCCAAAACGGCGTGGACTTGGAACTGACCTCCAGGCGCGATGTCATTATTTAACTCGAGAAGTCACAGCTTCTGCATCCTACTATTCTGCCAATATTCACAAGCCAAGAGGCTCAACTTAACACCCTGGTAGAAAAAGAGAAGCCTTTAATACTGCTTGAACAGGGAAGGAGAGGGAATAATGGAACTAACCTTGCTGGGAGGGGGAAAAAAAAAACAACTGAACACTGAATGAAGCCTATGAAGCAATGAATGGAGTGCTTTTTGGAAAGTACCTCCAGATCTTTTGAAAAGCAGCACAAAATTAAATATTATTTGCAAACGAGTTAATGAATAGGAAAATATTTTGTAAAGTATTATGCATTATATAATGTAATACGATATTGCTATTCCAGATATATTTGGTCTTTTATTATGTGTGTGTGTCTCTTGATGGTGCAGCAGAACAGTCATGCCTACAGCTAATTTATTAGTAATCACCAGTGATAATGCCCTTACGAAGCACATACTTTTCCATCTTTCTAAACATGAGGTGCTTTATTTTCAGACAATATGGGAAACATTCTCAGCAACATGGGGTGATAAAAGTGACTTTTTCCCTCTTTTTTGTTTTTCAAAAATTAGTTTAGGGTCAGGCACACTGACTTTATGCCTGTAATCCCAGCACTTCGGGAGATGGAAGCAGACAGATCGCTTGAGCCCAGAAGTTCCAGACCAGCCTGGACAACATGGCAATAACTCGTCTAAAAAAATATTAGCTGGGTATGGTGGTGTGAGCCTGTGGTCCCAGCTACTCAGGAAGCTGAGTTGGGAGGATCACCTGAGCCCAGGGAGGTTGAGGCTGCAGTGAGCTATGATCTCACCACTGTACTCCATCCTGGGTGACAAAGTGAGACCCTGTCTTTAAAAAAAAAAAAGTTTAAAACTGCTTATTAATGTTACATACTAAGACTTTCTTTACTGGAATTCTCCTGTAGAATCCTTTGAATAATATAATAGGCTCTCATCTACAGCTGAGCTACATGGATTATTTGAAAATCCGTGTACTCCCCTGCACAATTCATGATAACTCCATCACTGGGATAATACACTGGAGAACTTAATTACTCCAAAAGAAAATAAGCAGTGGGTGAGACAATCATGTAAGAATACCCTTCACTAATCTAGCAGCTTCCTACACATAGCATTTCTGCTTACCGTGTCTGACCACTAATTCCTATCTGTTCAGCTCTTGTGCATTAATATTCCCCCACCATCTATTTACTTTGATCCCCAGCAAGACCTCAAATCCATTGGCCCCTCTTATTTTCTTACTATCAGTCATTTCCCTAGCCTACTCATTTCTATCAAAACACCTCCTGAAACCCGTGGTACAACTTTACAATCTTCCCTTTGCAAATATGCTTAACTTCTTCACGTTTCTTTTTTTTTTTTTTTTTTTTTTTTTTTTTTTTTTTTTGAGATGTAGTCTTGCTCTGTTGCCTAGGCTGGAGTGCAGTGGTGCAATCTCACTACAATCTCTGCCTCCTGGATTCAAGCGATTCTCCTGCCTCAGCCTCCCGAGTAGCTGGGACTACAGGCACCCACCACCATGCCCAGCTAATTTTTTGTACTTTTAGTAGAGACGGGATTTCACCGTGTTGCCAGGGTTGGTCTCGAACTCCTGAGCTCAGGTAATCCACCCACCTCTGCCTACCAAAATGCTAGGATTACAGACTTGAGCCACCACACCCGGCCACTTCTTCACCTTTCTCTTCCTCCATTGCTTTTGTCTAGCAGAGGCCAAACCCTGGTTAAGTTCAATTAACCACCTACTCTCTGCTGCACAGAATCAATAGGAATAGAAGGCTGGGCACAGTGGCTCACTCCTGTAATCCCAGCACTTTGGGAGGTGAGGGGGGTGGATCACCTGAGATCAGGAGTTCAAGACCAGCCTGGTGAACATGGTGAAATCCTGTCTCTACAGAAAATACAAAAATTAGCCAGGCATGGTGCTGCATGTCTGTAGTCCCAGCTACTGGGGAGGCTAAGGCATGAGAATCGCTTGAAGGCAGGAGGTGGAGGTGGCAGTAAGCTGAGATCACGCCATTGCACTCCAGCCTGGGTGATAGAGTGAGACTTCATCTAATATATACATATATATATACACACACACACATATATAGGAATAGGAAAGTGTCTAAATATCACTAGAGGTACACATATATAACTTGGGTTGTTGGGCTCATTCTGCGTTAATAACCACAGATCTCAGGTATATGTCTCCCCAACAAGAATATCAAATTTCTGAGCACAAGGATCTTGTACCTGTTTCACTGCTGTGACCCCAAAACTAAAACATTGCTCAATTCATGATTAGCACTAAATAAATATTTGTTGAACGAATGAAGGAAGGATTGAAGGAATCCTTCAAAGGAAAGGTATGTAATTACTCCTTTAACAGTTGCCCAGCAGCATTCCTGTTACACTTTATTTCTGTCTTCTTTCTCAAGATCTTCAAGATGGCCTACACATCTATACTTGCTGCACTTTTTCACTCTATATTTTCTTCTCGACCCTTTCCAATCGAGCCTCTGTAGCCTCTGTCCCACTGACTCCAATAAGGCTGTTCTTATGATCACTAACGACCTGCATGTTTCCTATTCCAGTGACTACTTTATTGTTTTGACTTTGACTGTTTCCTATATAGAAAACAGTTAACCACTCTCTCCTTGAGTTACTTTATTCTCTTGGCTTCCTTGACACTATACTTTCTGGTTTTTCTCCTCAATGCCCGTTGCCTCTCTGTCTGATGGCTTCTCTACTGCATATCTTAATGTTGGAGTGCCCCTACTCTGTTCTGGGGCCCTTGCTTTTATCTGTCATACTCAGCCTGGAAGTAATCTCAACTAGTCCCCTGGCTTTAAATTTCATCTATCAGGCCAGGTGGGGTGGCTCACACCTGTAATCCCAGCACTTTGGGAGGCCAAGGTGGGTGGATCATGAGGTCAGGAGTTCAAAACCAGCCTGGCCAACATGGTGAAACCCCATCTGTACTCAAAATACAAAAATGAGCCCAGCATGGTGGTATGTGCCTGTAATCCCAGCTACTCGGGAGGCTGAGGCAGGAGAATGGCTTGACCCTGGGAGGCGGAGGTTGTGGTGAACCGAGATGGTGCCACTGCATGCCAGCCTGGGCAATAGAGTGAGATTCCATCTCAAAAAAAGAAATCTATATATATATATCTACTTCATATTTCTTCTTGGATGTCTAGTGAGCATCTCAAACTTAACATGGCCCAAACAAAACTGTTTCATTTTTATCCTGAAAACTTCTTCACCAGTTTTCCTGTCTCAGTATGTATCACTACCAGATTGTTGGTTCAAACCAAAAATCTCTTAATCTCACCACTTCTTTTCCTTCCAGCAAATCCATCAGGATATCCTGACAGATCCACCTCCAAAATATATCCC
Source organism: Macaca fascicularis (assembly GCF_037993035.2). Lineage (NCBI taxonomy): Eukaryota > Metazoa > Chordata > Mammalia > Primates > Cercopithecidae > Macaca > Macaca fascicularis. Next base: position 99,966,264 of record NC_088385.1, read on the forward strand.
AAATCTGCCACTTCTCGCCACTTTCACCCTAGTTTATAGCCCCTTCATCTCCTGTTGAGACTACTAGAATAGTCTCCTAGTTGGGCTTCTGGCTTTTACTTTGTCTTCTGTGTAATCCATTCATTACACAGAAGCCAGGCACAACTTTTAAAAATGCAAATCAAAAATGTCACTCCTAGATTGTAGCTTCCCATTATCATCACAATGAAATCCAAATACCTCATCCTGGCTTACATGCCCTGCTGATCTGGGCCTGCCTGCTTCTCTGCTTTCCACTTAGAACATCCTCCCCTTGGCCCACTATGCCCCAGCTGCTCTGAACTTTTCTCAGTTGCACAAAACCTATTCCTTCCTGTACACCAACCAGTTCCTATTTAGGGAATGCTTTCTCCTGACATCTTGTAGTTAATTTTGTGTCATTCAGATAATTCTCTTAAAGTCACTTCCTTAGAGAGGTCTTTAAGGACAACCTCATCCAAAGTGCTTTGAATCTGTAGTCACCCATTCTAATTCTCTACATGGTAGAGAAACTACCATTTCTGACTTATCTTGTTTGTCTGCATATGTCTTCCCAACAAGAATGTCAATTTTCTGAGCACAAGGATCTTGTCCCCTCTTCAGTGCTGCGACTTCAAAACCAAAACATTGCTCAACTTGTGGTAAACACTAAATAAATATTTGTTGAATTAATGAAGGATTGAAGGAATGAAAGGTATATAATTACTGCTATAACAGTTAACTTCCAAAGGTCCTCAAGCTAACATCTTCCTATTTACGAAGAAGTGATCCAAATGCAACAATCCTGAAAGCAATCCAACAATCTTTTGATCCCATCTGACAATCTTTTTTCTTTTTACATAATGTGTGTGCATGTTTCTTGACTCTTCAAAATTTCCCAGTATTTATTATGGGAAACAACCTATTTCTTACTTTCCATAAATTAGAACATTGGGCCGGGCTTGGTGGCTCATGCCTGTAATCCCAGCACTTGGGAGGCCAAGGCGGGCAGATCACCTGAGGTCAGGAGTTCAAGATCAGCCTGGCCAACATGGTGAAACCCTGTCTTTACAAAAATACAAAAATTAGCTGAGCATGATGGCGGGCGCCTGTAATCCCAGCTACTCAGGAGGCTGAGGCAGGAGAATCCCTTGAACCCGGGAGGTGAAGGTTGCAGTAAGCCAAGATCAGGCCATTGCACTCTAGCCTGGGTGACAGAGCAAGACTCTGTCTCAAAAAACAAAACAAAGCAAGCAAACAAAAAAACATTTTTAAGGCACCCTTCTTGTCAATTTCCTGTGCTATAACCAAATAATTCACTTCCAACTAGAAGCAAGTCCATGAAAAAATCACAATATCGCTTGAACCTGGGAGGAAGAGGTTACAGTGAGCCAAGATCGCACAACTGCACTCCAGCCTGGGCAACAGAGCAAGACACCATCTCACCAAAAAAAAAAAAAATCACAACAAAAATAAGCAAAGTGTAAATGATGGCTCTGTATAAGCAAGGCCAAAACAGTTTATGAATTCTTTAGAATTCAGACATGATCACTAACCCAACTAAAATAGCTTTTTCTTTCTTTTTTCTTTTTTTTGGTTTTAAATTAACTGAATGGTTCACAAATTATGTTAACATCATTGAACTAACTAGTTGAAGCCTAGCATTGATCTATGCTTCTTTCAGCCTTTGAGGGCAGGGTAGAGAGGGCAGTAAAGATGAGGAGCTCAGAGGAGTTGGGAGATACATGAATTCTCTAGTACTTCCTGCTGGTTTTCTCCAGGCCCTAACTGACTTGCATAACCTCAAGAAAAGTCTCTGGTCTCCATTGAATTTATTTGAAGGCAGGATTAGGGAAAATTCAAAATAATAGTGAAGACTAAGTACTGATTTTTTTTTATCTTGCCCAAATTCCTACCTAAGGGGCCTAGGGAGTCATGTCCTACAAACCATAAATTCTCATCAGATGGGTTTTATTTTATCCTATATATAGTGACTTACTTTTCTTTTTTGTTGTTGTTTTTCTTTTTTTGTTTGTTTGTTTTTTGGAGTCTCGCTCTGTCACCCAGGCTGGAGTGCAGTGGCACGATCTCGGCTCACTGCAAGCTCTGCGTCCTGGGTTCACGCTGTTCTCCTGCCTCAGCCTCCCGAGTAGCTGGGACTACAGGTGCCTGCCACCATGCCCAGCTAATTTTGTTTTGTGTTTTTAGTAGAGACAGGGTTTCACCATGTTAGTCAGGATGGTCTCGATCTCCTGACCTCATGATCCACCCACTTCAGCCTCCCAAAGTGCTGCGATTACAGGCATGAGCCACCGCGCCTGGCCTATAGTGACTTACTTTTCAATCTTACTCTGGCATAACATTATGATACAAGGAAAAAATAACCCCAAAATATATTTCCTTGCCATACCTTGAAATTGTCCTGCAAAGTCTCTTGTGGGAAAAATCCACATCCTATGGAGAATCCTCTTTCCCCTTTGGTTTCCTTCCTTCCTTTCCAGATCCAGGAGATAATCAACTAAGAGTCAGGTGTGCTTTTAGGTCCAATAAGAAACATTTTACAACCTGCTCTCTCTCTCTTTTTTTTTTTTTTTTTTTCTGAGATGGAGTTTCATTCTTTCACCCAGGCTGGAGTGAAGTGGCGCCATCTCAGCCCACTGCAACCTCTGCCCCCCAGGTTCAAGAGATTCTCCTGCCTCAGCCTCCTGAGTAGCTGGGATTACAGGTGTGTGTCACTACACCTGGCTGATTTTTGTATTTTTAGTAGAGACGAGGTTTCACCATTTGGCCAGGTTGGTCCCAAACTCTTGACCTCAGGTGATCCACCTGCCTTGGCCTCCCAAAATGCTAGGATTACAGGTATGAGCCACCACACCAGACCACAACCAGCTGTCTCTCAGAAGTCTGGAGTGAGAGAATCTTCTGCACAATAAAACTTGGTCTCCACAATCCTTTATCTCAACCTGAACATTGCTTTCCATTAATCCCAGGTCTTCAAATAAACTGAACCAGTTGTCAATCAGAAAATGTTTAAATTTACTGATAGCCTGGAATACGCCACTTTAAGTTGTCTCGCCTTTTTAAACCAAACTCATGTATTTCTTAAATGTATTTGATTGATGTCTCATGCCTTCCTAAAATATATAAAACCACGCTGTACCCCAATCACCTTCGGCACATGTTCTCAGGACTTCCTGAGGGCTGTGTCATGAGCCGTGGTCACTCATATTTGGCTCAGAATAAATATCTTAAAATATTTTACACAGTTTGACTCTTTTTGTTGACAATAATTATATTTTAAGATATATTATAAATAATGCTGTTCCAGCCTAGGCAACACAGCAAGACCCTGTCTCTACAAAAATTTAAAAATTAGCCAGGCGTGGTGGCACACACCTGTAGTCCTAGCTACTTGGGAAGCTGGAGCAGGAGAATAGCTTGCATGCAGGAGTTTGAGGCTATAGTGAGCTATGACAGCACCAGTGCATGCTAGCCTGAGTGACAGAGTGAGACATTGTCTCTAAATAAATAATTTTTTTTAATAAATGAAAATAAAAATGATGTTCTTGGCTGGGCACGGTGGCTCACACCTGTAATCCCAGCACTTTGGGAGGCCAAGGCGGGTGGATCACTTGAGGTCAGGAGTTCAAGATCAGCCTGGCCAACATAGAAATCCCGTCTCTACTAAAAATATAAAAGTTAGCTGGGCATGGTGGTGCACACTTGTAATCCCAGCTACTCAGGAGACGGAGGCACAAGAATCACTTGAACCTGGGAGGTGGAGGTTGCAGTGAGCTGAGATCACACCACTGTACTCTAGCCTGGGTGACAGAGTGAGACTCTGTCTCAAAATAAAAATAAAATAAAATAAAAAATGTTAAAATGATGTTTTTAATATATGTGATAAGCAATAGCCAAGTCTATCACATTTAAACTTCAAGTTGGTAGAGTACAACATAGACAGTGTAAAGGCGGCACAACAAAAATTCCCGTCTATGATAACAGGGTGACTCTCGAATGCCAGTGTCTCCTAAGCAAGACCTGCCTGTGGACCCCAAGCTGAGCAGCCAACAAAATGTAAGACAACATATAAAGTACTACAAAAGATGGTGTGGACAAATTTTAGAAACAGAACTAATATCTGAAGCTATTTCTGAAATATGTTTGTGGGTTTGTGGGAGCTAAAGCAACTCCATCTTGGATACTAATCCACCATGTTGACATCTGATTAATCACTGTTCCAGGAAGGCCTCTAAGATTTCTACTTTTTCCACTGTTACAGTGAATCCTGCCCTTAGGTCAAAACAACCTTGACCATAAATCCTACCTTAGCCAGACTCACACAGCATTCTTGCCTTCTCCTTGGAAGTCAACTTCAATTGTTCTACACATTCTTTCCCTATGGTAAAGATATATATATATAAGCTCTGGGTCTGAGGGATAATGGAATGGGGGTCCACCATCTCCCTTGTGGACATCTGAGACTGTGCCTTCCTTTTGTAAATCCCTGTTAAATGTTTCTTTCTGAGAATTGGTTATATCAGCCTCTTTCTTCAGCCTCTCAGCTTCCTCAGATGTTAGGGTAGGTTTGCATAGACCTACTCACGACAGAACAGTGGTCAGGTGAAGTTATTTAGAGTGTAGTATAGAGATGTCATTCCACCATTAATCAGAGCTTAGGTTTCTTTAAATTTGTGGAGTTTAGTGTTTTTGAAAGTGTGTTCCTTGAAGCCCTAGAGTCCTCAGAAGTCACCTCAGTGGATGGAGAAAATCAAGCAATTGAGGCCCTGTGTTATTCACCCTTGAGTTAGCTGATATAGCTTTACTTTTATCTGTATCTGTTTTACATAATAGGGTGCTGAAGAAGAATTCTTTCTTTCTTTCTCTCTCTCTCTCTTTTTTTTTTTTTTCTTTTTGGATATAGATAGGATCTCACACTGTCGCCCAGGCTGGAATGCAGTGCTGCGATCTCAGCTCATTGCAGCCGCAACCTCCTGGCCTCAAATGATTCTCCCACCTTGGCCTCCCACGTGCTGGGATTACAGATGTGAGCCACTGTGCCCAGCCTGACATTATTTTCTTTACACTGTACACTTCAGGCATGCTGAACTATTACACATTTCTGGGCTCATCATAGTCTCTCCCTTACTTCCAAACCATTATATATGCTATTTCATATGCCTGGAATGTTCCCTACACTCATCCTACTGTTACCTGTCTAATTCCTACTCATCTGCAAGTCTTACCTTGCCTCCCAAACTAAACTACATGGCCTATGTATACCTACATTTTCGTACTCAACCCTGTAACTACAGGGAAGAAGAGACCTTGGGTCACACACGCAAAACACTCTGGGCCACATGACAAATTTGATAAAAATGTAAGGTACATCTTCCAGCTACCTTCTCTCGTTCTGAATACATACCCCCCAAACTTTCAATTATACTTGTCTTCCCAGGTAGTTTTGTCTCTAAGAGTAAATGCACAACTCACATAAAAAATTTGTTGCCCATTGTAAATTAATACCATTTCAGCCTCTGTATGTTTGAATAATATGAGTCTGCTAAGAGAAGAATTTACTTTCAACATGCTGACAAAAATTCAAGTTTTGAACCTGCTGAGCAAAGATTCAGAGCCTGTACCACAGTGAATTTACCAATGTAAATGAGCTTCCTGAGGTCTCTTGACAGCTAGCCAGCTGGCCTCCCTACATGATATAATTAGGATGATGGGTTGCATACAATTTAGACCTACAGCACTTCTATCTCCCCTTAGAATTTGATAGAAACTCAATGGTAGAAGATTCCAGAGGCTAATTCTAACGGTACCATTGATTAAACTCATAGATTACTTAGAATGGTCTGAACTTTTAAAGTAATGCAGTAAGGACTCAAATAAATGGCTTTTGTGAAATACTAATCTGAAAATGTCTTGCTCGCATATAGATGGCAGCGTAAGTAAAGAATAGAGATGGTAAAGCACTCCAAAGTATTATTACTAGGGACATTATTATTTTGTAAAAATATATTCTAGTGAAAGAAGTACATACACACACTCCCTCTCTCCTCTTATTTGTATCTATTTCTACCTAGAAAAATCTTTTTGTGTTGTTAAGAGAGAAAAACTTGATAACTCAGCACAATCATCCTTTATTTATGTCATTGCTTCTAAGTAATATCAAATGAAATTTAATATTAAAATTTGGTAGATAACATAAAAAACACAACACACTTTTGTTTTGTTTTGTTTTTGAGATGAAGTCTCCCCCTGTAGCCCAGGTTGGAGTGCAATGGCTCAATCTTGGCTCACTGCAACCTCTGCCTCGTGGGTTCAAGCAATTCTGCCTCAGCCTCCTGAGTAGCTGGGATTACAGGCGTGTACCACCACTCCCAGCTAATTTTTTTGTACTTTTGGTACAGACAGGGTTTCACCATGTTGGCCAGGAAGGTCTCAAACTCCTGACCTCCTGATCTGCCCATCTCGGCCTCCCAAAGTGCTGGGATCGCAGGCGTAAGCCACCGCACCCAGCCCAATATGCCTTTTTTAAACTTTTTCAGGACTATGCTTGTTATGAGTTAGTTGGCTAAAAATGTGATCCAAAAATATATTTTATTGACATATTTTGGTTAATATACAAAATAGGCATTTAGGTGATGAAAAAAGCAACAAACAAATTAACCTGAAAAGAAAATTAAAGAACCACTTGGAAAAATACAATACCCCTCCTCTTCCTTTTCCCTAATGCCTCTTTCCTCAGGTTGTAGAGCATTGTGTGGCCTTCAAGAAAAAATATCCGTTTGCTCAATTCAATTAAAATCCAGATTGTACTGTTGTTCTGTTGACCTAAACTGAGGCAAATGTAATGTAAGTAGAGAGTTTATCTGGGCCAGCTTTAAAGACTGCAACCTAGAACATAGACTCAAAGTTCCCTGAATATATACTCCAACTAGCAGCGATTACAAGTAGCTGGGGTTTTGTTTTATTTTATTTTATTTATGAGAAAGGGTCTTTCTCTGTCACCCAGGCTGAGTGCAGTGGCACAATCAAGGCTCACTGCAGCCTGTGCCTCGTGGGCTCAAGCAATCCTCTTGACTTTTTTTTTTTTTTTTTTTTAGAGAGAGAGAGAGGGTCTCACTGTATTGCTCAGGCTAGTTTTGAACTCCTGGGCTCAAGCAATCTTCCCGCCTCTGCCTCCCAAAGTACTGGGATTACAGGTGTAAACCACCACACCCAGCCACAAGTAGGTTTTTAAGGGACAAGAAGAGGTGGTCTTACGCTGTTTACTGATATGGTTTGGCTCTGTGTCCCCACCCAAATCTCATGTTGAATTGTAATCCCTACGTGTCATGGACGGGGCCTGGTGGGAGGTGACTGGATCATGGGGGTTGGATTTCCTCCTTACTGTTCTCATAATAGTGAGTGAGTTCTCCTGAGATCTGGTGGTTCTCAGAGAGAGAGAGAGTGAAACTCTCTCTCTCTCTCTTCCTGATCTGCTACAGTAAGATGTTCTTTGCTTTTCCTTTGCCTTCCACCATGATTGTAAGTTTCCTGAGGCCTTCCCAGCCATGCGGAATTGTGAGTCAATCTAACCTCTTTTTTAAATAAATTACCCAGTCTCAGGTAGTTCTTTTTTTTTTTTTTTTTGAAGAGACAGTCTCGCTTCATCACCCAGGCTGGAGTGCGGTGGTGCAATCTTGGCTCCATGCAACCTCCGCCTCCAGGGTTCGAGTGATTCTCCTGCCTTAGCCTCCCCAGCAGCTGGGATTACAGGTGTCCACCACCACGCTGGGCTAATTTTTGCATTTTTAGTAGAAACGGGGTTTCACGATGTTGGCCAGGCTCATCTCGAACTCCTGACCTCAAGTGATTCACCCGCCTTGGCCTCCCAAAGTGCTGGGATTACAGGCATGAGCCACCATGCCAGACCTCAGGTAGTTCTTTATAGCAGTGTGATAATGGGCTAATATATGTGCCAATAACTTACATTTAAATATATAATTTATTGATTGGCTGTAAGACGTTCTTTGTATCACAAATTTCAGGAACATGAAGATAATGGGCAGGTCAGCTAGTCAGAAACAAAATGCCTTTTTTTTTCTTCAAAATAGTTGTATTTAAATAGAGACAGGTTTCCTTTATACTGCCGAGGTTGATCTCAAACTCCTAGGTTCAAGTGATTCTCTTGTCTTTCCAAAATGCCAAGATTACAGGATGAACCACCATGCCAGCCAGAATGCCTTTAAACAATTGTCCCTGACTGGGCACAGTGGCTCACACCTGTAATCCCAACACCCGGGGAGGCCAAGGTAGGAGTTAAAGACCAGCCAGGGCAACAAAATCCATGATCATGCCACTGAACTCCAGCCTGGGCAACAGAGTGAGATCCTGTCTGGAAAAAAAAAAAAAAAAAAAAACCTGATAAAGGGCATGTTGGCTCATGCCTATAATCCCAGAACTTTGGGAGGCCAAGAAAGGAAGATAGCTTGAGCACAGCCTGGGTAACATGGTGAGACCACATCTTCACACACAAAAATTAGCCAGACATGGTGGCATGCACCTGTAGTCCCAGCTACTCTTGAAGCTGAGTGGGGCGGATCACTTGAGCCAGGGAGGTGGAGGCTGCAGTGAGCTGGGATCATGCCATTGTACTCCAGCCTGGGAAACAGAGCAGGACCCTGTATCAAAACAAAAACAAAAACAAAAACCCAAACAAAAAACAATTACCCCTGGGCATGGATGCAAGATGGTGGGGGGTTGTAAGATGTAACTAAAGTCATGTACTCATGTCTCTCTGGGCCTGGCACATTTTGCAGACCTCACAGAGCTCAGATTGCTCTGAGCTATATTTCTTTCCTCAATTCATTCAAGATACTGTGCTGTATATGTTGTTACTGCATAAGATGATGGGAAGAAATTTAAAACTAATAAATAATTCAGTTTTTTTATGAGAAGTGATAAAAACCTTTAAATCCTTTCATATACTGAAGAAAAAGTCTGAAATAGTATATATTGTAATTTTAACAAGAAAAGTTAGGAGTATTGAAACCACCTTTGCAAACATAAACACTGAGAAAATTATGAAAGAGGTCTGACCTAACTGACTCCAGCTTGCTTACACTCTCCAAGCTGCCCTTCTTCATTCCTGGGTGCAGGCCAAACTAACTTTGGGAGGAATTTAATTTATAGTCTAACTTTGAAACAAAGATGATAACAGTAGTTTCCCGAAACAAACCCCCTTCTTGCCAGGGGGACCAGACCGTCTTTGTAAGACTAACCTATTAACCACAAGATTAGAAATGATGGCTTAGGAGCCATGCAGCCAGAAGCCACAAGATTTCAATCCTCCCTAGTTGTTCCTACCGATAACATTACTATTGTAAAACCTAAGATTGATGCTCAAGATATTTTTTAGACCCTGCATTATGGTGCATCAGCTGGCACCTCCTGATCAATCAGCACTCTTTACTCCCTGGCCTTCTACCCACAAAACTATCCTTAAAAAAATGCAGTCTCTGAATTTTGGGGGAGACTGATTTCAGTAATAAAACTCTAGTCTTCCATTCAGCTCGCTCTGTGTGAATTAAACTCTCTGTATTCCAATTCCCCTGTCTTAATAAATCATCTCTGTTTGGGCAGTGGGCAAGGAGAACCCACTGGGCAGTTGCAGTATTGTTAGTTAAATAAATATATTTGTCCAGGAGTTCGAGTCCAGGCTGGACAACATGATGAAACTCTGCCTGTACAACAAATACCAAAAAATTTAGCTCAGCATGTTGGTCCATGCCTATAGTCCCAGCTACTCAGAGCCCAGGAGGGGGAGGTTGCAGTGAGCCGTGATGGAGCAACTGCATTCCAGCCTGGATGACAGAGTGAGTCTCTGTCTCAAGAAACAAAAACAATACGTATTTGTCCCTCCATATTGACAATCTTGCTAAATTTTAAATACCGTGAGGTAGAGTAGATTAAAAGAATCTCTCATACCTTTTGCTCTGAGTTAAAAAGTTGAAAACACTTGGAAAGAGCAAGCCATTTTTAAAAGCTGAAGGCATTCGGAGCCACCGAGTCATTTTTCAAGCTTGCATAGCAGCTTCTGACCTCTAGGGGGAACTTGGCTTGAATAACTATGCCTACAGTTTAGAGGGCGCCATATCCATTCTTGTTTTGCTTAATTGTATTGAATTTTTATTTTCGTGTCTTGTTTCTGTGGTTTGAAGAATAACTACTAAAATTTGGTTTAAGTATAAATCCTCTAAAGAAATGCTTGCCAGAGCTTTTCTTTATATTTTAACTTGCTTACTCAAGCAACTTAAGCAACAGTTCACTTAGGAAGGTTTTTGTTGAGGTTTTTTGTTTTGTTTTGTTTTTCCGTGCAAAAGAAGTATCGGTGTTGAAACCTGGGTGTCACTGGACAACACAATTTACCTGTGGTTGACCTGGGGTTCACTGGACAACACAGTTTACCTGTGGTTGTAAAATGTTCTGTAGTTCAATAAAATAAAGATAAAATACAAGACTCTAGATGGATAAAAATTAATCAATGTTTTGACTTTAAAGAAGCTTTGTGTTTCTTTTTAAAATCAATGTTTCGACTTTAAAGAAGCTTTGGTAAGAATGTTTCAACACTGAGTACCATTATTCTATTGAACTTTGCAAACATTGTATATGATTTTAAAAGTAATTTATGCAATGATAGGAAGCTGCATTGGTTACTTACTTGCTCTGTATTACTTTATATATTGTAACTTTTCATTGCAAAGATAAAAATAACTAAACAGAAAGTTTGTAACTAACATTGAGTGAGCATTTGGTAGCACTGTTTTAAGCTTCTTATTTCATTTATTCCTCATAACAATCCTGTGAGGTAGAAAGTAATGAGGTGTTTTGTTGTTGTTGTTGTTGTTGTTGTTTGTTTGAGACAGAGTTTCACTCTTGTTGCCCAGGCTGGAGTGCAATGGTGTGATCTTGGCTCACCGCAACCTCTGCCTCCCAGGTTCAAGCGATTCTCCTGCCTCAGCCTCCTGAGTAGCTGGGATTACAGGCATGCGCCACCACGCCTGGCTAATTTGTATTTTTAGTAGAGACAGGGTTTCTCCATGTTGGTCAGGCTGGTCTCGAACTCCCTGACAACCTCAGGTGATCTGCCTGCCTTGGCCTCAAAGTGCTGGGATTGCAGGCGTGAGCCGCTGCGCCCAGCCAGTAATGAGGTTTAAAAAGATTAAATAACTTGCCCAAATCAAGAAGTGATTGGGCAAAGATTTAAAACCAGACAACCTGACTCGAGAGCTCTGCAATGTCAATGATTTCTAATACTTAAATACCTAGTATGCTGGTTACACTAGTAAAGAGGCAATATCATTCTAGGAGTTTAAATGTTTTATTTACTTATTTATCTATATATTTTTAAAAATTCTCATAAGCTTTCATCGCATATAACTCTACGGTCTTCATAATTTTGATTTATTTTTATTTTTATTTTTTTTCTGAGGTGGAGTCTCGCTCTTGTTGCCCAGGCTGGAGTGCAATGGCACGATCTCAGCTCACCGCAACCTCTGCCTCCCAGATTCAAGCAATTCTCCTGCCTCAGCCTCCCAAGTAGCTGGGATTACAGGCATGTGCCCCCATGCCCCGCTAATTTTGTACTTTTAGTAGAGATGGGGTTTCTCCATGTTGGTCAGTCTGGTCTCAAACTCCCAACCTCAGATAATCCGCCTGCCTCAGCCTCCCAAAGTGCTGGGATTTTAGGCGTGAGCTACCGCGCCTGGCCCCATAATTATAATTTCTAATGCCTAACAGTCTATCAACATTAGAATGTAGAAAATCAGTCCACAAGGAAGTTATTTTTATCTCTATTGTTTCATTTTTAAATATATACATTTTAGGTTTTTGTTCACTCATTAAAATGTATGTAACAAATCAGAAGCATATAAAGTGCATTCTATATGTCATTGTGTAATTTTTAAAAAGCTAAAAGCCATGGCTCTCACAGTACATATATAAAGAGTTGGCTGAGCATGCTGCCTCACATCTGTAATCCCAACACTGTGGGAGGCCGAGACAGGAGGATTGCTTGAACCTGGGAGTTTGAGACCAGCCTGGGCAACACAGTGAGACCCTGTCTCTACTAAAAATAAAATAACTTAGCCACCTGTGGTGGCACGTGCCTGTGGAACCAGCTACTCAGGAGGCTGAAGCAGAAAGATCGCTTGAGCCCAGGAGGTCAAAGTTGCAGTGAGCCATGATTGCACCACTACATTCCAGCAGCCTGGCTGACAGAGCAAGACCCTGTTTCAGAAAAAAAAAAAAAAAAAAAAAAATCAAAGAGCTCATAGATAAGAGAGTCAGCAAGAGGAGAAAGCCAGTTCAAAGGGGCATAGGACAGGTAGTCAATGAAAGAAAAAACAAATGCTAGACTATGCTAGAACAAACAAAAATGCTAGACTATGATTACTAAATTACATAAAAACTGGTTAGTGCCGCATAGGGTAATAAAACTAACTGTGGGTTGTAGTCTCTTTACCAGCCTCAAATCATCTGCATCTCTATGGGACAAAGGTTACTTGCACTTATATTACACAATGATTTTTTGCATCACTATCTGGTTTTCTACAATTTATTTTCTGCTCTTATATCTTTACCAAATATCACTATCTATTATATAGCATATCTTACATATTTACCTTGTTTACTGTCTTCTCCATTAGAACATTTCCCCATTTCTGTACACTGCTATATCCCCAATGCCTACAACACTGCCTAGCATACAGCATGTACTTAAAAGTATGTGTGGAATAAATAAAAAAGAAAAAAAAATGTTTAATGCAGATCCATTTGCCTTTAAAACCACAGCTGGTTTTTTTGTTGTTGTTGTTATTGTTTTTGTTTTTGTTTTTTTACTTTTTACTTTTTACCTTTTTCGTTTTTTGATTTTTGGTTTTTTTGTTTTGTTTTGTTTTTTTGTTTTTTTTTTTTTTTTGAGACTGGGTCCCACTCTGTTGCCCAGGTTGGAGTGCAGTGGCATTATCTTGGCTCACTGCTGCCTTGACCTCCTGGGCTCAAGCAATCCTCCTGCCTCAGCCCCCTACGTAGCTGAAACTACAGGTGCATGCCACCACGCCCTGCTAATTTTTGTATTTTTGGTAGAGACAGGGTTTTGACATGTTGCCCAGGCTGGTCTTGACCTTCTGGGCTCAAGTGATTCACCTGCATCTGCCTCCCAAAGTGCTGGGATTATAGGTGTGAGCCACTGCACCTGGTCCCACAGTTATTTTAAAAGGAAAAATGGGGGAAATGTAAAGTAAACAAACCCAAAGTACATTTAAATGTAAATTCAATCAGCTGTATGAAGGATACCCAAGCCCTCATAATGGTGACTGAACAGAGAAAAGCTTCTTTCTACCTATCTGTGGAGAGATGAATAGAAATGATGTGATGAGGTAACAAAACATGGAGAAACTGGAGAAAATCTACTAACCAACCCCCCTCATTCTTTTTTTTTTTTAGATGGAGTCTAGCTAAGGAAGGAAAGAGGGAGATAGTGAGAGAGGGAGGGAGGGAGGGAAGGAGGAAGCAATGAAGGAAAGAAGGAAGGAAGAAGGAAGGAAGGGAGGGAGGAAGAGAGGGAGAGAGGGAGGGAGGGAGTGAAGGAGGGGGAAAGGGAGGGAGGGAGAAAGCAATAGGGGAGGGGAGGGGAGGGGAGGGGAGAGGAGGGGAGGGGATGGGATGGATTAGCCAGGTGTGGTAGACACTGGCTGAAGAAGTAGGAGGATCACTCAAACCCAGTAGGTCAAGGCTGCAGTGAGCCATGATCACACCACTGCACTCCAGCCTGGGCAACAAAGCAAGGTCCTGGCTCAAAAACAAAAATAATAAAGTCATTGTTTATATCAGTCAGAATGGTCATATTTAAATGAAAGCTAGATTTCTTTTCCTAAACATAACCTAGCCTATAAATCATTAACCAATTTATACACATCATTCTGCTCCTTGTTCTATTCTTACTTAACAATATATTGAACCTCACTATGTTCAAATATGACATGGGACATGCATTTTTTTTTCTTAAAGTATTCCTTGTTTATATGAAATTCAAATGTAACTGGGTGTTCTGTATTTTTAGTTGCTAAATCTGGCAGCCCTGCTTCTACCATTGGTCCAATACAAGGTGGCTGTTCCAGTTCTAGCCTCCACTCAGCCATGGGAAGAGTTTAAGTAGGCTCAAGGAGCACATCTCACATATTACTTCTGTGCATATGCCATGGGTCAAAGCGTTTCCACATTTAGCTTCTAAGGAAGCTGGGAAATGTAGTCTTTAGCTAGGCAGGCATGTAGCCAGCTAAAACTCTATTGCCAAGAAAGAAAAAAAGAATGGGTACAGGAGAACAACTAGTAGTCCCACATAGATAATAATCTCAGCTGGGTGCAGTGGCTCACACCTGTAATCCCAGCACTTTGGGAGGCTGAGGTTGGGGGAATCACCTGAGATCAGGCATTCAAGATCAGCCTGAACAACATGGAGAAACCCCATCTCTACTAAAAATACAAAATTAGTCAGGCGTGGTGGCACATACCTGTAATCCCAGCCACTCGGGAGGCTGAGGCATGACAATTGCTTGAACCCAGGAGGCGGAGGTTGTGGTGAGCTGAAATCCCATCATTGCACTCCAGCCTGGGCAACAAGAGTGAAACTCCATCTAAAAAAAAAAAAAAGAAAACACCAAAAGAAAAAGAGAATTGACGTAGTTGAGATCCATTCATCCTGATGAATGGAGACCGTCTTCAGGTCTCTTAGTTTCTTCAGCTAAGCATTATGGATTTACACTACTTCGATTTTTTATTTTGGGGTTTTTTCTGGTTCCTGAGATTTCTCTTAGTCTGCCTTTCCACATCCAGATTTTCCTTGTTCTCTAAGATATCCCACCTTTTTTTTTTTTTTCTTAAGTTGGTCAGATTTCATTTCTGTTACTTGTAGTCATAAAAACCTACCAGATCAAAGGTCAAGTCTGGATGCATTCCAAAGATGAGAAGATATAAAGCCAGTTCACCAGTTATCCATTCCTGAGGAATTTTTTAAAAGTACATTTTCACTTTTGCAGTTTTCAGACATAAGGTAACAAGACAAAGTATAAACTCAAAGATAGTAGCTTAAAATGAGAGCATAAGGCCAGGTGCGGTGGCTTATGCCTGTAATCCCAGCACTTTGGGAGGCCGAGGCAGGTGGATCAGCTGAGGCCAGGATTTCAAGACCAGCATGGGCAACATGGAGAAACCCTGTCTCTATTAAAAATAAAAATTAGCCGGGCTGGTACCTGTAATACCAGCTACTCGGGAGGCTGAGGCAGGAGAATCGCTTGAACCCAGGAGGGGAAGGTTACAGTGAGCCAAGATGGTGCCAATGCACTCTAGCTTGATCAATAGAGGGAGACTCCGTCTCAAAAAACAAAAAAGCTAAATGAGAACATAGTGAGAAATGAAAATTAAATCTGATTAGGCTAATACTTGCATTTACTCTACCAGGTGCTTTGCAAAACCTTTTCCACACATTATTTTATTAAATCTTTTTATTTGAGACAGAGTCTCAGTGGCTTAGGCTGGAGTGCAGTGGTACAATCTCGTCTTGCTACAATTTCTGCCTGCTAGGTTCAAGAGATTCTCCTGTCTCAGCCTCCCAAGTAGCTGGGATTACAGGCATGTATCACCATGCTGGCTAAGTTTTGTATTTTTTAGTAGAGATGGGGCTTCACCATGTTGGCCGGGCTGATCTTGAACTCCTGACCTCAAACGATTTGCCCACCTCAGTCTCTCAAAGTAGTAGGATTACAGATGTGAGTCACCACGCCCTGCTTCATTAAATCTTTATTGCAATGAGGAATTATTATTATTATTATTATTATTATTAATTATTATTTGAGACACAGTTTTACTCTGTCACCCAGACTGGAGTGCAGTGGCACCATCTCGGCTCACCACAACCTCCGCTCCCGGGTTTAAGTCGTTCTCCTGCTTCAGCCTCCCAGGTAGCTGGGATTACAGGCATGCACCACCATGCCCAGCTAATTTTGTATTTTTAGTAGAAATGGGGTTTCACCATATTGGCCAGGCTGGTCTCGAACTCCTGACCTCAAGTGATCCACCCACCTTGGCCTCCCAAAGTGCTAGGATTATAGGTGTGAGCTACCACGCCTGGCCAAGAGGAATTATTGTAATTCTTATTTGGCAATAGGGAAAATGGAGCTTGTAAGAGTTAAGTGACTTTCCTAAGTCATATAGCTGATAAAAGATATAGCCAGTATTCAAAACTGAAGTTAACTTCCTTATGCCATATCACATTCACACCTTAAAAAAATAAAATCAAGGTATCTGATATCTAGACAGAGTCTTACTCTCTTGCCCAGGATGGGGTACAGTGCTGTGATCATGACTCTCTGCAGTCTCAACCTCCTGGGCTCAAGAAATCCTTCCACCTCAACCTCCCAAGTAGTTGGGACTATAGGCATGTGCCACCACACCTGTCTAATTTTTGTATTTTTTATAGAGATAGGGCTTTACCACGTTGCCCAGGCTGGTCTTGGAACTCCTGAGTTCAAGCAATCTGTCCACCTCAGCCTCCCAAATTTCTGGGATTAGAGGCACTAGCCATGGTTCCTGGCCTTTAAACCTTTTATTATGGAAAATTTCACATGTGAAATAGAGTATTTTAAAACAAATCCCAGTCATCATATTTCTCTACCTGTGAATATTTCAGTATGCTTCCCTCATGCATAAGAACTTGAGAAAAGAAACATAACAATAACATTGTCATGCTTCCAAAGAATAATATTTAATATCCAGTCCAAGTTTAACTTTTCTTGATTGGTTCAAGAGTATTTCTATGGCTGTTCAAATAAAAATTCAAACACAGTGCAGACATTACATATTTTGCATATTCTCTTGTCTGTTTTTTGCTCGCCTCAGCAGCACATATACTAAAATTGGAATGATACAGAGAAGATTAGCATGGCCCCTGTGCAAGAATGACATGTAAATTTGTGAAGCGTTCCAAAATTAATTAATTAATTAATTGAAATTAAACTTTTTTTAGTCCGGACGCGGTGGCTTATGCCTGTAATTCCAGCACTTTGGGAGGCCAAGGAGGGCGGATCACAAAGTCAGGAGATCCAAACCTTCCTGGTTCACACAGTGAAACCCCATCTCTACTAAAAAAAAAAAATACAAAAAATTAGCTGTGCATGGTGGTGGGCGCCGCTAGTCCCAGCTACTCGGGAGGCTGAGGCAGGACAATGGTGTGAACCCAGGAGGCGGAGCTTGCAGTGAGCCGAGATCGTACCACTGCACTCCAGCCTGGGCGACAGAGCGAGACTCTGTTTCAAAAAAGAAAAAAAATTTTTAAGTCTCTTTTAATGTATAATAGTTCCCCTTCCCTTGTGTTTCCTCCCTTTTCTAATGCTTTTAACTCTGGGATCGTGAATTAACTTTGTAACATGCTATGTGTTCATTGAAGAAGTAAGGCTGTTTGTCCTGTTGAATTTCTTACATTCAGGATTGGGCTGGCACTTTTCTCCTGGTGTCATTAATGGGTTCTTCCACCACCCATACTTCCTGTAAGCTGAGAGTTTGTTGAAGAGGCTAGGCTAAATTCAGGTTCAAGTTTCTTTTTTTTTTTTTTTTAATTTGTTTTTATTTTTTCTTTGTGGGATATATATACATATACACACACACACACACACACACACACACATACACACACACATACAAGGTTAGACCTTAGATGGTACAGTAGCTTACTTTTAAAATAAACTGTGTAACTAATTTATTGAATGTACTGAATTGGTTATTCTAATCAGTAAACTCCTTTTATTCTCTACTGCTACCTTCAAGCAAGCAGATCTCCCTTCTTGGTCTCTGGATGACATTTCAGGGAGATCTTAGCTTTGGGGCCATTCTCAGATGTGAGAAGAGACTCATTTTCAGCTATGAAAAATTATAGTTCAGTCTATACTAAACTTTAATTTCTCATCCAATTTAAATCTCCTGTCCTCTCTTCTCATCCCTGTTCCTCCCCTGTATTCTATGACAGCTGACAGGCAGGACCAGCATTGAGGAAATGGTACATGGCCTGTCCCTTTACTCCATCTGGTGAACAGTCTCTACCGTGTCCCCGTGGTTCGTGGATAACCTTATGCATTCTTGCCCAGCCAAACCACAGTGGTGTAATTGGTGCCACAGCAACCATCTGTCCTTGCCCTGCCACTAGAGATCACTCTAGTTCCTCTATACCCCTCAAACTCCAGGAGACCTGATGCAGGATTTTTGCTCCTTAGCTCAGCTAAGTCTGGGTTCTTGTCTCATGGCCAGGAAGAATTAGACACACAACATCAAAGAGTGAGTGCAGTAGAATTTATTAAGTGAAAGGAAAGCTTTCAGCAAAAAGAGGGGACATGGCAGGGGGGTGGGAGTAGTTCTCCTACCCGAAGACAGGAAAGTTCCCTGACATGGCTGAGCCTGGGGCTTTTTACAGGCTCAGAATAGGGAGTGTGTGCTGTTTGGTTTGTGAGTATGCAAAAACAGTCATAGCAAAGACACCACTCAAAGGTGGGCACAACAATGTAGAAAACCAATTAGGAAAGGGTAGGTATATGTAAAATAGGTGAAGAGTGGGGATCAATCAAAGGAAAGTGCACCAAACAGGAAGGTGGGTTCTTAATCCCATCCGAGTATTTACGCGGGACAGTTTCTGTCTTGAAAGTTGGGTTTCACCAGGGACCTGCCCCTATCTGCCTGGCATTTGCCTGCCTCCTGCCTCTATCAGACCCTTGTTGGGTTCTCCCCAACATTCAACTGTCTTTCACTCCTGTAGTAGCACTGGGCAGGCCTACACACTCCTCCAGCCCAGCAAGCACCTGGCCAAGGAGTACGAGTCCCATACCTGTTTCTGGCTAACCCATCGATTCTCTAAGGGGTGCTTTTACTGTCTGCTTTCACTTGGCTCCATCCTATGTAGAACAGAGAATGAATGCCAGTGTGCTCTCTCTTTTTGTGAGGTACCCCCAAAGATGCATCCATCTTAATGAAACACCAGCCTTCTCTGCTATAGGATTTTGGGAGTGACGATTCCTGGACCAGAAAGAATGACTGTGTCATAGTAAGGCCTGTGCACATGTGTTCAGACACCCTTTTTAAAATGGGGGCTACTTCCTACCCATTGTTAGCACCACTGAGGATTATCCTAAAAATCAATAGGAAAGTCCTCATCTATATTCAGACAAGTTTGTTAAGATTTACCCCTTGACTTCATTTTATAAAGTAGCTTAGCTGAACATACAGAATTTCCTAGGTTTTTTTTTTTTTTTTTTTGAGACGGAGTCTCGCTCTGTCGCCCAGGCTGGAGTGCAGTGGCCGGATCTCAGCTCACTGCAAGCTCCGCCTCCCGGGTTCACGCCATTCTCCTGCCTCAGCCTCCCGAGTAGCTGGGACTATAGGCGCCCGCCACCTCGCCCGGCTAGTTTTTTGTATTTTTTAGTAGAGATGGAGTTTCACTGGGTTAGCCAGGATGGTCTCGATCTCCTGACCTCATGATCCGCCCGTCTCGGCCTCCCAAAGTGCTGGGATTACAGGCTTGAGCCACCGCGCCCGGCCAGAATTTCCTAGTTTATTTTAAAATGAATAGCTTAGAGAAACTATATATTTTTTTTTTGAGACAGGGTCTTGTTCTGTCACCCAAGCTGGAGTGCAGTGGCATGATCACTGCTCACTGAAGCCTCAACCTGTCAGGCTCAAGCAATCTTCCCCCCTCAGCCTTCCAAGGAACTGGGACTATAGGTGGGCACCACCATGCCCCGCTAATTTTTGTATTTTTACTAGAGATGGAGATTTCACCATGTTGCCCAGTCTAGTCTCGAACTCCTGAGCTCAAGTGATCCTCCTGCCTCAGCCTCCCAAAGTGCTGGGATTATAGGTGTGAGCCACTGCACCCAGCCAAGATAAGCTCAAATATAAATGATACCCTTCAGGACATTTTTTCATGTGTCATTGGGATGTTAATAAACATCATATACAAGAGCTAACAAATTCTTACCTTTTGTCCTTACTTTAGAAGACCTGGGCAGCCTACCAAATATCAACAACAACAAAAGCAACAGAAGAAAATAATTTCTGGCAGGGCGCAGTGGCTCACGCCTGTAATCCCAACACTTTGGGAGGCTGAGGCAGGCAGATCACCTGAGGTCAAGAGTTCGAGACCAGCCTGACCAACATGGAGAAACCCCGTCTCTACTAAAAATACAAAATTAGCTGGGCGTGGTGGCATGCACCTGTAATCCCAGCCACTCGAGAGGCTAAGGCAAGAGAATCACTTGAACCTGGGAGGCATAGGTTGCAGTGAGCTGAGATTGCGCCATTGCACTCCAGCCTGGGCAACAAGAGTGAAACTCCATCTCAGAAAAAAAAAGAAAAAAGAAAAAAAATCATTTCTATAAACAGCAGAAGACATGGAAGCAGGTCCACAGTGATGTATCAGCTACGTTAAACATACTCAGTCTTGTTTTCTATTTCAGCCTTTGTACATAGAAATATTTACTTGTTTGATTCCCATGCTTTGTTAGACACAACCTATAACCATTTTAATTGATGTGTTAAGGTCTATGTGTATTTTTTAAATTAATGGGTTTAATTACAATTGCTGTGTATATAATTGCTTATTCAATCCTGAAGTAGAACTAGAATTAGGAAATGAAAAGAGGGTCCACTGACTCACTAGAGTCAGCTGAGCACACTCTTATTTTGCTCTCAGAGTAGGGGTGAACAATAATCTAATCAAGAACTGCATGGTGGTGAGTCAGTACTCAAAGATGAATGGGCCAAAATTAGAGTTTAAAAACATGTGAGATGTCTGGATGGATATTACAATAGGTCAATTGCATCATATTAAACTTATTCTGGACATGACTGGCTAAGTATGCTTGAATCTAAGTATTCTATCTTCCAAATGTGTGCACTTAGAAAAGCTTCAGGCTCATAAAAGGATGAATGTTTGTGGAAGAAAGGAGGGAGGAATGAAAAAGGAAAAGGGGGGAAGGAAAAGGGAGAGAGAGGAAGGAAAAGCAAAATGGTTTTTACTACTTCATTTCAACCACTGAGTGAGTATAAATTGGCTAATGATTTTTTCATGGTGTGGTTAAAATGTTGATTTTAGGCCTAGTCATGTAAATGAAATAAAATTAAGAGTTTAATCAAAATTATGTTATGGTAATAATCGAAAGGATGACAGCACAGCTTGTGTTTGAAAAAGGAATGTTAAAGAGTTTGTATGTTTTGTTTTGTTTTTTGAGGCAGAGTCTTGCTCTGTCACCCAGACTGGAGTGCAGTGGTATGATCTTGGCTCACTGCAACCTCCACCTTCTGGGTTCAAGGGATTCTTCTGCCTCACCCTCCTGAGTAGCTGGGATTACAGGCACCCACCACCACGCCTGGCTAATTTTTGTATTTTTAGCAGAGACAGGTTTCACCATGTTAGCCAAGCTGGACTCAAACTCCTGACCTCAGGCAATCTGCCTGCTTCGGCCTCCCAAAGTGCTGGGATTACAGGCATGAGCCACTGGGCCCGGCCATGTTTTTGTTTTTAACTCTGGCATCATGAATTTACTTTGTAACATATTTAACATTCCAGAATATCAATGTCACACCAGTCTGTGTAAAGAGAGTCCACCAACAGGCTTTGTGTGAGCAATAAGGCTGTTTATTTCACTTGGGTGCAAGTGGGCTGAGTCCGAAAAGAGAGTCAGCAAAGGGAGATAGGGGTGGGGCAGTTTTATAGGACTTGGGTAGGTAGTGGAAAATTACAGTTAAAGGGGGTTGTTCTCTTGCGGGCAGGGGCGGGGGTGACAAGGTGCTCGGTGGGGAGCTCCGGAGACTTATTGTACAGGAGAAGGAATGTCACAAGGTTAACTGATCAGCCAGGGTGGGGCAGGAGCAAATCACAATGGTGGAATGTCATCAGTTAAGGTAGGAACTGCCTATTTTCACTTCTTTTGTGGTTTTTCAGTTGCTTCAGGCCATCTGGAGTTATACATGCAGGTCACAGGGGATATGATGGCTTAGCTTGGGTTCAGAGGCCTGACAATCAAGTTATTGATTTGTTCTCTTAGAAACTCCATTTACCAAGTCACTTGAATATAGTTACCAAATGTATTTAAACACAAAGACATGGTAATTAATAGAAAGCAAATGTTCCATTAAGAAATATAACGTAGAATGCATGTTTAAAGCAACAGAATTTCAGGGCAAGACAGTACTGCAGTCATTCTTCTCAATTCTGTGTCACATGCAGATTTCAGAGTTATTCTTTGTGTATGTCTGAGTCTTGGACACAGATGCTGCAGAGACAGTCACAGCCATGGTCTTGTGGGGCTCATATAGAGGCTGCATTCCTTGAACTGCCCTCTGCCTTCTCCCTCCATTGCATAGGAATATCATTCAACCTGCTGTGAATTTGCCATGTGGTGTTGTCACCCTTCCTTCATTTCAGTCCCTCAGAGTAATCTACAAGGACATGGAAGGAGATGTGAAATTGCCTCACGGCCAAAGTAACCCTTCTCTTCAGGGTGTTCCTATGGTATTTTATTTTGTTTTACATTTTATTTATTTATTAATTATTCGTTTATTTTTTTGAGACAGAGTCTCACTCTGCTGCCCAGGCTGGAGTGCAATAGCATGATCTCTGCCCACTGCAACTTCCACCTTCTGGGTTCAAGCAATTCTCCTTCTTCAGCCTCCTGAGTAGCTGGGATTACAGGTGCCCTCCACCATGCCTGGCTAATTTTTGTATTTTTAGTAGAGACAGAGCTTCACCATACTGGCCAGGCTGGTCTCAAACTCCTGACCTTAAGTAATCTGCCCACTTCAGCTTCCCAGAGTGATGGGATTACAGGCATGAGCCACTGCACCCAGCCTATTTTATTTTATTTTTTGAGACAGAGTCTCACTCTGTCACCCAGGCGGGAGTGCAGTGCATGATATCGGGTCACTGAAACCTCTGCCTCCCGGGTTCAAGCGATTTTCCTGCCTCAGTATCCGAAGTAGCTGGGATTATAGGTGTGTGCCATCACACTTGGCTAATTTTGTATTTTTTATAGGGACGGGGTTTCTCCATGTTGGTCAGGCTGGTCTCCAACTTCTGACCTCAGGTGATCCATCCATCCTCAGCCTCCCAAAGTGCTGGGATTACAGGCATGAGCCACTGCGCCTGGCCTGAAATTTGTTGATTTTTAGTCACTCACCATTCCCTTTCATTTTCTACTAATCCCTCATTTTATTTTGGATAAGTGCACTGTGATGGTTAATTATATGAGTCAACTTGACTGAGCTAAGAGATACTAGGATAGCCGGTAGAACATCACTTCTGGATGTGTCTGTGAGAGCGGTCCCAGAAGAGATTAGCATTTGAATCAGTAATGGAGTGAATATGCTCTGCTCTCACCAATGTCAGTGTTCAGTGCACAAATGAAACAAAAAGGCAGAAGTGGGGTGACATCACTTTCTCTTCTTGAGCCAGGGCATCTATCTTCTCTTGTCCTTGGACATCAGAGTTCCCCATTTTCAGGCCTTTGGACTCTAGGACTTGCACCAGGGCTCCCACCACCCCATCCCAGTTCTCAGTCCATCAGTCTTGGACTGAGATTTGCACCATTGGCTTCTCTGCTTCTCAAGCCTTTGGCCTCGACTGAATTCTATCACTGGCTTTCCAGTTCTCCAGCTTGCATCTTTCATTTGTTTCTTGGACATTTGGGAGTCTATGAATTTTTTTACACTTCCTTTCCAAGAAATCGAATACAGGGCTGCCAATAGGGCATACCCTCAATGAGTATGGCTGATGCTACTTGCCATGACAATGTTGCCTGGTTTCCTAATGTTAACGTTAGCTCCTACCTTCTAAGCGGGGTCACTGAAGTCCACCTTTGTAAGTGGGTGTGTTCTGGAAATAGCTGTTTTTCTGTAGACATAGTATCTGTGATCCCTGTATTGGATCCACTGAGTTATAATACTCTCCTAAATCTCACTGTGGGAGGCTAGTCTGTGTAATTGAACTTCTGCCTCAAGAGCTAAAATCCAGCTCTACCCAACTAGAACCCTATGAAGTCTTAGCATTCCTCTTCCTGGGGCCTGGAGACTCTCTACTAATCCCCAAGTTGCTATCTAGGGCTCTACTCTAAAAAGATGAACAGGCCAGGTGTGGTGGCTCACGCTTGTAATCCCAGCAGTTTGGGAGGCCAAGGCAGGTGGATCAGCTGAGGCCAGGAGTTCAAGACCAACCTGGCCACCATGGTGAAACCCTGTCCCTACCAAAAATACAAAAACTAGCATGGCCTGGGGGTGCGCGGCTGTAATCCCAGCTACTCGGGAGGCTGCAGGAGAAGAATCGCTTAAACCGGGAGGTGGAGGTTGAAGTGGGCCAAGATCGCGCCACTGCACTCTAGCCTGAATGACAGAGAGAGACTTAGCTTCAAAATAAAATAAAATAATAAAAAAAGATGAACATTCACAAGCAAGTTCCATGCTAACTTGAGGCATTACCTCTTCATGGAGGCCTTTACTGCCATACTTCACCTGTAAAGTGGACTCTCTTAGGTATTAGCATTGGATACATTAACGTCAAATCTGCCCATGCCCTTTGAACACCAACTTGGACCACCTGCTAGCATCCTTGGGGGTCTGACTCATAGTCATGTCATGTACCCCATCCTGGCTCCAACCACTACTTTCTCCCCACCAGTCAGGCACCAGGTCCCTGCATGCCTTGAGTCTGACCTACTAGATTATGACATCTGTCCTTTTTCCTCGGTTATTAAAGTCCCAATTAAATGTAATTTTTATTGATTTGAACTTTTAAGCAAATAAAAAATTGTTTTGCTTCATTGAAAGCTTCTTCTTAGAGGTCAAAAAATGATGATGCACAAATCCTTTTATTTTATTTTATGTTTTTTGGAGACAAGGTCTTGCTCTGTTACCCAGGCTGAGGTGCAATGCCACAATCATGGCTCACTGTAGCCTCCACCTCCCAGGCTCAGGCGATCCTACCACTTCATCTTCCTGACTAGCTGGGACTACAGGTATGTGCCACCACACCAGGCCTTTTTTTTTTTTTTTTTTTTTTTTTTTGAAGGTACAGGGGTCTCATTATGTTGCCCAGGCTGGTCTCAAACTCCTGACCATGAGTTTCCCAAAATGATGAGATGACAGGGATGAACCACTATGCTCCACTGCAAATCTTTCTTTAAAAAAAGGGGAAGTTGGACTTGATTCCCTCCTACCCAATCTCTTCTCTTCTCATGACTTTTTTTTTTAATTTTTTTTTTTTTTGAGACGGAGTCTCGTTCTGTCACCCAGGCTGGAGTGCAGTGGCATGATCTTGGCACATGGCAACACACACCTCCTGGGTTCAAGCAGTTCTCCTACCTCAGCCTCCCAAGTAGCTGGGATTACAGGCATGTGCCACCCCGCCTGGCTAATTTTTGTATTTTCAGTAGAGATGGGGTCTCACTATGTTGGCCAGGCTGGTTTCAAACTCCTGACCTCAGGTGATCCGCCCACCTCAGTCTCCCAAAGTGCTGGGATTACAGGCGTGAGCCACCATGCCCGGCTGACTTACTTTTTTTTTTTTTTTTAACTTTTAAAATTTTTAGTAGAGATGGGATCTCACTATGTTTGCCCAAGCTGGTCTGAAACCCCTGGCCTCAAGTGATTCTCCTGCCTCAGCTTCCCAAATTGCTGGGATTCCAGATGTAAGCCACCATGCCTGTTTTTTCTTTTGTTTGTTTGTTTGTTTTTTGTAACCCTCATAACTTTTATTGTTTTCCTGTCCAGGATTCAAACATTTCAATACAAGTTAGATAAAGAATTAAAATCATTTTGGCAAGGCTAAGCAAGTACCTCTTAAAATTTAAACAAGAAAAAAATTGTCTGATATTTCAATGGGTTTTCATGCTGTAGGTCAGCATATTTCTTTGAATTTAGGTATGTGGAAATACTGTGGCATTTGGTTTACAAAATAGGCCATTCAGTCAGACAGTAATGTGGACAGAAAGTTCTGTAGAATATAGCAGCATGGGGAAACAAGTGATTTTTTGCAAAGCTTATTCCAGGTTCTCAAACATGGCCCAATTCTGCAGTGAAGGAGAAAAGCATAATACAAATTTTCTAACCTTGTACCTTCTTCTTCTGTTCTTATGCACAAAATTACACTCCCAACTATGCCCTGTACACCTCTTTTCCAACCTCTGCACTTCCAGGGTATGACTATGCTGTTTGATCCCATTTGTCCAGAAATATATCAGGCAGATTCCAAAATTCTGAGAGAGGAAACCATTGTTTTTTTAGGAAATGTTATTCTCTTTTTTTTTTTTTGAGACAGAGTTTCACTCTTGTTGCCCAGGCTAGAGTGCAGTGGCGTGATCTGGGCTCACTGCAAACTTCACCTTCCAGTTTCAAGTGCTCCTCCTGCCTCAGCCTCCCCAGTGGCTGGGATTACAGGTGTCTGCCACTACGCCCGGCTAATTTTTGCATTTTTAGTAGAGACGGGATTTCACCATGTTGGCCAAGCTGGTGTCGAACTCCTGACCTCGTGATCCACAGGCCTCAGCCTCTGAAAGTGCTGGGATTACAGTCGTGAGCCACCACACCCAGCCGGAAATGCTATTCTCTACTGGCACTTGGAACAAATCATTTACAAGCTTAAAATGTTTCCATAATATATTTTAGAAATGAAAAAAAAAAAATCAAGTTGCACATCAGGAAGTTTTTCGGAGAAAATATTATCACTGCAAATCACTAGTCATGTTTTATTGCCTTGGCAAAACAAACGAATAAGAAATATTTGTTCCCATAAAAGTGCAACTGTGATTGCAAGAATTCTGAAATTTGACTTTGTTGCTAGTGGAATGAGTCTGACCACTAATCTCTGAACTACAACCCTTTTCATGTGTTAGGATTTGACATCAACCCAAAAATGGTAGGATTAGCCACATTTTTGAATTCTAGAAATTTGGATAGTTCATAAGCACTATCCAAGTGCTTTTGGTGAGGACTAACCTCTAATTTTTTTTATCTTGCCCAAATTTCTATATAAGAGGTCTGGGCAGTCATGCCCTACAAATTATAAATTATCATAAGATGGGTTTTATTCAACCTTATATATCATGATTTACTTTCCAACCTGACTCTGGCGTAACACTAGGAGACATAGAGGAAAATCAAAATATTTTACCCCCAAAACATGTTTCTTTGCCATATTTTGAAATGGCCCTGCAAAGCTGTTCTTTGTGGGGGAAAATTTGCATCTGTAAAGAATCTCTATTAATATAGCTAGATCTTTTTCTTCCAGACCCTCCCAATCCTAAAGAGATTAACTAAAATCGGAATAGGAAACATTTGTCACCTATTGTCTCTAAAGGCAGCCACTATAAGACTTCTAAAGAATTTTGGTCTCCACAATCTTTTATCTTAACCTGAACATTCCCTTTCTGTCTATCCCAGGTCTTTAGACAAACTCAACAAATTGTCAACCAGAAAATGTTGAAATTCACCTACAGCCCCCACTTTGAGTTGTTCCACCTTTCTGGACCAAACCAATGCACTTCTTAAATATATTTGATTGACGTCTCATGCTTCTCTAAAATGCATAAAACTAAGCTGTGCTCTGACCACCTTGGGCACATGTTCTCAGGACCTCCTGAGGACTGTGTCATGGGCCATGGTCACTCATATTTGGCTCAGAATAAATCTCTTCAAATATTTTACAGAGTTTGACTCTTTTTGTCTATAGGTAAATGGTGGTTTTTAGATAGCAAGTTTTAGAAAATTGAAGATAGTTTGACCACTCACTTGGTCATTCTCTATTGCTCTGCAGCCTATGAGTATAGATTGCCCTGACCAGTGTTCCAGTTCACTGTTCCCACAGAAAGGTGATATTTCTTTTCTTTCTTTTTTTTTCTTAAATAATACGTTATTTATTTTTGCTGGTTTGGGAGTTTTTCGGGTTTTTTTTAAATTTTACTTTAACTCTGGGATGCATGTGTAGAATGTGCAGTTTTGTTACATAGGTATACATGTGCCATGGTGTTTTGCTGGCACGTCAAAACAACCCATCATCTAGGTTTAAGCCCTGAATGCATTAGGTATTTGTCCTAATGCTCCCCCTCCCCTTACCCCCCACACTCCAAAAGGCCCCAGTGTGTGATGTTCTCCTCCCTGTGTCCATGTGTTCTCATTGTTCAACTCCCACTTGTGAATGAGAACATGCAGTGTTTGGTTTTCTGTTCCTGTGTTAGTTTCCTGAGAATGATGGTTTCCAGCTTCATCCACGTCACTCCAAAGGACATGAACTCACTCTTTTTATGGCTGCATAGTATTCCATGGTGTATATGTGCCACATTTTCCTTATCCAGTATATCATTGATGGGCATTTGGGTTGGTTCCATGTCTTTGCTATTGTAAATAGTGCTGCAATAAATATACGTGTTCATGTGTCTTTATAGTAGAATGATTTATAATCCTTTGGGTATATACCCAGTAATGGGATTGCTGGGTCAAATGGTATTTCTGGTTCTAGATCCTTGAGGAATCGCCACACTGTCTTCCACAATGGTTGAACTAAATTTACACTTCCACCAACAGTGTAAAAGTATTCCTATTTCTCCACAGCCTCACCAGCATCTGTTGTTTCCTGACTTTTTAATAATTGCCATTCTAACTGGCATGAGACGGTATCTCACTGTGGTTTTAATTTGCATTTCTGTAATGACCAGTGATGATGAGCTTTTTTCCATATGTTTGTTGGCCACATAAATGTCTTCTTTTGAGAAGTGTCTGTTCATACCCTTTGCCCACTTTTTGATGGGGTTGTTTGTTTTTTTCTTGTGAATTTGTTTAAGTTCCTTCTAGATTCTGGATATTAGACCTTTGTCAGATGGATAGAGTGCAAAAATTTTCTCTCATTCTGTAGGTTGCCTGTTCACTCTGATGATGGTTTCTTTTGCTGTGCAGAAGCTCTTTAATTTAATTAGATCCCATTTGTCAATTTTGGTTTTTGTTGCCATTGTTTTTGGTGTTTTAGTCACAAAGTCATTACCCATGCCTACATCCTGAATGGTATTGCCTTGGTTTGCTTCTAGGGTTTTTATGGTTTTAGGTTTTACATTTAAGTTAATTTTTGTATAAGATATAAGGAAGGGGTCCAGTTTCTGTTTTCTGCATAGGGTTAGCCTGTTTTCCCAGCACCATTTATTAAATAGGGAATCCTTCCCCATTTCTTGTTTTGGTCAGGTTTGTCGACGATCAGATGGTTGTAGATGTGTGGTGTTTTTTCTGAGGTCTCTGTTCTGTTCCATTGGTCTATATATCTGTTTAGGTACCAGTACCATGCTGTTTTGGTTACTGTAGCCTGCTTTGTTGTTTCTGCTTAAGATTGTCTTGGCTATATGGGCTCTTTTTTGGTACTTTAAACATGAAATTTAAAGTAGTTTAGAAAGGTGATATTTCTTAAGGATGGTATGATGGTTAATTTTGAGTGTCAACTTGATTGGATTGAAGGATGCAAAGTATTGTTCCTGGGTGCCTCTGTGAGGGTGTTGCCAAAGGAGATTAACATTTGAGTCAGTGGACAGGGAGAGACAGACCAACCCTCAATCTAGGTGGGCACCATCTAATCAGCTGCCAGCATGGCTAGGATAAAGCAGGTAGAAGGGCTGGGTGCAGTGGCTCATGCCTGTAATCCCAGCACTTTGGGAGGCCAAGGTGAGCAGATCACCTGAGGTGAGTTCAAAAGCAGCCTGACAAACATGCTGAAACCTCATCTGTAGTAAATATACAAAAATTAGCCAGACATGGTGGTGGGCACTTACAATCCCAGCTACTCGTGAGGCTGAGGCAGGAGAATGGCTTGAACCTGGGGGACAGACGTTGAAGTGAGCTGAGATTGCACCACTGCACTCCAGCCTGGGCAATAGAGCAAGACTCAGTCCCCCCGGCGCCTGCAAAAAAAAAAGCAGGCAGAAGAACATAGAAGGACTAGACTGGCCTCCATCTTTCTCCCATGCTGGATGCTTCCTGCCCTCGAACATCAGACTCCAAGTTCTTTAGCTTTTGTACTCTTGGACTTACACCAGTGGTTTGCCGGGGGCTCTCAGGCTTTCAGCTACAAACTGAAGACTTCACTGTCAGCTTCCCCACTTTTGAGGTTTTGGGACTCGGACTGGCTTCCTTGCTCCTCAGCTTGCAGACAGCCTATTGTGGGACTCACTATGATCGTGTGAGTCAATACTCCTTGGTAAACTCTGTTTCATATATCCATCTATCCTATTAGTCCTATCCCTCTAGAGAACCCTGACTAATACAGTTGGAGAGTGGGATACACTTTTCCCAGCTCCACTCTACAGAGCCTTCTGTCACACATACATAAAAATGTGTATCCTTAGCTGGAAGGGGGAAGTCAAGTTTATATACTGATTAAAATTTGTCAACACACCGTAAAAATTCATGGAATAGTACTGTGCCATGCATTCAGATACAGAACTATTGTCTTAGGTCTGGTTTGAAACAGCAGCTTACTCTGGCTAGGAAGGAAGCTTTCCTTGACAAATAAAGAACCCATTTTGTGGCTGAGGGTCTTGGCTGGTTAGTGTAGGCCAGTGTTTTCAAAGTGCCTCACAAATAAGAGATGAGTTTTAGTACTATACAGACACAGCAATAGCTGAAATAGTTATTCTGTGATTTCTTTTCAAATTCACTTTAATCCTTCTGATTACATCAGGAAGAAAATTTTGATTTGGTACTGCTAGTTTTTTTTTAAACCACTTCTCTTTTTTGTTTGTTTGTTTTTTGTTTTTTATTGCTGCTGCAACCACTTCTCTTCTTAAGAATGATGGAGGGAGAAGGTGCAAGGAAGCCTTAGGCTCAGAGCTTTCAGTAGACAATCCTGTTTTATTAGGATTTAATAACACTGTTTTGCTTTCGTCGTGATTCGTTTTACAATTGCCTTCCCTTTCTGATAAATGACACCAGTCTTGTAACGTATTGGTGGAGCACACGGCAGCTTGCTTCCCCCAGAGCAAGGGTTGGGGAATGGGGACGCATGATGGAAGTGAGTCTTTTTATTACCTAATCTCAAAATGACATCCTATCACTCTACCATGTTCTATTTGTTAGAAGCAAGTCATAAGTTGAGTCAACACTCAGGAGAGGGGGATGACACAAGGAAATGAATACCAAGAAGCAGTGATCATTTGAGCCGTTTCAAAAGTGCTTGCCACAGGGATATATTGCAATTGCTATTTTCCTTCTTTTCTCCAAGAAATAATATGCTCCATGGGAACAGAGGTCGTGTCTGTTCTTTGGGAGTATTCCCAGCATTGGACATAGTGCCTGAGACTTAAACTGCTCATAAATGTTTCTTTGAAGGAAACAAAAAAGGAAGGAAGGGAGGGAGGGAAGGAGAGAGGGAGATGGGAAGGAAGGGAGGAAATGAATCAGCATGAGAAGATCAGGGCACTTTGCTAATCCATAGAAAACAGGAGATGGTTCTTTGGGGAAGGAAAACTCAACCATAAGAAGAATTGTGAAGAAAACAGTCAGTACTTTTATTTCTTTCCTAGTCTTGAGCATAAATGAGCTTCTAGGGAAGTGGAAGCACTCTGTGAAGAGACAACGCCCACCATCTTTCTCCCAGGGTAGCTTCTGTGGATGGTGAAGAGCTGAGCTATAAAATAGCACAATGTGTTACCCGTGGAGGGGCAGTCCTGGTTAAGGATCTTAATTGTGGATGTACAGACTCTGTTGAATGAATTGTGATAACCTCCAATTATCAGGAAAGAATCAATTAGGGAGAACTCCTTGGTGGTTTTTTTTCACTTGCACTTGTAACGTGCAGCAAGAAGTTTCACTGAATGCATATAGACTGCTTTGGCATTTAAAATTATAGAATAACATAGTACTTTGTTAGCATAATTCCTTTTGTGTGTGTGGGGAGGGGTGACAGCATCTCACTCTGTCACTCTGGCTGGAGTGCAGTGGCATGATCTCGGCTCACTGCTTCAAGGGTTTCTTGAGGCACCCCAACCTCTGTTCAAGGGATTCTCCTGTTTCAGCTTTCCTAGGAGCTGGGATTACAGGTGCCTGTCACCATGCCCTACTAATTTTTGTATTTTTAGTAGAAATGAGGTTTCACCACCTTGGCCAGGCTGGTCTTGAACTCCTGACCTCAAGTGATCTGCTCACCTCGGCCTCCCAAACTGCTGGAATTACAGCTGTGAGCCACCATGCTCAGTCTTTGCTAGCATAATTTTAATGGCTCCATAAAATTTAATCTAACAGACATGGCGTAAGTTGTTTGGTCATTACTCTACTGCTGCATTTATAGGTTGTATCCAATTTTTTTTTTCTTTTTCTTTTTTCTTTTTTTTTTTTTTTGAGACAGAGTCTCACTCTGTCACCTAGGCTGGAGTGTAGTGATGTGATCTCGGCTCACTGCAACCTCTGCCTCCTGGGTTCAAGCGATTCTCCTGCCTCAGCCTCCCAGGTAGCTGGGATTACAGGTATGCACAACCACACCTGGGTAATTTTTCTATTTTCAGTAGAGATGGGGTTTCACCATGTTGGCCAGGCTGGTCTCAAACTCCTGACCTTAGGTGATTCACCCGCCTCGGCCTTCCAAAATGATGGAATTACAGGCATGAGCTACCGCGCCCGGCTGGCTTGTATCCATTTTCAACCGTTATATAAAATGCTTCAATAAATGCTTTTGTAAACTTATCTTTTCACAATTGTATAAATATCTTCTTAGGTTGAATTCCTGGAAATGGAATTGCAGGGTAAAGAGTACGCACTCTGTGTGTGTGTGTGTGTGTGTGTGTGTGTGTGTGTGTGTGCATATGTATTTGTGTATACTGTCAAATTGCCCCCAGAAATGATGTATTAACTTTCATTCCCAATTTATAGATGTTTATACATATTTGATGAGACAAGATTTTAGCTGGGCTGGGTGCAGTGGTTCACATCTATAATCCCAACACTTTGGGAGGCTGAGGTGGGAGGGTCCCTTGAGTCCAGGAGTTTCAGATCAGCCTGGGCAACATAGGGAGACCCCATCTCTCTCTCTCTCTCTCATATATATATACATATACATACGCACACACTTTTTTTTTTTTTTTGAGACAGAGTTTTGCTCTTGTTGCCCAGGCTGAGTGCAATGGCGTGATCTTGGCTCACTGCAACCTCCGCCTCCTAGGTTCAAGCAATTCTCTTACCTCAGCTTCTCAAGTAGCTGGGATTACAGCATGTGTCACCATGCCTGGCTAATTTTTTTGTATTTTTAGTAGAGACGGGGTTTCTCCATGTTGGTCAGACTGGTCTCGAACTCCTGACCTCAGACAATCCGCCCACCTCGGCCTCCCAAAGTGCTGGGATTACAGGCGTGAGCCACCGTGCCCGGCCCCCATCTCTATATTTTAACTTTTTTGTTTAAAAAGGTTTTAGCTGTTTTTTAAAGTTGCCAATCTGGTAGCTGAAAAATAATAACTTATTGTTTTGATTGTATGTTATAGTCATTAATGTTCCCCACCAAATACCTCTGGCTTCTACCTCCAAGCACATGGTAAAATTTTATTTTATGAGCTGGGTGTGGTGGCTCATACTTGTAATCCTAGCACTTTGGGAGGCTGAGCCAGGCAGATTGCCTGAGCTCAGGAGTTTGAGACAGCCTGGGCAACACAGCAAAACCCCGTTTCTACTAAAAATACAAAAAAATTAGCTGGGCTTGGTGGCACATACCTGTAGTCCCAGCTACTAGGGAGGCTGAGGCATGAGAATCGCTTGAACCTGGGAGGCAGCAGAGGTTGCAGTGAGCCGAGATCACACCACAGCACTTCAGCCTGGGCAACAGAGCGAGACTCTGTCCCAAAAACAAAAACAAAACACAAAAAATGATTTAATTTTATGGCCCTTGAGGTTAGGCAGGGCCATGTGACCTGGTCTGGTCATTGAGTTGTGAATAGCAATGGTATGTGTCACTTCTGGGTTGAGCAAGACCTCACAGAGCTCTCTTTCACTTCTGCTATTGATTACCAACAATGTTTCAGAAAATGGCCTGGGTCCCATAATTGATTAACATGAACATACTGTATTCAGTTTGATAGAACAACATGGAATAAGGACTCCAAGTAAGCCATGATGAGTATGAACAAAAAATAAAACTTTGTTGTTGTAAGCCACTGAAACTTAGGGTTGAGCATTATGGCAGCATTATCTACACCATCCTGACTAATACGTTAAACATCTTTGCTCACTACTGAGACTGAACACATTTTCCTGTATTTATTGACCATTTGAACTTCCCTTTTTGTGAATTTTCTGCTCATGTCCTTGCATGTTAATTTTTCAAACATATGACACTCAGCTACACATTTTTAAGCCTGGACCTGATCATCACTGAGGTAACAGGGAGAAAGATGAAGTCTGTAAACTACAAGAAAAATAGATGTATCACAATAGTCTCTAATAGCCAGGACAAGATTTCTCAAATCTGCCTTCAAGGATCTGAAAATCCTTTGCCACAAATTGTTTTTTTTAAAGCCATGTGCTTTCATTCAATGATAATGTCAAAAATAATAGAGGCATATTTTGGATCATTTGAATGGCCACTTTATAAATGAAGGATGTTATTTACTTTTGTGATCAAAATGGTTTCTTATAGGCATCAATACCACTACTTTTATCAACACAGACTCATAAGAAAAAAACAGATGTGAACGTAATACATGATGTAATGTTTTTGCACCAAGTGAGGGACAAGTGATATTTCAGCGTATTGTGCACAGGAAGATCGGAGATTGCACAGCAGAATTACTGAAGAAAATTCTGGGAGCACTGGGTCATCCCACAGTCTGCAAGCAGGCTCAACTCAAGAGAATCTGGCCCAGAACACAGCACCACTCTCACATTGTCACTTGTCTCGGTTATGGCCCTTTGCTTGCAAACAACAGATATAGATTCTGACTAATTCAAGCAATAAAGAACTGATTGGAATAATACAAGAAAATACAGAATTCAAGCAAGAAAAAGAAAAAGTCAGGCTCAAAAAGAACCAGACTAGGGGATCTCTAGGGGCTTCAGTACCAGAAATTCCTGAATCAGTACATTTTGGATGCTGCCAAGAAAATGACTTAATAACTCAATCCAGTCTTTTTTTTTTTTTTTGAGACAGGCTCTTGCTCTGTTGCCCAGACAGGAGTGCAGTAGCCCTATCATGACTCACTGCATCCCTGAACTCCTGGGCTCAGAAAATCTCTTGCCTCAACCTCTTGAGCAGCTAAGACTATAGGTGCATACCACCAAGTCTGGCTAATTTTTTAAAATTTATTTTTTGTAGAGACAGGATGTTGCTAAATTGCCCGGCAATCCTCCTGCCTCAGCCTTCCAAAGTACTGGGATTACAGGGGTGAGTCACAGTGCTGTGTCCATCAACCCCACTCTTCTATCTGTGTGTCTTTATGTTCTAGATTCATATTTCCGGCTTCATTTGGGTCATATGCTCTTCATTTGGGTGGGGTAGAGGGGAGGATGTTTGAGACTTCAAAATACTCGAGACATCTGATGCTTAATGAAAAAAAAAATAAAGTTGTTATGGTGGAGTGTGGTAGGTTCACACCTGTAATCCCAGCACTTAGTGAGGCCAACATAGGAGGATTGCTTGAGTCCAGGAGTTCAAGATCAGCCTGGACAACATGGCAAAACCCCATCCCCACAAAAATACAAAAACTAGCCATGCATGCTGGTGTGCACCTGTAGTCCCAGATACTTGGGGGACTGAGGCGGGAAGATTGCTTAAGCCTGGGAGGTCAAGGCTCCAT
The DNA here is from genome assembly GCF_037993035.2 of Macaca fascicularis. Taxonomy (NCBI): domain Eukaryota; kingdom Metazoa; phylum Chordata; class Mammalia; order Primates; family Cercopithecidae; genus Macaca; species Macaca fascicularis. The sequence continues at coordinate 100,002,149 of NC_088385.1, forward strand.
TGAGGTGAGATAGCACCACTGCACTCCAGCTTGGGCTGAGATCCTGTCTCAAAAAAAAAAAAAAAAAGTTTATATATCTCAAAGTATGTGTGAGATATTAAGGGCCACTCCTAGAAAGGTATATGGGATTTAATCCTTCCACAACAGAAGAGTGGATGGAACCCCTTTTTCTTATAAAGATCTTTCTTTTTTTTTTTTTTTTTTTTTTTTGAGAGATGGAGTCTTGCTCTGTCACCCAGGCTGGAGTACCGTGGCGTAATCTCGGCTCACTGCAACCTCCACCTCCCGGACTCAAGTGATTCTCCTGCCTCAGTGTCCCAAGTAGCTGGGATTACAGGTGCCAGCCACTGCGTCTGGCTAATTTTTGTATTTTTAGTTGAGACACAGTTTCACCATGTTGGCCAGGCTGGTCTCAAACTTCTGACCTTAAGTGATCCGTCCACCTTGACCTCCCAAAGTGCTGGGATTACAGGTGTGACCCACCGCACCCAGCCTAAATTGGATATTTAATATAAAGAACTGTTGTATAAAACTAGAAATTCATTTTTGATTCATTAACATTTCAATAGCTTCACCTCTGCCTCCCAGGTTCAGGCAATTCTCCTACCACAGCCCCCACCAGTAGCCAGGATTACAGGCGTGCACCGCCACGCCCAGCTAATTTTTGTATTTTTAGTAGAGACAGGGTTTCGCCATGTTGGCCAGGCTGGCCTCAAACTCCTGACCTCAGGTGATCCACCCGGCTCGGCCTCCCAAAGTGTTAGGATTACAGGTGTGAGCCACCGTGCCCATCCCATGTCATTTTATTTATTTATTTATTTAAGACAGAATCTCACTCTGTTGCCCAGGCTGGAGTGCAGTGGCATGGCCATAGTTCACTGCAGGCTTGAAATCCTGGCCCCAAGCTTTCCTCCTGTGTTGGCCTCCCAAAGCGCTAAGCCTGGGAGCCACTGGGAGCCACTGTGTCCACCTGCTATGAGCATTTATGTCCATATTTGTACTTGTGGAAATAAGTTGTCAATTCTCTCTACTCAGTTAACTTTATGGTTAGGTAATGGTTGGACTGAAATTTTCTTAAATGGAACGTGTAAGTCTCTCAGTCTTTGCTAAGGAGCTCTGTGTGCATGTTGGAACTTGCCTTTAACACTCAGCCAGGCAGTTTTCAACTCTGACTTAGCATTCACTTCCTGCTAGTGTAGTTTCAAGATCAGCCAGAGGTGAGAGTTTAGAGCCTTCTCAATTCTTTCCCAAACTTGTACACAGCCCTGGGCATGCATATAGTTCTACTCATTTGTATTGCTTTCTTTTTCTTTTTCTTTTCTTTTCTTTTTTTTTTTTTTTTTTTTTTTTGAGACTGAGTTTTGCTCTTGTTGCCCAGGCTGGAGTGCGGTGGCGCAAAGCTCACTGCAATCTCTGCCTCCCAGGCTCATGTGATTCTCCTGCCTCAGCCTTCCTGAGTAGCTGGGATTACAGGCATGCACCACCATGCCCGGCTAATTTTGTAGTTTTAGTAGAGATGGGTTTTCCATGTTGGTCAGGCTGGTCTCAAACTCCCAACCTCAGATGATCCGCCCACCTTGGCCCCCCAAATTGTTGGGGATTACAGGCATGAGCCATTGTGCCCAGCTTCATTTGTATTGCCTTCTAGACTCCCAGGAATCTATCACAGCATGTCAAAGCCCCCTGTGGACATCTCATTCCCCTTATTTTCCTTTTTTAAAGTTTTTTCATTGTTCTATTATTTTGTCCCCATGTTTATCCACCACCTCAGTGTAATCACCTAACGGGTTCCTCTTGCTTACTGTCCAGAAAAGCCAATGCAATCAGAACAGCAGATTTATGCAGCAAAGAAAGAATTTAATAATTGCAAGTCTGGCCAAGTAGAAGCTACAAATCATGTGATATCTGGCCACATGACTCTTAAGCCATAATGCATTATAGAAAAGCAAGCTAGGGAACAAATGGCTGGTTATTATTTAACAGTACCTACATTTTAGCAGAAATCAGCTCCGCCCCACACCATAATCCTAATCTTGTGGCCTTTCATTAGTCTTACAAAGGTGGTTTCAGTTTTAAGGAGGAGGTCAGTTTTAGGGAGGGACTATTATCATCCTTGATGCAAAGTTAAACTATAAACTAAATGTCTCCCATGATTAGCTTGACCTACACCCAAGAATGAGTGAGGACAGCCAGTCTGTGAGGCTTGAAACAAGATGGAGTCAGCTATGCTAGACTTCTTTTGCTGTCATAATCTTTAAAAAGGTGATTGCATCAGGCAGCCATAATGTTAAACAATTGCCTCTAATTGTTTTTAATAAATATTCATGGAGAAAAGGCTCTTTTCACTGCATGAGCTCCAACTCAAGTCAAACAATGACAGCCTTGCAATTGAGGTCTTCCAGGGACCTATGAGATGGGTTAAATAATGGTCATTCCCTGGTAATGGGGCTTTGAAGGAGCCCCAGTATCATTCTACCTTTACTGTGGCTGCCAGGTTGCTGGTTTCCATGGTGATCATTACAAATGTGGTTGCATGTCATTGGTTTCATGGCTTGTGGCTGCCTTGTTGCTTTGTAAGACTTTCTCAGAGCTGCAAAAAGTGGGAATGGAAATAGAAAAAGTTAAAATGACACAAACTCTCCATTTCTGAGTTTCAGTTATTTTCTTGAATAAACATTCTCCAGATTGCTGCAAGCTTTTGGTTTTCCAGAATTCTGAAAAAGTTGATTGCATAAATGTTTGAATCATTCTCATTGTTTTTATGGAAGAGAGAATATTGAGAAGGTCCTTACTCCACCACTTCACTGATATGACCTTATGAAAACCTTTTGATCTAAGAATAATCAACCATTTTATAGATTAGTAGTATTGTAGTGCATCTCACCCATTATCTAGTTTCCAAGCTGTATAAATTATGCTAATTTTTCTGTCCTTTTCTTTTTTCTAAGTCCGTTGTTTTTCTCTTTGATATTAAGTAAAGTACTTACTGATTCCACCTGATGATCAGATTGCCTCAGAGGACATCAAGCCATTCTAGCCAAGAGATTAGCTGTTTCACAGGCATTAAAATGAAAGGATGCTTGAAGATTGTAAACTAAGTAGTTTTAAGGTAGGGTTGCCAGAAAAGCAAATATAAATACAGGACCCCCAGTTAGATTTTAATTTCAAGGTCAGGTGAGGTGGTTCACATCTGTAATCCTAGCACTTTGGGAGACTGAGGTTGGAGGATCAATTGAGCCCAGGAGTTCAAGATGAGCCTGAGCAACATAATGAGACTCCATCTATACAAAAAGTTTTCTAAAAAATTAGCTGGACATGGCAGTGCACACCTGTAGTACCAACTACTCAGGAAGCTGACATGGGAGGATTAGTTGAGCCCAGGATTTCAAAGCTGCAGTGAGCCTTGATCATGCCACTGCACTGCAGCCTAGGCCACAAAGGAAGACCTTGTCTCAATAAATAAATAAATAAAATGAAATGTGAATTTCAGATAACGACAAAATATTTGGGACACATTTACACTAATCGTTTTCTTGTTGTTGTTGTTGTTGTTGCTTATCTGAAATTCAAATTTAACTGGGTGTCGTATATTTGATCTGAAAGCCCTGTTTTCGGTGAATAATAAACAAAACAATACCTGTAAAAGCGTTCTTAGATGACTTGACAGTAATCCTTTCTTCTGTTTTCTTTTAAACTACTGTTGAAGCTCTTTTCTAGTCTATAAGAGATAACTAGTTTTCATTAAAGTAGGTTTCATTCTTTTATGGAAAAATATGTTAATTTGGCATGGTGACAATCCTGTCCATATTTCTTATACATTCAACAAGTATATTTAAGATGGTCTACTTATACATACTAATCAAGATGCGTAGTCTGTACAACCAGAATTTTAAGGTCAGCTCAGCTCCTAGGAAAATACATGTATACAACAAATATGCTTATGAATTGCCTCTAGAGAGTCAGAACAATCAAATCAGGAAAACAAGCCAATTAGTAAAGTCAAGGACTTGCAGGTAGATAGATAAATATGTAGGGAGAGAAAAAGAGAAACAGAGAGAGAGGGAGAGAGACATAAATTTAAGCAATTAAATACAATGGCACAGTTTATTCCATCATATGGAATTTATTATTCATTAATAGCAGTCAGTTACAAATCATACAGAGAATCAGGAGTTTGGAATCTAGTTGTCACTAAGGAAGACAGGAACTCAAGAAAACTCAGATAAAAAAAGAAACCTCAAAATATGTGTTGTGAAGTATGAAAAAAAAAATCAAAACACCCTCCAGACATAGATAAGGCTTTGAAGAACCTCGTTGGACCTCAGAGGCAGCTTATAACCCCCGGTAATGCATACTTTCAATCCACTGTAGTCCTCTTACTTAATCATTCAAAAATAATTTCAAAATACCCTTAAGAAATTGAAACCTGGACCTGACGGAATTTATATACTATTTCCAACTTTAATTGCTTTTCATATCTCTTCATTAACCGTGGATTAATCAACTATCGTGTGTCAAGCACTGCGCTATCACTCTGTGTTTTCAGAATCAGTTTATCTTTGGTCATCAGTCAATCATTTTGCCTTATAACAGCACTGGGCAGCTCTAAACATGGAAGCAAGCCCTGGAAGAGACCAATTTGATCTGCCAAATGTTTTCTTTCTCATTTTTCTCACCACACCCCAACTGCCCCCATGACTGACTTGTTTCTATCTGGCTTCTCTTTGAGACACTGCTTTAGTCCACTGTCTCGAGACTAGCAACGTCATGAGGGAATCTTGTGTGGAGAGGCAGAGAGGAGTGTGTACACAACACTGCCCAACCCAGTTGCTGTCCAGGGGTGTCATGTTGCCCTCAAAATATCACTTTGTGCAAGACTCAGCCGGGAGGAAATGACATTCTCAGCCTCCTATGTAAAGACTCAATCACAATACTTCCTTTGATTAAAAATCTAACCTGAATTCTCTACAGCTGCTTGATGTCCTGGGTGTAAGCTCTACATGGAGAAGAGAGCATCAAACATTCATAAAATGGAACTCATTTCTTTGCTTCCACCTGCTGCTCTGAGCAGCAGTAGCCACTCTGCACAGGCAAATAAATTGTGAGTTCTCAGAAACTAAAAAGATCACCCATTCAAAACTGCAAATATCCTTACCCAAGCTACCAACTCTCTACTCCGTCACCACCACTGTGGCCCACAGTTGACCAGATTTTCTGACACTGCCACTCCAAGGTGATTAAGGCTGGGAAGTGGCAACAGTTCAATACTTTTTTTTTATTTCTAAAATTATTTCTGAAGATGGTCAACTAGACACAGCCAGGAAGAGCGTCTCCCACCAAAAGACCAGACTATCAGGGAAACCTAGTATATTCTGAGCAGATCTTTGGAGGTAAGGCATTGAAAGTGAATGTAGGGAGGAAGTAGACCCCGGGCTGAAGGCAGAGGAAGCTGAGAATCCTGCACAGGGCTGCCAAGCACCAGGACTCGTTCCTGGCCCCCAGTGGTTCCTCAGGAAGGGGTGAGTTAAACAGGTGGGGAACAGCTTACTCTCACCATGGACCTACAGACTTCTAGTGCAGCAGACCCCATGATCCCCAGTTGAGCTGGCAAGGAGAGCTGTTCAGAGAGGTGGCAGGGACAGAACTCTAGCCTGGGTGGAGCCCAGAGGGTTTGGCATGAGAATGGCTACAGTGGAGCATGGCCAGGGATGCCCATCCTTCAGGGTTTGCCATGCTCCTCTGGGTGGCTTTGGCCCTTGGTGACTGCCAGACCTGGACGAGCAGGGCAGTCTTCCTTGTGGGATGGGGCCAGTCTAATCTGAGTGCTCCACTGTCATCCAGCTTCTTCTGGAGCCCCAGCTTTGCTGTGCTTGCTTGCAGGATAGCCTTGGATGCCCAATCAGGGTGCTTCCTGAGGGCCTTCATTTTAGCTCTTTCACTGGCAGAGCACTCTTAACCATTGGAGAGTTCCAGCAGACTAACCTATGCTGACATGCAAACACCCACCTGAAGCCTCCCTGAACCGCAGCCTCTCCCTGTCACTTTACCCATGTACACTTGCCCATGCCTGCTACCCTCCTCCTGCCCTGCCCCCACCCAACACATACACATACTGCTTTGCATGTGTGTCTGCATGGGTGGACCCTACTTCCCTTTTCCCACTGGTGGTGTGCATGCATTCCACCACCCCACTGCCACTGTGAGCATGTGCCTGGATGCTACCACCCTGCCCCCACCCCACACCCACCAGTGCCCCATTTGTGCCACTGCTGCTGCTGAAATATACATGAGCACAGATCCTGTCACTACCACCACAACAAAGTACTTTGAGCAGCACTCTCCATCAGAGTATTGTTGCCAACTAGCCAGGAATACTTTGACCCCCCACCAGCGCAGCAAGTTCTTAATTTCAAGGGGCCAAAGAACAAAGCTGGAGCTCTAGTACCAGCCCCACAGGGTTAGTACATACAGCTCAGGAGTGCTGAGCTGAGCCTTGGGTCCCTACAATATTCCAGAAACAAAGCCAGTCAGCTGAATGAGCCTCATATCACAATCAAACCCTCAAGGACGTCAAAGAATATAAAAGCAAAAAACTCCATCCAAAGGACTGCAGTTTCGAAGATTAAGGAAACATTAGCCCACACAGATGAGGAAGAACCAATGCAAGAACTCTGGCAACTAAAAAAGCCACAGTATCTTCTTACCTCCAAACGATTGCACTAGTTCCCCAGCAATGGTTCTTAACTGGCTGAAATGGCAGAAATGACAGACACAGAATTAAGAATCTGAATAGGAAAGAAGATCATTGAGATTCAGGAGAAAGTAGAAATCCAATCCAACAAATATTAAAAATCCAATAAGTCACCAGCTGCAGCAGCTCATTCCCGTAATCCCAGCACTTCGGGAGGCCAAGGCAGGTGGATCATGAGGTCAGGAGGTCGAGACCATCCTGGCTAACACAGTGAAACCCCGTCTCTACTAAAAATACAAAAAAAATTAGCTGGGCATGCCTGTAGTCCCAGGTACTCAGGAGGCTGAGGCAGGAGAATGGCATGAATCTGGGAGGCAGAGCTTGCAGTGAACCAAGACCATGCCACTGCACTCCAGCCTGGGTGATGAAGCAAGACTCTGTCAAAAAAAAAAAAAAAAAAAAAAAAAAAAAATCCAATAAAACTATACAAGACATGAAAAGTGAAATAGCCATTTTAAGAAAGAACCAAACTGAGTTGATAGAGCTAAAAAACACTGCAAGAATTTCATAATGTAGTTGCAAGTATTAACAACAGAATAGACCAAGCTGAGAAACAAATCTCAGAGCTCAAAAACCAGTTCTGAAATCAACTCAATAAGACACAAATTTAAAAAAATAAAAATAAAAAAATGAACAAAGCCTCTGAGAAATTTGAGATTATGCAAAAAGATTAAATCTATGAAACATTAGCATCCCTGAAAGAGAGAGAGAGAAAGCAAGCAACTTGGAAAATATATTTGAGAATATTGCTCATGAAAATTTCCCCAACCTCACTAGAGGGGCCAAAATTCAAATTCAGGAAATGCAGACAGCCCCTGTGACATACTATACAAGACAACTATCTCCAAGACACATAGGCATTAGATTCTCCAAGGTCAACGTGAAAGAAAAAATATTAAAGGCAACTAAAGAGAAGAGGAAGGTCACCCACAATAGGAACCCTCATCAGGCTAACAGCAAACTTTTCAGCAGGAACCCTACAAGCCAGAAGAGATTAGGGGCCTATATTCAACAATCTTAAAGAAAATAAATTCCAACCAAGAATTTTATGTAAGTTTCATAAGTGAAGGAGAAATCATTTTCAGATAAACAAATGCTAAAGGAATTCTTTACTACCAGACTTGCTTTTCAAGAGGTCTTCAAAGGAGTGATAAATATGGGGAAAAAAGATCATTACCAGCCACCAGAAAAGCACAAATATATAGACCATTGACACTATAAAGCAACTACACAATCAAGTCTGCATAATAACCAGCTAACATCATGATGACAGGAAAAAAATCTGCACGTATCATTAACCTTGAATGTAAATGGGCTAAATGTCCCACTTAAAAGGCACAGAGGCTGGGCACAGTGGCTCATGCCTGTAATTTGTAATTCCATCCTGGCACTTTGGGAGGCCGAGGCAGTTGGATCACTTGAGGTCAGGAGTTTGAGACCAGCCTGGCCAACATGGTGAAACCCTATCTCTACCAAAAATACAAAAATTAGCCAGGCATCGTGGTGCACATCTGTAATTCCAGCTACCTGGGAGGCTGAGGCAGGAGAATCAATTGAGCCCAGGAGGTGGAGGTTGCAGTGAGCCAAGATCACACCACTGCACTCCAGCCTGGGCGACAGAGAGAGACTCTGTCTCAAAAAAAAAGGCACAGAATGGCAAGTTGGACAAAGAAGCAAGACCCAACTGTATGCTGCCTTCAAGAGACCAGCCTCACACGCAATGACATGGATAGGTTCAAAGTAAAGAGATAAAAAATAAATCTACCAGGCAAACAGAAAACAGAAAAAAAACAGGGATTGCTATTCTAATTTCAGACAAAACAAACTTTAAACCAACAATGATCAAGGAAGACAAAGGGCACTACATAATAGTAATGGGTTCAATCCAACAAGAAGACTTAACCATCCTAAATATATATGCACCCAACACAGGAGTACACAGATTCATAAAACAAGTTCTTAAAGATCTACAAAGAGACTTAACCACATAATAAGAGTGAGAGACTTCAAAATCCCACTGATAGTGTTAGACAGATCATCAAGGCAGAATAATAACAAAGATATTTGAGCCGTAAGCTCAACACTTGACCAAATGGACCTAACAGACAGAACTCTTCACCCAAAACGACAGAATATACATTCTTCTCATCTGCATATGGCACTACCCTAAAATTGACCACACAATTGGTCATAAAACAATTGTCAGCAAATTCAAAAAACGAGAATCATATCAACTACACTCTTGGACCACAGGACGATAAAAATAGAAATCAATACTAAGAAGATTGTTCAAAACCGTACAATTATATGGAAATTACACAATCTGCTCCTGGATGACTTTTGCACTAACAATGAATTTAAGGCAGAAATCAGGAAATTATTTGAAACTAATGAAAACAAAGATATAGCATATCTTCAGATATAACATATTTCTGGGACACAGCTAAAGCAGTGTCAAGAGGAAAGTTTATAGCACTAAACACCCACATCAAAAAGTTAGAAAGATGTCAAATTAACAACCTAATATCACATCCAGGAGAAAAAAAAAAGAGCAAACTGACCTTAAAGCTAGAAGTAGAAAATAAATAACCAAAATAGAGCTGAACTGAGTGAAATTCAGACATGAAAAACCATACAGAAGATCAACAAAACTAGAAGTTAACTCTTTGAAAGAATAAATAATATTGATAGACCACTAGCTAGATTGTGATGGTCAATATTGAGTGTCAACTTGCTTGGATTAAAGGATGCAAAGTATTGTTCCTGGGTGTGTCTGTGAGAGTGTTGCCAAAGGAGTTTAACGTTTGAGTCAGTGGACTGGGAAAGGCAGAACTATCCTTAATCCGGGTGGGCACAATCTAATCAGCTTCCAGCTCAGCCAGAATAAAAGCAGGCAGAAGAACATGGAAAGACTACACTGGCTGAATCTTCTGGGCTCCATCTTTTTCCTGTGTTGGATGCTTCCTGCCCTCAAACATCAGACTCCAAGTTCTTCAGCTTTTGGACTCTTGGACCTACACCAGTGGTTTGCCAGGGACTCTCGGGCCTTCAGCCACAGAGTGAAGGCAACACTCTCAGCTTCCCTATTTTTGAGGTTTTGGGACTCAGACTGGCTTCAACTGCTCCTCAGCTTGCAGATAGCCTATTGTGGGACTTCACCTTCTGATGATGTAAGTCAATACTCCTTAATAAATGCCCTTTAACATATATATATATCTATCCTATTAGTCCTGTCCCTCTAGAGAACCCTGACTAATACATAGACTAATAAAGAAAAAAAGAGAGATTCATATAAACACGAGCAGAAATGTCAAAGGGGACACTACCACCTAATCCACAGAAATACAAAAATTCCTCAGTTTTTGTGCATAGAGGTGTTCATAATAGTCAGAACTATTATGAAATAAAAGGCATCCAAATAGGTAGGGAGGGAGTCAAACTATCTTCATAGGCAATATGATTCTATATCTAGAAAACCCCATAGCCACTGCCCAAAGGCTACCAGAACAGATAAAAAAACTTCAATAAAGTTTCAGGTTACAGAATCAATGTACGAAATTCAGTAGTATTTCTATACAACAATAACATCCAAGCTGAGATCCAAATCAAAAACATAATCCAGTTCACAATAGACACAGACACGCACACACACAGACACACACATACACACAATACCCAGGAATACCACAGCTAACTAGAAAGGTGAAGAATCTCTACAACAAGAATTACAAAACACTGGTGAAAGAAATTAGAGACGACACAAACAAATGGAAAAACATTCCATGCTCATGGATAAGAAGAGTCAATATTGTTAAAATGGCCATATTGCCAAAAGCAACTTAGAGATTAAATGCTATTCAATATATCGATGTTTATATATTCACTATTATTTTTTCACAGAATTAGAAAAAAAATTCTAAAAGCCATATGCAACCAAAGAAGAAGCTGAATAGCCAAAGCAATCCTAAGCAAAAAAAATAAAAAATAAAAATAAAAAGCTGGAGGCATCACATTACTTAACTTCAGACTATACTACAAGGCTACAATAATCAAAATAGCATGGTAATGGTACAAAACCAGACACACAGACCAATGGAATAGATTACAGAACATAGAAATAAAGCCATATCCCTTCAACCATCTGATCTGCAACAAAGTCTATAAAAACAAACAATAGGGAAAAGTCTCCCTATTCAATAGGTGGTGCTAGGATAACTGCTAGCCATATGCAGAAGATTGAAACTGGACACCTTTTTTTCATCATATACAAAAACAACTCAAGATGTATTAAAGACTTAAATGTAAAACCTAAAGCTATAAAAAAACCCTAGAAGAAAACCTAGGAAATATCATTCTGAACATAAGTCCTGGCAAAGTTTTCATGATGAAGACATCAAAACATTTGCAATAAAACCTAAAACTGACAAACAGGACCTAATACGCTAGAGAGGTTCTGCACAGCAAAACAAACAAACAAACAAAAAATGGAGTAAACAGAAAACCTACAGAATGGGAGAAAATATTTGCAAACGATGCCTCTGACAAAGGTCTAATATGCAAAATCTGTAGGAAACACATTACACATATTAAGCAAAAAAATCAACAATCCCATTAAAAAGTGGGCAAAGGACATGAACTGACACTTTTCAAAAGAAGATACACACATGGCCAACAAACATACAAAAATATGCTCAACATCACTAACCATTAGATAAATGCAAATCAAAATAAAAATGAGATACCATTTCACACCAGTCAGAATGTGTATTAAAATAGTCAAAAAATAGGCTGGGTGTGGTGGCTCAAGCCTGTAATCTTAGCACTTTGGGAGGTTGAGGAGGGCAAATTGCTTGAGCTCAGGAGTTCAAGACCAGCCTGGGCAACAGGCAAAACCCTGTCTCTATAAAAAGTATTTAAAAATTAGCCAGGCATAGTGGTGCCTACCTGTAGTCCCAGCTACAGGCACGTAAGGTGGGAGGCTGAGGTGGGAGTATCACTTGAGCCTGGGAGGGGAAGGCTGCAGTGAGCTGAGATTGCACCACTGCACTCCAGCCTGGGTGACAGAGTGAGATCCTTCTCAAAAAAACAAAAAGCAAACAACAACAACAACAACAACAAACGGTTGGATGCAGTGGCTCATGCCTGTAATCTTAGCACTCGGGAAGGCCGTGGATCACCTGAGGTCAGGAGTTCGAGACCAGACTGGCCAACATAGAGAAACCCCGTCTCTACTAAAAATACAAAATTAGCTGGACGTGGTGGCACATGCCTATAATCCCAGCTACTAGGGAGGCTGAGGCAGGAGAATCGCTTGAACCTAGGAGGCAGAGGTTGCAATAAGCCAAGATCACACTATTGCACTCCAGCCTGGGCAACAAGAGTGAAACTCCTTCTCAAAAAAAAAAAAAAAAAGAAAACAAAACAAAAAAGAAAACAATAGGCACTGGGATCTACTTGAGGGTGCAGGGTGGGAGGAGGGTGAAGATCCAAAAACTAACCATCAGGTACTATGCTTATCACCCAAGTGACAAAATAATCTATACAACAAACCACTGTGACACATGCTTATATATATAAAAAAATCTGCGCATGTAGCTCTGAACTTAAAATAAAAGTTTAAAAACACAAAACAGCCGGGCACGGTGGCTCACACCTGTAATCCTAGCACTTTGTGAGGCCAGTGCAGGCAGATCACCTGAGGTCAGGAGTTCAAGACCAGCCTGGCCAACATGGTGAAACCCTGTCTCTACTAAAAATACAAAAAGCAGCCAGGCATACTTGTGGACGCCTGTAATCCCAGCTACTCAGTAGGCTGAGGCAGGAGAACTGCTTGAACTCGGAAGGCAAAGGTTGCAGTGAGCCAAGGTGGCACCACTGCACTCCAACCTGAGCAACAGAGCAAGACTCCATCTCAAAAACAAAAACAAAAACAGCAACAACAACAACAGTTTATGATGTATCTCTCAGAAAGCAATATTCCATTTATGTTTCAAGACTGGATTTTTCTATGGGCTTATTGGTGTATATGGCAGACAGAGTATGTTGTAATAAATGTTGTCAATATTTGCTTACAACAAATTTCTTTCTTCTTTTTTAAAATTATTTTTATTTTAGTTTGATAAAAATAGAGATAGGGTATCACTATGTTGTCCAGGCTGAGCTTGAACTTCTGAGCTCAAGTGATCCTCTTGCCTTGGCTTCCCAAAGTGCTAGGATTATAGGCATGAGTCATTGTACCCAGTATCTCTCTCTCTCTCTTTTTTATTTTTTTTAAATAAAATAAAGACAGAGGCCAGGTGTGGTGGCTCATGCCTGTAATCCCAGCACTTTGGAAGGCTGAGGCAGGCGGAACACGAGGTCAGAAATTCAAGACCAGCCTGGACAACATGATAAAACCCTGTCTCTACTAAAAATACAACAATTAGTTGGGCATGGTGGCGCACGCCTGTAGTTCCAGCTACTCTGAGAGGCTGAGGCAGGAGAATCACTTGATCTCGGGAAGTGGAGGTTGCAGTGAGCCAAGATCATACCATCGCATTCTAGCCTGGGTGACAGAGCAAGACTCTGTCGAAAGAAAGAAAGAAGGAAGGAGAGAGAGAGAGAGAGAAAGCAAGCAAGCAAGCATAGAGACAGAGTGTGACTATGTTGCCAGGCTGTTCTTTAACTCCTGGTCTTAAGCAATCTTCCTGCCTTGTCCCACTAAAATGTTGGGATCACAGGTATAGTCACCATGTCCAGCCTTTTTTTTTTTTTTTTTCTTGCGCTCTCTCTTTCTCCCTCTCATAAATTAGAGATGAAGTCTTACTATATTGCCCAGGCTAGTCTCAAACTCCTGGCCTTAAGTGATCCTCCCACCTCGTAATCTACTTTTTGGGGACTAATGTGGTATAGCCAAAATAAAACATGGGAGGCAGTAAATATAGAGATTAGGAGTAGATTTGGGGAGCCAGACTGCTGTGGTCACACCCCAGCATAGAATTTATGAATCTGGCTCCTCCTCATTCAAATCTCTACTAAAAATCACCTACTTCTGGAGGCCCACCATGACTATTCTATTTAACACAGCTTACCCCACTGCCCTATCACACTCTACACCACTCTCACTTTATTATGCTCAGAGTATTTATTATTCTCTGAAGAAGCATCTCTTAAAAACCTAGCTGGTAATCTTCTCTCCTTATTAGAATGTAAGCTCCATGAGAGCAGGGATCTCTCTGTATCAGAATCTGTATGGTGCTTGGCATGGAGTTGAGTCAATAAATGTTTCCGAGTGAATGAATATATTATATGGAAATTGAAGAATACAAGCTTCTCCACATAAGCGCGTGGGAGAAAAGACAAAAAGAGAGGTAGAGAAAAAACTCTTTATTTAATCTTCCCTCCCCTATTGAAATCCACTACTCCAAAAAAGGGAGACACTGACCAAATCAAAACAGAAACAAAAGAAACTAATTCTTCGTTTTTATGTTTCCTGATAATTTAAGGGATTTTCACAGATAGGTTTGACAAATGCGATTGTTCTGCCTTAGGTGCTGGTGCTAGAAACTAACACCCTGAGATGTGCTTTCTTGTATTTATAACAAGATCGGCCTACAGAGGGTGCTAGTTCACTTCAAAAAAGTAAAAGACGTGCATGAGCTTTCAGTGGGTCTGGGAAAGAGTTTACAAAGCAAGCAGAGACGCAGCTTAGTAACAACTAATGAAACGTGTAAATTGCCACATTTTGCTTCATAACCACATTTTAGGAAAAAAAGAAGCAATCTGTGAAAGTGCCAGAGGCATTCAAAGACGTCCCCTGAGGAAAATAATTGGCATCATTTTTCAAATGCAAAGAGAAACCAAGCTAAGAGAAGCATCCATTTAAAAATTTTTTTTTAGTTCTTATTTTTGATAGAGAAGGGGTATCACTAGGTTGACTGGCCTGATTTTGAACTCTGAGGCTCAAGGGATCCTCTGCCCCTCAGAGTGCTGGGATTGCAGGTGTAAGCTACCAAGAGCGGCGTACAGAAGTTGAAAAGACTTAATCTGTTGTGAAACAGAAGAGCCAGGTGGGGCGAAGTTAAGTTGCCAGCCCTGGAGAGAGGAGAGGTGACAGGCCTCTGCCACATTCCACGCCACACTTCATGCTGGGACATCGGGACCTGGAGACCTGGTGTGAGATGCCTGTAGACTCTGTAAATGGAGGAGCGTTCTGACAGCTGTATTTCCTGAAACTGAGTCTTGATCTCAGAGTTCAGCAAGGGATATGTATGGTAGTGGTAGGGTTGGGTCAGAAGCGGGGCATTACTTGAGAGTTTTGAAATATGCAGTTTGTCACAGCAAGGACAAGGGCAAGTGAGCCTGGCAGGAAGGAGGAGCCTCTTCAAAGTCTGGATCCGCAAAAAAAATCTTCAGAAGAGGAAATGAAACAAACAAGCGAGTTCTTAAAAAAGCTTTTGACTCTCTAAATGAGCAACAGTTGAGGCAGCTTTGATAGTTCAAAAGCTAACCTCAAGCCTGGGATTCTTTTATTTATTTATTTATTTATTTATTTATTTATTTATTTATTTATTCTGTAGAGATGGGAAGGGGAGGGGTCTCACTGTGTTCCCCAGTCTGGTCTTAAACTCCCGGCCTCAAGCAATCCTCCAGCCTTGGCCTCCCAAAGTGTTGGAATTACAAGCATGAGCCACTGTGCCTGGAAAAGGCTAAGATTCCTTTTTTTTTTTTTTTTTTTAACTTCAAGGCTGAGATTCTTAATCCTAATACTCTAGACGTCATATTCCAGTGATCAGATGCAAAATCCGTAAGTGCTCTCACAGGTCTTATCATTATGTGTGGTGTTTTCACTTAGTGAGTGCCCTTGTTTTTGTCAGTTCAAGGTGACTTGCTTAGTTACTTTATTGTAATATTCAATGGCTAAACTTTAAACAAAAATCAATAAAGGGCAAGGAATGAGTTTGCAAAAACTATCAGCCACCTCCCTCGATTTAATTGTAAAATCAATCAAATCAGTTTTTTGGCACAGTGCAAGGAAAACATCTATTTGTCCAATAAACTGTCTCATTGATTAAATGGTTCATTTGGAAGAGATAACAAAAGTCATTTGGAAGAGATAACAACAAGATTTTAATCTCAAAGAAAAAGTGTATCTTGCAAACATGTTTTCAAGATTCTGAGATCATATTATTTTCCTTTAAGGATTTGCTTCATCCCAGGTGTTCATCTAATCCTACTTTTGCTATTTTTAATCATTATTCATCTATGTAAAATGGAACATTTATTTAGATGCTTAAAAGTCAATGTAAACTCACAAACCTAAATTTCAGCAACTGAAAAGCAAGAAGTAATAATGATTCAGTTCTTACTGGAGGCCACTTTATACACTATTTTATTTGGACCTCGTAACAACTATATGAGGGAGAACTGCGCAGTCTCTGCCAGGGGTTAGGGTTAATGTAAAGCCAAAACCCAGGTAGGTCATGAAAATGAGCAGAGCAGGCCAGTTAGGAGTGCTGTCACCTTACAAGGGGATGGAAACAATGTTTCCGGATCCTGTTTCTTAAGAGAAACCAAAAGATTTACGTAAAATCTCCTGATTTTTTTTCAATGGTGGTAATTGATTAAAAGAGATATTTCCAATACTGACTGTACCGAATAAACGAAATTTGAGGCTGAACCTGGTCCAGCAACTTCGACTTAGCAATGTCTGGTATTGAGGTGAAAATAAGACTCAGGGCTGGGCATGGTGGCTCATGCCTGTAGTCCTAGCACTTTAGGAGGCCAAGGTGGGCAGATTGCTTGAACCCAGGAGTTCGAGACTACCCTGGGCAACATGATGAAATCCTGTCTCTACAAAAATTACCAAAAAAAATTAGCCAAGCATGGTGGCATGCACCTGTAGTCTCAGCTACTTGGGAGGCTGAGGTGGGAGGACTGCTTGAGTCCAGGAGGCCGAGGTGGCAGTAAGCTGAGATCATACTACTACAGTTCTGCCTGGGCAACAGAGCAAGACCCTGTCTCAAAAAGAAAAGAAAAAGCTCAGGAAGCTGACATCACTATGCTAATTCAAGGAGGAGTGAAAGGATGACCTCATGGGACAGTAGATCAGAGAATGTTCTATCTGGTGGCCAGCCTATTTGCGGGGAGGAGGCCCTAAGAAGAGGCTGTATGCTGGCTTGGGTTGGGGTGGGCCAAAGTTCGAGGGCCTGGGGGAAGGAGAGAAGCTTAACCAAAGTTTGGCTAACAGGCATTTTGTTCTGATTAATCAGTGGTGACAAGCAGTTCAGCTAGTCATTTAGGAGGTCAAAAACAGAAGACTGGAAGATCCCTATCTAATTTTGTCATCAGTAGACAAACGGGCACTCATGAAACTTGTCTAAGTCACATGGGGAAGGGTGGCCCCTTGCAGTAAGTCATTTTCCAGAACACAAAAGGGCGATGGCTTTCTTAACCTTCAGGTAAAATTCCACTTTGTCAAAACATAAGCATAATGTAGACAAAGGCTGAGAGTGGGATCAGGCTTATTGCCCTGTCTTAAGCCATTTAAACCCAAGGTGGACTTTCTCCTCAGGAAAGAAGGGAATGAAAGAAGCTAGGAAGGCCCTGGCTAGGTTCTGCGTGGGCTGGGGAATATGAATCCTGATGGAGCAGCCTAAGGAAGCCGAGCAGCCTAAGGAAGCCAAGCAGCCCTGTATCAGCAGCCCTGGGGGAGGCTCCTCCTGGGAGTGGAGGAGGGCTAGGGAGTGGAGGAGGGCTAGTGCTGCAGGTCTATCGGTGGAAACGGGACTGGACTATCAGGCGGAGGAGACTTCTGGAGGCTGGGAAGTCCAAGGTCAAGGTGCCAGCAGATTCCGTTCCTGGTGAAGGCTCTCCTCCTGGTTTGCAGGTGGCTACCTTCTTGCTGTGTCCTCACGTGGTGGACAGTGAGACTTCACCTAAAAAAAAAAAAAAAAAAAAAAAAAACCCACTCTGGACATAGTGACTGGGGCTGGGGCTGGGACTGCAAGAAGACCATCCTGGTGGGACGATCTTGACCACAGGTGATATTCACCTTGGATAAAAAAAATTCTGATAATTCAGAATGTTTGTGCAAATAAGATTCTAACCCAGTTCTATGGAGGTATAATTTATATACGGTAAAATTCACCTCTTTAGGTATTCAGTTTATGAATTTTGAGAAATGCAATCACCAACCACGACAGTGAAGATGCAGAACATTTCTATCACCCCAGAAAGCCTCCTAGTGACCCTTTGGAGTCAGTCCCCTCCCTTCAGCCCGAGCTCCTGGTGACCAGTGATCTGATTTCCATCCGTGAACTTCTCCCTTTTCCAGAGCGTCATCTGAGTGGAACCACGCAGTATTCCACCATAGTGTTTTGCATCTGCCTTCTTTTCCTTGGCATGTGCTTTTGAGATTCATCCTTTGCTGTTGTATCGTCAGTGGTTTGTTCCTTTTTGCTGAGTGGTATTTTATTGTTTGGAATACCACGGTGTGTTTATTAGTTTACCACCAGTAGATGGACATTTGTATTGTTTCCTGTTTCTGGCTGTTAGAAATAAAGTTAATATAAATATCAAAAAAAAAAAAACCAATAAAACAAGAAGCTAGAAAGTTGCTAGTTTTCAGTAGAGAGGGACAGGCTGCTGTAGAAGCTCAGGACTGCTCTGCTTTTGGTACCCAATGGTTTGCTGAAGGCAGCAGCTGTGAGGAGTGACGACTCCACCAAAGTCAAGGAAGCAGGTATAGAACAGGCAGGTCATAGGTGGCAAACTCTGGTCCTAAAATACCTGGAAAAGACCGGGAGCCCTTTCAGGATTGGGAAACCAAGAGAAAATGTGGGGCAAAAAAAATCCCTCAGGTGTCATTCGCAGTCATCCCCACAGCCATCTAGTCATCAAGAAAGATTCAGAAAAGCTCGAAGAATCAGCAGATGGGGGCTAGTGCAAAGCAATACTTTTTGTCTTAATTATTAATAATGTCAATCCCTCACTCAGCTCTTAGGTTGATGTCACCTGGGTGGTAATGTTTACTACATTGCATTTCTATAAATGATGACCTTTTTTGTATGGATGCTGGCCACCAGGGAATGCTCTTAAGTTAACTACATTTCATCAGATCCTCCCACTATTTAATTTGATCTTATTTCTGTCATTTCAACTCGAGATTTATTGTTCTTGTCTTACATTCTGAAGAACTGAGGACTGTCTTTGAAGTGGATATGAAAAGTTTCACCTCGAACAGTCTACCAATATATCATTGAAAGTTTAAAATAACAAATACAAAAACAAAAATGTTCTCCACTTGTCCAAGCATCCCAGGAGGTCTCTGTATTGTTTAACTTACTTTTGAGTTTAAATTGCAATTGCTCTAGTAAATTATCTAACATCTGCTATCTGCCTGATGATGAAAGCCACCCTACTAGAAACCAAATACACTCTTTGCTTGAGTCATTTATTTGCTATCCAGGACAACACTGACTCACAGAAGTATAATATGAGCCACATTTTATTTTAAATGTTGTAATAGTAACCACATTTTAAAAAGTGGGAACAGATAAAATTAATTTAATAATACATATTTAGCTCAGTATATCAAAAGTATTATTTCAATACATAATCAATATAAAATTACTATTATTATTTTGAGATGGGATCTTGCTCTGGCACTCAGGCTGGAATGCAGTGGAGCTCCCTGTAACCTCAACCTCCTGGGCTCAAGTGATCCTTCTGCCTCAGCCTCCTGAATAACTGGGACCACAGGAACACACCACCATGCCTGGCTAATTTTTTTATTTAACTTTTTTTTTTTTTTTAAAGATGGAGTTTTGCTCTTGTTGCCCAGGCTGGAGTGCAGTAGCACGATCTCAGCTCACCGCAGCCTCTGCCTCCTGGGTTCAAGTAATTCTGCTCAGCATCCCGAGTTGCTGGGATCACAGGCATGCGCCACCATGCCTGGGTAATTTTGTACTTTTAGTAGAGACGGGATTTCTCCATGTTGGTCAGGCTGGTGTTGAACTCCCAACCTCAGGTGATACACCCACCTCAGCCTTCCAAAGTGCTGGGATTACAGGTGTGAGCCACCACGCCTGGCCTTATTTAACTTTTTAATTTAATTTTTAATTAATTATTTATCTTTTAAATTTCATTATTTTATTTAGAAATTTTTATGTAGAGACGAGGTCTCACTGTGTTGCCCAGGCTGGTCTCTAACTCCTGACCTCAAATGATCCTTCTGCCTCAGCCTTCCAAAGTGCTGGGATCCCAGGTATGAGCCACCACACTCAGCCAATACAAAAATTATTAATGAGATATTTTATATTCTTTTGTCTTCATACTAAGTCTTAAAAATTATGTGTGTATTATAAACTTACAGCACATCTCAATTTGGACCTGTTACTGTAGGAGATTAGCCACCCCAAAATATGCCACTTTGGCAAAAGGATTATTTTGAGCTGAAGACAATTATGAATTAACAGACACTGGAAGGAGGTCTCTGTCCTCTCCTTATCTGCCTAAAATCAGAGCATGAACTTCCCTTGGTGCAGGTCCCCTCTCCAACCCTCCCCTGCCAGGAAGGGAAGAATGACTATGATCACTGGAGATGAAGAGTCAACACTGAGATGAGTTTGCATAAACAGAACTTACTAAAATAACCTTTACCTCCCATTGGTTCTCCCATTATTTCCTGGTCACTTCCCTATGACTTACCATCCTTTGAAGCCCAAACTCTTTTCTCTTTGTTAAAATGGTATATAAGCCCTCAAGTCTAACTGCTTCTTTGAGTTTCACTTCTTTTATGTGAACTCCCATGCACATAACTATTAATAAACATTGTGTGCCTTTTCTCCTATTAATCTGTCTTTTGTTAGTTTAATTTATTTAACTTAAGAAGATGGAGGAAAAGTTTTTCTTCCCCATCACTACATTTCAAGTGCTTAATAGCCACATAAAGCTAGTGGCTATATATTAGACAACGCAAGTCTAAGAGAATATATAGCATAAATCATTTCTAATCTACCCTTCATTTTTTTTCTTATGCAAAACTTATTTTTGTCAGTACTTTTTCCATGGTTGCAGAAAATCAACACAAACAGGTTACATTTTAGCAAATACCAGCAATTAATACCTTAATGGAGTCTGTAATACTTCAGTTTTATATTCTTGAAGGTTTCAGAGCATGAGAAAAAGACCAGACCTTTCCCAAATTTCTTCATACTTTGGTCCTGAAAAAGCTATTATTAATAGTTTTGTAAAGTGAAACAAAGTAAATCTCAATTAAAAAATTATATGTGGTTTTAAAAACAAATAAATACAAAACAAGACTAAATCAAAAAGCCAGGCACAGGTGGCTCACACCTGTAATCCTAGCACTTTGGGAGGCTGAAGCGGATGGATCACAAGGTCAGTTGTTTAAGATCAGCCTGGCCAACATGGTGAAACCCCGTCTCTACTAAAAATACAAAAAGTAGCTGGGTGTGGTGGCGCACACCTGTAATCCCAGGTACTCAGGAGGCTGAAGCGGAGAATTGCTTGAACCTGGGAGGTGGAGGTTGCAGTGAGCTGAGATCATGCCACTGCACTCCAGCCTGGGTGACAGAGCCACAGAGCGAGACTCCATCTCAAAAAAAAGAGACTAAATTGAAGTAAGAATTAGCTTTGTACTTTGCTGGAATTTTCTATTCTATAGTCAATGGTGGTTTCTAGTAGTGCAGGGTAGGGAAACTCCAGAGCCCAACTAAAATAACCACGTGTTCTGAAGTTAATTAAAAGTATAAATTAGTGTTATAAATAGCAAGATGTCCCATTCAATGGTTTTAATTATTTCACTTCTTTGAAACAACAAATGGATTTGATTAAAGTATAATTTCATCTATTAAAATGTAATTAAAGGCATGTGTTTGAGCACTTCTGTTATTTCTCCAAAAATATAAAGATGTGCCCTTTATCCCTTTGTGTATTTTTTTTGGCTCCATTTAAAATTTACACAAGTGTTCAATACCTAAAATCTAAAAGTAGGACTAGATGGAAAATTCCCACATGATTGTTTGTTTTCTTTTTCCCACCACCGTATCAGACATGAAAGCTGAATTGTGAATCTTCTTCTTACTTTTCTTTCATGCTCTGCTCTGCTCTGAATGAAGACTCATGCTGCAGCACTTAAATGAAAATAAGATCTTTTTTCCTTTGACTTATCTTTACTAACAAAGGATTTTTGGGGGGGCATATAATTCCTGGTAAAGGAGAAGGTAAAAACTCATCATTAACAGGCCCAGCAGACTTTATGGTGATATCAATTAAATTTTTGATAAATGAATGACTCTCTGAGTAAACGAATGGATATGGCCATGACATAGGATGTAACAAATACCCAGGAACCTGGTATTAGAATCAATGCCCAGTTCTGAGAAGGCTCTGAGTGTCATCCATAGTTCTTATGCAGTCTTCCATGGGTGATTACTCCATGATGACTATTCTCTAGAAGCTTATATAAAAATAAATCTGCAGAAGGTCAGGGATGTTTGGGGCTGTTAGTACAATTCCTCAAAGAAGCTGAAGGTCTGATCAGATCTTTGCACATCTTGCATCCTGCCACATCACAAAATCTCTGCTGTTCAGTTCAGCTATTACTGCAACTATTCACCTAAAAAACGAACTGTCAAGAAAACAAGTCGTAACTCTACTGAAGCCTAAAGTCAACCACACTGTGGTGCTTCTAGCCTTGTTTTGTGTTCTGATTCTATGCCAGGGGTTTAACTTACAGTTCATGGACTCCTACTTGGATCATGGCTTTGGGAAGTCTATGAACTTCTGGAAATAACAAGAGTCTTCTTTTTTTTTTTTTTCATTTTTCTACAAAGGGCTTTCAGTGGATTCTTGCAGGACCAAGAACGACTGTGCAAAGCACACATGCACACTGGGAACTGAGAAGCAACACTATCATAATCAGTCAACTGAGAAGAGCCCACTGATGCCTGACTGCCAAGGACCCTGCTAAGCTGCTTTGCATCAAGAGAACAGACAATCCTGGCTTGGCGCATCACATTTCAGCAGTGGGGTATCCTTTGGACTAGTGGCTTCCGTTCACTCCACACACAACTAAACCACACTGGCCTTTATGGATCAGAATTTTTAACTGCAGAGAAAAGATCACGCACAGGGTAGTATATCAAATGGTTGTGCCTGGGTTATCTCCACCACACCTATACAGAGATGGTGATTGAAGTTAAGAGCATCACTTTTTTTTTTCTTTTTTGAGACAGAATCTTCCTCTGTCGCCCATGCTGGAGTGCAGTGGTGCTATGTTGGCTCACTGCAACATTACCTCCCTAGTTCAAGCAATTTTTGTGCCTCAGTCTCGCGAGTAGCTGGGATTATAGGCACCCACCACCATGTCCAGCTAATTTTTGTATTTTTAGTAGAGACAAAGTTTTTCCATGTCGGCCACGCTGGTTTTGAACTCCTAACCTCCAGTGATCCCCCTGCCTCGGACTCCCAAAATGCTGGGATTACTAATGTGAACCACGCACCTGGTCGAGAGCATCATCTTTTGATACAATAAACAAAAGCAGAACTTGACCATGAGGTAATTGCCGTGTCATACCATGGAAACAGCTGCACGAGAGATGGCTGAGGATAGTCATCTCTACAAATCATTTTCAAAGTTTATCTAGGTTATTGAACCAAAAAACCATGGGAGAAAACAATGCTATGTATTCTTTCACACTTGATCTTAGAAGCCATGGTATGTATTCTTTTATTCCAAATGCTTATCAAGGTCGCCTAATAAGAGCAATTTATCTCCCTGAGAAATTTTGTGATTCTGCGTTGGCCCGTGTTAATGAGCCATGTTTGGCAGGCTCATGCCTGTAATCCCAGCCACCTTAATGAACTAAAGGACAAAATCACACGATTTTCTCTCATATATGCAGAAAGTAATGTTTAAATCAATTGTGAACTTTTGAAAAAGGTGTTTAGAAGGCCAGGAATGGACAAAAAGTTTTTTAAGTTGCCAAAAATCAGCAGCAAATGTGACATTTCTTGGGTAAATATTAGAAACATTTCCTTTAAGGTTGAGAATGAGTCTAGGATGCCTTTCTTTTTTTTTTGTTTTGTCTTAAACGTTTTTTTTTGAGACAGTCCTGCTTCGGCCCCCCAAAGTATTTTGGGATTACAGGCATTAGCCAGCGTACCTGGCCTCTAGGAGGCCTTTTAAATTATCTTTACTTTCCATGTAATATTGGAAGTTTTGATCAATAAAATAAATCAAGAGACATAAGAAAGCAAAAAGATCAGAAGAAAGAGAGTCAGGAGACTCCGCTGTCGTTATTTACAGATGATATAAATATTCACAGAAAACTCACAAGAGATTTGGCAGAATCTGTTTAGAATTGTGAATAGAGTTCAGCAGAGTGCTAGAGACCTTTCTGAGCTCTATTAACCTGGAATTAACTTAACAAAAATGCCCAGCTTCTCTTGGAGAAATCTTTAAAATTCTACGAAAGGTATATTTTTCCAACTTGAACGTACCTCCAGATAACCCTGGGATGTTTAAAAAGCAGATTCTGATTCGGTAGCTCTGGCGTGGGGCAGAGCCTGAGTTGACATTTCGAAGCCTCTCAGGTGATGTAGCAGGCCCCATACAACACTTTTGAGTTGATGGTTCTGAAGCACTTAAAGAATTCGTGCAGACAGAAGGCATGCAGACAGAATGGGACTCTTTACCATTGCAAAGACTCTGATTCTCTCCAAACTAGTCTATGATTTGTAATACCATTCTCACCAAAATCCCAGTAAAATTTGGGGGTATGGGGTACTTACTTAGTTTACATGAAAAAAGGTCAACGTCAGGAAAAAAAGTGGGGAAAATGGAGAATTTGGCTACCATATATTAAGACATGTAACAAAACCAAGGTAATTAAAAAACACCACCACCAACTTGGTAATGCCCAGGAACAGACAATAAAAACGATGGAACAGAAAACAGAAACAACCCAGAAACAGATCACATGATCTTGACTTGTGAAAGAGATGGCATCAAAACTTTTTGGCTCATGCCTGTAACCCCAGCGTTTTGAGAGGCCAAGGAGGGAGGATTGCTTGAGGCCAGAAGTTCAAGACAGGCCTGTGCAATCTAGTGAGACCCCATCTTCATTATTAATAATGAAAAAATCCTTGGTGAAACAAAAAATACATTGATAAATGGTATGCATAAAACTGGCTTACTAGATGGAGAGGATAAAAAATTCTCTGACACACACACACACACACACACACACACACACACACACACACACACACTAAGCTAAAGACCTGCAGTTGTTGATGCTTCTGGTAGAGATTGGTCTTGGGCTTCTGATTCAGAGGCAGAAAGCAGAGGCGAAAGACACACTCAAGCAAGTTGGCTTCCTGGATCAGCACATGGGATCCACTGCTTATCTCCTTTAATTAGGCACTCTTGGCCTTGCCATTCATGGAAATTCCTCTGAGATTCTCACAACAAGCCAGTTCTCACACATCGTGTCAGTATATGGTATCGTGAGTTGAGTTTTACGATTTCTTTTTTTGGTCTTCATTTTATTGTAGTATTTTATTGCAGACTTGGGAAAAGGCACCTGAGGAGCTGCTAATCTTATCCAGGTTTAACTACACTCAACTTTTTGATTACTGAAGCCAACACATTAGAGATTTTCTCTAACTCTTTGTTGTTCACAGATTGTATTTTCATATCCTTGTTTTCATTCAAGTTCATAATGACTACTTGAATAGGTCAGAGTCATAGTTTAGGCTACCTGACTTCTCTCTATGGGTGTGGTCTCCCCCATTTTTCTAGGGGTAATACTCAGAACTTGAAGGTCTCCAGACCAAAAATCTAGAACTCAGCCCAGGATTGTGATTCCTCCTTGTACAGTGCTGGCCCTTGTCCAAGGGCTAACAGCTGAGCTTCTGCCATGCATATGGCCCTTTCTTTTTTCTTTTTCTTTCTTTCTTTTTTTTTTTTTTTTTTGACAGGGCCTCTGTGGCCCAGGCTGGAATGCTGTGGCATCATTACAGCTCACTGCAGCTTCAACCTCCCTGGCTCAAGCGATCCTCCTGCCTCAGCCTCCTGACTAGCTGGGGCCACAGGCATGTGCTACAACAACCAGCTAATGTTTTTTTGTTTGTTTGCTTGTTTGTTTGTTTTTAGTAGAGACAATGTTGCATTACGTTGCCCAAACTGGTAGCTGGTCTCAAACTCCTGCCCCCAATCGATCCTCCTGCCTTGGCCTCCCAAAGAGCTAGGATTATAGATGTGAGCCACTGCACCTGGCCAACCCTTTCTTAAATTACTGTTTCAATGAACTGCTTTTTATCCCCATTATTCTCTAACTGGAGCACCTTCCATATTTTTTAAAAACATGTTTAAACTTGGGATCTTTTCATCCATTTCCCATATATCCTCATGCAGAGATTTCCCCTCACCAATACCCCAATACCAAAATTACAAGCCTGTGACCTGTCCATCTTTCCGTGGTGCCCATTCATGCCTGTTGAGGACCATCATTTGCTCCTGACTCAAGTACACTGCCCACTTATTAGTGTGCCCACCATTCCCATTAGACACTTGCCAACCTCCCCCATCCTCTTTGTTTGCCTGAACCATTTATCTATTTGTTACCTGTCACAGTATCTTTATTTTTTTTAATTTATTTTAATTGTAAATTGACAAATTATAGTCGTATATATTTATGAGGTTGTTGTGGCTCAGAAAACAATATCCCAAAGTGAAGGCCTCAGAAGTAGCCTCAGAAGCAAGTTCTCTCTGACCTTCTCCTGCCCTTCTGTTGCTGGCCCATCAATCTCCCTTGAGGCTAGCCATAAAAACTATAATCCCTCTTCCCCAAGGTGTGTTATAGAAACTAGAACTCCTGTTCCCCAAAGCCAGCCATAAAACCTAAAAACATTACTCTAACCTCCCGCCACTCCCCAACCTTCCTGTGTAAGAGCTGGCCATAAAGAAACCTCAGACTTACATAGTTTGACAATAGGTCATAAGACACTCATTCCAAAAGGGGTTCTGCCTCATACCCGGAAGGAAGACAGCTGCACAGAGAGGCCAAGAAGAACCTTAACAGACAGGCCTTGCTGGGATTCCCCGCTCGGTCTCTTTCCATTAGATTATACCTTTTCTGTCCAACCACAGTTCTACACAGCGGTCCATTCTTCATGGAACCTAAATATAAAAGTGGATGGTTTTACCTGTATCTTTGGGTCTTCATTCTAAAGGCTCCCATGTCATATAAAACTATGATTAAATACATTTGTATGCTTTTCTGTTGTTAACCTGTCCTTTTTTATAGTAGGGTCAGCTGTGACCCTCAGGATGGGGAGAAAAGGGATCACGCCCTTTCTATCCCTATGAAGTACAAAGTGATGTTATGGTTCTCTCTTTTTTTTTTTTTTTTTTTTTTTTTGAGACAGGGTCTGGCTCTGTCACCCAGGCTAGAGTGCAGTGGCACAATCTCTGCTCACTGCAACCTCTGTCTCCCATGCTCAAGCAATCCTCCCACCTCTGCCTCCCAAGTAGCTGAGACTACAGGTGTACGCCACCAAGCCCAGCTAGTTTCTGTAATTTTGGTAGAGACAGGGTTTTGCCATGTTGCCCGGGCTGGTCTCAAACTTCTGGGCTCAAAGCGATCTACCTGCCTTAACCTCCCAAAGTGCTGGGATTATAGGCATGAACCACCAGGCCCAGCCCATGATGTTATGACTTAAGAATACAATGCAGAGTAATTAAATCAAGCTAAATAACATATACATCACCTCAAATACTTATTTTTTTTTTTTTTGTGGTGAAGACATTGGAAATTTACTCTCTTAGCAATTTTGAAAAGTACTATACACGATTATTAACTACCTTCACCACGCAGTGCAATTTATCTCAAAACCAAACCAAAACATAACCTCACTCCTCCTGTCTAACTGAGACTGTACCCTTTGACCATCATCTCCTCGCTCCCCCAGCCCCCAGCCTCTGGTAACCACCATTGTACTCTCTGTTTCTATGAGTTTGATTGTTTTATATTCCAAATATAAGTGAAAACATACAGTATTTGTCTTTCTGTGCCTGGCTTACTGCACTTAGCATAAGGTTCCCTAAATCCATCTCTGTTGTTGCAAATGACAGAATTTCTTTGTTTTTCAAGGCTATCACAGTACCTCTAAAATGCCGTGATTTGTTAACCAGTCTTGTCTTCCTCAGCATCTTGTCTTTCTTCAACACTACATCATCTCCTCAATATTTTTCCATCCAATATTGACCAAAATATTATGAGCAATTTTATCAAATGTTTGCTGAAATCCAATATGTGATGTTGGTGACTTCCTCTGGCATATAATCTACTAATCCTATCAAAAAAGGAATGTTTAGCTTGGCACAGCTTGGTCTCAGTGAATCCAAAGTAGATACCACTGTTTACCTTTCCTTTCTTTAAATGCTTGCATGTCAAATATTGTTCCATTCTCTGGAATGACTTTTACCTGTGTATGGAAATTTGAATGTCATTCTACAATAAAATTCTGGACCAAAAAAACAAAAGACCACTGATTTCTAGTCATCAATCTATAAACACTAAGGATATTTTACTATCTCACACAGCAAAAACATTCTGAGATAGGGTGGTTTCAGGTTGGTTGATTCAGCACCTCAATAATATTATCAAAGACTCAGATTCTGGCCAGGCTCAGTGGCTCATGCCTATAATCCTAGAGCTTTGGGAGGCCTAGGTGGATAGATCATTTGAGCCCAGGAGTTTGAGAACAGCCTGGGCAACACAGTGAAACCCTATCTCTACAAAAAAATACAAAAATTAGCTGGGCATGATGGCATGAGTCTGTAGTCCTAGCTACTCAGGAGGCTAAGGTGGGAGGATCACTTGGGTCTGGCAGGCAGAGGTTGCAGTGAGTGGAGATTATGCCACTGTACTCCAGCCTGGGCGACAGAGGGAGACCCTGTCTCAAAAAAAAAAAAAAGCCAGATTTTTTCCATGTCTGTGCACTGCCACCATCATTATGATGGCCTTATCTTTGACTGGTTCTCTTCATGGAGGCAAGGGAGCTATGGCAGCTATGACCTTCTTTTCTACAGGTCTTGTTTTAGGAGCAAGAAAAACATCTAGGAGCTCCCCTTGCCTGACCTGCCATTGTTTTATTTCACATAACTGGGCCACTTTCCTCCTCCAAACCAATCACTGGCAAGCTGAGACAGATCAGAATTTAATCCCGAGACATACAGGGAAGAGATGGGTAATCCCTTAAAATTGGCTGTTTACCAACAAGAGAAAGTCGACAAATGCTCTGGGCGAGGAAGCCCTACTGTCTGGTCCAGACAGAAGGAATTACTCTCTAATTTTGGAGGGTGGTCATATTTGAAGACAGTTACTGATGAAGACCTATTAAATTCAAAACAGTTTAAAACAGGACTGTGTCCAAAACAAAGGGGTGGATTAAGTTATCTCTAAAATTCCCTGCCAACTGTTTAATGCTGTGATTCTGTTCTCATTGTTTTCACTGTGGAAACTGCTTGCAATTTGGAAGCGTGCATGTCAGCAATGCTTGTGCTGCCAGCAAAAGTGCACAGTTGCTGATCTGTGTGCATTTCCCTAAATAGCACATTTGTGGAAAACTGAGTCACGGGGATTCTAGGTACTGTGAATCCATTATCTGCACAATTTTCTGAATGCCTTACATCTTAGACCCTGGCGGCTTCCGTGTAAATAAACAAACTGTAATGAGACAACAGTTGACGCATAACATGGAATTGGCCAAAGCAAAGCAAGTTTGGTTAACCAATTTTCCTCTGGCAAATTGTTCCCTTTTTTTTCTTTTTTTGAGACAGAATCTTGCTCTGTCGCTCAGGCTGGAGTACAGTGGCATGATCTTGGCTCACTGTAATCTCCGCCTCCTGGGTTCAAGCGATTCTTCTGCCTCAGCCTTCCGAGTAGCTGGGACTACAGGCGCCTACCACTATGCCTGGCTAATTTTTGTATTTTTAGTAGAGACAGGGTTTCACCATGTTGTCCAGGCTGGTCTCGAACTCCTGACCTCGTGATCCACCTGCTTCAGCCTCCCAAAGTGCTGGGATTACAGATGTGAGCCACCTTGGCCAGCCATTGTTCCTTTTTATTTATTTTGGGCTGAAAGCAGATGATTATGTTAAATAAAGCAACAAATTAAATGTGATGTTAGTGCTGCAATGGAGGAAAACTTGCAGAAAAGTTGATCTGACTTATTTAATCAAGTGCAGAGTCATGACTGTGCTACCGGGGGAGCTATTCAAATAAAATACAATCTATATGCCTTCCACCTGAGCAACCCAAGTTCTTACAGCGCTAACTAGAGAAGGTGCAGTGGAGTGTGGGAGGACCGGATAAAGTTATTTCTGTGGCAGTTAAGTTTCGATTACTTGTAGATCCATAAATCATCAGCCAAGGCTCTTTTTCTGTAGCAGTGAGTGTAGGGAGAAGGAGCTGCATGCAAGTGGTACTGCAGGGACAGAATCAAAATCATCAACACTTAGCAACTGATTGGATTTTCGGAGCAAGAAAGAAGAGTTGAAGATAATGTTGAACTTTCTCACTGGTAGATTTCACTAACATTATTGAGCAATTACTGTGTGATGGGTACTACGCTAAGTGCATTATATAATTATTATATCTCTTAGTCTCCCAGTAGGTCTATTAAGTAAGTACTATTGTTTTTGTTTTAGAGACAGGGTCTCGCTCTGTCACTCAAGTTGTAGTGCAGTGGTGCAATCTCAGCTCACCATAGTCTCAGGCTCAAGCAATCCTCCCGCCTCAGCTCCCCAAGTAGCTGGGACCACAGGCATGTACCGCCATGCCTGGCTAATTTTTGTATTTTTGTAGAGCCGTGGTTTCGCCATGTTGCCCAGGCTGGTCTTGAACTCCTGACCTCAGGCAATTTGTCCACCTCGGCCTCCCAAAGTGCTGGGATTATAGGCATGAGCCACTGTGCCCAGCCAGTAAGTACTATTGTGATTTCCATCTTACAACTAAGAAAACTGAGGCTTCATGGGGTTAATTTAATAAATGTTAAAGATGAGATTAAAATCTAGATCTCAATTCTTTATTCATTGCCGCACTCTTGTCTTTCTGATGGGGAGGAGGAAAATGAGGAGTTTCCATTTAGACTTAGTGAGTTTTAAATGCTGCCAGGACATTCAACTGAAGATGCCCAGCAAGATGTAGGAAATGTCAAACTAAGTTCAAGAAACTATTTAAGATTGAGGATAGATCTGATAGTCATTTGCTGAAAGTTCAAGTTAAAGTCATGAGTTTGCCCTGGGAGACTCTGAGTTCTACTGCTTCAGCTTTGTTGTGTGGATTTTTTAATGCAACTCAAGCATTAGGAATTAAAAGAAAAATTGATTGATCTATAAGCTGGGCTCAGTATTTTTCCCATACCTTAGTTTATTGCTTCTTCTCTTTCTCTTTGTACTCCTTTTTAATAGGCCCCTCCTTTAACTTTCCCTATCTTGATTTTCCTTCCCTTAATCTTTCTCTTACTAGGTACTAGGTGCTTCTTCAGTGGGCAGCTGTTCACTATTTCATCCATTTCCTCCCCATTGCCTTCACCATTTCATTCACACTCTTTCTTAGGCTCCATATGAAAAGCCTCTTGCTTCTGTTGCCCAGGCTGGAGTACAGTGGTGGTATCATAGCTCGCTGCAGCCTTGAACTCCTGGGCTCAAGGGATCCTCCCACCTCAGCCTCCTGAGTAGCTGGGACTGCAGGCATGTGCCACCATGCACAACTAATTTTCAAATATTTTGCAGAGATGGGGGTCTTGCTAACTGCCCAGGCTGGTCTTGAACTCCTACCTCAAGCAATACTCCTGCCTCAGCCTCCCAAAGTGCTAGTATTTCAGGTGTGAGCCACCACCCCGGTGACCAACAGTAATTGTATGCTTCAGTCTCTTACATCCTTACCCTTATCTTGTGTCCTTATCATCATCATTAATAGGTCATTTGGCCAGGCACAGTGGCTCATCCTGGGCAGCCCAGCGAAACCTCATCTGTACAAAAAAACATAAAAATTAGCCAGGTGTGGTGGCACATGCCTGTGGGCCCAGCTACTTGGGAGGCTGAGGCAGGAGAATTGCTTGAGGCTGGGAAGTCAAGGCTGCGGTAAACCGAGATCATGCTTCTGCACTCCAGCCTGGATGAAGGAGCGAGACCCCGTCTCCAAAATAAGATAAAATAAAAGCTAATTTGTCTCAGGCTTTGAATTAATCTGCATTAGCTCATGTTATTGTTGCAATAACTCTATATGGTAGGTACTCTCAGCCCTGTAATACAATAGGTTTGAAATGACTACTGACATACAGAGGTTTGAAATGATGTTACTTGCCCAAGTCTCATGGTGAATGGAGGAGCAAGGAATGGAACTTAGATCATTTGACACCAAAGCTCTGACCACCGTACAGCACTGCACTCTTTAGCCAAATTAATGTTTCTGTCTTTCTTACCTTTGACCCATTTTATTCCACCTGATTGATGTATTTTCAGCATTTTCATTAAGATAAAGAATACAACAATTATTTAAGTAGCTAATCCTTAAATATACTTCTATAAAATGTCCTTTAAGTTTCATTTTCTCCTTATCACTCCCCAAACCCACCAGAACTACACTTCATGTTTTCCCAAGCATGTGTATACACAAGGCATCCACCTGCTTTTATATGATATCCTTTCCTGTTCATCTGAACCCAGTAAGGTTAAGAAAGAAAATGATTTTACATTTTAGAAGGTAGAATGCTACAAAAGAATATGAGACACAGACACTTTTGTAAAAAAAAAAAAAAAAAAGAGCTTGTATGAAATACCTTATGTATACACATAGAACAGTTAAATCCTGGGCAACATGAAAAAACCCTCGTCTCTACAAAAAATCCAAAAATTACCTGGGCATGGTGGCACATGCCTGTAGTCCCAGCTACTTGGGAGGCTGAGGTGGGAGGATCGATTGAGTCCTGGAGGTCGAAGCTGCAGTGAGCCATGATTGACAGGGTGAGATCCTGTATCAGAAAAAATAAATAAATAAAAATATAATAAGAAAAAAGTAAAGTACGGTGAGTGACTGAGTGTTCTAAAGAAACATAAAAGCAACAATCCCTGGAAGAGGTAGACCTTAAGGATGAGTGGGATTTGATGGGAAGAGGGTGGAAGCCAGAGTGAAGACAGAAATCAATATCTCATCACTGACAGCTATTTATCAAGCACCTCCATGTGTTTGGCCATTAAATTAAAGTTTTGAGGATAGAGATAGAAAAGCTGCTTGCCGTCTTTCTCCCAAATACTCTGTGTTTGGGAAGGGCTTAAACAGATAGCAAAATACACAGTGACACAAAGAGGCACACAATACACAGAGCAAGAGTTTCAGGCATTCTGAAAATGCAGGGAACGTATCTCAGTAAGAATGGTAAGCCCTGGGACAGAGGGTGAGCGGTTTACATGGATCAAAGGGCTCACTCATGATAACGACAGCCTTCTCTAAGCCAGGCACTGAATAATATGGATACAAAGAGCCCAGAGTCATCAAGAGGAACCAGGAACTCTAACATGATGTGTGGAGCAGGCTATGAAAAGAGGGGTACCTTTCCCAGTCAGAGGCATCAGAGAAGGCTTCCTGGTGGAGGTGAGTTGGAATCACGTGCAATCGTGCAGGCGAGGCAGGGAGAGGACACTTCTGAGCAAAGAAACGGGTTAGAAGATGTACTGGTGCGTAGGGAGAAAGAGGGCCTCCAGGTCACTCAAGGATTGCTGTGAGAGCACAAAGTGTAAGGCCAGGAACAGTGAGATGACATGGAAGAGACAGGTGGTGACTGGCTGCCTTAGGGAGCCTGGGCTTGATATTGAGCCAGGGAAATGTTTTAAGCATCCTTTAGGTTAGGGAATGTTATTAATCAGATTCAGGTGGAGCCAAGATTTTAGCAAGCTTCAAACACCAAACCGAGCAAATCTTCCCTCTCTGTGAGTTTGCTGTGATCACTGTTCTTACAGTTCAGAGAATAACTGTGCTCTAGATATTCAGCTCAATTCAAAGTGGAGCTGCTGAAAAATTTATTAGTGCTGGAGTGCAGAGGATGCTGTTCATGGGTGACTAGCATTTCAAAGGGCTGTAGATTAAAAGTGAGAGGTCTCTGAAGTCCAATTTCAAAACCCAGAGCCTCTCCCCCATTTATCTCCTACTTCCTACCAATCCTGGAATGAGTCTGTAGACCCCTGTAACTTCTTCTCAACTTGGACATCTTTTCTTCTCTTTCTATTATCAACCCTTATATTCCCTTGGGGTCTTTTCTTTTTCTTTCTTTTACCACTTATGATGACCACATGGTCATACTATGGGAAATGCAGAGCTGAATCCCATTAGCATCCATTGAGAGCCTGCTGTGCTCCAGGCATTGTTTGGGGGCATTTTAAAGCATTATCTCATTTAATTCTCCTAACAATAAAAGGCAGGTGTCATTTTACATGAAGAATTTGGGGCACAGACAGGATAAATTACTTGCCCAAATTCACACAACTAGTAATGGACAGAGGTTTTTCACATAAGCTTTTTGGATGTGGATTGGAACACACTGTTCTCTGTGAATTCCCAAAGCTCTTGGGATAACAATACAAACCTTTGTCATGACCTACAAGGGTTTGGATGGCGATTCCTCTGCTCTCTCACCCTACAACCAAACCCAGACAGATGGCATCCAGGGCCCAAGGTCCTGGCCACTCTGCTATGCTGGCTCTGGGTTTTGAAACAGTTGAGTTAGGATCCTTTATATACAATGAGTTACAAATCATATTCTGTGAGTTTCTGATCTAAGCTCACAGTTCTTTCTTACCAAGGAGACAATCAGCAAACACACAGACAACAAAGAGCTGCAGGGGAGTAACAATAACCTCCAATAGGTTCTTAGTTGGAACGGACCCATCA
Source organism: Macaca fascicularis (assembly GCF_037993035.2). Classification (NCBI taxonomy): domain Eukaryota; kingdom Metazoa; phylum Chordata; class Mammalia; order Primates; family Cercopithecidae; genus Macaca; species Macaca fascicularis. The sequence continues at coordinate 100,036,865 of NC_088385.1, forward strand.
CAACAGACAGACAAACAGGAGAAAAACAGAAGTTTATTAATATGGACATTTTATACACACATATACACAGACATCCAGAGAATGAGTTTTCAAAGAGGTGGCTTTAAGTTCCAGTTTCTTCAACATCTGGAACATCTTCAACAAAGAACAACAGATTTTTAGAGAAGTGGCAAGACAACAAGAAGGACTTTGAGTTTCTGTGAGCAGGCTGGCAACTCGAGGAAAGGCAAACAAACAGCAGATAAATGCTAGTTAGCAAAGCCTGCCGATGTAAATTCCTCTAGTACCGACTCTAGACTGATGAGAGTCTAAGTGGTTAACATTTTCTTGCGGGGGAAAGGTGGGGGTTGGTGGCCAGAATACTTTTTGCCTTTGTAAATCTATGTCCTCCTTTTGGGCAAATGGAGACAGAGACCTCTGCTGTACCTCTTTCTTCTTGAGCATCTTCAGCTCAACAATCCTTCATATTTTGGGGAAGATATTCTGGTCTCCCATAGAGCCTTTCAAAGAAGGGTCAACTCGGGCCTAGATTCCTCATCTCTCACTATTATCTGAGTTTCAGTGTCTCCCACCCTCCTCTGAGTCCATACTGGTCTGTGGAAGAAGTCTGCTTCCCTGAATAAAGACCCTAAAGTTCTATTTGCACAAAGCTCAGTCTTTATGCTGAACTTGGCTTTATTACTGCGCGGCTGTGAGATTTTCGTGTTGTCAACTATCCTATCTCAGTTTCAGTTTCCTCATCTGTGCAAAATCAGTCATCCCCAAAGTGTTGCCCAGATCAAAAATTTTAGAATTCTATGAAGAGCTTTACCCACTAGTAGAAGAGAGAATTAATAAATTCATCAATGAGGACCCCATTTGCACTATGGTCCAGTATAATTATTTAAACTTTCTATCTTTGTGGCATTTATAATTACTTATTGTAAATGAAACTGGTGTGAAGGACGCTCATTTTCAATGCCTTTAATTGTCATCCAAAGGTGCTTTCCATCTGAAAAATTCCATGATTCTAAGTGTGTATCAATTTCATGTCAGGCAGGATCAAAGGCTTGGTCAATATTATTTTTTCCACAGTGAAATTGTGTAAGGTAGGAGATCCTACTTAAGCTAACAAATGCGTATCCTTCACAATGGAAGAATAAATAAAAGTATAATTTGTGGATTTGCTAATAGTTTCTTCCTGCTAAAAATATTAACCTCTTCTATTCCTTAACAAGAACTTAACACACACAGATTTAGCTTAAAAGTTTTGGGAATTTTTGGTGTCTTGAAGTATTTTCCGCAAATTTATTTATCATCTCCAAATTTGATCTCCGTTTTCTGAATGTTCTTGATGCTACATTTTCGTGTATTCATCAACTTGAGATGTTTGCTCCTTTTTTTTTTTTTTTTTTTTTTTTTTTTTTTGAGACAAGGTCTCACTCTGTCACCCAGGCTAGAATGCAGTGGCACGATCATAGCTCACCACAGCCTCTACTTCCCTATCTTAGGTGATCCTCCCACCTCAGCCTCCCAAGTTCCTGGGACTACAGGTACAGGCCATTGTGCCCAGCTAATTTTGTATTTTTTTGTAGAGGCAGTGTTTTGGCATGTTGCCCAGGCTGGTCTTGAACTCCTGGGCTCAAGTGATCCTCCTGCCTCGGCCTCCCAAAGAGCTGGGATTACAGGCGGGAGCCACCACACCCAACCTTTTCTATTGTTCTCTTACCTCCCCAACATTTTCATATTTCCCAGATCACTATTATCTGCAGAGAAATCTCCATCAAATATTTCATTATTTGAAAGAAGCAACACCAATAACGAATTCACTCTCTGTTTACTTGGACATGAAAAGCTACCCCAAATTAAGACCTGACATTTTCTCATCTACTTCTTTGCAATAAAAATAAAATTGAAATTAAATTGGGATAAGTGCAACACATTGTATCTAAGCAGCCATTGTCAAATTGTTTCTAAACATCAACAGTAAAAGCTCTAATCTGAGTCAATTTTAGAACGCACTTATATTCCAAAGGGAAATGAATTTTCAAAATGGTATAGGACTCAACATTGCATATTTTAGTCTTCAGGCCAAGCAGGGAAATGCTAACAAGCTACTTCTTCCAGTTTTGCTATTAATGCAGATTGATGTAAAACTACCTGCTGTGGGCGAAACACTCAGCCTCTGCAAATGGTCTCATTCGGAAACTGTCAGTGTCAGGGAAATGTGTTTCTCTTCCACAGTTCATTGAAATGGAGATGGCATGGAATGGAGTAAAGGGATCTGCTTTCTAATGAGGCAAAATTAGATTCATTTGAATTGGTGCATGGACTGAAATGAAGGGAAAATCCCACCAGTGCCTATTTTTACCTCCTTAGACAGCCTTTGAGCAGCTAGGCAGAGTAAAACCACACATGCTAAAAATTTCCCACATTGATACAGAATTCATGAGGAAATTATTTTCACACTTTAATGGAATGGGTCTATTGCTTACATTATACAATGTAAGGGAAAAAATTATAAACTCAGAAGCACATTTCCATATTTCTCATCAACTTAGTTTCTTTGATACAAACATAAGAAACTACCCCAACTATTATAGAGCACATTTTGCAACTTTCACTCATGCATAGTACTCATGTGACATCAAAAGCAAAAATATCAAAGCAAACACACAGACCACAAATGAAAGCAAACCTTTATAGCGTATCATTCAGTGAAAAATACATGTTCTAAAGAGTTGTGATATATGATACTATGGAACTATAATATATTCCAGTTTCTACAATTTCAGTTCTTTTCAGATTTGGTGTTTATAAAATAACCTAGTAAAGAAGTGGTAGAAGAAAGTGAAGTTTTACACAGTGGATTATGTGAAACACAAACTAATGAAACCAGCCAAAGTTTCTGAGTTCTTTTTTTTTTTTCCAGCCTTCCCCCAGCCAAATGAGTTTTTAATTCACATAGAACTTTTTAACATCATCTATTTAATTATCTTATATTTTAGAATAATAGCATTCTCAGGTTAGTAGTTTTCAGACTTTAAATGTTCAGGACAGTAAAATTTCCCAAGGCAGTACAAAGAGCTGACACAGAGTTGCCACACTGTTAATTTTGCCAGTAACAACAATAACAAAAAGCTACCATTGCCATCATCTCAGACAGGAAAGGCTATTTCAACACCAAAAATGTAGGAAGTTCATAATGTCAGAATACAAAGGAGCTCTTCCCAAGAAATACAGTTTGTTAACCATAGATAATTTTAAAGGATATACTTATAGTTTGATATACATTTAGAAACATTTATAACATTAAAATTTATTTTACACTATAGCAAATGTTATGTTCCCTTGGTACAATTTTTTTTTTAATTTGATAGCACTATATGTATTTCATACTCTGGTATTTGATAGCACCCATGATGAAGGGCTCTAAGGTGTAATTTGTTTTGGCGTTATATTTTTATCACTGCCATCATCAAAAATTCTGTTTTACAGATATGAGCAAAAATAAAAACACCATTCTTAATAGTGTTTTGGTTTTTTATGTTTTTTTGCTTTTTGAGATGGAGTTTCACTCTTGTTGCCCAGTCTGGAGTTACGGTGCGATTTGGACTCACTGCAACCTCCGCCTCCCAGGTTCGAGTGATTCTCCTACCTCAGCCTCCAGAGTAGCTGGGATTACAGGCACCCGCCACCATGCCCAGCTAATTTTTGTATTTTTAGTAGAGGCGGGGTTCCACTCTGTTGCTCTGGCTGGTCTCGACCTCTTGACCTCATGTGACTCATCCACCTCGGCCTCCCAGATATGCTGGGATTACAGGCATGAGCCATCATACCCGACATAATACCGTTTCAATTATTCTGACATAGTCTAGGCAAACCAATATGCTAAGGAACAGTAGCTCCCACATTCTCAAGTCCTTCCTTTTACCTTGCTTACAATGGGCCGGTAGGAAGGCCAGCTGAGCCAGGGCACGTGGGTGGCTGGGACTCCGCAGGAAGTAAGCTCAGGGCTCTCCTCAGTTATTGCCCCTCATTTTCAGGGCAGAACCATATGGTCTCCTTGCCTTCCAGAGAGAAGCTGGAAATTTTTACAATAGGTTCTCTGTGGGCCAGTAAAACTCTGGCCCTTCCCGGCATTTGGGAACCATTGCTATGTGTTATTTAGTCTTTGAATTCCTGAATTTTGTGTAATCCAGAGGAGCCTGAGACTCTGTGTGGATATGAGTTGAATCCACAGCCATCAAAAAGCACCTTCCCATTGGTAAGTTAAACGCAGTAGAAAAAGCACTGGTTTTTCTGGATAGAAAGCACTCGACAGAAAAGTTGGGTTCAAGTCTCTATTTAACATAGACAGTTGACTCTTGAACAATGTGGAAGTTAGGGGTGTTGATCCTTCCTGTAATTGAAAATCCAAGTATAACTTTTGACTCCCCACCAAAACTTAATTACTGATAGCCTGCTGTTAACCAGAAGCCTTACTGTTAACATAAATCGTCGATTAACACATATTTTGTATGTTTTATGTATTATATACTCTATTCTTACAAATAAAGTAAGCTAGAGAAAAGAAAATGTTATTAAGAAAATCGTAAGGATGAGAAAATATATTTACTGCTCGTTAAGCGGATAATCATAAAGGTCTCATCCTCATCACCTTTACATTGAATAGGATGAAGAAGAGGAGGAAGAGCAGGGGTTGGTCTTGCTGTTTCAGGGGCGGCAGAGGTGGAAGAAAATCTGAGTATATGTAGACTCACACAGTTCAAACCCATATTGATTAAGAGTTAACTGTACTTGGTTTCATAATGTTTTCTAATGTTTTTCTCATGTTCAGATTGGGGTTGTCGGGAAAAAGACCACACAGATAAAGTGCTGTCAAGAATTCTTGATAGAATTCTCATCATATTCTATCAAGGGTACATACTATCAATAGAACATTGCTATTGATATCAACCTTGATCAACTGGTTGAGATAGTGTTTGTCACATTTCTTCATTGTGAAGTTACCCTTCCCTCTTTCCACACTACTCTTCAGAAGGAAGTCACTTAAGGAATGGGAAGCTATGTTCCACCTCCTTCAGGGTACAGTACCCTCATAAATTGTTTGAAATTCATTTGCATGGAAGATTTGTCTATTCTCTTCCATCTATTTATTTATTTGACTATTTATTTATATCACTATGTTGTCATTAGTTTTCATTTCAACTGTTCTGATATGTGTATAGTAATGGTCTTAATTTGCATTTCCCTTAATGGCTAGTGATATTGAACATATCTTCAAATGCTTGTTTGCCATCTTCATATCCTCTCTGGTGAACTCTCTGGATGTCTTTTGCCAACTTTCAACTGGCTTCTTTTTAACGTTGAGTTTCAGAGTTCTTTATATATTCCAGATACTAGTCCTTTGTCAGATGTGTGATTTGCAAATATTTCTCCCAGTCTTTAGCTTGTCTTTTTATCTTCTACAGGGTCTTTTGCAGAGTAAAACTTTTAAATTTTGATGAAGTCCAGTTTATTATTTTTTTAGTGGATTGTGCTTTTGGTATCACATTCAAAGACTCTTCTATGTTCTCTTCTAAAAGTTTCATAGTTTTGCATTTTACATTTACGTCTATAATTCATTTTGAGTTAATTTTTGTATAAGGTATGAGATTTAGATGAAGATTTATTTTTGTCTATGAATATCTAACGAGCCAAGAATATTTTTAAGGAAGTGATATCAATGGAAATGAACTCTAAACCAGATGGGAAGAAAATGAAGATGGGGCCAGGTGTGATGGCTCATGCATGTAATCCTAGCACTTCGGGAGGCCAAGTTGGGGAGATCCCTTAAGCCCAGAAGTTCAAGACCAACCTGGGCATCAAAGCGAGACCCCCATCTATACAAAACAAACAAACAAAAAATTAGCCTAGTGTGATGGTGCACATTGTGGTCCCAGCTACTCTGGAGGCTGAGGTGGGAGGATCCGAGCTACAGGCTGCAGTGAGCTGTGATCATGCCACCAAATTCCAGCCTAGGCAACAGAGGGAGATCCTACCTCCAAAAAATAAATAATAAGTAAAGATAGAAGAAGGCTGACAGATAATTCTTAAGCATTGGAGTTCATACTTAAGGTAAAATAAATGTAGCTATGGGCTGGGCGCAGTGGCTCATGCCTGTAATCGCAGCACTTTGGGAGGCCAAGGTGGGTGGATCACCTGAGGTCAGGAATTCGACACCAGCCTGGCCAACATGGGAAAACCCCGTCTCTACTAAAAATACAAAAATTAGCCAGGCTTGGTGATACATGCCTGTAATCCCAGCTGCTCAGGAGGCTGAGGCAGGAGAATGGCTTGAACCCGGGAGGCAGAGGTTGCAGTGAGCCAAGATCGCACCACTGCACTCCAGCCTAGGCGACAGAGCAAGACTCCATCTCAAAAAAAAAAAAAAAAAAAAAAAAAAGTAACTACAAAGCCAGTCAACCAATGACTAAGAAGTAGATAGTAGTTGGAGATTTCAGAAAGAAAGCAGGTACTGGTGGTGTAAATAAAAAACCCAGTAGTGGCCAAGGGGGTGACTGGCTAAGATGAGGTGGAGTTGGGTAAAGAAGTTAAGGAACTGGGATATCAGGGTGTAGAGAGGCCACCTGTGAAAGCTGAGGTCAGAGAATGATGCAGGAGTGGGTGGAGAGAAAGCACATCGGTCAGGGGCTCAAGCGTTTTTGAATGAGCAGGAGTGAGTGGAGGTCAAGGAGATGACTGGTCCGAGATCGGGGGAAGGGAGCAAGAGGAGACAGTGTCAGGAGGGAGGGAGAGAAATGCTTTGCAGTCAACAGTGAGGAGCCAGCGGGATGCTTTTTCAACTTCTTGGCCTTAGGGTGCAAGGGAGATGAGAAAGAAAAAACAAAACAAAACAAAAAACTATCCTGTCCTTGAAGAGGCAGTGGGGAAGGAGATGTCCTCAGAAGACTTTCAATGTCTGTTGCAGCAAACAGGTGAAAGGAATATTTGGAGAAAATGCTGAATGAGCTGTTCACAGGGCAAGAGGCAGGAGGGCAGTTTCAGGAACTCAGAAATACCAGGACTAGGAAGAAAGCTTTGAGTCAGACTGGAAAGCAGAGCCCAAGTGACAGAGCTGCCCTTGGTTACCATGAAATTCTGAGGGAAACATCGTTGTTAGACCGGGCCTGAAAGTCAAGAGTGGAAGTTCTAAGAGTCCTCAGAGAAGAAGAGGGTGAGCTGATATTCAGGCCTCTAACTGAGATAATTATGTGAAAGCAGTTTGTTTATTTGTTGTTTATTTATTTTGAGACGGAATCTCGCTCTGTTGCCCAGGCTAGATTGCAGTGGCACGATCTCGGCTCACTGCAGCCTCCGGTTCCCGGGTTCCAGTGATTCTCCTGCCTCAGCCTCCAAAGCAGGTGGAATTACAGGCGTGCGCCACCACATGGCTAATTTTTTGTATTTTTAGTAGAGATTGGGTTTCACCACATTGGCCAGGCTGGTCTCAAACTCCCGACCTCAGGCAATCTGCCCGTCTCAACCTACCAAATTGCTAGGTTATGGGCCTGAGCCACTGCGTCTGGCCAAGCACTTTGTTAATAAAGCAGTGTCTTAAAAAGCTGGAAATCACTAGCTATAGTTAGGTGGTGAAAGGCATTACACAAAGCAAATTAATATGTTTGATACTTGTTGTCTAGAAATTATATATTTATGATTATATCTACACACATGATAATATTAAAAAATATCCATTGTTGCTGGGAGCAGTGGCTCACGGCTATAGTCCCAGCTACTCTGGAGGCTGAGGATGGAGAATTGCTTGAGTTTCGGAGTTGGAGGTTACAGTGAGCTATGATCATGTCACTGCACTCCAGTTGGGGTGACAGAACAAGACCCTATCTCTAAAAAATAAAAATTAAAAATCCATTGGCCTAGACATAACAAGTTCATGGTTAGTTATATAGACAAATATATAAATACACACATACATGTTAGCCAAAAATGGTAAGTTCAAGCAGCTGTAAAATAAAATGCAATCAGACATTTTATGGCTTGTGTTTTAAGGCCCTGGCTCAATTCAGTCTGTCCTCTCACTGGTTCCTGCTTCTTTCTCCTTTGTTCTACTTCTATTTCTCACCATGTTTTGACAGGTGAGGTTGTTCATGCAAAGGGATCCAACAAAAATACAGGAATGCCACCTTTGCCTCCTCATCCAGGACAGAGCAACCCTCCCTTTCCTCCTTGCAACAAAGCAGGCAAAACACACATTCTCCTACCACCCCACCATGAAGCCGAGGAGCGAATGGCAGTGATGCTATTGTTTTGCTTGCAGGGAGGGAATTTTTATGCAATCAATAAGTCACCTGCCCTCTTTGCCCAGGATCAGCTCTCCACCCGAACCCCTGTGAGCTTCAGTGGTAGAATACTTCAAGCTTCAGCCAGCACAAACATGTCACAGCAAGAGGGACAGCGATTGTATTTGCACACACAATTGGTTTAAGTACAGGCTTTATTTGATCCTTAAAAAAAAGAACAGCTTTGGTATTACATTACAACCAAAGGAATTTAGCCTTTAACCTGCAGTTTCCCTGCTCTCAGTGATATAAAACCTTTTTCTGATAAGAGGTGAGGCCCAGTGAAATTTTCTCCTTTTCCCTCATTCCCAGAGGTGAGGTAATGAACTAACAACTTAATTAGACCCTGTTTTATACCAACTAAAATAATAGAAAGGAGTCTTTGGTAACATGGAAAAAATACCCCCAGGAACTCCAGGCATCATAATACAGAGAATACGATTAGAAGTAATCAGGATATGGAAAGATATGTTTATCCTGTAGATGCTTCACCCTGAGGCCATACCATTTTTATTTCCCTTCCATTGGGCATAATGGAAAGGACTTGAACCCTCTGCAACGGACTGAATGTGCATCCCCCTGAAATTCATATGTTGAAGTTCTAATCCCCAAGGTGATGATATTAGGAACGGGGCCTCTGGGAGGTGGTTAGAGTTAGATGAAGTCCGGAGGGCGGAACCTTCATCATGGGATTAGTGCCCCATTAACAGGTCCCAGAGAGATCCTCTGCTTCTTCTAGCATGTGAGGTTACAGTGGGAAGATGACCGGCTATGAGGAAGCAGGCCCTCACCAGACACTAAATCTGTCAACACCTTGATTTTGGACTTCCCAGCCTCCAGAACTGTGAGAAATAAATTTCTGTTGTTTATAATCCACCCAGTCTATGGCATTTTGTGATAACAGCCTGAAGGGAATATGACATTCTTCCCCTCTGCCCAGCTCTACTGAGAGCTTGAGAGCTAGGACTCTAGAGGACACCTGAGAGACAGGCTAGCTGGAGAACAAAGGGTGATAGGTTTTTTGTTTTTTTTTTTTTTAACAAAGGCCTTCTTGTTGCCCACCAAGGAGGAGGATTCTCATAGACTAATTTCCACCAATGGAAAAAAGCATGAGCAGCTTTGCACCATCTTCTGAACTCTGTGTCTCTCCAATCATCACACAGCAAGGTTTTCTTTGTTTGTTTGTTTGTTTTTCAGGTAATGGTCTGTGTATTTGTTTTCTATGCTGGGTGACAAATTACCACACACTTAGCAGCTTCAAGCAACACATGCTTATTATCTTACATGTTCTTTGAGTCAGGAGCCTGAACACAGCTCAGCTGGGTTCTGCCTTTAGGGTCTCACCTGGTGGCAATCAAGGTGTTGGTCAGGGTTGGGTTCTCATCAGAGGCTTGACCAGGTAAAGATCTCTGTCCATACTCCCTCAGGTTGTTGAATTTATTTTTTTGCCACTGTAGGGTTCACGGCAACTCAATTCTTCAAAGTCAGCAAGAGAGAGAGAAGGAGAGAGAGACAGACTCTACGTGGGTCTACTAAGAGGATAGAGTTCTACGCAAAGAGATTGGAAACCTCGAGAGATAGAGATCCTGGGGACCACCATAAAGTCTGTCTGTGTCTCTCTAGTCTAGAAATTTAAAGGTATAGCCAAGGAGTTCTAGAAGCAACATTTGTAGAAGAATCATAAAACAAGGGTAGATATTTTAAGTCTACTCACATATGCACGCACCCTAACCTACAAATAAAGTAAAGGTAGGAGTTTCTCTTGGTGGTCAATGGCATGAGATATTGTAGTCATACGACATGGCTTTGAATCTCTGATCTATAATTTATTGGTTGCTTAACTTTACTAAGCCTCAGTTCTCATCTTTAAAATGGGAATCATGGTACTTATCTTTGAAGCTGTTATGAAAATTAAATTAGATAAAGTAGACAAAACACTTAGCACAATGCCTGGCATAAAAGTGCTCAAAAAATGATTGCTATTTGTATCCAGGTAAGATCCTGAGGTGCCTCAAACAAGGTAGAATTTTATTTTTTCAGTTTTATATATTTAATTAACTAATTAATTAATTTTTGGAGACAAGATCTCCAAAAGTCACTCAGGCTAGAGTGCAGTGGTGCGATTATGGCTCACTGCAGCCTCTAGCTCCTGGGCTTAAGCAATCTTCCCACCTCAGCCTCCTGCATAGCTGAGACTACAGGCATGTACCACCATGCTAACTTTTTTTTTTTTTTTTTTGTAAAGCTGGGGTCTCACTATGTTGCCCAGGCTGGTCTCAAACTCCTGGGCTCAACCCATACTCTCACCTTGGCCTCCCAAAGTGTTGAGAATACAGGGGTGAGTTACTGTACCCAGCCCAAGGTATGATGGTCTCTAGACACAGATAACTTATTCTTCAAGGTTGGGTTCCCTTCTGAGACCTAAGAGGTTTGACACCATTTTGGCTCCATGCTTTCCTCAAAACCATGGTCTTTTTAACCTCCTGAGTGGCTCTACCAGGATCTCAAGCCTACCTTTTCCTGCATCTTCATCAATGGAACCAGTAAACTTTTGCAAAGCTGAGTTCAAAGTCCCTACAGACCTTCAAACTTCATAACTGGAATGCCCTGGAGGAGGCTGGCCTCTTTCCTACCCACCTATGCTTCCATCCATCCTGTCCTTAGGCAGAAACCTACAGGTCCTAGCTCACTGTCTTAGCACAAGCTTCCTATATGCTAGACCTGCTTAGACCTTGGAACCTGGCTCCTGAGATGGATCCACTCAATTATTCACTCACTAAACACCTAGGCAACACTTACCATGTGCCAGACACAGAGCTAGTTTGAGAGAGAGAGAAGAGTGATGAAGACAGAGCCCTCTCTTCAAGCAGGCTGTTGGCCAGTGGAGCGGCGGACACACACCAACAGAGTAAAGCCAACCCTTGACTTTGGACAGGAATATATCGGACATCTTACACCAACCCCTCAGCCTGTGAAAATGCAATGATCATCCGGGCCCCTTGCTTTCTCCCATGTCTCAGTTCCATCAAAATTCATGCTTCCTGTATGGTCTCACACCACTTATGCATTTCCAACTTCTACTACAGTTTTATGCCTCACATGATAAGCAGTTTTTCTGGTAGCTGTTTAGTAAATGTTTAATACTTACTAAAACATTTCATACACCATGTTTTCCTTTCTCCACAGAACACATGTAATGGACTTATGGACTCATTCACTGCATCCATCTTGGACACTGCCCAGCTTCATGTTCCACTCTCCCATTTATCCCAAATTTCTGAGGATTTCCTGGCTAAGAACCATCACTTTCCAGAGCTCATTATTTTCTGTTATTTGACTCAGCAGCACAAGCAGCTGTCTTTTAAAAAAGCAGTGTTTTCACCAAGAAATAAAGTGTTTTCTATTCCAGAAGAGTTCTTTTATGCACATAGGTGAACAGACAGTGCAGAGCCATACTGAGGTGTGTGTGCCTTGTTGTCACTGTCTCTCCTCTGGGAGGAACACTAGGCTCCTGTACGCCAGGCTTCCCACAGCCCAGGAGGAACACATCCACGCCTTGCCAGTCATTTGCATCTTAGTAAGACTAAAACTAATAAAATTAGTAATAAAGCTAAATATATATTGAAGGATTACAGTATGCCAAACATATATGTATCGTGTTATTTGGCCCTCACAATCACCTTTTGAGCTAGGCACCAGCACCTCCTTTAAGGGCTCAAGAAGCTGAGGTGTCAAGATTTTAAGTCATTTGCTGAAGGTCACACAGCTAGAAAGTGTAGTGGAAGAGTCAGTCCCCCATTTGTCCAATGCAGTACCGTCGTCCAAGTGTGAAGAGGGATGTGCGGGTCTGAGAACAAAGTTAGCTTGCTTAATACTTTGTCCAAGGTCAGCCCTGGCTCCAAGCCCAAGAAACAAGACAGGATCAGCAGCCACAAGATCCAACAGTCAGCCAGGCTCCCATACTGCAGGAGTCTCTATCACAGCCCAGATCTGCATATGGGCAAATGAAAGCTAGCAGCGGAGTACCCAGGCTACCTCTGCACAGGGAGTGACTGCAGAACTTCAAGAACAAAAGAGAGGCAAAAGATGTGGGGTGGCCTGGCTGGGAGGGACTAGGGAACAGGGACACCTTGCAGATAACTCTCAGGACTGAGGAGTAAATATCTTTTATTAAACAAAGCTTGTAATTCTGACTCTAAGCCTGGCGTTCCTAACAATGGCAGGCACTGGTGGCTGTAAAAGGCACTAATCAGACACAGTAGATTCGTGTTTACACTGGGAAGGGCTGCTGATCCTGCATAGGCCTTTGAAGCCACCCGTGCTCACACAGATTGTAATGCACTATGAAGTAATGTCTTCAAATAAAAGGGAGGAGTTGAAATAGACCTGTCTAGCCAGTTATTTCTCTAAGGCACTTCAAAGAAGCATTTTCTTTGATCATTTTGACTTTCCATCTATAAGAAATGTGAACATATTACTCATAGAAATTACTCAGAGACCTCAAACTGATGGGGGCTTCAGTTTGACCCATCGCCAGTGAAATGGGAAGGATAAGATAGGGAAGGGCACACTCGTTCTTAAAACTTTCACCAGGAAGTGACCCACATCCTCCGCTCCCTCACATTTCACTGGCCAAAGCAAGTCACCTGGCTCATCCAACTTCAAGGGGAACAGAGAAGGACCATCCTGCCATGTGCTGAGGAGGGTGGGCAGATACCCATGACCCCTGGTAAACAGCACTGATGACTAACACAAAGGCCAAGTGACAAGGAGGTGTTTTTAGGAGGTCAAATGAAGGAGTATATCTTTCAAGAAAATAAGGCACTAATGAGTTTTGTTACATCTCCACAGTAATTTCTAAAATGGAATTCCTCCATGAAGGCCTTTAATAGGAGCATTATAATAGTTTAAGAAAACAAAGTGTCCTGATTTGACTAAATTATCAAGGAAAAATGTGGAAATTACAAAACTGGGACCAAAGCAATTTTCCCACGTGAAACAATGAAACAGATGAAACAATCCATCTGTCATTCTGGATTGTTGGTGGGAAAATCCACTGTAGAACTCTACATAGGAAAACTACCAAAACTCGGATGGCACCTTTAACCTTTTCTCCCTGGAACTTGCCTATTATCTTGCATTTTCTCCCAGCAATTTCAACGCATTTTACTGTGTATCACCAAATCTGGAGCTTCGGATAACCTGACGATTACTATTTATGTTTCTCTCACGTGTTACTTCATTCAACAAACATTTATTTTGAGGATCTACTACACGCAGCATTCTTCTCTAGACACTAGGGATACAAAGATAAAACATGGTCCTACCTGTAAGGTACTCATTAGCAAATTTAGTTGGGGGAAGGAAGAACATGAATCAGAAAATTACAGAATATTGCAAAAGTACAGGCTGGTCTCAAGGTAATGAGATATCTCAATTGATTTTTCAGTCAGTTGCAGATCGAATTCTTTGTCCTACTCTTCCCTTCTCATTACCATACTTGACTAGACTTTAAGAATTAAAAAAGGCCAAGCTCGGTGGCTCACGCCTATAATCCCAGCACTTTGGGAGGCTGAGGTGGGCGGATTACCTGAGGTCAGGAGTTCCAGACCAGCCTGGCCAATGTGGCGAAACCCCATCTCTACTAAAAATACAAAAAAAAAAAAATTAGCTGGGCATGGTGGTGGGCACCTGTAATCTGAGCTACTCAGGAGGCTGAGGCAGGAGAATTGCTTGATTCTGGGAGGTGGAGGTTACAGTAAGCCCAGAATGAACCTCTGCACTCCAGCCTGGGTGACAGAGTGAGACTCTGTCTCATAAAAAAAAGAAAAAGAAAAAAAGTGCCCGATATTATGGGAGAGCTGAAATGATATTTATAAGGACATCACCTTCCTTGCAAGGGAGTAGTGTCCCTGTAGGGGCCACTCAGTACACAGGGACACGGCTTGGGACAGTGCAGGTGTGCATTGCACAATATCAAGGCACACTCATCCCCTTACAGGCGTCTTAGATTTATGCAGATGTCAGTTAGGTATCTTGAACCATGAGTACTCCTATCTGTGCCACTATTTGAACTATGAACAGGATAGCCAGCAGCTAACCAACCTTAGTTCTCTGAAATATGTTCATCATACGCTTACTCTTATTTGTATTAGTATGATATAATGATAATCTCTAACTTGCTGAACAATTTTTTTTCAATAATCATCGATTATACATCTAGTCTGACTAAGACTGTTCTAACCACATTGGAAGTCCTAGATAAAGATATGCCACAGTCCTTGACCTCAAAAATCTTTAAAACTAGATGAGGAAGAGGGACAAAAGCATATAAATCAATTTGAGGCTAATTAAATGCTAACTTGTGTAACATTCAGTTTAAATACAATCTGAGTTATGAAGACCAAGAGATCAGCCTTAGATGGGATTTCATCTGGAGCTTAAAGGACATGGAATATTTGGGTAAGCCAGGGGAAAGAAAATGATGAGAATGTGTGACTCTATCGATCTTTGTCCATTACTTCCTGGGCAAAACACCTCAAAGCTACACCTTGCTGGTGGAGAGTAGCAGCTGCTCCTGTTGTCACAGCAAAGAGGGTGGCACAGCTGATAAAGGGTAGGGAACTCTGCCCATCACTCCCTGACCTGCTCTAGCTCCTTTCAGCACATCAAGTTACCCTGTGCCATTGTCCCAGGTTCCTTCCGTATAGAGCAAGTCCTTCCTTCTGCTATAACCTTGCAGCAGTTAAGAATATAGGCTAGTTCACTAATTCTCCAAGTGTGGTCCCCAACACACTTGTCATTTTTAATTTTTTTTATTTTTTATTTTTTGAGACAGTCTCACTCTGTCACCCAGGCTGGAATGCAGTGGTGTGATCTTGGCTCACTGCAAGTGTGGTCCCCAACCAGCAATATGAGCATTACTGGGGAACTTGTTAGAAATGCAAATCCTTGACCCCTGCCCTAGACCTAGTGACTCAGGTACCCTGGGGGTTAGGTCCAGTAATGTGTGGTTTCCCAGACCCTCCCAGAGATTCCAGTGCACACATGTTTGAGAACCACTGGGCTCAGCAGACACCCTGGCTTCAACTCCTGGCTCTGTTGGCACTCGTCAACTCCATGCCTCCATGGTTAATCCTGCTAAATCTCAAAAGGATATAATAGTAGCACCCATCCCCATGGGGCTATTGTGAAGAAAAAATTAGTTAATGCATAATGCAAGGCCCTTAGCCTAATTAATCCTTGATAATTGGTAAGCACTCAATGAATTAGTACAATTATTGCCTGACAAGATTTCCCTTTACTTTTTTTTTTTCACCCAGGCTGGAATGCAGTGGCACAATCATGGCTCACTGCAACCTCGACCTCCTGGGCTCAAGTGATTCTCCCACCTCAGCCTCCTGAGTAGCTGGGACTACAGGTATGCACCACCAAGCCTGGTTAATTTTTTGTATTTTTTGTAAAGATAGGGTTTCACCATGTTGCCCAGGCTGACTTCGAATTCCTGGGCTCAAGCAATCCATAGGCCTCAGCCTCCCAAAGGGGTGGGATTACAGGTATGAACCACTGGGCTTGACTCATTTTCTTATCATAACATGGTTGGAAAATCTTATCTAAAGATATATTTCTCAATACATCTAAAGATGTATGTCTCTGCTCCTTCTCATCTCCTTCACCACTATCATGTCCAATAACACCATTCTCACTGCTCTTTGGCCTACTAGTCTTTTTTTAATAGCATAAGATTTACCATTTTAATCATTTTTAAGTGTACAGTTCAATGACATTAAGTACATTCACATTGTTGTGTTATCATCACCACCATCGATCCCCAGAACTTTTTTTATCTTTCATACTAAAACCCTGCACCCGTTAGGCAGAAATTCCCATTGCCCCTTCCCCTTCTCATTCTTGGAAACCAGCAGTCTTCTTTCTGTCTGTCTCTGTGAATTTGACTGCTCTAGATACTTCATAAAAGTAAAATCATACAGTATTTATCCTTTGTGATTGGCTTATTTCATTAGCATAATATCCTCAAGGTTCATCCATGTTGTAGCCCAGGTCAGAATTTTTATCCTTTTTAAGGCTAATATTCCATTGTGTGCATAGGCCACATTTGTTTCTCCATTCATCTGTACATGCACACTTGGGGTGCTTCCATCTTTTCGCTGTTATGAACAGTGCTCCTACAAATATAGGAGTACAAATGTCACTTGGACTCTGCTTGTAATTTTTTTTTTTTTTTTTTTGAGACAGTATCACTCTGTCGCCCAGGCTGAAATGCAGTGGTGTAATCTTGGCTCACTGCAACCTCTGCCTCCTGAGTTCAAGTGATTCTCCTGCCTCAGCCTCCGGAGTAGCTGGAATTACAGGTGCCTGCCACCATGCCCGACTAAATTTTGTATTTTTAGTAGAGATGAGGTTTCACTGTGTTGACCAAGCTGGTCTTGAACTCCTGACCTCAGGTGATCCACCTGCCTCGGCCTCCCAAAGTGCTGCGATTACAGGTGTGAGCCACTGCACCCGGCCTCTGCTTGTAATTCTTTTGGGCTTATACCCAGAAGTCGATTGCTGGTGGTTAAATAATCTTGATAGCCCCCATCTTTATGGGAAGCCTTACTTTACTGTCTCCTCTGTCAGGGTGGCTTAGCCTCCCCTACCAGAGAGCAGTACATCTTCCTCTGCCTCCGGGAGAATGTCATAGGAGTATCTTGTATTCTTCAAAAACTGGAAACTGGGTGAGTAAAGGGCCAGTTTTCCTCTAAAAAAATACTTTGGCCCCTCTCACCCTAGACTCCATTTCATCAGAGTAAATGGTTTTTACTGTCTGTCTACAAACACAAAGTCCTTAAAGAGAAAACTTTATTTCCTGCCATTCCACTGGTGACAAGGACCTGAGTATAAACGAGGATTACAGGGCAGACTGTCTGCTATGATAACTTATTTTTCTTCCAGTTGTTTCCAACCAAACATACAGTATTATTAACTTTGACTGTGGTCATCACTTTGGCTTCAGGCTTAATCTATTTTGACTAGGAATATTGTCCTCGGAAACACTACAATTTCCTGAAGAGACTGCAAATCAGCAGTCTTGACTAAACTCATACATGGCCGTTATCTTTCCTCTGCTTGAAAGATGTTCAAAGACAGTATGTCATTGTGAGCCAGGAGGTTTTCTTTATTTAGCGTCTGCCTTCTGGCTCAGCTATAAGGTAAGGCAATTAGGTACCCAACATTTACAACAGACATGTTTAACTTCCCTGATATGTCCTGCAGAAGTTAAGCAAACACAAAGATAATAGATTGTAACTAGCAGTTAGGAAGTTTAGACTTCAAACCTTTGAGACTGTACAAAATATGATGGCGAGACAATGGACAATGTGTTCATTTACTAGTTAAAACCACCTTGAGCTGAAATATTTAAGGTAGAATCATTTCTACCTGTGAGGTCCACAAGAAATGGGTACTAAACATCTTTTAATGCAAGACTTTGATGTTGAGCATGGTCAAGAATAAGCAAAACAAATGTGATTCCTCTAAGAGGCAGTGCTGTGTAGTGGCGATGTCTTCATTCAGATTGGCTATGTTGCTGTTAGCCTCCACCTCATGCTGGTTATATGACCTTGAGCAAATTGCCTAAGTTCTTCATACCTCAGTTTCTTCACCTGAAAAGTGTAGATACTATTAGCACAGGAAGGCTATTTCCTGTCATTTAAGGGTAACTGGTACCTGGAAATTGCCACATTGATTGATTGATTGATTGATTGAGACAGGGTCTTGCTCTGTTACCCAGGCTGGAGTACAGTGGTGCAATCATAGCTTGCTGCAATTCAAACTCCTGAGTTTAGGGATCCTCCTACCTCAGCCTCCTGAGTAGCTGGGACTTTGGGTGAGCACCAACATCCCTTACCAATTGTTTTTCACTTTTTTTAGAGACGAGGTCTCCTTATGTTTCCCAGGCTGGTCTCTAACACTTGGCTTCAAGCCATCCTCCAGTCTTGGCCTCCCAAAGTGCTGTGATTCCAAGAATGAGCCACTGCACCTGGCCTCTAGGGCCACTTAAAATAAATGCATCAAAATATCATTTGGAAAAAGTAGGTGTTATTGGGACAGTTTCTTGAAAAATGAACTAAAAATTCCACCAAATAAAAAATTATCTTACATTTAACCAAATTTAGTTTAAAATTTCAAAGGTACAATTATTCTCAGAAAAAAATTCAACAAATAAATTATTTTGGAGCAATAACCTATTGCCTTGGTATTGGATTCTCCCTTTTGAAGCACTGTCACTGTTTCCATCATTGTTCTCTTCAATTGTTAACAGGTTGAGTCATGTCAAATCCTTGTTTGCCAATGGCTTGTAATAGTTTGCCAATAGCTCTCCTCCATCACTTTCATCAACTTCATGAAATTCTAAATGTTTAGCAAATTGTGCTTTTTCCCCTTGCAGTCCTTCTGCTTTATATTTTCAATGTACAGTTTCATGTTGTAAATATTTGACAATTAATGAGATTATTACCAACAAGGGTGACTGGCCCACTGGTCAGAATATATGATGGGTCAAATAGGAATAGACATTTGAATGGAGACTGATTTTAACAAAGGGCCAGCTCATGACAATTTTTGCTTTCCCAATACCCATTAACTACAGATACATGGAAAGTGAGTACTCAGATAGCATAAGCGCTCCATTTCTCATCAAACTGTTGAATGCCATGGCTCAGCACAGTGCCACGTGAACAGCATGTGCCTTAGCTGTTAATAAATATTCTCATTATTTACTTAAGAGGACCCACATGTTCACAAAGGAGTTGAAGGCATTTAAATACAAATTGTATTTAAGCTAAGAAGAATATTTTCCTTAAATCACTCCATTTTTCCATCAATAAACACCATAATTAGAGAATAAAGGAATTCCTCACTCCTAAACCTGCCTCCTCTATTCCTTATTCCCTTCTCCTCTTATTTTGTCTTATCTTCTCTCAATAACACTTACTGCCATCTGACAGACTGAATGTTTATATATACATATATGTGTGTGTATTTTCATCTTTCTCCTGACACTAGAATCTAAATTTCAGAGTCCAAAGATTTCATTTGTTCGTTCATGTGCCCTAGCACCAAGAACAAGATCTGGCAGATGGTATGTGTTCAATAAGATTTGTTGAATAAATGATGAATGGAAGACTCCTCATTCCAGGGCCCAAGTGCCCAGGGACCATCACAGCAATTCCATGGCTAGGGATCCCAATGCACTATGTCCTGAAAGAGCCTCTGATGTGAATAGGAAATACTATCAGTGGATACTCTGCAAATCCTAAGAAGAGAAGACAACACAGAGATTCTAAGAAGCACACGGTAGAATGAAAAGCTGTGCACAGTTACTACAAACTCAGCCCTGATTTGTCACTGAACTAGGCTCCATTTTAATTCAATTCAGAAGGAATAGAAGGGTTTTCTGTGGGGCAAAGGAAGCAAGTTGGAACTCTCCCTTCCACAAAGAAAAAGATATGTGTTTTGCATTATGGTGTAGTGGAAAGAACTACCTGTACGGATCAGAAAACCGGTGTGCTGATCTCAGCTCTGACGTGACTTGGGTGTGCAACTCAGCAAAATCACTTCAAGCTTTCAGCGCTCTACAGCTTCATCTGTATGACCAGAGGGTGTGACTAGATCAGCATTTCCTAAAGCATGTTCCTTGGAACATCTGGCACTGTAGACCTGCACTCACATCGCTAGACACGTTTAGCTATTGAGCACTTGAAATGTGGCCAGGGTCACATTTGAAAATGTAAAAACTAAAGCAACATACAAGGAAAATTTAAAGTATCTCACTAACAATTTTTTTGTTGATTAATGTTGGAATAATAATCTTTTTGTAGATTGGATTAAATACATTATTAAATTTGGGATAGCAGGGGAGGCTGGGCATGTTGGGGAAAAGGGGTGTATGGGGACTGTCAGTACTTTCTATTCAATTTTGCAGAAAATTGAACCTAGAACCAAAAAATAAAGCCTATTTATAAATAAAGAAAATTTATATAAAAAGTTAGGTTTACATGTTTCTCTTTACTTTTTAAATGTGGCTACTAACACATTGAAAATTACATATGTAGTTACAGATATGGTTGGCAGAATATTTCTACTTGACATATATTTCTATTGCTGTTCTACCATCTGAAAGAAGAAAAAATGTTTCTCTAACCAAACACTGCACATCATATCCCCCACACTTCACCACCCCTGTCCTATGTCATCACGCTCATTATTAAGGTGTGAATATCGACTTGGATATAGGGTGTGGAAAGGTAGACAATGGAAATTGGGAGGAGCGATGGGATGGGAGAGGGGTGGATGATGAGAGATTACTTAATGTGTATAATGCATGTTATTTGGGTGATGGATGCCCTAGAAGCCTTGACTTCACCACTATGCAATCTATGCATGTAACAAAATTACACATAAATTTATGCAAAAAAAACCCCAAAGTGTGTTTAATACACAGTATGGAGAAACATGTTTGATTGGCATTTTCTAGATGCATTTGCTAATGGAATCTATTTTCCACTAACCACCTACATACCCTTCAGTTCTGAGGAAAATATTCTGGAAAAGTCAGATCTAGATTCTCTGTAAAGTCTTTTTGGAGTTCAATAATTTGTGATATTAGAATTCTAAGGATGTGGAAGGAGGCCATGAGTGAGTCTAACATGCCTGTTCAGATAGGGAGAGTTTTAAGGAGAAATCCTGTTCTTCACCAACACCTCACAGGAGAGGGAGCAGCTAACTGAATGCTGAAAGGAAAGAAAATTGGGAGACCAGAGCCTGGAATCAACAGACTGGGGAGGAGAGCCAAGCTCAGGCCCAGGGGTCTCCTAAGAGAAGAAAACCTGGCTCTCTACTGTGTGGGATGCTGATGCCCTTGAGAAACCAGCGCCACAGGAAATGTCAAAGTCCTGGATAGAAGTTGCAAATGGAAAACATGAAGTTCCAGCAGCAGTATGAGCAACTAGAGGGCTGCAGAAATCCCACTGTTGAAAGAACACCTTCCGTGTCAGTGGGTCAAACCCAGCCAGGGAGGCTGGGCTGCTCCACGCTTCCACCCTCTCACCTCCAGGGCTCCAGGGAGCAGATGAGGAGAAACCCGTAAGGATTTATCTAGCCAGATAAAGCACTGAAGCCACAGCCTGTGGCCTCTGACTGAGATTTCTACGTGAGTGATAAGAAACCTATTTCTGTGCCTGACATTTCTGTCTGTTTCCAGACAGGGTGTCCCAACTCAAGTGCTATGTGGCTTAGGATTTCTGGGGTTCCGTTATGAATGGAAGTTTCCCCGGGATGAACCTCAAAAATTCTCCTACTATATTGCTTCCTAACTTCTCCTCGGTCCTCTGAAACTGCCAAAGTCTTGCTTTGTAGAATTACTTTCTATAAGCTCCAAGTGTGTATTTATTTTGAACTAACATTGTTTACAGCTTTACTGAAGAATACTTTATATACAATAAACTTCACCAACTTAAAGTGTGAATAGATTTTAGTAAATGAAAATAGTCATGCCACCACCACCACAATCACATTTTGGAACACTGCCATAACCCCAAAATTGTCCTCAGGCCCCTTTGCAGTCAACTCCTGTCTGTATTCCCAGCCCCAGGGAAAACAAAAATCTATTTATTGTCCCTTTAGTTTTGTCTGTTTAGGATTTTCATTAAATATTTTGAGACAGCCAGGTGGCAAAAGACCTCTACAGAGACTCCAACCGGCCTGCACCCTCGGAGGAGTGCGCACCGGGGTGGAGCCTTGGGAAGTTCCTTCCGTTTGCAGGGGGAGGAGCCTGGCTTTCCTTCCGGGGTGGAACCGGGGATTCAATCTGTGAGGCGGAAACCTTTTCCAGCAGGACACTCACTCTGCTGAGAGTCCCTGTTTGCCCTTTTTTTCCTTTTTACCCAATACATTCCATTTTTCTCACCCTTCAAAGTGTCTGTAGGCCTAATATTTCGTGGCCGTGTGACAATGACCCGACTCTCAGCTGAACTAAGGAGAAACCCCTACAACGATTTCAGGAAAATGGAATCATACAGTACTATACATGGTATTTTGTTTTTGGCTTCTTTCACTTAGCCTGGTGCCTTTAAAATTCATCCACATTGTTGTATCAGTACTCCAGAGGGGAGGAAAAATAATTTTTCCTCTACCCTTCATTAGTTCTTAATTGGGACAGACCCTTAACGAAAAACAGATTAATAAGAGAAAAACAAACAGAAGATTCATCACATGTATACCTTACACATATGTGGAAGAGACTCAGGGAAAAGTGAATAAAATCACCAGAGTAGATCTCAAAAGCTTGCTTAGACTTGAGACTGCAGTCATGTACCATGTCCCCTGAAGTAAAGAAAGAAGGGTGTGGGAAATGCCTAGCTATGGGGAGCTGGCCAGGAAAAGCCCCATAAATGAGGCGTAGATTTGTTGTACAGATTTAAGCCTGTGCCTTCTCCATTGGCAAGAGTGTCTAGTGATCTGCCATCCTTTCCTCCTGGTACAGAGAGGGAGACAACCTCACAAATGGAGATTTCCTTTATAGTTGTACATTTTTCTTACAAAAGGATAACCTCTGCTTTCATTTTCAGAGCTTCTCCTGTGTCTGCTGTTTCCCAGAAGAATCAACTCAAAATAATCCTTATGCCAAAAAGGCATATTTCGAGATGGTGTATTATGGTCTCCTCCAGTCATATTTTGGGGGTAGTGTGCCCTGTACTCCCATCAACTCCATTCCTTTTAGTTGTTAATATTTAACTGTATATCACCATTTTCCTTTTATCTATATATCAGTTGATGGCCATTCGGATTGTTTCCAGTTTGGTATTATTATGGAATGATACTATGAACATTCATGTATGTCTTTCAGTGGGCATATTTTTTCATTTCTCTTGTGAAATGTGGGTAATACCTAAGGGCAGAACTACTGGGTGGTAAGTGTATGTTTAACATTTTAAGAAGCTTCTTTTTTTGAAACGTCTGTATTGTTTTCTATTGCCAACAGCAGCATATGAGATTTCTAGTTGGTTTATAGCCTCACCAACACTTATTATTGCCAGTATTTTTAACCTTAGCTATTCTAGTGTGGGTGTAGTGGTCTCCCATTGTGGTTTTAAGTTGCATTTCTCTAATTACCAATGATGCTAAGCATTTTTTTCATGTGATTTTTGACAGTTTATATATTTTCTTTTGTGCATTGTCTATTCAAATATTTTTCTCATTATATTATTGGATTGTTTTCTTAAGTTATAAGAGAAATTAATGCTATCTGGATACAAATCTTTTGTTAGATATATACTTTACAAATATTTTCTCTTAATTAATGGCTTAGCTTCTCATTTTCTGAATTGTGTCTTTTGACAAGCTAATGTTTTAACTCTTTATGAAGCCAAACTTATCAATTTCTCTTTTACAGTTCATGCTTTTCGTAATCTATTACATAAGAAACTTGACCTAACCCAAGGTTACAAAGATTTTTTACTATGTGTTATTCTACAAGGCTTATAGTATTAGCTGTCAGATTGAGGTCTACGATCTGTTTTGAGTGAAACTTTGTGTATGCTGTGAGGAAAAGGTCAAGGTACCTTTCTTAATATAGAGATCCAGTTATTCCAGTATAATTTATTGATGGCTGTTCTTACCTTGGCACTTTATCAAAATTCAGTTGACTATGTACGTGTAGGTCTATTTCTGGACTGTCAACTCTGCTGCATTAATCCACATACCTGTCCTTATGCCACTACCACACTGTCCTGATTTTCTAGCTTTTCTAGTAAGTCCTAAAATCAGATAGTATAACTTCGTTAACTTTGTTCTTTTTAAAAATTATTTTGGGTATTCTAGTTCCTTTGCAGATGCTGCATTTTAAATAATGTTTTAATATTTGGGAAATATAGCATATCTGATGCTATACCCATTTTATTTATTTATTTATTTATTTATTTATTTATTTAAGACAAAGTCTCACTGTGTTGCCCAGGCTGGAGTATAGTGGAACGATCTTGGCTCACTGCAGCCTCCGCCTCCCTGGTTTAATCAATTCTCCTGCCTCAGCCTCCCGAGTACCTGGGATTATAGGCGTGCACCACCATGCCTGGCTAATTTTTGTATTTTTACTAAAGATGAGGTTTTACCATGTTGGCCCAGGCTGGTCTTGAACTCCTGACCTCAGATTATCTGCCTGCCTTGGCCTCCCAAAGTGCAAAGATTACAGGTGTGGGCCACCACATCCAGCCGTACCCATTTTATAGACAAGGAAGCCACAGACTTACAGACAAATACCTGACTTCACATCACAAGGCTGAGTTTCTGTCTTTTTGTGGTCACGTCTCATTTTCCTACTGGACTGCTAGTAAGGATCCTATGACAGCAGAAACTATGTAGGTTTTCTTTACTTCTGAATCCCAGGTAAAGTAGCTTTTATAGTAGGTTTTCAATACATATTTCTTGAACAAAGGAAGGAATCAGGCCCAAGAGAAATTCAATGACTTGTGTCTGGTACTAAGGTCAGTAGCAGAACTGAATCCAGAACTTGAGTTTCCAAACCCTTCATTTAGTACTTTTTCTGTCATGCAATCTGAGTGGTGGAGATAGAGAAGAAATGCAAAGAAGAAAAAACAAAGCAAATGATGTTGGTGTAGATAAGAGCATTACTAGAAAGTTTGATAAATGCTTTTTTTGATACATCTCAGCCTATAGCCTGCAGCTCCCAGCCACTAAACATTTACATGTTTATTCTTTGCTTGAAATACTTTTTAACATGCAGAGGGATATCCAGATGAGTCACAGATCCCAAACCACAGCCTAAACAGGAGGCAACATTTCCTTCCTGAGCATGGTGCTAGGAAAATAGAGAACAGGTGCATGAGGCCAGAATGAGTCTCTGGGGTTCACAGCAGACAGACCCCAGCTGAACTTTTCTGGACTGACAATGCTTCCAATGAGGAAAGATCTTCAGGGAGCATTGTTTGGTAATGATTTTCTCCCTACAATCTAATTCTAAAATAATTTCAGTTATTGTGCTATAGTTCTTCTTTTTTTAAACCTGGAAAACCGGGTGCCAGAAAAA
Organism: Macaca fascicularis; assembly: GCF_037993035.2. Taxonomy (NCBI): domain Eukaryota; kingdom Metazoa; phylum Chordata; class Mammalia; order Primates; family Cercopithecidae; genus Macaca; species Macaca fascicularis. The sequence continues at coordinate 100,062,293 of NC_088385.1, forward strand.
ATAATAACATGGTGTTAATCCGAGAAGGAAAGTAACTGGAAAAGAGGATAAGGAACGTACAACAATCAGACAGTGGAGGTGGCTCCAACTCCACAACCTCTAATTCATGTGACATGTAATCTTCTTAAACAATGATTATAGACACTAACTGTGTATTTGAAGGGGATGGAATTGTCATTAAGTGCTATGCAATATCCTGTCAACCAAATTCTCCCTTCGAGTAAACGCATGTCACTTCTATTGAAATTAGTAGGTGTCACAGGTAACTGGGAGGCAAGTTTGGTTCTGGGACCTTACAAAGCACTATGAAGACTTTGATTTACAAGCGATTATTGAGGAAGATTTCCACCAGAAGTAGTCATCCATAGGGGAGAAATTAAGTATCTTTATTTCAATCGAGTCAAGAAACATTCGCTGATGGTAGACTTTGCTCAGAGCAAGATGCTAAGTGTTGCTGCGACAATCCAAGAAGAGACACTGACAGCACTGCCCCAACTTGCTCCCAAATCTGCAGATGAAAGGCAGACCATCTCATTCCCTCAGTTCTCAGCTTAAATGTCACTTTCTCTGGATGAGATTAGATTTGCCCAGGAAGATGCATCATATTTGTAATTACTTGTTTAAGGCTTGTTTTCCTCTCTACCTCCAAGAAGAAAGGGACCATGCCTGTCTTATCTTGGCAGGCTGTGGATGTCTTGAGAACACAGGTTCCAGAGCCAGCAGCCTGTGTTCAAATTTCAGCTTTACCACTTACTCTCAGTGTGATCTTGGCAAATCACATAACTTCTCTAAGCTTTGATATCCTCATCTGCCAGACAGAAATAATAATTCTGTAGTACTTACCTCATAGCACTGCTCTGAGCTATGATTAAATGAAGTAAAGCCACTAAGTGGCTTGGAATGTATTAAGCCCCCAATAACAGTGAAATAAAATATCAGCAGTTAAATGATCCATCTCTTTAGTGAATAAAAAAAAAAAGTCCATCTCTTTAGTGAATAAAAAAAGACAATGGTTGCCATTCTCTGGTTATTATAATGATGATACAACAACAATAATTCTTACCGAATGCTTACTGTGGGCCAGGTACTGTGATAAACGCTTTACATATAGTCAGTGAATTTAGGAGATGTGAACATCAAGCCATCAATGACAATCTGGCCTTTTAAGCTCTTCTCTCTGGGCATATAAGCATTTATTAGGGAAGTAGGACCATCAGAAGAGTCAGTGTTTATGGCATACGAATGTCTGTGTTAGTCAAAGTCTTGGAAGGAACTGAATGACATACTCAAAGGGTTAATTGAGGAGGATGAAATGAAAGAACTGTGCCAAGGATTTGGGCATGGTTAAGGAAACCAATAAGCATCAAGGAATGCCAAGGGACTAGCAACAATTGGGGCTGTTACCTCCCCTAAGTTTGAATGGACAAGAAAGAGAAATGGTGTTTCCAGGGTGCAGTGAGATCTATAGTCAAGGGAGGGGAGCTGCCCTACAGATGAAGTAGTGAGAGATAGAGGATCCCAGCCACGCCAAAACCATGGTGAGGCAGGGAGCATCCGGAGAATGCTCAGACCACTCTCCTCCTGCTTGTTTCATCTCCTGTTGCTACCTCTCCATGGCCAAACTGTGCTAGAAGCCAGAGAGTAATGGAGCCAAAGTGATGCAGCCCATAATTATCTCCTCCCAAAGCAGAGAATAAAACAGAGAAGGGCTGAGAATGAGTCTATCTGGAAGAGCAAACAGAAGAACCTGCACAAAACCACCAACCATCACATCTACTCAAACTTGAGTAAATTCATGTTGACTACATGAAGAACGTTACAGGGAAGTGAAGAATCTCAACAGTTAAGCCAAGCAAGACTGGCAGAGCTTAAAAAGTTAAAAAGAAAGACAAGGCCAGGCGCGGTGGCTCACACCTGTAATCCCAGCACTTTGGGAGGCCGAGATGGGCGGATCACGAGGTCAGGAGATCGAGACCATCCTGGCTAACACAGTGAAACCCCCTCTCTACTAAAAATACAAAAAATTAGCCGGGCGTGGTGGCGGGCGCCTGTAGTCCCAGCTGCTCCAGAGGCTGAGGCAGGAGAATGGCGTGAATCAGGGAGGCAGAGTTCACAGTGAGCAGAGATTGCGCCACTGCACTCCATCTCAAAAAAAAAAAAAAGACAAGCTTTTATTTCCTGCTACAGCTACTGAAGATGCAAAAAACGTAAGGGGCATTAGTTAGCAACCAGTGTCTATTATTCCTCTTTCTGTTATCATTGTTGAAAGATGAAAGTTCATGCAAGCAGGCTCCATTCTTGCAAATGACCTAATTATAATATTTAATTGAATGTAAAAACCCTAGTTTAGATGATGAATCTGAAAAATCACCATCACTCACCCTTGCCTTCCCATTTTCCTGCCTAACATCAACTGATTAAGATAGGGAGCATCTTCTGTTTGTTAAATGAAGCACAATTCTTCTGGATGATATCTTATATATATTTTTTGTTGTGATAAAATATATAATACCTAAGATGTACCTTTTAAACCATTTTTAAGTTTACAATTCAGTGGCATTAAGTACTTTCACATTGTTGTGCAACCGTCACCACTATCTATCTTCAGAACTTTGTCAACATCACGAAAAGAAACTCCATATCTATTAAACAATATGTCCCATTTCCCTTTTCCCCTGCCCCTGACAACCACCATTCTACTTTCTGCTTCTGTGAGTTTGCCTATTGTAAGTACCTCACATGAGTGGAATCATATAGTATTTGTCCCTTTGTTTGGCTTATTTCACTTAGCACAATGTCGTCAAGTTTCATGCATGTCATAGCATGTATCAGAATTTCCTTCCTTTTTTAAGACAGAATAATATTCCACATTATATGTACATACAACATTTCATTTATCCATTCATCTGTCAATGGACACTTGGCATGCTTTCACCCCTTGGCTAATCTGAACAGTGCTTTTCTGAACATGGCTGTACAAATATCTGTTCTAGCCCTCACTTACAATTCCTTTGGGCATATATCCAGATGTGGGATTGCTGGATCATATGGTAATTCTATGCTTTAGTTTTTGAGAACACGCCATACCATTTTCTATAGCAGCTGCAGCATTCCCACAGCAATGCACAAAGGTTCCAATTTCTCTACATCCTCACTAATGTTACAGAACTTTCTCCTTAGTTCAGCTAAAACCAGGCTCTTGTCACACGACCAGGAAAGATTAGGCTTGCGGACATGTAGAAGAGTAAGGAAAATGGAATTTATTGGGCAAAAAGGAAAAAGGCAAAATAACTCTTAGCAAAGAGAGGGAGAGTCCTGCTAGCAGATTTACCGGCTGTTACAGATTGAATCTCAGGTCACTACACAGGAACAGGAGAAGCCAGGCTCCTCCCCACTGCAAACACCATGAACTTCCTAAGGCTCCACCCCATCCTCCCAGTGTGCAGGTGGCATTTTATTCAGAAAGAATCAATCAGGAAATGACAGGCTTCATCCGGGACCAGCGGGTCCGGTTTTTCAGCCTTCAGGCTGCTTAGGCTCAAGGGCGGGGGTTTTGCCATGGGACCTTTAGCTGCTTCCTGTCTCTATCACTAACACATATTTACTGTTTCTGTTGTTTTATTTAATTAATTAATTTTTTTTTCCGAAGACGGGGCCTTACTCTGTTGCCCAGGCTGGAGTACAATGGCACAATTATGGCGTACTGCAGCCTCAACCTTCTGGGCTCAAGCAATTCTCCCACCTCAGCCTCCCAAGTAGCTGGGATTACAAGTGTGCACCACCACACTTAGCTAATTTAATTTTTTTTTCTAGAGACAGGGTCTCATTGTGTTGCTCAGACTGGTTTTGAATCCCTGGGCTCAAGTGAGCCCCCTACCTCTGCCTCCCAGAGTGCTGAGATTGTAAGTGTGACCCACCATGTCTGGCCTTTTAAAAAAACAATAATGGTAGTCATCATAATGGGTGTAAAGTGGTATTTCCTTATGGTTTTGATTCGCATTTCCCTAGTAATTAGTAATGTTGAGAATGTTTAAATGTACTTATTGGCCATTTGCATATCTTCTTTGGATAAATGTTTGTTTAGGTCTTTTGTCCATTTTAAAATTAGGTTATTTGTTTTGTGGTTGTTGAGCTGTAAGAGTTCTTTATATATTCTGGGTGTTAATCTCCTATAATATATATAATTTGCAAATATTTTTTCTTATTCTGTGGATAGCCTTCCTACTCTGTTGATAATGCCTTTTGATGCACAGAAGTTTTTAATTTTAATGGAGTCCTATCTGTGTATTTTTTCTGGAAGATTTATTTTATTTTATTTTATTTTAAGACAGAGACCTCAGCTCACTGCAACCTCCGCCTCCCGGGTTCCAGCAATTCTCCTGCCTCAGCCTCCCGACTAGCTGGGATTACAGGCGCCTGCCACCACGCCCAGCTAATCTTTGTATTTTTAGTAGAAAGGGGGTTTCACCATGTTGGCCAGGCTGGTCTTGAACTCCAGATCTCAAGTGATCTGCCCGCCTCAGCCTCCCAAAGTGCTGAGATTACAGGCATGAGCCACCACGCCCAGCCAAAGATGTCTTTTAATGTAGGCTTTGCGTGGCTAAAATTTTTGAAGAGCAAGGCTCAGATTGGATGTGGTTGTGGTTGTGATGGATTTTTATTCTATTCAAGTTACAACAGAGCAAAAAGAATAAAGGCTGAGGTTTCCTAACTCACAGAACTGCCCTGATTCATATACTTTGGATGATTCCAACATATGTCCAGCATTGAAATTTTTCCTCATGGCAATTGAGGGATACAGGTCTCCCTGCATCCTCTCCCATCTGTTGGATGCTCTAGTATCCTGCTGGGAGGCACCAGCAGGGAGTCAGATGAAAGTTACTCTTTCACTGGTAGGTCACAGTGTATTAGTCTGTTCTCACATTTCTATAAAGAAATACCTGAGGCTGGGTAATTTATAAAGAAAAGAGGTTTAATTGGCTCATGTCTCCTCAGGCTGTACAGGAAGCATGGATGCATCTGCTTCTAGGGAGGCCTCGGGGAGCTTTTATTCATGGTGGAAGGGAAATCAGGAGCAGACGTCTTACATGAAAGGAGCGCGAGACAGGGAGAGAGAGAGAGAGAAGAGAGAGATAGAGCCGGGGGTGTGTCAGACACTTTTAAACAACCAGATCTCATGGAAACTCACTATTGGGATGACAGCAGGAAACGGGATGGTGTTAAACCGTGAGAAACCACCCCCATGATGCAATCACCTTCCACCAGGCCCCACCTCCAGCCTTGGGAATTACATTTCAACATGAGATTTGGGCAGGGACACAAATCCAAACCATATCACACAGTAACCCAACTCATTTTCTCAGGCAAAGACAAATTTTAAAATGCAGAAAATATTTAAATTCTGCTCAGAATTAATTAGCTCCTATAACTGAAACAGAGAGCGGTATCCTGGCTGCAGGTATGGGTGGCTCCAGGTTTGCGAACAATGTCCCAGCTCTGCGCTTCCTGGGTTGGCACCATTTTCAGTTAATACTTCTCTTCATGCTAACAAAATGATGCCTGTTGGCTCTTACATTACTTCTTACCCTCTCAGCAGCTCCAAGCAGAAAATAGGTTCTCTTTTCCTTATAGTTCTAAGAAAGTCCCTGTGTGATCTTTTGTCTTCAAACTGACTACATTGTTGGCCCCACGGATGAGTAAACATCAATGGGGTCAGCTGAAGTGCTTTCTTTGTTGGGCAGACACATTCTCTGATGAAGAGCTATGGTCAATATTGACACCTGTTACACTATGAATGTATTTCTTCCCATCATTAACTTGCTTCAGCTCTTACATGGAGCTACTCATGCTGATGGTACACTATTCAGGGCTGCATGATGATCCCCCTGCTCCCAAGATGCAAGGTACCAGTAGGCTAAGAGAAGCAGAAAGAAAAATCCGTAGAAATATTTTGTTTTGGAAACCAACATTTAGGCGTAGATCACTGCCTCATGTAGTACTTCAAAGTAAATAGAATCAGTTTCGCTAATCACCCAATTCTGCCTGTTTTTAAAAAATATAAACACCAGCTAGACTGAAGACTTGAATAGAACTGAGTGTATGTGCATAACTGAGTGTATGTGCATAACTGAGTGTATGTGCATATAACATAAGGAGGAAAGCTGTGATTATAAGAAAAATGCCTATCTTATTTTCTGACACCTGTCCAAACAAGCAGAGGAAAGTGAAGACAGAAGACTATTTTGGCATATTAAATATGAGAAAGAAAGAAAAATACTCTGGGGCCTATGAGCCAATGATCTATCCTCTGACACACTGTTATTTCTACAAAGTACGATTTTGAAGCTCCTTGACAGCTGAAAGTTGAAAAATTACTCGTTTATCTTTTTCACTCCTCCTTAAATGCCAAGTTTACATTTTACTCTTCATACCACTATGTTATTTACTACCTATTCTGCAGGCAGTCAATTTAAAATATGTTGTACTTGGCCAGCCATAGTGGCTCACACCTGTAATCCCAACACTTTGGGAGGCCAGGGTGGGCAGATCACCCGAGGTCAGGAGTTCAAGACTAGCCTGGCCAACATGGTGAAACCCCATTTCTACTGAAAATACGAAAATTAGCTGGGCATGGTGGCAGACACCTGTAATCCCAACTACTTGGGAGGTTGAGGCTGGAGAATCACTTGAACCTGGGAGGCAGAGGTTGCAGTGAGCCAAGATCGTACCACTGCACTCCAGCTTGGATGACAGAGCAAGACCATGTCTCAAAACAATAATAATAATAGTAATAACGGAAAGACATATTTGCCTCCTTATGAAAGAAAATTTTAAAATAAAATAAAATGTAACATATTCCCACCCCAGGACCTTTGTACTTCCTGTTCCTGCCCCCTGGACCACTCTTTCCCCAGAGAGCTATATGCTCACTCCTCCACTTCATTCAGGTCTCTGTTCAGTTGTCACCTCATTATAGGGGCTTTTCCAATCACCCTATCTAAAATAGCCTCCTCCGACCCCATCACTCTCTCTCTATCTTTTCTTATAACACTCATTCCTACCTGATATTTTATACATTAACTTATTTTTATCTGTTGTCCCCAACAGACTGTAAGTACTACAAGGGCAAAGACATTGCTTTGTACCGAGACACTGCTTTATCTCCGGCACACAGAACACTGCCTTGTACATAGTAAGTGTTCAACATATAGTATACAGTGAACATATCTCAATCTTTTTTTCATTGCTACAGACAAGACAGCATTGTTCCCATGCAAGGGCACACTCCCACGGGGATAAACACATCATGGCAAAGTTTAAAATTAATTTTCTGGCAAGTACAACCAATGGTGGATTTTATTTTAGTTGGAAATGCGGGGTGGAACTCAAAAGCGTTTTACAATTATGTCAGCGATAAAGATCACCCATTTAAAACTCTTATAAGGGAAAAAAATAGAAATATATCTTACAAGACAACACAGCAAATCAAATTTAAAACATATATATATGTGTGTGTATATATATACACATATGTGTATATATTTTTTTTGAGATGGAGTCTTGCTCTGTTGCCTAGGCTAGAATGCAATGGTGCAGTCTTGGCTCACTACAACCTCTGCCTCCCAGGTTCAAGTGATTCTCCTGCCTCAGTCTCCCAAGTAGCTGGGACTACAGGCGCCTACCACCATGGCTGGCTAACTTTTGCATTTTTAGTAGAGGTGGGGTTTCACCATGTTGGTCAGGCTGGTCTCGAACTCCTGACCTCAGGTAATCCACCCACCTCAGCCTCCCAAAGTGCTGGGATTACAGGCGTGAGTCACTGCCCCAGGCCCGCATTTTTTAATTTATTCATTCAGTGCCCATCACATGGATCCTGTCAACCTTTGGTGGACCATGGGCATATACTTTGGGAAACGCTGCCGTAAAACAAATACCTGATCAAGTATTCATTTTAGCTCGCAGTATGTGCCTGCTACAGTTCATTGCTTATGAAAGGGATATAAAAATATGAATAGGCCTTTGAGGAGCTTATAACCGAGTAGATACTCAATAAATATTTAGAGAGATCAAATTTTAGAGATCAAAGCAATGTACATGTCTAGTATCATTAGAAAGAATGAAAACACTGGCTGGGCGTGGTGAGTCATGTCTGTATTCCTAGCACTTTGGGAGGCTGCGGTGGGTGGATTGCTTGACCTCAGTAGTTTGAGACCAGCCTGGGCAACATGGTAACAACAACAAAAAAGAAAGAACAAAAGGAAGGAAGGAAGGAGGGAGGGAGGGAGAGAAGGAGGGAGGGAGGGAAGGAGGGAGGAAGGGAGGGAGGGAATGAGAGGGGAGGGGGAGGAGGGAAGGAGGAAGGGGAAGGGGAGGGGAGGGGAGAGGGAGGGAGGGAGGGAAGGAAGGAAGGAAGGAAGGAAGGAAGGAAGGAAGGAAGGAAGGAAGGAAGGAAGGAAGGAAGGAGGGAAAAACACCTTTGTCCAGTGTTGAGAATAAATGCAATACTTCCAACTCTGTGGTCTCAAGATTTGTTTTGCTGTACCTAATGTGGATGACCTTTATCAGCAAGACACCCATTAACACACAGAAGATAAGTTGCAGTGTGAATAGTGCCTTGAGATTGTGGCAATAAAACTGGAGCCACGCCTGACTTTGCAGTTTATTTGGCTGCAAGTGGCCATGGAAAGTGGGCATGAACCATCATTGTATGATATGCTCAAGGCTCAGGAATATATATACAGGTTATTAAGTCAAAGTACCTGTAAAACACTGCACAGAGTTGATTCAGTCTGTTAAATATTTTACACCTCTTACAAAAATATCTACCCTAAAGGAAAATGAGATACAGAGAATAATTCACAACATAAATGCTCTTGTGTGGGCAGGAGTTAGGTGGTATTTGTTTTTATGAGGTGAAATCTGCAGTTATAACATGGACTTCTTTCTAGAATGGCAAATAGGATTCTAAACTGGCAACAGGCAGCTGCAGGCCTGATGTGAATTTACAGGTTGCCTAGTAGTGCTACTGAAAGATAGATTGTGTGGTAGGAGGTTTTCTCATAACTTTTTTTTTTTCGTTGCTTTTCTTCTTCTTTTCCCTGTGCAGGCTGTAAACAGATTGTAAAGTGTGTGACACCCCAGAATCTGAGAAGAAATACAAAGCTACTTTCAGTATCCTTCACCATAGCCTACAAGTTCTCTTTCCTTCCTCCCTTCTGCCTTCCTCCCTCCTTCCCTCCCTTCCCTCCTTCCCTCCCTCCTTCTTTCCTTCCTTCCTTCCTTCCTTCCTTCCTTCCTTCCTTCCTTCCTTCCTTCCTTCCTTCCCTCCTTCCTTCCTTTTTTTGAGACAGGGTCTTGCTAGGTTGCCCAGGCTGTTCTCAAACTCCTGGACTCAAGAGATCCTCCAGCCCCAGCCACCCAAAGTGCTAGGATTATAGGCCACCGGTACCAGGCTGCTCTTGCTTTTCTACCCAAAACCGCTGGACATGTGCACTTGATACCTATGACTTCATCTATTTTCAGACATCCTTGAGGGGTAGGGAGCTAGGGAATGAAGGTGGGGCCTGATGAATGAGTATATCAATCACGTTTTTTATTTTAGATACCTTCTGGTATTTCAACATTTTGGGGAATTTACAAACCCCAGAAGAGACCACCCCTCACAGGGCTAGCTAATTCCTAAAGGTAATAACTTACCTATAAGCATGCCTTTCACACACAAACCAACCAAACTCAAGACTATATTCACCAACCACCTCCTTATCTGTCTCTCACACACTAGCCAATATTTTCCCTGTGCTAAATTTTCTCAGGGCCAGGTATTAAGCAACCACAGACCACCTAGATAACCCAAAGCCTGCTGGGATTATTCAAACTAGGCAAAGCTGAACTGTTTACTCTTCCCTGCCTTACCTTTCCTGCAGAAACAAGGCTCTAGCCGAAGTGTTGCCCTCACTCCTTTCTCCCTCCTGACAGAACCTGCATGATGTGGCGTTCCTCTTCTCAGGAAGAGCAAGTAATAAATTCTACTTTCAATAGCATCTGCCTCTCCTTGTTGTCACTTAGTCCATACCTCCATAAATTAAAATCCCACAGATGCAAATTGAGAAAATGGACTTTTGTAGCCATTTTTAGGAACAAGGCAGCTTGGCTTCAAATCTTTCTCGGAGACAAACTACTTTCCCCAAAGCATCATCAGTGACGGTAACACACACCGGGAGCCAGGCATTCTCTCTGCAGGGCGTCCTACTTCCCACGTCACATAAGGTTGCATGGCCATGCACACTCCTGTGCTGACTTTCTAGAGCAACATGAAGGTCCAAAAAATTTGTGTGGCCTCCTGAAGGAAGTAGGAATGCAGTTCTGTAGAGGGAGTGTGAAGGTAGAGCCCTGCTCTTCTAATTCCTCACACAGAGCCACTGGAACAACGATGGCGAGCATGGCTGTGAATATTTATGTACTGAGTGCCTCTCTCTGTGCTTCATGTTTTACATGCATCATCTCACTAAACCCTTGCAACAAGACCATTAGGTAAGTCCTATTATCCCATTTTACAGATGGGAATTTAGTGTTTAAAGACACTGGTCATATAGCTGGTAACTGGCATCTTGGGACTTGACAGACTAACTCTAAATTCATAGCCCATGCTCTAAACCCCTACTCTATACCATCTGTCAAAGCTGAATGAGGCTACCTCTCCCTCATGAGACGGAATTCAAGAGTCCAGTTCTCTTTGTGAAAGAAACGTCAGTCTGAAAACCTCAACTTTTAGTTGGGCACCTTTAATTGGCTGATGGATGGTACCATGTTTCCTTCCAAACCAAACATATTTTTGGTAGGTTTTCAGAAGCAGGATCAGCTCCAGGCAACATTGTGAAATAGGCAAACCTCTTGGTTTCTGGTGACTGCCTTTCCTGGAATTTAGTGCCCTCACTACCTCTGCACATGACTCAGATCACTCTACTCCCAATACCGTCCTCTGTGGTCTGTGCCTTAGGCCTCAAATTCATTCTCTGCATTCCTAAACTTATCAGAATTCTCATTCCTCTTTTCTGAAATCCATTAAGGGCTCTGGATTCAAATGAACCTGATTTCTAATTCCAGTTGTACAGCTTTTAGCTGTATCACCTTGAGCCCCAATTTCCTTATTTGTAACACTGCCACAATAACATGGACTTTCTCAGTTTTTTTAATAAAAATAAAAAGTGACATATCCAGTGTGTTGTGTTAAGATCAATTCCTAACACACGGTGCTCCATAATTGATAGTTCAGCCATGAGGAATATTTCCCCAATTTTCATATATGCTATTTAAATAAAAAGTAATAATACTGGCTTCCAGAACCACAAAAGTCAGCCTCTTTCCATTATAGACATATGTCACAAATATGACTTGATAGACCAACCAGGGAAGTAAGCACTGACCTAGCACATTTGCTGGGAATTCAAGTGATACGGTTTGGCTGTGTCCTCACCCAAATTTCATCTTGAGTAGTAGCTCCCATAATTCCCATGTGTCATGGGAGGGACCCAGTGGGAAGTAATTGAATCATGGGGGCGGGTCTTTCCCATGCTGTTCTTGTGATAGTGAATAAGTCTCATGAGATCCGATGGTTTTATAAAGGCGAGTTCTCCTGCACACACTCTCTTGCCTGCCACCATGTAAGCCATGCCTTTGCTTCTCCTCTGCTTTCTGCCATGATTGTGAGTCCTCCCCAGCCATGTAGAACTGTGAGTCCATTAAACCTCTTTCCTTTATAAATTACCCAGTCTTGGGTATGGTTTTATTAGCAGCGTGAGAACAGACTAATACACACAGGAAGTTCTGTTAAAACTAGACAGTAGAATAAATGAAAATTAAGCAATTAATCTAATAAGAGATGTAAGAGAATACAGTCTACTTTACAGTTTTGCCAAATGCTTGGAGCTCTCATGTAATAAAATTCTAGAAGGAGAATTTTGTAATAAATTAATCAGGGAAAAAGCATTAAATCAAGCATCATAAGACAAGCATCCTCATCACTGCTCTGCCACTTATTGGCCATATGACTCTGGATACATCACTTGACCTTTATGGATGTCAATTTCCTTCTCTGTAAAATGAGAATGTTGGACCAGATAATCCCAAGATCTTTTCCAGTTGTACCGCTCTTTGAGTCAATGACTCCGCCATTATCCCTCCCCTCGTTCTCTGGGGATTTTGTTGCCAAAATAATTAGTGTTGCCCCCAAGTAACATCACGTAGCAAAGTCCAGTCACGCACAGGAATTCCAGGCACTGTGACTGTGAATTCTAATCCCACTTTGGTCATGCCATCATGAATGACCTTGGGCAGGCACCTAACTTCAGCTAACTGCCTCACCAGCCCTCCAGGGATTTGCCAGATAAATTTCCAACTCCTTACTCTCCACAAGCTGCCCTCCAAAATGCCTAACTTGGGACCACCCATGACAAATCATGAAATTAGGCTTTTTCTCTGAATAATTCTCAATCATAGTATGTTTCTGCCTCAAACATAAAAGCCTTCTTTTCTTCCTATTAAAATCATAACCATATTTCAAGGGAGGTGAAATATAAGTGAAAACTTAAAAGGCTGAACAATTTGTCAAATCTATGGCAAACTCAAGGCTGGGTAGGAGAACCGATACACATTGTATAATAGAACTACCATGATTTCATTAGGCTAGAACAAAGGGTGGAAACTAAGGAGAAATACAAACCCTCAGCAGGTGTTTTTGAGCAGATGTGTCTTATAATAGGATTGGCACTACAATCTCTGATGTAAATTTAATGGAAAATAAGTCCAATATTTCTATTAATAATAATAATATAACAGCTGTCATTTCTTGTGCAAATATTGAGTTAGGCATTCTGCTAAGGGATTTACATGCTGTACCTATTAGAATGCTTTCGGCTGCAAGTAAGAGTACCTAACTATAAGGGGCTTGGTGGTTTCCTGTCTCACATTGGCTGAGGAGTGGTTGGTCCCAGGGTTGGCTAATTGATCAGGATGACACCACAGAGCATCCATCCTCCAACTCTGCTATTTTCCATGTGTAGGTAACATCTCCCCTTGTGGTTGCACAATGGCTGCAATGATTCCAGGTGCCACACAGATATTTCAACATCTACCAAAGCACACCTCCCACATATCTCTTTTTATTGTTTAGGAAAACTGTACCCAAAAGCTTCCTACAAATTTCCCCTGACATCTCATTGTCTAGGATTAAATCACATTACCCATTACCAATCAACAACAAAGGAAATGGAACTGACAATATCATCTTAGATCAATCATGATTCACCTCTGGTTCACCTACCTTGGACACATGGAATGGTGACCACCCCACCCAAAGAAAACTGAGCCCCATTGGCAAAGAAGGGGAGGGTGAGCTGGGAATTGGCAGTTGGGTAGATAACAGTGTCCACTACACACACATTATTATTTCAACAAAAATCCTCTGAGGAATTATTATCTTCATTTTGTAGATGAGGAAATTGAAACTCAAAGGAGTCAAGTAAATTGCCCATGGTCACACAGCTAGAAGTTGAGAAATTCTGTGTTCTTAACCACCATATTGATAGTTCTGAAGTTTCAGTGTATGTAAGAAACATTAGAAAGTTTAGTACAAACATAGATTCTCAATTCCAAACCCAGGGATTCTGATTCAATAGTCTAGGAGAGGGGCCCTCAGTCTTTGTTTTTAACAAATAATTTCCATTAATTTGGATACAGGTGGTCTATGAACCACATTTTGAGAGAATAGGATTGGCTATTACTTGGACAGAAGTCTGATTTAAAACAAAAGCAAGGCCAGGCATGGTGGCTCATGCCTGTAATCCCAGCACTTTTGGAGGCCAAGGCAGGCTGATCATGAAGTCAGGAGATCGAGACCATCCTGGCCAACATGGTGAAACCCTGTCTCTACTTAAATAAATAAATAAATAAATACAAAAATTAGTTGGGCATGGTGGTGTGTGCCTGTAGTCCCAGCTACTCAGTAGTCTGAGGCAGGAGAATGGCATGAACCTGGGAGGCGGAGGTTGCAGTGAGCCAAAATCGTGCCACTGCACAGCCTGGGCAACAGAGTAAGACTCTGTCTCAAAACACAAAACAAAACAAAAAGCAAAAAAGCCCCCTGATTTTCTGGAAGTCCCAGACTCACTATCTACAATAGCCATCCATCCTTTTTAAGCACCACTGCAGAAATATCTCATCCCATTCCCTCTATAGTCTGCACAGGTCAGCCCCTATATAGTGTCTAGATCTTGCTCCCTAATTTAAGAAGGTTATAGATAAAACTTTCAGATGAGGGGAATGAGCTCCATGAGAGATCTAACAAGTCATCTAAGTAACCGTTGAAGAATGTGGGAAGAGTTACTGTTGAGGACAGTCAACTCTTGTGGGTAGGAGTGAGAGAAAGCCATCATCACCCTTTAAATATTGACTAGGATATTACATGTAAAGGACACTCAGAGGTAGGATCAATGATAAGAAATGATGAGGCAGCTCATATTGTTTTACTATAAGGGAGAACAGACTAATAATTAACTTGGTCAACAATGGTAAAGGCTCTCCACCTCACAAAACACTCTGAATGCATTCCAGCAAAGGCTGGCAGACCCTGTGCCTGTCACCAATGTTGTAGAAGGGAGTCCTCCATTGAAAGGAAGCCTTGTGCAGATGACTCCTAAAATATGCTGTGATCCTTCAACCACATCCTCTGCAAACTGACTTGTATTCTTTTTTCACTAGTCATTTCTGCTGAATACCTTGGGGTACCATTTAATTTCTAATGCATTAATGTTCTATTTTCCCAAATCGATAGAATATGTCTGACTCTTCTTTGTGTCTTCATGGTACCTAGCTCAAAACCATGCTCATTATAGGTACTTAATAAATAGTTGGTAAATGTAAAAGGATGGTGTAGAATGGTGGGTAAGCACATTCAGATGGTGGGTAGAAGATAATTGTTAGTACTTCTGCCCTGTTTACCACCATTCTTCCCTCTCTGAACAAGGAGCATGAAGGCTATATTTGCAATATGCACCCTCCTCTCTGGCCATCGTTGATTGGGTCAGAAATTAACATCTGATTCAAGCTAGAGCCATAAGACTGGCTCTAAGATATTAATACAATCTTTTAAGGTGGTTATAATTACAACATGTGAGCTAAGAAGCATGATCTACGGAAAAAGAATGAGACAGATGACAAAGACTGAGTTCCCTGGCTTTCTGTCTCCTGGGTCCCCATCCCTTCCTGAGGCTCATGTATAAGTGTGCCTTTGGTCTCTGAGATGAACCCCTCTGTCTTTGTAAAATTCTTCCTCCCTCCTTCCCTTTCTTATTTCCTTCTTTTAGATTTTATTGAAGTTGGTTTTAGTTCATCTCAATCAGAATATTGAATCCAAATAAATTTGTTCCTGAGTTTGCTGTTGAGGCCACTGATACAAATAACTCATGCTCTTAGAATTCCAAAAAAAAATCCAGGCTTTGGGGGACCCCAGTGACTCTAGAGCATTCAGACCTGTGCATGTTACCAGATATTTCAGAAGGTTGAAGATTGGTTCTACTACAGGCTGATTTTCTTACCACTCCAAACCCTAACTTGCAGGGGCATCAAAGCTCTTATGGAGGCTCCACCATCAGACCATAGGTCTCCTTATAAAGAAGATCCCATGTCCCACAGAAGAAATTTTGAGGTAGGAACTAACCTCTAGTGTAATGAGGCAAGGCCAGCCCAAATAACAGATGGGAATATTTAGAGGTATCTAGAACTCCATTATGCTACAAAGTGTTTCTCCATACAACATCTTGGGTCTACATAAGGCAATATCCCTGTAAGATGCAAATCGTCTTTCAAAATCACATTTATCAGTGAGTAGTCAGTCACATGAACCTTTGTACTTCAGTTTTGCGGCAAAACTGTTTCCCAATATGCCTGTGTTTTTCTTAATTTGTGCCCCATGCTGTTAAGTAGAGCATGTGGCCTGTCACTTTGACATACTTAAACAGTCTGTGAACAAATCCAACCGATGCTTTTCCAAAACCCACTTCAAGCTTGGCTACAAGGGCATCCCTGGCTGTGAGGGGTAGGTAGAAACAGATAGTCCAGGAGTAGACAAGGAAATCATTGAGAAATCCATGTTTTTCTCTCCTGCAATTAGGATATCTCTTATATTGGCTAAAGATGACAAATCATTAATACATGAGAGATAAGAAAGAACCAGTCCTTTCCCCGTTCTTATTCCTTAGAGTTCTGATGATCATACTTTGCCTAGGACATTCGGAGGCCCCTGCCATAGCCCTTTCATCAGCCCTTACTGCTTTTTGATCCTTTTGTTTTTCCCCAGGCATAACTACCACTTGTGCTGTCTTCTCGAGTTCCCTTAGGAAAGGAATCACCTTTCAACAAGGTCCTCGCATTGTAGAATGAAATCTCTCTGACTCATTGTATAAAGATGCAAAACCCTAAATTCTCTTAATTCAAAAAGTGGAACCAGGGAAGCCAACTCAACTTCTTGCTCTGAATCTGAACAGAAGAGCTACTTGGTGAAAGCCACTCCTCAGGTGTGTGACTAGTTCAGCATCCACAGACAGTAATGAGGAATGACTTGAATAACCAATATTCTATGAGGATGGGGACTGTCATCAGAAGAGACATCGATAATCTTCTTTTGGCAAATGAACAAACAAAAATCACTCCCATTTTTTCAACGATGCTTGAAATTTCTTTAACAGGAATTAAATATTTCTGGAGAAGCTATACATAATTTTGGCTAAAAGTTCAGGTATTTACTTGTTATTGCAACTAGGCAATAGGTATCAAAAATTTTCAAAATATGCATACCTTTTGACCTCACAATTCCACTTCCAGAAATTTATTCCTAGTAAATAATCTGAAAGTTGTACAAAAAATGTCTGTATGTGAAGCTTCATTATAGCTTTTTAAAAACTTTTTATAACGCAAATTTCAAATATACACAAAAGTAAAGAGGATAATGTAATGAACCACCGTGTAGGTCCCACCCAGCTTTATTAATTCTCTACATTTTACCCCGCTCCTGTTTTATTTATTCTCCACCATTCTTTTTCATTGTTGTTTTGGCTGGAACGTTTTAAATGCAATTCCAGCCATCTGGCATTAGTCTTTTAAATACTTTAGTTGCAATATTTTTAAAATAAGAATTTTTTGGATATTAATATTACCTGCTGTCATTCTTTCACCATCCAAGTTAGCAATAATTTCTGAATATCCTCCAATACACATTCATGTGCAACTTCAGAATGTCAAAAATGTCTTTTTACAATTTGTTTAAATCTGGATCCAAAAATTTTCATAGGTTGGATTTAATTGAGAGTTCTCTTAAGTCTCTGTAATCTATGACATTGTCTCCACTTTTTATTATGCCATTTATTTGTTGAAAAAATAAGGTCATTTTGTCCTGTAGAATTTCTCATATTCTGGATTTGATCAATTGTCTCCTTCTTGTATCGTTTAATCGTTTTTTTTGTTTTTTGTTTTGTTTTGGTTTTTCCCCTGTAAACTGGTAATTAGAGCCTGAGGCTCAATTGAAACCAGGTTCTCTTTCTTTCTTTTTTGGGTAAGAATACTTTATAGATGATTCTGTGTACTTCATATTACATCACATCAGTAGGCACATAAGGCTATTCATCCCATTTTTAGTGGTGTATACATCAATTAGCAGATTCAAGTGCTCTCAGTCTAATCCCTCCATTATATACCTTTTCATCAATTTTTCACCTAATGGTTTTAGCAGTTATTGATGCTCATTGCCTAGATCCATTATCTCATTAGAGATTTTAAAGTATTGATATTGTAATTTTATAATACCTTATTGTTACATTACCTCTTCCTTCTCTAATGAAGCTTTTGAACCCCAGCTATTTATTTTTTTAAAAAATGTCAGTTACCAAATAATAAACACCTATAACTCTTGCCTAGATTCACCAATTGCTAACATTTTGCTACATTTGCTTTATCACTATCATTATATATACTTATTTTTTGCGGTTTCAAATTAGTTTATAGACATTATGACAAGCTTTAAATATTTCAGCTTGTGTCTTCCAATAATGATGACATTCTCCTCATAACCGTAGTTCCACACTCAATAAATTTAGCATTGATTCAATATTATCTAATACAGATTTTTTAAATTGCCAATTGTCACCAAAATGATCTTATATATATGCTTTTAAAATCCAGAATCCTTCAAAGGCACATGTACTACAGTGGTATCATGCCCAGTAATTTTCTACTTCCATCTTCTTTCTACATTTATTAGTTGGGATTCTTTTGTAAAGAAGAGCTTTCCCTTTTCCCCCATTGCCATCATTATTTTTTAGATGCTCATATTGACTCAAATTTGTCCAATGGGAGCAACCATAACTTGGTTACTGCATCATTTTGACCCAGTCCCATTGGTCTTTGAGCATTTCCTTACTTTCTGGCACACATGATTCTAGGCTCACCTTCTGCTTTCCTGGTCTCACACCTAGAATCAGCAGTTTCTCCAAACTTCCCTAGTTCTTTTCAATAAAAGTGCTGTTTAGAAACCAAGATTTGGCTACTAGATATGCTCATTGCTAGTGGTATATCATTGTTTCTAGACCCTGTCAATGCACAGAGCTAAGAAATATATCTTTCAAGAAACATGAGTTCATACTGATACCTCTTATTCAAATTATATGTCATAGAAAAACCTTCCTCCATTCTCCCTTTTTATATTTTATCTTCTCCCACAGTGAGAACCCTCATTTCCACAAAAATTAAGTGTTTTTTTGTTTGCTATATGCTTTAATATGCACAGAATATTCTTAGTATTACTTAGCAATAGTATTGTACCACCACAAACAACAAGTAAAATTAAATATTTCTTTACAATTCTTTCTCTTCATAAAATATATTTTATTAAGGTGTATTAAAAATTTATTTGAGGCTGGGGATGGTGCCTCATGCCTGTAATCTCAGCACTTTGGGAGGCCAAGGTGGGCAGATCACTTGAGCCCAAGAGTTCAAAACCAGTCTGGCCAACCCACCAAAACCTCATCTCTACTAAAACTACAAAAATTAGCTGGGCCTGATGATGCATGCCTGTAACCCCAGCTACTCAGGAGGCTGAGGTGGGAAGATCGCTTGAACCTGGGAGGCAGAGGTTGCAGTGATCTGAGATTGAACCACTGCACTCCAGCCTGGGCAACAGAGAGAGACTCTGTCTCAAAAAAAAAAAAAAAAAAGAAAAAGAAAAAAATTATTTGAATTAATTCTGCTTTCTATGTAGGAATACTTGCTGTAGAATTGGATATATAGTTAGGTTCATTTGTTTCTCTTTATATTCAATTTTGTTGTTGCCCTTTTCATTCTTTTGATTTAATTTTATTTTTTGAATATGTATAATTTTTACATGGTTCAAAAGTCAAAACTACAAGAAGGAAAACTCTAAAAAATAATAACCCTATTCCTATCCTTTATATTCTCTTATTGTCCCCGAGCCCCTTTAGTGTCTAGTTTTATGAATTTATAGATTATTCTTGATATGTTTATTCTTGCAAATACAATAAAATATTTCTTCTTTTTTATTACTGTTATATATATTTTGATATTTTAAAAGATTTACATTTTTAACATAGTGGTTACCTTTTACTAATACTTAATTTTTTAATGGTCATAATCCATTTTTCTTACATAGACTTCTACAATTAGTTTATACCTTTAAATGATATCTTCGGTCTGCCACTTACTACCTACATATCAATCAATAATCTTATTTTACTTCCTCCTTTCCCTTTATCTTCTTCAATGTTTTCAGTTATATTATCTGTAATTTATCAGAATGTATAATATTTACATATTTTTCTTTCACCTCTGTTCCCATCTTTGTTTAAGTCTTAGAGCTACAATTAAATGTTATCAGCACTCACCATCAGTGCTTTGCTGATACCTCGTCATTTCCTGGTGGGATACATTTATTGTCTAGTAGATTTCTCAGGATGGAATCATGATTATATGTATTCTCACTCTTGCTTGTTTACAACTATTTGCCTATAGCCTTGATATTTGAAGGCCAACTGGGCTAGATAACACAGACTTGTTTTTAAAAGTGGGAATTGAAACAATTCAAGGAATCAACAAAGATTGGTAATATAAATAAATAGTGGTCAGTTAAATAATGGAATCCTGTCCATTCAACCATTATATATACTATGAACAGTGTGGAAAAATAGAAAATTATATATAAACTTGCAATGGTCAAATTCGTACATATAAAGTATAAGGATGTTACAAATGTATGTGCACATGCATTTAGTAAAAAGAGAGTTGGATATACATGAAAAAGTTAGCAGTAATTTTCTTTGGTTACTAGAATTATTGGTGATCTTTTGCTTCTTTGTGTGCTTTTCTGTATTTTTTAAGTTGTAGCGTTTGTGGGATTGGAGAGAATGCAATTTTTTTGAAGAGCAAGACAAAGATCTAAAGTTTTCAAGGTTTATTTTTAATGTGCTGGCTTTAATCAATACCACAAGGCAGGGTGTACCAAGGAAAGAGCAGTGGGATCTAATTAGCAAGCTCAGGACTGCATAAGCTAGCCTCAGTGCCCTGCCTGCACTAGGCACTCAATCAACGTGTGCTCGTGATGATGAAAACCAAAATGAGCCCATTCCAAGCAAGGACCTTTTGGAGAGTAGAGTTAACTTTTCTGAGTCAAGCTCCTACCTCCAGGTTTGTACTGAGAAGGAAATGAAGTAGTATTATATACACATAAAACTCCTTGTCACTTTATCCAGGCAGAGAAGATACATTGTTAGTACCTTATTCTCAAAACTAACAGAAATGTGTTCAGTTTTACTTGTTCTGAAGAATATAAAAACAATATGGATGAATGGCCAGTAAAAGGAGCCAGAAGCAGCCTATGAGAGTGTTCTAGAACAACATGAAGGGGACAAGAAAAAGATACGAGGGACAGATGGATGAGGAGGGAGAAAGAGATAGAGAGAGGACAAGATAAAGTTTAGAGCCTGTCATTAGAACCTGTAACTTAGGACTTTGCCTTCCATTTAAGTAAAATGGAGTAAATCTGTGCCTTACATCCTGACTGTGCTGTTGTTATAATGAAAAGAAGCAAATGGAGTGCAGGGTACACTATACACCTGCTTCTTTAAGTAATCCTTGCCAGATAGTGAACTAGTCACTGGGATTCCAATGGTTGTTCTTCCAGTGGGGCTGACCGTGAACCATACCCAACAGCAACTGAATCAGAATTTAAGTGGGAAACGTCAGCCATAGAATTTGTTTAAAACATCTCTTCCAATGATTATGATGACTAGCCTGATTTAAGAACTGCTGGCCTATCCGTAGGGCTACCATCTATCCCCTCTGCTGGGACAATCCCAGAGCAAGTATTGCTAGCAGCCCTTTCTCTTACAGAAATCTCTCTGCAGGGATATAAATTATGCGGTTTTCTACCTGTATCTTGCCTCTGCTAATGGCATTCTCAGTGAAGGTGCATAGGGATAGCCTTGTACCATTACTTCCAATCCACAACTGAACACAAGACATAGAGAAAAATTACCCCACAAAATTAAATTGGCATCAAAGTGTAGACCAAAGTCAGATCCTCCCTGAGAGTGGAATCTGATGTGTAGAGAAAACAAAGGCATAACTTTAAGTGGGGGAGAGAGAATGGGAAACCCAAGACATCTCCAAGACCATTGCTTCTGCTACTTCACCATTTAGCTCAAGCCAATTGAGAGAGCCAGAAATGAACATGGGTTTGGTTTGACCTGCTGGTTATTTAAGAAGTTTTGCTTGTTTTTTCTTTACCTCTTTTTGGTCCCCAGTTTCTGGAAGAGTCAAAATAAGATAATCATTTGGCAGTGATATAACATTGCTCTTCAAGTGCTGAGAAACCAATCAATATTCCCCATCTAGCTAACGTGTCATTCAAGATTGAGTGTTACCTTGTTCTAGTTTAATCCTGATCTGTTACCTCTAAAATAAGGACATGGAAAGATAAAGATAAAAACTTGGACACTCTCAAAAATATTCATGTTATAAATATGTAAGGGAAAATATTTCAGGTCACAGTCCTCAGTACACGCCAATACATTCTTGTGGTACCTGCCTTCCTGCAGCACCAGACACCTCCCCTTCCTCCTACACTCTGGACATTTTGATTCTTCCTCTTTTTGCTCATCCTCTTCCCGTATCCCATATTATGGGCCCTTTCCATGGAAAGCCTTTTCAGTTAATTCACTTTTAAATTCATATTCGTGTTACCAAGTTTACAAATTTTAAAACATGGTTTTCATTACTTTCAATTCAAACTATGACTCTATCTACAAAACCAGTAACACAAGATCGCCTTCAAAATTTCTCTGACAAATATCTAGAAACTCCAGTCAACAGACTAAACTGCTCAAAGAATCAAGCTCATGTACAAATCTAATCAATTAAATAGTCTTAATTTTAAACTGCTTTTATAAGTGTGATATATTCAGATTTATTTTTACGTGCTTCAAATGCTTGACAGGATGAAGTTATAACCACAACAAGCCAAAACCTCCCTAGCATTTAAAGATCTCTTGTTGCAACTCTGATCAAATAAACTCAAAAATATAAATTGAATTATCTTAAATATTCCAGTTCTATTTACAAACTTATCTTTATAAACTTTCACCTTACAAATCTCAAGATTAAAATGTTACAGATTTTATATTGCTATCATAAAGATAACTTTTTATGGTCAGAACATGTTGGATTCTCTTACAATAGCAAACATACTGGCCCTTTTAGAGCAGCTTAATTTGGGCAGATGGAATTCAGTAACCCCTAGCCTAGGCTGGATTCAACTAATCTCTTTACTGCCTGATTGAATTCTTCATTCTTTTCATATTCTTTTTGTCCAGCTCCATCCACAAAAGCCCCTATCTGTCCAAAAACGATCAGCCTTTCTTTGACCCAAAATTTAACCAAATCCTAGTCATTCCTTCAAGTCGTGTCTGAAAATCCCTTTGAAATGCCCATATACTAACTTGGATGGAAACCGCATCATGGCTTTAATTCTCATAACACCATCAACACCACACACACACTGGTTTCACTTACTCAACAAGAGGTGCAATGAGGTAACAGACTATTATGAAATGAATTTCAATGTCTTTTAAAAACTTGTTTTTGTTGATATTTGTTTAAAACACCCTGTGGAAAGAACACAGGCCTTTTTGTAAGCAATTTTTGAAAGGCTTGTCTCCTAGGTAGCTACAAACTCAAGACATTGCTAGGAGAGATTCTGTTATATGAAGACAGGGAGAGCTGGAAGGGATCTGATGACCATTTGGTCCTTCCCCATGCTGTACAAAGAAGAAAACTGAGTTCCAAAGAGCAGGGGAGGAGGGTAAAATGCCTTCACTTCTTCTATGTTCCAATTAGTGTGCAAGTTGAACTTCAATTGAGATGCACAAAGTGGCACTCAATCCTTTCCCACTCATGCTCATTGCAGACATTGCCATGCTCCTCGAGCTCACTCAGCCCCTGGCCCTGAATTCCTAGAAGACCACTTAGCCTTCAACTCCACTGAGTCAGTGGCAGGTGTCTTACATTCACTCACCACCCTCAAACTTCTAACCCAGCCTCACATGAACCTAAATACTTCACGGACAGAAGCTAAATTTCAGTGGACCCAAGGGTGAAGAGGAGATGAATGAGTAGAGACTCTTTTTCCAGAAACCTGGAGAAGAAGCAAGGTTGCACAGCATCTGAGGGAGGGATGCAGGGTCAAGGACAGGAGGGAGGACGGAAAGAGTTGAGCCTATTCAGCTTTTAGAGGGAGACAGAGGGAAAGGATTGAGCCTGTCCACAGGGACATGGAGGAAGGTGAATACATAGGGCAGAGAGGGAATGATTGGCAGGGAAGGAAGAACCTTGAGAAGGGAGAGCAGGCATGGAGGGCACAGGTTGAAGTATTGATTTTGAAGGAAGGAGAGATGCTTCATTCTTCAAAATAGGAGGAAGAAAAGGTGGATATGGGCATAAATACTGCTAAGGATGTGAATGAGAAAACAGTTCAGATGACCATGAGGATGGGGGATAAGCCAGGAGGGAATGTAGACCGTGTGGATAAGGAAGAGTCTAGGATCTGGACACCTTCATGAGCTAACTGATGGGGTAGTGGGGGTAAGGGAATGAGTGAGCCGGGAGGACATAGGAGTTTGAGATTTGGGGATGAGGGAATCCTGAGTGATGACGCAGCAAGGTAGGGCTATTAAAATCCTGCATGGCAAAGTACAGGCTACATGAAAACATTGAGGCCGAAACTAAAGATCGGGAGAGTTAGTGCGTCAGGAGGACTGCCTTCCTGGACACTGGAGTTACCCAGCTGGCAGCTGGCAGAACATGGGGGAGAGAAAAGGCCTGCTGTCAAAATCTTTTTTTTTTTTTTTTTCTGAGACAGAATTTCACTCTTGTCGTCCAGGCTGGAATGCAATGGTGAGATCTCGGCTCACTGCAACCTCTGCCTCCCAGGTCCAAGAGATTCTCATACCTCAGCCTCCCGAGTAGCTGGGACTACAGGTGCACACCAGCACGCCCGGCTAATTTTTGTATTTTCAGTAGAGACTGGGTTTCATCATGTTGGCCAGGCTGGTCTCAAACTCCTAACCTCCAGTGATCCACCCACCTCGGCCTCTCAAAGTGCTGGGATTACAGACATGAGGCACGATGCCCAGCCCCAAATCTCATGTGAATGTTGGAGACTGAGGGGCAGATTGACACATGATAGGGATGACATAGGACAAAGTGTGAACCACAAAGCCAATAGAAATTTTACATAAGAGAGAAGGAATAGTGACCTGGCAATAGCTTTGGAGAGCAAGAGAGATATTAGTTCCTAACTCCCAGCCCAGAGAGGCAGAGGGCAGGTGAGTATGAGCCCTCGCCACTTGAGAAGGATAAAAGGGAAGCAGGAACCTTAGGGAAACTAGGGTTTAGCTGATAGCAGAAGACAGGAAACATTTAGGAGAAATGTTAAAGATCTATGAATAGAGTTCCAGAGGGCACAGTTGAATGATGTGGAAGGAAGGGAGGAGGTGGGGAGGCAAAAAGCATCCCTGTGTAATAGGATAAAGATTAAAGAGGTTTTTATCCAAGGCAATGGCTGAGATTGAGAGAGACAGGAGGCAGAGAGACCTCTGGCCTTAGCTGACTAGCTGTGTGACCTCAGGCAAGTTACTTGCCCTCTCTGTGCTGTTTCATCATTGTGAAATAAGGATAATACTAAGACTTCATAAGATTGTTGTCGCTGTGAAGATTAAATATGTTAATATATGTAATGCACTTAGAAAAATGATCAACACATAGTTAGTTGTGAAGAAGCATTAGTTTTGGAAGGAAAAAGATTCCACACCACACTTTCCTTCAAGTGACAGACATTCAATTATATCAAGTCCTGAAGAACACATCCTCATTTCCCACCACTTAACACAGCAAAAGCCCAGCACGAAAAAAAAAAAAAAAAAAAAAACTCAAAAAACAAACCCTATCAGAGTCATTGATAGATTCAATTTCTTGGTAATTAACTATTATCTGTTCCTGTAAAGAAAGAAAAAAGTGCTTAAAAAGTTGGTTGAAGACAGAAAGAATCTAGAACTATAAATGTTAAAGATGAATAGTCAATATCATCAGATAAATGGAAATCAAATCAAAACCACAAGGATATATCACCTCATGGCCATTAGGATGGCTACTATCAAAAAAAGCAGAAAATAACAACTGTTGGTAAGAACGTGGAGAAATTGTAACCGTTGTTTGCTCTTAGCGGGAAGGTAAAGTGGTACAGCAACTGTGAAAACAGTATGGCAGTTCCTCAAAAATGTGATCCAGCAATCCCACTTCCGGGTATATACGCAAAAGAATCGAGAGCAGGGTCTTGAGCATATATTTGAATACTCATGGTAATAGCACTACTCACAATAGCCAAAACCCAAATGTCCATCAGTGGATGAATGGATCAACAAAATGTGGTATATCCGTACAATGGAATATCATTCAGCCTTAAAAAGGAAGGAGATCCTGACACTTGATACAATATGAATAAACATTGAGGATTTTATGCGAAGTGAAATAAGTCAGTTGCAAGCAGAAAGATACTGTGTGGTGTCCCTTATGTGAGGTCATAGGAGGGGCATAGAAACAGGAAGTATAATGGTGGTTACCAGAGGTTTCCAGAAAGAGAAGAAGGCGAGTTGTTTCATAGCTATATAGTTTCAGATTTGCAAAATGAAAACATTCTGGAAATCTGTTTCATGATGATGTGAATATACTTAGTACTACTGAAACGTACACTTAAAAATGGTTAAGATGGTCAATTTTATGTGTTTTTATAATAAAGAAAAATGAAAACAAAAAGATCATCTAGTGTCTCCCCTCTTCCCCTTTACAGGTGACTGAAGTAAAGCCCAGAGAGCGTAAGCGCCCTAGCCAAGGTCACACAGTTCACAGAGGCAGAATCAGGACCAGAACCTGGGACTCTGACCCGTGCGGTAAGGATCCTTCCATTACATCATGCTCTCTATGTGAGGTACTGAGGTAATGGAAAAGATGACACTGTTGATTTATCAGTAGTGACAGTGACATTCCAATGAACCTGAAAGGGATAAAGATTCTACCCTGCTTATAAATGTTCATGTGCCCGTGCTCTTTCTCCAGATCTCATCAGGATTATTCAAACCAGCCGTCTCTGACAGGCCACACTGGAAACCTCAAGATATTCACAGCTGCTTTAGTCTGGAGACAGGCCAGAAAGCAGATGAGAGCAGTTTTTCCGTTCCTGGGCTGTTGCCCCTGTAATTTAGAAGTCCCGACACTGGAAAACAAGAAGAAGAACTCAGGGGCTCACTTGAAAACAAGCTCAGTGTGGGGTCTCCAGTGTCGTGCAGGGAAGCTGCAGGGCAAAACTTGCCGATTTGAAACCCGTTCACTGACTCCTTCTTTGGACTCAGGGAATGAAGTCTTTTTTTCCCACTTAGGAGTTTTTCTTCGGCTCCTTATTTCAAATTCCATAAAAGAGACAACAGGAAAAGCTGGCCCCAGTCCAAGAAGCAGAGATGAAAACCAGATCTCTATTTTTGTAAGTGTGATGTCTATAGGTTGCCTTCTATTTTATATCAGAAAGTTCTATTGTTTCCATGGAAACAATGAGTGTGGCTGAGGATCCCTACAGGACCTCAGCACCTTTGGGGCTTGGGTCATCAGTGCTATTGGCTTGGTGATTCCGGAAACCTCCATAAGTTTCAAAATTTTAAAGCTAAAGCCAACCTTCTCACGCCCCTACTGTGCTCCTCCCATCTCCTTGACACACAGATACCTCATGCATATGGCACTGCTCTGAGCTCTGAAGGTGTTAGGAAAATCCTCCCTGCAGAAATATGACCTGAGATAAAGAACTAAATAAAACATTTTTTGGCAAGAACATTTCTGAAGATCTTTCCACTCCAGAAATATTTTTTTGTTTTCAGCAACCCTACCAAGGCTGAACCAGGATGTCTATAAAAAGCCTTCTGTATTCCCCTAAGCACTCTTAATGAATCCTCAGGAAGGATGGAATAAGAGGAGGGGTCAGAGACCTGGAGCCCGTGCCAGAGTCTGAGCATGCCAGCTTGACTTGGTGCGCTGGTGGCAGTGCTCAGAGCCCCTGCCTCCTGTCCTCCCATTGGCATGGTCTCTGCCTACACTCCTTAAGGGAATTGGCTGTGCTCCTGGCTTGTCTCGCCTGTGTGTCTGCTAGTTATCGAACAAAGGGTGGGATTACTTCCATGCCCAGTTTCCCAGATGCTCGCAAGCACAGAGCCAAGAATCAGCTGAAACAGAAGGGACGACTGAGCGGAAAAGCCCTCTTGATGAGACTCCGCTACACTTGAGCTGTTGTTCCTGCCACGAGACACACCTGTCATATAAAAGCCAACAAGCCATACAGGAAACATGGTGTGCGTCCTGTTTACAGCCGATTCTAGAAAACAAAAACTTTGCTGAGATAGCACCAAACATGAAAATAGGGAGACCAGCCAAGGGCCCTGGACCATGCACAGCCCCTCTCCCTGTTGCATAGACAGGAGGAGGAGTCAGAAGCTAAGAAGGTTTTGCTGCTTCCAGAAGCTGTTTCCTCACCTCCTCCTCTCCTTCACTAGATATATTTTCCCCAATCTTCAAGGACTAGCTTCAGAGCCTGAAACTCCAGGAGCTGGTCCCCTGATAAAACTTTTCACCCCAAAGTAAATGCAGGCAAGATGCTTGCTCCAGGTGGAATGATGGGCCCCTCTTGGTTCATGGCTACCTTCTGCAAGCTAAAAGGACCTACAGGGTAGGGGTGCATATTATCCCTGGAAATCAAAACACAAGAGAGTCTCTTACAGCCACTTTGATCACCGAAATGCCCAGAGGTCATTGGACCGTCTAAGGCTCCTCCAGCAGCAATTCCTTCAGGAGCGAATTCCAGAAGAATTTCGAAAACAATCTCTCATCACCTTGTCCAAGGAAACCAGGACTCAACATACCAGAAAGTTGTGAAAATGGGGTCTCCAGTGGATGACTAGATCCAAGGTTTAGGGAGAATTAGAAGGGAGATAGGAGAATTGGAGAAAGGTAAGGACAAAGAGGAAGATTATTCCAGAGCAGGAGAGAAAAAACCAAAAATATTAAATGAGAAAAGTATTAATTGGAGCTGTTTTGAGGGATCCAGAGAGGAAAGCATTCCCCTGGCACAAGGTGCATGTTTTAAGGGCAAGAGAAAAAACGTATGACGAACACTGACTAAAAGCACTGAGTATTTTTGCTGGCTACAGAAAGAGGAACTGTATCCATAATTATGCCATTTTTTTTTTTTTTTTGAAACAGAGTTCACTCTGTTGCCCAGGCTGGAGTGCAGTGGCGTCATCTCAGCTCACTGCAACCTCCAGCTCTCAGGTTCAAGCAATTCTCCTGCCTCAGCCTCCCGAAGTAGCAGGGAATTCAGGTGTGCGCCACCATGCCCAGCTAATTTGTTTTTTAAATGTCTTTAGTAGAGACGAGGTTTCCCATGTTGGCCAGGCTGGTCTTGAACTCCTGACCTCAGGTGATCCACCCGCCTTGGCCTCCCAAAGTGCTGGGATTACAAGTGTGAGCCATTACACCCAGCCTATGTCATCTTCTTCACAAAGCTGAGGCTAAGGAAACCAACTTGGTCCTTGGATCAAGTCATTTATTTCTATAAAGCAGCTCCAGGCTGCTACAGGTAAGGAGAAGAAACATAATAGCACAGAACAGTACTGTCTTGGGAGTCTTCTCTTCTATGAATTTCCATGAACAAAATTTGGGAGTCAGGGATATGGGAACAGAAGGGAGCTGCAACTCATTCAGTATCGCTCTGCTTTGAGCCCTGGGCTGAGTGCTTTATATTCAGGAACTTTGTACTCCAGATCCATACAAGCAGCTGCCCACCCAACATCCCCACTTGGGTGTCTAAAGGCATCTCAAACTCATCCAAATTGAGCTTCTGCCATTTCCCCCAGATCCTGTTCCAGCCACAGTCCTTCATTCAGTGGATCTCAGCTCCATCTTTCCAGTGGATCAGGCCAAAAGTGTTGGAGTCATGCTTTGCTCTGTATTGCTCTCATACTCCATGCCTGCTTTAGCAAGAAAATCTGTTGGTTCTGCCTTCAAAATGTAATCTGGAATAGCTCTGCTTTTCCCTACCCCTACTGGCTCCACCCTTGTCCAGACCATCCTTGTGTCTCACTTGGATGTTTGCAATGTTCTTGCTTCTACCCTTGCTCTTTTGCAATCTATTAAGTGGCCAGGAGGATCTTTTTTAACATGTCATATTATGTCATTCCACTGCTCAAACTCTGCCAACAGCTTCCTATTCTACTCAGAGTGAAAGCTCAAGTCCACCCATCTGGACCACATCCCCTCCCTGATTCCATCTAGTGACACCCCTTGCCCACTCTGCTTCAGCCTCACCAGCCTCTAGGCAGCAAAGCTTTTGTACTTACTGTTTCTTCTGCCTACAGTCCTTGTCCCTAGATCTCACCCCCTCAAGTTTTTTCTCAAACGTTACCTTGGGAAGGCTTTCCCAACTAATCTGAATAAAATGCCCTTCTTTCCTGTTTAATTTGTTTTCCAGAGCCCATATACAGTATCTCTTATTTATTTTCTTTATTTATCGTGTGCCTCTCTTCCCTAGAATGTAAGTTCCTGAAGTTAGGATTTTACTCACTGTTTTATCCCCATTGCCTAGAATGGTCATTGACACACAGTGAATGCATGATGAGTGATCTGTGCCTAGCTTTGCCCTCTGTAAAAAGTCTGCTGGGCACAGTGGCTCACACTTGTAATCCCAGGGATGTGGGAGGCTGAGGTGTGAGAATTACTTGAGCCTAGGAGTCTGAGGCTGCAGTGAACTGTGATCACATTACTGCACTCCAGCCTGGACAACAGAACGAGACTGTCTCAATAAATAAATAAATAAACAAAATAAAAAAGCTATGAGTTGATGAATCTATCTCAAAACTATTCTTCATGTAGAGTCCTCATTCCAAGTGAACTATGCACCCAACATCATGAGCTGCCTAAACTGTCGACCAGAGCATCAGCTCGTGCAGCCCCAGGGAGATCCCTGATGTTCAGGCACCGTTGGGGGAGGAAGACAAGGTACAAAGAAACCAACAGAAGTCAATGTCAGGGATTTCAGAGGGGATAGGAAATTTTGATTTGGTTCATGCAGCTTGGATTCCTTCAGAAAGCCTTGAACTGTCACCATTAGAAAGATATACACACACACACACACACACACACACACACACACACACCCTGCCTGGAAAAACTGATGCTACCAAATTCCAGATAATCAAAACATCTTATCCTAACAGGGAGGGAGACATCATGGAGAAAATGGCATTTAGCAAGGAGAAAAGGAAATATAGCTCCTGAGTTTGAATAGCAGATGAATCTAAAAATAGGCCGGGCATGGTTGCTCATGCCTGTAATCCCAGCACCTTGGGAGGCTGAGGTGGGCAGATCCCTTGAGGTCAGGAGTTCAAGACCAGCCTGGCCAACATGGTGAAACCCCATCTCTACTAAAAATACAAAAATTATCTGGGCATGGTTGCAAGCACCTGTAGTTCCAGCTACTTGGGAGGCTAAGGCTGGAAAATCACTTGAACCCAGGAGGCAGAGGTTGCCGTGAGCTGAGATCATACCACTGCACTCCAGCCTAGGTGACAAAGCAAGACTCCATCTCAAAAGAAAAAAAAAAGAAAATAAAATTAAAAACACAAAAATATCTTGCCCTATTCAAAGATATCTTGCTTGCCATATATTTTACAATAAAAATATATGAGTTGAGGGACCGAGGTGAGGGTATCTTTAATACCACCTTCTATTAATATCTTGGCTTTCTTTCTGAGAACACGTGGTACATTCTAGGAAGACAGCTCTGTTTTATTCCTCATTTTCTGAAATGATTGTTCCTGACTTTAGCGGTATGGCATGGGTTTTTCCAAGCCCAAGCACTCATGATATCTGAGCCTAGTAATCTTTAAAACCAAAGATGCGTTTTGTCTTGGGAGCTGGGGAAAAGGAAGACAATGATCATTTACGAGCCCCTATTATGTGTCAGACACTTTATACTTCACTCCTCAAATTTGAAGTTCATATCATTATCCCTATTTCACAGATGAGGAGACTGAGGCTTAAGAGCATTAAGCGATTTGCACACGATTGCCCAGATAGCCAAGGCTTGACCTCAGGACTAATGAACTCCAAAAACACTGCTCTTTCAACTATGCAGTGTTGCCTTTTTCCTACAGTGACTAACAGAAGAGTGAGAGCTGTGCCTGGACGTTAATAATGAATTAGCTGTGTTTGTAAACCCCTGATCAAGAAAATATGTAATACACAATATCTATACCTTTACCCCTTTTCCTTCATTCAAGGAAATTGTACTTCAAAAGAATGGAAATAACACAAAATAGTTTGATGATAAACCAAAATAATCTGTTCAAGTCAAAAGAAGTCAAACTTGTTTCAGCCTTCGAAGGGCGTTTTCTAGCAGCATCTGAACAAATCTTACTCCATCTGTAAGGTGGACAGAGTTATCTAATTTTTCATGTATGATTTTTTACACCTTTAAACATCTCTAACAATTGAAAGTCATGATGTGTATGATTCCTGAGCAATCCATTGAGATGCTACAAATAGCTGTTAATAGAAAATCCAGGCTGGGCATGGTGACGCACACCTGTAATCCCAGCACTTTGGGAGGCCAAGATAAGAAGATCTCTTGAGCCCAGGAGTTCAAGATCAGTCTGGGCAATAGAGCAAAACCTCATCTCTACAAAAAATGCAACAATTAGCCAGGTGTGATGGTGCATTCCTGTAATCCCAGCTACTCTGGATGCTGAGATGCGAGAGTCATTTGAGCCCCAGGAAGTTGAGACTGCAGTGAGGCATGTTTGCACCATTGTACTTCAGCCTGGGCAACAGAGCAAGACCCTGTCTCAAAAAAAAAAAAAGAAAAGAAAAGAAAAGAAAATCCAAATGAGATGACTTAAAAAGTAAGAACCTTTATTATTTCATATAGCAAGAGAGGTAGAGACAGAGTGGTTTTAGGCTGGCAATTTCTACCGCTCTACCGCTCTACCGCTCTACCGCTCTACCGCTCTACCGCCCTCTGCACCGGCTAGTCTTTTCAAGGCAGGCTCTTGTAATGGTCTCAAATGGCTGCCCCAGTTCTAGCCAACATTCAGACAACAATCGTGAGAGGTGGAAAAGGAATATTCCTGTCTTGGGTCTCTTTACAAGTGAGATAAAACTTCCATCATTCTGGGTCCAGCATTAAAATGCAGGGACGACCTAGGAAGCTATACATCTCCTAGTGATACAGAAGCACAAGCAAAGTTCAACTGCACAAGCACATTGTAAGCCTCCTCTTTCATCCCATCTGTTAATATTTCATTGCTCAAGGCACATCTGTGGCAGAACCCAAAGTCAAGGAGCAGAGAACTATACTGCTCCCGTGTTGGCGCTACGATGAGGGTTCTGATATATGCTGCTACAGGGAGTGAAGAATTGGGATCAAGGATTTAAAACTACCGGCCAGGCGCGGTGGTTCATGCCTGTAATCCCTGCACTTTGGGAGGCTAAGGCGGGCAGATCACCTGAGGTCAGGGGTTCGAGATCAGCCTGGCCAACATGGTGAAACCCCATCTCTACTAATAACAAAAAAATAGCCATGCATGGTGACGCATGCCTGTAATCCCACCTACTCAGGTGGCTGAGGCAGGAGAATCGCTGGAACCTGGGAGGCGGAGACTGCAGTGAGCCGAGATTGCACCACTGCACTCTAGCATGAGTGACAGAGTGAGACTCCATATCAAAAAAAAAAAAAAAAAAAAAGAATGTAACCACAGGTTACATTAGGCAGAACCTTATGAAACTGCCATATTTTGAGTACAAAATAGTCGAATGCTGACCATCCCGTATGATTCAGTGTAATACCATCATTAGAACTTCAGCAAGACCTTTTGTCCACTGGCTATCAGAACTCTCTGGAAAGCAGAGGAAACAGTTGGTGGTCCAGAAAAAGCAGATTTCTAAGCACATAGGATGTGAAAAGCAGGTAATTATCTGACTCTGAAATAGCAGTTTCATTCCGTTTAAGCAGAGTCAAGCTACATTTGAATCAAGCACTTATTAGAGTTTAAAGATTATGTGAAAATCAACCTTCAAGGTTGAGTCCCAGTGATATTTTTCCCTGGGAAGTCAGATGTATCATGGTCCCATAGGAAGACTATTACTTTTAAGTAGAGATTTAATTACATTTTAGGCTTGTTTTAATTATCCCCGCTCAATAAACTTCCTTTCCAATAGAATCCACGAGCAGCATATCCTAACAAAAGTTCCCTAGTTTGTTGTCCCCTCATCCCTTTTCCCCTCCACCACGCATATATACCCGTGAACTTGATTTCCCTGACTCCACCTTTGTTCACGCTCATCTCTTTGGAATACCTGTCAGTGACTTGCTGACCTCCAGTCATCCTTTCCACACTCCTGTCCCCATGCAAACTACCTCCTCTGCCTTCCCATAATACTCTGTACATATCTGTAATACAGAATTTAACACATTGCAACAAAAATATGTAAGTATACATCCATTTCTCCCTCTAGATTATGAACTCCTTGAGTTCGGGGACTGTGTTTTATTTATCTTTGTTTTTGTTTTTGTTTGAAACACTCTCGCTCTGTTGCCCAGGCTGGAGTGCAATGGCACGGTCTCAGCTCACTGCAACCTCTGCCTCCTGGGTTCAAGCGATTCTCCTGTCTCAGCCTCCCCAGTAGCTGGGACTACAGGCATGTGCCACCACACCCGGCTAATTTTTGTAATTTTTTTTTTTTTTTTTTTTTTTTTGAGTAGAGATGGGGTTTCACTATGTTGGCCAGGCTGGTCTCGAAATCCTGATCTCGCAATCCACCCACCTCAGCCTTCCAAAGTGCTGGAATTACAGGCGTGAGCCACTGCACCCGGCCTATCTTTGTATTCTTAATATCCAGCATGGTGCTTAGCAAATAGGTGCTAAGAAATATTTGATAAAGGAAGGGGAGTATATTAGTCAGAGTAGGCTAAATGCAAGCCCAGCAGTAAACAAGCTCAGTTTATTTTATTTTTATTTTTATTTATTTATTTATTTTGAGATGGAGTTTCGCTCTTATTGCCCAGGCTGGAGTGCAATGACGCGATCTCCACTCACCGCAACCTCTGCCTCCCGGGTTCAAGCGATTCTCCTGCCTCAGCCTCCCGAGTAGCTGGGACTACAGGCATGTGCCACCACGTCCAGCTAATTTTGTATTTTTAGTAGAGATGAGTTTTCTCCATGTTGGTATGGCTGGTCTCGATCTCCCAACCTCAGGTGATTTGCCTGCCTTGGCCTCCCAAAGTGCTGGGATTACAGGCATGTGCCACCACACCTGGCTAATTTTGTATTTTTAGTAGAGACAGGGTTTTGCCATATTGGCCAGGCTGGTCTCGAACTCCTGACCTCAAATTATCCACCTTCGTCAGCTTCCTAAAATGCTGGGATTACAGGTGTGAGCTACCGCGCCCGGCACTCTCAGTTTATTTTTGGCTTGTGCAAAGTCTAAAGCAGATGTGCCTGCTTGGGCAGCTCTCCACCAAGTGGTAACACAGGGATCCAGCCTTCTTCCATCTTGACACTGCCATCTTCAACATGTGGCCCCTAAAAACAGTGCAAACATGAGACATGTCATGGGAAAGGCACAGCAGATGCTCACCACTTTAGCCCAGAGGTGACACAAATGACTCCTTGACTAGTCATATGGCCTCAGTTAGAAATGGGGGTGTGGCGAGGAAGGTGGGTAGGGGGGCCTGGTTGAGCAACAACTCTACACAATGGAAAGGGAGCGTGAATCTTTGGTAGTCAGCTAACTATCTCTGCTACAGGGAGGAGAGAGGAAGAAAGGTAGGGAAAAAGGGAGGGAGGGACTTACTCAATGCCTAAATACATACACACTGCTTTTTAAGTCCTGTGCAAAAACTTCTTAGATTTTCTGCCACTTAGATCCTTAAAACCAGATGTAGAAAGCAGTTGAACAATAAGCTGAGACAAAACACACCAAATATAAAAACTAAAAATAAAGAGGAGCCCATTGCAGTTTCATGTCTTAAAGCACAGTCAGGAAGAAGGAAAGCTTCAGGAGCTGGGGACAGGGTATACATATGTCTGCTTGAGTTCCATGTCTTAACTTGAAAGAGGAAGAGAGAAGAGGAGAATAGCAGGAATCTGCTCAATTGGAAAGCTTCTAAGGAGAGGAGGCTTTTGGGAGAAGCATTATCAAGGGATACATCCTACTATGAAGAAGGCAGAGTCTTCAGAGTGAAAAGCAATCCAGGGAACTGGGGGGATATGACTGGGTCATGAGAGAATCATAGTCATCAGTGTTTGGGAGTGGATGAGGAGTGAATCACCAACATGAGACTACATGTCCAGCTATTGCAGTTCAATGCGAAACACCTCTAACAAGTCATTTTAGCACCAGTAGGCTCCTGCTCATGAGAAAAGCAACCACTCTCCAGGAGGTTGCATACAGTGAGGAGGTCTGGGACTGGAAGCCAGGGGGTGAGAGAGGAGGAGTAAAAGCATCTGTGGTAGAGACTGATAGCTGTTCACCGAAATCCATTTCCTCTTCTTCCTGTGCACAGGGCCTTCCTTGCAGTTCAGCATTGCCGTGTCAATGAAATAGTATGTGCCCCTTTCAGAATTGGCCTGTAAAATCCTCCTGTGTGTGATCCTCCATGTGTCTTCATCCTCTGCCAGTGAGATACACATGGCAGTGAGATCTTACGTTTTGGTGAAGCCGCATTTGAACCTGGGTCCTTGAATGACTTTATGGAAGAGAGCCTACTTGCCTAGCTGGACACCTGCCAAGACTGTTAGATGAGCAAGAAATTAATTTCTACTCAATGATAGACACTATGATTGCCGCCTAGATTCCATTTCAGTCAAGGACTTATTACCACGGCTGAGGTAGTGCTGTTAGCAAAGAGTCCCTTCAGGGGCCGCCTCCCTGAAGAACAAGAGAATGGTTTTATTTAAGGTTATGTCCTTTTGAGAAAAGCCCACATCCGGGGATCAACCAACATGAGACTCCATGTCCAACATTGTGGTTCAATGTAAAGCATCTCTAACACGGCATTTTAGCACCACCGCTTCTGTGGGCTTGACCAAGGTTTAAATCATCTGGCCTGATTTACAGATCAACTTCCCTTTTGCCCAGTGCTGCTTCTGTTGCCTCTTTTCTACAGGTTTTTAATGAAAGAACACTCTTTAATCAACATCTGGCACACTAAACCCCCAGAGTCGGCTTCCTGGACCCCCTGTCTCACCCCGCCATGCCCCGTCAATACACTATGTTGTTGGATGTGTTTCATCTATATGTTGTGTTAGTTCAAATAGGCCATGGCATATTTGATCTACATATTAATGAAACATTTCTTCTGCTGACATGGCTATGCTAGGTTGGCCAATACACATGTTTCTTGCTATGTAGAAAAGTCTAGGCCATCTGCAATAGGAGAGAATTATGTCAAGACACAAGCAGTAGAGACAGAGGCAGATGGGAGAGAGAAAATCCCAGCTGGAGTGAGTCTCTTCCCAGTTTTTGTAGCAATGATTCCTAAAACTTTTCCTTCAGCAACTGTAGTATCTTCCCCAGTGACAGAAGCCACTGACTCCCTTTTCTTTCCTACTTTTTTTTTCTTAACATGGCTTCCTGGGTTTCTGCCATTTGCAACCAAAAGAGTACCAATACAAGAGGTTTTGTGTTATGTGAGTGAATGAGTACCCCACTCTTTCATTGCTACTCTCTCAAAAGAAAATTAGAGACAGATTTACATAAACTTTTAATGAAGCCATCATTTATTGAGAACTTTCTACATGCCAGCTCTATTCTACATTTTTTTTGTTTTGTTTTTTTGTTTTTTTTTTTTTTTTGAGACAAAGTCTCACTCTTGTCACCTAGGCTGGAGTGCAATGGTGTGATCTTGGCTCACTGCAACCTCCGGCTCCCGGGTTCCAGCAATTCTCCTGCCTCAGCCTCCCGAGTAGCTGGGATTACAGGCACCTGCCACCATGCCCGGATAATTTTTGTATTTTTAGTAGAGATGAGGTTTCACTATGTTGGCCAGACTGGTCTCAAATTCCTGATCTCAGGCAATCTGCCTGCCTCGGCCTCCCAAAGTGCTGGGATTACAGGCGTGAGCCACAGTGCCCGGCCTATTTTACATACTTTTAATATATTAACTTAGTCCGAGATGGGTACCATTACTATTATTCCCATTTTCAGAGAGGAAAACTGAGACACAGAGAGATTATGAAATACACCTGAGGTTACTCAGTTTATGAGTGATATTGCCCCCAGCGCCTGTGCTCTTACCCAGTGATGCTCTCTGGCCTGTGTTCACACTGCCTGAGGTGGGGGATGTGAGAGATTTCCATCTCATATGGGTTAGATTCATGAATGACTAGGGTTCTTCCCCTTCTCTCTCTCTCTCTCTGTTTCTCTCTCTCTCTCTCTCTCTCTCTTTTTGAGATGGAGTCTCACTGTGTCACCCAGGCTGGAGTGCAGTGGCACGATCTCGGCTCACTGCAACCTCCGCCTCCCAGGTTGAAGCAATTCTCCTGCCTCAGCCTCCTGAGTAGCTGGGATTACAGGCATGTGCCACCAGGCCCAGTTAATTTTTGTATTTTTAGGAGAGACAGGGTTTTGCCATATTGACCAGACTGGTCTTGAACTCCTGACCTCAGGTGATCCACCCACCTTGGCCTCACAAAGTGCTAGAATTACAGGTGCGATCCACCGTGCCCGGCAGGTCCTTCCCCTTCTCTTTGTGCATTCATTGTAACTTGCAAGAGCAACTACCTTACAGACGTTAACAGCAAAAATGAACCAGAAGGCAGAGAAATTGATGCCCAAACTAACAAGCAAAAGTGATTAGGGGTGAAATTGTGAGAGGAAAAGCTGGGGCTGGGAGGGTGTGCAGACCTGAAGTTATTCAAATGATAAAGGCATGGGGTGCTGCAGGAGAGCCCTTGAAGGGTTAAGTTAATGTTGGACATGTAAACACCAGAGGCAGAACAATCAGCTTTGAATGGTACTCCAGAGGCTGACCAAA
This sequence comes from Macaca fascicularis, assembly GCF_037993035.2. Taxonomy (NCBI): domain Eukaryota; kingdom Metazoa; phylum Chordata; class Mammalia; order Primates; family Cercopithecidae; genus Macaca; species Macaca fascicularis. The sequence goes on from NC_088385.1 coordinate 100,101,033, forward strand.
GAGCTGTTCTTTCCAAGCCAGGACATGGGCCTAGAACCTGCCAGAAAGAATGTGGTTTTCTCAAGAACCAGGGCAATGGGATCAAGAAAGGTCAAGCTGGTAGGGAAACCGAGAGAGGCTCTGAGTCAAAAAAACCTTGGAGGGTAAGGTGTCAGGTCTCTAACCTCACAGAGTCCCTATTATCATATAACTGTGAACTCTTCACACCTCGAGACTTCCCACATTGGAGTGAAGAATTCGTTACTTAAACTTCAAGGGCTGGGTGAGTTGATGTTTCCTTAATGAGCCAAGGAATAATAGAAGAGTACGGGGCAGAGCTGCCTTCCCAGAGAAAAGTCAAGAGGAGTCCAGTCCTGACCCTGTGTCCACCATCACCCATGCAAGACAACCGGTGAAGGCTTCCGCTGTTGAGTGAGGGGGACTCTCTGGCATTTTGTCACCACTCGTAAACTGAGTTTGCCTCCAAATATGTTAGCCTGCTTTAGAATAAACAGTGATAATGATCCAGTTATTTGCAGAGAAGGACTTCCCTCCACTTACCCTGGGTTCAGCTAAAGTAGAATGAAATATTGGTAAAGGCGGCCAGGCACACATTTCATCCATCATTGCTTTTTTTCCGGGATGCTTTTGACTACATCTTATGTGCTTGTAATGTCTCTGCTGATAAATATTTCAAGATTTAAAGATTCTCCTTATTTACCACTGCCTACAGTCAGTTTTTACAGTTTCACACCGATTTAACTATGAATACCAACTGTGGTAGATGATGACATACATTAACTCACTTAATGTTTGAAACTACCTCGAGAAAAGGGCGCTATTATTTTTCAATTGTGGTAAAATATCCATAACATAAAATGTCATTTTAATTGTTTGGAGTTTACAGTTCAGTGGCATTCAGTACATCTACTTGTTGTACAACCATCACCACCATCCATCTCTCAAACCCTTCCATCATCCCCCAACCATCACCACCATCCATCTCTCAAACCCTTCCATCATCCTCCAACCATCACCACCATCCATCTCTCAAACCCTTCCATCATGCCCCACTGGAACTTCACACTCATTAAACAATAACTCCCCATTCCCTCTGTCCTCCCAGCCCCTGGTAACCATTATTTTGCTTTCTTTCTTTATAAATTTGGCTACTCTAAAGTCAAATTGTACCTCAGATAAGGGCAGTCATATGATATTTGTCCTTTTGTGTCTGGCCTATTTCACTTAGCATGTTTTTGAGGTTTGCCTATATTGTAGCTTATGTCAGAATTTTTTTTCCCTTTTTAAGGTTGAATATATTCCATTGTGTGTATGTGTGTGTACATATATGTATGTATTTTGTTTATCCATTTATTCTTTAATAAATATTTGGGTTATCCTTTTGGATATTGTGAATAATGCTGTTATGAACAGGGATGTCCAAATTTCTGTTCAAGTCTCTCCTTTCAATTCTTTTAGGTGTATACCTAAAGATGGAATTACTGGATTATATGCTAATTCTATTTTTAAATTTTTCAGGAACCTCCCTAATGTCTTCCACAGTGGCGGCACCATTTTCACTCTCACCAGTAACGCACAAGAGTTCTAATTTCTCCATATCCTTGGAAGCCATTATATTTCATCCCCAACATTACTGACAAGGAAACTAAGGCTCACAGAAATGATGACTTCTCACAGTTACACACCTACTGAGAATCAGATCCCTTATGGGAAGCCAGGATTCCTGACTCCCTGTCCATCGCACTTCCCCAGTCCTACAGCTGACTCAGTCACCGAACAGCAAAAATAGAAGCCCACCGAAACCCAAAACAAGCAAAATTACATCCAGGAAATAATTTGTATCTGGGAGTTACGACCCCAGTTATACTTACAATGGTGATACCTCGAAACACACTGTTGCTAGGAACTCTCGAAGCAGAAATGTATGTGGTTCAATGACAAGGTTGATCCTGTTGATTTAACAAACATTTCATTCCTTCAGTCACCCGAAATTCATTAATTCATTCAACAAACATTTCTTGAGTGCCTATTAGGTGCCAAGTATATTTTTAAGAGCTGTGAACAAGACTGTCAAGCTTTCTCTTTTCATGGAACTCACATTCTAGAGAAGAATACAGACAATAAATAGAAAAGCAATAAATTGGATCATTTCAATGTTATAAGCACACTGAAGGATATGAACAGGGTGATGGAACAGAGTAACAAAGGTGGGGAGGAAGAGTGACTTTAGACACTGTGAGGCCTGTCTGGAAAAGGTGGTATTTAAGCTCCACGTGAAATCTGGTAGAAGAACATGTGGGCACACAGAAGAGCAATGTAAAGGTGTTGAGGTAGAAAGAATTGGAATGTTCTAAGAAAATCAGGGTGTCAGTCTGGTGGGACCATGGAAACAAAGAATGGAGAGTAGAGAGAGATATAGTCAGAGAGATGGCAGGCACCAGATCAAATGGGTCTTTATACTATAATAGCTAATGTCTATTTAGCACTTACTTTGTGTCAGATGCTATTCCAAGTAATTTAATCATTACACAATCCTGTAATTAAATACTATTATTATTCCCGCTTTTCAGATGAGGGCACTGAGACCCAGAGAGGCTACATAACTTTTCCAAGCAAATCTAGTTGGTAAGGGGCAATTTGGCTTCAGAGTCTCGGTTCATAACCACTTTGTCATAGGACTATCTTCTGATTAGATGTTATTTCAAGATCAATAAGAGATCATTGCAAGGCTTTAAGCAGGGGTGACAGGACTTGTTTTGTATTTTGAGATGATCATGCTAGCTGCTGCATGGAGCAGAAGGGGAGGCAGAGAAACCAGTCGGAGGCCATTATGGAATTCCAGCTGAGAGAAAGTCATGGTGCGGATGAGGAAGGTAGAGGTGAAAGAGACAGAAATAGACACTCTTGGGATACCTTTCTGAAGCAGAGCTGTAGGGGTTTGCTGACACCTTGGATGTGGAGGCAAGGAGAGGTGAGGAACTCAGGCTCACTGCCAGGTTTTTTACTTGAGTAACGTGTCAAATGGAGAAGACATCTAATGAGTTGGTGAAGAACAGGGTGTAGAGGGGATATGTGTCGGGTATTTGAATGTCCAGCATCCATTTCCCTAATGGCACCCTCATTTCTTATTAGGGAACACTTTTTGTTTTTTTGTTGTTTGTTTTTGTTTGTTTGTTTTTGGTTTTTTTGAGGCGGAGTTTCGCTCTGTTGCCCAGGCTGGAGTGCAATGGTGCAATCTTGGCTCACTGCAACCTCCACCTCCCGGGTTCCAGCAATTCTCCTGCCTCAGCCTCCCAAGTAGCTGGGATTAGAGGCGCTCACCACCACGTCCGGCTAATTTTTTGTATTTTTAGTAGAGACAAGGTTTCACTTTGTTGACCAGGCTGGTCTTGAACTCCTGACCTCAGGTGATCCGCCCACCTCAGCCTCCCAAAGTGCTGGGATTAGAGGTGTGAGCCACTGCACCTGACAGGAACACCTCTTTCTTATGAGTTATAGTCAAGCTGAGAGGCCATACATGACTGAGATAATCCAATCAGGTAATCCTTTCCTGGAATGTGAATCCGAAGGACAAAATTCAGTCCCTCCAGGCGCTGCCTCCTAATCAGTTTTTTCCTTTGCAAGGCAGTTGCTGTTCTTCCTAGTTCCAAGTCCAGGACTCTAGCCTGCCATCAATTCTGCAAGTCCCAAAGCCTTCCAGCACATTCTGTCTGCCTAAGTTAGCCAGTGCCCGTTCTTCTTGCTTTAAGTAAAGAAAGTACAGGTTGGGGATAGGATAGGGTGGGGGTGTGATGCTCATAATCAAGAGATACATTCTGGACAAGGTAAGTGTATTAATCTGTTTTCACGCTGCTGATAAAGACATACCCGAGGCTGGGAAGAAAAAGAGGTTTAATTGGACTTCCAGTTCCACATGGCTGGGGAGGCCTCAGAATCATGGTGGGAGGTGAAAGGCAATTCTTATGTGGTGGCGGCAAGAGAAAATGGGGAAGATGCAAAAGCGGAAACCCCTGATAAAACCGTCAGAGCTCGTGAGACTTATTCACTACCATGAGAACAGTATGGGGGAATGTACCCCCATGATTCAAATTATCTCCCACTGGGTCCCTCCCACAACAAGCGGGAATTATGGGAGTACAATTCAAGATGAGATTTGGGTGAGGACAACGGAGCCAAACCGTATCAGTAAGATTAAGATGCCCATAAGACAAGTCAAGAAAGTTATTTGATATACGAACCTATAGTTTAGGGGTGAGATCTGGACCAGAAAGAAATAAATTTGGAAACCTTTAGCATGTAGATAGTATAGTTCTGTGTGGGAAAAATATCCCATGTCTTTTGCTAAAAGGATCCTGATTTTCTTGGGGGAAATATCCCTTCTTCTTGGCTAAGAATCATGACAGACTGTTAATCAAAGTTTCAGACTCTCCTCTAGCCAAGAAGTAAGGAGAAGTCTCAGGCCTGAACAGGCAGCATAAACCATTTACCCGGTCATAGTGATTATTCGGGGCTATGCAGATAACCCGGATCATTTCAATAAGAATTAGCCAAAGGACTTTTGGTGGAAATCAGGAAGGAAAAGTTGTTCTTTACAGAAGAATTGCTAAACTGGTACAATGCAAGCTTGAAGCTACCAGGGCCTTTTTTTTTTTTTTTTTTTTTGAGACAGAGTCTTGCTCTGTCTCCCAGGCTAGAGTACAGTGGCGCAATCTTGGCTCACTGCACCCTCTGCCCCTCTAGGTTTAAGCAGTTCTCTGCCTCAGCCTCCAGAGTAGCTGGGATTACAGGTGTGTGCCACCATGCCTGGATAATTTTTTGTAGTTTTAGTGGAGATAAGGTTTCACCATCTTGGCCAGGCTGGGCTTGAACTCCTGACCTCGTGATCCACCCACCTCGGCCTCCCAAAGTGCTGGGATTACAGGTGTGAGCCACCATGCCCGGCCCTGTTTTTTTTTTTTTTTTTTTTAAACCACCTTGGGACTGTAGCCTAGTGAGAATGAGACCAATACAACAGAAAAAAAGACCCAAGTAACAGAGGGAGAGAGGCCACGTGCTGATGCAGCATTGAAGCCCATGAGGATGTCAGTCCTGGAGCTAACATCACAATTATGTGAATCAATGAATTCCCATTTTTGCTTCAGAGTTGAGTTAGTTTCTGTTACTTGTAACTAAGTGGGTTCTGACAAGTTCAAATGGCATTTAAATGAGTAAGATCACACAGGAGGAAAACGTAGCTGGAACTGAGCTGCAAAACACTAATAATTAAAGCTCCAGCAGAGGAGGAGGAGTCAGCATTTTGGTTAGATTGTTTCTTGTCTGATGACAAATGGGGCCAGAAAGGTAATGTAATTTATTGTATTGCCGAAAGAGAATCTGTTGGCAGAGTGTTGCAAATTTTATTTAACTGTCTGATAGGTACAAAAAGAGCCTTATGTTTGCAAATTCCCAATATAAAAAATTTGCTTGTGGCATAGTGTTGGCACGTTATTCCTGTGCTCAAAAGTCAGTACCTCATTACTGAAGAGCACCATTGCTGCTGAGTCATGCCATCCAAGACAACTATGGCTACCTGCCTTTTCTTGGCACCCAGCATTCTGAGATGCTGGAATTCAGTGGTTTTGGCAAAGACAAGTCAAACATGTGCGGACTGTTGGTAAATATGCACCAGCCCTTTGTGGCTTGACTGCTCAAAGTCAGGGAAGAGCTTGGACTCGATCTCTGCTGGCCCCTGAATTCATTTTGGATGAGGCAGGTTGGTGTGTGCTAACCAGGGTTGCCATTCCTAACAATAGCCAGACTGGCATCGTTGGCTTCAACATGGATTGCTCTGGCTCCCATGTCAAAAGCGGCTCTGCACAAAACTGGTATTTTGAGCAAATTGTACAGAGTTGTGCACAGTGGAATGATGAGTTTTACCCAATAGGGAGTGTTGAGACAGCCAAATGGTGGCTCTGAAGTGAGTGCCAGGAAGCTGGTTTCAGGGATGGGAGCAGAGTCATCATAGAAATCGACGAATGGCAGGGACTGCAGAAACAATCAAGTGAGAGTCTGCAATTAGAGGAAAGAGTTTGCTCTTTTAGCCAGACGCAAGAAGACAAAGGGAAACTCTTGCTTTTGCCATACAGGAAAGAAAATGTGGATTTCAAGTTGTTTTATTCTGGGTCAGAAGGCTCTGAGAAGCAGTCAGAGCCATCCAGCCAGCCCATGCTTTGAATAACTACCATCATTGACTCTGTGAACACAAGGCTCATGGATAAACAGCCCAATGATGCCCCTAAGCACTCAGGCACTGGAGCCAGACTGCCTGGGCTTCTATCCTGGGCTCACCACTTCCTTCCTTAATGTTCCTCTGCCTCAGTTTTCTCACCTAAGAAATGAGGATGACCATGAACATGGGAAGCACTACATTTGTCATGCGCGTCCGTGTAAAGAGACCACTAAACAGGCTTTGTGTGAGCAATAAAGCTTTTTAATTACCTGGGTGCAGGCAGGCTGAGTCCGAAAAGAGAGTCAGCGAAGGGAGATAAGGGTGGGGCCATTTTATAGGATTTGGGTAGGTAAAGGAAAATTACAGTTAAAGGGGGGTTGTTCTCTGGCGGGCAGGAGTGGGAGTCACAAGGTGCTCAGTGGGGGAGCTTTTTGAGCCAGGATGAGCCAGGAAAAGGACTTTCACAAGGTCATGTCATCACTTAAGGCAAGGACTGGCCATTTTCACTTCTTTTGTGGTGGAATGTCATCAGTTAAGGCAGGGGCAGGGCACTTTCACTTCTTTTGTGATTCTTCAGTTACTTCAGGCCATCTGGGCGTATAAGTGCAAGTCACAGGGGACTTGATGGCTTGGCTTGGGCTCAGAGGCCTGACAATGTTAATGAAATAAACCAAACACAAAAAGGCCAATACCGCTTGATTCCACTTATATGAGGTGCCTAGAATAGGCAAATTCCCACAGATAGAAAGTGGAATAGTGGTTACCAGGGGCTGGGGGGAAGAGGGGGAGAATGGAGTTATTGTTTAATGAGTATAGAGTTTCTGTTTGGAATGTGGAGAAAGTTCTGGCAATGAATGGATACTGGTGACGGCTACATGACATTGTGAATGTATTTAATGGCACTGAACTGTAGTAGACTTCAAAACGGATAAAATGGTAAATTTTGCGTTTCAAATTAAGTCTGTTGCTACAAACATAAAGTTGAGCTAAGAAGTCATAGACAAAAGAATTAGTACTGTGCGACTTCAGTACATAAAGTACAAAAAATGGCACAAATCCTCATTGGTGTTGGATATTAGGATAGTGTTGTAATTGCCTGAGGGGTTCTTCTTGTGACTGCACAAAGAAAAACCATGGCATTACATTAAAGAAAGAGTTTTATAGACACAAGGCCGGCCATGCCACGTGGGGACCAATTTAGTACTGAAATCATTCTCCTCCAAAGCTCCTAGGTTAGAGGTTTTTCAAAGGCAGTTTGGGGGAAGTGATGGGGGTGGCTAGGCCTGCTGCTGATTGGTTGGGGCAGAGCTGAAACCATAGGGGGTCAAAGCTGTCCTCCTGTGCACTGAATTGCTTCTGGGTGGGGCCACAGGAGTGCGGTTGAGGGTCCAGGTGGAGCCTCAAGGTGAAGCCGTGGGTGTCAGACATGCAAAAAAACCTGGAAAGATATCTCAAAAAGCCAGCCTACAACAGAAATGTTATCTGCAGAAATCACTGGGGAAGCTGCATCTCCTATAACCTCCGGAATAATGACTAACAATTCTTCATGTCTATACCTTAGCAACAGACTCAGGCTCTTCTCCTTCCCCCAGCCTGGAGGCCTCCCCGTAGCTTTAGAAAAGCAACTGAGTTTGAGGGAAGGCCTATTATCATTTAAACTTATCCAAATGACTCTCAAATTCAGCTCAGCCCCAAAGCCCAGGAATAACTAAGGGAAAGGCAAGATGGGGGTGGGGTGAGAGTAGCCCAGCTCACTGTTACAATTTTTCTTACTGATACAATTTTTGTACAGGCGGTTTCAGTGTTGGTGTTGGGTATCAACACCATTGAGGGTGGTGGAGACTGGAAAGGGAGTCTTAGGTGGCTGGTCATGTTTTCTTTCCTGAAGGCTGATTGCCTGAGTGTGTTGCCTTTGTGAAAATTATGGATCTGTCATATATATGTGCATTTTATGTACGTTAGACTTCAATGAAAAGCATCCCTCCACCTCTACAAAGGACAACAGTATCCTCCTCAGAGGGCTATTTTAGTATTCAATGAATTAATACAGATAACAAACTTAGAAGAGTATCTGGCATATAGGGGCTTCCTAAGTCATTTCTAGCAGTATTAAAAAAAAACAAAGAAAAGCTTTCCTCCAGAAAGCTTTGTGGATTTACCTCTGTGGTTGAGATGCCAATCATTCCCTTCTCATCCATGCTTCCTGTGCTTTGAAATGCTTCGTATTTGCTCGTCCAAATTCTCCTCCCTGCCACCACCACCCCAGACCCCAGACCCAGCTTGGCTGTGTCCCTTTGTTAGTGTAGGTAGTTAGGCAGACATAAGCAGGGAAGGAGAGGGGCCTCTTAGCCCAGAAATGTCAGGCAGCCATCAGGTGATGGTCGGGCAGTTGTTAAACTGTCTTGCTAAAATAATAATTGGTGTCAGCTGGCACCAGGGAAAGCTAGTCTAACAACAGACAGAAAACACCTGAAGCTGGTGATTAGCAGCTTCCAGATAAGATCTCAGGAGTTGGATGAGCAGGCTCAAGCATGTGCATTAAGATGCAAAATAGTGGAGTTTAACTGGTATATGACCTTCCTCTAGGAACGGAAGAGGAAGGTCATATACTTGTAAGAGAAAAATGCCTCAAGTGAACATGCGCACAACTTCAGTAAACACGCTGTGCACCCGATCCTTCCCAAGCGCCGGCAGGCCACGGTGCATGAGGATAGCCCACCCCAAGGGAAGAATCAACGGAGAAGAAACAGAAACCCCGGAACCATGCCAATGAGTAAAATCCCATGTCAACAATCAAACAGGGCACTTGGATCTCTCAAGTTGCCCGCTCGGCCCTCTTCCAAGTGTACTTTGCTTCCTTTCCTTCCTGCTCTAAAACTTTTTAATAAACTTTTAATTCTGCTCTAAAACGTGTCTCTCACTACCTTATGCCCTCTGAGTGAATTCTTTCCTCCAAGGAGGCAAGGATCAAGTTTACTGCAGACCTGTCGGATTCACTGCTGGTAACACCTTCATTAAAGGTTGCAGGTCCTGTTCAGCAGGCCCTTCCACTTGGCTCTCTCCCCAAGTTCTGGTAACTGCCTCTTTGGGCCCAGGAGTAATACTGGTGCCCTGCAGTTACCCCCAAGGATACTGTACTACTATCCCTTGTGGTTTCTTGTGGTTTTCTTATGCCGGGATCTTTATAAATCACTTCTTACTAAAATCTTCTCTAGTTTTCCCAATTGCAGTATATTATTACCTTCTGGGACCCTGATTGATATCTACCCCCTTAGAAAAGCCATGGAAAGCAGCCATGTAGGCTACAGGACCTCAATCAATCAGATCACTGCTGACTAGGGCGGACACAAGCAGCTGACCATGCTGAACCAATCAGAATCATAGAAACAGAGTGATTGAACCAGGGGAGAACCACAGAACTATAAGATCATGCACAGGTAGAGCCAGGGTTGGTGCCATGGCAGCCGAAAGGCACCAGCAAAAGGAAGCTACTGTAGGGCAATTGAAAAAATTGGTCTGTGGGGGAAAAGGAACACAAGCAAAGTATCATTTATTCATGTTTTAAATGCATTAATATATTCAAAAATGTGTTCTAACAATATGCAATCAAATGTAAAATCATCTAATGTGGTTTTTCCAGTTATTAAACTGCATTTTTTTTATGTGGGCTTGTGGGGGAGGGAGTTTCACTCTTGTCACCCAGGCTGGAGTGCAGTGGTGTGATCTCGGCTCACTGCAACCTCCGCCTCCCAGGTTCAAGCGATTCTCCTGCCTCAGCTTCCCGAGTAGCTGGGATTACAGGTGCACACCACCACACCTGGCTAATTTTTGTATTTTTAGTAGAAATGGGGTTTCACCGTGTTGGCCAGGCTGGTCTCGAACTCCTGACCTCAGGTGATCCACCCACCTAAGCCTCCCAAAGTCCTGGGATTACAAGCATGAGCCACTGCACCCAGCCCAACTCTATCTTTTTTTAAGAGACAAGATCTCACTTTGTTACCCAGGCTGGGGCGCCATCATAGCTCAATGCAGCCTCGAACTCCTGGGCTCAAGCCATCCTCCCGCCATAGCCTTCCCAGTTGTTAGGACTACAGGTGCACATCACCATGTCTGGCTAATTTTTAAATTTTTCTTAGCGATGGGAAGTCTCACTATGTTACCCAGGCTGGTCTAGAACTCCTGGCCTCAAGGGATTCTCCTCCCTTGGCATCCACAAATTACTAGGATTACAGGCATGAACCACCACGCCTGGCCTTGAACTGTATCTTTAAAGCCCCTGAAATATTGTCCCTACCAAAGTAATATAAATGAGATTATGTCCTAAAATTAACTGTATGAAATGCAAGAATGCTACTCACTATGAAATCCTGTTAATATATGTGTGTTTGGGTGGATAAGGTAAAGAATGATTGATGCTACTTAATAAACTGTGGTTATCCATTGGTACATTTTGAAATCAATTTAAATTACTAATAAAGTACAGCAAAGTAGAAAATATCAGGATTCATCATATTTCTAAGAGTAAATATTGATTTGTGTAACTTATTTCAGTGATTCATATACTGGGTCAAGTGTAAAATGTATTTCCACTGTGTCAAAAAAGTTTTTAAAATTCTAGTTAACTGTGGTTAAAATATGCAGTTCAGAAATTACCGTGATATACTATCAGTGTGGGAGTAACACAGGAAGAAAACACGGTAGAGTTATTATAAATAATCTTGCTAACATCTATGGGAATCATATATTCTGAACCTTAATATGTTCTTCCGGCCGGGCGCGGTGGCTCAAGCCTGTAATCCCAGCACTTTGGGAGGCCGAGACGGGTGGATCACGAGGTCAGGAGATCGAGACCATCCTGGTGAACACAGTGAAACCCCGTCTCTACTAAAACTACAAAAAACTAGCCGGGCGAGGTGGCGGGCGCCTGTAGTCCCAGCTACTCGGGAGGCTGAGGCAGGAGAATGGCGTGAACCCGGGAGGCGGAGCTTGCAGTGAGCTGAGATCCGGCCACTGCACTCCAGCCTGGGCGACAGAGCGAGACAGACTCCGTCTCAAAAAAAAAAAAAAAAAAAATATGTTCTTCCATAGATGGTTTTAAGTTGGAGGTGGTCATCGAGCTACCATTTTATCATCATCCTTCTCACTTTTCTCTTTTTACAAACTGGAGAAGAGCAATGACAGTACTGTCATCATTTAGGTATCTCCCCAGTGCTTGGAACACCATATGCACTAGATAAATGTTTGATACATTTCTAGAAAATGATCTTTTCACAAAGCCATTGTGTTTACATAGAATCAATGATATGAATAAGATATTTAAAATTTCCATATATGCACTGCTGTAATCAAACATCATCTGATCACTGTAATATCCCATAAACAGTGGTTTCATATAAAAAAATTTTGAGGCAGGGTGCGGTGGTTCATGCCTGTAATCCCAGCACTTTGGGAGGCCGAAGCAGATGGATCACGAGGTCAGGAGACTGAGACCATCCTGGCTAACAAGGTGAAACCCTGTCTCTACTAAAAATACAAAAAAAAAAAAAAAAATTGGCCTGGCATGGTGGTGGGCACCTGTGGTCCCAGCTTCTCGGGAGGCTGAGCAGGAGAATGGCACGATCCTGGGAGGCAGAGCTTGCAGTGAGTGGAGATTGCACCACTGCACTCCAGCCTGGGTGACAGAGTGAGACTCGGTCTCAAAAAAAATTTTTTGAAAGACTACATTTTTAAAAATTAGCTATTATTGTTATTCTTTATATTATTTTTCATTGGCGTTTTTATTTAGATGTAATAGTGTTGATGCTAATACAGGGTCGATAACAAACTTTACTAGCTGTAGTGAGTTGAATTGTGGCTCCCAAAAGATGTGTCCACCTGAAACCTCAGAATGTGATCTTATTTGAATACAAGTCTTTGCAGATGTAATTAAGATAAGGGTCTCAAGATGAGATCATCCTGGACTGAGGTGGGACTTTAATCCAATGAGAAATGTCCTTCCAAGAAAGAGAAAAGAAGACACAGAGACAAAAAGAGAAAGCCACGTGCAGACCAAGGCAGAGGTTGGAGTTATAAAGTCCCAAACCACAGAATGCCAAGGGTTGCTGGGAGCCACCAGAATCCAGGAGAGGCATGGGACGGATTCTCCCTCAGAACTTTTGAGGGAACGTGGCCCTAGCAAGACCTGATTTTGAATTTGTGGCCTTCGGAACTTAGAGAGAATAAATTTCTGTTGCGTTAAGCCACCAACTTTGAGGTAATTTGTTAACAGCAGCTCTAGGAAACTAACATACCAGCTGAATAATATACTGAGAGTTTAAAGGTCACATCAATTATAGATTTGGTTTTCCTGGCCCTTGCCTGACCTACATCTTTTACTCAGAGAATGTTGGTAAGGGTTTATTCTGAAGTAGTATTGGATTCCCGTAGACAATTAAACATACAAGGTCACATGGCAGCTGCTTTACACAGGACTGTAAACTGGGCCATTGCTATGGTTAGAATGTTTGTGTTCCCTACAAAGTCCATGTTGGAATTCAATCCCAGTGCAGCTGTATTAAGAGGCAGGACTTTTAGGAGGTAATTAGGTTAGGAAGGCTCTGCCCTCATGAATGGAACTAATGTTCTTATACAAGGACTTGAGAGCTTGTGCAATGTAGGGGGACCCCATCTCTACAAAAAATTTAAAAATTTGCCAGGCATGGTGGTGCACACCTGTAGTCCCAACTACTCTGGAGGCTGAATTAGGAAGATCACTTGTGCCTAGAAGGTTGAGGCTGCAGTGAGCTGTGATCATGCCACTGCACTCCAGCCTGAGTGACAGAGTAATACCCTGTTCGAAAATGAAATAAAATATATAAAAGGGCTTAACAGAGTTCATTTGGCCCTTTTTGCCCTTCCACCATGTGAGGACACCACAAGAAGACCCCCATGAGGAACAGGCCTTCACCAGACTCAGCTGCTGGTTCATTGCTCTTGGACATCCCAGCCTCTAGAACGGTAAGAAAGAAATTCCATTGTTAATGTATTACTCAATCTAAGATGTTTTGTTATAGTAGCAAGAACAGACTAAGACAACCATTGCTTGGATTTTCTTTTACTCTTCAAAAGTCAAATATGTCCATGGTTGGAACCAAAGAAACTGAATTTTCATTGCAACCGAAAGGCACAGTAGCAGAGCGGTCAGGAACATGGGATGGGATCAGACAGTTCTGGACTGGAATCCTGGCTCCAACCCTTAACTAAGGGAGTGAATTTGGACAAATGACTGACACTCTGGGCCTCTCTTTGCTCATTTGTAAAACAAGAATTGTTAAACTCCCTCAAATGCTGTCAGACAATTTAATAAGGAAAACACCATCTTGACAAAGTCTTAGTGGTACCTCAGAAAAAAGAAGTCAGAGGTGGATATTTGTAGAGTTTTGAGATCTTGGTTCAGGTAATCTCAAGAGTCTTTCAAAAAGGGAACTGAAGGCCGGGCGCTGTGGCTCATGCCTGTAATCCCAGCACTTTGGAAGGCCAAGGCAGGCAGATCAACTGAGATTGGAAGTTCGAGACCGGTCTCACCAACATGGAGAAACCCCGTCACTACTAAAAATACAAAATTAGCTGGGAGTGGTGGTGCATGCTTGTCATCCCAGCTACTGGGGAGGCTGAGGCAGGAGAATTGCTTGAACCCGGGAGGCAGAGGTGGCCGTGAGCCGAGATTGCGCCATTGTACTCCAGCCTGGGCAGCAAGAACGAAACTCTGTCTCAAAAAGAGAAAAAAAAAAGAAGGGAACTGAATGCAATTGGGCTGAGATCATGATGTAACCTTAGCCCAAGGTGGACAAAGGGAGGATCTTAAAGCAAGTGTTGATGAGTAAACTATGGCTTGATGAGAGTGAGCAATTTGCCTAGGAGGAGCAGATTGTTATCTCAGATCAACTGATCAGAAGGAATTTCCTAACGCAAGCAGAGAAGTTATTTGTTGCTTTACAGTCTTATCTATTCTATGAAAAGTTTTCAGAACAAGTAACTTAAGTTATATTGACACAGGTGGTCTGAGTTCTAAGTCCAAATAGCAATGTCATGTTGATGGCAGTTGTCACAGTTCTCAAGAGAATGATATCTACTTTCTGTAGCTGTTGTCAGGAGTAAATGACATCATGGTTCTATAGTATCTGCCACACAGCAGGGACTAAATAAGATATTATTATTATCCATTTTAATTTATTTTGAAAGACCAAACAGACGTAATAGGAAATTTTTATATCTCTCAAATTTTTATTGCTTTTCATAAATAATAAGCAAAGTAAATGACTTGCAGCTTTCCTGGAGTTTAGGAACTACTAAGTTACTAAGGTTATAGTAGAATTTGCACTTACTGAAAAAAAAAAAAAAAAGGGACAAAAGGGAAAAAAAAAAAAAAAACATTGAGGGCTCTTTTTCTTTGCCATGATGCTAGTTGTCTGCATATTTGCATTCCCCAAGGACTTGGGAGTAATTAGCTCTGCACAAGCTGCACATCTTCAGGAAGAAAATAGCTTTTATAAATGCAGAGAGATTTCATGAGATGGTGTGTCATACGGAAATGGAACCATTTCTGGAGACTAGGAGTCTTTGTTCATTCCCTCTGCATATTCTCAGTTGAATCAGTAAAATTTTCTTACAAGAGAATGCTACATCTCTTCAGTCTCTGAACATACAAAGCCCAGAGGAATTTCTTGAGTGTTTGTACATTTGAGTGTTTGACTTCAGAATCTTTAGACAGCGGTTGAGTCTTATCCTCAGGAACAGAAAGAAACATGGTCAGATGCCTGTTTGACTCCAAGGGCAGTGCTCATTCAATACCCCCATCCCCAACTTTCTCCACTGAACGCCACAGCAGCATTCTAAAGACGGCAGGAGGGACTGCCCTGGTTTTGCCCCCTTCACTCCAGGAAATCTGAACCTGCTTCACTCAATTTTCCCATCTCTAAAAGAGAGACAAAAAGTTCATGCACTCTTAATGTTTTGACATGTCATTAACATAAATAAAATAATCCAAACTATTTAGAAGAAAAGTATTTTATTGACAAATAATAATTATATATATTTATGGGGTATAATGTGACATTTTGATACACCAAGGGACGATTAAATCAAGCTCATTAACATATCCAGCACCTCACCTCTTTACCTTTTTTTTTTCTAGTGAGAACATTTAAAATGTACTCTGAGCAATTTTGAAATATACAGTAAGTCATTATTAACTATGGTCACCACGCTGTGCACTGAAATTTATTCCTCCTGTCTAACTCAAACTTTGTACCCTTTGACCAACATCTCCCCTTTCCCCATTCCCACCCTGTACCCCCATTCTTGAGTAACCATCATTCTATTCTCTACTTCTGTAAGTTCCACTTTTTAAGATTCCACAAGTAAATGAAATCATGGAGTATTTGTCTTTCTGTGCTTGGCTTATTTCACTTAACATAATGTCCTCCAGGTTTATCTATGATGTTGCAAATGACAGAATTTCTTTCTTTTTAAAGGGTGTCTAGTTTTCCACTGTGTAGCCAATTCTTCATAATCCCAAGATATCATTACTATGTGATATAATAAAAGCAAGTGTGTAAAGTAAAAGAAACTGTAGTGGGTCAAACTAATAAGAAAAACACTGATCTGAATGTCTATGCAATGCATAGACGGTGTTTTTAAAAATGCAACAGCATATAATTTCCAGATCTGCTATGGTCGTGGGAACTCAGCAGTATAAAACTCGGCTAGTGACTAGATAAGATGATGATGTATAACAGACATTAGCTATTTATGTGCTTAATTAATCTGAACATTTACCCTATACTGTTATTGGCATTATTAATTTGTTCAATTTGTTAAAAGAGTTTCCTAAGGAAATGTGACTTTATTTCAGCACCTCTTTTGAATCCCAAATATTTTTATATTCTGGCTTGATAACTGAGTGACTAAGAGGTTTCAGGGCCTTGCTACTTGGGTTTGTATCTAGGTCTACAATTTTCTGGCTATGTTTACTTAGCCAGATTACTGCACCTCTCTGTATCTTAGTTTCCTCAATGATAAAATAAAAATAATAATCATGGTCACCTCATAGGGTAGTTAGGAGGATTGAATGTGTTAATTCTCATAAAGTAATTAAAGAACCAAATGCATAGTATGTTAGTTCTTATTTATTTTTCTTGAAATTAACTGTAGGAATTTTACCATGTATCATTTGCAGTGACATCGCCCTGTGGAAATAATACTACGTGGGAGGAGTCTACCGTGGGTTTTGATACAGTTTAGATGCTGTCCCCCTCCAAATCTCATGTGGAAATGTAATCTCCAATGTGGAAGGTGGGGCCTGGTGGGAGGTGATTGGATCATGGAGAGGCTTTCCCCCTTGGTACTGTCCTCGCCACAGTGAGTGAGTTCTTGTGAGATCGCATTGTTTAAAAGTGTATGGCAATCCCCCAAGTCTTGCTCCTGCTCCTGCCATGTGAGATGCCTCACTCTCCCTTTGCCTTCTGCCATGATTGGAAGATTCCTGAGGCCTATCCAGAAGCAGAAGCTGCTATGCTTCCTGTACAACCTGCAGAACCACGAGCCAATTAAACTTCTTTTCTTTATACATTACCCAGTCTTAGGTATTTCTTAGAGCAGTGAATGGGTTAACACATTTTATTTCAAATTTATATCCTGTAGAGCCTTGCATTATGAAAAGAGCACACAACAGGAAGTTAGGACATCCTGCTTTGAGGTCTAGCACAGCCATCAACTATAGGATCTTTGGTGAGTCACTTCACCTCTCTGAACCTGTTTCCTCAAGAAAAATAAGGAGAGTAGGCTGCCTGTGTGACCTCAAGACAACACACTGTGCTGGAATGAGTCTTACAGCAAGAGTTCAAAGTTCAAGTTCTAATTCTAGAACTTGTTGAGTGTAAAATTCACAGCAAGTCATAGAACCTCTTGGAACCCCAGTTTCCACATCTGGAAAAAGGGGCAGAATAGTATCAAAAATGCTTCACTCCCAGGAATGTGGTGAGCATAAAATCAAATAATGAAAAAAAGTCCACTGTAAAGCACTGAATAAATGTAAGGTAATACCGTTAATAAAATCTCATTTAGTTTAATATTTCTGCTAAATCTTTTTATTTTCCTATAGTCTTTTCCGAGTATTTGTTCTTCTGCAGGTAGAAATCTGTGGGTTGAAACCAGACTATAAAAATCTGTGGGTTTTTTTTTTTCTGGCACTCAGACTATCTGCTATGAAGAATGTTTTCCCTTAGTTAAGGTAACAGCTATAAATGTTCAGTTTGCCCCTAAGTCATTATCTGAGTCGTGTTTCTGTATGAGTCAAGAAATATAAGAAATACAGAAATTATCTATTTGTCCCCTTTCTTTTCTTTGTATAAATATCTTTTTAGATGTAACCTAAGAAATAACTAGCCTCTGTCTTGGCTTTCTTAGTATTTTAAAGAGACTGTTGGAGAGGAATAAGGTAATGGGAGATTATCTTCATCAAGAAAGAGCCTGTGCATATAACCTCTACACACACACAGACACACAGACACACACACACACACACACACACACACAATATCAACAAAAATCCTATGCTCCAGCCAGAAAAACACCTTCTTGCCACTAGGCCCCTATTAATGCTGGTACCTCCACCTGGAATTCCTGTTCCTCTGATTATACCTAGAATTCAGGGTTTTGTTATCATCTCAAATTTTCAGTGAGATAGATTGAGTGGTTCTTTGCCCTATGCTTAATCTTTTAGGCCAATATTCCTTTTTTTGCAGATGGTGAATCTGACAGAGGAAGAATTAAATGACTTGTTCAAGGTCACCTTTGAGGAATTTGGAGGAAGTTTAACTTTTGTATATTTTTCCCCTGTACTCCAGGTATGTTTTGTCAAATCATCCTAGTCTGAACCAGCTTACCCATCAGGTTCTCCTGTAACACGTATATAATACCACATGTTGCCTTGCACTATAGTTGCCTGTGAATAGACACCTCCCTTCCCAAAGAGTAGGTCCCACAGAAGAGTAACTATCTTATTCTCCAAATCCTTTAGAGCTTTTAGCACTGAGTACGTAGCCAGGTATCACAAATTTTGTATTTGCTGAATTGAAGTGGAACATCTCAAGGGTATTTTTCTATTGCCTTTCTATGAATTAGCTCGGTTTTGTATGAGTCCACTTTGATTCTCACCTAAATAAGATCATCTAGAAACACCAAAAGCACCAGTGTAGATGCAAGAGATGGTGAAGACCTGAGGCCGACTGCTGCCTTCTGCCAGCCCTGCAATTCTCAAAGAACAAGGGTCGATGGGCAATCCTTCCAGACAGCTTCTGGGAGTGACCCGTCCTTGACACATTGAGTTAGCTGTGCTCTGAAGACCCAAAGCGATTCGAAGCATGATTTTAATGACTGTCATTACTTCTGCCATTACTACCACCCAATAAAAACCATCATCAGCTTGATGTGATTATCCTTCGGTTGTGCAGTGCCTCTGGACTCCAGCAAGCAACAGAGCATATGGTCTTTGCCAATAGCATTATTCATCAATGGAGGATAAAATTCACAGTAGCACCCAGCTTGTCACAGTGGGGAATGGCTTTGGGCAAGTCACCGCTTCAACTCAGCTTAGGTCTTTCAAAGATGTGGGCTCTTATTCACAATGCCCTTCATAAAAATGAAAATGAAACACATGCTGAATGGGATTTTTAGAACAATGAGAACCCTATAATTAGGAAGCAATAGCTAAAATTATATTATCGCTAAGAGCAAAGCATAGTAACAAGTTAATGCAATTACTAATCCAGCTTTTTCAGAGATAGAAGCAAACCATGCAATTAAATCCCTAGTCTATATTTTTTCAGGAGCCTAATGAAAGGAAAACAAATGAACTGGATCCTCCATCTTCCACCCTTGCCTCTGCTAAGCCATCAGAGGACAAGTTTCCCACCCCTCTCTCTCCAATTTCATTTGAAAAATAAAACAGGCCTCCAGCTGTGAAATGGATTATGCTCTACAACTATGCACCTGGAATAGAAGCCATCATTCTTCATGAAGGTTGTCGAGAATTTTGTATCGCAGCATGGCAGCTTCCTATTCCCTCATTCGCCTGCGTATCCCACTTAACAAAAGATTCGCTATGCACTGACTTGTATGTGACTCTCAGTGTGCACAGTATAGACTGTGACCTGTCCCCAAATGAACACAGTACCAGTCTAATGTACCACCTTACCTGTGGCTCTCTCCCATACAAAGCCAATCCACTACAGGCAAATGATCTACCCATGGTCTCCCAAACACAGTCTTCACTGTCTGGTCACAGCTTCTTTACACATGGCATTCACTCTGCTTGCAGAGGCATTTTAGAGTGGATATCTAATGAAGGAGATTACTCCCAGGCATGCACATAGGAGGGCACTGGTCTGATACACTGATTGACAGTTCACTACTGCAAAGAGGACAGATGAGAAGGCAGCTCAGCTCTTTGATGCTAAGGAAAAAACACAGAACCTCACTCATCTAGATGTAATTATAAACTTTAGTATCCATCAGTACCAAGCCAAAATAATTGCTGTTTGGACATACATTATTAGAAATTAACAACAAAATTTAGTAAATTGTTGGCCAGATCTGAATGCAGAATAGCCACCTCTGAGTGAGCATTTTGAGCAATCTAACTCACACATTTCCGGTTCAACAAAGTTACTAGATGAGAAGACCCAAAACAGTGTGTAAATGGGACACAGATTTGTAAATAGTTAATTTATAATCATATACGGCAAATTAACCTGTATTTCATTGACTAACGTGCCACCAATCATAAGACATGCCATCATTTAATCTGTCATGAAGAAGTGAAAAAACGCAATTAAACCGTGACATCATGCTTCCTTATTAGAAATGTTCATTTTTATGCTAAATTTACATAAATACATATTTATTTAAACAACACAAGACCACAATATGAACATCTATGCCCAAGTCTCTGCATGCCCAGCAATGACTGCCACCCTGACAATGGTGACTGACATCATCAAGTGTAAGATGCATCCTGATTTTAGTTGTTCAACTGTGACACAACGGGCACCTCAGCACTGATGAAATATGGTACCCACCTGTCACATGAGCTTCTCATGATCCAGCAGCCTCTCCTCACCTGACACTGGCTCTAGTCTCCAGTAATAACTCTGACCCTGTTTGTCCTGAGTCTTCTCTTCCTTTGTTTCCCACTTCCCTCACGGGGCTACTCAGTAACCAGTTAGCTGCTAAGGCTCAAGCCTTTTTTAATTTTAATTTTAATTTTTTCCAAAACTCCTCAACAATTGCAATTGCCACTTTGTTTCTATTATTGCCCTTGACCTATTTATTTATTTACTTATTTATTTATTTAAAGTTTCTTTTGTTTTTAAACAAGAAGGCTAGATACAGTGACTCATGCATGTAATCCCAGCACTTTGGGAGGCCGAGGCAGGTGACTCACTGGAGGTCCCGAGTTCGAGACCAGTCTGTCCAACATGGCAAAACCCCGTCTCTACTAAAAATACAAAAATTAGTTAGAGGTGTAATCCCAGCTACTCGTGTGGCTGAGGCAGGAGAATCGCTTGAACCTGGGCGTCAGAGGTTGCAGTGAACCAAGATCATGCCATTGCCCTCCAGCTTGGGCAACAGAGCGAGACCCTGTCCAAAAAAAAAAAAATCTCAAGGTTGAGCATAGTGACTCACACCTATAATCCCAGCACTTTGGGAGGCTAAGGTGGGCGGACCACCTGAGGTCAGGAGTTGGATACCAGCCTGGCCAACATGATGAAACCTCGTCTCTACTAAAAATACAAAAATCAGCCATGCATGGTGGCACATGCCTGTAATCCCAACTACTTGGGAGACTGAGGCAGGAGAATCACTTCAACCTGGGAGGCGGAGGTTGCAGTGAGCCAAGATTGCGCCACTGCACTCCAGCCTGAGCAACAGAGTGAAACTCCATCTGAAAAAAAGGAAAAATCAAGAGAATCTTCCCTTCATCAATTGGAAAACAGTAACTTCCCCTATTCTCACCCAGGAGGAGAGAATGAAAAAATGTTATTATTTTAATATCTTTATAATTTTAGTACCATGTACATAACATGAAATTTACCATTTTAATCATTTTTATTACAACAATTTTTTTTTATTTTTCTGCTATTGTCGTCATATACTTTCCCTGCATGTTATAAACACCATGATGTATTGTTATAATTTTTCCCCAAGAGGCTTTCGGAGGTCTGCAATGAGTTACGGTAGAAAACACAGTGATCCGGTGTGCTAGTTCGAAGACTGCCTTTCCTTGGCTTCCAGGAAGCCTCCTAAACCTGCCTTTTCTATTAGCCTACCTTTTTTTTTTCCCCAATCTTTTTAAATTCTATTACAGATGTACAGCAAGATCAAAGGGAACACCTTGTCCCTGGGGCTTTAGCTAGTGGCTGAAAGAGAAGCATAGAAATGTCTTTAACTCTTTCCAGTCGATATCACTGGATATCTATAGGTTATACAGATAACTAAGGTTATCCAATCATCCCATGACCACTCAGCCAGAGGGGGTGAGATCACCCCACCACATCCTTTACATGCACACACACACACACTTTTCAGGCTTACTGTTGCCTTTTTATTTACTTTGTTTCACCTTGGCAGAGACTGTTAATGCTCATGCTAACCTGATTTCACCTGTATAAAAACGTCCAGGGACATGTGGGCATTCTGTGATTTGTCCCGGTTCTAAATATCCCCGAGGGTGGTCCTGACCCACATAAAAACAAGTCTGCTTCAGAGCCAGCTTCAAAGCCTACCTCTCTGACCCCCAAACCTCAGGTGATCGCACTCTCCTCTGGCCAGTGATGGTTCTTAGAGTCCGTACTTCCTATTTGATATTTATATGCAACGGTGTGCTGGTAAATGTTTAGCACCTGGCTCTGGGGGTGGAGAGGTGGGAGTCTGGGTTTGGCGGGTTTGTGCATTCAATTTCTGTGGTGTAAACACTCCCACCATGGCTATTTCAAGTCACCAGTATGATGTCACTGACCACAGTCAGGAAGGGACGCACTGTGGCATATTGCTATGTAGTATTTCTACCACACAGATATAATACACAGAAATAACTTCAAGATCAGAGATAATAGTGAAAGGTAGTAAAACAACTAGAAAGTGATGAGTTTTGACTATTTATTACCTTTGTTATTAGTATACTTTATTTAATTATAACTTTATATAATTTAATTTCTAATAATGGCTGTGTTTAATAACTAGCTCACAAAACTGGAAAACTTAGCAATTGGTTTTGCAAACCAGTAGGAGTTGCTCCAGCCCACAAAAGTAATAAAGTATATGCTATCTTGCATTATTATTTTAAATCTTTTATGTCCGCAACTAAATTATATACCTCAGATTATGAAGTTATTTGTCTTAAATACTTCTTTTTATTTACCATGCTGCTAAACACAAATAAGTGATTAACTTTTCTTTTTTTTTTTTTGAGACGGAGTCTCACTCTGTTGCCTAGGCTGGAGTGCAGTGGCACCATCTCGGCTCACTGCAACTTCCACCTCCCAGGTTCCAGAAATCCTCCTGCCTCAGCCCCAATAGTAGCTGGGATTACAGGTACGTGCCACCATGCCCGGCTAATTTTTGTATTTTTAGTAGAGATGGGGTTTCACCATGTTGGCCAGGCTGGTTTCAAACTCCTGACCTCAGGTGATACACCTGCCTCGGTCTCCCAAAGTGTTTCGATTACAGGCGTGAGCCACTGAGACTGACCGGTAATTAACTTCTAACATTAATAATGTTTACTCATTGTAAATGTTTTTGAGAGGCCGCTAAAATTCACCAATCACAAAATTTAGACTGGGCCCCAAATCTGACCCTTCCCAAATCATATCTTTAACCTAGAAAGTTTATGCACTAAAAACATTTATCAAAAAAGATAGATTGGCTTAGTGAGGTGGCTCACCCCTCTAATTCCAGAACTTTGAGAGGCCGAGGCTGGTGGGTTGCTTGAGTCTAGGAGTTTGTGATCAGCCTGGGCAATATGGCAAAACCCTGTCTCTACTAAAAATAAATGAAAAAATAAAAAATAAAAAGATATATTACTGACAGTGTAATTGAATCGTTTCTGCTACCAACTGTAAGATTGCCTACCATTAAGAGCAGCGGTGACCAGCTTTGCTATCAGTGCTGTTAGGAACACTGATTACCTTTCAACCCCAACAAGCAAGCAAGCCAACTCCTATGATTGCTGAAGTGAGAGCTCTAAAAGAGAGAGTATTCTCGGAGGGGGGAGCCCTGTGGTGGGTAAACAAAGTGAGAAACTTAACTAACCAAACTTGTAAGCATAATCAGTCTCTTTACAATTTACAGTTACAAAGAAGTGGCATGTAACCCCAAATGTCAACTTATTATCAAGGAGATACTATCATTATCCCCACTGATGGAATAGCTTCCCAGTAAGAACAATACTGGTATTCATTAACCAGGATTCTTCCTTCCCAGAAACAAGGAATCAGATTAGCAATGAGAAGGATATTTGGTGCGTATCCACATGGAGAATTTAAAGGTCTTGAAAGATATATCCTCTAGATATGAAACATCCAAACGAACTCTCTCTCTTCCACAGTGGAGTGTATCTATTTGGTGCAAAAGTAATTGCAGTTTTTGCCATTAAAAACAATGACAAAAATTGCAATTAGTTTTGCACCAACTTAATAGCTAATCCCCAGACTATTAATATCTACCAAAGTGTGTCTGTCATCTATGAAAAGTACTGGTACAGTCTGTGAAAATTTTCACTGAATGTCACCAAAGGCACTATTATCTCATGCCAGAGAAGTTACAAGTGCATCCTAGTACTAGTAACTAGTATTCACTAATACTAGTTAGCTTTGTACACTACAGTTCCATGGCAGAGACAGCTTACTGAAAATATGTCCCAGTTCAGGGTTGGCAAATACACAGCACATGTGCTGCCCCCATCCCTTCCCATACCCTTGGCAGACATCACTAATTGATCACTACACTCTTCCTTCATTGAGTCTTACAGTTCTTCCCAACACAGCTCTATATGCAGCACTACCAATCCTGGCCCTGAGTTCCCGATGAAGAATTAGGAAGCAAGGCATGTGCAGGTTTCTCACAGGGAGGTTAAGGACTACATGGAACTAAGTGCATTATTTCAAGTTCATTTTGATAGTGTGCTCTTGGAGGGTTAATGCCTGTTGCTCCTTACTGTAAACCCCTAGGTCCTGATTACCAAGGGGATATCAAGGGCTCTATGTTGGCTTTGGTTTTTCTCCCCTCCAGTGTTACAATATGGAGATGCCTACGTCCTACCTACACAGAACGAATTGTTCACCATCATTTTGTCAGTGAGCGTACGTTTTAGAAGTCAGTTACCTATTTAAGCTTCCCTTGGCTCTTTGCCACTTCCACTAGAGGGCGCCACTGAAAAGGAAAGGAGGTAAAACTAAAGGGAAGCCATTTTTCTCCTCAGTGCCTTCATGTGGCCTCTGCTCAGCCTTACCATCCAGAAAAGGAAGTCCTCAACCAGTCTATACAGCCTGTGGTGTACCACGGACATAGTCACTCTCCACACAAACAGAAACATCTCTTGCTATACTTGCCCTTCTCCTCTGATCCCAAACAACCTTCATTCATCTCAATCACTTTCCCACGGACTTGTTTTCCTTCTTTCATTAGACCCAGAGCTCCATGAGGGCAAAGCTGGTCTTTGTCTTCCCAAACCATTATGATGCCTGGCGCAGAGTAGGTCCTCCATACACAGTTGTGTGTTACAGACTTCATGTGCTGAAAAATCACGGGCCTATTATTCGGGGTGACAGAAGTGGAAACCACACCACCTTATTAAGTTGTAGCAAATTTTCCACAACTTCATAGGCATGTGCTTGGACCCTGCTTTCTAATTCTTCAAACCAGGAAGTAACTCCCATATGTGCACTAGTGTTCTGCTCTTCTACACAGTGGAATTAAGCTTCTTAACTCTGCATCTATAAGGCTTGATACAAAAGGAAACTCTGTTGTCATTTAACCTGACGTTGTAGTTTTCCTTGAAGGTCTCACAGGAGAGCTTTGGGGACAACCCTCTCATCAAAATGATTTCTAGCTGCTGCCCTTCTCCCACCTTGAAATTCTTAAAGTTATTTTCCCCCCTGTTGTCTTTAATTATGTTCTTCCAATAGCCTTGTAAAATTGAGCAAGTTCCCGACAGCATTTTGAAAGGCCCTGTGAGCTACCGGGTCAGCATTTTCAATCTCTAATTATAAATCTGCCTGATGGCTTTCACTTAATACTTCTAGGTGGGGCTGAGGGTAATTGATGGTTTTGAAACTAACTCTTCAATAGCAGCCGTCAATGTATCAAGGCTTAATTTCTCTTATGATCTCAGAGAAGTTGCTGCAAGTGATGAGGAACTTATGTTATCATCCATCCTAGGAAAACAGAGAGATTTTATTAGCACGTAGTGAAATATTTATAAGAACATTAGAGCTTGTGGGACTCAAGAACTGACTTCACCTCAAACTTTCATTTACATACTTGCTTCCAGGGAAATCTATTATGGGATGGCCTGGATATGTCACTTTAAAAATCCTGCCTTTAATGAACAAATGAGAAAAGGTGAGTAGTTTTCTCTAGAAAGAACATTTTTCTCACCCACTGCCTTCCCGGAAAGATAAAAATATGCTCAAAATATAGCATAGAAATAAAGGGGCTATTTTGAAACAGAGACAAAAACATTTTAACTCAAGAAAGAAACGTCAGTGATGATGGAGGATTTCTTTAATAAAAAGAAGAGGCTTCATTTTTTGTTCACAAAGAAACTTGGTCTCTCAGTCTTCAGTCGTGACTTTCTGTTTTACCGAACTATTGTTTTAATTGTGACTTCTTTGTGTTCTCCTTGTCTTCCCTTAACATTTCCATGTTACTTTGTTGGTACTCATTGTCCTTCTGACAAGCCATGTCAGTCTCTTCCACACTGCCTTTTCCATCAAATGTATACTACAGTACCTTCATTAGCCCATTACAGATGCTATGTTTATTCATTCATTCAACAAACATGTATTGTGGGTCTACCATTGGCCAGATGTGATGAATACGAACACAGAAAGCAGTCCACACTCTCAAGGAACTTGCAGTTCAATGAGAACTTGATTGTTTAGAAACCACCTGGCAATGTTACAAACTATATTACATTTTCAAGCTATATTCAAGTTATCAGAGACTGTCATCACTCCTCCAAGCTAGAGATTCTGATTAGCTGACACATCTGCAACACTGATCTAGTGGACAAGATGTAACTATGATTCCTTGACCTGAATTTAGAGGCCTTTAGTACAACAACAGTGCTGGGAGAGGAAGCTGAGGGAAGACTGGTAGAAGTCTGGAACTTCAGCAAAGAACAGATATAAATTCATAGAAAGACAGACTTGCTTTCCTCTAGTTCAACAGTTCTACGGTAAGACTTTGTGCAACTGAGAATTAGACTTTTCTGGCAGCAAAGCTGTGTCAGCCCTTTACGGGTTTACCTGGAATAATTCACATTCCCTTCCTTAACATTCTACCTGGCCAAACTATCCAGGCCTAACATAAACCTCAGAGCCCACAGTGAGACTCATAGTCACCTAGTTGCTCTGACCTACTGCAATAAGAAACCAATGTTTTGTTTTGTTTTAATGAAGTAAATGATCTTTAATGCCAAAAAGCACACTCGCTTTGGGTAGCTCAAGAAGTGTCAATTCAGACAGAAGCCTACCTCCAAAGTACAGAGCAGAAAAAAGCATTCCCCAAAATACATTCTGGATTTTACCTCTCACTCAAGCCCATGCCTAAAGTCAGCATCTAGGTAATGCTAATGATTAGTAAATCAAAAGGCATTTATTTAATGGAGACGCTTCAGTATGCTGCAGTAAGTTGCCTTCTGCCATATGGCTTTGGGCATGAAGTGATTAAACTGTAATGTCTGGAGCCTCGGTTGCTGGCTATTTAGTGGTGTTATGCATCATGAACTCCGAGATAGCTGCAAATCTATTTTCAGTTTGCATTCCCAGCATAAAAGGACTCCTGGCCCAGAGGGATTTAAATCCTCCTCCACTAATCACTATGGCATACAGAATCACACTGATCCTGCATATAGTTAGTAGCTAGAGACAACCCAATCCTAACTCAGGATAGAGACAGGGACCTTCATTAGGCAGCCATTCCCGGGGTTTAAAAGCAAAGAAAACGATAATCTGCAATGACTAAGAAAGCAAGAAGGGAAGGAAGGCCCAGCACAGAGCCCTTGAGATGAGGACAATTTGGGGCACAGTAAAAAGGCTGCAGCCTGGCCCTTCTCGAACACTATTCCATTGGCTGATCATAATTGCTACCCGGCATTGATAGCATCTTCTCTGCCAGGCACTCTGCTAAGCACTTTAACACATGCTACCCAGGCTGGGTGTGGTGGCCGATGCCTGTAATCTCCGCACTTTGGGAGGCTGAGGCAGGAGGATCACTTGAGCCCGGGAATTTGAGACAAGCCTGGGCAACAGAGTGAGAACCCATCTCTACAACAAATAAAACACAAAACTTAGCAGGGCAGTGTGGTGCATACCTGAGTCCCAGCTACTTAAGAGGCTGAGGTGGGAGGATTGCTTGAGCCTAGGAGATTAAGGCTGCAGTGAGCTGAGATCGCACCACTGCACTCCGGCCTGGGTGACAGAGCAAGACCTTAGCTCGAAAACAAAACAATACAAAACAAAAACATATCTCACCTCTTTTAATATTCTCAACATCTCTATCTACTAGGTACTACTATTGTCCCCATTTTACTGATGACAAAACAGAGGCTCAGAGGACTTAGGCAAGTTGACCAAGGTCACAGCTGGTTAGTGGTGGAGCTGAAGTTCAAATTCAAGTCTGCTAGACTGCAGGGCCAAAATTCTCTAACTACAGTCCTAGTTGAGCATTACCACTAGTTCCTTAGGTAAGAAAAACTGATGATGAATACCACCATCAGGGAATTTTTAGTTTCTTGCTTCTAAATATGATCGGTAAACTATGTATGAGCCTCACTGCAATAAGTAGACTTAGTCTTTTTGTTTGTTTGTTTGTTTGTTTGTTTGAGACGGAGTTTCACTCTGTTGCCAGGCTGGAGTGCAGTGGTGCGATCTCGGGTCACTGCAAACTCTGCCTCCCAGGTTCAAGTGATTCCCCTGCCTCAGCCTCCCAAGTAGGTGGAACTACAGGCGGCATGCCACCATGCCCGGCTAATTTTTTTTTTTTTTGTATTTTAGTAGAGACAGAGTTTCACCATGTTGGCCAGGATGGTCTTTATCTCCTGATCTTGTGATCCGCCCACCTCGGCCTCCCAAAGTGCTGGGATTACAGGCGCGAGCCACCGCGGCCGGCTGACTTGGTCATTTTCTTTCTTTCTTTCTTTCTTTTTTTTTTTTTTGAGACAGAGTCTCACTCTGTCACCCAGGCTGGAGTGCAGTGGCCGGATCTCAGCTCACTGCAAGCTCCGCCTCCCGGGTTTACGCCATTCTCCTGCCTCAGCCTCCCGAGTAGCTGGGACTACAGGCGCCTGCCACCACGCCCGGCTAGTTTTTTGGTATTTTTTTAGTAGAGACGGGGTTTCACCGTGTTAGCCAGGATGGTCTCGATCTCCTGACCTCGTGATCCGCCCGTCTCGGCCTCCCAAAGTGCTAGGATTACAGGCTTGAGCCACCGCGCCCGGCCTTGACTTGGTCATTTTCAACAAATCCTTTTGTTGGCTTCATAAAATCCAAAGTTAAGCAACCATTTCAAGTGCTGTTACATACAAACACCTGATCCAGGAAATCATGCCTATTATCTAAATGATCCAAGAACCTAGATAGGGCAAAAATGGATAATTATTTCCTGTTCAGAATTCTGCCTCAATATGGCTTGTGCCATCTTATGTGCTATCCATTATAGCATTGTAAGTGTTATTAGGAATATAACCCAGTTCCTGTCCCCAAGAATCTTGCCTTTCTACTGGAGAGACTGGAAACAAAGAGGTCAGTAATACTTCAAAGTATAAGCAATTTAATTCCTCAGTGGAATTAAAGTACCATAGCCATGCAGGGAATCAAAAGAGTTCAAAAGAAAGCCTTGGCTACTTTGCTATGTGCAAGAGCAACTACCAGAGTAAAATCAGAAAAGAAACTCTTGTTCATCTATTCAACTCAGCATGAATAAATCACTTAAAATCATAATTGCTCTGGAACTTTCGGTGGCTATGGGCAAAAAGTCCTATAGAGAATTTAATAAAACTGTAGGCATTGTATCAATCAATCCCTCTGGAAATTTTTAGCATAACTCAGGAGTTAGAAACTTCCTTCTTGCAAAAGACAGAGGCACTGTCTCACCCTCAGCCAACAGCCTCCTTCCTGATGGGTCCTGCTTCATTAACTTTTAACTGGTGCTTTTACTATTCAGTTTGTACTTTTAAACTTTTAAAGCTTTTATCAGATGTCCTTTGAAACCAAAGCATACCATTAAAACACACACATTTCCAACATGACCAGATTTTTTTAAAAAGACCTATTCACAAAGACCTTGAGAGGACAAAGAATGTATTTAATGATAGCAACTAGCATGGCGCCAGTAATGAATGGTTCTGTTCTGCCAATAATACCCAAAACTAAGGCAATGATTTTTTTGTAAGCCTTGTTTTGCTTTAGAAATTTACAGTAATACACTTTCCCATATATTATCTTATTTCGTCCTTCTGATAACCATAGCACCAAGCAAAGTTGGTTTTATTATCCCCATTTTAAAATAAGGAAACTATGGTTCACAGCATTTAAATAACAGAGCCAGGCTTACACAAGCAGTAAGCAACAGAGTCAGCGCCAGAATTCCAGCTCTCTGGTTTCCAGCCCATTGCCATTTCAAGTTAGCTATTTATATCAAACAATATAACTTCTATTCTTATGTGATCTCTGCAAGGAAAGGTTGCAATCCTATTTGTCTTTGGATCCCTGGCACCTGACTTGGGACAAGTAAGCGTTTATGGTGGACCAGAAATAAAGACACTTTGTTCGAATGTCTGTGCTTTTCACAGTCACTGTTACCAGTTAGCTGGGTTATGCTAACACTAAGGCCAAAGTTTCAGGTTTTAAATATGCATGGGACAGTGAGTTTTCTGGTATTCCATGGCCACACAATCTTGCTAACCTATCCCAAAAGGGACCTGGCAAGGTAATGGCTACATTGGTCCAATGTACTCCCCTAATCTATCCTCCATGCTTGAAATCAGGGACTGTCACTCCTACAACTAACTTCTCAGGAAACGTCCTTGCCTGTAGTCTCTCCCAGGAGGATTCTGAGGCAGGGCCTTGTATAGCGATAGCCACACTCTACTCCCAGTGATTCTCCCCTTACTCCCAGCCTGGTATAGCTAATTAGAGCAGAGCTGGTGCTTGGTTCAAAGGCTATCAATGAGCATCCAAAAACCTTTGAGATGTCCTGGCAGAAACAGTCCCAATGGAAACAGTGATTTACTGGGCCCATCATATGTTCCTTATCATAAATTCAAAGTGAAGGTATATGGTAGAAAGGAATTCACCAGGGTGATGAAATGATCCGTACAGCAAATCCCCATGACACAAGTTTACCCATGTAACAAACCTGCACTTATACCCCTGAACTTAAAAGTTAAAAAGGAAATAAAAAAGAATATAGAAAAAAAAAAAAAGGAATTTGAGGAGAAGCAATAGAGAAAGAAATTTAAAAATTAAAAAACTTTAAAAAAACAAACTAAATATAATAGAAAAGAGTAACTTAGGAGTGAGAAGAGAGAATCAGAGATGAAGACACATTGATGGTAGAGTCCCAGGGGAGGAAACTCAGGGAAGCTTCCCCACTGGGTTCCAGCCAGGGTTACGGAGCTGACAGCTGTCTGCTGGAACTGAGGTTGGGTTTTCTTCCCATCAAGACCAGTTGCTCTTTAATCTTTTTGGATCCCAATCACTTTAATAATCTGATGAAAGTTATGGGTCCTTGTCTCAGAAAAACGTGTATATGTGCGTTCAGACCAATGATTGCATTTAATTTCAAGAGATTTCTAGATTCCCTAAGCCTGACTTCCGATTCACTAAGGACCCATGGACCACAGGGCAAGAAATCTTGTTTAAACTATTAGTTCATCTCAGATAGCTATGGTATCATATCCATCTCTGAAGCTCAGCATTTAGTGTGGGGCGGGAAACATAGCAGGTATTACATACATCTTGGAAGAATGATTGAGTGAATGAATGAATGAGTGAATAAGTAGATGAATAAAATAAATACAACTTGAAGTTTATGTCCTACTGAGAGCACATTGGCTGCATCCTCTTCTTCTTACGATATACTGTATTCATGTAAGCTGAGTAGTATGTCGGGAAGGAATGCCTGTAACCAGATGATGCCTAATATATCCATCAACGTAATTGATGGGCACACCGTCACCTTCTACGTCCAGAGCTGGAAGGCCATTGTACCACCAGCTACATACAAATCAGAACTTGGAATGTCATAGCCTAAAAGAGCAGCTCTACTTTTCTAGTAGATATAGAAATGAAAAGCAACTATGTTTTCTACCTGAAATGTATGTGTAATGATTATTTTGAATAATAAGCTACTTTTACCTAATATATAACTTGAAGAAAGGTTATGTGACATAGCTTTGTACCTGCCCCCTCACCCACTGCCAATCTAAGTGTGTCACAGATAGAGAGATTTCAATTAAGCTTATCTTGTGGACCATAACGTGGGTAGAACAAACCTGCTCTTTGGTTTGTCGGGTGGTGGGGGAAAATAAAAGGGAATTATAGCAGAATATAATGATCTCAAACTTTAAGTATTGAAGTCATTGTTTCAAACTGATTACATCTAAAAGTAAGAGTCAATTCTGTGAGCTATATTTTTTGATTTCTTAATTCTTGATCATAAAACTCCCATATAGTCCAGGCATAGTGGCTCAAACCTGTGATCTCAGCACTTTGGGAGGCTGAGGCAGGAGGATTGCTTTAGGCCAGGAGTTCGTGACCAACCTGAGTAACATAGCAAGACCTTATCTCTACTAAAAAAAAAAAAAAAAAAAAAAAATTAGTCAGGAGTGGTGGCATGTGCCTGTAGTCCCAACTACTCGGCAGGCTGAGGCTGGAGGATTTCTTGAGCCTGGGAGATCAAGGGTGCAGTAAGCTGTGATCATGGCACTGCACTCCAGCCTGGGCAACAGAGCAAGACCCTGTCTCAAAAACAAAAAATAAAACAAAAAACCTCCTATATAAAAAGCTGGGCTTCAACCTAAATCTTCAGTAATTAGAATTGTAAGGTATGGCATACAATTGCAGTTTTCATGTAGATAGTCTTCCCTTCCTTGTGGATCCCATGCCCTGGTAGCACAAGAAGAACGAGGGCCCAAATCACTTACAATACACAACTTATGGGGTTCCATTTGTCTCAGTACTTCCTTATGGGTACAAGTGGCATAAAATACTGTATGGTGCTTCCATCCAAAGAGCACAAACATTCTCTCATTAGTATGTTTAAAGCCCAGTAACAGAAAATCTATACTTGGCATGTGACATAGCTAACCCTAAAAACCTAATTTTTGCTAGCTCTTGAGTCACTTAGCTTACCTAAGCATAACATTTATTTTATTTTATTTTATTTTATTTATCTTATTTTTATTTTTATTTTTTTGAGACAGGGTCTTGCTCTGTCACCCAGGCTGGAGTGCAGTGATGCAATCTAGGCTCACCACAGCCTCGACCTCCCAGGCTCAAGCTATCCTCCCGCCTCAGCCCCTGAGGAACTAGGACCACAGGTATGCGTCACCACACCCAACTAATTTTTGTGTTTTTTTTTGTTTTTTTTTTTGTAGAGATGAGGTTTCACCATGTTGCCCAAGCTGGTCTCCAACTTCTGGGCTCAAGCAGTCTGCCCTCCTTGGCCTCCCAAAATGCTGGGATTACAGGTGAGCCACCACGCCCAGTCACGTTTAGTATATTATTATTTTTTAATGTGATTTAGCATATTGCTGCTGTATTCCGCATGTGCATGGGGTGAAGGACAGTGAAAAAATAAATTTCTGGCTGGGCGCAGTGGCTCATGCCTGTAATCCCAGCACTCTGGGAGGCCGAGACAGGCAGATCACCTGAGGTCAGGAGTTCAAAACTAGCCTGGCCAACATGGCAAAACCCCGTCTCTACTAAAAATACAAAAATTAGCTGAGCATGGTGGCACATGCCTGTAATCCCAGCTACTCAAGAGGCTGAGGGAGGAGAATCGCTTGAACCTGGGAGTCAGAGGCTGCAGTAAGCCAAAATCATGCCACTGCACTCTAGCCTAGGCAATAGAGCAAGCTCCATCTCAAAAAAAAAAAAAAAAAAAAAAAAAAAGAATTTCCTGAATACCTTTTGAGGCAAGGACTTTCCAAAGATTATCTCATTGTGTTAGTCTGTTCTCGTGCTGCTAATAAAGACATACCTGAGACCGAGTAATTTATAAAGGAAAGAGGGTTACTTGACTGAGTTCCACATGGCTGGGGAAGCCTCAGGACACTTACAATCATAGTGGAAGGGGAAGCTAGCACATCCTTCTTCACATGGCAGCAGCAAGGAAAAGTGCCAAGCAAAAGGAAAGGGAGAAAAGCCCCTTAAAAAACCATCAGATCTTGTGAGAACTCACTCACAAGAGAACAGCATGAGGGTAAATCTGCCATGATTCAATTACCTCCCACCGGGTCCCTCCCACAATATGTGAGAATTATGGGAACTACAATTCAAGATGAGATTTGGGTGGGGACATAGCCAAACCATATCACTCATCCTAAGGATTCTTTTTTTTCTTTTTCTTTTTTTTTTCTAACCCATTTTACAGACCAAGAAATTGAGCTACAGTGAGATCACACAGCCTAGATCGCAAAGCCAAGAGTTGGGATTTGAGCCTAGAATAATCTGACCTCAGAGTCTGGATGTTAGTCTCTTGCTGCCTCCCCTGTGTTACGAGGTCACGTCTAAATCACCTCCGTTATTGAAAACCAGTTACGAAAGACCTATTCTGCTGGATAGAGCAATCACCTCAGTCAAGTATGATCCAAATGTTGCCATTAGGTCCTACCCAACCCCATCAAAGGTCAGAACCTGGAGGTGTGGTACTCCCTCCAGTCCAGAAAAAAAAAAACCCAGTAGGTCAGAGTAAGAAGCAGCTCTCAGCCATCAGTGGGAGGGTTAAGATAAAGAATAGAAAGATGTAACCTGACCCAGAACTTAGCTCTCATTTTTAGCAGGCAAGAGCTCCTTGCAGGGTGACCTTAAATCAGACCCACAATTTCATTTTTTTGTTTGTTTGTTTTCTTTTTGGAATGGCAATAACAATGTCTGCCCACCATCCACCACTTTCAGTTGGTTTTTACAGTAGAACTGGCACGGCCCTTTAAGCAGGCTCTCGCGTGCAGAGTTAATTTTCCCCTTGCACACAGAGCAGATCATCAGGCTCCCTCCAGCCCCAGGACCTTTCTCTAACCATAAAAAGGCAATCTGTACCTCTAAACCCCAAATCCTTCCCTATCCCTGCTGCACCCAGCTGTGCAAGGTGAGTCCTGGGAAGTCACAGCCCCCACAATCCCACATTTTCTCATCAGTATTCTTTGCTAGTTCCAGATATTGCAGCATCACTGCTGTTCAAGATTAGAACTTAAGAACTTGAAAAGGTCAAGAAATATGTGGTGCCTTGTCTCCATACCAAGTAAACAATCCGCGGCATTGGCTTTTGACAAGTGACAACAGACTCACGGGGCAGCAGTTGAGGAGCTGTGCTTATGTGATACTTACCATCCTGAGAAGCGTATCCATATGGGGATGCCCATACCTAGGTAACCCAACCCCATGGACTCAGACCAGTGGTGAACCCTAGAGAATCTTCATCATTTGCTCAGCTGTCACCACTTCCACAGGTGCAAGAAATGGCCGATAGTTCCAGAGGATGACCCCAGCCTCTCAAATAGAAAAGGGAGTGTGTTAGATGTCATCCAGCCAGTCGTATAGAAAGGTGGCCTTTAAGAAACGGTGGTTAATGTTGGAAGGAAACATAAGGTATTTTCATAGTCTTCAAAGAGAAATAAATGACCAGCGCCAAGGGCTGCAGACAGCAGGCCAGGCAGCCTGACGGAGCTCTGTATTCACTTTATTCTAACCTGTTGGGGGCAGGGAAATTCGTGGGTCCACACTCTATGAATCCATGGTCCACAGACTCATTACATTGTACATTGTCTGATTAATCCTTCCGATAACTGATCCTGCTCTGGCATGAGATAGCTGTGTGACCTTGAACCAATCATTAACCTTTGGGCGTGTCCTCTTCTAATGCCAAGGTAAGAATTATCAACATGTATGTTGAAATCCCCAAGGATTATGCCAAGGAATGGAACAGAGAGGAAGACAGTGAGACATGTTGAGGGGGTAGAGGACTTGGATAGAGAAGAGTGAGGCAGAGAAGCAGCGTAAATAAGCGGGAGAATATCTAGGGGAGAAAGGGGAAGGCAAATTCAATAAACAGTTTCAAAGTACGAGCCTCAAAATAAATGTCTTTCTTCCTTGCAATATTACTGTTTTGTACTGGCTTAAGAAGCTAGACTATCTCCTGTCTGCAGAAAACAGACAGGATAACAGGAAACAGTTTTGGATTCCACAGTGATTATAGCTACTTAAGTTTGACTTACCAAATACTGTCTCAAACAGATGGTATGTAACATTTGATTAAGGGCTTATCCTGCAAGCCCGACAGGGAACATTTCTTTCCCGCTTAATATAGAAAAAATGTACAGAAGAAGGGAAATAAACTGACAATCTTTCCCATATTCCATGTATACCAACGTTTATGCCTTTTCTAAAATGAATCTGTGCTTATTATGCAACTCAAGACCAAACTACATAATGATGACACCATAGAATTTCAGTGAAAAAGGATATTGAAGATCATCCTATATAAGCTCCTTATTTTATAGATAAGGAAACAGAGACACAGAAAGATAAGACTGTTTGCCCATGGTCACACTGTGGCACATCTGGGACCAGGTCCCCTGATTCCAGGTCTGGCATTCACACTAGTCTTTACATGTGCATAATGTTCAACATAGGGAAAACATACAAATCTGTCAGCAACATTATTACTAAATTAGCGCCATTCTGTGATGAGCAATTATCAGAACTTGAAGCTGATGGGTAATGCCATTCTAGTCCAGTTAATGAGCCAAAAGCTTGGTTCTTCAAAACACTTAACATTAATCAGCATTTGGCTTCAGTTTGTGACAAGTGTTTTCAAAACATCACAGACAATTACAATATTCCTAGCTTTGCCTAGTGTAAATACATGATGAAAGAAAGTCAGAATTTCATAAATGACAGTCTCCAGAATGGAAATAATGAGTCCCTTAGAGAAGGTACAACGTGTTCATCTTTCTTGCTAGCCAAAAGTAATTTGGGAACTAACGAGGTCACTGAGAAATTACAAAGTGTGAACTTCTGCTGGGTGAGGATGAAAAGGCCTCTTTTCACAATAGCAAAGCAGAGCTAGCACGTGAGATCGGCCTCATAATGAGTAATGAAGGAGTGACCCCAGGCTTCATGCCTCATCAGCCAGCCCCACACACACCCCCTTCCCCCTTGGTTACTGGCAGTGCCTCAAAGGAGGGGGCTCCCAAGCATGGAGTACTGAAATGCCCATCTAGGGCAGAAGAAGAAGCATTCCAAGAGGACTTGGGAACTCATTACACAGTAGCCTGATGCTGGGAAAGTAGCAGAAGAAAGAAAACAGAAAAGTAAAATGGTGGTTGGTAGAAAGATGACGTCCTCAGCTCCAAGCTCCACATTTCCCAGGATGGTTCTTGCAGAATTTTGTCCTCTAGGATTTCTGGAGAAGTTATCTATGATTGATTGATTGATGGACTTTCTGCAAGCTAAGAACCCAACTGTGGTTAATATTAGGTTTTCTGAAAGACAGAGAATTGCTTGATTAACTGGGCTTAGGACAGTGTTACTCATTAGCTAGTTTTATATTAATAAAAATATGTTAATCAATTAACTAGTCATTGTCGATCACCTGGTTAATAACTAATATTTATTGAGAAGTCACTGTGTGACAGGAACAGTGTGAAATGTTTTCCCTTCATTATCGCATTCACTCCTCACCATGAGTCTCTGAGATGATAGTAATCATAATTACATTCAGGAATTTATTCGACATATATATTGAGTACCTGCTTATCAATAGACAGTTCTAGGCACTGGAGATACAGCAGTGAATAGGCAAAATTTCTCCTGTCTTTTGGATAGATTATAGCAGGTAACTGCCTCACAAACCTCCCCAAAATCTACTGGCACAAAACAAGTAACACTAATTATTGTTCATAAGTGTATGGGTTTTCCAAGTGGTTTTTCTGATCTTGATGGGACTCACTCATGTGTCTGTTGCCAACTGGCAGATTAGCTGGTCTAAAAGGGTCTCTACTAGGAAAACTCATCTCTACTCCACAAGGTCTCCCATCTTTCAGCAGCTCTTCTAAACTTATTCTTATAGAAAAGGCAGGGGTCCCAAGAGAGGGGCTGGAAATGTACAAAGCCTCTTGAGGCCTAGATTGGGAGCTCATACAGTATCACTTCTGCAACACTCTGTTAGCCAAAGAATGTCATGAGACTAGCCCAGGTTCAAGGGTGGGGAAATGGAGTTGACCTCATAATGGAAAGAGTTGCAAAGTCACATTGAAAACACAGGATATGAGAGGTCATTGATGCAGACCATCTACTACATATATAATGATGACTAAAATGACACTAAGGAATTCATGCAAATATTTCATTTGAGTGTCACAATAATCCCAGGAGGCAAATTCTATTACCAATCTCTGCTCCTCAGATGAGGAAATTGAGGCCTACGGAGGTTAAAAAACTTGCCTAAGATCTACGAATATTTGGTGATGGCCTCAGGGCTCAAACCCAAGATTCCCATGTCTGAGCACTGACCTACTATGTGATTCTCTCCAGCCTGCACACTTCGAGAGAGAAATTACAGGACATAGTCACTGCTCATAAGACACTGACAGTCCTACTGTGGATAGATAAGTCCCTGAGGAATCAGTAACAATACGTGTCTCTAACTCAAACTTGATAATTGCTCAACAAGCAGTAAGAATTAAGGGGTCCAGGACAAGAGACAGAAACTTCCATAAAGAGGTTCTCCAGTGAACTGGGCTTTGAAGGGTCTGGACAGTGAACAGCAAAAGGGGAGAGTTTTCTGATAATGGCATCCTCTCACCTTCATGTAACGGTTTATAATATAAACTTCCTTTTCTTTAGAATGGCATTCAGTGCTGCATGCAATAGAAAACCTGATTAATAGTGACTTCTCATATGGGGTTTTTTGTTTGTCATGCACAACGAGTGTGGGAAAAAGAAGTTCAGGACTTCACAATAGCCAGATGATGTCATCAAGGAACCAGGTTCTTTCTGTTTTTCTCCTCTGCCATTCTACAAACATGCCCTGATTCCTGGGGGTTTCATAATACCAGGATGGCAGCTGTATTCATGAGTATTCTTGTGCATTCTCAAATAGGAAGAAGGAGGAGGTGAGCATGCTAGCACATCCTGTCCACTTAACCACTTTCCCATGATTTTTACCCATTGTACCCTCCTTACTCTCTTTGGCTAGAACTCAGTCATGCGTAGCTGCAGGGAAAGCTGGAGAAGCTAATGTTTCAGTTTTCTGAAACGTTGTAATATAGGCAAACAAGAAAAAAAGAGGGCTGTGAATGACTTTTGCATAATCAACCCACAGTGTCAATCCCAACCCGCCCAGCACCGTCTCCCAGCGCTTTCCCCAGCCACTTCCATGCA
Organism: Macaca fascicularis; assembly: GCF_037993035.2. Lineage (NCBI taxonomy): Eukaryota > Metazoa > Chordata > Mammalia > Primates > Cercopithecidae > Macaca > Macaca fascicularis. Next base: position 100,140,168 of record NC_088385.1, read on the forward strand.
CCAGCAAACAAAAGTCCTCTGCATTAGTCCATTTTCACACTGCTGATAAAAACATACCTGAAACTGGGTAATTTATAAAGAAAAAGAGGTTTAATGAACTCACAGTTCCACGTGGCTGGGGAGGCCTGACAATCATGGCAGAAGGCAAAAGGCATGTCTTACATGGTGGCAGGCAAGAGAGCATGTGCAGGGGAACTTCCCTTTATAAAACCATCAGATCTCGTGAGACTTATTCACTATCATGAGAACAGCATGGTAAAGACCCGCCCCCATGATTCAATTACCTCCCACTGGGTCCCTCCCCATGACACGTGGGAATTGTGGGAGCTACAATTCAAAATAAGATTTGGGTAGGGACACAGCCAAACCATATCATCCTCATTCCAAGTGCACTTTAATCAGTTGTTCTCTTGGCTCCCTTTTTTATTTTCATAATGTCCTTTTGCCTTCATGGACTGTTGAAATTCTTCCATGACTCTTCCCTGATCCCCCATAGCTGGCATGACCCCTATCTTGTATTAGGTCACTTAGTCCTTCTGCTGCTGCCCCTGCTGTAGCACAGAGCACATTCTGATTTCCTAGTTCCTCTACTAGAATGCAAACTCTTCAAGTCAGGGGTCATGTCCTATCCAGTCTTCTACCCACCTTTAGAACCACATGCAGCTCCAGGCTCATGTAGACATGAAGGAAATTGAGTGAGCTTCATGATTTAGCATGAGGAAGATGAGGAAAAGAAAGGTGGCATGAACAATTAGGGGACTGAATGAGCTGTTGAGGAGGAAAGAAAAAGTCTCCTCTTCCTACTTAGGCCCTCTTCCAACTGGGCCTAAGAATTAAACTGATATATGACAGATTGACAGGAGAAAAGCATACAAGTTTTATTACAATTTTTGCATATAAACAGGGGCCTTCACAAGAGAATGCTGAAAAAATGACCTGACAGAAAGATTCTTGCTCTGTTTACCCAGCCTGGAGTGCAGTGGTGTGAGCACAGCTCACTGCAGCCTCAGTCTTTTGGTCTCAAGCAAACCTCCCATCTCAGCCTCCCAAGGTGCTGCGATAATGGCTGTGAGCCACCGCGCCTAGTGCTTTTGTGCATTTTAGACAAATAAACTATTGATTTGTGAAGAAATAACAAGACAAAAGGGTGTTGACCGGGGACTGTAAATTGTGAGGAACTGACTAAGATATATATTAGAGAGAACTAGAGGAAAATAAGAGTTATTTTGGTAACTTTGTTTGTCCAGATCCATTTCAGCATTGATTCCCAGTCCCTGGTGATAAGAATGTTCCTCTCTCTCTGTCTCTCTGTCTCTTTCTCTCTTTTCTTCTCCACACCATGATTCTTTAAGGAATGTTCTTCTTTTGCTGGTACAGGGTGGACACCTTTCTCATGGGAAATTTTATGGCCTGTTTAGATTTTTAAAAATGTGGAGGGGAGGGGTGGTTAGAAAGCCCTTCCTGCATCTGCTATTTCTCAAGTGCCTTCAGCTCAACGTCATCAATCTGCCAAAGTGGCCTATTTTGGGGTGGCATGTCCTGAGCTCCTTTAGAACAGATGACAGGCACAATGCTGGTGCCATCGTCAGCACCAGGACACTGCTGAGTTCTGTTTCAGACTTGTTGAGTGTGAGGTGATCATGGAATTCTCAAATAGAAATTTAAAACAGGCATCCAGTTTCAGAGGAAAGGTCAGGATTTTTTTTTTTTTTTTTTTTTTTTTTTGAGATGGAGTCTCGCTCTGTCACCCAGCTGGAGTGCAGTGGCACAATCTCCACTCACTGCAAGCTCTGCCTCTCGGGTTCACGCCATTCTCCTGCCTCAGCCTCCCAAGTAGCTGGGACTACAGGCAACCGCCACCACACCAGGCTAATTTTTTTTTTTTTTTGTATTTTTAGTAGAGATGGGGTTTCACTGTGTTAGCCAGGATGGTCTCGATCTCTTGACGTTGTGATCTGCCTGCCTCAGCCTCCCAAAGTGCTGGGATTACAGGCGTGAGCCACCACACCCGGCCCATCAGGATTTCAATTGTAAGTTTGATACAAAGTGGAAAAGGCTGAAGATTTCATCCACAGTCTGAAAAGACCATATGACAGAGGAAGGGGTGAGCTCCAAAGAACAAGTATATATCAAAAACAGTGCTGGGCAAAGACTCAGATCTAATATCACTGAGGCTTCTGCCAGGCAGAGAGCAGTGGCCGTCTGCTCACCGCAGTGGCCAGTGTGTCTTTGTGAAGAGCAATGAAGGCCAGGATTGAGTGAGTACTGTCAGTACCAACTACCAACTCTAAATTTCAGATTAGCTGTGGATGGAGGCAGTAAATAACAAATGCGTTTGTCCAATTTCCTTACATTGCAAGTTTCAAAACCCAATTGTAGTTGGGTTGAGACCAGCTTAAGTAAAGAAGAATGTATTGGCTCATGAAAGAGTAGGATAGCTTTGGCTTCAGTCATGGCTGGATTCAGGGCCAAGTAATGTCCTCAGGACTCTGTCTCTTTCCATCCATTTCTCATCTCTCCTCATTTTTGATTCTCTCTTAATGTTGGACTCATTGTCTCTCACTATGGATGGCTTTCCCCAGGTATCCAGGAAAGGTGACAGGAAGCAACTCTGGTCTATATCATCTTTACAAGCTTGTGATCCAATACTGAAAAAAGAGCCTTTCTCTCTCTCTCTCTCTCTCTCTGCATTTAAACATCAAATCTCAAGGAAGAATTTGATTGCTTTTTCTAGGGTTTTCTGCCTATTCCCATGCCAAAGGAATAGATTTCTCTGATTAACTGAACTTAGATCACATGCTAACTTCTCTGGGAAATGGGAGATTCCCCATAAAAAAGTAGTTCCGTTAGCAGAAGAAGAGGAGAAGGCATGCTAGACAGAAAAAAAAAAACAAAAAACAAACAAACAAACAAAACACAAGTCTTCTCTTAGAAGGACTGTTGCAAACAGGCTTTAATCATTTTGGACCTGCTTCCTTGTCAGTGGATCCAGACGCATGGAGCTTACTGATAAGCACCTGTGGAGACGTGTCCGGCTCGTGCCCCTGCTGTGCGCTTGCCTGTTTAGCTAGAAGCTAGTCTCTACCTTTCAGATGTATCCCCAGCAGAGGAACTGAATGGAGCCTTACGCCAGTCAGTCTCAAGGCTGGTTATTTTTAGTAACTGGATTCTGCCCTAGTTGCCTTATAATTACATCTGTTTTAGATTATATTTGGCTCCCCCCTCCATGCCTTCCTGGGCTACATATTGGATTCCAACTCTGTATGCTATTTCTTCCAGGCCTAGAATATTATTTTCTTCTCTCCTGATATAATCCCCTTACCAAGTTCCTATGGCTGAGTCTCTCCACTCTCTCTGAATGGCAGCTATCTGTACTAGAGCTATCCGCAACTGGATCCTGAGCTCTACCCACTTGCCAAGACTTCTTCCTATTTCTACTGGTTGGACTACCCCTGCACCATCTCTGAAGGCTAGCTCAATCTCTTGAGTCCCACTCCACCCCCGACTGGCCAATCCCCAATTATGACAGTTGCTAACGTTCTTATAAAAACTTCCTTAGTCTCTAAATATACAGGGTAATCAGACCACATGGAACAGCATTCATGGAAGCAACCAAACTGTGTTTATTGTGTTATAAACATTTGATCTTCTTTGCAGAACCATGAAAAAGTAGGAAGAATGTCCAGTTCCCTACTTCTTTATCGCATTTTGTCACCTGGGCCTTTAAAGAGTTTGTACTGCTGGCCAGGCGCGGTGGCTCACGCCTGTAATCCCAGCCCTTTGGGAGGCCAAGGCGGGCGGATCACGAGATCAGGAGATCGAGACCATCCTGGCTAACATGGTGAAACCCTGTCTCTACTAAAAATACAAAAATTAGCCAGGTGTGATGGCGGGCGCCTGTAGTCCCAGCTCCTTGGGAGGCTGAGGCAGGAGAATGGCGTGAACCCGGGAGGCAGAGCTTGCAGTGAGCCAAGATTGCACCACTGCACTCCAGTCTGGGCAACAGAGTGAGACTCCGTCTCAAACACACACACACACACACACACACACACATCCTACTCTTTCTGCCTGAGCCTTTTCTTCCATAGAGTTCAGACTTTGTCATGGGATAGCTGCCATCTGGCCCTTTCATTTCTCCCATAGCTCTTTCTAGGCTTTTGTAAATAAAACTCAATTTTCCCTTCCTTCAGGAAAAGAGCAAAGAACTCATGCATATGGATACATACAAATAGATTTTCTCAAGTCTGCCCCATTAATTTGCCAAACATGCCTGATGTCTGAACATAAACACCAGCAGAAGAATAGGTTCAGATTGAAATCTCTGCAACAAGAAGAGGTGTGTTACTAGAAAACTGTTTCCCAATCTGGGTCTATATTACTAAAGCATTCTTTGGTATGTGTACTGGATACCTCTCACGCACCACTTCACATCCTCTCAGCCCCACCTCCAAGTGCAGCCACTGCTGTAATATTGAGCTCCATGTAGTCTTTGTCCAGCTTCACATGAGTGTGATCTCATAGGGTCTTATCTGGGTCTCCACCACATACCTCTTGCTTCCTGTACCAGGTCTTCTCTCATGACAAGGTGCAGTATACCTAGGGGAACCTGCTTGGCACCCAAACGTTATAACCCAGAAGTAAGAGGGTGGCTAAGGCTGTTGAGACCATCTTTGGCCAATAGATGACAGGAATTAATGGCTAGGTAGTTCCTTCTTTTGTCTTCCAAGTATGCATTTTTGAGACACAATTCATAAGGCTGCTCAGAAGGTTCCAGTGAGATAGAAGAGAAGTTGTCTGTAGCCACGGCCAAACCTGTAACTCATCCTCTTTTGGGCTTTTCCTCCTTCCCTGTCTCACATCCCTTGCTCCCTACTCCTCTTCTCTGGAATAATTTTTCTCATTTTTTTTTTTTTTTTTTTTTTTGAGACAGTGTCTTGCTCTGTTGCCTAGTCTGGAGTGCAGTGGCGCGATCTCAGCTCACTGCAACCTTCACCTCTTGGATTCAAGCAGTTCTCCTACCTCAGCCTCCTGAGTAGATGGGATTACAGGCACGCACCACCATGCCCTGCAAATGTTTTGTGTTTTTAGTAGACAGAAGGTTTCACCATGTTGATCAGGCTGACTTCCAGTGATCCGCCTGCCTTGGCCTCCCAAAGTGCTGGGATTACAGGCATGAGCCACCACGCCCAGCCTCTGGGATCACTTTTCAAATAAAATATCTCAGGCTCTGCTTTCAGGGCCACCCAAGACAAGACAGTATATCATGGCTTCTTTGTAATTGTCTAACAGAAATCATAAAATTTTGGTACCAAACGGACCTCATGTCTAATTCTAACAGTATGACTGAAAACAAATTATTTAGCCATCTTAAAACCCAATTTCCTTATCTTTATTACAAAGATAACATGAGTGGCCCCTATGATGTTTGTCTAAATACTGAATCAGATAGTCTCTCTGAGAAGCATAATAGGTACCTGACACAGAGTAGCACTCAGTCAGTATTCATTCTCTTCTCCTTATTCTCACCCATTGTTCTGATAAGAAATAAGAACTTTTTTAAAAAGAGTTATAAGGTAGAAATGAAAACAGATATAATAAATGGAGAGTTGTATGTTCAAAGAAAACATATTTCAAATATACATACTTACTAGCATAAATATGGAAGCACATGTAAACATTCATTAAGCTAAACACTTAAAATTTGTGTGCTTTATGTAAGTTATGCTGTAACTGCCTATTTATTTTTTTCAAGAGATGAGGTCTTGCTCTGTTACCCGGCAGGAGCACAGCGGCACCATCATAGCTCACTGCAGCCTCACACTTCTGGGCTCAAGTAACCTCCTGCTTCAGCCTCCTGAGTTGCTGGGACTACAGGAATGCACCATGTGGTTATTTTTTGTAGAGAGAGGGTCTTGCCCGGGCTGGTCTCAAACTCCTGGGCTTAAGCAACTCTCCTGTGTCAGTCTCCCAAAATGATGGTATCACAGGCATGAGCCACTGCACCAGGCTTGTAATTTTTTTTTAAGTTAAGAATTTTATGGATGTGGTAAATAATCCCTAAAATGAAAGGATGCTTTATTGTTCTAAAACGCATTTAACATAGATCCACAATGGTATGAACAAATGGGTTCTTATTTCTATCAGAGCAGGAACTCTTTAACAAGTTTTAAATGGAAATACCCTTATTAAATATATATATTCAAAACAAAGTGTTTACGTATACTAACCCATCCTTGTTTTTCTTGTCTTTTGTTTTTAGTTGAGACAGACTCTGTCACCTTGGTTGGAGTTCATTGGTGCAATGATAGCTCACTGCAACCTCAAAGTCCTGGACTCAAGTGATCCTCCCATCTCAGCCTCCTGCACAGATGGGGCTACATGTACTCACACCACACCCAGCTAATTAAAAAAATTTTTTTTTGTAGATACAGAGTCTCACCGTATCGACCAGGCTGGAGTGCAGTGGTGCAATTATAGCTCACTGCAGCCTCAAACACCTAAGCTCAAGCAATGAGCTCCTCCGCAGCCTCCCAACTAGCTGGAAATACAGGTGTGTACCCTCATGCCCAGCTACTTTTTATCTTTTGTAGAGACAGGACTCACACTATGTTGACTGTACTGGTTTTAAACTCCAGCTTAAGCTATCCTTCCATCTCAGCTTCCCAAAGTGCTAGGATTACAGGTGTGAGCCACTATGCCCTGAAACTTGTGAAACTCAAAGTTTCATAGTATGAATGACAGATTCTTTAAGAATCTGATAAAAAGGGAACATCACATTTTTAATCTCTTGCATACTTTTAAAAATATGTCAGCAGAGAAAATAAAAGACTGGATAGTTATATTAGAAAAACTAATCATGGCCAGGAGTGAGGCAGAGGAGGTGGGGCCGGCCAGTCATCAGAACCAACTCAGGAGGCGGAACATTGACACAAAGGGAGGACTTTGGCTTGATCTCTGCGGAAATGGGAAGGAAAACCTTGGTCTTATTAGCGGCAGATAACCAACCGAGTAATCCACCAACAGTGGGGTAAGAAATTTCACAGTGAAGTAAAACAAAAAAGTGCATGCCACAGGAGTCACCACACAGCCAGAGTCGGGGGCGTTGCTGGAACACCTCAGAGTAGGAAACCCTTGTCAAATAAATGCTAGGATGCTATCCTCTCAGGTCTTGACTTTTACTGTACTAGCTTCTGTTCTTATCCTCTTTCCCTCCTAACATCAGACTGGGGAAAGAGGAATCGTGGAAGAAGGGATCCCTGAGTGCAAGAGCGGAAGGTGTCACCAGCTCCCCTCAGTTCTCTCTGCCCACCTCATCTAGGGGAGTGGTAATTTCTTGAGTGCCACTACCAGTGCCTTGCACAGGCAGGGAGGCACTCACAGTCTTTGTTGGATTTGTGGAATGGATCCTGTGACCCACAGACCGTGATGAGGTGCAATGGGTGCTATCCTGTGTGGAAGTAGAGCGGTAGGTGGCCCTGTCCTTGTTTGGAGGCATTCACGATGCAGCTGAGAAGACAGAAAATGCACTCCAGCAGGGGCCTACAGTGGACAAGGTTTCATGCCAAGTGAGGGAACCCAGAAAAGTATATGAATGATGACCAGTGCGAGGGTGGCCCAGAAATGGACAAGGAAGGAAATGTCATGGGAATGATTTGCTTACGTTATGAGTATCTAAGGGCAAACTTGTACTATGATTCTAAGATAATGAAAATTACTGCTCGAAATAAAAGCACATATCACTTTTGAGATGTATGCCTTCTTGTAACACATCTCCAAATGCCAAGAAAACTACACATAAGCCTAGAGACAAGTCAGTAGACACTAGAGAGACAGAGTGATATTAAAACAGGTTGTGAAGGTAGCAGCAGTGGCAGGAGCTGAGTGGGTAAAGGAAGCCCATCTAGAGAGCCAAATCGTCCCGGTTACTGAAGTGTAGAGCCAAGAAACCCCATGGGGCCCTCCAAAGACCCACAGCATGCTGCCAGCCTTTGGGTGCTTGCTACATGGGAGCACCCACATGCCAACAGAGTAAGGCTGTGGCCCAGCACTGACATCGTGAAAAGACTGCAGATGTGTGCGGGCAGCTGAGAGACACTGATCCCATCCTCTTCGCCTCCTCCCCACTTGACACACTGAAGGAGCCTAGGAAAGGGTGGAGTGGAAGAGAGAAGCTGTGAACCAGAATGAGACTTAAATTATGCAGACCTACTTTTTTAAAACGGCAGATTTCTACAATCTGCCCTGGATGTTGTTGGACAGAAAAAGGGATTAGACACAGCACCATGGAAAGTGCTGATTAGGGGCCAGGCACGGCGGCTTACGTCTGTAATCCCAGCACTTTGGGAGGCCGAGGAGGGTGGATCACTTGAGGTCAGGAGTTTGAGATCAGCCTGACCAACATGGCGAAACTCCATCTCTACTAAAAATACAAAATTTAGCCACGTGTGGTAGTGGGCGCCTATAGTCCCTGCTACTCAGGTGGCTGAGGCAGGAGAATTACTTGAACCCGGAAGGTGGAGATTGCAGTGAGCCGAGATCACACCAGGGCACTCCAGCCTGAGAGACGGAGCCAGACTCCATCTCACACACACACACACAAAAAGTGCTGATTTTAGGGACCAAAAAGTGAATCCATTCCATGTTTATGCCCCCAATATGTTGCAATTTTCCAGTTAACTGCTTCCTGAGAGGTCAGTGATGTAAGAGAGGCATGTGTACATGCAGTATCTGTTCATACAAACAAGGAATTGATTTGAAAAGATTCAAATAGTTTCAGGGTAGGATAAAAACAGCAACATTCACACTGCGATTCTTATTGTGACCTGCATTGAACCAAGTTCATTATCTTAATCTATTTCACCCTCCCAAAAAGTATTGCATTATCCCCATTTCTCATACGAAGAAACTAAGACTTTAAGACACTTTGAGGGCTAAGGAGTCTGAAGTCCTACTGTTTCTAAGTGTCTAGTTAGTGGCTCTCTGCCCTCAACCTCCTCTTATTGCTTGTCCTAAACCAGGATTCATTAAATCAGTCTAGTTCTACTTTCTATTACCTGATTTTATAAATGTTTAAACTTAGTCCCAGAGAAATTAAAGGACTTGACTAAAGTGTTTAGTATATAGTGGCAGAGAAAAGATTTCTAACATAAAAAGATCTTCTACCTGTAGTCCCAGCTACTCGGGAGGCTGAGGCAGGAGAATGGCATAAACCTGGGAGGCGGAGCTTGCAGTGAGCTGAGATCTGGCCACTGCACTCCAGCCTGGGGGAGAGTGAAACTCCGTCTCAAAAAAAAAAAAAAAAAAACAAACAAACAAAAAAAAAAAAAGATCTTCTAAGTTTTACTCCTGGGCTTGTAATAAACCCCTTACAAAGAAAAAGAATTATTGCAAACTTGCCTATCAACATGTGATATGTACTTTTGTTTTGAGCAGCGATTGTCTTTACCTTAAGAGAAACATAGTAAACAAAAGGTGACTGCCTCTGGCTGTCCTCTTATCGAGAGTGGGCAATGGAGGGGCTTTGTACAATTCTTGCACTCTCAGCACCTCGCGTACTGCCGGCAAACAGTCATTACTCAATGAATGTTTGCTGAATGAATATTATACATAACTCAATATTCCCTGGACACAAAAAAATAGTTCTTTTCCCCCTTCACATTGTGAAGAGAACACTAATGAACAGATTGACTGTTTTTTTCTGCCAACTCACATCATTCCAAGTTTTATTTGCGTTTGTAATAAAGATGCATACAAGTGGGCTCATCCATCATCTCCTCTGAGCTAACCATCATGACATCATTACCAATTCCCAGATACCAAGGCCAGATCTTCTAGGTCAGTCTCTCTACATATGTGTATTGCTTGTTCCTTTGCATTACTTATTTCTTTTTTGTAGTATAGCTGATATTCCAGGAGCTGACTCCCAGACCCTCTTTGCCCCCAATGACTTTCAAGGTGCAAGATTCTGTTGCCTCTCTTTTGCTGATAGATGTTGCTGAAAGGCCTGTGTGGAAACTTACAAAATCATATGAGTTTTCTTCTCCTCCCCTTCTGTTAAATTCTAACTCACCATCCCTCACCCATACCTCAAGCCCAGCTCTCTCCCGCAGGCAGTCTCTGCCAGTCAGGCCAGGCCTGAGCTTGTTCTCTGCATGTCTGAAGCAGGGAGTCCTAAAAGGAAATATTGCTCTCATTCCAAAGTTGCTTCATCTTCATGGGCAAAGACAGAAAAAAAAAAAAAAAAAAGTAGAGGAAGGTAAATGCAGCAACTCTGAGAAATCTTAGTTGATTATTTACTGTTGTTTAACCTTCGAAAGATTCCACTGCAGAAAGGGAGGGCAGGTATTTATACAGTTCCTAGCCCAGGTCACTTCTCTTTGGTTCTAGGCCAGTTAGCTTGAGCTCATTTGCAAGGAGGCTAATTCTAGGACCCCTTTCGTTTCCCAGAATACCTCACAGTGGACACCCAAAGCAGTCGACTTGCTAACAAGGCTGAAGGAGTTAGGTTTTACATCATTCCTGAATTATTGATGGTGCTTTGCAAATTAGCTTTTCCTGTGCCCATGACTCTCCTTAGCTAATCTTTACAACATATAAGACAGTTGTCAAAACTGTTTTGAAATATGATTCTGGGGTTTCAGAGTACCGTTTCATGGGTCTTGAGTTTTCAGAACAAATCTCTGTGCAGAGATAGGAACTATTCTGCTTAATAAGTATTATTATTATTAATTATCTAAAGCAATTACTCAAAATACCTAAATGCAATTTGCAGAGTAGTCAGGTAATAACACCATGTAGAAGCTCATGTTAAGGGCTACCATTTCAAAGAATGTAGGGAACACTATCCACTTTTCTCAGGGTCCTTAGAAAAATATAGTAAGTGAAAATAAAGGCCGGGCATGGTGGTTCATGCCTGCAATCCTAGCACTTTGGGAGGCCAAGGCGGGGGCCTCATCTGAGGTCAGAGGTTTGAGACCAGCCTGGCCAACATGGAGAAATCCCGTCTCTATTAAAAATACAAAAATCAGGGCCAGGTGCAGTGGCTCATGCCTGTAATTGCAGCACTTTGGGAGGCCAAGGTGGGCAGATCACTTGAGGTCAGGAGTTCGAGACCAGCCAGGCTAACATGGTGAAACCCGGTCTCCACTAAAACTACAAAAAAATTAACGAGGCGTGGTGGTACATGCCTGTAATCCCAGCTACTCGGGAGGCTGAGGCAAGAGAATTGCTTGAACCTGGGAGGTGGAGGTTACAGTGAGCCAAGATCACACCACTGCACTCCAGCCTAGGCGACAGAGCAAGACTCCATCCCTAAAAAAAAAAAGTAGAATGGTTTATTATACACAAGAGGCAAATGCAAAATGACACATGGTAAACGGACTGAACCAAATGCCAAAAATAACAATGCACTCTTTTCTTTTTTTCATCCAATAAGAAGCCTTAACTTTATTTATGATAGGAGCAGTACAAATTTCAAACCAAGCTGCAGTCACTCATTTGAGACACCAAAAAAAGTTGCTCTCAGATGGTTACGTTGTTAATTCCATAATAGCACTTACAATATTATTACTGTGTTCTTTAGGGCTCTGACTGCCTTTGCTCTCCACACATTCCCTTGAGACTTGACCAATTTATGTCCTTCACTTCTACACCTGTTTCATCAACTTTGTATTCTTCACTCTCCTTTTGTACTGTTGGAGTCTGTGTGTTTTCTTGAATGTTTGAGACAACTTCAGCTTGAACTTTGAATTTCTCAGCAGCTGCTGCTTGTGCTGGCTGAGATAAATCTTCGATCTTGGCTTCCCCCAAAACTATATAGGTATCTGAAGCAGGGCTCTTATAGACATCTGGTTTTGTGATGACAAAGAGGATATTCTTAGATTTCCGGATAGTGACTCTAGTAACCCCCGTAACCTGTTGAAGACAGGTTTGGACATAGCCTTCTGTGTCTTCTTTTCACTCCAACTCTGTTTTGCTTTACTGACTGGTTCTTCATCAATTTCAGCTGCTGCCGCCACAATGCACCCTTTATTATGGCTACACCAGTTAGGAAGAGCAGTTGGATGCAAATCACAGAGGTACAACAAGCAGCTAAAGAAAATCAATGGTTACTATCACACCTAAGAAAGTCTGAAGGTATGCAGTCCTCTGTCTTTTGTATCTGCCATCCTTAACCTCATGACCCAAGAAGGAGGCTGGAGCCCTAGTCATAGCATCCATATCCCAGAAAATAAAATGGGAAAAAAGACAAAAGGGGTAGGCCAGGCAAGGTAGCTCATGCCTGTAATCCCAGCACTTTGGGAGGCCGAGGTGGGTGGTTCGTTTGAGGCCAGGAGTTCGAGACCAGTCTGGCCAATATGGCAAAACCCCGTCTCTACTAAAAATATAAAAATTAGCCAGGTGTGGTGGCACACACCTGTAATCCCTGCTACTCAGGGGGCCAAGGCAGGAGAATCACTTGAACCCAGGAGGCGGAGCTTGCAGTGAGCCAAAATGGCGCCAGTGCACTCCAGTCCGGGTGACAGAATGAGACTCGGTCTCAACAACAACGGCAACAACAATGAAATGTTCATTATTTACTGAAATTCTAATTTAAGTGTCCCTTATTTGATCTGGCAACCCTGACCACCCAACATCTCCTGGGATTTCATTAGCCACCCCTACTGCGAGGGAGGATGAAAAATGTAGCCTTTTAGCCAGGCACTTTCCCATGCTGCAGTTATTCTACTAAGGAAGACATGGAGAGTGAATATTGGGTAAGGAGTCAACAGTCTTTGCAGGAGTGAGGGTGGTTCTGGGAAAAAGTGACAGAGCCACATCCACGCCCCATGCCCTCTGTGAAGAATTTCTTGACTGCATCAGCCTCTTGTGGTCACTGTGACCTCTGAAAGCCTATGGCCTTTTTTTGTCTTAGTTCTATTAATAGATACAAAGTAAAGATACTGATTTTTAATTAACACGTAAGAACTGATGTATTCAGGTGGCTACTGTCTTCTTCAAAGGGTTAATCACACAATATTGCCATGTTTAAAAACACCTTTAGAACTCAGATCTGGTAGAAACAGAAGTCTCCCTTTACAAGGCATACAGGAAGCTGCAGGCTGTAGGCAGGGCCAGGGATGTGTTGGAAATTTGCTGACTCTGAGTGCTTCAACACATTGCATTCTATGTCAAACTCATGCCATTCCTCATAGAAAGACCAATTTCAAATGTCCTCGCTCATATGGGAAAGCTGAAAATTAAAACAACCAAACTCATGGAGATAGAGAGTAGAATGATGGTTACCAGAGGCTGGGAAGGGTAGCAGGGAGCAAGGGGAAAAAATGGGAATGGTTAATGGCTGCAAAACTATAGTTAAATAAGATCTGGTATTTGACAGCACAACCGGGCGACAACAGTCAACCATAATTTACTGTATATTTTTAAATTGCTAGACTGGATATGTGGCTTATACTTGTAATCCCAGCACTTTGGAAGGCCGAGGTAGGAGGATCACTTGAGCCCAGGAGTTTGAGACCAGTTTCGGCACCACAGGGAGACCTCTTCTCTTGGAAACGTTCAAAAATTAGCCAGGCATGGTGGTGCATCAGCCTCTTGTGGTCACCATGGCCTCTGAAAGCCTATGGCCTTTTTTGTCTTAGTTCTATTAATAGAACTACATGGGAGGCTGAGGCCGGAGGATCACTTGAGCCCAGGAAGTCAAGGTTGCGGTGAGCCGTGATCTTGCCACTGCCCTCCAGCCTGGGCAACAGAGCAAGACTCTGTCTCTCAAAAACAAACAAAAATGAAACTAAAATAGTAGAATTGGGATGTTCCTAACAAAAAGACATAAGTGCTTGAGGTGATGGACACCCCAATTACCATGATGTGATGATTATGCACCACATGCATGTATCAGAACATCACAAGTACCTCCACCATGAATACCTACACGTATTATGTCCCCATAATAATCAAAAATAAAAAATAAAAACTTACACCATTTCTCCCCAGAGCCTTCTCCTACCTTTGCAGAAATATAAGATTATCTTCCAGGATATCAACAGCTCTGGCCAGTGGGGACCGGACTGATGAGAAGCACTGGTTTAGGAAACCGACCTTGGAAAGCTCATGGCCTCTCATAACTCAGTCATCTGTGTTCTGATCAATATCACTAAAGCATGGTTTGTACTCTGTGGTATGTCCTAGAATAAAGGTAGGGAACAATGGAGGAAAACAGGCCTGAATTAAAATGTTCTCCATGTTTCTCTCCAAAAATTCCAACTCGGAAGTCCCTTTTGCCTGATAGTGACTGCTTACAGTTCCTACCCAATGTAAACTACACCTCCATGTGTTTTTCCCCTGGCTTTTACCTGGCTGAACTTGGGATGTTTTATCAGGGTCCGTCTGTACCTCCTATGACACCCAGTCACATCCAACCTATCCTCAGGTCCCTTCCCCAAATTAATTCTGTAGCCCACTGACTTCCAACAGTAGGGTCAAAATTATTTTTCTACGATTAAGCCTTAATAACATCACTTATATGTTTCATCTTTTCCTGGAAGGCTACTGGGTAAAAATATTTTCATGCAGGTGCTGATAATAGTAAACACATTATATATCTTCAGCCTGGGGTTTAACCACATTCATTTCTGGGTTTGTCATATGCTCTCTCGCTATTTATACTGCTTTGGGTCAGCTACTTGATACTTAATAAAATTTGCCTCCAAGCTGTCCTGCAGGGAAAATGACCTATCTGGGGGGAATGCTGTTCCAACTCTATAACCTCTGATGATTACCCAATAGTCCTCCAAAAAGGTTGCAGGGCAGGAGCAAGGGAAGGTCCATGCCACTTCCCTGGCATTTAATGGCAACAAGTGCTTTAGTGTAAGTATAATTATATCCCCTGCTTTCAGGAGGCCTTTCCAGCCAGCCTCTCAGACACGGGAGCAACCGTAGATGGCTTGAGCAATGTGGAAATTCGGCCTCTGCTCAAGGTCAGAACAAGCCGTTCGCCAGCGTTGATTTTACCAACCTTTCGGTTATTTTGGAAAGCCGAAAGAGAACGCAACAGAGGCAAGAATGGATCTATGGGATGGAAATAATGAGCCATTTATAACCCAAAATGAGACTGCCAGGAAAAACAAACACACAAAAAAGTACATTTTATCAGAGGCTTGGGCTGCCCAAGGCTATTGGGGTGCAAAGTACTGCATGTTCAGCTCCCTGGGCCAAGAGCTACAGTAAGTCAGGCCCCCTGCAAAGCTCCTCTCCTGTCAGCCTCATCAAGCAGCCTTAGCCACCTGGTGGAGAGGAGCTTTAGTGTTTTTAAAGTGTGTGCTGGGTGGATGTTTCACATTTTTGGTAAAGATGTGGAGTCATGTTGCAACACTTAAGTGCTTCTGCGTAAAACTTGCGCAATTCTGACAGGTACTGGGTTCCTCGCATCGGTGGCATCCTCCGCTCACATACGGCTGATGTAATGTGTGATCAGGCCCCCCAGGTTTCTCCTTGTAGCCTTTCAAAAAATTTCAGGCTCTGAACTTGGCCCTGGTTTCCGGCAGTTCTTTGCTCCAAAGGTGCATGGAATGGCTCAGCTGTCAGCACCTGCTGGTGAGATACAGAAAAGTGCCACGGGTTGATCTTTCTCTGGCACCAGCACAAAGGAGGCTGGCGATGGTCCCCAGATGGCCTTGGCCTGCCCTGAGGCACCCTATAGGGAAGGAGAGTGAGGGCTGTTCATCTAAGGAAGAGTAGGTCAGAGGATTGAACCGGGGCTGCTACCAATAGGTAACAAACATGAAAAGGATTTCTCCAAAGCAAAACTTTCTAGCCAGAGCAGCAGCACAGTGAATGGTTTACTCACAGCTCCTTTGTCTGCTGATTGGAGATTTGGCGCTGTGCTTGCCTCTTGGGCTTACCTGAGCAAAGTTATACAGTAGGTCAAGTGTTTGATGCCTTCTCACCTCCAGTCACTGTACTGGCACCCGCCTCCGTGCCTGGCTTCTGTTTCCATCCAGGCTTCCATCCACTCAACAAAGCTTTCAGGCACCTGCTCTATGCCAGGTGCTGTGCCAAGTGCTGTGCACCAGGCAGGGCTTTCTCAACACCTGGTGGCCCCCTGTGGTGCGCTGGGCCAGTCCTAACACGGGCCTCCTCTCCAGTGTCACTCTCAGCCCCACCATGTCCCAAAATTACCCTCCCTGCATTCATTTCCTATGACTCTTTTCCTTTCTTCAACCTTAGGGGTGGGACTATTTCTTTAGAGTTTTTATCATAGAAATCCAACACATTTTATTTTTATAAAAGAATTGTTCTTGGTAGTCACAGATTTCTCCCTGTGGAATCTGAGTTTCTGCAGATTAAAAAGTGATGATGTGAGCTGGGCACTGCAGGTGGTGCCTGTAATCCCAGCTACTTGGGAAGCTGAGGCAGGAGGATCACTTGAGTCCAGGAGTTCGAGACCAGCCTGGGTAACACAGAGAGACCCCCCCATCTCTAAAACATTAATTAATTAATGCTAATTAATTAATTAATTAAAAATGGTGGCACGAAGAAACAATGTCCTCCATGGAATGAACAAGGCATTAATTGAAAAATGTGAAACAGGAAGGAACAAGGGAGTAATACATTGTCTGAGCAGAATCTCTACAATTTCACGAGGTAGACAAGTTGCCCCTTTCACCTCTCCATTTATTGTTGGTAAGCTGTATGTGTAATGGTTAAGGAGACAAATTCTGGAGCTGGACTACCTGGGGGTTCAGATCCCAGCTCTGCAGGTTATAATTTAAGAAAGCTATTGATATTTGTTTCTTAATTTCTTCATACAAAAAGAGGGATGGTAGAAATATCTGAGCACATCTCACAGAGTGGCTTAGGGATTAACATAAATTAATATGTATGAAATTTTTATAACACTGGGACGCACAGTAAGCACTCTATAAATATTAACCTTGATTTTTCATGAAGGCAACTCTATGCTGTCTACTTTGCAATCAGATTCTCAAGGCAGTTACTGCATTCGAAAGACAGAAATTGTTATTTGGCCTGCAGTTTCCACATCTGCAAAGTAGGAAGAAATGACTGAATAAAGACGTGGGGGCGGAGGCTGCGTTCCGGTCTGTGATCTCCACTCGCTTTGCGACCTTGGATAACTCACTCACTCTGTCTGCATCCTGGAGATTGCACTTGATCTGAATTTCCCAAACTCAGGTCATTCAAATAACACTTAGAGAATCTTTACCATAGTCCAGTCCACTCTCCTGTTCTCAGCTACTACCTTGATGTTTTCCTTTAGATAATCCTTAAATCAATTCACTTTCATATGTAGCCTCACGGGAAGCAGTAATATCCATGTATGCAAGAGTCTGATATGCTACAGATTTTTCTATTTATTTATTTATTTATTTATTGTGATAGCGTCTTGCTATGTTGTCCAGGCTGGCCTTGAATCCCTGCCTGGGCTCAAGCAATTCTCCCGAGTAGTTGGGACTACAGGCATGTGCCACCACAGAGGGCGTGATACGCTGTCGATTTTTCTAATGCATGTTAACATGAATGCCTAATGAAAGTTTTAAACGTTTGTATAATACCCAAATCATCTTGCATCCTATCAGTGAGATGAGGACAACATTTCTGGAAACTCTGGATCAAATGTTCCCTCTGGATCCAGGCAACTCTAAAATCTATAATGTTATACCATGTTCATTCAGCTTGTTATTTAACTTAGGGTATGTTTCTTTATACCATTTGCCTCCTTGAGAGCTCAGACTGTGGCTTACACCTCTTTGGGCATGTAGCATGTAGAAGAGTGCTTGATAAATCTGTATTTAATGTTAAACAATAAGCACACCATACATACATACAAATATATCCATTGCCTACTCACCCCCAGACCCCATCCACTGCCAAAACGCTCGTTTCTTTCTCTCTACCTCAGTGTCACCGTGTTCCTCTAGTGGCTGTTCATAAATGAATTGAAGCATGTGGCGATCCAGGCCTTGTGCGGGCACTCGGGAAATGTCACCTTTCCTGACCCCCTTCCCTCTTCCTGTGCCTCTTTGTTCACGAGCTGCCATTCGTGTTTGTCTGTGTGGAAAGTGGGCCCACTTCCCAAGGAGTTTAGAGCCCAGGCCCCTGGGTCAGAATCATTGTTGTCTTTAGTTTCAGCCCTAAAAGAGGTCCCGTTGCCAGGTCCAGAAATGTCTAATCTAAGGAAAAAAGAAAGTATACTTCTAAAAGCTATTATTAAAGAGATCTTGAACAACTGTCTGGTGATTTCTTAAAATCCATCAGCAAAAATGGAATACACACCCACAGTATCATGACACCACTGTGGGTTCACAGTCTGAGCAATTTCACAACCAACCAGCATTTACTAAGCACCTGCTTGACCCCTCTGTGTGTCCGTAACCTTGGGAGACACAGATCTGAATGAGGCTACCTATTAGACCATGAGACTAGAAGAGACTCAAAGACTGAACACCTTGAAAGCAAGGAATATGTCTCCATCTTTGCCTCCCCAAGGGCTCAGCAAAGCATTACGCATGTGGTAGCTATGCATTAAATATTTGATCCATAAATGAACAAATGGATGAATGACACCGCCCCAACACTGAAGGAGCTTACAGTCTGTTTGAGAAGAGAGAAGCCATAGATAAACGATGGGTGAATTAACAATAAACTCCACATTACAAGAGAGAACACTGGCTAATGAAAATGTCTAAATGAAGGGGGTGCTGTCGTTTACTTTCCCCCAAAACACCAAATGTTGATTCAGCCGCAGGTCTCAAAAAAGAATGTGTGTTGTTCACTCTTCTGTACTTTCATTTTTCTGCACGTGAGCCCAACTTTAGAAGGAAATTGCTAGGTTGTTGTTATGTGACTGATTTTTTTAAAATTAATTAATTTATTTATTTATTTTTGAGATGGAGTCTCGCTCTGTCACCCAGGCTGGAGCACAATGGCACAATCATGGCTCACTGCAACCTACGCCTCCTGGGTTCAAGCAACTCTCCTGCCTCAGCTTCCCCAGTAGCTGGGATTAAAAGCACGTGCCACCATGCCCAGCTAAGTTTTGTAGTTTTAGTAGAGACAGGGTTTCACCATGTCGACCAGGGCTGGTCTCGAACTCCTGACCTTGTGATCCACCCGCCTGAGCTTCCCAAAGTGCTGGGATTACAGGCGTGAGCCACCGCACCCAGCCCATGTGACTGATTTCTAAAGGCCACCAACCTTGTTGGCTCCTGGGAATGAGCAGGGTATTATTTAAAGTAAATAAATCAGCTAGTGTTTATCCTTCCATGCACTCTTCAGTCATCCACAGGCAGAGAAAAGTGGCAATTATGACATTTTTAGAGCTATGAAGTTGGAATATACAAGAGAAGCTGAAAGCTTTCAATTAATGATTTCTTAGGCTTTAAGTCAGGGTGACCCTTCAACAAAAAAGGGCTTTAGCCACCACTTGCTGGGGAGAGGTGCTGGGCTTTCTACACAACTCTCTGGGACTCCAAATTGTCAGCATAAAAACAGCAGCCCAAATCAACGTTCTCTATTATTCATTAGTTACCGAAATACTTTTCCCAAATATACACATAGCTGAAAGATACCTTCTTTCAAAACGTTTTAAACCATTTTTAGCCCATGAATCTTAGTCCATCTTTAAAGGGCACCCATTTTTTTTCAATCCACATATTTCAGTCGATTTCACTGGGCACTGATACCATCACCAGCAAAACCCTAATTAATTGGGAAGAATGACATTTCCATTAAAATTCTTTTTGAAAAATGATTTAGGCACCTGGCTGATAAAAATTTCAAACAGGGCAAAACAATATGGAGTGGAAAGTAAACTTCTATCGACCTCTGGAACCCAGTCTCCCAATCTTTTTCATAGAAACATTCAGTGTTAAATTTCTTGGGTATCCTTCTAGAAATAGTCTATGTATCCATAAGTGCACACACACACAAGAAGTCTTTTAAACGTTTATGGAAAATGCATATTATGAAAAACCTAAGCATGGATTTTCATTTTTCTTGCACCAAAATAAACTCATACTAACCTGTTATAACATGTCTGGACAGAATCTAGTTGAGGCAGTAAGAAGGATAAGACTTCAGTTTGAAAAGCGCCTCTGTCGGAGCAACATGAATTCTGCTAAAATTGAAGCAAGAACAAACTTCAAATCTAGGGTGAAGCTTGGATGGAAGAATAGTGAAATCATTGAAACTGCACAAAAAGTGTATGGGGACACTGCCCCAAAGAAATCAACAGATTACACATGGCTAATTCATTTTAAGAAGAGATGACACAGTGTTTAAGATGAAGCCCACAGTAGCAGACCATTCGCATATATTTTCGAGGAAAAAGTATTGTTGGCTCACGTCTATAATCTCAACACATTGGGAGGCCAAGGTGGGAGGATCGCATGAGCCCGGGAGTTTGAAACCAACCTGGGCAACATAGTGAGACCCCCATCTCTACACAAAATTTAAAAATTAGCCAAGTGTGGCGGCACAGGCCTGTAGTCCCAGTTACGTGGGAGGCTGAGGTGGCAGGATCACCTGAGCCTTGGAGGTCAAGGCTGCAGTGAACCACTATTGTGCTACTGCACTCCAACCCGGGCAACAGAACAAGACCCTGTCCCCAAAATAATAACAATAATAATAATATTGTTTGTGCCCCAATTACAGAGGACTGACAGTTAGTAGCGTAAACCTAATTATAAACATAATCAGCATAAGCCTAATTATAGCCAACACCAAAGACATCACAGTTGGTTCAGCTTACACAATTCTGAATGAAAAATTAAAGTTGAACAAACTTTTCACTGGAAAGGTGGCAAAGCCACTGCACTCAGATCAGCTGTAGACAAGAGCAGAGCTTTCGGTGGAATCTTTAAAGAAGTGGGATCAAGATCCTGAAGCATTTCATTGAAGGATTGCAATAGGAGATGAAACACGGCATTACCAGTATCATCCTGAAGACAAAGCCCAGTCAGAGAAATGACTACCAAGAGGTGGAAGTCGTTCGGTCAAAGCAAAGGCAGACTGATCAAGAGCAAAGGTCAGGGTAACAATTTTTGGAGATTCTCAAAGCCTTGCTGTTGACTTTCTGGAAGGCCAAAGAATGATAACATCCGCTTCTTATGAGGGTGTTTTGAGAAAGCCAAAACTTTAGCAGAAAAACTCCAAGGAAAGCTTCACCGGAGAGTCCCTCTCCACTGTGACGATACTCCTGTTCATTTGTCTCATCAAACGAGGACGATTTTGTGAATTTCAGTGGGAAATCGTTAGACATTCACCATACAATCCTGATTTGACTCCTTCTGACTTTTTTTTTTTCCTAATCTTAAGAAATCTTTAAAGGATACCCATTTTTCTTCAGTTAATAAGGTAAAAAAGATTACATTGATATGGTTAAATTCCCAGGACCCTCAGTTCTTTAGGGATGCACGAAATGGCTATCACTGCTTACGAAAGTGTCTTGAACTTGTTGGAGCTTATGTTGAGAAATAAAGTTTATATTTTTATTTTTATCTTTTAATTTTTTCCATAAACTTTTTGAAGTCCCCTAATGCAGCAGTCACCAACCTTTTTGGCACCAGGGACCAGTTTCGTGGAACACCATTTTTCTACGGACAAGCGTGGGTGGAGGATGGTTTTGGGATGAAACTGTTCCATCTTAGATCATCAGGCATTAATTAGATTCTCATAAGGAGTGCACAACCTGGATCCCTCACATGGGGCAGTTCACAACAGGGTTCACACTCCCGTGAGAATCTAACGCCCGCTGATCTGACAGGAGACAGAGCTCGTTCGCTTGCCTATTACCTTCTGCTGTACGGCCTGGTTCTTAATAGGCCATGGACCAGTAGCAGTCTGCTGCCTGGGGACTGGGGCCCCCTGCCCTAGTGTGTGTGTGTGTGTGTGTGTGTGTGTGTGTGTGTGTGTGTATGTGTGGTGTGTGCGTATTCCCCTCCCCTTCCTTACATATACTCTTACATTCTTCATTGAAACTTAACAAATATTGTGAAGTTTGCTGCAAATCTGTACAGCTGCACTATATTTCATAATATGACTGTCCCATAATTTGCCCAGCCTCTTCTGAATAGACATAATGGTGGTTTTCAGTTTTTTGCTTCCACAAACATACTTTTGCATATATGTATGAATAGGACTACAGAATCAATTCCTTAAAGTGGAATTACAGAATCAAGAGGATATGTGAGTTTTCATTCTAATAGACATTGCCAAATGGTGACACTTAACTTTTGATAAGAACTGCCAAAAGTAAAGTATTTGTTCATGCCAGAAACAAGAGTGAAGATAGCATTTTATTTTAAATTTTAATACCTCAGGCAAGCAAGTAGCATATTTATTCATGAAAGTCATTTGTCCCAGTCTTGCCCATCTAAAACACATACACATTGTTACGAACCCATTCAAAACACACTTGTGACAACAGCTTACCCAATAAGGAACTTGCCAGAAGTTTCCTATCACCAAATTGTATGAGTGTTTGTCACAATGGAGTTAGCTTGCACGCTCTCTACTTTGCCCTGGCTGTGTTTACTACGTTTCATGGCCCTGCTAGTAACACTGTCTTTTCTTTTGTAACCAAAGGTCAGTTTGTGACCCTGCTCCACTCCCCACCTCCTCTGCCTTAGTTTCTTCTCACCTTAGTTTCCTCATAAGAGTAACCAGTCTTAAAGTGTCAGGGCAGGCACATTATTGATGTATCAGGGAAGAGCCCCTGGGCGCAATGGAACTTGAATTTGATTTTCTATTACCTGTGAGGGTGAGTTAGTGAACAGACAGCCTTGTACTCTGTTCAGCGGCTTCCCTTGCTGCCTTTGTAATGGAAAAAGTAGAGACCCAGAACATTCTCCCGTTTCTCTAGTGTTTACTCAACACACACTCTGTGCTACCATCGCCATTTGTGGCTTCTTTCCTATTTGCTCTTGTAACATGAGAAACAGTGTGGAGGTTTTATGCTTGTTTTGTAACCAGCTATAACCATTTCCTTTTCTCTGCCTCTGACTATAAACACATTTCCTTCCTGGTAACCATTGAAAATCTATATCTGACCAGGTTGAAACCAAATGAAGTCATTTTGGTTCCATTGGTGACAATCAATTAAATATAATTCTGTTTACATTTAGAATGGGTTGTAAATTTAAGAAAATGACTTAAGCCCTACTTAAAATATTTTTTGGCTCATAAAACCATGAAATAATTTCTGTAATATGAGTAATGAAGAAGCTTCATATTTACATTTACCTTTAAATTGCTCTCAAAGAGCCAGAGACTGGACATAAAAAACAAACAAACAAAAGATTCAGACTCTGCAAGGAAACTATTTCACTATCCCCATGCTGTGAGCTGGTTAAGCTCCTTAGCTCAGATAGCCCTATTTTCTTAGGGAGCAATGGAAAAAACAGATCTCCTACTTAAAAATAACAGTAAAAACAAGGAACACACTGCACTATGTTGGTAAACCTCAAACTCACGTAAGTCAGTCACCTGCCCAAATGGGAGTTTAGAAGTTGGTGCTACTACTCTTAGTCCCACCATAAGAGGTCACCAGAAAACAGGATCCTGAGTTCTAGGAAAAGGGATAAGAATAGACAACAGGTGGGAGCCACCAAACTATTCCAGACCTGGTGACAGAAACCTTAAAAGAAAAGCTCCAAATACAATTAACTGACCAAACCCCTCCACACAGTGGAGAGGCTTCGAAATCAATAAAGACAACGCCCCACTTCTGGGCACTTACAACCAAGATGCAGATGTATCTTTGGCAATGGACTTTTTTTATTGAGTTCTATCTCCTTTTCTTCACAAGCATGTATTAAGCACGTTTTATGTGTTGTATTTTCACTGGGTGTTGTACAAAAACTAAAAAGTCATCAACTCTGCCCCATAGTGGGTGGTCGTTAAATGTTGTAAAATAAATGAATCCGTGAATGTGTTCATGTGTGAATGAATGAATAAATAAAGCTTTTAATATGGTTACGGGAGAAAACACAGCTTTAATTTTCTGTTACTTGTGGGGGTGGTATGTACAGAACACAGTGGAGTGCGTGGCCAGTTCCACCCAGGGTAGTGTGGCAAGACCTCAGACTTGAGGTAACAATTGATTGGGCGTTGGTCAGATGAAAGGAGGAGTTTAATGTAGACAAGTAAAAGACCACAGAATGAGCAAAAGCCTAAAGCAGAGATCAGCAAACTACAGCCTGTGGACCAAATCCCATCTGCTGCCTGTTTTTGTAAATAAAGTTTTAGTTGAACAGAGCCGTGTTCATGCATTCATATTTTTTTCCATTGGAAATATATATATTTCCAATGCAATTATATTATATTGTAGTGCTTTCACACTACAATAGCAGCACCAAGTAGTTGCAACAGAGATCACATGACCCAGGAAACCAAAAATATTAACTATCTGGCCCTTTACAAGTAAATGTCTGCCGCCCTCTGGCCTAGAGTTATGAAAGAACTGAATATTCAGGAACCTGTAGGGAAGTCCTAATAGTTGACACTTGTAGTCCAAAAAGGGGCTCAGTGAGAGAAGAGACAAAACGGTGAACGGAGGCCAACCCTGAAGGTTCTTCTGTGCCATATTAAGAAATTCAGTTTTGCTGGGCGGGCGCAGTGGCTCACGCCTGTAATCTCAGCACTTTGGGAGGCCGAGGTGGGCAGATCACGAGGTCAGGAGATCAAGACCATCCTGGCTAACATGGTGAAACCCCGTTCTACTAAAAACATAAAAAAATTAGCTGGGCATGGTGGTGGGCGCCTGTAGTCCCAGCTACTTGGGAGGCTGAGCCAAGAGAATGGCGTGAACCCAGGAGGCAGAGCTTGCAGTGAGCTGAGATCGCACCACTGTACTCCAGCCTGGGCGACAGAGCCAGACTCCCTCTAAAAAAGAAAAAGAGCGAGAAATTCAGTTTTACTCCTTTAGGAAATGGGTAACAAGAGCAGTTTTGCTCTTAGAAATATATCTCGGGGATCAGGATAGACGAGAGAGATGCAAGATTGCAGCAGGAGATCAGTTCTCCAAACTTCACATCTCATAAATTCCTTGATTCAACAAACATTGGAAAGCTTAATGCTGTCATTATGGCTCTTGCTCTATCCTTGGGAAACAGAACCTGGCACACAGACATGCTCAATCAATATTTATTGAATAAAGGAATTAAGGAAAGAATAAAGACAATATTGTAATGGCATCATTATGAAATGGTTTTCTGAATAGGCTGCCTCTCTATGAGACAAATAGCTGAGATTCTCACAGATTTCCAGTTTCCATGCTAGCAGGCATTGAGATCCAGGCACAAGGAGGTTAATAGTGAAACACAAGCCAGAGAGAAATTCCTCCCCTTCTCTCTGGTGCCAACATCATCAAATACCAGTCACTAGCCAAACCTGTGTTTATTCCATGCCCTGTGCCCTAATGACAGGGGATGGGACAAGAAGCAGCTCTGCTAATAACTGTCATGAAAATAATAATATCACTTGGCTCTATGCACCAACTTTCATTGGAAGATCTTGAATCATTTTTTTTCTCTTGCATAACTATTATTTCCATTTTATTTCCACTAAAGGAGAAGCCAAACCACACAGAGAGGTTGTGACTTGCCCAAGGTCATGGAGCAAATCAGAAGAGCAGTTTTTAAAAGCTGAGAAGAATATCAGGGGATGTGAAATCCAGTTGCCTTCCCAGCCTAGAATGGGCTGCGTTCATGACTCAGTAAGACACACGGCATTACCTAAGCTCAGTGTCTCCAAAAATGAGTCACGCTAAGGAAGACTCAGGGCCTGAGGGGCTGTGTCAGACCCATGTTTTCAGTAGTCACTCATTGTTCCTGCCCATCAGATTTTAACATCTGTCATCACAGGCAGGGCCTCTTGGGAGGTTTAGCCTACAGAATTGAGGAGGTCTGCCTTGGGGGTGTCTGTCTTTTCTGGATGTTTACCCAGCTGTCAGTTCCTATGAAGCCCAGGTCTCCCCATTCCATTATCCATCAGGAGCCTTCTGCTGGGGTAGCCGTGGTTTCCACTCGGTCCATGATGATTCTGGTGTTTGCCTGTTGTCGCAGCGTAATTACTAATAAATCCTTTTTTTACTCTAAAAAATGCCCCAGTTTGGACTATAAATTAATTATATGGTCACTCTAACTGACAAATCAAGAAGCATCTATGCAGAAACCGAAAGCCCTCTTTTCATCATGATGGGTCTATCTCAGCCACTTTTGTTTCATGGACTTAGAATCTTGAACTCACAATAGGCCCAAACTCCCAGTCAGTTAAGGAATCTCCTCCAAGCTACATAAATGTTCCTGGTCGTAGAGTTAGCTACACAGTCCATAGACCGGTTAATTACTAATTGTGAGTAATCACTTCCTTACCTTGTACCAAAATCTGCCTTCCATATCTTTTATACAATGATCTTAGCACTACTCTCAAGAAGATGAAAACTCAATTCTCCTTCCCAGTCCCATAAGAGAACCCCCTTAAGTCCTCTGTTATCCAGCCCAAACACCACCGAGCATCAGGAACAAATTCTAAACAGCATTTGGGAATGTCGCTTTGGAGTCAGACATACCTGGATTCGGATCTGGGCTCCATCACTCCCTAGATAGATGGCCTTTGGTAAATACTTAACTTCTCCAATTTCACTTGCTTTGTCTGTAAATTTTAACAAACATTAACTACTTAAGCTAGGCACCACTGGTTATGGAACCAATAGCTAGTTCCCTTTTCTTTCTTACTAACCAAGGGGCTCACTTAAATGCTCTTGGATTACCCAGCTTTCTTGCAGCTAGATGTGGTCATGCAACGCAGTTCTGGACAAGGAGCTGCAAGAGGAGGTACCAGTTGGAGTTTCTGAGAAAGCCTGTTAGAGGGCACACATCCAGCTTGCATTCACCTTGTCAGTTTGTGCTACTTAGCTTCTCCCTTCATTCAAATACTCCCTGCCTAAAAATTAGTTGTGAAGCACAAAATAGAACAGCTACGCTGCATACCTGAGGAAGAAAGCCTCCAGCAAAAGAGACTGGGTTCTTGATGGCACCACGGGGCCTGCATACTCACCCTGAAATGCTTACAGCTGGACTTCCTATTACATGAGAAAAATAAATCCCTCCATTGGATTTATTCAATGGTTGAACCATTGAAATTGGGTTTCTGCTACTTGCAGTCAAACCAGTCCTAAATGACACATACTTCAGAAGGTTGTTTTGAACATAAAATGAACTTACTATGGTGCCCAGCACAAAACATACAGTGACTGGTTTACTATTATCACTATCATAATTATTATAATTGCTTCTCATTTCCATAGACCTTAGGGAGAGGGGCAAGAACATGTAGCTATAGCAATCCTTCCAACCTCTGATAGCACCGACACAAAAATATCTGTGATCTCTTAAGCACACACAAAAAAGTCAGTTGCTGATGTCTCAACAACTGCGTCTTTGTTAGTGGCTAATGAAGCCAGTTCTTCAAAGCACCAGATCCCGAGAGCACAAAGAAATGAAATTCCACCTGACTGGCAGGTCAGGGAGCAAGATCTTTCCTGTAGTAAAGGGTGAGCCTGGTTTCCTCTCTGGACAGGGAATCCATCCATATCGTATCCTGCATCTCCCGGAAGTGCTGTCCTCTCTGAATGACAAGCAAAGCACAACACTTTAAGGATGTCATTATTTCATGGGAAGAGAGTTTCTGCTCAGAAACCAAAGCCACACCTAAAACCAGCTGAGCTTAGGAGCACATGTTCAAGTGGAGCACTGGGAAGTGGAATGAGCTTTCTATAACCTTACTGAAGCATCTGCCAAGATCAGACAAGGATGGGACTGGCCATGCATTATTCCCTGGAGTCCACCAAGCCACAGATTTGGGTTCACGGGGGCCTATCATGGTATTCATCCCACCTCCACCTACTCCCTACTCCACTCTGCAGATATAAAGAGTGGTGAAGTGAAAACACACACACACATGCACACACACACACACACACACACAATACAAAAGAAAACATCATAAGTTTCAGAGTTCAACAGACCTAGGGTTCAAATTCCAGCGGGTCACTTATAAACCAGGTACTTTTGGGCAGACCATTTGCCCTTTCTGAGCTGCAGTTTTTGTATCTGTAAAATAGATAAGAGTTTCACAGGTTTGCAGAGGATTGAAGGAGAAAGTCTGTGGGGCAGTACGTGGTACAGGGTTATCATTAGTCCCTCTTTCCCTATCAGCAGGATGGCACTGGCTGACTTTTTGTATTCACCACCCAAGCCCAATGAGTGGACCCGGCTCAGGTCACTGCCACCAAGGGCAGTTTGTTTGTTGCCTTCTACCCTGTGCATCATCATCCAAGTTTTTGGGCCACACTTGGGGAGCCAAAGCCTTCTCCAAAGCTGAGGTCATAAAGCAGAAAAAGACAAAGCTCTGCTTTCAGAAAGCAGGTTTGGTTGGCAGTGAGCAAAGCCACCTCTCTATAGCCAATCTGCCCTTGGGTATGGGAGTGAGTCCCCAGAAACCCAGCACAAAGTGGCTGGCCCGCTCAGCCCTCCCACCCACCACAGCCATGCACAACACCTGGACAAACATCTAAGGCCTGGGAAGCAGCTTCGCCCTGCCTCTCCATCTCCGGGCACAGCCCCCTTGGGGCACAGCCTCAGGCTGGATAGAATATGACAGTCACAAGATTCACACCTCAAGCCACGAAACAT
Organism: Macaca fascicularis; assembly: GCF_037993035.2. NCBI lineage: Eukaryota > Metazoa > Chordata > Mammalia > Primates > Cercopithecidae > Macaca > Macaca fascicularis. The sequence goes on from NC_088385.1 coordinate 100,168,880, forward strand.
ACTCTTCTCCTTACGTCACCTGGCAGGTGTCATCGGCAGTTGGTTTTACAGCTACAGTGGCACACACAGCATTTTCTTCACCTCTGTGTTACAGGAATGGCCACTGTTACTCTCCTCACTTTTAACCACTGGAGTATCTAGGGACATTTGTCAACAGGGTTTGTGGATATTGAGACTGGCTGGATATTCATACATGCATTTCTCTGCAACTCCATAAGCTGGCAACATAAGGCCATGCAAAAACCAGAAATTTGGGGTCCATACATAATGACTCCACACAAAATGTGTTTTGTCATAGAGTATAAGAGTAGATAAACCAGTAATAGCAAACAATGTGTATTAACTGTACTTCAGGCTCTGTGCTGAGCATGTCACGTTCTACAATTATTATTATTATCCATTATCCCCATTTTACAGAAAAACTCCCTTGAGTCTTCTTGGTGTATTCTAGATTTTAATTATTTGTAGGTTTTATATATTATAAATCTTTTCTCACTCTGTTCCCTTTTTTGTCAACTTTGCTTATTGTGTTTACCCTTTACAGAATTTTAAATTTTTAAAATATAGTCAATTCTATTAAAATTTCAACTTATGGCTGGGCATGGTGGCTCATGCCTGTAATCCCATCACTTTGGGAGGCCGAGGTGGGCAGATCGTTTAAGGTTAGAAGTTTGAGACCAGTCTGGCCAAAAAGGTGAAACCCTGCTTCTACTAAAAATACAAAAATAAGCTGGCCATTGTGGCACAAGTCTGTAATCCCAGCTGCTGGGGAGGCTGAGGCAAGAGAATGGCTTGAACCCAGAAGGCAAAGGCTGCAGTGAGCTGAGATGGCATCACTGCACTCCAGCCTGGTCAACAGAATGAGACTCCATCTCAAAAGATAATAATAACAATAATTTCAACTTATGGTTTGTGTATTGAGTACCTTCTTTAACACCTCTAATATCTCATTTTAGCTTTATAATTTTACTTTTGCACTGAATTCCTCTTTGGCCTATGCTTGAGAGAGTGAACCAATGAGCTGTTTCTCCACTACCAAGTAGTAGGTTTTAGGCAATCCATCTCTTCCCCACTGATTGATGGTGCCATGTTTATCCCAAAGCAGGTTCCCATGTAGACTCAGGTCTGGCTCTCACTCTCTGCTCTTTCCCTAGATACTGATCCCATACTGATTTTGTCTGGAAGGGTGAGTTCCTTCTCTCTGCTCTTCTTTTTCAGAATGACTTAGGCATCATGAACCTTTATTCCTTCCTATGAATTTTAGAGTAAGTATGTTGAAGTCCTCAAAAAAAAAAAAAATTGCAATAATTTTATCTGAAATTACATTGAATTTATAGGTTAATTTTGAGGGAAATTAACATATTTGTATTTCAAAGATGTGGTATATATTTCTATTTATTCAGATCTCTTCAAACCAACAATTGAGTTTTAAATTTTTCTTGGTAAGTTCTTTGATAGGTTATTTTCTACATGCTTTAGAGTTGGGAATAGTATCTTATTTTTTAAAAAAAATATTTTCAAGATGGTTTTGATACAGAATAATAATTCTTAGGCCAGGCACAGTGGCTCATGCCTGTAATCCCAGCACTTTGGAAGGCTGAGGTGGGAGGATCACTTGAGGCCAGGAGTTTGAGACCAGCCTGGGCAACATAGTAAGACCCTGTTTCTACAAAAAAATAAAAAATTACCCAGGCATGGTAGTGGGTACCTGTAATCCCAGCTATCCAGAAGGCTAAAGTGGGAAGATTGCTTTAGCCCAAAAGTTTGAGGTTGCAGTGTGCTATGATCTCACCAATGCACTCCAGCCTAGGCAACCCTGTCTCAAAAAAAAAAAAAAAAAAAAAAAGCCAAACAAACAAACAAACAGAAAAGGAATAACAATTGTTTAAAAGTAATCAGGTATTCATCATCTCTGCTGAAGTCTCTTATTTTATTTAGTCTATTGATTAAATATGCTGAGACAACCTTTATTTCTTTTTTCTCTCCTTTTCCTTTTTTCTTATCTTCCTGTCTTGCCCAGAAACTGCAAATACAAAACAATTAACAGTTAACTGTTGTTAAACAGTAACAATGAAAGCAGGTTGTGTCTAAATTTTCTTTTAAATCCCATTGTATGACCATTTACAACTTTCAAATAACTTCCATACTCATTACACCATTTGTGTTTCATAAACACCCATTAGTAGGGAGAACAGGTATATGGCTCATTTTATAATTAACATTCAATACGGTTGGGTTTTGGAGGATCACAAAACGAGAAAGGATCAAAATTCATATTCAGGTCTTTAAAGCTTCAAGTTCTCTCACTATAACAAGCTGATTTATATCTAAACAAAGTATATAAAACTACACGATTTAATTCAGTAACACTGAATTTTAATTTAAATCTCATTCCATCCTGAAAAAGATGATCTGATATCATCCTATCATTTTTAAAGAAAATTGTATCAGCTGATATTAAATGCCTAAACATTTTCAAGGTGTAAGAGCCATATGACCATTATCAATTAGGGTTGTAATTCTACTAAGAATTTGGGTCTATACCATAGCAAAACAATCAGTTAATTTGGTCAGTTTAGGTAAACAGGTCAGTTTTGTGGGAAGGAGGGAAATTAGGTAAGAAATATTCATCAAATTAATTTTACTAACATTGCAATACAACCAAAAATTTTATTTGGTTGGGCATATTCAAACATTTAAAAGCTGCTCTAAAGATAATATTGTTACCTCATTTTTATAAGAAGAAAAAACTAAGTAAATCAATTTCTTGGTTGTGCAAAAATAGCCCAAGGGGAAGTGACAGACCTGTGAACAGAACTCATGAATTAAACCTGAGCTTGGTCTACCAGTTCTCTGTAATCAAGTCCCATGATTCACTGACAGAAATCAATGCCTCTTAAACTCACTGAATGACAGACACCTCAACAGACACACATCTGTGGATTCCCATTGCTCCTTTAAAAGTAACCATCAGGAAGCAATTAGGGAGTGCATCTGTCTCTAACAATGAAGGTATTTTTCCTTCCATTTCTTGCATCTTCTCTTAGGGAATGTGTAACTGATCGTCCTCTCTAAATGGTGCTGTTACTTGGAATGTACAAAGTATGCTGACTTATGAAAGAGTCCCAGGCTTAGACAGCAGGAAAACACAAATAAAGCTGTACTCAAAGAAGAAGAATCAAAGTATCTCAGAAGAGGAAACCAGAAAATTGTCATCTTTCTTAAATACAGCTTTGCAAGCTGAGTGATAAAATACAATAATGTAACTAAGCAGGAGGCTTACATAACTGTGAAAAAAAAAAATGAGGGGCAAAGAACTGTTCCAAATCCATTGTATTTATTAGAACCTCTGATTTCCTTTCAAATGGTACATGCAATGAAATTTACTGTGAGCTAGCTAATAAAAAAAAAAAAAAGTTTTTATGGGAAATAAGTATTGTCAGAAAAACTAATAGATTCTATTTTAAATCCTCAAGATTATAAAATTGAGCTTTTAATAGATGAAGAAAAAAAAAGGCTCCAGAACAGAGGCACCACGGAGGCAGTGATTTCTATTTAATCTATTATCTGCCAAAGAAAAAAAAAATCACCTCAATTGAAACTAATATAGTTTTCTGTGGCAGAATATACTATAACAGCTAATAATGCAGTGGCTGTCTGTATTAAGTGAATTTTCTTTTTGTTAAAAAAAAAATACCCATGTTTGTTAAGCACGTGAACTGTACAAGTTTATATTTGGCCAACTCCTGTCCCCCCACCTGTTCATTCAGGCATTAGCCCTCAGGACTTACAAAGCAAATGAATGTATCTGTAGGGCAATGGGTAAAAATAAACTGAACTATTCTTGTAACACTATCAAAAATGATCTGACCAAATAGAAGATCACATTTCATGAGGCAAAGTAGTCAAATGAGATGTTTCCTCACGTTTTACGATTGGTTTGGCTTATTCACTGAGTATAAAATAGCTGACCTTCATTCCAGGAGAATGAGCAGCAACCAAATTTAATGCTATTTGCTCAGGGGTTCAAATCTGGTTTCATTGCCTCTGAGGCAAAGTTTCTAAATGTGCTACTGTTACACAGAGACCCAATGCTTGGCACATAACTAAGGAGGAACATTTAAGTCAATGGACACTATACCAGCTTTGTGGGTTAATCATGTTATTTCAATGTGTTTCTCTCTCTGGGAATAAACTTCAAGTAGAAGTTGGATAAGTTATTAGCTTTTGGAGTTAGCATGTTTTTTTTTGAGTAAGCACATAAATATATTTTTTGAAGTAAGCATATTTTTGTGCTTCTTATATATGTATAATGCTTATTATATATAATATATTAAAAATATCCTCTATAACAAGAAGTTCCCGGCTGGGCGCGGTGCCTCATGCCTGTAATCCCAGCACTTTGGGAGGCCGAGGTGGGTGGATCATGAGGTCAGAAGTTCGAGACCAGCCTGACCAACATGGTGAAACCCCGTCTCTATTAAAACTACAAAAATTAGCCAGGTGTGGTGGTTCACACCTGTAATCCCAACTACTCGGGAGGCTGAGGCAGGAGAATCGCTTGAACCTGGGAGGCAGAGGTTGCAGTGAACCAAGATCGTACCGCTGCACTCCAGCCTAGGGGAGAGAGCGAGACCCAGTCTCAAAAAAAAAAAAAAAAAAAAAAAGAAGTTCCCAAGGACAGGCAATTATAAAATCAACCAGTACTATCACTCCCTGGCTCACTATTCTTTAGCCATATTGGCAATGGATTGCTTGAAAAACCTAGTCGTGGTTGATTGAATCATCGTTCACAATTTTTCACATCTTTCCCATATTAAATGATTTATCCACATTCATCTACATTCTTCCAAAATACCACCCACAATGGGTAAAATATTTTCCCCATCCCATTGATTTTGGGCTAGGCCGTATGGCCTCCTTTAGCCAATGAAGTGTTCCTGAACATGTTAAGAGGCCTTAAATGTGCTTGTGTGATTCCATTTGGGCTCCTGTGCTCCTATCGTGTGCTGTGTAAGGAACATGTTCCCGGAAGTTATTGGTCAACACAGGATGAGTAACATACAAGGGAGACCTGAACACTGGAGTCTAGCCAAGCCCTACCAGTTGCAGCTGACCCACAGACTCATGTGGGAGGAATCAATGCTTATTGCTTCAAACTAGAGTTGTGGGTAGTTGGTTGTAGCACACTGCTATAGCAAAATCTCAGTGCCTTCGAACATACCCTTCCCTCTACTAGAAATCGTCTTGCACGACCACTCTTTGCCTAGTTAATTCCTACCTATGCTTCAGATCTCAGTTTAAATGTCTTGACCACAGGACAGATGTCACAAACCAGATGACCTCCCCCTTCACATCCTGGGTTTCCTCTTTTGTGAGATTCATCACATTTACAACGTTTGGCTTCATGGCATTCACACAGAATACAAGCTTCTTTAAGCGGTGGGACCACAATGTATTTTCATTGGTATTATTCCTAGCACATGACACACAATGCGAATACAAAGTAGATTTAATAAATATTTGTTACATGATTTTTTTAAAAGGTCATTTGGTTCTACTATGTAAGAGTTAGAAAAGAAACTTAATTTGTATGAGTTTTGGTTTTCAGCAATTATAACATGAACACAATAATACCTATCTCCTAAAACAGTGAGGATTAAATAAACCAACCATTAAATTTAATGAATTTGAGGAAAGACTTATAAGTATCCGACACATGGGTGCATAAAAGGCACTTGATAACTGACAGTTTTTATTATGGTTGGAAAGATAAATATATTTGCCCTCTGTCTAAGAACTTGATTTATTTTAAAGTGATATTTTTGCAAGTTAAAAAAAGAAAGAAATCAGATTCGGTTGCTACTTATGATTATTTAATTTGGATATTTCAAAGTATCCTGCTTACTTCCCAGGCTCTGAGTTCCTTTTAGACGCACTTTCAGGTAGCATTCAGCTAAGAAGAAACAGGTTGGAGATTGATACTTGGTTTATTTCAAACATTTGTCATTAAATGACTCTATCCTTTTAAAAAAGAATGAAATTCATTTTTGCTATTTATGTTTATTTCTATTTGTATTCCTTCCCACCATTTTTGCCATTTAAAATTTTTTTCCCTGCTTAATTAATTTTTTAGAGTTGGCACTTACTTATTTTCAAAATGTTTTTCTTCATTCCTACGAATAGCTTTTGGAATAGGATTTTATACAACCTAAATCAGTTTTTTTCTTTTGCCAAAAACAACATATATCCACTACAAAAAATTAGAAAATACAGGTAAGTGTAAGGAAGGGAGATTTAAATGTTTATAATCCTGCCACTCAGAGATCTCCACTGTACATTCCTCCAAATAGTTTGATTCAAATGCATATTTTTAATAATGGTGGAATTATATTGTACATTTACCCTTTTGAAGTTAATATTTCATTTAATTGCCACAATTATCTTTCTATGCCAATAAATATTCATCTACATCTTCTATTAGTAGCCTTCCATCATAACGTCATTTACCTGAGCAATTCCCTATTGTTGGAAATTTAGTACATTTTACTTTTTTTCTTTTACTATTATCAGCAGTATCTTTGTGAATAAGTGAAGAGATAACAATGAGTTACCCAAACCTTTAGAAAACACCACGTAATGGGGTCTTGCAGTGCAGAGCAGAACAGATCATTAGCCCAGCTGTAATCCAGTCCTTTCCTTGCATTTCTTATTGTGAGTCTAAGACCATCATTGGAAAATAATAAAGTTTGGTAGGTGGGCTAAGCTAGAATAAGAGAATTTGAGGCAACACTTTCATTTCTGGCATCAATAATGAATGTGCAAACCAGAACCTACAAATCGACTCGTGATCAAAAATACCTTAACAGAAAGCACGAATTCTGAAATGAGAATAAGGGAAACAGAAGGAAACCTACAGACCCCTGTTGTTCTCACTATCTGCAGCTACCATGTCCATATTTGTTTTGACAAACACTCCTTTCCCACAATCTGGTCTCTGGTATCATGAGCACTGACATTCCCATTTTCCAGATAAAGGCACTGAGGCCCACACAGAGGGGCTGACAACAGTGTCCACAGTGCCACAGTTAGTAGCACAGCCAGGGTCTGAGCCTGTGTGTTCTGGCTCACAGACAAGTGCTCTTTTTATGCTCACAGAGTTCTCAGTAATACCGGGAATTCTTCAGAAGAGGGAACAGGGCGCAATGCAGCAGGGAGATTAGCAGAAACAGAGTTCTCCTGAAAGTCAGCATGGAGGCATTTGTTAGCTACTCAACACTGGTCTAACATCCACGGTAAGAGGATCATAAATACCTCTATCCACCTCCCTAGGGCAATATGAGCATTATTGCTTATTTAGAAAGTTGTCCCTGTAAGAGCTTTGATATTCTCAAAGGAAAGGTGCTGCCGAAAAGTGAAAACATTTTCTGTGCTTCCACTATGCATGTGAGAGAAAGGGGATTTGGATCCGGTAAAAGAATTATTGGCAGGCACATCAATTCTTTGTCTAATCATATTAGGATAATACTCCTGAGCTCCTTGAATGGAGGCATCGTGAGTACCTGCCGTGCTTAGCACACACCTTACAAAACAGTGAAAATCTTACTCAACACAATCAGAACTGCTCATTCATGAGCTAATCAGTAATGTCAGTCAAGAAAAAAAAAGGGGATACATTTAGGTTGTAAATGTAATCACTCTACAGGTTCTTCCCGCCCGATGCACAGAAGAAATCAGTTCACTGACACCATGGTATTGGAGTGAAGAATGAGTTTAATTCATGCAGGGCCACCCAGTGGAAGGACTGGCGTTATCACCCAAGCTGGTCTCCCCAAAGGCTCAGAGGCTAAGGTTTTCCAAGGGTAGTTTGGTGGGCCAGGGACTAGAGAATGGGTGTTCTTGACTGGTTGAGGATGCAATCAGAGGAATGTGAAAAAAAATAATCTTCATGTGCTAAGTCTGCCTCTGGGTGGGGGCCACAGGACAGGTTGAGTCATGAGTCACAAGTCCAGGTAGGGTTAGCAGGTTGCCAGAATGCAAAAGCCTGAAACACATCTCAGAAGACCAAACGTAGGTTCTACAATAGAGATGTTATCTATAGGAGCCACTGGGGAAGTCATAAATCTTGTGACCTCTGGCCACATGACTCCTCAGCAATAAGAGATGATAGAAACTCTGCCTATACCTTAGCAGAATTCAGGCCCCTTCCATAATCCTAATCTTGTAGCTTTTCATTTGTCTTACAAAGGCAGTTTCAGCCCCTGAACAAGGAGATGATCAGTTTTAGGTAGGTACTATTATGATCCTTGTTTCAAAGTTAAACTATGCACTAAATTCCTCCCATGGTTAGCTTGGCGTACACCTGGGAATGAATGAGGACCGCCAGCCTGTGAAGCTAGAAGCAAGTTGGAGTCAGCCATGCTAGACTTCTCTCACTGTTGTAATCTTTGCAAAGGTGGTTTCATAAACATTATATTTTACTTATTTTTTAAATCTTTTTAAGATGGAGTCTCGCTCTGTTTCCCAGGCTGGAGTGCAGTGGTGTGATCTCAGCTCACTGCAACCTCCATCTCCTGGGTTCAAGTGATTCTCCAGCCTCAGCCTCCCGAGTAGCTGGTATCACAGGCATGTGTCATCACACCCGGCTAATTTTTTTTGTATTTTTTAGTAGAGGTGGGGTTTCACCACGTTGGCCAGGATGGTCTTGAACTCCTGACCTTAGGCGATCCACCCACTTCGGCCTCCCAAAGTGCTGAAATTACAGGCGTGAGCCACCGCACCTGGCCCATAAACATTATATTTTAAATTAAATAAATATAAATGTATTTGCCAATCTGGTGGAAGGCCATGGTTCTTTCCCTCACTATAGATTCACTGGCAAGGGTCCAATACCACCTTTTTTTGCCTAAACCACACCCATAAGATCTCATTTTTCATTTCCAACTTTTCTTCCTTTGTAGTGGGTGAGAACTTAAAGATACTCATGAGCAAAATACTGTAGAGTTTATTATTTTTCCTAATCTCTTATTGCTAACTAATTTAACATTAGTGAGTCTTTCCAAAGTATTCCAGTTAAATGTCATTGTAGTAATTCTCTCTCTTCACTCTCATGTTATTAAAGTAATATTAAAGTAAATAGCATAATTTTAATAACAAGTAAAACTAGCACAAATATGTCAGGGAACAAACAATTCTGATTCTCACAAAGCACAAAACTCAGCTTCTCAGAGAAGAAAGGGATCGGTGTGGACAAAGTGGACAGCTCTGTTCAGTGTGTTTTGAGCACCAGCCCAAGACTTACAGAGGGAACGGACACTGGTTCCTCCTACGAGTCGCTTAAGTAGAAGTTGGTTTAAAGAGTGCCCACTATAGTTTTTTTTAATTATTATTAGTTAATTATTAATATTAAGCAGTGTATTTGTGGACAATGACTGGTGACAGTCCCAGGCAGGAGTTTAAATCATATGTATCCATTCACACTCAAAGTTTTAAAATCCCATCCTCCCTATCCAAATAAATTTCCAGAGTCTGTCAACTTGCCTCTCTACATAATAGGTTTGAGTTCACATTATCCTGCTCATAGGACCATAAAAGACCCTGTTACTCACCAGGGAAGCCTCTTACGATGAGAGGGAAGAGCTAGAAGAGCAAATTAAATCTCAACTTTTATTTTCTTCCTACTACTTACAAACATTGTAAGCTTTCTTATTATTTCTTATTTTCTGCCTCCAACCATTGGAAGGTAAGTTCTGCGAGAGGAAGGATTTCATCTCCCTCACCTACCTCTATATTCTCGGCACACTTAGAAGAGTGCCTGGCACAGAGAAGTTATATAATAAATGTTTGTTAAGTGAATGATTGATTTAACCCAGGTAAACACAACATGGATGTTTGCTACACAAATTTGATCCCGCTTAATGGTTAACTTTTTGCTTTTCCATTTTTTAAATAAATTTCTAGACTGTTAGAAATTTTTCAAATTTCTTGGCGAAAATACAGCATGCAAAAGGCTAGCTAGATTTTAATCTTGTCTAAATCAGGTCAGAAAAATCACTTTTATTCCAGAAAACACAAAGGGCAAAGTACAATGGCTAGAGCTACCTAACAGCTACACTCACCAGGTGTGCAAAGCGATTTAATATTGTCATTCAGACTCAGCTCTAATGAGCAATCTTGTTTATCTACAAAACTGTGAACAACCAGCTGCTAACAACTGGACATTGTCCCCAAGCCCAGCACACTTCATGTCACCTCTCGATGCACCTACAATCTAGGACCGTTATTAGAACTTCTAATAAGGACCACGATAGAACTGCTGAGAAATAAAGAAAAAAATGAATTTCATTGTATGCTTTAAAACTTTATGTTTAGTTATTTTAAGTATATGTTTTGTTCTGTTACACTTAGATTTGCAACTGAAAAGAGAAAGGCATATCAGAAAGAAGCTTTTTGTTAAAGCAGGCTGATGAAGAAACCAATGATAGATGGAAAGCACAACTAATTTTTAGTTACCAGAGGAAGCAACAGAAAGTTTCTCCAAAAGAAAGAAAAAATAAAGAAAGAAGCAGCCAATTGGAGAATTACTTATTTTTATTATGCTAATTAAAATGACAGTCAAGGGGCCAAGCACAGTGGCTCATGCCTGTAATCCCAGCACTTTGGAAGGCAGAGGTGGGTGGATCATATGAGGTCGGGAGTTTGAGACTAGCCTGGACAACATAGTGAAACCCTGCGTCTACTAAAGATACAAAATTAGACAGGTGTGGTGGCGGGCACCTGTAGTCCCAGTTACTTGGGAGGCTGAGGCAGTTGAACCTAGGAGGCGGAGGAGGTTGCAGTGAACCAAGATTGCACCACTGCACTCCTGCCTGGGTGACAGAGTGAGACTCCAACTTAAAAAAAAAAAAAAAGATAGTCAAGGGTTTCATGCCCCACATGTCTCCCTCTTTTTGTTTTTGAGACAGAGTCTCACTGTGTTAACCAGGCTGGAGCGCAGTGGCTCAGTCTTGGCTTACTTCAATCTCTGCCTCCTAGGTTCAAGTGATTATCCTGCCTCAGCCTCCTGAATAGACAGGACTACAGATGTGTGCCACCATGCCCAACAAATTTTGTATTTTTAGTAGAGATGAGGTTTCACCATGTTGGCCAGGCTGGTCTCGAACTCCTGACCTGAAGTGATCCGCCCCCCTCAGCCTCCCAAACTGTTGTGATTATAGGCATGAACCACCATGCCTGGCCCCACATATCTCCACAGAATGAACATGACCACGATCTTTCTTAAAGCATCACCTTTCATAGTCTTTCAATATAGAGTTATGGACTTTACTTCAAACATTACCTCGTCTTCCACATTCAGCCATCAAAACCATTGAATACAACCTTTAAAACGTTTTGCAAGTTCAGCACTTCTCCATTCCATCGATACTGATTCAGACTCTGCTCCTCACTGCAATGAGCTGTTGTAACAGCCCCTGAATGATCTACTTGCCAGTGCTCTATTCTTGTGCTAATCCATCTCATGAAGCCACCAGGCTTCCCTCTGACCCAAACTCCCTGGCATACCATTTAAGGCTTTCACCCCAGCTCACCTCTGAAATGCTCTTTTTTTTTTTTTTTTTTTTGAGATGGAGTCTTGCTCTGTCACCCAGGCTGGAGTGCAGTGGTGCAATCTCGGCTCACAGCAACCTGCACCTCCCAGGTTCAGGCAATTCTCTGCCTCAGCCTCCTGAGTAGCTGAGATTATAGGCACCCACCACCACGCCTGGCTATTTTTTGGTATTTTTTTAATAGAGATGAGGTTTCACCATCTTGGCCAGGTTGGTCTAGAACTCCTGACCTCATGATCCACCCGCCTTGGCCTTCCAAAGTGCTTGGATTACAGGTGTGAGCCACCACGCCCAGCCTGAAATCCTATTTCTAGTCAATCCTCCTGCAGCATATATTTTTATGCTTTAGGCACAATTAGCAGATAGTGAGCTACATGAGTCTGAAGCCCAGTGGGACAATCTGGAGCAACTGAACATTTGTAAATAGAGTAGTTTATGATTTCTGTGGTGGATACTGTGATGTGCCACTCAGATCCTTCAAGACCATGATTCTCATTCTTCCAACTGCAGGGGAGTGCGGACTCACAGCTAAATCTCTCTCCAAAGAAGCTGCCTTACTCAAGCTCACATCCCCTCCACACTGGCAGCCCATGTCCAGTGACTGGTTGAGGCGGAGCACAGAAGCCCAGACCCCTTGCCTTCATGGCTGATAACTCTGACGGGTGATCCCAGCTTGAGGACTCATCCCACACCATGGGCTCTGTGTTGGCTGTATTATAGCTTACCTTCTCCTTCTGCCCAGTCCTGATTCCCTTACTTCCAAGGAACTCTTCCCTATAAAGCTCCTGCATAGAAATCTTAGGCACAGGGTCTGATTCCAGGAAACCCCACCTAAGGTGGTTTTATTTACATTTTACTTGAAATATTATTATCTTATAAAAATGACTTGCTTTTTAATTAATGTTTATGCTTGACCATTTCAACTTTTTTAAGGTTTCAATTTAATTCAGAATGTTTAATTGAAAGGAAGGAACATCTATATCTTTTTTTTTTAGGTATTAATTCCTATCCAGCTCCACAATCAGATATTGCTTAAAATATCAGAGCCAGAACTCTGAAATCTGGCTCCATCGTTTCCCAGCTGTGTAACCGTCAGTAGGTTACACAGCCCCTTTGTGTTTCCATTTCCTCACCCATAAATTGAGGATAATAACAATAAAATGATCCTAAATAAACTGTTGGGAAGACTAAATGAGTTATCATATATAAAGCATTAAGAATGATGCTTAGTAAAAATACATGTGCTAAAATTCATTAGGGTAACACTAGCTGCTATAACAAACAGACCTAAGATCGTCCAATGGCTTGACTATATAATAGATATTTCTTCCTCATTTGTTTACATGGTTTTACAGGGACTATGTTAATAGATGCCCAGTTATCTTCAGTACATAGTTTCTCCACCCCAACTGGCCAGAAAAGGGAAAGAAAATGAAGGAGTATGTACCAGAGAATTCTATGGAGGTCATTCTTCCTGCTCAAATCCCATTGGCCAGAACATAATCACATGGCCACACCTAACTGCAAAGGAGGCTGGGAAGTGTAGGCTAGACAATGGATTGTAATGACTAGCTGTCTATACAGCAAATTTTGCTGTACTGATAATTATTGTTATCATCTCATTATTACCAACTTTCAAGCTTGGGCTCTTATCTCCACTTACCTAGAATGTTGCAAAAGCCTCCTCACTGGTCCAACTCCAGGCTATTTGCCATCCCAAACCCTTCCTCCACAACAAACCCAGAGTTATTTATCTAAAATCCAAGTCTGATCTTGTCCCTCACCATCCTCCAACTTCAGTTTAATATCCTTCTGTGACCTCCCCACTGCCTCAGGTTCCAGTCAAGTCCTCTTCAGTGCCTTCATGACTCAGTCCCTCCACATCCCTTTAGTTCATCACCAAAATCCCCACCCACCTTGCAGCAGGTGTTTGTGATTTACTTTGTGCCTGCAACAGTGCTGGACACAGGCTATTCCAGTGAAGAAGGCGGGCGGGATCCCTGCCACATTTTAATAATGTAGCCAAAAAAACAAGTAAACAAATAAATATGTAATATTAAGCTATAACGAGTGCAGTGAAGAAAGATACAGCGTTAAAAAAAAAAAAAAAAAGGGAGTGGTGAGCTAAATGAACAGGGAGTAAATAACATCTTAAGTTTCACGTGCAAGTGACAGCCATTCTGCAGCAGGATGCATTGTGGACTTTTTATATTCACTATAATTATCCACACCCCTGAGACTGCATATTAGAAAAGAGTTCTTATCACTGACCTATATTTGCATTCCTTTTAGCTTCTTTTACAGCTGTTATTCAGGGAAATAATATAGAGCACTAAAGATTGCCTAATGTGCTATTTGTGTGGGATGTTGAGAGAATGTCATTTGCTATTGCCCAACGGGGCAGCGATGGTACAAATGACTCAATTTTTTCCCTGCAACCTTCTTTGCAGGAAAATTCAACTAAAAATATTTAATAAAACCAAGTTTTACTCAAGTATGAAAAACTGTTCTTTTTTAAGTTCCCTGGGCTATGTTACTGTCACTGTGATAGCTTAAAAAATATTACATATATCATGTTCCTGTCACTTTACTGGATTTAGGTTTTCAAATTCAGAGCAGGTAAAATTGAAGGTTTTCTTACAGAGGCTGTTCTTTTAACCAGGGTGATTTGCTCCCACCCGACTTAGCCATTTTTTTAATTTTTGTTTTTGAGATGGGAACTCGCTCACTGCAGCTTCAAACCCCCAGTCTCAATTAATCAATTATCCTGCCTCAGCCTCCCAGGTAGCTGGAACCACAGAAGGATACCACCAAGCCCGGTTAATTTTTAAAATTTTTTTGTAGAGATGGGGGTCTCCTTATGTTACCCAAACTGGTCTCAAACTCCTGGGCTCAAGCGATCCTCCCGTCTCAGGAAGGATCCTCACAAAGTGCTAGGATTACAGGTGTAAGCTACGGCAGCTGGCCCTGACCTAGATTTGTATTGGTCTAATATAAGCACATGCTATAATGTGAGATGCACATTAAACCATGAATTTCCTCTTACAATCCTTCTGTTAAAACACTGGAACATTTTATTCAAAAGGATTTTTAAAAATAATCTAATTATTGGCCAGGTGCAGTGGCTCACACCTGTAATCCCAGCACTTTCGAAGGCCGAGGTGGGAAGATCACTTGGGGTCAGGGGTTCAAGACCAGCCCGGCCAACATGGTGAAATCCTGTCTCTACTAAAAATACAAAAATTAGCCAGGCATGGTGGCACACACCTGTAATCCCAGCTACTTGGGAGGCTGAGGCAGGAGAATCACTTGAAGTGGGAGGCAGAGGTTGCAGTGAGTCGAGATCATGCCACTGCACTCCAGCCTGGGTTGCAGAGCAAGACTCCATCTCAAAATAAAATAAAATAAAAATAATAATCTAATTTTTAAATAGTTGAGGAATCATTAAATAAAATGTGGAATATTATACAGTCATCAAAACTCAAGTTTGTGGGGCCAAGCATGGTGACTCATGCCTGTAATCCCAGGACTTTGGGACGCTGAGATGGGAGGATTAATTAAGGTCAGCAGTTTGAAATCAGCCTAGGCAATATAGTGAGACTTTGTCTCCACAATTTAAAAAGAAGAAGAAGAAGAAAAAAAATTAGCCAGATGTGGTGGCATGTGCTTGTAGTCCCAGCTACTAGGGAGGTTGAGGTGAGAGGATGGCTTGAGCCCAGGAGTTCAAAGCTGCAATGAGCCTTGAACTTGATTGTGCCACTGAACTTCAGCCTGGGCAACAGGGCAAGACTCTGTCTTTAAAAACAACAACAAAACAGTTGTTGTAAAACACTTAAATACTTAATAGCATGGAGAAATAGTTGGGATATAAAACCAAGTGGAAATGGGAGAACATTTTTAAAAAGTGTAAAGGGTACAACTGTATCGGTCAGATTTAGAAAACCTAAAAGCATCTCAAAGAAGTCAGAAGAACAATAGTCTAGGACTGGCAGAGTAGCTCACAAAACTGTTAGGATCCCAGAGCGTTCAACCTCACTACTACCCTATCCCCAGTGCGTGACTTCTAAACAATGGCCCAAGATGGCTGCTTGAGCTCCAGCTGGTATAGCCACATCGCAGCCATGGGATGAGAAGAAGAAACAGGTGAGGAGGGCCATTGCCGTTTGTGACACACAGAATAATGGCCTGCTGAAGATGCCCAGGTCCCAATGCCTGAAACCTGTAAATATGTCATCTTTCATGGAAAAAGGAGCTTTGCAGATGTGATTAAGTCAAATATCTTTTGATGGAGAGGTTATCCTGAATTATCAACGTGAATCCTGGATAATGTAATCACAAAAGTCTTTATAAAGAAGGATCAGATTCGGATAAGGAAATGTGATCATGGAAACAGAGATAGCAATGTGAGCAGGGCACTCTAAGTCAAGAAAAGCATGTAGCCTCTAAAAGCTGGAAAAGGCAAAGAAACAGATTCTTCTCTTGAGCCCCCAGAAGGAACAGCCCTTTCAACTCATTTTAGACTTCTGACCTCTAGAAAAGTAAGATAATAAATGTATATTGTTTTAATCCCCTAGTTATATGGCAATTTGTTACAGCAGAAATATGAAACTAATCCATTCTCCCTTAATTTACCAAGGAAGAAGATAAAATTGATAATGGAGCATAACTAATATATTCTGCCACAGTGTTGTCCTTTAAAAATGGGAATATATGACCAGCCTGGCCAACATGGTGAAACCTCGTCTCTACTAAACATACAAAAAATTAGCGGGGCGTGGTGGCATGAGCCTGTAATTCCAGCTACTCGGGAGGTGAGGCAGGAGAATTGCTTGAACCCAGGAGGTGGAGGTTGCAGTGAGCTGAGATCGTGCCATTGCACTCCAGTCCGGATGAGAAAAAAGAAGGGGGGTGGGCAGGGGAACATATATTCCAAAAGAAAGGGGCTAATGGTGTTTTCCTAGAAGTCTTTGGTTGTAAATATGGAACCCCAATCCCAATTCTAGTTCAGGCTAGGAAGGGGAGGAGAAGCTTATTTATAACTTATTTAAATGGCTCACCCCATTAAGGAACAAATGAAGGATAAAGTGTATACCCGTAACGCCTGTAACCAGGATTTGTCCAGCATGCTCTCTCGTTCTATTCCCTCTGCTTTTCTCTGTTTGCATTCATTCTCTTCTACTGAAGATGGACCTAATTCACATGATGCGAATCAAGGCAGTGGGCATCTCTGGGTCATTCAGTCCAACTTAAAGATCTTCACCTGATCGTTCATTACTTCACCCAGTAAATGCTACGTATTTACTGGGTCCCTACCATGTGCCAGGCAAGTGAGCAAGACAAACAAGTCCCTGGCCTCAGCCTGGTAGCTAATACAGATAGTCACCAAATGCACAAACAATATCTTCACAGATTATTTCAGATGTGATGACGGAAATGTGCAGAGATAAAATACACAGCAACTGGGGAGACCATTCCAGAATGGGTGGTCACGGAAAGCCTCTCTGAGGAGACATCTGAGACCCCAAAGATAAATAAGGCAGACAGGAGCATGACTGAGGGGCAGTGAAGACTCCATGGTGATGTCATTGAACAACAAGAAAGGGAGTCATACCTGGAGCAAGGTGGGCAGATGGGGACAGGGAGAGTTGGGGCCGCAGCCAGATCTAGCAGGGTCTCGTGGATACATCTTGGTTTTCCCGTGACAGTCCCCCTTGCATCTGTTTTCCTTACATTCGTATTCACAGCCATCCCAGTTTGAATATCAGTCATATAGTCACCCTACACACGAACTACAGGAGTCAGGATTTTATCCTAAGAGAAATGAAGAGGCATTGAAAAGTTATAAGAAGAGCAGTGAAACGATCTCATTTTTATTCAGGATCCCTGGAAACCAAAGAATGAGCTAGTAGATGCAGGAAGTTCAATAAGTCAACATTCAGGACACTAAATTTTTTATTTATTTGTTTTTCTTACTTTGAAAAGTTGTTATTCTTATTTTAGAGACAGGGTCTTTCTCTGTCACCCAGCAGTGGCGCCGTCATAGTTCTCCACAGCCTCCAACTCCTGAGCTCAAGCGATCTTCCCACTTCAGCTTCCCAAGCAGCTGGGACTACAGGTGCACACCACCACGCCTGGCTAATTTTTTATACAGACAGGGTCTTGTTTTGTTGCCTAGGCTGGTCTCAAACTCCTGGGCTCAAGCGACCCTCCCGCCTGGGCCTCCCAAAGTACTAGGATTATACGCATGAGCCACGACGCCCAGCCTGAATTTTTTTAAATATAAGAAATCAATATAAAGACAAAATAAAAAATAGGTAAAATTTGTGCGTTTACCCTAAGGGATAGATACACTCTTATTATCCTCAGCTAATACACAGACCTTAATTCTACTGCTGATTTCCTTCCCACTTCTCTTCAACTCAGAAGCACTTTCTGAGGCAAAACATAGCTCCAGCTTCTGGTCTCATGGCAACTTGGCAGCACAAGGCTTCTAGGCTAAAATCCCAGCTTCCATGGATCCACACTGTTTCAGTCACAAATATTTACCTTGCCTGGCTCCGCAGGCTAATTAAAGGGGTAGGCTCTGTTCCTCTTGGCTCTCCTCTAAATTGCTTTCAGAGGAAGAAGCAGTGGCGGGACCAGAATGGCAGCCCTATCACTCATCTCCACACAGTGACTACCTTACAAATATCCTGTTCAGATTAGAAAAGGGGTTTGCAGCCACACCCTTGCCTCTCTCCAGCTGGATCTGAAATTGCATCTCCCAACGACGATTTCCCCTGGAAGCTGACATTAGCCCTAGCAGTGTATTCAACTGACAGTGCCTCTGAAAGAGGGGCTCTCAGGATCAAATACTAAGAGCTTATTATACCAGTTAGAACACAGTGTTTCACTGTGAATATTTACTTTTATTATATAAATGACATATGCTTATTATAAACAATTCCAGGTGAAGAAAAGGTGGAAAGTTCACAAGGAATTTTTCTTCTGCTCTCACTCAGCCCCAGCACTGAACCAAAGACTGCCCTTCCTCTAGAAACTTCTGTTATCAGTTTCTGTCATTTTCTATGCATCCACAAGCAAATGGGGAGATATATACACACACACACACATATCTGTCTCTCTCTATATATAGATATATATGTGTATATATATGGATATAAACACACACACAAACATACATAAACATATATATATGCATTTAAGTAGATCACCATAAAGGCTTTAAAGTGATTTCATAATAACAAGGAAGTCCACATTTGATAAACCATGAAGTGGAATCACGTAGTTCCAGTCAGAAAAGGGCTTGGCCCTTTCTACAAAGCTGAGTTGCTGGGTGAATCCTGGTTACAACTCACAACTGAGTCAAGAAGCCAAAACCAAATTGCCAGGCCCAGGAAGCAATCAGAACATGAGGTGAGGTTACAATTCTGAAAACAGATACTCAAAGCCTGGGCAGGGGAGGGAAATCAATGGAGAAGGTAGAAATACACTCTGAAAGGCAAGGGACTGAGAACGCTGGGTCTAGTCAGAAGGGGAGATGATATGATTTGGCTGTGTCCCCAGCCAAATCTCATCTTGAATTGTAGTTCCCATTATCCCCACTTGTTGTGGGAGGGACCCAGGGGGAGGTTATTAAATCACGGGGGCAGGTTTTTCCCCATGCTATTCTTGTGATAGTGAATACATTTCATGAGATCTGATTGTTTTATAAAGGGCAGTTCCCCTGCAAATGCCCTCTTGCCTGCTGCCATGTAAGACATGCCTTTTGCTCCACCTTCACCTTCTGCCATGATTATGAAGCCTTCCCAGTCATGTGGAACTGTGAGTCCATTAAACCTCTTTTCCTTTATAAATTACCCAGTCTTGGGTATTTATTATAGCAGTGTAAGAACAGACTAAACAAGAGAGAAAGCACCCCAGGGTTTACTGTCATCACTGGGGTGATGAGTAGGGAGCAAAAGTGGAGAAGTGACAACTTGAGTTTGCCTTACAGGAAAAAGCAAAGATATCACTGGAAAAACAGAACACACCCATCGACAAGGTAAGAGGAGACAAGGAGCTCACAGGGGCTGGGGCTGGATGGCATCTACCTAGGAGGCAGTCTCCCTCTGCCTCCTCTTTTAGAGACTTCTAATAATACTATAAGTTGCCTTTCAGCTTGCTTTTGTTTGCTTGCTTGCTTGTTTTAATATGGTAAACTGTGTATGTAACCTAAAATTCACCATTTTAGCCAATTTTTTTAGTGTACAGTTGAGTGGCATTAAGTATGTTCACAATGTTGTACAACCAGCACCACCATTCATCTCCAGAATTTTTTCATCTCCACAAACTGAAACTGTCTTCATTAATAACTCCCTATTCTCTATCATATTAGTTCATCTTCATACTGCTATGAATAAATATCTGAGACTGGTTAATTTATAAAGAAAAAGAGGTTTAATGGACTCGCAGTTCCACATGGCTGGGGAGGCCTCACAATCATGGCAGAAGGCAAAGGAGGAGCAAAGGCATGTCTTACATGGCGGCGGGCAAGAGAGCATGTGTAGGGAAATTGCCCTTTATAAAACCATCAGATCTCATGAAGCTTATTCACTATCATGAGAACAGCATGGGAAGAACACACCCCCGTGATTCAATTACCTCCCACTGGGTCCCTTCCACAACATGTGGGGATTATGGGAGCTACAATTCAAGATGAGATTTGGGTAGGGATACAGCCAAACTATATCACCTACTTCTCTCAGCCCCTGGCAATCACCATTCTAGTTTCTGCTTCTGTGAATTTGACTACTCTAGGTACTTTATATAACTGGACTCATACAGTATTTGTGCATTTTTGACAGGCTTATTTCACTTAGCATAATGTCTTCAAGTTTCATCTATGTTGTAGCATGTGTCAGAATTTCCTTCCTTTTTACAGTTGAATAATATTCCATTGTGTGGATATACCACATTTTGTTTATTCATTTATTAGTTGATGGACACTTGGATTACTTCAACCCTTTAGCTATTGTGAACAATGCTGCTATGAACATGGGTGTACTTTCAGGTGCTTTCCTAAATGAAACATTCTAAGCCATGAAAGATGAACAGGGTTTTTCTAAGCAGAAGACATTCCCAAGTGAGGGAAAGTGTGGTGTGAGGCAGCATGGCTTGTTCAGTGAAAGGTAGGAGGCCCCATGAGGCAGTGATATGAAAGAGGGGAAGAGTGACAACTGAGATAAAAAATGTGGGTCAGGCCATTGAAGTTAAAAATACAAAGAAGAATAGAACATATTCACCACCTAGTTGTGCTGTTTCTTAATATCTTGCCCTATTTACTCATTTTTCAAAGAAATACATTATTACAGATACAATTGATCCTTCCTGCAAAATCCCTCATCTCATTCTTTCATTCCCCTTCATAATGGCAACCATTTTCCGGAATTTTAAATTTATTTTTTCGTGTTTTATAAATTTACAACGTATATGAACCATGTCATGTTTTGCATACTTTTAAATTTTATATGAGTGGCATCATACTCTGTATATGTCTATTTCCAACTTGCTTTTTTAAATCAACATTATGTTATAGGGTTTTACTTAGATTATTTCATATTAATATTCCATAGTATAAATATTTTACACTGTATTTTTGCTCCGCTACAAACACTGCAGCAATAAACATTCTTGTACATGTTCCTTGTTTATATGGGTATGACTTTAGGCTGTGGACCTAACAGTCTCAATTTGTAAAGGCAGATTGCTCTCCAACTAAGTAGTGGTATCAATTTACACCCCAACAAATGGGGTCCACTTGTTCCCATTCTGCCACATCCTTGACAACAGTGAGTATTGCCAAATGTTTAAATTTAACAAGTTGATAAAATGGAAGATAGTTAAGAACTCAGATTTTAGAGTCAAATCACTGGTATTCAAATGCTGACTTTACTGTTAACTAGTTGTATGACTTCAGCCCTACTTTCTGTCTCTGGAAGAAGGAAGAGATTGTAACACCTACCTCATGCACTCAATGCCAGGAATATGTGTGTTAACATATGCAAAGCATTTGGAATAATATATAGTTAATGCTCAGTAAAGCCTTTAGAATAATATAGTGAGTGCTCAATAAGTGAGCCCTGTTTTAACATTTTGAATTGGCCATTCAAATCTTGTCTCCTGTGAATTTCCTATTCCTTTCCTTACCCTAGGACTTATCATTTTGACTTGTAGGTATCCTTTAACTATCCTGAACAATAATAATTTATTTGTGGTTATATGTTGGAAATATCTTCTTTTAGTCTGGCTTGTCTTTTTCATTTTTATGACATTTTTTGTTAAGCAGTTTTAAATTAGAATCTAGTCAATATATCATTCTTTGTATTATTTTGTCTTTTGTTTAATCAATCCTTCTCTTCAGTGCAGTCATACCAATACTCTTCTATATTTTATTTGTAAAAGTTTTTAAAGTTTGTTCTTCACATTTAGGATTTTATGATTTAATCCACGTCGAATTTAATTTTGTGACTGGTATGAGGTAAGGAGTTTTTTCAATCACTTCTCCATATGAGAAACCAAATATTGTGATATCATTAATGAGTTTGTAATGTCATTTTTTTCATGTTATTTCTATATATGAATAGGTCTGGTTTTAGGCTCCGTATTCCATTACTCTATTTTTGGGGGTTTTTGTCTTTTTTTTTTCCTACAACAAACATTTCCTTCTTTCTCTTTCTTTCTTTCTTTCTTTCACTTTCTTTCTTTCTGGTTTGTTTGTTTGTTTTTTGCCTACAACAAGCATTTCTTTTCGTTAGTTTGTTTGTTTGTTTTGAGACAGTTTAATTCTACTGCCCATGCTGGACTGCGGTGGCTTGATCATAGCTCACTGCAACCTCAAACTCTTAGTCTCAAGCAATCCTTCTGCCTCAGCTTCCTGAGTAGCTGGGACTACAGGTGCACTTCACCTTGCCCAGCTAATTTTTTTATTTTTTGTAGAGATGGGATCTCACTATGTTGCCTAGGCTGGTCTGGAACTCCTGGCCTCAAGTGATCTTTCTGCCTTAGCTTCCTGAGTAGCTGGGACCACCGGTACATGCCACTGCACCTGCTAATTATTATTATTTTTTTTTGTAGAGACAGGCTCTCCCTCTGTTGCCCAGGCTTTCACTGTCTTAATTACAATAACTTTAACATTCATCTTGACATGCTAGGTTATTTCATTACTTTGGTTGAGCTAGGAATTCCCTTTCCTGTCTGGTTCCAGGTCCACGTTGGCCAACAGAAGACCTTGTGTGAGACTTTGGGATGTGGAAGTGAAGGGGAGTCCTTTACTCTGTGAAGCTCTTCACAGTTAGATGAAGAGCTATTACTTTGGTTGAGCTAGGAATTCCCTTTCCTGTCTGGTTCCAGGTCCACGTTGGCCAACAGAAGACCTTGTGTGAGACTTTGGGATGTGGAAGTGAAGGGGAGTCCTTTACTCTGTGAAGCTCTTCACAGTTAGATGGGATGACAGACACAGAAGTATCTAACAGATTCCAACTTGCCCTTGTTCTCCTCTGCTTTGCATCCTGCTCTTCTTCCCAAATTCTGGTCCTGCAGCCCAAGACCTACTACCAGATACTTGGCTAAGAGCCACAGAGGAGGTGGCTTCACAAAGGCAACAGCTTCACACAGACATCTCCATGAGTTCCCTCTGCAGGACAAACTCAGTAGTTGGATGTGTAGTTGGCTTCTTAAATTTTTTCTGTAAACTCTCACTTGTCCACTTATGCCAGCGCTCTCAGAAGATGGTTTAGACTCTTCTCTGAGCTCCCAGCTTCTTCTTCGAGATTTTCATCTCCCCAGCTCCTCCCACAATTGGATAAGGTCTGCTTTCTAGACTAAATCCCATGTCATAACAGTCTTTGTGGCTCTAGTTCCTTGATTGAACCCTGACTGACATATTTGATAGGTTAAAGTGAGCCTTCCTATCTTGGTCTTCTACAAACTTCTTGGTCCTTTGCTCTTCCACATGGCTTTTTAAATCATCTTGTCAAGTATCCAAAAAAAAAAAGTGGGATTGTTTTGAATTAATTAAGGAAGAACTGACTTTTTATAATATTTAATATTTAAAAATTATTTATTGATGTTGATGTCATCTTTATACTAATATTGTGCTTTATACTAATATTGTACTTAGTAACTTGTTGATTTTTTATCTTAGCTCCAATTGCTTGTCTGTATTTTCTCTTAGACTCTATGAAGGCAATTTCTGTAAATAGCGATTGTTTTGTTTTGTTTTTACAATGAGTATGTCTTCCTTTTCCTGCCTCACTGTTCAGCTAGAACCCCCTACAATTTCCTTTACTGTCCTTGTCTTATTTTGGATTCAAGTTGATGTCAGTCTAATAAAATGAGCTTTGGGGTACTCTCTGGAATAGTTTATATAAGATTGGGATTATATATTCCTTGAAAATCTGGTAAAACTCACCTGTAAAAAATTATTTGTGGCCAGGCATGGTGGCTCACTCCGGTAATCCCAGCACTTTGGGAGGCTGAGGCTGGAGGGTCACTTGAGGTCAGGAGTTTGAGACCAGCCTGGTCAACATGGTGAAATCCCCGTCTCTACTAAAAATACAAAATTTAACCAGGTTTGGTGGTGGGTGCCTGTAATCCTAGCTACTTGGGAGGCTGAACCAGGAGAATTGCTTGAACCCAGGAGGCAGAAATTGCAGTGAGCCGAGACTGTCTTTAAAAAAAAAAATATATATTTGTATGTTATTTCATAATATAGGTAGCTATAATCATTGATGTAATATCTTTCAGGATCATAGAATTTAGGTTATTTCTTCTTAAATTTATATTGATTATTGTTTCCTGGAAGTTAACCATTTTGTATATCTTCTGAGTTAATTGACATAAAGTCATACCTGATTGTCTCTTGTTAACTGTTTTAATTTCTGGTATATTGGTGGTTGTGTCCTTTTCTAATTCACAATTTCAATATTGCTTTGAATGTCTTTTGTATGTAACATAATGCTGAAACTGGCTGTAAGAAAGCCCAGTTTTAAATCGTTTTAATAACCAATTCTTCCAAAAACCCAGAGTTGTGAATAGGAATAGAAACAGAAATACCACTAAAACTACTGCTGTATAACTTCTACCTACCATCCCTAATTCTTCCCCTGGGAGTCACATAACCTCCAATGTGTACTTCTACATACTCCTTAGAAATTGTTACTCTTAAGTAAATCCAAAGTGGTGGTGTTTTGTTCAGTCCGTTCAAAAAACAAAAGACAATACATATCTCTCCTGAAATACTCTTTTGCAGTTTAAGGAGTCTCAGTTTTTCTGAAAGTTACTCAAACACTCTGCATCCCAAGTTCTTTGCCAGCACTCCTTTCTGATGATCTGTCCCCAGGTGTCAGCGTCTGGAACTGAGTCCTTTAGTCCAAGCGTAGTCGGACCAACACGAGGAGAATGAATCTAAGACTATCCTCTCACTGGACCATTCCCTTCACACTTCCTAAAATACATTTCTTGCTTGTTCGTCACACTGTTGACTCATGTTAATTTTGTAGTCAAACAAACATTTGAGTCTTTTTCACACATGCTGTTGAGGAACTTTTATCCCCAAGTAATAAAAAAAGACTCCATTATTTAACTCCCTAGTCTACAGACTTCCGAAGAGAATTTAAAGCATGTTTGGGCCTTGAGCAAAGCACTGAGATTAAAAGTTGAGGGTGAAGGAGTAGAAGACAGTACTATCCTCGGCAATTAGGGGAGGAGTTCCTTCTTTATAAAGGAAGGCATATCAGCTGGGTTATACCATAGTCCAATTTCCACAAACAGGGAAGGAAAGAATTCCCATTTACTGAGTAACGACTGGGCGCCAAGTCTAGGTTAGATGCTTTATGTGTGTCTATCTCAGCTTTCGTGCTGATAACATCATTGGGTCAAGGTGCAGTGTAAATAAAGAAGGATGTAAATAAATGCTAGGTAAAGTTATTCCCATTTTATGTATGAGGAAACAGAAATTCACAGCATGACTTGCCCCAAATGATACAACTAAAAAGTCTTGGGGACCTGTTCACCTTCTGCCCTCTCAGCCAGGAATGAATGACTGCAAGCAGAGGGGAGGCAGCAGGCAACAAGAGCAATTGTATGATGATTTGTGGTTTAATGAAGGACAGGACTTTCACCTACCTTAACTCCTTTGGATCACCTGCTCCACCTACCATAAGAGGCTGATTCTCACAACGGCCTCTTATGGTAGGTGGAGCAGGTGATACAATCTTTATTTTACAGGTAAAGATTACAGAGCTCAGAGAACTGAGGAACCTACCCAAGGTTGCCCAGCTAGCCAGTGGTAGAGACACTTCGACCGCTGGCTTTCTGACAGCAAGCACCTCTTTTGGCAGCAGGTATGGGGCAAGGAGAACAGCAGGGGCCTGGAGCAGGTGTTGACAGATCAATGTGGACATGGGGAAAGAAAGCCCAAAACCCCTCACCAAGAAAATGTAATGCTCTGTTATTTATTTTGTTTTTTAAATCTTCTCAAGCCTTTGAGATGCACAGAAGAGGCCTGGTGTGGTGGCTCACACCTATAATCCCAACACTTTGGGAGGCCAAGGCAGGTGGATCACTTGAGATCAGGAGTTCGAGACCAGCCTGGCCAACATGGTGAAACCCCATCTCTGCTAAAATACAAAAATTTAGCCGGGCATGGTGGTGTGTGCCTGTAATCTTAGCTACTTGGGAGGCTGAGGCAGAGAACGGCTTGAACCTGGGAGGCAGAGGTTACAGTGAGCCAAGATCACGCCACTGCACTCCAGCCCGGGCTACAGAGCGAGACTCCGTCTAAAAAAAAAAAAAAAAAAAAAAAAAGAGGCACAGAAGAAAGCAAGCCAAGTATATTAGTCTGTTCTCATGCTGCTAATAAAGACATACCTGAGACTGGGTAATTTATAAGGAAAGTGGCTTAACGGACTCACAGTTCCACATGGCTGGGGAGGCCTCATCATCATGGCGGAAGGCAAAGGAGGAGCAAAGTCACGTGTTACATGGCAGAAGGCAAAAGAGCATGTGTGGGTGATCTCTCCTTTAGAAAACTGTCAGATCTCATGGGACTTATTCACTATCATGAGAATAGCACAGGAAAGGCCTGCCCCCATGAATCAATTACCTCCCAACGAGTCCCTTCCACGACACATAGGATTTGGGTGGGGACACAGCCAAAGCATATCACCCAGGTTGATGACAGAAGCAGCAGAGGTGCCTAAGACAGAACACATCACTCCTTCTGCCACAAGCATAAGCTGGAAATGCCTCCAGTCAAGTATCCTTAGAACAATTGTTTTCCCAGCTATTTAAACTCCACTTAAGTCAAGCACCAGCTTATTCCAGGCCAGGCTTTGCCTGCTAATTAACAATTCACCTGCTGGTTACTAGTTCCTACAGGGCCTCAAGTGAGACCAAATCCCCCAGCTGGGAGGTCCTCTTTTTCTCCAGCACTGCTAATTCAGATCTATTGCCCGTCTCAAGCCTGGCTGAGAAGTGGTTCCCGTAACAATCCCTTAGTTGCACCAGGGATTCTAGATGCCCTCAACATTCAAGCCAACATTCATTATCTGTCAACAGGTGGTGGACATGTAGTTTTGTGATTGCACTCAAGTTCCTCCGAGCTTTGTTTTTTCAACCAAGACATTCAGAAATCCATATTTCCTATAGAGGATTTAAGAAATAGAAAAATGATGGCCGGGCGCGGTGGCTCAAGCCTGTAATCCTAGCACTTTGGGAGGCCGAGACGGGCGGATCACGAGGTCAGGAGATCAAGACCATCCTGGCTAACACGGTGAAACCCCATCTCTACTAAAAAATACAAAAAAAAAAAAAAACTAGCCGGGCGAGGTGGCGGGCGCCTGTAGTCCCAGCTACTTGAGAGGCTGAGGCAGGAGAATGGCGTAAACCCAGGAGGCGGAGCTTGCAGTGAGCTGAGATCCGGCCACTGCACTCCAGCCTGGGCCACAGAGAGAGACTCTGGTCTCAAAAAAAAAAAAAAGAAAGAAATAGAAAAATGAAATTTAAAAAAAGAGATAACAGACATTAAGAAATCCAGAAGCAGAAACACAACTTCTCCAGTATTTTCCAAGCCTGGCTATGGATCAAATTCACCCAAGCACCTTAAAAGAATATACAGATACAGAAAGGATTCTGCAGCAGAGAACCACGTTAAACATTACCTGGATGCCATCAGCAAAATGCAGACTCTGTTAAAAAAAAAAAAAAAAGAGAGTGATGAAGGAAGATAAAGGGAGAACTTGTACATTAAAAGAGACTTAAACATAACAACCAATGTGATGTTTGAACTTAGTTGGTTCCCATTTCAAACAAACACAAGGTAAAAACAGACAAATGAAAAAAGAAAATTTGGGACATTTGGGAGACAATTAAAATTTTGAACACTGGCTATATGATGATATTAAAGACTTCTTATTATTTTTGTTAAGATGTAATAATGGTATTGTGGTTATATTTTGAAAAGATTTCATATCTTATAGAGAAATGTACTGAAATATTTTTGGCTAAAATGATGTGTCTAGGAATTGCTTCAATATGAAGGAGACTGAGTGGAAATCCAGATGAAGCAGGAATGGCTATCAGCCGATGATTTTTACATCTGGATGTTAGGTTCACAGAGGCAAGTGGGGTTCATTATACTTTTTGTTCTACTTCAGTATTTGTTTGAAATTTTCTATAATAAAAGTTTAATCTCCCCAGGTTTGTGAATTATTCTATTTCTTTTATCCTCATCCTGTAACACACCTGTATACATGGAACTTCCTGTGTAAAATGTTTATTCAGTGTTTATTCCCCAGAGGAGAAGCAAAGAGGAAGTAAGAGTAGGGTATTTTTGAACTGTGTACAAATACAACCAGTCTCAGACCCTTTTATATGATCTATACTCATTCTAGACTGAGCCACATAGAAGAGCTGTTCCTGAAGTCAGATCAGTCTGGTTACCTCTAAAAGACCAAAAGACTAAACTAAAACAGTCTTTTTTTTCTTCTGTGGAAGTACACATGTGTGCTTGCAGGTGTACGTGTACTGAATGGCTGTCATGTACCTTTGTGCAGGCAGTGCACTGCACAAGGTTGTCACATCTAAGGGGGCATGCTTCACCTCATCAATACATTGCAGATCTATATATTTATTGTGACAACAGTCTTGTAAGTGGCCGCAAAATGTCTTCTAACAAAATTGGTATTTTTGGTAACTTTCTAAAAGATGGAAGCAACAATATCTTAAAGTAGGGGTGTCTTTTCTAATTATGTGCTTATGGTATGAGCTAGCAGTGGACCTGAACTGACTGTCTTGCCTGAGTTTGAATCTCTTTACCTAAACTCACTCACTGAGTTTGTTATTTAATAGCCTTGAGTTCAAGTTTCTTCCTCTGTAAAATGGGATGGTCATATTATGTACCCTGAGAGCACTGTTCAGAGCATTAAATGCATAAAGACAGTATCTGGCCCATAGAAAGCCTTCAAAAAGTGTTAGAGTGAGCTATCACCATATCTGTTCACCCATATCAAATTTTATAGGTGTCGGTATGTTGCATTATTCATAAACTCAACTAATAAATTTTGCAGTGGACTGAAAAAAGACTGTCTCCATTAGTTTATGAATCCAAACTATTTTAAAAAGAGAATTTTCCCCTAACCATCAGTTCTGAAAAATGCAGGGAAGCTCAAGCTGCAGGTAAGCAGCCGGGGTTTCTAAGCTTCTCGGCGCACAGAAGCTGTGTGCATATGCTAATGAGGAACCCTTTGAAGAAAAATGCTGGGGTTTTTCCATCGCTCTAACTACTTGGCTAGTAAGCCTGTAATGATGGGAAAAGACCCAGTGGGAGTTGCCAGCCACAAAAGGGGTTTTACCCCACAGGCAGAATAGAGTCAAAATGCTTCAAGAGGTTAAAGTCTATTTTTAAAAGGAAAGAACACAGAGTATGCCTTTAACTTGGTGTTAAAAATAAACTCAGCCTCCTCCTCTGCCTTTCCCACCCTCTCCCACTGTCCTTCCTTCCCCTGCACTGCCCTGCCCTAAAGGAAAGAAAGAGTGCTTGTGTTTCATTTTTATTCTTCTCATGCGCTTTTCTTGCATTATTATTTGTTTACTCTTAGCCAAACTTGGTTTTCCGTTCACAAAGCAAGTTGCATTTTTCTCTTAAAAATTCCTCAGGGATCCCCAGGAAGCAAGACGGATATCAATTAGAACCAGCCCGTGTCAGGATGAGTAAAAGATTCGCACGGAGATAAGCAAAGTGGAGCCCTTACGGCATCCCTTGTGCCCAGAAAGTATCTGCAGGGGACGTTGTTCAAGCAAGAGGGCCTTTTGTTTGTTTGTTCGTTTGTTTGTTTATTTTTGAGATGGAGTTTCGCTCTTGTTGCCCAGGCTGGAGTGCAGTGGCGAGATCTCAGCTCAAGGCAACCTCCGCCTCCCGGGTTCAAGAGATTCTCCTGCCTCAGCCTCCCAAGTAGCTGGAATTACAGGCTCCCACCACCACGCCCAGCTAAGCTTGTATTTTTAATAGAGACGGGGTTTCTCCATGTTGGTCAGGCTGGTCTCGAACTCCCGACCCCCATGATCCTCCTGCCTCGTTTTCCCAAAGTGCTGGGATTTGAAAGCTTTTTCATATTGGGGTTTAAGTCCAGACCCTTCCTGAGGCATGACTAGACATAGAGGACACTACTTTGCTGAGCTGGTCTCAATAAATTCCATTCAGCAGCCATAAAATTCCAATAGATCGATGTGACAGTTTTTGTTCATTAAAAGCTAATCTGTGTGGCAGAAAAAGTGCTAGCTGGAGTGGATAATCTGGATTTCTTATTGTATATAGATGGCGGAGGGATTTCAAGACCCCAGTTGGAGCCAAAGTTGGTGAAGGACAAGGAGACCCAGGCGTGTGCATAGTACCACAATTTCGCTGGAGGGAAATGTAAGAGATGAAGGGGTGGCTGGAGGCTTAAGACCCTGTTTACTTAAAAATATTTTTTTTAAAAAAGAAAAAGAAAGACAGTCCTTAGGCAATATAAGATAAAGGAAAAAACAGCAAAAATCATTTTAAGAAATAAAATTCTGCCAACGTGGTGGTAAACACCTGTAATCCCAGCACTTTGGGAGGCCAAGGCGGAAGGATCACTTGAGCCCAGGAGTATGAGACCAGCCTGGGCAACATGGTGAAACCCCATCTCTACAAACATACAAAAAGTAGCTGAACATGGTGGCGTGCACCTGCAGTACCAGCTACTCTGAGGGGGTGGGGGAGGCTGAGGCGGCGGGGATGGCTTGAGCAGGGTAGAGAGAGACAAGGAAGGAAGGAAGGAAGGAAGGAAAGGAAGGAAGGAAGGAAGGAAGGAAGGAAGGAAGGAAGGAAGGAAGGAAGGAAGGAAGGAAGGAAGGAAGGGAGGGAGGGAGGGAGGGAGGGAGGGAGGGAGGGGAGAAAGAGAGAAAGAAAGGAAGGAGGGAAGGAGAGAGGGGAGGAAGGAAGGAGAGAGAAAGAGGAAAGAAGGAAGGAAGGAAGGAGAAGGAGGAAAAACAAAAGAAGAAAGGAAAGAAAAAGCTCTAGCTGGGTGTGGTGGCTTGTGCCTGTAGTCCAGCTATTGAGCAGGCTGAAGCAGGAGGATCACTGGAGCCTAGGAGTGTGAGGCCAACCTGGGCAAAGTAGCAAGACCCCATCTCTTTAAAAAATTAGAAAACAAAGTTCTTGTCTAGGATTGGCCTCTAACTTGCAGCATGACCTCAGTCCAGTGATTTTCTTCCCTACAATTTCTTTTTCACAAAATCAGATTCCTCTCTTGTTAGACCTGTTCTTTAATAGGAATATATAATTGATAAATTACATATAATTGATAATAATAAGATATTACATCAGAGCACTTAATAAGTGAAAATCAACGTACAAACGCATGCTTAAACACTGTTGAAATTTAATGAAGTAATTTTGACACATGTCTAGAAAGTCAGAAGGGAAATTTTATTACTAAAAGTTGAGTTTGAACCATTTGTTTTCCAGTTTTCAAGAACGTGAAGCACTGTAGTACAAAAGCCTGCCTAGGGACACCAGCACCTAACCCAATATGCTTTAACAAATGAGTAAAGGAAGAATGCCAAGATTTCCAGCCTGCAAAGCTTCGCCTCTGGGGAATCTATGGCCTTCTTGCAAGGGATCTTCTAGTTTATAAGCTCACCAACATAATTTGAGATCCAGTGAAAATGCTATTTTCACCATATGTATATGCCACCATTTTCAAGTGTATGTAGATTGGTTGTGACTAATAAAATACAATAAACAAATTATAAATTTATCATTTGTATATGTATTAATAAAATACAGATTCATTTAAAACATTACCAAAATTGAGTCAATTGTCAACATCTATTTCTTGATCAACCAATTCTAAAATTACAATTTCTTCCAGCTGGGAACTCTGGAGTTTAATATACTATAGCTTTCTGTCATAAATTGATCTCTGCTGGATTGGTTAATTCTAGAAAGTGATGGAACATTGATACTTTGAGTTACTTGAGTGCCAGTAACTCAAAGTGCTTCACTAAAGGAAAACCAGGAATCAAGTCTATGATTAAAAACATTTGAGTCAATAACTATTTATTTACCTATTTGTGTTGTCCTGGGAAGGCTTGAGGATGGCTTACCAAGATGCACACAATTCAGCAAGATACAATCAGTTAAATAAAAGTGATGAGAGAAAAAGATAGGATAGAAAAATGAGTAGCAGGGCTGTGGTTAGGCCATAAAAGGCGTTCTGTGAAATCCCACATTCTTCCAGTGCTGGCCTA
This sequence comes from Macaca fascicularis, assembly GCF_037993035.2. Classification (NCBI taxonomy): domain Eukaryota; kingdom Metazoa; phylum Chordata; class Mammalia; order Primates; family Cercopithecidae; genus Macaca; species Macaca fascicularis. Next base: position 100,201,303 of record NC_088385.1, read on the forward strand.
TTTGGCTCTGCCCTTTTTAAGCAGCCAAAGGGAAGAAGAAACCATTATTAGATACATAACTCATATTATCTGTTAATAAATATACATCAGCTTCTTACAAGATGCCCAGCTCTTTCTGCTGGAAAGATGAGAGAAACTTCAAGAAATGGCAGCATCCCCAACAACATACCAGTTGCAACAGATCAAAAGCTCAGTTTTAGCCCATGTCCTCATGCCAAAGCCAGATTCAGTAACTCAGTTTTTATAGACTTTCTCTAAGGATGAAAAGGTACTTTTCCAACACTCAGTGAAAATGATCTTTTCCCTCTTGTTTAAGTGGGGAAACAGGCAGAGAAGAGTGAATTGCTTCCACTTCATATACTAGGTCAATTGCTAAGATAAAAGTATAAGTAATTTGTCCTAGGTAGATATAATTACCTCCAGATGTGCATTTGCAGATTATATTATGATTATGAAGCACTCTTGAGAACTCCTTAATGGTGTAATGGTGACCTTTTACTCCATTTCATTTTCTCTTCCAATCCCCGATGCAATTTTCCTCACTCTGACTCTTATCCTCTTGCCTTGGTCACCACTGAGCACTCGAGGACGTACAAAATAGATGGCCTCCACAAAGCGGAGGTCCAGGGGAAGCCATCACAGAGATGGATGAAATGGCAGAGCTGGAACACTCGGGCATGCACTATGGAGATGGCCTGGAATGAGTTTCTGAAGAGAGGCTGGGCCTCCAGCACCTCACTGCTCACCAAGAAGTCCAGAAACACGTCTGTACAACTTCCACTTCCACGGCACCAGCAAATCACCAGGCCATTTAATAATTCACGAAGCAAATATATACTGAGTGCCTTCCAAGGCACCAGGTGCTGAGCCTGTGCTAGGGAATCAAAGGCAAAAAAGGCACAGGTGTGTCCCCATAGAAACCGTAGCTTAGCTGGAAGAGAGTCCATCACACAGGAATTTTAATATGGCATATACACGTTGACTCTGGAATCAAATTCTTGAGTCCTACTCCCACTTTTGCTATGTAAGTCAAACTCTTGAGGCTTTGGTTTTATTATCTGTAAAATGGAGACAGCAACTACCTTCTAGAGAAAGAGTCTAGAACAGTGCTGGGCAGAGTTCCCACGTCCAGACCACTGCCTTCCCTTGGGATCCTTATCTCTGCAAGAATGACCAAAATTTACTGTGCTTATGATATTCCAGGCAGTATTCAAAATATTTGAAGTGTGTCAACTTATTTTCCCTTTATCATAGCCCCATATAGAGGATATCACTATTATTTCCATTTTACACGTCTGAGACTCAGTGACTCAGTGCCTGGCCCCAGGTTCTCAGAACGGCAGTGTACATCAGTGGTTAAGGGGACACACTCTGGGGCCAAACTACTTAGACCTTGCAACTTAGAAGTTGTCAGAGCTTGGAAAAAGTAATGAACTTCTCTGAGCCTATCTTCTGCCTGTTTCTCTCAGTTTGTTCCCCATCTTTACCGCGACCTCTGCAGACTACATTTTCCCAGGCTCCTGCCAATGAGTGGCTGGTTAACTTAGCCAATGGGAAGCAGTGGTGGAGCTTAGCAGTAGGAGGAGGGAACGTCAGGGTACTTAAGCCCCTCTCAGTTTGGGGTGGCTGCTCTGATAGTGGTTGCGCCTCCTCTAGAGCTCCAGTTCCCGCTGGGCAGTCCCAGTGCCTCACCTCTGGTGACATCCCCACTTCCTTCTGTCCCTCCAACCTGGAGCAGCAGCTTCCTACTGTTTCTCATCTTTGGATTGTCTTGCAACCTCCATTTGTTTTTTGTGTTCTTGCAACAGCCTTGTAGTCAGAGCCCTGTGTCAAACTTCCTCTGGTGAACTACTAGAGTGGCAGATGCACTGTGCTTCAACAGTCTTATCTGCTAAGTGGAAATAATAATTGTGTCTACCTCCTACGGTTTTTGCAAAATTAAATGAGTTAATATATTTAAAGTGCTTGGGACAAACCATGGCACACAGAGTGGCAGCTATACTGCAACACACAGTCAATTCACCAAAGTCCCTTTCTAGACCCCGGAGAGGAGATCCCCAAAGCCTTTGAGAATGAATAGGAGTCAAGCAGGTGCAGAGAAGACGGAAGGACATTCGGGCCGTCTTAGTCCCTTTGTGTTGCTGTAAAGAAAGACCTGAGGCTGGGTGATTTACAAAGAAAAGAGATTTCTTTGGCTCATGGTTCTGCAGGCTGTACAAGAAGCATGGCGCCAGCATCTGTTTCTGGTGAGGTCTTCAGGCTGCTTCCACTCATGGTGGAACGTGAAGGGGAGCTGGTGTGTGCAGCGATCACCTGGTGAGAGAGGAAGGGAGCAAGCAGAGGAGAAGGAGGAGCCAGACTTTTTTTAACAGCCAGATCTTGTAGGATCTAAGAGTAAGAACTCACTGATTACCACAAGAACAGCACCATGCCATTCATGAGCCATCTGCCCTCATGACCAGACACCCACCACGAGGCTCCACCTTCAACACTGGGGATCAAACTTCAACATGTGATTTGAAGGAGACAAGCATCCAAACTGTATCATAGGCAAAGGGATCAGACAACTAAGTGGCCAAGAGGTGAGAGAGAGAAGGGGGCCTTCCAGGAGCCAGGAAAGGAAAGAAGCGCAGGAAGACTGGGGCATGCTGACAGGGCAAGGGGAGAGGATGAAGTCAGGGAGAAGGATGAGGCTGGAGAGAAAAGAGCCCAGAGCATACCTTTTCAGGCATATTGGAGTCCAGACTTTGCCCTGAGGACAATGGGGAACCATTGCAGCATTTTACTGAAGTGACACATTTGAATTTATGTTTTAGAGAGATTTCTTTGGCTGCAGTATGGAAAACAGATGAGGTGGAAAGGAAAGAAGAGAGAACAGCAGGAAGAGCTGTTAGGAAGCCATTGTGAGTGCCCAGGCAAGAGATAATAGCCTGGACTAGAGTAGTAACCCGGGAGCAAAAAAAAAGAAAGAAAGAAAAAGGCTCAGTTATTCAGGAGGTAAAAGGAACTGGATTAGCATTGGATGGGATGTGGGAGCCAGGGGAGAAGATGACATCAAAAATGATGCTCCAGTTTCTGACTTGGGTAAAGGTACAACAGCAAGCAGTCCAGCCGAGTGATCAGAAGCATGGGCTACGGTTTCAACAGTCTGCGTTCAAAGTCTGACTGTGTCCACAGCTAGCTGCTGAACCTGGGGCAAGGCGCCGATACACTGGGTGCCTCAGAGTGTAAGAAAGGGATAATAATTGTATCTTCTGTACAGGGCTCTGGAAAAGGTTAAATGAGGTAAAGTATGTCAAATGCTTGGAACGGAGCCTGGAATATCACAAGCACAGTAAATCCTGGCCACTATTACATAGACAAGATCTCAGAAGCAGGCATAGTTTGTGGGGGTGGGAGCATCATGAGTTAGGTTCGAACACACTGAGTTTGAGACATCTAGGGAACCACAGAACAAGTTCTGGGCTGGAGATGTAGATTTCACTTGAGAGCTGCCAGCAGTAGAAATGGTAATTGGAGCCATGGGAATGGAGGCGATTGTCCAGCGAGTGTAGGTAAAGTGAGAATAGATAAGTACCAAAGGGCACAGGCTGGTTATGTCAACATTTAAGTGACAATTTCAGAAAGAGAAGCCAAGGAGGAAACCAGAGAAAAGCAGTTAGAGAAGCAAGAAGGCAGCCAGCAGTGGTCCCGGTACAGCTGTGATGGGGAGACAAAGATGAAACAGCAGGAACTGGCACCAAGAGTTATTGGTGTAGCTTGGGCTCTCCCCTCATCATCCTCTCCAGTTGGGAGTCGTGTGACAGGGGCAAGAAGCCTGTCTCAGCACATGTGTAAAAGAGCTAACTCCGGACACCCGTGTCTGATCTGTGCTGACCCACAAGCGTGAGGTGTCCCACTTGGTGACTGGAAATGACACCATCAATTTTTCTGGCCACTGTGTTGCACCCCTGAGTTTTTCCTTCATATGACAGACTTCACAGTAAATACTCCTACTGAGTCCAAACAACCACTATGATTGAGAACAAGCATGAATCCGCCACCCACCTTCTCCTGGAAATAAGGTGATGTGTAGGTTCCTCATCTCCTTTCCAGTGTCCACAAACCCGTCTGAGTACTTGCAACTTCAAATTTTTCTTTCTTTCTTTTTTTCTGTTACAGACACTGATTTTAGAAGAGTGTTCCATATGCTATGCTTTTTTAAATTTATTATTATTTTTTATTTTTATTTTTTGAGCAGAGTCTTGCTCTGTCACCCAGGCTGGAGTGCAGTAGCACAATCTCAGCTCACTGCAAGCCTCCCAGGTTCAAGCGATTCTCCTGACTCAGCCTCCTGAGTAACTGGGATTACAGGCATGCACCACCACGCCCGGCTAATTTTTGTATTTTTAGTGGAAATGGGGTTTCACCATGTTGCCCAGGCTGGTCTCGAACTCCTGACCTCAAGTAATCTGCCCACCTTGGCCTCCTAAAGTGCTGGGATTATAGGTGTGAGCCACTGCAACTGGCCCATATGCTAAATTTATTAGAACCCCCAAACCTAGCCAAAGGCCTCACTCCTAAGATTCTGGTGGCAAAGCCAGCATACGCTGGGCTCAGAGGAGGTCTTCAGATACCAAGAGGATTACTCTAATTCAAAGCAGAAATGTTGTGAAACTGCTTTATATTCTGTCTAGCACAAGCAAGTGGGGGTTGCTATTTTTATAATCATCATAAGAGCCTTTGACTACATAATTTTGGGAAGTGGTGATAAAAAACAGAGTACTTCTCCCTTGAATTCTACCACCCCCAAACTTTCATTAACATCCAATTAATTTTCTTAGAAAAGTTCATCATGAAACTCGCTGCAGCACTTTGGCACAGTAGTATCTATGCAATTGGAACGACACAGTAATTTCTTATCCTAAGGAAAAAAAATTACTCTGTCAAAATGAATCTTTTAGCCTAAGATGAACTGGTTCCATTTCTCATTTCTCTTTTCTCAAGGTTACTGGGTTGCTGAACTCCCATGAACCAAAAAGAAAACATTAAATGGTATCCAAACCAGCCTGGAAGGGACAGCGAGAAAAGCCAGAACCAAGACTGACCAACCTGAATGCTGGTAAATGTTATCAAGGTAACAACTTCTCATGTATCGGTATGTGACCAATAAAAAGGGAATGTGCTTGATTAGCAAAAAGGATCACCAGGAAAAATAAGGCATATTAGCATGATGACTTTATTATACAGCAATAACATAAATGGCAATCCACTCTCGTAGAATATTTGTGTTGAAATTAGGAAATGGCAGCAGATTCACACACAAAAGCTAATGGAAGCCCTAAATATAGATGATACTCCATCTGGCTGCCAAGAGCCTGCCTCAGCACATTAACCAGAAGACCAAACCAGAGAAGGGAAATAGCTTTTAAAAGTGCAAAAGAGAAAAGAGATTCACTTAGAATTTTATCTGGTAAAAAAAAACATCTAGTCATAGGATGAGGAGTCATCTGTTTCATGGACTATTTATGACTCAGATGTTAATTCGGATGCTATCTTTAAATACATGGAGAGAAGAGAGAAATTTTTTCCCTTTATTTAGGCTTGAAAGAGTTTTGTTGAAGCAGGTAGCTCACAGCTGGTAAGTGGCATTCAGTTGTTTAAAATAATTTGTACGATTTGGCTTTCATGTTTGCTACATTTGTGCAATAAACAGAACTGATGTTTCAATTCCTCCAAAACCATTTTAAACTCTAGCACCATGGGGTCCAAGTACCCCTAACATTTTGCAAGAGTTATACTTTGCACTCAATGAACAGTAAGCCTGTGTTTACAAAACAAAATTACTTTTTTCCATTTTCAGTTTTGCTTATTAACAAAGTAGATATTTCTCAAGTCAAAATTTCTCCTTTGTTTATGGTTGGATATCTTGGCCCTGATGAGAAAACAAAAATCCACTGATTAGTACAGAAAATCACCATCCAGAAATCTCTCTTTACAACAATCCTGTGGCTCACAGAGCCATCATGATTGCCAATGTCCTCGTAGAAAATCAACAATAGCTATTTGCAGTTGATTCAGTTCCTCTGTTTAGGAGATTTTTTTGTAGCATAAATAGATTACAGGGTTTGCAAAAATGTACATTTATGGTTGACCCTTATGCTTCTCAGAATCTGTTTGGAGTACTGAGGCATGCTATCCTGGATGTGTTGATTTCTCTTTGTGCAAACTCTGCTGAAAACCAAGGACAATCAACAGGATGAAGAAAGTTTAATTCAGGACCCAGGTTGATAGAGATTACCTCTGGGTCTAAGGTCAGGGATGCTTTAGTCCTTGTTAGAATCTCCAGGGAAACCCTAACTCCCAGATATTAATCAGATCTGTAGAACCCTGCTTAAGACCTTCCAGTGGCTCTGAATTACAGTAAAACTCCTTACCCTAGCTGATAACACACTATACAATCTGACCCCTGTTCAGACCTTACCAGACCTATTATGGGCTGTTTATCCTGATCACCTTGACCTGCAAAAGGCTGTCTTCTCCCTCTGTCTTCACATGGCCTTTCCTCTGTGTGTAACTGTGTCCTAATCTCTCTCTTCTTAGAAGGACACCAGTCTTACTGGGTGAGGGCCCACCCAGAGGACCTCTTTTTTGCCTCAATTACCTCCTTAAAGGCCCCATATTCAAAGACAGTCACATTCTGAGGTACTAAGGGTTGGGATGTCAACATATGAATTTTGGGGGGCTATAATTTGCCTATTCTGCACATTTCATATACATGGAATCGAACGAAATGTGGCCCATTGATTCTGGCTTCTTTCACTTAGCACAACGTTTTCGAGGTTCATCCAAGTAGTAGCAGGTATCAGTGACAGAGCAGGAGCACCATCATCTTGGACAAACATTGCCATTTCAAGTTCTGGCTCCCTTTCTAATCTCAGTCATTTCAAGGAAATCACTTCTCTTCTAACAACAAGCAGCCAGAAAGAGCAGACAGTAAAACACAGATAAGACAGGTCAGGGGCAGAAGGTAGGGGCAAAGTCTCTTGGGTAACTGCCAAACTTCACACACATACAATGGGCCCCAGTAAAACAGTGGGCCCTAATAAGCACATCCCTTTCCCTTTAGGTGCACTAAGATAGGGAAGCTAAAAGCAGACATGGGTATGCCTGCAGCTGCAAAAAAAAAAAAAAAAGTATGGAAACAAACACAAAATCTCCCTCCCAAATAAGCAAGACGAAGAAACACAGAAATATTCTGAGCTTGTGATAAGCTCTCCTGCCCTAAACCCTTAAATACTCTTAGTCTGTAAGAGAGAGTGCCCCTGACCTAACTCAGCCAGAAGCCCCTCTCAGGTTTATTTCCCAAAATAAACCTGTCTTTTACCGTGAAGCCGCTTTTCATGTTTCTCTCTTCCTTCTTCAACTCTTACTATCGGTACTTTATTCTTTTTATGACTGAATAGTATTTCACGGTACAGCTCTATCACATTTTATTTATCCATTCCTCAGGTGACAGAGATTTGGACTGTATCCACTTTTTGCCTGTTATAAATAATGTTGCTACAAATGTTTGTGCACAAGTTTTTGTATGAACATATGTCTCAGTTATCCCGAGTATATACCTAGGAGTGGAACATTCTGGGTCATAAACACATATAACTTTGTGTTTCCCTTTTTGAGAACCCACCAAACTGCTTTCCCCAGCAGCTGTATCATTTTACATTCCCACCAGCAATATATGAGGGCAGGACATGTTTCTAGAGATTAGATAATCACAAATGAAGGGCATTGTTCTTTATAGCCTGCTGAAGGTCAAAAGAGGGAGGAAAAGATGTTTGAGTAAGGAAGAGATGCTTTATTAGGAATATGAAGCATTCACAAAGTCCTGCTTACTCATTTTCAGCCAACTTTGCCATGGCATTATTTAATTCGCATTTTCACCTCATCTTCAATCTTAACATGAATAGCCTGGGTCTCAAGGCCATCTTTTCCCAACCAGTATAAGCACCTTTGAGACAGCATTCAATATGTGTCATTTTATTTCCTATTCAGTGGGGAAAATTAGGTCTTGGTTTGCCCACTCAGCTTTATTCCTGGAAACACACTTTTCAAAAAGTAGAAAGTTCAGTCTTGCTTTAAACCACCAAGCTGCCTGAATGGATTTCATCCATTATTTCGGGCTTTATTTTAAACTTTGCTTTTAATAGGCACAGAACCAATGCATATTTTAAACTTTTGACTCAGGCAAATTTTATATGTCCAAAAGACTCTTGGAAGTTAAGCAAACATAAGGGGTACTGTGTGTGTGTCTCTCTCTGTGTGTGTGTGTGTGTGTGTGTGTATCACAGAATGAGGGGCACATGCTGCCAATTTAGTAATTAATTTTCAGCTAACAGAAGGCCACTAACTATACTGTCTGTGGCAGCCAGAGCCCCACCATACTGACACCAAGTTACTATGCCTCCTTGACAGAAAGTAACACAGATCGCCATCAATGGATAGACAAAAATCTCTGAATCTGTGGTTATGTGTGTGCATCTTACAAGTGGAGTAACAACAAATAGAAGAAATATATTTACAAATGAAAATGAAGCTACATTTATTTACTTCACTAAAACTGTCTTTTTCTTCTCATCAAAGATTTCTCTATTCGTGCTACTCAACATCCCAAAAAGAATCAGCACAAGGCCACAAACTCAACAAAATTCCTTCTCCTGTTCATAAAACTCCTGTCCTGACTCCAAGTCCACACCCTAATAAACAGGCAAGCCTGTGCTCTGCACCCTGAGGAGCAGTCTCCTAGGCTTTGTCCTTTCAGAGAGCGGATTTCCAAGGAGAGGCCGTCCATCTACCCAACTCTTCTCAAGGCCACATAGCTCCTCTCCAAAGACAGCCATCCCCAGTGGTTCAGCTGATCCTGATGGCTGTGCCTACAGAGAAAGAGGGGAAGAGAGATGGGAGAGGAAGAGCTCCCAGGAGTCAGGATGCAAGGTGAAGTCAGCTGTTGATCAGTGGTCACTCAGCAACTGGACCAGGTGACACTCTTCTTCTGCAGGCTGTAGGCTGTGAGAGTGTTCTGAGTGGCATTTAAGGATAGCTCCCATGAGCATGCCAGCTTCAGCAGGGCGTCCTATGGCAAGCCCTAAAAGGCAGAGGAAAAAGAATAACCAAGTGGAAGTGGGTCATCGTGCCATCTATCAGAGACAATGTGCGTGAGAATGCTGCTACTAAATGAATGAAAAACTCTTTGTAAACTCAAAGTTTGTGGTTCCCAAACTTGAGCATGTATCATTTTTTTAAAATTAAAACGCTGATTTACTTGGCCTTATTCTAGAGGTTGGATTCATTCAGTCTGGGGTAGGACCTGAAAATTTGCATTTCTAACATTGCATGTCCCAGAGGATCTGATATTGCAGGTCAGGGGCCACACTTTGAGAACTACTTGCTAAAATACAGGATCTATGTCAGCTGAAGCTATAATGGGCAATCATGAGCCATGCCCAGACTGAGCAGCAAAAGGAAACAATGTTACTGTCTAAAACAAGCAAGAAAATAATACAATATTTTAAAATAACAGAATATATAATGCTTGAGTTGCCAGTAGCAAAGTGTTAGGATGAGGTCCTTGAAGTCAGAGAAAGCAGAGATGAACCAGTTTTGAACAAGCCCTGTCCTCGAACTCAGCAGAAGGAAGAGACCAAGTCCATTATGCCCTCAGTAAACCGTTGGCCCTGGAGTATTGGCTTTCCCTCTTCACAGATGAGGAGTTCCATCTTCTAACTCACACAGAGCAGGGAGAGGATAAGAGCTGAGGAAATGCCATTGGCCCTCAGCTGGTCACTCTCTCTTCTAATACTGCTTCATATGGGTATAAGGCTTTACGGTTTTGAAAAGCTTTCCAGTGATCAAAACAATGTGACATGGGCGAAAGAATAGACAAATGGACCAAATGAACAGAATAGAGAGCCCAGAAAAACACCCACCCAAATATAGTCAACTGAGTTTTGACAAAGGAGCAAAGGCAATCCAGTGGAGAAAGGACAGTCTTTTCAATAAATGGTGCTGGAACAACTGGACATCTGCATGCAGGAAAAAAATAAACTGGAATCTAAACCAAGACCTTACATCTCTTTCACAAAAATTACCTCAAAACGGATCAAAGACCTAAAGGTAAAAATGCAAAACTGTAACTGGTGACAGCCAGAAAGAAACAAACAGTAATTGAGTGACTACTAGTGCCAGCTATCGAGTTAAGTACTTTTAATAGCTTATCGCATTGATTCTAAACTCTGTATACAATGTATTATTCCCAAATTACAAACGATAAATTTTTTGTCAGTGATAAAGCATAATTTCTCTATGTTATTCCCTATAGCATCTGGAGCAGGAGGAGCCTCACTCTCCTATCAAAAGGAGAAGAACGTGAAGAAAACACGTCCCTTCCTTCTCTCTGCGTAGGGGCAGTGACCTTGAATTCAACCACCATCATCCCTTCCAGACACCAGAAGGGGGAGTCCCACAAGGCAGAAGGTGCCCCTGTGACGCGTCCACTTCTCTTCCATGTTCTTTACCTCCTTGCTCAGGAAGCCATAAAGTTGAGCCGAGCAGAAGGTGAATGTCATTGCAAAGTTTACGCAGACTATGCTGACAGGTTCATGAGAACACTACTGAATATGTTACATTTCACCAATGCTCACAGCATATCCTGTGTTGGAAGTGATACTTTTCCATTGCCAGTAACCTCCTTTGTCCTAGGAGCTCACTGAACAGCTAAAATCGGGTGATATTTTTATGTGGAACATGCAACATATTAAGTCCTTTTGCTCAGTGACCCAAAAAGGAACTAAACAGTACCCAGACTAGAAATCAATGTTAAATTATTCAAATAAATTCCACTTAAAGAATGGTGGCTTGGGAAGCACTCAGCCAGAAAGAATTCTCCCAAGATTAGTTTACTGTGAAGTAGAAGGGAAGAACATTTTAACTTTGGTTGGAAATTACACAGAAGGTGATGAAACATCCTCTAAGAAACGGTTCTGATCCACTGTAGGGCACCCCCTCTCTCCTGCCACATTCCCCCATTTTACCCACTAAAGAGGTTCTTTGACGAGAGGCTAAGGAAACCAAGCAATATAAGATCTAATCAAAACTGAGTGCTGGAAATGTGTGGGGAGAAATCCATAATTAAACTGAGCAATTAACTCCAGAAAGCTAACTGGGGCCAACTCTGACACTACTATAAAGTTATAAAATCTCCAGCATCTCATTTCTTTGTCCCTCTACCCAATTTCCTCTCAAATATAAGCCTCTCTTTCTCTGTCTTCTCTTCTTCATATTTAATAAAACTGTTTGCAAGAAAGAATCTTAGGTTAGTCATTTGCACTTTAGTATGAATTAAAGCCAGTGTGTCAACTCTCACAGGAATAAGAATTTCAAGCCATACTTCTAATTGTGGAATGGCTGTTACTGAATTCTTTTAAGGGTATTTCATGCAACAGCTAAATATAAGGAAGAGGAGAGAAACTGTCCAAGTCTTTCTGTGCCTTAAGTCTGCCTAAAGTCAGCTTTCAGCTGCCACTCCCAATTGAAAGTGAATTCAGATTAATTCCTAGATGTTGAATGAGAGTTATAATTTATCCTTTCAGGGATCTACTGGTTTTCTTTTCTTTTTTTTTTTTTTGAGATAGAGTCTTGTTCTCATTGCCCAGGCTGGAGTGCAGTGGCGTGATCTTGGCTCACTGCAACCTCCGCCTCCCGGATTCAAGCGATTCTCCTGCCTCAGCCTCCCAAGTTCCTGGGATTACAGGTATGCGCCACCATGCCCAACTAATTTTGTATTTTTAGTAGAGACGGGGTTTCTCCATATTGGTCAGGCTGGTCTTGAACTCGCAACCTCAGGTAATCCACCTGCCTTGGCCTCCCAAAGTGCTAGGATTACAGGCATGAGCCACTGTGCCCGGCCATTTTTTCTTTCTTTTTTACTTTTATTTTAGGTTGAGGGGTATGTGGGCAGATTTGTTATATAGTAAATGGGGGTTTGTTTACACATATTTCATCACTCAGGTACCAAGCCTAGTACCCAATAGTTTTTTTTTTTTTTCTGATCCTCTCCCTCCTCCCACCCTCCAGCCTCCAACAGGCCCCAGTATCTGTTGTTCTCCGCTTTGTGTCCACGTGTTCTCACCATTTAGCTCCCACTTAGAAGTAAGAACAGGTGGTATTTGGTTTTCTGTTCCTGCATTAGTTTTCTAAGGATAACGGCCAGCAGCTCCATCCATGTTCCTGCCAAAGACATGATCTCATTCTTTTTTATGGCTGCATAGTATTCCATGGTGTATATGTACCACATTTTCTTTATCCAATCAGTCACTGATGGGCATTTAGGTTGGTTCCACGTCTTTACTGGTTGTGAATAGTGCTGCAACAAACATTTGCATGCATGTGTCTTTATGGTAGAATGATTTCTATTCCTTTGGGTATATCCCAGATCTACTGGTTTCTTCTCCTCTAGGCCCAGAAAACAGGTCAATTTCTGATGGCTTTTACATGTCAGGCCTATAGGACCCATTCTTACTTGACACCAGTTATCTCCACTCCAGATGCCCTTCCCCTTACCGGGTTTTACTTGAAAAGCACAACATGAGTGGCTTGGGCCAAATGTGGCCATAGGTCCTTCAACAAATGTTGAGTGAGTGCGACCCTTGGAGCAGAAAGTTGACAGAGCTCTGACACATGGCTAGTCCCCCAGAGGCTCTCACTGCTCTCTTAGCTGGAAGAACTTCAAACTCTCAGACAGTGGAAAATTCAGTCTGTTCCAAGCAAGAGACACAAATGTGCTCTTAAAATTCATACTGACATTTGGAACTGCCCAGGGTATTATAAATATAATCGTTCTGAAGTGTGAGTGTGTGTCAGGGAGAGAAAGAGATGGAGAGAGAGAGAGGGATACTGTGTGTGTGTGTGTGTGTGTGTGTGTGTATGTGTGTGTGTGTGTGTGTGATGACAGAAAGGAAAGTGAGAGCAGAACCAGGGACAGCAAGTATCCCTGCCAAGAACTCAAGGCCAAGCACAGAGAAGAATGTCCACCAGATACCCAATGACTACATTCCGGATTTTCTACTGCTTCCTCCTCAGAGAAAAGGGGGGGAATAAATTAGAGAGAATGCGAAGGGAGAGACAGAGTGAGCAAGATGGGTGGGGATAGAGAGAGAAAGGAACAGGAAGTGGGAGCCTTACTACACATAGACCAAGAGGCCCAGACTGAGAGAGAGAGGCTGTCAGAATGAGGAACTACTGAGAGATTACAGGCTTCTCCACCAGTTACAAGTGACTAATATCTACATTTATTGTGTTTTGAAGCCATCAAGTTCTATGTCCAAATGACCCCACCCTTCCCATAATGCAGCACCAAGACTAATCCACCATCCACGGGGCATACTGTTTCCTGCCAAACAGATGGGCTTATAGAGGTTGGTCTTACACAGCCTCTTCCAGGTCTTGGACACACACCGGCCAGCCTCTGTGGCTGAGGAACAGAATAAAGTTATATAAATTGAACTGACCCTACAAGTGGGCTCCTATGACTTTCCTTGCTCTTGAACTAACTGAGCTGACCAGCCAGCCTGAAGCAACATGGTCCCAGGGCAGGGGCTCTCAATCTTTTATGTGCCAGGCTCCCTTTGGTAGGCTGGTAAAGCCACAGATTCCCTTCTCAGAATAATGTTATTAGGCATAAAATGAAATACATAAAGCTACAAAGGAAATCAGTTACAATATCAAATATTTTAACTATTACAAATATAGTAATATTTTTACTCCTTTATCAGTGCTTTAAATAATAGGATCTGGTGAAGGGTCAAATAACAACCCCATCATTTCAAAGAGTGATGGGAGAAACTGTGTTTCCATTGTTTACAACAACTACCAGGTGATATGAAAAGATCTGTAATTTCTGTGGCAAGAGTCATAGGCACTGCTAATACCACTGCAGTTTCTTCCCTATATTCTTAATAGAAGCAAAAAGCTAGATTTCAGTGAGAGGTTAGATAAAATAAATTTATGAACCAGAACAAAGGCAATGAAAGGAAGGGAGCTGCAACAACAGTAATTGTAATGATAAAGCAACATCTGCTACAAGAACAACAGCAAAAACTGGCTGCGGTCTCTGCTCTGTATCAGGTCCTGGATTAAATGTTTTCTACTCATCTTTCTCTTTCATTCTGAGGAAGGCATCATTTTGCCTACTTTACAGATTAGGAAACTGAGGCTTCAGGATGTTAGGGAACTTGTCTAGGACTATAGCCAATAAGTAGCTGTGCCAAGAATGGAAGTCAAGGCTGTTTGACACTGAAGTCCACATTCACTGTGCACTGTGTCTTCAGAAAGAGATAGGGGGTGTGTGTGTGTGTGTGTGTGTGTGTGTGTGTGTGTGTGTGTGAGAGAGAGAGAGAGAGAGAGCTGCTTCCTTTTTCTCATTCATGCCAGAATAACTGGACTGGTTTAAACATCTATACTTTCACCCATCTTGACTATCCATTTCCATCTTATTAATGTTTGCTCTTTTCAGTTCAAAGACCCTTATGCTTCATTTATTCAATATATGTTGGGTACTGGCTATGTTTACTGACACCAGAAATTCAAAGATAAATATGTTCTCTGACTTTCAGGAAGCTTATAACTTATTGGAGAAAACAGATATGCAAACATAAATTATAATATGCAGCAATTAAAATTCAATTTGGACAATAAGGAGAATTTATTGACTCACGTACCTGAAAAGTCCAGAAGTAGACAGGCTTCAGGCATTGTTTGATTAGGGCTTCGTCGGTAGTGTGCTAGGAAGTATGTCACAACTAACTGACTTTCCAGAGAAAAAAAGAGCCATGAGTTTGTCTATTTCCATGGTGTAAATACTCCCACCATGACCTATTTCAAGCTACCAAAGCAAAGTCACTGAAGATAGAATTGGGAAGAGATGTGCGCAGTCACCCCTCGCCTGATGCAGGCGAGCTCCAGCATGCTATGACCATTCTCATTTCTTCACAGTTCTCTCAGTTTTTCCATCCTCTGTATGCTGGCTTTGTCCTGATGATGCAACCAGCAGCTGGGACTGTATACTTTCCTTCTAGTGTCTAGCAAGCGTCTCTTCTACTAATCACCAAAAAAAATTCCTGAGCTCTTCTGAAAGAATCGCTGTATCCAAAGAATATCACCCAGCTGGCTTAGCCTTGGGTGGCATATTAAAATAAGTAATAGCTACCTTCTCTTAAGGCTCTTTATTTCACCTACCAAGTACTCCTTGTTGGACAAAGCTATGGTCTGAATGTTGTTGTCCCTTCAAAATTCGTATGTTGGAACCTAATACTCAATGTGATGGTATTAAGAAATGGGGGATTTTGAGGAAGCGATTAAATCATGAGGGCTCCACCCTCATGAATGAGATTACTGCCCTCATAAAAGAGGTTGAAGGGAGTGCCCTTGCCCCTTCCACCATGTGAGGTCATAGCAAGAAGGTGCCATATGAGGAATAGGCCCTTACTAGGTGACTTGATTTTGGACTTCCCAGTCTCCAGAACTGTAAGCAATACATTTCTATTGTTTATGAATTACCCAGCCTAAGGTATTTGGGTATAGCTGCCTGAATGGACTAAGACAGACAGAATTAGCATCAAAAACCTATCCTTTAGAAGGTGGAATTATCAGCAAGACAAGAAAATAATGTTCATGTTTGCTCATTTTAGTGCCTGTGTCAACCAGATGTTCCCTTCAGATCTGAGACCCTCATTTTCCCACTCTGGAAGTATTGATTGCTGATGGCTCACAGCTGAGTTCCTCTCATGCTCTGATGAAAAGAAGCTGCCAAACTCAAGGATATTGTCCCCCTTGAGAGGACACTGCCTCTAATGGCTGATCAATGAGTGAGTATAAAAGCCTGAGGTCACCTCAATTAGGCATGTCTGAAGGGTCATCCTGGCTCCAGTGCTTCCAAAGGGGAATCAGATAAAGCCTCTGTTGAAATCATATACTGGGTCAATTTCTCCCTGTGTGTCATCATCCTTCCCTCTCTTGCCTACATCGTTCCTATGTGCCCTCCCCACTAAACCTCCTGCATGCAATCTCAGTGTCTGTTTCCATAAAACTGAATATTCAATGCCTATCTCTAAACAAGTCACCAGATGTTCTAGACAAATCAGGGCCCATCTTGGAGCTGGGAGTGGAATCAGTCCCACCCACATCCCATGGCTGCCCCACGGTGGGAGAGGGTTGGGATGTATCTTGAGACCTAACCGCACTGTCTGCTACATCATGAGGCATGCTAGGTGATGTAAAAGACATACGAACAATATCACAGTCCAATGGCTGAGGCATTATAGGCATAGAGAAAGAAAAAAGCAGGCCCTGACATCCAGAAATAATCACCAGTAGACCTCAATATTATTACAAGCTGATCTAACACTCACAGCCAGGCCATTGTTCCCCTATTGGACATAGACAATCTCACAGAACACCAACCTCAGACAAGCTTATTCTGAACCATGATAAAATGAAACAAAACAAGGTCACTACATAATTTTGTCCATACACAAAAACAAGGTCACTCTGCCCTCTGTAATGCACTCAATCGTACAATTGCCTGGATTTCTGATGGTATCCGACCTAGAGCAAATCCTTAATTTCTTAAGCCTTCCACAAATCACCCGACCAAAATCCAAATCTTCTAGTAGTTTCTTTCTAACACAGTTGCTAAGGTAGTGTCCTTCAAGTATGTTCTCCCTTGATCAATGAGTAATAAGCTCAGCTTGTTTGATTATCAGTGTGTTCCTGGTGGTCTTTTGCTGGAGGGCATTGGTAGCCTTCAATCAGTGTTTGTATGGTGAATAACTGGGTGTGTAAATGGCTATGCTGCCCCTCTTTCAGGAAAAGCTTAACTGAAGACCTTTGAGCTGGTTCTTCAAGGAAGATTGAGCTTTCCCAAGCAAAGCAGGGTCAGAAAGAAGTCATTCCAAGCAAAGGAAGCAGGATGTGCAAAGGTGGGCATCATGGAAATGAAGGATGAAGAGTCCATATGGGTAGGGTGTTGGGTGGACTGGAAGGGTGCTAGGACCAAATGTGGAGATCCTCGTAAGTCACAACTAATCCTGTAGGCAAAGAGGACAGAGAAGCAGGAGAGAGAGAGAAAGCTCGAAATTTGACATCTGATTGCAGGGAGAATTCCTGGAGTAGCCATAACTATTTTTCCTCCAACCCTTTCTTTCTTTTTTGGAGAGAAGGAGAAGACATTTGCTTTGGTTAAATCAAAATTGCATATTTTGAGTTTTCTCAGTTTTCCCACCCTGACATTTAAGGCGCACACCTAACAACACTGAGCCCTTAATTCCCTGGATATTGTGAATGCTTCGAAGACATCATGGCCTTCTCTCAAAGGTTTGGTAACTTGCACTTCACTATATAATTCCTGTTGCTTGTCAGAAGTGCAATTCAGCTGGTCACTTCCTCTGTTATTTATAATTAAATAACTTACCAAAAGAGACTTCCAGATGTCCTAATAGAAAATGCCAATGTCTTTTCGCTTCCTTGTGTGGGTCCACCTTTGACTCTCCATTTGTGGTGCCCCCAAGATGACATTCTTCCTCTAGGGGTCGTATCTCTAGCGCCTCTCAGGCAGTGCGATTCCTGCCAACCCTCCATCTGTGTTTAAGTCTTGCTTGTGCTCCACAAAATATTTCTGCCTTAACAGCCCTACAGCTGCACGGCCTCCTCTTCTGTTCCCTTCTGTCTGTCTTGCCCTGCCCTGCCACTGAGCACTCACATTTTATAACATCTTACCTTGCCAACTGGTTTTGTGAATATCATGTAAGTGTTTGTTAATTATAGATCTTTTGCAAATGACATATATCTGATACAGCTGAAGGAGACTGAAATGTCCCCATTCTTATAAATCCGTGTTAGTGCCGCCCTAGACTACCCTTAGAATTTTGTGTATATTTGTGAAATCCATGTTTTCTACTTTTACTCTCTCTGTATATATCTCAATAACCTATGTAAGTATTACTTTGTGCTTTTAAACATAAAAATAATCATAGTGTTGTATCATTTTATTCTATGCTTTTTTCACTCACAATTATGTTTTAAGATTCAGTTTTGTTAACATATGAAAAGCTTTTAGAACAGTGCCAGTAAGCACCATATAAGTCTTAGCTACTATTATTTTCAGTATTATTGTTATTTTGAGGCAGCATCTCATTCTGTCACCCAGGCTGAGTGCAGTGGCATGATCACAGCTTACTACAGCCTCAACCTCCTGGGATCAAGTGATTTTCCAACCTCAGCCTCCTGAGTAGCTGGGACTAACTACAGGCATGCATCCCATGCCCAGCTAATTTTTGTATTTTTTGTAGTGATGGGCTATCACCATGTTGCACAGGCTGGTCTCAAACTCCTGGGCTCAAGCAATCTGCTTGCTTTAGCCTCCCAAAGTGCTGGGATTACAGGTGTGAGCCACCACACCCAGCCTATTATTTTCAATATTATTAATAAATGGATTTACATCATTCCTTGTAATTATAATAAGCTAACATTGATCATATGACATTTTATTTATCCCATTCCTCTCTTGATGTGTTGGGACTTCGAAAAAGACACCCCGGAGTGAAGGCCTCTGAAGCAAAGTCTCTATCTGACCTTCTCCTGCCCTGGTGTCTCTTGCCCCTCATTCTCCTCTAAGGCAAGCCATAGAAAACCATAATTCCTCTTCCCCAAGGCAGGTCATAGAAACCAAAACAGCTTTTACCCAAAGCCAGTCATAAAATCTAAAAATATTACGGTAATCTTCCCCTGCCTTTCTGAGTAAGAGCTGGCCATAAAGAAATTAAGACCCTCATCCCAGAGGGTTCCCATTCCATACCTGGGAGAAAGAAATGCTGCACAGAGAGGCCAAGAAGAAGCTGAGCTGACAAGGCTTGGTAGGTTTCCCGACTCAGTCTATTTCCATCAGATTATCCCTGTTTCCCCCAGTCGTAGTTCTACATGGCTGTCCATTCTTCATTGAACCTAAGCATAAAAAAAGGGATCAATTTTTCCTGGATCTTTGGTCTCCATTCTGAAGGCTCTCATGTCTCATAAAACTGTGATCAAATAAATGTGTTATGCTTTTCTCCTGTTAGCTTGTCTTTGTTATAGGGGTGTCAGCCATGACCCTTATGACAGGGAGGAAAGGGGTCACCTTCTTTCTGCCCCTAAGGTACATATTTAGGTTGTTTCCAATTTTTTCCAATTAATTATAAGCAGTATCACAAAGAATATCCTTAAACATGCCAAGTTCATATGTTCAAGAGTTGGTATTTGCTTAAAAGTGGACTTGCTGGGCTGTAAGGAGAATGTATTTTAGATTTTGCTAGCTATTGTCAAATTGTTCCCCAAAATGTCTGTACCTTCAGCAGTGTATGAGAATTCTTATTTTTCTGTCTTTGCCAACCATCACTGATTTTTTCAAAAGTTTGTGAGTGCAAAGTAATAATCTTGTTTTAACTTGCATTCTTCTTTTCATTAATATGTGAGATTTGGACAGTTTTTCTCTTCATTTATTGGCCATTATGCACTGGGCCTTAACCTTTTCTGGGGTCTTAGACTCCTTTGAAAATTTACTTCAGAACAATGCACATATATATATACACACATACACTTTATAAACACATTGAGGGACTTCACAGAGTCCCTGAAGACCCATCCACGAAGCCCCTTCAGAGCAGAAACTCGAGCTTTTAGTAGATATGAGAACCTTCTGGGATTTTTTTTTCTTTTTTTTGTACTTTTCAGTAGAGACAGGGTTTCACCGTGTTAGCCAGGATGGTCTCGATCTCCTGACCTCGTGATCCGCCTGCCTTGGCCTCCCAAAGTGCTGGGATTACAGGCGTGAGCCACTGCGCCCAGCCTGGGAAGTTGTTAAAAATGCAGATTCCTAGGACCCATCTTTGAGGATCTTGACTCAGAGGGCCCCAGGTAGGAACTGAAGGGCTGGTGCAGGTGATGAAAAAAAGAAAAGAAAAGAAAAGAGGAAGGAAGGGAAGGAAGGGAAGGAAGGGAAGGGAAGGAAGGAAGGAAGGAAGGAAGGAAGGAAGGAAGGAAGGAAGGAAGGAAGGAAGGAAGGAGAAAGAAAGAAAAGAAAGAAAGAAAGAAAGAAAGAAAGAAAGAAAGAAAGAAAGAAAGAAAGAAAGAAAGAAAGAAAGAAAGAAAGAAAGAAAGAAAGAAAGAGAAAGAAAGAAAGAGAAAGAAAGAAAGAAAGAAAGAAAGAAAGAAAGAAAGAAAGAAAGAAAGAAAGAAAGAAAGAAAGAAAGAAAGAAAGAAAGAAAGAAAGAAAGAAAGAAAGAAGGAAGGAAGGAAGGAAGAAAGAAAGAAAGAAAACACAACTAAGACTATGCTTTCAGGGGTCATTTCGGTAGCTCGTTAAGAAAGATAATCTTAAGAGTTTCTGGATTCCCAGTAAGAACTCCTATTTCTGCTTTCCAAAACTTTCCCTTCTCCCACAGCTATGAAGCAAAGGATAAAGTCACCAAGTTTAATGTACAAAAGCTGTAACTTGCCTTTAAATTGATGTTGTAGCTACTTTTAAATCCATGGTTACTTCTGCAGATATACCTTGTGCCTCCCTCCTCCTTAGCTGGGAAGGTCGGTGAGGGAATGAATAAATAGGGTGACATGTGAGACAAAGAAAAACACAAGGAAAGGAAAAAATTTAGGAAATTCGAAGCTATTCAGAAAATGCTACATAAAAAGCATCATCCTACTAAATATGAACAGCTTGTGTTTGGAATGGTTTGTGTTTCTAATTTTATTACATGAGCAAGCTCATTTTTTTTTCTCTGCTAGATACTTCAAAGATTCTCTTGCAAAAAGAAGGGAAATAAATTTAGTTTCCTCTCGGATCTAAAGTCACATAAATGATTCTGTTGTAAGATGGAGAAAATTGATTGCTTCAATGGCAAATAAGATATTTTTTTAATTTAAAAATTTAGTACTAAGGAAATCATGTACCAGGGAATTCTCAAAACGTTTTGAGAGAGGTTGAGAATCCCGGTATAATGAGATGATGATGTTACTCATGCACATTTTCCCCCGCTTTCTTTTTCAAGCCTGCAAGTGTCAAGACAGAGTTAATCCTTATTTTTGACTCAGTCACAAGCAGATACATTCCTCTCTGAGCTGGTCAGTGGCCAGTATCCTCTTGAACCTTTGGTGGAATTCAGGTCCATGAATGATGCCAGGAACAAGAATTAGGATCTGATTCTAGGACTTTAGAATGACTTACTCGGTACCTTTGTCCAGTAACAATAGAAAAATGACTCGGTTGCTCTGTCCGTGAAACTAGGGCAGTGATACTGGCTGCCTGCCTCACACAGGGTTGAGGGGAAACCAGGCTTACAAATGACAGAGGTCTCCGGAGCATGGACATCACATGGGAGGGGGTGGGGATGCCTTCACAGAGCCGAAGACAACAGAGGGGGCAACCTGACACAGAACCAAAGGAGGTCCTTGAACCCTGCCATGCCAGCCTGGTTGGAGGGCATTCTGTATACACTGGAGAAAATGGAATGAAGTCAACTTACATCTTTTGTCTTTCTGGAGACCATCTTTTTACTTTCATGGGTTACTCATGGATTAAGAAGAAAAATGGTGGACATGACATTTTCTAACATTTTTCTGGTATCCATTATCTTGTTCACTTGGCCATACAGTGCTTCTTATACTCTAGATTTTCAGATTCTAGACAGTATGTTCATTAAAAGCAGGAATTAAAATTGACATGCAGACATACATAGACTTGTGTGTGGCAGATAAGGTGCCTGGCACTCAATATAAATACTGGATATAATAAATGAATGAATTCCTACACACAGAGAAAAACAACACACACATACACACACACACATACATAAATAAGTCAGCATTTTTCCAGGACTCAACCACAAGGAAGAAGATTTGGGCAGCAGAAGCACTTCTGCTGCCAACCTCATTCCTGCCTGTGTTATTTAGGATATAAATACCATTGCAGTAAAGGAGACTGAATGACCATAACTTAAACAAAATAGAAGTTTATTTTTCTCTCATATAACATGGATGCTCTGTAGCATCACAACTCCAAGGTCCTTCCACTTTTCTTAGAGTGTTATCCCCATCTGCATGGTCCGTGTAGCTCACCACAGCATCTGAATCCCAGCTGATAGAATAAGGAAAGGAAGGAGAGCATATCTTCCCTTTCAAGAAGGCTATATCTTTTCTCTTCACAGCTCTTGGGCCAGAACTTAGTCACATGACCACATCTAGCTGCAAGGGAGCCTGGGAAATGTAGTCTTTATTCTGAGTAGCTGTAGATCCAGCTGAAAAATCAGCATTGTCTTAAAAAAATAAAAAATAAATAAATATTGGAGCCAGTAACTGTCTCTGTCACACTGAAAAAATAAAAGCACAAAGATGTAGGTTTCCCAGAATCACTAGAAAAATTCCCGGTAAACCTAGTACTAGTACTAGCCTGGATGCAGTGGCTTAGACCTGTAATTCCAGCTACTTGAGTGGCTGAGGCAGAAGGATGACTCGAGGTCAGGAATGTGAGACTAGCCCAGTCAACATAGTGAGTTTATTTCATCTCTAAAATAAAAATTAGCCAGGCATGGTGGCACACATAGAGCAAGATCCTATCTCTAAAAAGGAAGTAGCTGATACTTCGGTGGTTTCACAAGCATGTCAATCTACTAAGCAGATGTTCACTCCAGAGAAAGACAGTTCTCAACTTCTAACATTCGCCTTTTAAACAATTTACCCTTTCATCTATTAATCTCTGATAAATTTAAGCTTCATTTCCCATACCAAATTTGGGTTTTCATACTGCAGGTAGAATTTTATGTTTTCTGACCTCTAGGAGAATAAATACCCAACCTGATCACCACACATACAAGGCTAGAAGATGAATATATTTGGTGTGAAATCAGAGATCTGCCTGCATTCAGCTTGGGAAATAAGGATAAAAAACCAAGGAGCCTGTCCAGAATAGGAAAGGTTATGAATGATCAGACAACCTAACAGTGATAATTAGTGTAACCATAACATAGTTAAAATCTATGGAGGACTTACTTTGCATCAAATGCTTTGCCCACATCATTTTATTTAGAATTTTCTTTTAATGTTGGAAGGTGTATTAGTCTGTTTTCATGCTGCCGATAACGACATATCCAAGACTGGGCAATTTACAAAAGAAAAAGATGTATTGGATTTACAGTTCCATTTGGCTGGGGAGGCCTCACAGTCATGGTGGAAAATGAAAGGCACATCTCACATGGTGGCAGACTAGAGAAGAGAGCTTGTGCAGAGAAACTCCTGTTTTAAAAACCATCAGCTCTCGTGAGACCCATTCACTATCACGAGAATGGCACCAGAAAAATCGCCCCCATGATTCAACCATCTCCCACTGCGTCCCTCCCACAACACATGGGAATTATGGGAGCTACCAGATGAGATTTGGGTGGGGATACAGCCAAAGCATATCAGAGGGCTATCCTGTTACTAACCCTACTTACAGTCAAGGAAATTGGGCTTAGTAAAAAGTCAAGGAACTTGCCCAAGGTCACACAAATACCAAGTGGCAGAGCCTGGACCTTAACTCAAGAATCTAACTCTACTGTTGGTACCTGAAATCACTGATCACTGTGGAGTCTCAATTAAAGAAAAAGACAGACTGGTGGGAGCAGGGAAAAGCAACAAAAAAAGGCAAATAAGCTATAAGTCTGCCTTTCTTCAAGGTCCAGGACATACAACCCTCCTGTGCAAATAACTCATAATCTTCCTGTGCCCAGCTATCACCAGACCTTTGGCTAATACAAAAAATGCAGGTTAGCTCCCTGCAACCTTGGCGTTAGCAGTACTGCACGTAGCACTCTGCAGCCCAAAACCATCCTATAAAATCTCCAGTAAGCCTTTGTCTCCTGGCAGTCAGCTTCTCCTCTGCTGATTTGCTCATTGCTTTCTTGCAATGTATTTTCATACTTTCTCTAATAAATCTGCCCTTCTTTATCTACAACTCTCTTGGTAAATTCTTTTACCTCCATGCCACTGGTCCAGATAATCATCGCTCCCCAGCAATAATCTCTACCACCATGCTGATGGCAAGGAGGACTGTGAGCCATGTCCCACGCATCCTTCCTGCCCACCATCACATGGATAGGTATCAATCTTGTTGTTCATCCTGTCTGGGAATTTTGAGTTGGGTGACCTAAAAAAAGAATATAAAAGTTCCAACCATCAGTATTTAAGAAGTGATCTCAGAAATTTACTTAAATCTCCACATAACCGTTGTACAACAACAACAAAAAATCCGGAAAAAACTTGAAATATATTAAAAAGATACTTCAAACTTTGATGACAATGTTTTGTAATTACTAAAGTTTACAAAATCTACACCATCCCAGATGGTCAGATCTACAAACTACTCTTTTATGTCACTCACTGCTATTGGAATTCATCACGTAATGATTTGTGTAAGTTTACCTTGCCAGTGGAGAGAAGACTCCAAGAAGGTATGTTTATTCCTAAATTGGGAACAGAATAGGTGTCCAATAATTATTTACTGAGTGACTTAATGTTTTTCCTTCAACATACCTTTTTAGAATTATTTGTCACCTATTAGAAATGGTTAATATAAATAATTATATTATTAGATGTTGCTGTGCTTCAAAATTTGATACTAAGAACTTGCACTATAAAAAGTTTTGCTTAATCCGTGTTAACTTATCACAGGAATTTAATATCCCACTGACTTGTGTGTGTCTGTGTTCCCTGTGGGATTTCATTTCTATTAATAAGTTTGTTTACTGGACTACTTTTTGCCCCCAGCATTTCGTGTGGTCGGTTTTAAATTTGACACCAGTGGATATGAAGGAGTCAAGTCATTAAGAACTCAAACTGCTTTAGAACATGGTAATTACGCTCCAAGTGGAATGACCCCTGGATCCATCTGTCTTTAATAAATCCATTCTTGAAAAGAAATCCCTTCTCCCTGAGATATATAATTAATGTAATATGAAGTCTAAAAATAAATTTCTCCCCAGAAATTCCAGGTGAAAATTTCAGGACGCTTTTTACCCTAGCATTTTGATTCTTCATCACATAGGCAGACAGGATTCTTACTAAGTATGCACAAATGCTTAACAGGCACAAGGGACTTTGACTTCCTTAAGGTTTTCTAAATGCTTGCTCTCTCAAATGCATGTTCATGTTACTGTTTCCTTTTGTGAGCAAGCCCTCCTTCCACAGCTCCCTCTCAATCCAGCCTTTCAGCTGCAGGATTGTAAAGAACTGAGGATTCCCCAACATGAGAATTGGCCAAGAGTTTAAATACCCCACTACCTTTTATAGGTGGTGGGAGCCATTCGTCTCAAAAGGAGAACAGCACCCCAGTGTCTTTCTGAGTTTGCATCAAGGGCTCCTCACTGAACAGAATGTTTGCAAGACAATGACATGCAGATTGGTTAGCTAGTTTATTTCCGTGAAGATTTTCCCCAACCCCAACTTTTTATTTTGAAAATTTTCAAGCCTACAGAAAAGTTGAAAGCACAGTTCAATGAACATCCATAAACCTTTCACAAAGATTAATCAGTTGTTAACATTTGTCACGTCCCAGAGAACATTTTCTACCTCTTTCCATATCTGTATTTGTGTGCTTATAAATACAGAAACAGGGTCTTGCTATATTGCCCAGGCTGGATTCTAGTGGCAATTCAGAGCCCCAAGCATGGCTCACCACAGTCCCAAACTCCTGAGCTCAAAAGATCCACGATCCTCAGCCTCCTGAATAGCTAAGACTGCAGGCCTATGCCACACAGCCAGCGTGTGTGTGTGTGTGTGTGTGTGTGTGTGTGTGTATGTGTGTTATTGAACCATTTGAAAATAAGTTGCAGAAATCATGATGCTATACCCTTACTTACTCTTATTTGTCCTAAAAAACCAGGGATATTTTCCTACATAGTTATAATATCATTGTCATATCCAAGAAACTTTCCATTGATTCAATAACATTATCTAATAAAGAGTCCATAATCACATTTCCCCAGTTGTCCTATAATGTATTTTACAGTCGGGTTTTTTAGGGGAGTGCCTATCTGTATTCATTCAAGGTTTGTGCATTGCATTTAGTTATCATGTACATTTAGTCTCTTTTAATCTAATTCTACCTACCTCCAGCCCTGCCTTTTTGGTTTTGCTCTGTCTTTCAAGTTTTTTGAAGAGTTTAGGGCAGTTGTCTTACAGAATGTGCCCTAATCTGGTTTTATCTGATTGTTTCCTTGTGATTCAATTCTGCTTAAGCAATTTTGGCAAGAATGATACAATGAGATGCTGTTCCCATGAACTTTGAATAAACTCAAGGACAAGGATTTTACCAAGCCTGAGTGATCAGATTCAAAGAGGTTTAAAAAAAAATCATTTTTGAAAATGAGAATTTAGTAAGTATACGGCTCTTCATAGCAGGGTGAGATGTCCCAAGCAAAATGAAAAAGTGGAGTGCCCAAGATTAGTGTCCAAGATTATTCATAACTTGTATAGGTTTGAAAGGGGCCTTTGTTATGCCAAATCTAGCAACCTTTGTTGAATCATCAGGACTGAGATTTGGGCAGAGTCAACCTCTGCTCTTGCAAAGTGGATAATTACTAACTTGGTGCAATTTCAGGAATGCGGAGGCCACTCTTCCCCACTCAGCTACACTGCCTCTATTATGGGAGTGGTGACGCCCATCTGCTATTATTAAAGATCAGAGCTTCTCTCTAATGACTATCTACTATATGTCAGGCCTTGTGCTTAGTGGTTTATTAATCTGTTCCTTACAAAAACCTCATGAGGTAAACATTATTATTCCCATTTCCTAGGCGGGAAAGAGAGGCTTAACAATGTAACTTCCCCAAGGACCCATGCAGCTATTTTAAGATGTGAACCAAAATCTCTCTCCATAACTAAAGTTCCATAATTCCATGTTCCGTGTGATACTCCTCTATTCCCCAGTCCTGGTCTTACCTCATTTCCTAAATGGCTTTTCCTTCTCTCTCTAGAGCATACATTACACTGGACATCTGATTACCCCATTTTATGCCAACAGGTCCTTCTACAAATGCTAACCATTATTGTTTGTGCCAGGTCTAGTTTGTGCCAGGCACCTTGCTGAATGCTCTACACACCCAATCTCATTTACTCTTCCCAAGAACCCCAGAAGGAAGGTGTGCATTAGTAATGTCCTGTGACCACTCTGATAGTAGATGGCAGAAAGAGAATCTGAACCACATCTGACTTCAAGTCTGAGTTCCTAACAAAGATAGGAATAACAAGCAACCCCGGATGCTACAGTAGCCAGACGCTTGCTAGTAAAGGCCAGAACATTGACTCACTAAGCTCTGAACTCCTCTGCCCCCATGCTGCCAGGGGCACAACCCCAACGGACTGCCCAGCACACTGCCCTAATGGGCCATTGACTCATCTGCTCCAATGAGCAAATCACTGCACAAAACTCCTCCCCCACAGAAAGGTGTTGGTCCTCCGGCATTCAGAAAGAACCAGGAGCCAACATACCACTCACAGGAAGAAAATGCACACACTGTCTCTATTTGTTATTCCTCCTACACAAACTCTTTAAAATGATTGAGCTTAATAAAAGAAGATGTTTCCCTGCAGCTATAGAGAGGAAATGTTCTAAAGTAAAAATCAGAACACAGTCTGACTAGGATCACTATGGCTATAGCAAGGATGTCCTCAAGGGGAGAAAATGAGCTTAGCCAAATGCATCCAATCTGTTCTCCTGGACCTTCTAATGAGCAGGACCTGCAGAAGGTGAGGAAGGTTATGGTTGCACCCGTAAACACCTCTTGGAAGCACCTGCCTTATCGGTGCCCCATTCTTTCACAACTGCACCTCACTCCCAACCCCACTTCCCTGCCAAAGCTGACAGCACCAAGAGTAGAGGCCTGTTGGGGCATCTTTCCCAGATTCTCTCCTAGAGACTGGAATTCAGGAATTCCCACTCTTGAAGATTCTCGAACTTACAGCAGTAGAAAAGCCAGGAGGAAACGCCAGTCTTGGGTGAGCAGAATAAAGCAGCCTGAGTGAGAGATGAGATGAGAGATAGACACCAGCCCAGGTGGACCCGTCACAGCCCCGTCTCAACACCGCCCAGTGAATCTACCACACATCTCTAGTACATTTGTTTCCCCATTTCCAAAATGAACATTCTCCTCTCTTCAAACCCCAGCCCTCCCATGCCTGCCCTACCCTTCCTTTGAGTCCTGAATTGTATTCCTTATTGCCTCTTCCTGGACTCCTCTGTCATAATTATGCCCCCTCGTGGATTATTCCCATGAACATAGAGTAATACTGCCCATCTTCTAAAAACAAACAACCTCCAACTGGGTGTCATGGCTCACGCCTGTAATCCCAGCAGTTTGGGAGGCTGAGGCGGGTGGATCACTTGAGGCCAGGAGTTAGAGACCAGCCTGGCCAACACGGTGAAACTCCATCTCTACTAAAAATACAAAAATTAGCCAGGTGTGGTGGCACAAGCCTGTAATCCCAGCTACTCAGGAGGCTGAGGCAGGGGAATCACTTGAACCCAAGAGGCAGAGGTTGCAGTGAGCCAAGATCGCACCACCGCACTCCAGACTGGGTGACAGAGAGAGACTCCATCTTAAAACGAACAAACAAACAGAAACATACACAAACCCAACCTCCCTTTTCCACACATTTTCTTCTAGCCCACACTTCATTTTTCTGCTCCTCTTCAAAGCAAAGAGTTGTCTCTATTTACCACCTCCACATTTTAAAAAATTTTCTATTCTCTCTTCAGTCCACTTTAGCCAAGCTTCTTTCCCAATCACCTTGTTGAAGTCAAGATTAAAATACAGAGACAAATCTCTACAAGTAATGTTTTCTTTGGCAAGAAAGGATTCCAATGTGGGGTGTACACACAGTCCGGGTGGTTTTTGGTATATCCAAAGAACAATAGAAGGTTGGGGTTTTATAAAAACGAGAGAGGATCGTTATGTGTGGTCCTGAAAGAAAATTCATTGCGATTAGCAAAGATTTGGGGAGCTGGCAAGCTCCAATTGGTGGGCGAGGGTGGTGGGCAAAGTTAGTCCTAGGATTGCAGCAAGTTATGTCAGCAGCTATAGATAAAACTGGTTTCGAGGTTACAACCAGCAGTTTCAGCTGCTGGACTTGCAGAAAGGAACATTTCTAGAGCAATGTGAGGTATCCTGGATGCTTTTCCCCAGACCCCTTGACTCTGTTTGGTTGAGTATGACAAGAATGGCCCAATTCATATGACCAACTTTCACAACCCCATGAAGACTGGTCTCATCAAGGTTACTAATGGCTTCGATGTTTGCCTAATCTAAGGATCACACGTTAGTCTTTTCTCACTTTGATGGCCTGCAGCATTTGGCAAAATGATGAGCATTGTCTCCCATGCAAGATTTGCATGACACTCCCTTCTCTTGGCCTTCCTTCTCCTTTTCTGCCTCCTTCTCCATCACCTTTACTGTATCCATCTTCTCTTGTTCTCCAAATACTGAGGGGAGGGAGAGTGAGGTAGGAAAGGAAGGAAAGCAAACACAATGTTGCATCCCTGAGCTGGCTTTCTCTTAGGATCATGCATGGCCAGTTACTCCATGTCACAGGACCTCCATGCAAGAGATCACAAGAACGACTGCATCTGAGCACTGGCCGTCCAAGGAGAGGAAGAGGGAGGAATTTATCCACCGGCTCCCATTCCCCAATGGTCAAAAGTTTACTCCACAGGGTGTTAACTCCTCCTCACTTCCCAGTTGCTTCTACAGAGGCATTGAGCACGTTTCTGTCATCAATAAGAAATCCCCAAGATGGAAAGTGACACCCACAAAAGGCCAGTGGGAGCAACACAGAGCCAGCCACAGAGGCAGAACAAATCTGCAAGGCCCCTGAGGCATGTGAGCCTGACAGCACCTGGAGTAACTCATGAGAGGTGTCTGATACCCCAGTCCTCTGTGCACGACGCCAGATTTGCCAACCTCACATTTCCTCGTGAATGTCTAATAGGCATGTGAAGCAGAACATGGCCAAAAGAGAACTTTTCTTCCTCTATTCCCCAACTTGCTCTTCCTATATCTTCCCTGCCTTGGTCAGTAACATCTTAATCCAGCTAGTTGCCAAGCTGAAAAGTGAAGGGTTATCATAGACCTCTCTTGCCTCCTCGCCCCACTCATCTATCAGTATGTCTTGTTGGCTCCAGATACAAAATGTATCCCAAATCCATCCACTTCTCCTGTCTACACTACAACCAACCTAATCCTGCCCATCGCCATATCTCAGATAGATTCTGCTTTTCTGAACCGGTCCTGCTCTTTGTCCCTCTAAAACACAGTCTCCACACAGCTGCAACCAACCAGAGATCCTTTCTTTTTTTTTTTTTCTTTTTTTTTTGGGGGGGGTAACATCTTATTATTTAAAAATTTCAAAACCCCCACTACCCACCCTTAACAAGTATCCAATCATGGCCAATGTCATTCATCTCTATCTCTGATTTTGAGGTAAATCTCAGGTATTACACCATTTGGTCTATAAATGATCTGATTTTGCATACATTTGCATCTCTTAAAGATAGGAACTTTAAAAATAACCACATCTAAGGAAAAATCAATAAAAATTCCAATTAAAAAAACATGAAGTGTTTTGTTTGTTTGTTTGTTTGTTTTTGACAGAGTCTCATTCTATTGCCCAGGCTGGAATGCAGTGGCACAATCATGGCTCACCCCAGCCTCGACCTCCTGGGCTTAAGCAATCCTCCCACCTCAGCCTCCTGAGTACCTGGGACTACAGGCCTGTGCCACCACACCCAGCTAATTTTTGTATTTTTTGTACAGATAGGGTTTCACCATGTTGCCCTGTCTGGTCTCGAACTCCTGGCCTCAAGCTACCTACCTGCTTCAGCCTCCAAAAGTGCTAGGATTACAGACATGAGCCACTGCACCTGACCCAGAATGGTCTTTTTAAAATGTAGAGCACAACATGTCATTTCTTTGCTGAAAACCTTCCCATGTTTTCCATCATGCTCTGAACAAAGCCAAACTCCTTCTTAAGACTGCTTTCACATGGCTGCTGCCTATGCCTCTGGTCTCATTTCCAGCCAGGCTCTCCCTGTCTGTGCACACCAGCCACCTTCCTTCTTCCCTGGGAGCCTTTGTTCTAGTTGTTCTCTCTACCTAGGAGGCTCATTCCTGTCACCTTCCTATGCTTGGCTCCTTCTTGTCACTCAGGTCTCAGTTTACATAAGGACACCTCTTATCACCTGTCTCAAGTAGCCACCCAGTCCTCGCCACATGACTCTACTCTAATTCTCGCCATAGTCTTTTGCCCATGACATTTCCAGTGTGTCCTGGACAGGTTTACTCTTATTGTCAAGCATGACTATTAATAGCACTTCATTCACTCTCAAAAGTAGGCAACAAGGCTGGACACGGTGGCTCACGCCTGTAATCCCAACACTTTGGGGGGCCAGAGTAGGATGATCGCTTGAGCCCAGGAGCTCAAGACCATCCTGGGCAACGTGGTGAAACCTCGTCTGTACAAAAAATACAAAAATTAGCTGGGTGTGGTGGCACATGCCTGTAGTCTCAGCTACTTGGGAGGCTGAGTGGGAGGATCCCTTGAGCCAGGGAGTTTGAGGCTGCAGTGAGCTGAGATCGCACCAATGCACTCCAGCCTGGTGACAGAGCAAGACCCTGTTGCAGAAAAAGAAGTAGGAAACAAATGTTATGATCACTCTATTTATAAGAAATTTATTTTGGTTTGACTTTTACTAGTTTATCACCTATCTCCTTCTATGAGGATATAAGCTTTTTGATAGGAGGTCTCTCTGATTAGTTCTTTACTGTATCTACAGTAGTTGGCTCATAGCAGGTGCTTGATAGATATCTGTGGAAGGAAGGAAGAAGGAGGGAAGGAAGGAGGAAGGAAGGAGTGAAGGAAGAAAGGAGGGAGAGAGGGAGGGAGGAGGGAGAGGGGAGGGAGGGAGGAAATGAGGGAGGGAAGAAGGAAGGAAGGAAGGAGGAAGGAAGGAAGGAAGGAAGGAAGGAAGGAAGGAAGGAAGGAAGGAAGGAAGGAAGGAAGGAAGGAAGGGCATGAGGAAGGGAGGGAGGGTGGGCGGGCTCTGGCCCTGACTTTCCAGTTCCTAGTTTCAGTCATCTTTTGTAGTAAGCACTAGGCTTCCATAATCTCCCATTAAAATTCCTGTTTTGCTTAACATAGATGGAATGGTTTTCTGTGACTTATAAACAAGCAATTCTTGACACCTGCTGATTTATTTTAATAAACTGTCCACTTTCCTTTTCATGCTATACTTTACTTCTAGTGAATTGCTTTATTTAACAAAGAAAAAAAACTTTTATCAGCACCATCCTTTTAAAAAGTGTTTTCTTTCATCGAAAGCCATTGAGAAGTCTGGAATTGCAAACAAACAATCCTAATACAAGGTAATTCTTTCTGCTCCAAAATCTACAATAAATATTAGTGACACTGTGGCAATAAAACTTTAGATCCTGATTATGCATGAACCCGTTTTTACAAAAACGTTTCGGTGTAAGATAGAAATGCATTGTCAAAACAGCATTAAACCCTTGAAATAAGAGCCAGATTTTTTTTAATTCAAGTATGTAAAGCATGTGTGTTGCCATGGCCTTCAGGTCATTCCATTTCAGGAAATTCATGCTTTAAAATAGTCATTGTCAAATAAGAGCCATTCTGAAGGAAATGAAAGGTTGGGTATTATTTAAGGAGAACAATCCAAATATCAACCTCATTTTGTTTTGTTTTTAATAGGGAATGCTGGTGGTTGGGGGTTTTCTCTGAACTTCAGATAGCAGATAATGACAGGAATGTTGATTCATAGTGCACAATATTGAGAAAAAATAAATAAACTCATTCCCCAAGTAACAGTAACAGTCTTTGAACAAAGAATGAGGAAACCAAGTATGGGAGGAGACAAAGAAGTTTTACTAAAGAAATGTGCTCCATACACTTCTCCAACCTCAGCTCTGCTCTCTTTCCCAAAAGAAAAGATTATATTTAAAAACCAAAAGAAAATTAGAAGATCATCACACCTCCTTCCGGTAGCCCACCCCCACAAGCAACAAGTGCCATTTCTGTAAGAAAGGCACTATAAATTCATTTGTTTCATGAAAATCCATTGTATTGAACTGTGCTAGGATTTGGATGTACAGTGTGAGTAAAACAGAAAAAATCTCTGCCTTCTTGGGGCTTGCGATCTTGTTGAACCCTCAGAAATAACAAGGCCCAAATCCCAGCCTATGTGATTTTTCCCGATGTGATTTTTCCATCAAGGAGGCAGCATTCCATAGGCCCTATAGTCAGTTAAGGGGCCTGGGTGAAAATCCTGGCTTTACAGTTTACAAGCTGGGTGATCTCAGGCTAGTTACTTAATCTCCCTATGCCTCAGATTCCTCTTCTGTAAAACTAAGATGGTAATAACATCTACCTCACAGGGTTGTTGGGAGGATTAAATGAGGTAAGCAGTGTAAAGCAGTTAGATTAGTGCCTGACATAGATTAAGCAATATTTAAGAGTTTGCCATTTTTATCATTAGTACAGCAAAGTGGGATTGACTGAAAAGGTCTGTATTTAGAACAGTTAATCAATGAATATAATATGCAGCAAAACATCCCTGTACACAGTTTCCTGGTAGCCAGACCCAGACAGGAATTATGAGGTTTCTTATTTGGAGAAACTGAATGGCTCCAGAGAAAAGACCTTGATATGGTTAGGCTTTGTGTCCCCACCCAAATCTCATCTTGGATTATAATTCCTATAATCCCCATAATTCCCACGTGTCAAGGGAAAGACCAGGTGGAGGTCACTGAATCATGAGAGCAGTTTCCCCCTTGCTGTTCTCATGCTAGTGAGTGAGTTCTCAGATCTGATGGTTTTATAAGGGGCTCTTCCCATTTCGCTTGGCACTTCTTCCTGCCGCCTTGTGAAGAAGGTACCTTGCTTCCCCTTTGCCTTCCGCCACGATTTTAAGTTTCCTGAGGCCTTTCCAGCCATGTGGAACTGTGAGTCAATTAAGCCTCCTCCCTTTATAAATTACCCAGTCTCGGGCAGTTCTTTATAGCAGCATGAGAATGGACTAATACAGACCTCCATAGGATAGCATTCAGAAATTTCTCAGTTCACAAAGCATTCAGCTCCTTAATTTAAAAAGAAGGAAAAGAGAATTTTCCAAGTATTGCAGCCAACTCCCTGCTGCCAATCATCCTAAAACAACTACCCTCAGAAAGTTAGCCCCACCGAGGTCTGAAGCATCCCCACTCCACTCTCCAGCAGCTCACACATCATTATGCATGAAGAGCTAAGGGTGACCAGACCTTTGATAATAGAGAGACACCAAGAAAAGCAGGTATCTCATCAGAAACAAAGAAAACAAGAAACTGAAGAGAACCTGAAGCCCCTGAAAGATTAGGGAAGATATTGCACCTATAAAATAACATCAAAATTTTATGGGGACAAAAAAAAAAAACAATAGAGAACAAGAGAGTTTGGGGAGCATTAAAAATAAAATTGCTCAAATTGAAAATCCATTATTTTTAATTTGTTAAAATAATGAACAGTTAGAGGATAAATTAAAAATAAATTAAAATAAAGAACAGTTCGAGGACAAATTAAAAAGCACACACTCACACACACACACACACACATATATATACATATTAGTCAACCCTGTTCCCCTCCCTTAACAGTCAGTGGCATCAAGAGCCTGTCTCCCCTAACCCATTTTTCTTCCCCATTTCACGCTCTGGGCTATAGTACAGCACTCTTGACACTAGAGACATCTGGCAGATGAGGCTGGAAAATGCCCAATGAGGGATGGAAAGAAGGAGTGATGGCAGAAGTTGAGCCCAACTTCATACCTTTGCAGCCTCCTGGGCTCAGTTCCTGCTGCCCATCCCTAGACATGCTCTTCCCCTCTGCATAGAGGCAACACCTGATGAAGGTTTCATAAGTACACAAACAATGGACTGGAATTACACAGACTGATTGTGTGTCCAGACTCTGCTATGAAGTTTCCAAAGAGGCGAAAAATCATGTCCATCAGAACAGCTATCGGCTTGCAATCTTGTTGTCACCATCATCCAAGAAGAAACTATCAATTTTATTTGAATGGCCTTTGGCAATATTGGTCTGAGAATATGTGGCATGAAATAATAATGATTACTATTAAATTGATTATAAATAAATACATATATCAACTGATATATAAAACAAATGATTGGGCCAGGCACAGTGGCTCACTCCTGTAATCCCGGCACTTTGGGAGGCCAAGGCAGGAGGACAGCTTGAGCCCAGGAGTTTGAGGTCAGCCTGGGCTAACATAGTGAGATCCTGTCTGTACAAAAAATTCAAAAATTAGTTGGGAGTGGTGATGTGCACCTGTAGTCCCAGCTACTCAGGAGACTGAGGTGAGGGGACCACTTGAACCCAGGAGGTCAAGTCTGCAGTGAACTGTGATAATAATAATAAACTGATAATGTGAAAGAAAAGATAAATATGTAAAGGATTGATCCAAGATCTCAAACATTCGACAGGGGTTCCTGAAAGAGAAAATGAAGGGGATAAAATAATCAAATAAAGAACTTTTTCCAAGGTTTGAAGAACACAAATCTTCAGATCGAGAGAACTTAGCACAGAAGAAAAACCTATACCAAAAAAACAGCATCATGAAATTCCAGAGTATGAGACACGAAGAGAAAAAATAAAATCCCTGCTTCACATGATACACGAAGGTTGATGACAGGTAGATTGAAGACTTAAATGTGGAAGTCAAAACTTGAAAACTTTAAGAATAGAATATAGCATAGCATCCTCATGTCCTTAGGATAAAGAATGATTTTTCAAATAAGACATCAAATGTGCAACATATAAAGAAAAATCTGTAGCTGAGCAGGATGGCTCATGCTGGTCATTTCAGCACTTTGGGAGGCCAAGACTGGTGGGTTGCTTGAGCTCAGGAGTTGGAGACTAGCCTGGAAACATGGCAAAACTCCATCTCTACAAAAAATACAAAAATAAATGGCCAGGTGTGGTGGCTTGTGCCTGTAATCCCAGCACTTTGGAAGACCGAGGCAGGAGTTTGAGACCAGCCTGACCAACATGGTGAAACCCACTCTCTACTAAAAATACAAAATTAGCCAGGCATGGTGGCGTATGCCTGTAGTTCCAGCTTGGCAGGCTGAGGCAGGAGAATCACTTGAACTCAGGAGGTGGAGATTGCAGTGAGTTGAGATGATGCCGTTGCACTCCAGCCTGGGCAACAAAAGCAAAACTCCATCTCAAAAATACAAATAAATAAAAATAAAAACAAATTAGCCAGGCTTGCTGGCACACACCGATAGTCCCAGCTACTCTCGAGGCTGATACAGGAGGATCACTTGAGCCTGGGAGGTCAAGACTGCGGTAAGCCATGATTGTGCAACTGCACTCCAGCCTGGGTGATAGAGTAAGACCCTGTCTCAAAAAAAAAAAAAACACAAAAAACCGAAATGACACATATGACTACATTAAGTTTAAAACTTATATTTAATCAAAGGACACTGACATGATTTGGATGTTTTTCCTGCCCAAATCTCAAATTGAAACGTAATTCCCAATGTTGGAGGCAGGGCCTACAGGGAGATAATTGGGTCATAGGCACAGATCCCTTATATCTTGGTGCAGTCCTCGTGATACTGAGTGAGTTCTCACGACAGCTGTTTGTTTAAAAGTGTGTAGCACCTTCCCTCCCTCTCTCTTACTCCTGCTCTCACCATGCGACGTGCCTGCTCGCACTCCACTTTGTGCCATGACTGAAAGCGCCCTGAGGCCTCCCCACAAGCTGAGCAGAAGCTGGCACAATGCTTGTACAGCCTGCAGAACCATGAGCAAACTAAACCTCTTTTCTTTATAAATTATCCAGTCTCAGGTATTCCTTTATAGCAAGACAAGAACGGCCAACACAGAGAACATATCAAAGTTGCCTGATCACTCATCCTTTTGCTCTTTCCTCCTGTACTCTGACTGCAGTTCTCAGCCTTACTTGCAGCAAGTGTAGCCATGTGATGGCATAGTGGTCAATGAAATGTGTCCATCTGGGACAAGGCACCCTCCATCACTTAAAGATACACAGCTAACAGGGCGTGTGTTTTGGGTTTTTTTGTTTGTTTTTTTATTCTCAGTGTTCAAGACATATTTGAAGGGAGGAGGAGGTGGAGGTTGCCGTGAGCTGTGATCGTGCCACTGCACTCCAGCATGGGTGACAGAGTGAGACCCTGTCTCAAAAATAAAAATAAAAATAATATGGAACTCAGAATAGCAGCATTTAACTTTCTAGAAATGGTCATCATTCAATTTCAGCAACACGTATGCATTACTACTACTTCACATCAAAATCCCCGTGTTTGCAAATAAAATATGAAAGTGCTTTGCAAGTATAAAAGGTAACATAAACGGAAGTGTGCTGCTAAGAGGAAAGAAGTGCTAAAAAGAGAGAGTGAAACCCACGAAAAACATTATTTTATTTTCAATAAGAAGAAACAGTTGCAACGTCCTTAGCAATTCAACTACCCTTGCTTGTTCTTCAGTGTCTAAGTCTGTAACATGGAGGTAATAATAATACCTCCCTTATAGGATTGGTGTGACAATTAAATGGGTCAATAAACTTTGGAACTTAGAACAGTATCCAGCATTTCCACATAATGAATAGTTTGGTGTTTTTTTTAATACTATTGCCTTAAAAATGTCAATGCTCGCAGCCCTCAGTAAAAGAAAAAAAAAAAAAAAAAAAAAAAGGAGAATGAGTTGAGAGAAGAGGGGGATGGAGCCATAAAAGAGGCTGAGCACTTTTTTTTTTTTTTTTTTTTTTTTGAGGCGGAGTCTGGTTCTCTTGCCTAGGCTGGAGTGCAGTGGCGGGAACTCAGCTCACTGCAAGCTCCGCCTCCCGGGTTCACGCCATTCTCCTGCCTCAGCCTCCCGAGTACCTGGGACTACAGGCGCCCGCCACCTCGCCCAGCTAGTTTTTTGTATTTTTTAGTAGAGACGGGGTTTCACTGTGTTAGCCAGGATGGTCTCGATCTCCTGACCTCGTGATCCGCCCGTCTCGGCCTCCCAAAGTGCTGGGATTACAGGCTTGAGCCACCGCGCCCGGCTAGAGGCTGAGCACTTTTTACAGGCAATCTGACTTGATGCCTCCCTACGAAATTATGAAGCAGATAAAACTGTGCCTGTTTTATAGATAAGGACAAAGTGGCCAGAAACTATATGGCTATTAAGTATACTCCGGACACATTTTCATTTCATTTTACTGTTTTTCCTCCTTTTTTAATTTTTCCATAATTTATTGGGGTACAGGTGGTATTTGGTTACATGAGTAAGTTCTTTAGTGGTGATTCGTGAGATTTTTGGTGCACCCATCACCCAAGCAGTATACACTGCATCATATTTGTAGTCTTTTATCCCTCGCCCCCCAACAGCTCTTCCTTCCAAGTCCCCAAAGTCCATTTTATCATTCTTATGCATTTGCATCCTCATAGCTTAGCTCCCACATATCAGTAAGAACGTATGATGTTTGGTTTTCCATTCCTGAGTTACATCGCTTAAAATAATGGTCTCCAATAATAGTCTCCAATCTCATCCAGGTCACTGCAAATGCTGTTAATTCATTCCTTTTTATTGCTGTATAGTATTCGTGTGTGTGTGTGTATATATATATAGTATATATAGTATTTGTGTGTATATATATATATACACACACATACCACAGTTTCTTCAGCCACTCATTGATTGATGGGCATTTGGGTTGGTTCCACAATTTTGCAATTGTGAATTGTGCTGCTATAAACATGCGTGTGCAAGCATGTTTTCCGAATAATGACTTCTTTTCCTCTGGGTAGATACCCAGTAGTGGGATTGCTGGATCAAATGGTAGTTCTAGTTTTAGTTCTTTAAGGAATCTCCACACTGTTTTCCATAGTGGTTGTACTAGTTTACATTCCCACCAGTAGTGTAGAAGTGTTCCCTGTTCACCACATCCATGCCAACATCTACTGTTTTTTGATTGTTTGATTATGGCCTTTCTTGCAGCAGTAAGGTGGTATCGCACTGTGGTTTTGATTTGCATTTGCCTGATCATTAGTGATGTTGGCCATTTTTTCATATATTTGTTGGCCATTTGTATATCTTCTTTTGAGAATTGTCTATTCATGCCCTTAGCCCATTTTGATAGGATTGTTTGTTTTTTCTTACTGATTTGTTTGGATTCATTGTAGATTCTGGATGTTAGTCCTTTGTCAGACATATAGACTGTGAAGATTTTCTCCCACTCTGTGGGTTGTCCATTTACTCTCCTGGCTGTTCCTTTTGCTGCGCAGAGCTCTTTAGTTTAATTAGGTCCCAGCTATTTATCTTTGTTTTTATTGCATTTGCTTTTGGGTTCTTGGTCATGAAATCCTTGCCTAAACCAATCTTTCGAAGGGATTTTCTAATGTTATCTTCTAGAATTTTTATAGTTTCAGGTCTTAGATTTAAGTCCTTAGTCCATCTTGAGTTGATTTTTGTATAAGGTGAGATATGAGATCCAGTTTTATTCTCCTACATGTGGCTAGCCAATTATCTCAGCACCATTTGTTGAAAAGGGTGTCCTTTCCCCACGTTACATTCTTGTTTGCTTTGTCAAACATCGGTTGACTGTAAGTATTTGGGTTTATTCTGGGTTCTGTATCCTGTTCCATTGGTCTATGTGTCTATTTTTATACCACACTATTTTGGTGACCATGGCCTTAGAGTATAATTTGAAATCAGGAAGTGTGATGCCTCCAGATTTGTTCTTTTTACTTAGTCTTGCTTTGGCTATGCATGCTCTTTTTTGGTTCCATATGAATTTTAGAATTGTTTTTTCTAATTCTGTGAACAATGATGGTGGTATTCTGATGGAGATTGCGTTGATTGCTTTTGGCAGTATGTAGATTGCTTTTGACAGTATGGTCATTTTCACAATATTGATTCTATCCACCCACGAGCATGGGATGTGTTTCCATTTGTTTGTGTCGTCTATGGTTTCTTTCAGGAGTGTTTTATAGTTTTCCTTGTAGAGTTCTTTTGACTCCTTTGTTAGGTATATCCCTAAGTATTTTATTTTATTTTTTGCAGCTATTGTAAAAGGGGTTGAGTTCTGGATTTGATTCTCTGCTTGGTTGCTGTTGGTGCATAGAAGAGCTACCAATTTGTGTACATTAAACTTGTATCTGGAAACTTTGCTGAATTCTTTTATCACTTCTAGGAGCTTTCTAGAGAAGTCCTAAGGATTTTCAAGGTAAACAATCATATTGTCAGCAAACAGTGACAGCTTGACTTCCTCTGTACTGATTTGGATGCCCTTCATTTCTTTCTCTTTTCCACTTGCTCTGGCTAGGACTTCCAGTAGTATGTCGAAGAGGAGTGGTGAGGGTGGGCATCCTTGTCTTTTTCCAGTTTTCAGAGGGAATGCTTTCAACCTTTCCCCATTCAGTATTATGTTGGCTGTGGGTTTGTCATAGACGGCTTTTATTGCATTAAGGTATGCATTAAGGTATGTCCCTTGTATGCCGATTTTGCTGAGAGTTTTAGTCATAAAGGGATGCTGGATTTTGTTGAATGCTTTTTCTGCATCTACTGAGATGATCATGTGATTTTTGTTTTTAATTCTGTTTATGTGTATCACATTTATTGACTTGGGTATGTTAAACCATCCCTGCATCCCCGGTATGAAACCCACTTGATCATGGTGGATTATCTTTTTGATATGTTGTTGGATTCGGTTAGCTAGTATTTTGATAAGGATTTTAGCATCTATGTTCATCAAGGATATAGGTCTGTAGTTTTCTTTTTTGGTTATGTCCTCTCCCGGTTTTGGTATTAGGATGATGCTGGCTTCATAGAATGAATTAGGGAGCGTTCCTTCTTTCTCTATCTTGTGGAATAGTGTCAAAAGAATTGGTACCAATTCTTCTTTGAATGTCTGGTAGAATTCTGCTGTGAATCTGTCTTGTCCTGGACTTGTTGCTTGTTATTGGCCTGTTCAGGGTAACTAATTCTTCCTGATTTAAGCTTAGAGGGTTGTATTATTTTTCCAGAAACTTATCCATCTCTTCTAGGTTTTTCTGGTTAATTCATAGTAGCCTTGAATAATCTTTTGTATTTCGGTGGTGTCAGTTGTAAAATCTCCTGTTTCATTTATTAGTGAGGTTATTTGGATTTTCTCTCTTCTTTTATTGGTTAATCTTGCTAATGATCTATCAATTTATTTACCTTTTCAAAGAACCAGGTTTTGTTTCATTTTTCTTTTCTATTTTTGTTTTTGTTTGTTTCTATTTCATTTCGTTCTGCTCTGGTCTTTGTTGTTTCCTTTCTTCTGCTAGATCGGTCCCCAACTCCTACTGGCTTGGAGGGTTTCTGCTCAGAGATCTGATGTTAATCTGATAGATTTTCCTTTATAGGTTACCTAGTGCTTCTGTCTCACAGCTCTTAAGATTCTTTCCTTTATCTTAACTTTGAATAAGCTGATAACAATGTGCCTAGGCGAAGATCTTTTTGCGATGAATTTCCCAGTTGTTCTTTGTGCTTCTTGTATTTGCATGTCTAGATCTCTAGCAAGGCCGGGGAAGTTTTCCTCGATTATTCCCCCAAACATGTTTTCCAGGCTTTTAGAATTCTCTTCTTCCTCAAGAACACCGATCATTTTTAGTTTTGTTCATTTAACAAAATCCCAGACTTCTTGGAGGCTTTGTCCATATTTTCTTATTCTTTTTTCTTTGTCGGATTGGGTTAATTCAAAGACCTTGTTTTTGAGCTCTGAATTTCTTTCTTCTACTTGTTCAATTCTGTTGCTGAGACATTCCAGAGCATTTCACATTTCTAAAAGTGGGTCCCAAGTCTCCTGATTTTGTTATTGTTTTTTCTTTAAGCTATCTATTTCCCTGAATATTTCTTCCTTCATTTCCTGAATCTTTTTTTTTTTTTTAATTTCCTTGCATCAGGCTTTGCCTTTCTCTGGTCCTTCCCTGATCAGCTTAATAACTAACCTCCTGAATTATTTTTTAGGTAAATCAGGAATTTCTTCTTAGTTGGACCCATTGCTGGTGAAGTAGTATGATTTTTGGGGCAGCGGTGTCGAAGATCCTTGTTTTGTCATATTACTAGAGTTGGTTTTCTGGTTCCTTCTCATTTTGGTAGGCTGTGTCAGAAGGAAGATCTAGGACTGAAGGCTGTTGTTCAGATTCTTTTGTCCCATGGGATGTTCCCTTTATGTAGTACTCTCCCCCTTTTCCTATGGATGTGGCTTCCTGTGAGCTGAACTGCAGTGATTGTTGTCTCTCTGCTGGGTCTAGCCACCCAGTGAGTCTACCCGGCGCTGG
Organism: Macaca fascicularis; assembly: GCF_037993035.2. Classification (NCBI taxonomy): domain Eukaryota; kingdom Metazoa; phylum Chordata; class Mammalia; order Primates; family Cercopithecidae; genus Macaca; species Macaca fascicularis. The sequence continues at coordinate 100,243,776 of NC_088385.1, forward strand.
GCTGGTACTGGGAGTTTTCTGCACAGAGTCCTATGATGTGAGCCATCTGTGGGTCACTTAACTGTGGATACCAGCGCCTGTTCCAGTGGAGGTGACGGAGAGTGCAATGAACTCCATGAGGGTCCTTAGCTTTGTGGTTTAATGCTCTATTTTTGTGCGGTTGGCCTCCTGTCAGGAGGTGGCACTTTCCAGAAAGCATCAGTTGTAGTAGTATGGAGAGGGACCAGCAGTGGCTGAGGCCCTTGAACTGCCAATATTATATGCCCTTTGTCTTCCACTACCAGGGTGGATAGGGAAGGACCATCAGGTGGGGGCAGGGCTAGGTGTGTCTGAGGCTGGACTCTCCTTGGGCGGGTCTTGCTGCGGCTGCTGTGGGGGATGGGGGTGAGATTCCCAGGTCACTGGAGCTGTGTACCTAGGAGGATTATGGCTGCCTCTTCTGAGTCATGCAGGTTGTCAGGAAAGCAAGAGAAAGCCGGTAGTCACAGGCCTCACCAGCTCCCATGCAAACCGAAGTACCAGTCTCACTCCCACTGTGCCTCCCACGACAGCCCAAGTCTGTTTCCAGGTGGAGGGTGAGACAGGCTTGAAAACTTGCCGGAGGTTATCTGCCTCTCAGCTGCAACAGAAAAAAGCTTTAGTTTTTCCCTTACCTGTGAAGTCTGAACACCTGATTCACCCCCTCCCCTTAGATCTGGCCAGGAGGCTTCTTGCCCTGTTTAAATCGTTGCAAAGTTCAGCTAGAGAATTCCTTCTGCCTGTGGAGTTTTCCCCCTGCTCCTTTGGCCACCCTCTGGATGGATCCCTGTGGTGTCAGGCAGGAATGGGCTGTTTGGGGACCCAGCAAGCTCCCAGGGCCTTTCTGCTGCTTCCTCTACCCATGTATTTTGCTCAGCTCTCTAACTTGACTCAGGTCCAGGTAAAGTCAGAAGCTTCCCCCGCAAACAGACCTTCAGTTTCTCCAGCGGGCATGTGTTCAGGAGAGGAGGGTCTCCCTTTCCCACTTCCACAGTTGGGGCAGTCACAGTATTTGGGGTGTCTCCCGGGTCCTGCAGAAGCAATTCACTTCTTTCAGAGGGTCTGTGGTTCCTCTTGGGATTGCTGGTTTGTTCTTGCAGTCGATCTGGAGATAAAATTCACAATGCAAGCCTCCGCATGCTGCATTTTCATTTTACAAGGCACTACAAGTGCTTTACCTTTCAGATAAGCCATATAATTCCACAGACGCAACTCCATTATAATATGCTAAAGATTATTTAAGCTGTCATTCTTGCTAAATTGAACCATAATCAAGCTGTCAAGGAGGCATAAAATCTCAAAGACTGCTGTTAAATCACCCTTTTGCCTCCTCATTAGCAGGGAAACTGACCTTAGATGTTTTAATCTCACCTCACAAGTGTTATTTCTCCAGCCTTCACTCACTGCCCCTTCCCTCTACAGTCCTGAACCTAGGGTTCTAGCAGAAGAGAAGCTGCTTTGGATGGGCCCCTTGTCCCATATGTCCCACCCTCTCTCCCTGTTTCATTTTGGCAACCTTGGCTAATATTACCAGAGATGTGTCTTATTTTGTCAGTTTTCTCAAAGAAGCAACTTGCCATTATCAATAACTTTTATTTTGTTTTCTATTCTACGTAATTTACATGTATTAAGTTTTTAGCCTTTGTAGTGTATAGTTCTGTAATTTCTGACAGGTACAATCACGTAGGCAGAAACATGAAGATATAGAGCATTTCGATTATCCCTAAAAATTCCTTACAACCCTTTGTTGTCAGCTCCTTCCCTCACCTCCAACCCCTGAAAACTACCATGTGTTTTCTATTCCTCCAGCTTTGCCTTTTCCAGAATATCATATAAATGAAACTGTTATGCCCAGACCCTCTATTCCCCAAAGAAGACCACCAGAGTCCAGAGTCAAAGCCAAGCGGTAAGGATCTTTATGACAAGTTCGAACTTGGTCCCTCCATTACACAGCATACAAGAGGGCCCCGAACAATGCGAGTGTTTGCTTTTTATAGCCCGAAAGTTACAGGGGAACAAAGGAATTCTTTTGGTTCCCGCGCTTTCGTAAAACTTTGAACGGCTGCCTCCTTATCGGAGACTTTTCCAGGTGGTGTTTGTACTGGGCTCAGGAAGTTTGAGAGATATATGGCGATATGTGGTGGGATGGGAGGATGGGATGTGTTTGTACTGGGCTCAGAAAGTTTGAGAGATATATGGCGATATGTGGTGGGATGGGAGGATGGGATGTGTTTGTATTGGGCTTGTTTTGAGCCCGGGGCTGAGGAATGTGCCCGGCTCCTCTCAGCTTACATCTGTCATCGCAGCACTTTGGGTGGCCAAGTTGGGCAGATCACTTGAGGTCAGGAGTTCAAGAACAGCCTGGTCAACATGGTGAAGCCCCATCTCTATGAAAAATGTAAAACTTAGCTGGGTATGGTGGCGCATGCCTGTAATCCCAGCTACTCGGGAAACTGAGGTAGGAGAATTGCTTGAACCTGGGAGGTGGAGGTTGCAGTGAGCCGAAATCGGGCCACTGCACTCCAGCCTGGGCAATAAAAGTGAGACTCCATCTCAGGAAAAAAGAAAAAAAAAAAATTAGAGAGTTCCCCTGCATCTTCAAGAGCACTTGGAAATTTTTTTTTTTTTTTTTTTTTTTTTTTTGAGACAGTCTCACTTTGTTGCCCAGGCTAAGTGCAATGATGCAATCTCGGTGCACTACAACCTCTGCCTCCTGGGTTCAAGTGATTCTCCCACCTCAGTCTCCCAAGTAGCTGGGAATACAGGCACCTGCCATCATGCCCGGCTAATTTTTGTATTTTCAGTTGAGACAGAGTTTCACCATGTTGGCCAGGCTGGTCTCAAACTCCTGGCCTCATGTGATCTGCCTGCCTCAGCCTCTCAAAGTGCTGGGATTACTGGCGTGAGCCACTGTGCCTGGCCAGCACTTGGGTTAAAAAAATTTTTTAAGCCACTCTATTTTGGGTTTAGTGGTATCTCTTTGTGGTTTTAATTTGCATTTTCCTAATGATGCTGAATATCTTTTCAAATGCTTATCGAGCATTTTTATATTTAAGTTTCTTTTTGAGTTGTTTGCCCATTTTTTAATTGGTCTGTGTTTTTCTTATTTTTGAGCTTTGAGAGTCCTTCATCTATTTTGTCCTACAGCACATATTGATTTCCTGCTGTCTTTTTTATCCTCCCAGGGGCTACATCTGACATTTTTGAGATGAGTATACAGATTGTGTTTTGCCCAGAGCCACTAGTCACAAAGGAAGGAGGGGTCCAGATATTTATAAAAGATGGGAAAGGCCTTGATTGTACAGTAATCCAAAGTTTTCCAATCTCTTCATCCAAGTTAGAACAACACAGTGGGTCTATGATAACAGAAAATAAAGAAACAACATAGCACAAAAGTCTTAAGGAATGGGCCAAACTGTGTCCAGAATTGGTTCCTTCCGGTGGGTTCTTAGTCTTGCTTACTTCAAAAATGAAGCTGCAGATCCTCATGGTATTACAGTTCTTAAAGATGGTGTGTCCGGAGTTTGTTCCTTCAGATGTTCAGATATGTCCGGAGTTTCTTCCTTCTGATGGGTTCACGGTCTCACTGACTTCAGGAGTGAAGCTGCAAACCTTTGCAGTGAGTGTTACAGCTCTTAAAGGTGGCACATCCAGAGTTGTTTGTTCCTCCTGGTGGGTTCGTGGTCTCGCTGACTTCAGGAGTGAAGCTGCAAAGCTTCACAGTGAGTATTACAGCTCATAAAGGTAGTGTGGACCCAAAGAGTGAGCAGCAGCAAGATTTACTGTGAAGAGTGAAAGAACAAAGCTTCCACAGCATGGAAGGGGACCTGAGTAGGTTGCCGCTGCTGGCTCCGGTGGCCAGCTTTTATTCCCTTATTTGGCCCCTCTGACATCCTGTTAATTAGTCCATTTTACAGAGCGCTGATTGGTCCATTTTACAGAGTGCTGATTGGTCTGTTTACAAACCTTTAGCTAGACACAGAGCGCTGATTGGTGCATTTTTACAGAGTGCTGATTGGTGCATTTACAAACTTTTAGCTAGACACAGGGTGCTGATTGGTGTGTTTACAATCCTTTTAACTAGACAGAAAAGTTCTTCAAGTCCCCCCTCAACCCAGGAAGTCCAGCTGGCTTCACTTCTCGAAACTAGTGAAAGAAGTTAGTTTGGTAGCTACTTCACTCTGAGACAGGACCAGAAGGTACCATTTTCATTCTACCTTTTTCTCAAAAATAAGGATTTCCTGTATGTCCCTCATCTTCAGTTTCAACAGGACTGATCTGGTTGGCTGAGCACTGGAGCCAAAGTGGAGAGGAAGAGGTAGCATCCTAAGACGAGGGGACACTGGGGGAAGGAGAGGAAGAAGAGTGCCCTTGTGCACACCAGAGGGATGGCTCAGTATGTACTGAGCAATGATTTTCTTTTCTTGGTTTTTTGTTGTTGTTGTTATTGTTGAGACAGGATTTCACTCTGTGGCCCAGGCTAGAGGATGGTGGTGTGATCTTGGCTCACTGCAACCTCTGCCTCCCGGGCTCAAGCTATCTTCCTGCCTCAGCCTCCTGAGTCACTGGGACTACAGGCACATGCCACCACAGACTAATTTTTGTATTTTTTGTAGAAATGGGCATTTCCCCATGTTGCCCAGGCTGGTCTCAAACTCCTATATTCAAGGAATCCACCCGACTCAGCCTCCCAAAGTGCTGTGATTACAGGAGTGAGCCACCATGCCCAGTAAGCCACCATGCCCAGCCTGAGTGATGATTTTCTATGTTGCAATATTATCTGGACTCCTTGTGCACACTTGGTCAATAGAAAGATTTTTAGGTAGGAAAGGCTTAGAAATGGTAATCTGTTTAGGAGTAAAAAAAAGATCAGGAGGGGCATGCCACTATGTTTGCAAATCTCTCCCAAAAGATTACAAATATCAACACTCCATATCAAAGAAGAGGGCAGAGATGAATCTTTATGCTAAGGGACTGTAATATCAACCTTCTAGCCATTCAGGACAAAGTGAGGATAAGAATTAGCTCAACTCCCTATCACTGTTTCCACTACATTTCTACTTTCACAAAGGAGAAAATTTTTAAATATTATATAAATTATAATTATATTCTATAAAATATAATTGCTATGTGATAAATATAATACACAATTATAATATGCATATTTGTCTATTTTAATAGACGTACTAAATCACTGGCTTTTAACTTTAGTCAAATAATCAAAACAATCTTTGCACTTCTGATTCCATATTACTTACTTGACCCGAGAATATGTTGTGGTTTTGAAGTACTCACAGCATCTACGAAATGAAAAAAGGCAACTTCAAATTGCCCAATCTTTCTTACAGCACCCGGTATTCCCATGTGGTCTCCCATTCAAGTACTAACCAGGCCCAACCGTACTTAGCTTCCAAGATCAGACGAGATCGGGTGCGTTCAGAGTGGTATGGCCACAGACCAAATTGCCCAGTCTTTCTATGGGAAACATAAGTAGTATATTTTTATTTCCTTTCTCTATGTCAAAATAGACAATTAAACCTGCAATACAGAAGTGTGAATTCCTTCAAATCAAAATCAAATTACTGTGCCCTAGTAACTCACCAAATGTCTTGACCTCTATAGTTTTTTCGTTGACCCCTATACTTTGGATTATTTCCTTAATTATCAGAATTTACATAGGGCTGTTCCACATCGTGGCACTCTGTGCAAGATGAGTGGTTCAGAAAACACATCATCATGGGTCATCGTTTATAATGAGAAGTAGATTAACCCAGGGGCATGCCATCAGATGATCTGCCAAAGGTACAGTTGACAAAGTCTTCATCAGTCAGTACTGATATAAATACCATCCTCCTCAGCAGATCATTTGCAATGTGTCTCTCAGAGCTAAATCAGTACTCTAATTGCAACATCAGTTAGGGGCCCTGCTTGGTGATGAGAGGGGCAAAGATAAGAGGATGTTCTCCACTGAAGCTATTTATACACACCACGTAGTCCTTAATTATCTGTAGGGAGAGGAGGGAAATAGAAAGAAAGTTGACATGACTGAAATTGAATCCACCCACCGCCCTTTGTACCACTCCAGCAAGAGAAAATTCTTACTAAGAAAAGTACTTACTTTCTAAGAGAAAAAGGTAAGAAACCTCGAGCTCTATGAGAGTACCGCCTACTCAGTTGCCAACTGATATTTAAATGCTAATACTCCTTTTTATTGTGTGAGTCTTACAACCATTCAAGACTTCAGGATACTTAAAAAAAAGAAAACTTAAGTTTTATATCCCCAAAATTAAACAAGCAGTCTAGGTAGAATCTCCTTTTATCGTTAAAGATAGAAAAAAAATGTGGATTAGAAAATTGATTCAGCTATTTCAGAAGTTTGGTCAATAAAAAATCCAGACTTAAATACAAGAAAACTTCCTGGAACTCAACATACAATTATTGATTACTGTTGGGGCTCAAAAACCAATACCCAAGAATATGATGTTTTGCCATCCTGAGCTGAAGAAACGTCAAGGTCTCTCTGACTTTCCCTGCACCCCTCCAAGAAGCTGAAGTTTCTTTAGCTGCCTAAGATCCAGACCCACCAAGAACAACTGTTTTTTCTTACCAAGATATAACCCCATCTGAGCAGACCCTTTTATCATTTCAATTCCAAACAGAACTATTTACAAGTTAATCCTGCATTGCCCCTTAATAGAATTCCTTCCCCCTCTTCTATAACCTGTTTTACCAGGATCCAAGCCCTCATTCTTTCTGTAACCTCAAGATGGTTTATAAGCTTCTGTACCACATTGAGTAGCTGGGTCTTCATTCTGAAGGCTCTCATGTATACACGGCAAATAAATTTGTATGCCTTTTCTCCTTCTGAGCAATCTGCCTCATGTTAGTGATTTTCAGTGAACCTTTAGGGGGCCAAGAGCCTATGGCCCCCACATTACATATTCATAAATTGATATATGCCAGGAGATTCAAAAGATAGTACAGGATCAAACATAAGGTACATTTGGGAAGAAATAGCTATAATAATAACTGTTTTTGTTTAGTGTTTCTATGTGTCTGGGACTGTGCTAAAAATTTTGCCTATATTATCTCAATAAATTCTTTCAACAACTCAGTAACAGACACAGAATTATCCATGTATTACTGATAAGGAAACTATGGCTCAGAAGATTAATCAATCCAAGTCACAAAGCATTAAAGGGGAAGTATCAATATTCAAATGCTCATCTGACTCCAAAGCCTATACCCTAAAATACTACTCTTCATGGTATATATTTGTATCAACCTCATGGCTTATCTTACTTATACTTCTTGTATTCCCATAATGTTGACTGACCTTTTTATTGATACTGGCCCAATTGTCCCATAGAACTGATGATTATGGTTTTTTAAATAAACAGAAATGGACTCTCCTTGACCTTAAAACTTGAAACTTACATTGTTTTATCTGAGTTCCTTCCTCAGGAAACTGACTCTCAGGTAAGAAACTGAAACTCATCAGATCACTGCATCCAGACAATGAAGATGCCAGACACCTCATCCATCATGATTGTTTCCTTACCCCTCCATGATTTCTCTCTTCCCCTACATAGCTACCTTCATACTCTGCTATATAACCACTGTATCAATCCTCAGTTTTATTTGGTTGGAAGAGATGGACTTGAGACTGATCTCTCCTCTCTCCAGCTAACAAGATCCAAATAAAAATTCTTCTTCCTTGGCAATACTGGTTGTCTCAGTGATTGGTTTTCTGTGCTGTGAGAAAGGTGACTTAGACTGAACCCCTGGCATTTCAGTGACATTATGACCTTTCAAGGCACCTCTTGCCATTTCCCCATGCATCTTTAAGCTGTGAATCCACTATGAACTGTTTAACTTTCTGGTTATTTCCCAGCTCAAATCTAACAATGAGGTCATTGTAGGTCTAGATCTTTCCAGTCTGCACAGAGACTTTGCACTGGGCACCCTGACAATCCAGTGATTGTGCATGTGTCCTATACCTAGTCTCATTCCAATCAGCTGGTGGCTGACAGAGAGGGAGCAGGAGAGGAAGGGAGCCTTGCCCTTTTGGCAGGGGTTCTGGGTAGGCCAGCTTTCCTTGGCAAAGCTACAGAAACTGGGATTGACTTGGGTAACACAAATGCAGACTAGTTTGAAACCATCAAAAATGATACAGTATCAAAAATGATACTGTAAAATAATATTTAATGACATGAAAAAGTCCACTCTCTAAGTTAAAAAATAAACACACACATTTGTATATATGCACTCAAAGTCTAAAAGAATGTTCATTAAATTATTAACAATTATCTTGAGAACCAGAAACAATTTTAACTTTCTTTTTTATTCCTTTTTGTATTATTTGAACTTATAATAATAAATGTATATACTTGTAAACGTTAAAAAGTATGTAAATGTTTTCTCTTTTGGAAAGATATAAGAATCTATGTATACCATTTGATGAAGCCATATTATTATTATTATTATTATTATTATTATTATTATAGATGGAGTCTCACTATGTTGCTCAGGCTGGTCCAAACTCATGGTTTCAAGCAGTCGTCTCACCTCAACCTCCAGCCATATTATTTTTTAAATTTATCATTAAAAATAAAGATGAACTTAAAAATATAGCTAGGAAAACATTCATTGCCATATTGGCAAGATAAAATTTCAAATAAAAGAGTCTAACAGCAAAACATTGAATAAATATATACATCAATGGATATTTTGTAATTTTAAATATACTTTATTTTAACAGATATGACATGGAAATATGTGCACAATATATTAATTGAGGGGAAAGTTACAAAACAATAGAGTATGGCTCTGTTTTATAATTAAAATTCACACTAAATATATTTATGCCTAGAAAATAATCTAAATTTAACAAAAAGTAGATGGGATTATAGATTATTTTAATTGTCTTAAATTTATGTATCTATATATTTTTTATTATTCTACAGTGAAGCTTCATTACCTATGTAATTGTTAGAAATAAAGGTTGGGGCCGGGCGCGGTGGCTCAAGCCTGTAATCCCAGCACTTTGGGAGGCCGAGACGGGCGGATCACAAGGTCAGGAGATCGAGACCATCCTGGCTAACATGGTGAAACCCCGTCTCTACTAAAAATACAAAAAACTAGCCAGGCGAGGTGGCGGGCGCCTGTAGTCCCAGCTACTCGGGAGGCTGAGGCAGGAGAATGGCGTAAACCCGGGAGGCGGAGCTTGCAGTGAGCTGAGATCCGGCCACTGCACTCCAGCCTGGGCAACAGAGCGAGACTCCGTCTCAAAAAAAAAAAAAAAAAAAAGAAATAAAGGTTGGGGTTTGGGGAGTTTATTTGGTTGGGGTTTTTTTCTTTCTTTCTTTTTTTTTTTTGTGGAGATGAGGTCTCACTAAGTTGCCCACGGTGGTCTTGAACTCCTGGCCTCAATCTATCCTCCTGCCTCAGCCTTGCAAAGCGTTTGGATCATAAATGTAAGCTACTGTGCCCAGCCTTATTTTATTTAAATATCAGTGGCTCTCACTGGGATTTAGGAGTTTTCTTCTTTGTCATCTCACTTGACCCTGCTGAGAGCACATGGGAAAACCATCAGCAGTTAACATTGTATAGTCCCGAAACAAAACAGACTAGACTAACGAGTGTACATTTTAATAGAGAAGGCAGAGGCAATTTCTCAATCACCATATTAGGTTTTCTTAATGAGTGTTCATGTATTCATCGAGTGGCAGATTGTCCCCAGAGCCTGGTTCTACTCTATAAAGTCCTGTGCTCCTCATATCCATGGTAACAAAATATCTGCTAGAGTTTTTATTCGCAAACTTGGCAGGCTGCTGGAAAGTAATGGTGAGGAAACATGAATATTCCAACGGTAGTACATTATTTCACAGTAGCTGTAATCTGAAAATTATACCTTTATGAAAAGTATTATCTTCCTCAAAAAACTGAAAATAGGATTGTTACTGGTAGCTAATCCATATGGGTCTGCAGCAACCTCAATTCTTGCCACCGCAGAAGAAAGAATTTGAAGGGCATAAGGCAGAAGGAGAGACTGAAGCAAGTTTTAGTGCCAGAGTGAAAGTTTATTAAAAAGCTTTAACGCAGTAAAGAAAGGAAGGACAGTACGCTTGGAAGAAGGCCAAGCAGGCAGCGTGACCTCTTGACTTGGGGTTTTATAGGTTGGCATGCTTCCAGGATCTTGCATGACTTCTTCTCACTCCTGAGATCTTATGGGGAAGTTGCTGATCAGTTTCAAGTGTTTTCTATCTGTTAGGAGACTGCCTTTCCCTGGCATGAGCTGTAACCAATTATTACTTTACAGAAACAGTTAACGATGTTGCCCAACACTTCTGGTGTGTGTGTTGCAGGGGCTGAGGCCCTCTCCTGCCGTGCTCATACCTCACTAGCTTCCCACTGTAACAGGGTTACCATTGATTTGGCAGTTCCACTTCTAAGTACCTACCCAAAAGAATTGAAGGCAGGGAGTTGAATAGATATTTGTACACTCATGTTCTTAATATTATTATTTACAGTAGTCAAAATATGGGAGTAACCCAAATGTCCATCAATGGATGAATGGATAAACAAAATACTATTTAGTCTTAAAAAACAAGGAAATTCTTCACCTGCTACAACATGGATGAAACTTGAAGACGTTATGCTAAGTGAAATAAGCCAGCCACAAAAGGGCAAACTGAGTATGATTCCACTCATCATGGAACTAGCCCCTCACTCAACATTGATGTAAGATTTGTCTATGCTGATACCTGTAAATCCAGTTAATCATTTTAACTAGATTAGTCATATTCACAGAGACAGAAAGTACAATGGCGGTTGCCAGGGGTTAGAGAGGAGGAATGAAGGGTTAGGGTTTAATGTCTACAGAATTTCAGCTTTGCAAGATGAAAAAGTTCTGAAGATCAATGGTGGTAATGGTTGTACAATAATGCGAATGTGCTTGCTACTGTACAATGTACACTTAAAAATAGCTAAAATAATATATCTTATGTCATGTAAATTTTATAATTTTTAAAGAAAAATCTATATAAACTAAAAAATCATTGTCAGGCATGTAATTTCTCATGTAGCTCATTTAGCTCTAAGACATATTTCAAAATTATCTTCTTTCCACTTCCATGGACCCTAGCCCAGTTCAGACCTTCTTCCTCTTATATGATCTAAATTATTGTAATGACCTCCGGAACCTGGCCATGTCTTTCTCCCCTCCAACTCATTCCTTTACCTATCTCCAACATTATCTTTCTTTTTCCATTTTATTTATTTATTTCAATAGCTTTTGGGGTACAAGTGGTTTTTGGTTACATGGGTGAATTGTACATTGGTGAAGTCTGAGATTTTAGCACACCTGTCACCCAAGGAGTGTACCTTGTACTCAGTATATAGTTTTTTATCCCTCATCCACCTCCCACCCTTCCCTCTTCTGAGTCTCCAAAGTCCATTATACCACTCTATATGCCTTTGCATACCCACAGCTTTGCTCCCACTTATAAGTGAGAACATATAGTATTTGGTTTTCCATTCCTGAGTTAGTTCACTTAGAATGATAGCCTTCAGCTCCATACAAATTTCTGCAAAAGACATTATTTCATTCTTTTTTATAGCTGAATGGTATTCCACGGTGTATATAGATCACATTTTCTTTATCCACTCATTGGTTGACGGGCACTTAGGTTATTTCCATATCTTTGCAGTTGCAAATTGTGCTCCATATTATCTTTCTATTATCCTTTCATTTACAAATTATTTTCAGACATACAGAAAAAAATATAAGCACCCACTTACCTGCCACTCAGATTTTTAAAGTGGCATATCTTTTTTGTATTCCGTGGTGACCCCATTCCTCTCCTTCCCCAGAGTAAAAACTATTCTAAAGTTGGTATGTATCATTCTGTCCATACCTTTACACTTTTATAACACACATATATGTGTATATACATATTTATGTGTTGTCTGTACATGTATATGTATATATGTATATACACATATAATATGTAGTATATTGTTTCATGTGCTTTAAAAATCTGACACAAATGCTATTATGCACTATATGTCTTTCCTCAACTTGCTCCTTTCGCTCAACATTGATGTGAGATTTGTCTGTGTTGGAACATGTAGACCCAGTTAATTTATTTTAACTGCTCTAGAGTATTCCACTATAGAAACAGTACCATAATTTATTTATCCTTTCCTCTACCAATGGTCATCTAGGTTACTTTCCATTTTTTGTTTTACAAACAATGAATAATCCTTTCAAATATATAAGTTTCTCTAGGGTGTACACCTGGAAAGGCAATGACTAGATCTTAGGATCAATGAGGAGCATTTGGATACAGCAAGGGAAAACCCGGCTCACAAAAGGTCTAGAGAAGGATGTTGCTGGAATTGGATCGATGGCTAAGAGATCAGTGCCTTTAATAATCTCTCGGCCTTCCCTTCATTGTCTGAACATGACTATAGCAGTTCCAAACACTACTTCCTCAGACCACACTCAAAACCAGGCGGTAAGGGAGAGTACATAAAGCCATCCGGCAGACATCCTATTTCTCACTGGCTAGAAATGAGTCACATAGTAACCACTAGATGCAAGAGAGAATGGAAAAGTTAGTATTTGGATTTTCCAGCCTCTACAGTGGGAGGTGAGAAAGGGAGAAATTACTGGAAACGGCTTTTGGGTACCCAACCAATATATCTACCACATCCTTCAGTTAACTAGATATTGTGAAATTGCTCATTCAATATAGTTGAACAAATTTACACACCCTCAAGTAATATATGAGTTCCCATCTCCCAAAATTCTGTCGATATTGTTAGATGTTTTATTTTTTGCCAAAATAATAGGTGTGAAATTGTATCTCATTGTGGCTTTAATTTTCATTGCTCTAATTATTAGTGAAATACAGCACCTTGACAAATGTTACTGATTATCTGGGGTTCCTATTCTACAATTTCCTGATTATATGCTTTATCCCTTTTCCCTTGAGTTTTTTGTCCTTTTTTAAATTTTGTTAAAGAAGTTATGTTTTTTTAAAAAATAGTCTAAATACTAGTGTTTGTCAGTTTTATGTGTTGCAAATATCTTCTCCCAGTTAGTGAATTTCTTTTAGATTTGTATATAATGCCCTTGTCTTTATGATTTGTATTTATTATGGTCTTGTTTTAAGAAATCCTTCTCCACTATGAAGTCATAAAGACATTTCCTATATTCCTTCCTTCATTTTTTAAAGTTTCTATTCTGACAAATAGGCCCTAAGTCTCTCTGAATTGATATTATTCATATGAATGGATATTCATTTTTCCATGTGAATTATTTGAGCATTGTTTATTGAATAATTCACAATTCATTGATTTACAATGTCTTTCCATCATATATCATATTATCATATATGCTTGAATCTGAGTTTATATGTCAGCAATTTTTTAAATTGTGTTATTTAAATAGTCTATACTTTTACTAATTTTTGGTCTATTTGATCTACCAGTTTCTGAGAGAGATATGATAAAATCTCTTCCCCTATTATCATAAATTTGTTGATTTTTACTGGTCAAATTTTTCTGTTACATATTTTGAGGCTAAGTTGTTGAATGTATATAAGTTCAAATGTAGTAATGTTTTCCTGGAGACTTGTACCTTTTATTAATGTCTTCTTTAATCCCCAAGAATGATTATTGTCTAAAATTCTTTTGACTGACGGTGATATTGTTAATGCAGCTTTTTTTTTACTCAGTATTTTTCTGTAATTTTTTTCCATTCTTTGATTTTCAAATTTTTGTGTCATGTTCTAGAAGTGTACATTATATTCCTTTTTCCCCTCTATTTGAATGAAAACTTTATATTCTGTTTTATTATTTTCATGGTTACTCTTTAACTTTGAGCAATACTGAAATAAAATTCTAAAATTAATCAGTTTCTTTATTTACCTCCAGAAAAAAAAAAATCAGCTTCTTAAAATACTTTAATTCTAATCTCCCCCTTCCATTTTCCATGCTATTATTGTCTAGTATTTTCATTCCCCCTTGCTTTAAAACCCTCTAAACATGTCTATGTTTGAACATTCAATGTCCATGTAGACTTATCAGCATGTTTACCAATTTGCTTGTTTACCCTTTCTTCCTGCATCCTACTCTTATGAGGTTATTATATACAAAGTACATCCATTAGCAATTCTTTCAGCAATGGTTTGTGACACTCAATGTTTCATCTTTCTTTGAAAATCTCTTTAGTTTGTCTTCATTTATAAATATTTTAGCTAAGTATACAATTCTAGGTTAACAGTTATTTTCCCTCAACACTTTGATGATATTAGTCCACTGTTTTTTGACATCTATTATTGCTGAAAATGTACTGCTGTCTGTTTATAACTATTGTTCACTAGTTGGTAGCATGTCTTTAACATTTTATAGCTATGAAGTTTTTCATTTTTGCCTTTGCTACTTCACCATGATATGTCTAGGCCTGAATTTGTTCTTAGTTTTTATTAATGCTGCTTTAACCTGAGAATATATTTTTCTTCAAGCTGGAAAATTCTTAGTCATTATCTTTTCACACACTGCCTCTTCTACAATCTTTCTGTTCTCTCCTGAAACTCTTATTAGATATCTATTATACCATCTCATTCTATTCTTCATGTTTTTATCTTAGTTAAGTAAATTAAGATATTTTCATACCTTTCTTTTTTTTCTTTCTCAAAGCTGTATTCTGGATGATTTCCTTGAATCTGTTTTCCAGTTCATTAATTTTCTCTTCAACTGTATGTAATCAGATGTTAAATCCATCCCAAATGGGTTTACTTTCAATGAACATACTTTTCATTTCTAGAAATTCTATTTGTATCCTTTTCAAATATATGAGTTTTACATTAATGTTGCCCTATTCTCTCCTACACTTTGAATTTATTATTATTAAATTATATTTATTTAATTAATATTAAACTAAATTATATTTATTATTATTAAAATATAAATATTTTTAAAATATTTATTATATTCTCACTCTTACCTATTCAGTGCATCTGTTAGTTATCTTACAATGTTTTGTTTTTCATGTAACTTGTAAATATTCTTAGCATTTTTAATTCATTTTCAACTGGAATTGCCTTTTCTAAGGGAATGGTCTATATCCTGAGTTATGGGTGCTTATGTGCGGTACCTAATAAGAGGTGAAAGTTTCCCAGGTCCAGGAACAAAGTACAGTAGTAGTCCCTCGTTATCCATGGGAGATACGTTCCAAGACCCCCAGTAGATGCCTAAAATTGCAGATAGTACCCAATGTTATATATACTTTGTTTTTTCTATACATACATACCTATGATAAAGTTTAATTTATAAATTAAGCAGAGTAAGAGACTAACTTTTCTTTAGCATATATTTGGCTTTTCTTTGGCATATCCAAATTGCCAGCATCACTACTACTGCCCTTTGGGGACATTATCAAGTAAAATAAGGTTTACTTGAACACAAGCACTGCAGTAATGTGACAGTCAATCTGATAAGCAAAGGCTACTAAGTGACTAACATGTGAGTAGCATATACAACATGGATATGCTGGAAAAGGGATGATTCATGTCCTGGGTGGGACAGAGCGGGATGGCATGAGATTTCATCATGAAGCTCAGGACAGTACACAATTTAAAACTTATGAATTTTTTATTTCTGGAATTTTCCATTTAATGTTTTTGAACTACAGTAGACTGTGGGTAACTGAAATTACAGAGAGTGAAACTGGATAAATGGGGACTACTGTATTATAGAGGTAGCAGGAGCTGGCCACAGAGTGTTGGTGCGGGGGTCATCATATGTGCCTACAGCCATCAGGTATCCTTTCTGGAATTTGACAGTCTATAAATATCATTACTATTATACCCTAGATTTTCCTAATACAGTCGTAATTTCAGACATTGTCAGTCCTCATGTTAGGCCAGCGTTTTTCACTGCAGGTTGTGAACTATCCGTGGGGTTGACCTGCAGGGTTTTGTTTTTGTTTTTGTTTTTGTTTTGTTTTGTTTTGTTTTGTTTTTGAGACGGAGTCTCGCTCTGTCACCCAGGCTGGAGTGCAGTGGCCGGATCTCAGCTCACTGCAAGCTCTGCCTCCCAGGTTTACGCCATTCTCCTGCCTCAGCCTCCCAAGCAGCTGGGACTACAGGTGCCCGCCACCTCGCCCGGCTAGTTTTTTTTGCATTTTTTAGTGGAGACGGGGTTTCACCGTGTTAGCCAGGATGGTCTCGATCTCCTGACCTTGTGATCCGCCCGTCTCAGCCTCCCAAAGTGCTGGGATTACAGGCTTGAGCCACCGCGCCCGGCCGGGTTTTTGTTTTTAAAATGAAATGCAGATTAAAATAGAATAGGAAATGTCAGAGTTGCATTATGTAAGAGGAAGTGTTGTGTTTTGAAATGTTTTGCAGTTACAAATGTATATGCATGTATATGATGAAAAATGTATTTCATGCTGTGGGTCATGGTCAAAATTGTTTGAAAGCCTCTAAGTTAGATCATATGTCCAAATACGAGGATTAGAAAATATGGAATAAATTATAAATTAGTTGATTTAGTTAATGTATTTCTGTCAGTACTCCATCAGAGAAGTCAGCAAAACATGGTGGAATGCAAGTCCTTACTGTTCCTAGTTTATCACTGCCCTTTTCAGAAGCATATTTCTTTCCGAATTCACTCCAACATCTCCACAATCTCGACAGGATTTTCAACTCTCTTTTGTGATAATCACTTAGAAGTACGTCTGTATGTGATTGTCATAAAAGGAAAGCCTAAGTAGTCAAGAATATCAACAAATAGCAGATTGCTTTAATATTTTATTCTACTTAAGTAAACAAGGATTTTTCCTATCCCTCTGGCTCTTTAAACTTGTAAGCTTACATGTTGATATGCCTCTGAAAACTTTATCTTCTCAACCTTTTGGGTCAAGAGAGGCCCAGTGGGGACAACATGGGCGATCGACACACTTGCCCAGGATGAAGCAGACAGCTGGCTGATACCATGTGAAACCATGGAACCCCGTGTTAACAGATCTTCTAATTTTCAAAGAGAAACGAGAAATTTTTATTTTTATGTGAAATATCCTGTTTTTAAATGTTGGGGCCAGGCACGGTGGTTCACTCCTATAATCCCAGCACTTTGGGAGTCTGAGGCAGGCAGATCATTTGAGTTCAGGAGTTCAAGACCAGCCTGGCCAACATGGTGAAACTCCATCTCTACTAAAAATACAACAATTAGCAAGACGGCTGGGCACAGTGGCTCATGACTGTAATCCCAGCACTTTGGGAGGCTGAGGCGGGTGGATCACCTGGGGTGAGGAATTCGAGACCAGCCTGACCAATATGGTGAAACCCCGTCTCTACTAAAAATACAAAAATTAGCTGGGTGAGGTGGTATGTGCCTGTAGTCCCAGACGCTCAGGAGGCTGAGACAGGAGAATTGCTTGAACCCGAGAGGCAGAGGTTGCAGTGAGCCGCGATCACTCCATTGCACTCCAGCCTGGGTGGCAGAGCAAGATTCCATCTTAAAAAAAAAAAAAAATTAGCCAGGCGTGGTGGCACACACCTGTGGTCCCAGCTACTAGGGAGGCTGAGACAGGAGAACCACTTGAACCTGGGAGGCAGAGGTTGCAGTGAGCCAAGATCATGCCACTGCACTCCATCCTGGGTGACAGAGCGAGACTCCATCTCTAAATAAATAAATAGGTGTTGGAAATTTATTCAAAATAATTTCAAACACTGTGAAGACAAATACAATATATCCACAGGCAGCCCATTTGTGATCTCTTCCCCCAGAAGTACACTAGATAAAACTTCACAACGATGACTCCAGAGCCTCCCTAATTTTACCACATTCTCACCTTCTTCCCTCCCTCACCCTCACATCAACTGCTCTCCACTCTGAGTTACTAACGCAATTGATATGTGCCTCTGTTATACTGCTTATGACATTATATGGTAGTTATGTTGTTGCTGTTTGCTGTTGTTTTCTTTTAACATATCCATCTGCCCTGCTAAAAAATAATTAATAATTCAATGTGCAATCCTGAGGTTAGAGCTGTCATAGTTTGAGGAAATCAGTTTGAATCCTAGCCCTGATGGACAACTTTAGGTAGGTTTTCACATCTAAAATGTGAGTGAATTGT
Source organism: Macaca fascicularis (assembly GCF_037993035.2). Classification (NCBI taxonomy): domain Eukaryota; kingdom Metazoa; phylum Chordata; class Mammalia; order Primates; family Cercopithecidae; genus Macaca; species Macaca fascicularis. The sequence goes on from NC_088385.1 coordinate 100,261,945, forward strand.
AATAATGGATAACATGGTTGTTGCATTGTCAGCCTTGCAGGAGAAGCCATCACCTCGAATTCACGTGTGCAGGAGACACTACAATAGAACTTTCTTTGCCCTGATGTAAACTGATGTCGATTGGACAGATGTTTCTTGGATACCATCTACTCCCTTTTGCTGCAGCCTCTTAATGGCCCTCTCAAGCTTCTCGAACTAGGCACGTTCCATATGCTGGGAAAAGTCATGCTCTGATTGACAGTCACCTTCCCAAGGCCTCTGATAGCAGAACTCAGTAAGGATTAATGGAGATAGATTGACAGGGAGATCAGCCATCCTGCTACCACACACACCTTGACAGAGAGATTTACTGCCTCTCCGACATCACTTCCGAATCAACTTTTTTTTTTTTTTAAATGGGATCTCACTCTGTCACCCAGGCTGGAGTGCAGGGGCACAAACATGGCTTACTGCAGCCTCAACCTCTTGGGCTCAAGGAATCCTTCCACTTCAGCCTCCCAAGTAGCTGGGACTACAGGCATATGCCACCACTCCCAGCTAATTTTTGTATTTTTTGTAGAGACAAGGTTTCACCATGTTGCCCAGGCTAGTCTCAAACTCTGGCTCAAGTAATCCACCAGCCTCAGCCTCCCAAAGTATTGAGATTACAGGCCTGAGCCACTGCACCCAGCCCAAATCAATTTTTGCTCTTCATTCCCAAGAGGAGAAAACATTAAAAGGTTTTCCTTTTTTCCTTTTTTCCATTATTCCTTTCTTTTCCCCTCGGCCTCCCTTCTTCATTCTTACACCATCCTCCTTCCTTCTGGCCCTAGTTTCCCCTCAAGCGAAAAGATAATGTGTACCTCCAAGATTCTTGATAATTAAACACCATATGACTTCTATAAGCTGAATGCCTGGCGAAGCAATACTTCCTTCATCAAAAATTAAAACAGGAGTGGCATTTACTTTCCTCCAATGTCACCTAAGAAGTTAAAGTAGGACACGAAGCCAGGAACTTCTCAATCTCACGTTTTAGTTGAGATTATTTTGCCCATTGGATTATGAAGCTCTTTTGATGGTAAAGTTAGTAAATTTAAATTACCAGGAAATTAACCTTTAACCCCACTGAAGTAGTCAGAGTAATTCTCAATCTACAGAAGGAAAAAACAAAACACGGCAACTGAGTGATTTGTTCTATTACAAATCCTGTACAAGGAATAATTTGGAAACTGGGCAGCTTGTTCCAACTAATTATAAAAGTTGAGCAAATAGTCAAAATGCTTATTATGCTAATTTTTCTTTTTTTTCTGGATTGTGTGCATAAGGTCAGTGTGAACTTAAAGCTCTGGTTCTTTCATGCCTGTAATAAACCAAAAGTTTGTGCTCGGAGCAGAATACAGAATTAGAATTGCCCATTTGTCCTTTTTTACTATTCTTTTAAGACTCCTGGAGTTTTACAAATGATATAACAGGACACTCATGTATGCTGAGCTACAGCAACAGAGACACATGTATACCTGTAGTCAGACCTTCCCACAAGGCTTCAGGAAGAAACCTTGAGTGCAGACTGATTTTTTAAATTTAAGATTATGTGTAGTAGGCCAGGCGTGGTGGTTCATGCCTGTAATCTCAGCACTTTGGGAGGCTGAGGCGAGCAGATCACCAGGTCAGGAGTGCAAGACCAGCCTGACCAAGGTGATGAAACCCCGTCTCTACTAAAAATACAAAAAAGAAAATTAGTCGGGTGGCGCGTGCCTGTAATCCCAGCTACCCAGGAGACTGAGGCAGGAGAATCGCTTCAACCCGGGAGGCACAGGATGCAGTGAGCCGAGATCGTGCCACTGCACTCCAGCCTGGGTGACAGAGCAAGACTCGTCTCAAAAACAATAGTAATTATGGGTAGTGGGTGGAATATTGAGAGTTTACATGGGCCAGGCACTTTCTAGATGCTTTATAGGGTCCCATCATCTTCACAACAACTCCAAAAGGTAAAGACTAACATTATTTGCACTTTGCCAGTAAAGAAAATGAGGCATAGGGAGGCTGAACGGCCCCTCTACTGTGTGTCTGAATTGGAACCAGGAAGTCTCATTTCAAAGCCCACAGTCTAGAACACTCCACAGGCTAAAGCCTCAGAACCACGTCTTTCTCTCAATCTGATTGGTTAGTGATGCAAGAAAATGGACAGTCATATATACCTTTGTGTCATTTATATTCTTTTTGTGGAGAAGTATGCTTGCATTTATTTATGATAAAAATCTGGCTGGGTACGGTGGCTCACACCTGTAATCCCAACACTTTGAGAGGCTGAGGTGGGCAGATCACCTGAGGTCAGGAGATCTAGATCAGTCTAGCCAACATGGTGAAACCCCGTCTCTACTAAAAATACAAAAATTAGCCAGGTGTGGTGGAACATGCCTGTAATCCCAGCTACTCAGGAGGCTGATACAGGAGAATTACTTAAACCCAGGAGGCAGAGGTTGCAGTGAGCCAAGATTGCACCACTGGTGCTCCAGTCTGGGCAATGGAGTGAGACTCTGTCTCAAAAAAATAAATAAATAAAAAGTAAAGTAAAACAAACAAATAAAAATTAAAAAATCTAGAGTGGCTAACCTACATGGAAGTTTGCCTGTGGACACACGAAATGGAGCTGGTCACTCCATGGTTTCAGGCAGGTTTCTCTAAGGAGACAAGGTTTGAGAAAAGCTCTCAACAAAGAGAAGGAGGGGGTTGGCAGATGTGGAAGAAGAGCTTGCTCTTGCCTGTTCCTGGCACCTCAGCCCCAACCCAGATGTAGAGAGCTTGACGTCAGAGACTGCTGCCAGCCAGGAAGGAATGGGGCCAGGGGTGACAGCTGCCCTGGGAAAGGTGGAGGCTGCCCAAACTTTAGAAAAACTCTTTATCTTGGCAATGGCAGGTCTTCCCATTCATCATGGAAAGGTAAATATAGGAACCCATGAGATAACCATCTGCTAATGAGGGTTTACTTTACTAAGGCAGTTCTTACTTACAGATCAATCCCTGGCGAGTAGTTGGCATTTCCCATTGTTAGGGAAAATAGATTTTTCCTCTAAGATACTCTCAATACTTCAAATCTGTCACCAAATAAAAGAACAAACTGTGTTTTCTATGCTCACACTCAACACAGAACACTTCTGTGACCAGATGTGTGGGTTTTTCCCACGCCAGACAATTCTGCAATTCTCTGAGGATGCCAAATGGGGATCCTGCAATTTAATTCGATTCAGACACTATGTACCTAGAAGTAGCGTCAGATCCCACGGGTTCAGGGCTCAGTACCACAGGACTTCTCCTCTCCTCTCCCCAACACTTCAGACACCAATTATGAGCCCAAGTTGTCACTGGTGTCTCTGACTGATTGGGTATAAATCAGAGCTTCCTGGAACCCACCTCAGGTTCCATCATTTCCTAGAATGGCTCACAGAACTCAGAAAAACATTTTGCTTACTAGATTACCAGTTTATTACAAAGGCTACTGATAGGAACAGGAGGCAGAGAAATTCTAGGCAGAAAAGGGCAGGGTCCCTGGTGAAGCCCCACCTTCAAGTATGGAACCATAACCTAAAGTAAGAACATGCATTCCTGTTTTCCCACTCAAATGTTGCCTTTTCCAAAACCACCCATGGCCCTCTCCACCCCTCATCCTGTACCCATAAAAACCCCTAACCCAACTGGTGGAGGGCAGAGAAAGGGAGAAGAGAAGCAGAAGATGGACATCAGAAACTGCAGTTGGACATCGGAGAGAAGCAGTTGGACTTTAGAGGGACAGCTTGACGGTGTCCTTCAGAGAGGAGTCCAGATGGGTATGGCTGTACTCCAGGGGAAGATCACCTTCCTGCTCCATCCGCCTTCCAGCTTCCCTTCCCACTGAGAACCACTTTCATCGGCAATAAAATCCTCCACATTCACCACCCTTCAATTCGTTCATGCAACCTGAGTTTTCCTGGACACCAAACAAGAGCTTGGGTGCCACAAGTGCAGACACTAAAGGCTGTTATGCTGATTCTCTGCCCTCACGAAAAGGTAGAGGTCCCACTGAGCCGTTTAACGCTTAAAGCATCTGTGGACAGCAAAGCTAAAAGACCACTGTAACACACGCCCTCTGGGGCTTCGTGGGTCACAGGGACACCCCCCACCCCGCCCCGCCCAGATGCTGTCATGGGGTCTCACAGAGTTTTGCTCCTGCTGGCGCCCAAAAACGTTCACTTCAACTCCTGCACCCGCTCACCTGCATGCTCCCACTCTCTCAAGGAGTTGAGAGTTGCAGGCTGAGTAAAGGAAGTACCCCATCACAAGGCCCATGAAAGGGTCAAAGGAAATTTCCTGTCTCAGTACAACTCAGGAACAGCCAGTTGGAAGAGATACGTTTCTCTTGCATATGGGAAGATACAGGAGACAGGGTGCAGAGCTTCCTTGCCCTCTCCAGGTATGTCACCCACCAGGCATCTCCGCAAGGTCAACAACCCAGAAACTCTCTGAGCCCATCCTTCTGAGTTTTTAAGGAGGCTTCATTTCTATGTAGGCATGATCGATTACATCACTGGCCATCAGTGACCAGCCCCCTCAGCCTTACCCTCCCCCCTTACCCTGAGGGAAGAGTTGAGTGGTGGGGCTGAAAGTCCTAACCCTCTAATCACATGATTGGTTCCCCTGGCAACCAGCCACCCTACCTCCACCCACCCTACTTGTCCAGGGGTCATCCAGAAGCCCCCAGCCTTCAGTCATCTCATTAACATACAAAAAGGCACTATCACTAAGGAAATTCCAGGGTAGTTAGTTAGTTAGTTAGTTAGTTAGTTAGTTAGTTAGTTTTTGAGACAGACTCTGTTGCCCAGGCTGGAATGCAGTGGCACAGTCTCAGCTCAGCTCACTGCAACCTCTGCCTCCCAGGTTCAAGTGATTCTCCTGCCTCAGCCTCCTGAGTAGCTGGGATTACAGATGTGCACCACCACACCCAAGAAATTTTTGTATTTTTAGTAGAGACAGGGTTTTCACTATGTTGGCCAGGCTGGTCTCAAACTCCTCAAGTGATCTGCCTGCCTCGGCCTCCCAAAGTGCTGGGATTACAGGCATGAGCCACCACGCCTGGCCAATTCCAGGGGTTTTAAGAGCTGTCTGCCAGGAAATGGAGGCAAAGACCAAATATATTTTTGTTACTAGGTCACATCATGTACATTTTTAAAGGCCTGAGTGTCATTTCTAAAGAAAGGAGGGGTTAGCAGGGGCTGCCAGAAGTGGTGGGCAACATTCTAAACACAGTTGCCCTCACTGGCATTATAAATCATTGCTATTTATTTTGAAATAACTGTGCACAAGAAAAAAAAAAAAAAACAGCTATAGAAACCTTTACAAATTTAGGTAAACTTGTCTGGAGTTTTTGGTTGTTTCATTTGTGAAAAGCTGTTTTCACAATCCCAAGCATTTATAAATGAAAGCTACAGCATGCCTGCATCACCCAGGAAGGCCCCGGACAGATGACCTAGCTAAGATTGAGCCAGCACTTGTTTCCACAGTTTCTACCTTCTAAAGATAGAAATAATTGGGCACGGGGTGGGGAAGGGTGTCCCACAGGGACATTTTGACCAATGCTAAAGAAATAAAGAGGACAGGAGCCCCTACCACAAGTTCAGCCAGATTAAGCCAGATGAGAATGGTAAGTGGGACTTTAGGGGGGCCAGAGCCAAAAAGACAGAAGTCCTCAGTCGTGAGGGCATGAAGTCAGAGGGACACCCTAGGGTGGCCTATTGGCCAGCTTTCAGTGTCCCGTGGAAAAAGCTTGGGTTGCTCCAAGCCACCGAGCAGCTCCCCTAGGGAGCATTCAGATACTTGCCCTAAAGTCCATGGGGTGACCTACATTTTTTTTTCTTTCTTTCAAGAGGACTGAGCATAGCAGTGGACTGACAACTTGAAACCCAGCCCAGCTCACTGGCCGCATAGGGGTGGACCAGCCTGTTTTATGTAGTATATCCAACTTTAAACTAAGATTTCCTTGCTTCCTACTGGGCCAGTCCAATGTGATGCCCATGTTTTGCAGTCTTCCAATAGTTTGAGAAAAAGGAAACAAAGGAAACAAAGGAAACGAAGGAAGGAAGGAAGGAAGGAAGGAAGGAAGGAAGGAAGGAAGGAAGGAAGGAAGGAAGGGAGGAAGGGAGGAAGGGAGGAAGGGAGGAAGGGAGGAAGGGAGGAAGGGAGGAAGGGAGGGAGGGAGGGAGGGAGGGAGGAAGGGAAAGGATAGACAGCCAAGCTGGATTTCTGAACCTAAGTATTCCAGTTAGGAGACAGGCCAAAGACTGGGCTTACTTTACCCTCAAGACAATCTGTAATCGTCCAGGGGGTTCACCTTATGCACTGCCTGGACGGAGCCAATTTCTCAAGACAGGGGAATTGCAATAGAGAAAGACTAATCCATGTAGAGCCAGCTGTGTAGGCTGGAGTTTTATTATTACTCAAATCAGTCTCCCTGAGCATTCGGGGAGCTGAGTTTTTAAGGACAACTTGGTGGGTGGGGGGTAAGCCAGTGAGCCAGGAGTGCTGATTGGTCAGGGATGAAATCATAGAGAGTAGAAGCTGGCTTCTTGGCTGGTCACAGTGGCTCACACCTATAATCCTAGCACTTTGGGAGGCTGAGGCAGGTGGATCATTTGAGGTTAGGAGTTTGAGACCAGCCTGGCCAACATGGCAAAATCCCATCTCTACTAAAAATATAAAAATCAGCTGGGCATGGTGGTGCACACCTGTAATCCCAGCTACTGGGAAGGCTGAGACAGGAGAATCTCTTGAACCCGGGAGGCAGAGTGTGCAGTGAGCTGAAATTGCACCACTGTACTCCAGCCTAGGTAACAGCACAAGATTCTGTCTCAAAAAAAGAGAAGAAGCTGACTTCTTGCACTGAGTCAGTTCCTGGGTGGGGGCCACAAGATCAGATGAGCCAGTTTATTGATCTGGCTGGTGACAACTGATCCATCAAGTGCAGGACCTGCAAAATATCTTAAGCACTGATCTTAGGAGCAGTTTAGGGAGAATCAGAATCTTGTATCCTCCAGCTGCATGACTCCTAAACCATCATTTCTAATCTTGTGGCTAATGTTAGTCCTACAGAGGCAACCTAGTCTCCAGGCAAGAAGGAGGTCTGCTTTGGGGAAGGGCTGTTGTCATCTTTGTTTTAAACTATAAATTACAAACTAAGTTTCTCCCAAAGTTAGTTCAGCCTACGCCCAGGAATAAACAAGGACAGCTTGGAGGTTAGAAGCAAGATAGAGTCAGTTAAGTTAGATCTCTTTCACTGTCTCAGTCACAATTTTGTAAAGGCGGTTTCAAATTCTATGAAGGAAATACTATTCCTTTTGTCTACAGATAAGAACATCAAGGCACAGAGTGCTTAAGTAATCTGCCACAACCTGTCAATATTTTTTTAAAAGTCTATGTGGCTCTAGAATCCAGATGTTTAAACACTATTCTCTTCTCCCTCTCAATTAGATGATCAAAGTGGTTTGACAGTACCTGCTTTATAGAAAGAGTTCAATAAATATTGGCTACTATTATTCTCCTTTTATATATAGACATTCATATTCTGGTTAAAATTATCAGCTAAGATTATCAGTTAATTAAAACATTTAAAATAATAATATAATAATTTGTAAAGGCATATTTCCTAGATTTCTACTAGGTTTACGTAGTATCTATGGTAGCCAGCCTCCAACATGGCTGCCAACAATCCCTGCCTCCTGGTATTCACAACCTTGTATGGTCCTTTCTCATATTGTATCAGGGTTGATCTGTACAATCAGTGGAATGCCATTTCTGAGGCTATAAGACATTGTGACTTTTGCCTTTCTCACTTTCACAATAAGATCCCTCACTTTGTTGGGATAAGTTAGCTGTCATGTTGTGAGTAGCTCTATGGAAAGGCCCCCATAGTAAAGAACTGAGGCCACCTACCAAGAGTCATGTGAATGATCCACCTAGAAAGTGGATCCTTCCCCAATCAAGCCTTTATATGGCCAAAACTCAGAAGAGACCCTGAGCTAGAACTACCCAGGTATTAGTCCATTTTCACACTGCTATGAAGAAACACCTGAGACCGGGTAATTTATAAGGCAAAAAAAGTTTAATGAACGCACAGTTCCACATGGCTGGGGAGGACTCACAGTCATGGTGGAAGGTGAAGGAGTAGCAAAGGCACATCTTACATGGCAGCAGGCAAAAGAGCATGTGCAGGGAAATTGCCCTTTATAAAACCATCAGATCTAGTGAGACCTATTCTCTAACGCGAGAACAGCATGGGAAAACCTGCCTGCGTGATTTAATTACCTCCCACTGGGTCCCTCCCACAACACATGGGAATTATGGGAGCTACAATTCAAGATGAGATTTGGGTGGGGACACAGCCAAACCATATCAGCCCAGCTAAGCCACCTCCAGACTTTCAAGCCCTTAAAAACAATATGAAATAACAAATGTGTATTGTTCAAATCCACTATGTTTGGGGTCACTGTTATGCAGTGATACATAACTAATACATCATCTCTTCTAGAAGCCTTCAACTGACCCCCAGCATTCTGTGCCATATCATAGCACCTACTATATTCTGACTTACATCTTTTCCCTTCATTCTCCCATTCTAGGTAACGAGCTCGAGGACAGGTACTAGCTTATACTGATTTTTGAATTCCCAGGATCCAGCAAAATGCTGCAATTGGTATGGACTTCAATAAATGTATGTTATTGAGTTGAACTATCTTCACTTACTGTACGTCCTTTGTCCTTAAAATATAGTTTGCATTTCAGATTTCTCATGAATTCAGGTAGTTCCTGCCACCTAAACAATTATGCCTGGTTTCGTTCAACTAGTATCTGAATTTTCTTTTTTTTTTTTTTTTTTTTTTTTGAGATGGAGTCTCGCTCTGTCGCCCAGCCTTGAGTGCAGTGGCCAGATCTCAGCTCACTACAAGCTCCGCCTCCCGGGTTTATGCCATTCTCCTGCCTCAGCCTCCCGAGTGGCTGGGACTACAGGTGCCCACCACCTCAGCCGGCTGGTTTTTTGTACTTTTTAGTAGAGACGGGGTTTCACTGTGTTAACCAGGATGGTCTCGATCTCCTGACCTTGTGATTCGCCCGTCTCGGCCTCCCAAAGTGCTGGGATTACAGGCTTGAGCCACTGCGCCCGGCCTAGTATCTGATTATTAAAGTTAATATTAAAATTGTACTATCCAAGATCTTAGACACTTTTTTTTTATTTTTGCAATAGAATCATACCAACTTGTAACAGAAGAGGTTTGATAGTATGTAAGGTAGCAACGTTCCTGTGTTTTCAAAGTCATTGTGCCATTAGCCCAGAATTTTTCTTTTTTCCAAATAGGATTAAATAACCTGGAGATAAAAGTAGTTTTCCAAAGGAAAAGGTAAAATAATTTCACAGAAAATATTTCCTGAGTTGGTCTTACCACATCAGAAATTGGGATTAAAGATTTTATTTTTTTAACTCATTTAATTCATGGAATATAAATTTATTGTTATCAAAGATATCAGTTCAATTTTATTATTGAACCTGTAATTCATTCTATACTTTGATCCTGTGAAGACCAAATTCATCATTTTCTTCTAAAATGTCATATACAACTTGAGTGATCAGTGACATTTCTTATTTTGTTTTTGTAAAATAAGGAAGACATTAAAGCCATGAACTTCCTCATATGAACTTCCTCAGTAAATGGAAAGCAGTCCACATCAATGCATTCTCCACCATGGTCATTACCAAGGGATTCACTACTTCTAGGTGGCTCTACCCTCAGCAAACAAACAATGGCCCACTTCATCATTTCCAAGTTGTCTTCTATCCTTGCTCCAAAATATACTACAATCCAACAAAGGAATGGACATCATTCTTGCTGATATGTCCCCAGATGAGAGCATTCTTAAGAGAAGTTTCACAGCTCTGAATAATGTGAGTGTATTTGTAAGCACTGACAAAATACACATTCAAGGGAAGTGGTGGTGGTCTTGGCATTGACACATAGTGGAAACTCAACAACGATGTAGACTACAGTCAACACACATGTAACATCCTCAAGTTATATCCCACTTCAGTCTGGCCTGGCAGAAACAACTAAAATAAAATAAATAAGCATTCAACATCCATATAATAAGTTCAGAAATTAAGTGTGAAAATGAAAACCATCTATCCCACATACACATCTTGGAAACTAAGGACTCGACCTCTCTCTCTAACTCTCTCTCTCTCAACACATACACTCACTCACACATATACACACACTTTCTTTACTACATTAACGTAAGTTTACTACTCCATTGTCTTCATTAGCATAACTTTACTATTCCAGAAGATTCTAGCCTAAGCAAATAATTTGATTATTCATTACAGAAACTTCCCAAAAAGATCCTTCACTCTTCAACAGGAAGTACCAGCAGACCGTTAACACCCTAAGGATCTTCAAATCCCTCACCTCAAAATCCTTTCCTTGCTGTTTCCAATTCTACACTGTTGTGTTATTATCCTCGTTCAGTCTTCATCAAGTCCCCTTATTGAAAGATCACCTTAAACCAAACTCCCAATAAAATATATTTTTTAACTCACCACTGATCAGAAGGTATGAAATAATTTATTAAATAATAAAATACAACCTTGTTTTTTCCCCCCCAGAGATATTACCAAAGCTCTGTCTAGGAGGTGATCTCCCTTACCACAATAAATAATAGATAGCTTTGACTTATCAACAGGTTGTGTTGGTGATATTCGGAGAGTCAGCATTTGACAAGTACTTAGTATGGATTGAGCAATAAGCTAAAACATTTGAAAGCTGATATATGGCTTAATCTAAACTAAAACTAAAGCATCTGGAAACGTAATCTATTTCCCCCAGAGGGCAGAAGCCCTCACTGTTTAAACAATTCCACATCTGGACATTTAAATTTCTGCCTGGTCCAGCATTTGCCACCGTATGTTAAGAGGAATTATTTGCCTGAATGAAAAAAGTTTCCATGGTCAAACAATTTGAAGACTGCTCAGTTAAGAATAAAAACCATCATTTCTTCACTGTGGGACTTCTCAGGGCCTTTAGGGTATACTACTGGGTATCAAAAATATCCAAGAGGGAGTTATTAATATATAGCCTATGCAAAATGTATATAGACGCTTTGTCCTACAGCAACTCCCTAGATTCTCACTGGATACAACAGGGATTGATGGACAGTTTTATCTCACTTTCCATCCTGCCCTTTATTCACAGGCCATTACTAGAGATCGTGGCTAGAAAGGAAGATAAATGACCACGCTGTCTTAGCCCTCAGCAATCAGCTCCGTGGTAATTCTAGGGCTGCCTTGATCTGTGGGCAGGGAAAAATGAAGGAAATGAATTAGCCTGAGTCCTGCCAGCCTTTAAATGAGGATGCCTGTGTGCTCTGAGCTATGCTTAGCTAGTTCCAGCCCTTCTCCCCAAAGGGAATGCTGGTTTTTCAATATACTGCCAGGAGTTCCTTCAACCTTTCCCACATCTATGAGCACCAGGCAGAAGTTGTCTAAATGGTCCAAGTTGCTGATCTTTGCTCAAAGGCAGGCCCTGTTGGCACGGACCCCTCAGGTTACAAAGAGGTGGCATCTGGCATACTCTGCCCCACTAACAGCTAAAATCCTCACGCTGTTATCTTTCTTGACCAGACCCTTCTGCTAAGATCTCCACTTAAAGGACAACGTTCTGGTCAGCACGCTGACTTCCTTCTTTTGGGTTGAGGAGAGGAAATTGACATTTACTAGGCACTTTCTATGCATCTGACATCACACAGGACACTTTACATGCTTTATTCCATGTAATTCTAACAAGTACAAAAAAAAATCATAATAGCAAAAGTTTACCTGGTGCTTCCCATGTACCATGCACTGTCATAAATGCTTTACATAGTCTCACTCTCTCAAGGCTCAAGGCAACTCTACGTGGTAGATGCTGCTATTACCCCCACTCTATAAATGAGCAAATAGAGGGAGAAAGAGGTGAAGTAGCTTGTGTAACGTCACATAGACAGTGGCAGAGCCAGATCAGAACAGTCACAGTCCATGCATCTAACCACACTACCATTGTCTGCCATTATCTGTCCTGTCAGATGAGAAAACCAAAGCTCAAAGAAGTGGCTCTCTCAAAGGCACACCGGAAGTGGAAGAACTAGGACCAGAACCCGTGTCTGTCTACTCCCAACTCTGTGTTTCTCCTCTAGACCACAGGCTGTCAGAGAATAATTCCTAGACCAGCAATATCTGTAACAACTGGGAAACTTGTTAGAAAAGCAAATTCTTAGGCCCCACTCCAGATCTACTAAATCTGAGAGTCTGGCACGGGGCCCAGTCATCTCTATTGTAACAGGACTCCAGGTGATTCCCATGCAGACTAAAGTTTGGGAGGCACTCCTCTACACCATGCTGCCTTCTGTAGAGCACTGAAATTTGACTTTACCAGCAAGGACTAGAAATAGTGTCGTCTAGTGGTTAGAAGTTCTGGAAAGCTAAGAAACAACTTGGTCATGACCCAGCATATTTCACTGGCCTTGACAATAGACAGGCCAGGGGTTGCTTTTTTCCCCCTTAGCAAATTCATGGAGCAGAAAAATAAGACTGGATTCTGTCCTTGGCCATTCTTAACCCTGCTGATCGCTTTTCAGATCCAGAGATTCTCAGTGCATTTCTGTTCAATGTTCTGCTGCTTTTGCCTGCCAGCTTTGTCTGCTCCCACCTGTGACCCTTCTTGTCTTTCAACCCCTCCCACTTCAGGAGGAAACACTTCTGTGGCAATATGGTCAGCTGATGAGCGGCCCTCCTGGTTAGGATATTGTGCAATGAAACACACTTCTTACAATTCTGGAAGCAAACTTTTTTTTTTCTCCTTTTTTGCTGTCAGGATCAGTTCAGTAGCTACACTAAAGCTTTCATCACTCACTGCTTCACTGAAAAGTTTAAGACCGGAGCGTTCTGCTGAATCAAGCGGTTGTTGAGAGGTTCAGTGTACGTATATAAAACAGAAAAATAATTGATTTTTATAGAGGCTGAAAGAAAGTTAAGGAATCTTGGATGGCTCAGGGTGGGAGCCTGAAAGGCTTCTGACTCAGGACAAAGGACCACATGGTCCTCAATTTGTGCTTAATACCTACAACCTGGGGAAAGAGAGGGAGACACGGTTAATAGGGGAAGAAGCTAAGTTAGCTCCAAGCGGCTTATTTTGCAGTCAGGGATCAAAAGGATACTACTTTTAAAAACCATATTTCTTCTTTAACAAACATTAATTCAAGCTCATTGAGTTTCTGTAGGTCATACATTTCAACCCAGGATCAGCAACGTGGAGTGTGTTATTTCACTTTCAATGCTGAGGTGAGGGTGGGGGCCTCCCCTTTGGGGGAACATGCTGTATGTTGATGAAAGTTGCAAGGAGAGTTATGAAGGAGCTGCCCAAATCTCCTTAATCTCTTTTTCTTCCTTCTTGATAGGTTTCTAGGGATCTGTTGGTTGAATTGTTTTGTGCTTGATTTGGAATCTTGGTTTTTATTGGCCCACAGTAAAACTAATTACCACTGCAAAGGGCACCAAATTAAGATTAGCAAGCCTGACTTGATTTATCAAAAAGGAATGTATGTATGTAATGGGTGAGTGTGTAGATGTTAGAATCAGGCAGAACACTCCTCCGTTTATGACCTCTTCAAAACCTGGTTGCGGCCGGGCATGGTGGCTCACACCTGTAATCCCAGCACTTCGAGAGGCCAAGGTGGGCAGATCATTGGAGGTCAGGATTTCGAGGCCAGCCTGGCCAACATGGTGAAAACCCATCTCTACTAAAAATACAAAAATTAGCTGGGTGTGGTGGCACATGCCTGTAGTCCCATCTACTCAGGAGGCTGAGGCAGGAGAATCACTAGAACCCAGGAGGCAGAGGTTGCAGTGAGCCGAGATCATGCCACTGCATTCCTGCCTGGGTGACAGAGTGAGACTCCATCTCCAAAAAAAAAAAAAAAAAAAAAAAAAAAATTCCTGGTGGATTGTCTTAAGGATTAAGTGGGAAAATACAGGTAATTCCCAACCTGCACAGGAGAGGCATTCAATACTATTCACTGTTGTCAGTGAATTCACACTCATCGGAGTCTAGCTGGTGCCTGCTCCTGTGCCAGCGAGGCCCTGCAGGGTCACAGAGGGACTCTCTGTTGGGGGCAGGCCTAGTTGCAGCTGCACTATCATCAGCACACCTGCCCCCAACCTAGCCCTGTGACTTTCAAGAAGCTTTGTAAACCCCTAATCCTCCGTACCTTCTCATCTGAAAAAACCCACATCCTCCTGGGGCTTATGGAGAGCAAGTGAATGAAATTATCTGCAAATTTCAAATCGCTCTTCCAGGTTACTAAGAGAGAATCATAATTTGTTATATAAATAGAATATACACTTTTACATTTCTCAGTCTGATTTTAGTTGAACTTTTAGTGCTGTGGCATAATAGAAAGAACTCCTGAATTTGGGATTAGAAAACCTGAATGTAGGTCCTGGGGCTGAGATACTGCCATTTATTAGCTGTGCAACTCTGGGCTAGTCACCTAACCACCCTGGGCCTCAGTTTTCTTATCTAAAAACTTGGTTAAGATTATCTACCCCTTAGGCGGATTTTTTTTCTTTTCTCTCCACGCCCTGTCTACCCCATAGGTTTTTGTTTGTTTCTTTGTTTTTTGAGACAGTCTTGCTCTGTCACTCATGCTGGAGTCCAATAGTGCAGTTTCGGTTCACTGCAACTTCTGCCTTCCAGATTGTAGCAATTCTCGTGCCTCCTGAGTAACTGGGATTATAGGCACGCACCATCACGCCCAGCTAATTTTTGTATTTTTAGTAGAGATGAGGTTTTGCCATGTTGGCCGGGCTGGTCTCGAACTCCTGGCTTCAAGTGATCTACCCACCTCGGCCTTCCAAAGTGCTGGGATTACAGGCATGGGCCACCGTGCCCAGCCCCCTATAGGTTTTTGTATCAAAAACATCACTCCAGCCTGGTCAAGAGAGTGAGATCCTATAAAAAACAAACAAACAAACAACAGCAACAAAAACAACTCACAACTCTACAGGCAGGAATTAACTCTTCCTGGTTTGCAAATAGGCTCAGGGACTTAATTATCCAGAATCACACAGTGAATAACCTGAGATTTCAAACCAACACCTGAGCCCACACATGTAATCACTATTATTAACACTGTTCTTTTATTGTGCATGCCATTTTTGGAAGAACAATGAAGTCTATTTGGGTTGACGATTCCAAATCCTGCATCTTAAATCTTCTTATTAAACTGTGTGAAAAATGTTACCATGCAATCTAAATTATGATCTGTTTTCCTACCCTCACTCCTCCAAGATAATTGCAATTATAAAACACTTGATGTAAGTTAATCTCTGTTCCTCAAACTTGAGAGTTATACTAAAAAGTCTCAATTATAAATGACAGGTAGATGCTGTTCCTAGAGTGAAATCTGTCTTGGTTAGTTCTAGGATTTTTAAAAGTATTTGATACAGGCCAGGCACAGTGGCTCACACCTGTAATCCCAACATTTTGGGAGGCCGAGGCGGGTGGATCCCCTGAGGTCAGGAGTTCAAGACCAGCCTGATCAACATGAGAAACCCCGTCTCTACGAAAAATACAAAAATTAGCCAGGCATGGTGGTGTGCACCTGTAATCCTAGCAACTCGGGCGGCTGAGGCAGGAGAATCACTTGGACCCGGGAGGCAGAGGTTGCGGTGAGCCGAGATCGCGCCATTGCACTCCATCCTGGCCAACAAGAGCAAAACTACGTCCAAAAAAAAAAAAAAAAAAAAAAAAGATGTAAAATACACCAGATTGAGAGAGAGAGAGAGAGAGGTAGTCTTTAAAGCTTCCCTCACCCCATCCCAGACAAAAGCAACAGAGAAAAATTTTCCCAGGACCCAAGCTCAAGATATTCCTGATACCAGCCGCCTCCACAAGCAAGGCTGCTGTCAGTGGAACTGAGAAGCTGCCAAGAATCCAGGCCATTTCCACTCCACATTTGGTCTGAGGCCAGAGTGTTGTCTTTCAGTTTTTAGACAAACCTCCCAGGGTGAGGTAGACCCAGCAATAACCATATGTGACCATCACAGCCTGCAGGAAAGAGAAGAAAGGTAGAGACAGCCTTCATAAACGGCCCTGATCTTATCTGCAAAAGCTGGACCGCTCTTTTTCCAATACAGAAGCAGAAACAGTCAAGATTAAGCTTTGCTTGGGGAGGTAGGGAGTCCTAGTTCAATGGCCCAAATCGTGCTAATCAACTTCTGCAAAGGACAGTGTCCTGGGGCTGTGAGCCTTGAACAGCAAACTCGGGTCCACGGGTTTGATCACAGTATGACTATGCCTGTGTTATTTAAAGTTTGTCCCAAGGAGTGTTTTGATGTGCTTGGTATGGGCTTCACCCCCGGTAGGCACAAGCATGTGCATGCCTCATTGGCACTGTGTCCATATAGAGCATTGTGAAGGGGCTATGTGGAAGGAACAGGAAAAGAGAGACTGCTTAACATCCTTTGCTTTGCTCTGCCAGGTTTTATATTTACAAGTTTCTGTGTAGAAGGATACTGATGTATGTTCTTGGCCTCCATAAGGCAGCAGGGAATGACAGGAGTAAAAATGAAGATGCCTAAAGACACTGAAGTTTCCTGGTCTATTCGGTCAACAACTATTTAATGGGGGCCCACCATGAATCAGATAAGGTACACATGTTGTAGATACAAATGACCAAGAGCAGGCATGACCGTTGCCCTTACAGAACTTGGTGTCTAGTAGGGGAGTCAGCCAACAATCGAATAGTCACATAAATGTATAAAAAATGGAAATTGTGGCAAGTGCGGAGAAGGCATAGTCATGGTGCTGTGAGCACCATTAACGGAATATGACCCAGTGTAAGAGGTCAGCAAGGGCTTCCCTGAGAAAGTGATGCTTCAGCTGAGACCTTCAAGATGAGCAGGTGCTAACTAGGCAAAAAAAATGGGAATGGGAGGCAAAATCCCGGCCAAGGGAATAGCACATGCAAAGGCCCCATTTTGGGAGAGAGACACCTTGGTGGAAGGTAGGAGATCTGACCTAAGTGTCACCAGGAAGGCCCACCAACCCCTAAACACCTCTGCCTCCTAAAATTCCGTCATTATTAAGGAATGCTTTGGGTTAAGATTGTTTTTCTCTTGAAATTTTTGTTTTTCTGTTTTTGTTTTTTTTGTTGTTTTTTTTTTGGCAGGAGACCAGAGCTTTATTATTACTCAAATCAGTCTTGCTGAACATTTGTGGATCAGAGTTTTTAAGGATAATTTGGTGGGTGGGGGAAGGCCAGTGAGTGGAGAGTGCTGATTGGTTGGGTCAGACATGAAATCGTAGGAAATTGAAGCTGTCTTCTTGGGCTGAGTCGGTTCCTGGGTGGGGGGCCACAAGATCAGATGAGCCAGTTTATTGATCTGGGTGGTGCCAGCTGATCCATCAAGTTCAGGGTCTGCAAAATATCTCAAGCACTGATCTTAGGAACAGTTTAGGGAGGGTCAGAATCTCGTAGCCTCCAACTGCATAACTCCTAAACCATAATTTCTAATCTTGTGGCTAATTTGTTAGTCCTACAAAGGCAGTCTAGTCCCCAGGCAATAAGGTTTGTTTTGGGAAAGGATTGTTATTGTCTTTGTTTTAAACCATAAACTATAAAATAATTTCCTCCCAAAGTCAGTTCAGCCTACACCCAGGAATGAACAAGAACAGCCTGAAGGTTAGAAGCAAGATGTAGTCAGTTAGGTCAGATCTCTTTCACTGTCTCAGTTACAATTTTGTAATGGCAGTTTCGATCCCTCCCTCTGGGTTTTATAACACCTTAACCTCAAGATGTTGGCTAATGAAGATGGAAAAAGGGTGAAGACTGCTCTAACTTCTTCCTGCTGATCAAGGGCATAGTGAGGGTAGGTGCTGACCCCGAGGTAAGAGGAGTAGAACTGCTTTGCAACAGTCTGAGAGTACTCGTGCAGGCCTGGTTGGGGTTCCAAGGCTTGCATGGCAAAGGTGTTGGTATTATTATTTATAGTTTTAGTACCACATTTCAGGGAATAGTATACTATAAGGTAAATAATGAGTACTAGTGTAAGGAATGCAATTCCCAGTTTTAAAAGTAAAAATTTTAAAGCATTACTTTGGGAACTTATAGCCCAAAAAGAATTTATGATTTAGCCAAACTGCAGAAAAAAACTCAAGAACAGCTAACAGCAGATGTACTATAGATTTTTCATTTGTTTGTTTTTGTTTTTCTGTTTTTGTTTTTGTTTTTGTTTTGAGACAGAGTTTCACTCTTGTTGCCCAGGCTAGAGTGCAATGGCACGATCTCAGCTCACCGCAACCTCTGCCTCCTGGGTTCAAGTGATTCTCCTGCCTCAGCCTCTTGAGTAGCTGGGATTATAGCCATGTGCCACCATGCCCGGCTAATTTTCTCTATTTTTAGTAGAGACGGAGTTTCTTTCTCCATGTTGGTCAGGCTGGTCTTGAACTCCTGACCTCAGGTGATCCGCCTGCCTTGGCCTCCCAAAGTGCAGGGATTACAGCGTGAGCCACCGCACCTGGCCCAGATGTACTATAGTTTTTTGAAGCATAATTTTTCTCTTTCTAGTTTCCACTTTTATTAAAAACAAGTTATGATAGAACTGATTTGTTTGCAAAACTAAATTTTAGTCTTATTATATTTGGTCTGATTATTTGCATAAAGTGCAGCAAGAATGATTATTTCCCACAAAGGTTTTTTAAATTGACTTTGATGGAACTCTATTCCATAAGGAATCTTAGAAAAGACTTTTTAAATCTGAGCCCAGTCATGGGTTTGTAAGCTTAAATACTTATAAGTTGGGTAAATTTCTCTTCTCTTGACATCTCAAGATAACTTGGGGCTCCTGAGCCTGTTAGAAAGTGACATTTTTCACTTACTACAGGTCAGGAACCCTGTACAGGGACTGTGTAGACAGGATATGAGGCCAGTTTTCCCAAGGGGCTTTTATTGGCTTTGTAAGTCAACTTTGATTTTTTTTTTTTGGTTAGCTTTCTTTTTGTTTTGCTGAGACGGAGTCTTGTTCTGTTGCCCAGGCTGGAGTGCAGTGGCACCATCTCAGCTCACCGCAACCTCTGCCTCCTAGGTTCAAGCAATTAGCCTGCCTCAGCCTCCCAAGTAGCTGGGATTACAGGTGTGTACCACCACATCTGACGAATTTTTTGTATTTTTAGCAGAGATGGAGTTTTGCCATGTTTGCCAGGCTGGTCTCAAACTCCTGACCTCAAGTGATCCACCTGCCTTGGCCTCCCAAAGTGCTGGGATTATAGGCATGAGCCACCGTGCCTGACTCAACTTTGACTTTTTAAAGAAAGCATGCCATTCCTGTCAAAACCTTGGTAAAGTAACCAGTTTCTCCAATTGTGTCCTGTTACAAAAGAAAACAGATTTCTATTGCACTTACGCAAATAACTGTACTACCACAAATTGAGAATATTTACAAATAATTTTCAAATTTTGGAGAAATTAGGTAGAGAGAAACAAATATGCTCCAAATTTTGTTCACAGGAACATACTTTGCTTAATTGTTAAAAGCTGTAAGTAGCTTTAGAAAAAGTTTTTTGGCTCTAGAAAACAAAAAGGATTAGCAATGTTTTAAGCAAAAAAGTTTTATAAAAAAGATTACTTCAGTTTTCTATTAGTTTAGTCCATTTAGTTAACTTTTGTCCTGCTTGATATTTATAAACATTTCAGCTCTCCATGAGAGTCACAAAAGCTTTTCCCTCTATTCTAATGTTACTTTCTCCAAAGTTATTAGAAACGTGCATTCAAGAGCATCTGTTACAGTCCTATAGCTGACTATAAACCACCTTTTGTAGAGGGTTAAAAAAGACAACAATTTTTTTAGATAACAAAAAGTCTTAGGACAGCCATTATTAAAGCCACAACTGACTAGGAATTTTGGTTACTTCTGTGGGATACAACAACTTTACATAACAATTATAGCTATTAATATAATATGCTAAGTTATATTAGAATTATAGGAGTTTCCCATAATTTTGGAACACATACTAATAACATATTTATACAAATACAACCCAATGAAAGCTAAACACCATTTCATATTTGACAATGCTTTTTGTGTGATTTTTATACCAAATAAGCCAAATATGTTATTTTTGGACTTGCAGGGGACATAATATATAAATGATTAATTAGGTCAGAAAAACACATGCTTTTTAATTTGATTTTAGAAAGTCTGTCAAATATTAAAGTTTTAAAACACTGGATATTGGCCAGTCACGGTGGCTCACGCCTATAATCCCAGCACTTTGGGAGGCCAAGGCAGGCAGATCATGAGGTCAGGAGATCAAGACCATCCTGGCTAACACAGCAAAACCCCGTCTCTACTAAAAATACAAAAAAAATTAGCTGGGCGTGGTGGGGGGGTGCCTGTAGTGCCAGCTACTCAGGAGGCTGAGACAAGAGAATGGCGTGAACCAGGGAGGCGGAGCTTGCAGTGAACTGAGATTGTGCCACTGTACTCCAGCCTGGGTGACAGAGTGAGACTCCATCTTAAAAACAAACAAACAAAGAAAAAAACAAAAAACAGTGGATATTACAAAATAGAATCCCAGGTTGCCACACATCATTTATTTGGCCAAAATGATAACTCCAAAATTTTAAAAAAGGGAAACCTTCACTCTGATAGAGGACTTAACTTTCCAAACAACAAGACCCAATGAAGATAGCATGAGGCCAGCTGAATCTGTCTATTCTCTCACCCCTCTTTTTTTGTGTGTCTGGTTTACGTAAAGGCAAACAAAAACATTTTATTGTTCTTCAATATTACATAAAAATGTTTTTCAAAATAGGAAACCAAATACCAAATTTCATGTTTGCGTTAGGGCATCTCTTTTTTTTTAAAAAAAAAAAAAACGGAGTTGTGCTGTGGCCCAGACTGGAGAGCAATGGTGCCATGTTGGCTCACTGCAACCTCCACCACCTGGGTTAAAGTGATTCTCATGTCTCAACCTCCTGAGTAGCTGGTTTTATAGGTGTGTGTCACCATGCCTGGCTAATTTTTGTATTTTTAGTAGAGACAGCATTTCCCCAAGTTGGCCAGGCTGGTCTCGAACTCCTGACCTAAGGTGATCCACCCACCTCAGCCTCCAAAAGTGCTGGAATTACAGGCATGAGCCACTGTGCCCAGCCACATTATTGCATCTTTAATGCTAAAGGTAGTCTTCAAATAAAATTTTATAAACCTATTCAGTTTTAATTAATTTGACCAGAAGGTAAGATTTTCATAAACTTTTTAGAACCTTTTATAATTTTCCATTAAACAGCAGATTAATTTTTTTAAGAAAATCATATTATTTGGACACATGGGCCCAGATTCTTGCCCCACATCAGTATGATTTTAATGTTTTAACCCATAGAAAAAACTAAATCTCATTTAAATTTTAGCCAACTTGCTTATACCCACACAACATTTTTACAAGGTTAACCCTTTACAAACCCTTTTTTAAATTTGCTTAAACCTTCAGTTTTGTCCCCTTACTCTTTAGGTTAAGAAAAATCTATTAAAACCTTCTAAACTAGACAAAATTACATTATCTTTAACAAAAACTATATTCCCATATCTTCTTATAATCTCCCACCAAGATTACATTCTACTTTACTTCTATACCTGACAATCTTATATGTAAAACTGTTTCTCCAGTACTCTCAATTATATGTTACAATGTTAACTCTTAACAACTTTTATTTTTGGTGAAAAACCTGGGTAAGTAGGCAATTTATTTAGGTACTGGATGTGGAGCCTGGGACATCAGGAGTACTGACCCTTTTCAGCATAGCTAGGGGGCATGGCTTTCCATATGTCTCCAGACCTTATCTCTAATATCATGCCCCAAAGTAGGTAAATTGAACAATTTTCAAAACTCAAAGAAGCAGTTATGACCTTAAAGCATTTAGCAAATCTAATATCTGACCTTAATTTAGAACAAATGTCTAAATTTTGAAGATATTTTTATTTTGCTAATAATCTTTAAAACTGAACAGGTTACTAAAATCTTCTTGTTGTTACTTCTTGTTGTGAAAAAGAAGGCATTAAAGTTTCTATTTTTCTGATAATATATGATTTAAGTGCTTATTTTTCTAAGCCAATTAATCAGATCTCTTTTATATATAAACATCACACACACACAACACATATAAATATACAAACAGACAGACAGAAGATCCAGTAGTTGTAAGATTTTTCATTTGCTAGTTTTTTAATTGGATTGCTGGCTTCAGGGTGGATCCCTTGGAGGAACAGGGCCAGGAAAGCATGAAGTTTTTAGGGCCTAATAAGCAGGCACAACTGGAAGATAAAGACAGATCCTCAAAATTAAAGGTGCCATTTTATACTGGATCCTGGATCCCCAAAAGGGAGGGAAATACTACAAGAGAATATAATGCAGTGCTTCTACCATGCATTTCATTGCAAGGCAATTCAAAGCCAATCAGCCCATTTTTTAATTAGCCCATCCCCCACAGGAGTCTCATCTTTCAGTGGGGGTTGGGGAGGTTTGCTTATCTTCCAGGTGGCCAAGAGCATGCTTCTTTGACCCAAACATGCAAAGAGCTAAGTATCTCTTCATAACTGACATTAGCCATTTCTTAAAGTACATATTTTTTTTACCTAGTTATTACACACCAAGGCTAAAAGCTTTCCCATAAAATAAAATAATTTGATACCCCCAAAAGTCAAAACCATTAGTTAATGCAAGGCAAAACAGAACAGAGCCTTAGATTTTGACAGGGATTTATTGTTTTCAATTCCTGGGGTTCCATGAGGAAAGCAAGTTTTTCCCAGAATGGGGTCTGTGGTGCCTTCTCTGTTTTTCCCCAGGAGTCCCAGGTTGTTAGTAATTACCTTGAGTTTTTTCCTGTAGATATTAACAGTGGCAATAAGACAAAATGGAGAAAAACAAATTCAGTCTACTGAGAAGAAAAAAACTTTTTCAGAAAAACACAACTCAAGAAGAGGAAAAAGATAAAGGCCTTTTAAATATGTATACCTTGGGTATCCATTTTTAATTAAGTTGAATTTAACCATAAAGCTCGTTTCTCAAAAGAAAAATTGCTTATTACCCAGGACAGCCAATATTTTTGGCTTTTGAACTCTACCACAGGTAACCTTCCATGAGAAATTAGTATGTTTTAACTAAGGTTATGACTTAACCATGGATGCCCAAGGTATTTCAAAGACATGATAAGCAGTTCCTTCCTTCCTTCCTTCCCTTTCTTCTTCTTTTTTTTTTTTTTTTTTTTTTTTAACAAGATTTAGAATCTCCCCAAGGGTCATTCAGAGAAAGGAAAATCCAATCAGGAAGTCAGAAGCTATCCACTACACACCTCAATATTAGTGGCAAAGTTACACAACTGACAAACCAGAAAGGAATCATTCTGGAAGCCAAGAATTGAACCCGGGCCACCATTGTCAAAAGGCAAAACCTGACCTACTGAGCTACACGGCATTGAGCAGTTTCTATTGCTGTTCCCTGAAGAAGTCTAGAGCAGCCAATTTCAAGCTTGTAAAGGTTATTAACTGCTCGAGATAATTTTTAGGGCTAACTATGACACAAACCTTCAAATTCCTGTCCTCTGGTTCGAGGAAACCAAGAGAAAGTATCTCCACAGGTCACAAAGTTAAGCTCTTAAGGACACAAAACAAGACAGAGAATTTTCATCCAGATTGGTTTCAGGGACTCTCAGCAAAGTTTGTAACTGACCAGCCTGGCAGGCTGGCTTGAAAAGTAGGCTTATAGGAGTTCTAAACCCACGTTTTATCCTGTGATGCCCTTCTCTCCATTATAGAACAACACAGAAAGACAAATTCTTAGCACAAAGTATACCAGATTTGCTACAACCTAAGACTAGCCTCACAAATCCTTTTTTCTACTAATCAAACCCTTGCAGAGGAGACAAATAGTGGTGTTTATCATTTACACACACACACACACACACACAGAGAGAGAGAGAGAGCAGAAACTTGGCTAGTAAGAATTTCTTATCCTTTTTGCTGGCATACCAGGTTTCCAGGTTCTCTTTCTTTGAAGCTTCCACAGGAACAGAGTGGCTTTTGATGACCCTGACCACTGTGCCATACCTGTGAGGGTCAAGCCACTCAACAAAAGAAAATCACCCTTTTCTGTTTTATGGAACCATAGGCAAAAGATTCTCAATTTTCCAAGATGTTGCCCAACAGGCTGCTTGGGGAACCAAATTAACATTCTCCATGCCAGCAAAATACACATAACAAAACAGACACTAGTCACCTCATTCAGTACCCAATATTGACATGGAAAGGCTCAAAATTTCTCCTCTTGGTCCCTGTTGTCTTTGATCTACTCCAGGTGGGGAGGGATGACCTCAGAACAGTAATTCAATGGGTGACCTCTGGGCAAGACAAAGAGCACACAGTCACCCCAAGTCAGGCCTGTTGAGCTTACTTCAGGGCTCACTGAATGTAACCAGACAAATAAGGAGGGTTCTCTGAGTTAGGCCTGTTGGACTTCCATCAGCAATTCCTCCAAAGATCCCCTCCACATATACAAACACACACAAACATAAGACAGACAGAAGGCCTTCCAAATCAAGATCCCTAACCAAGAATTCCAAGAATACTTCTTCCAAACTGTCTTCCTATTCTCCATCTGAGAAATCTCCCCAAAACCTTCCTGATAGAGAAGAAGTCTCCGGAACCAAGACTCTTCCTACTAGTTAGGGAGAGCCAACAAGACCCCCCAGGAGCTGAACTGAGATAGACACCCCATGGTGGAGCTACAGGCAGACACCCCACAATGGGGCTACAGATAGACACCGCGCCATGGGGTTACAGAACCAGTCAGGAGAAGGAAGGAGACATTGGCAGTGCCTAGGATACTCACCAACCTAGACACCCCATAATGGGGCTATAGCTACAAACACTCCATGACCTGGCTACAGCACCCCACCATGGAGCTACGTACAGACACCCAGTGATAGGGCTTTAGTTATGAGATGTCTCCTGAGGACTATTTCTCCATTGCAATTAAATCCATGCACATTGGGTTGGCAGTGCCCCACTGGAAGAGACGGTGCCAGAGTCAGCCACTACTCCAAGAAAACTAGGTGGCCACTTGAGCTGACCTCTGGATCCATGGCCAGAGGCAGGCTACCAAACTGTGGGCAGCTAGCCACAAGGGCTATCCTGGACAAGCCCCCAATTTTGTAACTGCCCAATGGGTTCACCTTGCCCACTGCATAGACAGAGCCAATTTATTAACGCAGGGGAATTGCAATAGAGAAAAAGTAATTTACGCAGAGCCAGCTGTGGAGGAGACCGGAGTTTTATTATTACTCAAATCAGTCTCTTAAAGTGTTCCTTTATGCTCAGAAGAATGACTCACTAAGTCAAGTGAATGGTTTTAGCTGATCAATTCTCTCCCTAATAGCAGAAGTCATGGCCACAAGTCCCTGAGATTATTATGGGAATTTGGGTAGGTGGGTTTATTTTAAAGTGAAAGAGAGTAACAGAAATGAGAGATGGCGGCCTCAAAGATCAAACCTCATATTTTTCCAAATGTATCCCAAGACCAGCCCTACCAGAATTTATTAAAAGTCTGATCTCCAGGAAATCACATAAGCTTTTGCATTCAGCCAGACTAACCAAGATGGTCTCAGCCTTTGAGACAAATCTATGAAAAGGAGCAATTCAAAGAAAAGAGGTAAACATCATATTATAAGAATGCTGGCATTTTTTTCCATAAACTGAGTCCTCCATCCTAAACCAGCTTCATCAGCTTGAGCATCCTTAAAAGTTTCACAGCTGACAAAATACAGTCAGGCACTACATAACCACCTTTCAGTCAATGACAGACTGCACACACCACAGAGGCACCTTAAGATTATAATACTGTATTTTTACTGTACTTTTTATATTTTTAAATATGTTTGACTACACAAACACTTTCCACTGTGTTACAGTTGCCTACAGTATTCAGTACAGTAACATGCTGTACAGGTTTGTAGTCTGAGAACGATAGGCTATACCATGTGGTCTGGGTGTGTAGTGGGCTATAGCATCTAGGTTTGTCTAAGTATATTCTATGATATTCACACAATCATGCACTTCTCAGAATATATCTCCATTGTTAAGCAACACATGACTGTATATTAATTCAGTATTTTGTTTCTAGAGTGTCATAACAGATGTTTCTCCCCCATGGCACATAAACAAACAGTAAACCATACCAGCTTTTCAGTCACTTAGGCCTAGATTTAAATCCTGACTCTTCAGCTTAGCCATGTGACCATGGGCAGGTCATTTAACTGCCCTAAACCTTGTTTTCTCAACTGCAAACTGGGAATCATTGTCCCTATCCCATAGAGTTGCTTGGAAGGTGAGATAAAAATAATGCATTAAAGAGCTTACCAAAGTGCAGGTCATACAATCAGCACTTAATAAATGGGAGAAAGTTAAAAAAGAAGGGACAGGTGAGGGGAACTGGCAAAGACAGAGAAAGAGCGTGGAGCTCCTGAGAGACATAAGTGCATGGGTTCCAGGTGATGCATCGCTTGGGCAAAACCACACACACCAAGTCTCAAAAGAAATTGAAAAGCCTGAGAGAAAGCAGGCCTGGAATTTACAAATGGAAAGAACCCTATCTCTCTTGTGTTTTCTCTTGGAACATGTGACATGAGTTCACCCAGAGACAGGAAAGAAAATAGCAAGGACCTCCCAGGCATTACAGCATGGGTTCTGCCTGAAGAGGCCGATGACAAAAGAGAATTTAGGGTAGGACATCCACCTGGAAAACTTCCAGGCAGAGTGGTGCCTAGGAAGCTGCTAAAAGCTTAAATAAGGGGGAGTAAACCAGAGAGCTGGATGAAAAAATAAAAAGCCAAAAGGACCCTCCTTGCCTCCCTGCAGATTGTCAGCCTCATCCCATGAAACTGGCCTCAATTATTACAGACAGAAGAATTTCCTGCTGGAAAGCTCTTTGACCTACTGAGCTTGGCCTAGGATACTCAACATTCTCAGGCTTGGCATGGCATTCTCCAGTAAGATTTTCTCTTTCTGGAAAAAAGTAATACAGAAAAAAAAAAGGCAACTATATAGTGAAAATACCAAAGAATGTCAGGAATCTGAATCATGGGGAAGAGAATTCCTAAATTTATCTTTCCCAAAGTTATTTTTATCAGGGAGAAAGACATTTCCTTATTGAGGCTCTGAATCTATAAATCCCCAAAACGCTTTCTTACAAAGTTCATGCTTGTGTTTTATTTTTTATTTATTTTATTTTATTTTATTTTTGAGACAGTCTCACTTTGTCACCCAGGCTAGAGTGCAGTGGCATGATCTTGGCTCACTGCCACCTCCCCCTCCCGGGTTCAAGCAATTCTCCTGCCTCAGCCTCCTAACTGGGATTATAGGTGCCCACCATCACACCTGGCCAATTTTTGTATTTTTAGTAGAGACAGGGTTTCACCATGTTGGTCAGGCTGATCTCCAACTCCTGACCTCAAGTGGTCCACCCGCCTTGGCCTCCCAAAGTGTGTTTTAATTTTTAAAGATATAGGCACTTTGCATACCTGTTTCTGTATCAACCCTTTTCCCTCCTGCCCACATAACTGTGAAGAATTTCAACAGGCCCAGCAAATGACATAAAATGATATACCATATGCATTTTGGAGGCTGAGGTATGAGGACTGAGAGTTGTAAATAAAGTGCTGACCCAAGTGAGATCCAAGGAACACCTGAGAAGCTCGGGTGCAGGGCAGCAGCCCAGAGCTGGTGGCCCCTTCCTGGCCATCTGGGAGCTGGGCATAGATTTATCAACAAGAAGACTCTGCTACCTCCCCTCACCAGGCCTCTACTCTTCTGGGAAACACAAAGCAATAATAAAAGAAAGTGTTAGACAATACAAATAAATAAATAGTGCTGAAAAGGGCTTACTGCATTCTGAAATTGCAGCTCCTGTAGCTGTCATAATGATCTGGTAACCTTTAGTGATTATTTATTTATTTATTTATTTATTTATTTTGAGTTGGGGTCTCATTCTGTCACCCAGGCTGGAGTGCAATGGCACCATCTTGGCTCACTGCAACCTCCACCTCCCAGGTTCAAGTGATTCTCCTGCCTCAGCCTCCTGAGTAGCTGGGATTGCAGGCACCTGCCATCATGCCCAGCTAATTTTTGTATTTTTAGTAGAGACAGTGTTTCACCATTTTGGCCGGGCTGATCCTGAACTCCTAACCTCAGATGATCCGCCTGCCTCAGCCTCCCAAAGTGTTGGGATTACAGGCGTGAGCCACCGCACCTGGCCTTCTCCTTTATTTATCTAAGCCTAGTTTCCTACCTGCCTGAGGAGACGAAGCAGGGAATAAACAGAGAGCATCTGCAACACCTTGTTAGACAGAGGGAACTGCTCTCCTCAAGCATCCAACAACCCCACTGAGGAAAACACAGCCAAACCTCCCTCCCAGTGTTATAGGAAGCAGGGCTAGAAATTGGAGCGGCGATAAGTTTGCCAAGAAAATGAATCACGCACATGAGACTTCAGGACCACTTAATGCAGAGCAGATTTTCGGACCACTTAATCCATGGAAAGAAAATAAACGGATTAATAGTTGCATCGAAAAAAATACGTTTTAATAGAAAACAATGCATCACTTATGCATACCCTTCTGGGTTATGAGATTCTAGCCCTGTTTATTGTCTTAGAGCTACTTTGTAAATCTTTGTAAGTTGTAGGTAACTGATAGATATATAACTTCCGTCCTGTCTGGGAGTGATTTAATTGACTCCCCCTGGCCCTAGCCTTCACCAATGGATAAAACAGTTTTGCCTCCATTTGCAATTCATCTCAGCATTCCTTTACTCGTAATAAAAAAAAACTTGTGC
This sequence comes from Macaca fascicularis, assembly GCF_037993035.2. Lineage (NCBI taxonomy): Eukaryota > Metazoa > Chordata > Mammalia > Primates > Cercopithecidae > Macaca > Macaca fascicularis. The sequence goes on from NC_088385.1 coordinate 100,290,914, forward strand.
TGTTTTGACTTTTCCTTTGAACCAGCTGTTATGGGTTGAATTGTGTCCCCTTCTCCCAAAAATACTGAAGATATGTCCCAACCCCCAGCACCTGGGAATGTGAGCTTATCTGGATCGTCTTTGCAGATGATCAAGATGAGGCCATGAGAGTGGGCCCTGATATAATATGACTGTGTCCTTAAGAAAAATAAAAGGTAATTTAGACACAGAGACAAATTACCTTCCTCTTTATGCATACACAAAAGAATGCCATGTGAAGAGGAAGTGAGAGATAGGGTAATGTCTCCAAGCTAAGGAACAGAGAGGATTGCCACCAAACCACCAGAAACTGGGAGAGATGCACAAAACAGATTCTCCTCAAAGCCCCCAGAAGGAACCAATCCTACCAACACCTTGATTTCAAACTTCCAGCCACGAGAACTGTGAGAGAACAAATTTCTGTTGTTTAAGCCACCCAGTTTGTCATACCTTGCTATGGCATCCCAAGCAAACAAATACACCAGTTATAACATGTGTCTTATTCCGTAGTATCATATGAGCAAAATAAATTTTTTAGCACATGTTCATTTTTATATCTATAGAAGAGTCATGATTTTATTAGGTTGGGGAAAAAGTTATTGTGGTTTTTGCCATTAAAAGTAGTGATCCAAACCGCAATTACTTTTGCACCAACCTAATACCTTTTTCTGAAAGTTATCTTTTAACAGTTTTGGAGGATTCACCAAGATGCCCTGTGGATTTCCTGACCAGAGCCAGGTAGATTTCATCCACAGAGAAGTGCACCACATGGGCAGTGGAAGCACAGAAATACCTTTTCTTGATTCATGAGGTCAAGTAACACAAAGTGAGCCATCGAATTTTGCTGACTCTGTTTTTCTAATTTTATTTTGCCCTTACTAATTTTGGTTTTGGTTTGTTTATAGCCAGTAAATTATTCTCCATTGAGAATTAGTTTTATGGTCTGACCATTTAATGATCTTTGTAAATGTTGCATAGAGATCTAGTCTCTGTTGGGTGAAAGGCTCCAGAGAATTTAGTTTGTTTGCCTTTTTGGCTGGGAAATTGGTTGTTTTGTTTGTTTGTTTGTTGCTTGTTTTTGAGTCAGAGCCTCACACTGTTGCCTGGGTGGAGTGCAATAGTGTGATCTCGGCTCACTGCAACCTCCGCCTCCTGGGTTCAAGTGATTCTCCTGCCTCAGCCTCCTGAGTAACTAGGATTACAGGTGCGTGCCACCACGCTCAGCTAATTTTTTGTATTTTTAGTAGAGACAGGGTTTCACTATGTTGGCCAGGCTGGTCTCAAACTCCTGACTTCGTAATCCGCCTGCCTCGGCCTCCCAAAGTGCTGGGATTATAGGCGTGAGCCATGGTGCCCAGATGGAATTTGGTTTTATGATCAGATCATTTGAGGATCTCTGCAAATGAATTAGGAGTTTACATAGAACTTGTTTCTGCTGGGTGAGAAATGACAGAGAATCTAGTTTGTTAGTCTTTTCTGTTTGTTCACTTTTATATTTGGAATGCAAATCATTAAGAGTTTAAATTGCAAGGGAGGAAAAAATTTTCCTCCTGTCTCCTAAGTTCAATGGCTGGGACCCCACAAATTAAACAATCTGACAAAAGACAGATTAACAAGAGAAAAACAAATTTAATTAAGTATATTGGCACACATAGGATTTCACAAACAAATGGGGCTTGAGGAAATGGCTAGAATTTGCTTTTTTTTCCTTTTTTTGTTTTTTGAGACAGAGTCTTGCTCTGTTGCCCAGGCTGGAGTGTAGTGGTGCAATCTTGGCTCATTGCAACCTCCGCCTCCCAGGTTCAAGTGATTCTCCTGCCTCAGCCTCCCAAGTAGCTGGGATTACAGGCGCCTGCCACCATGCCCAGTTAATTTTTTGTGTGTTTTTAGTAGAGATGGGGTTTCACCATGTTGGCCAGGCTGGTCTTGAACTCCTGACCTCAGGTGATCTGCCCCCCTTGGCCTCCCAAAGTGCTGGGATTACAGGCATGAGCCACCAGCCAGCTAGAATCTGGAGCTTATTTATCATCTTAACAAGAAAGATAAGGTGTGGAGAAGAGATTAGACCAAGGAAAGGGGGTGCCTTTTGGTTTCTTGGAGGGTGGGGGGGTGTAAAATGATTATGGTAAGGTGAGTAGGAAATTAGGAAATGTATGGCAAGTAAGGTTGTTTAGTACGGTTTGTTATACAGATGAGTCTCCAGGGATAAGCATTGTCTCCAGTAGTTCTCTTCCTTATATAGAAGAGGGAGACAACTTTACAAAAAAGGGACGTGTATGTCCTGCTTTTAAACAGAAGGGAGCTTTTTCCTGCATCCGCTATTTTTCAATTATCTTCAGCTCAAAATAATCCTTATGCCAAAATAGCATATTCTGGGGTGACATATTCTGGTCCCCTTCGATACCTACTAGTAAAAAAGCTCTTTGGCGAGTTTTATAAATGTATGTTTACTTTGACTCATGACCGAAAATCTAGAATTAAAACTATAAGCTCCTTCTGTTTGTTCCCACGCTTATGTTTCTGTAATTCAGAAAGGCCTTTAAGTCTTACATAATAATTTTCACCTCTTGTTGATATTAATAAATTGGGTTAGATAATCTCTGAAATTAAAGGAGCTCTATTCTGATTAGCTTATAGAGACAAACAAGTGCTTTTATTAATTGTTCCTAGAATTGCTAGAAAATAAGGAAACCGAACTTCTAATACTTTCAATGTAATTTTTATAGAAAGTAACATGGAAATGTTTTAAGATTTCAAATTCACATAATTTAGGTAAATCTTCAGCAACCAAGACTAGTTAAATAATTTTGCTTTAATAAAAACAGCTACAGATTAGCTGATAATCAGATTAGCTAGATAAATTCTGATTTATCAGCATTAAATATAATACTTGCTAGTATTTTAATTCTATTTGGGCATGTTCTTAAACAGGTTTCTTGATTGAACAAGCTACCATTACTTCTACTTAATACTTAAGTTTATAGAAAATATAAATCTTTGTTTCATTGATTCATTATTCTCACAATTTTGTTTGCCTCGGGGTTATGGCTTGTGCAAACAATGAGTCTGAAAGGCTATGAAATCTGACAAACTTTGCTCAGTTTTGACAGGCTTGTTCCCTTGGTTACTGTTTATTGCCTTCATCTACAAGATGAAGGGCTTTTTGTTTTTCTTACGTAATCGACCTAGACAGCAAAGATTCTGTGTTTTACTGGAATAACCTTCAGTGGTTTATGCTGACTTTATTATTATTATGTCCTTGACTATTTAAGAAAACAAAAATTTCTCACTTAGGAAAGATCTAAGGCTCCTTACAGTCACATTACTTTCTATGTTTACTTTCTAAATACTTTATTGTCACTTAGAAATGAGGAGCCAAAGAGTTTTGTTTTAGTTTTTGTTTTGTTTTGGGTTTGTTTTTTGTTTGTTTGTTTTGAGACGGAGTCTCGCTTTGTTGCCCAGGCTGGAGTGCAGTGGCACATTCTCGGCTCACTCCAACCTTCACCTCCCCGGTTCAAGTGATTTTTCTGCCTCAGCCTCCCCAGTAGCTAGAATTACAGGCACATGCCACCATGCCTGCCTAATTTTTGTATTTTTAGTAGAGATGGGGTTTCATCCCCATGTTGGCCAGCCTGGTCTCAAACTCCTGACCTCGGGTGATCCACCAGCCTCAGCCTCCCAAAGTGCAAAATTACAGGTGTCAGCCACTGTACCCAGCCCCCAAATAGTTTTTTAGACACCTAGATCTGATTCCTGTCATAAGTGTTCAAATCGCCTGACAGTGTCTGGTTTTTGCCTCCCTAAAATGGAACTCTGAATATAAAATAAAATGAAGCTTTCAGGATTTTTTTTGCTACTAAAACTATTTTGAGATTTCCTAGTGGGCCCCTGGAAAATCGCAAAGACTTATTATTTAGCCTTTTGAAAAGAGAGATGTTAGAAATAATTAGGTTTACTTGCTGGATTACTATTGATGAACCACATGAAAGACTTGTGAAATCAGAAGAGATGCTTAGCCTTCCCTAGGTTAAATTGGTATAGGTTACATGTTCTTAGTATATTTCAGAAACTGTATGCTATATGGGAATTTTCCAGAGATTAGAAGTGTCATCGCCGTCCATGACACATTTCTCCTTATTAGGGCCCTAGTGCTGCTTTGCCATGTTAGACAATGACACTATAGTGTTATCATTCATGATTTCAGTTTTTTGTTTTTTGTTTTTTGTTTTTTTAATAGAAATGGGGTCTCACTCTGTCATCCATGATGGCCTCAAACTCCTGGGTTCAAGTGATCATCCTGCCTCAGCCTCCCAAAGTGCTGGAATTAGAGATGAGAGCCACTGTGCCTGGCCCAATTTCAGTTGTTTTTGAAGTGTTAACTTGATCACAGCTTTACTTATTTAATTTGAATCTAGTACCGTCTAGGGCAGTGGTTTTCAACTGGGGATTGACATCACTTACAGAATTTTACTAATAAACACATGTCTAAGAGCTACTGAGGACCACGGACTCTCTTTACTTGATATTCTTGATATATTTTTGTTATATTCTTACTTAGCAAATTCATGTTATAATATGTTTCAGCATTATTACATTATATCTTAAGATATTTTTCTCTGGAAAGTTTATGTTCATCCATTTTTACAAATTAGATATAATGTTCACTGTCTTCTTTTGTTGCTGTTGTTATTGCTTTGAGACAGAATCTCCATCTGTCGCCCAGGCTGGAGTGCAGTGGTGAGATCTTGGCTCTTTCAAACCTCCGCCTTCCAGGTTCAAGCAATTCTCCTGCCTCAGCCTCCCGAGTAGCTGGGATTACAGGCGTGCGCCACTACACCTGGCTAATTTTTTTGTATTTTTAGTAGAGACAGGATTTTGCCATGTTGGCCAGGCTGGTCGCAAACTACTGACCTCAGGTGATTTGCCTGCCTCAGCCTCCCAAAGTGCTGGGATTACAAGTGTGAGCCACCGATCCTGGCCGGTCTTCTTTAAAAATAGAGCTAATCATTATAAGTTGTTGTTGTTGTTGTTGTTGTTGTTGTTGTTGTTGTTGTTTTAAGATGCAGTTTTGCTCTTGTCGCCCAGGCTGGAGCCCAATGGCACGATCTTGGCTCATTGCAACCTCCGCCTCCTGGGTTCAGGAGATTCTCCTGCCTCAGCCTCCTGAGTAGCTGGGATTACAGGTGCCCACCACCACGCCCAGCTAATTTTTTGTATTTTTAGTGGAGACAAGGTTTCACCATGTTGGCCAGGCTGGTCTCGAACTCCTGACCTCAGGTGATCCACCTGCCTCAGCCTCTCAAAGTGCTGGGGTTACAAGCGTGAGCCACTGTACCTGGCCTGTCTTCTTTGAAAATAGGGCTAATCATTATGTTTATAATTATTTCATCTAAAATTTTTTTGAATTGACTTTATTTTCTTTTTGGCATGCCACGGAAGCAACCAAATCTTATCAGTTGCATTTTTATTGGAATAAATTCTTATCAGAACTTTTGCTTTTGAAAATTATCAGTAATAAATTAAGCACAGTATTTTAAGCCTTTTGTCATCTAGAGGTAGTTTTTGTTTTACTCTGATGCTTCCTTGAAAATGTTTCCTCTTCAGCAAAGGACTGTCTCAGAGACCCATGGAAAAGGACTATGCTGGGTATTTTGGGTTATGTGCTGCTAATGGCATCACTTAAACAATTTTGAGACCATACCAGCAAGCTGAGTAAGGATTTCCAGAACTCTAGGCAAGAAACAAATGGAGTCAGGAAAATGCTAACCCAAGATCCAGTGAAACAAGAATTAATTACATAGGACTAAGTGAACTGATGAGGAATGATTGTAGTTTATGGGGGAGTGGGGGTATTATTGATTTTTTTCTTTTTCTTTTTACAAAATTCTTCTTCTTCTTCAGCGTCTGCAACTGTAAGATTATTGATGTTTCAGTATGCTATTTTCTGGATATATACAGAAGCCCTTTCTTTTTTCTTTTAACTATAACCCATAACAATTTAGTAAACTCTGTTTTTGTAAATGGAAATTAAACATTTGTAAATGATATCATATTCTTCCTGCCTAACCCCTCAGAATCTGGAAACTCTTAATGAATATTCTTCTTTTCATACCAATATAGTCATTTCCATAGATGCAATTAGGACATATTTGGGACTTAATTTTCCTGGAATTTCATTGAAAACATTGGTTATACAACCAAGAACTTGCCTGGAATGTCATATTTGAAAACGATGCTTATTTACTCGTATATCACCAAGTACTTTTAAGTAACTAAAGTTGTTTTATGGAGTCAAGGCTTACAAAACCATTGGGTGCAGTGGTGCACACCTGTTGTCCCAGCTACTTGGGAGACTGAGGCAGGAGAACTGCTTCAGCCTGGGAGTTCAAGACCAACCTAGGCAGCATAGTGATACCCCATAGCGAGACCCTGTCTTTAAAATAAATAAATAGGCCGGGCACGGTGGCTCACACCTGTAATCCCAGCACTTTGGGAGGCCAAGACGGGCAGATCACGACATCAGGAGATGGAGACTATCCTGGTTAACACGGTGAAACCCCGTCTCTACTAAAAATACAAAAATAATTAGCCGGGCATAGTGGTGGGCGCCTGTAGTCCCAGCTACTCGGGAGGCTGAGGCAGGAGAATGGCGTGAACCCAGGAGGCGGAGCTTGCAGTGAACAGAGATCGCGCCACTGCACTCCAGCCTGGGCGACTGAGCGAGACTTCGTCTCCAAAAATAAATAAATAAATAAATAAATAAATAATAAAATGCTTATACGACCCTCTTGAAAAAACTGGCCTGGGACCTGGTTTACAGGGTTTCCAGCCTTGCTCTTTTTTCATTGAGTTTTTGAGTTTCATGAAGGCATCACAATATATCTTTTTTAAAACAACACATAATTGGAAACTTAACTAATCAAAATGGGCCACCTCTCCTCATTCATACAAATGAATGGAAGAGATCGGAGCCCACACAACTGCCAGGCTCTATGCAGGGCACTTGGCACATACTCTGCAGGATCTTTACAATTTTATTTTATTTTATTATTATTTTATTTTACTCCTATTAATTTATTCTTATTTATTTATTTTATTCTTTTTTTTTTCTTTTTTAGAGTTTTTTTGAAAGTTCATGTCAGACGAGTCATGTGTCAGCATCATAACAAGGTTTAAGGGAGGTGCAGCTCACACATGAGCATGAAAACCCAATTGTCATGCTTATGAACTACAAAAGGATCACAGGATATTTTTGTAAGTGCCTACCCAACAGATCTCCCCTCCTTCTGTGGTACAGTATGTCCAGTGTTGAACTAGTAGCATTCACATTTCCCCACAAGTGTCGTGAAAGGGGGACTCTCTCCCAAGTTTCCCCAGCAGTAAAACCTGATTGGTCTGAGGTCTGCAGGGTGGTTCTAGTCCTCTTGCCAGTGATTAATTAGATATGACTGTATAACATGGCTGGGAGGTGGGAGCAGAAGAAGAGATTCCGAAAGGAAAGGGTTTATGCTCTTAAAAATGCTATGTGATGCCTCTGATGAAGCCTATGTTAGTAGAGACATCTGAGAGTGTAGATGAATGCCAATGGCCCTCATGGAAAGAGAGAGAGATGAGAAAAAGCACACTCTTTTTTTGCATCTACATGTGATGTCTGGAATTACAGCAGTCATTTTGTGATCATGAGAGCAGCTGGCTTGGCTAAGGACAAAATTTGTCACACCAAACATGGCAGAGAAGAAAGAAGATTCTGGATTCTTGGTAACATTTTTGAGCCAACCAAGATAACATTTTTGGACTAACCAAGACTGGAATTGGTCTTCCTTGGGACTTTTTAATAAGTGGGATAGTGAATTTTCACATTGAAGTAAATTTTGAGACGAGTTTTCTGTTTCTTATAGCCAAAACTATCTTACCTGCTACAAATAGTTCATTTAATTTCATCTTTACAACAGTCCTATGTCTGTGGACATTCTCATTTTATAGATAAAAATCTGAGATTCAGAAAGTTTTAGTAACATGGCCAGGCACAGTGGCTCACACCTGTAATTCTAGCACTCTGGGAGGCAAAGGTGGGAGGACTGCTTAAGCCCAGGAGTTTGAGACCAGCCTGGGAAAATGCTGACACCCCATCTCTACCAAAAAAAAAAAAAACAAAAAACAAAAAATTACCTGGGCATGATGGCACATGCCTGTAGTCCCAGCTACTCAGGAGGCTGAGGTGGGAGGATTGCTTGAGCCCAGGAGGTCAAGGCTGTAGTGAGCTGTGATCGTGCCATGGCACTCCAGCCTATGCAACAGAGCAAGACCCTGTCTCAATAACAATAATAGTGATGGATAGAACAACCACACAGAAGATAAGTAAGGAGAGAGAGGACTTAAACAACATAATAAAGCAACTAGAGCTAATAGACATATACAGAACACTCCACACAAGAGCATATTACACATTCTTCTGAAGTGTACGAGACATTTTCCAGAATAGACTATACGTTAGGCCACAAATTAAGTCTCAACACATTTTAAAAGAAAGATATTATAGGCCTGGCGCAGAGGCTCACACCTGTAATCCCAGCACTTTGGGACGCCGAGGTGGGCGGATCACCCGAGGTTGGGAGTTCGAGACCAGCCTGACCAACATGGAGAAAACCCGTCTCCACTAAAAATACAAAATTAGCCAGGCATGGTGGTGAATGCCTATAATCCCAGCTACTTGAGAGGCTGAGGCAGGAGAATCGCTTGAACCCGGGAGGTAGAGGTTGCCGTGATCCCAGATCATGCCATTGCACTCCAGCCTGGGCAACAAGAGTGAAACCTCATCTCAAAAAAAAAAAAAAAAAAAAAAAAAGACAGATATTATATAAAGCATCTTCTCTAAGCACAATAGGATGAAGTTAGAAATCAGTAACAGAAGTAAAACTGGAAAATTCCCAAGTTTGTGGAAATTCAACAATGCATCAATAATCAAAAGACCAGGTGCAGTGGCTCAAGCCTATAATCCCAGCACTTTGGGAGTCCAAGATAAGTGAATTGCTTGACCCCAGGAGTTCAAGACCAGCCTGGGCAACATAGTGAGACACCACCTCTATTTTTAAAAAATACATAAAATTTAAAATAAATACAGTAAAAAAAAAAAAAAAAATGAAAAACCAAATAGATTGAAGACAAAATTGCAACAAAAATTTGAAACTACAGAAGAACAAAAACAAAAACACAACCAACCAAAACTTACAGGACATAGCAAAAGCAGTGCTACAAGAAAAAATTATAGCTACAAATGTTTAAATTTAGAAACAAGAAAGATCTCAAATCAACAACCTAACTTTATAAATAAGAAACTAGGAAAAAAAACGGCCAGGCACAGTGGCTCATGCCTGTAATCCCAGCACTTTGAGAGGCCGAGGCGGGCTGATCATGAGGTCAGGAGATGGAGACCATCCTGGCTAACATGGTGAAACTCCGTCTCTACTAAAAATACAAAAAAACTTAGCCGGGAGAGGTGGCAGGCGCCATAGTCCCAGCTACTCGGGAGGCTGAGGCAGGAGAATGGCGTGAACCCGGGAGACGGAGCTTGCAGTGAGCCGAGATTGCGCCACTGAACTCCAGCCTGGGCGACAGAGCAAGACTCCGTCTCAAAAAAAAAAAAGAAACTAGAAAAAAAAAAGAACAAACTAAACCTAATGCTAGCAGAAGGAAGAGAATAATAAAGATAAGAATAGAGATTAATGAAATAGAAAATAGGAAAACAAAAGGGAAAATTAATAAAAGCGAAAGTTGGCTCTTTGAAAAGATGGACAAAATTGACAAACCTGTAACTAGATGGGCTTAAAAAAAGAGAAGACTCAACTTACTAAGATCAAAAATGAAAATGGGGAAATTACTACCAACTCTATGGAAATAAAAAGGATTGTAAGAGAGTACTGTGAACAACTGTATGTCAACAAATAGGATAACCTGGATAAAATGGAAAGATTACGAGAAACACAAAACTCACTAAAACTAAATCTGGAGGAGACAGAAAATATGAATAGACTGATAACTAGTAAGGAGACTGAATCAGTAATCAAACATCTCCCAACAAAGAAAGGTCCTGGACCTGTTGGCTTCACTAGTAAATTCTACCAAACATTTCAACAACTAATACCAATCCTTCTCAAACTTTTCTTTAAAAATTAAAGAGGAGAAAACACTTCCTAAATCATTCTATGAGACCAGCATTACCCTAATACCAAAACCAAAAACACTAGACTACAGATCGATATCCCTTATGAATGTGTGTGCAAAAATCCTCAGCAAAATATTAGCAAACTGAATTTAGCAGCACAGTAGAAGGATTATACCCTATGAGCAAGTAGGATTTATTCCTGGAATGCAGGGGCAGTTCAACATACAAAAATGAATTGGCTGAGCACAGTGGTTCACGCCTGTAATCCCAAAACTTTGGGATACCAAGGCAGGCAAATCACTTGAGCTCTGGCATTCAGCCTGGGCAACATAACAAGATCCTATCTCTACATAAGTTAAAAAATTAGCTGGGCATCGCCGCGCCTGGTGGCTCATGCCTGTAATCCCAGCACTTTGGGAGGCCAAGGAAGGCGGATCACTTGAAGTCAGGAGTTTGAAATCAGCCTGGCCAACATGGTGAAACCCATCTCTACTAAAAATACCCAAAAAAGGCCGGGCGCCGTGGCTCAAGCCTATAATCCCAGCACTTTGGGAGGCTGAGGCGGGTGGATCACGAGGTCAGGAGATCGAGACTATCCTGGCTAACATGGTGAAACCCCGTCTCTACTAAAAATACAAAAAACTAGCCGGGCGTGGTAGCGGGCGCCTGTAGTCCCAGCTACTTGGGAGGCTGAGGCGGGAGAATGGCGTGAACCCGGGAGGCGGAGCTTGCAGTGAGCCGAGATCACGCCACTGCACTCCAGCCTGGGAGACACAGCGAGACTCCGTCTCAAAAAAAAAAAAAAAAAAAATACCCAAAAAAAATTAGCCAGGTATGGCCGGGTGTGGTGGCTCACACCTGTAATCCCAGCACTTTGGGAGGCTGGGGTAGGTGGATCACCTGAGGTCATGAGTTCAAGGCCAGCCTAGCCAATATGATGAAACCCCATCCCTACTAAAAATAAAAAAAATTAGCCGGGCATGGTGGCAGGCACCTGTAATCCCTGCTACTTGGGAGGCTGAGGCAGGAGACTCACTTAAACCTGGGAGACAGAGGTTGCAGTGAGCCGAGATCATGCCATTGCACTCTAGCCTGGGCAGCAAGAGTGAAACTCCATCTAAAAAAAAAAAAAAAAAATGAGCCAGGTATGGTGGCAGGTGACCGTAATCCCAGACTCAGGAGGCTGAGGCAGAACAATCGCTTGAACCCAGGAGGCAGAGGTTGTAGTGAGCCAAGATCATGCCACTGCACTCCAGCCTGGGCAACACAGCAAGACTCCGTCTCAAAAAAAAAAAAAAAAAAAAAGCTGGGCATGGTAGCACACAGCTATAGTCCCAGCTGGTCAGTAGGCTGAGGTGGAAAGATCACTTAAGCCTGGGATGTTGAGCCTGTAGTGAGCTATGATTGTGCCACTTCACTCCAATCTGGGCCACACAGTGAGACCCTGTGTCTCAAAAAAAGAGAGAAAATCAATCAATGTAATATACCCATTAACAGAATGAAAGGGTTAAAGAACTACACGATCATCTCAATTGATGCAGAAAAAGCATTTAACAAAATTCACCACCTTTTCATGATAAAAACACTCAACAAACCAAAAACAGAAAAAAGCTACCTCAACATACTAAAATCCATATATGAAAAATCTATAGCAACCATCATACTCTGTGGTGAAAGTCAAAAAGCTTTTTCCCTAAGATGAGGTAAAAAAAAAAAAAAAAAAAAAAAAAATGCTCATTCTCAGCTGGGTGCAGTGGCTCCTGCCTATAATCCCAGCACTTTGGGAGGCCAAGGCGGGTGGATAACCTGAGGTCAGAAGTTCAAGACCAGCCTGGCCACCATGGTGAAACCCCGTCTCTACTAAAAATACAAAACTTAGCCAGGCATGATAGCATGCACCTGTAATCCCAGCTACTCCAGAGGCTAAGGCAGAAGAATCACTTGAACCCAGGAGGCAGAGGTTGCAGTGAGCCAAGATCATACTACTACACTGTAGCCTGGGTGACAGAGTGAGACTCCATCTCAAAACAAAAACAAAAACAAAAACGAAATGCCCATTCTCTCCACTTCTGTCCAACCTAGTACTAGGGGTTCTAACCAGAGTAATTAGGCAAGAAAAAGAAATAAAAGACATCCAAGTTGGAAAGGAAGAGGTATAAATTATTTCTGTTTGCAGATAATATGATCTTAAGTGTAAAAAAGTTAAAAAGATTCCACACCAGAAAAAAAAAAAAAAAAACACCCTGTTGGAGCTCATAAATTAATTCAACAAAGTGGCAGGTTAAAAAGTCAACACATAGAAACCAGTTGCATTTCTATACACTAACAATTAACAATCTGAAAAGAAAATTACAAAACAATTTCATTTACAATAGCATCAGAAAAAAAAGTAAACCTGGGAATGAACTTAACCAAGAAGGTGAAAGACATGTACAATGAAAACTACAAAACATTAATGAAAGAAAGTAAAGAAGACATAAGTAAGGCCAGGCGCAGTGGCTCATGCCTATAATCCCTGAACTTTGGGAGGCTGAGACAGGTGGGTCGCCTGAGGTCAGGAGACTGAGACCAGCCTGACCAACATGGTGAAACTCCGTCTCTACTAAAAATACAAAAATTAGCTGGGCGTGGTGGTGGGCGCCAGTAATCCCAGCTACTTGAGAGGCTGAGGCAGCAGAATCACTTGAACTGGGGAGACGGAGGTTGCAGTGAGCCGAGATGGTGCCACTGCACTCCAGCCCGGGTGACAGAGTGAGACTCCATCTCAAAAAAAAAAAAAAGACATAAGTAAATGAAAGCATATCTTATATTCATGGACTGGAAGACTTAATATTGTTAAGATGTCAATGGTACCCAAAGTGATCCACAAATTCACTGCATTCTCTATCCAAATCCTTGTGAGGTTTTTGCAGAAATAGAAAGTTCCATTCTAAAATTCATATGGAATCTGAAGGGACTCTGAATAGCCAAAACAATTTTGAGGGAAAAAAAAAAAAAAAAGCTGGAGGACTCATACTTCCTGATTTCAAAACATACTACAAAACAACAGTAACCAAAATAGCATAATACTGGCATAAAGACAGACATATACACCAAAGGAATAGAATGGAGAGCCCAGAAATAAACCCTCTCACATACAGCCAAATTATTTTTGACATAGATGCCAATATTATTCAACAGGGAAAGCACAGTCTTTTTAACAAATAGTGCTAGGAAAACTGGATATCCAGATGTGAAAGAATGAAGTTGGACCCTTATCTAACACCATATAAAAAAGTTAACTCAAATTTGATCAAACACCTGAATATAAGACCTAACACTATAAATCTCTTAGAAGAAAGCCAAAAGCTACATGACATTGGATCTGGCAACAACTTTTTTGGATATGACTCCAAAGGCACAGGCAACAAAAGAAAAAAAACAGACAAATTGAACTTCATGAAAATGTTAAATATGTGTGCATCAAAAGACAGTATTAACAGAGCAAAAAGGTAACCCACAGAATGGGAGAAAATATTTGCAAATCATATATCTGATAAGGGATTAATATCTAAAATATATACAGAATTTCCAAAACTTAACAACAACAAACAACCTGATTTAAAAATTGGGCAAAAAGGCTGGGCACGCCTGTAAAGGTGGCTCATGCCTGTAATCCCACCACTTTGGGAGAGATCACTTGAGGCCAATGGATCACTTAAGCCAGGAGTTCAAGACCAGCCTGGGCAACATGGGAAAACCCCATCTCTACAAAAAATAGGAAAATGAGCCAGGTGTGTTGGTGCATGCCTATAGTCCCAGCTACCTGGGAGGCTGAGGTAGGAGGATCGCTTGAGCCCAGGAGGTAGAGGCTACAATGAGCAGAGATCAAACCACTGCACTCCAGCCTGAGGAACAGAGTGAGACTCTGTCTCAAAAAAAAAAGAAAGAAAAAAGAGAAAATGATTTGAATAGACATTTCTTCAAAGAACATATACAAATGGCCAATAAGCACAGGAAAAGATGCTCAACAACACTAATCATTAGGGAAATGAAAATCAAAACTACAAGATACCACCACCTCACACCCATTACAATGACTACTATCAAAAAAAATTGAAAATAACAAGTGTTGGTGATGACATGGAGAAACTGGAAGCCTTGTACACTGGTGGTGGGAATGTATTAGGTTGGCACAAAAGTAACTGTGGTTTTGCCACTGAATGCAATGGCAAAAACTGCAATTACTTTTAATAAAATGGTACAGTGACTAAGTAAAACAGTGTGGTGGTTCCCCTAAAAGTAGAATCACTATGTGATCCAGCAATTCCACTTCTGGGTATATACCCAAAAGAATTGAGTGCAGGATCTCAAAGAGATATTTATACAACCATGTCTACAGCAGCAATATTTGCAATAACTAAAACACGACAGTAACCTGGGTGTCTATCAATGGGTTAACAGATAAACAAAATAGGTTATAGCCATAAAATGGAATATTATTCAGCCTTAAAAAAGAATGAAATTCGGGAGGCTGAGGCAGGAGAATGGCGTAAACCTGGGAGGCGGAGCTTGCAGTGAGCTGAGATCCGGCCACTGCACTCCAGCCTGGGCGAGACTCCGTCTCAAAAAAAAAAAAAAAAAAAAAAAAGAATGAAATTCTGACATATACCACACCATAGATGAACTTTGAGGACATTATGCTAAGTAAAGTAATCCTGTCACAAAATGACAAATGCTGTATAATTCCACTTATATGAGACACTTAGAGTAGTCAAAATCAGAGAGACAATGTGAAATGGTGATTGCCAGGGACTGGGGAGAGGGAGGAATGGTGAGCTATTCCTTTTTCTTTTTTTTTTTTTTTTTTTAGACAGTGTCTCACTCTGTCACCCAAGCTGGACTGCAATGACTCAATCACGGCTCACTGCAGCCTCAACCTCCTGGCTCAAGCAATCCTCCCACCTTGGCCTCCCAAAGTGCTGGAATTACAAGCATGAGCCACCATGCCCAGAATATTTTTTAATGAGTATAGAGTTTCAGTTTTACAAGATGAAAAGGGTTCTGAAGATGGATGTTGGTGATGGATATACAATATTATGAATGTATTCATACCACTGAACTGTACAATTTAAAATGGTTACGATGGTAAATTTTGTGTTATGTGTATTTCAAATGAAAAAGTTGAAAAAAAGAAAACTTTCCTTTTTGTGTGTGAGACAGGGTCTCACTCTGCAGCCCAGGCTGGAGCGCAATGGCACAATCTCAGCTGAATGCAAACTCCATCTCCCAGGCTCAAGAGAAAAGAAACATTTCTTAGACCATAGAGCTTAGTGGTTAAGAGAAAACTTGGTGTCAGCAGACCTGGGTTTAAATCCTGCTTCTGTGTGACCTCAGGGCCTCTTTAGGGCTCCTTTTCTCTATGCAGAATGAAGATAGCAATTACTATAACATAAGGTTGCGATGAAGACTCAGTGAAACTATGTATGTAAAGTACTTCTGCATGCCCAGAAAAAGAATGATGGCTATGGCAATTATTAATATTATCGTGCCTCTCATTGTTACCCTATTCAGTAGGCAGCCAGCATTTTGTTTTTGTTTTTGTTTGCTTTTCGGTTTTGTTTTTTTTTTTTTTTTAGATGGAGTCTAGATCTGTCGCCCAGGCTGGAGGGCAATGGCACAATCTAGGCTCACTGCAACCTCTGCCTCCCGGGTTCAAGCGATTCTCCTGCCTCAGCCTCCCTAGTAGCTAGGATTGCAGGCACCCGCCATCATGCCCTGCTAATTTTTGTATTTTTGTAGACAGAGTTTTACCATGTTGGTCAGGCTGGCCTTGAACTCCTGCCCTCAGGTGATCTGCCCACCTCGGCCTCCCAAAGTGCTGGGATTACAGGCGTAGCCACCGTGCCCAGCCAGCCGCCAGCATTTTGAATGGAAAGAGAGCATCTTGTTCCCAACACCACAGAGTGGTGTCATCAGTTTCACTTCAGGCCTCTTGGAGCCTCCCTGTCCATGCTAAAACTTGGAGCTCCTGCTCTTTCCTGCCCAGCCACCATCAAAAGCAGCCCAGCTCCCTGGGAGCACCTTTGTCTCTGCTCACATTATCTCCCTCCCACCACTCCGAGGGCCCTGAGAGCTTTGATGCTCACATGGCTGCCTGGCAGGGGCAGGAAGATAAAATCCCACTTGTTCTGTCTCTCCACAATACCACCTTTCTGCAATTTAGAGGGGGACAGAGATAAAAGAGCAGGGTTTTTCTCTTTTTCTTTTCTTTTCTTTCTTTCTTTTTTTTTTTTCAACAACAAATGGTGGTTTCTCTTTACCAGCCGCTACTTCAGAGCCATGCCAGCATCAAAGAGCATGAAATCAGCAGAAACTCAAGCCAGGGGACTTCTGTCCCACCCTGGGAGGGGGTGGAATTTGGCTGTTTACAAAAGAAACAGAAAGTGGAGAGGGGAGGAGGGAGCTGTGTGCAGAGGAGCACCCCACTGAGGATGGCAAAAGTTTGTTTTCTTAGCATTTCCCCTATGCCACATTAAGCTTGGCAAACAGATGGGACTGAGACAAGGAGGGACACAGGAAAAAGAAAGCTCAACTTGTCTCACGAATAAATCTTGAGTTGACTTGACATCTTCTAGTCCAGAGGGATTAAGGTGGTAACAGTGGGTTGGCCTGTGTATGTGAGTATTCAGGTGGGACTCACAAGTCCGATGACATTCTCTGCTCCAAATCCATGTGACTATGTGCAAGGGCAGAAGGAAAAAAAGAAAAGGGTCTGCTTGCATAACTAGGAGGCCTATTGTTTTACGGAGTATGCCCCATGTGCCAGGTCCTGTGCTAAATACCTCACATGTAGCCACCATGGGGTAGGTAGGCTTACTTTTCCCACTTTACATATGTGAGAACTGAAGTTTAGAGAGCTGAAGTCAGTTGTCCAAAAGAAGAGGCAGGACCTCCACTCAGATCTGCACCAAAATGTGTGTTCTTGGCCAGATATTATAAAACTGCTTCCCACGGGGATTGAGTGTAACTCTGAAAAGTGCCAAACAAGATACAATTGTAGGGCATCTGTTATTGGTGGGAATGTAACTCCAAAAAAGATACCTTAAAGTCTGAACCTGCAGTCTAGTACCTGTAAATGTGAACGTATTTGGAAACAGGGTCTCTACAGATGTAATCAGGTTAAAATGATTTATTTGGTTCAGGTGAACCCTAATCCAGTGACTGGTGTTTTTATTCGGAGAGGGAGACTTGGCCATGGATCCTCACAGGAGGAAGATGGCGGAGCGAAGGCGGAGGAGGGAGCTGGAGTTGTGTTGCCTAAGTGAAGGAAGACCAGGGATTGCGCGGCCCCCGGAAGCTGGGAAGAGGCCTGGAAGGGTCCTCCCCTAGAGTCTGTGACAGCGTGTCATGCCAACCCCTTGATTTTGGACTTCTAGCCTTCAGAATTGTGAGGGAGTAAGCGTCTGTTGTTTTAAACCACCCAGTGTGTGGTACTTTGTTATAGCAGCCCTAGCAAACTAACATCACATCTGTCTTTTTGAGTTTGGAGAAAGAGACACCGAGACAGACAGCCAGAGAGTGCTGTGGGGTGGGAGTAAGGCAAGACTTCAACTTTCAGACAAATAACAAAAGATTATCTCTAGTATAGTGGTCTGAGGAACGAGGAAACGATGCCAGCCACCAGAGAGACACAGAGAGAGAAATTGAGGGGAGCAGCAGGGTGAAAGCAGTGAAACAAAGGGTTTAACTGAAGTAAGGGAACCAGCAGGAAAGAGAAGGGAGCCGGAACCCAAGTGAGACAGGTCAGCTCCTTGAACACAAGAGAGTCAAAGAAGGTTCCAAGGTCCCTGCCAGGAGGGGAGGTGTTGAGAAACAGCAGGATGCTGCCACCGTCCACCCCTGAGGACGACCTTGCCCATGCCACCGCCCCTGCCTTCTCACACCTCAACAGGGCTCTTGCGTCAGACTCTTCTTCAGTTACTGCACTCAGGGAACATGTATTTAGCACTCACAAAGTGACAGGCACTGAAGCAGGAGGTGGGGAGGACTGCCAGGGTCAGACAGCAGCACTAAGGACCCAGGGAAGGGGAGAGCCCTATGACGTTTTCAGCCTGGACTGCTCTTCACTTCCCGATGGGCCTAGAAAGTGTCCGCTGAGACTTCTAGGCCCACCTCAACTTGGCTAGGGCCTTCACCACCTTGCTGGGCCCGTGATACCTTCCGTACAACTTTAATGCTTGGTAGCTGTATTGCTTCTTTCTATCTGTATCTAGATCTAGATTTCAAAGAAAGCAGATCCAGAAGCTCACAGTCTAATGGAGAACTCATATATCTCAATCTCTATCTAGACCTACATATAGACCTAGATCTAGACAGAGACGTGCACGTTTTTCTCTTTTGTTAGGGGGGGAAAAAAAAGGCCAGGCGAAGTGGCTCATGCCTATAATCCCAGCACTTTGGGAGGCCAAGGCACATGGATCACTTGAGCTCAGGAGTTAGAGACCAGCCTGGCCAACATGGTGAAACCTTGTTTCTACTGAAAATACAAAAATTAGCTGGGCATGGTGGTGGGCACCTGCAATCCCAGCTACTTGAGAGACTAAGGCAGGAGGATCACTTGAACCCAGAGGGGCAGAGGTTGCAGTGAGCAGAGATCGCACCAGTGGACTCCAGCCTGGGTGACAGAGCAAGACTTCCTCATTAGACTGTGAGCTTCTGGAAGGCGGGGGCAGCATCCTATTCACCTCCATCTAGTCTGTGCCTTTGTGGAGCCTGGTGCAACATAGTTGATCAGCAAATAGTTGACAAATGAATGTTCTGAGTGTTTTAGAACTCAAACAACAAAAAGTGTAAAATAATTTTTAAAAATAAGCAAGTGACATAAATGCACAATTCATGAAATAAAAGAAATACAAATGGCTCCTAATCGCACGTACTTAGTCACATCGACTCCAGTCATAATAAGAACACAAGTTAAAGCCATGTTGAGAACATATTTTACCTCTTAGCCTGGCAAGTGTGATGACATGTCGTATCAGGAGGCTGGGGAGGGAGTGGGGCATAGGCAGGCTCATACCTGGAGTGTGAAATGATGTGTCCTTTAGGAGGGCAATTTGGCAAAGTCAATCAAAATTACAAATATGTGTATCCTTGGTACAAAAATCTCACTTCTGGGGGATATCTGCAGAATATCTTACATATCTGCAAACATAAAATGTCTGTGTGTATAGGGTTACATTGCTGCATTGCTCGTAACAAGATATTTAAACCAAATAAAAGGCCCTTCTCTAGAGAACTGGGAAGATAACCTGGGTAGGAGCAGGGACCAGGGTGGATAGCTGGCGAGAGAGGAAGAAGATCTCTCAAGGCGTAACTTTCATATCAGCTTTTTTTTTTTTTTTTTTTTTTTTGAGACTGAGTCTTGCTCTGTTGCCCAGGCTGTAGTGCAGTGGCATGATCTCAGCTCAATGCAACCTCCATCCCCTGGGTTCCAGTGATTCTCCTGGCTCAGTCTCCCAAGTAGCTGGGATTATGGGCACGCACCATCACACCCAGCTAATTTTTATATTTTTAGCAGAGATGGGGTTTTGCCATGTTGGCCAGGCTGGTTTTGAACTCCTGACCTCAAGTGATCTGCCAACCTCAGCCTCCCAAAGTGCTGGTATTACAGGCATGAGCCATCGCACCTGGCTGGGTTGATTCTTGAATTATGTGAATGTATTACGTAGTCAAAAATGATGAATTAGAAATGAAAAACAGGTACATAGTATTAAGCAACAGATCTAAAGATAGGGTTGGAAAAGTCCTACCCCTGTCTTGTCCACTGCAGGAAGGTTCATGGAAAGAAATAAAAATGACTCTCAAACTCAGAATAACTTAAAATTTTAAAAATGGCATTAAAATGTACCTGTCGGTTAACCAATTTTCTAAAAGACTTAATATGGCATCTATTTTCCTTAACAACAACAAAAAAGCATCAGACCAACCAAAAGCCCCTAAGTCATCTGAAGGAAATGCCCCATTGCTCGCTGTGGGAAATTTTGTATGCTCAGGACGAAGGGCTGCCTAACCACTCAATTCCCTCATTTTCCCCGGCCAGTTCCATCAGAATTTTATTTAATTCCTACTTTCAACTTTTTCTAGCCATTTTTGACCTCTTTTTCAGAATGCAATATCCTCACATATCTTGGACTTTCCTTTTTTAATTTTTCCCTCTCTGCCACACCAATGTGTCTTGGATTTTTTTTTTTTTTTTTTTTTAAATGAAGTTTCACTGTTGTTGCCCAGGCTGGAGTGCAATGGCACAGTCTCGGCTCACTGCAACCTCTGTCTCCTGGGTTCAAGCTATTCTCCTGCCTCAGCCTCCTGAGTAGCTGAGATTACAGGTGCTCCCCACCACGCCCAGCTAATATTTTGTATTTTTAGTAGAAATGGGGTTTCACCCTGTTGGCCAAGCTTTTCTCAAACTCCTGACCTCAGGTGATCCACCCGCCTCAACCTCCCAAAATGCTAGGATTATAGGCATGAGGCACCGCACCCGACCTGTCTTGGACTTTTCTAGCCTCCATGCCATCTATCAAAGTCTTCTAAGATCTCTGACTCAATATAACTTACACATTTATACTCAAAAATCTAGATTGCCTCCTAGGCATATGATGCCCTATCCAAGCCAGGACACAATAAATACCTCATGTAACCCAATAAATATCTCATAACCATCCTGTAAGATGAAGACCATCACAATCCATCTTCTCAGCATTTTACAGACTTTTTTTTTTTTTCTTTTTTGAGACTGAGTCTCACTCTGTTGCCAGGCTGGAGTGCAGTGACATGATCTCTGCTCACTGCAACCTCTGCCTCCCGGGTTCAAGTGATTCTCCTGCCTCAACCTCCCGAGTAGCTAGGACTACAGGTGTGTGCCACCACACCCAGCTAATTTTTGTATTTTTAGTAGAGATGGGGTTTCACCGTGTTAGCCAGGGTGGTCTCGATCTCTCGACCTCGTGATCCGCCCACCTTGGCCTCCCAAAGTGCTGAGATTACAGGAGTGAGCCACCACACCCAGTCTTTACAGGAATTTTTTAAATGGAGCCTGGAGAGGTCGAGCACTTTGTCCAAGGTTATGCAGTGACAGGAGGTGGGGCCAGGAACTCATCTTGAGCAGTCTGACTGCAGGGCCCACTATTCACTAGCACTGCCTCCCTAGATGCCCCCACAATGCTTCTGCCCATAGACCTTTTCTTCTGCTTCTCATCCCTCTATGCTTCTTTACCTTTCATGCATGCATTCATTTGTCCTTAATATCCCTGGCCACCTGCTATATGCCAGGCACTGTGCTAGGTGAGGAGGATGCAAAGATTAAGAAGACAGTAGTCCCTGACAGCAGTCCCTGACTTTGAGAAGCTTACAGTCCACAGAGAATGCACAGAGGTAAAGAGACAACACCATGCATAGGAGGTTCTACAATGTGAGCCTAGGATAGGGCCACCCACACACACTTGTATGCCTTTCTTGTTTTTCCTCCTCTGCTCAAAGTCTTCATTTAAGGCCCTGTGTTCATCATGATGGGAAAATCAGCTCAAAAAACTTCAGGAGGATTCCTCCAGGTAAATTAAGTTACCCAAACAGACTAACATGCTAACAACTTTCAGATTTGGAATCTGCTCCTCTGGAGCCTACAGTTTGATGACTGTCGTTCCATGTTGAAACAAGAACAAGAGGATTGCTTATGTTTGCTTCTTTCTGCAAGAATCTAGGTTGAAAACAAAATGAAAAGGAAATCTAATCTGAGGACACTTCTCAAGTAGAAGTCAGGGGAAAGAGTAATAAAGAAGCACTCAGAGATCTTACCTGTTACCCTTAAATGTCTTCTTCCTTATCACAGTCCAAAGGACTCATGTTACTAACCATTGTCCTGACAAAGCTAGCAAGGACAGCCTGCTGAGCAAGTATGCAGTCTTCTCTGTGATCTATTCTGTCTTCACAGGCAAGAATGATTGTCCATGTTCCATCCCCCAACAAAGCATCAAAACCAACCACACAGACCAGGGTTCAAAGGCAGACTCTACCATTTACTGAGAGATCATCAGTGTCCTTATCTGGAGAATGGGAATGATCCCTAACAGGTGCAAAGACTCTAGCCTTAGGCATGATCAAATTCAAAGCCTTCTTGGGACACTCTCATAACCAGTCACTGCAGACTTTCACCTGCACAACCATCTAGCTCAGCTCCTGTGCTAATATAATATATCAGAGCCCTGGCCCCATCTGCCCAAGGGACTCGTAATTATTTTTGCAGCCATACGTCTGGCATCTAGTGCTGCAGATGGGTAGGGAGAACAGGTCCTATGACCTGGGAAGAGAGGGAATTGAAAGTAACAAAGAGTATCCCAGCTGCAGTCACACAGGCTGGGGCTCGGATTACACTCCAGACTGAGGATGCAGAGCAAGAGTACAAGGAAATCCAGGCAAAAAGAAATGCTGCAAGTCGGAGGGAAGGAAGTGTCCAGGATGCCCCCAGAGACAGACTGAGCCCATAGTTAGACATCAGCAAAGCAGCACCCAAAAAATTGCTTCAGAAAGAATTCCCTACTTCCCAAAAAACACTCTGAAAATCACATTGAGGGAAAAAATCTGAACTATGTTGGACTGGCCTGAACTTTTGTATAGTTTAAATATTGTTTTTAGTTTTAATACACAGAAGCCAGGTGAAGGTAGGGATTGGAAGACAGACATCATATTCTTCTCCGTGCGAGGACCACCAAGGTTCCTAATCTGGCCTGGCCTATTAAATACCAATGAGATTTAATGTATGTCTGTCTAGATTGAGGGTCAGAAACCCAAATGCCTACTGAAGTCAGGCAGATTAGATAAACAAGAAACTGTGCTAGGTGGGGGTGTAGAGGCTGGAATACAAATGCTCTGTGGACGCAGGCAGTTGTTAATCAGTCGATTGCTGCCACAGAGAAGCATGGCCTGGGTTGCTGGATCGATTTACTTTTACATTCCCACATATTAATTCTAAGCATTATTTTTCCAGCTGTCTTAGTCTATTTGAACTTCTCTAATAAAATGCCATAAGCAGAGTGGTTAATAAACAACAGAAATTTATTTCCCCCAGGTCTGGAGGCTAAGAAGTCCAAGATCGAGGTACTGGCAGATTTTGTGTCTAGTGAGGGCCCACTTCCTAGTTCATAAACTGCTTCCTTTTTGCTATAACCCCACGGGGAAGAAGGGGTGAGGGAGCTTTCTGGGGCCTCTTTCATAAGGGTGCTAATCCCATTCACTATGGCTTTGTCCTCAAAACCTAATCACCTCCCAAAGACCCCACCTTCTTATACTTCACATTGGAGATCAGGTTTCAACATATGAATCTGGGGGAACATAAACATTCAGATCATAACACCAACCTATTTTGGGGTTTGTTTTTTGGGTTTTGTTTTTTTTTTGAGACAGAGTCTCACTCTGTCGCCCAGGTTGGAGTGTAGTGGCACAATCTCAGCTCACTGTAGCCTCCACCTCCTGGGCTCAAGAGATTCTCCTGTGTCAGCTTCCTAAGTAGCTGGGATTGCAGGTGCCTACCACCATGCTCTGCTAATCTTTGTATTTTTTTAAGTAGAGATGGGGTTTCACCATGTTGGCCAGGCTGGTCTCGAACTCCTGACCTCAAGTGATCTGCTTGCCTCAGCCTCCCAAAGATAGCACCATCCTTTGTTCAATTTATAAAAGATGCTTGAAATTAAAGTTTGATTAATTTCTGTTTTCATTATGGATTACTAATAATATCAGCTAACACTTCCATAAAACTTACATGGCAGGCAGCATTCTTAGCGCTTTATTCACGTTGACCCATTTAATCCTCACAACAGCCATTTGAGGCAAATCTATCATCATCCTCTTTTTGTAAATTAAGAAATTGGGAGTCTCTGAACCTACTCTGGCTCAAGAGGCTGCCCAATAAGAAATTTTTTTTTAATATTTAAAAGAAATTTAAAGAAAAAGAACAAACAAATTAA
Organism: Macaca fascicularis; assembly: GCF_037993035.2. Classification (NCBI taxonomy): domain Eukaryota; kingdom Metazoa; phylum Chordata; class Mammalia; order Primates; family Cercopithecidae; genus Macaca; species Macaca fascicularis. The sequence continues at coordinate 100,315,091 of NC_088385.1, forward strand.
GAAATAGAAGCATAAAGTATCAAGCAAATTCTCCCAACTCACTCAGATAATTTGTGGCACAGCTGGAGCTGTATGGACAACTAACCCTCGGTTCAAGATGAGTTTAACTTTGAGGCTTCCTGAAAAGACATGAGAGAGCCCTCCTGTAAATGGTGAATGGTGTTCCTTTATCAAAATCTTTATAATAGCTCACTCCCCCAAAACCCTATAAATCAGAGAAGTCAAATCTGGCCCCTTGTTTCTGTTAGTCAAAAAGTTTCATTGGAGCAGAACCATACCTACTCATTTACGTGAGGCTGGCTTCAGTGTATGATCTCTACCATGAGTAGTCATAACAGAGACCATGTGGCTCCCAAAGCCCAGTATGTTTATTATCTGGCCCTTTACAGAAATAGTTTGCTAAATGCTACTCTGAATTTTAAAAAAAATTTTTAAAGTTCTTACATTCTATACTTAATTGTACTAGACTCAGATTAAGAAAAATATGTCCTTGAGGCCGGGCATGGTGGCTCATTCCTGTAATCCCAGCCCTTTGGAAGGGTGAGAAGGGCAGGTCACCCGAGGTCAGGAGTTTGAGACCAGCCGGATCAACATGGCAAAACTCCGTCTCTACTAAAAACACAAAAATTAGCCGGGTGTGGTGGCACATGCCTGTAATCACAGCTACTCAGGAGACTGAGGCAAGAGAATCACTTGAACCAGGGAGGCAGAGGTTGCAGTGAGCTGAGATCATGCCATTGCACTCCAACCTGGGCAAAAGAGTGAGATTCTGTCTCAAAAAAGTAAAGAAAAGAAAAATATGTCCTTGAGGCCAGGTGTGGTGGCTCCCACCAGTAATCTCAGCACTTTGGGAGGCTGAGGCAGGCAGATCACTTGAGGTCAGGAGTTCAAGACCAGCCTGGCGAACATGGCAAAACCCCATCTCTACTAAAATTACAAAAACTAGCTGGGTGTGGTGGCAGGCACCTGTAGTCTCAGCTATTTGGCAGGCTGAGGTGGCAGAATCACTTGAACCTGGGAGGCGGAGGTTGCAGTGGGCCGAGATTGAACCATTGCACTCTAGCCTGGGCAACAGAGTGAGACTCAATCTCAAAAATAAGAAAAACATGTCTTTGAAACTTCAATTAAAAGTATCTTCTCCTAAAGTTGAATTCACAGAAGGAAGAAAGCTTTTAACTAGAAAGTTCCTTAAAAACACACAGATATGGCCGGGCATGGTGGCTCGCGCCTATAATCCCAACACTTTGGGAGGCTGAGATGGGCGGGTCACCTGAGGTCAGGAGTTCGAAACCAGCCTGGCCAACATGGAGAAACCCTGTATCTACTGAAAACACAAAAATTAGCTGGACGTGGTGGTGCACGCCTGTAATCCCAGGTGCTCCAGAGGCTGAGGCAGGAGAATCACTTGAACCCAGGAGGCGGTTGCAGTGAGCCAAGATCATACCATTACACTCCAGCCTGGGCAACAGAGCGAGACTCTGTCTCAAAAAAAAACAAAACAAAACAGATACATAAACTTTTATGGAAATTTTCACAGTTTCTTCTATAAAAGCATAAAAAAAATTCAAACTACCACCTCAGTTCTCTAATTATCAAAAATCTGCCAATCGTTTTTTATTCAAAAAGATAACTTGGCCGGGCGCGGTGGCTCAAGCCTGTAATCCCAGCACTTTGGAAGGCCGAGACCGGCGGATCACGAAGTCAGGAGATCGAGACCATCCTGGCGAACACGGTGAAACCCCGTCTCTACTAAAAAATACAAAAAACTAGCCGGGCGAGGTGGCGGGCGCCTGTAGTCCCAGCTACTCGGGAGGCTGAGGCAGGAGAATGGCGTAAACCCGGAAGGCGGAGCTTGCAGTGAGCCGAGATCCGGCCACTGCATTCCAGCCTGGGCAACAGAGCAAGACTCCGTCTCAAAAAAAAAAAAAAAAAAAGATAACTTTTAGTGGTAAAAGTTTTTTTTTTTTTTTTTAATGGCAACTGTTCTTGTTTCTATTTTATTTAATGTTTTTTGAATACCTAAAACATACTAGAATTGTGTTTAAGAAGGCTGAGAATACATCTTACTTTTGTGACTAATGACCCTCTTAGACTGAAAACCAATGTTTAAGCAATAAATGTAAAATTTACAGATTACAATAAAATAAAAACAAGTTAGTATACAACTATAATTTGATGAAGTTAAGATGGTATTTTTAAACTAAAAGGTCAAGTTTCTTGTGGAAACAAATAGTGTTTCCAAGTATTTTCTCATTAGTAACTGGTGGAATCATTTATAAACAAACAAGACAAACAACCTTTCCAGGCCTCAATTCTTTAGAGAGAAAGGTCATTTTAAGACTCTAGGAAGTGTCAAACCATCAGGACCTTTCTAAAAATGATTATTTAAATGTACTGAAGATAAATACCTGAAGAAATTAAGTTGACCTTAAAGAAATTAAATTAAGTTGAATCATTGGATTTTGTCCCATACTTTGCAGAACCAGAGATCATTTCGACTTTGCAGACTTCAAGTAGGGTATTTTTCTGCTCAACTGCAGTTGACATTTCTTGCATGGTAGGGAAAAAAAAATAAACAAATGGAGGGATACACTGGGTTCATGGATTGGAAGTCACAATATGTTAAAATATCAGTCCTCCCTAAATAGATCTATAGATTCAATGCAATCGCAATCAAAATTCCACTAGACACTTTTGCAGAAATTGACAAGCTGATTCTAAAATGTATAAGAAAAAGCAAAGGAAGTAGGATAGCCAAAACAATTTTGTAAAAGAATATTAGCTGCCTCATACTACCTGATTTCAAGTTTTTTGTGTTTTTTTTTTAATTTTTTTTAGAGACAGAATCTCGTTCTATCGCCCAGGCTGGAATGAGTGGCATGATCGTAGCTCACTGCACCTGTGCTCCCGAACTCAGGTGATCTTCCTGCTTCAGCCTCCTGTGTAGCTAGGACTATAGGCACATACAACCACACCTGGCTCTGATTTCAAGTCTTACTATATAGTTAACAATAATCAAGATAGTAAAGAAGGCCGGGCACGGTGGCTCACGCCTGTAATCCCAGAACTCTGGGAGACTGAGGCAGGTGGATTACTTGAGGTCAGGAGTACAAGACCAGCCTAGCCAACATGGTGAAATGCCGTCTCTACTAAACAAAAATACAAAAATTATTCGGGCATGGTGGTGTGTTCCTGTAATCCTGGCTACTCAGGAGGCTGAGGCAGGAGAATTGCTTGAACCTGGGAGGTGGAGGTTGCAGTGAGCCGAGATTGTGCCATTGCACTCCAGCCTGGGTGACAAGAGCTAAACTCCATCTTAAAAAAAAAAAAAAAAAAAAAAGATAGTAAAGAATAACTGCTGCAAATCACTTGGGCTTAATGAGGTGGTAGAGATTTTTGTTTTCAGAGTAACTAAAATTTTAAAAACTAACAATATCAGCCAGGAGGGGTGGCTCATGCCTGTAATCCCAGCACCTTGGGAGGCTGAGGTGGCGGGCAAATCACCTGAGGTCAGGAGTTCGAGACCAGCTTGGCCAACATGGCAAAACCCTGTCTTTACTAAAAATATAAAAAGTAGCCGGGCATGGTGGCGCATGCCTATAATCCCAGCTACTTGGGAGGCTGAGGCACTTGGACCTAGGAGACAGAGGTTGCAGTGAGCCAAGACTGTGCCATTGCACTCCAGCCTGGGTGACAGAGTAAGACTCTGTCTCAAAAAATAAATAAATAAATAAAAATACAAAAATTAGCCAGGCATGGTGGCGCACACCTATAATCCCAGCTACTTAGGAGGCTGAACCAGGAGAATCGCTTGAACCTGTGGGGCGGAGGCTGCAGTGAGCGGAGATCACACCACTGCATTCCAGCCTGGGGGACAGAGCGAGACTCCATCTCAAAAAAAAACTAACAATATCAAGTGTTGGTGAAGATGTGGAGCAGCCAGAGCAAACTGGTGTGTACTTAGAGAAACGAAATTAAGTCAAACAAAAGACTTGGGCAAGAGTGTTTATAGCAGATCTATTCATAATAGACCCAAGTGTCCAGCAACAAGAGAATGGATTAAAAAGTGTGATATGTTCATACAATGAGATAACAAACACTCAGCGATAGAAAGGAACAAACTACTGATATGCAGAACATTATGGATACATCTCAAAATCATCAGCTTTGTTGAAAGAACCCAGAAACAAAAGAGTATATTCTATATTATCCCATGTGTATAAAGTTTAGGAACAGGCATAACTAGTGACAGAAACCAGAACAATGGTTGCCTCTGCAAAAGGCAGGTATTGACCACAAAGGGACATGAAGGAACTTTCAAGATGAGGGAAATGTTCTATACATATCTTGACTTGGGTGCAAATCACATGAGTGTATCATTTGTCCAAATTTGTTGACAAATTCGCTTAAAATCGGTGCATTTTCCTGTATGTAAAATATATCTCATTTTTAAAACTTATGTTTCCACATTGGCCAGAAAGATCAACACATGATCTATCTTTTATTCATTGTGCTTTCATTTTTAAGACTAGTTGGCAGAAATCTGAGGCTTTAAACAGGTTGTCTATGATTCTAGTCAGAGGTATCATCAACATCTTAACACAAGACCCTCCTTTCATTCATTCTACAAACAGACTACAAAACAATCAAACACTGTTTTAATACATAATTTATACAAGAACATGGCACTGTTCTGGCTTTTTATATTCATTAGTTAATTTAAATTCTACTTTTTAAAAATATGCAATACAGCCAGGCATGGTGGCTCATGCCTGTAAGGCAGGAGGATTGCCTGAGGCCAGGAATTCAAGACCAGCCTTAAGAACAGAGCAAGATCCCATCTCTACAAAAAAAATTAAAAATAAAAATAAAAAAATTGCCGGGCATGGTGGTGTGCACCTATAGTCCCAGCTACTCACAAGGCTGAGGCAGGAGGATTGCTCGTACCCAGGAGTTTGAGGCTACAATGAGCCGTGATGGCACCATTGTATCCCAGCCTAGGTGACAGAGCAAGACTTTGCCTTAAGAAAAGAAAAAAAAAAGTAGGGTAGGAATATTTAACACATGAGAATCAAGGTTCAGAAAGGCCAAGGAACTTCCCCAAGATAAGATAACTAAGGAGTGATGTCACCAAGACTCAAACCCAGATCCTAAGCACACACCCTTTCCTCTCCCCAGTAAACATTCTCACAACGCACGTGTGTGTGTGTGTGTGTGTATGAAATATCCAAATTGCTAGTTGTAGATTTTCCATTCTTTTATCATGCATCTGTGATAACAGTTTTTGTGTGTGTGTGACATTTGAAAATAAGTAATTAAAGCCTTTATAAAGGTCTGGAGCATGTGGAAAGTTTGAAGTTTGAAACCGTAGCCTGATTCACCATACCTGGCTCTCATTCTCAAACCCCTCTTTGCTTTGAATTCTAGGGACTGGAATACTGAGAGTAAAAGGAGGAAACATTTGTAGTGCTTGCCAAAGGGTAAAGGGTGAGTTTCTCTTGCTTTGTTTAGGTGTAAAACATAAATCTCTATTATCCTGCACAACGAAGTGTCGCCAGCATCTTTAGAAGGGAGGCAGACATACTGTTTGCATTTTCAAATTTTAAAATGGAGGTGGTGGCTCACGCCTGTAATCCTAGCACTTTGGGAGGCTGAGGCGGGTGGATCACCTGAGATCAGGAGTTAGAGAACAGCCTGGCCAACATGGGGAAACCCCATCTCTACTAAAAATACAAAAATGAGCTGGGCATGATGTCAGGTGCCTGTAATTCCAGCTACTTAGGAGGCTGAGGCAGGAAAATTGCTTTAAGCCAGGAATTAGAGGTTGCAGTGAGCTGAGACCACACCATTGCACTCCAGCCTGAGCAACAAGAGCAAAACTTAGTCTCAAAAAATGAAATAAAATAAATAAAATGGAAAGCAATTAGCAGAAAAAGATAAATTAGCTTCCTTGTCTGCAACCACTGACTGCTCTTCCAAGCCATGGTCCCTAGGATATGGTTTCTTACTGAATTTTTTGCTCTCATTAGTGGTTTTTAACAGTGAATTTCTAACTTCCCAAGTCTATACCAAAGCCATAATTGTTTAATTCTGATCTGTTAAAAACTTTCTAAGAATCCACCCAAAAATGCCAGAAAAATTTGAATGACTGTCATATATATAGTGAGATTAGTATTCCACGGAAATGCCTCATTAATGTCAAAATAATTCACTTAAACCTTATCCTAGCAAAGCATAAAACAGCCATGAAAAAGAATAACATCATGTAGATACCAAGACAGAAACAAGCTCAATAGCTGGTAATGTTTCTAGATGAGCAATCAATTAACTGATGAAGAAAAAAAATCACTATTGAAAAAGCAGACTTCACAGGGCACAGTGGCTCACACCTGTAATCCCAGCACTTTGGGAGGCCAAGGCGGGGAGATCACAAGATCAGGAAATTGAAACCATCCTGGCTAACATGGTGAAACCCCGTCTCTACTAAAAATACAAACATTAGCCGGGTGTGGTGGCGGGCACCTGTGGTCCCAGCTACTCGGGAGGCTGAGGCAGGAGAATGGTGTGAACCCGGGAGGTGGAGCTTACAGTGAACCGAGATCGTGCCACTGCACTCCAGCCTGGGCAACACAGCGAGACTCCGTCTCAAAAAAAAAGAAAAAAGAAAAAGAAAAAGCAGGCTTCTAGTCTAATATACTTCCATAATACTAATGCTCTAAAAGTCATTTTGTATCATCCACAGAAAGCTCCCACATATCTGGCCAACAAAATTGGAAGTTGGTTTCCAATCTGTTTTCAAGTCCTAATCTTAGTTTCCTTAAAAAACAGTTTGCCCTTTAAAGAGCCCAGGACAATGATTCCCCTGGAGACAATTTACTTTTGTGGCTGGCTTGTCATTCTAGATATAAACCATCTTAGGCATCAGCTATAAGCTAAAAAGTCTTATTCCTCTCCTTGGCTTGTGAAGCATGGAAATAACAAAAGTGTCTCCCCAGATCTTACAGCCTTCTGAGTTCCAAGCAGCGGTAAATATGATTCCCAGGACTGTAAATAGTCTTATAAATCTTGCCTTCCCTGACAGGTTTAACTTTTCATTTTTCTTAGATATTAGCAATAAAAGTACTGTGTGTAAATATCCTTAAGATTTGGGCAAAGCTATCACAGGATTCAAAACACCCAGTCCCTATAAACAGATGACTTTTCATATAGCTAACAGTGGAGAAGCAATTCCAGGAATGTGCCGGGAATAAAGAGGAAAGATTCTAAATAATAGAGGTGAGGTAGAATCATAAAGGAAAAAACGTTAACTTTAAAACACGTAATTTTTGTTCTGCAGGCAGTTTCAAATTGGGTCATTCAAGCTAAGGTGTTTTTTGACTTTGGTTCTCCCTAGGGAAAAGCACACAGTAGCAAAGGATAATGTAAAGGGCTGGAGAGCTTGGATACAGACGGTCTGGGATTTCAATCCCACTTTGACTCTCCCAAGACAAGAAACTTGAACAATAATAAATTGATAATAACAGCCAACAGTTATTGAAACTTAACGTGTGGCAGGCTGTCCTAAGTGTTTTGTTTTTGTTTTTATTTTTGTTTTTGAGACGGAGTCTCTGTCACTCAGGCTGGAGCACAGTGGTGCAATCTCGGCTCACTGAAACATCCACCTCCTGGGTTCAAGCAATTCTTCTGCCTTAGCCTCCTGAGTAGCTGGAATTACAGGTGTGCACCACCACGCCCAGCTAAATTTTGTATTTTTAGTAGAGCCTGGGTTTCACCATGTTGGCCAAGCTGTTCTCAAAATCCTGACGTCAAGTGGTCCACCTGCCTCAGCCTCCCAAAGTACTGGGATTACAGGCATGAGCCACTGTGCTCGGCCTTGTCCTAAGTGTTTTGTGTACATTAACTCATTTAATTCTATGAGTTTGTGAAGTGTTTAGGAGGATAAGTTCTGGAGCTACACTGTTTGAGTTCAAAAACTTTCCCATTTGCTAACTATATCATCCTGGGCAAATTCCTCTTCTGTATAATGATGCTTCAATGGCATCTACCTCCTAGGTTATTTATCAGAATTAATGAGCTAATACTAACCATAAGCACTTAGAATCGTGTTTGGCACAATGTCGGTGCTTAATTGTTTGCCATTCTTATTTTCATTTTACATTAGGAAACTGAGACATAGAAAGTCTGTTTGCTAGAGATGCAGTAATTAATATCTAATGAACCTGTAATATCTGGTACTTTGTAAATTTTTACACATGATAGTTATTTTTTATTCTATAATAAGCAAAGAGGTTGAAAGGTTCTTGTATCAGTTCAAACCCCGAGAGAACACCAACAGACAACCATCCTCATTTGGTGCTGATGCCATTTTAGGCCTCAGCCTGCCTGCACCCAGGCGCTCATTGCTACCTGGAGACTTCATCTACATAATAAGAACCTTGATCTCCACAACCCCTTGTCTTAACACAGACATTCCTTTTGATTGATTCCAGCTCTTCAGATAATGACTTAATTCCTTCAATCAATTGCCAGTCAGAAAATCTTTGAATCCACCTACAACCTGGAACCACCCCACTCTGTTTCAAGTTGTCCCACCTCTCTGGACCAAACCAATGTACACTTTACATGTATTGATTGATGTCTGCCTGTAACTCCTGTCCCCCTAAAGTGTAAAAAGTCAAGCTGTAACCCAGCCACCATGAGCACATGTTCTCAGGATCTCTTGAGACTGGGTCTCCAGCCTTGGTCACTTATATTTGGCTCAGAATAAAACAAAACCTCTTTACATATTTTACAGAGTTTAACACTTTTTGTCAACACCTAAACTGATCATAAAAAGTTCCAACTATAGATTTCTAATACAAAATTTTTTTTCTTTTTTTTCTGAGATATAGTTTTGCTCTTAATGCCCAGGCTGGAGTGCAATGGTGCAATCTCAGCTCACTGCAACCTCCGCCTTCCAGGTTCAAGCAATTCTCCTGCCTCAGCCTCCTGAGCAGCTGGGATTACAGGTGCAGGCCACCACACCCAGTTAATTTTTGTATTTTTAGTAGAGATGGGGTTTCACCATGTTGGCCAGGCTGGTCTCGAAATCCTGACCTCAGGTGATCCACCCACCTTGGCCTCCCAAAGTGCTGGGGTTACAGGCATGAGCCACTGCGCCTGGCCATACAAAATATTTAAATACTAGTCCATTACTATCATCCCCTTCTTGCATTCCTGGTAATAAATCCACAGCACATTAAAATTCCACAGATTGGAGACATTCTGCAATAACTATTATATTAAATCATCTTTCCAATAGCAGTCAGTTTACTGATCTGTAAAATGGGAAACCAACACTAGTCCCCACAGCAGGGCACTTTAGGGTGAATTATCCACTGTCCACATTGTGTCCCAAACACTGGACAGCCTTGGAAGCTTAAGCAGAGAACACAGCCATCTCTCCGGGACAAACTCCCCTTGACCAGGCTCATCATCAAGGCCCATATATAAAACTAAAATGTCAAATATATTTCTTTTTATTTTTTATAGAAATGGGATCTTACTTTGTTGCCCTAGCTGGTCTCGAACTCCTGGCTTTAAGCAATTCTCCTGCTTTGGCCTCCCAAACAGAACGCTGAATTATTAATTTATAAGGCGATATAGCCCACCAAGCAGGCCTGAGACTAGATTAGTTGATGGCTATATTTGCTCCCTGGAGGCCAGAGTATAATTAGGTTGCTTGATGAATGCAGAGCCAGAAAGCAGGCAGAGTCAGCCACCTCCAGAGGAACTGGAATTGAAGAGTTTGTACTGGGGCCTGATGAGACGGGGCCTTTGCTCTGTAGCCAACCCCCCTTAGGCACAGTTTAGTTTGCCCTCCTCTCAGGCGAATTAATTTCCTTTCTGAAGGGCACATTCTTTCTTTGTCTCTGTGAATAACTTCAAGCCTATTAGTCAAGTCTTGGGACCTAGAAGCCATTCCATCCTTTAAGGTAATTTGCCTATATAATCTGATTGCTTTTATGTTTGTTTTGCAATTTAGCTCTCTCTGAAGGCAATCTCCTTTCTGAAGTTCAAAGCCCATAGGGAAGTAAATCCCTGTTTTTTCCATACACCAACAGTAAGATAATCACCTAGTCTAGCACCAAACATATGCTCCAGAAATGTAATCCACTTTCTTAATGCCCTTCTTCCAAAAGGTTAACAACAGTTTTACGTACCGGTGGAACTTTAGAAGTGCTCGTTGGGGACACTGGCAGATCTAAGGGTGAGTGCATTCATTCATTCATTCATTCATCTTCTATTTTCTGGCTTTATGTGCCAAGGGCTGAGAAATGTGCTATGAGTCAACAGGATGTGAAAAAGACATGGACCATGCCAGCCTGAATCCCTAAGGTCTTTGAAGCAAATATCAACAAATTAAGCTACATTGTAATCCTGCCAGAGAAGGCAAAATTATAACCTGAGAAAAGTACTCTGAAGAAGAAAAGAAATACAATTCTTTGAGAAAACAAATGATCAGGCCAGGCACAGTGGCTCACACCTGCAATCCCAGCACTTTGAGAGGCCGAGGCTGGTAGATCACGAGGTTAGGAGTTCGAGACCAACCTGGCCAACAAGGTGAAACCCTGTCTTTACTAAAAATATAAAAATTAGCCAGGTGTGGTGGTGCACACCTGTAATCCCAGCTACTCGGGAGGCTGAGGCAGGAGAATCACTTGAGTCCAGGAGGCGGAGGTTGCAGTGAGCCAAGATCACACCAGTGCACTCCAGCCCGGGCAACAGAGCAAGACTCTGTCTCAGGGGGAAAAAAAAAAAAAGAAAACAAATGATCAGACCCAACCCAGGGGGTTGAAAAGACTTTCCTGAAGAAATGAGATGTTTGTTGAGGTTAAGAGGAGAGAAGTAGATGTTAGCTGGCGGGGCAGAGAGTGGGTGAGTGGGCTTAGGAAGAGGAAAGCCTTTTATCTGAAGGAAACTGTACTTGCAAAAATCTTAAGACTTGCAACAGTGAGAAGCAAATGCATAAGAAGAACCTAAGAGAGGCCAGCCAAGCAGGAGAGCAAAGAACCATTGAGCAAAGCAGTGATAAGACAGGTGGCATAGGCCAGGCGTGGTGGTTCATGCCTATAATCCCAGCCCTTTGGGAGGCCAAGGCAGGCAGATCACTTGAGGACAGGAGTTAAAAGACCAGCCTGGCCAATATGGTGAAACCCCATCTCTACTAAAACCACAGAAATGAACCAGGCGTGGTGGTGGAGTGTGCCTGTAATCCCAGCTACTAGGGAGGCTGAGGCAGGAGAATTGCTTGAAGCTAGCTGGGAGGCGGAGGTTGCAGATCATGCCACTGCACTCCAACCTGGGTAACAGTGAGACTGTGTCTCAAAAAAAAAAAAAAAAAGACTCTGAAGAAGAAAAGAAGGTACCATAGGTAGGAAGTGGCTAGCCCATGCAGGGTCTGGCTGGCCAGAATATAGATTTTGATCTTTATACCAGGAAGGAGAGTTTTAGGGCAAGTTGAAGATTCTTGAGCAGTTGTGTACTTCTAAAGATCGCTCTGCCTGCATAGTGGAGAGTAAGTTGAAAGGGGCTAAAGAGGAGGCTGGGAGACCAACTTAAGAGGATCTGCAGTTGTCCAGGTGAGGGATGCTGGTTCCCTTAGTGGAGATGAAGAGAAATTGAGAGGGCTGAGATAGTGGGAAAATAAATGCCTATTAATAAGTAAAGGTTAAGAAAAATTGTCCATACCATGGTGTCAACCTAAAGGAAAAAACTGAGGCAAAATTTGTATAAGTATAGAGTTTATTTGGGCCAAATTTGAGGACTGCAATCCAGAAGGATAGATTCAAGTAGCACTGAATATACACTCCAAATAGACTCAGTGCAATAATGGGACAGAAACTTAGGGGAATAGCCAACGAGAATGGCCAGGAAAGAAAGAGCACTATGGAAACTTGGGAGGTGAAATCTTGTGTTGGTGGTTACATGAATATAAACTTTTTTTTTTTTGAGACGGAGTCTTGCTCTGTCACCCAGGCTAGAATGCAGTGGTGCAATCTACAACCTCTGCCTCCTGGGCTCAAGCAATTCTCTCACCTCAGCCTCCCGAGTAGCTGGGATTACAGGTACCTGCCATCATGTCCGGCTAATTTTTATATTTTTGTAGAGATGGGGTTTCACCATGTCGGCCAGGCTGGTTTCGAACTCCCCATCTCAGGTGATCTGCCCACCTCAGCCTCCCAAAGTGTTGGGATTTCAGGCATAAGCCACCATGCCAGGCCATAAACATTTTTTTAATTCATCCAAATATATGTTTAAATGATTGTTTAATTGTATGTAAAGTATACCTCAATAAGGTTAATATTTTAAAAAATCAGTTTAGCTTAATTATTAACAGCAAGTACATGGATTTTAGAAGTGTACAGACATGGCTTTGAATCCTAGCTTTACCATTAGTAACTGTGCCCTCTCTAAGAAAGTCAATTAGGCAATGTAAGCTTTAAGTCTTATCACTGGTGAAATGGGGCAGGAGGATAGCTGTTTTGAAGACCAAATTGCCTAGCTTAGCAGATTGCCAAATACAAAGGCAAGAGCAAGAGGGCTTTTCATTCAAATTTTATTCCTTGCCACAGAGGAAGCATTAGGTGAAGATTTAATGTTTCTTGAGTGCTTCCTTGTTTTCTTTTTCTTTTTATTTTATTTTTTTTTTTTGAGACAGGGTCTCATTCTGTCACCCAGGCTGGAGTGCAGTGGCATGATCACAGTTCACAGCAGCCTCAACCTCCTGTGCTCAAGCAATCTTCCCACCTTTGCCTCCCAAGTAGCTAGGACTACAGGCGCATACTCCCACATCTGGCTAATTTTTTTAAGTTTTTTTTGATTAAAAATAACTATGTTGCCCAGGCTGGTCTCAAACTCCTGGGCTCAAGTAATCCTCCCAAAGTTCTGCGATAACAGGCATGAGCCAGCAGACCCGGCCCATTTCTTGAGGGCTTCCTATTATTAGGCCTATGGTAGGCCCTCTACAGGTATTGTCTCATTTGATCTTAATGGAAACTCTAAGAGATGGTCATTGTTCCTATAGCTTAGAAACTTCCCAGGAACCAGTAAGTTGGTTAAGGTCATTCACAGAGAGAACATGGAGCCAAAGGTCCTTGCCACAGTGAGAGAATGCTGCCTTCGCCCCACCCTCTGTGACTGGGGAGGAAACCTGAGGGTCGTCACAGGGATTTTCCAAAACAGAGTTTAACCTCAAGTGGTCTGAAAGATGATTCTAAATGGCACACAGTTGGTCATTTATTATTTTGCTTTTATTGTATTCAGTTAACTTCTATTTCACAGTAGTCTTCCATTTATGATAATTAATTTAATCTCCTTTTAAAATAAGCTTATTTAAGTTTTTTAAGTGAGTCAAATTAAATAAAATTATGAAGGAATTGATAGTGTGGGCATTACTTGTATATTTTTCAAAATTGTGAAGAGGATTGGGAAATGACTGCAGCTTGAGAAAGGATGCGCCAGCCCAGGCAGAGACGTGTTAAGGCCCTGAGATGCCAGAAAGACGGCCCAAGGAGGCGGGGAGGATTCTGGCTGGCTTATGACTCTAGAACACCTGAGAAGAGGATAGAGGGTCAGAAAGGGGGTGATCCCTTTCCTCACCATCATAGGGGTTACAGCTGACACCTATAACAAGAGACAGGTCAACAAGAGAAAAGCCTAACACATTTATTTGATCACAGTTTTATGTGACACAAGAGCCTTCAGAATCAAGACCCAGAGATACAAGGAAAACTGTCCATTTTTATGGCTTAGGTTCAGTGAAGAATGGAGAGCCATGTAGAACTGTGGTTGGACAGAAAAGGAATAATCGAAAGGAAATAGACTGTGTGGGGAAAACTATGAAGCCCTGTGGACTCAGATTCTTCCTGGCTTCTCTGCAGCATTTCTTTCTTCCCAGTATGGGGCCGGACCCTTTCTGCAACGGGAGTCTTATGACCTATTACCAAACAAGGTAGGTCAGAGAATTTCTTTATGGCCCCTCTTACACAGAAAGGCCTGGGAAGGTTAAAGTAGTATTTTTAACTTTTCCGGCTGACTTTGGGGAAGAGCAGTTATGGTTTCTGTGACCTCCCTTGCGGAAGGATTCTAGCTTCTATGGCTAGCCTCAAGGGAGAATAAAGGGTGAGAGACAGGAAGGCAGGGGAAAGTCAGAGAAAAACTTTGCTTCTGTGGCTGCTTCTGATACCTTCACTTTGGGGTATTCTTTTCCAAGCCCCACTGAGGGCTTATGCTCACATTACTATTGCCTCCTATTTGAGTAGCTTCAAGACATCTAGGGACAATACCCGGACCCCAGAGAAGGAATAAAGATGGGGAAGGAAGACATGGGAGGAGGAGAGTAGGAGGAGGATGGAAGGAAGCTAAAGCAAGTGACCCAGATAGAGTAGCTCTCAGCTCCAGGCTGGGTTCCAGTACCATCATCTGTCCACCCCAGCTAGGACAGCTGTCTGGGGAAAGCCAAAACAGCTCAAAGCTTTCAAGAGCCCTATTTACCCTTATGAACCAGGGAGAACCCAGCTGTAAACTGATCATTTTCAAAAACAAAGAATTAAAATAATGAATCCTCTTGCAGTTTCAGCTTTGCTCCGTCACTGTCACAGGTGGCCTTTGGAGATGAGGCAAGAGATAAAAGGGTAATTATTCCTAGAAAAAGACAGTGATGGTCTGCAAAAATTTAAATCCAGAGCTTCTTACACCAGGTGTTGTGTTTTCCAAGCAAGAGCTTTGCAGGGCAACTGAATGGCACACAAGATACATTCTTCTCAGAAGCCAGAACTGCTTGGGTTTTTCCTAATCTTTAGGGGATTTTTTTAAATGCTTATAGAATTTATTCTATGCCTTGTTTCCGCTCCTGTTTTTCTGCTACCAGCAGGGTGTAGCATTGGATTTGGTCAAATTAACTTTTAAATAAAGCCCCTAAATTCTACTCCTGATACCCTTACCAGGATCATCTCCCAAAACACACACTGTCTATGCCCAGGCTCTCAAAAGAGATGTTCTGGAAGCTTATTCACCTACAAAGGGAGCAAGAGCAACAGAAATTAAGAAGCTTCTTTAAAACTGGAAATCAGTTTGCACCAAAAAAAGAGCAGGAAAATAGGAGTGAGTGGCCAGACTTCAGTGTTAGACAAAGTCTAGACCCAGGAGAAAGAACATCAAACCTACACACTATGAGTGGAACTTTGTGGGGGTTGAAGAAAAGGATTATAAGCCAGAGGCTGGCTAATGCAGGAGGATCACTTGAACCCAAGCATTCAAGACCAGCCTGGTCAACACAGCGAGACCTTGTCTTGAAATAAACAGCCAGCACAGAAAGACAAACTTCACATGTTCTCACTTATTTGTGGGAGCTGAAAATTAAATAATTGAACTTGTGGAGACAGAGAGTAGAAGGATAGTTACCAGAGGGTGGGAAGGGTACGTGGGGGTGAGGGGATAGCAAGGATGGTTACAAAAAAATACAAAGAATGAAAAAGATCTAGCATTTGCTAGCACAGCAGGAAGACAAATATAATTTAATTGTACATTTTAATTTAATTGTCAAATATAATTTAACTGTACATTTTAAAATAACTAAAAGAGCATAATTGGATTGTTTGTAACACAAAGGATAAATACTTGAGGTGATGGATACCCCGATGTGTTTATTACACATTGCACGCTTATATCAAAATATTTCATGTAACTCATAAGTACATACACCTACTATGTACCCACAAAAATTAAAAATTAAAAAAATTAATAAAAAGAAAAAAAGGGGGCTTGCGGGTTCACAAGAGATCATTTGGGAGAAGGCCTAGTTCAAAATGAACACTGAATGTTTGCAGATTGAATCAATAAAAGCATGAGTGACTGGCTAAGCTAGTGGGCCCATGGCAAGCCCAGGAAAGAGAAGACAGGGAGCGGACCACCAGAAGCTTATTCTTATGCTTCTCTAGTCTGTCAAATTTGGGTCAAAAAAAGAGAGGACACATCTAGGTACCTTAGGGCCCCTTTGTCCAGACCTGTGCATTGGAACAATAGGAGAATCAGCACCTCCCCACCTACATTTCACAATAAAGATCATAGGAGTTTTCTCAATTAATTGTTCACAGTCAGTTACAGTTGGAACTGCTTGTTCTCCTCTTTCTCTCCTCCTTACAACTGCACTTGACTAGTCTTATTTTTTTTTCTTTAAAAAGCTCATATAAGCTCCTAGGCCTAAGATTTAAAAAGCTGAAACTCACTAAGGGGAAGAGAACTGTGAACATGTTGTGTGATAACTTCCATATGAACTGGTAAAACTTCCCTAAACATGTAGTTATTATCATAGAAAGTATCATTGTTTCAGGGAGCATTTACTGAAAGGCTGTTACATACATACCTCATGGTCGATGCAGGACAGGTGCTTGATCCTGAATGGTGGTGACAGTTCACGTAGACAGAGAGCACTGGGTGAAGAGTCAGGAAATATGAATTCCAGTCCTGGCTCAGACACTAAGTGGCTGTAGGAAAAGGCATTCCAAGCAGAGAATAACTTGTGAGCCATCACAGACTGACAAGAAAAAGCATGTGAGATCAAGAAACTATAAGCAGCACGGTGTTCAGTAGAATCGCTGGGCAGGAGTGGCTAATACACAGTGAGTGCTCAGTAAATAGTTGTTGAATGAATGAATGAGGGAGAGGAAGACACAGATCACAGAGGACCTCATGTTCATTCTATGCTAAGAAACCTGAATGTCTCAGCCGGGCATGGTGGCTCACACCTGTAATCCCAGCACTTTGGGAGGCCGAGGCAGGCGGATCACCTGAGGTCAGGAGTTTGAGAGCAGCCTGGACAACACGGTGAAACCCCACCTCTACTAAAAATACAAAAATTAGCCAGGCGTGGTGGCGGGCGCCTGTAATCCCAGCTACGCAAGAGGCTGAGGCTGGAGAATCGCTTGAACCCGGGAAGCAGAGGTTGTAGTGAGCTGAGATCGCACCATTGCACTCCAGCCTGGGCAACAAGAGCAGAACTCTGTCTCAAAAAAAAAAAAAAAGAAAAGAAAAGAAAAGAAGGCCGGGCGCGGTGGCTCAAGCCTGTAATCCCAGCACTTTGGGAGGCCGAGACGGGCGGATCACGAGGTCAGGAGATCGAAACCATCCTGGCTAACACGGTGAAACCCCGTCTCTATTAAGAAATACAAAAAACTAGCCGGGCGAGGTGGCGGGCGCCTGTAGTCCCAGCTACTCGGGAGGCTGAGGCCGGAGAATGGCGTGAACCCGGGAGGCGGAGCTTGCAGTGAGCTGAGATCCGGCCACTGCACTCCAGCCTGGGCGACAGAGCGAGACTCTGTCTCAAAAAAAAAAAAAAAGAAAAGAAAAGAAAAGAAAAGAAACATGAATGTCTCTTGGAGGCAACAGAGAACCACTGAGGACAGAGGACTTCATTCAGACTTAGGTTGTAGCTAGGGGCTATGCTACATAAGGAGTTAATTTAGGAGAACAAGGAATTACACAGAAAGACCCATTAAGGCCGGTCGTGGTGGCTCATGCCTGTAATCCTAGCACTTTGGGAGGTGGAGGCAGGAGGATCACTTGGGGCCAGGAGTTCGAGACTAGCTTGACCAACATAGCGAAATCCCGTCTCTACTAAAAATACAACAAAAAATTAGCCGGGGGCGGAGGCACATGCCTGTAGTCCCAGCTACTCGGGAGGCTGAGGCAGGAGGATCACTTGAATGCAGGAGGCGGAGATGGAGGCAGAGGTTGTAGTGAGCTGAGATAGCGCCACTGCACTCCAGCCTGAGCGACAGAGTGAGACTCCATCAAAAAGAAAAGAAAAGAAAGACCAGTGAAGAACCAATGATCAAAGAGAGGGAGAAGAGCAAATGGCTTGGAGAAACCAGGCCTGAAACAGACAGCAAGCACTTGCTGGGTGATTAGATGAGGGAGGTAAGTGGAAGAAAAATTGAATCATGGGCTTTTAGGGTAATAAAGTTCTTGATAGTAACACTAGTTTATATAGAAAGTGCATAAAGTGCAAGTAACTGATAACTTCGGTTTGGAATGTTGAGTGGAATATCCAGGTGGAAATAAACCACAGCTAACATTTACTGAGCCTTTCCTATATGCCAAAACCTGTTTCAAGTCCCCCACAAATGTGAACTTGTGTAATCCTGCAACAGCCCAATAAGGTAGATACCATTATTAGTGTCCCTTTTTTAGACAAGGAAAACAAGGTAGAGGGAGTTTAAGTAACTTCTCAAGGTCACACAGCTGGTAAGTGGCAGAGTCAGATTCAAACTCAGACAATGGACTCCAAATCCCACTTTCTGAACCTCCGTGTAAATGGATATTTGCCATATAGTGAGGGCACAAAGCCATCACTCTCTCTCTTCTTGGAGAAGTAAAAAACAAAAAATAATCAAATCAGAGATTTACATTTTTTAAGCACACGAAATGCAAGAATTCCAATCATCAGATTGTGAATGCCATTATTTTTGGTGCTGTAAAATATATTAATAGTTAAATCTAAATCTACATTTTAATATACGTATGGTCTCCAAAGCAGACAAGATGTAATGTGATTTTTTTATATGCACTTGTCAAGTCCTGCTTTATTTATTTATTTATTTATTTATTTATTTATTTATTGAGACACAGTCTTGCTCTGTCACCCAGGCTGGAGTGCAGTGGTGGAATCTTGGCTCACTGCAACCTCTGTCTCCTGGGCTCAAACCTCAGTCTCCCAAATAGCTGGGACCACAGATGCATGCCACCACATCAGCTATTTTTTTGTATTTTTAGTAGGGACGGGGTCTCACCATGTTGCCCAGGCTGATCTCAAACTCCTGAGCTCAAGTAATCCGCCAGCCTTGGCCTCCCAAAGTGCTGGGATTACAGGTATGAGCCACTGCGCCCGGCCCTAAATGATGCTTCATGTAATCTATTTAGAGTAAATTAAGTAGCATACGTCATTCGTTTAAGGAAAAGTTAAAGCTGGTATTTATATGCATTATAAGTATTATTACAGAACATATTAAGGCATACTTCAATATAATCTTTAAAAACATAATTCTCATAAGTTGATTTCTTTTTTTTTTTTTTTTTGAGACAAAATTTCACTCTCTCGCCCAGTGAAGCGGCATGATCATAGCTCACTACAGCCTCAACCTCCTGGGCCTAAGCAATCCTCCTGCCTCAGGCACCTGAGTAGCTGGGACTATAGGTGTCCACCATCACGTCAGGCTAATTTAAAAAATTTTTTTTTTTTTTTTCTGAGATGGAGTCTTGCTCTGTTGCCTAGGCTGGAGTACAGTGGTGAGATCTCAGCTCACTACAACCTCTGCCTCCCAGGTTCAAGTGATTCTCCTACCTCAGCCTCTTGAGTAGCTGGGACTACAGGCGCCTGCCACCATATTTGGCTATTTTTTTTGTATTTTTAGTAGAGATGGGGTTTCACTATTTTGGCCAGGTTAGTCTCAAACTCCTGACCCCAGGTGATCTGCCCATCTCGGCCTCCCAAAGTGTTGGGATTACAGGCATGAGCCACTGCGCCAGGCCTTAATTTTTTTTTTTCTTTTTTTTTTTGTAGAGATGAGGTCTCCCTATGTTGCCCAGGCTAGTCTTGAACTCCTGACCTCAACTAATTTCCCACCTTGGCCTCCCAAAGTGCTAGGGTTATAGAAATGAGCCTCTGCACCCAGCATTAAGTTGATTTTTTAAAACCTAAAATCATTTCTTTATTTTCTAACTTCTTTGCAGAAATAACATAATGACCTTAGTTCCTTAGAGGGGGTCATAACATTTATTTATTACTGTAAAATAGATCTGAGTTTTGTTTTGTTTGTTTGTTTTTTTTTTTGAGACAGAGTCTCACTCTGTTGCCCAGGCTGCAGTGCAGTGGCGTGATCTCGTCTCACTGCAAGCTCCGCCTCCCAAGTTCATGCCATTCTCATGCCTCAGCCTCCCAAGTAGCTGGGACTATAGGCACCCGCCACCATGCTCGGCTAATTTTTTGTATTTTTAGTAGAGACAGGGTTTCACCGTGTAATCCAGGATGGTCTCGAACTCCTGACCTCGTGATCCACCCGCCTTGGCCTCCCAAAGTGCTGGGATTACAGGCGTGAGCCACCACGCCCGGCCTAGATTTGAGTTTTAAAAGATCAGGAACTACTGCTTGGCACCGAGGTATAATTTCTGCCATTTTGAGACATATTCCATAACCCAGTGATCCCCATGAACAACTACAAGAATAAATGTGCCTTTCCATTCCAGGGTTTGTGGTAGAGGGTTTAGCTTTGACTTGGACCCCTTACTGAGTGACTAACCATTACATACACAGAGCTTGTGACCTCATGGACATGCTCAGCTGGTGAGCTATTCTGCCAGGAGCTCAGTGCTATTTTCATTTGGCTTTAATCTTTCCTAGATCAAGACATAGCCTTCTTTGAAAAGCCAGGTTTAGTAAGATACACACATGACGTATTCTCAGAAATGAAAGAAAACACTTTTAGCTTCCTTCCCTGGTTACCAAAACTCTAGAACTTACTGTAACCTTAATAGCAGCCAAAAAAGAAGGTCTTTTCTCTTGACCCTTGGCTGACCCTTCTTCCACTTCCACGAATTTTCTCCCTCTTTCTGGCTATGGCATAAGTTTTGGGGAATCTCAATCCCCTTGAGATTCAGCCCTTAACAGAAATAATTCAGGCAGGGTAACAGAATGTTCTAGAGCACTCAGCCATGACTACTGAGCACTCAAAATATAGCTACAGTGACAGAGAAAGGAGATTGTAATTAATTTAAACTTTAATTTGAAAACTTAGACCAGATTTAGTTATTGAAGAACTTCTACATAATTTAGTTATCAGAGAACTTCTGCATATGTTTGGAATAACTTTGATATGTAAATCTACTTTTTCAACTGTAAATTTTGTGAAATCTAAATTTTATAAAATCTAATTTTATGAAATTTTATGAAATCTAAATACAGACCAAATATTTCCAATGAAAATTTAGTCTCCAAACCAATATGTGCTATGTGTTACATCCACACCAGATTTCAAAGACTTAGCACAAAAAAAGTAACTGTCTCATTAATAATTTTTATATTGATTGCATGTTGAAATGATAATATTTTGGCTATATTGGGTTAAAGGAAATACATTATTAAAATTAATCTCACATGGTTCTTTTTACTTTTTAATGTGGCTATTAGAACATTTTAAATAATATATGTGGCTCACATTATTTCTATCAGATGGTGATGGTCTACAGCATGGGTGATAGTGTCACAGAGACTAAGCTCCCCCGACTTGCTGGCTGTGTGACTTTAAGCCATCTACTTAACCTCTTTTTTTATTTTATTTTATTTATTTTATTATTTTATTTTATTTTATTTTATTTTTGAGACAGAGTCTCACTCTGTTGCCCTGGTTAGAGTGCAGTGGCACAATCTTGGCTCACTGCAACCTCTGCCTCCCGAGTTCAAGCGATTCTCGTGCCTCAGCCACTCGAGTAGCTGGGATTACAAGCTGGGATTATCTGCCTCTACGCCTGGCTAATTTTTGTATTTTTAGTAGAGAGGGGGTTTTGCCATGTTGCCCAGACTGGTCTCGAACTCCTAGCCTCAGGTGATCCACACACCTAGGCCTCCCAAAGCACTGGGATTACAGGTGTCAGCCACCGTGCCTGGTCTACTTAACCTCTTTAAACTACTGTTTACTCATGTGTAAACTGAAGAAAATATTGGCCGGGTGCGGTGGCTCATGCCTGTAATCCCAACACTTTGGGAGGCCAAGGCAGGCGGATCATCTGAGGTTGGGGGTCTGAGACCAGCCTGACCAACATGGAGAAACCTCGTCTATACTAAAAACACAAAATTAGCTGGGCCAGGTGGCGCATGCCTGTAATCCTAGCTACTTGGGAGGATGAGGCAGGAGAATCACTTGAACCTGGGAGGTGGAGGTTGTGGTGAGCCGAGATTACACCATTGCACTCCAGCCTGGGTAACAAGAGCGAGACTCCATCTCAAAAAAAAAAAAAAGAAAAGAAAATATTACAATATTCTGAATAGGCATACAGTGAATTTTACATGAGACAGTGAACATAAACTCACCATTGTACCTGATTTATAGTAAAATATTCTTCAAATATTCACTTTTATTATCATTGTTATTATTCTCTAACAATCATCCAGATGTTTAGCAAAAGAATGCCTCAAAATAATTATTATGGGTTGCCTCTTGTATCTCAGGACTAGATAAAGTAACCTCATTTTCCAAAATGAAAAAAAAAAGGGGACTTGAGGTCAGATACAGGTTTTTCTCATATTTGTCAGTTTTTTAATATTTAAAATATCACATTTTTTTAGTTGATGAAATGTTTTTTTGGGGAGGTTAAAATAATGAAATTATTTAAAACCCAAACTTCCCTGAAAAATCTAGGGCATGACGTTTACTCCTAAGAAAGAGTGAGTCTCAATGTCTCAAATAATCCAAACTCAACAATTCTTCTATTTAGGTTCAATTTTGGCCAGGTGCGGAGGTTCACACCTGTGATTCCAGCATTTGGGGAGGCTGAGACGGAAGGATTATTTGAACCCAGGAGTTCAAGACCAGCCTGGGCAACATAGTAAGACCCCATCTCTACTAAAAATAAAACATTAGCTGGGCATGGTGATGTATGCCTGTGGTCCCAGCTATTCAGGGGGCTGAGGTGGGAAAATGGCTTCAGCCTGGGGGTCATGCCACTGCACTCCAGCCTGAGTGACAGAGGGAGACCCTGTCTCAATAATAATAATTAGATTCAATTTGGAAGACAAAAGTTTCATTAATATCCACATTTTGTGGGGGGGGGCCGAATTAAAGAGACTTCTAAATAAATGGGCTGGATATACATTAGGGGCTTTTGCTTTGAGAAAAATGGAGAAGTACATTTCCCTATTCCTTCTGCAAAGTACAACTAAAAATCCTAGACCTTATATATAAAGGTGGAAAGAAGAATGCAGACTACTAGGTATCTCAGGACCCAAAGAATGACATGGCAGTGAATTCTCTGGGCTTCTTTATTGCCTCCTATATCCCAAACTGTGCTGGAGTTGGAGAAGGTAGATGCACAGAATGCCAATGGATATAGACAAAGAAAGTCAAAAAAAAACCTGAAGTCTCTAGCCAAAGGACCAGGAAAAGAGAAGTCTAGCCAAACAGCAAGACAGAAAACTTTTCAATAATAACCACTCTACTGCAGCCAAACATCATAGAAAAAACTTTGACTCCACCTCCATCCACGCCAGCAAAGGTGAAGGAGGGAGTCTGGACTGCCACTTCTGTTAATGGGGCACCCTTCCCCTTCTCCACTGGGATGGTGTCACAGGAGCTCTAGTGGAGATAAGAAGACTTTTTCCAGTGCTCAAAAGTAACAAGGCCACTCCAGTGCTTGTGGTATCAGTGGAGGCAACATGGGGAGCCAGAATTCTCACCCACATCTGGCACTAATGAGGAGCCCTTTCTGTCCTGAGGATGCTGAGCGGGGAACCTGGATTTCTACCCCACCTGGCATTAATAAAGAGGTGATTCCCTCATCCCCAGCCAGAGTAGTATTAGAGGAAGCCAGCTAAAACAGAAGGCTTAAATAAGATCCAGAGTCCCATAACACAATACCCAAATGTCCAGGTTTTGATCAAAAAAAATCATTCATCGTAGTAAGAACAAGAAAATTCTTAACTTATTTAAAAATATAACCAATAGGTGCCAACAGTGACATCACAGAGACATTAGAATTATCTAACAAATATTTGTAAACAGCTATTATAAATATGTTTCAATTAGCTATAATAACCATATTTAAACAAATGAAAAAAATAGAAAGTCTCAGCAAAGAAATAGAAGATTTAAAGAATCAAATGGAAATTTGGAACTGAAAAGTACAACAATAAAAGTTAAAAACTCAGTGGACAAGCTCAACAGCAGAATGGAAGAGACAATAGAAATAAACAGTGAACTTGAAGATAGATAACCAGAAATTATCTAGTCTGAACAACAGAAAGAAAATAGATACCCCACCTCCCAAAAATTAATAAAGCAATAGGGATCTATAGATTATTTTAAAATCTAACATTAATATCATTGGAGTCCCAGAAGAAAAGAAAGAGGATGGAGCTGAAAAAGTATTTGAAGAAATAATGGCTAAATATCTCAAGTCTGGCAAAAGATGTAAATCTAGAGATTTAAGAAGCTCAATGCACCTCAACAGGAAAAACCAAATGAAATCCATTCCAAGACACATCATAGTCAAATTTGAGAAAACTAAAGACAAAGAAAAAATTATTAAATTAAGTCTCATCCACGGTTTGTGACCAAAAAAAAAAAAAAAAAAAAAAGTATTGAAAGCAGTAAAACAGAAATAACACCTTACACATAGGAGAAAACAATTCTAATGACAACAGGTTTCTCATCAGAAATCATGGAAGCCCGAAGGAAGTGGCACAGTGTTTGTCAAGTGCTGGAAGGAAAGAACTATCAATCCAGAATTCTATATCCAGAGAAAATATCTTCAGGAATAAAGGGAAAATTTAGACATTCTCAGATGTAAGAAAACTAAGAGAATTTGTCACCATCAGACATAAGCTAAAAGAAGGGCTAGGCCAGGCGCAGTGGCTCATGCTTGTAATCCCAGCACTTTGGGAGGCCGAGGTGGGCAGATCACGAGGTCAGGAGTTCGAAACCAGCCTGGAACATAGTGAAACCCCGTCTCTACTAAAAATACAAAAAAAAATAGCCAGGTGTGGTGGTACACGTCTGTAGTCCCAGCTACTCAGGAGGCTGAGGTGAGAGAACCGCTTGAACCCAGGAGGCAGAGGTTGCAGTGAGCTGAGACCATGCCATTGTACTCCAGCCTAGGTGACAGAGTAAGACTCCGTCACAAAAAAAAAAAAAAAAAAAAAAAAAATGATAAAAGCAGTAATCTTGGAACATCAGGAAGAAACAGCAAAATTATGAGAAAAATAATGTATTTTTCTTCTCCACTTAAGTTTTCCAGATTTTTTTAAATAGCTAAAGCAAACTAATAGTGATGTGGTTATAAATGCATATAGATGGACTATTTAAAAGTTATAGGCTGGGTGCGGTGGCTCACGCCTGTAATACCAGCACTTTGTGATACCGGGGCAGATGGATCGCTTGAGCCCAAGAATTCAAGACCAGCCTAGGCAACATGGCAAAACCCCATCTTTATTAAAAACAAAAAAATTAGCCAGACACCGTGAGTCACATCTGTAATCCCAGCTACTGAGAGGCTAAGGCAGGAGGATCACCTGAGCCTTGGGAGGTAAAGGCTGCAGTAAGCCATGATTGCACAACTGCACTTCAGCCTAGGTGACACAGTGATACCCTGTCTCACAAAAAAAAAAAAAAAAACAACTTATAAATATAGAGAGTAAAAAGACATAAGGAGAAGTAAGGTTTCTACGCTTCACTGAAACTGCCAAAATCTCAATACCAGTAGACTGTGATAAGTTATACATGTATAACCATGTATAACCACTAAAAATACTATGCAAAGATATACTTAAATGCACTAAGTTTTTTTTGTTTGTTTTTTCGTTTTGTTTTTGTTTTTTTGAGACAGAGTCTCGCACTGTCGCCCAGGCTGGAGTGCAGTGGCGCAATCTCGGCTCACTGCAAGCTCCACCTCCCAGGTTCATGCCATTCTCCTGCCTCAGCCTCCCGAGTAACTGGGACTGCAGGCACCCGCCACCATACCCGGCTAATTTTTTTTTTTTTTTTTTTGTATTTTTAGTAGAGATGGGGTTTCACCGTGTTAGCCAGGATGGTCTCGAACTCCTGACTTTGTGATCCACCCACCTTGGCCTTCCAAAATGCTGGGATTACAGGTGTGAGCCACCGTGCCCAGCCTAAATGCACTAAGTTTTAATCACCCATAGGAAGTTAGAAAAAAAAAAACAGAAACATAAAACTGAGAGAAAACAAAAGATATAGAAAACAAAAAATAAAATGTCAGGCACAAGTCCTACCACATCAATAATTATATCAAATGTAAACGACCTAACACACCGATTAAAAGACAGAGATTCGCAAAGTAGATGAAAAAACATGACCCAACTATACATGTGTCTACAAGAAATTCCAATCATAATTAGATAGGTAGATTCAAAGTAAACAAATAGAAAAAATATATCTCATCTAAGCATTAATCAATAGAAAGCAGGAGTTGCCATATTAATATTAAACAAAGTAGACCACTGAGTAAAGAAAATTACCAGAGATGGGGCAAAACATTCCATAATGATAAAAGGGTTAGTCCATCCAGAAGACATAGCTTCCTAAATGTGTGTGCAACAAACAACAGAGCTGCAAAATGTGAAACACAAACTAATAGAACTGAAAGAATAAATAGACAAATCCACACTAATACTCATAAACTTCAATGCCTTCTCTCAACAACTGATAGAACAAGTAGACAGAAAATTGGCAGGGATGTAGGAGAACTTGGGAATACTTTTTTTGTTTGTTTCCTTGAGACAGGGTCTCACTCTGTCACCCAGGCTAGAGTGCAGTGGCATGATCACAGCACTCTGCAGCCTTGATCTCTCAGGTTCAAGTGCTCCTCCCACCTCATCCTCCCTTGTAGCTGGAACTACAGGCACCTGCCACCACACCTGGCTAATTTATGTTATCTTATTTTTTGTAGAGACAGGGGCCTCACTATGTTGTCCAGGCTGGCCTCAAACTGCTGGGCTCAAGCAATCCTCCTGCCTTGGCCTCCCCCAGTGCTGGGATTAAAGGTGTGAGCCACTGCTTCCAGCCTAATAATACTATTAACCAATAGGACCTAATCTACATTTATAGACTATTCCACCCAACAATAGCAGAAAACACATTATTTTCAAGCGCCCATGGAACACATCCCAAAATAGACTATATCTTGGGCCATAAAACCAACTTCAGGCCGGGCGCGGTGGCTCACGCCTGTAATCCCAGCACTTTGGGAGGCCGAGGCGGGCGGATCACAAGGTCAGGAGATCGAGACCACGGTGAAACCCCGTCTCTACTAAAAATACAAAAAATTAGCCGGGCGCGGTTGTGGGCGCCTGTAGTCCCAGCTACTCGGGAGGCTGAAGCAGGAGAATGGCGTGAACCCAGGAGGCGGAGCTTGCAGTGAGCCGAGATCGCGCCACTGCACTTCAGCCTGGGCGACAGAGCGAGACTCCGTCTCAAAAAAAAAAAAAAAAAAAAACCAACTTCAACAAATTTAGAAGACTTAAGGTTGGGCGTGGTTGCTCACGCCTGTAATCCCAGCACTTTGGGAGGCCAAGGGGAGTGCAGATCACTTAAACTCAGGAGTTTGAGACCAGCCTGGCCAACATGGTGAAACCCTGTCTCCACTAAAATATAAAAATTAACCAGGCATGGTGGTGGGTCCCTGTAGTCCCAGCTACTCAGGAGGCTAAGACAGAAGAATCACTTGAACCTGGGAGGCAGAAGTTGTAGTGAACCAAGATCGAGCCACTGCACTCCAGCCTGGGCGACAAAGAGAGACTCTATCTCAAAAAAAAAAAAAAAAAAAAAAAAAAGGTATAAATAAAACAGCCATATTTAAGAAAAATATTGTTGCAAGTTGGGTTTCCAGGGAAACAGAGTCAGAGATGGAGGCTTACACCCAGGAGGTTTATTGGAAAGTGATCTTGGGATCAACACCTGTGGGGATACCAAAGTTGTTGATTAAGGCAGAGGGAGAAGTTGGGCGGCAACACAGTCACAGCAAGGTCCTCTGCCCATCTCCTGGGGAGCCCTCGAGCTAGGATGGCCTTACAGAAATATCCCAAAATAAAGCAAGGGGGCTGAACCTTTAGACCTCGCATCATGATGTGAAGGGAAATGACCTTGGACAGGTGGCTTCTCATCACTAGGGTTGTAGGAGAGCAGGAGGAGACAGGTGTGAGCTGTTAGCCAATCAGACTGCCAGTTTCAGCCCTGAAGTGGGAGATCTGGGCAGCACACCCAGTGCTTATTCTAAGTGTGAATCACCTACTCATTCACTCTTACTAGGGAGACCTTTATGTAGACACAATAGACAGTAAGGCTACCTTCTAAAGAAAGAGCAGGCTGTTAGAAAAAGATAATCATAGCTATAGAACTTTTTCTTACCAGAGGTAAGATGGCTCGTCACCACCAAGGTAATGCAGCATCTTATGCTCAGCACAAGACTGATCCCAGCTTCCTTGTCCCATGTAAAGGCCGCCCAGCAGTGAACCTCATGCCAGTGACCCACTCTTCTCTCTGCCCCTTGCCAGCACTGACAGTATCTTACCAAACGCCAGTGACTGACACATGAAATGCATTCCATCCCAGAGAGCCTCCTGCATGTTACTTTTTTCATGAATGGACAGGGAGAAAACTTTTATGTGGAAATCGTTATGACAGAAAAATGGTCTATGGCTGAGTGAATACTTTCAGCAGAGCTCAAAGGTCAAACCTTCAGTCTGATCATACAGTTTTCATGCTTTCTGCCTGCTGGAGATTCCCCAGAAGAATTTTCCAATAGAAGAAAGAAAGAAAAATCATTAGAACCAGAAAGAATGTCCGCCTGTCATACTCAATGTTAAAAAATCATGTGACTCAGCTGGGCACGGTGGCTCATGCCTGTAATCCCAGCACTTTGGGAGGCCGAGGTGGGTGGATCGCCTGAGGTCAGGAGTTCGAGACCAGCCTGGCCAACACAGTAAAACCCTGCCTCTACTAAAAATACAAATATTAGCCAGATGTGGTGGCAGGTGTCTGTAATCCCAGCTACTCGGGAAGCTGAGGCAGGAGAATTGCTTGAACCTGGGAGACAGAGGTTGCAGAGAGTTGAGATTGTGCCATTGCACTCACTCCAGCCTGGGTGGCAAGACCGAAACACAGTCTCAAAACAAAAAAAAAAAAAAAAAAGTGACTCTTTAAAACAAGGAAACTCATCCTTTTGCCCACTTATGGTATGATCATTTAAAATAACATTTTTAAAAATGTATAGTATAAACTTGGGGGAGGGTGTGGGGAGAAAGAAGGAAGCCTTTCTTCTCAGCACTTTCCAAAAGCAGACAGATGAAATATAGACCTAGCACTAGGATAATGACTTCAGATGAAGTCCTGTGAAAGCAAGTTGTCTCTGTCTCTCTGCCTGTCTGATGTGACATCAGTGGTCAAATCCTGGAAATAATGGCTAGAGGGCAAAATCTATTTTAGGTGTTCTCTCAATCCCCTTAGCCTTGCCAATCCACTTGTCCCAGGTTTATCAAATCCATGCTAGAACCTAGCCATACTGCTAAGTCTAAATCTCCAGGAAATATAACATTTGAAAAAGAAAAGACCGGGCCAGGCCCAGTGGCTCACGCCTGTAATCCCAACACTTTGGGAGGCCGAGGCAGACAGATCACCTAAAGTCAGGAGTTCGAGACCAGCCTGGCCAACATGGTGAAACCGTCTCTACTAAAAATACAAAATTAGCCGGGCGTGGTGGTAGGTACCTGTAATCCCAGCTACTCAGGAGGCTGAAGCAGAAGAATCGCTTGAACCCAGGAGGCGGAGGTTGCAGTGAGCTGAGATCGCGCCATTGCACTCCAGCCTGGGCAAAAAGAGTGAAACTCCATCTCAAAAATAAATAAAAGACTTAAATACAGATGAAACACAAAGGTAGGGGCAGTAAACCTACTTAGCAAATAATCAAGGTTAAGCATTTCCTTTTCCCTTTGGTATGAGTGCAATAATCTTGTCCTCAGTCTAGGGCTCTTCTTGTATTTCCAATCAATTCCTTCCAGGGACCCCGCCTAATCCTTTGTACATGGTCCCAGTTGTCTGCCTTCCTGAGGTAAACACATCCCTAAAACATTCTGTGTGAAGATGTTCACAGTACAAATAATACTTTTCCACTGACTTTAATTCCGATTCCCTAGTATTTTTATCATGGTTTCTAATCTATCTCTTGGCTACAACAAGTGAGTCATTTGTAAAGTGAAGAATTTATTTTAAAGTGAGCAATCATACCACCCATTTTCTGTTTTCATCCAGAGAGGCATCTAAAAATGACTTTCCCCTTGCAGTCCCATCTGAAACCTACACTCATCTTTTTGCCCGAAGCTTCCAGCCTCAACTATGCTAAGGTCTCTCTCTGCCTGGCTTAGAGCCCCACCCTGGCTGTGATAGTTTTCTAGAGATGCCCAACCAAGTATCACAGAGTTGCGAAGGAACAGGAATTTATTCTTCCGCAGGTCTGGAAGCTAGAAGTCCAAGATCAAGGTGTCAGCAGGGTTGGTGTCTTCTAGGGCCTCTCTCCTCAGCTTGTAGATGGTTTTCTCTCTGTACCTGTCTATACCCACATTTCTTCTTGTAAGGTCATATTGGATTAGGGCCCACCCATAATTTAATTTTAACCACTTTCTTTAAAGACCCTATTTCCAAATACAGTCACATTCTGGGGCCCCCTGCCTTAAGGGACAACATCCACCACATATGCTAAAAGGAAGCATTAACTTCGAAAGAAATGGAATTACACTTCTTTGTGCCAATTGCCATAAGAAGCAAGGCAGAAAGACCAAGAGACGCATGTCTTCATTTTCTCAACTCTCTACTCCACCGTCTACGTCCTTGATTTAAATGATTTCATGACACAAGTAGGAACAGATCCTTTGGGCAAATCAGCAGCTAAGCCAACATCACCTTAAGCAAAATGTTAGACATGAAAATGTCACATTACATAGAAAACAGGGTTAAGCGATCACAGCTACAATAAGAAGACTGTGTGTATTTTTTTTTCTCTTACATTGTTTGTGTAACTAGGATTCCTGTACATAATTTCTTTGTATGTATATATACCCATATATTATATATAACATTTATTGAGATCCAGCCATGTGCCAGGTACTGCTTTAAAAGCATTATGTGTACTAGCTCACTTAATCCTCATGATAGCCCCATGAGGTAGCTTGCTACTTTTATGATCCCCATTTTACGGACAAGGTGCTGCAGCACAGAAGTTAAGCCACTGCCCAAGGACTCGCAGCTGGTAAGTGCTGGAGGTGAGATTTGACCCTGGAAGTCTGGCTTTGGTATCTTATGCATCGCAGTTAGCAGTCTACTGCTTATTTTGATCAAGTATTTTCTATTTCTAATATGCAATTAACATATAAAACACTGTTAGTTTCATTGAAAAACCCACTGCAGGCATTTCAGAAGGGGCTGCAAACCCCTTTGAGCAGGCTCCCATCAGGCTACCTCTCCTGGGTGGTCAGCAGCTGCTTTGCTCCTCTGTGAACTTTTTCCTAAATAGCAAAGTGGCCTCAAGAAGACCTCTAGCCTCAAGACGCTCCCCACTCTTGTACTGGCAACTGACAATACAGTGTACAAATGTACACTGCTTCAACTGGTCCTAGACAACCTGGGAACAAATGCATCCCCACAAGGAAATATTAGAGTTGGGGACCAGGTGAAATCAGTCATACCTTCAGGACCCTCCATATATACTTTCCTTATTTAGCACATACTCAGTACTAAGAACTTGTTTAAGTTATTTACACATATTAGCTCACTTTAGCCTAGAAGAAGCCTACAAGAAGATACTAATGTTCATCATTAAGAACAATGTATATAAAAATGTAAACTGCAAAATGTGTTAAAAATCTTAAGCTTTTGGCCGGGCGCGGTGGCTCAAGCCTGTAATCCCAGCACTTTGGGAGGCCGAGACGGGTGGATCACAAGGTCAGGAGATCGAGACCATCGTGGCTAACACGGCGAAACCCCGTCTCTACTAAAAAAAAACACAAAAAATTAGCCGGGCAAGGTGGCGGCGCCTGTGGTCCCAGCTACTCGGGAGGCTGAGGCAGGAGAATGGCGGGAACCTGGGAGGCGGAGCTTGCAGTGAGCTGAGATCTGGCCACTGCACTCCAGCCTGGGCGACAGAGCGAGACTCCGTCTCAAAAAAAAAAAAAAAAAAAAATCTTAAGCTTTAATAAGCTGGAGTTAAAAGAGAAATTGAATTCAATCACACTATCCTTACTCAAGTTCGAAACCATATATATTTTCAAAAATTATTTTGTGTAGAAATGTGGCCTCACTGTTACCCAGGCTAGTTTGGAACTCCTGGGCTCAAACAATTTTCCCATCCCAGCCTCCCAAAGTGCTGGGATTACAGGCACAAGCCACCTCAGCCAGTCCAAAAATATTTTTCTTAAATCATACTCTCACCAAAATGTTTTGTCTCACTCCACTTCCAAAGTGACTCATGGAAGCCATGAAAACCAGAACCAATAATAGTAATGGAATTAAAAACAAACAGAATTTATTAAATACCTACTGTGTCCCAAAATGGCATGTGTTTTTCTTCTTCTTCTTTTTTTTTTTTTTTTTTTTTTTGTAGAAATGGGGGTCTCACTATCTTTGCCCAGGTTGGTCTGGAACTCTTGGTCTCAAGCAATCCTCCGGCCTCAGCCTCCCAATGCACTGGGATTACAAGCATGTGCCGTCCAAAGGTGTTTCCTGGACTCACACTGCTTTGATGTCTCAGGTCTGCATCTACAAACTACTGGATGTTGAGAAAGTCCTGTAACTTTCCCATGACTCAGTTTCCTCATCTGTAAGTGGGATGACAAACGTACCTATCTTGTAGGGTTGTTGTGAGGATGAACTGAGGTGGCATATGTAAAACACTCAGTAAAACACCTAGCATGTTGTAAGAATGTAGAAGTGCGTGCGGCTATCATCAAAATCTCACAACCTTGGTAATACACATTTTTACATCTGAAGAAAACATCTGAGGCTTAGACCTAAACTTGCCCCAGGTAACTCACTAGAATGTGGCTGGAGCGGGGAACGGTGGTGAAAGTTCCAACCTAGGTGTGGCGGATTCGACAGCCCGCGGTCTGAACCAGCCCCTAGTGACCTTTACCCCGAGAGCGGAGGAAAGGCAAACAGGCGGAAACCCACAGCCAAAGCCACTGCGCTGCGCATGATCTGTGGCAACCCTCCTTCCCTGACCTTTGCCCACTGGAAAAGCCAATCCCAAGGAAGCCTGGGGTAAGGGGGCGGAGCCTTGTGGTTGGCATAGCAACAGAAAAGGGTCAAACTCACCTGGAGTTAGGGCGGGGTTGTTTGTCACGAAGGAATCATTGCTGAATGACACCACAGTGGAGAACCAGAGCCCCGGGCTTTTGTAAACAAACAGCTCTGGTCACTGCTGGATTCAAAGTGTACCGCCAGGGCCGGGCGCGGTGGCTCATGCCTGTAATCCCAGCACTTTCGGAGGCTGAGGCGGGCGGATCACGAGGTCAGGAGATCGAGACCATCCTGGCCAAAATGGTGAAACCCCGTCTCTACTAAAAATAGAAAAATTAGCTGGGCGTGATGGCGGGCGCCTGTAATTCCAGCTACTCAGGAGGCTGAGGCAGGAGAATCACTTGAACCCGGGAGTCGGAGGTTACAGTGAGCCAAGATCGTGCCACTGCACTCCAGCCTGGCGACAGAGCAAGACTCCGACTGAAAAAAAAAAAAAATTGCACCACCGGACCCATCTGCCTCAGCAAGCAATGCTGGTCAGCGCTCTCGGGCAAACAAACTACCTCCGGCATCCGGGAACTTACCCTCCAGGCGGAAGGAAAGAATGCGGGAACAGAGACCTGTCTTGGGAGAAGCTCCTTAGGAGATGAAGGAGCACCGAATGATGCCTGACGTTTTTACGACTCCTCTTTGACGTGTGTGTCCCATCTCTTTTCAGAAGAATTAGCCATGTTTTGTGAATTCCAGGTGCCATCTTCAAAAATACCCTTGGATTCTAGCCAGTCACCAAAATGGCAGAGACAGCCACCTGAGACCAATTAGAACATCCACACCAGTGGAAGAGAGCTCCAGTGGTAAATTTACTAGAGGTACAACGATTGATTTCATGATGTATTGTTCCATAAGGTGACTTTAAAACAGGACAAGGCCAGGCGCAGTGGCTCACGCCTGTAATTCCAGCACTTTAGGAGGCCCAGGCGGTGGATCATGAGGTCAGGAGATCGAGACCATCCTGGCTAACACGGTGAAACCCCGTCTTTACTAAAAAAATACAAAAAATTAGCCGGACGTGGTGGCGGGCGCCTGTAGTCCCAGCTACTCGGGAGACTGAGGCAGGAGAATGGCGTGAACCCGGGAGGCGGCGCTTGCAGTGAGCTGAGATCGCGCCACTGCCCTCCAGCCTGGGTGACACAGCGAGACTCCATCTCAAAAAAAAAAAAAAAAAAAAGGACAAAAGTCATGAGTCGTATCTTTATTTCATCTTGTCGTTAATATTAGGTAATTTTCTTGAAAAAATAAGCACTTTTACAAATTTGTATGCATCCATAAGTACTTCATTGTAACTTTAATAGTAAATAAATTTTGGGTTTATTAGGGTGTAGGAGAGAAAACCCTACAAACAGAAATAAAACAATTGTGATTAATCATTCTTTCATTAATCCCTGGGAGAAGCAGAGTGGGCTTACTGTGGGCTGAGGCCCACTAAGAAGGACCTGGATTCACATCCTAGCTTTGTCCCTTGTATGTAGCCTTGGGCAGGTCTCATAAGCTGCATGCAAAATGAAGATAATAATATCTACTTCTGAGAGCTGTTTTCAGAGGATGAAAGTGCA
This sequence comes from Macaca fascicularis, assembly GCF_037993035.2. Lineage (NCBI taxonomy): Eukaryota > Metazoa > Chordata > Mammalia > Primates > Cercopithecidae > Macaca > Macaca fascicularis. The sequence goes on from NC_088385.1 coordinate 100,349,754, forward strand.
TGACAAGTGCCTTATCTTACACATGGCCCAGTCTTGGCTCAAAAATGTTACTTTTCTTTCTTGAATATCCCCACTTCCTCTTGAACAGCCGCCTCCAAGGCAGTTAGTTGCTCGTCTTTCTTCCTAATCCCCATATAATTTGTTCTGAGCAGAACAAATTTTATCCCGGTAGCTTAGAACAGTGGCCAGCCCACAGCAGGTACTTGGTAAGTGTCTGTTCATCTGGCCTTGGTTGTGCTATAATTTATGTGCTGGCTGAGAGCTCCCAGGGATAGAAACTGCGTCAGCTAGCATCTAGCATAGTACCTAGTACATAGTGCCTACTACACAGGCTACGCTCAGTAACATAGTTGTGTTACTACGCATTGCACTTCTCATTTTTGCAAGGTACACAAACATATCTGTCTTCAGCAGCCAGGCAGGAGAATTAAGATAAAAGCGATAAAGTCTATGACAAACTAGAGGCATTCCCATTCAACTAAACAAAAAACACTTTTCTGGCCAAACACAACAATCTGTCCACAGGATTTACCCCTCTACGATAAAATTGCCACCATAAATAAAGCTTTGTAATTAACAAGCTCTTTTTTTTTTTTTTTTTTGGCAGGGTGTCAATCTGTCTCCCAGGCTGGAAGGCAGGAGTGAAGTGACATGTGGTTCACGGTAGCTTCAACCTCCTGGGCTCAAGTGATCCTCTCATCTCAGCCTCCCAAGTAGCTGGGACCACAATCACATGCCACCATGCTAGGCTATGTTTTTTATTTTTTGTAGAGATGAGGTCTTGCCATGTTACCCAGGCTGGTCTTGAACTCCTGGCCTCAAGCGATCCTCCCACTCCAGCCTCCCAAAGTATTGGGATTATAGGTGTGAGCCACCATGCCCAGCCCACAATTACTTTCTTATACGATCTTGGCTCAATGCAACCTCTGCCCCAGGTTCAAGCGATTCTCCTGCCTCAGCCTCCCGAGTAGCTGGGATTACAGGCGCCTGCCTCCATGCCTGGCTAATTTTTTTTTTTTTTTTTTTTTTTTTTTTTTTTTATAGTAGAGACAGGGTTTCACCATGTTGGCCAGGCTGGTCATTTAATACTTGGGCAATTTTCTGAAGAAAGCATTTTTGAGTTCATTTCATAGGCATCTGATAGAGAAACTGAGGCTCAAATACAGTGATTTGTCTAAATCAAACTAAGTGAGTTAATAGCCAGCCAGGGATTTGCATTCATGTCTTTTAACATCGACCCAGGACTCCCGCTTCTCTTTATACCATAAGCTGTTCTTTATGTGCCACTGTTTTTCTCCTTTATAGTTTTTCTAGGACAAAAACCAAGCTCCATCAGAAGGTTAAACCTGTGTCAGGTTTACAGTCCAATGACCGCCATGGGTCATAATCCATCTAGAGCTATGAGACAGGTGCCTTTAGAAACAATGCCTTCTTTGCAACCAGAGGAGCGTGTTTTCCTCGAGTCATCAGCATAGGGAGTCTTGTTGGCAGCAAGGTATTATGAGCATGATGAGTGGGCTGATAGGAAGAACTCTGCACCCAAATGGCAAATGAGGAAGCAGGCTCCTTGTATCAACGTGAAGAATCTTTAAAGGAACTTGAGTTTGTAAAGACAGCAAGAAAAACAAGATAGAGTCTCTTAGCAACTAGAGGAAGCAAGCATCTCATTTCTGTAGGCCGGTGTTGTCCAACAGAAACAAAATGTGAGCTACATATAACTTTAAATTTTCTAAATAGTAACACTAAAAAAGTAAAAAGAAACAAAAGAAATTAATTTTAATACATTATATTTAACCTAATATATCCAATATATTTTTTCAACATGTGATCAATATAAAAATTACTACTGAGCTATTTTACTTTTTTTTTTTTTTTTTTGGAGACAGAGTCTCACTCTGTCGCCCAGGCTGTAGTGCAGTGGCTCTATCTCGGCTCACTGCAACCTTGCCTCCTGGGTTCAAGCAATTCTCCTGCCTCAGCCACCTGAGTAGCTGGGATTAATTAGCACGTGCCACCAACTCCGGCTAATTTTTGTATGTTTAGTAGAGACTGTTTCACCACGTTGGCCAGGCTGGTTTTGAACTCCTGACCTCAAATGATCTGCCTTCCTCAGCCTACCAAAGTGCGTGAGCACTGCGCCTGTCATTCTCTTTTTGATTTACATTTCTTTCTTTCTTTCTTTTTTTTTTTTTTTGGACAAAGTCTTTGAAATCCAGTGTGCATTTTACATTTACACTCAGTGGCACTGACCATATTTCAAGTACTCAGTAGCAGCTGGGTGCAGTAGCTCACACCTGTAATCCCAGCACTTTGTTAGGCTGAGGCGGGCGGATCACCTGAGGTCACGAGTTCGAGACCAGCCTGGCCAACATGGTGAAACTCTCTACTACAAAAAAAAAAAAAAAAATTAGTTAGGCATGGTGGCAGGTGCCTATAATCCCAGCTACTCGGGAGGCTGAGGCAGGAGAATCACTTGAACCCGGGGCAGAGGTTGCATTGAGCCAAGATCGTGCCACTGCACTCCAGCCTGGGCGACAGAGCGAGACTGTCAAAAAAAAAGAAGTACTCAGTAGCCACATGTGGCTAGTGGATGCCATCTTGGACAGCACAGATCTAGGCATAAGAAATTCCTAAAGGTCTATATTTCTGGCATAGTGGAAATGAGTGACATGGCTCTCTTCAAGGCCACTGAGAGCTCTCATTTCCAATCCTACTAGTCCAGTTTGAAGACTGATCTTTTAGGGCCAACTTCAAACTTTGCCGCCATTTTGGGGGCAGCCGTGTCAATTTCCAGCCAGTTGCTCTGCAAAGCCAATCAGAGCCCATTATGTTAGGCTCTCTGTTTTTGCCTCGCAAGAGTGCAGTCCTCAGCATGTCCCCTTTCAAACACCTATTATTCTGGTGCTGTCTTCAGTGATGCCATGACTGGCAGTGATTAGGGTGACATTTTTTATGTGCCTGAGTTCACAGAGCAAATTACATAGTGTGAGTGGCATGGTGATTAAGTGGCTGTGTGTAAAAACTAAAATCGCTACATTTGCATGTCTCTGAATAATGAGATTCTTATCTCCATTATATGGCAATGAGGTCGAAATTGATAGCGCTATTAACTGTTTACACAGTAAGCACAATTTTCTATTCTCTCTCTCTCTCACTGGTTTCAAAGCAGCCGAAAGCTACCCCACTGAGCCCCCTAGCAACCCTCCCAAATAAGTTTTCCATAATAAGAGATTTCCACAACCCCCTCAATAAATTTTCTGGCTGCCTTCCAGAGCCCACAGATAATCCAATCCACCCTCTTGATTTCACAGGGAAGAAGCTGCATTGTACAGAGGTGAGATTTGTCCAAGGTCACACAGAAAGAAAGAGGGCTGGAAAACAGAGGACTCCAACAATACCCATTCCTTCTCTGATTTGTGCCCTTTGGTGCCTGGCTGCAGCTTTGGAATAATGAAGTCCCACCTTCCAGCCTACATACATAGTGTGCATTCTGGTCACACACCCATTTTTCTGCTGAAGAGATGATGAAACTGGCTGAAATTATAATTTGATTCTCCAAACACAAAGACCTTTTCAGTTGACCCTAGAGAAGAGCCCTAACTAGACTTTGAATCAGCAAACATCAATTTTCATAGCAATGAAATAAATATATGGAGAGATAGTTACAGTGGGTTATAAAACAGGGCAAGGGAAAGCTGTGATTGTTTATTTGGCTCTGCTCCTAGCAATGAAGTATTTATCCATCAGCCATGTGGCAGTGACATTTTTGATATGAAGTGCAAGTTTGAGTTGAATTAATAACTAAAGAGACCATTTTTAAAAGTAGATCATCAGCATAGCAACCCAAAAATGCTTCTGAGAAAGTGCTTCACTAGCAGTATCACAAAACATGAGAAGGAAAAAAACTCTCTCCAATTAAATTCTAACTCACCGGTGCTTTAGCAGTGGAACAACCAACCACAACAGCATGAAGGTTAACTGCCTCAGCATAAAAGAGGAGACCAAGTAACGGGATTTGTCAGTAGATCGTGGCATCAGCTGAACATTTGTGGGAGTTAAATGAATGCATGAACAGTTGTAATGCTGAGTTCCATTAATAAATATGATGGTGAAATGGCTGGAGTGAAGCATTATTATTTATTATGAACTAAAACGGACTATTTGTTTGTGATATATCTTAAAAGTACTAAGTGCCTTAAAATCACTAGAAGGGTTCATTACCTCTGTGTCCCATCAATAACCAAAGATCTTGTCCTAGGAGTCAAAACTGAAGGAGATTCCAGGTAGCATAAAGCACAAGAAAACTGGTTCCTATTTAGCAGTGGGTAAAGGAGTTGTGAAATCCTTCAGGACTCCATTTAAACTTTGCTAGGTTGAAAGAGACCCTCCCTGGAACCCATAGACTAAATTCTAAATTACCCTTCTTTGGTATAAGTCACCATATTTCTTCTTTTTTTTTTTTTTTTTTTTTTTTTTTTTGAGATGGAGTTTCACTCTTGTTGCCCAGGCTGGAGTGCAATGGTGCAATCTCGGCTCACTGCAACTTCTGCCTCCCGGGTTCAAGCGATTCTCCTGTCCCAGCCTCCCAAGTAGATGAGATTACAGGCAAGTGCCACCACGCCCGGCTAATTTTGTGTTTTTAGTAGAGACGGGGTTTTGCCATGTTGGCCAGGCTGGTCTCCAACTTCAGATTTAAAGTGATCTGCCCACGTCGGCCTCCCAAAGTGCTGGGATTACAGGTGTGAGCCACCACGCCCAGCTAAGTCACCATGTTTCTACATGCACTATTTCATTTGTTGCATTTGTTACACGAAGGTACTTACTACGTGTCTTCTCCACAAAGTCTGTGAACTCTAGCACAGGTGCCTGTGCATCTAACAGCATATTCATCCATTCGAAATGTACCTACAGAGCACCTGCTAAGAGTTAGGCAACATAATGCTGCCCTCATGTAGTTTACATCCAGATAGGGGGACCTGGACCATAAACAATTAAACAAGAGAGTTGATTTGCTTTTTTTTTTTTTTTTTTTTTGGCAAGTTCTCACTCTATTGCCCAGGCTGAAGTACAGTGGCATGAACATAGTTTGGTGCAACCTCAAATGCCTGGGCTCAAGCAATTCTCCTGCCTCAGCTTTGCAAGTACTTCAGACTACAGACTCACCATCACACCCAGCTAATTTATTTATTTATTTATTTATTTATTTATTTATTTATTTATTTATTTATTTTTTGAGACAGAGAATCGCTGTGTTGCCAGGCTAGAGTGCTGTGACATGATCTCGGCTCACTGCAACCTCCAACTCCCTAGTTCAAGGGATTCTCCTGCCTCCGCCTCCCAAGTAGCTGGGATTACAGGCATGCACCACCACACCTGGCTAATTTTTGTATTTTTAGTAGAGATGGGGTTTCACTATGTTGGTCAGGATGGTCTCCATCTCCTGACCTTGTGATCCGCCCACCTTGGCCTCCCAAAGTGCTGGGATTACAGGCATGAGCCACCAAGCCCAGCCTTTTTTTTTTTTTTTTTTTTTTAAGATGGCATCTCACTCTGTTGCCAGGCTGGAGTTCAATGGCGTGATCTTGGCTCACGGCAACCTCCACCTCCCGGGTTCAAGTGATTCTTCTGCCTCAGCCTCCCGAGCATGTGCGACTACAGGTGCTCACCACCACACCCAGCTAATTTTTGTATTTTTAGTAGAGACGGAGTTTCATCATGTTGGCCAGGATGGTCTCAATCTATTGACCTCATAATCTGCCCTCCTCGGCCTCCCAAAGTGCTGGGATTACAGGTGTGAGCCACCCTGCCCAGCCATACCCAGCTAATTTATATATATATTTTTTGTTTGTTTGTTTGTTTGTTTGTTTGTTTTTGTAGAGACAGGGTCTTGCTATGTAGCCCAGGTTGATCTCAAACTTCTGGCTTCAATCCTTCTGCCTTGGCCCCCCAAAGCATTAGATTACATTTGTGAGCCACCACACCTGGCTTTATTTTAGATAATAATATGGGAGACTGATCACAGAAGGTTTCCCTGAGGAAATGAGATTAAGGAAACCTGATACTGAAAGTTCTGGGCTGGACATAGCAGCTCACGCCTGTAAGCCCAACATTTTGGGAGACCAAGGTGGGCAAATCACTTGAGCTCAGGAGTTCAAGACCAGTCCAGGCAACATGGCGAAACGCTGTCTCTACTAAAAATGCAAAAATCAGCCAGGTGTGGTGTTGTATATCTGTAGTCCCAGCTACTCGGGAGGCTGAGGTGGGAGGATGGCTTGAGCCTGGTAGGCAAAGGTTGCACTAAGCCAAGATCACACCACTGCACTCCAGCCTTGGTGACAGAGTGAGACCCCGTCTCAAAAAATAAAAATAAAAATAAGTTCTGGATAGATATGAGCTGAGAGGAGTGAAAAATAAAAATAAAAGAAAAACAATTTTTTAAAAAGAAGAAAGTTCTGGGTAAGGGGCATTCCAGGCAACCAGAAGAGCAGGTGGAAGGGCCCCAAGGTGGAAACAAGTGGCTATGGCTAGAACCTCATGGACGAGGAGAAGAGGAAGTCAAGGAGGCAGATTGGGGCTGGATTATGTGCTTGGCACAGAGTAAACATATGTTTCATCAACAGGTGGGCACATGTCAGGTATAAGTGCAGGCAGAACGTAATTCTTGCTACCCTGCAGGTGACCGAAATACAAAAGTAAAGCGTAGATGTTAAGTGTTGTCTCCACAAAAATGACTACATGATGTATATTGCATTTGTTAATTAGCTAGATTTAACCATTCCATAGTGTACATACACTTCAAAACATCATGTTGTACACAATAAATACATACAATTTTATCTGTCAATTTAAAGAAATAGTGGTTGTTCTAGGGTTTACAATGTTCATATTTTATTTACAATAGTCTGCCTTCAAAGAATATTACACTACTGCACTTACAGTTTAAGAACCTTATGATATTATAGTTACAATTCCCCCACCCTTTGGTCTTTTAATCCTCACAATACACTTATTGTATATTTGTTTACACTGTTAAATATCATTGATTGATTTTTTTTTTAATCCTCTGTTAAAAAAAAAAAAAAAAAGGCTTGGGAACAGTGTTTCTCATGTCTGTAGTCCCTGTAATCCCAGATTTGAGAGGCTGGGGCAAAAGGATTGCTTGAGCCCAGGAGTTTGAGGCTGCAGTGAGCTATGATTGCGCCATTGCACTCTGGCCTGGGCAACAGAGCTAGGCCCTGTCTTTTAAAAAAAAAAAAAAAAAAAAAAAGAGAGAGAGAGAGAGAAAGGTAGAGGCTAGAAACTTGAAATTTCAAGAGGACCACAACAGGTAAATAAGATGAGTCCTGGGGACTCAGAGAAAATGAAAATGAGATATTCGAGGCAGCCTATAATAAACCCCAAATTGCTGCAGAGGAAGTCAGGGCAAGGGAGCTAAATGCAGGCTGACATCATATGGGGCAGGTTCCTGAAGGCAGGATGTGAACTGGGCCTTGAATCACACACAGGAATTTATTCGGTAGAACAAATAAGGAAGGTAGGGCACTCCAGGAAAATCAGTCTCATCACATTATCCCAGTGGAACTACCACATTTATTTCTAGGATGTTATGTAAATCCATACTACGCTCGTTACACAAAGGGACAATTGATTATGTGCATGGAGTATAGAAGTTGGATCAAATTTATTGGCGGGGCACGGTAGCTCACACCTGTAATCCCAGTACTTTAGGAGACCAAGGCAGGCGGATCACCAGGTTAGGAGATCGAGACCATCCTGGCCAACATGGTGAAATCCCATCTCTACTAAAAATACAAAAATTAGCCGGGTGTGGTGGCGCACGCCTGTAGTCCCAGCTACTCGGGAGGCTTGAACCCGAAGGCGGAGGTTGCAGTGAGCCAAGATTGCACCACTGTACTCCAGCCTGGCGACAGAGTGAGACTCTGTTAAAAAAAAAAAAAAAAAAAGAAGGTTAATCAAATTTGTTTTCAGTTTTAGGCTTAAATTGTCCCCCTTGAAATTCATAGACTCCTCAACTAGTGGAGAATTGCCTATCTTGAGCTCATCCATAGTGAAATTTATGAGTTACGGATCTGTAAGGGATGTTCTAATTTTCTCATTTGCTGGAAACTCACTAGCCTGCTATTCTTGTTGTGGTGGTTTAGTTCTTTTTAGCACTTTGTTAATCAAACTGTGTTGGAGATGGTGCCAGGGTGATCCAACCTCCTATTATAAGGTCTGTGAGACATGAGTCACAGCGCCACCACCCAACCAAGAGGACTCACCAGAAACTAGGGTGGCATCCTTGACACCACCCTTTCTCTCATGACCCCCAGTCAATCTAACCAGTGAAGTGCTATCAATTCTACCTCTCAAGTAACTCTCAAATCTGTCATTTTTGCTCCTTGCTTGCCACACTGCCTTATTCAGCTCCTTAACATTTCTTACCTAAATCCCACCCTTTAATTTCCACCTCGCCTCCAGCTATTTTTAAACATTCCCTTCCAATCCCCATAACCTCCCTGTGACTGCTTGAACACTCACCATAATATATGTACACACCCTTCACGATTTGCCTACTTTTTCATCCTCATCTTACTCCATGCCTCCCAAACAGCCTGAGTTCAAGAAAACTGGTTCCCCCAAAGCCACATGCTGCTGGTAGTCTCCACCCCTTTGTGCTTGCAATTTCCTCTGCCTAGAATGTCCTTGCCCAGCCCTATGTGGACTCTTGTTATTCGTCCTTTAAGACTCAGCTTGGGCCAGGCATGGTGGCTCACACCTGTAATCCCAGCACTTTGGGAGGTCGAAGCAGGCAGATCACCTGAGGTCAGGTATTTGAGACCAACCTGGCCAATATGGTGAAACCCCAACTCTACTAAAAATACAAAATTAGCCAGGCGTGATGGTGCACGCCTGTAGTCCCAGCTACTCTAGAGGCTGATGCAGGAGAATCACTTGAACCTGGGAGGTGGAGGTTGCAGTGAGCCGAGATCATGCCACTGCTCTCCAGCCTGGACAACAGAGCAAGATTCCATCTGATTTCTATGAGCAAGATTAGGGGTTTTTCTTAATTTTCTTTTTTCTTTTTTTCCGAGACAGTCTTGCTTTATTGCCCAGGCTGGAGTGCAATGGCGTGATCTTAGCTCACTGCTAAGGGTTTTTCTTCTGTAGGTTCTATAGAATCTCAGGTAAAATCCTATTTTAGCATTCCTTTATTGCTGTAATTAATACTAGACATATCCATCTCACCTGACATGGGTAGGAACTGTGTACCAGCCATATTTTTATCCCTTTTTTCCTCTCTCTCTCTCTCTCTCTTTTTTAAGAGGCAAGACCTCGCTCTGTCACCCAGGCTGGAGTACAGTGGCATGATTGTAACTCACTGTAGCCTTGAACTCCTAGGCTCAAGGGATCTTCCTGCTTTACCACCTAAGTAGCTGGAACTACAGGTGTGTACCACCACACTATGCTAATTTTTTTATTTTTGTGTAGAGACAGTCTTGCTATGTTCCTGAGACTGGTCTCAAACTCCTGGTCTCAAATGATTCTCCTGCCTTGGCCTCAAAGAACTCTGGGATTACAGGTGTAGGTCACCCTGCCCAGCCTATTCCCATTCATAGTACACCATCAGTAAATACTTGTCAAAGTAATGACTAAGTAAATGTATTTTTAGGACACTATTATACATGCCTAGTCCTTACAGCCACTACTAGACCCAGGAATTATTGTTAGCATCCCAGGAAAGAAATAAAGTTAGAGTACAGGCTGGGTGCAGTGACCCACACCTGTAATCCCAGCAATTTGGGAGGCTGAGACAGGAGGATCACTTGAGGCTAGGAATTTGAGACCGCCTGGGCAACATAGGGAGACTCCTCTCTACAAAACATTTAAAAATTATCTGGACGTCATGGCGTGTGCCTCTGGTCCCAGCTAGTCGGAAGGCTAAGGTAGGAGTATCACTTGGCTCTGGGGGTTTGAGGCTGCAGTAAGCCATGATCACGCCACTACACTACAGTCTGAATGACAGAGCAAGACTCCATCTCAAAAAAAAAAAAAAAAAGAATTAGAGTACAAAGAAGCCATCAACCCAACTGCCCGCTGAGATACTACAAATGCCAAGGTTCACTTGGAACCTTTGCCACTTGGTTTGTGGGGCACAAAAGATGGCTTGGCTCCCTTAAGCCTTCTTTGGCAGTAATTGAATGGCCCTGCTTATGACTATCCCAGCTCCTACAGCCACTGACCAGAAGGCAGTTCCTGACAGCTGTCTGGACTTATGCATCACTCCGTGACTCACCTATTCATAAGCATCTTGGGAACTTGCCTTCAAGTATGTGTGGTGTAGTAACACTCAAGAGAACATAATTCCAAGCATGTGTCATAAACTAATTAGAACAAATTCCTCCCTTTAGTTATTTATTTATTTTCGAGACAGAGTCTCGCTCTGTCACCCAGGCTAGAGTGCAGTGGCATGATCTCAGCTCACTGCAACCTCCGCCTCCCGGGTTCAAGCAATTCTCTTGCCTCAGCCTCCCAAGTAGCTGAGATTATAGGCGCCCGCCACCATGCCAGGCTAATTTTTTGTATTTTTAGTAGAGACGGGATTTCACCATGTTGGTCAGGCTGGTCTCAGACTCCTGACCTCGTGATCCACCCGCCTCGGCCTCCCAAAGTGCTGGGATTACAGGCTTGAGCTACTACGCCCAACTCCTCCCATTATTTTAAAACCCAGGACTCAAGGTGTGAAGGGCAAGAAACCGTCAATAGCCCAAACAACGTAATTTCATTCTAGAACAAAGAGGTTACTAGTATTTAGTAAGATGGGCTATGTACTAATGATTTTGTTAATAGCTATAACTTTGCAAGAATTTAACATGTTGCAGGCATTATTCTAGGGTTGTTTATGTGTATCATCTTATTTCATCCTCAAAATAGCCGTTCAAGGTAAGTACTATATTTTTTTTTTTGTTTTTTTTTTTTGTTTTTTTTTTGTTTTTTGAGACGGAGTTTCGCTCTGTCGCCCAGGCTGGAGTGCAGTGGCGCGATCTCGGCTCACTGCAAGCTCCGCCTCCTGGGTTTACGCCATTCTCCTGCCTCAGCCTCCTGAGTAGCTGGGACTACAGGCGCCCGCCACCGCGCCCGGCTAATTTTTTGTATTTTTAGTACAGACGGGGTTTCACCGTGGTCTCGATCTCCTGACCTTGTGATCCGCCCGCCTCGGCCTCCCAAAGTGCTGGGATTACAGGCGTGAGCCACCACGCCCGGCCGGTAAGTACTATATTTTAGACACATTTTCCAGATGGAGGGAGTGCGCAGAGACACAAAGATTAGGTAACAAGTTAAAGAAACAGTTCTGTGGAGCTTCAAAACCAGACAATCTGATTCTAAAGCTCACAGTGTTAGCTGGAGCACCCCCCAGCACACAGCCCCCTCAGAACACCCCAGAATTAGAGGAGTAAATGAGGGAGCTCTCAGAATACGCTTCTATTTCTATCACATCTCACAAGGCTCTTTGTGACCTGCATTCCCATACCCTGTCTATCACCCCCACCCCAGCTCTTCTCTTCCAGCCTCTCCTCTGTACTCTCCCCACCTGCATTCCACACTCCAGCCAAGCTGAACATATCTCTGTTCCATCAACATTTCTTGCCTGCAGGCCTTATACATGGTGTCTTCTCCTCCAGGCCCTCTCTCCCCTCTTACCCCTCTGCACCTGTCCAACTAAATACACTGTAGTTTCCACTATCACAGACCTGTCACACTGTAGGGTAATTGCTTGTCCTAATGACCTGTCTTTCCACTGTGCCCTCCATGTGATCATATTTAATACTCATCACCTAGCACAATGTCTGACATATGGTAGATACCTAATAAATATATGATAGAAGGAAAAATGAAAAAAATGAATGAATTGAATAAATGAATGCTTTTCATCACTGGCTCCTTTTTTTTTTTTTTTTTTCTTTTTGAGACAGAGTCTTACTGTGTCGCCCAAGCTGTAGTGCAATGGCTCAATCTTGGCTCACTGCAACTTCCACCTCCCGGATTCAAGTGATTCTCCTGCCTCAGCCTCCCGAGTAGCTGGGATTACAGGGGCCCACCACCACACCTGGCTAATTTTTTTTTTTTTTTTTGAGACGGAGTCTGGCTCTGTCACCCAGGCTGGAGTGCAGTGGCGCGATCTCAGCTCACTGCAAGCTCCGCCTCCCAGGTTCATGCCATTCTCCTGCCTCAGCCTCCCGAGTAGCTGGGACTACAGGCGCCCGCCACCTCGCCCGGCTAGTTTTTTAGATGGGATTTTGCCATGTTGGTCAGGCTGGTCTCAAACTCCTGACTTCGTGATTTGCTGGCCTCAGCCTCCCAAAGTGCTGGGATTATAGGCATGAGCCACCGCACCCAGACAATGGGACACTTTTAAGAGAGTCTCAAATGAATCTCTAAGATTTTGGCCAGACTCGGTGGCTCACGCCTGTAATCCCTGCACTTTGGGAGGCCAAGGTGGGTGGATGAACTGAGGTCAGGAATTCAAGACCAGCCTAGCCTACACGATGAAACCCTGTCTCTACTAAAAATACAAAAAATTAACTGGGCATGGTGGTGTGCGCCTGTAATCCCAGCTACTCGGGAGGCTGAGGCAGGAGAATCGCTTCAACCTGGGAGGCGGAGGTGGCAGTGAGCCGAGATCACGTCACTGCACTCCAGCCTTGGCAACAAGAGCAAAACTCCGTCTCAAAAAAAAAAAAAACTATAGGATTTCATCAAAAATTGATGCCCCTGTGACATCTTCTCCCCCAGCAAATTAAGGAGGCCCCTAGACTTCTCTAACTAAACTAAGAGGCTCTGAGGACCAAGCACGAATTACCTCTGAAGTTTTCCTTTCTCACTTTCCTGGCTCTCAGCCCAAATGCTAGTTATCAAATGGTACCTGGGTAACTGTCGGAGATATTTAAAGCTTCTAAAGCAAGACTCTTGACACTGTTCTAAGATGAACTTAATCATGATGCACTTTTTAAAACAATGTCTGGGTGTGGTCCAGCTTCGGGTTTATAAACATGCTGTCTATTTTTCTTCATATTTTTATAAGTAATTCTGCATCATTGCTAAACCATGCAAAGGAGCTTCTCATGATTCCTAATGAGCAGCCTCTTAGTCACAGCACAAGACATCCCTCATGATAACAAATATGGAAGGAACTTGTTTCCATCTTGAATACAGACCTTCCTTCTGTCCTAGGACAGAAAGTGGAAAATCAGAGAAACATGCTTTGTGTAATGTTCCATTTATTCTTCTTTCTGAAAGAGAGAAGGTAGGAACTACATTAGATGCATTCTGAGGTTTCCAACTTGGCAATACCAAACAAATGTTATAGGCTAAATTGTGTTCCCCAAAATCCATATGTTGAAGTCCTAACCCCCAGTACTTCAAAGTGTGACATTATTTGGAGATGTGGCCTTTAAACAGGTGATCAAGTTAAAATGACACCCTTTAGGGTGGGTCATAATCCAACCTTACTGATATCCTTATAAGAAGAGGAGATCAGGACCCAGACTGGACACAAAGGGAAGACCATGTGAGGACACACCGAGATGGTGGCAAGCCAGGGAGAAGGGCCTCAGCGGAAACCAGGCCTACGGACATCTTCACCTTCCATTCCAGCCCCCACAACCATCAGAAAATAAATTTCTGTTGTTCAAGCCGACGAGCCTCTGGTATATTGTTATAGCCGCCGATAGTATATTGTTATGGCAGCCTGGCAAACTAATACAACGAATGATTTTTAAATGTTAGAGCAATTTTACAATCCTAGTGCATGATGTATTTTGTTTTTTTGTTTATTTGTTTGTTTGGGTTTTTGGTTTTTGTTTTGTTTCGTTTTGTTGAAACAGGGTCTCATTCTGTTGCCCAGGCTGGACTGCAGTGGCATGATTTCAGCTCACTGTAACCTCTGCCTCCCCAGCTCAGGCGATCCTCTTGCCTCAAGCCTCTTGAGTAGCTGGGACTACAGGTATGTGCCACCATGCTCAGCTACTTTTTAAATTTTTTGTAGAGATGAGGTGTCACTATATTGACTAGGCCAATCTCAGACTCCTAAACTCAAGCGATCCTCCTGCCTCGGCCTCCCAAAGTGCTCAGATTACAGAAGTGAGCCCAGCCATGATGTGTTTTATCTGCCATTTTGGCTAAGAATGTTTTGACTCAATATCTATAATACAAATATTTTAAGTAAAATAACACCAACACTAATTAATTTGGGTTAAGAAATAATTTTTTGTGTGAATGCCATTAAGCCAATTTAAATTTTTAGTCCATCTTCTATGGAGAACAACAAAACCATTTGTTGTTCTTATTCAGCCGCAGTAATTGTCACTGAATCAATGTTTATGAACATATATTTCACGACAAAGATATGATTCATCAGTGAATGTTTTGCCCAAATAGAATTTGATCAATTGTGGCCTTTTATAATCTTTCTGCTGCAGTTAGTATTTATATTATATGGAAAAATTTATCAAATTTTTCAGGTCAAATTTTATAGGCAAAATTGTATTCTTCGGTCATTTTTTAAAAATAATAGTTGTACTGAGATGTAATTCCCTAACCATAAAGTTTATTCTTTTCAAGTGTACAGCTAACTGGTTTTAAGTATATGCAAAGGTTCACCCATCACCACTATCGAATTCCAGAATATTTTCTTTTTCTTTTTCTTTTTTTTTTTTTTTTGAGACAGAGTCTCACTCTGTTGCCCAGGTTGGAATACAGTGGTACAATCTCAGCTCACGGCAACCTCCACCTGCTGGGTTCAAGCGGTTCTTCTGCCTCAGCCTCTGGAGTAGTTGGGACTATAGGCACACACCAGCACTCCCGGCTAATTTTTGTATTTTTAGTAGAGATGGAGTTTCACCATATTGACCAGGCTAGTCTTGAACTCCTGACCTCAAGTGATCCACCCACTTCGGCCTCCCAAAGTGCTTGGATTACAGGCGTGAGCCACTGCACCCAGCCAAATTCCAGAACATTTTCATCATTCCTAAAACATACTTCCCATTTCTCCCTCCATGTCTCCCAGCCTCTGGCAACTACCAGTCTACTCTCTATGGACTCACCTATTCTGGGCACTGCACATTCAGTCATGTGTTACTTAACAACAGGGAAAGCTTCAGAGAAATGTGTCGCCAGGTGGTTTTTGTTGTTGTGTGAACATCATAGGTGCGTTTTTACAAACCTAGAAGAAATAGTCTACTGCATACCTAGGCTATTGTAACACAAAGGTAAGTATTTGCGTATCTAAACATATCTACACATAGAAAAAATGTACTGAAAATGGCCAGGCACGGTGGCTCATGCCTGTAATCTCAACACCTTGGGAGGCCAAGGCGGGTAGACCACTTGAGGCCGGGAGTTCAAGACCAGCCTGGCCAACATGGTGAAACCCCGTCTCTACTAAACATACAAAAATTAGCTGGGCGTGGTGGCACACACCTGTAATCCCAGCTACTCAGGGGGCCGAGGCAGGAAAATTGCTTGAACCTGGGAGTCAGAGGTTGCAGTGAGCCGAGATTGCGTCACTGCACTCCAGCCTGGGTGACAAAGCAAGACTCTGTCACAAAAAAAAAAAAAAAAATGTATATTTATAGATGGTTGAAAACTCAAAAGAGGCATGATATTTTTGTAATTCATGAAAATTGTATAAAATTCAAATTCACTAACTATAAGTAAGGTTATATTGGAATAACACTACATTCAGCCACACCTACTCATCTAGGTACCATCTCTTACTGCTTTCTCACTGCAATGACAGAGTTAAGTAGTTGTGACAGAAATCATTTGAGTCACAGAGCCTAAAATATTTACTAGCTGGTTCTTTACAGTAAAAGGTCTATCATATGGCTGAACCAATTCATCTTTATCTTTCAGATCATATGGTATGATGGGCACTAACTGTCCAAATAGTCGGCAGGAAGAGCAAATAGCAGCTACCCAAAGCATGGGTCTCAGGCTGTTGCCAATTGAACTATTAGGATCATAATGAGATAAATACAAAAATTGAGAGTAAGCCTTAGAAAGTTATAGAAAATTGACAAAGTAATTTTATGTCTATTTGAATCTAATACTTGAAAAATGAGGTTTAGGCCAGGCATGGTGGCTCACGCCTGTAATCCCAGCACTTTGGGAGGCTGAGACAGGAGAATCTCTTGAGCTTAGGATTTCGAGACCAGCCTGGATAACACAGTCTCTACCAAAAATACAAAAAAAATTAACCAGGTATGATGGCATACACCTGTAGTTCCAGCTACTCAGGAGGCTGAAGTGAGAGGATGAGTTGAGCCTGGGAGGCAGGGGTTGCAATGAGCTGAGATCACGCCATTGCACTCCAGCCTGGGTGACAGAGTAAGATCTTGTCAAAGAAAGAAGGAAGGAAGGAAGGAAGGAAGGAAGGAAAGAAAGAAAAAGTGAAGTTTCTATTTTGTATGTCTTTGGGATTTATTTAATTTCATCTTTCTAGCCATTGATTTTTATTATCAGTTCAGGACTAATTGAATTTTTAAGACTGGCCCTTTAATACAGTTTGAGACGCACCGAAATAGAAGATCAATACCTTTAGAATTAAAGAAGTGGATCTACTAGGACATGAGCATCCTGAGGGCAGGCGCTTCAGCTGCCTTGTGCACCTGTTTCCCCGGCACCTACGACTGTGCCTGGTACACTATAATAGCTGCTCAATAAACACTGGATGAATGTACAGATCCAAAACAACTCACTTCTTAACTCTAGTATTGTTGTCAAGGATTGCCATTTTCTAGGTTTGTTTTTGTTTCTAATTTATTTTCAGAGGCAATAGATAGCATAGAAGCTAGTGCCAGGCCTGTGTTCATATTCCAGCTTATTTAATTTATTTATGTATTTATTTTTAAGACGGAGTTTCACTCTTGCTGCCCAGGCTGGAGTGCAAGGGCACGATCTCAGCTCACTGCAACCTCTGCCTCCCAGGTTCAAGCAATTCTCCTTCCTCAGCTTCCCAAGTAGCTGAGATTACAGGCGCCTGCCACCACATCTGGCTAATTTTTGTATTTTTAGTGGAGACAGGGTTTCACCATGTTGGCCAAGCTCATCTCGAACCCCTGACCTCAGGTGAGCCGCCTGCCTGGGCCACCCAAAGTGCTGGGATTACAGGCATGAGCCACTGTGCCTGGCCTGAGTCCTACCTAGCCTTTTAAAACAGTTCCTCCAGGTTAAGATCACCAGATATTTTGGCAAATTGTAAGATATCTATTTGTATATGAATTTTCGTGAATTCGTAAAGTAGTTCTCATATTATATATATTTTAAAACAGAGCCTAGCTCTGTTGCCCAGGCTAGAGTGCAGTGGTGCCATCACAGCTCATTGTAGCCTCAACCTCCCCTGCTCAAGCAATTCTACCACCTCAGCCTCCCGAGTAGCTGGGACTGCACTGTGAGCCACCACACCTGCCTAATTTTTGTGTTTTTTGTAGAGATAGTGTTTCACCTTGTTGCCCAGACTGGTCTTCCACTCCTGGGCTCAAGTGATCCACCTGCCTTGGCCTCCCAAATTGCTGGGATTACATCCCAATAAGCCACTATACTCAGCCCATAAATACAGTTCAAAGACCTAACTTCAGGTATATAAAGTACAGCTCATGAGTTGATGCAAGTAATGTGTAGAAGTTTCCATTCTGACATCCTGCGCAGAATCCCACCCCAATCCCAAACAACTTTTACAAAAAACAAAATTTTTTCAGAGTGAATCTCCCGAAATCTGTGGTAGCCCCTTATTAGGAAGGTCCCAGGCATTGTAGGGGTGGCAGAAACACGTGAGTGGCTGTCTGAGGAATGACCCTCTTCATTCTTACATACTAGCACAATATTCAGGGTTACTGGAAGACATAGCTGAATCAGAAAATGTCTGTGTCTCCGTGAACCTTGCTGCCTTGTTGCCTGACTGTATTCTTCCTTGAGCCTGGAATAAATCTTTTTTTTTCTTTTTTTTTCTTTTTTTTTTTTTGAGACGGAGTCTCGCTCTGTCGCCCAGGCTGGAGTGCAGTGGTGCAATCTCAGCTCACTACAACTTCCGCCTCCCAGGTTCAAGCGATTCTCCTGCCTCAGCCTCCCAAATGGCTGGGAGCACAGGTGCACACCACTATGTCTGGCTAATTTTTGTATTTTTAGTAGAGATGGGGTTTTGCCATGTTGGCCAGGCTAGTCTCCAACTCCTGGCCTCAAGGGATCCGCCCACCTCAGCCTCCCAAAGAGCTGGAATTACAGACGTGAGCCACTGCAAGCCCAGAATAAACCTTCCCCCAGTCTCTGCCTACTGAGAACTAGACATCCTTCAAGAACATCTATGTCGCCGGGCGCGGTGGCTCAAGCCTGTAATCCCAGCACTTTGGGAGGCCGAGACGGGCGGATCACGAGGTCAGGAGATCGAGACCATCCTGGCTAAAACGGTGAAACCCCGTCTCTACTAAAAAATACAAAAAACTAGCCGGGTGAGGCGGCGGGCGCCTGTAGTCCCAGCTACTCTGGAGGCTGAGGCAGGAGAATGGCGTGAACGCGGGAGGCGGAGCTTGCAGTGAGCTGAGATCCGGCCACTGCACTCCAGCCTGGGCGACAGAGCCAGACTCCTCTCAAAAAAAAAAAAAAAAAAAAAAAAAAAGAACATCTATGTCTTCACTTCACTTATTTATTTAGTGTCACAGTCACTAACGTTCCGGGAAGTCACAGAATCATAGATGTGAATGCTAGAAAGAACCATAGAGAGAGTCGAATCCAAGGGCTGCAAACTCAAAGGCCTATAGTAGCTGCACAGGTGATTTGATAGAAAGAAGACTGCCAGATGGGGGCTGGGGAGAACAGCAAAGAATAGAGCCATCCAGAGAGGGCAGATACTCAGCTCAAGTGGACTGTTGCCAACTGGTACATGTGGCCCAATATGCTAGATTTGTTTTAATATATTTTTTAAGTTGACTATTCAGGTTTTCATGAGTTACCGCTCTTTATTTTTAATTGTGGTAAAATATACATAACATAAAAATTTACCATCTAACAAGGGTGTACAGCTGAGAAGCGTTAAGTACAATCACATTGCTGTGCAACATTTTAATCTTGCAAAACTGAAACCTATACCCACTGAACAATAATTCCCCCTCTTCCCCCTCATCCCTGGCATCCACCTTTCCATTTTCTCTTTCTGATTTTAACTCTTCTAGGTACCTCATAAAAATGAAATCAAGTCAGGCACAGTCGCTCATGCCTGTAATCCTAGCACTTTGGGAGGCTGAGGTGGGAGGACCACTGGAGCCCAGGGGTTTGAGACCAGCTTGGGCAACATAGTGAGACCCCATCTCTACAAAAAATAATAATAACATTAAAAATAAATTAGTATTGGGCATAGTGTCACGTGCCTATAGTCCTAACTACTTTGGAGGCCTGAGGCAGGAGGATGACTTGAGGCCAGGATTTCAAGGCTGCTGCAGTGAGCCATAATCTTATCACAGCACTCCAGCAGAAAGAAAGTGGAATCATACAGAATTTGTCTTTTTATGACTGGCTTATTTCATTCTGTGTAATGTCCTCAAGACTCATTCATGTTGTAGCATGTGTCTGAATTTCCTTTTTTCCTTCCTTCCTTCCTTCTTTCTTTGACAGGGTCTTACTCTGTCACCCAGGCTGGAGTGCAATGGCATGATCTCAGCTCATTGCAACCCCTGCCTCCCAGGCTCAACCCATCCTCTCACTCTGTCACCTAGGCTGGAGTGCACTGGCACAATCTCAACTCACTGCAGCCTCAACTTCCAGGGCTTTGACAATCCTCCCACCTCAGCCTCCCAAGTAGCTGGGACCATAGGTATTGCTCCATCACTCCTGGCTGATTTTCGTATTTTTGGTAGAGATGGTGTTTTGCCATGTTGCCTAGGTTGGTCTCCAACTCCTGACCTCAAGTGATCCACGCACCTCAGCCTCCCAAAGTGCTGGAGTTACAGGCATGAGCCACCATGCCCAGCCTCCATCCTTTTTAAGGCTGAATAATATTCTATTGTATATATAGTCCACATTTTTTTTCCATTCACCCATCAATAGACACTTGGTTGCTTCTACCTTTGGCTGTGTGAATGATGCTGCTATGAACATGAGTATACAAATAATGTATCTTTTTCTTTTTTTTTTTTTTTTTTTTGAGACAGAGTTTTGCTCTTGTTGCCCCGGCTGGAGTGCAATGGCACTATCTCGGCTCACAGCAACCTCTGCTTCCCAGGTTCAAGTGATTCTCCTGCCTCAGCCTCCCAAGTAGTTGGGGTTATAGGCATGCACCACCACACCCAGCTAATTTTGTATTTTTAGTAGAGATGGGGTTTCTCCATGTTGGTCAGGCTGGTCTTGAACTCCCGACCTCAGGTGATCTGCCCACCTCAGCCTCCCAAGGTGCTGGGATTGCAGGTGTGAGCCACCGTGCCCAGCGAAGTATACAAATAATATATCTTTTGAGTTCCTGCTTTCAATTCTTTTGGGTGTATATCCAGAAGTGGAATTGTTGGATCATGTGGTGATTCTGTTTTTACTTTTTTTTAGGAACCACCATACTGTTTTCCACAGGAGCTGCACCATTTCACATTAATACCAACAGTACACAGTGTTCCAATTTTTCCACATCCTCACCAGCATTCGTCGTTTTTTGTTTTTTGGTAATACCCATCCTATTGAATATGAAGCAGTAGTATCTCATTGTGGTTTTGATTTGTATTTCTCTAACTATTAGTGATGTCAAGCATATTTTGATGCGCTTGTTGGCCATTTTAAAAATTAGATTGTTTAACTATTATTGAGTCCGTGTTTAAATGATGAACACCAGTTCAATTTTTTTTTTTTTTTTTGAGACGGAGTCTCGCTCTGTCGCCCAGGCTGGAGTGCAGTGGCACAATCTCGGCTCACTGCAAGCTCCGCTCCGCCTCCCGGGTTCACGCCATTCTCCTGCCTCAGCTTCCCAAGTAGCTGGGACTACAGGCACACACCACCACGCCCAGCTAATTTTTTGTAATTTTAGTAGAGACGGGGTTTCACCATGTTAGCCAGGATGGTCTCGAACTCCTGACCTCGTGATCCACCCGCCTCGGCCTCCCAAAGTGCTGGGATTACAGACGTGAGCCACCGCGCCCGGCCACCAGTTCAAATTTTATAAAAACAAAAACAAACAAAAAGTCTAGGTGCAGTGGCTCACACCTGTAATCCTAGCACTTTGGGAGGCTGACATGGGCAGATCTTTTGAGTTCAGGAGTTTGAGACCAGCCTGAGCGACATGGGAAAACCTCATCTCAAAAAAAAAACAAAAAACAAAAAACCATAAATCAGCCAGTTTAGTGAGTGGCACACGCCTGTAGTCCCAGCTACTCAGGAGGCTGAGGTGGGAAGATCACTTGAGCCGGGAAGATCACTTGAGCCCAGGAGGCAGAGGTTGCAGTAAGCAGAGATCGTGCCACAGCACTCCAGCCTGGGTTACAGAGCAAGACCCTGTCTCAAACAACAACGAAAAACAAACAAACAAGAAAACCACCGCAATACCATAGGGACAAAATACATGCAGTATATGGCCCAGAGACCTCCATTTGGTGACATCATCTAGACCCAACAAACTCATCTTCCCAACAAGGAAACCAAAGCCTAGATCATAAAGCCAATAGTTGCACATGGCTATCTGATATCTGAGCCAGCATTAGATCTGCGGCCCTCTAGTGCACAGGCCATTAAGACATTTCTTAGAACACTCACCGGAGCCAGCACTTCAGATTTGTAAGGGGTTGCAATTTGCTAAAAATTCATAACTGGGCTTAATGATTCGTGGGTGAAAGTGCAAAAGGCAGGCAAGGCGCAGTGGCTTGTGCCTGTAGTCCCAGCAATTCGGGAAGCTGAGTGGATGGATCACTTGAGTTCAGGAGTTCGAGACCAGCCTGGGCAACATGACGAAACCCCATCTCTACCAAAAATACAAAAAAATTAGCTGGGCGTGAAGGCACGCGCCGTCATTCCAGCTACTCAGGGTGCTGAGGTAAGAGGATCGCTTGAGCCCAGGAGGTCGAGGCTTCAGTGAGCCATGCTGGCGCCACTGCCCTCCAGCCTGGGCGACAGAGAGAGACCCTGTCTCAAGGAGGAAAAAAAAAAAAGAAAGAAAGAAAATGCAAAAGGCAGCAGCACAAGACAGAGTCAGGAACTTTCTGAGAGGCACTCTCTCTGGCAGCTGCTTCATTCATCTTTCTCTAGAGGTAGTAAGAGGAGGCTGGAGATCTATTCATTATCTTTTAACAATGGACAAAGGGAAGACTGTCTGCTGCATGAGTCATTGCCTGGAGGTCCTCGGCTTCTGCTTCCACTACTGCTCTCTACCCCCAAAGTGACTTGACTTTGATGCTATTTATAAAATGGAATGTGACCCTCCAGCTAGGCAGGGCTGGGGGCATGGTGCGGGGGGACATGAGTGAGATATTAAAGCCCTATTTCTGCCTGGGTCTGGTATGTGGCTTCTCAAGAGTACATGTGGCAATGAGAAACTGGAATGATTGTTATTTGGGGTATAGCTCTCTCGGGAGGAAAATGGAGCAACTTTCTTGAGAAGGAATAGTGAACATGTGAAGGTGTCCAATTTAGAAAAGGGGATGGGCTTCCTCTTTCTGGGAAAGACTCAGCCCTGACTTCTGGAGTACTCAAGGAATGGAGTATTTCTGTCTCTAACTTGCTGTGCATCCTAAAGTGAGATCCTGTGCTTCCTTCTACCTCAATTTCTCTCTTCATAATATTGAGGAAAAGTTACATAAATGCTGGGTTTCCTGCCTTGCTGACGGTGGCACTTAATTACACTAAAGAGACAGAAGTCGCATATCCGTGCCATCCTGCCTTGACTGGTGTCTCCTGCTCAACTGGCCCCTTGACCAACTTCAGCTGCCTTTGGTAGTTCAAGAATTGAGAGTTTGAGGAGACATAAGAGCAACTGTAATAAACTGAGGGACCTCATTCAAACTTCTGTTGCTAAAGACCATCTTAAAATTTCTGGTCACCTGGAGCAAATCATCAGCCAGCAACTCCCGGATCTGATCATATTTGCTATTGCTGTGAGAATTGCCACTCCCCACTTCCATCGTGGTTGGAGGCCAGGAATGTGCAGGGGAATGTCTAAAGGGGTAGTTGATATTTGAAAATGCATTTGGGGGATCCAGACCGGGCACGGTGGCTCATGCCTGTAATCCCAGCACTTTGGGAGGCTGAGGCGGGTGGGTCACGGGGTCAGGAGTTCGAGAAGAGCCTGGCCAACATGGTGAAACTCCGTCTCTACTAAAAATACAAAAATTAGCTGGGCGTAGAGGCGTGACCCTGTAATCGCAGATACTCGGGAGGCTAAGGCAGGAGAATAGCTTGAACCCAGGAGGCGGAGGTTGCAGTGAGCTGAGATTGTGCCATTGCACTCCAGCCTGGGTGACAGGGTGAGACTTAGTCTCAAAAAAAAAAAAAAAAAAGAAGCCGGGCGCGGTGGCTCACGCCTTTAATCCCAGCACTTTGGGAGGCCAAGGCAGGCGGATCACAAGGTCAGGAGATCGAGACCACGGTGAAACCCCGTCTCTACTAAAAATACAAAAAATTAGCTGGGCGCGGTTGTGGGCGCCTGTAGTCCCAGCTACTCGGGAGGCTGAGGCAGGAGAATGGTGTGAACCCGGGAGGCGGAGCTTGCAGTGAGCCGAGATCGTGCCACTGCACTCCAGCCTGGGCGACAGAGCGAGACTCCGTCTCAAAAAAAAAAAAAAAAAAAGAAAAAGAAAAAGAAAATGCATCTGGGGGATCCTTAGAAAAAGCTGCTAACTACATCTAGTGGCCGGCAACCACCTGTGTTATCCACATTCTAGGGTTGAGTGTCATAACACAACCATAGTTTAAGACCATCTGGGCTGGGCACAGTGCCTCATGCCTGTTCTCCCAGCACTTTGGGAGGCCAAGGCAGAAGGATCACTTAAGCCTAGGAGTTGGAGACCAACCTGGGCAATGTAGGGAGACTCCATCTCCACAAAAAATAAAAATAAATTAGCCAGGCATAATGGCGCACGCCTGTAGACCCAGTTTGAAGACCAGCCTGGGCAACATAGTGAGATCAAGATGGGATCATAGACTGTACCTGTCATCGCACCACAGCACTCCAGCCTGGACAACAGAGCAAGACCCTGTTTCAAGAAAAAAAGAAGACCATTTGAATGATGCCTTTTTATACCAGGACTGGAACGTGCGATGCTCGGTTGTCTACTTCTTTAACCTCCAAATTCCATAGTGTAAGCTCAGGAGACTAGGTGTAACAAATGTTTGACATAGGCAGTAAATGGCCCAGTGTGGAGCACTGTTAATTGAAGAAGTGCGCCCAGGTTTGTGACTGCATTAATATACACTGCCTGATAACATTACATGCTATCTGGATTCAGCCAGAAATTAGGCTTTATTATAATCTCCTATAATCCCCTTTTCAGGGCAAAGGCCGTGTCTTACTCATTTTTGTATCCCCAGCACCTATAATAGTACAAGGCCTGGCTCAGAGTAGAGCCTCTCAACCCCTAATTAACTCCTAATCATCCTGCAGTTCATTCACTCAAGTTTGAATGTTGATTGAGTGCACGTGTGCAAGCCATTGTCCTGGGAACTGGGGGACAGCAGCACATGACAGCGAGGTCCCTCCCTCAGGGCACTGGCAGCCTAGAGGAGCTTCACCTCCTGCAGGAAGCTTCCCTTTCCCCCCATCCCTCCTGGATGCTCCCCAAAGACCCTGCACCTATCCCAAAAACCACACTTACTATAGGGCACTATAATTACCTGTATGGACTTCATTAGTACAGGGCTGTGAATTATTAATCCTTGGAACCTCAAGTCTAGAACCAAGCACAGTTCTCTGTAGATGCTACTCAAATGCTCATTAATCACTGAATCCACACCTCCCCTCTGGCTTCCAAGACAGGAGAAGCACGCTCAGAGTGGAATGTGCAATGCTGCTCTGTTGGCTTATTCCTCATGCTAACCAGCGGCTTTGTAACTGCCCACTTACTAACCTGGTTGCCCCACTAGAGTGTAAGTTCCCCAAGACCGAGGGTCATACCTTATTTACCGTTGTATGCCAACATACAGCACAAGTAGGTGCTCCATAAATGTTTGTTAGATCATTGAATAAACAAGTGAATTATGGATAAAACGAAAGAGGCTTAGATATAAAAATGATACCCAATCATTCTTATAATGATAGAGCCCTAAAGAGTAAAATAAGACTATTCTGTTTTTGTTTTTGTTTTTGTTTTTGAGACAGGGTCTTGCTCTGCAGCCAGGCTGGAGTGCAGTGGCACGATCATGACTCATTTCTGCCTCAATCTCCTGGGCTCAGGTGATCCTCTCATCTCAGCCTCCTGAGTAGCTGGGACTACAGATGTGCACTACCATGCCCAGCAAATTAATTTTTTTGGTAGAGATGGGATCTCACTGTGTAGCCCAGGCTGGTCTCAAACTGCTGGGCTTAATTCTCCTGCTTCTGACTCCCCAAATGCTGGGATTACAGGCATGAGCCACCAAGCCCAGTCTATTCTGGTATTTCTAACCTGTTATTGGAGACCCATTAGGTTTGCTCCTTACTTAGAACAAAATCTAACCGGCTGGGCGCAGTGGCTCGTGCCTGTAATCCCAGCAGTTTGGGGGGCCGAGGCAGGCAGATCACCTGAGGTCGGGAGTTTGAGACCAGTCTGACCAACATGGAGAAATCCCCTCTCTACTAAAAATACAAAATTAGCTGGGCATGGTGGCGCATGCCTGTAATCCCAGCTACTCCGGAGGCTGAGGCAGGAGAATAGCTTGAATGCAGGAGGCAGAGGTTGCGGTGAGCTGAGATCGCGCCATTGCAAGCCAGCCTGGGCAACAGGAGCAAAACTCCGTCTCAAAAACAAAACAAAACAAAGCAAAAAACAAACAAACAAACAAAAAACCCAGCGTAACCCGAAGTTAGACAGAAATCTGTCAACAGTTGAACTATTATGGATTCTATTATCGGATCATGCAATGGAAACACTTCAACCCTTCTTCACTTGACCAACTCACTCAATTAATACAGGTCTGTGTTTCCTCTCTAAAACACACTGACCTGTCACCAGACACTCACTGAAGGGGTGCAGCAGGAAGGGTCTTCATTTGCATGTCTGAGTGCTTCTGTTCCTACCTGCTGGACTGTATGCTTTCCAGTAACAGTGGAGATTGTGTCCACTCCCATTGATGTCCATTGTTATTGTTATTATCATTTTACAATTTAATTAAATATTACATAAGTGATGAAATAGGAATGCAAAACAAGAGTTGTTATTTTTGTAAAAATTAAGTTGAATGTTTTGGGGACAGTTGACAGAATAAGTCATTAAAAATATTGTCATACTGGTGCAAGCTAGTCAACTCTAAAAGTTTGGGGCAGAAAAGCCTACGAAGATTCTGCCCTCAAAACCGGAAAATGTCCGCCGGGCACGGTGGCTCATGACTGTAATCCCAGCACTTTGGGAAGCCAAGGTAGGCAGATCACTTGAGGTCAGGAGTCTGAGACCGGCCTGGCCAACATGGCAAAATCCATCTCTACTAAAAGTACAAAAATTAGCTGGGCGTGGTGGTGGGTGCCTTTAATCCCAGCTACTCGTGAGGCTGAAGCGGGAGAATCGCGCGAACCTGAAAGGCAGAGGTTGCAGCGATCTCCAGCCTAGGTGATAAAGCAAGACTCAGTCTCAAATAAATAAATAAATAAATAAATAAATAAATAAATAAAATTTTTTAAAAATTGGGAAATGTGGATAATATTTTATGAAAATAGTTTGTGCCAAAAAAAAGACAGAGTAGAACCTGAATCAGCAGCTCTATCTTGAAAGGAAAAGCCTTGAGGCCTAAACCAAAAATAGACAAATGAATCTATAGTATATGCTGTGAATTGTATAAAAATATTTAAGACATATGTATCATATCATATATATATATATATATATATATATTTTTTTTTTTTGGTCTCACTCTGTCACCCAGACTGGAGTGCAGTGGCACAGTATCGGCTCCCTGCAGCCTCTACATCCTGGGCCCAAGTGATCCTCCCACCACAGCCTCCCGAGTAGCTGGGACTACAGGCATGCACCACCATGCCCAGCTAATTGTGTGTGTGTGTGTGTGTGTGTGTGTGTGTGTGTGTGTGTGTGTGTGTGGAGATGGGGGTTTCACCATGTTGTCCAGGCTGCTCTCAAACTCCTGGACTGAAGCAGTCCTCCACCCTGGCCTCCCAAAGTGCTGGAATTCAGGCATGAGCCACTGTGCCCAGCTTGTCATATCATTCTTTATGATTATAAACACATCCAGAGATTTTTTTCAGTTTACTAATTTACTGGTTCCTGGTCTATGGATCTGGCAGATTTTCTACTGTACATTGGATTATTCAAAAGCTCCATCTGAAAATAGTATCTCTCCAGGAAGGTCCCTGTAATTCCATCCTCCTGGCCTCCTACCCGACTAATTAGAGTGATATGGGATGGCCATAGCTACATTTCCATCTTGCCATTTTTTCTAACGTCACGTCCTGAGTAAGGTAGGAGAGGCTAACTAACTGTAAGGCATTTAGATATCCATCATCGTATCTTTCTAAAAGGAAATTTACTTTAACGTTACAGTGAAAACAAGAAACTCTTTTCTGAGAGCAGAAGCCCTCTCTAGAGAATTTATTTTCAGAATGGTAAAATGGGGAACTAACTTTAGTTAACTATCTTCTGAGAGCAGATGCTTTCATGTCTAATTTTCTGTAATCTTTGCAAACATTATGTGAGTTCAGAATCACTGGCCCCATTTTATAGATGAGGAAACTGAGCCCCAGAGAGCTTAAGCAAGATCACATAGCCAGCACCAGGGAGGTGGCATATGACCCATTGTGAGCCAATATACTTCCCAAGTCACCAAATTACATCTGATGATTTGTCCCAAATGTGACATCCCAGTTTTTTTCAGAAGGAAAGTAGTATGGCGGCTATGCATTATGTTTCTTAAGTTCCAGCTACTTCAAAGGGATCGCTCTTGTTTCATTATTGGTATGTGTCCAAACTGAGCAGCTCCCCTGCCCTCCTTCAACACTGGCTGAGGATGCAGAGGCCCTATAAAAAGCCCTTGTGCTATGCTATGCTATGCTCCAGTTATTCTAGAAATTCTCCAGGCTATCTCCCACCCCTCTACTTTCAACTCTCTCTCTGTCTCTCTCCCTCTGTCTCTCTTTTTCCTCTCTCTCTCTGTTATGGGTTAGTTTCTCCCCAAAAGGCATTGAAATCCTCTGACTATGACCTTATTTGGAAATAGGCCCTTGTAAGTGATCATGTTAAAACGGGTCCTGGCCAGGTGTGGTGGCTCACGCCTATAATCCCAGCACTTTGGGAGGTCGAGGTTGACGGATCACTTGAAGTCAGGAGTTGAGACTAGCCTGGCCAACATGATGAAACGCCATCTCTACTAAAAGTACAAAAATTAGCCAGGTGTGGTGGCACATGCCTAGCTACTCAGGAGGCTGAGGTAAGAGGACAGCTTTAGCCTGGGAAGCAGAGGTTGCAGTGAGCCAAGATCACGCCATTGCACTCCAGCCTGGGTGATGGAGTGAGACCCTGTCTCAAAGAGATAGACACAAAAGGAAGATGATGTGAGGACACAGGAAGGGAGGATACCGCCTACAAGCCAAAGATACCAGAGGCCAGGATGGAAGCAAGGAAGAGATTCTCCCTCACAGCCCTTAGAAGGAACCAACCTCTGCAGACACCTCAATTTTGTACTTTTTTTTTTTTCTTTGAGATGGAGTCTCACTCTGTCACCCAGGCTGGAGTGCACTGGTGCAATCTTGGCTCACTGCAACCTCCACCTCCTGGGTTCAAGCAATTCTCTTGCCTCAGCCTCCCGAGCAGCTGGGATTACAGGCATGCACTGCCAGGCCTTGCTAATTTTTTGTATTTTTAATAGAGACGGGATTTCACCATGTTGGCTGGGCTGGTTTTGAACTCCTGAACTCAAGTAATCCACCTGCCTTGGCCTCCCAAAGTGTTAGGATTATAGGCATGAGCCACCACGCCCAGCCAGGGAAGAGCACTTTAATGAATTTAATTTCCTTGGGAATCCCCAAATTTAATTGTGCCCTTATCAGTAATGTTCATTTTATCAATGTAAAAGAAATATATACACCCTGCAGAAAATATAGAAATTAGAGGAACTATAAAGAGTAAAAGGCCAGGAGGTGGCTCACACCTGTAATCCCAGCACTTTGGGAGGCCAAGACGGGCAGATAATCTGAGGTCAGGAGTTCAAGACCAGCCTGGTCAACATGGCAAAACCCTGTCTGTACTAAAAATACAAAAATTAGCTTGGTGTGGTAGCACACACCTATAAGCTCAGTTACTCAGGAGGCTAAAGGAGGAGAATTGCTTGAACCCAGGTGTCGTAGGTCGTAGTGAGCTGGGATCACACCACTGCACTCCAGCCTGGGCTACAGAGCAAGACTTCATCTCAAAAGCAAAAAAAAAAGAGAGAGAGAGTAAAATTCAATGACAGTAAATCAATCATGTAGCGAGAACTATTGTGAATATTCTGGAGTATTTCCTTCTTGTCTTTTTTTCTATGAGCACACACAGACACACACATATGAATTCATATACTCAGCACCCTCTGCAGTGTCTGAAACATCTATGTGCTCAATAAAGTTCAAAGAATAAATGAGTGAATAAAGAAAATTTTATTTTTACACATAGTCATACTTACGTACAGTAGGAAATTTCGTTTTTAAAAATCTTACTCAACACATTATGTGTATTTTTCTGTGTATTATATAGATTTTTAAAGCATTTTTTTATGAAAGCATAAGTGCTACAGAATAATGCTTACCTAAACAACATCCAGTACATAATTCTACATTTGTATCTCTGAAGATTCCCTTAAGCTAAATTCTTTTTTTTTTTTTTTGGTGAGGCAGAGATTTACTCTTGTTGCCCAAGCTGGAGTGCAATGGCACGATCTTGGCTCACCGCATCCTCCACCTCCCAGATTCAAGGGATTCTCCTGCCTCAGCCTCCCAAGTAGCTGGGATTACAGGCATGTGCCACAATGCCTGGCTAATTTTGTATTTTTAGTAGAGACGGGGTTTCACCGTGTTGCCCAAGCTGATCTCGAACTCCTGACCTCAGGTGATCTGCCTGCCTCTGCCTCCCACAGTGCTGGGATTACAGGGATGAGCCACTGCACCTGGCCAATCCTTAGGCTAAATTCTTAGCCGTGAAATTAATAGGTGAAAAACAACAAACCATTTAAGGTTATTGGTGTCATTCAGTGTTCACAAATCTCCCAAATTGAAGTGATAATTCACATGAAAATCCAAGCAAGCCTTTGCAAGCTCCCTGGCAGCCCACAGGCACAGATTCTCCATCTGTGGGGTGATCCTCTTGGATAGACTGCAGTTCCGTTATCCCCTTACACCACGGATAACCCTCCTTCTCCAGCATCTTTAGGTCATCCCTGGATTGACCCGAGCTGGATTAAGCTCCAGTTCAGCTGCCCTGGTCCTCCACAAAGGCTCAAAGGAGAGATCTAACTTTTGGTGTTACATTCCATTTATTTATTTATTTGTTTGTTTATTTATTTATTTATTTATTTATTTATTTATTTTTTTTTTTTTTTGAGATGGAGTCTCGCTCTGTCGCCCAGGCTGGAGTGCAGTGGCGCGATCTCGGCTCACTGCAAGCTCCGCCTCCTGGGTTCACGCCATTCTCCTGCCTCAGCCTCCTGAGTAGCTGGGACTACAGGCGCCCGCCACCGCGCCCAGCTAATTTTTTGTATTTTTAGTAGAGACGGGGTTTCACCGTGGTCTCGATCTCCTGACCTTGTGATCCGCCCGCCTCGGCCTCCCAAAGTGCTGGGATTACAGGCGTGAGCCACCGCGCCCGGCCCTATTTATTTATTTTTAAATCTATTTATTTTTCTTTTTGAGGCAGTCTTGCTCTGTTGCCCAGGCTGGAGTACAATGTCATGATCTCAGGTCACTGCAACCTCCGCCTCCCAGGTTCAAGCGATTCTCCTGCCTCAGCCTCCCAAGTAGCTAGGATTACAGGCACCCACCACCATGCCTGACTAGTTTTTGTATTTTTAGTAGAAATGAGGTTTTGTCATGTTGGCCAGGCTGGTCTTGAGCTCCTATCCTCAGGTGATCCACTTGCCTCAGCCTCCCGAAGTGTTAGGATTATAGGCATAAGCCACTGTGCCCAGCCTTGCATTCCATTTAATTCTCACTTCAGCGTGTCTTTAATATCTTTCTACTTTCTCTAGCCATATCTATTCCAAAGAAATTCTGTGTCACAAGCTATTTCTTTTTTTATTAGTTTTTTTTTTTTTTTTCTCTCATATTGTGTGCAGTGTGAGATGGAATTTAAGTGGGTGGCTTTGTCCTTCCTTGAAATATAACTTGTACAAAAAATAACATCATTTGAATTGTGTGCCTTTGGTAACAACATGACATATGCCACCACAAGTACATTCATCCAATATGTGCATGTTACAGGGCTATGCACTGCAAAGTTTTGTTTGCTTGTGTGTTTTTTGAGATGGTGTCTCGCTCTGTCGCCCAGGCTGGAGTGCAGTGGCGCGATCTCGGCTCACTGCAGGCTCCACCTCCCAGGTTCAAGCGATTCTCCTGCCTCAGCCTCCTTAGTAGCTGGGACTACAGGCACCCGCCACCACACCCGGCTAATTTTTGTATTTTTAGTAGAGACGGGGTTTCACCATATTGGCCAGGCTGGTCTCAAACTCCTGACCTTGTGGTCTGCCTGCCTTGGCCTCCCAAAGTGCTGGGATTACAGGCGTGAGCCACCATGCCCAGCTTGTTTGTTTTTTAATAACTAAAACTCTGCCTTTCAGAATTCAGATTCACCATATAACATCTTCACCCAAATGTTACTCCCCTGGAAGCCTTTCCTGACCATCCTTTTTCCCTTTGCAACACCCTTTCCTCCTATGCTTAATTCTTTTCATAGCAGTTATCACCACCTCATCTACTATGTATTTTACTCATTTGTCTTGCTAACTGTTTGTCTCACCCACTAGAAGCATAACCATGACAGAGTCGTTCATTCATTCATTCATTCACTATATATATAGTGAACACCTACAGGTGCCCAGGAAAGCATGAGAGTACGGCTGCTTTCCAGCAGCTTACAATTAGAAATACCAAACAGCTAAACAAAGATATAGATCAAAGTGTAATCTTTTTTTTTTTGGACACAGGGTCTTGTTCTGTTGCCCAGGCTGGAATGCAGTGGCACAATCTCAGCTCACTGCAGCTTCAACCTTTCAGGCTCAAGTGATCCTCCCACCTCAGCTTCCCAAATAGATGGGACCACAGGGATGCGTCCCTACACCCGGCTAATTGTTTATTTTTGGAGAGGTGAAGTCTCACTTTGTTGCCCAGGCTGGTCTTGAACTCCTGGGCTCAAGCAGTCCACCACCTTGGCCTCCCAAAGTGCTGGGATTACAGGAGTGAGCCACTGCACCTGGCCTCAGAGTGTAATCTTTAAACACTAAAATAAGTGGGGCAGGACAAGTTAGGTTTCCAGAGGAAGGGAAGAACTCCGACTGTCTCAAGTGAGGGTCAAGCTGTATGAAGCAGGTGAGAGTTAAAGGCAGGTCAGAACTTGATGGAGGAATCTGAGGTAAAAACATTTGGCTCATTCCATATGCAGGGCAGATTTGTGAGCAGGAGAATGGCATGATAAAAATGACTTATTTAGATTAAGGCACTTTGGAAGGCCAAGGCAAGGAGATCAATGGAGGCCAGGAGTTTGAGACCAACCTGGCCAACATGGTGAAAACCCATCTCTACTAAAAATATAAAAATTAGCTGGGCGTGATGGCATGTTCCTGTAATCCCAGCTACTTAGGAGGCTGAGGCTGGAGAATCGCTTGAACCCAAGAGGCGGAGGTTGCAGTGAGCCAAGATTGCACTCTAGCCTGGGCAACAGGGTAAAACTCTGTCTCAAAAAAAAAAAAAAAAAGAGAACGGGTGAAACTCTAGTCCGAGAGTCAATTGGACCCTGAGATGGGGAGACACTAAAGGAAGGTGATAAATAAGAATGGACAAAGAGGGTGGAGGTTGGCACTCAGTCACAACACATTCACCTCAAAGCAGGCAATTCTCAAAATAAAATGTTTAAGATCATCAACCATTAAACAGGGCCTCGTTAGTGGGTTACAGGAGACTGAGTTTTGCTGCCTGAATCGGGAGAGAAGGAGTAAGAGATACAAAAAAGCAGAGGGTAAAGTCAGCTCAGTTATTCTATGAGAAGTTACACCCATTTAAAGAGCCCAGATGAAGAGGAAAAAAAACAAAAATGAGAGGAGGGGAAAAAATGAGAATCGCTATTTTAGACAAATCCCATATGGGTTATACTCTTAATTTACTTAAGCCAGATGGCTAGGCTGGGGACCGACTAATTTATTACCATCCTGCCATTCAGAGCCAGAGCCTTCCTTAGGTTCCTAAGCAACTCTGAGGGGAAATGTCAGATTGCATGAAATTTCCTGATTAGGTCCATGTGACCCAAGCACAGCCCACTGAAAATGATTCGAATCTTCCAAATCGCATGTTCCAGATCACAGCTGTCAGCTCTGCCCTCTCCTGCTTGTGGCAGATGCATGGGCCTTCCCTTCTTTGCAGGCAGTATGGTGGCAGTTCTAGGAATAAGAAACACCAAAATAAAGGCTGGGGGAGGACTGAGAAAAAAAAACTTTAGAATTTGGCATTTCAGATTCTCCCTTTGTACCATGTACTTCCCAAAATTTCCTATAAAAGAAGGAAAGTAGCAAAGTGTTTTTAAAAGGAGCATTTAAACTACTGTGGTAATTAAGCAGCAATCTCTGAGTCAGCAAATCCCATCGAGCAAACTGAGTAACATTTGAGATAACATGAGAGGATTAAAAAAGTAGGGACACTAGCCGGGTGTAGCAGCTGAGGCTGGTAATCTCACCACTTTGAGAGGCTGAAGAAGGAGGATCGCTTGAGCCCAGGCTGGGCAATCTGGGAAAACCCCATCTCTACAAAAAAATTTTAAAAATTAGCTAGGTGTAGTGGTGTGCACCTGTAGTCCTAGCTACTCAGGAGGCTGAGGTAAAAGGATCTCTTGAGCCCGGGAGGTTGAGGCTGCAATGAGCCAAGATTGCACCACTGCACTCCAGCCTGGCCAACATGTTGATACCCCATCTCTACTAAAACTACAAAAATTAGCTGGGTGTGGTGGTGGGTACCTGTAATCCCAGCTACTTGGGAGGCTGAGGCAGGAGAATCAGTTGAACTTGGGAGGCAGAGATTGCAGTGAACCAAGATCGCGCCATTGCGCTCCAGCCTGGGCAACAAGAGCAAAACACCTTCTCAAAACAAAAAAAACGTTGGGAAAAAATAAGCAACTAGGCTGGTTTATGATCTGAAGAGGAAAGCATAATGATATAACAAAAGCAACAATTAGCATGTTTTAAGATGGAGTCATTATGTACCAAGCCACGTAGAAACTATTGTTTCCCCCATTTTATAGATGAGAAAACAGGATTTCTAAAGGTTTTAAGTTACGTCTCACCGCTAGTAAGTACCACTGTTAGGGATCAATTCTATTCATCCATCAGAGGGTAAGAAAATGATTGGCCAGAAAAAGTGAAGGGCAGCCTGGGCATGGTGGCTCACACCTGTAATCCCAGCACTTTGGGAGGCCGAGGTGGGTGGATCACCTGAGGTCAGGAGTTCAAGACCAGCCTGGTCAACATGACGAAACCCCGTCTCTACTAAAAATACAAAAATTAGCCAGACGTAGTGGTGGGCACCTGTAATCCCAGCTATTCAGGAGGCTGAGGCAGGAGAATCACTTGGACCCAGGAGGTGGAGGTTGCAGTGAGTCAAGATCACGCCACTGCACTCCAGCCTGGGCAACTCTGTCTCAAGAAAAAAAAAAAAAGTGAAGGGCAGCAGGCTGCAAATGCCAAAATGAGAGCATGGCTAGTGGTTCCTGGGGCCTGTCTATGAGCAGAGGTGGCTAGAAAGCTAACAGAACAGTGACTGCCAAATGCAGAATGGAGCATGTGCCAAATTCAATGGGGACTGAATCCTGGAACAGAAAAAGGATATTAGTGAAATCTGAATAAAGTCTGGGGTTTAGTTCATAGTAATGTACCAATGTTGGCTTCTTGGTGGTGACAAATGTACTATTGTCATGTGAGATGTGGGTAAGGGAAGCAGGGGAATTCTCTACTCTCCTGCGACTTTTCTGTAAATCCAAAATTATTCTAAAACTAAACGTTTTAAATAAATTTAAATGGAATGAAAAGTTTATTTTTTAATTATGTAAGGAAAGAGAGTATTGGTGACATGTTTACAAATGTTCTTCAGAAGAGTACCATTTAAAATGGAAATGGCGAGGGTAATGCTGCATTTTTGTGGCCAGTCATATTTCTTGGCAGACAAGATGGCTAATGACAATCACAAGGACTAACATTATTAAATGCCTATAATATTTCAGCTTCTGCCCTAAGCATGTTACATGCATGCCCACGTCATCTTCAAGATTATTTTCCCAATTAACAGATGAGAAAAGTTCTTAGAATAGTGCCTGGAATCTGGCAGGTGCTCAAAAATTAGATTTTTTTTTTTTAACAGAGGCTAAGAAATGTACCCAGCTTCTGAACAACAGAGTCACAATTCAAGTCCAAACCCTAAAATGTTTTTTTGTTTGTTTGTTTTTATACTTTAAGTTCTAGGGTACATGTGCACAATGTGCAGGTTTGTTACATATGTACACATGTGCCATGTTGGTGTACTGCATCCATTAACTCGTCATTTACATTAGGTATATCTCCTAATGCCATCCCTCCCCCCTACCCTCCCCCCCCCCCTTTTTTTTCCCTTGAGATGGAGTCTCGCTCTGTCACCCAGGCTGGAGTACAGTGGCATGATCTCAGTTCACTGCAACCTCTGCCTCCTGGGTTCAAGCGATTCTCCAGCCTCCGCCTCCTGAGTAGCTGGAACTACAGGTGCCCGCCACCATGCCTGGCTAATTTTTATATTTATATTTTTTAGTAGAGATGGGGTTTCACCATGTTGGCCAGGCTGGCCTCAATCTCCTGACCTCAAGTGATCTGCCCGCCTCGTCCTCCCAAAGTCCTGGGATTACAGGTGTGAGCCACCTTGCCCAGTCCCTTCAAGGCTTTTAAATCTCAGCCTTGCCACTTACTAACTGTATGACCTTGGGCAAGTTTCAAAGCCAAAACAAAGCTAACTGATATCATAGAATGGATTTTAAAAGTATGTTGAAAGTTGCGTAATATCAACCTAAATTTACAAACAGACAATTATTTATGAAATATTTCATAATTGTCAAATGGAATAACTTGAAAATAATCCGGCCGGGCGCGGTGGCTCAAGCCTGTAATCCCAGCACTTTGGGAGGCCGAGACAGGCGGATCACGAGGTCGGGAGATCGAGACCATCCTGGTTAACACGGTGAAACCCCGTCTCTACTAAAAAATACAAAAAACTAGCCGGGCGAGGTGGCGGGCGCCTGTAGTCCCAGCTACTCGGGAGGCTGAGGCAGGAGAATGGCGTAAACCCGGGAGGCGGAGCTTGCAGTGAGCTGAGATCCGGCCACTGCACTCCAGCCTGGGTGACAGCGCGAGACTCCGTCTCAAAAAAAAAAAAAAAAAAAAAAAAAAAAAAAAAAGAAAATAATCAGGCCGAATAGTTCTGCATTGAAATCAATAAAAATAGGGCTCAAAATAACAGCTCTGAAGAATCCTTGGGTACACCTCTGGATATAAGAACCAAACAAGAGACAACTAAGGAAATTGTTAACTCCTGGTAACTACCAGAACCTCCAGGAAAAACGTATTTTCAGCTCTCCTCTGGGGTCAAATGACTATAGCTCACTGGGCCAGAGAGGGTCCATGATGAGATTTTCTCAAGAGGGGAAGGTGATAAGGCAAATTATAAAGATATGCCTTCTGGCCGGGTGCAGTGGCTCACGCCTGTAATCCCAACACTTTGGGAGGCCAAAGTAGGCGGATCACTTGAGGTCAGGAGTTCAAAACCAGCCTGGCCAACATGGTGAAACCCCATCTCTACTAAAAAATATATAAATATAAAAATTAGCCAGGCATGGTGGCACACGCCTGTAATGCCAGTTACTCAGGAGGCTGAGGCGGGAGAATCGCTTGAACCCAGGAGGCAGAGGTTGCAGTGAGCCGAGATCACGCCACTGCACTCCAGCCTGGGCGACAGAACATGACTTTGTTTCAGAAAATAGAATAAAATAAAGGCTTTCTGAAGACGGACACCCAGTCATCTCTACTAAAAAATTAATTTAAAAAAAAATCCTTTCGTAGTTCATGAGCATGATGATTGTGTTCACACGCATATGTGAAACGTACCACCACAAATCTTGTTACAACGTTTGTACATTACCCATCTGGCATGAAAAAAAAAAACAGACAGTGAGAGAGAAATCCCTGAGCCACACCTCTGTTCACACATCTCTTCATTTTAAACTAGATCTTGGCCTCAACTGTTACAGCAAAAGGGAGGTCACAGCAGAAAAACTAAAGTTTTTTTGTCTTCCAGGTAGGCAGGAGTCCAGATTCAAGCAATATAAGGACTATTGAGGGATGGTTTCAAGAACTAACTTTAGAGGCCTACCACATCATTACTGTAGCCACCTCCCACTAACCTAGGTACAAAGATGGGGGTGCTCAAATCCAATTCACACCTTGCTGATACAAAGCTGCTTAGAGCCTGAAAAGGCTGAAGCCCTCTTCCAATACATCTGCCCAGACCTCCAGCCATTCTAATCAGCACAAAAGCAAGAAACGTGCCTCCCTTTCCCAACCCCCATACCCCCCTAAAATGTGACACCCTTGCACATCTTGATCCAAAATAGATTGTGTGAACAACAACAAAACCCTAAGCCTGGGGTCACTTATTTATTTATTTATTTATTTATTTATTTAAGACAGAGTCTCACTCTGTTGCCCAGGCTGGAATGCAGTGGCGCTATCTCGGCTCACTGCAAGCTCCGCCTCCCGGGTCCACGCCATTCTCCTGCCTCAGCCTCCCGAGGAGCTGGGACTACAGGCGCCCGCCACCTCGCCCGGCTAATTTTTTGTATTTTTAGTAGAGATGGGGTTTCACCATGTTAGCCAGGATGGTCTTGATCTCCTGACCTGGTGATCCACCCGCCTTGGCCTCCCAAAGTGCTCGGATTACAGGTGTGAGCCACTGCGCCCCGGCTCACATATATACTTTTTTAACAAATATTTGTTCAGCCCTTACTCTGTGCCCTAGCCCCTTTTCTTCTCCCTGGATCCCCGGGGCTGCCTTTAATCTCCCTATTCCACCCTTGCTTACCCTGCAGGTCTCCAGTTCATAATCTATTTACTGTTCCTTCTCCAGGGCCCCACCTTCTGGTGTGCAGATCTGCCATCCTTTTTCTCCACCATGGATTACTGTTCTACACTCCTCTGCCCCAGACTTTACCTCTTTCTTCCTGGCTTCATTTCAGCACCATTAATCTCTTCATTGTTTAGCCCTTCTTACAGCTCTTTCCCAGTCTCCTGCCACTAATATCTGATCTCAACTGACCCACACAACAGCCCCTGAATAGAGCCAATGGGGCTGAAAGAATGTAATTCATTTGCCTGTGCTAATCCCATGAGTGAGTGGTCCCGTTCAACAAATTCTGTAAATTAATAATGGTAACAATAATAGCTGGCACTTGAAATTGTGCTGGTGGACAGGTTGCAGTTTTTAGTAATGAGGAAGTCTAAGGACTGACTTTGGGTGTGAGTGGCATGAGGCATTGAAGAGTGCAAGGCCATTTGAAGAGGGGAAGCCTAAGAACACTAAGACTAGATACGGTATTGAAAAAAAATCATCTGTAAGGATAAAACAATCATCAAGAAGGATGCGAGAAACCGCGCAGGTGAGAGGAATCTTGAAGGAATGAGGGCGTGTGTGGGAAGGAGGAGGCATCAGAGGACCGCAGCACAGTGGGGCAGAGTTTGATGATGTGACAGTCAGAGGTGGTAGTGGGAGCTCTGGAGTGGGAGGGAAGATGGCCTGGACACAGGACACTCACCCCATTTGCAAGCCTGTGGTCTGAGGAGTGTGGGAGAGAAAATGGCCGTCAACTGCAAGGGGAATAATGTGCTCAAGAGAACCAGTCTAGCAAGCAGGCAAAGAGAGCATTCAGAGAAGTGAGGAAGTGAGGTATTTGAAAGAATACAGCTGAGATCCCCATGGAAGAGTTGCAGAAGTTAGGGAGTGGGCCGGTGCGGTGGCTGATGCCTGTAATGCCAGCACTTTGAGAAGCCGAGGCAGGTGCATCAAATTAGGTCGGGAATTTGAGACCAGCCTGGCTAACATAGTGAAACCACGTCTTTACTAAAAATGCAAAAATCAGATGGGTGTGGTGGCGCACGCCTGTAGTCCCAGCTGCTTGGGAGACTGAAGCAGGAGAATCGCTTGAAACTCGGAGGCGGAGGTTGCAGTGAACCGAGATCACGCCACTGCACTCTAGCCCGGCCAACACAGCGAGACTTTGTCTCAAAAAAAATAAAAATTAAAAAAATTTTTTTAAAAAAGAACTTGGAGAAGGGTAAGACATGGGATCAGAAATGGGGATATCCAAGGCCGTGTGGATATCAGAGTCTAAAGGATGAGCAATGTCCTTGGAGTCTGGGCGGACATACACAGGGAGGAAGGGGAAGAACATGATGGGAGTAGTCCCAGGATCCCAGAGCAGATTGCAGTGGCACAGCTGTGAGTGAGTGCAGGGGCAGGATAGTAAGGGTTGTCAGGAACATGAGGAGTTCTTGCTCATTGCAAATTAATGATCTGTTGGGGGAGCCCCATATACGTGACAGAAGCATACATCCCAGACGCCTTTGAAAATTGCAGATAATGGAAACCTACAGGAGGTGGACCCAAATTCAACAGGGAGGGTCATAAAAAACTTCGAGGGAGAGAGAGAGAATAACAGAATTCCATAAAATGATTGCAACCACTAGAAAAAATTTTTTTTTTTTTTTTTTTTTTTTTTTTTGAGATGGAGTCTCGCTCTGTCACCCAGGCTGGAGTGCGGTGGCGCAATCTCAGCTCACTGCAACCTCTATCTTCCGGGTTCAAGCGATTCTCCTGCCTCAGCCTCCCAAGTAGCTGGGACTGCAGGCATGTGCCACCACACCCGGCTAATTTTTTTTGTATTTTTAGTAGAGACAGGGTTTCACCATATTGGCCAGGCTGCTCTCTAACTCCTGACCTCGTGATCTGTTGGCCTCCGCCTCCCAAAATGCTGAGATTAAAGTGTAAGCCACGGCGCCCAGTTGAAAAAAGTTGTATAATATTTTATATTCACATTATTTGAAGTCTTTAGTCTTGTCAGGTGAAATTGATTGCATTTGGCTAGAGAACTTTGAAAGATTTACACAGCACAAGGTGAGTATATTACCTTTAATGTTAAGTTGTAAAATTCTAAATAGATGTAGGTTAGACATTTTCTGAGTCTAAGATTCTAATTCTTTCCCTATTCCTTTATTACCTGAAATCTCTGAAATTACCTCCAGTATTTGGGGTGATGGCTAGAGATAGAAAATTAAATTGACGGAACCTTCCCTGACTCCCTTATCTAAATTAGCTAAACTACCTTTATGTCAACATGTGTTGATTGCCTGAATGTATCTCATATAATCCTCATAAAAACCAGCAAGGCAATAATTTCTATTTTATAAACAAGAAATCAAATGCTCAGAAAGCTAAGATAACTTGCTCCCGCAGTTAGTGAACAGCTGAAGCGGGACTCATGATTGTCTGTTAACTGCCCCTTCCTGTAGACCATAATGCAATCACATTTTCAGCTTTGCTTTTTTTGGAGACACAGTCTTGCTCTGTTGCCCAGGCTGGAGTGCAGTGGCGCCATCTCGGCTCACTACAACCTCCACCTCCCTGGTTCAAGCCGTTCTCCTGCCTCAGCCTCCCAAGTAGCTGGGACTACAGGCGCGTGCTACCACATTCGGCTAATTTTTTTGTATTTTTAGTAGAGATGGGGTTTCACCATGTTAGCCAGGATGGTCTCAAGCTCCTGACCTCGTGATCCACCTGCCTGGGCCGCCCAAAGTGCTGGGATTACAGGCATAAGCCACCACACCCGGCCTTCAGCATTGTTAAAATGCAAAAGAAAAAAAAAAAAAAAAAAAAAAAAGCTATTTGTGTTGTCCATGTTGGATGGTAATTCACTTACCTCTTCTAGTAGTTTCAAGGGAGAATATTAGTTGATTAGACCTTAAAGCCTTTAATATGGTCATTGATAACATAAAACAAATTAAAATATAATGTGGAAGAATCCCCCTAGGGAATTCTAAAGAGTACAACTAGTTTTCCAAGACGAAATTGGCTTGCGTTTAGTAGAAGCAATAGACTGGAGACAGACTGATAGATTTGGACAGCCAGAAAGTCTACATGGGACCACTCATTATATCATAACCAGACAGGTAGTGTTGAAAGTGGGCTCAATCTACACAGCATCCTCATTTCATTTTATTTTATTTTG
Organism: Macaca fascicularis; assembly: GCF_037993035.2. Lineage (NCBI taxonomy): Eukaryota > Metazoa > Chordata > Mammalia > Primates > Cercopithecidae > Macaca > Macaca fascicularis. The sequence goes on from NC_088385.1 coordinate 100,391,429, forward strand.
AGACAGAGTCTCACTCTGTCACCCAGACTGGAATGCGGTGGTGCAATCACAGCTCACTGCATTCTCAACCTCCTGGGCTCAAGCGATCCTCCCACCACAGCCTCCCAAATAACTGGCCCTTATTTTTAAAAACAAACACAAAAGGCATCTGTCAACCCACATAGATGGACTACTATTCAAAAGTAGAGCCTTTACTCATCTTAAAACAAATCTGTGGCTGGTTGCAGTGGCTCACACCTGTAATCCCAGCACACAGGGAGGCTGAGGCAGGAAGATCACTCAGGAGTTCAAGACTGACCTGAGCAACAAAGTGAGACACCATCTCTATAGAACATTAAAAAAATCAGCCAGGCATGGTAATGCACTCCTGTAGTCCCAGCTACTCAGGAGGCTGAGATGGGAGGATTGCTTTAGCCCGTGAGGTCGAGGCTGCAGTGAGCAGTGATTACACCACTGTACTTCCAGGGCAACACTGTGAGACCCTTTCTCAAAAAAAAAAAAAAAAAAAAAAGGAAAAGAAAAGAAAAGAAAAAGAAATGGATTTAGATTCAGAATCCTGGATTTAAGCCCCAGCTTTACCATTATTAGCTGTGCAACCTTGGGTTACTTAACCCTCTGTTCCTCATTTCCTTACCTATAAATGGGGTATAGTATTGGCTCTCACCTCCTAGAGGTGCTATAAGAATTAAATGGATTAATGTTTGTAAAGTTCTTAGCATAGGCCTGGCTCATAGTAAGCCTTTCATAAATGTTCACTATTATAATTATCCCTGGTTCTTAGACTTTTTTTTTCTTTCTTCTTCTTTTTTTTTTTTTTTTTTTTTTTGGTGACAGGCTCTTGCCATGTTGCCCAGGCTGGTCTTAAATGCCTGGCCTCAAGCAATACTCCTGCCTCTCAGCCTCCCAACGTGCTAGGATTATAGGTTTGAGCCACCTCACCTAGCTGGTTCTTAGACTTTCAAACTTCCAAAATCAGTGTTTAAAAGAAGAATTAGGAAATCAATATGGGTTTGTCTTCTTTGCTTGTTTGTTTTTTTAACTTTTCCCAAATCAAAACAGTTTTTAAAACCCAGTACTTTCTATAATAACCAGTATTTCATAGAAAAAAATAATATTTTAATAACACAAAATTTAGGCAGAAGATAATGTCAAAATAAATGACTTCCATTATTACATTTAGCTTTGAGAGACACTTAAAAATTTTTTTTTTTTTAGAGATGGGGTCTCACTCTGTCATCCAGGGTGAAGTGTAGTAGTGCAATCCTAGCTCACTGCAGCCTCAAACTCCAGGGCTCAAGCGATCCTCCAGCCTCAGCCCCCCAAGTAGCTGGGACTACAGGCCGTGCTACTACACCTGGTAATGAGAGACATTTTTTATATTTTACATATTTTTCTCAGTTCTCCTTGGAATAGTAAGCATATTTTTTGTTCATTGTATTTGAGGACCACTTAGTCATATTCTCCAACACCCTTACATATATATTTTTTACTAATTAGCAGTTAAATGTTTTTAATTTTTAAAAAACTAATCATAGACTATAGACAGTAGTGTTTGTAAACTGTGAATGAAAACAGGATCATAAGGTCAGTTACTGGCTTTGCACATTGCAAATAACAGACAAAAAAGAAATATTTTTCTGTAAGATTCTGGAAAAAAAGTGGAGTTAAAACCTATTCTTTGGGCCAGGCGCGGTGACTCAAGCCCGTAATCCCAGCACTTTGGGAGGCCGAGACGGGCGGATCACGAGGTCAGGAGATCCAGACCATCCTGGCTAACACGGTGAAATCCCGTCTCTACTAAAAAAATACAAAAAACTAGCCGGGCGAGGTGGCGGGCGCCTGTAGTCCCAGCTACTTGGGAGACTGAGGCAGGAGAATAGCGTAAACCCGGGAGGCGGAGCTTGCAGTGAGCTGAGATCCGGCCACTGCACTCCAGCCTGGGTGACAGAGCGAGACTCCATCTCAAAAAAAAAAAACAAAAAAAAACAAACAAAAAAAAAAACTGGCCGGGCGCGGTGGCTCAAGCCTGTAATCCCAGCACTTTGGGAGGCCGAGACGGGCGGATCACGAGGTCAGGAGATCGAGACCATCCTGGCTAACACGGTGAAACCCCGTCTCTACTAAAAAATACAAAAAACTAGCCGGGCGAGGTGGCGGGTGCCTGTAGTCCCAGCTACTCGGGAGGCTGAGGCAGGAGAATGGCGTAAACCCGGGAGGCGGAGCTTGCAGTGAGCTCCGGCCACTGCACTCCAGCCTGGACCACAAAGCGAGACTCCGTCTCAAAAAAAAAAAAAAAAAAACCTATTCTTTGGACAAGAAACTTGACATTCCTACTTTTACTGTGATAGAGGAGTCCCTAAAAGCAGTTGAAGTGAAAATGAAATTCGCAAGCACCCACATGCCAACTCATTTGTGGAAGATCAAAGAATCTAATTAACTCGAAGCAAGACCTGAAAGAGGACAGAATGCTCAGGAAAACCACATGAACTGCCCAAACTATCGATTGAGCAATTTGCAAACATTTCTAGTTTAAAAACAAATAGTTTGGGTAAATTTATGAATATTCCTATTGCATTATTTATTTAATATTGCTATTGCATTACTTCTTGCAAAGTTTTCCAAGAAATTTCCTAGTTGTCAGGCATATATATATATATATATATATATATATATATATATATAATTTTTTTTTTTTTTTTTAAAGACAGAGTTTCACTCTTTTTGCCCATGCTGGATATAATGGCATGATCTTGGCTAACTGCTGCCTCCTTCTTTCAGGTTCAAGAGATTCTTCTGCCTCAGTCTCCCGAGTAGCTAGGATTACAGGCACCAGTCACCACACCAGGCTAATGTTTGTATTTTTAGTAGAGACAGGGTTTCACCATGTTGGTCAGGCTGGTCTTGAACTCCTGACCTCAGTGATCCACCCACCTTGGTCTCCCAAAGTGCTGGGATTACAGGCATGACCCACCACACCCAGCCATCAGGCATATATTTAACAAGTATCTAATAATAATAAAATTAAACTACCACTTAATGAGAGCTTAATATGCGCCTTGCCCTGTGCCATTATCTCATTTCGTCATCACAGCCATTCTTAGTGATAAGGTAATATTATAACGTCCATTTTAAAGATAAGGAAAGTGAGACCTACACATGTTAAATAATCTGCTCAAAGTTTACACAGGTGGAATCAGAACACAAACCCAGACTGGCTGACTCCAGAAGTCTTACTCTTTTGTTTGTTTGTTTGTCCGTTCGTTTTGAGACAGGATCTGGCTCTGTCACCAAGGCTGGAGTGCAGTGGCGTGATCTCGGCTCAGTGCAACCTCTACCTCCAGACTCAAGGGATTCTCATACCTCTGTCTCCCAAGTAGCTGAAACTACAGGCAGACACCACCATACCTGGATAATTTTTTGTATTTTTCGTAGAACTGGAGCTTCACCATGTTGGCCAAGCTGGTCTCAAACTCCTGACCTCAAGTGATCCACATGCCTCAGCTTCCCAAAGTGCTGGGATTGCAGGTGTGAGCCACCACACCTGGACCGCTAATTTTACTCTTGACCAGTGTGCCACACTACCATCCTAGGCCCTATTTTGTCATTTTTATTTTTTCTTTTATATATATATATATATATTTTTTAAATTATAAATAGAGATGGGGTTTCACCATGTTGGCCAGGCTGGTCTCGAACTCCAGAGCTCAGGTGATCCACCCGCTTCAGCCTCCCAAAGTGGTGCTGGGATTACAGGCATAAGCTACCATACACAGCTGATATTTTACCTTTTTGTTTTCTGAGACGGAGTTTCACTCTTGTTGCCCAAGCTGGAATGCAATGGCATGATCTCAGCTCACTGCAACCTCCGCCTCCCAGTTTCAAGCAATTCTCCTGCCTCAGCCTCCTGAGCAGCAGGGATTACAGGCATATGCCACCACGACCAGCTAACTTTGTATTTTTAGTAGAGAGGGCGTTTCTTCATGTTGGTCAGGCTGGTCTCGAACTCCTGACCTCAGGTGATCCGCCTGCCTCAGCCTCCCAAAGTGCTGAGATTACAGGCATGAGCCACCACACCTGGCCGATATTTTACTATTTTTAAAAGTTAAGAAGAGGTCAGGGTAGTGGCTCATACCTGTTATCCTGGTACTTTGGGAGGCTGAGGCAGGAGGACTGCTTGTGGCCAGAAGTTTGAGACCAGCCTGGGCAAGATAGAGAGACCCTGTCTCTACAAAAAGAAAAAAAAATTAAGGAGAAAATGCAATGCTTCAGCCGGGCGCAGTGGCTCACTCCTGTAATCCCAGCACTTTGGGAAGCTGAGGCTGGTGGATCACCTAAGGTGAAGAGTTCGAGACCAGCCTGGACATGGTGAAAGTCCGTCTCTACAAAAAATACAAAATTAGCCAGGTGTGGTGGGTGGGTGTGCCTGTAATCCCAGCTACTCAGGGGGCTGAGACAGGAGAATCACTTGAACCTGGGAGGCACAGGTTGCAGTGAGCTGAGATCGCGCCACTGCATTCCAGCCTAGGCAAAAAGAGTGAAACTCCATCTCAAAAAAAAAAAAAAAAACAAAACACCAGCCTGGGCAACACAGCAAGGCCCTGTCTCAAAAAAAATTGGTTGGGTACAGTGGCTCACTCCTGTAATCCCAGCACTTTGGGAGGCTGAGGTGGACGGATCACTTGAGGTCAGGAGTTCAAGACCAGCCTGGCCAACACCGTGAAACCCTGTCTCTGTTAAAACTACAAAACTTAGCTGGGCATGATGGTGGATGCCTGTAATCCCAGCTACTTAGGTGGCTGAGGTAGGAGAATCGCTTGAACCCAGGAGGCACAGGTTGCATCGCACCACTGCACTCCAGCCTGGGCAACAGAGCAAGACTCTTAGCATATAATAAATATTAAAACTTTTTTTTGAAACAGAAAATATAATGCTTCTACCTAACAAGAAAAGAAGACATGATATGAGCCATCTTTACAAGCATCTTGGAAGACACCTAAATTACAAAAAATCTTCCAGCCGGGCGAGATGGCTCACGCCTGTAATCCCAGCATTTTGGGAGGCCAAGGCGGGTGGATCACCTGAGGTCAGGAATTTGAGACCAGCCTGGCCAACATGGTGAAACCCCATCTCTACTAAAAATACAAAAAATTACCCGGGCCTGGTGGCGAGCGCCTATAATCCCAGCTACTTGGGAGGCTGAGGCAGGAGAATCCCTTGAATCCAGGAGGCAGAGGCTGCAGTAAGCCGAGATCACGCCATTGCATTCTAGTCTGGGCAAAAGAATGACATTCAAAAAAAAAAAAAAAAGAAAGAAATCTTCCATTCCAGGCCAGGTTTCCAATTCATTCCATAGCCCTTAGCAGTTCCCAGCAGCCTTGGCTGGCTCATCTCTTTTTTTGAAATCTGTGATGTCTAGTTCTGGTCAACCAAGGAATTTACAGGGATAAATTATTCCACTGATTTCTTCCTTTCTTAAAGAGTTGGCTTCTAGTCAACAATTTATTTATTTATTTATTTATTTAAATTACAAACTTCTTTTTTTTTTTTTTTTTTTTTTAACTTCACAGCCAATAGTCAACAATTTAGATGGGATGGGCGTAGTGTGGAAGAGAAAGAAAACACTGCTTTTACTTTTTTTTTTTTTTTGGTTAACATGGGTTTTGCTCTGCCACCTAGGCTGGAATGCAGTGGTGTGATCATCTCTCTGTAATCTCGAAAATCTCAAATTCCTGGGCTCAAGTGAGTCTCTCGCCTCAGCCTCCCAAAGTGCTCGGAATTACAGGTGTGAGCCACCATGACCAGCCGTTTTTTTTTTTTTTGGGGGGGGCGGTGGAGGGCCAGGGGTGGGGGCAGTTCCTGGCCACTAGACCACCAGGGCCGAATCTTAAGAATTATTATTTTAGAAGACTAGCAGTCACTTTTCTTTCTTTTACTAGTTATACATCTACCAAGGCCTTATTAGTTACATGCCCACATGAAGAAAAAAGGTTGATTCTCAGTTATGATACTGACGGCTGGGGGCGATGGCTCACACCTGTAATCTCAGCACTTTGGGAGGCCGTGGCGAGCAGATCGCCTGAGGTCAGGAGTTTGAGACCAGCATGGCCAATGTGGTGAAACACTGTCTCTACTAAAATTACAACATTTAGCCGGGTATGGTGGTGGGTACCTGTATTCTCATCTACTGGGAGGCTGAGACAGGAGAATCACTTAAACCGGGAGGTTGCAGTGAGCCGAAATCCTGCCACTGCCCTCCAGCCTGGGCAACAAGAATGAGACTCTGTCTCAAAAAAAAATTATGATACTGACAATCAAGAACTGTTAAAGATGCAAGATTTTACCCTACTTACAGGTTAGCAAGTTCCTACCACTAGGAATTCTGGTTGAAGACATGACACTCCTGGGTCAGATATAAGAGATTTTTATTATTCACGTTAATACCAGTAACCAGAGTTTCGTCACTTTTGCATTTCCTCCCAGAGTCTCAAAACCCCCACGGTGACAGGAAAGGGACTTGTTTGCATTATAAGAGAAGAAACTTGCACCTTTAAATTGAGCAGACAGTAAGTGTGTCCTGTTGCTCCAGAAGGAGTTATATTACCTCTGTCTTCCAAGGCTGTTCAGCATACAAAAATATCCTTGAAAAGATAGTCTGGAACAAATATACCAGTGACTCTGCTCATGAGATACACAGAAACGTGAGAGATCCATGGAAAATTGCCTGTTTCCAACAGTGATCATTCTACATGTTACAACAGCATAGCTTTTAAGACTATATCTTGCTCAAATTCATAGATTTTTTTTTTTTTTTTTTTTTTTTTGAGACGGAGTCTCGCTCTGTCACCCAGGCTGGAGTACAGTGGCCGGATCTCAGCTCACTGCAAGCTCCGCCTCCCGGGTTCACGCCATTCTCCTACCTCAGCCTCCCGAGTAGCTGGGATTACAGGCGCCCACCACCTCGCCCGGCTAGTTTTTTGTATTTCTTAATAGAGACGGGGTTTCACCGTGTTAGCCAGGATGGTCTCGATCTCCTGACCTCGTGATCCGCCCGTCTCGGCCTCCCAAAGTGCTGGGATTACAGGCTTGAGCCACCATGCCCGGCCTGGATATTTTTTTCTTTTCTTTTCTTTTTTTTTTAAAGACAGAGTCTGGCCCTATCTACCAGGCTGTAGTGCAGTGGTGTAGAGACGGGGTTTCGCCACGTTAGCCAGGCTGGTCTCCAGCTCCTAACCTCAGGTGATCCACCCACCTCAGCCTTCCATAGTGCTGGGATTACAGGCGTGAGCCACTGTGCTCAGCCAGATCCATAGACTTCTATAAATGTTATAAGGCCAACAAGTTATATACCAGGATCTTGGAATATTCATTTTACCAAAAAAAGTCAGTAAAGACTGTTGTGCTGCTACAGTTTTCATATTTTCTACAGATTCCAATGAGCCAACACAAGTTCTACTAATAAAATCTCCACACAAAATAAAACACTGTCAGTGGAAACTATATGTACATTGTAGGCATTTATACTAAGACTGTTGAACACAATATTCTAGAGTAAAATGATCTCAATAACAGCTATGAGGCTTTTTGTTTTTGTTTGTTTGTTTTTGTTTTTAAGAGACAGAGTTTCCCTACATTTCCTAAGCTGGTCTTGAACTCCTGGACTCAAGTGATCTGCCTGCCATGGCCTCCCAAAATGCTGGGATTACAGGCATGAGCCATTGTGCTGGGCCGATGGGCAATTTTTAAAGTCTGAATCTTAATGTCTAGGTTGGATGATATTAAATCCCCATTTACTCATTTGTTAGCTCTTCTGAGAGAGATTTTTCTCTCTTAGAAACAGTTTTCTTTTCTTTTTTTTTTTTTTTTTTTTGAGACGGAGTCTCACTCTGTCACCCAGGCTGGAGTACAGTGATGCGATCTTGGCTCACTGCAACCTCCACCTGCTGGGTTCAAGCAATTCTCTGCCTCAGCCTCCGGAGTAGCTGAGATTACTGGCACCTGCCACCATGCCCGGCTAATTTTTTTGTATTTTTAGTAGAGATGAGGTTTCAGCATCTTGGCCAGGCTGGTCATGAACTCCTGACCTCAGGTGATCCACCCGCCTCAGCCTCCCAAAGTGCTGGGATTATAGGAGTGAGCCACCGTGCCCAGCAGGACCAGTTTTCTTATAAGAATACCCAGTTTTGGAATTATAAGATATATACCCCTTGAATGGGAAATTAGATTTGCACTTTACAATCATCACACATACTACTCTTGAAATAAAAGCTAAACACATCGTTCTTTCATTATAGACCAAAATTATAAGATCATACACATTTGCCCAGTTGAATAAAATAATGGTGATTCCTAATTGCATCCAAATCAAACTAAATTTTGTGAATAGTACATTCATATTAAAATGGAATGAAATGGGATCTGTAAAATATGTAGTTAAGGCCGGGCGCGGTGGCTCAAGCCTGTAATCCCAGCACTTCGGGAGGCCGAGACGGGTGGATCACGAGGTCAGGAGATCGAGACCATCCTGGCTAACACGGTGAAACCCCGTCTCTACTAAAAAAAATACAAAAAAATTAGCCGGGCGAGGTGGTGGGCGCCTGTAGTCCCAGCTACTCGGGAGGCTGAGGCAGGAGAATGGTGTGAACCCGGGAGGCGGAGCTTGCAGTGAGCCGAGATCGCGCCACTGCACTCCAGCCTGGGCGACAGAGCGAGACTCCGTCTCAAAAAAAAAAAAAAAAATGTAGTTATATACTAGCCTGTAATCCCAGCACTTCGGGAGGCCGAGACGGGTGGATCACGAGGTCAGGAGATCGAGACCATCCTGGCTAACACGGTGAAACCCCGTCTCTACTAAAAAAAATACAAAAAAATTAGCCGGGCGAGGTGGTGGGCGCCTGTAGTCCCAGCTACTCGGGAGGCTGAGGCAGGAGAATGGTGTGAACCCGGGAGGCGGAGCTTGCAGTGAGCCGAGATCGCGCCACTGCACTCCAGCCTGGGCGACAGAGCGAGACTCCGTCTCAAAAAAAAAAAAAAAATGTAGTTATATACTAAGATATATTCCATTGGCACTGACATTCTAGTAGACTTATCACAGTCCAGCATTAAGCAAGGTGCCTGGCACAGAGTAGATGTCCAACAGTTGTTGAATGAATGAATGAATGAATGAATGAACAAACAAACGTACATACTTCTCTGTAATTTACACCTTTTTAAGTCAATTTTCCCCAAGAAATACTGCTTCCTTTTCCTCTAATCCTCCTTGCTCATGTAACTACACTAGTCCCTTCTTCCCAGTGGCTGACATGAGTCTGAATCTTCACAGAATCACTTTCTGATCATTAAAAGCTAATATAATGAGACTCAGAGACCTATGATCAGAAAACGCCTTTTAAGTATTTCTTTTTCTCTTGTGTGTTTTTAGGTAGTAGCCCCCAAATTGCAAAAATTAAAACAACCAACCCAGTTAAAATGGTTTTTATCCAAAACACAGGCAATAGTAAACGCTGGCAAAGATATAGGAAAATAAAAGGGAACCCGTAGGCCAGGTGCGGTGGCTCATGCCTGTAATCCCAGCACTTTGGGAAAATAAGGGAGGCAGATCACGAAGTCAAGAGTTTGAGACCAGCCTGGCCAGTAAAACCCCGTCTCTATGAAAAGTACAAAAATTAGCCAGGCGTGGTGGCAAGTGCTTGTAGTCCCAGCTACTAGGGAGGCTGAGGCAGAAAAATTGCTTGAACCCAGGAGGTAGAGGTGGCAGTGAACTGAGATCACGCCACTGCACTTCAGCCTGGGCAACAGAGAGAGACTCCATCTCAAAAAATAGAAAAAGAAATGATAAACGCTTGAGGTGATGGATACCCCATTTACTCTGATGTGATTATTGGACTTTGTATGCCTGTATCAAAATATCTCACGTACCCTTGGCAGGGCGCAGTGGCTCACGCCTGTAATCCCAGCACTTTGGGAGGCCGAGGTGGGCAGATCCCTTGAGGTCGGGAGTTTGAGACCAGCCTGGCCAACAAGGTGAAACCCCATCTCTATTAAGAATACAAAAATGAGGTGGGTGTGAGGTGCGTGTGGTGGCACACACCTGTAATTCCAGCTACTCAGGAGGCTGAGGCAGGGGAATCACTTGAATCCGGGAGGTGGAGGCTGAAGTGAGCTGAGATTGCACCACTGCACTCTAGCCTGGGCAACAGAGCGAAACTCCGTCTGAAAAACAAAACAAAACAAACAAAATCTCATGTACCCCATAAATACATGTATCTACTATGTACCCATAAAAATTAAAATTTTTAAATAATAATAAAAATAAATAAGTTGACAGTCAAAAAAATAAAAATAAAACAACCAATGAAGCTTAAAGGCAAATAGTTCCGTTCCCCTTATCTATGGGTTTATGGTTAAACTCTATGCCAAGTATTTTCCTTGTCTTTCCCCTAGATCCTTTGAATGTTACTTTAGCTTAGCCTTTTTTTTTTTTTTTTTTTTTTTGAGATGGAGTCTCACTCTGGTCACCCACGCTGGAGTACAATGGCATAATCTCGGCTCATTGCAACCTCCACCTCCCAGATTCAAGTGATAATCAGCCTCCTGAGTAGCTGGGATTACAGGCACATGCCACCAGGCCCAGCTAATTTTTGTATTTTTAGTAGAGACAGGGTTTCATCATGTTGACCAGGCTGGTCTCAAACTCTTGACTTCAACCGATCCGCTTGCCTCGGCCTCCCAAAGTGCTGGGATTACAGGCATGAGCCACTGTGCCTGGCCTAGCTAAATCTAATAGTACCCATTTACTCCCACACTCCACCTCCATGCGCCATTCATAAATTGATGCAGCATCAAAGGTTTGCTCCTTCAAAATGAGGACACACTGACTTTTCCCCAAATTCATTTCACGCAAGTAAAAAACAACCAAACACTGACCAAATGACACAAGAAAATGCAGCAAGACAAAACTGCACCACATATGTTGCTTTTTTAAGTTTATGTGGCAGACTGCAATATATCTGTGTTTTTACGGTTTTGAAAAAACAGCCCTAGGAAATGTGAAATATAATTATGTCTCCTAATTTCAATAAGGCTTGCTTTAGCAACTGGCTAGAAATAAGCCCAAAATGTGATTGAAAGCCAATTTTTGCCATTTTAAAGGATGTAACATTCAATCAAATCAGAGGTTAGTTTCAAAAGAGATGTCATTCTCCTCCTTTGAATCTCATTAAAAAAAATACTAAAATATACCCACTGGAGAACACTTAACGAGAACGAGGCTCTAAATTAATTCAAGACTCTGTAGAAGATACAGCGGTGCACCTGAAAATAGATTTTCTTCTTTCCTTTGTGTGAAATTCAATTACATAGAAAGCAAACAAATGGAGCAAACAGTGAAAATGACACATGGGTTGGTTTTTTTCAATTACTATAAACTGCACTCTCTAAAACAAAAAGACCGTTTATGCAGCAATTGCATCTAACGATGTGCATTGTTCTCCCATCAGGCTATTTCTGATTTTAAAAATGCTTTTGCTTAGAGCCTCATACCACTAAACCCAGTTATTAACTCCTTTAGAACAATAAATTACCTCTCCCCATAAATGCAAACGAAATAATAATCTTGCTTTTGTCTCGATCTTTCTCTTAAAAAACTTAAAAACTTAAGATAACATTAAGAAAGACACAATAAGGTGTTTATGTCTTTCTAGAAATATTTCCCTGAGCCTACTGTATCCATTCTAAAGCAGGAAAAATGAAAACTATGGCATCTTATTGCTTTCACTTAACTACTACTAATATATTATTTCAGAATAAGAAAAAAAAATCTACTGTATTATACAGGTGTAAACCTAAAAATACCAAATCATACATCTACCAGATTGTCTTTCTTTTTCTTGCTGCTATAAGGGAATACCACAGATTGGGTAATTTATTGACTTATTTTTATGTATTTATTTATTTATTTTGAGACAGGGTCTTGCTCTATCGCTGAGGCTGGAGTGCAGAGGTGCAATCACTGCTCACTGCAACCTCAACCTCCCAAGCCCAAGTAATCCTCCCCAGAGTGGACTGAACCACAGGCGCAAGCCACCACACTTGACTAATTTTTTCTAATTTTTGTAATGACGGAGTCTCACTATATTGCCTAGGCTAGTCTTGAACTCCTGAGCGAGACCTCTCAGGAGGTCAAGGCTGCAGTGAGTTATGATCACGTCACTGCACTCCAGCCTGGGTGACACAGTGAGACCCTGTCTCAAAATAAATAAATAAATAAAACACTAAAATTCTTCTTTTCATTTCTTAAAATAGCAATCTCTTATATTTAAAATACAACTCATAAACAATTAAAATTTGGCTCCAAGGCTGGATGCAGTGGCTTATATCTGTAATCTCAGCACTTTGGGAGGCCAAGGTGGAAGGATCATTTGAGGCCAGGAGTTCAAGACCAGCCTGGGCAACAGAGCAGGACTCCATTTCTACAAGTAAAAATATTTCATATTAGCTGGGCACAGTGGCATGCGCCTGTAGTTTCAGCTACTCAGGGGGCTGAGGTGGGAGGATCGCTTGAGCCTAGGAGATCAAGGCTGAAGTGAGCCATGATCATGCCACTGCACTCCAGCCTGGGTGACAGAGCAAGACCCTGTCTGAAAATAAGCAAATAAGAAATAAAATTTAGCTCCAAAAGACAAAAGAAAATAAAAGATACTGTAACACATTTCTGTGAATAACACATGTCTAGGAGAATAATACCAAGAGAGGTTGTCTGAATTTAAAATACATATACATGTATTACTAGTATATATATTATATATATAGTGTGTAATATATAGTATATACATATATTACTAGTATATGTGTGTATACATTACATTACTATATAATGTATACTGTATATTACTAGTATATATGTGTTGTATATAAACATACATATACTGGTAATATATGTATATACTGTAAATATACTACATATATGTATACACACACATACATATACTAGTAATATATGTCTTACTAGCAGATACTAGCAAAAATTTGGAATGATTTCTACATTAAATGATTGGAAAGATGTTACAACCTTGCCCTGTGCCTTCCCACCCACCCCCACCCCCACCCCCACCCCCACCCCAACCCTGGAGGATGGATTCAAGTTGCACTTTGAATACACTCCCCCAATCTTTTAATTATTATTATTTTTATGTCTTTTATTTTATTCTATTTTATTTTTGAGACAAGGTCTGGCTCTATTGCCCAGGCTGGAGAGCACTGGTGCCGTCTCAACTCACCGCAACTTCATTCCCCCAGGCTCAAGCCATCCTCCCACCTCAGCCTCCTGAGGACTACCGACATGCACCACTATGCCCTTCTAATTTTCGTATTTTTTGTACGGACGGGGTTTCATCATGTCACCTAGGCTGGTCTCCAATTTGTGAACTCAAGCGACCCACCTGCCTGAGCCTCCCAAAGTGCTGGAATTACAGGCGTGAGCCACCTGGACTGTGCCCAGCCTCCCCGTCTTTCATTTAAACTTATATTTAATGTTTCATTTTAAAGTAATGGCTCCTAGACTGGGCGCAGTGACTCACGCCTGTAATCCCAGCACTTTGAGAGGCCGAGGTGGGCGGATCACCTGAGGTCAGGAGTTTGAGACCAGCCTAGCCAACATGGAGAAACCACGTCTCTACTAAATATACAAAATTAGCTGGGTGTGGTGGTGCATGCCTGTAATCCCAGCTCCTTGGGATACTGAGGCAGGAGGATCGCTTGAACCGGGGAGACGGAGGTTTCGGTGAGCCGAGATCGCCCATTGCATTCCAGCCTGGGCAACAAGAGCGAAACTCTGTCTCAAAAAGAAAAAAACAGTAATGGCTCCTGTGTAAGGCATCCAGGATTTCTATTGAGCCTTTCTTTCATGTTTACTCCAGGTGAAGTTGGAAGTTGCTACTCTCAGAGTACCAGTTACAAAGTTAGAATCACAAATAATGTATATCACTGTTGAGGCAGATTTTTAGTGTGTATCTGAACTCATAAGAAAAAAAGCCCAAAGATAAGCTTGAGATAGTAAAACAATATCCAAGAAAAGTAAGTATCCTAGTTCTTGATGATAAAGAGAATTTTCAAGCTACCTTAGTTCTATGTCTCCCACCTCTTATCCTTCTGCAAGCTCTTTGATCTCCCCGACTCAGCATTTATTCTGAACACCAAGAATTAACTCATAAACTTCCTTTCTCTTTTTATTCTGTGACACTGAGCAAAATTTTTTGTCTTTAGGGTCCACTCACCTTTTATTTATTTATTTATTTATTTATTTATTTTTAAGACCGAATCTCACTCTGTCACCCAGGCTGGAGTGAAGTGACCCCATCTTAGCTCACTGCAACTTCCACCTCCTGGGTTCAAGCAATTCTTCTACCTTACCCTCCAAGTAGCTGGGATTACAGGCGCATGCCACCACACCCGGCTAAATTTTTTTTTTTTTTTTTGAGATGGAGTCTTGCTCTGCCGCCCAGGCTGGAGTGCAATGGCACAATCTCCGCTCACGCGACCTCCACCTCCTGGGTTCAAGCGATTCTCCTGCCTCAGCCTCCTGAGTAGCTGGGATTACAGGCGCCCACTACCACGCCCAGCTAGTTTTTTGTATTTTTAGTAGAGATGGGGTTTCACCATGTTGGCCAGGCTGGTCTCCCAGGTAGGTTTAATTGTTCATTAGGGAGCAATCCCGTGAACAAAAAGAAATTTAAATATCAACGACAAGCTGGTGGTGACATTTGAAGCTCTTCTGCTGCATTCAAGACACACTCCACCATCCACCTTCTCCCATGCCCCACGACAGTACCACGTATTTGCAAAAGCTTTGCAGTTCCACCTATATGTACCTGTGGTGATGGTACAACTAGATAACAGGCCTCACCACCTGCCAGTCCTCTTTCTGGAGACAATGTAGTATGGTAGAAAGAGCACTAGGCTTTGAAGTCAGACACATCTGGAATCTAATTCATTTGCTAATATTGAGTCTTGGACTAGTTGTTTTGATTTCTCTGAGCTTCAAGGACCCCCAAAGATAAAATGGGAAGATAATACCAGCCTCCAGGGTTGTAGTGAAGATTAGATAAAATATATAGTACTCCAGACAGAACACACGGCAGAGAAATGTAGACACAATGGAACCCTTCTGGTGGGGGAAGTAGGACAGATTCTAACATTTGAAGGAATGAAAGGAAGTATTTGTAAAATCTCAGAAAACTTTGTCTTGGGCCAGTCCTAAACATCACTATTTTCTTTTTTTTTTTTTTTTTGAGATGAAGTCTCGTTCTGTTGCTCAGGCTAGAGTGCAGTGGCACAATCTCAGCTCACTGTCACCTCTGCCTCCCAGGTTCAAGCAGTTCTCCTGCCTCAGCCTCCCGGGTGGCTGGGATGACAGGTGCATGCCACCACGCCCAGCTAATTTTTATATTTTTCATAGAGATGGGATTTTACTCTGTTGGCCATGCTAGTCTCAAACTCCTGACCTCAGGTGATCCACCCACCTCGGCCTTCTAAAGTGCTGGGATTACAGGCGTGAGCCACAGTGCCTGGCAGAACGTCACTATTAAGGTTGAGAGATGTCTTGTTCATGCATTCATGTGTCCACTGAGTACACATTTACTAAGCTTCTCACCTAGGGAAACAAGGAAGACAGACCCATACAGAACCAACTATAATGCACAGGTGCTATTGCTCTTAAGGAAGAGTGAAGGGAGGGCTGGAGATGACAATCAGCAAGGTCCCATACAAGAGGGGATGTTCCAGGTTGAGGCTCATAAGGTCAGAGAGGGATTCTTGGAAGGAATGCAGAGGACTGTCAGGGCTACATACAAGTGGTTCATTCGGGTCTCTGTAGGAATAAGTAGCAAGGACCAATTGCATCCTCTCTGGAGACTTGCAAAATAGTGATCTCCATTGTCGTTGTGGAAGGGACTCAGAAAGAGTGTGGTCTGAGAAGTGGGTGCGTTCAAGCCACAAGGGGCTCCAGACTAGTGGGACCATCACTGTGTAAGTAGTTGTAAGGACCATCTACTTGGACTGGCCATAGTGGCTCACACCTATAATCCCAGCATTTTATGAGGCCAAGACAGGAGGATCACTTGAGGCTAGGAGTTTAAGACCAGCCTGGGCAACATAGCAAGACCCATCTCTACAAATAAAAATAAAAATAGCCGGGCATGGTGGTGCACATCTGAAATCTATTTGCAAGACTGAGGCAGGAGGATTGTTTGAGCACAGGAGTTTGAGGCTGCAACCATTTATGATCGTGCCATTGTATTCCAGCCTGGGCAATAGAGCAACACCTGTTTCTTTAAAACAAAACAAAACAAAAAACCCCACCAACTTGAGAGGGCAGTTTAGTTAGAAGGAAGAACCTGCAGGGAGAAGACAAAGTTCTCTGTTAATACATCCTTCTAGATGGGATGAGAAAATCGGATTCATTGTATATTTGATAATCTAAATAACCAGTGTAAAAGTTTCAAATATACATTAGAATCGGTTAATGAATAATAAAGTAATGGCTGCTTCTGTTTGATTCTATATATTCCCCCCCTTTTTTTTTTTTCCGAGATGGAGTCTTGCTCTGTCGCCCAGGCTGGAGTGCAGTGGCACAATCTTGGCTCGCTGCAATCTCCGCCTCCCGGGTTCAAGCAGTTCTCCTGCCTCAGCCTCCTGAGTAGCTGGGATTACATGCGTGCACCATCATGCCTGGCTAATTTTTGTATTTTTAGTAAAGACAGGGTTTCACCATATTGGCCAGGCTGGCCTTGAACTCCTGACCTCAAGTGATCTGCCTGTCTTGGCCTCCCAAAATGCTGGGATTACAGGTGTGAGCCATCGTGCCCGGCCTGATTCTATATATTCTTGATTGTGTTGTTGATAACAGCAATAATAGCAGCTACTACATATTGGGTATTTCCTATGTTTCAGGCAATTATTTCAGTGCTTTACATTAATTTTTTACAATAACTCTACAAAATAGACAGTGTTTGCAAATCTCCACTTTACAAATGAGGAAACAGAAACTGAAAGGTTAAATAACTAGCTGAAGGCCACACAGTAAGTAGTGAAGCTGGGTTTCAGACCCAGAACTGTCTATAACTCCAGAACCTGAATTCTACCCTATGGCCTACATGCTTATGGAATCTCTAAACGGACATTCGAAAGAAGAACTCATCAAAGTGCTCTCTCTTTTTTATAAACATCTGTTGTAATAAACATATTACTAGCATTTACTAAAACAATGATAAATTTTTAAATCTTAAGATTTTTTAGGTCTCAAAGAGACCTCTGAGGTATTTAATCAGTGCCCACAATTCCACAAACAAGGAACTGATCTATCTCAAGTTCAGCTGAGCTACAACTAAAACACCGATGATTCTCTTGAAAATGTTAGACAAGATGCCTGGGCAACATGGCAAAATGCCATCTCTACTAAACATACAAAAAATTAGCCAGGCGTGGTGGCGAACACCTGTAGTCCCAGCTACTCGGGTGGCTGAAGTGGGAGAATCACCTGAGCCTGGGAGGCCAAGGCCGTACTGAGCTGTGATCATGCCACTGCACTCCACTGAAACAGGAGTGAGACCCTGTCTTTAAAAAAAAAAAAAAAAAA
Organism: Macaca fascicularis; assembly: GCF_037993035.2. Taxonomy (NCBI): domain Eukaryota; kingdom Metazoa; phylum Chordata; class Mammalia; order Primates; family Cercopithecidae; genus Macaca; species Macaca fascicularis. Next base: position 100,409,058 of record NC_088385.1, read on the forward strand.
AAAAAAAAAAAAAGTTACACAATATAGACCTCATTGTATATATACATGTTGTTGTTGATGATAACTACAGTTAAAAATTAAATGACCATGTACTAAGAAGATGGTATCAGCCTAGCCAAGGGTTTGACACAAAAGACTGGAATGTTTTCAAACCTTACTTAGTAACTCTGTTGCTGGACTACAAGGCCAAAAGCAAGTGGCTGCCTGGACACTGGCTATTCAGCTCTCCTTTAATCTCTCTTAAAATACCAAAGGTATGTTTATTTTAAAGATATCCTCAGTAGAGGCATTTTTATTTAAAAACCTGGTCATCCAAAACTGAATTTATTTTTCCCCTAAAGCAGAAGCAAAACTTTTCTAAAAGTAATTTAAAATAAAAGCATTGCCTAAAAAACAAACACTATTCAAAAATCAAAATTATACAATAAGGCCATTGGCTAAAAATAACAGAGGCAGAAAGTTCAGCTTGTGGTTTTTCACATTGTTTATTTTTTATCCTCCTATCCTTAATAGGATAAGTTTTTTTCCATGAACAGTTTATTGATCATTTGGTAAGTTTTTTTTTTTTTTTTTAATAAAAGACCATTTATTTCCACTGTCAAATGAGAAAATAAAATTTTCCTTAGAAGAAAAAATGTTCAACTTCATTAATAACCTGAGGAATACAGATTAAAATGAGATACCATGTTAAAAACAGTGAAATTGACTGAGATCAAAGACTCCCCCCACCCCACCCCAATTCTCAATGTTGGTCATGGTGTGAGAAAACAAGCTTATATGGTGTTTTGATAATATTAAGAAATAAACTAAGGCAGTGTTTCTAGGGATCATTTAGCAAAATCCCTTAAAAAGTGCATTTTTGGTCAGGCACGGTGGTGCACGCCTGTAATCCCAGCACTTTGGCAGGCCGAGGCGGAAGGATCACCTGAGGTCAGGAGTTCGAGACCAGCCTGGCCAACATGGTGAAACCCTGTCTCTACTAAAAACACAAAAATCAGCCTTAGCCAGGTGTGGTGACACATGCCTGTAATTCCAGCTACTCCAGAGGCCGTAGCAGGAGAATAGCTTGAACCCAGGTGATGGAGGTTGCAATGAGCTGAGATCATGCCACTGCACTCCACCTCACTCTGGGTGACAGAGTGAGATTCCATCTCAAAGAAAAAAAAAAAGTACATGTTTTGGACACAGCAATTTCACTTCTAGGAATGTAAGCTACAAAAAACAATTAAGCTTTATGTGCAAAGGCTTACCTAAAACGATATTAATAACAGGGTTGTTTGTAATAAGATGGAAGGAAGGAAGGTTAGAGAGGGAGGGAAAGAACAAAGGAAATCAGAATTTCCATCAATAGGAACTGGTTAAATAAACAAATGTGGTACAGTGCATGCATCAAAAGCATATTATTTTTCCAATGAAAGTGACGCTGTGGATAAATATTATTGAAATGAAAATTGTTCACATATGTTACTAGGTTTAAAAAACAGATTACAAAACTCTATGTAACTGTATGTTTCTATTTATATGAAGGTCAAGATCAGTCTTCAGTGATAGAAATCCAAACAATGGTGGAGGGAAAGTGGGTAGAGCAGAAGCTGATTTGGAAAGAAGTAAGGGAAATTTCTGGAGTGATGGAAATGCTCTAAGATGATATTCTTGCCATATGGCTTGTGGGGGGTGGGAAGTACGGAGTAGGTGGACATTTGTCAGAATTCATCAAAATGGTCACTTAGCATCTATACATTTCATTTCATGTGATTTATACCTCAATTTTAATAAGAAACAAAATCCTCAAATGTGCAACACGATCTTAAGTTCATAATAAAAACAACGGTTTCTATTTGTACAGACAGAAAAGGATTTGGAGACTGTCTTAGTCCATTCTGTGCTACTATAACAGAATATCACAGACTGAGTAATTTACAATAAACAGAAATGTATTGGCTCACAGTTCTGTCAGTATCTGGCAAGGACCTTCTTGCTGCATCACAACACAGCAAAAGGCATCACATAGCAGAAAAGTGATAGAGAGAGAAGGGGCGTGGGGAGGGAGAGGGAGAATGAGCAAGAGAGCAAGAAGAGGCCAAATTCTTCCTTTTATAAGGAACCCACTCCTGCAATAATGTAATAACGGCATTAATCTATTTGTGATGGATCCACCCCCATGACCAAACTCCTCCCATTAGGCCCCAACACCATCAAGTTTCTAACTCATGGACTTTGGGGAACACATTGAAACTATAGCAGAGAGGATTTAGGAGTAGTGGGATTATGGGCATTTTAAACTCTTTTTTTTTCCTCACTTGTCTCAACGAACATTGTAATAATTTAATCATAACAATTAAACACAAAATGCAAATGTATACAAATGTGTTTCAGTGAGCCTTTCTTGCTCTTAATCTGAATATTTCCTAACACGGCATTAAAGGGTAGTGTGCAGATTACCCAGTGCATCACAGACTTGGTTGAAATTCCTTGGAAGGACACCAATGGCGTCCCACCCCTTGTGGAGGTCTTTCACCATATGCACTTCCTAGAATGACTAGTCAAACTAGTCATTCCTAGTTTATTCTTTCAAATAGCTCAAAATGCCAACGTTAAATCAAGAATTTTATCATTTAGGCCGGGCACGGTGGCTCACTCCTGTAATCCCAGCACTTTGGGAGGCCAAGGTGGGCGGATCACGAGGTCAGGAGATCGACTCCATCCTGGCTAACAAGGTGAAACCCTGTCTTTACTAAAAATATAAAAAATTAGCCAGGTGTGGTGGTGGGCGCCTGTAGTCCCAGCTACTCAGGAGGCTGAAGCAGGAGAATGGCGTGAACCTGGGAGGTGGAGTTTGCAGTGAGCAGAGATCGTGCCACTGCACTCCAGCCTGGGGAACAGAGAAAGATTCTGTCACAAAAAAAAAAAAAAAGAATTTTATCATTTAGAGGCATGCTTGAAGCAGATTTTATTTCTGGTGCCCAAACCCCTCTCAGGTCCACAGTAAAAACTTTCAAATTCCTGAAGGCAATGCAAATGCTTTACGGGCTGAGAAGTAGCTGTTTCTTTGCATGTGTCCTGCCAAACTTCAAGAATGGTTTTGCCATTAGTTCCAAACCCACAAGCAGCCTGGTCTGAGCTCCACCACCTCCAGCAGGCTTATTACAGATAAGTCAGCTGGTCTTCATGTGACAGAGAAGCCTTCTGTGCCAGGTGTGCTCACAGCCAAGACTGGGTGTCTGCCACCTCATGCTGATGGCAGCTCATGTTCACATGCAGCCCACAGATCTCAGCACAGGCTGCTGGGTGGTTAACCATGCAGGCACAATTACCTCCTAACAATAATAGTGCAAATAACTATGGGCAGTTGGTTGAAGGATGGGAGAGAGGAGGAACAGTAACAAGCAGATGAAACATCATTACACTTCTCTAAACTCCTGCAGGATGCAGCCCAGCATGGTGGCTCACATCAGTAATCCCAGCACTTTTGGAGGCCAAGGTGGGCAGATCACGTGAGGTCAGGAGTTTGAGACCAGCCTGGGCAACATGGCAAAACCCCATCTCTACTAAAAATACAAAAATTAGCCAGTCATGGTGGTGTGGGCCTGTATTCCCAGCTACTCGGGAGGCTGAGGCGGAAGGATAGTTTGAACCCAGGAGGCGGAGGTTACAGTGAGCCAAGATCGTGCCACTGCACTCCAGCCTGGGTGACAGAGAGGAGACTCCATCTCAAAATAATAATAGTAGTAATAATAATAATAGTAGTAGTAGTAGTAGTAATAAACTCCTACAGGATGGATACAAGTGGAGAACTGAAGTAGGTGGGAATAAGTGAGAACTGAAATCCAGCTTTTCCTTGGGATACAGCCAAAGAAACTAATGGACAAACAGTGCCAAAAGAAACTCACCTCCAACAGCCTGGTCTGGATCTGGTGCAGAGAGGAAGACAAATGTCCATGGATCTGTATCTCTAGCCTACCGGATAGCTAGACAAAAACATCCCACAGGGCCATCAGAATTACCTCGTCTAACATCCCTGAACAGAACTCAACATCCCTTCCTTGCCTCCAACCTGCTATGTCTTTTGCAAAGACATATAACAACCAGTGTATAACACTGGCTGCTGAACCAGTGACCCCTTTACGAGAGTGAAAACTTAGAAGTCCTTTAGACCTCCTCCTTCTTCATCTTCCACATATGATCAGTTCCAGGTCCTAGTTAGGACACTATCATCCTAATATCTTTCTGACCAGCCATTCCTTCTTGTTGTGCTGCCAACTGTCACAAAATCTAATTTCCACCTCACTGCCTGAATGATCTCTCTACATTGCAAATCTAATCATGCCTCTGGCCTATGCCAGTCTTTCCACGGTTCTCCATTATCTACCCAGAGGATTCTTGAGAAGATCTCAAATGCCTTCACTACCAGGCACCCAAATGTGTGAAGCCATGGGTTTAATATGGCCAAAAAGGAGGCTGTATGGACCTGGAGAAGATCTGTCCTACCTAAAGTTATTCAAATAAAAAATTATTTAAAAACAGCTGTGCCGGCCTGGGAAAACTTTCTGAGGTCACTTTGATACTCTTGGTCTACAATAGAGTGAAATTCCTTAGCCTGTGAAGTAGCTGAAGCCTGCTTCTCTAGCCTTGTCTTCACCTATTTTCAGTTAAGCAGCCTGCATTTTCCTGAAGGTTCTCTTTCACCCAGTGATGCCTTTAAACAGGATCTTTTCTGCTAGGGTCCATCTCCTTCTTTCCCCACCTTGCCAAGAAACTTATGTCAAGACCTTGTCTGCCAGCCTTTGCGGAGCCCTGGGGAGAGTTATACCCTGGACACGCATCTGTTATTGTTGTTCTTCCCCAGCTTGCAAATATTTATTTTCCTTCTCTGCAAGTAGTACTTAGGGGGCTTGTCTTATAATGGCACAAATTGTATGTTACAAAATAAACGGTGAAGGCTAGAGACAGTTTTCCTCCCCAACATTTTAAATAAGATTGAGAAATTATTGTTTACATCACAAAATGTCATTTTTGTTTTCTAAAAAATTTGGGGTGTCCTCTGGGAGCTAATAGAGATTTTATGAGGGCCTCCAAATATGCCCTGTGTCCCTAGCTAGCCTTTGCCAATAAACCTGTGTTGAATATGATAGTACAATAATCCTAGGCCAGAAAAACTGCTTCAGGCCTTGATCAGGTTCCCAAAATATTAGAGGTGATATTAATCATTATCATAAAATTTTAGTTGTTCAAAAAAAAAAAAGAAAGAAAGAAAGAAATGGTTACATGCTCCGGTGCCTTTTTAAAAATCACTTTAAGAAATAAAAGGGAACTCAACTCCACTCCCACAACTGGGTCACAAGCTCCATTGGCTAAGGTAGTTGAGTTCCCAGCCACATGAAATAGTTCTATTTCTCAGAACTTGTCCAAAAGACCTCTCCTGCCTGCAGAGATAGAAGTAAGGAAAAGAGAATCTTTCCTATACCTTAAAGTTTGACCTGCCTCATTTCTTTTCTTTCCCTTTCTGTCCATTGATTTAGGTCATCAAGGAACTGTAGAAGTAAAATAGGAAGTTGGAAAGGGAAGAGATAGTGAAGTATGAAGGGGTGGGCCAATCGTAGGGGGCTTTCACGGAGTCTATGCCTATAGTGGCTGAGGTTAAATGAAGTTAACCACAAAGCTAGAGTCACCTCACCACTTCCTACTTTGTAGACTAATAGGCTGAGCTCTGGTTTAACTTAAACTTGAGTGGTCTAGAGTGAACTCATTGATTCCACACCCATTCCTCAAAGAATATTATATATATTTTTATCATTAGTATTGAGATTTTACGTGTTTTAATTCCTTTTCTTTTCTTTTTTTTTTTTTTTTAGACAGAGTCTTGCTCATTTGCCTGGGCTAGAGTGCAGTGGCATGATCATGGCACACTGTAGCCTTGACCTCCTAGGCTCAAGCAGTCCTCCAGCCTCAGCCTCCCATGCAGTTGGAACTTTAGGTGTACACCACAACACCCAGCTAATTTTTTTTTTTTTTTTTTGGAGAGATGGGGTTTTGCCTTGTTACCCAGGCTGGTTTCGAACCCCTGAGTTCAAATAATCTGCCTGCCTTGGCCTCCCAAAGTGCTGGGATTACTGGCGCGAGCCACCACGACTGACTGACTGTATTCTTATTAACCAATCTGAAAGCAATTTACTTAATATCTGGCTGAAAACACACACATACACACACACACACACACACAGACTATATTCCAGTACAAATGAACGTGAACATGACGAAATTTTGAGAAATACAGGAAAGCATAAGGAAAAAAAATTTATAGTCAATCCAAAAATAAAAATTATTAACTATTTTGTCAATTCTGCTATTAAGATACTTATATAGTTGGGACTGTATTGTATTCACAACTTTTTTTTTTTTTTGAGACAGAGTCTCACTCACTCTGTCACTCAGGCTGGAGTGCAGGGGCACCATCAGGCTCACTGCCTCCTAGGTTCAAAGGATCCTCCCACCTCAGCCTCCAGAGTAGCTGGGACTACAGGCATATGCCACCACGGCGAGATAATTTTTGTATGGTTTTTCAGAGATGGGTTTTGGGTTTGGCCATGTTGCTCCAGGTGATACAACCTTTAATACTTAGAAATCTAACTTTGTAAAAAGCTCTTGCTTTACTTTTAGAAACTATGTAAGCATTGTCATTTATAGCTACATAGAACTCCTTGAAGTGTATATATTGTAATTTATATGACCATTTTTCTGCTACTAGGCATTTAGTTTTTAACTGAACATATTTTGGGATAATAATATGGATTTCGACCTTTTAAAAGTTCTCACTACCAGCAATGAGAAAATAAGACCTCTTTAAAGAAGGTATAGGCAGTAGTAGTTCAAAAGTATTTTAGTCATTGGTTTCCTTTAGCCAAGAAAAACAGGTACAATATCACTGAATTATGGACAAAAGCAGGAAATACCCTGCAATTTTCCCAAGAATAATGTATTTCTTAAGCATATGCTGATGTGAAGGTTGGACTTGTTCTGGAAAGGCTTTAGGAAAGAAAGGAGTCTTGAATAGGAGAATAAATATACAAGAGGTGGTATAAAGACATGAAGTTGGGGGTAAGAGAAAAAACATGGCAAATGTCATGAGGTTAAGAACTCAGGCTCTTAATGTGGTGCCTGGCAGAGTTCCCCTGCCATCATTGCCTTTGATGGTGACTGGACTCTGGTAAGCTTACCACAAATCCTTCAATTCTAGGCAGAACACTTTCTTAAACAAAGAATTTAAACAACCATTTGCTTCTCCTGCCTACTCTAAGTGTCTTTTCACCAAATCATTCCTCTTTTTCTATGCTATTTAGACTTCGCCAGCAATAGAGTGGGCAGCCAGATGTTATTTCACAGAATTCACACGGCTGGAATCACTGCTGTGAGAATTCTTTTAAAGTGATGTAGAATTTGCAGTCTTCCTAAAGCCCCACGTCCCTGAACTTTTGTAGCAATCTGGGGAAGACAGAACGCTGCACTATTACATTACATTTGATTTTCATTTAAATCGATTCTTTCCTTAGAAAGTTATCTTCAAATTTTGATTCATTCTACATGTTTTGCCCAATATGTTTCCAATTATTTATCACAGTTTGTCTTCACAACACCCTGAGAGATGGGTAGGCCAGATGTTACTACTCCCATTTTCTTCAAAGAGAAGAAAACAGACGAAGAGAGTGAAGGCATTGCCACCAGAATCCGGGTGTCTCATCTTTTGGCCCAGGGTGTGTTCACCTACCAGATTAAACTGTCACAGTGGCTTTGACAGATGGCATTGGCAGAGAGTCCATAGAGACATGGGTTGTGTCTCTGCAATTGGATATCTCAGGGAAGTTTTATACTTCAGCTTTTCAAACCTGCCATAAACCCTGAGTATTTTCTTTAAGCACATATCAAAGTAGTCTACCTTAAAGTATCTCCAAGTTTTTTCCAGATTTGGATTTTAAAATTTTTTAATCTATTTCATTTTATTTTATCTGAGACAGAGTCTCACTCTGTCACCCAGGTTGGAGTGCCATGACGCGATCTCAGCTCACTGTGACCTCTGCCTCCTGGGTTCAAGCAATTCTTGTGCCTCAGCCTCCTAAGTAGCTGGGATTACAGGCACACGCCACCACCAGGCCCAGGTGATTTTTAAAATTTCTTATCTAATTAACCTACATAGGCCAGGTGAGATGGCTCACGCCTGTAATGCCAGCACTTTGGAAGGCCAAGGTAGGTGGATTGCCTGATCTCTGGAGTTTGAGACCAGCCTGAGCAACATGGCTTTGGGGGTAGGGGTGGACGGTGCTGAGGCAGGAGGATTGCTTGAGCCTGGGAGGTTGAGGCTGCAGTGAGCAGAGATCAAGCAACTGTACTCCAGCCTGGGTGATAGGGCAAGACGTTGTCTCTTTAAAAAAAAAAAAAAACAAAAAACCAAAAACCTACGTAGAAGTAGGAATAAAAGATGACTTTAGCATTCATTTTCCAAGTATATATAAGAGGAATTAAGATTAATCTTTACATAAAGTAACATATTTGAAAATCTGTTGAGATTTAAATGACAAACAAAACTAGGAAAAGCCAGCATCTCTTTTTTATTTTTATTTTTTTATTTTTTATTTATTTTTATTTTTTGAGATGGAGTTTCACTCTGTCACCCAGGCTGGAGTGCAATGGCGCCATCTCGGCTCACCGCAAACTCCGCCTCCTGGGTTCAAGTGATTCTTCTGCCTCAGCCTCCCAAGTAGCTGGGACTACAGGCGCATGCCACCACACCCGGGTAATCTTTGTATTTTTTTTAGTAGAGATGGGGTTTTGCCATGTTGATCAGGCTGGTCTCAAAATCCTGACCTCAGGGGATCCACCCACCTCAGTCTCCCAAAGTGCTGGGATTAGAGGCGTGACCCACCATGCTTGGCCTTTTTTTTTTTTGAGACAGAATCTTGCTCTGTCGCCCAGTGGCATGATGTTGGCTCACTGCAGCCTCCACCTCCTGGGATCAAGAAATTCTCCTGCCTCAGTGCCCCCAAATATCTGGGACTATAGGCATGCACCACCATGCCTGGCTAATTTTTGTATTTTTTAGTAGAGACAGGGCTTCACCATGTTGGCCAGGCTGATCTTGAACTCCTGACCTCAGGTGATCCACCCACCTCGGCCTCCCAAAGTGCTGGAATTACAGGTGTGAGCCACCGTGCCTAGCTAGTGTCTCTTAAATGTGGAAACATTGATACTACGAGCAGTTTAAATTAAATAAGTGAATATTTATCTTAACATTACCAAACTCAGAGCAATGCTTTTTTTTTTTTTTTTTTGATACGGAGTCGTGCTCTGTCACCCAGGCTGGAGTGCAGTGGCGTGATCTCAGCTCACTGCAACCTCCACCTCCTGGGTTCACGCCATTCTCCTGCCTCAGTCTCCTGAGTAGCCGGGAATACAGATGCCCGCCACCACACCCGGCTAACTTTTATATTTTTAGTAGAGATGGTGTTTCACCGTGTTAGCCAGGATGGTCTCTATCTCCTGACCTCATGATCCGCCCTCCTCTGCCTCCCAAAGTGCTGGGATTATAGGCGTGAGCCACCACGCCCAGCCAGAACAATGCTTTTAAAAAAATGACTAAAAATACAAAGGGCTGGGTGGCTCATACCTGTAATTCCAGCACCTTGGGAGACCAAGACGGGAGGACTGCTTGAGCCCAGGAATTTGAGACCAGCCTGGGCAACATGACAAAACCCTGTTTCTACAAAAAAATACAAAAATTAGCCAGGCATGATGTAATCCCAGATACTTGGGAGGCTGAGGTGGGAGGATAGATGCAGTCCATGAGGTTGAGACTTCAGCGAGCTGTGATCATGCTACTATATTCTAGCCTGGGCAACAGAGTGAGACCCTATCTCAAAAAATATAAATAAACAAATAAATATATTTTAAAAATTATATAATTTTTTCAAGTTGAGCCTTATAGAAAATGCGTCTGTGTATGTAGGCCTCCCTTTGTAAATAATATGACTTTCTATAAACCTATAATATAAGACTCTTTGAGTACATACAACAGAAAGAGGACATGTCCACTCTATATCATACTTGAAAGTATTACTGATTTTCTTTTTGAGATAGAAAGGAGGCCCTGCGCAGTGGCTCATGCCTGTAATCCCAGCACTTTGGGAGGCCGAGGCGGGCAGATTACGAGGTCAGGAGATCGAGACCATCCTGGCTAACACGGTGAAACTCCGTCTCTACTAAAAATACAAAAAACTAGCCGGGCGAGGTGGCGGGCGCCTGTAGTCCCAGCTACTCGGGAGGCTGAGGCAGGAGAATGGCGTGAACCCAGGAGGCGGAGCTTGCAGTGAGCCGAGATCGCGCCAGTGCACTCCAGCCTGGGCGACAGAGCGAGACTCCGTCTCAAAAAAAAAAAAAAAAAAAAAAAAAGATAGAAAGGAAAAGTCATGTTAAAAGCTACTTTTGGCTGCGCGCTGTGACTCATGCCTGTAATCCCAACACTCTGGGAGGTCGAGGTGGGGGGATCATGAGGTCAAGAGATTGAGACCATCCTGGCCAATATGGTGAAACCTCATCTCTACTAAAAACACAAAAATTAGCTGGGTGTGGTGGCGAAAACCTGTAGTCCCAGCTACTCGGGAGGCTGAGGCAGGAGAATTGCTTGAACCCAGGAGGTGGAGGTTGCAGTGAGCCAAGATTGAGCCACTGCACTCCAGTCTGGTGACAGAGCGAGACCCTGTCTCAAAAAAAAAAAAGCTACTTTCACTTGGGATATGTGTGTGCACACATGTGTTATTGTTGTTGAAAAGCTGTTTCCAAGAACCCTCAACTAGCCTATGAACGTGTTTGCAAGTTGATACTTGACAATACTCACTTCAAGACTATACCTGACACTGCTGTACTCCCTTATATTATTTCCTGTTTCCCCAAAAGATAGCAAGTGTCTTGAGGTTCATAATTGTCTTTTCGTAGTGTTTCCCATCATATTTGTGTTGAAATGAACATTCATCTGATGTTCCAGGAGACACAGTCCCACTAATTTATCCAATCTTTGAAATAAATTGCTCTTATTCTCTGAACTGTAAAATTGAATATTAATATTACTAGTTTTTGGAACATCTTGACCCTACAATAATCTACATTTGTATGATATGGTTGCAAGCATTACTATCATGTGAAAAAGAATAGTTTTTTTGTGCTTATTCCCTAAAAATTTTGAAGCTTTGAATATAATTTCATCAATGTAGTAAGTCTGTGTGTGCTCTCTCTGTCTCTCTCTCTGGTACACTCTCACCTACTCTTGCCTTCCCTCCCCCTCCCTCCCTTTCCCTACCTCTCTTCCTCTTCTCTCTCTCTCTCCTACCTCTCTTCCTTTCTCCCTCTCTCCTTCTCTCCCTGTCTTTCCCTCTCCCTCTCCTTCCTCTCTCCCTCTCTCCTTCTGTCCCCCCTCCTTCTCCTTCTACCATAAAATGAAAAATAAAAAAAGTAGTGAATAAGAGTAAGTAAATAATAGAAAAGCAAGAGCCCATCACCCCCTGAATCTCTTGTAGATTGTTTATAAAGGTATGAGGAAACCTGTTAGGTTTCTAGGTTTCTCCTAATTTCTCCCTTTAGAATTCAACTGACCAGCATTAACATTACAACAGAGATCTTGAGATTGACAAAACAGACTCTTCTAGTATACGATACCAAATCTCAACCTCACTAGTATAGCATCACATGACAAATAACAAGCCCTTAAAGAAATCTAAGTATTTTATCCCAAAATACATTTCTTTGATGTATTTTGGAATGGCCCTGCAAAGCTGTCTCTTGTGGGGAAAATCTACATTCTGTAGAAAATCTCCTTTCCTTTCCAAATCTTTTCTTCATCCAGGAGAGATTATCTGTCCCCCTAAAACGTATAAAATCAAGGGGCAACCAACCACCCTGGGCACCTGTTCTCAGGACTTCTTGAGGCTGTCTTAAGCCTTAGCCAAACATATTTGGCTCAGTATAAACCTCTTCAAATATGTTACAGTGTTTGACTCTTTTCATTGACAATTTCAAGAGGTTCATGATCTTTCAGAGGCCCCTTATTTATTTATTTATTTTTACTGAAAGGGCATCTTGCCATGTTGCCCAGGCTGGTCTCAAATTTCTGGGTTCAAGTGATCCTCCCCCATTGGCTTCCCAAAGTGCTGGCATTACAGGTGTGAGCCACCATGCCCAGACTAAAATTATTTTTTAAACATTATTTATTAATTAATTTATTTTTGAGACAGGGTCACACTCTGTCACCTAGGCTAGAGGGCAGTGGCAGAATTACAGCTCACTGCAGCCTCGACTTCCCAGGCTCAAGAGATCCTCCTGCCTCAGCCTCCCAATTAGCTGAGACCATAGGCACATGACACCATGTCAAGCTAATTTTTTGTATTTTTTGTAGAGATGGGGTTTCACCATGTTGCCCCACCTGGTCTTGAATTCTTGGGCTCAAACAATACACTCCACCCGCCTAGCCTCCCAAAGTGTTGGAGTTACAGGGGTGAGCCACTGTGCCCGGCCCTCAGACGGATTTCTGCTGGTAGTAACCTAAAGCTTTCTTTTATTTTTATTTTATTTTACTTTTTGAGACTGAGTCTTGCTCTGTCACCCAGGCTGGGGTGCAGTGGTGCGATCTCAGATCTCATCTTGCTGTAACTTCCAGTTCCCGGGTTCAAGCAATTCTCATTCCTCAGCCTCGTAAGCAGCTGGGACTATAGTTGTCTGCCACCACACCTGACTAATTTTTGTATTTTTAGTAGAGGAGGGGTTTCACCGTGTTCATCAGACTGGTCTCAAACTCCTGACCTCAAGTGATCCGCCCACCTCGGCTTCCCAAAGTGCTGGGATTACAGGCGTGAGCCACTGTGCCTGGTGATAGTATTTTTTAAAATTACAAAAAACAATGCACATACATTCAGAAAATCCTCAAATTGTGTTTTTCTTCTGCTGTCACACAACAATCATAAATACAGAAGACTTCTGTGACCAAATATGGGGACTTCTCCTCACCACCAATTCTGCAGCAGATACCAGCTGGGTGTCCTCGAATTCAATTCTGGTGCTACCTACCCACAGATAGTGTGAGATCCCACAATCGAGGGCTCAGCCCCCAAGGCTGCACCCCATCCCCCACCAGTCACAAGGTCAGGCCTCTGGAACTTCTGACTGACCGGCTTCAGGTTGGGGTTTCCATGACCCTCTCTTTGGGTTCGATTAATTTGCTGGGGGCAGATCACAGAACTCAGGAAGACACTTATGTTTACTGTTTTATTATGAAGGATATTAGAAAGGATACAGATGAAGAGATATGCCAGGAGCAGTGCCCAAGGAAGGAGCACAGAGCTTCCATGCCCTCTCTGGGTTCACCGGCCTCTAAGAACCTCCATGTGTTCAGCTATCTGGGAGCTCTCTGAACCCAGTGTGTTTATGGAATCTTCATGGTGTTAGCATTCCTTCCCCCAGGGTGTAGGCGGAACCCTCTCTGGAATGAGGGTCTTAGGAACCACAATCAGAAAAGTAGGGAAAGATTACAGTCCTACCTTGGAGCAAGTGAAAGGAGGTGAGAAGGTCAAAGAGTTTCTGTTTCCTGAGGTTGGCCAGGCCCAACACAGTAACAAAATGACTGTAACATAATCTAGGATTTTTTTTATACGTGCCAGTGAAGATGTTCCTTTCAGTTTTTGGGTTTTGTTGTTGTTGTTTGTTTGTTTTGAGACGGAGTCTCCCTCTGTCACCCAGGCTGGAGTGCAGTGGCATGATCTCGGCTCACTGCAACCTCCACCTCCTGGGTTCAAGCAATTCTCCTGCCTCAGCCTCCCGAGTAGCTGGGATTACAGGCGCCTGCCACCACACACAGCCAATTTTTGTATTTTTAGTAGAGATGGGGTTTCACCATGGTGGCCAGGTTGATCTGGAACTCATGACCTCAGGTGATCCACCTGCCTCTGCCTCCCAAAGTCCTGGGATTACAGGCGTGAGCCACTGCGCCTGGCTGTCCCTTCAGCTTTTAGATAGAAGGGAGAAAGAGGTCAACTCAGATATCCAGAACCAAACTAATGAAGTTATATTGTTCTTTTCTATTTTTGATCAAATAAGTTTCTAAACAGCCATTCCAGGCTCTAATTAACAAGTGTACACAACTTGCATTCTAGCAGTGTGGCAATTCATGTCCATGTCTACAAAACATATGAAATACCCTCTTCTCCTCTCATTCTTCCTCTCCCCAGTTTTCCTAATGGTTTACAACTTACTATTTTAAACACTTACAGAAAATTTCAAAAAATGCAAAAAAAAAAAAAAAAAAAAAAAAAATGCAACCGCAACCATATCTCAACTATGACAATAATCAACTAATGGCCAATCTAGCTTCCTTCACACTCCTACTCATTTTCCTTGCCCCCAACCACCTAGATTTTTCTTAAGGAAATCCTAACCATCATAGTACTGCAGTTGCAAATATTTTAGTACATATGCTTAAAAGATAAGGACTCCTTGTTTTGAACATCATCACACTGCCCCAGAAGCAACAATAGATGCTTAATATCATCACATATTCAGTGTTCACATTCCCTAATTGTCCTTACAAATGTCCTCTTAAAAATCTTTGCTTGCCTATTGGGAAAAATTAGTCATATTAAACAATTGTTTGAAAGTTTGTTGTTTGGGGCTGGGTGTGGTGGCACACCTATAATCCCAGCACTTTGGGAGGCTGAGGCAGACAGATCACTTGAGGCCAGGAGTTGGAGACCAGCCTGGCCAATATGGTGAAACCCCATCTCCACTAAAAATACAAAAATTAGTTGGATGTGGTGACATACACCTGTAATCTCAGCTACTTGGGAGGTTGAGGCAGGAGAATCGCTTGAACCTGGGAGGCAGAGGTTGTGGTGAGCCAAGAGGATGCCATTGCACTCCAGCCTGAGTAACAGAGTGAGGCTCTGTCTCAAAAAAATAAGGTCTGTTTGAATCTGCATCAAAACAAGGTCCCAGCTAGGCACAGTGGCTTACACCTGTAATCCCAGAACTTTGGGAGGCTGAGGCAGGAGGACCACTAGAGCCCAGGAGTTTGAGACCAGCCTGGGCAACATGGCGAAACCCCATCTCTACCAAAAATACAAAAATTAGCCGGGCATGCTGGTGCATGTCTGTAGTCCCAGCTAGAGTCCCAGGCTGAGAAGGAGGGAGGATCGCTTGAGCCTGGTAGGCAGAAGTTGCAGTGAGGCATGATCAAGACTATTGCTCCATCCAGCCTGGGCAACAGAGTGAGACCCTGTCTCAAAAACAAATGCACAAGGGCTGGATGTGGTGGCTCACGCCTGTAATCCCAACACATTGAGAGGCCAAGGTGGGTGGATCACCTGAGGTCAGGAGTTCGAGACCAGCCTGGCCAACATGGTGAAACCCCTGTCTCTACTAAAACAAACAAACAAACAAAAAATACAAAAAAAAAAAAATTAGCCAGGCGTGGAGGCAGGCACCTGTAATCCCAGCTACTCGGGAGGCTGAGGCAGGAGAATCGCTTGAACCCAGAAGCTGGAGTTGCAGAGAGCTGAAATCGGGCCATTGCACTCCAGCCTGGGCAACAAGAGTGAAACTCCATCTCAAACAAACAAACAAACAAACCCCCAAAAAGCCAATGTCCATTTATTGTGATAATTAGCATGCCTCTTATGGGCAACATTGTCCTTTTTTAGCCTTTGCCCTCAAATAAAAAAATTGTTATGTAGCAAAAACAACCATTTCCAGATGATGCAAGAGTTCAAAATGCTGCTCTGAAGAAGTCTATGAAAATGTCAAGTCATGCCTTTGCGAGGAGATAACTACTTGGCATATACCTTTCCCTGAATGATAAAGAAGGAAAGAAAAAATGTACTTCCAGTAAACATATTCATTAGCCACAGAGAGCTGCATATAAACATGATGCTTGCAAAAATGTTCTGCAGTAAATGGGAATTGAGAAAAATAGGTAATAAGTTGTAAATCTGAAAATCATTTCTTTATTTCAATGAAAGAGAAGTTTATAAACAGTCAAACCAGAAGGTCTGCTTTTAAAGTTTTGCAAATGCTGGTCAGATTGATTAGTCCTTTTTCAAATTTTTAATCCTAAAGCTTTTTAATTTACGGCTTTTTAATTTTCAGTTTGCTTACTCCATTCTTTTTTTTTTTTTTTTTTTTTTTGAGACGGAGTCTCGCTCTGTCGCCCAGGCTGGAGTGCAGTGGCCAGATCTCAGCTCACTGCAAGCTCCGCCTCCCGGGTTCCCGCCATTCTCCTGCCTCAGCCTCCCGAGTAGCTGGGACCACAGGCGCCGCCACCTTGCCCGGCTAGTTTATTGTATTTTTAGTAGAGACGGGGTTTCGCCGTGTTAGCCAGGATGGTCTCGATCTCCTGACCTTGTGATCCGCCCGCCTCGGCCTCCCAAAGTGCTGGGATTACAGGCTTGAGCCACCGCGCCCGGCCTACTCCATTCTTTTGTAAGAGAAAAAAATTCACTTTAGATTAAGTAAAATTGTAATCAAGACTTCTACTTCCATTTCTCACCTTTCGAGCTTATCTTCTGTTGTTGTTGTTTGTTTTTGAGACAGAGTCTTGCTCTGTCGTCCAGGCTGGAGTGCAGTGGCGCAATCTCGGCTCACTGCAAGCTCCGCCTCCCGGGTTCACGCCATTCTCCTGCCTCAGCCTCCCGAGTAGCTGGGACTACAGGTGCCCGCCACTGCGCCCGGCTAATTTTTTCTATTTTTAGTAGAGACGGGGTTTCACCATGGTCTCGATCTCCTGACCTTGTGATCCGCCCGTCTCGGCCTCCCAAAGTGCTGGGATTACAGGCGTGAGCCACCGCGCCCGGCCGAGCTTATCTTCTAGATCCACCCCCCTTAAAAAACAAAGTTCCCCTTTCATTTAAAAATTAAAGGAACTCCTGGGTTAGTATCTAACACATACAAACTAATAATTACCATGTAATCGAAGCAACAGGACAAGCTCACAGTAATATAATGCAGGAGGTAAAAACTTGGGCAGCATACAAAGAAGGCTGCCCCGTTTCTTAGTCTGTAAATGGGGACAATAAATAGTAGCTGCCTCATAAGGCTGATGCTGGGATCAGTCAAATGAGATCATGCAAAGCACCCAGCACTGGTTAACACTCAATAAAGAATAGCCATTATGATCATTAGGAAGACATAGGAAAAGACTTTTGTCATTGTCACAGTTTTATCTTGAAAAGGAACTTACTGTATGGTAACATTCTGAGTCAGTTACAAGAGAAAGCAACAAGCGTCCTGCATTGCTGAGGATCCTGCCTCCTCCAAGATACCCTGATAACATTGTTAAAATACCGTGAGGGAGAAAAGTATCCTATTCATCCAATGTTAAACTGTTTCCTTTTCTGAAAGTTAGAAATAGATGAAAATAGCATAAGAAATAACTCTGTATAAAGTAAGCTCTAGGTAAGACAATATTGTGGTAAGTGAACTAAACAAAGATTAATCTGAAATTGGACTCTGATCCCCAAGTGAACCAGCCGGTGTAGCCCAGTCTTTACTGGATCTGAGGAGGAAAAACAAACCTGTGTCTATCTCAAGCGTGATCTGGCTAGATATGATCTAAACTTTGAAAAGTGCCTAAGCACATTTCAGATGCATATTATGTGTTAAATACTAAGCAGGGAGCTTTGAGCTGGGGCAGTGCACCCTGATACTGAGGAACTGACATAGAAAAATGAACGCCTAGCATTGTAATTTGTCCTTTTGCTATTCTCTTATTTATTTATTTATTTATTTATTTATTTATTTATTTATTTATTTACTTTTTGAGACGGAGTCTTACTCTGTGGCCCAGGTTAGAGTACAGTGGTGCAATCTTGGCTCACTGCAACCTCCGGCTCCTGGTTCGAGCGATTCTCCTGCTTCAGCCTCCCGAGTACCTGGGATTACAGGCCCATGCCCCCACACCCAGCTAATTTTTGTATTTTTAGTAGAGACGGGGTTTTGCCATGTTGGCTAGGCTGGTCTCAAACTCCTGACCTCAGGTGATCCACCTGCCTCGGC
Organism: Macaca fascicularis; assembly: GCF_037993035.2. Classification (NCBI taxonomy): domain Eukaryota; kingdom Metazoa; phylum Chordata; class Mammalia; order Primates; family Cercopithecidae; genus Macaca; species Macaca fascicularis. The sequence continues at coordinate 100,427,133 of NC_088385.1, forward strand.
CTCCCAGAGTGCTGAGATTATAGGCGTGAGCCACCACGCCCAGCCTATTCTCTCATTTTAGTCAAATAAGTTTCCTTTTCTGTTATATCTCTCCCCAGTAATTGCAAAAACCAACCAAATAAATAAGTACGGGAGAGAGGTGGTTATTTATATTATGAAAGCATTCTGCAGTTTAATTCATTGCAGAATCTAAGATCCTTCCCTCCACAGTGTTAAAATCCAGAGCCCTCTCAATTACTCTTCCACACTTCGAGGAAAAGGAAGAGAGGGAGAGATCTCCAGTGGAAATTTCCTTGTTAATAACATCTTATGTTTCTCTAAATGTTTTGCAGTTTCAAAGCACTTTCAGACTCACTCTGGTATCTTAGTTAAGCCTTGTACCAGATGTCATAAATCATATTATATTCATTTAAGAGGTAAGAAAAGACAAGGCTCAGAGATGAAGCAAATATCAATGGTAGTAATTAGTTATATATATAACTAATATATATTGTTTTTTTATATACATAACATATATATATAGAGAGAGAGTATATTTGTAGTAATTGGTACATGTGAGACCTGAAGCCAAGATTTTAAAACCAAGTCCAGTGGCCAAGAAGCTGAAGCAAGTGGCTCACACTCACTGACTTGGTGCTGCTGTTTTTCCTCCCTTCTGTGATTTGGTTCCAAGCATCTTCCCTTTTGTTCTCAGTTAATTCTGATGCATGCCTTCCCTCATGTAATTAATAAATGGGAAAGACTTGAGTGAACAAATATTCAGCCAACTAGTATTTATTGAGCAACAACTAGAAGCCAGATCTTTGAAGGGTTTTAAACAAAGGAAATGGAATCTCTTGTCATTTAAAAAGACCATAGTAAAAATAAAAATAAAAAAGACCATAGTGAAGATGGTGCAGTGGCTCACACCTGTAATCCCAGCAGGTTGGGATGCTGAGGTGGGCAGACTGCCTGAGTTCAGGAGTTCGAGACCAGCCTAGGCAACATGGTGAAACTCCATCTCTACTAAAAAATCCACAAACTAACCAGGCATGGTGGCGTGCAACTGTGGTGGTTACAGCTAGTCAGGAGGCTGAGGCAGGAGAATCCCTTGAGCCTGGGAGGTGGAGGCTGCAGTGAGCTGAGACGGCGCCATTGCAATCCAGCCTGTGCAACCAAGCCAGGATTAATAACTTTATTGATGTGAACCAATTATCCAAAACTAATAATCACATATTAGCCATAATGGCGTTTCCAGCTAGATGTGTTCTGCCTGTGTTTGTAAATCCTGGATATAAATTTCAAGTGCCTTCAATAAGAAATCATTGACTTGGAAAACATCTCTGCGTAGTCTTGATAAGATTTCTAAATGTGGTGAAGCCTCATTCTTCAAATTATTTATTCAACACTAACGCATTCTACAAACATATCTGCTGGGCTCTGGGAGCAACAAGATGAGTTAGATGCAGCAGTCCCAAATCTAAAGGAGGTTGGAGACTAAAAAGGAAAGACCAGTGCCTGCTCTGAGCTCTCCAAGAGTCTCCAACCTCTCAGTCAGGCTTCACAGCCCCCTCTGCCAGAGGCGGAACCAGCTTCCCTCCGCTCTGCAGCCACACTGGCCTTTTCTTTCATTTCTGAGAACTCTCCTCACTCCCTCCCACTTTGGGCTCTGCAGAAATCCCAGTTCCCTTTGCCTTGAAAGCTCTTGGTCAATTTAGCTCCTCCTCCTTCAGCTCCCAGCTCCTGCCTTGCTGCCCCAATAACCTTTTTCTGACTGTACATCCGGTCAAATCTCGGTCTGAAACCCTCTACTACCTTAGACCCCATTACATTTGTAGTTTTACGTGTACACTTGTGATCATTTTAGTATCTGACGGTTTGCTCTCAGGTGCCTACGCTCCTGGAGAGGCACGGGCTGACTGGTTTTGTTAGATGCCAGTGCCTGGCACACAATAGGCCCTCCAGGGGTGAAAAACCAACCAATCAAGTCAGGACCCAAGCAACCTGGGCCTCTGTGGAAGGGCAGGATGGCCTGAGTTTGGGTTTCTCTTGAGTTACCTTAAGACCAGGCCTCCTGGCTCCTATCTTAGCCCTTCTAACACTCTGAAGTGTAGAGGTTGTTTGTTCCAAGTCCCCAAGGGACTGTAAGCTCCCTGATATCAGAAATCCCATTATATTTTACTGCTGTGGCCCCAGCATCCAGCTGTACTGTTACTTAGCAAGAGATCCACATGAAAACCATTTCGCAACTATTAGCCATTGCCAGTATTAATACTTTCCGGAAGGTGGCACCAAGTGGGGGATGTTATCGATAGCTTCAAAGAAATGTTTAAGCTAGAGTTGACTCTTTAAAAAACTACAAGCCATCCCCAACCAAATATTAAAAATACAAATACAAAAAAGAAAAAAAAGGAAATTTGTCTACTACTCATTTGTGAAAACAAAGAAAAAAAAACCACTTAACGTCTTAACCTTTCTAGGCCTTCACTCTCGCCTCTCCCCGCGCTACACGGGCGAATTCTGGACGTATCTACACAGTCACCGCGGAGTCTGCAATCGTCGCAAAGTCCCCTGGCATTTCCTGGCCAGGCTGCAACTTTGGTGAGGGTGTATGTAGTTACAACCCCTGTAGTGGAGCTGGTATTTAGGGTCCTCATTGGCAAAGTCGAGGGTATCAGCAGGGAGGGAGGGGACCTTGGCTTCTTTCCATTCACTGGCATGTTTCCGGGGCACGGTCATCCCACGCTGGACTACAGAGTCAGTCCCAGGACCTCGCTGTACTCGAGCCCGGGAGCGCGCGCGGCCCCGCCCACCCGGCGGCCGAGGCCCCGCCCCTACCCCCGCCCCATTGCAACCGTCTCTGCACGCAGGCGCAGTGGCGCGCGGGGGTGGGGCGCCTGTGGGCCTCACTTAAACAGTAGCGGAGGGGGCGGCGCGCGGTCGCCACGGCGCTGCTGCTCAGTGGGAGCGGGTCTTCGCGCAACTGTCTCCGCGTGGCGCGCGCCTCGAGCCGCCCTTCCCCTGGCGGCTGCGGCCGGAGGGAGCGGAGGTGAGCGGGAGTCGGGCTCCATGGAGAGCGGCGGACACCCGGGCAGAGGCGGAGCCTTCATCTCGGCACCCGGGCTCCAGTGACCCGCGCTAGCGTCCCGTCCCGCCCGCGTCGGAGCGGCCGCCGGCCCCGGGACTGACCGGCCTCGCCGCACCTCCCGCACTGACCAGCGCTCCCGGCGCCCCTGCGCCCGACTCGCCCTCGCCCCCACTCCCCGGCGGGGTGGCGGCGGCCGGGCCCCCGCAGCGGCGGCCGGAGCAGCAGCAGCAGCAGGAGCCCGCCTCTATGATGAAGTTCAAGCCCAACCAGACGCGGACCTACGACCGCGAGGGCTTCAAGAAGCGGGCGGCGTGCCTGTGCTTCCGGAGCGAGCAGGAGGACGAGGTAGGGCGCCCAGCGGCGCACGCTGCCCTCCGGGGCGCCGGGGTCTGGGGCCCGGGTGCTTCCCCTCCCTCCCCGCCCGGGCGCAGGCTGAGGGGCTGGGAGGGATTAGCCCCCTTCCTCCCTCCCTCCTTTCCTCCTTCCCTTCTTCCTTCCTTTCTCGGGGCTGATAGAGGAGACAAAGGGGGCTCGCCCAGCCCCACTTTCTCCATCTGGGCACTCGAGAAGGCGCCTGGTCCCCGGGAAGGTCCCGTGCCGTGTGAGTCTCGCCTAGCGGGAGTCACCATCTTAATGTGCGAATTGAGTTGAAAGCCGGATAAACCTCGAGTGCTCAGCGAGAGGAGGGTGGAAATGGCGTGAGTGTTGCAGCAGAGCCCTTGTGCCTCTTTTACATATTTTCCTTCCATATTACAGCCATTTGCGGTCTCGGATTCGATCTAAGCATGTTTGTGGAGTAACAGACAGTCCTCGTGCTTGGAATTGAGGACCCCGCAGTCTAGTCTTGGCAATTCTTGTGGGTCCATGAACCCGCTAGCTGTTGGCATAATTATGCCTCATTTTTTAAAAGGCCTTCCTTTCTTAAAGTTTTCTGACTGCAGAAAGATGGTTAGTGAAAAATGTGGAATAATGCCAAAAGGGAGACGATGGACTAGAGATGGGCAAAGCTGCCATTTTCAGACAGTAATCTACAGCTCTCAGCTTCTGTGTAAAGGGTTCTTTGCTCTCTGACTTGACATCTGGAAAGGAGCAGCCTCAAGAGCAGTCCTTGTGTAATTTACCATCTGCATTGGGCTGAGAATGAGACCCTTGGGGTTTCCCTGGAGAGCGATTTTTACTTAATTCAGTCATATTTATTTAAAATGGCTCACTGTTGAAGTTTGCTTAGGGCAATAGTAGCCTTTTGGTATTGCCACTCTTAAGATAAATTACACAGGTAAAAAAAAATTAACACTCTGAGTTCTGCTTTCATAACCAACCGTGTATAAAATACGAGGCTAAGGCTGGAGATGGGAATTTAATGGCTTCCTTACTGCTAGTCCCTATGTAGCTGTGATGAGTATGACTTAGAATACACTCAGTGGCTTAGTTCTTGTTATGTTAACAAAACGTTCTCGAAATTTGCCCTTCAAACCCTTGTTTTGCCTTTATTTTTTTTTTTGAAAAGAAACCAAGCCCTTTAGATGGGTTGCTCTGTGCTCACTCGTAGCCTTTACGTGTTATACCTGAAGCAAACGAGTGTCCAGAGAAATACGGTCCCAGCCTTTGAGATGGGTCTGCTTAGGAGAGCTAGAAACTGCAAAGGGAAAGGTTGTTAACTTTTACAAAGTGAACAAGTCAACAAGCATTAAGTGTGTTCTGTAAAAAAGATAAAGCCTTAGCGGAAAGGGGCCATGTTGAGGCAAAGTAGTAAACTTTAAATATAAAAGAAATGATAGCCAAAAGGGATCAAGATAGGTCTAGGATCTTGTCTGGTTTTCTCAATATCGTATAATGATATTCTTAATTGAGTGCTTACCATATGCCAGGCACTGCCAGAAGAAAACTTGTTATACATTTAATCCTTTTAACACTGGGAGGTAGTGAAGTTATTCCCATTTTATAGGTAAGGAGACCGTTGCAGAGCATAAGTACTTTCCCAAATGACACAATTAGGAAGTGGTAGAGTCAGGATTCAGTCAGGGTCCAGTCCTTACTCCTGATGGTGGGCTCTGTTTGTTGAATGACCGAGATTTTTGTGAGGCTAAGTTTGGAAGCCTTTCTGAAAGTGGCGACTGAAGTATTGCCGTAATGTGAACTTGGAATTCAGGCTTTGTAAAAATACTAGACTCTAGGGGAAAATATGAGTGATGGAAATTGAAATGATGATCTATATTGCGCTTATGGTAAAGCAAAGTCTGATAGAAGCTTTAGGAATTACTTTAGCAACAAAAATAAATGGTTATTTTTATGCTTGGTATTATTTCTACTGTAATAAATACTAAATTCATGGCCTCTAGTTGAGTCAAGAGACCAGTGTCATTAGGTAAGGTGAAGTAGGGAGCAAGTTTTGGAGAATATATTAGAGATATCCATTGTGTAAAACTTTGTAAATCAGATAACCTGTAGGTTGAGGATCGAAGTGAGTGAGTCGTCTTGTTAGAGGATATGATCTGAGGGAAGACTCTAGAATTCTCCTTAAGTGAAATGCACAGCCAACTTTAACATCTGGTTTAGCTCTTCAGAATTTTCATTTCTGTGGTTGTGCGTGGTTGAGGCTCTATCTATTACATGATGATTACAGAATAAACTCTGTTAGCTTTCCTGGAGATCCTATTGTTTCTCTATGAGTTTGGCTTCACTCTGTTGAAATTGCATTGCCAGACTTCCCAGGAGAGTCTAGAAAACCAGCTTGAACCCACCTCTCTAGTTAATAGGTGACAACTGTTTCCCTCTACTGGATGAAAAACACCTAGATCCTGGTTGGGAGATTTAAATATATGTTTTGTTTGAGGATGAAATGTTTATACAAATGGAAGTATAAGAGTAATTGCAATTTGACCCCAAAAAAGCTATGTGGCGCTCCCATCTGGCTGTTCCTGTACTGAAGTTCTCAGTAAGTTTCTACTTTAGAACAGATTGTTCTAGGAAAGAAGATTGTTCTAAGAGCAGAGTTATTCTTTTAAGGTGGCTTTTTATATATTAAATATTTTCCATTTTATCTTCTTCTGCTCTGTAGGGTAAATACGTATTAGTATTTGTTTAGGAAGAAATTAGGTAGCAGAAGTAACCTATCCGAAGGTCACAGAAGCTGGCAGATCCTTTTGAGCTCTGGTCCTTTGTTTCTAAATGTTTTGTTTATTTGACCTACCTCCCCAGCTAGTTATTCTGTGGGGAAGCACCCTTAGTTTTGGCAGCTGGACTTCTAGACAGGCCCACAACTAATTGCCCTGTAGAGTAGCTGGGTACTGTGCTTGTACAGTGAAAGATGACAGTGCTTTTACAAATAGGTAATCAGAAATGGATTTTGTTGAATGTATTTGCATATATGATCGTTTAAAAGGGGATGAAGAGATGAGCTCTTAGCTCCTAAGAAACATTCTATAGGGGAAGTTTGGACAAGTGATCAATGGAAAGGGAAATAAAGTAAGGGAAAAGTGTGGTCGGGTATTCTGGGGTTAAGATCCAATGTGAGTCATTTGGAGTTGGATGTGGATGACTGGGAAAGGAGGGACCACGCATCTCAAATAGAACAAGACTTGGGGCTGTGGTAGATTTGTGGTAGATTTTCAACTATAAGTAATAGTTGAAATATGCAACACTTCAAATGTAAGGTTGAGAAATTGCTACACAAGAAAGGAACTCTTAGTTTTGAACAAAGAACATTTAGATATTAGATGTATTCAAGCTTGAGAGTGATCTGGCAGCAAAATAGGTTTGGACTGCTAAGGGGAGAAGTAGAATGACTTGATCCTGGGTGGAATCCAGACATACTTGCAAGAGAGGCATTAACAGATCAGTCTTAAGGACTAACCACTACAGGCCAGGCGGGCGGATCACCTGAAGTCAAGTGTTCGAGACCAGCCTGGCCAGTATGGCGAAACCCTCTACTAAAAATAGAAAATACAAAAAGTAGCCGGGCGTGGTGGCATGTGCCTGTAATCCAGCTACTCAGGAGGCTGAAGCATGAGAATCACTTGAACCTGGGAGGCGGAGGTTGCAGTGAGCCAGATCATGCTTTTGCACTCTAGCCTGGGCAACAGAGCAAGACCCTGTCTCCAAAAAAAAAAAAAGACAAGAAAAGAAAACTAACCACTACTCTTCCATAGAACTTGCTGCCCTAATTAGCTTTTAAGCTCTATGAGCCAGGGGCTGTCTTCTATAGATGGTCTGCTATAATGCTGAATATATATATATATATATATATATATATTTTTTTTTTTTTTTTTTTTTTGAGACGGAGTCTTGCTCTGTCGCCCAGGCTGGAGTGCAGTGGCCGGATCTCAGCTCACTGCAAGCTCCGCCTCCCGTGTTCACGCCATTCTCCTGCCTCAGCCTCCCGAGTAGCTGGGACTACAGGCGCCCGCCACCTCGTCTGGCTAGTTTTTTTTTTTGTATTTTTTTGGTAGAGACGGGGTTTCGCCGTGTTAGCCAGGCTGGTCTCGATCTCCTGACCTCGTGATCCGCCCATCTCGGCCTCCCAAAGTGCTGGGATTACAGGCTTGAGCCACTGCGCCCGGCCAATGCTGAATATATATTACTGAAAAATCTTGAGTTGTACAAAATCATGCAGTAAAGCTTTGGTGGGAAAGGTTGAGTCTGAAAACCTAAAACCAGAGCTCTGATGAACAACAATACTAATACAAAATATTACTAGAGTTAAATCTCCACTAGCATTTTTATACTTAGAATCAACAGTCAGTCCACCCTTTTCACACATATATTCTGGGGCTCATAGTTCTTCAGAGTTAAGTTCTTGAAGTATTTGTTTCAAATGGAGAACACTTTCATCAAAAATAAGTACTATCCAAAGGTAGCCTTTTTAAATTTATTTTTTATTTTTATTTTTATTTTCATTTATTTATTTATTTTTTGAGACGGAGTCGCGCTCTGTCGTCCAGGCTGGAGTGGAGTGGCATTGTCTTGGCTCACTGCAAGCTCTGCCTTCTGGGTTCACACCATTCTGCCTCAGCCTCCCGAGTAGCTGAGACTACAGGCGCACACCACCATGCCCAGCTAATTTTTTGTATTTTTAGTAGAGACGAGGTTTCACTGCGTTAGCCAGGATGGCCTTGTTCTAACCTTGTGTGTGATCCACCCACCTTGGCCTCCAAAAGTGCTGGGATTATAGGCGTGAGCCACCGTGCCCGGCCTGGAAGCCTTTTTTAAACACAGAGAAGTGTCACCAACCTCTTCATCTGTGCCTCCAGCTCTCCCAGAAGGTTTCCTATCATAAAACCAGGCATTAATGTCGAATTTGCATTGGATCATTATTTTTTTTCTTAGGGTCTTTGTATAACTTAAGACTTTCTCTAATTGAAAAAAGCTTAAGTCACTTTAAAACATTGACCTGCTAGGTAAAAATGCCATGGTCAACCTAACTTACCACATTATTGATAATTCTTATCTACCAATCCCATATAACTTAGAGCTAAACATAGTTTAGAAGAAAGAACTGTTATTTCTGGTCTACTGTGCCTCTGTAGTCCAAAAGAAGTACTAATTTTCTTAATAATAGTAGGTAGCTGTTTAGCATGTATCAAACCATTTTCATAACCTATGTTCTTGTAAAATGTCTATGTGCATAGTGGGTGTTCCTAATAACACTGCTGGCCTAATTTTGGTTAAGTGTAGTAGAAGTAGGTTAACATGTAGTTTTAACCATTCATGATATCCTGATTCATGATAATTTGGGAAGAAAGAACAGCAACCTCAAAACAGTTTATAAGTAGGCCAGGTGCAGTGGCTCACGCCTGTAATCCCAGCGCTTTGGGAGACCAAGGTGGGTGGATCACCTGAGGTCAGGGGTTCAAGACCAGCCTGGGCAACATGGCAAAACCTCATCTCTACTAAAAATACAAAAATTAGCTGGGCATGGTGGTGTGTGCCTGTAGTCCTGGCTACTCCGGAGGCTGGGGCAGGAGAATCCCTTGAATCCAGGAGGCAGAGGTTGCAGTGAGCTGAGATTGCACCACTGCACTCCAGTCTGGGTGACAGAGGGAGACTCCATCTCAAAAATAACAACAACAAACGGTTTCTAAATAGCTACAATTTTCAAAATAAACCTCTTCATTCTTAGGGATCACTTGAGGTTCTCTGGATGGCTCCTCTCCTCCCCTTCCCGGGAACAGAACATGGTATCTATATAGTGGTTGGAGTTCTTAGAGCCAAGCCACGACAATTGCAGCGTTAAGGGTAAAAGCTGAAACACAAATGGGAATTCGGGGCCCAGGGACCTACAGCCTCTGAAGGCGTAACTGCATTAGATAGCCCTTGAACAGCACTCTCTTATACATCCTCAGCCAGGAGGACCCGTCTGTTGATAAAGGGTATAGATTCTATACAATAGATCGGGGTGCCCAATCTTTTTTTGTTTTGTTTTGGTTTTTTTTTGGAGTCTCGCTCTGTCACCATGTCACCAGGCTGGAGTGCAGTGGTGCAATCTCGGCTCACTGCAACCTCTGCCTCCTGGATTCAAGCGATTCTCCTGCCTCAGCCTCCCGAGTAGCTGAGACTACAGCCGTATGCCACCACGCCCAGCTATTTTTTGTATTTTTAGTAGAGAATATGAGCCAAGCCATGACAATTGCAGCTTTAAGGGTAAAAGCTGAAACACAAATGGGAATTCACTATGTTGGCCAGGATGGTCTCGATCTCCTAACTTCGAGATCTGCCCACAGCCTCCCAAAATGCTGGGATTACAGGCGTGAGCCACCACGCCTGGCCTGGGGTGCCCAATCTTTTAGCTTCACTGGGCCTCATTGGAAGAATTGTCTTGGGCCATACATAAAACACACTAACATTAATGATAGCTGGTGAGCTAAAAAAGTAATAATTGCAAAAATATTTCATAATATTTTAAGAAAGTTTACAGATTTGTGTTTGGCTGCATTCAATGCCATCCTGGGCTGCATGCAGTCCACGGGCCACTGGTTGAGCGGGCTTGCAATAGATCATTCTAATTCACAGACTTTTTTTTTTTTTTTTTTAAGAGTCTCACTCTGTCGCCCAAGCTGGAGTGCAGTGGCGCGACCTCGGCTCACTGCAACCTCTGCCTCCCAGGTTCAAGCCATTCTCCTGCCTCAGCCTTCCAAGTAGCCAGGATTACAGGTGCATGCCACGACGCCTGGCTAATTTTTGTATTTTTAGTTGAGATGGGGTCTCACCATGTTGGCCAAGCTGGTCTCTTACTCTTGACCTCAAATGGTCTAGCCACCTCAGCCTCCCAAAGTGCTGGGATTACAGGCATGAGCCACCATGGCTGGCCACTACACTATTCTTAAAGTGATAAATGCTTCTCTCCACATGCTTAAAACCTTAGGTATCTAGGAAAAGACAAAATAACTCTTCACCAGTGCCTGGTGAGTGGTGTTTTGTTCTAGTCATTGTCTAATACGTGGAAAGGGGGAGTAAGGTTGAGTAGTGCAGTAGGAAGAATGCTTATGTGAAGATAGATTGAATAGAGTAGGAAGAGATGTGTTCACTTCTCACCACACTCATAGCGGTGGCTTTGGGGTCTGAGCGTGCTTCAGGTCTAGCTCTGCAGCCTGGTAGAATGAGTAGTCTCCTTTTCATCAATCTTTCCTATGGTCTCAGCTCTGATTTATCTGGAAGGTTGAATGCATCTTCCTTCATCTCTGTCATCGCTAATGTAACAGACTGGCATCTTGATGGGTACAGAAAATCTAATCCACTCAGAGAAAGGAATTTCAAATCTATGAATGACCATGTGTGGCTCTGTCAACTGTTGGTGTGTCTTTGTAGAATAAGCTTTTATAACCCATCTTTAGAGCATTAATTAGCATGCTAACTATACTAGTAAATTTGAGGGTATCATAGAAATGTATAGATGGCTGTTGTGTGCATTTAGAGGGAGTATTGAAGAATAATGCATTGTGATAGGGTTCTAGAGATTGAGATTCTTCCACTTTTGTAGGAGGGTCTTAGGAGCAGCTGCCCATTATTTGAAATCAATGTTATTGCAAGAAAAGCAACCATTATGGTTATGTTGCTGTGATTCAGTAAATGGCGCCCTCAAAACAAACCAAAAAAAGCTTTTACAATAAATTGTGCTGAAATTTGATTTTAGATTTCTGCATGTATAGAAGATTATATATATATTTGTAAATCTTTTTAAAAAAAAATATGTGTGTGTGTGTGTGTGTGTGTGTATATATATATATATATATATATATATATATATATATAATTTTCTTTTTTCTTTTTGAGACAGAATCTCACTTCTGTTACCCAGGCTGGAGTATAGTGGCATAGTTATGGCTCACTGCAGCCTCAACTCCCCAGGTTCAGGTGATTCTCCCACCTCAGCCCCCCGAGTAGCTTGGACTACAGGTACATGCCACCATGCCTGGCTAATTTATTGATTTTTTTGTAGAAACAGGGTCTTCCTATGTTGTCTAAGCTGGTCTTGAACTCCTGGACTCAGTCTGCCTGCCTTAGCTTCCCAAAGCACTGGGATTACAGGTGTGAGCCATTGTGTCTGGCCTATAGAAGATATTAATAGTTCAGGCTGGGCGCAGTGGCTCACACCTGTAATCTCAGCATTTTGGGAGGCCGAGGTGGGTGGATCATTTGAGGTCAGGAGTTCAAAAGCAGCCTGGCCAACATGGTGAAACCCAGTCTCCACTAAAAATACAAAAAAAATGAGCTGAGCATAGTAGTGCATACCTGTAATCCCAGCTACTCAGGAGGCTGACGCATGAGAATTGCTTGAACCCAGGAGGCAAAGGTTGCAGTGAGCTGAGATAGCGCCATTGCACTCCAACCTGGGTGACAGAGTGAGACCCTGTCTCAAAAAAAAAATAAATAAAATAAAACTATTAATAGTTGAGTTTTCCCACAGAGTTTTAGTAGAAAAGGTATAATGAAGCTGAAAAATGTGAGTATATGACTAGTAAAAACACTGCTTAGAACTAGTATCTCCAAAATTTATGTAAGAAACAAAATTTCCATTACTGACTCTACTAGATATTTTCATCATTTTCAAAAAAAAATTTTTGTGGAACACTTAACATTTGCATTAGCAGATATGTCAAATCTTTTGTCTGGGTTGGAAAACTCTTAACTGGAAGAACATAGCTAAATCTTTGATAAGGAAAGTATACCTTCTTACTAATTTTGGCCTCTGGAAAACAGTACTGAATGGACTCTGATTTTTTTTTTATTATTATTTTTGAGACAGAGTCTCGCTGTGTTGCCCAGTTTGGAATGCAGTTGCGCTATCTCAGCTCACTGCAAACTGCCTCCTGGATTCAAGCGATTCTCCTGCCTCAGCCTCCCAAGTAGCTGGGATTACAGGCATGCACCACCATGCCCAGCTACTTTTTATATTTTTAGTAGAGACGAGGTTTCGCCATGTTGGCCAGGCTGGTCTTGAACTTCTGACCTCAAGTGATCCTCCTGCCTCGGCCTCCCAAAGTGCTGGGATTACAGGCATGAGCCACTGCACCCGGCTGGACTGTTTTATTTGCGTGCTCTTTACAAAACTGGTTTTTCAAGGTGAATTACTTTAGTAGTTCTATAAAAATGCAGTCCAGAAAAATCTACATTGATGATTTCATCTTCAACAGATTCCAAGTGACTTCAACAGAAAAGCTGTAATTCTTGAGTTCTTGATAGTTCTGGAATGACAGTGTGCCACTACGGTGCAACTCCTCACCACCACTCCCAGTTTCTCTTTTATAATCCCAGGCTTTTTAACTTGGTGAAATGTTTTTCTGGAAAGAGAAATGGTCATATAACACTGGACAAAAGAGCAGGTGTGGGGGTTCTTAGGAAACACTGAGTTATGTTTTCATCTTAATCACAACCACCTGCCTAAAAACAGTTGTTAGTGTCCTCTGTTGTCTGCCTAATTAAAATATAAACATGCTCCAGTGTGATACCAACTTTTTTTCATCTGTATTGGTCTAGATCTAGTGCTGGGGACTGCTTCCAAGTGCATGACAGACCCCAGATAATCACAGGATGGCCTTGCTATCACACTAATTGGCCTTAAGTTAAAAACCTGTTCATTATTATTGGGGTAGGGGGCAGGTACAGGACTGTTTTAATTGTCCTTCTCTCTACTAATGCTATTCATATTTTTCCACCCTGGCAGACATACGCCATCGTGCAGGCTGTTCTGTTATCTGGAGTGTATCCCTCAGTTCTTGCTCACTCTTAGTCACCACCTTCTCCCCACCTTCCCCCCACCCCAAATGTGACCTTGGCCCTCATTTGAACACCCAAATGAACTATTCAAGATGAGTGGGCAAGTACTTAATGAAACAGACAGACTTTCAAATCTGTCACCATCACATCTTTGTAACTTAATGAAACAGACAGACTTTCAAATCTGTCACCATCACATCTTTGAGGGAAAGACCTCTTTTCATAAGCTAGTTGTTTAGATGGCCAGTCATTTCTGTGTCACAGATATTAAGTACCCATTTAAAGTGATCATTTTATGGAAAGATATATTTGAAGTTATTGGTTTGACCAAGTTTATTCTTCCTGGGATGTCCAGGGACTCTTGGATGATAAGTTACTGGATTAGGCTAAATCGTTTGTCCACAATTTATTGTGATACAGATTTATATAGATATATGTGTTCTTGCAGTTTTTAGACAGAATACTGAGCATTCTGTGTGACTTTACTCCAACCGTACCTCCAAGAATATAAGCTCTTTGAGGGAAAGATGTATATTCAGTATCTTTTCATCACATACAATTCCTGTTCAGTATCACACAATTAGTAGATAAGGAGCAAAATCAGCAACTTCTTTCTCCATAGTGCTTCTCTTTAAGGTGGAGAACTTGTGCAGAATTGTGACTTTTTGACAGGAGTCAGTCTGTTCTCTATCTTTCTAGGGGTTGAAGATTGTAAAGATGAAAGTGAATAGATTTAGTTTGGATACCATGTGCATGATGCTTCTTTCCTGCTAGCCCATTTTCATGATTCTGATTTTCTTTTGAAAAACATTTTAAAGTGGTGAGGTTCTATCTGCAGGTTTGTCAATTTAGATGAGTAGACAAGTGCTTAATGAAACATACTGGATTTCAAAACTGCCATCACCAAAAGTTGGATATTAGCAAATCTGCCTTAAGCTAGTAGTTTAGACTGAATCATTTCTGGACCATAGATAATTGAACCCAGGAGGCAAAGGTTGCAGTGAGCAACCTTTAAATGAGAACCTTTATTTTTTTTTTTTTTTTTTTTTTTTTGAGACGGAGTCTCGCCGTGTCTCCCAGGCTGGAGTGCAGTGGCGTGATCTCGGCTCACTGCAAGCTCCGCCTCCCGGGTTCACGCCATTCTCCCGCCTCAGCCTCCCAAGTAGCTGAGACTACAGGCGCCCGCCACCACACCCGGCTAGTTTTTTTTTTGTATTTTTAGTAGAGACGGGGTTTCACCATGTTAGCCAGGATAGTCTCGATCTCCTGACCTCGTGATCCACCCGCCTCGGCCTCCCAAAGTGCTGGGATTACAGGCTTGAGCCACCGCGCCCGGCCAAATGAGAACCTTTAAATGAGATAATTACCCATTTAAATTTATCGGCTTATTTATTTATTTATTTTTGAAAGATACATTTGGCTGGGTGTGGTGGCTCATGCCTGTAATCCCAGCACTTTGGGAGGCCAAGGTGGGTGGATCAGCTGAGGTTTCGAGTTCAAGACCAGCCTGACCAGCATGGAGAAACCCCGTCTCTACTAAAAATACAAAATTAGCTGGGCGTGGTGGCGCATGTCTGTAATCCCAGCTACATGGGAGGCTGAGGCAGGAGAATCGCTTGAACCGGGGAGGTGGAGGTTGCAGTGAGCCAAGATTGCATCATTGCACTCCAGTCTGGGCAACAAGAGCGAAACTCTGTCTTAAAAAAGAAAAGAAAAGAAAAGGAAAGAAACAGTTGAAGTTAATGTTTTGATCAAATATTTTCTTCTTGGAATATCAAGGGATTCTTACACCATAAATTATTAGATTATGCTAAATCACTTATCAAATTTATATACTGTTTTCATGAGACTGTCTAAAAAGTAATTTATGAAACAGAGATGTTGACACATAAGGGTTCCATGTTACTGACTTTTGGAAGAAAAGTTTAGATATGCTGATGTCATGTAGATGCAGGTTTGGTTTTAAATCTGAAGCATAGGCTGGGCGCGGTGGCTCACACCTGTAATCCCAGCACTTTGGGAGGCCGAGGCAGGTGGATCACGAGGTCAGGAGTTCAAGACCAGCCTGGCCAAGATGGTGAAACCCCATCTCTACTATAAAAGTACAAAAATTAGCCGGGCGTGGTGGCGGGAGCCTGTAATCCCAGCTACTCAGGAGGCTGAGGCAGAGAATTGCTTGAACCGAGGAGGCGGAGGTTGTAGTGAGCCGAGATCACGTTGCTACACTCAAGCCTGGGCGACAGAGCGAGACTCCGTCTCAAAAAAAAAAAAAAAAAAATCTGAAGCATAAAATGTTTCTTCAGAAAAGCAGACAACAGCTTATACTAATTCACCATTATTAATCTCCTATAGTTTAGCTCGCTGTCTTGGAGAACTGGAAACATCATAGTCATTGACCTAGATACATGAGACTTTGCATTTCATTTATTCAGGACTGCAACATTTTGAATATAGATGATTTTGAAACTCCCTATTTACTATTTACTAAGTGATGATGTACTTTTCAGGTGGCTAGCCGCCTGCGTTATGTCCCATTATTAAGGTAATCCAGGAAGTTGCTTAGCATAGAATTGTGTAACAAGAATTTCATCTAGGCAATAGAAACCAGTTTATCCTCAACTCATACCTAGTGACCAGAACAAGAGGCCTGTAACTCTGCAGTCCGGACCAGTAGTTGCTATTTACTTTTCCAGTGATGCGAGACAAACCCTTAACATTTTTATTTAACTTAAAAACTTACAGTCACTTGCCAGTCTTGATAGATGGCCAGTGCCTTTGGTTGCCATAGATCCTCTGTAAGCCTCCAATTTTGAATAAAATACAAAGGTTTTGAAATCTGATTTGTAGTTTCTCTGTTTAAAGTGGAATTTGAACTTAGAGACCCTTGCATGCACTTTTGGATTTTTAATTTTCTTTTTCTGATTTTCTATAAAGTCTCATCTGGGTATAATTTGATAATGTAATAACTCCCCCTGCCTTTTTTTTTTTTTTTTTAATTGAGATAGTCTCATTCCATCGCCCAGGCTGGAGTGCAGTGGCATGATCACAGCTCACTGTAGTCTCGGCCTCCTGGGCTCAGGTGATCCTTTCCACCACAGCCTCCTGAGTAGTTCGGATTACGGGCACGTGTTACCATGCATGGCTAATTTCTGTATTTTTTGTAGAGGGGGTTTTGTCATGTTGCCCAGGCTGTTCTCAGACTCCTTAGTTCAAGAAATCTGCCCACCTTGGCCTCCCAAAGTGCTAGGATGGGATTACAGGTGTGAGCCACCATGCCCAGCCTGGAATGCTGCTTTTCTAATGAGGGGGTTCTATGCCTAAATAGATATTCTCTTTTAACTCAGCATTTTGGGGGCTTGAGAGAAAGGTGGGAGTTGCTGAACTGTCAGCTTGAAACTTGCCAGTTTGGAAAAGCTGAGTTCCTGGTAACTTAGTCAAATAGGAGAGGACTTCTGTGCTGGCTGTGAACTCGTAAAGGCCAGCAGCTCCTGGCAGCAGGGAGGGAGCAGGGCAGATAGAGGTGCTGGCATGCATTAAAAAAAAAAAATTGTTATGGCTCTTGCCTGTAATCCCAGTTGGGAGGCCAAGGTGGAAAGATCACTTGAGCCCAGGGTTTCGAGATCTATCTAGGCAACATGACAAGACCCCACCTCTATAAAATAATACAAAAATCAGACTGGACAGGGTGGCTTACACCTGTAATCCCAGCACTTTGGGAGGCCAAGGCAGGCAGATCACTTGAGGTCAGGAGTTTGAGATCAGTCTGGCCAACATGGTGAAACCCTGTCTCTACTCAAAATACAAAAATTAGCTGGTCGTGGTGTCAGGTGCCTGTAATCCTACCTACTTTGGAGGCTGAGATGGGAGAATCACTTGAACCCAGGAGGCGGAGGTTGCTGTGAGCCAAGACCATGCCACTGCACTCCAGCCTGGATGACAGGGTGAGACTCCATTAAAAAAAAAAATAAATAAATAAAAAGTACAAAATTAAGACAGGCCTGGTGCTGGGTGCCTGTATTCATTCCCAACTGCTTGGGAAGCTGGAGTGAGAGGATCACTTGAGCCCGGGAAGTGAAGGCTGCAGTCAGCAGGGATTGTGCCACTGCACTCCAACCTGGATGTTCGAGTGAGACCCTGTCTGTCATCATCCTCTCTATCCACATTGGGAATGAAACTTCATGATAAACCCTATGTGTTTTCCAGGGAGAACTGTTTAAATTTACTTGAAGGCAATATACTAAGATAATTTTGTTGACACTTTTGTTCAAATTGGTTTATTGATTTTTATTTTTATTTTTTTGAGACAGAGTCTCGCTCTGTTGCCCTGGCTGAAGTGCAGTGGCACAATCTCAGCTCACTGCAACTTTGCTTCCTAAATTCAAGCAATTCTTGTGCCCCAGCCTCCTGAGTAGCTGGGACTACAGGAATGTGCTACCACACCCAGCTAATTTGTGTATTTTTAGTAGAGATGGGGTTTCACCATGTTGGCCAGGCTGGTCTTGAACCCCTGACCTCAGATATCCGCCCACTTCAGCCTCCCAAAGTGCTGGGATTATAGATGTGAAGTGCTGGGATTATAGGCGTGAGCCACCACGCTCACCTCGAGTTGATTTTTAACTTTAGTGAAGTTCAACATAAGCTAGCCCACAAATACTCTTTTTTTTTTTTTTTTTTGAGACAGAATCTAGCTCTGTCTCAAAATCAGAATCTAGCTCTGTCTCATTTTTTTGAGACAGAATCTAGCTCTGTTGCCCAGGCTGGAGTGTAGCGGCACAATCTCGGCCCACTGCAACCTCCGCCTCCCAGGTTCAAGTGATTCTTCTGCCACGGCCTCCTAAGTAGCTGGGATTACAGGTGCCTGCCACCACACCTGGCTAATTTTTTGTATTTTTAGTAGAGATGGGGTTTCAACATGTTGGCCAGGCTGGTCTTGAACTCCTGACCTCAGGTTATCTGCCCACCTCAGCCTCCCAAAGTACTAGGATTACAGGCATTGAGCCACCACGCCCGGCCAAGTATTCATTTAAAAGATGGGTATGTAATACCATCTTTAAATAGTTAAGGTATTTTTGTAACAGTTTGTACATTTCAGTCTTTTTTTTTTTTTTTTTGAGATGGAGTCTCGCTCTCCAACCAGCCTAGGCTGGTTGTGCAGTGGTGCAGTGTTGGCTCACTGCAACCTCCGCCTCCCAGGTTCAAGTGATTCTCATGCATCAAGTCTCCCAAGTAGCTGGGATTACAGGCATGCACCACCACGC
Organism: Macaca fascicularis; assembly: GCF_037993035.2. Taxonomy (NCBI): domain Eukaryota; kingdom Metazoa; phylum Chordata; class Mammalia; order Primates; family Cercopithecidae; genus Macaca; species Macaca fascicularis. The sequence goes on from NC_088385.1 coordinate 100,445,670, forward strand.
CAGCTAATTTTTGTATTTTTAGTAGAGATGGGGTTTCACCATGTTGGCGAGGTTGGTCTCGAAGTCCTGACCTCAGGTGATCACCCACCTCGGCCTCCCAAAGTGCTGGGATTATAGGTGTGGGCCACCATGCCCGGCCACATTTCAGTCTTAATGCTTGGTAAGGGGTCCATAGACTTTTCCAAATTAAGCGCCAGATAAACATTTTAAGCTTTGAGGGCCACACAGTCTTTGTCGCAACTACTTTGACTCTGCTGTTGCATCACTAAAACAACCATAGACAATATGTAAAAATGAGTAAGTGTGACTCGATTCTAATAATTCCATCTGTGGACATTGAAATTTGAATTTCACATAATTTTAAAATGTAAAAATACTTTTGACTCGCAGACTGTACAAAAACAGGTGGTGAACTGCAGATTGCCAGTCCTGTTCTAGATCATAAATGATAGCTGCCTGTTAGCAGAATGAAGTGACTTTGGCCCATGTATGCAGGTTTAAAATATGAAGGATGCTTCTTGCCACCTAATCATAACAGTAACAAGCACTCTGTATCAAGAATCGACTTTAGTGCATTTCCCCATTTCTTTCTCATAAATCCGTTTTCTTCTTAGTATTCTTATTTTCTAGGTGAGGAAACAAGGAAACCTACCTATGGTCATGTCCTTAAATTTGGAATATTCCATAACTAAAGAAACTTATGTGACCATAGATCTCAGTGCATACAGCTCTGGCTAATAAGCCAAGTTTCTGTTTTTATTCTTTGTTAGTATCCAGTAATTCGAGAGTTTTACCAATTGAATCTGGTAGTTTAAATTATTTTATTAGATACAGGTGATTTGGTAGTGCGACCATGTTAATGTTAATTCTGATTTCAGAGAGATGGTGTTTAACATAAAGGTTCTTAATCGCATTTTGTGGTATAATGCGTACCCCTAATAATTTTAATTAAATTTTAAAATGGATTAATCTAGAGTAGAGTTACAACCTTGCAGAGGTTTGAGAATGTTGTTTATATATGAAGTGTTTCTCAGGCTGGAAGTATACATTTGCGGTTCACCTTACAGGTGCTGCTGGTGAGTAGCAGCCGGTACCCAGACCAGTGGATTGTCCCAGGAGGAGGAATGGAACCTGAGGAGGAACCTGGCGGTGCTGCCGTGAGGGAAGTTTATGAGGAGGTGAGATGTTCTTTCACACAAATTCTGTTTTGGAGTTTTAAAAACAAGGCCCTTTGCTACATAACACTAAGACAAGGAGATGGGTGCAGGAGTGCTTTTTGTTGCCTGACACAACTTTAATTTTAATTTTTTTTTCGTTTTTTTTTTGAGATGGAGTCTTGCTCTGTTGCTAGGCTGGGGTACAGTGGCATGATCTTGGCTCACTGCCACCTCCGCCTCCCAGGTTCAAGTGATTCTCCAGCCTTCCAAGTAGCTGGGATTATAGGCACATGCCACCGTGTCTGGCTAATTTTTGTATTTTTATTAGAGACAGGGTTTCACCATGTTGGCCAGACTGGTCTCGAACTCCTGACCTCAGGTGATCCACCCACCTCAGCCTCCCAAAGTGCTGGGGATTATAGGCATGAGCCACTACGCCCGGCCTTAATTTTTGTATTTTTAGTAGGGACAGGGTTTCACCATGTTGGCCAGGCTGGTCTCAAACTCCTGACCTCAAATGATCCTTCCGCCTCGGCCTCCCAAAGTGCTGGGATTACAGGCATGAGCCATAGTGCCCAGCCAGAAATACTAATTTTTGATCAGTCCTTGCTACTTATGAAGTAAATGACAATAAAAACTTCACAGAAGCAGGAAGATAGTGAGTTGGTATGGGGAGAGGTATTGTATTTAGATTTAAGTAAATAGCCAGAGTATAAGTTGTATTTATATACATTTTGTTATAAAAAGGTAAACATTTTATATTTTATCTTTTTTTAATAGGCTGGAGTCAAAGGAAAACTAGGCAGACTTCTGGGCATATTTGAGGTGAGTTAAAAAGTAATCTTCACTTTGCTGATAATAGAATTAATGATTTCTTCCTAACCAACCAAATAATGTGGCAGCAGCCTGAACCAGACATTTCTGTCAGACTAGCAGTAGGCATCAGTCCAGGATTAGGTAGGAAAGGAAGTAAAAGCCACTTTTTCATATGCCATCACGTTTATTTATTTATTTATTTACTTATATTTTTAATTTTCTTTAAGACAGAGTCTCGCTCTGTCACCAGACTGGAGTGCAGTGGCACAATCTTGGGTCACTGCAACCTCTGCCTCCCGGATTCAAGCGATTCTCCTATCTCAGCCTCCTGAGTAGCTGGGACTACAGGCACACACCACCACGCCCAGCTAAGTTTTGTATTTGTATTTTATTTTTATTTTTATTTTATTTTTTTATGTTTATTTTTTATTTATTTATTTTTTTGGACGGAGTCTCGCTCTGTTGCTCAGGCTGGAGTGCAGTGGCTGGATCTCAGCTCACTGCAAGCTCCGCCTCCCGGGTTCACGCCATTCTCCTGCCTCAGCCTCCGGAGTAGCTGGGACTACAGGCCCTCGCCACCTCACCCGGCTAGTTTTTGTATTTTTTTAGTAGAGATGGGGTTTCACCGTGTTAGCCAGGATGGTCTCGATCTCCTGACCTCGTGATCCGCCTGTCTCGGCCTCCCAAAATGCTGGGATTACAGGCTTGAGCCACCGCGCCCGGCCCAGTTTTGTATTTTTAATAGAGATGGGGTTTCACCATGTTGGCCAGGATGGTCTCCATCTCTTGACCTCATGATCTGCCCTCCTTGGCCTCCCAAAGTGCTGGGATTACAGGCGTGAGCCACGGCACCCAGCTGCCATCACTTTTATACAGCATTATTATGTAGCGATTACTTCTGTTTGACAATACAGTGGAGCTGATACTGAAATGTTTCTCTTAATCCACTGTAGACTATTTAGGGTATAGATATTTTAGGAGGTACAATATTTTTAGTATGACCTAAAGGCTTAGGTCTCATGTATTTTATCTGGAAATGTCCCCATTGCGCTTAGCAAATAATATTGTATGATATACATAGTGACTTAAAGGATTGTATGAAAATATAAATCTCAGGTACATAGAACAGATGCTAAAAGAACAGAATTCTCTTTCATATATTCTCTTATTACTGAGGGTAGAATAGAATTTTCAGGGAGGGAATGTGAATGTGATAGGCACTCTTTGGCAGCCAGGGAGAAAGGAGGTCCAGATGTATTGTCATCCAAGATTCAGACCTAGATACATAGTATACCAGAAACATGGTCACTTTCCTTTTTTTCAGAGTACTATTTATAGCTTAGTTCAGTCTTTATAGTACTATGAACCATATAAATTTTATTTTTAAGCCTTAGGAATTCAGAAAAAAATCCCGATTCTATAGCACTTGGTAGAATTGATGACTTTTACCAGAATACAGTAATTATTAAGAGTAAAGTTGACCGGGCGTGGTGGCTCATGCCTGTAATCCCAGCACTTTGGGGAGGCCAAGGCAGGCAGATCACGAGGTCAGGAATTCAAGACCAGCTTGGCCAATATGGTGAAACCCTGTCTCTACTAAATAAATACAAAAATTAGCCGGGCGTGGTGATGCGTGCCTGTAGTACCAGCTACTTGGGAGGCTGAGGCAGAAGAATTCTTGAACCTGGGAGGTGGAGGTTGCAGATCGAGACTCCGTCTCAAAAAAATAAAAAAAAAGAGAGAAAGAGAAAAGTCATTCAGGTAGAATTCAGTCTTTTCCAGAATTCAGCAGTTGCTTCACCCAGTTAAATAGCACCATCTCCTGGTTAAACTGAAAAACATATTGAGGTTTTTACAAATAACACATTTGTCAGTAAGTTGGCAAGGTTTTTGAAGAAAACGTCTCACATTATAAATAAAGCTTAAATAATATGGGAAGGTAACAGTATTAAGTGCTTTACAAATACTGTTTACCAGGACATGTCAATCAAAAAATACCTTTCCCCTTAGAAAGTATAAGGGAAAATTGGATTGCCCTGCCCATTCATCCCAGTGATTTTAATGAATTTGTGAATTTAGCATAATAAATGTATTGATTTGTCAGACATAGAAATAAAACAACTGATGCTTAAAAATAATGATGTGTTAAGTGACAGTTGCCTCTAATTTATTGTTGTTTTTATTCCTTCTCAGATATAAAAATATAATCCTTCCCAGCTATAAAAACCCACTGTTTTGAGTAGATTATTCAGGTTGTTTGTGGCCAAAATCAGGACCAAGTATCTAAAGTTGTGGCCTATGGCAAAGAAGGCTAACTTTAATCAGGATGAAGGAAGGCCAACTTGTTTAATTTTTAACCTAGAAACAAGCTCATGTGCCTGTTTTATGTATTTATGGTTTTTTGTTGTTGTTGTTTTGAGATGGGGTATCATTCTGTCATCCAGGCTGGAGTGCAGTGGCATGATCTGGGCTCATTGCCACGTCCGCCTCCTGGGCTCAAGAGATCCTTCCACTTCAGCCTCCCGAGTAGCTGGGATTACAGGCATGCGCCACCACGCCCAGCTAATATTTTTGTATTTTTAGTAGAGACGGGGTTTCACCATGTTGGACAGGCTGGGCTCGACCTCCTGACCTCAAGTGATCTGCCCGCCTTGACCTCCCAAAGTACTGGGATTATAGACGTGAGCTACTGCGCCAGGCCATGGACTGTTGTTTATGTGCACCTTGACAGGCCTGTAGGAGGAGTGCTTAAAGGAATTGGTGCTGTTTGCTCTTACAAAGGTCCTAAAGGAAGCAGTTTTCCATGGCATTGAAAGGTTGTCAGGATTAGCCCCAGGGAAGAGGGGGATATCGGATAAAAACTATGGGAATGCAGGTCTGTTATTTTAATAAGATTCCATTCAACTCTTAAGATTTTCTTTATGAAAATAACATCAGATAGACTGGGCACAGTGGCTCACACCTGTAATCCCAGCACTTTGGGAGGCCAAGGCGGGCAGATCATGAGGTCAGGGTCTGAGACCAGCCTGACCAACATGGTGAAACCCTATCTCTACTAAAAATACAAAAATTAGCCAGGCGTGGTGTGGCGCACGCCTGTAATCCCAGCTACTCAGGAGGCTGAGGCAGGAGAATCACTTGAACCCAGGAGGCAGAGATTGTGGTGAGCTGAGATCGAGCCACTGCACTCCAGCCTGGGCGACAGAGTGAGACTCCCTATCTCAAAATGAAAAAAAGAAAATAACATCAGATATATAGAAATCAGTGTTAAAAGTTTAGTGCTGGAGGCTGGGTCCTCATAGCTGTAAGCTCAGTTTTTGGGAAGGCCAAAGCAGGAGGTTCCCTTGAGGGCAGGAGTGGAGCAGTCTGGGCAACATCTTCAGACTTCTACAAAAAAAGTAGTATCGAGAGCTGATTTCACCACCAGTAGTGATGACGCTCTAGTTCTAGTCTTCTATCTTTTTAACTTTTAAATGTTTTGTCTTATATAAAATCACTTTCGTGCTGGACTATACAACTGAATATGTTTGTTTGTGCTGGGAAATATGCTATGCTAATCAGCAGTAAGGCAGACTAATTTTTGTCCCTTGGAAAATGTGTCAATGGCTACCTCCTGTAGATTAAAATGCATTTTCTTTTTATATTCAAGCAGAACCAAGACCGAAAGCACAGAACATATGTTTATGTTCTAACAGTCACTGAAATATTAGAAGATTGGGAAGATTCTGTTAATATTGGTAAGTACCCTTTTGATATCTGAATACTCTGTTCTAACAGAAGGTTGGGAAGATCCTGTTAATGTAAGTAAGTTCCCTTTTGTTATCTGAATACTCTTAAGTCAGATGCTATATTCCTGTGTCCAGTTTCCATCTTAGATTATTTCTGGTCACTTCATTTAGAGCAGGGAAGGTAATTGAAATGCAGAGATGCACATTCATCTTAGTTCTTCCCCAACATGTTGTTGTCCCAGTCATTTGTCAGGGAGTAAGTGGACATTACTTACACGGTTTACTTTTTAAAATGGACTGTCTTGTAACCAATGTCATTCTTTTCTCTAGGAAGGAAGAGAGAGTGGTTCAAAGTAGAAGATGCTATCAAAGTTCTCCAGTGTCATAAACCTGTACATGCAGAGTATCTGGAAAAGCTAAAGCTGGGTTGTTCCCCAGCCAATGGAAATTCTACGGTCCCTTCCCTTCCAGATAATAATGCCTTGTTTGTAACTGCCGCACAGACCTCTGGGTTGCCATCTAGTATAAGATAGAGAGAACTGGGTAGGCCTCTCCCACCATGTGCAGTCTCATGGGGAGAGGCTTCATTGTTTTCCTCATCAAACATCTGAATGACGCTTGCAAACTGTCTGAATTTGCCATGCAAGGTTTTCAAACAATTTGCATGTTTTTCAGATGCTTTCAAATCTTTTTTAAAAAAAAAATAGTGTAAAATATTTTAATAAGCCAAAGCCATGTGGAATTTTTGTTTAGATGCCTTAACTGTGCCACACCCTGCAAACCCCTATATTATTTTGGTTGTCTGTTTCTCACAGCATATTTTCAATTTTTTGTCCATTTGACATCAGTCTGTGATTTATTTTGTCATCAGATTACTTGTGAGTATACCTCCCCCAAAATTGTTTTCTCATTCACAGCATTAGCATATTCAGCAAATCCATCTGTGGTGGGAACGAAAAATATTATTGGTATTAAAGAAATCCATGCACCCCAAAACTTGTTTTACAGGATTACAATTTTAATTCAAAATTTCCAGATTTGGGCTATCTCTGTATGAGCCACTAACTTATTTTGTCATGGGGCTTAATTTGCCATTTTTGGGGATTTGTTGACTCATTTGTCTGAATTTTCACAACTGGTATTATGTCACTAGCTACCTGATATGCCTATTTCCCTTATAACTCAATAGAACCTTAACACAAAGTATAACTCTATAGAGTTGGTGAATATTTTAGGGAAATATTAGCAAAATGCATGTAGTAAAGACATGAAAACTGTATTCATGGAATTTGGTTTAGCATGCTCAGTTGCCAGTTCCCATTATCGATACTCTTTCTACGCATAATACCTTAGAACCGTGTTTCCCTCAGTGTACACTGCTCTTAAAATGTATTCAGTTATTTAATCTAGTGGCCCCCCACAGGAGTGGAGTCTTGAAATCTAACTCTAAATGCCAGTCAGTGATGATTGCATCACAGTTGAGTGAAATGGCCTTCCTGTTCAGCTGTTAGAGGCTGAAGATTGTTAGGGCACCTTAGAATGTCTCATCTTTTCTAGGTTGTCAACAGGTACTATTTGTCACATAACTAACTTTCGAGGCACTGGAACATACCTGAACTAAGAATTAAATCTTTTACTTTATACTCATTTAAAATCCAGAATCCCATCTAAAACACATAGTAGATACCTTATCTGAAACTCTTGCACTTCCCCAACCAGGGCAGAAATGAGGTGGGGGAAAGTAAAAGATTTATTTATTTATTTATTTTTTAATTTTTGAGACTCCCTTTGTCACCCAGGCTGGAGTGCAATGGCACGATCTCGACTCACTGCAACCTGTGCCTCCCGGGTTCAAGCGATTCTTCTGCCTCAGCCTCTCGAGTAGCTGGAATTACAGGCACCTCCCACCAGGCCCAGCTAATTTTGTATTTTTAGTAGAGATGGGGTTTCTTCATGTTGGTCAGGCTGGTCTCAAACTCCTAACCTCGTGATCCACCCACCTTGACCTCCCAAAGTGCTGGGATTGCAGGCATGAGCCGCCGCGCCCAGCCAAAGATCTTTTTTTTTATATAGACTTCAGCCCTTTGTAAATACTGTAACTGGGGAGTATAGAGTAGAAGAAAGTATAGTTAAAACATTTGTTCTACAAATTAACCTTTAAAAATAAAATTACTGCTAAAAATAGAGTGCTGTTACACTTAAGGAAAATTAGTGCCATTTTGAAAATGAGATCTCGTGCCATAAATACAGCTGAACTGAATATAAACGTTCACAAATTAATGCTGTCAGAGGAATGAGTAAAGCAGAACAACTTTTAACCAGCGGCATTTCATTCTAAAGCATGTAGTGTGATCAAACATGATCATCCAGAATTTTTGTATTTTTTCTTTGTACAGAGGTTACATCTTCTGGGTGTTCTTTTATAAAGGAAACACTTTAAATCCCACAAATTGACGCTTTCTATCTTCAAAGATTTTTTTGGTCAGTAATCTCTGAAATTTCCCTAAATTATATACTTACTATAGCAGAGAAACTGGATTGTTTTTGTATATAAGACTGCTTCCACCTGAAATGCTGTCATAAGTACTGGGGGGTGGGGGAGTGCCTATCTTGTACATGATATTCTTAGAGGTAATAAGGTAATAATGCATGAACTTGTTTTATAAACTCTTGGACTATGTATTTGACATGTAAAATATGTACAGTATTAATGTCAACCATCTCTTTAAAGTTAGCCTATAAATATTGTTGTATAATTTTCTTTGGTCAGAAACATTTGGACTGCATAGTGACACTCGCTAAGGATTTTCAGTGCCATTTAGCAAACCAACTGTCTTTAGTCTATGCAACTAGCAAAAATCTGCATAATGCAACAATACAGTTTTCACACTTCAAATTTTACATGAGGGGTTCTTCACGATTCTCCTGGAACCCAGTCTAGCAAAATTAGAGGAAAGGCCCTAGGGAGATTTATTTCTGTTAAATAGTTAACTCTACTGAGTATAACAAATAGTGTCTACTATCTCAACCCTCCAACATTTGCAGTGTTGGGACTGTCATATGTGATTTCTTTTTGGTGGGGTAGTTGAATAAAATTGGGCAGTTAAATTTCAGTTCCATGTGCCTCCCAAATAAAAAACAGAAAATAAGTAGTTTTTTGTGAATTGACTTGCAGACAAAGTAGGAACCGTCCTGCATGATGTTGTTATTTTGTAAATGGATGACATTTTCCAACCAAGCACATGCCATCCAATTTTCTGTCAATCACGCTGTTGTATAAAGCAGCAGAACTGAAGGGGAAAAATGATTGTTGTACACACTGAATTGCTTTGCATGGTCTCATTTGAGATAATTGGTGTAAGAATCTTGACTTTTTTATATTTGGAAACATCAAATAAAAATGGAAAAAATCATGGCTTTTTGGAAAAAAAACACACACACACACATGAACTCAGATTTGCAAACCAGCTTTCTGAAACTTTGGGTAAGGTGCATGCTTTTAACTTTGAAATGTATAAACACCCAGTGGAAACGTATACCTTTCAGGGCATAGTGCATTATGTGCTCACCATGGGTTGTTTAAACTGTGGTCAAATATTCCCCTTCCAAGTGGAAGCCTGTCGGGAATTCCACAGTAACACCTTTACTGTTCTCCCATTGATGATCATATACATTCTCTCTTCCTAGTGGTACATTTGTATGATCCTTACCGGTGGAATTACTGGGTTAAAAGGAACTGCTTACCACTAAGATATCAGTATTCTCCTGATGGATATTTTCCATCTTAATGTTGCCAGTCTAATAGTATAGTATGTGGTTGCTTTATTGCTGTTCTCCCCACCCCCATGGAGTTGTGTCATTATTTTAATGAATATGAGCTCTTGACTTACCCTAGAATTCTAATACATTACAGATACTTTCTGCACTACTATCACTTTTATTATTGCAGTTCCATTTAAAAGCATAAGTGGCTAAGGCACTCCCCACCCCCGCCGGCATTACATTTCTTAAAATAGACTGCTATCCAAGACCAACTGTAGAATCTTCATGTAAAAGTCTTGTTCGAGTGTCATTTATTTTTTATTAGGGTTTTAATAGTTGGAGGGGATGAGAAACTTGGCCCTTTGCAATGTTGCCTTCACTTTGGAGTATAAGAATTCTCTACAGGACTCTACTTTTTTTTGGTAGAGATGGGGTCTGGCTATGTTGCCCAGGCTGGTCTCAAACTCCCAGGCTTAAGCAGTCCTCCAGCCTCAGCCTTCTCAAAAGTGCTAGGATAATTGACATGAGCTACCTCATCTGGCCTACAGGTCTTTTAAAGCATTTGCTGTTCGATAACAAGCATCTTTATGCCTAGTATTTGTGATAAGAGCAAAAAACAAGTTTCTGATCTCAAAGAGTTTATATTCTAGTGGGGTAGAGCTAAGTGATTTACCTTGGTGTGGTTTTTGTTTTGCTTTTTGAGACAGTCTCGCACTGTCGCCTAGGCTGGAGTGCAGTGGCAGTCTCGGCTCACTGCAACCTCCACCTCCCGGGTTCAAGCGATTCTCCTGCCTCATCCTGCCTAGTAGCTGGGATTACAGGTGCCTGCCACCACGCCGGGCTAATTTTTTTGTATTTTTAGTAAAGACGGGGTTTCACCTTGTTGGCCAGGATGGTCTCAAACTCCTGACCTTGTGATCCGCCTGCCTCAGCCTCCCAAAGTGCTGGGATTATGGGCATGAGCCACCATGCCCAGCTTATCTTGGTGTTTTTACATCCTTTAGTATTTTTCAAGGTTTTACAGCTTTTTATATGTAGGCTTGTATCATCTTCAAAAGCAATACAGTTTTATTTGTAGATGTGATTTCTTCCACAAAATGTGTAACATTTTATGGAGCTGTAGGACAAAAGTCAGGATGGAAAGTAATCTGTCTCTGGTGCTACTTTAATACCTTCCTGACTGGTGCCAGTGGCTAAATTCAAGCAGTAAGATGACAGGGCCATTAAGGCCTATTTTAGCAAACAAGACATTATAGCAAAGACCTTAACACTCAAAAGGTTCAATGTCTTTTAGCCAGGGAACTATTCTTTAATTCTTCCACCTTGATATGATTTCAACAAATTATGATACCTGATATTATTATTAATGCATTTTTGTAACATTTGACAAACATCTCCCAATATGTAGACTGCCACTCTCCTGATGCTAATCAGTATCAGACAATGAAAGTAAATTTTTCTGCTTTTCTCGGCTTTTACTCAAATTCATTCCTTAAGTTAGTAAAATACTTTCATTTGGCCATCATTATTTATCAACCTTAAGAAACATGCCTATTGACCAAGTAAATATACTAGGAATTCAACTTATCTACAGGAATGTGGACAAAGACTTACATATCAAGACAAGGCACTGGAGTGGAAAGCCATGAAAATAAAATGCTCAGCAGCAAAGGGATTGTAACGGTTAATTTCCATATAGTGGAATATTATAGTCATTAGAAATGACATTCGGGTAAGGGTCTGATTGTGGAAACTGATACACCCTGTCGGAGAGCTACTTAGTATTTATCACAGCTGCATACATACCCTTTCACCCAACAGTTCCACTTCTGGGAATCTAGTCAACAAATGCACAAGTTGCACAACCAAACTATGGTCAGATATGTGTGTTGTAGGACTTATGAAACTGTTACCAATTTAATATTCAAATGGGATTAAGTCATGGCAATCTATTTAATGGATACTTCGTGGTTACCAAAGAGCTATGTGCTGCCACAAGGAGAATCCTTTCAACAGTGATTGAAAAAGGCAGAACACTAGGACAGAACTATGTTTTATGCACGCATTTGCATACACTGAAAAAACTTAGTCACTTAAAATGAGGTTGTACAGATTTTAGATTTTGTTTTTAAAGGCCTGTATGGTTTAAAACATGTTTTGGGAAATAGACATGAGCAGTGAGTAATCGGTGCCAGAAGAGCAGGGCAGAGAACTACAACCTACAGGCCAAACCCCACCCCACTGCCTGTTTGTATGGCCTTCAAGTTAAAAAAATTTTTTTAATGTTTTAGGTGGTTTAAAAAAAAACCACACACTATGCCTATTTGTTTACAAATCGTCTATGGGTGCTTTCTCACTACAATGGCAGAATTCAGTAGTTGAGACAGACCTGTGGCCCACAAAGGCCAAAATATTTACTGTTTTAGAAGAAAACAACATGAATTGCAAGAACTTGGCCCTACTTGGTTGCTCAGTCCTAATGCATCCTGCTAAAACCTAAGGGAAACAGGGCCAAGTTCAATCTAGTGCAACCAACCTATCACATCTAAGCTGCTTTTGCCAGATCTGATATCTACTCCTGACCTTAAGCCAGAAGACTTTGTAAACTTACTAGGTTATAATAAAACTTAAGCACTATCGATATTTACTAATAGATCATGGAACTATTTCAAAAGCCGTCATATGGTGAGATGGATCAGGAGTCTTAAAAAAAAAAAAGGAAATATGCTATTCTAGTTGGTAACATGGGGTTAAATCTTTTCTAATTTCTAAAACATTCTGTCCCCATAGATAAGGTGATTGGCAGAAAGAAAAAGTTCCTTAATGATCACTATAAAATGCTCTGCTACAAGGAACTTAAAATCTAAACATTCAGGCAGTAATTATATGTTTCTACAATCCACAAGAAACTGAAAAAAATCATGTGATCAGTAGTAGAGGCACAGCTTGGTATCAAGTCTACGTTCATACACTTAGGAGTGCCACCCAACAGGGCCATACAAGATACATGAAATGAGATCGGCTCAAGGGTGACAAAGATGAAACTGGGAGAGGGCTGGGGAGACCCGAACTCTTAATATTCGGTTCCACACTTAACAGGAAAAATTTTAGTCCAGCTCCCAGCATGGCAGCTAATGGCAAGTTACCCAGTTAGTACCATAAAGCCAACTCTTGGAATAGACCTAATTTCCATGATAAAATGGAGACTAGAGCAGTGGTGAGTGTATAGTTAAGAAAACAAACAACATATTACCAGTCCAGGTGGTAGATTACAGATTTTTATTATTTACACTTCACTCAAATTATTACATTCAGCATGTTTTGCTTTTTATGTTATTTAAAATATAAACCTTCATATAATTCCCTAAGATGGATGTCATACCAAGTAGCTAAATGAAATGCCATCCCAGCCCAAAAGTACTTATTCGAATATTACATTTTTTTATATAAAGCAATAATTTAGGTACTCTATTATGGTATTTTCTTTTTTTGGCCAGCTTTTCTAGATAAGGTTGTATTGCTACTGCAACTAACAAAAAAGATGTGGCGGGGCCAGGCACGGTGGCTCATGCCTGTAACCCCAGCACTTTGTGAGGCCAAGGCAGGCAGATCATGATGTCAGGAGATGGAGACCATCCTGGCCCAACATGGTGAAACCCCATCTCTACTAAAAATACAAAAAATTAGCCGAGCGTGGTGGCAGGTGTCTGTAGTCCCAGCTACTCAAGAGGCTGAGGCAGGAGAATCGCTTGAATGCAGGAGGCAGAGACTGCAGTGAGCTGAGATTGTGCCACTGCACTCCACCCTGAACTAGAGCGAGACTGTCTCAAAAAAAAAAAAAAAAAGAAAAAAAAAAGGGTACTAGAGCAGCCAAAAAAAGGTTCCTGAATCATTTAACAGAAAAATAAAGCCTATTCCTATCATTTCCATGATCCCATTTAGTTCCATTTAGGTCACTGTGTTTATAATGTCTTGTAGGATAGATTTCCTTCCCCATTCTCCACAAAACCACCATAGCACCTGTCACTTTTATCTATTGGTTTGTATTTAATCTTATTTGTAAGTGCTTCTTTGAAATTGTTTTAAAAGTACATTCTTGGTGTAGAGTAAGGTTCTATATACAGTCGGCCCTCCATATCCATGGGTCCACTTCTGTGGATTCAAACCACCAGATAGAAAATATTCCAAAAAACATTGTCTGTAGCCAACATGTATATTTTTGTCATTATTCCTTAAACAATAGTGTAACTATTTACATAGCACTTACATTATAATAGGTATTATAAGTAACCTAAATATTAAAGTATGCGGGAAGATCTGTGTAGATTGTATGCAAATACTGCATCATTTTATTCCAGAGACTTGAGCATCTGTGGATTTGGATATCCAAGGGAAGTCCTAGAACCAGTTCCAGACAAATACCAAGAGATGACTTGACTTTAGACCTAATATCTTGCTAGACAGCCTTTGAGAGGACTAAGGGTAACTAGAGCACAAGCAAATCACAGCAAAGTAGACTACAACAAATCAAAAAAGCCAAAAAACATAAAGCTCCTATCAACACCTCAAGATTTTAGAAAAGCCTCTTAACAGGCAATTTTAAATAGAGACTGGGTCCCACTATGTTACCCAGACTGGTCACAAACTCCTGGACTCAAGTGATCCTCCTGCCTCGGCCTCCTAAAGTGCTGGGGATCACAGGCGTGAGCCACTGTGCCTGGCCTGGGCAGTCGATTTTCAGGAAGCCGCTTATTAATGTTCAGATTCTTTTCTTCTCTCCCAGTACTTTGCAGATGCTGCTGTTCCCTCTGCCTGGAGATGTTCATCTGGCCTGAATCCAAAAGTCTGTCCAAGTCACTTCCCTTTTCCATGACAGAGTTACAACTATTTGTCTGTCCCCCTTCCCCATTAGAGTAAAAGGTCCCAAAGGAAAGCTCCATGCCATTAACTCACCACCTAATGATCCCCAACAACTAGTGGGCAAACATGAAACACTTTTGTTGAATAATGTTTTCTTTAGCCCAGGGATTACAAAGTCAAAGGCTTACAAGGAGGAAGGACTAGCAGGTGTGCTTGGAGGAGACTCTAGCCAACTGGAGAGTAGCTGGTAAGAAGACATGACATGCTCTTACGGTGTTCGCTACTCAGATCCTCTCAGTTGAGTCCCATGCACGAAAGTGGGTCAGGTCTACTGTTGCCAGATCTTCAGCTCATTCAAAAGTTACCAGAATCCTGCATTTTCATGTAAATCTCCCGATTTTTAAAAATGTTGGCATCAAATTCAGAATGTTTTAACCAGCCATACTGTGTGGGCCAGGGAAAACAGGCCCAAAGGCCAGGTGAAGCTGCAGTTTTCAACTGCTGCCTTGGCCTCTCCCAGAGCCCCTTAAGTCCTAAGAAGGCTCAGTGAACACACTGGCAGTTGTTTCATCCCACTGGTTGAGAAAGACAGTCTTATCAAAGCAATGGGAGATTCTTACCAAAACTGCAAAGGAAAAAAATGTGATACCATGAAATTAGAAATTCACGGCATTTGAAATTAAAATAACTTATTTCTGTACTTCTGTAACTCACAAATTTAGCAGACATCATTTAGCCATATTTTTGTAGTGCAACAGATTTAACTCTGGAATTTCATGGTTTGTAAATCACTACGTGATACTAGCTATAACCATGAGCGATACTACAGGCAGTAAATGTTGATCTCTATTTCGTTTCTTGAAGTTTTGTGTGGTTCATTTTTAAAGTGAGATTCAGTTTCCTTAGCTATAGTCAAATGCACCCTTTAAACAACCCAAGAACTGTTATGACGACTGCTGTTATTATTTCAAATTTTACAATATTAGGGTTGTTAACAATTTTAGTCTGCATTAAGCTAACATTTGTTACCAAGCAATGCATTTATTTGGAAGGATACCAGTTACCAGTCATCAAAAGCTTTTGTATGTTGAAAATGTAATTTTAATAGTTAATTCTTCATCTTACATAGGAGCACAATAAAATACACCACAATCTGAAGAAACTCCAGAATTACGAGAAAAAGAGTGAAGAAAATTCAGATGGGCTACAATATCCATTACCTTAAACTGCAAGAGACAAGGTTCCAACCCAAGGTTAACATTTATGTATTTATGACTGGCTACATTTATGACTTAAAAATTACAAGAATCAGGAATTAGATATGGAGAGAAGTGGGAAAGAACAGTTTTGTGAGGGGAGGAATTCTGTCAATAAAGAAGAAAAATTACTGAATTCCAAATTAAAGAATAAAAGGAGCTCCCATAGCAAATACTAGAGGGATGAAAGCAAGAATCATTAATTGAGGACTTGCTACTCTCAAAGGAATAAACCTTTCTGATGACACACAAGTTGGATGCTTGAGATCTGCTCATCAGGTTTATAAGGAAGACTCACAAATGCCTCAGCAAATCCCAAATGATTATCAGATCAGTGTTTCTTAATAACACACATGAAAGGTTACAGATGAAATTTTCAGACAAGAACCAAGAAAAAGGTCATAACCCAAATTTTAGGCAAAAATGTGGCACAACTGTGAAAGTCCTACATGTCAGTCACAACTGCTATCTTTGCTGTGACTTTCCTGTACAGTAATTTTTAAACATTGTGGCAAGACACCAATGATCGTCTAATCAGACAACACAAACACATTTATTTCAAATTCCTAGGAGGTTAAAAAAAGGTCAGATACTGATGCTTTATGCATGCTCAGGGCCAGTTTATAAATACTCCATTCAGTACTATCTTAACACAAATCTGCATCAGTGAAAAGAAACTGGTGAAATCCACCTCTTGCCATTCAATTTGCCAGATGGTGAAGACCAAGACAGAATGTTCCATAGTTTTAATTTTAAAATACGATTGTCACATTGGGAAAATGAAATAAACACAGTAAAATAAACTGTACAAAGGCAAAGTAGAATAACAAAAAATATTTTACTAAAACATAAGATTTACAGAAGTTTCCAGACAAGCCATACAAAATGGTCACAAGCTTTTTTTGAAGGGGGGAATCTACACTTGACAGCAATGTTATTAGTGAGGGCTGTGATGTCTGTTTAATGTTCCCATTTTGGTTCAAACAATCAAGCTTGTCCATCTACAGCGTCTAAATAAAGTTAGACTTGGCTAGAGAGCATATTTTAAAGACCTGGTTAGCTGCTTTTAACCAATGCAATTAGATCACCAAAAAAGGGGGAAAGGGGCCCATAAAATTAAAAATAAAACTACCTCCCCCCTCAAAAAAAATAAAATAAAATAAAGAAAAACACCCACACCCCTGCAGCTAACCTGACAACTACCTTCATTCACAGTGCTTTATACTTAAACCAGGATGGGGGAAATGAATAAAAGCAGGGAGGGGCCACTGCTTTTAAACGTTTCACAACAATCCAGATGATACTTCTAGCCTCTGTTCATGCTTTATGACAGTGAATCAGGACAAGACATAGATTTGCTAATGTGCATTTAATCACCAAAGGACTGAAGATGTCTGGGCTTTTTTATTCTGTAATGTTTCTAAGACTGTGTCCATTAAATGCAAACAAAAAGGAGGAAGTCTTGGCAGAACAGGAGAAGTGATGCACACTTGATGATCGGATCAATTTAAATATTATTCATGGCATATAGCCTAGTCCATGCTCTAGCTGTAGACAGAAACAAACACACAATTATAATTTTACTTAGTTCAATATGTTACTTTCCAAACTATAAATGGCAAACAAACACTATTAAGTTAATTATGGAAATGTCATGCTGTAATCTCTTAAATTCATGCCTTTTTCTATAAATCGGATCAGGGCTGAAAGATTTTGTATACGTCCAATTACCAAAACACTACAATAAAATTCGTAAGTTCTAGAAAATTCAAGAGGTTCGAACCAAGTTGTCCATTTCTGGATACAAAATTCTCCCCACTAATTTTCTTAAAATCTGTAGCTGAAGCTTCTTGACTCCAAATTCTCTAGCCATAAACAGCTGAATACTTTAATCAAATGGGTTACAAAAACAGTTCAAAAGTTTTCCAGTGTTCTTTACATATAACTAGATAAATGGTACGCACTTAGTATTTGTTAAACCAGGTGTAGTTACAAGAGACTCCAAGATCTCCCAATTACAGGTTGTCTTTAAATTTGGGGGGTTCCCATAGCAGGCCATTTTGTTATAAGAGGTATTTACATACTATAAGCAGGATCTCACTCATTACAGTATTTTTTTTTCTATTTCTTTTCCTTGCCAAGAGAAACTTTAGAAAAGTTTAAGTGGCAATACAAATTTGTTTGTAAGAGTGGAAGTGGTGTGAAGGAGAATGAATATTAGATACCTGTTTCTATGGCTTGGGCTTCGTTGGTCTTCCACTGCTCCGCTACATCATTTGCTAATGGATCATCTGGATTGGGAGCACTTAACAAGGCCTGGATCGATAGCAGAACTGTGCGGATCTGCAGTGCTGGGGACCACTTATCTATGAAGGCAACAGGCCCAGTATGATGAAGCATGAAAAAACAGGCCCAGAACTGCTTCACTTCCCTCCCGCAGACCTCTCTGGTCTTTGTATATTTACATTCTAAACATGGAATGCTTAAGAGAAAAAGGAGAAAGCTTAATAATAGCATATGCTGATAAAGATAACACTTACCTTTCAAAATATCTAAACATATTCTTCCCAACTTGTCTACATTAGGATGATAAATTTTGGTCATGAAACGTACTTTAGGGGCTGCCATTGGGTATTCTTCAGGAAGGAATAGTTCAAGTTTAAAAGTCCCTCCCTCAAAGGGGGAATCTTGAGGGCCAGCAATGACCACATGAAAATAACGGGCGTTGCTCTCATCTGGTTCTGCTTTGATGCCAGGAACTGGTTCTGCCAGCAAACGCTGGGTTTCCTACAACAGAAAAACAAACACATTTGTGAAACAAATGTCACTTTACTAGACACCAAAAGTAAAATTAGAAAGTTCATCTCTTGGAAATAGGCATAATAGAACATCTCCAATCTTCCAACAGGATTTATTTTGCTTATAAAATGCAAAATTCAAAAAAATACCATTTAAATAATTACAACCAGCTGAATGCAACTGCAAGCAAATACCAATGATGGTGTCATACATTTTGGCTACAAATGTTTACAAATACGTTGATAATAAAATTAGGTTAATAAAACTGATATTTTACTCAAGTAAAATAAAGTAGCATTAGGATTACATAGGTAAGGCAACTTGCTCTAAACTCAACCAAAACCAAGCTATTTAAATTTAAAAAGTAAAATTGGGATTTTTTGGTGGTGTTTTGTTGTTTGTTTTTGAGACAGGGTCTCACTGTCACTCAGGCTGGAGTGGAGTGGCAAGATCTTGGCTCACTGCAGCCTCTACCTCCCTGGACCCAGGTGATCCTCCCAACTCGGCCTCCGGAATAGCTGGGATTACAGGTGTGCACCACCACGCCCAGCTAATTTTTGTATTTTTAGTAGAGACGGTATCGCCCTGCTGGCCTCTGGCCTCAAGTGATCTGCCCGCCTTGGCTTCCCAAAGTGCTAGGATTACAGGTATAGGCCAACACACCCGGCCAAAAATTAGTTTTTAAACCCACTGAAAACTTCCCCTCTGAAAAATGTAATGGACTAAAGAAAGGAGATAAGAGGCCCAGGTACCTGAACAGGGCTAAAGAAATATATTTAACAATGCTGATTAGTCTAAAATTGATAATTAACTTCAGAGGAACCTTTAATACTCCCAACAAACATATCATTAGTTCTCTCTTTCATCATTCTCCCTCTCTCCTAAATAACTATATTATTCTTTCTCTTCTCTCTTCAAACCTCCAGCATCTCCATCCCCATCCTCACTTGTGGCTGATGTTCCTATTTCATGCTTCCTATTTCATGACAAGTTAGATACTTCCATCAGCTTCCACTGTAGCATTTGGACATTTCCCTGCATCTGCACCTATACACTCTGGCTTTTCTCCTGTAGAGATGAAATGCCATGTACTCTTAGCTAGGGCCAATCGGTCTTCTTGAGCACTAGATCTTACTTATCTGTTTGAAATGTTTGTTCCTCGGTGCTGTAAAGAAATAGCACTTGAACATAAATTTACTTAGTAAGGCCATTTTTACTTCCTGCAGAAAGGGTACACTCGCCAGGAATTTTGCCACGAGAGTACACTGAACAAAGGAGACAGGGTCATTTATAACCTGACGCGTCCACCCTACTGCTGTGTCTGGTTTCCATCGGCTCGAATGGGACCTCACATTCTATATTTATCCTGATTGGCTAGCAACTTAGAATTTTTAAAAGAAATAAAGGTAGAGGGGAACACAGGAAGGAGGAAGCCACTTGTGGAATGCTGAGAAAGGTAAAAACACTTTTAAATAAGGAAGAGGAACAGGCTATAACCTACTGCTTGCTTGCAGCAGTATAAACATGCCAGGGCAAATATTTAGGCTAAATTGTGGGAGCTAAGAACATAAAGTATATTGATTTCTTTATTATGGTTAGCAGATATTTAAGAATGTTAGCACAGGTCTTTGAATAAATTTTGCTTCTAAGAGAAGTTACTATTTATTCCTAATTAGATGGGGAGGAAAGTCTTTGAAGAGGAACCTCTACTTTACTTTTTTTTTTGAGACGGAGTCTCGCTCTTTGGCCCAGTCTGGAGTGCAGTTGGGCGATCTCGGCTCGCTGCAAACTCCGCCTCCTGGGTTCACGCTATTCTCCTCCCTCCGCCTCCTGAGTAGCTGGGACTACAGGCGCCCGCCACCGCGCTCAGCTAATTTTTTGTATTTTTAGTAGAGATGGGGTTTCACCATGTTAGCCAGGATGGTCTCGATCTCCTGACCTCGTGATCCGCCCGCCTCGGCCTCCCAAAGTGCTGGGATTACAGGTATGAGCCACCGTGCCCGGCCCTACTTTACTTTTTACATCTCCTTCTCAACTATTCAAGAACACTGAATAGCATCTCTTTCCTCTCCTGAATCATCAGTTCTCCCTTCTTTACTGGATCTTTCCCCAAACTACACAAACTTGCTGTTATGTTCCCATAAAAGGAGAAAACTAAACTTACCCCCACTCGCCCAAACAGCTACTGCTACTGCCCCTTGCTTTGCTCCTCTTTGAAGAGATCTGTAATTGCTCATCTCCAATTTCTCTCCTCCTCTTCTGTCTTGAACACACCCTTCAATCAAGCTGTAGTTATCACTAACTTGTTTGTTAACGTCACCAATGATTTCCACAAGGTTAAATCAAATGTCCAGTGCTTAATCTTTATCTTACTTGACCTAAATGCAACATCTTATCCAGCTGGTCTCCTTCCTCTTTGCAAAGCTTTATCTAACTTCCTATCACCACATTCTCATGGCTGTCTTCCTCCTTGTCTGGCAGCAGCTTCCTTTAGTTTTCTTGTTGGTTTCTTCCTATCTCCCACCGTGGCAACACTGAAGTGCACTGGGGCTCTGTCCTAGGGCTTCCTCTCTGTTTATACATTTCCACAGTGATCTCATGTAATGCAATAAATTTAAACACTAAATAGACTCTTTAAGCTGAAGCCTCCCCTAATTCATATCCAGCCCAGACCTCTCCCCTGATCGTGCCTCTTGCCTCTGTAACTCCCTACTCGATATATGCTCTTGAATGTCTAATAAGCATCCCAAACTTAACATGATCTCCCTACCCACAACCTTTGCTCCTCCCATAAAGACTTCCCCATGTCAGTTATTGGCAAACTCATCTTTCCAAATGATCCACCTTTTCCTTCATATGCCACACACATCTAGCCTGATTGTCAAAAAAAAATTTTTTTTAATACCTCAAATTCTACTCATGATTGGACTGTTTCTCACCCTTCCACTGCTACACCTCTGATCCAAGCAACCATCAGCTCTCACCTGGCATACTACAACACCCTCCTAACCTATTCTTCCTGCTTCTGACCTCACTACCTCCCTCGCAGGTCTGTTACCCACAGACCCTTTAAGTCATAGTCCTGAGCCGGTGCGGTGGCTCACACCTGTAATCCCAGCAATTTGGGAGACTGAGGCGGGTGGATCGCCTCAGGTCAGGAGTTCGAGACCAGTCTGATCAACATGGAGAAATCTCATCTCTAATAAAAATACGAAAACACAAAATTAGCTAGGCGTGGTGGCGCATGCCCATAATCCCAGCTACTCAGGAGGCTGAGGCAGGATAATCGCTTGAACTGGAGAGGCGGAGGTTGCGGTGAGCACAGATCATGTCATTGCACTCTAGTGTGGGCAGCAAGACCGAAACTCCGTCTCAAAAAAAAAAAAAAAAAAAAAGGCATAGTCCTTGTAATGGGCCCCCAAAAGAGGCTCTATATGATGCCCTCACTCCACCCACCTCTCTGACTCATCTTCAGCTATTCTCCCTCCATCCCCTACCTTCTCTGTTCCAGACAAAAATTAGCTTCCTTGTAGTTCTTTAACCTGCCAGGCATCCTCTCACCTCAAGGGCTTTGCACTTGCTCTTCTTCCCCAAAATATCCATATGGCTTGTTCCCTCAGCTCCTAAGATCTTCATGTTTTCTCAGTGAAGCCCTCATAACTGAAATTGCAAACCCCATTCCACCCTATCCTGTACACTCCCTATCCCCACTCCCCAGCTTTATCTCCACAGCACTACTAACAAATCTCATTTCTACTTATTTTGTTCAGAATTTAAGCTCCATGAGAGGACGGATTTGAGTCTGTTTTATGGACTGCTATATCCTCAGCATTTAGATCACTGCCTGGCACAATAGATAATTCAATTAATATTTACTGAATTCTGAATCTCTTTGATGTTATAAAGAGAGGAAAATAAACTATCAATTTCATCGTTAACATCATTAAAGCAGGGTTATTTTCAAGGCAGGATGTGCACATTATGGAAGGAAAAGGAGCCACTCAAGTATGGGGAAAAATAGTCTAATTTTATTTATTTTTAACCAGAAAAATAATCATACTTAAATAAGCTTTTAGGTATGAAAAACAATAAATGAGAATATTTTATTTACACTGCCTTCACCTAAGAAAAATAATACATCTTAAACTGTTTCATTCCACAAGCTACAGGGCGTATGTTAAAAACAACAATAACAACAACAAACAACTTCTCTCTCAGCACAGTAATATACTGAAATAGTCATAAGATGTAAATACAAATCAAATGCTTCCCCAAAATGTGTTAATTAAACCCATGGCCATTTTAGGTAATGTCTCTGGTATTTTAAGACTAGTTTTTTGTTTTGATCATGGTAATATAAGAGCAAGTGAGAAACTGACATGTTCTTTAGGTTCAAACTAAAACATTTTTAGAGCATTAAAAAGCTCAAGAGGCAATAATGAAGCCTCTGACCTTGGGAAGTCCTTTAACATTGTGACCAGAACAAAAGAGGCTGGTCTTCATTTTTTAGGAAAAAGTTAAGATATTAGGGATGAACAGCAGGAGTAGAAGAATGAGAAAATAACTGGATGGTAAAATTCCTTGAATTCTGGGCTCTCCTCACCTCCATCCTTTAATTTTACCCCAGATCTTTATGTCTTTAGAAAGCCATAAATTGGTTGACTGGAAAAAAAAGAAAGCCAGGGCCCAAGAGTCCCAATCCACTACTCACCAGTTACACAAAGTAGTAGCAGCTCTATATCTACTATAAAAAGCTACAGAAGGGCCTCCAAAAGCATATCCCAAAATAGCTTCAAAATCACTCTCAGTGCACAGTGGCAGAGATAGATATGGCATTTACTTTCTCATCTTCAGTTCACCCTCAAAATCAGATATTCTTTGTCAAGAACGTACATATTAAGCACATCATGTGACCTGATCAAGCCTAGATTTAATCGGAACACATTCTAAAATAAGCTTTGGCATGTAGAAAACATTTTGAAATAGTTCTTATGCTGCTCTCAAGTTCTAATGGACTGACACAAAAACACGCCTAATTATTTCACTAAACTGTGTTGTTTTCCCTAACAAACTCACGGCATAAATCGTGGGAGGGGAAAAAAGGAATAAAATCCAAACTACATGAAACAAGTCTCAAATGGCAGCATCTGAAAAAGTCTCAACCACAGAAACTGATGTCAATTTTTTTCCTAAAAAGGCAAAAACCGGCTAGGAAATAAAATATTTCCGGCCACTATTCAACACATGACTGACTAAAATACCTCCTGGTTTTACAATATTCTTTGGTGGAAAGACAGAGTACAGTATGATTTCTTTAAGTGAAGAAGTAAAGGGCTAAAATTCCTGCTGTTTCACTTATCTTTTTTTTTTTTTCTTTGAGACAAGTCTCGCTCTGTTGCCCAGGCTGCAGTGCAGTGGCACGATCTCGGGTTCAAGCGAGCAGATCTGGCTAATTTTTGTATTTTTAGCAGAGACGGGGTTTCACCATGTTGGCCAGGCAGGTCTCGAACTCCTGACTTAAAGTGATCTGCCCGCCTCGGCCTCCCAGAGTGCTGGGATTACAAGCATGAGCCACCACGCCCGGCCTTATCTATCTTTTGGCATAAGTAATTTACACTGCAGGTGGGACGCCATGGTTCATGCCTGTAATCCCTGCACTTTGGGTGGCTGAGGCAGGCAGGGGAATGACTTGAGGCTAGGAGTTCCAGACCAGCCTGGGCAAGCATTAGTGAGACCCCATCTCTACAAAGATTAAAAAAAAAAAGAGTTGACAAATGAGATCACATAGGAAGGCCATAGTTGTTTACAGAAAAACAGAAAAACCCTTAAATGCATTTTGTGATTCTATTATGTTTAAAAGCAGTCCAAAGAGTGAATCCCAAATAGAAGTGAGTTTAGGGCCATGCATAACAGAAAGTACTATAGACTATGTTCAGGAAATTAGTTAGTAAAATAAGACAAGGAAGTTGGTAAAGGAGTAGGGTATGGATTTAAATGGCAACAAAATTAAGTCTAAAGGAAAGTGTCTCATCTTATAGAATGCATACAATAGTTAATGCTACAAAATTTTTTTTTTTTTTTTTTTTTTGAGATGGACTCTTGCTCTGTCGCCCAGGCTGGAGTGCAGTGGCGCATCTCAGCTCACTGCAAGCTCCGCCTCCCAGGTTCACGCCATTCTCCTGCCTCAGCCTCCCGAGTAGCTGGGACTACAGGTGCCTGCCACCATGCCTGACTAATTTTTCTTGTATTTTTAGTAGAGATGGGGTTTCACCATGTTAGCCAGAATGGTCTCGATCTCCTGACCTCGTGATCCGCCCGCCTCGGCCTCCCGAAGTGCTGGGATTACAGGCGTGAGCCACCACGCCCGGCCTACAAATATTTCTAAAAGGAATCAAATATCTAATTATCAATAGATCTACTGGGACCTGAAGAGCAAACCCTAGACTCAAAACTACAGTAAACTATACTGTAGTTAGTAAATTATAACAATTGACATTCTGTCAATCAATCTCTATTAACCAGGACTCTTATTTTTAAGTTGAAAAATAATTTGTGCTCAGTACGAAGCAGTATCAGGTCTTAGATTTCTTCTCTAAGGCAATGATTATATTATATGCAGTAAAATTTTTGGATAATAAACAGTATTCTTAGAAAGAGTGCTAATTTGTGTGTGAGAAAAGTTGGTACAGATAGTAACTATCTATATCCCAGTGCATCCTGTCTACAATGATTAGGTTTTTTAGAATATTCTCTGAAACACAAAATTGCAATGTATGACCAGTAGTATCAACTGTTAGCTCATCAACTTTTAGCTGTATCAACTTTTAGCTCATCTCAAGCAAGAGCTGTCTGATAACTCAGTAACTGCCCATTTCATTACTGAAAAATAAGTGTTAAAAAACTGGGTGATACCTCAATGATACCTACTCTGTAAACTCCAACCTGTCACTACATCTTTAAGTGACTCTAAAATATTAACAAATACGGTTCTGGGCAAAGTTGTGTGTTATAGAAAAAAATATATAATAAAGAAAAAACAAATTACAAAAAATTTATAAAATAAAACAAACAGGGCTCCTTTTTTTGGGATCACTAATAAAGCAAGTCAATTCTTCATTATGTACACAACTGTAAATTACTTATGAAAATCTGCAAGTTCACCCTCTATATGCAAGTGGGCATTTTTATTTATCACTTTTTTTCATAGACATGGGTTTCTCTATGTTGCCCGGGCTGGTCTCGAAGTCCTGGCCTCAAGCAATCTTCCCGCCTTGGCCTCCCAAAGCAATGGGATGACAGGCGTGAGCCACTGCACTTGGACCCATAAGTGAGCATTTAAAAAATGTTACCACCAGCCTGGGCAACACAGCAAGACCCCATCTCTACAAACCAAAATAAAACTAAAAAACTTAGCTGGGCATGCTGGCATACACCTGTAGTCCTAGCATACTTGGGAGGTTGAGGTGGGAGGATTGCCTGAGCCCAGGAGTTTGAGGTTACAGTTAGCTGTGATCACACCACTGTACCCCAGCGTGGGTGATAGTGAGACCCTGTCTCTTAAAAAAAAAAAAAAAAAAGTTAATTATCATCAATGGACATTTTCAAGTGCATACCCCTTGCTTCATTTTACCTGCAAGTCCTGTGAATTTTACATGACTTTGTATAACATATAACATTATTAGGAACATATAACGTCTCATTATAGTAAAACTGACTGCCTATTTTCTAGCTGGGATTAGAAATAGAACCAAAGTTTTGCTCAAGCTCCCCACTATACTACTTCCTTACAAATCATAAGGCCACCTAGAGATATGCTAAGATAAAAATGGTTGATGAGGACTTTTTTCTACAGCACTGCTGTCCAACAGAAATATAATGCAAGCCACATAAGTATTTTAAAATTTTCTAGTAGCCACATAAAAAAGTAAAAACAGGTAAAATTAATTTTAATATATTTTATCTAAAAATGTATTTAAAATATTATTTCAACATGAAATCAGTATGAAATTAATGATGTATTTTATCTTTTTTCATAGCCTTCAATGCCCACTGTGCAATTCACACCTGTACCACATGTTAATTTAAACTAGTCATATTTCAACCACTCAACAGCCACATGCAGTGATTAGTAGCTCCCATATTAGTCTGGACAGTGAAACACAAGACAATCATGTTATAATGTTACTGCCTGGTCATTAAGAATTTAACTTATTTCACATAATGGGTAAAATTTTGTACAGAAACTGTAAAGCATCACTCTTCCCCTCAAAAAATTCTATATAAAAAGTAATGTCAGAACATTTGATATCACTAATAACAGGAATACATGTAACAAGAGTTACTGTTTGCTACAGTCACAAGATTTGTGTTTGAAAAAAACAATTTGTGTCAAAAAAAAATTAAATGAACAAAAATTAATTCAAACAAGCTAACTGCATGATGAAGTAAAGAATTCACTGAAGAACTATTTTAATTATTACAGTACACACTACCCCCTAGTGGACATAAGACATCATCTACTTATTTCGCCACCTTTCCTTTGCAAATGAAAAAACTGATGCTCTTAAAAGTTATTGTACCTAAGTTTGCTAAGTTTTTTAAACTTACATTATATGATCACTCCTTGCTTTGGTAAAACCAAAGCAAGGTTAGCACCCACCTAAACATGTCCTTGGAAAAGACCTATAGATTCCAACAGTAAATAAAATGAAAATAGCTTAAGAAAACTTAATAAAAGCAAACCAAGCAGAGCTAAGACAATTTTGTATTCCCTTTCTGCTTTCACCTCTTGTGCCTATCTTGCTCCTAACCACTTAGACTCCCCCAGATAAGCTAACTGGGTCCATGAGAACTTCCTGAAAATGCCTATCCTAAAGTCAAATGGAGAATAATGGTTCTCAAGACATGCCCCTCCCTTGTTCTTTCTTTTCTCCTCTACTCCCACATACTTAAATCTCACAATTTCTTAAGTGACAGATTCAGAGAAGGAAAAATGGAAGAAGCTATTAAAATCTAAGACTCTGGGTACCAAACACTAAATCTCAGAGTACTTTAGACCAGAGTATTCCTTTTTTGGGAAAAGCTTTATTTATGAGTTGATAGGTAACAAATAGGTAAGTACTCTCTATTCCACTTGAAGTAATAATGAATACATGGGGCCAGATGAATTGGGCTAGAAATCACTACATCCTAAATTTTCCTCAACCCAAGACCAGATCAATATTTCTGTGAAGTTCAGTGAAAACGAATGGAGACTTGGGAGCTGGATGGACTTCTGGAAGGCAAAGTATATATAATCTGAGATACATCAGAATGTATCTCAGGTCTGAATTAGTCTGAAAGTTTCTCCCTTGTACTTTCAGTTTCCTGTTCATTACTACCTCTCCACTTACTGTAACTACGCCCAGTAACTGCTGGTTTACTTCTCAGACCCTAAACTATTTGAAGAGGGGAACCCCAGCTAGTAAATGGTGGTAAATTCTAAATAAATGCTTGTTCAGTGAACAAACATGCAATGCTTAGGTACCACACAGAGCTCATGAGGAATACTATATCTGCTGTGTTCATCGGTCAGTAAATTCCATCTCAGGAACAGCATTTAAGATTATTCCAATCACTGACAATGACAATGAACAAAAACCAGAATAATCCTACTAACAAACTATCACAGCAAGAAGAAAAACTGTTAAGCTGAATTCCTTTATTTCTTGTCTGTCACCTCCCTCCCCAATTCTTTTGCCCACTAAACACATTAGGTTGTATTGCAGTCTGTGGATATTTTCCTCCCCACCAGTCTGTAAGCCCCATAAAAGCAGGGACCACATGCAGTTATCAAGCACTGCTCCCAGATACGCAAAGAATCAATAAAAGAAAATCTCGGGTAACAATTAAAAACAAACTCTGCCAAATACTGACTTAAGTGCTATAGATGTATTAGCTCATTTAATCCTCATACTCATTTTACAAATGAGGAACAAAGAGTAATCAACCAAAGCTAGTGAACAACAGAGCCAAGATTCAAATCCAAGCTGTTGGGCTCCATTCAGTCTGGCTTCAGAGTCTTTTTTTTTTTTTTTTTTTTTTTTGGTGGGGGGGACAGAATCTCGCTGGAGACTGGAGGGCAGTGGCCCGATCTCAGCTCACTGCAAGCTCCACCTCCCAGGTTCACACTGTTCTCCTGTCTCAGCCTCCCGAGTAGCTGGGACTACAGGCACCCACCACCTCGTCCAGCTAATTTTTTATATTTTTAGTAGAGACAGTGTTTCACCATGTTAGCCAGGATAGTCTCGATCTCCTGACCTCGTGATCCGCCCGCCTCAGCCTCCCAAAGTGCTGGGATTACAGGCGTGAGCCATCAGGCCCGGCTTACTACATAAGCAGTAAATGTCAAATGTTTGGCAGGGATAGTAAACAGCACAGGAGTTAAAAGGGCTATTTTCAATCCTTCATAATTGTGAAGTGGTGCTTCATGAAAAAGGTAAATTTAAGCCATAATGTCATTAATTTTTTTTTCCTTTTTGAACTGGCAACCAGAAAAGTATAGTCTTATTAAGATAAACAAAAAAAAACTGCTTTGATTGAAAAATTGGTGTATACTATTTTGACCTGGAATTATCTATTAGATGGTAAACCATTTTGCCCATCTTTGATACTGCATGAAATCAACATGCTCTAAAATGTTTCGTGATTCTGAAATATGAATTTACTTACAAATGTTTATTCACTGCTTATTTTGTTCATGGCACTGTGGTACTAACTAACTGGAAGGAAGAGCAAAACTTCTTGGCATCCAGCAGTTTATTTCATTGTTTGAGTAGTCAAGGTCTTAAGAGAAGGTACTGGAGGTGTGAGTTAGGATACTATTAATACATGAAGAGCAGAGCCAGATTACAGGGCTATTATGTTCTTGTTTATTTCTAAAGTCATTTTTTAAGTTTTCTGGAAAGATTAAAAACCTTGTCTCCATCTTTTTTTCCTCTTTGTTTTTTCAAAGATTTCCAAATATTGGCATCACAGCTAAAGACAGTGTCAACTATTCCTTCATAAGACATTCATGAAGTTCTTGGTGGTAAAAATGTTCTTTGAATATTCAGCACTATAATTAGTAGACTCATGGCAGTTAAGCTTCTCCATTTTCTATGGTTCCTGATTTGATGAATGACACAACACTTCATTGCCTGAACTTTCTTTTTTAGCACCGGCTCAAAAAATAAAAATAAGACTTCAGTGATTTAAATAATGTAGCTGTCTATCTTAACGAACTCTGTATCTCAGGAATGATTTGACAGAGATGTCTCAGAATGCTGAATGAAAAGAAAGGACCTAGCTTAGTAACACAGTTCACTGGGATTGCTGTGTGCCATGGTCCTCAAGGCACTATTAACAAACCCACTGCATATTTTAGGTTCTGGGAGTGGGTATATAACTTAGCAGGTGAGGTAGGAAATGTTCTTCTGTATTCATCCTGAATTAAAATTAGGGAAAATTTTTAAAAGCTTGTTTTATGTGGTGAATACTAAAATCATAAGATTAGCAGAAACTAATGAACTTGTTTTTTTCTTTAATCCATTTTATGTAAAAAATGATGTAGATTGTGGGTTTTCTTCTTTCATAAAATTTTACTTGGTTTTTCAAGTTGGTAATTCATTTCAGGCCCTTATATGTAGTTTTAGTCATCTGTCTATGTTAACTATTAAAAAATTCCCCCACTCATTCATATGTTCCTTTAGCTCCCACTCCTTAGTATAATGTTGGAGCTGGGAGATTAAGAAAATTGTAAAAATTTAAAGTAACTTGTAGAAAAAGAAAAACTTACCTGTGGTCACACAAAAGGACTGCCTGGAAGCATTTAGGGCAAAATGAGGTTGGTAGTATGCACGCAGCACTCCCTGCGCATCACAAGCAAAGAAATAACCCATTCTGGAGAGAACTGCAGTAGTTACCACTAAGATAGCAACAGAGTTCTAGTGGTAGCATTCTGTGCTTGACATCAACAATCACACTGCACACACTGTAGAATGTGTTGCACACAGTGTGAGCAGTGAAATCACCATGATGTGATTCTGAAGTTAGTTCCTGGCTCCCTCTTTTCTTTAGCCCTCCTGAAGAATGTGTGAGGTACCTCATAATTCTTAGTATCATTTCTGCTTAAACTAGCCAAGCTGGCTTCTGTTGGTTGCTAAAAATAAAGTCTAAACTCAATAGGAAAGGAAGTGAAGAAAAGGTAAGAGTTAACAGACCAGGGCAGGAGGGGGTTGGGGGGCTGGTAAAGAAGTTAAGAAGCTAAATATCTCTTTGGGATTAAATGAAGTCAAAAGAGGAGAGCATACAAGTCAACTAATCTCTTTATCAAAGAACTTCTATTTAAGAGCTTGTAAAGGAGAAGCTAATTTCACACTACAGTTAATTCAACTAAGCAGAGCCTGGTGTACCTAGTGCAGGGCAGGGCAGGGCAGGGCAGGGAAGGGCAGGGAAGGGCGGGGAAGGGCGGGTGGGGGCGCTCAAGAGTTAGCACATCTGAATTTAGTTCCAATTTTAATTGTACCAATGTGATACGTGACCACAGACAAATCATTTACCTCTCCAGCCTTCTAAAACGCCCCTTGAACATTTAAAAGGTTCTCTCTAGCACTAAAATTGACTGAACACTTTATTATTATTAGAATGAGTTAAATCTTATTGCTATATGCTTCTTTCTACTGGAAGGTCCCCTTTTGTAATAATATTCTTTAGGCCTATAATTACTGTTCTAGTCTTCCCCGCTGAAGGAGAAGGATATTATGAACTGTAATCCTGGTATTTATGCCAACGTTCAATATCTAAATAAAGAGAAAATTTGTTGCCAAGGGCACCTGCTTTTTTCCCAAGTTTTTTTTTTCACTTGCTCATTAAAGAAATACATAAAATTAATCTAAATAAAATTAACCATTCTCCTAATAACCAAAATCCAATTAACATTCTAGAATGTTTATATTTTTTGTTCTGATAAAGACAAAAGCCCTTAAAAACAGTTTAATATGTCCACATTTTTTCACTCCTGTGTTACTGTAGCCTGCTTTCCTCAAGGCTGGTTGATTTACAGACAAATCAATATTCTTTAAAAACCATATGGCATAAACAGGTACTTTTCCTGGCCTACAAGCTAGTGACTATTTACTTACTCGACCCTTTTTCTTCAGGTTACTTCTGGTTTCAAATGCAGCAATCACAACAAAATTTAATGCCTGAGGACTCCGTAATAGGTAAGGCAAGACAAGAACAGATGGAAGCAGAGCAGATGAACTTTTCAGTGAAGCAAACAAAAAACAAGTTACATTTCGCTCAGATTTGCATTCTCAATCCAATTGTGCCAGTAACACAATTTTGTATAAAATCCAAACCATCAGGAAAGAAAAATTAAAATAGTCTCTTACACTCTGCATACTAACACTTGAGATAAATTAGGAAGCATGAAAGCATGCAGATATTGGAGGGCTGTCTCCCTCCCAGTAAGCATCCTCTGGCAGGGCTAACCATAGCGCACAGCTTTCGGGAGAGGACCATTCGTATGACAGTCTGCATAAATGGCGCCCCTTGAAGTCATACAGTGAAAGGGCCTAAATACTTTGGATTAAAAAATAAAACTTCAATTTAGCAGTTGCAAAGATAAACTTATTACCTAACCCACAGAAAATGGATTACATATATAATTTTAATAAAATCAAAATGTTATTTACCCAAAACATCCGATTTTGCTATTCACTGTTGGTAAATGGACATTCACTGTGCTTTCACAAAATCTATGCCTCACTTCAGAGAGTTATATTTAATGTTATCTATTTTGTGAAACAAATACATAAATGAACAAACCATTTTCCCACACACTAGGAAGACATTCAGTCTTTTTATGTTTATGGTGAAGCAGCATCTTTGCCAAGTCAGAAAACAGTAATAACCAACACTACATAAAGCTCAGTATTATGTTAGGATCTGTTCTTTACACTCTGATCCTTCCAATTACCATAGAGCTACATTAGTATATTAAGCAGATAAAGAAGCAGAGACGTCAAATGAGGTTACCCAAGCTATTATTTGGCAGAGCTAGAAATCAAACTCAGAGTCTGGCCTCAGATTCTTTGCTCCTGCCATACATAAACATACATTTCATATTCCCTAAATCAGTGTTTTACGCTAGAGAATTAGGAAGTAAGGCTCTCTGAGCCATAAAACATTATTTAAGTCATGAAAAGCAGCATTTCTACCATCTTGAAAGTCAATTGTCAATTAAGAGGTCAGCAACAGACAACAGTAGGAATGAACCTTCTGTAAGCCATCCCTTATACACTTTCCTACCTTACTGTCTCTCCAACTAAACTAGTTCCTAGAGATCAACGCCTGTGTCTAACATTTGCAGACCCAATGCTGGACACCACAGTGTGTCTCGCATTTCTTACCAGTTAATGAACAGATCAACTGCAGAACTACCTGAGACCAATCCCACAGAGTAAAGAAAATTACTGACTGGGTAAAAAGGAAATTCAAGAATTTTCAAAACTTGTAGGCCTAGCCAGGCGGTGACTGTAAAGAGCAGAAGTATGCAGAAAAAAAGACTTGCAAGACTCCAAACCCAATCTTTACAAACTATTTCACACTTCTGTCCAAAAGCCTTAGCTTTGACACTATCCCTACAGGTCATACACTTAAATGAACCAAATACGAAGCACCAGAGATACCAGCCTTATCGTTTCTTTTGCCCCTCTAAGCAGCTTCAACAATCTAATAAGCATTTTCCTCGATTTAAAAAATGATCATTGCCTCAATAATCACGAGTTGACACATTAAAGATGATTCTTTCCCATCTCAAGGTTTTGGGAAGAATCTGAAATGAAACAGCTTAGTTAGAGACTTTAATATTTCACAGATTACCAATTAGGTCTGAAATTTGAACAGTCTTAAGAGATCCAGGTGGAGTAAATAACTCAGCAGATTTTTTATTCTTCTATGATTTCAGATTATCTTGTCCTGCACTACTAAGCCAGAGGAAGAAATGATCCAGACAACTCAGATTTTAATGTAACTGAAATAAGCACAAACTTTCATACTAGGGCTGATATGTTACACTAGAGTACCCATGGACAATAACACTGGGTCAAATTCGTCTACTTCATGTGGATAGCTTGAGCCTCCGAAAGAATGCAACAATACATTCAAAGAATCTAAATGCTGGAATCAGTTTTTCCTAGCAACACGAGCCTGCCATGTATTATGTGAAACTGCATCCAAAAAAAAAAAAAAAAGTCATAAAAATAGCCCTGGGAATAACTAATTTAAATAGTGTAAGTAAACATTAGTTTTCTTGAGGAAGGAAATCAGGTGGCTGGAACACAGGTAGGAGACACCCTGCACGTCAAACAAGCTTAATCAAAACAAGAGCAAAAAACCCTATAAAACCCCTAATCTGACAAGTCTGAAGTCAGGTCACATACTGCCACATCTCAGGGGCTTCTTACCCATCCCTATCTATCATGGGCTGGGCCAGGCCAGGCAGTTTTCTATCTTTAAAATCTCTGCCTTAGGAAACTAGTAAATCAGATATAAAGTCAATCAATGTCTCTCACTTTCCTTCTACACTTGATGATGCTGGAGGTGGGACTCTGCCAGGGGCTCCTAGTTTAAGTCTGCAGATAAGGGGCTGCTAAGGGAAAACTGCAAGAGAGAACAGTGCTGTCTCCCCTCTCATGGGTGCATCAGCAGATTTTTTTTTTTTTTTTAAGCTCATCATCTATCATTAGTGTTAGTGTATTTTATGTGTGGCCTAATTCTTTTTTTTTTTTCTCTTGTGTCGCCCAGGCTGGAGGGCAGTGGCATGATCTTGGCTCACTGCAGCCTCTGCTTCCCAGGTTGAAGCAATTCTCCCACCTCAGCCTCCCAAGTAGCTGGGATTACAGGCGTGCGCCACCACACCCAGCTAATTTTTGTATTTTTAGTAGAGACAGGGTTTCACCATGTTGGCCAGGCTGGTCTCAAGCTCCTGACCTCAAGGGATCAGCCCGCCTCAGACTCCCAAAGGGCTGGGATTAAAGGCGTGAGCCACCATGCCCAGCCATGAGACAATTCTTATTCCAGTGTGGCCCAGGGAAGCCAAAAGGTTGAAAACCCCTGTTCTAAAGCAATGCAGGCTTCAAATGTGACTAGTTTTATGAAAGCCAATACAGATTACCTATCTCCTAAAAATTCTACCTTGCTTCCCTTCAGCACTGTCACTTTTTAAGATTTTATTTAGAAAACACTTGGCTAAAATATTTACGAAGGAATGAAGTACTAATACATGCTACAATACATATGAACCTTGAAAACATGCTAAATGAAAGAAGCCAGAAAGAAAAGGCCACATATTGTATAATTCCATTTATATGAAGTGTGCAAAATAGGAAAATCCATAGAATCGGAAAGCAGATAAATGGTTGCCAGGGGTTGGAGGTAGAGTGACTGCTAATGGGTACAGGGTTTTTCTTTTTGGGGTGACAAGAATCTTCTGGAATTAGCAAGTGATGATGTTGTACTACTGTGTGAATATATGAAAAATCACTAAACTGCACACTTTGAGTGGCTCAATTTTATGGTATGAGAATTACACCTCAAAAAAATAAACGAAGCATTTGAGTTTTCCTTCAATATTCAGTGAGATTTTGGAATCTTACCAATGAATTAAGAGATTGGAATAGTAAAAGTAAGTGAAGGGGAAATAATTTATTAATATCTATTATTTGGCTATTTAGTATATAACATATTTACAGCATGTTAACAGTTTTCAGGTTTTTGAGACAGGATCTTGCTCTGTCACCCAGGCTATCTTGGCTCACTGCCGCCTCAACCTCCCAGGCTCAAGTGAGCCTCCCATTTCACCCTCCCAACTAGTAGCTG
Organism: Macaca fascicularis; assembly: GCF_037993035.2. Lineage (NCBI taxonomy): Eukaryota > Metazoa > Chordata > Mammalia > Primates > Cercopithecidae > Macaca > Macaca fascicularis. The sequence goes on from NC_088385.1 coordinate 100,480,950, forward strand.
GGACTACAGATGTGTGCCACCACACCTGGCTAATTTTTGTATTTTTTTGTCAAGATGGGGTTTCTCCATGTTGCCCAGGCTGTTCTCCAATTATTGGGCTCAAGCAACCTACCTGCCTCAGCCTCCCAAAGTGTTGGAATCACAGATATGAGCCACCGCACCCAGCCAACAGAATTTTTAGTAATGAATATATATTCATGAACTACACTTCTGAAGAAAAGAAACTTCAAATTAAAAGATTACTTTTGAAGTTAAGTATCTGTGATCCAAGCATAGACATGCTGACTCAAGTTACACAGTCTTAGTTCAAATATCTCCTGGGTAAGGTATGTCTAACCTAGAATGACAATCTACTCCCCCTACTCTACTTTTCTACTTATGCTTCAAAATTCAGCTCCAGTATCACCCTCTAAAAACCTTTCCCTAAACTAATCTTGAGGGTTTTCCAGGCCAGCCTGTCACTTCTTTGGTGTTCCCATTGATGCCTTTGTATTCTATAGACAAAGCAGCGCTAGCTGTATGATTTTACTTTTGTCTCCCATTCTACCCATCTTTGCATTGAAGCCAAGCACACATATGACCAGTGTTTCTGCAAAGTGTACACTAAAATCATCAGGAGCTCTTAAAACAACAAAAATATGTTGGGCTGGCAATGTTATATTTACAAACATCCCCAGATAATTCCGATGCAAAACCATGAACTAAGTATTCAGACTAGAAACAAGTGTTCAGAGAAAATAGCCAGTACATTCTTGTCTTGGCATCCTTGTCAATACATCAGCAGCCCTGCCAATTAAACTAGGAAAAGAAATAGGCAAGGTCTGGCCAAGTACTTCTCTAATCACAGTTGGTGCTGGCCCCTGGGAGCTTGCAGCACTTTTAGTTTAACCCTTACCTGAATCACAACAATAAAGACAGGGTCCTAGATAGTGTGCTTTATTTGAAAAAGTAGAGGCTGGGCACGGTGGCTCATGCCTGTAATCCCAGCACTTTGGGAGGCCAAGGCGGGCGGATCACGAGGTCAGGAGTTTGAGACCAGCCTGACCAACATGGTGAAACCCTGTCTCTACTAAAAATACCAAAATTAGCTGGGCGTAGTGGTGCATGCCTGTAATCCCAGCTACTCAGGAGGCTGAGGAAGTAGAGCTCCTTGAACCCAGGAGGCAGAGGTTGCAGTGAGCCAAGATCGCACAATTGCACTCCAGCCTGAGCGACAGAGGGAGACTGTGTCTCAAAAAAAAAAAAAAAGAAAAGAAAAGAAAGAAAGAAAACACAAAACTCAACTTGATATATAAATGAATGCAAGATAATTCTAATATATTTTTAGGCTTACTGAGAAAAAAATTATTGTTTAAAATTCATCTGATTCAGTGGTACTTTAAATACAGTCATGCGCTGTATGAGTTTCAGTCAATGATGAACTGTAAAAAAGACAGTGGTCCCCTAAGATTGTAATGGAACTGAAAAATTCCTATTGCCTAGTATTTACTATACTATACTTTTAATGATTATTTTAGTGTACTCCTTCTGCTTATTTAAAAAAAAAAAAAAAGTTGACTGTAAAACAGGTTCAGGCAGGTCCTTCAGGAGGTATTCCAGAAGGCAATGTTGTCATAGTAGATGACAGCTCCATGTGTGTTACTGCCCCTGAAGACCTTCAAGTAGGACAAGAGGAGCTGGAAGACAGTGATACTGATGATCCTGAATAGGCCTAATATGTGTGTATGTGTCTTAGTTTTTCACAAAAAAGTTTTTTTAAAAAAGATTGTAACAGAGAAAAAAGCTTATAGGATACAAAGAAAAAATATTTTTGCACAGCTGTATGATACAATGAATCAAAAGTTAATACAAAATGCTAATACAAAAGAATCAAAAGTTTAATACAAAATGTTAATACAAAAATGTTTAATACAAATGTTTTATTAAAAATGTTTAAAAATGTTTATTAAATAAATCTGATTATTTAATGTTCATTAAATAAATCTGTTAATCAATAATTAATCTGTTAATTAATCTGTTATTTAATTAATAAATCTGTTAATTAATTTATTATTAATAAATGTTTATTAAATAAATCTGTTTATTAATGTTTATTAAACATTTAAAATGTTTAATACAAATGTATTAAAAATGTTTAATACAAAAAAGTTTAATAAAAAATGTTAATACAAAAGAATCAAAAGTTTAAAAATAAAAAAGTTACAGTAAGCCAAGGTTTATTATTATTATTATTTTTTTTTTTTTTTTTGAGACGGAGTCCCGCTGTGTCGCCCAGGGTGGAGTGCAGTGGCCAGATCTCAGCTCACTGCAAGCTCCGCCTCCCGGGTTTTTTTTTACGCCATTCTCCTGCCTCAGCCTCCCGAGTAGCTGGGACTACAGGCGCCCGCCACCTCGCCCGGCTAGTTTTTTGTATTATTTAGTAGAGACAGGGTTTCACCGTGTTAGCCAGGATGGTCTCGAACTCCTGACCTCGTGATCCGCCCGTCTCGGCCTCCCAAAGTGCTGGGATTATAGGCTTGAGCCACCGCGCCCGGCCGCCAAGGCTTATTATTGAAGAAACATTTAAAAAAATAATTTTTTGGTGTAGCCTAAGTGTACAATGCTTATAGTCTATCGTAGTGTACAGTAATGTCCCAGACCTTCAAATCCACTACCACTCACTCACACAGGGCAACCTCCAGTATTGCAAGCTTCCTTCATGGTAAGTGCCCTATACAGGTATGCCATTTTTTATCTTTTATACTAGATTTTTACTATACCTTTCCTATTTTGATACACACATACTTCCCACTGCATTACAACTGCCTACAATATTCAGTAGAGTAACATGCTATACAGGTTGGTAGCCTAGGATCAACAGACTATACCATATAGCCTAGGTGGGTAGCAGGCTACACTATCTAGGTTTGTATAAATACACTCTATGATGTTCACACAATGATGACATTGCCGATGGTACATTTCTCAGAAAGTATCTCCATTGTTAAGTGATTCAAGACTGTATATTTTGCTGGTAAGAAAGAGTAGCAAAGAGTCTCTTTTCACCAGAACCACAAACTTCCTCAAATTCAGGACTGGCTGGGTGGGGAGCGGGAGGAAAAGAATATGCTATCCAGACCAGAGGCATCCCATCTTAAGGTGAACTATGTTATGAACTATGTTACTAAACAGGGTCTACATGTTTGTAGGAAAGTCTTTAATTAAATTACAATAAAGAGACTTCTGATTTAAAAAAAGAAAAAAAAAACAAAGCAGCAGGTTCAGTGGCTCACGCCTGTAATCCCAACACTGTGGAAGGCTGAGACAGGATGATCACTTGAGCCCAGGAGTTCAAAACCAGCCTGGGCAACATAGGGAGACCTTGTCTCTACGTAATATATATTATATATATGTATAACAAATATTATATATAACATATATGTTTATATATATATATAAATATTTTTTAAATTAGTTGGGGATGGTAGTGCATGCCCGTGATCCCAGCTACTCGGGAGGCTGAGGCTGCAGTGAGCCATGATCATGCCTGGGCAACACAGTGAGACCCTATCTTAAAAGAAAAAAACAAAAAACATGGCTGGGCGCAGTGGCTCATGCCTGTAATCCCAGCACTTTGGGAGGCCAAGGCAGGCGAATCATGAGGTCAGGAGTTCAAGACCAGCCTGGCCAACATGGTGAAACCCCATCTCTACTAAAAATACAAAAATTAGCCGAGCATGGTGGTGGCCACCTGTAATCCCAGCTACTCGGGAGGCTGAGGCAGGAGAATCGCTTGAACCTGGGAGGTGGAGATTGCAGTGAGCCAAGATCGTGCTATTGCACTCCAGCCTGCGCAACAAGAGCAAAACCCCATCTCAAAAAAACCCAACCAACCAACCAAACAAAAAACACAACCCCAAAACAAGTAAGCTAAGCACTTAGATCCTGTTCTTAAACGTGTTTCCACTTCATGTGTCCAAATGGTACAGTATAAAAAACACATACACTGCCAGTTATTATCTAGGAATAGATATGTTCTGGCGTATTCTATCTTCGGTACCCACAGTCTACAGAATCAGACTACCTGGGTTCAAATCACAGCTCTACAAATTAGTAAATTCCTCTGTGCAGGTTCCCATAGCTATAAAACTGGAATAATACTAATATCCATACATCATAAAACTGCAATTAGAACTAAGTAAATTAATGCATGAAATATGCTGAGAACAGTGCCTGGTACACAATGCCAATGAAAGGTATCTATTTTTCTTTTTTTTTTTTTTTGAGACGGAGTCTTGCTCTGTAGCCCGGACTGGAGTGCAGTGGCCAGATCTCAGCTCACTGCAAGCTCCACCTCCCGGGTTTACGCCATTCTCCTGCCTCAGCCTCCGGAGTAGCTGGGACTACAGGCGCCCGCCACTTCGCCCGGCTAGTTTTTTGTATTTTTAGTAGAGACGGGGTTTCACCGTGTTAGCCAGGATGGTCTCGAACTCCTGACCTCGTGATCCGCCCGTCTCGGCCTCCCAAAGTGCTGGGATTACAGGCTTGAGCCACCGCGCCCGGCAAAAGGTATCTATTTTTACATAATAAAAACTGTATGACCAACCTCACTTCAGGAACAGTTGCCACACTGCATACTGATGAATAGTTCACAGACTAAATATGAATTTCACAATTAGAAACACTTTGTTTGCCTAACAATTCTTAAAACAGTAATAACTACTTTTGATGAGACCCTGATTCTATTATCCATCACATACTATATTTCTAGATAGATGCCATGCTTTCTCTCTCTCCTTCCAGCTTTCGTATCTGCTGACCCATGTGCCCAAAACTCCCTCCTTCTCTTGGCCTGGCCAACTCTACTCTTCAAGTTTAAAAACACTTCCTCGGCTGGGCGCAGTGGCTCATGCCTGTAATCCCAGCGCTTTGGGAGGCCGAGGCAGGCGGATCACGAGGTCAGGAGTTCGAGACCAGCCTGACCAACATGGTGAAACCCTGTCTCTACTAAAAATACCAAAATTAGCAGGGTGTGGTGGCGTGCACCTGTGATCCCAGCTACTCAAGATTGAGGCAGGAGAATTGCTTGAACCTGGGAGGCGGAGGTTACGGTGAGCCAAGATGATCGCGCCACTGCATTCCAGCCTGGGCCACAGAGAGAGACTCCGTCTCAAAAACAAATAAACAAAACAAAACAAAAAACACTTTCTCACTTCCTCAACAGATACCTTTCCTTCATCCTTAGACTATGGTAAATCCTGTGTATTTCCTCTTTTATAACACACCTTACTGTAATTTCTTGTTTCATAACTGTGTTTTCCATCACACAAGGATGCCTTTCTTGTTCACCTGGCTTACTGGTAAATACATACTATGCATTCAATGAATGCCCAATTAATTGAACTGAAATACATCTTATGAATGGATAATAAAGAGACAGACAAATTACAATGTTACAGAAAACTGATATTTGGCCTTGGGATCGCCCTATATTACTAAAACCACTTTGTCCCTACCTCATACTAACATGGTAATCTAGTTGTCTTTAAGAGTCACACACACACGCACGCGCGCGCGCACACACACACACACACAAACCAGCTACTTACTAACATTTTCCTCAGTATAAGCTATAAAGGAATCTTAAGAAAGTTATAGAGCAATAAAAAAATTACCAAGATCATGCCACTGCACTCCAGCCTGGCGACAGAGCAGGACTCCATCTCAAAAAAAACCTCTGGTTTTAAGAGTGGTCATTAACACGTGTGGAAAAAATTCTAAACTTCAGCAAAGCAAATGCGTAACATTTCTAGTCACAGTCATTTAGCACAGTGAACACTAAAGTGCTTGATAATTTGACAAAACTTAATTTCAATTGTGCAGGAGCTGATCAATCTGGACTAAAGGAACTGCTTGACACAGAGGAGCTTAAAAAAGAATACTGAACTGACTGCTATTTTTAACTTACTTTCAGTTATGCTCACATTTCATAATCAAAACATTAGATAGTATATTAAAACAGTATCTTTAGAGCCTGAAAGTTTAATCACTACCAAAAGCAGTCCAGGGATTCTTAACATGGAGCACATGGAGACCTAGGGAATCCACAAATAAACTTGGCAAGAATCTGAATCCCCAGAAGTCATACATTAAAAAAGTAGCTTTTTTCCTAGGAAGAGGTCAGACAAATTCTTAAATGAGACAACTGAAAGAACTAAAGAACCACTGTTCCTGGTCAAATTTTTACTATACAAGCTTTTTTTAAATTCCAATGGTGATTTTAATTACAATTTATATCAAATCCATCTTCATCATGTTTTTTTTTAATTTTTTTTTTTTTTTTTAAGAGACAGGATCTTGCCTCTATTACCCAGGCTGGGTTGTGGTGGTGCCACTAATAGCTCACTGCAGCCTCGGCCTCCTGGATTCAAGGGATCCTCCTGCCTCGGTCTCCTGTTAGGATTACTGCATTAACCACCATACCTGGCTAAGTGCCCCTGTCCCCACCCGGAGGTAGATATATTTCTGAAACATCATGGTAACTTTTCCAGTCCTTTTTTTAGCTGGAAAAAGACATTATCAGACAAGTATTTTCAGAGCTTAAAACAATAGGTAGGCTGGGCACGGTGGCTCACACCTGTAGTCCCAGCACTTTGGGAGGTCGAGGTGGCGGATCACTAGAGGTCAGGAATTCGATACCAACCTGACCAACATGGTGAAACCCCGCCTCTACTAAAAATACAAAAATTAGCTGGGTGTGGTGGCATGCACCTGTAATACCAGCTACTAGGGAAGCTGAGGCAGGAGAATCTCTTGAACCCAGGAGGCGGAGGTTGCAGTGAGCTGAGATCACGCCATGGCACTCCAGCCTGAGCAACGAGAGCAAAACTTCATCTCAAAAAAAAAAAAAAGCCCAAGACAGAACGGTGGGGCAGTGAGGAAAGCTACTCTGGAGGCTGAGGCGGGAGAACTGCTTGAACCTGGGAGGCAGAGGTTGCAGTAAGCCGAGATCATGCCATTGCACTCCAGACTGGGCAATAGGCAAGACTTCCGCCTCAAAAAAAATAAATAAAATAAAATAGATAAATAAATTTTTAAAAAGGTGAGTTTTCTAAATCACTTTCTAACAACAACAACAAAAAAATACCTTATGCACTAGAATACCTATCAGATGAGTGGCTTTTAAACAGTAAGAGGAAAAAATAATGTGTGTACTTAAAAAAAGTCCTAATTATTAAAAAAGTAAACTCAAGTCTCAATGTAAAATCAGACTGTATCTGATTTTTAAGAATTTGAGGCTAAATCACACTAAATAGAAAAGTAAAATTTTCCACTGCACTTCAGCCTGGGTGACAGAGTGAGAAAAATTAATTAAATGTATTTTTTTTAAAGTAAAATTTTTCAACACCATAGAAAAGGGACCGGTGGGGAAGGGAGACATAAAGTAAATTTTGGGAAAGACTGGTAAAATTCTAATTCCAGCAGGCTGACTCACTAGGTTTTAATCAAATAAGTCAACCCCTAGGGTAAGTTAACTACTTTTTCCCAAGACTGTATTTTATCATTTTCAATATTATTATTATTACTATTTTGAGACAGGGTTTCACTCTGTCACCCAGGCTGGAGTGCAGTGGCGTGATCTAGGCTCACTGCAGCCTCAACTTCCTAGGCCAAACCAATCCTCCCACCTCAGTCTCCTGAGTAACTGGGACTACAGATGTGTGCCACAACACCTAGCTAATTTTCACTTTACTTTTTGTAGAGACAAGGTCTCACTATATTGCACAGGCCAGTCTTGAAACCTTGGAATCAAGGGATCCTCTCGCCTCAGCCTCCCAAAGTACTGAGATTACAGGAATGAGTCACAGTGCCCAGCCCTCATGATTCATTTTGAAAAGACGATTAAAGGAATGTCAGTCACTATATCAATTTAACATGTAAAGCTGAAACAGATTTGGTTTTGACCAAGGCCATAACTATAGATCTCATTTATCGGTTCCCAAAAGTGATCCTTCTTTATGTCAGGATTATGGAGAACCTCTCATTTGAGAGTTTTTTTTTTTAGGTACCTCTTAACCTTTATGACTTTAAGCTTTTAACTGTTCTTTTTTTTTTTTTTTTGGTGGAGACGGAGATCTCACTATGTTCCTCAGGCCGGTCTCAACCCCTGGCTTCAAGCAATCCTTGGGCCTCAGTCTCCCAAAGAGCTGTTATTACAGGTGTGAGCCACCGTGTCCAGCTTCAGTCACTTTTATTGACTAAAAGAGCTTGGTCCAGGAGATAAGGCAGAAAGACGAAACTAAAAATTCTAGCTTAAAACAGAACTACCAAGACTCAGTATCATTCACACTTGTGCAAAATGCCATACATACAAAACTTCATTACAGCATTGTTTATATAGCACAATTTAGGAAACAATCTGAAAGTTATGAATAAGCAATTAGTTACAATAAAGTCTAGGCCAGGCACAGCGGTTCATGCCTGTAACCCTAGCACTTTGGGAGGCCAAGGTGGAAGAATCACTTAAGCCTAGGAGCTCGGGAACAGCTTAGGCAACATGAAAAGACCCCATCTCTATTGAAAAAGTATTAAATTTCCAAAATTAAAAAAAAAAATTAAAAAAAAAAGTCCACCCGCAAGGTTCCATTAAACAGTCCTTTGAAAAAATAATAAAAATGAGCCAAAGCAGGACACTATGGTGCATGCCTGTAATCCCAGATACTGGAGGCTGAAGGTAGAGGATCACCTGATATCAGGAATTTGAGGCTGTATGTATACAGTTTATGATAACACCTGTGAAAAGCCACTGCACTCCAGCCTGGGCAACCAAGTGACAATCTGTCTCTTAAAAAGAAAAGAAAAAAAAAAAAAGAGTCAACTTGAAGATACACAGGTGGTTAGAGGGGAAGAGAAGGGAATCAAGGTATTTGCATGAGAAGAAGCCTAACTTACAGCAGAAAGTTGCTCTGGTCTTTTTGTAAGGATACACAATAAAAATAGCGGTTGAGGTCAGGTGCAGTGGCTCGCACCTGTAATCCCAGCACTTTGGGAGGCTGAGGCAGGTGGATCACTTGAGGAGAAGAGTTTGAGACCAGCATGGGCAACATGGTGAAACCCCATCTCTACTAAAAATTAGCCAGGCGTGGTGGCACGTGCCTGTAGTCCCAGCTACTTAGGAGACTGAGGCAGGTGAATCACTTGAACCTGGAAGGTGGAGTTTGCAGTGAGCCAAGATTGTACCACTGCACTCCAGCCTGGGCAACACGGGGAGACTCCATCTCAAAAAACAAACAAAAACAGTGGTTGTCTAACCAGGAGAACTGGAATGCTGAAGGACAGATGAGGGATTCTCTATGTATCCTTCAGAGCCTTTCAAATATGCTCTATGTGCGTTTCCTAGTTAATAAGAAAAAATACATAAGCAGAGTAGACTCACAAAAAAGAAATAATGTAAAAGACTCATATGTCTTGTTTTTAAATGAGCTTATGGCTGGAAAATGAGACTAGCTTTAATTTTTAGCTCAGACATTGGTTCAGATAGAATATACTAAGCAGTAACAATGTCAAATTATTGCTCATTGAGATTAAGGCTCATCTATTCAGTTAGTCTATCAATATTTCAGTATCTACTATGCACCAAGGATTGGTCTAGGCATGAATGAGCAATATGTGGGACATTCAAGAGTCCCTAACTTCATGAAGGTTTAATGGGGAATAGAGAGAAATAAACAGTAAATAACATAACTTTGAACAGTAATAAGCACTTATACAGAAGAAAGGGAGACAGGAGGATAAAATTGCGGGGGAAGGAAAAGGAAAACTGGTTTATACGGGACAGGTTAGGTAGAGGGTATGACATATGAGCTAAGAACGGAACAAGTGGACAAAGCAAGCAATGCAACAAACAGGAGGAAAGTCCTGTGACTGGAATAAGCTCAACCATTTATTGTTCAGGGTACACCAAAGCAACAGTGTGACTACAGTGGAGTGACCCAAGGAGAGAAGCGCAGATGCACTCAGAAGTAGGCAGATCCCAGATGAATGTATGGCCTTATAGCTAATGGAGGGAAAGGGCAAGATTCTACTGTGTGATGGAGAACCTCTACAAAGTTTTTAGCAGGGGAGTAACATGGTCTATATTTTAAGAAGATAACACTGTTGCTCCAAATTAGGCTAATACAGCAGGCCAGGCAGTAAGTGATGGAAGTGAACAGAGGTTTGAAAGAGACGGAGGGAAAAGTGTCTGATTTAGTATATATATTGAAAGCAGAACCCACAGAATTTGCTACTGGATTAGACACAGGAATCTAAATGAGATAGTAACTCGGTGAATAGTAGTCCAGAAAATCATCTTGTATTTGTAGAGTTAGTCATTTTACAGTAACAAGAGACAGGTGAATGTGACACTAATCAAGATCCAAATTCTGCCTCTTACCAGCTTTACCTTAGGAAAGTCATTTAAGTCAGTTTCTAGACTGCAAAATATATTCACAAAAATGTCTGTAAGAATCAAATGGTTAAGAAATCTACAAATGTAAATAATGATCATTATAAGTTAGAAAGAATCATATTAACAGTCATGCAAATCAAACCATCTTATTTTAGTATTTTCATTAGATGAGAATGGTAACACTGATGTTATAATCAACACTAAATTTCATCCTTTTTGAAAGTCAAAGGTCAGGCGGGGCAAAGTGGCTCATGCCTGTGATCCCAGCACGTTGGGAGGCTGAGGTGGGTGGATTGTTCGAGGTCGAGAGTTTGAGATCAGCCTGGGCAACATGGCGAAACCTCGTCTCTACGAAAATTAGCTGGGTGTGGTGGCATGCATCTTGCAGTCCCAGCTATTCAAGAAGCTTAACTGGGAGGATCATCTAAGACCAGGAGATCAAGGCTGTGGTGAGCCAAGATCCTGCCACTGCACTGCAGCCTGGGAGCGGAGTGAGATGAGTCTCAAAAAAAGAGAAGAGAAAAGACAAGAGAAAAGAAAAGAGAAAAGAAAAGAAAGTCAAAGATCACCCAGAAATAAAACAAATTAACAGTTCAATCAACAAAGTCATGTCCCTATTGCCTCAGGACAATACTGCTACCCCCATCCACCACATAGAACTTTGTATAGTGATTGACAGAAAACAGGCAACTTTTAAAAATAAATTCTGATTTTTTTTAAAGCATTGTCACTGATTATGGAACAACCTACGTAACACAAGCATGGACACTTTTGAAAATCTAGTATTTTAGTCTTCCGTAAGGATTGGAGAAAACCATCCTGTTAACCTATAAATGACATTAAACTAATAAGATAAAACCCAAATCAAGGTACCATTCATTAGATAGATGTTCTCAACAAGATACCGTAAAATTAAGATTATATATCACAGTATGAGTTACTACTGTCTTATTTTGAACAGCAAAATGTAAATGCCCAGTACAAATTAAATTACTGTGTGCCAAATGAATTGAATCATGAGGACTTCATCTTATTGCCTTAAACCATTTCTGTAAGTTTATAAACAAGGTTCCACAGAATTTATTTTTTCATCCAAGGCTTTCATATTACCGGGCATATCTTCATAATCAAAAATAGAAAAATGCATGTTAAATGTTTAGTTCACTATGTATTTAGAGAATTATCATGAATGTCAACTTCCATTATGTACTTAGTCAATCAGCTAAGTAACAACAAAAACAAGGATATTTGGTAAATGGCTCTATCACTCCCTATTCATTTTTCAACTGGGGCCTCAATGAACATGATCTTTGGGGACCATGTGACTGCATTATAACTAAAACCACATTGTAAGGACCTGCCAATACATATGACAATTAAAACTCCTTGGACAGAATCCTAGATAAATCCACACAACAAATTTCGGACTATGAAGGTTCACATTATTAGACTCCAAGGCTCCCTGACAATCTGTTATACTTCTCTCATTTCTAATAATTTCTACCATACGAAAATATCTTATTTCTCTGCTTCAAGCACCCTTAGGTCAGTGACATGACCCTCATCTCAGATATCTTTAAATGCAATTGGATGAAGCAGTATACAGTACATCATCCAATTGAAAGTCTTCCACTTAGTACGCACCTCCTCATAGATTTTACAAGAATGAACAAGATTAACATACACGTTCACCAGGTTATATCAAGCAAAATGATGCTGCAATTGAGTTACTTTAACTGGCGCATTTAGCCACATAAATGTTCAACTAATTTCCTTCATAAAAACTGACACAAAAATTTAAGGTGTAGTTGTTGTGGATGACAAGGAATATCTCACATCGGAAGACTTGTTGGTATTTGGTGAAAACTTTACAAAATCAAAGAATCGAAAATGTCAGGGTTCCGTATATACTTGCCAAAGCACAGTATTCATAAATAGCCAATTAATAATTAAAGCACACAAAATTGAGAGGCAAAAGATTTCACGAGATTCCCCCATAGAGGCCAAGGTAGGAAGATCTCTGAAGCCAGGAGTTTTGAGATCCGCCTGGGCACTATAGCGAGGCCTCATGTGTACGAAAAAGAGAGGAGAGGAGAGAAGAGAGGAGAGAATCCCCCATAACTGCGGCCCTCCCCGACCCTTGTGTTAAAACTATTTCCTCGGAACAGCTCTGAAAGAGTTTGCCAACCAGAGTAAAATCACTTCGCAGAGATAAACGAGCGGAAACGTATTTAGAAGAGAGAGACCGCGGAAGCAAGGGCAGCGGGGCGCGGACCCGTCCCCGGACTCAGACAGCCGCGGCAACCAGGGGCGAGCATGTGCTGACCGCGGCAATACGCGCGGGCCTCCCAGAGCCACTTCCCGGGGCGCACGGCCCCGCCCGGCCTGACCCTCCGGGTTCATTCATTCTGTACCCGCGGCTGCCGCACCTCCGCGCCCCGGTCGGGGCCGAGAAGAAGGGCTCGGCTGCCGAGGGACCTTGTCAGGCTACAACCCCCGCCAGGAGTCCGAGCCCCGCCGCGATTCCCGCGCGCCCGCGGCCTCCGGCGGGGGGTGGTCTCAGAAGCTACGGAGGCCAGCGCCCAAGCCCAGAGACCCGCAACCTTGCCGCCCCACCCTCCGCCGGGGCGCCGGCCAGGACTCCCTAGCCCGACGGGCGCGCCTGGAAGCCCCGGGTCCCCGCTGTCCCGCTGCCCCGCCGCGGCCGGAAGTCTCCCCGGCGCCCCCTCCCCAGCACCCGACTTCCCTCGCCGCCGCGGCCAAGCCCTCTCCGCGCCGCCTCGGGCCTCCCAGCGCGGGCCGCGGGCCGAAGGCAGCGAGAGACCGCGCTGCCTGCCCAGCTGAGCCGAAGAGAGTCCAGCGAAGAGCTGGAGGCTGGCCTGGGCGGTTACCTTGATGATCCTGCGGGGCAGCCCGGCCATCTTGTCAGAACCCGAGTTCGGCCTCTGGTCTCGTCTCCGGCTCCGCTCGCCTCACGCACGAGTGGAAGTCCCAGGCTCCACTTCCGGGGGACGTTGCCGCGCCCGTCGCCGCAGCCGCCGCCTAGGCCCCTCGGGAAATGTAGTCCCTGCTCAGGCGCGGGCTCGGGCACGGGCGGGCTTCCCTCCGACCTGGCCCCCTCCCCGGCGCGCCCCGCCCCAACCCCGGCCGGGGATGGCGGAAGTGACGCTCCGCGGCGGGGCAGGGACTTTGGAGACGCCTCGCGGGGAGGCGCGGGGCTCCGGCGCTCGTGGCCGAGCCTGCCCGCGACGGTGGTAGCGCGCGATTCGCGCGCGCGCTCTCTTAACCGTGGCCACGCCCGCTCCGGTGGACGACGTAACAGAGGCCTGGCCTACGACGTAGCCCATTCATTCATTCACGCGTTCGTTCATTCAGTTCAGCCTGCATTGCGCGCGTTCCCTGCTGGCTCTGCAGTGAACGACTGCGGTGGGGCTGATCGTCTTGCTCCTTCCTCAAAGGGAGGGCAAGACCGAAACTCAGTGGCAAAGCTCTGACTGGGGGTCTCTCCAGTTACTCCCACCCTGTTGGGGAGTTTTGATGTTTAAATTGTATAAATCGGGCCTCTGACACGCCCCGTAGGCCCAGGGTGGACTGAAGGAAAAGGGTTTGGAGCCAGCTGGAGGCGGTAAGACCTAGACCTAACGGTTGAGACTCAGAATTGTTAACAGAAAGAATGACCAAGGAGAGGTTTAAAGAACCCAGAGTAATCCGTAAACCAGAGATTACCCAGAGTGCGAGGTCCTATGAGAGAATTAGAATGGGGGTGCCCGAAAATTGAATTGTTGGGGAAGCATTTTATCCTGATGACGGATGGCTTGCTGTGTGATGGACTGTTTGCAAGCATTTTACTTCACCTTCACAGCAATAGTATAGAGGAGGGAGGTGTTGTTTCCATTTTACAAATGAGGCTTAGAGAGTTAACTTTTTCCAAGGATCTGTTTTGTCCCCAGGCAGATCTGCCAAGACCTGGCCCTTAACTACTTAACCACAGTGTTTCCTAGCACACTGACAGTAGATGGTGAATAAATGAAGACAGGACTGACCATGCCTTCCAGGAACTTAGATTCCAATGGAGAAGAGAGACCAGTAAACAATTAGTTACAATCCAACGTGTTAAGGGCTGTAGTAGAGGTTCCTCCCAGGTGCTGTTTTAGCAGAGGCATTAACTGCTTGAGAACTCAGGGAAGCCTTCTTAAATAAGTGGAGTCCTAAATGATGAGTAAGAACCTATCTGACCTTGTAGGGAAGAGTATGCCAAGCATAGGAAATGGCCTGTGAAATGGCATTGAGCTATGAGAAAGAAAAAATAGTGCACTAAAGAAACTGGAACTCTGAATACAAGAAACCAACTAAGAACAATGAGAAATATTTTGTGCTGGCGCTATGCTAAATGATTACATAAATTTAATACATCATTTAATTATAAAACAGATGAGGTAGGCTCTATTATTAACAGAAAGTTTTAGATGAGAAGCCAAGGTTCAGAGGTAATAATGAGAATTTCAAATAACCCAAAGTCTGCAATAGGTGGTTCTGTGACTAGAAGAATCTTCAAAAGTAAATGAAACTGGACAAAGATACTTTTCAGAATATTTTATAGAGGACCCAGGATAATTCATGCTGGCAGGCAGAAAGGCAGAATGCTATTGTGTTGGGAGTGTGTAGGTCTGCAGTCTGGGCAGGGCTTGGCAGGAAGGGGCACTCTGCTTGTGCTGCATCATTCTGTGCAACCAGAAGATTGGCTTCCATGATGGTTCACAAGGCCGGCAAGTTGGTGCTGGCTGTTAGTTTCACTCCAAGTGGGCCTCTCCCCGGGGCATCTTGGGCTTCCCCATTGCATGGTGGCTGGGCTCCAAGAGTAAGTGTTCAAGCTAAAATGGGCACTAAATCTCATTTTTTGACCCAGCCATGGAAATCACATGGTCTCGTGGAAGTCACATGGCATCACCATAACCATAATCCATCAGTCAGCCAGCCACAAACCGCCCCTGTCTCAAGGGCAGGGGACATGGGCACCACCTCTTGAAAGGGGAGCTGCAAGAGTCTAGAAACTAGCAGCATATATGTGATGGAAAGTATGGTTGTGGCCAACTTCGGAAAGAAACTGCCACTCATAGCCGCCTTGGAATCACCTAGGTCACTGTTTTTTGTTTTTGTTTTTTAAAAAGCATTCCTGCAGCTGGAGCCCTTCTGCCAGGGATTCTAATTCTCTAGGTCAGTGCTGAGACCTGGGAATCTGCATTTAAACATCAGGGGTAATTTTGATAGATACTAACACTTAACGGCAAAAAATTCTGAACAAACGAGAACAAAAAACGATAAGCAAAGCAAAAAAAATTTTTTGAGACAGAGTCTCTCACTCTGTCAACCAGGCTAGAGTGCAGTGACATGATCTTGGCTCACTGCAACCTCTCCCTCCAAGGTTCAAGCGGTTCTTTTGCCTCAGCCTCCAGAGTAGCTGAGATTACAGGTGTGTGCCATCGCCCCCCCGCTAATTTTTGTATTTTTAGTAGAAACATGTTGGCTGAGCTGGTCTCAAATTCCTGGCCTCAAGTGATCCGCCTGCCTTGGCCTCCCAAAATTCTGGGATTACAGGTGTGAGCCACTCCACCCGGCCTCCTTTTGTCTATTTTCTATCAGAACAGACAATAAGTATCATTCAGGTGAAGAGTGAGAGCTCTGGAGCCCCCAGTCCAGGTTTGAAAACACACTTTGCTTAATTTCTCTGTCCTTCGTTTTCTTCACCTATTAAATATACTTACCTTCATGTGGTGGTTGTGAAGTTTAAATTATGTAATTTGTATACGGTACTTAGAACAGTACACAGCACTTAGCAATCACTTATTTTTTTGTAATTTGATAGAACCATGTACATTTTTCTTTAGGAAACCATATTTTTAAAACTTGATAGTATAACCTTGTTTGGTAGAGATTGGATTGTTGGCATAAATCCATCTGAGAGTATTAACACTTTAACATACACATTTTTCCTGTCTCTCCGAATTGTTTTTTCTGTTCTTTTCCCTCTTGAGGACAGCTCACACTATACTCATCTGGAAACGAAAATCTGAACTTCTGATTCATATAAAGCCTGTGGAACAGGATACATTCTAGAAGAGCAGGTTGTCTAGAAGGCTAGTTAAGAATCCTATTTCTATATCTAATATAGAGATAGATAACAAAACAGTGGTTACCCAGAGCAGGTTGTGGGGTGGAGTAATGGAGAATCAGAGATGTAGATCAAAGGATACAAAGTAGCAGATATTTAGGACAGTCTAGAGAGCTAATATACATGAGAGCTATAGGTAATAAGTTTACACTATGTACGAGATTCATGCTAAATAAGTAGATTTTAGCTACTGTTGTCACAAAAACAAAAACATAGGTAACTATGTGAGATGATGGATATATTAATTTACTTCACAATAGTAACCTGTTTACTATTGATACATGACGTATTCCCTAACATCATGTTGTATACCTTCAATATACACAATAAAATAATTTTGTTTGGCCAGGTGCAGTAGCTCACCGCTATAATTCCAGCACTTTGGGAGGCTGAGGCAGGTGGATCACTCGAGGTCAGGAGTTCGAGACCAGCCTGACCAACACGGTGAAACCCTGTCTCTATTAAAAATACAAAATTAGCTGGGTGTGGTGGAGCATGCCTCTAATCTCAGCTACTTCGGAGACTGAGACAGGAGAATCACTTGAACCCGGGAGGCAGAGTTTGCAGTGAGCCGAGATGGCACCATTGCACTCTAGCCTGGACAACAAGAGCTAAACTCTGTCTCAAAATAAATAAATAAATTAATTAATTAATTAAATTTTTTTTGAGGCAGGGTCTCACTTGTTGCCCAGGCTGGAGTGCAATGGTACAAACATGGCTTACTGCAGCCTCAGCCTCAACCTCCTGGGCTCAAGTGGGCCTCAGCCTCCCAAGAAGCTGGGACTACAGATGCACACCACCACGCCCGGCTAATTTTTAAATTTTTTTAGAAACAGGGTTTCACCATGTTGCCTAGAATGGTCTCGAACTCCTGGGCTTAAGCAACCCCTCCTACCTCAGCCTTCTGAAGTGCTGGATTACAGGTGTGAGCCACCATTCCTGGCCAAAACTTATTTGTAAAAATCCTACTTACTATACCCATAAAATATGGATAAAATAAGATATCTAAAAAACTAACTGATCATGTACCTCATAAATACATATACTTACTATGTACCCGCAAGACTTTTTTTAAAAAAACTAATTGGATTCCTTCAGAGGTGGGATATTTAGCAGCTAGAGAACAAATGTAAAACGGAGGCTTTTTACTGTGTACTCTTATACCATTTGAATTATGAACCATGTGAATATTTTACCTATTCAAAATGTGAAATATGTATTCAGTTCACTAATTTCAATAGATTGCTCAAGAGGTATTGAAAGCTGTAACAGTGCTGAGCAGGAATTATATAATACACTCAAAACTCAGCAAAAAGATGCTGGTCCAGGTCCATGGTACTGAATAAATGATGACAGTGGCAGATAGCTTCACTAAGCTGAGCAGTGCTAGCCATATCTCTTTTTTTTAATTTTTTTTTTTTTAAGAGACAGGGTCTCACTCTGTTGCCCCAGATTGGAGTGAAGTGGCGCAGTCATAATTCATTGTAATCTCCAACTCCTCCCCCACTCAGCCTTCACCATGCCTGGGTAATTTTTAATTTTTTTGTAGAGACTGGGTCTGGCTATATTGTGCAGGCTGGTCTCAAGCTCCTGGCCTCGAGAAATTAGTCTGCCTCTGCCTCCCAAAATGCTGGACTTACAGGTGTGAGCCACCACGTCTGGCCCAGAACTCTTTTTCCTTTTTCTTTCTTTTTTTTTTTTTCTTTTTTTTTTTTTTGAGACAGAGTCTTGCTCTGTCACCCAGGCTTTCTTTTTCTTTTTCTTTTCTTTTTTGAGACAGAGTCTCTCGCTTTGTTGCGATCTCAGCTCACTGCAACC
Organism: Macaca fascicularis; assembly: GCF_037993035.2. Lineage (NCBI taxonomy): Eukaryota > Metazoa > Chordata > Mammalia > Primates > Cercopithecidae > Macaca > Macaca fascicularis. Next base: position 100,499,366 of record NC_088385.1, read on the forward strand.
TCTGCCTTTCAGGTTCAGGCAATTCTCCTGCCTCAGCCTCCTGAGTAGCTGGGACTACAGGCACACATCACCATACCCGGCTAATTTTTGTATTTTTTAGTATAGATGGGGTTTGCCATGTTGGTCAGGCTGGTTTCGAACTCATGACCTCAGGTGATCCACCTACCTCAGCCTCCCAAAGTGCTGAGATTACAGACATGAACCACCACGCCTGGACCAGAACTCTTAGCTAATTAGCCTTTTATTGGTTCTTTGTCAGGCCGCACTCTTCTTGTTTCTTTCCAGTCTCTGCTCCTTCTGGGACTCAAAGTGCGAGTGCCTTTGCATTATCTTACAGGGCACAAGCAAGCAAGAATGAATGCTATGTTGGAGGCGTTAAAGGAGTCCCATTGTATGAGAAACTCTTACTCCCCCAAACAATATTTTACTACCCCTTGCTGCTTCTTCATTACCCACCCCCAAATATTCCAGGTTTTCTACTTTGGTCTTGTAATGGCAGAGACCTAAGTGCTATTTACCCTATAGGCAATAACTTAGGACATATGTGCCTGATCTTCTCAGAGTCAGGGATCTTCTCTGTCTTGATCACCACTGTATCCTGGGCCTAAGTGCAGGGACTGCTACATGTGTGCTCTCAAAAAATACTTGTCAAGGGAATAAATCAACCAGTGCAGGCTGAATATAAACACCTGTTTGAGAATGGTTGCCATAGATTCATGATCCATAAGTGAACACTTACAGAAAGCACAGGATGTTTATGTTAATCTCTAAACCTTTCAACTTGACTTCCTGGAGAGCAACAGAGTTTTTCTACAAACTAATGCTTTGCAGAAAAAGAATAGAGTAGTTCAGTTTGGAAAATGGTGTATCAGTCACCTTTAATAGAGGTCCTATTTCAATTCACATACAATTGTCATCAGGCAGAAGTATTTGTTTGCAAGTTCCCTTATTGTTTCTTGCAGCATAGGGAAACTGTTTCGTGGGTGATCAAGATAGAAGAATTTGTGAGAGGAGGGTTCATGAACACTGATTCAAACAGGCAGTGGGTGGGGTGGGGGTGTGGGAAGAAAAGACTGCTCACTGATTTTAAAAAAGGAAGACAAATTGCTTGGTGGCTTATATTCGTGCCTTCACATAAGACATTGAGCACTTACAAACTGTTAACCAACACAAGACCAGCCTGTAAGAAGGACCTGAGTGGAATCTTCCAGGGTCACAGGCAATCCCTAAGGAGTGCTGTCTCACGTGAAAGACCCTGGAAAACACGAGACCCAGGAGAATCAGAGTAATACAACTTTACTTTGTTTAGTGTTTTATGCTTTACAAAGTGTTTCTGAATGTTATCTCACCCAGTGACAGCTTTGAGTACCTTTAAGTGCATGCACCACTAGAATGATTTTGTAGGACCATCATTGATTCTGCAATGTTCCTATAAAAGTAAATGGAGCTGTGCGGGGTGGCTCATGCCTGTAATCCCAGCACTTTGGGAGGCTGAGGTGGGCGGATCACTTGAGGTCAGGAGTTCGAGACCAGCCTGGCCAACATGGTGAAACCCCATTTCTACTAAAAATACAAGAAAAAAAAATTAGCTGGGCATAGTGGTACGTGCCTGTAATCCCAGCTACTTGGGAGGCTGAGGCAGGAGAATCGCTTGAACCCAGGAGGTGGAGGTTGCAGTGAGCCGAGATCACGCCACTGCACTCCAGTCTAGGTGACAGAGCAAGACTCTGTCTCAAATAAAAGTGGATGGAGGGGGGTGTTCCACACATATAGTCATTTCCTTTCTCTGAGCCAGTTCCCAGTGGAAACAGGATTCCAGAGGTTGGTGACTCAAGACGTTTGGCCAGAAGCCTGGCTGGAACTGGAACTCTGCAAAGTAGGGCTCACTTCTCCGCCTGTGTGCCACCCTTTTAGTTTCCCAGGAGAACTGTTTGCTTTCCATGTCCTTGGGCTTCAGTCACTTCGTAACTCTGCCAGTGACTGCATACTCAGCCCCTACCCAGCCTAAACTGTTTTCCCATTTCCTCCCACCTGATGTGCCCCACCCAAGTTTCTTTTCAATTCACTCCCATCACCTTTCTTCCTCCTTCACCATCACCTGTCTGTCTCAAGTCTGATTGATTTCTCCTATGTTTCTCTATTATGTCACTTGCTATCTGCAAAAAACTGCTCACCTGCTTCTAGTATGATTAGAAATGTTTTTGAAATTGTTGTTTTTCTTCTGAGTACAATGATTTGGGATCCGATATACCCTGGAACAGATGTTTTCACACTTTGGACTGCTTGCTCATCTCAGAGGCTAGTTGAACATACCGGTGAAGGGGCCCTGCCCAAGGTCTTCTGAGTTCAAGTCATAGTCCCCATGTCTCTGTGTTTTTAACAAGCTCCCTAAGGACCACTGAAGGGTCTAAAGCTTGAGAGTCAATGTCACATTATGTGATCTTTTCAAGAAAAGCAAAACAGTTGCAACAGGAACCTTGAATTATAATTTACTTACTCCTGTTTTTCTAAACTCTTCTGATCCAATACCTGTATCTTTCCTCCGGCCTATTCAAATTCTTTTGGTTCAAGTGTGAAATATTTCAGATTGTCGAAGTTTAAGTTGACCCCAGGTGTTCAGTATTCCAGATTGTTGGGTTTTGGATGTTGAGTATTGTTCACCTCTTTCCACTCCTGAATTATTATTATTATTTTTTGAGACAGAGTCTCGCTCTGTTGCCCAGGCTGGAGTGCAGTGGTGCAATCTCAGCTCACTGCAGCCTCTGCCTCCCCGGTTCAAGCAATTCTCCTGCCTCAGCCTCCCGAGTAGCTGGGACTACAGGCTCGCACCACCATGCCCAGCTAATTTTTGTATTTTCAGTAGAGACGGGGTTTCACCATGTTGGCCAAGATGGTCTTGATCTCCTGACCTCGTGATCTGCCCGCCTTAGCCTCCCAAAGTTCTGGGATTACAGGTGTGAGCTACCACACCCGGCTTTCCACTCCTGAAATTATAACCAGCTGAAAAACACAACAGATGGAAATTAAAATATTGCTTCATTATTAACAAATCTGATTGAAGAATATAGCTCTAAATCAGCAACCAGTTGGGCTTACTTATGTTCCCCCACTAGCCCCATAATTGCAATTATAGCTCCATAGTCACTTAGCACAGCTAGACAACTGCAAGCTCCTTAACCCAAGACAGCAAATGGGAATGCATGAGGCCAGAGGCAGGGACAAAAAAAAAAAAAAGGAGAGAGAAAAAATGGGAGGAGAGAAAGATAAAAGGCTGAGCAGACTGAGTTCATTAGTTTTAAATTCACCAATCAGAAAACTCATTCCTCTTGTAATCCCAAAACCACTTGACTTTTTCTTATGCTTCTGCTTACTTTTTGTTGTTGTTGTTGTTAATAGAGATGCTGTTGTAACATCCCTATTAACAATAACAGCAAAAAGTAAGCAGAAGCATAAGAAAGATGTTATGTGTTCAAGACCAGGCTAGGCAACATGTTGTTAATAGAGAACAACATGTCAGTTTCTATGACAACTCCCTAAAAGCAACCCCAGATCACAACCTGGGCAATCTCATCATTGCTTTGAATGTCCTATAATGGATCATACTTGCACTCCCTCTAACACCATAATTTTCACATCTGGTTGCCTTTTCACAAGTGATTCTCCACCCCATCTGCCTGATGGTTTCTTGCCCTCCTCCATGAATGTTATATGTAAAATGTTTATTTAAAAACAGAATGCTTGTTCCTTGGTACTGCAAGGAAAAATTAGCATTCAGACAAAAAGTTCTCCAACAAGGCAATTTTAGTTTCTGCAGAAAGGATGCTCCTTACAGATGGAACAATGGCAAGAGCACATCTGAACAAAGGAGGTAAGCAATTTTTATTCCTTACGCAGCTTGTCCTTGCTACTGTGTCCTGTCTCCACTGGCTGGAGCCAGACCTCACAGTCCAAACTGCACCCGATTGGCTAACAGCTTAAAAACCTTTAAAAATAGGTAAAAGCAATGGAGAACAGAGTAAAAGAGGAAGTTGCTTACCAAAGGACTTAGAAAAGTAATAATATTCCCAAATAAGGAAGGGGCATAGGCTGCAAGCTGGGATATGCCTGTGAGCACGTCCAGCACAAATATCTTGGTTAAAGTACAAGGACATAGAATGTACTATGTGCCTGTGAGCATGTCTAACAGCTACACAGGATAGGGCTTAACAAACAGTTATCAGCACAAAGCAAGCAGGCTTGAAGGAAGTTAGTCTTTAAAAGAAATTATTATTTCTAACACTTATGATTTATTCTTTAACAAGAAGGGAAACTTTGAAGAAGAAGCTTTTTACTTTCTACAATGAAGTTTCCTCCACGTTCTCCAAAACACCTTGTTCATCATGTTCTAACAATGGTCACTTGTAATAATCTGTTTTCCTGTCTCCCTCACCACATTGTGCACCCCTTTAAGGCAGGGAGCACCATATTCTTCTTTGTTATGTGTTCAGCGGTAACATAATGGCTGCACACATTCCCTCCTTCCTGCCTTCGCTCATTTTCTGCCTATGATGTATTATACTAGACCATCTATAGGAACATTTTTTTTTTGAGATAGGGTCTCACTCTGCTGCCCAGACTGGAGCACAGTGGTGCCATCGTGGTTCACTGCAACCCCAACCTCCTGGGTTCAAGCTATCTTCCCACCTCAGCCTCCTGAGTAGCTGAAACCATAGGCACATACCACCATAACTGGTTAATTTTTGTTTTTTTTTTTTTTTTTTTTTTTTTTGAGCCACCAGCCACCACACCTGGTTTAGGAACTAAATTTTAAAAAAAAAAGTTTTTTTTTCTTTTTTTTTTTTTTTTTTTGAGACGGAGTCTGGCTCTGTCACCCAGGCTGGAGTGCAGTGGCACCATCTCGTCTCACTGCAAGCTCCGCCTCCTGGGTTTACGCCATTCTCCTGCCTCAGCCTCCCGAGTAGCTGGGACTACAGGCGCCCGCCACCTCGCCTGGCTAGTTTTTTGTATTTTTAGTAGAGACGGGGTTTCACCGTGTTAGCCAGGATGGTCTCGATCTCCTGACCTCGTGATCCGCCCGTCTCGGCCTCCCAAAGTGCTGGGATTACAGGCTTGAGCCACCGCGCCCGGCCTCAAAAGTTTTTTTTTTCAAGATAGGGTGGGGTCTTGCTATGTTGCCCAGGCTGGTCTCAAACTCCCAAGCTCAAGCGATCCTCTGGCCTTGACCTCCCAAAGTGCTGGGTTCACAGGCATGAGTCACCACACCTGGCCTAAGTAGTTTTTTTTAATGAACAAGGTAGGCTCTCTGATCTTGAATTTACTTTTTTTTTTTTTTTTTTGAGATGGAGTTTTGCCCTGTTGCCCAGGCTGGAGTGCAATAGTGCGATCTCGGCTCACTGGAACCTCCGCCTCCCAGGCTCAAGCAATTCTCCTGCCTTAGCCTCCCAAGTAGCTGAGATTATAGGCATGTACCACCACACCTGGCTAATTTTGTATTTTTAGTAGAGACAGGGTTTCACCATGTCGGTCAGGCTGGTCTAAACTCCTGACCTCAGGTGATCCGCCCGCCTCAGCTTCCCAAAGTGCTGGGATTACAGGTGTGAGCCACCGCACCTGGCTTGAACTTACATTCTAATAGATGAAACAGACATTAAAAAACTAATATAATTTGATGTGACAAGTTGTCAAACTGAGATATAGAAGATGCAATGAGGAGTATATAGAAGACACAGAGAAGGCTTCTTCATCCATTCAATTATTCAATAAACATTTATCCCAGCCTCGGTGGCTCACACCTGTAACCCCAGCACTTTGGGAGGCTGAGGCGGGTGGATCTCTGGAGGTCAGGAGTTCGAGACCAGCCTGACGAACATAGTGAAACCCTGTTTCTACTGAAAATACAAAAATTAGCCAGGCACGGTGGCAGGCGCCTGTAATCCCAGCTATTCAGGAGGCTGAGACAGGAGAATTGCTTGACTCCAGGAGTGGGAGGTTGCAGGAAGCCGAGATCACGCCATTGCACTCTGGCTTAGGTGACAGAGCGAGACTCTGTCTCAAAAAAACAAAAAATAACAAAAAAACAAACCAAAACATGTATTTGGTTAGTGCCCACTAAGTGCCAGACACTATACTAGACTCTGCAAGTAAAATTATTAGCAAAATCAGATGAAGAACTACTCTTATGGGGCCAGGCATGGTGACTCACGCCTGTAATCCCAGCACTTCGGGAGGCCGAAACAGGTGAATTACTTTAAGTCAGGAGTTCAAGACCAGCCTGGCCAACACGGTGAAACCCCATCTCTACTTAAAATACAAAAACGATTTGGCCATGTGCCTGTAATCCCAGCTACTCAGGAGGCTGAGGCATGAGAATCGCTCGAACCCAGGAGGCAGAGGTTGCAGGAAAATAAACTACCCTTATGGGTTTATGGGGGATGGAAACATAATGTTAATAGAATTGTCACCAAGTAAGTGCAAAATATTATGTTAGTCAGGGTTCGTGGTTACAGGCATGGAAACTGATTCAGGCTGACTTAAACAGAAAAGGAATTCACTGGGAGGACATGGGGAGGTTCACATGATCACAGGAAAGGCTGCAGACTAGGCTCAAAAAACAGACCTGGCATTCCTCCTCCCGAGTTTTCTGTTTTCTTTTTTTTCCTTTTTTTAGAGACAGGGTCTTGCTGTGCCACCCAGGCTGGAGTACAGTGGTAAGATCATAACTCACTGAACCCTCAAACTCCTGGGTTCAAGCAATCCTGCAACCTCAGCTTCAGCCTCCTGAGTAGCTGGGACTACAGATGCACCACCACAGCCGGCTAATTTTTCTTTTTCTTTTTTGTGCAGATAGCACCTCACTATGTTACCCAGGCTGGTATCTAACTCCTGGCCTCAAGCAATCCTCCCACTTGGACCTCAAACGTGCTGGTGTTACAGGTGTGAACCACCATCCCAGCCACCTCCCCCGTTTTCCACTGGACTCTTTTTCTCTGCCCTCTTCTAGGTATAACTTTCCTAAATCCAGAACCTTTGGGATTTGATTTCCATTTCCAACTGGGGTAGGCTATTAGATATGGGAATCTGAGGTCTAACTGTGCTTTATGCTGATTTTCAAATACTACATCACTTTTCAGCCCCCTCATCCCTCCTGCCTTCCTAAATATTTAATACCACCAATTCCTAAGCCTTGGTGCAACTTGCATGCTTGACTTTGCTCTACCAAGTCAGGTATTCCTGTTTCTGTTGGCTTCCATTTTTGTTCTCATTGTTGTTTGGGTGTGATTTTTGAGAGATGGGGGCAAAAACATCTTTAAGTTGATGTATTTTGTTGTCTTTGAGGCACAAGATTATTCATAGAATTTTTTTTTTTTTTTTGAGTCGGGGTCTCACTCTGTCACCCAGTGCAGTGGCACAGTCTCAGCTCACTGCAACCTTCGCCTCCCAGGTTCCCAGATTGAAACGATTCTCCTGCCTCAGCCTCCTGAGTAGCTGGGATTACAGGCATCTGCCACCATGCCAGGCTAATTTTTGTATTTTTTGGTAGAGATGGGGTTTCACCATGTTGACTAGGCTGGTCTGGAACTCCCAACCTCAAATGATCCACCTGCCTTGCCCTCCCAAAGTGTTGGGATTACAGGCACGAGCCACTGTGCCTGCCCTAATTTTTATATTTTTAGTAGAGATGGGGTTTCACCATGTGGGCCAGGCCGATCTTGAACTTTTGACCTCAGATGATCTGCCTGCCTCGGCCTCTCAAAGTGCTGGGATTACAGGCGTGAGCCACCATGCCTGGTCATTTACAGATTTAAAAAATTAACATTAAATTGATTGGTGTAACAGTGAAGTATAGTTTTTCCTCAAACTTTCAAGTTTGATTTATAGTTCTTATTATTCTTTTTTTTTTTTTTTTAACTTTAAGTCTTGGTATACATAAATAGAATGCGCAGGTTTGTTACATAGGAATACATGTGCCATTGTGGTTTGAGGCACCTATCAGCTGGTCATCTAGGTTTTACACCCCACATGCATTAGGTATTTTTCCTAATGCTCTCCCTCCCCTTTCCCCTGACCCCCGACAGGCCCCTGTGTGTGATGTTCCCCTCCCTGTGTCCATGTGTTCTCAATGTTCAACTCCCACTTATGAGTGAGAACGTGAGGTGTGTGGTTTTCTGTTCCTGTGTTAGTTTGCTGAGAATGATGGCTTCAAGCTTCATCCATGTACCTGCAAAGGACATGAACTCATCCTTTTTTATGGCTGTAATAGTTCTTACTGTTCTATTTATAGACTAGCAGCTAAAATAATACTTGAGTAAGTTAAATACATTTAAATATTGATTTTTTTTCTTTTTTTTAAGACAGGGTCTCCCCATGTTGCCTAGGCTGGTCGTGAACTCCTGGGCTCAAGCGATCTTCCTGTGTCAGCCTCCCAATGTGCTGGGATTATAGGCATGAGTCACCATGCCTGGTCATTTAAACATTTAAAATTGCATTCATAAATCTAGCACATACGATTTTCTTTTCTAGCCCTTCAATTTTCTGGCTGCTAAATATTCTCAAGTACTGAAATAATTCTCATAAATTAAAAAAATCTAAATATGGCAACTCACCTATTAAATACTCTAATAATGCTTCCAAACCCAGTACAATTTTTTACACCCTCCTACATAGACTTACAAGTCTAAGTTAGCTACCTGAAGATAAATTTTTAAAATTTATTTAAAAATGAATTTAGTTTTAGATTCAAGGAGTACATGTGTATGTCTGCTACATGACTGTATTTCATATTGGTGGGGATGGATTGGGATTCTAGTGTATCCTTATCCAAATAGTGAACATTGTACCTGATAGGTAATTTTTCAGCCCTAGTCCCCCTGCAACCTTCCTCCCTTGGGTGTCTATTATTTCCATCTTTATGTCCATGTATGCCATTGTCAAGCTACCACTTATAAGTGAGAACATGGGGTATTTGATTTCCTGTTTCTGAATTAGATCACTTAGAATAATAGTCTCCAGCCCTATCCATGTTGCTGCAAAGGACATGATTTCATTCTTTTTTATGGCTGCATAGTGTTCCACGAGATATCTATCATCTATCTATCTATCTATCTATCTATCTATCTATCTATCTATCTATCTCACATTTTCTTTATCCAGCCAACTGTTGATGCACACTTAGGTTGGTTTCATGACTTTGCTATTGTGACTAGTGCTGTGATAAACATATGAGTGCAATTGTCCTTTTTAATATAATGATTTCTAAGGAAATAATTTTTTTTAAAAAAATTGGGATCACAAATTACAGAAGATACAAAGGACCTGAGAACATGTTAAAGTTTGCCCCAAGGATGCGCTCAGCAAAGTCCAGACTGTGAGAATCTCTTCAGGGCAAACAACCTGGTTTATTTGACAAATGAATGCAAGGAAAAAAAAAAAAGAGAGAGAGAGAGGAATCGAGGAGGAACTTGTAAATTAAATAAACTTAAAAGTGACATTAAACAGTTAAAATGCATGGATCTAATTTGGATTCTGATTCAAACAAGCAAAGCAAATTTAAAATATGACATTTATGAACCATCTGGAAAGCTGTATATTTACTGGATATTTGAGAATGTTAAATAATCCATGTCAATTTTTAAAAATTATATAATTACATATGGTTATGTTAGAAGAAAGGAGTTATTACCTACTAGTGTTTCTTACTGAGATAGTTATAGATGAAATTACAGGCTATGTGTGATTTGCTTCAAAATAATATAGGAGAAGGTACAAGGTGGGAGTACAGATGAAATAAAATTGGCCATGAGTTATCATTGTTGAAGCTGAATGAGAGGTATCTGGTTGTTTACTATACTATTCTTTCTAATTTTGAATATGTTTGAAATTTTCTGTAATAAGTCTTTAAATATTAGAATCATAGGTCAGGCACAGTGGCTCATACCTGTATTCTCAGCATTTGGGGAGAATAAGGTGGGAGGATGTCTTGAACCCAGGAGTTTGAGACAAGCCTGAGCAATATGGTGAGACCCCCATATATACATTTAAAAAAATAGCTTTGCATGGTGGTGCACCTGTGGTTCCAGCTACTTGGGAGGCTGAGGTGGGGGGATCACTTGAGTCCAGAATGTCAAGGCTGCAGTGAGGCGTGATGGTACCACTGCCCTCCACCCTGGGTGACAGAGTGAGACCCCATCTGAAAAAAAAATTAGAATTACAAAGATAAACTAATAGGCCACAAAGTGAATCTAATATATTCTAAGGACTTACATATAGAATACATACACACAAATCATATATATAGTAATATATGATGTGTATATATGCACATACCATACATTATATATGATGTGTACACATATATACACGTAGCCATATATACACACACATATATATATGACTGTAATGAAATAAACCAGATCCACCTAGAGTGCTATTTTCCAGTATACACGCACAAGCACACACACACACGCGTGTCTACATCACAGGTTGGCATCTGCAGTGGCAGGGGACAGTCTTGTGTCTTATGAGACTGGGCCCTTAACCCATGGGAGATGGGAAAGATGGAGAGGTCAGGGTAATTATTACTCTGGGTTACTCCTTCAAGGTCACCTCAGGCTGGCTATGCCCTTCAGTTGAAGATTACTGCCCCTCTCAAGGTAGCTGCTGCAGGACTCTCTTTTTCTGGGCTCTGATAACCGCTCCCTCTCTTTGTACCTTCAGGCCTGGAGGGGCATGAAGGAACAGCCAGTTTTACTAAGCCCAAATTCTTCTTCTTCTGCTACCACTGCTACTACTGCTGCTACTACTACTACTACTACTACTACTACTATTACTGCTACTACCTGTGATCCTGTGATTCCCCTACATACCACTCACACTTCTATGAAGACACCTTCTGTAAACAAACCCTCCTGAAACCATCCCGATTTGAGTAAGTCAACTGTTTTCTTCTGGGACCCTAACAGATATAGCAATCTTTTTGTTTTTATTTTTGTTTAGACAAAGTCTCCCTCTATTGCCCAGACTGGAGTGCAATGGCGTGATCTTGGCTCATTGCAACCTCCACCTCCTGGATTCAAGCGATTCTCCTGCTTCAGCCTCCCAAGTAGCTGGGACTACAGGTGAGTGCCACCACACCCAGCTAATTTTTGTATTTGTAGTAGAGATGGGATTTTGCCATGTTGGTGAGGCTGGTCTCCAACTCCTGACCTCGGGTGATCCACCCGCCTCAGCCTCCTAAAGTGCTGAAATTACAGGAATGAGCCACTGTGCCTGGCCATTATTGTTCATTTTAGACCAGATTTATTTTTTCATTTTTAGTTACATTCATTAGATTATTCTTGGTAGTCAAAAGGGAAGGCTTTTATTTTAATGCCTAGGAAATAAGTCATCTCCTTGGTATAGATTTTCACAAAAATTATTAGACAAGATTTTGTTAAGCATCTATAAGATACGATTATGGTTAGCTTTCATTGAGTGCTTACTACCTGCTAGGTACTTTGCTAAGCTTTTTGCTCACTTTCTGTTATTTATTCCACTCAACAATTCTATAAAGTAGATTACAGGTGTGAACCACCGCACCCAGCCAGAAAACATAGTATCCTACTTTTACAAAGGATAAACTGTGACTCAAAAATATTAAGTAATTAAATTACCCCAAATAACATAATTAAGAAGGAAGGAGGGAGATTCAAATTTAGGCAGCTAGATTCTCAGACTCCATTTCTTAACCTCTGTACTCTACTGCCTACCTAACATTATGTTGAGCCTCCAGGAGCTATAAAGAAAATGATTAAGATGGTCCTGGCTGGGCATAGTGGCTCATGCCTGTAATCCAAGCACTTTGAGAGGCTGAGGTGGGTGGATCACTTGAGGCAAGGAGTTTGAGACCAGCCTGGGCAACATGACGAAACTCAGTCTTTACAAAAAGTACAAAAAATTAGCCAGGGGTGGTGGTTTGTTCCTGTAGTCCCAGCCACTAGGGAGGCTGAGGTGGGAGGATTGCTTAAGCTTGGGAAGCAGAGGTTGCAGTGAGCTGAAATCGCACCAATGCATTCCAGCCTGGGTGACAGCACAGGACCCAGTCTCAAAAATTTAAAAAACAATAATTTTTAAAAATCCTATTAAAAAAAGAAATAAGATGGTCCTACACATGGGGAACCCTTTAAGATCTTAAAGATAGAGAAGACATTAAGTGTAAAACTCGTTTGGAATGTTCATAAGAAAACTTTTGAAGGAATAGTAGTTTATAACTTGTGATCTGTATTGTATTCAGTGGAATAGAGGACCTTACATTTTTATCATTACTAATCCTTCATAGATATTTTTCTTGAATGATTTCTGATTTGAATTATTTTGATCCTGTCATTTCAGTTAGCATTAGTTTCCACTGTTAGTAAAAGACAAAGTGTTAGGTTGCTGCGCAGCAGGCTAATACTTTGTCTTTTACTAACAGAGCAGCCGTTTGTCTTCACAGATTATATGGCAAATTATATTCACTTCCTCAGGAAAGCCTTTCCTGTCCTGAGAACACTAGTCAGATGTTCCTGGTATGTGCTCCATGACATCCCTGAGACACTCAACTTCCTCTGAGACACTCAACATAATTGTCATAAAATAATTCATCCCATCGTTATATATTTAATATCTGTCACCCTCTGACTATGTAATCTGTGAAGACTGCTGCTCTGGTGTCTGGCGAAAATTGGTGCAATGACTTTTGCACTAACTTTTGCCATTACTGTAAATGACAAAAACCGCAATCACTGTAACAGCAGCTTAAACAAGATAAAAGTTTACTTCTCTCTTTTGTCAAAATCTGTAGTAGGAAGTCTCAGGAACCTTGTCTACAAAGTCATCAAAAATCCAGACTCTTTCCAGCTGACTGCTCCATCATTCCAAGGTTAAGGCCATCCTGGGATTCTACAATAATGACCATTAAATCCACCCTCCAAGAGGAAGGATGAAGTAGGGAGCAAAGGGTGCATACCAGTTGGCTTGAAGGAAGTCATATGACCACATCTAGGCTTGCAAGGGAAGCTGAAAAATGTAAATTTTTTTTTTTTTTTTTTTTGAGACAGGCTCTCAGTCTGTCACCTGGGCTGGAGTGCAGTGGCACAATTTTGGCTCACTGCCAAACCTCTGCCTTGCAGCCTCAGCCTCCTGAGTAGCTGGGATTACAGGCATGTGCCACCATGCCAGGCTAATTTTTTGTCAAAAAAAAAAAAAGTGTGAATTTTATAATTGTGAGTAACCACATACCCCTGAATTAGGGGTTCTGTTAATACAGAGGAAGGGGAGAAACATCTGTTAGGGGATAGCTTGCAGTTTCTGCTACAGATTTCTCAGTTTGTGGTGGGAACATGAATCCCTATGATTTAAGGTATAACATTTATCATAACAAGAAAAAGCAAGCACTTCTTAAAGAGAACACTTAGTGCTTACTAGAAAAACAGGGTCTTGATTTTTGGTTAAGTTTGAAATGATGTGGTCTCCTAGAAAGCTTTATTTGTTAATTATTTTTTTAGGCCACTCAAGTGAAGCAGCGGGAGTGGAGAAGGAACAAAAATATCTGTAACTGGTTATGATCAATGAGTTGTAAACCCCGCTGCACTTGAACCAGCCAGTTTTTAAGTGTTGGCTGTCAGGAATAACATGAAAATAAATCTGCCTTTGCCGTCAGCCTCATTGCTTTTGCTAGCACCCTATATTCTAGTCACACAGGCCTTTATTTATTTATTTATTTATTTATTTATTTATTGACAGGGTCTTGCTATGCTTCCCAGGCTGGTCTCGAACTCCTGGTTTCAAGTGATCCTCCTGCCTTACCATGCCTCCACCCCTACCACAAGTTGCTGGGATTACAGGTGGAGCCACCACTCCAGCTCTTTTGTTTCTTAGAAGAATCATACTACTTCCTATTTCAGCGCCTTCACACGGGCTGCTCCCTCAGGCCCTCTTCCTCTACCTAACTTCTCCTCTTCCTTCACATTTCCGCTTAAATTCACTTCCTCAGGAAAGCCTTTCCTGTCCTGAGAACACTAGTCAGATGTTCCTGGTATGTGCTCCATGACATCCCTTTCCTCTGAGACACTCAGCAAAATTGTCATAAAATAATTCATCCCATCAGTATATATTTAGTATCTGTCACCCTCGGACGATATAATCTGTGAAGACTGCTTCTCTGGTGTCTGGTACATATAATAGGTCCTCAATAAATATTTATTAGATAAGTAAATGAATTAGAATAAATTAAAAATCTAGGAGTTGCAGGAAAGCACCTAACAATGAATTAACTTTAAAATGAAAACTATCATCTTGGGAGGCTGAGGAAAGAGAATCGCTTGAGCCCAGGAGTTTGAGTCCAGGCTGGGCAAAACAACAAGATCCCATCTCAGAAAAAAAGATGAGAGTTACATTGTAAGGATTTCTTTCTCTTTCTTTTCTTTTTTTTTGACAGGGTCTTGCTATGTTGCCCAAGCTGGAGTGCAGTGGCGCAATCATGACTCACTGCAGCCTCAACCTTCTGGGCTCAAGTGATCCTCCCACCTCAGCCTCCTGAGTAGGTGGGACTAGAGGCGTATGCCACCACACCTGGCTAATTTTAATTTTTTTGTAGAAATAGGGGCCTCACTATGTCACCCAGGCTGGTCTCGAACTCCTGGGCTCAAGCAATTCTCCTGCCTTGGCCTCCCAAAGTGCTAGGATTACAGGTGGGAGCCACCATGCCCAGACTTCCAGACTTCTTTTTTTTTTTTTTTTTTTTTTGAGATGGAGTCTCGCCCTGTTGCCCAGGCTGGAGTGCAATGGCACAATCTCGGCTCACTGCAATCTCTGCCTCCCAGCTTCAAATGATTCTCCTGCCTCAGCCTCCTGAGTATCTGGGATTACAGGCACCCGCCACCATGCCCAGCTAATTTTGTATTTTTAGTAGAGACGGGGTTTCACCACGTTGGCCAGGCTGGTCTTGAACTCCTGACCTCATGATCTGCCTGTTTCGGCCTCCCAAAGTGCTGGGATTACAGGCATAAACTGCCACACCTGGCCCCAGACTTCATTTTTAAAAAACAAAATTTTAAGTTTTAGGGTCTCACTATGTGGCCCAGCCTGGTCTTAAACTCCTGGGCTCAAGAGATCCTCTGCCTTGGCCTCTGATAGTGCTGGGATTACAGGCATGAGCCATCATAACCAGTGCAAAGATCTTTAATAATCGAAATAACCCTTTAAGTCCTGATGATCTCTAGGAGACTTGTAGTTCTACACTGACAATATATAGGGTGTTCATAGGAAAAAAATATGTGCATACATGTATATGTATACTTATTTATATATGCATATTAACAGTAATAGGAGAAAACCTAAAAATAATGTGTTTGTGTAAAAGAAAGGGAGACTGAAGGAGAATAAGGCTATCTAGTTCATATCTCAGCTCCACCATTTACTTGCCATAGAACTTTAGAATAGTACACATAATGTGTTAGATAAATGTTAGCTATTATCATAATATAGATATAAGAAGAGAGCCAGGTTCTGTGGCTCAAGCCTGTAATCCCAATTACTCAGGAGGATGAGGCAGAAGGATTGCCTGAGGCCAGGAGTTTCAGACCAACCTGGGCACTATAGCAAGACCCTGTCTCAAAGAAAAAGAAGAAAAGAAATGTCAAGTGAAAAGTTATACATCAAAATGTTAGCAGTGATTATCTCTTGGGTTTTGTTTTTTAAATCTGCATTCATTTTTTAAAAATCTGTTTTATTTGTTGTTGAGATGGGATCTTGCTGTGTTGCTCAGGCTGGTTTTGAACTCATTGGCTCAGTCAATCCTCCCCGCTCAGTCTCTTGAGTAGCTGGGATTGCAGGTGCACTCCACAGCACCTAGTCTCATCTATATTTTGTATTTTGAAATAAGCATGGCTCAGTCTAGCACAGAGGTTAGGTTCACGAGCACTGGTAATAGTAGTTCCTGGGTTCAAAGCACAGTAACTTGTGTGACTTTGAACAAGTTGTTAACCTCTCTGTGCCTCTGTCACTTCTGTTTGTAAAATGACAGTCACAATAATTAAGTGTTTAGAAAGATCTTTTTTTTTGAGACAGAGTTTTACTCTGTTGCACAGGCTGGAGTGCAGTGGTGTGATCTCAGTTCACTGCAACCTCTGCCTCCCAGGTAAAAGCGATACTCTTGCCTCAGCCTCCTGAGTAGCTGGAATTACAGGCATGTGCCAACACGCCCAGCTAATTTTTGTATTTTTAGTAGAGACGGGGTTTCACCATGTTGGTCAGGCTGGTCTGGAACTCCTGACCTCGTGATCCGCCTGCCTCGGCCTCCCAAAGTGTTGGGATTACAGGTGTGAGCCACTGCACCTGGCCAGAAAGATCATTCTCATAGTTGGGTTGTAAGATTGCTCTGGAATCTTTGCTCTCTGATTGATACAAAGAATGACTTTTTTTTCTGGGAAGTTACAGAAGAAAAGGCAATCTCCTTTTAAATGGAAGTCATTTGATGCCAATTCCAAAGTCCTAGAATTTTGTCTGTTTTGTCATTTTACTAGCATGAATTTAAAGCATTTGTAGCTGAGCACAGTGGCTCACACCTATAATTCCAGCACTTTGGGAGGTTGAGGTGGGCGGATCACTTGAGGTCAGGAGTTCAAGACCAGTCTGGCCAACATGGTGAAACTCTGTCTCTACTAAAAATACAAAAATTAGCTGGGCATTGTGGCGGGCACCTGTAATCCCAGCTACTCAGGAGACTGAGGCAGGAGAATCACTTGTACCCAGGAGGTAGAGGTTGCAGTGAGCCAAGATAACATCACTGCACTGCAGCCTGGGTGACAGAGCGGGATGCTATCTTCAAAAAATAAATAAATAAAATAAAATAAAGCACTTTTATGTAGGTCAATGTAAGTTATTTGCTGGTATTTCAAGTTTGTATTTTTAGAAATTATACTTTATAAGTTGCTAGCACTGAACTCTTAAGTTAGGAACACTTTGTGACGTGGCCTCTCTTAACTACTCTGACATTATCGTATTTGTTTTCCTTCTACCTTTCTTACTGCCACTCCTGGGAGACCCTTGCTCAAGGTTATCCTCCTTCATTTGATTTCTAAGTATTGGAATTCCCTGGGGCCAGCCTCCAGGCCCTTTATCTTTTTTTCTATACCTAGTCCAACCTCTACTCTCCAAACACACCTCTTCAAGTACCTGCCTTTTGTTTTTTGTTTTTTGGGGGAGTGGGGTCTCACTCTGTTACTCAGGCTGGAGTGCAGTGGCACGACCACAGCTCACTGCAGCCTCAACCTCCAGGGCTCAAACGATTCTCCTACCTCAGCCTCCTTAGTAGCTGGGATCACAGGTGCGCACCATCAGCCTGACTATTTTTGTGGATTTTTTGTAGAGATGAGGCCTCACTCACTATGTTGCCCGGGCTGCTGCCTCGTTTTGTGTCTCCACTGGAATGTCTCAGAGCCATCTCAAACTCAACAACTCCCAAACAGAAGTATGCATTCCCGCCCTCATCAGACTCCCCAAACCTGCTCCTCTCTCAGTCTTCCTTGTCTTATGAATGGCGCCATTGTCAAGCTAGTCATCAAAGCGTCACCTGAAGTGTCTTCCTCTCTCTCAATCAATCCATCAGCAAGTTAAGTCATTACTTCCAATTTTAAAATACATCTGGACTCTTTCTCTCTCTGTCTCCACTGCCACCACCCTCCGTCACATG
Organism: Macaca fascicularis; assembly: GCF_037993035.2. Taxonomy (NCBI): domain Eukaryota; kingdom Metazoa; phylum Chordata; class Mammalia; order Primates; family Cercopithecidae; genus Macaca; species Macaca fascicularis. The sequence continues at coordinate 100,517,073 of NC_088385.1, forward strand.
ATTTATTGACTGCAGAACTGTAGTAGCTTCCTTGCTAGACTTGCCTGTGGTCTTGCCACTCTCCAAACCACTCCTCCCAGGGCAGCCAGAGTAACCTTTTAAAAATAGAAATCAAATTATGTCACTTCTTTTGTGTAAAAATCTCAAGAGACAGGGGCTCACTCTGTCACCCAGGCTGGAGTGCACGGCACGATCATAGCTCACTGCCACCTTGACCTCCTGGGCTCAAGCAATCCTCCCACTTCAGCCTCCTACTCCCAGGGTAGCTAGGACTACAGGCACACAGCACCACCTACTCCATTTAATCTCTACATATGTCCTGTGTCCTAATTCTGTGTTAACCCCTCCAAGACTTATGAAGCCCAACATGACCTGGCTCCAACTCTCCTCATCTCCTGCCACTCTTCTCCACACTGTCCACCCTACTCCAGTATATGGTAAGCTGTTTCCACCACATTAAAGCTTTTGTGTAAGTTGTTCCCTCGCTTAGCCTAAATTGTCTCTCCTCTTTCTTCCCCCAGAAATGTTGGTTTCTTTTCCAGTCTCAGCTTTGTGAGACCTTCCCTGGTCCCACTAAGTGAGTCTCCCTATTGGGGACTGGTCCCACTCTGCTCACAGCCATCAAGACTTGACATCTGGAATAATCTTTGATCCATTCTTCTTACACTTTACGCAGGGAATGTTCAACCAGTCCAGTTGACTGCTCATTCAAATCTGTTTCTCCTCTCTGTCCCTTCCTATTGCATAGTCCAGAAAGGACACAGATGGACCCTCTGTGGGCTTCTACAAGAGCAAAGATTAGCCTCCTGATGTTCCCTGGGAAATGAGGAGACATACTACACAGCCCATATTCAGTTTTCTTTACTATGTGATCTGTGTTCACTTACTTTCAATACTTGTCACTTCAGGAATATGGTTCTTAACTTGTTGAGGGGTTTATCAATTCCCTGGAATACATACTAAAAGCTATAGATTCTTTCTTAGAAAAATATACAAAAGCAACATTTTGCAAATCATGGGAAAAGGGAATTTCTAGGCAACCACTTCTGCTTTACCAGCCAATCATCTGCTGTCTTGGATACTTTCAATGTTATCTAGTCTTTTCATTTGTTCAGCAAACACTTACTGGAGACCTATAATGAGGCTGAGCACAGTCTGAGATGCTGGGTTTGCACATGGTGAAGAACAAGATAGACATATGTCTCTGCCTTCACGGAGCTTACATTATCCAGCATAAGAGACATTAAACGAGGCTGGGTGCAGTGGTGCACGCCTGTAATCCCAGCACTTTGGGAGGCGGAGGCGGGCAGATCACCTGAGGTAAGGAGTTCAAGATCAGTCCGGCGAACATGGCAAAGTCCCATCTCTGCTAAAAATACAAAAATTAGCTGGGTGTGGTGGTGGGCACCTGTAATCCCAGCTATTCGGGAGGCTGAGGAAGGAGAATCGCTTGAAGCCGAGAGGCAGAGGTTGCAGTAAGCCAAGATCATGCCACTGCACTCCAGCCTGGGCGACAGAGTGAGACTCTGCCTCAAAAAACAAACAAACAAACAAACAAAAAAAGTTAAACGAGCAAACAAATAATATAAAGTCAGGTAATGGTAAATGTTCTGAAGGAAAATAAAGGGGGGCATGGAATAAGGGTGGGTGAGGCTATTTTAGTGGTGTGGTCCTTTCTAAGATGATATTTGAGAAAGGCCTGTATACAGTAAGGTCAAGAGAAGAGGTGAGAGAAGCGCATTGTTGGCAATGGGAACAGAGAGTGCAAAGGCCCAGGGGCCTTTCCTTCCTCCTAAGATGGAAGGCAAGGTCCAAGATTCTGCATAGTTACTTCCTCCCATAATAGGTAGCCAGCACAGTTCTGAGGGCACAGTGCCAGGTTCTCCAAGTGGAGGGCCTCTTCACATTCTGATTCCAAACGTCCAATTCCTAACCTACACATTTCAGGGCTTCTCGGGAATGTCTCTTCCCCTGGGAAACTTTAACTCATTTACTAAAGGGCAATCTACGATTTCTTTGAATATTAACATAATTTTTTTAAAAAGTACTTGTAGGCTTGCATGGTGGCTCAGGCCTGTAATTCCAGCACTTTGGGAGGTGGAGGTGGGAGGATCGCTTGAGACCAGCGTGGGCAACATAGCAAGACCCCGTCTCTACAAAAATATTAAAAAATTAGCCGGGTGTGGTGGTGTGCGCCTGTAGTACCAGCTACTCAGGACGCTGAGGTGGGAGGATCTCTTGGGCCCAGGAGGTACAGGCTGCAGTGAGCCGTAATGGAGCCATTGCACTCCAGTCTGGGTGACAGAATGAGACTGCCTCACACACACACAAAAAAAGTTTGTTAGTTTCTAAGGGTATGTATTTGGGGCAGTGATTTTGTTTTTCTGGGCACCTTGATAACGTTGCGGCCATGCTGCTACAAATAAAGGCAAGAGTCCATAGCAACGACTCCGCTTTCCCTCTGCGACCGGGCTGCTTTCCCACGGAGACTACATTTCCCAGAATGCCCCGCGGCCGGGAGGGCGCGCGCGGCGCTGTCTCTTGGGACCCGGATTGAAACAAGATGGCGGGCTCGTGGTGAGAAGCTGTCAAGGTAACCGCTTCCCTCTAGTCCTTCTGTGGAGGACTCCCTCGAAGCTAGGCAGGCCCACAGTGTTTGTCTGCAGGTGTCGAGGTCTCCCGCCTGTCGTTCCCGGCAGGGCGAGGCTGCCTGCATCCCCAGCCTTTGCCCTTCCTGCAGAAGGGCCGGCATGTGGCCGCGCGCTTCCTGTAGCGCCCCCTTCGTTACCTGGCGGACGCCCGGGGGTGGCTGATGCAGCTTGTGGCTCTAGGGACTCATTTAGGTCGAAGAGTCCGTGTGCTCCTGGTAGCCTGCTCCTCAAACCTCTTACCCTCAGAGGCTACGTGGCTTTTGTTTTGGGGTTGAATTCCGGGCCAAGGGACTTGACCTCTGAAATGATCTTCCTGGGGTGAATAATCTGACTCCCAGCAGAGTGTGCTTGCCTCTGGGCTTCGGTCAGAGGGGACCTAATTTCCCCCAAGATGTTTTGTTCGTGGTCAGAGGTCATGGGTTTACGTCCCACGCATGTCACCTATTAAGCAACGATATACTGGCCAAGTAATCGATTGACCTCTCTGAGCCTTTGTTCTTAATCTGTGAAATGGAGATGCCTGCTTCACAGACTTGTGAAAGTCAGAGCATGTAATGTATATGAAAGTGGATTATAAACTAAAAAGCACACTTAGGAGCTCACGGTTAGCAGTGTTAATGTACTGGCAGTGCAAGGTATCAGTGTGAGTGATTTAGCCTAGCAAATAAGAGGACCTGTGTCCTAATTCCCTTTTATCACTATTGGGGGAAGGGCACGGATAGTCGTTGAAGACTATTAAAAACAAGGTTTAACAATGGTTATTTGTCATTTATTCACAACAGCCCATGAAGATTGTGGTTTTCCCCATTTTGTCATTGGAGAAACTGAGGATCATTTAATGACTTGTTATAAAGTTTCCCAGTTTGGCAGTGACTGACTTTAAAGTCCTTGGAAGCAAGACTTTTAAATTTTATACTTTAGTTTCTTCATGAATCAGAATAATCACATGATTAATACGAGAGCAAAATGAAATGGTGGCGAAAGTACCTTGGAAAGTTAAAGACCTTATACACATATAAGATGGTGAAATTTTATCTGGGACTTGAGGGCATTTGTATGAGTTCCTCCAATTGAGTATTTAATAGGCTAAGGATAGGCCTTCTTGTTTGATATTTCTTTATTATTATATTAATGGCTCAGGGCAGACAGAAATATTTAATCAGAAACAGGATAGTACTGTAAGTGACATAGTATCTTGTATATGGAACCTTGGAGGTTGTACACAGACACGCTAGCATTATGAGAATGAATACTCTGTGTACCATTTGTGAATGACTGTTTCAAGAGTAATTACACATGTACTGAGTATTCAGTAAGTAGAAGGAGCTGCACTGGGTGCAGAGAAGTTTGCATCTAGGATAAATAGTAATGGACATAGTTCCAGTGGTTCTGATCTTATATTTTGACCGTGTTGCTCTTCGTCCTGTTGTTAAATCGTGTGAATTGCCAAGTTGTTTAAAAGCATTGCTTCAATTGACTTCTAGGCCGTGATTGTTACCTTGTTCTTGTGGTGTTTAATTTAACTTCAGTTTACCATAGGTAGCACTGATTTTTCTTTATCTCTTCGGCAGGAGTAGAAATTGGTATGCCTAGAAGCAGATGTTAAAAGCAGTTTCTCTTCAGAACATCTTTTTTCATACCACTTGATAAGCATCTTGAAACACCATGGCTGTAGCTGCAGTAAAATGGGTGATGTCAAAGAGAACTATCTTGAAACATTTATTTCCAATCCAAAGTAAGTGAAATTTTTTTAATGTTTAAAAAGTTTTAAACTTTTAAGAATATAGAAAATTTAAAGCATTTAGTTATTGTATACACCTGTAATTTGCAGGAGTGTTTGCAGTAATGGAAAGTGGGAGAAAACATGAGATGTGGTGTCTCATGCCTGTAATCCCAGCACTTTGGGAGGTGGGAGGACTGCTTAAGGCCAGGAGTTTGAGACCAGCCTGGGTGACATAGCAAGACCCCCATCTCTAAAAAAAAAAGTGGATTGGGGAGGGGAATGGATAAATTATGGTACATCTTAACTGTGACTGTCATACAGCTGTTACTGACATGGAAAAATCTCCAAATAGAAACAAAAAAAAAAGCGTGTCAGAACCATATCTATGTATATCTATCATATGATCTTATTTGTATGTTTAAAAGATGATCCATCATATGCATGTGTGCATATGCATAAATGCAGAGGTAAAAGGTCTGGACCAAACAGTGGCTATCTGTGTAGCCCACTCGGGATTTAGCTGAGGGCAGGAGTAAGGGACTGGTCAAGGGTAACTTTCTCTTGTTCAATTACATGTAATGCTTTTTTAGTAGTTCTTAAAATATGCGAATAAAGGGTAAATTTACAGTCCCATATTCCAGAGATAATCATTGTTAATATTTTGGTGGATTCTCATTGTGTTTTTTCTATGTACCTAGCCATTTTAAAAATACGAAATGTAATTTCTGCCTTTTCTAAAGAACTGTATATAGTTAATATTTTCTCGAAAGCTTGTTAATACATGTTTGACAGTCAAAGCATGGACCCAAATAAGTAAATAGAATATTAAAGTATTTTTTCTCAGCCAACTGTGCTTTCTTTTTTCTTTTCCTGTTTGTAAACTCTGTTCTCCCATTTCTAAAGTAGACATGTATAGAAGGCTACAGTAGGTTTGCCTTTTTATATTTAACTATGTCAGCCAACTTTTTATTTTTATTTTTTATTTTAGATTCAGGGGGTACATATGCAGGTTTGTTACATGGATATATTACATATGCTGAGATTTGGGCTTCAACTCAACCCATCACCCAAATAGTGAATATAGTGCCCAATAGTTAGTTTTTCAACCCTTCCCTCCATCCCTCCCTTCTGTTTTGAGTCACCAGTGTTTATTGTTCCCATTTTTGTGTCCATATGTACCCAATGTTTACCTCCTACATGTAAGTGAGAACATGTAGTATTTGGCTGTTTTTGCATTAATTCACTTAGGATAATGGCCTCCAGCTGTGTCTATGTTGCTGCAAAGGACGTGATTTTATTTGTTTTAATGTCTGGCTAATAATCCATGGTGTACATATATACCACATATTATTTATCCAGTCTGCCGTTGATGGGCTTGTTTCCATGTCTTTGCTATTGTGAATAGTGCACTGATAAACATGCAAGTGCAGCTGACTGTTTTTTTTTTTTTTTTTTTTTTTTGAGACGGAGTTTTGTTCTTGTTGCCCAGGCTGGAGTGCAATGGTGCAATCTCCGGCTCACCGCAACCTCTGCCTCCTGGGTTCAAGCAATTCTCCTGCCTCAACTTCCCAAGCAGCTGGGATCACAGGCCAGCACACCCAGCTAATTTTGTATTTTCAGTAGAGACGGGGGTTTCTCCACGTTGGTCAGGCTGGTCTCGAACTCCCAACCTCAGGTGATCCGCCCGCCTCAGCTTCCCAAAGTGCTGGGATTACAGGCGTGTGAGCCATTGCGCCTGGGGTGCAGCTGACTTTGTAAATACAACTCTGCTTGACCTTGACCTTTGTCTCTTCTTTCTTATTTCCTGTTTACCACCATTTGTAATTGAAAGTTTGTTTATTGAATTAAAGAGAAAAGAGCTATTTGAAGAATAGAGTAAAAGTAAAGTAATAAATAGGCAATTTGTTATGCTTGAGGCGGGGAAAATATTTTACTCAGTAAACACCTTTGTTGAATAGAATGCTCAAAGGTTTGTTAGATCCTACTCTATTTTATTTTATTTTGTTTTTTGAGACTGAATCTTGCTCCATTGTTCAGGCTGGAGCACAGAGGCATGATCTTGGCACATGGCAACCTCTGTTTCCCAGGTTCAAGTGATTCTCCTGCCTCAGCCTCCCGAGTAGCCGGGATTATAGGCACCTACCACCATGCCTGGTTAATATTTGTATTTTTAGTAGAGGTAGAGCTTCACCGTGTTGGCCAGGCTGGTCTCGAACTGCCAACCTCAAATGATCTGCCTGCCTTGGCCTCCCGAAGTGCTGGGATTGCAGGTGTGAGCCATTGCGCCTGTCCTAGTTTTTGTATTTTTAGTAGGGAAGGGGTTTCACCATCTTGGCCAGACTGGTCTCAAACTCCTGACCTCAAGTGGTCTGCCACCTCAGCCTCCCAGAGTGCTGGAATTATAGGCGTGAGCCACCGCACCCGGCCACCAAATCCTGCTCTTATAGGAAGCTTTCCATCCCTGCTTCCTTGCTTGCCCTACTGTCCCCTTTTTTAGGGCCCTAAACGTAATAACATTTATTACATTATATTCAAAGTAAAATCAACTTAGAGTTCAGTAAATGGAATAGGAGATTGCTTAAGAGACTTTGGATATAAACTAAAATAAGTCACAACAAAACTACAATCAGCATTTGATTATCTAGGAGCATTTTTGTTGTGAGAATTGGAAGAAAGACCCTTACTTCTTAGCCTACTCTTTGCCTTGCAGGAACCTAGCTCCTAGACTAATGAGAAGTCAGATCCAATCAGTTTTTACATAGTCTATGTTTTGAAGCAATTAGTCCTCACACAGGCCCATCAGAAAACCAATTAATGTGTCCCTGGATAATTGAAAATTGTTTATATATCTTTTTCCCCACTGGATTTCCCACTAAGTTTGTACTGTATCTAATTCATTTTGGTGTCCCTGGTGCCTCTCATCATGATAGGAGATATATCAGTGTTTGTTGAAGTAATCTGAATGGATTAGAGTTACTCTCAAAATACCTAATTAACTAAGCATTAGGTTACCCTAGAAAATCATTCCGTTATCAGTCATCCTAATACTCAGTGACCTAACTTCTTATGTCCTAAAAGTCCCTTATACTGCGAAGTTCCTACTACTACTATTATTGAAAGTAAAGGGCTGGGCATGGTGGCTCACACCTGTAATACCAGCACTTTGGGAGGCTGAGGCAGGCTCCAAAGTTTGAGACCAGGCTGGGCAATGTGACAAAATGCCATTTCTATAAAAGTTACAAAAATTAGCTGGGTGAGGTGGTGCGCTCCTGTGGTCCCAGGAGGGAGGCAGCCTACTCGGGAGGCAGCCTTCTCAGGAGGCTGAGGTAGGAAGACTGCTTGAGTCCAGGAGTTCGAGGCTGTGATTGTGCCATTGCATTCCAGCCTGGGAGACAGAGCGAGACCCTGTCTCAAAAATAAAAAATTAAAATTAAAGAAAGTTTCATTACTGTTATTATTGATGTTTAATAAAAAAGGGAAGAACATTAAGATTGGAGGCAAAGCGAAATCATGATTAAGGAAGGAAGTTCAATGAGCAAAAATAAAAAGGCTTCCCTATATTCTAGAAGGAATATTTTAAAATTTCCCAAATGGTCAGTCAGCCTGGGAATGTAGAGCACTTTACAGTTTTCAAAGCATGTTAAGCCATTTGATCCTTATAACAGTTTTGATTTTGGTAACCCATGTAGTATTATCCTCTTTATGAAGGTAAGGAAACTTGAGTTCTGTGGCCCTCATAAGTTTACCTAGGGTCACATATTTGGTAAATGAGAACTGTGACCAAAATCTGGATCTCCCCACCTTACTTTGTCCAGTATACTTTCTACTGTACTTCCTTTTCAGTAGCAAGGTAAAATACTGAGCATTTGAAGATGGGACAACTTTTAGCTTTCATAGCTCTTTTCTTTTTTTTTTTTTTTTTTTTTTTGAGACGGAGTCTCGCTCTGCGCCCAGGCTGGATGGCATTGGCCAGATCTCAGCTCACTGCAAGCTCCGCCTCCCGGGTTTATGCCATTCTCCTGCCTCACTACAGGTGCCCGCCACCTCGCCCAGCTAGTTTTTTTGTATTTTTTAGTAGAGACGGGGTTCACCGTGTTAGCCAGGATGGTCTCGATCTCCTGACCTCGTGTTCTGCCCGTCTCGGCCTCCCAAAGTGCTGGGATTACAGGCTTGAGCCACCGCGCCCGGCTAGCTCTTTTCAAAATGTAATTAAACATATATATGTAACAAGAATAACTCATAAATTACAGAAATTATTGTTAATTGAAGTTCTTCTGGCACATTGAATTGCTTTGGCTTGATTGGTGTTAACTTCGGCATTGGTCCTAATTATATATTTAGAGCTTCTGCTACCTCTATATCCAGAACTTCCACTGGTAAAATGTCAGGTAATGAATGTTTCTTTTTTTTTTTTTTTTTTTTTTCGAGGTAGGTCTCACTCTGTTGCCCAGGCTGGAGTGCAGTGGCGCAGTCTTGGCCCACTGCAGCCTTGACCTCCCTGGGCTCAGATGTTCCTACTATCTTAGTCTCCCAAGTAAGCAAGACTACAGATGTGCACCACCATGTCTGCTTATTTATTTATTTATTTATTTATTTTTGAGATGGAATTTCACTCTTGGGATTACAGGCATGCATCAACATGCCTGGCCAGTTTTTTGTATTTTTAGTAGAGAGGGGGTTTCACCATGTTGGCCAGGCTGGTCTCGAATTCCTGACCTCAAGTGATCCACCTGCCCTGGCCTCCCGAAGTGCTGGGATTACAGGAATGAGCCACTGTGCCTGGCAAGTGTTAGACTTTTAAGGATGAGGGGTATTTGAACAAAATGGGGATGGAATTCCATACTGAGGACATGGTGAAGGCATGGAGATAGGGAAGGCAGGATAGGTTACAGTCCTATATCACAGGAACAAGAGGCTCTGACTTTGATTCTTGGCATTAATCAAGATGCATTCAAAACTTGCTTTTAACTATATTGAATTACTTTTAAATTTTTTTCTTTGTGTTAAAAGAATATCCTTTTTTTGAACATAGGAGAACCTTTCACAAGCTTTTAAAAAAGCAATTATGGCCGGGCACGGTGGCGCACGCCTGTAATCCCAGCACTTTGGGAGGCTGAGGCAGGTGGATCACGAGGTCAGGAGATTAAGACCATCCTGGCTAACATGGTGAAACCCCATCTCTACTAAAAATACAAAAAATTAGCCTGGCGTGGTGGCGGGTGCCTGTACTCCTAGCTACTCAGGAGGCTGAGGCAGGGGAATGGCGTGAACCCGGGAGGCAGAGCTTGCAGTGAGCCGAGATCGTGCCACTGCACTCCAGCCTGGGTGGCAGAGCGAGACTGCATCTCAAAAAAAAAAAAAAAAAAAAAGAGCAATTATGGCTCTTGAATTTGCAGGTATTCTAAAAAAGGAAAATATGCTTTAAAATGTAAGCATTTTGATTAAGAAAAGTTAATTTTGAACAGATTATTTCATATTTCATCACTTCATCGCTCCCTTATAAACTCTGCACCTTGGAAAACCCAAATACTTTATTTTTATTTATTTATTTTTTTGAAACGGAGTTTCGCTCTTGTTGCTCAGGCTGGAGTGCAATGGCATGATCTCAGCTCACTGCAACCTCTGCCTCCTGGGTTCAAGCAATTCTCCTGCTTCAGCCTCCTGAGTAGCTGACCACGCCTGGCTAATTTTGTATTTTTAGTAGAGACAAGGTTTCACCATGTTGGTCAGGCTGGTCTTGAACTCCTTGACCTTAGGTGATCTGCCCGCCTTGGTCTCCCAAAGTGTTGGGATTACAGGCGTGAGCCACTGCACCTCGCCCCAAATACTTTAAGTTCTTTCTTGGAAAGGCTGGAGTACCCAAATACTTTCAATTTTTATTTTACTTGGAGTCCTTGCACCTGTTACTCCCTCTGCTAGAAACATTGTTTTTATCTCTTATCAATTCTTATTTTCTCATTCTTTAGAGCACCTTGGACATCACCTCCACTGAAAAGGCTTTCTTGAACCTGCACAATTTGTTTGGTAGCCTTTCTGTGTGACCCATCTTTGCCAGTGTTTACCAGTCCTAACAGTGCTTATCCTCTATGTTGTAATTGTTTGTCTGTCTCTCTCACAAGCAGACTATACCCTTTTGAGGGTTGGGACTGAGTTTTGTTTGTTGTTGAATCTCTAGCCCCTAGCACAAGTCTGTTTCATAGTAAACAGTAAATGTTGGTTGAATGAGTAAAACTAGCTTTAAATTTATGGAGAAAATATGCTCAAATTAACTAAATCTATTTTACTGTTTGGGGTTTTTGCAGATGGAGCTTTATATTGTGTTTGTCATAAATCTACGTATTCTCCTCTACCAGATGACTATAATTGGTATGTATTAAAACTCAACTGAAAAAATAATAGTCTTAGCTATATCTGAAATAATTTAATTTTATTTCTTGTTTTGATGTCTTACGCTTTCGTTTCTCATTATTCTTTCCTTAATTTTGTTTTTTAAAATTGTTTTAATGATTTTATTTACCCAGTATCTGAGCTTATAAACATTTTAAATAAAAATTATTATCATTGTGTTTCATTGAATATTTAATTTGTTGTAAGACAGACATGCTGTTTAGAACTGCCGTCCTTTCTAAAGCATGCTTTAGCTTTTTGGAAAAGTTAATTCGTTTTTATAGGGTTCATATCTGTTAGCTTAAGCTATTATTTATCTTTTGTTTGATATTGAATAATCCTAAATTACACATACTTAATTTAACCACCATTCATTTGGTACTTATTCAATTTAGTCACTATGATAAGAACTAGGAATAACATATGACATTGTCTTTTTCCTCTGCAGCAGAGTCTGATATGCAGAAACTGCAACGTATTTTCTTAATCTGTGTTGTTTTTATTACAAAATGATAATAAAAATATTTTTTCTTCTCTCTTGACACTAGTTTTATTTTTATTTTGTTTTCGAGATGGGGTCTTGTTCTGTCGCCCAGGCTAGAGAGCAGTGGTGTGATCTTGGCTCACTGCAACCTCCACCTCCCATGTTCAGGCGATTTTCCAGCCTCAGCCTCCTGAGTAGCTGAGACTATAGGCGCGTGCCACCATGCCTGGCTAATTTTTGTATTTTTAGTAGAGATGGGGTTTCACCATGTTAGCCAGGCTGGTCTCAAAGTCCTTACCTCAGGTAATCTGCCCACCTGGGCCTCCCAAAATGCTGGAATTACAGGCGTGAGGCACTGCAACTGACCTTTTTTTTTTTTGAGACAGGTTCTCACTTTGTCACCCAGGCTGGAATGCAGTGGTGCTATCTCAGCTCACTGGAGCCTCAACTTGCGAGGTTCAAGTAATCCTCTTGCCTCAGCCCCCAAGCGGCTGGGACTACAGGTGTGTGCCACCACACCCAGCTAATTCTGTATTTTTTATAGAAACAGGGTTTCAGCATGTTGCCCAGGCTGATCTTAAACTCCTGAGCTCAAGCGATCTGCCTCCCTCGGCCTTCCAGCATGCAAGGATTACAGGTGTGAGCCATCATGGTTGGCCTTTTATTTTTATTTTTGAGACAGGGTCTCACTTTGTCGCCCAGACTGGAGTTCAGTGACGCTATGTCAGCTCACTGCAGCCTCAACCTCCCGGATTCAAGCTATCCTCCTGCCTCAGCGCCCCCAAGTAACTGGAACTGTAGGTGTGTACCACCACACCTGGCTAATTTTTTTTATTTTTTGTAGAGACAGGATTTTGCCATGTTACCCAGGCTGGTCTCAAACTCCTGAGCTTAAGTGATCCTCCCGCCTTGGCCTCCCAAAGTGTAAGGATTACAGATGTGAGCTACCACACCTGGCCTTGACACTAATTGTACATCTAATGAGTACTATGATAGCGATGAAACTGGAGTAGGTAACATTTTTTGAACCTGGAAAGATTGAGTCATATGCGTGTTTTGCATTATATAAAACTATCTTCTCATGAAGAAATCATTTGGCAGATTAAATGTTCATTGTAGCCATGTTATAGTATTCAATCTTGTAACCATGGTGAAACAATCTAATACCTATTCTCTGTTACCTACAAATTATTTTGTTGTGGTATTTAAGCTGACATATTCTGTGGGATGGTCTTCAGTTGTCTCCTGTGTTTTGGGTACCAGGTTTGCCAATCCAGTGATGTAGTATCTTCTCTTCAGCAATTTGTGATTAATTAATTTTAGCTTTTTTTTTTTTTTTTTTTTTGAGATGGAGTCTCATTCTGTTGCCCAGGCTGGAGTGCAGTGGCATGATCTTGACTCACTGCAGCCTCCGCCTCCTGGGTTCAAGTGATTCTCCTGCCTCAGCCTCCTGCGTAGCTGGGAGTACAGGTATGTGCCACTACACTTGGCTAATATTTGTATTTTTGGTAGAATCGGGGTTTTGCTAGACTGGTCTTGAACTCCTGACCTCAAGCAATCTGCCCACCTCGGCCTTACAAAGTGCTGGGATTACAGGCATGAGCCACCACGCTGGGCCCAGAATGATTATTCTTAAAGCTAAAATTAGGCCAGGCACTAATTTTAGCTTTAACCTGGAGTGCCCATTGCACTCCAGCCTGGGTGACACAGTGAGATTCCATCTCAAAAAAAAAAAAAAAAAAAAAAAAGAATAATCATTTTGCCTTGAATACAGTATAACTTTATTTCTAAAACATTCTTTTTTAGCAACGTAGAGCTTGCTCTGACTTCTGATGGCAGGACAATAGTATGCTACCACCCTTCTGTGGACATTCCATATGAACACACAAAAGTATGTATGAGAAAATGTCTTGTAGTTTTTAATTTGCTGTTAGAAATGTTTGTACTTCTTTATAGTATCCAAAAAGAAGGGAGTCGTCTGATTTTCCTTGCTTTAGATTTTCTTTTGGCTTTTTAATTTTACTATTTTGATTTTTCTCTTATTTGTTTTTCATCTGCTTTCTTTACAGTCTTTTGTTTTGTTTTTTTCAGAATACAAAGTGAACCATTTAAACACAATTATGGCATCAGTTTTCTGGTCTAAAAGATTTGGTAGATTTCTGGTTAAAGATCAAATACATCTAATATAAAATTATAAAATGCATTGTCCCATACTGCCCCATATTATAATGTAGAAAATTATGAAAAAGTTGTATTTTAGAGTGCTGTTACAAATAAAAGTTATATTTTAGAGTGCTGGGATTACAACTACTTTTTTACTGTTGGTTCTGATGGTTTTTTTTTTTTTAACATTTGGTGAATTTGTTTTTTTAATTTTTATTTTTTAATGGGACAACATAGGTATGTATTTTGAATGACTCAGTTAGATTTCTTTCCCTATTTTTTTAAAAAATCAAGTACTAGACAGAAGAGGATTTTGTATTGTTTTTAATATAATTTATTTTTAGTTTGACCCAAGTCTTTTTTTTAGTTTTGTATTTCAAAAGCTTTTTCCTATTTCTTTAAGCCTCCTTCTACTAGGTAATGTTTGATTTGCTTTTTTTTTTTTTTTTTGAGACAGGGTCTCACTCTGTCGCCCAGGCAGGAGTGCAGTGGCGTGATCCGGCTCACTGCAACCTCCACCTCCTGGGTTCAAGCTATTCTCCTGTCTCAGTCTCCCAAGTACCTGGGACTACAGGCACCTGCCACTACGCCCGGCTAATTTTTTAATTTTTTAAAATTTTTGTATTTTTAGTAGAGACGGCATTTCACCATGTTGCCCAGGCTGATCTCAAACTCCCAAGCTCAGGTGATCTGCCTGCCTTGGCCTCCCAAAGTGCTGAGATTACAGGCATGAGCCACTGTGCCCAGCCTTGACTTGCTTTTTGAGGAGAAAATAATTAGATGGTTTAGGTCATCACATGATGTATTTAGTGGTACTTATTTTAAAAAATCATCATTAAGGTCAGGGTGCTGGTTGATTTGACAAATAATTTCTTTCTTTTTTTTTTTTTTTTTTGAGACTGAGTCTTGCTCTGTTGCCCAGGCTGGAGTGCAATGGCGCGATCTCGGCTCACAGCAGCCTCTGCCTCCTGGGTTCAAGCGATTCTTCTGTCTCAGCCTCCTTAGTAACTGGGACTAGAGGCGTGCCCCACCACACCTGGCTAATTTTTGTATTTTTAGTAGAGACAGGGTTTCACCATGTTGGGCAGGATGGTCTCAATCTCTTGACCTCATAATCTGCCTGCCTCAGCCTCCCAAAGCGCTGGGATTACAGGCATGAGCCACCGCGCCTGACCAACAAATAATTTCTATATTCCTTTTTAAACTCACCATTTTGTCTCCCTGCTTTGTTAGGAAACAAAAGCCAGGTATCATAGGTACTAATCCAGTGCCTCTTTTGTATCACTTAGTTGGGCAACGTTTAGAAAAATAGGCCTACATCACTGAGTTTTGGCCTGTAAACCCTCCAGGTCACACTATGTTGTGCCTTTGTCCATTGTTATTTTGTTGAATATCTTCGGTTTATTTGCCCTGTTTTAGCAATTATACTAAGAATGCCAGGTCATTTCACATCATCCAGACTCTTATCCTCATATGGCTCTTTATATCTCTGAATCTGACCGTCCTCAACTGTCAAAACTTTCCCACTGTACTTGTAGAACTTACCACCCTTGACAAAATCTCTTACAACCTTAACCTATTCCAGAATGTTGCTTCACCTTCTGACTCTAATAGAAACCTGCCTGTACCCTGGAGACATTACTTCCTCAGCAGTTCTTTTAAGTAGTTGCTGTTTTCTCTCTCATACTCTTTTACCACTGAGTCTAAAGATGGGGAAGGTATCCCTGTAGCTCCTCATTGTCAAATCTAGATAATTTCTCTTCCTTCCTAACAATTTCTGGCTTTGTAGCTTGTATCATCCAACTAGATCATTTACTATCTTTTTTTGTTGCTGTTATCTACCAACTGCCAGGTTATTTCTCCTCCTCTACCACTCTGCACTTCCTTGAATTTTCTAAGCTTGCTGTCACACTTTCTCCAATACTGTTTTACCCTCATCCTTTGTTACTTCAATATCCATGTAGATGATCTAATACTGTGGTGTCTCACTTCTTGATCTCTCACTACGTCAGCCACCCATTTCCATGGGAGGATTCCCTAGAGATATTCTAATTACCAATAATTGCTACTCCTCTTTTCCAATCTAAATTTTAAGAAATCCAATCGTTAACTACCAGTCCCTCTTGGTCTCCCAGCTCCAAGAATTATTCATTCCCTCTTTGTAACCTACATCCATTGATCCAACCACTTTTTCACAGTCCCTCATGTATCTCACACATTCTCACTCCCTCCTTACCCAGCACAGATTCGTATCATGGTTTATCATTATCATCATTCCTCTGTATACATGCCCACCTCCCCTGCATCCTCTTTCTTTCTTGTATTTCCCTTGTTTTGACAATTATCTTCTCTGCCACATCATCAATATTCATCTCTAGTTTAGGTAAGTAATCACTCCTACAAGTTTTCAAGTAAATCACTCCACTGCCACCATACTGACCACAACCGCAGCTGTTTTTCAACTGTATTAGGCGAGCTCCCCACTCAGAGCTTTTGTATTTCCTGCTTCCTTTGCCTGGAATGCTTTTACCTCATAGTTTACTCCCTTTCCTTAAGGTCTTTTTGCTTATCTGTTATCTTGTGTGGCCTTCCTTGGCTACTGCATTTCAAGTTGTACCTTTGCTCCTGTACTCCTTGTTGTCCTTTGATTTACTTTTCTCAATAGCATTTATTATTTCTAGCATACTGGATGTTTTCTGGCTGTCTCCCATCACTAAAATGTAAGCTCGATGAGGACAGGGCCTTGTGTGTTTTTTTCCCATGCTTGGTCTTCAGCACCTGAAATAACACTTTGAACTTGAACTTGGTAGGTGCACAATAAATATTTTTCTATTAAGTGAATGAAATTGTTCCTTCCTCTTCATGCTTAAGGGTTTTATGTTTTAGGGCTAATAGACATTCACATGAGAAAGCAGGAAAGTTTTTTGTTTGTCAAGCAATAAATTGTAGATTGGGCTGCAAAATAAGAAACATTCTTGAGAACATGTTACTATTAGAATAATAGTAACATGGGCTCAAGCAGTCCTCCCACTTTAGCCTCCTGAGTAGCTGGGACTATAGAGGCACACACCACCATGCCCAGCTAATTTTTACAATTTTTGTAGACAGGGTCTCACTGTGTTGTCCAAACCGATATGGAATTCCTGGACCCAAGCAGTCCTCACCTTGGCTTCCCAAAGTGCTGGGCTTACAGGCGTGAGCCACTGTACCTTGCCCAATCTGGTTTGTTTTTTTTTTGAGACAAAGTCTCTGTCAACCAGGCTAGAATGCAGTAGTGTGATCTTGTCTCATTGCAACCTCCATGCCTCCCCAGGTTCAAGGGATTCTTATGCCTCAGCCACCCAGATAGCTGGGATTACAGGCACTCATGACCACGCCCAGCTAATTCTTGTGTTTTTAGTGGAGAGGGGGTTTTGCCATGTTGGCCAGGCTGCTCTCTAACTCCTGGCCTCAAGTGATCTACCTGCCTTGGCCTCCCAGAGTGCTGGGATTACATGCATGAGCCACCATACCTGGCCCCATTCTGGTCTTTTTGACAAAGCTCTGACTTGGCTCCCTTTCTACTTTTCACTGATATCTTTGTTACTTTGCATTTCTGTAGTGCAGTCATGCATTGCTTACTGATGGGGATATGTTCTGAGAAATGCATCCTTAGGCAATTTCATTGTTATGTGAACATCATAGAGTGTTACTTATGCAAACCTAGATGGTGTAGGCTACTACACACCCAGACTTTATGGTATAGCCTATTGCTCCCAGGCTACAAATGTATACAACATATTACTGTAGTGAATACTATAGGCAGTTGTAACACAATGGTAAATATTTATGTATCTAAACGTATTTAAACATAGAAAAGGCACAGTAAAAATGTGATATAAAAGATAAAATGTAATACACCTGTATAGGGTACTTAGCCAAAAATGGAGCTTACAGGACTGGAAGTTGCCCTGGGTGAGTCAGTGAGTGTGAAGGCCTAGTACATTATTGTACACTGCTGTATACTTTATAAACAAACACTATATGTTTAGGCTACACTAAATTTTTTTAAAAATATTTTTCTTTCTTTAATAATAAATTAACCTTAGGTTACTGTCACTTTTAAACTTGATAAACTTAAAAAAATTTTTTTTTTTTTTTTTTTTGAGACGGAGTCTTGCTCAGTCACCCAGGCTGGAGTGTGGTGGCGCTATCTCAGCTCACTGCAAGCTCCGCCTCCCGGGTTCACGCCATTCTCCTGCCTCAGCCTCCCGAGTAGCTGGGACTACAGGCGCCGCCACTACGGCCGGCTAATTTTTTTGTATTTTTAGTAGAGACGGGGTTTCACCGTGTTCGCCAGGATGGTCTCGATCTCCTGACCTCGTGATCCGCCCGTCTCAGCCTCCCAAAGTGCTAGGATTACAGGCATGAGCCACTGCACCCGGCCAAAACATTTTTAATACTTTTTTACTCTTTTGTAATAACACTTAGCTTAAAATATCGTGTACAGCTATACATAAATATTTTCTTTATATCCTTATTCTATAAGCTTTTTTGTATTGCAATTTTTGTTTGCACTTTTTAAACTTTTTTTGTGAAAACTAAGACACACACATAGTCTAGGCCCACACAGGGTCAGGATGATCAATATTACTGTCTTCTACCTCCACATTTTGTCCCACTGGAAGGTCTTCAGGGACAATAACATGCCTGGAGCTGTCATCTCTTATGATAACAATGCCTTCTTCTGGAATACCTCCTGAAGGGCTTGCCTGAGGCTGTTTTACAATTGACTTTTTTAACAAGTAGAAGTACACTCTAATGATAAAAAGTATAGTATAGTAAATGCATAAACCAGTTGCCTAGTCATTTATTATTATTATTATTTTTAAATTATTTTGGTTGAGACAGGGTCTCACTACATGTTGCTTTGGCTGGTTTTGAGCTCCTAAGCTCAAGCCTCACAAAGTGCTGGGATTACAGGCGTGAGCCACTGTACCCTGCCGTTATTTATTATTATTATCAAGTAGTATGTGCTATATATAATTGTATGTGCTATACTTTTATACAGCTGGCAGTGCAGTCAGTTTGTTTACTTTAGCACCACCACAAACATGTAAGCAATGTATTGCACTGTGGCTTTCTGCACCATCACTAGGTGACAGGAATTTTTTTAGCTTCATGATAATCTTATGGGACCACTGTAGTATACACTGTCCTTCATCACTGTACATTGTTGACCAAAACATTGTTATTATTTCAGACAGAATCTCGCCCTGTCACCCAGGGTGGAATGCAGTGGCATGATCTCGGCTCACTGAAACCTTTGCCTCCTGGGTTCAAGCAATTCTCCTGTCTCAGCCTCCCAAGTAGCCGGGATTACAGGCATGCACCACCATACCTGGCTAATTTTTGTATTTTCAGTAGAGACAAAGAGTTTCACCATGTTGGCCAGGCTGGTCTTGAACTCCTCACCTCATGTGATCCGTCCACCGCGGCCTCCCAAAGTGCTGGGATTACAGGCGTGTGTCACTGCGCCCAGCCTCAAAACATTCTTATGCAGCCCATGACTTTACTTAATTGTGCCACCTCCATTGCTTTTTAAAAAACATACATATAAAAATAGAGATGGCGGTGGGTCTCACGATGGTGCCCCGGCTGGTCTCGAACTCCTAGGCTGAAATATTCCTTTGCTACTTTGACCTTCCTAAGTGCTGGGATTGCAGGTGTGAGCCACTGCACGTGGTCCACATTGCCTTTTTTTTTTTAATTGAGACAGGGCCTGTCTGTGTCACCCAGACTGGAATTCAGTGGCGCGATCTTGGCTCACTGCAGCCTCTGCTTCCTGGGCTTAAGCGATCCTCCCATTTCAGCCTCCTCAGTAGCTGGGACTACAGGCATGAGCTATCATGCCTGGCTAATTTTTTGTATGTTTTGTAGAGACAGAGTCTCCAACTCCTGAGCTCAAAGTGATCTGCCCAAAGTGCTAGGGTTAACACGTGAGCCACCGCACCTGACCACATTGCCTTTTAAAGAGGTCTTGTTTCATGTGCATAAACTAGATATAAATGTATGCTATAATATTTAATACAGTGGTAGAATGTAGTTGTCACTAATAGTATATGAATGTAAAGAAAATATCTGTTTGAATTGTTTCTTACTGGTTGTAAATTCAGATTTTCATTGTATTATAATACATATATATAGTTATTTTAAAGCAAGGCAGTGTTACAGTCTTGTTACATATATATTATTATTGAATATGTTACTTTCATTATGATAGCTTTATATAGTATTGAATGTTACAATCTTTGTTACATACCTTAATAACACTTAATATTTAAAATACAGGTAACTTGACCCTCCAAGATAGTGATTCCTTTTGTTTTCTGTTTTGTTTTGTTTTGTTTTGTTTTGATACAGGGTCTCTTTCTTGCTCAGGCAGGAGGGTACTGTGCAGTCATGGCTCACTGCAGCCTTCAACTCCTGGGCTCAAAGGATCATCCTGTCTCAGACCCCAAGAAGCTGGGACTGCAGCCGTACACCACCATGCCTGGCTAATTTATTTTTTGTTTTTAAATTTTTTTTTTTGAGACGGAGTCTCGCTCTGTCGCCCAGGCTGGAGTGCAGTGGCCGGATCTCAGCTCACTGCAAGCTCCGCCTCCCGGGCTTATGCCATTCTCCTGCCTCAGCCTCCCGAGTAGCTGGGACTACAGGTGCCCGCCACCTCGCCCGGCTAGTTTTTTGTATTTTTTAGTGAGGACGGGGTTTCACCATGTTAGCCCATGTTAGGATGGTCTCGATCTCCTGACCTCGTGATTCGCCCGTCTCGGCCTCCCAAAGTGCTGGGATTACAGGCTTGAGCCACCGCGCCCGGCCCGCTGTTTTTAAATTTTTTGTAGAGATGAGGTCTCACTGTGTTGGCCAGGCTGGTTTTAAACTCCTGGGCTCAAATGGTCCTCCCACCTTGGCCTCCGAAAGTGCTGGGATTACAGATGTGAGACACGTGGCTGGCCAAGACAGTGATTCTTAAACTCTTTAGTGAGCCACTATTACTGGTGGAATATGTTGTATATCATTCATGTGTGTCGAGGAGATGAGATTTTTAGTAATCATTAACTTTGGGGGAAAGGTATTTAAATAACAATAAAGCACTGTTTGGTGGCATTTTAGTCACCTGAAATGAAAATGTTGAAAATTTTTCTGCTTCCATTGGATATAAGAAATGTCATTTTCTTTCTTTTTTTTTTTTTTTTTGAGACGGAGTCTTGTTCTGTCACCCAGGCTGGAGTGCAAAGGTGCAATCTTGGCTCACTGCAACCTCTGCCTCCCGGGCTAAAGCAATTCTCCTTCCTCAGCCTCCCAAGTAGCTGGGATTACAGGCATGCGCTACCGCACCAAGCTAATTTTTGTATTTTTAGTAGAGACAGGGTTTCACCCTGTTGGCCAGGCTGGTCTTGTCCTGACATCAGGTGATCCACCCGCCTCGGCCTCCCAAAGTGCTGGGATTACAGGCGTGAGCCACCGTGCCCAGCCAAAAAATGTCATTTTCAATGAAAAGTTTTTCAGTTTCTCACCTTAATGATATAAAGTGAATGGTAAACTTTTAAGTTAAAAAATAATAATAGACATAATTTATACCTTTGAGAAACAGAAACTAAAGTAATAAGTACTTTATTACTGTGGAAAATAAGAATGTTAAATGAGGGCTTTCTTTTTTTCTTTTTTTTTTTTGTCTATTTGTAGTAGAGACAAGGTCTCGCTGTGTTGCCCAGGCTGGTCTTGAACTCAAACTGAAGTGATCCTCCCACCTTGGCCTCCCAAAGTGCTGGAATTACAGGCATGAGCCACCACACCCAGCCTTTCTATTTTTCTTTCTCTTTTTTTTGAGACAGGGTTTCACTCTGTCACCCAGGCTGGAACGCAGTAGTGTGATCACAGGTAGCTTCGACCTCCTGGTCTCAAGTGATCCTCCCACTTCAGCCTCTCGAGTAGCTGGGACTACAGGTGCATGCCATCACGCCTAGATAGTTTTTAAATTTTTTTGTCTGACCATGTTGTCCAAGCTGGTCCCGTGCTTTGGAACTCCTGGGCTCAAACGATTCTCCTGTCTTGGTTTCCCAAAGTGCTGGGATTACAGGCATGAGCCACTCACTGCACCTGGCCTAAATAAGAACTTTATTATTAGAAAAGAAACCTAAAATTTGGTGTGAGAAGAAAAATATTTCTGACTAATGAATAATGCAACTAAGTGAAACTTTGTTTTGATAACTTATTTGCCCTCCCTAAAGTACTATAGTGAATTACTGAGTATAGTAATTGTTTTATTGTAATCTCGAACAAATGCTGGCTAACATTCCCACATCTTCATGATGTTTGTTACTGATTATTTTGTAGCCTGTCCCTCGGCCAGATCCTGTGCATAACAATGAAGAAACACATGATCAAGTGCTGAAAACCAGATTGGAAGAAAAAGTTGAACACCTTGAGGAAGGACCTATGATAGAAAAACTTAGCAAAATGTTCTTTACAACTAAGCACCGTTGGTATCCTCATGGACAGTAAGTTTTCTTTTCTTCAATCCCCACTAGATACAGTAAAGGAACACCTTGATTTTCTTGCAGAAACAAACTTGTGAAGTGGTATTTTGCATGAGGAAATTAACCCCAAGTATAATCACATACTATTTTGTACTTTTTTTTTTCCTTTTCTGAGACAGGATCTCACTTTGTCACCCAGACTGGAGTGCAGTGCCACAGTCTCAGCTCACTGCAGCCTCAACCTCCAGTGCTCAAGTGATCTTCCCATTTAGCCTTCTGAGTAGCTAGGACTACAGGCATGTGCCACCACACCTGGCTAATTTTGTTCTTTTTTTTTTGAGTCTTGCTCTGTCAACCAGGCTGGAGTGCAGTGGCGTGATCTCGTTTCACTGCAACCTCTACCTCCAGGTTCAAGCGATTCTCCTGCTTCAGCCTCCTGAGTACCTGGGACTACAGGCACGTGCCACCACACCCGGCTAATTTTTTGTATTTTCAGTAGAGATGGGGTTTTACCATGTTAGCCAGGATGATCTCGAACTCCTGACCTTGTGATCCACCTGCCTTGGCCTCCCAAAGTGCTGAGATTATGGACGTGAGCCACTGAGCCTGGCTCATTTTTTTTCTTTTGTAGAGGCAAGGGCTCACTTACTGTGTTACCCAGGCTGATTTTAAACTCCTGGAGTCAAGTGATCCTCCTCCCTCAGCTGGGATTATAAGCATGAGCCCCTGCCACTGTACTTTTAAGTTTACATATAATTTAGCTAAAATGAAATAGTACTTCTTTTTTTCTTTATTTTAATGGGGGAATTTAACCAGAGCTTTCAGTGAATTTTATAAGAGTTCTTGAAAATTTTTACATTCTATGATGTATTCATTTGATATGTTGTTTTTGTTCATTTTCCTGTTAAGTAATTGATTGTGTCTTCAGCCTTTTATTAATTTCTTTATCAGATTTTGAGTTACTGCAAAAAATATTGGGTTACAGCAAATGATTGGGCAGCATATGTTGTTCTCAGTTCCCTTAGAAACTATAATTGCCCTGATGTTCACAAACACATTTTCCATCTATTCTTACCTGCCATTTGACTCTGGCATTAATTAGTTTTCCTTTTTTTGATTTTTTTCTTTTGTATCTGTCTTCTTCCATACCAAACTATAAGATATTTTTGTTGTTTATATTTGAACAAACTTTTTTTTTTTTTTTTTGAAAAGGAGGTCTCACTGTGTTACCCAGGCTGATCTTGAATTCCTGGGCTCAAGCAATCTTCCTTCCTCAGCCTCCTAAGTAGCTGGGATTACAGGCACACTCTGCCATGCCCAGCTAGTTTGAACAAAACTTTGTTCTTACTTGTTTAACTCAGTAACTAGCACTGGGCTGAGTACATTTAGAGAATTAATGAATATACATTCATCGAGCTGCTCTAAGTGCTGGTTAATGCAAAACATAATCCCCGTTTACAAATTGTTTATAGTCAAGGAGGGAAGGAAGTGGAGTAAATAAACGGTTAAATCAAGTGTAATTGAGCCTTGAAGGAGGGTTAGGAGTTAACCCATTGAGAATGAGGGGTAAACTTCACAGGCAGAGGAAATAGCATTTCAGATAAAGTGTGTGGGGGAAATTACTAGTAGGTCAGATTATGGCACCCAGAATATTAATTTATTATAACAAAACATAGCCCATTGTTTTCTGTGTTAAGAAGCCCCTTTCTTTTTTTTTTTTTTTTTTGAGACGGAGTCTCACTCTGTCTCCCAGGCTGGAGTGCAGTGGCGCGATCTCCACTCACTGCAAGCTCCGCCTCCCGGGTTCACGCCATTCTCCTGCCTCAGCCTCCCGTGTGGCTGGGACTACAGGCGCCCGCCACCGCGCCCGGCTAATTTTTGTATTTTTTTTTAGTAGAGACGGGGTTTCACCGTGTTAGTCAGGATGGTCTCGATCTCCTGACCTCGTGATCCGCCCATCTCGGCCTCCCAAAGTGCTGGGATTACAGGCGTGAGCCACCGCGCCTGGCCAAGAAGCCCCTTTCTTAATAATCTCTATAATAAAAGTGATTTTTTATATCATTTTCCCAAGGAAAAATATTGATTTTTTTTTTTTGCGGGAGTGGGGCCAACGTGGTCTTTCAATTCTTGCTTCTCTTTTGTATCTCCTTCTTTGATTTTTCCTTCTTATTTATTTTATTTAATTAATTTATTTATTTTTTGAGACATAGTCTCACTCTGTCGCCTAGGCTGGAGTGTGGTGGTGTGATCTCAGCTCACTGCAACCTCCGCTTCCCGGGTTCAAGTGATTCTCCCGCCTCAGCCTCCCAAATAGCTGGGACTATAGGCATGTGCCACCATACCTGGCGAATTTTTTGTATTTTTAGTAGAGATGAGGTTTCACCATGTTGGCCAGGCTGGTCTCGAACTCCTGACCTCAGGTGATCTGCCCACCTTGGCCTCCCAAAGTGCTGGGATTACAGGCGTGAGCCACTCCTCCGGCCTTCCTTCTTTTTTAATACCCACTTTGTTTATGCATGCTACCTGGATTTTTCCTTATATTTTTAATTGTAAAGTTAGGATATGTGCAAACAAATTAGGGAACCATCTGATAGCCCTATATCTTAAATCATTAAATCTCATTATATTCTGAGATTTCTTTTTATGATTCTTAACATCTCTCATGTTTATTTTTGACTTGTATCACATTATCCAGGTATTTGAGTTCAAACCTTGTTTCAACGTCTTCTGTAATGGCTTTCCGTACCTGTTTCTTTCCTGCATGTTCCATATTGCTACAATCTGTTTTAAGCATTCAGAACCAAATAATTCTAAAGGTGTGTAACCTGACAGAGACAAGACTGAAGACAGGGAGAATAATTAGGAGTCTTAAAACCAAGCATGTTATCTTTAGACATTTGTGTTTAGTACCCTAACTATGTTTAATCTTATTTACTTAATCTTACTGCTAATCAGCTTTTGACTGCTAGTTAGTTTAATCTCCTGATATTTTTTTTCCCATCAAAACTACTAGGCATTTTTTATTGTAAATTAACTTTAATTAGAGGGACTTGATTGTCCCAATATCTATCCTAATAAAGAGCTTGGCAAAAAAACCCCAGAGACTAGTTTATGTGTATAAAGAGAAATTTTATCTATAGGCCTTGTCCTTGTAGATGTATCATCTTGCTGAATTTTCAATAAGCCTATGTGTAATCACTTATCGTTCAACACGTATTTATTTGGTATCTACATATATATTTTGGGTTAATGTGAGTCATTTTCAGGTGTTGGTTTCTGGATGTCAGTGACCATTTCTTTCTTTTTTTCTATCCCTCTATCTATCTGTCTGTCCGTCTGTCCATCTGTCCATCCATCCATTGATTGATTGATTGATTCATTCATTCTCAGCTTGTTTTCCCTAGTCAGACTATTTCTTTTTAAACCTCATTTAATATATAGAAGGATGTTTTACTAAATATTTCACAGTTCTTAAGTTACAGCAGTCAAAAGAATGGGACTCATTATGAATTTATTAACTGGGGATATGTAACTTTTTAAATAAGTTTTCATTAAAAGGTATAAAACACATTTTATTTTTATTTTTATTTTTATTTTTCTGAGACAGAGTCTTGCTCTGTTGCCCAGGTTGGAGTGCAGTGGTGCCATCTCGGCTCACTGCACCCTCTGCCTCCTGGGTTCAAGCAATTCTAGTCCCTCAACTTCCCAAGTAGCTGGGACTACAGGCGCACACCACCATGCCTGGCTGTTTTTTGTGTTTTTAGTAGAGACGGGCTTTCACCATGTTGGCCAGGCTGGTCTCAAACTCCTAACCTCAAGTGATCCCCCTGTGTTGGCCTCCCAAAGTGCTGGGATTACAGGTGTGAGCCATCATGCCTGGCCAAAACACACATTTTTTAAAAGTATTTTTAAACTATGCAGAAGTATTTAAAATATAAAATGGAAGTGTTCTCTCTTTCTATGTTCCCCATAGGGAATTGGGTATAATATGAGGTAGGGCTATTCTTAGAGGTAGAGGCTAACCTACCTAGATGTTGAACATCTTTTCGTGTGCTTATTGGCCATTCATATGTTTGGGGTTTGGGTTTTTTTTGTTTTCAGTTAAGTATCTGTAGAAATATTTTGTCTATTTTTAAAAAAGCAAATTGAGTGTCTTATTAAGGTATAAAACTTAACAGACCAAAGTGGTATATGAGCTATATGCTTTGTAAATTTTGTTATCTAAGCTTGCTTTTCACTATGTATGTTTAATGTATGTATGTATGTATTTTAATAGATACTGTCTTAGATGTGGTTTCCTAGAAGACCGTAAGATAAGGATTTTTTTGTTGTTGTTGTTTTATTTCAATTTTTAGCTTCAGGGGGGTACACAAGAATATATTGTGTGATGCTGAGGTTTGGAGTATGATTGAACCCATCACCCAGGCAGTGAGCTAGTGCCCAATAGGTAGTTCTTCAGCCTTCTCTCACCTCTTTCCCTCCTGCCTGTTGTCCCCAGTGTTTTTTGTTTCCATCTTTATGTCCATGTCTACTCAATGTTTGGCTCCCACTTATAAGTGAGAACATGTAGTATTTGGTTTTCCGTTTCTGTGTTAATTCGCTTAGGATAATGGCTTCTGTGCTGCTGCAAAGGACATGATTTTGTTCTTTTTTATGTCTGTATAGTGTTCCATGGTGTATATGTACCACATTTTCTTTATCCAGTTCACCATTGACAGGCACCTAGATTGATTCCCTGTCTTTGCTGTTGTGAGTAGGGCTACAGTGAACATACAATTACATGTGTCTTTTTGGTGGAACAATTTCTATTCCGTTGGGTATTTACCTAGTAACGGGATTGGTGGGTCGAATGGCAATTCTGTTTTTAGTTCTCTGAGAAATCTCCAATTGCTTTCCATAGTGGCTGAACTAATTTACATTCCCACCAACAGTATGTAAGCATTCGCTTTTCTTTGCAGCCTTGCCAACATTTGTTATTTTTTTCTGTTTTTAACAATAGCCGTTCTAACTAGTGTCAGCTGGTATCACACTGTGATTTTTATTTGCATTTCTCTGATGATTAGTGATGTTGAGCATTTTTTCATATGTTTATTGGCTGCTTGTATGTCTTCTTTTGAGAAGTATCTGTTCATGTTCCCTTGCCTACTTGTTAGTGGAGTTGTTTGTTTTTTGCTTAAGTTCCTTATAGATTCCAGAGAGTAGACCTTTGTTGGATGCATACTTTGTGAATATCTTATATTCTGTAGGTTGTCTGTTTACTCTGTTGATAGTTTTTTTTGCTGGGCAGAAGCTCTTTGCTTTATTTATTTATTTATTTATTTATTTATTTATTTATTTTTGAGGCGGAGTTTTGCTCTTGTTGCCCAGACTGGAGTGCAATGTCACGATCTTGGCTCACCACAACCTCTGCCTCCTGGGTTGAAGTGATTCTCCTGCCTCAGCATCCCGAGTAGCTGGGATTACAAGCATGCACCACCATGCCCAACTAATTTTGTATTTTTAGTAGAGACGGGGTTTCTCCATGTTGGTCAGGCTGCTCTCGAACTCCCGACCTCGGGTGATCCACCCGCCTTGGCCTCCCAAAGTGTTGGGATTACAGGTGTGAGCCACTGTGCTTGGCGAACTCTTTGTTTTAATTAAGTCCCACTTGTCAGTTTTTGTGTTTTTTTGCAATCGCTTTTGAATACTTAGTCATAAATTCTTTACCAAGACCAATGTCCAGCATGGTGTTTCTTTGAATGTAGCTTATGTTTCTTTCTTTGAAAGAAAAGAAAAATGTAAGCAGAATAATATTTCCTAGGTTTTCTTCTAGGATTTTTGTAGCTTGAGGTCTTATATTAAGTCTTTAATCTGTCTTCAGTTGTTTTTTATATATGATGGTAGGTAAGGGTCCAGTTTCATTATTTTGCATATGGTTAGCCAGTTATCCTGGCACCATATGCAAAATAGGTTGTAGGTGTATGGCTTTATTTTTGGGTTTATTATTTTGTTCCATTTATCTCTGTGTCTCTTTTTTATCACTACCATGCTGTTTTGATTACTGTAGCCTTGTAGTATAGTTTGAAGTCAAGTAATGTGATGTCTCTGGCTTCTTTCTTTTTGCTTAGAATTGCTTTGGCTATTTGGACTCTTTTTTGGTTCCATATGAATTTTAGAATAATTTTTTCCTTTTTTTTGGAGACAGAATTTCGCTCTTGTTGCCCAGACTGGAACACAATGGCATGATCTTGGCTCACTGCAGCCTTTGCCTCCTGGGTTCAAGCAATTCTCCTGCCTCAACCTTCTGGGTAGCTGGGATTACAGGCATGTGCCACCACACCTGGCTAAGTTTTGCATTATTAATAGATACAGGGTTTCACCATGTGGCCAGGCTGCTCTCAAACTCCTGACCTCAGGTGATCCACCTGTCTCAGCCTCCCAAAGTGCTGGGATTACAGGTGTGAGCCACAGTGCCCGGCCTAGAATAGTTTTTTTCTAATTCTGTGAAATGATGTTGGTAGTCTGATAGGAATAGCATTGAATCTATAGGTTGCTTTGGGCAGTATAGACATTTTAACAATATTGGTTTTTCCAACCCATGAGCATGGAATGTTTGTCCATTTGTGTCATCTGTGATTGATTGATTGATTGATTTTTGAGATGGAGTCTTACTCTGTCACCCAGGCTGGAGTGCAATGTCATGGTCTCCGCTCACTACAACCTCTGCCGCCCGAGTTCAAGCGATTCTCCTGCCTCAGCCTCCAGAGTAGCTGGGACTACAGGCGCATGCCACCACACCTAGCTAATTTTTGTATTTTTAGTAAAGATGGGGTTTCACTATGTTGGCCAGGCTGGTCTTGAAATCCTGACCTCATGATCTGCCCGCCTCGGCCTCCCAAAGTGCTGGGATTACAGGCGTGAGCCACAGTGTCCGGCTGTCTCCTGTGATTTCTTTCAGCAGTGCTTTGTAGTTGTTGTAGAGCCTTTTCACCTCCTTGGTTAGATGTATTCCTAGGCATTTTACATTTTCTTGTGGCTGTTGTAAATGGGATTGTGTTGATAGTGTTGTTTGTTTTCTTTATCCTTACTCATTTTTTATTTAATCAATTATTGTGAGAGGAATGTTGAAATCTGCAACTGTAATTGTAGACTTCAGGCTCTCAGCTTGAACATTATTGGTATATAGGAATACTACTGATTTTTGTACATTGATTTTGTATCCTGAAACTTTACTGAAGTTGTTTATCAGGTCTAGGAGCCTTTTGGCTGAATCTTTAGGGTTTGCTAGGCATTGAATCGTTTTATCAGTGAAGAGAGATTATTTGACTTTTTCTTTTCCTGAATGGATGCCTTTTCTTTTTTTTTCTTGCCTGATTGCTCTGGCTAGGACTTCCCCAGTACTATGTTGAATAGGAGTAGTGAGAGTGGGCATCCTTGTCTTGTTTCTGTTATTAAAGGAAATGCTCTCAGCTTTTGCTTGTTCAGTATGTTGGCTGTGGGTTTGTCATAAATGGCTCTTATTGTTCTGAAGTATGTTCCCTCAATGCCTAGTTTACTGAGGATTTTCATCATGAAGGGATGTTGGATTTTACTGAAAGTTTTTTTCTGTGTTTATTGAAATGATCTTTTTTTTGTTTTTAATTCTGTTTATATGATGAATCACATTTATTTATTTGCATATGTTGAATCAGCCTTGCATCCCAGGCAGAAAGCTTGCTTGATCATGGTGAATTAATTTTTTGATGTGCTGCTAGATTTGGTTTGCTCGTATTTTGTTGAGGATTTTAGCGTCCGTGTTTATCAGGATATTGGCCCATAGTTTTGTTTTTTTGTTATGTCTCTGTCAGATTTGGATATCAGGATGATGCCGTTTTTGTAGAATTAGTTGGGGAGGAGTCCTTCCTCCTCGATTTTTTGTTGTTGTTGTTGGGGGGAATAGTTTCAGTAGGATTGGTACTGGCTCTTTGCACATCTGGTAGGATTCAGCTGTGAATCTATCTGGTCCAGAGCTTTTTTTGGTTGTTGGTTTTATATTACTGATTCAGTTTCAGAACTCATTATTCATCTGTTCAGGGTTTCAGTTTCTTCCTGATTCAATCATGGGAGGTTGTACATTTTCAGGAATTTATCCATTGCCTCTAGATTTTCTAGTTTGTGTGCTTGGAAGTGTTCGTAATAATAGTCTCTGAGGAATCTCTTGAACCTGGGAGACGGAGGTTACAGTGAGCCTAGATTGTGCACCATTGCACTCCAGCCTGGGGGACAAGAGCAAAACTCTGTCCCTGCCCCCTCACCCCCCCAAAAAAATAATAGTCTGTGAGAATCTGTTGTATTTCTCTGGGATTGGTTGTAATGTCACCTTTGTCATTTCTGTATTACTTTTAACCTGGCTGTCTTTATTTTTAAAGTGGATTTCTTATTGGCAGCATATAGTTGGGGCTTGCCCTTTTTTTTTTTTTTCTCAGCTAATCTGACCTCAGTGCCCCATCTCATTTCAACATCAAGCTATTTAAAATGCTTTATCCCTCAGTTTTCAGCACTTTTACTCTTCCTCTGCTATTTGCTCTTAGCTTACTTTCTTCATGACATTTTACTTCTTTATATTCACTTTGAATGTCTACTGTCCCTCTTAGCACAACTATATATAATTATAGATTATTAGGTATCTGTTAATGTTATATTTACACTTTTAGGTGACTTTTTTTGGTTAAATCTTCTCTGGATTATTTTCTCTTTGTCAAGGATGTGGTTGGGCGTGGTGGCTCATGCCTGTAATCCCAGCACTTTGGGAGGCCAAGGTGGGTGGATCACTTGAGATCAGGAGTTCGAGACCAGCCTGGCCAACATGGCAAAACCCTGTCTCTACTAAAAATACAAAAATTAGCTGAGTATGATGGTGGATGCCTGTAATCCCAGCTACTCAGGAGGCTGAGGCAGGAGAATTGTTTGAACTCAGGAGGTGGTGGTTGCAGTTAGCTGAGATTGTGCAGCCAGCCTGGGTGACAGAGTAAGACTCTGTGTCAAAAAAAACAAACAAACAAACAAACAAAATAAAACCCAAACATTTGTTTTGTAATTTGCCACAAGAATTCTAACACAGTATCCTTAATACAATGTATGGGTACTAAATTGTTATCTGATGGAATACTATCTCACCTAATTGTCTTCACAGCTTCTTTAAGGTGTTTAGTTCCTCTTTGAAATGGTACTTTATGGTAGTTTTGAGGATACACTGGTAAATTTCCCAGTGATTCTTGGAAGTTTTATTTCCAGAGTTCAGCTACCAGGTTATATGGGTTTATCCAGTTCCATTTTATCCAGGTAGGTCACAGGTGGGTTAAGATGTTCCTCATTATCAGATTCTTAATCAAGGTCAGCAGATCCTTAATGATCCGAAGGTGTTGCCCCACTTCATTCAGTCTTGAAACTACCTGCGTCTAATTACTGGCCTCACCCAAGGTGGGTGAACTGGGAGTGTAAGTTGTATGACTGAAGAATCAATGCTGAATAGGCCAGTGGCTAATAAGTATCGTTGATTAGATTATCTCATGTCTGAAAATCTGAAGTGTTTACTATTAAATCTGTGGGCCAGGATTACACGCTTGTAATCCCAGCACTTTGGGAGGCTGAAGTGGACAGATTGCTTGAGCCCAGCAGTTGGAGACCAGCATGGGCAACATGGCAAACCCCATCTCTCCAGAAAATGCAAACAACAACAACAAAAATCAGCCAGCTATGGTAGTATGCTTCTGTAGTCCCAGCTACTTAGGAGGTTGAGTCTTTAGTCTTCCTTAGTTGGCATGAAAAAAAATCAAGTCACAAAGTATTCCTTCTAATATAATCTTCCTAGAACACATCATTTAAGCAATATTATTGTTGCAGGACTTTTTTCTTAGGTCAGCTAAAGACACACAACCACAAAAAATTATGCTCACAGACAATCTGAAGGGTGAGGAAGGACACGGTTTATCAGGTGAAAAGGAAAAAACTCAGCAAAGCGAGAGAGGTTCCTGTTAACAGGCCCACATCTCACAGATTGAATCCCCAGGTTACCACACCAGATCATGAGAGGCCAGGCTCCTTTTTCCTGCAAACAGCACGAACTTCCCGAGGCTCTACCCCATTTTCCCAGTGCACAGGCTGGTCGGAGTTTCTCTGGGGGACCCCGTATCTCTATAGAGTTCCTGATGATGTGTCTGTTACTTTTCTCATTAATTCGACCTTAGTAACTGTTGAAATTCTTTTTATATATCTAAAGTTAATATACTATCTTGATTTATCTTGGTGCTTCCTTTTCATCTCCCTTGTCTCTAGATTTTGGAGTGCCCCAAGAATCAGTCCTTGGACCTCTCCACTTTTCTCTTCCATTCTCTAGGACAGGAATCTCATCCAGTCCCATGGCATTAAATACCATCTGTGTGATGATGGCTTCCAAATCCATCTGTGGTCAAGACCTGTCCCTTGACCTCTAGGCTTATATATCCTATTGCCTACTTGACATGTGTAGTAGGTATCCTTAACTTGGTATGTGTCTAACTGCACTTCTGATGGTCCTCCACAAACCAGCTTTTCCTGCAGCCTGCTCTCTCAGTTAATGCCAGTTTTGTTCTTCTAGCTGCTTGGGCCAAAACCTTGGTACCACTCTTGACTCCTTTCTCTATCTCATACCCAACATCTGGTCTGTTAGCAAATCTTGTTAGCTCTATCTCTAAAATGTATCCAGATGTGACTACTTATCACCATTCCCTCTGCCACTATCCTAGTCCAAATCACCATTCTTGCCTGTTTTGTTGAAATAATTTCCTAACTGGTCTCCCAGCTGCTTCCTTTGCTTTGCTGCAGTCTGTTTGTAGCATAGCAGCCAGAGTAACCATGTTAATACTTCCCTTGGTTCTTGTAATTTTTCTGTTGAAAATCCTCAAACAGGCCGGGCGCGGTGGCTCACGCCTGTAATCCCAGCACTTTGGGAGGCAGAGGCGGGCAGATCACGAAGTCAGGAGATCAAGACCATCCTGGCTAACATGGTGAAACCCCGTCTCTACTAAAAATAAAAAAAAAATTAGCCAGGCATGGTGGCAGGCGCCTGTAGTCCCAGCCACTTGGGAGGCTGAGGCAGGAGAATGGCGTGAACCCAGGAGGCAGAGCTTGCAGTGAGCTGAGGTTGCGCCACTGCATGGCAGTCTGGGTGACAGAGCAAGACTCCGTCTCCAAAAAAAAAAAAAAAAGGAAATCCTCAAACAGCTTCCTATCTCACTCAAATACTCTAGGCCTGCAACTACCTACATGATTTGGTCCTGCATTACCTTTCTGCTCTCATGCCCTACTGTCTTTTCCTTGTTCATGTATTCTGGCTAGATGGCCTCTTTTTTGCTTTTGAACATGCCCTTCCTTCCACCTCAGGGCCTTTATACTTGCTGTTTGTCTGCATAGAACACTCTTCCTCGCAGTATCAGTAAAGCTAGCTCTCTTACTTCCTTCAGGGTTTTACTCAATGAAGCCTTCCCTGACCAGTTTGTTTATCTTATTTTCCTATCTCCTGTATTGGAATGTAAGATCCATGAAAGTCGGGATTTTTATCTTGTTTTGTGTACTACAGAATGATTAGGATCTACACATAGTAGGTGCTCACACATTTTAAAATGGATAAATGATTCTGATTGTCGTAATACCTGTTTTTTTTTTTTTTTTTTGAGACAGGGTCGTGCCCTGTCACCCAGACTGGAATGCAGTGGCCTGATCTCAGCGCACTATGACCTCTGCTTCCTGGGTTCAAGAGATTCTCCTGCCTCAGTAGCTGGGACTACAGATGCATACCACCATGCCTGGCTACTTTTTAAATTTTTTGTAGAGATGGGGTTTCGCTATGTTGCCCAGGCTGGTCTCGAACTCCTGGACTCAACTGATCTGCCCACCTTGACCTACCAGAGTGCTGGAATTACAGGGATGAGCCACTGTGCCCGGTCCCCACAATTTTAAAAAATTAGTTGGGCATGGTGGTGCATGCCTATAGTCCTACCTACTGAGAAGACTGAGGTGGGAGGATCACTTGAGCCCAGGAGTTTGAGGGTGCAATGAGCTATAATTGTGTCATTACACTCCATCCTGGGTGTCAGAGCAAGACCCTGACTCTAGGAAAGAAAGGAGGAGAGAAAAAGAACGGGGGTGTAGGGAGGGAGAGAGGCAGACGGGCATGAAGGAAGGAGAAAATAATTCTAAATTTCTGAAATATAGGGCAATCTTACAAATGCATGAATAATAGTACTACTTCATTTAAGAAACGACTTTAATATTTTCCCATGGAGACAACAAAAATTAGCTACTTCCATCAGTAGGAAACAGATTTGATTACCTAGCTTAGTATGAACCAGGAGGTAAAGTTTTCTGGGTTAAGAGCTGTGGACCAGTGTTCCAGATGTCACCGAGTTATTGTGTAATTTAAGAAGTGTAACAATATAACTTGGTTTGCCAGGAGCAATCTCAATTTAACTTGTGTATTAATTATTAATAGTGCCTGCAAGGTTCCCAGTCTGGATGATAGAATAAGGTCATCCTAAAATTAAGGTGCTTGCTTTTGGCTAGTGATTGTAGTGTACACTAAAATTCATGCATGATAAGAAATCTGTAAATGCCATTTGACATTTGTTGAGCATATTTTAGAACTTGACTTTGTTCAATTTAGGGCTATCAGAGTCTCAAACATTTTCAGTTTTGAGTAGTAAATACAGTTGAACAGTGTATGCTGAATGACATTTTTAATGGATGGTTCTTAGCATTTTGAAAGTCTCAGACTTCATTGAGAGTCTAATAAAAGTTTTCAATCCACTGCCCAGAAAAACACATATTCACAATTTTTACAAATAATTTCAAGAGGTTATTGACTTCCCAAACCCCTTCTAGAACCGCTCGCTATTCCCAATGACCATTCTCCTTGCTTTGAGAGAATGCCTTTCAGAGACGCTATTGCACTAGTACAACCTTGATTATCTGGTATGTCAATGGAACCTTTTAGGAAAAAAGAAGAATTTTCTCTATGCCAACATAAGTACATGTAGAAATGTTTATGCAAATGGTATTTTACTGTGTGTATTTTTTGACAACTTACTGTTCCATGTTGATATATACAGATGTAATTCATTCTTTTCAATTTAGTTCTTGTATTTTGCAAATTTTCCAGAAAAAAAATAAGTGTGTCAGGAAGTTGCCTTTATGAAACCTGAAGCAAAAAAATGCTTTAGCTATCTTAATCACAACAACTAAAGATCGTAGGGTACATGTCTTACCATTTATAGTATAAAACTGAATTTCCACATTAGCAAAAAATTGAAAACAAAAATTAACTTGTGACCAACTTCCAAAATCTGACCAGAAGGAAATTTTTGAAGATAACTCATCACAAAAGCACATGTACTCCATGCAGACATTTTTCTTGAATCAGTGAAGAAAATAAGGAAATGCAGAGGAGCAAAACAAAAAATTCTCCATGGTGAAATCACTCAAAAACTATCACTGCTAACAATGCATTTCATTTCTCTATATCTATACGTAAGTTTCGTTAGTTTGCTTATTTTTATATGGTTATAATCATACTGTATATGTAAATTTGCTCCTGTGTTCTTCCTGAATATTTTAACTACTTTTTCTATATTCCTTTGGGACAGAGTGCTAGAAGAGGAATTACTAGGTCAAAAGTTATGAATATTTTTTGATACATCTTATCATATTGCTTTTCAAAAGTATTTTGAAGTAAAAGTTTATACTTTTAACCAGTCGGGTCTGATAGTGCTAATTTCACCACACCTGGGCTTGGATTGGGCATTATGATTTTTAACATGTTTGTGATCTCAAAAACAAGTAAAAGGTTCCTCCCTGTTCTGATTTGCAATTCCTCCATTTTTCATGACATCATACATTTTTCCACAAACATATTACTAGTTATATCTTATTTTATATTAAAACATGATTTTGCATTTTAAAGACCTCCATTTAGAGGAAAATAGCCCCTTGTAAATAAAACTTTAACAGAACACATTCGTGTTCACAATGTGATGTTTCTTTTATGTTTTAGAAGCCTAAATCTCACCAGATGTGATATTGCTTTACTACTAAGACAAAAAACCATTAGTTTTTAATTCAAAATCAGTCATCTAGGTTACCATGTTGTAATTATCCTCAAGATATGAAAGAAAACTGTTTCAAATGCTTAATATAATTAATAGTCAACAACTTAGCCACATGTGGTGGTGTGCCTGTAGTCCCAGCTACTAGGCAGGGTAAGGTAGGAGGAGCCCTTGTGCCAGGAGTTTGAGGCTGTAGTACCCTATTGTTGAACTTATGAATAACCTCTGCACTTCAGCCTGGGCAATAAAGCAAGACCCAGTCTCTAGAAAAAAAAAAAAATGATTACATAAAAAAAGGTAAACAAATTTTCACAATGGGAGAATGTGGCTTATTATTAAGAAATGCCTGATACATAGTTTCATTGATTTTTAAAAAATAGTTCCAATAGCAAAATAATCATAGAAGTTAGATTTTTATCAGGAATGATTTTTATTAAAATCGTCTCATTCCAAGTATTTTCTTCTTTTCAAGGTATCACAGACGTCGTACGAATCTGAATCCTCCAAAAGACAGATGATGCTGAGGTTCCTGGGGGAATCAAAGAGAAATGTGCCTCATTTGCCATTTGAGAAAATGTAGTCTGGTGTATTCACTAATATACAGTAAAGTAATAATGATAAAATATCTTTTCATATATTAGAATGTGTACTTTTATATAAAGTAGTTCTGGATTTGACATTCTTATTTAGAGAAACCTATTTTCTTTTTTTTCTTTTTCGATTTTAGTCTTTCATTTATGTACAGTCTCCAATTTACAACTTTTCCATAGTGCCAAAGCCATACATATTCAGTAGAATATCAATAAATTACATGAGAAATTCAACACTTTATTATAAAACGGGCTTTGTGTTAGATAATTTTGCTCAACTGTAGGCTACTGTAAGTGTTCTGAGCATATTTAAGACAGGCTAGCATTTTCAATTTACAATATTTTCAACTGATAGTAGGTTTATTGGGATGTAACTCTACCATAAGTTGAGAAACATCTCTTTTTGGGTGTCTACTGTGATTTAAGTATTTTTAATCATCAGCAAAACATTGTTAGTAGGGTAAATATGATTAATAAAAAGGTACATAGCTTTCATGAAGGAGATTTTTAAATTGCCTTTGAGAATAAACTCATACGGTCTACCAAGAAAATAAATATTGTAATGTTTCAGTTATCTTCTAGGAAATAATTAAATTAGTGATATTTTAATCAGGTTTTACTATCTGCTAGGCCCCTTCCATCCATTCTTATTAAATTCTCAAAATAATCCTTTGAAGGAGTATAATTACATTTTACAGTGACTTGAACCCTACTAAAAAAGTGGGAGAGCCAGGAGCCAAACTATCAGGCTCCAAAGCTTTTTTTCAGTGCATCACAATGACAAAGGGGTGGTTTTCTTTCACCCAAGAATGTGCTTTCCTGGAAATTTTTCTAGATAGAATATTATGTAATTTGTTTTGAGGGTTTTTTTTTCCTGGCTGTCTTAAAGATTATGCTAGCTTTAGAACACATGCAAACAGCTGCAGCTCTGTGATTAAAACATTAAGGTCACTAGACTGGTGTTATGAGAATGTTAATAGATAATTCTGCTGCCTCTATTAGCTTATATGTGATCCTTAATAGCATTGCTTCCCCTTCAGTTTCTATTTAGGAGGTGAAGAATCTTTTAATAAGGTAGAAAGCTTGCTTTATTTAAATTTGTACTGTAGAATGTTTGTGATACAGTATTTGTAAAATTGATGTGAAAAATAATTTCTCATTCAGTCTATTGTTTGATCTAGTTCTTTTAATAAAGGAACTCTAGTTGAAGTTTCAAGTGGCCAGTGAAGTGTGAGGAATAGTGACTAGGAGAGAGTAAAGGAAATAATAATGTTGACCCTCTGTTACCCAAAGGAAATATTTTTAAGTGGTTTACTTTTTCCATTAATATAAATTTCATTTGGAAAGATTAAAAAAACAAGTTTGATTGAACTTGATAAATCAGAAATATTTACCAGCTTTATCGATGGTGTATTCTTGAAAAATGTTTGGTTTTCTTTCAGGTTGACTTATATCCAGAATCCTACAAATTTTTAGCTATGTTATAAATGTAGAAAGAAGTGAAAAATCAAAATATAATGACGAAGATTTTCTTCTCTTCCAAGTAGAAAGCTCTACTAAATTAGGGATTTACCCAAGACACCTAAATCCACATGCTTATGTGTCAATGCTTTGGAGAATTAACTTTGACTTTATTGTACTGGAAGTATAGATTAACACTGTGCTTTCTGGGATTTTGCTTTTCATGGTTTGCTGATTTTTAATTTTGCTAAATAAGCACATATTCCATCACCAGCATCACCTGCCCTCTGTTCCTCCCCCGCCCCCCAGGGATAAGAACCTGTTATCCACCATCACTAACATTTTATGAAAGATCTACTTATTTCTGTTTTGCAGACATTTTAAAATTCGTAAAATGGGATGCTTCTTTAAATTAAATACATTTAGCTTCATGAAAAACTCACTGCACAGTTACTGTTCAAGCATTATTGGAAACCACCAGAGGGCACTCTCACCCAGGGCTTCATTTGAACATCTCACCCAAAAGTGACTTTTAAAAGCACTTAATTAGCAGAGAATTTGGATGTTCATTAGTTGAGAATGACTAGTAGAATAGATGGTAATAGTGAAATTAAGTGCTGGAATATTCTGAGTAGGCCAATAGCAAAAACTGATTTTTTTTTTTTAAGAGATCTTGCTGTGTCGCCCAGGATGGAGTACAGTGGCACAATCACATTGCAGTGCAACCTCAATATCCTGGGCTCAAGCAATCCTCCCACCACAGCCTCCCGAGCTGCTGGCACTACGCATGTGTGCTGCCACGCCTGGCTAATTGTTTTAATTTTTTTATAGAGATGGGGTTTCGCCATGTTGCCCAGGCTGGTCTTGAACTCCTGGGCTCAAAGCAATCCACCTGCCTTGGCCTCCAAAAGTGTGGGATTACAGGTGTGAGCCACTGTGCCAAGCCTTATTATTTTTTTTTAATATTAACATTTTGTATACCTTCTTTCTTTGTATTTCTCTGCATAAATATATTTCAAAAATAAAAATAGAGCTCATAATGTATGCCGTTTTGGAATGCTTTTTTCACTTAATAGGAATTTTTTCCGTAAGTACTCTGATTTAATGGGTGCATATTCTTCTATAATCTAGCTTGTCATAATTTAATTAACCCCCTGCTGTTAGACGTAATCATTGTTTCTGTTTGTTCCATCTTGTAAATAATGCTGTTATTAATATCCTGGTGGATTATTACTGTTTTTTATTATTTTTCAAATTTCTTTTTTTTTCTTATAATCTCATCAGAAGCTAGCAAGATCATTACTATTTTCTTAGATTTGTTTCTGTAAGTGCAATCATTGAATCAGAAGGCATCCATGTTTATGTACATTTTTAAAGTCAGTGGTTTAAACTGTATCCTTTTTGGGTTTTGGAGATGGAGGTTTGCTCTGCCCGGCTGGAATGCAATGGCGCGATCTTGGCTCACTGCAACCTCCGCCTCCCGGGTTCAAGCAATTCTCCTGCCTCAGCCTCCTAAGTAGTTGGAATTACAGGTGTGCACCACTATACTCAGGTAATTTTGTATTTTTAGTAGAGACAGGGTTTCACCATGTTGGTCAGGCTGGTCTCGAACTCCTGACCTCAAGTGATCCACCCACCTCGGCCTCCCAAAGTGCTGGGTGGGATTATAGGTGTGATCTCCATGCCCAGCCTAAACTGCATACTCCTAACAGCAGTAGATGGAAATATTTTCTCTTTACTTCTATTAAAATTTTAAAAAATCTTTATCAATTTAGTAGACAAGGAATGGAAAATGTTTTAATTCGATCAGCCACTTTAAATTTAGTATATGTCTCATTTCAAAGCATATGAAGTATACAAGTTTCAGGTCCTAACTTAAACCTATAAGAGGCCTTATTATGGGCTTATTTCCTTTGCAGCACTTTACCATAATGTGTTTCCTCTACCTTCCCTGCACAACATTCTTTATATGCCCCCTAAAATGTAACTTCTTTAGATTCCATTGCTACATGCAAGACTGTATATCTCTCCATAGCACTTAATCAGAGTTTGTAATTAGGCATCTTTTTGTGTGATTATTTGATAAATATCCATCTCCCCTACTAGACTATAAGCTCCATGACTTCTAGGGACCCTGTCTGATTAGGTATATCACTGTTCCTACCGCCTAACATTGCCTAGCACATTCATTGCTTCACAGGCATCCGAATATGGTTTTGTAAAATACATTGCTCTAGTGCACAGGATTTTAAGCTAAGGATTTCATGAATGGGATTTGGGGTGGAGGTATCTATGAAACTCCTGAAATTATATAGACTTTTGAGAATATGTGTTTTCCTGGGGATAGAGTATGTAGTTTCTCAGCAACTGATTAAAGTCTATTACATCATGCCATAATTCTACTTGCCTGTAGCTAAACACCTAATAACATTAGAACTGAAATGATAGTGATATGCAAGATAGCACGTGTGGTTTCCACATATTCTAAGAGGCATCTTCAATTAGATTCCAAAAATTTTTAAGAAAAAAAAAAAGATATTATGTGCCATCATTTTGAATGGTTCTGGGCACTTCAGGTAAACCCTTACTCAAATAATACTTTTTCAGGTTCAATGTGTATTTTTAAAATTTCCAGGAGATAAGTTGAATATCAGCCCACAAACACTGGTAGTAAGTAAACTTTTATTTGCTGAAGGCGTAAATAAATGTCTCCGCTGCTTTTAGGCAGATTTTTTCCCCCAGAAGTTCAAAATAACTTGCTCGTAGTCTTCCCAAAATAATTTTCAAACATTCTAACACCAAAGAAAGATCTTCCCAATTGAGCTCAGCCATCAGCCTCCTACTATTTTTTAATGTGCTATTTAACCTTCTGAATGTGAAAATACTTTGAATGCACTGGGAAGGAATACTCAGGAACAATATGTAATGTGCTTTCTCGTTTTGCACAAAGGCATTCATTTTGATTTAGTAACAACCTCATACTTATAAAGCATATCCTCCTGCAGAAATGCTTCACAGTCATGACTGCTTGAATTCTTGTCATGTTACTTGTAAATGAGCTCCTGTTTTTAGATGGAGAAATGGAGGCAGAGTCTCACAATTATATATGAGAATAGCAAGTACAAACCTTATGATTACTTCTGAGTCTTTTTTTTTCGAGCTGGAGTTTCACTTTTGTCACCGAGGCTGGAGTGCAGTGCAGTGGCATGATCTCGGCCTACTGCAACCTCCGCCTCATGGGCTCAAGCGATTCTCCTGCCTCAGCCTCCTGAGTAGCTGGGATTATGAGTGTGCACCAGCATGCCTGGCTGATTTTTTGTATTTTTAGTAGAGATGGCGTTTCACCATGTTGACCAGCCTGGTCTCGAACTCCTGACCTCAGGTGATCTGCCCACCTTGGCCCCCCAAAATGCCAGGATTACAAGGGTGAGCTACCACGCCCAGCCTCTTCTGAGTCTTCAATTCAGCAAGAATGTCTCTTTTTTTTTTTGAGACAGAGTCTTGCTGTTGTTGCCCTGGCTGGAGTGCAATGGCGCAATCTCGGCTCACTGCAACCTCTGCCTCCTGGGTTCAAGCGATTCTCCTGCCTCAGCCTCCCAAGTAGCTGGGACTACAGGCATGCAACACCACGTCCGGCTAATTTTTTGTATTTAGTAGAGACGGGGTTTCTCCATGTTGGTCAGGCGGGTCTTGACTTGAGCTCCTGACCTCAGGTGATCCACTCGCTTTGGCCTCCTGAAGTGCTGGGATTACAAGTATGAGCCACCGCGTCTGGCCAAGAATGTCTGTTCTTTATAATATTGTCTCCAAGCATGTAATATTTTCGGCAAATTTTATTAAGCACCTATAGAGTTCAAGCCACTGTGGGTTCAAAGATGAGCCCTCCTCATTCCTGATTGACAAAATATCTTGCCCAGACCATCCCTTCTTTCCCCTCTAGTCAAAATTAATCTCTTCCTCACTCATAATGCAAAGTACATTGGATAACTATTATACCACTTACTTGAATAACAGTCCTGATGAGTAACATATGTAGTCAGTAACATGGTAAGTGTGGCAATTTAGATTGATCCCATTGGACTTTTCAATTGCTGCATCCAGGTGTAATTACCATAAAAGCATAAAAGATAGAATGGTAAAGCTGAAAGACATCTTAAAGATGATTTTTGGGCACTGATATGGAAACAGATCCAAAGAGACTAATTGACTTGCCCAAGATCACAGATTGTGGCAGAACCAACCAATGTCTTTTTTAAACATTAAGAATATTTTGTATATATATTTATGCATATACATACTGATGAAATGCGCCTGTAGCAATAGATGTCTCCAGTGATGTACTAATAAAGGTTTAACAACTGGTTCTAACTTGTAATGTTTGCCAGTTTCCATGACTGGATCTTACAAGTTGGTGTGCACTGACTCCACCGTTCCACTGGATGTGCCCCTGAAATCATATATTTACTACTAAAACCATTAGATCGTTTCTTTACTTGTTCTAGTTATGCATTCAGAGACACTTTACCTTATTTTCTGATTACATTTGTAGGGAGAAATAACTCCTTACTTGTCAGTCTCAACCTTCACTTTTAGTTTCTTTTTCTGTTCCTTTTTCCAACCCACTATACCTTTGAAACTTTCAGTTTCTTTTAAGGATTTAATAACTTGCTAATAAGTGTTAAAAATGACTTAATGGGTTCTATCTTTTAAGGGAACTTTGGATGAATCCTTGAATATCAGTTATCTGTTGCTAATTCATAAATCACCCCAAAGTTCATTGGCTTAAAACAACAATCTTTCATTAGTTTGTGTTCTTCCAGGTAATTCTTGTCTGGATCCAGCTCAGCTTATCTTGGCTGAACTTGCCCATGCAGCTGAGGTCATTAGTTGGGTTGTTGAGGCTGGCTGGTCCTAGGTGGCATCACTTGTATGTCTGGTATTGAGTGACTGTCAGCTGGGGCATTAGGGGGACTGTGTCTCATCATCCAGCAAACTAGGCCTGGATTATTCACATGGCTTTAGGGTTTCTAGAGTATAAGATTAGGGCTGGGCATGATGACTCACACTGGTAATCCTAGCACTTTGGGAGGCCAAGGTTGGGGGATTGCTTGAGCCCAGGAGTTCAAGACCAGCCTGGGCAACATAGTGAGAGCCCATTTGTAAAAAAAAAAAAAATTTTTTTTTTCCCAAGATGGAGTTTCGCTCTTGTTACCCAGGCTGGAGTGCAATGGCATGATCTCAGCTCACCGGAACCTTCGCTTCTTGGGTTCAAGCGATTCTCCTACTTCAGTCTCCTGAGTAGCTGGGATTACAGGCATGCGCCTGTGTTGTTTTTCTCTGCTCAGACAGCTCATCCACATCACGGTTATTTTAATTTGCATTTGCCTGATAATATGTGATATGGAATGTCTATTTACTCTTATTATTTTTTCTTATGATTGAAGTTATAATATTTCTTTAAATATTTTGGATAAATCTTTTGTCAGATATATGCACTGGAAATATTTTTATGGGGGACCAGTGTTGATTAGATCTGTTTAAAGAGAAAGGAGAGAACGTTTCAGGCAGGGAATGCAATCGATGTGAAGGTTTGAGGTAATTTGTTTCATTTATCTTTAACACCATGTTATCGATGGCAAAATAACTTCATTGGCTTTTTTTTTTTAATCAAGAAAAGACCTTTTCTGAATGAAGCAGTATTAGTAAACCTAATGGTGACAATAAAAGTGATTCTGAATAAATGAAAACCAAAAGAGATTGTTCTAGTTTTACTCATAAATATAATTCTTCATATACTGAGTTCAGTTTTTTAGCCATAAATGAAGACATGGGAAAACCATAACATGTTATTTGCTGAGAAGTTCTGGCAAATGAAGCAATAAAATCATGAAAACTAAATCAACATTTAAATACAGAACGTAAAGAGATAAGTCCAGAAGCAGAAGATCTCTTTGAAAGAAAAACCTAATTAAAAAACTGAAAGCACAGATATTCAGTATTTCACAAATAAACGTTAATACTTTTTAGACATCTTATAAAGTAAGCAACTTTAGATTGCTAAAACTAAAAAAAAAAAAAAAAAAAAAATGCAATTATTAAGACAATAGTGAAAAACTGCATCAAAGATTCTTAGAAAATGTTGGGAGACTGTGTGGCAAAGAAAGTACCTCAATTACCAGTACAACAATTTGAAATATCCAGGAAGATCAACCCATAGAACAAAGAAAGCTAATAAATTACCTTTTCTTGCAATTGGTTTGAGGTGCCATTAATGTATAGATATTACTAATATGGCAATTAGTTTATATGCTATTTGAATATGATAGTAATATGAAGGAAGAATTCTCTTTTTTCCGCTTCATTGCCAACAAACAACTAACTCTAAACAACAAAAAAGTATGGAATAAATTACCTTGCCAATAAATGTGATTTGAAGCTTTGTATAGCAATACAGTTGGATGGATAGCTGCAGTGGTAAGAAAACATTCCGGAATAATTACCTAAGTTAAGGAGCTTGCCCTAGA
Organism: Macaca fascicularis; assembly: GCF_037993035.2. NCBI lineage: Eukaryota > Metazoa > Chordata > Mammalia > Primates > Cercopithecidae > Macaca > Macaca fascicularis. Next base: position 100,561,671 of record NC_088385.1, read on the forward strand.
ATGTAAATCAGCATACTATATCTTTATTTGAAAAATTCTTGGTAGAAAAAGCATATCAACTGAACTGTACAGTGTGCTCAGTGACTTGGTAAAGACTATAACTTGTATAAAGGCTAATGCAATAAGTTTGAGATTGTTCTCTTTATTATGTAATAGTTTGGAAACTTAACTGTGATAGAGATATGATGGTTATCTAGAGGGAAAGTTCTGTTGAGCATATTTGAACATTTATTATTGCTGCAAGAAGCCAGTTTGGTCCCAGCTTTATAAAGATATACTTTGGGCCGGGCACGGTGGCTCATGCCTGTAATCCCAGCACTTTGGGAGGCCAAGGCAGGCGGATCACCTGAGGTCAGGGGTTCAAGACCAGCCGGGCCAACATGATGAAACCCCATCTCTACTAAAAATACAAAAATTAGCTGGGTGTGGTGGTGCACACCTGTATTCCTAGCTACTCGAGAGGCTGAGGCAGGAGAATAGCTTTAACCCAGAAAGTGGAGGTTGCAGTGAGTCAAGATTATGCCACTGCACTCCAGCCTGGATGAAAAGAGTGAAACGCTGCCTCAAAATAAAATAATAAAATAAAATAAAGATACAAATTGGCCAGCTAGAGTTACCATCAATTATCTGAAGATAGTTCTGATAGCTTCAGAATTCTTTCATACAAGGCAGGAATGTAACTTGTTTTTCAATGGCAGATAAAATCAAAGAGCAAAAGCAAAAGGTAGAAGCTTGAAAGACCAGAGTTTCTACAGATTGTTATTACATGTTCCATAATTTAACAATTGTCATTGAAGTTGGTGATTATCTTGATATTGCACATCTGTGAGAAGTAATCAAACTATTATGAATTTGATAGAATGCTTTAAGTTTTATTTTCGAACAAAAGAATGCCTACATATGGCAAATTCATAGATCTGGAATCCATTTATTTCATCAAAAGAGGATTAAAGTTTAATTGTAAGCTTATATGATACATTGTTCTAACTGGCAACTAATGAATAATTAAAAATGAGTTTTGAAAATAGCACACCACTTGCTTCATTTTGGATAAAAGTTAAAAGTGAATATTCTGAATATGCTGAAATTATTTTTAAAACTTTTTTTCCCATTCCCACTATTATCCCTTTGTAAATCTGATTTCATCTTATGAATAATATTAAAAAAGAACATGGAAACAGTTTAGATATATATCAATCCATGAGAGTAGCATTATTGTCAATCTACCCTGGATTACATATTTTAACGAGAAAGAAACCAGCTCATTTGTGACATTTAGAACTTTTTTTTTTTTTTGAGAGAGGGTCTCATTCATTTTATTGCCCAGGCTGGAGTATGGTGGTGCAATCGTAGCTCACTGTAACCTTGAACTTCTGGGCTCAAGCAATCCTCCCACCTCAGCCTGCAGCTGGAGCTTCAGGTGTCTGCCATCATGCCTGGCTAATTAATTTTTTGTAGAGACCAAGTCTCCCTGTGTTACCCAGGTTGGTATCAAACTCCTGGCCTCAAGTGATCCTCCCGTCTTGGCCCCCACAGTTGTTGGGATTACAGGTGTGACCCACCTCGCTTGACCTAAAAACTTTTAAATATTAATAAGCACTGTGTTTATTCAAAGTATATCTAATGGTCTAATAAACAGAATCACTATTTCAATTATAATCTTCAGTTATAATTGAAGAATGACAAAAAGTTGAGTTATAGAAATTCTCTATATTAATCTTAAATTCACATTTTCAGTGAAAAAGTTTTTTAATACTTTTTTCTCTTTCCCTTTTATGTATGTTCCAATTCTATTTATTGAAATTTAATTTTATATCCATTAAGGTAATTAAAAAGTGGGGCATTTAAAAAAATGTTTTCTCTTTTCATTCTACTAGTTTCATTTTATATTTTATAAAAGTACTGGGCCACAATGGATTAAAGAACTATCCTTTCATCACAGATAGTTCAATGTCTCCTTTTTTTTTTTTTTTTTTTTTTTTTAAGATCGAGGCTTGCTCTGTCACCCCAGCTGGAGTGCAGTGGTGCGATCTTGGCTCACTGCAACCTCTGCCTCCCAGGTTCAAGGGATTCTCCTGCTTCAGCCTCCCAAGTAGCTGGGACTACAGGTGCACCCCACCACACCCAGCTAATTTTTGTATTTTTAGCAGAGACGGGGTTTCACCGTGTTGGTCAGGCTGGTCTCGAACTCCTGACCTCGTGATCCACCTGCCTTGGCCTCCCAAAGTGCTGGGATTACAGGCGTGAGCCACCATGCCCAGCCAGCTCCTGTTTTATAGTGTACTTTCTGGAATGTTATTCAGCTTTCTCTTGAATTCTTTTAGTAACTGGGAGTTCACTATGTTTCCATGGACCTAACTCCATTATTGGACAGTTTTTCTCTCTCTCTTTTTTTTTTTGAGATGGCTTCTCCTCTGTCGATCTCGGCTCATTGCAACTTCTGCCTCCCGAGCTCAAGCAATTCTTGTGCCTCAGCCTCCTGAGTAGCTGGAATTACAGGCACACACCACCACATCTGGCTAACTTTTTTTTTTTTTGGTAGAGACAGGGTTTCACCATGTTGAACAGGCTGGTCTTGAACTCTCGACCTCAGGTAATCCAGCTGCCTTGGCCTCCCAAAGTGCTGGGATTACAAGCGTGAGCCACTGCATCTGGCCATTATTGGACAGTTTTAATGGAAAATCTTTCCTTATATTGAGTGGAAATCAGTCTGCTTATGGTTTATAATCCTCAGACTTGATTCTGCCCCTGAATCTGTATGAAATAAATTTACTCCTATTTGAAAATATTTGTCATATTCCTTATTTTTCTTTAAGCTTTATTTTTTCTTATTATCCATGTGACATGCTTCCAGAACCCTCCCTATCTTGGTTGCCCTCCTCTAGGCAAATGCTTTTAATAATATATTTCTTAAAATGTATTACCCGGAACAACTTTTTTTTTTTTTTTTTTTTTTTTTTTACTGTGGACAGTATACTTTTACGAATGGTGCCAATAATGCATTACATTTTTTTTTAGCAGTCATGCCACTCTGTTGATTTGCATTGAGTCATCATTTCTTAAGAGAGAATCAGGATTTCAAAATAGTCTCCAAACTCAGCTGATTCCTTCTGCAAATACACTCTCCACCCTTCTTGATTCCTTTTCGGGAGAAAAGAAAAAAGTTTATTTTCATTGCTAACCTCACTGATTTTTAATTTTACTATTTAAATGTTAGAAACACAGCTGGTAATGTAACCAAAGAAGATTTTTGGCAGGGGATGATGCATTCAGAGCCTTCATTCTGGCTACAGGGAGACCAAGGAGGATGGGCTGGAATGGGAGCATGATGGCATGCTGGGCACACTGTTAAGTGACTGATGGAGTCATTCAGCTGAGAAATGATAATGGCCTGGATTAAGGGAGGAGAAGAGGGGACCAAGAGATGCCAGAGATACGTAGAGAGTAAAAATTAATAGGCCTTGGCAACTAATTTTTTTTTTTTTTTTGAGACAGAGTCTTGCTGTGTCGCCCAGGCTGGAGTGCAGTGGTGTGATCTCGGCTCACTGCAACCTCTGCCTCCTGGGTTCAAGCAATTCTCGTGCCTCAACCTCCTGAGTAGCTGGGACTACAGGTGTGCGTCACCACTCCAAGGTAATTTTTGTATTTTTAGTAGAGATGGAGTTTCGCCAGGCTGGTCTCGAACTCCTGACCTCAAGTGATTCGCCCGCCTCGGCCTCCCAAAGTGCTGAGATTACAGCCGTGAGCCACTGCACCTGGGTTGGCAACTAATTTATATGGAATGACGGAGAGTGATTAATGAAAAATCGGGGGAGAAAAGCTGCTCTTGACATCTGAAAGCTGACTTGGCATTCACAGCTAGGCTATGTTATTTTCCTGTTGGGCATAAATCTCACAGAATACAACATTAAACAAGATTACTCTGAGACTTTAATAAAGTGAGAAAAAACAAGTCCACTTCGTAATTTTGTCTAAGCACAGGCAAAAAGAGGGTCACGGTGCCATCCAGAAAGTACCAAAAATCACCCTCTCTCAGCTAAAATGAGCAACTGCTACTTTATGAGTGACGGCTTTGTCCCAGCTCTAGTCTGCCTTCCCTGTAGAGAAGATGTATTGAGATAATCATGAAATTCTTCTTTCTGATAGTATCCAGTCTGGAGCAAACCCCTGTTTCCTTAGACCCTCTCCCAATCCCAAATTCTATACTAGGTTCTTCTAAACACTCCTACTGAGACACCCCGTGGTTCCCTATGTTGTGTGTTCTTTGCTGCAATGAGTAATAAACTCAACTTGTTTAACTAGAGGTGTGTTCCTAGTGGTCTCTGGTTAAAGGGCATTGACATTAAGAATAATTTCAGAGTTTTCTTGCTTGGACAATCAGGTGTGAGTACTGCCAGTAATAGAGATAAAGAACACTGGAGGAGAAGAAGAAAATGTCTTCAGTTTTTAACAAGGTATCTTTGAGATATTAGTGGGTTACTCCAAGTGGAGATATCCAAGAAGTAATTGGATGGATTTATGGCTCTGGGGCTCAAGAGAGATGTCTGTGCTGTATCTATCTATCTATCTATCTATCTATCTATCTATCTATCTATCTATCAATCATCCATCTACCTACCTACCTACCTACCTGTAGCTACACACAATATGACTCAGAAATATATATATTTGAGAGCTTTTTTTTTTCTTTCTTTTGAGGCAGGATCTCACACTGTTGCTGAGGCTAGAGTGCAGTGGCTCAATCTTGCCTCACTGCAGCCTTGACCTCCTGGGCCCAAGCAATCCTCCCGCCTCAACCTCCCAAGTAGCTGGGACTACAGGCACATACCATCACACCTAGCTAATTTTTGTATTTTTGGTAGAGATGGAGTTTCACCATGTTGCCTAGGCTGGTCTCGAACCCCTGGGCTCAAGCAGTCTGCCTGCCGTGGCCTCCCGAAGTGTTGGGATTACAGATGTGAGCCGCTGCACCTGGCCCATTGTGTATATAATAGCTGAAGCTGTAGGACTGGCAAAGAGCACCCAGAGAAGGAAAACAATGAGAAAAGGGCTGAGGACAGAGCAGCAAGGAATATCCCATATACTTATGGGATGAGCAGAAAATGAGATACCCAGAAAAGACTCTTAGAAGGAGCCATCATTGGCCGGGCACAGTGGCTCACACCTGTAATCCCAGCACTTTGGGAGGTGGGTGGATCACGAGGTCAGGAGATCGAGACCATCCTGGCTAACATGGTGAAACCCCGTCTCTACTAAAAGTACAAAAAATTAGCTGGGCGTGGTGGCGGGCGCCTGTAGTCCCAGCTACTTGGGAGGCTGAGGCAGGAGAATGGCGTGAACCCAAGAGGCGGAGCTTGCAGTGAGCTGAAATCGCACCACTGCACTCCAGCCTGGGCGACAGTGCATGACTCCGTCTCAAAAAAAAAAAAAAAAAGGAGCCGTCATTGAGGAAAGATAATCAGAAGCAGAAGACCAGATGTTAGAGGAGAGAGTTTCAAGGAGGATGAGATTTGTAGTTTCATAGGCTATTAAAAAGTCAAGTAAGATAAAGTGCCCTTCAAGCTATTTCATATATATATCCCCATCCTTTTTCGAGCACCTCTATTTTTTTGGCACAATAAGATGTTCAGTCTCCTCTTATACTTTCCTGTCCTAGCCCTGGAACCAGCCATTTCTCTAAGGAGTCCCATATCCTTTTAGTGGAAAGTGGTGTCTAGAAAACAAGATCTGGTATAGTATTCCTTTTAAGAAGCTTGTCTGTGCAGGGTTATGGCTGTATGATCACACGTGGGACTGGAAGGACAGAGGGGATACCTGAGTCAGGTAAAGATGAGCAAAACATTGCTGGGCATGGTGGCTCATGCCTGGACTCCCAGCACTTTGGGAGGCCAAGGTGGGAGGATTGCTTCAGCTCAGGTGTTTGAGACCAGCCTAGGCAACATAAAGAGACCTTGTCTCTACAAAAAAAATAAAAAAGTAGCCAGGCATAGTAGCAGGCACCTGTAGTCCCAGCTACTCAGGAGGCTGAGGTGGGAGGATCCCCTCAGCCTGGGAGGTTGAGGTTGCTGTGACCCATGAGTGTGCCACTACACTAAGCCGGGGCAACAGAGTGAAACCTGCCTCAAACAAAACTCGAAGCAGAGATAGTATGATCAGAACTGAAGCTTAAGGCCAGGTGTGGTGGCTCACTTCCGTAATCTCAACACTTTGGGAGGCCAAATTGGGCGGATCACCTGAGGTCAGGAGTTCGAGACCAGTCTGGCCAACATGGTGAAACCTGTCTCTACTAAAAATATAAAAATTAGCCTGGCATGGTGGTGCACGCCTCTAATCCCAGCTACTCGGAAGGCTGAGGCACGAGAATCGCTTGAGCCTGGGAGGTGGAGGTTGCAGTGACCCAAGGTTGTGCCGCTGTACTCTAGCCTGGGCAACAGGCTATCTCAAAAACAACAACAAACTGAAGCTTAAGGTCAGAAGCAAGTCTGAAGATTATTTGACCTTGAGTCCCAGAGTAGCAAATAGAGCTCCTAAGGTTAGGATTCATTTTTTAAGAAATGTGGGTGAAGCTCTGCTTCTCAATAGACATGAAGTGATCTCAGCAGAGGAAAGAGGCCATGTGCCTGGGCTGGGCACCAAGCAAAACCTGAAACCACCTCTGAAATGTTTGGGAAAGCTACCTGTGCCAAGAATGTTATCCTGGTGTATAAGCTTTGTATAAACAAAGCAATTATAACTTTGTTTATTAAAGTGAGAATTATTTTTATTGACTTTAATATTTCTCATTATTAAGGAAATAATGGAATGTTTTAGTTCCAGTATTTGAACTAAAATCTTCCAAAGAAGGTTGAAACACCCCAACCTTTTTTGCTCTGGAAAATGCCCATTTTCCTACTGTAAATGCATCTCATTCCCTCCTCCCGGCCATAGTAGACTGGACCGAGGTCAGTAACTACATTAAGTAGGGCTGAGCCATTTATGGTGTTTTGTTTCTTGGTGAGCACATGACTCACACCCCAGGCCAGTGAGGATCCTTTCTCAGGATTTGAAAAACCAGAGCTGGCCCAAAAGGCTTATTCCTTTTCTAGGACCAACAGAGACGGGGGACATTAGGTTTGTTTGTGGCATAGTTCCTAGAAGAAGCCAGTGCAAGAGAAACAGAGATGGAGAGAGAAGATTCCAGGCAGTGTTCGAATCTCTGATTCCTGGTCTGTGAGGCCCAGGTGTGCTCTGGTCATCTCAGAATCATGCGAACCTCTGTTCCAACATAGATTCCTTTCGGCCTCCACTAGTTTGACTTTGGGTTTCAACCACATTTCACCAAAAAAGAGAGACCTCGCTCATAAAGTGACTTCAAATAAGCTTGGTTTTAATTTACATTGCCAAAAGCTAACTTCCTTTTGATAAGTATCTCAAATATCCCACCCCAAATGCCAAGAAATAAAGTGACCGCAAACGGCTGATGCATTTTTCCTAATAAAAGTAGCAATTGTTCAAAATAATTTTTTTTTTATCTATACCTAACATATTAGAACATTTATCCAGGCAACCCCCAAGGATCTCTTTCTTGTGAATCACCTTAGTCTAAATTGTATTTCCACTGCTCTCCTTCCTATCACATGATTGCATTGAATGTGTATTATCACTTTATTCAAATACTTTCTTCTCTAAAGCAACAAGAAGTAAATCATTTGTCAGAAAAAGTACATATACTTTCTTATTTTCTTCTCTAAGTTACATATAATTTCCCAGATACCTACTCAAGCTTATAGTATCTCTAACCACAATTTATTTTAATTGGTTGGACTGTCCCTATTTGCTCTTTCAGATTTCCAAGTCCTTAAGGTTAAGCAGAAACCCTAATCCTTGTGTTTATCCAGACAAGTGCTAATTTCAAAGACAGCTATCTAAGCTTGTTAGTGGTTTTGTTCTTTGAAAAGAATCCTGGGTTTGCTTATAATAGCAGGGTTAATCATTGCACCAATAGTTTTTGGTTTGTTTTTTTGTTTTGTCTATACCTTCATAGAGAATCAGTCTCCTCTTTTCTCCTGGGATTCACCCTTTTCCCCATTTCCTGTCAGATCTCACTGGTACTGTAACCCCCTGCATTAGGAATAGAGTCACGGCCCAGGGCCAAGACAACCTGCACATGTACTCCTTAAGTGGGCACATGACCTAAACCAGCACAATTAGAGGATATTTCAAGACTTTTATGAGTGCCACCAACAGATACGTTTTTTCTCTCTGCTGGACATGACCTTGAGGGACTGTGAGGCTGGCATTTCTGCAGCCATCTTACGATCATGAAAAGATTATCTGAGAATGAAGTCAGCCCAAAAGTCTTCTGAGAGGTAGAGAAAGGGAAACCAGGTCCTAATTACTTACTAATTACCTAAGCCAAAAAAGTGATTTTTTTTGCTAAAACTCATTCAAATGGATCTTTGTTACTTACAACCAAAAGATTCTTAACTGATATTATACTTATCATGTGAAATTCAATTGAGTAAGAAGAAAAAGTGGATAAATACATGTGTATCTGATTTTTTAAAAAAGAATAAGATCTGAGAAAGGAACAAAAACTCAGAATCTATTGGCCATATCAGCTTGTACCTATGTGTTTGCCACAATTATTTATCTGGAAAGAGAAACAAGGCTCTGAGCATTTTCTTCTAAGACATTCAGTCAGTGTCTTGGGACATCCAGAGCTGGAGAGATTTAACCCAGTCCCTTATAATCTCTATGGCAACAATCTACTACAATAAAACAGTTGTTCTGAATAGTGACCTTGAGATGCGCTAAAGCCAGTCATCAGAAAAAGATGCATAGTCTTACAGAATTTTAGATCTGGAGGCATTACATCACCTACTGCTTAGTAATGCCATTTTCAACAGTATAATAGAAATACATATGTAGGGTTGAATCTTTAAATAACTAAAAGATTAAATATATGAAAACAATGGTTTTTCCAGTGCCTTCCCTTCTTGATGAAAATCCCTTCTTGACAAAAACTACTGCACAAGAGAGTTTTTACCATGGCTGGGCCTTCTTAGGTCTTGGAGAACATAATAAACACTATTTTTCCCCATCCTGTAACTCCTATGCTGGGACTGGAAGAAAATGGAAGAAATTTACAATTAGCAGGCTCATCTGAATTCTACCCCTGTCCATAACTCTGAGAACTACTAGATGGAGCTTAAGCTAGATGAAGGGTAAGCCCCATCGGGGTATGGCCCAGATCTGTCTTAATTCATTGACATATGACCAATGCCAAGCATAGTGTCTGCCACATATACTAGGTGCTCAATAAATTTTCTTTAAATAAACTCATATATGGATTTTGCATGAGTTTCTTATCCTTTCTTAGTTAGGCTAACTGCTGCAACAACCAGCAAAACCTCAGTGCCTTGATACAGTAAATGTTTACTTCTCACCTTTGTTACAGTCTCACTCTGGCCAATGAATGGGGAGAAATGTGTATGCTCCACAGTGCCATTCAGGGATACAGACTCCTTCCACGTGGTAGTGGTGGCTTCCCCATCCCTTGGGGCCGTAGGCTCCTCTACTAGATTGAGGACACCCAGCCAGCCGGCAAGGAAAAAAGAATGTGGAAAACAGAGGATCATGCGCTAGGTTTCAAGGTTTCAATGGCCAGCCCTGGAGGGGACTCAAATCACTTCCACTCATATCCCATTGGTCAGAACCAAGTTTTATGCAAGCTCACCACTGCAACTGCAGGAGAGCTGGGAACTATGCTCTAGCGGTATGCCCCGGAAGAAGAAAAACTCGAACACTGGTGAATGTTAGCTTGCTTGGCTTCACTCTGAGCCCCAACTTCTTTTGAAGAGGAATTAATCATTGCTATTTGCCAGCACTTCATGAAGATTAAATAGGCAATAAATGTGGAAACATTTGATAAAGTCCCAGTTAAATATTAGCTGTAAATATTCCTGGGTAATTTGGTTGGTCGGGTTACCTCTGCCCGTCATCTGTGAAACACGTAGGCTGGAATGTTCTCTAGGAGTCCTTTCCAGCTCTAAAACGCTTAGTTTCTGTGTTTCTTTTAAACTTTCAGCAAGTGCCTTTGAAATTTTGTTGACCCTTTAGGATCCTACGTGTGATTCTACAAGCTAACCCTCCTGCCCTCAAATCCTCTTTCATTGCTCTAATTTTGCCCATGATCTTTTTGAGACATAACCTGACTCTGTTTTATCTCATTTTACTTCTGTTATTTCCAACTATGGATTAAAGATAATCTTTGCCTTCCTATTACATTAGCCAGTTTCGGTCTGTTAGATTTATTTATTTATTTATTTATTTATTTATTTATTTATTTATTTATTTTTGAGACAGAGTCTCACTCTGTAGACCAGGCTGGAGTGCAGTGGTATGATACGGTTCACTGCAACCTCTGCCTCCTGGGTTCAAGCGATTCTCGTACCTCAGCCTCCGAATAGCTAGGATTACAGGGGTGCACTACCACGCCTGGCTAATTTTTTTGTATTTTTAGTAGAGATAGGTTTTCACCATGTTTTCCAGGTTGGTCTTGAACTCCTGCCCTCAAGTGATCTGCCTGCCTTGGCCTCCCAAAGTGCTAGGATTATAAGGGTGAGCCACTATGCCCAGCCTGGTCTGCTAGATTTCTTAATTTCAGAAGGAAATTGTAGCTGTGAGGAAAAGAACCCAAGAAGACATTTGACAGATTTGAAATATTAAAAACAAATATGATTAATCCTGCCTAGAAAGAGTCTACACAATAGAAGTTTGGTTCAGTCTGTCTTTTTTTCCTGTGGCTTCCTTAGTTGTCTTACCTGAGCTTCCCAGCCTTTTTTCTCCAGCTAAATTCCTCTTGCTGTCCATTGACAGCTGTTTTGAACCACTCCTAGGGGAGTCAGCCAGGTGAAGTCTGTAATCTTCTACATTAAATTCAGGCGAGGGACTGACATTCATTAATGCTCAAGGGTATACTGGCTCCTAGGTCATTCACATAAAGGAGAGAAACTGGTCTACCCACTTCCATTCTAGCCCCTTCTAATCTTTCTCTGACCAAAACCAGGGTGCTCTATTTGCAGTGCAAATCTGATGTCAGTTCTGTGCTTTCAACACTTTAGCATGTGTATTTAACTTTTTAAAAACTTTTTGATATATAATAGACAAATAATAAAATGCACAGATCTTCAGGACTGTTTGATGTGTTTTGATATACCTGTGAAACCACCACCCTAAACAAGATAATAGACTACCATCATCTCAGAAAGTTCCCTTGCTCCCCACTTCCTGCCATTTCACCCTCTTCTTACCCACTACCCCGAGAGGCAACCAGTTTCTGATTTTTGTCACCATAGATTGATTTTATCTATTTTTGGATTTCATACAAATACAGTCATACAAGATAGACTTTTTTGTGTCAGGCTAATTTTACTGCACATAATCTTTCTGAGATTTTCCTTTGGTGGTGTGTGATCAGTAGTCTGTTTATTTATTTATTTATTTATTTATTCATTCATTCATTTATTCATTCATTCATTCATTTATATGGAGTTTCGCTCTTGTTGCCCAGGCCGGAATGCAGTGGTACGAGCTTACCGCAACCTCCGCCTCCTGGGTTCAAGCGATTCTCCTGGCTCAGCCTCCCGAGTAGCTGAGATTACAGGCATGTGCCACCATGCCCAGCTAATTTTGTATTTTTAGTGGAGATGGGGTTTCTCCATGTTGGTCAGGCTGGTCTCAAACTCCCAACCTCAGGTGATCTGCCCGCCTTGGTCTCCCAAAGTGCTGCAATTACAGGCATGAGCTACTGTGCCTGGCTAAGTCTGTTCCTTTTAAATGCTGAGTGTGAAAGCTGTATGAATATATAGCTTTTTTTTTTTTTTTCTTGAGACAGAGTCTTGCTCTGTCACCCAGGCTGGAGTATAGTGGCACGTTCTGGGCTCACTGCAATCTCCGCCTGCTGGGTTCAAGTGATTCTCCTGCCTCAGCCTCCCAAGTAGCTGAGATTACAGGCATGTGCCACCACAATCGGCTAATTTTTGTATTATTAGTAGAGACGGGATTTCACCATATTGGCAGGCTGGTCTCAAACTCCTGACCTCAAGTGATCTGCCCGCCTCAGTCTCCCAAAGTGCTGGGATTTCAGGCGTGAGCCACTGCGCCCAGCCTATGGCAATTTATTTATCCACTCTCCTGTTGATTGACATTTGGGTTGGTTCTAGCTTGGACCTATTTTAAGCCTGCTATGAATATTTGTCTTCAAGTCCTTTGTGTATATAAGTTTTCATTTCTCTCAGGTAAATACCTATGCGTAGACTCACCAGATCATAGGGCCTTTGATAGTCTAAAGACCCATTGTTTTTAGGATGAAGACCCAAACCTAAGGCCCCGCATGGTCCTGACCACTTCTCTGGAGGCATCCTGCACACTTGCCCCTTCCCTTAACTCTGAATTTCAGCCTCTATGTATAGGTTCTTCCCTCTGCCCAGAATATGCTTCCTTCCCTTTCTTCCTGTTAACCTTGACTCATCCTTCAGATGTAAACGCTAGCAACATTAAGGTAAAGCCCCTTATCATAGGCATTCCCAACTCTGTTCTTGATGCCCTAGCACTTACCAAGACTGTGGCTTTATACTGACATGTATGAGTATTTGTTTAATGTTTGCTTCTCATGCAACACCAAGCGTCACTAGGGCAGATGTTGTGTCTGTTTTATTCACACAGTGCCTAGCCTCGCTTCTGGCACATACTAATCACTCAACAAACCATTGGTGGACGCATGAATGATGACTGCTCTATACCCCACTGCGAATCTTCTTCTCTGCTTTGGTGAAGTCCCATTTGGTCACCCAGAGAAGAAACCCTCCGTGCCCTCATCATGGATTTCTTCATGATCTGGACACAGCAAGAGGGGAAAAGACTAGGCAATCAGTTACGTTCAGGCTACCTGGCTTCCAGGAAAGAGAAAAGCTTAAACTTCAATCTTGATCATTCTTGTCCTAAACCATTATGTAAACCAAATTCCTGCTAAACAGGCTTCCGATCCAAATAAGACAACAAGGCAATGCAGTTAGCAAATATTTCACCTTGAAGGAGCCCAAGAGATTTGCTCCTGGCGTTTTTTCCCCTTGGTTTGTCTTCTGGAACAACCGGGTACTGGGGGCATTCTCAAGACGGCACCGCATTTCTTGGAAAGTGGGACTGTTTCTTGGTAGAAAGTTGTTCCAGAGGCCGGGTGCGATGGCTCATGCCTGTAATCTCAGCATTTTGGGAGGCTGAGGCAGGCGGATCACCTGAGGTCAGGAGTTCGAGACCAGCCTGGCCAACATAGTAAAATCCCGTCTCTACTAAAAAAACAAAAAAATTAGCTGGGTGTGGTGGCACGTGCCTGTAATCCCAGCTACTCGGGAAGTTGAGGCAGGAGAATCACTTGAACCCTGGAGGCAGAAGTTGCAGTGAGCTGAGAATGCACCATTGCACTCCAGTCTGGATGATAAGAGTAAAGTTCCGTCTCAAAACAAACCAACCAACAAACAAAAAAACTAAAGAAAAATTACGGGCATAATGCTTTTCCATCAATAAAATTTGTTTCCCATGTGGAAATGCACAACCGTGGGGCATTTTTACTGTCCGAGTGGCCAGAGTGGAGGTGCTGAGTCGAAAGGCACGTTTAACAACGTGTTGTTTTTGTGAGCAAGGCTATTGAGGGACGTGTTTTGCTATGCATCCCCCCCAAAATCCCAATATGTGCAGTAATGAAGATGATTCCTTCACATGACTATCTTTCTCATGGATAATTTCCTCCCCAGGTGGGCTCTTTGTCTGTCTCGAATGATAATAATGAGTAGACAAGTGTGTGGATACTGTCTAAGTTTTGCCTTTGCAAAAGAGTGCAAATCGAAGTGTTTCTACAGATGAACTGTAAGTGTTAAAGGAAACAACATTAGTTTGTATCACCACCAGACTACTTTTATTGCCACCAGAAAATGAAAGTGTTTTAGAAAACAGCAAATCCCTATACAAAGAATAGAATGATGCCCACCAGTCTTGAAACAGGTATGGGTGATTGTTGAAGAGGATTTGAGGAAGTCAAAGGTGATAACATACATTAGAAAGTTTTTGGGGGGACAGGTGATGGATTGCTTTTTATTCTAAAATATTTATTATTCTTCTTTTGTACTTGATATTAGCCAAAAGGCCGAGAAGCGATTATTATTATTATTTTTTGAGACAGGGACTCACTCTGTCACTCAGGCTGGTGTGCAGTGGTGTTCACTGCAACCTCATCCTCCCGGGTTCAAAGGATTCTCCTGCTTCAGCCTCCTGAGTGCATGCCACTGTGCCTGGCTAATTTTTTTATTTTTTGTAGAGATGGTATCTCACTGTGTTGCCCAGGTTGGCCTCAAACTCCTGGGTTTAAGCTATCCTCCTGCCTCAGCCTCCCAAAGTGCTGGCAATACAGGCGTGAGCCACTGCACCCAGCCTGGATTGCTTTTATAATTAAACCGAAAATGATTTAAAAATCTAGCAGAGAAATGAAGGTTAACATAAAACAACAACAACATAGATGACATTAACACTCCTGGAAAAGCATTGAATGGAAGAAGGAAAGAAGATGAAAACAACTCTTTCCCCTCCCCCAAAATAAACAACAAAAAACAAGAAACTCTCTTTCAGGACATTTTAGATGGAAATAGAGTCCATATGCAGGAGTGGGCGTGCTTTCATCTAAAATGAACTGTTAATAGTTCTAGAGCACTTTGTGTGTGCTAAAATTTTTTTCTGAGATCTTGGTTTGAGGGTCTTTCCTAATTTAAGATAATTTTATTTGTTCACTGTTTTGTTAGGTGAAGAGTTGGAAATATTTCTGTCTCATTAAACAGTGTCGATTCAAAGACAGACCACCTGCCTGATTTCCTACTCTTGTCCTCTAAAATAAAGACAGGCAACTGTGGGCACTCCTGAAAAGTGTTTGCCTTGTCTATTTGAGCTCATTTTTAAAGAATGACTCATGGCCAATCTGCACTCCAGCCTTTGATACTTAAGAGTGAGTGAGAGAGTGTGTGTATGTGTGTGTAGAGGAATGGTGGAGAGAGGTACAAAAATAAAATGAACAAAGAAGAATGGGTTGGAAGCCATACTCTGAGCTAAGCACTGCACTTAACTGGAAATTAGGGGCCAACCTACAACTACAATGCTATAAAACTAAGATCAGGACAAAGCCATCAAAGTCTAAGGTTACTCTGGGGGATAGATACATGGGTCTGAAGCAAATGACACTGTGCCTCAGTGTGTGGGCAGACCTAGCTTTGAGGAGTCTGGGGAAATGTTATAATTTTGGAAACCCTCTTGAAGAAAGAATACAATTTTAGGATGCAAATACAGATGCTCCTCAACTTAGATGGAATTGCATCCTGATATACCTACCATAAATTGAAAATACCCTAAGTCAGAAATGTGGTCAGGTATGGTGGCTCATGCCTGTAATCCTAGCATTTTGAGAGGCCAAGGTGGGAGGATTGCTTGAGCCCAGGAGTTCTAGATCAGCCCAGGCAACATAATAAGACCCTGTCTCTACAAAAAAATTTAAAAATTAGCCAAGTGTGGTGGCATGTGCCTGTAGTCCTAGCTACTTGGGAGATGGAGCTGGGAGGCTCACTTGAGCCTGGGAAGTAGAGACTGCAGTGAGCCATGATGGCACTACTACATTCCAGCTTGGGCAACAGAGTGAGACCCTGTCTCTCTCTCTTAAAAAAAAAAAAAAAAAAAGGGAAAAAAAGGAAATGCACCTATCAGCCCAGCCTACCTTAACTGTGCTCAGGACACTTACATGAGCCTACAGTTGGACAAAATCATTGAACACAAGTGTGTTTTATAATAAAGTGTAGAGCATCTCATGTAATGTACTAAATACAGTACATTGTAGAATACAGTATCAGTTGTTTACCCTTGTGATCTTGTGGCTGGCTGGGAGCTGCAGTTGATACCACTGCCCAGCATCTTGAGAGTATCTACTGCATATTGCTAGCCCAGGAAAAGATCCCAATTCAAAATGCGAAGTATGATTTCTACTGAGTGTGTATCACTTTTACACCATTGTAAAGTCAAAAAAATCATAAGTCGGGGTCCATCTGTACAATAAAAAGATGACGTGGTAGTGATTACTAAACACATAAATATATCCACTACACCCGACTTCGTGTATCCCTAAGCCAACTTTCTCTAAGCCAGATTCCATAGTGTCCAGGGGCACTCCAGAGTTCTCTGACACAAGGGAGATTGTGATGGAAGAAAAGTCAGAGAGAAAGGACATATTTGTTAAAATGCATGGCCAGGTGTGGTGGCTGATGTCTGTAATCACAGCACTTTGGGAGGCAGAGGTAGGCGGATCATCTGAGGTCGGGAGTTCGAGACCAGCCTGGCCAACACAGTGAAACCCCATCTCTATTAAAAAATACAAAAATTAGCCGGGTATGGTAGCAGGCACCTGTAATCCCAGCTACTCAGGAGGCTGAGGCAGGAGAATCACTTGAATCTAGGAGGCAGAGGTTGCAGTGAGCCGAGAGCTTGCCATTGCATACCAGCCTGGGCAACAAGAGTGAAATTCCATCTCAAAAAAAAAAAAAAAATATATATATATATATATATATATATATTTTTTTTTTCTCAAAAGGTATGCACACTTTCCATTTTGGTACTGGCAAAATGCCCTCAGAAAAGTTGATGCCTGTGGGCTCACAATGGTACACAAGTGTTCTCTCATCCCTCAACAAAACTGAGATTCTTTTTTAATCCCTGTAAACCTGTTGGGTGAAAAATAGCTTATTGTCAATTATACTTGCTATTTTTATTATTAGCTTGATGGCTAATTTTGTGTGTCAATTTGGTTAGGCTCTGGTACCCAGTTTTTGGTCAAACACCAGTCTAGATGTTGCTGTGATGGTATTTTTTTAGATGAGACTAATATTTAGGCGTATAGTGGATCATGCCTGTAATCTCAGCATTTGAGAGGATCACTTGAGCCCAGAAGTTCAAGACCAGCCTGGGCGACATGACAAAACCTTGTCTCTACAAAAAAAAAAAAAAAGAAAGAAAGAAAGAATGAAAAAGAAAGTTAGCTGGGCATGGTGGTGTGTACCTGTAGTCCCAGCTACCTGGGAGGCTGAGGTGGGAGGATCACTTGAGCCTTGGAGGTTAAGTCTGCAGTGAGCCATAACTGTGCTACTGCATTCCAGTCTGGGCAACACAGTGAGACCCTGTCTCAAACAAAACAAAACAATATTTAAATCAGTAGACTGAGTAAAGCAGATTACCTCCATAACGTGGGTAGGTTTTGTGCTCCTTATGAGAATCTAATACCTGGTGATCTGAGGTGGAACAGTTTCATCCCAAAACCATCCCCCGCCACCCCTGGTCTGTAAAAAAATTGTCTTTCATGAAACTGGTCCCTGGTGCCCAAAACGTTGGGGACCCCTGTCCTAGAAGAACTCATGTTGGGATTAAGAATGTATCTGCCATCATCCATGTGTCCTCCACATGAGGGATGCCCTCTTGCTCCTCCGCTACCTTTTCTTTCACATCTCAGACATCTTGGAGGGCCTCTGTTTCTTGAAAGAGGTGGTGGTCTCCACCTACCACCACTTTCAAAAGATGGTTCGTTGGCTTGCTCTACTTGAATTGCTTTTCCATCCAAAGACTTTCCATTCATATCATTGGCAGCATTGTTAGCATCTGCAGGGCTCTCAAAAGTAATCAGTGCAAAGTCTCTTGACTTGATTTCCCCATCCTTCATCAAAAGAACTTCCACTATGTGGCCGTATTTCCCAAATACTGCTTCAAGAGCCTTTCCATTGGGTTCTGTATTAAGGCCACCTATAAACAGCTTGCCAGGTGAATCTGCTTCCACAATTTTGCTCCTTTTCCAGATTTTCTGAGATCTTGCCTTTATGCTTCCCCGGGTAATCACTAAACTAATCTAAATGTCTCTTTATATGTAAGTACACATACACACATACACACACACACACACACACATATACACACCTATCCTATGGGTTCTGCTTCTCTGAAGAACCTTGTCTAATACAATTAGTGAGGTTACCTAGGTCAAATGTTTATTGGTCATCTGTATTTCATTTCATCTTATTCCCTTCCACCTTCCATTTCCTCCTTCCTCTTCCTCCTCCTTTCCCTCTCTTTCTTTTTGTTCTTTGCCCAGATCTTTTTTTAGATCCTCTCTGTGAACAGGCATCCCCCAAAGTGAGGGGCTCTGGCCTATGTTCCCTAATTTGCTAGGAGTGAAGAGCCTTTTTGACTAGGGACTTCTACTACCAGTGAGATTGTACGAATAAATACATTAAATAAATAAAGCTAAGTAATGGAGAAGGCTGCTTAGTTATGGGAACTGACTTTCAAAACCAGTTCCTCCTTCATTTATCAGTTAACCACCGAATGCAGAATTTCCTGTTGTTCCTTTTTTTTCCCTTTCCTTCATAGCAAGTGATGTCATCACAGCTACCTAGAAGAACAATTTCCCACAATGATGGAGGTTCTTTGATGTCACTGGGATTACAAAAGCCAGCAAAAAAATTTGCTATCAGTATTTGTTGCCAGAAATTACAAAGCAAATTAATTTCAAGCTTTCTGGGAAAGAAACCCTTCAGTGAAAGTAAACATTTAAGAAATTATTATTATACAAGGAAATTTTGTCCTTTATCTGCCAGAGACAGAATACCTGCAACCTCAAGGTACTAAATAAACAGGCCTGGTATAAGAGAGAGTTCTATTTTGGGGATATTTAGTGGGCTAAGTATCTGTGCCAGCGGTCCCCAACCTTTTTGGCACCAGGGACCTATTTCATGGAAGATCATTTTTCCACAGACTGGGGTGGGGGATGGTTTGGGGATGAAATGGTTTCACCTCAGATCATCACACATTAGATTCTCATAAGCAGCGGGCAACCTAGATCCCTCACATGTTCAGTTCACAATAGGGTTCGTGCTCCCAAGAGAATCTAGTGGCACCACTGATCTGATAGGAAGCCACGCTCAGGTGGTAATGATCGCTCACTGGCTGCTCAATTCCTGCTGTGCGGTCTGGTTTCTAGCAGGCCATGGACAGGTACTGGTCCGCAGCCGGGGGATTGGAGACTCCTGATCTATGCCAAAATGCTGACTATCTTCAGATTGGCTAGCTTGGTAACTGGACTATTTTTCAAGCAACCAGACCTCTCCTGATGAAGCTTTGAAGTGTCTCGCTTTCTCTATCCTAGATCAGATCTCCTGAACAGGGTCTCCCTTCCCTTTAATGGAAGTAGAGGTGCTAGTTTTCTGTGACTGCTGTAACAAATTACCACAAACTGGGGGGCTCGAAACCCCAGAAATTTATTCTCTCACAGTTCTGAGGCCAAAAGTCCAAACTCAAGGTGTCGGCAGGACTGGCTCCCTCTGCAGCATGGGGGGAGAGTGAGTTCCACGCCTGGCTCCTGTCTTCTGGAGGCTGCCACCATCCTTGGCATTCCTTAGCTCGTAGGTGCATCCCTCTGATCTCTACCTCCATTTGCACGGCCCCTTCTCCATGTGTCTTCTCCCTTCTCTTCATGTCTCTTCTTTTCTTTTTTCTTTTTTTGAGTCAGGGTCTTGCTCTGTTGCCCAGGCTGGAGTGCAGTGACACTCTCATGGCTTATTGTAGCCTTAACTTCCCAGGCACGGACGATCCTCCTGCCTCAGCACCCCAAGTAGTTAGGACCACAGACATGTGCCACAACGCCTGGCTGAATTTTCAATTTTTAGTAGAGATTGGGGGGTCTCATTATGTTATCCAGGCTGGTTTTGAACTCCTCGGCTAAAGCAATCCTCCTGCCTCGGCCGCCCAAAGTGCTGGGATTACAGGCGTGAGCTACTATGCCTGGTCATGTGTCTTTTATGGTGATACTAACCATTGGATTTAGGGCCCACTCTAACCAGGATGTTAGATCATATTCTCAGGTGAAAGGGGTTAGGGCATGGACATATCTTTTTACGCCACAATTTAACCCACTACAGTGGATAAGCGTTTATGACCGCCTGGCCCCATCTTCTCCCAGAGGTGATGGTGACTCTTGAGAGCTGACTCTTTCAAGTGGTGGCATGTGGAATCTTCACAAGTTCATTCATTCATTACTGTAATGGGCTGAATTGTGTTCTCCCGCTGCTCTCAAAGTCATATCTTGAAGTCCTAACTCAACACCCAGTACCTCAGAATGTGACTGTATTTAGAGGTGGGGCCTGTATTAGTCCATTTTTATGCTGCTGATAAAGACATACCTAAGACTGGGCAATTTATAAAGAAAAAGAGGCTTAATGGACTCACAGTTCCACATGGCTGGGGAATGCCTCACAATCACGGGGGAAGGCGAAAGGCACATCTTACAACACAGCAGACAAGCCAGAATGAGAACAAAGTGAAAGGGGTTCCCCCTTATAAAACCACCAGATCTCGTGAGACTTATTCAATACCGTGAGAACAGTATGGGGGAAACTCCTCCCATGATTCAATTATCTCCCATCGGGTCCTTACAACAGGTGGGAATTATGAGAGCTACAATTCAAGATGAGATTTGGGTGGGGACACAGCCGAACCATATCAAGGTCTTTAAATTGGTATTAAGGTTAAATGAGGTCATTGGGGTGGGCCCTGATGCAACATGACTGGTGTCCTTATAAGAGGGGGAGATGAGGAGAAGGCAGCCATCTGCAAACCAGAGAGAGAGAACTCAGAAGAAACCAATGCTGCCAACAACTTGATCTCAGACTTCTAGCCTCCAGGACTATGACAAAGTATATTTCTGTTGTTGAAGCCACTCAGTCTGTGGTACTTTGTTACAGCAGCCCTTGGGAACTAGTGCAGTTGCTAAGAACCCACTCTCTGCCACATCTTCCACAAGGCAGAGGCACATCCTGCCTGGGGACTAGCTGTGAGTCTGGAGATAATTACCATTTTAGTCCAGATAGCCCACCAACTGCCCCCAGAGCAGGACTATTTGTTTCTTACTAACATCTCAGTGATATGGTTTATTATTCTAAAGATTTGGGTGTAAACAAGAGTTTATTATGTCTTCAAATATAAAAAGCTACAGTAAACAGCTGATTTTTGAAAGTATAATGAGGAAGATGCCATAGAAACTGTGAAAAGGTTCAGTGAAACTAGAGGAGTCCACCCAGGCTTAGACGATGCAATGTTTAAACTGGGATCAAAAATGAATAAATCACGGGTGAGCGAGGAGGAATGTTTCAGTCAGGGAAAAGTAAAAGTCTAAAGAAAGCCTGAGCAACATGGTGAAACCCTGCCTCTAGGAAAAGCACAAAAAATTAGCTGGGTGTGGTGGTGCACCTGTTGTTCCAGCCACTCAGGAGGCTGAAGTGAGAGGATTGCTTAAGACGGGGAGGTGGGGAGTGCACTGAGCTGTGATTGCACCACTGCACTCCATCCTGGGTGACAGAGTCAGAACCTGTCTCAAAAAAAAAAAAAAAAAAAAAAAGTGTAAAGCAGAAAAATGCTCAAAAAACTAGAAAAAGCTGCGGAGATAGGCTGGGCCATATTGTGAAAGGACAATGAGAAGACGCCAAAGGGTTTTGGGCAGGGATGTTCTTATTGGAAAGATCATTCTGACTAAAGTGTGGAGCCAGAGTTAGACAGGGGAAGACTAGAACCAGGAGACTCAGTTAGGAGGCTGTCCCAGGGGTCTGTGAAGGGGGATCATGGATGGGGTGAGAGATTGAGTGCAGATGGAGAGAAATGGAAGAATTAGATATTTAGGAAGTTGAAGAAAACACATTTCCTCATTAGTTCAGTGTCGAAGGGTTGAGGAGGAGCAAGGAGTTAAGTATGATTTGGATAATTTGATGGGTAATGAGTCTTTTACTTTGGGGACTATTGGGGATGCTTATGGGGGAAAGGATTGTATTTATCAGGATTTCCATGGTTGCAAGTGACAGAAACTGATTTCAAATAATTTAAGGATAAAGGACTGATGTGAAGAAACAGAGCTGCTCCACCCTCTTTATTTCTCTTTTTAAAATTTTCACTTCTCTCGGTGTGTTGGCCTCACTCTTTCCTACTGCAGACTTGCTTCCTCCAGGCAATGGAGAGAAGGTGGTATTGTTGCAACTTGACATTTACATCTTCCCAGCTCAGGGACTCCAGGAGAGAGAGCTTTTTTCTCCCAGCATCTTAGTTTGAATTTCACTGTGCAAGGTTTAGCCCCATCCAATTTTAATATTTCTGAAATTGGAAGCATCTTGTAATAGATGGCATCTTCCTTTTTTGTTGTTCCAATTGGCAGTATTATTTCTTAGTGATGGATAAAATAATAGTGTTTCTTACTGTAATGGAGTCTTAGATGTAATGAAATCCATATAAAATTTTAGAGAAGGGCTCTGATTGGTTTGGTGTGTGTCATTGACTGTCCCTGGGCCCATCATGGTGACCCAAGAGATAGGGGAGTATGATGATCATTACTGGGATACAGGCCCATCCCTGTGGCCAGTGCTATAGGGTGCTATGATTGAAAATCCAATCTGAACTACACTTAGCAGGGAGTGGCAGTTGCTGCAAATAACACATGAAGCTGCTCAGGCCCAAACACGCGATGACAAGTGCTTGAGAAAACAGTGAGTTCAATGTAGACTGGTGGCTAAGCTGGCTGGTGAGATACTGTATTAGTCTGTTCTCACACTGCCATAAAGAATGACCTGAGAATGGGTTATTTATTTATTTGGAGATAGAGTCTCACTCTGTCACCCAGGCTGGAGTGCAGTGGCACAATCTTGGCTCACTGCAGCCTCCACCTCCTGGGTTCAAGCAATTCTTGTGCCTCAGCCTCCAGAGTAGCTGGGACTACAGGCGTGCACCACCATGCCCGACTAATTTTTGTATTTTTAGTAGAGACAGGGTCTCATCCTGTTGGCCAGGCTGGTCTTGAACTCCTGACCTCAGGTGATCCACCTGCCTTGGCCTCCCAAAGTGCTGAGATTACAGGCATGAGCCACCGTGCCCAGCCGAGGCTGGGTACTTTATAAAGAAAAGAGGTTTAATTGACTCATGGTTCCACAGGATGCACAGGAAGCATGGCTGGGGAGGCCTCAGGAAGCTTACAATCATGGTGGACAGCGAAGGGGAAGCAGGCATGTCTTACATGGCCAGAGAAGGAGGAAGAGCTAGAGAAGGGGGAAGTGCTACACACTTTTTTGTTGTTGTTTTTTGTTTTTTTGAGACAGAGTCTCAGTCTATCGCCAGGCTGGAGTGCAGTGGTGCGATCTCGGCTTACTGCAAGCTCCGACACCCTGGTTCAAGCAACTGCCTCAGCCTCCCAAGTAGCTGGGATTACAGGCACACACCCAGATAATTTTTGTATTTTTAGTAGAGATGGTGTTTCACCATGTTGACCTGGCTGGTCTCAAATTCTTGACCTCAGGTGATCCACTTGCCTCAGCCTCTCAAAGTGCTGGCATTACAGGCGTGAGTCACTGCGCCCAGCTGCTACACACTTTTATAAACAACCAGACCTTGTGAGAACTTACTCGTGAGAACAGCAAGGGGGAAATCTGCCCTCATGATCCAATCACCTCCCATCAGGCCCCTCTCCCAACGTTGAGTATTAAAATTCGATATGAGATTTGGGTGGGGACACAGACCCAGATCATATCAGATACCCAAATGATGATGTCCCCTGCCCATTAAATTTGGCAGCAAATTTGTCACCTTCAACTTCACTGAGAACATTTTCAATAGAGTGCAGGGCAGGAGGCCAGCTAAAGGGAGTTGAGGAATGAATGAGAATTGAGGAAAATGAGATAGGGTGGTCAGAAGTCAAAGAGAATTAAGGTTTGTGTGGGGACATTCTCTGCACTGAGGACAGAATTGCCCATGCAGCCCTGCAGGGCCCAAGGCAATGCCCTAGAGCAGCAGTTCTCAAAGATCATCAGCAGCCACCACCTGGGATTTACTAGAAAAGCAAATTTTGGGAACCCACCCAAGACCTACTGAATCAGAAACTCCAAGGTGAGGTACTGTGACCTGTGTTTTAACAAGCACTCCAGGTGATTTGGATGCAGGCTAAAGTTTGAGAACTAGGGCCTTAGGACTAGGTTTTTATGGAGCTGAACTATATTATCTGTCTCAGGGAGACAAATGTGTGTGTTGTTAACATGTTTACTTCAGCTGGGCTTGCTGGAAGCAAAAAATCTGATTTGAGTAGGGGGTAAGGGCACAGATTTCTGTACAGCAATCAAATGAGAAAAAGGACCGTTGCCTTTCCAGGGCAGGATCCCTGCTGTCTGAGTATGAAATCCACCTGTTTGGGTTTTTTAAGCAGATGAGCAATTCGACATCTTTCCACTCCTCTGAGCAACACAGTGTTAAGTGGATCTCTTGAAGGATGAGCCTGGTGCTTGGCTGGAGCTGTCACAAAGTGGCATTTCTCACAGTATTTGCAGAGGCCCTGGGAAATGTTAACCGGAGACTCAGTTTGCTCTTTGATTTCAGTCTTTATGGGTGAAAACTTTTCTCAAATGCATCTGTCTTTTTGCTACTCTAGAGGCTAGAATAAAATCCAAAAGAGCAAAGTTTGTGAAAGATTTTTTTTATCTTCACAAATCAGAATGGGTTTAAGATGTAGCTCTCTAATGTCACTCTTACTTGCATTCTGATTTGCTTTCTTGAGAGAAAGAGATTGGGATGCTTGGAGTTCCTGCTGGCTGCTGGGATTTGCATGTGATCCCCGACATACAGTATCTGTGACACACGCTGGTATGCGTGTCTGTAGCTGAGGTCCTATTAATAGCTGATACATGAATGTCATTTGTTGGGTGGGCAGATACAGGAAGTGTGGCACCATGTAAATTCTATGAAGACAGGGCTGGTCGATTCAATGTTTTATCCCTGATACCTAGAATAGCACACAATACACGTGTTGAATGAATGAAAAAAATGATAATTATAATTGAATCCTGGATCACTCAGAAACCTACAGATTCAGGGTCACCAGTCTGAGCATTAATTCTCACCATCTGGGACCCTAAATATAGCATGTGTAGGCAGCACTGGCTGCATAATTTGTTGGGGCCAGTGCAGAATAAAAATGCAGAGCTTCTTGTTCAAAAATTAATAACTGTGAGACAGCATTAGCAGAGTATTCAGCCAAGCACGCGGCTCTTCTACGTGTGGAGCCCAGTGCTCCTGCACAAGTCACACCCACGAAGCCAGCCCAGCAGGTAAGGAATGGGACAAAATTTTACCGATCCTGGTAATTTTCTGGAAATGGCTTTACTTTTTTTTCCCAGAAATCCTTGAAATGACCTTTTTATTTTATTTTATTTATTTATTTATTTATTTATTTTTTTTTGAGACGGAGTCTCGCTCTGTCGCCCAGGCTGGAGTGCAGTGGCGCGATCTCGGCTCACTGCAAGCTCCGCCTCCCGGGTTCACGCCATTCTCCTGCCTCAGCCTCCCGAGTAGCTGGGACTACAGGCGCCCACAACTGCGCCCGGATAATTTTTTGTATTTTTAGTAGAGACGGGGTTTCACCGTGGTCTCGATCTCCTGACCTTGTGATCTGCCCGCCTCGGCCTCCCAAAGTGCTGGGATTACAGGCGTGAGCCACCGCGCCCGGCTATTTTATTTTATTTTAAGATGGAATCTCACTCTGTCACCCAAGCTGGAGTACAGTGGTGTGATCTCAGCTCACTGCAACCTCTGCCTCCCAGGTAGCTGGGATTACAGGTGCCCACCATGATGCCCAGCTATTATTATTATTATTATTATTACTATTATTATTATTATTGTAGTTTTAGTGGAGACGGGGTTTCACTAAACTCCGTTGGCCAGGCTGGTCTCGAACTCCTGACCTCAGGTGATCCACCTGCCTCGGCCTCCCAAAGTGCTAGGATTACAGGCATGAGCCACTGTGCCCGGCCATGACCTTTTTATGTAGTTATTTTCTCCTTTTCCATGAAAAAGAAGGCAACATTAAAAATGAAGTTTGTCTGTGATAGGATTGGAGTATCCCAATTCTCTTCTTTCTCCTTGGAGTGTACCCTCTCTTTGCCATGTTGCTCTACAATGCCTCCTGCTGGAGAGATTGGAGTCTGTTTCCCCACTTCCTCATGTCGGGCTGGATCGTGAGGCTTGCTTTGGCCAATGGAATGTCAGTGGGCATGATTGGAGGCTGTAAATGTGCCCATGTGGTTTGGCTTTGCTTCTCAGGCTCTGTCCTTTACCATGAGAACTGTCCCGGGTAGCTGTTGGCTCAAGCAAATGACAGAAATATGGGGTAGACTTGATCCCAATCAGCTGCCCTAGCTCACCTGCAGACCTACATAGAAGGATGAAAAAGAAATGTTTTTGGTAAGCCAACAAGGTCTTGGAGTCTTTTGTTACACAGCATTTACATAACAGAAACCTAAGAAGGTATCCTTCAGGAGGATCCTAGTAAATGAATATCAACTGTGTGATTTTTTTTTTAAATTTTGAGGATGCTGAAAAAGAACAAGAGAGACTAGAAAAAGAATCAAAATGAATGCTGAATATTGGTATACAATCCTGCTCAAAAGATGGTTTAACATGATGCTCAAATCAAGTCAATAAGTCCTAAACAAACTCAGTGCTAAGCACTTTGCAAGCTTTAATTCAAGTAATCCTCCCAGTAACACTATGAGTGAGGTTGCTAATATCATTGTCATTTTCAGTTGTGGGAGCAAAACATCAGAGAGATGTAAGTAACTCAGCTAAGGCCACACGGCTTGGAAGGCCACACGGCTTGGATCCTAACCTAGGTGGGATGGATCCAGAGCTGCACACTTAATCACCACGCCTTGCTACATTGACATCTAAAAAACAAGGGCCGGTGGCTCATGCCTGTAATCCCAGCACTTTGGGAGGCCAAGATGGGTAGATCACTTGAGGCCAGGAGTTTGAGACCAGCCTGGGCAACGTGGTGAAACCCCATCTCTACAAAAAATACAAAAATTAGCCAGGCCTTGTGGCTTGCACCTGCAGTCCCAGCTACTTGGGATGCTGAGGCTGGAGAATCACTTGAGCCCAGGAAGAAGAGGTTGCAGTGAGCCGAGATCACACCGCTGCACTCCAGCCTGAGCAGGAGTGAGACCCTGTCTCAAAAATAAAAAGTAAAGGAAGGTCCTGGGGAAATTCAAGGTACTTTTATCTGTGTCCTGAACTTGACTTGACTTCAGACCGCTTCTCCTTCTGCCTCCTCCTTGAAGATCAACTCAAATACCTGTTTCTTTGCTCTTGCCTTCACCCACACCTTGAGTTTGATGCCCGAGTAGATGATGCTCCCAACTCCCAGCAGCCCAAACTCCACTCTCCTTACCTAGCATGATGTGTCTGAGGAAACTGGGCCAATAATCCACTTGATTGCATAGCCCAGGGCTCTTTCTCGCAGGATGGAGCTACCATTCCAAACCTTAGAACTGGGCCCACAAGAAGACCTTGAGATACAAAAGCCTTCAAGGTATGTGGGAAGGGTTTGCAAAAGGAGAATCAGGTTTATGGCTAAATGTCAGTAAGAACGCATGCCCCTGCCTTTCTACACTTCTCCGAAGGCCCCTCAGCCAGGCTTCTTGGTGACTGTGTGGTGCCTGAGGCCATTCTTACAGCATGAATATATTAAAGCATGGTATAATCCAGACATTTGTCATTCTCCCTCCAGGTCATTACATATGAGCAGGTCTCTTTGACAATGCTCTACTATGCCCTCAAGGAGGCTTCATTTATTTAGAGCTGCATACAGATTTTGAAGAGAATGTATTTAAGACAAGTAGAAAAAGAATCTTTCATCCTTATTACAGATTATGTAAACTCCTAGCCAGATTCTAATTTCCTTGCCGATTCCAAACTTGCCAAGAGAGCTTTTTTTGGACATCATTAAATAGATCTTATTCTAGTTGTCTTTGTTTGTTTTTTAGAGATTGCAAGTACTCCATAGGTTTCCTTAAAGAAGCAGCAGGAGGAAGAGGCCTCGTTTTTAGGAAAGCTTGCCTTATGCTCGGGCAAAGGTGGACACATCAGCTGCTGGTGCATGGGCCGGCAGCGGAGAGGAAGGATATTCACAAGAATTAACAGCTGGTCCAGAAAGGGTTCTGAACAATCAGGGAGAGGCCCTCTTCCTGACCCATCTGCCAAGCAGATGGGCTGTGATCAGACTGGCTCATCAGAAGGGGAGCATCTCTTTCCCAAGAATCCCAGTCCAAGTTCCAAGCCTGCGCTGGGAGCCACCGTTGTTGGGTTGAACTGATCCAGAACATACGGTCTGAGAGTAGAAAGGGAAGCTTCCCTGCAGTAGGCAGAATAATGTCCCCAAACCCACCCCAAAGAGGCCTATATGCGAATCCCCAGAATCTGTGAATATGTTACATAGTAAAGGGGAATGGGAATTAAGGTTGCCAATCCGTCGACTGTAACATAGGGAGATTACTCTAGGTTTTCCAGGTAGGTGCAATGTAATCCCAAGGATCTTTAAGAGAAGAAGGAGGAAGTGGAAGAGGAACCACCAAAGAGAAGGCAGCATAAGAGGGATCTGGCCTGGCGTTGCTGGCTTTGAGGCTGGAGGAAGGGACTACCAGCCAAGGAAAAAAAGCTGAAAAACGCAATGAGACAGATTCTGCCTAGGGCCTCCGGAAAGAACACAGCCCAGTTAACACTTTGATTTTAGCCCAGAGAGATCTATTTTGGACTTCTGATCTCCAGAATTATAAGATAATAAATTTGTGTTGTTTTAAGCCACTAAGTTTATCGTCATTTGTTGTGGCAACAATATAAAATAAATACATTCCCCAACAGGAAATTAGGGTGCTCTTACCAAAATGAGAAGGAAGATGCTGGGCAGGCCAACAAAAAGATCAGAACAGATGTGTACTGCAGATGAGATCATGGGAGCGCTTGTTCTATAGCTCCCTGGATGGATATTTCCCAAGGGAGAGAGAATATACTTTCAAAGTATCAATAGTGGTATGGACCTGTTCCACAAAGCAAAAGCTAAGCTCATAGCACCTGTCAGCAAGACCAGAAGACCTGGAGTTAGGAGTGTGGCCTCTGAAGGCACTCCACAGAGACTGGAAACCTGGTTCCCTCATGCACCAGCTGCGTAACTCTGGGCAAGTTACTTAGACTGTCTATGCTTCAGTAAAATGAGGATGATAAATATCTGATAGGATTTTTCATGGGGATCAATGACAATTATACACATAAGGAATTAATAAAAAAAAATCTGTGGATGCAAAGCCCATGGATATGGAGGATCAACTATTAAAAAAAAGAATTAAGAATCACTTCTGGCATATGCTTAAGGCTCAATAAATGTTAATGGTTGCTAATATGACTCATACTGTAACCTAGCTCTGGAGTCAGACTACCTGGGTTCAAAGCCCAGCTCTGCCACTTAGAACTTCTATGCTTGGGCGAGTTACTTAGCATCTGTGAGCCCCAGGTTTTTTCATGTGTAAAATGGGGATATTAAAGTACTTACCTCATAGAGTTGTGATGAGAATGAATACATTAATTTATGTAAAGTACTAGAACAACGCCTGATATACACGATACTTGTTATCTAGCGTCATCATCGTTAGTACTAGTATGAGGTCACCATCACTTTGGAGGACTAATAACTAAAGCACCACCACCGTGATGATGCAATGGCATCTTATGTGATCGTGAAAACCTTTTAAGTTGGGAAGAACCATGGTTCCCAAACTGTAGGGACCTCTGGGAGCAACCTTATCTATCTTCCTATCAGAAACTCAAACCATGGAAGCACCCCGGTGAGATGGCTATATAATATATGAAAAGAAAAGAAAGTGGAAACATTTGTCAGCAGAAACACACTGTAAGACTCTTGAAAGGGATGTAGAGAGAACCCACTTACGCCTCCTATTTCTCTGCTCTGCAATTCTACAGGGTTGCATTTGCCTGATGCTTTTGATTTAGTGTTTTTACACTATGTGAGAACATTAGGTTAAGGAAGCTTGCCATTTCCCTTTTCAGAGCAGTCCTTTCAACAATACCAAGAATTCGCACTTTGGTAGATAATGACAAGAAATACGACAGCCCTTTAGTAAACGAGCAAATCAGCTAATGGCAAAGGCTGATTTAATCAAAACATTCTGGTTCTCCCTCATCTGAACCCACATAAGGAATGAACCAATCCAATTGGAAAAAAATATTTGTTTTATCTTTGCCACATTTATTTACTCTTAAGGACTGTTTAACTTGATGGGGCAGAGAAGTTGGAAAGAACAAAAATACTCAAGGCAGTGAACAGCCTCCCAGGTCTCTGGCAGCAGGCAGGAATGCCAGTGGCCTGGAGGTATTTCCACAGGGGCCTGTTTGTGAGCAGTTTCTGAAGTTCTTTGCCCTCATCTTGAGGGGTGGAGAAATGACCTGCTTATGTGGCAGGTTTGCAGGGCAGGGGGTGCAGAATAAGAACTAGAGAAAACAAGTCAGAAAGGTAACCCCTGCTCTGTAAATGATTCCAAAATATGAAATACTTATTCCAAAAACTTTACTGAGCATTCTATATGTGCAAGACACTGAGACAGGTGTTACAAGAAGGCAAAGATAAAGTAGACATAGATTTGAGCTCAACAATTTCTTCGTCAAATAGGGCATGAGAAAGACACACAGATACCTATGGGATGTAGAAAGCTCCAGGTATGTTTTATTTTATTTTATTTTATTTATTTATTTATTTATTTATTTATTTATTTATTTATTTATTGAGACAGAGTCTTCCTTCATTGCCCAGGCTGGGGTACAGTGGTGTGATCTTGGCTCACTGCAACCTCCACCTCCTGGGTTCAACTGATTCTCCTATCTCAGCCTCCTGAGTAGCTGGGAGTACAGGCGTGTGCCACCATGCCCAGCTAATTTTTGCATTTTCAGTAGAGATGGGGTTTTGCCATGTTGGCCAGGCTGGTCTCAAACTCCTGACCTCAAGTGATCCACTCACCTCAGCCTCCCAAAGTGTTGGGATTATAGGCGTGAGCCACTATGCCCAGCCTCTCGGTGTGTTAAATTGGAAGCCCTAGAAACAGGGCTGGAGATGGGGTTTGTGTACAGGTGCTTACTGTTGTAAATTGTTTTTATTTTTTTTAGAGACAGGGTCTCCCTTTGTTGCCCAAGATGGGTGCGGTGGCATGATCTTAGCTCACTGCAGCCTCGACCTCCTGGGCTCAAGCCATCTTCCTGCCACAGCCTCCTGAATAGCTGAGACTAGAGGCATGCAGCACCACACCTGGGTAATTTATTATTTTTTTTGTAGAGATGGGGCCTCACTATGTTGTCCAGGCTGGTCTTGAACTCCTGGGCTCAAACCATCCTCCTACCTTGGCCTCCCAAAGTGCTAGGATTATAGGCATATGCCAGGGTGTCTGGCTTTATAGATGCTATCTTGAAGAAGAGCTCTTGGGTGAAACCTTTAAGGATGCAAGTGAAGCAGAATAGGGCAGGGGAGAAGCTGGGTAAAGAGGTGACCATAGCCCCAGCCTGAAGCCATTCTTAAATCTGGAGGGTGACTGGTACCTGTGGTATAATACAAAATATATATTAATCTTGGTCTGTGGTTCCCAGCATAGAGCTCCTAACCCCCTTGGAAATTACTCTTTTGCAAATGAGATGATTTTTGCTGGGGAGAGGGGGCCTAGGTAGCTTTAGGATGGGGCCTGGACACAGGAAAAACCAACCATGTACTGAGAAGGTTAGAACTTCCAGCCTTGCTCTCCCACCTCTGAGAGCTGGAGAGAGGCTAGAGATGGAGTTCAATCACCAATGGCCAATGATTTAATCAATCATGTGTACTTACTGAAACTGCCATAAAAAAATTCCTACACAATGGGGCTTGGAGAGCTTCTGAGTTGGTGAACATATCCAGGAGAGTGGCTCATCCCACCTCCCCAGGGACAGAGGCTCCTGCATTCAGACCCTTCCTCAATACCCCTCCATCTGGCTGCTCGTGTGTGTCCATCATAATAAAGCGTAATAGTAGGTATGGCATTTTCCTGAGTTCTGTGAGGATTCTAGTGAATTATCAAAGCTGGGTGGGGAAAGTCACAGAACCCCTGAATTCATAGTCCACTGGGCAGAAGTGTGGGTCACCTGGGGACCCCATTTGTGGCTTGTGTCTGAAGTCTTGTGGAGCTGAGCCCTTTAACCTGTGGGAGCTGGGTTTCATAAAGGGAATCTGGGCACAACACAACAGCATTTACTAAAAGGTAATGCTACTGAAACACCAGAGATCCAGTCTAGGTCCTGCTGCTTGTTACACAGAATGCCAATCACTGAGACAATAAGTATTGCCGGGGAAGAAAGCTTTAATGGGGTGTTGCAGCCAAGGAGAATAGGAGATAAAGTCTCAAGTGTGTTTGACAGACTAAAATTGAGGGTTTTATATAGCAGGAAAGGTGGGAAAACAGGAATTAAGGAGGAGTGTGGAAGTAATCATGATGGATGAGGGGTCTGGCATCTCCGTCTGGATACAGTGATCTGATGAGTTTTAGGTTTTTGTTTTTGCCTGTCTGTTTTTTGAGGAAGGAATTCAGATGAGATAAATGTAAGTTTTACATTTTAAAAACAGGAAGGGTTTTTATGTTTCTTTTAAAAACTGTAATAACATTTCTATGGGACAATTGGGCTGGTTTTAATCCCCTTTTTCTATTCATTAATTTTTCAATCATGGGGAATATGGTTGTCTACCTTTTTGGCTACTTAATGCTAAGGGGTGCATTGTGGGATAATGATGGGAAATGAAAACATCACCCCTGAATCTGAAGGGCTCAGGAGCACCTGATTGGCATCCTGCTTGTTGGAGCACCATGATTAAAAAAAAAAAATGCCCAAGTATTAAAGTGAATCCCTTAACGAATCCAAGAGAACAATCCTAAGCCTATTAAAAAGTATTTCTGATTCATAGCTGGGTGCAGTGGCTCACGCCTGTAATCCTAGCACTCTGGGAGGCCGAGGCAGATGTGGCTCACTTGAGGTCAGGAGTTCAAGACCAGCCTGAGCAAAGTGATGAAACCCTGTCTCTACTAAAAATACAAAAATTAGCTGGGCGTGATGGTGCACGCCTGTAGTCCTAGCCACTTGGGAGGCTGAAGAATGAGAATTGCTTGAACTTGAGAAGTGAAGGTTGCAGTGAGCTGAGATTGCGCCACTCTACTCCAGCCTGGGTGACAGAGTGAGACTCTGTCTCAAAAAAAAATTACTAAAAATTGTTTTTGGTTCATTATATTCTGCATGCAAGAAGGGTTTTGGGGAGAATAATGCCAACCTGAAAAGCACATGTTCCATTTATGATTTCTGATTTAGGGTCTTTGGCTGGGCATTGAATATTAACTTAAGGCCATCTTAGGGTTCACAAGAGCATGCCTGTTTTTTTCTGGAGGGATGCCAGAGGAACAGGTTTTATCTGAGTGTGGTGAATCCATGGCTTAACACTGGCTAACTTGGCGGATGAGTGGGTAATCAGCAGCATCTCAAAAGGACTGACCCATGGTGGTTGCAGCTGGTTTGCAGCCTGCTGGGATTTCCAGGTCTTCAGCATGACTTGGTTTCTCAGCTTCAAAGAGAAAAGAGGCACATCTGTAGGACACTGGAGCCTATTGGAAGCAAGCTCGGAAAGACTAGTTAATATATTTTTAAAACACCAGGTTAATATTCCCGTCATTATAAAGCCAGTTCCCAATGGCTTGCATATGAAGCATATTATTGGTTGCTTCCTCTGGGGTGTTCCACTTGGCATTGATAAGTGGAGTTGGGCAGCCCACTTCTCAGGGTAAACAGATCTTACAGTGGCTTTTATCCAGTTTACCAGGCTGGTCATTCTCTCAGGAATAGCTTCCAGTGTGTCTGAATTATATATACCCATCTATGATTGTTCAACAGTGAGCTGTGGGTCTTGCTTATGGTCATTCAGCAAACACTAGGATTTCAGTCGTGGTCTGTTGGACCCCCAAGCTGCCGCTCTCCATGGCCACATGGTCTGGCCACCTTCAGGTTTTCTCCCCAGCTTCCCTGTCACTCAGCAGTTCTCAAACTCTAGTATGCAGCAGAATCACTGGAGTGCTTCTTCAAGTAGATTTCTGGGCCCCACCATGACAGCTTTGATTCAGTTGGTCTGTGCCAGCCAGAGCTATGGCCGGCTACATTATTTGCAAAGCCTCGTGCAAAAGGAAAATGCAGGCCGGGCGGGATGGCTCATGCCTGTAAACCCAGCACTTTGGGAGGCCAAGGCAGGTGGATCACCTAAGGTGAAGAGTTCGAGACCAGCCTGGCCAACCTGGTGAAACTCCATCTCTACTAAAAATACAAAAATTAGCTGAGTGTGGTGGTGCACACCTGTAATCCTAGCTCCTCGGGAGGCTAGGGCAGGAGAATCACTTTAGCCCAAGGGTTGCAGTGAGCTGAGATCATGCCACTGCACTCCAGCCTGGGCAACAGAGCAAGGCTTCATCTCAGGAAAAAAGAAAAAGAATATGTAGAGGTCTCATCCTAGGGTGGGGAAGTCAATTTCCCCTTCCCACTGGCTCAGTGCCCTAGTCCATAGCAGACAGGCCACCATGCCCACCAATGCTAATTGCAGCCTCACACCAGGACACGCTTAGTACCTGGATCAGGGATGGGAAGAAGCCCCTGATAAGTAGCCCACGGATTGAACTGGTGCTGCCACCCTAGAGTGGGGACAGCTGCTGCCTGGCCCTGGCCTGAGCACCACGCAGTGTGCATGCAACCCCGATCCTCTCCGTGTTTGTGCCCAGGCCCCCGCCAGGGACAGAGGGCAATGGCAAACACAAGCCTCCTCTCATCAACACAAGCCAGCTGCCACCTCGAGTGGAGGGTGGCAGTGGTCATTGGGCAGGGTGGGAAGACTAAGTGGGGTGTGGAGGATGGGGTGCAGGTGCTGAGAACCCAGGGTGGAAAGGGGAGGCAAGCTGTGAGCCAAGTCTCCAAACCCCCATGCTTGCTCCATTGTCCAATTGGACTTAGTAAACACAAATTCGAAGGTAAAATCAAACTTCAGCTTTGACGTTCTGTGTGGCGACACTAGTTGCACACCCATGAATTCAACTCTGGCCAGAGAATATTTACATTTCTAGCAAGTTCCCAGGTGACCCTGAGAAGCAGTTGATCTTTCCTTTCTTTCTTCTTTCTTTTCTTTTCTTTTTTTTTCTTTTTTCTTTTCTTTTCTTTTTTTTTTTTTTTTTTTTTGCTTTGAGACGGAGTTTTGCTCTTGTTGCCCAGGCTGGAGTGCAATGGCGCAATCTCAGCTCACCGCAACCTCCGCCTCCTGGGTTCAAGCGATTCTCCTGCCTTAGCCTCCTGAGTAGCTGGGATTACAGGCGCCCGCCACCACACCCGGCTAATTTTTGTATTTTTAGTAGAGACGGGTTTCACTATGTTGACCAGGCTGGTCTTGAACTCCTGACCTCAGGTGATCCACCCACTTTGGCCTTCCAAAATGCTGGGATTACAGGCATGAGTCATAGCGCCCAGCCAGTCCTTTCTTTTAAAAAGGCGCAAAGCATTGCTCCACAGTGTGACTTTCCTCTTTTCCTCGGTAAAATGGTGATGCTATTTCCTGCATTTCCTGCCTCATACGCTTTGGTGAGAGGACAAAGAGAAGGATGCCTGAAAGTGCCCGGCACAGTGGTTGGAACAAAGCACATACTCGGGAAATGTTAGCAGCGGCACTAATAGTAATAGTCATAATTATTATTGCTGCCACCACCTTCACTTTTGTTCAGGCTGTTGTGTCTGATGCCTTTTTCTAGTGCCCCCTATTTCCCCTCTGCTGTCTTCAGAAAAGAAACTAGAGAAGTACAGGGGCAGGGCAGGGCTAGGGAGGGACACCTCAGGTCACAGCCAGTTATTGCCAAAAGCCAAATCATGAGGAGATATGTAAAGATGCTGAGGTTTGCCAGAACAAACTAAAAACTCAGATCCTCTGAAATTGGCCCTGGAGGGAGAAATCTGAGTGTGAGGAGAATGTAGGCAAACCATTTCACCCCACTGTTCCCTGGAGATTGTGTGTCCAGTCTGTAAAAGACACATAAATATCTCTAAGGGGTAGAAAGCTCCAGATGTTCTTCAGAGGAGGACAGAGCAAGTCCTGGAGATAAAGATCCAACTCCCACAGCCACCCGCTCCTGCCCCTTCAGGAGTGAGTGGGGAGGTATCACTTTCCTTTCAACATTTAGACCAGGTTATGACGTTCAGAGCACAAGAACCCTGCACAGAGGCTGGCTTCTCCCCGCAGGGCTTCACCACATTCGAGATTACGTGGTCTCGCTTGCTCTCCAGGGTTCACCCATCCCATCTCACACGGCAGACATCCACTGTTCTCAAACTCTGGGCCAGGGGACCGAGGCCAGAGAGAGAGAACAAGACTGAGTGCCTCTGCAGTGGGTCTGGACTGTGGAATGTTCCAGGGTGCTTAAAAAATACTGATGCCTGGGTCCCACCCCCAGGAATTCTGATTTAATTAATTTAGGGTGCATTCTATGTATCAGTGTTTTGAAAACTCAGCAGGGGTTACTACTGTGCACTTGAGGCTGGGAGCCACTGCTGTCCCACCCACTCTGTTCTGGGATATTCTCTGAGGATCCTTCTCTGAATGGCTGACAGGCAGGGTGAACAACTGCCTCAGAGGCACCTCCATTAATCAGATGCATGAACTTGCCTTAGTAGCTATCCAGGAAGGTCTTCAGGAACCCCACTGCATGACCGCAAGAGAGAACCAGCCACTGCAGGCGAGGGGAGGACGGCCTGCGCACGTGGAATCATTTTGGGAAGAAGGAGGATCACCAGGTCAGCACAGGGTTGATTGTATGCCTGTGTCTAGGGCATGTTCCCTGGAAATACAAAAGCTTCTTGGAGCTGTACTGAGAGCAGCTTTCGACCATGCTAAATTCCTATTAGCATTTTTTTAATGAACTAATTTGCTATTAATGTGTATTCTTTGGTGAAACTGTCTGTTCAAATATTTTGACCATCTTTTAGTTTAATTTTTTTTTTTTTTTGAGACGGAGTCTCGCTCTGTCACCCAGGTTGTAGTGCAGTGGCACAATCTTGGCTCACTGCAACCTCCATCTCCCAGGTTCAAGTGATTCTCCTGCCTCAGCCTCCCGAGTAGCTGGGATTTCAGACGCCCGCCACCACGCCTGGCTAATTTTGCAATTTTTAGTAGAGACAGACGGGGTTTCACCATGTTAGCCAGGCTGGTCTCAAACTCCTGACCTCAGGTGATCTGCCCCCCTCAGTTTCCCAGAGTGCTGGGATTACAGGTGTGAGCCACTGTGCCCAATTAGTTCAATTTTTGGAAAATATTTTTTATTGGCTGGGTGTGGTGGCTCACACCTGTAATCCCAGCACTTTGGGAGGCCAAGGTGGGTGGATCTGAGGTCAGGAGTTCGAGACTAGCCTGGCCAACATGGTGAAACCCCACCTCTACTAAAAATGCTAAAATTAGCTGGGCATGGTGGCGG
Source organism: Macaca fascicularis (assembly GCF_037993035.2). Lineage (NCBI taxonomy): Eukaryota > Metazoa > Chordata > Mammalia > Primates > Cercopithecidae > Macaca > Macaca fascicularis. Next base: position 100,599,188 of record NC_088385.1, read on the forward strand.
GCGCCTGTAATCCCAGCTACTCGGGAGACTGAGGGAGGAGAATCACTTGAACCTGGGAAGGTGGAGGTTGCAGTGAGCCAAGATTGCGCCACTGCACTCCAGCCTGGGTGACAGAGTCACAGAGTGAGACCCCGTCTCAAAAAAAAAAAAAAAAAAAAAAAAAAAAAAATATATATATATATATATATATATATATATAAAATGAAGTGCTGTAAAAGTTCTTTTTAAAATTAAAAAAACTTTTTTTTTTTTTTTTGTAGAGTTGGAGTCTCACCATATTGACCAGGCTGTCCTCAAACTCCTGGGTTCAAGCAATTCTCCCACCTTGACCTCCCAAAGTGCTAGGATTGCAGGTGTGAGCCACCATGTCCAGACCAAAAGTTCTTTATATGTTCTGGATACAAACTGTCAGATATAGAAGCCTTCTTCTGGCTCCAAGCAGCAGTGCTAGAGAGTGTTCATCAAAGCCTGGTATAGGTGCCTTGTGTTTATGAGCATTTGGCCCGGTCTGCCCTCTCTTCTGTGCCAGGCAGCACTGCCAGCTCAGGTACAACCTGCTCACGTCAGATCAAGTCCACAAACATTTACTGAACATCTATTCCCTGACAGGATCATGCTAGGAACCAGGGAGAATGAAATAAATAGCTGTTGTTTATTAATATTCTTTGTAGAATGTTGACCTCGAGCAAGTTACTTGCTTCTCGATATTTCAGTTTCCTGATCTGTAAAATGTGACTGTGAAAGGACCCACTCTGAAGGGTTGTAGTAAAGTCAAAGTGAGTTAATACATCAAAATACTCAGTAGGATGTCTGGCATATATTACGTACCTAATAAATATTAGCCAATATTGTCATTATTTTAAAAATTCTTATTATTTGTTATAGCCTGAATGTTTGTGTCCCCACCAAATTTGTGTGTGTGTGTGTGTGTGTATATACACACACATTTTGAGACACAGTTTCACTCTGTTCCTCAGTCTGGAGTTCAGTGGCACAATCTCAGCCCACTCCAACTTCTGCCTCCCGGGTTCAGGCGATTCTCATGCCTCAGCCTCCTGAGTAGCTGGGATTACAGGCGAGTGCCACCACGCCTGGCTAATTTTTTGTGTGTTATTAGTAAAGACGGAGTTTTAATATGTTGGCCAGGCTGGTCTCGAACTCCCGACTTCAATTGATCTGCCCGCCTCTGCCTCCCGAAGTGCTGGGATTACAGGTGTGAGCCACTGCACCCGGCCTCCAGTGCACTATGATTAAGAGGTGGAACCTTTTGGAGCTTATTAGGTCATGAGGCAGAGCCCTCATCTGTGGGATTAGTGCTGTTAGGAAAGAGGCCTGAGGGAGCTTGTTCATCCCCACTGTCGTATGAGTAGGCAGCCAGAAGACCCTATCTTTGAAGCGGAGTGCAGCCCTCACCAGCCAATGACTCTGCTGGCACTTTGATCTTGGACTTCCCAGCCTCCAGAACTATGAGGAATACATTTCTGTTGTTTATAAATTGCCCAGTCTAAGGTATTTTGTTATAGCAGCCTGAATGGACTAAGACATTATGACAACTGCTACCACGGTGAGATGGAACTTAGAGGGTAATGGGGAAAACAAGCAATTATAACAGAGTGGTAGGTACTAATATACCTGGAAGCAGAGGTGTCATGGGAATATTCTGGAAGGGCCCCTATACAGGATTGGGGGTTATTGAAGGTTTCCTAAAGAAAACAGTGGCTTAGCTGAGAACAAGAAGTGATCAAGACATTTCCAGGTATAGGAGGGACTGTGTATTAGCCCATTTTCATGCTGATGTTAAAGACATACCCAAGACTGAGTAAATTACAAAGTAAAAGAGGCTTAATGGACTCACATCTCCACCTGCCTGGGGAGGCCTCACAATCATGGCAGAAGGCGAAAGTCATGTCTTATATGACGGCAGGCAAGAGAGAGAGCGAGAGTCAAGTAAAAGGGTTTCCCCTCATAAAACCATCATATCTCATGAGACTTACTCACTACCATGAGAACAGTATGGGGGAAACAGCCCCCATAATTCAATTATCTCCCACCAGGTCCCTCCCACAACACATGGAAATTATGCGAGCTACATTTCAAGATGAGATTTGGTTGGGGACACAGTCAAACCATATCAGACTGTGAGGAGGAAGAACATTCCAGGCAGAGGGTCTAGCAATGTACAGTCTGCAGGTAAGAGAGGAACGGCTTGGTGGAGAAGTTGTGGGGTGCTGAGAGGAAAGAAGGGATACCACAGTAAGGTCATCTAGACCTTTTAAGCCATGATAAGGAGTTTGGACTTGATCTAAAGATGGAGAAGTCACAGATCCTGCCCTTGAGTAGCTTCAAGTTAAACAGGAGAGGTGGACATAAAACAGATCATTTATTTATTTATTTATTTATTTATTTTTTTTGAGACGGAGTCTCACGCTGTTGCCCAGGCTGGAGTGCAGTGGCGCGATCTCGGCTCACTGCAAGCTCCGCCTCCTGGGTTCACGCCATTCTCCTGCCTCAGCCTCCTGAGTAGCTAGGACTACAGGCGCCCGCCACCGCGCCCGGCTAATTTTTTGTATTTTTAGTAGAGACGGGGTTTCACTGTGGTCTCGATCTCCTGACCTTGTGATCCGCCCGCCTCGGCCTCCCAAAGTGCTGGGATTACAGGCTTGAGCCACCGCGCCTGGCCTAACAGATCATTTATTAATTATGTCATAGTTTAATATAATGTGAGAAGACAGAGGAGAGACCCCAAACCCTGACTATGGCAGAGAAGGGGTTCTAGAAAAAGCCAAGATGAAATGCCCAGATCAACCTGGATAGGTGTCACAAGGGAACACTTCCTCTTCCCAAGCATGCTATCTTGACCCTCTTCCCAGAGTCTTGGTGTAACATCATCCTCCACCACGTCAGAAACCTTAATGAGATCCCCCATGCTACTTTCTCCCTCATCCCTCCCTCACATTCGACCAATGGCCGAGTCTCACTGAGTTGTTTCCTCTAACTCTGTCACTCCCAATTTCCCTAGGCAAGGGCTTCAGCATCTGTTCAAGGGATACTTTCAGCAACCAGGTCTATCTATCTGGATTTGCCCTGATCAAATTCCCTTTCCACACTGTGACTGCCAGAGTGTCTTCTAGCACTTCCAACATGTCAATCCAGTCATGTTTCTCTCTTGGGCAAAACTATTTAGTTCCACAACATCTTGCTGGGTCTGAATTTCTATGCATCCATAGATCTATCAAGAGCTAAGAATGAATGTGTGTAAAATATCTTTACCTCCTTTGGGGAACTGTAAAAGACCCTTTTAAATTCTATTTTTAGTGTTAAAGATATGTCAATATCTTTTCCTATGTGTAATTTCACTAAACTTGAACTATTCTTTCTTGAACAACCTGAATTAAGGTTGGAAGGTGTATCTAGACCTTCCAGTGGTAGGGATTAAAAAATGCAAATATATAAATATAAATTCTTAACTTCCTTATTTGTTTTCCCAGGGTGAGCACCATATAAATGCTAAATTATTGGTTAATGGGAAGAAAGGTTATTCCGTCATGGAGTCCTCCATACACACTGACCTCTTAGCCTGAATAATGTAAGATTTCAGCATTTTCCCCCTTCTTTGTTCTTCTCTAAGGTGGTTCTTTTCTACTTTTGCTTTTGCTTTTAAGAGTCAGGTTTATTAGGGACTAATTTTAACAAAATTTACCCCTGTACTGTACATAATTCAGTAAGTATTGTTGATTTCCTGCAGTCATGTAACTGCCTTGTCAAGATACAGAATACGTCCATCAACTCCAGAAATCCTCTCATGCATCTTTGCAGTTGATCTCCTCACCCACCCCCACTTCCTGGCAATAGCTGATCTGTTTTCCAGAATGTAATATTAATGGAATCAAATAAAATATAGCCTTTTGTTTCTGGTTGCTAATAGTATATCAGTTTTGAGAATAATTCATATTGTTGCATGAATCAGTAGTTTGCTTTTTTTCATTGCTGACTATTATTCCATGGTCTGAATGTAGTGGAATTTGTTTATGCATTTCTCTGTCAATGGACATTTGGGCTGTTTCCAGTCTTCAGCTATTATGAATAAAGTTGTAATTGTAACGTGAATACAGGTCTCTATATAGACATATGAATTCATTTCTCTTGCATAAATCCCTGAGAGTGGTATTGCTGGATCATACAGTAAATGTGTATTTAATTTTATAAAAACTGCCAAACTGTTTTAAAGTGGTTTTATTATTTTTCATTCCCACCATCGATGTAAGAGAGTTTCAGTTGCTCCATACACTTGTCAAATGTTTGATAATGTCCCTCCTTGTAATTTTAGACATTCTAGTGGGTATGCAATGGTACTTTGTCATATCTTAATTTACATTCCCCAAAATTCAAATTAGCATCTTTTAATGAACAAATTTTCCATTAATATGTATATTTGTTGGTGAAAGTGTCTGTTCAAATATTTTGATCATTTTTTAGTTCGATTCAAAAAATATTTTTATGTTTGAGCTGTCAAAGTTCTTTATATATTCTGGATACAAGTTATAGACATAAAATTTTATAAAATTTTTCTGTCTGTGGCTTTAAATTTTTTTCTCAATATTATCTTTTTGCCCAGGCATGGTAATCCCAGCACTTTGGGAGGTTGAGGTGGGTGGATCACTTGAAGTCAGGAGTTTGAGACCAGCCTGGCCAACTTGGCGAAACCCCTTCTCTACTAAAAATAAAAAATTAGCTGGGTATGGTGGCACATGCCTGTAATCTCAGCTACTCTGGAGGCTGAGGCAGGAGAATCGCTTGAACTTGGGAGATGGAGGTTGCAGTGAGTGGATATCGTGACATTGCATTCCAGCTTGGTCAACATAGTAAGACCGTGTCTTTAAAAAAAAAAGAAAGAAAGAAAAGAAAAGAAAAAAAGTTTATTTTTTTATAGCAGCTTTATTGAGCTACATTCATATGACATCTTTTGAAGAGCAGAACATTTTAATTTTGATAAGGTCCAATGTATCAAATTTTTCTTATATGGTTTGAGATGTTTGTGTCCTTTCTGAGAAAGCTTTGCCTAATTCAAGATCATATAATTTTATCCTGTTTTCTCAGAAGTTTTATAATTTTGACTTACGTGTAGGTCTGTAATCCATTTCAAGTTAATTTTTGTATATAGTATGAAGTAATGGTCAACGTTCATTTGTTTTGATGTGTGAATGTCCAATTGTTGTAGTACCATTTGTTGAAGAGCTATCCTTTCTCCATTGAATTACCTTGGCACTTTTGTTGAAAATCAATTGACTCTATATTTGTGGTCTATTTCTGGACTCCCTTGTCTGTTCCTTTGGTCTATATGTCTATTCTCACACCAGTATTGCACTGTCTTGATTCCTGTAGCTTTAGAATAAATCTTAAAATCAAATAACATGACTCTTCCAACTTTGTTATTCTTTTTCAGAATCATCTTTAGGTCCTTTGCATTTTTATATAATTTGTTAATTTTTACCCCCCAAAAAGGCTGTTGAGGTTTTGTTTAGGTTATGTTGAATCTACAGACTAATTTGGGGAGAACTGACATTTTAGCAATATTGACTCTTCCAAGCCATGAGCATACTCTGTCTCTTTATTTGTTCTACCATAGTTTCTCTCAGTATTTAAAAACATTATTTCAGTGTAGCGGTCTTACATCACTAAGTATTTCATGTTTTAAAAATTATTGTAAACTGTATTTTTAACATTTTACATTTCCAATTGTTTCCTGCTAGTAAACAGAAAAACTATTTTTTTCTATTGACTTCGTATCTTGAATCCTAACTAAATTTACATATTTTATTTTTCTAGCACTGGCTAGAACCTTAGGGGGAAGCATTTGATTTTTTACCATTAAAAATGATGCTAACTGTAGGTTGTTTATAAATAAGATTTATTGGATTGAGGAAGTTTCTTTCTATTCCCAGTTTGCTGAAATTTTTTATGATGAATCTATGTTGAATTTTACAAACACTTTTTTTTGCATGTATTGAGATAATTATATAATTGTACTATTTTAGTCCATTGAGAGCAAGAGTTTTACTGACTGACTTTGAATGTTGAACTAACCTTGCCTTCCTAGAATATGCCCAAGTACGTGCTTTTTAAATATGTCTGGATTCTGTTTGCTAATCTTTTGTGACTATGTTCATGAGAGATATTGGTCGCTAGCATCATGATGACAGGATCAAATTCACACATAACAATATTAACCTTAAATGTAAAATTGGCTAAATGTCCCAATTAAAAGATATAGAATGGCAAGCTGGATAAAGAGTCAAGACCCATCAGTGTGCTATATTCAAGAGACCCATCTCATGTGCAAAGACACACTTAGGCTCAAAATAAAGGAACAGAGGAAAATTTACCAAGTAAATGGAAAGCAGAAAAAGCAGGGGTTGCAATCCTAGTTTCTGACAAAACAGACTTTAAACCAACAAAGATCAAAAAAGACAAAGAAGGGCATTATATAATGGTAAAGTGCTCAATTCAATAAGAAGAACTAACCATCCTAAATATACATACACCTAATACAGGAGCAACCAGATTCATAAAACAAGTTCTTAGAGACCTACAAAGAGACTTAGACTCCCACACAATAATAGTGGGAGACTTTAACACTCCACTGTCAATATTAGACAGGTCATCAAGATGGAAAACTTAAAAAGATATTCAGGACTTGAATTTAGCTCTGTACCAAGTGGACCTGATAGATATCTACAGAACTCTCCACCCAAAAAAGCAACAAATACATATTCTTCTCAGTGCCACATGGTGCTTACTCTAAAACTGATCACATAATTGGAAGTAAAATACTTCTCAGCAAATGCAAAAGAACTGAAATAATAACAAACAGTCTCTCAGACCACAGTGCAATCAAATGAGAACTCAAGATTAAGAAACCCATTCAAAACTACACAACTATATGGAAATTGAACAACCTGTTCCTGAATGACTCCTGGATAAATAATGAAATTAAGGCAGAAATCAAGAAGTTATTTGAAACCAATGTGAACAAAGAGTCAACATACACCCCAGAATCTCTGGGATGCAACCAAAGCAGTGTTAAGAGGGAAATTCATACCACTAAATGCCCACAGATCTGAAATTGACATCCTAACATCACAACTAAAAGAACTAGAGAACTAAGAGCAAAGAAAGTCGAAAGCTAGCAGAAGACAAGAAATAACCAAGATTGGAGCAGAACTGAAGGAGACTGAGACACGAAAAACCCTTCAATAACGCAACGAATCCAGGAGCTGCATTTTTGAAAAAATGAATAAAATAGATAGACGGCCACCTAGACTAATAAAGAAGAAAAGAGAGAGGAGTCAATTAGACACAATAAAAAATGATAAAGGGGATATTACCACTGACCTCACAGAAATACAAACAACCATCAGAGAATATTATAAACACCTCTATGCAAATAAACTAGAAAATCTAGAAGAAATAGATAAATTCCTGGACACATACACCCTCCCAAGACTAACCAGGAAGAAGTTGAATACATGAATAGACTAATAAGTTCTGAAATTGAGGCAGTATTAAATAACCTACCAACCAAAAAAAGCCCAGGACCAGATGGATTTACAGCTGAATTCTACCAGATGTACAAAGAGGAGCTGGTAGCATTTCTTCTGAAACTATTCCAAACAATTGAAAAGGAGGGACTAATCCTTAACTCATTTTATGAAGCCAGCATCATTCTGATACCAAAACCTGGCAGAGATACAACAAATAAAGAAAACTTCAGGCCAATATCCCTGATGAACACTGATGCAAAAATCCTCAGTAAAATACTGGCAAATCAAATCCAGCAGCATATCAAAAAGCTTATCCACCACGATCAAGTTGGCTTCATCCCAGGATGCAAGGCTGGTTCAACATATGCAAATCAATAAACATAATTCATCACATAAACAGCACTAAAGGCAAAAACCACATGATTATCTCAATAGACACAGAAAAGGCTTTTGATAAAATTCAACATCCTTCATGTTAAAAACTCTCAATAAACTAGGTATTGATGAAACATACCTCAAAATAATAAGGGCCATTTATGACACACTCACAGCCAATATCATACTGAATGTACAAAAGCTGGAAGCATTCCTCTTGAAAACCTGCACAAGACAAAGATGTTCTCTCTCACCATTCCTATTCAACATCGTATTGGAAGTTCTGGCCAAGGCAGTCAAGCAAGAGAAAGAAATAAAAGGTATTCAAATTGAAAGAGAGGAAGTCAAACTATCTCTTTTGGCAGATCACATGATCCTATATCTAGAAAACCCCATCATCTCAGCCCCAAAGCTTCTTAAGGTAATAAGCAACTTCAGCAGTCTCAGGACACAAAATTAATGTGCAAAAATCACTAGCATTCCTAGACACAAAAAATAGACAAGCAGAGAGCCAAATCATGAATGAACTCCCATTCACGACTGCTACAAAGAGAATCAAATACCTAAGAATACAGCTAACAAGCAAAATGAAGGACCTCTTCAAGGAGAACTACAAACCACTGCTTGAGGAAATCAGGGAGGACACAAACAAATGCAAAAACACTCCATACTCATGGATAGGAAGAACCAATATCATGAAAACGGCCATAATGCCCAAAGTAATTTATAGATTCAATGCTATTCCCATTTAACTGCCATTGACAATCTTCACAGAGTTAGAAAAAACTACTTTAAAATTAATATGGAACCAAAAAAAGAGCCCCTGCAGCCAAGATAATCCTAAGCAAAAAGAGCAAAGCTGGAAGCATAATGCTACCCAACTTCAAACTATACTACAAGGCTACAGTAACCAAAACAGCATGGTACTGGCACAAAACCAGACACATAGACCAATGGAATGGAACAGAGAACTCAGAAATAAGACTGCACATCTACAAGCACCTGATCTTCTCCAAACCTGACCAAAACAAGCAATGGGGGAAAGGACTCCCTAATTAATAAATGATGCTGGGAGAACTGGCTAGCCATATGCAGAAAACGGAAACTGAACCCCTTCCTTACACCTTATACAAAATTAACTCAAGATGGATTAAAAACTTAAATGTAAAACTCAAAACTATAAGAACTCTAGAAGAAAATTTAGACAATACCATTCAGGACACAGGCATGGGCAAGGATTTTATGACAAAAATATCAAAAGCAATTACAACAAAAGCAAAAAATGACAAACAGGATCTAATTAAACTAAAGAGTTTCTGCACAGCAAAAGAAACTATCATCAGAGTGAAGAGAAAAACCTACAGAATGGGATAAAATTTTTGCAATCTATCCATCTGACAAAGTCCTAATATCTAGAATCTACAAGGAACTTAAACAAATTTACAAGAAAAAAAAAAAACCAAACAACTCCATTAAAAAGTGAAGAAAGGACATGAACAGATGCTTCTCAAAAGAAGACATTTATGCAGCCAACAAACATATGGAAAAAAACTTAACATCACTGATCATTAGAGATATGCAAATCAAAACCACAATGAGATACCATATCATGCCAGTCAGAATGGTGATTATTAAAAAGTCAAGAAACAACAGATGCTGGCGAGGCTGTGGAGAAATAGGAATGCTTTTACACTGTTGGTGGGAATGTAAATTAGTTCAACCATTGTGGAAGACAGTATGGCAATTCCTCAGAGACACAGAACCAGAAATACCATTTGACCCAGCAATCCCATTACTGGATCCCAAAGGAATATAAATCATTCTATTATAAAGATACATGCATGCATATGTTCACTGCAGCATTATTCACAATAGCAAAGTCATGGAACCAACCCAAATGCCCATCAATGACAGACTGGATAAACAAAATGTGGTACATATACACCATGGAATACTATGCAGCCATAGAAAGGAAAGAGATCATGACCTTTGCAGGGACATGGATGGAGCTGGAAACCATTATCCTCAGCAAACTACTGCAGGAACAGAACATCAAACACCGCATGTTCTCACTTATAAGTGGGAGGTGAACAATGAGAACACATGAACACAGGGAGGGGAAAAACACACACTGGGGCCTGTAGATGGGGGTGGTGGGAGTGAGAGCATCAGGAAAAGTAGCTAATGCATGCGGGGCTTAATACCTAGGTGATGGGTTGACAGATGCAGCAAGCCACCATGGCACACATTTACCTATGTAACAAACCTGCACGTCCTGCACATGTATCCCAGAACTTAAAATTAAAAAAAATTAAAAATGAGACATGTTGGCCTATACTTTTCTCTTCTGTCTTGCCTGTCTTTGGTATGACAGACTACATAATGTTGGTCTCCTAATACAAGTTGTTAAATGTTCTCACATCTCTGATTTATTTTTTTTTAAAGTTTATGTAGGGTGGATATTATTTTTCCATTAAATGTTTGGTATAATTCATCAATGAAGGCTTCTGAACCTGGAGAGTTTATTTCGTTAATATAAATAGGGCTATAAAGTTATCCACTTTTTAATTGTTTATTTATTTAGTTTTATTCTGAAGGTACATCAGCAATCTACTTCTTCTTGAATAAGCTTTGTTAGTTTGTGTTTTATTTTGTGGTGGTCTCTGTGTGGGATGTTGGCATATAACTATCTTCTGACTTCCCAGTTGCTACAGTGATCATCTATGTATTTATTCATATCATCTTATGCTATCATTTTTGTCCATTCAATGGCTGGAATCAATAGATCACAGTATAATCTGTTGTCAGTGAAGATGTGGCAGGGGGAACTTTGTGGTTGTGGCAAAGTAGAAGGCATTGTAGACCTTGGGCTAAAAATATAAGAAAGACAAAGATTTGCCTGATGGCTTTGTCAGACAAATTTGCCTCTTTTAATTAGTATGGATTTTAAAAACGGGAGAAAATTTAGAAAAGAATAACTGGCTCAGAGAAACTTGTAATAAAAAAAAATACTCCTTTCCTGCAAGCATTGGAAAAGCCAGAGAAAAGCCAGATAAATTGGCAGGACTTACCAGCATGATGCTTTCTCTCTCTCTTATTTATTTATTTATTTATTTATTTATTTATTTTTTTGGCATTTTATAAGAAACAAGACTTGACTTTAGTATTTATTTTAGAATTGTTGGCACATACTGAAATGTAACAGATTTTTTGATTGGGAGTTTTTGATAACAAAACAGAAAAAAAAAAACAATTTTCCTCAATTCTTTATCCCTGTCCTATGTTTAAATATTATAAATCACATTTGAGAATATTATAGTTACATTTGTTGGAATAGTACTCAGTGATTTGAATCACCTATTTTAAAAGCAACTTACTTGCCAAGCTGCTTTTTCACTTAAAATGTTACTTTCATTTATACTAAACCCTATACTGTTTTCTTAAGGACAATTTGTTTACAAGTACAGAATAACCTACTTAATGTACTTTGGTTTAATTTACTTACATTTGAGGTATTTTTTTCTACCATCATCGAAGAATAAAATCAGGCATATGCTATAATATGTTGGTGAAGAGAGATTAAAACCATAAGTAAAGGCAAAGTGATAAAGGCAAACTGATATTATATTACATTCCTTTATGGTGGCACATGATCATTATGATTGTAAATTTAATGCGATAGGATAGCAGAAAAGGCCTATATGTGTGATCAGCTGGTCTTCCCATGTGGAATGTATATAGAAGTTGTCCTGTGGTTTGAGGAAGCAGCTACTGTTTGCTGAGCCTCCCTCATGTGGCTCTGCCACAAGCCTTGGCTAAAGGTAGCCTCACCCGTGATTGCCAGGCTGCAGGTTGGTTCACTGGGTGCTGCTGCTTCTCAGAATTCCATGACTAAGCCGAGAGTGGTGTTTGTTCTTTACTGATAGGTATTTCTTCTGCCTGCTCTGCTTACCACATCATCACACCAGGCCTTGACCTTTGTGAACCTCTCTGGAAAGTCAAACATGCCTAGAGCCTGACCAGGCTTAGGTCTAATAACACCATCAACTGCCCTTTGCAAGGTCATGGAAAAGAGGTTGGAGATGATTTAAATGAGAAGGAAACTTAACAGCTCATCCAGTCCAAATTTCTCATGACACGGATAGGAAAACAAAAGTCCAGAGATGTTAGAGGACTCCATCCAGGTCCCCTCTACTGTGATGTCTTTCTGGACATCCCAAGGTGATTGCAGTGGTGCTTCTGGCTGTTTGCAAAACCATTCTGTGCACTCCCCCATGACTTCTCACCCTTTGTTAGAATGATCTGTTGATGGTTTCTCTCTTACTAGAACTAGACCTCTTTGAGAGGAAGGCTGAGTCCCCCTAGTGGGTTCTACTAGGCCTGGAGCCTAGTAAGTACTCATGCATGTTTGTTGACTTGGTGAATCTCTCTCATGCTGTCTGCTAGGTACTATTGTTTTGGGGCCAGCCTCATGGAGATTAAGCAGAAACTTGAAGAAAGCCAAACTCCTCTTGGTAGCAGACCAGAGCCTGAAGGGTAAGCCAAAGTGTAAGCGGGGAAGCACATCCAAGTAGGGGAAGACAAAAAAAGTGGATCCAGGGCAGAAAAAGGTGGTAAAAGTGTTTCGGTTCCCTCACTTACAGACGCATTGGATTCATTTATTCATTCATTCAGTAACTTTATATTGGGCCAGAAGCTGTTGTAGGCACTGAAGATATAGTGGTGAGTATAACAAAGTCCCTGCTTATGTCACAGTGGCAAGAAAGACAATAAACAAATAAATGAGTCTCATACAATGCTGAAGGCAGACTTATCTCTCAGGAGTATCTTAATAAAGATCTTCCACTCCCTTAGAACAAGTGTTCTCACCTGAGGTCAACAGACCCCTGCAGATTTAGAGTGAGGCTTCAGGTTGTCAATTAAGCCCTCAAATCTGTGCATCTAGAACATTTTTTCTGCAGAGAAAGTCTTAGATGTGGCCTGCCAATAAATGCCTGCAGAGTCAGGTGGGAATATGGAAGAATGAAATACATCAGGTGTGAGAACCCAGTCTCTTAAACACAGAGGAATATTATTTTCTGCCACAGAGGAATATACCTTCTCCCTTTTGTTCTGACATATTCAGTCTTTTGGGTCTATCTTTTATTTCCTCACTTCTGGTAGAGACTTGGGTCCAGATAAATATCTCTCCACTATAAGAAAAACAGTAATGCAAGGGTGATGACAAAAGGCAAGCAATGCTCAGTGTTGGGGAGACCTTGGGGCTGGTGAGGATTGGGCAAATGGGAGGGCACATGCCTTCTGAGGCGGGCAATCACTCCTCTGCTTTAGTTGATCGTTGCCTTGAGGAAATGGGACCCAGTATTGACAGACCTTATGGCTGGTTAAGAGAAAGCAGAAATCTGGTTCTCTTTGGGGATGAAATCTCAATTTAGTTCACATTTTCTTTAGAGAATCCTGGCATACCAACCAGAACACTCTAAGTGAGTCAAATATGGTCCCCGTAGGCAGGTGGTTTGTGACCTCTGGTCTCTAGATTCTCCCAGAATTTCAGATTGATTCGTGTCTTACATAAGTTTGATAACCACTGTCTTAGAATATGACTGCCCTCCATTCTGTGGCGGAAAGACAGAGGGCATGGACATTTACCATGTTCCTGGGTCCCAGAAGTCTAGGGGAAAGCCATCTGCCTCACTGCTCCCTGCCCCATCCTGGGCCCAGAGCACTAATGCCAGTGGCATCTGCTCTGTTCCTCTCCTTCTCCCTTTGTCTACCAGTGAGTGTCCTCCCTTATGGGGATGGAGCAAGTAGTATATTGTAAAAGGGACTTAGTGCTGAGAAGCACCAGAGGAAAAGTAGGAGATGCTCATTAAAGTGGAAGGCAGCTCTCTTCTTCCCCTTCTCCATTCTGCATTCTTCTCTCTCCCCTAAACGCCCCCACACCCAACCCCCAAACTCTTGAGAATGCCCAAATCCAACCAGGTCAGGAAAAAATAAACTCACTGGTTCCTGTAGTGAGAAGCCCAAGTGTGGTGCAGCTTCTGGCATGTGGGATTCAAACACTCAGAAATTTCTCCCTCTCACTGAACTTCAGCTCTGCTCTTTTCTCTGTTGCCTTTGTTCTTCGACAGGCTCCCTCCATGTGGTGGAAAAGTTGACCTGCATGGTCTTTATCACTCATCATTTCAGAAGGGGAGAGCCTACTTCTCTTGTAGCATTTCCATCAAATCCTGAAAAGAAAAATAATCTGGTTAGTTGTACTGGACTTGTGATACTGGACAAACCTCTATGTCCAAGAGCTCGAGGCACTCCCATTGGCTCACCCAGGTCACACACTCTTCAGTGAGTGCATCCCAGGATCACAGGGAGTCTTGAGGGCGCTGTGTGTGGTAGGGTGGTAGGGAGACGGCAAACTCTAAAAGGAAGGGATGGTGGATACTTAAAGCCTACCTTCTGTCCACAGGTGTGTCAGACACAATCTTCAAAGGCCATCCTATTGTTCCCCTATCCCCCAAACAAACAATGAAAAACCCTCCTGGCAATTTGGCAGTAGCTCAGTGTGGAGCATTTGTCAATTCCAGTATTAGAATGTCTGCATTGCAAAACCAGAAACGTCCAGTCCTGGTTTGGCACACGGAAGAGATTTTCAAGCCTTGGCAACTCCTCAGTGCAGGCAGTGGAGGAAATGCTCAAGCTTTGTGAAAATCTTCTCCCTTCCCTCCTCATGGAGAATAAGTGTTCATCACTGCAGCCATGAACCTGCCACACTGAACACATATGGTCTGAAAATCTAGGGACAAATGGAATAACTTTGGAAACCTGCAAATTTTAAAGCCAAAAGGGCGCTCCAGGGAACCTACTACATGAAGTTCTCTGGAAGCCACAGGATGGGAGGTTTGGTGGGAGTGGAGGTGACCGTAGATTTTACGTAGGTAAATGTAAGACAGTCTTATCCATAGAGAGAAAAATCCAAACTCACTGAGAGTAAAAGGATGATAGTTGAAATAACAGCTAATTGTTATTATTTGCTAAGTTCCAAAGCACTTTTCATAGATTATTTCAATTAATTATCACAACAGCCCTGTAAGGTAGGTGCAACGATCATCTCCAGAAGAGGCTAAATCAATTGCCAAATATCACATATGTAGCAACTAGTGGCAGAGTGAGGATTCATACCTGGGCAGCTTAACTTTAAAGCCATGGTGCTAATGCATCCATCCATCCATCCATCCATTCATTCAGTGATTATATTGGATGCCTACTACATACTAAGAACTATATTCAAGGTGCTGAAGTACAGCTGTGAACAACGCAAGTACAAATCTATGAAGCAGAGTTGGGGAGAAAGTAAGTTGGAGAAAAAAGATATAAACTAGGTTAGATGGTGATCATGATTAAGGAAAAAACTAGAGCAGGGAGGAGAGAGAAATGTGCAGGGGGAGGGTCAATTCTGAGTGAGACAACAGGCAAGGTCTCACTAAGAACGTGGCATTAAATAAAGATTTGAGGAAGTGAGGGAGCAAACCTTGCAGCTATCTAAAAGAAGAGCATGAGAGGTAGAGGAGACAGCTCTCTACCCGACCTGGTACAAAGATCCTGAAGCAGGAGCAAGGCTAATGAGTTCTAGAATTAGCAAGGAGTCCAGTGTAACTTGAACAGAGTGATCAAAGAACAGAACAGGAGGAAATGAGGTCAGAGAGGTAAACAGGCTGGAGTGCAGTGGCATGGTCTCGGCTCACTGCAACCTCCGTCTCCCGGGTTCAAGGGATTCTCCTGCCTCAGTCTCCCTAGTAGCTGGGATTACAGGCACATGCCACCATGCCCGGCTAATTTTTGTATTTTTAGTAGAGACAGGGTTTCACCATGTTGGCCAGGCTGGTCTCGAACTCCTGACCTCAAGTGATCCACCCGCCTCGGCCTCCCAAAGTGCTGGGATTACAGGCATGAGCCACTGCTCCCGGCCAGGATTCTTTTAATCAAGTGTGATGCAGCCATCGGGGTTGGAGCATTCTAGGAAGAGGGAACAGCATCTGCCAAGGCAACAGGAAAGCACATAAAAAGGAGTTGCTGGAAGATTCATTTCAACCCACAACCAAGTAGATATTAAATTTACGTTATAAAAATGTTAGGGCTAGGAGCGGTGGCTCACGCCTGTAAACCTGGCACCTTGAGAGGCCTGTTAGTTTTTGTATTTTTAGTAGAGATGGGGTTTCGCCCTTTGGTCAGGCTGGTCTCGAACTCCTGGGTTCAACCGATCCTCCCGCTTGGCCTCTTGATTAAAAGAATCCTGGCCGGGAGCAGTGGCTCACGCCTGTAATCCCAGCACTTTGGGAGGCCGAGGCGGGTGGATCACTTGAGGTCAGGAGTTCGAGACCAGCCTGGCCAACATGGTGAAACCCTGTCTCTACCAAAAATACAAAAATTAGCCGGGCATGGTGGGATCGTAAATTAGTTCAACCATTATAGAAAACAGTATGGCGATTCCTCAAGGATCTAGAACTAGAAGTACCATATGACCCAGCCATCCCATTACTGTGTATATACCCAAAGGATTATAAATCATGCTGCTATAAAGACACATGCACACGTACGTTTATTGTGGCACTATTCACAATAGCAAAGACTTAGAATCAACCCAAATGTCCATCAGTGACAGACTGGATTAAGAAAATGTGGCACATATACATCATGGAATACTATGCAGCCATAAAAAAGGATGAGTTTGTGTCCTTTGTAGGGACATGGATGCAGCTGGAAACCATCATTCTCAGCAAACTATCGCAAGAACAGAAAACCAAACACCGCATGTTCTCACTCATAGGTGGGAACTTAACAATGAGATCACTTGGACTCGGGAAGGGGAACATCACACACCGGAGCCTATCATGGGGAGGGGGGAGGGGGGAAGGATTGCATTGGGAGTTATACCTGATGTAAATGACGAGTTGATGGGTACTGGCGAGTTGATGGGTGCAGCACACCAACATGGCACAAGTATACATACATAACAAACCTGCACGTTATGCACATGTACCCTAGAACTTAAAGTATAATAAAAACAAACAAACAAACAAACAAACAAACAAAAACTAGCCGGGCGTGGTGGCAGGCGACTGTAATCCCAGCTTCTCGGGAAGCTGGGGCAGGAGAATTGCTTGAACCCGGGAGGCGGAGGTTGTGGTGAGCTGAGATCGAGCCCCTGCACCCCAGCCTGGGCGACTTGGTCACGTTCCCTCCCCTGCCCCCGCCAATTTTAGGAATAAATACCTTTTTATTTAAGCTAAAGTGTGGGTATACCCTTCCTCTAGGATTTTCCATTAAGGAAGAAGAAGCCATATTAGGATAATTTAGAGGGCAGTTAACCCTAGTAGACATAGTGGTTCTTAAAGGCTTGGGGCCTCAGACTGTACACAGGCTTCACATGGAATCTGATTTGTTCCTTTATCCCGCTCCTTCACCCAGAACCCGAATCTAGCCCTTCATGTTACAGAAAGGGCCAGAGGTCCAAAGAGGGTAAGTGCCTTGTGCAAAATGATTCAACTACTTTGTAGAGGATTTTAACTAGGGTTCATTTAGCTCCGCCCACACTATAAAAGGCTCTTTCTAAAAAACGAAACATGATTACGGGCACAAGGCTCCAGCATTAACAAAGCTCTGTGCTAGCTGGGAAATGCCCCCCTCCCCGACTCATCTGCTTATCATCTGCATAGAGTTATGTACTCAAAAGCAGGAAAATTATTGAGAAAACCATTGGTCCCCGGCTCCAGACCCCAAGGTTGGCAGCTGGTTCACGTTTCCTCCCAGAGCCGGCAGGGGGGGCACCAGGCAAGGTTTGCAAGACGCGCCTCCCTCCCACCCCTCCCCCTTCCTCGCCCAACTTCCCATAGCCACGGCCTCAACTAAAAGTGGCCATTGACCTTTCAAGCTTTTGAGCAGTGATGCAATAGAATAGTATTTCAAAGAAAAATGCTTATCGAAATTTTGGATCCGGTTTTCCCGTGATTGTTAAGGGTTTCTTTTAAAAAGTAGGTCACATTTCAAGTAGGTCATATTTCTGGGGCGGGTGAGCAGATAAGGAGATGAGTTTCCACTAAGGCGGGGTGGCTTCCAACGGGGTTGGAGGTGAGAATCCCAGGTAAGGTAGAGGCGCCGGGATCCTTCCGAATTCCCGGCCCGGGGGCGTCAGCCCTGCCGGGAATGGCAGAGGCACTCTCCGGACTGCCGGACTGCGGGAACCGAGGCCAGTCACCCAGCCCCTTCCGTGCGCGCAGGTAAGGCCGCCCCCTTAGCAGCCGGCGCAGGTGAGCGGGGCTGGCCGCCAGGTCTGCCGGAGACGTTGGAGCAGAGAGGAGGAGGAAGGGAGGAGTCGGGTGGATGCTGGTGACAAGGAGCCGGAGCGCCAGGGGGAGGGGACTAAGGACGGCCGGCACCGCTTAAGGAGGCGCTGCTCTCCCGCCCGCTGCCTTCCAGGACCTGATCAAGGGGACCGCCTCCGGTCCCCGGCCGTGGGCACCGGGCCGAGCACGGCGTCCCCACGCCATCAATGTGTCTTAGAGCCGGAGAGGCCCGTTTCCGAGGACCCACAGTCGCTCCTGCACCCCTACCCCCCGCAAATGTGCGGCCAGGAGGGTCGCGTCGAGGGGACGCCGCCGGGATGTTTACAGGAACCCACCCCCGTGGCGGGCCCAGGGCCGAGGACCGCCATCCTTCCCTGAACCCGGGCGCTCAGCTGGCCCGGGTAGGGGGCAGGCTCCGGCAGCTGAAACGGGGTTGGCTGTGGCCGGTGGCGGGGGACATCTCCAGCTTGCGCCCGAGCACCCCAGGGTGTGGGGCCAGAAGCAGGCCGACCCCAGCGTGCACACCGTCCGCCTTGCACTCGAGCGCTCTCACCCGGTCTTCTCTGAAGCCTGTGTATTGCGACCGAGCCTCTTTAAAGCTGTAGCGGGGCCCGCGGTCACGTGAGGCCGATTCCTGGAAAGTTCCTGGAAAGCGGCCTCCGCAGCAGCCGGGCGGGGCGCGAGCGGAGCGCTTACTGGGAGGGAGGCGGGGAGCAAGGGAGGCGCGTCGGGCTGGAAAGTCGCGCGCACTCCCTGCTCCTGGGACCGACGTTTAACTCTTGCCAAGTCTCGTCGCCGCCGCCGCCGCGGCTGGCGGGCCTTGGGTTTCCCCTGAAGCATGAGCACTCTCGCCCGCAGCCGCCCTCACCGCGTGGCCCGCGGACAGTGCGCGCCGGGGCCCCGGGCGCACAGCCTCAGGATCCCCAGTGCCCGCAGCTCGGGCGCCCGCGGCAGGTACCGGTAGCAGGGAGAAGCCCGAAGGCTCCGCCCCAAGGAGAGTTGCAGGGGAGGGCGGCGAGGCGCGGCAGCGTGCGCCGGGGAGCGGCGGACGGCCTGGGCTTCCGCCGCTCGGAGCACCGGCGAAGAGAGAGTCCGAGCCGCGGCTCTGCCCCGCGGCCTGGCGTTGCTGCCTGCTTTCTCCGGTCCCTTCTCGGCGTCGGGAAGTGTCTGGAGTTTCTTTTTTTTATTTAACCTAAACTGCCATTCAAATTAATAATCCTCCTAATAACCTGATCTCCCGCTCCTCCCCACCGGCCTGCCTCCTGCCCTCGCTCCTTCCTCCCTCCCTCTCTCCTTCCCCACCTCCAGGGTCGCAGCCGGAGGGAAACCCGGCAGCAGTCCGAGGGTGGGGTGTCCCAGCCCGGAGGGGGCGTCGCCGCGCGGTGGGGGAGGGGGTCGAGGCAATGATCCTCGAGGCTTTTGTGTGCCCTCTGCGCACGGAACTCCGGCCGCCGCCTCCGAGCGCTGGGCTGGTCGCATCCCCGGGCATCTCGTTCCCAAATTAAACGTAAACGGGGGAAACAAGGGCAGACGCCCCTCCTCTCCTGGGCCCCTCCCGCCCTCCCCCCCCCCCCCCCCCCCCCCCCCGCCCCATGTCCGCTGAGGAGGCTGCCTGGTGCGGAGGCGGCGGCAGCCGAGGTCGAGGTAAGAGCGCGGCGTTGGAGGTTTGCACTTCCCGCAGCGCTCGCGACCGCCCGCTCGGCCCCGGCCTCGGCTCGGAGCCCCGCGAGGGCTGCGCGCTGGGGCCGATTCCTCGACAGCGCCCGCGGCGGCGAGAGCTACCGCAGCCATCCTGGTCCGGGAGCGACCGCCGCGGCGCCCCCAACCCCTCCAGAGCGGGCACCGGGAAGCGGGGGGAGGGGAGCGAGGAACCTCCCGGGTGGGGATGCGGCAGCTCCCGCACCTCCGCACCCGGGTTTGGTGCCTCAGGGCCCCGCAGCGCTTTAGGGTGGAGAACCAAGTTTGTGTGGGTGCTTCTTCCTGGAGGCCCTCGGGCTGCGCCAGGTGTGAGACCGGAATGCCAATTTGGGGAATCTCTCCTGTTCTTTCCTTTTTAATTTTTTATACTTGTCCTTGATAAGGGCCTATTCCCACTGGATCTGCAGGTGACTATTTGCTCTTCCGAGGTCGCCAGTCTTTGATTTCAGCTAGTGACCCTGGGCGGGAAGACACCCTGTTCACCCTCATCCTGACCTCCGCCCCCTACCTCTTCAGCCAACTTTGTGTCTTGGATCTCTGCTCTCTTTATTCTTTCTCTAGAGCTGGGCCAGGGCGCTAACTGGAAGCTTGGGGTTAAATGGTGCTGGAACGTAGAGGCGGAGGAGTCCCTGGGATTTTCCACGTCCATTTCCCCACCCCCACCCCAGCCGCAGGGGTCCAGTTTGGACTGACCCAACCTCCCGCTTTCTCTTTGTAGGCGATCAGTGGGTGACCGCGTCTGCGAGGGACTTTGTCATCCACCCTCCAGTACGTGGGGAGAAAAAGCCCCATCCCTTCCCTCTCTGCCACCATTTCGGACACCCCGCAGGGACTCGTTTTGGGATTCGCACTGACTTCAAGGAAGGACACGAGCCCTTCTCTGACCCCAGCTCGGGCGGCCACCTGTCTTTGCCGCGGTGACCTTTCTCCCATGACCCTGCGGTGCCTCGAGCCCTCCGGGAATGGCGGAGAAGGGACGCGGAGCCAGTGGGGGACCGCGGGGTCGGCGGAGGAGCCATCCCCGGAGGCGGCGCGTCTGGCAAAGGCCCTGCGGGAGCTGGGTCAGACAGGTAGGGAGCCGACCGGCCGCGACGCGTGCGGGAGGGGGCGCCTCCCCAAAGACGCAGCTAGGAAGAGGGGCCGAGGTGGGAAGCAAAGAATAAGCTGGAAATACGTCCCTTGCTTCCAAGGGACCGCGGAGAGCACGCTCGCAGGGTCCTGGGTCCTGGGTCCTGGGGAATGCGTAAGGAAAGTGGTTCTCCAGAGACTCAGGCCTGGCAGAGCGCGGGAAGGGCTTCTTGGAAGTAGCTTCTTAGCACGATGGAAGCTTTACTGTTTTACGCAGCTGCTCAGAGTTGGGCGTTCCGGCTCGAACCCCGGCCGGGGAAAGCGTCGGGCGCCTCCCTTTGCGCGGGGTGCAGTCAGCAAGTGGGTGCCGCGGGCCCCGCAGGCCCAGCAGCATCTGGCTCCCGGGCGGAGCTGCGGCCGCAGCCCAGGATCCTGGCGGCCAAGTTCAGGGACTGACACTGCCGCGAGGGCGGCTGCCCGGGCGTCGAGAGTAGGCTGCGAAGCCCCCGCCGAGCGCGGCTTCCAGGGTCGGCGTGCCCAGGAGACTGACGCTTTCAAGTACAGTCAGGCAATTTGCGCGGCACGCTATCTCTAGGCATCTGAAAAAAGAAAAAAAAAAAAAAAGTAAAGTATCTGGCAAATCATTCTGGCTTTCCAAGTCCGTATCCTAAAAGCTTACAGTTGTGGCACAGTTAAAATTTTTGGTAGCAACAGGGGGAGGGAGAGGGAAAAGTTCTCTCGCTTGCGATTCCGGGCTTTACGTGTGGGCCATGGGCTTTCCCTCCAGGGGAGGCACCGGCAGAATGCAAGTATCCTGGTAATTGTGGGGTTGGGGGGAGCACAAATGTTCAGACTTCTTAAATATGGACGGTCTTTGAGCCTCCTTAGAAAGCAGGGTGGGCCGGGGAGATGGTGCAGGCAGATGAAATCGAGAATGCAGGGGAGGCCGATGGTTGTGATTGGATTTGGATTAGGGCAAAGTTCAAAAGAGTTTAGGGAAGATTGTAAACCTGAAATAGTAATTATCACTGGGGACTTCCCATTTCTTAGTGACTAGTAAGGTAGTCATAAAGCAGCGAACAGAAGCTATTGTACTAGAGCTGTGCTTTTACAACCAGTACATAGCAGTGCTTTCTACATAGAAAGCTGTTCATTAGCAGGCTTTGCAGCCTTTTTTTTTTTTTTTTTTTTTGTGGTTGGGGGGACACCAACCATCCAAAACAGTTGCTTCTGTTTTTACTGTAGTTCAATTACAGGAGTAGGGTTTTCCACTTTTTAAAGGGCATGGCTTTCATTTCTAACTTCTGATTTTTTTCTAATTTACTTAAATCTTTATTTTACTTAAATAATGTTCAAAGTATCATGCTTCATCAGCCAGTGTGTCATGCTGAAAATGTTCTTTTGGTTCATTAGAAGAAAATCTTAAGAGCTTCAGAAAGTTAATTTTTTAAAAAAGAAAGAAAACTGGCTCACTGTTTGTGTTCATAAAATGTACCCAAATTTTTATTAAATTCCTACTGAAAGTATTTGTGGTGGCCCCTGGTAAACTTTCACTCACACACCACCTTTTTATAAGAGCTAAAAAAATTATTGCCAATTACTTGCTCTGTTCTAAAAATTCTTATAATAACTGTTTTACCCTCTTTTCTTTTTCTTTTTGAACAAAAACCCCAGGATGGTACTGGGGAAGTATGACTGTTAATGAAGCCAAAGAGAAATTAAAAGAGGCACCAGAAGGAACTTTCTTGATTAGAGATAGCTCGCATTCAGACTACCTACTAACAATATCTGTTAAAACGTCAGCTGGACCAACTAATCTTCGAATCGAATACCAAGATGGAAAATTCAGATTGGACTCTATCATATGTGTCAAATCCAAGCTGAAACAATTTGACAGTGTGGTTCATCTGATCGACTACTATGTTCAGATGTGCAAGGATAAGCGGACAGGTCCAGAAGCCCCCCGGAACGGCACCGTTCACCTTTATCTGACCAACCCGCTCTACATGTCAGCACCATCTCTGCAGCATCTCTGTAGGCTCACCATTAACAAATGTACTGGTGCCATCTGGGGACTGCCTTTACCAACAAGACTAAAAGATTACTTGGAAGAATATAAATTCCAGGTATAAATGTTTCTCTTTTTTTAAACATGTCTCACATAGAGTATCTCCGAATGCAGCTATGTAAAAGAGAACCAAAACTTGAGTGCTCTGGATAACTATACGGAATACTTTCTAAGAACAGCTGAAGCTAATCTAATTTAAATGCTTGAAGAGGTTGCTAGGTGTTTAAAGTTCCTCCTCATACTTTTACCTGAGTGATGCTTCCCTTCTTAAGGCTGACCAAGACCAGTTGATCCTTTTAGATTAAAAATAAAATGTCGCATGTAAAGGCTGAAGGCACGTTTTATCAGAATGGCTTGCCTTCTTAGGTTCCTTTCCATTATGTCAAAGGTCCAGGCTCCAGTAGGAGAGAAAGAACTCCTCATAGGAATACTGAAGAAGTGGGAGGAACCAAGCTGACACAGGCCTCACTGCAATTTGATATGCCTGCTGATCAGAGTCTCTTTTGGGCATTTTATATTTTGCATTCTGATGTACCTAGGAGTTTTGTTAAACAGATTATGTGTGTGAGTTTCCCATTTTATGCAATTAACCAAATCAACCAAAAAAAAGTGACCATGAAGTCCTGTATTTGTCTTTTTACTACATGTATGAACTCTCATGTGAATGAGTACTGTAGTAATCCATTTTAAGGGAGCCTTATTTCAGAAATATTTCAAACTGGTGCAAATGGAAAAGACTTTCTCTTTTCCTTTAAGGCTAAAGACAAGAATGTCATGCTATACAGGTGCAACTCAATCCGTGTTAATAAAAACCAATGTAGGTATAGACATTTTACCCTTTAAAATAGCTGTGTCCCAACCTGTTGCCATTGATTTTTTGGAAATGGCTTTAGAAATGTCCAAGTTGTCCTTGAATTGTCTAACCATGGACATAAACCGTTGTCTCCCTTCTACTGTGTAGAATACTTTGACTTAATTTTCTTCCAGATACAGGGGGATACCTGCCTGTTTTTCAAAGTGTTTATTTACTGCTGTTACTATTTGATTAGAATGTATTAAATAAAAAAAAACCTGATTTCTACAAGTTGCACTTATTGAGTTCTAGAGAATGTACACTTTCATGGTAATAGAGGATTGCCATAAAAACTTATGTCAAGTGAAATAAGCCAAATATTCAACAAGAGGTAGAACATTACTTGCCCTTCTGTAAAGTTATGGGCTGTACCTGCCCCCTTTGCAATTTGGAAAGCATGGTTTAGAAACTACAGGAATTGCCAGGTGGCCTGGTCTTTTACAATTTGAATAGGCATAACACTGATGTCCTCTGTGTTTCCAAAAACATGGTTTAGAAGCTACAAACATTATGACATGGCCAGTCTTTTACAAGTTGAGTAGGCATAATACTAAAGAAAAATACAAAGTTTTATGGCCACTTATTTTTTGCTATGTTAGTCTACATAACTGTTATAAATGTACCATCTTTTCTAGAGTCCAGACATTATTCATTTTATGGCCTTTAAAATTTTCCTGCATAGCTACAATACTGTGGTGTGTCACCATAAAGGTGGACCCTGTGTGAATGAGAAAATTCAGTTCTAAATTATAATAAAACCTGCTTACTGCATATCTTACCTTATTTTCA
The DNA here is from genome assembly GCF_037993035.2 of Macaca fascicularis. NCBI lineage: Eukaryota > Metazoa > Chordata > Mammalia > Primates > Cercopithecidae > Macaca > Macaca fascicularis. The sequence continues at coordinate 100,623,917 of NC_088385.1, forward strand.
TGAAGAAGTTGAAAACGGTTTTGTGCCTGGCAGGAAACATACTATGTATATCCAAACAGCAGAGCCAAATACTAGGTGTACCTTAGGAAGAGTTTATTTGTGGCCTAAAACTTCAAGACAAGCTAGACATTTAGGGTCGGATCTATGATGGGGCCATAGCCGTTTCATTAGGATGCTCAGAATCTGTGCTTCATTCACCCTTTTTATCCCACTGACAACATCTGTTTAGTGTTGGATGTTTGATTTTTCTGGCACAACTTCTATATGATCAGTGCCAAGGGGCTTTGTGGAATTTCTTTAAAGGTCTTTTGCGTTTCTGTTGTCACTGTTTCGAACACTGTATTTCTCAGTTACTGGGAGCGGGGAGGCAGTTGTAGGGCATGCGTACCCGTGAAATTGGAAAAAGTTCTGAGTTACTGCTCACAAGTGACTAATTATGAGAAGGCTGGAGGACAGCACAAACATCTCTGGAGTGTGCCGTGAAACCTATTGCCTTATATTTTAATCTTCCGTATTGCAAGTAAGTTGATAAACATCAGGAGGCAATTATTTTTTTTATTTTTATTTTTTACGATGACTGACATCATTTATTGACTGAGTTGATTGTGAACCAGGTTCTTACTCAGCACTTGTATTATCTCATTTAATTTTCCCAAGAACAAAATGAGCAAAGTACAATGATGATAGGAGGTTCCCCTCCCAATTGGTGAGTCAAGAGGCCTTCTAGAAATATCCTAGCTCTTTTTTTTTTTTTTTTTTTTTTTCCGGGAGAGGAATTGGGAAGAGCAAATTGCTGCCGAAAATGTCTACATTGATCCAGACAAACAAGTTAGAGCAGGCTGAAAAGGAACCCTTGGTGTTTCTACTGCTGCTTCAACCAGATCAACTGGAAAAGTATAGATACCTTAATTAGCACTGTGCTCTGTGGGATTCTAGTCAGCCTGGCCCAGTGGTTTTTTTTCCCCTCGAACACGCCTGAAAGGGGAGCTCATAATGACTGCTGTGCAGGTGGGTGGGGAGGGGACTTCCTATTTCACTCAGTGGCTGATCAATGCCAGTTACCAATTATTGGTTGCCCCATTTTATACATGGTGGAACAAAAAGTACACTTGTCTGAATTATCCTCAGCAAAGCCTGGAAAAATATCCAGTGTTTTCTCCCAATGCATGGCAATTTAGGGCTTTTATGAGGACATTTATTATTGTTGTTGTTGAAGAATATGGTATACAGGATTTATATATCCCCAAACTCTGAAAATATTTTGACCTCAGTTTCTGTTCTGGGCAGAGATGAGGCAGTGCAGTTTTTCATGACCATTACAGTGAGCAGTGGTGATTGCTTTTTAAGGACTTGGAGATTTTTCGGAACTTTGGATAGTGGAGAAAAAGGCAGTGCAGCTTATGAGATGAGAGGTCTTTTTTGGTGTGTCGGTAAGAAAGTCTTGACTTCATAATAATTATGTAATCCAAATAGGTAACAGAATGGGACAGTTGTTTGGGAGTGTTTATTTTCTTGGGGAGGATTTTCTCTGCTTTTAGAAAATTGTACCCTGTTAGGATCGTAGGAGACAGAGACGTCATCTTCGTCAAATAATCCAAGGGATGGAATGTCCTGAGACCAGGCCGTGCCCTTCTCAGTTGTGAGTTTAGGCACAGGGTAGGTGGGGTTTGAGTGGCTGTGGTTACGTCCAACAGCTGGGCTGAAGTTTCTGTCTCTAAGTGGTCCTTCCTATCCTTTAGAGCAAAACAATATTGTCGTATGCCTTTCATTTACTTAAGAGGTCTTCTGTATTCTCCTTTTCCAGTTTTTTTAACTTCTTAGAATTTTAAAGCTTGAAACCACTTTTTAGATCACATATTATGGATTTTATGGAAGACTTTCGAATCCAGAGGGGCTGGGAGATTTGCACGCACACACACGCACACATGCACACAACCCAGCCAATCAATGACAGAGTCAGGATTCAAACACAGATATTTTAGTCTTAGGATTACTATTTTTAAAAGTTGCACGCTCCTACCCTTTGTTAAGATTGCCGAGACTCTTCTTTGCTCTCCTGCAAGCCCTACATTCTCTTAACATCATATATTTCTTCTGCTGGGATTCAGAAACCAGGCCTGCGGAATACCCTGTGGGATAATTCCAGTTCTCGGCCTCCTCTACCCGATTCTGAAAAATCTGCCTCTGCTGGGTTTCATGTCTTGATCCACATTAGTTTTTTGTTAATTTTAACTCTTTAACATTTCTAATCTGTTTGCTGTTTTGAAATCCAAAACCTCCCATCCATGTTGTTTGATGATCTCATTTCTACCTCCGCCAGATGTGACTCACACCCAGCCACAATGCCCGGGCCACTGCCCACCCTCCCTTCCTTACCAGCAGGACCCATTCTTGCTTTTGCCTGCTCATGGGCATAAGGGCATAGTTAATTCCTGCCTTACTTTCTCCCTTTCCTATCATAGAGTTGCCCTCTTGACTCATCTAACACAGCCCTTCTGGCCGCATGATACTCCAGTGAAAGAGGATAATTATACTCTCCTTGAGTTAGGTAATTGAATGATTTGGACTACCTTAAGATTAAATCTCTTTGTATTTCTTTTTGGTTCCATTCAGGTTGTGAAGCAAGTAGCCAGCCCCAGATGCCACACTTTTGTTATGGGCATTTTTTTTTTTTAAATCCACTTATTTTTTAAGTATAGCAGGCCCCTTTTTCAGTGTTAAGTTAACCTTCATTTGCACGGAATAAAAATGCCCTCCATTCCTTTGCTTCTGCTATACGTCTATATGTAAGAATGATTCTGTGAGAGTTTTGCTTCATTTCTTCATATGCATGGTTCTTGTATTCTCATCTTCACATATTTTGATTTTTCTAACTTGTCCTCTGCGTGGCTTGAGTTCAGGTGACTTTATTACTAAGGTAATAAAGTTAACAACCGTTGTTAGAGTAGCCTCTAAAAGTCCTGGAGTCCCCAGTGTCTGAAGTCATGGAGCAGAGCTGGCTATTCCTATCTACACCTTCCTGAGCTTTGTCAGCAAAGGAGGCTGGATCAGCTAAGTGTGCCACAGAGAATAGGACTTACGTCAGTAAACATGTATCTATAAAGATGAAACGAACTGCTTTTACAGACAACTCTCACTTTGACCCACATCCTTAACTTACAGGCATTCTGACTTGCCTTAGATCAGGAGTGCATTTTGTGATGTATTATTCACATGGCTTTGCTTCTCTTAGAGAAAGGCTTGCCAGAGTCCCAGTGAGAGAAAAGGAAATATCGCCAGCTGCCTTCTCCTCCTGTCTCAGCATAAATGCCACCCAAGGAGCCCCCTTGTCATGGTGGGGTGAGGCTTTTTCGCCAGTTAAACCATCACAGAACTTCATAAAATTTTCCTACATCTCCCCAGTTTCCTACAGTGTTAAAGATAAACATTTCTGTTTTTTGTTTGTTTGTTTGTTTGTTTTTTTGCTAAGCATTTTTTCCCTTCTGTTAGTTTGATATCCTTTTTCCTGTTTAGTATTTGGTCCAGAATGCCGCTGTGATCTTCAATATTCAGAAAAAGTCCATGTTGGCCGGGCGCAGTGGCTCATGCCTGTAATCCCAGCACTTTGGGAGGCCCAGGTGGACGGAAGAGTTCAAGCCAGCCTGGCCAGCATGGCGAAACCACGTCTCTACTAAAAATACAAAAATTTAGCCAGGTGTGGTGGCGCGCACCTATAGTCCCAGCTACTGGGGAGGCTGAGGCAGGAGAATTGCTTGAACCCGGGATGCGGAAGTTGCTGTGAGTGGCGATCTCGCTGCTGCACTCCAGCCTGGGCAACAGAGTGAGACTATGTTTCCGACAAAAAAAAAGAAAACGAAAAGAAAAAGAGGCCATGTTATTTCTACCCAGAGAAAGTTGTTTGACTTCCCATTTTAACATCCCCCCTGCCATCTTGATGAACTTGACCCATCTTAGGTTTCCAGCATAGCTTGTTTCTCTTCATTTTTATTTCTAGGTTGTGGCCATCAATTCTGTATTTGGTCAGAAAGCGTCTTTGTATTTTACGTATTGGATTAGAGCATCTGCTCATAATTATCTCTTGGAAGAAGAGGCAGAGAGAATGGGGAATAATAGAAGCCCATAAACACATCTAGCCAATAGTTTCAATTTCCTCCCCATTCTATCTCCTTTGCTAGAACCACTGACAGAAAAATCAGCTGCTTCTTCGTTCTGTCATTTTATTTTCCTTGTCCATCATGTGATAGGGATGTTAATATGCAACAAACTGGCTAAAAAAAATATCAAGAGAGAAAAACAAGGGAGAGGGAGCATCAGTAGTGTGTGGAGGCTCCTGAGAGCCAATTATTAAATACTGAGAGATTTTGTGAGCTAAATCATTATACATAAATTATTGATAGATTAAAATCAGCCATGGTGGGAGTGTTACACCACAGAAATTGGTGGATGCTATAAATTAAGACTCCTCCCACCAGATAGCTGATTTAACAACATAGCACTAATCTAGGTATTATGTCCTCCTCAATAATTTAGACCTCATTAGAGTAAGATCAGTTTATTTGTAGCCTCTTTTATACCAAGTCCAGTGCTTAGAGCAGAGTAGGAGTGAACAATTCAAGGAATTATTATTATTATTTTAATGTGTGTCAATATTATATTGGGCTACATTGTCTTCTACTGTGGATCGGGCCATCTCCTGATTCTGTGTCTTTTTCTAGTTACTCTGTGGTATCTGTAGCTACCTTTTAAATTTCTTAGTAGGAAGATGTTGGGCAATCTCAAAATCATGTGATCATTGTTTATAACAACTCAGCTCTTACAGATCAGGGCCTCTTTTTTCCTTCTAGCTTTGTTCATTTATCTCATTAGTTTTCTAATCTTTTTCTTCTTCCCTCCCTTCTCACCTGCTTTCTCCCTCCTTCTTTCTTTTCTGCCAACGTTTATTGAATGTATACTGTATTACTCAACAGGAATACAAAGGCAAGTAGGAAGTGTTCTTTCATGGAGGGAGCTCTTACAGACTGTGAGAAGGGATGGAGAGGAGGAGGACTAACATTTATTAAACAGTCTAATATATCCCATACCCTGCTTAGCCATTGCATTTAATCATCACAACAACCTGAAGCGGTATGTATGACCCTCATTTATTCCAAATGAAACAGAAACTCAGGTAAAAATATCCTGCCCAGTTAAGTAGGGAAGTCATGAATCAAACCCAGGTTCTGCATCTCAGGATACCATATTGTACAGGAGATGTAACTACATGAATAACTTATTGTAAAATGCATTGTTAAAGGCAGTGTAGTTACTTTGCGGACCGGGTGCCATTGACCTGCTTTGAGGGTTTGTAGAAGACAAGCCCCCAGAGGAAGGTATCTTGTGTCTGAGTATTAATAGGCTGGAGGGAGTCCTCAGACCTGCTGAGTGGGGAAGATATTTTGGCTGAAAGGTTGAAGAAGAGGGTAGAGATGAGGCTTGTGGGAGGTGCTGTCTGAGGGTGACTTGGGGCAGATCTTGCAGGCCTGGCTGAAAATCTTGGAATTTATCCTGAGGGCAGTAGGGAGCAGATGTCAGCTTTTCAAATGGAGGGGGAAACAGCAGAACTAGGTTTGTGTTTTATATCATCCCTTTGGAGGTCCTTCGGAAAAATGGAGCAAAGCAAGGGCGGAGTGAGGGAGACCGGTTAGGTGTGAGGTGGGTAGGAGGGAGGTGGTCCTTGTGAGAAGATTGGGGAGAGGGTCACATGTTGACTCTCCTTCCTTGGCTGCAGGCTCAGATTTGCCCTGGAGTTTAGGGCTTTGAGTCACACAGATTGCATGCTTCCCTTTGAGGACTGGCTTCCACTTTGGGCAAGTTGGGGTAACTGGCACAGATTCTATTCTCAGGAAAGCAAGAGGTCATGGTGCAGTGGGCACAACCCTGAACTAGGAATTGGAAAACTTGGAGTCCACTCTGGTTCTCTGACCTTGGGCCAAACATTGAATCTCTGTTATCTGTAAATTGAAGAACCTGGAGCCTTCATGATTTTTGGTCCCTTCCAAGGAGGTCCCCATCTGCCCAGATGTGATAGCACACTGGGGTGGGAGTGCTCAGAGGAGAGGCGGGCTCCACATAACTGTGGAATCTCAGTTTCTACGTAGATTGTAGTATAGATTTTACCTCCATGCCATAATATATTCTCATTTATTTTGAAAATATACTTCCTTCTTAACTCTGGGTTTTTTTTTCACAGCCAGCTTTTTTTTATCCTGGTTAGAAGAATTTTGTGTTTTCTTTTAGCTATGGATCTTTGAGCACCACCCTATCATCGACGAGTTTTGACTTGGGTTTTTAGATCTTGGTTGTGATGGAGACACAGGAATCTGGTGTGTGCCAGTCATCATCATCATCATCATAACCCTTTGGATGAATTTTCATTATCAAGGGACCTGGAGGGCTGTCTTCGCTCTGCGCCCCAGCTAACGTACAGAGGTGTTCCCAGAAGATGATGAGCATAGGGTGTGTTTTTGCAAGTCATTTTTCCCATTTACATAGATAATTCTTATTTCCAATTGATCCTCAATAGATAAGAGTGCCATTGAGCTTTATTTTCATCTGTCAAGCAATTAAGAAAAAAGTAAAAGAAACAAAAAAGCTATAATATACTAAGGAAATTCTTAGATTCTTTGGTAAAATTAAAAGAATCTTGGTGCATGAATCATCCTGCCCCAATCTATCCATCTTGCATATTTGGTTTTTCCTGGATCTTTGTTAAAGTGGGGCATATCTCTGGTCTTGATAGGCAAGGAGGAAGGTTGGGGTAATCAGATGTCTCAAGGAGAGGTACATCATTGGGCCTGGTAATGGCTGAAGGCCCCCCAGAGATCCAGTTTGAAGCTGCATTGGGTAGGCCATGGGATTTATTATATCCGAGGCATGACAGGCAACCACTCTATAACAAACCAACTCTTGGGCTTCCAGACGACTGAAAAAAGCTAGAACATTTACTAATGCCAGGCATTACATTTGACACTTTACAAGTATGACCTCACTGAAAGCTCCCAACAAACCTCTGAAGTAGATTCTGCTTTTATCACCACTTCAGAGACAAGGAGATTGACACGTACACAGATTAAATGATTTAACAGTGTCAAAAGACAAAATCACAATAATTTATCTTAAAGACCTTAATTACCTTTATTTGCAATTCTAGAATTGGGTAGCACTTAATTCCGTAAAATAGAGTAAGTGTTCCAATGAGCTGAGCAGGAGAGGTTGGTTTTACAGCCAGAGAGGAGCCGAAGAAAGCAAAAACAGAACCCAGAGTGGTTTAGTCCTTTCCAGAGTTAAGGTCCTTGTAAGGTGGGGACAGGGAGACAGAAAAATAGAAAAGAAGCTGATTGGTTAACATCAGGTTACTCCAGGTTACTTTTTTGTAAGGATTACAGTAGAGGGAAATTCATTATCATGCTGATTGAAACTAGCCTGCTTGGGAAATTAGGCTGTTATCTCTCTCCCGATTTCTTCTCAGAAGGTCAGATAACAACTTAGTTTCAGTTTGGTAAAAACCTCAGCTTAAGTGACTCCATTTTGATTAGATTAGATTTTGGGATCTAGTGTAAGACCTTAGTCCAAAACAATGACTTTCTATAATTTTTATTTAACAGGAGGGAAACTTGAGATTTGAATTCAAGCCACTCTGACTCAAAAACCATGGTTTTCTCACTCTTCTGTTCATTTTCTCAATAAGCTTGCAAATGCTTTTAACCTCTGATGCCTGCAACCAGCATGTACCTCAATATTGTCCGCTAGTCACATGTAGTTAATATATCAACATGTGGTTAACATTAAGAGGGTTATGACCTCTTAACAATGATGCATCTTAATAATGATGCTATTATTGGGACTTTGGTTTCAGAAGTAATATAAGATCTACCCAAATCCTGATCATCCAAGATCTACCCAAATCCTGATCATCCAGCTTGGAAGAGTCCCTGACATCTGAGTTTACACCGTTTCTTCCCTTTTTTTTTTTTTTGAGACGGAGTTTCGCTTTTGTTACCTAGGCTGGAGTGCAATGGCGTGATCTCAGCTCACAGAAACCTCCACCTCCCAGGTTCAAGGGAACCTCCACCTCCCAGATTCAAGCGATTCTCCCGCCTCAGCCTTCCGAGTAGCTGGGATTACAGGTGCCTGCCACCATGCCCAACTAATTTTTGTATTTTTTGTAGAGACGGGGTTTCACCATGTTGGCCAGACTAGTCTCAAATTCCTGACCTCAGGTGATTCACCTGCCTTGGCCTCCCAAAGTGCTGGGATTACAGGCGTAAGCCACCACGCCTGGCCATTCCTCCCTTCTTTTAATCTCCTTTAGGTGACTATCTGGGGCAACCATAGCCCACAAACTCTTCCCTGTTACTCCTTTCCTTTCTATGGAGGTAAATTTTATAAATGATGTGTCCATCATAACAGCCATTTTATGTTGCAGAACAAACAACCCCAAACTCTCAGTGGCTTAAGACAGTAAAGGTTTCTACATCTATACATGTCTGTCATAATCACCAGGGAGGCTCTTTTAGTCACTCAGAACAAGGTTGATGAAGCAGCTGCAGCATCTCCCCAAAAAACTGGGCTGAGGTGCTGAGCCAATGGGCGAGGAGAATCAGAGGATCTCTTATTGGTGTTTAAATGCCCTGTCACTTCTGCTCCTGAATGTTTGGTCAGAACTCTGTAAAATAATGCCACCCAACCATAAGGGGGCCAGGAAGCACAGTTCTCCCCTGTGCCGAGGAGAGAAACAGAAATATTTGGTGAGCAGCATGGTGTAACCACCACATATACCATGCCATATATATTCTGCTTCCTTCTTTTTTTCTGCCTAGCTTGGCAAATCTGACTTCATGTAAACTCTATAGGACACACATAGCCTCTTTAATTCCATCTCTCTTTTGCCTTTGTCTTCCAAAAGTTTTTCAGGTACTGCAAAACAGTGTCTGTCCTTTGTGTAAGCCAAAGGAAAGATCTCAAGCCTTGAAATGAAATTACATGTAATTCATCCCTCTGTATCTTTGGGGATTGATCCCAGGACTCCTGCCCACGCCCTCCCACCCCCGCAAGCCCTGCCAAGGATACCAAAATCTGAAGATGCTTAAGTCTCTTATATGAAATGGTATAGTATTTGCATATAATCTGCATACATCCTCCCATATACCTTAAATCATCTCTAATAATACCTAATACAATGTAAATGCTATATAAATAGTTGTTATACTGTATTTTAAAGATTTGTATTATTTATTAGTGTTGTATTATTATTTTTTATTGCTTTTTCCTCCTGCCAAATATTTTCATTCTGTTGGTTGGTTGGATCCGTGGATGGGAACCTATGGATACAAAGGACTAACCGTATTAAAGAGCTAGGGCTACTAACCTCAAAAAGTTTCTGAATGACCGGAAGTTCTTCTGATCTTCACAAACATCTCTTGGGCTTCCTCACTTGCTAAAATTAACCCTGTCTTTTCTCCAGTGTCAATATTCGAGATAAATAAATTATATTCACATTCACTTCTATTGTTTACTGTTTTGCTTAATTGGCTATATTTCAATAATATTAAATAGTATTATTTTCTACCAGTTTTTAATCAGACTTGAAGCTTTTCAGGCACATTAGAGGGTAAATGGACTTTTGTGTGATAACTTGGGTACCTAATCACCAATTTTAATTTGCTTCTGAGGAAAATTGTATTGTAAATTCCAGACAACTGGTTTGCAAACCCTGCTTTAGAATGCAACTTCTTTCTAGGATGGGGCCTCTTGCTGTAGCAAATTTCTGTATAACGAAAATACCAGAATAAATGCTGTGTTTTAATGGACAATTATGCACTACTACATTCATGGGTCACTATCTCTGAAAAAATTAGAATATGAAAAATGTACTTAATTTACAACACTCTACTGAACACATTTTTTTTCCCTTGTTCAATGTTTTCTTCATTTCAGTTTTTCTACACTAACCCAGATTGAAAGTTTGCATTATCTTTAACTTCTCCCTCTTTATATTTATTTCTTTCATTTATTTAGTTATTCATTTATTCGATCATTCATTCACTCACTCATTCAATAAATATATACTGAGCATCTACTTGTTGTAGTCATGAGGCAGGTTCTGGGGAATGTTAAAAAACACAGTCCCTGGCCGGGTGCAGTGGCTCACACCTGTAATCCCAACACTTTGGGAGGCCGACACGGGTGGATCACTTGAGGCCAGGAGTTCAAGACCAGCCTGGCCAACATGGCAAAACCCCATCTCTACTAAAATTACAAAAATTCGCCAGGTGTGATGGCGTGCGCCTGTAGTCTCAGCTACTTTGGAGGCTGAGGCACGAGAATTACTTGAACCCGGGAGGCAGAGGTTGCAGTGGGCTGAGATGACACCACTGCACTCCTGCCTGGGTGACAGAGTGAGACTGTCTCAAAGAGAAAACAAAAAACAAAAATAAAAACCACAGTCCCTGACCTCAAGGAGATTCTGTGTAGCAGAGAAACACACAAGCCAGCAGTGCCATGATGCATGGTACAGTAAGATAATGCCTGCAATGGAGGTCTCTGCAAAGAGCAGCGGAGCAGAGAAGACCTATCTGGATCTGTTTGAGGGAGTCAAGAAAGACATCAGAAAGGAGGCAGCTTTTCACCTGAGACTTAAAAAATCAGTTGGCAGCTGGGCGCAGTGGCTCACGCCTGTAATCCCAGCACTTTGGGAGGTCGAGGCAGGCAGATCACGAGGTCGTGAGATCAAGACCATCCTGGCTAACACGGTGAAACCCCATCTCTACTAAAAATACAAAAAAGTAGCTGGGCATGGTGGCGGGTGCCTGTAGTCGCAGCTACTCAGGAGGCAGAGGCAGGAGAATCGCTTGAACCTGGGAGGCAGAGGTTGCAGTGAGCTGAGATTGTGCCACTGCACTCCAACTTGGGTGACAGAGCGAGACTCTGTCCAAAAAAAAAAAGTTGGCGTGGCCAAAAAGCCAGGCAAGGCAGTTCCAAGTAGAGCAGACCACACGAAGGTGTGAGAGAACACAGTTTGTTCCCATAAGTTCTACCACTGTGGGTGGAACTCCAAACACAAAAGGGGAAACCAACCAGGAGATAACCCGGAGTTGGTGGGCAGGGAACTGAGCACTTAGGGCTTTGCCTGCCTTTCAAAAGAGTTAGTATTTTACCTGGGAAGTGAAGGAGCTATCGAAGGCTTTTGAACAACAGAGTAACTGCATCAGATTTGGTGGCAATGTGGAGGCTGCTCTGGAGGGACATGACCTGAGGTCAAGGCTTCTGAACTTTATCCCTAGACTTCCAAGGGACCCATGGATAAGATGTCTGGGATCTGTGAACTTGGACTGGAAAAAAGTTATACTGGCCATTGTCACTATCCTCTAAACTGAAATTTAGCCTTTCCTTTAAATCTGAATCTAGGCAATGGATCACAGTAGAATTAACAGAAGATATGAGTTTATCACCAGTAGAAATGTTCTGATAGCATATTACAGCTGTTGTAGGTATCTCAAAATATCTTTTACACTTATCACTAAACTGAAATTATTGTAGATATTAGACTCACTGCCATTAATTGTTAATGAATTAATAAAGGAGCACATATATACTGTGACAACTTTAAAAAAAAATTGATATTTACATTTTAATATAATTTATCTATTGTATTTTATTTTATGATTTAAGCACAGTATTCTGAGAGGGGGTCCATAAAAAAAAGTCAAAACTCACACACCAGAGGATGTGAGTCAACACTCAACATCACCAAAGGAAAGTGATCGTTGAGGAGGTCAATGCAGCCTAAGGCAGCAATGGGGAGAAGGAAGAAGAGGAGTTGGAGGAATTTGTGAGAAATTCTGGAGACAGAGTGATTCTCTTTTTTTTTTTTTCTTGTTTTTGAGCCAGAGTCTCGCTTCGTTGCCTAGGCTGGAGTGCAATGGCATGTTCTCGGCTCACTGCAATCTCCAGCTCCCGGGTTCAAGTGACTCTTCTGTCTCAGCCTCCTAAGTATCTGGGACTACAGGCAGCACCACCAAGCCCAGCTATTTTTTTTTATTTTTAGTGGAGAAGGAGTTTTGCCATGTTGGCCAGGCTGGCCTTGAACTCCTGACCTCAGGTGATCCACCCGCCTCGGCCTCCCAAAGTGCTGAGATTACAGGCATGAGCCACTGCGCCTGGCCTGACAGAGTGAATTTGTTGATAGATCAGGGACATAAAGCAGGGGTAGGGGTATGCATAGACCGCATTTCCTCCAGCAGGTTTCTGGCTGGAGCAGAATTCTTATGCTTGTCATATGTGTTCCTTTCTTCCCAATGCTATCATTATTTACCGTGCAGCATGGTTTAAAACATGGAAAACATCCATCCTTTGCTTCCCTCCTCTGTGCCTGCCCGTCCTATACCTTTCTCAACTCTTTTAGTGTTATCTTCTCTAGTTAGACTGCAGATTCTGGGCAGGCAGTGCCTTGCAGTCTGCAACCCCCATCATATATTTTTCACAGTAGGTGGTGAATATATGACTGACAGATTTCAAATGCACTTCCTGTTTTGAGGTCACCATGTACACCCTATTCTAGTTAGAGAAGTTATACCAACCTTGACATTCTGGGAAATTTTTTTTTTTTAACCTAAATTCCCATGGGTTCTATCATTTGTCTTCTCATAAAATAATACAAAATGTGCAAATCCTTGGGCTTCCTGATTGTTTTTCTTAAGTGAGTTTAGTGATGGTGGGTTAAATAATACTGTAATCTTAAGCCAGAAATTGAGAATATGGATTTGAAATGTCCCCATTACCTGTTTTTGTTTTTGTTTTTGTTTTGTTTTGTTTTTGGTGTTGCATGTTCTTGGCAGCAGTGGTTGATGTCAGTATTGTTGCCCATGTTGTAGACTGCAGATGTTGCAGTGTAGCTGAGTACTTTGGTTCGCTTGCTGAAATTCCTAGCTATGCTTCTTGTGAGGTCCAGGAATGTATAGATTTGCGGTCTGATGTATTTTGATGATTGTCAGATAAAACTGATGTCTGGCACTTTTTCTAGGAGAAACACATGTAGACATTTCCAAGTTGATTTGTAGGAATTTAGTGTTATTAGCACTTTGTGGCAAAACTTTTTCTAAGTGGCAGAAGAAATAAAGGAACTTCAGTTTTGAGGGCTGTTAACAGCACTCCCTTTAGTGCCAAAGCTGAGAAAGTTGACAAAGTACTGGATTGTTAAGATGGACTTTCTAGGCCAGGTGCAGTGGCTCACGCCTGTAATCCCAGCACTTTGGGAGGCCAAGGTGGGCAGATCATGAGGTCAGGAGTTCGAGACCAGCCTGACCAACATGGTGAAACCCCACCTCTACTAAAAATACAAAAATTGGCCGGGCGTGGTAGCATGCACCTATAATCCCAGCTACTCAGGAGGCTGAGGCAGGAGAATTGCTTGAACCCGGTAGGCAGAGGTTGTAGTAAGCCGAGATTGCACCACTGCACTCCAGCCTGGGTGACAGAGCGAGACTCAGTCTCAAAAAAATAAAATAAAATAAAATATAATAATAATAATAAGCAAGTACTGTATTTGGACTTTTAAGCATTACTGATACAGTAAAATACAGTTTTAGCTACTGACGCAAGACTAGCACCCAAGATTTTAGAAAAAGGCACTTTTTCCCTTTTATTTTCCAATAACATTTCTCAATCTGGTAACCAGGGAGACTACTCTGGGGTTAACTTGAGGTTTGATTGCTGTTTACTGTTCTTGTTTTTTGGAGAGGAGAGCAGAGTTTGGGAGAAATGAACTATTAAAAGTTAGCTTCCCGTACGGGCGTGGTGGCTCACACCTGTAATCTCAGCACTTTGGGAGGCCGAAGCGGGCAGATCATGAGGTCAGGAGATCGAGACCATCCTGGCCAACATGGTGAAACCCCATCTCTACTAAAAATACAAAAATTAGCTGGGCGTGGTGGCACGTCCCAGCTACTCGGGAGGCTGAGGCAGAAGAATCGCTTGAACCCAGGAGGCAGAGGCTGCAGTGAGCCGAGATCGCGCCACTGCACTCCAGCCTGGGCAACAGAGGAAGACTCCACCTAAAAAAAAAAAAAAAAAAAAGTTAGCTTCCCAAGGTACACATGAAAATTACATTCCTTTTCTTCATTTATATTATAATTATTTGAAGAGCAAATTAGATATTGTTAGTGAAGAAATGAGAGTGATTACCTGGTAATATGATGAGTTACTTTTTCTTTAAACTTACTGGCGTTTCCCTAAACACTAATGCGCTGGATAACAAGTTTTTACTTGTTGGCAGTGCAGTGTAGCCTCCGAATACTCTTGGAACAAAATGACTAATTTTTTTTAACGCTTTATTGAAATATAAACTTTAGGAGAGTAAACATTTTCGATTTGGAAGAAGTATTTAGGTTACAGACCTTCAAATCCAGCTTTTTTCCCTGAGACTTGACATTTAATCACCAGGTTAATGAAGCGCCAAAAGAGAGAGCTTTTATGGTTAGAAAAGGAGGTTTTTTAAAAAAAAAAAAAAAAAAAAAAAAAAAAAAGTCTCAGCCTGAGATACTGGAAGCGACTTGACCTTGATTTACATATACAAGGAAAAGAAATGAATTAGCCCTGCTAGATATTTCTAGGAACTAGTTAAGGGAGAATGAACAAGATGGGAGCGAGAAGAAAGCGTGTGTGCGTTCGTGTGTGGCTGTCTGTCTGTCTGTCTGTCTGCGGAAAGAGGAATCTGAGAGTTTCGGTTATTTCTTCTTGAAGAATTTTCAAACGGAGTTCCTGCAGGGCTGGCTCTAGCGTCTACGATGTGCATACACTGTCTCTCGAGAGGGAAGTGATCCTGGCGCCACGGGGTGATGCAGCAAAAGTTCTTTTTGTCTGTGGCCAGGCTCGAGTGCGGAGCCCCATGGAGCTGTGGCGTGGCAGTTCCTCCCAGACGCGTCCGGGGCGCCGCTAGGGTCTCCCAGGACCTTATGTAACCCAGCGTCGGCAGCAAGGAGCCGGTCACAGGCTGACCCACGTCAAGGCGTTTCACTTTGGAAGCGCACCAGTTGAGTGTGGTATTGAGAGCAGACGGCTGGGTGCAACGTTTTTGCAGCATATCTCATGGGTTATTTTGTCTTTTCACGTAGCCTTAAGAGTCTCACTCGATAGTATATGAGAATGTGGCCAGGGATGTGGCTTCCATAGATTGTCCCAGATAAGAGCATCCCTTTTGTTTGTGTTAATGCAGGGTAAATACAACCTCTTCTTAGGAGCTAGTTTTTCAATTATTCTAAAAGTGATAACATGCTCATGTTTCAAAATCTAGTCAGTTCAGAAGTGCACAAAATGAAAAAATTGCCCAACTCCCGTCCCACTCCCCAGAGGTAACTTTTATTAAAAGTTTCCTTTTTATTGTTCCAGAATTTTTTTAATGCAATCGAAGCCTCTATTTAAATCATTTTTTAAAAGCACACACAAATATTATTGTACTATATTTTCTGCTTTGCAATTTGCTTTAAAATTTAATATTTGGACTCTCTATATCTACCTATATCTATATCTATTCATATCTTCATGGCAACATAAGACTTTGCCTCATTCTTTTCAACAGCTGCACAATATTCCATGATATGAATGTACCATTGCTGATTGAATCAATCTCCTACTAGTGGATATTCAGGTTGTTCCCAGTTTCCTGCTGTTACAAACAATGGTGTGGTACAAATCTGTGTACTAATGTTGCTGTGTGCTTATGGGAACATATATGATGAGTACATTCTTAGCAGTGGAACTTTGGGGTCCAAGGATACATGGCACTAAACATTTTAATAGATATTTATTTCCAAATCACATTCCCAAAAGGTTGTACCCATGCATATTTCAGATGGAAATAAATTCTGTCTTTCAAGTTGTACACATAGCTGAGGGTTTTCCTTAAAATACTGTTCATTTTTAAACAGCATATTTTCCATTGAGATCAAATAAACTTGTTTATTTGCTAATTAATTGCCCTTGAAGTTAAATCTCTATTCTAGAAAAGATGTCTCAGAAACCTAATGGAAAGGCCTCAACAACTTCGTCCCAGCCTTGATCAGAGACATTCACAGCTATCGGACAGGCACATGGCTGTATTCCTTGACTGTGGCTTCAAAGACAGCTGTCTTTAAAAACCCTAGGGTAGGATTGAGAAAGCTTTTTTTTTTTTTCGGTATGTGTAATAATATCTTCAATTAGTTCTGTTCAGAAGACATTGATTAAGCACAACTATGGTAAAAATTTCTCCAGTTCCCTACTCTCTGTCCCCTTATCCTTGTTTCTCATCTTCTCTCTCCCCTTTTGTGTTTGTTTCTTTTCATAGCAGTTATCCTCTGCACCCACTCCTGATACCAGATTGAGTGGCCAGTTCTAGGAATAGTAAAACTGATTTCCTACAACTGGAAGGTGGTTCTGGAGAGGGAATTAGCTTTGCCTAAGGTTATTATCACGCTGACCCGACTCTATATCTAGATCCTGCTTCCCAAGGGATACTTGATCTGCTATGACTCCAAAATGCCGAAAGCACTCCACCTACACAGAAACACTGCATCTTCTTTAAAGCACCAGAAGAGAGAGCTTTTATGGTTAGAGAAGGAGGTTTTAAAAAAACAAACAGGGCTCAGCCCGAGATACTAGAAGTGACTCGACCTTGATTTACATATACAAGGAACAGAAATAAATTAGATGTCAAAATTAAATTAAAATCAAATTTTAATTTAGATTTGTATAGGTAAGACCTATTACAGATGAAACCAGATACTAAATATGTTTCAAAAAACATGTGTTTCACATTGATATTAAATTGTTTTATAAGTGATCGTAGTAGCATCCCAATTACCTTTTAGATTATAGCCAACTTTTTGGGAATTACAGGACTTTTACAAGTATTTTATTTTTTAAATTACCTGCTTATCTGGAAAATAACCCTAGTAAGACCAAGCCCACTCATCCTGAAAACTCATCTTAAACAAAGCCAAGTCAAGTCAGAATAGGATCTGGGTGTCAGCAAAAAGGAAAACAAACAAAAAATCAAACCAAACCACACTAAAATAAAATAAAATAAATTTCCCATTTAAGGTCTGAATCTCTTTGGCTTTGTAAGCTACTGTTACCATACAGAGGCTTCTGCCTTAAAATAAAGGAAATAAACCAAGAGCATAGAAAACCTGTTTAATCAAAACTCTTAATTTCAAATCAGTGTTTCCATAACACATTACAAGCCAGCAGGAAGAGAGGGGAGGCGAAATGTACAGTTCCATGATGTCCCCAAATAGAATGTTCACAACTGACAGGAAGCACCTGGGGGATTATGATTATTTGCTTTAGAAATTCAAAAATAAATTGTTTTTTGAAATAAGAAGGGAAAAACAAATTGGTTTCTCAGTTCAGGTTGTTTTTAACATTTCACATACATCAATTTTTATAATCCCAATTTAGAAGACAATGAATTCAAGTTAATCATGGATTTAAATTTAAGGATAATGCAGGGAATGCCAAAATAGGAAACTGCAATAGAACAGTTGAGCCGAACTCTGAGTCTCCTTTTCGTATTTTGACTCAAGTTGACCTTCAATATTATAGTACTTTCATTTTTACAGCTCTTTACATATTCTGTAAAAAAGCTTTTAAAAAGTGAAATGAAGATGTTTCTTAACTATTAAAATTTCTATTGCCTAACTCTTTTAATTTTTGGAGTCCATTAAGACTTTAGAAGATATTCTTTCTCAAATCTGTCATTTAATTAACAATTTGCTAATGGCATTGATAGGATTTTTCCATTTTTATTTTCCAAATCAAGAAATCTCCAGGTTCCTTTTACTATTCTCATTTTATTTCTTTAAATATAATTCTTTTTTCTCCTGGATAATTAGTATAGAATTTATTTATTGTCGAGAACTCTGTTCTGACAGCTGATAATATAAATATATGTTTGACCCACATTACTAGAAAGAATGTTATGTAAGGGAGTTTGTTGGGGAATAGCAGCTCTCGAACACTGGGAGTTCAGGGAAAGAAATGAATTTGTAGGTCACTGATCTTTATGTTTTAAATAAGAATTAACCAAGAATTTTATGATTATGTAATCAGTACATGAATTAGGTTTTACTGCATTTTGTTAATACATCGAATTGAATAATCCAATCCAAAACATAGGGTACCAATTCCTCTTGTCAGCAATACTTTGAAAGTAGGGATTTATTGAGAGTTCTTTTATTGCCTTGACTTCCTTAGGTTTGTAAACTATGTGATGTGCATTACACTTAGATTTATTAGGGTACTTAACATCTTGCCAAAATGAAACAAGCTCTTTTTGTCATCAGTATTGCTGATTTAAAAGCATTTGTGAAGGGATGGGGGGTGATTTTGCTTTTGGAATCTTACTCGTTACTGAAAATAAAATATGCTCAGCTTTTTCTTTTTCCAGTAGACATTTATTTTACTGAGTTCCAAGCTGATAGTTAACTTTAGGAAATGCTTCACATATTTTAACTAATTTTATGATTTAATTTTTAAAAAGGAGGTACATTTTAGAATTTTTTTCCCCCTTTTATATACCTGACTTACGTGTTTCTGAAGATAAATTGCAGATCCAGTCACTATAAATTCAGTTGAAAGACCGATCGTTCTACCCTTCTTTGTTGTTCTGATTTCAGAACTCCAGGCCGGTTTGTTGTCAACTTTAATGTACCTTTTGAGAAATAAATTGAGTCTCTCATTTCTTGCATGTGTTTGTGCCCCTAGAGCTGGAATGCTTTTCTTCGGCCAACTGAAAGTAGAGCCTGCTCCTTCTCCTCTCACAGATTAAATCTGCTTTCATTCGTGTTAAATTCAGTTAGTTCATGACCAAAAGAAAAGAAGTGCTCTCCTTTTTCTTTTTAATTTTAAACAACCACCATCTACAGTCTTCCTGTAGTCTTTGAGAGCTTCGAGTTATATAACTATGTTTGACTCTGTGTTTGGTTAATCTAATAGAGTCTACATTTTTAGGGGGCATTTAATTTGTGATTATCCCTTATTGCAGTCTACAGAGTCACATCAACAAAATAAGCAATTTTATTTTATTTTACTTTACTTCCTTTTCTGGTCTTTTTGTTTTTTAATTTATTTTTTAGTAGGGATGTGATTCTTCCAGCTACTTTCCAGTAGCAAATAGAGGGCAGAAACAGTCATAATTTTATTGAATTTGCCTCACCCCTGTATTTGCCCCTGCTTCTATTTACTCACAATTTAATACTTCTCAGAACTTTCACATTTCACCTAGCACGGAAACCTGATTGTTAAATGGTTGGATAGTACTGTGTGAAGGAGAGTCCTTGGGATCAATAATGACATATTTGGATTTATTTCACAGGTATTAGGCTGTGTTTCTTGACTTTTAGTTGAGCGCTTACTCTTGCCAAATTTTATTCCATGCACTTTACATACATTATTTGACTTAATTCCCGTAACACCATGCTTGGTATGAAACCACATAGTCTCTTTACATTTTGCAGATGAAGAAACTGAGGCTCAAATGAGGTTAAAGTAGAAAGGCATCCCTTTACTAAGTGGCAGAGCTGGGATTTAAACCCAGCTTATCTGATTTTAATACCTGATTCAATAGTTAATATTTGGGATCTTAAGTTACGCCATGCAGCCTGAGTTACTAACTGGGAAGTCATTGTTATATCAGATTCCTAAGATAAGACTACCAAGACACCCAGGCCCAGGCATTTGATCTCTTGAATGTTCAAAGAAAACTGCAGGGGCTGGGCACAGTGACACACACTTGTAATCCCAGCACTTTGGGAGGCTGAGGCGGGCAGATCACATGAGGCCAGGAGTTCAAGACCAGCCTGGCTAGTATGGCCAAACTCCATCTCTACTAAAAATACAAAAATTAGCTGGGCATGTTGGCCTGCGCCTGTAACCCCAGCTACTTGAGAGGCTGAGGCATGAGAATTGCTTGAATCTGGGAGCCGGAGGTTGCAGTGAGCTGAGATTACACCACTGCACTCTAGCCTGGGAGACAGAGTGAGACCCTGTCTCAAACAAAAAACAACAACAACAACAACAACAGCTGCAGGTTCTGCAGGCCTTTCTTCCCTCCACCCTCCACCACCTACTACAAATTACCTTTCTTCTTGGGGGCCTCACTTGTCTCGTCTGTAAAATAGAAGTATTATTTCATGTGGACTATATCTCTCCTTTAAAAAGAACATATTTTTAAAAATTTTTAAATAATTATAGATCTCAAAGGAAGTTGTGGGGATAGTACAGAGAAGGCCTGTGTACCTGTCACCCAGTTTTCCCCCCAGTGGTTGGTTACATCTTTTGTAACTATAGCACAAGTAAACCAGAAAACTGATCTTGCTATAAAGGGTCTGTGTAGTTCTGTGCCATTTTATTGCCTGTAGATTGGCGTAACCACCACTGAAATCAGGATACAGAACTATCATCACAAAGATCTCCTTTATGCTACCCATTTATAGTGACCCCCACATTCCTAATCCTTTGCAGCTGCTGATTTGTTACCTATCGCTATAATTTTTATCATTTCAAATGCCTTCTTTTTTTTTTTTTTTTTTTTTTTTTTTTTTTTTTAAGACAGAGTCTTGCTCTGTTGCCCAGGCATGATCTTGGCTTACTGCAAAACCTCCGTCTCCCGGGTTCAAGCAATTCTCCTGCCTCAGCCTCCTGAGTAGCTTGGACTACAGTTGTGCACCACCACACCCGCCTCATTTTTGTATTTTCAGTAAAGATGGGGCTTTGCCATTTTGGCCAGGCTAGTCTCGAACTCGTGACCTCAAGCGATCTACCCACCTCAGACTCCCAAAGTGCTGAGATTCCAGGCGTGAGCTGCCATGCCCAAACTCAAATCTCTCTTTTAAAAAATAATTTTTTTGTATTATGAAATAGCTCAATCAGAAAAGTACAGGGAATATTGTAACAATACTTATGTAATCACCACTTAGCCATAACAGATAGCCAGATTTAATAAATATTGTTGTACTTCCTTTGCTGATTTATTTTAAGGCATCTTTGTCCTACTTTTTGACCCTACTGACCTCCTACCCTCCCTAGAGATAAACTCTACCCAAAAGTTATTGTATATCCTTCCTGTCCATGTTTTTTCTCTTTTACTGCATAACTAGGTGTCTACAAACACTACGTAGTTTAGCTTTGTAGGTTTTAAAAATTCACATAAGTCAACAAATATATATTGAGTGCCAACTGTGTGCTAGACCTCAGGAATATGGTAGTGAACAAGGCAAACCTTTTGTTCTAAATATGTAAATATTTGAATACATGAGATAATTGCAGGCATCTGTAACTGTGTGAAAATGATAATATACTGTATTTTAATACAATTTTAAGAAAATGATACTGTGGTTCAGACTGGCAGGGGAGGTGGGGAAGTGATGGGATTGGCAGGGCACTGAGGAAAGGTGTTGGTGACGATACTGTGTTTTAGATTAAAACCTGAATGATGAGAAGGAAGAGCAAGTGTTGATGCCCTAATGTAGGAATGAGTTTGGTTTGTACAAGGAAGGGCCACAAGCACAATGTGGCTGGAACAGCGCAGACGCCAGGGAGGAAGTAGGAGATGAGCTCAGAGGGGTAGAAGGTGAAGGTGGGAGGAGAGGGGGAGATTAGGCAGGGCCAAAGAGATGGCACTGAGAAGTCTGGGTTTTATTAAGGCTGCAATGGGAAGCCATTGAAAGATATAAGCAGGGTCATGACATAGTTATCATGTAGGGGATGGCATAAAAGGCGTTCAAGTGGGAAGAGTTAGGACGCCATTTCCGTTTTCCAGGGAAGAACTCAACCAGAGGGATGGTGATGTCTTCTATTAAGATGGAAATGCTTGATACTGATTTATCTTTCTGGATTTACCTGAAAGATTCAACGTTGTGTTTCAAAATTTACTTATGTTGATACTTTTAGATAAAGTTAACTCATTTTCATTGCTATGTATATTCCAATCTATGAGTACAGTATAACAAATTTTCTTTATCTATTAATTTACTTATTAGTAGATGTTAAAGAAATATCTAACTTTTTTACTCCTGGATACAATTCTGCCAAAGCATCCTTATAGAGAGAGGTTTGTGGATAGGATACTAGAGTTTCTCTGGAGTGTATATCTAGCAACAGAATTGCTGGGGTCTTTTTGATATACTCATTGTCAACTTTGTCAGATAGTTCAAAATTGCTCTCCAAAGAGGTTATACCAATTATTGTCCCTAGTCCCTAGCTGTATATGAGAATTTCCATTTCCTCACATCCTCAACAGTTAGTGTTAGGCTTTTAACCATTGCTAATCTGATGGATTTAAAATCATATGTCATTGTTATAATTTGCATTTCCCGCTTACTAGTCAGTATGCTTTTTGACCCTTTAGATTTAGATTTCTTTTCTAATTCCTATTCCTATCCTATGTCCAGATTTCTGTTGTGCTGTTTGTCTTTTTTTTTTTTTTTTTGAGACCGGGTCTCACTTTGTGGCCCAGGGTGAAGTGCTCACTGTAACTTCAAATTCAGGGTCAAGCTATCCTCCTGCCTCAGCCTTTCAAGTAGCTGGAACTACAGGCGTGCACTACCACTCCTGGCTAGTTTTCAATTTTAATTTTTATTTGTATAGATGGGGTCTTGCTATGTTGCCTAGGTTGGTCTTGAATTCCTGGCCTCAAGTGATCCTCCCACTTTGGCCTCCCAAAGTGCTGGGATTATGGGCATGAGCCACTGTGCCCAGGCTGTTTTTTCTTTTTGATTTATAGGACTTCTTTACATATTCCAGGTAAACAATGCTTTGTTGGATTTTAAGCATTGAGATATGCATTGAAAAAAACCTTTGTTGGCTTTTATGCACTGCTGTGGTTTGAACGTATCCCCCAGAGTTAATCCCTAGTGCAACAGTGTTGAGGAGAGGTGGGACCTTTAATAGATGATTAGGTCATGAGGGCTCTGCCTTCTCAAATGGATTAATGTAGTTATCATGAGAGTGAGTTTATTATTTCAAGAGTGGGTTTGTTATAAAAGCAAGTTTGGCTTTCTCTTGCTGTCTTGCACATGCATGCTGTCTTGCTCTTTTGTCTTCTACCATAAGATGACACAGCAAGAAGGCCCTTGCCAGATGCTGGCACCTAGATATTAGATTTCCCAGCCTCTAGAGCTGTGAGAAATAAAATTCTTCATATGCTACCCTGCCTCAGGTACTGTATTATAGCAATGCAAAATGGACTAAGACATGCACTGAATTTTTTTCTTCCAGTTTTTAGCTTGTCTTTTCACTGTTTAGAGTAATGCTTTACATTTAAAATTTTACTGTAGTCAGATTTATCAACCTTATTCTTTATGTTTTGTGTTTTCCTACCCTGAGGTCATAAATATATTCAAGTTGTGCTTTTCACTTTAGTTGTTGAATTCACCTGAAAAACAATTTCATGAACGGAGATGAAGGTATAGATTAAAAAGTATTTTTCTTTTCTTTTCTTTATGGAAAATGGACTAACCCAGTACTATTTATTGGATAGTCTTTTCCTTTCCTTACTGATTTTTAATGTTATCTTTGTAATATATCAAGTTTTCCATAAGCATGGGTCTGTTTACGAGCTCACTATTCTGTTCTGCTCTTCTATTTGTCTGTCTCCACACCAATGCCACTCTTTTGTAATTACTATAGCTTTATAATAACCTTGCTATCTAGTGTGGTGGGTGATTTTCTTTATTCTTCTGTGTTATCTTGGCCATTTTTGATTCTTTACTCTTTGATATTAACTTAAGGATCAACTTGTCAAATGCTCTGATGGGAAATTGTATAGATTTTAATTGTAATTGCAATGAATTTATAGATTAATCTGAAAACAACTGTCATCTTTGAGCTTTTCCATCCCATACATGAACATGAATATCCTTTCATTTATTGAGATTTTTTATGTACCTCAATCAAGCTTCACTTCATAATGATCTTGTATTTCCTTTGTCAAATCTGTTTATAAGTTACATAAATTTTTTTTTTACTATTGTTAATGGAATCTTTTAAAATTTTTATTATTTATTATTTTCATTTTTTTTTTTTTAGAGATGAGGTCTTGATCTGTCACCCAGGTGGGAGTGCAGTGATGTGATCATGGCTCACTGAAGACTTAACCTCCTGGGTCCAAGGGGTCCTTTTGCTTCAGCCTCCCAAGTAGCTGGGACTACGATTGTGCATCACCACACCTAATTTTTAAAATTTTTTTGTAGAGACAGGGTTTTGCTAAATTGCCCAAGCTGCTCTTGAATTCTTGAGCTCAAGTTATTCTCTCGTCTCGAACCCCCAAAAGTGTTGAGATTATGGGTGTGAGCCACCTTGCCTGGCTGGAATCTCTCTCTCTCTCTCTTTTTTTTTTTTTTTTAAATATAGCTTCTATTAGTTTTGTGCTGGTATTTGGGATCACTATTGATTTTTGGATATTCATTTATATCCAGCAACCTTTCTGAACTCTTACTAATTCTAATAGTTTGTCTGAAGAGTCTGGATTTAAAAAAAATTTTTATATTTATTTATTTATTATTATTACTTTTTTAAGACTGAGTCTTGGTCTATCACCCAAGCTGGAGTTCAGTGGCGTGATCTCGGCTCACTGCAACCTCCGCCTCCTGGGTTCAAGGGATTTTCCATCCTCAGCCTCTCGAGTGCTGGGATTACAGGTGCCCACCACCATGCCCGGCTTTTAGTAGAGACCAGGTTTCACCATGTTGGCCAGGCTATTATATTTTTAGTAGAGACTGGATTTCACCATGTTGGCCAGGCTGGTCTTGAACTCCTGAATTCAAGTGATCTGCCTGCCTTGGCCTCCCAAGTGCTGGGATTACAGATGAGAGCCACAGTGCCTGGCCCAAGTCTGGATTTTTAAAACATAGTTGTTCATATTGCTTTTAAGTAGCTATTAGTTTTCTCAAAGAACCAGCATTTAGATGATCTCTTTGTCTCTCTTCCAAACTCTAGAATATATGATGCTATTCCGTGCTTTTGTATCTATGTATGGGTAAAAATTAAGCATCAGCACTCATTCTTGATACATTGTACAATATCTTGATGCATTATACAACTGTTTTTTTTTTATTCCTGCCTCCTATTCCCATCTCTATTGAATTTACTAGAAAATTTTCACGTAAATTTAGATTAAGATTTTAAAAATATATAGCAAAAATAAAAATCTTTAAGAGATTCAACAACCTTTTATCACTTTCTGATGACCATCAGCATGTACAGTTACTGACAGAGTGTGATTATAGACTCAGACACATACTAGACATATTACAGATTGCAAGATGTGGCCAAGAGAAAACAAGAAAAAGAAAATTATGTCAATCCTTAGTATTTGTTTGTTTGTTTGTTTTAATACAAGGGCTTGCTGTGTTGGCCAGGCTGGAGTGCAGTGGTGCGATCACAGCTCCCTGAAGCCTCCATCTCCAGGGCTCAAGCAATCCTTCTGCCTCAGTTTATCCTAGACTACAGGCGTGTGCCACTCTACCTGGCTAATTTCTTTTTTTAATTTTTATTTTTAGTAGAGACGAAGTCTCCCTATGTTGCTCAGGCTGTTGTTGAACTCCTAAGGTCAAACAATCCTCCTGCCTTGGCCTTTCAGGGTACTGGGATTACAAGCATAAGCCACTGTCACTTGTCAGTCCTCGGTATTTGTAGCATATACATACACATGCACACCACACATATGTATGTGTATGTATAAAGTCATGTGACCTGTACAACATATTGACATGAGAACATGTGAACGTGCTTCCTGTGAATGAATAATCTCCAGGAAATGGAACCAGTTTCCAATTAAGATTCAAAGGTATATGACAGGTCTACAAGAGACTTTGGGAGATATTATTTCAGGGTTGAGTCTCTCCTCTTCAACAGGCCTTTCAGACCAGGAGTGGCTCAAATTTGAGTAGTACTCACCACTTAGGATTATGGTCAGGGCAGTTCACAGGGTGCTTTGTAACAAATCTCCCCTTCACTACTCAGCTCCCAGGAAAGAAGGAGGCTCTTTTTTGCCTCAGAGCCCTGCATTCTGTAATCCACTAAGGTACTCACCTTGACACTGTGAGAAGGAGAGGGTGGTGACAGGGAAAACACAGAAGTCAGTGAACTCATACAACTCACAGCCATGTTGTCATCTGGGTCCTTTCCATCTTTGTAGTTTTCTAGATGAAGTAGCTGACAAAGGGCCTGACCTGGAGAGCGCTGCTGCTTTATTGGGTTCTCCAAACTTTCCTGGAGTGAGGTCCATTCAAGATGTGGGCTCAACTAAGAGGCTGTTACCAGACTTTTTAGTCCACTGCCTAACCTTGGTCCGAGACCAAGTCATAGCTGTTCCCCGAAGCTATGAGAGTAAACACTGCCTCCTATTTTTAGTAGTTAATTGCTTGCAAAAAATAGCTCGAAATCCAGACCTTTAAGTCTCAGCAGCCTTTAGCTTCACAGACCATCCTGCGGCAACAACAATCTTAACAACAACAATAAAAAAAACCATTAACACTTACCTGGGGTCACTGTGTGCAGAGCGTTGTGCTACACGCATTGTTTTGTTTAATCCTCATGCTGGGTGGTCATTGTTATTATCCCTATTTTTTTCAGATGGGATAAAGAAGACTCAAAAAGGTTAGGCCCTCTGCCTCAAGTCACACAGCCCTTCAGAAGCAGAGCCAAGCCCGAGTCCAAGTTAGTACAGCCTAAGGCCAGAGCCCATGGTTTTGACCACTTCTCTTTCCCACCTTTCCACATCCCATAATGCCATCCGTGGTGGGATGTTTATTACATGGATCTGGTCCAGTTTCCTCAAAGCACTTTTGTTGGTAAACTGGATTCAATCAAGTTAAATAATCAAGAGATTATTACCTTTCTGATTATTTTATTATTTTTTAAAAAGTCATTGGGTTTACAAGTTACCTTGTCTTCCTCATCATGTTCCCTTTTTACAGAGAAACCCGATATTTTTCCAATGCAGTATTATTTGGGGTAATGCCTGACAATTTAAAGGGCACGCAGCAGTTATGTGGAATGTAGTCTGAAAATGACCAATAAAACCATCAGAGTATGAGCAAGCTTCAGGGCGGAACCAGAAATGTGGCCGCCTGCTCCTTGGGCTGATTGCTTTAGCAGAAAAATCAAGTTCAGGATCCCGTGTTTACTGAGATGATTGGCACACATTATCAGAGTAGCTGCACCTGGAAAATTTCCGACTTAAATCTATTGACTTGATGTAAATGGCATATGGAAAACAACAAATGATAGTTTGGTTGCCAAATAAAAGTACGTGAAACACCCACATGGAGGCAACATGCTTGTTTCTAATTTGACAGCTCTCAGAGGGAAAACGTTGTGGTGTTGGCTTCTTCCTGGTGAGTCCTCATTGGGTATATGGGTGTAAAAAAGCTTTGAAGCATTCTTAGTTCCTATTCTTCTGCACTCATAGATTCTCCAAAAAAAAAAAAAGAGTTTTTCTCAGTATGAATCCTCTGATGTGTGAAAAGAATGTGAAAAGCAGATGACATTCTTACATGAATAAGCCATATATAAATTAAATATTGGGCAATGCATATTTTAAAAAATTAACACCCCAATAAACTGTACTTTTATTCCCTAGACCAAGCAGAAATGATGCATTTTATCCTAATCTCATATTTTTATGCTTGAAAGAGTTTTATTGTTCAAATTAATAACAAAAACAGCAATAAAAATGTAGTTTTGTCAGACAAATTATATTATAGGCACATTTATGCCTACCAAATATACCTAAACTCAATGTTTTATGAAAAAAACCTGTGGTGGGTATTTTAGAAAGTTAGATTTACATTTGTAAAGTGTTTAGTCACCTATTAACATACGAGCAAGTTCAGAATTTTTGCATGTTGGATTTTTTTCTTTTTCTTTGCTTTTATTTATGTTTTTTTGAGACAGGGTTTCGTTTTGTTGCCCAGGCAGGAGTGTAGTGCTGCGATCACAGCTCACTGTAGCCTTGGCCTCCTGGGCTCTACTGATCCTCCCACCTCAGCCCCCATAGTAGCTGGGATACAGGTGCACGGCACCACACCTGGCTAATTTTTTTAATTTTTGTAGAGACAGGGTCCATTATGTTGCCCAGACTGGGGTCAAACTCCTGGTTTCAAGCAATCCTCCAGCCTTGGCCCTGCAAAGTGCTGGGATTACAGGTGTCAGCCACTGTTCCAGCCTGGGTTTGTTTTTTTAAGTTGATTGCTTACATGTATAGGGTAAAATTTTTAGGAAATAAATAGCCATGCCCATTCCCCACTCCAGCCCCAGTAGTCTTGTAAATATGTCAAAGCAGCTCTCAGTACTTTTCCATTTTCTTACTTTTAATTTAAAATTGTGTTTATAATGTATTTCAAATATACAAAAAGCACAGAGCACAGTAATTACCAGTGCCACCACTGCCCACATATAACAAGGATAATTGTTGCGGCTTGTCTTTCTCACTCTCTTAAACGAGCAAGTTGCTGAGTGTCACATACACTATATAGCCAATGTATATAGGATAAGAAATTACCCCAAACTCCGCTATGTATTGCTTATGGATACTTATGCTTCTTAAGACATAAATACACAATGGGGAAAATACTTAACCACTTCTGAAGGGTCATTACCTGTCAGAAATTGGGTGGATGAGGCCAGGGGCTTCAACCATATCTGTGAAGCCTTATTTTTTAAAAAAATCATCTGAGGTGAATATGGGAAATGTTAGTAGTTGTTGATCCCTGGAGATTTTCAGTGTAGAGCATATGATAAGACAGTTTGGCTCTTCAGGCAGAAACTGGTCCCTTAGAAATGCACCTCCTCCGCCAATCAGGCACATTTGTAATTAATAAAAAGGAATTATGTGAAATGACCACAGGTGGATGCCTCCTGCATGCATTTCTATGGTATGAATATCACTTGAGTCAGGTAATGGGGAAAAAGCAAACGTAAAAGAATGGGAGCGGGGAAAGGAAATGTACTTCAAATTGTGTCCTTCCTAATTTTATTCTGTCTGACACTCTTCTGAACGGCAGTAGAGGCAGAATTCATACCCCCCACCATCACCATCATAGATATTTACTGAGTGCTTTCTAATATGTCTGTCACTTGCCAAGGACTTTACTTGAGGTATTAGATAGGGTATAGTTTCATCTGCCTGAACAGAGACCCAAAGTAAACAGCTTAAACAAGAGAGAATTTTATTTCTTACTCACATGACAGTCTGGACATATGTAGTCCACGACTGATATGATGGTTCCACATGCGTCAAGGATCCAAGCTCCTCCTATCTTGTTGTTTTGCTCTTCCTAGAGTATTGCCCTTTTACTCACGACCTAAAATGCCTGTTGACTCTCTGCTACAACATCTAGTTGTTACTTATATTTCATTGGCCAGAATTTAATCATGTGAGTGCATTTGGCTGCAAGGAAAACTGGGAAATTTCGTCTTTGTTCTGCACAGCTATGGATGGCAGCCATAAAAATTGGGGTTCTATTCTTGTAGAAGAAGAGATGGATACTGAGGGCCACTAAAAGTGCTACAAGGGGAGAGTTTCTGTTAATCCTTCTGACACTAGGAGTCAAGCCCAACTTATCCCATTCAACACATGAGCAAAAGACTAGGTTGAATGCTTCAGGTCACACAGTTAGTACTTTGTGGAACTGCTGAGGTGTGACTTTATTTTTGTTCCTTTTTGCTTTTGCATCTAGTTTGCTGAGAAGCTCTAATACTAGAATCAGGGCTGAGAGTTCTTGGCCTCCTTGGGATTGCCACACCTCATCACTGTTTGCTTGATTTCATCACACCTTTTAAAACAGTTATCCAGCAAGGCACTTTGTGGTGTGTTCTTTAGAGTTGAAAACAAGCACACATTAAATTTTTTTTGTTTTTGTTTTTGAGACAGGGTCTCACACTGTCATCCAGACTGGAGTGCAATGGTGCAATCTTGGCTCACTGCAACCTCTGCCTCCCAGGTTCAAGCGATCCTCTGGCCTCAGCCTCCTGAGCTGTTGGGACTACAGGCTCCCACCATGAGGCCCAGCTAATTTTTGTATTTTTAGTAGAGATGGGGCTTTGCCATGTTAGCCAGGCTGGTCTTCAACTCCTGGCCCCAAGTAACCCACATGCCTTGGCCTCCCAAAATGCTGAGATTACAGGCGTGAGCCACTACAACCGACCCATTTAATTTTGTTCAAGGAATTCTGTGACACTTATTTAGCAATGGGTAGTACATTTGGGTGCTGCCTAATCAGAACTGGGGATCTAGCAGGAAAATGTCATTCTGTAGTTTGATTCAGATTATACCTGGCTTCTGGTTAGGCTAGAATATGTGCTCCCCAATTTTTTTCAATAAGGAAATCTTTTAATAAAATATGTGTTCTTTTTCTGTAACACCTTTTTCTGAGCCCTATCTTGAGACTGTAGACTGTCTCCTACATATTAAATAAAAGATGGCAGATTTTCTAGGAATCGTTTTATTTGAAGGAGAAAAAAGTAGCATTGAAACCAGCTGTTGCTTTTCTACATCATCCAACCACTGGCATCTTCCATGAAACACAATTTGATAAGGGAGTGATCCCTTTTTTCCACCCAGGGTACAATCTCCAAGAGATGGCATGTGCTGAAAACAAAACTTAAAGAGGGAACCTGGTTCCCAAGAGTTCACATTTGACATTTTTCAAGGTCATGCCAGATCAAAAGGATACACCCCAGGAGGAAGAACACAGGCATACCTGCTGTGGACCTCTGCCTTTGGAAACATTAAAATTGAAGTCTTTGAATGGTGCAATACTGGAGTAAGGATTAGGGTGAGACAAATGAGGCATTCACTTCTGGCAGCAAAATTCACAGGGGTGCCAAGCAAAATTCATAGGGGCGCCAAGCCCTTTGTAATAAAAATCAATACTATTTTAATGCAATAGTTGAAACTTCATGACGAACACACATCAACATTTTAAATGAAAATAGGCTGCCGTTTGTTCGTTTTACCATTCTGCATCGTTGTGTGATGGGAACAGTCATTTCCAATCAGCCTGAGGTTCCTGGCCCCCTGGAATACCCCTCATTGTGTGGATTTATGAGGATTGACAATTGAGAGAACAGACTGGATGATGTGGGGCTTTATTATAGTTATGGCTTCTAAAAAAATTTATTCTCAAGTTTATGGAAGAAAATTAGTATAGTCTGTCAACTAAATTTTGTTTTTAGTAGTTATGGCTTTTGACTGTAAATCTTTTTTTTTTTTTTTTTTTTTTTTGGAGACAGGGTGTCACTTTATCACCCAGGCTAGAATGCAGTGGTGCAATTGTAACTCGCTGCAGCCTTGAACTCCTGAGCGCAAGTGATCCTCCTGCCTCAAACTCCTGAGTAGCTAGGACTACAGGCACGGTACAAGCCTGGAGTTTTTTTGTTTTTGTTTTTTGCAATGACAGGGTCTTGTTATATTGGCCAGGCTGGTCTCAAACTCCTGTCCTCAAGTGATTCCCCCACCTTGGCCCCTCAAACTGTTGGGATTACAGGCATGAACCACCATGCTTGGCAATGTTAAGCTTTTATTAATTTTTCTCACTTGGCCGAAAATACAGAAGGATATTGTGATGAATGTATATAGAAGGGCACGTTTTTCTTTTGCTCCTGGTTCTAATGAGGCTCTATAGAGTGCTGTTCTGGACCTCTATGAAGCCTGTTCTTCATGCTAGATGAGTCATGGTTCATCTAGGTTCTAATTTCAGGATAACATCACTTACTAACTGTGTGACCTTGGGGCCTCAGTTTCCTCATCTATAAAACCGAGGATGATATTACATAATTCATATACATATACTTCATATACATGAAACACTATAGAACATGACATAAGCACTATATAAACATGACATAAGCAATGCTGAACTATGTAAGTATTAGCAATTTTCGGTATTATTTCTCACAATGTGATGTCTTATTTATCGCTGTGCTTTCTACCTTCTAAAGATCACTTCCTGTATCACATTAAATCATCTCCCATTTCTGGGTGGGATGCATCCCACTCAATACAACATCAGTTTAATGGAACCACCACAGGCTCTGGAAAGTTATATCCCTGAACCCGAAAATACTCAGCTTAATTGGTGTTCCTTTAAGCAGGTCACTAAGTTCTCTAAATTTGAGTTTTCTAGATGAGGATAAAAACACTTACTTTCGAGAGGTAAGTATTTACCTTAACAAACACTGTAAGAGACTGAGCATGGTGGCTCATGCCTGTAATTTCAGCACTTTGGGAGGCTGAGGCGGGCAGATAACTTGAGCTCAGAAGTTCAAGAACAGCCTGGGCAACATGGTGACACCCTGTCTCTATTTAAAAATAAATAGGCCAGGTATGGTGGCTCATGCCTGTAATCCCAGCACTTTGGGAGGCCGAGGCAGCCTGATCACTCGAGGTCAGGAGTTCAAGACTTGCCTGACCAACATGGTGAAACTCTGTCTCTACTAAAAATACAAACATTATGTGGGCATGGTGGCATGTGCCTGTAATCCCAGCTACTCGGGAGGCTGAGGCAGGAGAATTGCTTGAACCCGGGAGACAGAGGTTGTGGTGAGCCGAGACTGTGCCATTACACTCCAGCCTGGGCAACAAGAGTGAAACTCTGTCTCAAAAATAAATAAATAAGTAAATAAATAAATAAAGACTGTAGGATTTATTTAAAGTATTTTATTTATTAACTTATTAATTTTTTATTACCTTAATAATAAATTAATTACATTGATTTACCTAAATATTACCTTAATAATAATTATTTATCTTAATTTACTGCCTTGTTGCTTACTTTATTACCTTTATTATTTGGTAATAATAATTTATAACTATGAGAATAAATAAGATCAGAGATAAAATAGCATCTATTCAAACACTTGAGCTATAAAGGATGTTCAATAAATATTGGTTTACTTAAAAGCAGTAATTTATGACTGTTCCCTAGGGATCTGTGGAAATCTCTAGTGGAATCTTCAAACATGTTGCCTACTGTCTTAGTTTGTTTTGTGTTGCTATAACAGAATACCACAAATTAGGGTAATTTATAAAGAAAAGAAATTTATTTCGCACAGTTTAGAAGGCTGGAAAGTCCAATATCAAGGTGCTGGTATCTGGAGAGCGCCTTCTTGCTGTGTCATCCCGTGGTGGAAGGTGGAAGGGCAAGAGAGAACAAGAGAGCAAGAAGGGGCTGAAGTTACTTTTAGAAGAAGTCTATTCACATGATAATGACATTGATTCATACAAGAGAGCAGAGCCCTCGTGACCTAATCACCTTTTAAAGGTCCCACCTCCCAATACAGTTGCACTGAGGATTAAGTTTTCAACATATGAACTTCAGGGGACACATTCAGACTATAGCACCTGCTATATTATATTAATTTAAAAATATCCACACATATGTTACAGCAGTGGTTCTCAGACTTTAGCACACGCAAGAATCATCTGGAGTTAGGGCAACCAAGTCATCTCAGATTGCCCTGGACTTTCCAGTTTTAACACTAAAAGCCCCTCATCCTGGGACACCCCTCAGTCCTGGGCTAACCTGGATGGTTGGTCACTCTGCCTGGAGGATTTGTTCAAACACAACTTCCTGGACCCCCACCTTTAGAGATTCTGATTCATCAGGTCTGATCTGGAGGGGAGCCTGGGAATTTGTATTTCTGACAAAGCTCTCAAGTGCTGCAGGGGTGTCTGAGACCACAGTTTGAGTAACATTGTGCTATGACTTGAATCCATGTGTTCCTCCAAAATCCGTATGTTGAAACCTAATACCCAATGTGATAATATTAAGAAGTAGGGCCTTTTGGAAAGTGATTGAGTCATGAGCACTCTGCTTCATGAATGGGATCAGTACTCTTGTAGAAGAGGTAGAAGGGAGTGCCCTAGTCCGTTTTTGCCCTGCCATCTCTTTTGCCACGTGAGGACACAGTGTTCATCCCTTTTCTGCCCTTCTACCATGTAAGAACATGGCCATAAGGTGCCATCTTTGAAGCAGAGAACGGACCCTCACCAGACACTGAATTTCCTAGAGACTTAATCTTGGACTTCTCAGCCTCTGAAACTACGAGCAATGAATTTCTGTTGTTTCTAAATTACCCAGTCTAAGGTGTTTTTTTAAAAAATAGCAATAGGAATGGACTAAGACACACTTTCGCAATATCATACTAATGCCCATACTTGGTGTTTCATTTCTAAAAGTTGAGAATTGCTCAATTTTTAGAACTCCACAGGGTTCCTTACATCCCTATGAGACTGGTGTTTTAACTCTCATTTTATAAATATTCCAGGAGGTGCCCTAGTCCCCCCCAGTCTCCCTAGTATCCTGGCCTAGACTGGCCAGGAGATGAACTTCTGGCCAGTCATTACCATAGATCTGCAGTGGACACATAGAGACTCAAGTGCGGACCTCTGCTGAGCGCATTTTGCTTACATATCCCTTTTCTAATTAGGAACTGTCAAAAGTGTTTTTTTTTTTTTTTCTTTTTGAGATGGGAGACAGAGTCTCACTTTGTCACCCAGGCTGGAGTGCAGTGGTATGATCTCAACTCACTGCAACCTCGACCTCCTTGGTTCAAGCAATTCTCCTGCCTTGGCCTCCTGAGTAGCTGGGATTGCAGGTGTGTGCCACCACGCCTAGCTAATTTTTGTATTTTTGTAGAGACGGGGTTTCACCGTGTTAGCCAGGCTGGTCTCTAACTCCTGACCTTAAGTGATCCACCTGCCTCGGCCTCCCAAAGTGCTGGAATTACGTGCATGAGCCACCTTGCCTGGCCAAGAAGCAATGTTTACTTTGCAGACGGCATTATTGCAACAAATTTCACACCATCAGCTATAGCAACCAAAGCACTTAATTGCTTACCAAAAATGTATTTTAAAAAATTCTCTTTCATTACACTGTAATTATTGGTGGCTCCAAGAGTCATATTTTATTCTGATTTTATGCTTCAGCACAATTTATCCAATTTCTGCAGTCCCCAAAATGCAGAATTGCTAAATGAATGTAGAAATAAACCAAATCTCATATTTTATTGTATTCTATTTCAATAATCAGTACTACTATGTGTAAATTTGGTAAGACTTCCTTTGATACTCAGTTTGTATTGATTTTTTTTTTCATCTATCACAAAGGAGGCCTCCATTGGGTTGCTTCTCTGTTTTCTTTACAGCTCCTCGCTCTGCTCAGAGAACTGCTTATTTGGTTTGACCAGCCCCTGTCTACTGGTTATGCTTTTGACTCAACGCGCAGTCAGGCTTTGTCATTTCTGGGATTGGAGCTTTTCCAAGTAGCTCCAGGGAATGTTTTTCTTTGATTCCAGGGGATGCTAGAAAGACCCTGTGAGTAACACCTACTTCTTGGGGTTGTGAAGCAAAATAAGAGGATGTATCCCCCGGCCGGGCGCGGTGGCTCAAGCCTGTAATCCCAGCACTTTGGGAGGCTGAGACGGGCGGATCCCGAGGTCAGGAGATCGAGACCATCCTGGCTAACACGGTGAAACCCCGTCTCTACTAAAAAATACAAAAAACTAGCCGAGCGAGGTGGCGGGCGCCTGTAGTCCCAGCTACTTGGGAGGCTGAGGCAGGAGAATGGCGTAAACCCGGGAGGCAGAGCTTGCAGTGAGCTGAGATCCGGCCACTGCACTCCAGCCTGGGTGACAGAGACAGACTCCGTCTCAAAAATAATAATAATAATAATAAGGGGATGTATCTAAACTGCTAAACATGAGATCTGCCCATTTTGCACTAAAAAAAGCTCTCCGATCTGTCCATTTCCCTTGACACTCCCTCCCAACCCAGAGCCTTTCCATGAATACTCCCCTTGACTGAAATTCAACCTCTCCTGCAGCCCAGGTTCATTCCTCCATGGTACTTTTCCATGGTATCATGCACCTGTTCTTTGGAGCACCGATCACAGTGCCACTGTACTTTTTTTATTTTTCTCTGTGATTATTTCATGCCTGTCTTCCTTCTCTACACTGGGGACAATACTGAAAGGTCATCCCATCTTTACAACCCCTTGTGAGGCTGGCCCAGGCTTTCTTTGAACCTGTTGCATGTTTTGACATTGTCCCCTGCTCAATCCTGCTACCTTCAGTTCTTTTCATGGTGTTAATCCTAAGTGTGCTCCCTAACGCAAGCTATGCGTTCTAATCTCTCAGAATCGTCTTCCTAGGGAACCTAACTTGCCATCGTACCCCCAATATAGGGAGGAATGGTATCATTTTTCTCAAATTGTGTATATTCTCAGTTTATCATAGTCCCTGGCACAAGGAGGATGTCAGCAGATACTTGTGAAATGAATGAACAAATGAATTAATGAATCGATGGTGGTAGTATCTGGGTAATTTGTTTCATGCCCCACCCTTCTCCTTTCTTTTAAGGGAATATAACCCCTACACAGGAATTTCTTAGGTTTCTTCCCAGGTATCTATTTTATTCCTCTTCATTTCCTTCCCTTTTCCCTTTTCCAGCCCCTTTTTCTCCTACCCCTCCCTTTTCTAAAATCTCTGCCTAGCAATAGCTCTTAGCTGTAGCCAAGGAGTGAGGAGGAAGCCCAAGGAAAGTGGCTGAGAGACAAAGACGGAAAACAGCTAAATTAGTTTAGAGACCAATTCAGGAACTCTGGCACTTCTTTCTATCACAGCCTGTGTGGAGCCCTGCAAGAAAGGGCAATACCAAGGAACAGAGGAAGCCAATATCCAAAGGCTCTGCTAATTGCATGGCTGTCAGGAGGTATTTTCTCCTTTTGAATGAGAATAAAAAGTCTTTTAAAATAACAAAGCTTCTGTATAAATAGAAAAAAGGGAGAACTCACATTTTTGAGTCCATATGAAAAATGGCCTCTTTGTTATTAATTTCTCATCCTCGGGTACAGTCTACTGCAGTCAGTGCTTTATTTCCGCAGCCCTGTTTTTTGTTTTTACGGTCCTTTTGTTTTCTTTTTCTTTTTGCTCCTTCTGCCCCTCCCAGAAAACAAAAACAAAAACAAACAAACAAACAAAAAACAGATTCAAACTGGAAGACGAGTTTGAGACCTAGTTCTACCACTTTAGTAGCTGCATAGTGTCTCTGAGCCTTAGTTCTTTATCTGAAGATGGGCATTTGTTAACTAACTCACAGAGGTGGGCTACTGAGAAGCTCAAATGAAACAGTGGATGTGAACAAGCTTTGAGAATTGTGACGCTCTAAAGAGAAATTGTCATTGCCACTTAAATTTTAGTGAAATGGAACAGCATGCTGAATATAGTTAACAATTGAGTACTCTGACTTTCAATATTGGTAAGAAAGTAACTTTCTAATGTTCTCATCACAAAAATGTTAAATATTTGTGGCAATAGATATATTAATTAGCTTAATTTAATCACTCCACACTGTATTCAAAAATCATAACACCACTTTGTACCCCATCAACATATACTACTATAGCATGTTAATATGCAATAAAAAAAAAAAAGAAAGTTGAAGCTGGTACCCTCCCAAAAAAGAATAGAACACACGTCAAAGCCAAGTGTAAAAGTTTTTTTTTTCATTCCTCATTTTGCATGATGTTTGGCAAAGGTCCTTGTTAGCCCACATGATTAGGAATCCACTATACTTGGAATGGACTGAGAATGTCAAATGTTTAGGTTAAGCAGCCTTTTTTTTTTTTTTTTTTTTCATTTATTCATTGATACATGACAGACTGGAAGCCACTCACTCTCTCAACCAGGGTTTTGGGTTGATCAAGTAGATGTTATGGTCACAGCTCAATGAATACTTCTTATTTCTCGTTTGCCTAAGGCAGCCCTGGTGTTCAAATGCATCCTTGTTTTTCCTCCAAACACGCAATGCCCTGAGGATTTACACCATTAGGAATAATCTCCTACCCTTAACTCTGGGTGTATAGGGATTCGAGATTTCCTTTGCATATAGCATTTTCTTTTCTTTTCTTTTTTCTTTTCTTTTCCTTTCTTCTTTCTTTCTTTCTGTCTGTCTTTTTTTTTTTTTTTTTTTTTTTTTTTGGTGACGGAGTCTGACTCTGATGCCCAGGCTGGAGTGCAGTGGTGTGATATCAGTCCACTGCTACATTTGCCTCCTGGGTTCAAGTGATTCTCCTGCCTCAGCCCCAGAGTAGCTGGGATTACAGGCGCCTGCCACCACGCCTGGCTAATTTTTGTATTTTAGTAGACACGGGGTTTCACCACGTTAGCTAGGTTGATCTTGAACTCCTGACCTCAGGTGGTCTACCCGCCTCAGCCTCCCAAAGAGCTGGGATTACAGGCGTGAGCCACTGCGCCCAGCGCCTTGTATATAGCAATTTTCTATTTAAAAAAAAAAAAAAAAGACAGACTGACGAGCGTCATTGAGCAGCCAGCAAAGGATCCTAGGGAGAAATTTCATTGCCACTTAATTTTACAGGCCCTGTTTGGGATCTCCTTCTTTGGGATGACTTCTCTGAATCTGTCCTTGTCTTCTCATGCCTTAACCCTCTCTCCCACTGGGATAGGTGCCCCTTTTCTCAGCTGCTTATCATCCTGCCTCTGCCCTTGCTTGACATTCTGAATTGTTCATCAGTGGTCTACTTGTCTGCACCCACCTCAAGACTGTTGTTTTAGAGAGCAAGGACTTCTTTTGGTTCATTGTTCATTCCCAGAGTCCAGTACAGCTCTTGAGATATAGGAAGTATGTCATAATCGTTGGTTGAATTTATACTTGTTTAATACTCACAGATTGTTTAATCCTTATAATATGTCGGGGGATGCAGAATTCTGGGATTGTTTTATAATCAGATGTGCAAACTTGGGACTCAGATGTGGCCACATTTTCAGCAGAGATTTATAGATTACCTGGAAGCATTTTGGGATCAAGGATGGGCTTTTAAAATACCCTTCTCCCAGGGGTAGCATTTTCCTGAAGGGTGAGCTTTGTATTTCATGTGGGA
This sequence comes from Macaca fascicularis, assembly GCF_037993035.2. Taxonomy (NCBI): domain Eukaryota; kingdom Metazoa; phylum Chordata; class Mammalia; order Primates; family Cercopithecidae; genus Macaca; species Macaca fascicularis. The sequence continues at coordinate 100,662,895 of NC_088385.1, forward strand.
TAAGGTGAAATATGAATAAACAGCTATACACAACACAAACATTACATAAGCAAGTAGATACTGTGCATAAAGTGCTTCTCCTTCTACTATTAAGATAGTAAGATTATAGGCCTCTTGAAGGCAGCCCTCTGGTCTTCTGTCTCTCTGACCTTGCATAATACTAGCAGATCCTTTGGAAATATGACATTTTGTTATTCCCCTGCTAAAAACCTTTAAATAGTTCCCCACTGTCGCCATGATGAAATCTAGTTATCTTGGTTTGGCACTGACGTCTGTCATGATCAGGCCTGGCCTCATCTCTTGGCATTGCCCCATTTAAAATTCCACACTGCAGTCACTTGGAACAAATTACAATGTCCTGATCTTGCCCAATCAGGTACATTTGTGGATGATCTTTCTCTGCTTTTGTCACCAGGCCAAATTTTTCTCTGTCTTCTTCCAGGCCCTGTTTGGGATCTCCTTCTTTGGGACGACTTCTCTGAATCTCTCCTTATCTCCTCATGCCTTAACCCTCTCTCCCACTGGGGTAGATGCCCCCTTTCTCAGCTGCCTTATCATCCTGCCTCTGCCCTTGCTTGACATTCTGAATTGTTCATCAGTGGCCTACTTGTCTGCACCCACCTCAGGACTGTTGTTTTAGAGAGCAAGGACTTTGTTTGGCTCATTGTTCATTCCCAGAGTCCAGTACAGCTCTTGAGATATAGAAGTGCGCCATAATTGTTGGTTGAATTTATCAAGGAATAGATGCTTCAGATTCCATCTGTTTATCTCCACTGGCACCAATCTCTCTGGCTTGTTTTCCTATGACATCCCTGAACAGGGATCCTGCAGAGTAGGTAGAAAAGGCCTGTGTCTATCATGGAGCTTGTGCCTCCCAATTGGCTTATACAGGCAGTTATGTCACTGCAGATCCTCATTTTAATTGGATTAAGGTATTCTCCTCTGAGAAGTGAAAACAGTATATAATTTACAAGGGATATTAGGTGGAGTTCTAAAGTGTGAAAGTATTTGTTTTGTTTTGTTTTGTTTGAGACAGAGCCTTGATCTGTCTGTCGCCCAGGCTGGAGTGCAATGGCACCATCTCAGTTCACTGCAACCTCCACCTCCCGGGTTCAAGCGATTCTTATGCCTCAGCCTCTCAAGTAGCTGGAATTACTGGCATGCGCCACCTTGTTCAACTAATTTTTGTATTTTTAGTAGAGACAGGGTTTCACCATGTTGGCCAGGCTGGTCTCGAACTCCTGCCCTCAAGTGATCCACCCGCCACTGCCTCCCAAAGTGTTGGGATTACAGGTGTGAGCCACTGAGCCTGGCCTAGAGTGTGAAAGTAGAAGGGACCTTAGAGGTTACAGGGTCCATTCCTCTTATTTTACAGAGAAACCAGGCTCAGAGGCGGAAAGATTCATCTAAGCTCTCATGATTAATTCATGGTTAAGGAAGATATCCATTGCTTTAGCCTGCCTCGGTCCCTTTGGGGAATCAGCCCTTCCCACTCTTGGTCCTAGCATTTTGGCTGGTGCTGACTTCACTCCCAAATCCAGGATGAGCATGAGAACTAGGCCTCTTCAATCAGAGCGCCAGGACTTATGTTCCCAGAAGGCCAAACAAAACCAGTGAGACATGATTTCAGGACATTGGAAAGAGAAGTTTATATGCTCCATTGGGGTTGCTGAGAGGATGAGATTCAAGCTTGAGACTGTTGACAGCCATCTTGTCACCATGTGTAGACAGCTAAGGGAAGCAGCACCAAGAGATAGAGAAAATGAAATCCAGTTTTCTTGGTTTGGCACTGAGGTCTCTCATAATGACATCATGGGAGACCCTGATACAGCCATGCCTGACGCCTGATCTCTGTAGGAACTAATTAATTACTGGGGTTTCTGTTTATTTTTTGCTCAGTCAAGTTTCTGTTACTTTCCAATAGTTAGCCTAAGGAATTCAACATTAGACCTAGAACCAGGCCTCTTAACTTTCAAATGCTGTCTTCTTTCCACCAAACCACATCAGGCATTCCCCTGATTAACCCAATCCCACCCACATCGGGCATTCCTCTGATTAACCCAATTCCACCCACTGTCACGTAAGAGAAAGCAGAATTAGGAGGGAATGGGAGACAATGGGCTGCATTTCAATGGGTGGGGGTATGTGTGCATCCAGTGACAGGCCCCGGGGACAAGTGGGAGGCATGAGGTCGTGGGGTAATGAAAGGGTTACATCAAAACCAAACTTTGGCTGCTTCCCCGTTTTAACCCTGGCAGTCTAATGAATAAGAATTGGTGGGCAGGAGATGGGGAAGTACATGTGACTAGAAGCTGATTCAGCTGGATGTTTCCTCTCGATTAGTGAAAAAACCTTTTGGTCTGGACCTGGCAAAACCAAAAGTCAAGGCATCACTGTTTTATTGTTCATTTCTCATGACTCACCTAAGGCATGGGAAAATATAAGGCTACAGAAGAGCCACAGCCTTAATCAACAAACATTATGCAAACTCAGTACTACTGAAGTGGCTGTGCTGGGCTGTGTCCATTGGTGGGGATCAGGCACAAAATAATATCACTATGATATGCTAAGCAGACTGTCTCATGCTTTGGGGATAACCTGGTTGCAAGTCTCTGAGATCGGTTCTTCATTACCAGGCGCAAGAAGCAGGAACTGAAATTGTGGGCCTGTTCCTGATGGGAATCCCATATTAACCACATCCCAGGGTGGGATTTTTAGCAATCTGCTTTCTCCTCATTTTCCCCTCTTCTCTGGTACAGATAAATTTCAATGACCAACTAAAGTAGGGTGAGGGAGTAGCGACTTGGAGAGGACAGGAGATGGGTTCCTGGAGTCTTGGTGATGTTGAGTTCCTAAACTGTGCTGCTTCTATGCAGATGTTCAGTTTGTGAAAATTTATTGAACTGTGCACTTACGATTGTTGTATTTCCTCTAAGTATATTATGTCTCAATAAAAACACCACAGTATGTTAAATGCTGTCATTGTAGGCAATTATTTGGCACTGTGGAGGTCTTAGAAATAAAATTAAATGGGGCCACTGAAATTATGTGATAATACTATTCTGCTCTAGGGCGGCCATGCAGATATTCCACATGTTTATATTAACTTCAAAATATGTAATAATCAAAATGAATATATAAATGTAAAAAAACAAATAAGAGTTTTCACAATCCTCCAGGAGCCTAGGATACTGGTTGGGAAAGACTGAAGCTTTGTTACAGTTCGGGATCACAGTGTAAGTCGACCTCAAATCCATTTACATCTCTCCACTTCTGCTGCCATCACTCTAGTTCATGCCACTAGTAACTCTGGCCTGGACAGGAGAAGTACCCTCCACTCTTGCCTGATGTGTAATCCTTTGTCTACCGATATGGTCTGGATCTGTGTCCCCGCCCAAATCTCACATCAAATTATAATCCCCAGTATTGGAAGTGGGATCTGGTGGAAGATGATTGGATCATGGGGGCAGTTTCTCATGAATGGTTTAGCAAAACCCCCTAGTGCTGATGTTGTGATAGAATTCTTATGAGATCTGGTTGTTTAAAGTGTGTGGCGCTTCCCACTCTCTCTTCTTCCTGCTCTGGCCATGTAAGATGTGCCTGCTTCCCCTTTGCCTTCCGCCATGATTGTAAGTTTCCTGAGGCCTCCCCAGAAGCTGATGGCACCGTGCTTCTTGTACAGCCTGCAGAACTGTGAGCCAATTAAACCTCTTTTCTTTATAAATTACCCAGTCTCAGGTATTTTTCTTTATAGCAGTGTGAGAATGCACTAATACACCTACCCAGTAGAAAATCAGAAGATGATAGTTTTAAAATATGACTCAAATTACCCTCCCTTCCCCCAGGTCTCCCACCCAAGCCCTTCAAAGATTTCCTGACACTCTTAAAGTCCAAATCCTTCTCCATGGCTCACGGTGTCCACCCTTGACCAGTCCCCACCTGCCTCTCTGAGCAGCTGCCCACCACCCTTCCCCAGCTCACCACTCTCAGCCCCACTGGCCTCTTTTCATTCTCCCAACACCACATGCTTGTCCTAGCCTTAGGGCTTTTACATGTATGCCTCTACTGCCTAAAATAGAAGTCTCCTAGATCTTTGGATTGCTGGCTTCCTCTGATTCTTTAGGTCCCAGCTCAATTATTCCCTCAAGTAGCCCCTCTCAGCCATTCTATGTCGCTATCTCACTACCTTACTTTATTTTCTTCATTGTATCCAAAGCTATTATGTTAGTATGGTTATTTACCAGAACATAAGCCCCATAAGGGCAAAGATCTTGTCTACCTTGTTTATGGTTTGTATCAGTCAGGGTACCAGCAAGGGGTCTCACTATGTTGCCCAGGTTGGACTTGAACTCCTGGGCTAAAGCGATCCTCCCACCTCAGCCTCTAGAGTAGCTGGGCCTGCAGGCACACACCACCACATCCAGCTAGATGGCATTCTTAAAGGAGTTTAACTGAAGGGAATTTAAGACAGGAACCAGGTACAGAAATGTGGGCAGGGTTAAGGGAACACATGATGCGGCACCCAGGGCCTACCACTGTGGAAAGCTATCCCCGCCGTTAGAACTGAAGGGGCAAGAGTGGGGAGTTGTGTTTGGAGATGGTAAGAGCTGAGGCTATGGGAAAGGAGCTACCCACCACAGCCATGGCAACGCAAGGGACAAGTGGAGACTGGGTAAGTTGCCCCGCTTCTTTCTCCTCCCACCCTCAGATTTCCTGCCATTATTTCCCGGCCAAGCCCAATGGGAAGCCAGAGAGCAAGAGAGCCTTACACAGTCCATAGAGGTCAGATTCTGGGGCCCCAGAACAGGGCAGGAAGGGTGGGGCACAGGGGTGGATTGGAGCAAACAGAGCATAGCCAACCCTACAGTACTTGCTACATAGGTGCTCCCACATGCTGACTGAATGAATGGATGACTGAATGAATGAATAAATGAACAACAAAGAAAGCTGAAGAGAAAGACAAAGGAGTATCCACAGGAATTAACATTTAGGAAGCTCCTGGTGGGTGCCACGTGGGCATGATATATAAATAATCTTGCTTAATCCACACAGGAATCCTATGAGATACCTTATTGTCCCTTTATATGGCTGAAGATCCTGAGACCTTAGAGGTTAACATACCTTATTAAAGAGAAATCATGGAGCCAGGATTCCAACTGAGGTCCCAAGTGTTTATCCCTCGCATTACACTAAACGTATATTGCATGTTTCCATACTTACATCAGCCTGGAACCTGCATCCCTCCCATTCCTGCCTGGAATGCTCTATAGCCTGCCTAAATCTCAGTTAACCTCTGGTTCAGTTCACGCTCCTCCTCTTCACAGCCTGCCCTGGATCACCACAGCCAAAGGTAATCTTTCTCTCTTTCAGATATTATAGCAACTGTTATATATCTTCATGTTTCAATTGCCATCTATTTCTTCATAATCTAATTTGAGAGCATCTCATCTCCTCAGCTATATTGAAATATCTTGGAATTGGAAATTTTTGTTTTTTTTTTTTTTTGGTCTATTACTTTGTATCTTTATTGTAGGTAATCAATAAATATTTGTTGGTTTACTTACCTGTCTTATATAATTCATTTTCAATGTCTTTCATTGTTTAAGAAAAAAGTCACTTAACTGATACATTTTTACATATACTGTATAAACAACTTGTATCATTTTCTCAAAAATCACTTAAATGATACATTTTTACATATTCTGTATAAACAACTTGCATCATTTTCTCATTTAATATTGGATCATAATTTTTTTTATTACATACCATTTGTAAACAATGTTTTAATGATAGTCTAATAGTCAATTTTATGGCCGTACCAAAATTTAAATCATTTTCTATTGTGGACACTCAGGAGAATGGCACCCCTCATCTCCTCAATATCAATGTTGTCCTAAACAGTTTGGAGCTACATTTCTTTTCTTTTTTTCTCTCTCTCTTTTTTTTTTTTTTTTTTTTTTTGAGATGGAGTCTTGCTCTGTTGCCGCAGGCTGGAGTGCAGTGGCACAATCTCGGCTCACTGCAACCGCCGCCTCCCAGGTTCAAGCAATCCTCCTGCCTCAGCCCCTCTAGTAGCTGGGATTACAGGCACACGCCACCATGCCTGGCTAATTTTTGTATTTTTAGTAAAGTCGGTGTTTCGCCATGTTGACCAGGCTGGTCTTGAACTCCTGACCTCAGGTGATCCACCCGCCTTGGCCTCCCAAAGTGCTGGGATTACAGGCATGAGCTACCGCGCCTGCCCTCGAGCTACATTTATTTCTATGGACTCAATTTCCTTCACTAAGCCCTTCTTTAGGGAATGCTTAGTGAAGATTTGATTAAACACTGCAATCGTTAACTACACCAGATAAGTTTAACTTTGACACTCTAGTTTATTTTGTAATTCATCTTGTAATGGAAGAGTCAAAATAACAGTGTCTCCTGGTATATGCAGATCGATGAATACCTTTGGGAAGCCCATTGATTCATCTATCCATTCATCCATCCATATCCATCTATCCAAGTCTGCACAACTGGGGAGCCCAGGTGAGGAGAGCTGCAGTCATGATGGGAGGTTTGTGGTCTTCTCTGAAGATGTAACATTTCACCATCTTCAGTGCAACTCTTGTCCTCTGGCGACCAAGAGCTGAGCATATTACGTTCTTGTGACTGTTCCAATTCCCTGTCAAGACTATATAGATTCCATGTATTATTATACTGATCACCTATCTAGACATCACAGTAGTTTTTGAGATATCCAGTTGAAATGACAACTTTCATTAGTATTTAAAATACCAAACTGTTTTTCTTTAGCATCAGAAAATCCCCAATTCTGTTTCTGAAGTTGCCTCAAAGCACATGAGGGGATGTTGGGAAGGGAAATTACACAGACTATTTATCATGGATCAGAAGCTTGTACTGGTTATTTTACAAACATAATGCATTGATTAAGAGAGATGAAATCTGAATCCAGATTGCCTGGGTTTGGGTTCAAATGCCTGCTCCATTTCTTCATGACTGTGTAATCAGAACAAGGTTACTTAACTTCTCTCTCTCCTTTTTTTGAGACAGAGTCTCACTCTAGCACCCAAGGAACAGTGGCACAATCATAGCTCACCGCAGCCTCGAACTGCCAGGCTTAAGAGATCCTCCTGCCTTAGTCTCCCCAGTACCTGGGACTACAAGTGCATACCATCATGCCCAGCTAATTAAAAAAAATTTTTTTTGTACATATGGAGTCTCACTATGCTGTTCAGGTTGGTCTTGAACTCCTAGCCTCAAGAAATCTTCCCACCTTGGCCTTCCAAAGTGAGTGCTAGGATTATAGGCATGAGCTGCCATGCCCAGCCTACTTAACTTCTCTTATCCTTACTTTCTTTATCTGTAACATAGAGATAGTAATTACACCTCCCTCATAAGGTTCTTCTGAGACTTAAATCAGTTAACATACGAACACTAAAGTGGTGAAGCAAGCAGAATAGTTCCTGACACATATTAAGTGTGATGTGAGTACGTGCTGTTATTATTACTGATCTTATTTTAAACTCATTTAATTTAGTTCTTACAACAACTCTTAGTTAGATCGGGGTTGAAAATTGCCTATAGGTTGAACTTGGCCTGTAGATACGTTTTGTTTGGCCCACACAATTTTCTTTAGCTTGAGCCAACATTTAAAACTCTGGAGTTTTATATAAAAATCTTGATTCCTGGCTCTTCTTGTAAAATCCTTATCTGGCAGCACCCCACAGGAGCTGAGGGCTGCTGATTTCTTTAGACAAGGAATGCACCTTGGTAGTGTGCCATGATTCCGTGGGGATGACTTCAGTGGTGAGTGATAGAAGACCCAACTAATAGTTGCTTCAAGTCAGAATTTATATCTCAATTAAGAAGTCTGAGGTAGGGTAGTTCCAGGTTTCATCCAGAGGCACAAAAGCGTTGTAGGATACTCTTGTTCCCTTACTGCTAATGTCTTACACCTGTCCTCTCTGACATCATTGGTATGTCAGCTGTGATGCTGCACTCATACCTACTGATGCCTCCAAAGGCTCACACGTCACATGCAGATACACGACCAGTGAAGAAGAGATGTCTTTTTACTAGTCTCTTTTCCTTATAAAGGAAACACTTTAAAAAACAAAAAACTACCCTGGTTGAGTGTCTCCTGAGCTCACAATTGGCCAAGACTGGCTTCTATGCCAATACTCTGGTTGGAAGAAAACCTAGGAAAGTTGGTCCCACACTTCCTGCCCTTAAGTGGGAAGGCAGGATCTGCCTATAGGAGGGATGAGGCAATGGGTAGTGAACAGGCCAAGACTGCCAGGACATCTCACTCAGTAATTGCTTAAGCACACACACCCAGCTTCCTCCACCTATTTACCTACCTGAGGGCAACTGGATAAATGGAATCTGTATGTCAAGTTCAGGATTCAGCCCTATAAACTTATGGAAGGTTTGAGGCATGACTAGTTTAGGTGGATTTTTTAAAATAAAAAAATAACTTTCAGTTCTTAAAAAAGGAGTCCAGTTTAGGTTCAAAGTAACATGATAACTTTGCTGTTTAGAGCTTGAAATTCAACTGGGATATTTACTCTTTCCTGGATAACCTGCAGCACTGATAGGGTTTGGCTCTTTGTCCCCACCAAGTCTCATCTCGAATTGTAACCCCCAACTGTCAGGGAAGGGCCTGGCGGGAAGCAATTGATCATGGGGGCAGCTTCCCCCAGGCTGTTCTCATGATAGTGAGGGAGTTCTCACAAGATCTGATGGTTTAAGTGCCAGTAAGTTTTCCTCCTCTCACTTACTCCTCTCTCCTGCTGCCATGTAAGACGTGCCTTGCTTCCCCTTCACCTTCAGCCATGATTGTAAGTTTCCTGAGGCCTCCGTAGCCATGTGGAACTGTGAATCAATTAAACCTCTTTCCTTTATAAATTACCCAGTCTCAGGGAGGTTCTTTACAGCAGTATGAAAATGGACTTACACAAACACCAACAAATATTTATGGTATCTCTACGTGAACATCTAAGATGCCATTTAAAATGCTATATAGAGACATGGGCACTACCCTCTAGGTACTAACTATGGTCTAAATGCATACTCTAAAATTTGTAAGTTGACATTTAATCACGAATTTTTTGTTTTTTTGAGACAGAGTCTCGCTCTGCTGCCCATGCAGGAGTGCAATCGCGATCTCAGCTCACTGCAACCTCCACCTCCTTAGGTCAAGTGATTCTCCTGCCTCAGCCTTCCAAGTAGCTGGGATTACAGGCACCCACCACCATGTCCAGCTAATTTTTGTATTTTTAGTGAAGACAGGGTTTTTTCATGTTGGCCAGGCTGGTCTCAAACTCCTGACCTCAGGTGATCACCCACTTCAGCCTCCCAAAGTGCTGGGATCACAGGTGTGAGCCACCACACCCAGCCTGAGCCACTGCATCTGGTCTTAGTCATGAATATTAATAGGTGGGGTCTTCAGTCATGAGAGTGAAAGGCTCATGAATGGGATTAGCCACCTTGTAAAAGGTCTGGAGGAAACTAGTGTTTGTCCCTTGTTATCCTTCCATCCCTTCTACCACGTGAGGACATAGAGGTCAAGGCGCCATCTTGAAAGCAAAGACTAGGCCCTCACCAGACACCAAACCTGCCAGCACTTTGACTTTGGACTTCCCAGCCTCCAGAACTATGAAAAATAAATTTCTGGCCAAGCACGGTGGCTCACGCCTGTTATCCCAGCACTTTGGGAGGCCGAGGTGGGTCAAGAGATCGAGATCATCCTGGCCAACATGGTTAAACCTTGTCTCTACTAAAAATACAAAAAAATTAGCCAGGTGTGGTGGCAGGCACCTGTAGTCCCAGCTACTTGGGAGGCTGAGGCAGGAGGATCACTTGAACCTGGGAGACGGAGGTTGCAGTGAGCTGAGATTGCACCACTGCACTCAGCCTGGCAACAGAGCGAGACTCCATCTAAAAAAAAAAAAAATCTATTACATGTTAATTACCAATTCTTAGGTGTTTTGTTAGAGCAGCATAAATAGACTAAGACAATATTCATCACGCAAGTCACTCTGGAGGGCACTGTTTTATAAGAGCAGAACAGAGTGTGATGCATGAATGCTGCAGGCATCAGAAATTGTTGGAACATTTAGTAAGGCTCCCATTAAGTTGGGGGGCAGGGTGGAATAAGTAGAAGTACACAGTATGCCACTGTGTGGGCAAAGTTGTTTCTGATTTCATACTAAAGATAGAACCCTAAAACAAGACCTAACAAGAAGTTTCTTTGTGGTAACAATCTTCTTGGGTTAATAGCTAAATATAGTGGCTGATGTCTTTCTCAACTATACCTTATGAGCTACCTTTAGAACAAGGAGGTTGAAGCTCTGCCTTTTACTAATCCCCTGAGATAATCTTTTTAAAACTCTCAGTGGCAAGTGAAGACCCCATTGTTTTCCCCACCTCTGAGATTTCTTTCATATCCCTTTAGCATTTGCATTTGCTCTTACTGGTTATTTCCCATGCTGAATCATTCACCGTCTATCTGGTCATCTCCTGGGGGAGCCAAATAGTTTTAAACATTCTCAGTGACTCATCTATCCTCACCAGTTCTTTTATTTATTTGTGTTGATGTGTCATACACACACACTCTGTCTCTCTCTCATTAAAATGCTAAAAAAGTTTCTATTTACCGTCATAGTATACTCTACTTTCTCAGTGCATGTCTTCACTTGTTTTTTAGTTTTCTAGTTCATGCAGTTGAAATAAAGGTATAGTTATTTAATCTTTAACCAAGTCCCAGGTTTAGGCAAAATTGTCAAACTCAGGATTCAGCCCTTCAAAGCTTACGGATTATTGAGGGCCGGGCGTGGTGGCTCATGTCTGTAATCCCAGCACTTCGGGAGGCCAAGGCGGGTGGATCACCTGAGGTCAGGAGTTTGAGACCAGCCTGGTCAACATGGAGAAACCCAGTCTCTGCTAAAAACACAAAAATTAGCCGGGCATTGTGGTGGGTGCCTGTAATCTCAGCTACTCAGGAGGCTGAGGCGAGAGAATTGCTTGAACCCAGGAGACGGAAGTTGCAGTGAGCTGAGATCGCGCCACTGCACTCCAGCCTGGGCAACAGAGAGAGACTCCATCTCAAAAAAACAAAAAAAATTAAAAAAACAAAATTAATAATAATTACTTGGTGAAAATAATTCCGTATCATTACTATTTTGTAAAAAGAAAACTGGTCTCTTAGCACACTGTGTTGGTTGCTTTGCTACCTTCAACTGCTCCGCGTCAAAACCCTGTATCTGAAATCCCTCAATAATGAGACTAACTGAGGTAGTGGTGCAACTCTATCTTGTATTTTAAAGCAGGCCTGCAAATACGGAGTGCTCAGTAACCACGAGAAAAAGGCCTGATAAAAGCAACAACAGAACCAAGGTGGACACCACGGCAAATCCTCAGCGCGTGGGTTTTAGACTATTTTGCCAAAGGTTTGGTTCTTTCCAACCTGAGATCATTGCTTAGATCTTTCTGGGGTGTAGTTAAAGTAAATGAGCCTCTTTCTGTTTATCCCACAGATGCTGTTCTCTCTTAACAATGTACTCCTTGAAGGCTTCTTAAGGTAATATCTGGTCGCTGCTGAATGCAGCCATAAATTCTATAGGACGCTACCGTTGCTGAATGTGCTCAGTCCTCACTCCTTAGCACGGCTCACCCTGCTAGCCTTATCTTGCTGGCCTTCCTCTACCCCCACTGCAACCTCCCAACAGCCTTTAAAATCCAGATATACCTAATGAATCACACAATTACCAAGCAGGATGCTTTACATCAGAGCCTCTGAACATACTGTTCTCTTCCCAGAATGCCCTTCTCCACCTCATCCACCTGGAGAACTCCTACGTATCCTTCAAGACCCAACTCAAGCTACCCCCTTACAGCCTTCTCGCCTTTCCAAATAGCACCAGAACTTTTCATCTACCACTATACCTTGTATGCAACTATGTTACAGCACTCTCTAAACCTTCATGTCATCTTAAATTTTGAGCTTTATGAGAGGAGTGATATGGTTTGGATGTTTGTCCCCTCCAGATCTCATGTTGAATGATAATCTCCCATGTTGGAGATGAGTTCTGGTGGGAGATGTGTGGCTCATGAGGTGGATCCCTCATAGTTTGTGGCTGGTAATAGTGAGTTCTCATAGGATCAGGTCATTTATCAATGTGTAGCACCTCCCCAACCTTGCTCCTCCTCCCCACCATGTGAGATGCCTGTTCCCCCTTTGCTTTCCACCATGATTGTGAGCTTCTTGAGGCCTCCCTAGAAGCTGATGCTGGTGCCATGATTCTTGTACAGCCTGCAGAACTGTGAGCCAACTAAATCTCATTTCTTTATAAATTACCCAGTCTCAGGTATTCCTTTATAGTAATGCAAGAATGGCCTACCACAAGGAGGGACTTACATTATTTTCTGAATCTCAATACTTGTCTCCTGAAAAGTGTTTACCAAGTATTTGTTGAATGAATAAAGAATTATTTTGAAATATTTATAACTGTCTGATGACATAACAGTATATGGTAATAGAGAATTTAGGAAATGCAGAACTATACAAAGAAGAACTAAAAGCCATCTGTAATCTCCGGTTAATAGGAATTAGCCAAAGTTAATTACTATTCAATAATTTTCTCTGTAGATTTTTTCTATATTTTAAAAATAACAGCTTTATTGAGATATAATTTACATACCTTATAAGTCACCTATTTAAAGTATACAATTTCAATGATTTTTAGTATTTCATAGAGTTGTACAACCATAATAACAAGTTTTATAACATTTTCATCACCCCAAGAAGTAACCTCATATTCTTTAGGAGTCATTTTCCATCTAACCCTACTCTCCTTCCCTCCCTAGGCAATCACTTACCTATTTTTGCCTCTAAAGATTTGCCTATTTTGGACATTCCATAATAAATGAAACCATATAATACACAGCCTTTCATGTCTTGCTTCTTTCACTTAGAATAATATTTTCAAGGTTCATTCATGTTATAGGATGTATTAGTTAGTACTTCATTCCTTTTTATGGCCAGTAGTATTCCATGGCATTAATATACCACATTTTATTTATATGGTCATCAGTTGATGGCCATTTGGGTTGTTTCCACATTTTGGCTGTTGTGTATAATGCTGCTATGAAGATTTATGTACAAGTTTTTATATGCACATATGTGTTTGTTTTTCTCTTAAGTACATGCCTAGGAATAGAATTTCTGGGTCAAATGGTAACTCTATGTTTAACCTTTTGGGGAAACTTCTAGACTTTTTTCTTTCAAAGGTATGGCCCCATTTTATATTCCCATTAGCAGTGTACCAGTATTATTCTAGATTCTCCACATCCTTGCCCGCACTTATTAGCAACCTTTTTTTGCGTGGTATCTCATTGTGGCTTTGATTTGCATTTTCTTGACAGCCAATTATGTTAAGCATCTTACCATGTATTTATTGGCCATTTATGTATCTTCCTGGGAAGATCATTCAAATCCTTGGCCAATTTTTAGTTGGCTTATTAGTCTTTTAAATTATTGAGTTGTAGGCATTCTTTATATATTGTAGTTACAATTCCTTTATAAGATACGTGATTTGTAAATATTATCTCTTATTCTGTGGGCTGTCTTCCACTTTCTTGATGGTATACTTTGAAGCACAAAAATTTTTAATTTTGGCAAAGTTCAGTGTATCTATTTTTCCTTTTGTTGCTGTGCTTTTCATGTTAGATCTAAGAAGCCATTGCTTAATACAAGGTCAGAAAGATTTCACCTATCTTTTCTTCTAAGAGTTTTATAGTTTTAGCTCATACATTTAAGATGTCTTTGATCTAGTTTGATTTAATTTTTGTAGATGGTGCGAGATAGGGGTCCTACTTTATTCAGTAGGCTATCCAATTGTTCCAGTACCATCTGTTGAAGAAATTATTCTCCCCCCACTGAATTGTTTGGGCACTCTTCAAAAATCGATTGACTGTAAGTATGAAGGTTTACTTCTAACTCTGAATTATATGCTGTTGATCTATATGTCTATCCTGGAGCCAATAGTGCACTGTCTTGATTATTGTAACTTTCTTGTGAGTTTTGTAGTTGGGAAGTATGAATCCTAAACTTCATTCTTCTATTTCAAGATTGTTTGGATTATTTTTGGGACTATTGAATTTTCATATGAATTTTAAGATTAGCTTGTCAACTTCTGCAAAAAGGCCAGCTGGAATTTTGATAGGAATGGCACAGAATTTGTGGATCAATTTGGGGAGTATTGCTAGCCTAACAATATTAAGTCTTTAATCAATGAACAGGGGATGTCTTTCCATTTATTTAGTTCATTTTCAGTTTCTTTTGTAGGTTGGGCTTTCATTTTCATTTGCCTCAAAGCATTGTCTAATTTCCTTTGTGATTTTTTTTGACCCATTTGTTATTTAAAAATCTGTTGTTTAATTTCCACATATTTGTGGATTTCTAATTTAATTCTGTTGTGGTCAGAGAATATTCTTTGCATAATTTCAAACATTTTATTGCATAAAGCAAATATGATACATATACACCATGGAATACTACACAGCCATTAAAAAGAGAATGAAATCATGCCCTTTGTTGCAGCATGAATGCAACTGGAGGCCATTAACCTTTTTTTCTTTTTTGAGATGGAGTCTCAGTTTGTCACCCAGGCTGGAGTGCAATGATGCCATTTCTGCTCACTGCAACCTCCACCTCCCGGGTTCAAGTGATTCTCCTGCCTCAACTTCCCGAGTAGCTGGGATTACAGGTGTGCACCACTACTCCTGGCTAATTTGTATATTTTTAGTAGAGATGGAGTTTCACCCTGTTGGTCAGGCTGGTCTCGAACTCTTGACCTTGTGATCTGCCCACCTCGTCCTCCCAAACTGCTGGGATTACAGGCATGAGCCACCATGCCCAGCCGAAGCCATTATTTTAAGCAAATTGACCCAGAAACAGAAAACCAAATACTGCATGCTCTCACTTATAACTGAGTGCTCAACATTGAGTACACATGGGCACAAAGATGTGAACAATAGACATGGGGGGGCTACTAGATAGGAGGGGGAGGAGAGGAATGGGGCATCAGTTGAAAAACTACCTATTGGATACTATGCTCACTACCTGGGTGGTGGGATTAGTCAGACCCCAAACCTCAGCATCATGCAATATACCCATGTCACAAACCTGCACATGAATCCTCTGAATCTAAAAAAAAAAAAAAAGTTGAAAAAAATTTTCAATCTTTTTAGAATTTATTGAGATGAGTAGGGCTGGCCGGGCAAGTTGGCTCATGCTTATGTTCCCAGAACTTTGGGAGGCTGAGGCGGGTGGATTACTTGAGGCCAAAAGTTCAAGACCAGCCTGGGCAACATGGTGAAACCCCGTGTCTACTAAAAATACAAAAATTAGCCAGGTGTGGTGGCACTTGCCTATAGTGTCAGCTACTTGGAAGGCTGTGGCAGGAGAATTGCTTGAACCCAGGAGGCAGAAGTTGCAGTGAGCTGAGATTGTGCCACTGCACCCCAACCTGGGCAACAGAGTGAGACCCGGTCTCAACAACAACAACAACAACAACAACAGCAAGAAAAGAATAGGGCCAATACCACATCATGTATCCTGGAAAATGTTCTCTGCACACTAGAAAAGAATATGTATTCTGCTGTTGTTTAGTAAAATGTTTTATAGGTATCTGTTAGGTCTTGTTGGTTTATGGTGTTGTTCAAGTCTTCCTTTTTTTGTTGTTGATCTTCTGCCTAATTCTATTAATTATTGAAAGTAGGATATTGAAGTCTCTAGCTATTATTGTTGAATTGTCTATTTCTTCATTTAGTTTTGTTATTTTTTACATTATGTGTTTTGGAGCTCCATTGTTAAGTGCAGAGATATGTTTATAATTGTTATATCTCCCTGATTGATTGACCTTGTTATCATTGTAAAATGTCCCTCTTCTAGAAACATTTCTTAAAAATCTGTGTTGTCTGAAATTAGTATTGCCACTTCAGCTTTCTTATGGCTGCTGTTTGCATAGTATATCTTTTTCTATCCTTTAACTTTCAACCTATTTGAATATTTAAATCTAAAGTGTGTCTCTTATAGACAGCATAGTTAGATCTTGTTTTTAACATACTGGCAATTTTTGCCTTTTGACTGGCTTGTTTAATCTATTCACATTTCCTGTTATTATTGATGTAATTGCTTTTATATCTGCTATTTTGGTTTTCGTGTTTTCTGCCTCTTGTCTTTGTTCCTCTATTCTCCTTTGCTGCTTTCTTTTGCGTTAAGTGATTATTTCCTAGCATAACATTTTAATTCCTTGAATGTTTTTTTTTTGCATTGCATTTTTGAGGTATTTTCTTAGTGGTTGCTCTAGGTGCTCCCATATATATCTTAACTTATCAGAATTAACTTCAGATTTATAGTAAATTAATTATAGTAACATATAGAAACTTTATTCCTACATAGCCCTATTTTCTCCTTCCTTTTTTTGGTGCCATTGTTGTTACATATATAATATGTGTATATAATAGAAATCCAACAATATATTATTATAATTATTATTTCATATCATTTTATGTCTTTTAAAGAAGTCAAGTGAAGAAAAGAAAGCAAGTGTATATTTATAGAGTCTGTTATACTAACCTTATTTACCTTTTCTTGTTCTCTTCATTTATTCCTTTGGATATGAGCTACTATCTGGTGTTACTTACTTACTCCAATACAATTTTGCTACCATCTACCTCCTTTGTGTTGTTATTGCCAAATACATTACAGGACTTTATGTTATGGGCCTAACAATACAATTATATATATATTATTTTATATGATTGCTTTTATAAAAAGAAGAAAGGGAAATAAATATGTGTTTCAATTTTCTCTTATAATCACCTACATAATTACCTTTATTGATGCTCTTCGGTTTTTTTGTGTAGAATCAAATTATTCTCTGGGATCACTTGCTTTTAGCTCAAACAACTTTCCTTAATGTTTCTGGTAATGTATGCCTATATTTTTTGCATTGAATCTTTGTGTGTTTCACATAACAATCCACCATGTCATTTCCTGTCAATTCTTCTTTTAAAGCACAACTTACTATGTCTACATGAAATGTTGTGACCAGCACGTATCTAACTATTCTCCTAAGGGGTTGTTTTTAACTTCTAATCACTGCAAATGATGCTATCATAAACATCTTTGCATATACATCCTTTAGAAAACATTTTTTTAAAGTATACAAGTGATATGGTTTGGCTCTGTATCCCCACCCAAATCTCATCTCGAATTGTAATCCTCATGTGTCGAGGGAGGGACCTAATGGGAGGTGATTTGATCATGGGGGGCAGTTTCCCCCATGCTGTTCTCGTGATAGTAAGTGAGTTCTCATGAGATCTGATGGTTTTAAAAGTGGCATTTCCCCCTTCGCTCTCTCCTGCCACCTTGTGAAGAAGGTGTCTGCTTCCTCTTCACCTTCTGCCATGGTTGTAAGTTTCCTGAGGCCTACCTAGCCATGCAGAACTGTGATGCAATTAAACTTCTTTTGTTAATAAATTACCCAGTTTCAGGCAGTTTTTATAGCAGTGTGAAAATGAACTAATATAGAAAATTGGTACCAGGAGTGAGGTTGGAGACCCCATACAGAGTCCCTACTGGGGCACTGCCTAGTGGAGCTATAAGAAGAGGGCCACTGTCTTTCAGACCCCAGAATGATAGATCCACTGACAGCTAGCACCATGTGCTTGAAAAAGCCGCGGGCACTCAACACCTGCCCTTGAAAGCAGCTGTAGGGGCTGCACCCTGCGGAGCCACAGGGGTGGAGCTGCCCAAGGCCTTGAGAGCCCAACCCTTGCATCAGTGTACCCTGATTATGAGACATAGAGTCAAAGGAGATCATTTTGGAGCTTTAAGATTTAATGACTGCCCTCTGGGTTTTGGACTTGCATGGGGCCTATGGCCCCTTTGTTTTGGTCAATTTCTCCCATTTGGAACGGGAACATTTGCCCAACACCTGTGCCACCATTGTATCTTTGAAGTAACTAACTTGTTTTTTATTTTAGGCTCATAGGTGGAAGGGACTTGCCTTGCCTCAGATGAGACTTTGGACTTGGACTTTTGGGTTAATGCTGGAATGAGTTAAGACTTTGACTTTGGGGGACTGTTGGGAAGGCATGATTGGTTTTGAAATGTGAAAAGGACATGAGATTTGGAAGGGGCCAGGGGTGGAATGATATGGTTTGGCTCTGTGTCCTCACCCAAATCTCATGTGAAATTGTAATCCCCACATGTTGAGGGAGGGACCTGATGGGAGGTGATTGAATCATGGAAGTGGTTTCCCCCGTGCTGTTCACATGGTAGTGAGTGAGTTCTCATGAGATCTGATGGTTTTAAAAGTGGCACTTCTGGCTGGGCACAGTGGCTAACGCCTGTAATCCCAGCACTTTGGGAGGCTGAGGTGGGCAGATCACCTGAGGTTGGGAGTTCGAGACCAGCCTGACCAACATGGAGAAACCTCATCTCTACTAAAAACACAAAATTAGCTGGG
Organism: Macaca fascicularis; assembly: GCF_037993035.2. Taxonomy (NCBI): domain Eukaryota; kingdom Metazoa; phylum Chordata; class Mammalia; order Primates; family Cercopithecidae; genus Macaca; species Macaca fascicularis. The sequence continues at coordinate 100,681,437 of NC_088385.1, forward strand.
CGTGGTGGCAGGCGCTTGTAGTCCCAGCTACTCGGGAGGCTGAGGCAGGAGAATTGCTTGAACCCGGGAGAAAGAGGTTGTGGTGAGCCAAGATCACACCATTGCACTCCAGCCTGGACAACAAGAGTGAAACTCCTTCTAAAAAAATTAAAATAAATTTAAAAAATTGGCACTTCCCCCTTTGCTCTTTCTCCTGCCACCTTGTAAAGAAGCTTCTTCTTTATAGCAGTGTAAAACCAAACTAATACAACAAGTAGTGTGAGAATATATTTATATGTAAAACCATTCAGATAACAAAATTTCCCTCCAAATCTGCTCTCCCTGGACATCCCCATCTCCTTCCCAAACATAATCATGCTTATTGACTTACTGTGTGCACCTTTTATTATGTTTGTCTAAGCATTTACACATACACAGAGAGATGAAGAGGAATAGGGATGATATGGTTTGTTTTTGTGTCCCCACCCAAATCCCCAGGTGTTGAGGGAGGGTCCTGGTGGGAGGTGATTGGATCATGGAGGTAGCTTCCCCCATGCTGTTCTCATGATAGTGAGGGAGTTCTCATGAGATCTGATGGTTTTAATAAATGGCAATTTCCCCTGGGCTTCTCTGTCTCTCCTGCTGCCTTGTGAAGAAGGTGTCTACTTCCCCTTCACGTTCTGCCATGATTTTAAGTTTCCTGAGGCCTCCCCAGCCATGAGGAACTATGAGTTAATTAAAGCTCTGTTCTTTATAAATTACTCAGTATTGGCAGTTCTTTACAGCAGTGTGAGAATAGGCTAATACAAGGGAGAAGGTTTTTTATTTGTTGTTTGCTTTGGTTCTGGTTTTAGTTTTACATCAATGGGATCATCTTGTACAACCTCTTTTTCACCGTGTTTTCTTCATTTAACAGGTCTAGTATATCTTTCTAAGTCATAATTTGAACTCCTTTTTATTTTTTAGCTACCACATAAAATTCCAGTCAGTTAACAAATACTTGTTGATCCCTACTAATGTAGCAGGTCCTGGGGATTCAGAGACTGTTCTCATGGAGGTCGACTATTCATCACAGTATGAACGTACCAAATTTAGCATTCTCATTTTGATGAATGTGTAGGTTTTTCTCCAAGGATAGATGCTTAGATGAGGAATTACTGAGTCAAAAGCCTCTTGATAAGTAGTATGAAATTGCTTTCCAGGAAGTAGAACCAGTTTATATTCCCAAGAGGAGTGTATGAGAGTGTTGGCTTGCTATTTTGTAGAGGGGAAATTTCCGTTTTAATTGCATTTTTTATACTATTACTGAAATTGAATATTTTTTCATGTTTATTAACCAGTTTTATTTTCTCTGTGGAGTGCTAAAAACTTTTTTCTCTTGTCCAATTTTTAATAATAATAGTATTTTTGTGTTTGCTTGTTTATTTGCATAAACCCATATATTGTGACTATATTTTCTTATTTTGTAGTTTTTCTTGCAAATATTCTTTCCTATTTGCTTTTTTACATCTCATTTTTTGTGACTTTTTGATAGACAAAAAGATTTTTTTAAATATTTCATTTTTAAAGTCATTTTTCTCCTTTTTTGTTTCTTTTATTATCTTTGTGCTTTCAACATCCTTTCCCAAATTGATAAGATAATCTATTTACTTAGCTATTGGTTTCATTTTTAGCATCAAACTTTTTAACAGACTTGAAAAAAAATTGTAAGGAGTAAAGAAAAATTTAACATTACGTTTATTCCCAAAATTGTGCTCACACGGAATACTGAATGTCCCTTCCTTTGCTTATTGTATCTGATACCATGGGACTCTGTCCTCCTTCATCCATGTGAGGCTCTTCTCTTTATTTACATTTTTCACTTTCATTACTGATCCCACTCCCATTTTATATGATCTATAGACACCCACTTTAATGTATTTGCTCTAGGTCCTTGAATAATGTATGCATTCTTGTAAAATGTACCTAAAATATACATTGAATGGTAAAATCCTACAGATCATTCTGTTTCTTACTTTATGAGTCTTACTATTAATAGTGTTATGTCTATTTTGTTAGTCTTTTCAAATAATCAATTTTTGGCTTATTAGTATATTTTATTTATTTTCTGTAGCTATCTTTATTATTTCTTTCCTTTATATTTCACCAGACTGATTAGATTTTCCCCACTTTCACAAATTCAGAGTTTAGCTTATTTTATTTTTATTTTCTTGTTTTCTATTTTATTTTTATTTCTTGTTTTCTAACAATGTATTTAAAACCATAAACTATTGTTTTGGTTCTATTTTAATTGTGGTTCATACTTTCTTTTTGTTTTTGAGACAGAGTTTCACTCTGTTGTACTTTCATATAGCATGTTCAATGTGGTTCAGTTCTAAGCACATTTAATGCTGCTAATTTCTGCTCTAGAATTTCTTCAGAATTCTAGAATTTCTGAATTTCTAGAGCATTACTGTAATGGTTTACTTTAGTTACTTTAACTAGCAACTAAAGTAACTAGTTTAGTTACTACTAAAGTTACTTTAGTAGACTATTTTAGTAGACTCTTTAGTTAAAGAGTCTTCAGTTAAAGTAACTCTTTAGTTACTTTAGTAGAATATATTTTGATTTTCAGACATAAAGAATAATTTTAATATCCTTTGGTTAATGACTTTTAATTTTATTAGAGCATGATTGGTAAGATGTTAACTCTAATTTATTAAATTTTATTTTGGGATTAATTTTTATGAGGGTTAGAAAGAATGCTGTATTTATTAAAGTTTACTTTGTGGTTTTTAAAATGAGAAAATTCTGTATTTGCTTGAAATAATTGGCTTATATTTAACTTTATTCGTTGTTTTTTCGAATGTTCCATACATTTGCTTTTGTTTTTATCTTCTTGATCTATCAGTTTCTTTTTTTTAAACTCTGATATCAAGAATCAGTCCAACGATTTATTGGTTTCTGAAAAGAATATGTGAAATATCTAATGAATGTACCTTCTGTTTCTTCCCATAGTTCTGCCAGCTGTTGCTTTATTTAATGGAGAGATGCTCATGTCATTATGTTTTATCGAAGTTAGTTTCTTTTTCTATTTTTTCTTTCTTTTTTTTTTTTTGAGATGGAGTTGCACTCTGTCACCTAGACTGGAGTGCAGTGGCACAATCTTGGTTCACTACAACCTCCACCTGCCGGGTTCAAGCAATTTTCCTGCCTCAGCCTCCTGAGTAGCTGGGACTACAGGTATACGCTGCCATACCCGGCTAATTTTTGTATTTTTAGTAGAGACGGGGTTTCACCATGTTGGTCAGGCTGGTCTTGAACTCCTGACCTCGTGATCCACTCGCCTCAGCCTCCCAAAGTGCTGGGATTTCAGTCACATGGAAAAGACAGTTTAGCTGGATATAAATTTCAACATAGCACATTTAGGTGTTGTTTTTTCCTTAATCTTATTTGGCATTCTATAAGGACTTTCAAGCTGAGAAACTTTCCTTAATCCTGGTAATTCTCTGTCATGCCTTCAAACATTGACTACTCTCTTTTCTTTTTCCTCCTTCTGGTACACTCATTATATACATGTTGACATTACTATTATCTCTCAACTTTCCTTATATACTATTATTATTATTATTATTATTTTAAGAAAAAGACAGTCTTGCTCTATCGCCCAGGCTGGAGTGCAGTGGTTTGATCTCGGCTCACTGCAACCTCCGCTTCCCAGGTTCAAGTGATTCTCCTGCCTCAGCTTGCCAAGTAGCTGGGACTACAGGTGAGCACCACCATGCCCAGCTAATTTTTGTATTTTTTAGTAGGCACGGGGTTTCACTGTATGTTGGCCAGGCTGGCCTTGAACTTCTGACCTCAGGCAATCCACCTACCTCAGCCTCCCAAAGTGCTGGGATTACAGGTGTGAGCCACCACACTGGGCCTATTATTTTATTTGTTCTGGGTATGATATGGCAGACTCCCAGTTCAGTAATTTGTTTCTCAGGTGTATTCCTTGAGATATTTATCTTAATTACTGAGTTATTTTATTTCAGCTATCATGTTTTTTGTAATCAGGTTTTCCACTTGGTTCTTCCTTATTCTGTTAGTTCTTATTTCATGTTGCCAATATTGTCTCTTACTTGTTTGAAGATTTTTATGCTTATTTAGCATTTGTTATTTACCTACTACATTCATTCTGTGTCTTCTTTTTGTCATATTTCCTTTTATAGTGATGCTCTTCAGGTGTGTGGGGTTTTTTTGTGTTGTTTTGTTTTGTTTTCTCTTTGGGCTTTGATGCCCCTGGGAGCATCAGCTTCTATAGTTGGCAATGTGCACTGGGGAGTGATCAGTACATCAGTGTTGTGCTGAAGTCAGGTCCTGAAAGGGAGTAGTGCTACATCCCCCAGGTTGTTAATAAAGATTGGGCCATTATCTCTACCTGGAAGGAGAATTGTCCTTTTGTCCTCTTCCATTAGTACATAACTACATATTATTTAATCAGATAAATTCCCTTCTAGTTTGACACTCAGAAGTGACTTTCTGTACTTACCTGAGAGGACATAAAGTAAATCAATTTTAATGTGGGCTCATAAGAGCGTTCAGCACAAGGAACAACAGACCTAGGAGTTTGGAATTGGCACCTCAGGTGATGTAGGGGGCAACCCTGGGAGGAAGGATTCTCAGAGAATCCCTCAGTTTCTATAATCATTCATTCTGCATCTTGGCAGAGAGGATAACTGGATATTGAGAATAGTGGTGAAAATGCGTACTTGACTCTGACACTTGACAGCTACAACCCTCTGGGAAAGCATCTTATTTATGATCCTCAGTGTTCTCATCTGGAAACTGAGGTCATAATACTCACCTTAGAATGTTGTTGTTAGAAGTTTATGAAATACTATATAGAGAGGCTCTGAGTTTCAAGCATTGTGCCTGGTCCTTGATAGATGTTTACTAAATTCTAGATCCTTCCCCAAAATATTCCTCATCATTTTCCTTTCCATCATAAAGTTATAAACATAAGGCAAGAGAATGAATTCTATGACTTGTCAGCAAATGTGAATATCTTTACATTTCATTCATTATTTTTTCCATTTATATCTCAGTTGTGTTTCTTTAAGTTATTGCTAGTCAGGAACACAATTTGCAATTACATGGATGGGTTCACGAGTTCTGAAATTCAAGGGAAACCTATCTTCACACCTGCCTTCCTCTTTCACCCCATTTCTGTGCACTTTCGTCCAAGCCTTTTTCTTTCCTGAACACTGTCATTTTGTCATGTACTCTGGTCCTAAAGGATAAGCAGATGAAGTGTAGAGGAGTCCCCTTTCCATGAAAACATTTACAGCTTCTATTCCAAGAGTTAACATGGTGAATTTTCACAATCTGTTTGTTGTTCTCATTCTTTCAACCTTCTTTTGCACTTTTTGCAAAACAGCTGCTATTGTTAGTTTTTCTCAGTACTCTTGTGAACATTGGGAGCTGTTCTGTTGTCAAAATCTTTGCAGCTGGCTCCTGGCTAGTATTTTGTAATCCATTCTGGAAAGTTTAATAGCCCCGAGTTTTTCAAGTCAGCTGTGTTTCTCATGTTAGAAATAATTGTGAGCAACAGTCAAAGCTTGGTTGAACCATCCATTCCCTTTTTCAACATGTCTTTGAAAGGCAGAGAGTTCAGATTCCTAAGGCTGATAGAAACTGACTAATCTTTTTTTGTTTCCTGCTATGACTTTTCTCAAAGATGTTGCTATTTGCTTAACTTCTGAGCATTGATTTGTCCTTGAAATTTGTGTGGCTTATCCTTTTAATACATATGGGTGTTTTCTTAGTTGTCTTCTTTTTTTCTTTCTTTGTGAATGATTCTTAAACAGTTCTGGGCATTTGCATGGGTACCAGACTTTTAAATTTCATGGACCTGTGAAAAAGAAAAAAAAAGACTGAGGACTGATAGAGTGCTGCCAACATTTTATTTCGCCATGAATATAAGAGAGAGGAAAAAAAAAGAATACCATCTTCTATCATTATCTTTTCACAAAAGGAGATTTAACATCAAAACTATGAAAGAAGAAATCTTGGAATAAAGGACAGTCTTTTAAGTGAAATGTATAAGGGAGACTTGCTACATTGTCCTTTTTCTGTTGGGGACCAGTGCAAACCTCCACAAAGATATTTGGGAACTGCTGCCTCAAGAGCTCTATCCACACCCTCTTAACAGTTTGCTTCCAGCACTTTCTGTTGTTCACTTTATTCTGTCAAGGTTGTTCCTACCTGGCACTTTCCCCTGTCGCTCCAGTAACATTTAAAGACCTTTCCCCCAGCAAAGGCTTCGCTGCCACACGGGAGAGCCTTGATCATCAATTATGTTAGGCTGGTTGTCAAAGGAGCTGCTGGTGGAAAAAGCCCAGCAGAGGTGGCAGCTGTTAGCTCTGAGGAAACTGAGCAGCTGTTTGCTGTCATTCCAGGGTTATCTCATCATTTATTGTGCACGAAGGTGGCTTTTCAGTTCTCCTTCATCCTTGTCCTCATCACCCAGGCTGTGACAACCCAATGCCTTTCATCTGGGTGCCATGACTCAAGGTCTTCACCACTTGTCTTGCTTTTCTTCAGGGCTTTCTGTAAGTTATTCATGTCAAACACTGGAGTGTGTTCCAATGTCAAACACAAAATGCAGCCCACCATAGAGAGAGGAGTCCTACCCTTTTGGCTTTGATTGGATTTCTTTCTGACTTCCAACCAAAACCTCTGCAAAATTATGAAGAAGATGAAGTGTGTGGTGTGCCTGGACTTTCCTCTTTGCACCCTTCATTTCATTTCCACGTACCCTTTCTCCTGAGAGCTGGTGGCTTCACGCTGTCATTCTCTCGTCCTCCAGACTGTAAGTAATCTAATAAAATCACTCACACTAAGGGGTTAGGAGTTTAATTCTGTCTCTTCCAGAGGCTCTTGCACACAGTCAAGTGGAAAGAGAGCCCAGCTTTAGAGTTTGAAGGATTTAATTCCAGCCATGGCTCTACTTGCTGCTGCAGTACTTAGGCAATTCACATCATTTCTCTGGGACTCTGTTTCTCCTCCAGCACGATAGTAAGACCTACTTCACAGGTTTGATGTAAAAGTTAAATGAGATTGTCAAAATGTTTTATCATCTGAAAGTATTTTGATTATTTGTTAGCCCATAAATACTAGAAGCTCACTTGTGCTAGCTTGAGTAAGGATATTGGATTCGACCAATCAAGTGTCATATAGCACAAGATCAAGAAGGAATCCAAGACGTTCTCTTTCCCGTATGTAGCAGATCCTTCTAGGGTTCACCAATATCTGGTTCTTTTTACCTTTCTAGGCACAAAGTGGAGTTAAATTTTCTAGTCTTCTTTGCATCTAGGTAGAACTGTTACCAAACCAAACTGGGTTCATTTGTCTGCATGCAATGGAAAGCCAAACACTGAAGCACTGAGTTTTTGCAGCAAAAAGGCTTATTGCCAGTGAACTGCCGAGGAGACAGGAGGAAATATTCAAATCTGTCTCCCCAAGCTGGGGGCTGGGTCGGGTTTTATAAGCATAGTGTAGTGAGGTGTGATCTGATTGGATCTTACAATGCGGTAGTGCCAGGAGGCATGATCTGATGAGATTCTGCCATGGAGTGACACCAGGGCTCAATCTGATTAGATTCTGGATCCTACCATGAAGGAATCCAAGACGTTCCAAGATGTCTGCTTCTTGATTCAGTCCTTGCCCCTCAGTCCAAGCACTTTGGTTCCACTTGTGGTTGCACGCTGGGTTCATCTGGGCATGCTCAGGTTACGTGACCTTCAACCGGGGGGGTGGGGTCCATGGCAACTAAAAATTAACTCACAGCTTTGTTACATAGGAGTTGAACCAGATTGGTCCAGTGCAGTTACAGAACTATGTGATTGAGTTCTGGCTAATGGATAGTGGAAAGAAGTGAGGTATGCCTATTCCAGCATACATCACAAAACGTCTCTTGTGATTTTTCACATTCTCTTTCTTCCTCCCCTCTCCTGGTTGGGATGATGTCATGGGGCTCTTGAAGCCATAAGATGATGGAGACATGAGATGGAAGGAGCCTGGGTCCCTGAGTCACCGCTTGGAAAGAGCTCACAGGAGAGCTATCCAACCAGCATCACTAGATTTGAATTTTTGCATGAGCAAGAAATAAAACTTGTATTGTCTTAAGCTACTGAGATTTGGGGCTGTTTCTTATAGTAGGTAGTCTACCTTAATACATACACTGTATCTCAGGTCTGCTTCTCCCTGCCCCCCTGCATCATTCATTTATCTTGGTGCACACCACTTTCTCTGCCTTCTTACTCATCATGGTGGAAAAAGGCCTCCAGGAATAACAACCAAGTTGACCTCTCTTCTATTCAGGGAAACAGGCTGACTGCAACTAAAAACACTTCATTTATTTCAAATTCCTTTGAGAAGATGGGGTTAAGCCCAGCTAGTATTGGATGTTGACTGAACCAATCAACATGTAGTGTCTATGAGGATAGGGGAAGGACGATTCCCCAGAAAAACGGTGGTTGGCAGCCGTCCTAAAGCATAGTTGACACTGTGCTCCATGCTTGCAGTTAACACTTTTAAAAAGAAACATGGGGAGAGTGAAGACATACTTTTCTTTTTATATACCCCAAAAGAATGAATCTCTATGGATGTCTTTTCAGTGTTCAGTTAGTGATTTTACATTTTGGGGCTGGGTAGCTTTTCCCAATTGTTCTCAAATTACATAGCTTTAATGCAACAATATTGCCCATCCAGTGTTGGAAGGCACAGAGTTACGGGCTGCAGGCTCTGGTCTGTGAGCCACACTGGGCACGAGAACCATGCTAATATCTGCAGTAAGTAAGGGGTAAGAATCATTATCCATGCATTGGTTCTTAAAGTATGGTGCCGGAAACTCCATAAAGTGACCTTGACATGGTGCTGCAAGATATGGCAGACAAAAATTGGAGTTTGATTCTCTCCAAAGCTGATTCTCCATGTATGGTTTCTCCTCTGCCTGAAATACCCTCTTCCCTTCACCAACAGATAATACTGGCTGACTTCAGGACTCAGCTCCAGCACACCTTCTAGAAATGGCCCACTCCCTCTTAGGGTTAGGCTACCTCTCCTTTGTGCTCTATTATAATACTCAAATATGATTCAGTTTTTAAAAATAACATTTTTTTCCCTTGAGTTGCAAAGGGAAAAAATGTTAATGCTACAAACTTTGAAAAAGTCCAAATAAGCTCAAAAAAGAAAATGAGAGTCTCATTATTCCACTCTCTAGGGGAATATATGTACACACACACACGCACACATGCACACACACAATATGCTTCCAAAAATTTTTGCTTTTGCACTTTTATCTCTTAACAGTATGTCATGAAGATTTTTCTACTCATTTACAATACGATTTATGAATATGTAGTAGCTTATGGATGTCTCGTAATTTCTTAACCAAATTCATATTGTTGGACATTTATGACTGTTTCTAATTTTTCATTGTAGTAAATGAACTCCATTCAAGGCTGTCCTATTCAAAAGAGCAGCCCGATTGCAACTAAACAGACTTGTATGTAAAGTTTTGCATATTTTCTTAGTTATTTCTTTAAGATAAAAACCTGGGATTAGATTGCTGGATCAAGAGGTACACAAACAAGGCAAGAAAGCAGAGAGTATTACTGTCTTGGGTCCCTTTCTAAGAAAGAAGAGAATCTTTCTAGCCACCCCCTCTCCCTAGCAGATTTCCCTTTGTGTCTCACAGACAGAATTACATCACATGCTGTATCAGTCTGTTCTCATGCTGCTAATAAAAACATACCCAAAACTGGATAATTTATAAAGGAAAGAGGTTTAATTGACTCACAGTTCCACATGGCTGGGGAGGCCTCACAATCATGGCAGAAGGCAAATGAGGAGCAACGTCACGTCTTACATGGTGGCAGGGAAGAAAGCATGTGCAGGGGAACTCCCATTTATAAAACCATCAGATCTCACGAGACTTATTCACTATCATGAGAACAGTGTGGGGGAAACCATCCCCATGGTTCAGTTGTCTCCACCTGGCCCTGCCCTTGACACATGGGGATTATTATAATTCAAGGTGACATTTGGGTGGGGACACAGCCAAACCATATTACATGCATATGCAGAAACTAGGTACCAGCATGGGTAGTGAGACTATCAGTTTAGACCATCCAGATATTCCTGTAAGATTCAATAACTCAGAAATTTTTTTTGCTGTTAATTAGGAAGATTTGGGAGTAGCTGTGGTACAGGAACCAAGTCCCTTTCATACTTGCTACAGAATAATAAAATGTTAAAAAATCTGTTCTAAGTTAATAGGTGACAGTTCCTTATTGTCATCTTTGTTTATATTTTATTGATTACTGGTAGATGTGAACAGTTTTTCAAATACGTGTTGGTCATTGTATTTCTTCTGTGATTTACTCAGTTATATTATACCTATGCGTCCTTTAAAAAGTGACTGTTTTGTTTTTGAATTCTACAGAGCTGCAAATTATGTCAGCCATATAGTTAGCACAAAGTAAAAAGCTCATCAGGTGAATAAACGTGTATGTGCCTACACACAGTTTGCTGTGTGTTTTGTAGTTATAAGTAAGAATAGATGGGAGAGTGGCTCCTAGTGCAACTGGCCTATAGAGACTAAAAAGTCATGGAGAACAGACTTAAGGTAGTCCTGAAACAGAATAAGACATCAGGCAGTCATGTCTAAAATTCTGCCTTCTAGAGCCAGGCACAGTGGCTCACACCTGTAATTCCAACACCTTGGGAGACCAAGGTGGGTGGATCACTTGAGCCCAGTAATTCGAGACCAGCCTGGGCAACATGGCAAGACCTTGTCTCTACAAAAACATACAAAAATTAGCCGGGCATGGTGGTGCACATCTGTAGTCCCAGCTACTCAGGAGGCTGAGGTGGGAGGATCCCCTGAGTCCAGGGAAGTTGAGGTTGCAGTGAGTTGTGATCATGCCACTGCACTCCAAACTAGACAACAGAGTGAGACCCTGTCTCAAAAGTAAAATAAAACAAAACCCGCTTTATTTTCTATTAGTCTAATGTATTTTTTCACTGGCTAGTTTTTGAATCAATTTTACAGTGACCACTACAATGCCACCTTTATTTAAGCTGAAAAATCTTTTGGGTTACAGAGAGAAAAAAAAATCCATCACCCAAAGGAAAAACAAGAACAATAACAAAACCTAGACATTAATTATGGAATTGTTCCCTGGCTGTAATGCTTTTGTTAGTGAGTCCTTGCATAATTATCACCCAGTTTAATGAGTGTGAATTTGCAGGTAGGAGAAATTATCACGGTATCTTAAAGCTAAAATTACAGTGCTCTAGAGAGCAATGGTGAGAAACATCAGTCTATTGACAGAAACCTAATACGGTGAGTCATCAGTTTGAATCCTGAGGTTTATGGAAATGGAATAAGCAGGAGGGACTCCCAGAAACTTCTTTTGACAATAGGAGGCTTGGCAGTTGGTCTTACAAACCCAGGAACTTGAAGTTCTAAACGAGGGAAGTACACAATTTTAAAATGTCATGATAAAAAATAAAAAAAGAATTTTTTTTGTTTAGAGATTAAAAAACAAGATCTACCTTCTATGGGGGCCTTAATTAAGTGAATAAGGTCTTTTTTTAAATATGGCTAATGATATTTATCAACACAGTGAGAAATCAGCATTGCATCCAGGTGATGAATAATTATGAACCCTGTGGTCTATCAATAACCAGTTATCTGGTTATGTTAATACCCAACCGTCTTGTGCAAGTACATATTTAGATTTTGTAATAACTGATTATTGAATTGACTTTTACCATAATTTATCTAATTCTTTCTAACTGCTTGTGCGTATAGTTCTTTTTTTTTACCTTAAAGAATGAATGCATCAAATCACTCTTTTTTAAAAAAATAATTAAAAATTGAAATGACTTTTGCATGAAGGATATGCAGACCATTCAAGGACTGTGTAATTGATTAGGAGATTCTATAATTGATTGCAAAAGCTAAAATCCTCCATCGTCTTGAAGGGAGAGCAATCAATGACAATGACAAACTGATGAGAATTACAAAGCACATATATGTTGAAATTCATTTATTCTTCGGGCATTCAGGTATGTGAAGAGATTATAGAAACATGCCAATAAGAAAGAGGCCATACAATTCTGACCAGTTTCCTCCCTGCCAAATCCACAGGAGTCTCTGACCAAGGGTAGCATCCCCTAGAGCAGAAACTCTGCCTGCTCATTCTGTAAAATGATCACAGGTAGGGAATTAACTTTGGACTGATGTTATAGACTGAATGTTCGTGTCTCCCCCAAATTCATATGTTGAAGCCTTAACCCCCAATATGATGGTATTTGGAGGTGGGGCCTTTGGGTGGTAATTAGGGTTAGATTAGAACATGAGGGTAGGGCCCTCATGATGGGATTAGTGTCCTCGTAAGAAGAGGAAGAGACACCAGAGCTCTCTCTGTGCCATGTGAAGATACAGAGAGATGGCAGCCATCTGCAAGCCAGGAAGGGGGCTCCCACCAGGAACTGAATCAGCTGACACCTCAGTCTTGGACTTCAGAAGCTCATGAACTGTGAGAAATAAATTTCTGTTCCAGCGGGATGCAGTGGCTCCTGCTGTTAATCGCAGCACTTTGGGAGGCCTAGGCGGGAGGATCACCTGAGGTTGGGTCTTCAAGACCATCCTGGCCAACATGGTGAAAACCCATATCTGCTAAAAATACAAAAATTAGCCAGGTGTGGTGACACACACCTATAGTTCCAGCTACTCAGGAGGCTGAGGCAGGAGAATCGCTTGAGCCTGGGAGGCAGAGGTTGCAGTGAGCCAAGATCATGCCACTGCACTCCAACCTGGGCGACAGAGTGAGATTGTCTTAAAAAAAAAAATCTGTTCCATAAGCCATCCAGTCTATGGTATTTTGTTGTGGCAGCCTGAGGATTTGATCAACAACTGGGTTTATCAAGGGTATTGTTTCATGACTGTGCCTTCCTTCGTATGCATTTCCTTCCTCATTTTTATCAGCAACCGTCGGCACACCTCGTCAGCAATTATGGAATACATAAGTTGGTTTCATTACTTTATTGAATAAGTATTTTTAGGGCATATAATAATGCAGCCATCCTAGACTTAAACTTTGAGTAGGATACAAAGAGGAAGGAGTGCCAGTCACTGCAATTGGGATCCTAACACTTTACACCTGAGTCATAAATAAATAAATGATGTGGGCCACAAAAGGGTACTGAACTGAACCAGGACCTGTGGGAACCCAAGGAGGGAGATTTCCAGAAGATTCCAGCAAGGTTTCCAAAGGAGGTGATATTTAAGTTTTACTAAGTAATAAAACTGCATGTAAAAGTTAATATCAATATTTTAAATGTTATAGATCATAAATTATGAAAAAATTAAGCATACAGAAAATATAGAAAATACTCTAATAGACTTTCATGTATCCAAATTTAATGTAGGTAAACTTTATTTTAGACATCTCCCTGAAATAGTTTGCATATTTGTCCCCTCCAAATCTCATGCTGAAACCTGTTCCCCAATGTTGGAGTTGGGGCCTAGTGGAAGCTAAGTTATGGGGGCAAATCCCTCATGAATGGCTGGTGCCCTCCCTATGGTAATGAATGTGTTCTCACTTTGTTAGTTTACAGGAGCTGGTTGTTTAAGAACCTGGCACCTCTCTTGCTCCCTCTCTCACCATGTGACATGCCATCTCCCCCTTTGCCTTCTGCCATGATTGGAAGCTTCCTGAGGTTTCCCCAGAAACAGATGCTGGCACCATGCTACTTGTACAGCCTACAAAACTGTGCGCCAAATAAACGTCTTTTCTTTATTAATTATCCAGCCTGTATTCTTTTGTAGCAATGCAAGATGGACTAATACACTCCCCTTCATTTTTTTTTAATTTTTAGAAATAAAATGCAGTAGTTACAGCTGAAGTTCTATCTTTCATCCCTTTATCTTTTCCTTGTCCAGAAGTTATAACTATCCTGAAATGGATAGGTATCACCACACATTTTAGAATGCTTACTGTATTGGTAAGTAATATGTATATATAGTATTGTTATCTATATTTTTATTTATTTATTTATTTATTTTGGGGCAGAGTCTAGCTCTGTTGCCCAGGCTGGAGTGCAGTGGTGTGATCTCAGCTCACTGCAGCCTCCACCTCGCCAGTTCAAGCCATTCGCGTGCCTCAGCTCCCAAGTAACTGGGATTACAGGCATGTACCACCATTCCTGGCTAATTTTTGTAAATTATATGTATTTTTTAAATGCACATAATAGTATTCCTCTAAAACTTGCATTTTCATGTAACCATATATTTTTGAGATGTGTTCAGATGTAGATAGATTATTCCTTCACTTTTTTGGGAAGGGCTATGAATTAGTAATGTAATGGGCATTTATACCTAGAGAATGTTTCTTTAAGAGCACAAGCGCTATATATAGTAATTAATTACTGTATATATGTGTGCGTATATATGTGTGTCATAGGTCATAAATCATGAACAAATTAAACATACAGAATTAAGAGCACAAGGGACATATACACACACACACATATATATATACACATATACATACACACACACATATATACACTAATTAATTACTATATATATCCCTTGTGCTTTTAAAGAAGTATTCTCTAGGTGCCTAGAAATGGAATTTTAAAATCCCATTTTAAAGAAACTCTCTGACTGCATTTTAATTGTTTCAAGAAGGTGTTGTTCCTACCTAGGAAATCGCTTCATCATTTGAATGCAAATTGCAATAAGAACCTTGTCAGTAACAATAATAAAACAACACAATCATTAATTATTGGGACTACCTATATGCCTGGCATTGTTACAAGTGGTGTTATAAGTGCTCATGTAATTAATTTACATGAGTTAATTACATGAATTAATGCAAAATGTACATTTAATATACAATTGTGAATAGTACCACCGATCCTCTAATTTTACTGGATTGGACAGGAGTCCATCACACTCATAGGCAGGGTGGCTGAGAACAGCTAAAGCAATGGTTCTCAGACACAAATGTGCATCAGAATCATCTGGAAGAATTGTTGAAACATCTTTGCTGAGTCCCACTCCCAGACTTTCTGACTCAGTAGGCCTATGGTGGAGCTCAAGAGTATTAATTTCTTTCTTTCTTTCTTTTTTTTGAGACAGAGTCTCGCTTTGTCATCAGGCTGGAGTGCAGTGGCATGATCTCGGCTCACTGCAACCTCTGCCTCCCAGGTTCAAGTGATTCTCCTGCCTCAGCCTCCTGAGCAGCTGGGATTACAAGCGCACGCCACCACGCCAGGCTAGTTTTTGTATTTTTAGTAGAGACGGGGTTTCAGCATATTGGCCAGGATGATCTCGAACTCTTGACCTCGTGATCTGCCCGCCTTGGCCTCCCAAGGTGCTGGGATTACAGGCATGAACCACCATGCCTGGCCCAAGAATATTAATTTCTAATAAACTCCCAGGTGAAGCTGATGCTGCTGACCCGAGGACCACACTTTGAGAACCATTGATCTAAACCATTCCTTCAGGCCCCAGCATCAATCACCACAAATCGTTAGGCATGAGCATAATGAAATCAATCAATCTTCCTTCCCTCCCTCCCACTACCCTGCTCCTTTTCTCTCTCTCTCTCTTTTTGCAAACATTTATTTCATACTTACTAGTTGCACAGCACGAAACTGGGTGCTATGAAAAAAAAATCAAATGATAAATATTGAGTAGTACATATGAAGAAAATATTTAGCGATGCTGGCAATTAATGAAAAGTTGCTGGCTTCAAGTGGATTTCACTTTATCTGAGAAGACATTCACACATGAAAAATTAAGTAACAACTGTGATTAAATGACAAATGGCTGTGATTAAATGAGAAATGAAAGTTACAGAAATAACTCAGACACATCATAATAATCCTGGCTAATGAGTAAACAATTCAACATTTACAAGATGCTATCTTTATTTTTCTTCTAATAAGGATATCCTAGTAGCATTTTCAAGTAGAAATGTAATAATGTGTGGGTTCAGACACTTTAACAAAGATCAACTTAGCCTGGTTTAAAACAAAATAAAGCTTTCTCTCGTGTGACAGCCTGAAGGTAGTGATCCAGGGAGGTCCATATTTTAGCTTCTGGAAAGGGAAAAGGGAAATTCAGGGCATGCCCCCCTTTTTTATGGATTTATCTGAGAAGTTTCACACATGACTTCTGCTCACATCCCATTGGCCAGAGCTCAATCATACGACCACACTTAGATGCAAAGGAGGCTGGGAAGTGTATCTTTAGCCCAGTGGCCATGTCCGCAGCCAGAACTTGGGCGTTCGCTTATCAAAGATGGAAAAGGAGAGTGGATGTTAGGGAACAACTACTGTCTTTGCCTGAGAATTACTATCCATTTTTGTAGATGTAGAAAACTGAAAACAGAGAATGTAAATGACTTGTCCTTAATTACATAATCAATAACTGATGGACTTTGTGTTGAAGTTCTGGCTTTTTTGTTTGTTCATTTTTGTTTGTTTGTTTTAAGTCCTTTGGCCTTTCCCTTTTGTTAAACTCTTCAAGTGTAAAGCCATTCTATTTTAAACAATCTATAAAAGAAAATATGATGTTGGTTTCTGCGATGGTTAACATTAGATGTCAACTTGACTGGATTGAAGGATACTTAGATGGCTGGTAAATTGTTGTTTCTGGGTGTGTCTGTGAGGGTGTTGCCAGAGGAGATTGACATTTGAGTCAGTGGACTGAGAGGGGAAGATCCAACCTCAACGTAGGTAGGCACCGGTTAATCAGCTGCTAGTGCAGCTAGAGCATAGCAGGCAGGAGACGGTGGGACAAGCTGGCTTGCTAAGTGTTCTGGCTTCCTTTTTTCTCCTGTGCTGGATGCTTCCTTCTACTACTATCCTTGGACATCAGACTCCAGGTTCTTTAGTTTTTGGACTCTTAGACTTACACCAATGGTTTGCCAGGGCTCTTGGGCCTTTGGCTACAGACTGAAGGCTGCATTGTTGGCTTCCCTGCTTTTGAGGCTTTTGGACTCTGAATAAGCCACTTCTCTCTACCCCAGCTTACAGACAGCCTATTGTAAGACTTCACCTTATAATCGTGTGAGCCAATTCTCCCTAATAAACTCACACACACACACACACACACACACACACACCCTACTTGTTCCCCCTCTGGAGAACCCTGACTAATACAGTTTCCTACATACTTTTTTTTTTTTTTTTTTTTTTACAATACTCATTGTTAGGAATATTTTTCTGAAAGTAAATTAAGTTTCCGTTTACTGCAATTTCAACCCACTCTATTTTATTTAACCAACAAAATAGGACATAAAATATTAAAGACTCACTGTCCACTTTCTGACAAGGCCCTGAGCTCTCACTTGACTCATACAGAATCTAAGTTTTCATAACCTCCAGCTGACACAAGTCATCCATTGACACGAGACCAAGGAGACTGAATCTCCTTCGCCATTTCAAACCCATTCCAAATAATGCTTCCGTGTCAATATCTCAGACTGTGCCATCATGACTGAGATGGTGTTTTTTTGAACATCCATGGTTTGCAGAGCACTGTAATAGTTTGTGTGTGTGAAGGTGAATGTGAAACATGACCAAACAAATCAAAGATCACTCTCCTTCCAGTTAAGAGTTTTCCCTTGTGGGACTAATAAAAGCCACAGCTGGCCAAGATTAAAAAGTTACTCGTAAGAAGGTAGTTTGAGAAAAAAGAAATGACAAACTAGGAAAATAAAAAGTTGTGAGCTTCTGTAGTATGAAAATAGATGTAATGAAGAATATTTAGGCCAGACTCAGTGGCTCACGCCTATAATCTCAGCACTTTGGGAGGCCGAGGCAGGTGGATCACTTGAGGTCAGGAGTTTGAGACCAACCTGGTCAATATGGTGAAAACCCATCTCTACTAAAAGTTAAAAACAAACAAACAAACAAAAAAACGAGGTGGGCATGGTGGCACATCCCTGTAATCCCAGGTACTTGGGAGACTGAGGCAGGAGAATTGCTTGAACTTGGGAGGCAAAGGTTGCAGTGAGCCGAGATTAACCACTACACTCCAGCCTGGGCGACAGAGCGAGACTCCGTCTCAAAAACAAAAAAACAAAAAAACAAGTGTTCAATGATAGTCTTATGAAGCTACCACAAATGAAAATAAAACATAAAAATGAGAAAGAAATTAGGAAAACAGTAACATAAAACTAAAAAAATTATTGAGATACAATTGTGTGATGTTCATATATAGTCATTCATGGATATATTCAACATTTTCCTGGCCCATACAAGAATTGCAACAGGATTCACCTTATTCTTATTCTGATGACATTTTACAGTTTAAAAAGTTTTTCATATAATTATTTTATTTGACATGAGGATGAATCAGATAGATAGCAACTCAACTCAGAAGATTATGGTGGAGTAGAGAATGTGAGAGTAATATGCAAATAATAGTAATATACAGTCATACATCACATAAGCACATTTTGGTAAATGATATTCCACAAATACGACAGTGGTTGCATAAGATTATAATGGAACTGCTCTATACAGGTGTGCCATTTAAAATTTTTATACTGTATTTTTACTGTACCTTTTTATGTTTAGATATGTTTAGATACACATGTAGTTACTACCGTGCTACAATTACCTACAATATTCAGTACAGTAACATGCTGTACAGGTTTGCAGCCTAGGAGCAATAGGCTACACCATATAACCTAGGTGTGCAGGAGGTTATACTTGCATGATACACTCTACGATGGTATCACCCAATGATGAAATCACCTAACGATGTATTTCTAAGAATGTATCTTTGTCATTAAGTGATGCATGATTGTATTAGAAAAAGTGGTGAATTTTATCAGGGAAGTTGCAAGGGAATTCCGAGAAGGGAGCAATGGTTTCTCGTTGAGGAGGAGGGAGACAGTGTGTCTTTGACACACAAGTGATACTTCTATCTGCTATACTCTCTTCCAAGCATCAGCACCCCTCAGCAGGATGCCCAACAAATAATGTAGTGGACCCAGCCTTTTGGCTTTTACATCTGATGTGCCTAAGAGAAATTGCCATCAAACAACTGGGTGGTTCACTATTATAAACAATGCTGCAATGAATTTTTTTTTTTTTTTTTTTTTGACAGGGTTTCATTCTGTTGCTTAGGCTGGTAGGCAGTGGTGCAATCACAGCTCACTGCAAGCAGCCTCAACCTCCTGGACTCAAGGGATCCTTTTTTTCGCCTCAGCCTCCAATAGGTGGGACTATAAGTGTGCACCATTACACCTGGCTGATTTTGTGTGTGTGTGTGTGTGTGTGTGTGTGTGTGTGTAGATGAGGTCTTGCTATGTTGCCCAGGCTGGTCTCAAACTCCTGGCCTCAAGTGATCCTTCCACCTGAGCCTCCCAAAGTGCTAGAGTTCCAGGTGTGAGCCACTGAGCCCAACCTGCAATGAACATTTTGTGTGGGAGTTCCAGTGCACATGGGAGAGAGTTTCTCTAGGACAGTACTTGCTGTGTGCCAAATTGCTCTCCAAAGAGATTGTAGCAATGTGCATGTCTGCTGGCTTAGTATGAAAGTTCTCATTTCACTGCATCCTTGACAGTGCTAGATAATACCTATTTCTTTTTTTGTTCTTGTCCTTCACATTTTATAGCCTTGAGACTTGGCCAGAAAGTTCTAGAACCCAGGACTCATTTCCAGCCTAGGGCTCAGTCGTTGATTCAAATATTAACCTATCATGCTCTTTTCCCTCTACCTTCCACAAAATTTTCAGAAATATTCTATGGTAGTTGGCAAAGTTGTAGGCCTGGGATTGGGTTGAGCCCTGGTAACGTACCCTGTATTGTATATATTGTAAATGTTCTGTGTATTTTGATGTTTTGATATCTTAAGAACCCTTTCTAGGTGGGGAGACACTGCCCCTCCCAGTGCTAGCCAATTTTTACAGATAGCAAAGGGCCTGGATAGGAGCATGGCTTTGATAGGAGCATGACTTTGGTATGGAAACTAATCAGTGCAGAGCCATGCCTTCTCTATCAGGCTGCACAACCCAGCACACAATATTCTTCTCTCTCAATCCTCCCAGGTTCGGGTACCAGGCAACTAAAGACCACCCTTAGAGTTTAGAGCCCAATGAAATTATACAAACTTGCCAGTCCTAAACCATTCACCCTGCCCTATCTTGCTTTTCTTGCAGAAACTCCAATAAAGGCAGTGGCCTAGTGTTCTCCCCTAGCTCTTGTCTTTTGCCTCCTGCCTACCCTGGTGCCTTTCCCACCTGGCTCTGTGTGGCTTGCTGTGTCTCTAGGACTTGTGAGTATAATAAATTTTTTTTTTCAGACAGGGTTCCACTCTGTCACCCAGGCTGGAGAGTGGTGGTGCGATCATGGCTCACTGCCACCTCGACCTCCTGTGTGCAGCTTGATCCTCCCACCTCAGCCTCCTGAGCAGCTGGAGCTACAGGTGTGGGCCACCACGGCTATTTTATTTTTTATTTTTTGAATTGTTTGTAGAGATGGGGTTTCACCATGTTGTCTAGGCTGGTTTCAAACTCCCAGGCTAAAGCGATCCACCTGCCTTTGCTTCCCAAAGTGCTGGGATTTTAGATATGAGCCACTGTGCCAGGTCATAAATTTTGTTTTCCTGAGCCTTTCCTATGTCACCTCTTGGAGGTGCCCCTGAGAGACAATCTCATAAAAGAATAAAAACAACCCCTACCCCAAGTCTGGCAGTAGAGGGGACCTAGCCAGTCTTATTTTTTGTCTCAAAAGCCTCCAGGAAAACGTGACTTCTTATCTTGTGTTTTCCTATGTGCATATGAGGACTTGGGGCAGAGTGTCAGAGTGAAATCATATACAGGATATAGGTACCGTTATTTGGAGAGTCTGGAGCACTTTAAGACAGGAGTGGGGATAAAATTCAAGGAATAGTTGAATCAAAAACAGGTTAATCAGAAGAGGTGCAGAGTGTTAGGAATGCAATCAAGGAGAAAGATTGTTTGGACAGAAATGCTAAACAATTCAAGTCTGGAAGGTTGATGTGATTCCGCTGTTATGAAAATAGGGGGTACGCTTTTATAGATCAACACACTTCTGTGCAAATCATGTCTCACTCCACAGAACTCATTGTTCAAAAATAATATGAAAAGAAATCCTCCTTCCTTCACCTTTGTCCCAGGAGACTTTCTGTTGGCTAGAAGAATAGGTATTCACAGAGGTTTATCAGCATGAATTAAAGCTTAGGTTTTCTCCCTGAGGTCCATGAGGACTGGAATTTGGCCCTGCATTTATGAATAATGCAAAGAGACACTAGGGCAGCATGGTGGGTGGATCTCTGTCTATCCACACTCCTCGATTTTCTCCTTTACTTAATCCAGACCTGGGTTTGTTTACAAGCAAGCTAATTAGCCTTTAAGACTTGCAGTCCTCATCTGAAAATGAGGATGATAATAATTCTGACTTCACAGGACGGTTGTGACTACTGAAACAGATAATGCATTTGAAGTGCCTAGCATATAGCAGGCACTTGATAAATGCCAGCCCTTCCTCTTATTAGTTTCTACCCTCCTTGAATTCTTAAGAGGCTTTTCATTGAGAGCCTCATAATTTAGTAGCTAATTACATACTGTCTTATACAGTTTGCTATTGTTTCTCCTGAGTGAATCTTATCTTTCTTATGCCTCATAGATCTTATGAAGGAGGCATTGTAAGATCTAAACCTGCTGCTTTACAGTGTATGAAATGTGTGCACAGATATTCTTTTACATGTCTTTTGATTCCTCCACTTGCTCGGCCCACAGCTGAACATGGGCGAGGCACACCACAATCTGTATTAACTGATTGATGGCTTGTCAGAAAGGCGAATCCCTCCAGAACTTTTTTTCAATGATTGGGAATCATAGACTTTCACTTTGAAGAAAGAGCACAGTGCATTTTCAACATCCTAAAAGAAAGCTCTCACCTTGAGAATTTTCAGTCTGCTAGATTAAATACAAAATGATTATGAATTCTTCATGGGAGCACGGTGGTAAAGTTAAAAAGCACCTGTGGCATACTGTTCTTTTTTGAAGAGGAAAACACAGGGCTGTAATGGTACGGCAGAGCCCATTGCTAAGCAACAGAACCAGGTCTAGACTGCACCGGAGCAAAAATTCTTCTTTGTTCAGTATAATGAAGAATTTTTAAACGGAAAATGCTTAATAGGTTTCTAGCAGCAACAATACTCCTTATGATTTTCTAAAGTACTAATCAGCAGTTGATATCTAACTTTCATGGGAGTCTCTGACAATAGCTCACTGTTCTATTTTCTAAATGAAACACTTCAACAAGAAGGTTTCAGATAATCAATTTTATAAAAGGCATGGATCTAATGTATGAATTAGAAGTCACCAATCCCTATATTTTAGTTTAAATTCAGGATTATAAAAATCCATCTCAAGTAATGTCAATACCCATTAATGTTGATGGAACTATGTTGTTTGTTGGCATAACTTGAAATGAGCAGCATCTGGGAACCTGTTAGAAATGCAGATTATTGGCCGGGCATTGTGGCTCACACTTGTAATCCCAGCACTTTGGGAGGCTGAGGTGGGCAGATCACTTGAGGTCAGGAGTTGAAGACCAGCCTAGTCAACAGAGTGAAACACCTTCTCTACAAAAATACAAAAATTAGCTGGGTGTCATGCCTGGTGCCTGTAATCCCAGCTATTTGGGAGGCTGAGGCAGGAGAATCACTTGAACCCGAGAGATGGAGGTTGCAGTGAACTAAGACCATGCCATTGCACTCCAGCCTGAGCAACAAGAGCTAAACTCAGTCTCAAAAAAAAAAAAGAGAAAGAAAGAAAGAAAGAAAGAAAGAAAGAAAGAAAGAGAAAGAAAGAAAGAAAGAAAGAAAGAAAGAAAGAAAGAAAGAAAGAAAGAAAGAAAGAAAGAAAGAAAGAAAGAAAGAAAGAAAAAGAAATTCAGATTATTTAGCCCCATCCTTGGCCTACTGAATCAAACACTCTGAAGACGGGTTCAGTGCTTGGTGCTTTCTCGGGTTCTCCAGGTCATTCCTCTATAGTCCAAAGTTTGAGAAAAACTGAGTTAAGGGATTCAGATCACTGTGTGAGACACAAAGAAGTAGGGAGTAACAAGTTAGGTCCTGTTTAGTACTCGTGAGCCCTGTGAACCGGTGGAACTCCCGAGCCATTTGGAACTGGGGAAGAAATCTATAGTGGTAACTCAGACAGTAAGCATGCAGAAAATAGCATATGAAATGGAGGAGATGCTTCACAGTAGCCTTCACTTCCTGCTGAAATTGGAGCTGTCTGTAAACACTGTCTGGGATGGTTAATTTTAGGTGTTGACTTGACTAGCTGAAGGAGTACCTAGAAACTGGGTAAAGCATTATTTTTGGGTGTGTCTGTGAGTGCATTTCCAGAGGACATTAGCATGTGTGTCTGAGTAGACTAAATGGGGAAGATCTGCCCTCAGTGTGGGTGGGCACCATCTAATCCACTAGGGCCCTGGAGAGAACAAAAACAGAGAAAAGAAGAACACGTCGATCTCTCTGCTGGAGCTGGGGTACGCTCTTCCCCTCCTGGCTGTGGACAACAACTCTGGGCTCCCTGGCCTTTGGATTTCAGGACTTACATCAGCAGACGCCAGTCTCTCAGGCATTTGGCCTTGGACTGAGAGTTACACAATTGACTTCCCTGGTTCTAAGGCCTTTGGACTTGGACTGAGCTATACTGTCAGCATCTCAGGTCTCCAGTTTGTGAATGGCCTGTCATGGGACTTCTTAGCCTCCATAATTGCATGAGCCAATTTCCCTAATAAATCCCCTCTCATATATCTATGTCTCTTATAAGTTATGTTTCTCTAGAGAACCCTAATGCACCTCCCAATTGTCTCCAAACAATTAAAAAAGGGCATTATTTTAAATGGTCATTTGTCCATCCAGTATTTACTGGGTAACTCCTATGGGCCAGGCATCATGGTAGCATTACAAACAATTGTTTGTAATAAATATATGGTGTTTTGCCCAGTCAGCTGTAATAGGATTATGCAGAGTTGAAGAAGAGGGATATTTCTTGGAAACTGGAAATTATACAGATAAAAGGAGTAGTGAATAGGAACATAAATAACTAAAGATACAGAAATATGGTTAGTGAAGTTTCTATTCCTTTGGCCAGATTAAAGATGGTCACAAATTCTTTGATGTCAAATAATTTCTGCTATTGAGATGTGGGATATATTTCCCCTCTCCTTGGATCTGAGCTGTGACTTCTTTAACCAGTAGAGTATGACAGTTTCAGGCTTAGGCTTGTAAGAAGACCGGCAGCCCTGAGCTGCCAAGTAAGGCATTAGACTACTGTATTAGTCTGTTCTCACGCTGCTGATAAAGACATACCTGAGACTAGGTAACTGATAAAGAAAAAGAGGTTTAATGGACTCATAGTTCCATGTGGCTGGGGAGACTTCACAATCATGTGGAAGGCAAAAGGCACATTTTACATGGTGGCAGACAAGAAAGAATGACAGCCAAGCAAAAGGGGAAACCCCTTGTAAAACCATCAGATCTCGTGAGACTTATTCACTACCATGAGAACAATATGGGGGAAACTGACCCCATGATTCAATTATCTCCCACTGCATCCTTCCCACAATACATGGAATTATGGGAGCTACAATTCAAGATGAGATTTGGGTGGGGACACAGCCAAACCATGTCAACTACCCTGCTGGAGGGGGCAGGTGAAGTGCCCTGAGACTACGTGGATAATGAGAGGAGTCTTGCTGAGCTCAGCCTCATTGTTCTTGCCAAAAATCCAAACTTGGGAATGAAGCCAGATGAACCATCAGATGAATACCACCAAGGAACACCAGTCAACACCACTTTGAGCAGAAGAGTCACCCAGCCAAGCCCTGACCACATTTCCAACCTGCAAAGTTGTGAAATATAGTAACATTGTTGTTGTTTGAAGCCTCTAAACTCTGGGGCAGTTTGTTATGAAGCAATGGATAACCTTGCACTTTAAACCATTGCTGACAGAGATGGAAAATGACCTGACATGAGTAAAACAGTCAGACATGGACTCATTAGGACTGGATTAGAACAGGCCACTTCTGAGTTAGGGTTTCTCCCAAAACCCAGTGAGGAGACACAAGAAGTCAACATCAGAATCACATTGTTGTTACAACTATACAGCAAAATGGTTAAGAGTGCAGGGTATGCAGTCAGGCCAACTTGGGGTTAGAGCCCAGTGCCATCATTACTGGCTGCATGCTTAGAAGAGAAACTTGGCCATGTTAAGACTCAGTTTACTCTAGGGGATGTAATAGTACCTGTCTGTTGTGAAGATTAAATCAGATAATCTGCATAGAAGTGCTTTATCAGAATACCTGGCTATGCAGGTTCTATGTCTGCTTGACCTTGAATATATGCCTTGTCTTTTCCCTGACTTGCTCTGCATGCTGAGCTTCCTGGGCTGTGTGTTGTCTGATTTCCAGTTGGGTTCAGCCAAGAGGAGGCAACGGCAAAAAATTGGAGAGCCGAGGAAGAGAGAGCAGCGTAATCTCTTCTAGCCTTTTGTTGTTGTTCATTTTGCGTTTGTTTTCTTCTGACTTTTGTTGTCCTCATCAACCTTTTTTTTTTTTTTTTACTGAAAGTATAGTCCATTGCCTATCCTAGCTCTATACAAGATGGTCTCCAATTCAGCTTTCCAACCTCCATGAGTCCAGGGCTTTACCTCTAGCCTTCCTCTTCCCCCACTCCCACTCTGCTACCCACTTCACCCACTGCTGCTAAATTTTTAGCCCTATAATTTGTAGGTGAGTATCAGGTGTTGCAGGGCTCGGCCACCTCCCTGTACCCATGCACCCACTCTAGTCATGGCCTCAGAGCAATTTTCTTATTTTTTGTAGGCTTATGTATTCATAAAATAGTAACTTTTATATTTTATCTTGCACTTTTAACGTTGTGTAGCATTAGATTGCAGGATCTCTTACCCACCATGTTGCCAGAGATGTTGAAACTATTTTTTATAATTTTAAGTATTTAGTAAACGTTATTATGTTTTTCCAGGCTCTTGGACATTTTGATAAATTTCTTCTTTATTCATAAAACTTTCTGCTGTTGTCTGAATATTTGTGTTTCCTCAAAATTCCTATGTTGAAATTGAATCCCCAGTGTGATGGTATCAGGAAGTGGAGCCTTTGGGAGGTGATTAGATCATGAGGGCAGAGCCCTCATGGAGGGGATTAGTGTCCTGATAAGAGAAGTCCCAGAGAACTAGTTCATCCCTTCTACCATGGAAAGACACAGTAAGAAGGTGCCATCTCTGAGCCAGACAGCGGGCCTTGCCCAGACACCAAATCTGCGAGTGCCTTAATCTTGAACTTCCAAGCCTCTAGACATGTACGAAATTAAATTTCTGTTATTTACAAGTCACCCAGTTCATGATATTTTGTTACAGCTGTCCAAATGAACTAAGACAGTTCCAAATTAACATAAATACATAATTAAAGGAGTTATCTGAAGCAGGCAGATGCTTGCAGTCATTTTTCCATTGTCTGGGGTAGCTGTTGGAATTCTGCGTGACATGGCTCTTTAAGTAGAACTATCCCTTGGCTTACAGGCCATTTATACTAACATCCTTGTCCTCTAGACACCAAATGCCAGGAGCTTTCTCTATTCATTATGACAACCCCCCAAAAAATCTTCATACATTTTCAAATGTCAGCACTTCCAGTTGAGAGTCACTAGGGAAAAAAGTACCATTGAGAGTGTCCATCTGCAGGACTTTTACTCTTCAAATGTGCCATATGTTACGGTTCCATCTGTGACAATTAATTTTTGAAGAGCTCATTGATCATAAACGTATAGTAATTTTGTCTTGTTTTGTTTTTCCTGGATACACTAAGGTGAAATGATGTCCACTGCTCATTATATGGGCGACTGGTCTCTTCAAAAAATGTTACATAAAATATAAGGTCCAGAAAAAATATGTCCACATCAATATCATAAACTTGGCATCATTCTGAAAATTTGAAATCAGGTGTGTTGACTCAGTTAAGATGATTGTAAAGACCATTACTGAGATTCAGATTGAAAATTAAATTTGGGACTGGACGTGGTGGCTCATGCCTGTAATCCCAGCACTTTGGGAGGCCAAGACGGGTGGATCACTTGAGGTCAGGAGTTTGAGAGCAGTCTGGCCAATGTAGTGAAACCCCATCTCTACTAAAAAAAAAAAAAAAAAGTACAAAAAATAGCCACACGTGGTGGCACACGCCTATAATCCCAGCCGCTTGGGAGGCTGAGGTGGGAGAATTGCTTCAACCTGGAAGGCGGAGGTTTCAGTGAGCCGAGATCATGCCATTGCACTCCAGCCTGGGCAACAGAGTGAGAATCCATCTCAAAAAAAAAAAAAAAAAAAAAAAAAAGAAGAAAAAAGAAAATTAAATTTGGTAAACAATGTAATTTCATTCTATTGGCTACCAGCCCCTCAACCACAAGTCACTTTAACCTCTCTGTGCCTCACTGTTCGCTTTCATAAAATTAGGTGCCATTTCTTAGTTCTTCTCCATTTCCAGAATTCTGTGATTATATTATGGTGCATATTCTATGTAATAGTTTATATTTTTTCAAAGAGATATCATATGCACCAGCTCACTTCATTCTTACAAGAGCCCAATCCTTCTGTATGTAAAAAGAAAATTTTGTTAAGTATCAACTTTGGAGGCCTGAATCTTAGAAAATGTGTAATAATCATTGTACAGGTTCAGCAGAACACTCAGAAATTTATTAATTAACTAACTGAAGAAATGCTGTTTTGGCTAATGTCTTGCTGCGCTCATAGGATATGCGTCGTGAGAAGAATGGTCTTGTATAGCCAAGCTTTGATCTCGATGTGCTCTCAAAGGAAACCACACAAATGCTGCAGCTTTTCAGGGGAGAGCCATGGGGCTTTACATTGAGGCTAAGTTGCCCTGACCTTACTTTGCTGGATGAGTGTTCTAGGGAATCTGGCCAATCTGAAAGGAATATTCATATTAATATGGTAGTAAAGAGCTTGGGATTCTGGAATAAGCCTGACTTTTATTTGAATCCTGGCTTTGCCACTTAGCTAGTTGTAATTACTTTATAAGGCTGTACAAGGATGGAATGAAATTCATTGAGCTAATATATGTAAAAAATGTCCAGTTTCTGGCATGTAATAAATGTTCAACGATTGTTAACTAAAAAATAGTAGGGTGAGAGCTGTCAAAGGAAATTGGATAATTTAAATTTAGTCTCAATAAATCTGTTACTTACATAAAAACCTGTGTTGTTCTGCATTCTGCTCATCTTTCATGTTCAAATACACATTAGGCTTATTCACTAATTGATTCATTAATTTATTAATTCAATGACTATTGAGCACCTATTATGTGTCAAACTCTATTATAAACACTGGAAATGTAGCAGCAAACAAGACAGTAAGAGTCCCTACTCTTATGGACGTGCAATTGAATGGGGAGTGACAGAAAATATCCTCCTTCCCAATAAAAAAACAAACAAATAAGAAAATTAACTGGTAGTGATAAATGCTAAGAAAAACATGAAATTAGGCAATGTGATAGACTCTGGGGAGCAATTTTAGATTGGGTGTTCAGGGAAGGCCTCTTTATGGATGAAAAGATGAAGCAAAGTTCCGGAGTCCAAGCAAGATATGATATAGAAGAGAGTAGTGGTGGTTAGGATGGAGAGAGGCGAATGGGTTAGGTGATGATGTAGAGGAAGAGCAATAGTACTTATTGATGGGTCAGACAGTCGGTGTGAGGGACAGAGAGGAATTAAGCATGAACCCTGCAGTCTTTGGCTTGAGTGGATGGTGGTACCATTTACAAAAGTGGAGCAGGCTGAGTAGAGTAAATTGGGAGTGAGAGGATCAGGAATCTGGTTTTGGAAAGATTAAGTTTGAGATGCCTATTGAACTCTGGTGGAGGTGTCAAGTAGAAAATTGGATACATGAAGTCAGAGCTAAACATTTGGGGGATTTTTGCCTTTACATAATATTTAATGGAGTGGGCGGGATGAGAATGGTTAGGGGAAAGAGCACACTCTCACTTCTCAACAATGGGAGTTAAAAAAGAGAAGAGGTTCCTGGTATCTATGACTCATAACAAAAACTTATAGTAATAAAATATAATCCTTGTAGAATTACCCATATGGAAATAAATTGATAGAATTTTGGCCTTTTCACATTCTTTAGCATACATGAATGGGGATCAGAAATAAGTCTGATTATAATACACTATGCATTCTTTGACCCACATTTTTGGCTGCCTACTGCTAGGCAGGTATGTCAGAGGAAATTAATATAGCACAGTCATGTTGTTGGTCAAACATTTACTGAGCACATGCTGTGTGCATAGTACCAGATTATGTGGGTAGAGATTAAAAAATGGAAAATTAATTTTCTGTCCCAAGAAAAATCAGTCTAAATTAGTGAGGGAGTACAAGCCACTCAAAAGTTTCAAGGATAGTATGTTTCCTTTTTCTTCCACATATCTGATGTTCTTAGGCCACTAAGAGTTCTTGCACTGCTATAAAGAAATACCTGAGACTGGGTAACATATAAAGAAAAGAGGTTTAATTGGCTCATGGTTGTGCCAGCTGTTAAGGAAGCATGATGTTGGCATCTGCTTGGCTTCTGGGGAGGCCTCAGGAAACTTACAATCATCGCAGAAGGCAAAAGGGAAAGAGGCACATCTTGTGTGGCCGGAGCAGAAGCAAGTGGTGTGGGGTAGGTGCCACACACTTTTAAACAACCAAATCTCATGAGAACTCACTCACTATCATGAGAACAGCAGCATGGGGGAATTCTGCCCCCACGATCCAATCACTTCCCAACAGGCCCCACCTCCAACATTGGGTATTACAGTTTGACATGAGATTTGGGCAGGGACACAGATCTAAGCCATATCAGACAGTATGTTTCCTTCCACATATCTGATGTTCTTAGGCCACTAGGAAAAACCCGTTTGTGCTGAATGGATTTGGTGAGGTAGGCCACAGTCCATAACTCAGTCTGTCTTTTCCCCTCCCTTCCACCTTGTGACAATGGGCGGGCTTCTCTGAGTAAAGAGAAGCATATTTCAGCCCATATTTTATTGCTACCCAACTGGTACTCCAGGCATCCCAGCATTCATATTCCCATTATTATTCCCACATTGACATTTTTAATGGCTTGATTTCTTTGCCTGTTGAATCAAACACAATCTCCACTTTCACATTAATATCCACTATTTGGGCCGGATGTGGTGACTCACATCTGTAATCCTAGCACTTTGGGAGGCGAAGGCAGGAGGATCCCTTGAGCCCAGGAGTTCAAGATGAGACCCTGTCTCTCAGAAAAAAAAGAAAAAAAATCCACTATTTGTTCAACATGCTATGCTTCCTGTCTAGCTAGTATGTGGATTGGATGCATGCCCACTTATTAGCAAAAATGGGAGGGAAGGGAAGCACCCTTTTCTAGGCCAATGGTTGTATTTGCCTTATTAAGATGGAGCAGAGGCCAGGTGCAGTGGCTCATGCCTGTAATCCCAGCATTCTGGGAGGCTGAGTTGGGTGGATCACCTGAGGTCAGGAGTTCGAGACCAACCTAACCAATATGATGAAACCCCTTCTCTACTAAAAATAGGAAAATTATCCTGGTGTAGTGGCATGCACCTGTAATCCCAGCTACTTAGGAGGCTGGGACAGGAGAATCCTTTGAACCCGGGAGGTGGAGGTTGCAGGAAGCTGAGATCATGCCATTGCACTCCAGCCTGGGCAACAAGAGCAAAGCTCCATCTCAAAAAAAAAAAAAAAAAAAAAAAAAAAAAGATACAGCAGAGGCTTTTGATGGCTTATTGTCAGAAAGAACAGCCCAACATTAATTATGCAGAAACAAAAATCGTTATATTTAGCAGTCATTTAGTTTTTAAATGAAATTTATTAAATAACCCCAGATAAAAGCTTTGTTCCTTCAACTACTTGGGACATTTACTGATAAATCATCCTGGCAGACCAATGGTGATGTAATTCTGATTGGAAAGAAATTCTCAGTAGAGTCCATGGTGAAGTTCTTTCATGGTCAAAATGGCCAAATAAAATACTCAGGGACTTTTTTGTGGGGGGAGGATATCAAAATAATTTATTTATGCTTGATGATGTCAAGTTCTGTGATCTCCAAATACTTGGCCATCTTCTGAAACAGGTTCAAACTCTTTTTGTTGTACATTGAGAAACATCTTGGCCCTCTTCCCTGGTACCAGTGCAGCCTGCTTCTATGTCAATTTTCTTGAATGAGAACGGAAGGTTAGCTATTAAATGGTTCGCCACAAAATGTTAAATCAGTCCCCTTCGTGTCTGCTGTCTGAACCGTGTGTATTTCTCTTTCATCAGTGATATGCAATGTCAGCCCAGTAGATATTCAGCAGAGATTTTAGCTGTAAAATTTTGCTATTCAGAATACCGAAGTTCAGGGTTGTTACTTAGTACCTGAGAGAATCTAAGTGGCATTCATTTACTAGTTTCTTTCAGTCCCTGCATGTAGTTATATCACCAGAAAGTCACTACCTGGACTGCATTATCTTGTGCTTTATATTGGGTTACAATCAGAAATGTCATTTGAAGAACATTTTAGTATCTTAGGCAAAATAACATGAGAAAATGACAGTTTATTAACTTATCTGATGTTCCTTATAGAAAGAATCATATGATAAATTCCTGCTTGAAACCAGTGCCAGAGAAATATTAGTCCTTTTAGGTGACTCAGTATATTTTCTTTCTTTGAGAGATAAGAACTCTACAATATGAATGATGTTGTCTTTTTACTGTGAGTGCCAGGAAACTAACTTATTTTAACATGTCCTCATACCTTTTTGTGTCCTAATACCTTAAATTCTTGTTTTTTTTTTTTTTTTTTTTTAAATCCAGCTGTTTATTTATTTATTTATTTACTTATTTGAGACAGAGTTTCTCTCTGTTGCACAGGCTGGAGTGCAGTGGCGCGATCTCGGCTTATTGCAACCTTCACCTTCAAGGTTCAAGCGATTCTCCTGCCTCAGCCTCCCGAGTAGCTGGGATCACAGGCACATGCCATCATGGTGGGGTAATTTTTGTATTTTTAGTAGAGACGGGGTTTGACTATGTTGGCCATGGCTGGTCTCAAACTCCTGACCTCAAGTGATTTGCCTGCCTTGGCCTCCCAAAGTGCTGGGATTACAGGCGTAAGCCACTATGCCCGGCTATCTTTTAAACGTGTGTAGTACAGTTTTATAACTCTTGCCAAGTCTTTGGAAGAAAACTAGGAGAAAGGTCATCTCCTCAGAGAGGCTTTCTCCGAAGACTGAATTAGAATCAGCTCCCATCTCCCAGCCCCCGAACCAGTTTATCTTATTAAAGCACCTTTCCTTCATTGCACTTATAGCAACTTGTAATTATTACTTTTGTTTTGTTTCCTTGTTTAAGTTTGTTTTCTCCACTGGATTCTAAGTTCCATGAAGACTAAGACCATCTCTCTCTTTCAGTGGGTTATCCCTAGCTGACCATAGCATGTAATCAATGCTCAGCAGAAACTTGTTGCTGTCAATTATTAATAAATTATAATAGTCCTAGTATTACCAACCACTAAAGTCTTATGGTGTAACGCTTCAAATTTCTAGAATTGTTGGAGGATTAAATTAGTACATGATACTCTGCATAATAATGTATTTGGCTCTTTTAAAAGGTTTTTGTAAATAGTCTCAGGATTTTTACAACAAACAGTAATTAAGATGAAAATTAGCAAAGAATTGAATGAATCACTGGAATTCATAACTTAGTGAAATAATAATTTATTAGTGCAGATGATATTATCTACAGCATATCTTAATCAAAAGTTACACCGAAAGAGGCAACACTTGTATATTCCAAGTGGGTTTTTTTTTTTTTTTTAAGGATTTACAGTTACAGGGATAGATGTCTGTACTTCTTTTGACAAATTTTTATTTTATCTCTTTTTGGGGAGGGTTGGTCCGGGGAACAGAGACCATACGAAATTCTGTGCTGCATGTCAAGAAAATAGCTAAGACAAAATGGGGACTAGGAATTTAGGCCCAGAAGTTTTCATTTCTCCCTGACTATGGGCAAGTCCTTTATGGCGTTCGTTTTCTCCTTCTTTCTCCTCTGATCGTCCCTCTCTTGCTCCTTCCCTTCCTCAAGTTGTCACACCTCCTTGTCTTCTTAAATCTGTAACTGTTTCTCAGTCTTTCATGACCTTGACACTTTTGAAGAGTATTTGTCAGATATTTTGTAATAGCAAAAACCACAATTACTTTTGCACCAACCTAATAGAATGTCTCTCAGTTTATCTGATGTTTTCTTACAAAAAGACTGAGGTTATGAATTTTGAAGGAGAATATCACAAAGGAGATATGCCCTTCTTGTCACATCGTATTGGAGTACATACTTCCATGACTCATTGCTGGGGATGTTTAACCTTGATCACTTGGTTAAGGTGATGTTTGCCAAGTTTCTCTACTATCAAGTTTTTCTTTTCTTTCTTTCTATATTTTATTAGTTATACATGTGTGACTTTTTTTTTTAAACCTGAGGGTTTAAGCATTGTTTTATTTAGTTTCCAAATTTATGGGATTTATGGAATCTGTCCTTTTGTCAAAATTCCTAATTTTATTGTATAATTATAGAGTACATAGTTTGTATTCTGTTGATTTTCAGGAATTCATTAATGCTTCTTTGTGAATGAATTTATGATCTATTTTAATAAATGTTTCAAGCATGCTTGAAAATACTCTGTTTTTCCCCATGACTTAACTTCTACATCAATGAAATAGGAAGAACCAAAACATGCAATTCCTTTGATTTGTTTTTTGAAGGCTGCAAAACCAAAGACCAATCGAAAGAGAAAAATACTGCATTTGTTCTTTTTGACTCTTTTGCAAACTCACATAGGGATATCTTGACACAAGTAAACATACTAGGGGAGAGAGAAAAATGAAAATATCTGTCCTTCCTGAAGATGGATTTGTTACCACTGGGTAACAGGTGCTTAATCCTCCGTGGGGGCACAGTTCCAGACTAGAGAAGGACTGGCCAGAGCGGAGGAGTAACCACCTGTGATAATGATTCTGATCTGTGTTCCATTCCTTAGAAGCCCTCTGGCCTTAGCTAATCTGCCTAAGTAAAGCTGGGTGTTTGGTGTGCTGCCACAAAGTATTGCTGTATGCTGAGGTGGGGTGGCTGATGGCAGTGGGCTAGTCGTTCAGCCTAGTTGCTTAAGACACAGCATGGATACTCATCTGTATTTGCCATGGGAAGAGGAATTTGATGGTCAAAGGCTTCATGCTGCAGATTTAAGTCAGATCTTTAATGGCCACCCTCTCAGGTTGTTTACCATAGGACGCCATGCCCCTCGGCTGCTGCCCTGACACTCTCCTGCTGTCTCTTGCTGCTTCTCTTCTGTGAACCCTCATGGATCCTACTGTTGGCTCCCCACCTCCTCCTGGGTATCATCATCAAGGCTCACCTTCTAGCTCCTAGGAGATCTCAAGTCTTTCCAAATATGATGAATCATCAAGAAATATGGAACTTTATATGGGCGTTTATTGCGCTATTTGTTTCAACTTTCCTGTATGTTTGAAATTTATCAAAGTTTACAGTTAGATAAAATCCACTTGCTTTTCCTCTCTAAAAAAGTTAGCATGGGTTAACTATCCCTTACTCAAAATGCTTGGGACCAGAAGTGTTTTGGATTTTGGATTTTTTTGGATTTTGGAATATTTGCATATACATAATGACGTAACTTGGGGACGGGACCCAAGTTTAAGCACAAAACTTAAGTTTCATATATACTTTATACACATAGCCTGAAAGTAACTTTATACAATATTTTAAATAATTTTGTATATGAAACAAAGGTTTGTGTTTTGACTGACCCATCACGTAAGGTCAGGTGTAGAATTTTCCACTGGTGGCATCATGTTGACACTCAAAAAGTTTCAGGTTTTGGAGCATTTCTTTCTTTCTTTTCTTTTTTTTTTTTTGAGACAGGGTCTCTGTCTGTTGCCCAGGCCGGAGTGCAGTGGCACAATCTTGTTTCACTGCAACTTCCACCTCCCGGGTTCAATTGATTCTCCACCTCAGCCTCCTGAGAAACTGGGACTACAGACGTGCACAACCATGCCTGGCTAATTTTTTGTATTTTTTGTAGAGATGGGATCTCACTATGTTGCCCAGGTTGGCCCTGAACTCCTGGGCTCAAATGATCTGCCTGCCTTGGTTTCCCAAAATGCTGAGATTACAGGTGTGAGCCACCACTCCCAGCCAGGTTTTGGAGCATTCTGGATGTCAAATTTTTGTATTAGGCATATTCAACCTATAAACCTCAACGCTTGGCAGTGTTGCAAGTGGTCTGCACTTTATCTGGACGAAGACAAAGAATGGTGCTAACACTTGTCTATGTACAGATGGGAAATCTTGCTGAGGAAAGGACAATGATTCTCGAGAAAAAGGGGAAAAGGGAGAGAGATAGGAGGTGGCAACAGGATGATTTGCAAGTAATATTTGGCTATCATTAGAACAATAAACTCTTCACTATACAGGGTTGTATGGTGTATTGGAAAGAGCATGGAATCAGAGAAACTTCATTAGAATTCAAGTTTTGCTCTATATTAGCTGTGAGATTTTGGCTAAGACAGTTGACCATTCTGATTCCATAGTCTTTATACATGCAAAATGCTAATACAGTTATAACAATGGAGATACATTGTGAGAAATGCATCATTGTGCAAACAAAATAGGGTATACTTAAGCAAAACTAGATGGTATAGCCTACTACATACTTAGGCCATACAGCATAGCCTATTGCTCTGACCACTATCATATATGCAGTCTGTCATTGACCCAAATATTGTTATGCAATGCATGACTGTAATAATAATACTTGCCACATAGGTAAAAATACTGTCATTAATGGTGTAGTAAAATGGTAACTGGCATAGTAACACTGTACAGTGGATACAATTTTTAGAAGGTTTTGAGGAGAGAGTTTCAGAACTGTTCTCCATTGATTTGCTTACAAAGATATTTTCATTTCCCACCAAAGGTTTTGGCTATGAAAACCTTTGCAGAAACAATATTTCAGGAGTTTTTCCCCCTGTATTGTCAACTAATTTTTAGTAAGCATATGACTTTTTGTATGTATCATCCAATTGATTTAAAAATGAATCAATGAATGTATTTATTGATCGACTGCCTCACTTCACAAAGGAATGTGAGGAAGGACACCCAACTTGGCATTTCTGTGTTTCTATTTGGGTCATGCATTTTTTCTTGCTTTCCAAATTGAAAATGTGGTGGATGCAATAGATAGGCCTTTAGTATCAGCCCTTCCCTCGTTTACTACACCTTTTTGTGTTTCTCAAGCTGGAAAGCTATAAACTACATGCTCTAGACATCCTTGCTGCTAATATTCTGCATGTGAAATTGATCTCACCAATTGCACACAGCAGAGCAATATTTGCAGGTGCTGTTTTCATGCTGCTGGCAAATGCAGCCGTGGAGACCACGGTTTTTTGCAGCAGTGTTCCAGTGTCCTGTTAATTGTTCTGTCGGTGTTGAGAGGTTGGGGACGAGGCATGGCAACTTCCTGATGCCATCTTCCTGATTGTGGACAGGAGCCAGTATGGCAATCTTATCTTTGTAGTCATTCATGGATGTTCAGCCCTTCTCCAGTCTTTCCAATCATTTCAAATGTCCCGAATTCCCCCTGACAAATCCCTTTTTGACTAGGAGTAGCTAGCTGAGTGCTGTAATGAAATCCTGACTGACAGATTTGTAAACTTTTTGCGGACAGGAACCCTTGATATAAATAAATACCTTGCATTTTAATGGAGGGAAGCAGAGGGATAAACAAGTGAATAAGTAAGAAGTTTTAATAAGATGGTGATACGTAAAAAATAAAGCCGGTTAAGAGAATGGGGAGTGCAGGAGATGAGCGCAGCTGCGTTGCCGTTTTAAT
Source organism: Macaca fascicularis (assembly GCF_037993035.2). Lineage (NCBI taxonomy): Eukaryota > Metazoa > Chordata > Mammalia > Primates > Cercopithecidae > Macaca > Macaca fascicularis. The sequence goes on from NC_088385.1 coordinate 100,718,479, forward strand.
CAGGTCAGAGAAGGCGTCTCTACCAGGGTGACTTTTGACCTGCCTCTCTGTTATGTCAATTGTGTGTAGGGCCCTGGTGTAGTTACTGTGTTAAAATGCAATGATTCAATGACTCCATTACTTAGATACCTTCTAAGTGACGCTACTGTTGTCCACCTCCCCGTGATTGAATTGTTTACCCACAGTAAACATGGCGGGAAGAGCTTCGATCCGACCCTTGAACACTCAATAAAAATGGCGACAGCACTTCCTGTGCTTGCCCTCAACAAAGATGGTGTCAACACTTCCTGTTTAGGGTTTTCGCCTTTAACAAAGATGGTGCTTATGGGGCAGATTCCCTAACAGTCAGGATTCCGGTTGCAGTTTTTCTCCCCCGCCCCAAAGATACGTGGTTGCAGACGTAAGTAACAGGAATCCATTTTTTCTTGAAAGCCCTGCATTGTAGCGTCTGCGACCTGGGCCCTGCGGGGGCTTCCCCGCCCCACTAACTTGCTCTGCATTTCCGATCCGGGCCAAGGCTGGGTGGCTGCGGTAGTGCAGGAGGCCCGCTCTCCCCTTGGTCCGCTCTTAAGTTCATTCCCAGCACTCCCTCTTTAGCGGGTCAAATTGCGGCAGAAACCGCCCGTAGTCTTCCTGTTTGATACAAGGATTTCAGCGGCCGAGGCAGAGACTTTTTAAAAAGTTCCCAATGGGCGCTCACCGCCAAATGTGAACACCTCGCCCTCCTCACCTGTCACCTCCTAAACTTTGCAGGGTTGCGAGGGGGAGTGTGGGATCGGGTGTCGCCCAGCCGTGGTCGTACTGCCCGGGTGTATCTGAAGCCGCATATGTCATCCCTACCTGCCTTCCCGGTCACTTGACCTTCACTGCCTTACACACAACCAAGGCACAGCACATGGGTGCAGGGGTGGTGGAACTGCACCTTCAAATTGTGCCTGGCTACTGACCGGCGCTGGGGTGTTTTAAAGAAAAAAAATCCCATAAAATGTCCCATGCATGTGTGGCCACGACAGTGTTGTGCTGGAGATTCGGAATTCTTAGTGGGAAGGAATGGAGTCTGTGACTATATATTGTGTAAGGTTTATTGTAGACTGGGCACAAACAACAATTTTCTTAAAGGTGATGGTGTAGAGGACTTTTAACGAAAAGAGCCTTAAACTCTGTTCCTGCTGATTTCTTTCCTGCACTCCTGTTACTGATCAGGTTTTGCAAATACTTGTGATCAAAAAAGGGACACCTGCGCCCACTTTGGCAGTTTCTGCCGTGGTGGTGGTGGTGGTGGTGGTGCAGGTCTGATGAGGGCAATGTTAAAATAAAACCACGATTTCTTCTCCAGCATGTTAAAATTAATGCTGCTCTGTAATCTTCAGATAAAAATTGCTTTTTCGGAAGGGTCTCTGACCCACTTTTTTTTTTTCTTTTTCCAAATTTCTTTATTGAACGAGGAATTGAGCTGGGACCCCACTGTGTGAAAAGCAGGAACAGAAAAGATGATTCATCTTCAGTGTTGTTCATTATGTTAGGAAACATTCAAAGTTAACTTGGCTTGGCTTAACTCGTGGATTAAATACCATGACCTGGCACTCTGCCACGGTTTGAAGATATGCCTGACCTGAAGGAACTTACATTGCAGTGACACTGTCTTTCGGGCCACATCAGCATGTCTGTAATTTGAGCTGTGATTTCGGCTCTTTCCAGGGAGAAATGGAGGCCAGAGACAAGCAAGTACTCCGCTCACTTCGCCTGGAGCTGGGTGCAGAGGTGTTGGTGGAGGGACTGGTTCTTCAGTACCTCTACCAGGAGGGAATCTTGACGGAAAACCATGTTCAAGAAATCAATGCTCAAACCACAGGCCTCCGGAAAACAATGCTCCTGCTGGATATCCTACCTTCCAGGGGTCCTAAAGCATTCGATACATTCCTAGATTCCCTACAGGAGTTTCCCTGGGTCAGGGAGAAGCTGAAGAAGGCAAGGAAAGAGGCCATGACCGACCTACCTGCAGGTAGGCCTCAGAAAGATCACTTCAAACCGGCTCCAAAATGTTGTAATTATGCCCTTTGCTTTTTGGTTTGTTTGTTTGTTTGTTTTTGAAACAGAGTCTCGCTCTGTCACCCAGGCTGGAGTGCAGTGATCTCGCTAGGCGTGATCTCGGCTCACTGCAACCCCTGCTTCCTGGGTTCAAGCAATTCACTTGCCTTCGCCTCCCGAGTTGCTGGGAATACAGACTTACGCCACCACGCCCTGCTAATTTTTGTATTTTTAGTAGAGATGAGGTTTCACCATGTTGGCCAGGCTGGTCTCGAACTCCTTACCTCAGGTGATCCACCCACCTCAGCCTCCCAAAGTGCTGGGATTACAGGCGTGAGCCACCACACCTAGCCAGAACTCCGCCCTTTGGATTTGAAGTTGGGATGTAAGGCAGGACAAGGGTCAACGGTTGATGAAAGTGGGTAAGGAGTTGGGACTGAAGGGACATGACATTAGAGGCATAGGATCAGGAGGTGGCATTAGGAAGTGCAGGGAAGGAAGAATGAACCGTGACTGGGAGGTGAGGGAGGGAGCTCAGAGAATGCATTTAGAAATGCTTCCAGGGAAACCTGGCATGTCACTTGGGAAGCATGTTCTCATCAGAGAGTCAGGTCATATCTCAGCCGTTGGCATCAGGAACCATTTGGAAAGTGCAGATGGGAAAGCAGGCATTCGGCCTACTGACAAGTGATTTGTGAGGTGCCAGAGCTACCAGCTGGAAAAGGTCAGATTCATGGAGGAGGAGACAGCCTCTAGGAAGGAAAGCCCTGTACCTGTCCCCTGGGCTGTCCCATGTGGCCAAAGGGGATTATTTTGAAGGCTGACTTAGTTTGTTTTTAAAGGTTATTCGTTTAAAGTGTCCTTTTTAGTTTAGCTTTTGTTCAGACACCGGAGTATTTAATTTTGCAAAGAGCAATAGTTTGGGGAGGGTCTCAGTTTAATTTGAAGGAGAATTGGAAGCTGGAGAAGAGAGAAACAGTTCTGGTTCTGTTAGCCTGGCTTGTAGCAGGAAGAAGATGTGATATGGAAACACTTGCTTCTTCTTAACTTCCCTTGACTCTGTTTTACAAAGATAGAGGGGCAGAGAACTGAACTGGGAAAAATTAAAAATTGAAAAAAAAAGTAATTGAAAGGTGACTTGCAAATTTTTAACAAAGTTAGAGAATCAAGGTTCTCTGGGGTTTGTGATAACAGTGATAGAACTATTCTGGTTTAGTGGGCCCCAGGCTTCATGGTTGCTATTTTTTAAATACTGATTAAAAAAAATGAATACTGATAATAAGACCACTTTTACTATTTTTGCTCCATGGACCTCATATTTTGACATATGTCTGAATACCTGATCAGCATGAGATAGCCAGCTAACTTTAGGAAGACCTGGTAAGATCCCAGTGGAAAAAGCAAAAGTATTTTCATTCCTAGCCTGGGCTCATTACAGGTAAATATATCTTTAGGCTTTTTGAAATACTAGAAATAGCTGGCTTTTGAGGACCACTGGAATTCACTGCTTGGATTATCCTTACAAAATTAAATACTCCACGTGTCTGAACAAAATGTGTCTAAGATGTTTTTATGACTTTATTGAAAGCAGAATAGATAACATAGAGTTGGAGAAATGTTAAAAATTATTGGTGCTTTCCTGATATTTGACTTAAGAGGTTTCTGCTGGCATCATATAGTTGGAAACAACAGAACAGGTGAACTGAAAGCCTTTCACTATCAAAATACTGAATTTAATTTTATAGTCATTTTGGGTGATACAAATCATGCTGTTGTATGTCATTCATAGAGACATAATACCATTTTTTTTTTTGAAATGGAGTTTCACTCTTGTTGCCCAGGCTGCAGTGCAACGGTGCAATCTCGGCTGACTGCAATCTCCTCTTCCTGGGTTTAAGCAATTCTTCTGCCTCAGCGTCCTGAGTAGCTGGGATTACAGGCATGCGCCACCATGCCTGGCTAATTTTGTATTTTTAGTAGAGATAGGGTTTCTCCGTGTTGGTCTGGCTGGTCTCAAACTCCCGACCTCAGGTGATCTGCCCACCTCGGCCTCCCAAAGTGCTGGGATTACAGGTGTGAACCACCATGCTCGGCCATAACCCCATTTTTATTTATTTGGATTCATTCAGAGAGTTAGAAAGAATTAATGCTTTTTTTTTTTACAAAGTGATGAAAGTTACAGAGAAGCTAAGGAAAAATAGCTTTTTAAAAAAGCAAACAGAATGAAGCAGTACATAATGGGAAAAACTTGAGCATATCTGTGTAGAAGTTTAGAAAAATAAGGTTTTTCTCAAGATTTGTTAATTCCGTAGAATGTTGGCTCTGGAACAAATTTGTACAGTCATAATTGTTTTACTTTTTATTGAGTAACACTGCTATTGAAAAAAACATTCTGAAGTGAGGATTTGATTTATATATGTCTTTCAATATCTTCCACAGTGACAAGCATATAAACTTTTAAAAAAGACTTGTATTTATTAAATATTGACTATTTTAAATAATATTACAAAATACAAGTAAGATATGGAGAATAATGGTACAGTGAACACCCATCTCCCCATCACTCAGTTTAAGAAAAATAATATTACGATTGCCTTTAAGAACCCTGGGCACTCCTTCCCAATCTTGTCTCATTCCCAACCCCCACTCAGTGAAAAGCCCTGAATTGGGGGTTTATCATTCATTCACTTCTTCACTGTATAGTTTTCTATCTCCTAAAAATCACTTTTAAAATCTTCATATGTATTTGAAAATCCTGTATACCATAAGTTCTAGAGGGGTGTGTGTGTGTGTGTATGTATATATATATGTAAAGATATATGTAAAGGAAAGGGTGGAAGCAATGGAAGAAATGATGCATTGAAACTTGATAGTTAACACCTTCTCTTGTTTCAGACCTTAAAATATTTTTTAAATGTTTAAAGTAATTTAATTGGTGGCAATATTTTAATTCTAAAATTAAATCGGGATTTACTGAATTGGAAACCTAGGTTTTGTTCTTTTGTAAATCCTGGGAAGAGTATCGGAGTTGAAATTCCTTCAATTTAACGTCCCTATAAAAAAGAAATCCAGAACCTACTGCCTAAGCCCCCGGTGCTTCTCCAGTGTTGTAATAGAGGAATTTTAATAAGATTTAAAATAGTCCACTTACATTTTTGTAAAGATATCTTTGAGTTTTGAGGAACTAGACTACAGGAGAATGTGTGTATTCATTAACCTCTTAATGTATGTACACATTAAACTCTTCTTACCGTTTTCTCATTTTGATCATACTTATTAGTTAATTTGTAAGGCTTCAGTAGTCTTCTCTTGGGAGGCCTTGAGAACAAATGGGAAGGAATAGCCTTCTTTTTAGCCAAGAGGTTGGTCCTTCTCTAAGAATGAACTGATTTTATCTTATTAAAGTTTTCTTGTATTGGTCTTCCCAGAGATGCTTGGTTTCTCCTTTATTGGTTTGTTGTTTTAATTTTTGTTGTTTCACTTGTAAATTTTGAGCTGTCTGAGAGGCTTTATTTTGGTGATTGATCCTGGTTAGTTGCTTTTTACTTACGTGCTGGATGTAATTATTTTAGAGTATTGAAATGTATCGTGTTCTTCTCTACTCTTCTGAACCCCACCCCCATCAAATCTCAAAGCATACAAAAACACCCTAAACCTTTTGATTCTCTCAGAATCTGCCTAGGTGACTGGTCTCCCAATCTCTGTTAGGAAAAAAAAAAAAGGTCTAAGTTGTTAAAGTTGTTAATGGATCATTGGTTTTGTGTTTTTCTCACCCTGTGACGACTCTTACCTTTTAAAAGAGGAATTCTGGTGATAAAATGACTTAATCCACCTTGGCACCATGGAAAGAACACTTCATGGTTTTTCTCTCTGGCTAAGGTCACATACTAGACATTAGATCAGTTGGAAATCCTCTGTGGGCTCCTGTCGGGTCATTTAGGAGATAGAGACAGTGCTGTATCTGGGTGAAGGCAGCCTGTGCCTGCCTGCCTGGCTTCTCACTGCTCATGGGGCCTGTCCACGCTGACAACTCCCTCCAGTGCCTGAGCTAATCTGGATCTGGAAAGGAGGTTGATGGCAGCCCAGCCTCCCTGCCTGGTGGGACTCAGCGTAAATCATGGTGGGAGTGACTCCTGGGCCACAGGACCCCCTGTTCCACTGTGTTGGCCCTGGCTGTGGGTCTGGGTGTCTGCCATGATTCTCTGCCTGGTAACTCTGCCTTTTACCCCAGTCTTCCTTTAAGCTTGGAAGTGTTTTTGTTTTTCTCTCCTCTGTTGGTTTGATTCCTGCTTTATATCTTCTTAGTGACGCGACAGCGAAGAACAGAGCTCTGGGAACACAGCTCAGTGTCTCCAGCATCAGCATTGAATGTCTCAACTCTTGAGCCTGTTGGAATGGCTGTCCCTAAGCTGACACTTGCTTCAATCTTCTGGACTTGACCTTGTCCTCCCCATAGACTCTGTGCACTGGACTCCCTGGTGGCTCCTACAGCAGCGGTGCGCAGGACTGGCTAGTCCGTTTCCCCTCTACCTGTGGGCTCCAGGGCTCTGCCTGCCCCTTGTGGCGCCAGCCTTGACTGACGACGCAGAACCACACCTGCCGCCCTCCTGAGATACACTCTAGCTCTGAGTTGCATCCTTGGATGCAGCTGAAGTCACTGAGCTCTTAATGGCAGACATTTTAGATATTGTGATGGGTTTATTAGAGAGGTTTCTAGCTTGGGATTCTTTTCATAGTTTCCTCCAATCATACCATGTAATTGACCTTGCTCTGCATGGAAGTTCAGTGTTGATCTCAGTGTATCTAGCTTGCGGTCTATCCACGTGCTTCCACTGTGGCTGAGTAGTGTTCGCCAGTGGCTCCTGTGTGCTACAGCGAGAACAGTGGATCAGCATCCATATCTAGACCCTTCCCTCTGGGAAGCGGAGAGTCTGCAGAGAGCCCAGATTTCTGTGTATACCCAGCCCGATGTTCATATACTTCCTGAGGACCTACCGCATGCGGGTGCTGGGTATATAAAGACAAATGGAGGATCTCCAGATCAGCTGAGGGCATTCATGCGTTCATCCAGCAAATATTTGCTGAGTATCGACCATGTGCTAGATCAGAGGATCCCAACCTTTTTGGCACCAGGGACTGGTTTTGTGGAAGACAATTTTCAACCAGTGGGGGAATTGGGGGGAATGATGGTTTTGGGATGAAACTGTTCCCTTAGATTATTACCAGGCGTTAGATTCTCATAAGGAGCCTGCGACCTAGATCCCTGGCATGCGCAGTTCACAACAGGTTCACGCTCCTATGAGAGTCTAATGCCGCTGCTGATCCGACAGGAGGCGGAGCTCAGGTAGTAATCCTCGCTTGCCCGCCACTTCCTGCCGTGCAGCCCGGTTCCTAATAGGCCACGGACCGGTATGGGGGTTGGGGACCCCTGTGCAAGACAGTAGGTGCTGGAGATATAACAGTAAGCAAAACAAAGCCCTTGTTTTCATGGAGTTCACTGTATTCTAGTAGTGGAAGGGGATAAGGGCAGGGACAGATAATCAGCAAATGAATAAATAACATTTGGTGGTGAAGAGCGCTATGAAGAGAAGCAGTGTGTGTGGTGGTGGGCGTGGTCAGGAAAAGCCTCTCTGATGAGGGGACACTGAGCAGAGAACTGAGTTTGGCCGCAGAGTTGATACAGGGAGGAGAGCTTTCAGATAGAGGGGACCACAAATACACAGGAAGTCGAGTGGGAGCCACAGGTGACAATGTGGCTAATAAGACACCTTCCTCCCTGGGATGAATCACATTCCACATCAGCAGAGGCTCAGTGGCTACCGTTTGCTGCGCTTCTCAACATGTGAGATGTGTGTGCAGCCGTGATCTTGGGTGACTCCTAGCATGACTTTAGTTGATATGTGGATGTGGGATTAAGTAATCTTGAATTACATGATGAGAAAGTTATTTCCTTTCTATTTCTGTTTCAGTTCATGTAAGAATGATAAGAGGTCCTCATGCTTAAAGGCTCTGGGCAACAGTATTTAGCTAGAATCTAGTTGTATTGCTTTTTTTGTGTGTGTCAACTTAATGGCTTCCTTCCATTTATGGCAAGCAAAACTTTTCTATTTATGAAGTTACTTTTAAAAATACATGTATTTTTAGAGAGTAGAATTGTGGTTATTAGAGACTGGGAAGGGTATGAGGGAGGCAAGCATAGGGGAGGTTGGTTAATGGATACAAAATTACAGCTAGATAGGTGGAATAAGTTCTAATGTCCTAGCACTGTAGGGTGAATATGGTTAACAGGAATTTATTATATGTTTTCAAAATGCTAGAAGAAAGGATTTTGAATATTCCCAACACAAAGAAAGAATAAATGTTTGAGGTGATGGATGTACTAATTGCCCTTATAAGATCATTACACATTGTATGCATGTATTGCAATATCACCCCGTATCCCATAAATATGTACAAGTATTATGTATCAACTGAAAATAAAAAGAAAAAAGTTACATAGGAGTATTGAATAGGAAATAAGATTGAAAGTATACCAAATTATTTAGGAAAAAAACATTACTTATATTTAAGTAGAAATGCGTCAACATAAAGGAGACTATAAGAAAATAGGACGGGCACGGTGGCTCACGCCTGTAATCCCAGCACTTTGGGAGGCTGAGGCGGGCAGATCACCTGAGGTCAGGAGTTTGAGACCAGCCTGGCCAACATGGTAAAACTCCCATCTCTACTTAAAATACAAAAATTCACCAGGTGTGGTGGCAGGTGCCTGTAATCCTAGCTACTAGGGAGGCTGAGGCAGGAGAATCACTTGAATCCAGGAGGCGGAGATTGTAGTGAGCCGAGATTGCGCCATTGCATTCCAGCCTGGGGTACAAGAGTGATTTGTCTCAAAAAAAAAAAAAAAAAAAAGGAAATAATGGCTGGGCATGGTGGCTCATGCATGTAATCCCTGCACTTTGGGAGGCTGAGGCGAGTGAATCACTTGAGGTCAGGAGTTAGAGACCAGCCTGGCCAACATGATGAAACCCCGTCTCTACTAAAAATACAAAAATTAGCTGGGCGTGGTGGCACGTGCCTATAATCCCAGCTACTAGGGAGGCTAAGGCAGGAGAATCACCTGAACCTGGGAGGCGGAGGTTGCAGTGAACAGAGACTGTGGCACTGAACTCCGGCCTGGACAACAGAGTGAGACTCAATCTCAAAAAACAAACAAAAAGAAAAAGAAAATGGTGTGAGGATGTGACCAAAAGTTGCTTTTTATCATATTTTTTTAATTTGAAAAGCAAAGACAAGCATTTGGGGGAGGAGCCTCTCACCTGGCTGGCATAAAGCAGGAAGGCTCCAGTTCTAGTATAGATAGAAGATAGAGCTGTATTCATGATGCTTCACAGTTTTGCTCTTTCAATTTATGCACAGTGACAGGAACTGGTTAAATTAACTAGAATTTCAAAATTCATAAGTTCTCTAAATTTTAAACACATTTACTTGCTAGTGAAACAAAGTCAGCAAGATGGAGCCATATGCTGGTATTATGAATTTTAGAACTGGGTGGGACTCATAGATCATCTAATTTTTCTCTGAGAAAACAGAGGCCTAGGGAGATTAAGTCAACTTGCCCATGATCACACAGCTAGTTAATGTAATTTATTACTGGGACTAGAATCCAGGCCTTGCAACTCTTGATTTAGAACTTTTTCTGCTGCGCAATCTTGGCTTCCCACTGAGTTTGAAATGGAATTGTATTATGCTTCAGTGTTAATAATTGAAAGAGCCTTTTAAAAAATTGTACTAAGTCATTTTTTTTTTTTTCATTTTAAGAGGATAATTTCCAAGGGCCTTTAGAGGTATGCTGGAATGAGATTTTACTAAAATATTTTATTTTTATGAATGCTAATTTTAATCATTTAAAAGGAAATGATGATCGTTCAGTACTGCATTCTATCAGAAGATTTTTTTCTCCCTACCTCTGCAAGGCTGACATAAAGGAAAAGCGGAAGACTTTTATCAAGTATTTATGGGACTGATGAAATAATGCATCTGTTGGCAGCTAATTCCAGGTCTTTCTAGGAATAGCAAACATGTGACAGGTCTTGCCCCAGCAAAGATGCCTCCATTTCACTTTAAAACATGTATTTGGTATTCTTTTCACTTAGAAATTCTGACTATCTCTTTTTTTCTCCCTTCTGTGTACATAGAGATCATTCGGCTGCATGAGACACTGTATTGACCATCAGGGTTGATTTAACTCAGTGTTTCTCAACTGTGGCTATGCTTTGGAATCACCTGGGGAGCTTTTACAAAACTGCTGATACCCGGGCTCTACTCCAGGTGAATCCCTTAAACAATCTCTGGAGGGTGGGGTCTAGGCAATGATGTTAAAGGCACACACGGGCATGCCCGTGAGTAAGCCAGGCACGCGTACACATGCTTCCTGAGGTCATCTTAAATTGCAGCCAGGGTTGAGAACCTTGAGATCTGACCAGCTGGCTAGGGGCGTGCCTCCTTCCTCATTCATTGCTTCCAAGTTCTTGCTTCCCAAAGCTGTGTACTGGCTTGAAGCATTGTTCTTATTTTCAGGTAGCACCAGATGGAAAGGTGGTGGGAATCAGGGTGTAGAGGGATATTAGTTCACAAATTCTTTTATTCCTTGAATTTCCTGAGCATTGTTGCTCAAGAATGTTCCAGAATCTCAGATTCCATACAGTGGGAGATGCTCCTACCAACATTAAAATCCATTAGAGCTCTATGGGGATATATAGGCTACACACGTGAGGCAAAAATTGGAGGATTTTGGATTGCTGGTGAATTTGAATTTGGGAATTATTTTTATTGCTATTCACATCGTTTAGTACAGTCATTACAAACTACATGCAGTACCTTGTGCTCTGTAGATCAGGTTATGTCCAAATGGAGACAGAATCTCCTGCTGAAGAACGAGTTGCATGTTCCTCTCAGTTAAAAAGTGAGCCGAAGATGACTTGAGGATGGAAGAGGGAAGGAGAGACAAATGGCCAGTTGGGAAGAGTGGGACTGGCTTAGTCTTTCGGACTGGCTGGCTGTCTGCTTATGGTCTTTGTTTGTAATTAAAAACGAATTTCAGGCCGGGTGCATTGGCTCATGCCTGTAATTCCAACACTTTGGGAGACCAAGGTGGGAGGAACACATGAAGTCAGGAGTTCAAGACCAGCCTAGGCAACATGGCAAAACCCTGTTTCTACTAAAAATACAAAAAGTAGCCAGGCATGGTGGCACATGCCTGTTATCCCAGCTACTTGGGTGGCTGAGGCATAAGAATCGCTTGAACCCAGGAGGTGGAGGTTGCAGTGAGCCAAGAGCACTTTCCATCCTGGGTAACAGAGTGAGATCCTGTCTAAAAAAAAAAAAAAATCAGTCTTTGTGTCTTTTGTGTCTCACAAAGAACTTCAGCTAACATCAGTAAAATAATCAGTCATAGTAGCTCATGGGGACTTACTGTCTGCCAGCTATATTTTAAGCCCTTTGTGTTTATTCATTTAATTCTGACAATAACTTGATGAGGGAGGTGATGTTATTACCCTTTTGAACAGATGAGAAAATGTAAACATAGAAATGTTAAACAACTTGCTGAAAATCACACACATAAGGTCAAATTTGACTTCAAAGCCTACTGATTCATATCCTATAGAAGCACTTTCCTGGCATTCAGTTTTCTCCTCTTCCTAATTCTGATAACCTGTGGCTGTTCCAGAGCCCATCACCCTCATTCTTCTTCAGGAATTCCCCCACTTTCAGTTTCTTCCAGACACACAGACTCAGAAGCCTTTCTCTTTCTTGCCTCTTGTCCTAAGGCTGATTCCTGGTTGGTATCTCTCTCTCCTATCTCTCATTTTATGCTTTTTTTGTTGTTGTTGTTGGGGGAAGGCTAGGCTCTAATGGAAGACCATATGGCGGGGAGGGGTCATGGAACAGAGCCCCTGAATCTCTCCCATTTCAACTTGCTACTTTGAGAGTAAAAAAGAAAAGGAGTAAATCTCCTTGGCTGTGATCAGGAGATAGTGTGTTGGCTCCCCTGATACTGGAATCCAGTCCCACTTTTGCAGCTCTTAAATCATGCTATCTAAAGCCGTCAGTTCCAATAACCAGCTTTTCTGGTGATGCAGCTTCAGAGTTTCACCAAATGCATAGCAAGGTAGTGTTCTCTTTTTATGGGTATAGTTCAGACTTGTAGGCTGCTGTTGTAGCTAGCTGTGGGAATGTTTGCTTTACATAATTTTAATAGGCAGCTGTGTTTATACTTATTCCTCAGTTTAAGCAGTAAGGAGTGTATATATACTATTCTTTGGGGGCATTTCCCCCAGACTAAAAAAAAGAAAAAAAGGTATGTTGTGTTTTTGTAAACAGTAAATTTTAATTGAAAAGGAATGTAGTTTCTAGAAGAAGTTTGGGGCAGGTTTTACTCCTAGGCTTTATTTTGTTAATGTTATGAAAGAAATTTTAACTCCTTCTAAGAAGTGCCAAGTTGACAATTCCTGGAAATGTTCATGTTCTATATCTATTTATGCTCAGCACCGTAGCAGAGAGGGTGGCAATACCATTACCAAAATAATACCGCTGAGATGTACTAAGTGGCAAATGAGAGGCTTGTGGTTTTATAACCTAAATAAAAGACTTTAAAAGCATCTCTTAATTCTACCATTTGTTGATAAGGTCTGTGGGTGCTGAATAGTAATGGTGAAGTTGCTGTGGAGAATTAGAGATCAAGTAGAGCGTATCTGCAGTGACTTGTCCTGTTACTAGAACTATAGAAGGTTAGAGCTGGAAGGGATCTTAGAAACACTTTATAGATGAGGAAAGGAAGGGATATCCAAGTCTAACAGCATGCATATGGGTTCTTCTGTTCAAATAGTAGAACTTTGTATAACATAAAAATAGGAATCTCTCTGAAATATGTTGGGTAGTTCACATCTTTGAGGGAATGATAAAGGTTTCAGAGCTTAATAAGGGCAGGAATGAGGCAACAGTTGGGGATCTCAGGCCATCAGATGGTCATCTCCAATCAAGTTTCTACACTGTACCTTGCCTCCAGATTCAGACTATTGGCCAAACATGAAGGAAGGGTCATGAGCCCTTCCGCTAGGACACCAGAATCACCTGAAGTGGGGAAAGGAAGTTCCAAAAGAGAGAGGTGAAAAGCTGATTGAAGCAAAAGTTGTCTACTGTGTCATCCTCCTCCTTTTTGGATTGACTAGGTCTCACGCCCATGGGCCTGGAAAAAAAAAGATAGCTGTTTAAGGGAGGAAGATGCTCTACATCTTCTTCACACAGCAAGGCCCAGGTTGAGGACCAAAGGTGGTAGATAAACACTGGAGAGCAGTTTTTGGAGCAGCATAGGCCTCCTTAAACCTTTCCAAAATCAGAATATATTGGGGAAGAAAAATGGATTGAGAATGTCAATGTAAAGAGAAGGTTTAGAAAGAGAATTTGAATTGGGTACTGGCCTAAGGACTTTAGATATATAAACTCACTTTATCATCATAATGCCCCTTTGAAGTAGGTACTACTGTTATTTGCATTTCACAGATGAGGAGACTAAGGTGTTAGATAAATTGCTCAAGGTCACACAGCTTGGCAGTAGCAGAGCTGAGGTTCGAACACTGACAGTCTGGCTCACAGTCTATGCTTCTAATCACTAGAGTCCTGTCTCTGTCAATCTACTACCAGTTTTTAGATCTGATTGGAGTCACATGGCTTAGATGACCTGACCTGGGCTAGCTGCAGCTTCTTTATTTTCTGACCTTTGCTTGCCTCAGGTCTCACATATATCTGGGCATTTTCATTATGTGTATGTCAGTCTCTTTTTTAACAGTTACCAAATTTTTAAAAATACCAAAGAAAACAAAAGATGTTTTCTAAGAAATATGATTAGGTAAAATAAAGGTTTTGAATGTGATTGACATGGACATTTTTGTTAATTTAGTTTTTAAACATATCTCTTCCCTTTCAGTCTCTTTATTATTAATTAGTCATGTGCTACCAACAAATGTGCCTTTTCAGGCCTTTCATATTTGTTTGAGCCCTTTTACTCCGTCATGTGCCAGTCATGATTCATTCAGGAGACAGAAACCACACAGTAATTTAAATAGGGAAAACTTAATATAAATAATTTTTTTCTTTCTTTCTTTCTTTTTTTTTTTTTTTGAAACGGAGTTTCACTCTTGTCACCCAGGCTAGAGTGCAATGGCGCGATCCTGGCTCACTGCAACCTCCACCTCCCGGGTTCAATCAATTATCCTGCCTCAGCCTTCCGAGTAGCTGGGATTACAGGTGCCCCCCACCACGCCTGGCTACTTTTTATATTTTTAGTAGAGACGAGGTTTCACCATGTTGGCCAGGCTGGTCTCGAACTCCTGACCTCGGGTGATCTGCCCACCTTGGCTTCCCAAAGTGCTGGGATTACAGGTATGAGCCACCATGCCCGGCCAATATAAAGAATTTTTAACTGGTGAAAAGCAAACCATGGTTGACCACTAAATGGGGTAAAAGAGGTCTCTAAGTAATACAGAAATCACAAATGGCAGAAGCTACTTTTTCTGAGGTTGAAAGGTAGTGCAGGATACAGTTACTAAGGGCCCTCCCCACCTCTAAGGCTGAGATTCAGACTTCAGTGGAGTTGAAGTGACTGTCACACTAGCTGGTCTGTAAGAGCAGCCTACCTGGTAGCTAACTTCAAGAAAATACAGAGAAATAATTGCATGAAGTCAGAAAAATAATAAATGACCAAAATGAGAAATTTAACAGATTGAAATTATTTTAAAAAGTTAAATAGACATTCTGAAGCTGAATTAGGAGAAATAACTAATGCATGCAGGCTTAATACCTAGCTGATGGGTTGATAGGTGCAGCAAACCACCATTGTCTCACATGTCCATTTGAGGAGACCACCAAACAGGCTTTGTGTGAGCAACATGGCTGTTTATTTCACCTGGGTGCAGGTGGGCTGAGTCTGAAAAAGGAGTCAGCAAAGAGTGGTGGATTATCGTTAGTTCTTATAGGTTTTGGGATAGGCGGTGGAGTTAAGAGCAATGTTTTGGGGGCAGGGGGTGGATCTCACAAATTGGATCTTCAGTTGCTTCAGGCCATCTGCATGTATACGCGCAGGTCACAGGGGATATGATGGCTTAGCTTGGGCTCAGAGGCCTGCCATTCCTGTCTTCTTATATTAATAAGAAAAATAAAACAAAATAGTGGTAAAGTGTTGGGGCAGCAAAAATTTTGGGGGGTGGTATGGAGAGATAATGGGTGATGTTTCTCAGGGCTGCTTCAAGCAGGATTAGAGGCGGCATGGGAACCTACAGTGGGAGAGATTCAACTGAAGAAAGATTTTGGGGTAAGTGGTGATATTGTGGGGTTGTTAGAAGGAGCATTTGTTGTATAGAATTATTGGTGATGGGTCTGGATGCGGTTTTGTATGAATTGAGAAACTAAATGAAAGACACAAGGTCTGAATAAAAGAAGGAGAAAAATAGGTATTAAAGGATTAAGAATTGGGAGTATCCAGGACTTCCAATTAGTGAGTGTCCAAGGGGGTTCAATGTTACTGTTTGCTTGGCTGGTGAGTTTTTGGGCTTGAGTTTTTTTTGTGTTGTCATATACCAGGCCAGATTGATTTAGGTAAAAACAACACTCTTCATTTAAAAATATAGAGTCCTCTTTTTTTAGCAGTGAGTAAGTCGAGGCCTCAGCGATTTTGGGGGAAAGAGAAATGCAAAGCCAGCAATTGTTTGTTAAAGAAGGATTAGAAACGGTTAGGAGAGTGTGAGTTTGATAGTGTGGTGGAGATAGCTGGGGAGAGGTAGAGGGTGGCATAAGAATGGGAATGAGAGTAAGAGTGAGTATAAAAGTAAAGAATAGGACTTAATCAGGGTGAAAGTATTGGAGTGTACTTTGTCACTGAAGATCTTCTATACACTTAAAGAGAGACTTAAAGGTGGCAGTTTGAAGTAAAACCAGGCGCCACTGAATACCAAGAGCCTGAGAAACTGCTTCGGTGATTTGACTGATAAAGGCCAGTCCGTTATCGGACTGTATAGAGGTGGGAAGGCCAAACCGAGGAATTATATCTGACAAAAGGGAAGAAATGACCGTGGTGGCCTTCTCAGACCCTGTGGGAAAGGCCTCTACCCATCCAGTGAAAGTGTCTACCCACACCAAAAGGTATTTTAGTTTCCTGACTCGAGGCATGTGAGTAAAGTCAATTTGCCAGTCCTGGGCGGGGGCAAATCCCTGAGCTTGAAGTGTAGGGAAGGGAGGGGGCCTGAACAATCCCTGAGGGGTAGTAGAATAGCAGATGGAACACTGAGAAGTGATTTCTTTGAGGACAGATTTCCATGATGGAAAGGAAATGAGAGGTTCTAAGAGGCAGGCTAGCGGCTTGTAACCTACATGGAAAAGGTTATGAAATGACAATAGAATAGAAGGGACCTGTGATGCTGGAAGGAGATATTTTCCTTGGTCTAAGAACCATTTGTCTTGTGCGGGAAGAGATTGATAGGTGGAAGTTTCAGTGGGAGAATAGGTGGGAGTGACCGATGAGAAGGAGAAAAACTGGCATGAGGGATATAAGTTGGAATGCTAGCTGCTTTTTTAGCTAACTTATCAGCATAAGCGTTGTCCTGAGCAATGGGTTCTGATGCCTTTTGATGGCCTTTGCAGTGAATGACTCCTTTGGAAGTAAAGCGGCCTTGAGAAGAGTTTTTATTGAAGAGGCATTAATGATGGAGGACCCTTGGATAGTGAGGAAACCTCTTTCAGCCCATATAACAGCATGGTGGTGCAAGATATGGAAGCCATATTTAGAGTCAGTATAAATATTGACGCATAGTCCCTTTGCAAGGGTGAGGGCTTGAGTTAAGGCAATGAGTTCAGCTTGCTGAGAAGTAGTGGAGAGGGGCAGAGTGGTAGCCTCAATGATAGATGTGGAAGATACCATAGCATAGCCTGCCTTTGCTACTGAGTGGCGATTAGGCCTGGTGGAACTGCCATCAATAAACTAAATGTGTTCAGGGTGAGGAACAGGAAAGAAGGAAATATGGGGAAATGGGGTGAATGTCATGTGGATCAGAGAGATACAGTCATGAGGATCAGGTGTGGTATCTGGAATAATGTGGGAGGCCGGATTGAAGTCCGGGCCAGGAACAATGGTAATTGTGGGAGAGTCAACAAAGAGTATAGCTGAAGGAGCCAGAGCAGAAAGTGTATGTATCAGGTGTGAGGAGGAAAATAGATTTTGGAAGTTAGGAGAGCTGTAGAGAGTGAGTTGAGCACAGTTTGTGATTTTGAGGGCCTCTAAAAGTATTAGGGCAGCAGCAGCCACAACACACAGACATGAGGGCTAGGCTAAAACAGTAAGGTCAAGTTGTTTGGACAGAAAGGCTACAGGGTGTGGTCCTGGCTTTTGTGTAAGAACTCCAACCACACAGCCCTGCACTTTGGCTGTGTGTAATGAAAAGTGTTGGGATGAGTTAGGGAGAGCTAGTGTGGGGGCAGCTTCTAGGCCTGTTTTTAAGGAACGGAAAGAGGAGTGGCAAAAGGATTTAGGATCTATGGGGTCAGCTAGGTTTGGTTTTGTGAGTTCATATAATGATTTAGTCAGCATGGTAAAACTAGGTATCCAAAGGCAGAAGTAGCTAACGATGCTTAGGAAAGAAAGGAGTTGTTGATGGCTTAGCTTGAGCTCAGAGGCCTGACAACCATGGCACACATTTACCTATGTAACAAACCTGTATATCCTGCACATGTAGTCCAGAACTTAAAGTAAAAATTAAAATTAAATTCTGGAGCTGAAATAAAACTTAATGGACTGAAAAATGCAATAGAGAGTATCAACAGCAGAATTTATCAAGCAGAAGAAAGAATCTGTAAACTTGAACACGTTATTTAAAATTACAGTTGGAGGAGAAAAAGCATGAAAAGGAATGAAGAAAGCTTATGATATTTATGAGACACCATCAAAAGAACAAACATTTGAGTAATAGAAATTAAGGCAGAGGAAGAAAGACAAAGTGGTAGAAAGCTGTTTTAAAGAAATATTAGCAGAAAACTTTCCAAATCTGGGGAAAGATATAATATCCAGGTACAGGAAGGTCAAAATCTCTAATTAGATTCAATCCAAACAAGACTATACTAAACCATATTATAAATAAACTGTCAAAAATCAAAGACAGAGAGAAGACCCTGACAGCAGCAGGAGAAAAGAAGCAAATAACATAAGAGAATTTCAATAAGCCTAACAGTACATTTCTCAGCAGAAACTTTATAGGCCAGGAGAGAGTAGGATGATATGTTCAAAATGTTGATGGAAAAAAAAATTGCTAACAATGAATGGTGTAGCTGGCAAAACCGTTCTTTAGAAGTGAAGGAGAGAGTGATAAAGACTTTCCCAGATAAAGCTGAGAAAGTTTATCACCACCACACCTGTTTTTACAAGAAATGCTAATGGAGTCATCAAGTGGAAAGAAATGGAAGGTTAATCATAACATGGAAATATATTAAAGTATAAAACTTACATAGTCAAATTCGGAATACTCCAATACTGTAATGATTGTACATAAATCACTTACGTCTTTAGTCTGAAGGTTAAAAGATGAAACTATTAAAATGGATACAACAACTTATAAAGGATATACAAAACAAAAAGACATAAATTGTGCCATCAAAAACAGAAAATGTGGGAGTGATGGTGGAATAAAGTGTAGAATTTTTTGTATGTGATCAAAATTCAGTTGTTATCAACTTAAAATAACCGGCTATTTATAAGATTTTTTTGTAAGCTTAATGGTAACCACAAAACAAAAACCTATGTTATATACACAGAAGATAAAAGGTAAGGGACCGAAGGGTATCACTAGAGAAAATTACCTAATCGCAATGAAAGACAACCAGAGGAAGGAAAGAACAAAGCATCTACAAAGCAACTGGGAAGTAGTTAACAAAATGGCAGAAACAAGACCTTATCATTTGGAAGGCCAGGATTTACTTTGATATCAAAGCCAGATAAGGATACAAGAATAGAAAATTACAGACCAATATTCTTGATCAAAGTAAGTGCAAAAATTGTCAACAAAATACTAGCAAACTGAATTTAAGAGCACGGTAAAGGAATCATTCACTGTGACCAAAGGATGCCAGGATGGTTTAACATACACAAATCAATAAATATGACATACCACATTAACAGAATGAAGGACAAAAACTATATAATCATCTCAATAGATGCAGAAAAAGCATTTGACAAACTTCAATATCCCTTTATTATAAAATCTCTCAACAAATTAGGTATAGAAGGAGTATACTTCAACACAAAAAAGGTTGTATGTGACAAACTCATAGCTAACTTCATACTCAACATTGGAAAACTGAAAGCTTTTTCTTTTAAGATCAGCAACAAAGGAAGGATGCCCACTGTCACCATTCTTACTCAACATAGTACTGGAGGTTCCAGCCAGAATAATTAGGCAAGATAAAGAAATAAAAGGTATCCAGATTAGAAAGAAAGAAGTTAAATTATCCCTGTTTGCAGGTGACATAATCTTAAATATAGGAAACCCTAAAGACTCTACCAAAAAACTATTAGAACTAATAAATTTAGTAAAGTTGCAGTATACAAAATTAACATAAAAATCAGTAGTGTTTCTGTACACAAACAGCAAACTGTTTGAAAAAGAGATCAAGGAAATAATCCCATTTTCAATAGCTACCAAAAGAAAAATACTTAGGAATACTTAACCAAGGATGTGAAGAACCTGTATAATGAAAACTATTAAAACATTGATGAAGGAAACTGAAGAAGACATAAATAAATGGGAGGAAACCTCATGTTCATGGATTGAAAGAATTAATACTGTTAAAATGTCAATACTACCCAAAGTGATTTATAGATTTAGTGCAATCACTATCAAAATTCCAGTGACGTATTTTATAGAAATAGAAAAAATAATTCTGAAATTTATATGGAACACAAAAGACCCTGAATTGCCAAAGCAATCTTGAGCAAAGAAGAACAAAGCTGGAGGCATCATATGACCTTCCCTGATTTCAGAATATACTACAAAGCTATACTAGCCAGAACAGCATGGTATTGGCATAAAAACAGACACATAGACCAGTGGAACAGAATAGATAGTCCAGAAATGAATTCACACATTTATGGTCAATTGATATTCAACAAAGGTGCCAATAGGACACACTGGAGAAAGGACAATCTCTTCAATAAATGGTGGTGGAACAACTGGATATGCAGAGGAATTAGACCCTCATCTCACACCATGTATAAAAATAAACTCAAAATATATTAAAGACTTAAACATAAGACCGAAATTATGAAACTACTAGAAGAAAACCTAGGGGAAATGCTCTATGACATTGGTCTGGGCAATGGATTTTTTGGATATGATCCCAAAAGCACAGGCAACAAATACAAGAGGGGACATATGGGATAAACCAAAGCTTCTGCACAGGAAACAATCAACAGAGTAAAGAAGTAACCTATGGAATGGGAGAAATTATTTGCAAACCATATATATGATAAAGAGTTAATGTCCAAAATACACAAGGAACTCTAAAAACTCAATAGCAAGAAAACAACCCAATTAAAAAATGGGCAGCTGGTATGGTGGTTCACACCTGTAATCCCAGCACTTTGGGAGGCCAAGGTGGGTGCATTGCCTGAGGTTGAGTTCGAGACCAGCCTGGCCAACATGGTGAAACCCTGTCTCTACTAGTAATACAAAAATTAGCCAGGCATGGTGGCACATGCTTGTATTCCCAGCTACTTGGGAGGCTGAGGCAGGAGAATCACTTGAAACCAGGAGGTGGAAGTTGCAGTGAGCCAAGATCGAGATTGTGCCACTGCACTCCAGCCTGGGCAACGAGAGCGAAACTCCATCTCAAAATAAATAAATAAATGGGCAAAGGATTGGAATAGACATTTCTCAAAAGAAGACATACAAATGGACAACAGGTATATGAAAAAAGTTATCAACGTCACAAATCATCAAGGAAATGAAAATTAAAATTATAATGAGATATCACCTCACACCTGTTAGAATTCTATGTGCTTATTAAAAATATGAAAGATAAAAAGTACTGGCAAGGATGTGGAGAAAATGGAACCTTTGCATATTTGGTGAGAATGTAAGTCAGTATAGCCATTATGGAAAGCAGTATGGAGGTTCCTCAAAACATTTAAAATAGAACTCTATGTCTTACAATCCTACTACTGGGTATATATCCAGAAGATGGGGTCAGTATATGAAAGAAATAGCTACACTTTCATGTTCACTGCAGCATTATTTACAGTAGCCAAGATATGGAATCAACCTGAGTGTCCATCAACAGATGAATGGAGAAAGAAAATATAGCATATATACATAATGAAATACTATTCAGTTTTTAAAAAGAAGGAAATACCGTCATTTGTGACAACATGGATGAACCTAGGTAATATTACGCAAAGTGAAACAAGCAAGGCACAGAAAGACAGATACCATATAATCTCACTTATATGTAGAATCTAAAAAAGTTAAACTCATGGAAGCAGAGAGTAGAATGGTGGATACCAGAGGCTGAGGGAGAGGTGATTGGGGAGATGTTGGTCACCGAATGCAAAGGTTAGTTAGGAGAAATAAGTTCAAGAGATCTGTTGTACAACATGATGACTATAGATAATTAACAACCTACAGTTGGCCCTTTGTATCCATGGATTCAACCAACCACAGATAGAAAATATTTGAAAAAAAAAAAAATGAAAAATAACAATTCAGCACAAGTAAAAATACAGTAGGACAACTATTTACATAGCACTTACTTTGTATTAGGTGTTATAAGTAATCTGGAGATTATTTAAAATGTATGGGAGAATGTATGCAGGTTATATGGAAATACTGTACCATTTTATATCAGGGACTTGAGAATCCATGGATTTTGGTATCTTGGATGGTAGTGGGGGCCTGTAGTCCCCCTGCAGATTTTGACAAATGACTGTAGACTGTATTGCATTCTTGAAAATCACCTGAGTAAATTTGACATGTTTTCTTCACAAAAAATGATAAGTATATGAGGTAAGGCATAGTTTAATTATCTCTAGCCATCCTGCAATGTATAAGCTATGGTCTCAATTTCTCCCAAAATTCAACTTAACCCCCACTGCGGTGGTATTAAGGGGTGGTATTAAGGGGTGGTAATAAGGGGTGGTATTAAGAGGTGAAGTGATTAAGTCGTAGAGGCTTTACCCTCATGAATAGATTAGTGCCTGACTACAGGCTGGAGGGAACTAGCTTAGGCTCTTCTTGCCCTTTGGCATTCTGCTGCGTGAGGACACAGTGTTAGCCTCTTCTGCCATGTGAAGATGCAGCAAGAAGGCCCTCACCAGACACCAAATGCTTGATCTTGTACCTTTATCTTGGACTTCCAGCCTCCAGAACTGTGAGAAATACATTTCTATTGTTTATAAATTACCCAATCTGTGATATTTTGTTATAGCAGCAAAAATGGGCTGCTAGTGTTCATATTTCAAAACATGTTATACATGACAAATATGTACAATTTTTATTTGTCGATTAAAATAATAATTTCAGTGTCTATAAATCTTTTCTCTTCATTGTTTTTCCCCAAATTGTTGGACTCTGAGTAAGCTTTTGCCAGTGGCATTTTAATTAAATAAAAAAAGAGATAGCCAGTGTTTATAATAAATGAATCATCTTAACATTTGAGTTTTTGCTGTAGCGGAAGAAAAATCTATTTTCCTCATTCATTCTAGGTTCGTGACTGAGGCCCTTATAACAAAGGACAGATAAACAAGAGACAAGCATAGAAATTTATTTAATATAAATTTTACATGACACAGGAACTTTTATAAGGGAGTGAAGACCCAAAGAGATGGTTACACTTGTGTATTTTTATGTTAGGTTTGATGGCATGTGGATGGTTGTGGGGAAATGGGATTGGAAAGAGAATATGAGCTCTAATGATAATGAACTAGGGTAAACTTTGCTAGGCTGTGTGTTCCTATTCTCTCTGTGATCTGCATCTTCCAAAATAAGGATGCTCCTTTCCTCTGGGGATAGGGAAGGCATTGCACATGAGAGTCACCTCACCTGCTTCAGGGGAAGGTCAGAAAATCCTTTCTAGGGTTTACAACCTGCTTTACGGGAGAATCGTGGGAGCTCAGGGGAGGTTAGGGTGACCTGCCTGCTTATGTTGTCTTCTCGGATTCCAAATGCCATATCTTGGGCCAGTGTGTCCTGAATCCCATCATTACCGTAGGAAATTCCATTTCAGAAGCCCACTCTTTGCTAACCTCCAGTTACTTCTAGAACTGGACACTGATGCTGAAATCTGGAATTTCTTATGTGACGCCAAATAAAGAAGAAAATTTAGAAGATTATGTGTATGTGTGTGTTTAACAAAGTATATATACTTTTTTTCTTCAGAGAGTAAAACTTCTGAATCAACTTGAAGTAGTGTTTTCAAATTGTTAGCAAGGCATGCTGCTATTTCAACTATTAGAGGGATAGCACTAGACTTAAAAGACCTTCTCTAAATGACTCTTCAGGAACTAGGAAGAGCATTTTTCACTCTGCTGTTGAAAGTATTTTGTTTGTCTTTCTATGAGTATACTGTTTCAAAGTGTTTCACTAGATTATTATATAACCTGATGTTTTTCAGTGTCTTCTGTGTGTATGCTTTTAAGTTTCTAAATCTTTTCTCTTCATTGTTTTTCCCCAAATTGTTGGACTCTCAGTAAGCTTTTGCCAGTGGCATTTTAAAACATATTTATATCCTTCAGATGCTAAAAATAGTTTGTGCACTTTTAAATGGTTGAAAAAGAAAGAAGATTACATGATGTTTGAAAATCACATGAAATGCAAATTTCAGTGTCTGTAAATAAAGTTTTATTGGAACACAGCCATGCTTATTTGTTAACATGTCTCTGACTGCTTTCACACTATACCGGCAGAGTCAAGTAGCTGCAATAGAGACCTTATGGTCCACAAAACCTAAAATATTTACTATCTGGCCCTTTACAGAAAAAGCCTACCACCCCTGGTATAGAGTGAGAAAGGCCAGAAACCAGAAAAAAAAAAACCCGCGGCTTTTCCCAAAAAAGCTTTGGTTTTTTTTCTTATGACCGGAATCAGCTTTATTTGCCTTTCTTTACTTGGTGCCTAACTGAGTGCTGGATTAAAGCAAATGCTTAGTTCTAAAATTGTTTCGAGAATCAAAACTCGGGAGGCCTTTCTTCAGGGTAAACTTTTCCTCTGAATATATATCATTATCTTTGCCATTTTTTTTTTTTTAATTAGATTTTGCCAGAAGAGATCTGTCATACCAGGGCCATTGAAGCTTTTCTTTCATTTCTAAAATTGTACATAAGAAAAAAAGAATTAGGTAAACCAAACAGATAAAACCCTTTTGTGCTCTGCACATTCACATAAGGATTTAGTTTCAGCTTATCCTGTGTATTTACTCATGGTTTAGTCTCAAGATTTGTAAGTATTGGCATGATGAGATAATGTTAGCATTTGAATACTAACCACAGAAAGCATTAAGCAAGGTCTGCAGTCATGAAGCATTTGCCTTTTGTTCCCATCCATTAGGCATTTAATGTATTTTTTACATCCCCCCACCTTGTCTCTGTTTTCATCTCCTTTGAAGGGAATCTTTTGTCATTGAGATTCAAACCTTCTGATGAGTAATGCTAAGCAAGGGTATAAATTTCTTCCCATTCCCTGAGATAGCCATTGTACTATTAATATTTCTGTCTGTTGTTTAGAAGTGAAGCCTATATTAGGTTTCTCAGTCCCCTAAGGAATTTAACATTTTAAGTGCTCGTAGAGTGCTGTGGGCTCTAAAAGGTATCAAAAGCATTCCATCAGAAATAGAAGCTAGAGAGCCCTTGTCCTTCAAGGAGGTTGAAGTCTGTATGGTAAGAGAGGGGTGACATGCTTATGAATTCTGAACATGTACTAGCAGCCTACAAAGTGAATGGAATTCCACCAGAGCATGCAGCATGAAGGAGCGGTCTCAGTGGGGAAGGGAATAAAGTAGGGAGTGCTTCTAAGGTGAATCTGGGTTTTATGGAAGGTAGAGTCATTGGTTCCAGGGAAAGAAGCCAGTCCAGACAGAGGAGATGCCAAGTACTTCCCTGACATCTCAGGATGCCTTGCTGGAACATTAAACCCAGCATGTTGCAGACGGAATGAGTTTTTCTCACTGAATCTAGTTCCTGCTCCTGCCCTCAGTATTTCCATCAGTGTCATGATTTTCTGAGTTATGCACCTGTCTCTTACTTTAGGCTTTTATTGCTTCTCCAAACTACTGTGTAACTGGTCTGCCTGTACAAAGAAGCTGCCAGGTTTGTCTTCCAAAGTTTTCTTCCCATCACTGTGACCCCTGCACACCATTCCAGCATCCTATTTTGCCATTCTCTGGAGAACCGCTCTTCCACATACTAGCCAAATTTGACTTCCTTCAGTATTTTCTTTTTTTTGAGATGGAGTCTTGCACTGTTGCCCAGTCTGGAGTGCAGTGCCGTGATCTCGGCTCACTGCAAGCTCTGCCTCCCGGGTTCACACCATTCTCCTGCCTCAGCCTCCTGAATAGCTGGGACTACAGGTGCCTGCCACCATGCCTGGCTAATTTTTTGTATTTTTAGTAGAGATGGGGTTTCACCATGTTAGCCAGGATGGTCTCGGTCTCCTGACCTCGTGATCTGCCCGCCTCGGCCTCCCAAAGTGCTAGGATTACGGGTGTGAGCCACTGCGCCCAGCCCAGTTTGTTTTTTAAGGTGCTGTGCTGTTGGGTTTTGTTTGTTTGATTTTTGTTTTGCCTCAGTGTCTTTGCCTATAGTGTGAATGTTTTTACTTCTTTCTTTGCCATGTTAACTCCAGTTCCTCCTTTGGGTTTTAGCTTAGGTGTGTTTTCAGGAAGCCTTCCTACACCTGTGTTGGAGTAAGTCCTCTCATCACGGGCTTCTGCGCATCGTGCACTTCCTATTTGGTGTGCTTCTCTATAGGTTGTAACTTCCAGAGGGCAGGGACCTAGTGCTATTGGACAAATGATGAGTGCTCAAATAAAAGATGTTTTTCTCTGAAAAAATATTTAAATTTTCCTCATTGTCTACAAAATTAATTTTGGACATTTTAAAATTCATTCCAGACCTCCCATAATATGGCCCGACCTTATCTATATTAATTATTGAATTAGATTTGGCAACATTCAACAGAAAACCCAAATGACAGAGATTTTAATAAGATGGAAGATTTATTTTCCCCTCCTCCTCCTCTTTCTCCTCCATATCCTTCTTTCTCTCTCTCTGTCTCTCACACAGACACACAGACACACACACGCACACACACACACGCACACGCACACACACACGTCTGTAAGTAGTCCCCAGGGCTGTGGGATTGTATGACTGCTCCACAGTTACCAGAGGCTAAGGCTCCTTCTCTCTTTATGCTTTGCCATCCTTGGCACATGATTTCCATTCTCAAGATTCCCTCACGGTCCTAAGTGACTGCTGGAGCCCCAGCCATCTTGTCCCTTGTGGCAATAGTGCTAGCAGAGTAGAAGGGAGACTCAGAGAGAGGAAGACAAAAAGGAAGCTAACATGAAAAAGAGATTGGCCAGCAGTCCTCCAGGGAGAACGGCCTTTTCGTCAAATGCTAGTTCTTTGATCTTCTGAGAAGAAAAGAGTTTCTAGGAGACCACAACTTTTTACTGCTTTGAAAATTCCAAATTCCTGAGAATATGATTCAGTTAATGAGTAACATTCTCTGTGCTGGCAAAGGAGGAAATTACCTGGATCTGGACCTATCTTTGGAGGATGAGAGAAGAGCCATTATCTCTCCCCCACTGTTAGAATGATGCTGTAATGTCTTTTCAGTAGGCATTTGCCTGAGCTCTTTTTTTTTTTTGGACTATAATTTCCCCCCACCCCACTTTCTAATCTCTGCTTCCCAAAATCTTATCTGTTCTTCAGAGCCTAATTCCTTTCTTCTCCCAGAAGCCTTTCCACATTCTCCTCAACTGGGAATTTTTTTTTTTTTCTTTGAACCTCCACAGATTTTTGTGATGATCTTTCTCCATGTTTTAACATAGTTACCTGTAAATGTAGCTAACTCTTCCCTAGCTCCCTCTCACCATCGAATGCCATCCCCTTGAGTTACGTCAGGGTCTATGCCTTGTTCACATCTGCTGCAGCCATCACAGAACCTTTAACAAAGCAGGTTCTTAAATCTTAAATGAGTGCCTGCTGTGAGGGAAGGAAAGCAAATAGACATTTTGGCTCAAGTAAAGAATTGATGTGTTTAGAAGAGACACAGGTAAAGAGAGAGGGGATTAGTTGTTGGATGATCTTGATATCTAGGCTTTGGATCTGGGCTTGGTGGGGTAGGTGAGTGAGCCCTGAATATAAGGGAACTGGCCTAGGGAGAGATAAAAACCATCACTTCAACTCCTGTGTTCCAGGGTGTTGACTTCATTAACTGCCCCACATCCACCAGATTTCCCCAGATCTTAGTTGACATAGAGACATTCATTCTGTTTCTCACCTTAAGAAAATCCAACCTGAGTTAGCTTCAGGTTGGTGCTGCTGCTAGGCCTGATGGTGATAGGCTTTGGAAGGAACTGAGAATCCCATATGCTAGGTGGTATCTGAATGTGGCACTATGTAATATAATGCTCTCAACTCTGCAATTTCTCTTGTAAGAGGGAAACAATTCAACCTGTTCTTTGACTCCTTCTCTGAGTTTTCTTGGCTCCAGGCTTCTTAGAACACTGTTTACACTGTTCCACCACCCCCAATCTTTACCTCCATTAGCTCTACCGCCTCAGCCCCCACCAAAACACAATTCTTTTCAGGCAAGTGTACCATACAGGTGCTCTGGTGGTCCCGTAAATGAGGATGTAGCTGCCAGCCTTTTAGCAATATCGAGAGTTCTTTGCAGGCTCTTGACAGCAGTGGCCTTGGTTAAATTGGATAGAATCACCTTTTTGGTAAATTCCCTTCCGATTCATTTCACAAATGGCTTAAATCATTTATGTTGTTTTGTTCAATCCACTCAGGAAACGAAAGCATTGCCATTTTAATTGTTTTAGAACAGCATTTTACACCTAATATAGACTCCCAAAGCCAGCCAAATGCAGATTTTGGCTCCTAGATCGCTGACTGCATGCTGACTGTGTTCTTGAGTGCGGAAGGAAACAGATCCAGCCAAAGACTGATTACCTTCCAAAAGGTCACAAAAGAAGTTTCTCTTTATCTGCGAAAGAAAGTAGATACCATTAGGTGTTGAATTTTTTTTTTTTTTAAAGTGCTTTTAATTTAAACAACATTTGAATAAAAATTATGGTATAGTCAACCACAAATCAGTTGATCAAGTCTCAAATTTTCACAGTCTCCCTTGGTTCAGTGTTCTTGGGCAAGTTTACTTTCTTTTTCTTTTTTTTTTTTTGAGACAGAGTCTGGTTCTGTTGCCCAGCTTGAGTGCAGCAGTGCGATCTTGGCTCACTGCAACCTCTGCCTCAAGCAATTGCTCAAGCAACCCTCCTACTTCAGCCTCCCAATTAGCTGGGACTACAGGTGCATGCCACCACACCTGGCTAATTTTTGTATTTTTTTGTAGAGACGAGGTTTTACCATGTCCAGGCTGGTGTAGAACTTCTGAGCTCAAGCCATCTGCCCACCTCAGCCTCCCAAAGTGCTGGCATTACAGGTGTGAGCCACCATACCCAGCCTCTTTTTAAAAAAAATAATTTTTTACTTTGAAATAATTTAAGACAAGAAGTTGCAAAAATAGTACTGAGAGATCCCAGGTACCCTTCACTCAACTTCCCCCAATGTAAGATCATATCTTACATGATTATAGCACATTGTCAAAAGCAGGAAATTGACATTGGTGCAATACTAGTAATTCAAGAACAGACCTTAGTGGAATAGTTTTTACATGCAATCTGTTTTGAGTGTGTGTAGTTTTGTGAAATTTTGTTACCTTTGTAAATTCATATATACTTTTGATTTCTAATGCTCACTTACCTTCAAATTATTTGGAACCTTTTTTTTTTTTTTTTTGTAGAGATGGGGGGGTTCCACCATGTTGCCCAAGCTGGTCTCGAACTCCTGAGCTCAAGGGATCTGCCTGCCTTGGCCTCCCAAAGTGCTGGGATTACAGGTGTGAGCCACCACACCTGGCCTATTTGGAGCCTTTGCGTGAATAATTAATAATAATTAATAATAGCATAACTGGAAATTATTTAATCTGGAAATCTCAATACTCTTAACTAAAAGACTACTGGATTAGAAAGTAGAAAGTCGGGTTCTAATTCTAGCTCTTCAACTAGGCAGTTAAGCTTCTTTGGTTAAGTCATTTACATACTTGGTACATCATTTACTCATCTCTGAAATGAGTGAGCTAAATGAAACAAATCTTGATTTCCACTTTCCCTTCTCTAAACCACCTGTCTCAAATACTCTGTCTCAAATACAGATGAACCATATGTATTTTACCAGATTGTTCTAGCCAAAACCTTAGGCATTATCCTTGTTTCCTTCTTTGCTGCACCTACCTTCCTTCCCTCTGTATATTCCATTAGCAAGCCTTCTACAACATTCCCCAAATCTGTCTACTTGACTCCATCCCTTGCCTGAATTACTGCAGTAGCCTCCACATGTACTTTCCCATAAAACGTTTTCCACTTGGCAATCAGAGCCATCTTTTAAAAATAGAAATCAGACTTTGTTATTCCTCTGCTTAAAACCTCCTCCGAGGATTTTACATTGCACTGAGAATCAGAGCTCTTCACCAGGGCCCAAAAGGGACACCTGTGACCTGGGGACTCCTGCTGGCTTCTCTAGTCATATCTACCATTCCCCGCCTTCTCCCTGTAGCCCAGCACAGGCCTCTTCTGTCGCGCCAGTAGGCCAAGTCAGTGCCCACCTCGAGGCCTTTGTTCCACCCTAGCTGTTCTCTGTGCCTGGTGTGCCCTGCTCCCAGTTTTGCTCTAATAAGTGGCTCCCTCTGGTAATTTAGGTGTCAGGCCTCCTTGATGAGGCCTGCCTCATCAGTGCAAATTAGCCACCTCCCAAGTCACTTTCTGCAACATTATCCTGTTTTGTGTCTTGCACAGCATTTAATGCTATCTGGAATTATTCTCTGCACTTGATTGGACTTGTTACTTGACAAGTGAATTTCCCTTCTCTAGACTGTAAACTCTTGAGAAGTAGGGCAGCTTTAACTGCCTGCTTTATCCTGCATTCCCAGACCCCAGGACAGTGCCTGTCCCGTCAATAATTATTTGTTGAGCAGATGCGTTTATGGACCAGATCATCACAGAAAATTTTGAAATTGAAAAAAATTACTTAATTAAATGAAATGTTTAAAGACATTAATTTTTGGGGATTCTGAAGGGAACTTTTATTATTAAATTTCTATGTACTACAGACTACTACTACAGACAATTAAATTTCTGTGTACTACAGACGACTACTATTGTGTAGTCATGTTTTAGTAAAAGTTCTTTTCCTGAGGCAGGACCATTTCAGATGGAAAAGTTTTCTGTACTCTAGGGACAGTCTCCTGTCTGCCTTGAACACATTAGACAGATGACCTTAATGATCGGAAGAGATGCATTGGAAATACGTTCCTTTCCCCCATCAGCAGTGCTTTTGCATTAGCACTGAGTAGGGTTTGACTCTCTTGATGATACAGAAGGTACAAGAAGCTTAGTATCATGTGGTTTGACATTTAATCAGGCTTGCTTTCCTTGTTAACCTAAAGGCCTTCCTCTTGTTTGGAATTTAATGTGTCAGTAATGACTCCTAGAGCTGGAATAGATGGAGCTGCTGATGTTCTCACTTAAATGAAAAGAACACGATTTATATCCTCAGCTTCATTTCTTAAATTATTGTTGAACTTTCATTTGTCAGAGCCACATAACCAAAATGTCACTGTATTTGCTTTTGACGGCATTACCATCTACTTTTGCTTTTTAAGCAGTTTTGGAAATGCGATGTAGTATAGGACTATGAGTACAAGTTTTTAAACATGTATTATTCTGAGTTAATGATTCACTGCTGCGGAAGGACTGGTTTCTATGTGAAGGCAATGGTTATTTTTTTCATTAAATATTCTCATCAGAAGTTAATGGTTTTTCTTCTCTAATTCTGGAGTTCTCTTATAAAAATACATGTACTCATATAGGTGCCAATGAGACAAGTGTTGACGTTTTGGTTTCTTTTGTTATGGTTTTATTGTTGTTATTGCTAATGAATTATTTTTGGAGCAAATATGTACTTTCAAGCAAATATGTGCAAATTTGAAGTTGGAAGGTGATATTTTCTCTTAAAAGCATTTTACCGTTTTCACTTTGCCATGCCGTTAGCTTTCAGGGTGTTTTCTTGAGTCATTATTTTCTTTTGTTGATTCTTTAAAATGTACCAATGGTGAGTGTGAATTCATAGTATGAAAAATGTGGGTGATAGACTATGATTAGAACTATGATTAGATATAGTTCAAGATAGCAGTTTATATGAAAAATTGATGCTCTAAAGCATTTACTACCAAAATTTGTTTTTGTATGTGTGTGTTACCTTTACTCCTCTCCTTGGGTCCACTTAATGGTTCTGTGTTTTTTTTGGAGAGCCAAATATGACTTGAAGGTAGTGAGGGAGAGGAAGGAGGGCAATATGAAATGAGTGTGCTGTTTTATCAGAAGCCACTTAATCACAGAGCCTGAAGTGACAGCTGTTGGGAGAAGTGATCATACTGATGGGGGTAAAACTCCCTACCCATTTTGGGGAGCTTTTGTTTTCATAATATAACTTCTTTGTACAAACAAAGGATGTTCTAAAGGAGAGGACTGTTTGCAATTGAGTGTTTTCCATTCTGGCAGCATCTGACTGAAAATCATTTCAGAATTTCTTAGTATTGCATGCAATCATTGTTTAGTAGCTGGATCTTTTTAACTTTATGATAGAAATGTACATTTCAATTCTGTTTTAAGTCCTATCCATGTATTTAAGTAGTGTAATAAATTATTTTCTTGCCAGCAGGGTGACTTGAGTGAAAAAAATATGTATAATTTGGCCAATAGCCTAATTCTGTGACCTCTACAGTCCAAATGGATGCTGTGGCTTTTACCTTGGTTACATTTCAAATGACTTTCATTGGCCTGAAATTCTATTAGTATGATTGATTCAGGATGCTCATTCAAAGTCATCTAATCTGTCTGTGTCATTTGTCATGGATCAAATCTCTGGGCAGAGCGGTCATTGAACCTTGGACAAACCTCAGACTGTGTCCGTCTGTCAATTTTATAAATGATTGGGAGGAAGGCACTCTTGTGAGTTCTGGATCAGTAGTGATATGATTCTGTTTCTGTTTTTGTTTTTTTAAGTCTACTGCTACATAACAAACCACTCCAGAACTTGATACCTTAAAATAACCCATTTTATCTTGGTTGTGATTTTGTGGGTTAGGAATTAACAAAGGGCTCAGCTGGGCAGTTTGTCTCTGATCTGCATGGTGTCAGCTGAGGAATCTGGGGATAGGGGATCCACTTTTGAGATCTCAGACTCAGACTTCTGGTGCCTCGACTGGGATGCCTGGCTCTGGGCAGGTGGCTTAGCTGGGGCCCAGCATGCCTGAGCACTGGCATGTGGTCTCTCCATGTGGCTTAGGTTTCTTTCAGCATGGGAGCTGGGTTTCCCAAAATGTGAGGACGGAAGCTTCAAGGTTCAAGGTTTCTTAGGATGTAGCCTCATAAGTCCCAGAACACCAGTCCTCCTGCATATTATTGGTCAAGTAAAACACTAAGTCCAACCCAGACTTGGGGTCAGGAGGGAGTCGGGGAGGGGAGTAGCATTATCCTTCACTTTTCACTGGGAGAAGAAACAAAGGATTTGAGGCCTTCATTAATGACTAGTGATGAGATCACATCAGAATAGCATTTATTTAATAGCAATTTTTTACTCTCCTGAGGTTCAGGTGGCTTAAAGTGCAAATATTAGTAGGTAGTTCCATGTAAGGGAATCCCATTCCAAGTGACAGCCTTCATTTAATCAAAACTCTAATGTAATTCATTCTAGTCATTTGATGGATGGAGACTCTAAAAGTGGCATGAATATAATCTCAAAATATCTAGAAAGATGTCAGTCCTCTGAGTCATTGTGCAAACTAGTTTGTTGAGAGGGTTCAAAGGCATCATAGATCTTGCAGCTAGAAAAGACTCTAAGAGATTACATCATCATTATCACTTTCCAGAAAGATTTATTGAGCATCTCTTAGGTGCCAGACCCTGGGAATACAGAGGAGAATATGACTGATTCTTGCCATTGAGACATAGCTGAGGACACAGAACTGATATACAAGAGATGAACAGAAATTCATGGAATATAGACTAACTGGTAAATAAAAGTACAGGTGATAAGAACACAAGAAGGAGAAGGAATCAATAGAGGCTTAGTTAGGGGCTGGGAAAGGCTGTAAGGAGATACTTTCTATCACTCTGAAAACATAAAGTTCCAAGTGTTGGCCATTCCCAAAAGTCCCTCTGGGATCTGGATCCCTGCATCCTTTCTGATCCCCTTTGCTACCTCTCTTTTCGTCACTCACTGGCCTTCTCCCATGGATGTGTAGGCATTTGAGGATCTTTGCCACTTGCTCATTCCTCTGCCTGGAATGCTCTTTTTTTCAGATATTCTCATAGTTTGCTTTCTCACTTCCATCAGATCGAGATGTCTGGTCAACTGTGTTCTCCTCCAGCCTTCTCTGACCACTCTGTCTACTTCCTGTTCATCAACACAGTTTATCTCCATGAAGCCAGAGGTATTGTCTGCCTTGTTAATTATTGTATCCTGAGCACCTAGAGTAGTGCCTGGCATCATTAGTGCTCAATAAAATATGGTTGAATATATGAATGAGTAAATGAATGCAGAATCTTGAAACAGGGTGTGTTTTTGAGGTGCTATAACAAAACAGTGTAAACTGGGTAGCTTATAAACAATAGAAACTTAGTTCCCACAGTTCTAGAAGCTGGTACGTCCAAGATCAAGGCACCAGCAGATTAGGTGTCTGGTGAGGGCCCATACTGTCTACTGGTTCATAGACAGTACCTTGTTGTTGTGTCTTCACATGGTAGAAGGGTCAAGGTAGCCCTCTGGGGCTTCTTTGATTTGGGTGCCAATCTTATTTATGAAGGCTCTGCCAAGGATAAGATTTAGCAAAGTGAAGAATAGATGATATTGCTGGATGCCTGCAAGGCAGAGTGAAAGAGAAGCAGAAAGTTACATAATGTATTCATAGATCATCAGCTTCACCTCTCTGACATCAGGGGTCCTTATTTTACAACTTTGAGTCCTGCAAACCATTTTGCGAATATATAAGCATTGTAATAGGACTTGCACAGGAAATGATTTATTTTTTTCTTTATTTTTAACTTTTATTATAGGTTTGGGGGTACATGTGAAGGTTTGTTACATAGGTAAACACATGTCACAGAGGTTTGTTGTGCAGATTATTTCATCACCCAGGTATTAAGCCCAGTACTCAGTAGTTATCTTTTCTACTCCTCTCCCTCCTCCCACCCTCTCCCGTCAAGTAGACCGCAATTATCTATTGTTTCCTTCTTTGTATTCATATTTTCTTATCATTTAGCTCCCACTTAAAAGTGAGAACATGCAGTATTTGGTTTTCTGTTCCTTCCTTAGTCTGCTAAGGGTAATAGCCTCCAGCTCTACCCATATTCCCACAGAAGACATGATCTTATTCTTTTTTGTGGCTGTGTAGTATTCCATGGTGCATATGTACCACATTTTCTTTATCTAGTTTGTCACTGATGGGCGTTTAAGTTGATTCCATGTCTTTGCTATTGTGAATAGTGCTTCAGTGAACATTCATGTGTGTGTGTCTTTATGGTAGGATGATTTATATTCGTCTGGATATATACCCAGTAATGGGATTGCTGGGTTGAATGGTAGTTCTGCTTTTACATCTTTGAAGAATCACCATACTACTTTCCACAAGTGGTTCATTTTAACCATTGAACTAGAATAGCTGGTTCATGACTGGTGGCAGTTATTAGAGAACTTGCCTTTCTTGAAAAATATTCTTTACTATACCATTTCTTTGTCTTTGCTCCTGCTCATATTTCTGTCTGGAATATCCTGCTTTTTGTATTGACCTGTTGAAATTCCACATAAATGTTCAAAAACATAGTAACTTAAAACAGCAGTTTATTATTTCTCACAATTTGGTGTGTTGGCTGGGTTAAGCTGAGTGGTTTTCTGTTCCATGTGGTGGTGTCCACTAGCATCACTAATACAGCAGATGTTTTCAGTTTCAGAACTTGGCTGGACTAGAATGTCCAAGAAAGCTTTGCTCTCATGTTTCCTGTTGGCTGTAGACTAGAGTTCCTTAGTTTTCTTCCATAATTTCTCATTTCCTCTGGTATCTAGACCAGCCACCTTACAGCATGGTGGCTGGGTTCCAAGTGTGAGAATAAGGAAGCTTCTACTTCATTTTACTTTTACTTTTTTTTTTTTTTTCTGAGACGGAGTCTTGCTCTGTTGCCCAGGCTGGAGTGCAGTGGCACAATCTCGGCTCACTGCAACCTCTGCCTACTGGGTTCAAGCAGTTCTCCTTCCTCAGCCTCCCTAGTAGCGGGGATTACAGGTGCATGCCACCACAGCAGCTAAATTCTGTATTTTTAGTAGAGATGGGGTTTCACCATGTTGGGCAGGCTGGTCTCAAACTCCTGACCTCAGGTGACCCACCCACCTTTGCCTCCCAAAATGCTGGGATTATAGGCGTGAGCCACCATGCCCTGCCAGCTTCTATTTCTCTTGAAGCCTAGATCTAGAACTGGCACATCACTTTCATCACATCCTATTGGTCAAAGTGAGTCACAAGGCCAGCCCAAATTCAAAGGGAGGGGAAGTAAATTCCCCTTCTTGATGGGATAGTTGGGATGCAGAGACAGGGATAGGAAGAATGATTAGTGGTGATGTTTGCCGACAGTTCTCCTCAGTATGCTTAGATATTTGTTAGTATTATCTTTTCAGTAAGAGATAGGTATTATTAGTGAAGTCCAAGGCCTTTGAGTATTATTTGAACCCTTTGGCTTTGAGCTATGAATTGTTTATAGAGTGAATTGCTGTGAACATTTTGGGCTTTATTGAGCTGCAGCTGAAGATGATCATTGATTGACTCCTCGCTCTGCCTTTTTTTTTTTTTTTTTTTTTTTTGGCTTTACTTGCCATTCATATTGTGTTGTACATGTTCCTCTGGGTATATTAGAGGTTAAAATCAAAAGCCTCTTCTCTGGATCTTACTGTAACCTAGAGCAAGTGGCTCCATCAGCAGGACAAGTAAACTCACGAAAAGAAGCAAAAAGGAAACAAACTAGTTGCTCTGGGCTGATATAATGTTAAAGGGCAGAGGGAAGCTTGAGTTACTCAACTGCTGATTGGCTTCCATCTTCTCTCTCCTTGTTTCTCTGATTCAATTCTTGCTTTCTACAGTTGATTTCCCACATAGCAAGCAGAGGGATCTTTTAAAGATGTAAATCAGATCATGTTATTCCCCAGCTTAAAAACCCTAGGGGGATTTTCGTTGTACTTGTAATAAAATCCAGACTCCTCATCATAAATTAGCTCTTACTCTTGCCTCTTTACCTCTTCTCTTACTCCTCTCCCCTCCCTCTTTATCAGCCACATTTTATTTCTTTCTGTTCCTTAAGCCCTCGAGGTTCATCCTGCCAAGTTCATCCCATCTTAGGGGTTTTGTACTTGCTGTTCCCTCTCTCTGGAACATTCTGACCCTAGATCTTTGTGTGGCTAGTTCTTCATTCAAGCCTCAGCCCAGAGGACCTCATAGAGACCTTTTGTACCCTCCTACACTCTTTTTCTTTTCTTTTTTGGAGACAGAATCTCACTCTGTTCCCCCAGGTTGGAGTGCAGTGGCACAATCTCCGCTCACTGCAACCTCCACCTCCTGGGTTCAAGTGATTCTTGTGCCTCAGCCTCCTGAGTAGTTGGGATTACAGGCGTGAGCCACCACTCCTGGCTAATTTTTGTGTTTTTAGTAGAATTGGGGTTTCACCATGTTGGCCAATGTGCTCTTGAACTCCTGACCTCAGGTGATCTGCCCACCTGGGCCTCCCAAAGTGCTGGGATTACAGGCATGAGCCACCACACCTGGTGTCCTAGACTCTTGATAGTGCACTAGACACTTGCCCTCTTACAGTTCCTATGTTCTGTTTTTTCTAGCACTGACTGCTCTTCTTCTCAATTTTCTCATGTATGAAGGTGGGGTCAATAATAAAGGCACATACCTCGTAGAATTGTTAAGAGGATTAAACTAGTTACTATTTAGAAGAGTATCTGGAGCATGATATTGCTCTCAAATGTTAACTTTATTGTTATATCATTCTTTACTACCTGAAATTGTCCTGCTTAGTTATATGCTAGTTTATTGTCTTTCATTCATTGCTAGAGTGTCAGCCTTTTGCAGGAAAGGACGGCATTTACGTATCTTTTTTACAGCTCATCCGTGTTCCCAGTGTGTTGTCATGCACAGTAGGTCCTTGACAAGTACTAAGTACTCATAAAGTCAATAAATGAAAGGCAGGAATGTTTATTTTGAACAGGCCAGAAAAAACATCGGTAACATTAAATTAAAGCTTGCGAAAGCTGAATGGATTGTAAAAGATTGTTTAGTTGTTCAAAATGGGTTTAGGATTTTTGGTCCAGAAGCATTCTGTTCCAGGACACTGAAAGACCCTAGGGATAATTCACTGTTAATTTTTATTTTTATGGAATTTTGAAGAGTGGGAAATTGTTGGAATTATGAAGACAGGTAAATGACATTCTGATTTTCAAGAGTGAGAAATGTGGGCTTAAAAACTGTAGACTAGGAGCTTTATGCTACTTGTGGGCAGAATTCTAGAATGAATTGTTAAAAGGATGATTTGTGAATGCTGAGGACAGTGTTGTTTAGTGGGAAAGTGGAGCACCCTTAGAGAAAAGAGTCCTGTAGAAATGAATTGATTTCTTTTCAGGTGATTACTGAGCTTGGTGGCAGAATTGAGAATAAAGACTCCCTGACTCCAGACCAGTGTTCTCTCTGTTCCAGTAGTGTTTTCAGTCTGGGACCACAGAGATGCTCAAATTCAAGCAAAATATAATTTTTTTTGGTGTGTATTTTGAAGATCATTTTTTTAAAAAGCCACTTTTGAAACAGTTTCTCAGCTGGGGTACATCGACCTCTGAAAGTTCTAGGACATAGTCTCAGGAGCCCAGGAAATTTAGTTCTCTTTCCCACCACTTTAAAAGAGGTCTGTGCAGTACTGTAGGTTCAGAAACTTGGTACCATGATATTTTGCCAGTTTATCTGATTAACTGCATGCTGTCTGTAGTCACTCTGCAGAATACAGTGTTATGTTCTTCTGTCAGACCTGTGCTGTTTAATATGGTTGTGCCTAGCCATATGTGGCCATTGAGCAGTGAAAATGCGACTCCTCTAAGTTGATTATAGACTACCATGTAATACAGTCACCCCTCAGTGTCCAACGGGTATTGATTGGTTCCAAGACCCCCTGCACATACCAAAATCCATGGATGCTCAAGTTCCTCATATAAAAATGGCATAGTATTTTCATGTATCTACATACAGCCTCCTGTAGACTTTAAATGATCTCTGGATAATTTATAATACCTAATACAATGTAGATGCTATGTAAATAGTTGTTATACGGTTTGGTTTTTTAGTGTATTTTTTTTAACGGTTGTATTGTTATTGTTTATTTAAAAAATATTTTCAATTCAAGGTTGACTGAATCTACACATACAGAACCTGGGATCCGGAGGGCTGACTATAGC
Organism: Macaca fascicularis; assembly: GCF_037993035.2. Classification (NCBI taxonomy): domain Eukaryota; kingdom Metazoa; phylum Chordata; class Mammalia; order Primates; family Cercopithecidae; genus Macaca; species Macaca fascicularis. Next base: position 100,757,423 of record NC_088385.1, read on the forward strand.
ATACACATTAGATTTCAAAGACTTAGTATGAAAAAAGAATATAAATATCTCATGATTTATTTTGAGTATCTGTTGAAATGATATTTTTGATATATTGGGTTACATGAAATATATTAAAATTAATTTCACCTGGCTTTTCCTTTTCAAAACGTGGCTACTAGACAATTTAAAATTATGTATGTGACTGGCATTCATTAGAACTTGATACCTCTCTCAGGAGGAAAGGTGGAAGGAACTGGTGGATATCACTATGCAGATGAGGTTGTATGACAGCTGCCTTCAGCTCTTTGGATGGCTCTCATTCATAAAAGAGATTCTTTCTGTTTTGTATTTCTCAAAAGGTAGAAGGAAGACATAGAAGTAGCAAGTTAATATAAGATAGACCTTTCTAAAATAGTTGTCCAAAGATGATATAGGCTCCTTCTAGAGATAATGAATTCCTTGTCACTATACATAATTCAAGAAAAGGGTAAATAGCTGCCTAATTAGGTTGTTTAGAGGGAGGTCAGGTGGTTAAAATTAATGCCTTTCTAATCCTGAGAATTTGTGACTTGATGAAATTGGGCAAAGGGCTGATTTTACAGCTACATGAAATAAATGGATTCTATGGGCAGGCGAAGAAAGCAGTTTATTTCACTCCCTGTCCTTTTCCTTTTAAACTTTCACGTGAATATTTTCCAGTTGAGGAGCTTTGCATTTTTGGTTACAGAAAGATGTTTGATTGTCTAATCCCAGGGAATCTGGTGAACAGTGTATCAGTTAGGAATGTACTTGGCAACAAGTAAACAAACAAGCAAACCAAAATGACAATGGCAAATAAGTAGAGATTTATTTTAATCCTATAACAAGAACTCTGGAGGTCAGCTGCTTCTGGCATTGATTCATTGGCTCAAAGGCATCAGAGCGAGCGTCTCTGCTATTCTCTTGGCCTTCCTTTTCCTCGTGGTAGCAAGGCAGTCACAGCTACCAACAGTGCATCTGTAAGACTGGAAGAAGCACGGAAGGGGCGCAGCCCCTACTGCGTCGGTCACTTTTCTCAGGAAAAGCAGTAGTTTTCCAGAAATCCCTAACACAATTCTTCTTCTGATTCATTAGGCAGAATTGTCTCATGGCCACTCCTTGGTGCAAGGGAGGCTGCAAAGTGAATGCTTGCTCTTCTAGACTCTACGATTGAGACAAGACAGGAGGAGAAGGAGGTTGGGAATGCATTTATGTCAGCCAAAAAGAACAGGGTCGGCCACAGATAGTTTTGGGTGTGACTGAGGGCACCACTCCCAAGTCAGACACAAGTGCCTGGGAGTTGAGACATCATGCAATGTCCTTTTTTTTTTTATTAAAAAAATTCTTTCACTAATGGTTTTAGCTGCCATTGATGATTGTAGACTTGGTGGAGTTTTATTAAACAATTCTTTCTTTTTAGAGAGGAGAAAATTGAGGACCTGAGAAGTTCACGCCTTTGATTTCTATTGAAATTACTCATAGGGTAAGAGTGAGAGTTCTTACTTTGCCCTTTCCACCTTCCTGACTTCATCAGCAAAGACGAGAATCTTGGCTTTATTTTTCATTATCTGCAAGTGATATGTCCATAACAGTAGTTATTTGTCACAAAAATACTTCACAAGAACATTGCTAAACAAATACACGTTAGCAGTTCTGAACGGGCATTTATTGTAGAGGAACCTGCTTGTGATGAGAAATATGAAAGAATTGAGACAGTGGGCCTCTACCATAGAGGAGGTAAGAAACTAGTTGGGTGAAATTTAGTGTTAGAATGTTTTGTCAAAAAACTATTTTTGGGAGGCTGAGGCAGGAGGATTGCTTGAGCCTAGGAGTCTGAGACCAGTCTGGGCAACATAGCAAGATCCCATATCTACAAAAATAAATAAATAGAAATTAAAAAATATTTCTTCATCTTTAACATTAATGGCGAATTAAACAATATAGTTTAGAGCTATATTTAATGGAAGTATATGTGAATTGGTGGTATAACAGATTTTTCCAAACTCTTTTTACTTGTGATTTCTGTGGCTATAACAGACTTCTACTAGCCTCTTGGGAGTTTCTTAAATCCTTTTTCCTCATTTTCTTTGGTCTATGATAAAGAAGTAATCTGAAGTAGAAAAAATTATTTAGGCTGGGCGCAGTGGCTCACACCTGTAATCCCAGCACTTTGAGAGGCTGAGGCGGGTGGATTACTTGAGGTCAGGAGTTCGAGATCAGCTTGACCAACATGGTGAAATACAAAAATACAAAAATTAGCCAGGTGTGGTGGCAGATGCCTGTAATCCAAGATACTCGGGAGGCTGAGGCATGAGAATTGCTTGAACCCGGGAGGCGGAGGTTGCAGTGAGCTGAGATTGTGCCACCGCACTCTAACCTGTGCGACAGAGCAAGACTCCATCTCAAAAAAAAAAAAAAAAAGATACTTAGATGAGCTAATTTTTGAAGATGGTCTTATAAAGCTTATTTATTTTTTATTAATACACTTTATTTTTTAGAGCAGTTTTAGATTCCCAGCAATATTTAGTAGAAAGTATGAAGAGTTGCCATATACTCCCTTCCCCTACAGATGCACAGCTCCTCCCACTGTCTACAGTTCCCAGGAAAGGTGTGACATTTGTTATCACTGATGAACTTATATTGACACATCATTATTACCCAAAGTCCATAGTTTACCTTAGGGTTCATTCTTCATATGGTACATTCTATGGGTTGGGACAAATATATAATGACGTGTATCCACATTTATGGTATCATACAGAGTATTTTCACTGCTCTTAAAAATTCTCTGTGCTCTTGACTATTCATCCCTCCTTCCGTGCAACCCCTGGAAACCACTGATCATTTTACTATCGCCATAGTTTTGCCTTTCTAGACTACTGTATAGTTGGAATCACGTAGCGTGCAGCCTTTGCAGATTGGCTTCTTTTCTTGGTAATATGCACTGAAGTTTGCCCCATGTTTTTTCATGACTTAATAGCTCGTTTCCTTTTAGTGCTGAATAATATCCCATTGTTTGGATATCACCATTTATCCATTCACATACTGAAGGATATCTTGAATGCTGCAAGTTTTGGCAATTATGAATAAAGCTACTATGAACATCTGTGTGCAGGTTCCTGTGTGGACATACATTTTCAGTTCATTTAGGTAAATACCAAGGAGCATGATTGCTGGATCATATTTTAAGAATATGTTTAGTTTTGTGAGGAATTACCAAGCTGTCTTCCAAAGTGGCTATACCATTTTGTGTTCCTACCAGCAATGAGTGAGAGTTCCTGTTGCATCATACTTTACCAGCATTTGGTGCTGTCAGAGTTTTGGATTGTGACCATCTAATAGGTGTATAGTGGTATCTCATTGTGTTTTAATTTGTGTTTCCTTAATGATATATGATATTGAACATCTTTTCACATACTTACTTGCCATCTGTATGTCTTCTTTGGTGAGATACCTGTACAGGCCTTTGGCTCATTTTTTAAATCAAGTTATTCATTTTCTTGTTGAATTTTAAGAGTTCTTTATCTATTTTTGGTAACAGCCCTTTATCATATGTGCCCTTTGCAAATATTTTTACTAGTCTAACTCATCTTCTCATTCTCTTGACAGTGCCTTTCACAGAGCACATTTTTAAATTTTAATGAAGCCTAGCTTATCAATTATTTTTCATGGATTTCTGCCTTTGGTGTTATATCTAAAAAGTCATCACCATACCCATAATAACCTAGATTTTCTCCTGTATTATCTTCCAGGAGTTTTGAAGTTTTGTGTTTTACATTTAGGTCTGTGATCTATTTATTATTTTTGAAGAGTCTTGCTCTGTTGCCTCGGCTGAAGTGCAGTGGCGTGATCTTGGCTTACTACAACCTCCGCCTCCCGGAGTTTAAGCAATTCTCTCTGCCTCAGCCTCCCAAGTGGCTGGGACTATAGGCATGCACCACCACATCTGGGTAATTTTTGTATTTTTAGTAGAGATAGGATTTCACCATGTTGGCCAGGCTTGTCTCAAATTCCTGACCTCAAGTGATCCACCCACTTCGGGCCCCCAAACTGTTGGGATTACAGGCATGAGCCACTGCGCCTGGCCTGTGATCTATTTTGAGTTAACTTTTATGAAGGGTCTAACATCTGTGCCTGGATTCTTTTTGTTTTTTTGCATGTGGATATTCAGTTGTTCCAGCACCATTTGTTGAACAGACTGTCTTTGCCCCATTGTATTGCCTTTGCTCCGTTGTCAAAGATCACTTAACTTTGTTTATGTGAGTCTAGTTTTGGGTTCTCTGTTCTATTCCATTCATGTATTTGTCTGTTCTTCTGCCAATATCACACTGTCTTGATGACTGTAGCTGTACATTAAGCCTTAAAGTCAGGTAGTGGCAGTCCTTAAACTTTGTCCTTTAACATTGAGTTGGCTGTTCTGGGCCTTTTGCCTCTCTATATAAACTTTAGAATCAGTTTGCCAGTATCCACAAAATAGTGTGCTGGAATTTTGATTGGGATTGCATTGAATCTATAAAGTTGAGAATAGCTGACATTTTGACAGTGTGGAGTCCATGAACATGGGATATCTGTTTATTCAATTCTTCTTTGGTTTCTTTCACCAGTTTTGTAGTTTTCCTCTTATAGATCTTGTACATATTTTGTTAGATTTATACCTAAGCATTTTTATCTTTGGGGGGTGCTAATGTAAATGGTAATGTGTTTTTAATTTTTAATTTCACTTGTTCATTGCTGGTATATGAGGAAGTGATTGACTTTTGTATATTAAACTTTTATTCTGAATCTTGTTATAATTGTTTATTAGTTCCAGGAATTTTTTGTTTATCGTTTTGGAATTTTCTGCATAGACAATCATGTCATCTGTGAAAAAGACGGTTTTGTGTCTTCCTTCTTAATCTACATACCTTTTGTTTGTTTTTCTTGTCTTAATGCATCAGTTATGACTTCCAGTTTGATCTTGAAAAGCAGTAGTAGTAAGGGACATCTTTGCCTGATTCCTGGTCTTAGTGAGAAAGCCTCAATTTTCTCTCTCTCTTTTTTTTTTTTTCCTTTTTTGAGACATGGTCTGGCTCTGTCACCTAGGCTGGAGTGCAGTGTTGTGAACATGGCTTACTGCAGCCTTGACCTCATGGGCTGAAGTAATCCTCCCACTTCAGTCTTCCAAGTAGCTTGAAATACAGATGTGCACCACCATGCCTTGCTAATTTTTGTATTTTTTGTAGAGATGGGGTTTTGCCATGTTGCCCAGGCTGGTCTTGAACTCCTGGGCTCTAGCAATCTTCTTGCCTCAGCCTCCTAAAGTGCTGGGGTTACAGGTGTGGGTCACCGTGCCTGGCTGTCTTTCTCACTATTAAGTATGATGTTAGCTGTAGGGTTTTAAAAAATATGTTCTTTAACAAGTTGAGGAAATTCCCTTCTATTCCTAGTTTGATGAAAGTTTTTATTATGAATAGGTGGTGAGTTTTGTCAAATGATATGATCATGTGATTTTTCTAATTAAGTCTGTCGATGTGATTGATTAGATTACATTTATTGATTTTTGTATGTTGAACCAGCCTTGCATAATTGGGATAAATCCCACTTGAAAATGGTGTATAATTCTTTTTATACATTTTTAGATTTGATTTGCTTATAGTTTTTTGAGGATTTTTACATTTATGTTCAAGGGAGATATTGGTCCATAGTTTTCTTTTCTTGTAACTTCTGGTGTTGGTATTAGGGTGATGCTGACTTTATAGGATGAGTTAGGAAGTATTTCCACTGCTTCTAGCTTCTGAAAGATATTGCAGAGAATTGTTACAATTTCTTCCTTAAATGTTTGATAGAATTTATCAGTGAACCCACCTGGGCTTGGTGCTTTCTATTTTAAAGGTTATTAAATATTGATTCAATTTTTTAATAGATGTAGGCCAACTCAGATTGTTTATTTTTGTGTGTGAGTACTGGCAGATTGTGTTTTTCAATGAATTGATCCTTTTCATTTATGTTATCAAATTTGTGGACATAAAGTTGTTTATAAAATTTCTTTATCCTTTTAATGTTCATGCGATTTGTAGTGATGTTCTCTTTTTCATTTCTGATATTAATAATTTGTATTCTCTCTCCTTTTTTCTTAGACTGTCTAGAAGCTTGCTGATTTCATCTATCTTTTCAAAGAGCAAACATTGCTTTATTGATTTTTTCTATCAATTTCTTGTGTTCTCTTTCATTGATTTCTGCTCTAATTTTTATAATTTTTTTGCTTTTGTTTACTTTGGATTTAATTTGTTTTTCTTTTTCTAGTTTCTGAAGGGGAAAAACGTAGGTTATTGATCTAAAGGCCTTTCTTCTTTACTAATTTTTGCATCCAAATGCTATGCATTTCCCTTTGCTTTAGCTGCAAACTACAAATTTTGATAAGTTGTTTCCATTTTTATTTAGTTCAAATTTTTTTTTAAATTATCTTCAGAATTCTTTCACCCGTATGTTATTTAGAAGTGTATTGTTTTATCTCCAAGTACTTTGGAATTTTCCAGCTATGTTTGTGTTATTAATTTCTTATTTAAATCCATTGTGATCTGACAGCAGATTTTGTATGGTTTCTATGCTTTTAAATTTATTAGAGTGTGTTTTATGGCCTACAGTGTGGTCTATCATTGTGAATAGTCCATATGAGCGTGAGAAGAATGTATAATCTACTGTTGTTTGATGGACTAGTCTATAGATGTCATTTACATACAATTGATTGATGTTGAGTTTATGTCCTTCCTGATTTTTTGCCTGCTAGATATGCCTATTTCTGAGGGATGCTAAGCTTCCAAATGTAATAGTGGATTCACCTATTTTTTCTTGCAGTTCTGTCAGTTTTACCTCATGTATTTTAATGCTCTGTTGTTAGGCACATACACATTAAGGATTGTTATGTATTCTTGGAATATTGACCCCTTTATCATTTTGTAATGACTGTCTCTGTCTCTGACAACCGTTCTTGCTCTGTAGTCTGCTATGTCTGAAATTACTGTAGCTACTCCCACTTTCTTTTGATTATTGTTAGTGTGGTATAGCTTTCTTCAAGCATTTAAATCTATGTACGTATTTATATTTAAAGTGGACTTTTTGTAGACCACATATGGTTGGGTTTTGTTTTTTGATCTACCTTGACAATTCCTGTTTTTTATTTAGTGCGTTTAGACCATTGGAATTTGAGGTGATTGTTAACTGAGTATATAGTTGGATGAATACCTACCATATTTGTTATTGTGTTCTATTTGTTGCCCTTGTTTTTTGTTTCTATTTTTATCTTCCACACTTTTTTGCCTTTTGTGGTTTAATATTTAGTCTTAAATAATTTTACATTATTCCATTTTCTCTTTTGTAACATATCAAGTACATTTCTTTTAAAAAATTATTTGTAGAAATGAAGTCTTAACTGTGTTGCCCAGGCTAGTCTCAAACTCATGGGCTCAAACAATCTTCCCCTCTTGGCCTCCCCAAGTGCTGGGATTAACAGGTGTGAGCCACCATGCTCTTTCTTTTGTTTGTTTTTTAAAACTTTTTTAAAGTGGTTTCCCTAGAAGTTTGCTGTATACATTTACAACTCATCCAAGACCAATTTCAGATAACTCTGTACCACTTCATGGGTAGTGTGAGTACCTTATAATAATGAAATATTCCTAATTTCTCCCTCCTGTCTCTTGTGCTGTCATTCATTTTACTTATACATAGGTGTATATAACTAAATGTGTATGCACATACACAAACACACACATATGTATACATACACACACACAGTCAGCCCTCCATATATGTGGGCTCTGCCTCCATGGAGTCAACCAACTGTGGATCAGAATATTTGAAAAAGAATGGATAGCTGCATCTGTACTGCACACGTACAGATGTTTTTCTCTTGTCATTGTTTTCTAAACAATAGAGTATAACAACTATTTGCATAGTATTAGGTATTGTAAGTAATCTAGAGATGATTTGAAGTGTATAAGATGATGTATGTAGATTAAAAGCAAATGATGCACCATTTTATATAAGGGACTTGGGCATTCATGGATTTTGGTATCCACTGGGGATGGGGTCCTGAAGTCAATCCCCCATGGATAATAAGGGACTAGACACATAAGCATATATAACCAAATGCATTGTTGCCATTATTATTTTGAACAAACTTTGATCTGTTAGATCAATTAAGAAAAATAAAAATAAACATTTTTATTTTACCTCCACTTACTACTCCTTGATGCTCTTTTTTTCTTTATATAGATCTTATTTCTGACCTAATATTATTTTCCTTCTCTCAAAAGAACTTTTAACATTTCTTGCAGGGCAGGTCTACTGCCAACAAACTCTGTCAATTTTTGTTAGTCTGAGAAGGTCGTTATCTCGCCATCAATTTTGAAGGATAGTTTCACAAGGTACAAGAATTCTAAGTTGGTGAGTGTTTTCTTTTCCTCTCCACAGTAAATAGTTCACTCCACTTTCTTCTTGATTATGTGATTTCTGAGAAGGTGGATATAATTTTTATCTTTGCTTCTCTATGGCCAGTTTACTTTTTTAATCTGGTTTCTTTCAGGAATTTTTCTTTATCTTTTACTTTTTGTAGTTTGAAAATGATAGCATAGGTGTAGTTTTTGTTGGCATTTATCCTGCTTAGTATTTTCTAAGCTTCCTGGGTCTGTGGTTTGGTGTCTGGCATTAATTTGGGGGCAATTCTCAGCCTGTATTGTTTTGTATATTTTTTCTGTTTCTTTCTCTCTTTTTCTCCATCTAGTGTTTCCACTATACATATATTAAACCTTGTATACTTGTCTCACAGTTCTTGGATATTCTGTTTTTCAGTCTTTTTCTCTTTGCTTATCAGTTTTGGAGGTTTCTATTGATACATCCTTAAGCTCAGATACTCTCTCCTTAGCTATGTCCAGTCTAGTAATAAGCCCACCGAAGGCATTCTTCATTTCTGTTACAATGTTTTTGATCCTTAATATATTTTTTTTTCTTAGGATTTCTGTCTCTTTGGTTACATTGCCTATCTATCTCTTTGGTTGCATTGCCTATGTGTCCTTGCATGTTTACTGTCTATTAGAGCCCTTAACAAATTAACCATAGTTGTTTTAAATTCCCTATCTAATAATTCCATCATCCTTGTCACATCTTTTTCTGATGCTTGGTCTGTCTCTTCAAACTGTGTTGTTTTGCCTTTTAGTATGCCTTGTAATTTTTTCTTGATAGTTGGGCATGAATATGGGGTAAAGGGATCACTCTTGATAGCTGGGTGTGAATATGGGGTAAAGGGATCACTCTTAAGTAGGCCTTTAGAAATGTAGTGATAGAAGTGTGGGAGGAGAGGAAGTGAAACCATCTTTGCAAAAATTATGACAGTGAGAAAAATCTGACATAGGAAAATCATGGTAGTGAAAGAAATCTAACCTAACTGACTCCATGTTGCTTCTCACCTCCAAGCCGTTCCTATTCATTCCTGGGCATCGGCTGAGCAAAATATGGGAGGAATTTACTTTATAGTTTAATTCTGAAGCAAAAATGATAACAGCTCCTTCCTGAGCCAAACCCCCTCTTTGCTTAGGGATTAGACCACCTTTGTAAAACTAAAAAAATTAGCCACAAGATTAGAAATTCTGGTTTAGGAGTCATGTAGCCAGAGGCCACAAGATTCCTAAACTTCCCAGTTGCTCCTATAGATAACATCACTATTGTAAAACCTAAGATTGGGCCGGGCGCGATGGCTCATTCCTGTAATCCCAGTACTTTGGGAGGCTGAGGTGGGCGGATCACTTGAGGTCAGAAGATCGAGACCATCCTGGCCAACATGGTGAAACCCTGTCTCTATTAAAAATACAAAAAAATAATTAGCTGGGCATGGTGGCGGGTACCTGTAGTCCCAGCTACTCAGGAGGCTGAGGCAGGAGAATGGCGTGAACCCGGGAGATGGAGTTTGCAGTGAACTGAGATCGCATTGTGCCACTGCACTCCAGCCCGGGTGACAGGGTGAGACAGCGAGACTCCGTCTCAAAAAAAAAAAAAAAAAGCAAAAACCCTAAGATTGGTGTTTGAGGTATTTTTCTGACCCTGCATTCTGATGAACCAACCAGCTGGTGCCACCCAGACTGGTGAACTGGCTCATCTGGTCTTTTGGCCCCCACCCAGGAACTGAGTCAGAACAAGAAGACAAACTTCGACTCCCTATGATTTCAACCCAACCAATCAGCATTCCCTATTCCCTACTCTGCTGCCTGCCAAATTATCCTTGAAGAACCATAGCCTCTGGATTTTTGGAAAAGCCGATTTGAGTAATAATAAGCTCCTGTCCTCTTGTTTAGCTGCCTCTGGGTTTATTAAACTCTTTCTCTATTGCAAAAACTTGCTGTTCTCAGTGCATCGGCTTTGCTGGGCGGTGGGAAAGATGAAACTGTCTGGTGAATACGGAAGTATCCTCTTGTCCTGTGAGTAGGTCTCAGTCTTTGAGTAAGCCTGTGCCTCTGGACTGTGAACTTCACAGTGTTTCTCAGGTTTTATTTCCTTTTAAGTGGGACAGGGTCGCTAGACTCGGTTGGAATTATATATTTCTGTTCATCACATGGAAGGCTTGAGTGGGCTAGAGCTGAGAATTTCTCTTCCCTCCAGGCCAGTTAGGCTCTGGTAAAATCCACTGTCAGATGAGGCTCTGGTTAGACAGCTTCTCCTGAGGGCAGGCCGTGTTAGGAAGACCCCAGTGCTCTGGCATATTTCAGAATGGTTCCTTTTCCTCCTGCTGCTGCTGGAAAGGGATTTTTCTTGGGGAAGTTTCTGCTCCAGGCCAGGTGCAGTGGCTCACACTTGTAATCCCAGCACTTACCTTGGGAGGTCAAGGTGGGCAGATTGTTTGAGCTCAGGAGTTCGAGGCCAGCCTGGACAACATAGAGAAACCCGGTCTCTCCTAAAAATACAAAAACTAGCTGGGTGTTTGGTGCATGCCTGTAGTCCTAGCTACTTGGGAGGCTGAGGCAAGAGGATCCCTTCAACCTAGGAGGTCAAGGCTGCAGAGAGCCGTGATCGTGCCACTGCATTCCAGCCTGGGCGACAGAGCCAGACCCTGTCTCAAAAAAAACAAAAACAAAAACAAAAGTTTCTGCTCCAGTATGTTGGGATTCTCTGTATCTCCCTGTCTGTTGCTTCAATTTCAGAGGCATCAGTTTACTGTGATCTCACTTTTCTTACAAAACTAAGAAGACTTGTTGATTTTTCAGTTTGTTCAGCCTTTTTACTTGTTAGGATGGAGTGGTGACTTTTCAGCTCCTTAAATACAGAACTGGAAACCAGAAGCCTCTTGACCTTTCATTTTTTGCCTTTGGAAAAAGTCAGGTAGTTAATACTTCTCTTTCAGGGTGTCGTTTGTTATGCAAAAACACAATGTAGATAATATGGATTGCCAGTAAACGATAGGCACATTGGATATAATTGTTACTGTCTTGCATTTTTTAGCATAGTTTTAGATATTTTATTTTGCTACAAAGAAATTTTGAGCAGAAGAATGTGACATGTATCTGTAAAGAACAGACATTATTATTATTATTATTTTTTTGAGACAGAGTCTCGCTCTGTCGCCCAGGCTGGAGTGCAGTGGTGCGATCTCTGCTCACTGCAGGCTCTGCCTCCCGGGTTCACGCCATTCTCCTGCCTCAGCCTCCCAAGTAGCTGGGACTACAGGTGCCCGCCACCGCACCTGGTTAATTTTTTGTATTTTTAGTAGAGACGGGGTTTCATCGTGTTAGCCAGAATGGTCTCCATCTCCTGACCTCGTGATCCACCCACCTCAGCCTCCCAAAGTGCTAGGATTACAGGCGTGAGCCACCACACCTGGCCCAGACTTACTATTTTTTATGTTCATCTCCCAGTTAATTATCTTTCACTCACAATATTCCCTTTGCTTTTCCTTTTTAACCAGTGGTCCAATATGGGTATCAGTGGAACAATATATGTCTTAAGAATAAAGCAATTTTAAACCACCATGACTACTAGCAGTGCTTAGCTGAGTTCTGTTTCCCAGTTGTCACCAACTACTGCATATACTCCCTAGATACGCAGTTGCATGTTCTCATACCGTTCTGTGTTGAAGAAAAGAATGTTTTAAAACATAGCAATTGAACCAAATGCTATTACTATCTTTATTGACTTGAAAGGCCCTCATTCCACCCAATCCTGCCCTACTCCTGTCGCCCCAATTCCTTTGTGAACTACTTTGGGAAATGCTATTGGTGGTGGTGGTGTGATGGTATCGGTAAGAGCATGAAAATAAAAAGCTGAGAATATATAAGAGATTCAGATTTTGCTGAAGTGGAGAATTTGACTTGTGGAGTATTGTAATGCAAAATTTGGGGCACTGTTAATGGAAAGGATTTGCTATATTAAACAGTAAGGGTTCATTGTAGGTTGAGAAGCTGAGGAGATTTATTTTACCATTTAGTGTGTAGAGAATTTGAATAGGAAAGTAGGTGGGTATAGAGCGCCTGTCTGTACCATTCATTGTTGGGGTTTATATATACCTTTCTCTCTTAGTCCTCAAAACCCCCTGTCTGTAATGTAGGTATTTTCCCCATTTTGCAGATAAGGAAGCTCAGACAGACGAACTTTTCCAAGGTCTCAAAGCTAGTACATTGTGGGGCTGTATTCAAACCCAGGGCTGACTTCAAGACCCGTGATTCTTCTACTGAATTAACCCGAATGCTTGCAAAGTCTGTGGCTCTAATTGTTTCTGTGGCTAATTAATGTTCATGAACTGGTGAAGAGTAAATAGTTTAGTTTTTTGAGATGGAGTTTCACTTTTGTCACCCAGGCTGGAGTGCAATGGTGTGATCTCGACTTACTGCAACTTCTGTCTCCCGGGTTCAAGCGATTCTCCTGTCTCAGCCTGCCGAGTAGCTGGGATTACAGGCACCCACCACCATGCCCAGCTAATTTTTGTATTTTGATTAGAGATGGGGTTTCACCATATGGGCCAGGCTGGCCTCGAACTCCTGACCTCAGGTGATCTGCCTACCCTGGCCTCCCAAAGTGCTGGGATTACAGGCGTAAGCCACAGCACCTGGCCAATCGTTTAGTTTTTAAATGACTCCCTCAACTTTGTTAGGTCTGTTTATTTGAGAGCATGTATTTATTTGGGGCTATAAATGTATTTTCATATTTACCTATTTTATTTATCTCAGGTCTTGCTTTTTACATTAGAGAAGGAAGCTTTACTAGTACTCTAGTTGGAGGGGTGCATCTCTTTCTCATGAAAGAATCTTATTCGGATACATACATACATACATTGTATTTATTTATAAATACAATAATAACACTGAAGTATCAATAACCACAATTTATTACTTTTTTCCTTGTTTTTTTTTTTTTCCCGCTGTGGAGCTTACCAGGTAGAATTCTGGTTTTGGTAGCAGGAAAGAACAGATGGCAACTTTGTGAATTGTGGCATTTGAGATTAGACTGATATACAAGATGGTGTACTACAGCAATCTAGTTAACGGAAGGGAATAGCACTGTTGTCAAAGACATAGGAAGGTCTCTTGTAACTGAAAGAGCCCTCTTTGGCATTTGGCTGTCTCAGTTTCATGATAACATGACGAAGCAGGAACCTTGAAATTGCTCCTGTTTATATTCCATTCCTGGATAATTACCATCTATACTCAGGTTTCGAAAGGTCCTTTTATTTTGTGATTGCATCTTTCAGCAACAACTCTTATTATCCTGTTATGCAATTTGCCTTATTTATGATGCTCAGGTGGGAAAACGTTCAGCCTCCACAATTGAAAAGATCGCCCTGATTGAGCATTTTGTGGTGCTTTTGCTTGTTTTGCTGTTGAGCGAACTGAGTTCAAGACAGGTGAATTTTTTCCAGATGTGAATTTGAATAATTGGACAGATCCCTGTGGTCTCTTCAGTAATAACACAAGTGACTGCTTATTCTCGCCTTCTTCCTCCATGCCTGGCTTCCTGTGATCACTCTGCAAAGGGCTCTGTAGTTACAGGATGACTCCACAGTTAATATTGAGCTCATGAGGAGTAAATAGTTCATCCAAGCTGGGAATCTCTGAGAGCTTCATTAGGTCTGCTTATTTGGGACAGAACCTGTCACTATCCAGGAGTCACACAGCAGATCAGCTTTCATTTGCTTTGTTACCATTTGAGGCATGAAATAGAACCATTTTCTCCCAGAACATGATGTTCCTGTGTAGTAATAAGTGATAGCACTTTATGGGCGTTAAGGAGTCTAGAGCCAGGCCAGTTAGCAACTGAAGCTGTAATGACTCAACTGGACACTGACCTCCTTTTCCTGAAGTTATATGAGCAGAGACAGGTAAGGGAAATGTGGCTCGGTGACCCACAGTGCTCAGTGCCCAGTTCAGTGACAGGTAACCAGGAGAGCTGAGCCATGGAGAGGCCAGCAAGCCAGAGGGATTTGCTGCCATGCTCTGACACGGAAGGCAGGGTGCACTCAGCTCTGTATTGATGACATTCTTAAGTCTGCAGGACTTAATGCAGTTTCTGGATGTGCCTCCTCATCACCATACCTGTTCAAGGGGGAAAGTAGGACCCACCCCAAGAGTTGGCTCTATAGAAGTTTTTCCTGACAATACTCTCTACTTCTGGAGGTAGACTGTGTTTTTCTCCTGTCCTCTCCTCTAACACAGAACTTGCGTGTTACTATATGCTACTTGTTTATCTGCCCTCTGGACTGTGAACCCTTGAGGACAAGGATATTGTCTTATCACTCTTTGAATTCTCAGTGCCGGGTACATATTACGTGTTCAACACATGTTTGTTAAATAAATGAAGCAGTGATGTTTGGCTCCTTTCTTCCACAAGGCACTCTACCCTTCCAAGGAAAAAATTATAGCAGCTATCTATAACTGATAATCAGAACTAATGACATATGGTAGCACAGCCATGAGTAGAGTTGAAATGATCAGAGTGATTATAAAATACTTAGGAATAAACTTAACAGAAATTGGACAAGACCTTTATGAAGAACACTTCCAAACTTAACTAAGGCACAAAAAAGAACACTTGAATAAATAGAGAAACATGTTCATTGGTGAGAAGGGTCAATGTAGTAAATATGTCAATATCACTTTTTGTCCACATTAACCTAAAATTTAATAGAATTCCAGCATAAGCTTTAACGTTATTTTCATTCTATGGAATTTGATAAAATATAGTAAAGTTCAGAAAAACATTGCCTGAGACTAGTGAAGAATGAAAAAGAGGGGAAATTTTTATCTCATCAAGTATTAAAACATAAAATATAGTAAATATAAACAAAATGGTAGACAGACTAAGAAATTGGAAGCCAGTATAATCTGGATACCAAAACTTGACCAAGGCGCTATAAGAAAAAATTGTAGCCTGAAGCATGGATGCAAAAATCATTAATATATTAACAAATGGAATCCAGCAAAACAGGAAAAGGATAATATATCATTACCAAATGGGGTTCATCCTGGAAGTGCAAGATTGGTTTAGCATTTGAAAATCAATGTAATTATTGCATTAATGGAAAAAAAGAAAATAAGAGCATAGCTACAACAGGAATTCTAGAAGCAGGCTTGAGCGTACATGGAAACCCAGTACAGGTTCACAATCCTTTATCTGAAATGTTTGGGGCCAGTTATATTTCAAAATTTAGAGTTTTTAGCAGTGTCTCATAATCAAATTCATGTAAATTTCCACAGCAGAACAGATTAACACGGACACTAAATGGGATGATGAAAACCAGAAGTAGCCTCACATTAGCTCAGGTCAGTTTTTACCACCAAATGAATTTAAGCACCAAACTGCAAAAAACAAAAGACTCTGTTTTCAGAGCTTTATGAGTTCAGAATTTCAGGTTAGGAATTATCAACTCTTTAATGTCAAGGTGGCACATCAAGTCAGTGATGAGAAGATTTATAAAAGGTGTTGGGATTACATACTAGTCATTTAGAAGGGAAAAAAAGGATAAAGTTAAATTCCTACTTAATAGCAATATTGTTTATGTTTAAAGATTTTATGTTAAAAAACTAAATAATCTATAAAAGCACAAAATATATACTTAATCTTTATAATCTCTTGGTAGTGGAGATCTTTGTAAGCATGACACCAATAGCAGAAACCAAACACATTTTAAAAAGAGATATTACAGCTAGCTGCAGTGGTTCATGCCTGTAATCGCAGTACTTTGGGAGGCTGAGGCTGGTGGATCACCTGAGGTCGGAAGTTTGAGACCAGCCTGACCAACATGGCGAAACCCCGTGTCTACTAAAAATACAAAATTACCCAGGCATGGGGGCGCATGTCTGTGATCCCAGCTACTCCGGAGGCTGAGGCAAGAGAATCGCTTGAACCTGGGAGGCAGAGATTGCAGTGAGCCGAGATCACGCCATTGCACTTCAGCCTGGGCAACAAGAGAGAGACTCCATCTCAGAAACAAAACAAAACAATAAAACAAAACAAAACAAAAAATCATCTTAGATTTAACTAAGCAAAAATTACAAAGAACACCATAAATAAGATTAAAAACTAATGTCAATGTGGAGAAAATGTTGGCTACATATATAGTGGCCAAAGAGTTATTGCCCATAGTTTATAGAGAGCTCTTACAGATTAATAAATAAGAGATGCATTCTCTAGGACAAAATCAGACCAAAGATATGAAAAGATAATTTGCAAAAGAAGAAATACAAATGGCCGCCAAATTATTTACTACTACTATATCACTATCACTACTACTAGCAGCTACCATTTACTGTTTATCGTCTGCCAAGCACTGGGCTAATATCATATCTTGCTTAAGAAAATACTACGGGACAGGTGCAATTATTTACGTTGTTCTATGAGGACAGTCCAATTTAGGGAGCTAAAGCAGCTTATCCTAGATCATAACATTTAGCAGAACTGTTGCAGCCCAGGGCTGTCTGCCTCTGAAACTCTTGCTCTTCAGTATAACAGTGATCTACTGCTCCTATATATCATATTTGTATAAAAGGAAAATTCATTGAAAGCAACCAGAAGTTACCGTTTGTTTTGCCTATCAGATTGGCAACAGTTGAAAAGGAATATTCATAGCCAGGCAAGATCAGAGTGTGAAGCCTGCGCTCTCGTGTATTGCTCGTGGTAGTGTCAACTGCCATGAGTTTTCTGGAAGGCACTTTGGCAATATGTATTGAAAGCTACATCCTTTGATACAGTCTTTCTACTTCTAAGAATTTGTCTGAAAGGACTAGTTTGATAAGTGCTTATATGTAAACGGTGTTCATTTCAGTGTTATTTATGAAAGCAAACAGAAAGAAACTTGTCCGTCAGTAAAAGATCAGTTAAATGAGTTATGAGAGAATTGAAGATGTAGAGCTATATTTATTATTTAAACACTGACCCTCATTTACTTTTTTTTTTTCTAAATGGAGCTTCGCCCTGTCACTCTGGCTGGAGTACAGTGGCACAATCTCGGCTCACTGCAACGTCCGCCTCCCGGGTTCAATCAATTCTCCCACCTCAGCTTCCCAAGTAGCTTGAATTACAGGCACACGCCATCACATCCAGCTAATTTTTATGTTTTCAGTAGAGACGGGGTTTCACCATGTTGACCAGGCTGGTCTCGAACTCCTGACCTCTCAACTGATCCACCTGCCTCGGCCTCCCAAAGTGCTGGGATTATAGGTGTGAGCCACTGCACCCGGCTGACTCTCATTTACTATTGGATGGAAAAATAAAACAAAATAAAACAAAGCATGTTGCAAAACAGTTTTGTGGTGCAACTGTATATTTGAAAAACTCCAAGTCATATACACGTATGCCAAGAAAAAAGTCTGGGGAGGCTGTGAAACACAGTATTGACCGTGGTATAATTATTAGTGTTTTATTTTTTTTCTTCATATTCTCCTGCAGTATTTATTGGTTTATTTTTGCTCTATACATAGACTCCAGTTGAAAAAAGCATTTAAAAATACATACTATAATTTTCTCAGACTGATAGAACATCTCAACTTGAATATTAAGCACAGAATTTTGGGATGTTCATCCAGGTCTGTATATTTGCTTTTGTTAGGGAGTATGTAGGTACTTCCTGTACTTATATTTTACTTTTTGAAAGTTGACACAGGCATATGTTCACACATACATTATTTCCCACATGTTACTCCAAGAATTTCTAGACTTCTATTTCACTGACTGTGTTTAAAGTAATAGTTTGCCAGCGACTTGGTTTACACATCCAATCAGTGTGAAAGTTATGTGAGTATACTTCTCCATAGATACAAGGAAGTCCTCTTTGCCCAATCAGTAGATCAAGAAGGCGAACACCTTCTTAATTACAAATGAAGTTTTAAAAATTCGGCTTAACAAATATAGCTATAAGATTGCTTAACAAATATAGCTATATAGCTTAACAAATATAGCTAAGGAGACCTGCCTGAGGATTCTTCTGGTTTAGAAAAGAATTATTTCTGATAGGGAGACAATCATGTTGGGCATATCTTAAAATGCTTGATATAACCTTCAAAATTTATTATGAAACAGTGAAATCTGGCCGGGCACGGTGGCTCACGCCTGTAATCCCAGCACTTTGGGAGGCTGAGGTGGACAGATCACCTGAGGTCGGGAGTTCGAGACCAGACTGACCAGCATGGAGAAACCCCATCTCTACTAAAAATATAAAATTAGCTGGGCGTGGTGATGGGTGTCTGTAATCCCAGCACTTTGGGAGGCCGAGGTGGACAGATCACCTGAGGTCGGGAGTTCGAGACCAGACTGACCAGCATGGAGAAACCCCATCTCTACTAAAAATATAAAATTAGCCGGGCGTGGTGATGGGCGCCTGTAATCCCAAATACTTGGGAGGCTGAGTCAGGAGAGTCACTTGAACCCAGGAAGCGGAGGTTGTGGTGAGCCGAGATTGCGCCATTGCACTCCAGCCTGGGCGACAAGAGTGAAATTCCATTTCAAAAAAACAAAAACAAAAACAAAACCCAGTGAAATCTAGTATTTTATATGACATGAGCAATTTGCACATTGACTTTGAACATTATCCTGACCATCAAAGAACATTATTTAATAAGAATTGTGGACTAAGTAACTTTAATGTGCATTTTTATAGCATCTCTAAAGATTTGGATGCAGAGATATGAGCTCCATTTGATTGAACTGGTAGTTTTAGAAACAGATTTTCAAATTACTTACCAAATGTAAAAGGAAAACACTTGTATTGAAAACACTGGTTGCAGATCGCTCTAAAGGCCATTTGGGACAACAGAACAAGGCAACATCTCAGAGAAAATGGTTAGTAATGGGCTCTTAGAGATGGTGTCTTAATGCAGTAGTTATTTGGAATTATCTTTAAAATGGTTTGTTGACCCTGTTCTTCTGTTTTGACATTCTCCTTTGAAGGCATGCAAGTTATACTGATGGTATTTGAATAGTGGGACTCTTGTGTAGCAGTTTAAGAGGGTGCATTTTAGAGTCAGACAGACCTGGGTTAAAATCCAGGCTCTACCACTTAGTCGTTTTTTGAGCTTTGGCAAGTCACTCTAGTCTCTCTAAGCTTTAGTTTCTTCATTTCAAAAATACAGACCTGACAGAGTTGTTGAGAGGATTAAATGAAATAATTTTTGTAAAGAGCATAACAGTGCCTGGCACATATTGAATGTTCAGTAAGTGGTTGCTCTTTTTATCATAAGTAGTCTGATTTCTTTTGGAAGATTTTTGCAATAATATGTAGTGTAATGAAAAGAATGCACACTGTGTTGTCTAATAGACCCAGATTTGAACACTGGTTCTGCCCTTAACAACCTCCTAACCTTGGGCAAATCATTCTGCTCTGTGCCTCAATTTTCTTCCCCAAGAAATGGAGTCATAATGCTGACGTTGTTGGAGGTTGTAAGGATTTGAAGTGATATAGGCTAAGTGTCAAACTCTATGCCTGGAGGAAAGTCAGTATTCAACAAATGGTTACTATCATTATTGTTATAAAGCTAATAAATATCAAAGAACATCTTAAGGCTTTTAATATTTTCCCTTTTCTATCTTTAGTTGTAATTCTTTAAGGAATTGGGCACACATAGCTAAGACTGTGCAATGTAAGAAAAGTGTTAATAAGTTTTATAAAAATGTATTATAATACTACATTTGGTAAACAAAGAATAAGAATCTGTAGGTAGGGATTATATGAGTGGAGAAGGATGTGTACTTAGGGCTTGGCTTTGGGGTGTGTGTCAGAGACTAGTATATGAGGAAGAAGACGCAGGAAAAGGCAGTGTTTCATTTCTCACAATCACCCCTCTCACCAGCGACATTGAAGAGGTGATGTCATGGGCCTCTGACGCTGTGCTTGCCCCCATCACCCAGCCATCTGGAATAGCTGCTGGAGGTGCCCAGCGTGCCAGCACTGAAGGAAGGCCTGGCTGCTTGGCAAGCATTGGTGACGCTGTGACATCGAGTTCCTGGGAGGCTGCCTGCTCAGGTGGACTGCTACATGCTGTATGTCTTGCGTCATATTTGCACCGTATGGTGCTTGATGTGATTTATTCATCCATTCATCTATCCTTTTTTTTTTTTTTTTTGAGACAGGGTCTCACTCTGTTACCCAGGCTAGACTGCAGTGGTGATCAAGGCCTCCTGGAGTCTCAACCTCCCAGGCTCAATCGATCCTCCACTGCAGCCTCCTGAGAAGCTGTGACTATAGGCATGCACTACCACACCCTGCTAATTTTTTATATTTTTTGTAGAGACAGGGTTTCGCCATGTTACCCAGGCTGGTCTCAAACTCCTGGGCTCAGGCCGTCTGTCCACCTCAGCCTCTCAATGTGCTTGGAGTACAGCCATGAGCCACCTGCCTGGCACATATTAAATGTGGCACATATTAAAATGCTTTTTTCCCTTCCTCCCTCCTTCCCTTCCTTTCTTTTTTCCCTTCATCTCTTCTTCCCTCACTTTCTTATATCCAGCCATCCATCTGTTCATCAGTCCATCCATCCGTCCATCCATCCATCCCATCCATCCATCCATCCATCCATCCATCCATCCATCCATCCATCTTCTAGGTCCTAGGTATAGTAGTGAACAAAACAGTCAAAGTCCCTTCCCTCAAGGAACTTACATTTTAGAGATTCAAAGCATTTTCAAGTGTGTTATTTCATTTGCTTTTTAAAACAAGTATGTGAATTTTGAATTTTTTAGTATTTTCATTTGCTAGATGAGGAAACAAAAATATTTTGAGATTAAATAACCTACCCAGGATAACAGTGCAATGAATAAAACCCATTATTTTTTATTTAGAACTCTTTTATATATACCACTTTTTGTATCCTAAACAAGTTTCTCATCAATGAAACATATTTTCACGCTGTGTTTTTCTTAATACTTTAATCACAGGTAGCCAAGGGAATTTTAAAGAACATTAAATGCACTCAACTGAGCTGCTTTAACCTTTCAATATGTTCCCACTGCTCCTAGAATGAGATCTGAAACCCACTGCATCATTGGGCCAATGCCTCCTTCACAACTCTGTGTCCGGGCCCTGTCCCTCGTATTGCCTATCTTCTGCAAACGCTAGCCTTCTTTCCTGACCTCAGACGCATTGTGTTCCTTCCAGCTTCAGCCCTTTGCATGCACTGTTCCCTCAGCTTGGAATCCTCTCTGTTTCCCTTTTTGTCCCTCTTCCCCCTATCTTCACCAAGCCAATCCCACTCAACTCACAGATCTCAGCTTTCATACCACTTCCTAGGGGAGGCCTTTCTCATCCCCCTGCCAAGGTCAGGTCCCTGTACCATATGTGCTTTCTCATGGCACCCTGTGGTTTTCCTTCACGACTCACCTATCACAATCTAGGATTTTGTTGACTGCCTGCCTCCCCTTCCTGTAAAGGTTAGAGGGTAAGCTCCATGGAGGCAGAACGCTAGTTATGTCATTTTCACCATTGTTTCCCTGGCTAGCACTGGGCCTCCTGTAGGCCCTCCAAAATATGCAAATAAATGAATGAACAAACACTGTGGTGGCATGGAAACCCAGAGCGGCACAAGCGAGTTCAAATGCTTATGGTTTGTTCCATCTCACTTCCCTCTAGGATGCGATTTTAGCAGTGTAGGCAGCTTACAAAATGGTGCAGGTTTCTCGTGTTTTACTAATGTGTAAATAAAGAGAAAGTAACTATTAAGATATGGAAAGTTAGTAAAGTGGCAGCAAAAAGTGACAAGGGCTGGGGACCCAAATACAGAACCTAGGGAAAATAGAATAAACCAAGTTATTTGTTTTTATGTCTCTTTTCCATTAGACTGTGAGCAAGTTGAAGTAAAGTCCCAGAACTTATTTATGTTTATATCCTCAAAGAGACTATAGTGCCTGGTTCATAATAGCTGTGGAATAAATGTTGAATGAATGAATGATACACCTTTTACCTTTGAAGCTGACTTTCTCTTGTTCTTCATGCTGATACTAGAAATAGGAACAGTCAGTCAGGTACAGTGGCTCATGCCTGTACTCCCAGCACTTTGGGAGACCAATGTGAAAAGACTGCTTGAATCCAAGAGTTTGAGACCAGCCTGGGTGACAAAGTGAGACCCCATCTCTACGAAAAGAAAACCAAAAGAAATTGGAACAGTATTATTTATAGAAAAAATACTAGATCTAGAACCAGAGAAACCTAGGTTAAAACTGATTTAAAATGAGAATAATCATTCCCATCAAGTGGAGTTGTTGGGAGGGTGATACAGATGGTGTCTATAAAGTGCATAGCAAGCCAGTTGTGGTGGCTCACGACTGTATTTTCATCTAGTAGGGGGCTGAGGTGGAAGGATCCCTTGAACCCTGGAGACTGAGGTTGCAGTGAGCCGAGATCACGCCACTGCACTCCAGCCTGGGCGACAGAGGGAGACTCTGCCTCAAAAAGAAGTGCATAGCAATCACCGGGCCCATCTAACAGCTCCTCAAAACATTTAAGCTCCCCTTTTTTTTTTGCCTCTTTCCCTTTGGTATAATTTTAGAAAGACTTTTGGGGAGCATGACATATAAATCATTAAAAAAGAGCCTCAAAGCAGAATCGTGGCAATTGAGCTAGACTTGTATTTTGGAAAGCAAGCATGATGCTGGGATGCTTAAATAACAGTATAGTACATTGCAAAGGGACTGGGGAATAATGTACCTATTATTCTTGTCCATGGTCAGCCTATTACTAGAAAACAGTGATCACATTGATTTCTTTTTTCTTTTTCTTGCTTTCTTTTTTCTTTTCTTTTTTTTTTTTTTTTTTTGAGACTGTCTTTCTTGGTCGCCCAGGCTGGAGTGCAGTGGCTCAATCTAGGCTCACTGCAAGCTCCACCTCCTGGGTTCATGCCATTCTCCTGCCTCAGCCTCCTGAGCAGCTGGGACTACATGGGCCCACCACCACACCCAGCTAATTTTTTGTAGTTTTAGTAGAGACAAGGTTTCACCGTGTTAGCCAGGATGGTCTTGATCTCCTGACCTTGTGATTCACCTGCCTCGGCCTCCCAAAGTGCTGGGATTACAGGCGTGAGCCACCACGCCCAGCCGACCACATTGATTTCTAAAGTCCTTATGTTCAAAACTTTCTGTGCTGACCACCATCATTTATGTTTTTCCCATCTCTACTTAAAAACATCAGCTAGTCCCAACTTTTCCTCTAGTTATTTCTTTTATTAGATTTATTCTGTTCTCCACAATAAAATCTACTATTCCCATCCATGCCAATTCAAGTAGTTATAATGGGTGAATATAGGGTGTGTTAAATGTTGATAAATCCACTGAGTTCCTTGAGCTCCACATTGGTGTCTTTTAGGATGTGACTAGGGGTAGGCTAAATATTTTCTAGTTTCTCAGCTCCTACCCATGGTCTAATTATGATATAGAGGCCAGAGAAGTGTCACCAGTTTTTCTTTCTCCTCTGAATGTAGAGCAAGAGCAAATGATTTCAGATGACAGCATGAGAAACTTAGGATCAACCACCAGCATCTATGTGAGTCTTGTACTAAGCTCATTCCAGTTAAAAACTGTAAGTCATTTCATAGCCATGTAAGTTTACTTCTCTTTTATAGCACTTATTATGTGATATAAAATATGCAAGGCACTGGAGATACAATTAGTTCCTCAAGGAACTTTGAGTTGAGTAAGTGACACAGACATATGAGCAAACATGGTACTGTCTGGTAAGACCACATAGAGACATGTGCAAGGGGCAGAGGAGGCAGTGATGACTACTGGTCTGGGATAGTTGAGGGAAGGTGGCATAGGCTGCCTATTGAAGAATATTTTAGAGTTTGCTATGTGAACAAGGTTGCAGAGGGAATAGTGAAAAACAGGGAGACGTGGACTCACGTATTTTGTGCCGGGATGTCCAAGTACTTAGATATTACTATATTGCAAGTATGAAGAAGGCTTTTTTGAGATATGACAATGCCAAGGTAGGTTATGGACTCTCTTTGGAGTCCCCAAAATCAAAATAAAGCATTCACATCTGCTGAAGATAGCTTGAATGGTATTTTTGCTAAAGGCAGAGTCATATACTGTATGTGTCAGATAAAAGTCAATGTCTATTATATAAACATTGAGATTACATTAATTAATTTGAAAGAAAGGATTCAAACTTTGTACTAATCTGCATCTAGGGAACTAATCTGGTATGTGTTATTTTCAAATCACACAAATAAAGCAGTCTGTTGTATGGAGCTCTGCTCCCTTTTAGTCAAACAAATGCCACCAGAAAAAGCAGTGCAAATTCAGTGTCACCTTTTCTCCACGGGATGGGGTGGTTTCTTTTGGAACAGAGAGAGTTTCCAGAGAATCAATATAGTACTCAGAAGAAAAATGGAGGGTAGCCTTACCTTTTCCACTCCGGGCTGCCTAAGGGTGAAATGGAACCTCAGATATTGTACACCTTTAAATTGTCCATGTTGCCTGTTTCATAGCCTTCCTGGGCCAGGGAGCTGGGTAGTTGGTTTATAGTTCTGAGAACCAGAGCAGGACTGCTGTGCTTGCAATTGCATGCTTTTTATGGAACAGGCAATGTTGTTTAGGGAATTTGGGCAGCTGGAACCTGCCACATTAGCAATTTGGACTGAGGAAGAATTTCAGGGTGATAAAATAAAGCTCATTATATATGTTCATTTGGGTATTTAGGAGGCTGAGAAGGGAGAGGATGAGAGTATTCCGAAGGCAAGCAGGAGAGTTTCATAAACAGTTCCCTTTCTATTCAATTTTACTGGAAGTGTTGAATTGAGCTAGGAGGATCACATGGCCCATTTTGCAAAGGGCAGTCATGTTCTGCTGTTTCTTAGCTGTTTTGTCAGTTGGAACAAAACAACAGCGCTGCTCATTTTTTGCAGGGTTAGAGGAAAAAGGAAGGGCTGACTGAAGAATGGGGTGGGGAGCTGGAAAAGAGAAGGGCCAAAAGTGTCAGACTGTGGGGACGAGGACCTGAAGGAGGCCCATGAGACCTCAGGCATGGGCCCTGGAACTCTGCCTTTTTGAAGCCTGTTGACAATCTCACCGTAATTTAACCTTTTGTGGAATTCTTCCATGAGGTGCAGTTGCCAACGTCAGGCTTCCTAGAGAATTGAGCCTGCCCGCTCAGTTATGAAGTCTACACGGAAGAGCTGGCAGAGTGGGCCCCTTCATTGGGACTGCAGCAACACTGACCGAAGCAAAGCCCTCTCTTGGAAGAAACAAACTCATTCCTCACACCTGCTTCACCCCACTCCCACCCCCACACCCTGCGCAACACGCCAGCCCTCAATAAAAACCAAAACTGATGTCATTGTAACCTTTGGTTATTCTTTTTTGTGCATAAAGTATCAACCTCCTGTTTTATTCTCATAAATAATGGAAATCTTAACTTCATTTCAGAAAATCACAAAACATAACAGGGACCTGATTCAAACAGAATAAAAATAATTAGTAAGTCACAAACTCTGGCTAGAAAGAAAAAGAGAAAAGAGAGAGGGAAGGAGAAAGAAAGAAGGAAAGAGAGAGAGAGAGAGAGAGAAAAACGAGGAAAGGAAGGAAGGAAGAAAGTGAAAGAAGAAAGTCTTCTTGTTGGTGTTAAAATGTGTCTTTAAGGGGAAGCTTATTTAGGTTACTAGTGGCTTCTTTCTTCATCATTTTAATTTCCATTAATAAAGCGTGACTTTGAAAGGATACAGGGAGTTTGGGAATAGAGAGTTTTGTTTATTTTTATGTATTTATTTTTCCCCTTCTCCCAGCAAAATACACAGGTATCTGACTATGTAGAGACACGAGCCCACCTATCCCGACTGACCTTGGCAGTGGTCAGGGGATAGGAGGAAGTGTAGTGCTGTGGGATGGGCACCAGCCCTGATGAAGAACTCAACTTTCTTTCCATCTCTCTCCTGCCTCCAAATGTTGAGGAGACTTTGAGTAGTAGTCAGTGTAGCCTCTTCTGCTTTTAAAAATGTGCACCCTGTTTATTTCCAATACAGATATGAGGTTGGTACCTACTAATCTTAGCAGGATATATATATATCGAGAGTATATAACATATTATTTAAAAACCAATGTATTATTGAGGTTTTATTAAATTATCCTATTTTCAAGCTATGCTGATGGGTTAAATTTGCCTAAACTCCTGAGATTTAGATTCTCCCTTATTGGCATTAGAGGATTTCCTAAAAAAAAAAAAAAAAGCTATTAAGATTAAATATCATAAAAATTTTTCTAGGAAAATATAATCAAAAGCATCAAGGCTGTCTCCTACAGTTAGTGGCTTCGATTTTCTTGGTTCTCAGAGCTATGACAATGTCACTGGATTTCAAGAATTCAAAAAGACAAAAAGAAAACTCATAATTTTGAAATGGGGAAAGGGAAAGATCTTGGATGTAGTCTTCTGTTTTAAAAATAGTCATTCTTATCTTAAAATAGGAAAAAAAATCATTTTTCATTTATCAAAGGAAAGAACCCAGTCTATACTTTCAAATTAATACAAAGACCAATATTTTATAGGGAGAACATTAATAATCATTGTGGAGCCCATTAATCACAATTCTGCTTTTGATTTGTTGTAAATATGCCTTCCATTTTCTTCCTCATTACCAATCACCTTCTTTAATTATAAGAGGGCTTTCATTAAAACTTTTGAATCATTTATTTTGGAGCACCTAACATTAGTAGACATTTATTGATTTTTATAGCATAAAATACAAATGTTTTTATTTTAGAAAACATAATAAACTAAAACTTTACTGGAGGAGTTTGGCTAAAGATTCAAAAATACATAGAAGTAAAAATATATTTAAAACTGCACAGTTTTTACAACAGCATGTATGGCATTTGGATTCAGAATTTTAACTAGTAGTAACCTCATCTATTTAGTAATGAATTTTAAAATAGAAAAAAATCTGCCAAAACAGACCAGTTGTTTACTAGCTATTTAACTTTGATGAGCTGAAATTAGATAGTGAGGCAGAATAATTAGAACAACTTTTTTTCTCAACATCTAAATATTTCTCGTTTTCATTAACATTTCAGTTAAGTTTGAAGAAATTCCAAAAATGAGATTCTCATTAACTAAAAGGAATTTTAAGGGTTATAAGCCATCCACATTTTTCTATGACCTTAAGACTTTTTTTCGAAAAACAGTTTTGGAGGAGGATTGTCAGATTTGTTAATCTTCCTTAATGTGGTTTACCTAAGGTTTTGTTTTTTAATTTAAAAAAATTTAAGCTATCTTCGTGATTTTTGTCATCATTTTTATTTGTTGCCATGATTAATATATGGAAATCAGATATATGGAAATCAGATAAATTGGATTATGTTTCTGTGAAAGCCATATTCTTAACATCAATGCCTATCTAAAAAATATAGGAGTCACACTTGATCATTCAGAATCATTTTGAAATTCTCTGGTAATTTTTTAAAAAGCCAGCATTGACTAGTATTATGTGGCTAGTTATATTTATTACAGCAATCTAGTTATTGTTTGTGTAACTATAGTTTTTTTCCTAATAGAAATAAAATGTCTATTTGCAGTGTAAAAAGAAGTATGTATATTTGATAATTTTGTTGTAGAAAATACTTAATACCTGTTAAAAGCTGTTTGACTTTCAGTTTTAAAACAGCTGTGTAGTTTGGTGAGTCCTGCAGATTCCGGCTTTCTCTGTGGCCTTTGAGCCAAGTAATTTTTTGCAACATTTTCCTTTGCTTTCTTATAAACACTCAAAAGTTGTACTTGCTTTTCTTGAAGGCCAACTATTAAGTTAGAAAGCACCAAAGGTGTTATGAAATTGCCTTTTATTTTTTCGTACATCAGGGAGGAATGATAGATTTTGTGTATCTCTTGTGAGTCGTTAGAACAGAAATATTTAGGGCTGCTAACTCCCGTAGCTGTATACTCACCCTTATTACAGATGCAATGATTTTGTCTGACTGCATTGCTTTAAGATGAGTTTTATTGCTTTCATGCTAAGGCAAGGATATTTAATTTTATTTTTGTTTAGAGTATCTTGTTGTAATATACTTATCCCCCATCTGGTGCTCTTAAATTTGGGATAAGCATAGAATCCTATTAGGACTGTAGGTTATTGTCCAGTTTACTAGAAAGCTTGACACATATAAATTAGCGACTAAGGATTATAGAGTCCTTTCATAAAGGTTATCATGGAAAAAAAGTTAAAGTGTCAAAGAAGATGCTACTCCAGTAAAAACGATTTCCTCTGTAAAATCCTGATACCTCATAGGAAGCTTTGGGTCTTGTTCTCAGCTACCAAAATTCTAAAATATGGAAGTTAACATGACATGAAAGTGGAATACAGTCTGTGCTGAAGACCCACTGTTCAAGGTTTGTGGTTATTAATCTGGGTTTGAATTTACAAATTACATGGTCTGATTAATTTGTAGATAGGGTCGTGGAGGTTAGACCATGGGCTTTAGAACAAAGAGGCTGATCAAATATTACTCACAAGCCTTTCTGCTTGTTTGTGACTCTCTGGAAATGCCATTAGATAGTTCTCATAGCTATGGTCAACATAAGTAGGCTTAGAAATAAAAGACATTTTCTCCCCTGTAAAAGGAGGCCGCCGGCCCCCTAGAAGAGCTCTTTCTAGGCTCTTCCCAGAGATAGGAACCTCTGCTTCTGGACCCTTAGTGCTCATTCTGTGCTCTACCGCGTCTCCTCTACACGCCATGATCTTTGTTATCTGATTTGCTAGCCATTGTTATGGAAAGTTCTCTTGTAATGCAAAACACCCAGCCACGGGTCCTTGCTAATGTCAGCAACGCAAAGGCGCTCTTCAAACCACCTCGAAAAGAAAAATCCTTTAAAAGATGTCAAACTCTGCTTTCATGTTAGCCCAAAATGAAGTTCCCGAGCAGCATCTGGCCGAGCAGGGTAATTCAAGCTATTTTAATGCAAAGATTTTCCAAGAAGGCAGGAAGCCGTCAAGGAGAAGGCTTTCAGGCATCTGCTGTTTCGTTTCCAGATCCCTTGTGTTAATTTAATGTTTCTAGGGAACCTGGCTCTTTCTTTTTTCTCGGAATCCCTGCTCTAGGAACTGGTGAATGCGGGGGCGCTGTGGGAGCCGCAGATAAGCCAGCGCTTGGCCGGGCACCCGCAGGCTGCGCAGCGGGACAGGGAGGCGCGCGACTGCCTCTGCGGGCCCAGCTGCCCGACCCAGCGCGGGGAGGGGGTGCCGACTGCGGGGAGGGGGTGCCGACTGCGGGGCGGGGGGGTGGGGGGGGGGCGCCTGCAAGACCTGTTTATTTGCATTTGTCCAATTTGGCCCAAGTGAAAGGTAAATACGGAGCGATCAACTTGTCCTCCAGCAAAACCAGGGAAACTCAGCTCAGTCTCCAGGAAACAAACCCAACCCAAACCTGAGTGAAACGTAAATCTTGCATAAACAAACACTTGCATTTGCTTCTGGGAAGGAACACTGGAGAAATGGGCATTCCTTCCGACTGCCCGCTGCCCACTGTCGGTAAAAATGAGCGATCACAGGTTGCCGGCAATTTCTTCTTGTGTCCCGAGCCGTTCCGCAGATCTTGTTTTGAAGGGGCGAACCATTCGGGTAGACTCAGGTGTTCGTGCGGCTGCAGATCCCGAACAGGTTGTGCGCTGGGTCCTTCCTCATCAGGGCGGGGGTCAGGCCGCCCTCCCATTCTCATCTTCCGCCCCAGACCGGAGGCTACACCAAACTTCACTTTTGAAAAGAAATCTTGCAGAATTAAAAATAAGTATCTGTCCTTTAAAATAGTTTCGTTTTAGTATTTTGCATATTTCTGCTTAGGAACTTGTAATGCTAATTATGTTGCTATGACAATTGTCCTGCATACCTAATATTAAACTTAATGAATTAATGTGGCCTATAGAATAATAGTAACTTAACTAGTACTCCGATAATGCCAGTATTCCCTGTGTTACTAAGTAAATGGAATCAGAATTTTGGAGTTAGAAGATAGAGGTTTTTTAGGCCAATTTTTCTATGGGATTCTAAGAATCTTTTTATAACATTTCTGCTTTTTGAAGCAGTCCATACCATTGCTGGAGAGTTGTAATTATCAGGATATTATTTCTTTTTTTTTTCTTTTTCTTTCCTTTGTTTGTTTGTTTGTTTGAGACAGGGTCTTGCTATGTCATCCAGGCCGGAGTGCTCTGTCATCCAGGCCGGAGTGCAGTGGGGCCATCTCAGTTCACTGCAACCACCACCTCCTAGGCTTAAGCGATTCTCCCACTTCAGCCTCCCCAGTAGCTGGGACCACAGGCCCTCGTCACCGCCTGGTTAATTTTTGTATTTTTTAGTAGAGATTTGGTTTTGCTATGTTGCCCAGGCTGGTCTCGAATAGAATGTTATTTCCTGTAGTAAGCTGAATTCCCCGTGTAATTATTATTACTGTCCCTTCAATAATAAAAAGCCTAAAATTATTCTTCTTCATATATTTTAGTGAGAGTGGTGCATGCTTGAAGAGCATGATGAGTGTTCTCTTCTTATATTCAGGGCAACTATAATCACATATTGGGCTCCAGATCCTTGCTTTATGCATCTTCTTTTGAATTGTTTAGAAACAACAGCAAAATTTCCAATTTCAAGGTAGTGCTTGAAATTGTGCAATAAAATGTTATGTTAGCCACATTTTTTTTTTTTAAATTTTAAAAATCCTTTGATTATTTCACACATATCCTGTTCTCTGTATGGTAGTTTTGTTTTCTATTTTGTTTTATTTTTAGTTTCTATGTAATTTATTGTGCTTTAGCTGAAATCACTAAATAAAGATAAATGAGTTTAACAGACTCTTATGTGCTCATTTTTGGTTATTTTTCGCTTCACCCCTTGTATTCATTTTCTATTACGGGCATAACATATTACCACAAATGTAGTGGCTTACCATATCCATTTATTTTCTCATCATTTCTGTGGGTCAGAAGCTTGGCACAGGGTGGTTCTCCTGGCTTCTGTGCCCAGGGCCTTCACAAGGCTGAAGTAAAGGGAGCAGCAGGCCTGGACATGTACCTGTAGGCCTTCCGGGGAGAATCCACTTTCGGGCTCATTGGCAGAATTTAGTTCCATGGTGTAGTTGTATTGGGGGCCCAGTTTCCTTTCTTGGAGAGCACTAACTGCTGGCTGTTAGCCCAGGGTCTTCTAGAGGCTGCCCATCTACATCTTCAAAGGCAGCCACAGTGTGTGGAATTTGCTTTAGATTTCCCTGCCTTCCCCTAATGCATTTCTCTTCTACTTTTAAAGGACATATGATTAGACTGGCCCAACTGGATAATCCAGGCTAATCTTGCTAGTCAACTGATTAGTAACCTTAATCACACTTGCATTGTCCCTTCATAGCAGTACCTACTTAAGTGCATGATTGAATAACTGGGTAATGGGACTTCTCGGGAGAGATCTTTGGCATTCTGCTTACCATACCCCTGTGGGTACCACCTTGTTGTCATGGTAACATCATAAGCAACCATTTAAAAGAGATTTTAAGCATCTTAATTTTGAAAATTTTGCAAGGTAAAATTAAATCCAAGTAACATCAAATATTACTTATACATAATTCTAGAGGTTTAATAAAAACAATAAACATTCACCATAAGTAGTTGTTGCTTTTTAAACTCAAACTTTTTCTACCTTGCAAAATCTTCCCTGATTTTCTTGTTTTGTTTTTGGTATCATAATAGATCAGTTTCCAGTACCACCACTATATAAAATAAAAATAATAATTGCACTTTAAAAAGAATGGTTTTCCTCTGCACTCTAGTTTTATCCATGGAAAGTTTTTGGTATATTCAAATATAATTCTGTTAGATTCCAATTTTGGGTAAGAAACTGGGTTCCCTGACCTAGCTGCCACTTATTCATATCTAAAATGTACTTGAATTTGCGACTTCCAAGTTGGGCACATGTAAACCCCCTCTTCACTTCTTACAGAGCTGCATAGTTCTTAAAGCTTGTTGTGGTGAGGGGAGGGCACACTTGCTTATATGTCCAAATTTACTGTTTATGGATCTCGATTACTGTTTTCTACTTAAATTCTAATTTTTCTCGTTCATTAATTTTAACTGGACAACTATTCAGAAGTATGAATTACATATGGGCAAATTCTAGTGCTTTGAAATTACTGGAAAAAAAATAAATGGATGACCAACAGATGCAAGGAACAGAAAATGTTTGGCTTTTAGGGGAGTTTTATGAATACTCTTTTGGACTTCCCCACTTCCTTTTAGTGACTCTAATGTCTTCCAGTAACTCTAGCAAGTAGGAGGCCCAGGGAGAGAAGTGGGGATCTCACAGTCTCATACTAGGAAGCTGTGCTATGGGGAAGTGACTGGTGGTCTGGCAATGTGAGGTAGAGGCATAGGTAGCAGGTATGTTGACACTTGAAACCAGTACTTCCCTCAGCCCTTGCAGTGAATGTGATAATCCAATCTCAGCCATATATCTCAGGTGACTCTATATATGAAATGTGCAACGTAGGTAAGGTACTTCTGTTGTTTCTCCTAATTTGTGATTATTTTCATATAATGAATGATGGTCATGGGCATTTTGGTATAGAAGGTTTTAATTATGGCTCAGTATTTGTGTAATTAACCAAGTGGAATGATTTAGAGTTCTGATATAACTGAAGTCTTTACAGCTGGAAGTAAATGGATCCATGCCAGTACATTATTAAGTATACAATTACTTATTTGCCTATTTATTCCTTCTCTGCCTTATTACAAAAAGATATTAAGGAAATTTACACACATACACACAATATTACCACCACCACCACCATCACCTAAAATGAAGAGATGAAATTAAGGTAAAGGGAAAATAAGTCTAGGAGAAAAATAACCATTCTAGGATGAATAGGATTAGGGCAAAGAACATGTAATATAAAATTCTGTATGGGGCTAGAGCTAGACTGTAAATTTGGCTCTGGACTTTCTAGCAGCCAAAACAAAATGAGAGAAAATTAATGAGCTACAAGATTCATCATATTCATAAAATGATTAAAGAAGATTGAGATTTTCCCTTGAACCCATCTTGTTTGAAGGGGTGGCATTTGATACTTTCCTCGTGCTAGAAAGGTTAACTTTGAGTTGCAATAAAAATCATAAAAACTTAACTTTGGCAGAAACATAAATGAACAGTATGACAGAATGGAAGCAGTTCGTAGGATTTCTAATATTACCTCTGTTTTCCTCTGTCCACGTTCTAATATTCCAATATCCTCCTCAGCACACAGAGAGGTCCAAGAAGATTGGCCATTCTTTTCGGAAGTTGGACTTCCCTGAAGATTATGTGGGAATGGGAAGTGGAACCTGATAATATTTTTGCAGAATGAAAACCTTTTATCATGAAGAATTTTTCTTTATTGCATACTTTTATACAGTTAGATCCCAACCCAGGAATTAGTGGTATTCCAAAAGTTCCTTTTTAAGTTGCTTGTTTGAAATTAAGAATGTATTTCCCCCAAAAAATGATGTTGGCTACAATCTAATTTCAGACTTGCGATGAACCCAAGGTTCAAAGAGGTTAAATCTGAATAAATACAGTTCTACAATTCTGTATTCAAAACCATTGAGACCAGATTTTGCTGAATTTGGATTTTTTTTTTTAAAGTAGGATAATATTGTGCATGTACCAGTTATTATATAGCACGGCAGTGTGGTCTGGAACAGGATCCTATAATCAAGCACATTAATATTTCTGCAGTGAAACTGATGAATATTCACATGCAGTGGGATAAATAAAAACTATAAATACAGCCTCATGTCAGTTCAGGTCAGGTTTGTCACCAAATGAATTCAGGCCAAATGAGTTCAGGTCAGGTCAGATTTTGCTGCCAAATGAGTTATAAAAAAAAGAATGGTTTTTACCACTTTTGGGGTTTCAGATTAGTGGATCTTTATTACACTTTTTTTTTTTTAAATAAAAAGCCACTAGTATTATAAACTTTAACCACAATGTAATGTTATTTTATGGAAAAATGTATTGAATTCCTATTAAAGAAGCCAATAAGTCATTGCTCTATTGCAGCCCTGTAGCAAAAATGGAGTGTTTCCATCAGGCTGGAGTCAGAGCAGAAAAGGACCTCCTCTGTAACCCAGGAGAGAGAGGGCTCTTGTCAGACAGGTGCTGGTGATAGTATTGGGAGACCTAGGGCTGGGAACTGGGGAGGGGCATGAGACGGGGAGAGGGGAAAGCAAGGGTGAGTATTATTCCTTTCCTTCTCCCTTATTCATTTCCCTACTTTTCCTCTTTTTTCCTTCCTCTTAATTTTTCTTTTCTTTCTTCCTTTCTTTCCTTTTCTTCCTTTCCTTCCTTTCCTTCCTTTCCTTTCTTTTCTTTCTTTCTTCTCTTGCTCTGTTGCCCAGGCTGGAGTGCAGTGGTGCGATCTCAGCTCACCACAACCTCTGCCTCCCCACCTCTCGGGTTCAAGTGATTCTCCTGCCTCAGCCTCCTGCGTAGCTGGGCCTACAGGAATGCGCCACAATGCTGGCTAATTTTTGTATTTTTAGTAGAGACGGGGTTTCACTATGTTGGCCAGGTTGGTCTCGAACTCCCGACCTCATGATTTGCCTGCCTTGGCCTCCCAAAGTTCTGGGATTACAGGCGTGAGCCACCGTACCTGGCCTAATTTTTCCTTTCCTTCTAATGCTAGGGCAAGGAGCATGGCAGTGGTGTCAGGTGGCGTTACGCTCCCCTCTTCTCCCACTCTTTCCTTCAAGCTACCTATAAAGACACTGGAGGGTGCTGAAATAATACAGCTTTTAAAGGTAGTTAGACCATGGTCTCAGTCTTGGCTCTGTCTTCCAGCTGTGGGACCTTAGGTGGTTTGCTCAGCTTGTAAAGTGGAAAAAAAAATATATATATATATATACACACACACACACACACACACATATATATGAGATATACTTTATGTAATATATATCATATAGTAAGTATATGTTTATATACATTGGAGCTATGAATATATCTTTGGCATCCCAGGATGATTGAGAAGATGCAGTACAGTGTTAGGTGATAGTCCTTCCCACAGAATGTGAGTTCAGTAAATGGTAATATCCTTCATCATTGTTTGTTGTCCCTCTCACACCTTCTGGAAATCTTTTCCTCATCTCCCTGAACTCTGGCTGAGAAGCAGGGAGCCACAGTGCAGCTGCAAAGGGGAGGGAACAAGCTTCTTTTTAGTTTAGTTTAGTTTAGTTTTGTTTTGTTTTGTTTTGTTTGAGATGGAGTTTCACTCTTGTTGCCCAGGCTGGAGTGGAATGGCGCGACCTCAGCTCACCACAACATCAGCCTCCTAAGTTCAAGCAATTCCCCTGCTTCATCCTCCCAAGTAGCTGGGATTACAGGCATGTGCTACTACACCAGGCTAATTTTGTATTTTTAGTAGAGACGAGATTTCTCTGTGTTGGTCAGGCTGGTCTCAAACTCCCAAACTCAGGTGATCCACCTGCTTCGGACTCCATAAGTGTTGGGATTACAGGCGTGAGCCACTGTACCCGGCCAGGAACAAGCTTCTTAAGCGTTGAGTATGGCAGGCATCCTGGGGAAGTGATCTGCAAAAGCATGAAGGCCCCAAGTGTGGCTGTTTGTATCTGGCCTGACCAAGGGATCCTGTCCCCCTTTGGGACCTGCTTTTGGCTTTGGTAAGTCCTAAGACTTAGAGGTTTCTGGAAGAAAGACTAATCTGCAGTCTCTTCTGGGAGTTGATTGGAAACAGGTATCTTTGGGGCTTACCCAAAGCTGTTCACAGATGTGAGGGCTGATAGTGCCTTGCCTTATCCCATGGCCAGGTCCTAGCAGGAGTAGCAGTAAGCCCTCCAAGAAGCCACTAGAAGTTGCACAGCTATTCTAGGACTTTGACATGGGCCCTGGTTGGGGGTACTATAGCTCTTCATATTAACTGCATGCAACCTTTCAATAATATTAAGTGCGTAATGTCTGCCAGGCACTATTCTGGGGACATGATGGTTAATGACCTAGACAAGATCCCTGCTGTCATGGAAACAAATGAGGGAACTACGTTGGAAAATAGCAAGATGAGGGTGGATGGGTGGGTGAGGGCTGTCAGAGGAGGTGACAATGAAGCTGGCACCTAAAGGATGAACAAGAATTAGCCATGCCAGTAGCCTCCTAGCTAGAGAGGCCAGCAAGTCCAAAGGGCCAAGATGGGGAGGAGCTTGGTGTATTCTGGGACCTGCCAGAAAGTCATATTGTTGGAGCTTCATGAGCAAAGGGGAGAGGATCCAGGATTGAGCCAGACCTTGCTGAGCCTTGTAAGTGCTGGACAGGAGAATGGATTTTATTCAAACAAGAGTCTCCTGAAGGTTTTGGGGTTAGGGCAGGGACATAGTTTGCATAGAAGAGTCCACTTTGCCTCTCTAGTGGATGTCATGCAATACTAAAAACTGGCAGAGTGCTGGGCTTCTTCAGTGATACTCCAGCCTTCCCCCTTGTTTTTAACTCAAATAGCAATAATTTTAATTCACTTTTCCCTCTTTATTTTTTAGGTTTTCTCTTCAAATCCAATTAACTATCATCATTAATGAAAGAATATGTGAGCAGTCATGTCTGTAGTATTGAGCAATTCTCCTGTTATCCGGTTTTTGCTTTCTATTATGGGTTTTATCTACTTATCTCCCAACACGCCCATCATTTGCTGCCAGCATTGGCATGCTTTCTCTTTTAAGCTTTTCTCTTTTCCTTGCTGTTTCAGATTTGTGAAAGACTCTTTTTGTGTTTGTTCATTTATTTCATGTCCGTTAGGGGCATTTTCTCTTGTCTGTGCTGATTTGCTTTATACAACTTGGCTCAGTACAACAAACCTAACACAGCTCCTTGTACATAGTAGGTACTCAGGACATGTTTGTTACATGAATGAATAAACCTTTGGGGGCAAGATCTCCTGGGCTTTTGTGAAAAACACAAAAACTAATACATTATGTCCTGCCTGTTTAAGCAGGGCTACTTTAGAACCTAAAGTCAGTGTTTGCAATAGAAGCCTAATAAAGGAAGAATGTAGAAATATTCAATGTAGAAAGGAGCTTTGGGCATATAAATCTGACTCCAGAACCTCAGATCCAGCCTCTATTCTGACTTTTAATAGGCGGGTTCTTCAGGGAGAGGGAAGTGTAGTTATCATGGACAACTGAATCGGGGCTTTATTGATACTAGGAAAAATGACCCAGAACTTGGTAATAACATGGAAGAATGGCCTTTCAGAGTCGTAGTAGAGCATTGCTAACAAGACCTAAGGCTCATCTGATCCTGTAGGGGACATGACTTCGTTTCAGAAGTTAACTTCAAGAAAATTGATATGATGTAAATGATTTCTGGCAGGTGGGAAAGATAAACTCTAAAGGTTTTGTTTTATTGTCGTATAGAATATTCACATATTACATAAAAAATACATTAAAAAAATTCTAAATTGCATACCAAAAAAACTACGTTTAGTATGTGATTTAGAATCTTATTCCAGTATTCTTTTTCTAAAACTGACTATATGTATCAGTTTCTTAGCCAATTTACTGTTTTCATTAATGAGGTATATGTCTTTGACATGCCCACTATATATTTGCATGCGGATTATATTTTTAACATTTTGAAAATTATATTTTGACATTCATATTCAGTAAAGTCTTTAGACATGAAAGTACATGTCATTATCCAAGTTACCTAATTATATCATACCATGTAATTTCTAAATGGACACATCACAGATGTCACAGTAAGGGGAATTATAGTATGATAGAGAGGTAAACATTTTACTTACAGAAAACCTGAACTTGAATTTTAAGAGGTTCTCAGAGGGACTCTGTCTTTGTAGAAGTTCGATAGAAACAATCTTAGTTAATTTTAGGCCAGCCTCAGGGAATGCTGTCACTGAACTGACCTGGTAACTTGCCCACGTCTGCTATACTCTTTCTTGTATTGTGGAAAAAATAAAAAATGTTAACTTGAGAGACGTTTCACAAATACAAATCTTGCTTCTTTTGCTTAAAAAAACTATGAACATAATTGTAGAAAAAAGTAGATTCTGGTTGTTTACCATAAAGAATTACTACTAGACCAATAGCAAAGGAAGTTACAAAGCACAGATGACGAAAATCTCTCCAGTCACATCGGGAAGTTCAGCCCTGGATGGTGTTTATTTTCTCAAAGATACTCTACCTACAGTGAGGGCAGTCTGTCACCAGCTGATGTCCTGTTGAGAGCCTCTTGATCTAAACAGGAGGTTCAGTCAATCACTATTAACTGAAACCTACATTAATATGTATTATTCCTCATTAAACATTATGAAAATGAAGATTAATACATGCTGTATTTTGAACAGATGACACATAAAGAGAAAAACTAAGGAAGGAAAACATTCATTTAGTACCTGTTGGTAAAAATTTCCCAATCACTGCTTAAACAAATCCTAGTACTGACCTCAATCAAGGTTTTAGTATAATACTTTAAAGACTTGACTCTAAATCCTTTATCTTGGGCCAGGCATGGTGGCTTATGCCTGTAATCCCAGCACTTTGGGAGGCGGAGGCAGGCAGATCACTTGAGGTCAGGAGTTCGAAACCTGCCTGGCCAACATGATAAAACCCTGTCTCTGCTAAAAATACAAAAATTAGCCAGGGTGGTGGTGTGTGCCTGTAGTCCCAGCTACTCAGGAGACTGAGGCTGGAGAACCACTTGAACCCAGGAGAAGGAGCTGCAGTGAGCCAAGATCGTGCCACTGCATTCCAGCCTGGGTGACAGAGCAAGACTCTGTCTCAAAAACACAAACAAAAAATCCTTTATCTTTACTTTGCTCCTTTCAGGATAGCTCTGGAATTTGAATCTGCTTTCCAGAGCTTTATTCTCAACTGCCGGCAGCGTTTTCATACTGTAGTTACTTAAGGGTGCAGGTAGCTGGGCAGGCAAGTAACTACCTGCAGTGTACTTGAGAACCTTTGAAAGCATCTGTACTTGCCAAGGGTGGGGCACGATCATTCCCATTCCAGGGCTCTCATCCCCACAGAGCCCCAGTGGAGGGTAAAGCAGGGCTTTTGCTGAAGGTTTCCAGGTAGCATTCCAAAGTACGTTAGCATAAAGGACTGGGGATGCTGACCATCTAGCTAACTCATGATTTGGAAACCCTTTGGTTCCACTTATATGTGGTTTACTAGTTCTGTTTTATGCCTGCCTTTTCAGCATCATTTTAAAAACATGATTTCAAATTTTATTTTAGGTTCAGGGGGTTACATGTGCAGGTTTGTTACCTGGATATATTCAGCATATATTCAGTATCATTTTTTTTTTTTTTTTTTGAGACGGAGTTTCACTCTTGTGGCCCAGGCTGGAATGCAGTGGCATGATCTTGGCTCACCGCAATCTCTGCCTCCCGGGTTCAAGCGATTCTCTGGCCTCAACCTCCCAAGTAGCTGGGATTACTGGCGCATACCACCATGCCTGGCTAATTTTTGTAGTTTTAGTAGGACGGGGTTTCGCCATATTGGTCAGGCTGGTCTCGAACTCCTGACTTCAGGTGATCCTCCCATCTTGGCCTCCCAAAGTCCTGAGATTACAGGTATGAGCCCCTGTGCCCAGCCTTCAGCATCATTCTTAATGGGACTTCTTTTTTCTCTGAGAAGTACCCAGTTTGTATGATAATTTATATAGCCACCTTACTTTACCCTGACAAGATTTTGTTATTAACCCAAGTCTTGTCTGCCTTCTTTGGTCTTTCTGCCCTTCTTTTTTCTTTCCCTATGTGTGGCAGAGGCCAAAAAAAAAAAAAAAAAAAAAAGAGTCAACAGCCAAACAAGTGTGTTTTCCCAATCAATTGTGCTGTCATTTTTCCCCTTCACAAAGAATGGCCTTATTTTAGTTATTCAGACATCATAATAGCTAGCATTTATGGCAACTTACCATGTTCCATACACTGTTCTTTCCTAGGATTAACTCAGTTTTTACAACAGTGTCCTGGGACAGGTGCTGTTATTACCCCACCTTATAAGGACAGAATAGATAAATAACTTGTCTTGGATCACACAATATGGAGCATAGATTTAAATCCAGTCAGTCTGACTTTAGAGCCCATTCTGTTGACCACCAATTTATATGTGTTGTTTATTCAAATACATGTAGAGCTAGACAGAGTATGAATTGATAGTTAACATCTGATGATTCATTTGTCAGCTAGTAACTTAACATATAAAGGTTTATATTAGTTGTCTATTGCTGCCTAACAAATTATCCCAAAATTTAGTAGTTTAAAACAAAAAACATTTATTATCTCATAAGTTTCTCTTGGTCAAGGATTTGGGAATCCCTTAGCAGAAGAGCTCTGGCTTAAGGTCTCTCATAACAGCTCAAGATATCAGCTGAGGCTGGAGTCACTTAAGGCTGGACTGGTGCCAGCGGTTCTGCTTCCAAGATGGCTCACTCATGTGGTGCCGGTTGATGGCAGGTCTCAAATTCTTCCCATTTGACTCTCTTCACTAGCTGCTTGATGGACCTTGAGGCATGGAAGCTAGCTTCCAGAGGGAACACTGCTTCTTCCAGGGGAACACTGCTTGCACTCCTAAAGCAAGGTGGATGCCACAATGTCTTTTATGACTTAGTCCTTGGAAGTCATGGTCCTCCGTCATTTTACTAATACCTTATTGGTTATATAGGTCACCCTGGGTGAGGTGAGGTGGGGTATGTTGTGATGGGAGGTCTACAAAAGGGTATGAATACCAGGAGGCAGGAATCACTGGGTCATTTTTCAGGCTGGCTATCTGTTTTAGTCCATTTTCCCACTGCTGTTAAAGACATACCTGAGACTGCGTAATTTTTAAGGAAAAAGAGGTTTAATAGATTCACAGTTCCACGTGGCTGGAGAGGCCTCACAATCATGGAGGGAGACAAAAGGCACATCTTACATAGTGGCAGACAAGAAACAATAAGAACCCAGTGAAAGGGGAAACTTCTTATAAAACCATCAGATTTCATGAGACTTATTCACTACCACAAGAACAGTTGGGGGAAACTGCCCCCATGATTTAATTATCTCCCACTGAGTCCCTTCCACAAAACATGGGAATTATGGGAGCTACAATTCAAGATGAGATTTGGTGGGGGACATAGCCAAACCATATCACTATCACAAAAGGACTAATCCATTTTAAAATAAAACTTTTAAGGCTTAACGTTTTAAAACTTTAAATTATTTTACTCTCAAATTAACAAAGCTTTTGAAAATTTACTTGTATCTAGTTATTTTGCTTAGCTTCCACTGACAGAGGAAATTTTTGATATTTGCATAAAAACTACAATTATTAATTTTAATAATAATAATTGGTACAGACCAAACTCAGAATTTATTCCCAGCAATGTGTGACAAGAAAGAAGCAGCTTCTGAATATCTGGCAACAATAAATGAGTGGAGGTAGGCACCTAACCCTGAAGAAGACCCCTGGTAGTGAAGATACAGAAAATAGGGTAGTTCCGCCTTCTGAGGGTTGAGGTAGACAGGCAGGCAAGTATGCTTGAAAGCCCTTTAAAGCATCTTTACTTGCTAAGGGAGCTATGACCATTCCCATTCCTGGGACTTCATTCCCACTGGGACCTCATTTCCCAGTGGAGGGTAAAGCAGGACTTTTGCTGATGATTTCCAGGTACCCTTCCAAAGTACATTAGCATAAAGGACTAGAGATACTGGCCATCTGGCTAATTCATGATTCAGAAGCCCTTTGGATCCACTTATAAGCCCATTCTATTTAGGCCTGCTAAGGATGTCTGCTATGTTCATGTCAAAAGCAGGGATTTTAGGCTACATGATCAGTGAGGAATTTTAATATCTTGTTTTGTCAACTACTGAGGCTACAGGCCCTTTTAGGTCTTCAGAAGAAGTACAGCAATAAAATAAACACTGTGTGTTTAAGCTATGAGAGCTCAGGATCCCTGTGTGGTTAGCAGGCATGAGGCACTTGGACACGTATTTATACTAAGAGTTGTAACTTTTACTTATCTTGGGTAAAAGATATACTCCAAACAGTTAGGACAGAAAAATGTATCTGATGGTAAAATGGATACTGTATTAGTCCGTTTTCATACTGCTATGAAGAAATACCGGAGATTGAGTCATTTATAAAGAAAAAGAGGTTTAATGAACTCAGAGTTCCACATGGCAGGGGAGGCCTCATAATCATGGCAGAAGGTGGAAGAGGAGTATATTAGTCTGTTTTCATGCTGCTGATAAACACATACCTGAAACTGGACAATTTACAAAAGAGAGAGGTTTATTATACTTATAGTTTCACATGGCTGGGGAGGCCTCACAATCATGGTGGAAGGTGAAAGGCACATCTCACATGGTGGCAGATAAGAGAAGAGAGCTTGTGCAGGGAAACTCCCCTTTGTGAAACCATCAGATCTTGTGAGACTCATTCACTATAATGAGAACAGTGCAGGAAAGACCCGCCCCCATAATTCAGTCACCTCCCACCAGGTTCCTCCCATAACATGTGGGAATCGTGGGAGTTACAATTCAAGATGACATTTGGGTGGGGACACAGCCAAACCATATCAAGGAGCAAAGCCACGTCTTACATGGTGGCAGGCAAGAGAACGTGTGCAGGTGAATTACCCTTTATGAAACCATCAGATCTTGTGAGATTTATTCACTATCACAAGAATAGC
Organism: Macaca fascicularis; assembly: GCF_037993035.2. Taxonomy (NCBI): domain Eukaryota; kingdom Metazoa; phylum Chordata; class Mammalia; order Primates; family Cercopithecidae; genus Macaca; species Macaca fascicularis. The sequence goes on from NC_088385.1 coordinate 100,800,541, forward strand.
ACAGGAAATACCTGCCTCCATGATTCAATTACCTCCCACTGGGTCCCTCCCATTACATGTGAGGATTATGGGAGCTAAAATTCAAGATGAGATTTGTGTGTGGACACAGCCAAACCATATCATTCCACCTCTGGCCCCTCCAAATCTCATGTCTTCACATTTCAAAACCAATCCTGCCTTCCCAACAGTCCCCCAAAGTCTTAGCTCATTTCAGTATTAACCCAAAAGTTCACAGTCCAAAGTCTCATCTGAGACAAGACAAGTCCCTTTTGCTTATGAGCCTGTAAAATCAAAAACAAGTTAGTTACTTCATACATACAATGGGGGTACAGGCATTCAGTAAATACACTCATCCCAAATGGGAGAAATTGGCCCAAACAAAGGGGCTACAGGCTCCATGAAAGTTTGAAATTCAGCAGGGCAGTAGAGCTTTAAATCTTAAAGCTCCGAAATAATCTCCTTTGACTCCATGTCTCACATCCAGGTCCTGCTGGATGCAAGAGGTGGGCTCCCACAATTTTGGGCAGCTCTGCCCCTGTGGCTTTGTAGGGTATAGCCCCCCTCCTGAAGGGGTGGCCTGCCCCTCCACACCTGTGGGTGTTTCTCGTTAGGTGGAATGAGAGACTTGAGAAAAGAAATAAGACACAGAGACAAAGTATAGAGAAAGAGAAGCGGGGGCCCAGGGGACCGGCGCTCAGCTTACAGAGGACCCACGCCGGCACCGGTCTCTGAGTTCCCTTAGTATTTATAGATAATTATCTTTACCATCTTAAAGATAAGGGAGTGGCAGGACAATAGGATCATTGTAGGGAGGAAATCAGCAGTAAGACATAAGAACAAGGATCTCTGTGACATGAATAAGTTTAAAGGAAAATCCTGTGCCTTGAGATAAACCTTTTAGCAGCATTGTTTCATCCTATCACATGGGGATAAACCTTGGACAATACCTAGCTTTTCTAGGAACAAAGACACACCCTGCACGCCCAAAATCCATTAAACCTTGAGTTACCACAGCACATGTCTCTTGCAAGGACAAGGTTGGGGGTAGGGTCACAGATTAACAGCATCTCAAATACAGAACAAAATGGAGTCTCTTATGTCTACTTCTTTCTATATAGACACAGTAACAGGCTGATCTCTTTCTTTTCCCCACACCCTCCCAACTGCTTTCCCTGCTGGTGTTGAGTGTCTATGACTTTTCCAGGTGCATGGTGCAAGCGCTCAGTGGATCTACCATTCTGAGGTCTGGAGGATAGTAGCCCTCTTCTCATGGCTCTACTAGGAAGTGCCCCAGTGGGAACTCTGTGAGGGGGCTCCAACCCTACATTTTCCTTCTGCACTGTCCTAGCAGAGGTTCTCCATGAGGGCTCCACCCCTGCCGCATACCTCTGCCTGGACATCCAGGTGTTGCCATGCATTCTCTGAAATCTAAGTGGATATTCCCAAACCTCAATTCTTGTTTTCTCTGCACCTGTAGGACCAATACCATGTGGAAACTGCCAAGGCTTTGGGCTTAAACCCACTGAAGCCATGACCCAAGCTGCACCTTGGCCCTTTTTAGCCATGGCTGGAGTGACGGGGACACAGGGCACCAAGTCCTAGGTTCACACAGCAGGGGGCCCTGGACCTGGTCCATGAAACCATTTTTTCCTCCTAGGCCTCTGGGCCTGTGATGGGAAAGACTGCCTCAAAAGTCTCTGACATGCCCTGGAGACATTTTTCCCATTGTCTTGGTGATTAACATTTGGCTCCTTGTTACTTTTGCAAGTTTGTGCAGCTGACTTGAATAATCCCAAGAATATGGGGTTTTCTTTTCTATTGCCTCATCAGCCTGCAAATTTTTCAAACTATTATGCTCTGCTTCCTCTTGAACACTTTGCTATTTAGAAATTTCTTCTTCCAGATATCCTAAATCATCTCTCTCAAGTTCAAAGTTCCACAGATCTCTAGGGCAGGGGCAAATGCCCCCAGTCTCTTTGCTAAAGCATAACAAGAGTCACCTTTGCTCCAGTTCCTAGCAAGTTCCTTATTTCCATCTGAGTCCACCTCAGCCTGGACTTTATTGTCTGTGTCACTATCAGCATTTTTGTCAAAGCCATTCAAAAAATCTCTAGGAAGTTCCAAACTTTCCCACATCTTCCTGTCTTCTGAGGAAGACATTTTCCTGTCTTCTTCTTAGCCCTCCAAACTGTTCCAGCCTCTGCCTGTTACCCAGTTCCAAAGTCGCTTCCATGTTTTTGGGTATCTTCATAGCAGCACCCCATTCCCAGTACCAGTTTACTGTATTAGTCCATTTTTATGCTGCTTAAAAGAAATACTTGAGACTGGGTAATTCATAAAGAAAAAGGGTTTAATGGACTCACAGTTCCACATGGCTGGGGAGGCCTCACAATCATGGCAGAAGGCGAAGGAGGAGCAAAGGCACATATTACAGGGTGGCAGACAAGAGAGCATGTGAAGGGGAACGGCCCTTTATAAAACCATCAGATCTCTTGAAACTTATTCACTGCCATGAGAACAGCATGGGAAAAACCCTCCCCCGTTATTTCATTACCGCCCACTACGTCCCTCCCATGATATGTGGGTATTATGGGAGCTACAATTCAAGATGATATTTGGGTGGGGATACAGCCAAACCTTATCAGATACAATTCCCAAATATTGCCTTATCCCTCACAAAGGAGTGGTGGGCTTAGAACGCCACATGTCAGAAGAGTCCTGCATCTCTTCTGCATAGGTTTATATCACTTTCTAATTTGGAAATTTTTTAAAATCTCTGTTCTAGCTTTGTCATGTGCCCTACATGACAGTGGAACTAACTACCTTGTGATTTTCACCTCAACCAGGCTTAGTCTTCAGGTTCCAGGTGTTGGTTGTTTAACAGCATCACAAAACCTAGGGCTCCCAACATATTAAAATACAAACTTACAAATAAGACAGGCATTTCAGAGCAGAACATCTGGTGGTTTTCTGCCCCACAGGCATACTTCCTTTAGCTCTAATTCATTGGAATCCCAGTCAGCCGATTTAGGAGCTTAAGTGCATTAGCTCATGGCCAGTGCACTATAGCCACGTTCCGTAGTTTCTTCGGGTTGAGTGATGCTTATTGATCTTTTAGTTTGCCCCGCAGAGCCCCTCTCTGCCCCAGGTAACTTACTTTCTGATGGTAATATTTTGATACAAAGTAAATAACTTTATTTCAATAAAAGAAAAAGTAGCATATGATTATTTTAAGGATTAAAGTGCAGATTGGATAGTTTTGGAAAATTTGCTGCTTTTTAGGCAGATGAACTGTTAGGTCGGTGTGGGCCATGTTCTAAGCCCAACTAAATCCATCTTTAGAACAATTCTAAAGAAAGCAGAGAAGATAAAGATATCAAGGCATACATGTATACTTGTTTATTGAGCATAGTTTAAAATTTTAATCAGCCTACAACCAGTCCTGGCATCCTTGGTTCCCCTTACTTTGTTGCAGTTTTTAAAAAAGCACTAATAATTATCTAAAACACTAAAAAATTTATTTATGTTCATTACTTACTGAGAATTTGCCCCTTCATTCTCCAAGTAAGTGGCACAGGTCAGGCATCTTTCTCTTTTTTGTTTGCCAATATATCTGAAATGTGTATTACAGTGCACATAATAAATGTTCAATAAACAATTGTTAGTGAATGTTGGGAATGACTCACCATAAGTTCAGTGATATTAAGATTAGTTAAGCCATGATCCAGTGAGTATGTCCATTTTTAGGAAAGCATCCTCACTAAAAAGAATAAAATTTTGTTGTAAGACTTAGGCCCGTTACTCTGTCCCTGGTGAACTGGGCCAGACCACCTGTAAGCCACACAGGGACCTGCCACAAAGATAGAGGAGATAAGAGAGAGCCTGGATCCCTAAGGTCTAGAGCAGAGCTCATGTAAGCTGTTTATTCCAGGGCCTTCCTTGTTCACTGCTGCATCCCCAGCATCCAGAACTGGGCCTGCTGAGTAGTAGATGCTCAATAAATATAATTTGAATGAAGAAAGGCAAAGTCCTTCTAAGCAGTAGGCAGCCTTTCTGTATAGGAGTAGAAGAAGGAGGAACAATCCAAAGAGGAAATGGGTCCAGTGATAAAAGCTTACAAGAACATGCCATATAGGCACAAAACCTTAACTTCTTGGTACATCAGGTATCAGGGAACTGCCAGGCAGTGCAGGACACACAACCTCCTAGCCTCCATCCACACTGGAAGGTCTCCCTCATTCTCCTGGCACATCTGCAGGTGGGAAGTCTTGAGCACTGTCTTGAGGCTGAACCCACCACTGACAGAAATGATTCAGTTTAACAGAAAATTGGTTAATTTCTTTGCCAATCTATTTGTTACCTTGATTACCATTGTCATGGTTGAGTGAAATTTTCATTTAAGGGATGAATGAATTGTAATCTTTTAAGCACCATCACTTAAAACTATTCCAACCACTTTTGTTGGAAAATTTACTAAAACATACTGTATATTTCCCCATCTTCTTAATAAAGTATTAGAAATATGATCTAATATTTTCATATTATCTCAAGATCATTTGGGAAACATCGTGCTGTTATACAGTAGTACACTTAGAGTCCACTCCAGGTAGAGTATGGAGTTTTCATTATGCTGAAGACCATATATTGTATTTTTTGAATTCTCATGCCTGTTTTTCATGGTTTTACTGTCTTCTCTCTCTGGTAGGCTATGTGTTCATTTTCAAATGCTGCCTCTGTGGCTGCCCCAAGAGTGTCCAATCCCCCAAAACATACTCTCCCTGGTTAACTGTAGAAAAATACATGGCCAAGTTTATTAGATTCATCTAAAATACAAAGGAAGTTTAATGTATAGACTTTGTGATACCCACAAGCCTCCTGTTTCATCTCTCCCATCTCTAGTTCTTCTCAGCAGTGCTCTGGAAAGTTGGGCTCATCAGACATGTGGCTTCTGGATAAATGAGGTTTTAGTAACTTGTCATTTTTTTCTGTTCCAAATTTTGAGAGTAGCAGGATATCACTGCTTAAAACGTGCTAATTTTTGAGATGACTTTTCTTAGCCTGGTTCTCATTAGAGCTTAAGAAGGAGACAATAGCAGTAGGATGTTGTTTGCTCAGCCTCCCCATTTCTGTAGGAAAAGAATTGTTAGGAGGAGGAAGGGTAGGGAAAAAAAGTACAGGGGAGTGTCATCATCTGGTAGATAGTTTTAAAAAATTCCTCTGGCTTTGGAGTAGGAAAATGGATTGTAGAGGATCCAGTAGGAATCAGAGAGGCTGTTGAGGCTATGGTAGCTGTCCATGTAAGGGACAATGGCTTGGATGAGGGTGGCAGTGGTGCAGATAGAAAAGGATGGTTGGATTCAGCATACGTTGGAAGTAGAGAGCACAGGACCCTGTGTCAGATATTTTGGTATGGTTCTCCTATCATTAGAGTTTACTCATGTGTATTCACACCCTACATTTGTTTCTTCAAAGAAATGAAGTGTATCAGTTAATGAAATGTATCAGTTAATCCTCATTGCTGCTGTTATCATGGTTGAATTTGCTCCAAAAGGTATGTTATCATATGTAGAATTAAAACCAGTCTCTACCCTGTGGGCAAGCAATGCAGATGTTTTGAGATAAGAGTTTAGAATCTGGTTACAAAGACCTGCCAGAATACATATTTAACAATGATCATAAGAGTTTTCCCCATTGCGATTCTTATTATTTTGTTTATCACACAAAGATAATTTGGGGGCTTGTTTAGACACTCCACAATATTTAAGAAAATAAACACAAATCTCCAAGTCAATAGCTAAATGTTTCTCATGGGATACTAAGAAATATAACTTATTTTATTAATGGTTATTAATATAATCATGACTTTTTAATTAATATTAATATTAACTGATATTAATATTAACATAGTCATGACTTATATTAATGGTCATTAATATAATCATGACTTTTAATTCTTTTAATTAAAATATTTGTGGTTCTTTATAGTTCACTGCAGCTTTGAATAAAACAAAATTGTTTTCATGTTTTAAATACAGTGGAAGGTTTTACGTTTGGTGTTATTCAATTGGTAAGGCAAATTGCTTTGTTATTAGCTCAATTTACATGAAAACTTAGATTTAATTTTAGATTTGGTAGATTTTAATCTGATACCATTTAAATTGATTTATATCTGAATGCTTATTAAGATCCTGGGTATACACAGTTTAACCTCAAGCACATAGTCTTATTATCTTGTATTATTTTATTATAAGAAACAGAAGTATGGAAACTTGAGGCTGGGACTGTTCAGAGCTAAATCTTATGAAATCAAATAAGTTCTTGTAATCATTTTGCAGCCATTATTTGTTGTGCTTTTGCGGTATTTTGTCTCTTTTGAGCTATCCTCACAGGTTTCCAGGAATTCAAGGCCTAAGAAACATTCTACTAAGAACTAGAAATACCAAGGCATTTAATTTTTGGAAGTGTAGAATGTTTTATTACTTTTGAAGTTTTGAGGACCAGCAAAATAGAGAAGTGTATTGTGTTACACAATTTGCTATGTTATAAATGTTTACTTTTAGTGGACATGATGTAACTAGAATGGAAAAAAACACAGAAATAGTAATTGTTGATATAATCTTGCCTTGGAGGTGGCGATGAGTCGGGGAATGGGGAGTGGGAACATAGCATGAGAGGAGAAAAAATCTGTTAACTAATTTACAGTAAAATTATTACAGTTAAGAAGAGTTGCACATATGAATAATAATAAAACCTTCACCTAGCTTTCTTGAAAGTTTACAAACTTCTTTCTTTGCTTAGAAACTCGAGAAGGAAAAAAAAAATCTCCTCTTAGGTTCTTTGCATAAAAAACTAATTCCTTTATTTTTCTCACCGATTCTCTTCATCTTTCATTTTGATCCCCGGAGAATACTGTTTGACTATTTTGAAATCATTTCTCTTCTCCACTTTGTTACACTTTGCCCTCTGGGATCGTTTTCCCAGCTCACTCTTCTTCCTTTGTCCTACTGCTCCCTTTACCCCCACCTCTCTTCCTATAGCCAAGAAAGAAACTTGTTAACCATGACTTTTTCTTTTAGGAACCAATTCAAAAATCCCTTTGGTACATATGTTTACAGGCACCCTATCTCAGTCTGATTCCAGAAAAACAAGCACCAGGAAATACAGAAAAACATGTAGCTATTAGTAAATTCCACAGATAGGCAGAAGTTGCCAAAGGAAAATAGGAGAACAACAAAGACTGTTCATTGGACTTCCAGGAATGGAAATTGTTGGGAGTCTACTCTTTTCAAAATAAACTTTGACATGGGACTGAGCACCTTGTCAGTTACTCCCATCTGATGCTGGGGTGTGGCAAACAAGGGCAAAGGTATTGTTTGGTTTTCAAGGTCAGGCTGCTAATTGTGTAATTGGATTAACCCAGCCCGCAGAGACATGGAGACTACCAGTCACTTGTTAGGCTGGGTCCCAAGGTAGAAGCAGCACAAAAGTATAGGGAGGATGTTCAGCTGAAATGGAAGGAAGAAAGAAAAGAGGACAGAGAAAAAAATACAGAAATGTTAGCCAAAGGAGTTGTAGTTAGGAGAAAACCATTATCTTATTAATCTCTGTGTGATTAATTAATTATAAATGACTTTTCTCTTGGAAAAGAGCTAAGCTACTTAGTATGACTTGAGGGGACAGCGTGTATGAGGAGAAGAAAGTGTACTTTTTCTGCCCAATTATGGAAGGTCTTAAACACCAGCCACATTTTTAGGAGTTTGACTAATAAATCCAGAAGGCTCATTATTTGTTTTATCCAGGCATGTTTTATTTACTGTGAGAGATCTTCTTAGTTCTTGCTTTTGTTTTGTAAAAAAATGAGCTAGATTAGCAGTGTCCATTTTCTGTGTTTAGAAAATAAGATGTCTGAGATGTTAGAATCTTTAAATATAATTTGCCCTACCCCACAGTCAGCAATTTCATATCTACTGCTCACAGTATGCCCGATCAGAGCACAGACAGGTGTGTGATGGTGGCTCCTCAGTAGGAACTTACATTTAAGGGTACTTGTCTTCACTGGTTTGTTTGCCATTCATTCATTCATTGATTCGTTTGACAAGCACCCACTGCACACCAGCACTGTTGTAGAGATGTTTATCCTGGGTGAGTGTGAGAATCGCCTTACCCTTCAGGTGCCTCCACAGTTCTCTGCTGATTTCCTTAGTGATGATTTGCTGATACTATGCCCAATGGTAGGTGGCTTTAGCAGATATTGGAAGGGTGTCCCGGAAGAAGTGAGTGACATTTGAGCCAAAACCTAAGTGATGATCGAGGAGAAGACTGGTTCAAGCAGAGGGCCCTGCAAAGCCAGGGCTGTAAGGTGGGCATATGAGATAGGGAGAGGAAGCCGCTGAGGCAGGAGTCTAACGAACAAGGTGAGAAGGGGTAGGAGATGAGACTGGGCAGACTGGCAGTGTCTTCAACCATGGCTGCACTTTGCAGCCATCAAGGTGGCTCAGGCCATACTGCAGACCAATTCAGTGAGAATCTCTGTGGACCCAGACATCAGCATTTTTAAAAAGTTCTCCAGGTAACTCTAATGTGAGTTTAGATTTGTTGTGATTACACTACGAAGCTTTGGAAGAGAATGATAGAGTCAGCTTTTCATTCTTTAAAAGGTTGCTTTGAGACTGTGTGTAGTGAGAAGGGTACATGGGGGAGAAGGGGAAAGGGTGTCTTCAAGAGGACCGGTTAGGAGGCTCTGGTGGTGGTTTCAGTGAGAGATGATGATGGTGGCTTAAACAAGGCTGGCAGTGAGGACAACTGGGAGAAGTGGTCACTTTCAGGAAGTGAGGAATGAGACTAAGAGATAAATCAAGGATGACTGGTTGTTTGGGGACCAGAACAATTGGGTGGGTGAAGTGGCCATTTATAGAATTGGGGACAACTAAAGGAAGGACGGTTTTGGTGGTACAGGTGGGAGGAGGATCAGCAGACCTGGGTTGTTATCTCCTTCCCATTGTCCTGGACTCCTGGAAGACACAGCTCACACTTCCTACAACTCTTTATGTTCATACCTCTATTATAGCACTAGTAGGTTGAGTTGCCTAGTATGGACTCTGCCTATTTTCAGCAAAATTCACTGTGTGACCAAATTGGTATTATGAGCACTAGTTTCATTTCATGACAAAGAGGAATAGAGAGAAAATTCTCAAGAATTTTCCCAACTTTAATTCTCTATTGCTTAGCATGCTTTGAGCCCTGATGGATTTCTTGCTGATTTTTCAGAAAAATTCTGCCTATGCTTTAATATAAAGGAGGATGAATACTGCAGATTCAGAAAATTGTGGTGTCAAAGGATGAACTTTGCTTTCCTGCCATCTTCTGTGCTTTGTTTCCTTCTAACCTTAAAGGAAATACTACCCTACTTCAATAAAAAACTAAAACAAAGATTCAACTCAGCAGAAGGAAGAGCCCAATAAGCTTAAAATAAATTTGAAAAGCTTAATAACTGGAAATCTTTTTTAAGCTAAATAAAAGCCTCATCTTTAAAGTGATAGTCTGCCTTTTCTGGTCTGCATCATGATAGCTTCTAAATAAAGAAAACGGGCCGATGTTGTGAGTAATTGCAGCTTCTACTCTGGGGGTTACATGAGGCAAGTGATTCATCAATAAGAATTTATTGTCTTCATTTCTGGGATGAGGCTGAGGGCAATAAGGAATTCAGAAGGCTTCTTCCTTGTCTTTAAGGGGTTTGCAGTCCATAACTGGCTTTCTTGAACCAGTTAACAAACAATTACATTAGATGTAATTGGAAGCCAACTTATGGAGATGAGGGCAGTAGACATTCAAAGAAAGGAGAGGTCAGGCAGGAAAAGCCATGAGGTCAGTAAAGGCCTCATGAGCAATAGGGCTTGCCTTGCAAATATTTGGTTGAGGCAAGTTGAAAGTTGAGCTGGACCTTAAATGATATAGAGACCTTTATTTACTGTTATGTGCTAATAGTTAAAATTTACTTATTTAAGGGACTGCTAACATATGCTCAAGTTAAAAATGCCAAAGTTCTCCTTTCTATTCCTGTCCTCGGTCCCTCAGTTTCCCTTTCCAGAGGCAGTGCTATGACTCCTTTCCTACAAACCCTTCCAGATGTAGCATCAGACTTTTTAATTTTTTTTACATATATATAGCTTTTCTTATTTTTTCATTTGTAAAATTTATCCTTTTCCAAGTGCTAAAATAGTAAAGGACAGGTAAGCTAAACAAAACAAAAACAAGTCAACTTCCCTGTGGGGAGGCTGGAACTGTGCTGGTCTCATTGACTGGTGGGGAGTAGTACGTGAGTGAGGTTTGCCTTCTCATTGATTGGAGTATTGGTGGCTAAAACGTAAGCAACTCTGAACCCTCCAGCACTTACAGAATGGTGATAATATTGTGTTAGTGCTATACTATGCTAGAACTTCACATCTGTTTTCTCACATCTCTGTAAGGTGAGCCTTTTCCTCCCTTGACAGATGAAGAGGCTGGAACTCAGGCTAAGTCAGCCTGTTGTAGGCCAGACAGCAAATAGGAGGTAGAGCTGACTTCTGACCTGACCTTTTCCTGCCATATTATGCTACCCCTCTGGATCTAAAGCTCTTGGTTCTGTATTTCTAGTATCATTGTTGCTGTTTTCTTTTATGGCTTTACATTCTGAGTCCTTGATATGAACTTGGGGTGACCCAAGAGAAAAAAGTGAGTGGAAACTAACTTCCTCTCTATTAAAAAAAATCTGCTCAAAGGAAAAGAGCAAATTCACAGCTCAGTTTCAGGGGGCTGAAAGTCAAGTCAATATTTTCTTCTTTTTTTTTTCATATGGATAAACTGCCTCCCTCATTTTGAGTTTTTGAACTTGAAATAATGAGAGTCTAATGAATAACAAATATATACTTTTTTCTTCTTTCAATTCTTATTAGCATTTTGAATAAAAGTCTAGAAATTCCTCTTCATTTTTTTTTCTTTTTTGTCTGATATTTCTTTTGAATAAGGATTGAATGTTACCTACTTTTAAATGCAAAAAAAAAAAAAAATGTACAATTGGGAAGACATTGTCTTCTTGCTTTTTGCACAGGCAACATTTTGATTAGTGTGCATATGTATAAGTTTGGTCCCGGGCTGTGCTCACAATCCCCAAGCCCCCTGGCAGAAGGGGACTCCAGGGTCCCCCCATCTCAGGGATGACATGTGGTCAGTATAGTGTCAGGATGGTGAACATCCACTGGCTCTGAAACCATAGAAATGTTCATGAGTATCTGCTGCTGCCTACCTGTGGCCTTCTTGTTAAATGAGAGAAATAAACCCAATTTCTTTTGGTTGTTCTATCATTCCTGCAGCCCAGAAGCAAAGAGCGGGTATGGCTGGTTCAGGAAATTTTATTCAGTCTGGTGGGCAGACAGAGTGTGAAGAGCCAGCCAGGGTCCCAAGACGATGCTGGAGCCATTAGCACGGTTTACATTTTCAACAGTCTTATAAATCACATTATGGTTTTAGGATGTTTTTCCTGGGGAGTTATTTTAATCAGAGGATCAGACATGATCAGGGTTTTTTGTTTTTTGTTTTTTTGCTTAAGAACGGTCACTCTGGCTGCTCTGTGAGCAGTGAATTGGAAGTGACAAGACTGGGGGCAGGGAGACCTGTTTGGAGGCTATTGCACTAACCCTGGTGAGAGGTGGCCATGGCAGAGTTGCTGGAGGGAAGGGGGAGAATTCTAGAAATGTTTAGGGATACAAGAGAACAGGGCTTGATGTGGGAGATGAGAGAGAAGAAGGACTCCAGGGTAACTTCAGCATTTCTCGTTTGTGCAGCTGGTTGGTTGGTGGCGCTTTTTGATTGACAAAGGGTATACAGAGGATGGTTTCTTAGTGCTCTTATTGATAGATTTTAATACAATAAAGTCATCTCAAAGTTTCAGATACATTTCTTCATGCTCTTTCTAGGTCTTTCTTTCTTTTAAATTTTTCATGGGTGGGTTTCTCTCATTTAACAAGAAGGCCACAGGGTTTAAGAGTCTCAATTGCTCTGGAAATTGACCTTCCCGCTAGGGAAGACATGGTGGTATCCTTATGACAATTTTCTTCCAAATTGTGGAACGCTTTGTGATATTTAGTAATCATATTTTTGTTTTTTTGTCTACAGGGAGTGGAATTGCTTTCATAGAATTCATTTTTTCTCTCCTAATGGTTTTTTGTGATACATTTTTCTGTAAGGAGAAATTATAGGACTTAACTTTCTGTGAGTGTGGTAAAGAGGATACATACTTCTTTATCCTCTTTATATAAATGAAAGGCATCTATCCAGTTTTGAATTATTTGGGGAAAAAATTCCCATGGAGGAATGAACTTGAGATAATTAAATTTCTCCAATTCAGAAATTCTGAATTTTTTTTTTTTTTCTTACTGGGAAAGTGGTTGAGATATGGCTGAATGGAAATTTAAAATATTGAGCATGGTTATGCATCAGAAATCTAACATGTAGTCTAGGTCCATTCCAGAGAGCAAAACAGACTCAATATTTTTGACATTATTAATGAATAGTTTGATGCACTCGTTATGCCTGAAGGGAAACATTATTTTATCACAAATTGCCTGCAGCTCATAGAGTAAAGGGCTTTTGGAAGAGTTATTTAGAGAGGTCAAGCGGGAGTTACTGATTTTTTGTTTTCACAGGGAAGTTTTAGTAAATCATATTAATACTACTACTAATAATAACGGTGTACATTTGCATAGCACTTGGCAGTTTACACTGCTCTTTGGAGTACAGGATCCATTTAGCCCTATGTGAACTAAGCATTTTATAGATGCCGAAAGTATAGATTCAGAAAGTATACCTGAGGTCGTCTATTTCCTGGAACGGTAATTTTTCCCAATAATCAGTAATATTCCCCATGCGTTACAATGGGATCCACAATGCAGCTGTGTGGGGAGAAGGTAAGCCTCTTTATTGAGGGTGAGAGGGCATGAGCTGGCTCCTAGGTGCGCCCTCCTAGGATTGAGTTAGAATTTGCAATATTAAAAGCACAACTCCAGTAACACCTGTAGATGGTAACAAGGTGCTGGACTAAGCATGACAGGTTATTTCTCTCTTTTTTTTTTTCCAGTAAAATTTATTTATTCTTTGTTCTCATGTCTTCCATTAGCATTCTTTGGAAATGCATTAGTTAGTGCCACAGGTTTTAGATAAAAATTAAGGGGAAAATACTGAAGCTGAGAACGTTTTATTAAGGTGTTTTTTTTTTTTTTTCCTTCTGTGAATTAGTAAAAGACTGTCATGTATGATTTTAGCAGAATACCTTGATCCAGCTTGAGGAGCTCCAACCAATAATCCTGGGAGGCATAATTTAAGAACCACTAACAGAAGCATTTTGAAAGTGATTGAAATTGACATTCCTTAAAAAGGTAGTTTATTGCCTTCTGAGGAACATTTGTTTAGACCTTTAAATTATTCATATTTGAAGGGAAAGCATTCTACAAGAAATCTTATTTTTGAGATATAGCTGGTAAATATGGAAAACTCAAAATGCCTGCCTGTTCTACTTGTCATCGTTCATCCTCTGACAGCTTATACCAGTCAAGTTACTAAGTCTCTGGCTATTTTTGAGACTCTTTTTCCCCAAGTGTTCCTTAGTAAATCTTAAGATTCTGGGATTTAGCTTAGCAGACAGACTGTGCCACTATGCAGTGTCTTCTTCGGCCCTTCCTGCCCCATTGCAGTGTCTTTTGCTACACCTGATTTAGCCAAAACTGTGCAGTCCTTTAGTGATGAGAATGTAATAATGGAATACTAACGTAATTAAAGATACTGCTTTTTCTGATTGAAACAAAAGCTAATAGACTCCCAATTGTCACCTGTCACAGTATACTTTTTTGGAGTTGCCCTTTGAGCTGTGTTATCTGATTTGAACTGTTCAAACTTCCTCTGGCCACACTGGGATTTTTCTCTGGCAATGCCCTGCAGTCCCTTTATTGAATTGGCAGTGCTCCTGATACTTTTCTCTAGCTTTCATTTGACCTTCAGTAGAGGTTAAAATTAACTTCAAGGCGAAACTGGTCCTGGTGATTGGTCGATTGCTTCTCTTTCTTGAGAACTGCACCTATTTCAGAAGACAGATGTTTTTAGTATTAATGGCATCAGCCATCTTTTGCTGGAAGATAAAGAGTCAGAGTTTCTATTTGGAATGTAAGCTCCTGAGGGCACTGAGCTTGTTTATTCAACCTTCTATTCCTAGTGCCTAGAACAGTGCCTGGAACACTGTAGAGGAAGATGTGTTGATTGAAGGAATGAAACTTTCCTTTAGGGACTCTCAAGAGATAGCTGGCCTAACTTAGAATAGAAATGTGTGTGCCAAGGACTTGTGGTTTCAAGTAACAGAAATTCAAATGGGCATGGACACATTTCCAGGATGTTCTCCCTCTCACATGTACCCAAACAGACCCTCAGGCCTTGTCCTTTCTGTCTGGTCCTAGGGAAAAAGCCCATTGCCTGTGCTTTCTAAAATACTAAATCTCACATTCACAAAGGATCTGGTTTCTGCATGTTTTTCTGTATGTTCCAAGCTCCAGCCATGTGCAAGTGAGATTTGTTCATATCCTCTTCCTTCCAGAGATTGGTTGAAATATTAAACTGTTCATTTCTGTTCTTCACTTCCTTTAAGCCTTAATTGGAGCCACTTCTTCTATTGGATAAACGCCTTCCCTGGTTGGCCTCATTTCTCTCAGGTCCCTTGTTTCACTTTGTGTTTCCTCAGTTGCCAGTAGGCTGTGCTGTGATGCTTTGCATTTATTTGGTTATATCATGTATACGTTTATTCTGTGTCCTCTATTAGATACTCTTGTCATTTTTTAAGCTAACATTCATGGAGGTTTATCGTGTGTCAGGTCCTGTGTTTAGGGCTTTGGATCCTAAATTATAACATTAATTTTCACAGCAACTGTTAGCAGTAGGTGCCATCATCCCCATTTTACAGATGAGAAACCTAAGTTTTAGAGGAGATACACACCCAAGGATGTACACCTAAGTAAATGCAGAGCTGGGGTTTGAATCTTTATGCATTTAATTTAAAAGCCTGAATCATTACATTTCACACCCACTTAGAGGAAGGCAGGGTTCATGCCATCTGCTTCCTCCAACCACTACCAGTCTTCAGCAGTATGCCACAGAATGCTCTAAGCTTCTTATGACCTGAAAAGATGTAATTTTAAATACAATCAATACAAGTCTTCTGAAGAAGTACACACAAGCAAATTCAATTCAACACCACCAAAAACTCCTTCAATTAAGATAAACCAGTATTGATATTTTGGAGTATATCTTTCCTTGTTTTTAATGCAAAGAATTAAGTATATACATTGGAAACACTGAAGGCTAAATGCATTCTGCTAATAAATTTGTCTTTCTTAGAACCAAAGTTGTGTGCTTACTAAGAGCCATTTGTTTTTTTCTTAGTACTGTTTATGCCAATCGAACTTACTGTAATTCTGTAATCTAATTAAATATTACATAAACCAATGAAATATGAGTATAAAAATAGAGTCGTTGCCAATAAATTAGGTTGAATGCTTTAGCAAAATGTGATAAAAACACATCTCTAAAACAATTGCTCTAGAATTCAGAGTAAGTAGGTGGAATAACTGAAAGATTTGAAAATAAATGTTAAAAGTCACAAAGGATTCAACATTCATATTGCTTCACAAGTGTATTTAAATTTTTGTTTCATGTTAAAGAAATTGAAACTGAAAATAGAGAAGAAGATAGATTATGGATATGATTTATGCAGGAAAGATTATGTGGAATTCTAGCCAGCAAATACTCAAGTCCTCAGTGTTAAAGTTAAAATAAAATGTTTTAGGCAGCAGGTGGTTTTTTTTTATGAATCCTCACTTTCACTAGCTTTTGAAATTAAGCAATTAACTTCTGATCCTAAATGTGTTAGATAAGAATGCTTCTACTCTATATATCTCAAAAAAGAATAACGTAATTTGCTAAGCAGCTTTTTTCATGTAATACATCATGAACATGTTTTCAAGCCAATAAATATAGATTAAAACATTTTATGGCAATATAACATACATGCAGGAAAGTACGCAGATCCGAAGTGTACAGCTCAGTTTATGACCACAAAATGAACACATCCATTTACTGTCCCCCTACTTAGGTCAAGCAACAATATTTCCAGTACCCCCAGAAGCCTCCCATGGCCTCTTCCTCCCCACCAGAGATAATAGCTATTTTGAATCTAACATTATAATGTTTGTTTTTGAACTTTACATAAATGAAATGTCTGTAGTTTTTTTATTTTTTTTACTTACTTTACTCAATATTTGTTTGTGAGATTCATCCATGTTTTTCACATGTATTATTCGTTTATTCATTCTCATTGCAGTTTATTTCATATGAAAGAACATACCATAATATTTACTCATTCTGTTGTTTTTGTTATATACTTTTTTTTTTTTTTGGAGACAGGTCTTGCTCTGTTGCCGAAGCTGGAGTGCAGTGGCGCAATCTCAGCTCACTGCAATCCCACCTCCCAGGTTCAAATGATCCTCCCCCAACTTAGCTGTCTGAGTAGCTGGGACTACAGGTATGCGCAACCATACCTGGCTATTATTTTTGCATTTTTCGTAGAGGTGGGGTTTCACCATATTTCCCAGGCTAGTTTTGGACTTCTGAGCTCAAGTGGTCCACTCGCCCCAGCCTCTCAAAATGCTGGGATTATAGGCATAAGCCTCCATTCTATTGTTGATGGCCATTGGGGTTGTTTCCAGTTTGGGTCTATTATGAAAAATGTTGCTATGAACATTCTTGTACATGTCTTTTGGCATACATGTGCAGGTTTCAAAGTTGTTCTTTTGTTTATATGCCTTAGGAATGGAATTGGCAGGTGATAGGATATGTGTGTGTTTAGCTCTAGGGAATACTGTGAAAGTGGTTGCACTAATCTACAATACCATCATCAATTTATGTGAGTTACTGTTGTTCCCTATCTTTGGCAACACTTAGTTTTGTCCGTCTTAATTGATTTTATCTAAACTGGTAGACCTGTTATAGTCTCTTGTGATTTTAATTTGCATTTTCCTATTGACTTATAAGCATATTTTCATATGTTTATTGACCATTTGGATGTCTTTTGGGTGGGCGTGTTGAAGTATTTGTTTAGTATTTGTCTCTTGCCTACTTTTCCGTAGAACTGTCAGACATTTTCTCATTTATTTGTACGTTATATATTCTAGATGTAAGTTCCTTTGTTGTTTATATGTGTTAGCAATGTCTTCTTCCACTCTGTGGCTTGCCTTTCCTGCTCTCTTGATAGGGTTAATGGAGCTTCCCAATTTTAATGTTGTCCAACTTACCAATCTTTCTCTTTGTTGTTAGTACTTTTTGAGTCTTGTTCAAGAAATCTTCACTTATGCCCAAGGTCATGAAGATATCCTCCTATGTTATCTTTTATCAACTTTATTCTTTTACATTTCACATTTAGATCTACAGTCCACATGGAATTAATTTTCGTGTATGTTGAAAAGTTAGGGTTAAGTTCCGTTTTATGCTACATTAATATCCAGTTGCTCAAGCAGCACTTAACAAAAATACTATCCATTCCCCATTGCCCTGCCATACAACCTGTTTCATAACATAAATTAAATATCCATATATGAATGGGTCCAGCTGTGGACTCCTTATTCTCTTCCCCTGATGTATTTCCCTTGAGCTAATAACACATACTTTGATTACTGCAGCTTAGTAGACTGAGGACTACATCTTCTTTTCACCAATTCCTGGAGATTCTTGGTTATTCTTGATCCTTCACATTTCCAAATGAAAAGATTAGAACAGCTTCGAACAGCTTGTCAATGTCCACAAGTACACACAGAGACACACTCAGATTTGCAGATATTTTTTAATGAGATTGTTTTAAGTCTATAGATCAATTGCTTTTACAATCAAATCTCTAAGAGAGTTGATGTCTTTGCAATATTGAATCTTCGTCTTTGTACACAGAGTATCTTTCCATTTATTTGG
The DNA here is from genome assembly GCF_037993035.2 of Macaca fascicularis. Classification (NCBI taxonomy): domain Eukaryota; kingdom Metazoa; phylum Chordata; class Mammalia; order Primates; family Cercopithecidae; genus Macaca; species Macaca fascicularis. Next base: position 100,818,571 of record NC_088385.1, read on the forward strand.
GTTTTCTGTAATTCATTCAAAGTTTTATGTTTTAGTTATTTACCTTTAACATAATTCTTTTCAATGGCTATAGAATATTTTTTGGTTAACATAAAAATTTAATCTCCTTGTGTTGTAAACTTATGTTTACAACAATGAAACAAAACAAAAACAATGAACATTCACAAATATTGTAAACAATGAACATTCACAAATATATGTATTTTAGTGCCTTTTTGTCTCCTTGGAATTGACTCCCGAAACTGGAATTTCTGGATCCTACAGCATGCACCTTCATATTCCCCAGTGAGTTCTATCATTTTAAACCCTCTCCCAGAGTTATAATACGTTCACCCACTCTTGTTGAACCTGGAGAATATCTCACTGTATTTTCCATTTGAATTTTTAAATTACTATTGACAGTGAACTAGTTTTCATCTGGCCATTTGTAGTTCTTTTGTGAATAGCCTTTTCATGGCTTTTGCTCAGTGTTTTTATATTTTCCTATTAATTAATAATTGCTCTTTCTATACCACACATAACCCCTTGTCACGTGTATTTACAACATATGTCTGTGTGATAAATGAATTAATCAGTATACTTTTGTTACTGGGGTGGACTTTTACGGAAGAGCACAAAAAGAAAACCTTGTTAAGCCTGTTTGAAATGTGATTATTCCCTGAATGTTTATGTCCTCTGCACATTTAGGAATATCATAGCAATAGTGAACTTAGTAGCAGGGACAATCAGCAACTAAACGAAATAGAAGAAAGATAATATAATTGCATGGGAAGAACATAGAAATTAGATCCAGAAAACTGGGTTCTAGACATGACCTCACTGCTCTTTCCCTCTATGATCTTGATTAAACCATATATTCTCTCTGAGTCTTAATGTCTTCATCTGTATAGTGGGCACACTTATTTATCTTCCAGGTCTAAGATGAGATCGTATATGAAAAGCAATAGTGCAACAGTGAAAGTTATACCATAGAAATTATAATGCCAACAAATATAGTGTAAGTGTAGCAAGTTGAATGAATGCTTTATTTAAATTATCGTCTTTCGAGGTAACCTAATTTATAAAATATTCAGCCTAATGGCCATCATTCTGAGTCTGTGGTTTGTGAGTTCGTACTAATTTGCATGACTCCTTTTAGAAAGAAATGGTTTGTTGTTTGAAAAAATCAAGTTGACATCCTTTGTGACTGTTCAGAGTGTGTTTGTGGTTTATTGGCTTCTAGGGCATTAGGTTTCTGTCTCCCATATTGACAGTCTTTATGAGCTCGTTAGCCGCTGTTCTGGTAAAAGCCATTTTGATCTGTGATGAGGGCACTACATTAAAAGAGTATTGAAGTAGGAAATCTATATTTTGGTCCTTTCATTAGAATGTGCCCTTTACAAAAGAGGCAATATGAATTTGCATTGCAAAGGATAGCTTATTTCTTTTTAGAACTCTTGAAACCAGGTAATTTATAATGTCTATGCCATAGCCTTTTATCTTCCTCTGCAAAGAAACTCTCTACTCTGACACCTCATATTGGAAGCCGGTCTTCTGACGCCCAGAATTAATTAACATGCAAATACTTGTCTAGAGACATGGGAACAGTGCTTTTTCAATTAGCATTTAAATGTCACTCTTAATGATGTTAGATTGACTCTTTTAAGGGAAAATTAAAGTAGTATAGTCATCTCTGGATTATTTCCTAGAGCATATTGTTGATATTTTTGAAGATATGGGCTTAGTAGGAGCTTCAGTCTTCTACTGTTCACAGACTGATTGAGTCAGATCCAGGGTTGGACTGGACAGCAAAGCCTGGTTGTGGCCTTCCTTTGCCTCTAGTTTCGTAGCTAGGCCTGCTTATCGTGCCCTGTGCTGCTTCTCAGTAGCAAGTGGATTTATGTAGGAGCGGCACCTGCAGGAACTGTTTGCAACTGGGAAGGGTACCCAGGAGCAAGGAGGGAAGTGTAGAGGGGCTTTGGTAGCAATCATCTCCCAAAAAATGAAGAAGATGAACTTTGGAGTTAGAGATGCATAGCTTCAAATGTTGCCTGTGCCACCTTGAAGCAGTGTGATGTTGAACAAGTTGCTTCCCTTCACTGAGACTCAATTTCTTCATCCATAAAATATAAATAGTAATATTTACCAGTCCGGTTGTTAAGAGGGTTAAAGCTGACAGTGCATATGCAATATGTCTTACGTAAGTCAGAGTAGGCTCTCTGCTGTAACAAAGAACTCTAGATCTCAGTGGTTTGACATAGGTTATGATGTGGTTTGACTGTGTCCCCAGCCATATCTCATCTTGAATTCCCAGGTGTTGTGAGAGGGACCCAGTGGGAAGTTGAATCATGGGGGCAGGACTTTCCTGCGCTGTTCTGGTGGTGCTGAATGAGTCTCACGGGATCTGATGATTATATACGGGGGAGTTTCCCTGCACAAGCTCTCTTATCTGGTCTGCTGCCGTGTGAGGTGTGCCTTTCACCTTCTGCCATGATTGTGAAGCCTCCCCACCACGTGGAACTGTAAGTCCGTTAAATGTCTTTTGTAGATTGCCCAGTCTCAGATATGTCTTTATCAGCAGTGTGAAACAGACTAATACAGGTTATTTGCTGCTGGAAGAAAGGAGAGCTTTGCTCCATGCAGACACTCAGGGACCCAGACATCTTTCATCTAGTGGCCTTGTCATTTTCTAAGGCCTTGGAATTCTCATTGAATCATCTGTCTCTGACTGGCAGGAGAGGGGAGAGAGTGAGCATGGATTGTGCAGGAGGCCAGGCTGGAGGTAGGGCACATTGCTTCCACTCAGATTGCGTTGGCTAGAACTCATAGCCATACCTACTATGTGAGTTGTTTTTTTTGTTTTTTTTGTTTGTTTGTTTGTTTGAGACAGGGTCTTGCTCTGTTGCCCAGGCTCTAGTGCAGTGGTGTGATCAGGCTTGACCACCTGGGCTCAATCGATCCTCCTGCCTCAGCCTCCCAAGTAGCTGGGACTACAGGTGTGCACCACTACACTGGCTAATTTTTGCATTTTTTGTAGCGATGGGGTTTCACTTTGTTGCCCAGGCTGGTCTTGAACTCCTGGGCTCAGCCTCCTGAAGTGCTAGGATTACAGGCGTGAGCCACTATGCCTGGCCGCCGTAGCTACTTTCAAGTGAACCTGGGAAATTTGTGCTTAAGCGAAAACCAAAATGGATTTAATAAACACGTAGTCCATCACTATGTAGTCCACCACAAACATACAGTAATACTTGTTGAATAAATAAAAGGAAGAAAAAATGAAATGAATTTTCTGCTTCATAGATTCCTAGAGTATTAGAGCTGATGGGGGCCTTGGAAGTGATAGAGGTTTTACCCCTTCTTTTATGGATGAGGAGCCTGAGGGCCTGAGGAATTTAGTGGCCAATGCAAGATCATCCAGCTGTTTAGTGGCAGGACTGGAACTTGAACCCACTTTCCCCAAATGCTGCTATTTAGTCTGCATTTAAATGTCATTGTTTTCTGCCATAGGGTTGCCCTTGCCTTTTGGAATGTGAAGATGGGTTAGGAGGTGGGAAGGGGGTTAAGGATGTTCTTCTGATCATTATAGGTAGACTTCAGTTTTCTTTGGGGAAGGAGAGGTTTGGTATTTTAGGGTAGTAGGATAGATATACCCTCAGGGCTGGAGGCTCTACAGCTTCTCAGTAATTTGTACTGAGAGTGAAAATTAATCTTGACCCACTCACTCGTGTGTTTAAATAGCTTTTCTTTAGTCCCATTCTATGTGTAACAGATCCAATGTTATATGGATGCAATGATGAGTAAGACTGGGATGTTCACAGCCTAAGGAAGGTGTCAAATATTTACACAATAATGACTAAATGAAATGAGGAGCAAGGAAGCAACAAGGTGGAAGGGACCAGCTGCTAGGGTGGGGAGGGAAAGCTTCACGGAGGCAGGGTCTTGAAGAATGAATCACAGTTTGTTGGGAATTTGATCTGTCCTGAAATACAGACACTTGTGTTTGTGTAGTTGGTGTAAATAACCTTGGCTAGTTGTGGATATACATTGAGAAAAATGAAAGAAATAAACTGACAAAAACCCAAAATGATGATCAGTGCTCCTGTGAGCATTTGTTATCCACATTTACCATTCATCTATGATTTTGCCAAGTTTTTATCAGTAAATAATTAATAAAATAACCTTCCGGATACAGCTCAAACATCAACAAGCAGTATTTTATCACATGCCAGCAAGTTTTAGACCCAATGTGCCCAATAGTTTTTGGTTGGGTACATGCCCTTAGAATTTGTAGGGGCAGGGGTAAGATGCATGAAATAACAGTAAACTAAGTACCAGTATGAAGAGGAGGGCACACACCTGTGTAGAGGATGTGCAAACACGTATATAGGTTTGGATTAGGAGTCCTGGTTTTCAGAAAGGTTTCTGTGAGATGTACTATTTAGAGCTGAGTTTTGTAGGGTTGATGGACATGCTTAGGAGTTGGCATCTCAAGTATAGTTACTAAATAGTGGTGAAAGAGCATGGGTTACTCTATAGTCTGGCAAAGAGGAGTTTTGGAGAAGGGGGATTGAATGAAAGTTTTATAGTTAGTAAGTGGCAGAGCTTGGCTTAGTACCCTGGGCTTGTCTGACTTCTGTCTTTCTTCCATAGCACCATAGTGCCTTGCTGAGAATGTGGGTAGGAGTCAGAATCCTATGATGCTTTCCATTTGGAGATTAGAGTCAGGGTTGCCAGGGGTCGATTATGAAACAGGTGATGTTCGCTTTCAGCATCATTAGCTCCTCTTTGGTGTGTCTCTTCTCTCCTTGGCATTCATTTTCTCACACCCTTCCCAACTGATTCACAGTAGGGTTTCAGAGGATTCCAGGAAGTATTTCTATTATTTTAAAATATACATTTTAAATTCTAAAAGTATCCTTATGGTAACAATTCAAGTTGTACAAAAAAGAGATGAAATGCAAAGTAATTTTCTCTTTCTGTAAAACCTTTAATCCTCGTCTTTAAAGAAGTATCTTTTCAGAAATTTTATATGGACATTCAAGCACACACAATATATCTGCTTTTATCTGAGAGAACTCATTTAATATATGTATTTTCTGTAATTTGATATATTTAATTAATGTATGGAACAGTCTTTCATACGATTATATAGTTCTACCTTATTTTATTTTAATCACCAGAATAGTGGTCCACTGTACTGCTTTTCCGTGATTCTTATTGAACAGTATTTAAATTTATTTTCTTAATGTCTGCATTTATTATGCACTGTGCTGCAGAGAACATCCTTATCGTGATCTGCACACTTGTAAAGGGGTTATTTGTAGGGGACTTGCAATGGAAGTTTTAGGTTGAAGAGTGTGTGTGTTTAAAATTTTGATAGATATTGGGGAATTGTCCTCCAGAAAAGCAGTACCATTTTCATTCTATCCACAGGGTATGTGAATGCCTATTTCCTAAGCCTTTTTCTTTTTAAATAGGACTTGAGACCAGAGAAGAAGAGACAAAGAGCAGAGTGGGTACTAAAAATAAGTGGTGGCCAAGAGAAACAAAAACACAGGTTCACACAAAAACTTGTATATAGCAGCATTATTTATAGCAGCCAAGCAGTGGAAACAGCCCACTGTTCATCAAGTACTGAATGGAGTGTTATTCAGCAATAAAGACTACAATGTGGATAACCTTTGAAAGCATGCTGCTAAGTGAAATAAGTCAGTCATAAGATACCACGCATACTTATGTGAAATATCCATATAGGCAAATCCATAGAGACAGAAAGAAGATAGTGGTTGCTTAGAGCTGGAGGTGGGGAGAATTTGGGAAATGACTCCTGATACGTAAAGGGTTTCTTTCTGGAGTGATGGGAGTGTTCTAAAATTAGATTGTGGTGATGGTTGCACAACTCTGAATATATTAAAAACCACTGAATTGCATATTTTAGATGGGTGAATTTTACAATATGTGAATTTTATGTCATTAAAACTATTTTAAAAAATAAGTGGTGGCAGAATGCATGGTATGGGATGGAAAGGATGAAGAGATGGTCATTCTCATGAGCCTGTGGTTCGGGCAGGAAGACAGTGCCATAGCCAGCAAGGCAGGGAAGGTAGGGGAAGGTGCTCTGCCAGGCTTTGCTGAGCCAGGTATTCAGGTGGCTGATGACAATCAGCAATAGGGGTGGATGGTGGAGGTTTTTCCCCTAACAGAATAGAGACAAGAGGCAGTTGATGCCATGCCCTAGACAGGGTCAGAACTGAGGTTAGTACACTGAATTTCTGACTTGTTGTTTTTGTTCAGTCCTTCAAATACACAGAAGATACTGTTCTCCTGGAAGGCAGTAATAGTTTCCTTTGCTGACCTAGAAATGCCTGCTGTGCTCCAGCATTTGGAAAAGGAAGGTCAGAGAGAGGAAGCTGAGCTCAGCTGCTGAGTCAAGGAAAAGAGAAGGAAGACCTCGGGGTCACCAACAAAGATGAGGCCCTCATTTGTGAATAAGTGTAGTCAGTTTTAAATTTAGCAATTAAGCTCTTTCTACATAGTGGAAGTGACTGTTCTTTTGGAATGTGTTTGCTAGTAAATATCATAAGAATGTTTAAGAGGAAGTTACGATTTTAAGTGACCTCTGAGTTGTGCTGATGGATAAAATTTAGCTCAATGGAACGAGGGTTAATCTCACAGTATACCCTGAAAATTAAAGGGAAATCAACACACTTTTTGACCAAAGCCCGTTTTTCCTGGTGCTTGCAGCTTTTTGAACTTGCTCCTTGCTTCTGATTCCCCATCATCGTGGCTCCGTAGCATACACTAAATCAAACCATGACCTCCAAATCTTCTTAGTTATTTTCAGGTCCAATGTTTTCAGCTTCAGAAAGAACAGAGGTCTCCATGGTTCCGTTTTGAAGATTTTTAGGTGGCTACTGCTCAGTTTGGTATAGAAGCCCAAGACAGTCCATGTGTGGTTCAGTATTGACCTAATAGCAGAATAATTTTGGACCAAACAGAAGTCCTTTTCTTTGTCATTGTGTTTGATTAACTATCCTGGATATGCTTTATTCTCTAAAAACTTCATTTTAGAAAATACCATGGTTATCAAACAACTAGTCTTTGTGCTTGACTAGGACATAAACAGGAATCTCACCCACTTTTAAAACTTTCCAAGAAATAACTTTTCGTCTGATTTTATTTTGAATTGCTAAAAAACTTTTAGCAGGGAGAGAAAATTTGGTTGATGATTCAGAGCGCGAGGGAAAGGAAGCCAGGGATTCTGGCACATGCGCACGAGTTGAATGACAACTGGTGGATATTTTTATATTTATTGCTATTCTTAGCCTAAGGCCTGGAGCTGAGTAGGGAGTAACTAAGCTTAGCTATACTTATTAGACTTAGAGATTTTACTTTGTTCATGTCAATGTCAAGGCCTTTGGGAAAACTTTGATATGCTTAGCTGATTTCTTGAAATACAGTCTTTCTGTCATGTAATTTCCTCTCATTTGGTACATGAAGAATAAAACGTTGACAGGTTAAACTGCAAGACAATTTCAGTTGCTGTTTATTTTTGTCTATTAGCCAAATTTTAACCCACTATTCATAGCCACACAGGATTTTTTGTTGTTGTTGTTGGTTTTTTTTTTTTCTTTTTGGTTTTTTTTTTTTTTTTGAGACGGAGTCTTGCTCTGTCACCCAGGCTGGAGTGCAGTGGCCAGATCTCAGCTCACTGCAAGCTCCTCCTCTCGGGTTCACGCCATTCTCCTGCCTCAGCCTCCCGAGTAGCTGGGACTACAGGCACCCGCCACTTCGCCCGGCTAGTTTTTTGTATTTTTTAGTAGAGACGGGGTTTCACCGTATTAGCCAGGATGGTCTCGATCTCCTGACCTCATGATCCGCCCATCTCGGCCTCCCAAAGTGCTGGGATTACAGGCTTGAGCCACCGCGCCCGGCCTTCTTTTTGGTTTTGAATTCTTTCTCCTAAATACATTTTAAAGGTAATTAGTTATGGCCTGTATTAGAATTTCTTTTTGTGTTCTCGTGTTAGGATTCTCTAAGTAGCAATGAATTCACAGGAGAACTCAACAGTGTAAGAAAGAGCAAGGTGTTTCCACCACTTACTGAGTTGGGGTATAAGCTTTTATCCTTTGCCAGCCCTGTAGAAATTGTGACTGTGAACTGCCATGACTTAACTTGAAAACACAGCCTGTTCTCTTGTCAGTGGAGCCAAAATGTTATGCCTGAACAACAATTATAGGTTAGCATAGACAAGTGAATACGAGTCTTATTTTGTTGGATTCTGATACTACACACACTTAGGTTCAGCTAAATATCAAAATTGCCACAGCCAAGATATAGCCATTGATGAGGACTTTAATTCTATCCAATGTCTGATCAATGTTTCATTCCATAGAAACATAGATGTTTCAATCCAGTAAAGCCTTTCTGTTTTTTTTTTAAACCACAGATTGAGGAGGCAATGAGATGGAAATACTACTCCAAACTTAGTTCTAACTACCTAGAAAAATTTTTTATTGAAGTGGAATTGACTAAAACCTTGGGCGGGAGTAAACATGATAGTATTGTTTGGCAACTTCAAAAGAAAGAAAAGTTGGGCATAACCAAATGGTAGTGGTGATTTTAGGAAAATATATTTCAAAGGAAAAATAACAGGGATTTTTCAACATATAGAGACTTGAAAAGACCATAAAAAATAAAAACAAGAAAGGGAAATAGAGAAATAAAAAGAAAGGAAAATTTCTGAAGCAAAATCATCTTTTGAGGGAATGAGGAAAAAGAGAGAACTTTTTTTTTTTTTTTTTTTTTTTGAGACAGAGTCTCGCTCTGTCACCCAGGCTGGAGTACAGTGGTGCAATCTCGGCTCACTGCAACCTCCAACTCCTGGGTTTAAGCGATTCTCCTGCCTCAGCCTCTGGAGGAGCTGGGACTACAGGTGCCCACCACCATGCCTGGCTACTTTTTGTATTTTTTGGTAGAGAGAGTTTCACCATGTTGGCCAGGCTGGTCTCAAACTCCTAACCTCAGGTGATCTGCCTGCCTCAGCCTCCCAAAGTGCTGGGATTACAGGCATGAGCCATCGCGCCTGGCCCAGGAACCATTTTAAGAACAAGGAACTTTTGATGGGCTTGGATATTAAGAGAACATGTATAGAAGATTGAAAGACAAGCACATGAAAGGAACAAATTCAGAAGAGTGGTGTAAACCGGTAAGAAAATATCTGCAAAGCACAGTTCAGACTGAACTGAAGCTGAAGAGAATGTTAAAGACAACAAGAAAGCACTCTTTAAAGCTATGCTCAAAACAAGAAAAACAAGTAAAGGCTAAGCTCATTGCTTGGGGCAGATAGAATAATGTTAAAATATGACGAAAAACAGACCTACTCAACTATTTGGCTTCTCTCTTTATTAAAGACGATGATGTTCAAACTGGAATGTGTAACATAAACATAGTTAAGGATAAATTGAAGCATGCAAGATAGATAATGACAATAATAGTTGTGACTACAATTTCTTGAGGTTCTATTCAGGACCGAGTAGTGTAAAAGAGAATTTAGTTGCTTTTTAAAGTACTTACTGGCAGGTGTGCACAATAGGTATTACTGTTATCAATCGCATTTACAGATGAGAAAACCGAGGCACAGGAAGATTTAATGACAAACCTGAAGTTACACAGTCGGTAAGTGATGGGCTGGAATTCAGATCCAGGTCTGACTAACTTCACAGCCTGGCTCTTTTCACTGAACTCCCTGACTCCCATACCTGTCACATCTGGTATTTTCAACAGGATTGCATTTTTTTGGTTTAAATTATAGCATAAGGCACATAAACAAACACATATCAGTAGATGTTATTGAAGAGCCCCTGTGTGTAATTGCTATGAAACAAGGAAAATGGAATATCAAAATGATAAACAACACATAAAGACTTTCTTGATTACTTTTTTTTTTTTTTTTTTTGAGACGGAGTCTCCTCCTTCTGTTGCCCAGGCTGGAGTGCAGTGGTGTGATCTTGGCTCACTGCAACCCCTGCCTCTCATGTTCAAGTGATTCTCATGTCTCAGCCTCTCACATAGCTGGGATTACAGGCACATGCCACCATGCCCAGCAATTTTTTTTTTTTTTTTTTGTATTTTTAGTAGAGACAGGGTTTTGCTATGTTGGCCAGGCTGGTCTTGAACTCCTGACTTGAAGTAACCCACCCGCCTCAGCCTCCCAAAGTGCTGGGATTACAAGTGTGAGCCACCGTGCCCAGCCTCTTGATTACTTTTTTTTAAAGGTTCTTTTTGAACCATCTAAAGCAAAGCCATCAGAGAGACTGCTGGGATCGTGTCAGAATGATTCAGAAGCCAACCTGAGGGGACCCCCTCAGAGGGCAAAGATGAGACAGTTTGAGCATCAAAAGGATAGAAATACATAAAAATCTATAAAAGTCCATGAGTTTATGACAAAATTCTAAAGACACAAGACAATAAAACAAACAAAAAAATCTCTCATTTGTCACTTCTGAGATTGTTAGGGCACCAAGTCATTGTTCTGAAAGTAGATTTAAAAAGGAGATCTCACATCCACCCCTGCTTTCCTATTTACTTTATAGAGAATTACAGCTAATAAGTGCAGAAGGGTGCTAGAAAAGTTTTAAAAACCTACAGTTTTGTAGCATCTAATGAAATAATGGAGCTAAGCAACAACCATTAATGAATGATAAAATCATCAAGTAAAATTGGTGCTATCTAAGAGAGAATCAGGCTGATAACACTTGAGCCCACTGATCAGTCTCCATATCACTAAAAGTGGAACAGGTGAACATTAGTTATGCTCCTCCAATGTGATCTGATAGAAAAGTAACAGCACCACCTGTGAAACAGTCTTACCCACATCTCCTCCCTCAACGAGGCTGAAACAGAAGTTCATTAAACATCCACATCTAACTCTTAATACCAGGTTATAGGAAATACGGGAGACAGAGGAACATGCTAAACACCACTACAAGGGTACAGATCAGCCAATGCCTGAATGTAGGAAGTTCTACAAAACAAGTGACCTATTTTTTTTTTTTCAGTGTATAAATGCTATGAGAAAAAAGTGGAGATGGGGAACTGTTAAGTTAAAAGACTTAAGGGACCTGTAAACCAATTGCAGATATGAATTTTGTTTGGAACTCAATTTGAACAACTAAGTAAAAAAATGCCTTTTTTTAAAACATGCAAAAATGAAACATATTCTGTTTATTACATATTACTAAGGAATTATTGGTAATTTTATTGAGTTGGTGGTATTGTGAGTTTTAAAAGCCCTTATCTATTTAGAAGCACTTATTAATGAATTTACACGAGGCCTAAGACTTTCTTTAAAAAATACTCCTTCAAAAGAAAAAAGGTATGTGTATAGGGAAATAGGTGAAATCAGAATGGTAAAATGTAATTGTTGAAGCTTGGTGATAGGTTTTTGGGGGTTCTTTACACTTTCCTCTCTACTTTGTTACGTATGGAAAATTCACATAATAAAAACAGTGAAGTATTCTATTTGAGAGGCAGAATTTTGGCAGAAGGCCTGGGTTATAACCCAATTTGTATAGCTTGGGGAGAGTCACTGCTACTCCCTCCTTTTTTGCCTCTTTCCTTTTTACTTTCCTTCTATTTCTTAAGAAATCATTTGCTGGGCCACATTTTCCCCCAGGGACTGTCCTGGTACCACCAGCCTTCCGAGGTATGGGTATAAGTATTATTATTATTATTATTATTATTATTTTACAGATGAGGAAATCAAAGCAGAGAAGGGACTAAGTTTCTCACCCACAAATCCAAGTCTGCCTGTGTCCAAAATCTGAGCTCTTTTGTTTTATTTTTTGCTGGCTCCCAGGAGTGGACCTTTGATTTTATAGTTTTTAAGTTTCTTTTATTTTTAATTTGGTTTATGGATACATTTTAAACAATGAGTAAATAAAGATAGATCAAGTGGAGTAGCATTTGTGTTTTTTGCATATGAGAAAGATGCAAGGTATGGTTGTTATTGTAACAATTACAGAGACTTCATCAAAGGCAAGCAGTGATAAAAGTAAAATGTGTGGCAACTTTCTTCATATTCAGAAAAGAGTAAAAGCCTATACATTGTAACTTTAAGCCATAAAATAACATTTATGCTTGTTCTTCAAAAGCATATATGATCATCTTTTTTATTAGAAGTAGAAGCCTGAAAAAATGGCTAATTTCATTTTTCATGTGTTTGTAAAATACTTTTAGGACTATCACAAGAAATTCCCTAAAAATGTCAAAGCAAATGAACAAGTGAAATCCTGCACACCCCTTGTGCACTGTTTTCTTTACTTACTGAAAAAATTACATTGGCTTTTGTAAAACCCGGGTGTGCTCGTGGGCATGGGCAGACGTGTCGCTGTCATCTGTCATATGTCATGCTCTGGATGTCAGAACCAGACATCAGTCAGGGAAGAGAGCGAGTAGCAAACCACCCCGCCAAACTCTTGCTGCAGGGTGCATGGGGTTCACATCCTCTGCTCAGATTTAGCGTGACTCTCCAAAACACCTGCAGTGCGGTACTTCATGGCTGGTCCCACATAACAATTTATGCCCTAGAGATGTCTGACTAGATCTTAGGAAATTATACTAACAGTTCTGACATTGTTTCCTTCAAGAATCAAGGCACTAAATATAGTCAAGCTGAATGACAAAATTTTACTCACACTCAGGGCATGTCAGTGAGGGCATCAAAAATGGAAGAATAATAAATATTGCTGGTATTTACTAAGTTTTATGGCATGACAGGCACTGCACTAAGTCTGTTGAATATCCAATCATGTTTAACTCTCAATGTCCCATTTTATAGCTGAGGTGGCCGCAGCACAGAGAGGTTAAGTGAGTTGCCCAAGGTTGCACAGTTAATAAGTGGCAGAGCTGGGCTCTAAACCCAGGCCGTCTGACCCCTGAGCCTTTGCTCTTCTAACCACTGTGCAGTCTCCAAGCACCAGCAGAATGAAGTGAGAACCTGCTAATCCACAGCTGCCATGGTTTGGCCCTCTGTGCACTTTCAGAGCACCTTAAAACCCTTTGTTCTGTGTCAGAGCTGTTTTTCAGCTTTGCAGATGTCTGAAGTCAAGCAGAAGAGATGGAGAGGTTGATAAAGCACACGTGGCAAATCTCTGGCCGAGTTGATATTAGAACACAGAGTCCCAGAGTGATTTACTGTCCGGGCGAAAGCCAGTTGGCCTGGCTACCTTGCAAGATGGTTAAAGGACATAAGAATGGATATTCATTCAAGACTGTCAGAAAGAAAGTAGGTCAGAAATGAAACAAAAACAAATGTCAAAGAAACACCACTTTGGTATAAATAAAAAGTCGATTCTTCTTAATAAAGAGCTGTCTATTCTTTATTAGTTTATTAGAAAAGTACAGAGCCTGCTTACTTTGAGATTCTAAAACCTCTTCAGGCACAACTCATTATTAATTTGATGTACTTTCCTGAAAAGAATGATATTTTGACAAATACAGTTTCTGGCTTCAGTCACATATAGAAACATTGGAATAAGTACAATGTTGTGTTTTGCTTTTTTTTTTTTTTAATAGGAACTATATTTGATAATGCATATACTCCAAACACCTCTAAAAATAATTTTCAATTGGCAAACTAGTTTTTGGTGTATTTTCCTAGTCTGGGAGAGGAAGTTTTATCATTTAATTTGATAAACTTAGTACCTTTGAGAGGAAGGAGGAGAAAATTTTACCATCTTATGTGGTTGAAATATGCTTTAGTATTTACATAATTGAAAATGATTCAAACTGATTTCCTCTGACGAACATCCGAAATGAAAATAAAAATTGTGTCTACTCCAAAGGGTAGTGGCTTGAGTCACCCACTGGTATGTGTGATCTATGAGTCACCTGCTGGTATGCATCTTCCCTATCCCCTGACCTATGGGTTAGAAGTCAAAGATGCTCTGCTGGGGCTTCCTTTGTAGCTTCTTTTCCCCTTCAGTATTCAACCATAGCTGCTGCTGGCAGCTCCTGGCAGAACAGGAATGGGAGACCAAGAAGAGGATATGTGGAAGCTGAGTGATTTATTTATAGGGGACTTTTGGCAAATGAAAGAAAAAAGATGTGAAGTCTTAGCAGTTCCAGCATGTTCATCAGAAATGCAAGCTCATGATAGTCATTTCAAAGGGAATTGTGGAAGAATGGTGTGACCCCACTTCACAGGCCATTAAAGCATATATATGTTTGGTTGCCAGTGAGAATCTGAGTAGCAGAGCAGACAAGAATAAGGACATGTGGGATCGAGGCCTGCGGCTTGTGACCATGAACAAGTCACTTGACCCCCAGAGTATTAGGGAGGCAGCAGGGAATAGCAAAGGTCAGAGACTCAAAAGCATTAACTGCCTGGCCTATAAAGACAAATGAATGATGTAGGTTTGACATAATGGAGGTACAAATCCGTGTTTTATGCAAAACTTCATATTTCTAAACTTTGGCAATTCATTCATGTTTATCAAATCACTGTTTTAGGCCCCCTTTGGCTGGCCAATGGGCCTTCTGCTTTAGACTTCTGGAATAAACTCCACAGTTTAGAGGTGAAGGAGAGACCTGGATTCTAACAGACCTGAATTTGAACCTTAGCTCTGCCCTCTAAGGAATATGTAAACTTAGACATCTGTATTTAACTTCTCAAAGCTTCAAGTTTCTTTATCTGTAGAAATAAGAATGATAATACCTCCTCTGTAGGATTTCCTGAAGACTGCGGGCAGCATAATACTTAATACATAGTGGGCACATCCTCAAAGGGAATTCCGTTACCTTTTCTATGGAAGTAGATCCTGTATAATTTTTTTTATTTTCGTCTTGATAGCCAGTTGCTCACAGTTTATAAAAGTGTAGTAGATGCTAGTGCTTTTTTATAGATTCTGAAATCCCTTCAATTTACATTTTAGTTGTTTTAAAATAAAGATTTCATTAAGAGACAACATGCGGAGGGATAAGTTTTCTACTTGCCAGTAGAGGTAGAAGGCAGTAAAACCAAATAGATCTGTCAGTTACTGTCTTGAGGTAGAGCCCCCAAAGCGGTAAAACCCACCTTTGACAATGAGGAAACACGAGACAGCATTTTCTCCTTAGGACAAAAGTCTAGTGGGTAATGGCTCTTCTGTGACTAATGGTAATTCTGTACTTTATTCCCATAGGAAATCTAATTTTGAAAGCATTTGCTGCATGCCCTACTATGTACTAGGCACTGTGCCAGGGGAATAATGTAAAGATGACCAAAACATAATGGAATTGTTGCCTACAAGTATGTTTCGGCTGTTTAAGGATTTATATTGCAGTTTGTGCAAATTGTGTATGAGTCCACTTTGAGAGGTTATACATATCTTCCAATAATGTTGCTATTGCTCAAAATATCTTTGAAGTCTCTCTTTGGAATTTGTTTTTAGAGCCCTTGGCATATTCTGCTGAAGATTTTTTTTTTTTTTTTTTTTTTACCCTAGTGGTATTTATTCTTAGAAGGTGGATTTGATGTCAGTGACTGGCCAAGAGTTAGTTGTTCATCACTAAGTCAGCCTCATGGGTGGTGGTTAAACTGGCTAGAGTAATTTTTGGTTAAAAATGAGCCAAGACTGTAAAGTAGTATGACAGGGGTTTTTTTTGTATATCACATCAACTGATTGTAAAGATAAAGATAGTTCCAAAAAGGCATTCCGCACATTTTTTGCCCCAAACCAGTATCTCTGGAATATATCTGTAGCTCCCTAACAGGCTAGCTTTGAAATAAGTGGTGCTCACATATGCATATGTTGTAGTATGTCTGCTGAGCCTTGTACTTAACCTCTTAGCAAACTCAGTTTCTTTGTTTTTTTCCTTTTAAATGTTATTTTTTCAAGTTCAGGGACAGATTTTCTCCAAGAAAATGAAACAAATAAGATCCACTCTCGAAGGACCTTAATGGAAAGAAATACATGCTTATACCAAGTTCTTTAAAACTATCCAGACTGGAAAGGATTGCCTCATACTTGACTATGATTATTCTGCCATGATTTAGGGACAGATAATTTCCCATCAGCATGTTTAACATGATAATTAAAGAGTTCCGTAGTGTGGCCTGTTGACCTCATTTGTTCATTCCACAAACATCTTTTGGAGTCCACTGTATGGCAAGCATTATCACTTACCATGATGATGATGGTGAGGCCATGAGCATGCTTCACCTAAGGAAGCCTGATCCTCAAGAATACAAACTCACTCAACAAGAAACTTGAGTGTAATTAATAGTAGTACTGGTAATTATCCTGTCTTTTCCTTATAGGATTATTTGGAGGTTGTGAAGTGGCAAGCCTCTTTAATGCATTTGAAATATGGCTCATCTCATGATCATTGGAATGTGTGTGCGCTCTGGAGGAAACACATCTCTGCCATGGCACCTGTATTAGTCTGTTCTCATGCTGCTATGAATAAATGGACAACACTGGGTAATTTCTAAAGGAAAGAGGTTTAATTAACTCATAGTTTCTCATGGCTGGGGAGGCCTCAGGAAACTTACAATTATGGTGGAAGGCACCTCTTCCCAGGGTGGCAGGAGAGAATCAGTGCCCAGCGAAGGGAGAAACCTCTTATAAAACCATCAGATCTCGTGAGAACTCACTCACTATTACTAGAACAGGATGGAGGAAACCATCCTCATGATTCAGTTATCTCCACCTTGTCGCTCCCATGACACATGGGGATTATGGGAGCTACAATTCAAGTGAGATTTGGGTGGGGACGCAGCTAAACCATATCAACATCTGACCACAGTGTGTGTGGTCCCTGAGGCCCAAGGGTGGCTCTCAGAGCACTTCCTTAGCAAATGTACCACTGGACCTTTGTTAGAATGATGTTCTTGATTTTTTAAAATTTATTTTTATCTCCTGGATATTCTTGATTCAGGAATGTTCTTGATTTTTAAAGGGAGGGTCTGAGGTAGTTGTTGTCTAGTTGTCTAGACATCCTCCACCTGAGAGCGCTGTCTGGTGTCATAGAAACAGCAATGGCATTGAGATCAAAAGACAAAACTTTCCAGCCCCAGCTCTGCCCCTCCTTAGCAGTCACCTGACCTACACGAGGTTCAGTTTTTCCACCATTTAAGGGAAAATTATAACCTTTAATAGCACTGTTTTATTCACAGTACTCTTGTGGGAATCACAGGAGATGGGGCACAGGAGAGCGTTTGGGGAACTGTGGGTGTTAGTCCCTGTCGTCATCAGCCTTTCCATAATGGAGCCTGGGCTACTCTGAAATAGAAGCACCTCTCCTTCTTTTGGACCCCTGGAGCACTGTGTTCTAGAGTTCTTAGCTCTTCTTCCTATGTGCATTGTTTGTAGTATGTCTTGTCCTTGGTGGTCAACCATTTCAAGGTCAGAGACTGTGGTGGTGGTTCCTTTCTTTTTATTTTTTAATCTCCCCTGCCCCATCTTTCTCTTTCCCACTTGCTATGTTGACTGACAAAAATCTTCATATTTCCCGGAGTGCCAGAGTTTTTCTCTGAGAGGCTAGGTTGGTGTATTTCCCCAAGCAGAGGCTAAGAAGTACCTGATGCAGTCATTTATTTTCAGAGTGTGTGTAGCTTGTCTCCAGCAGATTGCCTGGGAAGCTGGAGATGTGCTTCAGGGGAAAAGTAGTCCATCCACTTTTCCTGAATAGGCTGTGCATGCAGCCTTGACATAGCCAACTCTGCAGGTCATGAAAGAACTGAAGATACGGTATTCGACTTCCAATATTTCCAATCACTTTAGAGACAGAAAGGGTGATGATTGGTTTAGAAGAGCCAGGGGATGACTAAGGAGCACACATAAAACAATAATGTTCAGTATAGACTCTAGTTTCTGATTTGAAACATTTTCTAAAAAATCATGTATCTTTAAAAAATTGGAAGCAGCTCAGTGTTTGCTGGAGATGAGGTGTAGAGTGTGGTGGAAGGGAGGGATGACAAAGGGGCAGGCAGAAACTTTGGGGGATGAGGGGTATGCACATCACCTTGCTGGTGGGGACTGTTTCATGGTTGGATACATGTATGAAAGCATATCAAATTGCATGCTTTAAATATGTACAGTTTCTTGTGTATCAAGTATTCCTCAATAAAGCAGCTAAAAATTGTATACCTTTATTATTCTGAAAGAAGGGAAATTTTGGAAAAGAGATGTTTTTCAGTAGAAGATAGCTTCTAGAAAGGAAAATCAAATACAGTCTAAGTTATTCTGTGCTTTATTCTCCTCCCTCCACAGATTTCTTGTTGTTTTGGGTCCTCTTATGTGAAATTTCACAATATGTGAAAGTAGCCTGAACTCTTTAGAAGTAAAGGTAGTAGTTGTGGTTTTAGAAAATTATGTGTTTATACTGCCTCTGTAAATGGAACACAAGCCTCTCCCACCCTCTGGGGAGCTTGTCACTTAGTGCAATTTTTTTAGGAACTCCTAAGCAGTTTAAGTTCTGGCCAGAGGTCCTGGAGTTAAGGATGTTGTCAACTCTGCTACTCATTTGAAATTTGTCTTCTGGAACCTATAGCTGCAAAAAGAGCTTTGCTTCTCTGGGTGAAAACAACATGCATTATCATTTCTAATAACTTTAATGGATGCTGCTTCTTTCTTCTTTTTGGCCCCCAAGGGACTCAGAGATAAACTTGAAACTCACCAATAACAAGCATGGTCTGCATACTTGTGTTTATACTTTCGCTGGTCTCGAATTTCTATTTATTTATAGTTTTCTGGCTTGCAGTCTATATTTGTGTAATATTTATATGGTTTTATATGGTTCTTGATGGAAATCCCCTAAAATCCTTTTCATAGCGAGTCAGAGAATGAAATCTGTGGTTTAATCCACTGGCTTTTCTTTAGGCAAGAGACAGCTGTACTAGAAGAATCAAGGATTATAATAAATTTGAAAAACCAGAAGAGTTCTTCAGGTAAGCATGATCTTTATGTTTGCTCCTGACCTTAGGAATTGACTCTAGGTCCCAGATTTTGAATTTCTTATGAACAGAATCATCTACTTAAAAAAATCACTTAATTAACAGTGATTATTGAGTATCTGCATCTCCTCCAAGAAATAAAATGCCATATCTATAACACACACACACACACACACACTCTCTCTCTCTCTCTCTCTCGATAATCCTACAAATGACTAATCACTCCCCACCCCCTGACTTCCTGCCTTTTCATTCATACATTGGGATTGGGATCCACAGGAGCTGTTGTAGAGAAAAAGATTTTTAAAATACTATATTATGTAAATTACTGCAACCATTATGGAAAACAATATGGAAGTTCTTCAAAAAACTAAAAATGGAACTATCGTAAGATTAAGCAATCCCACTGCTGAGTATATATCCAAAGAAATTGAAATCGGTATATCGAAGAGATAGCTGCACTGCCATGTTCATTGCAGCATCATTCATAATAGCCAAGATATAGAATCAACCTAAGTGTCCATTAATGGATGAAGGGATAAAGAAAATGTGGTGTATATATACACAACGGGATACTCTTCAGCCTTGAAAAAAAGGAAGGAAATCCTGTCATTTGAGACAACATGGGCAAATGTGGCAGACATTTTGTTAAGTTAAATAAGCCAATAACAGAAAGACAAATATTGCGTGATTTCACTTGCCTGTAGAGTCTGAAAGAGTTAAACTCATAGAAACAGAGAGTAGAATGGTGGTTACCAGGGCTGGAGGTTGGGGTGGAGGGCAGGTGGAGGTGAAGTTAGTCAAATGTACAAAATCTCAGACAGGAGAAATAAGTTTTTGAAATCTATTGTACAGCATGGTTAACTGTGGTATTTAATAATAGTGTTTATTTCAAAATTGCTGAGTAAATCCAAGTGTTCACACCACAAAAATATAAGTTCATGAGGTGATGGATATGTTAGTTAGCTTGAGTTAATCATTCCATAGGTATATGCATATAAAAAATAATATTTTATCCCCTAAATAGATACAATTATTATTTCTCAGTAAGAAATAATAATATAACATAAATACCATATTGTTTCAAAATAGAGGGAAGAAAACATGTAAATAGTCCTAATGGATTTTTTTTTTTAATCTCCAGACTGGCTTCCAGACAAGGCTCTATGGTGGCCCAGACTGGTTGAATTTTTTCAGTTAACGTTTTGTTACTCTGCCTTAATTTCTGATAACTAGAGATTCTGATAAGAACTTTAAGAATAGGAATACTTCTGAGAACCTTAAGATGTTATTAGCCATACATAAGTAACCATACATTTTCTAAAAAGCATTTTTCTCTTCACAATAGCTGGAAGTAGAATATCCTAGAGAATAATTCATTTTTGAAAAATAGAATGTCTTAGGGGAGACCTGGCCTGCTAAGTATTATAGGAGAGGACTCAGGACAAAATCAAGTTATCAGATACCTGGGGCTTAGAAAGCAAGGAGTTAGAAGGTAGAAGAGGCTTACAGAAAGGAGGAAAGAAGATGCTGGAGACCCTCTTTCATCTGTTATAGAACATTTTCTATGGCTGGCCCGTATTCAGAGAAGGATCCATATCTTGCTGCTTTCTACACCAAATAGTTCCAAGATCCAAAATTCAAGCTAGTGCTCTTAGTGTATTCACTAAGAGCTTGTTTGGTTATATTATGGGTTAAATGGGTTTTCCTATAAAGCTAGCCACCATTTATGCTATTTAGATCTACCACTTAGGAAGATTTCGGTCACATTCATGATTTTCAGATTGTCCTCTCTCAGAACCCTGGTGTCATGAACTGTAATAGTTGTAGGAATTGTTGTAGTGGGTATAGCAATAATATTTCTATGGAAAAATATAGAACTTAATATGTGCCAGGTACTGTTTCAGTTATGGACACTCATTTAAGTGTATGAAGTAGATGCTATTATAATCCCCAATTACAGATGAGGAAACTGAGAGACAGAAAAGTTAAATAACCTCCCCAGGTCATGTAGCTACTAAGTAGCAAAGCCTTGATTTGAACCTGCACTCTCTAGATCCCATTTAGGCTCTTAACTGCTATACTGTCTTAACTGGATTGAGGTTTTCCATAAAATTAAAGTTTCCCCTGAATCCACAGAAAATGTTAACAATATATAGAATTTTCTGGATTTCATTTTTTTCTGTTTCATATCTTTGTACCCAGGATCACAGATGACTGAAGACTGAACAAGTTGCAAATTTCTTGATAGTCACATATGTATCATTATATACTGAGAGTTTAGCCAAACAACCCACAATAAATTGCTAATGAAGCTTAATAATTTATAGTGAAAAAGCAAAAATAGAATTGCAAACCATAAGCAACTCAAGACATGCATGGGGGATTATGCATACTTCCCCCAACTTACAGAAATTACAACCATCAGCATATGTGTTCCACAACAGTGCCAGGCATTGTGTGGCAATCAGACTTCTTACCTAGAAACTCTATAAATGTACTAATTTTAGTAATCCTAAATAACTTATGTAATAAGCTATATTACTTAAGCTATATTATGCACAAATATAAAACTAGAAAACAAAAGGTGAACTTGGACTTCCTCTATCCTTTATAACAATGGAAGGACCTGTGCTTTGCTGGATTGGTTTGCTGTTCAGGTGGTAGCCCACTGAACCCCATTCAGTGGGCTGTGGGCCATAGTTTGAGAATCCTGCTTTAAAGGAAGAATACAGTTCATACATTTTATTAAAGTCAGTCTGCTAAAGTGATGGAGCTGGAATTTTCTCAATGAGAGCACTGTATAACAGGGTTTTCTGTTGTCCTTTTTCATAACAAATAGTACTTCTCACTTAAAAAACAATTGTTCCTTGCAATGATGTCTGGGATTTGCTTCAAAATAATCCTGTGGATAAAGAGTTGGGAATGAGTTGGGGAATAGGTGGAAGAAGTGGGATGAGGGGCAGATAATTGTCAAAGCGGAGTGACATGGGGCTTCATGATACTATTTTCTCTACTTTTCTGTATCTTTGAAAATAAAAAGTTAACAGCAACAACAAAAACCTTCTTTGATTACTATCCTACCTACTTCATTTCTCTGCTCTTGTTCACAGCAGAGCTTCTAAGAAGAACTCCCTGTATATCTCACTTATACATCCTCATCCTCCATTATTTAAGCAACCCACTCACTTGGCTGTCCTCCCACCAGCCCACTGAAATTACCTTTTTTAGGGTCCCCAACAAGCACCATCTTGCCACATGGGGTGGTTAATTCTCTCTTCTTATGTTACTTGACTTTCAGCAGCAATGTAGTAGGTCACTTTTTGTTTCTTGGAGCATTTTCTTTTATTGGCTCATGTCCAGCCACACTTTCTCATTTCTTCTGCATCTTGCTGGTTTCCAACAGCTGACCTCTAGCTGTTGGAAAGCCTCCAATGCTTCATCCTTGGGTTTCTCCGTACTCTTTCTGAGTAATCTCATTGGGTCCCATTGCTTTAAATATCTTCTGGTTGCTAACTTAACATCTGTAGCCCTGACTTCCAGACTTGAATCTGAGAAGCATCTCAAATTTAATGTATCCAAATCGTAACTCTTAATCCCAGCCTTACTTTCTTCCTTTCTTCCTCACCTCTTGCTTACCCCCATCTCAGTAAATAACACTGTTATATATCTGGCTGCCAGAGCCCCAAACTTTAGGCATCACCCTTGATTGCTCTTTTTCCATCATATCCCACATCCAGCCTATCATGATTACCTATTGTAATATCTCCAAATTTACCTGCATTCATCTACTTTCCTCTCCTCTCCTGCTACCATCCAAACCCCTGTCAGTCCGAACCTCTGACATCTGTCACTGGACTTCCGTATCACCTCCTAATCCATCTCTGCTTCTGTGTTTGCCCCTGGCAGTCCATGGAGAGAGCAGCCAGAGTGGTCTCTTTAAACTGAAGTGCCACTCCGCCACGTAAACTCACCCCTTGGCATCCCATAGCACTTAGAAGAAAAGCCAAACTCCTGTTTTATGTACCTGCTGCCTATGTCTGCCCCACCCTCCCAGGACTCACTACTGCAGTCACACAGATCCCTTTTCTGTTCTTCAGATATACCAAGTGGGAGTCTTACCTCAAGCCTTTGCAGTTCTCTTCTCTCTCCCTGCTATACAGATCACCATAAGGCTGGCTTCCTCTTATTATCTAGGTTTCATCTTAAGTCACCTCCCTGGAGAGGTTTGCCCTGACCACCCTATGTAAAGTATTCATATAACCACACTCTGTCTCATAGCTATTTTATTTTAGTTTATATAAAGCATGTGTGTTTCTCTATACTCATTTTTTTGCCCCTATCTATAAAGTCCAGAAGAGCAGGTACCTTGTTTGTCTTGTTCAGTGCTGTATCCCTGGCACCTAGAACAATGTCTGGAACATATAGAAGGTTAATATTTATTGCATGAATAAACAAATGAATGACTTTGTTTGTGATTTAGAATCAAGGAACTTTTCCCCAAGGGCTAATCTGTGCAGTTTTACCCCACACTCCTTCCCCATCCCCAATTTCCTGCTCAGCTGGACTGTGTGCTTACGAACTGTGTAAAGACTTGTTCAACATTCTTAAATAGGTTAAAGAAGTACTGCACTTTGGGCTCTTTGTCATTTTCAAGTCATATTCCATCCTGGGCACCATCCGGAGGGATCTTGTCCAGTTTCCTAGTTTCTCAGAAAGGAATATTTCATGGCTACTCGCACGTCCTCTTGTCTTATAGTATTTGTACTTTACACCACTCATTGGCAGAGCCAAGGCCTACCCCATCTGAGCAAAGAGCAACAGAGATCTGTTGGCTCCATTCACTCCTTTGCTCTAAGACTCGCTTGTTTCTTCTTATCTTTTCCCAACTATTTTTAGTTGTCAAATTGCTCCTTTCTTTCCCTTTCCCATCTGTTTTTCTTTTCCTATGGAAAACAACCCATATATTTCTAGTTTAGTCAGATTAGCTGCTAGGAAGGCCCCTTTCTCAAGCTTATTTGTATAATGAAAAGCTATACCCAAATCCTAATTTAATGTGACAATTGAGCAGCCTCTTGTCAAATAGCTAGAACAAGGGCAAGGATATTAATTTGGCTCTTGGGCTGAGACACACCAGGGATGTCCCAAGGATTTGAACAATTTCTAATCTTCTCAGAGGAGGGCATAAGGAAATTCCTAACCAAAGTGAAATCCTTTATCACATCCTAGAGTAGATAAGTACTTCAAGAATCTTCTAGACTGGGGATAAGTTGGAATCACTAAGTATTATCTACTTATCTAATGCATGTAATAATAACTATCTATGTGTATTTGATCAAGTGGCTGGGAGGATACGTTTGGTTTTTTTTCCAAGGACTTTTGAGCTTTCTCTTCGGGTAATATATCTTAAGGGAAAACTTTATAAGGCTAAACAATTGAGAATTTTTTTCTGCCATAGCCAACAGTTTTGTAATTAACATTCCTTTGCATGGTATAAATACAAATCTGTTATTTTGTCAGGATCATTCTTTATGAATTACCATATAAAAGTCATCTGGGCTGGGCATGATGGCTCACACCTGTAATCCCAGCACTTTGAGAGGCCAAGGCGGGTGGATCACCTGAGGTCAGGAGTTCGAGACCAGCCTGGCCAACATGGTGAAACCCTATCTCTACTAAAAATACAAAAATTAGTGGGGCGCGGTGGCGGGGCACCTGTAATCCCAGCTACTTGAGAGGCTGAGGCAGGAGAATCACTTGAACCCAGGAGGCAGATTGTGCAGTGAGCCAAGATCACGCCACTGCACTCCAGCAGGGTGACAAGAGCGAAACACTGTCTCAAAAAAAAAAAAAAAAAAAAAAAAAAAAAAAAAAAACCCATCTGGATAATACGTATTCTTTATTAGTATTAAGTATTTACTTTTAGATCAATGAAAACATTTCTATGGGGCTAGACTTTTTCTTGTCAAGATTATAATTTTTCTTATGAGTTTTTACCTGAAGCCCCTATTTTCTAAGACCCTAGGGTTAATGAGTCTCTTTGACATTAATCATTTCCATTTTGCTGGTTCTGATGACCCTGTGCTATCTATTGGAGCTCTAACCCTTTCCAAACCTCTTCTGCCCTTGGCAGTGTCTCACGTGCTTATGTGCATCTTAGGCCAGAGATCACGTGGCACATCCTGGTACCACCTCCGCTGCTTTCACTGGCCACTGTTGCATCTGTTTGTTGCAGGTGCTGCCTCCACTGGGGCCAACCCCTCCACTTTCTTACAAATATTAGGAGGTGGGGAAAATGAAAATGCTATCACAGGAACATCTGGCATCAGAATTTGCTCTATGAAGAAAATAATCTTGGGGGAAAACACTTTGATGAGTGCTTGAGGAAGAAAAGGAAACCCCAAAGGCCTGAGTATTGGCAGAGCTGCTTGTGTGAGCCAAGGGCAAGCATTTAGTGGTTGTTTAGAGAGTGATGGGGACACATGAGAGAAAGAAAGAGAGGGGAGGGTGGAAGAAGGGCAGGCATCAACTAAATGGCAGAAAATTGTGCGGAGGTCTTGATGCACCTGTTCCTTGTGGTCTCCAGACTTTTCTGTGAAGTATAGCATGTAGTGTGGGGTGGATTACAGGGAGTGAACTTGGAGATGCGTACATTCACATCACAGTCAGTGCAGGTCAGTATAGAGACAACAGTCATGGAAAAGGGAGCCCGGGAATGAAAAAGTCCCTGAGAACATCATCTGTCACCAAAATGTTAAGAAGGGCTTTGGGTTTCCAGAAGCTATAGAGTTGGTGGCAGTTTGAGCCAGTTTTTCCTACATCTTGAAGGGCAATAAGAATCCCACATAATGTCTGGGCCACATCTTGGTGGTACCTGGCATAACTTTGTCAAAAGAACTTTTTTTTTTTTTTTTGAGACGGAGTCTCGCTCTCGCCCAGGCTGGAGTGCAGTGGCGCAATCTCGGCTCACTGCAAGCTCTGCCTCCCGGGTTCATGCCATTCTCCTGCTTCAGCCTCCTGAGTAGCTGGGACCACAGGTGCCTGCCACCACGCCCGGCTAATTTTTTGTATTTTTAGTAGAGACGGGGTTTCACTGTGTTAGCCAGGATGGTCTCCGTCTCCTGACCTTGTGATCCGCCTGCCTCGGCCTCCCAAAGTGCTGGGATTACAGGTGTGAGCAAACGCGCCCCGCCACCAAAAGAATTTTAAAACCACTGCAATAGGTAACTCAACTGCTGGTACTGTATTTTATGTGTGCTTGGTATGTTTATATGTCTTTAATTCTATTACAAAATTGTTTTATTGCACAAAGAACATTATAACAATGCATAACTATGTATCAATAGCAATATTAAAAATAAAGACAAAAGGACATATTCAGCCAAATGTGCCTTCAGTGTCTGGCAGGCAGGTATGGCATAGAAAGGGCAATAAGAGGCAGTTGCTGCCTTTAGGGGGCTTCCAGGATCCAGCCCGCAGTCCCAGCACCCTATTGAACCAGCTGTTTCTGTTTTTCCATTTTAGTCGCGTCACTCAGGCTTTGGGTGATTTATTAAGAGAACCAATAAGGTTTTGCTTAAGATTGGAAACACTCTCTTTCCACAATCATTTAAGCCTCAGTTGAAGCTTCATTTTCCTCCTTCAGCTTCACCTGAGATTCCTTCTGGTAAAATCCCACTGCTCCTCCCTGATCCTACAGCTTTCTCTGTTTTAACCCTTGGAACATGATGTAATTGGTGGGATGACTTTTTCTTTGTTTCCCAGGAAAGTATACCTTTCTTGAAAGCAGGAAACTGTGTTTTGTCTGTATTTTGTGAATGCCCATAAATGTTTATTGGATGAATGTTCTTGGGGACACTACCCTAGGTACAGTAGAAGCAGAAGTATTTTTCGGTTTTTGTGGTTTTTTTCTGGAATGAAGGGTAAGGTGAAGGAGTATAGACAGAAATAAGAGTGATTGAGTCATAATTGCACCTCTATCAGTCAGTCTTGTAAGAATTTTATATATGTTACACTTCACTCAATCCTTATAACAACCCTATGAGATAGCAATTATCAGCTCCTCCCTGTCTTCCATTTTAATCTTGACCTCTCAGAAACACAGAGAGGTCAAGTGACTTACTCAAAGTCACAGCTAGTAGGTGGCAGTTAGATCTGAACTCAAATAGGCTCCAGAGACCGGGCTCTTGACCGTTATTCTTCCTCTCCAAGGTTGGAAGAGACTGAGAGACCTCAGCTCCTGAACACCTGGAACTGCCAAGCCACAGCTGTTACCATTACTGTACTGTTACTAAAGAGCCAAACCAAACCACATGGCTAGCTCCTTTGGCAAGCACTTCCCCTCCAGATGTGCCTCTGCTTAGCACTCTGATAGTGAGCACAGGTGAGTCCGAGGAAAGCAGGCCAAGAAGTGCTGATGAGTTTCTCTCTGAGGCCCAGGGATAACCAGCTGTGCCAACAACCAGCCCTCCCATGCCATTCCATGCCCTGTAGCCTGGCTCTCTTGCCACTTTAGGAGCCCTGGGCTCTCTTACACCTGTGTGGAAGAAGGAGGGACTCCCAGGAACAGAATTAGGAGTAGGGAAAGGGAGAAGAAGAAGGGAGGGAAGAGTGGGAAGGGAGAAAGGACATGCATTTCTACCCAGATGCCTTTGGTTTCCTTATATTAATATAAGGGACTTGAACTATGTTATTCTTTCTCAAATTGGGATTTAAGGGCCCAAGGAATCCAAAAATTCTATGAGAACTAGGTATTTTTATGTAAATGATTAACTAAAACAACGAATGTAACCTTATTCCGGATCATCTTCGAATGGAGTCCTGCCTCTTGATTTTACTTTCTGAGGTTATGTTTGTGACTGTGATGCATGCAAATGTCAGTCACCTACAGTGGCCACATTCAGACAATTTGAAATACATTTTACATTGTAACCCAGCACACGCATACATGTGAATAGAAATGCACCAGGAGTTTCCGAAAGTATTCCTCACCCTTTCTGCATAGGGAGTACCCTGTCATCCCCCCTTCTATTCCCAGGTAGTGGGACACACTATCAGGTTACAGCCTTCAGTAAAAAGATCATAGCATGTAACTGTGAGCAGGACCAGTCTGCCGCTTTCTTTTGCAGTGGAAATGTTCCATTGAAAGACATTCTCCAGATACATCTTTACCACACTAAGTTGTTTAACAAACTGAATCGTTGACTTGAAATCATGAGAACAAAATAAAGATATGAAATAATGACTGTTTTATTCTGGATTGCCGAAAAAATACCCAGGTAGTTTAAAGCTGTAAATCAGAACAGGGCAAATCGGAGTCTCATTGCTGTCAATGAGGGGTATAAGACTGATAGAGTAATAATTGCAGCTATACAATTATTTGCATCGAAACAAACTATATCAAAGTAGCCAGTGCTGTGTTATTTACTTTGTAAGCATGAATCTCATCTCTGAATATGCCAGCTTATAATTCATTAGTGAAAAATGTGGTAAGTAAACCATGATGACTTACTTTTTCATTAACTTAACATTTGGGATGCACTGTATTAGTGTTCTCCAGAGGAAGAGAATTGATAGTAGATAGATGACATGATATTAATAGATAGATTGACACAGAGAGCATAACAGATAGGTAGATAAATATAGAGATGAGAGATATGAGATTTGTTATAGGTATTGGCTCACATAATTTTGGAGGCTGAGAAGTTGTGTACAAACTGGAGAACCAGGAAAGCTGGTGGTGTAATTCAGTATGTGTGTCGGGGTCAGGGCTGGGGGTGTATAGGGTGGATATGGTATAAGTCCTAGTCAGGGTTGGAATGTCCAAGAAGAGTGCTGTTGCCCAAGTGCAGGAGAGGATGGATATTCTAGCTCAAGAAGAGAGAAAATTCACCCTTCCTCACTTTTTTGTTCTATATGGGCCCTCTACAGACTGGATGGTACCCACCTACATTGGCAAGTGATATGGCTTGATTCTGTGACTCCATCCAAATCTCATCTCAAATTGTAATCCCCATGTGTTAGGGAGGGACCTGGAGGGAGATGACTGGATCATGGGGACAGTTCGCCCATGTTGTTCTTGTGATAATAAGTGAGTTCTCATGAGAGCTGATGGTTTAAAAGTATGGCACTTACTCCTGCTCTCTCTCCCTCTCTCCAGCCACTATGGAAGATGTGCCCCTTGCTTCCCCTTTGCCTTCTGCCATGATTGCAAGTTTCCTGAGCTATGCATACTGTGAGTTAATTAAACCTCTTTTCTTCATAACTTACCCAGTCTCAGGTAGTGTCTTTATAGCAGTGTGAGAATGGACTGTTACAGTGAGGGTGATCTTTACTCAATCTGTTGATTCAAATGCTACTCTCTTATGAAAATACCCTCACAGACACATCCAAAAATAATGTTTTGCCTGCTATCTGGGCACCCCTTAAGCCCAGTAAAGTTGACACATAAAATTAACCATCACATACATTATTAAAGTGGCTGAATCATTTATTCTGGATTGGGGTGATTTTATCCTTGTGGTGGTAGTTAATATGCTTTTCTGTTTGCTATATTTCCTGTAAGCTAGTTGTTGAATCTAGAGGCTCGATTAGATTCAGGTTAAATATTTCAGGCAAGAATACCTTTTATTGGTGGTGCTGTAGACTTTCAACCATACCACATCAGGAGGGACATAAAACCTGTCAGTCCCGTGTGTAATGATCATAGATTGATGGGAGGTTTTGACATTTTCACCTTGATCTTTCCATTATAAAGTTCCTTATCAACCTTTCACATAATGGTTTAATGTTTATTGATAACTGCCAAGTTCCAGTACTTCATGAAGTGGAAGTAAAATGGTGGTTTCCTAATTCCTACATTCTTCTGCATTTATTAGCTGGTATTGATCTCTGAAGAACTTTCCCTCCTTAACTGTTTGATTGCCCTTAGATGTAGTTCTTAGGCCCTATTTTATTTTATTTTTATTTATTTTGTTGAGACTCAGTCTCACTCTGTCGCCCAGACTGGAGTACAGTGGTATGATCTCGGCTCACTGCAACCTCCATCTCCTGGGTTCAAGTGATTCTCCTGCCTCAGCCTCCTAAGTAGCAGGGATTACAAGCACCTGCCACCATGCCTGGCTAATTTTTGTATTTTTGGTAGAAATGGAGTTTCACTATGTTGGCCAGGCTGGTCTCGAACTCTTGACCTCAGGTGATCTGTCTGCCTCAGCCTCCCAAAGTGCTGGGACTACAGGCATGAGCCACAGTGCCCGGCCTTTAAAAATTTTTTATTTAAATAGTTTTGGGGATACAGGTGGTTTTTGGTTACATGGATAAGTTCTTTAGTGGTGATTTCTGAGATTTTAGTGCACCCGTCACTTGAGCAGGGTACACTGTGTCCAATATGTTGTCTTTTATACCTCACCCCCTCCCATCCTGCACAACAAGTCCCCAAAGTCCGTTACATCATTCTTATGCATCCTCATAGCTTAGCTCCCGCTTATAAGTGAGAACATAGAATATTTGGTTTTCCATTCCTGAGTTACTTCACTTAGAATAATGGCCTCCAACTCCATCCAAGTTGCTGCAAAAGACATTATTTCATTCATTTTCATGGCTGAGTGGTATTCCATGGCATATATACACCACATTTGCTTTATTTACTCATTGGTTGGTGGGCACTTAGGCTGGTTCCATATCTTTGTAGTTGTGAATTGTGCTGCTATAGACATGCATGTGCATGTGTCTTTTTCATATGACTTCTTTTCCTTTGGATAGAAACCCAGTAGTGGGATTACTAGATTGAATGGTACTTCTACTTTTAGTTCTTTAAGGAATGTCTATATGGTTTTCCATAGTGGTTATACTAATTGACATTCCCACCAGCAGGATAAAATTGTTTCCTTTTCACCACGTCCATTCCCACATCTATTGTTTTTTGACTTTATAATTATGTATTAGGCTCTATTTTAAATCAGTGCTCCCTGAGCTTGATCTCTTGTCAGCCATCATCATATCAGTGTGAAAACAGACTAGAAGCAGGTATCTGCAGTGATGGAGATAGCATGTGTGCAAGTAGGCAGGAACTCCCCTTAGTGTCAGCTTGAGAGCAAGGAAGGGGGAGGAGAGCTATGCCTCTGAAACAATACCATTTTGCCCCCAATGCCAGTTTTATTTCAGAGATAAAATGCCATGCTTCAGAGCTATCAATAGTAATTGAGATTGATGACCTCTGGAAGCTGACAGAACACTAACTTCTGGGAGGAGACTAGAGTAGATCAGGATGATTTCTTGGTATACTCGCAGCTGTTTCCCACCATGTGTTTCCTCTTCTTTCTGATATACAGCCAGACTACATTTCCCAGTCTGCCTTGCAATTAAGGGAAACTGAGGTCTAGTCAATGGAATATAAGTAGAGAAATGTGTACCACTTCCAGGCCTGGCCCATGAAAACCTCCCATATGCTCTCTCTCCTTCATCCTCCTTTTCCCTTCAGGCTGGCTGGAGGGGAGGCAGCTCGTGGGAAAGATTTGGAAGTTGGCAGAGCCTCTATTAAGCTGGGTTCCTGAATGATGGCAAGAAAAAGGCCCACTCCTCTATCCTATTCACCTGCCAAGTATTGTTTGTGAGCAAGAAAAAAAAAATCTACTGTAGTTGAGGCCATCTTAAATACAGTTTCTCTTTTAAAGCCATTCCACGTCCACCATTTGGCATTAAGCGTCTTAAAAAAAAAAAAAAAACTGTCGGTGCCCTGCCTTGCCAGTAAACTGTTAGCGAGTCTTAACTCGGGAGATCTGTCTCTCCTGGCATTCTGAGAAGCAGAAGTCTCAAATTACTTCTAGCTGAAATAGAAAAGAAAACAAAACAGAAACTCATCTGTGGTAGGCAGACTAATGTCCCTCCCACCAAGATGTTCATGCCTGAGTCCTTAGAACCTGCAAATATGTTACCTTCCGTGGCAAAGGGGACTTTGCAGGTGTGATTAAGGGTACTGGTCTTGAGATTGGGAGATTATTCTGGATTATCTAGATGGGCCCAACCTAATCACAAGAAAAAATTGGAAAAGGGAGGAAAAGAGTGGATCAGACGGATGCAACGGGAGGATTTGACCCACTGTTGCTGTCTTTGAAGATGGCAGCAAGGCCTTGGAGCCAAGGAATACAGTCTCTAGAAGCTGGAATAAACAAGGCAATGCAATCCCCTTAGAGCACAGCCATACAGATACCTTGATTTTTAACTCGGTGAGACCCAGGTCAGGCTTCTGACCCTCAGAACTGTTAAAATAGTACATTTGTACTGTTTGAAGTCATTAACATTTGTGGCCATTTGTCATGGCAGCAGTAGAAAACTAATATACCATCCCATACAAAACATTTAAATGAAAAAAAAAATACATATATCTGTAGAGCAGGCACATTTGTAGGTTCTTAATGCCTATCATCCTTATCTGGAAACTTGGGTGTTTAATGCATTTTGGCAAGAGTGATGTCAATGAGGATGTTCCTTGGTAGCTTAAAGATATCCAGGCTATTGCAGTGATGCCTGACATTGAAGGGAAAATGTACACATTTAGTCAGTTGCATGTATGATTTCAAATATCTGGATTTTGGAATTGTGTAACTACGTATATACCAGCTACATCTGAGGGGAAATTTTCAGTTTTCATCCAGATGCTCCGGTAAGTGCTGACATACCCAGACTATGAGAGATTTAGATGGAACTAAAGAAGTCCCCAAGTCTCAGGAGAACAATGAAATGTAGCCCAGGGTATCTGCTGGAGTTACGGTATACTCATCAGAACGAGCTGCCGAACACTGTGGTCAGGCCCTTGACTAGTGACACCATTAAGATTTTGTTTCCTCCTAAATCACCACCCCTCCTCTACTGCTGAAATGTGGCTGTTTCATCTCTCCATTAGAGTCCTTCCAATTTACACCAAGCAAAACAGTTGGAAAATAAAACCTCATGGCCAGGCAGTGGGTAGGGGTGAGAGGGAGGAGGAAAGGATGTAAACACTTAATTCAGAATCCAACATTGGATGAAAGACTCCTCGATTCAGACCTCATCCCAGTTTGCCCATGGACTCAGTGTCTGACCTTGCATTACCCTCCCTGATCCTTAACTTCCCAGAACTCTTGACAGATGATTAATAATACCTGCTATACAAAGGTGGTGAGAAGTTATAAATGGTAGTTAAGGATGATGAGTAAGCCGAGTATAATAGCTACTGCTTTCAAGATTTCTCAGAATCCATTAGAGTTTCTTTTGTTTTAATGACTGTGATGAGTTCAGTAAGTCATTTCGGAGTTAGGCATCACTTATCTTTGTGTACTGAATATTCTTAAAGCCACAGTTATTTCCTTGCTGTGGTTATAAAGCAATTCTGAAGACCAAATCATGTTGCCTTTCTACATACCCATTGAAGTTTCTCTCTCTTACTCTACGTGGAAATCCTGTAATACAAATTTCAGCCTTACACTGAGAAAATATATATTTCTGAGTCTTTTTTTCTTAATATATATGTGATACAACTCTAAAGTAAGAATAAATGGAAAATCATTAGAAGTATAGAAACTACTTTGAAAGGGTATATACAGTCTAATTCATTTATTTATATTTTAGAAATTTGAATGAATTATTTTAATAAATTTATATAAAAGATTTGACATTACTGTATACTCAATTTTTCTTTTTATTTTTTTGAGCCAGTCCTCAGAGCCTGTTTGCTCAACTGCCCTTTTTCCCTGCCCAGTACATCGAGCTGTTCAGTGAAAAAGAACACAGTGTTTTGTGTATATAAATAAATAAATAAAAATAAAAATAAAAATAAACAGCTAACTAGGAAACCCTCCTTCTCCTTCCCCAACAAGTTGCCCGAAGAAATATGTATTAGCAAGACTGCTGGAAATTCACATTTGTTACGTGAAATTAGGACATTAAAAACGTATCCCACTGCTTAGTGCCCAGACCTTGTACCCCACACAGCAGCCTGCTTGTTGGCCATGGAACAATGTGTAGCAAATGCCTTGGTGATGACATGTCTGTCAGAGGGAAAGAAGGAGGGCATGGATTATCATAATGCAGCATAGACCTAATTTCCTTCTGAAATTACCCAGAGATGCTTGGCTGGGCCAAGTACAGCAAGTCCCTGAAGGGGGCAGTAATTTCTCAGGCCTGTTGAAGGAAAGAAGAACAATATGTGTGTGAGTTGCTATGTCTTTAGACGTTGGCAGTGGCAGCAGGCTGGTAATGAGCAGGTTAGGTATTTCAAAATGTTTCTTTGCCTCAGGAAATTTAACAGGTATACCTGTTTTCTTTCAGTGGCTAAAAATGTCCGTTGCCATCAGCCAGGTGTAGTTGGCCTTTTTAAAAAACAAGAGAAGTGGCCGGGTGCAATGGGTCACACCTGTAATCCCAGCACTTTGGGAGGCTAAGCTGGGTGGATCACAAGGTCAGAAGTTCAAGACCAGCCTGTCCAATATGGTGAAACCTGTCTCTACTAAAAATACAAAAAATTAGCTGGGCATGGTGGTGCATGCCTGTAGTTCCAGCTGCTCAGGAGGCTGAGGCAGGAGAATCACTTGAACCCAAGAGGCAGAGGTTGCAGTGAGCCGAGATTGTGCCACTGTACTCTGGCCTGGGCAACAGAGTGAGAGTCTGTCTCAAAAAAAAAAAAAAAAAAAAAAAAAGAGGACTGAGCATGTGGTCTTTGTTCTTCTGGTAGCTTGAACACTAACAAAGTGTTCTCTACCCACTTAAGCTTCTCATCTGCACATCAGTGGTCTTCAAACTTTTTTTGCTATATACCATTGAAAGAATGTTTTAAAAACTATGTACCATCTCACTTTTTAAATTTGACATCTAAACGTTTCCTTCATTTTAAAAATGAGTAGAAGACATTACATATTTCATAAGGTAAAGACTGATTGTGTGTGGAATAAATATTTTGTGACATGATTTGATAAACTAGGTTTTAATGACCTTATTGAATAACATGTTAAATCAGAAGGAAATCAATAAAAAGCTTATATGTAGACTTTATCCAGCACATCTTAAAAGATCTGATGATTTCAGAACTACCCAGGACTGTAATCCCAGCTACTCAGAACTACCCAGGACTGGCCAACCCTACTCTTACAGACTTGTTTGCAGGACAGGGAGAGAAAGAAAGCGCCAAGGCTTCCCCTAACCAGTATTTGGAATCATTTAGGGCAGCACACCATATTAAGATTTGAGATATGAGTGGTGTGACTTTCTTTTGTAGAGTGGGAGAAAGAATATTGTTGATGCCCAAAGGCTCTCAGGCAGTTTCAGAAATTAGTACATACGGAAACTGCTCTAGTACCTTTGGGAAGTCCATTTGAAGACTGCTGGAATAGATCATGGACTCAATCAATACCTTTTCATAGGAGCACAGAGGGATGGACAAGGCAGACTGAACGAGAGAATATGAAGGCTACCCATGTCAGGTATGTGGAGGGTGCACCGAGGCTCATTCTAGGTGCAGGCAGTTACCTCCAACAGAAGAGGTGGAGGAGCTTCCCCCAAAGTAGCAAGCTCAGATTACTCATACCTCAGCCCCCTTAATTCTCTCAAGCTGCTGGATCAAGAACCAGGCAGCCAGCCCTCCAGCTGATGCCCAAAGACATTGATTATCTACCATGTGCCAGGCACTGTCCTAGGTACCAGAGACACCCTGGTAATCAAGACAAAGTTCCACATTTGTAAAGTTGGGGATCAAGGAGATAGAGAGACAGAGGAAATAAGCAAATCTCTGAGACTCTATAAGAGGTAGAGATAAATGCTATGATGCAGATCACCTGAGTGACATGACCGGAATGGCACCTCCAGCTTGGCTGGTCAGAAGTGGCTTCTCAAAGGAAGTAGCAGCTAAGCTGAGACCTAAAGCCATCTGCATAAAAACCAGTGAGTACATCCATCAGTTGGCAAGTATTTATTGGGTGCCTGCTATGTGCTAAGCACTGTTTAGGTACTTGGATTACATTGGAAAACAGGTCGGGGAGCTTA
This sequence comes from Macaca fascicularis, assembly GCF_037993035.2. NCBI lineage: Eukaryota > Metazoa > Chordata > Mammalia > Primates > Cercopithecidae > Macaca > Macaca fascicularis. Next base: position 100,854,500 of record NC_088385.1, read on the forward strand.
CATTCTAACTGAGTGAGAAGGGGGGCTGACAGATAATAAGCATTGTAAGTAAGTAAATTACCTGGTATGTTAGAAGATGGTAAGTGTTATGCAAAAAAAAAAAAAAAAAAAGGTATAGAGCAGGCTAAGGAAGAGAGGTAGTCTGGGGGTAGTGTGTGATTTTAATTAGGGTGGGTGGGGAGGGCCCCATTCAGTGGGTGTCCTGGGAGTGAAGACTTGAATGAGGTGGAGGAGTGAGCTGTATAGAAGGAGCTGTGCGAGGGGAGAGCTCAGGCTTTTGCTGTAGTTCTCCCTCACACAACCTGTTCTCATGCTGCTAATAAAGACATACCTGAGACTGGCTAATTTATAAAGGAGAGGTTTAAATGACTCACAGTTCCACATGGCTGGTGAGGCCTCACAACCATGGCAGAAGGCGAATGAGGAACAAAGTCATGTTTTAAATGCTGGCAGGCAAGGAGAGCCTATGCAGGGGAACTCCCATTTATAAAACCATCAGATCTCGCGAGACTTATTCACTACCATAAGAACAGTATAGGGGAAACTGCCCCCATGATGCAGTGATCTCCACCTGGCCCCACCCTTGACATGTGAGGATTATTACAACTCAAGGTGAGATTTGGGTAGAGACATAGCAATACCATATCAGTTCTCATTTTATTATCCCTGAGAAGAACATCCAACTCCCCTTTACTGCAGCACTGTGCCCACCTGGTTCCTCAAGGAAGCCAATGAGACTAGCAGACATTGTCAGGTCACAGTATTTTGGAGTGCTCTGCGATGCATCTTGTCAGTCCAGCTCTTTGTGGCTTCAGTTGATACATTTCAGTCTCCAGTCACCTCTTGAGTGAGCCAGTGCCGTTGAGTAGCTGCCTGCACTGAGTACTGCATTGCTTGCCCAGGTCACCTCTGAAGATCCCCTGCCTTCCTCAGACTGATCGTGTTCCTACGAGGTCGAGGAAAGTAGACCATAGTGGCTCATCTCAAGCATAGAATCTTTGTGAAGCCTTCTTTTTATTATAAACATTTTTGTGAAATTTGACTTCTTTTTTTCTTTCTTTTGAGACAGAGTTTCACTCTTGTTGCTCAGGCTGGAGTGCAATGGTGCCATCTTGGCTCACTTCAGCCTCCTTCTCCCAGGTTCAAGTGATACTCCTGTCTTAGCCTTCTGAGTAGCTGGGATTATGGGCATGCACCACCACACCCAGCTAATTTTGTATTTTTAGTGGAGACGGGGTTTCACCATGTTGACCAGGCTGGTCTCAAACTCCTGACCTCAGGTGATCCACCTGCCTTGCTCTCCCAAAGTGCTGGAATTGCAGGTGTGAGCCACTGTGCCCAGCCTGAATTTTGATTTCTATTCATAATATATTCGTATGTGTTTTAATATAAAATGTTTATCATTTAAACGGACTCTCCAGGAAAATACACCAGGTTTATTCTTTTGCTGTGCATATACTTGTGCTCTGAGAGTAGTTCTGTCTCAGTTTGAGGAACATGGGTGTTCTGGAAGAAATCCTGGATTGGGGGTAGAGATATGAGGTTCTGGCCCCATCTTTGCCATAAATGAACTGTGTGACCTTGAGCAGACCATTTAAATCCATTGGTCTCCGTTTTCTTTCATGTGAATTGGATGGCAGTGACTGATCACATTAGATCACAAAATCCCTTCCTTCTGTCATGCTATAATGACATAGAGTCTTGAATGCCAAGCCCATGCCTCCCCAGTGCCTGAGTGGTTGTGCTTCCTAGACGCCAGGGTCCAGTGTGTGCCAGTATGGCCTTACCCTCTTTACTGCCTCATAGTCACAGTAAGGACTTTTCTTTATAATTGAATGAACATAGAATGAATGGGCATCTTGGCATAGCTGGTTTACACACTATTCTTGTTTCCCTTTTCTACATATATGAAAATGTGAACTAAATCCATAGCCCTCCCTTGGTGGATAAAGACATAGGCATAATAGTTCCACGAATTTAGCATAATTGTTCCACGAATTTAGCCTCTTTTTGTATTCAACAGTCTCATCCCTTCCCCTCAACTTGTGTTCTCCTTGATAGAAATCTAACCACTTCTACAAGTGGCAGCTGAAGAATTAGTCTTATATAACCTTCTTGCTCAACAACTGAAAAGTTGTACAAACCTTTTAAAGAATTTACCATCAGCAAGGGCTGTGCTTCTAGGCTTGTCCAAATTGCTGTTAAGTACACTCTCTAAATTAACCAGACCATATTAACCCTGAAAACAAGCCTCACTCCTTTTCTTAAGCTGTGTCTCAAGGCTGTACCAAATTGTACTTTCACTTGAAGTAGGACGTTCTGTGCCCTGTTTGAAAGCTGGCATGACTAATGTAGCTGGAATTGCTGACGAGAGAAGAGAGGAAGAGAAAGAACCGATCTGACTTAAGAATAGGGAATATTGGCTGGGTGCGGTGGCTCACGCCTGTAATCCCAACACTTTGGGAGGCCGAGGCAGGCAGATCACCTGAGGTCGGGAGTTCGAGACCAGCCTGACCAACATGGAGAAACCCTGTCTCTACTAAAAATACAAAAAAATTAGCCAGGCATGGTGGCGCATGCCTGTAATCTCGGCTACTCAGGAGGCTGAGGCAGGAGAATCCCTTGAAAACGGGAGCGGAGGTTGCGGTGAGCCAAGATTGCGCCATTGCACTCCAGCCTGGGCAACAATAGTGAAACTCAGTCTAAAAAAAAAAAGAATAGGGAATTTCACTAGGCCCTTTGCAGAATACAGTATGGCTGATGTGTGTATTATGACATAGTAAATTTTACTCCCAGCCTCCAGATTGTGAAATGGGCTCCATGTCATGCCTCAAAGCCCTACTAAGTCATTGCTAGAGCTAAGCCTCAAACCCAGCCCCAACAGTAGGCTCAAGCTGGCCTTCCCTCCCAGCACTATCACTGGCTGTCTTTCAACCTATGCTGTACATTGTGACAATCAGTTAACTGAGGTACAAGTGTATTTGGATTTATGCCAGACTGAGAATGAGAAATATTCAGATCACACCTGGAAAATGCAATGCAAAACTCCCTTGTCTTGAGCTAAAAATCTGGAAGCATTTTCAAGTGACTAAGTCTCTTAGTTTATAGGTATGAGCCTGTGATAAGTTATCTTTAGTTGTTTCTGGCTTAAGGGGATGTCCGTGACTTTTTCCCTTAGCCCCCCTCCTGGAACAGCCCGCTGCTGGTGGTCTAGTTTTTTGAAAGAAGCCCTGACTTCTGAAACCTCATGCTGGGGCTTTGGGTTAGTGTTTGCATTACTGAGGGTGGTTTCATGGCATGATAATGCAAAGTTTAATAAGAGCAGGCTGTCTTTGCCTACAGCTAGAGCTGCACTGAGGCATGACTACTTCTAGTGCTTGCTCTGTGCCAGATTTACAGTGCCTTACAGCCGGAACTGGGGCAGAGAAGGAAAGGAAGAATGACTCTGGTTCAGGGGAAGAAGTAAAGTTTCAAGGCTGTGTGATAGGACATTTCCCTGATGCTTGGCTTTAGACTCTGGATGGGGACGTTAATACATTGAGCAGAGGCTGGCCACCTATACTGGTGCCACTGAAGGACTCTGCCCTGGCTCAGTGCTGGGTTTGCTTGGTGATGCAGTGTAGTGTAGCAGGACGATCACTAGCTTTAAAGCCAGATCCACCCAAATATGAATCCCAGCATTAGTCCTCACTCTGCTTTGAGACTTCGGGCAAGTTATTTAATCTCTTGAAATCTCAGTTTGTTCATCCGAGTAACAGGTGGTAAAATACATACATTGAAAGGCTGCTAAAAGATGAAGCAATGAGAAGGCAAAATGGTACAGCCACTTTGGGAGACAGTTTGGCAGTTTCTTATACAACTAAACATACTCTTACCATATGATCCAGCAATCCATCTCCTTGGTATTTACCCAAAGGAATTGAAAACTTATGTCCACACAAAAACCTGCACACACGAATGTTTGTAGCAGCTTTATTCATAATTGCCAAAACTGGGAAGCAACCAAGATGCCCTTCAGTAACTAAGTGGATAAACTGTGGTACGTCCATCTGTATCTTTTATTCAGTGATAAAAGAAATGAGCTATCAAGCCATGAAAAGACATGGAGGAACATTAAATACATATTGATAAGTGAAAGAAGCCAGTCCAAAAGGCAGTATACTGTATGACATCCGGAAAAGGCAAAACTATATGACATCTATGTATCAGTGAAATAAGCCAGTCCAAAAGGCGGTATACTGTGTGACATCTGGAAAAGGCAAAACTATAGCAAGAGTAAAAAACATCAGTGATTGCCAAGCATTCAGGGAAGGGAGTAAGGGATGAGTTGATGAAGCATAGGGGACTTTTAGGGCAGTGAAACTGTTCTATAGTGTCTAGAATACTGTATTACTATATCAGTCATAGAATGATACTAGAGAACATACTGTAATGATGGACACATGACATTGTGTATTTGACAAAACCCTTCTTTGTGTTGTACACAGAGAAGGAACCCTAATGTCAACTATGGACTTTAGTTAATAAGTCTTCTAAAAAGCTTAAACAAGGCAATGTATATAAACTAACCAACTAACTGGCATAAATAAATAGTGGACTTCAAAAAAAATTCATAATCCTAGCACTTTGGGAGGCCGAGGTAGGTGGATCACCTGAGGTCAGGAGTTCAAGACCAGCCTGGCCAACTTGGCAAAACCCCATTTCTACTAAAAAAATACCAAAAAAAAAAAAAGTATATTCTAAGTTCCAGGAATGTCATTTAGACATAGTTTCTGTTGAGGCTAGATGTATCAATTTTCATTAAAGGTGGTATTATTATTTAAAAATCCAGCTGGTTACTAAATGAGAATTAGCTACCCTTTATAACCAGGGATTGTTTCAAAGAAATGTAGTATTTCCTCCCCTGTGGCCTATCTTGTGCAAAGTTAGTAATAGTTTGTTGCCAAATCCAAGGAAAGCAAACTCTGGCTCAGTCATAAGTTTTATTTTTCTCACCATGATTTACAATTGGTATAAAATTTAGGTCTGGACTTGGTTAGTTATAATGCAATCACAATATACTGCATCTTGAGTTGATTTTGTCATATCCTGTATTGTTATGTAAAATGCTAACTTTAATGGAGAATTGCTCCAATAGAATATCCTTATTTGTCCTGCATGAAGTTTCTCATCTTTCGTATCAATTTTTTGTGTGGTTCAAATTAGTGTGGGAAGAAAAGGCAGGAAATATAAATTTAAGTGACATGTGTTATATCATAAAAGAATTGTATCACAAAGCATTAGGACAATGCACAGAAAACTTTGCCAATAGCTGATAGAGCAGAAGCGATGGTATAATTAAATAAGAACTAACACCTATTTTGTAACTGGAAATTGCATTGTCAGAGTCCCTTTCCTTTTATCACTAGATGCTAAGAATCTAGCCATGTAAAAACTCCCAAAACATCCAAATTCAAAAAAACTGAAATCTAACATGGTAATGCAGTTGTCAAGAACATACAATAGTCTTTGGGCTTTTACAAAGCACTGAAAACTAAATGTTGCTTTTGTGTCCTTATCTTCCACAACTTCTTTCTTGGCAGCTTTTCTTGGCTCACTTCAGACACACAGAATCAAGTAATCAGGGAAAGTTGGGACAGAAACTTCCTTTCTCTTTCCATGACCTTTTCTTCTTCCTTTACGGATCTTTTCTCCTATGCTTTCTCTCACATTCACATTATGTGTGTCAGTTGGAGAAATCTTGATGCCCAGTTTTGTTTGTTTCTTCTGTCCCACCTGTAACTATTTTAGGTTGAGTTCCCTGGCTCGTGTATCAGTGTAGATGACAAATTATCTCAAAGCCCAGAGGGCCTCAATGGTCCAAGTCCCAGCAACAAGGGACACCTGCTGGCATGACATGGGCTTGACCTGGGTTCTGTGGACATTAAGGCACCACTGTCCTGAGTGGGGGTGTGGAACTGAGCTAGGGGAGGGGGGAGGATGAGCTTAGAGCTGCTGAGGAAACAGAAAGAGTCTATAGGCTTTTAAAAAAAGAAAGAAAGAAGAAAAAAAGATGTTCCTGGGGACTCTGAGAACAGTTAAGAGTCCAGGGCCAGCCAGAATCACCCTTTCCCCCAGCTACCGAGAGAGCCACAGGACAGAAATTGACTTGGAGCCAAAGGATATTGCTCCTAGACCAAAAGCCCAAATTAAGGGGTATAGGCAGTTAAGGGCAAGCGAGGGCAGTAGAGATGGTTGTCAGAGTCCAGTGGCCATGAGAGGTTTCTCAGCTGCCTTCCGATTCTCTGCTGGGGCAATGCCAGCCATAAAGTACAAGCCATGCTTTGGTGTGGGCTGTAGACATATTGTTGTCCCATAACTACTGTCATTCAAACAGGATCTAGTTTCTTGGCATGAGTAAATTGTTCCCGCTGAATACGCACACTGTGTCTGCTATGGGGCAAGGCAAAGCGAATCCTCCAAGGAACTGAATGGATTTTTCATTCCGAGATAAGCAGTTTTTTTGTGGGGGCGGGGGAGATGGAGAGGAGCCAGCTTCACTCTCTGTTCATGCGAGTTTTGAATGAAACGAGTAAAGTTCATGTTCCCCCCAGAGTACACAAGGTTCAAGTGGGATTACCCAGTGGGAATCCAGCCCAATTGTAATTTAACTTGTTCGAGGGATCTAAATATTTAATCTGCCTCCATCACGAATCCTAGAATCCTATGTAAGCAGCAAAGGCCGAGGCTCTGAGAGTAAACACCGCAGTCAGAGTCAGAAGTGTTGCAACTGGCACAACTGCTGCCGTGATGTCCTCCAAACTTTGGAGAGTGCCAGAGGAAGCAAGCCTGAGAGCACGGAACTGGCAGTCACGAAGCCTGTGTTCTCCAGCTTCGCCTGCCACCAACTCTCTGAGCCTCCAGGCCTCCTTTGTCAAGTAAGGACACAAGCAAAGCATCTCAGAAGACAAGTCATTTTCATAACTGGAAGTGTAACAGAGCCAACAGGGATGTATGAAACCAGCCACATAAATTGTGAAACGTACATGATCATGTGTATGTACAATGTTTTCTTAAAAAAACATTACCATTCCTAGATCTAATATCTGTGCCCCACATTTTGCTCAAATTATGCAGTGTTTGAAAGAGATTCTCCACAGAGGTTGAAATCACCCCCTCGGGTGCTGGTAGCAATCTGTGAGGGTAGCTCTTTAGATGTCACAATGATTGGGGATGGGGTGCTGGTGACATTGGATGGGCGGGCACAGAACTGCTAAACAATGCTCTGGGCAATCCCACAAAGCAAGCACCTGGCCATATCCGGCCTGATTTTCATGTCCCGCCAGACATTCAAGGAATCCAACTATGTTTTCTATGTAAACATATAGTATTTTTCATCTCTGAAAATATGCACTGAATTTTCCAGGAGTATGTATAAGTAGAGGTAAGATTGTACTTTATTTTGCTCAGAACTTTACCAAGAGTTATTAATAATCTCCAGAAAATCAAATTATAGCAAACACTAATGATGTTTGAGTCACTAAGCAACACACCTATATCTGTCTGCATTGTGATATCACATTCGTGGTTATTCTACAGGTCCAAGAATCTGAGCCTCCCTTGTTCTTTAGAGCAATCAAGCAGAGTATCCACATACTGAAATATACAACATTTTATGTAAGCTATTTTCATTTCTTCTTTGTATTATAGTTTTCACGTTATATTAATTTAAAAACATGGGCAGGTAGTATGATCTATGGATTTTATACCGGATTAGTAGAGTACTATAAAATGTTTGTTATAAAAAGTGTGTTTTATATTGGGTTGAAAACCACGGGGCCAGGTAATCCTAAAGTCTCTCAGCTTTTAAATTTTGTGAGCCTGTGAGATTATTTAGCCAAATGTCTTCATTTTTATTGGTGAGTAAACTGAAGCCCGTTAAATCTTTCATGCATTGTATTACATTCAGAAATTGCTGTGATCATTGGGAGGGGGGAATGAAACCACCCACCAAAAGATTTTGATTTTAGTTTATTCTCTCCTTTTCCAGGGTTACAAAGGACCAGGAATAGCTAGTTAGCTTGCCCTGGTGTCGCTGCTCGCTCCTGTGAAGAGTAAGGATAAACCATGAGGACAGTAGGGGTAATGGCGAAACAGAAAGAACACAGAAAGCTGATTCTAGAGTAGGGCTGTCTAACAGAAATATCATGCAAGCCACAAATTGGAGCCACATATGTGTTTTACATTTGGAAGTAGCTACATTTTAAAAAGTAAAAAGAATAGGTAACATTAATTTGAATGATGTATTTTATTTAACCCAGTATATTCAAAGTATTATTATTTCAACATGAAAGGAATAGATTATTATTTTTTAAAGGCTTGAATTTTATTTATTTATTTACTTATTTACTATTTTTTGAGATGGAGTCTTGCTCTGTCACCCAGGCTGGAGTGCAGTGGTGTGATCTCAGCTCACTGCAACCTCTGCCTCCTGGGTTCAAGGGATTCTCCTGCCTCAGCCTCCCAAGTAGCTGGGATTATAGGTGTGTGCCATAATGCCTAGCTAATTTTTTTTTTTTTTTTTTTTGTATTTTTGGCAGAGACAGGGTTTTACCATGTTGGTCAAGCTGGTCTCGAACTCCTGACCTGAAGTGATCTGCCTGCCTCAGCCTCCCAAAGTGCTGGGATTACAGGCATGAGCCACCATACCCTGCCAGAAAACAATTAATGAGATATTTTATGCTTCTTTTATACTAAGCCTTCAAAATCTGGTGAGCACTTCACATTTAGAGCACACTTCAATTAGGACACAGGCCATTTCAAGTGCTCAGTAGCCACACGTGTCTAGTGGCTGCCATATTGGGTAGTGTGGCTCTAGTGCGATGGCTTTCAGCAGTTCCTCTGCTTCTACCCAGTTCACCTGTCTAGGCAGGAGACTTCCCATCCCTGTAGAGTGACAATGGATGGGAAATGGGGGTGCAGCAGGTGGAGTTTACCATCACCTACTCCCTGCCCTGGTCTGTGCACTAGGGTCACAGGCTTTAAACAAGACGGTTTCTGCTAAGACTTACTTGCAAGGCTATGTGACATAGCAGGGTTCAAACCTTGGCAGAGAGGACTAGTGATTTGAAATGAGAGGTCTGGATTTGGAGAAGTAGTTGCTTGCTAGGAATTAGAGGGCTTAGTCCTATAGAACTTTACTGAATAATTTTACAAATATGCTATTTTTAAAGTAATTCATTTTTTTCTCATTGTATCTTAATCTCGTTTGGCTCATTCATGGTATACAAATATAAAAGGTATTAGACCAGGTGATTGTTCAAGTCTCTCCTTGTCGCTGTCACTGTCTCCTAATTTGGAAGGAGGTCCACCAGAGACTCAGATCTGGTCCTTCCAGAGACTGTGACTTCTGGCCAGGTCTCTCCTCAGGTGGCTCTGAAGTATTTGAAATGTGTTTTCAATGGCCAAGAGCTGTCTATGTTCGGCTGTGTCAGTGCTTGTTGTTGCGGAGTCGGGGTCGGGACAGGGAACGTGGAGCTTAGCCAGGCAAAGTGCTTTACATCTATGACCCTGTTGAATCAGTGGAACAACCATTTGAGGTCGATGCTGTCATTATCCTCATTTTCCACAAAAGGAAACAGAGGCAGCAGAGGTTAAGCAACTCCTCCAAGGTGGCAGTGGCTGTCGCCATTTCATTCTTTATGGTTGGCGGGCTGAATTTTCTTTCTTGGTGGAAACCTGCCTGCCCCTTCTTAGTCATCCTTCTTTTCCTCTTTTTCATAACATCTCTTCCCTTTTCTTCCTCTACTCCTCGACCACAAACATGCATCAGATGAGGAGCACCTCATCATAAAGCAGGTTGGGGGCTTCACATCCAGTCTCGGTAGCCCTTAGATTTCTCAACTGGTTTTCCATTTGATGGCTGACATTCCTTCTTCAGGAAGCCCGGGCTGGGAATGCGTGACTCTCTCCTCTCACTCGGTCATTCTACAGCCAATCAGGGATCCGGTTGGCCTTCCTTCTCTTGGGGACCCAGAATATGGGAGCTGTTGCTACTACTGTTGCAACCTTAGCCTGTCATAGGAAGAAAAGCTGCTTTCCAAGACCAGAGGAAGGCTGCTGGCCATGCTGCAGTACCTTGTGGATGGGCAGGGCCCCACCAGGGTCCCCCTCTCCGGGTCTGGTCCTCAGCTTCGCAAACCAAGGGATTCCTGGACCCAGAGCAGATCAGGCTCAGAAAAGACATGGGAGAAACAGATTCATGAACTGGTGTATAAATCAGAACACCTGTTTATTAATGAGTTAAGAGAAAAATTCCTCCTACAAGGACACGAACATGCACGCTTGCAGGTCAGCCTATTTTTCTCTCTATAGAAAACCTTGTGTGAAGAGCCAGACTATTATCTGAAGGTTATTTAATGCACTTGGAAACAGAGCTAGGAGAGTTAGATTATTGCTGAAAATCTAAATATTTATATTTGAAGAAGATGTGATACAAAAAGGGACCTAGTGAAAAGGCGGCCTCTCCTTCACAACTCCCCACTCCCCACTCCCTAGCCCCTTCCCAGGGGTAACCCTTAGGACCAATGTCTTCAGTAAGTTCAGTTGCCTGAGGCCTCCATTTCCTGGGCAGGGATGGAGCTGCTGTGCAGGCCAGGTGACACGTGTCTTCTGGGCTCCCTTCCTAGACAGGTTTTGTCTTGAGATATTAGCGAATGAGAGATGGGGAGGAACGTAAGCCATGGGAGTGATAGAGGCCAGTTGGCAGAGGAGGCATGCAGGGGTTTATGAGTTAGAAATATCTGCAGAGGGGGCATGGGGCGGGGCGAGGAGTGACCCAGTGGCAGCCAAAAGGAGTGTCCCCAAACCCCTGGCAGGGAGCAGACAGTGGCTGTTCTCTGACACTTCTCAGCCCCTAAGGAACAGGATAGGAAGGAAAACCACAGGGTGAGAGAACTGGGGAGACTCTGTCCCTGAAAAATCCTCCCAAAGAGACAGAGCACGATCCAAAACCTGGTGAGAGGCGGCCTGGCCCCACAGCAGCCGTGCCATAACATAGGTCAGTCCTGTCATAGAGTGCAACCAGGTAAGCTGCCTTCCAGCTTCAGTGCCGTGATCTAGAGACCGTGCTGGCGAAGATCTGCAGCAAGAGGGAACAATTAGCCAATTCATTGTGTTGACATTTCTAGCTACAAGTGCAGTATTTTACAAAATAAGACCTTTTCCCTTAATTAAGGTTGTGACAGATAAAAGTATATTCCCAGCTGACTCATGTCACCCATGTGGGCAGGCCTATTATCCCTACTTGGCCTGCCCTGTCCGCCTACGAGGGCTTGCTCTGTGTGCGTACTCTTGGCAGCTTTTTAAAGGATTCAGAAGGAATAAACACAGGACCCGGTTCCTGCCCTTCATCCAGAAGAGAAGACTCATTCATACGCAAGGTCCAAGCCAGCAAACTTTAGTTGCTCAAGAGCAGGAAAATAAGGCTTATGAAGGAGAGGAACATCTAGAAACCAGCTCAAGCGAGGAGCAGGGGTATTTAATGTGGAAGGGTGAGAACTAAAAGTAGCCTTGAATATCATTTCTGACGTTTGAAGAGGCAGCAAAGCTTAATGTGTGGTGGTTAAAGGCATGACTCAGGAGCCAGATTACTTGGTTCAAATTCTGATTAAACATCTCTGGCCTGTTCACACTGGGCAAGTTACTTCATCTCTCTGTGCATCAGTTTCCTCATTTAGGAAAGTGAAGATAAAGAAAATTAAAAAAGAAAGAAAGTAAAGATAATATGATAGCTATCCCTCAGGGCAGTTGTGAGAGGTAAGCAGGCTAACACATGGTCAATACTCAGAACAATGTCTGGTAGGGCAAACTCTATAGAGGTACTTGTTACTTGGTGTGTGTAAGAGGGCAGGGAGCTGACTATGGGTTGCACCATGTAACCAAAGGAGAATCAGTGAAAAAGCTTCTTCGGTATATAGATTAACTGTTTCTTTTCATATTAGAGTTAGCCAACAGAGGACTTCAAAAATAATGAGCAAAGAAAACTCCAGAGTTCAAAGGGATTGATTCTGTAACTCAAACCCACGTGGGTTCTGCAAATCTAGTCATTGACTTGATGTTTTTCACTCTGATACCACCCAGGCATCTCACGCTTCACATGTTCAAAAGTCATCTCTGGTTCCCATGTCTACCTGCTCCTCCTTCAGTCTTTTCCTTACCAGCCACCCAGTCCATTCAAGGTAGAAACTGGACCATCAGCCCCCTTTGATGCTTCCCTCTGTCTTGCCCCTATATTTAATCGGTTACAAACAGATGTCCATTCTACCTCCTCAATATCTTTGGAGATTGTGTTTTTTTTTTTCCTCCACAGCCACTGGCCTCCATCTGAGTTCAAGAATCATCATCTCTCCCCTGTAGGAACTTTCTAGCTTGCCATCTTGTTTTATCCCGGCCCTGTGACTAGAAAACCTACAGGTCACCTTGATATAGAAAAAGTGTGCTCCGCAAGGTCAGGAGATAGAGACCAACCTGGCTAACACGGTGAAACCCCGTCTCTACTAAAAAAGAAAAAATACAAAACATTAGCTGGACATGGTGGTGGGCACCTGTAGTCCCAGCTACTTGGGAGTCAGAGGCAGGAGAATGGCGTGAACCCAGAAGGCAGAGCTTGCAGTGAGCCGAGATCGTGCCACTGCATTCCAGCCTGGGTGACAGAGCAAGACTCTGTCTCAAAAAAAAAACAACAAAAAAAAAACCGGAGGCTGAGGCAGGAGAATGGCGTAAACCCGGGAGGCGGAGCTTGCAGTGAGCTGAGATCCGGCCACTGCACTCCAGCCCGGGCTACAGAGCAAGACTCCGTCTCAAAAAAAAAAAAAAAAAAAAAAAAAGCGTGGTCCCGTCTGAGAAGATGCATCACTGGGTCAGGCCTTTATGCAGCCCAGAGGCCAGATTTCCCCATTGCTTGCCACTCAGCTGGCGCTCATGTGTTTGCCACACTGGCTTGACCAAGTACAGTGATTCTTCTTTTCAGTTTATTCTTCCCACGTCGGTCAGGATGAATTTGTGAAAATGTAAATTGGATCATGCCCCATTTCTCTCCGGTATCACCCCCATGCCCAGTCCCTCTTGGTTTCCTATTGCCCTTTAGCTCCAGATCAAATCCCAGCTCTGTCCTGTCACCTACGGTCCCATGCTGTGTCATTTCTGGCTGCATTATCAAATGGCCATTCATCAGGAAGGAGATTCTGCTGTAAAAACATGCTCTAGAGTAGATCATAGGATGTTACCTCCTAAAGAGAGCTTAGAGACACTGCCTAATGCAGAGGCAAAAGACTGTGCTCCTGAGGGCTGTAGCCAGCCTGCAGACACATTTTGCCTGGCTCACAGCATTTAAAAATCTTCTTAATTAGTTGACACTATTTAAAATAGAGATTTTACCTAAAATATAGACTCATGGCTTCTCCTCAAAGATTAGCAGATGTGGAGACATTGGACCCTTCTTTCAGGGTGACAGTTGACTGCTTCCGAGCTGTCACTGTCCCCTGAGATGGGGCATGCCTGCCCCAGTTCTCCCCAGCCCGCATAGCTCTGTGTTCTATGCTCATTTATATTCCCTAACAGGCCCCTGTAGACATTGACGTTTGCAACTCCTAAGCTAATTGAACCTCTTCATTTTATAGGTTTGGCAGGTGAGACCAGAGAGCTGGCACATCGGTCTCTAGGTCATGTACTGGATCATGAAGCATCTAATGGCTTCTGACTCCCAGTCCCCTATTCCTTCTGTTGAACCATAGCTACCTCTCAGTGGAAAACAAAAAAGAAACTCACTTGATTAATTATCCTTCCTGCTGTGACTGCTAGCCAACGTGCCTTTTAGTTGTTTTGCTTATATCTGTTGCCACGTGAAAATGGGAACATATGGTCTGGAGGGCCAAGATGGTATTCTAAGAATATCTCATACCCTGCATGAAACTAGACCAAAGAAGAAAGGTAGAGAAATAGAGAGGATTGAAAATGACAGAGAAAATGAAATCTGAACAGTTTTTGAGAGGGGCACAGCCTCTTCCTTGTGGTGTTGCAGGATGGTTGGGAGTCAGTTGGGTTGCCACTCTTTAAGGGATGTGAACATCAAGATGTAGACAGCAGGCCAGGTGTAGTGGCTCATGCCTGTAATCCCAGCACTTGGGGAGGCTGAGGCGGGTGGATCGCTTGAGGCCAGGAGTTTGAGACCAGCCTTGCCAACATGGTGAAACCCCATCTCTACTAAAAATATAAAAATTAGCCAGGCCTGGTGGTGGGCGCCTGCAATCCCAGCTACTTGGGAGGCTGAAGCACGAGAATTGCTTGAGCCTGGGAGGCAGAGGCTGCAGTGAGCTGAGATTGCACCACTGCACTCCAGCCTGGGCAACAGAGGAAGACTCAGTCTCAAAAAAAGATGTAGACAGCAATGAGTCAGTGGCACAAAAAGAATTGAAAGGCCTTTTCTTCTTTAGGCTTGATTCCCCATCCTACCCTGCCACTCCCTTAGAATTACTGTGGACAGGCAGAACACTGCAAAAAAGGGAAATTTGTCATTTGCCTTGGGGAACAATGGCTTTCACCAATCAAGAGGCACAATCAACCACAGTCTCAGAGCCTGAAGAAAGACGGAAAAATCTTCCTGTTGTCTTTAGAGGAGGAGGTTACATCATTTCATAGGGAAATGAGCCTTGACAACCCCTGCATCCCCCGATACTGCATCCTCTTTGTACCACTGTGAATCGTTGTCATGAAGCTGAGACAAGGTTTGGCATGGGCAACTCCAGACCTCATCCTTGTGGTGACCCTGGGCTCCTTCTTCATAAGCAATAGAGAAGCAGACTGTTTGGGAGAAGGAAAAAGTAGTGATGGGACAAGTTCCCAAAAAGAAGCCGTGGCAGGAAGTTCAGTGTTAGATGCAGTCACCTTTTGGGTTTTGTCTCTGTTGGATTATTCTGTTTTTTGTTTCTCATTGGAGTCTAGAAAATGTTTAATGACACTTAATGGTGCTCCCTTTATCCATGTAAAAGTATATCTAAGAACTTCTGCATATATTAACACTCTGTAATGATTAAGCCAATGTAATTAGAATATTGTGTCAGCAAGAGAAATATTTTTCTCTAGACATACATAGATAAATCAAATTTTTTCTTTCAAATCTCTGCAATTGCTCAAAAATGGAAATCAGTTTTATGATTTCATGGATTGTCATCTCCTTACAACAGCAGACTAATGAACTTGATGATTTATGCAAACAAAATGTATTCATTTAAGAATATGCTCGCATTGGCTGGGCACAGTGGCTCACACCTGTAATCCCAGCACTTTAGGAGACCAAGGCAGGAGGATCACCAGGTCAGGAGTTCGAGACTAGCCTGGTCAACATGGTGAAACCATGTCTCTACTGAAAATACAAAAATTAGCCTGGCGTGGTGGCAGGTGCCTGTAATCCTAGCTACTCAGGAGGCTGAGACAGGAGAATCGCTTGAACCCAGGAGGTGGAAGTTGCAGTGAGCAGAAATTGTGCTCACAACAACAACAACAAAAAGAGAATATGCTAGCATTGTTGATTTGATTTCTAGAATTCCAAGGGCCTGTTCCTCTGACCCTCTTAAAGAATACATCAAAAGAGTGATCAGTGGATTAATAACTTAGCACTGTCCCTTTTCACTTCCTACCCTTCGACTAAAACAATTTTTTCAAATTACTTCTACAAATGTTGTACTTTCATTAATTGGTTGGATCAACAGGGTAGAAAGCTGTTTTCTTTTTCTCTTAAGAGTTTTCTGCCACTAAGTTCTTCCAGCCAAAGAATGTTCATTCATTATAATACCTCTTCAGTTCAGGCATTTATTTACTTGAAGTGTGAATCCATTACTATTCTCATCGTGTCTAACTTGGTCTTTTTAGAAGTAAGGTATTTTTCCCTGCCTGTGGTTCATGCAGAAGTGGAGATAATGATTGCGTTGAGAATTCAGGGAGAGCCTACAAGTAGGCCACAGAGGTGGGACGTGGAGTGAGGAATAGTCAGAAGAGAAAGAAGCAAGGCTGTTGGAATGGAGAGGTTTAAAGAGACTGTACTAGAAGGAGCTCACATCATTAAAACCCAGCTGCACAGTCCTGGGAAATTGTCAAATATCAGAGTCTACAGTTGAAGCAGCTTGGGAACAACTTCCCTCTGCAGTAAAAGTGCTGAGTTGTGGAGAACACAGTGACCCAAACTGACAAAATAATGAAATACATGGCGTTTCCCCAGTGAATGGAAAGTTGCTTTTTACCATGTTCCAAAACACTGGCTCCGTTTGGTGTGTGTTTTGTTTTTATTTGTAATACCCTACTTTGATGTTTCCTGGAAACCGTCCTTTGAGTCTGTGAGTTTTGGTGCAAGCTCAGTGGCAATGTTACCCTCACCTCTAGGCTGCTGTAGGACACACCCTGGTCTCATTTTCAGTGTCTCAGCATACTTTCCAATGCTTCCAGTAATGGATTGTGCAAAACACAAAACCAAAAGCAGATGGGATGTACATAGATAAGCTGTTTCATTTTTCATCCCTGTAATTTCCTAGGTTTGATAGCACTTCAATTTTCTAACCATAAAAGCTGCTTCTGTGCTTTTTGGAAAACACACACACACACACACACACACACACACACACACACACACAACCAGGAAGTAGGTTGAAAGAATATTACATGGGGTTTTGTGTTGTTTTGCTTATTTCTTTCTTTTTAAAAGAAGTACCTTGCTGCCGGAAAAGAAGTCAAAAAAATTGCTTTGAAGAGTATATTTGTCCAAGTGCAGTTTCCTTAGGGAACTGTCGTGTTAACACCGAAGAATACATTAGAACGCATCATTCTATGACACATTGTCATAGCTGAAGCTGAAACCCAGCCTTCTACTGAGTGGTATTCCTGAAGCCAGTCACTCTTAGAAGTGATAATATTTGTTTACCAGAACTTTAAATGCCGATTGTGGTGTCTGCATCTCCTGCCCAGGGGAAAGGGCTCTTCTGTCCATGGAATGTGATAACCCAGCAGGAGGTAAAAGCTGCCCCTGGATAGAGTGAAGCATGTAGAGGGAGGTGGAGTGAATTACAGCTGATTCTTTGGACCACCCATCTTGTTGCCAATTAAATGTTTACATTATCTTTTTGCTCAGATAGGTGTCACAAGTATGTATTCATTAATACAAGGGGCTTGTTCCAAATCAATCATGAAAAGAAGTTTTTGCTGTTGGTATTTTTTGTTAAAGGACATCTAACCCCATCACTGTTTGATGAGGGCAGTTTCCCTCAGGCTGTAAAATGAATTAAGGGAGCACTCTTCTCTGCAGTCATTTTCTTCCCGCATTGGTTCTAGGCTCAACCATTTAGGTGTCTCTGGTATCTGCATAGTTTGGGAATTATACTTGAACTAACCCAAAATTACTGCCCAGTAATCCTCTTTCTCACTCAAGAGATTTGTCAACATTCATCTAACCAGAGACTTAGCAGGACATAGAGAATCATCTAGAAGAGCACTGACTCTGGAGCCAGACAGACCTGGAGCCAGACAGGCTCTCTGTCACTTACTAGTCTGAGTGATTTGGGGCAAGTTACTCAGCTTCTCCAAATATTAGTGACCTGTTGGGAGAAGATGATGGTGATACCTATCTTGTGGCGACAGCTTTAGGAGTAAAAGTGTTTCCTTTGTTTTCCCTTCTCCTTGTTTTAAAATGATAGAAGGAGGGAGCACACTTATCTCAAAACTCTCTGAACCGGAAGGGGCTGTGTTAGAAACTGTTTCTAAGCTTGGAATGGAGCATGTGTCATATTTGTCATATGGTGGAGAGGGAAATGACTTCTCTTATTTCTCTTCTCTGTTATCCACCCAAAATCTAGGAGATAAAGCATAGGGCTGGTTAAGCCTAGGAGAAGCACAGCAGTATTAGGCTGTGAGAATCTGTTTTGCTTAACGTCTTTCTGGTAAAAAGAGAAGCTACCGACACCAAAAAAGGGCAAGCAGGATGTCCAGTACCTCTCTCCCTAACTTTTCAGACCCTTTGATGCCACAGAGGAAGACAGGCATATCGGCAGCATGGCCCCTCTGCCTCCTCCTTTCATCTCCCTGATGTTTTGTCTTCCCCACTAATACGAGCACAGTTCCTTTTAAATGAACAAAAAGTGAGACAAATACATCCCTAGAATCTGACAAGTATTTATGGAATTCTGTACTTTTATTTTCTCTTCTACCTATAAAGTGCATGAATGGCAGGGCTGAACTGTCTTCAGGAAAATCTGAAAGCCCGGTACTTATTAACATGCTTGACACCTGCCTCTATGAGGGACTTCTGAAGCCAGAGATATTCTTTGTAACTGAGGTCCATCTGTTGCACAGATTTTTAATTCAGATATTCTTCCTTCTCAAGCCAAGGCTGAGAGAGCAGCCAATTTTGTGGAAAGATTTCTTTAATAAGAAATGAATAAAACTATCAATGCTAAATAAAATAGACCACTGTGAAACTTGGGTTAAATCCCACAGGGAAGAGTATGTGAGATTAACTGCATTATATAACAAGACCGCCTTTAATAGCTGGCACGATTCTTTTTGTTGTTCCAAGGGAGAAGCAGCCAAGACTAGAACCAAAGCACATGATATTATTTTAAAGTGCTGCAGCCTCTGGAATTTTTCCTCGGAGAGATGTCAGGATCCTGAGTCTTCCTGTGATTTATAGTTGTTTTAAATGTTTAATACTTTTTACGTTTTCAAAGCCATATCCTCTGCTTCCAGCAGCCTAGGGATGTGTTTCTGTTGCTTTGAAAGCTGATTTCCAAATGGGAAGTTTCAAAACTGTGCAAAAAGGAGGTCTTACAGTACTGGGTGTTTGAATGATTTTTAAATGGATGAAAGGGAGAAGGCTGTAAAGGCAGGGCCCACGGGAGTCTTTTCCTCAGCCGCTTGTGAGGACACAACAGAGGAGTGGCTGGAGAGAACTTTCAGAGTATCACCACCTTCACGCAGCAAACATTGCTGAGCCAGATACTCCCAGACCTCAGCGAGCTCACTGTCAAGTATGGCTGGCAAGCAAGTGTTAGGTTGAGCCACGTGAAACTGCAGTTGTTGTAGATCAGAAATGGTAGAATATTGGCAATGTCAAATGACTCAACCTAATAATTAGATGAAAACTGTACACAGTATTAAAGACTGTGATGGCCAGCCTGCAGTATTCTGGGAGAGTCTAGGGAACAGGACCTAACCCAGTGAAGTGGGGCCAGGGACAAGAAGGGGACAAAACAAACCCAAAAAACCCAAACTTCATTGAGGTATAATTGACATATAGTAAACTGCACAAGTTCTTAGTATGTAATTTGATGTTTCCACATACTTATATACCCATGAAACCATTGCCATAATCAGAATGATGAACCTATCTGTGACCCCTAAACATTTTCTCCTGCCCCTCTGTAATTCCTTCTT
Organism: Macaca fascicularis; assembly: GCF_037993035.2. Lineage (NCBI taxonomy): Eukaryota > Metazoa > Chordata > Mammalia > Primates > Cercopithecidae > Macaca > Macaca fascicularis. The sequence continues at coordinate 100,873,952 of NC_088385.1, forward strand.
CCCATCACCCCCATCTCCAGGCAAACACGGATCTGCTTTCTGTCATTGTGTGTTGGTTTCATTTCCTAGAATTTCACGTAAATGGAGTTCTACAGCATTCTCTTTTGTCTGGCTACTTGCACTCCACTTAATTATTTTTAGATTCTTCCATGTTGAAGTGTGTATTAATACTTTGTTCCTTATACTGTAGAACAGTGTTTCATTTTGCAGATATGCCATAGTTTGTTTATCCATTCACCTGTTGACAGACATTTGTGGTGTTGGCTATTACAAATAAAGCTGCTGGGAACATTCATTTATAAGTCTTTGCATGGACATGGGCTTTCTTTTCTCTTTGTTAAACACCTAGAAGTGAAATGGCTAGACTGTATGGTAGATGTATAACATGTTAAGTGACTGCCAAACCGTTTTCTAAAGTGTTTGTCCCATTTTATGATTCTATCAGCAGTGTATGAGAGTTCCATTTCTTCCACATCTGTGCCAACATTGTCTTCAGTCTTCTTAATTTTAACCAAAATTTTTATTGTGTTAAGAACACTTAACATGAGATCTACACGGTATTGTTAACTATAGGTACAATGTTGCAGATCCCTAGAAATTACTATATATATATGTATATACACACACTGTGGGTACCATGTTGCAGATCCCTAGAAATTACTCATCTTGCATAAATGAAAGCATACCTGTTGAACAGCAACTCCTCATTTCCCCCTTCTCCCAGTAGTGGTTCCCCCCTAGCATCCACTCTTCTCTGTTTGACTATATTAGATACCTCAAATAAGTGGAATCATGTTGTATTTGTCCTTCTGTGACTGGCAACCATTCTAATTTGAGTAGAGTGGTATCGCATTGTGATTTTAATTTACATTTCTCTAGGGAGTGATATTGAGCATCTTTTTATGTATTTATTTGTCATCCATGTATCTTCTTAACTGAAGTGTCTGTCCAAATCTTTGCCCATTTACAAAACTGGGTCTTTTTTTTTTAAGCTTTGAGAATTATTTGTATGTATTTGTATACAAGTCCTTTACAAGATGTGATTTGCAAATATTTTCTTCCTAGTCACTGGTTTGTCTTTTAATTTTCTAAACAGTGTCTTTCAAATAGCAGAAGTTTTAAATTTTGATGACATCCAGTTTATCAATTTATTCTTTTATGGATCATGCTTTTAGTATGGTGCCATTTTAAAGAACTCTTTGCCTAAGCTAAGGTTGCAAGTAATTCATCTATGTTTTCTTCTGGAAGTTCCATAGTTTTAGGTTTTCTATTTGGGTCTATGATCCATGTTGAGTTACTTTTTGTATATGATATGGGGTTTGCCTTAAGTTCTTGTGTATGTCTGCATGTGTGTGTGCGCATGTGTGCACGTGCATATGGAGAGTCAGTTGTTTTAGCGTCACTTGTTGAAGAAACTATCCTTCCTCCACTGAGCTGCCTTTGCACCTTTGTCAAAAGGTTTCCATATGGGTGTAAATATATTTCTGAACTTTCTCCTGTTTTATTGATCTATTTGTCTACCTTTTCACTAATACCCACTGTCAATTTCTGTAGCTTTAGGATGTCTTAAAATCAAGTAGTGTAATTATTCCAGCTTCATTCTTTTTCAAAATTATTTTGGATCTTCTAAGGTCTTCACATTTCTTTATAAATTTCAGAATCAGCTTGTCAATTTCAGTTTAAAAAAATATGTTTGGATTTTGATTGGAAGCCATTTTGATTGGAAGTGATTGGGCTTCCCAGGGAGATGTGTTCATGGGAGGAAACACATTTTTATGTCTGAACAACTGGCATTTTAAGACCCATACTGCATTTAAAAATTTTTCCACAGCCTTGCTCCCAACTTTATTGAAAACCCATCTGCGAAAAATAGTGTTATTTTATGCCAGAGGATACAAGGAAAAATAAAATGTTCTAATTCTGGTCCTTATTTCCTGTGATTTCACTCTTTTTTTTTTTTTTTTTTCATCTCATCCCAGAGAGAGGAGAGTAAAGACAGTTATCGCAGGCAGTCTTTTACCCCTGGGAAAAGACCACAGACACATAGGAGGGTTTGTGCTGCCTTGAGTGAAAAGAGTCCGTTTTGTTATGCTCTCCTCCCCCCAGCTGGCTGGAGGCTCATCCACCAAGCCTTAAACTATTATGCTGTGCAGGATTTTCTACCATTATCTGCTACAGGAGGCAGAAATCAAACCCTGGTAAGGCTTGTGAGTTCCTGGCTGGACCTGGGAGATCAGCTCAGCGACTGGGCTTTCTCATGTGTGGTAGGAGAGTGGATGCTGGGGGTAACCAGCATGAGGATGACTCTGGTGAGCTGACAAGCAAAGCTACAAATCTGGAATTTTGTGAAACCTCTCAATTTTTAAATGCTGTTTCTGTAGTTTTATGAACTGGAGAGACCAAATGAAACACATCTGCAGGCCACATTCAGTCCATTGCTACCACTGTGCAGACTTTAATGGATGGGTGCTTTTATTGGCTTTTAGGGTCAGCTCTGTCATCGGCTCCCTAAAGTTGTTGTTGTTGTTGTTGTTGTTGTTATTGTTGTTGGAGATGGAGTCGCGCTCTGTCATCCAGGCTGGAGTGCAGTGGCATGATCTCGGCTCACCGCAACCTCTGCCTCCAGAGTTCAAGCAATTCTCATGCCTCAGGCTCCTGGGTAGCTGGGATTACAGGTGCCCGCCACCATGCCTGGCTGATTTTTTGTATTTTAGTAGAGAGCGGTTTTCACCATGTTGGCCAGGGTGGTCTTGAACTCCTGACATTAGGCAATCCACCTGCCTCAGCCTCCCAAAGTGCTGGGATTACAGGCATCAGCCACCGTGCCCGGCAGTTATTTCAACAGTTGCTTATGGAGCACTCCTGATGTGCCAGGAAGTGCTGAGTGCACAGGTGCACAGGAAATTGACCAGCACTGGGGAGAGCCTGCTGTGGGTTTTAGGGGCTCCTGCTTCAATGTGGGGCTCAGGCGTGGCAGAGAGAGGCATCCCAGTGCCACCACCTACTTTCACCTGAATCTGTCTGTTCCCCGAATCTTCGCTGTCACTTATTTCAGGCCCTCCAAGAAGAGCATGGCTGATTTATGCTTGGAAGTCTCCCAGAAGGCTTCTTCGAAGAGATGACACGTGAGCTAATGATTGAATGTAGAGTAAGAATGAGCCAGCCGAATGTGCTCTAGAACAATGTTGGTCAAATCTTGCTACCTGTTAGTGGAATATGAAATCAATTTAAAATAAAATAGGATAGCAGGCAGTAAAGATAAGTATTTTTTGTTTTGTTAAACTTTTTTTCAGTCTCTCTCTCACACACATGCACCTGCTTCTTTTAAAAGAAACTTTTAAAAGAAAATTTTGGTTAAACATATATAAAAACAGAATCTGGAAAAAAGTTTGATTTTGACAATGTTAAGAAGATTAAAAGAATATTTATTAAGGATAAGCCTATGCTATTTCTGCAGTCCTTCCATAAATATGCGCCTTCACCTGCTTATTTGCAACACTAAGTAGGTACTGAATACTTGCTAGAATAAGCATCTGCAAATCACTCTATTACTGACTGAGCTCCACAGTAATCATGAGACTAAGCAAGTGACTTTAATTCTCTTGACTTTATTTCCTTCATTGATGAAATAAGTGAGTTGGTCTAGAAAAGGTCATGTTCAAGCCTAAGTTTCACAGAGGTGCTTTAGACAATCGCCAAACAATTTACAGAAATAGCTAAATAATAGCTGTATCATTAGCACCTAAAATGTAATTGGCAGTACAGGCCTCAATTAATATTTGCTAAGGCAATATATCTGTCTTCAGGGTGCCATTGTATTTTATGTGAGATTGGGCATATTTGAATTCACTAATAAAATATTTCACTGAATTCTCCCTTTAGGCAAAAATTTGAAACATTGCCAGGCACATTAACCTGTGTCTGGAGTCCCAGCTAATCGGGAGGCTGAGGCAGGAGGGTCACTTGAGTCCACGACTTCTGGGCTGTAGTGCGCTATGAAGATGGGTGTCCGCGCTAAGTTCGGCATCAATATGGTGACCTCCTGGGAGCAGGGTCCACCAGGTTGCCTAAGGAGGAGTGGACCACCCCAGGCCAGAAAGGGAGCAGGTCAAAACTCCTGTGCTGATCAGTAGTGGGATTGTACCTGTGAACAGCCACTGCACTCTGGCCTGGGCAACATAGCAAGACCATGCCTCTGAACAACAAAAATTTTTAGTAATTTTTTAAAAATTTGAAATACACAATTTCAAAGCCAAATGGGATTCCCAACTGTGGTTAGCTCTTTCTGCATGGCAGCGCCTCCTGTGCTTCGTCAGGTTAGTTTTGCATTACATGCAGCTGCACAGGGAATGCAGCTGCTACCCAAAATGCAACTACTCCACAAGTGTTTTAAATTACTGTCTTAAAAGATACTTCTTGGGATCGGCTTCCTACCAGACATGGTGCTAGGGTATAGCTGTGAACAAGAAAGACACAGCTCTCATCTTCCTTTAACTCTTAGTTTACCTCGATATATGCCACACGCTTTCTTGCTGAGTTAATACATGCTTGCAGGTTAATGTCTTTGGGCGGACACTGTGTTCAGGCTTTGCCTGCATCTGTCTGTATCATGTGCAGTCAGGTCACTGATTTGGAAGTGGTCTATTTGCTTAGCGTGGATTCTGTGAGACAATCATCTTCCTTGTTCCTGATTCCAAACTTGTGTGTTAATGGAACCAAGTTTGCTGTCAAGTTTTTGGTTGGTTTTGGGTTTTTTGCTAGGGTGATAGTGTATTTGCAGTCAGTGAAAACATCTGACCCTTTCCTTCTGAACTGCATTATAGCCAGGTTGAGAACATTCTATGCATTTACGATTGATTTTTTTTTTAACTTGATGATATCACATTTATCCCATGACAAATTAAATCTTCTTAGGATCATTCCATCAATCTAATGAAGTTATTTTGATTCTTGATATGTCAATCACCATATCACTGTCCCTTACAGCTTTGGGCAGGCAGCAGATGTAAAAGCCTTCCTTCTCTCTCTCTTCCTAGGATGCTGATAAGAGAACTGAAAGTTTCATTTATGAGATTGTTGTTGTGTCATAGCTTTGAAGGATTTTACTTGGTAAATTTGCATGACCTCCGTACTTTTTTCATTTCTTTGGTCTTACTGCCAAGCCACTCAACACAGCTGAACTCCATCAAAGAAATATGCTTTTGATGCCTGAAGTCAGCTGCGTTCTTAGCATTACTGATAATCTTACCCTTCTTCTAGGCAGGTTTGGCATTAATAAGGAAAACATAAGTCCATCAGGGTTGTTATTTTATAGTTTATAATATGCAATTGAAGCTTCTTAATCTTTCTCTATACTTTTTATTACTCAGTAAACAGCAGCAAAGATAATATCAAGGAACCATAGGACATCTTGTTTTCTTCAGTTTTATTATCTGTTTAAATATTTATATATTTGATATTGAAGATGAAACTAAAGTTATAAGTATTTTTAAACAATTTTGAAAATTTTGGAGAACAATCATCAGTAGGAAATAATTATGTGATTAAGAAGTTCATTTTCCCTATTTAGAAAAGGGGGAAGACTGAAAAATGCAAACTGTTATATTCACATACGTAATTTCCATATAAAAGAATCTTAAATGTCTTCTGCTAATAACCCGTGAAGAAGCAGTGTTGTCATTAATGTTGAACTTAACAATAGTTATCTGAGCGTTTTGGTAAACAGACAAGGCAATTCGGAATTTTGTCTCTCAACATCTGTACTCTGCTTTTAACTTCAAAAGGTAGTTTTGAAGTACATGTAATTTTTGCCATCTGCCACTGAATTTGTGATTTAGAAATATTAGAAGCAGGGCCACATTATGACTTTCTTGGGCTGCAGGCCTTTTTGCCTTTGTGGCAAAACTTCTCATGATTTCATTGTGTTATACGAATGATACATGCTCATTATAAGGAATCCAAGGGATGTAGAAAAGTAAAAAGAAACAAATCATACATTCTATCATTTAAAAATAAGCCTCATTAACATTAAGGAAACATTGTGTTAGATATCACCCTAAGCGTGTTTGCAGATGGGAAGATGGATGGAGAGAGAGATATGCTTTCATAAAAGTGTGATCATATGATACATGCTAAGTTTTTATTTAAAGTTATTTTTTTGAGATAGGGTCTCCCTGTGTCACTCAGGCTGGAGTGCAGTGGCACTATCACAGCCCACTGCAGCCTCCACTTCCCAGGCCCAAGCAGTCCTCCCACCCTGGCCTCCCAAGTAGCTGAGATCATGCCTGTGGTTAATGCCCACCATGCCCAGCTAATTTTTTATTTTTACTTTTGTCCAGATGAGGGCGGGGGGGGGGGGTCTCGCTATGTTGCCCAGGCTAGTCTTGAACTCCTGGACTCAAGCGATCCTCCCGCCTCAGCCTTCCAAAGTGTTAGGATTACAGGCATGAGCCACTGCCCAGCTATACACGCTAATTTTTAAATGTAAAAATCATTACACTTAATTTTACCTGATTTTAACTGGAGAAAAATAAGTGAGCATTAAGGAATTACTGAACTTTGAACAAACATTTTTTCACAGTAAAAAATGTTTTTTTTTTTTTTTAAGTAAAGAGATGATAAGAACTTGCTGGTTTTCATTTTGTGTGTGTGTGTGTGTGTGTGTTTTCCAATTATGTTTTTGTGGTAGGCAGTGTTGCTGTTCACCCAGTTTTCTTCCTCTTCTGGGATACAGGAGAATCATATTTCCTCACTCTCTTCAAGGTCACTGTGTGACCTTGTGGCTTGCTTTAGCCACACAACATGAGCAGAAACGACCATTATGGATGAATGCATTTAATTGCCAGGTCTCCAGTCTCACCCTTTCTTCTACCACCTTGGTGAGCCTGGATGCTCATGTTAACGTGGTGGGGGCATAAGATCAAGACAGCACAGAGTGCAGAGCCAGCACGTGAAAGGCGCAGCCCTGAGGACCCACATGGGCCTGCAGTGCAGGGAGTATGAGCACGAAATGAACTCTTGTTCTGTTAGGTAACTGAGACTTGGCTTGTTTTTAACCGTAGATTACTTAGCTTATCCTGATGCTATCATTTTCATACTAGACAGTATGGACGTCCTTCCTGCCATGATAAATAAGGTCATTAAGAACTTTCACTCTTCCTTCCCTTTAGATTTCAGTTAGTTACACCGCTGTTTTCACATAGTCAAATAGATAATATTTACATTCTATTCTATAATCTAGCTTTGATTTTGATTAGTTATGTTATTTTCATATAGTTAAGGTATATAATGTTACGTTCAGTTGTTTAAAATTTGTTTGTTTCTTTGTTTGATTGTTTGTTTTGAGACGGAGTTTCGCTCTTGTTGCCCAGGCTGGACTGCAGTGGCACGATCTCAACTCGCCATAACCTCCACCTCCCAGGCTCAAGCAGTTCTCCTACCTCAGCCTCCCAAGTAGCTGGGACTACAGGCATGTGCCACCACACCCGGCTAATTTTGTATTTTCAGTAGAGACGGGGTTTCTCCATGTTGGTCAGGCTAGTCTCAAACTACTGACCTCAGGTGATCCGCCCGCCTCGGCCTCCCAAAGTGCTGGGAGGCGTGAGCCACCATGCCTGGCCTAAAATTAGTTTTATATTTAAATGAATTCAGTGCCCAGTACTAATCTTTTTCCTATGGCTTTCCTGGTACTGATATTGAGGAACAGATCAAGGGGTTTAGTGGAGACTGCCTGGCAGAGGGGAGGAGTATTTTATCATTTGCATTGTTTAGAATTGCTTGCACATGGTGATGTGAAAAACAGACTTTTAGTGCTTTTGCTACTTATTTAAATTTCTCTGTAAGCACTGCATCCTTTATTGTCTGCATCTGAAGCAAACCATTTTCACTGACCCCCCCATTGGTGTGCCACTGCTGATAGCTTTTTTTAATTCATTGCACTGACTAGATTGTCAAGACTTCAAGGAGGGCTCATGAATGATGAATTTTTTAGTTTTTTTTCATGTTCAAGAATATCTGATGATTACCTTACCTTTATACTTCAATATCATCCCTAGGAGTAATATTTATGCACTATACTTTATTCCCCTTAGAATTTTGGAGGAATTGTTTATCTTTTGCATTTAAAATACTTTTGAAAAAAATGACTGGCTTTCCCCTCATTGTAGGCAACTTGGCTTGTTCTGCTTGAAGAATTGTTTCTCGGAACTGGAAATTCAATTATTTAACCAGGGTACATGTTTCAGTTAATTGTTTCATATTCATTTTTTGTAAAAACGAAGTATGCTCTTTTGACTTAGAGCTCCGTTGCTTGCTCATTTTAGGGATACTTTCTTGTATTGGATCTTTAAATACTTTGGCCTGGGTTCTCTACTTCAGGGATACTCATTAATCTTTCTGATGGATTTTATTTTTTCTCCTCTATGTCTATCATTTTTCTCTTTAAATTTTGCCTTTTATCTCTGATTACCTCAAGGCTTCCTAGGATATAAATAATTTTGAGTCATCCTTGGTGTTTCTCACTTACTAGTTTATTCCTTGGAGACTGTAGATTTTTGGTTTTGGCCCATTTTCTTCCACATAATGCTCTCTTTTTAACTCATGTGTTACTCTGGTATGTTACTCACTTGGCATGCTGTTTCATTCCATCCTGCGTATGTTTGGGTGACTTTGGCCTTTGGGGCTCTGATCCACTGGGGTGATTTCTCCTTGGCATCCTTCTGACCCCTGTGTATTACCTCTTGAGGACCAGGTATCTCCTGTCCTGTGCACTTTTCTTCAGCCTATAGGCACATGTAAGCAAAAGAGCAGGTCAAGGAAGTGAGCTCACCAGGTTGTTTATGCGTGGGACACCCTATAATGCCTGTGCTGTGCCGTCTCTCCTGAGAACATGCGGAATGTCTTCTCATTCTGCCAGGGACAGTTAGTCCTTGTTGTCCACATTTTTTATCTCCTGTCGCTTCATGTAGCAGTTACCATCTCCACTCTGCTGAAATCAGAGGAGAAAAAAATGTAAGAAACCCACTTAATTTTTTCCTCTCTAGATTTGGGGATAGTAGAGCGAATCTCTTAGAGTTGAGTTTGGGTGAATAACTGATATAGCTTCAGGAAGGTAGGAATTGGAAGGTGGTTCTGCCATCTTTTTTGATGGGCTTCTTTTTAAATTTTATTCCCTTTTCTTCATTTCCTTAGGTGTTGGGGGATGGAGACACTGGGGTCAGGCCTCACTCTGCCGTATTTACCCAGAAGCCATCTTGGGGCCTGCCTGTCTTTCTCTTTTCAAATGAAACATGGGTGTGGGAAAGGGGAGTTCCCACATTGTAGCCCAGTTTGGCATAAAAAGAGGTAACAGCCCATGTCTAACCTTGACAATATTTTACCATCATGGAGTTTCCCCTCTTTTTAATTTTCTATTCACCCTTAGATTATGCAATATAATTTCTCTGGTTTTAAATACAAAGTAAATTAAAAGTAGTAGCACTTGGTAACACTGTAGCTATAGAGAATAAAGCTAAGTGAGTATGTTGTCATTGTAATGAATCATTCCTTTTCATTCATTCATTCATCCAACAGATATGTAGTGAGTGCCTACTATGTGCAAGGCACTACCCTGGGTGCCTGGAGTACATCACTGAGCAGGATGGACGAAGCTCCCCTGCCTGCGAGACACTTACATTCCAGCAGGCCTGAGTGTGTAGGGTTGGGGGCACGCAGCAACAACAAATAGAGCACATCTATAAAATATGTCACACGTTACAAGGTGATTTATGGACAAAGGGAATGAGAGTGGAATGGGAGTTGCAGTTTGGAATGGGGCAGTCAGGGCAGCTGCCCTGAGAAGTTACATTTGATGAAGGGGTCAGTGAAAGAGTGTCCCAGGGAAAGGGAACAGCTCGTGCGAGGCGCTCTGGTTTGCAGCTGGCTGGTGTGTTCAAGGAACAGGATGAATGACAAATTGATGGAGCTGTGTCTGGTCCATGTGAGAGAAATGAATGGCCCAGCAAACTGTAACATTCACTTTTAAAGTTTTTACTGTTTTGAAAAATTTACTTTACCAGATATTCATTTCGTGGTTTTTTTGTTTGTTTGGTTTTGTTTTTTTAGAGGGAGTCTCGCTCTGTCGCACAGGCTGGAGTGCAGTGGCGCAATCTTGTCACTGCCACCTCCGCCTCCCGGGATCAAGTGATTTTCCTGCCTCAACCTCCCAAGTAGCTGGGATTACAGACGTGCGTCACCACGCCCAGCTAATTTTTGTATTTTTAATAGAGACGGGGTTTCACCATGTTGGCCAGGTTGGTCTCAAACTCCCCACCTCAGGTGATCCACCCGCCTCGGCCTCCCAAAGTGCTGGGACTATAGGCGTGACCCACCACGTGGTTTCCATGTGTGATCTTTAAAAGGCAGAAACAAATAAGCAAAAATCATTACTAAAGGGCCCACGAGGGTTGTTTCTATCTTAGAAAATATGTAAAGAAAAGTGATACAACAATAAATGGTTTGATTTAATGAGAATTCAAAAATCGTAAGATTTGTTGAAAATAATAGAATTACTTCTAAAAAAGATAATATATTTTATTGAAATAAAAGCCTTTGAAGTCATCTGGTTTTGCCTTTTACAAAGAAGAAAGCAATCTCAGAGAGGCTAAATGACTTATCCCAAGCTATATGGCTAGGTGGTGGCAGATGGAAATTTATACTACCCAGGCTTGCTAATTCTTAGCCCAGAGTTGTGTCTACCATACCTCCCACCTTTTAATTCAGTGCGAGCTCAATTATTGCTAACAGTTTTATTGTTGACCTTCCATGGACTTGATAGTCAAGTCGAGTCTTCCGTTACAATAAGCGGGATTTATTTGTATTTTGCAACATAACCTTGTTCTTTGGAGTGGGTTTCACTTAATCATCCTGGAAATCAGTTTTAGAAAGACTAAACATGATTTCTCCATCTCTCTGTGAGGACCAAATTGTTCTCTGTGATTATCTATCAACAAGCAGAACAAGGGGTTCTAATTAGTTTTCCTTTTGAGGTGTTTTTTGTTTTATTTTGGTTTTGGTTTTGGTGTTCTCTTCTCTTTTCTTCTTTCTTTTCTTTTCTTTTCTTTTCTTTTCTTGGTAACCAGTCTCAGCCAAAGGGATTCTTCTGCAGAGCCATTGCACTCAGGCACCAGAGTTAATTCATGAGTCCTGGGAGGTGGCTGGTTAGGTTAGCTTTTCCAGCCTGGAACAGCCCCACCCTACCCCTGACCTCCTCCACTCCACCCACTTTAGCTACAGAGAAACTGGATGTTGTCAGCCCCTGGGGTACCATGAGACAGCTGAGTTCAGAGTGACTCTTGATCTTCCCTCTCTCCCTCCCTCCCTCCTTCCTTCCCTTCCTCCCTTGCTTCTCTCTCTCTCTCTTTTTTTTCCTTTGCGCCCATCAATTTGTGGCCTACTTCACTAATTGGTCTGTGAAAAGCTTCTTCCTTTTCCATTCATGTATTCATGCTTGTTCCCACTCCCATTTCCCTCCTTCTCATAGATAAAGATAACTATTCTGTCTGACATGTATTCCTTTATTTGTGTGTGTTTTTGTAAGTGGTGCATTGGACATATACTCTTTTTTGTTTTTTGAGACAGAGTCTTGCTCTTTCACCCAAGCTGAAGTTCAATCAGTGACGCAATCAGAGCTCACTGCAGCCTTGACCTCCCTGGCTCAGGTGATCTTCCCACCTCAGCCTCCCCCCGAGCACCTGGGACTACAGGTGTGCACCACCACACCTGGCTCATTTTTTGTATTAATATATTTTTTTGTAAAGATGGAGTTTTGCCATGTTTCCCAGACTAGTCAAACTCCTGAGCTCAAACGATCCACCTGCCTCGACCTCCCAAAGTGTTGGGATTACAGGCATGAGCCATGGGTGCCCGGCCTGGACATATATTCTTAATTTGCATTAGTATAGACCTGATTATTTTTGTTACATTTTTTGCTCTGCACTGCATTTAGTCCATCCCCTCTAACTCTGCCAGTATTCCCTATGTGCTGTTTTGTATTTCTGTATCTCGTCCACCAGCAATGAGCTCTTAGATTGCTTCCAACTCCTTTTTTCCAACAGTATTACCTCATATAAATGACCTCATAGTGACCCCTCATGGGTCTGTGTAAGAATTTTCCTGACGTGGAGATCCCTATATCTCCCAAAAGAGGGTTTCTGGATTATAAGGTATATGTGTATTTGCTAGCACAAATAATGAAGCTTTACACAAACAACCTCATACGTGTCTCTTACAGGTCTTTTTTAGAACTTTTCTTGGGTACATCTAACACAACAAGATTGGAAAGTACATTCAATTTTACCCACACTGCCAACTTGCTGGCCAGTATAACTGTCCGATCTTTATTTCTGTCGGCAGTGAACAAGGTTCCTACATCACATCCCAGCCAAAGCTTGGTATTGTCTAGATTTCTATACATATAAAGTGCTTTATCATTGTTGTTTACATTTGTTTCTTAAATTTCTGCATTTGAGCATCTCTTGATATGCTCCCTTTTGTGTTTCCTCTAATTTGAATCACCTGTTCATACCTTTGTTCTGTTTCCTGTGGAAGTTCTTACCTTTGCTGTTGATTTTCAGAAACACCTTACACAGTCTAGATAGTGTTTCTCTTATTGGTCTTAGACATTAGCCTTGGTCTTAGACATCAGCTTGGATCATGCCTCCTTCGTTGAGCAGAAATCTTTAATTTTGACATAAAAAATTTACCTTTGGGAGATTAATTTTAAAAACCGCTTCTGACCACAGGCCATAAAGATACTCCTGCCCTATTTTCCATGAACTTTATAGTTTTACCTTTGGGACTTTATCTCCATGGGATCCACCCCTGTTCATGGTTTGATGTTCCAGGCCAGTTTTCTTTTCCTCTGTAATTAGCTAGTTCCCCTCAGTTTGGGGAAAGCCTCTTCTTTCCCCATTATGGAATTTTAATTGTCACTATAGGAATCAGCATCTTTATATTATAATAATGGCATCCCACCTAGCACGACAGCAATTCTCCTTTTAGTCAGCTCTTGCTTTATGTCTTTTAATAAAGGCTTAAAATTTTCCCCATAAAGATCTTATACAGTCTTTATTAATTTCATAGATCCTTTATCCTTCTCATTGCTTATTGTATTTTTATTGTGTTTTGTATTTGATTATTATGAGAGTATTGAAATGCTGCTTTGTAGTTTTTTGTTTTTAAGTTGATCTTGTATCTGGCAATTTTGCTCAGTCCTCTTATTCTAATAGATTATCTGCTAATCCTGATATTTTTCTATGTATTAGGTCGTATTTTCTGAACATAATGTTAGTTTTATCTCTTCCCTAGAAATGCTTATTATTTATAACTAATTTAACTAATTTCTTTTTTTTTTTTTCTTTTTTTGAGACAAAGTTTCACTCTTATTGCCCAGGCTGGAGTGCAATGGCTCAATCTCGGCTCACGACAACCTCCGCCTCCTGGGTCCAAGTGATTCTCCTGTCTCAGCCTCCCGAGTAGCTGGGATTACAGGCATGTGCCACCACGCCTGGCTAATTTTGTATTTTTAGTAGAGACGGGGTTTCTCCATGTTGGTCAGGCTGGTCTCAGACTCCCGACCTCAGGTGATCCACCCGCCTTGGCCTCCCAAAACTAATTTCTTTTCTTTCTTTATAGCACTGGTCAGGACGTCTAATACTGTATTCCACAGTAATAGTGATGGTGTGCATCCTTGTCTTTTTAAAGAGAATACATTTAAAGTTTCTCCACCAAATCAAATGCTGTTATAATCTTTACCAAATTAAGAAAGTTTCCCATATTTTGAATTTTTAAAGAAATATATTTTTTCAAATTATAGTTTTGTGTCAAACTTTATCAAAATTTTTTTCTGCATCTATTAAGATAATAATGAGTTTCCTCTTTGGTGGATTGATATATTGAGTTAAGTGGTAGATTTTATGATGTTGAAATATATTGCAAACCTAGGATAAATTCTACTTGTTCATGATATGTTACTTTAAATTTTTTGATTCAATTACTTAATATTTTATTTATAATTTTTGCTTCTAAAATCGTAACTGAAACAAGCCTATAATTTTTCTCTTCTTGTATTCTTATCCTGTTTGGAATAAAAACTGTAGTATCCTCATAAAATCAGCCAGATAGCTTTTGTCCTTTTTTGATTGTCTGGAACAACTTACATATGATAGGAAATTAAGTGTTCCATGAGCTTTATCTTTTTCCCGCTTTAACTTGTCCAGGGTCCACAGGATCCATGAGCATTTGATGGAGCTTACCTATAAAGCCATCTGGGCCTAGGGCTCTTTGTCAAGGGAGGGCTTTGTTTGCTATTTCAGTGTATTTCATACTTTGGTCTGTTCAAGTTTCTGTGTTTTTCCTGCACCAATATCCAACACTTGTGAGTGTTTAGAGTTCATTGTTGAGCAAACTTTCATTCCTCCTACCCCGTGCAAACATTTAATTCCCTTTCCTGTTGGTGTTGAGTTTGGCCACATATCTTGCTTTGATCAATGGAACATTAGTGGACTTCACATGAGCAGAGACCTCAAATGTCCTCATAGAAGCATTTAGCCTTATCTTCTAAAAAGCAGCTGCACTGGAACAGGACAGTCTCTTAGCTCAGCTTTTTTTCTAGTCCTGCACACCTGTAGCATATGACACTTCCATCATTAACAGTGGCTCACTGCAGCCGTGAGCCGGGGTGACTGGTAGATTACCAGACAGACCCTCCAAAGGAATGTATATAGTTTGTAGAAGTGCTACCCCATGACCAACCCAGTCACCGTCATAAAAAAAAAAAAACAAAAAACCCATATCTTCTTACAACATCTCCTGTCATATCACAAAATAACTGAAGTTGAAAAAGGAATTTCATAGTTAAAAAACCTTTTTGACTCTTCCAGCAGCTGTTTGTGTGTCTGCTGCGCCTCTTCTTTAGTCCTTGGTCTTCAGCTTCTGAACTGTGCTTTTGAACCCTGGAGAGTTCCTGTTCTCAGATTACCTGTAAGATGATCACATCATTGAATGCAAGGTGAAAACAGGAGGTTGACCAGACAGGACCCTGGGCCTGTGGACTGTCCTTCACTCACAGAACCCACATCCAACCAGTTATTCCAGTGAAAGCAATAAGGAATAGGTAGGAAGGACTGCTGCACAGAAATTCGTTAGAAGACATGGCTTTTTTTCTGGAACAGATGAAGTCAAACACACAGCTGGTGGAGATGGTGAGTCAGAAACTTGACTTGGAGGGCTCTTTTGCTATAAGATGATCATCAGCTCCTGGAAAGGTATATGTTGAGTTTCCTTTTGTGCTTGGCAAAGGGCTAAAGACTAGGGGAAGGAGGTCACAGAAGTAGAAGGCCTGGTCTCTGCCCATAAGGAACTTCGGAGTCAGCAATGTCACATACAGAACCTGGAAAAATTATGTGAGAAACTTTCACAAAATGTAATAGGGATTAGAGAGGAGATTTTTAGTTTTGAGGCCAGAACAGTGATTGATAGGCATGGGTGAGGAAGGAGGAGATAGCTGGAGAAGGAGGGAGAATGCTGTGTCGTTTTCATTCACATAGTGACCACAGAAATGAGGGATGGAGGGGTGAGAGAATAAGTTAAGTCGGGGCAGGGATGGGGGTGGAGAGCAGGGCGAGGGGTTTCCATTTTCCTTTAAGTGGATCTTGGCTTCATTGCAGTAAATGGGGTTGTCAGTGTGTATTGCTCGTTTTGAAACAGACGAGTTTCACTGAGAATTGGATTAAAAGATTGCATGAAAAATTTAGGATCTGTATAAGGGAGAACATTTTATACAGCCCTATATGAGGGCTGTCTAAAAGGAGTTAAATTCCCATTTAGGATTTTTTAAACCAGGTTATACCACAATGTCTGGTGGTTTTAACCAGAGGTAGTGCTGCCTCACCCCAGGGTATGTGAACGTGTGTGTGTGTGGTGGTATAGGGTATCGCTAGCAATTAGAAGGTAGATGCCAGGGATGCTGATGGCCCCATCATGTACTGGAGGAGCCCTGTACAGCCCGTTGTCTGCCTAGAATGCTAAGGGCACACTTGTGGAGAAATAATGCACTTTCCAAGCTTCAGTAATTTGGGGTCCCCTTGTTTAATTTTTGCAATATCTAGGTACCATTTCTACCACTAATTTAATGATTTAATGCTTTTCTTTTTTTTTCTTTTTTGTCTTTGTATTCTTTTTTTTTTTTTTTTTTTTTTTTTGAGACAGTTTCGCTCTGTTGCCCAGGTTGGAGTGCAGTGGTGCGATCTTGCTCACTGCAACCTCCGCCTCCCAGGTTCAAGCAATTCTCCTGCCTCAGCTTCCCAAGTAGCTGGGAATACAGGTGCCTGCCACCATGCCCAGCTAATTTTTGTATTTTTAGCAGAGATGAAGTTTCAGCATGTATGCCAGGCTGGTCTCGAACTCCTGAGGTCAAGTGATCTGCCAGCCTCAGCCTCCCAAAGTACTGGGATTACAGGCGTGAGCCACCGTGCCCAGCCTAATTTAATGCTTTTCTTTAAATTTATTTTTATTTTATTTTATTTATTTATTTATTTGAGAGGGAGTTTATTTATTTATTTGAGAGGGAGTCTCACTCTCTTGCCCAGGCTGGAGTGCAATGGTGCGATCTCAGCTCACTGCAACTTCTGTCTCCCAAGTTCAAGCAGTCCTCCTGCCACAGCCTCCCAAGTAGCTGGACTTACAGGCGCATACCACCACACCTGGATAATTTTTTTGTATGTTAGTAGAAACGGGGTTTCACCATGTTGGCCAGGCTGGTCTCGAACTCCTGACCTCAAATGATCCACCCGCCTCGGCTTCCCAAAGTGCTGGGAATACAGGCATGAGGCACCGCGCCCGGCCCTTTAAATTTATTTTTAACTGACTTTTAAGTTTTTAGTTGTCATTCTGTATCTGCTTTTTAATTTACTTATTGTGATCCTTGCTTTTTCATTTCATGAGTTTGAAATGCTATTGATTTTTTTAAGTCATATTAAAATAGATGACTATTGCAATACAGAATGTTCATCTTACACTCTGCTAGAGGCATGCATGCTAGCTTTGAGAAATAGTAGCCAGATGGTCACAGTGGATTAATTTATGGCTTGACCTGAATTTATGTAGTATATCCTTGGGAGTTGACACCAAAGCCTTGGGACTTTCATTTTTAAGTACCCTTGTGTTCAGCAGAATTCACGAACTGAACGGGTCTCATAAGGATACTTTCCCTGATAGAGGTCAGACAGCACAAACAACTGTGATTGCCTCTCTGTATGTGCAAAGATGTCCATTTGGAATGGCTTGATCTGCTTGGTGGGGTGGTGCTTATGTGCCAATTATCTTTGCTCCAGCCTGTGTCCACAGACTGCTGGCCATCTCCCAGTTATGTGGCCCTATTTACAAGGGCTAAGTGACCCTGAAAGTGTGGAAGAATCAGAGCAAACTGTGTCCTTACTTCCAAAGAATTGGCTGGAAGCATATGTTGCATTCTTGTTGGCCAAGAGTGAGAGAGAAGGATGACAGAGCATAGCAGAAACACAGACTCCCTTCCCAACACCCAAGCAACAGAACCAAAATGCAGTTAGAAACAAAATCAAACCCAGCCCCCATATGCACCTGCAGCAAACAAACAAACAAAAAACAATGACAGCTCTATTTCAGCCACTTTGAAAAGTGGCAGGCAAGGAAGGGAACACCTCACTGTGGCCCCTCAGAAGCAGTGCTGGAAAAGGAAGGTGAGAGGACCAATTCCTGAGGGTTCCTCCTAATATAGATCAATATGGGAAGCAGCTGGTTGAGGTGGTGAGTGGATAGACATGATAAATGTTAAAAAAATAAAAATAAAAAAAAAAAACCCTTGGCAGAGTCAGAGTCAGGAAGGCACCCAGGGGAGGCCACCTCCTAGTCTCTGTGTTGAGTTACAGGAAAGAGACCATAGGTGTGAGTCTGCCCCGGTTAGGCAGAGTAGGCCCTGGTCTAAGACATTTAACTCCCCTCCAAAAGAGGACAGAGTATAGAGCTCCCAAAGACAGGCCTCATGACTCCTACCTCTCCTCCATGGCAGAAATGTTCATGGAAAGCAGCAGCCAACCTAAAATTGTAGCTCAGAGGTAGAATGACAACTGGTTCCCTATAAAGTGAGGAGAACGTCAAAAGATACATCAGCTTGCTCTAGGAGAGCAAAGAGCAGTTCTGGACAGAGATGCTCACGTTGTCGGTATGAACAAGATGGCAGTGAGTGTCATGACTACTCTGTGAAATGCTGCAGCAGAGGAATGCAAGAGAGGAGCACAGTTTGTTGGCTGGGCACGGTGGTTCACACCGGTAATCCCAAAACTTTGGGAGGCTGGGGCACGAGGATCACTTGAGGCCAGGAGTTTGAGACCAGCCTGGGCAACATAGTGAGACCCTGTCTCTATTAAATATATATATATATATATATATATATATTTTTTTTTTTTTTTTTTTTTTTTTTTTTTGAGACGGAGCCTCGCTCTGTCGCCCAGGCTGGAGTGCAGTGGCCAGATCTCAGCTCACTGCAAGCTCCGCCTCCCGGGTTCGGGCCATTCTCCTGTCTCAGCCTCCTGAGTAGCTGGGACTACGGGCACCCGCCACCTCGCCCGGCTAGTTTTTTGTATTTTTTAGTAGAGACAGGGTTTCACCGTGTTAGCCAGGATGGTCTCGATCTCCTGACCTCGTGATCCGCCCGTCTCGGCCTCCCAAAGTGCTGGGATTACAGGCTTGAGCCACCGCGCCCGGCCAAAAATATATTTTTTTTTTTAAATAAAGAAAAGAAAAGAAAGGAACACAGTTTGCCAAAATAAACATACAACCAATCTGGTCTATCAGAAAACCCAGTCCTAGAAAACTCAACCTCACAAGTATTTTATGCTATAGAAAGGCTCAGCATCGATTCAGTAGAAACAAAAACTCAAGATGTAGCTATGATAAAACAACAATGGGATTCTTTTTAATTTTTATTTTTAACTGTGGTAAAATGTACATAACATACAATTTGCCATTGTAACCATTTTTAAATGTACAGTTCAGTCATGTTAAGTACCTTCACATTGTTTTATAACCAATCTCCAAAAGTCTTCATCTTTCGGAACTGAAATTCTGCACCCATGAAACAATAATTCCCCATTTCTCCCTCTCCCAGCCCCTGGCAACCAGCATTCTACTTTCTGTGTCTGAATTTGACAACTCCAAGTACCTCATATGAATAGAATCAGAAAGTATTTGTCCTTTTGTGACTGGCTGATTTTACTTAGCTTAATGTCTTCAAGATTCATCCATGTTGGAGCATGTGTCAGAATTTCCATCCTTTTTAAGGCTGAATAATATTCTGTTGTATGTCTATACCCTATTTTGCATATCCATTCATCCAGTGATGGATACTTAGTTTGCTTCCACCTTTTGGCTATTGTGAATAATGCTGCTGTGAATGTAGGTGTAAGAATTTCTCTTTGAGTCCCTACATTCAATTCTTTTGAGTATATACCCAGCAGTGGGATTGCTGGATCATACGTTAATTCTATTTTTAAATGTTTGAGGAACTGCCATACTGTTTTCCACAGCAGCTGCACCATTTTCCATTCCCACCAATAGTGCACAAGGGTTCCAGTTTCTCCACACTCTTGCCAACATTTGGGACTTCCTGGTTTTTGTTTTTGTTTTTTTTGATAGTAGCTCTCCTAATGAGTGTGAAGTGGAATGGAATTTTTAAAAGAGCCAAGAAAAGAAATTAAGAACAAAAACACAATACAACGTTAAAACCAGAACACACACACACACACACACACACAGGATAGACATAGCTGAAAATCAAAGAGTGAGATAATCCCAAGGAGGGGATTAAAGCAATAGGAACAATATGGCAGCCATGGAGGAGAGGCACACCCATCCAGCATATGGAGCAAGAAAAGAATGCAACCATGTGACCCAGGAAGATTTTCCCAAAAGGAAGATACAACTGAATCTTTGGTTGGAAGGTTATGCCACATACCTGGAAGTGCAGATATAGAATGGATAACATACACCCTGGTCTAAAGTTTCGGTATTTAGACCTCAGACAGGAAAAGCAAGTTACACAAAATACTGGATGACTAAGTTGGTATCAGAATTCTCCACATTTTTCAACAACCCCTACCAGAAAGTAAGAACAAGGCCTACAAACTTTTAAGGGAAATAAAATTATTTAAATAATATAATATAAAATTATGAATATAAAAAAGATAAAAATAATATAAAATTGTTCTCTAAATATTAAGTTATTATTCCAGCGAAGGCAATAAGCAGGCCGCCTTGACCTGAAAGAAGTCAGGGACTATTGCAATCATGAGCATTTCTGGAAAACAAAAAAAAAAAACAAAAAAAAAACCACCCTGTGATGAAATTGACCCAAATGACTCAAATCAGAAGAACAGACCCAGGAGTAGAAAAGCCACAGATGAAAAACAGTAACAATAGCAGCAACAACAAAACACTGCTGAGCATTCAAACCATTATAATTCCACCTTAGGACTAAACAGTGGGACAAGGGGCATGGATGATTGTTAAAGAAATGTGTAACTGTTAGGCATCTGACAAAATACAAATTATATAAGCAAAAAAAAAAAAAAATCAAGTGTGAGGAAATGGAGAGGAAATGTAAAGTAATTATAGAATATTACTATAAAAACATGCAGTTAACCCTTGAGTTTTCATAACTTTTTTCTGTGCATTAAATTGTGTGTATGTGTGTGTTTTCAAGTATGTAACTTATAACTGCCAGTCAGAATGTCATTTTCTTTCACTTTTGCTTTTTCTTCTGTTATATCCAAACAAAATTAAATAGCTCTTACTAGAAAGAAAAATTCATATATTATCATTTTAAATGAACCCATTACCCTCTATCTAGCCTTCTACCAGGGTATGTGTGTAAAGAAATATCCAGAATGATGATCACCAACTGTAAACACAATGGCGGGATATTGGATGATTTCTTTTCTTCTTTGTGCTGTTTTCTGTTGCTTTAATTTTTTTTTTTTTTTTTTTTTTTGAGAGAGAATCTCGCTGTGTCCCTCAGGCTGGAGTGCAGTGGCGCGATCTCGGCTCACTGCAAGCTTCGCCTCCCGGGTTCACGCCATTCTCCTGCCTCAGCCTCCTGAGTAGCTGGGACCACAGGCGCCCACTACCGCGCCCGGCTAATTTTTTGTATTTTTAGTAGAGACAGGGTTTCACCGTGGTCTCGATCTCCTGACCTTGTGATCCGCCCGCCTCGGCCTCCCAAAGTGCTGGGATTACAGGCGTGAGCCACCGCGCCCGGCCGCTTTAATTTTTTTAAATGAGCCTATGTTTTTATACAAACCGTGAAATCATTGCTGTTAATCTCAACTATTGATCAGTAGTGTCATCAGTATTCTAATTGCTTCTTAGTCCTTGTTTTTTAAATTGTAGTGTTGACAAACACCAGAAAGAGCCCTTGACAATATTTTTGCAACTCATCTCTAAAGTATTGGCCACTGCCCAGAGGCCAAAGGCACGGGCTGTGGAAAACATCAGCTCTTGTAATAAGGTGCCTTTACCTTCTTATTGAATCATAAATCAAAACACAGTAGTGGACTGGTGAGCGTGAAGTAGACTGACCTGAATCCCTGTGATGCTGATAGACGGGAGTATAGTGTACTGTGCTGTCAAATGTCTGAACCTAGCGAATGACTTTGGATATTTGGAGTCCCTCTCAATCTCTGCACTTGGCTGCTGCTAGTGCCTTTGACTTCCTCCATTGGGATTCTCCTCGCCTTTGCACATGCAATTCTCTCTTCTGGAGATGCACCATGCCCTCTTCCTCCTTCATCACCCAGCTCCTCCTCCTAGTGTTCAGGGCTTAGCTTTAGCCTCCTTCCCCTGGAAGGCCTTCCCTAATGAACTTAGGAGCTCCTTCTATATAACCAAAGGCACTGCTCACTGGTTTTGCTGGGCACATTTATAACCATTTACTCAGTGTCATGCTTCTTAGCAGACTGGCCTCAGGCAAATAGGAATCTAGTTCAGGAAGTGGAAGGTCAGATTTCCTCCTTGCTCCTCTCAGCACATATTTCCTGTTCCTCTTCTGGGCTCTGCCAGGACGGTCACTCCACTCTTGAGGCCTCTGCTACGAACAAACCCCACTCTCCTCCCTTCCTGCTACCCCATGGCCTCTTAGGTTTATTTTGTTCTCGGCAGCCCTCTTGGCTCCTGCTTCTGTTA
Organism: Macaca fascicularis; assembly: GCF_037993035.2. Lineage (NCBI taxonomy): Eukaryota > Metazoa > Chordata > Mammalia > Primates > Cercopithecidae > Macaca > Macaca fascicularis. The sequence continues at coordinate 100,896,203 of NC_088385.1, forward strand.
GCAGCTACACCTTCTCTCGGTAATATTTCAAGTTCAACCTCACTGGGGAGGGTAGCTGTTTGGTTTAGCCTTTGTCCTCTAGCACCTGCCTTTCCTGCAGGGAGGGGCATTCCCAGCCTTGGAACAGGCCCCACCACTAAGGTCACAGACAGTGCCAGAAGGAGCTGGGGTCTGTGCAGCCATTCTTGAATTCCCCCAGATGCCTTGCCTGGCCTTGAGTAAAAGGGAGATAAGTGAAAAAAGCATGTTACGAAGCAGCATGTACAAGGTAATCCTACATATGTGTTTTATATATCAAAGGAAATAGACCAGTTATTATCAGTGAGTTTTTCTGGTGGGATTTCTAGTTTTTATTTTCTTGCTTACAAAGTTTCTGTAATAGGCCGGGTGCTATGGCTCTCGCCTGTAATCCTAGCACTTTGGGAGGCTAAGGCAGGTGGATCACCTGAGATCAGGAGTTCAAGACCAGCCTGGCCAACATGGTGAAACCCCGTCTCTGCTAAAAATACAAAAATTAGCTGGGCATGGTGGCAGGTGCCTGTAATCCCAGCTACTCGGGAGGCTGAAACAGGAGAATCACTTGAACTTAGGAGGCGGAGTTTGTAGTGAGCCAATATCATGCCATTGCTCTCCAGCCTAGGTGACAGAGTGAAACTCCATCTCAAAAAAAAAAAAAAAAAAGTTTCTGTAAAAAATATTTTCGTAGGTACTAAACGGTATTGAAGCCCTGAATCATGGCATTGTACAGAGCAGCCCCCAGGAAGACGAGAGCCAATTGGCTCTGCCATTTGGAAGCATTGCCTTCTTCTCCCCACGATTCTCATTTCTGCCCCCAAATGATGTGTTTGTTGCCTTGCTCATTTCACCCGGGTGTCTTTTTCCTCCTCAGGTGACAGATTGACTGGAATCCCCTCGCACATCCTCAACAGCTCCCCATCAGACCGGCAGATTAACCGGCTGGCCCAGAAGCTGGGCCCTGAGTGGGAGCCCGTGGTGCTGTCTCTGGGACTGTCCCAGACAGATATCTACCACTGTAAGGCCAACCACCCCCACAACGTGCAGTCGCAGGTGGTGGAGGCCTTCGTCCGTTGGCGGCAGCGCTTCGGGAAGCAGGCCACCTTCCAGAGCCTGCACAACGGGCTGCGGGCCGTGGAGGTGGACCCCTCGCTGCTCCTGCACATGTTGGAGTGACGGTGCCTCCACCAACCGCTGGGGAGTGAGTCCCTGAGTCATGTGGCTGAATCCTGACTTTCACTCAGAGCAGGTGGTGTTTTGTGTAGGTTTGTTTTTTATTTTTAATGATCCTCAGATGGAAGGAGAAAACAGGGTTTCCACTAGACGTTATTTGAAAGGCCAGATTACTCAGCAGATCTCTCACGTTGGCTCAACAATTCTTTGTTTTTAATTGCTTGAAGATTGCATTGTTGTAATTGTTCAGTTTTTAAATGTGTAATGGCATTTTAATAGACTATTAAATCACAGTGGTTCAAAAATATATATATATATCATGTCATCACATTACAAGCAGGTATCTCATATGTAAAACATTTACCTGAATGTTGTCTAAGGACTGAACTGTGGACTTTACTATTCATAATGATAAAATAATAAAATGTGAATTACTACATATCATGTGCCTCATTCATGAGAAAGTAGTGCGTTGGGTTTTTTTTTCTTTTCTTTCTCGTTCCTGTATTGCATAGATTAAGGGTGTAAAATTACAGTAGTCTTTTTTTTCTTTTTGGAACAGAATTCATAGTAACAGTGAAATGGTTACTTTCCCAAGTCAGGATAAATAGCTCAGGCAGGATGTCTGTATTAAATGTCGTAAGACACTAAAACTCCCTGCAAAGACCAGTTCAAGTACCAGCAAGCATACCTGAGCCCTTCATCTTTAAAAGATTGCTCAAGAAAATCCTGTGCTGTTTATTGAAAGCATTAAGTCGAGATGAGAGGGGATGTGGTCTTTCCACTGAAGCCAGAATGATTGAAGTGTTGTGCTCCTAAGGAGTGTGATTTAGTCTTCTGTCCTTTTATCAATAGCACATGGTGCTTATAGAATGCTTTACTGTTTTCGTGGCCTTTCCTGTATGTGATCTCATTTGGACCTCTCAGCCATCCTGAGTGGGCAGTGGGCAAGGTTGTTCAACTCCTTCTGTAGAGAGATTGAGCGATTGGCCCAGGGTGAATGAGCTTGGGCACCAGCTCCTGAGTCCTTTCCAACTGCTCCACAGGACTTCTCCCCTTCTCTCTTGCATGCTCACTGAAGAAGCTTGACTCCTGCTCCCCGCCTACTAGCTGTATGGCCTTGGACAAGTTACCCTCTCTATGCCTCAGTTTCCCATTGGGAGAATGGGGAAATGACTGTACTCACCTCTGAGGTCTTTGTGATGATTAAAGCAATAATGTCCGCCAAGAGCACATCCAGATGCGGTTCACTGTCAGCTTTCAGGAAATGGTAGCTGTTAATTTGCCGCCACTGTGGCTGAAGGTATAGTTAGACCACAGGCAAAACTGAATAGTGGCTGAAAGCTGAGGGCACTGTGGGAGGAGCTACTATTGCCACATTTCTTACTAAGCTTTAAAATGGGATTTGATTTTATAAACTTTACAATGGAGCCAATCTGTGATCTATCCTTATTAATAATTATGGAATCTGTTTCCTAATTCTAACATAACTCAGGATTTTTCAAAAGGGAGGAAAAAAATCACGTGTTTTATTTCCATTCCAAGAATAAGTTTATAGAATGGTAGAGTTGAACGCAAAGCGGGTGCTTAAAAAGATGACAATAGTATGTGGATAATATCCTTTCAGGCATCTTGTAACCATATTCCTGTTACTAAAAAAGAGCTGCTATGCCACAGTTTATTCTTTCAATGAATTCGGTTCAAAAGGATAGTCTACTGGCCTTATCAGTTCGAATTTTCCATTTTGTAGCCCAGCCAATAATTCATTATCTTGTAAAATTCTCATAGTTTTGGCCGTCTCACTGCACCCAGTGATAGACTATACTGCTGTGGCATCTTCAGTGAATCGCTTGTCATTTTGAACCTGAGACTTGTTACATTGCTGTCTTCCCCCGGGTTTCCTAATAGAGAGTTGCTCTGGCTTTTGTTCTCACAGCTCAGAGTCACATTCATGGATGAGTGAGTAGAGCTGGGCTCTGCTGCATCTGACTAGATGGCATTAGCAGGTCTGATGATTAGCTGGGTCATCTTTCCACCATTCACCATTTGCAAGGAATCTGTCACGCATAAAGACACTTGTGGGCTCTGTCAGCAGTGAGAGACAGTTAGTGAAGAACAAGCCCATGATGGGCCAGACAGACAGGGCCGAGGGGGCCCTTAGAGACCTCTGACTTGTTGCCTGTAACAAGCAGAGTGTCTTCACCACCAAATGGCAGCAGCCCCTCCTTGGGCCTGCTCAGGTGCTTGCAGAAGGTTTGCAGAGTGGAAGAGCAGAGCAGCTGAATCCCTATCTTGGTCTACCTCTGGCCACGATGAATAATGCTACATGGCAGCTGCCTGCCTCCTAACAGAACTGGGGAGGTGATGAGCCTGCAGGGATTTCCTGTGTTTTGTATGGGAGAAGATTCTACAATTTCAGAGAAATTTCTTGTTTACCCCCAAGAAAACTGAATGAATGCAGCGAGGTGGCAAGAGCATTTGCAGGCACTGACAAAAAGTATATTAATATACAGTCTTGCAGCACTTTGGGTTGGGTTGCAGTGTGCGTGTGTGTGTGTGTGTGTGTGTGTGTGTGTGTGTGTGTGTGTGTGTGTGCTCGCGCGCATATTTGGATCCATCTTTTGCAATCCATGACAGCCAATACTTCTAAACTGAGATTTCTGGGCCCTATTGAAAAACAACCTTTGGCTACTATGGATCCCCGTCCTTGAATCACAATAACAGGTAAGCCTTTTCTATGCGTGAGTGTGGCCCTTAATGTTTTTAAAACTATAACTTTTATTAAATTTTCTCAACATAAAATACATGTTTATTATGGCAGTTGGAAAAAAAACAAGATGAAGAAAAATAAGAATTACTCCTACTCCCATCTAAGCACTGTACATCCCAATTTTCATCCCTGTCCTCCAATTAGTTTTCTCTGCCTGCATATTCTTTTTATAAAAAGAATAGGCTTTTCTCTGCATTTCCTTATAAAAAGTGTTTTATTTTCCAAATGATAATACACATTTTTTTGTCAATGTGAGGACTATTTAGAGAGACTAAAATGTGTAATTAAAATTTAAATATTCCTCAATGCCATACTCCAAATGGTTATATTCATGGCTTAAAATTAACTAAATTAAGTTTTCGATTTTATAACAAGAATGGGATTATATCGTACCTGCTGCTTTACAAGTGGCATCTTTTATATAACATCAAACTGTCTTTCTGTGTTATTATTTCTCTATGCCAATGATTTCAACATTCTTTGTGTTCACCACACACTTTCAAGTCCTATAATTTTTGGTGGCATGTTTGAAGAGATAAAAATACACTTAGCTACTAAAAAGATGACTACAAGTATAGCAATGTCTTTCACTCTCAAAACCATTGTCCTACTTTTTGCTCCATCCCCATTTGGAACCACGTTCCACTATTTGAGTAGAGCTGTTTACGGCTCCCCTCTGTGCACTCTTCTATCCTCAAAAAGCAAAGTTTAGCACAGTCTGGGCTTTATTCTGAGATTTTCTCTCTTCCTTACAGCAAGATGGCCTCTACACTACCTGATGATCCAATCAGCTTCGTGTTCCATTTCCACAAGAGTACGTGTTCCGGGAGGGCAATGAAATTTTACCTGTTGATCAAAATTTGATGGCACACTTATGAAGGGTTGGTAGTCTATGTGTAGCCACTATTCTCTGCCATCATTTTCAGCAATGCATACCTTTCCAGTATGCGGTTAGGTCATCATGTCTTAACCACTTCCCGGCATGGATCTTTAGGTCGGTTTTGCTTTTTCATTATTATAAAGTGATGCAAGGAAGGGAGCATTTGTGGTTAAATCTTTAAATTCATCAGACGTTACAATGAATTCGATCCCTGCTTTGTTTAGCGCCAAACATATTTTAATTTTGTTCTCAATTAGCTTTTTTATATAGCAGACCACCCCCAAGATGTAATGGCTTCAAACAACAAATGTATTGGCTTAGAATTTAGCCCACAATTCTGTGAGCTGGCTCGTCTTGCTCTTCCAATCTGGGCCGCTCAGCTGATTTCTGCTGGGCTGTCTCGTGCATCTGTGGTGAGCTGGTGGGTGGCTGAGGAAGGATGCTCTAGGGTGGCCTCACTCATGTGTCTGGAAAGTCGCAGGCTATTTCCTGGGGCAATGGGTCACATGTGTCTAGGTCACACCCTTTTATCTGTCAGGTTACCCTGCCTTCTTTACATGGTAGTAGTGGCGGGGGTTCCCGGGGCAGCAAGAAGGCAAGCCCCTGTGTGGAAACACCTTTCAAGCCTCTGTTTGCATCCCTTTTGCTGACATCTCTGGCCAAAGCCAGTCATGTGCCAGCTCAGAGTCGGTGTGGGAGGGCTCTACCGAAAGGCATGGAGAGAGGAGGGGAATAATTTGGGTCGATTTTTTTGCAATCCACCACAGCCAATATTTCTACACTGAGATTTTTGGGCCCTATTGAAAAACAACCTTTGGCTACTCTGGAACTCTGTCCTTGAATCACAATAACAGGCAAGCCTTTTCTAGCATGCCACGGTCCTTTCCATCGCCCACCCCACAGTATCCATATCCTTTACCCAGCTCCTTCCACCTGCTCAGCCACACATATGTTTATGTTGATGGCCTCTAGACCATAAAGATATAGACATATAGCCATGATGATGCTTAGCATAATCTCCTAGAAGTGGAATTGCTGGGCTTAAAGTATGAATAACACTTTTAAAAACTTTTGACTTTTTAACACTTTTTAAAAACTTTAAAAACATATTTTAGGGATGGATGTGGTGGTCCATGCCTATAATCCCAGCACTTTGGAAGGCCGAGGGGGGCGGATCACTTGAGCTCCAGGAGTTCAAGACCAGCCTGGGAAATATTGTGAAACCCTGTCTCTACTAAAAATACAAAAATTAACCAGCCGTGATGGCCAGCACCTGTAATTTCAGCTACTTGGGAGGCTGAGGCAGGAGAACTGCTTGAACACAGGAGGCGGAGGTTGCAGTGAGCCAAGATCGCACCACTGCACTTGAGTCTGGGAGACAGAGCAAAACTCTGTCTTAAAAAAACCAAAAAAATTTGACTACCTTTGCTCTAGAAAACATAGGTTATCTGGTTTAAATGCCAGTTAGTTCCACTAGGCTTTGGTGGCCCACTGTGAAAGTTGCTGTTGGATGTACACACACACACACACACACACACACACACACAGAGTCCTGAGGCAGTAGGATGAGTCTGTCTTCATCCCCTTCTCTGGGGAGTTCTCCAGGTGTGGTAGCTTTGGATAGAGCCTCCCCTCATTCGGTTATTCAGCAAACACTCAAGCAGAGGCTACTACATGCCAGTCACTCTGCTAAGCAGGGAGGTGAAAAGGTTACTAATAAATACACAGTTCCTCTTCTCCAGGAACTCACTGTTTGACCAATGAGACAGACGTGAAGCTCTAATTACAACAACATGCAATCAAGCCTGTGCCTGAGTATCGAGTCTATGGGAATGCAGAGGAGAAATGATTCATTTGCCTGGCTTCTTGGGAAGCGAGAGGTATGAGAAGTAATAAGGCTCTATCCAAGCCTCTATCACTTGGGCAAGTTACTCCACCTTTGGGTGCCAGTTTCCCCACATGTAAAATGCAAACAATAACAGTACCCACCTATGGTCACAGTGAGGATTCCATGAGATGAAAGGTATAACATACTTAGAACAGTGCCTGGAAGAGATGTTTTGTTAAACCACTGAGTTGAATTCTTTTGGCTATCAGAGTTTTTCTTTTTCTTTTTCTTTTTTTTTTTTTTTCTTTTTTGAGACAGAGTCTTGCTCTTTCGCCAGGCTGGAGTGCTCTGGCGTGATTTTGGCTCACTGCAATCTCAAGCGATTCTCCTGCCTCAGCCTGACTATAGGTGTATGCCACCATGCCCAGCTAATTTTTGCATTTTTGGTAGAGATGGGGTTTCACCATATTGGCCAGGATAGTCTCGATCTCTTGACCTCATGATCCGCCCACCTCAGCCTCCCAGCTGGGATTACAGACGTGAGCCACTGCACCCGGCCCAGTTTTTCTAATCTTTACCCTTCCAGGGCTCTGAGAAGTGTGAGGCTAGTAGAATCACCTCCTGCAGATGTTTGTGGTATAGAAATAGAAACTGCATAGTCCCTCAATATCTTTATCAGGACTCTAAAGATAAGTGGCTATGAACTGTGGCACACTTTAGAGCATACTCAGTGTTGGGGTGGATTCAGATCTAACAGTTGGCTACCCTTAAATGAGTATTTACAGTCTTTGAGCAAATTCTTGCTGATTACAAAACACTATGCAAGTTACCAGAGATACAAAGATGAATAAGACATAGTCTCTGCCCTCAGGATCTCAGCCTATTGGGGAGACAGCTATAACCACCAGCAAACATGGCCAGCACAGAGGGAGCAATTAAGTTGGCCACAGAAGAGATAATGCTTCAACTGAGCTTTTGTAAGTCTTGCCCAAGTTAGCACGCTGGTCTCTTTGGGAGGCATTAATGTGTATGGGCAGCAGAATCCCATTTAATTTATTTTACATCCAGTTTGACAAATGGCTCTCCTTGCCATGGGTATGCAAGATAAATATGCCTCCAAAATGTGATCTCAGAGCATTTTAGAAACTAAGTGGCAAATATCCTATACATCAAGATGACAGTGACATTGAGAAACATGTGGTTTGTTAATCCACAGGGGAATCAAGATCAGACTTCAAGTTCTAGGTATTAGGCATATTTTGGGGTTCTTTTTTATGACATCCCTATCCCTTTTCCTCTAAAACTCCTACATATTAAAATTAGATGTTGCTGGCATACAGGGAATTTTTTTTAATATAATAACTGCCTGTTTACTTCCTAGAACTATAAACAAAGCTTAGAAGAACAGGGATGTCTATCTTGTTGGCATTTACTGTTCTTACAGGAAAATTAAAGTCTCACAAAGACACAGTTCAGTGAGCCAATTAAGCCTTGTCTGTTAAACTTATGCAAAATATATGGCAATAATTCTGATAGCTATTGCTAATTCAAAGCATAGGTTATGAAATCCAGGTTTGAGCACTTAAAAAGTAAAAACAAACCCAACATCTTGCAATACTCATATATTTCCATTTCATTTTCATATTCTATCTCTAAGCAGGCCTGTTTTTTATGTCAAATTACATTCTTAATGGAGAATATTTGGAGGAAATATAAAATGGGTTGGATTTGATCAAGTAGTTACTAGTCTTTCTTTTGGTGACATATAACCTCCTACTTGTCAGCTTCTAGAAGATGAATCAATTTTGTGAGGGCTTGGCCAATATCAATGTCTTCACGACTCATCAGCTCGTTGCTAATCCAAGGACAACAAATAACTACAAATGCTGTAAGTAAGCCCAGTTATAGACTGCTGATGAATTTGGTGGTCCTGGTATGTGCCCTGCCCAAGAATGACGGTGTCTGTCTAGGGAATATTTCTTTGAATATAAATAGTAGGTAGTGGTTTATCTTAGTCCATTTAGTGTTGCTACGTAGGAATACCTGAGACTGGGTAATTTACAAAGGGTTTATTTGGCTCACGAATCTGCTGACTAAAGACTGGGCATCTGGTGAAAGCCTTGGGCTACTTCCACTTGTGATGGAAGAAGGCAGAGGGGAGCTGCCCTGTTCAGAGATCATATGGCAAGAAGGGGAGCAAGAGCTTGTAGACATGTGATGTATGACAGTCTCCATCTTCCAGGGACTTCTGCCTCCACCCCATCTCTTTATAACCAGAGCCCCCAGACAGGGAAGGACTGAGTCTTTTGTGGCTAGCACATTGGAGATAGTTGATTTCATGGGCAAATTATATAGAGTGACATTTACTTTTTATGCTGGGAAATTTCTTCCAACAATATATTTTTGTCCAACCATCTGCTTGAGTCAAGTTTCTGTCAGCCTCTGGAAGTAATAATTATTCCCTGCTCTGAAACTGAGCTTCATGCTGGCTTTCTGCTGAGGGAGCAGACCCTTTGGCTGTCTGTTATCTATTGTCAAGAGTTCTTTTGTCACTCACTATTGTCAGCTGCTGATTTTCCAACAGACGCTTTAAGGCTATAAATAAACCCTCCCAACACAAATCCCCCCCTTATGAAAGACAAAATACAACAGTAAATTAGGATATGATTTTTATTCAGGCTATTGCAATAGGGGGACATTCGTTAATAAGAAATACCTCAAAGAAAAGGAATGAGCCTGGCTTTTATGGAGACAAAGAGAGTCTTAAGGGAGCATGAGGAAGGATGGAGGTGGGTCTTACTTCAGAATATGCAAAACCTGCATGGCCCTTGGCAATTAGCCAGTTCCTACAACCCAAAAGGGCAGAAGATTTCTTAACATCTCTACTTTTTAGAGTATAAGACTTAGATTAAGTTCCACATTGTCAGTCCTCCCTTTTGTTGAAAATGAACATCATTGCCACTGTTGGGACTCAGAAAAAAATACCCCAAAATGAAAGCCTCCAAAGTAGCCTCAGAAGCAAAGTCTCTTTCTGACCTTCTTCTGCGCCCCCCACCCTGTCTCTCACCCCTCATTCTCCCCTGAGATAAACCATAGAAACTGTGATCCCTCTTCCCCAAGATGGGTCATAGAAACAAGAACTCCTTTTCCCCAAAGCCAGCCATAAAACCTAGAAATATTATTCTAACCTTCCACCATTCTTCTGTGTAACACTTAGCCATAAAGAAACTAAGACCCCCATCCCAGAGGGGTCCTACCCCATACCTGGGAGGAAGGAATGCTGCACGGAGAGGCCAAGAAGAAGCTGAACAGCCAGGCCTTGGTAGGTTTCCCCACGCAATCTATTTCCATTAGATCATACCCTTTTTTGTCCAATCACATTTCCACATGACCGTCCCTGCTTCATCAAACCTAAGCATAAAATTAGATAGCTTCTCCTGTATCTCTGGGTCTTCATTCTGAAGGCTCAACTGTCATGTAAAACTATGATCAAAGAAGCTGTTCATTGTTTGAAGCAATAAGGTGCAAATGAAACCTGTCTTTACATGCACAATGGGGCATATGCTTCCATAAATGCCTGATTGTGTGTGCAAATGAGTGTTTTACACACCCAGTTACTATATTTATATTTTTGCTATATTTATATTTTTAGGGTCAGTGTAAGTGCTTTCATTTTTTAAAATGAAATTGTTTTAAAAAAAACTGGCCGGGCGCGTTGGCTCACGCCTGTAATCCCAGCACTTTGGGAGGCCGAGGCAGGTGGATCATGAGGTCAGGAAATCGAGACCATCCTGGCTGACATGGTGAAACCCCGTGTCTATTAAAAATATAAAAAAGGGCCGGGCGCGGTGGCTGAAGCCTGTAATCCCAGCACTTTGGGAGGCCGAGGCGGGCGGATCACGAGGTCAGGAGATCGAGACCATCCTGGCTAACACGGTGAAACCCCATCTCTACTAAAAAAAAAAAAACAAAAAACTAGCCGGGCGAGGTGACGGGCGCCTGTAGTCCCAGGTACTCTGGAGGCTCAGGGAGGAGAATGACGTGAACCTGGGAGGCGGAGCTTGCAGTGAGCTGAGATCCGGCCACTGCACTCCAGCCTGGGCGACAGCGCGAGACTCCGTCTCAAACAAAAAACTATGATCAAATACACTTGTTATTTTTTTTCCGGTTAACCTGTCTTTTGTTATAGGGTGTTGGCCATGATCCTTATGATGGGGAGGAAAGGAATCACCAATTTTCTGCTCCCTCCCACTGAACAACTTAGAGATGACCTAAGGCCTCCTTACCTGTGTGAAGTAACTGGGAATTGGAAGGTGAGGTCCAGTTATATCCAAGTGTTGGCATCAAACTGTGAAACACAAAATGCACTGGACAATTAAGGATATGATTTTATTCATGCCGTTGCAATAGGGAGAACATTTATTAATGAAGAATAACTCAAAGGAAAGGAAGGGGTCCTGGTCTCCCATGATTCCTCATGGAAGCCTTGGGGAAGGATGAAGGTGGGTCTTATCACAGAATATTCCAGGGCTGGGTTGTCCTTTGTGGGGATGGTTGTTTCTTTTGAAACATAAAAGGGTAGGAGATTTCTTTCTCTCTCTCTCTCTTTTTTTTTTTTCTTTAAGAGACAGGGTCTCACTCTGTCTCCCCAGCTGGAGTGCAGTGGTGTAATCATGGCTCACTGCATGCAACCTCAGCCTCCTGGGCACAAGTGATCTATCTCAGCCTCTCAAGTAGCTGACACTACAGAACAACAGGTGCACCACCACGACAAGCTAATTTTGTTGTTGTTGTTGTGGAGATGGGGTCTACCTGTGTTGCCTAGGCTGATCTCAAGCTCCTAGGCTCAAGTCATCCTCCTGCCTTGGCCTCCCATAGTACTGGTGTTACAGACAAGAGCCACTGTATTTGGCCCAGTAGGGGATTTCTTAAGCATCACTGCTTTTAGGGAACAAAAGCCTTACAGAAAGTTTAACAGTGTCAAAATTCTTTTAAGAGGTCAAAGCAAATTTGAAAAAAAAAAAAAGAAAAAAAGTTTTTATAAGGTTTAGGTATGAGATAATATCGGAATTCTGATATCTTAACTGTTTGCGTGTTCTATAAGAGATACTTAAGCTAACTCCTTATTTAATTTGAGTAAGGAAAAACAAATGGCCTGTCTGACCAAAGCTAAACAACAGGAAGGGAAACACAGCTCCTCTTACTTTCCTAGAGAATCATGGACCAATTTTCAATTTGGACCAATCATGGAACCTTTTTCTGTAACTTATAGAAATTCATTCAAAATGTACTTTTTGAGCACCTGCCATTGCCAGGCATGAATATAGGTGGTGGGGATATAGCAGTCAATGTGACAGTCCGTAATTTCTCCCCTTGAGCCCCTTGCTATGGAGAAAGAGAATGCAGCAAAGCGCAGGGAGAGCCATGGGAAGGAGCAGTACTGTTTCCAACAGGTTAGCCAGAGAAGACCCCCACAAGAAGGTGACAGGAGTAAAAACCCGAGCGAGGGAGCAGTGCTGACGCCTGAAAGAACATTTCGGGCAGAGGGAACAGTAAAATGGGAAAACCCTGAGATGGGAACTGTTCAAATAATTAATCGGGAGGCCATTTAGCTGAGCCACCTTCAGCACCCTGGGTTCCTTCCTAAGCAAATGGAAAACCAACTCAACGTAAACAGTAAAATGAAACAAGCGTAACCAATCAGAAACTGCCAGCTAACTTCTAACTACGGACTTTACCAATGAGAAACTGACCTCTCACCAGGGACTTTCTGCTTTAACCAATCAAATATTTTCTTTGTCTTGCTTCCATGATCACCTTATAAAAGGCCCCTGCCCTCCTCCCCCTCTGAGCGCTGCGCTGAGCTGCCTATGGTCTGGTGCTGCCGGATTCCTGAATCATTCAAAGCTCAAATAAACTCATGAAATTTTAATATGCGTAAATTTGTCTTTTAACTGAACTTGCCAAGATTTTCAAAGAACAGCAAGGAGTTCAGAGTCTCTCGGGTGCCGTTATAAAGAGGGGAAGGGTAGTGGCTGAGGGTCGACAGCTGAGGGAGCAGAGGCTGTAGAGTCGTACAGACAACTGTGATGACTTTGGATGTTACTCAGGTTGAAGCAGGAAGGTACTGACATGATGACTTTGAGCAGAGACGGAACATCACCTAACATATTTTCAGAGGATTACCCTAGCTTATGTGATAAGAGGATTGAAGCAGTCAGACCAGTGAGGAGCTGTTGCACTGCTCTTGAGAAGATGGGAGCTCGGATCAAGATGGCCATGGTGAAGTGTGGTGGAGGCTGCTTAGGTCTCATTTGGGAATTAAGCATTTATTCCTCCAGCAGCCGGGAAGCTCCAGCTAATGGCTTTTGGCTGTCAGCCCTCTTCAAGAATCGCCTCTGCTAAAGACAGCTGCCTTGCCCAGTGACACTTCCCCTGCCTGGAGGCTTGTTAATGAGGGCTACAAAGGCCTGGCCCTGTACCTCCACTCAGGACAACTCCTAAGGGCCATCCCAGTTCAGAGCTCCCCAAGGAGTCCGCTCAGACCTTCCTTGTGCTTCCTTGGGCTTCCTCACAGCCCAACTTCTCCCTTTCTTACAGGCATTGATCCCAAGAGTACCCCGTAATAAACTCCCTGCCCACTCAGCTCCATCTCAGACTCAGCTTCCAGGGGAACATAGCTTGTGCATTGAGGTGGTGAGCAGTGGTCAGGTTCTGAATATATTTTCTTTTCTCTCTTTTTTAAAGACAGGGTGATATGGTTTGGCTGTGTTCCCACCCAAACCTCACCTTGAATTGTAATAATCCCCGGGTGTCAAGGGCAGGGCCAGGTGGACATCCTTGACTCATGGGGTCGGTTTCCCCCATACGTGCCACCATGTAAGAGAGCCTGTGTTTCTCCTTTGCCTTCCACCGTGCCTTTGTGAGGCCTCCTCAGCCATGTGGAACTGTGAGTCCATTAAATCGCTTTCCTTCTCCACAGAGAATCTAAGTGGTCTTACAAAGGAACAAAGCTAGCCGTCAGCACGTCCACCAGGAAATGTTTCCAGCATTGTTTTTTTGTACACAGCCCATGCTGCAATAATAGGCTCCCATGAGAAGTTGAAAATAGGCAAAGCTGCTTACAAACTACCTTTATCATACACCCCGAGGATAATTCCAAGGCAACATTGAAGTAATCAGAATGACATGACACCACCTTGTGTAGGTGCAATTTCACAGTAGAGAGAAAGTTCGCTCTAGGGAATGGGAGTTAAGGAGATGAATCTTGAGCTGGAGCTTGACAGCAGTACAGACTAAGTGGAAAGCCTGGGAAAGGTGTGCTAGGGGAGAGGAAGATGAGAGAGGGCCCAGGAGTGAAGATGGATAAGATGCCTAGGAGGAGGAACTGTTGTTGTGAGTCTGCCTCTCATGAAAATTACATCTGTTAAGTAAGGTGGGGTAAGTCAGCTAATTTTTAAAACCAGGCCAAGAGTTTGGATTTCACCCTTTAGACTACCAAGGGAACAGAAGAAATCTCAACACTTTTAAACTGCCAGTGTGAACTGTGAATCTCCACATCAGAAGTGTGCAGTATTTCCCAAATGTATTTGGCATTGAAAACTTCTCTTCCATGACACCACCTATTAACATCTTTGGAAAGATTTGTCCCACAGACACATTGAGGTAGAGAACACTCAACCTTGGGGTGTAATGGGAAAACTAGTGGGTCAAGGGAGCCAGTAATAACCAAGATTTTTAAAAGGTTATGAACAGTATCTTGGGTGGTACGCAAAAAACATTGATTTATTATCCTGCCCCCACAATTCATGTTCACTGTTAGTGGCATATTATGGGGCATATGGAAAGAGACCCATTGCTTTCTGGAACCTTCTTTTCCTTCTTGAATGATTAGTAAATCGGTTACATTTTTCATCATATGACTTATATCCTTGCAAAATATCCCCTGGCTTGGTATCATACTGCATTTCTGTTCAAGCAGTGGTTGTATTGCCTGTTCCTCAGCAGGCAGTGGGTATTGTCTCTGGTCGTTGTCAGATGCCAAGTGGCACCTGTAAGACAAGCAGGAAGGAACTGGTCTTGTCCTGTAACAGCAACTCCAAACCAGGAAAGCTCTGTCTATAGCCCCAGGCCTCTGCGGTCTGTCCCCACATTTGCCAGGACTTCTCATCCCTTTGCTGTCTTCTCATTTCAGTTCTCATTTGCTCACTGTGGTTCCTCCCCCCACTGAGCCACTTGGTAATTGAACTTGAGTTTTATCTTCCCTTCATTCTACTTCAAAAATACCCGAACATAGCTTGTTTGTTTTCCCAGTGAGGCATCTGACAAGTCTTTAGCTTCCGTTTAGCAATAGTTCCCAGTCAGAGGGGATACCAAACCCCCCCAGGCCTGTACTTTGTGGCCTTTGAAAATGTGTGGAGGCATTTGTGTGTGTGTGTGCATGTGAAGCTGTCACCACGCATTAGCCAGGGTTCGGGGTAGCATTACTGCCATGTGATAGGCAGGGGCTTAGGATAATACTACAGAATGAAGAGTTGCCCCACCCGAAATACCAGTAACACCCCCAATAAGCTCTGCCGTATGCTTCATATGAGTACCACTTTGCTAATTTTCAATATCTACAGTACCACCTGTGCCATTATTAGCTTAATATTTTTCTTTGAATTAATTCACTTAAATTTTTTTGTTTTTATTCCAAATAGCAGTATACTTGAAATGATGGGTCGATGTTATTTATATATTTTACAGTACACATAAAAATAAATACCTAACACCTAATAGAAACTATTCTTAATTAATGATACACATGTGAAGTCGGGAAACACTGGAGCTATGGCCACATACCCAGTTAGATTTTATTTATGTATTTATTTATTTTTATATAGAGACAAGGTCTTGCTCTCTTCCCCAGGCAGGCACAGTCATAGCTTACTACAGCCTCGAAGTCCTAGGCTCAAGCTATCCTCCCACCTCACCTCCCAAGTGGCAAGGATTACAGATGTGTGTCACCGTGCCTGGCTAATTTTTATATTTTTTGTAGAGATGAGATTTCACTATGCTGCTTAGGCTGATCTTGAACTCCTGGCCTTAAGCGATCCTCCATCCTCGGCCTCCTGAAGTGCTGGGATTACAGGCATGAGCCACTGTGCCCAGCCTCCTGTTGGATTTTGATGGGAACATTAGCCTCACACAGATTTTCTCTTCTGAACCAGGAAGGTCTGCACATGTACACCACATAGACTCCTTAGCATGAGCCATATAAGGGCAAAGGCCACATGTTTACTGCCCCATAGCATCATTTATTTTATTTAAAGTAGCCTATCCCAATGACAATGACAGCATTCTTGACCTGAGTCAATTCTCTTTGTTGCTTCCAAAGTCAAGGATAAAAGTGAGGGTCACTTGGCTTTTGCCTCCTTGAAATGTAGCTCTCTGAGGGCCCACCTGTGTCTTGTGTCCCCTTCTTTCCCAATGCAGTGTCTGGCACATGAAGTCATGATTAACGAAGGTCTCAGTGAATGAAGGAAAGCATAAACACAAAAACGTATGCGTACCCCTCAGTACAGGGCAAGTGATGGAGAACTGTAAACACTACTGTCACTGAGTCAAAAAATCTTACACGTTGCTTACACAAGTTACATAACTTCTCTGTGCTTCTCTGTCCCTACCTCTGAAACACACATGATCATAGAACCAACTTCATAACACCATTATAAGGAGGCATTGACAGTATATTTGTTGAGTGCTTGGAACAGTGTCAGGCACAGAATAAATGTTATAGAAATATTTGATGATGAATAAAGAAATGAATGAGTGGTGCCTGGCTTGTACTCAGGTTTGCAATGTTTGCTGAAAGAGTGAATCAACAAATCCTGGACTATAGTGTTCCAACGCTCACATCCTTGGTACTCAGCTGTTCCCTGGAGTAGCAGTAGATGCTAAAGCAAAACGTCCCAAGTTCCAGTGAAGAGGTCTTCTATGGTTAGCACAGAAAAGCTTTTCATAACAGATAGCTTAGGGTGATGCCCCATGTATCACCTTCCCCGCTTCCCCACCCCCCACCTAGTTACAGGCTGCACAGGAACTGCTACTGGTGCAGTCCTCCCTTGGTATCCACAGCAGACTCATTCCAAGGCCTCTGCAGAAAGCAAAACCCATGGATGCTCAATTCCCTTGTATAAAATGATGTAGTATTGCCATATAACCTACCACATCCTCTTGTATACTTTATTTATTTATTTTGAGACAGGATCTCACTCTGATGCCCAAGCTAGAGTATAGTGGAGTGTTTCCAGGTCACTGTAGTCTCAACCTCCTCGGCTCAGGGGATCCTTCTGCCTTGGCCTCCCTAGTAGCTAGGACTACAGGCGCATGCCACCATGCCTGGCTGATTTTTAAACATTTTTTATAGACATGACTGTGTTGCCCAGGCTGGTCTTGAACTCAAGCAGTCCTCCCATCTGGGCCTCTCAAAGTGCTGGAATTATGTGAGTTACCATGCCAGGCTATCCTCCTGTATACTTTAAATCGTCTGTAGGTTACTTACAATACCTAATACAATGTATGCTATGTAAACAGTTGTTATACTGTCTTGTTTTTTCTTTGTATTATTGTTATTGTTGTATTGTGGTTTTTGGGGTTTTTTTTCAGAATATTTTTGATTCACAGTCAGTTGAATCTGGGGATGTGGAACCCACGGATGTAGAGGGCTGACTGTATTTATTTAGGGCAATGCTAGAACATGTCCAATTAACTAAATTCTGTTCTGTCTCAATGAACTCATTCTGCAGGAACAACACACTCATGTGCAGTGAGCACAGAGAGGCAGGGAAGGGGAGACAAAAGAAAGGAAGCAGCAATGATGAAGCATTTATTATACTTCAAAATGGCTCCTGGCACATGGAAGGGGATTTCAAGTACATTGTGTCATTTAATCCTCTGACAATCTTAGGAGCCAGGAGCCATTTTGAGATTCAGAGTTTCAGCTTTTTTTCCTTTACTTTACAGGCCAGAAACTGATGCTCAAGGAAGCTAACTAACTCAGCCAAGGTCATTTGGCTAAAATACATAGCAGTGCCAAAACTTAGGACTCTGTGAGTTGTTATTTAAATGAACCCCTGAAGTATTGTCCAGGGCCTCAGAAAGGTGATGTCAGCTGCATATCAGCATGTGCCCAGCCCACCAGCTGGATTTTTAGTGTATCTATCTCCCATTATCATTATAGAGAACAAATGAGTGACATTAATAAAATAGACAATCTTTAATAGGTCCTGCCTGCCACCAGCCATCAAAGTCCTACAAAACAGCAGAGCAAAGTGAGGTTGCAGTTACTGCCCTGTGGTATTTAGTAAACAGCCAATATGATCCCATCTGAGACAGTCTGTGGGCAGGGCCTGGCATGGGTTTTTTAATAGGGTATTTTTCTCAAGGCTGATGGAAAAGCACTCCATTCATGACCTTTCATCCATAGCCTTTTTTGCCTGAGAAAATGTAGGAAGAGCTGATTCTCTGGGAGAAGGAAGACAGGTGGATCCCATACCCCACTGCTGGCGACACTGATGTTGGATAAATGGTTTAAATTTTCTTTCTTTCTCACACAATTACGAGGGCAGCACTATGAAGTTGTCTTAGTATCTGAGTGATCTAGAGAGTATTCTGACTTTATTTGACCAAAAAAAATATGAGCTCCTTCTGGACTTCTCTAAAGAATTCTTATTGCTCTCTGTTCCCACCCCAAACTCTTCGTTCTGTTCCCATGGAGCATTTCTGCAGTGAAATGTCATTAGCTTACTCTACCCTCTGAGCAATAATCCTCCTGCCCTTTAGCAATGACAGGTATGTATCCTGCCTTCCAAACAGCTAATCTTATTAGGTCATCCACAGGACTGGGACATGGTCTGTCCTCTGAATTTGTTAAGTCCAGCAAAGATTATCTGAGGTCACTGTTGGTCAGTCTGAATTTTGGGCTCCCAAGTAAAAATCCAAAGAATTCCCTCCCCTGCTTCATTGTCTGTGAAATAAACAGATCTTCAACTAGGATGGCCTTCCCTGTAATGCAGGACTTCCTTGAGTAGTGATTGTCCCAATATTTGAGATTCCTGGTGAATGTTTCAGACACAAACCTGCCTGTATGTGTCTTCACTGTTGGAATTTCCAGGCACAGTTTGCACTCGCAAGAACTTGTTTCCTTCTGTTCTCTGTTGACAATGTAGAGGAGGAAAAACGATTTAGAGAAATAATTTTCTCTCTACCCTTTTGTAGTTCTCAGTTGAGATTGACCCCATAACAAAAGATAGATTAATCAGAGAAAAACTAACAGAAGTTTAATAACATGTATATATGGTAGATACTCAGGGCAAAGTGAGTAAATCTCAAAAATATTGCTTTGAGTTCAGGCTTTAATACCATCTTTCCCTCCAACAAAGAAAAAATGGTTTGGGGATCTGCCCAGTTATAACAAGATGGTCAGAAAATGCCCCCAGCCTCCCCTGGCACACACTTCTTATCCTTCATTATCCCAATATTTATACCATAATTTTGGTGGGATCGGTATTAATATGACAATATAAATGTTGAACTGTGATGACTTTTCCTTATCCAGCTTTTGGATTTACCTTGAATTCCTCTTCTTGTTTGTTTAGTTTCTGTGCATTTATCATTAATTCATCCCCAAACTCTCAAAAATGTTCATATGCAAGCATTCTATCAATTTCATCATCTTAGATCCTTATCAGTATTCTGGCTTTCTCCAATATAGATGAGTTGCCCTGTGGACTTGCTACATAGCTGTTATCCTGAAGATTTTCTCTCAATATCATGCTGGGATTTATTGAACTTGTTTCTTGTGTGGGATCCCCTCTGTCCTGCATTCCAATATCTTTCTTGTTTTCCTCTTTTATTTTGGTGGAGGAGCTCCTCTAATTGCATCTTTAGAAAGGTGCAAAGAGTGCTGTTTGAGAGCTTATATGTCTGAAAAAGATGTTATTTTATTTGATAGCTTGGCTGGGTATAAAATTCTATAAAATTCATTTTTCTGCAGAATTACTTCTAGCTTCTAGCATTATCATTGAGAAGATTAATGGTCATTCTGATTTTTCATTAGAATCTAACCAATTTTTCACTCTCTAGAAGCTTTAGAATTTTTTCTTTGATTTCAATATTCTTAAATTTCACAATGATATGTTTTGACTGATATATTTTATTCATTTTGCTGGACACTTGATAGGAACTTTTATCTCACAATGACTTTCAGTTTGAAATTTTCTTAAATTACTTTTTGATGATTCCATTTACTGTTTTCTTTTTATCTCTATGACTCATAGTGTTTGGATATTGGACTTCCTGGCTTGATCCTTAAATTTCCTTGCCCTTTCTCTCTTATTTTTTGTCATTTTATTGTCCTTTGGAAGGTTTAATCAAATTTTCCTTCCAACCTTCTTACTGGATTTTTAATTTATAACATAATATTTTTAATTGCTAAGACTCTTCTGTTGTATGAATGCACCATTTCAAACCTGCTTCATATTTACAATATATTCTCTTAGCTCTCTGATAGTTTTTGTCTTCTTATCTAATTTATGTTTTCTCCAAATTACTTTAATCTCTTTGTTTTTAGTCTCGGCCTTTCATGTTAGAGGCTTTCTTTAAAAGGTGATGGTTGGCTGTTCATTTATATTTAAAATTGGAGCCCTAAAAAGCTGAATGAGACTGTATTGTGGGTGGAGTTTCACGACCATTAGCTCACTTGTAGGATTATCAGGCTGAGCTGTTTGTTGGATAATCCTAATACAAGCGTCTTTAAATCTTTTCTTTTGACTTGTCAGATGTTTTCAGAGAAGAATCTTCTAAGATCCTGCACAGTTTTCTGGGAACCTAGTGATGGAAGAGGGCCATGAGCTGTAGCAGAGGGCTTCAACATTAGTATTTAGTCCTCCTTCTTTCAAAATGATTGCTGCCCTCAACTGTGCCATGTATCCCACACTTCAGAGACCTTCTGTTTTTGCTGTCTCTGGAGTATAAACCACAAATTTCTGCTAAGGGAAAAAGGGGTTAATTATCTGATCACACAAAGTAAGCATTAGGATTTGGGCGGGGGAGCGGGGAGGATTTGAATTTGTGTCTATCTGACTCCTAGACTTTTGTATTCCCCTTTACTCCCAAATCATAAACCCCTGCTACTTCTAATTCTTGCGACTTTGTGGTTCTATTTTAGAAAATGGGCTACTACTTAGCTTGCTCACTTAGGACATAGGTAGCTGTCCTAGATCCGCTAGGTCAGTTTTCTTTCCTCTTTCTGTTTTCTAACTCACAACATTTGATGGCTTTCATTTTCCCTCCAATTATCCTTTCCTTCTTGGGTTTCCTTCCTATATGTTAGTTAGTGGGGATCCATAAAAAGTACAGGAAGACATGTGTGTTTAATATCTGCTATCTTTAAGCTGTATTTGACATATATATATTTATATATTTGATTCCAATATTCTTAAATTTCACAATTATATGTTTTGATTAATATATTTTATTAATTTTGCTGGACACTTGATAGGAACTTTTATCTCACAATGACTTTCAGTTTGAAATTTTCTTAAATTACTTTAAAATATATATATTTTTTAAACTTGGAAGTCCAAGATCAACATATATATTTTACTGACAAAATGTTCCAATATGTAATTTGCTCTCTTAATGATTACTTTTTTTTAAGTAAGGAAGCTAAGGAAGCTACAGCAGTAATTCTTGAGGCATATTAGAACATTTCTTACTGACAAAATACTTTTCAACCAATTATTACAGGGATATGGTTCAACTGAAATTGTAATGGCCTAATTTACAAAGATAAAACTGTCTATTTTAGGGAATGCAGTAAATTTCAAAAGTAAACGAGGGAATGTGAAAGGAATGAGGTAAACTGTGAATACCCATGGTAGAAGAACACTAGGAAATAAAACCCTAGACCAGGTTGAACTGGGAATGATGCTTCATCAGAAACAGCATGCCTGGACATAGAATCCAAATTGTTTTTGAGTGGGGAGTCCAGAGCCAAAATTGATTTTCCAATTCTAAGACTGAGTCACAATGTTAGGAAATTAGAAAGAGAAATTTAAAATAGCTTAGAATTAGGATTAAGAACAGCAAAAGAGGACTTGACAATTTCTCTTTTTAAAAATGCTCTGAGCATGTTTGTGTTTATGGGAAAGATTTAAAGGTTGAAAACATCCAATATTGTTAAAATTGTGAAGAAATAGGCAATTTCATTTACTGTTGGAGAGTATAGAATTATTAAATAGTAATTGGTAACTCTTTATTAAAATTATAAATGTGGATTTAGTTTGACTCAACATTTCAACTCCTACAAATAATCCTTCAGGAAAGACTGAAAAGTGATGTACAAGGATGTTCATTGCATCATTGCTTGTAATAGCAAAAACTGAACACAACCAAAATGTTCATTATAGAGGATTATTTCAATTCATGGTGCTACAGACCCAAATATAACTAGTCTTTTGTGGTCCGCTCTTATAAGGAGATTCATTCAAAAGAAACTAATTTAATATCTCTCAAACAACATTGAAAGAGACCTAATTCATAACCTATAACTCCATTTATAATTTATCCTTGTTTTACAGCCTTTTATTGACATATGGAACACCATATATCAGGCAAAAGACATAAAGTCAATTAAAATATATGTATACAATGATATCTAAAATATGTTGTTCAACTTTTTACCAAAATGTTATAAAATAGAATATATGGTATAATTTCATTAATGTTTAAAAAATATAAAGGCTTCCAGCTTAGAGTAATGGCAGAGTAGTTAGTATCAGACTAAACCTTCCACTGCTTATGAACTCATTCTGTCTCTCTCTCTCTCTCCCTCTCTCCCTCTCTCTGTGTGTGTGTCTCTCTCTCTCTCTCTCTCACACACACACACACACACACACACACACGCACAAGAAGGACCAAAAATAGGCACAAACTGGAGGAGATATAATACATATTTAACTGGTTTTTTACCTGAAGACATCCACCACCTACAGAACAAGTACTTATTCAACTAAAGAATTAGAGGCTTGAGTACAGCGCTGCCAGAGCAACTGGAAATTGAAGTGGGTTGTTGGGGGATCCCAGGAGGTTAGGAGTAATAGAACGGGGAGGTCCCAGAATTATGTACAAAATCTTCTCAAAACCTTGGCTGACTCTTTAACCACAAATGTGCAGGGCAAGACTCCAAAGAGCATAGCAGAAAACATCAGCTGGAAGGCTAAGCAGAGATTTCAGCAGCTGCCTAGTACTGGAGAGATACAGTTTGAAGTTAAAATCTCACCAAATTAGTGGGGCTTGATAAACATCTCTTGAATTCCATCAGTATGCCAGAAGCATCATGCCCTAGATATGAGGATCATATCCCAAAACTCAGAGTTATATCCTAGGAGTAAGAGCAAAAATTAAATATAACTAGCTTAATAAAGCCTGGAAATAAGCCTACACAGGATTAAGGTTATCCACAAGAAATTTACCTGCCTACTAGAACAAAACCAAATACTAATCTGATGAAAATGACAGAATTTAGAGTTTCTACATTGTCCAGCATACAATAAAAATTACCAGACATGTAAAGAAGCAGAAATATATGACAATAGTAGAAAGAGAGAGAGAAACTCCAGAAAAAAAAGATACCCACAAACAAAGCAGGTATTGTAATTAACATATAAGGACTTTAAAATTACTATTGTAAATATGTTACAGAATTTACAGGAAACAATAGGTGTAATGTGTGGAGACCCGAGGATTTCAGGAAAGAGATGAAAATGCTGAAAAGAACCAAATGGAAATCAGAACTAAAAAAATGCAATCTCAGAACTGAAAAATACAATATCTGAAATAAAAAATACAATACCTGAAAAAATTATGGATGGGATCAACATCAGTTTGAAAACAATAGAAGGAAAGATCAGAGAACTTGAAGAAAAGCCAATGAAAATCACCAACTGAAGGAGAAGAACATTTGAAAAGAAATGAACAGAGCCTTCCTTACCAATAGGGAAATAATAAGCAATCTAACATATGTGTTATTCAGGAGAAAAGAGAATTAATGAGGCAAAAAATATTTAAGGAGACTTGGCTGAAAATTTTCCAAATTTGAATAATAATATCAATTTATGAATCTAAGAAGCCCAGTACACCTCAAACAGAAAAAAAATAGAAATTCATATCTAGGCACATAATTGACAAATTGCTGAAAACCAAGGATAAAGAAAAAAATCTTTAGAACAGCCCGATAAAAGACACATTTTATACATGGAAATAAAGACAAGAGTCACTGAAAATGGTTCATCAGAAATAATGAATGATTTAGAGATGGGAGCAGGACTTCCCAGGCCCTCTCCCAAGTAAAATAGCAATTTAACTGGTGAAAAGTATTTTTTAAAAAATCATTCCAAGTCTCTGGAAATTGTCCTAAAGACATACAACATACAACACATGAAGAAGTATTTATTCAAGAAAATCTACTAAATATTGGTAAGAACACTGACAGTCTGTGGCACTTGAACCATGATCTGCTCATTCCATTTCCTCACCTCTCCTCAGGTCTGTGTTATGGAAGCTCTACCCTGAGAATGTGCAACTAAGAAAATGAAGAGGGGACCTTCCTCTCCCTTAAGTTCCCAGGCTGGGGCTACCGTTTTACCCTCAGAAGGGCAGGCTACTGACATTTTTTTTGTCCATCCCAGCCCTGTGTTGCAAGAGCTCTATTCCTGGTAGACATGGCCAAGAGGAACAGGTCTTGCTTCACCCATCATGCACCGCCACCAGTAGTGTGGAAGCTCTGCCCCAAGTGCAGCACCCAAGAGTACTGGGACTCCAAACACGTACACTCCAGCCAGCTCATAGGGTGGAGGTTTCACGCTGAGATGGGCAAGCCAAGAAGACCAGGGACTGCCAGTCCTCCTCAAAGCCCATTATAGAGTGGAAATGTCACCCAGGGAAAAGCAGGTCCCAACCCCAAACTCCTTTTGAGTGGCACCGGGTTTCTTCCCGGAGAGAAAGGCAGGCCATAGGATCAACCCCACATATCTGCCTGAGGGGACTGATTATTTGGAAGAGAAAATGGAAAACACCATGTCTAAAGCTATTGTGAAATGGAGATGATAGTGGACAACAAGTAAAAGGAGTCTGGTAGCTCTGACATAGGCAAAATGGGAGCACAGATGTTTTCAAACAAATAAAAAGACAAGACTCAACTACATGCCGTATACAAGAGATACACTATGAATGTAAAAGCAAACAAGTCAGAAATTCAGAATTTTTAATGGGATGTTTCTGTATACCTCTCTTTCAGTATTCTTGCTCGGTACATAGTGGTTCCAGAATTATTGGGTTTTAAATTTTAACCTAATGTCTTAATATTTATTTATTTACTTAGGCTAGTCAAGTGATACAGTGGGTGTTTCTCTACTAATGACTCCCTGTCATCTTATCCATGCTGTCCTATAATTGTTTAAAATAATGTGAATCTTTATTTATCCTGCCTCACATTAAATGGAAACATTTAAAAAAATTTTGTGGGTACAGTAGGTAGTAGGATAGGTATATATGTAGGTAATGGGGTATTCATCCCTTCAAGACTTTATCTTTTGAGTTACAAACAATCTGATTACACTTTCTAAGTTATTTTAAAATATACAATTAAGTTATTATTGACTATAGTCACCCTGTTTTGATATCAAATAGTAGGTCTTATTCATTCTTTCTGTTTTTTTGTGTCCATTAACTATCCTTCACCTCTCCCGCAGCTCCCCATGACCTTCCCAGCCTCTGGTTACCATCCTTCTGTTCTCTATGTCCAGGAGTTTAATTGTTTTGATTTTTAGAACCCACAAATAAATGAGAACATGCAATGTTGGTCTTTCTGTGTCTGACTTATTTCACTTCATAATGATCGCTGGCTTCATCCATGTTGCAAATGATTGGATTTGCATTATTTTTTATTGCTCAATAGTACTCTATTGTGTATATGTACCACATTTTCTTTATCCATTCATCTGTTGATGGACACTTAAGTTGCTTACAAATGTTAGCTATTGTAAACAGTGCTGCAACAAACATAGGAATGCAGATATCTCTTTGATATATGGATTTTCTTTCTTTTGGGTATATCCCTAGCAGTGGGATTGCTGGATCATATGGTAGCTCAATTTTTAGCTTTTGAGGAACCTCCAAACTATTCTCCATAGTGGTTGTACTAATTCACATGCCCACCACCAGTGTATGAGTGTTCCCTTTTCTTCACATACTGGCCAACATTTGTTATTGCCTGTCTTTTGGATATAAGCCATTTTTAACTGGGATGAGATGATATCTCATTGTAGTTTAAATTTGTATTTCTCTGATGATCAGTAATGTTGAGCACCTTTTCATATGCCTGTTTGCCATTTGTATGTTTTCTGTTGAGAAATGTCTATTTAAGTCTTTTGCCCATTTTTTGAATGGATTATTAGATTTTTCCTGTAGAATTGAAATCCTTATATATTCTGGTTATTAATCCCTTGTCAGATGGGTAGTTTGCAAATATTTTCTCTCATTCTCTGGGTTGTCTCTTCACGTTGTTAATTGTCTCATTTGCTGTGCAGAAGCTCTTTAACTTGATGTGATATCATTTGTGCATGTTTACTGTGGTTGCCTTTGCTTGTGCGGTATTGCTCAATAAATTTTGGCCAATGTTCTAGAGATTTTCCCCAATGTTTTCTTGTAGTAGAAGACATAGTTCAAGGTCTTTGATTTAAGTCTTTAATCCATTTTTATTTGATTTCTGTATATGGCTAGAGATAGGGGTCTAGTTTCACTCATGTGCGTTTGGATATCCAGTTTTCCTAACACCATTTGTTGAAGAGACTATCTTTTCCCCAGTGTATATTCTTGGCACCTTTGTCAAAAAATGTTTTCATGCTAGGTGTGTGGATTTGTTTCTGGGTTCTCTATTCTGTTCCATTGGTCTATGTGTCTGTATTTATGCTGGTACCATACTGTTTTGGTTACTATAGCTCTGCAGTATAATTTGAAAGCAGATAATGTGATTCCTCCAGTTTTGTTCTTTTTGCTTAAGATATCTTTGACTATTCTGGCTCTTTTTGTAGTTCTATATAAATTTTTGGATTGTTTTTTCTATTTCTGTGAAGAATATCATTGGTATTTTGATAGAGTTTGCATTGAATCTGTAGATTGCTTTGGGTAGTATGAATATTTTAACAATATGGATTTTTCCAATCTATGAACATAGAATATTTTTCTC
The DNA here is from genome assembly GCF_037993035.2 of Macaca fascicularis. NCBI lineage: Eukaryota > Metazoa > Chordata > Mammalia > Primates > Cercopithecidae > Macaca > Macaca fascicularis. Next base: position 100,923,162 of record NC_088385.1, read on the forward strand.
TCTTTTTTGGTGTCCTCTTCAATTTCTTTCATAAGTGTTTTATAGTTTTCATTATAAACATCTTTTGCTTCTTTGGTTAAGTTAATTTCTGGATGTTTAATTTTATGTGTGGATACTGTAAATGGGATTACTTTTTTCATTTCTTCTTCAGATTGCTCACTATTGGCATATAGAAATGCTACTGAGTTTTGTATGTTGATTTTGTATCCTGTAACTTTACTGAATTTGCTTATCAGTTCTAATAGTTTCTTTGTGGAGTCTTTAGGTTTTTCCAAATATAAGATTATGTTATCTGCAAACAAGGATAATTTGACTTTCCAGTTTGGATGACCTTTATATCTTCCTCTTGTCTTATTGCTCTAGCTAGGACTTCCAATACTATGTTTAATAACAGTGGTGAAAGTGGGCACATCCTTGTCCTGTTCTAGAGCATACAGGAAAGGCTTTAAGTTTTTCCACATTCAGTATTATACTATCTGTGGGTCTTTCATATCTGGCTTTCATTATGTTGAAGTATGTTTCTTCTTTCCCCAGTTTTTTGAGGGTTTTTAATCATGAAGCGATGTTCAATTTTATTACATGCTTTTTCAGCATCAATTGAAATGATCAAATAGTTTTTACCCTTCATTCTGTGGATATGATGTATCACATTGATTAATTTGCATATGTTGAACCATCCTTGCATCCCAGGGATAAATCCCATTTGATTGTGATGAATGATCTTTCTAATGTATTGTTGAATTCGATTCGTTAGTATTTTGTTGAGGATTTTTATATAAATATCCACCAGAGATATTGACCTGTAGTTTTTTGTTTTTCATTTTATATGTGTGTGTGTGTGTGTGTGTGTGTGTGTGTGTGTGTGTCTTTGTCTGGTTTTGGTATCAAGGTAATACTGCCCTTGTAGATGAGTTTGGAAGTAGTCCCTCCTCCTCTATTTTTCAGAATAGTTTGAGTAGGATTGGTATTACTTCTTCTTTAAATGTTTGGTAGAATTCAGCAGTGAAGCCATTAGGTCCTGGGCTTTTCTTTACTGGGAGACTTGTTATTATATAAGGCTTTTATCTCATTACTTGTTATTGGTCTGTTAAGGTTTTGGGTTTGTTCCTGATTTAATTTTGGTAGGTTGTATTTTTCTAGGAATTTGTCCATTTCTTCTAAATTTTCCAATTTATTGGCATTTGGTGCTCATAGTAGCCACTAATGATCCTTTGAATTTCTGTTATATCAGTTGTAATGTCTCCTTTTTCAATTCTGATTTTATTTATTTGCATCTTTTCTCTTTTTTTCTTAGTCTGGCTAAAGTTTTGTCAATTTTGTTTAACTTTTCTAAACACCAACTTTTTGTTTCATTGATATTTTGTATGTTTTTATTTTAGTTTCATTTATTTCTGTTCTGATCTTTATTATTTCTTTTCTTCTACCAATTTTGTTCTTCTACCAATTTTGGGTTTGGTTTCCTCTTGCTTTTCTAGTTCTTTAAGATGCATTGTTAGATTGCACATTTGAAGTTTCCCCCCCCCTTTTTTTTTTTTTTTTTTATTTAAGCACTTATAGCTATAAGTTTCCCTCTTAGTACTGATTTTGCTGCATCCCATAGGTTTTGTATCATTTGTTTCAATACATTTTTTAAATTTCCTTTTTAATTTCTTCATTGACCCACTGGTAATTCAGGAGTATATTGTTTAATTTCCATGTATTTGTAAAGTTTCCAAAATTCCTCTTGTTATTGATTTCTAGTTTTATTCCATTGTGATGAGAGAAGATGCTTGTCGTTATTTCAATTTTTTTTGAATGTTGTAAGACTTGTTTTGTGACCTAACATATGGCCTGTCCTTGACAATGATCCATGTGCTAAGGAAAAAAAATGTGTATTCTGTAGCCATTGGATGAAATGTTCTATAAATGTTTACTAGATCTATTTGACCTATAGTGCAGATTAAGTCTGGTATTTCTTTGTTGATTTTCTGTCTGGAAGATCTGTCCAATGCTGAAAGTGGAGTGTTGAAGTCTCTAGCTGTTATTGTATTATTACCTATCTTTCTCTTCAGTTCTAATATTTGTTTTATATATCTGGATGCTTCAGTGTTTGAGTCATATGTATTTAAAATTGTTATATCCTCTTGCTGAATTGACCCCTTTAACATTATATAGTGACCTTCTTTGTTTCTTCTTATAATTTTGGGCTTGAAAGCTATTTTGTCTGATGGCACTATAGCAACTCCTGCTGATTTTTTTTTTTCCCCATCCCTTTATTTTCAGTCTATGTGTGTCTTTATAGGTGAAGTGTATTTCTTGTAGGCACCAGATTAATGGGTCTTGTTTTTTTCATCCACTCATCCAGTCTATGTCTTTTGATTGGAGAGTTTAGTCTATTTACATTCAATGTTATTATTGATAAATAAAGACTTACTTCTCCCACTTTGTTATTTGTTTTCTGGTTGTTTTGTGGTCTTCTCTTCCATCTTTCTATCCTTCCTGTCTTCCTTTAGTGAAGGTGATTTTCTCTGGTGGTAAGATTTGGTTTCTTGCTTTTCATTTTTGTGTCTCCATTATATGTTTTTTTGGTTTGAGGTTACCACAAAGCTTGCAGATACTCTTATGTCCCATTATTTTAACCTGATAACAACACTGTTTGCATAAACAAACAATCGAAGAGAACACTAATAAAAGCTCTACACCTTAACTTTGTCCCCCTGCTTTTTAACTTTTTGTTATTTCTATTTATATCTTATTTTACTGACGTCTTGAAATGCTGTTGTCATTATTTTTTTAAATTGGTTCATCATTTAGTCTTTCTATTCAGGATAAGAGTAGTTTACATATCACACTTACAGTGTTAAAATCGTCTGTGTTTTTCTGCGTACTCACCATTACTGGTGAGTTTTGTACTTTCAGGTGATTACTTAGTAATGTTCTTTTCTTTCTGATTGAAGTATTCCCTTTAGCATTTCTTATAGAACAGGTCTGGTGTTGATGAAATCCCCCAGCTGTTATTTGTCTGGGAATGTCTTTATTTCTCTTTCATACTTGAAGGATATTTTTGCCAAATATACTATTCTAGGGTAAAAGTTTATTTTCTTCTTTCAGCACTTTAAATATGTCATGTCATTCTCTCCTGCGCTATTTCTCTTTTCAGTTTCCACTGAAAAGTCTGCTGCCAGACATAGTGGAGCTCTATTGTACTTTGTTTCTTTTCTCTTGCTGCTTTTAGGATCCGTTCTTTATTCTTGACCTTTGGGAGTTTGATTATTAAATGCCCTGAGGTAGTCTTCTTTAGGTTAAATCTGCTTGGTGTTCTATAACCTTCTTGTACTTGAATGTTGATATCTTTCTCTAGGTTTTGGAAGTTCTCTGATATTATTCATTTGAATAAACTTTCTACCCCTATCTCTTTCTCTACTTCCTCTTTATGGCCAATAACTCTTAGATTTGTCCTTTTGAAGCTATTTTTTAGATCCTATAGGTGTGCTTCATTGTTATTCATTTCTCTTTTGTCTCTTCTGACTGTATTTTCAAATAGTCTGTCTTCAACCTCACCAATTCTTTCTTCTCCTTGATCCATTATGCTATTAAAGGACTCTGATGCATTCTTTAGTATACCAGTTGCATGTTTCAGCTTCAGAATTTTTGCTTAATTCTTCTTAATTATTTCAATCTCGTTGTTAAATTTATCTGATAGAATTCTGAATTCCTTCCCTGTGTTATCTTGAATTTCTTTGAGTATCCTCAACACAGCTATTTTGAATTTTCTGTCTGAAAAGTCACATATCTCCATTTTTCCAGGGTTGGTCCCTGGTGGCTTATTTAGTTCATTTGGTGAGATCGTGTTTCCCTGGATGGTGTTGATACTGGTAGATGTTCTTTAGTGTCTGGCCATTGAAGAGTGAGGTATTTATTATAGTCCTCACTGTCTGGGCTTTTTTGTAGCTGTCTTTCTTGGGAAGGCTTTTCAGATATTTAAAAGAACAAGAACCTGGGCATTGTGATCTAAGCCGTATCTGCTTCACTGGGCACCCCAAGCCCAGTAACTCTGTGGTTTTTGCAGACTCATAGAAGTACTGCCTTGATGGCCTTGGACAAGATCTGGGAGAATTATCTGGAGTACCAGGCAGAGACTCTTGTTCTCTTCCCATACTTACTCCCAAACAAACAGAATCTCTCTTTGTTTGGAGCCACCTAAAGCTAGGGTGTAGTGACACAAGAACCTCTGTGGCCACCACCACTATGACTGCTCTGGATCACACCTGAAGCCAGCACAGCACTGGATCTCACCAAAGGCCTGCTGTAGCCACTCCCTAGCTACTGCCTATGTTCACTCAAGGCCCTAGGGCTCTTCGATCACTTGATACCCAAGCCAGCCAGGCCTGTGACCTTCCCTTCAGGGTGGCGAGGTCCCCCAGGCACCAGGTGGGTCCAGAGGTGCTGTACAGGAGTCAGGGAATATAGTCAAAAACCTTAGAAGTCTACCTGGTGTTCTATTGTACTGCAGCTGAGCTGGCACTCAAACCACAAGGTGCAGATCAATGCACAAGATGCAGTCTTTCCTCCTCTGCCTTCCCTTTTCCAAAGGGAGAGGAGCCTCACTCTGTAGCCACTACCACTCCAGGCCAGAAGGAGTACTGCCACACTACTACCAATGTTCTCTTAAGGCCCAAGGGCTCTTAAGTCAGCTTATAGTGAATGCTGCCTGGCCTGGGACTCACTCTTTAGGGCCATGTGCTCCTCTCTGGCCCAGGACAGGTCCAGAAATGCCATCCAAAAGTCAAGTACTGGAGTCGAGGGCTCCAAGAGGCTGCTTGGTGCTCTATCCCCCTGTGGCTGTGCTAGTACCTAAGTTGCAAGGCAGAGTTCCCTTTGCTTTTCCCTCTGCTTTTCTCAAGCAGAAGGAGTTTTGCCCCACAACCACCACAAATAGTAATGTCCCGAGTCTCACCTGAAGCCAGCCAGTCTCAGAGACTTACTTAAGGCCCCCAACATTTTACCTGGGTGTTGCTGCTGGTTATTCAGGGCCCAAGGGCTCTTCAGTTAGTAGGTGATGAATGCTGCCAGGACTGTGTCCTTTCCTTCAAGTAAGGAAAGTACAGGAGTAAGTATGGGAAGATAACAAAAGTCTCTGCCTGGTTATCCAGATAAATCTCCCAGATTTTGTCCAAGACCATCAAGGTGATACCTCTACGAGTCTGCAAGAACCACAGTGTTACTGGGGAATGGGTTCCCTCCTGGCCCAGGGTATGTCTAGAAATGTCATCTGGGAGCTAGGATCTGGAATGAAGGCCTCAGGACCCTGATTAGTGCCCTCTGCTGCTGTGGCTGAGCTGGTATCCAAGATGCAAGATGCAGTACTCTCCACTCTTCCCTCTTCTCTCCTGAATCAGAACGAAGGAGTATCTTTTGAAGCCATGAGCTGTGTAGCCTGGGGTAGGGTAGGGGTAATGCCAGCACTCCCTTGGATGTCCCAGCTGGTGTCTCAGTAGGTCACATGCCCCACCTCCAGTCCACTCTCTTTAGGCCTTGTTCAGCACTAGGATTTGCTCAGTCTTCCAGTCCTTATGGCCTAGATTGCCTTTTAAGTTTATTTAGAAACACAGCACTGTAGCCCATGGTGGTGAGGTTTGCGGGAACTCAAGTTCTGACCACTGGGACCACGAATTCCCTCTGGCTAGGGCTGATTTAAATGCTTCCTCCATGAGTGGGCATTAGCTGAGTTTGGTCCTGTTTCCCTTTCCGCTCTAACCTGACAGCACAGTGGGGAAGGGTGGCATCGGCAATTCAAGACTGTTTTTTCTATCTCTTCAGTGGCCCTTTCATCAATATGAAGATAAAACCAGGTACTATGAGGGCTCACCTGATTTTTGGTTCTGATGAAGGTGGTTTTTTTCTGTATAGATCGTTGTTAAATTGGTGTCCTTGCTGGGGGGGAAGACAGGTGGCACTTTGTATTCCGCCATCTTGCTCTGCCTCCAAAATCTCCCACAATTTTTATTAAGCAGATTTTTTTCTTCTGAATCTTCTATATTCTTTATTTTTTTTCCTCATAATTTTTTTCTCTAGCTTTTCGCACTATGTTCAGGGAGAATACCTTGATTTGGTCTTCCAAATCACTAGTTCTCTTTTCGACTGTATCTGTTCTGTACTTCATTTCTGGTATTGAGTTTCTATAATTTGTTAATCATATTTTTAGTTTTTAAAGATTTCTTTCTTTTTCTCCGATTGCTGCTTTTTCTACAGCTCTTTCTTTTATGGATCTAATAAGGATTTTATCTCAGGAAACTTAAGAAAATTACTTGAATGTTCTCTTTGGCTGCCTGCATTTGTTGTCTCCTTAGAATTTAATTCTGTACTCATTTAGCTTTCAGGCTATGAGGTTGGTTCTAAGGTCTGGTGATTCTCAGTTATTCCTTTGCAAATGAAATTGACCTACATTGGTAACTGGTCTCCTTTCCTCACCAATTGTTTTGGTTTCCTTCCAACATCTCTGCCCTGTCCGCCCACTAAATGTGGTGACTAACTGTAACACGTGTTGTACTCCAAAGTTCATGGGCAGGCGGGGAAGGTCAGCAGGTTGGCCTCAAATAAACAAGTAGGGAAAGTTACCTTTTAGCACCTCAGGGCATTTCACACCTGTCCCCAGTTGTGTCTTTCCTTAATTAACAGTTCAATAATAACTGGAGCAATGCTCTACTTTAGTCTCTCACCCCAGTTCTTATTCTAAGGATCTCCCATGACTGATCCTTTACTCAGAAAGCCTGGGAGCAAACACAATAACTAGCTGCTCTATGTGCCACTGGGAGAGGTGGGGCACTGTCCTGGCACTTCATCTATCTGGTCAAGCATCCTGCAATACTTCCTGTCCTGTTGACCTTGGGCTTATTTTTCTCTTGAGAAAATTAGCATATTCAGATTTTACAGTAATATCAAACACCTACTCTATGCCAGGAGCTATGCAAGGCAGAAATAATACAGTAATGAATACAACAGATGGTGACTTGTCCCACTGAAGTTTACAGGCTCGAGAATTATTTATCCAGCAGCTCCGTCCTTCAGTGTGGTGGACTGTGTGTTTCTCAGTGCTTTGGTATTCCTGTCAGCCTGCTACCATTCAGAAATTCTTCAACTCCCCTCAACTGACATTTTCTAGGTAATGCCTAGGACTTAGTCTTATCTCATGGATCACATTTCACTGAGATCTGGAAAGGAGGAAGCATGCAGGCTCAGTGCACCACCTTGAACCAACCCTTTTTTTTTTTTTTTTTCTTCAAGTGGAAGAGGAAGAGCTAGTGGAGTTCAGATGTCCTTTATGACTCTGTAAACAAAAGAGGCCATTTCCACTCCACAAAGAAAGGCTTTGAGTACACTTATTCCTACTTGGTCCTGGCTCTGTAACTGGAGTTTGGCAGGAGAAATCAGAGTCCTAGTCATATTCTAACGTCAGGGAGCAAGTCTAGGAATGGAACTGCGCAGCTCACCATCTTGCTTTTTCATTTTGCTTCTTCTAACATTTTTCATGATCCCCTAATCAGTGTGACTTTTAAAAATCTGGTTTGGAAGGTGCCACTTTTGGAGCATGAGACTAGAAGAGCATCTCATCCCCTCACTCTCCCCCGTACATCCCAACCCCTACCATGCTTCGAAAGGACTGTCTCTACAAATTTTGCTTCCCTCCCTGATGTCTGAAGATCAGTCAGATAGGTGGATTTCTTTAGGTCTTCTTCGGAACCCAAAAGATCTCTTTCTGCCTTTCAGTTTCTCCCGAGCTTTGGCAGAAACCCTATTTTCGGTACTTTTTCTAGTTGACCTTTGTTGATAAGTTCCTTCCCCCGCTCTGGTTTCAGTAGATTTGTTTTTGTTAGAGCCAAACTGAGTGAAAGGCTTTCCTTCTCAGAAATAAGGACAAACACCCCATTAGACAGCTTGTTTAGCCACCCTTAGGCAAACACCAAATTGAGCATTTAGCAATTTCTTTTTTGAAGCTGGAGGGAAGGGTCCAAGAAAGCCAACTCCCAGTTCCAAGAAAATGTAGACACTATTTGTGTACTTTTCTTTAGATGGTTGTCATTTTTAACCAAGTAGCTACACTGTCAACCTCTGATACCTCTGTGACCACATCTAGGTGACAAAGTCAATCAAACCACCCTTGGCCTACCTGCCCCAAAGCAACAAAGATCTTATCTTCTGATGAGGATTTAAGAAAGACTAAGTCATCCTGACAAGGAGGAAGTTAACAAAGGTTCAGGCAGCACTATTTTTTTTTTTTTTTTTGGCAGCAGCGGTATTACTGTGGCTGGTTTCTTTTAGCACACAAAAAAGATTGTGGCTAATAGATATGTTAGAGCTTTTTAGAAACGCGTCCTATTTTTTTGTGTGTTCTGCAGCTCTCAAAAAAAAACCAAAAAACAAAAAAAAAACAAGGGGGGAAATCAATCCTTTGCAGCTTCCAAGAAAATGGTTTTTCTTTTCTTCTTTTTGTTTGTCACACATCTAAATCCTAGAATCATTTAGAAAGAGGGAGGGATGAACGTTTTCAAAAGAATTGGTTCCCTCACTCCACACATGCAGTTACAAGCATGTGAAGAAGAGAAGGGAAGGTACTATTGGTATTCCTGGGTCACAGTTTGGACTTTTGATTTAAGTAGAGAAGACGTGTACTCTATAGTCAACATTTATTTTATAAAGTTGCCCCTGAGACTAATCCTCAGAAACTAGATAAATAGAACTGTGTGCTCTCACAAAGTGTCTCCCTTGGAGATTATCTCACGAGGATATGAAAACATTATACCCTACACGAAAGATGTGGGTGATTGAAATATATAGGCTGGGCACGGCGGCTCATGCCTGTAATCCTAGAACTTTGGGAGGCTGAGGCAGGCAGATCACCAGAGGTCAGGAGTTTGAAGCTAACCTGGCCAACCTGGTGAAACCCCATCTCTACTAAAAATAGAAAAATTAGCTGGGCTTGGTGGCACGTGCCTGTAGTCCCAGCTACTTGGGAGGCAGAGGCAGAGAATCACTTGAACCCATGAGGCAGAGGTTGCAGTGAGCTGAAATCTTGCCACTGCACTCCAGCCTGGGCAACAGAGTAAGACTCCATCTAAAAAAAAAAAAAAAAAGGCTGGGCATGGTGGCTCACGCCTGTAATCCCAGCACTTTGGGAGTCTGAGGCAGGTGGGTCACAAGGTCAGGAGTTCAAGACCAGCCTGGCCAACATGGTGAAACCCCATCTCTACTAAAAATACAAAAAATTAGCCAGGCATGGTGGCAGGCACCTGTAATCCCAGTTACTCAGGAGGCTGAGGCAGGAGAATCACTTGAACCCGGGAAACGGAGGTTGCAGTGAGCCAAGTCTGCGCCACTGCACTCCAGCCTAGGTGACACAGTGAGACTCTCTGTCTCAAAAAAAAAAAAAAGAAAAAGAAAAATATATACATATTACACACACAAACACACACTCTCCCCCGACCCCCGTGTGTGTGTGTGTCTTAAACACTCATACATACCTAAATTTGTATATAAAGATCTGTATAGAGGGCCTTGTTTTTGAGATACATCATGAATATAATGTCTATTTATACCTCTTTCTTCTTGTCTGAGTAACTCTCAATTTTCTTCGCAATCACCTTTAAAATAAATGTGGCCTCTTTCTGAGTTAATGTTTTTGAACTTTTCAATACCTATACATAAATCAGCAGATCAACTTCTGAAGACAGCGTTGTCTTCAAGGGAAGGAGAGGGAATGCACAGAAAGAGGGAAGCAGGTTTCCTGGAGCCTTTGGCTCAATGTTAGGTCAGGCTTGAGATTCCAGAGTTAGGAGACACTACAGATGGAACTGGCCTTTGTGGTTTCCTTTCCATTCTCTTCCTTTCCTTTCCTTTCCATTTCCTTTCCATTCTGTGATTCTTAAGGGTACCCTCAGACTTTGGAATTAACATCTGACTGTCTCAGGGGACTGTGTCAGTTGAGTAAAAACAGACCCAAAGTGGCAACACGAAGAGACTTGGAATTAATATCTCTTTGGGGCCAAAATATTCAGCATAAATAAGCACAATTTGATTAACGTGGGATGTAATTTAATTAGGCATATGGACAAAGGAGGGAGAAAAGGCTCTCCACTGTGAAGACGAGATCACGCTATCGTACATGCTGGAACTAAAATTATGAGGGCAAGTTTGAAGATAATATAAAAACCCATATTTAAGTCCGAGAGGTTTCTCAGACTTCTCTTTTATTTCCACATGTGGACTTATTCAGCAATCTATAGCGTCAATAAAATTTAATGTAAACTGCTACATTTGGCTTTCTACCAAAAGAAATTCAAACCCTACACTTTTGACATTTAAAATATGAAGTATTACTATAAGCTACATATAAAACTAAATTTCCTTCTTTCTTTTACTGAATAATCATTTATTGAGATAGTAATATGGGGTCTGGTACCACGTAAGACATTAAGAATTTAAAGATAAGTAAGAAATAGTCCATCTCTGACCTCAAGGAGCAAGAAAGGCTGAGCGTGGTGGCTCCTGTAATTACTCCTGTAATCTCAGCACTTTAAAAGGCCAAGGTAGGAGGATCACTTGAGGCCAGGGGTTTGACATCAACCTGGGCAATATAGCAAGATCCCATCTCTAAAACAAACAAACAAACAAACAAAAACCACCACCTTAGACTGGCATAGTGGCACGTGCCTGTAGTCCTAGCTAATTGGAAGGCTGAGACTGGAGGATCTGTTAAGACCAGGAGTCCTAGGCTGCAGTGAGCTAGGATCATACCACAGTACTTCAGCCTGGGTGACAGAGTAAGACCTTGTCTCTAAAACAATAAAATAAAATAAAAAGGAGCAAGGAAATGTCAGGCAATGATTCATAAAAGGACAATGAAGGGTACATTCTGAGAATGGAATCCCATAGGCCTCTCCAGGAGGCTTCTCAGGATGTGACAAAAGGGTGATCCAAGAGAAAGAGCAGCCAAGATGGAGGCTGCGGAGTCCCAGCCTCAGAAGTAACACACGAGCACTTCTGCCACAGTTTTTTGATCACACAGATCAACACTGTCACGGGCAGGAGGGGACTAAAAAAGGGTATGAATACCAGGAACGGAGGCTCACTGGGGACTGTCTGGGAAGGCTGGCTACCACAGTTCCCCAGAGACAGGCAGAGGACATAAGTCAAATAACAAAGTACTGCATTTTATTAACTGAGCCACCATCCAATAACCTCCATTACAAGTTTTAACTAAAAATGAATAGAAGCCATAAGGCCTGAGCAGAATCTCCTACTTCTTCCTGAATCTAAACCTTGGGATCTTAGTACCTTCTTAGAAGGACGCATAGAGGAAAGATAACAAAATTGATACAGACAGGAGACAGTCAGAGGTCCCTGGTGAAACCCCTCCTTCAAGCCTAAAACAGCCTGAAGGCTGAAAAACCCGACTGCTGGTCCCAGACGAAGCCTACTATTTCCCGACTGATTCTTTCTGAGTAACGCCCACCTGCACGCAGGGAGGACACGGGGTGGAGCCTCGGGAAGTTCATGGAATTTGCAGCCAGGAGGAGCCTGGCCTCTCCTGTTCTTGTGTGGTGACCTGGGATTCAATCTGTGAGGTGGGAATCCTGCTAGCAGGATTTTCTCTCACTTTGCAGATAATTATGTTCCCTTTTATCTTTTTGCCCAATAAATTCCTCTCCTCACCCTTCTATGTGTCCGTGAGCCTAATCTTTCCTGGTTGAGTGACAAGAACCTGGTTTTAGCTGAACTAAGGAGAAAATTCTGCAACAAAATGACAGAGAAAATAAAATGACTTATCTCCTTAGTCACTTGTATGAGGAGATGGCGAATCAGAGAGGAGACTGAGTGCACTTGTCCACTCAACTGCATAGAGTGGGACAGATGCAGAGCCATTCCTGAGTATGGCATCTCTGTCTACTAACTACAAGCTTCTATCTCTGGTCCCAGACTCTGACCAATCAGATTAGCAACTCCTCTTCCCTTGGGTTGGGGGCAGGGATGCTAGGAAGAGGTGGGAATGACATGGGAGAAGGACGCACAAGTCATTTCTCTTGTACAGAAGGTATTGTCTTCCCTGTTTTTCATATAAGGAAACTGAGAGGTGGAAAGATTAACTGAAGTTTGGTGAGGCCTGTTTCCAAGAAACAGACCGGGACTGAAAATCCCAGCTTTTAAATTCAGCCATAGTGGTCACATCAGGTCAAAGACACCGTAATTGCTGCTGAACTTGTGGTGAACTCCAGATTTATCTTTTAGGCATTTCTTCTATGTCACAGGTATTTGGGTTATCCATTAAACCAAAGATCCTCTTAAAGAAATAGAAACATGGGAGGAAACTTGGAAACATTTTTTGTGATCCGTTCTTTGCAGAGATAAAGAAACTGACATCCCTGGGGAATGAAGCCTAGGTCCTCGTACCCCCCTACCCCAGTCTGGTGCTTTTTCCTCAGTGGCACTGTGGAAGGGTTGTTGAGTATGTGTTCTCTCTGAGGCCGACTGGAACCTTCCTCTTCGCCAACTGAGTGAGAGGCAGGTGAGTGTCATGGAAAGAACAGTTCTTGGAGCTGGAAGCCCCCAGTGAAGTCCCAGCTCCATTCTGTATAATAAGCTTGTGTGATCTGGGTATACTCTCCTCAGTTTCTTCTTTTGAAAAATGGGTATAATGAAATTTGCCACCCTCTCAGGATGGTTGTAAGGATGAAAGAAGATACTAACTATGAAAGATCTCTGTAGGGGCCAGGCACAGCAGCTCAAACCTGTAATCCCAGCACTTTGGGAGGCCAAGGCAGGCAGATCACTTGAGGTCAGGAGTTTGAGACCAGCCTGGCCAACATGGCAAAACCCCGTCTCTACTAAAAGTACAAAAATTAGCCGGGGATGGTGGCAGCCACCTGTAATCCCAGCTGCTCGGGAGGCTGAGGCAGGAGAATTGCTTGGACCTAGGAGGCGGAGGTTGTAGTGAGTCGAGATCATGCCATTACACTCCAGCCTGGGTGACAAAGGGAGACTCTGCCTCACATAAAATAAAGATCTCTGTAGGATCCCAGATGCTGGGCAAAGGTAAGGAATCTGTCTTTGTATCTATAAGATACACAACTGCCAAGCTAAGATGGCCATGCCTCTAGCTGCTGCTGCTGCTGCTGCTTTTTTTTTTTTGAGACAGAATCTTGCTCTGTCACCCAGGCTGGAGTGCAGTCACACAGTCCTGGCTCACTGCAACCTCCACCTCCTGGGCTCAATCCTCCCACCTCAGCCTCCCAAATAGCTAGGACTACAGGTGCATGCCACTAAACCTGGCTAAGTTTTATATTTTTTGCAGAAATGGGGTTTTGCCATGTTGCCCAGGCTGGTCTCAAACTCTTGAGCTCAAGCGATCTGTCCACCTTGGCCTGCTAAAGTGCTGGGATTACGGGTGTGAACCACTGTGCCCAGCCTGCCTCTTGCTTCTTACATTTCACTGCCTGGAGAGTTTATCAACTCCCCACCCGTAGGCATTTCACTCCCTCCTCCTCGCATGATTTTGTTTCACCTGATGGTAGTTCAGCTGAATTCTGGAGACAGGCGGTTCAAGTAATGGGAGAGGTCAGTGACTCAGTCTTCTGTGTGGGGTGAGGGTTTCCCTTCCCCATGACCACAAGAATGAGCAGAGTATGTGGATCTTACTTTGAAGGAACGAAAGCAAACAATCCTATCATTTAATAGGAGCTTTAAGAACTTTAGCAGCATGGGTGAGTGTGGTCATCGAGACTGTCTGGCAACTGCCCCTGCTAACAGTGGAGATTTATTATCATAGAAAATCATTTCAATCTGCGGAGGTTCCAAAGGGACCATTATATGGTCATGGGCATAATTAATAGCAGAACTGTTTGGGAAGGACACTAATATTTATTCACTGCCTACCACACGCAAGACAGAGAGTAAGGTGGGAGGCTGGTGCCATTCTGATTGTGCAGAAGAGGAAGCTGAAGTTCAAGGAAGTTAGGTGGGTTGCCCATGGTTATGCTTATAAACGGTAGTGTGAAGACTTGAACCCAGATCTTTGCACTTCCTGTAGTGTAACACAGGGAGGGTTCAGTGCATTTTAAATCTGCTAGTTTATCTCTTTTGAAAATGAGAGAAAATGTGTGGGGAAATATGAAAATTAAAATAGCTTAACCAATCATCCAAAGGTCACAAAGCCCCAGAATTTGGAAACTTTGGGGTAAAAGAGAGGTCAAAATGATGATTAAAAATGAAAAATCAAAGTCTCAGCTTCTCCTACCTCTTGACACCAGGCACAGATACACTTTTAATAACAGCCCTTTTTCAGACATTGCCATCAGCAGGAGATCTCAAAGCCAGGGCCACTAATGAGTGGAGGGTAAGGAAGGTCACAACACAGAGGATGCAAAATAAGGATTTGAAGCCATGTCCATCTGGCAAGAAGAAATTAAGCAAAACTCAGAAAGTTCTTAAATACGTAGAAGGAGACTGTGTTTCACAACTTCTACAAACAAATTCCAAAATACGTAGACTTCTAGGAAGCAGAGAAGTTAGCAAATTGCCAAGGTGTTAATAGTCAGTTCTTGGTATTGTTAGAGCACAGTTTGATTTGCACATCTGACTGAAATACTTGCTTTAGCAAGCACACTCTTTCCTAGTAGTGCCTCTTAATGTTTCTACTAAAAGGCAACTCATCTTTTTGATGGCCTGAGCACTTTAGTCACAAAAATAAAATTTATTGAGCACATACTACATGCCTGGCTGTGACTAAGGCACAAGGGATACAAATGAAAACAGAATTACACGTTAATGTTCATGGAGTTTCTAGCTGGATGGGAAAAGCAGTCAAGTCAAGCACAAGGAATTATGGCATGTATACTTCATGTATAACATGATGGCAGGACAAGGTGCCCAGGGAAATGCAGTAGATGGGTACCTAACTCAGTCTTGGAAGGCCAGCAAAAGCTTCCAAGTTAAAGTGCCACCTGAGCTGAGACCCAAAGGATGAGTGGGAATTAATGGAGTATATTTTCAATGGAAAGAGAAACATGCACAAAGGGATAGAGATGAGAGAATGGGATGTGTTTGGGGAACTGAAAGAGATTCAGTTTGGACAGAGTATTAAGAATAGAGATGGCAGGCTGAGCGTGGTGGCTCACGCCTGTAATCCCAGCACTTTGGGAGGCCAAGGTGAGCAGACCACAAGGTCAGGAGATCGAGACCATCCTGGCTAACACAGTGAAACCCCGTCTCTACTAAAAATATAAACAATTTAGCCGGGCATGGTGGCAGGTGCCTGTAGTCACTCGGGAGGCTGAGGCAGGACAATAGCGTGAACCTGGGAGGCGGAGCTTGCAGTGAGCCAAGATCATGCCACTGCACTCCAGCCTGGGCAACAGAGTGAGACTCTGTCTCAAAAAAAAAAAAAAAAAGAATAGAGATGGCAGATAGATGGGTGGGGGCTCGCCTTCTATACTGTGAAATATATGTATACTCTCTCTATATATACACTATATATATATATATGAAATATATATATACTATAATGTGAAAGCATTAGGGCTTTATCCCAGCTGACTGTTGTAAGGGTTTAAGCATGAGGATGAGATGATCATATGTGTGTTTTAGAAAGATCATCATTCTGTGCATATGTGTTTCAGAAAGATCTGTTTGGGGATTTGGAGCATACAAGGCAGGGTGGGGAGGGCAAGACCAGTAGCAGGAGACCCAGCAGCTGGAGTTGCTGTCATCCAGACCAGAGATGGGGGTGGTCTAGCCCAAGTCAGTCCATTAGAGCAGGAGAGAAGTAGACAGATTCAAGAGCTCCTTAAGGGGTAGACTGAATAAACCACATCTTGAGATTGTTGTAAGATGTGTGGAATGAGGTAGGGAAGCAATCAAGAATGGCCTTCAGGTTTCTGGGCTGTATGGCTGAGGATACCAGCTCCTGGACCATGGAACCCTGCAGAAGGATCACGTTTCAAAAAGGTGTTGAGGAGCTCTATTTTGGAAATGCTGCTGGAGCAGTGGTGGGGTACAGCCATGGGAAGCTGTTCCATAAGAACCACCGTCAGAATCTCAGGAGACAGGTCCAGATGGGTTGTGGAATTGGCAGTCATCGGCACATGGATGGCAGTTGATGCCAAGGCTGATCTCATGTGACAAGGCTAGCTCCAGCAGTCCTGTCTTCAAAGAGGGTCAGGAAGCTCTCACTTTTTCCTGGTTTGTGCTTGTCAGACCATATGCGAGTAGTTAAAACAGGACATTCATTCACACGCCTCTGTATGCCTTTTAGTCTCCCTATGTCTCCAGGGCTAGTAGGTGAGGTACATAGAGAGATGCCATGCACATTTTATATAGGACCAAGTTCATGCAATGCCAAGCCGTGACACAGCCCAGCTCAGGTTCCTCCAGGTGCTCTTCTCACCGCTCTGTAATTCCTCTGAGGTCGCCCTTAAGAAAACACTCAATTCATAGATAATCATGACAGGACTGAAATTCATGATGACAGATAAAAGGGGGCATCCTTTCTACCAGGCTCAGTGGCTTTTAGCCTCTGCCATCCTCACCCCCTCGCCCTTGCCCTCCACTGCAGCACTTCCCACCTGGTGTTGGCTCATCTACCCCCAGCAGGTCTCAGAGGAAGGGCTGTGGCTCCATGGCTCCCAAGTCTCTGGACACTTGGCCAAGTGAGGGTTTAAGTCATAGCCCAATCAGGCCCCAGCTGCTCAAAGACGCAACCGGAGGTTATGCTGTAACATAAAGAGATAGTCCTGGAAGTGATAGCATAACATAGAGACATGGCCAGTAAACGGGGAATGGGAGAAGAAGGAGCTTTTCCTGCTGACCCAGGAAATCATGGCACCATGGAGAGAAGGTAAAGGGGAGATCAACAGGGCCTGGGGCTTTGTTTTGGTTTTGTTTCTGAGCAGTGAGATTCTCTTTCCAAAAGACAACTTGAAGGGAACTCCAGTATGTAAAATGGTTTTTTAAAAAAGACCTGCCCTAACAAAAGTAGGAGCCCTGGGGCCTGAGCCAGCTTCCTGGCTGGCTCACCCCGTACGTACTCAGTGCCGGCCTCCGAGCAGCCTTCTTGCAACACTTGAAAACCAATAGTTTAGTCCATACCTTCCAGGAGGGTGGGAAGTACACAAATTTGAAATCATGGAATTATAGTCAAATTCCCCTGGGTTTAACTCTAGCCACACTGTTCATTAGCTGTGTGAATTTTGGATAGTTTATTTAAGTTTTCTGAGCCTCAGATTTATCATCCGTAGAATGGGGAGGAAGTACAGAATTGTCGTGAAGTAAGAGAAAAAATATAGAAAATATTGAGCGTTGTGCTCAGCACTGAGTATATTCTCAGTACATGGGAATTATTGTTATCAATTGCTGCACATTTGGATATTTCTAGACAAGCTGGAAATTTGGATTTTAATAGATGGGCTAGAAATTGGGATTTTTATAAGAATCTCCAAATTTTTAAATGTTGGCACGTAATTTTTAAAAATGAAAAACATTGTATGAGCTCAATAAGACGGGCTCCCGCAGTCAGTTTGGGACCTCTGGAATGGATCCGTGCAAGAAGGAGGTTAGATCTGGAGGGGAGGGGCAGGAGCAGAGCTTGGGGCCCTGGGCGGGGCTTGTGGGTTTCAGTCGTGGGTGGAGACTGGCCCTGCCATCCTGCTGTAGGGTAAGGCGTTTCTGTGGATGGTTAGAACATTTTTCTCCCCTGGCCTGCTGAGATGGTGCCAGGATTCACAAACCAAAGGCCTCTGGTCCTGGCTCTTCCCAGTTGCACTGGATGAGGGCTTCTGCATGGATCCTGTATTTGTTTTAAAAATGACTATTGTGTTCATCATGCATATTTTTGGTTTTTAAAAATATTACATTAACATATCAGTAATCTTGATTACTGAGTTGCTTTGGTGTTCTTTCAGATTTTGTTTCACTCACCCTAGTCCTTATCCTAAATCCCAGCCCTGAGTTGTGGATTAGCGGATTATCCATGTAGTCAGCCCTTGCTGCAGCCTCCCTCCCCACAGCTGCCTGCGGAGCAGGCAGTCACTCCCACAATGCAGGTGGGTGCTGGGGAAGGCAGGCCGATTTTTGTGGCCAAAGCAAAAAGTCTCTAAGGGGAGACTTAGGGGAGGAGGAACACGTTCCAAAGACAAACAGGAATTATTTCCAGAATCTTTATTCTTTTGGATTCTTGGTGCTGCTTCTTTCTCTTTTTAATCAGGAATGCACAGACTGGCTTCCAGGGGGTCCACTGTGACTCACAGCCCCCCCACTTTACACATTGCATTCCCCCTTTGTTCCATCAGGAAAGGTACAGAGATTTGGTTCAAAGGAGCTCAGTCATCCCAGGAGAAACCACTTTCCTTGAAACATCTTTTGTCTGAGGCTTCCATATATTAACAGCACTGATCTGGAACTGCCCATGGGGCCCAGCCCTGCGGCTTCCAGGTCAGGGCCCAGGGTGTGTCTGGGAAACCATAGTGAGGGCTGGACCGCTGCTCACCCACAGAGGAGGCAGAGCAAGGCGGGGCACTGTCCCATCTTCGGAGCAGGGGTGGCTGCAGGGCACACCCGCAGCCTAAAGCTGTGCTCAGAGCCCCATGTTAGTGTGCTTCCTCCACCCCCAGAAATCTCAGCCGCCCCTGAACTGAAGGGCAAAGCTGGAAGTTTGGCAGAATCAGTAGGAGGCCTAGATGAGCTCAGCTGTTTTGGAAATGCAGTTAAAAAGAGCTGTAATTGAACTCTGTACCCTCCACCAAGATTAAGAAATTGTAAACCAAAACTAAAATTCCAAGGCCCCCCAGCCATCTGAATGGACTTTCTCCTCGGCCAGGGCCCTCTTCAAATTTAACCTGAAAGACTGGTTCAGGCCATGATCAGAAGTAGGCGTTGGATGTGCCTCATTATATTATACCTCTCCAGCATTCACATCCACACAGACTTTAAGTCTGGTAAGAAACATTTTACAACCTATTCTGTCTGAATCCTGCAAATAAGAACTTTGGTCTCCACAATCCTTTATCTTAACCCAGACACTACCTTTCTATTGATCCCATGTCTTTAGATAAATGCAAGCAATTGTCAACCAGAAAAATTTTAAATCTACCTATAGCCTGCTTCCAGTTGTTCCACCTTGCTGAACCAAACCAGTGTTTTCTTTTGTTTTGTTTTTGTTTTTGTTTTTTTGTTTGTTTTGTTTTTTGAGAGAGTCTCCCTCTGTCACCCAGGCTAGAGTGCAGTGGCACTATTTGGCTCACTGCAAGCTCTACCTCCTGTGTTTCTCATGCCTCAGCCTCCTGAGTAGTGGGGACTACAGGCGCATGCCACCACACCTGACTAATGTTTTGGCATTCTTAGTAGAGATGGGGTTTTGCCATGTAAGCCAGGCTGGTCTCAAACTCCTGGCCTCAAGTGATCCATCTGCCTCGGCCTCCCAAAATGCTGGGATTACAGGCATGAGCCACCGCACCTAGCCCAATGTATTTCTTAAATGTATTTGATTGAAGTCTCATGTCTCTGTAAAATGTATAAAACCAAGCTACAGCCTGACCCCCTTGGGCACATGTTCTCAGGATCTCCTGAGGGCTGTGCCACGGGCCCCACTCATATTTGGCTCAGAATAAATCTTTTCAATGGCCGTGTGTGGTGGCTCACCCCTGTAATCCCAGCACTTTGGGAGGCCTAGACAGGCAGATTGCTTGACACCAGGAGTTCGAGACCAGCCTGGCCAACATGGCAACCCCATCTCTACTAAAAATATAAAAATTAGCCCGGCGTGGTGGCACATGCCTGTAATCCCAGCTACTTGAGAGGCTGAGGCACAAGAATCACTTGAACCCTGGAGGCAGAGGTTGCAGAGAGCCGAGATTGTGTCACTGCACTCCAGCCTGGGTGACAGAGCGACACTCCGTGTCAAAAAAAAAAGGAATAAATCTCTTCAAATATTTTACAGAGTTAGACTCTTTTTGTTTACTCTGGGATGGGGACTGGGCTATGCAGGGAGGTGTGCGTGCACATACTTATGTGTGTGTGATGGAAGGGGTTAACACCCAGCTGTTTGCAGACCACACTAGGTGCTATGCACATATTACTTCATGGTCAATCTATTATTATCCCCATTTTAAGACTGGGAAAACTGAGGCTCAGAGAGGTTGGGGAATACACTGAGGTTCAGGAAGCTGTCATAGCTGAGCTGAGACTTGAAAGCAGGTCAGATTTCAGAATCTGGGCTCCTCACACTTCCCACCACCCTGCCTGTCCCTTACTCCCCCCTACCTCCTTGTCCTCTCTCCTGCCGATTCTCCCCTTCCCTTTCCAAGAATATCCTGTTTTACCCACCACTGTAATTACCAGTGTTATGGTTATACTTTCTGTTATCCATTTCAAGGATGTCATAGATTATGGTTTATCAAACGCTCCCATGAACAAGATCTCGTTTGGTCCCAACAAACCCTGTGAGATAGAGGGGTGAGTATTAAACCCACTTTGCAAAGGAGAACAGAACTCAGAGAGGTTGGAGATATATGTCGTGCACAAGGTCCCCTGCTCTTCTGTCTCCAAATCCAGGGCTTCTTTGCTCACCCTGCTTTACCGAGCTCCTTCGAGGAGACCCTGCAAAGCCAAAGTCAAATGTGTGCTGATTGGCAGGGACACCCAATGTCTGTGAAACTGGATCTTGATTTTAAATTTTAATATTTTGATATTTTGTTCATCCTGGATTTTTGATAACAATTTTCACTTAAAAATATTGCATTAAAATATTATTTATTTGATTATTGCGTTTATTTGGTGCCCTTAAATTTTGCACCCCAGGCCGTGCCCCCACTGACCTCACCCCAATCCCAGCCCTGCCCCTGTCTGTACGGGTGTAAGAATTACATTGTGATTGCAACTGTGATGTAAGCACTTGAGAGTGTTTTACAACAGTGCCAAGTCTGCCTGCCTTTTCTGACCCTTCTTTGTTCCTCTGTTTGGTTCAGAGAGTCACTCCCCTAATCTCCCTTCAAGGAACCCTGTCTGACTGGAATGATCTAGTAGGAGTGGGTGGGCACCTTGGGTGCCGGGACAGTAATGCCTGGCCTTTCTTCCATGGGGCCCTTGCTGTTAGCTGGTGGGCGCGCTCAGTGCTTTGGGCAAGTGAACATAATGAAGCCTTTTTCTGGAAGGGATCATTTGGGAATAAACTTTCATGGATACCTTCTTGCTCACACCATCCGCTCCCCCGTGCTCCCCCTCCAGCTCTGTTGGCCACTAGGGAAACAGAAGGAACAGCTTGATCAAGGTTTTTCCTAGAAAAGCCTTTTGATGGGCCCATTATGGAAAACGAAGCTGTTTTTGTTTTCTTTGATTAATCACAGTGTCCTGTTTCCCAAAGCAAATGTGGCCTTGGCTCATCCAAAAGAACACAGCCTGTGCTGTAAAGAAGGGCTGCAGCCGCCTGGTGCTTGACAAGGTCCCCAAGACGGGAGGGGACACATGTAGCCCTGTCCTCCAGGACTCGGCTCTTCCTTTTTCACCTTCCAAGGAGCTCAGGTTATCAGTTTCCTTTGTGTTTTTCTGCCAGTGTGAACAGGAGAAATATTAGCCTTTAGAGATTTCTTTACAGTTCCTTGAAAGCTGGAGGGGTGAAATCAGCCAGAGAATTATATAACAGCAAAGCTCATTTAAAGCAACAGTGTCTTTCTATAGGGCTGTGGTGATTCCTTACCAGT
The DNA here is from genome assembly GCF_037993035.2 of Macaca fascicularis. NCBI lineage: Eukaryota > Metazoa > Chordata > Mammalia > Primates > Cercopithecidae > Macaca > Macaca fascicularis. The sequence continues at coordinate 100,944,881 of NC_088385.1, forward strand.
TTTTGTTACTAACTATAAGGAAAAGGAGGCTAATTTTGTGTATAAAGTAGAGGGGCATTCCCTTCCCTCATTACTTTCTGTTTGTTCATTGGACGGACACAATTCCTAGGGTGTTGATTTAAAAAACAAAACAAAACAATCTGAAGCCTCTTTCAAGGAAGACTACGGGAAATCATGTACATTAACCTCAGGCAGACACAGCCTACTTATTCTTGTTAGAAATCAGAAGAAAAAAAATAAAGAGAAAAGCTTTCTAAAGCATTTGTTTATTTTAATTTAAGAGCCATGGAGAATTTTATAAATACTCGGCTAAATTCTTCAAAGGGAGCCATGTTCTTTAAATTTAAGCACTAGGCTGGGCGCAGTGGCTCACGCTGTAATCCCAGCACTTTGGGAGGCTGAGATGGGCCGATCACCTGAGGTCACGAGTTAAAGACCAGCCTGGCCAACAAGATGAAACTCCGTCTTTACTAAAAATACAAAACTTAGCCAGGCGCGGTGGCACGTGCCTGTAATCTGAGCTACTCTGGAGGCTGAAGCAGGAGAATCGCTTGAACCTGGGAGGCAGAGGTAGCAGTGAACTGCACCACTGCACTCCAGCCTGGGTGACAGAGCAAGACTCCATCTCAAAAAAGAAAAAAAAAAAAATTAAGCACTACATCACCTATTCCTACATTGTTTGACCTAGAGCTTAACTGCCTCTCAAAGTGCATCACACACATTAGCTCAGCTGATCTCCATACTCCCTTGATTTGACCTTCTCTTTCTACCCATTTTAGAGATGAGGAAACTGAGGCCAAAGGATTCTGTTACTTGCCTGGCTTCACAACTCACCTGGAGATTCTGAGCTGGCATCTTCCTCTCTCTGCCATCACTCTAGACCCTATCCTCTTTCCTCTACACCAGCGGTTCTTAACCAAGGGCGATTTTGCCTTCCAGGGAACATTTGACAATGTCTGGAGGCGTTTTTTGGTTATCACAATTCTGTGTATGTGTGTGGGAGAGCGGGGGGCAGGGGATAATGGTGACATCTAGTGAGTAGATACTAGAGATGCTGCTAAACCTACAATGCTCAGATGGCCCCTAACAAAGAAGTATGTTGTCCAAAATGCCAATAGTGCAGAGGTTGAGAAGCCCTGGTCTGTACAGAGCTCAGCAGTCCAGGGCAATTGCCACCTCTGGGAGTTGCCAAGAGCTCCTCTGCCCAGCAACAGGCTTGGCCTGTCTCCTGTGGCTGCCACAAGAGTTAAAGCCACTGTCTAGAATGCCCTTTGGCAGTGGCCAAGTGTCCCCTGCGGAGCTGACTGCGGGACATGCGGTGCATCAGCCAGAGCTGATGTGTTTTATAATTTATAGTCACAGGGCGCCTGTCTTCATTTAGCAGCAGGCCTGCTGGCAGCCTCCCTGTCAGGGAGGAAGCAAGTTCCACAGAGGCCCACAGCCCCTGCCAGCTGACAGCCCGTGGTATTTGGGGACGGCTGTTGCTCAGAGACACCTGGGAATAGGCCGGGGCCGTGATGGCGCTGAGCACTCGGTCTCCCCTTCAGACCCATCCGTCAGCAGCGATCCCTGCCAGAAGATGGCCTATTGAACATTTCCAGAAATAGCACAGCCAAGCCTGTCAACTGCTTTCTTGGAAATACACTCAATAAGGATGGCAGTCCTCCAGCAGGGAGAGCAGAAAGCCTGGCCTGGATCAGGCTGCTGAGAAACGGCAATGCCTGGCTACCGGCCATGTCAGTGCCTTGGGAAAGGGAGCAGTTCTCATGGGACTTCCCAAGCCCTGCAGCCTCTGAAGTCACTTCAGAATGTTCTCAGTATGGAGGGAGAGAGTCATACCTTGCAGAAGGCCTTAGGCCCTGCCAACTTCATCTAACTCAGTGACCTGCACATCTTGCTGTTTGTTCAGACACCACGCAGACAGGAAGGCAATGCAGGCTTGGAGGCAAGGTATTAACTGTCAGCAGAGAGACCTTTGCATCATCTGGGGAACATTTATTTGCAGTCCCTCCTCTTGTGAGCTTCACTCCCAAATAGAACCAAAGGAGCATCAGAAGAGGGAGTATTTTCTTCCCTATCCTTCGATCATTCCGAGGATATAGGAAATACAAGGCAAAGATGTCATATTGAAAGAAAAGCTTGTAATTTATACTCCTCCCCTCCCCACTTCCTGCAGAATTAACTTTCCCTTAACTTCCCTCACAGGAGCCTGACATTGCTGTTGGAATTCAGCCACCCTGAGAGCCTCTGCACCCCGAGCTTTCTCCAATTTCTGGGATGGTACAGTGATGGCAGGGCTTGAGAGTGCCCTAAGAAGGCCAGCTGCCTTCAAAAACAAGCTCCTTGAAGATGTAGGTGTCACATAAAAGCGAAAAACAAAAACTCTCTGCAATTTGGGGTGTTCAGGAAATGTTGATTAATCACATTTTTTAAATTATAAGAGACTGCTGGATGTGGTTGCTTACTTCTGTAATCCCAGCACTTTAGGAGGCCAAAGTGAGAGGATTGCTTAAGCCCAGAAGTTCAAGACCAGCCTGGGCAACATGGCGAAACCTCACCTCTACAAAAATATCTAAAAATTAGCCAGGTGTGGTGGTGTACACCTATAGTCCCAGCTACTTGGGAGGCTGAGGTGGGAAGATTCCTTGAGCCCAGGAGACTGAGGCTGTAGTGAGCCATGATAGTGCCACCACACTCTAGCCTGGGTTTACAGCAAGACCCTCTCTCAAAAAAAAGTATAAGACAGTTACCAAGTTTATTATAGGGAATTCATGGGACCTGGTTTTCTTCCCAAGAGCCACCTCAGGACAAACGTAATTTGAAACTCACACTGAGCTATAGGTGGAGGCAGGGCTGTGAGAATACAATACAGGATGTCCAGTTAAATTTAAATTTCAGGTAAGCAACATTTTTTTTTTTTGTATAAGTATGTTCCAACTATTATTTATCTGAAATTCAGATTTAATGGGCATCAGGTGTTTTGTTCAATCTGTTCACTCCAGTTGGGGTATAAATTGATCTAGTTGTTAAATTGCTAAAAGGGAACACTGACATATATTCAATACATATGAAAGACCATACCAGTTAAGAGAAGAATAAGGAGATTAGCAGGGAAGAGGGAAAGCGAGAGAAATACCAGGAAGAAAGGGAGATGGGCATAGCGAAGGAGAAACAGTTCCAAATGAAAGAGAAACCGGAAGTGCTGGGGAGAGAGAAGAAAACAGGAATGTTTCTGAAGGACTGAAAATGTCTGATAAATTATGACTGTTACACAGAGAGCCATCTCCCTGGGAAATGCTGTTGAGTTGGCTAACCACTGTTCCTGGATCTGCTGCTCTTTGTTCTGTCTGCTAAAACCCACAGTCACCACTAGGGAGAAATGAATCTCTAAGCCACCGTACCATTATCTGGGTCACTATTACCCCGGGCTCAGGTTGTTAAATAAAATTTACAGGAGGCCATTGCTTTGGACAGAGTCCTTGCACTGGGCTCCAACAGACCAGAGCAAACCAGAATAGTGTCACTCGTGCTACCTGACATGTGCTCAAACTGAACTTTAAAACGGGCCTGCCGGGTAGCTCACGCCTGTAATCCCAGCACTTTGGGAGGCCAAGGTGGGCGGATCACAAGGTCAGGAGATCGAGACCACGGTGAAACCCCGTCTCTACTAAAAATACAAAAAAAAAAAAAAAAAAAAAAATTAGCCGGGCGAGGCGGCGGGCGCCTGTAGTCCCAGCTACTCAGGAAGCTGAGGCAGGAGAATGGCGAGAACCCGGGAGGCGGAGCTTGCAGTGAGCTGAGATCGCGCCACTGCACTCCAGCGTGGGCGACGGAGCGAGACTCCGTCTCAAAAAAAAAGAAAACAAAACAGGCCAGTTTTCCAAAAATCAGGAGATTTACAGCAACCAACAGAAAGTGAAGTGGTATAGTTAGTCTGGGGTGATACCTGAGGTTCACTGCCTCATGCCAAAGAAATCGAGGACGCAGACACACACACAGTGAGTTTAACAGGCGAAAGAAAGAAAATAGGTCTCTCCCCTGCAGAGAGGGGGATTCCCGAATGGGTCTTCCGGTTCCATGGTGGAATGCACAAGGTTTTATAGACCATCTCGAGGAGGCGGTGTCTGATTTACATAGGGCCCAAAGATTGGTTGGACCAGGTGTGTTATTTACATAACATGCGAAGAAGATGACCATGCCACCCTAATCTTTTATTATGCAGATGGGTTCTCTACCTGACGGGCGCCATATTGCCTGTTCCCTTACTGTACACGTGGTGACAAAGAAAAGGGAAGATGTAGCCTCCATGTTGAACATGCCTGGCCCCCAGGTAGCCTTTTCCTATTGGCACAGCTGCCAGCATTCATCCGTGCAAGCTTCCAGTTTGCTTGTCTATGTTTGCAGCTCCAATTTTCAGGCCACTCTCTGTTAGAAAAGAAATGATTTGGGGGCTGCTTTTTATTAAAAGGGTAACCTTGCTGAGGACTCTCTTACCCTCACCAACTGCCTAATTTCTTTCTAGCTCCTGTATCAAAAGGGTCCCCATCCACCTGCACAGGCATGAGAGGGAAGGCCCCTCTGTATAAACCCTATAAGGAAAGTAACTGAAATGACCAAGCCACTTCTTGTTTCTTGATCTTGCTATCCCCAGCCGTTTCTGCCCCTCCATCTGCTCAGCTCTTCAGAACGCCCTTTCTATTTTACAGATAAGATGCTGCCTGATTCACAAATCAATGATAAAAACCAACCGGACCTTTAAACTCAATGTGTGGAAATTTTGTTCTTTGACAGTGTGAAGCCACATCTGAGGCTGCGTCCAACTCCAGAACCTAAGAGCCCTCGGGCCCTCCCCCACTTCCCACCTCCACCCCCGCTTCCCCTGCAGACTGCTGTCATTCATGGATTGAGGATTTTCAAAAAATTGGGATCTAAACAACAAAATGGATTTGGTTGCCACCATTCTATGAAATTTTTTTGTTGTTGTGGATGATTCAGAAAACCTTCAACAGCTTCTTTTGCCTCAGGGTCAATGTGTTTGAGGGGGAGAGTTATTGTAGGTCTATATGCAGACAAGTGAGGTTCCTTGAATTATAAACACCCTTATTCCCATCCCCACAGGTGGCAGGTCAGGTTGGCTTAACCCAAAGGGAGAAGCCTATGTAGGCTGGGGATAGGTACAGTGAGAGAGGAGGCCTCCCAAGGAGGGGCCTGTAGTAGTTCGGCCTGCCATCACCGTGGATGCCGTGGAATTGAAAAGATGAGACAAGCAGGACCCTCCTCTTAGGGACCTGTAGGGGATGGACTGGTGGGAGAGGGTCCAGCATGGAAATAAAGGAAAACCTTGAGTCCCATTAAGGGAAATTCTAGGCACCTAGCTAGCCCTGAGGAGCTTAGCCCCATGCTTAGACCCTAATCCAGATAAGCAACTTGATAAGCAAGAAGGTAATAGTTGTCTAAAACAGGCTGGGCACAGTGGCTCATGCCTGTAATCCCAGCACTTTGGGAGGCTGAGTTGGGTGGATCACTTGAGGTCAGGAGTTTGAGACCAGCCTGGCCAATATGGTGAAACCTTGTCTCTACTAAAAACACAAAAATTAGCCAGGCGTAGCAGTGCATGCCTGTAATCCCAGCTACCTGGGAGCCTGAGGCAGGAGAATTGCTTGAAGCTAGGAGGCAGAGCTTGCAGTGAGCTGAGATGGCACCACTGCACTCCAGCCTGGGCGACAGAGACTCCATCTCAAAAAAAAAAAAGTAACCTAAAACAATAGCCAAGGAAGCCAGAGTCACGGGATGCTTGGTTCCCTATAGAAACTAAAGATAGCATCTTAACATGCATCTCTGAATTGTTTTTCAGAAACCTGGACTATCACTAAACCCATCCCCCCAAGTATAGATCTCAGATAAGGGGGAACTAGGAACTGAACTCTGATCACCGTACTTTGTTCTAAATTTCTTCCTGAAGGGCCTAGAGAAAGTCACACCCAAAGAGGCAGAGCTAACCTTTATTTCTGCTGGTCCCAAATTTTTAAACAAAGCTTCTTTTTCTTAACCAGTTGCAAATCAGAAAAGCTTTGAATCTACTTATGACCTTTAAGCCTTCTGCTTTGAGATATCCTGCCCTTTTAGGCCCAAACCAGTATGTAACCTGGGTATTGATTTATGATTTTGCCTGTAACTTCTGCTTTCCTGAAATTTCCCCCTGCCTTTAAAAACACTTACCTGCAAGCCATCAGGGAGGTGGGGACTTAATGCTTATTAGTTGCCTGGTTCTCCTTGCATAGTGCCCTGCAAATAAACACCTTCCTTTCTCCCACTGCAAACTTTGGTGCAGATATCTGGTCTTGCTGCACTGGGGAAGTGGACTTCAGTTAGATTCTATAATATACTAAAGGGGCTGCCTTTGATTACCTGGGCTGGGGAATAGGTCTCCCCATAAACTCCAGTGAGGAACAAAAGAGACACACTAAATGTCTCACCATGCTAAGACCTCATTCCAGATACCTGTAGATATCTAGGCTGTCGATTTGGAACATCACCATTGCAACAATATGGAGCATCTACTCTGGGTCATCAGGCAGAAAGTAATTTATATGCATGATCTCAATTGATTCTCAACAACTGAGTCAGGAAAAATACAGCATGGTCACAGGAGAATAGAAAATTCCAGGAACATTTTCACATGCCTTGCAAAAAGGAAACTCTGGAAATAACTACAGAAGCTAGGGGCTGATAAGACCCTGAAAAATCAGGGTGTGGGTCAAGCTGGCTAAGACTAACTGGACCCAACATAGTGCTGGATTTGACCTAGATTTCTCCCAAGACCTCATTATACCCTCACCCACCAGCGCCATGACAGTTCCAGGAACACCCATATTTGGTGTAAAAATGGGTGGCACTACAGTTCCAAGAAATCCTCACATTTTTCCAGGAATCTTTATGAATATTCCACCCCTTGGTTAAAGAAATCAATAGTGATAGGAACCCCAAGCTCCATGTGACTCTCTCTTTTGAGTATGCCAGCACTCCCTTGTCTTGAGTGTGTACTTTTGCTTTGCAATCAAGCTCTGTATCTAGCCAGGCACAGTGGCACATGCCTGTAATCCAAGCACTTTGGGAGACTGAGGCAGGAGGATCGCTTGAGTCCAGGAGTTTAAGACCAGCCTGGCAACATGGAGAAACGCCATCTCCACACACACACACAATACAAAAAGTAGCTGGGCATAGTGGTGCACACCTGTAGTCCCAGCTACACAGTGGGTTGAGGTGGGAGGATCACTTGAGCCTGGGAGGTCGAGGCTGAGATCATGCCAATGCACTCCAGCCTGGGCAACAGAGTGAGACCCTGTCTCAAAAATAAAAATAAACAAATCTCCATACTTTCACTGTTGTTCAACTCCTCCTTGAATTCCTTCGTATGAAAGTGCCAAGGGCCTGGGTACTGGCTAGAGTCAAGGTCCCACCATTGTTTGGGGACCTCTCCCAGCCCACCAGTTTTACAACTATCTCATGTTGTAGGAATAATATTATTCATATTACTACAGCATTGCCCGAAGAGATGGAGAAATTAGGACAGCAAAAAGTTAAGTCGTTGTCTCAAAGTCAATTGATTAGTGAGTGTTGGGGCTGCGATTTGTCTCAGGGATGCCTCTCTCCCAGCCCAGGGATCATCTCCAACCCTCCAGTCAGACTGCCAGGTTCAAATCCCAGCTCCATCGCTCACAAGCTGTGTGGCCTTGGGTAAGTTACTGAATCTGTCTGCATCTGCTTCACTGTGTGAAGAGTGGTAATAAAAATAGGACCTAGCTCATGGAGATGCTGCAAGGATTTAATGAAGGCTGGGTGCAGTGGCTCATGCCTGTAATCCCAACAGTTTGGGAAGCCAAGGTGGGAGGATCACTATGGGCAACATAGTGAGACCTCCACCTCCACAAAAAGAAAATTTTAAAAAATTAGCCAGGCATGGTGGTGCCACCTGTAGTCCAGCTACTTGGGAGGCTGAGGCAGGAGGATTGCTTGAGCTTCGGAGGTCAAGGCTGCAGTGAGCTGTGATTGTACCACTGCACTCCAGACTGGGTGACAGAGAAGGACTCTGTATCCAAAAGAAAAAAAAAATAGATTTAATGAGTGAGAACTAAACTCTGACTTTTTTTTCCTCTTGCCCAAATTCCTATCTAAGGGGCCTGGGGATTCACGCCTTAGAAACCATAAAATCTCATTAGACAGGTTTTATTAGCCATTTTTGTTTTTAACTTTTTTTTATTGTGATGGGGGGCTGGTCTCAAACTCCTGGGCTCAAGTAACCTCTTGCCTTGACCTCCCAAAGTGTTGGGATTACAGGTGTGAGCCCCCACACCTGACTGGGTTTTATTTATCTTATATAATGTGGCTTACTTTACAACCTGACTCAGATATAGCATCACATGACAGATAGCAGACCCTGAAGGAAACCAAAATATTTTACCCCAAAATATATTTCCTTGATGTATTTTGAAATGGCTGCCACAGGGCCAACAGATTGAAATGACTTTGCAAATCCATCTTTTGTGGGGAAATTTTGCATCTGTAGCGAATCTCCATTAATGTAGCTAGGACTTTCTCCTTCTAGGTCTTTGCCTGGTTAACTGAGAGTCTGACACCTTTAAAGTCTGAGAAGAGACATTCACCGTCCTCTCTGAGAGCTGCCACCTATAAGGTTCATCTACATAACAAGAACCTTGGTCTCCACAACTTCCTTATCTCAGTTCAGGCTTTCCTTTCTACTGATTTCAAGGATTTAAATCAAGCTCTGTGATGTCATGCTTTTTGGGCCAATCCAATGTATACTTTGCATGTATTGATTTATGATTTTAACTGCAATTCCTGTCTCCCCAAAATGTCTAAAACCAAACTGTAACCTGACTGGCTTAGGTTTCCTTTCTCAGGTCCTCTTGAGATTGTGTAACCTGGGATGAAGGTACTCACATCATCCTGGAATAAACTTATTTAAATATATTTTGGCAGAATTTGGTTTTGCCATCAACATAAGTTTATAAGTGTAAAGCACTTAGGACATGTCTATCACATAGAGAACAATAAGTATTAGTGCTATTATTATTCCTATCATTGTTAGTGTGATTTTAGTTATTTCCAAGAAATGATATGAGCCTGATGGGCCGTCAACATTGTCCTTGGGAGGGTGCGGCAGAAGAGGCTGGTTCCACCTCTGCTCTGTTCATGTTAGTGGTGGTGAATCCATACGGTCTGCAGCAACCTCAATTCTCGCCCTTTCAGAAGAAAGAATTTGACCAAGGGGCAAAAGGCAAAGGGAGAGACCAGGGCAAGTTTTAGAGCAGGAGTAAAAGCTTATTAAAAAGTTTTAGAGCAGGAAAGAAAGGAAGTAAAGTACACTTGGAAGAGGGTCAAGTGGGTGACTTGAGAGATCCAAGTGTCCTGTTTGACCTTTGACTTGGGGTTTTATACATTGGCATGCTTCTGGAGTTTTGCATCTCTCCTCCCTTGATTTTTCCCTTAGGCAGGCTGTCCACATGCACAGTGGCCTCCCAACATTTGGGAGGGGCCACATGTGCAGTGCGCTTCCTGAAGTTGTGTGCACGCTCACTCGAGGCATTTTTCCCTTATCAGCTGAGCATTCCTAGAGGAAGGTCATATACCAATTAAACTCTACCATTTTGCTTCTTAGTGTTCATCTTGAGCCCACTTGCCCAGCTCCTGAGATCTTATTGGGAAGCAGCTGATCACTCACTTCAGGTGTTTTCCATCTATTGGAGACTGCCAATAGGTCTATTGGGTGCTATCTGTGATCAATTATTATTTTAGAGAGACATTTTAATAACCACTCAACCACCACCTGATGGTCGCCTGACATCCCTGGGGAGGGAGCCCTCTCCTGCCATGCTCATGTCTGCCTAACTGCCGACTTTAACAGTTTTAGTTTTTGTGGTTTACACATGTGTCATTGTCCAGGCAACATTTTAATATTCTTATACTTGTGAACAAGGTACAGGGGCTTCCTTAAGTCTACCAAGTAGTTATTCACAGAAAGATGATTCAGAAGACTCAATTTTTCTGAATTTACCTTTTATCTCTGCTTGTTAATAATGACTGTATTAGTCAGGCTGTACAGTGAGGCTAGACAAGGCTGTAGTAACAAATAAAGCCCTGAAGTCACAATGATGTATCAGAACACAATTTTTTTTTCCCCTTCTTAGAATGTCTAGGAAAGCTTTCCTCCATGCATTGACCCAGGGATCTAGGCTGCTTCCACTTTGTGGCTTATCAAAGGCTTTCATGGTCACAGCCAAATGAAATGAGAGAAGTGGAGGGACTCTCCTGGTGATCTGCCTTGACCTACATTTACACACTCCTCCTCTGTTCAAAGTCCATTAGTCAGACTTGTCACATGGCTCCAACCACAGCAGGTGAGGAAGTAGGAGGAACACATAGATTTTCTCTTCCCAGCACCCTAATGGTCTCTACCTCAATGCACAAACCCAGCTTATAGCCCCAAGTAATGAACTGCTAGTCGCTTTATTAATTGTCATGAGAACCTTTTTCTTATTAATTATGGTCATGTATTTATTTGACTGAGGCATAGTTAATTTATTCACTCTTTCAGTAAGTATTTGTTGAGTATTTCCTCTCTACCAGGCACGTTTGGGCCCTGGGGATATGTCAGTAAGTGAAACAGAACAAAACCACTTCCTTCGTAGAACTAGCATTCCAGTGGGAAATTGTGAAAGATAGATAATTAACCCAAAAAATAAGAAAGCGATATATAATAGGTGTTGATATGTGCAATGGAGAAAATAAAACAGGGAAGATGTTTCAAGATGCAAGTGTGTGTATCTGTGTGTTTGTGTGTATTGAGGGAGCAATTTAAAATAGGATGGTTAGTGAAGACCTTCTTGCAAAATTGACATTTGAGTAGACGGCCAAAGGAGGCAGGAGAGCTTTGGGGTAAAAGCCGTCTGAGAAGGGGAAGAAGGGGAAGAAGGGAGTGCCAAGGCCCCGAGGCAGGAGAGTGCCTGGCATGCTGAGGGCAGTGAGGATGTCAGTGCATCTGAGGAGAGTGGTGGCATATGAAGTGAGGAAGGTGATGAGGATGGAGGGCCTTGTAACCTGTGTAAGGACGTTGCTTTTACTCTTGCTTAAAAACCTCCATTTTCCTCCCACTTCCCAACATACATACTATACATCTGTCAGTTCCCCTACAGCAGTGGTTCTCAAATTTCAACTGGCATTAGAATCACCTAGAAGGTTAAAATCAGACTGCTGTGGTTCACCTCCAAGAGTTTCTGTGGGAGGGCCTGAGAATTTGCAATTCTAATTGGATCCCAGGTGCTATGGTCTGAATGTGTGTGTCCCCTCAATTCATATGTTGAAACCTAATTCCCAATGCAATGGAACAAGGAGGTGGGACTTTTGGGAGGTGATTAGGTTATGACAGCTGAGCCCTCATAAATGGGACTAGTGCCCTTATAAAAGAGGCCCCAGAGAGCTACCCGGCCCCTTCCACTGTGTCAGGTTGCAATAAGAAAGTGCCATCTATGAACCAGAAATACGGCTCTCCCCAGAACAGACAGCCCTATTCCTCACTGCCTCTGAACATACCAAGCACTCTCCTCCCTCAGGGCCTTTGCACTCACTACTTCCCCATCTCAGAGGCTTTTACCCCAGAGCCCTCCCGCCTCCTTTGGGCATCTACTCAAATGTCACTTTTTCAAGAAGGTCTTCACTAACCATTCTATTTTAAGTTCCTCCCCCAATACACGCAAACACACAGACACGCACACTTGCATTTTGAACCAACCACCTTGTGTGTTTTATTTTCTCCATTGCACTTAACATGAAATCTGACTGGGCGCGGTGGCTCACGCCTGTAAATCCCAGCACTTTGGGAGGTGGAGGCGGGTAGATCATTCGAGGTCAGAAGTTTGAGACCAGCCTGGCCAACATGGTGAAACCCTGTCTCTACTAAAAATACAAAAATAAGCTGGGTGTGATGGTGGGCTCCTGTAATCCCAACTACTTGGGAGGCTGAGGCAGGAGAATCGCTTGAACCCAGGAGGCAGAGGTGGCAGTGAGCTGAGATCATGCCACTGCATTCCAGCCTTGGCGATAGAGTGAGATGTTGTCTCAAAAAAACAAAAACAAAAACAAATCTGCCAGTTTCTTATCTTGGACTTTCTAGTCTTCAGAACTATGAGAAATAGGTATTGTTGTTTCAGCCACCCAGCTTATGATGTTTTCTTATAGCACCTGAGTGGACTAAGACACCAGGTGATGCTGATGCTACAGGGACCACACTCTGAAAACCGCTGCTCTAGTGAGACAAGCTCCCTCTTGCTTTCCTACTTCCCCACGAAAACCTGCCCTGATTTTTGGACAAGGCTAGCTGCATAATTTTTGAGGCTCAGTAAAAATGAAAATGCAAGGCCCTTGTTCAAAAAGACAGGGGGAAAGGGGCAGTAAAAGGTACTAAAATATCAAAATTATCCTTCTAAAATATTTTATAGGTGGAGCATCCTTCATCTAAAAATCCAAAATATGAAATGTTTTAAAATCCAAAACTTTTTGAGCACTGATATGACACTCAAAATGCCCTAAAGAGCATTTTAAATTTTAGGTATTCAGATTTGGGATGCTCAACCAGTAAGTATAATGCAAATATTCCAAAATCTGAAAAAAAGCTGAAATCCAAAACACTTCTGGTCCTAAGCATTTCAGATAAGGTGTATTTAATACACTACATCACTTAGAAAGTATAATGAGAGTAATAATGGCACATGAATTACAACACAAGTTTTTAAATAGCCAAAAAATATTTTTGGTGTTGTAAGTTTATATAACACAATACATAATAGCATCTTATATTAATGTGACATTATAATTAATCTGGCTTGCTTTCCTGCATATTCCTTAATTTCTGATGTGCTTTCTTGCATATTTATTTATTAGATCATAAAAATTTGTACTCTTAACAACTTGATTTTCAATTAATCTAATTCAAAGCAATGTCAGTTGCTATTGGCAAATGCAAGATCATGAATACTTTTTGATAAATTTAATTTTGACAATTAAAATATACTGATGCAACTCTTACTGGAATAAGTGTTTTTAGGCTATAATGACATTGGGATACATTTCTGATAAATTATCTTGAAATATGAATGTTAGTACATCTAGAGGTGATGATTCCTATAGAAATATTTTCTAAAAAGATTTAACTCTTCATACAAATCAGTTTCTTACAAATCTGAATTTAATTGTCCATGTAAATTTTAATATTAATTAATATTTCCTCCAGCAGTTCCTGCAAGTTGTGACAGTTACACAAGAAACAAAAAAAGGCTTCATAATTTTTATATAGTTCAAGGCACCTGTTTATGCATTCTATCACTGCATCTTCAAGTATAAGGAAATTTAATTTAATTTTTATTATTTTTTTTTTTTGAGAAAAGTCTTCCTCCATTGACCAGGCTGGAGTGCAGTGGCATAATCTCAGTTCACTGCAACCTCCACCTCCAGGGCTCAAGCAATTCTCCTGTCCCCCAGCAGTAGCTGGGATTACAGGTGTGCGCCACCACGCCCAGCTAATTTTTGTGTTTTTAGTAGAGGCGGGGTTTCACCATGTTGGCCAGGCAGGTCTTGAACTCCTGACCTCAGGTAATCCGCCTGCCTCGGCCTCCCAAAGTGCTGGGATTACAGGCGTGAGCCACCGCGCCTGGCCAGGAAATTTAATTTTTAAATTGTCTTGCTAATTTTTGGTTTATCTGAGTTTTTTCTGCAAATAATAATGTTCTTTTCTGTTGAATAAGATACTCTTTAAATTTAATTTCTATTTCCAAGCCTGTGGATATTTGTTTGCAATGTTGCAATGGTTTTCACAACTCTTTGAAGAATTTTAATAACTCCCTGATATGCTTTTTTGCAATGTCCGTGTGTACATCCTTGTTTTATGATAACTTACCGACAAACTTTGCTGCCTGAGTACCAGCAGTTCCTGCTGCAGTTCTCAGACTAGACAGATAATATTTATGCAGATGCTGCAGGAACAGGCTCTGGGAACAGACTCTCCCGGGGCTGCCCCTTATTGGAACCCCAGTGCTGCTCCTCTCTGCCACAGCCACTACTTCTACGACTGCCATGCATCTGCTGCTTCCACTACTACTGCTATCACTACCAATCTGGGCCCGGGTCCCAGCCCAGCTGCCCCCTCAGATACCCCTGGTGCCCAGGACAACCCCGTGCATACCAGATGGCCGGGCCAACTCCTGGTGCTGCCCTTTGCCGTGCCTGTAGGCATGAGCCTGCACGTGCACACTAATACCTGGAATCTCGTCTGCTCCCACATATGCTCCATTGTCTGATCTGACTTCACAACACAAGGTCCAAAATAAAATTGTCAAGAATTTCAAGACAGTAACAGCAGAATGGTAAACCAAGCATGGGATTCCTTCTGAGAGGAGGCCCTGTGGGCACAGGTTGCACACCCATGACGCTGGTCCTGCTCTGGATTAAGTGAGTTACCATAACTTCTGCCCATGTACCTCTTATATTATTTTCTAACAATGTAGCATACTAAATTGTTTAAGGTCTATTTTCTCCACTAAATCAGAGGTCAGCAAACTACGGCCCATTGGCTAAATCCAGCCATTTGTTATTTTTTAAATTGTTTATATTTAAGGTGTACAACATAATGGATTTTTGTTGTTATTTGTTTGTTGTTATTGTTGTTATTTGTTGTTATTTGTTTTTGAGACAGGGTCTCACTCTGTTGCCCAGACTGGAGTGCAGTGGTGCTATCTCTGCTCACTGCAACCTCCGCTTCCTGGGGTCAAGTGATTCCCATGCCTCAGTCACCTGAGTAGCTGGGATCACCACCACGCCTGGCTAATTTCTGTATTTTTAGTAGAGATGGGGTAATCACTATGTTGGCCAGGCTGGTCTTGAGCTTCAGGCCTTGTGTGATCCACCCACCTTGGCCTCCCAAAGTGTTGTGATTACAGGTATGAGTCACTGGGCCCAGCCAACATGATGTTTTGGTAAACATATACATTGGGAACAATACATGATATACACATACATTATTACAGTCAAGCAAATTAACATATCCATCATCTCATATAGTTACCTTTCTTTTTGCGTGATAAGAGTCCCCAAAATTTACTCTCTTAGCAAATTTCCAACATAAAATACAATATTAACTATAGTCCTCATGTTCCACATGAGATTTCTAGATTTATTCATCCTATAGGAACCACAACTTTGTATTCTTTGACTACATCTTTCCATTTCCCTCACTCACCCCCTCCCGTGGTCACCATAATTTCCTCTTTGCTTTTATGTATTCAACTTTTTGTTTCTGCCTGTTTTGTAATAAAGTTTTATTGAAACACATGGACACTCATTTGTTTACATATTGTCTATAGCTGCTTTTAACAGCAGGTTTGAGTAATGTGACAAGGAATGTTTGGCCTACAAAGCCTACTACATTTGCTGCCTGGTCATTTATAGAACTAGTTTGTTGATGCCTGCACTGGACTCTAGGATCCCCGAAGGCAGGAATTACATCTTTCCAGTTCACTTCTGTGTTCCTAATGCCTAGAGCAGGGCCTGGCATATAGAAAACGCTCAATCAACCTTTGCTGGAAAAAAAAAAAAAGAGTGAAAGAAAAAAAATGAATATATGAAGAGCCTAGCCTTTTTTGAAGTAACTCATTTTATCTAAAAGAAAATCATCTTTGGCTAGAGTCACAGAGTAGAAAAAAAAGTAAAAGAAAATCCTGAAAATTTTGATTACTTTTCTGTTTTGTTTTCACGTAAAAATGATGTTTAGAATTACTCACATTATGGTGAAATTGACTCTCCAGGGAAATCTAAGGTGATTGTCAGAGGGCTTGGCACACCCTCTGGCACACACTCCAGTCTGGAGAGGCACAGGCATTTAATAGAATAGCATTCATCTTTCAACAACTATTTATTGAGCAAAGCATGGGGCTAGGCATGATAACAGAAATGACAATGTTTCCACTACGTCTTACTCAATAGACCTGTAGAGCCTATAGACCAAAGAAAGACTTACAGATATATACGAATACTCATATATAACTATACCATAAAATGTGTTAAGTAAAATGGAAAATGTCTGGATGAAGTGCTTTGAATTTTCAGAGCCAGGACAGATTCCTTTTGGCTGCAGAATCCGAAAGGGCTTTGTGCCAGTCATTCTCTATTTGGTCTCAGACCCTATCCCTGCTCTTCTGCATTGCTTTGCACCACAAGATTCTGGCCCCTGCAAACTACATTTCCGTGGCTGCCCCGCCAACTGGCTCTATCTAGGCTCCGTCAGTGGGAGGCCACAGAAAGAGACTGGAGGACTGGACAAAGAGAGGAGAAGTGCCACAGCTCTTCCTTTCTCCTGCTCCAGAGAGGGGAGCTATGATATTTCTCCTCTTTCTTTGAACCTCAGTTTTCTCACTTTTCCAATGGAAAAAGCAATGGTGTCTATTTCATGGTTTTTTTCTTTTCTTTTTTTTTTTTTTTTTTTGAGAATGAAATGAGATAAGGCATGCAAAATGCTTAGCACAATAACTGATAAGTAATATGCATTTAAAGAATAGAGGCTGGGTGCGGTGGCTCACGCCTGCAACCCCAGCACTTTGGGCCAAGGCAAGTGGATCACTTGAGTCAAGGAGTTCCAGACCAGCCTGGGCAACGTGACAAAACCCCATCTCTACCAAAATACAAACATTGGCCCAGCATGGTGGTACATGCTTGCAGATCCAGCTACTTGGGAGGCTGAGGTGGGAGGATTGCTAGAACCCGGGAGGCAGAGGTTACAGTGAGCCACGATCGCGCCATGCACTCCAGCCTGGGTGACAGAGTAAGACCCCATCTCAAATAAATAAATAAATAAATAAAATACAGAATAGAGCTATTCTTGCTTTTGGGCTTGTTCAGGAAAGTGGGAAGGAGTGCAGTGATCAGTGATGTCTGCTAAAGGTGAAAGGTGAGAGAGTAGAGCTATGTGTGAGGAATATTTAGTAATGTATATTAAAACTGTATTGATATCAACGGTTAACTGATATTAATATATTAAAACTGTATCATAGAGATAGAATTGAAGGGACCTGGCAAATGGACTGGCAGACTCTAGAAAGGGATTAGGAAAAACCAAAGACCTGGGATGGTGATACCAAAGCACACACAGTCAATACACAACAACCAGTAGGCTCAGGAGAACAGATGATGAATTTACTTTTAGATAATGGTGTGCAAACCTTTCTAGTTGCAAAAAAAAAAAAAAAAAAAACCCTACAGTAATACATTCAAGACACTTTAACAGGTGAGGATTTTTGTTAGAGATACAAAATATATGCAGTGAGTTAGCAAAACAAAAGCAAACACAAAACATTTCAGCAGCTGCACATCCTGGCCTCATGGAGAACTGGAAAACTATCCAGGAAACCACAGCAACTGCAGTTCTAGAGCCTGGCCTCCTCTGAAGAGGAGAAACCATTGTTTTTTACTAAGCAGTTCTACCCTGCTCAAGGCTCCTCTGTTTCCAATCTCCCTCTTTCTGGTTTTCCCTTTCTTGCCTCTGTTTCTGTGGCTGTATTATCTGTCTTGAATTCAAGATGATTAGGCGGGATATTTACCATCCAATATGAAGCTTCCCAACTGCGCTGCATCCTCAGGTTGGGTCTGGCCCATGTTAGATGCTCTGGGCTCAGCATGGCAGTTGTGGTCAGCACAGCAGATTCACCTGAAACAACGCAAAGATCCACCTTTCTCAGCAGGAGCTGTGTAACCAGTAGGCTTTATGGCCAGACTGGTGAAGACAGGGTGAATTAGAGACGTCAGTGGGAGCTCCAAGGAGCTGAAAAGGTTAGACTGGATTGTGATTGAGGGAATATTGAGGATACCTAATTACTTTTGATATTCTACATTTCATATGGATCTGCTCATATAAGATCAATATCTGTCCAAGGTTTAGGGCAGAGCAGGCAGAAGTTATTTCTGGTAAAGATGATTCTTTCAATGGGACCCAAAAAGTTAGGTGATTTGCAGAGGGAGGAATTTTATTACTGTCCCTTATAAGGACTTAAGTAATTTCTTAGAAGAACAACTTTGAAATTGGTTTGGAAGTGGGAATGTGGTGAGGTTAGGATTTCTTTACTGCATCGAGAGTAAAATATTCTACAGCTCAGGAAAGCAAACAGAACAGCCCAACCCTCTTTGATTCTTCCCAGAACTCTTCTCATCCATCATCCCTCTTGATGCTGAAGAAACCCAGAGCTTGCAACACACATATTCCAAAGATAAGTTGATACAAGCTCACTTATGCGAATTTCTTTAAGAATGAAGAGAGAGAAAAAAGTGGAGAGAGAGAAGACAAAAAAAAAAAACCATAAAAGAAAAAAAAATAGCTAATATTTGGAAAATCTATTATTGATGGAGCTCTAAGGGGCAGATGAATCCTTATTCATAAAATCCCAGGTGAAGAAAAAACAGAACAATTGTTTATGTAGCTGTACCTGAGAGGTGGTATGTGCACTTTTCCTCTAACTCTTAACAGAGAAACACCCCAGCACTCAAAATCCTCTTTGAGAATAACTTGAACTGAAAATAATGAATTTCATAAATATCACTGAAGAAGTAGAAATTTTTAAATAAAAGAAAAATACTCAGTATCTTATTATCCTCTAATTCTGCCCCCTTATTTTGTAAGTACATTTATAATTCTAATTCACATGCATATGCAATTTTTATGTAATTGTCATCAGAAGCCCCTGGGCTCACTACACAGACCTTGAGTCTGAATGCTGTCTCAGCAGCTGGCATCTATGTGATTTGGCCAGTTACTTAAACTCTCTGGGCCTCAGTTTTCTCATCTGAGAAGTAGGTATAACAATAATACCTACTTGAGGATTAAATGAGACAACATCTATACAGTGCCTCGTTCAATGCCTGGCACATGCTCAGTCAATGGTAATCACTGATTGTCCATCATTAAAATCAGGGAGCTTTGTAAGCCAGACTGGTTGGACAGGAGAGCTTAGCAGTTAAAGTCTGTGTTTGCTCCCTATTTTTTCCCTCCCCACGATGATGTAATCCAGTATCTCTTTCCTCTGGCTGCCCAGCCCCACCCAAACCAAGATGAAAGACATAACACACACAACAAACATCCTGTGAGCACCTGATACATGCTGGAATGGCCTATGAGGACTTGGGGGAATAAAATCCTGCTGCTAGCCGCTGCTGTAAACACACTGGCATGCCCCATCGCCATGTTGAGCACTTCATATGTGTAATCTAAACTGGCACCCATAAATGTGGCCATAGTGACTCTCATGCAGTTGAGGAATCCATTTCTCAGGAAGGTTACAGTTATGGGCTGAAGTGTGTTCCCCCCAAATTCATATATTGAAGCCCTAACTCCTATGAGGTTGGCCCTCATTCAATCTCCTTATGGTGTCCTTAATGATGTCCTTATAAGAAGAGGAAATGTGGACACCAGGGATGCACACACACAGAGAAAAGACCATGTGAGGACACAGCAAAAAGGTAGCCATCCGCAAGTCAAGAAGAGAGGCTCAGAAGAAACCAAACCTGCCAACACCTTGCTCTTGGACTTTTAGCCTCTAGAACTGCTGTTTAAGCCACCCAGTCTGTGATATTTTGTTATGGCAGCCCCAGAAAACCATTAGTTATATAACATTTAAAAGCTTAGATGGTATTCAGCCTTAAAGAGGAAGGAAATTCTGACACATGCTACAACATGGATCAATCTTGAAGACATTATGCTAAGTGAAGTTCTAAGCAAAAGAACAAAGCCAGCTTCAAACTATACTTCAAACCCAATTTCAAAGTATACTATAAGGCTACTGGAACCAAAACAGCATGGCACTGGTCCAAAAACAGATACATAGAGCAATGGAACCGAATAGAGAGCCCAGAAATAAAGCTACACACCTACAGCCATCTGGTCTTTGACAAAGTCAACAAAAACAAGCAGTGGGGAATGGATCCCTATTCAATAAATGGTGCTGGGCTAACAGGTTAACCATATGCAGAAGATTGAATCTAGACCCCTACTTTTCACCACATACAAAAATTAACTCAAGATGGATTAAAGACTTAAATGTAAGACCTAAAATGATAAAAATCCTAGAAGAAAACCTAGGAAATATCATTCTAAACACTGGCCTTGGAAAATAATTTTTGGCTAAGCACTCAAAAGCAATTGTGACAAAAACAACTTGACAAGTGGGAGCTAATTAAACTAAAGAGCTTCTGCACAGCAAAAGAAACTATCAACAGAGTAACCAGACAACCTACAGAATGGGAGAAAATGTTCACAAACTAGGCATCTGACAAAAATCTAATATCCAGAGTCTGTAAGGAACTTAAATCAATAAGCAAAAAACAAATAACCCCACTAAAAAGTGGATAAATGACATGAACAGGCACTTCTCAAAAGCAGACATACAAGTGGCCAATAAACATATGAAAAAATACTCAACACCACTAATCATCAGAGAAATGCAAATCCAAGCCAAAGGAAATACCATCTCATACCAGTCAGAATGGCTATTTCTAAAAAGTCGAAAAGATAACAGATGTTGCTGAGGCTGTGGAGACAAGGGAACAAATTATACACTGTTGGTGGGAATGTAAAGTAGTTCAACCACTGTGGAAAGCAGTTTGGAGATTTCTCCAAGGGCTAAAAATAGAACTACCATTCAACCCAGCAATCCCATTACTGGGCATATGTGCAAAGGAAAGTAAATGGTTCTACCAAAAAGACACATGAACTTATATGTTCATCACAGCACTATTTACAATAGCAAAGACATGGAATCAACCTAGATGCACATGAATGGTGGATTGGATACTGAAAATGTCATACATATACACCATGGAATATGACATAGCCATAAAAAGAACGAAATCATGTCCTTTGCAGCAACATGGATGTAGCTAGAAGCCATTATCCTAAGCGAAGTAATACAGAAACAGGAAACCAAATACTGCATATTCTCACATATAAGCGAGAACTAGACATTGGGTACACATAGTCATAAAGATGGAAACAAGAGACACTGCGGACTGCCAGAAGGGGAGGGCAAAGAAGGGCAAGGGGTTAAAAAACCACCTTTTGAATACTATGCTCACTACCTGGGTAATAGGATCATTCATACCCCAAGTCTCAGAATCATGCAACATAGACATACCCATGTAGCAAACCTGCACATGTACCTCCTGAATCTAAAATGAAAGCTGAAATTAGAAAAAAGAAGACATGCTAGTAAAATAAGCCACTCACAAAAGGACAAAGACTCTAGTCCATCATATGAGGTACCTAGAGTTGTCAAATTCTTAGAGACAGAAAGTCGAATGGTGGTTGCCAGGGTCTGGAGGGGAGGGAGGAATGGGAAATTATTATTGAAGGGATATAGTGTTTCAGTTTTGCAAGACGGAAAGTGTTCTGGAGGTAGATGGTGAGGATGGTTCCCCAACAATGTGAATGCCTCTGAACTGTACCCTTAAAAATGGTTAAAATGGTAAGTTGTATGTTGCATGTATTTTACACAATTAAAAAATTAACTTTTTAACAAGCGTAGGGAGCTCCCACTCGCTGTAATGTTCAACCTCATTGAATTCTTGACTAATTGCTTTTGGGGAGGATGAAGGCAGGGAGTTGGAGGAGGAGGAGGGACTGGGGGAAGGCAAGAAGGGCTCAGGATGAGGAAGGCCTATTTGCTTTTCCTGTTCTGTGCGAACATCTTTAAGTGAACGCTGGCATCACAACAGCTGTGCAGTGATTGCTGCCTCTGTCAACAATGATGATAGAGGAGAACAGGATTTCCAAGTGAGTGTCCGAATTCCCTGAGCGTTTTTTATTTTTAAAGAGTTTTTCTCTTCTTGTTTTCCAACTTTTGGGCCTGCTCTTTATCACACACAAAATGAAAACACTTCCTCAGTGGTGGCCGAAGCTCTTTTCAGATTCTTCCACAGCAACAACAAAGCAGCACAGCCTCTCCTTGTGGCCACCATAGATTTGCTGACCCTCTGCATCTGCTCCCTGCCAAACCCAAGACCTGAGGGTTGGGCTGTGAGCATCTGCCCCTTCATGCAAAGGGTTTCTGAAATGACAAGTCATGCCCACAGGACCCTGCTGTAGAATTCCTCAGGGCTGGGCAGGGACTGAGTGGGACAGAGAGAGACTCCAGTCCCCCTTCTTAGATGTGTTCTCAGAGAGATAAACATTTCTATTTGGTGGGAGAGGATCCCACCAAAAATGGGCTGCTGGTACGGTGTCTGGGCAGAAAGCCACCGAAGGGTCTCCCAGGGGCCAACTCAGGAAAACGTGGGCATCAGGATAAATAACGATGGGTCAGGCGTGGTGGCTTATGCCTGTAATCCCAGCACTTTGAGAGGCCAAGGGGGGCAGATCATTTGAGGTCGAGAGTTTGAGACCATTCTGGCCAACATGGTGAAACCCCGTCTCTACTAAAAATACAAAAATTAGCCGAGCATGGTGGTGGGCACCTGTAATCCCAATTACTCAAGAGACTGTGGCAGGAGAATTGCTTGAACCCGGGAGGTGGAGGTTGCAGTGAGCCAAGAGATCACATCACTGCACTCCAGCCTGGGCAACAGAGCAAGACTCTGTCTCAAAAAAATGAAAAATTAATAATAATTATTATTAGAAAAATGGCAGCATGTTGAACCCATTAAATACAATAGGAAGCCAAGACTCCACCTAACTGAATACATAAATGGAAAGTTTAATGAAGAATAGGATATACGTATGTTTTTAAACTACCTCACCACAAAATACTTATTAATTACTCAGAATAACTTATTAATTACAAAGACTAAACAAAATACTTATTCATTACAAAGAGCACAAAACCAGTGGAAGGCCTGACAGATGCTTCCTTAAGCAAGAGATCAAACTGAACACTGTCATGATGGGACAAGCTGAGCTTGTATGTCACCTGAAAGGATGCAGCGAGAGGACCCCAACACCCCGTTGGTGACATTCCTGCCAAAGACACATAGCCTGAATCGACTCATGGGGAAACACAGACATACCCAAACTGAGAGGCATTCTACGACACGGCTGACCTTGAAATATTCAAAAGTGTCAGGATCAGGCCAGGCGCGGTGACTCATGCCTATAATTCCAGCACTTTGTGAGGCTGAGGCTGGTGGATTGCCTGAACTCAGGAGTTCAAGACAAGCCTGGGCAACATGGTGAAACCCCGTCTCTACCAAAACAATACAAAAAATTAGCCAGGCATAGTAATGTGCACCTGTGGTCCCAGCTATGGAGAGGCTGTGGCGGGAGAATCGCTTGAGCCTGGGAGGCAGAGATTGCAGAGAGCCAAGATCATGCCACTGCACTTCAGCCTGGGAGACAGAGTGAGACCCTGTCTCAAAAAAAAAAAAAAAAAAAAAAAGAATATATATCAAGAAAGACTGAGAAGGTATTCCAGACAAAGGAAATAAAAAACACAACCAGCCTGTAGTCTCAGCAGTTTGGGAGACCAAGGCAGGAGAATCACTTCAGCCTAGGAGTTTGAGCCCAGCTTGGGCAACATAGTGAGACCCTGTCTCAAAAAAAAAAAAAAAAAAGAAAGAAAGAACCAACTGTAACTTGGTTCTGGACTGGATTATTTTGCTGTAAAGAACATTATTGGGACAATTGGCATAACTCAAATGGGATCTGAGGAATAGACAGCAGGGCTATGTCAGTGTTGATTTCCTGATTTTGTTGATAATGTGGGGTCATGCAGGACCACATCCTTGTTTGGAGGAATTCCACACTAAAGTAGTTAGGGGCAATGGGACATCAAATTGCAACTTACCATCAAATGGTTTAGGGAAAAATAATTCTTTGTACTGTCCTCCAACTTTTCCATACATGTAATTTTGTTTTTCAAAATAAAAAAAAAAGAAAAAAGAAAAGTAAGGAAAAAAAGAAAGAAGTCAGTGCCTTGTTTGATTGGGAGGAAGGCCATGGTCTTGGGCACAAGCCTGAGATGTTTCTTGAAATTGAATTGCCTCTTTGCTGACTGCCGTAGGGACCTGGGTGGAAATGGAGGGGAGAGGCCTAAGATATCAGATGAATAAGTTTGCTCATAATCTTGCTACTCAGAAGGATTCATGATGATTTGATGTGTAGCCTTTTAGGAATGTGTGTGTGTGTGTGTGTATGTGTGTGTAGAAACCTATTTTTTTTAACTGGACAACATACTATGCATACTGTTTATGAGTCTGTCTACTTAACGGTATTCTTCAACATCATTTTTAAAGGTTAACTAATGAGTATCCCATTGGATGTGAATCATCATTTAGCTTACGAACCCCGGCTGGAGTTGGATTTGACATTCCTTGGTCCACCCACCATACCTCATATTTTCAGTTCGTGCTGTGCCTCAATGAGAAAGAAAAGAGGGAAGAGCTGCCAGGTTCTTTCTGGAAGACCTTATGTAGTTTCCCACTTTCCCATGAACAGAATTGGGCTATGGGAGGAAGTTTTGAGGAAAGATTAAGATCACGCTCAGATGAGCTAAGGTTTAATGACCAATTCTCCTCTTACCAGCCATGTGAGGTTGGACATGTTACCTGACATCTGTGTGCCTCAGTTTCCTCATCTGTAAGAGGGGTGAAATGAAAAGTACCCATCTCACAGGGTTATTGAAAGATTAACAAACTGTAAGTAGCTGGCACATGGTAAGTGCTCATTGGTGCTGGCCATTGTTAATACTATGAATAAATGTAAGAGGCAATGTTTTACGTCTGCAGAAGGTTAAAAAGACACCAAGTGGGGCAACCTCCTCTGCCGAAGGGGAAATAGTCCTCTGTGTTGGTGGTGAGGCATAATTATGATGGAGAAAACATTTTCCAAGGTCTGGAACTGACGTGTACTCCTTGTGACATTTTAATCTCTGAGTAATAGATTCCACTGCCTACAGGGCTGCAATTTTTCCATTTATTGCTTTTTCCTCTTCTCTCCCAAACCTGGATTCTGACTTTTCTCAGCTCCAGCCTGCCTCTAGCAACTGTGAACTGTTTCTGGATAATCCCCTCCCCACACCAGCTTCTCTACTTAGGCAAGGAAGCCTAAAGCCCCAGAGCCACACTGCCTTCCTTGGGGAAAGTGCAGAGGACCTACCGTTTGCTCCATTAGTTACATTGCTTTCCATGCTCATGACAACTCTCTAATGCAGACACTGCAGTGATCCAGGGTGCAGCAGAGGGGTTCCATGAATGGGCTTTGGAATCTGCGAGTGCAGGACTGGCTTTACCTCTCATATACTCACTGTGAAACCTGAACATCTGAGGCTCAGTTTTCTTATCTCTAAAATGAGCGGGATAATAATAATGACTTTACAGGACTATTAGGAAGATTGAGTTAAATCACACATGTAAAGTATATGCTTGTCTTAGTCTGTTTTCACTCTGCTATAAAGAACTGCCTTAGACTGGGTAATTTATGAAGGAAAGGGGTTTAATCAACTCACCGGTCAGCATGGCTGGGGAGGCCTCAGGAAACTTACAATCATGGCAGAAGGTGAAGTGGAACCAAGGCGCCTTTTGCACAGGCAGCAAGAAGGAGAAGTGCCAAGTGAAAGGGGAAGAGTCCCTTATAAAAGCATCAGATCTCGTGAGAACTCACTCATTATCACAAGAACAGCATGGGGAGAATCGCCCTTATGATTCAATTACCTCCACCTGGTCTCTCCTTTGACACGTTGGGATTATGGGTATTATAGGGATTACAATTCAAAATGAGATTTAGGTGGGGACACAAAGCCTAACCATATCAATGGTTAATTAAACCTATTTGCTTCAATGGTACAGCCCCTAGAGCACAATGGATGCTCAATAGATGCTAATTACCATAATTATCATTATTTGGAGTTGAAAAAAATGAGCCTTGGGGTAATATAATTATTATAACTATAATTATAATATTCTTATTGCATTTTGCAGGTGCAGAAATCCTGGTATACCTATCTCTAAGTTTAGTCCTTTTGCCGCTGTACACAGCGGCTTGTCCCACTGTGGCAAAAACTACCATTCCCTGTCTTCTATAGTAATAGAAATTCTAGATGAGTGTATGACCACCAGCTAAGATTACATTTCCCAGGCTTCCTTCAGGCAAGATGTGGCCATGTGACTAGTTTGGCGGGTCAAATGTGCATGGAAGTGATATTTGAAGCTTCCTGGTTAGGTATTTACAAGGAAAGGGCCTGCTTTCCCTTGTCCCTTTCCCTTTTGGGTTGACTGTGTGGACTTTGACATAGAAGGATATAAACTTCTATCTTGTTTAAGCCATTGTATTTTGAGTCTCTTTGTTACAGCAGTGAAACCCTCAAAGAGAGGGAGTAGCAGTGTTGGTAGTAACAGGACTCAGGTTAGGAGTCAGGAGACCTGGCTCTATCCCTCATTTGCTTCATGGCTAAAATATTCATTTGCTCCCTTATCTGACAACATTTTGCCAGCACCTGCACAAGACATTAGCAACACAGAGATAAATAAAACATAGCTCCAGAAATTATCTAATCCACCTGCAGTCTTGGTGATGTTATCCATGTTAATCTTTGAGGATGGTATGCTCCCTTATAGAGAATATAGAGTTCAGTTGCAGATGCAGGCCAGGGCTCTTAAATAATTGCTCTGCAGTTTCCAAACATTTTATGGGTTCAGAATGGGTTACAAGTCTGTTAATATACTGAGCAAAATGCTCAAAACAATCATAAATGTTGAGAGACTTACTAGTTGCAAATCCTTTGCAAGATATTGAACCTCAGTTCCAGTTGTTATATGGAAATAATGGTGTGGAGAGAATTAAATTAGAGAACACATGTAAAGTACTTAACACTGTATCTGACATTTAGGAAGCAGTCAATAAGTGCTATTGACAATGACAACAATGCAAACAATGACAATGATGATGATGATGAAGGCATAGGCTTGATTTTCCACTGCCCTGGAAAGTCGGCCAACCAAGGCCCTCAAAAGAGTGGTCATCAGCAGTACTCTGCCACCCATGTGTACTCTGAGGGCCAAACGAGGCTGTCTTTGTTAAAACACTTTTTAAGAAGGGAGATGCGATAGTGGGGTAACATCTTTGACAACATCCAAACCTGCAGCATTCCACCCTACCTACCTTGGTCCCTCCAATTACTTTTCTTGTCTTTGCCAAGCTCTCATCTGATGACTGCTGCTGCATTGCAATGCTTTACTGTTCATTCTGAGGGGTTATTATATTGACTAGTGATCACCATCAAGTCTGCATGTCCTTTGGGATCTGTCCACATACTTGCATAATTAAGCAGTTAAAAGTCAGGAAAACAAAAAAGTTTTAGTCTAATGATCATATTAAATGACCTCTCTACCTTTGAATATTCATAATGAGTTACCTTTTTTGAATTCTGGAATGCTGACTCTCAATACAAGGTGCTATACATATAATTTCATATATATTATATTATATATTCCTTATTTCCACAGACTAATGATTATTATCCTGACTGCAGGTAAGGAAACTGATTCAGGACAGTCATGGAACTTTCTAGGTGCATAGAGGAAAATCAAGAAACTAATAAAGTTTAAGCTCAGCCCCCTTATTTACACAATCCTCTTCCAAGGCCCTGTACTGATTTCGAATCCATGTTTGTGCTCTTTTTCTTAAATAGCCCCGCGAATTTTATCAGCTACAAGCCCTACAAAATCTGGATCTGTCCCTATAAGTCATACAGATGCTAAATATTGGAGCCAGAATTTGAACAGCAATTATTTAGTATTTTAATTCAGTTTAACTTGAATTCATTGTAATTTATTAAAATAGTGGTATGGGCACACCAAGTTGTGCCAATGAATCAATGCTGGTCTATGAGTTTGGGACTGGAATCCCCCAGTGATATGCCCAAATGATATGCTGCATACATCGTATGGAGTCAATGTATTGATATCAGCACTTCCTGTTGTCCAAGGTTCTACACTTGATAATGACCATAATACCTTGGTTTTAACAGAACATATATTCTCTAACATGCTCAGAGATTGCATCCATTATTCTGATGAGGCAGAATTATCTCCTTCACATTTTAATTGCTAATCAAGCTGAGAAAACAAACATCTTAATGGGAGAACCAGAGTAGAAGATGAAGGGACTGATCAGGAGCACATAGGAGACACCCTCTGGAAATTCCAAGATATGACTCAGTGACCTGTCGAGTGAGGGCATTGGGCAGCTTGTCTTTAAAAGTGAAGAATTACACCTGACTCCAGTCTGTCCCCCGACTCGAAAGTTCTAACTGATCTCATTTTCTCTTTCACATCTTCAAGTCTTGAATTCCTGTATTCATCTCCTCTAAACACCACACCTCAACCCCCATCCTTCAGACCTAGAATTGGGCATGGCAGGGGGGCATAGAAAAGAGAAGACAGTCACCATCATCCAACGGTATAAGAATGTGAAGTTGGGAAAAGGATGCATGTGGTCACCTTTTTTGTTGTTGTATTTTTCTTGTTTTTTTTTTTTTTTTTTTTGAGATGGAATCTCACTCTGTTACCCAAGCTGGAGAGTACAATGGCACGATCTTGGCTCATTGCAACCTCTGCCTCCTGGGTTTAAGTGATTCTCCTGCCTCAGCCCCCCAAGTAGCTGGGAATACAGGCATGTGCCACCACACCTGGCTATTTTTTGCATTTTTTAGTAGAGATGGGGTTTCACCATGTTGGCCAGGCTGGTCTCAAACTCCTGACCTCAGGTGATCCGCCCACCTTGGCCTCCCAACGTGCTGAGATTAAAGGCATGAGCCACTGCGCCTGGCTGAATATGGCCACCTTTTACCTCCCATTATGAACCTGGGTTATGTTGACAGTTGAGCTGAATGCTCCTGTTGTGACACCAACCCTATCCTTCAGGATGGTTAGCCAGAGAGAACTCTCAGATTCTCTCTCTCTCTCCTCTGCTGCCACAGGGTCTTCCCTGCCTAACAATCTCTGTATGGTTTAACTCACCCCCAGAGCTTCACCTGGTAGAGAAAAACAAACTCACCTAAAGTTTCCAATTTTTCTAATTTAATTCCAGGAAAAGTGCTATCTGCACATCTTTGATATCAAGATCTCTGCTTATCTCATCAGCAAAATGTCAGCAAACAACAGTAAAAACTATGACTCACATTCAAACAAATCTCCTGGTATTACAGATAGGGAGGCGTCACTTTCTTTATCCCTTGAGAGGAGAGATAAAACTAATTCTTTCTCATTTTTCCAGGAAAGCAGGGTGAAGGTTGGGTAAAGAGATGGGTGGAGGATAAGCCAGAACTTCTGAGTCCTGTGCCAACTGCTCCAAGCTTGGTAAAGGCATGCCAAGAAAACAAAGACAGGCTTGAAGTACTCCACAGGTCAAGGTCTCGGCGGGGGCCTCAGTGGAGACAATGGCAATACGTGATGATTCCCCTCATCCAGCACCCTCCTTTGGAGTCAGAGAGGGATGCTATGTAATGTGCCACTTTCTAGAACAGCTACTGGGGGCGTGTTTCTAACTATTTGACAAAGCTTTGAAATCCTGAACCACCTCCATTATAGACAGAACAGCTGTCTTCCCCCCCGCCCCGGCCCACCCCTTGCTTCTTTAACATTAAGGCTGGGCACTGTGGCTCGTGCCTATAAACAGCACTTTGAGAGGCTGAGGCAGGAGAACTGCTTGAGGCCATGAGTTCGAGATCAACTTGGGCAATATAGCGAGACCCCCGTCTCTACAAAAAATAAATATAAAATAATTAGCCAGGCACGGTGGTGAGCCTGTAGTCCCAGTTACGTGGGAGGCTGAGGCTGGAGGATCACTTGAGCCCAGGAGTTTGAGGCTGCAGTGAGCTATGACCGCCACTGCACTCCAGCCTGGGTGACACAGTGAGACCATGTCTGTCAAGAAAACAAGCAAAAACAAAAACAAACAAAAACTCCCCCACCACCATCCCCAAGCAACAACAACAAATTTAAATACTTATTAATTAATACACACGGGGGGGAAATTTAAAAAGTTAAGATTAGCTTGTAATAAAAAGAAATCGTTTCCTGCCTTGCTTTTGTTTTTGTTTTTGTTTGTTTGTTTGTTTTGAGACAGTCTCACTCTTGTTGCCCAGGCTGGAATGCAATGGCTCAATCTCGGCTCACTGCAACTTCCATCTCCTAGGTTCAAGCGATTCTCCTGCTCAGCCTCCCGAGCAGCTGGGATTACAGGCATGCACCACCACGCCTGGCTAATTTTGTATTTTTAGTAGAGATGGGGGTTTCTCCATGTTGGTCAGGCTGGTCTCGAACTCCCGACCTCGGGTGATCCACCTGCCTCGGCCTCCCAAAGTGCTGGGATTATAGGTGTGAGCCACCACACCCTGCCAACAAGTCTTTTTTTTTTTTTAGATACCATTTCTTTTTTTTTTTTTTTTTTAAGTTTTAACTTGTCTAGTGGTTGCCTTGGTATTGACAAATACATTTGCCATACTGACCTTTCATGATTTATCAACTTTATAATTTAAACACTAACTTCCTGTGAGGGTAAATTATTGTTTCACTCACTTAATTCCTCCTCGAATCCCCTTACCCTTCACAAAGTTGCATCACTGTTTTCAGTTCAGTTTTTGTACTTCAAAACGTTATCTTTGAAGGATTATTTATCTTATTATATCTTATCACCTAAAACCAATTCTTGCTAATTTAGTCCAAAACAATGAGGTTTTTTTTTTTTTTTTTTTTTTTTTTGAAGGACAGATATCCATAAAAATCAAAGAAGGTAGCTTTGAAGTCAAGTTTCAGAAAAACCAGCAGTAAGAGTTGTCCTGAAAATTTCAGGAGCAAGAATTAATGCATTGTCTCTTTAGGGCACTGCACAGTGTGAAGTAATGGGGATTTAACTTTTTATTTCTGAGAAAGAGAGAGTCTGATTGGCTTACATTGGGCCACATGCTCACCCATCGACTAAGGAAGGTAGGGCAGGTTGACAATCTCATGAAGACTTCATGTGTTGGGATGGAAAGTGACCCAAATAAAAACTGGAGTGCTATTACTCAAAGATGAAAATAAGGATGCTGGGTACTCAGCTCCTCCCTTCATGAGACATTATAAATTACCTGATCACCCCTTCCTTCCTTTCACTTCTCCTTTCCTATGTCTCTCACTTCAATCTGTGGTCTTATGCTAAGAAGATTCATTATATTTATATCTTTTTTTGTGCATACTTTGTTTTTTTTTGCAGATTTCAAAAATTAAAAATTATTACACAAGGCTTGGTGCAGTAGCTCATGCCTGTAATCCCAGCATTTTGGGAAGCTGAGGCAGGTGGATCACTTGAGGTCAGGAGTTTGAGACCAGCCTGGCCGACATGGCTAAACCCTGTCTCTACTAAAAATACGAAAATTAGCCAGGCACGGTGGCAAGTGCCTGTAATCCCAGCTACTCTGGAAGCTGAGGCAGGAGAATCGCTTGAACCTGGGAGGCGGAGGTTGCAGTGAGCCGAGATTGTGTGATTGCACTCCAGCCTGGGCAACAGAGTGAGACTCTGTATCAAGAAAGAAAAAAAAAAAAAAGAAGAAGAAGAAGAAAAAAAAATAAAAATTATTGCACAGTTTTTACAGTACTATCTTTTTGGAGAGAAGAAGAGTGTGCTATGATTACATTCATTTTCTTATAGCTTTTTATTTTTCCTGGAATTTCTAATTGCCTTCATTTTGTATTCTCTACCTTTATCCTATGCTTATTCTCCTAAGAAGTCTCAAGCACACTGTCTATTAAGGAAGCTCTTTTCTCCCCCAGAGTCCTCCTCTTGGAACTCTCCATTTATTTCCCCCCTCGTTTAGACTGACTGCTTTCTGGGACTGATCATAAGTTGTCATTTTCCTTCCCTTCCTTTCTCCACTAAGTTGGGCACATCATTCCCTAAATCTCATGATTTCATCTTTCTTGATTCATGTGTCTTCTCAAGTAACTCCCCAATGAAGAATGAATAAGAGGTAAGCTTTTCAAGTATTGCATGTCTGAATATGTCTATTCTGCCTGCATTATTTAATGATATTTTGTCTGGAATAGACTTCAAAGCAAAGATAATTTTTCTTCAGTTTTATTGGTTTGTTCCATTTTCTTTAAACACTCAGTGTTGCTGTTCAGAATTCAGATGTCAGTCTATTTCTTTCTTGTTCCTTTCTAGAAAAGATTTTTTTGTTGTTGTTGTCGTTCTGAAGCTTTTTAGTATTGTTTCATCTTTGAAAATTTATTTGCATTACTTCTTTTTCTCCCTTTTATCTGTTTTCCCTTTTTGGAACTCCTATTGGTCAGATGTTGGATCTTCTGCATCGATCCTTTATGACACTTATTTTTTTCTCTCAGATTTTTGTCTCTTGTCTCAACATTTTGGAAGTTTCCCTCAATTTTATCTGTCTACCCCTCCCTTGAAACTGACAGAGCAGGAGCACCGTCATCTCGGACAAACACCACCACTTTAAGTGCCAGCTCCCTTCCTAAACTCATGTATTTCAAGGAAATCACTTCTGTTGTAATTACAAGCAGCCAGAAAGAGCAGACAATAAAACACAGATAAAACAGCCTGGGCCCAGAGGAAGGTGGGGGGAAAGTCTCTCGGGTAACTGCCAAGCTTCACCCTCATGCAGTAAAACAGTGGGCCTTAATAAGCATGTTCCTTTCCCTTCAGGTGCACTATAAGTTAGGGAAGCTAAAAGCAGACTGGAGGGATTTGCCTGCAGCTACAGAAAGATGTATGGGAACAGATACACAACTCTCTCTCCCAGATAAGCACAACGAAGAGACACAGAAGCAGTCCAAGCCTCTGATAAACTCTATCACCCTGTATCCTTACAATCTCTTAGTCTGTAAGAGAGTAGGCTCTAACCTAACACTCCCAGAAGCCCCTCTCAGGTTTATTTAAAATAAACCTGTCCCTACTGACTGAAAATCCACCCTTCGTGTTTCTCTCCTCTTTCTTTAATTCTTACAGAAACTTTTATTTTGGCAATCATATTTCTAATTCCTAAAAGCTCTTATTTGATCTGTGGTTGCTCATTTTTTCCCAGCATACCATTCTAATTTTAAGGATGCAATCATTCCTGAAACTGCTTTGAAGACATAACTCAATTTTTAACATATCCTTGTTTTTTAATATATCTGTCTCCTCTTGGATCATATTTTTTGTTTATTTCGTTCTTTTTCATCAGTGTTGGAAGCTTTTCTGAAATGTATGATGATCTCGATGTTTTAAAAAAGAAAGAGGCAATGTAAGGCTGAAAAGAGCCTTGAGAATGTGGCTGGAGCTTGCCAAATAATTGGCTCCACATTACAGAGAGTGGTGGGAAGATGACCATGGCATTGGGGTCCCACAGTGTCAAAACATAGAGGTGTTTGGTGTCCATTACCCATATTGGTTACTCAGTTGTTACATGACAACTCATCAATTTCTTTAGAGAATAGATAAATAAATGTTACTGCCTGAATTGTATCACCCTAAAATTTGCAGTAAGTCCTAACCCCCGGTATCTCAGAATGTGACTGTATTTGGAGATAGTCTTTCAAGAGGTAGTTAAGTTAAAATAAGGTCATTAGGGTAAGCCCTAGTGCCATTTGACTGGCATCCTTATAACAAGAGGAAATTGGGACACACACAGGAAGACCATGTGAAGATACAGGGAAAAGACAGTCATCTAAAAACCAAGGAAGAAACTGACTCTGCCAACATCTTGATCTTGGACTTAAGATCTCCAGAATTGTGAGAAAACAAATGTCTATTGTTTAAGCCACCCAGACTGTGGTAATTTATGATGGCAGCCCTAGCAAACTAATATAATAACGCTTCTTTTGGAGGCATAGACAGTAAACACTGGATATGTGATGTAAAGGGACTGGTCCTGTTTTAGGACTCAACTCTCACTCCATCCCTGTGCCCCCACTGAGCATAGTCTAGGTTTTCTGTTCTCTACTCTGGTGGATTGGTCAATATTATTTCATCTGATTTTCAGAAATTCGTTTAAATTTCAAATCTGCTGATAGCTCTTCTCTTGGTTTCTATTTTGTTATGAAATTGTAGCTTTTATTACAACATCAGTGTGCTCTCTGGAGGAAAAGGACAGAAATGTATGTGCTTGGTTTGCCATATCAAACCTCCAGTCTAGGTCATTTTACTTCCACCACTTTTTATTAAAAGCATATTATAGACCACGCATGGTGGTTCACGCCTGTAACCCCAGCACTTTGGGAGATTGAGGCAGGCAGATTGCCTGAGCTCAGGAGTTTAAGACCAGCCTGGGCAACATGGTGAAATCCCATCTCTACTAAAATACAAAAAATTAGCTGGGTATGGCGGGGCGTGGCTGTAATCCCAGCTACTCTGGAGGCTGAGGCACAATAATTACTTGAACCCAAGAGGCAGAGGTTGCAGTGAGCTGAGATTGTGCCACTGCACTCCAGTCTGAGTGACAAAGCGAGACTCTGTCTCAAAAAAAAAAAAAAAAAACCTATTATATACTAGGACCTGTTCTAGCTACTAAGGATACAAGCTGAACACCACAAAATACCTGTTTTTAAGGAAGTCAACAAGTGAAGGAGATAGTGATGTTATGGCGTGTGGCAGATGGAATTGGTTGGCTCATTCAACATACCTTTTGGCTTTCCATCCTCTGCTATAGAGACTGGCAAACTAAAATATACATTTCCCAGAACCTCTTGCAGATAGGGTTCAGGTATGTGGCCTGTGTTCTTCTAATCAGATATACTAGCATAAGTGGAAACAGAAGTGCCACATGAGGTGGCAGCCACACACAGGGTGAATGAATTTTCTGATAAGAAGAGTGGTAGAAGTGTCAAGTTCTTCTGATGTGGCTATCACCATGCTTATATCCTCAGGCCTTCAATGGGTAATTAATGATGAGGATCAACAGCAGCAGCCGCCATGACTCACTCAAGTAGCTAGTGTGGTTGAGCTCTTTCCTAGCTAGATAGCATTGAAACCTGGTTCTCTATCCCTCCCAAACACTCTTGGAGCCACCCAATATCCTTTAACACATTTGTTTCTGCTTGAACTAGCCAGAGTAACTTGATTGTTTGTGTATAAGAACCTTGACATGGAGTCACATACTGGATATATGGGAATGGAGGCAAAGAGGCCTTCCCCTACCTGGAACAAAAGCAAGTATTTCACAGAATGAATGGCAACCGAGCGGAGACTTATTGGATAAGTAGAAGTTTACCCAGTGAGCAAATGTAGGAGATTTCAGGCAATGGTACATCAGTGAGAAAGCTCATATTCATTCATTTATGTATTCAATACTCATCAGCACATATTATGTTCTAGGTACTATGCTAGACTCTGGGCATACAACAGTGAGTAAGACAATTATAAATCCTACCCACAGAATGTTTACATTTTTTCCAAATTGTGCATGCAGATTATGCTAACCTGTAACCCTTTAGATATGGAGAGCCCTGTTCATCCAAAGTAACTGCCTTTTGAGAGGTGAAGAAATACACTGTCTTGGCTGCCTTCCTAAAGGTAAGTAACGGTGAAACAATCCTAAGACTACTGAAATATTTGGCACAATCCTAAGACTACTGAAATATTTGGTTACATCCAGGTAAAAATGATTGTGCTTTTCTGAATAAATAGTCCTGTCTATCTGATATAGTTTGGCTGTGTCCCTACCCAAATCTCATCTTGAATTGTAGCTCCCATTATCCCCACGTGTCGTGGGAGGGACCCTGTGAGAGGTAATCAAATTGTGGGGGCAGGTTTTCCTGTGCTGTTCTTATGATAGTGAATAAGTCCCATGAGATCTGGTTGTTTTATAAAGGGCAGTTCCTCTGCACATGCTCTCATGCCTGCTGCCATGTAAGAGGTGCCTTTGCTCCTCCTTCATCTTCTGCCATGATTGTGAGGCTTCCCCAGCCATGTGGAACTGTGAGTCCATTAAACCTCTTTTTCTTTACCAATTACCCAGTCTCGGGTATGTCTTTATTAGTAGCATGAGACCAGACTAATAATACACTAATCGGTGCCCAAAGTAGTGTGTGTTGGTGCTTCGGAAAGTCAGGTCTAGAGGAGGATAGGCATTGACAAGAGGCATAAAAACATGCCAGTGCCATGGCCCACTTTTGCATATCAGGTCTGATGGAGAGAAAAATCCAATTATTGAACCCCAAAACCACTTCAGATATCCACTATCATTATAGTCTCTTGGCTTTGTGTCTTAGACTCCAAATGGCCAAGACCAGTCATGGAATGACAAGTCCCAAGGAACAGCATGGGGTTGATGTTGCTGGGCCTGAGGAAATTTGCTGTCAACGGCCTCCTGTGTGTTGATAATCCTTTTACCTGGAAGGCTTGAAGCTTTGGCTGGGTTTTTGATTTATGAATGACTTGAAAGATAATGTCCCTTCCTGATTCACAGTGAGTTATTGTCTGTAATACCATCCTTACTTTTCCTTGGCTGTCTCCCTCTTGAGAATTGGCTCAGTCATATGCTCATTAATTAAATCCATGGGAACTGGTGGGAAGCCAATGGCAATGGCAATCCAAGAAGGCAAATTTCAGATTCCAATAGCCAGTTGCAGAGTCTAATTTTCAAAGATTTCATTGTTAGAACATTTTGTGAAAGCAATCTATAATAACAATAGTTAACATTTATAGAATGCTTCTTATGTGCCAGTAGCTATGATAAGTATTGATTTGCATTCTCACCTTTAATCCTCACAACCTCACTCTGACATTGGTATTCTTATTGTTGCTGGATTAAGATGATGACATTGGAGCAGTTAAGTAAACTGTTCAAATTGAGTCAGCCAAGAAGTGGCAGAACCAAGATTAGAACCTGGGGCAGTCAAAATCTAAGGCCTGAGCTCTGAAATACTTCATTCTATTGTCTCCCTTTTAGAGATGATGTTTTGGTTCTGATAATTTATCCTCCATAGCCCTCCTATGCCTCCTAGCCCCTGGCATAGAGTTTAAACAAAATTAAGGTTTACTTAAGCAAAAGATTTGATCAAATTATGAGTTGAACTTAATCAAATTAGTTTCACGTATAGGCACAACCTAAAATGAAGCATTGGAAGTTTCTTCTCTGATGGGTCTAACTGGCACATGAATTGCAGCATTCATGGCTCCAACATAGTTTGGATTTTAACTCAATAAATAAAAGAAAAAACAGTTATTTTTTGTATTATAAATAATGTATTACAAAAAACATTATTTAAAATATCCTTTCTAAGGTGCCATCATGTTGCAAGATGTTTTACAACATTCGGTGATAACCCATTGGTGTTACTACTATGCATGTGTGTGTGTGTGTGTGTGTGTGTGTGTGTGTGTGTATTTATATATTTATATTTATTTACTTCCAAGATCTTTACATAGAATATCACAGAAATTCAGCTGGAATTTGATCTTTATAAATCTGGAGATAACCAAATGGTTTTCTGGATTTAAGTGAAGACACTCTCCCTGCTAAAACAGCACTTTTCTTAGATTCATTTCTAGAATTGCATTAGGAACACATGAAAGTAGTATAAATGTGTTGCTAACCCATCTGCAGATGGTGGTTCTCTTTTTGGTAAACATGCAGGGGCTGTAATAGCACCGTTTAGAACAAATCGAGTAGGTTCTCTGATTAAGACTGATCACAACTAATTTAATCATTTCTCTACATTATGAGGAGATGGGAATTGAAAGCAATCACTTCCTTTTGATATATTTCCTTAATATTATTTAGATTTGGCCCTTGAGATACAAATGCTGTAAGTTATTTCAGCCTCCTGAGCACAGGCAAGTTAGATGGCCAGCATCCAGATTGGATAAGGGAGGAAAAGTGCCTTAAATGCAATCTCTTCAATTGCAAACTCCCAAACTGTGAAGGACAAAGTCCAGTTTAGAAACTACAAATGGCAGTTTCTCTCCAAAGATTCTTGGAGGTTTTCTAAACAAATCCCAGAATTCCAGTTGTTTGTAAGAAGAGGACCTGAAGGATCGTCCAGAGCACACAGGAGAGCCCATGCTGGGTCTAGTATGAAAATCAGTCACACCTCAGCACAATCTCCTTCATCCTCATAATGAAAAGGAATATGCCCTGAATGCCATTTCTCATTTACCTTGTTTTATTGTGTTGTTTTCTCCTTAAAAAAAAGAAAGAGACAGAGACAGGGTTTCCCTATGTTGTCCAGGCTGGTCTTGAACCCCTGGGCTCAAGCAATCTGCCAGCCTCAGCCTCCCAAAGTGCTGGGATTACAGGTGAGAGTCACCACACCCAGCCTGTGATTTTCCTAACAAAATCAGTTTGTTGTAGAAATATAGAATATAGTCCACTGTGAAAAGTTAGACAAAAAGATACATAAAACAAAGAAAAAAGAGGAAGCAAGGAGAAAAGAAGAGAGAGAGAGAAATAATGAAAAAGAAAGAAAGAGAGAGAGAAAGAAGGAAGGAGGAAGGAAGGGAAGGAAGGAAGGAAGGAAAAAGAAGAAGGAAGGAAAAAGAAGAAGGAAGGAAGGAAAGAAGGAAGGAAGGAAGGAAGGAAGGAAGGAAGGAAGAAAGGAAGGAAGGAAAGAAGGAAGGAAGGAAGGAAGGTAGAGAGGGAGAAAAGAAAAGATCCAGTTATTCTACCACCCAGAGGTAACCTCTATGGATTTTGGGTATATATCTTTTCAGTGTTTTTTAGTAGATCCATGTAGTATTTTTTCTGAGAGGAATCCTATTCTTAATAGGATATAAGAATATGATGCTGGGTGCTATGGTACATACCTATAATCCCAGCACTTTGGGAGGCTGAGGCAAAAGGATCACTTGAGGCCAGGAGTTCAAGGCCAGCCTGGGCAATATAGCAAGACCTCATTTCTACAAATTTGTTTTTTTTTAATTAACCAGGTGTGCTTGTGCACCTGTAGTCCCAGCTACTTGGGAGGCTGAGGCTGGAAGATCGCTTGAGCCCTAATATTTGAGGCTGCAGTGAGCTATGGTCACACCACTGCTTTCCAGCCTGGACAACAGAGAAAGACCCTGTTTCAAGCAAAGAGATATAAGTCTAATCACTTAGGTACTTTAATGTATCTCATAAGCCTGTATTTTCTTGGGGGATAAAAAAGTAATTTTAGTTCAGAGTTTCACCACCACCCTTTCCCAAGGCCCCAAAAGGTCACATCTTTGTAAACCAAAAACAAAATTCTAAGCCCCACTACAACCATCTGAATGGACTTCTTCCTCAGCCAGGGCACTCTTGAAATTTAACCGGAAAGACTGGTTCAGGCCATGATGGGCAGTCGGGGTTGGATATGCTTCATTATACCTCTCCAGCATTAACATCAACACAGACTCTAAGTCAGCTGAGAAACATTGTACAACCTATTCTCTCTGAACCCTACTACCTGAAGGCTTCCTCTGCAAATAAGAACTTTTGTGTCCACAATCGTTTATCTTAACTCAGACACTTCTTTCTATTGATCCCAGGTCTTTACATAAACTCAACCAATTGTCAACCAGAAAATTTTTAAATCTACCTGTAGCCTGGAAGCCCCACTGCTTCCAGTTGTCCCGCCTTGCTAAACAGAACCAATGTATTTCTTTTTTCTTTTCTTTTTCTTTTTTTTTTTTTTTGTGTGTGAGATGGAGTCTTACTCTGTGACCCAGGCTGGAGTGCAGTGGCATAATCTCAGCAATGTCCACCTCCTGCAATTCTCATGCCTCAGCCTCCCAAGTAGCTGGATATACAGGTGCCTGCCACCACACCCAGCTAATTTTTCTGTATTTTTAGCAGAGATGGGGGTTCACCACGTTGGCCACCCTGTTTTTTTTTTTCTGTATTTTTAGCAGAGATGGGGTTTCACCATGTTGACCACCCTGGTTTCAAATTCCTGGCCTCAAGTTATCTGCCCACCTCAGCCTCCTAAAGTGCTGGGATTACAGGCATGAGCCACTGCTCCTGGCCCAATGTATTTCTTAAATGTATTTGATTGAAGTCTCATGTCTCCATAAAATGTATAAAACCAAGCTACAGCCTGACCCCCTTGGGCACATGTTCTCAAGACCTCCTGAGTGCTGTGTCACAGGCCCTGTTCACTCATATTTGTCTCAGAATAAATCTCTTCAGATATCTTACAGAGTTTGACTCTTTTGGTCAACATCTTCATTCCTGGATCCAGATGCAATGTCAAGGCATCCAGGACCTGAAGCTGGGTCCTCACCTCTCATGTGGTCATCTCCTTGTCTCTCTGATCCTCCACCTGGCTGGTGCTCAGAACACACAGTGCTGCTGAGACTTGCCTTGTTTTAACTGCTGGTCCCTCCAGGGCCCCGTCTCTTTCAGCTGTGTCTGTATCTCTCTTGAGTCCTCCTCAGCTGTAAGAAACTCAGTGAGCTTGTCCGAGGCCCTGCTGATTGCATAGCACTCTCAGATACATAGGTAAATCTGCCACAACCAGGCCACGCTAGAGCCCAGGACATGCTCCCTGGTTACTGAAAGCCCTTCTGGCACACAGGCAACTCATCTCTGGGTCATTTCTTCTTCCCGATCTTACCAAGAAAATGCAGCCTTCCCTTCTACAAATGTCCATGTATTTGGGAAAAGAAAAACAGCTCAGAGCAATTTGAGCTCTGTGAGGTATGCCGGCCTGGATAGACATGAGTATGAGACGTCAATCATCCTCCCGCAGTGTCCCCCACTTCAATCATCCTCCCGCAACGTCCCCTTCACTTGGCAGACAATTGTTTAAAGTTCATGTTCTTGGAATTTGTGATACAAAGAACAGCATATCATAAATAACCTAACCAATAGCTTATGTTATTTTCATGTAAATTCTTGGTAAACAAATCAGGAACTACCTCTTCTTTTCCTTTAAAAACCCA
Organism: Macaca fascicularis; assembly: GCF_037993035.2. Taxonomy (NCBI): domain Eukaryota; kingdom Metazoa; phylum Chordata; class Mammalia; order Primates; family Cercopithecidae; genus Macaca; species Macaca fascicularis. The sequence goes on from NC_088385.1 coordinate 100,985,796, forward strand.
CTTGTAACTGCGGCTATTTATTCAGAGTATTTATTCAGGCCATCTTGAATCTATGCTCCTGGGTTGCAATCCTCAGGCTTGACCCAAATAAACTCTCTATTTATATTAATTTTGTCTCAGCTTCTTCCTTTTAGGTCAACATATTCATAAGCTCTCCAATTATTTTACCCTTCCACCCAGTATCTGAAGGCATGAACCCAGGAGGCATCTGAAGAACATTTAGAAGAATCTTTCCTCTTTCTCGTAGGATCTTCCAAATCTATTGTTCATGCTCTGAATTTTTGTTGTAATTGTTGTTGTTCTTCCTAAGGGCTCAACTTTCGAAAGAAACAGCCAGGGCCCAGCACAGTGGCTCATTCCTGTAATCCTAACACTTTAGGAGGCTGAGGCTGAGGCTGAGGTGGGAGGATTACTTGAGGTCAGGAGTTTGAGGTTACAGTGAGCTGTGATCATGCCGTTGCACTCCAGCCTGGGTGACAGAGTGAGGCCCTCTCAAAACACAAAACAAAACAAAAGTCTTCTTGCTGTTCAATTTAATTGCTCAGACTGAAACTGTCTTTGCAAAAATCATAACTGTGAGAAAAGTATGACAATAAAAGAAATCTGATTTAAGCAACCCCTATCTTGCCTTTAGCCTCCCGATTGCCCTTAATCATTCCTGGTCTTGGGCCAAACTAACTTTGAGAGACATTTAGTTTATAGTGTAAATGATAATAGCCCTTCCCCAGTACTAAACCACCTTTGTAAAGCTAATGAAAGACCACCAAGTTATGAGGATGAGAGGAGCCTGAATTCTGCTAAGGTGTAAATGATTACCAGCCATTAATTCCAGAGGTCACAAGATTTGCAACTTCCCCAATTACTCCTGCAGATAATATCACTCTCGTAGAATCTAAGATTGGCCTTTTGAGATGTCTTCTCAGGTTTTTGCATTTCTGATGACTGATCGCTCCACCTGGACCTGCCAACTGCTCCTGTGGCTCCCACCCAGTGGGCAGACTCAGCACCCACAAGGACCATTTTCCAAACACCCATGATTGCATGCCCAGCCAATCAGCAGCACCCATTCCTTGGCCGGCCACACTATCCTTAAAAAATCCTAGCCTCTGAATTTTTGGGGAGACTGGTTTGAGTAATAAAACTCCAGTCTCCTGTTCAGTTTGTCTCTGCATGAATTAAACTCTTTCTCTATTGCAATTCCCCTGTCTTGATAAATTAGCTCTATTTGGGCAGTGGGTGAAATGAACCTGTTTGGGTGATTGCAAGGCAAAAACTCAAAATGGCCTCACTCGAAGAGTGGAAGGGCCACAGGAGGAAATGAAAAAGTGGGAAAGGAGAAGAAGACCAGCTGCAATTTTAGAATGGGGTCCCTCCGGTTGTGCTTACAGGACTGTAGCTCCTGCATTACTCCTAGGGAGTTGGCTAGCAACAAGTGAAGGTGGCAACAGGCATATATCTGGAGGAGGTGAAAAGTAGAGTGACATTTGCTCTAATCAAACATAAAGGAGGAAAGAGCTTTCTAAGAGAGGCTAGGGTGTCCCTTGGGTGTTGCTTATACCTAGGTCCTGCTGTTGAAGCCATTGTTTATGTAGATGCAAACACACAGGCACTTCCCTGGTTCTAGACTTTGCCCTCTAGAGCCCAGAATAAAGGTGTCCATCCATGAAGAACCAAGTTTTCTTATCTTTCACCCTCACTGTGGGGATGGAGTGGAGGCAAAGGAAAGGGAGGAGAAAAGGAAAGCCCTTGAGTGCAATAATCTAGAGAGAAGTATACTTTCTACCAGCAGTGTAAATATGATCTATGTGACCCCTCCTGGCTAGGCTCCTTTTATTTCCTTGAATTGGAAATGCAGACCAGAGGTTTGTACTTATCTTCTGTCCCAGAAAGCGACTCTCTTGGTAGATGAAGGTTTGGTATTGGTCCAGGATCTGAGGTAGAGATCACAGCCTTGAGACAATGCCAAGGCAGCCAATTAAGAAGGTGTTGACAATACTTTCCAGGAACAATTTTCTAGATGTTTAACTTTGACCGAAGGTTTAAGCTTCTAATAATCCCCAGGAAACACACATTTTCCAGGGAATAGTGCCTGGACTCTTAAGAACTTCCAAGAAACTTGGATTCTCAGAAGAGTGCAGCCACCAAGCACACACGCCCATTCAAGAGCTTTATGGAAAAAACAAAGGCGATGTAAACTAGATTTTCTCACATGCCCTGGGAGAGTTGGACAAGTAAAGTCACAAAAGAAGCCAATTAGGCCACTACATTGTCCTTGGGAAACTAGAACTTACCTTACCCTCCCTTCCTTTAGCCACTGGCCATAACAAGGTTGGAAAGCCAAAGTCTGTCAGCCCAAATTGTTCAGGTTAGTGCTGGTCAGGCCTTGCTTCCTTCATCTGGGATTTTCTTGGCATCCTTGCTCAGCTGAATTTCACTCAAAATTATTACAACCTAGCTACCAAAAGCTGAAGCGTATATGCCCATCAACCCAGTGACCTCACCGGAAGCCCTGCAAGGTAAGCATCCATCTCCATCTTACAGATGAGAAAACTAAGACTCAGAGAAACTAATGGATTTGCCCAAAGTTTAGTAGCAAGTACAAATTAGAGTCTGGTTTTTCCGATTCACGCTTGAGAATTTCCAAGACTAGGTAAGAGCTATAGAAGACCTTGGCCAGGGTGCTGGGGAGGGTCCTGCTGCTCCCAGCATTAATCCTTCAGTGACTACATCCTGGGGAAGTCTGGAACTGGCTGGAGTGGGAGCAACAGAAAGGAGGCATGTGGAGGTCATGGGACAGCAGCCTTTTATTAACCCTTACAGAAGTGTTTCTATAATTTTACAGCCAGAGCCGCCAACGTGGTGCCCAATGACTAAATATCAGCCCAATCATAATTATATTAATTGAGAAATAGAATAATGGGATAAAGATGGTAGGAATCAACTCCATTTGGGTGAGAAGTGGAAGCATTAACAACAGGGTCCACCAGACCATCAGAACCACAGAGGTGAAGGGAAGGGCATTTCAGGGAGAAAGAAGAGCACAAAAAGGCTGGAAGCAATACATGAGAACAGGGCCCACAACCTGTTTTCTGTGGTCAACTCAGGAGGTGAAGTTAGGGTTTCAGAGGGTGGGAAGGTCAAATATTTATGAGAGATGAGACTGGAGGGACATAGAGATCTGGTACATGATGTCTTGACTGGGAATTCTGATAAAACCATGTTTTGTTCCCCCATGCTGTTCTCATGATAGTGAGTGAGTTCTCTGAAGAGCTGATGGTTTTAAAGTGTTGCACTTCCTTGTTCTCTCTCTCTCTCAGACATGTGGACATTCTTGGGTTATTTCTTCACTCTACAGTATAAATTATTGAATCTTTGAATAAAAATTTTAACCAAGTATTATGTATAATGAATATTTTCATCCCACAAAGACCTCCATTGCGTCCTCAGTGCCTCACATGCCCACTGAGGCACAAAGTCCCACTGGCCACTTCCTATTGGGCTTGTCTTACAACTGCATCACCTCCCAACAATCTCGCTGGAACTGAATTTCTTTGCAAAACACCAGTCTGCTTAGGTGAGTGCCTGACTTTTGCCTACATATTCCCAGGCCTCTTCCCTGGGGCTGGATACTTACTACTCCCCTTTTTCAACCAGGGGCTGCAGATTTGCTGTGAATGGAAACATCATTCAGAATCACACCACGAATTCCCTTTAACACCCCCTTTCACCTGGATTCCCACTGCTTCCGTTGATCTGCTGATTTGGATTCCCTTATATTACCAAGGCCTGCAGGTAGGACACCTGAAGTCAACATGGGTGCTCTAAAACGTGCTTCCTGCTGTTCCCCTCAGAGGTCAGGTGCCATAACCACGTGAATTTCTTCAAGTCTCCATTCCTGTCTTACAGAATCTCAAATATCCCATTGTCCTGCTCTTTCCTGTCCACCCTTGTTAATGGAGAGCCATCATGCATTGTGCAAGAGTCCCATGATGTGATAACAACAAAGACAAGCAACTTAAGTCCTGCTGATCTCTACAAGATGTCCAACTCTCAGTGCAAATGTTTAGACAGGTTTGGTCTTCGTGAATTTGATTGCTCTTGAAAGAGAGGATATACAATGCTCTAGACAGCTAAATGGAGACACATGCTCAGTGCAGGCAGGGATCTGCTAAGGGGGTCTATTAAGTCCTTTTATCAGTCCGTTCTCACGCTGCTATAAAGATACTACCTAAGACCAGGTAACTTACAAACAAAAGTGGTTTTATTGACTCATAGTTCTGCATGGCTGGGGAGGCCTCAGGAAACTTACAGTCATGGCAGAGGGAAAAAGAGAAGCAAGCACCTTCTTCATAAGGTGGCAGGAGAGAGATAGAGAGAGAGAGAGAGAGAGAGAGAGAGAGAGAGAACAAGGAAGTGCAACACTTTGAAACCATCTGCTCTTTAGAGAACTCACTCACTATCATGAGAACAGCATGGGGGAAACTGCCCCCGTGACCCAACCACCTCCCCTGACACGTGGGAGCTACAGCTGGAGATCAGATTTGGGTGGAGACACAGAACCAAAACATATCAGTCCCTATCTGTTTTAACAGATTTTTTTCCTGCTCATTTTAAACCCTGGTGACCTAGTTTTATCAATTCAGAGTAGAAATAAGGCATAGTAGAAAAAGGTCTTGATGATTGTGAGGACTGAATTCTAGTCTTGACCATATGGATCTTAAGCAAGCTGGGTTACTCAACCTCAAATACGTTCTCCTTCTATAACTTTAGTTTCCTTAGCCTTAATAGGGGACTGGGGGCTTGACACCTTACTAAGGTGGTGATTTTCATTCTTCTAGTGCTTGCAGCACACTTTCAAATAAAAGAATGTGGATAGCACAATTGGAAACTTTAAAAGACTGAAAACAATACAAAAATGTCAGCAGTCACTAAGTACAATGGTGACTATAATACAACAGTGTCTTCCAGTTACCAGAAAATTATCCACAGTTATGGCTCAATAGCTGACCAGCTTCACTACTTTATGGGTTCTTTGAATGGAACGGTTTACAGCCCTGACTGTACTCTGTTATATACCCCAGAGTCAGAGGTTTCCCACGTTCTGGAAACTCTGCAATCCTTCCTTAGCCTTGGCTTCACATCACACCCATATCCCATAGGGCATATTTGTTCCAAGTCACGCAATCCACACATCTCAATGTTGTATCAGACACAGGAGTTGAAATCATGTGAGGACTCAGATGAACCCAGACTGGTTTTATATATTGACAAAAATTGGGCTAAATATTGAAGATGACTGCACCAAGGGCATGCCAGCTAAAAAGTTTTATAGTTCTATGAATCAAAACAATATGACATTTTGAGAAAAGAAAATCAAGTTGAGGTAGAGTATTTAATTAAGACATTGAGTCTATGTCAGTTAAAGAAAGAAATCCTTGTTGATAAGACTGAGGGCTTAAAGTGGCCCCAGTGAACCTACAGAGTTTGAAGGGCATTGTCAGAAAAATGAACGGAATAAATCACACAGAATATGGGTAGTAATGAGACAGAAGTTCAAATTTCTCTCTGTTTCTAACAGGTATATATTTTTCAGAAAGTGGCATTTAAAGTTTTATTTTTGTAGTACGAAGCAATTATTTTTATGTTCTTAGAGATTATTATTTTGGGGGTACTAAACTATTGGCTTCATTGTATTCCTATAAATTATTTTTCATTTCCTCTAATGCCCTTTCCAAACATCTGTTGGTTTATTGTTCTGGGCACAGAAAATTAGGATCAGTTTAGTAGTTGCATAATACAGATTCAGATTCGTTTGTGAGGGAATGGGAAAGATCAAAGCATTTCAGAGCCAGGCAGCAAATGGATCAAAGGAAATCCTTATTTCATATCCTATATGGTGTGATTTATCTTTAAATATCAGAAAATGGACATTTGGAGTTTATATTGTTATCATAAAAATACTTTGCTGCTTCTGAGAAAACAACTTACCCAGCTAACAGCCTGCACTTGTGCCAAGAAATGAGTTGGGTGTGAGTAACAAGGATGGTGATTTTTCTTTTCCTCTCTAGTGAGCCTCATTCAATGGGTCAATGAGTTTACTTTAGTGTTTTCTCTATGCCAGACATGTGCTCAATGCTGGGGACACAAAGATGACTGAAAACAGACAAGGTCCCTGCTGGCATCTAGACCAGCTGGGAAGACAGGCAACTGTGAAAGCAATTGCCTTAAATTGTAGTGAGTGTTACAACCAGGAGCGTAGACACACAGTGGAAGGCCCGTAAAGGGAGATTTAACCTGGCCCAGACATCGGAAACACCTCAGTGAATGAACACCTGGGGGCAAGCAGAAGTTAATGAGTGAAGTCTGGGTCATGGAAGAGTGGGTCACAAAGAAATGAGATAAGGAGGGCATGATTCCCAGCAGGAAGTGAGTAACAGTTCAGTCTGGGTGAAAGACAGAATACATGATGATATTGTAAAGATGCTAGGACTCAGAAGGAGGCAGTAGGCAGGTCACACAGGGCCCCGGAAGCCGTATTAGTTTGTCTAGGAACAATGGGAAATCGTTGGGAGACTTTAGAGAGGATGCTAGCATGAGTGGATTTGTATTTTTGAAGAATCCCTGGAGAGGACTGGTAAAAGTGTATATGTCTGTGTGTGTTAACACAGACTTTTACCAGTCCTGTCCGAGGTATACATGCTCACATAGACAATCAGAGAGTCTATCTACAAAGCCATTTTCCATTTCCATTATCCATCCACAAACTTGATGGCTTTCAGTTGAGGAATTGAAATAGGGTTCTCCACTTAAATAAGATGAGTGAGTAGGGGTTCCCTGCCAATAGTAGGGGCTTGATTTCCATTTTGCAGATGTTGAGAGACAGTTGGTTCTTCAGTAGCAGTATATTTATTATGACACTGTGCCCATGGCAGGTGTTTGGCCAAAACTACCTCCAGTGCACTGCCCGGCATCTGTCCTCCTCCTGAGAATCCCTCTGGAGGCACCTTGCTTCTTTCTTTCTACTCTTCCTTTTCTTCCCCTCCAGATCTGGAGACTTCACCAGCCCTAGGCAAGGGGCAATATGGACAACATTCGTGTTTGGGCTCCAAGCCACTTTTCTTCCATCTGACTTCTTTCCATTTTATAGCATTCTCATCTCTCCAGTTACACCAACTAGCCCCACATCTCTAAGTATTATCAGAAGTCTTTGAAAATGACCCAGAGCATTTTTTTTTCAGCTTCTCCAAGTTGTCTATCTCCTCACTTCTTCTGACCCCTGTTAGGGTTGTGTGAAAACTAGTATTACAATATTTCTGTTCCATCTGTACCTGATTACCATAAAGTGCAATGACTGCACATCACTGTGTTGGATTAATTTGGGCTAAGCTTTATTGGTCACTATGTCATACTCACGTGGTTACTGATGTAACCTGGCTGTTTTTATACACTGTGATCAAAATCTAGGGCAATGATCACAATCAGGGCATAAAGTAGGGGCCAGTCTGCATCGTATCTCAAAAACTGTGAAGTATTAAGATGACTGTTGGGCTTCTATTAAAGGTAACTGTTGGCTGGGCGTGGTGCCTCATGCCTGTAATCCCAGCACTTTGGGAGGCCAAGGCAGATGGATCACCTGAGGTCAGGAGATTGAGACCACCCTGACCAACATGGAGAAACCCCGTCACCACTAAAAATACAAAATTGGCCAGGTGTGGTGGTGCATGCCTGTAATCCCAGCTACTCGGGAGGCTGAGGCAGGAGAATTGCTTGAACCTGGGAGGCGGAGCTTGCAGTGAGCCCAGATCGCGCCACTGCACTCCAGCCTGGGCGACAGAGCGATACTCCATCTCAAAAAAAAAAAGAAAGAAAGAAAGAAAGAAAATCCAAGTGCCTTCCTCCTACACTGGAACTTTGGTTAACAGCACAAGGAAGAGAGCTTTTGGAGATAATACTTAATGATGCTGTACAGTGTCCCCTTAGTCTCTGAGGTTCTTATCCCAAGTAACCCAAAGAAGAGAGATAAAAAGGAGAGAGCAGGCTCCCATTTGGAAGTCAAAAAGGCATATAAAGGCTTTATAATCTCTTAGGAGTACACCATCTCCTAAATTTCAGGGCCCTGGCAGGGAAAACACTGATATTCATGGCAGCCAAATAAAATGACCGTATCAACTGAATCACAAGGACACAGCAGCAGCAGAGATCAAGAGGGACAGTGGCAGTTGGACTGTAGCAGTAGTTACAGAGGAAAGGAGTAAGCCACACAAGCAATTCTGGAATAGAGGGAAATGGTTTGAGGGCCTTGCAATTGCAATGATTTCCTGGGGTTGAAGCTTAGGTTCACTCACATTGTGACGGTCACCAAGGCTTTAGGTAATTTATTTAGTTTTAGTACCTCGTTTACACACCACCTATGTGTCAGGCACAGTGGCTGTGTTGGCCTAGGCCAGGGGTCAGTGAACCTTTTTTGTATAGCGCCAGATAGTAAATATTTTAAGTTTCATGAGCCATAAGGTTCCTATCACAACTGCTTAATTTTGCTGTTGTAGTGCAGACACAACCACAGACAATAAATGAACAATGATTTGCTTATTGGATGTGTTCCAATAACATTTTTCTTATAGAAACAGATGGTGGGGCACATTTGGCCCATGAGTCTGTTGAGGCTCAGAAAATGATCCCCAGTGTGAAGGCCTCAGAAACAGCCTCAGAAGTAAAGTCTCTTTTGGACCTTCTCCTGCCCTCCTGTCTCTTGCCCCTCATTCTCCCCGAGGTTAGCCATAGAAACGAGAATTCCTCTTCCCCAAGGTAGGTCACAGAAGCCAGAACCCCTTCTCCAAAGCCAGCCACAAAACCTAACAATATTACTCTAACTTTCTCCCTGCCTTTTACTGTGGGAGTTGGCCATGAAGAAATTCTCTGATCTGCCTTGTCTGATTGTAGGTGTTAAGCCCCCCATTCCAGAAAGGGTCCTGTCCCATATCCAGGAAGAAACAATGCTACACAAAGAGGCCAGGAAGAACCTCAACAGACAGGCCTTGCTGGGTCTCCCCACTCACTCTATTCCCATTAGCTCTTAGCCTTTTTATCCAGTTGCAGGTCTACACAGCTGTCCATTTTTCATCAAACTAAAGCATAAAAATGGACAGTTTTCCCCATATATTTGGGTCTTCACTCTGAAGGATCCCATGTCACATAAAACTATGATTAAATCTTTTGTTATGAGTTTCTCTTGTTAACCTATCTTTTGTTAAAGGAGTGTTGGCCATGACCCTTATGATGGGGAGGAGAGGGATCACTCCCTTTCCACCCTTAAAAGCCAGAGTTTGCCAACCCCTGATTTACAAGAACAAAGTGTGCTAGTTATCTTGTTGCCTTTCAGATCCAGTCCATAGACTCCTTCTACCCTGCCCTTTATTCCAAGAGGCTGCCCTCTGCAGACTGTGTTACCCAGGCTCCTTGCCCTCTGGCTCCTGGTTAGGCTTGGGTAATCAGAAGCATGCGCAATGGATCAGAAGTTGGGAGGAGAGAGGGATGGAGGAATGTCGTCGTTCTACACCCTGCCTCCTGGGTTGGGTTGTAGCAGTGGCTGTGCTCGTCTATATCTGGTCACAGCTCTGCCTGGTGGCCCATACCCATGGCTACACCTCTCACTCAGTTCCCTTAACAGTTCCCTTCTCATTCACCTTCAGCCCTAGGGGATTGGAACGAGTGTCCCCCTGTTCCCAGCCCTGCATGCTTCTTCATTCTTTGTTTCCCTTCTTTAAACTCTCTTCAATTGCTCCTTTGAGTGTGCTGTGGATTCCCTGCCAGACAGTATTTGAATATGCCCTCATATACATTCACTGTTTTTAGATGTAACGGTATTGTTCCAACCTCAGATCCAGGACGGGACATGTAATCTAGACATGGCCAATTAGAGCACTGAATCACCCAAGCCACAGTAGTTGGTTCTGGAATGTTCACACAAACCAAGTTGTTTCTTTTTTCTTTTCTTGGTCTTGCTCAGTCACCCAGCCTGGCATGCAGTGACATCATCTCGACTCGCTGCTGCAACCTATGCCTCATGGGCTCAAGCAATTCTTGTGCCTCAGCCTCAGAGTAGCTGGAATTACAGGTGTGCACTACCATGCCTGGCTAATTTCTATATTTGGGTTTTTCAATTGGAGGAAATACTAATACTTATATAGAAGCCACCAAGAAGTGCCATCTATTCCACTGGATTTGAACCTAGAAGAGTAAATTTGAAGCTTCCAGAAGCTGCTATGTAAAGCCTGAGGACAAGGCCCAACATGAAAGAAAGCAAAGTCCAGAGGTAGCCTTGTTTGAGTCCCTGCAACTGGCTGAAGCTAGCTCTACTCCTCAATGATTAGTCAATGAGACAGTATTTTTTTCCTCAAGAAATTCTGTCACTTGTATTCAAAAGCGAAACTTATTTTTAAAAAGACAAAACTCTTAACCACTTGACACCAATGTATTACATTCTCTGGATTATCTAAGCAAGGGACCAGTCCGATGTCATCTTTGGATTAGATACACACTAAGGCAGTGTAGTTAAACCCTACTGAATTTCAGGAGGGATAGAAGCCAGAGAGTAAGTTTACTATCAATCCACTTCCAAAAGGAAATGGCAGAAGTCCAGCAGCATCGTTATATTCGCAGTCTCCCATGCCAGGAAGAAACATCTCCCAAACTCAAATTCTACCCACTTTGACACTTGAAAAGTAAAACATCTTCATGTGAATGAATGGGAGATGGGTGTGATTGCTGGCAGTGTAACAATGAGTTGAAGCTTGCTGTTTATTAACTGTTGTAAACAAATTATGAATTTGTGCCAGTAGCCAAAATAGAGACAACTGGGCATAATAAATATTAATTTCAAAGAGATCATCTAACAAACTACCTAAAAAATCCTTTGTGGACTCCAAGGGCGTTAATTATGTGAGATCTTATTCTCTATTCATTGATTCATTCAAGATTTTGTTGAGTGAATGTCAGCCTGGTGCAGTACAGGGCTGGCAGATTGTTTCCATCTCTTGTGCTAATTGTGGTTATAGCTGCTCAGTGGGCTGTGTTGAAAAAGACTGTGAGTTCAAATCTGGGCTTCATGAGAAAGAGTATCATGAAGATTATCTTCATGGTCCTCTACATTAGAGGCGTCTTCTGTGAAAGTGGAACAAAGGAGTGTCCGAGGTATTTGTCATTCCTGCAGGGTGAAAAAGGCCTTATCTGGAGTGAGAAGGAGTAGATTTGGGGTAAATCATTTCCATCCTATGTGTCTTTATTTCCTTAAATTTGTAAATCGAGGAAGTTCGTCCAATAATTTATAAGGTTCTTCCTTCCTACTTTTATTTATTTACCCATTATTTTATCTGTCCTTGCATTTGCGGTGATTTCTCACCTTGTGAATGCATTCCTCCCTAGCATAAAACCCAAATCTCATTTTCCTAGCCTCCTATGTAGTAAGAATACAACCATTGAATCTAGGTCCATCAATCAGCTACATCTGTTCTAAATTTGTTTAGAACATTATGTAGGACATGAGAATATTTCACCCCAAAATATGACTGTAGGAGACCAGAATGTGTACCCCAAATATGCCTCTTTATTATAACGATCATTTTGAGCTGATTATTTTGGGAGACAGTAGACATAGGAGAAGCTCTGAAAATAGAGTAGAAGTTACGCTTTTGTAAGATAAATTTACATCTATAAAGGAAATCTCCATCGTAAGGGTGTCTCCTCTCTGTACCAGAAGGAGGATGAGTCTAAGTTACTAAAAACTCTTATCAATAGAGAAGGCAACTTAAACACGGTAAGGCTTTTTTTGTTTAAAAAGCACCTTGTTTAAGTTGCTTTTCCTCCCTCTAACTGGGTAGGAACTTTCTTTCTTTCAGGGAATGGTATTTAAGCTTAAAGTCAAAGCTATAATACTTCTTGAGATTTATTCAAAAGCTTTGAGACATTTCCTGTATTATTTCATTTGTGTTGCTAGAAAGGAATACCTGAGGCTGGGTAATTCATAAAGAAAAGAGGTTTGTTTGGCTCACAGTTCTGCAGGCTGTACAAGAAGCATGGCACCAGCACTTGCTTCTGGTGAGGGTCTCAGGCTGCTTCCACTCATGGTGGAAGGGGAAGGGAAGCTGGCATGTGCAGAAATCACATGGTAAGGGAGAAAGCAATGGTGGTGCAGGAGGTACCAGGCTCTCTTTAACAACCGGTTCTCAAGGGAACTAATAGAGCAAGAACTCACTTATTACGACAAAGATGGCACCAAGTCATTCATGAGGGATCTACCCCATGACTCAAACAGCTCCCATTAATCCCTACCTCCAACATTGGGATCAAATTTCAACATGAGGTTTGGAGGCAATACACATTCAAACTATAGCATTCCCCGTGAAGGATCCCAGGGAATTTCGGCACTCTGGTATGCTAATTGTAAAAATTAAAGGCCCTTTGAGATCAGCAAATGCTGGGAGACACTTCACACTGATAATGCCTTATTTACCTTAAGACCAGCCGTGCCAAATAGAATACAATCACCTTCCATTACCCTCCCCTGAATTTGGTTATCTATCATAGGTGGAAGACTGAAGAATCTACAACTGGATGAACTTCTTCACAAGACAATATCTAATTCTAAAGACAATCATTTACAGGCTTATTTCTGTCCCTTGGTTCATTCATTCTCCCTAAGAAACATTTTACTACTCCTCAAAAGAATTGCCTACCATTCTCCATCCCTCCTCTCCCCCTTACGAAGAAGGGTGTGTAATCATCTGGACCTCATTAGGTATTTGGGTAATCACTCTTCTGTGATTTTCCCTTGTGTATTTTAAAATTAAATTTGTATTCTTTTGCTCCTGCTAATCTCCTTCTTATCAGTTCATTTTCAGTGAACCTTCAGAGGGTGAAGGGGAAGCTTTCCTTCTTTGACCCTACACCTGAATATCTCCCATGTATACATACATGAGGTATACATGTTATTAAATGTTGTTTTTCTCTCATTAATCTATCTTTCGTTACAGCAGTCCATTCCAACCAAGAGCTCAGAAACGGTACAGGAAAAATTAGTTTTTTCCTCCGCTACGCTAGTGATGGTGTGCAGAGTCCATCTGGCAAGGATAAAGGCAGAGACATTCTGTTCATTAAAGCAGCAGTGATAGGGCGGGCTCCGGTGGCTGTCCCCAGCAGGGGGCAACGATGACTTCACTGAGCAGCTCTGCAGCACAGGTGGGGGCATTGTTCCTGTCTGCCAGCCGCTAATCCTTTGTCTCTGGGCCTCCCTTGGAGCCCTTCAGCTGTTTAATTCTTTCCGAAATAAACTCATTTTCCTGCTGAAATGAATCAGAGTGGATTTCTTTGTCTTCAAGGAACTCAAAAACTTATGATCGGGACTACGTGCCTTCAAATAGAATTTATTCTCCTTTAAAGATGAAAAAATTACATTAATTCTGTTTTATAAATTATGAAGAAGATACTCAGCTAATGGTTTTCAAAATGTATTTTATTGCAATTAGCAGGATAATTGTTGCAAATGGGTAAATATGTGTTATAGAGAAGTTATTCTCACTTTTATCGTCTTCATTGTTCTAAGTGCACTAGAGAAAATGTAATTCCTTCAGTGTTTATATGTCCCAGCTTTACACTGAGAGAAGAAACCCTCTTCTTAATCATTGCTAGTGTGATTTTCAAGAGTTTGCAGGAGCACTTTGGTAGGAATTTATAGTTTTAGTAATTCCTTTATTTTTCTAATGAAGATTAGAACTAAGTATCTCATAAGGATAAATGGCCACAGCAAAGGAACTCACTTTACTAATTGCCTTTATGGAGTGTTTCTTTAAAGGATGAAAGACGTTCTTGAGACTTACCCCAAATTCTGTGTACAGGAAAGATTACATTGTTTTATTTTCTTTAATAAATCAAAATTCCCCCCTACCTCCAGTCCACCATACTAAGGAAACATAGGTGTTTAGTGACTCCTTGTAGGGTAATGGGGCTTAAAAGGGCTTTACCTCCTTCATATTATCCATCAACAACCATCCTCCCACTTTTCAAATAGACAATAGATATATTGTTGACTTTTTATGCAAAAGTGGTATTTATATGCAAATTCAAGCTCCTTCTTTGTAAACTGATTGTTGTTCTCAAGGTCTTCCAGTGTTGAAATTTTGGAGCCTAAACAATTAGGTTTCTTCCTTCTCTTGTCCTCCCAGCCATTCCTCCCTTAGGAACCTTAGAAATTTCTGGCGTCTTACAGCAGCACAAAGACTTACTGGATACAACTTCTAATTTTGGCCATGAGAGAAAAATAGATACCAGACTTGCCTTCCCACTTTAATGTATTTTTGTGTCCAACTGTAATGTTGGACACAATATATGAAGAAGTGGCTTTCAGGCATTATAAAACAGACAATAGAGGAATATAATTCTTGAAAGAAGAAAAACAGACGAAGAACTTCCCATTCATCTCCATGAAAATTCAATTTATGAGAAAAAAATTAAATTAACCAGGGGCACATTGCAAATAAAGGCAAAGGGAAGTGGAACCCAAAGAGAGAAAAGCATTTTTCTGGGCAAAGTAAAGAGAGATCAGAGTTCAGAAACGCTGAGGCTGCTTGGAATTTTCAAGGTAGGATACTTGAGAGGAGAAAGTCCCAAATTTTGAATATGGGTCTCCTTGAGTCTTTAACTGAGTACTAAGCCGCATGTGTTCAGGGTTCTCTGATAGAGAACAACTACTAGTAGAGTATGAGCTGAGTAAGTGGTTCAAGATATTCCAGATTTGATAAACCAGAGGGTAAAGACTTCACTAAAAATCCACAGCAATTAGTTGACCATTATAATAACCAAATGTTAGAAGTAGGGCTACTCTAGTCCTAGACTAAGAACAACTTTAGACTTACCCAATAAAGCCTAAAATCAAGCCCTGATTGCCTTAAACCATTTGTGCTACTGTAACAATTAAACCATTTGTGCTACTATAATTAAACATCTGAGCCTGGATAATTTATAAAGAAGAGGAGTTTATTATTCACAGTTGTGGGGGCTGAGAAATCCAAGATCAAGGTACTAGCAGGTCAGTATGTGGTGAGGGCCCAGTCTTTTCTTCCAAGATGGCATCTTATTGGCTTATCCAGAGCGGAGGAACACTGCATCCTTACATGGCAGAAGAAAGGGAGAAAGAGGGCAGAATTCTGACTGAAGCCCCTTCTATAAGGACCTAATCCCATTCATGAGGGAGGAGTCCTCATGACCTAATGGCATCTTAAAGACCGCACCTCTTGATGCTATCACACTGGCTATTAAGTTTCAACACATAAATTTTGGAGGCAACACATCCAAACCATAGCACTGACAGACAAAGTGAAGTTGCAAGTAAATTAACTGCTAATAAGACTAAAACTCAGTGTTAATTAAAGGAGGACTGTCAACCAAATAGCATTCTAAAAATTCAGCACACAATAACAAATTACTAGATAAACAAATAAGCAGGAAAATACGTTACATATCCAGGAGAAAAAAACAGTCAATACAAACAGATCCAGAGCTGACATAGATGTGAGAATTAATGAGTCAGGACTTCAAAACAGATATAATAAATGTATTCAAGGATTTGTTAAAATATTGACATAGTGTATGGAAGAGAAATCTAAACAAGGAAATGGAAATTATAAAAAAAGAACAACTATAAATTCCCAGAGTGAAAAATGCAATATGTGAAATAAAAAATTATCTGGATGGGCTCAATGGCAGATATGCCATTGCAGAAGAAAAGTTCAGTAAACTTGAAAACCGGTTAAAATAAATTATCCAAATTTTGAAAAAGGATTTTAAAAATAAATACAGCCTTAGTGACCTGTAGGGCCATGTCAAGAAGTCTAACACATTAGTAATTTTAATTCCAAAAGGAAAGAAGAGAAAAACCGGGAAAGAAAAATACATTTGAAGAAATAATAACTAAACTTTTTCCAAATGTGATGAAAAATAGCAACTGCAAGCCTCAAAAATCTGAACAAATTCCAAGTGGAATAAGCACACAGAAAACTATTTCTAGCCATATCATCATCCAATTGCTGAGAACAACAATGAAACAAAACAAAATATTCTTAAAGGGATAAGTTATCACAGGAGAAAAATAAAAATAAGCACTAACTTCTCATCAAAATCAACGCAAACCAGAGAACAATGGAATCACATTTTAAAGGCTAAAATGATAGGGACACCCTATCAACCTATAATTCTATATTCAGCAAAAATACCTTTCCAAGGTAAAGTAGAAATAAAGATATTTCCATAGAAACACATGTTGAAAGGATTCATTACAATAGACTACACTACAGAAAATGTTAAAAACAGATCTTCAGGTTGAAATAAAATGATAACAGAAAGTTGGGTTGGGCGTGGTGGCTCATGCCTGTAATCCCAGCACTTTGGGAGGCCAAGGTGGGCAGATCACTTGAGGTCAGGAGTTCGAGACCAGCTTGACCAACATGGTGAAATCCTGTCTCTACTGAAAATACAAAAATTAGCCAGGCATGGTGGTTTGCACCTGTAATCCCAGTTACTTGGAAGGCTGAGGTGGGAGAATCACTTGAAACCAGGAGGCAGAGGTTGCAGTGAGCTGAGATCAGGCCACTGCCCTCTAGCCTGGGTGACAAGGGGAGACACCATCTCAAAAAAAAAAACATAGCAAAAACAAAAACGAAAAAACAGAAAGTTGAATCTACATGGAATAATGAAGAACACCAGAAATGCTAAACAAGCAGGCACATATATAAAATATATTTGTTGTTTTTTAATTTGTTTAAAAGACAATTGACTATATAATATATAAATAATAATGTATTGAGGAGGTTTGTAACATATACAGGAGTAAAATATCTGACAATAACAGCAGAAAGGACAGGAGGACATAAAGGAGTGTATATTGCATAACCATACTGTGTATACATGAAGTAGTATATATTAAATTCATAGTAGACTAGAATAAATTAATGGTATATGTTGTAGTTTCTCTTAAAAATACAAAATAAACAGGTGTAGCTAAAAGTTAATAAAGAAGATAAATAAAATACTAAGAAATATTTGTTTAACCCAAATTAAGGCAAGAAAGAAAGAACATCTGTAAGGACAAATGTGTCAAAAAGAACAGAAATAGCAAAATGATAGGGTTAAATCCTATGTTTTCAATAATTACATTAAGACAAATGGACTAAACACTACAATCCAAAGGTAGAGACTGTCAAGCTAGATAAAAGCAGGGCACAAATATATGTTGTTTAAAAGAGACATGTCCTAAATATAAAGATGCAGATTAGTTAGATGTTAAATTTGGGGGAAAAAATATGCCATGCAAATACTCATTGCAGTAAAGCTAGAATGACCATATTAATATTAGACAGTAGATTTCAGAGCAAAGAATATTGTCAGAGATAAACGGAAATGCTTCATAACTGGGTCAATTAATCAGAAATCTATAATAATTCCAAATAAGCATACACCTAATAACAGCTTCAAAATACACAAAGTGAAAATCTGGCAGAACTAAAGAATGAAGTAGATGAGTCCATTAGAAATTTTAATACCTTTTTCTCAGTACTTTAAATTATAAAGTAAGTTTATAAAATACTTTAAAGTACTTTAAATTATAAAGTAAGTTGTCTGATTACCCAGAATTAAGTTACAAATCAGTAACAAAAAGATACCTGAAAAATTCACACATCTCTAGAAAGTAAGCAACATACTTCTAAATAATTCATGGGTCAAAAAAGAAATCATAAGAAAAACTTTAAAATATTTCAAAATGAAAGATAATGAAAGTATGATATGTTAAAACGTGGGCTGCAGCTAGAGAAGTGGTTAGAATGAAATTTATAGTTTTAAATGCTTTATTGAAAAAGAAAAATATTTAAAGTCAGTGATCTGAGCTTCTATTTTAAAAAGCTACAAAAAAGGGTAAATTAAACCTAAAGTAATGAGAAGATAAGAAATACAGAGCAGAGAATAATGAAACGAATAAAAGCAAATAATAAAATTGACATACCCCTGGCAAGACTGATCAATAATAAAAGGGAAACACAAATTACCAACACCAGAAATGAAAGTGAAAATATCAGTTCAGATACTTCAGACAGTCAAAATATAAGGTAATACTATAAACAATTTTGTGCCAGTAAATTGGACAACTTAGCTGTAAAAAACAAATTTCTTCAAAGATACCAACACCAACACAAAAATAAATCAAAAATCCATATAGTCTCATATCTGTTAAAGAAATTAAGTTTATAGTTGAAACCTCCCCAATAAGAAATTTCTAGATTAGGTTTGCTCCACTGGTGAATTTGTCAAACATTTGAGGAAGAAATAAAATTTATCTTACACAAACTCAGAAAAAAAGAGAAAAAGTGAACACTTTCCAACTCATTATATGAGGCCAACATAATACTGATACAAAAACCAGATAAGAATATTACAAGAAAAAAATTATAGACTAATATTTCAGGAACATAGTAGGAACAAAAATCCTTAACGAAATACTAGCAAACAAAATCTAGCATTAGAGACAATACATTTTGACTAAGTGGGTTTATTCCAGGAATGCAGGATTGGTTAAACATTTAAAAACTAATCAGTATAATTTACCACATTAACAAAATAAGAAAATGTGATGAACTTAATAAATTCAGAGAAAGTATTTGGTAAAATTTAGTACCCATCTATTATAGAAATTCTCAGAAAACTAAGAATGGAAAGAAAATTAACAGTATGTTAAAGGATTTTTATGAAAAACTCAGCATTATCATGAATAAGTCTGTTTGAATGTTCATAGCAACCTTATACATCATGGCTCTAATCTGGAGACTATCCTAATGTCCACCAACAAGAGAATTAACATACAAACTGTGGTTTATTCATACAATGAAATAGTACTCAGCAACAAAAAAAAGATAAATTACCGACGCATGCAACAAAATTGGTGAGTCTTAAAACACTGTGATGAATACAGGATGGAGGACACCAAATTGCACATACTGAATGCCTCCATTTATATAAAGTCCTAGATCAGATAAAACCTATGCATGTTGATAGTAATCAAAACAGTGCTTTTCTTGATAGTGCTGGGATTACAGAATATGGTGTCTACTGAATGTACATCACATTCACATCATTGTAAAGTTGAAAAGTCCTAAATTGAAAAATCCTAAATTGGAGACCATCAGTAGTTTGTTCATTCATTTAATACTTCTTTTTTTTTTTTTTTTTTTTGAGACAGAATTTTGCTCTTGTTGCCCAGGCTGGAGTGCAATGGCGTGATCTCAGCTCACTGCAACCTCTGCCTCCTGGGTTCAAGCCATTCTCCTGCCTCAGTCTCCCCAGTAGCTGGGATTACAGGTGTGCGCCACCATGCCCAGTGAATTTTTGTATTTTTAGTAGAGACGGGGGTTTCACCATGTTGGTCAGGTTGGTCTCGAACTCCTGACCTCAGGTGATCTGCCTGCCTTGGTCTCCCAAAGTGCTGGGATTACAGGCATGAGCCACCACGCCCGGCCCATTTAATAAATATTGATATGTACTTTCTAATATCTGCCAAGTACTATTTCTACGTACCAGTCATAGTAAGTTCTGTAAAAAAAATAGTGCAGAAGAAGGGAAGAAACAGTGACGGTGGTGGGCAATAGAGTGTGCTATTTTGTGTAAGATATCCTTTGAGTTGAGCAGAGACCTGCAAAAGGTAAAAGAGTGAGGCATGAGGGTATCTAGGGAGAAAGCTTTGAAATAGAGGGAAATGTGAAATAGAGGCATGTGTGTGGCACAGCAAAAAGGCCAGTGTTGCTAAAGTGGCATGAGTAATCGGGACAGTGGGAAGAGATGGGGTGAGTGAGGGGCTGGGAGAACATTTTCACTCTAAATGATCTGAGAAGTCATAGAGGGTTTTCCACAAGGAGTGATGGCAGCTGACATTTTCATGGTATGACTCTGACTGTTTTACTGAGAATAAATAAATTACCAAGGGGGGCGCAAGGCAATAGCAGGGGCAGTTATTGCGATCTTCTGGACAAGAGATACTGTTGACTTTCGACTAAAATAGTAGTGGTGGGGTGATGAAACATGGTCAAACTCTGATCATATTTAGAAGGCAGAGTCATCAGGGTTTGCTGATGGATTCAATGTGGGACATGAGACAGAAGTCAAGGATGACTCCAAGGTTTTTCTTTGGGCAATTGTAAAGGTTAATTTTATGTATCAATTTGACTGGGTCACAGTGAACCCAGACATTTGGTCAAACATTACTCTGGGTGTGTCTGTGAGAGTATTTCTGGATGAGACTAACATTTGAATCAGCAGAATGAGTAAAGCAGATTGCCTTTCCGATCGTGGGTGGCCCTCATCCAATCTGTTGAAGGCCTGAATAGAACAAAAAGGCTAATCCTCCCTCCAGGAAGAGGAAAGTCCTTTTGCCAGACTGAGCTAGGACACTGATTGGATCTAGCCTTCAGACTCAGACTGAAACATCAGCTCCCCTTGGGTCTCAAGCCTGCTGGCGTTCAGATTGGAACTTACAACACTGGCTGGAACTTACACCACTGGCTCTTTTGGTTCTTAGACTCAAACTGGACTACACATTAACTCTCCTGGTCTCCTGGTCTCCAGCTTGCCAACAACAGATCTTGAGACTTCTTAGCCTCCATAATCACATGAGCCAATTTCTCATAACCATATCAATCCTTTAAGCTAATTTCATTTCCATTAAGGAGTTCATTTTAAAGTCCCCAAAATTGTTCCTTTTTCCTCTTTTTGTGAATTACATATTAGATACTTCCCCCAGTAATTTGAACAGTGGAATTGGGTTATGATCCTCTCCTCATTCCAGTCCATAGCCTCTGCTGATGATTTCTGGGCTGTTGGCTCAGCTTCTTTGGTATACCCATTTGATTTTTCATAGAGACATCCTGGCAGTAAGCATCTTCATATTTTCTAAAGGAAGTTGTTTGTTAACAGTGCTCCCCAAATCTGGGTTGATCTGTTTTCAGCTTTGATTGCTGCACTCATGAAATCTTCTGTAATCGTTTATTTAACCTCTGCAGAATTCAAATATATTTGGCTGAAGCACCTGCCAAGATCCGGCTCACTCTTTAGTCTTTTCCTAAATTTACCATTGTGAGACTCCTGGCTGCCCTTCCCATTTGTCTGCAAGGATTGGCTTGCCAAAACTCTGTGGCCTATTTCAGTGATTTTTGTTTTTTTGGTTTCTCTGAAAGTTTCATGTTAACTTATTATTTGGTCAGTTTCATTGCTTCTTTTTATTTGAAGATTATTATTTTTTAACTTACTACTTATTGGAAACTTTCTATCTCAAGCCTATTAAATTTGATGTAGAAATCAGATTCTGGCTTGGTACTCTGGTATATTTCTTATAATCCTCCGGTTCTATTTCCACTTCTCTTAATGACCTTCTCAGCTGATGTCATATTTGGGTTGGTTGCCGCAAGAAATGGGAGGGGTTGGATATGATAACACCAAGCAAGCATCCCTAGGCCATGCTGAATTGTAGAATGACAGAATCTTAAAGCTGGGAGGATACCCAAGGTTGGTTAGTTCAATTTCTCTCCCAGTGCAATAATTTGTTCTATAGTATCCATTATTATGTCCTCTATTGAAATCCTTCTAAGCAGGGAGAGCTCATTAGTTGGATAGGTAAATTTCTCCTTTGTTTCCAGTTCTAATTATTAAATTTGTTTTTTTCTTTCATTGAATTGAACTCTATCTCCCTATAACTTCCTCCCATTGGTTCTATGTCTGCCCTCTGGAGGGTTATAAAATAAGTGGATTTAATCTCTTAATAATATAATAGTAATTGCTACCACGTATTGAGTACTTGTGAGGTTCTGTGCCAAGTGTCTTATGCACTGTATTAGTCAAGGTTCTTGAGTTGCAAGCAACAGGATCCAACCTGGCCAACTGTTTTAGTTATCTTTCACTACATAATAAATTACCCCCAAAATTAGTGGCTTAAAAAAACAAACATATACTACCTTAGTTTCTGTGGGTCAGAAATTCAGAAGGAACTTAATGGGTGCTTCTGCATCAGTCTTTCTCAAAATGTTGCATCCAAAATGTCAGTCAGGGCTGCAGTCATCTGAAGGCTAGACTGGGGTTGGGGGACTCACTTCTAAGCTCCTTTACATGGCTGATGGCAAGAGGCCTCAGTTCCTCATTAGCTGTTGGCCAAAGCCTTCAGCCTTATTGCCACAAGGACCTCACTATAGAGCAACTCTAACAGAGGGAGAGAGAGAAGGCATAGTGCCTTTTATGACCTAATCTCTTAAGTTACTGATTTTACATATACATTATATATGTAATATATATAATATATGCATAATATATAATATATATAAAATATATATAATATATGTTATATGTAAAATCAGGAAAAAAATATATGTAAAATATATATATTATATATATATTTAAATCTGACAATAAACACAAAGCTTCTGGATCAGAGATAAACTGAGTAGTTACAGAATATTTTAGTGACAGTTACTCATGTCCCATTTCCCCCACTCCGGGATAACATGGTGAGAGCCAGGTTGATCCTCCTCATGTTAAAGAGAGAATCTATATTTTAGGAGAGGAATTATGAAATTATGAATCTCAAATCTTGTATAGGAGCTGGAACATCTACACTTTCTCCTCTCCAAATAAAGGGACACAGGACTTGGAATGTAAACTGATATCTCTTGGGGGAAAGGAGGAAGGTCTCTACCTATAAATATAAGCATTTGGCTTGGGGAAGATAAGAAAGGTATTATTATTCTTTGAATGGGAGTAGATGGCTCCATCAGAAAAGACACAAGTTGCCTCAGTCTGTCTCCCTTAGAATGTGAAAAGCAAATGGCTCTTGGGAAAAAGAAAAATATTATCTATCTTCACGGCATGTCAATTTCAATTACTCAGAATGCTCTGATCATTTAGACACATGAAACTATTCATACTGTTTTCCAACAGTCACTACCATTACTTCTTCTTCATTGTATGTATTAGGAGCAAGTCATTAAATTTCCCTGATGAACATAGATGCAAAAATCTTCAACAAAATGCTAGATAACAAAATCCAACAACACATCAAAAAGATATTACATCATGATCAAGTGGGTTTCATCCTAGGGATGCAGGGATGGTTTAACATACAGAAGTCAAAAAGTGTTATACATCGCAGAAACAGAATTAAAAACAAAAACCATATGATCACCTCAATAGATGCAGAAAAAGCATTTGACAAAATCCAGCATCCTTTATGATAAAAACTCTCAACAAACTAGGCATAGAAGGGACTTACCTCAAAATAATAAAAAATATATATTCAAACCCACAGCCAACATCATACCAAATGGGGAAAAGTTGAAAGCATTCCCCCTGAGAACAGCAACAAGACAAGGATGCCCACTTTCGCCACTGCTATTCAACATAGTTTTGGAAGTCCTAGCCAAAACAATTAAGCAAGAGAAGGAAATAAAGGGCGTCTGAATTGGAAAAGAGGAGGTGAAATTATTGCTGTTTGCAGGTGATATGATTATACACCTAGAAAATCCTAAAGACTCCAACAAAAGACTCCTAGATTTGATAAAGGAATTTAGTAAAGTCACAGGTTACAAAATCAATGTACACAAATCAGTAGCACTGCTACACACCAACAATGACTAAACTGAGAATCAAACAAAGAACTCAATCCTGGCTGGACATGGTGGTTCATACCTGGAAACCCAGAATTTTGGGAGGCCAGGCATGTGGATTTCTTGAGCCCAGGACTTTGAGACTAGCCTGGGCAGCAAGGGAGACCTTGTCTCTACAAAAAATACAAAAAATTAGCTGGGTGTGGTGGTATGCACCAGTGGTCCCAGTGACTCCAGAGGCTGAGGCAGAAGGATGGCTTGAGACTGGGAGGTCAAAGCTGCAGTGATTGCACCACTGCACTCCAGCCTGGGAGACACAGTGAGACTCTGTCTTAAAAAAAAAAACTAAACTAAAGATCTTTTACAACAGCTGCAAAAAAATAAAGTATCCAGGAGTATACCTAACCAACGAGGTGAAAGAACTCTACAAGAAGAACTATAAAACACTACTGAAATAAATCATAACTGATACAAACAAATGGAAACACATTCTATGCTCATGAATTGGAAGAATCAATATTGTAAAAATGACCATACTGCCCAAAGCAATCTAGATTCAATGAAATTCCCATCAAAATACCAACATCGTTTTTCACAGAATTAGAAAAAACAATCATCAAATTCATATGGAACCAAAAAAGAGCCCAAATAGCCAAACCAATTCTAAGGCAAAAAGAACAAACCTGGAGGCATCACATTATCAGACTTCAAATTCTGCTGCAAGGCTATAGTTACCAAAACAGCAGGGTACTTGTATAAAAGTAGGCATATAGACCAATGGAATAGAACAGAGAACCCAGAAATAAAGCTGAATACATATAGCCACCTGATCTCCAACAAAGCATACAAAAACACAAATTGGGCAATGAATACTCTATTTCATAAACGGTGTTGGGAAAACTTCCAAACCACAAGTAGAAGAAGGAAACTGGTTCTCTATCTCTCAGCTTATATAAAAATCAACTCAAGATGGATCAAAGACTTAAATATAAGGCTTACAATCATAAAAATTCTAGAAGGCCACATTGGAAAAATTCTTCTAGACATCAGCCTTGGCAAAGATACATGACTAAGACCCCAAAAGCAAATGCAATAACAACAACAAAATCTAAATAAATGACACCTGATGAAACTAAAAAGCTTCTGCATAGCAAAATAAATAATAGAGTTAACAGACAACTCACAGAATGAGAGAAAATACTTGCAAACTATGCATCTGACAAAGACTAGTATCCAGAATCTACAAGGAACTCAAACAAATCATCAAGAAAAAAAACAAACGATCGTATCAAAAAGTGGGCAAAGGGCATAAATAGACATTTCTCAAAAGAAGATATACAAATAGCCAAGAAATATATGAAAAAATTCTCAACATCACTAATCAACAGGGAAGTGCAAATTAAAAAACAGTAATATACCACCTTACTCTTGCAAGAATGGCCATTATTAAAAAATCAAAAAATAATAGCTATTGGCATGGATCTGCTGAAAAGGGAACACTTATACGCTGCTGGTGGGAATGTAAATTAGTACAACCTCTATGGAAAACAGTATGGAGTTTCCTTAAAGAGCTGAATGTAGACCTACTATTCGATCCAGCAATCCCACTACTAGGTACCTACTCAAAGGAAACGAAGTCATTATATGAAAAAGACACTTGCACATATATGTTTATAGCAGCACAATTCACAATTGCAAAGATGTGGAACCAATCTAAGTGCCCATCGACTAATGAGTGGATAAAGAAAATGTGGTATATATACACCACGGAATACTACTTAGCCATAAAAAGGAATGAAATAATGTCTTTTGCAGCCACTTGGATGGAGCTGGAGACCGTTATTCTAAGTGGAGTAACACAGCAGTGGAAAACCAAAAGCTATATATTCTCACTTACAAGTGGGAACTAAGTTATTCAAAGGCATACAGTGTTATAACGGACTTTAAAGATTCAGAAGGAGAAAGGTGGGTGAGGGGCTAGGGTTAAAAAATTATACATTAGGTACTATGTACACTACTCAAGTGATGGGTGCACTGAAATCTCAGAATTCACCACTATAAAATCTATATAATTTATCTACGTAACAAAAAAACCCACAGCCAATATCATACTGAATGGGCAAAAACTGGAAGCATTCCCTTTGAAAACTGGCACAAGACAGGGATGCCCTCTCTCACCACTCCTATTCAACATAGTGTTGGAAGTTCTGGCTAGGGCAATCAGGCAAGAGAAAGAAATAAAGGTATTCAGTTAGGAAAAGAAGAAGTCAAATTGTCCCTGTTTGCAGATGACATGATTGTATACTTAGAAAACCGCATCATCTCAGCCTAAAATCTCCTTAAGCTGATAAGCAACTTTAGCAAAGTCTCAAGATACAAAATCAATGTGCAAAAATCACAAGCATTCTTATACACCAGTAACACAAACAGAGAGCCAAATCATGAATGAACTCCCATTCACAATAGCTTCAAAGAGAATAAAATAGCTAGGAATCCAACATACAAGGGATGTAAAGAACCTCTTCAAGGAGAGCTACAAACCACTGCTCAGTGAAATAAAAGAGGACACAAACAAATGGAAGAACATACCATGCTCATGGATAGGAAGAATAAATATCGTGAAAATGGCCATACTGCCCAAGGTAATTTATAGATTCAATGCCATCCCCATTAAGCTACCAATGACTTTCTTCACAGAATTGGAAAAAACTGCTTTAAAGATCATATGGAACCAAAAAAGACCCCGCATTGCCAAGACAATCCTAAGCCAAAAGAACAAAGCTGGAGGCATCACGCTACCTGACTTCAAACTATACTGCAAGGTTACAGTAACCAAAACAGCATGGTACTGGTACCAAAATAGAGAGATAGACCAATGGAACAGAACAGAGCCCTCAGAAATAATACCACACATCTACAACCATCTGATCTTTGACAAACCTGACAAAAACAAGAAAGGGGGAAAGAATTCCCTATTTAATAAATGGTGCTGGGAAAATTGGCTAGCCATAAGTAGAAAGCTGAAACTGGATCCTTTCCTTACTCCTTATACAAAAATTAATTCAAGATGGATGAGAGACTTAAATGTTAGACCTAAAACCATAAAAACCCTAGAAGAAAACCTAGGTAATACCATTCAGGACATAGGCATGGGCAAGGACTTCATGTCTAAAACACCAAAAGCAACGACAACAAAAGCCAAAATTGACAAATGGGATCTAATTAAACTAAAGAGCTTCTGCACAGCAAAAGAAACTACCATCAAAGGGAACAGGCAACCTACAGAATGGGAGAAAATTTTTGCAATCTACTCATCTGACAAAGGGCTAATATCCAGAACCTACAAAGAACTCAATCAAATTTACAAGAAAAAAACAAACAATGCCATCAAAATGTGGGCAAAGGATATGAACAGACACTTCTCAAAAAGAATACATCTATGCAGCCAACAGACATATGAAAAAATGCTCATCCTCACTGGTCATCAGAGAAATGCAAATCAAAACCACAATGAGATACCATCTCATACCAGTTAGAATGGCAATCATTAAAAAATCAGGAAACAACAGGTGCTGGAGAGGATGTGGAGAAATAGGAACACTTTTACACTGTTGGTGGGACTGTAAACTAGTTCAACCATTGTGGAAAACAGTGTGGTGATTCTTCAAGGATCTAGAACTAGAAATACCATTTGTCCCAGCCATCCCATTACTGGGTATATACCCAAAGGATTATAAGTCATGCTGCCATAAAGACACATGCACACGTATGTTTACTGCAGCACTATTCACAATAGCAAAGGCTTGGAATCAACCCAAATGTCCATCAGTGACAGACTGGATTAAGAAAATGTGGCACATATACACCACACAATACTATGCAGCCATAAAAAAGGATGAGTTTGTGTCCTTTGTAGGGACATGGATGCAGCTGGAAACCATCATTCTCAGCAAACTATCGCAAGAACAGAAAACCAAATTCCGCATGTTCTCACTCATAAGTGGGAACTGAACAATGAGATCACTTGGACACAGGAAGGGGAACATCACACACCGGGTTCTATTGTGGGGAGGGGGTGGGAGGAGGAATAGCATTAGGAGATATACCTAATGTAAATGACGAGTTAATGGGTGCAGCACACCAACATGGCACATGTATACATATGTAACAAACCTGCACATTGTGCACATGTACCCTAGAACTTAAAGTATAATAAAAAAAAAGAAAAAGAAAAAAATGGACAATTTACCATGTATTTTTGGGTCTTCATTTTGAGGGTTCTTATGTCACATAAAACTATGATCAAATAAATGTGTATGCCTTTTCTCCTATAAATCTGCCTCTTGTCAGTGAAGCACATTTTTGCAGCTGAACAGTTTTGTCAGCCTGCTTTCTCCTATTCATAGAAGTTTGGTGGTGCAACCTTCATTTTGTATTGTCTCTATCCCTTTTGGTCTAAGCCGGTGGTGCTTCTGTGGATACAGTTCTCTTAAAAACACTGTTAATCTTATTGGTGTTTACTTCACTTGGCAAAAGCCACACTTACAAATCATTTGGAGAAGAAACTCTTCTCTGCCTTGAGCTTTTGCTGAGTTGATGACATAACAAGACCCTTAAGCTTCTTGGAAGTCCTATTATTTGATTGACAGAATCAGTGAGGCCCACCCTTAAACTCTTTAGAAGACCTTTGGTCTGACTGAACAGATCTTGAGATAGACCTTTGGTCTTTCTGATATCTTAGAAAAGAATTCTAGAGTCATACCTTTGGCTTCATCTTTACACCAAGCTTTCCTGATAGTGCCCTGGATTTGTATCTTTGCTCAGAAGCCATTTTTCAATGTTAGTATTATTTGCTATATTGGGAGACTAAGAATTTTAAATCATCAAGTCCCAGCTCCTCCATGTTTAACATTACTTTTGTTAATTTTTTTTATCCTATTATCACGTTTTATATAAGTAGCAAAAAGAAAATAGGTGGCAGCCTCAATATTCCCGCTGGAAACCTCCTTACCTAGGTCATGCAGTTCATTTGGTACATTTTCTACTTTCCACAATACTGCAGGTGACAGTATTGCTAAACTTTCTACCACTGCATAATAAACATTCCCTTTCATCAAGTTTCCCAATAAATTTCGCTTCATTTTCCTTTAGGCCTTCACCACAGCCTCTTGAAAGGACAATAATGCTTCTACAAACAATTGTTTCAAGGCTCTTGAGACTTCCTCAAATATTTCAGAGTCCTTGTAGCTTCTACTCACTTTCTGGTTTCAAAGTCACTCCCAAATTTTAGTTATTTGTTATATAGCACCCCATTTCCAGGTACCAAAATCCATATTATTTATTTTTGCTGTATAACAAATTAACATTTAGTGGCTTAAAATAACCTACATGTATTGTTTCACAGTTTCTGTGAGTCGGGAATTTTGGAGCAGTTCAGCTTGGCAACTGCTGGCTCTGAGTTTCATACGAAGTTGCAGTCAATATGTTGGCCAAGACATGTACAGAAAATAGCTATGGAATCAGAACCCCAGCCTCCCAGATGGAATCCAGGGGAAAGGTCAGTTACACAGTCTGGACCTCACAGTGAGGGATAAATGGGAAAACCCTCCCCTTCAAAATGACAGGGAGCCCATAGGCCAAGAATTCTGATTAGAATTAGGAACTGGGTCAGGCCCTGACCGGCACAGGGAATGCCTGGGACTAAGTCTGTGAGTGGCAGAACTTTGGTGCCCAAAGTCAGGCAGGGATAGGCTCACATTAGGAGCTGCCGCATGATAGCCCTCTCAGCACTTGGGGTTAGTTACACATAACATAATATTCAAATTCTTCATCCTTCAGTGGCCTTTCTCCAGACACACTCTGCTTCATCAAAGTCCTTCTGATTCTGTGGTATTCATGCCTCAGACATAGTCTGTCCAATGCAGAGAACAGAGGGGCCATTAAACACATCCAGAAACTATGCCCAACGTTCTTGTTTCTGGGATGAATCAAACAAAAGGAGACTGTCATGACAAGAACTTGGGTAAGGATTGAGAAATTGTCTCTAGATTCATAGGAACACGTCCAGTTTAGGTTCACCATTCATTAGAACCTTTTATAGTCCTAGCCCATCAAATTAACTCTTGGGGTGCAGACATGAACACCCACATATATTTCTTCCCAATTGAGAAGCTCCTGTTCTTGATTCTCAACTCCTTTAGCCAGCTTCTCCACATCAACTTCTTATGTACACTTGGGATTTATCCACTCCTCTCCCTCTCCTTCCATGTCCAAGCCATCATCATCATCATTGTTTATCTGAAAGACCACAGTAAGCCGACATATCTCTCCCTTACATTCCTGTGTTCCTCCAATTCTGTTCTCCCCACAGCATCCAAAGTATACTTTCCAAAAGTTAAATCAGATGTTTGTACACAATATAAATAAAAGCTCACTCCTCTGCTTAAATGTCTTAATCACTATTTAATCCACTTTAATTTTGTTGTTGTTGTTGTTTGATTATTTATTTGCTTTTGAGACAGGGTCTCACTCTGTCACCTAGGCTGGAGTGCAATGGTGCGATCTCAGCTCACTGCAACCTCTGCCTCCCGGTTTCAAGCAGTTCAGCCTCCCAAGTAGCTGGGTCCTCAGGTGCCTGTTATCATGCCTGGCTAATTTTTTGTAATTTTGGTAGAGACACAGTTTTGCCATATTGCCCAGGCTGGCATTTAATTCACTTTGAATTAAATTCAAACTTATAACCAGGGCCCCCAAAGTCCTCTGGGAGCTAATGCTCCCTTCACCTACCTTGTCTCTTCCCATGCCTTCTTCACTCACTGTGCCACAGACACACCAGCCTTCAGGACCTGGAGTTCTCAGGCATTACAAGTCTTTCACACCTCAGGACCTTTGAATGTGTCAGCTCCCAGCTAGAAGGCTCTTCGTCATTCTGATAACACCCCAACACACATGGGTACTCTGTTCTTTGCATGATTATGTCTATTTCATCTTCTAGGCCTTCCTCAATCATCCTATCTGTACTATTTTCTTACTCCCCAGTGAGGGCATACTTTGTTTCCATCAGATAATGCATCACAAGCTGTAATTACATGTTATTTACTTGCTTATATGCTATTTTTCTCCACCAACCTAAAAACTTCTTGGGGTGGAGACTGCTTTGTTGCCTATTGTGTACTTAGGACTTAGTGCAGTGCTTGGCCAATAATACCAGGCTCTTGACAGATACTTGTTAAATACATATTTTTTTAAATTATCCCTTACATAAATTAGAAAAAGAAGTTATTAATTAGGATACACAATACATTTCCAGATTTTTATAAGGATTAACTTTATTGTTGTGAGGACTAAATGAGATATGTGGAAACATTTAACAGTTTATCATCCGCCCCTTATCCCTCCATTCCTCCCTCCCTCTTTCCATTCCTCCATCCTTCTATCCTTTCTTCCCTCCTTCCATCCCTCTCTCCCTTCATCCCTCCACTCCTCCCTTTCTCTTTCCATCCCTCTATCCCCCTATCCTTTCCTCCCTCCTTCCATCCCTCCCTCCCTTCATCCCTCCCTCCATCTCTCCATCACTCCCTCCCTCCATCCTTTCTTCCTTCCCTCCATCACTTCATCTCTCCCTCTATCCCTCCCTCCCTCCATCCCTTCCTCCTTCCATCCCTCCTTCCATCCTTTCTTCCCTCCCTCTATCCCTTCATCCCCCCTTCTCTCCATCCCTCCCTCCCTCTTTCCATCCCTCCAACCATCCCTTCCTCCCTTTATCCATCCCTCCCTCCATCCTTCCCTCCTCCATCCCTCCCTCCCTCCATCCTTTTTTCCCTCTCTCTATCCCTCCCTGCTTCTTGTGCTAAGCAGAACATGGAACTCTCTTGACTTTGATTTTCTTTTCCGCCTACCTTCTCTCTCCATGAAGTTTGACTACAATGAGATTTTTAACTTCCTAAAGAATCTCTCTTTCAAATGACATGGATTATAGAGGAAAGAGCATTTTCTTAATGCTCTGTTAAAACCACCTATAAAGAGATTGCTCTATAAAATGTTGACATCTCCTAAGACCTCACAAGCAATTTTTAGATAAAGTCGTCACCCGGAATTTTGAATTCACTCTCAAGGATCAAAGCATAGACCCATAATTGAAGTAAATTTAGAAATAACAACCACCACAACCAGTACTCAGTGAGGTTTTCCTTGTGCTGAGGCTACCTCATCTCTTTTAATCTATGCAGCAGCCTGGGGATAAATACACTGTGATTACCCCATCTCCCAGGGAGAACCTAGAGCTTACCAAGCAGGACTCAACTGCAGGGCTGTCTGACTCTAGAACCCTCTGACATTTTTCTGCATGGATTCCCAGCATTTATTCCTCTATCTCTCTGTTTTGTACTTCAACCTGGCTCAAGTCTAGGCCTCTCCCTCTCTTGCCACAGTTCTTTGGGATTCCTTGTGGCAGCCAGCCTGGATGAGAGTGCCTAGTTCTTCTGTGAATTCTCTCTACTTCATAACTGCTGACCTCGCCTTCCCACCTTCTTTCTTTCAAGTTATTCTACATTCCACATAGGTTAATGTTGCTGAATTTACATGTTTTTGTATATCATCTCAACTCAAAAGGTTGTACCGATCCCCCTGTTTAAGATGTCAGATCCAGTTCTGCCTTTTATTAGTCGTATCTTTGAGCAATGTAATGAATTTTTCTGAGTCTCAGTTTTCTTATTTCTAAATTGAATATGCACACCTGTAATCCCAGCATTTTGAGAGGCCAAGACAGGCAGATTGCTTGAGCTCAGGAGTTCGAGACCAGTCTGGGCAACATGGTGAAGTGCTCATCTTTACAAAACTTACAAAAATTAGCCGGGCATTTTGGCACACACCTGTGGTCCCAGCTACTCAGAGGGCTGAGGTGGGAGGATCGCTTGAGCCTAGGAAGACAAGGCTGCAGTGAGCTGTGATGGAGCCACACTGCACTCCAGCCTGGGTGACAAAATGAGACTCTATCTCAAAAACTAAAATACAATTAATCTGGTGATATCCACTCCATGAAGTCATTAAGAAGATTAGACAAGGTTGTCATTCTGGACAGGTGAGGCTGTGCTGCTGTGATAAACGAACCCTAACACTCCGTGGTTTTGTTCTCACTCCTGCTGCATGCCCCCCACAAGCTCCTCATCTTCACTTCGGGGCTCAGACTGACAGCAGCCTTTATCTGAAATGTGGGCAGATGTGGGCCAATGAATACGAATGCCACGACCTCCTACAGAAAATGCACAGCACACACCTGCACGGCGTCTGATGCCTGGTACGTGCCGAAGGAACGTTCTCTCCTTGGAGCTCATCCTCAAGTGGGAAGTCTGTTACACCAACGTCTAAACCTTTATGGGAAGCCTCTTCCTGCAAGGTGTGTGAAGTTCAGACATCAAGCCTTACAATCCTCTTTCAGTGGGCTTACACTGTTGAATGATTAAATTCTTCTTTATGTCTCCTGGCTTCAAAATCTGTGTGGGTTACTACATCTGTTTCCTGGGGCAGCCATAACAACTTCAAACTCAGGGGCTTAAAACAATGGCAATCGATAAACTCACAGTTCCAGAGGTCAGAATCTAAAACGCAGGTGTTGGCAGGGCCACAGTTCCTCCAGGGGCTCTCGGGGGAATCGTTCTTGGTTTCTTCCAAAACCTGGTGGCCACACCACTCCTACCCCTGCCTCTGTGGTCGCATCGCCTCTTCCTCTTCTGTGGGTTTCCCCTGTGTGTCTCCTACAAGGACACTTGTCATGGTATTTAGGACAGACTCAAATAATCCAGGACGGCCTCCTCACCTTAAGATCCTTAATTTAATTGTATCTCCCAAGACCTTCTTTCAAAGAAGGACACATTCACAATTTCTGGGAATTAGGACATGGGCATATTTGGGGAGGGGGATCACCAACTACCTCACTACTATCATCAAGTGCATACGCTTAAGCATTTCAAAGTTTGCTGTTCGGTTGTTTTTCACCTGTTTTAGAAAGAGGTTGATTTTACACACCACACTGTTCTTTCAGTGACCAATATCTTATAAAAAGCCCAGAACTAAGTAAAGAGCATTTATTGCCATGGTAGCCAGTTTTGTCACGAGAAACAGCC
This sequence comes from Macaca fascicularis, assembly GCF_037993035.2. Classification (NCBI taxonomy): domain Eukaryota; kingdom Metazoa; phylum Chordata; class Mammalia; order Primates; family Cercopithecidae; genus Macaca; species Macaca fascicularis. Next base: position 101,019,595 of record NC_088385.1, read on the forward strand.
CACTGTATGTCCACATTGTCATATTGGGAAAGCAGAAAGAGTAATTATATTAAAATAAAATACAGTTGCCTCTCTTCTTTCTTTCCTTTTTTATTTCTGTGATTGACAGTCTATCAGGTGAGGCTTTTTTTTTTTTTTTTTTTTTTGGCTGAGGTTGCTCATACAGGCCATGTTGGTATCTCTAGAGGTTCTGCATATAAGGAAAGTCAGATTTTTCACCTTTGACAAAAGTGAAATTTTTCCATTTAATTCTGCATTGACTCAGGTTTTCTGGGAGATTCTGAGCAGTCTCTGTATCTGAAATGCAAAGTCATTATGAAAGAAGCTCTATGACAGAATAAAAATTATTATGATTCCAAAGGAGTTGGTCTATAATTAATTGTATTTTAAAAGGAGTTTCATTTGCTTTATTGCTTTTTTGGAAGAATTAAATGTAATTTGATCTCTGGGAGAAAATACCAACCTCTTCATGTATATACTTGTTTTGTTTTTTTCCTAGCATTTGGTAAAAGTTAATGAGGCACTTTTTTTTTTGTATTGTTAGCACAAGTCCTTACTCTTGGTGTGAAAATATATTGACATTTGCTACCCTTTCTATATCATGTGTAAGTGATAGAGGAAGGGAAAAAGGGAAAGAATAGTAATTTGTTGTCGTGGAAATGAATTAATACAAAACTGGTGGTTTGTACTACGACTTGAGATGCTTGGGAAGGAGGAGGGGGAAGAATGATAACATCTATATCATCACAAAGCCAAACTTCATAGAGAAATACAGGCAAATATCTGGACAGATTTTTATTCCCCATCTTTCTAAACCCCTCACATGTGTATTCAGAGGTTGAAACTACCATTTTCTAACAGAACCAGACAAGGCCCTAGAAACTTTTACCCTCTCTGAGCAAGGCATGGCCAAGTGCAGTGTTGGGAGATTCTACATCCAGTCTCTGCATTTCTTGGACAAGTTTGACTCCAATTTAGACAAAAATAACAGAGGCATTTTTGGCTGGGCGCAGTGGCTCACTCCTGTTATTCCAGCACTTTGGGAGGCCAAGGAGGGCGGATCACAGGGTCAGGAGATCAAGACCATCCTGGCTAACACGGTGAAACCCAGTCTCTACTAAAAAAATAAAAATACAAAGAATTAGCCGGGCGAGGTGGCGGGCGCCTGTGGTCCCAGCTACTCGGGAGGCTGAGGCAGAAGAGTGGCGTGAACCGGGGAGGCGGAGCTTGCAGTGAGCCGAGATGGCGCCACTGCACTCCAGCCTGGGCGACAGAGCGAGACTCTGTCTCAAAAAAAAAAAAAACAAAAAACAGGCATTTCAGCAGCTCCCCTTCACTTCCTGCAATTAGATTGGCTGCTCAATTTCCAGTAATGCTCCATTTTCTGGCAAGTAAAACCACCATCACAGGGTTAACGAGAATTACAAGTCAGGCTTTAGGCAGAATTGTCTTTAGGCATTGACCAGGGCACACTTTGACCACTCCCTTGCAGTTACTAACTGAGAGTCATATAATAGCACACTGACTACCTGCACCCATCTGGAACCCATTATTCCTATAGATAAAATCTCTGACAATAGACTTTTTTACCCATGAATTGCTTAAGGTGTTTTTCAAATCCACCAGAATGGCTAATGCCAACCAGTCTAAAGACCCCCACCAAGGAACCAATTCAGCACAGGAATGCGGTTTCTTCATCATCCTGCCTGTCCCATGACTTCACCCTTCACTTCTCAACTCATCAAGAATCCCCACACTTTAGTCCATCGCCTGTACAGACCCCTTAGAAACAGTATCCCCAAACCTCTTGGGGAGGTGGATTTGAGGTTTTTTCTCATCTTCTCCTTTGGCTGTCCTATGATTATTAAACTCTTTCTCTGTTGCAACCCCCAGTGTCTCAGTATGTTGACTCACTGTGTGTCAGGCAATGAACCTATTATAGTTACAGAAGAACTGTAAATCACAGAGTTATCCCTTGTGGCCATGTCTGGACTATTGATCCTAGCTCCTATTCTACTTCCAGTCATTGGTTCAGGGGTGAAACCTGGCTTAATTTGACCAATTGCATGCTCTTTGGGGCATGGTTCATTGGTCCCGGAGTGGCCATCTGAGACAAACTGAATTAACCACGATTGTTTCCCAGAACTTTTCAAACTGGAACTAAGAAAAGAGAGCTGGTTTCATTTTGGAGGTGAAGATGTGGGCTCTGAGGCCTGGAATCTAAATGTGACCATATGACCTACTGTTAAAGAGATCATTTTAAGAGAATGAAGCACGGAGTGGCAGATGAGAGATGGGAGAAAGTCTGCTGGCAGAATGTAAGTTCCCAATTCAGTTGTCCTCATGGTCCAGCTGCACTTCACATCTTCCCACAGTTATGAGAATCCACCCCCAATACATTCCCATTGCTTGACTAAATTATTTAAAGATGGGTTTGCATCCCTGGAAATCAAAAAAAGTTTTAACTGGCTGGGTGCTGTGGTTCACACCTGTAATCCCTGCACTTTGGGAGGCGTTGGTGGGTGGATCACTTGAGTTCAGGAGTTCCAAACCAGCCTGAGAAACTTGGTGAGACCCTGTCTCTGAAAAAAAAAGAAAAAAGTTTTAACTAATATACCTCTCCCTACCCTTTTTGGTTGTGACTTAAAGCATTCTCAGTTAAGTTCTCAGTTAAGTTCTAAGCATCTTAGGAGATGTTAGAGGCATGGGTCAGCCAAACAAATGAAGTCACAGAGCCCCAGCATATTGCTGTGTTACTTGAGGCCAGAGGAAACCCAGGGAGTCCTTCAATGGGAATATTCTGTTTTGATTTGCTGAGATCTGCTGAAGGCTCCTTCTTAGGTTGCACACAAGCAGTCCCCCAGCTTGCAGAGACATTTTTGTTTTATTTTAAAAAGTACCATATCAAATGCAGTCCTTTGGTTGGCAGAGTTCCTTATATATCTTCTACATCTCTTGTGGCACTTTCACATCCATTATCACATTTTTACCTCTTAAGGGTTCCTAGAGATGAGTGAGGCCAAATGGTACATTACCATTTTAAAAGGAGGAGGCAACTGCATTCCAGAAGGATTAAGTGTTTTGTTGAGAGCTGCTGAGTTAGTCCAGGACAAAATCAGCCTAAAAATTGGATTTCCTGACTCTCAGGACTTAATCCCTGCCCTACCCACATTTGACCAAAAACAAATGAGTCTTGTGGCTTCTCTGGTTGTTAGTCTGAGAAGGCAAAGACAAGGGGCTGGGAAATGTCCCTCTAGCTGGCCATGTGGACTTGTAATAGGCATGTAAATACCATGCTGGGACATGGGGGCAAGGCTCATTTGCTGCCTTCTCACAAAGTGGAATGGGAGACTCCATTGCATGGTGTTAACCGATTGGTTGCATAGTAGTCTGGTGAAGTGTATTAAGGACATTACCAGAGCAATGTAAGCTAAGGCCAAGGAGGACAGTCTGACCAGAGGAAGACCACAAAGTATGTGTTTCTACGTTTACATATGCCTCAGGAGAGTTTGGCAGCATAACTGGGACCATTTTCCAAACTGAAAGAAGGAATTTCTCTCCTTGCGAGGTTGGCTGGGCAGGCTCCATGGAGGCCGAAGTTTGCCTGTAGAATTACTTGGCTTTGTATATAGCTAGATGTGGTCAACTACACTCCCCCTTCCAACAGGCAGTCAATTGGAGAGGGCCAGGGTTTGCAGATGGCTCTTCTGCTCTTCTCACCATGGCCCTGGCAAAAGCAACCACTGAGACTCCATTTGTGGTGAAAGGAAACGTAGTTGAAGGGTATGTTTTACCAGGGATGAAAACCAAGTGAACCCAGGAATATATCATCAGGATCCCTTTTTCAGCTCAAGACCCTGAAAAGAAAAATAAACTTTGTTGATAGTATTTGACTATTGTTCGTGTTTAAGGGCCTCCAAAATTTGGAAATGGGGGAAACAGGACTGACATTTTAAGTGCTTAACTGTAATAACTGTAGTATTGGACTAAATGTGAAAGGTCAATGGAAAAAGACAGGATGACTTCCAAAGCCCTTGGACTGACTGGGGGGACAGTGGTGCAAGGGGAGGCAGTGGTTGGGATGGGCAACTGTGGAAACAGAGAAAAAAGACAGACACAGAGACAAATATTGGTGGTGCTCATTCAAACCCTTTCCAAAAGAAAAGAAGTCTTAGCCAATGGATTTTGAGGGTGCAATGCCACTCCCAGTGGGTAAATGTATCTACAGGGGTATAATAGCTCTTGTGTTTGTGCATTCATATTCTGTCCATAAGACCATCTCTGTGTGGCATGAATGATGTACCAAGTAGCTTACTTTGCTACTGCAAACCTTTGGCTTATCCAATTCCCTTTAATCTGATGTCACACTCAACAAGTAATCTCCTGATTACTGTTTAGCTCCTACAGGGGAAGAATGTTTTGATCCCAGAAACTTCAGATATTCTTGTCCTTCTAAAGATGGTTTCTTACGAAAAGTGAATAACTTGGCATTCTGATGTTTTATATTAGCCTTTTGAATGTAATTAGCATGAGCCTGCCCTGAGAGATGCACTGCATGGTGTGCTGACAAAGTCAGGTCTGAGCTCACCAGGCTAATTATCTGACTACTGATGATTATCAATTTGTAAGATAATAAATGATACCCTGTCAGGCCATTTGGGAGACGGCCGGCCAACCTTTCCACAGTGGGGCATCCTGGTATCGCCCTTTAACTGAGAAAGCACATTTGGAACTTTAATATAACCCTCTTTGAGGAAGAAATAGCTACAGCAAGGTAAAAATAGAGTGTTAGTGATAGGAGGTGGGAGTGGTGCTAAAAATGTTTTTGGCATGAATATAGTAGCCGTGAGAATGTGTCTCACAGACTTCCAACCACAGGGAAGTAGCTGTGCTCTGAAATCTATTGTCATATTTGCACAAAGGCCACACCTCAGTGGGTTGCTCCCAGTCAGTGACTGAGCACAGCAGGAATACTAAGGCAGGCCCATTCCTGGGAAACACAAGACTCCTCTGATGGGTGATGTTGGCTTGAGAACTCCCCAGCAGCCTTGCCAAACCTCTTCTAGATTGCCTAGCAGTCTAAAATGCTTCCATCCAACCTTCCTTCCCATATTCCTTCTTGGGGTCAAATTTTCATCATGCTCCTTACATATTTAGTCTTGTCTTTTCAAATTCCCTAAACAATCACAATAAAAAACATTGGATGAGATGTGAAAGGTCAATGGAAAAGATAGGATGACTTCCAAACCCCTTGGACTGGCTGGGAGTAGCCAGGATCCTGGCAGGAAAGAGATGGTATACTCAAATTGGGATACTTTGAGTAGAGTTAAATAAAGGAATTGTTTTCAAAGTTATGGGCAGGGCATAGAGAAGCCACAAGGGAGAGTGTAGTTGTTCATGGATAGCTAGGTACTGCTCTCCACCCTAGGCCTGAAGGAGCGAGGGGAGAGAGCAGTTACTGAAACCCCAAGATTAAGAGGGCTGTGGGTAGAAGCCTGCCTTAAAGGAGCTAGAATCTTTGTGCAAGGAATGCAGCCCATCTGCAGAGTCCCCAACTGGAGTTGCTAAAGGAATAAAGACCCTTGCTTCCATGTACTGTCTCCCTCTGATCTCTTGCTTGCAATTGGCCCAGCCCAGCTGGAAGCCACAGGGAACATGAGCCTATCGATACCGATACCTCATGCGTCAGCCTCATGCATCCCACACAGGGAGAGAAAGGTGGAGAGTGGATCTGTAAAGGCAGGTGGGATGTCTCCAGCCACAAGACAATAGTGCGCTTTTATATGGAAGCAGCAAGGCTTCCCTTAAGGCTTCTCTATGGCAGCAATGATGAAAGAGAGCCCCAGCCTGGCAAATGAAAGACACAGACTCCACTGAAGATAGTGTTGGGTGAAAGAAACAGCAAAGACTGTGAAAGAAAGTCCAGCCCTGGGGTTCTGCCTGGACCTAGACAGGATCTAGCCCTGGTTTGTTTTCAAACCAGGGTTGGTAGAAGGAGACCATTGATCTTTAGGCTTTGGGATATGGTGCTTTCTTCAGGATTGGACTCATGCAGTAGTCTCCAAAGAGGTCAGTAGGTGGGAGGATATCTTTTCGGCCCAGAATAGGCTAATAAGATAAATTCAGAATTAAACTGCCATGACTGCTCATAAACACAGAGAAGAAAAGGAACCAGATGGAAACAAAGGGAGAGCCTGCTGCTGGCATCTTTCTTTTTACCACTCTCCCTTGGGAGGTTTGTCCCTGTGGCATTGCAGTCTCAGTTGGAGACTTCTTGGAGGGAGCAGAAGAGCTTCTTGAGTCTAAATTGACATTGAAAAAAGTCTCTGTATTACAAGAATACATCTGAATTCATCATGGAAGTCAAGAGGAAAATGCGATTGAGGGAAATCCTAAACTCCACCCTGTCTCATCATCCCATGTCCTTATCAAGCACCATGTTTTATGGAGCCTTCGCCTGTCTCCTGGATCTGCCTACTTCTCTTCATTCCCATGGCCACTGCCTGAGGCCAATTCACCATCGTATTTGCTTGGATTACCACAATGGTTGCCTCACCAGTCTCCCTGCCTCTGGCCTGACTCAAATATCAGTCAGGATACTGTTGGCTATGTGAAAACTGTGACTAAAATTGGCTTGCTGTTGCACCTAACCACAGGTTCCTTGTAGGGGCAGGCTCCAGAACAGCCCACCAAGGCTCTAGCTCTACTTCTCTCTGCACCTCTTAGCCTTAAACTCAACCATGTGGTAACTTCATCAGGCTGGTAGATTGATAACCACATCCATTCCTGGTGTCATATCTGGTCTCTACAAAGTCCAGAGGTGGAAAAGGCCATCTCTTCTTGTGTGCTTCACTTATGCAGAAGGAAACCTTTCTAGAAGCCCTCGAGGAGACTCCCCTGCACTTGGCCACCCAGAAGAGGAGGATTTCTAAACAAGCTGGGAGTTCTGTTAAGAAGGAAGAAGTTGGCTGCTACATCCATTTTTCTACACAGCAAACTTAGTGATCTTTCTAATGCAGAAATCTGATCATATCATTTTCCTGCTTAAACTCCTTCAGTGGCCCCCACTACTCTCACACAAAGCCCACATGTCTTACTTGAGCATACGAGGCCATTTTTGCTGTGACCCCTGTGTACCGCCCCAGCCTTACTCCTCTCCCTGCCCTCTGTCCTGCAGTCATTCTAAACTGCTTGCATTGATACAAACAAGCCATGTTCTCCCCTCTATCAGTTGCTTCTTGGTTTCTGCTGGGTCCTTTGCCTGGAGAACACCTTGCTTCTTCTGGCTTACTCGGGTCATTTTGGGAAACTCCATATAGATACCAGTTCTTCTCAGGAGGCTTCCCTTGGCCCTGCTGTGTGCTTACTCTTACACTATCCCTTGGCCTACCTTGGCCAAGCCTTCCCTTGGCCCATCTTGTGCCTACTCTTACACTATCTGGCTGTATTCAGATGACCTATTTGCCAACCCATTTCTCTTTCTGGACTCCAGGCCACAAGAGGGAGAAGTCTGTGTGCCTACTGTAAGGACCTGTCTGGTGCCTCAGGTAAGACTCAGGTTCTAGCATCAGACAGCCTGGATTTGGCTCTTCTCTTCAACTACTGTAACTATATCATATTCAATTATTATGAGTAACTAAGGTCAGTAACTAATTTGAGTACTCAAGGTTATTTAACTCCTCTGAACTTTTGTTTTCTTCATCTATAAAGCAGGGACAATAACAGTAACTACCTCATGCAGTGATTGTGAGGGTCACGTGGGATGATTTGCGTAAAGCACTTAGCACAGTGCCTGGCACTAAGCTGGTGCTCAGTGAATGTTAGGCTGAATGGTGATTTGGTGAACAGAGCTGAGTCTCTCCCGCTGTTCTGGGAATATTAAAAGCATTATGATACATGTGCCTGGATACGGGGCTGCCAAGGCTAATCTTACATACATAATTGAGGAGGATGTAGGGATATGTTGGCTTCTCACATAATTATTTTACTAGCCTATGTTGCTGAATTCTCAGTCCTGTCATTACATATTGATTATTTCATGTTAGCAATCAATCAATAATTACTAAGAAAAAAATCCTGATAGTGCAGTGGGAAACTCACTCATTTCCTGCTCCAAAAGACATGGCCTTGTCCAACTAGTCAAGGTGTAGACAGCAAGTGCTCTTGGACTTCAGAGAAGAACTCTACATTGAACTTGGAGGATGATGACATTTAGACAGATGGAGATGGGAGAAGAGGACCCAGACAATGAGAAGAGAGGAGGCTGGAGAGCTCTGTGCATGGCAGAGGATAGCATATGAACCTCTGGTGACCAGGGGGTCTTTCAGGTACATACTGGGTGATTTTTCCTTGAAAAATGTGAATTCACTTGAATTGATATTTTATCATAGAATTGTAGAACCAGAAAGGAATTTTAAATCCCCTTATTTGAAGAAACTAAATACTGGGTCCAAAGTCACTCAGTTAGTTGGTAAGAGAGAGAGAGAGACTATAAACCCAGGTTATCTGATCCCAAATCTAGACTTTAGAGCTCTTTTACCCACTACCAAACCACCTCTTAATTAGTTTAGTTCTATTTCTTCTAATAAGGTGCTGAGATAATGAAGTGAGAGAAATTGAGGATTCATTGTGGGTAGAGTGGGTGGGTGAGAAAGGAGCACAAGAGGAAAGAGAAGAGGAGACCCAGGAGGAAGTGGGGAGGTGGGAAACATGCATCTCTAACCCTCAGCCTCTTCTAACCCTCTTTTCCTTCTGAACAGAGCCTAAAATGCATTCTCACAAAAGTATAAATCACCCAAAAGCCAGAATCAAAATATCGTGCTCAAGTAGCCTGTTATCAGGAGGGGCCTGGCGTGGAACACTATGTTGCAAGAACCAGCACATCTGAAACCCAAGTTCCAATTCCAGTCTGCCACTGACTCATGTTATAGCCTTAGGGAAAACATGCAGCCAATGGAACCACATAGAACATTCTAAAGGAATAATTCTGAAGATACTTGAAGACTGTTGCCATCATCCAGCCCTCCTCCCAAGGCTTTAGGTCTTCAGGCTAAATACTTTGCATTCTTTATCAGTTCCTTAATTTCCAATTTACCCTGATTGCCCTCCTCTGGATGAGTAGCAGTCTGTCAATGTCTCTTTTCAAGGCACCATGAATGGAACATAGATTCCAGCTGGGTGAGTAGATCAGTCCAATTCTCTCCTTGCCATGCACTCCAGACTTGTATTAATGGAGTTTGAGTACTGGGCCTCTCTGGCACTTTGTCTTACCTTTCCTCCCATGTGGATGCAGATCCACTCAGTTACACACATATCCATCCAACGAGGCTATCATCTACTACAGGCTCCTCCATTTTCTCCAGAAACAAATTCAGAAAGACTTTGTTAAATGCTTTGTAGAAATTCAGATATGTTATGTGCACAGACATATCTTGATTTACCTGTCTGTAGTCACAATCAAAACAAAAAGTTGTATTTGGTTTTTCTGAGCTTATGTTGCCTCCTGCTGGTCCCTACCTCTTGTTCCAAATGCTCATGGATCTTCCTGGTCTACAACCTGGTTCAGGTTGCCTCCATGCTTACCAATCTCTCATTGTCAGGACCCACCTGCTTTCTGTAAAAACAAACAAACAACAGCAACAACAAAAACTTGTTCCTTACTTTTGGTTGTCTCTAGTTTTCCAGCATCCCCTCCATTTTCCTGATTACTGAGAGGATTACATAGAGCAGTTCAATCATCTCATTGCAAAATGCCTGATTATCCTGGCATGTAATTTTTATTTATTTACTTTAGAGATGGAGTCCTGCTCTGTCACCCAGGCTGGACTGCAGTGGTGTAATCATAGCTTACTGCAGTCTCTAATTTCTGGGCTCAGCCTCCTGAGTAGCTGGGAATACAATGGGCGCTACCACACCTGGCCCTGGCATGTAATTTTTTAGCATCTTTCTTGTAAAAGACACTTCTGGTAGAAGTAAGGATATAGGTGAAGATGCAACGTTTTTGTTTTTGTTTTGAGACAGAGTCTCATGGTGTCACCAGGCTAGAGTGCAGTGGTGCAATCTCAGCTCACCGCAACCTCTGCCTCCTGGGTTCGAGTGATTCTTCCTGCCTCAGCCACCCAAGTAGCTGGAACTACAGGCATGTGCCACCATGCCCAGCTAATTTTTGTATTTTTAGTAGAGATCACGTTTCACCATGTTGGCCAGGATGGTCTCAATCTCTTGACCTCGTGATCCACCCGCCTTGGCCTCCCAAAGTGCTGAGATTACAGGCATGAGCCACCGTGCCTGGCCCTAACGTAATCTTTTAATACCTTTCTTATAAAAGTCACTCCAGGTAGAAATTAGGATATAGGTGAAGATATAACTAAGACTTGTGATAATAGAGAATTGGCACAGATAGAGGATCTCTCTGAGGCCCACACCTCTGTAACAGCCTATGTGTAAGCAGTCCTGGGCTCCTATGGCAGCATCAGGGACCAGGATCCTTTGATCTTGCTGTTCCATCTCTAGAGAGTTGCTTTTGCCCATATGGTTCAAGGCAGCTCATCAGCATCATTTCATAAGCCTCCTTGGCAGTTGGAAGGGGAAAAAGGAAGGAGGAAGGCACAACCCTGAACTTGCATATGTTGCTTCTATTTATATCCTATAGGCAAGAACTTACACACAGGCACTGAGCCGAAAGGAAGCCTGGAAATGCAATCTTTATTCTGAGATGTAATATGCTCAGCTAAAAGTCTGCAGTTCTGGTTCTATGGGAAAAAAGAAGACATATATTAGAGAAACTCTCTGCCACACTTCAACTTCCTCTGTAAATCTCTTACATTCCCCATTTTCCCATATCTGAAACTGTAGAGTCACTTCTACTTTTCCTAATTCTTTTTTAGTTACTCACAAAATCCTATTTATTTTATTGTTATAATCAATTCTGTTTTACTTCTTAAAATATTTTTATATTTTATTCTTATAATCAATTCTATTTTACTTCTTAAAATATTTTTATCCATCTGTTTCTTCCTATATTCACAGTGATTGACATCCAGATACAGACACTCATCAGTCTGGTTTTGCCCAACCCAGAATCCACACTGGTCATCTTCCACCTGCTGGGGCTTGGCGGGAAAGGACGGAGGATAGCTCTTCCCATTGGCAAGTGGCATGGGACATAGTTTTCTGCTTCTCTCAATACTGATGCCTATTTGGCATTGGACTGGGTATGAGGAACCAACATTCTTCCTTGTTGGCCATGTCAGGAGGGATAAGAAATCACTGCTTCTGCCACTGCGACATCCTTTCCAGGTCCAGCTAATTCCCACTGACATTGGTTCAGCCTCACTCCCCAGAGAACAGTGCTCCTCCAATTTGTGTCATCTTTCTCCCCATCTTTTGGGAGCTGTGTTTAGCCACTTTGTCATTTAACAAGACAGTAAGAGCCTTTTAACTTGTGTCTCTGGAAACATTTTCTCCTCCTCTCAATCATTCTGTGCAAAGCCAAATTAATCTCCTTAAAATAGTGATTTCATTTTTAAAAACTCTCCTACTTAAAAATTTCAAAAGGGTGGGCTATTTGTCACAGCAGGGGTAGCAATAAGCAAACGCTTGTTGCCTTGCTCAAGGTCGATCTCACTAATTGATCGAGATACTCTTTCCAGCTCAACGCAGATGAAGCTTTAGAATCCTTTCCCACAGTTGGCACTACCAACCGATTAGAATTGGCATGGAAGATAGATCTTGTTTATCACCCTTAGCCTATAAAATTATTTCCAAAAGTTAGGCTTTTGACAGTGCTCTATCTCTGAATGCTTTTTGTGTGTTTCAAACCATGTTTGTCAATATATGCAGGGCCTATTTCCCCAAATAAACCATACATTCTTCATTCTGGTTTTCTTTTTCCCTTAAATGTCTGGGTTCTGCTCACAGAGTTGTTTATAGCTGTCCTTTGTCAAAGAGGAGATGGTAAAGGTGCTGAGGGCTGAGCCAATGGCAGAAGAAAGGAAGGCCAGAAGGAAAATCTAAGCTCTCATCAAGAAAGGCAGTAAAACGCTGTAAGCAGAAAACTGGTGCCAGGTGTGAGATCCAGGGAGCGCGGCAAGGTCAACAAATGGAAAAACCAGAGCTCAGGAGCCAGAAGGATGGGAAGCAAGTGGGGTTGCAGAGTGCAAGTTGAGACAAGGCAAATTGTTCAGAACTAAGTGTTTTTTGGCGCTCTCAGACCGACCTCTGTGCAGGGTCAGCCATTAAAACAGAACTCCATACGTAATATGCACTCACACGTGAATAAGCAAAAACATAAAGTAGTATCATCTAACCCTATGTTGAAATGCTGTATTGAACATCCATTTTCTAGTTTCCCTCAGTCTTCTATACCCAAATTCATACAAAAATATTGGCTTAGCAACTTTCCTTTAAATTACTGGTTCTTCTCTAAATGTCTTTAACATTGTATTTAAACCAGAGTGGAAAAGATAACTCTTGGTAAGTGCAGTAATAATAAAATACACCATTTAAAAGGTGGCAGATGGAAACCAGAAAGACTCCACCCTGGGATTTTTGCAGATTAGATTCACATGAAGCTTTAGTCCCCGCTCTGCTCCAGCTAAGGCTAAGGGATGGGCTTCTTGCCACAACTGCCTTGGCAGAAAATAACATCTTGCTCCTACCAAGAAAGCAGGTGACAAGCTCAGCAGCTGTGCTTTGTTTTGTTTTTCTCCATGGCAGGAACATGTGCCCCTGAGTGGGCATTGTTTGTGGAATCAGTAGGACAGCAAATGCAAAGGCAAGGAGATACAGGTGAGTCAGGAAGGAGAAAGTGGCACTTGGGGGCGGAACAAAACACCAAAAAAGCCAGGTGATGGAAACAAGGAGAACTATCATTCGCCCAAGTTAACAGAAGCAAGTTGACTCATGCAACTGTGAGAAAAGCTAAGATTGTTGGCATGCACATGGTGAGTCATCTAATGTATAAGTCAAGCTACCAGCTAGGATTAATCTTGTGCATGGAAACAAATTCAAGTATTTTGAAGATGAGCTAATGAGATTGACCTGTAGGATCACGCAGCTCTAATAGCTGAGTAGGCACATCAAGGATAAAGGCAAAAGCTGGGGGTGCCTCGGGAAGTGCCTTTCTTTGTGGCCTGTGCATTCACTCTTTGTGGGATGCAGGCTGAGCTGGATAAGATTTGCCCCACTCGTGCTGCCCTCAAGTTCTTCTATTCCAGGTAGGATGTCTTCTGGAGTACAAGTACAAAAGCTGTGTTTTTGGCTCTTTCCATTTTACAATGGACTTTCCTACCGGTTGTGGAATTTAGCATGATGGGAGGACCAAGTGCTAGTTGCTGTTGTTGTTTACATTGGTAGTGGCCATTTGTTGGTTATTTTGGTAGGCCAGTGTCCTTTCTACATTCCTTTGGTAATAGTGCTTAGTTCCTTCTGGGGATTTGCCTCTTCCCTTGGAGATGCTCTGGTAGGACTTTGATCAAGGTGCGCTGCTCTCCCTCAGTCAAGGAGCAGGTACATGACCTGGGGATCTATAGGCTCCCTCCCTACACTTATGGCCTCAACCAGAAAGATAAACAGATTGAAAAAGAGTAGACCCATTTTGACCAGGAGTAGCTCCCAGAAAAGAAAGCTGGGTATTCCTGACACCATAAAGATCCATAAGGTTTCCCCGGTGCAAAGCCTGGTGCTCCAGCCATTTCTGAGTTTGGTCTCTGAGCCTATTTCTTTTGCTGTCCTATTGCCTTTCAAAAATATCCCATTTTGCTTAAGTCAGCAAGAAAGAATTTGGTTTCTGTTACTTGCAACCAAAGAACCCTAACTGCTACAGATTCATGTACTCAAAGTTTCCACTACAGATGTTCAAGGGAATGGAGACTATGGGTAAATCCAATAAGCTGATTATGTGAATATTGATTAAGAAAGCTTCTACATATTTTATAAGGGTTATTATTCAACACCATATCTTGTCTTCCTTATATCTCCCTACCTTGAAGTCTCTCTTATGATTAATCTGTTGTTTATTTCAACTCCTTATCAAACATTCCCCAAGGTATAGTAAATGGCGATATATTACCTAAAACCCTGATTATCCACAATATCTTTCACCCTGACAGATCTTATGGGAGTAGAAGGGGGTGGTACTTTGATTTGTAAAAATAATATATAAGGTATATGTATTTGACTATCAGTTTATAAAATGAAAGGTAATCATTTGTGGAAAACAAAAATATAGCAAAATATTCAAAAATAATGGGAGAAAAGGGGCCAAGTAATAATAATAATGTATTTTATTGAATCAAAGACAATATCAGTTGTTGAAAACACTGTTATTTAATGTACCACTAAGAAGGAAAAACATGCCACCAATGAATTTATGGCACACCATCTGCTCTAATCTAAATTTTTGTGTATCCCAAATTCATATGTTAGATCCTTCTGCCCAATTTGAGGTGGAGCCTTTGGAAGGTGATTACATCACAAAGGCAGAGTCCCCCTGAGATTAGTGTCCTTATAAAAGAGATTGCACATGCCCCTTCTTTCCGCTCCTTCTGCCATGTGAGGTTACAGTGAGAAGAAAGCTGTCTGTGAGGAGGCAGGCCCTTACTCTGAATCTGCCAGTGCCTTGATTTTGGCCTTCCCAGCCTCCGGAACTGTGAGATCTAAGTTGCTGTTGTTTATAAGCCACCCTATTGTATTTTGTTATAGTAGATTAAACAGACTAAGATACCATCCCAACTTCAGAGATATTGCAAAATGGCAAAAAAAAAATGTTTTAAAGTGATGAAATTTGGTAATAAAACTGATAATGTATGGAGTTCTAACTAAATGACAGGCCCTCTTCTAACTGTTTTACATGTATTAATTCATTTAATATTAATGATCTAATGGAGTAGTATGCTATACAAGTATACTGGTATGATATACAAGTAATATCCATAATTAGCCAAACAAATAGCTTAGAACTAATGTAAATTCAAAGTGGGGTTATTACAAGTTTTATTTGAACTGACAAATTTGTGTTTCAATCAAAGCAATAATTACAATTGTGTGAGAGAGCAGTGCTCTGATTTTTTTTTTTTTTTTTTTTTTTTTTTTTTTGAGAGACAGTCTCACTCTGTCGCCCAGGCCGGAGCGCAGTGGTACGATCTCGGCTCACTGCAACCTCCACCTCCTGGGCTCAAGCAATTCTTGTGCCTCAGACTTTGGAGTAGCTGGGACTACAGGTGCCCACCACCATGCCTGGCTAACTTTTGTATTTTTAGTAGAGACAGGGTTTCATCATGCCAGGCAGGCTGGTCTTGAACTTCTGCCGCCTCAGCCTCCCGAAGTGCTGGGATTACAGGTGTGAGCCACCGTGCCCAGCCTTAATGTTTTCTTTTATGAAATCAATATCAAAAATTGTAACCTTGTTTTTTACTGAAAAATTCATTCTTAGTTTTGTTTCAATCCTTACAATTTAAAAACAAAATGCCATTGCTTCTAAGCTTTGTTTTCTAAATCTTGAAAGACCCCTGGGCCAGAAGCAATCAATATTTTGCTTCTTTCCCTATCTCTCTTCTAGGTTGTGTAAGTTGACAGTGCTATTCAGCATTTCTGTGAAGGTTTTGTGGAATACTGGTGTGGAGATGTTCTGTTGTAACTTGAATAAATCCTGGGGCTCACGTGGCCAGTCTCAACAGGGTTAGCATTCAAAGAAACAGTTCAGTAACCAAGTGTGATCACTCTCTTTCATTTCTTAAAGAATATTAAAGGAGATCCAATCCATAATTCCTAACTTCATTTCTTAAATTTTTCTTTTCCTCATTCTTCTCCTTATATAATTGTCTCACATCTCAAAGCTTTCTCAACACCTCTCTTCCCCCATTTTTTTCACTCAGTTCCACACCAAATTATCTTGGACACCCTCTACCTTTGTAGGATCTTCTCTTTTCTTCCTCTTCCCCTTTCTTTCCATCATTTTAAATTTCTTTCAAGAAAGCCCTGACCCTGTCTGATGACAATCCCTCATTCCAGATACCCTGAGTCTTCCACTTCTGATTGATTAGTTGAGGATGTAGAATGAGGACCATGAGATGAATATCAAATAGAGGGAAAGGTGCTGAGTGAACAATGTTAGACGTTTTCATTGAGGGTAAGGTCAAGAAAGAGGCAAATCATTTGTTCATACATTAATGATATTTTGTTTCTTTACTTTAAAAAAATGCACTGTGGTCATTTATATTGATGAACTCTAGGGACCTTTTGAAAATTTACTGGCACATTAGTATATCAAAGACTCTCAGAAGTCTTGCAATTAAGAATCTTAATTATCTTTGTTTTATCTAGTATTTCTCAAACACATTTCAAAATGATCATTTTCATCTCCCTTCCCCACTTAACACACGTAAGTACCCATGAAGATGATTACGGTAAAGTGGTCTTAAATAATAAAAGATATAACAAAAACAATTGAAGGTATATTTGTAATATACACATAGCTTGGTTGGATGGATGTTTCAGTGAGGACAACAGTAGTCTGAATGCAGTATGCATTTTTCACATAACTTGGAAAGCAGTGCCATTTTGCCCTTTGTCTTGCAGTTGGAATATGAGATAACCGATGCAAAACAGCTACCAACCGAGTCTGTCTGGCCACCGTTTACACAGATACAGTTGCACCACTGGCCCTGTTCAACAGTTATCCTTGAATTTGATTTGTCAAGATGGTTTGTGTTATTACCTCCATGGTATCTTGATTTACCTTGGGCAGTGGCCAGTCCCTTAAGTTAATGTTGGCTATTAGCCCATTAGCTGTTACATGAGTTTACTCTCAGTGGGTGTGGAGGGTATGATTATTTGCAGATGGACTTGTCCACAGCTAGAGGTAATATGTACCTGGGTGTCTAAGCAGGTTTTCATAAGGGATCTGAAGCCACATGTGCTTAGTTTGGCATGCAAAACCTTGCATACTAGATTCAGTAGTGGGGGCAGCAGATGATGAATAATTTGCAAACTGATAACATTTTAGCTGGACCTGATAATATTGGGAATCTTCCTATATAAAGATACAGAATATTCATTATTAACAATAAAAAAACAGACAATAGATAGACAGATTTTAGGCAATCTAAGAAGCAAATTTAAGTATTCTGGCTCTTTTTTTTTTTTTTTTTTTTTTGCCTGTTTTACTTTGGATTGTTGACATTTGGAGCAATGTTGGGTGACAAGACTCAAAATCATTATCATTGCTTGGACTTACAATTTGTTTAAGATTTGCACCACCTCAACATAAATGGCTGGTTTTACTAACATTCCACCTGAAATTTTGTATACTTCTTTGGTCATCTTAAAAAAATACTTATCCACAAACTTGCTCAGCTTAAGGAAAAATTGGAAAAATCTTACATGCCCTAAAATCGGGAATCCTTTATCATATTACATTTATATGTGGTAACCATTAGTGCTGTCCACCAAATATTTCCAATTCTCCTCCTGGACACATAGTAAGATTTCATTTCTTTCCCACTTTAGGTTAAGTGAAGCCATGTGACTAGCTTTAGCCAATGAAATGTGACAGGAAATACAATGTGGCATCCAGGCAGAAACTTTAAGAACTAGTGTATAATTTTTTTCCCCCATTGTCAAGTTTTTCTTCTACCTGGGTCCTGGAGTGAGAACATTATGTGACAGAGCCAATCCCTAACTGATCTACAATTGACGCATAGAGTGAGCAAGAAATTAAAAATGGTTTTATGTCACTGAGATGTTGGGGGTATTTGTTACTACAGCTTAACCCAGACCATTCTGGCTGATAGGCCACATGGGATACTAAACAGTTCATGAAAATTACATAGTAGAAAAATGTCAGATGATAAAGGATAGATATAGATTATATATTCAGTAAAAATTGCAAGTTTTAAACAAGTATTGGTTAATCATTGAAAAATACATATGAAATGGAGTTTCCTGGGATAGATTGGATCTTTAGAATTCTGAAGCTGAAAGTAATTCAGTGAAAAAACATGTGTTTGGCAAGTGTCCATCAACATACGGATAAGCAAAATATGGCGGATACATGCAATAGAACATTATTCAGTCTTAGAAAAGAAAATCTGACATGCTACAACATATGAGGACATTACGTTAAGTGAAATAAACCAGTCACAAAAAGATAAACGTTGTATAATTCCACTTATATGAGGTATAAGTATAGTCAAAACCACAGAGACAGAAAGTAGAATGATGCTTGCCAGGGACTGGGGGAGAGGAAGTGGAGAGTTGATGTTTAATGAGTATAGAGTTTCAGTTTTACAAGATGTGAAGAGGAAAACAAATCATTCCGTTTTCCTGGGCTTGGGAGAGGGCTTCGGGTCTCTCCTGCATGAAATAGAGAAGCCTGATGATTCCTGGTGTTGAAAAGTAAGCTCACCCTGGCCTCAGAGAGGTCAGTTGGTGGTTGGGTGGGAGCCAGCCTCAACCTATGATTCTAAGAATAGTGTGGGGGCTGAGGCGCTTGGTCCCCTAAAGGTTTGCTGTAAGATCACTGACATGAAGCAGATTGGTGAATAGGAGGAAAGGCATGCACATTTATTTCACATGTATACATGGAGTCTTCAGAATGAAGACCCAAAGATACAAGGAAAAATGTCTATTTTTATGCTTAGGTTCAATAAAGTATGCATAGCCACGTAGAAATATGATTGGACAAAAAGGGTCTGATCTACTGCGAATAGACTGAGCAGGGAGACTCTGCAAGACCTGTCTGTTCAGGTTCTTCTTGGTCTCCCTGTGTAGCATTCCTTCCTTCTGGGTATGGGGACTTTTGCCCTCTCTGGAATGGAGGTTCTCTGGAATGGGGGTCTTCTGACCTACAGTCAAACAAGGTAGGTCAGATCATTTATTTCTGGCCCTTTTTTGTATGGAATATTTTTAGGTTTTTTGGCTGGCTTTCAGGAAAAGGAGTTCTAGTTTCTATGCCTCGCCTTGGAGGAAGAGGGATTCTAGTTGTTATGGCTAGCCTTGGGTTGCAGGGGAGAAAGGAACTGCAAGACAGGAGGGCAGGAAAAGATCAGAGAAAAACTTTTGCTTCTGTGGCTGCTCTGAGGCCTTCATTCTGGGGTACCGTTTTTTGAACTCCAACATTAGCCACTTGGTCTGGGAGCTGGAGGGCCTGTGTTGCTATTTACAGGGAAGAGCCAAGGAAAGAGCGTATCCCTTCCCAAGGCTTTCATGGATATATGAGGACCAGTCAACAGCAAAGGGTGGCCGACTGCCACAGAGCCAGCAAGAGAGGATTCAGTCCCAGGGCAAAAAAATGGAGGCCCCCAGCCAGGGTCCTCCTGCAAAGTATGACAATTCAGAACTACTGGGGATGGTACAGGCAACGTTCAGCCTCCAGTGTGTGTTCCTGTCTCTCCCTCTAGAGGACAGTTCTCACTCTCAAAGTGCCCTCAGTGTGTCGTCATGGTAAAAAGGCAGGAGACAGCAAACGCTTGATTCCAGCTGCACCGTGCCTCGCTTTCACTTTCCCTGAAGACAAAAGAAGATGGCAAGTAACGAAAGCTCACCCCAGGGAGTTTTCTCGGAGAACATAAGCGGTCCCAATAGGGTAAAGGAGAAAATAATTATCTGGAAAGGTTGCAATTAATAGTGTCAGGTTTAACCTTTGTGCTAATATGGGAATCTAAGGCACTAAGTCATCCCCTAAGACCTAGTGCTCTCTGTACAACAAAGCTTTAGTCTTTTCATGTACAAGTCAGTGCTTATTACATCCAATGCCTGAGTTCCCAGGGAACGGAGTTCCTTCTCAGGCAGCCTGCCAAGGACACCAGAAATTAAGCAGGGGTCTGTGGCTCTGTCGTCTAGCTATGACCAAATTTGTTCTTTCTGCCTTGCCTGCCAGTGAACCTACTGCTAGACTGAGATATAAATGCCATTTCTGGTGTACATTAAGAAAATGTGAAATAATTAGTTCAAAGCCATGGTTATGGAACAAAAATATTAAAAATATAAGTTAGAAAATCCTTGTGACAATGTTCATGTGAATGGTGAGGGTAGGGAGTCCATTGCATGTATGTGGGTGCATGTGTGGAGGAGTATGTGTGTTGAATAAATATGCATAAAGAGTGCATTAGCAGTAGATCCAAGAATTTATGTATGGGGGTGGGCGTGGAAATCCACATTTTAGAAACATTTTTTCCTTTTTCACAGTCAAGTGACGTTTTTTCAGACATCTGTTCTGTGAGCAAAGTAGGGAGGGACGGACATCAGCGTTAAGTGCTTGGGAGAGGAATTCTGGAGGAACACTACCCACTTAATTTAGCTCAGCTCTATGAAAGATTACAGGGTTTAGGACTATTTCCGGCCACATCCGAGAGTCTGTGAAAAGTGGAAGTAAAGTCATTAAGCGGAATGGGCGTTTGTACATTTGGTAATTTGTCTTGAGTCAGAAAGTCTAGACACTCCCCTGGGAATGGGGGGAAAATGGGGGCCATGGTTATGACCTTCAGGACTCTGGAAACAGGAAAGGCAAAAACCTGGAAGGTCCTGAGGCAAATGGGCTCAATAGATCTTTTTTCTTTCTTTCTTTCTTTCTTTCTTTCTTTCTTTCTTTCTTTCTTTCTTTCTTTCTTTTTTTTTTTTTTTTTTTTTTTTTTTTGAGACAGAGTCTCACTCTCTCACCCAGGCTAGAGTGCAGTGGCATAATCTTGGCTCACTGCAATTCCGCCTCCCGGATTCAAGTGATTCTCGTGCCTCAGCCTCCTGAGTAGCGGGGATTACAGGCACGCACCACCACTGCTGGCTAATTTTTGTATTTTTAGTAGAGATGGGGTTTCACCACGTTGCCCAGGCTGGTCTCGAACTTGCAAGCTCAGGTTAACCACACGCCTCGGCCTCCCAAAGTGCTAGGATTACAGGCATGAGCCACAACACCCAGCTGATAGTTCTTGATGAAGGCACATAAAGCAAAATGAAAGCCCACTGGTCTAGTGTTCAGACACAATCCAGGCCTCACCCGACTTGGAGACAGGCAGCCCCAGCCAGCAGGAGATTTACAGACCTCAGCTAGATCTGGGGACCACCAATTTCCTACCAGGGCAACCTGAGAATGTAATCTCTGTGTGCCTCAGTTCCTTCCCCTCTTAAATAGGCACAGCCATTGTAACAACCAGAGTAGCTAACATGGATGAAGAACTTCCTGTGTACCAGGCACCATAAAAAATGCTGGATTCCTGTACTCTTCTTGATAATCCTACAGTGTAGTATTATTATATTTCATTGATTCTAAGATGTTCTTTTTTATACTTTAGCATTCTCTGTTATCAGGATGAATAATTGGTAAGAAAGCATATAAGTCATGGTTAAATTTTTTTTTTAAGAGACAGGGTCTTGCTATGTTGTCCAGGCTGGTTTTAAACTCCTGGCCTCAAGTGATTCCCCTGATTCAGCTTCCAAAGTGCTGGGATTACAGGCATGAGTCACCACACCCAGCCAGTCATGATTAAATTTATACTTTTAAATCTTTTTTAGTGATTTATAAATTGATGATGTGTTAGATTCAGTGAGGAAACTGAGGCAGAGATTTGAAAACTGAGGTACAGGTAGGTTGAATAACTCGCCTAAGTTCACACAGTTAGAAAGTGGTAGAATGAGAGTTTGACTCAATGCTGTTTCTAGAGTTGACTTTCTTCCAAGGTGCTAGACTTCCTGGTCCCTCCACTTACTAGCTGTGTGACCTCGGGCAAATTCCTAACCTCCCTGTGCCTCTGGGGTTTTTTCATCTGTGAAATGGTGATAATAATATTAGCAACTGCTTCATAGGGTTGTCATGGAGGTTTAACAAGTTTACCTATGTAAAGTTCTGAAAATAGTGCCTGACATATGGCAAGTATTCAATAAACTTTAGCTACAATTACTTTTTATTCTTCTAAAGAGAAAACCAGCATCACTTGTTATGTATAGAAGACAACTGGAAAAAAGAGGGCTGTAACTAGCAAAAGGAGAATAAGTTCATCTCTGTATCCCTAAAATCATCTTGGCCCCAGGATAGGTATGCTTACCATATTTTGGGAAATTTTTTGTTGTTGTTGTTCTATCTCTCCAAAACTGAGAAATCAAGTAAAAGCGAGATGGGGAAAAGTGAGAGGGAGTGGCTGTGAGAGGTGAGGAGGGAGGGACAAACAGAAGGACGAGGTAGGGCAGCAGATCTAGGGCTGCGTTGGGTTAGCTTCGGGAGGTGGGGACAGCATGGTGCTTATGCTGGGGTAGCCATAGCAGTTGGAAGTAGCTATACTGACTGGAATGAAAAACAGTTTCAATCTGCAGGTTGCAATTCATTAGTAAGTTATAGGATGAACTTGGTGGGTAACAATCAGTATCTTTAAAAATATAGGAGTAGAGGCCAGGCGTGGTAGCTCACACCTGTAATCCCAGCCCTTTGGGAGGCCGAGGCGGGCCTGATCACTGAGGTCAGGAGTTTGAGTATAGCCTGGCCAACATTGTGAAACTCCGTCTCTACTAAAAATATTTTCAAAAATTAGCCAGGAGTGGTGGCGCACACCTGTCATCCCAGCTACTTGGGAGGTGAGGCACCGGAAATGCTTGAACCCAGGAGGCGAAGGTTGCTGTGAGCTGAGATCATGCCACAGCACTCCATCCTGGGCAACAGAATGAGACTGTCTCAAAAAAAACAAACAAACAACAACAACAAAAAATACAAGGGAAGTCAGGGGAATACAAGGGAAGGCAAGGTAAGTATCACAGGATATCATATGTAATAACAATACATACATATTGTTTTACTGAACTTGTATCTCAGCTAAGAGTGTACAGATGTGCGTAATGGGTTGGGATGTAAAAGATTTTCTGTGGGTCTCAGTGCAAAAGTTTGGAAGCCACTGGACTAAAGCAAAGATAAGATTAGGTGTTGGCTGAAAAATAAATATACAGCATAAATTTAAAGTAATATGTTTTATATTAACAACCAGGGACCCCTGCTTTCGCAAGAGTGTAGCTTTCTAGAAGCATTCAGGGACCCTGACACACCACATGGCATCTGTAAAACACTCTCCCTTTCTGCACCTCTTGGCCTTGGGGAAACTACTCACCCCCCACACCACCCCTCAACCCTGCCCAGATCCTGGGCTGACTTTGACTTTGCCTCTCCTTGGCTCAGCCACTTTTCCTTAGACCTAATTCCTGTCCCTCTCTCCCACATCTTTCCAGATGTCCAGGATAAGGGCCAGCTTTTGTTGATCCACACAGCCTGGGACTCCACACAGGAACCTAGTCACCTCCAGAGGCTGAGCTATTCTCTTTTGTGTTTTATTTAAGTGTTCTTGAAATACACATGACAAAGAATGACAGTGAATTGGAGAAGTAACACTCCCCAGTAGTGACAGCAACTCAAACTCATGTGGGGCCTGAGTCTGAACAGGCTCCAAATCAAGGGTTAGGTGATGGATCCTAAACCAAGAATTATGGCTCAGATTGGAACCAGGTAAAACAGCTCTGAAAGAATAGATCTAGCTTCATTTATACTAAAAAGTAAACAGAGACAAGTATTAAATCTGAATCAAGTTAACATTGTTTAACCTAAAGTATACATGCGGCCAGGCGCGGTGGCTCACACCTGTAATCCCAGCACTTTGGGAGGCCGAGGCAGGTGGATCACCTGAGGTCAGGAGTTTGAGACCAGTCTGACCAACAGGGCGAAATCCCATCTCTACTAAAAATACAAAAATTAGCCAGGCGTGGTGGTGGGTGCCTGTAATCCCTACTACTTGGGAGGCTGAGGCAGGAGAATTGCTTGAACCCAGGGGACTGAGGTTGCAGGTGAGCAGAGATCGCACACTGCATTTCCACCTGGGTGACAGAGCAAGATTCCGTCTCAAAAAAAAAAAAAAAAAAAAAGCACACATGCAAATTTCAGAATAAGGGGATTAAAATGCCTGCCAAAAATTTGGGAAGCTCCTTCTCTGACAACACAGAACAGGGCCAAGTCCAGGTGGTATGAAGCAACTCTCAATAAGATGCCTTGAACAGGACTAGCTGTTGCTTCCTTCCTAATGTCTATACTCATCAAGCCACATGAACTTGTGTGTTTTCTAAATTATTTTTAACTTGCAGGTAAAATAACTGGAAATCATCAGTTAGCATCATAGGGAGGTCCCCAGAAGAAAAAGAAGTCAAATCTTTTCAATATGTAAAACTGGAGGTGATCAGCCTGTTTTGCAAAAGATGAATGAAACATAGACATTAGCAGACTCATTTTAATTCATTAAAATTATCTCAAGGGTTAAAGAAAAGGCAAAACCTGGGCATCATTGAGCGTGATAAAGACTTCACATGCAAGAATTCCCAAAATGAAGGCATTTAAAACATAGCTACTACATTTGTAAACTTACATTGTTTGCAATTCAAGTATACCTTATTATTCAGTGGCTTCTTTTTGGTCACTATTACATAAGTAACATTTTTCATTAACTATTTATTCTTCTTATTAATATGAAACAGAAAAAAATTAAGATTCTAGAATATACCTCTTGCTTTTAATTCATTTTTGAACTGATTTTTATACAAACTTTTACAAATTTCCCAGGATTTATAGAAACCTAACTATTGAATAAATTGAGACATGAATATATTACCTCTTAAGTCTTGTAGAAAACAAGGTCAAAGTTGGCAGCAGACAGGAGAAGAGTTTGGCCAAATCCCTGGGGTCTAAAAGGGATAAACAGCAAACTGGTCTTATCTTGAGCCTCCATACCCAGGACCTGAGCTTAGAGGAGGCCCAATTTCTTCACAGCCATTCCTCAAAAGCATTCCTGGAACTCCTTACTTGTAAGCTCCTTTAGGGCCTGTGCACATTCTCTGGGATTTTCTTGGAAGTAGCCAACCTTCATTCTTTTCAAAATGGCCAGAAGCTAGTTGGATTTAGATCTGGTGAATCAGGTCAAATGCATTTAAACAAGCTGTGACTTTGAAGTGACAACTCTGTCTTTCTCATTTAGTTCATAAACAGACCCTGTAGGAATAAACACATCAGTTCCTTAAGGGACATGGAAAATGGTGTGGTGGGTGGGGAATAACTAACAGAATTATTAATCTTAATGGCATGCAGCCATGATTAGAACTAATAAAGTTGACGCCAGCTTTTCAAAGCTTGAGTTTAATGTTTAACAACAAGGAGAAAATAAAGATAAGGAATAAATTCTATCACTTCTAATAAGAGTTAGATTCCAGGACAATCAAAAATTCCAAGGAGAAGAACCGAGAGCCAGAAAGATCTCCCAGAAATGTTCCCTTCTGTAGGTAATTCCTCTTCCCTCTCAGGATTGAAAAATAACCAACCTAAACTGGGGGAGGGCGATGGAAAAAAGAAAGAAAAGTTCAGCACTTTATTTGTTGATGCAAGTTACATGTATAGTATCAAAAATTAGAAAATAAAGCCACTTGTAAGCCTGGCATGGAGAGATAAACCCTGTTAATATGTTTGGGTATATCTCCTTCAAAATGCTGATATATAACATGTTTGTGTAATTCTGTATTTATTTGTATATGTACATATAAGTAGACATACAAACATAAAATATATTTTTCTTTTAGATGATATGCTATGGATGCTTTTTATTAATTTTGTTTCTGTTAAAATGAATATTTTACATGTCAACAAATATATACTTATTTTATAATTTTAGATGGCTACTTCACAGTATTTTCATGAATAGATCATAATTTATTTAATCGAAGCCTAATTTTGAGCATTTACATTTTTATAAGCATTTGCTGTTTATGAACAATGCTAAGGTATCCGTATTCAGGCACACAGCTTTAAACATTTGTTCAATTTCTTCCTCCCATGGTGAAAGAAGGTCTCTTTGCTATGGTCTGAATATTTGTGTCCCTCCATAATTTATATATTGAAACCTAACCTGCAGGTGATTGTATCAGGAGGTGGGGCTTTTGGGAAGTGATTAGGTCAGGAAGGTGGAGCCTCATGATTGGAATTAGCAACCATAGAAAAAGAGACACCATGTGAGGACAGAGCAAACAGGGTCGGCTGCCTATGCAGTAGTAAGTAGGCCCTCACTAGACTCTGCTGGCACCTTGATCTTGGACTTCCCAGCCTCCAGAATGGTGAGAAATAAACTTCTGTTGTTTGTAAGCTACCCAGTGTTTTGTTATAGCAGCCCAAATGGACTAAGGCACTCCTGATATAAATCAAACATTGAACATTGTAAAATAGGAAGTCCTAGCCAGAGCAATTAGGCAAGAGAAAGAAATAAAAGGCATCTAAATAAGAAAAGAAGAAGTCAAACTATCTCTCTTTGCTGATGATATGATTCTATACCTAGAAAACCCTAAAGACTCTGCCAATAGGCCCTGGAACTGATAAATGACTTCAGTAAAGTTTCAGGATACAAAATCAATGTACAGAAAGCAGTAGCATTTCTCTCCACCAATAACATTCAGGCTGAGAGTCAAATCAAGAATGCAATTATGTTTACAATAACTACATACACACAAAATATACCTAGGAATACATCTAACCAACAAGGTGAAAGATCTCTATTGTGAGAACTACAAAACACTGCTGAAAGAAATCAGATAACACAAGCAAATGGAAAGATACTTTCCATGCTGATGGATTGGAAGAATCAATATTGTTAAAAAAAAAAAAAAAAAAGGCCATACTGCTCAAAGCAATCTACAGATTCAATGCTATTCCTATCAAACCAACATAGTTTTTCACAGAACTAGAAAGAACAATTCCAAAATTCATATGGAGCTAAAAAAGAGCCCGAATAGCCAAAGCAATCCTAAGCAAAAGGAACAAAGCTGGAAGCATCACATTACCTGACCTGAAACTATACTATAAAGCTACAGTAACCAAAACAGCATGGTACTGGTAAAAAAAACAGACACACAGACCAATGGAATAGAATAGTTAACCCAGAAATAAAGCCACACACCTATAGCCATCTGGTCTTTGACAAAGTCAACAAAAATAAGCAATAAGGAAAGGACTTATTATTCAATAAATGGTGCTGGGATAACAGGCTAGCCATATGCAGAAGAATGAAACTGGACTTCTACCTTTCACCATGTACAAAAATTAACTCAAAATGCATTAAATATTTAAGTGGAAGACTTCAAACTACAAGAATCATAGAAAAAAACCTAGGAAACACCATTCTGGGCATCACCTATAGGAAAGAATTTATGACTATGTCCTCAAAAGCAATTGCAACAAAAACAAAAATTGACAAGTGGGACCTAATTAAAATAAAGAGCTTCTGCACAACAAAAATAAACTATTGACTGACTAAACAGACAACCTACAGAATTGGAAAAAATATTCACAAACCAGGCATTTGACAAAGGTCTAATATTCAAACTGTAAGGAGCAATTAAACAAGCAAAAACAGATAACCCCATTAAAAATGGGCAAAATACACGAACAGACATTTCTCAAAAGAAGACATACAAGCAGCCAATAAACATATGAAAAAAATTATCAATATCACTAATCGTCAGATAAATGCAAATCAAAACCACAATGAGATACCATCTCACACCAGTCAGAATGACTATTATTAAAAAGTCAATAGGTAACAGATTTTGGAGGGCTGTGGAGAAAAGGAAACACTTATATGTTGTTAGTCGGAATATAAAGGGAATGCTTATACACTGGTTGGTGGGAATGTAAATTAGTTCAGCCATGGTGGAAAGCAGTTTGGAGATTTCTCCAAGAACTAAAAACAGAATTACCATTTGATCCAGCAATCCCATTACTGGGTATATATGCAAAGGAAAATAAATTGTTCTACCAAAAAGACACATGCACCTGTATGTTCATTGCAGCACTATTCACAATAGCAAAGACATGGAATTAACCAAGGTGCCCATCAATGATGGATTAGATAAAGAAAATGTGGTACATACACACCATGGAATACTATGCAGCCATAGAAAAGGAAGAAATCATGTCCTTTGCATCAATATGGATGCAGTTGGAGGCCATTGTTCTAAACAAAGTAATACAGAAACAAGAAATCAAATATCGCATGTTCTCACTAAAAGTGTGAACTAAACATTGGAAACTCATGGACATAAAGATGGCAGCAAAAGAAACTGGGGACTACTGTGGGGAGGGGGAAGGAGGAAAAGGGGTGAAAATCTAACTATTGAGTACTATGCTCAGTATCTGGATGAAGGGATCATTTGTACCCCAAAACTCAACATCATGTAATACATGTACATGTACCCCCCTGAATCTAAAATAAAAGTTGAAATTAAAAAAAAGAAATTGCAAAATAATAAATACATTAAGGAAAAATATAAAAGCCACCTTTTTGAGAAAACAACTAACATTTCAGTGACCACTTTTCCATGTAACTCTTTATGCATTATGTACACATAGGCATAATATATGTGTGTGTGTGTGTGTGTGCATTTATGTGTGTTTTTATACACACACAAGGTTTCTATCCCGGCCCGCGGGATAGTCAGAGCAGGCCCTGGAGGAGGGGGTGGGAATTTGGGGAACAAGAGACATGAGAAATGGAGACAAGACAGTGCTCTGATCAAGTCTCGTTTAATGGCGGTAATGCACTGCCTTATATACACTTGGAAGGGAAGGGGTTGGGCTAAGGCGGAAATGATCTCATTGCCGAGGGCGTGGCCAGGTTAGTTTCGGTTTCTCTGGTCGGACGTCATGTTGCGCTTGCGCTACTAAGTAACAATTTTCCCGGGTGCGGGAAAAGTGAGTGAAGAAGAAGCAGGAAGAGCGCCATCTTTAATGAGGTATTAGTACAGGGGAAAAAAGGCAAAGATAGGGAGAAGGTGTGGGGTGGAAATGAATATAGCTCAGGCGTTTAATCCTCAATTATTATTCGCTATGGCCGGGGCGTGCAGCTCCGGACAGGTCCCCCTTTTTATATTTTTATGATAAGAAAACCCCTCGGGAACTGCGCCTGTCTTAGGTTGGGTCAACTCACCCCCACCTTCTAGGCCCGTCATGGGATAAGGCAGCAGCAAGGGCGGCCCTCCTGTCTTAGGCTCCGATGGAGATAGTGTCCTCTTACCCGTCATTGACTGTCCAGTTCAGCACACAGGGGAGGTGGTCTTATTAAGGTAAATAAGACTCACCATTTTCAGTCATCTCAAGGCGATGATAATGGACCTGTATAGGTTTGGCCTGGAAGGCCTCAATTTGTTGTCTGACAAATGCCATAAGCTTATTAAGGATTATAGGCCCGAGAGTGAGGAAGAGTAAAAGAGTGAGTAAAGGACCAAGAAATGGCAGGAGATAGGGGAGAAGTCCATCGAGTCCAGTCCATAGTGGATTGGCGGCCAAGCCTTTTCTGCGCTTTTCTAGTTCTTCTTGCAAAGTTTTTATCTTATCTCTGACGATTCCGGATTTGTTGGCGTAAAAACAGCACTTTTCCTGTAAGGCCAAACATATCCCTCCCTGTTCTGCCGTTAACAAATCTAGACCTCTTCTATTCTGGAGAACTACTTCAGCTAATGAGTCTACTTGGTCTTGTAAATCTTGTATAGTACTGGATAAGGTCTGTACATCTGAGATTAATTGATTGGATAATTTAGTATATTGGGTTAGTGAGACTCCTAGGCCTGTGGCTCCTGTAGTAAAAGCAGTGGTGATTCCTAGTCCAGCCAACAAGGGAATAAATTGTATGGCTCGTTTCGGTCTATAAATAAAATGTTCAATAGCGGGGATGGGGATAGGTTCATCTCTAGGGATGATATCAATGTCGGGGAGAAGAGTGGCCAGAACACAAAGCCCTGTCCAATTTGTAGGTAGATACGTATATGCCATGTTGTTTCCACAAACGAAAACCGAGCCATTTATAGCACACAAAGGGTTGGTGGCATTGATTATGGAAGTACAGTTGCCAAACACAACATAGCCTAAATCAATTTCTTTAGTGTTATTATATGATGGTGAAAAGAGGCAAGAGGAATTAGAAAACGTCATCGGTTGAACTAAGGGGGGGGGTAATAGGACAGGAATTATTTACTAAGGATTCATTTGAGTAATTGACATAGGGCAATGAAAGGTTAGGTATGGCTAGAGGAATAGGGGGGCCCATTTTAAGACAAAGCCAACAATCGTGGGCCAGGCTTGTATTGGACATTTGAAGTAAATTGTAAGTAGCATTGAGGATATCAAAGGTTTGGGCATCGAGCCTAAAATTACCTCTAAGCTCAGGCAGGGCTAAAGGGTGATATTGAAGTTCAGGATAAGAAGCTTTATGAATTTCTTCTAATTTTTTCTGGACGGTTTTAATTCTTGTAATATCTAATGGGCCTCCTCCATCAGAAATGTGAATGGGGGCGGTAGTGCTCCAACAAACAGGCTTTCCTTTTTGGCCGTTACAAGGAGATTGTACAAGTTTATTAGTGGATCTTAATACTTGTACGTCATTAATGCCTCCAGTTTGTGTTTTTAGTAACGTGGCCGTATAATATGTTCTATTGCCTGATTTGCATTGTTGATAGGATGTATAACAGGAACTATGTACAGAAGATTGGAAAGAGCTACAAGGGCATTCTAGGAGCGGCCCGTTAGGTGAGGTATCTCTTGGGGTAGACTTACATTTCCATAACTGGTTTGGCATTAGGTAAGCTGTCTTGCCCGTGCAGGTCACCTGGGTGATTCTATCTGACGGAGGTTCAGATATTTGTCCCCCTCTGCAGTCACAAGGCTGGCCGTATTGTTTTCGTAATAATTCTCTTGCCTTACGAGGGTCACCAAAACCTGCATAGACTGTCACTATGTTGTATAGAGCGATTATTCTCCAAAGGAATTTCATGTTAGGCTTCGTTTTCTGAAAAACAAGAAGGAAAGAACTTCTCAGGGAGATTTATCTTCCCTGGACTGACAATGGTTATGATTTATTTGTCTTACCAATCTTTCAGGCAGCCATCTGGCTGCATCATTTTTTTGTGAGAAGATGCATACTGAGCCTCTTCCCCAAATTAAAACTGGATCGGGGCCATGCCATGAACTATCAAGTGGATCTTTCCATTTTACCATTGCAAACTGTTTTTGAGATTCAGGATGCCAGAAACGGTCGGCAGCCGATTTTCCATGACTGTCCAAATTTTAAAAATTAAGGATAAACAGGGCATGATTGAGTATGTTTCTGGGGGTACCCTTCACGGGGTACCAGCTCCCCCCTTTTAATTTTGTGATAATAGTTTTTAATGACAGATGAGCTCTTTCTACTATACCTTGTCCTTGGGGATTATAGGGAATGCCTGTGGTATGTTTAATTTGTAGGGTATTACAAAATTGTAAGAAGGTTTTGGATATATAACCGGGGCCATTATCTGTTTTGATTTGTTTGGGTATTCCTAAAATAGAAAAGCAGTGTAATAAATGAGCTATGACATGTTTGGTGGCCTCTCCTGTTTGGAGAGTTGCACTGATGAATCCACTATAGGTGTCTATGCATACATGGATATATTTTACTTGACCGAATTCTAAGTGGTGACTAACGTCCATTTGCCAAATTTCGTTGGGGATGAGTCCTCGGGGGTTAACTCCTAGATGGGGAAGAGGTAAATATGTTATGCAGTTGGCGCATTGTTTAACTATTTGTCGAGCTTGTTCTCTGGTAAGTTTAAACATAAGTCTTAAGGTTTGGGCGTTTAAATGATGTAAGGCATGTGCTTTTTGCGCTTGTTGCAAATTGTCTGTAGTGACTGTGGCTATGGTTTTTGTTGCCGTGTCAGCTGTTGCGTTACCTTGTGTTAGAGGTCCCGGTAATCCTGAATGTGCTCTAATATGCCCAAGAAAAAAGGGAGTAGTCCTTTTTTGGATAAGTTGTTGACATTGTAAAAATAGGTTAGCTGTGTCTGAAATATGTTTAATTTGAGACACAGTCTCTAAGAGGGGTATTGAATGAGCCAGGTAGGCGCTGTCTGTATAAATGTTAAGTGGCTGACAAGGAAAAGCTGATAGTGCTGCAATTATAGCTTGCAATTCGACCAGCTGAGCTGATGTATAAGTGGTCTGGAATTTAACGACTACATTATTGTAAGTGTAAGCGGCAAGTCCTGTGGAAGATCCATCAGTGAAAATTAGTAATGCGTCATTGAGAGATTCTTTACTGGTAATATGGGGAAATACAAACGAATGAAGTTTACAAAATTGAATAAGTTTGTTAGGTGGGTAATGGTTGTCAATCGCGCCAGTATAAGAAGCGCAAGCAATTGGCCAGGCTTCCGTATTTTGTAACAGCCAATGGATGCGTGATTGAGTGTAGGGCTGTATAATGGTTCTATTCCAAAGTATTTTCTACTGTTTTCTCTTCCCAAGATAATTAGATCAGCTACGGCATCATAATAAGGCAACAAAACCTTTTTAGGGGAGGAGGGCAGGTGTACCCACATAATGGGATTGTTCTGCCAAAATAGGCCAGTAGGGGTTATTGTTGTGTTAAAAATAAGGAATATTAATGGTTGAGAATAATCAATACCGGTAACAAATTGTGTTGCAATGGCATGTTCTACCTGTTGGAGTGTTATTAATGCTTCTTTAGTAATGGACCTGGGGGATTTTGGATTAGAGTCTCCTTTTAATATATCGAAAAGAGGTTTTAACTCTCCTGTGGTGAGCTTTAAGTACAGTCGAAGCCAATTTATGTCTCCCAGTAATTTTTGGAAATCATTTAAAGTTTTTAAATGATCACGACGTATAACGGCCTTTTGATTAATGATTTTGGGTCCGTTAATCTGGAAACCAAGATAAGTGTATGGATCTTGTAATTGTACGTTTTCTGGGGCTATTTGTAGTTCGGCTGCTGTTAACTCTTGTTTGAGTTGGGCGAAGCACTGTAAGACTTGTTTGCCAATTTCTCCTGCTATTAAAATATCATCCATATAATGTATAATATACATTTGTGCCCATGTTTTTCTGACTGGCTCTATAGTGGCAGCTACATATTTTTGACACAAGGTAGGACTATTGGCCATACCCTGAGGTAAGACTTTCCATTGATAGCGCTTCATTGGTTGTTTAAAATTTGTAGATGGAAGACTAAAGGCAAATCTTTTCTGGTCAGCAGGGTGAAGGGGAATTGTAAAAAAGCAATCTTTAAGGTCAATAACGATTTTAAAATATTTTTGAGGAATCGCAACCGGTGAAGGCAATCCTGGTTGTAAGGCACCTATAAGGATCATAGTGATATTTACTGCTCTTAAATCTTGTAAGAGTCTCCATTTACCAGACTTCTTTTTAATAACAAAAATAGGTGTATTCCAAGGGGAATTACTTTCCTCAATATGTCCTGCTGCTAGTTGTCCCTGCACTAACTGTTGGGTAGCACTTAGTTTATCATTGAGTAAAGGCCACTGATCAACCCAAACGGGCTCATCTGACTTCCAAGTAATGGGGTCAGCGCACCTTTGGGGTGCAGGTATGTCAGTGGCCTGAGCTAAAAATTTCCAAACCCCTTTTTATCAAGTTGTCCTGAAACCAGTATAGGCTGTGGGATACCGTTCTCTCCTTTTCCAAGACCTTTACCAGGGGTGTATCCTTGAGTTAACATTTGTGCAGTAACTATATCATTTGGACTACACATTATAATTTTCATTTGAGAGAGTAGATCTCACCCCCAAAGGTTAACAGGTAAGTAAGGGATGACAAATGGCTTAATGAGGCCTGAATTGTTTTCTTTATCTGTCCATGTTAGGTATTTAAAACTTTGTTTAGGATTACTGCTTTGTCCAATTCCTCTCAAGTGAGTTAAAGTTTCTGTAGTAGGCCAATGAGAGGGCCAATCTTCCTGTTTAATGATAGTTACATCAGCCCCTGTGTCTATTAGTCCAGTGAATGCCTTCCCGTCTAACCATAAGGTTAGAGAGGGTTTTTGATTTGTAATTGGTTGCACCCAATATATATCTGATGATCCGAAACCTTTTATATTTCTATTAGAGTATTGGATATTATTATCTGTTTTAACCAAAGGTAGCAGGAGTAACTGAGCTATTCTAACTCCTTGAGGGACAGTAATAATACTATCAATAGCTCTGGCCATAATTTTAATTTCTCCTTCATAATCATTATCGATAACTCCAGGGAGGACTTGTAAGCCTCTCATGGTGACACTACTTCTTCCTAAAAGTAGCCCAAAAGTGTTAGGTGGTAAGGGTCCATATATTCCGGTATTTAAGGTTTGCGGTCCCATTTCAGGTGTTAGTATTGTGTGGGAGGTGGAACTGAGGTCCAATCCTGCACTTCCTGGGGTTGCTCTACTAAGTTTTGAAATGGATTGCTGTTGCTGGCTGGAACAAAGCTGACTGCCCCATATGCTTGTTTCGGGGCCTGAGGCTGGCCCCTCATCCCGTTTCCCTGCCTGGGGGGTAAAGGATTTCCTTGACTGTCAGTTTTAGATTTACATTCGTTTGCCCAGTGCCTTCCTCTTTTACACCTTGGGCAAAGGCCTGGGATTTTTGCTTCTGGACTCCTATTTTGGTTTTCACAGCAATCTTTTGCAAAGTGTCCCCTTTTACCGCATCTAAAACATCCCCCTTTATCTTTACCTTTGTTAATGAGGAAATCTCTTACTGTTTGGCTGCAAAAAGCGGCAGCCATTGCTAGGCCTTGTTGATATGAGGGCCCAATATCTGAACAAAGGCGAATGTATCCTGTTAAATCTGTTTTCTTTCGATAAGGTCTGATTGCCGCTTGGCAGGCGGGGTTAGCATTTTCATAAGCTAACTGTTTAATATAATCTACACCCGTTTCTGCATTTCCAAAGATTCTACCTGCCGTGGTCATAAGTCTATGCACAAAGTCTGAAAATGGCTCATCGGGTCCTTGTTTAACCGCTGTGAGCGAGGCCCCTGGATCTCCTTTAACGGGAAGTTTTCTCCAGGCTTTTGTAGCAGCAGCCTGGATTTGTGAGAACAGTCCAGGGTCATATTGCATTTGGGCCTGAGTGTCTGCATAATTACCTGAACCTGTTAACATATCAAAATCCCAACCGTTTCCTGCCTGTTGATTTCTTTTAGCTGTATCTCTACAATTTTCAAAGAACTCTGACTTCCAAATTAAGTGGTCTCCCCCAGAAAGAACTGCCCTGACTAAGGTATTCCAGTCTGTAGGAGTGAGCCAATTCTCAGCTACAGATTCCACTATAGCAAGAGTATATGGAGCAGTAGCCCCATACTGAAAGGCAGCAGTCTTTAACTCTTTTATAATAGTAAAATCAAATCCAGTATGATGCCTCCACGCCTGTCCCTGTTCATCTATGGTTTCCGTGACTGGAAAAACGTCTTTGGGGGAGGAGTCTTCTCTATGTCGGCTAGCAACTAACCCCCCTCTTGGAACATGTTGTCCAGGCCGCTGAAGTGGGCGCAAGGAACCCTCCATAGCGTCTGAGTTAGGTATTTTTTCATTTCCTGTTTTTAGCTTTTGGAGCCTAATTATCAATGATTGATGTAACTCTTCAAGTTTAATCTGTTCTTCTAGTTGAGCAATTTTTTGCTTTAATTCTTCTTTGGGATCTATTGCTGCCATAACAATGGGCGCAGAAACCTCATTATGTGTCTTATTATATGGGGGTGGGTATGAAGTAAAGGGAGGCAAATCAGGGTTGTGATATTTAGCTGCCGCTTCCTCTAAATCATCCCAATTTATATCCAATTGATTAGGCTTATTAATTTCCTCCTCCTTTTGAAGCATCTGTAAAATTGGGTATTTTTTTGGTTTGTTTTCGTGTGGTATTTCTTTATCTATTACAGAAGGAGACTTAATTTCCTCATGATCACTTTCGAGGGAAATGAGATCTTCCTCCATATCTTGCGGAGGCTTTGTGAGGTTAGAGCGGGAGCTAACCTTTAAAATATGCTCTGTCTGAGCGACCGCAGCCATGACTTGCGGATTGGCCTCCTTCTTATCTATTAAATCTCTAATGAGGTTCCAATAAGAGAAGGTGGTTACAGGAATTTTTTCTGGCCCAAAAGTATTATAATAGTCCTGCAAACAATCCCCTACTCTACGCCATCTTTTAATATCAATAGTTCCTTCCTGTGGGAACCAAGGGCAAGTGTCTTTTACAAAATCAAAAAATTTAAACAAATCATTACCTTTAACCTTTACTCCTTGTATCTTTAAAGCCTCTTTTAATTGTCCTACATATATTTGATGTTGGCTTAATTCTTGTCCCATTTCGGACACGTCACTTACCTTCGATCCTGACGCGGCAGGTTCCCGTGGTGATCGGAAGAGTTTGACTCCTTTTGTCTTCGTTAGCGGTCGACCGTCCTTTGGCGTCCTCTTCCTCATGGAGTCCCTTGTTTCCAGGTCCCTGTTCGGGCGCCACGTATCCCGGCCTGCGGGATAGAGCAGGCCCTGGAGGAGGGGGTGGGAATTTGGGGAACAAGAGACACGAGAAATGGAGACAAGACAGTGCTCTGATCAAGTCTCGTTTAATGGCGGTAATGCACTGCCTTATATACACTTGGAAGGGAAGGGGTTGGGCTAAGGCGGAAATGATCTCATTGCCGAGGGCGTGGCCAGGTTAGTTTTGGTTTCTCTGGTCGGACGTCATGTTGCGCTTGCGCTACTAAGTAACAATTTTCCCAGGTGCGGGAAAAGTGAGTGAAGAAGAAGCAGGAAGAGCGCCATCTTTAATGAGGTATTAGTACAGGGGAAAAAATGCAAAGATAGGGAGAAGGTGTGGGGTGGAAATGAATATAGCTCAGGCATTTAATCCTCAATTATTATTCGCTATGGCCGGGGCATGCAACTCCGGACAGGTTTCAGGGGGACATTTTTAAAGGGATTGGTGATACATAATTCTCTGTATCTTAATAATATATAATGGAAATTCCTCAATGTCAGGTAGTATAGGTAATTAATTTTTAATTCTTGGATAAAATTCTACTGTAAGCATTATTATCATTCAGCTCTTCTTTTACTAATAGAGTTTTCATTTGCTATCAACTTTTTGTTATTAAAAATAATGCTGCAGTACACACACACACACACACACACACACACTCACTTATATGTACTGGGGCTTTTATTTCTATAGTATAGAGTCCCAGGAGTGAGATTCTGGGTTGAATTGCATGTACATTTAAATTTTTAATAGAGATCACAGATTGCTTTTTCACATTTCTACCAGTGATATATGAAAGTGCCCTTGCCCCAACTCCCATCTCTGCTAATAATAGGTGCAATTAGTCTTTTTTTTTTTTTTTTTTTTTTTGCCACTCTGATGGCTATGATCATGGTAATTTTCATTTCCATTTCTCTGACTATTGGAGGAGATTGAACATGTTATCATACTTGCTCTTCTGCCAATTGCCTATTCATATCACCAATTTATTTTGCTATTGGGTTGATTATCTTTATCTTATTAAATTGTGACAAAGCTTTTTTTATATATAGATACAAAGTTTTATCTATCATTTGATTTATAATATTTTTTCCAGCTTGTTTACCTACTGATTTTGTTTTTGGTATCTCTTGCACTACAAACAATACCTTGAAATTTTATAAAGTTAGGTTGATCACCTACCTTTGTTTAAAAGAGTTATTTAATTCTTAGGTGTACAGACAATAACCTAATTTTTTTCTAAAATGGTTATTATTTATTTATTTTTACTTTCAAGTCAAATTGATTAGGAATTTATTTCATAATTAATATAAACTAGGGGGCCCAAATTTATTTTCTTTCAAGAGCATATCCAATTGTGATGAGACTATTAATTAAATTTCTCCACAATGAAATAATGAAATATCACCTTCATGAGGTATTACACAATTCTGAGCTCTCTTTATTATTATTTTTTACTGAATTTTTTGGTAGTCTTGTGCCTATACTGTGCTTTTTTATTATACTGGCTTTTAAGTAGTTTTAATACTGTCATTCTTTCTGTTTTTGAGACAGAGTCTCAATCTGTCACCCAGGCTGGAGTGCAATGGTGTGATCTCAGCTCACTGCAACCTCCACCTCCTGGGTTCAAGCAATTCTCCTGCCTCAGCCTCCTGAGTAGCGTGTCACCACCCTAGGCTAATTTTTGTATTTTTAATAGAGATGGGCTTTCACATGTTGGCAAGGCTAATACTATCATTCTTTATTCATCAATTTGATTATTTTATCCAATTAAAATTGCCAGAGATTCTATGGGAGTTGTACTAAATTTGTATACTATTTTCATAATACTGATCTATTTATGAGAATAAGTATTACTTTTCAAGAACATGGTATAAATTTCTAGTTGTTCAGATCCTGTTTTTGTCTTCCAGTACGATTTTATTTTTTACATGGGTCCTATTCCTTTCTTGTATAAGTTATTCCTATTTTATGATTTTTGTTACTATTATGAATGCAATAGCGTCCTCATTTTCATTTGTATGTGAGTATATGGCTCATATAGAAAAAGCTAATGATTCTGTATCTTTATGTTGTATCTACCCAATCCATCAAATTCTTTTTTTTACTTCTTATTTTTTTACTAGAGTTTCTTGATGATATCAGGTATAAAACTATATTGTCAGCAGAAAGTTTCACCTCTTTCTTTCATATTTATACCGTGCACATTATGTTTATTGCATTTACTAAAATATCTATACAATATTAAATAATAATAGTAATAGTAGGTGTGATTTGTGAACTAGATATTTGGTCTTCATCCTGTTTCCTGGCATACAACTCCTAAAATCCTTGGAATCCCAAAGTGATAAATGCCTTTTTGTATGCTAATAAGTTGACTAGTGACTGGCGGCACCTAGATAGCTTCATGATGGGGGCTGGTCACCAGAAAAAACAATGGTCAATTAGAGAGTTGGGACTTTGCAACCCTGTTCCTCAGCCTCTGAGGAGGGTAGAGGGACTGAAGGTTAAGTTGATCACCAACGGCTAATGGTTGAATGAATCATGCCTCCATAATGAAGCTTTTTTAAAAGCCCGGAAGGACAGAGTTCAGCAGAGCTTCCATATAGTTAAATACACGGAGGTTCCTGGAGAGTGGCTGCCCAGGGAGGGCATGGAAGTTTGCCTCCCCTTCCCCACACCTCACTCTATGCATCTCTTCATCTGTATTATTTGTAATATCTTTATAATAAATTAGTAAACACATAACTTCTCCTGAGTTATGTGACCTGGCCTAGCAAATTAATTTTAACCCTAGAAGAGGGTCTCATGGGAACCCCGATTTACAGCCAGTTGGTCCGAAGCACAGGTAAAACAACCTACGGCTTGCAATTGGCATCACAGTGGGGCTCAGTCTTGTGGGTCAGAATCCTCAACTTGTGTGCTTGGATGCTATTTCCAGGTAAACCATATTAGAATTGAGTTGAACTAGAGGACACCCAGTTGGTGTCTGCTGCAGAATTATTCGCTTGTGTTCTGGTATCAGAAGCAGGTTGTGAGAGAATAGTGGGAGAAATTGAATTAGTTTTTTCTAAAGTAGGCATTCCTGTCTTGTTTTTCATTTTAACAGAAATAGCTATAACTACAGGAATATAAATGTATTAGTCACGTGGTGCTATATAACTTCAGC
This sequence comes from Macaca fascicularis, assembly GCF_037993035.2. Taxonomy (NCBI): domain Eukaryota; kingdom Metazoa; phylum Chordata; class Mammalia; order Primates; family Cercopithecidae; genus Macaca; species Macaca fascicularis. The sequence continues at coordinate 101,059,123 of NC_088385.1, forward strand.
TTTGCTGCAATAATAACCCTGAAATATCAGAATCTTGCAGCAACAATTTTGTTTCATTTTATTTTTGCTGACATTATGTGCTGGCCACTAATAGGTTGTGGTTTTGTGCCATGTGGTTTTCAGTCTGAATCTACACTAAAGGTAGAGAATCCATCTGGGATTTGCCATTCTGTGATAGAAGGAAGGAAAAAAACAATGGCCAAACCGTGAGATGGTGGTTAATGCTTCTGCTCAGAAGTGACATGCATTCCTTCTACTCACATTCTTTGGCCACAGTAAGTCACAAGCCAAGCCTAATGTCAATGTGGTGAAAAAGAATAACTCAGAAAGAGAGAGAAGCAAATAACTGGAGATAAGAGTTTACCATAATCTTCTCCCAGCTTAAAAATATTTGCTTTCCTCCCTTTTGCTCAAAAAAAATAAACTCACCCCTTCCCCAAGGAAGTCGCCTAAAAAGTCCCATCCAATTGTAAATGACAAGGCTATTCAAGATTTTTTTTCATAGTTCTTATACCCAATTTGGATGTGGCTCTCCTTGATCTTGAAACCTAGAATCCACCTCCCCCCAAAAAAATAAATACTCCCAACACACAGTGGTAGAAAACAGGGATGAGCCAACTCATACTCCAATTTAAAAAGGAGAAGGATGAAAGGCACACAGCAGTCACTGATCCATAGCAATTCTGAAATTCCTCAGAGGAAATGCAAGAACCTCAAATCCTGGGTGGAGGGAAATTTCTTGATTAGTCATCATATTTGCCCCTTGCAAGTAGCTTTTTGTTTTGTTTTGTTTTGTGTTTGAGAGCATCTACTCTCTCTGTGATTTTTCTATTTCCATTATCCCTCTTAGTCGTATATATATTTTTTATTATATATATGTATATATTATATATTATATATATATATATTTTGGTGGGGGGTATGGAGTTTCGCTCTTGTTGCCTAGGCGGGAATGCAATGGCATGATCTTGGCTCACTGCAACCTCCACCTCCTGTGTTCGAGCGATTGTCCTGCCTCAGCCTCTGGAGTAGCTGAGATTACAGGCACCTGCCACCACACCCGGCTTATTTTTATATTTTAGTAGAGATGGGGTTTCATCATGTCGGCCAGCCTGGTCTTAAACTCCTGATCTCAGGTGATCCGCCCACCTCAGCCTCCCAAAGTGCTGGGATTACAGGCGTGACCCACTGTGCCCAGTTTGGTCGTATTTTTAAAGGGCATTGGAGAATGTGTCCTCCTTTGGGGGTCAACACCTGTCTTTCTCCTCTTGCCCTTTGTCAGTGGTAGAAGTTTGAATGTCTAAAAGTTGTCTCCAGTCTTGGGTAGTCACTGACCACTCCAGGCTAGTGGCTCTTTTAGTGGTACAACGTTCTCAAAGTGGTACCCACTTTTCTCTTGATTTTACTGGAAGTAACTTGGGCTCGTACATTTCTGTAGGAAAGTCATAAAATGGTCATTTTTCCCCTGAGCCATGTTTCCCAATTGAAAAGATTTGCTGAGTCTCACCTTAATTGATTCTGAGTCTTTAACAGGAGGTTTGTTGGCTGTAGTCTTGATTTGGTTCTTGCCAGAAAGCTGTCTTATTGGTCCTTGTTGCTTGAAGCATTTCTCAATTTTATTTTATACTGGTTGGAGATGATAAACAGTTGAATTTTCCAATCATACATGTAAACCAGGCAATTCTTTTCTGAGTTTATCCCCTTCTATTAATAATTTATCAAACTAAAACAATAGCTACCAAGCCATAGTTGTAACATTTTGTTTCCGAACCTCTTCCTAGAAATCCATAAGCTCATTTGGCATGTTATCTGTCTTCTGAGATACCACCAGCAATAATTCTGAGAATGTTGTACCATTAGATAACATCAGCTATCATCTTTCTATCTTCTAATGACAATTTCCTTGCCGTAACTGCCTGGCTCTGAGAGCCAATGCCTGTATTTTAAGTTTTCGTTGTTGGTTGCTTTTTCTTTTGTTTGTTTGTTTTTGGCAGCACTCTACTTCTGGTGGCAATTTTTGTATTATGCAGCAGTTACTATGATATGCTGTGGTAACAACCAACCCCAAAACCACAGTGGTTTATAGCAACCAAGTTTTATTTTTCAGTTACCTTACCTATTGGCCATGGGTAAGCTGTGGCCCTGCTCTTGTGTTTTCTCATTCTTGGATCCAGGCTAAGTTCAACTTTTCAGTGATATTTGCCAATTATATAACAGAAAATAGCAATGGCCAATTTATACAATGGCTCTTAAAACTTCAGCTCTGAAGTAACATACATCACTTCCCATCATATTCACTGGCCAAAGCAAATCAAATGGCCAAACCATGGCCCCATGATATCAATATGGCTAAGAAGTATGATATAATCCTCCCACAGGGAAGGGAATAAACAACTGAGAACAGTGGTACAATCTACCACAGCATTTCATCATTTGCTATTGCTTTTTCATGCATAATCTTTATCATGAACTGAGCAATTTTCTTCTATGCCTATTTTACTCTGCAAGTGTGTATGTGTGTATGTGCATGCATATTTTAAAAGATAATTGTTGAGTTTATCCAAACTCTTCACAATATCTAATGATATGATAAAACAGTTGTCTACTTTTAATTTATTGATGTAATATTTATAATTCTTCCTATACTTAACTACCCTTGAATTTCTAGAATAACTATGGATTATTCTCTCGGTAATCCAGTGAATTCTATTTAATACCATGTAAAATTTTTGCTTCCATATTCATCAATCTATAGAAGCAATTTTTGCTTCTTTTTTCTAGTATGATTGGTTAATAATGTCCTTTTTTCATAAAAAACTATGGTTGTATTATTTGATAGATTAAACTTTTACTCTTTTTATTTGATTAAACTTCTTAAGGTACTACATAGATTCCTTTGCCAAAACTTCAAAACATTTGGCATTTATAACTAACATTTGGGATTTATTTAATGCAAATCTAATAGTATTCAGGATTAGCCAGTTATGATAATCAGACTGGTAAGATGATTTTCAGCTCTTTTTTTAATATACTTTAAGTTCTGGGTTACATGTGCAGAACGTGCAGTTTTGTTACATAGGTATAAACATGCCATAGTGGTTTGCTGCACCCATCAACCCATCACCTACATTAGGTATTTCTCCTAATGTTATCCCTCCCCTAGCTCCTCACCCCCTACAGGCCCCAGTGTGTGATGTTCCCCACCCTGTGTCCATGTGTTCTCATTGTTCAACTCCCACTTATGAGTGAGAACATGTGGTGTTTGGTTTTCTGATCTTTGCTGAGAATGATGGTTTCCAGCTTCATCCATGTCCCTGCAAAGAACAGGAACTCATCCTTCTTTTATGGCTGCATAGTATTCTATTGTGTATATGTGCCACATTTTCTTAATCCAGTCTATCATTGATGGACATTTGGGTGGCTTCTAAGTCTTTGCTATTGTGAATAGTGCTACAGTAAACATATGTGTGTATGGGTCTTTATCATAGAATGATTTATAATCCTTTGGGTATATGCCCAGTAATGGGATCACTGGGTCAAATGGTATTTGTAGTTCTAGATCCTTGAGGAATTGCCACACTGTCTTCCACAATGGTTGAACTAATTTACACTCCCACTGACAGTGTAAAAGTGTTCCTATTTTTCTACAACCTCTCCAGCATCTGTTGTTTCCTGACTTTTTAATGATCGCCATTCTAACTGGTGTGAGACGGTATCTCATCATGGTTTTGATTTTCATTTCTCTAACGACCTGTGATGATAAGCATTTTTTCATATGTCTGTTGGTGGCATAAATGTCTTCTTTTGAGAAGTGTCTGTTCATATCCTTTGCCCATTTTTTGATGGGGTTGTTTGATTTTTTCTTGTACATTTGTTTAAGTTCTTTGTAGATTCTGGATATTAGCCTTTTGTTAGATGGATAGATTGCAAAAATTTTCTCCCATTCTGTAGGATGCCTGTTCACTCTGATGATAGTTTCTTTTGCTATGCAGAAGCTCTTTAGTTTAATTAGATCCCATTTGTCAATTTTGGCTTTTGTTGCCATTGGTTTTGGTGTTTTAGACATGAAGTCTTTGCTCATGCCTATGTCCTGAATGGTATTGCCCAGGTTTTCTTCTAGGATTTCTATGGTCCTAGGTCTTATGTTTAAGTCTTTGATCCATCTTGAGGTGATTTTTGTATAAAGTGTAAGGAAGGGGTCCAGTTTCAGTTTTCTGCATATGGCTAGCCAGTTTTTCCAACACCATGTATTAAATAGGGAATCTTTTCCCCATTGCTTGTGCATGTCAGGTTTGTCAAAGATCAGATGGTAGATGTGTGGTGTCATTTCTGAGGCCTCCATTCTGTTCCATTGGTCCACATATCTGTTTTGGTACCAGTACTATGCTGTTTTGGTTACTGTTGCCTTGCAGTAAAGTTTGAAGTCAGGTAGCGTGATGCCTCCAGCTTTGTTCTTCTTGCCCAGGATTGTCTTGGCTATGTGGGCTCTTTTTTAGGTCCACATGAAGTTTAAAATAGTTTTTTCCAGTTCTGTGAAGAAAGTCAGTGGTAGCTTTATGGGGATAGCATTTAATCTATTAATTACTTTGGGCAGTAAGGCCATTTACATGATATTGATTCTTCCTATCCATGAGCACAGAATGTTTTTCCATATGTTTGTGTCCTCTCTTATTTCCTTGAGCAGTGGTTTGTAGTTCTCCTTGAAGAGGTCCTTCATGTCCCTTGTAATTTGGATTCCTAGGTATTTTATTCTCTTTGTAGCAATTGTGAATGGGAGTTCACTCATTATTTGACTCTCTGTTTGTCTGTTAATGGTGTATAGGAAGTCTTGTGATTTTTGCACATTGATTTTTTATCCTGAGACTTTGCTGAAGTTGCTTATCAGCTTAAGGAGATTTTGGGCTGGGATTATGGGGTTTTCTAAATATACAATCATGTCATCTGCAAACAGAGACAATTTGACTTCCTCTCTTCCTATTTGATTACACTTTATTGTTTTCTCTTGCCTGATTGCCCTGGCCAGAACTTCCAATATTATATTGAAAAAGAGTGGTGAGACAGGGAATCCTTGTCTTGTGCTGGTTTTCAAAGGGAATGCTTCCAGTTTTTGCCCATTCAGTATAATATTGGCTGTGGGTTTGTCATAAATAGCTCTTATTATTTTGAGGTACGTTCCATCGATACCTAGTTTATTGGGTTTTTAGCATGAAAGGCTGTTGAATTTTGTTGAAGGCCTTTTCTGCATCTATTGAGATAATCATATGGTTTTGTCATTGGTTCTGTTTATGTGATGGATTACATTTATTGATTTGCACATGTTGAACGAGACTTGCATCACAGGGATGAAGCCGACTTGATCATGGTGGATAAGCTTTTTGATGAGCTCCTGGATTTGGTTTCCTGGTATTTTATTGAGGATTTTCGCCTCAATGTCCATCAGGGATATTAGCCTAAATTTCTCTTTTTTTGTTGTGTCTCTGCCAGGCTTTGGTATTAGAATGATGCTGGACTCATAAAATGAGTTAGGGAGGATTCCCTCTTTTTCTATTGATCGGAATAGTTTCAAAAGGAATGGTACCAGCTCCTCTTCGTACCTCTGATAGAATTTGGCTGTGAATCTTTCTGGTCCTGGTCTTTTTTGGTTGGTAGGCTATTAATTATTGCCTCAATTTCAGAGCCTATTGTCTATTCAGAGATTCAACTTCTTCCTGGTTTAGTTTTGGGAGGGTGTGTATGTCCAGGAATTTATCCATTTCTTCTAGATTTTCTAGTTTATTTGTGTAGAAGTGTTTATAGTATTCTCTGAAAGTAGTTTGTATTTCTGTGGGATCAGTGGTGATGACCCCTTTATCATTTTTTATTGTGTCTATTTGATTCTTCTCTCTTCTCTTCTTTATTAGTCTTGCTAGCAGTCTATCAATTTTGTTGATCTTTTCAAAAAACCAGCTGCTGGATTCACTGATTTTTTGAAGGGTTTTTTGTGTCTCTATCTCCTTCAGTTCGGCTCTGATCTTAGTTATTTCTTGCCTTCTGCCAGCTTTTGAATTTGTTTGCTTTTGCTTCTCTATTTCTTTTCATTGTGATGTTAGGGTGTCGATTTTAGATCTCTCCTGCTTTCTCTTGTGGGCATTTAGTGCTATAAATTTCCTGCTACACACTGCTTTAAATGTGCCCCAGAGATTCTGGTACATTGTGTCTTTGTTCTCATTGGTTTCAAAGAACATCTTTATTTCTACCTTCATTTCATTATTTATCCAGTAGTCATTCAGGAGCAGGTTGTTCAGTTTCCATGTAGTTGTGCAGTTTTGAGTGAGAGTCTTAATCCTGAGTTCTAATTTGATTGCACTGTGGTCTGAGAGACAGTTTGTTGTGATTTCTGTTCTTTCACTTTTGCTAAGGTGTGTTTTACTTCCAATTATGTGGTCAGTTTTAGAATAAGTGCCATGTGGTGCTGAGAAGAATGTATATTCTGTTGATTTGGGGTGGAGAGTTCTGTAGATGTCTGTTAGGTCCACTTGGGGCAGAGCTGAGTTCAAACCCTGGATATCTGTCTCAAGAATTTTCTGTCTCGTTGATCTGTCTAATATTGACAGTGGGGTGTTAAAGTCTCCCGTTATTATTGTGTGGGAGTCTAAGTCTCTTTGTAGGTCTCTAAGGACTTGCTTTATGAATCTGGGTGCTCCTGTATTGGGTGCATATATATTTAGGATAGTTAGCTCTTCTTGTTGAATTGATCCCTTTACCATTATGTAATGGCCTTGTCTCTTTTGATCTTTGTTGGTTTAAAGTCTGTTTTATCAGAGACCAGGATTGCAACTCCTGCTTTTTTTTGCTTTCCATTTGCTTGGTAGATCTTCCTCCATCCCTTTATTTTGAGTCTATGTGTGTCTTTGCACGTGAGATGGGTCTCCTGAATACAGCACACTGATGGGTCTTGTCTCTTTATCCAATTTGCCAGTCTGTGTCTTTTAACTGGGGCATTTAGCCCATTTACATTTAAGGTTAGTATTGTTATGTGTGAATTTGATCCTGTCATTATGATGCTAGCTGGTTATTTCGCCCATTAATTGATGCAGTTTCTTCATAGCATCAATGGTGTTTACAATTTGGCATATTTTTGCAGTGGCTGGTACCGGTTGTTCCTTTCCATGTTTAGTGCTTCCTTCAACACCCGGTGGTGACAAAATCTCTCAGCATTTGCTTGTCTCTAAAGGATTTTATTTCTCCTTAACTTATGAAGCTTAGTTTGGCTGGATATGGAATTCTGGGTTGAAAATTCTTTTCTTTAAGAATGTTGAATATTGGCTCCCATTCTCTTCTGGCTTCTAGGGTTTCTGCAGAGAGATCCACTGTTAGTTTGATGGGCTTCCCTTTGTGGGTAACCCGACCTTTCTCTCTGGCTGCCCTTAACATTTTTTCCTTAATTTCAACCTTGGTGAATCTGACAATTATGTGGCTTGGGGTTGCTCTTCTCAGGGAGTATCTTTGTGGTATTCTCTGTATTTCCTAAAGTTGAATGTTGGCCTGCCTTGCTAGGTTGGGGAAGTTCTCTTGGATAATATCCTGAAGAGTGTTTTCTAAGTTGGTTCCGTTCTCCCCGTCACTTTCAGGTACACCAATCAAACGTAGATTTGGTCTTTTCACATAGTCCCATATTTCTTGGAGGCTTTGTTAGTTTCTTTTCACTCTTTTTTATTTAATCTTGTCTTCTTGCTTTATTTCATTAATTTGATCTTCAATCACTGATATCCTTTTTTCCACTTGATTGAATTGGCTATTGAAGCTTCTGTATGCTTCACGAAGTTCTCATACTGCAGTTTTAAGCTCCGTCTGGTCATTTAAGCACTTCTCTACACTGGTTATTCTAGTTAGCCATTTGTCTAACCTTTTTTCAAGGTTTTTAGCTTCCTTGCGATGGGTTAGAACATGCTCCTTTAGCTCAGAGAAGTTTGTTATTACCGACCTTCTGAAGCCTACTTCTGTCAACTCATCAAACTCATTCTACGTCCAGTTTTGTTCCCTTGCTGGCGAGGAGTTGTGTTCCTTTGGAGGAGAAGGGGTGTTCTGATTTTTAGAATTTTCAGCCTTTCTGCTCTGGTTTCTCCCCATCTTTGTGGTTTTATCTACCTTTGGTCTTTGATGTTGGTGACCTACAGATGGGGTTTTGGTGTGGATGTCCTTTTTGTTGGTGTTGATGCTATTCCTTTCTGTTTGTTAGTTTTCCTTCTAACAGACAGGCCCCACAGCTGCAGGTCTGTTGGATTTTGCCGGAGGTCCACTCCAGACCCTGTTTGCCTGGATATCACCAGCAGAGGCTGCAGAATAACAAATATTGCTGCCTGATCCTTCCTCTGGAAGCTTCATTCCAGAGTGGCACCCACCTGTATGAGGTGTCTGTCGGCCCCTACTGGGAGGTATCTCCCAGTCAGGCTACACGGGGGTCAGGGACCCTCTTGAGGAGGCAGTCTGTCCATTATCGGAGCTTGAACGCCATGCTGGGAGAACTACTGCTCTCTTCAGAGCTATCAAGCAGGGACATTTAAGTCTGGAGAAGTTGTCTGCCACCTTTTGTTCTGCTATGTCCTGCCCCCAGAGGTGTAATCTACAGAGGTAGTAGGCCTTGCTGAGCTGCGGTGGGCTCTGCCCAGTTTGAGCTTCCCTGCCACTTTGTTTACACTGTGAGCATAGAACCACCTACTCAAGCATCAGCAATAGTGGATGCCCCTCCCCCACCAAACTCCAGAATCCCAAGTCAATCTCAGACTGCTGCACTAGCAGCCACCAAGGCTCTGTGGCCGTGGGACCCACCACGCCAGGCACAGGAGGGGATCTCCTGGTCTACCAGTTGTGAAGACCATGGGAAAACCATTTGGGCAGGAGTGTACCACTCCTCCAGGTACGGTTACTCATGGCTTCCCTTGGCTAGGAAAGGGAAATCCCCCGACCACTTGTGCTTCCCGGGTGAGGCGATGCCCTGCCCTACTTTGGCTCATCCTCAGTGGGTTGCACCTACTGTCCAACCAGTCCCAATGAGATGAACCAGGTACCTCAGTTGGAAATGCAGAAATCACCTGTCTTCTGCATTGATCCCGCTGGAAGCTATAGACAGGAGCTGTTCCTATTCGGCCATCTTGGAAGTGACCAATAATGTTCTTTTCTGATTCAGTTTCTGTTTGGTTATTAAATTATGCTAGTTTCACATGAATTAGGAAATTTTTATCTTTATGTTTATGAATTACAGTTTACCAGAATTCTCTATTATTAAAGCTAGCTCGACTCAGGTGTGAAATTACCTGATCCTGAGGCCTCTAATGTAATAGTGTGTATTAACTATCTATCCCACCGTTTTTGTGGTAAATGATCTCTTAAAGTTTTCTACTACTTGGGTCACTTTTGAAAACTTAAAATTTATAAGAGAATCGTTTGTGTATTATAGGTTTTCACATTTATTGTCAAAGAGTTGCACGTCCATTTTATTATAATATTTTTTATTTTGAGAGCTTGTTTGGAGGTTCGAGCAGGGGAACACAGCTACTCGTATACCCTTGACCGAAGTCCTTCTCTGTCGGGGATGGTCATCATCTTCAACTGAGCATGCAGCTTCAGGAGGGAAGCACATGGAGTGGTGAGGGAGGAATGGGACACCTGCCTAGCCAGCCTGATCAGCAGCCCTGGCAATCAGTGGGTGACAGATGTCCCAGGAAGATCACCCTCACATCCACCTTTTTTATTTTGTATCTGTGATTATGTCTTTTTGTTCATTCCAAATGTGTAAATTTTTATACTTTTTTCATAATCACACCTGTGATTTACATATTTACTTCATTGATCAAGAAGTAGCTTTTGAATTTAGTTCACCTTTTACTATTATTTTATTTTCTGAATCATTAGTTTCAGCTTTTATCTTTATAACTTTCATTTTTAGCTTATTTCCTTGTTCAAATTTTAATTTTTTTAAGAAAAGTACTACCTTTTTTGTAAATGTTTGTTTTCTTACATAGCAGAGAAAATTGCAACTATAAGTTTTTCTTTATCAGTCTTTCATGTCTTATGGTGTAAATGAACTCATTTTCATTACTTTCTATTTATAGAAATTTATAATGTAAATTTTGTCACTGCCCCACAGTATTTATCTTCAGACACATAAAGTTATGGTTCTATATTCTCTTTTTGGTTGATCTCACCTACTGCTATGATTTAAGCTACCATTTTCAAGCTGATGGCTTCCAAATTTTCCAGAAGCCGCGGACTCTGATATCTACCTTGTTTCATGTATATAACCAGCTCGATATGCTTAAACTTGTCAACATTTCCCCAAATCAACAAAAACTATATATTTTCCTCAATTATTTGTATCACTATCCACCTAGTCACTCAAGTTAGAAATAGAATTCATCTTTCAACTCTGCCTTGCCCCTCACACCCATAACCTACCAAACACCAAATCCTGATTACTTTACCTTCTGCATAAAGTTTACCTTCATGCGGTCTTCCCTATCTCTGCTGTTGCTGCCCCAGTTTTAACCCTCATCATTTATGGTAGATTATTTCAAAGGTGCACCTTTGATCAAAGACTTTTCCAACACAAACTCTACATAGCCTACAAGGTTCTTTATATTCCCTGCTGAAAAGAAAAACAACTACCAACATAAATAACAGTGTGAACCATTTAATGAGTTATTCTATTAATGTGCCTTTGTATTAAAAAAGATATGGAAAGCACTGGGTAGAGAAAATGACTAAAATTTATCCTCTATCTACTGTGAGCCTAGTCTTGTGCTACAGTGTTATCGTCTTATCTCATTTAATATTATAATATGCTTGAGTTGGGCAGTTAGGAATGCTTTCAGCTGCCAAGTATCAGAAAATCTCACTGATGGTAGTGTAAATCACAGAGACAGGTAATTCTCTTATGTCACAAAAGTCCAGAAGTTAGTGTCTCCAGCTCACCCATGCCATTGAAGAATCCCAGACTCTATGTTTCCATTTTGCTGAACTTAACACGTTGGCTTTTCAACCTTATGCCTGTTTCTTTGTAGAAGCATGAGGGCTAATGAAGCTCTAGCTTTCACAGAGAAAAGACAAAACAGGTGATGCAGGTGATGCTGGTGTGCTCTCTTTCTGAGCCTGGCCCCTTGACAAGGAAGCAAAAGTTCTTTCAGAAGCCCCCAAGAGGTTTCTATTTACATCTAAATGGCTAGACTGGGCCACCTGGCTCCTCCCAGTTGCATGGAAGATGAGAGAGCAAAGACTTAGGGTTTCCAATCTCTATGATGAATGGCAATCAGGGAGAGGGGGAATGGGAGTGGCTACCAGATGAGCCCAGGATGGAGACTTCACATCTGCGATTGTAGATGAAGTCAAAGATGCCCAAAGGGCTATTGCTGGTAATTGGTGGAACCCGGATTGGGAATTAAGTTCTGTTTCCAAAGTTAATGCTGCCTTCTCTATACCTCTCAGGCTCTCCAAATATTCTTTCTAAGAATAGAATTTCAGATATTTAGACATGATTTGAGTGACATTTCTTGGCACCTGCTGGTTTCTCCAAAATCACACAACAATATGTTCTCAGACATTGGATAGAATTATGCTAGAATATTCTAAAGATGAAGCCACATGTAAACTGTGTTCCTTTTGTAAACAGAAACATTAGGGACTATACCAAACTTGTCTTAGATTGGCTTTAAAGTATAGAACTTAAAAAGAAACCACATTCAAAGTATTTAAACTTGTATGGTATGCTTTCTCTGACCTTTAGATCCCCAATTGGGAATCCTTGCCAAATTTAATCTTTTAGTTGTGAATAAGCTTTTGAACACAGTCATCCTGACCTTTGGGCATGTCACCTTGCCTAATGAATAGCTTGTAACTTAATTAATAATGATGGTTAAACCTCCTCTAATAGATTGGAGAAAAATCTTTAAATACTCACTTTAGAGTGGTTCATTTCAACACAGAATTCATAAGGTGGGAAGATCTGCACATGAAACTTTATATCTTATACTCCTTTTCTCTTTGCTTTAATAAATGAGAATCCACAGGGCAAAGGTTCAATGCTTTGCTGCTGAAAAAAGGATTTAAACCTTTTACTAGTTACTGTGTCACAATTGTGACCTTACAATGAGAAGATTTTGACTTCGGATCATAAGAAGTGGAGGAAGTACATATATAAACAATAAAAACATAAATGTGTACTAATTCTGACCTCATTGGAAATCATTCTTTCCTAACAGTAATTTTCAGTTCCACCTGCTGAAACTCATTTTCTATAAAAATGAAGTCACAGGCAACTTAATAGTCAAGGTTACAAAAAAAGGGTCTCAAAAACATGTCATTGGTGAACAAATTTTTTTTTTTTCAAATCTCAAATCTTTTTCTTTTGAAGCTAACCAATCTTGACCATTAAAATGGAATAAAAAGACCTGCATCCACCATCAAAGACTGGGTAATCAAGGACATTCATGTCACTCTCTTAGCACCATTAGGCTAAAAATTGCTATATTGTTTCTAATAGTTTTAATGATGTCTTCATTTTTCTTTTAAATGTAGACAGCCAATTTTCCTATGATGGAAGCATATTACTACTGGTAAAGTAAGACATCTTACATGGAAATGTTTGATGTCTTTGAACAAGGGAGAGCCATTTCTTTACACAGTCTTCCCAGAAGCATTTGAAAGACTTACATTTCTGCTACTACATGAATTTTCAGATAAGAAAAAATGTTAGCAAAAACAAATATGTATATTTATAACAATATAGATTAGATGTATAAATGTAATCTTGAGACCCTCTGTAATTTATGTTCAGAGATAAAAGAAATACATCACAGAAGCAAACCCTCAGCATTCTTCAAATTTAGTTTATGCTACAACAAGCATTGCTATAGAAACATTAAATCCCCAATAGAATTCCTGGAAGTTAAAGATGTGCCCGTAGACTTGCTTCCAGATGCTGACTTGCTGGCTTGTTAAATAAAACTTAGCATTTATCGTATGGGAGATTTTATCTCAAAACACACTATGAGGACTACCTGGGACATTGAGTGCAGTGCTCACAATGGGAGAAGAGTTTATATAATAAGAAGGAGTCTCAGGACTTTCTATGTGGTACCTATCAGCCTGATCATTTTTCCTTTTTCTCCCTCAATATTCCCTCTTTCTCCATCAATATTCCTTATAAATAAGCAGCTCTAAAATAGGAAGCTCCCTAAATGATCAGATGATGGAAAATCACTTTATTAATAAAAATTGTTCATCTGTGTTAAGCAGGTTAAGTCCTTCTGGATACCAGTGAGAGAATCATGTTTTCCTATAGACATTTTGCGGCTTCTCTTTAAGAGCAATTTCCCCCTGGTAATTATACAGCAGTTTGCTCTCAGAAAACAGACTGATTAATGAGGAAGCAGCTAAATGAGTTCTTTAAAAATGTCTAAAAACGTTCTTGCTTCTGCTTTTCTAATCTTCCTCAACCAAATTGACAGCTTTTTAAAAGAATCTCCTTAGTGAATGCATGACAATTACATTGGAACTCAAAGAATTACCACAAGCCTTAGTTTAAGAAGACAGTTTAAATCATAAGAGTATTCATTAAAAGGCCATCTGTCAGATGTTCTCCATGACTGACATCACCCACATCTCTACGTTCTCTTCCTGTTGTTTTAACCTCATCTGACTTTTTTGACTGCTTTGGAAGAAAATCAGCCTATCTTGGCCAGGTGCGGTGGCTAATGCCTGTAATTCCAGCATTTTGGGAGGCCCAGGTGAGAGGATCACTTGAGATCAGGAGTTTGAGGCTGCAGTGAGCTATAGTCAATCCACTGTACTCCTGCCTAGGCAACAGAGTGAGACCCTGTCAGAAAGAAAAGGAAGACAAGAGGAGAGTGGAAGTGAGGGGAGGGGAGGAAGAGGAGGGGGGGAGGGAGGAAGGAAGGAAGGGAAGAAGGAAGGAAAAAGAAAGAGAGAAAGAAAGAAAGAGAAAGAAAGAGAGAGAGAGAAAGAAAGAAGAAAAGAAAAGAGGGAGGAAGGAAGGAAGGGAAGAAGGAAGGAAAAAGAAAGAGAGAAAGAAAGAAAGAGAAAGAAAGAGAGAGAGAGAAAGAAAGAAGAAAAGAAAAGAGGGAGGAAGGAAGGAAGGAAGGAAGGAAGGAAGGAAGGAAGGAAGGAAAGAGGAAGGAAGGAAGGAAGGGAGGAAGGGAGGGAGGGAGGGAGAGGCTGGGTGCGGTGGCTAACGCCTGTAATCCCAGCACTTTGGGAGGCTGAGGCAGGCAGTTCACCCGAGGTCAGGAGTTCAAGACCAGCCTGGCCAACATTGAGAAACCCCTCTCTACCAGAAAATACAAAAACTAGCCAAGCATGGTGGTGGGTACCTGTAGTCCCAGCTACTTGGGAGGCTGAACAGGAGAATCGCTTGAACCTGGGAGGTGGAGGTTGCAGTGAGCTGAGATGGTACCACTGCACTCCAGGCTGGGTAACAGAGTGAGACTCCAAGAAAGAAAGAAGAAAAGAAGGAAAGAAAGAGAGAGAGAGTGAGAGGAAAGAAGGAAGGAAGGAAGGGAGAGAGAGAAAGAAAGAGGAAAGCAGGAAAAGGAAAGAAGGAAAGAAAAAAGACAGAAAGAAAGAAAGGAAAGGAAAGAAAGGAAAGAAAGAGAAAAACTAGTTTATCTTCATTGGGCCGTTAGTCCTCAGGCTGTGAGCTCAGCCTTCCACTGGGATGTGGGATGACTTCCTGCCTTGCCAGCCACTGCTTATTAGTCACATTTCCTTTTTTTTTTTTTTTTTTTTTTTGGAAATGGAGTCTTGCTCTGTCACCCAAGTTGGAGTGCAATGGCACAATCTTGGCTCTCTGCAACATTCGCCTCCCTGCTTGAAGTGCTTCTCCCTGCCTCAGCATCCTGAGTAGCTGGGATTGCAGGAGTCCACCACCATGCTCTGCTAATTTTTTTCTTTTTTTTTCTTATTTTTGGAGATGGAGTCTTGCTCTGTCGCCCAGGCTGGAGTGCAGTGGTGCAATCTTGGCTCACTGCAACCTCTGCCTCCTGGGTTCAAGCGATTCTCCTGCCTCAGCCTCCTGAGTAGCTGGGATTACAGGTGCACGCCACCATGCCTGGCTAATTTTTTTTTATTTTAGTAGAGACGGAGTTTCACCATGTTGCCCTGGCTATTTTTTTATTTTAGTAGAAACGGGGTTTCACTATGTTGCGCAGGCTGGTCTCGAACTCCTGAGCTTAGGCAATCTGCCTGCCTCGGCCTCCCAAAGTGCTGGGAGGCATAAACCACTGTGCCCAGCCAATTCCCAACTTTTAATAAATGTATATAAATATAGTAGAAAGTAATTTCTCTTGTGGCCCTTAAAAGGGTGGTTGGGGTAGGGGGAAGCCCACTCCTTAAGTGTGAGCTGTACCTAATGACTTCCTTCCAAAGAGTACAGTATGGGAAGGAGGAACAAAAGAGTCATTTTACAGTGGAGACAGCTGATAAATATTACCTCAGCCAGGTGATCATGCCCAACATTGGCAGTCATAAATCATATTAATAGTTTGCACCTTTGCTATGATGTGAAGAAAATGGCACTTCACCTCTGTGATCTTCCCCAAAATCTATAACTCAAGTCTAATCATGAAAAAAAAGTCAGACAAATCCCAAGAAGGAGACATCTCATGATATATCTGACCAGTAGCCGATTGTCCAGGTGCTTAAAAACAAAAGTCTGAGAAACTGTCACAGCCAAGAAGTGCCTAAGGAAATTTGATAACTAAATATAATGTGGTATCCTGGATGGGATCCTAGGGCAGTAAAAGGGCATTAGGTAAAAATTTTATTTATCTATTTATTTATTTTTGAGACAGGGTGTCACTGTGTTGCTAAGGCTGGAGTGTAGTGCTGTGAGCACAGCTCACAGTAGCCTCAACCTCCTAGAGTCAGGTGATCCTCCCACCTCAGCCTCCCAAGTACCTAGTACTACAGGCACATGCCACCATGCCTGGCTAGTTTTTTAAATAATTTGTAGATATGGGATCTCCCAGTGTTGCCCAGGCTGGTTCCGAACTCGTGGGCTCAAGCAATCTTACCACCTCAGCCTCCCAAAATGTTGGGATTACAGGTGTGAGCCATCATGTCTGGCCTAAAACTTTAAAAATCTGAGTAAACTATGGAGTTTTGCTAATAATAATAATATATCAATATTGGTTTATTAATACCATACTAATATAAAATGTTAATAATAGAGGAAACTGTGTGTGAGTGGAAGAGCTGTTTAGGGCAACTCTGTACTTATCTGCTCGATTTTTCAGTAAATCTAAAACTTTAAAAAAAAAAAACCCTATTAACAACAAAAAAGGAAGAAGTGGATGAAGGGGTTCAAAGTATTCCACTTGAAATATGCCATTCTGGTATACAGATAATTTTGAGGTGAAGGAAAGTGGGAAGCAGCGAATAACTCTCTGGTCTCCCTTCTTTGCAAGGAACAGCAGAACAATTTTTAACCACCAGAGACACTCTAGACTCAGCAGCACAGAGATGGCACCAGAGGAATCTACATAACAAACCTTGCTAAAACAATCCTTATCCATCTCCATGCATTTTCCCATGTATTGACCTTCCCATGGTTGGCCACACCTAAAGGTCTACACTCGTTTTCCCTTGTCAATTCTCTACATATTTATTGCTCTTTGTTAAGATGCTATATAAGCCCCAGTTAACCATACTTTTGAGTTACTCATTGACGTGGTTTTCCTCTGTGTCCTCACCCAAATCTCATGTCAAATTGTAATCCCCACATGTCGGGGTAGGGGCCTGGTGGGAGGTGATTGAATCATGGGGTCAGACACTCACTTCTCATGATAGTGAGTGAGATCTTATGAGATCTGGTTGTTTGAAAGTGTGTGGCACTTCCCCCTTCACTCTCTCTCTCTCTCTCTCCCGCTCTGCCATGGAAAGATGTGCCTTGCTTCCCTGTCACCTTCGGCCATAATTGTAAGTTTCCTGAGACCTCCCAGTCATGCTTCATGTTAAGTCTGTGGAACTGTGAGTCAATTAAATATCTTTTTTTCATAAATGACCCAGTCTCTAGTAGTTCTTTATAGCAATGTGAAAACAGACTAATACAGAAAATTGGTACTAGGAGAGTGGGGCACTGCTATAAAGATACCTGAAAATGTGGAAGTGACTTTGGAACTGAGTAATGAGCAGAGGTTGAAACAATTTGGAGGCCTCAAAAAAGACAGGACAATGTGGGAAAGTTTAGAACTTCCTAGAGACTTGTTGAATGGTTTTTACCAAAATGCTGATCATGATATGCACAATGAAGTCCAGGCTGAGGTGGTTTCAGATGGAGATGAGAAACTTATTGGGAACTGGAGTAAAGGTCACTGTTGCTATGCTTTAGCAAAGAGACTAGCAGCATTTTGCCCCTGCCCTAGAGAGCTGTGGAACATTGAACTTGAGAAAGATGATTTAAGGCAGAAGAAATTTCTAAGCAGCAAAGCATTGAAGATGTAATGTGGCTGTTTCTAAAAGTGTACACTTATATGTGTGATGAAAGAGATGCCCTGAAATTGGAATTTATATTTAAAAGGAAAGCAGAGTATAAAAGTTTGGAAAATTTGCAGCCCAACCATGCAGTAGAGAAGAAAAACCCATTTTCGGGGAGAAATTCAAGCTGGCTGCAGAAATTTGCATAAGTAATGAGGAAGCAAATGTTAATACCCAAGACAATGGGGAAAATGTCTCCAGGACATTTCAGAGATCTTCATGGCAGCCCCTCCCACCACAGCCCAGAGGCCTAGGAGGAAAAAAATGGTTTTGTGGGCCAGGCCCAGGGCCCTGCTGCTCTGTGCAGCCTTGGGACATGGCACCCTGCATTCCAGTTGCTTCTGCTGCAACCATGGCTAAAAGGAGCCAAGGTACAGTTTGGGCCATTGCTTCAGAGGGTGCAGGCCCCAACTCTTGGTGGCTTCCATGTGGTGTTGGGCCTGTGGATGCACAGAAGGCAAGAGTTGAGGTTTGGGAACCTCCGCCTAGATTTCAGAGGATGTATGGAAATGCCTAGATGTCCAGGCAGACACCTGCTGCAGAGGTGGAGCCCTCATGGAGAACCTCCACCAGGGCAGTACAGAGGGGAAATGTGGGTTCAGAGCCCCCGCACAGAGTCCCCACTGGGACAATGCCTAGTGGGCCTTTAAGAAAATGGCCACTATCCTCCAGACCCCGGAATGGTAGATCCACTGTCAGCTTGCACTGTGCACCTGGAAAAGCCACAGGTACTCAATGTCAGCCTGTGAAAGCAGCCACAGGGGCTCTATTCTACAGAGGCACAGAGGCAAAGCTGCCCAAGGCCTTCGGAGCCCACCTCTTGCATCATTGTGCCCTGAGACATGGAGTGTGAGACATGGAGTCTGTGAGACATGTGCCCTGAAACATGGAGTGTGAGACATGTGAGACATGGAGTCAAAGGAGTTTTTTTACAACTTGAAGATTTGATGACTGCCCTACTGGGTTTTGAACTTGCATAGGGCCTGTAGCCCCTTTGTTTTTGTCAATTTCTCCCTTTTGCAATAAGAGCATTTACCCAATGCCTTTACCCCCATTGTATCTGGTAGTAAATAACTTGTTTTTGATTTAACAGGCTCATAGGCAGAAGGAACTGGCCTTGTCTCAGATGAGACTTTGGACTTGGACTTTTGAGTTAATGCTGGAATTAATTAAGACTTTGGGGGACTGTTAGAAAGGCATGATGGGTTTTGAAGTGTGAGAAGTGCATGAGATTTGGGAGGGGCAGAATGATATGGTTTGGCTCTGTGTCTTCACCCAAATCTCATGTAGTATTGTAATCCCCTCATGTTGGAGGAGAGGCCTGCTAGAATGTTATTGAATCATGGTGGCATAGTACTTCCCCCTTGCTATTCTTGTGATAGTGAGTGAGTTCTAATGAGATCTGGTTGTTTGAAAGTGTGTGGCACTTCCCCCTTCACTCTTTCTCCCTCTCCTGCTCCACCATGGGAAGATGTGCCTTGCTTCCCCTTCACCTTCTGCTATGATTATAAGTTTCCTGATGCCCGCTAGTCATGCTTCCTGTTAAGCCTGCAGAACTGCAAGTAAATTAAACCTCTTTTCTTCATAATTTACCCAGTATCAGGTAGTTCTTTATAGCAGTGTGAAAACGGACTAATACACTCATCACTGAGTTTATCCCAAGTATACACATGCTGCATGTGTTAATAAATTTCTGTTTGTTTTTCTCTTACTCATCTGTCTTTTGTTAGTTTAATTTGAAGGGCCTCAGTTGGAGAACCTAGGAGGGTGGAAGTAAAAGCTTTTTTCTAGCCTACATGGGAAAGACTGAGGAACATATGTGGCTAATTAGGTATACAAAGCTTGGTATTTGCTGCCATTGAATTTGGGGGTGAAGGTGGACCCCCAAATGGGAAGGATATAAGGCACAAAGGCCCCACAGGGGAGCTGGCCTGGTTGAAGTAGCCTGGATTCAGTTAGTACGGGACCTATGCTTTCTTCAGTCTGTAACTTCATGCCCAGCTCAGCATCTTCAACATGAGCACTGATATTCATCAAGTATTCACTATGGGCCTGATGCTGCACTAAGCACTTTTAGGTACATTATCTCAGATGGTCTTCATCTTAGTCTGTTTACGTTGTTATAAAGGCATACCTGATGCTGGGCAATTTATAAAGAAAAGAGGTTTATTTGGCTCATGATTCTGCAGGTTGTAGGAGAAGCTTGGTAGCAGAATCTGTTTCTGGTGAGGACCTCAGCCTGCTCCCACTCATGGCAGAAGGCAAAGGGGAGCCGGCATGTATAGAGATCACGTGGGAAAAAGGAAGCAAGAGAGTGGAGAGGTGCCAGGCTCTTTTTAACAACCAGCTCTTGTGGTAGCTAATAGAATGAGAACTTACTCACTCTCCTCCAATAGAGCATTAATTTATTCATGAGGGATCTATCCCCATGACCCAAACATTTCCCATTAACCCCCACCTCCAACACTGAAGATCAAATTTCAACATGACCTTTGGAAAGCTCAAACAAACTATAAGAAACTATAACCCAATTGTACACATGAGGGAAACTGAGGGAGCAAACTTCCTTTACCCAAGGAAACACAGCTAGTAAATGACAGAACCAGGACTTGAACCCAGGTAGTCTGAATTCCTAGTATCATCCTGTGTACCATCACGAGCAGATACTAAATATATACTGGCAGTATGACATGATTTTCTGCTCTTACAGGTTACATTTCAAGTTGGAATCACTGGTTTTAAACATTTGAAATTCCCAAGCTGTGTTTTGCAGACCCAGTTGATCCTTAGCTTTAGAAATTTATGGTTCTTGGATTGGCAAATGGGGGAGCCTCCTAAGAGTCCATGACATGTAGCAATTTATAATACTGTTAAGACACGAGCCAGAATCACCTTCCTGTGAGGCTGGATGGTGAGATTCCATTTAACAGCAGTCATTTGTTTTGAGCACTCTCAGAGGTAACTCCTGCAGAAGCTGGATGGCCAGGTCCAGCCTCCTTGGCTGTAGCATGTCCAGCAGCTCAGCATGCTGACAGAGGGTTACTCCTTAGTGGGAAGACTTGGGAGTGATACCAATGACAGTCTTGTATGTGGATTTCTTACCTTGATGTCTAATTGGCAGCCCTACAGTATTGACTGGACATGTGATTAAATAGGGATCACTCAATTTGAACATATCATTAAATGCATTTCCTATATGCTTAGACATGATGGTTTACCCAGGACAGTCCCAACTTACAACTATTGTCCCCACATAATTATCAATAGAGTCCTCCGTCACTCTCAAAAGTGCTCCAGTTTGAACAGTGACTTGTACAGCCTCCATATTTATAACACAAACAGTTATCTGCTACTCCCAAGCTAAAACCTCTAGAGACCACACTAACTGCTATTCTAGAATATCAATGACAGCTGGGACTCCTGTTCCTAGAGCTTTGGTAGAATGAGTTCATCTGGGAAAAAAAAAAAAAAAAAAGGTGATTGTGAAAGAAACCATGATTTTCAGAAGTGTGATCATTCATTCCAAATGGGAACTATTTTGCAACTTTCATAAATTTCAACTACATTTCTTATGCACTAAATGGTGAAACTACTGCAAAAACCACATGTATTTTAAAGGAAATATATATTTGACTATCACCTGAGTTCCAAAGCCAGACAGTTGCCTTTAAGATGTGACAGATGGCATCATCCTCTAGGAGGACAGTCAGCATGATCACATGTGATGCCACATTGAGCATCAGGGCATCAACAGCTAGCCTGTTGGAACAGGGCCTGGAGCAAGAAATGCAATAGTTCAACCATAATTGAAAATCTTTTAGTAGTTCTCGCCCTTGACCCACATCCTCAACTTCTTTTCAGGTCTGATATACCTTGTCATACACTGAGGGAAAAAAATGTGACAGTGCTGCCACATCACCTGTCATCATAGAACTCTTCTATAATGCTTTTACATTTCTCTCTCTCTCTCTCTCTCTCTTTTCTTTTTCTTTTTTTTTTTTTTTTAGATGGAGTCTCACTCTGTCACCCAGACTGGAGTGCAGTGGCGCAATCTCGGCTCACTGCAACCTCTGCCTCAGCCTCCCGAGTAGCTGGGATTACCGGCACCTGCCACCACGCCTGGCTAATTTTTGTATTTTTAATAGAGATGGGGTTTCACCATCTTGGCCAGGCTGGTCTTGAACTCCTGAGCTCATGATCCACCCGCCTCGGCCTCCCAAAGTGCTGGGATTACAGGCGTGAGCCACCGTGCCCAGCCACATTTCTCTTCTAGCTACATTGTGTTGTTGTTGTTGTTGCCTTGTCCATTTCTTTACCATTTGTAAGGTCAACACATTCACTGAAAAATATGGGATTTCACTTCCAAAACCTTCTAAGGTAAGTATCAGCTATTGATTCCTATTATTTTCTTTCTCTCAAGAATTCTGATTTGTTGCAAAATTTTCTTCTCCCATGGTCACAAATTTGTAGTAACCTCCAAAAATCCAAATATGCCCTTGATTCTAAGCCTCAATTAAGGCTGTTGATGAACTGTGGTCTTCTGTCTGGAAGAAGCTACTCTTAGGGACTATAGTGAGAAATTTTAAAATATAGAACAAACCAAGTAGCGGAGATGGATGATGATGATGGTTGCAAAATAATGTGTGCATAGTTAATGCCACTGAATTATGCACTTAAAATGGTTACAATGGGAAATTTTATGTTATGTATATTTTACCAGTGTTAAAAAAATATAGAGAGAATACATCAGTCAGAAGCATTCGGGGACAAAATCCATGAATATGTATGCAGATGTGTGTAGATGCTACAAGGCTTGGCTGACAAAAAAAAAGCAGCCAAGAATTAGAGAAGAGCAAAGGTTCGTGGAGAATGTTTGCCCATTGTTGGATGGTCTGAACATGCAGCAAACTTTCATAAGGACAGATATGGATGATGCCTTACTCACCAGACCACACAAGTGACTGCATAAAGGCTGTCCAGGAGCTGCAAAAGACCAAAATGGAGGGGCATCATCCTAAAAATGAAATTGGTGGTGAACACATTGATTTGTTCAGCAAATATTTATTGCACTCACTACCATATTTCAACAAATATAATATAATATAAACTATTAAGTTAGTTGTAAAGCATGTGTGTTTATTAGATGATTTTCTATTTCTTGGGTATCTAAAATACTTAGCTATTTAAAAGCTCTAACACCATCACAAGTACCTTAAGTCCTGGTATGATGTAAACATACTTCATTCCCATAGAATTAAAAAAAAAAATTGTGCATAGAAGATCACAAAGACAAGAAAATAAACAGAAGCTCTGGCTGCAGAACAGAGAACAACTGAAAGGGAACTCAGGGAGACCAGTGAGCAGATGGCTTAGTATGAAATGATAATGATGGTCGCTTCCATGTGCTTTGTGTTGATGCTGGAGATGAAGAGAAGATATATCTAAGAATAAGCTAGAAGAAAAAAAACAATTTTGTAGTGACATAGCACAACTCAAGCTGCTATTTGCCAGATGGAAGGGAACACTTTCTCCCCTCTGCCTACGTCTCTTCACCTCTTCTCCCAGAGGAGCAGAGAGGAATCTGATTGATCATGTTTCATGACAGTGATTGGGTCACATTTCTTTACTTGTGTGTTGAAAGGCCACCTGTCCAGGTGTGGAGAGGATGGAGTCGGATCACTTGGGTTTGTAGCTTGCCACTGCCATTTGCACGTCATGTGACCCTGGGCAAGTTATTTAGTCTAGTGAAGCTTCTGTTTTCTCATTATAAAGAAAATAAAAATAAAAATAAAAATTTCTACTTTGGCCGGGCATGGTGGCTCACACCTGTAATCCCAGCACTTTGGGAGGCCGAGGTGGCTGGATCACGAGGTCAGGAGATCGCCTGTAGTCCCAGTTACTTGGGAGGCTGAGGTAGGAGAATGGCACGAACCTGGGAGGCGGAGCTTGCAGCGAGCCAAGATTGCACCACTGCACTCCAGCCTGGGCAATAGAGCAAGACTCTCTTTCAAAACAAAAACAACAAAACAAAATTCCACTTCAAAACTTAGTTGTAGATTAAATAATAGTATCTATATAGGTGCTTAGCCTAGCACCTGGCACATAGTATTCATCTAACAAATGCTAGTTCCTGTTATTATCCCATGCCATCAGCAGACCCATCTTGCTCACTTTCTTTCGTTCTGTTTCCTTATGTACCCAAGTGTGCACCTTGTTTCCTATTTCATAACCCATAATTAGGATTCAGGTTTAGAGAAATAGAGGCATATGCCTAGCTTTCATTCTAATCAGGTTGCTCCAGCCCAGCTTTGACTAAGGCTCTCTAGCTAGAGTATCAGCAACTGTCCTTGATAAAAGTGAAGTAGCATTTAATTATCATTTGTTTAATTAGCACATTGCCTCTTGCCAGTATGGCTTCATTAAGAATTTCCTGGGAAATATATATATCTACTATGTACCCACAAAAACTATTAAAAATTTAAAAAATGAACTTCATGGGATGGAGTAGAGTTAGAAGGACAAGGATTCCTAGATCTCTGGCCTAAATGTTATCTGTTCAACATGATTTGAACATATACTATGTGCTTGTCATTGTTCTAGGTCCTGGGATTTAGCTGAGACAAAACAGATTTTATCACTCATATTCCTTACTTGATCTTTCATATATATCTTATTATAGTCCTTGTCATATTAGGCAATAATTGTTTCCTTGTCTGTCTCCCTCTGCTAAGCCATTGAATCCTGAAGGGCAGGTTACTCTAACTTCCTTCAGTGTCACCTAAGAGTGGGAAAGATGTAGGTATACAACTATCAAGGAAGAACTGGCTCTCACCCTTGCTTTTCCTCTCTTTTTCCTCCCTGTGTTGTGATCGAAGTAATTCCTTCAGGTCTGTCTTCTACATTACTGATTCTCATTTCAGCTCTGTCTAATCTGCTGTTAACTCATCCATTAAGGGTTTGATCTCAGCAATTTTTTCTATTCTAGAAATCCTATTTAAATCCTTCTAGTATTTTTTGATAGTGTCATGTTTCTTTCTTGTGTTTTCAATTCCATATTTTATTTTAATATTTTAAATATAATTAATTTCTATATTTTATAACTGATTATCATTACATTGCCTGATGTTCTTGAGGAAAGGATGTGGGCCACTATCTACTTTTCATTTCTGCTGATACTGGTTTGCTTTTATGTGTTTGCAATTTTGGATTGTGAGCACAAATTTAATTGAGCTTTATCTGTGGGTCACTTCTGAAGCTTGGATTGAAAGTTTATCTATTCAGGAAGGATTATTTTCTCCTCTGCTAAATGCCTAGGAGCATTATAAACCTGAGTTTACTTTATATTAATTTATTGTTTTGGAATTTCCAGGCCTATGCAAATAGTGTAAGTTTAAATTATGTGCTAACATGCCTTTGTTCACTAATTTTAAGGGAATATTTTTATTCATTCAGAACCTTGGCCAAGACAAACACATTATAAAACTCATTTTCCATTATGGGACAAATTTTTCCTACCCCTGTCTTTCACCGAGTGTGTACCTTTAAGAGTTCCAGCTTTCTATGGCATTCTCAGTTCGTTTCCTACTTTTTGCAGGACTAAGATCTTTTAGTCCCCATAGAGTCATTGAAACCCTGTTTCTTGGTTATGAAATTGGGAAATACCTTCAGAGGTTAAGTTTTCAGCTTCTTAGTTTTGGACACTCCAGAATTTCTCCTACTTTTTTTCCTTCTCACTTTTCCATTTGATAATATGTTTATATTTTTTTCCAATTTTTTCAAGTGTGTTGTAATGCAAGGGCTTTCACATTACCACCATATTGCAGATAATGGAGGTTAATAATGTAAATCAGGGAAGTATAGAAGTTTTGTTATTCCTGCCTTTGTGGAGTTTACAATCTTCTGGGCATTTATTTGGAACTATGTCTAGAAAGATATAAAGGAATATTTTCAGTCAGATCCTACAGATACTGCTCAGTTGGAACAAACGTGATGAATTTCACTGCTCTTTCAATCCCAGCATTACAGGCATGAGCATTGTTACTCTCATGTGGGGTTAAGCGGATACAACACTCAGCTGAACAGCAAGAATTTAGTGAAGTTCATCTGAAAGTTGGAACAAGAAAACCACCTAAAAGGAATACTTTTGAGTAATGGAGGAGATACTTTCAAATACCACTTAGACCAGGATATGTTTATTTCCCAACCAAAACTGGGAAATGCTATCAAACCTTCACATCACTGGGAGTGCATCGGATAAGCAGTGTTTTCCACAAAGGGGTTGTCTGACCAATAACCTCAGAATCATCTCAAAAGTTTGTTTGAAAAAGCAGATTTCTGAATTTCACTCTCGGATATTCTGATTCGGTAGTCTCAGGTAGAATCTGAAAATCTGCATTGTTAACCAGGACCCTGGTGCCTCTTAAGTACACTGAGGTGGGAGAAGCTTTAATGTAGAGTATGTTTTTATTTGAAAAGAGTCTGTTGCCATAATTTTAGGGTCCTACTGAGTTATGCAGCTGGAATAAAAATGCCAAAGGAAAATCTGCTTCAGCTCACGAGATTGAGTCTCTAAGTCTCTGTTGCTTTGAGCCACTGTCGAGACAGATAGAGAGAGACAAAGACAGGCAGGTAGACAGACTGAAAGCTCTCTGTAGTTAAACCAGCAGCCTTAACCCAAATACATGCCTATCTGGACTCCCATGACATCATGCTTGGACGACTGTAGAATGCAGAAGTGTCTTAAAAAGAGAGAAATAGATCCAAGACCCTAAAAGAAGAGCTTCTAGAGCCAGAAAGAAATTGAAGCTTCACTCCAGGTCCTCCTGGAGAGAATCCTTCACAATTGTAATTCAGGAAGGGATTGGTAATTACTGCCAGAATCACACTGTATTTAAAGACATGTGTTACTTGCTGTCTATAGTATATAACATATTTCATTTAACCATTACAATTATATACATTTCCTCTCATATTGTAGGTTTAATTCTTATCCCTAAGTTAAGTCTTTGTAAAGCCCAAGTTAAAAGAATACTTTCTGGAAAGTGTATATAGAGACACTGGAATCACAGTCCTGCTGCCCAGAGCAGGTACGTGGCACACATGTACTAAAATGGTGACCAAACAGGGACCCCTGGGGCATTAGTAGGAAAAAGCACCACATAATATGCTGTGAGTGTGTGTGGCTTGGCAGGAGTTAGGCAGAGGATTAGGCTCAGAAAATATAATTGCAAGTGCAATGGTCCTTTAAGGAATGCCATTAAGGTAAAATATTTTAAAGAATACCAACCACTTGGAATAGTTTTGGGGAAAGAATTTAGAGGAATTGCAAATGAAGAACCTTGCCGTGATTGTTGCTTTAAGCACCATTTTTGGTTTACAAATTACATGCCATTTTACAGACAACCAAAGAAACATGATCCAACTGTATTATTCTGTTACCCCATGTTTTAACAGTTCCATATGGTTAACATCAGTCGGGCGGTTTCTTTAGAAACAATTAAAAATCTTGCCAGACACACAAGAAGAAACCATGTGAGCATGTTTTCTGCTTGCTGGTGACATTTTATCCCCTCCCCATCCCTTTTGTCTTTAATGAATTACTCAGCCTGCTGGAGTAGGATCCCTCAAAGACTGGGAAATGACAGTCCCTTCTTACCGCAACCCAACTTAGGCCTTTAGGCAAACAATAATGCAGACAGACATCTGTTTTGTTTCTGTGGCACCCAAATGACAGTATTAGAAAATGAAGCCAGTACGAAAAATAGCTCAAAATGCAGTATGCCATCGAGGGAAAGGAATTGACAATAAATCAATAGAATGTGAACCCATTTTGGAGGTTGCATTGATAAGGATAGTCTACGTTTTGCTGCAGTAATATCTACCCCCAAATCTTAGTGGCTTATGATCACAAAGGTTCATTTATCCCTCATGCTGTCAGCTGGGGTGGGGATGAGCCCAGCTCACTGCCAAAGTCATTGCTCTGAGACTCAGGCTCAAAAAGATGGAACCATCTGGAAAGCTATCAATCGACATGGCAGAGGGGAAAGAGAAAGTGCTAGGTTTGCTGCATACACTGTCTTATTCAACCTTTCTGACATCCAGTGAGATAAGTAGTAATATCCCTATGTTATAGATAAGGAAACAAGCTAAGAGTTGTTAAATAACTTATTCAAGTACCACCTAGTGAACGGCAAAGAGCAAATTCAATTCTAGGTCTGTCTGAATGTGGCAGGCAGGCTCTAATATAGCCTGCAATAATACTGGTATTCAGGTCCTTGTGTAATCTTCTCCCCTTGAGTGTTGACTGGACCCAGTAACTTGCTCATAATGAGTAGCATATGGCAAAAGTGATGGAACGTTGCCTCTGAGATTAGGTTACAAGAGAGTAATTTCCACCCTGCTAGCAGAATCTCTTTATTGACACGCTCCATTGCTAGCTTTGATGAAGCAAGTTGCCAGGTTTGATAAACCTACTTGGCAAGGGACTAAGGGAAACCTTTGCCCACAGCCCTATATGAACAGAATCCTGCCAACAACCACGTAAGTGAACTTGGAAGCTGATCATTCCCCAGTTGAGCTTTCAGATGAGTCCCAGCCCAGTTTAACACCTGGATTGTGGCCTCATGAGAGACTTTGAAGTAGATGACCCATCTAAGCCATGGTCAGATTTCTAACACACAGAAACTATGAAATAATAAATGTATGTTGTTTTAAGCCACTAAGTTTGTAGCGGTTGGTTACACAGCAATAGATAATATGCTGACTACAGAGCCCATACTCTTCTCACTAAATTATCCTCTTTTTTGCAGAGTGAACCACTCAAACCTGTTCCTTATCCCACATTCTTTGTTATGGTTGGTGGCTTTCTATACATCAACTCTCTTAAGCCATAAACTTGAAAGTCATCCTAGATCCCACCTCTTCTCTCATTCTTCACACAAATAGAGTTACCAAATTTTATGAACACTGGATTCTATAATCTCAAAACTCTATTGTGTCCTCTCCAATCCCTCTGTTTAAGTCAGGCCTCAGTGGTCTTTGCCTGGACTGTTTCCATGGCTCCTGTCTCCCTGCATCCAGACTTGCTCCACTCCAATCCATTCTCACACCCATCACTGTCTCCCACGTTGCTTCCAGCATAGGTCTACACTCGATAGCATCTTAGTATGATATTGTCATCTGGTGATATTTTGCTCCAGACTTCCTGTTGCCTCCAGAACGTTCTTCCTATTCAGGCCCCAGGTTAATTGCTCCTTTTACTGCTTCATGGAAAGAGTGTTGAGGCAGAAACAGGAAAGTAAAAGCATGAAAACCTCAGCTTTTACATATTAAGATTGGGTAAAAGCCTTGAAGGACTGAGGGCATACATTTCATGCCATGTAATTTTTGAAGGATGTATGACCAGTCACAATCTGTTTTCCTCACCTGAGACTAGACCAAGGTTCTGTGAGCTGGGGCACAAGAGGGATGCAGGGAGAACATGAGACCTAGATATATGTGTCCCTGAGAAAAGGTTTTGCTTCCCGACCACATGCCCCATCCCAGTCTTGGGGAGAGGAACAACAGAAACCATAGGTGGGTTTTGGGGATCAGAGAATGGAGAAAGACCTGCACCTGGCTTCTGGGACCAAGGAGAAGAAGGAAGTGCAGGGAAAGCCTGGCAGAATTCCCTGGTACTCTGTGAGGCTCGGCTGTGAGCAGCAGAGACCCAGCTAAGTGGGGCACCTAGGCAGACAGGTGGCCTTCTGAGTAGACTCTCAGCAGGAGGCCAGTTGAGAAGGAGGGCATATTAGTGAATGCTGGCATAGACAGGTGGGGATGAAGGACCAGCCCCTCCCCCTCTTCTGACCCTCTGTCAATGCTTTAGCATGTTGGAAGCCCCCAGCTGGACACAACTAAGGCACTGGAAAAAAGTCTTCAATTAATGGAGATTTAGCATCCATTGCTGGACAGAACACAGATTAGAAACTCAGGTTTCACCCTCTCACCAAGTTTCCCTCTAAAACTCTTTCCATGCTTCCCCCACTTGAAGAGAAAGCATTTGAGAAACTAAATGTCATCCTAAAAGTTTGGTGTGTTGAAAAGGAAAGTGATTTCTTCTTATTATTATTTTTATACAGAGTCTTGCTCTGTCACCCAGGCTGGAGTACAGTAGCACAATCTCAGCTCACTGCAAACTCCGCCTCCCAGGTTCAAGTGATTCTCTTGCCTCAACCTCTCAAGCAGCTGGGACTACAGGTGTGCACAACCACACCTGGTTAATTTTTGTATTTTTAGCAGAGACAGAGTTTCACCATATTGGCCAGGCTGGTCTCGAACTCCTGACTTCAGGTGATCTGCCTGTGTTGGACTCCCAAAGTGCTGGGATTACAGGTGTGAGCCACCGCATCCAGTCACATGATTCTTAATAACTGTGAGATGACACAAGAAGATCTAAGTAATGGAATCACCACCAAGGTTGAGGCCACACACCCTTGTCTCCTCTGGCCCTTTCCACAGTATCACTAGCTAATTTTCCATCAAGTTTTCTCTACCACATCCCTTCCCTGCCTGCTCATCCTTCAGCCTTGAGGACTTTCTCCATGAATTCTACTCCACTAGATCTGCAGAGTCATGGAAAGAAGCATATCCATGAAACTATTTAAGATCACACTCTACTCATCACTCCATTTGGTGTAAGGATCAGGAGATGAAAGGGACACTTATGGTTTCCTTCTATTTCTCTGGTTTACCCCTCACTATAAATCTCTCTGTTGCCCATGTTGTGACTGGCAAGCATGATCTTCCCTGACCAGCAACCCCAACTCCTAGGCTGCCGGTGGACTTTTGTAAGAGTCTAGAATCTTAAGGAGCGGGAGTGAAATTTTCTGGATTGGGGAAGTTGAAATCACAACACTTGGAGACTTGTATCTACTGGTGTTTGAGTGCGATTACATGTCCAAAGGCAAGGGAAAAAAGAGCCTTTGGGCTAGCAGAAAATAGTCAAGTAAAACAAAAACAATCCAGATAACTACTCATTCAGAACTTAATTAACTGGGTGTGAAGGCTCATGCCTATAATCCCAGCCCTTTGGGAGGCTGAGCCAGGAGGATTGCTTGAGCCTAGGAATTTGACACCAGCCTGGGCAACACAGCAAGACTTCATCTCTACAAATAATAAAGAAGTTAGTCGGGCATGGTGGGGCATGCCTGTGGTCCTAACTACCTGGGAGACTGAGGTGGGAGGATCACTTGAGCCTGGGAGGTCGAGGCTGCAGTGAGACATGATTGCACCACTGCTCTCCAGACAGGGCCAAAGAGCAAGACCCTGTCTCAAAAACAAAACAAAAAAACTTAATTGCCTATTCTCCTAACCCCTCCATAGTCCTTCAGGGACTCTCCATAGAATAAGAGAATGACAGAAACACTGATTCGTTATAACGTGATCAACAAGCACAGTTTCAGTGACACATTCAATGCTTGGTCTTTGATCTGGTCCTAACAAATATTTAGAAATGCTTGTATGGTGATAAATCTGGGACCACAGAGGAAACCATGGAGAATAAAAATAAAACACAGGTTTGTTGTATAAATGTAAATGCACTGTATGTGTGTGTGTGTGTGTTTGCTGTCCCCATGAGCTAAGGAAATCTAACTGACACGTCAGCCTCGGGTGCAAGGTAACTTACCGTTGTTTTTGTTTCTTCCTCTCATGAAACTGATTTCCTTTTTCCTCTCCCCTCCCATCTGTTGAGTCGGCATTTGTCCTCCACTTCAAGGCAAATCCAAACTTTCCTCTCCACATTCTCAACCAGTTTTCACTCATTTCTTCTAGTCTCTCTCTATTCTTTCTCATCACTTTTGGGGGAATGAAACAATCCTTCCTCACTCCCTCTCTGGCCATTAAACTATACACACTGTGCCCTGTAAGAAAGGGCACAACAGGAGGAGGGTCTGCACAGGGCCCTTAAAAGCAAGGCCACCCCAGTATGGTCCTGGGAGGACTGCATCAGCATAATCCAGGAGATCCTTAAAAATGCAAAATCCCAGGCCCCACCCCACACCAACTGAATCTGAATCTTTGGAAGTAGCAGGGTGGGTGGTAAGTATCTGGGTGGGTGTTTTTGCAAAGCTCTCCCACGTTCCTTTGCATGCTAAAGTTTGAGCATCACTGCTATAAAGCTTGGGTCCTAGAACAGGGACTCTCCTCCTTTTGTACCCTTGCTTACAGGGTACAGTGTCTATGGTTTAAGAGCCTGTACCCACCCACAGCCTAGACTCCTCCCCTTCATCTAGAATTCTAGCCAAGATGGAGTCAGTGAGGTTGGAGTTTTCTCACTGTAATAATTTTGCAAAGGCAGTTTTAGTTTCCTCATATGTAAATTGACGGTACCTCACTGGGTTTTGTGATGAATAAATGAGTTGCATAAATAGAGCACAAAAAAACAGTGTGTGGAAAATTAAAAAAACAAACAGTCTTAGTTTTTTTCTTAGTTTTATCTCCTTCAGGTTGCAAGGACAGAAATGATTTCTCTCCCCCTCTGCGACATGTTGCCTCTCACGAGTTCAGAAGCAACATCCAGCTCCTCTGTTGCTTCTGTGAATGAAAATCAATTTCTAATTTAGGACACTTTTGGCATCAGTACTTTCTCATTTTCTCCTGTCAGAGTATTACTATCAACTAAGGATTTATATAGCAATTTTCATCTGAGGGAGCTCCATTTTTTTTTAACAGAATGAATTTATCAAATCACCGCTAACCATCATAATAGCCCTTCAGATGGGGCAGATGCATTTATTGCATTTACTTATTCTGAACATCAAACTGTAGCAGCCTTCAGGAGCCTCTACTCAAGCTGGGAAGAATCACCATGGAGTTCAGGAAAACTGGAAAGACCATGCTATCTTTTAGGTATAAGAATTAGGGAACCCAGTTGAATGGTCCCCTTTGGGGAACAGGGAGAAAGGGTTTGTTTCAGCTTCCTCAATCTCTTTCTGGACCACAAAATCCTTCAGAATGGAACTGGTCTATTCAAACTTCCAAAAAGGGTTGTCCCTGGATAGAATTACAAGTCCCTGGTTCCAGTTCAATCAGTCTGGATGGGTATGATTTTGCTGTTGTAACAAAGAACACCCCAATTCTAAGTGTTTTAAAAACAACAAAGGTTCATTTCTAGCTCATGCCACAGTTCCAGCATGTATTGGCAGTGTTTTCTGCCCCATGGCATCCCACTCTAGGGCTCAGGCTGATGTCTCCAGACTGGCAGCCAAAGAAAGTGAACATGGAAAAATTGAAAAGAGTCCTTAAAAGTTTTTGCCAAAAAGTGACCAATCTCACTTCTGTTCATCCTTCATTGGCCAGACCACATCTCAGACCACAGAATGTGTCTCTTCCATGTGCCCAAAGTGAAGGGGAACCGGATAGATATCAGATATCGATGAACATAGTAATGTTTATCACTCTAATTAGCTTTGGCTGCTTTACCACCTTGGTTCTGATTTATTTGCTTCCCTGTCAGCATTCGGAACATGATGTCATTTCCTTCCACTTCACCTCTCTCCTAACTTGACAATATCCCTAATACTCTCTGAAATCTGTGCACAGGAACCAAGCTCCTCAGCAGTACAATTTTTTTCCCTGAAATCTAAGGCTTTCTGCAAAGAGGCACCTTCAATATTGTCAAAATTAAGTTTGTTTCCTCCTGAGTTTTCCACCTCACCCAGCCCCCACTCAGGTCTGGTTGTAAAATGTATCTGCATGTTTTAAAAGCTCATTATGTAAATGTATCAGAGTCCATATCCATCAACAGATAATTTAAAAGACTCTATACATATTTATGAGTTCGCTTAATACGGCTTTAATGAAGAGGTTTACTAGAAATACCAAATCAAGGAGGCAAGAAGAAAAACGATCATCACAAAGATGAGCATGAGTTTTCAGCCATTCTTGGTATTTCTGAGAGCTGTCAGAACATTCAAAGAGCTGCCAGAACTGAGGCTTCCTATTAGACTACCATATATGGTAAAAAGCAGCTGGGGAAAGAGGTAAGTCATGTCACTCAATATTTCTTCGAATCTAAGGCTAAACTTTTTTTTGTTTGTTTCAAACTGAAGATATTTGTTGAGCCAAAGTGTCAGGTTTCCACCACCTCTAGAAGCAAAGTCACTGTGGGAAACGGTCAGAAGTCTGACATGGCCCCCAGCAATGTCAAATACATTCAGAGAGAGAGTCACAGCTCTAGCCCATGTGGCTCCATTGTGTTCATTAGATAGAGGTGCTTCCTAGGCAAGGAGGAAAACTTGTGTCTCTCTCCAGCAGACAAAGCCCTAAAGGTACTTGGCTTGGTGAGGAGAAGGTGACAGAGCTGTAGGTACCCCCTATTCCAGGTGGATAAAGTCAGTGGATGAAGCCTAGTGCCAGGACAAGCAGCTAGGTGAGTGGGACATGGGCTAGAATTTAGCCTTCATGTGCCCTGACAGCCAGGCACATTTGTTTAGTGCATAATCTGCATAGTGTCAGCCCTGTCTAAAACTCATGAGTTCTCACCAAGAGGTGGTCAGAGTCTGTAGGAACAGAAGACTTTTCCTCATTCTACCGACTAGTCTCTCCTATTTACCCAAATGTCTGCTCAACCCCACCTCTGGGGCCTCTTAATTGCACTTCTCTTCATTACTTACACACATTTTATTGGCCAGAACTCAGTCACATGGCACCACCAAAGTCCAAAGAAAAATGGGAAGTGTTGGCTCGCTGAGTGACCAGGAAGAAAAGAAAATCAGGTTTGCTGATCACATAACACTGTCATTGTCTGCCACAATTTACCTATCTGTTCACCAAACATCCATTTCACTGCTTTCCCCTCATGTAGAACACATGCATCCCAAATAAGACACCCTAAAAAGACCATATAGATACTACAATCATCTCAAAGTCCAGGATCTCAGGGATGTTGTATAGTCCTCCCCACTGGGTCCACATTGGCTCCCTATGATCTGGTGACCTGTGAACTACAAGACAAGTTATCTGCCCACCCCACCCCCTACACACTGGTGGATTAGAAAGAGGATATCCTGAAACTGTGTCTCAAAAAAAGAAAGGAAAGAAAGGAAAGGAAAGGAAAGGAAAGGAAAGGAAAGGGAAAGGGGAAGGGGAAGGGGAAGGGGAAGGGGAAGGGGAAGGGGAAGGGGAAGGGGAAGGGGAAGGGGAAGGGGAAGGGAAAGGGAAAGGGAAAGGGGAAGGGAAGGGAAGGGAAGGGAAGGGAAGGGAAGGAAAGGAAAGGAAAGGAAAGGAAAGGAAAGGAAAGGAAGAAAGAAAGGCAGGGCAGGGCAAGGCAAGGCAGGGCAGGGCAGGGCAAGGCAGGGTAGGGCAAGGCAGGGCAAGGCAGGGCAAGGCAAGGCAAGGC
Organism: Macaca fascicularis; assembly: GCF_037993035.2. Taxonomy (NCBI): domain Eukaryota; kingdom Metazoa; phylum Chordata; class Mammalia; order Primates; family Cercopithecidae; genus Macaca; species Macaca fascicularis. Next base: position 101,094,029 of record NC_088385.1, read on the forward strand.
AGGGCAAGGCAAGGCAGGGCAAGGCAAGGCAGAGGATATCCAAAATTAAAACTTCCATTCAGTCAAGGGAACCAAAAAAGAAGCAGTCTTTGCCCATAGCAATTCTGAAATCCTGGCCATGGGGGAAGTTCCTTTGATTTGACCTAATGCTGGACTCTGGGAAGTACTGCCTTGTCTGTCACTCTCCTTTGCATATCTAAGCTGGATGCTGACTAGTATGTTCTCTTTGGAAGCTCCACCGCTATGGGACCCTGGTTCCTTCTGGAGCAAGTTTAGAGGTCTAAGGTTGTTTTGCAAGTTCGACAATTGAAGCCTTTTTTTTTCTTTTAAGTTCAGGCTTGTCATTTCTTGGCTTAAACATAGTTATATACCCAAAGGAATATAAATCATTCTATTACAAAGATACATGCAAGCTTATGTTCATCATGGCACTATTCATGATAACAAAGATATGAAATCAACCCAAATGCCCATTGACAACAGACTGGATAAAGAAAATGTGGTACATATACACCATGGAATACTATGCAGCCATAAAAAAGAATGAGATTATGTCCTTTGCAGGGACATGGATGAAGCTGGAAGCCATTATTCTCAGCAAACAAATTCAGGAACAGAAAATCAAACACTACATGTTCTCACTTATAAGTGGGAGCTGAACAATGAAACACAACACACACTGGGACCTGCTGGGGATGTAGTTGGGGAGAGATAGCATTAGGAAAAATAGCTAATGCATGCTGGGCTTAATAACTAGGTGATGGGTTGATAGTTGCAGCAAACCACCATGGCACATGTTTACCTATGTAACAAACCTGCACATCCTGCACAAGTACCCCAGAACTAAAAATAAAAATAAAAAATAATAAAGTATATAGTTCAATGGCTTTTAGTGTACTCACAAATCTGTGCAACCATCACCACAACTTATTTTAGAACATTGCTATCATCCCCTAAAAGAAACTCTATGCCCTTAGCTGTCACTCTCCAATTCTTCCTCTGTCCCCTATGCTAGCCCAAGGCAATCACAAATCTATCTCTGTCTCTGTAGATTTTTCTATTCCAGATATTACAAACAAATGGAATTATACAACATGTGACCCTTTGTGACTGGCTTCTCTCACTTGGCATAATTTTTAAAGATTCACCAATACTGTAGTAGCATGTGGGTTATTTCTTTTTGTGTACAAATAATATTCCATTGTATAGATATACCACATTTTATTTTTCCATTCATTAGACAATATACATTTGGGTTGTTCCCACTGTTGACTATTATGAACAATGCTGCTATGAATATTTGTGTACAAGGCCATGAGTGGGTGGCTCATGCCTGTAATCCTGGAACTTTGGGAGGCAGAGGCAGGTGGATCACTTGAGTTTAGGAGTTTGAGACAAGCCTGGGCAACATAGAATACCCCATCTCTACAAAAAATACAAAAATTAGTTGGGCGTGGTGGCATTTGCCTGGAGTTTCAGCTACTTGGTAGGCTGAGGTAGGAGGATCGCTTGAGCCCAGGAGGCAGAGGTTGCAGTGAGCCTTGATTGTGCCACTGCACTCCAGTCTGGGTAATAGAGCAAGACCTTGTCTCAAATAAAACAAAAACAAAAACATGTACAAGATCTTGTGTGGACATATGTTTTCATTTATCTTGGCCATATGCTTACGTATAGAATTGCTGGATCATGTGCTAATCTATGCCCAACTTTTTGAGAAACTGCTAGACAATTTTCCACGGTGGCTGTGCCATTTTACATTCCCACCAGCTGTGTATGAGTATTCCAATTTTTCTACATCCTCACCAACACATGTTATTACCTGTCTTTTTATTATAGCCATCTCAGTGGGTGTGCAGTGGAATCCCCTTGTGGTTTTCATTTGCATCTCCCTGATCGCTAATGTAAGCACTTCTTATACTAAGAACTCACTATCTGATGAACTCTGGGCAAATTATTTAACTTTTCTATGCCTCTGTTTCTTCATCTGGAAAATGATGATAATAGTATTCTCTACCTCATAGGGTTGCTGTGGTGATTAAATGGGTAATTTGTGTGACCTGTGCCTGACACAGTGCAAGTCCTCACTAGATGTTAGCTCTTGTTTATAGAAGAACAGCACAAGAAATTTGAGCCACCTGTTTCTGTTTCTGTGCGTTACATCTTAACCACTGACGAAAACCCCAGTTCCTGATGAAGAATAGAAAGGTTCACAGGCTTAGATTTTTAGAAACAAAATAGACGCTAGTTCTGACATCCCAAGCCCATCAAGAAGTGTTTATGATAGATAATGAAAGTTGAGACTTATTCTAGCACAGATTTGGATAAATGGGTACCATCTAGGCATTCCAAGGATGCATTGGCAGCGAGGTTGAAAGGGAGAAAAAAATTCTGATAGCTCTGTATTAAACTATTTAACAATAAATGTCTCTTCTTGAGAGTAAGCCCTCTGAAGATCAGCTTCTAACTGCCAACATCATTTTCTACCTTCTGTACAAAGTCAACCTTTCCACATAGCCTACCAAGCAGGGCTTGCTGCACATCTGTATCATGACTGTGCAAATTAGAAAAGGGTGCCTTTACAACTTGAGCCAGGGTGGATGGCTTGGTGAGTTGAGCGTGGGCTGAATTTTAGCTACACCAGCCCACTTGGTTGGGCACCCTTTTGCAGTGCACAACCTGAACAACCATAAATGAGCAGCCCTGCTACCAAGCACTCTGCATTCCAGAGAGTAGGTAACTCTCTGTATATTGATAACTAGATAGTCCTAATCCTGGTGAATATAAAAATCTTGGCAATCAGGAAGCTACTTGCCGTAAATCAAATAATGAGTTGCCAAAACCTCCTCACTCTTCATAATCTAGAGGAAGAAACAACTATAGAAGCAATAAATGACTGATAGAGCCTACGTCTGGCATAATGGAGATATAAGCCAACAAAACTCAGGTATACACAATTCAACCAAAGCCAGAATTCAATGCCAAACTCATTCATCTCGACTTCAGTATCTAATCCAGAAAGCCAGGATGCCCTTGGAATCCTGAAAGATAGAATATAGCACCAACAAAGAACTGGAGGTTTGCAGCTCAGGGCTGCAGACAACCTGCACACCATGGGGCCAAACCATCTTCCAGCAACACATCCTGCTTCTTTAGGCACTTGACAGAGCCAACTTTAACACAGACTGAGAAGTGGCCCTGATGGAACCCTGGCTAACAGCCAGCCAGCCACTACCCAACAATGTCCGCCTGAAAGCAGCTCCAGGAGGCAGGCCATGGGGAGTGGAAGTGGGGGAGAAACTGTAAGAGGCACCAAGCAGCTGTCAGGGGAAGTGATGACATAGAGCAACACCAACTTGTTATTTTTTTTTCTCTCCAGCTTCAAATGATGTGGCACAGTGGTGGCTTGCCAAGGAACTGCAGTCACAGATGGAATAGCAGTGTTCAGAAGGAGAGAAAGATGGTACATGAACAGAGAGGAAGAGCAATAGATTATAGCAGGTAGTACATAAACATAGGCACAAGTCTAATAACAGTAATAATTATTTATAATAAATAGACTAATAAAGTTACTAACAAATTGCTAAACCTGTACTGTGCCCTTTACTTATATTATCTCACTTGCATTAATAAGGCACCCAAGATCCCACAGCTCCCAAGTAGTGGAGACTGAATCTGGAGCCCTGTGGTCTGAATCCAAAACCCAAGCTCTTAACTACAGCCCTATCTTGTTTCTCAAAGGACTATCTATGAGTAAACATGAGGTGTAGTAATGATTGGGGTCACCTGTGAGTCTGTGAGTTACAATCACACACCCTGGGCATGTTTTCCATCTGCATTACGCCATTCTTGGATTGCTATAAAGAAATACTTGAGACTGGGTAATTTATAATGAAAAGAGATTTAATTGGCTCTTCAGGCCAATTAAGCCTCTGCAGGCTTTATAGGAAGCATGATGCTGGCATCTGCTCAGCTTCTAGAGGGGCCTCGAGAAGCTTACAATTATGGTGGAAGGTGAAGAAGGAGCCGACACACACATGGCAAAAGCAGGAGCAAGAGAAAAAGAGCGAGAGATAAATTGGATGAAGAAATACTGCACACTTTTAAATGACCAGATCTCACGAGAACTCACTATCAGGAAGATAGCACAAAGCCATGAGGGATTCACCTTCATGATCCAAACACCTCCTACCAGACCCCACCTCCAGTACTGGGGATTACAATTCAACATGAGATTTGGGAGGGGACAAATATCCAAACTCTATCATCATCCATCTACCCACAAATGAATACATACAGTTATTTAAGGAATATTTGTTGTGCTCAGCTCTTTGTATACATTGTTGCATTTAATATTCCCCAAAACTCTTAAGAGTTTGGGAAATACATTAGGAATAAAACATGGTCCCTGTCTGCGGCAGATTGTTTTAATAAAATGGTTGCAATAATATCTTCCCTCATGTCTTTTGTAATGTGACTCTGTCAATGCTCTCATTAAGAGGTAGAATCTATTTACCCTCACCTTGAATCTGAGCTGGTGTGTGACTTGCTTTGATGAATAGATTACATTAGAATGGATACTCTGAGATTCAAAGTCCAAGGTTTAAGAGGACTAGCAGCTTTCACTTTTCTTACATCCCAGCTGCCATGTATTAGTTTGAGTACTCTGAGGCAACCATGCTGCAAAGAAGCCCAAGCATGCTGTGCAAAGAAGGAGTGGTCATATACATATACATATATACAGAGAGAGAGAGGTTTAAAGAATTAGTTCATGCAATTATAGAGATTATTAAGTCTAAAGTCTGCAGGGTGGACCAGCAGGCTGGAGACCCAGGGAAGAGCTGATATTGCAGTTCAAATCCAAAGGCCATATATTGGATAATTCCTTCTTGTTCTGGTGAAGTCAGTCTTGTATTCGATTTGGGCCTTCAACTAATTGGACAAGGCCCACCCATCTGATGGAGGGCAATCTGCTTTATTCAAAGTCTACTAATTTAAATGTTTATCCTGTCCAAAAGCACCCTCACAGAAACACCAGGATAATGTGTGACAAAATATCTGGGCACTGTGATCCAGGCAAGTTGACATATAAAATTAGCCATCTTACAACCCCAGCCCAACCACTAGCATAATATAGTTGAGTGACCCCTGCTGACACCATGTGGAACAGAAGAACCACCCAGCTGAGCCATGCCCAAATTCCTGGCTTATAGGATCATGAAAACTAATACATTGTTGGTTTTGAGCTACTAAGTTTTAGGGTCATTTGTTATACAGCAACAGAAAATTGAAAACTGCCTTAATGAAGCTTACAATTTAGTGGCCTTAATCAACAACAAACATATAGATGTATAATTATATAATTTGATACATATTAAGAACAGAATTGTTCCTTCATTGCATTTATTAAACATCCACTAGGTAAAATTTTCCATGGTAGTGTCAGACAAGGCTATGGTGACAAGATCTTCCCTTTCCAGGCTCTGACTAATTTGTAGTGGTGACTTAGCAAACCACTGACCCTTTCTGGACCTTGGCTTCTCCATCTGTAAAACAGACATGGCAGCAAACAGCCTCTCTGCCTCACAGGCTCTCATGAAAATTAAGTGGGACAAGAAACAAAAGTGCTATCAATGCTGAAAAGTCCTCTGCAAGCTACATCATAACCGAATAAATAGTCCCTTGTGCCAAAAATGCAAAACTGTTTCACAATTTATTGCTTAAATGGAAACATATGGCTAAGGAAACTTGAAAGAGGCAGCAACCTTTCCGACCAAAGCAATTTCATCTAATAGCTGGTCTCTGGAGTCTCCCCTTCAGCTCTGATTTGTCCATTGCTGAGAATTTCACTTTAAAATATGTCAGCCTTGCACTTTTTTTTTATTTTTTTTATTTTTTATTTTTTTTTGCACTTCTGCTTTCTTTATATTTTTGACAAGGTTAGAAAAGGAAAACCTTATACACGATAAATATCCATTGTTGGGCATTCCAGCTAACATATAGGAATTGTGTCCATAAATTTATTCACCAATGTCTTTTAATTGTAGAGCAAACTGGAGGGAACCAGAATTACATAGGAATCTTAGAAGCAACCTCAGCAGGCTACAGTTAGTGTACAATGAATGAGATTCCCACCTGGCTTACAAGACAGTGAACCCAGAAGCCAAATCCAACCATATTTGCACCTGTTTAAAAACTTGTTAATGACTTACAGTGCCCTCTGTATACAGACCAAGCTCCTTGGCATAGCACTGAGGTCCGTTCCAGTCTGACTATTCCTTACCTCTCCATTCCTGCTGCTCACCACTCACTTTCTTGGGCTTCTAGTGTTAATGCAACTGTCTCATCTCTGGTCTTTGCGTATGCTAATCTCCCACCTAGTACACTTTCCCACATCCATCCTTGCCTAGCTAACTCCTTTGTCCTTCATATCTGACTTTAGATGCCCTCTCTGAGAAATCTTCCCTAAACCCCCAAGACTGGATTTCATGTTTCTTGTCTTTTACCCCTTAGTACTAAGGTGGTCTTACCTCTAAGGTGTCAGATGATAATTTCCAAAAAGGTAAAGGTGTGACTCTCATGCAAATACATCAAAGTCTATGCCAAAGATTTATTTAACTCATTAATGAGAGAACCAGCAGAATGGTAAAGGTGGATCGAAGGAACCTATGAGAAGCTGAGTATATACAGAATAGTCAATGAAAGCAAGGATGCTGAAGTAAGATTGCTGACCTAGGTACAAAACTGAATAACGTCATAGAAGCAACACAATTATAACCCTTTGGAACTGTTTATTCCAATAGATAGAAATAATTTACATCTCTGCCAGACAAAAATCATTTGCAACTTATCAATTTTCTACAAATTAAGATCTAACTTTTCAGGACCTAGACCATAAGAAGTTGTGATAGGCTGGGCGCGGTGGCTCAAGCCTGTAATCCCAGCACTTTGGGAGGCCAAGACGGGCGGATCACGAGGTCAGGAGATCGAGACTATCCTGGCTAACACGGTGAAACCCCATCTCTACTAAAAAAATACAAAAAACTAGCCGGGTGAGGTGGCGGGCGCCTGTAGTCCCAGCTACTCGGGAGGCTGAGGCAGGAGAATGGCGTGAACCCGGGAGGCGGAGCTTGCAGTGAGCTGAGATCCGGCCACTGCACTCCAGCCTGGGTGACAGAGCGAGACTCCATCTCAAAAAAAAAAAAAAAAAAAGTTGTGATAGTGAGCCAAATCAAGGATTTCAGATGACCCTTGGGCTGGCCCATTAGACAAGGCTTTAGAATAACACTGAAGGACATACAGACATCTTGCTGGGTAATTTTTAATGCACGTGTGTGTGTGCACGCATGTTTACCAGTGACATCAATACTCCTTTGTAACTACCTGTTAAGTTGTCTGAAATTCCCAGTAAACTGAAAGCATCTAGGGACAACAATTGTGTTTTGTTTACTGTTGTAGCCTCTGACCCTAGTTTAGTGCCTAAGATATAGTAGGCACTCAGTTATTACTGAATGAGTTAAAAGACCTTTCTCTTTCAGCATTGAGGTCCCCTCTCCAAGAAGCCTACCAGTTTCCCACAGATCCAGATTATGAATGATGAGGATTCTAGGCATTGATTCCAGCCCAGTCTTTCCCCAACTCCAGCCAAGTGTCCCCTGTGACCCGCATCCCCTCAGTCCTTTCTCTTGCTTTGTTCTGCTGCACAAGCCCTAATAGTCACCTGGATGATCAGGCACAGAAGGCAACAAAAAAGAAGCATTTCTCTGTGCAAGAAGCAGGGTCTCGCCTTTCAAGGCCTGCTGCCTAGCCCCAGTCCCCGCAGATCAGCTAGAACTGAGGCCTGATGCCTTGTGCTGCCTCTGGGAGCACAAGGTCTCCTTCTGTTCCTGGATTCAACTCCTCAGGGACAGCTACTGGGGCTCCAGGCACATTGCTCATCATTCTAATTGGCTTACAGGGCAGCCAGATTTTCTCACAGATAATGAGCCTGTATAATTTACATCAAGACTAAATTATGCACTTAACAACGTGTTGTTCAGCAGGGATAAACTGCCTGGTTTGTGAATTGCTTTCCTTCCCACAGGAGGGAGGTACAACAGAAGGAGTGGAGACAGGGTGCACTCTACACACCTTCTAGTTATGAGGGGTCTGGAAAGGTCTGGAAAAAAAGGAATTGAAATAGCGTGGGTGAGAGTGACATTACCCACTTTGTATGTTGCCATTGTCAATCCTGTGAGGGTCTTGGAAAGAGCTCAGAAAGAAACGGAGTTGTTTGGGTTCAGACAAAAACCACAGAGAAGAGTTTCAGACTTCTTGGCTAAGCCTTAGGCTCCACTCACCCCAGGGGTGTTGGTAGAAAGTGGATTAGGACTGTGTGAAGAGGCAGCAGAGAAAGATCAGAAACCACCAACAAAGGCTTTGCATGCTCTTAGAAGCAGGGCGGGTCACTGGAAAAGCTGGGAAGTGCATGCAGTTTGCCTTTAGAGCTCCAAGTTTGCTCTTTCTGGGCCTCCTCCTTACTCTAGTGAACCTCTTTCACGGCAAGTGCTCCCTCCAGTTCTGCCTACCCCACTGCCCCCCACCCCAAACCTGGAGTTCGCCATTTACCCTTTTATTGTGAATTTGAAAGCTGTGTATTTTTTCTCTCTCTCTTCCAGAGACATCCACACTGAAGCTTTTTCTCTCTGAGAAAAGAAAATAATGTGACTAAATAATTTATCATCCATCCAAGAATATTTTTGAGTACTCTTAAAAATTACACCAGAACCACAGGAATAAACCACAGCTGCTCTGGAAGGGTCCTGGGCAAACTGGACCTAAGAGCACCCCAGAAATGAAAGGCTTTGTTTCTTTTTTAAAAATTGTAGACATCACTGAACAGGTGAAAAGGGCTCTCTGATTCTTTCCAAAGGGGAGAGTAATGAGAAAGGATGAAAAGAAGCAGAGATGTATCAGTTAGGATGCTTCCAATTGCACAAAACTGAGTAGCCAGAGATAATGGGCTTAAATTAAAGGGATTTCTTTGTCTCACATAACAGTGGTCCAGTGACAGATGGATCAATGGCTCAACCATATCAGGTGTATTAGTCCATTCTCATTCTGCTAATAAAGACATACTCAAGACTGGGTAATTTATAAAGGAAAAAAAGAGGTTTAATGGACTCACAGTTCCACTTGGGTGGGGAGGTCTCACAATCATGACGGAAGGCGAAGGAGGAGCAAGGACATGTCTTACATGGCAGCAGGCAAGAGAGTGTGTGCAGGAGAGCTTCCCTTTATAAAACCACCAGATATCGTGAGACTTATTCACTATCATGAGAACAGCATGAGAAAGACCTGTTCCCATGATTCAATTACCTCCCACTGGGTCTCTCTCACCACACGTAGGGATTGTTAAAATTGGAGGTAAGATTTGGGTTAGGACACAGCCAAACCATATCATCAGAGCTTCTCAGAGACTCTCCCTCACTATTGCAAGATAGTTGCTAAGGCTCCATACATAATGTCTTGACAAATGCACTTACAAAATGCTAGGAAGGAGGAGTCGCGACTTTTCCTCTTATCTATTTCCCTTATCACATAGAATATATCTTGCCCAGGCTGGGCGCAGTGGCTCACACCTGTAACCCCAGCACTTTGGGAGTCTGAGGCAGGTGGATCACAAGGTAAGGAGTTTGAGACCAGTCTGGCCAAGATGGTGAAACGCCGTCTTTACTGAAAATAAAAAAATTAGCTGGGCGTGGTAGCGGATACCTGTAATCCCAGCAACTCAGGAGGCTGAGGCAGGAGAGTCACTTGAACCTGGGAGGTAGAAGTTGCAGAGAGCTGAGATCACACCACAGCACTCGAGTCTGGGTGACAGAGTGAGACTCCATCTCAAAAAAAAAAAAAAAAAAAAAAGGAAAAAGAATATATCTCGCCCAGAAGCTCTCCAGCAGAGCGCTCCTCTGGTTTAAATGGCCAATATTGGGTCTCATGGCTATTGTCATAGCTGTAAGGGAGGTTGTGGAAGTGAGAGTCTGCGTTTTCTGCCTCTATTGGCAATGAACTCTGCTCGCCTGAGAATGGGTAAGAAAATGGCTACTTGGTGGGCAACAAACAGCATCCTCCAGAAATAACCTCCCCCTAGGCCTTGTACTAAATCCCGTGAGTCCTGCCTAGAATATAACCTTCAACTGGGCTCCCAGTGAGAGACACAGAAAGTTTCAAGCAGACAGTCTTCTATAAGTTAATATCCCCAGTGAGACCCTGAGAAGTTAACTATGAATCCACTCAAATGTCCCCACTGATTGCCATGGTCTTTTCAGAAATGCTTGGTCTTCATTCTCATTCTCTGCTGCCCTTGGTTTCTAAGCCTTTATCTGGGAGTTGTTGTCCCCCTGAACCTGACAAGAAGTCAGGGATCTCTAAGTGAGGACTGGAATGTGCCAGAGGGGGTTGGGGACAGGTGAGTGCTGTTTACCAGAAACACTTGGGCCTCCAAAGGGTACACTTGGATGCAGCCTTGAAGTCTGACAAGGAATTTCAATCTGACCAGATTTAAAACAGGTTTTAATACACAACACTTTCTGCAAAGGCCAATGAGGAAAACAAATCATCTTGGAAAAGTATTGGTTGAATCAAGAGATGAGACCCAAGTCCTGTGCCTGTCCTCCTCCTTCCTCCCAGGGAGCTAACTCCGAGCCAGATTTGGAGCTAAATTCATTTAACCTTCTCATCATCTCCATGAAAGGGGTACATTGTTATCATCACTTAGCAGAAGGGAAAACTGAGTTTTAGCAAATTTCAATAACTTGCCCAAGGTAACTGTTTCCCAACTCTTAAGGTGAATAATAGTACAGGTCTAGCAAGTTATTAGCAATTTGATTAGCAAGTTTATTATTCATAATTATTATTAATGCTATTGCTTCTTATAGGAGTTATGATTTTCTATGTGATTTCCTCTTTCCTCTGTTCACTCTTCCCGTTGGTCACTATTCATCAGTGATACAGGCCTTATTTCCATTTCCCCACTGTCTCAAACCCTGTTCTGCCTCAGGAGCTTTGTACTTATTTCCTCTGCCTGAAATGTTCTTTACCTAGCTCCTTCCTTTCTCCAAGCCTTAACTCAAAAAGCTTTCCACAACCACCCTAAAGTACCCTCCTTATTTTCCGTAACAGCACTCTGACTATTTCTTTTGTTGGGTTTATCATTGATATTGTCTTCTTATTTGCTTGTTCATCTCTTTCCAACCCTGCCAAGGCCTCTCTGAGGTCAGAGTCTTTATCATCAATTATCACCTTTGCTTATAACAATACCCAACACATAATAGGTGCTCGGTAAATTTGCTGAATACCCTTGGCCAGGGCGGTGGTAGCTCACTCCTGCAATCCCAGCACTTTGGGAAGCTGAGGCAGGAGGATCACTTGAATCCAGGACTAGCCTGGGAAACACAGCAAGACCCTGTCTCTACAAAAAAAAAAAAAAAAATTAAGCTGCAACCCAAATCCAAGTTTGAGTAACTCAAAAGCCTGTAGCTGTGATCACCTAACTAGGAGTTTCTTGGAACACAAATTAGAAAGCAGTGATCTAATCTAATCCTCTCATTTTAAAGATATGAAAATAAGGCCAAAAGGGTTCCCCACCCCCACCCCCCGCTAAGATTATAAAGTAAATTAGTAGCTGAGTTAAAAAAGAAAAAACAACATTGGCATTGGAAACTGAAGACTCCATTTTACAAGTCAAACAAACTTTGAAAAGCCATTTAATATATCTAGCCTCAGTTTTCTCATTTGTAAAATATTGATAAGGCAGCCTACCTCACAGAGCAATTTTGAGGCTTGCATGAAATCAGGTAGGCAAAAGAGGCCGGCACAGTGCCCAGCCCACAATCAGCACTCAGGAAAGGACAGCTTCACTTGAATCCCAGGCTAGTGTTCTTCATTTCTACCGTGTTCTCACAGTGAGCGATTCCCTTCACAACATGATACATTACTCTCGACAGATCACTTTTGCACAGGCATGTTTCTGCATTCAGTTTCTTATGGCAGGACTATGGGAAACTCATCAAACAATAAATGTCTCAGTTCATTTATGCTGCTATAACACAATATCTAAGACTGGGTAATTTACAAAGAACAGAGATTTATTTTCTCACAGTCATGGAGACTGGGAAGTCCAAGATCAAGGCACCGACACATTCAGTGTCTGCTAAGGGCTACTCTCTGCTTTCAGATGGTGCCTTATTGCTGTGTCCTCATAAGAGAGAAGGCAGAAGGACAAAAGGGATCTAGTTAGTTCCCTTGAACCCTTTTATAAGGGTACTCATCCCATTCATAACCAGCAGAGCCTTCATGACTTACTCATCTCCTAAAGGCCCCACCTCTTAATGTTATCACATTGGCAGTTAAGTTTCAACATACGAATTTGTGAGGGGAGGGGGTAGGGAACACATTCAGACCATGGCAGGTCCTAACAATTTATTTGTGAATTCCTGGTTCAGAGCTCTGTGTGCAGCCCACTATATCAAGTCCTAGGCCAGCCAACGAAAGCTGCGTTGAACCTATCTTGCAGTAGAAACACTGGTGGAGAAGCCTGGAGAAACAGAGGCCTGCAGTACCCAGTAACTAACCAGGTAGAAAAGCAGCCATCTAGTGTGTCAGGACTGGGGCAGGTGGGGTGACAGAGAGTTGTGAAGGGAAAGTGGAAGTGGAGGCGGGTGACTACACCTTCAGCTGACCTGAAGTCAGCCAATGTGACTTCAGCTGATGTGATGAAATCCAGCTGGTTTCCCAGGCTGTAATACCTTTTGCTTTCCACAATAGGAACGGCCAGTAACTGCCAGCCCATGGTGGAAAGACGCAACTGGAAATTGCAAACTCTCCTCTGCTGTCTTAACAGGCAATAGGATATTGGGGTTGCCACTGCAGGTACTAGAGTCACAAAAACACAGGTTCAAATTCTGCCTCTGCCCCTTACCAGCTGTGCTACATTGAACATATAACGTGAATTTCTCCCTGCCTTGGTTTCCTCCTCTATGAAATGGGAATAACAGCATAGCACTGAGTTACTGAGTTTCAAAAGGAATAATACATGGGACGCTCCCTGCATAGTTTTTGGTATAAACCTTGCTTCAATGAGATTAGCAATTGATATCAATTTATACAGTTCTAAATAGAGACATTTTTCAAAGTAGAAGACCAAGAGATAGGGATACACAAAGGCACACAAAGGCGGGTAATTTTGCTTTCTCTGCTTGTCTTTTTGTACTTTGCAAGCAAGAGGGCAGGCAAGATTCGGCTTGTGCTCAGCCTTTATGGCCACCTCATTTCAAAACAACCTCAGGCTACAGAGATGGAACCTGCAGCTTTCTCAGAAACCAAACTTTTCCATTTCAGGCTGCATGAATGGAGCATGAGAACACCCTACAGCCTGTTATTTGCTGCATGTTTCCACGGGTGCAAGCAAAACACAACTTCTAGTAATGGGATCAGTAACCCAAGTGAGGGGACTCAAAAGGCAAGTCTGAATTTATCTCCATCTGTCATGTTCCAGTGAACAATGAAAGCACAGTAAAGGGAAACGCTGCTTCTTACATGTTTGTGCCAGTCCTTCCCTGCTAGGCACTATTATCAGCAGCAGTATTAATAAATGCCTCTGACTTGCAGTAAAGGTTCAGAATGCTGGAGAGTTACAGGGCATGCCAAACACATAAACTGCCTGCCCCCAGGGCTGATGGGCACAAAGGCTATAAGATGAAGTCCAAATGGCAGAAACATTCTGACCAGGGAGGAGTGATTGCAGGTGAGGTAGGGAGATTTTTTTTGCCAGGGCAGTGCTGGAAATGAAAGAGACAAGGCTTCATGCCCACTATTTGGCTGCTCCTCCTATTCTATTCTTGGGAAATCATTGGAGAGATGAGAGAAAACAAGTGACAGTCCACTTTGAATGTCACCTCTACCATCCTGGAGCCTTGGGGGAAAGCTAAAGATGTGTCCAGCCTTATGGCTAAATAAGGTTAGGCTGGAACAGAGACTGCTCATTGTTCCCCAGAGGCTATATTCTAACTTTTAGAGACACAGCTCTGAGTTAGGAGGGAATTCTTAGACATGGGACTCCTCAAGGGCAAGCTAGAGACACCCACCCGGGACTCCTTGGCAGTAGGTGTGGTCACAGGACTGGGCTCTGGCCAACGCATTGAGAACAGAATTGATGAGCACAACTTCCAAATCACAGTGTTTTTGGTTGTTGTTGTTGTTGTTGTTGTTGTTTTAATACAGAAATACCAAGCCTTCCATTCTTACTTTTCCCCTCCCACTGGCTGGAAAATTGGAACAACTGAAGGAGCTACTTCAGGCCCAGAAAAAAAAAAAAAAAAAGCCACATTCTGAAAGTTGCACATCTATCCAGCCAGCAACCAGCCACACCAGCTCTAAACCTCTCACCTTCCTCTGCCCCATTGCATGGCATAAAAACAAACTTCTCTCTTACTTAAGCCACTTTGTTTTGGAGTCCCTTTCTTATAGTAGCTTATCTGATACCACATTCACAGATGTGGCTTTGAACTTGAGTAAGAGAGCAGTATCCTGTGCTTGTAAAAGGTTAAAAGTTTATCCACATTACCTTTCTCTTGTTCCTCTCTCCCTGCCTCACCTGCTGGGCTCTACTGGACTAGCCACTTTTCTGTTCTTGAACTCCTTCACTTCTTCCCCACCTCAGAGTCCTTTGCCTTGTCACTCTCTGTCTTGTCACTCTTCCCCTGGTTGATTCCTCACCCTCAGGTCTTAGTTTACAAGTCACATTCTCAAAGAGACCTTTTTTGACCACCCTATATATATTCATTTTCTATGGTACATAACCAGAGACTGTAAACTTAGCAGCCGAAACACCACAAATTTTTTTTTTTTTTTTTTTTTTTTTTGAGACCAAGTCTCACCCTGTCACCTAGGCTAAAATGCAATGGTGCAATCTCAGCTCACTGCAACCTCTGCCTCCTGGGTTCAAGCAATTCTCCTGCCTCAACCTCCCAAGTAACTGGGATTACAGGCATGCACCACCATGCCCAGCTAATTTTTTGTACCTTTAGTAGGGTCGGCGTTTCACCATGTTGGCCAGGCTGGTCTTGAACTCCTGACCTCATGATCTGCCCTCCTCGGCCTCCCAAAGTGCTGGGATTATAGGTGTGAGCCACTGTGCCTGGCCAACACCACAGATTTATTACCTTATGATTTCTGTAGTTACAAATATATGCCACATGTTATCTGGGTCTTCTTCTGAGGATCTCACAAGGCTGCAGTCAAGGTGTCAACTGGTTGTATCCTCATCTGGAGGCTCAGAGGGGAAGGGATCCACTTTCAAGTTTCCTTGGGTGTTGGTGGAATCCATTTCCTTCTGGTTGTGTGACCAAGGTCCCTGTTCCTTGCTGGCTGTCAGCTCCTAGAGGCCATGCTTGGCTTTTTGCCACACAGCTCCCTTCAAAGGCAACTCACAACAATATGGCACCAATCCAATAAGATAGACTCTTACATAATGTAACCTAATCAAGGGTGACTATCCCATCATATTCATAGGCCCTGCCCACATTCAAGGGGAAGGGATTCTACAGGACAGGAAGTGGGTGGAGGGAACCAGCTCTTGGTGGCCATCTTAGAGTTCAGCCTAGCACATGGGCAAAGACTTCATGACTAAAATACCAAAAGCAATGGCAACAAAAGCCAAAATAGACAAATGGGATCTAATTAAACTAAAGAGCTTCTGCACAGAAAAATAAACTATCATCAGAGTGAACACGCAACCTACAGAATGGGAGAAAATCTTTGCAATCTACCCATCTGTCAAAGGGCTAATATCCAGAATTTACAAAGAACTCAAACAAATTTACAAGAAAAAAACAAACAACTCCATCAAAAAGTGGGCAAAGGATATGAACAGACACTTCTCAAAAGAAGACATTTGTGCAGCCAACAGACACGTGAAAAAATGCTCATCCTCACTGGTCATCAGAGAATTGCAAATCAAAACCACAATGAGATACCATCTCATGCCAGTTGGAATGGTGATCATTAAAAAGTCAGGAAACAACAGATGCTGGAGAGGATGTGGAGAAATAGGAACGTTTTTACACTGTTGGTGGGAGTTTAAATTAGTTCAACCATTGTGGAAGACAGTGTGGTGATTCCTCAAGGATCTAGAACTAGAAATACCATTTGACCCAGCAATACCATTACTGGGTATATACCCAAAGGATTATAAATCATGCTACTATAAAGACACATGCACACGTATGTTTATTACGGCACTGTTCACAATAGCAAAGACTTGGAACCAACTCAAATGTCCATCAATGAGAGACTGGATTAAGAAAATGTGGCACATATATACCATGGAATACTATGCAGCTATAAAAAAGGATGAGTTCATGTCCTTTGCAAGGACATGGATGAAGCTGGAAACCATCAATCTAAGCAAACTATCACAAGGGCAGAAAACCAAACACTGCATGTTCTCACTCATAGGTGGGAGCTGAATAACGTGAACACATGGACACAGGGCGGGGAACATCACACATTGGGCCCTGTTGGGGAATCGGGGGCTGGGGGAGGGAGAGCATTAAGATAAATACCTCATGTAAATGATGAGTTGATGATTGCAGCAAACCAACATGGCCCATGTATACCTATGTAACAAACCTGCACATTGTGCACATGTACCCTAGAACTTAAAGTCTAATAAATAAAAAAAAAGAATTCAGCCTAGCACCCAACGGACACAGGCCTGCCCTCCATGTTGGTCCTTGTTCCTACTTCTTGTTTAATCTCATTACCACACTTATCAGTTTCAATTATACCTTTTTTGGTTTACTTGTTGTATGTCTGTTTTTCCCACTGGATTGTAAGCCTCATGTCTTTGTATTCAGGTCCCAGTATTAAGACTGGTGCAAAGTAAACACTTAATAAATATCTGTTGAATGAACAAATGAATGAATGAGCCCTGTAACATGGCAAGGAAGACATTAGCTCCACTGCAGAAATGAGGAAATGACTTTTGGAGAGTTAACCAGCCTGCCCAGGGTTCACTAGCTAGAAACCAGGCCAAGAGTCTTCAAGCTTGTGGGGCCCAGTAATCTGTGAAAAGCTTCATTCTCCCGTAGGCAGTAGAGCTCCTGAAGCAATACCTGAGGGCTGCCAAGATTGTTCATAATAACAGGGCAAGATTGTGTGTGTGGCATGTCTGAAATCTAGGGGTGCCAAGATTCCAGGCACTACCCTTGGTCACATGCCCCACTGTCACATGCCCCATCCCGTGCAGACTCCTAAATCCAACTGGCCATTTGACATTTCCACCTGGATGCCTAAAAGGTTTCTGCAACTTAATATGTCCAACGTCAGGCTTCTGATTCCCCACGCCTCCCCTCCCTCACAGCCACCTGCCCCCTGCCTTCTCCACTGAGCAAAAATGCCCTCATCCTCCCAGCTGCTCACACCAATATACAGTCTTTACCTCTCCACTCCATCTCCAATCTGATCCTTGTGGTCATCCTTGGTGACTCTCCCTCTCATCCCTCACATCCAATTCATCATTCGATAGTGGCCACTTCTTACCTCCCCCAGCACCCATCTTGCTGTCTTGCCCCTTCAATTTATTCTTTTCACAGTAGCTAGATAGGAGCTTTTAAAGCATTAACTTAGTCCTCTATTCAAAACCCTCCAGAATCCCCCTTCTCATTTGGAGGAAAATCTAGTTTTGCAAAGCCTATATTCACTTAGGCACTCCAGTCCCCACCTGTCCACCCTGAGCCTGCCCTGGCTCTCTCTATGGCAGCCTTGCTGGTCTCCTTGTGGTTCTTTTTTTTTTTCTTCTTCTTTTTTTTTTTTTTGACAGGGTCTCCCTCTGTCAGCTAGATAGGAGTACAGTGGTGTGATCATGGCTCACTGCAACCTCTGCCTCCTGGACTCAAGCCGCCCTCCTTATCTCAGCCTTCTGAGTAGCAGGGACTACAGGTGTGTACCACCATGCCTGGCTAATTTTAAAAAACAATGTTTTTTTTTTTTGTAGATATGGGGTTTTGCTATGTTGCCCAGGCTGGTCTTGACCTCCTGGGCTCAAGTGATACTCCTGCCTTGGCCCTTGAAAAGTGCTGAGATTGCAGGTGTGAGCCTCTGCACCTGGCCTTCTTGTGGTTCCTTGAACACAACAAGCATGCTCTCCCCTCTGGGACACTCGATGTTTTCCTGCCTGCCTGAAACACCCTTTCCCTCACTATCTGCTTGATCTGCACCTTCGCTTCTTCCAGTCCTGTGAAATGTCACGTTACCAGTGATCCCTAACCTGCCCTTTCTCCCCTCAGCCTGCCTTCTTGTTCTCCAGTGCATTTATCACTATCCTTTTAAAAATAAATTGTTTGTAATTCTGTTTGTTTGCTTATTGTCTGCATGCCCTGTATTGGTTTGCTGGGGCTGCCATAACAAAGTACCATAGACTGTGTGGCCCAAATAACAGAATTTTATTATCTCACAGTGCTGGAGGCTAGAGGTCCAAAATTAATACGTCAATAGGGTTGGTTTCTTCCGAGGGCTATGAAGGAAGGATCTGTTCCAGGCCTCTCTCCCTGGTTTGCATGTGTCCATATTCTCCTTGTGTCTCTTCAGATCATCTTTTTTCTGTGTCTGTGTCCAAATTTCCCTGGTGTATAAGGATACCAGTCCTACTGGATTACAGCCTACCCTAATGAACTCATTTTTATTTAATTACTTCTAAAGACCCTATCTTCAAATAAGGTCACCTTCTGAGATACTGGGGGTTAGGACTTCAACATATAAATTTTGTGAGGACACAGTTCAACCCATAACATTCTCCCAGAAAGAACATGAACATCATTCATCTGGTACAAAGAAAGCACTCGTTAATCTTTCTCGAATGAATGGATGTCCAAATATTCACCACTTTTATGATCATCAACATTATTATCATTATCAACCAGAAAGCTTTAATTGGCCTTTCTATACTTCCATAGGATACTGATGATTGCTGTTAATCATGGTATCCTGAAAATCTGTAAAGATTCCCAGACGTCATTTGACTAATTGGATAAAGATTACACAAAGGCTATAAGCTCAGTATACTTTTAATGTTGAGTCTATTTTGTTGTATTCTACCAAAGTAAAATTTGGTCATTCATAGATAGGATTTTATATTACTGCCAAATAGCTAGAATATTTGTTTTTACTCTAGTCTAAAAGAACTTGAGGGTTTAAGTAACATACCAAAAACAGCATTTCAATAAAATGAGAATAAAAACAGATAAACCTGGATTAAGCGAAGAAAAGCAAATGTACTAGTCATGGGAGTCACTATAATTGCTCAATTTCAGCACAAACTCATATTAAAAATTGGGGGCAACACAGCAGCTGGTAAAAACAATACCTCAGATGCAGATTTATAGCAGTTCTTCAGGAGACAGAAGATTGTGCCTTGTGTGAAACTCAAAGAAATCTCCACCTCAGGCAGCTATAGGGCACAACTGTCTGACGCATCATTCAATATCTTTCCCACCAGCTTCACTAAGAATTCAGAAGAATCCAGGCTGTTTCTTGCATCCAGCCTCATAAAAGTCAGGCAACAACATTAAAACATTAGCGCAGGTGGTAGTTTTTAAGTTCTGTGATGCAAATTAAGAATAGCACATAGACTATGTAGTGGACTAAATAGATACCACATTCCTTAAATTCTCTCCCACAAATCTCATTGCTTTTCAGCTGGGCTCTATGCAAGAATGGGTTCTTATGGTTAAGGGGGTCCGATTCTGGCTTTTAATCCAGATTCCTCCACCTCTGAGCTGTGTGATTTAATACTATTATGTATCTATAAAATGGGATGATTATAAGGCTTATTTTGTAGGTTTGTGGATTAAAGGAATAAATTACATAATGTATGTGAAGCTTTTAACACAATGTCTGGCACATGATAAGCACTCAGTAATGTTAGCAGTGATTCCTTGTAGTGTATTCTTAGACCACAGGGGCGTGTGTGTGTGTGTGTGTGTGTGTACGAAACTACATAGGTGAGTGGTAGAGTTCACATTCCACTATGAAAACCAAGGTGCCCAAATGGTATGCCTGTTTAAATGGAAGGCTACACCCTGTTCACATGTTACCACGAAAGAGGGATATAGGGGAATCTGTTCTAGTTTCACTGGAATACCCTGCTCTCTGATAGACAACAGTGTGTTAATAGTATTTATGATTTTCCAAAAGTAATGTTCTCATTATGACTACCAGTTTCATTTCTTGGTATTAATTCATTCCATTAAATGGAAATCAAAAAGACTCTAATTACCCAACTCTAATTACACCACCAAAAACCTTCGTATGGACAGCCCATCTGTTGTATAATCAAGCATTTGACTGGCCTTTGTCCCTGGCTTCTGGGAGGGAGACTCTCAGTTCCTGGAATTTCCCAGGTAATAGGAGTGTCTGTTATTCACACGTCTCTTGTATCATACCTGAGTGTAAAAGATGAGGTAGCTCAGGGTGAGATATGGTCTCAGAAAGACCAACTATGTGATTAGAAGGTTGGAGCTATGAGCCAGCTCAGTTTCTGGAGAGAAGGGGAGGGTTAGAGGTTGAGTTTAATCCCATGGCCCATGATTCACTCAATCATGCCTACATAATGAAACCCCAGTAAAGACTCTGGACACTGTGGCCAGGTGCAGTGGTTCACACCCATAATCCCAGCACTTTGGGAGGCCAAGGTGGTCAGATCACGAGGTCAGGAGATCGAGACCATCCTGGCTAACACAGTGAAACCCCATCTCTACTAAAAATACAAAAAAGTAGCTGGGCGTGGTGGTGAGGCCCGCTACTCAGGAAGCTGAGGCAGGAGAATGGCATGAACCTGGGAGGCAGAACTTGCAGTGAGCCAAGATCACTCCACTGCACTCCAGGCTGGGTGACAGAGCAAGACTCTGTCTCAAAAAAAAAAAAAAAAAAAAAAATTCTGGACACTGGACATCAATGCTCAGTGGAGCTTGCTGGCTAATGAACACATTGATGTGTTGGAGGGTGCCGTCCCCTGGCTCCATGGGGACAGGACATGGAAGCTCTTCAATCAGGGCCCTCCCAGACCTTACTTATGTGTGTCTTCCTTTGGCTGGTCCTGATATGTACCCTAGATAATAAAACTAGAATCATAAACACAGCACTTTTCTAAGCTTTGCGAGTCATTCTAGCAAATTGCTTAAATCGAGGGTATTGTGGGAAGCCCCAAGATTTGTAGTTCACTGGTCAGAAGTGCAGGCAGCCTTGGTACTGAAGGAGGGGCAGTCTTTTTAGAAACCATGCCCTCAAAACCTGTGGAGTCTGATGTTAACTCCAGGTGATTAGTGTCAGAACTGAATTTCAATATACCTGCTGATGTCAGAATACCCTCTGAATGCTCTTGGGGTCTTCAGAACCCCTAATCCTGGCTGTGGAATACATAGCTGAGAAAGAGGAGAGGCCTCAGGATGTTTGGGGTCCCCAGAGTCCTATTCAAAGCTGTCAACAATTCCCCTTTCCCCAACCACCACCATCACCACCACCACCAGAAGGATCGCCACTGGCACACGGCAGTCAGTACTCTCAGCATTGCTTCCTGAGCCCGTGTAGCAAGTCCTCTGTTTATGGTGAGGCAGAATTCACCAAACCCTGGGCTATCCTTCCATGAGGAGGGAACTTGAGAAAGTTTATAAGGCTGATGAGACAATTTTCATTCAGATTACAGGTTCAAATTAAGCCCTCATTTATGATGATGGAATATTATTAGTAGCTTTTTCGTTTTTAAGAGAGTCTCACTCTGTCACCCAGGCTGGAGCGAAGTGGCATGATCTCAGTTCACTGCAACCTGTGCCTCCCAGGTTCAAGCAGTTCTCCCTGCCTCAGCCTCCCGAGCAGCTGGGATTACAGACATCCATCACCATGCCCGGCTAATTTTTGTATTTTTAGTAGAGATGGGTTTTCACCATATTGGCCAGGCTGGTCTCAAACTCCTTACCTCAAGTGATCTACCCGCCTCAGCCTTCCAAACTGCTAGGATTACAGGTGTGGCCCACCACACCCAGCCTACTAGTATCTTATTTACAGTAAAAAAAAAAAAAAAAAAAAAAAAAAAAAACAAGAAAAACCCTACAAAATAAATAGTTACTAACTGCTGCAAATTATAGCAGTTATTTCCTTGTTCATCTGTTGCATTCCCAACACATTTTTTCTCTCCCCTTTCTTCTCCTAACAGACTCTGCCTATCTTCTATTGCCCAGTCATAAGAATGGGCATGAGAGTACCTGTCCTTTCAGAGTATTTGTTTTAGTTAGGGTAGGTTAATTGCTATAACAAATCATCCACAAAGCATAAGGGCTCAAACTCAATAAAAGTTTATTTCTTGCTCACATAGAGAGTTCAAAGCTATTAAGGTCGGATTGGGGAGGAAGAGGGCTTTGTTCCACAAAGTCATTCATTCAGTGATCAGCTGCCTAGCAGCGCCGTCCGTGCATTTCCATGCTGTCTTTGCACATTAATTTCCAGCTGGTGGAAGGGAAACATGAGGGTGAAAAACCATCTGTTTCATAATCTCCATGAGCCAGAAGTAATACATATGAATTTCATTTGTATTGCTTTGATAAGAACTAGCTAAATGGCCTCATCTAGATGCAAGGGCAGCTGAGAAATGTAGTCCTTGCCTGACTTTCTGCTTCCCAGAAAGACCCCTCTAATGTGGAAAAGACAGTACAAATTTTGGTAGATGGTTAGCCATCAGAGATTGAATAAAGGGCAGAACCACGACATGACCCAAATTGAACTAATTAAAGTACATTTGTGGGACCGATATTTAAAAGATGGGAGAAAAAGAGAACTTTCCTTCCCAGCCAAGTTGCAACACCGGGAGGATGCAAATCTGGACTTCTGGGGCCACATTCTCCACCGTGAGGTGAAGCGTCTACAAAGTGAA
Source organism: Macaca fascicularis (assembly GCF_037993035.2). Classification (NCBI taxonomy): domain Eukaryota; kingdom Metazoa; phylum Chordata; class Mammalia; order Primates; family Cercopithecidae; genus Macaca; species Macaca fascicularis. Next base: position 101,116,986 of record NC_088385.1, read on the forward strand.
GCCAGGGAGTGGCAGAGGGAGACAGAATGAATGGGAAAGTGAGTGAATCCTAATGGCCTCATCTCCCAGTTCTGATCTCGGAGGGTCAGGTTCCCTTTTTGGTCCTCTGTTTATGGTGAGGCAGAATTCACCAAACCCTGGACTATCCTTCCATTCAGAGCAAATCTGAGAAAGTTTATAAGACTGATGAGACAGTTGCACTCAGATTACAGCCTCAAACTAAGCCCACATTTATGATGATGGGATATTATTCCCAGCTACACAACCCAATGAGTTCCTCTCTTTAAGGGTCAAATTTAGTTTCCGTCACTTGCATCATTCTTTGAGCCTCAGCTATATGCCAAAAGCTACGAGGCATTTTACATAATTTCCCAAATGAATTCTTAAAACAATTACAGGTATTATTAGTTTCATTTTATAGATGAGAAAACAGAAATAAGAAGTAAGTAGAGAAAGTGTCCAAAATCTAGATCTAACAGTGTAGGGCAAGGATCGACAACATTTTCTGTAAAGGGGCAGATAATAGCTATTTTAGGCTTTGTGGGCCATACAATCTCTCCCAACTGCTTAACTATGCCACTTTAACACAAAAGCAGCCATAGGCAATAGTATATTAATGAATGTAGCTGGATTTCAAGAAAACTTTATTTACAAATCAGGCAGCAAGCTGGATTTGGCCCATAGGGCATAGTTTGCTGACCCTTGATATGATGGGGTTTGGGGAATGAACAATGCTAACCTGAAAGTCAAGACAACTATGGTTTTGTCTATAACTAAATTTGTGATCTTGATCAAATTACTTGACACCTCTGTTCTTCTCCATTTCCTTATTCATTTCAGTGCCCTCACCAGCCTTCCATTCTATTGTGTCCTTTTCAATTCCCACATGCATAATGCATAATTAATTCATAATTTAAGCTGGACTTCAACTGAGAACTACTAATGTATTTTTGTTTTAACTTTGCCTTATCACGGAGTATATAAAACATAAATTAATCCTTTTTCTTGGTGCCCCTAGTTCATGGAAGGTATCCGTGATTTGTGTGATTTCGTCCCTCAGGTACCCCTGGGATGTGTAGGGCCATTGACCCCCATGCTATGCCGTGAGGTCAGCCATCAGTTTCTCTGGTGGCGCTGCCTGTTACCTCTGCCGTCACTTCTCACTGGTGCTAATCTGCTCCCTAATGAATACTCATTTGCTTAGATCAAGGTCCAAGAATGTGTCCTTGTTCGTCCCTCCTTCGAGTAAACTACAACTATGCCCCTAGAGACCATTCCCTTTGACTTCAAATTCCAGGGCCTGAGGAGTTGGCATTCCTAGAAACATGATCCTGGAGGAACAGGGCATTATTTAAATGCCTGCCCGGTTAACTTGTGTAGCCAAAAATATGACACTCAAGTCATAAGACTAATTTTATAAACTACTCTCTTCTTAAGCAATTAGGCTTCCAGAAGTCTCTGGCACGTGAAAATTTTCCATGAACTCTGAAAGTCATTTAGAACAGAGGAAAGCCAAACTTGGAGACTCCATATCCTTCATCCTCAGTAAGGTCATGAAAGTCCCCTCAGGGCTCTCTGGAGAAAGTCCATTGTCAACATACTCGTGTACTGTCGGTGGGATCAAAAGAGCATCAAATCTGTTGGGAATATTTGGAACTAGAGATCTGAGAGTTAGAATGAATGAAGGAAGGTGAAATGGTAAATGTTCATAGACTAGGCCTCCCTCCCTGATAAAGGGCAGATAGCAGATTGGCAACTGGATTTTAGAAAAGGGCCAGATAGTAAATATTTTCAAGCTTTGCAATCTACATACTCTGCATACAGTCTCTGTTGCATAATTTTTTTCTTTTTCTTTCTTTCTTTTCTATTTATTATTTATTTATTGCTTTTTGGCTTTTTTTAACAAAAAAATTAAAAATTTAAATCAGAAAAACTATTATTAGCTCAAGGGTTGTACAAAACTAGGCAAATTTGGCCCATAGTCTGTAGTTTGCTGACCGTTGCAACATGAATCCTGTCTTTGCCATCACTCGCTGTATGATCAGGAATGAACAGCTATCCAATTTGTTTGTTTGTTTGAGACAGAGTCTTACTCTGTCACCCAGGCTGGAATGCAGTGGTGTGATCTTGGTTCACTGCAACCCCTGCCTCCCAGGTTCAAGTGATTCTCCTGCCTCAGCCTCCTGAATAGCTGAGATTACAGGCTCACACCACCATGCCCAGCTAATTTTTGTATTTTTAGTAGACACAGGGTTTCACCATGTTGGCCAGGCTGGTATCAAACTCCTGACCTCAAGTGATCCATCCGCCTTGGCTGGGATTACAGGCATGAGCTACCACACCCGGTCCTAGGGAATGAATAACTATGCATTCTAAGTCTCAGTTTCATCACATATAAAATGAGAATGCCACCACCTATATTGTAGGATTGTTGACTGGGATGCTGCTTCACAGCACTAGCACATAGCTCCATTCAGTCCATGAACAGTAGCTGGCATTGCTCATTTCTGAATCATCATAGAGTCTCTGTTTCCATGTGGCTACTACTTTTTCTTTGTCTCTGCTTTCTCTGAAAAGGCCCTTAAATGTTAGTCTTAGGGTTTTAGGTAAGGGTTAGGTTTATATACAGGTAGGCCTTGAGGAATAAGATGGTGTTATAATTTGGATGTTCTCAAAACTTCATGTTAAAATTTGATCTCCAGTGTTGGAGGTGGAGCCTAGTGGGGGTCTTTGGGGCAGATCCCTCTTGAATGGCTTCATGCCATCCTTGAGGTGATGAGTAATTTCTTTCATTAGTTCCCATGAAAGCTGTTTGTTGAGAGCCTGACACCCCTCGCTCTTACTCTCTCACTGTCTCTCCTCTCTCTTGTTTTTCCTCTGACCACATGACCCTGCACACATCTCCTCCCCTTCCACTTCCACCATGAGTGGAAGCAGCCTGAGGCCCTCACCAGAAGCAGACATTGGTGCCATGCTTCTTGTACAGCCTGCGGAACCATGAACCAAATAAACCACTTTTTCTTGTAAATTACCCACCCTCAGGCATTCCTTTATAGCAACACAAATGGACTAAGACAGATGCATTTAAGACTCTGCTAAAAAAATTTTTTTAAAAATTTAAAAAAGAGTAGCTCCTTAATATCTTTCCTGCCAGCCTGCCAAAGGCATGAATTTCCACCTGAGAATTGCCCTTTTGCAGCACAATATTCAGTCTCCATAGTCTCCTGTTACAATACAAATCTGTGACTAGAAGAGACAGGGGCCACCTGGCCGGCCTTACTAATACCACAGCACAAGTTTGCTTAGCAAATTAGCTCATCTTTGAGCACAGAGCCTGAAGGAAATGCCCACAATGAAGACCACACTAGCCAAAAGACAGTCTGTAGAGGAGTCACTCAAAGGCTTTATAAGAAACAAGGGCTGGAGGGAGACTCCCAGAGAGGAGGTGAGAGAAGACAAACGTTGTGATCTGGTATCCTCTACATTTCACTGTCCTCAACCCTCTCTCTCCCCACTCCTGGGTTCTGGCACCTATTCCCTCCATTGTTGGTGCTTGAAATTTGTTTGCTCTCCTAATCCCAAGTCAGGTCAGCCACAGCCTGCCTCCATGACTTCCTCAACATTCAGCCCATGTTCCTTGCCAACAGGGCAGCTTGCATTTCCAGAAAGTCCTGTGTGCTTGAAGTGAAACGAAAGTGGATTTTGTGTTATATTGTTTGTCTTTGTGATTATGAAATCTAACTAATGTACTGAAAAGTACAAGGAGCATGAACCTGCATGAAAAGAAACCCCTTGAGGCCTCCTGCTCTTCCACACACTTCATCCCCCTTCCTAGTCATAACACCCTCTCTCCACCCTTGCAGTCACCACTATCCTCAGCATCCTGGTGTTCATTTCCTTTGCCTTTTAAAAATAGTTTTATGTCCTCATTATGCACACCTGGACAGCATATTTAAATGTTGTCTGTTTTCGGATTTTATGAGTGGAATTTTGCAATGTGTATTATTAGGCGCCTAACCTCTTGTTCAATGTTGTCTTTAAGAAGCATACCTGTTGTGGTGTGAAACAGCACTTGTTTTGTTTTGATAGCTATGTAGGATTCCACTGTTTGAACACACCCCAATTGTTTACCCATTCTACTATTGATAGACACTTGGGCTATTTCCATGTTGGGACAATTATAAACAGTATGGCTATGAACCTCTTAAATTGCATATACGGGTGCTGTAAGCATGCATTTCTTATAGGCCCTAGGGAATTGTGGTCATAGACATTTGTAGCCAATAACCAATTGTAGCCAAGTATTACCAATTTTTTTCCAGCAATTTTTTTCCTGGGCTTTTCTTGCAATTTTCAAAAAAATATTTCAATTCATATACCAAGAAGAAAGAAAGTGATTTTTTTTCCACAATAGTCTTTTTAAATGTTTTTATTTTTTTAGCCACAGTCTCACCCTGTCACCCAGGCTGGTGTAAGTGGCACAATTATAGCTCACTACAGCCTCAGCCTTCTGGGCTCAAGCGATCCTCCCACCTCAGTCTCCCGAGTAGCTAGGACTTGGGACAACAGGTATGCGCCACCATGCCCAGTGATATGGTTTGGATCTGTGTCTCCACCCAAATTTCATGTTGAATTGTGATCCCCAGTGTTGGAGGTGGGGTCTGGTAGGAGGTGATTGGATCATGGAGGTGGAGTTCTCATGAATGGTTTAGTACCATCCCCCTTGGTACTGTATAGTGAGTAAGATTTCAAGAGATGATTGTTTAAAAATGTGTATCACCTCCCCCCTTTTTCTCTCTTCCTTCTGCTCTGGCCATGTAAGAAGTGCCCACTTCCCCTTTGCCATCCATCATGACTGTAAGTTTCCTGGGGCCTCCCCAGAAGCAGATGCCACCATGCTTCCTGTATAGCCTGCAGAACCATGAGCCAATTAAACCTCTTTTCTTTATAAATTACCTAGTCTCAGGTATTTCTTTATAGCAGTTTGAGAACACACTAATACACTCAGATACTTTTTTTAAGAGATGAGGGCTCACTATGTTGTTCAGGCTGGCCTGGAACTCCTGGGTTCAAGCAGTCCTCCCACCTTAGCCTCCCAAAGTACTAGGATTACAGGCATGAGCCACCATGCCTGGCTTTTTTTTTCACAGTATTCTTAACCAGCTCTTATGCTTATATTGCACCACAGTACCTTTATTTCATCATTCACTCACCAAATATAGTAAGCATCTATCATATGCCTAGTACTATGCTTACAGTCATGAACAAAACAAGCAAATATCTCCAGCCTTAAACAGCTGCAATTCTAGTAGTGAGACAATTACAAATAAATAATACCTTTTTAAAAATACGCCAGATGCAGAATATATGAAGAACTCCTACACCTCAACAACAAAAAACCTAATGAAAAAATGAGCAAAGACTTAGACATTTCTCCAGTGAAGATATACAAATGCCAACAAGTCTACGAAAAGATACTTCACATCACTAACCATTAGGGAAATGCAAATCAAAACCACAATGAGATACCACCTCACATCCATTAGAATGGCCACTACAAAAAAGAAAATAATAAGTGTTGATGAGGATGTAGAGAAATTGGAACCCTTGGGCAATGCTGGTAGAAATGTAAAATGTTACAGCCATTGTGGAAAAGAATATGGCAGTTCCTCAAAAACTAAAACTAGAATTACCATATGATTCAGAATTCCACTTCTGGATAAATACACAGAAGAATTGAAAGCAGGGCCTTGAAGAGACATTTGTTCACCTATGTTCACAGCAGCTTTATTCACAATAACCAAAAACTAGAAGCAACCTGGAAGCTTATTGATGGATGAGTGGATAAACAAAATGTGTATATATCATAGAATATTATTCAGCCTTAAAAAAAGAAGGAAATTCTGACCCATGCTACAACCTTGGGGACATTATTTGAAGTGAAATAAGCCAGTTACAAAAAGGCAAATATTGTATGATTCCATTTATATAAGTAGTCAAATTCACAGACAGAAAGTAGAATGGTGGTTGCCAGAGGTTGGCGGGGGGAGGTGAGAGTAGTGAGGTAGGGAGTAGTTGTTTAGTGGATGCAAAGTTTCAGTTTTGCAAGATCAAAGGAGTTTCAGAGATGGATGGTGGTGACGGTTGCACAACAATGTGAATGTACTTAATACCACTGAACTGTGCACTTAAAATGGTTACAATGGGGGTGGAGGCAGAGCAAGATGGCCAAATAGAAGCCTCCAGCAACAGTTCCCCCCTTCCCCACAAGAACAGCAATGGAAAAACTATTCACATAAGAAAACACCTTCATTTGCACCAAAAATCAGGTGAGCAATCACAGTACCTGGTTTTAACATCATATCAAGGAAAGAGGCACTGAAGAGGGTGGGAAAGACAGTCTTGAATCCCTGACATCACCCCTCCCGATCCCTTGACAGTGGCCACCTGGTGCAGAGAGAAAATGTGTGTGCTTGGGGAAGAGAAGGCACAGTGATCGTGGAACTTTTGTTGGAACTCAATGCTGCCCTGTCACAGTGGAAAGCAACACAGGGCAGAATTCAGCTGGTGTCCACAGAGGAAACATTTAGAACAGTCCTAGCCAGAGGGGAACCACCCATCCCAGCAGCTGGAATCTGAGTTCTGGTCAGCCCCACCACCACAAGCTAAAAGGCTCTGGGGCCCTAAATAAACTTAAGGTTGTCTAGACCACAAAGACTACAATTCCTGGGCAAGTCCTGCTGTGGTGCTCAGCTGGTTAGACACCAGCTGAGGTGGCCAAGGGAACGTTTGCACCACCTGTCTCCCAGCCTCAGGCAGTGCAGCTTACAGCTCTAGGAGAGACCCCTTCCTTCTGCTTGAAGAGAGGAGAAAGGAGAGTAAAGACTTTATCTTGTAACCTGGATACCAGCTCAGCCACAGTAGATTAGGACACCAGGCAGAGTCCTGAGACCCCCATTCCAGGCCCGAGCTCTGGTTGACATTTCCAGGCACACCCTGGGCCAGAAGGGAACCTGATGCCTTGAAGGAAATGACCCAGTCCTAGGAGGAGTCAACATCTGCTGACTAAAGAGCCCTTGAGCCTTGAACAAACATCAGTGGTACTTAGGCCATTCTCACTGTGGACCTTGGATGAGATCCAGGGCTGTGCTGGTTTCATGGCCCAGCACATTCCTAAGTATGGTGGCCATGGAGAGCAACTCCTTCTACTTGAGGAAAGGAGAAAGAAGAGTAAAGGGAACTTTGTCTTCCAGCAATTCCACTACTGGGTATTTAGCCAAAGGAAATGAAATCAGTATGTCAAAGAGATATCTGCACTCCCATGTTTAATGCAGCATCATTCATATAGCCAAGATTTGGAAGGAACCTAAGCATCCATCAACAGACAAATGGATAAAGGAAATGCAGTACTTACACACAATGGAGTACTATTCAGCCACAAAAAGAATGAGATCATGTCATTTGCAACATTGATGGAACTGGAGGTCATTATGTTCAGTGAAATGAAGCCAGGCACTGAAAGACAAACTTCACATATTCTCATTCATTTGTAGGAGCTACAAATTAATACAATTGAACTTATGAAGATAGGGAGTAGAATATTGGTTACCAGAGGGTGGGTACAGCAGTAGGGGTAGGAGGGGGAAATGGGGATGGTTAATGTGTACAGAAATGTAGTTTGATAGAATGAATAAGATCTAGTATTTGATAGCACAACAGCATGACTACAGTCAATAATAATTCATTATACATTTAAAATAACTAAAATAGTATAATTTGAATGTTTAAAACACAAAAAAGTGATAAATGTTTGAGGTGATGGATATCCCATTTACCCTGATGTAATTATTGTGTATTGTATGCCTGTATCAAAATATCTCATGTACCCCATATGTTTACTTACCTACTATGTACCTGTAAAAATTTAAAAATAAAATTTAAAAAATGGTTAAAATGGGAGACATTCCAAGATGCCCAAACAGGAACAGCTCCGGTCTGCAGCTCCCAGCATAATCAGTGCAGAAGATGGGTGATTTCTGCATTTCCAACTGAGGTACCTGTTTCATCTCATTGGGACTGGTTGGATGGTGGGTGCAGCCCATGGGGGACAAGCCAAAGCAGGGCAGGGCATCACCTAACCAGGTAAGTGCAAAGGGTCAGGGTATTTCCTTTTCCTAGCCAAAGGAAGCCATGACAGACTACCTGGAAAAACAGGACACTCCTGCCCAAATACTGTGCTTTTCCCAAGGTTTTAGCAACTGGCAGACAAGGTGATTCTCTCTCGTGCCTGATTTGGTAGCTCCCACACCCATGGAACCTTGCTCACTGCTAGCGCAGCAGTCTGAGATCGACCTGTGAGATGGCAGCCTGGCTGGGGGAGGGGCGTCTGCCATTGCTGAGACTTGAGTAGGTAAACAAAGTGGCCTAGAAGCTCGAACTGGGTGGAGCCCACCGCAGCTCAACAAGGCCTACTGCCTCTAAACTCCACCTCTGTGGGCAGGGCATAGCTGAACAAAAGCAGCAGACAACTTCTGCAGACCTAAATGTCCCTTTCTGACAGCTCTAAAGAGAACAGTGATTCTCCCAGCATGGAGTTTGAGCTCTCAGAATGGGCAGACTGCTACCTCAAGCGGGTCCCTGACCCCTGTGTAGCCTAACTGGGAGACACCTCCCAGTAGGGGCCAAAAGACACCTCATATAGGCGGCTGCCCCTCTGGGACGAAGCTTCGAGAGGAAGAATCAGACAGCAATATTTGCTGTTCTGCAATATTTGCTGTTCTGCAGCCTCCACTGATGATACTCAGGCAAACAGGGTCTGGAGTGGAACTCCAGCAAACTCCAACAGACCTGCAGCTGAGGGACCTGACTGTTAAAAGGAAAACTAACAAACAGAAAGGAATAGCATCAACATCAACAAAAAGGTCATCTACACCAAAACCCCATCTGTAGGTCACCAACATCAAACACCAAAGGTAGATAAAACCACAAACATGAGGAGAAATCAGAGCAGAAAAGCTTAAAATTCTAAAAATCAGAGTGCCTCTTCTCCTCCAAATGATCGCAGCTCCTCACCAGCAACAGAACAAAGCTGGATGGAGAATGACTTTGATGAGTTGACAGAAGTAGGCTTCAGAAGGTTGGTAATAACAAACTTCTCCGAGCTAAAGGAGCATGTTTTAACCCATCACAAGGAAGCTAAAAACCTTGAAAAAAGACTAGACAAATGGCTAACTAGAATAAACAGTGTAGAGAAGACCTTAAATGACCTGATGGAGCTGAAAACCATGCCACGAGAACTTCGTGAAGCATACACAAGCTTCAATAGCCGATTCGATCAAGTGGAAGAAAGGGTATCAGTGATTGAAGATCAAATTAATGAAATAAAGCAAGAAAACAAGGTTAGAGAAAAAAAGAGTAAAAAGAAACAAACAAAGCCTCCAAGAAATATGGGACTATGTGAAAAGACCAAATCTACATTTGATTGGTATACCTAAAAGTGACAGGGAGAATGGAACCAAGTTGGAAAACACTCTTCAGGATATTATCCAGGAGAACTTCTCCAACCTAGCAAGGGAGGCCAACATTCAAATTCAGGAAATACAGACAACACCACAAAGATACTCCTCAAGAAAAGCAACCCCAAGACACATAATTGTCAGATTCACCAAGGTTGAAATCAAGGAAAAAGTGTTAAGGGCAGCCAGAGAGAAAGGTCGAGTTACTCACAAAGGGAAGCCCATCAGACTAACAGTGGATCTCTCTGCAGAAACCCTACAAGCCAGAAGAGAGTGGGAGCCAATATTCAATGTTCTGAAAGAAAAGAATTTTCAACCCAGAATTTCATATTCAGCCAAACTAAGCTTCATAAGTCAAGGAGAAATAAAATCCTTTAGAGACAAGCAAAGGCTGAGAGATTTTGTCACCACTAGGCCTGCCTTACAAGGGCTCCTGAAGGAAGCACTAAACATGGAAAGAAACAACCAGTACCAGCCACTGCAAAAACAGGCCAAATTGTAAAGACCAACATTATATCAATGAGACAGAAGGTTAACAAAGATATCCCAGAACTGAACTCAGCTCTGCAACAAGCAGACCTAGTAGACATCTACAGAACTCTCCACTCCAAATCAACAGAATATACATTCTTCTCAGCACCATATTGCACTTACTCTAAAATTGACTACATAATTGGAAGTAAAGCACTCCTCAGCAAATGCAAAAAAATAATAATAATAATAAAGAAAAATAAAATAGAAATCACAACAAATTGTCTCTCAGACCACAGTGCAAGCAAACTAGAACTCAAGATTAAGAAATTCACTCAAAACCACTCAACTACATGGAAACTGAACAACCTGCTCCTGAATGACTACTGGGTACATAATGAAATGACGGCAGAAATAAAGATGTTCTTTGAAACCAATGAGAACAAAGACACAACATACCAGAATCTCTGGGACACATTTAAAGCAGTGTGTAGAGGGAAATTTATAGCACTAAATGCCCACAAGAGAAAGCAGGAAAGATCTAAAATTGACACCCTAACATCACAATTAAAATAACTAGAGAAGCAAGAGCAAATACATTCAAAAGTTAGCAGAAGGCAAGAAATAACTAAGATCAGAGCAGAACTGAAAGAGATAGAGGCACAAAAAACCCTTCAAAAAAATCAATGAATCTAGGAGCTGGTTTTTTGAAAAGATCAACACAATTGATAGACCCCCAGCAAGACTAATAAAGAATAAAAGAAGAATCAGATGCAATAAAAAATGATAAAAGGGATATCACCACCAATCCTACAGAAATACAAACTACCATCAGAGAATACTGTACACACCTTTACACAAACTAGAAAATCTAGAAGAAATGGATAAATTCCTGGACACAGACACCCTCCCAAGACTAAACCAGGAAGAAGCTGAATCTCTGAGTAGACCAATAACAGGCTCTGAAATTGAGGCAATAATTAATAGCCTACCAACCAAAAAAAGTCCAGGACCAGACGGATTCACAGCCGAATTCTACCAGAGGTAAAAAGAGGAGCTGGTACCATCTCTTCTGAAACTATTCCAGTCAATAGAAAAAAAGCAAATCCTCCCTAACTGATTTTATGAGGCCAACATCATCCTGATAGCAAAGCCTGGCAGAGACACAACAAAAAGAAGAGAATTTTAGACCAATATCCCTGATGAATATCAACGCAAAAATCCTCATAAAATACTGGCAAATTGAATCCAGCAGCACATCAAAAAGCTTATCCACCATGATTAAATTCGCTTCATCTCTGACATGCAAGGCTGGTTCAACATACGTAAATCAATAAACGTAATCTATCACATAAACAGAACCAACAACAAAAAAACTTATTATTATCTCAATAGATGCAGAAAAGGCCTTCAACAAAATTCAACAGCCCTTCATGCTAAAAATTCTCAATAAGTTAGGTATTGATGGAACGTATCTCAAAATAAGAAGAGCTATTTATGACAGACCCACAGCCAATATCATACAGAATGGGCAGAAACTGGAAGCATTCCCTTTGAAAACCTGCAAAAGACAGGGATGCCCTCTCTCACCACTCGTATTCAACATAGTGTTGGAAGTTCTGGTCAGGGCAATCAGGCAAGAGAGAGAAATAAAGGGTATTCAATTAGGAAATGAGGAAGTCAAATTCTCCCTGTTTGTAGATGACATGATTGTATATTTAGAAAACCCCATCGTCTCAGCCCAAAATCTCCTTAAGCTGATAAGCAACTTCAGCAAAGTCTCAGGATACAAAATCAATGTGCAAAAATCACAAGCATTCCTATACACCAATAACAGACAACTAGAGAGCCAAATCATGAGTGAACTCCCATTCACAATTGCTACAAAGAGAACAAAATACCTAGGAATCCAAATTACAAGGAATGTGAAGGACCTCTTCAAGAAGAACTACAAACCACTGCTCAGTGAAATAAAAGAGGACACAAACAAATGGAAAAACATTCCATGCTCGTGGATAGGAAGAATCAATATCGTGAAAATGTCCGTACTGCTCAAGGTAATTTATAGATTCAATGCCATCCCCATCAGGCTACCAATGACTTTCTTCACAGAATTGGAAAAAACTAAAGTTCATATGAAACCAAAAAAGAGCCTGCATTGCCAAGACAATCCTAAGCAAAAAGAATAAGTTGCAGGCATCATGCTACCTGACTTCAAACTATACTACAAGGCTACAGTAACCAAAACAGCATGGTACTGATACCAAAATAGAGAGAGAGAGACCAATGGAACAGAACAGAGACCTCAGAAATAACACCACACGTCTACAACCATCTGATCTTTGACAATCCTGACAAAAACAAGAAATGGGGAAAGAATTCCCTATTTAATAAATGGTGCTGGGAAAACTGGTTAGCCATATGTAGAAAGCTGAAACTGGATCCCTTCCTTACATCTTATACAAAAATTAATTCGAGATGAATTAAAGACTTAAATGTTAGACCTAAAACCATAAAAACCCTAGAAGAAAACCTAGGCAATACCATTCAGGACACAGGCATGGGCAAGGACTTCATGACTAAAACACCAAAAGCAATGGCAACGAAAGCCAAAATAGACAAATGGAATCTAATTAAACTAAAGAGCTTCTGCATGGCAAAAGAAACTACCATCAGAGTGAACAGGCAACCTACAGAATGGGAGAAAATTTTTGCAATCTACCCATCTGACAAAGGGCTAATATCCAGAATCTGCAAAGAACTCAAAAACATTTACAAGAAAAAAACAAACAACCCCAGCAAAAAGTGGGCAAAGGATACAAACAGACACTTCTCAAAAGAATACATTTATGCAGCCAACAGACACATGAAAAAATGCTCATCATCACTGGTCATCAGAGAATTGCAAATCAAAACTACAATGAGATACCATCTCACACCAATTAGTATGGCAATTGTTAAAAAGTCAGGAAACAACAGGTGCTGGAGAGGATGTGGAGAAATAGGAACACTTTTACACTGTTGGTGGGAGTGTAAATTAGTTCAACCATTGTTGAAGACAGTGTGGCAATTCCTCAAGGATCTAGAACTAGAAATACCATTTGACCCAGCAATCCCATTACTGGGTATACACCCAAAGGATTATAACTCATGCTACTCTAAAGACACCTGCACACATATGTTTATTGTGGCACTATTCACAATAGTAAAGACTTGGAACCAACCAAATGTCCATCAATGATAGACTGGATTAAGAAAATGTGGCACATATACACCATGGAATACTATGCAGCCATTAAAAATGATGCGTTCATGTCCTTTGCAGGGACATGGATGAAGCTGGAAACAATCATTCTTAGCAAACTATCACAAGCACAGAAAATCAAACACCACATGTTCTCACTCATAGGTGGGAATTGAACAATGAGAACACTTGGACACAGGGCAGGGAACATCACACACCAGGGGCCTGTCAGGGTTGGGAACTGGGGGAGGGATACCGTTAGGAGAAATACCTCATGTAAATGATGAGTTGATGGGTGCAGCAAGCCAACAGGGCACATGTATACCTAAGAATCAAACCTGCACATTGTGCACATGTACCCTAGAACAATTTTTAAAAAGTTAATATGCTAAATTTTGTTATGCACATTTTACCATAAATTTTTTAAAACACACATATATACAGATATAGATACATAGTTCTATATCAGACATATGTCTACATATGTCAGATATTGACAAATAAAATGGGAGGAGTAGGGAATGTTGGGGGGGCATAGTTGTAAATAGAGTGATTTAGAAAGGCCTCCCTAAGGAGATGTTTGAGCAAAGCCCTAGAGGAGGGAGGGAGGGAGGCCTGTGGGTTTGATATGGCGGAGGGGGAGTGTTCTGAATAGCAGTGTAGTAAGTGCAAAGGTCCTAAGGTGGGAGCGTGCCTGGGGCATCAGAGGGCTCGAGCAGAGCCAATCAGGGAACAACGAGATCAAGGAAGGAGGGTGCAGTTATAGGTGCACAAGGGCGTCACAGGCCAATAGAGGTGCTTGACTTTTTTTTTTTTTTTTTTTTTTGAGACAGAGTCTTGCTCTCTAACCCAGGCTGGAGTGCAATGGTACCATCTCAGCTCACTGCAACCTCCATCCCCCGGGTTCAAGCAATTCTCCTGCCTCAGCTTCCCAAGTAGCTGGGATTACAGGTGCTCACCACCACACCTGGCTAATTTTTGTATTTTTAGTAGAGATGGGGTTTCAACATGTTGGCCAGGCTGGTCTCGAACTCCTGACCTCAGATGATCCACCCACCTTGGCCTCCCAAAGTGCTGGGATTACAGGCATGAGCCCCTGCACCCGGCTGAGGCACTTAACTGTTACACTCAGTGAAATGGTGAGCTATTGTGGGGTTTTGAACAGAGTGGTGACAAGAGCTGACCTATATTTTAACAGACTCACTCTGGTCATAGTGTGGAGAGTAGACCACTGTGCTAAAGGTAGGGGCCAGGACCCGATAGGGGGCTACAGCACTTATCTAGGCCAGGGATGAGGTAGGAGTGGACGAGGGTGAAGGCATAAGTGGAGACTGGGTTGGATTAGGGATATACTGTGAAGCTACAGTCAACAGGATTTGCTGAAGGATTGCATGTGGAGTGTGAGAGGAAGAGAGGAGTCAAAGACTGCTACTAGGTTTGGAGCCTGAGCCCAATACTCTACTCCATGGTTTATGTGGCAGGTTCATGTCAATAATCTTATTTCCTGCTCATCATCAAAGCCTCATAGGGTTCACACTGTCAGGGCTTGGGTTTGAGAGCTGCCAAGTCTGAGTCTTATTAGCAGGGTGTCCCAAGCCAAGGCCCTTAGCCTCTCTGGGCCTCAATTCTCCATCTGTAAAATGGACCTACTGATGTTTGACAGATTTGTTATTTTGAGGATCGTGGCACCTGCTGCGTAGGGATTGGCCAATAGTGGCAGCTGTTATTATTGATGAGCACAACTGGAATTAGAACATGGTCCTCTGTCCCCAGTTCTGTGTTCCTTTCTTGATTGCTCTTTTCTCAATTTCTAGAAGCTTCTGGTCAATTGATTATTATTGGGAATAGCATTTCATTTTCAAACGTTTTACTTATACTTGATCTCATTTGAGAAAAATTTCCTTCGACCGTTAGACTCTTTTCTAAGAGTCTGACAGTTCCTGAGTTGGGACATGGTCTTGTGTGTGACTGTGGGTGTGTGGGAGGCAGTTCTTTCAATGACTTTTTCTTTTTTCTGAGACAGGGTCTCACTCTGTTGCCCAGGCTGAAGTGCAGTGGTGTGATCATGGCTCACTGTAGCCTTGATCATGGCTCACTGTAGCCTCTACCTCCCAGGCTCAAGCGGTTCTCCCACCTCAGCCTCCCGAGTAGCTGGGACTACAGGCACACACCTGGCTAATTTTTGTGTATTTTTTGCAGAGAGAGGGTCTCACTATTTTGCCCAGGCTGGTCTCAAACTCCTGGCCTCAAGCAATCCTCCCGCCTCAGTCTCCCAAAGCGAGGGGATTGCAGGCGTGAGCCACTGCTCCTGGCTTGAGTGATTTTATTTGGTATTGCCCCACTTCAAGTAGGAGCCTTGTGATCCAGAGCCCCTCTTCTCACCTGGCTTAACACATCTTTTTCCCCAGACTGAACTGACTAGACCTTTTAACGTTTATTAAACACCCTCTCACTCAGGCTGATTTAGTTCTAGAACATTAGAATAGAGAAACTTTTTCCTCTCCCCCTCCCATAATTTAGCACATAAACAAGGAAATGGGAAGAAATGTTGAGCGCATCACACAGTAGACCACGTGGGGCTTGAAAGAGGGGCAGGAGGGACTGCCAGAGCACTGCATGAGGAGCCTGAACACCTGGGTCTCTACTAGCTGTCAATCACAGATCATTACCTCTCTGAACTTTAGAGTCTTTGACTGCAAAATACGAATAACAGCATCTGACCCTGTACCTCCTGGAGTTATTAGGAGGATCAAATTAGAGCAAGCATGGGAATTAAGGTGTCATGAGTCATGAATGACAGTATTTATTAAATTCAAATGCATAAGCCATTATCCCACTCACCTTCCACTGTGTCCCAAAGTGTGGTACGTGGACCTCCCTCAGCAGAATCACCTGAGGTTGCTTAATGAAATACTGAATTCTGGGTCCTACCTCAGCCCTAGTTGCTCCCTCCCTACCTCCCAACCAGCCAAGTGATTATTAAGCATAATAAAGTTTGGAGCTGCTGGTCCAGGAACTAACTTTGATGGGATAAAAAAAAAAAAAAAAAAAGAGGATAAAGGATAATTATTTAAGTGCCTACAGATTCTTGGCATTCACGTAGGTGCCAACATATAATATAAATGACTGGCCTTATTCATCATGTTTGAATATCCCCAATGGGTGGTACATTGTGTTCCATTAAAAATAGCTGAGTAAGGCCACTTGTCAGAATTTTAAATAGGCAATATAAATTGTTACACACGTCCCTTCTGAAGGGACATTTTTAACGTAGAGTCTTTTGTCTAAAGATAATTTTCTAATGTTCTTTCCACCTGTCTCCTATGCCCCCAGAACACCCAGTCTTGGCTTTTCTTGGTACTTTACTAAATGCCATGAAGTTGAGGACTCACTGCTTTTTAATGCCAGCATTTCTGACCCAGGCTCCTCTCCCACAGCCAACCCATCACTAGGACCAAATCAGCAACTGTACCTGCCATGTCGATCTGGGTGAGCGCCCAGGGGACAGCCTGTCCCGGTTGAAGCAGGACCTGAAGCTCTTACTGCACATTGACTCAGCAGGACTCAGACGCTTCCACAAGCCAGATGGACAGTGGGAGTTTCCATATCCTCAGCCTGCAATCTCTTTAGCCCAGATAATAGGCCCACCAGCTGGTCATCCACTCCCAAAGTTTTCAGCTGGGCATTTCTCCATCCATTCAAAATACAGTAAGCTTTATACATACATAGATGCTCCAGAACCATTTGGAATAAGTTGAGCATGTGGCAGAGGAAGAGGGCAGGGGAATTCCAAGAATGACCAGCAGCACTTGGAGATTTGTTTCTTAAAAAACACAACTCCTTTTCTTCTCTGATCCTGTGGTCTATTGTGAAATGACCAGGGATTTCTCCCAAGGATCTCTCTCTCTCTCTCTCTCTCACACACACACACACACACACACACACAGAGAGAGAGAGAGAGAGAGAGAGAGAGAGAGAGAGAGAGAGAGAGAGAACCAAGTACTATCAGCAAAGAGGCCGTACTGGGATGCCATGATCATCAGACATTTCTCTGGCCCCTAGAATGAGTTGGAACAGAGATATGGTGTGCAAAAGCCTGAGCCTGGAGCCCAGGGTGATTTTAGAAAAGCAACACTCCCTCACCTGGGAGACACAGAAACCTTGAGAAAAGTGTGGAGCATGTGCTTGTGCTGAGGTGATCTATACATCTGGGGCCTAAGGTACCTGCATGGACAGCTAGTTAACATTCTTATTTTTGCCATTATTCCTTTTGTTTTCCTAATTCCCCGACTCACTCTGCCCGCCCCCACCAATGTTGTCTCCCCATTTGAAATGGCCTTCCTCAAAGCTCCCCTCCTCCACGCTGTCTTTCCTGACTCACTGACCTCCCGCCGCTCAGGGCGCTCCTAACAGTCATCTCCCCGCGTTATTCTGTGCATGTGACTCTGACATTCCCAACACGATTACGCGTCAGGCGCCATGCCTGGGCACCCTTCGTTGTTCCATCTCACTACCCAGCCAAAGCGGGTGTCTGCTAAATGCCTGCTGACTCATTAGCAATGGGCTGGGACATAGAAATAATCTTTAAAAACTGAATTGGGTAATACAATAGACTTTGTGAAAATCAGATATACCTGAATGATGAGAAACAAGCTTTGGCAACACAAGACAGTAGGATTATTCCATCATTGTGCATCTAAAAAAAGTTAGAGGGAGAGAGAAAAATGAAAGTTCCCAGTGACATCAGCTTTGGCAGTCCCTAATGGAAAGTGGCCTTGCCAGAACCCTGCTCCCTCGCTTAATCGGGAACGCTTTTCACTAATGCCATTAACCTGGTCCCACAGTCAGAGGCGCAGCCTGCTCGGCCAAATGTGATCGGTTCCAGTTGCTGAATCATCTCCATCTCTTTTGCCCTTCCTAATACCTTCAAGAACTAGGAGAAGCAAAGGACAGGAGCAAAGAATTAGAAGAAGCACCAAGCACTATCAATATTAGCAAATCAGTACTAGGAAGTAGTTTGGCCACTTCCTTCCATTTCCTTCCAACCCTGGGAACTCTTTCCATTAAAAACATTTCTCCACCACATCCATGTTTTAGACTTCTCATTGTATCAGCCCAAAGGAAAACTCTCAGCTCTCCTTCCCCAACCACATACCATGAGCGATTTCCTTCTAAGGGAGGAAAGTCACTCTTTGCAGCTTACAGCTTAATTGCTTGACATCAATCAAGAAACCCTAGTAACATCCTGGGAATTCTGGGACCTTCTGAAAGCAGCCTGGAAAATCAGAAGGCTTTCCAGCTGCCCCCTAAACTCAGCATGATTAAAAGGTGTGAAAAGACCCCCCAGATCGGAGATGTGGAGAAAAACACCAAGAAGCAAGTGAAAGTCAGACAGAACCAAGAAGGAGGCAAATTTAATCTTCTCTGAGCTGGAAAATTAGAGCCAAGGGAATTCTATTATTAGGAAAAGTCTGAACCTTTGTTCTGAAGGCTGGGTGGGGGCAGGATGCAAAAAAGGCTGCACTGCCCTCTATTGGGACCTAACAGCACTCAGCTAAGGGCTCTTCATTCAGGATCTCTGTTAGTCATTGCACAACTTTTGGGAGCTATTAGTAATCGAAAAAAGACCAGAGAAGTCAAGTAACTTGCCCTAGCTCATGCAACTAGGAAATGGCACAAGCAAGGATACTAAACCAGGGAGGAATGGCTTTCCCAGTTTATTTTCTCGCCGTTCATCTTTATAGTCAAGCTTTTCCTCCTTGGACCCAGAACATGGCATGCTCTAAGTGTTTGCCAGCAGTTCTCTCTAGCGTGATGGGTCTCAAAGCTAGTTCCCTATTAGAAGTACCTGGAGCCATGCTCTAACCTGCCAAGTGTTCAAGCCCCACCTCCAGTGATTCTGATTTTAATTGATCTTAGGTAGATCCTAGCTTAAGTAGGTTTTAAAAGTTCTGCAGGTGATTCTAACATATAACCAGCACTAAGAATTCCTGTTCTAGCTGCAGAAGAAATAGAGCCAAAACACATGGCCCCTTCCAAAGCTGGGACTTGTATTTAACAGAATGTAATACGTTTAGAGGGCTTAACTAAAGAAAAATCATTTTTGAAGGCTATAGGCTTTCTAGTGGAATGTTACAGTTCTGCTTTATGATACGGTAGGCCAAATAATAGTCCCCCAAAGAGCTTCACATCTTAATCCTTTGGAACCTGGAAATAGGTTACTTTACACAGAAAAAGAGACTTTGCAGATGTAATTACATTAAAGATCTTGAGTTGAGGAGATTATCCTAGATTATCTGGATGGCCCAGATATAATCACACGGGTTCTTCGAAGAGAGGCAGGGGAGTCAGGGTTACAGAAGATGTGATGATGGAATTGGGGGTTGGAATGGTGTGAGGAAGGAATACAAAAAATACAGTGGCCTCTAGAATTTGAAAAAGGGAGAGGAAACATCCTCCTTTAGATCCTTCAGAAAGAACAGTCCTGCCACAGGCTTGACTTTAGCCCATTGAGACTGATTTTGAACTTCTGACCTCCAGATCCATAAGAATAAATTTGCATTGTTATGAGCCACTAAATTTGTGGTTATTTGTTACAGCAGCAAGGTGAACTAATACAGATGTTGTGCAGCTCACTTCAGTTGTCTGAGGCTTGGGTTCTTCAACTCTAAAATGGGATACTCAACACTACTTCAATAGGGTAGTTGTGAGGACTAAATTCAATAATTACAAGGAATTCTTGTGGCTGGCACACAGTAAGTGTTCAATAAACAGCACCTACTATTACACCATTACACCTACTACTACACTCATCCATTGAGGAACCTGGGATTCTCATCTTCTGAGAATCCCAGGTTCCTCGTGTTACAGCTCTGAGTCAAAACAGGTGTGGCAGAAAGTGGAAAAAATATCTACAATAAGATGTGAGAAGAAAGAGGCTTTTAGTTTTGCCCAAATACATTTCTACAGGACAAGGGATCAAGGTGAATGGAAAATACATTAGCAAGAGAGCAGTGGTAGCAGAATTTCTCAGCCAGCTTGCCTTTGGGGGATGTTTGCACATGCTGGTTCTGAACATGCTATCAGATTCCTGGCACTATTGGGTCCACTTCCCGGGAACTCAGCCCCTTATTGTAAGAATTCACACAGAGAAAGAGAAAAGGGATTAGAATCACCATAATACCAAAAGGACCCAGAAATACAAGTTCCCCTGTCCAAATACAGCCAGCCGGTCAATTTCTGGGCAGTTGGACAATTTCAGGTCCTTAAACTCTCACAAGAATAAAACATTGTTTTCTATCTATTTAGTGTTGATTGGATTATTAGTATTAATGGACATTCTACCATGTATGAGACTTATGACCTTAGGCAAATTACTCTGTTCTTCAGCTTCTTCATCTGTAAAACAGGGACAAGGGAAACACCTAGCTGTAGGGTGGTCATGAAGATTAAATGATTTATACAGGCAAAGGGCATAGGAAAGTGCCTGGCACATAGTCAAGTCCTTGGTAAGTTAACTATTAACATTCCCATCAGGGTTATTTTTATTTTGGAAAAAGACTTGAGGCTAGGTGAAGGAAGCCACCCACTTAGAAGACTTTACATGAAGAACAGTAAATTTGTTGTTGTTGAGACAGGTTCTCACTCTGTCACCCAGGCGGGATGGGGTGCAGTGTCGCAATCAGAGCCCACTGCAGCCTCAAACTCCTGGGCTCAAGCAATCCTCCCACTTCAGCCTCCTGAATAGCTGGGACTATAGATACAACTGATCTTGAATTCACGGCCTCAACTGATCCTCCTGCCTTGGCCTCCCAAAGTGCTGAGATTACAGGTGTGAGCCACCATGCCTGGCAGAAAGACAGTAATTTTTAGTGTCCTTTTGTTGTTTTATGTAGTCTTTTTAAAGGAGCTGCAAGAGAAAGTAGTCCAAAACAGGAGCCAGATACAGACACATATTCACTCAACCAATATTTATTGAGTGTCAATTATATAGCAGGAACTTTTCTAGGAACTGGGAACTAAAGATAAACAAAATCTGTTCCCTACGCATAAGGAGTGTTCCACATAATGGGGGAAAGAGACATGGTAGATTCCTAGCACAAGACAGCAAGGCACATGCTGCAATAAGAGTAGGTAGGGCATGGTGAAGAGGTACATAGGAGAAAATCTGATCTGGGAGAGTCCAGGACATCAGGGAGAACTTCCTGAAGGAAGTAACGTCTAAATTGGCTGAGTAGTTTTGCAGATGGATGATAAGGATGTGGAGAGTTTTAGAGGAAACCAACTCTTCTGAAGTTTTGAGGGCAAGAGCAAGCAGTGTTTTCAGGAAACTGCAGTCAACATGAACCTGAGGGGTGAGGAGCCAGGCCTGAGACAGGAGGTGAGAGATTCGGCAGGAGTTCTAAATGCCATTCAGATCACAGATCACAAAGATGGAGAACCATGATAAGGAGTTTGTATTTTAGCTTAAGGACAATGAGGAACTGTTGAAAGGCTTTAAGCAGGGCAATTTTGTAATAAGATTTGAACTTTAGAAAGATCACTCTCAGGAGAGTAGTTGAAAGACAAGATCAAAGTCAGAAAGACAAGCTGGAAAACTATTGCAATAATTCTGGTGAAAGATAAAAGAAGATAGAGTCAAGGTACTGGCAGTGGGGAATGATTAGGCAAGGATATATTTTGAGATGTTAGAATGACAGACCTGCAGACTCTGTGATCAGGTAAGAGAAAGGGAGGAAAAAAATCTGATTTCCAGGTTTCTTACTTGGGTGAAAGGTGGTACCACTCACTAATTCGGGAAATCCAGGAAGCAGAAGTTTGAGAGGCGGGTAATGAGCTCAGCTTTTGACACCTTGATGTGGACACATTGAAAGCCTGTGGGACCCTCGAGTGAGCATGTGCAGTTAGCAGCTAGATATGAGTCTTGAGTTCAAGATGAAGACTTGAGATCTGAGTCACTGGCCCATAGTTGGTCTATTTGAAACCATGGGAATGGGTGAGACCACCTGCGGACAGTGAAGAGTTCAAGGTGGAGGCATGATGTCCTCCTGCAAGAATGTTGTCTAAGGAGGCACAGAGATAAGACAGTCATTGGAGGGAAGCAGGAGGTAGAGGGAGAAAGGGTTTTGTTGTTTTTATGTTTTAACAAAGACTTGGGATTGTTGAGATGTTGCTGATGAAGAGGAATGGGGTGGGTGAGGAAAGAAAGGATTAAAGTAGAGTTGATCTTCTTTGTTCACAGATTTTATATTTGCATATTTGCCTACTCACTAAAATGCATTTGTGACCCTAAAATCAATAATCACAGTGCTTTCATGGTCATTCCTGGATGGGCACCTGTTCAGAGTGTCAAAAAACTGGATCCTCCTGATACAGTTGTCCCCAGCTGAGGTTAAACAAGGCAATGCTCTGCCTTCCTGTTTCAACTCTCATACTATAAATGTGTCCTTTTCACAGAATATTTAGCGTCACATTTTTCACATTTTTGTGCATTTCGTTGGTGATTTCGCTGTTTAAAATTGCCTGAAGCAAAATGCCGAAGTGCTGTCTAGTGTTCCTGAGCCCAAAAACCTGTGCCTTATGGAGAAAATATGGGCATTCAATAAGCTTCTTTCAGGCATGAGTTAGTGCTGTTGGGTGGGAGTTTAATGCTAATGAATCCACAGTATATAGTAAATAAGGTATCTCTAGACAGAAATACACATAAAACAGGATTATGTGCCGATCTGTTGATGAAAATGTTGTGACCAGAGGCTCACAGGAACTAACCCTGTATTTCCTCTAGGTTCAATGATCCCATATTCACTAATTAGTGTTGGCAGTAACTTTATAAAATGCAACTACTACACATAATGAGAATCAACTATATAAGAGAGAGGGAGAGTCAGAGATCCCAGAGGAGGATTTGGGTGGCGTGCTTTCAGGTAATAGAGTAGTCTTCTAGAGTCCCTGATCTTGTCATCCAATAAGTGCTAGACCAAAATATTCCTTTCAACTGAAGACACCACCAGGAGCTAGTTTTCAGCTGGCTTTGCTCTGAACAAGCTGCCCTGGCACATGAAATGTGGGAGGATGGGTAGGAAAGGGAAGTAAGATCAGTAAGGAGACATTGAAAATAAAAGATGAGTGGAGAGAGACAGAGGGTCTCCTTTTGCTGCTCTCTCTCTACATTGCACAATTTATAAAGTTTAACGGGGGGCCTTTTCTGATGATTTCTCAGGGACTCACGGATTGTACATTCCTGCTTCTTCTGGTGATACCGAACTTTATTTTGACCCCTACCCAAAACAGTACCGTTTAATCTTCACTTTGCCTATGCCTTGACTCAAAAGGAAGTTAGTTTCAGGCAATTGAGATTTGGCATTACACAGTAATCTCTTTTTTATTAACTCATCTCAGCAGCTGAAAGCATTAAAAAAACACTCCAACAATATTGTAACCAAAAAAAACAAAAAGCCAAAAAC
This sequence comes from Macaca fascicularis, assembly GCF_037993035.2. NCBI lineage: Eukaryota > Metazoa > Chordata > Mammalia > Primates > Cercopithecidae > Macaca > Macaca fascicularis. Next base: position 101,140,679 of record NC_088385.1, read on the forward strand.
ATTGTAACCAAGCTTATATCCTGAGGGAAACAGCAAGAACAACTTTCCCTCCTCATCTCCCTTTACCCTATATGAGAAAAGCAAGGCTTCTCTATTCCCAAAGTGAGTTCAAAGTAAAAGAAAACATTACTTTGTTTTACATGGCGTGGCACATTTTGAAGATAGGAACAAGACTTCAAACAGGAGAAAAACAAGTTCTCAAACACTGACCATCCTTTCTAGGCTAGGTGAAGTTACAATGAAACTCTGATGTTGGGGGGGAAACTGACACCTGATCTATTTCCACCACAGGTCACAAAAGGCAGTACCATCTGTTGCCAAGTATTAGAACTCTCCCTCATCCAGCCCCTGACTCCACTGATCGCTAATTTATGACTGTTCAGAGAGGGCTGGGCCAAAGCTCACTTCTGTTCTATCAGAATAAAAGAGGCTCTTAGCTGACTAACAAGGTAAACAAGTTCAATTTATTTAACTAAACATACTTTTTGTGTAGATTATAAATTTAACAGAGTTTGTTAACACTAGTGAAACTTTTTATTTTTATTTTTTCAATTAATAGACTATATTTTTGAGTAGTTTTAGGTTTATAGAAAAATTAAGCAGAAAGAACAGAGTTCCATTTTCCTCTTTTCCACATACCCCCCACACCAAAATTTCCCGTTATTAACTCTTGCATGTCCAAATGTGGTACATTTATTAAAACTGATGAACCAATATCAATATATTATTATTATTTACAGTCCATAGTTTACATTAGGGTTCACTCTTTGTGTACAAAACATACTTTTAATATGTGTTGGAAGCACTGAAATCATAATAATAAAGCTACCACTTATAGAGAAATTTCCAGGTCACAATGCTTTGTCACAAACAAACCAATTTTTTCCTTTATTTTGAACTCCCTTTGGGAGTAGAGAAGGCTTGCTTTTCTCAGCATTACACGTAGTGCCAATAACCACTGTCACATACATAATATTCATCTTAACAGTCTTGAAGATGGGCTGAGACTCTTACTTACAGAAAAGGAGCTGACGTTCACAGAGGCAAGTGGCCTGCCAAAGCTCCTACAGCTATAAAGTGGCAGAGACAAGATGGGAACCCAGGTCTTCTTAGTTCTTTGCCAGTTATGCTAATGCTAATTTTTAAGAGGCCACTCTTAGCCCCATGTCTTCCTTACATTCAGATTTCTATTTCTAAGCGGAGGATTAAGATGCACGCTGCTCATGTTTCCACTGACAAACAAACTGTGACAAGGCAAATGAGATGGCATGTAGTGAAATGCATGGCAGGTAAGGGGACACAGGTATTAATTCTTCTTTTGGGCTTGGGCATCAAGTCTGTACTTACAGCTAATTTACTTGTCTGTCTTCCCTCTAGACAGCAACTCTAGAAGAAAAGGGACTGTGTCTACTTGCTTGCTATTGTCTCTTTGTTGCTTACTTACTGCCTGGGACAGAATAGCAATTAAACAGCAGTTATTAAGCATATCAATGGAAGGATAGATAACACCATGGGTAATGAGTATTAACCATACACACTGCCTCTGGAATCACTTTCTGATATTTTCCCTTTTGCTTTTCTGGTAGTTTTCCAATTACTCTTTCACATTGCCTTTTCTACTTCTATATTTTGGGCCTTATAATTTCAATCATATCCTATAATTACAAGATCATTTGAACCAACACCAAACTTCCCAATCATTTTCGTTTCCGCTACATAACAAGACTCAGAAAGCCGACCATTTCTCTTAAGATAATATTTACATCTTTGGTCTGAGTCTAGTACCCAGGTCCATGTGCCTGTGGATGTGTCAGTGCAAATAGCTCTTGCCTTGTCCCTTCTCATTAACATGAATGGCAAAAAGGAGTTGAGAGAAGGAATATTGGGTATTTCAGGAAATCTAAGTTCTAAATCTAAGTTCTGCTTGCAGGTCTTTCAAATAATGAAAACCTGTTTCCCTTGGAGTTTCTTAACCACAAAATGGGAATACTATCATGTGCCCCAACTATTTTTTATACATGAGCAAACAAGGAATGTTAAAATGTTTGTACATTTCATTAAGCTGTTTATTAGTATTTGTAAACATTGAAATCAAAGCCTTAAGGCAAAAGTTACAAACTGGTAACTTGAGGGACCACAGTGAGTCAAAAGAAGTGTTTTTGATGTTATTTTTAGAATTTAATTCAGTTACTACGATGTTTTAAATTGGGAGAGTTCACATTAAAATTTTGGCTTTCCTTAAAAAATCTTAGGATTCGGCATCCTAAGCCAACTGATATGGTTTGGCTCTGTGACACTACCCAAATCTCATCTCAAACTGGAACCCCATGTGTTGAGGGAGCGAGGTGCTTGGATCAAGGGGGCAGCTTCCCCATGCTGTTCTCACGGTAGTGAGTGAGTTCTCATGAGAGCTGATGGTTTTTAAAGTGGTAATTTTTTCCTGCACTCGCACTTCTCCCTCCTGCTGCCATGTGAAGAAGGTGCCTGCTTCCCCTTCGCCTTCTGCCATGATTGTAAGTTTCCTGAGGCCTCCCCAGCCATGTGGAACTGGGAGTCAGTGAAATGTTTTTCTTTTACAAATTATCAGTCTCAGGAATTTCTTTATAGCAGTGTGAAAATGGGCTAAGACACCCCCATTGCTGTTTGGCAGGAACTGACCAAAGCTGAGCAATGATTGCTTCCATCTAAAGGCATAAGAGCGTTCTAGTTTGCCACAGTCCCCACCACTCCCTATTTTATCACATGTAATCTGATGTCGTTTAGATGTCCTGTCCAAATCTCATGCTGGAGGTGGGGCCTGGTAGGAGGTGTTTGGGTGTTTGGGTCATGGGGCCAGATCCCTCATGACTTGGTACTGTCCTTACAATAGTGAGTTCTTGTGAGATCTGGTTTTGTAAGTGGGTGGCACCTCCCTATCACTCCCTCTCTTGCTCTTGCTCTCTATGTGATGTGCCTGCTCCCACTTTGCCTTCTGCCATGAATGAAAGCCACTTGAGGCTACTCCTGAAGCTGCACAGATGCCAAGGCCATAATTCCTGTACAGTCTGCAGAACCATAAGTCAATTAAACCTCTTTTCTTTATCAATTATTCAATCTCAGGTATTTCTTTATATCAATGCCAAAACAGCCCAACACATAGTCTTTGCCATAGTCCCTACTACTCCCTATTTTATTACACCCAGTCTGCTTGACTCACTTATGTTACTGTCTGGTTCCCAGAGGCATTTGACTTTGACTACCCTTGCTTTAAAGTATTACACAGCATATAGTTGATTTATCAGTCTGCAACTATCAGATTGATCCTGTTCACAAATAGTTCTAAAGAAGAAAATCCATTTTATTTGGCAAGCCATTCAAACATTAAACCTTTCTCTTCTACCCAGAAAAATTTCCCCTCACTATAAATAGGCCAATAAGAATAACATAGGCTTAGAGCTAAATGGCATCTTATAGCTCATCTGGTCCAACCACCTTGTATAACACTTGAGAATACTACAGGCCTTGATTGTGAAGATGCCCAAAACTAACAGGGACCAGAACCAGCTTCCCAGTGGAAAGCTTCCTGGAACTTCTCATTCTTTCCAGATTACGCATAGAAAATAGCTGCTTATTTTATTTTATGAAAGCACCTTAGGCTTGGACTCAAGGGCAGGAAGTGTTCTTTTCTCCTGTTTTAGATTCTCAGAAAATTTATTTTCCTAACCTTAATTACCATGGAGATTATGTGTTGAACCTTCTATTCTTATTTCCTGGGGCTTCCGTAACCAAGTACTACAAACCAGGTGACTTAAAACGATGGAAATTCATTCTCTCACAGTTCTGAGGGCTAGAATTCTGAAATTAAGGGGTCAGCAAGGCCGTGCTCCCTTCCAAGTCTCTCAGGGAGGATCCTACTTTGTCTCCCCCTGGCTTTTGGTGGCTCCTGGCCACCTTTGGCATTCCTCAATTTGTAGTTGCATCACTCCAATCTCTGCCTTATCTTCACATAGTCGTCTTCCTTGTGTCTCCACCTTTCTGTATCCTATTCTCTCTCTCTTATAAAGACATCGGTTGGCCAGGCGTGGTGGCTCATGCCTGTAATTCCAGCACTTTGGGAGGCCAAGGTGGGTGGATCACCTGAGTTCAGGAATTCAAGACCAGCCTAGCCAACATGGTGAAACCCCGTCTCTACTAAAAATACAAAAATTAGCCAGGCATGGTGGCAGGTGCTTGTAATCCCAGCTACTCAGGAGGCTGAGGCAGGAGAATTGCTTGAACCCAGGAGGTGAAGATTGCAGTGAGCTGAGATTACGCCATTACACTCCAGCCTGGGGGACAAGAGTGAGACTTCGTCTCAACAACAACAAAAGACATCAGTCATTGGGTTTGGGGCCCACCCTGACCCAATATGGTCTCTGAGATGCTTAGATGGTTAATTTTATATGCCAAACTTGCCTGAGCTTAGGGATGCTCAGATAACTGGTAAAATATGATTCCGGGTGTGTCTGTGATGGTGTTTCCAGAACGGACTAGCATTTGCATTGGTGAACTGAATAAAGCATATGGCCTTCCCCAACGTGGGTGGGCATGATCCAACAGAACAAATTGGGGACGAAGGTAAATACACTCTCCTGCTTGGGCTGAGGCATCCATCTTTGCTTTGACACATTTGCCCTTCTGGTTCTTGGGCTTTCAGATTTGGACTGAGACTATATTAGTCCATTCTCATCTTGCTATAAAGATCTAAGACTGGGTAATTTATGAAGAAAAGAGGTTGAATTGACTCACAGTTCCACAAGCTGTACAGAAAACATGACTGGGGAGGCCTCAGAAAACTTAAAATCATGGCAGAAGGTGAAGGGGAAGCAGGCACGTTTTACATGGCCAGAGAAGGAGGAAGAGGGCAAAGGGAGAGGTGCTATACACTTTTAAACAACCAGGTCGCGTGAGAACTCACTCACTATCATGAGAACAGCAAGTGAGGAGTATGCCTCCATCATTCAATCACCTCACAGCAGGCCCTTCCTCCAACAATGGGAATTACAATTCAACATGAGATTTGGGTGGGGACACAGCCAGACCATATCAGGGACTGGCACAATTGCTCTTCATTCTCAGGTCTTCAGCTTTAGGCTGAATTACACCACCAACACCCCTGGTTCTCTAACTTGCAGATCACGGGATTTCTTGGCCTCCATAACTGCATGAGCCAATTCCTATACTAAATATCTTCATATATGCATGTATACATACACAGTTGGCCCTCTATGTCTATGGATTCTGCATCCATGGATTCAACCAACTGCAGATCAAAAATATTTGAGAAAGAAATGCATCTGTACTGAACATGTATAGACTTCTGTTTCTTGTCCTTATTCCCTAAATAAAACAACAACTATTTACACAGCATTTACATTGTATTAGGTATTATAAGTAATCCAAAGATGATTTAAAGTATACGAGAGGATGTGCATAGGGAAGATGGCAAATACTATGCCATTTTGTATCAGGGACTTGAGCAACTACAGATTTTGGTATCCAAGGGAGATCCTGGAACCAATCCCACGCAGATACCAAGACATGACTATATATATAGAATTGGTTCTGTTTCTCTAGTTTTTTGTTCCACTACACACAGAGGAGTAGTTGGAAAGGGAAGAGTATATTAACAGCCTTTTCAGATCATGGTGAAGATTCTGCTGTAGATTACACCAAAACTTGACAAGTTGTAGTTTCTTAAAGGTAAATTGCCAGCTGGGCACGGTGGCTGACACCTGTAATCCCAGCACTTTGGGAGGCCAGGGCAGGCAGATTACCTGAGGTTGGGAGTTTGAGACTAGCCTGACCAACATGGAGAAACCCCATCTCTACTAAAAATACAAAATTAGCCAGGTGTGGTGGGGCATGTCTGTATTCCCAGCTACTCGGGAAGCTGAGGCAAAAGAATTGCTTGGACCCAGGAGGCGGAGGTTGCAGTGAACTGAGATTGTGCCACCCTGGGCAACAAGAGCAAAACTCCCTCTCAAAAAAAAAAAAAAAAAAAAAGGTAAATAGCCATATGAAATCTGAAATCATCAATGAATGTTTCATACTCAATTACCTTTTCAAATTTTGTAACATTACGCACTGGTCATTTGGAAAATATTGGTTTAATGAGTTTTACAGATCTTCCAAATATTGACACATTTCAATATATAATATAAAAATATCACCTTCATAAATATCATGACCAATTTCATTCTAATTTCCTTAGAAAGCTTGAATTTTATCATTGGCATCAAATATTGTCTTCATTGACATGATTAACTCATATTGTTTTCCTTCACTGGAAAAACTCATTTCATTTTCTGAGACCATTTCTATCAAATACCCAAACTTGAATAACCATATTTGTCTGTCAGTTGTTATGTCAAGCAAAAATATTGTTCTGTGAAAAACAAACAAACAAATAGCTAATTTAGCTAGCAACTCAATCACCTAAGTGCTTTTCCACAAGACAACCATCATAGCCTATGCAGTAGAAATGCTTTATGTGGGCCGGGTGGCTCACACCTGTAATCCCAGCACTTTGGGAGGCTGAGGTGGGTGGATCACAAGGTCAAGAGATCGAGACCATCCTGGCCAACATGGTGAAACCCTGTCTCTACTAAAAATACAAAAATTAGCTGGGCATGGTGGAAGACGCCTGTAGTCCCCCCTACTCGTGAGGCTGAGGCAGGAGAATTGCTTGAACCCGGAAGGCAGAGGTCACAGTGAGCCAAGATCACACCACTACACTCCAGCCTGGGTGACAGAGTGAGACTCCACCTCAAAAAGAAAACAAAGAAAAAACAAAAAAGAAATGCTTTATGTGTACTTCCCAAATGAAGGGTTGAGATGTAACAAAATTAGCTTTTACTTCTTCAAGGGCATCCCAGTAAAATGCTTTCTTTTACTCCATGTTGTAAAGAATACAGTGACTACCATTTGTTGTCAGGATTTGTGCTGAGCCACCAGTAGTTTTTCCCACCATTGCTTTTCCAACATCAGTACAAATGACTATGCAGTAAAAAAGGCAAATAATATCTTGAAATAATTAGATATGTATATTTTATTAGATATGTGTATTCCCCACTGAATATATAAAATTTTGAAAATAACTTTGACCTTGAAAACTTATGAAAGTATCTCAGGGACCCCTAAGTATCTCTATACTCTGAGAACTACTGCCCCAGATGAACAGAAAGATGAGACAATGACTATCTGAGATTTTTCGCTCTTTTCTTTGGAAAGCAGGCTCTGCTAGCCAGGAAGAAGCAAGCAAAGAATAGCTATTTGTTGGCTACCAACAGGACGTGCTGTCACCTTTACAGCACACTTGACCCAGAGAAAGCACTCATTGATGTTCACTGTTGTTGTTGTGTTATTATTTTGTATACGAGCAGTTGATTTTCTTTCCCACTCGCCTCTCTAGCATGCTTTTTCAAAAGCGACGAATTTATTTGATTTTCTCAAAACCTTGTGAGATGCAACAGGCATTGTTTTTAGAGAAATAGGTTATGTAACCTAAGATTTCACCCAAATTAGGGGGAAAATCACAATATCACCCAGGACAATGCTCCAAGGCCCCTCACCAACCTGTGTCTCACAGGGGCCTCATACGTATCCGCTGGACTCAGAAAGCATAGCTGGTGAAGTCATATCAACTCAGACTCCAGAAAGCTGCTTCAGACAGTTTGATCACAGAACTACGTATGAGATTCTCAGAGATTTTTTCTTCTGTGGCACTATATATCTCTATCCAGTTAGCTAACAACTCAAATGAACATTCTTTAAATTCTCTCCATGTTCTTGTGTCACCAGAGAGCTTACATTCCGTATTATATTATTTTATCTCCCTATAGAAATGTATTCATTGAATGGTTACCACCATATAAAACTGATACTATGATGTGCCCTTTTTTTCATTTTAACGTCTTTTAATTTAAAATGAATTTTATAGTCTATGGAAACTCATAATGTATTTGGCAATGTTTCCCTTTTCTTACTGATACATAGAATGATGATGTACCTATTATCAATGGTGTCTTAAATTCAACAAAGTATGGTATTTAAAAATGTGACTCTATACTGTTCCAGGACTGATATAAGAAATAACTACAGTCCTGCATGGCTTAACAACAGGATACATTGTGAAAAAATGCATCGTTAGGCGATTTCCTCATGTGCAAACCTCATAGAGTGTACTTACACAAATCTAGATGGTACAGCTACTACACACTTAGGCTGGCTGTAAGTGTCACCTACTGCTCCCAGGCTACAAACCTGTACCACCTGTTACTCTACTGAACACTGCAGGCAACCATAACACAACGGTAAGTATTTGTGCATCTAAACATATCTAATCACAGAAAAGGTACAGCAAAAATATAGTTTTATAATCTTATGGGACCCTCATAGCATAGGCAGTCCATCATTGACCAAAACGTTGTTATGTGGTGCATGACTGTATTTGAAAACCACCTCCATGCTTTCTACCAAACTGTTATTATGTATCATGCAGTCTCTGGTTTAATGCCCCTAAAACAAAACTGGCACAATAAATCTCATCGAGTTCCCTGCTTTTAGCTCTTTCCTATGTCCAAGAGGGTCGCTCTACAAATTGTTCCTGAAAATCATTGAAAATAATATAAAATTAAGAATACAAAACTAGGCATAAACATTTGGAAGGGACTCCAGCAACTGAATGGCTCTGAGGCTTAAACTTCGCTAGGCTCTAGGTGTGGCCATGTGTCTGGCCAATGAAACACGAACAGAAGTGTTGAGTGAGACTTCCAGGAAGCCTCCTTACAGAGAGGAAAGAGGCCTCTCTTCTTTCCTTCCTCCATCCCACTATCTAGAACTTGCTTATGGTGGCCTGGGCTCCAGTAACTATCTGGGACCAAGAAAATAAGGGACATAGCCCAGATGCAGGGACAGAAAGTCTAAAGGACTCTAAGACTCTGATGACTGTGAAGCTGCCTGCCAACCCCAGGCTGCTTCCCTCCCAGACCTCTTGGGTTGTGAAGGAATTAAGCATTGGGTGCTCAAACCACCATCTGGGGTTTCTCTTGTTATCAGCCAAACACAGTTCACCACTGATACAGCATCATAAAGCATCTTGGTCCATACAAGAAGGGCATAGGTTGGGGCAAGGATGGAGGTCATGAAATGAGCCTAAGACTGAAGGTCAGAAACTCTGTTTCTAGTCTTTGCTATTCCGGTCGTGTCTTTAGCTTGCTCCAGGAACTTAAGAAACCCACCTAAGCTGTATTTACTTTAAGTTTCCTCATTTAAAAAAAATACAACTTTCTCCCACGGAGTTATGCAAGTAAATCATATACAAATAAGAAAGAACTTTGCGATGGTGAAATCATACATCTTTGTTCTGGTTAATTGTAGCAGTGATGCACTGAGAGAGAATCTCTTCATGGTCCCGTTCCTGCTGAATGAGTTCAAATCTAGACCCCCATATCCTGGGCAGTGCTGATGTTAAAAATCAAACCATAAATAGTGGTTCATGGAGTAGGCACTTAAAAGGACTTCAAATTATGAGGCAGTTGCAAAGAGTGATCAGTCAGTTCCTACATTCTCCAAGGATCGTGATTAGGAAAAGAAAAATTTCCTATTTGGGTATCATCTCAGAGATGGTTCCCTAGGAGCAGAGCCTATGAGATTGGTATTGTTGTGTGAACAGATTTCAGAAGGATATAAAGGAGTTAGGGAAGCAGGTGAGACAGAGGAAGAAGATAGAGATGTGAGTTCAGCTGAAGTCTAGCCTCAGCCCCATCCCATGGGGAGCTCTGGAGCATGACCAGCACCAAGGAATTGTCCAACCTCAAGGCAAGGGGGCCAGGCCTTTCTAACCCTGTGTCTGCCAGTCACTGGTGCAGACCACTCCTGAGGGTGAGGGGTTCTCCCAAGTGTCTCTGGCTGAGGAGACTCCCACTGGCTGAGGACAATTCTCCAGAAAGAGTGTGCCTGAGATCGGACAGCAGCCAGCACTCCCAGCAGCTGTGTGGGGGTGTACTGGTCTAATAAGGGGACCTGGGTGTGCATCCCGGTGTCTACCATAGGAACAGAACACTGAGTATTTGGGGAGTGTTTGGGGAGGAAGCTCCTGACTACTTCTCTAGAAGGTATTATTCATACCTTTTAAGACTTCCCAACCTGCTACACTATAGACTTCTGTTTTGGGCAACAATAGGTGTGCTCTCAGTGATAAATTCTGAGCTTGTTTTTTAATAGGCTAATAGGCAAAGAAAACAAGGAAAGTGTTACTGTTGCTCAGGGTTGGCTTCCAGGACTTCTCCACAGCCTTGGGGGATTTGAAGGTGTTGACGAATCCCACTTTTCCTCTTTGGATTCCAAACCAATGGAGAAATCATCCAGGAGGATCAAAGATCGCATAAATGGCATTCTTGCCCAGAAGGCTGGTTTTAAGACTTGTCCTAGATCCAAGACCAAGAGGAGTGTCTTCTCGTTCCCCTTGATTTGAAGTCACACCCTGGTCACAGAGCAAGCAATGGTGGGGCAGGCACGCCCAGCTGAGTGGAGGGGAGGGGGATGGGTGCCATTGGGGGCAGGCAGAAAGTGTTGAGGAGGGGGTTTTGTGCCCTCTCCCCATTTTCCCAAGGAAGACTAGAAAGATGGGCTGGAATTGCTCCTCCCATAATCTTCCAGGGATGGAGGGCCAGGAGGATTCCTGTAGGGATCATGTGGACTAGAGCCCACAGTTCCTCCCACAGCTTCCCTCCCACAGACTGCTAAAGACAAAAAGAAAGGATGCTGTAAATCTGGAGCTGGCTTAGAAGCCCTGGTGGACATGCTAAGAAAGAAAAGCCAACCCAGATTTCCGAATCAGCCACACCTGCTTCATCATTCAGCTGCCCCAGATCTCCTTTTTTGCACCAAGAACTGGACTAGTTTTGTTACTCTTAGCTGAAAAGCTGGAACACATCCGCACCTATTGATACAAATCAGTTCTGCCAGTCTCCACCAGCCAGCACCCAACAGCTGTTTTTCCACATCCTTTCTCCTGAAAGCATTATGCAGCCTTATGTACAGGTCGACATTGTGAAGTATTGCTTTTTCTGAATTTACTGCATTTTCTGTTCTTGGAGGTAATAGATGGCCCACTCAGCTTTCCTTCGCTGCAGACACTGCTCTGTGGTCTCCATAGCTCCCGAATGCATTAGCGAATCAGGCAGGATGAAAATTACAGCGTCCTATGCTCCACCATGGCTTCTTGCTTGGCGTGGTGTTTTCCAGTCTGCTGACATCTCACAAACAAATAATCATTATAGTTACTTTTGTTTTGTTTTGTTTTGAGATGGAGTCTTACTCTGTCGCCCAGGCTGGAGTGCAGTTGCGCATTCTTAGCTCACTGCAACCTCTGTCTTCCGGGTTCAAGTGGTTCTCCTGCCTCGGCCTCACGAGTAGCTGGGACTACAGGCACACGCCACCATGCCCTGCTAATTTTTGCATTTTTAGTAGAGATGGGATTTCACCATGTTGGCCAGGTTGGTCTCGAACTCCTGACTTCAGGTGATCCACCCACCTCAGCCTCTCAAAGTGCTGGGATTACAGGCGTGAGCCGCCTGGCCCATTTTAGTTACTTTTGGCTATACTAATGGGTCATATTTTTATCTGTCTTTTCTCCTCCTTGGCTCCCAAACCCCTGTGCATTATCACTGTGATGTCTCCTATAATGAATGACATACTTCCAGTTATAAGAAGCATCATAGGAAGCCAAGGAAAGGGCCCTGCTTTTAAGGCACCTTCTCCCAGGACCTCCAGGTCTTAGGATGTTGGCCCTTGCTTTAGTGCTGCCCTGGTGGCCTTGGGTGCTGGAAGAGTCAACGATTTCTAAAGGAGACTTGATTTGCAGGTTTGGTTAATCTGATCTTCTATCCCGTGTAAATGATCTCTTACTTAAAATACTTGCGCGTTTTGAACTGTCTGGTTGCCCAAGCAGGGTGGAATGTTCCAGAGGAAGCCACATAACTGCAGAGGTTTAACACACGGTGGGTTCCGCCTTGTTGCGCAATGGCTGTTTTCCTGACAGCCCAGGCTGCTGCCAGGAGTCAAGGGGAGCCAGATCCCACAGAAGCCAACAAGAATTGTAGGCAAATATCCTCAGGCTGAATAATAGCGATGGTATCTTGAAATTGACTCACTTCCAAAAACTCCATCAAACAAGAGTATTTTGCATATATGTGATCTCTGCTTCACAGGGTTTTCTTTTATTTTAATGGAAAAACATCTTTTCAAAGGTCTATAAAACATCCCTTCAGCCCACCCAAGTTCAAGTCATCACTGTCTCTCACCTGGACTGACCTCACATCTTCCTTCTCAGCTTTGACTTCCAGTCATCCCTCCCACAGATGCCAGCACCTATCTCCTAGTGCCCAGCTTTTATCATGTTTTTCTCCAGTTAAAACTTGCCAAAGGCTCTCCTTATTGAATTGAGTACAAGTGCCTCAGTCGTGGTCCCAGGCCTGCCATAAAGGAGACCTGATTTACCTTCCTAAGCATGGCCTGCTCTTCCCTCTCTCCAGATGAGAGGCACCATGCTGCCTCTCCTTGCTCCTGTGTGAACAGCCCCCAGCCACTTCTACCAGAATCTTGCCATTGTTCAAGGCCAACCTTTAATGCCATCTTCTTCAGGAAGCTTACCCTGATCTTTCTAGGCAAACATACTTTATTTGGGTGTCATGATGTGGACGCACAATTTCCTGTTCTGCTCTATCTATTTGTGTGCTTGTCTTACTCTTCTCTTTGACGGCCATTTCTCTGTCTGTTCATCCTGTATCTCCCACAGCATCTAGCAGTGTCCTACACTTAGTAGTTGCTCAATAAATTGTAATCAAATTAAAGTAGGTACTATTAATATGCACACTGAAATACTATCTCCCTGAAATTTTCGATTCTATGTTCAGAAATTATAACATGCATTTCCAAATATGGCATCAAGATGGAAAAGTTGTGTTTTTCACTGTTCAGAACAATTTCTGTTCATCAGATTTTAGAAAACATAGAGGTCTGCAGCTAGGGACAGGAAGACAGGGCCTAGCAGGTTAGAAATTCCCGAGGTTTTGGAGTTAGGTTTGAATCCCTGTTCCATCACTGACAACTTATGTGAACTTAAGCAAGTTCCTCAGTCGCACTGAACCTCAATTTCTCATCTCCGAAATGAAGACAAAATTACTTATTTTATAAGTTTTTTATAAGCATTAAGTTAGAACATTTCTATGAAGTACCTAACTCAGTGCCCAGTAATAGTAGGTAAATCATAGTTCTCATAATTATATTTCTCCTAGTAGTAAATCAGCTTCCATCATCATCCTTATCCTACCCACATTTTATTCAGAATGAAATATTAAAGCTTTTAATAAGTATACAGCTGACCCGTGATCAATGTGAGGGTTAGGGGCCCTGACCCTCTGTGCAGTCAGTAGTCTGCATGTAACTTTTGACCCCTAAAAACATAACTACTAATAATAGCTTACTCTTGACCAGAAGCCTTTTCAATAACATGAAAAGTTAATTAGCACATATTTTGTATTTGTATTAGTCCATTTTCACACTGCTATGAAGAACTACCTGAGACTGGATAACTTATAAACAAAAGAGGTTTAATTGACTCACAGTTCCACATGGCTGGGGAGGCCTCAGGAAACTTACAATCATGGTGGAAGGGGAAGGGGAAGCAAGGCACCTCTTACATGGTAGCAGGAGAGAGAGAGAGAGAGAGAGAGAGAGAAAGTAAGGGGGAACCAGAGTGAGAAAATGAGAGGGAACCACCAAACACTTTTAAACCATCAGATTTCATAAGGACTCATTCACTGTCATGAGAACAGCATGGGGGAAACTGCCCCCATGATCCAATCACTTCCCACCAGATCACTCCCTCAACATGGGGGGATTATAATTTGAGATGAGATTTGGGTAGGAACACAGAGCCAAACCATATCAGCACTATATACTATATTCTTATAACAAACTAAGTTAGAGAAAGAAAATGTTATTATGAAAATCAGAAGGAAGAGAAAATGCATTTACCATTCATTAAGTGGAATTGGATCATCATAAAAGTCTTCATCTTCATTGTCCTCATATTGAGCAGGTTGAGTGGGAGGAGGAAGAGGAGGGGTTGGTCTTGCTGTCTCAGGTGTGGCAGAGGCAAAAGAAAATCCACATACAAGTGGACCCACCACTATACAGTTGACCATGGGTTTGTTAACAACTTAACAATGTGTAAGTTCAAACCCGAGTTGCCCGAGAGTCAACTGTATATTGAGCACCTACTAATTCCCTGGCACACTACTGGGAAGAAAAATGAGGATAAGTAGAGATGAGACTTCAAAAATTGAATAATACAAGATTGTAATCTGATTATACAGAGGATATTGGCAACAAGAACATTTACTGAACTGCCATAAACAAGCGTTCAATGTATGTTCAAAGGTCAAAGAGATCTACTTAAATCAAAGGGAGATGCAATGTACTTGTGGCAATGAGAAGCCCTTGGACAAGGCTTGTGAGCCCCACTGTCCAGGGCTCCTTTCCCAAGGCTGTCAACAGACTGAGTCTAGCATTTTTGCCACCCACCTGACCACTGCAGCAGGGCTGGCTTCACAGGCCTGAGACTTGTGCAGTTTTATAAGCCCCACAAACTCCCACCACCACACTTAGAACGCCCTTGTGGTTGGTTTAATTCTCTGCTGTCGTTGCCTTGAAATTCTTAATGATTCTCTAATATGCATCACATTTTCCTTTTGCACTGAGCCCTACAAATTACGTAACCAGTCCTGCTTTTGGAGTGTGAGAGGTTATACTTAATTCATTTTTGTTCCCAGTGCCTGACACATCATGTGCTCATAAATATTTTTGAAATGAATGAATGAATTTCACTTTTATAATCATATAGGTGACAAATGCTTGTACACCCACTGTATTAGTCAGGGTTCTCCAGAGGGACAGAACTAATAGGATATGTGTATATATGAAAGGGAATTTATTAGGGAGAATTGGCTCATACGATCACAAGGTGAAGTCCCACGATAGGTCATCTATAAGCGGTGTAAGAAAGAAGCCAGCAGTGGGTCAGTCCAAGTCCAAAAGCCTCAAAAGCAGGGAAGCTAACAGTGCAGCCTTCAGTCTGTGGTCGAAGGCCCCGGCAAACCACTGGTGTAAGTCCAAGAGTCCAAATGCTGAGGAACCTGGAGTCTGATGTCCAAGGGCAGGAAGCATTCAGCACTGGAGAATGATGAAAGCCGGAAGACCCAGCAAGCCAGCTTATCCCATCTTCTGCCTACTTTGTTCTAGCCATGCTGGCAGGTGATTGGATGGTACACACCCACGTTGAGGATGGGTCTTCCTCTCCCAGTCCACTGACTCAATTGTTAATCTCCTCTGGCAACACCCTCACAGACACACCCAGAAACAATACTTTACCAGCCATATAGGCATCCTTCAATCCAATCAAGTTGACACTTAATATTAACCATCATATTTACCTTTACCTAAAGTTTAACACTTAAAATTTACTAATGTTGGGTGCACTGTACCTTGGACTTTGAATTTTTTGAAATAGGACATTCGCAATTTTCTCCAAAATCCACATGTGGAGGAAATAAAGAGAACAGCCCAGCAGCTGGGTGCCTTCTTCTCCACCTCAGTTTTTAACACCTCAGCTTTACCTGTTCTTCTTACACACAGTTGTAACCTAGCTCCTCCTATACTCTAACATACACACACACACATGCACCTTTTGCTGAGATTGTTTTGAGACCAACTTGTATACTCAAGTAAACAAATTGATAGCATACATGAAAAAGCAATTCATGTATGATTTCTGAAAACTGCTGTAGTAACAGTAGACAAAGTGGAAAAAAAATAAAAAGAGATTCAGATTGTTTTTATCGTTGTAACATGTATATAACATAAAATTTACCATTTTATACCAGAATAGACATTTCTCCAAAGAGGATATACAAATGGCCAGTGAGTGCATAAGAAGATGCTCAACATCACTAAATCATTAGAGAAATGCGAACCAAAACTACAAGGAGATACCATTTCATATACACTAGGATGGCTACTTAAAAAAAAAAAAAGAAAAGAAAAGAACAAGTGTGGGCAAGGATGAGGACCCCAGAGAAACTGGGAGCCTTGAGCCCTGCTGGTAGGAATGTAAAATGATTCAGCCACTGTGGAAAATGGTGTGGAGTTTCCACACAAAACTAAAAACAGAATTACCATATGATCAAGCAATTCTGCTTCTGGGTACATACCCCCAAAAAACTGAAAGCAGGGATGTGAAGCTCATCACAACTTTATTTACAATAGCCAAAATGTGGAAGCAACCCAGGAGCCCATTGATGGATGAATAGAAAAAATAAAATGTGGCATATACACACAAGATATTATACAGCCTTAGAAAGGAAGGAAATTCTAACGCATGCTACAATACAGAGAAACCTTGAGGACATCATGCTAAGTGAAATAAGCCAGTCACAAAAAGACAAATAGTGTATGACTCCACTCCTATGAGGCACTTGGGGCAATCATTGCCTCTATCTGCTCCAGAACCCTTTTATCACCCCCAGCTGAAACCTCACAGCTCATATTATTATTAAACAATAACTCCCCATTCCTCTCTCCTCCACCCTGCTAACCACCATTCTACTTTCTATCTCCATGAGTTTGACCATTGTCAGTATCTCACATACGTGGAGTATTGGTCCTTTTGCGTATGGCCTGTCTCACTCAGCATAATGTCTGCAAACTCCATCGTGTTGTAGCACCTGTCTGAGTTTCATTCCTTTTTAAGGTTAATAATATTTCATTGTATGTATATATCACATTTTGTTTATTCATTTATATCAATTGACATTTGGGTTGTTTAGATGCATGCTTTAAAGTCAGGGTCACAGTATTCCCCGAGAGTTTTTAAATTTTACAATAAGCAGTAGAAAGTCTTTTTGATGATGGGGGCTAATTTCTCCCAGCACCAGCAAGTCAGCTGGCCCCTCTTTCCCGAACAGCCTTGGAGGTCTTCTGTGATCACCAAAGAATGCTGTCAGGAAAAAAAAAAAAAAAAAAAAAGACCTCTCCAGAGATAACTCTTTGGTCAAACCAGGTTTATTAAGGGATGTCTCCTGCTGGGCACAGTGGCTTACACCTGTAATCCCAACACTTTGGGAGGCCGAGGTGGGTAGATGACTTGAGGTCAAACTTTCGAGACTAGCCTGACCAACATGGCGAAACCCTGTCTCTACTAAAAATAAAAAAAATTAGCCTGGCGTGGTGGTGGGTGCCTGCAATCCCAGCTACTCGGGAGGCTGAGGCAGGAGAATCGCTTGGACCCAGGAGGCGGAGGTCACAGTGAGCCAAGATCGTGCCTCTGCACTGCAGCCTGGATGACAGAGCAAGACTCCATCTCGAAAAAATAAAATAAATAGAAAGAGATGTCTCTAAATGTCTGTTCAACATGGAACAAAGCCAGCGGGTGCTTCAGCCTTGTTAAAAAGACACAGATGCTAAAGGCTTTCTTTTATCAACAGCCTCACACCCCCAAAGATCATTTCCACATAATGCAAATGAGCCCCAGTCAGGTCTGCCATGAAGATGACTCAGGCATGTGAAATCTCAAAACCTCTCACTCTTAGGAAAAGTATTTTTTTCATATTGGAGCTCATGGTGTGTTGGGGATGGAGTTGGGACACAAGAGTTGATGTAAACGTCTTGGCTTATGGCTTATCTGTTATGGAACACGCCAACCTTACTACCATACTAGATTCATCTAAGTCACTGAAAGCCTTCAACAAACCTCAGACTTCAGACCCGACTTCAGTCAGAACATGGAACAGCATCTTCGATGGAGTTTGAATGAATTTATCCTTCTTTCCTGTTCAGTTCATCTGTCACAAATTTGCAGAGCATGTGTGACACCCTTCCCAGACATCTTTTTGGTCACTGGGGCTATGGAAGTGAGCATGACAGACAAGGTTCCTTTACTCAAGGAGGTCATACACTTACAAAGAGCCAGCAAGCAAACAAACGAGATGGCTTCAGATTGTGGTAAATCCTATCAAGGACACAATCAGGGACCTGGCACAGTGGCTCATGCCTATAATTCCAAAACTTTAGGAGGCTGAGGTCGGAGGATCGCTTAAGGACTGGAGTTAGAGACCAACCTGGGCAACACAGTGAGACTCCATTTCTACGAAAAATTTAAAAATTAGCCAGGTGTGGTGGCACACACCTGTAGTCCCAGCTACTTAGGAGGCTGAGGTGGGAGGATCGTTTGAGCCCGGGAGTTCAAGGCTGCACTGAGCTATGATCATGCACTGCACTCTAGCCTAGATGACAGAATGGACCTTGTCTCTTAAAAGAAAAGGACATAATCAGGAACATGAGAGAGGGAGTGAGTATGAGGCTATGTAGGTGGCAGAGCCACTGCCCACCAGGGCTTGAGGGAAGGGTGCTCTGAGGAGGTGGTAGATACTTGAACTGAGGCCTAAGGCGGAGATGAACAAGCCATAGAAGGAGCTGCAGATAGGGCCTTCCAGCCAGAGGACATTGTGCATGCATAGGCATAGCTTTAGGAAGAGCTTGGTGTGTGCAAGTTGCAGAAAGAAGGCAGGCGCTACAGCCAGAGTACGATGAGCAAGGAGCAGGTGGTGGAGGCAGGCAGGGCAGTGGGGGTTGTGGGAGGGCTTCTGGCCAGTTATGGAAAGCCACAGGAAGATGAGAAGCAGGATAACGATCTGAATAACATATTTCCAAGAGTACGCAGGCTGCAGCTGCGGGGTGGAGAATGGATTGTGTGAGTCTCCTCTTTCTCCCGTCTGTCCTTTGGGAATATCACAGGAAGGGCAGCAAAGCGCTCACCCTCACCTTTCCCTTACTCAGTGGGACTCCGGACTCTCATGATAGAGATAAACTTTCATTTTCTGTCTTGTTTAGGCCACTGTTAGACTGAACATCTTTTATCCTTTGACCTAATTAGCAATGTCTGATCCTAGTTAATAAAGCTCTCACTTTTAGCTGCTCATAAAATCTCAAACTCTGGGAACCACTAGTTCGTGCCCTCCTTGGCCTTTGGCATATTCTATTCCTCCTTTTGTCTCTAATGTTTTGCTTGCATCCTTGGCACCGAACACCCACCCGATACCTAGGAGGTGTTCCATAAACACTGAAGAGGAGGAGGAGGATGCAGCGCCCAGAGGTGTCTTGTTGTCTTCAGACCTTGTTAGTCATCAGGCCTCAGAAGAAATCTGTAATGTGGATTTCATCATGCAAAATGGCTCACGCCTTGCCGAGTGGCACTCAGCCCAGGAGTGTGAGCGGGGAGAGGAGATTTCAGCCAGACCCTGACTCTTGTTACTTTACCTGGGGATGTGCAGCCTTGAATGCACTGACTCACCATCCGCTTCTGGGAGGCTATGATTTTTATCAGTTTGCAGCAGCAGGAAGTGAGAAGAGAGCTTCTGGGAGGAAAAGGATGCCTGAGATTGAGCTGAGCACTTCAGCTGGTTCCCTGTCGCAGCCTCTGCCAGAAGTCTGTGTTTCCTGTGTAGCGTTTATCTTAGGGATGACCAATTAACGTGCTTATTCAATATATCTTCCCTTATTAGACCATCAGCTCCACCCAAACCAGGAACCAACTCTGCCTTTTTCACCCTGGTACCTGGCACACAGAAGGTACTCAGTAAAATATCGGTTGAGAAATAAATGAATGAATCAATCTTTTCATGAAGAGGAAAGAAATAAATAGAATCAGTTAAGCTTGACACAGGAAAACCTCTTTGTTTGTTTGTTTGTTTTTTGAGACAGAGTCTGGTTCTGTGGCCCAGGCTGGAGTGCAGTGGCACGATCTTGGCTCACTGCAAGTTCTGCTTCCCAGGTTCAAGCGATTCTCTTGTTTAGGCCTCCGAGTAGCTGGGATTACAGGCGCGAGCCACCACGCCCAGCTAATTTTTGTATTTTTAGTAGAGACCGGTTTTCACCGTGTTGGCCAAGCTGGTCTCGAATTCCTGACCTCAAGTGATCCGCCGGCCTCAGCCTCCCAAAGTGTTGGGATTACAGGCGTGAGCCACCGCGCCTGCCCCCCTTTGCAAGCTTTAAAGGAAATTATTTGTCTAATAGATATATTATTCACTATGTGGGTGAGCCCTGGCGAGAACCTCCGTCCTAAGTCAACTTCCTTAGCGGGATTCTCACCCTGCCAGGTAAGCTCTCTCTGTTACCAGGAGCTCCACAAAATGCAAATAAGTTTCAAAATTCACTTAGGAAAATAAAAATGAGCAGTAAGTCAGGAGCAAAACGAACGAGACATTCAGAGGCTGTGCCCGGGATCAGACAGAAGTAGCTTTGTAATTCTCCCAGTGTAGGGCTGCAGGCACCTGGCGCTGGAGGCCTGGCCGGGACAAGGCAGGGCTCGGGGCGCGGCTGGAGGGGCGCGCCCGGCCGGGCGCTGGAGCGGGGGAAGGGCGCCCTCTGCCGGGGGCGAGGAAGATCAGTCCGCACGCGCGGTGCGTTGGTCCTGCAGCCTGTTCGAACCTCGCGCGTGGACATCCACTTCTTCCAGGGGGAAAGTAGGCGGATGGGGGCAGAAAAACCAAACTCCCTCCAAGGCAGTGCTTTGCATAAGCATTTTGCGACCCCCTCCCTTCAGCCCCGAACCTCCCTGTGGCACAAGGAAAAGGACTGTGGTTAATTGCAGATGCTGTCAGGAAGCCAGGTGCGTCCCCACTCCCCAGCCCTAAAATCCAAAGAAAGAAGAGATTGTTTGAGACGATCTGAAGAAAGGTCAGGTCCTAACAGATCAACGGGACCTTCTTTTTCACCTTCCTCGCCTTGGGTTCTGGAGCACGGGCGCTGGATCAGCTGAATGCGGCCTGGGCATCTGGAAGTGGGCTTGAGGGACACCTCGCGGTGCAGCCCCCGGGACGACCCAGGACACTCTGGACACCCAGGCCGAGAGCCAGGACCCGCCCGCGCCTCCTCACTGCTGCTCGAGGGTAGGGAGGAGCGTGCGGACCCCGTGGGGGCTGAAGCGGGGCTCTGCTCCCCGCCCTGCGCAAGCCCCCGGCTCTGGTTGCTGGTCCACAAAATCCGGAGGCTGAATTAGACGGTCGGGTGGCCCCCCAGCCTTATAGCTTCGATTTCTGTGGTCCTATTTTAGACCCAGACTTGTTCCCGAAGGGAAGTGAAGAGCCGCGGAAGGCTTGGAGCGTGAACCAGAAAACAATGGGTGGGGACGGTCTAACCAGCTCCCTTGCCTAGAAGGGCGGAAACGGCTTTCGAAGCACCCGCGTTTCTCTTTATTGAATCTTGAGTGACACCTAGTGGCCCATCCGCCTCACCGTCACGGCGATGCTGGTTTCACTGGACTTTTCAGAAGGTGTAACTTGCCTGCCCATGGTTCTCTGCTAAAAGAATTTGGAGCCTAGGGTGCCGATGACGTTTCCTGGGACCTCCCGGAAGCACTTGCTGTCCCCTGTCAACAGCCCTGCACCTGCGATGCATGCAATTCTAATGAAAATGCCCTTCGCGTCTGCAGAGCTTGCTTGAGCACATCCTGAGCTCTCAGGCAGCAAATATAGAGTCGGGTGCTATTCCGGGAGCTGGGCACGCAAAGATGACCAAGGCTTGGTTTCTGATCTCAAGAATCTCACAGCCCAGCTGGGGGAAAATGGACCAATAAAAGAGTGTGCATTGGATGCTATGGGGCACAGGGGGTGGACCTAGCTCGGCCTAGAGTCATTAAGAAAGACAATCACCCTTGAGCTGAGTTTTGAAGATTAGGCAGAATTCTAAGATGACCCCTGAAGATTCTCAGCCCATCCCCCTCGCAGGGTACACACACCTTTGCCCAGTTATTCAATCAAACAATTTAGGGGCTCTGTGAAGAGAATTTGCAGATGGAATTAAAGTTCCCAAATTAATTGATCTTGAGATCTGGAAATGATCCGGGGTGGGTCTAACCTAGCCAGGTGAACCTTTGAAAGGGACTGGATTGTCCTGGCAGAAGAGATTTGACAAGTGGCAAGAACTCATCATTGTCAAGATTTTCTTTGCTGGCTTTAGAGATGAAAGGGGCCACGTGACAAGGAATGCAGGCCGATGCCAAACCCCTGCCTGACAGCCAGCAGAGAAACTGGACTTCAGTCCTACCACTGCAAGAGCACTGAACTCTGACAACAAGCAGGGAGTTTGGAAGGGACCCCCAAGCTGTATGAGACCTAGTCCCAGCTGACACCTTGATTTTATCTCTGTAGGACCCTGAATAGAGGACCCAGTCATGCTGCAGTCAGGCTTCTGACCTCCAGAACTATGAGCTAATAAGTGGGTGTCTTAAGCTGCTATATTTGCAATTTGTTATGAAGTCACAGGAAACTGATACAGATGGTCATTTCAAAGAGGGGAACCACATGACAAATGCTCAGAGCCATAAAGAAGCAGAGAACTAAAGTCATTCAGAGAACTAAAGACATTCGGCATAGCTGGACCATGGGGAGCAAAGGAGATGGTAAGATATACTCATGAGAACTTGGCTTTGGGTCAGAGAGAATGTGCCCTTGGGCTAGTTAACTTAGCTCTCTGTGCCTCAGTTTTCCCAAAGGTAAAATGGAATCATAATCATAGTGAAAACATAGAGTTATTATGTTAGTGGCCCACAGGCATATAGAGAGTTCAACACAGCCTTGGGATATAGTAAGTGTTTCAAAAATGTTAGGTAGTAATAGCTTTAGTAATTAATCATGTAGTTAATGGACTGGAATAAGGAGAGGGCAAGTGATGTGGTTTTTAGAGAGCAGTCTGGGGACCATCTGCACTGGATGATTCCAGTGGTGAGCTTATTAAAAACCCACATGCCTGGACTGTACCTTGGTCTTACCGAATCAGACTCTCTGGAGATAGAGCCTGAGAATCGACACTTTCAAGAAGCTTCCAAAGTGATCTTTGTGAGAACCACCAAGCAAGAAATAAGAAGACTTGTAAGTAGGTCACTGTAGTAGTCCAGGCAGGAGTGACTGATAAAATCAAGCAAGGCCCTGGCAATGAGAACAGGGAGCGGGTATGGCACTCTTTGGGGGAGGTGGAATCTATGGAACTGAGTAATCAGACAGGGATGGTGGAAAGGAGGGAGGGCAGAGGATGAACTGGAATCACTGTGGGGAGGTGAGTTTGGGGAGGATTGACTCAGATTGGGTCATGAGAGTCCAGACATCTGTGGGGTATCCAAGTGGAATGTCACATAGACAGTTAGAAAGACTAAAATGTAGGAGGTACATTGGGGCTAAAAATACAACGTTAAATGTACATGAGTCCATGAAGTAACGGGATGATGCTGGCAGAATAGGAAGATGGTCAGGAACAGAACTTCAAATGTACCAGTTTTGGCCAGGTGCGGTGGCTCACACCTGTAATCCTAGCACTTTGGGAGGCCCAGGCAGGCAATCACATGATCTCAGGAGTTCGAGACCAGCCTGGCGAACATGGTGAAACCCTGTCTCTACTAAAAATACAAAAATTAGCTAGGTGTAGTGGCACGTGCCTGTAATCCCAGCTACTTGGGAGACTGAGGCAGGAGAATCACTTGAACCCAGGAAGTGAAGGTTGCAGTGAGCCAAGATTGTGTTACTGCACTCCAGCCTGAGTGACACAGTGAGACTCTGCCTCAGAAAAAAAGTACCAATTTTGGGGGCTGGGGGACCTAAGAGACTGAGAAAGAGCCATCAGAATGGTTGACTGGGTGCTGGGTGGACAGAAGTCCAAGGGGCTGGAAGTCAGCCAGCCTTGGAGAAGTTCAAATGGAAAAAGTCTGTGCACATGCCTGATACCTAGTTACCAGCAGATCAATGGTGGGCTCAGCAGGGCTCCTTTCAGTAGGATGAGGAACGAGGGGGCCAGACTGCAGCCTGGGAATGCACAGAAGGCAAGGAAGTGGGGATTGTTCTTTAGCAATGTGGCTGTGAAAAAAGGAAAAAAGTAGGGCAGGAATTAGATATTCACACAACCCTTCCCCTCCCATTCCATTGGTGCAAACCTAGACACGTGACTGAAAAACATGGCTGAGCCGGGCAGCCATGTGGTGCCTGCTGAACCCAGACTGTGGCGGAAGTGGAGGGGATAGGTAGGGAGGGTGAGGCTCTCAGAGAAGGAAGGGGAGCCTAGGTGCTAAAGACCAGCCGCGTACAAATATTTACAAGTGTAGAGCTGGACCACGAGGCCAAGAAGAAGCTAGGGTGGGGATGGCGTTTCTCTGTGGAGATGGAGGCATGGAGAGGATGGCGTTCAAGGGGCCAAAGGATCACGGAGCTGTGTTGAGAGCCCAACTGGGGTTAAGGAATAAGAATCCTGTGTGGAGAAATGGTGCAACTTTGGGGAAATTTCCTCAATTATTCTTTGCCTCAGTTATCTCATCTGTACTGTCTTAGTCCATTTTCTGTTGCTTATAACAGAATACCTGAAACTGGGTGATTTATAAATAGAAGGAATTTATTCTTACAGTTATGAAGGCTGAGAAGTCAAAGGTCAAGGGGCCACATTTTCTGAGGGCGTCCTTGCTGCTGGGAACTCTCTGCAGAGTTCCATGATGGTGCACAGCAGCACACAGTCAGGGGGCTGAGTGTGCTAGTTCAGGTCCCTCTTCCTCTTCTTATAAAGCCACCATCCCACTCCCAGGATAACCCATTAATCCATTAACCCATAAATAAATTAATCCATTCATGAGGCCCAAGCTCTCGTGACCCAGTCACCTCAAGGCTCCACCTCTCAATATTGCCATGCTGGGGATTCGGTTTCAACATAAGCTTAGAGGAGACGAACATTCAAATCATAGTGTGTACCATGGAAATAATAGTAATGCCTCCCTAAGAACACCTTATCGAGGATTCCCTGAGATAACATCCAAGTGACCAGCACATAGTATCATTAACAAATGACAGCTGCCAAGAGGATTATGGTTACTATTTTATAAGTCAGATAATGACATGTCTCTGTTCAGAACCCCCTGGTCACCTTCCATCTCACCCAAAGTGGAAGCCAAAATCCTTAACTATGACCATGAGGTCATGCACAATCTGGCCTGACACTTACCTCTCCCTCAGTTCCCTCTGCTCCAGCCACCCTGACCTCAATGCTATTCACCAAACATATTCCTCTACCAGCAACACTCTTATCGTAGTTGGCCTTGTGGCTCATTCCCTCCCTTCCTTCAGGACTTTGCTCAATGTCACCTCCTCAGTGAGACCTTCATTGATCTCCCCAGTTCGTATTTGAACCACCCTTGCCCCCTCCCCCAGGGCTTCTTGCCCCCTTCCCTGCTTTCTTGCACTTCCCACTGTGGCCATGCTCAGGGTTTTATTTATCTGCTTTCTATTGCCTGCTTTGCCTAATTAGAATGCTTTTCTTTTGCTAACTGAAGTATCCCTAACCCCTACAACAGTGCAAACAGTTGGCACTCAGCATATCTCGATCATGCCCTAAAGTCTTTGCTCAAATGTCCCCTCTTTCAGAGAGCCCCACCTGCCGTTCTATCTAAAGTAGCCCCCTAATCACTCCCTATCCCCCGACTGCTTTGATTTTCTTCATGGAACCGTACCTGGTATTATATATTTGTCTGTTCACTCATTGCTTGTCTCCCCAGCTGGATGAGGCAAGGTCTTAGTTGAATTGACTGGTACATCCCAAGTGCCTATAATAACACCAGGTACAAACTAGGCACATGACACGTATTTGCTGAATGATGGTGGTATCGTTATTATTTACTGTTATTATTAATAGTGGTATCAGAAAGCAGAAGATAAGGAGTAGCTGCTCCCTGAGAGTGGAGTAGGGCAATCCAATTTAGGACTATCCTAAATGAATTGCCCAGTGGAAGCTACAAGAAGGAACAAGAATACCTACTGGCTACTCCCAGGCCAGTCCCCTCATAGGCACCAAAAGCATAGACCACACCACAGGCAACAACTAGGATGTTTCTTGCTCTATAAATATTTGCAAGGTGAATGCACAGAAGCTTCTTGGAACTTTTGAAGGAGCATCATTAACACCAATATCTGATCAATTTGTTCTAAGAGGTATAGGCCAGCACTCCCTTTTTAAATTGCAATTCAGTAGCTAAGGCAAGCTCTGGGATCATGTGCTCAAGAGAGGAGAAATGAAGCAGAGCACAGACAACAGAATCAAACTGCCTGGTTCAAATCCTGGCTTTGCCACCTACTTGAATAATGTCTCTGTGCCTCAGTTTCCTCATCTGTAAAATGATGATAATACCTCATAAAGTTGTTATAAGGACACACACACACACACACACACACACACAACAGTGCCCGGCATGTGTCAAGGACTGTGAAAGCTCTGGAATTTTTACCCTACTTGCAAGTTCACAAGTTAGCCTGCCACCTTTCATAGAAGCTGGTGGGTGACACAAGACCGCTGGTCAGAGGCAAAGGACTTTATTATTCACAGAAACAGCTACAGCAGTAGCATCAGTATTTGTGCCAGTTCCCTGAGCTCAGTTCCCATGGAGTGACACAAAGGCATCACCATCACATATGGTGGGCTGCATTATAGGAGGGGAACCCTGAGCTTAGGGAACCCAAATCTTTTATAATGGGCAGTAAGCATGCCTGCTCTTTGCTCCAGGAGAAGATACTATCTCTGTCTTCTAAGGCTGTTTGCTGACAAGCATCTTTGAAAAGATAACCCACAACAAAAAGTCAGTGCTCCTGCTCATAAGATGTGCAGAAATACGAGAGATCCATGGAGAATTGCCTCTCAAGAGCATGTGGTAAGAACTATTATTATTACTATGGAAAAATGAACTTACACTTCATAACTTCATTCTGGTGACTTTAAAATTGATAGAAATTAGAGCAAATCAGGACATGGACTAAGGAAAAGTTACAAAGACTAATGGCAAGTCAAGGAATTTGAGTTAACATTCAGTGACTAGACTCCCAAATGCATTTCACAAATGGGTTTCCAGAGAAACTGCCGTCAGCAATTGATTATGATATTGGGCAAATGAGTTTGCAATTTCATGATGAATAATCTATCACTCCCTATCTTAGAAACTCAGGCATTCCATCTTTTTTGACAGGCAGCATGTATAGTCTATTGCCAGGAAGGAAGGCCGTTGTCAAATTCCTAATTTTTCTCTTTGAAAAATTAACATTTAACTCAAATGTAAGATCTAGAGGAACACATAAGATCTTAATTACAAAGTGCAATCCAAGATTTGCACTAATTAATATGCTGATGAAAAATTCATTGAAATTCAGAGAAGAACCAACAGGGAAAAAATTGGCCAGTGTTAACATTGAGTTCTATAAAATGTGTAAGTCTATCCAAATAGGCAGCTGCCTTTCTATGATAATTATAATTTCATCATTCATGATTATTTTGTTTGTAAGGCTTTAGTTGCACATCCAAAATTATGCAGACAGAATATTTCTTTAAACTTTCTGATCTCTAACAGTTAAATTATACTAGTATATGAGAGACTTTTAAAGACCAGCTTAGTTACCTGAAATATGTTTTTTTGTTGTTTTTTCATTTTTGTTTTTGTTTTTTTTTAAGTGAGAGAAGTCATGTGCTTGATTCCTGGTTTTGGCATTCACTAATTGTGACCTCCCCCAGGTTGCTTAAGCTCTTTGAGCCTGTTCCTCCTATCCAAATGGGGACAATAATCATGAGGTTGTGGTAAGGAATGGCTATTGTTGTGAATCAATTTCATGCCTTACTTTTAGCCTTCATCACACCAGACCTGGTACTAGATGGGGATTGAAATGTAGTAACTGATTTGTTATTGATACAGCTGGGTTGATGAATAAGATAGTAAGTACTCAGGCTGAAAACTGGGCTTCCACCCTCCCCAAGCCCCCAGGTCCTGAGACCTGGGAGGATAGAGATTGTATCTGCAGATCCACACCCAGGCAGTTTCAGGGAGGATGCCAGGCTGCCTGCCCACCGCCCCCCCCAACCCCTAACCCCCATCCTCATCTATGGGGAGTAGGAAAGAGAGCAGCCAGTGTAGTGAGAGGGTAAGCAAGGCCTGCTGGGTATCTGGAACTAGGACTGGAGAGGGGCCTCAGCTTGAGGCAGGCAGCATGGGTCCCTTTATGAGATCAGAGCTTTGCAGGGTGGAGGAGGAAGGAGAAGGAAGGGGTAGGGTTGTGTTCCCCTGGCCCCACCAGACAATCTCACCAATCTCATAACTGCTTCCACTCAATGGAGAGTGATCATGGGGGCAGATGTTCCTTCTGACTCGTGAAGTTTCCATTTCCTGAGCAACTGAGTAAAAGTGCCCCTTCCAGGCCTCTCTGAGTCATCCAGCCCCCCGCGTGGCCAGCCCCCAACATGGTCAGCCCCCTCCACGGCCATCAAAGCCTCTTTCCAGATTGAAAATTTAGTCAATATCTCAGAGGGTAAAGTCCAGCCAGACACATGAGGCCTTCAGTGGCATGAACCCTGTTTCATTTCCCACACCACATGCCCTTTGCCACACCACCATGCCACTCCCAGCCCACCGTTCTCAACCCAAAACACACCGTGCTCCTGTTGTGGCCCAGCCTTCCCATCTTAAATGCCCTTGCCCCCTGTCCATTGGTCCACAGTACTCATTCTTCATGAGCTACTTTAAACACCGCCTCTGCCTTGAACTCTCTCTGACTCTCACCTCCCAAGGCTGGTTTGCTGCTTATCTCCTGGGGGTCCCACACCTTGGTTTCTCTAAGCATGCATGTAGATGCCAGCTGTCTGGATTCAAATCCACTACCTGTGTGACCTTAGGCAAGTTACATAAGTTTTCTGGGCTCAGTTTCCTTGTTGGCAGAATAGGGGTGATAATTGTACTGCATGGTGGTTGTAAAGATTATACAAAAATACAAAAAACACTTGTAAATTGTAGTTGGCTTATAAGCGTTCGCTGTTATAATCATTATTACTATTATTTACCAACTTGGTGATTTTTCTACATCCTAATACTACTTGGTCTATTATTATTTCCTTTAAATCAACTTCATCAGTCTCCTGAGCAGTGTCTGTGGAATTACAGGTTGGAAGGGCTAGTTATGTTTATATAATACAATTGCAAATAAAATACATAATGATTTAAATAAAATCTGATCATCTGAACCCCACACCCACCGCTCCTCACCATTATTTCCTCTCCCAGTACACCTGGAATAACACTGTTTTCTGATGTTATTCAATCATTCATTCATCTGTCTGTGGAGATTATAAGTTGCATGAAGGCAGGCATCGAAGTTGGATTCATGTTTTACTCTGCAAACAGTTTACAAGTGCCCTAGACCAGGGGTCTTCAACCCCCAAGCCACGAACTGGTACCAGTCTGTGGCCTGTTAGGAACTGGGCCACCCAGCAGGTGGTGAGTGCAGGTGAGGGAGCATTACTGGCTGAGCTCCGCCTCCTGTCAGATCAGCTGCAGCATTAGATTCTCATAGAAGCTCGAACCCTATTATGAACGGTGCATGCGAGGTATCTAGGTTATGTGCTCCTTATGAGAATCTAATCCCTGATCCCCAAATCATCCCTCCCGACTCCCTCTCATTTGTGGAAAAATTGTCTTCCACAAAACCAGTCCCTGGTGCCAAAAAGATTGGGGACTGCTGCCCTAGACACGTCACACACCCTTGATAACTGTTAGTGAAATGGATGAATGAATGTAGTTGACTGAAATGCATCAACTGTTATTCAGGAAGCCAGAACATTCTACATGAAGGTCAGAAAATAATAAATTAAGAATTTCACAATAAACAAATTGCAAAATAAAATAGCAAATTAAGAACAGACATAAGCTGCCGCCTCCCTCTTCCCACCTTTACCCCAGGACAATGAGAATGGTCTCCATTCTTAATTTTCCTCTCTTCCCTTTCAACAAACTAACCTCCTGGCTTTTTGACGGCAAGTTGAAGGGGTTTTTAAGATGGAATTAATCTTGCAGTTGTAATGAATCAGAAATTGCGGGAAAACATCAGATTTCAGCAGGAGCAGAATTCTCTCACTGTTTAAAAAGCACTTGTCCCTTAGGCTTGGAGAGATTAGAAGCTAATAATTTATATTGAAATCCAGCAAAGCCCTTCACAGAGTCCTATTGCTTGTCCCTGTCTTTTGAATGACAAGTGGGAAAATAGAGACTGATTTGAAAACCTAAGGCTATTTAACTAAAGCAGCAATAATTCTTCCATTAGAAACTAAGAAATGAGAAGGTAGAAATGGCCCAGACACCATAACAAAATAGATGTTGCTGGTGGAAGGCCACGCCTTTTTCCAAATGAAACTCTCACCAGCCCTTCAAGTTTGAGTTAGCTTTCTAACCCTCTGGACCTCAAATTGGCAAAAATATTTTTCCATGCTAGTTAAAATGCCCTCAAGCTATAGTCATTAGATTTGCTGGACAGTGGCATCATTCTGATGTTATCGGCTCTGTCTTCCTGTTTTCATGAATAATGTATAAGAAGCAGCTATTAGAAATGGATTCTTCCATGGCTGACAGTATCGCCACCAGACAAGGCGCTGGATTCTCAGTCATTTCATCTGTAGCTCTAACAGATCTCCCTCCTTTCCATCTCAATGCTTTCTGCCTGCCTGTCATGGATGGAGACTCTTCCAAAGACTTCTTATCCCTGCTTCTCCCTCAATATTAGGAAACTGGCGGTGGCGGGGGTGGGGGGTGGTGGTGTGGGAGGCAAGAGGAGGTGCCTATTACCTTCCTGCCTTTTAACTGTTGCTCAGTGTCAGAGGAGGAGCGCTGGGGCTCCTGATGGAACTGAGTTCATCGACTTGCCTCCTGGCCCTGCCAGCCTTACTCTGGAGCCAAATGCCCGCCAAAAGATGGTTTTCCTTGGGCACAGGAAAGAGCTAGAGGGGAAGCTGTGCTGAGCCTCCTCTACCTGCTCTTTTTTTTTCTGTATCTTTCTATGTTTGCATCTATCATACCTTTACAAAGAAAACAAAGATCTTTCAGTCCCCTGCCTTCACTCATTCATTCATTTAACATATTTTTCATTGTTTGTGAGGCTTCGGGTGATAGAGGTGGGCAGTAACCGAGGATTATTGAGATAAATATAAAATGTTTTACAAAGAAGCTCAGCAATGTTGACAATGTCTAATAGAGGGAAGTAGCTGAGTTAGGGAAGTCAGTAAGGGGATATGAAAATTGAGCTAAAGAGCTGAAAGACAAGGAACCTGAAGTCGGTGAATGGGATCCAGGCAGCAGGAACAACATGTGTGAAGTGTCTGCAGCAAGAGTGGGTGTGGCCTACGTGAGAGACACTGGAAGAAGACCCGGGCCAGAGCACAGTTTGCTAACAGGATTCAGGGCTTCTTCAACACCTTTGACACTTGCCCACGTTTTCCTTTCTGTTACTGCCCCTCCCATAGAGTCCGATAGCTATTGTCTCGGCTCTCCTCCCTGCTCCCTGATGGGTCCGACCCTCCCGGGCTCCTTCACTATTGCCTTTCAACTATTGCTGCTAATGATATGAACAGGAGACAGGGAAATACTGGGTAGAAAAGGATGGTTCCCCGGCAAAGGCCCCGCCCTCAAGCCTGGAGACTTGTAGCCCTAAGTGGGAACAGGCATTTCTGTTTTCATGCCCAAAAAGTTACCTTTCGGCCTGCCAGGTCCACCTTTCCTATACCCATGTAAATCCTGAACCCCAGGCTCCAGAAGCATATGAGCAGAGGAGGAAATGAGGAGATGAGGGGACAAGCAGACAAACAGCAGAACAGCATGGCAGAGAAACAGAGAAGAGAAGGAGCATCTGAATGCCAATAGGGGTGGTCAGAAAGGAGTTTGGCCGCTGGACAGCCAAAACTCCAGAGGAAGGCTATCTTCCCACTCCATCCCCCTTCCAGCTCCCCATCCATCCCACTGAGAGCCACCTCCACCACTCAATAAAACCCCGCATTCATCCTTCAAGTCCGTGTGTGACTTGATTCTTCCAGGACTGGGCAAGAGCTCTGGATGGATACAGAAAACTGGCACACTGGCGCACTGCCCTTGTGGAAAGGCAGAGGGCCCATTGAGCTGGTAAATACATAAGCCATCTGTGGATAGCAAGGCTGAAAGGGCACAGTGTAACACGCACCCACCTGGGCTTTGGGAGTCACAGACACCCACCCCTAGACTCTTCCGTGGGGCGGGAACCCGAAAGAACTCACTCCAGCTCCTGCACCTGCTCGTCTGCGTGCTCCCGCTCCCCTCAGGGGTTCAAGCAGCAGCAGCGACCAAACAGGCGACCTCTGTGGCATGTCCTGCAAAGGGGATCAGGGAACTCTCCCGTTTCACTAACTTAGAACTTTCCTCTGTCTCTGTGCCCTAGTGTCAAACACAGAGCCTACCACCGCGGGCGTCTGTAGCCCCAGCTACTCGGGAGGCTAAGGTAGGAGAATGGAGTGAACCCGGGAGGAGGAGCTTGCAGTGAGCGGAGATAGCGCCACTGCACTGTAGCCTGGGCGAAACTCTGTGTCGTGGAAAAAAAAAGAAGAAGAAGAAAAGAAAAGCACAATGCATGCAATGAGCCTCTATTGTCCCGGGTCCCAGTTGAAAACTTGAAAACAGGCTGGGCGCGGTGGCTCAAGCCTATAATCCCAGCACTTTGGGAGGCCTAGACGGGTAGATCATGAGGTCAGGAGATCGAGACCATCCTGGCTAACACGGTGAAACCCCGTCTCTACTAAAAAATACAAAAAAAAAAAAACTAGCCGGGCGAGGTGGCGGGAGCCTGTAGTCCCAGCTACTCGGGAGGCTGAGGCAGGAGAATGGCGTGAACCTGGGAGGCGGAGCTTGCAGTGAGCTGAGATCCAGCCACTGCGCTCCAGCCTGGGCGACAGAGCCAGACTCCGTCTCAAAAAAAAAAAAAAGAAAAAGAAAACTTGAAAACATTCTGACCACTCAGTATGAGAATGGTTAAATAAACAATGATACACACACATGTTGGAGTGCCATATGGTCATTAAAGGTGATGTTTCTTCAGACTAATGATCTTGGAAATGTCTCTTGATGAAACATTAATTTTCAAGACAGAATACAAAATTCGTCATAAAGCATGATCTAAATTGTATTTGGAAAAATGTATATGCAAATAAAAAGGCTAGAAGCAAATTCAGCAAAATATTAACAGGCTATCTATTAGTGGCACTATTGCTGGTTTTTATCTCCCTTTTATACTACTCCATTTCTCCCCAAATGTGCTAACTTGATAAATAATTTAAGTGAGTTGATTTAATTGAACTAAAATTCAAGCACTTATTAAATGCAAGGCATCACTAGCAATTTAATGATGGGCAGAACATAAACGTGGTCTCTGTCCTGAAAAATTGTTTTTATAGTTTTTATAAAAAATGTTACTTTAAAAAGCAAGATAGGCCAAACATGGTAGCTCATGCTTATAATCCCAGTACTTTGGGAAGTCAAGGCAGGAGGATCGTTTGAGCCCAGGAGTTTGAGACCAGCCTGGGCAATATAATGGGACCCCATCTCTATAAAAAGTTTAAAAATTAGCTGATTGTGGTGGTGCACACCTGTAATTCCACCTACAGGAGCCTGAGGAAGAAGGCTCGCTTAAGCCCAGGAGGTCAAGGATGTAGTGAGTCATGATCACGCCACTGCACTCTAGCCTGGGTAGCAGAGCAAGACTCTGTCTCAAAAAAAAAAAAAAAAAAAAAAAAAGAATATTCATCATCACAACTAGAAAACAAATTTTCTCCAGGGTAAGTGTTATCCAGCAGCATCTTGAAGTGTCACCCACCAAGGGTGCCAAGAACTGAACCTTGGTGAATGTCCATTTGTCATTTCTGCCCAAAGCGAGATGCTTGGAACAAGGACTCTTTCCTGGCAGTGAAAAACTCCCCGCTCCATCACCCTAGAGTGGAAAGCCCCATGTACCACTTACTTTATAAAATTCAGTCCCCACCTCCCTGCATGCTTACAGTCACTTCATTTCCAGCCCTCCTGAGGGTACATTTCCAAGGAGTCTCTCCTGGGAATCAGCCCTCAAGGATTCTAGATGGAAATGCCACATCCCCACGCGTCTGAAACTTGGCTCCACTACTTGCTGGTTTCTAACTGTACCCAAAGCAGGAGCTTGTGATTAAACCGCAGACAAAGCATCAGCCTGAGCAAGCAAGAAAACAGCAGGAGTCCAAGGACTCCTGTGAGCTAAGAGTCTGATTGTTTTCATGCAAATTGTTTTTAGTAGTAGGGAGATAACAGGCAAATGAAATATGGGAGATAGGCAGAGATTTTTCTAAACCAGTGATGGGGGCGGGGGAGTTCTTTCATAAAATCCCAGTGCGTCCATCTGTAACAGTTAAGCTATGAAGTTCCCATATTTCTTATCGAGTGGTATAAAATTTGTCTCTCTCAGGGCTCCTCCTGCTCCTCCTCTCCCAGCCCAGCATAATCAACGTCTCTTTCCCCTTCTCTGACGTTCCATCTTAGCCTTGACTGAAGAGTCGTTTTCAGAATGGCAGTGCTTTCCAATGATGAAAAGCATATTATCAGAGGACGATTTTAAGTGGTAGACAAAATGAGCAATATTTATTCTACTAGCTGTCTATTTATTTTAATGCACTTAGAGAAAACTCCGTCTAGCACATGAAACCTATGATTTTATTATAGGCTATGTCAGCCTAAGTTTTTAAAAGGAAATTAATATAGAGCCGATAAAGAGAAAAGCATTCAGTAAATCATGATACACATGGTAGGCAAACGTAGGAAGAGACTGTGATGTGGGGCCTACGTGCGTGATATTTGGAAAATACGAGTAGGAATTCTGCAACAAATCCAACTCAGCTCCTGGGGAAGGGCCACAAAAATCAGATGGTTCATTGCGGTAACTCAGATGTAGACATTTCCGTTTAATTCTGGATCATAAATAAGTCTTTACAGTTCTGAATCCTGGAACCTCCTGAAGTCTAAGATCTGAGTCTTCAAGCTGATAGACTTGGCCTTCAGTAGGGAGAGGTGTTTTGTTCTTAAAATTGGGAAATTTCACATAAAAATGCAGGTTTCTTGTTCTCTTTAAAAATTAAAGATCTGGAAAACCGGGTCTACATCTCTGAGTGGCAATAATCAGGTGATCATAGGACACAAGAGTGGCTATTCTCTGATACTAGATACTACCCCTGCACTTCTGTGACTGGGGCTGCCTCAGAGACAAAGGCTAGAAAGGGAGTTCCTCCTTCTCTAAGATTTCTCTGCTCCTTCTCTAAGATTTCTCTGCCCCTTCTCCACCTTCTCTTTCTTCTCTCTTCCCTCGCAATCCCTCCTCACCCATACACATACACACACACTCATTAACACGTACATAACTCCAAGAGATGAATACAACTTCTGTCTTCCCTCACTAATTCCCATGGTTTAGGTGCCTCGATGCTGGCCCAAAATCACTGGTAATTCCCAGGTTGATTATTTATTGCCTTTAGCTATTTGATGGGCAGAAGATCATATGAAACCACCTAATACGTTATTTTTGTGTAGGATGTGAGATAGGGGTAAAGATTCCATTTTCTCCCTAATTAGTAGATCATAAAGAATAGTAGAGTAGAGAGACAACAGACACATGAAGTGGAGCCAGAGTGTTTGAATTTGAATCCTGGTTTTCTCATTTCCTGGCTATGTGAGCATGGGCAAGTCATTTGACTTCTCTGCACCATAATTTCCTCATCTGTAAAACCAGGATGACAGTATCTATTGAATAGGATTGTTGTAAAGATTAAATGAGTTAACACATATAATGTGCTTAGACTAGAGCCTGGTATACAATAAGGGTTAAACAAAGGTGGCCTATTATACGAGTAATAGTCTTCTATGAACTACCACTGGAATAAACTTTAACTCTGCACCTTGAAATTATTACATCAGTTGTATTCCTTTAGCCAGCACCATTTATTTAAGGCAAATAAGTGCCAGGCACTGCACAGGGCACTAGAAATATAAAAAATAAGAAAACGTCCTTGCTCTTCAAAGAGCTTCCTATCCCTAATGTATTTGGAATTTGAAGTTAAGAAAACAACATACGATCATGTTTAAATAAGGATAAGATTAAACTAAGCAAAAATCATATGACGATTGTTTAAATTAATATGAGTCTTAAGGAGAACAAAGAATTAGAATAATTTCAGATTCAGTCCACAAAAAAACCAATCTCCCAAAAAGTCGGGACAAGATGAGATTTTGAAAGATACCCTTAGGGCCAGGCACAGTGGCTCACACCTGTAATCCCAGCACTTTGGGAGACTGAAGCAGGTGGATCACTTGAGGCCAGGAGTTGGAGACCAGCCTCGCCAATATGGCGAAAACCTGTCTTCACTAAAAATACAAACATTGTATTGCCAGGTGTGGGAGTACGTGCCTGTAGTCCCAGCTACTCCAGAGGCTGAGACAGGAGAATCACTTGAACCTGTGAGGTGGAGGTTGCAGTGAGCCAAGATTGCACCACTGCACTCCAGCCTGGGTGACAGAGCGAGACTCCATCTCAAAAAAAACAAAAAAACAAAAAAACAAAAAAAACAAAACAAAAAAACACACACAAAGGAAAGAAAAGAAAAAGAAAGATACCCTTTAGTAAGAAGCAAAGTCTTGAACTTTGGACCAGAAGAATGAGGGCCAGAGGAAATTGATGGAGGCTTTCAGAAGAGCACCAAGGGTCTGTGAGTTACACACACACACACACCATGTTTGAGGGAACACAGGCTAGTAATGGGAACTAGGAGAATCAATTCAGCATTCAGAACAGGCAGAATCTGTTCAGTTCTCTTTGTGATTTTAAGTCTCTTGAATTCGCTCTACTTAAGTATTCCTATTACAACAGAGGCATACTATACTTTTGTAATTTACTTTTAAGTACTTTTGCAAAATCAGGATGATACTATGCGTCTGCCTGGTGGTCAGTTAACACACTATCAGGAATTCACATTCAAGGAGGTCAGCAAGGTCAGCTCGCATTATATCAGAGAGGGCCAACTCCAGAGGCAGTACTTCTCAATCAACAACTGATGATTTCTTAACTAGCACTCATGACTTTCTGGCCATTGGCTTAGGGAATTTTTAATTGCATGATGCCTGCTAAGGGACACAGAACCGTGCCTCAGAAGGTTTGTGATCTTTTATACAGGTGGATCAGAGCACAGCAAAGGACAGAGAGCTGGAACTTCATCAGACCTACAAAACTGTTTGATGCCTGTGTGACTAAAGAATTTATCTCTAGGCCGGGTACTATGGCTCACACCTGTAATCCCAGCACCTTGGCAGGCCAAAGCAGGAAGGTCACCTGAACCCAGGAGTTCGACCAGCCTAGACAAGATGTTGAGCCCTCGTCTCTATAAAAAAATAAATAAATAAATTAGCCAGGTGTGCTGGTAGCACACGCCCGTAGTTCCAGCTACTCAATAGGCTGAGATGGGAGGATCGCTTGAGCCCAGAAGGTCAAGGCTGCAGTGGGCCATGATTGTACCACTGCACTTCAAGCTGGGCAACAGAGCAAGATCCTGCCTCTAAAAAAGTAAAATATATAAATAAAAATTTTTAAAAAGAATTTATGTTTACAAATAGAAGCGTGGCAGAATTTGGCTTGAACTTTACCTTTTGTTCAATGAGGACGTGAGGTTTAGGGGAAAAGATAACCCTCATCCCTCATGTTCTCTACTGGCTGCTGTTACCCTCCAAAAAGAACCTACATGTAGTGCATGACCAAAGTGGCCCAGGTCAATTCCCAAGAAGGGGTGGGACTCCAGCCTCCAGGGCCCTGTCCACCTCTGGCTTTTGATTCTTTAGTGGTTCTCTTCTCACCCAGCCCTAATGGGCAGGACCTGCAAGACCCACAGATGTGACAGTAGCTGGCAGAGGTTGGCTAGTATCCTTAGAGAACTGGTACGTGAAGGGAAGCTCTCAATGGTCTTAATTTGGTTTTGAAATATTTTCCATTTGACCCTGGCTATTCCCAAGGTCGGGGAAGGTCCTCACCAACCTAAGTGCCACCAGAAAGTCCTGTCCAGGGCTCCCATAGTCCAGCTTTACACAGAGAGGGACTCCCATCACTGTCTCTTGGTTCACCTCCTGCCGAATCAGAGAGAGGGATTGGGGCTGGGAGCAGTTGCAGGCCGGGAAGAAGAGTGAAACAGCCTAGGTGGCCCAGCCTCCAGGTGCACTGGCATTAGAACACTGAGAACAGACTGAAATCTGGATACATCGTGGGAAAAAATCAGCCTGTCCACCCCTAATAAGGCCTGGAGCAGTGCTGCCCAAAAGACCTTTCTAGCACTGGCAACCATGGTAGCCACTAGTCACACGCAGCCAGTGAGCATTCCAAATGTGACTGGTAGGAAGCAGGAGAGGAATTTCAAATTGCATTTCATTTTAATTTATTTACATTAAATAGCCACATGAGAC
Source organism: Macaca fascicularis (assembly GCF_037993035.2). NCBI lineage: Eukaryota > Metazoa > Chordata > Mammalia > Primates > Cercopithecidae > Macaca > Macaca fascicularis. The sequence continues at coordinate 101,179,119 of NC_088385.1, forward strand.
TAACGGTTACTGTAGTGGACAGCACAGGCCTAGAGCCTGGCTGTTCTCCCTATTCTCTCAGAACCTTCTCTTAATTCTCAAATAGTCTGATCTATGGCCAGCCCCCTTTTTTTCTTTCTTCCTCTTTCTTTCCTTCTTTTCCCTCCCTCCTTCTCTTCCTCCCTTCCTTCCTCCCTTCCTTCCTCCCTTCCTTCCTTCTTCCCTTCCTTCCTGGTCTCATTCTGTCAACCAGACTGGGTTACAGTGGCACGATCATAGTTCACTGCAGCCTCAGCCTGCTGGGCTCAGGTGCTCTTCCCACCTCAGCCACCTGAGTAGCTAGGATTATAAGTGCATGCCACCATGCCAAGCTAATATTTTTAAGGGAGTGTTAAATCATTACTTATTTATTTTACTTTTTTTAATTTTAAAATTTTAATTGTTGTGGGTACATAGTAGGTGTATATATTTCTAGGGTACATGAGATGTTTTGATACAGGGCATGCAATAGGAAATAAGCACGTCATGAGAATGGGGTATCCATCCCCTCAAGCATTTATTCTTTGAATTACAAACAATCCAACTTGCACTCTTTATGGTGTTTTGTTTTGTTTTTTTTTCCTTTTTGAGACAGGGTCTTGCTATGGCACCCAGACTGGAATGCAGTGGTATGATCACAGCTCATTGTAGCCTCGACCTCCCAGGCTCAAGTGATCCTCCCAGCTCAGCCTCCCAAGTAGCTGGGACCAGAGGCGTGCACCATCATGCCCAGCTAATTTTTTAATGATTTGTGGAGATCTCACTATGTTGACCAGGCTGGTCTCAAACTCCTAGGCTCAAGTGAGCTGCCTACCTTCGACATTCCAAAGTGATGAGATTACAGGCAGGAGCCACCACACCTGGCCTCCAATATATTGTTTTGACCTTAGATCCCTGACTCCCTCTCCTTTCTTCAACTCCGTGGAATATTCTGGCTTGGGTGGTTCAAAAGAAGGAAACCAATGCTTCCCAAATGTCTCCCCATTAGGGATGGATAAGGTGTCAAGCTACCAGAAAATAGGGTCTTTAATGGCACATGGGACTCATAGAATGCACACGCCCCATTTGGAACTAATACATTCAATGGTGCTATTCAAAGTAATCATAATAATGCACTATACTCTGCTTGTATATGTGTATGGAGACAGCATCCAAATACACCCTGCATGTAAAGTGACCAGAACAAGAATGAGGCTTCTCATTTTAAAACTTAGAAAACCAAAGTCGGCTTAGCTAAGAGAATCACATTGCAGATAATGATAGAGCTGGCACCAGCATCAGGTGTTTTGACTCCTAACTTATCCCGAAATATTTGAGTCAGCCCTGATTAGAGAGGAAACATGACAGAAGAAGAGAGCAGACCGTAATCACCCCCAACAGACTGGCCATGTCTCCAACGAGGCTCTTTTCTTTCAGGCCTGCAGAGAGTCATTGTGGACACAGTGCACAGCATATTATTTCCTAGCATTGTGGAAGCTGGAATGTGTTAGGGAATTTAAGCAGTATCTGTCTTCCAGAGCTCTAATGGGCCATCCTGATCCTTCTTGCGTTCTAACTGTATTTGTAGGGATCTTATCAACGAATCTCCTTCTCATAGGATCTCTGCTCTTTGCACAATTCAGAAGTACCTTCTTATTTAATACAATATACAACACCATGGTATTACTCTAATGGATGCTATTTCTAAACTGAACAAGCCAAGCTTTCTTTTTTCCCTTATGCTTCAGTTGAATTTGTTTTCATATTATTTTTCTGGATCCTCCGATTAAGCCCATGTCAGACTCTTTTTACTTTATTACTTTTCTGGATCCTCTGATTTTTTATTTTATTATTTTTCTGGACCCTCCAATTATTTATTATTTTTCTGGATCTTCCGATTTTTAATTAATTATTTATTATTTTTCTGGATCCTCCTATTATTTTTTTATTTATTATTTATTTATTATTTTTCTGGATCCTCCGATTAAGCACATGCCAGACTAAGGGTTCCAAATTTTGGCTGTGTATCTAAATTCATGGCACTTTATTTTAATTTAATTAATTAATTTTGAGACAAGGTCTTACTCTGTCACCCAGCCTGGAGTGCAGTGGCACAGTGGCACAAAACTCCAGCCTGGAGTGCAGTGGCTCACTGCAACTTCCACCTCCTGGGTTCAAGCAATCCTCCCACCTCAGCCTCCTGAGTAGCTGGGACTACAGGCGTGGACTCCCATGCCCACTTTTTTTTTTTTATTCCTTGGTGGAGACAGGGTTTCATCATCTTGCCCAGGCTGGTGTCAAAATCCTGGGCTCAAGTGATCCTTCTGCCTCGGCCTCCCGAAGTGCTGGGATCATAGGTGTGAGCCACCATGCCCAGCCCTCATGGCACTTTAAAGAAAGTACACATTCCAGGCCAGGCGCGGTGGCTCACACCTGTAATCCCAGCACTTCGGGAGGCCCAGGCAGGTGCTCACTTGAGGTCAGGAGTTCGAGACCAGCCTGGCCCACGTGGTGAAACCCCGTCTCTACTAAAAATACAAAAATTAGCCAGGTGTGGTGGCGGGCACCTGTAATCCCAGCTACTTCGGAGGCTGAGGCAGGAGAATTGCTTGAACCTGGGAGGCGGAGGTTGCAATGGATCGAGATCATGCCACTGCACTGCAGCCTAGGCGACAAGAGTGAGACTCCGTCTCAAAAAAAAGAAAAAGAAAGAAAGAAAAATACACACTCCGGATTCTATCCCTTGAGCTGGGATTGAGCCTGGGCATCCACATTTTTCAAAGTTCCCCCACATGATTTCAGTGTTAAGAGCTGAGACTCATGGAATGTTGGACCAAAGAACCAAGAGACCCACATTCTGGTTCCTGACTTTTCTACACACTAGCCTCTCTGGGGCTGTTTCCCATTCTGTAAAATGGAGAGATAGGAGCCCTGTCCTACTTCTGTGAGTTTAAAGCATGAGAACTTGTGTGAAAGAATTTTGACAAGGAACTAGTGTATTTATGGTGGGAGGGATCTGCTGACCGGCAGTCAGACACCACTTGCAAACAGGCCTGGGATCTGGTCACTTGGTGACATTTCCACTGGGTTCTCATGGTCTGCTTGCCTCCATCACACTATGCTAAAAATGGGTAGAGAGTGGGTGGAGCTCGGAATACTTTAACTCCAGTGTAATGGTGTGGGCAGCTTCCACTTAGTTAGGTAATTCTGGACAAATGGAAGCTTGTCTGCATGCAGCTATATTTATTTCCAAAATAACTGGTGAGATTCCCCCACGAATTTGAGAACATTCATTTCTGTTTTACCTGTTTTGAGACCTTTAGACCATGAGATTAGAAAGCCCCAGGCATGATCAGGAGGCAGAAGTACACAGGTCATCTATTCCCAACCTCAGAGCTAATGCTCAGGGTAAATCCACAGCGATCTGATGTAGGGACATTTTAATTTGGGAAATCAAATGCAGGAACGATATTACCTTATTGTTAATTTCAAGCATCTCACACACACCATTAAATGCCCCAAACCTGGCTACTATTGAAACTTAACCACATACAAATTCCATATTTACCCAAATACTCCAACATGCTAAGAGTCCTTTCTTTTGAAACGTCCTGGTTTAACTGATCTGACAAACAGATCCTTCATTTCTGTTCATTCTATTTTGTTCATTCAATGTATCACAAGTTGACCATAGCAAGACGAGAAATGCATTAAGGATCATGATTTTGCAAAGCATTAATAAGGATACTGGGACAAGGAAGATAAGCTTCTGATGGCCTTGACACAACTATTTCAAACTTCTCCATTTCAAAGTGACTTCTGCACAAGGGCACCACATCTAAAGGACCATCATTGATAGTAAACAGTTAGTTTGTATATTTATTATGACAGTTTTCTGGCAGATGATAGTCATGTGTCTTATTCTAATAAATCAGCCCATGATAACATTTTCCAACAGAAGTAAGCCAAATGTCTTGAAGAAGGGGTGGGAGTGCGCCTTTTGTAATTCACACACAGGTGCAGTTTGGGCTGCATGCAGCCCAGTTCTGGTTCCTGTCCACTGATCTCTTCCCTGGTCATCCCTGATCTAGGGACAAGTCTTCCGTCAAGGAGGGGCTGAGTGAGCTGCAGCCAGGCTTGCCCTCTCCGCCCTCTCCAGGGCAGGCTCCCTGTGGTCTGCCGGCCACAGCATAAAAGTGGAAGTAGCAGTCTGGCTTCTTACTGGTCAGTTTGAGGCGAGGAGCTTTTTTTTTTTGGAGATGGAGTCTCACTCTGTCGCCCAGGCTGGAGTGCAGTGGTGCAATCTCGGCTCACTGCATCCTCCACCTCCCAGGTTCAAGTGATTCTCATGCCTCAGCCTCAGGAGTAGCTGGGATTACAGACACCCACCACCACACCTGGCTAATTTTTGTGTTTTTAGTAGAGATGGGATTTCACCATGTTGGCCAGGCTTGTCTGGAACTTCTGACCTCAAGTGATCCACCCACCTTGGCCTCCCAAAGTGCTGGGATTACAGTCATGGGCCACCACACCTGACAGGAGCGTTCTTTTTTCTACGTTACACTTCGAGAACAAAACAATTCCCCTCCCCTGTCTCTCTGTCTTCCTTCCCTGAGCTCTGTTTATGTTGTCCCTACTCATCCCAGCACATCCACTGTGGAGCTGGAGCTCTTGCTTCATTTTTCCCTTTTCTGCACTTCAGTTCTTAACTTTAAAAACATCTGGGCTATTCCTATACCCGGCCCTGGGTGTCTGAACCTGTTCAGGGAGGTTAGGGTACTGTTGATTGCCCCGAACTCTGAGGTTTGGGCATGTACTTCCTGCCATCCCAGAAGTTTCAAAAAAAAAAAAAAAAGAAGTGTTTCTTAGTAAAAGGGCAGTGAATTCTCAAATTCTCTATTTTCCCTTCCTCCACTTTCATATCCCAGCTACTCTCAGGGTAACTTTACCCTCCTTCCTCACCCCTGTCTCTGTCAGCCTGATGAAACTCAGGAAGTGTACAGTGATGTAGGGGTGACTGAACACGCTCTGGAGATGCGACACACAAACTTTAGGATCCTGGAGGAAGCTATCAGAGGATCCAGTGTTAAATTACAAAGTTTGGAGCAGGGTCAGTTTTCCAAGTGCTGGTGTGTTTTCAAAAGGCAAGTATGTTGCAGACCAAAAAGATGCCATGCTGCCTGGAAGTGACCTTGGGTATAATGGGAACCCTGATACATTCATTTATTCTAGTTGTTTACAACAGGTATACTTTTATGCATTCATTTTTTACAAAAGGTACAGTTTCCTTTCATTCACTAAGCATTTGGTATGTACCAGGCAATTTGCTAGGAGCTGAGAATAATCAGTAAGCACAACCAGCCTTTGTGGAGTGAACAGGCTAGTGGTGGAGACATTCACTAGCTAGATAAGCAATTGCTATGCAATTACACAGTGCTAAGTGTTCTAAAGAGAAACACTGTGTGGAAAGAGGGAATAATATAGGGGACGCGACTTTCGACTGTGAGTGACAGAAAGCATGTCTGAGCTGGGCTTTTAAGCTGAGACCTGCAGGATGAGAGGGAGCCCGCCACGGGAGCCGGCCTGCGGAAGGTTGCGCCAGGCAGCAGCAACAGTCATACAAAGATTAAGACTTGAAAACTCTAGAACATAAGTTTCGACCCTTCTCCTTTTTCCCAGCTCCTAAGGTTTCGCTTCATCCTGGCTCCTTTGTTATTTCCACTAGTAAAGTACGAGAAGCACTCAGCACCACGCCTGGCATAACTAACACTTCCCATGTGCCAGGTGGTACTGGAAGTATGTTGTGTGCATTAACTCATTTAATCCTCGTGACCACCCAAGGATGGAGGGTCTATTCATGTCCCTATTTAACAGATGAAGAAACTGCACGAGTCACTATGCAATAATGGTCACGATTATCATTGGAATTAGTAATTTCATCAGTAATAGCATAGTGAACATTTTCAGGCTTCTGGCAGACTTAATTTTGTTTTATTTCTCACCTTTTCACTGCTCATTGAGAGTCTCTTCACTAGACTTCTTCTGTGTAATTTGCAAATTTTAAAAGCTTATTTCTTTTAAAAAATCCATTATTCATGTTATTGGTGGAAAACTTTTTTAACACTGCTGGTCAGGCTTTATAGAAAAATCACTTTCTGTATCCCCCCTCATCAGCAATGCTTCTCTGAATTCCCTTCAATTTAGCAAAGGTTTATTGAGAACCTACTAATTGCCTGGCATGACCCTGGAGATGCCAGCTCCAAAAATTTAAAATCAAGGAAAAAACCACACGAGTAGCTGTAATAGAATAGGATATAGGCTCTGCTTGTCTTATAATCAAAATACAAATGCAAGTGATTGGGAAAAAATATGATCTAGAGTCAAGTAGACAGCTACCCAGAAGGTTTTCTTAGCCTTACTTTTGTTGTTGTTGTTGTTTTTTAAATAATAAGTATGTAACTGGTCAAAAGCCTTTTCAATGTGAAGATGGAATAGTTCCATATTTTAGAATGTGTTGCCCTCATAAATTTGGTCTGATAATTGTTTTGTTTTGTTTTCTCCAAATCCCCTGGTTTTTTCACCAATGACCTACTGTTTAGATGTAGATTTTTCTATTGTCAAATGAATTTTACCTTTTTTTTCTTTTAATTTACAGGTATGAAAGCTAATCTTTGAAGACACACTTAATCAGTGAAATGGTGATTGTTGAAGGAGAATTGTTGCCTGATGCGCTAATTTCTAAGTTGAAAAGGAACATCATTTTTGCAATGATAAAATAGTGATCTGTCCTTCCACACGGTGTTAAGACACTTCCCACAACTCCTCCACCCTTCTCATTTAGGTAAGTACTAAAATAAACAGGAAAAGGGAACTGTACCTCTTACCCTATGCAACTGGCCCAGTGAATTGATTTCAACTTTGCATTTGTGAGAAAAAAAAAGACAACTTCCTTATTTGTATTTTAGTGGGCACAAAATTCCCCTTCCAGAGAGGCCTGTCTTTATCCTTCAGCCATTTTCAAAGAGCACTTTCATGCAAACAAGCAAACAGCTTCTCTAGGCGGGGAGTTTGCATTTCCTCTTCCTGAACCGTCTCCTATATCCGAACTGCCCACATCTTATGGGGCAAGAACATCACAAGAGGATATAAAGGATCCAGCAAGCTACTAACTCAGCAGAAAACACAGTAACTCCAGTCTTAGAGAAGCACATGCTAAGGAGAGTTCACGGCAATGAATTCAATAAAGGTCTTTTCCAACCAGCAGCCTGATAAGACCTTTTCGCTCTTCTTGTTGTTGAACCTATCTTCTAAAAACACATTTTTTTAAAGTGCATGATATAAATTGCGATTTAATTGCTTGAATAAGTGGGACATGACCTCCTAGAGCTGTGTGCATCAATGTCAAGAAAACACGTGGGGGCCCTAGTTCTCAACATGGTTGCCATGTGGTAGAGAGGCCTCATAACAGCAGTTTCTAACCTGGTCTGTGAACTTGGATGGCAAAATAAAATGACATCTTTATTTTCTCCTACCTCCAACTGAAATTTAACAATCCCTGCAATTACAAATGTAGGCAACAAACTAGAATAGCATTGGTAGCACATGTGATTTTTGTCACCAAGAGAAATCACAGATCTTTTCAAATTGCGTGACAATTGTTGCAGCTATTTTGATTTATACTTATTATTACTTCAGATAATGATTAAATATTAGAGGTGTCACTAGTTTTTGTTATTTAAACCGTTATTAAATAACGCTTTACCATGCCATATTTTAAAAATTATTTTGTAGCTGTATTTCAATATAGTTGACGGCTTTTGTAATTCTATGTATTATATTTTTATGCATTTTAAAACATTCTGAGGAAAGTCCATAGATTTTGCCACACTGTCAAAGGGGTTCATGCCCCCCGCCGCCATGTTAAGTATGCCTTAGGAGACTCTCAGTATTGACCCACTGCAAGCACAGTTTCCATGCAGTGAAGGGCCTCGAAAATGATCCATTTAGTGCATTTCACTGTGCCTTTCACACGGTTTTAGTTACCTCTTTTCCAATAACACATCTTATCAAAAACCTCAAATGCAGTACAATTGTAAAATATGGGATCATTTGATCTTCAAATCGCTGGTTAAAACTGCATCGGCTTTCAGCTATTCAAGAGCTGACTATCTAAGCTGTGAATTATCAAGGTCCCCTTTTCTCCCTGGTTTCCTCTTTGGCTGTTTACCATGTGATTCTTTTACTACTGGGTCACAGGTGCACTGACAGATAGGCAGGGCTCCCCGAGGAAATGACATTCAAATCTGACAATTTTCCTACATCACTAAGAAGTTGTGGACGGGTGGTGGTTGAAAGTGTTGATTAAATTAAGGCTTGGAATTACCTGTGGATTTTAATTACCATTCTACCACTGTCCCAGTGTCCTCTGTCTCCCCACCGCCATGCTCTCCTGTGGCTCTAATGAGACACTTATCAGATGCTATTTTTGTTTGTTAGTTATCTTTGCTCTGCATACGGTCTTCCCACGGAACCTGTGTTCTCCTTCTCTTGTGTTGCCCCTGGTGCTTGGCAGACAATAGATCATCCATAAATAGGTGTGGCTGAACTGAATCACTGTCTATGGTACATATCCAGTGGTCCTTCATGGTTGAAGATGCCAGTGCTAACATGATTATTTTCTATTTTGGATTTCTTATGTCTATTTGGATTTTGTTATGCAACATCTCTTCTACAAATGCTGAACACTATGCACCAGGCATCACACTAGATATTAGAGACAAAGATGAATATAATATGAATTTCCTTCAAGGAGTTCTGAGGTCACAGGGACACTAGACAAATACATACCGCAATGGAGTGTAACAAGAGTAAGTGTAGGCATAAGGACTAGGTATGTTGGTGACACCCAGAAAGGGTTGGTCATTTCTGGTGAATGAGAGCGAGAGTCAGAGACGATGCTGGAGTGGGAACCCAAAGCATGGGTTGGATTTAGGCAATGGCAAGAGGGACAGGGAGAATTCCAGCATCAGAGAACTGTGACTCTTTCAGGATGGAGCAATCGCAAGTACTCTTTACGTACCGGACACTCATTTCTTCCCTGCTAAGAGAACCCTAGTTTTGTATCTGGAATAATCTTAAGGAAGGTAAGTTCCTCCTCCAGACTTGGGCTCATGAGCCAATCATGAGCCAATTATGGTCATTATTTTTCTCTTCACCAGACGTTGGTATCATGTGGGCATGTGACCACATTCTGGTCAATGACATCTAAGGGGAAGTCTGCTCAGGTATTTCTGTTTGGGCAAAAAAAGACAGAGTCTTGCTAGGAGAAAGTAGCCTTCCCCTCATTTTGAAAATAAATACAGTGTTTACAGTTGTGGCAGCTATCTTGTGACAGCAGAAGGATATTAAGAGCCTGGAGGGGTTCTTTGATAGTAACACTGAATAGCAACCAATACTAGCAACTGGGCTCCTTCTTGTGCAAGGAAAAATTAACCTCTACTTGCCTATGCTCTAAGTAATTAGGATTTTTTCCCCTTATAGCTAAACACATCATAACCGATGTACACAGCCTCTGAAAACTATTTTGCACAGGTCTCCCCAATGGGTGTCAATGGGGTCATGACTAATAGCCCCTGAGTTTTTCTGCCTGATTATCCCTAGCTTGCATAACTCTAGGACTCAATCTCTTCCTCCTTCAATCTCTCAAGTCATTTTGGGGAGTCCCCAGGGGAATATCTCTGAGAATGTAACTTCTTCCCTGATTCTCTCTATCCTCCCTTTGATGCAAGGAGAGTAAGAAAGCCCTTCTCTCTGACTCTGTGTTTCACTCTGTCACTAGACCCCAAGGTGAATGGTCTAGTTCCATTCATGGAAGGGGACCCCAAGGTAAATGCCCTGAATGTCATCAACTTTTGGTCAACGTATACATTCTAGCCCTGAGTACCTCTGCTCTCTATTAAGGAATGTCTGAGGAATAGGACGCATACTAATTTCATCTACTTTCCTTTCTGTCTTTCCACAGAAGACTAGCATCAACCTCTTCCTTTAGACAGACCAAAACAGCAACAAACATCTGCAGGCTTATCAGCCTGTGCCAACAGATGCCCCAGAGTTCAGATTAGCTGGCCCCATGCAGCTACTCTTCACCTAGCTCAGCCCAGAGCCCAGTCACATGTGCACCTGAAGGAATGGAGGACATAATATTGCAAAAAGGGTCAGGCAGGGACCTCATATATCAAGCTAAGAAATATAAGCTGTATCCTCTAAGTCAGGGCTTCCCAAGAAGTGTTCCACGGAGTGTATGGAGATACTACCCTGCACTCTCAGCCCTTGGGACTGCTGGGTGGAACCTGACAGAGGGAGCTCCTAGGCTGGTCACCTCCAGCAGCCAGTGCCCTTGTTTGGCAGAGGAAGGTGTTGCCAAGAAGAGTGGGGCCCAGACCGGGCGCAGTGGCTCACGCCTGTAATCCCAGCAATTTGGGAGGCTGAGGCGGGTGGATCACGAGGTCGGGAGATCAAGACCACCCTGGCTAACACAGTGAAACTCTGTCTCTACTAAAAATACAAAAAATTAGCCAGGCGTATTTTTTGTAGTCCCAGCTACTCAGGAGGCTGAGGCAGGAGAATGGCGGGAACCCGGGAGGCGGAGCTTGCAGTGAGCTGAGAATAGGCCACCGCACTCCAACCTGGGCAACAGGGCGCAACTCCGTCTCAAACAAAAAAACAAAAACAAAAACCAAAAAAAACCAAAATAAAACAAAAAAAGAGTGGGGCCCAATGAAGCCATGGTATAAAACAATTGGGAAACAATGGGGAGTCATTGAAGGATTTTTAACAGGAAATAATCCCATCAGCTTTCCATTTTGGAAGACAATGAAAGCACAATGCGAAGGCTGGGTTGGAGGAGGTGGGCAATGAACCTGGGACCAGGACCACCAGTCTCACATAAAATAGCCTAGTGATGAAATGATGAGAGGGCAAGCTAAGGAGTAGGAAGGAGACAGCAGAAAGGATCTGGGAAATAAGAAATCTTATGACGAGAAATCAAGCCCATGATACAAATCAGCGGGCTTGCTGGTTGATTAAATATAGAAGGTGAGGGAAGTATCTAGGATGGCTTCCACCTTCTGATTTGAGAACCTGGATGGGCAGTGGTGTCCCCCAATGAGACTAGGAACATGTGGGGAAAAGGTATGGGAGATAATTGACTTGACTTGAAGTATGTATGGAATGTCCAAGGGAAATGGCCAGTAGGCATTTAGACATATAGATCTAAAATTCAAGGCCTAAAGTTCAGAGATCAAGAGACAACTTTTGTGTAGATATTTTAGAGTCATCACTAGGTAAGTAATGATGGAAGTCCATGTGCATTGATGATGATGACCAGGTAGAATACTGCAGGAATGAGAGGGTGCCAAAGACAGAAGAAGGGATTGATGTCAAAAGACCAAGAGTGAGTTGAGGACTCAGGAGAGCCTCAACAGTCAGTCTCTGTCTCTCTCTCTCTCTCTCTCTCTCTCTATCTATCTATCTCTCTGTCTCTTTCACTCTCTCTCTCATATCTCTCTCTCTATCTCTATCTCTATCTCTATCTCATCTCTGACTTCCTACAGGACTTTTCTGCTAGGCAGAGAGCAAAGCCACTGCTAGCCCCAGATTAGCCACCTCCATAAAAAACCTCTTTTCTCCCACCATCCCTATAACAACTCCTGGAAAGAACTCTGGTTGACTTTGCTAGAATCACGTGACCCATGCTTAGGCTAAACCTAAGGAGCACTTGGATTGGCCAGACCCATGTCATATGCCCCCGTATGGCTGGAAGGAGGGTACAGCCTCTTTATGAAAAGAACAGGGATGGTAAACCTTTCTGGGCAGATAAAAATAGTTATCATGGTCACCTACACATCAACATTTTAAAAGGTAGGAGGAGAAAGTGGAGCCAGTAAAGGAGACAGAAAGTTGCCATGTCAGAATAGATTAACAGCTTTTCAGAGGCCAAGATCTGTGTCTTATTCTTATCTGTGTCCTTCATCCCTCACTATCTAGTACCTAGCCTTGTGCCTATAATCAACAAGTGTGTATGGAATGAATTCATAGACACTACACATGATAAGTAGTGGCGATTTGTAAAAGACATGACAAAGACCAACACCCAGAAATCTAATTTCGACAATACACAAAAGCACATTTTTTAAGTAGCTGGCCACCACTGACATAGATAATAATAGAGTCTCTAAAAAGAGCCAATCTTTTCCATTATTTGGATAAAGGCACCATATCAGTTAAAACCAAAGCAGTCACAGATGAGAATTTGATTTGGGGAGTGTCTTATGGAAATTAGATGGTGTTGTTTTAAAGAGTGTTCATTTTATTTCTCTGTTCTAGGGCTGACTGTAATTTCATGCTGCATTTGCAAGCCTGCAGGCAGACACCTTAATTACTATGGATGCCAGATAGAAAGAGGAGTGCTAATCAAACCTTTATTAATTGGTGACATACTTCCAACTTTCAGGAACAGATGCTAGGGAGGAATGAATGCTTGTAAACCACGGTACCCACCAACTCCCCTCAGGTGTGGATTTTTTTTCTTCTTAAATCAAGTACCTTTTACATCCACTAGGGGGAATCCTAGCGTGCTTCAAAGTCCGCCTTTTTCTACGCTTAGTAGAACGAAATACCCATGAAAACTTGCTTGTCTATTGATGGGTGTGTCCTCTGCTCTGGAAGGGCTCCGAGATCCGGCATGTTGTCATATTCTTCCAACAGACGAGAGTATGTCATTCAAGATATATTAAAGCAAATAAATTGCTCAAATTCCCACTGGATTTAGAAGAAATCCATCTTAGAGAAAATTTTCCTTGTAAACAAAAGTTTCTACTGGGAAAAAGAGGGTATTTATTTGTCAGAATCTTTGCTTACTAAAAAATAGAAAACACTAAATCTGTGCCTTTGCAATTTTAAAGAGCTTAATTTTAAATACCTGTTAGGTGCTGGTGCGATCTTTATGCTCAGTGGAGTTCTTAAAGTATTATTGGCACTCAGTTGATAATTATTATAATTATTATAAGCTTGCCTGACATAATTACAGTATAAGACTCTTCCCTTTTCAATATACAGCCATTTTCAAACAAAGTTTGAAAGGTGCTGTAAATTAACAAATAATTTAAAAGCTATGTTCAGTAGTTTCTCCTCCATGTTATCAATAATATTTTTTGTGGCAAGGAGTTGTTTTTCTCCTTTTATATTCTCTGTCTCTGCAGAGATAATCAATTCATGAATTGGTAAATATGCATTGTGCAGATGCCAAGTTATGTCATTGTATGTGGGGCTGCCCCTGCCCCTAAGGAGTATAGAGCCTTTACATTACACTTCAACTGACATTTATTGAATACTGACTCTGCGTAAGGTCCAGTAATCTGCACAAAAATAACACCATGGGTCTTGCTTGTTGCCATAACCCCAGCCCGCAACACATGCCTAACACATGGTAGGTTCTCAGGAAGTATCTGTTAAAAGATGGAGTGAGTTAATGAACAGAAAGTTTGAAGAATAAAGGAAATATGGAGATAAACTGAATAAGACACTATCTCTGATCTCAAAGAAATGATATTAAGTGAAAAAGCTATACACACAACCAATGCATAGTGTATGATGTGAATCACCAGATTTTAATGCTATCTACTTACGGATAAAGTGCTCTTCAGGTTCAGAGCAGGGAATTCATAACCAAGGGGAGGAATTGGTCCCGTTAAACAAATTCAACAGGTAAGTTTAGTTACACTGCTAGAACAGAGCCTGGCATGAAGGAGAACACACTTCACTATTTTGTAATAAATGAATGGGCACTTACTGTATACAGAGCCTATTTCCTGGGGGCACAAAGATAAGTTCATTTTAGTTTCTATTTCTATAAGCACTTAGTTTCTATTTTTATTTATTTTTTAAATGGGAGTTCATAGTTTAGCAGAGGCATTCTAGTACAATTTCAAAGAAGACTCCCAGGATATAGTGGCTTTTACACTGGATCTTAGTGGATAAGTAAGAGTTCACAAAGCTGAGAAGATGGAAAGGGTGTTCTAGGTGAAATGTACAGCAAATGCAAGAGCACAGGGGCTTGAAAGAGCCTGGCTCATTTAAAGAAGCATGAAAACCCCACCGCTGACAGTACCAAGTATATTCCTAGCTCTTAGCATAAGGCCCTACATATGAAAGTCCCCTAATAAATACTTGTTGTTTTTAACAATAATGATGGTAAGAGTCCAAAGATGAGCACAAGTTTTAAGTGCTGGACAAGTATGAAGCTGAAAGAGTTATCTGGGCTAGTAGGATCTGCTCACTGGGGTCAGTTTATGGGCAACATCTTTGGACTTTGTGTGCTGAGGCCACAGAACCCTCCATACAGCAGGAAGGCCCTTTCTCACCAACCTGTTACCATGGTGTTTTGTTTCACCTACACAGTCTATTTAACAACAAAACCAGAAAAAAGTGCTCACAGTCACTACCTATTTCTTTGAAGCCCCTGTTTATTTTTTTTGAGATGGAGTCTCACTCTCTTGCTCCGTCACCCAGGCTGGAGTGCAGTGGCACAATCTCTGCTCACTACAACCTCCACGTCCTGGGTTCAAGCAATTCTCCTGCCTCAGCCTCCTGAGTAGCTGGGACTACAGGTGTGTACCACCACGCCAGGCTAACTTTTGTATTTTTAGTGGAGATGAGGGTTTCACCATGTAGGCCAGGCTGGTCTTGAACTTCTGATCTCAAGTGATCTGCCTGCCTTGGCCTCCCAAAGTGCTGGAATTATAGGCGTGAGCCACCGTGCCCAGGCAAGGCCCCTCTTTTCATGCCTTCATGCTAACTGCACCCCTTCTACAGGCACTTGAGTGTCACTTCTGTGGGTCTCTCCTAAACTAGGTAAAATGAGGTTCCAGCAATCATATTTTGCCTTTTGGGTTTTAGTTCTGTCACTCTCATTCACATACAACCAGCAATGTTTTTTGAATAACCTTTCATTTTGCAATCCAATGATCTCATAATCCTAATATTGTTAACAACACATAGCCCATTCAGAGGCTGAACGTCTAGCTGAAAAGATAGGACTTGTACCTTAAAATATAAATACTACTACTACCTAAAAAGATAAATAATACTACTGCCATTAGCATTCTTTGCTTTGTACTATATCTATGACCCTTAATCAAATTTCACACACATGCCCACACACATCCTTATAGTTCACGGCATTCATGGGGTACACATTCAATGAGCAGCAAATAGCATTTAGTAATAAAGCTTTAGTAATGCTTGCCTATTCTCAAAGTCTGGCTTTTTCGATGGTAAATTTCTTAAAGCAGTATACCCCAAAATTTAATATTTAATAAAGATTCTTCCTTTGCTGAAAAGGACTATTCCCAAGCACAGGGGCAGCTTTGCCATCTGCCATCCTGTTTCCTATCTTCTGTTTGCTTGTAATATTTATACCAACCTGTTTTTCTGATCACTTTCTCACCTCTTTGTAAGTGCCTGCCCCTGAATCTGCTGCTTTCCCTGGCTTTCTTGCATTTCTTGAAAATCCTTCCACTCCCTCCTCCTGTTGTTACTTTTCTGACCTATTCCTTATGCCATTTGGAAATCACAGATCTTCTTTTCTTTTAGAGAGAGTCTCACCCTGTCATCCAGGCTGGAGTGCAGTGGTGTGATCTCGGCTCACTGTAACCTCTGCCTCCCAGGTTCAAGCAATTCTCCTGCCTCAGCCTTCTGAGTAGCTGGGATTACAAGCACCCACCACCACGCCTAATTTTTGTATTTTTAGTAGAGATGGGGTTTCACCATGTTGGCCAGGCTGGTCTCGAACTCCTGACCTCAGGTGATCTGCCCACCTCGGCCTCCCAAAGTGCTGGGATTACAGGCATGAGCCACCGTGCCCGGGCATGTATCTTCTTGATATCCTGAGGTGACTTGACTCTGAGCAGCTCATCCACCAATTACAGATGTAGACTTGATTACACTTTGGTCAGATCTTCTAGATGTTGCCATTCCCCTGTTCCTGCTGGTTCCGATGTACCTAACACCCACATCCACTCTTAACACTAGTGGCATCCCCTCTTAACCTTCATGAAACTCAAGCCAGTAGGACCAAGAGGCAGGTAAATGAATTGTGAACATACGGGGATTGACAGGATAGTGCAACAGGTGAGAAATGAAGAATCAGAGACATCTAGTGAGAAGACAGCAATGGGAAGTGAGGAAAACCTTTATGGAGGAAGAGATTATGAGGACAGAGTGTTTGCTCTGCTGTGGCTGGCTGGCCACCAGCAGCTACTGCAACAGAACAACCAGGGAGGGTAACAGATTAAGTGTTATCAGCCACTAATACCATACGGTGAGAATCCATTAGCAAACCTGATGTAGCAGTCATGGATTTGGCCAGAAGAAGGGGTTCATTACCATACTGTGGGACCTTGGCTTGTCATTAAGCTCTCTGCACTTTAGTTTGCTTATCTGCAAAATGATGTGATAATACTTATGAGGTAATTGGAAAAACGAAATGAAGAAACTGAAGTAAATGGGCTCAGTACTGAGCAGAAACATGTGCCCAAGAAATGCCAGTTAAAATGTTTTCTTAAGGATACGGTTTGGGATGGAGAATAGGTGTGTTACAGGCTGAACTGTCACCATCCCCCCAATTCATACGTTGAAGTTCTATCCCCCAGTAGCTTCAGATGTAACTGTATTTAGAGGTAGGCTCTTTAAAGAAGTGAAATGAAGTCATTAGGGTGGACACTAATCTAATATGACTGGTGTCAGATGTTCTTATAAGAGGAAATTTGGACACAGATATGTACAGAGGAAGGACCATGTGAAGATACCGAGAGAAGATGACCATCTACAAGCCAAGGAGAGAGCCCTCAGAAGAAACCAACCCTGCCAACACCTTGATCTTGGACGTCCAGCCTCCAGATCTGTGTGGAAATATACTGCCACCCAGTCTGGGATACTTTGTTATGGCAAGTCCTAGCAAACTCATACTAATAATGCTGAGTTAACATAGCATTAGAGTCCTGGTAATAATAATGGTAATCATAATAATAATATTTTTTATTTATGGAGCTACTTCCTGTGTGTCAGGCATTGTGCTAAATGCTTTACACATATTATCTCATTTAATACACATGAAAATGCCATGTGATGGATGCTATTTTTCCAACCCACACTGGGGATGCTGAGGCTCAGAGAGCCCAAGCCTGCATAGTTACTGAGTGGTGGGATGGGGTTTGGAACTTAGGCCTGACTGGGTTCACTGCTGGCCTACAGAGTCTTTGTACAAAGAAAAAGGGGCCACTTCCTTTGGGAACACCCAGCCCCAAGCCAGGGTGCAAGGTTTGGTAAACAGAAGACAGGCTGGGTTTTAATTCCTTTTTCCTCCTTGGCTGAGTGCCCTTGTGCAAATCTCAGCCCCTCAGGGTGGCCCATGCTGAGGCCCATGCTGAGTCCCAAGCTCTTAATGATTACACCGGACAGCCAGTGGGCTGGGGTGGTAGGGGTAACACCATTGCCACCGTCGTGGCAGGATCAGTTGGGCATGTAAGGGACTGTGAGTGCTGGCAAGGCATACCTTACCTCCCTCAGGGCTGGGAATGAATACATGGGAGCCTAGGTCCATGAGTTCTGGGACCCAGGTGGGCGGGCTTCCAACAATCTTACAGGATGATCGCAAGGGCCCCTTGACTTAGGCCAATTCTGCTTATTGCTAATTAGCCTCAGAACAGTTCTGTGTCCAGTCCTCAGTCAGCAAGAAATCCAGTTTGCCAGGATTGTGCCCCTAGGATTACACAGCTGTCCTTTCGCCATCATCCCCATGCCTCCTCCTTCTCCCACCAAATCAAAGAGAATGAGAAATGCATCTTTGACCATTTGGTTATGAATGTAAGTGTGCCTGTCCTCACAATTAAAGCTCCTGAATGTTCCAAATTTGCAGGTTTCATGGTGGGGAAAAAAAGGCCTCCGACAGCATAAATATTTAATCAACATTAAGAATGTCCAATAAATGAGGGGAATCAAGTTTCAAATTGACTGGTTCAGATGATTAAAGTACAGAAGTCATAGCAGGGTAAAAATAAAGTATCCTCTAGAAAAGTAGCATCTTGGGGGCAGGGGCAAGATGGAAGATAGCACGTGGGGACCTCTCCAGGCCAGGCCGGGCATGGCACTCAGGGCAAGTGCGGCAACCACTGTCACTCTCGAAGGCTCCCGCGCCCCCTGGGGCAGTTGAGAGGGGTAATGCCCTCCGTGATGGAGTGTGAATCCCACAGCCGGGCCAAGACGGTGCCCAACGGCGGACAGCCCCACTCTGAGGATGACAGCAGCAAGGAGGAGCACTCACACGACAGCATGAGCCACATTGGAACCAATTACCAGGCTGTAATTGCAGAGAGCAAGCCTGAGAGCCTCACACGCTACAGCAACAAGAAGCTGAAGGGGATGCTGGTGTGTGTCGGATGTGTGTCGGATCCAACCGCTGTGTGTCGGATGCCAAGCTTGACAAGTACATTGCGATGGCCACAGAGAAGCACAGCTACAACATTAAGCAGGTGCTGGGCATGCTCTTGTGGCATAAGCACCATGTGGAGAAGTCACTGGCCGACCTGGCCAACTTCACCCCGTTCCCCGACAAGTGGACAGTAGAGGACAAGGTGTTGTTTGAACAGGCCTTTGGCTTCCACGACAAGTGTGGATCCAGCAGATGCTGCCCGACAAGTTGATTTCCAGCCTGGGTGAAATATCACCACTCTTGGAAGAAAACCCACAGCCGAACTGGCATGATGGACAGACAGGCCCGGCGGCTGAGGGGCTGTAAGGACAAAGAAGACAGTGATGAGTTCGAAGAGGGTCGAGGAGGCCTGAGAGAGAGCGATGATGGAGACCTCAAGAGAGAGGTACAGAGCATAAAGCAGAGGAACAGCGGCCTGCGCCAAGCCCTGGAGGGCGGCATTGATCCACTCCGCCCCCTGGAGGCCAACACCAAGTTCAACTTCTGCTGGACCACAGAGGAGCAGCTTTTGGCTGCCCAAGCCATCTGTAGGTATGGCAAAGACTTTGGGACTGTTACAGAGGTGATTGGGAACAAGACTCTCACCCAGGTGAAGACCTTCTTTGTGAGCTACCGGCACTGCTTCAATCTGGAGGAGGTGCTGCAGGAATGGGAGGCTGAGCAGGATGGGGACCGTGGAGCCACAGTCCCCATGGAGGAGGCTAGGAGAGGGGCTCCCTTGCCAGCCCCAACCCTAGAAGAAGATGATGAGGTCCAGATTACATCAGTCTCCATGTCTGTGCTCCGACTAGTGCTCCCTGCACCACCCCCGCTCCACCTCCCACCTCCCTGCCCTAGCCGCCCCCCGCTGCTGAGGCCACCTTTGCCCATAGCTCCCACTCTGCTCTGACAGCCACCCACAATGCAACAGGGCCACTTCCTCCAGCCCCGGTTGGCCCCCAGCCAGGCCCCACTGCCTCTCATCCTCCCTGCTCTGGCTGTCTCCTGCCACAGTGCCCGTCCTGGCCCTCAGCCCCCATCCACCCTGATTGGAGCCCCCAGTGCCCTCACTCTGAATCCTGAGGTCCTCCACCAACCACAGGCTCCAGGACCCCTTTGCTGGCCATCCCCAGGCATCTCTGGTGTCACTGAGGACAGAGGGGCTAGGGCTCTTGCCAGGTCTTTTCAAGACCTAGAGCTGCCGGCAGCCCAGCCCAGACTTAGGGGTTCTGCATGTTCCTGGCAGCTGGGCCTGTCTCCTGGGTCCATGGGCTGGGCTCAGGGGCCTTTGAGCTGGACTGAGGCCACTTTTGCTTCGTGGCCAGGACTGGAATGGCTGCCTCCTAGTCTGCTGGGGTTTGGCCTCTGGGCCCTGCCCTTTGTGTGTCGGGGGTAGGGGCCTTAGTGTGGGGGTGGGAGAGGACAGTTGGGTGTGCTGGCTGTGCTCATTTCTCTTCCCTTCTTTTAGCAATAAGTCTTGCATGAGGTGGTAAGGGAGGCTGCAGGGGGAGGTGGGCAGAGGGGGCCTTACAGCAGCAGAGGCTGGAAGGGAAGTTCTGTCTTCAGGGGCCAGCTGGGAAACGCTAAGGAGCTGTGGGTGCCCGCCAGGCCCACCTTCCAGAAGCTTGGAGAAATGGGGGTTGGGAACTTATGCAGACATGGATTTACTTTTCAACATGTTTTAAAAATTAAAAAAGAAAAACCTCCTAAAAAAAAAAAAGTGGCATCTTTAGAGGGTTTCTATCTCTACTACATCGGTTTCCTTGAGTATAAAGGAACCAAAAGCATCCAATTTATCTCTTCATTATTAGTAGGGGGTGGCATAGGGTGAGGTCTGGAGATGAGGAAGTATAGCAATCTCTTAATAATCCTGCTTTGGTAATAATGAATATCAACGGAATTTCTCAACTTTATTGAAGGGACTGCTGGAGTTCAGACTTAAGGAGAAATGTCTAAAAAGGAAAAAGCGGCATGCTTGGTTTTGTATCTTGTTTGAAAATATATTTCAAACGTTCAGCAGCACCCTCTGCCCCCACCACCTTCTGAACCCTTAGTCCCCAGTAGTTCTGATTTACTTTTAAGATTCTTTTAGTTTTATGTTTTAACTGAAAAAAAAAAAAATCCTACCCAGCCAGGTTTCCATCTGTCTGTATCACCGGGTTGAATTAGTGTAGGAAAGCCTGTGCAAAGGGAATAAAAATGTAGCTTTTTTCCATTGCCAGATTCAGGGGAACCAACCATTTGGAAACAAAGGAGTTCCATTTTGACTAGCAGCCTTTCTGCTTTCCATCAGTGGACAAAGTGAATGTACAGGTTTAAACATGATCTGGGGTCACTTCTAGATCCATGTTTGGAGATAGATTGGTTTGTTATGATTCTGGCAGGAAACAGGTGACACATGCAAAGAGATACATTAATGGAGGTACCATGGTTGAGCCATGCCAGGATGAAGAGAGACCAGCAGAGGCCAGCCACAGCAACAAGCATGGAATCCCACAGGTGTGAGGAGGAGGGTGAGGGAGCGGTTACTGGGCCCACGGAAGGCTGTGGCTACAGTGTAGCTGTGAGAGAGGACTGCCCACAGGAGCTGTGGCCTTGGAGAGGGACACAGCCATGGCCAATGCATAGATTGGCAGGGAGGGAGCTGGGAGAATAAATATTCAAACTTCACCCTACCTGTCCACCCCTAGATCTCTGGCTGGGGCTTTCCATTGGCTGAATCCAACCAGAAGCCAAAAGGCAAGAGTGATGTCCATAAATGTCAAACTTCTGGGTCTCGAGCAAAAGGGGGAGGAGTGGGGAAATGGTCTGCAGGGAGAAGAAGAGACTATTCAGCACAGATGGGGAAGAAGAAATAAATAGGGAGGACTAGGGAAGGGGTGGAAGAGATTGTGGTGATGGTTTCAAGTGTGTAGACTTATCTCCAAGCACAACATGTTGTATAAAATAAATAGGTATGGATTTTTGTATGACAGTCATACTTGAATGAAGGCTTTGTGAAAAAAAAGAAAAGAAAAGAAAAGAAAAGACAGAAAAGAAAAGAATAGGGACAGGAGGGTGAGGCAAACGGTCTTCCATGAACTTTGCATTTGGGATTTTGTGCAAGGGGCTGAGTGCCTGAGAGATGCTGTTTGAACTGCCATATTCCCAGGGCTTCCCCAGGATGGGTGATGAGCGAGGCTGCCCTGACCTTGGGGCCATATGCCAAGTTTCCCGACCGCAAAAGCCCATGCTTAGAGCTGATACTGGTTGCTTCCTCCTCACCTTGGTAGGGCTATTTTCTAGGGAGTGGCAAGGACATAAGAATGAGAAGGCACACCAGCTTGGTGGAGAGCACCAGCGGGCTCACTGCAAAGTCCAGCAACTTTATTGTCAGCTCAGAGCATCTCCCCACCAGAATCTCAAGGAAGCGGAAGTACAAGTGGCTGTGAAGTTATCTGCGTGTTTATCTTATCTTCTGCTATTCATTTCAAGAGTTGGAGTTATTATTAATATGAAGGCCTCGTTTCTGGCAGCTCTTCTCTTAGAATGGGTTTATGCCAAGCTGCCAGTTATCAGAGGATTCAGAGTCTAGGATTACGCTGACAGCGAGTCTCAGAGCTGTGATGGGAGGGCAAAGACATGGGAAACAACGTCGTATTAAAGAGGAATCAGCGTTTTGTGTCTAGTCCTTGATGCCCTTTTGGCTCCTTATTTCCGAAGAACAGCAAGGAAAATACAAGCAGAGACAGACTGGAATCCCATGAATATCAGAGAAAAGCATGATTTTCAAGAGACTGCTCAAGTTACAGAGATTCCCCAAATCTGAAGAAGTAATTAACTGATGAGTTTGCTTACTTCATGCAGGGTGAACTCCAGCCAGTCTAGAAAAACGCTGTGATGGCTGATGATTTACCATACTTTGCTTTCAACCAGTAATTGTCTCAGATTCTTAACCACTGATGGTTTTGGTGAATGTTTTGGAGAAAAGGCTTGAGAGAAACTTTATGACACTAAACATACTCCCTGAGAAGTGAGGTGCTAGAATGCTAAGGTGATGTCCTAGACTCCGCAGTCTCTTAAACATATCTGACATTTTGTGTCCTTTCCATAGGCAATAGCTCATCCCTCCCTAAAGCGGAGTGAAGGCTCTTATTTAGCTTAAAGATAGTCATTGGACTTTGAGTAAAGAATCATTTTCTTGTAATGTTCCACTACACCCTCCAATGTACATTTGCACTCTGCTGGCGAATGACCATGAGCTATTAAATCATGACATAGAAAAAGATGACAACTGTAATGTTGGAAATGACCCCCAAGTCCCACCTACTGAAGGAACACCACAAGTCTTCCTTACTTTAAACCATGGCATGGGGGCACTATCACCAAGCATAAGAATGCCCACAATTTTCTGGGGCCATGTTGGGTGGGCAGAGAAGATGAGGCACTGAGTTCCTTCAGCCACATCTTAACTGTGCCATGTCAGAGAGACTTTTTATGTTGATTGAACTGTGTCCAACTCGTCTCTCAGCACCAGTGCGATCTTATTAAACAGCTCTTCCTCTAATCTTCTTTCAACCATCTACTCATCAGCAGACTAGAAAGGAGACTGGCTCATTTCTTTTTCCTGTCAGCCACCAAAAGGGCCTGGGAGCTTTGATAAGGGCATCGATGTGGAAGACCACATAGATATCAGCAAAGCTGTGGAGGAAAGAGGAAGTTGTCTGCTTAAAACCTAAGAGGACAATACAGGTGCTATTCCCCAATTTTGCACAGGCAGAATTTCCCAAATTCTGCACAGGGGGTTGTAGCTCTGTAGATGAGGCTTAGAGAGAATTCACTGACCACCAGAACAAATATTCTCAGTTGCTTTCAATCTCTGCCAGCCAAGTAATGCTACAGACCACTGTCAGATGGGGAAAAAAAAAGAAAATCAGAAAGAAAACTGAAGCACCGATGATAGCCATCTTGTGACTGTGACCAATTGCCTACTGAACAGTTCTTAATGTCCTGGGCCCCAGCAGGAAACCACTGAATCTATAAAGTCCTGTCCACCAGAAATGAGTCTGATTGTGGATGGCCTGGTTAACCCAGATTGCCTTCGGTGCCTGAGGGAGTTGATATTTTCTCATTATGAAGACTTTCCCATCTAGTGAACGCTGCAAATAAAACTGCTCAGAATCGGTCTGAACTGCCTGTTTCCGTGGTAGCAGGCCTCTGTCTGGAGGATAAATCTGCACCATCTTCTTCTTTTTTTTTTTTTTTTTTTTTTTTTTTTTGGGTTTCAGCCAGTTGTGTTACAAGGAGTTCCGAAATGTGCTATAAGTGACACCCAACGAGATGGGCTCGGCCAGTTGGAGAGGAAAGCTTTGTCACCAAGGGGACGTGCACCCCTGGGCCAGATGGCGGTGTCCAAGAGAAAGTGATCAAAGAGATACAGAACCCGCATGCCTAAATATTTATTTCAGTTGTTCGTATTTCCCACACTTTTCAAATGTGAACTTGTGTCCTGAAGGTGGAGCTTTAGTACACAAGAAAATTGGGAAGGGGCAAGCATGTTTGTACAAAATGGGGGTAGAATCAGCAAAGAATGCATTTATATGCTTCCTTGTCGCCTACGTTTTTCATGCCAAAAAGTTAGCACAGATTCTGATTTCTTTCACCGTAGGAGTCTGCATACAATTAAATGGGAGGAAAAAGAAGCCCACTCTTCAGAGTGGGGCTTATGGTCCCAGTAGAATGGCAGGGAACCATAGCCATCAAAGCCATTTATACTTCTTGTGGGTAGTATTTTTAAGATGTTGTTTCTTTTTCAAAATGAAGCGGCAATGAATTGAGTAGTGATCAAAATGCTGCACCACAGAGGATGTTTAATCCAAATAGCTCCCGAGATGGTCTGCGACTGATTGTACCAACTCTACGGGACTTAGAGAAATGACTTGGTTACCAGTGAAGTAAAACTATCTCTGGAATGGAATTGAACTGTTGCTTCTTAGCACATAACGACACTGCCACCGCCGATTCACGGAGCCAGTGAAGGTCACTGAGTTCTGCATCAGTCACAGGAAAACTGTCAAAACACCAGCGCATAAATCCCTTACTATGCTGTGGAGGGGGTCTCTGAGCTTCGGATGAGGTTTTAAAAATATTGATCTTGCCACTTCCAGCGGTGCAAAAATTCTGAAAGCATTCCAGGAGGGCAGGGAGTGGGGGAGCAAGGCCAGATATTTTGGAGTAGGTGAAACATCTGACTTGTCTTGCCTGAGATGTCCCAATTAACACCAACCAGGTACTTCAGGCCTTTCTCCTTCTTCCTCCCTTCTCCTCATGGACACTCCAACACCGTCATCACAGCACAAAGGGTAACCCCATATCTCGTGGGAAGACATTTTCTGCCTCAAACCAGGCAAAGATAATGTTATCCAACTGCAAATGAAAGGCTTACGAATGAAAAGATGACCGCTCTGACTTTAGTGTGTGAGAACCACTGCTGAAATGATAGGATCCTTGAACTTCACGTCTAGAGCAGAAACTTACACTTCTCTTCTGCCTCTCCCTCCACCACACCCTCCTCTCCTTAAGCCTTCCAGAACTCCTGCCATATCACTCAGCACTGGGGAGAACTTGAAGCACTGTTGGAGAAGTTTGAAACCTGCAACCTTCGGCAGGACTCAGCATGGGATAAAAGCCACCTCATTCCTTTCCCTTCCCAAAACAGATTGCATCTAGAGCTGGGGAACTTGGAGGGAAGGAAGAAAGGGGATAGCAGCCGATTGCCCTCCCTGGGGACTCGGGTCTGGAAATAGCCTGGGAAGGAACAGCGATCATTTCCCAACGATCCATAGAGGTCTTCAGCACCCTCCACCCCTATGCGCCTGCTGGCTCACCTGCCAGACTGTAAGGGTGCTGATGGGGCCACCAGCTGCCCCAGGAAGCTGGGAGGCATTTGTGCATCCTCTGGGAAGCCCTATTCCGAGAAATCATGAACCTATTCACCAGTGGGCAATGATTCCCGGTGGAATCACTGGTGGAATTCTTGGTGGCTGTGGGGGCAACCCAGCTGTTATTCACCCTCTGGGTGAGGTGGTGAGACCTCAGGGGGTCCAAAGGATAAAAGTGGGTAATGATGAGACAGATGGAGAGCCTCGAGGGAAATACGGGTACTTGGGTCTAATAGTAGAAGGTAGGGCGGTGGCTGGTTGGTGCATTTAACTTGAGGAACTTTTCAGTCTCACTACAGAGAATGATCTCTGGAGGATTATGGTAATGGCCACAGGTGGCACTTAACTAGAGCAAGGTATGTAAGAGGCGCTGGGGCTAGATAGGGATTCGAATCTCGGCTCTGATATCTACCAGAAGTAGAATGCCAGCACGTTCTATAGCCTTTCCATAATCATTCTCCTGGACTACTAAGTAGGGATGACAATAACAGTCACTAATTAATAGGGCTGTTATGAGAATTATGAATCTTAACCCATATGGTGAATTTACAAGCGCACCTGGCACGTAGTAAGTGCTTGGTAAATGTTAGCCCCGCTCATTAGGTTAGATGGTGAGCAGAACTTTCCAAGTGCTAGGCTTGAGAGCCTGGGACTCTGTTGCCAAGGGAGATTAGAGAACCTTTGCAAATATGGGCGCTCCGGCCCTGGGGATTGTCCAGAACGAGAGTGTGGCGCCTGCCTTTCTGCCACCTCACTCATCCGACCCGGGGAAGCCCACACCCTGTCACAGGGGCGCCTTGGTCCCCGGAGTCTCCGGCTCGGCCACGTATCCCGCGTTCCTCCCCAGGGCCTCCCTCTCGCCTCTCCACACCTGTCAGCCGCCCTCGCTGCAGCCCTGTGGCCCGAGCCCGGGGCCTCCGCTGCAACCCCTTCGCACCCTGGATCCTCGCTCCGCGCGCCTGGCGTATCCCCGACCCGGCTGCTGTCGTAAACAAAACCGGGCGTTGGAGCAGCCCCGCGGGCGGACGGGCGCGGGAACCCGCTCCGTGCGCCGTTAGCGCGCCCCGGGAGCCCCAGGCGAGCCAAGGGGGCGATGGTGGCAGCCGCGGCGGCCGTGGCGGGCGGCTGAGCTTTGTTATGAATAGATGAAAGAGGCCACCTACACAGTAACCCAAATTACGAGACCTCCCTCCTCCCTATCTCACCGAATCAAGAGGGGAGGGGAGATGGGCGTGGAGGGAGGGCGGGCGGGCGGGCAGGAGGCGGAGGGCGGAGGAGGAAGAGGATGAGGAAGGGGGCCAGTTGCATCCCACTTTCACAATGGGAAAGTGAAACGCACAAGCGCACCCAACCTCTCCAGCCCTCCCCGCCCGCCTCGCTCCTCTCCGCCCGTCCCCTCCCTTCCCCTCCGCGCCTCCCCGCGAGCGCCAGCGCTGCACACAGGAACTCTCCGGCGAAGGAGGGCGAGGAGGAAACGGTGCCGAAGCGCGCAGGGCTTGCTGCCGCCGCCGCCGCTGCACAGGCTGCCGGAGCGAGCCCGCCGCGCGCCGCCCTCCCCGCTCTCCTTCCCGGTTGAGCTGCGGGGATGGGGCGGCCGCGGGAGCCGGAGCGCGCGCAGGAACCGCCGCCGCCGCCGCCGCCCGCGTCTCCGTTGCCGCGCGCCTGAGCCGCCGTCGCCGCCGCGCGCCCTGCCCGGGGGCGGCCCCCCCAGCCCCATGGAGGTCTCCCGGAGGAAGGCGCCGCCGCGCCCCCCGCGTCCCGCAGCGCCGCTGCCCCTGCTCGCCTATCTGCTGGCACTGGCGACTCCCGGCCGGGGCGCGGACGAGCCCGTGTGGCGGTCAGAGCAAGCCATCGGAGCCATCGCAGCGAGCCGGGAGGACGGCGTGTTCGTGGCGAGCGGCAGCTGCCTGGACCAGCTGGACTACAGCCTGGAGCACAGCCTCTCGCGCCTGTACCGGGACCAAGCGGGCAACTGCACGGAGCCGGTCTCGCTGGCGCCCCCCGCGCGGCCCCGGCCCGGGAGCAGCTTCAGCAAGCTGCTGCTGCCCTACCGCGAGGGGGCGGCCGGCCTCGGGGGGCTGCTGCTCACCGGCTGGACCTTCGACCGGGGCGCCTGCGAGGTGCGGCCCCTGGGCAACCTGAGCCGCAGCTCCCTGCGCAACGGCACCGAGGTGGTGTCGTGCCACCCGCAGGGCTCGACGGCCGGCGTGGTGTACCGCGCGGGCCAGAACAACCGCTGGTACCTGGCGGTGGCCGCCACCTACGTGCTGCCTGAGCCAGAGACGGCGAGCCGCTGCAACCCCGCGGCATCCGATCACGACACCGCCATCGCGCTCAAGGACACGGAGGGGCGCAGCCTGGCCACGCAGGAGCTGGGCCGCCTCAAGCTGTGCGAGGGCGCGGGCAGCCTGCATTTCGTAGACGCCTTTCTCTGGAACGGCAGCATCTACTTCCCCTACTACCCCTACAACTACACGAGCGGCGCTGCCACCGGCTGGCCCAGCATGGCGCGCATCGCGCAGAGCACCGAGGTGCTGTTCCAGGGCCAGGCGTCCCTCGACTGCGGCCACGGCCACCCCGACGGCCGCCGCCTGCTCCTCTCCTCCAGCCTAGTGGAGGCCCTGGACGTCTGGGCGGGAGTGTTCAGCGCGGCCGCGGGAGAGGGCCAGGAGCGGCGCTCCCCCACCACCACGGCGCTCTGCCTCTTCAGGATGAGTGAGATCCAGGCGCGCGCCAAGAGGGTCAGCTGGGACTTCAAGACGGCCGAGAGCCACTGCGTAAGTCCTGCCCCCGGGGCGCCGCGGGGAGCGCTGCTGCCGGGGAGCAGCAGCCGCCGCCGCCGAGGCAGAACGAGCTGGGGGCGAGCGGCTGGGCGGGGGTAGATCCGGTTGACATTTACCAAGTCTCAGGTTCACACCGCGGGCGGCCGTCCGAAGGCTCCTCTCGGACGGTCCCCGAGACCTGGAGCACGGCCTGAGGTCCCCAAAGGGAGAGCGTAAAAAGGGGGGCGGGGAGGGTTGGAGTTAGACTCAAAACTCTAGTGGCTGCATCCCAGTGCCATCCTTCCCTATCCAAACGGGGACGCTTGTTTGGGGCTGAGTCTCCTCGCGCAGCCCCTCTTTCCCATTCGCTTCTCCAGACTTCTCTGTGCCCCTTCTGTGTAGTCCCAGCGGGCGTGTGGGTCTGACCCTCTTGGTCAACAGTTAACAAACACAGTGCCCTCGGCAGAGAAGCCATTGAACCTAAAGGGCTCCCTGCCACACCCCAGCCTTTGTGGCCCCCTGTCTCCGCCCCCCACCGGCAACGCAAGTGCTGTGGTCTGAAGAGTTGCTAGCCCGCTCAGCGTGGAGAAATGCCAGCCTGCAAAGAGGCTCGCGCTGGAACCGAACCCCCGGCGTGACCCGGTGCGAGGGGGCGGGGCTGTGGCTCTGCTCAGGGTGCGCTGTGGTCGCCAGCCGCTGGGAGAGGCTGGGCGGGAGGTGGCCTTGTGGTAAAAGCCTCATCCTAGAGGGGAGCGCAAGGGAGAGTGTTGGGGGTACTACAGACAGTTTCTGGGCTCCAGATTGCGAGACTAGATGGCGGAACTCAGAGTCACCACCCTTGGGCTGAACCAGGCAAGCGACACAGGTTTCCCCTGGGCTCCCAGGGCAGCCACAGCTTTCATCTTGAGATTGGCATTTCTTTGACTGGAAAATAAAGAGGCAGTTCAAGAGGGTCCAGTTGATGGGGATTATGGGGCCATTGTGCACTTCTCCGGAGGCCGTTTCCCTTCCAAGGCGGCTGGCACATCAACTCCACATATGGCTCCTGAGAGGGGAGCCTGCTGGGAGCCTCCTTTAAAACTGGACAAAAAAATCAAAGCGCAGAAATTAACGGCTACAGGTGTTGCCATTGTTTTGGTACAAAATGAGTCAGAGAGGAAGGGGAGAAGTCACCACTTGGAAAATGTGTTGGTACAGGGGTACGTTGGCTCCCAGGTATATTAATGTGTGTGTAGAAAGACAGCTTCCCCCACCCCCTTCTTTCTCTGCAAAGCACATCTTACCAAATATTAGCCCTATGAGCCAGGGAGAAAAAAATCAGGAGGTCTTTTACAAGGCTTCTTAGGACAGTCACTTGCTGCTTCTTTGCCTGTCAAGCTGTGTGCTGGGACACACACATAATGCCTTCATTTTGTTACTGGTATAATTTTAAAAAATATGTAAAAACAGATATTTGCCTCCTAAATGACTTACCGTTGCCGTACACATATAATTTAATATTTGATTCCTGTCTTTATTAGATCTTTATAATCTAATGGTTTAAGTTTGGTGAAATCATCGTTTCCTACTTCTCTGTTGAAAGACTTGAAAGTACCCCCGAAATATTACTTTGTGTCCAGCTTTAGACACACTTGGTCTCTGGGGTTAATGACAAGCCAGCTCAGAGGCCCACAGCAGGTAATAAGGGTGGAAGTCCAAGCTTGCCATCTGACAGCTGTGTCGATGTGTGGAGCCAAAACATTTCTCTTGACTGCGTCTCTCTACCTATTGGGTCCTGGAAGACTCAGTTCCCTTTCAAACCCAGCCAGCATCTTGAATGCACTCAAAATCCACGTTTTGGCTCAATCAGGTGTTCCTGCTTGTGCCGGGATGGGGAGGGGCAGTGGCAGAGGAAGTCGTGGAGCTGTTTATCCATCTTTACAGGAGCTTCTGCGAGAGAGCTGCCCCTTGGAAATCAAGCAAGGGATAAACACATGCTACCAAAAATCTGGAACTGGAAAAATAAATAATTAAAATGGGTCCCTCCACAGCATTTCTTGCTGCTGCTATTTATCAAGAACTCCCAGTGTGCTCAGAGTTGTGTGTTCTGAAAGACAGGGTCTCTACCCCCTGAGCTTGTCAGCCAAGTTAAATAATATACTCTGGTTCAAACAATAGCATGTCATGGCTGCACAGGTGGGAGCTTGGAGTTTTGCATTTTTTTTTTCATTTAAGTAAATTCCTTGCTGCTAGTATGCATTGAAAAGCCTTAATGGAATTGAATTTCAATAGGAGTTTGAATGAAAAAGGGTGGTAGTTTTGATGAAAAAGCTGACAATTTTCTAACCTATTAAATAGGTAGAGAAGATACTCAATTCAACAAATATTTGTTTGATGGCTGCTAGTGTAAGCAATGCTCTGTGCTGGGTACCACTGATTTTGCCACTGAAAGGACAATAGCAGGTTGCAACCTTGTGTAATGGGGTCATGGGATCGGTGTGCCCCTGGCTGTCACTCAGAAGAATGATGTCATTTGATTGCATTTGTTCTGCATTTTATTTTCAGGTCTCGAATGTGATTTTGAAAAGGCATGCTGAATTACAGGTGCCTAAAACAGGAGCAGGACTTGACACACTCTAGAGGGAACCTCAATAGATTCCAACAGCGATTCCTTTAGAGCAGACACAGTAATTTTAACAGTAATCCACAGGCTGCAAGGCACAAGCGGCTAGATTCGCTTGCCTTCTTTCTCCCTCTCCTCCTAGCTGCCTCTTATTTTCCATCTTCAATCAACCATAGGTAGAAAAGTGATGGGACTGACTGGGTTGTATTTTCCCACTTCCTGGTTCTCTTACCTCTTATCACTGATCCTCCTCCCCTTCAGCTTCTGCTAAGGAGTAATTTATGAGATGCTTGTGCAGTGAGTGTGTACTCAGCTGTTTACACACTGGACGGTTACTTTTTCTGCCTTGCCACCAACTTTGAATCCACTTTCACAATTATAGCAGGTTAACTGCATCTCTCAAATGTGCTAAGGCAACCGATTTCTGTAGACCCTCTCTCTAATAATCTTCTGTGATATTTTTACAGCACTTCCACATGTATTATTTCTTTTGAGCCCCGCATCAAGTCTGAGGTTGATTCTATGAGGATCATCTCATTTTCCAAATGAGGAGGCTAAAGACATTAAGCAACTTGCTCAAGATAGTGAGATAAGTGCCAGAGCCCTCCACCTTTAATCCAGGTCTTCCAATGTCTACATCTCTACTCTTCCCACCACCCCAGGACTTCTCGAACTTTCCCGTGAAGGTCCCCTAATTAAATCGGCAGCAAACAACCTCCCCTAGGATGTGGGGTTGAGGCTAGAGGGTAACCTCAGAAGGCAGTACATGCCTCTAATCTTGGGTTGTGTTTTAGAACTTCATGTGGTCTCTTTCCTTTTTTTCATTCTTTTTTATAACATACCTGTGCTTGGATTAGTATAAAAATGAATGTTTTTAATTATGCACAAGCTAATTAATTTGACTTCCTCCCTTTCTGAACTCTCACTACACCAATGTGATCCATAGAAAGTGTTTGTGTTCGAGTTTGTGGAGTCTGATTGCTCCAGACTTGTTTGGCCACCATTGTTGGGTTCTGGGGTCATTTGTGGTTTAAACATGGCAGCCACCCCTCTGTAGACACTGAAGGTAGCATGTTTTCCTATAGTGTTGGTCCACAGGACTCTAGTTCATTCTAGTTTGTTCTCTAGTTCATTCTACCCTTTTGTAGGGGGACATACCCCCCTTCTTCCACACTTACATAATTCTAAAGCCTGACATAATTTAACTGTCATGCAGACAACCACAGAATGCTCACATGCTGTCCAACAGACAGCAACCCAAGGAACATGTGTGGAGAAGTGACATCCCAGTTGCACTTGGTGATGCAGCCTATTGACCTCAAAATCCACAGTCTTCCTGTGATGTTTATTTATCTTCCAGTTTCTGTTACGATTTTGTCAAGCCATTTTGCAGTCTATAGACTAGATGGTGATTTTACCCTCATATATACATATGATATGCAAAAATGGATTCAAAAAGGACAATTGCAGTGACAGCACCCACTTACAAAGAGGGGGAAAGCAATCATAGCTACTATCTACTGAATAGTTATTATGGCCAGGTTTTGTGTGAAGCAATTTACATGCCTTATTTTCTGTTGATTCTCATTCACCATATGGGGCAAGGACTGTAGTTATCATGATGATTAGAGATGAGAAAAAGTAAGGCCCAGAGAGCTTCTGTTAGGTTCCACAGCTGGAAAATAGCAGAGGATTTAGAACCTGGGTGGTCCAACTCTAGGACCTGAACTTTTAACCACCTTATATGTCTACATTAAGGAGCCCTATCCTATTACTATTAGTAATCATGATGGTGATGATAAGAAAGACATCCAAAGCACATGGCATTTTCTATGGGTCAAGTAGTGCTTATTCTATACACATTAACTCATGAATCCAGAGAATATTGCTATCAAGGAAATGGGATTCCCCACTTATAAATAAAGAAACCAAGGCACGAAGGGTTACATAATTATTACATGCAATAATGTGTACATGTCCACTGCCATGGACAGTCTGTCACCATGGACATTAGGTCCTGGTGTCAACCCTATCCTGTATGGAGCAAGCTAGGCCCTTACAACTGCTATGCTAAGACCAGCCTTTTGTGGACACAGGCATAGGATACAGCAGAGAATCCTTAGTTGTGAGCTGAGTTTCTAGGTTTGCATTGGTGACCACCTGAAGTTCTGACTCTGGCAGGATTGTAGTTTCTTAACTGTGAACTTTTAGACAGTGTTGGTGTTCTGAGCATGCAGTCCTATACATGATCTCAAAGGGTGTTCTCTGTTGAACCCCCCATACCTAGCATAGAACGCAGTATGTAGTTGGGACTTCAGAAATATTTGTTGAATGAATACATGAAGGATCGTAGAGAATCATGTTGGAAATGTTTTCAATACTCAGCAGCAACACTTTCTGGGAGTCTGGTCACCTCACACTCCCTTAACCATTCTCTTTTTCTTAATGCCTGATGTGTCAGGGCCCCTTCCTTCCTTAGTTTTAGGTTACATGGTGTCCTTCACTCCTTCAGCTCTTCCCAGGTACTTCCATTCATTGGAATACCAGGGTTCTGGTGTTGCCGATCAGAATTACTTTTGACCATGGAAACCTAACGTGGTTGGAACTTCTACGGTGTAATTTTTGATTGCCTTTCAACTATGAGAGGAAAGGGCTTTATGCTGTAGGCAGTGGTCCTTAAAGTGTGGACTCTGGCCCAGCAGCGTGCACATCACTTGGGAACTTGCTAGACATGCACACTCTTGGACCCTATACCAGATTTACTAAATCAGAAGCTCTGGAGGTTGAGGTAGGACTGGCAATCTGTATTTTAGAAAGTCCTCAAAGTGATTTGAAGTCATGCTTAAGTTTAAGAACCACTGTTATAAGATAAAACAATTTTCCTTGTATTCCAGCTGAGGCACCTGGGATAGGAACTTGTTGCATTTTTTTTCCTTGCATTTTACTTAGGGCCGTAAAAAGTAGCCAACACATTTTACCACTCTGATATTCCTTATTCCCTCCTTACTGATCAAAGGCAATACCTAGAAAGCCCTTTAAAGAGTTGCCATTTGTGGGCTTAGAGTCTGAGTCTCAAAAACCTATAAACCATAGTTTAATTAACTCCTTCACTCTTGCATGTAACAGTTTATTTGTATTTCACTCCCAGATATGGGGGGATGTCTAGAGTCTTCTGTTGTGCTGTACGCCAGAACCAATTGCACACACCAGACATTCTCTCCAAGGGTCCATTCTTTACAGCATCAATCCTGATACCAATTTCTATCCTAGTCATGTACAATTGGTTGCATGGAATAAAGATCTACTGGAGTAAGCTCAGATAAAGGGATGAGGGATACTGTGGACAGAAACACATGGAATTCCATGGTAATCTAGGAATAAAAGCAATACCGTGTAATGGTTGTATGCACAGTCACTGGAACCAGGGCAATTGGGTCCAAAGTTACCAGTTATCAGTTGTGGGACTATAGACAAATTATTCAACCTTTCTGTGCCTCAGTTTCTTCATCTAGTAGAGATCCTCTTGGTTTCATAGGCTTATTGTCTGGATTCATGAGTTAATAAGTATAGAATGAATACTACTTGACATAGTAAATGTTATGTCTGTGTTTACTATCATCACCATCATTACTACTAATACTGTTATGACGGGCTCCTTGATATGCAGTTGGAAGGTGGTTCCACATTCAAGGCAGCTTAAAGGAGCTCAGTCAGCATCAGCAAATGATGGATGCTCCTTCCTTAGTCTCCCTGTCAACATGACTTAGCCTGGCTGCTTTGCACCATCCTCCTACCAAATGACCTCCTCTGCTTCCTCAAATATCTACTCCCTCCCACCTGAGTATGCCTCGGGCCTGCCTTGATCCCCACTGTCTATCTTCTTTTTTTTTTTTTTTTGAAACACGGTCTCACTCTGTTGCCCAGGCTGGAGTGCAGTGGCACAATCTCGGCTCACTGCAACTACCGCCTCCTGGATTCAAGCAATTCTCCTGCCTCAGCCTCCTGAGTAGCTGGTACCTCAGGCGAGTGCTATCACACCCAGCTAATTGGAGTAAAATCATTTCTTAAACAATATGGTTCCTAGAGGAGAGACACTAGAAACTTTTTTTTTTTTTTTTTTTTTTTTTTAGACAGAGTCTCACCCTGTCACCTAGGCTGGAGTACAGTGGCATGATCATAGCTTATTGCAGCCTCAAACTCTTGGGTTCAAGCAATCCTCCCACCTCAGCTTCCCAAGTAACTGGGATTGCAGGCACACACCACCATGCCAGGCTGATTTTTTTTATTTTTGGTAAAGATGAGGTCTTGCTGCGTTGCCCATGCTGGTCTCAATCTCCTGAGCTAAAGTAGTCCTTCCGAAGTGCTAGGATTATAGGCGTAAGCCAGCACACTTGCCTCCCACTGTACATCTTAACAGCCTGTCACCTTCTGCTTTGGCTACTAACTGGCAATGACTTTCTGTATTATGTAGTCCAAGTTGCCAGGAAAGAGACAGAGTTGAGTCCAGTTCATCTTTCACACCAGCTGATGAGCCCGAGGTCAGTGTAGGGATTTGTCACCCTTGGGGCAGGTGCTGGCCCCTAGTCCAATTAGAAGAGGATCAAACATGCAATTGTCCCCAGCAGGCGCTGCAGGTGGATTCCCTTAGAACAGGATGGCAGAAGAGCCACACCAAGACCAACACCTTGACTACAGTAGCATACGATAGTGTCAAATCTGTCTCCCTTAAAGTTTTTGGATGACCACTCCCTTCCCCAAACATGCGTTGGCACACAGATGATGAAGACCGGGAAACCCCAAAGTCGACCTGGGAACAGTGTGTGGCCAGCATGGGTCTAGCCTGTTTATCAAAGTGGCCCCATGGCAGTGGTTTCTTATTATGTTTTTTATGAAATGTGCTTATCATTTTTCTTAGTTTTAATTTTCTGTCTTGATGAAATGCTAATTTTTATGTGATCACAAAAACAAATAGAACTGTGACATTCATTTTTCAGTTTCAGTGGTTGATTTTCATGTTGGTTGGATTGTCTGTTCAATAGCTAGACATAGGGCTTTCCTTAGAGAAGTTACTAAGGGGATTTGGTGGCATTTCCATCCC
Source organism: Macaca fascicularis (assembly GCF_037993035.2). Classification (NCBI taxonomy): domain Eukaryota; kingdom Metazoa; phylum Chordata; class Mammalia; order Primates; family Cercopithecidae; genus Macaca; species Macaca fascicularis. Next base: position 101,215,024 of record NC_088385.1, read on the forward strand.
ACCACCCTGGTCAATGCTGTTATGCAGGGGTCAGCTAACTCTGTAAAGGGCCCGATCATGAATATTTTCGGCTTTGCAGGCTATGTACAGTCTCCACAACTGCTCAATTCCGCTGCTGTAGTGTGAACACAGCCATGAACAATACGTAAATGAGCAGGCAGGGCTGTGTTCCATTAAAACGTTATGGACACCGAAATGTGAATTCCCTGTAATTTTCACTTGTCATGAATTATTCTTTTTTTGATTCTTTTCAACCATTTTAAAATGCAAAAGCTATTCTTAGCTCATGGGCCATTTGAAAAACAGGCAGTAAGCCAGATTTGGCCCACAGGTGGTGGTTTGTTGACTCCTGCTATTATAGAAAGAATGAGAGTAAAACAAACCTTTCCCATACAGTCCGATACTCATGGCAAGAGAGATGTGACCAAAAGCTGCAGTGGAAGTCCCAAAAAGAGGCATTGCACTCAGCCTGGGAGGATTCGGGAGGCTTTAGAGAGGCAATGCTTGAGCTATGTCTTGAAGCTGAGTGGAGAAGGCGGAGAAGGGAGTTCTAGAGGGAAGGTACAGCTTGTGCACAAGCAGGAAGTTGAGTAAGCCTGGGAACCAAAAGAAGCTCACCCTGGCTGTGAAATGTCCAGAAACGAGTGTGCAGGTCCAGATGGTGAAGGGCTTAATGAGATGGGCAAAGGTGGTTGGATTTTATCCTGATGGTTGGTCCTCTAGACTTTCCAAATCTTGCCTTTGAAGTAAATTATCCATTGGAAGCTCCATATGAGAAAAAGATTAGAAAATTATCATTAGGCAGGGAACAGTTGGCACATGCCTGTAATCCCAGCAACTTGGATGGCCAAGGTGGGTGGATCACTTGAGCCCAGGAGTTTTGAGACTAACCTGGGCAATGTAGCAAGACCCCATCTCTACAAAAATAAAAATAAAAATCTTAGCCAGGTGTAGAGGCACATATTTGTAGTCCAGCTACTTGGGAGGCTGAGACAGGAAGATCGCTTGAGCCCAGGAGTTCAAATCCAGCCTGAACAACATAGCACGACCCTGTTGCTTGAGAAAAATTATCATTGACTTGGTTCTCTTTGTAAGACCAATTACCAAGTGCTGGGAACACGGTGGCGTCAGGGGGTGGCGGTGGGGAAGCAGGGGTTGGGAGTTTCCGGAGCCCTACAACTTGCCCCACCCCATCCAGGCCTGTCCCTGAGGCATCTCCAAGGAATTTCTAGAATTCTGCTGAGCAGAGTGTGAAAACCATGGCTAAGGCTGATGGAGTATAACAGCGGGATTATAAACGACACAATCTGAATGTGTTCTAGAAAGATTACTCAGAAGATAAAGTGGCTGCCGTAAGGTTGGAGGCAAAGCACCTTATTAGAAAGACTATCATTTGTTCAAATACTTTCTTGAGCTCCTATTATGTGCCAAGCAGTGTGTGGAGATATTCATATCAGTGGTAAATAGGGCAGACAATAAACATTTAGCAAATTAATAGTTACTTTTACATTAAGATGATAGCTAAAATTTACAGCGCACCTACTGTATGTCATTATTCTAAGCACTTTACCAATATTAACTCATTTAATCCTCACTGTAACTTTACAAAATAGGCTGTATTATTACTTCCATTTTAAAGATAAAGAAACGGAGGCACTTCACTAAGCAGGTGATGTAGCAGAGGCATTTGGGGGTGCGGGTGTTGGGGTAAGTTCTCTTTAGGAGGTCGAATTGACACCAGGAAGATAATAAAGACCAGTTACGGGTTTCCCGTGCAGGACTGGGAGGAGCACTGCTGGCAGACTGGAGGGCACGTGCAAGGACTCAAAGATGGAATAACCTGGTCTTGGTGGTTGTGGAGAGCAAAATGCTAGTGTGGTTGAGGCGAGGGAGGTAGAGGGGAGAGTACGAGGGGAGGAGGCTGGAGAAGGAAGCAGCAGGCCTAGCCTACAGGCCTCCTTGGCAATGGGAAGGAGATTAGATTTTCTTCTCCGAGCACAGGAGAGCCTTTGAAGGGAAGTGAAATGATTGGATTTGAATTCCTAAATAACAGCTGCCCTGTGGGGAATGGATGAGAGATTGGCCACAGTGGAAGAAGGAAAACCTGCAGGAGGCTCTTGCAGTAGTCCAGGCAAGAAATAATGTCACCTTGGCCACGAGCAGTGGTGACAAATATGGAGAGAAACAGATGGATTTTGTTTATTGCAATCATTCAACTGAGGGACGTTGAAGAGCTGAACTGAGGTTGGAGCGGTGGGGATGGAGAGGAGGGATGAAGTGAAATAGGTTTTTAAGACGTGGAGGACCAATCAGAGGACAAGTGTAATTTTTGTTGGTTTTTAGATGCCTTGGGACATCTAGGACGAGTTTCTAAGTAGGGAGCTGGCAATGAAGTTAGGAGTCAGGGATCCGCTCCATACACCTTACAGTGTGCCAGGCCCTTTGTCTGGCCCCACACATCCCTGTTTGTGCTATACATGCACTGATGGGAGTGGCCAGGTCTGGCTCATCTTTCTTTCCTAGGCATCTATCAGGCTGGCTAACACATGGTGAGTGAGCCCTCAGTAAGTGTTTCTGGAACTGGAAAGAAGGTACTCTTCATCTGGTGAAGAAGATAGTGATTATAGCATGGTGAGATGAGTGTGTCCAAGAGGAGTTGACACTGGGGCTCTGTTCGGAGGAAGAGTAAAAGCTGGGCAGCGACAGGGAAGGGTATTTCCTTTTGACTCCCTTCCCAATGAGCCAGGATTCCTCGTCATCCCCTATCTCCCCGCAACCTGATTGAGGAAGTGTGTTACCTAACACACCAGCTGTTCCTGATCATCACCCCTTGGTCTTCTCCTGAGGCTCCTTTCTCCATCATTGACCCCTTTTAAAAATTGGATTCCAAGCGCAAAGCCTTGCTTCTGTGAGGCAATAGAGGAGGAAATAGCCTAGAGCAGCTGGGGGCTGTAGGTGTCACCTAGTGTCAGCCCCCTCACTTAGCAATATCTTTCTTCCTAACCCTGCAAGCTCTTGTGTTGTAGACCTCTAATGCAGCCTGTAGACCCCTTGACAGAATAATGTTTTTTAATGCATAAAATAAAAACATTGGATTGCAAAATAGACACAATATATTAATAAAAACATTGGATTGCAAAATAGATGCAATATATTAATATATCGATCTATCAAAATGTTTTTTCAATTTCAGGTGTAGTAATATATCTTAACACATTCAATAGCAAGATCTAGAGGCAGTAACTACCATAATTTCAAAGGAGAGATGAGCATAAATGATACTTTGAGATATCTGCAACAACTATCAAATAATATGAAAATAGCTGATTTATTTTGGTGACAAAGTCACAGGTTCAGTAAATACTGCTGTGGCCTGAATCCGTGATTAAAGGAAATGCTAAGTTCCAGTTAGAGCTCCCTAGAATAAAGATTTTTTTTTTTCATCCAGTTTCATGGATTCCCTGAATTCTGTTCGTGAACTGTGGATATCAGTGGAGCCCCACTCTAACCATTCATTTCGATTATCAAGTGTTTCAGAAACCAATGACATGAAATGCAAAGTGTTGCATTTTATTTCAAAACTCATTTGATTGGTTTATTTTGACAATAGGGAGTTTGTTCCCATCTGTATTTTACAGATCAAGTACTTGGTCAACAGCAAGTGCTCCATAAATAATAGGTGGATGAGTGGATGGGTGGGTGGATGAGTGGCTGGGTGGGTAGAGAAAACTCAGAAAGGATAAAAGACTGTCTAAACAGTTACAGCTCGTAAGTAATAGAGCTTGAACTTGAAACCACATATTTTTTACTCTAAATCACTTGTTCTTTCTACTCTTCCATGCTACCATCAGCTACTTTTATTTGAAAGAACACAATGATAGGGCGTGTTCTTCAAAATATGCTATTTGAATCATGGGAAAGGACAATCCTATTATTATTTGCTTTGGTCAGAGCACACCTAAAGTACTCTGTTTACTTCTTAGAGGCACATTTTCAGTACACTGAATCTGTTGACTCTTCATGTACTGAGATGGCGAGAGACCCAGAAACTGTCTCTTACAAGCTGTCAATGAGCTATGGATGTGAAATTCAGAGAAGGCCAATTTACATAGTAATGGGAGGTCTAGGGTGGTTTTCTATTGCTCCCCAAAGCAGACACAAGGCCCAGTATTTACAAGGGACAAGTTTTGGCTCAATTAAAGAACTCAGTAATGATTAGGCCTACTTATCAATGTATCATAGTGGCCCGATGAGATATTGACTGAAAGTATTCAAACATTGACTCTGTATTTCTTTATCCCGTCGATAAGCATTTATTGACAACCTACTCCATGTCAGGTGCTGAGGTGGATGCTGCATTCAAAGTGTAGAATACAATACTATTGGAGATAGTCGATCTTATAAAGATAGAGTCTACTGGGAGACAGTGAGTTTTTAAAAACAAGAGTTATTAATAAGTATTTTGAAGGAAATAAATGGAGTGCTACGATTCAGAAGAAAAACTGAGGTAGGAACGGGAAGAGCTATGGTTGTGTGTCTGTGAGTAGGTGACATTCAACTTGAAACCTGACAGATTGAAAAGAACCAGCCTACAAGGGAGTGAAGGGGGGTGGGGCTAGAAGAAGTAGCAAGTGCAAAGGCCCTGAGGCAGACTCTTGTGTCCAAGAGTCTGAAAGAAATCAACTGGACTTGGGGAGCAGAAGCAGAGTGCAGGAGAATAATGGCAAGGAATGGGTGTGAAGACATCATCAGGAACCAGCTCAGGGAGAGCCTGGGGAGGCATATGGATTCAGTTCTCAGCATCATGATGGGAAGCCATTGGAGAATTTTAGTCCAGGGAGTAACAGGACCTGTTTCATATTTGAAACGATCACTTTGGCTACTGGACAGAGAATAGACTGAAGTTAAAAGGGAGACACCAAGATACTCTTGCACTAGATCGGGAGGGGAATGAATGGACGCTTGGGCTGAATACAGCCTGTAGAGATGGAGAAGGTGAATTTGAGATTATTGGGAACTTCAACTGAGATTTTTAATGTATTGGGTGTGGGGAGTGACAGAAAGAGAAGAGTCGAGGGTGATTAGTGGTGTGGTTGACCATGATGGGGAGCAGGGCCAGAGGGAAGAAAAGTCTAGATAACCATTTGTCAGCAACTCTGAAACCATGTCACAGATTTCAGTGGTTCTTAACAGGGGAGGATGACATTTACTTAGGGGATGTTCAGAAATATTGGGGAGGGGACTTTCACAGTAGTCAACATAATGGAGGGCACTACTTTGTGGACAGGAGTCAGGAATGCTAAAAGTCCCACATCACACAGGACAGTTCCCATAATGAGGAGCCATCCCATGTAGAATGCCAGTCATTTCCTCCTGGAAAAGCATTGGTGGACTGAGTCTCTTTCAATTCTAAGAAACTAGGGCCAGGCGCAGTAGCTCACGCCTGTAATGCCCACACTTTGGGAAGCCAAAGTGGGCGGATCATGAAGTCAGGAGTTCAAGACCAGTGTGGCCAACATAGTGAAACCCTGTCTCTACTAAAAATACAAAAATTAGCCAGGCGTCGTGGCACCTGACTGTAGCTACTCGGGAGGCTGAGACAGGAGAATTGCTTGAACCCGGGAGTCGGAGGTTGCAGTGAGCCGAGATCGTGCCACTGCACTCCAGACTGGGCAACACAGTGAGACTCTGTCTTAATTAAAAAAAAAAAAAAAAAGAATCTAGGAAAATGCAGTTTTCACACTCTCTGCCATTCATATCTTTTTTGTGAATTATTTGAGTCAGGTCGTCTTTTTATAAGTGATTAACTGAAATTAGCCATAGGGAGGAGAAGGAGGTTTGGTGGGGGTGGGGAAGGGACATAAAGCAGGAAGAAGGAAGGATGAATCTTGGAGAGTGGGACTTTGGTGGTGGGTCAGCTTGGGTGGCTGGGGACACTGGGGCCCGAGGAGGGAGGGGATAGGGTAGAAGGTGGTGAAATACAAGCTTCACCACCTTGCATGCTTCCCATGGCTGTGCTGCACACCAACCATGCTTGCCTGGTCTAGAGGCTGCCCAGCTGTGTCCCTAAGCACACTTTAAACCTCTCCTTTTGATCGTTTGAGTCCCCAGTGTAAATTCTTCCTTCAGACAATGAGAGAGCTGCCATAACTTAGTCAGATCCCGGTCAACACTGTATATACTAGAATGGAGAAAAGCAACCCGAGCCTTCCTGGCTAATAAAATCACTGTCCGACTTGGGCAAATAGTTGTCCTTTCCATCTCCCTAGCTGGATAAAAATAATCTAATTATTTTCAAACACATGATTTCATCTGGACCTCACAACAACACTGAGAGGCAGGGCATGTGGTATTATTGGGTCCATTTTACAGATACAGTCACTGAGGTTCAGGAGACTTAACTTGCTGGAATCAAGCAGTCTATAAGGCACAGAGCAGGGGCCAGAACTTGGGTGCAGGGCTCCTTCAGAGGTTTCCTAATGGCAAGTGGGCCCCTTGGGGAGTAACAGAAAATGATGAAACTGCTTCAAAACAAATGGATCCCAAATGGAACAGAATATAAAATTAACTGCCCAAGAAAGGCATTTTATCGTGTACAAGAAATTGATCGGTACCCAGGTGGTATTTCCTCCCACCTGGTAAGGTAAAATCAACATACGGGAATCCTTTTTAGCACCTTGCGGGTAAAACAGTTGAGTCTTGCTGGGTGTCCAGCGCTGGAGGCCCCAGTTTTGTGCCCATTCCCTCCCAATGATGCCGCAAAAGCTAGAGCACCCTGCCTGAACCTCGATGAGCCGGGCCATCTTTCACATGGTAGAGGCAGGGCCAAGCTGTGGCTCAACTCTAGAGGGTGCCTTTCACACCCTGGAATGCATGACTGGCACCCCGTGGAGTTGTGCAGGGCACAATGGGGGAGTGCTTATTGTCCATGAGAAATCATATGAAGCAGCTGCAAAGAAGCCTAATTGTTTTCCTGGTAACATGCCCATGACTCCCTGCACACACACACACACACACACACACGCACGTACACACACAAACACACACACCCCTCTTCTCAGGAGCTTTGGTCCCAGTTTGCTATATCAGGCCCAAAGCTCTTTCTCTCTTTCAGCCCAAACATCATTTGAGCCAAGGTAGCTTTCTCCTCCAACTGAGAAAAGTTTCCGTCTTAGAGCCGGCAAACGTGTAGGCGTGACGTTATGCTTAGACATGGCAGGAAGGAGAAGCAGAGTGACAACTCTGAGGGAACCAAGAAAGCCCAAAGGGGAGACAAGGTTTAGAGCGAAATCAAGATTGGATTTTGTCATGAAAGGCAGAACTGGCAAAAGCATCATTACAAGGCATTAACCTTGTTACACACAGACGAACAAGCAGAGGCTGGGATTCAGAAATAAATTACACATAATAAACTAGACAGAATAGGCTGAGAGCAACATTAGCGATTATGCCCTAAGGGGAGAGAAGGGCAAGATAGAAAATAGGCCGGAAAAAAAGAGAGAAAGAATAATCTCTGGACACAGGGGGCTGACTGCGCTGTTTCCCCCTTCTTCTTCCTGACTCCCTGGGTATTAACCTCACTTTTGTGAGGACGTTTCTCTGGAGCCTGTCTTTCTTTTGTTTTCATTTGCCGCAATAAGCATAAGAAAGCCATTCAAAGGGTTCCTTTTCCCATTCACAGGGACCTGTCCATTTCTGTGTGTTTCCAGCACAAAAGAATCCATTTCCATTCAGCCAGAGCAGCCCCTAGAGTTTTCATGAGGTCCAAGCCTCCTCTCCTATTTTCTTCCAGGCTCGCTGTTGTAATTGGCTATAAAATCCTGACTGTGGCCAGGGTCCTCCAGGCTGGTGAGAGGAACAAGCACTTGTCCACGTCATGGTCCCTGCAGCTGAGGAAGAACTGCAGTTTAGTGTCCGCTCCAACAAGTTGTAATTGTCATTTCTTAAACAGTGACTTGCTTTTGGTTCCAAGTAGCAGAAAACCCAACCGACAGTGGCTTAAACCATGGCAACTATTGTTAACTTAGTAAAGTGTTTAAAAGTTGGAGGTCTGCGGCTCAGTGGTGTCTCCAGGAACGTAGAATCTCTTTTCTTTTCCCTGCACCAATCTTAGCATGTTGCTTTCTGTCCTTCATCTTGAATCCCATGGAAACAGAATGGTTGCCACCAGTCTACACATGATGAGATAACACAACTGTATTCCAGAGGAAGTGAGGGAAGAGGGCAAACAGGTTCTCCTCAAGAGCCTTCTGTTATCAAGGAGGAAACTTATTCCCAGGAATCCTTCCAGTGGACTTCTTACATTTCCCTGCCCAGGACTGGGCCACATGGCCACCCTCAGCTCTCATGGTTAGGAAAGTCAGTGTCTGGCAATAGTGAATGGAGTTGCCATTTGGCTTGGCCCAGTGATAGCTTCCACCAGGCTTGGGTTCATTGCTATCTGAACAAAATTAGGGTTCTTCCCGGCAAAGAGGAAATAACTGCCATGGGTGTGGCAGTAACTTGTGTTTTTAAATGAACTAATGATAGCAAGCATGGGTTTTGTGTTGCTGTGTGCCAAACACTGTTCTAAGCTTTACTGAGGCTTACGCACAAACTCATCCAGTCCTCATAAAAAGTCTGTGGCATAAAAAGTCTGTGCTCTTATCATTTCCACCATATAGAGGAGGAAACTGAGTCACAGAGAGATTAAATCACATGTACAAAATTACTTAGCTAGAAAGTGACAGAGCCAGGAGTCAAACTTAGGTGGTCTGGCTGGCTCTCTATGCTATACTGCCTTCATTAGGTAAGATGATAAAATACTTCAAGTAGCACACAGTAAGAATTAATACATGTTAGCTGGTATTATTATTATTATTACTATTATCATATCTTTTTCGTAACCGCCCTGCCAATCAGACACATCAGCCTTATTAGATCGTTTAGAAAGCTAACCCCTACCAGGGTTAAATTAATTGCCCGGGTCACACAGTGATTGAGAACCAAGCTCAAATGTCAGCGAGTGCCAGGTGTTCTCTCAAGTTTGAGAATGTTGATTTAATGGCTGCACCACTTACCTATTACTTTTTTTTTAAGGTAGGGTCTCACTTTGTTGTCCAGGCTGGAGTGCAGTGGTTCAATCATAGCTCACTGTAACCCGGAGCTCCTGGACTCAAGCGATCCACCTGTCTCAGCCTCCTAAATAGGTGGGACAACAAGTGTGTGCCACACACCTGGCTAATTTTTTATTTCTGTAGAGATGGGGGTCTTGCTACGTTGCCCAGGCCGGTCTCCACTCTTGGCCTCAAGCGATCCTCTTGCCTCAGTTACCTATACTATTGATCCCGGACTTACTTTGAGAAAACTACAATTGTTGAGGGCAGCTGGAAATCAGAGAAGGACACCCGGAAAGGTTAGATGGTAATTTGGGATGGATTTCTCCTTGTTCCCTTTCAGCTTTTGAGCTGCCTCTGTTTTCTTGGAGCCAGTCTTTCACAAACAGGATCTCTCATCCTACCTCAGGAGAGACTACCCATGGTTCTTGGTGAATTAGAACAGGTACAGTATTAAGCACCTACTGTATACCAGACCTAGATGTACACTGTCCCATCTGGTCCTTGTGGATAATCTGCAGACCACATCCATTACTTTTTCTGTGTTGTGAGATGAAGGGAGTGGAGTCTTCTAGCCAGAGATAGTGGTATTAGAATATTCTGGATACCCAGGTGGAGATGATGCCCTGTTCTCCACGTTAGCCTCTCTGCAGTGCTCAGATATTTAATAAAAATAACAAGCACGGTCAGCTGGTCTTACATTTGGACAATTCTGGATTTATTTTAAAGCAAGATGTGCGGCATGGTTTTACTTATTTTTTTAATCCTAAAGGTCATCCGACTTTTCTTTTTCTGCTCATGGTCATGAGGCTTCCTTATCTAAACAGTGATCTATTGTTCCAATCCTTAGACCCACAGAGAATTTTTTTTCCTTAACTTCAATTTTCACAGGACAGCTCCTCATCTTCCCATATTGCATGAAAAGTATCTTTCAACAAGAAGAAAAAAAAAACTCTAATAAGCTTTCCCCAAATCTTCTTAAACCGAGTTCACTATAGAATATTTTATGCAAAAACGTCGCCTTCTCTTAGGTTATGACATCTTTTCCTTGAAAAGTGATCAGGGCATTGGACAAATCCTGGCTAGCTTATCTATTCCTTGCAGCGCAACTGCAACAAAGAAATATAGATGGCACTTTAAAGGCTTCAGAAATCAATTTAGCCCATAATCCATTTAGTTTAGATGTTAATGAAACTTGGTGGGTTTAAAAATAATGAATATTTAATAAGACATAAATTGAAAGACATAAACACTGTTGGCAATAATATAATGAAGTTAATAAGTCTTAGCCTCTGTGTGGCTACCTCCCCCTCCCCAGATAGGGCGATTTTAGGAGTTGCTGTGTTGCTTACTGAAGTTCGCTGGCTGCAACTTCAGTGTGCCTTTAAAAACCTTAGTACGGTTGGGAACTGAGCTCTGGCAGATAAAGTGTGCTATCACACTGTGTTCAGTAGCTGCAGACGGCAACGGCTCTTCCTAGCTCCATATCTTCCAGAGATTTGTGTAACAAACTCAGTTTCCTGTCGTTGAAGGCAGGACGCAGCATAAAGCACAAAAAAAGAAAAAGACATTTTGGTCAACACTCTGTCTGCTCTGGGTTTAAAGAGGGGCTTTATTTAATGATCAGGAGCAAGCGTGTGATTACATGTGCTCAGAGCCTCAGACAATTTAAATGCCTTCAGCTTGGGAGTTAGACTTTTTTGTTTTCCCCTTTAAAAGCATAGCACTAGGGCCAGCCCTTCGACTTGGTTCCTCCTTAGCTCTGTGGCTCCATCCTGTCTATTGTCCGCAACTGTATCTGCCTTTTCACCCCCCGAATTAGCTACCCTGTCTTCGGGCTTCCTGTGGTCCCTTTTGGTAAATCTAGGATCACTCCTTTCTGCCGTCACACCCAATAGGATCGTCCGTGTCACATCTTGGGAAAGGTTTGTGTTTAACCTCACAGAAACCAACGCCTAGCTAAAATGAATTGGCGGCAGGATTTTGAAAACAGCCAAGTGTGAGATAGTCTGCCTCCCATTTCAGCGGTGGGCTGTCTCTTGGCACTAAAGTGGAATTCAGCTTCATATATCAGCTGGGGGGTGTTCAATAGATGGCCAGCTCACTTTGGCATTCAATACCTGTTCATACATAGTAAACAGGGGCTTTCTTTGGTTGGGCAGGTATGGTGATTTTGCAAGGTAATGCAAGGTTGCTCCTGGGGAATCTTGTCTAAGAAAATATATGTGGGGCCCAGAAGTGGGATCCTGCCTAGGAGGACATGAGTGACATTTTATCAGTATAATGAGAAGTATCATTGTTAAAAATTATTATTATTTTTTTGTGCGTTTGTGTGCATGTTCAGAAAGAAGGGGATCAACCTGAAAGAGTCCAACCAATCGCATCATCTACCTTGATCCATTCGGACCTGACATCCGTTTATGGCACCGTGGTAATGAACAGGACTGTTTTATTCTTGGGGACTGGAGATGGCCAGTTACTTAAGGTTGGTTTTCTGTGCCTTCTTCAAATGTCTATTTTAATAGTGATATTTTGTGCTTTAAAAAAATTTTTTTTAAATGCTTCTGGGTTATACACGAGACCAAACCAAGAACTTCGTGAACTCCTTAAAGACCCCCAGAAATGGCCTGGAAGAAAATCTGGAATTCTGTATGTAAGAACCCCCATAGCCATGTAATGAAGTATCAGCTACCTTGCTGCCCAGGAGTGTGCCAAGATATTTTTCCTTCCTTACTCATAAGCCACCTGGGTGAGGTAAATGGAGGTCTGGTCCCTACCCCAACCCTGACTCACCTTCCCAAGACATGTAACCTTTTAGTTCTAGCTCCTTTATCATGGAAATGTACAAAGCACCTGATTTCTCACAACTTGAAAGAGATGAGAGATTATAGGGCTTGAAAAGAAGAAAAAACAGGTGTTCCTTCCCTCCAGCCCACTTACCACCCACAGAGGGGGTTTGTTTTCTGCCCTTTGTACCCACATACACCACAGAGAGGTTAGAGATCTAAAATCCTTTGAGACTTCTCTCGACTTTTATCTCAGAGGACTATTTTTTCCCCACTGTATGGATATACCCTGGTCAAGTGCAGGTTTTTATTCACTGATGAGAGGGGAAGAGGGGAGGAGGAGAAAATAAAAGCAGAGATACCAAATGACTTGTCTGAAGTTATCTAGTGGTCATCTTATCAATGTCATCAGCAAACATTTATTGAAAACCCTCTGTGTTCTCCAACAACATTCATGGTTGGGAACTGCACCATTTCTATGACTAAAGACTGAGATTCCTTGGCCTCTCTGCAGCCATCCATTTACACTCAGATCAGATTCTTAATTGAATAATGGTAGATCTGTTTCCCTCAACCGATCTCCCACAGATAACTCACTGTGTGACTTTAGGTGAGTTGCTTAACCTCTCTGAGCCTCCATTTCTTTACCAGTAAAATACAGGTCTACTAGACAACTCAGAAAAACCCTTTCCTCTTCTGATAGTCTCTAATTATGTCTTCTGCACACGTATTCCCCACCACCCCCATCCCCAAGTCAAACCTATTTTATTTGCTCCTGTTTGATCCTATTTCCAAATATGATCCTGTTTCCACACTTTTGCTCACACTGTACTTCCAGCCTGAAATGCTTTTTTGTTTTTTCTCTTATTTACGGCACCTTATGTATCTATACTCTGGCTCAGCTCAAACCCCACCTCCTCTTTGATGACATCTAAGCCTGGAGTGACCTTGCTCCCCTCTCGTTTCCTGAAATACTCATGATCTATGTCATTCTTGTGGCTCATTCCAAATGTCTTGCCTGGAGATCTCACCTTTTCACTGGCGTTTGTCTTGCCTTCCCAACTTGATTTTAAGCCTCGTGAGAAGGGGGCCATGAATTCCCACCGCCTAATACAGTGCTGAGTGCCTGGTAGGCATTTGATTTAATCTGTTTGCTTTGGAGGAAACCCAGTAACATATGGGAGGGAGTTTGTTTGTATACACATTCTTTTAAAATATACATTGATCATCTTTCCTGTTGTGTTAGCTTTATTTCCTGGGGAAGGGTAAATACCCATCCATCATTCTACACAAGTCACTGGGTGACATCTGTAGCTCCACCAACGTGGTCAGGCTTATTGGACCCATTTGCCTGGCAGGAGTTTCCATCAAGCCTTTCTGGGTCTCCTCACCAATTATCTCTTCAGATTTGGGATGTTTTTGATGGATGTTTTGACAAGAACACTGTTTCCCCAAAGCCGAGCCAACCAAACTGCTACATGGTGAATTGGAGGTGAAGGAACACTCGTCTATAAATAGTTCCCCATGGGACGGCCTGGTGTTGCCTGTCCTGTGTGTTCACCCAGCAGCCTGCATGCAGCTGGCTAGCTTCTAGAGATGTGGCAACGAGGGAGTGAGACCAAGCTGCAACTTCATGCTGCTGAGGAGGCCACGACCGAAGTCTCGCTCTCCTCAGGGTCTGTATGGGGTACCCATTCAGAAGCTACCTGTGTGGCCTCGTTGTTGTTTTAGGGTTTGAATAACAAAGGCAACTTTTTGTTGTTTGTTTTGTGACTGCTAATGTTTACACAGTGCTTCCTAGATGCCAAGGGACTGTATATCTTCTAATGAATTTAGTTCTCTCCATGACACAACGGGGCAGGCCCACTATTCCCATTTTACAGATGAGGGAATCAAGGCCCAGAGAAATGGGATGATGTTGCTCAAGGTCACACAGGGGCAGAGCAGGGATTTGAACCTGGAATGACTTCAGAGACTGCACTAAGATCTCCTATGCTACACTGACTTTGTGACCTCTGCTGCAGACATGGGGACTACTCTCTGAGGATTCTGGGGGACACGTGGGAAACATGCGGATAGGGGTCCATGCCCTGGCAGGGGACATATGCTCATGGGGTGAGTCAGGTTTCCTAGAGGCTCAGGAAAGAGTCCCAGCCTGAGAAGAAGGCGGACCATCTGACTGAGGGAACACTTCACTGGCGTGGTAACTTCTTGGGAATTAACACCCACCCAAAGCCCCCAATAAGAGTTCTCTCACTCAGGAGAAGGGTGTGAGGGATGAACTTGAGCTGACTTGGCCCGCCAGGCTCCCTAGGGCAGCTCGGTAACGCCTAAGCCTCTCTTCTATATCCTGTGTACAGATTCTTGGATGTAGCCCCTGAATTTACCCAGAATCCTGAAGACCCAGGATCGTGCGGATAATTTGGAAGCTACTGATAATCCCCAAATCCCTTTATTCAGAAGCTTTGAGCGTCTTCCTTGCCAAGGCTTGTCACCAGAACTGTTAGAAAGGACGAACACTGATAGACACAAGCTTGGCTCCTTAAGCCACAGCGTGGGGAAACTAATGAGCGGCAAACAACAAAACTCAACCCAATGCAGACAGTAGGAGGAGGAATAGAAAGAGGGCTTGGATCAGCCACAGCCTGACTCCAGTTTCTGAGTGATCGTGAGTTGACAGCATTTTGATATGAGCCAGGCACCGTTGTATATACCTTGTTGAATGAGAGTCAGGAAACAGCAATTGGAGCCCAATTGCTGTTTTTTACCACCACTAGTAAAAACCTGGCTTCTTAAGTCTCTGCAAATCCTATGAGTTGTAATATAATTTGGTGTAATTTTAAGCTTCATGTTATTTAGATAATTTTTCCTTATTGTAAAGGTAATATATGCCCATGTAAAAAGTTTCAGAGTCGTGGGGGGTGAGAGGACAGCAAATAAAAAATTACTCCTAATTGTGTTGTGCAGAAGCGACTACTGTCAGCATTTTGGAGTCTCTATTTATGTAGTTGAGGTCGGATTTTGCATCCCATTTTTGCATCCTTCAGTTATTGGGGGAAAATGCTTATATTAAAATGTTATTGTAAACCTTTTGTAAATAGTATTTTTAAATAACTATATCATATTCTATTATTTGGGTACATTATTTTGAACTTAAGCTAAGATACCGGATCACTTTAAAAGTATCTTTAAAGACACACATTTTCCAAGGAAGACGGCATTACCTCCAAAGGTAAGATTTCACTGATGATCTGTGAAGAAACTAAAGGTTACAGTATGCCAGTACTTTTACTGTCCTCCTTCTCTTGCCTTTAGACCTAAGTCCCTTTATAAGATTTTGGGGAAATAGAAGGAATTTAGAACTCAAAGGGTCCTTTGAGAGCATCTAATCTGCTCTTTTATTTGATCAGTGTACAGTCCCATGGTGGTGAGGTGAGTTATGTCTTGTCACCCCCCGCCGTTATTTCCCCATCCTGCTTCCTTTCGGAACATGATTGCATGCTGGATTTTTTTCAGTCGTCAGCATCTCCACTGAGATCAGCTGAAAAGTATGGTCACACTGAACTCAGCTTTGCGGAATTCACATTTCACGTGTTGCACAATGTACGCATTTTGGTAAACACACACCAAGCCTTTCTCCAGATGATAGTACAGCCTATCACGTGGTTTGGATTCCTTTGAGCTGACTCTGTTGCCTCTAGAAAATTGTCCTTATTTCAAGGGCAGAATTGTGTATTTTGAGCTTTTCCAGGTGGTAAAATAAGTAATAACGGAATATGCATGAAATTTGAAATTTGTAACTTTATGCATGCCCATTAACCTTTCTTGTAAGCATAAAAGATAAGAAAGCAATGGGCAAGGAAGAATAATCGCTAACATTTCTGAGCTCTTCCTGCGTGCTGGGCATTAGAACCAGCATCTGCACGGGTTAACTGGTTTAATCCTCACCAGTCAATACCTTCACCTCCACCACTTTATAAATGAAAAAACCTGAGGCCTCGAGAGGTTAGGTATCTTGTTCAAGGTGCTGTGAACCTAAATAATCTGTCCAGAGCCCGAGCTTCTATCCCCCAACTAAACTGCATTAACTCTTACAGAGCTTAGTAGAGTTTGAGGAGCTGGTTTTTGTTATATTTCTTCCTAATACTGGAGTATAAGGGTTGATACCAAGATGCAGATGTTTGAGGTTTCACGAGAAGGGGCCAGAAACCTTGTGGTTTAGTTTGTTCCTATTTGGGGATGGCCTCCTAGCAACCCAGCTGAGTGCAGAGCCCGTTCCTCTCAGAGCCGCACATAGTTCATGGGGGTCTCTGAATCTCCTTTGGGGCCCCAGCTTTACCCCAGTCGCTCCTTTATAGGAAAGACAGGAATTCTGTATTCCAGTTGCTGTTTTGGATCGTTTCATCAGTAAAGACTTGTGTCTTCCTGACCTCCCAGGGACTGTAGTAGGGTTCAGGATACAGGAAGCTATATCACACAGCTCTATCTTGTGCCCATATCCAGTCTTGAGGTATTTCCTATGTGCTTGGGGTCAGACTGGTTACCTATGTGGCCCTCAAAAAACTCTACTCCCACTTAATGGCTTTCTTTCTTTTATTTATTTATTTTTTTCTTTTTTGAGCCAAGGTCTGACTCTGTTGCCCAGGCTGGAGTGCGGTGGTGCAGTCTCGGCTCACTATAACCTCTGCCTCCTGAGCTTAAGTGATTCTCCCACCTCAGCCTCTTGAGTAGCTGGGACTACAGCCCTGTGTCCCCACACCTGGCCAATGTTTTATATAGGCAGGGTTTTACCATGTTGCCCAGGCTGGTCTCAAACTCCTAGGCTCCAGGGATCCTCCCACCTACGCCTTCCAAAGAACTGGGATTACAGGCATGAGCCCCTGCACACGGCCCCATTGATGGATTTCGTTTATTCAAATCACAGCAAAATTAAACCAGTTCCAGAAAGTTCTGTCTGAATTCAAACAGAAGCAAAATCTCTGTACTACCTAAAGAGTCTGCCTTGACTGTGGTTATTAAAGTTTTTGAATGAACGTAAGAGAAAAAAATCTTTTGTAAAGACAAGCTCTACTATATACCCAGAAAGTGTTCAAATAAGGAATAGGAGAACTTGGGGAACCTAGAACAGGACCTGGGACCGGAAGTGGTGGTGGTGGGGATGACTGAGCTAACAGACCAAAAAGTTAAAACAGCAGGAAGTGTCAAAACTTGGAAGTGGGTTCATTGGTGGGCCGTTTAGGATGTCACGTGAAGCCTAGTTCAAATTCTCCCCACCTCATTAATTCCAATTTATGAGTTTTGCAGGGACTCCCCAATTTGAAACTTTTACTCCCATATAATCCACAAATCTAGAACCTGTGGCTGAGACTGTATGCTTCTCTTACTGTCTACACTGCAACAAGTAGATTGAAAACAAAAGAGAAATTTGCCTTAATTTTTATATTTCATCTTTGTTACTCCTAACTACTGAGGCACATTAAATACTTACCTTGCTTTCTCCTGTGTGTGCGTGTGTGTGTGAGCATGCACGCATGCACAGGCATGCCTGTGTATGTGTATGTGTATGTGTATGCAGGCATGCACGTGCATATGTGTGTGTGCACTTGTGTGTGCGTATGTGTGATTTAAGTCTCCTTCCCAGCATTTCTCAGAAACTGCTTATGGAAAAAAATAATAATAAATGAAAGGGTTGGCTTGTTTGCCCTTCAACTAGTTAGACCCACAGAGTGAGGCATTGGAAATTAAATTTGGCATAAAATATTATAGCTTTTTGAACACCTGTGGCTTTTCCATCTCATGGTAATCTTAAAGAAAACAAAATAGTCTTTTGTTTTCTCCCCCCGCATTTTCCTCACCGTGGTATCCTTCCCGTGGGTGGTCTTGAACCTGTCTTGCAATTGTATGGTGTTGAAGTCTCCACTCAGTTAATTTCACAGTACCGTTGGGAGTTTTGTATGCAACAAAAATCCCAAGGCTAGTTAATAGTCTACCATGAGGCTGCAGGAGGATGTCAACAGAAACAATATGTTGACACGAACTGAAATTCTCCATCAGAGAAAATTTGTTTTCTGCACAGGCTTTAGCTGGAAAAAGCTGAAGAGCTCTATAAAATCTTGAATGCTAATAGAGTTGTTTTTCATGTAATAAATATTTATTGGGCACCTTGTATGTGCCAGGTATTGTTCTGGGTGCTGAATATACAAAGGTGAACAAAACAGGCAATGCCCCTGCTCTCTTGGTGGGAAGAAAAAGACAGAAAACAAGTAAATGGATTAATCAGCGATAAAGACAGTTTAGATAGTGCTAAGTGCTATGAAGAAAACAGAGTGATGGGTAGAGAGTGACAGAGGTGTTCAGCGGAGAAGTGATCAGGGAAGGCTTCTCAGAGGAGGTGATGTTGGAGACTTGAAGGATACAGAAGTATACAAGCATACACATGGAGAAGGTTCAGCTTGACTTCAGATTAGATCTATATTAAGGTCGTATCCTGGAAGATAAAAATCCACATCGTGCCCAAGGAGTGTGTGTGTCAATTGGATGAGATTTCTCTTATGCAAAATTCAACCCATTTTGGGTTTTTGTGACTCATTGTTACTTCCTGCATTGCTTCACTGATCATGTTCTTTTTCCGAGGCTGCCCACCTCAACTGAGCTGAGGAAGGAACGTTTCCCTTGCTCCAGTCTTGCTGGCTTTTGTCTCTGTGTTGATATTCTCATGAAGTTTGCAATGAGAAAGTCCAAGTGTTCCATTAGTGCCTGTGGGCTGGGGCTCGGGCTAGGTGAGAGACAACATTAACACCGACGTGTCCTGTCTCATCTGAGAGAGATGAGACTCTAGGGGCCACAGAAGCAGAAATCCCTCACCCCTCTGTGTGGCACATTTAGGACCTTTGTGGTGAAAACTAAAACTTCCTCTTGTCCTGTCCTCAGGATTATGGAGAGCATTGTTTGCATAATCTAGCAAAAAGAAAAATGATTTGACTCACTCACCCTCAAGGATTTTTAAATTTAAATTTTATGTATTTATTTTTAAGGTAATACAGTGATATTGTTTAAAACTCAAAAGAACCAAGAAAATATTCCGTGAGAGTCACCTGTTCTTGACTTCCAAGGCAACCAATGATAGCAGTTTCATGGGTATCTTTCCAGAGATAGTTTATATCTGTCTACAGGCAAAAGAGTGAAGATATTCTTCCTCCCTTTTGTTGAAACATAAAACACAGTAAACAAATATGTTTTACATATATATATTATATATGTAAAAATAGCTGTATATGTAAATATGTCTGTATTTATAAATATGTGTACATATTTCATATTACATTAACTATAATACAAAGAGCTTTCTAATTATTTTTATAGCTGAATAGTATTCCCTTGTTTGTAGTATAGTTTACTTAACCAGTTCCCTATTGATGGACATTTAAGTTGTTTTAATCTTTTCTTTATAACATACAATGCTACAATGAATATTTATCATTTTATATCATTCCTCACATACACACACACACACATATATATATATATGAGGGGCTGCAGGGTCCAAGGGTATGTGCTTTATAATTTTGATAGATGATGCCAAATTACCTTCTAGAGAGGTCTGGCTTCCATCATTGATGAAACATACTAATTTAAACCCAGCATCTATGGCTATCAGGACAAGCTTCAGCGCAAGCCACGCTAAGTAGCTTTTTCAGGAAACTGATTGGTAAATCCTGGGCCACAGAACTTTTTGATAACTTGTAAAAAAAATGAAAGAAAGAAAGAGAGAGAAAGAAAGAGAGAGAGAGAGGGAGGAAGGGAAGGGAAGGGAAAGAAAAGAAAAAGAAAAGTTTCCTTGCCACAGTTCAGAGTTCTAGAGAGAATATTGGTGCTTCATTTCCAAAGTACTAAGTAAATAAATCAATGTTGCACCCAACTGGATCTTTCCAGGTGCCACCCATCTGTATCAATGATGCTCCAAGAGTAAATAAAATAAGCCCCCAATAAATACTGCAGTGCAGCTCCTAATTTGCGTAAAATGGATGAGTGGTGGCATAAAGTATGTTTTTACTTTGTAATTTTAAAGCAAACCCCACAGACACAATGTCATTTCACCTCAACATATTTCGTTATGTATCTCTCAAAAACTACAGTTATTTTCTTAAATAATTGTAACCATAATGCCATGATCACAGCTAATAAAATTATCAGTCATTCTTTAGGATCACTTACTATCCAGTCTGTGTAACCAAATATTCCCAATTGATTTAAAAATGTATTTAAAATGGTTTTGTTCACATTGGTATTTGCACAAAGTCCTCAAACCAGATTTGGTTGTTCTATTATCTACAGCAGTCTCCTCCCTTACTTTTATTGCCTGCCACTGACTTAACTGAAAAACCAGGTCCTTTGCCCTATAGAATATCTCTTACCATGTGTTTGGCTTTCTGCTTCCTTGTGGTGTCATTTATCTTGTTCCTCTACTCCTGCTTCCTAGTGCTACATGGAAGTTAGTGCTAAAGACTTGATTAGATTCAGGTTCAACTTTATTGGCAAGAATACATTATGGGTGTATGCTGCCCAGTGATGCTTTTGCCATGATGAATTCCTGAAGAGATGCCAGGGCAGCAGCTTCTCTTTTCTTGACCCTTCCTTGAGAATATTTCTATCAGTGTTTGTTTAAAAAAACAAAAAAACAAAAAAAAAAACAACAAAAAAAAAACTGGCTTCCTGTTTCTCTTTCCTTATACAACTGCTTTCCAGACCAGATCAACTGAATCTGAGCTGATTAATACAGCTAATGAATTAGAGATGGCAAATCCTGGCAAGCCCATACCTTGATCGGTGCCTGTCCCTTGGCTCCGCTTACAGGATTCTGTAGAGCAGTGTTGGCCAAGAGAACTTTCTGTGATGATAGAAGTGTTCTATACCTGTACTCTCCAGTATGGTAGCCAGTCACCACAGGTAGCTAGTGAACACTTGAAATTTTTAATTAAATTTAAATTTAAATAGCCATTATGTGGCTAGTGGTTGTCATATTGGATAGTGCAGCTATAAAGTCATTTTAAAATGACTTGAGACACACACCTTTCCCACCTCCCTTAGGACCTAACTGCTTCTGTTTTAAGAAGAGCTTTTAAGAAGTCATATTTCATATGTTTGGTTAGTGAGATTGACTTTTACAAAGCTGCTGCTGAATTTGGTGAGCAGTCCAAGGGCTTCAGGTGAGCCACTATTTGCACCAAATCCACCTGGGCTTGACCCAAGGAGATGATAGAAGGAAGTCACTGATTGCTGGGCAAAGCTAGACCCAGGCCCGGGCCCTGGAAAGGGGAAATGAATGCAGGAAGTTGCTCTGTGTGCAAAATTGATAAGAAGCCTTTGGCTAAACAGCAGATACCTAACTGCCATCAGGATATGTGGGTATAGGCATATTATTGATTAGTAGATGTGTGAAGTAGACTTTGTCCAAAAAGAATCTCAGGTGCCAAATTTTTCTTTTCAAACCATGCTTCCAATGTAGCTGATATCTACAGTGGTAGAGATATGATATAGATAATCTATCTGGATGTGTTCAGACTGACAAAATGTTGAACGCCTTCACTTTTCAAAGTAGTGGGTACAAATTGTGTTAGGTACAAAGATGATTAAAGGTTAGGTACAAAGGTGATTAAGACATGGTCCCAGGCCAGGCACGGTGGCTCACACATGTAATCCCAGAACTTTGGGAGGCAGAGGCGGTGGATCACCTGAGGTCAGGAGTTCGAGATCAGACTGGCCAACATGGTGAAACACCGTCTCTACTAAAAATACAAAAATTAGCTGGGCGTGGTGGTGCATGTCTGTAGTCCCAGCTATTCAGGAGGCTGAGGCAAGATAATGGCTTGAACCTGGGAGGCGGAGGTTGCAGTGAGCCAAAATCGCACCACTGCACTCCAGTCTGGGCAACTGAGCAAGACTCCATCTCAAAAAAAAAAAACCAAAAAAAAAAAAACAAAAAAAACCATGGTCCCTGCCCAAAGGGAACTTGCAATCTAGTAACAGATTATTATCTATTGACTATTGATTATGTGCTAAGCATCTTTCATAGTTCTTATTTGATCCTTACAAAACTGTAATAAGGAAGGCACTATTAGCCCCATTTTAGAGATGAGGAAATTGAGGCCCAGGGAGATTAAGTTACTAGTTCAAAGTAGTGCAGCTACTTAAAGGATGGAGGCAGGATGCAAACCCAAGCTTAAGCCACCATTGTACTTCTCTAGCACTATAGGATTAGAGTCTCCTGATGGGTCTTCATACGCATGCTTCAAACCCCGCCTTCTCACCATCTCCTCTTGCTCTTCGACTCATGACCATGGCCTCCTGTCTCTCATCTACAGTAAAAGGCAGGTTTTTTACACAGGCCCACAAGATCCTTGATTATCCTTCCCCTGTTATCTTACTATCTTATTGTTCACTCCTCTACCTCTCTCCACTGAAGCCACTCTGGCCTCCTCCCATTTTAGTTTCTTTGCACTGGCAGGGCTGCTTTTAAGAACATGTTTCATTCAAGTATGAAAATAACTCATCTCCTGCAAGTCTGAATAAATACCACCTTTTCAGTGACACCTACCCTGAACATAATATTCTCTTAATGCCTAACCCCACTATATTTTCTAATTTACTTTTTTCTTTTTAAGTTACTCATCCCACCACACACACACAAGAATGTAAGTTCTATGAGGTCAGGAGCTCTCCCTTCCCCATTTTGTTCACTGCCGTTTTTCAAACACCCAGAACAGTGCTGGGTGCATAATGGGTGTTTGGTAGATGTTTGTTGACTGAAGATGGATGAAGCTTAGGTGTGTCCAATTTCAAAACCATTGAGTACTGAGTCACACTTGCATATATTTTATATGTGAACACAAACCTACTTGTCTGTATCTGCCATGTTAATCTGGGTGACTTCTAACGGTATGACGATCAGAGTATCCTGTGCAAATACATGTGGGAGCTACTTCCTTTAATTTCCAGTCTCTCTTGAGACAGCACTAATGAAGCTGTCACTTGTGGCTTCCTATAGGGCCAGACATGGTCAGAAATTGTGGTCAGCCAGCTTCCACATATGAGGATACTACTCGAGCCCTGAAGAGCGGCTTTTTTTGTTTGTTCATTTTTTATGCCTTTTCCCTTACAAAAGAAGAAATACTCTGCTTGTTATTACCAGCCTTGTTGAGGACTGAGATGTGGGAGGGTTGATTAAGGAGCATGGTACCTTAGGCGGTATTTGTAGTGAGTGAAAAAGGATGTAGCTTTATGATTAAGCTACAATTTTCGCCACCCCGCTATTCAAAGTATTGAATAGAGGCTGGGTGCGGTGGCTCACACCTGTTATCGAGCACTTTGGGAGGCCGAGGCGGGTGGATCACAAGGTCAGGAGATTGAGACCATCCTGGCCAACATAGTGAAACCCCATCTCTACTAAAAAAATTAGCCGGGCGAAGTGCATCTATAGTCCCAGCTACTCGGGAGGCTGAGGCAGTGGAATCGCTTGAACTTGGGAGGCAGAGGTTGCAGTGAGCCAAGATCGTGCCACTACACTCTAGCCTGGTGACAGAGCGAGACTCCATCTCAAAAAAAAAGAAAAGAAGTATTAAATAGAAATCATGTTTCTCTTTTTGAAAAAAAAAAATAGGTTATTCTTGGTGAGAATTTGACTTCAAATTGTCCAGAGGTTATCTATGAAATTAAAGAAGAGACACCTGTTTTCTACAAACTTGTTCCTCATCCTGTGAAGAATATCTACATTTATCTAACAGCTGGGAAAGAGGTAGGTAGAAATACTAGTTATTGCTTCTGATTTATGAATAAAAATGGTTTAATCGATGTCATTATCTAGTAGCAAAGCTTTTACTTTGGACTACAGAGTTTAAGCAGTGCCCTAGGCTTCGAGGAGACCCGCAGTGGTTCACAGGCACGGAATTAAAAACCTTACTGACTGCCAGTAAGTAAGCAAGAAATATTATCTATTTAGACAATTTTATTATTGGCTGTATTTCCAGCGCTAAGGTTTTCAGAGGAGGGTGTGCTTGCAAATGGGCACATAATCAGCAAGGTAACTGAATTTACACATTTATTGTGTGGGCACTGAACGGTTAGATGCATTTATGAATCTACCCAATGGGACTGGCTTTGGAATTTGGGGTTAATATCAGGCCACAGTCTCATACACATTCATGAACCAGGAAATATATGGTACTAACCCTCCCCCTCTTCATTTATCTTGCTGTTTTGGCTTTTCTTTTCCTTCTGCTTACTGAAATAAAAGTAATATATTTTTATATTTCCTTCATCTTTACCAAGTGATTTCACCAAGGGAAGGAGAAAAGAAACTAATTGTTAGTGAGTCTCTACTATGTATTAGTCACTGTTCTTTGCACGATCTCTGTCTAGATGCACAGAATTATGTACATACACATACACACAAGTGTAGAAAACAGTGTTAATGAAATGTGTTACTGCCTGCGCATAGTGGCTCATGCCTGTTATCCCAGCACTTTGGGAGGCTGAGGTGGGAGGATCCCTTGAGGCCTGGAGTTTAAGGCTGCAGTGAGCCATGATCAAACCACTGTACCCTAGCCTGGGTGACAGAGCAAAACACCGCCTCACACAAAAAAAAAGAAAAAAAAAAAAAAAAAAGGCTGGGCATGGTGGCTCACGCCTATAATCCTAGCACTTTGGGAAGCCAAGGCGGAGATCACCTGAGTTCAGAAGTTCAAGACCACCCTGGGCAACATGATGAAAACCCATCTTCACTAAAAATACAAACAATTAGCTGGGTGTGGTGGTGCATGCCTATAATCCCAGCTACTTGGGAGGCTGAAGGACAAGAATCGCTTGAAACCAGGAGGTGGAGGTTGTAGTGAGCTGACATCACCACTGCACCCCAGCCTGGGCAACAGAGTGAGACTCTGTCTCAAAAAAGAAAAAAAGAAGAAGAAGAAGA
The DNA here is from genome assembly GCF_037993035.2 of Macaca fascicularis. Taxonomy (NCBI): domain Eukaryota; kingdom Metazoa; phylum Chordata; class Mammalia; order Primates; family Cercopithecidae; genus Macaca; species Macaca fascicularis. The sequence goes on from NC_088385.1 coordinate 101,239,872, forward strand.
AAAAGAAATGTGTTTTTAATTTAATGAGATAGTTACCCTTGTTTTATATGAAGAATCTAAGACTTGGAGAGGTTAAATAACTTGTTAAAGAATATCTATATATCTATATATATAGATAGATATGTATGTATATATTTGTAGGTTAGCCTTTGCAGGGCTAAGACAAAAACTCAACCCTGATTCTAAAGCCCGTGATACATGGTATTAAATCCAAAATTTGTGAAAACTGGACATTCCCTGGCTCAGTGGTTTTGACCCATGACCATTTGAACATGGAAAGTGCAAAGAAGGTAATTGAGACTTACATAATTCTATAATGGATGTAACAGATACTCTCAGCCCACCCCTGGTTTTCCATTCTTTTTCTTTCAGTCATTCTAAGAAGAATAGCAATGACAGCCATCTGCATGTGCTTTTTGAGTCACAGATAAGATGTCCAAGCAATTTGTAGTTTCTGGTATTCTTATAAAGATGATATCGTTCTTTGCACATTGAAAAGTCAGTTGTATCAAAATGAGCGCATTGAGATGGCCACATCTTTCCACAGAGCTTGTAAACCAGTCCTTCACCATGTAGAATCTCCTATGCCAATTTGCTTCACCATTCAGACACTTTGTATTATGTGTCTTCCCTGGGGATCCCATCTTTGAAAGACCTTTGTCTACCCAACAAACTGCACATATTAAGTAACGGTTCCCATTCCCAGGGTTTATTTATCAAGGGCATCTCAAAATTGCTGGTCAGAGTCCTGACTGCGCTTCCACATGGAGCTGATAAAATTTCAACCCAAAGCAAAGAAATTTGATATCTTGCTTAATCCGTGCATGTTTTTCCATTCAGTTTTTTGAAATATTGCAAATAGCTCATAAGCCCCCATTACTTCCTTCATGGATAGTAATGGAACCCTAGAACTCAGGACCCTAGGCTGGGAACCACTGTGAAAAGCCACCAGTAGTTGATGGGTTCCCACTTTCTAGAAAGCAAAAAGTTCTAGCCTCTGGTCATTCAAAGCCTGAAGTCCTAGGGAGAGTTTTTGACTGGGCATCAAAGCTGGTTAGTCCTGCATTCTTCACTGAGGATTACTGCTAGAGATCCTATTATTTGAACTCTGTAAGAGACAAAGCCCAAGGAAGGCTCTTTCCTAGGCTGTTGGGGAGATAAGAACAGCCAAACTAATAGGCTATGGCATATCCATGAAATGGTATGATACGGGGCCACTAAAAATAATCATATGGAGATGTGTGCATTTATGTGGAATAGTCATTACGGTCTGTTATTAAATTAGAGAGCAGGTCTAATGTTTTTTTAGTGTCCCCTCTCTCTCTCTCTCTCTCTTTTTTTTTTTTTTTTTTTTGAGATGGAGTCTTGCTTTGTCGCCCAGGCTGGAGTACAGTGGCACAATCTTAGCTCACTGCAACCTCCGCCTCCACGGGTTTGAGCAATTCTCCCGTCTCAGCCTCCCTATTAACTGGAACTACAGTCACACACTACCATGCCTGGCTAATTTTTGTTTGTTTGTTTGTTTTAATAGAGACGGGGTTTCACCATACTGGTCAGGCTGGTCTCGAACTCCTGACCTCAGGTGATCCACCCACCTTGGCCTCCCAAAGTGCTGAGATTACAGGCGTGAGCCACCTTGCCTGGCCGTCTCTCTCTCTTTTTTTTTTTTTTTTTTTTTTTTGAAACAGAGTCTCACTCTGTCACCCAGGTTGGAGTGCAGTGGTGTGATCTCGGCTCACTGCAACCTCCACCTCCTGAGTTCAAGCGATTCTCCTGCCTCAGCCTCTCGACTAGCTGGGATTACAGGCACCCACCACTATGCCCAGCTAAGTTTTGTATCTTTAGTAGAGACAGGGTTGGCCAGACTGGTCTTGAACTCCGGGCCTGAAGTGATCCTCCCACCTCAGGCTCCCAAAGTGCTGGGATTACAGGTGTGAGCCACCGTGCCCGGTCAGTGTCCTCCCTCTTATACAGAGTTATATTTGTGTGTTTAAATACACTGAGTAATAGTTCTCAGAGAATGTTCTGGAGACCCATATTCCACAGAATGCTCTGAGCAAAAGTGGTCCCATGACCAGCTGTTACTTACTATTCCCCTCCTGGAATAGTATATGTGTATGTGGGGAATAGTATATGTGGGGCTCAGCATATTCAAAGGCTGTCAGAATCCCTGTGCTAAGGAAACCTGTTTCGCTTTTTCAGTCTAAGGTTTCATGTTTGCTGGATCATGGAACCCTTTTCTTACATAATAGCAGTAACCAATACTTATTGAACATTTAGTACCTGTCAGACAATGGTTCATAATAACCCCATGAAGTCGTGATCCATTTTACAAATGAGGAAACAAGGTTAGAGAGATTGCGTGACACTATTAAAATCCGTCAGTGTTACAGAGGCATTTGTGAACTACCAGGAAATACTTTCCTCCATTCTGGTTAATTCTGGCTCAGGATCATGGGCTGCCGGCTGCATCTGTCAGCAGTGTTGGGGACTATGAAATGGAAGGGCATGGTTATCCTCCATGGAGTCAACTTGGCACTGAAGGATCCACCTCAGGATAGTCCCTGTTTTCCTCACAAAATAGAGGAAAATAGAGAGCCCCCTTCTACAACTCTTTATTTCTCTAACCTGCTAAAGAGGTTATTTATACTATAGCTTGTGCAACTTCCTGGCATAATGAGTTCCACAAGTTCCCTTACTACCTGCTGTGTGGTTTTGCCTGCAGAAAATGCTCTGTGTGATGTTCAGCTACTCCCTGCCTCTGACCGCCCTACTTGGAGGCTCTGACTGGCTGCCTAGATGTCTGGGCCTGCCCAGCTGGGGTGCCCTCTTTGTGGGCTGCTGTTTCCTGACAACAGCAAGAGGCAGCTCTAGGGACAGGGAAGTGATTTGACTATTCCCCCTGTTTCTTTTATTTTCAACTCCACTGGAGGGGTGTGAGCAAAGCAAGCCAGGAGCTGAGGTCACGGCGCTGCCCCTGGCAGGGGTGTGGGAGGCCCTGGTCCCTGGTCCTCCTCATTTCCACATTGAGTGCCAACCTCCTGCTGACACTCCTGGGACAGAGCCTTTGCTGTTCCCTAATGCTCATTTCCAAAATGCCATTGGCCACACATGGACTGTCTCTGTATGAAAACCAGGCAACCTGATTCCATGATCCCTATGGAAATCATCGTTAGCAGATCAGAAACCCAACTGCATGTCAGACTCACCTGAGAGAGCTCTTAAAATACAGATTCCTGGCCAGACACAGTGGTGCATGCCTGCAATCTCAGCACTTTTGGGAGGCTGAGGTGGGAGGAGCACTTGAGCCCAGAAGTTCAAAACCAGCCTGGGCAACATAGTGAGACCCTGTGTCTTTAAGAAAAAAATATTTTAAATGAAAAAAATACACATTCCTGGGCTCCGCCCCCAGACTTAGTGAGTCTCTGGGACAGAGGCCTGGGAATATGCACTGTCAAAAGCTCCCCAGGTGATTTCCATACAAGGACTTCATGTCCTAGAACTTGAGACCCACTGCCCAGTGCCAATATGAAGGTGTTTTGAGTGCAAGTTGATAAATAGGCTCTTTTTGGCCTTTCATTAGATAAGGTGTTGTAGTTTTGCTGCTGTTGCTTATCATTCTGTCTGAACCACTGTCCTCTTTTTAGGTGAGGAGAATTCGTGTTGCAAACTGCAGTAAACACAAATCCTGTTCGGAGTGTTTAACAGCCACAGACCCTCACTGCGGTTGGTGCCATCCACTACAAAGGTATCTCCTGAATTCTTTCTCACCAACTCGCATTTTCGAAAAAGTGTCATGCGGCGGAACACTTGTTGCCCTACTTTAACGATCCATTCCAGTGACCTGAGGGAACTGATCTCTTCCTCGACTAAAATCTCGTTGTGCAATCCTAATGAATTCTCCAAGATGTTTCCAGCCGCGTCCGTGCTATGCAATCACTGGACCGGGGGGCTCCCCAGGCTGGGGGCGGGAGGGGCAGGTGTGCGGCCTTCAGGAGAACGGGCGAGAGGAGGCAGATTTGGTTTTTACTTTCTCCAGAGTTCTCCAAGACTCAAGAGAGAGGCAAAAGGTCCCCCCTCCGAGAAGATAAAAGAATAGAGATGTTTGAAAATTTTTCCGTTGAATCCCCATCATGTCATGTATTCTGTTCGCTCCGCAGAAGCCTCGTTATTGATGGCGCCGTCTCCTAATGCGCCGCGCAGCTGTGGGCCTGATGTACAATCTCAGTCTCCGGGCAGAATCTGCCCAGCCTGGTCTGGAATGACGATGTTCACGACCCATCTAGGCTCAGGGGCGACTCGGAGCAGCTTCCCCTCCATGGCAGTTTCCTAGCGTCCCTGGGCCCGGCCTGGTTGGATTCGCCGTCGCCATGGCAACCCAGTACTGGGGCTCTTGCCGGAGAAGCAAAGGAGGAGAGAGCCTTCGCTGCAGCTCAGGCAGGAGAGAGAGAGAGAGAGAGAGAACGAAAAAAAACCCATAACAGTGTCTGTCAGTTTGGTGCTTTCAGTTTTTAAAGGTGAAAAGGATAAGAAAGAGCAGAGCAGGTGGAGAGATGCTGAAGGCTGAACCAGGGGACAGTTTGGGACTAGAAAAGAGGAGGAAGAGAATTGGGGACTGAACGGTGAGGCAGCCAAGAGAAATGAAGGGAGAGGGGGAAATGCAATACAAGCAAGAGGTTTAGGAAACAAACCAAAAATATGGGGATGGAATTAATTAAGAGTTCATGGGGGAAGGCACAATTCGAGCTGCAGCAAGAGGAATAATTGCCCCTGCCATTTGCTACGCTTCCTTACCGGGCTGTTTCCGTCAGAGTCACTGGCAGACAAACGAAGCAAGGGCCAGAAAAATGCTCATGAATAATTCACTGATCACGAATGGGATTTATTTGTTGCACACTCACTGAGCAGTCTTGCCATAATCTTTTAGATCCATTCATTTATGTAGCACCCCTGTCTGTATTTGTAGAGCTGTGCACAGGAGTCAATTCGATAATGGCGGCGACGATGGTGGTGATTAAATAGCCACATGGAGCTAGCAGCTAACGTATTAACAAGCTCAGCTCTGGAGCCTGTGGGAGATGTCCAAGCTGGTGATACGAATTTGGTAGTTGGTAGATTTTAGATGGTACTTAGAGAAGCCGTAAGACCAGACGAAGGAGTGAGTGTTGATTGAGGAGAGAAGTTTGAGAACTGAGCATTGAGGGGCTGTGGTGTTTAGGGGTTGGGGAGAAGGAGGGGAAACAGAACAAGAAATAAGGAGGGAGCAGTCAGAAGGAGAAGAGGAAAAACTGGAGAGGGTGGTCTCCTGGAAGCCAAGGAAAGAAAGGAGGAGGAAGCGATCCACTGGGTCAGATTCAGCTGAGAGGTCAAGCAAGAGAAGAAAAGAATGGATCCATTGCACTTAGCAGGTGACAGTGGGTGACTGCTGGGAATGCCATTGTTAGGAGTGGCGCTAAATCCACTAGAGACAATGGGAAAATAAGACCTTAAGCAGGGGCAGCTTAGAGAAGCTTTACTGAGAAAGACAGCTGAAAAAATGAAGCAGACACTGGAAGAGTAAGTAGAGTCCAAAGAATTTTTTCTTTTTTTCTTTTTCTTTTTCTTTTTCTTTTTTCTGAGACAGACTCTAGCGTGTCTCCCAGGCTGGAGTGCAGTGGCATGATCTCGGCTCACTGCAACCTCCACCTCCCAGGTTCAAGCCGATTCTCCTGCCTCAGCCTCCCGAGTAGCTGGGATTACTGGCATGTGCCACCACACCCAACTAATTTTTGTATTTTTAGTAGAGATGGGGTTTCACCATGTTGGCCAGGCTGGTCTCGAACTCCTGACCTCAGGTGATCTGCCCACCTCAGCCTCCCAAAGTGCTGGGATTATAGGCGTGAGCCACTGCACCCATCCTGTTTTGTCTTTTTAAAATGCATGAAATAACAGTGCATGTCTGCGCTGTTGGGAAAATTCCAGAAGAGAAGGAGAAATGGATGATACAGGAGAGAGAAGGGTTGTGAACTGTTGTCTTTCAGCAGGTGGAAGACAATATGACTTGGTGTGCCAGCAGGGAGGCCAGCCTCAGACAGGAGCACTGGCCCCTCACCCTCAGTGATAGGGAATCTGGGCCTGAGCATGGGGAGGTGGCAGAGCCCTGTGTTTTGTCTTCTCCTATTGCTCACATTATTTTCAGTGGCCTAAGGCCATTGAGAGTGAGGTTGGGGAGGAAGCACCGGAGGTTTGAGGAGAAAAGAGAGAGAAGGAGTGGACTGGAAGACTGGGAGAGAGAACAGAGTAGAGAAATATAGAATAGTTGCCAGGCAGCATTAGGGCCCACTTGAGGTTGGTGGTCTCGTGTTTAAAGTGAGAGCCGTAAGCATGGTTTTGTCTTTCTCAAGCTGCATTCAGCTCTGGTGATATAGCTGTAGACTCAGAAAAGTTAGCTCTAGCCAGTTTGGGGGCTTTGCCAGAAAATATATCAAGAAGGGAGAGAGTGGCCAGGGTGCTGAGGGAGCATGTAAAGAATGGATGATGATATTGATGTGGATGTTGATTCATATAATGATGGCACTTGGGCTCTAAGGAGGGAGGTAAGGACCTGATGGGGGTAGGGACATGAAAAGGTGGTAGGGTCTATGTTGGAAGTTGAGGTTGAGTTTAAAGATTGTTAGGGGCAGGCACGGTGACTCACACCTGTAATCCCAGCTTTTTGGGAGGCCAAAGCGGGTGGATCCCTTGAGGCCAAGAGTTTGAGACCAGCCTGGGCAACATGGCAAAGACCCCATCTCTACAAAAAATACAAACATTAGCTGGGTGTGGTGGTATGTGCTTGTGGTCCCAGCTACTCGGAAGGTTAAGGTGGGAGGCTTGCTTGAGTCCCTGAGACAGAAGTTGCAGTGAGCTGAGATGACACCTCTACTTTCTAGCTTGGATGACAAAGTGAGACCCTGTTTCAAAAAAAAAAAAAAAAATTGTTGGAACTAGGGAATTGGAAAGGGGAATTATTGGACTGTGGGGGCTTGATATTGAGGTCATGGATGGGTGGCGTTATTGGCAATGACAGGGTCTGCCATATGATTGTCAAGATCATTGGCAGAGAGGGGTCAAGGAACTGAGGTGGTTACCAGAGTACTAAATGGCTCCGTCATCCATGTGGAAATCGTGGTCACCAAGAGATTGAGGAGCTACATATTCAAGGAACGAAGGGAAGTGACCAGGGCTGGAGTGGTCTGTAATGATCACAATGAGGAGGGACCTGGGGTGGTTTGAGCTGACAGCATGGGCTTCGAAGCTGGGGAGGAAGTGTTGGAAAGAGAGAAGAAGGATCTTCCAGAAGAGGCTGCAAGACACAAGTAGGACACCTAGATGAGGGAGAGGAAGCAGCCAGACCTTGAGAGGGGCCTGGGGAAGCTGTGACCTTGAGGGAGAGCTGGTTTCAGTAATATTGAGAAGGTGAAAGGAACAATCTGAGAAGAGGTTGAAGACATGGGGGCTTCTGTTGATAACTGGCTGTGAGTTATAGTCTTCTGTTTGTTTGTTTGTTTGTTTTGAGACAGGGTCTCATCCTGTCACCCAGGCTGGAGGGCAGTGGTACAATCACAGCTCACTACAACCTGACCTCCCCAGGCTCAGGTGTTCCTTCCACTGCAGTCTCCCAAGTAGTTGGGACCACAGGTGTGCACCACCACGCCCAGTTTTGTTTTGTTTGTTTGTTTGTTTTTGTATTTTGTAGAGACAGGGTTTCACCATGTTGCCCAGGCTGGTCTTGAACTCCTGAGCTCAAGCAATCCTCCTTCCTGGGCCTCCCGAAGTGTTAGGATTAGAGACGTGGGCCACCATGCACAGCCAAAAGCCTCCTTCCGCTCTTGCTCCCTCACCCCTATCCCAGTGCTCTCCAAGAAAAGTGATTCATTTAAAATCCAAATCAGATTATGTCACTCCCCAGCTTAATACCCTCCCCTGGCTTTCCATCTTAGAACTCAGTCTGACTCCCTTGCTGCCAGGACCTGCATACCAGGCTTTCTATGATCTGGCCTTCCACCACTTCTCTGACCTCTCATGCCATTCTCTCCTTTGTTTACTCAACCCCAGACATCCTGATTTAAGACTATGCTAAGCATGTTCCTGCCCTGGGGCCTTTGCATGTGCTGTTTCCTCAGTCTAGTGCATTCTTCCCCACATCTTTCTATGGCAGACTCTTTCTTGACTATCTGGTCCTAGAGCACTCATCTCTCTGCACCTGCCTACCCAGTCTTCAATATCCTCCCCTTACTCACAGTGACATTACTGTTTTATTTTCTTCATGGCCCATCGCTATTAGGAATGACCTTACTTCTCTACCTCTCTTTATTGAAATGTGCTCAAAAAAACGTAAGTTAAATGAATGAGATAGACTAAGTGATTGGTCAACTCTACCAATGGCGGGTTGAGACTTGTGCCTTAAGTCTTATAAGACATTCTGAAGTCATGGAGCGATGGTGCCTCACAGCCACATCAGATCACTTGGTTTCAGACAGCCTGGGTTGTGGCCTGCAATGAAATGAAACTAAGTCTCAGATCTGTGACTCATGTGAAGCTCCCCTTACCATTCAAAATTAGGAATTCTAAAGGGGGATGTTTTCTTACGATGGTAGAGCATCCCACTGTGTTTATTTTAAATGTCATGGATTTATTTAGAAAAATAATTTATTTTCTCTGTTGAGAAGGTTGAGTTTTCTTGCATGCATGTCTAGAAAGTGGAATGGTAGGGAGAGGCAAGAAAACTATCTTCACTTCCTTCTGATCCCATGTTAAGAATAGGCATCCAGGCCGGGCACGGTGGCTCACGCCTGTAATCCCAACACTTTGGGGGGCTAAGGCAGGTGGATCACCTGAGATCAGGAGTTTGAGACCAGCCTGACCAACATGGTGAAACCCCGTCTCTACTAAAAATACAAAAATTAGCCAGGTGTGGTGGTGCATGCCTGTTAATCTCAGCAACACGGGAGGCTGAGGCAGGAGAATCACTTGAACCCAGGAGGCGGAGGTTGCAGTGAGCCAAGATCCAGCCTGAGTGACAGAGTGAGACTCCGTCTCAAAAAAAAAAAAAAAAACAGGCATCCAGTATAAGCAGATAAAAAGCAATTAGATAAACAATGAGCTCTAAAAAGTCTAGTATTTTATTGTTGGAACCTCAGATCCAACCTGTGCTGAATTTGTCTGTGTGGGTGGAAAGTGAATTTTTGCAGGCTGAATATCTTGGGTTTGGAAGCAGTTTCTCAGTTTCTCCCATATTGCAAAGCATAGCACATGTGTTCAGTTACGAATTTCCACAAAACTGGCAATCCTGAACCAATGAATGGGTGAGGTTCCAAAAGTTCATTTGCAAGTTTGTTTGGCATACAGAATGCATTTTCCCATAGAAACAATGTCATAAATTAAGGATTGACTCCCAAGCCAGCCCATAAAATCCAAAATTATTTAATTTCAACAAATATTTATTGAACACCTAATGAGAATCTGATCTGGGGCATAAGATAGCTAGGTGGTATTGAGATAAATTGGATGCCATTCTTGGCTTTAAGGAACTTGCATGCTAGCTGGGAAGGCAGACTTATCAGTGGCCAACATTCATTCATTCAATCCTACATCCAATCACAAATATTTTTTAAGCACAACAGTGTGCTAAGTCCTATGCTCAGTGCTCTGGGTACAGTTTTTTCTTGTCTGTATAGAGCTTGCAATCTAATGAGGGATATAATGTGTATCAGCTAGGTTTCTGCTCTAGTAATGCTGTATAACAAACAACCCCCAAATCCTTAGTGGTCTAAAAGAGCAAAGATTTGTTTACATTTGTTTTTCTTGCTCATGGGTCAGCCTGTCAGCTATGGGAAGAAAGATGGGGTCAATGTCAAGCTGAAAGTTGAGTTCAGGTCTCTTTCCCATGTTTTTCATTCTGTACATGCTCTTCTTAAGGCAGATAGAAGTAGCATGAGAGACCAAGCTAAACTAGACAACATACTCTAAGCCCTGGCTCACATCATGCTGACCAATATTCCATTGATAAAGCAAGCTGCATGGCCAAGCCCAATATCCATGGAGTAGGGAAATATATTCCACCTACTCTAGTGGAAGATTCTGCAAAGTGACCTGGTAAAAAGGTAGTGTGGGTGTGTCATTCTAGTACAGGATGGATTGAAGAATTGGGAACAATAATCCACTCTTATCAATAAGTAAAGGAGATGAATGAATAGAGTGTCATAAGGCCTAGCATGGGGGAACTGTAGGGTTTCATGGGGGCACATAAGAAATACCTAACCCAAACTTAACAGGTCAAGGAAGGCTTCCTGGAGGAAGGGATATCTAATCAGAACCTGAAGGGTAGGGGGATATCAGCTAGGTAAAGATGAGGCAGGGGAAGCTGGTGTAGGGATCAGGCTGTACAAAGGCCAGGCGAGCGTGGCCTGAAGCTCAGTATGGACAAGCATACAGGAGAGCTGGGGTGTGCTGGGAGATGAGGGTGTCAAGATAGGCAGAGGCAGATGAAGGGAAGGTTCTCCAAGTCACATTAAAGAATTTGAATTTTGTTGGAAGGACCTTGGGGAGCCATTGCAGGGCTTTAATTAAAAGTGTGACCAGATCAGATGAGTGTTTTAGAACGAGAACTCTGGGGTGCAAGGTGGACCAGAGGGGACTGAGAAGAGCTGGCAGATCAGTTAGCAGGTGGCTATAAACCAGCAAGAGACCAGGAACTGAATTAGAGTGATAGTAGTGGTGTGGGAAGGAAGTGGGTGGATTAGAGAGCTATTTGGAAGATAGAATTGACAGGGCTTAGTGATTAATTGGATTCCCCTTTGAGTCTGACACACTAAAAATAGGGCCATAAAATGAAAAATAAAATCTCAAGGTGGCCACTGTTTTTCTGGAAGATGTATCCTTTCTCCTTTGATCTCAGTCTTCATGAAGAAAACAAACAAGTGATACCCACGCATACACTTGATTCCTCCTGTGTCCCAGGCACTGGGCTAGGCACCAGGTTAGACCCCAGAAGATGGGCACCTGAGTCAAATGTGGGAGGGCTTCTGAGAGACACCAGCGCTGAGTCTCGGAGTGTTCACTGGGGTGAGTTATCGCACTGAAGCTGGTGTTGAGATTACAGAGGAAGGAGTGCAGGCATCTGGCTGGGGTGACCAGATGGACAGAAGTGTCGGTTACTGAGTAGGGAGTGTAGAAGGAGTGGCCTGTTTGGGCTGCATGGGAAATGCAGGGGGCTGACTTCCACGCTGGCAACATGGGCAGGACAGCCTATGAGGACAGAGGAAAGGTCTTGTGTTAGTCTGTTTTTGCACTTCTATAAGGAAATACCTGAGACTGGGTAATTTATAAAGGAAGGAGGTTAGTTGGCTCATGGTTCTGCTGGCTGTACAGGAAGCATGATGCTGGCATCTGCTCAGCTTCTGGGGAGGCCTCAGGAAACTTACAATCATGGCAGAAGGTGAAGGGAAAGCAGGGCATGTCTTACATGGCTGAAGCAGGAGGAAAGGGGGGTGGGAGAGGTGCCACACACTTTTAAACAACCAGATCTCAAGAGAACTCACTTACCATCATTAAAACAGCACTGAGTAGATGGTGCTAAACCATTCGTGAAGGATCCACCCTCATGATCCAATCACCTTTCACCAGGCCCCACCTCCAACATTGAGGATTACAATTGAACATGAGATTTGGGTGGGGACACAAATCCAAACCATATCAGGTCCCAAATGCATTTTGCTTTGGATAGAATCTGGGCTTTGTGTGACCTGCCAGTGTCTTATCTCTGCCACTTCTCCTCTTCTATAAAGTGGCATTTATAATTGGTCAGGTATTGCAAAAAGTGCTGGGATTACAGGCATATAATCCTGGGATTACAGGCACTTTGGGAGGACGAGGCGGGTGGATTGCTTGAACCCAGGAGTTCAAGACCAGCCTGGGCAACATGGTGAAACCCTGTCTCTACAAAAAATACAAAAATTAGCTGGGTGTGGTGGTGTGCACCTGTGGTCCCAGCTACTCAGGAGGCTGAGGTGGGAGGATTATTTGAACATAGGAGGCTGAGGCTTCAGTGAGCTGTGATTGTACCATTGCACTCCAGCCTGGGTGACAGAACAAGACCTTGTCTCAAAAATCATAATAATAATAGTACCTGCCTCAGAGGTTTGCTGAGAGAATTAAATCACATAATGTACATCATCGTAGGCCCAGTGCCTGGCTCCTGGTAGGCAATGAAGTTGTGTCAACTGTCATTTGGTGGAAGCCTAAGGAGGCAGTCATTACTTGTCCCTGAGGTTGGGAAAGGCTTCAACGAGGAGGTGGCCTTAAAATTGGGCCTTGAAGCCTGGGTAGACCTTCACCAGGGTAAGAGTGGTCAGGAGGCATTTCAGGCAGAAGAACCAGCGCAGTAAGAGGTCTGTGAAGAGACTGGCAGACGGAGTTCTATGCACTGGCTCTAGAAGGAAGGAAGTGGATGGAGGTGCTGGGTGGGCTCTCAGGGTGGACCTTACTAGCGGGTGCTGGGAACTCATGACAGGGTTTTAAGCAGAGGCCTTCCAGTGCCATATTTGTGTTTTAAAAAGATTATCCCGCTGGCAATGTGGAAGATGAACCATGTTAATCCAAGGCTCTCCCGGCCTCCCACCCCACCCTTCCTGGGTCGCTTTCCTCTGGTGTGTTTTGTAAAGAGTGAGTTTATGTCACATCTCTTCCTGAGTCAGCTACTTGGTGGCTATTCTCCAATTTCATGTACCTCCGCATTGGGAGAGGTAGTACGTCTCCCAGTGCATCCATGGGACCCCACTTGCTCTGGTTTTAGTGCCACGATGGAATCAGGGCTGGGTCCTCTTCAGAAAATGGGCCCTACAGGAAAGAGCACACTTGCATTCACCCTCGCATCCCTTCGTACTCCACCCCGCACAGGGTACACATGGGTGGAGGCAAGGCCCCAGGCATGCTGCTTATAAGGTATCTGTATGCGTCCTTCAATTATCTGTACAAATTTCACATTCACTCCATATTTTTCTACATGTTTCTTCCATGTTGACAGTTGGAAGACCTTCAAGCAGCCCCTGGTGGCTGTTTTTAGGTCTTCAGCTGCTGTTCGGCTGTTCCATGCATGAGATTGTGAAAGAGATCATTTCTTGCTCGGTCTAACAGCAGGGCCCTGTGGTCAGTCTTCCTGTCAAACTTTCTGAAGGGTTGGGAGTAACAGAAGGGTATTTTTAACACACGAGAGAAAACTGCCATCTGAATGCTAAACATATTTGTCCCCAACACCCCAGAGTAACAAATGAAAAGAATTACATGGGTTGCTTGTGGACACATCCCAGCTCCTTTTTTTATCTTGCCCTCCTGTCTTGAGGGTTCTTCTCCAAGTGACACTCCTTTCTCAAGCCCCCCAGGCCTATCATTAACCTGGTGGGACCCTTCCCACCAGGACTGTGATTGCCCTGAAACTTGACCAGTATAATCCATGGTGCACAGTAATTTATGGCCGTATTCTTCAGTAGCCTGAGTTAGTCTGTTCTGCCATCATGAGAGGTAAGCTATATACAGCAGAGAGGGCCTGATATGGCTTAGATGTTTTGTCTCCTCCAAATCTCATGTTGAAATGTGACCTCCAGTACTGGAGGTGGGTCTGCCGGGAGGGGTCGGGTCATGGGAACAGATCCCTCATGAATGGCTTGGTGCTGTCCTTGCAATAGTGAGTGAGTTCTCACTCTGAGTTCACAGGAGATCTGGTTGTTTAAGAGAGTGTGGCACCTGACCCCTCATATTCTTGCTCCTGCCCTAGCCATGTGACACACCTGTTCTCCCTTCACTTCCAGCATGATTGGAAGCTTCCTGAGCCCCTCACCAGGAGCAGACACTACCATGCTTCCTGTACAGCCTGTAAAATCATGAGCCAATTAAACCCCTTTTCTTTATAAATTATCCAGTCTCAGGTATTTCTTCGTAGCTGTGCAAAAAATGGACTAACACAGGGTCACAGAAGGCTTTGCAGTAGAAAAGTCCAGATGGATGTGACAGCTCCTCATTCAGAAGGTGGCTGCGGTGCCGCTTCCACAGGAAACCTGCCTTGAGTCCAGGCCTGGCCAGGAGACAGTGTGCATGGGTGGAGAAGAATATGCTTATCATACATTAGACACTACCTTGCACGTTCTGTGCCATGGTCCATTTAGTCCTCTTGGCACCCCATGAAGTAAGCACTATTACAATCCCCACTTTATAGAGAACAGCCTTAGCTTGTGTATAGTTTCCCACAGCTGCAGAAACAAATTCCCACAAACTCGGCAGCTTAAAACAACATGCACTTGTGATCTTATAGTTCTGGAGGTCACAAGCCTGCAATGGGTTTCACTGGGCTGAAACCAAAGCATTGTCAGGGCTGTGCTCCTGGAGGCCCTTCTTTGCCTTTTCCAGCTTCTGGAAGCAGCCAGCATTCCTTGGCTCATGGTCTCTTCCTGCATCTTCAAAACCAACAGTGTGGCATCATCAGATTACATTGGGCCCACCCAGATAATCCAAAATTATCTGCCCATTTTAAGATCCTCAACTTACATCTGCAGAGTCCCTTTTGTCATGTGCTATGGTTTGAATGTATCCCCCAAAGTTCATGTATTGGACACTTAATCCCCAGTGTAACAGTGTTGAGAGGTGGAATCTTTCAGACATGATTAGGTCATGAGGACAGAGTCCTCATGAATGGATTAATGACATTATCACAGGAATGGGTTAGTTATTGCAGGAGTGGGTTACTTATCATAGGAGTGGGTTCCTGATAAAATGATACATTAGGCCCCCTTCTCTCTCTCTTATTCTCTTTCTCTCTCTCTCGTGCTTTCTTGCCCTTCCACCATGGGATGATGCAGCAAGAAGGCCTTCACCAGATGCAGGCCCCTTGACCCTGGACTCCCCAGCCTCTAGAACTGTAAAAAAATAAATTTCTTTTCTTTATAAATTCCCCAGTTAGTAGTAGTCTGTAATAGCAACACAAAACGAACTGAGACACCATATAAGGTGACACAGTCACAGGTTCCAGGGATTAGGACGTGGACATCTTTGGGTGCCATTATTCTGCCTACCACTGGTTATACAAGTAGTGGAAGCAGGATTCAACTCTAGGCTCAGCTCCAACTCCTAAGCCGTTAGAGCAAAACAAAGAGAAACAGGCAAGTGACATGATCTGTCATGGCAGTGGGTAGAGAGGGGAGAGCCTGGAGCAAATGGCCCTAATGGAGCATTTGTGATAACTGCTATGTATAAGAAAGACATGGCACTCAGGGCCCACCTGAGTCATAGAAAACCCTCCATCTTGAAAGCTTAGGCAACCATGCATTCATTTAACAGGTATTTGCTGAGTACCTGATATGTGTCAGGCACTGTCCTAAGCGCTGGGATTCTAAGCACTAGCAGTGAGTAACACAGGTCAAAATCCCTCCACACCCATGTTCATTGCAGCACTATTCACAATAGCAAAGACATGGAATCAACCCAAATGCCCATAATGGTAGACTGGATAAAGAAAAATGTGGTACATATGTGCCATGGAATGAAAAGGAATGAGCAGCCATGAAAAGGAATGAGATCAGGTCCTTTTGGGGAATGGATAGAGCTGGAAGCCATTATCCTCAGCAAATAACGCAGGAACAGAAAACCAAATATCGCGTGTTCTCACTTATAGGTGGGAGGTGAACAATGAGAACACATGGACACAGGGAGGGGACAACACACATAGGCCCCTGTCACAGGGTAGGGTCAGGGGAGAGAAAGCATTAGGATAAATAACTAATGCATGCTGGGCTTACTACCTAGGTGATGAGTTGATAGGTACCGCAAACCACCGTGGCACACATTTACCTATGTAACAAACCTATACATCCTGCACATGTACCCTGGAACTTAAAATGAAAACAAAAATTAAAAAAAAAAAAAAATCCCTGCCCTCATGGAGTTCCCTCCAGTGAAGTGTTTTAGTTTCCCAAGGCTGCCATAACAAATTACTACCAACACAAATTTAACCTCTCCTAGTTCTGGAGGCCAGAAGTCTGAAATCAAGGTGTCAGCAGAGCTGGGCTCCCTCTGGAGGCTATAGGGGCATATCCTTCCTCACCTCTCCCAGCTCCGGGTGACTCCTGGTATTTCTTGGCTCGGGGTAGGATAACCATCTCTGCCCCGGTCTTCACATGGCCTTCTTCTGTGTGTCCAAATCTCCCTCTCCTTTCTCCTAGAAAATTCCCATTCACTGGGACACCCTAAATCCAGGATGATTTCATCTCGACATCCTTAACTCATTACATCGGCAAAGACCCTATTTCTACATAAGGTCACATTCTGAGGTTCTGATGGTCATGAATTTGGGGGAACACTCTTTAACGCATGACATGAGGGAAGATGGACAGTGTAAAAATAAATGAGGAAAGAGAGAACATGTCACAGAGTAAACAGGGCTGTGAAGAAAAATAAAGCAGAAAAAGGAAATGGGGAGTGCTAGTTGGAAGCAGGGGGCGCTAAATTTAAACAGGGGGCCCTGGAAAGCCTCAGTGAGAAGGGGCATCTGAGCCAAGACCCGAAGGGGCACACTCAGTTTTGGGGGTCTCTGCCTTCATAGGCTATTGCACTGTTGAGCGGAATGGCTGACAATTTGAGACAGAAGAGCCTTCCTCCTTTCCTTCCAATCCGGGATGTGTCCTCGTGCAGATCTCAAGCTTGACGTCTGTGCGGTGACACTTCTTTATGGTCCAGTGCGGCTCTAATGACAGCGATAATGATAATGGAATTGGGTACGGCCCCTCCTTCTCGTGTGAGGACCCCATTGTGCTGACTAATTGTGTAGAAGCAAGTAGGACAACTGGCTGTGGGGTGGAAGCGGTGGGGAGCGAAGAGGAATACGTTCTTTGGGCCTCGGGAAATTACTGGATTACCATGGCATGGGCTGAGTCCATGCATCTGGGTTACTGCGAATGCTGGAAGGGATTTGGGGGAGCTTTCCAACCTTGGAACGGGTTTGGGAGTCAACCTGTGTCCTGCGGATTCTCCACCTCCTTTTTCAGCTGTGGGAGGAGCTGTGAGTTCTATGTATTGCAAAGCAGAAGGCGAAGAGGGGATAGCAGTGTTAAGGGGCACTCTCCACCCTTGGTGTCCCAGACAGTTGGCACTGGGAAAGTGGTCGCCATGCTTAGAAGCCAGGGTTTGTTTTTTGTTTTTTGTTTCTGTGTTTAGACGGAGTCTCACTCTGTTGTCAGGCTGGAGTGCAATGGCGTGATCTCGGCTCACTGCAACCTCTGCCTCCTGGGTTCAAGTGATTGTCCTGCCTCAGCCTCCCGAGTAGCTGGGACTATAGGCGCGTGCCACTATGCTTGCCTAATTTTTGTATTTTTAGATGAGACGGGGTTTCACCGTGTTGGCCAGGATGGTCTCAATCTCTTGACCTCGTGATCCCCCCACTTCTGCCTCCCAAAGTGCTGGGATGACAGGCGTGAGCCACCATGCCCAGCCGGGTTTGTTTGTTCTTTAGTGGAGCTAGTGACTGATGTTCTCAGACCTCAGCCTCCGCTGTACTTACCTGCACCATCTCTTTAATGGATGCTCTCTGACTTCCAACAAGCACCATTAAGAACATCCCTTTTAGTAAATATATGTTGTAATGGAATAGATTTTTTTTGAAATGACCTTATCTCAGGCAGCATGCACTTTCATAAGAATGTATTGATTGGCCTTTAAATATTCCTCAAATGTTTTCACTTGTCTCTGTGACCTAGTATTTGTCCTGTTCCCAGCATCTCCTCCATATCCAAACACAATGTTCAGATCTTCATTCGAAGCCTTCCTGCCAGTATTTTGTTTTTTGCTTTTTAAACATTTGGATGCTTTTATTCTGCTATATGGAGGGTGCACTGTTTCTGATAGGCCAAATGTGGGATTTGATACTGCTTTCAGGAGGATCGGGTTTTAATATCATTGCCACCTGTTTAGTGGTGGGGAAACTGAGGCCCACAGAGGCTAAGGAATGTAGCTCCCAGTTACACAGGGAGTATATGGGAGGGCAGCTTTGAACCCAGACCTTTCTGACTCAAGAGGTGTCATTTTCACATTTTTATTTCCAGCTGTTGTTTTTTTAAAATAGCTCCCCTAAATTATTTAGTTCGTGATTTGCGTTTGGAAATAGAAAACACCAACTTTTAGTACACTCATCGCCCACAAAAGAACCACAAGGAGCAAAGGCCACACCGGTTTTGTGTGAGTGTTTCAGTCTGCAAATGTGTTTTTTGTGTGCTAAATAGCTCAGAGTTTCAAGACAAAGGCTGGTTTTCCACCACGCCAGTGAACAGGCCAACCTCGTGAACAAAAATCAATGAAATGACTTCTGCTGGTATCACTGAAACATAGACAAGAATTTAGTCACTTTAAAATTTCCTTCTTAACCCAATTCAGCTACCTTTTGTTGAATGCCAGCCGTGGGCCAGGTCCTGTACTAGGCCCTGGGGAAAACAAAGATGTATGAGGGTCTGCTGTGGAGAAGCTCACAGGTGAGTGTGGGAATAATTTCAGTACACCATGCAGAGTGCTCTAATAGCTGGTACTCAAGGCATGAAAGGACTCCAGAGAATCCTTTAATATTTAGGAGGAAAGAGAGTTGTGATTAAGAATCCTCCAAGAAGCCTTGAATTGTGTCTGCCTCCTTACATAGAAAAGGCATGTTGGGCATTGAGCTGGTGTGTGAGCAATGCCAAAGGGCATCTGGTCAACCTCATTGCCCAAATCCCTTTCTCATCACTACCATTTTGTCTTTGGCTTATGTCATCCAAGTTTTTGCCTATATTTTCTGTTCCATTTTCCCATATAATATAATAACAACTAATATTTATTGAGGCATAATTGTAAACTCTTAGAACAGATGTACATTTTTCTCCCAACTTCATCAGGTGAAAACTATTATTTGCATTTCTGCAGATGGAGAGCCTGAGACACAGAGAGGGCACATGGCTTGCTTGGGGTCACTGGCTTGCAAACTACACAACCGCTATCCCCCTTCCTTCACTAAGTTCTAGCCAAGCTGGTCTATTTCATCAGTTCCTTGCAGAGACCATACTTTAAGTGCACTCAGATACTCTGCACATGCTGTTCCTTCTGCCTGGAATGCTCTTCCCACTACAATTTTTTTTTTTTTTTTGAGACAGAGTCTTGCTCTGTCACCCAGGCTGGAGTGCAATAGCATGATCTCGACTCACTGCAAGCTCTGCCTCCAGTTCAAGCAATTCTCGTGCCTCAGTTTCCTGAGTAGCTGGGATTACAGGCATGCACCACCTCACCCGGCTAATTTTTTGTGTTTTTATTAGAGACAGGGTTTCACCAGGTTGGCCAGGATGGTCTTGAGCTCCTGGCCTCAAGTGATCTGGCCTCCCAAAGTGCTAGGATTACAGGCATGAGCCACTAGCATCAGGCCTCTTCCCACTGCTCTTATGGTTCTCATCCTTGAATGCTTAGCTGAAATGCCTACTTTCTTCACTAGCCTGTCTAAAGTAGGTTCCTTTCTCCTATATCTTTGGTTTCTGCAGAAGACATACCTCAATTTGAAATTATTTTAAATGATTGTCCGTTTATTTGGTTTTTGTCTGTGTGCCTCTCTGGACTATAAGCTCAATAAGAGAAGGAACTTAACTGGCTTATCCATTGAAATGTCCGCAGTGCCTAGTGGAGTGTTTGGCATCCAATGGGCTCTCAGTTCATATCTGTAGAATGAATGCCAGGTATGGTCCTAGGCCCTGAGGGTGCAAAGGTGAATAAAGTGGTCCTTTCCCTTTGGGGGATTTACAGTGTAGCTGGAGAGACAGGCAGGCAATCAGCAACTAATGCAGTATGCTGTGTAGACTAGGAACATGTGTAAATGTCATGGGGACACAGAGGAGGGAGTGACTGCTTTGCCTGGAGTCTGAGCAAATATCATAGAGGAGGACACTGAAATAGCCCTTGAACAAGGAACGTGATTTCACCAAGTGTTGCAGGCCCAGAGGCATTCAGGGCAGTGAGGTTAGCACACGCTCGGGAGGGCCGGGCCTGTTTGCCCTGTATGTGTTTATCAAATGCCTACTCTCCACGAGGCACTATGGAATAGATATCAGGGACAGGTATTTTTAGGAGCTTGCAGTCTAGATAGAGTGACAGACTCATCAACCAAACCTACCTGGGGATGAGTTTGAAGAGGAAGGCAGGGGCCAGATCTCAGTGTCGGGGTCAGAGATGAGCATGGAAACATGTGTTGCAGACTGGGGGTGCTGAAAGGCATGTAGGCAGGAGAGTCTGGTATGGGAGAAAGGGTATCATGAGAGATTTTTAAGCAGGGAGTAACATCATCAGCTCTTGCATAAGAATAACCCAGATGTTGGTGTGGAGGTTGATGAGAGAAACAGGAAGTGGGAAGGGGGAGACCTCATTTGGCTGCTGCAGGAACCCAGGTGAGAGGTGGGGGGTAAGCATGGGTTGTAAAGGATGCTTAGAATTAATAGGCCATGATCAGTTGGGTACAAGAGTTACCCAAACTAGCCAAAATAGGCACAAAGTTTTCTAATTTGATCCGCCATGTGGATTATTGCTCATTAAACCAGACCAGGTAGCGGTTCCCAATGTGTGTGACTAGAATTTCTCATCCCTCAGAACATCCTTCAGCAAAAAAGCTGGAAGATGGTACATCATTCGTTCTTGTCTCGGAAAGTTACAAAGCACAGTGGCGTCTTCAAGGCTCTGAGAAGTCCTGCAGCAGAGAGACTTGTTTAATTTTATTTAACTAGTGTTTCCCAGCTTCTTGGCAATAGAACCCTACTTCAATATTAACACCCAAAACAACTCCAGGAACACAGTTCAGTTTGAAAAATGCTGAGATATTGAGTAAAACTTGTATTTTCCTATATGGCCATGTCTTGGAAGAATCTACTTACTATTATGCTGGCATTTGTGATGTCGCTACCCTGGAAGCCTTTACAATTTTTGAGCAATTTGGTGTGGTAGTAAGAGATGGATGCCAGTGCCAGATACCATGCTAACTAACCTCTCTGCACCTCCGTTTCTCAACCTCTGACATGGAGGTGGTAACAATAACACCTACTTCATGGGCTGGTTGTGAGGATTACTGTGTTAATTCCCAGAAGTCCCCAGAAACAATGCCTGGCCTATGGGCACTAGGAAGGTGCTATTGTTTGAAAATGTCACCTGAAAAGCATGTGTTGGGAATTTAATCCCCAATGCAACTCTGTTGAAAGGTGGGACCTAATGAGAGGTGTTTAGGTCATGAGGGCTCTGCCTTTGTGAATGGATTAATGCCAAGCATAGAAGGGCTTCAGGCTGCAAATTCCAGTCTCTTTCTCTTGTTCACATGTGCATGCTCTCGCCCTCTCTTGCTCGTCCACCTCCCGCTGTGGGATGATGCAGCAATAAGGCCCTCGCCAGATGCAGGCCCCTCGACCTTGGACTCTCCAGCCTCCAGAACTGTAAAAAATAAATTTCTTGTCTTTATAAATTACCCAGTCTGTGGTATTCTATTATAGCAACACAAAACAGACGAAGACAGATGGGCTCAGTCACTATTAGCTATTCTGAGAGGCAGTATAGGTAGCTGATGAGACCACAGGCTTTCAGGCTACACTGCCTGACTTAGTAGGTCAGCTCCTCTGCTTGCTATCTCTGTGACCTTAGGAAAGCAATATGGAACCAGCTATGCCTCAGTTTCCCCATCTGTGAAGCAGGGACAATTATTGCAGCTACTTAGAGGTTTGTTGTGAATAATAAATGAATCAAATCATGTGAAAAGACATTGCCTGGCATGTTAGATGTTTTTGCTTAAAACAATTTTCTAAATTGTCTCTGTTATTAGCATAATTTTATCATGTAGATTGACTTTCAGCTTCAGTGATGAAGACCCAATTTTCCAATTTTTCCTGGTCTTATGTTTTGGCATTCCCCTCTTAAAGACTCTGGAGGCCTTTCATTTGAAGTTTAGTTTGTCACAGACTTCCTATTCTCTTCTATTCAGTAGGCTTGGTTTCCTCATCTCGTGGACTGGCAATTGTCAAGAAAGTCCCCCGATTCTGGGGACCACCTGACCCTTCCATTGGGCTCTGTGCCTTCTCTAAAAATGCAGACATCTGTTTCAAATCACTTAGCAAAAGACCTTGAGATGCTTTTATAGCAAAGCCCTCCCCCAGCATGGATGCAGTCTCCTGTTTCTTGGGAGAGAGAGAAGCTGGATTGTTTCCTTGTTAAAAGTTTTCTGATATTATATCAGTGTAGAATCTTTGGAACAGTTCACACTAACCCCCACATTCAAGCCACTTACCTGATATGTAGTTATCAGATTCCTTCAGGGACTGTCTGCTCTTGGTGAACAATTAGATTAGAGGATGCTGATGAAATTTGAGTGGCAGGAAGTAGAAGTTACATTTCTGAGTTCAGAGTTTCTATTTCAAGGTTGAGTAAGTGGTAAATTTTTACTGCAAGATTCTAGCCTGATAGAGTCGGCCTCTCAAGGCCCCCCAGCCCAGCCCATGGGTATTTTACCTGCTTGGAAACTTCCGCGCCTTTTCAGAGGTGGGCCTCCCTGCTCTTTATGTTGGCATGAAAACAATTAATAATTTAAGCCATGCCCATTAAAAAAAAAAAGAAATGCTGTATAAAAACAATACTGTAATAATAAATTTAAAAGTCGATCCAGCTGAGCACTGTTCCCAGACTACCAGCTGAGCAGAAACACAAATAAGTAAAGACGAAAACTGCTATATAATGCAAATGGCTGCAATCTCGTTGTTTTCTGCTATTCTTTATTGCAAATATATAGTAGTAAAGTTACATTATGGATAAGTAGGTTTTGTGGGCTAACCTGGAAACCTAATCACTGTTTATAACATTATTTCTATGGGGGAAAGTGCATTTTATATTAGAAACAGATGGTCTGCAAGAAAAATTTTTTGGCAGTAGAATGGATTTCTAAGTCCAGAGCCACCTGGAATTTTCACCTCTTGCTAGTTGTGTGGTTGTGTTGTATTCACAGCTAGTGATAGAGGAAAATTAGAGGCCTCTCAGAATCCCCGCTTCTGTTCTCCCCCAAATCCTTGCTACCCTCTTCATCCTACAGTCTCTGCCTTACCTTCTCTTTTCTCTGTTTCTGGGGTCCCCATCCCTGTGTCCTTGTCCTGGCCCAGCCCCACCCTCCAACCACTGGTTGAGGTCCCAGGAAGCCAGGAGGAACTATGAATGTCCTTTATTAAGTGGTGGTTAGGATCTATAGGAAGGCATGCAGCAAGGGGGCCAAGTTTGTGGGCTCTGAAATAAGACTTCGGCCACTTGGCAGCTGTGTGGCCTTGATATGTTACTGTACTTCTCTGAGCTTCTGTTTCATCCGTATAGAGCGGGGCTGTTGTGAGAACTAACTGCAAACACTCCCAGCAGTGCCTGGCACAGAGTAATATTCCCTCCATGCCAGTGTGTGGTGGGGTAATTATTCAGGGATACTATGGGTTACACATATTTCTAAGAACCCAGGAAGCAAACCCATTGTATAGAAAGACTTTCTAAGTTTCAAACAGTGAACTTAGAAACAAGTGTCTGGGACCTTCCTGTTTATGACTCGGGGCCAGAGTAGGTTTGGAACTGTTTTTTTTTTTTTTCTTTTTAATCTGTTGGGGGTGAGGGAGGGAGCGGTTACATACTTACATAGCTGAACGGCAATATCAAACTCTAGTATTATCTCGAATACGTTAAGCTCTACAGCAGATTTTATAGCAAACTAACAAGAACAGCTTTCTTAAATAGTTTCATTGACTGAATTGTTTCTACATACAGTGTTTTTCACATAAGGGAAGTCTTTTTAAATTAACTTTTTGGTTTGGGGGATTTTTTTTTTTTCAGGCAATCTTTGCATTTGGGCGGATTCTGTTTTCTAATTTGCAAATAGGCTTGTGTCTGCCTGCAGGCTTTATCATGAAAGTATTAGCTCTAACTGGAAATAAGGACTAGAAAAATAAAATACTGACTGGGAGTCTGAGGACTTTGGGATAGATCCTCAGTAGAGGGTGGAGCAAAAGTAACAATAAGTCAAGAAAGCAAACGTATCTCTACCAATTTCTCTAGAATATGTCCATTCTTATCCAAATCCAATTTTCCTCCTATTCTTGGCCTGAAGAAATTGAAATGAAGCCATTAAGATATCAGCCTATCTGAGAGTGCATCACTGAAGAATCAGCCTCGCTCAGAGTCCTGTGTGACAATGAGATTTTAATTTAATTAGGGCAGTGGCTCAAGTGTTTATGCGCTTGACCGTTGCTCTTGTTAACACGCAGGAATTAGAGTGATAGCTTTCGAAAGGAAATATTTCGGAGTAACTAGCTTTGTTTACTAAAATATGGGAGCTACAAGATCTGCTCTGTAAGAAATGTAAATGTATGAGTAATATGCTGTCATGAAGATTTTATAATCTGCAATATTTGAGAAGTAATAAGATACTGTTGTTGGCTGGCCATCTGGTTATACATACTTGGTGTCATGGTTTGCTTTTCATTTTTTCATTTTTTATTTTTACTGGTGAGAGGCAAGGAATAGGAGTTCAGAGGTGGTGGGGTTTTTATATATATATATGTACAAACAAGGAATTTATGTTTAGTTGCTTAACATAGTTAGATTTTGGTTTTGCCTTATGCAGAATAAAAAATGAAAGGTTCATTATATATTTTCTTTTCTCTTTTTTTTTCAAAAAAATAAAATGAAAACCTCACCGCCTAATTTGGTCCCCAGATTCAAACTTTTAGCTTAGTTTAAAAATAGTCTCTTTGGCATAAGTTGGAGTCAGACATGAATTAAAACTCTAGAAAGAAAAATCAGCAATGGAAAAGACCTATAGAGATTTCATATTTCATCCTTTCATTCAAAAATATTTATTGAAACCCTAGTATTTGCATATCATGCTGCCAGACACTGAGGGATTTGCTAAAGAAATATTAAAGACCTTCTCCCTTCTTTGAGGAGCTTAGAGCTTACTTGGGGAGAACTGAGATAGACTTAGGAAACAGTTAAGTTGTAATTCAAGGCAGCATATGATTAAATACCAAAATACGTACTTCCGACAAGAAATGCTATAGGAGTTCAGAAAAGAGAGTGAGAACTCAGTGGCACTACTGTTTTCTGCCTACAAATTGGCAAATTGTGGCACTATTTGTATGAAATATTTTACACTTGTTTTTTTGGCAGCCTTAGGCTTTGACTCCCAGGCAGCATTAAGAGCCAACAAAAATATTTGTACTCCAGTCTCTTCAGAATCGGCTTTTTTTTTTTTTTTTTTTTTTTTTTCTTATAGGCAGAGGAAGTGCCTTACACAAACCAGAGTGCCCATGAGAGGCAGGGAGTTTTTGACAGTCATGATCTATTTCAGATACAACCGAAAGAACCAGCTTCGTCATTCTGTTTTTCAATCCAGCAGTGCTTGTCTCTCCGTTGCAAACTCTCTCTGACATTGAGAGGCGGTTTAATTTGAATTTAATGTCCGTGACGGACGAGCTAGCCATCAAGGGTCAGATAAATGTATGGCTTTGGAGAATTGCTGATGAAAATCCTCCTGGTTATAATGTTGGAGAAGAAACTGACACAGATGTAGTGGGGGGTGGAACACAGATGTGCTCGCTGGGAGCAGGGTTCCCCAAATGTCAGCAGCCGGTGACACGCTAAAGGTATTGTGCTTGGGGATGACGTTTAGTGAAACTCACTGACTTCCTGTTCTATTTTTGCCATATTCAGATTAACACAGAGCTCAAAGATGAAGCCATGAGGCCTAAATTCTTAAGAATTAAGAGAGAGAGAGAGAGAGAGTAGAGGAAGGAGAAGAAATAAAACCTTTAGGAAGCCAAATACACTATTTGGGCCCATCCATTCCTCATTCTGCTCACATCCCCTCGGGGACTCCCTGTAGCTGAATGTGGTCATCACTTGGTTGCTTTTCAATCTTATGATTCATGTGTTTTCAGTTTCTCTTAAAATTCAGCATCACTGGTTTACCACCCCTGCATTTTAATCTTCAGCCTTGAGGAGGTGTAGTACTAGAAGTATTTCGTTCATTCCTTGACACTATTCAATGGATTATCTATGGAGTCCAGCACCCTTTGGTGATAACATGGCTGTTGGTGTTTGTTCTTCTTGCCGGGTCGGTGCCCCATCTGGTGAGGCAAGGGTTCCCAAGTTAGCGTGACCTAGAGTGACTGACATATCAAGCAAGCCAGTGATCTCACCACTCAGCTTCTGAGCATCTCTTTATCAAAGTAGTTGACCCTGGCCACAGCTTAAGACTTATCTGGGTCATCCTCTGAGCTGGCTGACTTGGGAAAATGGCCCTGGAAAAATGTTTCACCTATATCTTTTGATATAATTTGGTATCTGTCTAAATAAATGTTATGCAGCAGATGGTTATGGAATGTCTTATCAAATTCTTAGGCAGACTCTGCCCTTGAAATATTTCTATTTAATTATCATACTGCAAAGCACAAAATAGTAACTTTATTACTGTTATTTTCTAAAACAAAATCAAGTTACACAATAGGTTGATATTCTGGGAATGAATAGCAAACCTAAAATTTATACAATATGTGAACTCTTTCTTCCTTGAGCTGTTCTTTGCTAGGTATTTCTAAAAGGGAGTTCCTTATTTCAGAATCCATGAGAGGATGTGTTCGGATATATTTGGCGATGTCATCTTGAGAGATGGCTCAGGAGTCGAAGTTCAACACGTTGTCTACATTTGTTCTTTGCTCCTAGACATGATGGAAAAAAATGCTCTGCTGTTTTCTTGTTGCTTTTCATGGTTTTAGCATCATGTTCCTATTCTCTCTCAAATCAATAATCCACTGTACAAAGTCTGGCATTCTGTACTGAAGCCAAGTATAAAAAAGTTTTAACTAACGCATGTATGGGGTCGCTGTTTTGTTGCCACATTTTTTTAGGTGCACTTTCCAAGGAGATTGTGTACGTTCAGAGACCTTAGAAAACTGGCTGGATATTTCGTCTGGAGTGAAAAAGTGCCCTAAAATTCAGATAATTCGAAGCAGTAAAGACAAGGTAAGAGGAAAGATTTTAATTTGTCCTCATTGTATTGTCTCATTTTGCACAGCGGATGCTGACTTCCTTCTGTGTGTAAAATATCTATTAGCAATCAAACATGCTTAGTGATAGCACTCCATTCATTTAGCACTCATTAATGAATATTGAATGCCTACCAGATGCCGTCTACTCTGCAAGGTGCTGGGGATATAGCAGTAACCAAGTCACATCATGGGCCTGCTCTCGTGGAGTTTGTTGTCTTGTGGAGCTGAAGATGACTCTCAATGGTTGAACTGGAAGAAGAGTTGGACTTCTAATGTAGTAGAAATACATATTGCTTTTGAAAGTAGAGAAAAAAGAAGTTCAGATTCATGGTCAACGAGATTCCTTAAATGTGGCTTAATTGCAGAATTTTGTTTAGTGTAATGGTCCCTTATCCTAATGTGTTGAGTCTTCTCCAGTAACCATCTTACGAACATAGCTTCCAACAGTCTTGGTAGAGATGGAGAGAAGGCCAACGTGGGCAGTGACTATCCCATGTGAGGTCCTTTGGAAAGCCAGTGGGCCCTCGTTATGGCAGCACCACTCTTGACAACACATCAGCCCTGTCATTGGATGAGAGAAGGGAGCAAGGAGCATATTTAAGCATTTTCAGATGCACATGCCAACCATGCCCTACGGGAAAAGGGAATTCCTGCCTTGCAATCTCAGTGGTGCTATAAGGAGACATTTTCTCCCTAATGACGGCTCTTGTGTTATGAATAATTGCACGGAGTCCTCTGTTATGAATAATTGTACAGCAGCCAGCTGACCTGTCTGTTGAGCTCACTGTGTTCTGTTTGAATGCCATATTAACAAGGAAATGGGCCACTTTCTCTTTTCCCTTACACTTTGCCATTTCAGAGAAATGGCAAGAACTTTACCACTTACGATGATTTAACATTTAATAAAGGAGAGCCAAAGTATTTAATGAGTGATAAATAATAAAAGAATCAAGCTTTTAAGTCGTAACTGATCAGAACTAACAGATTTAAAGCTATTTGGCTGTTGTCACTTTCTGTTGTCTTCCTGGAGAAAAAAGAAAAAAAAGAACTTTCATACAAACTTCTACGAGCCCTGAATCAGAGTGAATTGATTTGGTGGAAAAGATTCTTAGGCATCTAAACTTAGGTGTATCCAAATTCTAATTTCTCTCATCAGTCTGAAAAATAGCCAAATTTGGCGCTAATAGAGAATAGTAGAAAGTAGAATACCATAATCCTTGAATATACCCAGGACTCTGATTAGTGGTTAAGATTCTGGAAGATTTTTTTTCTTACATCATTTAAAAAAATGTAAGGATAATACTTCAGCTAAATGTAGTGGGAAGAAGTAGCTTGTTCATTAAATAAAAAGTGCTGTTTATACAACTTCCTTACCTAGCTAGGGGCTCATGATTACAAGTTAATCACTGTTTATATCTAGTCTAGAACATTTCAAAAACTGCTTACCACCCAAACAACCACTGGTGTTTTCTTCCTCGCCCTAAGTCCCACTGTGGTTTACCCTAATCTTCCCAGAGACTTCCCACACAGCCACTGCCTCACTCTCTCCAGCTCACCACCACTCTCAAAGTAAAGAAGATAAGAAGTTTGTAATTTGATTAAAGCTATCCTTTCAAACCAACTTCGGACTAACTATTTTAATAGTGTTGATAAGCCATCTGATTCTATCTCTTGATCACATTATTTCAAAATATTTCCTACCCTATTGCCACCTTCAGCTTACCTGAAAATCTCAGGTCTTTGTTTAAATGAAACTGACCCTGACCTATGGAGACGGCAGTCTAGGGTCATGTTCAGTTCCATCTATTAGCTCTGTTCAAAGGCTATTTGCTACCTGCCTTTCATATACTTAGTAACATTCTAGTTACTTTGTAGGCAGAGAAAAACCTCCATATAATACAGAAGCTCTGTTCACAGAAGCTTTGTTTCTTTCCACAAAACAATTAAAAGATAGTACATCCTCATACTCACTATGGGATCAGCATTAAAAAGAAATAATTAGAGCAATTCCAGTTGTCCTGGAGGGATTTCTGTGAGGTTTTGTTGAGTAAAAACAGCAAGATGCATAAAAGTGTTCCTAGCATGATCTTACATTGACCAAAAAATGTCCCTGTACACATTTATGTATATATGTCTCTATGTGATTATTTGAGCATAGGCAAAAATATGGAGGAATTCATACACGGTTGTAAACATGGGCTCCCGTGGTGGAATGACTGATGTGGTGGAGAAGGAAAGCAGAGATATGTAATAAAAATAGAAAAGACACAGAAATAAAATTATTGTTATTATTTATTATACTTTAAGTTCTAGGGTACATGTGCACAACGTGCAGTTTTGTTACATATGTATACATGTGTCATGTTGGTTTGCTGCACCCATCAGCTCATCATTTACATTAGGTATTTCTCCTAATGCTTTCCCTCCCCCAGGCCCCCACCCCTCGGCAGGCCCCATTGTGTGATGTTCCCCGTCCTGTGTCCAAGTGATCTCATTGTTCAGTTCCCACCTGTGAGTGAGAACATGAGGTGTTTGGTTTTCTGTCCCTGTGATAGTTTGCTGAGAATGATGGTTTCCAGCTTCATCCATGTCCCTGCAAAGGACATGAACTCATCCTTTTTTATGGCTGCATAGTATTCCATGGTGTATATGTACCACATGTTCTTAATCCAGCCTATCATTGAGGGACATTTGGGTTGGTTCCAAGTCTCTGCTATTGTGAATGGTGCCACAATAAACATATGTCTGCATGTGTCTTTATAGTAGCATGATTTATAATCCTTTGGGTATATACCCAGTAATGGGATGGCTGGGTCAAATGGTATTTCTAGTTCTAGATCCTTGAGGGATCGCCCCACTGTCTTCCACAATGGTTGAACTAGTTTACACTCCTACCAACAGTGTAAAAGTGTTCCTATTTCTCCACATCCTCTCTAGCACCTGTTGTTTCCTGACTTTTCAATGATTGCCATTGACTTTTTAATGATTGCCATTCTAACTGGCGTGAGATTATATCTCATTGTGGTTTTGATTTGCATTTCTCTGATGACCAGTGATGAGTACCTTTGCATATGTGTGTTGGCTGCATAAATGTCTTCTTCTGAGAGCTGTCTGTTCATATCTTTTGCCCGCTTTTTGAGGGAGTTGTTTTTTTCTTGTAAATTTGTTTGAGTTCTTTGTAGATTCTGGATATTAGCCCTTTGTCAGATGGGTAGATTGCAAAAATTTTCTACCATTCTGTAGGTTGCCTGTTCACTCTGATGTTAGTTTCTTTCGCCGTGCAGAAGCTCTTTAGTTTAATTAGATCCCATTTGTCTATTTTGGCTTTTGTTGCCATTGCTTTTGGTGTTTTAGTCATGAAGTCTTTGCCCATGCCTACGTCCTGAATGGTATTGCCTAGGTTTTCTTCTAGGTTTTTATGGTTTTAGGTCTAACATTTAAGTCTTTAATCCATCTTGAATTAATTTTTTGTATAAGGTATATAAGGAAGGGATCCAGTTTCAGCTTTCTACATTTTTTTTTTTTTTTTTTTTGAGAGGGAGTCTTGCTCTGTCACTCAGACTGGAGTGCAGTGGCATGATCTAGGCTCACTGCAACCTCCACCTCCCAGGTTCAAGGGATTCTCCTGCCTCAGCCTCCCAAGTAGCTAGGATTACAGGCACATACCACTATGCCCGGCTAATTGGAATAAAAGTATTTCTTAAACAATGTGGTTCCTAGAGGAGAGACACTGGAACCTTTTTTTTTTTTTTTTTTTTTTTTTTTTTAGACAGGGTCTCACTCTGTCACCTAGGCTAGAGTGCAAAGAGGTGATCATAATTTACTGCAGCCTTGAACCCCTGGGCTCAAGGGATCCTCCCACGTCAGCCTCTCAAGTAACTGGGACTACAGGTGTGAACCACCACACCCAGCTAATTAAAAAAATTTTTTTTATAGAGATAAGGTCTCCCTATGTTGCCCAGGCTGGTCTCAAATCCCTGGACTCAAGTGATCCTCCCACCTCAGCCTCTGAAAGTGCTGGGATTATAGGCATAAGTGACCATGCCCATCCTAGAAACATTCTTTTACAGATCTAAACTAACACAAGGAATTCCACCATTGCTAATACTATTGACATTATTTATAAAGCTCTGTCCACTGCAGTAACACAAGAAACAAATAATACATATAATTATTCGAATTAAATATACAAAAACCATTATTTACTCATCTTAAGTGGCTGCATATCTGCAGAATCTAAATATGTTAGCTTTAAATATTATTCAAATGAATAAAAATTAAATGAAGTGCTGAATGTTCAATAAATATTTAAATATCAATAGCCTTACTACATGTCAAATAAAACAAACTTTTAACCTCATTAATAAAAGGTCCTATTCATAAAAACAACAGAACTACTCAGCCATAAACTTAAAAAGCAAGGTACATATCCTGCTTTAAAACCATTTTTGCTAAGAGATATGTGTTGAAGTCAGCTACCAAAAATAGTGATTTTGCTTTGAACAACTTAGCTTAAGCCATTCTAGTTAGATACCAGAGCAATGGTGTATTAAAGCTATTTTTTTTTTTTTTTTTTTTGAGACGAAGTTTCACTCTTGTTTCCCAGGCTGGAGTGCAATGGCATGATCTCCCCTCACTGCAACCTCTGCCTCCTGGTTCAAGTGGTTCTCCTGCCTCAGCCTCCTGAGTAGCTAGGATTACAGGTGCCTGCCACCACCATGCCTGCCTAATTTTTTTATGTTTTAAGGAGAGACGGGGTTTCACCATGTTGGCCAGGCTGGTCTCGAACTCCTGACCTCAGCTGCCTGCCTTGGCCTCCCAAAGTGCTGGGATTACAAGCGTAAGCCACTGCGCCCAGCCTTAAGGCTATTTATAATTTATCATAGCAAAACCTTATCAATTAAAAACACAAGCATAAACAAAAATAAAAACAAAAATACACAAAGCGTTTTCTTAGAATATATGGAAAACCTCTTGAACATATTCAGGCATGTTCTACATTTCTTGGTGAGAAGATATCACAAAAATAGCACTTCTTCCTCACCTATTTTTCTTGATTTCATGTAATTCCAATGATTTTTGAATTAGTGTTTATTTAAAGTTAATATAAAATTCATGGAATTTTATAAAAATATAATATAAAAGCTCATGGAATAACATGAGCTGATCAAGAATATCCAAAACATATTTTGAAAAGAAAGAAGTTGATTTAGGCAAGACCACTCCCATTAGATTGCAAACATAGATGATAGATAGATATCAACAATAATTTAATCCATGATTCTGGTTTAAAAATAGGAATATAGATTCATAAAATATAGTAGAAAGCTCAGAAATAGATGTAAAATTTTTAAGGAACAGATATCATAAAATGAGAGGAAACAAAAATTATTTCATAAAATGTGTGAGATAACTGGCTTATACTATGGAAACATAATTTCGTATTTTACATTAAATATAAAATAAAAATTAGACTAATTAAGAAATTGATATGTAAAGATAAGTCACAGAAGAACTAACAGAAAATGAAGTTGAACATAATTTTACCTCTGAAGCAATATGGTATGTAATAACAAAAGAAAAATATTCATATATATGACTTCCTTTTACAAAAAGTAAGAGTTAACTTGGCCGGGCATGGTGGCTCATGCCTGTAATCCCAGCACTTTGGGAGACCAAGGCAGGCAGATCACCTGAAGGTCAAGAGTTCTAGACCAGCCTGGCCAACATGGTGAAACACTGTCTCTACTAAAAATACAAAAATATTTAGCCAGGCATGGTGGCAGGCACCTGTAATCCCAGCTACTCGGGAGGCTGAGACAGGAGAATTGCTTGAATCCGGGAGGTGAAGGTTGCAGTGAACCAAGATCGTGCCACTGCACTCCAGCCTGGCTGACAAGAGCAAAACTCTGTCAAAAAAAAAAAAAAAAGAGTTAACTAAACCACACACTTCAGGAAAATATTTGCCACTAAAAAAATATTCATCATAAGATAATAACACTAAGAAAAATTAAAAAGAAAAACATCAGTATACCAAAAAGTAACTGGGCCAAAACACAGATATTCTCACAAGAGGAGATTCAGAAAGTAGATAGAAATATGGAAATATGTTCAACCTCACTAGTTTTCAAATAAATACAAATTAAAGCGATAATAAGCTATGCTAACACCCAGTGTTGGTGATGCCAATTAGCACAACCTTTTTGGAAAGCAGTTTGGCAGCATGTTTCAAAATTCATAAATATATTCATTCTGTTTGAAGCATTAATTTCAGCCTTAGAATCCTGAGGAAATAACTTGAAAGAAGAAAATCCCTAGGCATGAAGATGCTCTTGCAGTAGCATTTATAGAATTAGAAACCTGGAAATAACGAAACTGTTTAGCAATAAGGAATGATTCAGTATAATATGTCGATCTGATAAGAGTGTTGTACAGCAAGCAATTCTTTGGCCCTGTGGATATTGCCAGCTAATTGACACCCCAGCTGCCTTTGCATCCCATCTGCCCTTTAAGTCTTCACTCCCTCTTCATCCAGCTTGATTCAAGAAAGAGCCATCAGCCTGGTAAGGAGTCCCATGCTGGGTTTCTTAGGACAAAGCTTCAGCTTTTTAACCGTACTCACCTGGACCCCAAGTTACGCAAAAATACCTTCACCTCACTGGCTCCTCTCTCCTTCCGCTGCACCTGAAAAAACATGCTGTCTCTTCTTTTCAGGTCCACTCCAACCTGGTTTCTGCCCCACTGTTCCCCTGAACCGGTTCTTGCTAAGGTCACTAGTGAACTCCATGCAGCCGTTCCAGTGGACACTTTAAGGTCATCTTACTTGGCTGATAGCGTTCTTGAAACTGTCTTTTCCATTGCTTTCCGTGGCACGCCCACTCCGTGCTCTCCTTCTTCTCTGTGGCCAGGCCTCAATTTCCTTGCTGGGCCTTGCTGGTGCCCTCTCTCCCTGTGTCTAAATATTGGAGCCATTTAAGGCCCAGTTTTGGTTCTTCCTCTCTCCTTACTCTACATTTTGTCTGTAGACAATCTTATCCACTTTCATAGCTTTATCAATCATCTGTATGTTCATGTCTCCTTTATCCCCACCCCAGATTGCTCCTCTGAGCTCCAGGCCCATACCCAACTTGACACATCTGCTCAAGTATCACACAAGTATCTTGAACTACATACACCCCAAATTGAAGTCTTGAATCTTCCACCCATCTGCCTCTCCCTCAGTATGCCCCATCTCCATGTATGGTACCTATGGTACCTCCATCCATCCATTTGCTCGCCAGCATCCTCCATATCCACATCCCCCACTTCCAGTCCTGCCCCATGCTACTTCTAAGGGGTACCTTGACTGCCTGGTTCTTTCCCTCTCTATTGTACCATCTTAGCTCAGTCATCTCTTGATGATTCCTTGATACCATGTGACCCTCCAATTTTATTCTGGTGGAATGTTCTATACTTCTACTAGTCTATAAGCTCTTTGAGGGCAAGGACCATAGCTGTTTGGTTCACTGGTATAATCAGTACCATTGTGCAGCACTTGGCATATGTTGCAAGCTTGATAAATATTTGTGGAATAAATAAATGGAATAATTATAGTTATGTAAAACTACATATGTGAGAACTAGAAGGAAATGTGGAAACTTTAAAAGAATTGTTGAAAATGTGATTTTTAAAAATTCTGACACTCTTGTGAACTCAATTTAAGACATACATGTATACAAGATAATATGTGATAGTGTGCTAAGATGTGTGGTGCGGATATAAATGCTGTGTTGAAGATTCAGCATGAATGAGAGTTCAGGCGTTTGTTGAAGATAAGTTAGTGGGAATGGTTTGGGATCTTTTACTGAGTCCAGAATTCCCTAAAGACAATTGAACTTCAGTCCAGGTGAAGTGGACTGAAAGAACTTGCCTTCTTCCAGCATGATAATATGGCCAGAACTTTTTGAAAATGGAAAGATAGGGGTGACCTCCAGGGACTAGACAAGACTTAGCAAGCTTATCAGAGAACCAGGGAAACAGCAGAATCTTAGTTGGCAGTGCAGCAAGTCTGGGAGGAAGTGAGATGTATAACAGAAGACAGACAGCTGCCAGGTTGTCTAGACTATGGCTCTTCATAGGAGGTGATAAGGTTCCTGCACTCCCAGGTTCCTTTTACTTGGCCCACATTCCCACCAGATCCCATCATGCACCTGATGCAAAAGGAGTCCACTGTTGCCATGTTAATTCCTATAATTTTCGTTTTGAACAGGAGACCTGGCTGCCTTGTTACTTTGGACCATTTCCTTGGGAAAAAGCTACTTTGGGAACATTTCAAGATTGTCTTTCTGTGTCCCTACTATACACATACACACATGTACAGGCACACAGACGTATCCCTGTACACATACAAACATACACACACACAAACACTCCCTCCACCCGAATTTAATCATATGTTTGACCACAAGCAAAACCTTAACTAATTCTAAAGCACATTTCACAGGCCACCTTCTTTAATCATTATCTAACAATATTAGCCATAAGGAATAGTTGACAAATGTATCTTCACACCTAGGGGATCATCAAGGCATGCCATCTTAAATGAACCCCAGATCAAAGAGAAACGGATGAAAAAAAGTCATGTGTTTGGATGGGAATACTTAATATCATAAAGATATAAATTTTTCGAACATTAAGGCATATATTTAATACAGTTTCATTTAGACTCAGTCTCTTCAACCCCTTTGGATAAAATGAACTTAGTTCATATGGATGAATAATGTCCAGGAAACGCTAAGAAAATTATGAAAATAGCGATAAAGAAGGAGAGATTTGCCTTATCAGATGCTAAATATATTTAAAATTACAGGAGCAAAAACTTAATGACATTGGAATAGAAGTAGATCAATAGATTATTGAAAGAGAGCGGAGTTCAGAAATAGATTCCAGATAAATGGAAATTTAACATAGGACAAAATGGTATTTCAATTCAGTGGGAAAAGGAGGTTTGTTTTTTGTTTAATAAATGGCTGTGACATAATTGATTAACCATCTGGATAAAGTTGTACCCTTATCTCACACTGTATATAAAAATAAATTCCAGATGGATTAAAGACATCAGCTTAAAAAATAAAGCAATAAAGACGTTGGAATAATTTTATATTTGTCCGTAAGCTAGAGTTTGGGAAGCACTTTATAGCTGAGACAAGAAACCCTGTATTTGATTACTTAAAAGCACATTGTGTAAGGATAAAAGATGCCACAAGCAAAAGTTACAAGACAAACAATAGATTAGGAGAAAAATATGTGTCAGAAATATGACAGATAAAGATTAATATCTACACCATGCGGAGAGCTCTTGAAAATTGATAAGAAAAATATACGCACAAAGCAGAAAAATGGTCAAAGAATAAGAATATGCAGTGTACAAAAGAGCAAACCCAATAGCCAACAAAACATCTATTCTTTTATATTTTTATTTATTTATTTATTTATTTTTGGAGGTAGTGTCTTGCTCTGTCACCCAGAAACATCTATTCTTTACATCAGCTCTTCTGAGAAATTCTCCTTCCTGTGGCAGGTCAAAAGGTGAGATCATATGAGGCTCTGTGATGGAAATGAGGCAAAAATCATCATTTTTTCCCTGTATCTTCCCTGCACAGACTACAGTGACTGTGGTGGGAAGCTTCTCTCCAAGACACTCAAAGTGCATGGTGAAGAACGTGGACTCTAGCAGGGAGCTCTGCCAGAATAAAAGTCAGCCCAACCGGACCTGCACCTGTAGCATCCCAACCAGAGCAACCTACAAAGGTATGTGGACTCTTTATTTTTGTTATAAAGTCAAAAAAAAACAAGGGAACCTCCTGAGTTTAGTTTGCCCAAGGAATCGGAATAGTTCCCCCTCTGTAGACTCCCTCCCTACCTACCTTCTGGTTCCCACTTTTCCTCTGGGTCCTCCTCACCTCTGATTTACCTCATTCCTTGACTCCAAGACCCCACTATCAGATATGCCTGGGCAATGATAAGAGGAGGGCAAGTTGGATAGGAGAGTGCAGAAAAGCCAGATAGCATTGGGCCAACTGTACCCAAATGGTTTAGATAATTCAGAGATCTGAAAAGCAAGAAATGCCCTGGGTGAGATGAGAAATTTTAACAATCAGTATTCTATCAGTTTGAGTTCATTGCATTCATACATCCATCCAGGGAGTATTTATTGTACATCTACTATATGTGAGGCACTATGCTAGGTGCTAGGGATACAGTGACTTCCCCTTGCCCCTAAAAAAAACACTGTGCACAGGGATAGAGAGAAGTAAGTAGCTCGTTACAATGCAGTGTGTAAATGCAGGGAACACAGAGTACCATGAGAAGCACATGAAAAATGTACCTGACAAGACATGGCGGAGGGGGAAGGGGGGAAGGAAAGCTTCCTGGAGGAAGTGATGTCCAGACAAGGCGAGGGTAGAGTTGAGCCAGACAAAGAGGAGGGGGATGGGTATTTCAGACAGAGACCAACCTGCATGATGTCCAGGAGAGAAAAAGCTTTGTTTGAAGAACCAAAAGAGCTTCTGTATGGCCAAGGCAAATGGGGTAGGGGAAGGTGGAAAGGGGAAAGGAAGAGAAGGTAGATACCAAAGGAGGTATCTTGGGGACCATGAAAGGCCTTGTGAACTGTGAATCCTGGGAGCTGTGATGAGATGCTGAAAGGTTGAAGCTGGAGACTGGCAGCACAATCAGATTTATATTACAGAAAGGTTCAATTGTGCATTGTCTGTCTTCCCTACTGGAATGTAAGCCCCATGGAGGCAGGGACTTTGGGAAGACGTCTTCACTGCTGTGCTTTGAACTGTGTCTGGCACAACATAGCCATTCACAATCAATAAATGTTTCTTGACTGAATGAATGAATGAATAGCTTGAAGGTGGAGAATGGGCCAAAGAAGTGAAAGACTGAAAGACTGAGTTCCGAAAGATCAGATAGGAAAGCTATTGGAGGGGTCCAGGTGAGAAGGAAAGTGAGAGCTGGAGGAGAAGCCAAGGGGGATGGAGAGAAGTGGATTCAATAGATGGTTAGGAGGTACAGTGGGCAGACTGAGGACTCCTGGGTCTCTTTGGATGAGAAAGACTAGAAGTAGAGTTGAGTTCATGGAGAACGTCTCCAGGACTGAGTGATGATCATTAATGGAGCTGAGTGGGTTTTGTGGTGAGAGCTGGAGTTACCCAATATCTTAGTCCATTCTGGCTGCTATAACAAAATACCTTAGACTAGATAATTTATAAACAATAGAAATGTATTGCTTACAGCTCTGGTGGCTGGGGAGTCCAAGGTCAAGGCTCCAGCAAATTCAGTGTCTGGTAAGGGCTTGGCCTCTGACTCCACAGATGGTGCCTTGTTGCTGTATTCTCACATGCAGAAGGGGCAAGGGAACTCTCTCAAGCCTCTTTTATAAGAACACTAATCACATTCATGAGGGTGCAGTCCTCATGATTTAATCACTTCACAAAGCCCCCATGGCTTAATACTACCACATTGGGTATTAGATTCCAACTTATGAATTTAGGGGAGACATAAATAATCAGACCATAGAACCCAATTGATCCTAAATCCTTCAAAAGGCAATTTAATGCACCAGGCCAGAGATGTGAGCTTAAAAATGCTCTTAGCCACTGGGTGGTGGCTGTTTGGGACTGATTGCTTGGAAAATCACCTCAATTTTCCACTTTACTTTGTCCACACTGGTGGTGCAGCCTTTGTGATGCATTTCTGGTTAATTTTGTTCATTAAAACGCAGACCTTGCTCACCTATAAAATATGCCTCTGAAGTATTTGAGATCACCTTGTAAAGCTAGTTGGTTGCTTTTAGATCCTCCATCAGTTGCACCCAACCCTTCACCTGCCGTTTTCTGAATATCTTATATATTCCGAACAGGCAAACAAATTCGCTTCCCAGCCTCTTGTACTCAGCCAGCCAGCGACCATTGCCATGCCAAGCCTTTATCCATGGCCTTCTTTGAACCTAGAATGGCCTCCCCTCTTTCACAAAATCCTGTCTCCCTTTCTGCTTTGAAACATTGGAGAAAGTCACCTCTTCCCATATGCCCTTGCCAGATTCTGCTCTGACTTTCTCAGCCATTCTAACACCACTTTGGTCCTCCATGCACACCCCTGTCTTGGTACCCAGGTTACCAGAGGGAACTGAAACCACTCATATGGTTGTTTCCTTGACTGTGCTGTCATCACCTAAATTATTTTACCTCTTCCAGAATAACTGTAAATGCTTTCCTAGAAGAAATCATGAATATTCATTTCCTTGTGATATTTCCAAATAGAGTTTTGTGCCTATTTGGTGCTTGAAAAAATGTATGACTTTTGCAGTCTTCATCACTGGACACTTACAGATTTCACTGGAGTGTATTTTCACTGGGAGTCCCTCCGAGCTGACTGTCCCTGTGTTCATTCTATTCACATGTATCAAGTGTCTGTGCAGAGGCTTTTGCAGAGAGGTCATGCCAGCCCTCCAAGCCTCTTTGTCTTGAGAACAGAAGATGATCATTTCACACACACCCTCTGTATGTGAACTGAATTTTATATGGAATTCTGACTTTCAGGGGGAGTGTTATTGCTGTGCAGAAGGACCTTAAAGTAAGGGTTTTTAGACTTTGGGAACCACACACTAATAACATTTCAATAAGAAAATTAGGGGTGCCAACAGAGTCAAGCCAGATTCTTATTTTGTCAAGACTTGGATTTAAAAAGCACCCTCTCGGCCGGGTGTGGTTGCACACACCTGTAATCCCAGCATTTTGGGAGGCTAAGGCGGGCAGATCACTTGAGGTCAGGAGTTCAAGACCAGCCTAGCCAACATGGTAAAACCCCGTCTCTACTAAAATAAACAAACAAACAAACAAATAGCACCACCTCCTATTCCTATTAATTCATCAAAGGAAAAATATATTAATACCTTGTTATTAGCACTGGTTCCTGGACAGAAGGGGATTTGAAAAGTGCTACTCTGTATTGTGGCCCCAAACCTAGGCTCTATACAATCGTTTCATGGGGAGTGATGCAACCACAGGTTCCTGGGTCCACCCCAGGCTTGCTAAATCAGAATATTTAGGGGCATGGCCCTGGGATCTATATTTTTATAAATATCTCAGGTGATTCTGATAGACAACTGGGTTTGAGAATCACTACCCTGGATAGAGTATATATGTTTAAATATTCTATTTCTCTAATGCTGATTTAGTAGTTTTGAAATCCTTGTTATTTTGTTCTTTTGGGGTTTTCTAACCAATGAGTAGGCTTTCAAAGGCAAATAAGAAAACCTTTATCACAGATTTGGTGACAGTTGACCCCAAGAAGATCGTGGAACCCTGCCCAGGGAAACTACACTTTAGAGTATGTTAGGTAAATATTTGCAGCGTGGATTTTTCTGAAGGTGCAGGATTTCTAATCCTCCGGTTTTCATGTTCTAGGCACTTCTTGCTCGGTGATTTGTTTTATTCTTATGCCTTGGCCAATTAAAAGCTGAGATAGAGATCCCTAGGAGAGTATGAGATGTAAATGAGCTGTAAAATGGCTTCTTCCTAGTGATTATCCATGGGAGGCTTGGAACTCGAGGTGGGTTCAGTCTGTTTGGAGGCTTGAGCTGTGCACTTCGGCTGCCTGATGCGAATGGCCCATGGGGAAGGAACCACATACTGATTAAAATGTTAGCAAACAGCTGGCAAGCTCCCGCCCACTATGCAGAGGAGGCAAAAATATTTATTTTTCTTTTTTTGCATTTACAGCTATGCTTGACTATAGCAGGACTCCACTGTAAATGACTTTTTCCCCCCTTCCCTCCAGATGTTTCAGTTGTCAACGTGATGTTCTCCTTCGGTTCTTGGAATTTATCAGACAGATTCAACTTTACCAACTGCTTATCATTAAAAGAGTAAGATTTTATTTGAAATTTGAATATTCTCTCGTTGGTCTTAATTTACTTATTTGTTTGACTCCTCGATTTCCTAAAGAACTCTTGTGAGACAGAACTTTCCAAAATGCCTTTTGGAGCATGATGTAATGGGAGATAGGAGAGCCACTGAGCTAATAAGCTCAGCTCACACATTGTAGCCCTGACTAGTAAACTGGCGCCATGAGGGAGAGAGATCCACTGTGCTTAAGTATTCATACCCACAGGGAAATATGTCTTCCCAGGACCGAGAGGCAGCCTTGAAGTAAGTAAAGAAGAAGAGACAAGCCAGGCATGGTGGCTCATGTCTGGAATCCCAGCACTTTAGGAGGCCGAGGTGGGCAGATCACTTGAGCCCAGGAGTTTGAGACCAGCCTGGGCAACATAGTGAGACGCCATCGCTACCAAAAAACACAAAAGTTAGCCAAGCATGGTGGTACATGCCTGTAGTCCCAGCTACTTGGGAGGCTGTGGTGGGAGAATCACCTGAGCCTAGGAGGCGGAGGTTGCAGTGAGCCAGGATGGTGCCCTGCATTCCAGTCTGAGTGACAGAGTGAGATTGTCTCAGCAAAAAGAAGAAGGATTGCTGCT
Organism: Macaca fascicularis; assembly: GCF_037993035.2. NCBI lineage: Eukaryota > Metazoa > Chordata > Mammalia > Primates > Cercopithecidae > Macaca > Macaca fascicularis. Next base: position 101,281,506 of record NC_088385.1, read on the forward strand.
AGGTTCTCTCCTGATTGGAATGGCTTCGGGAATTTGGGCGGAACGAGAAGCCTTGAGCATAGGGGTAAGAAATCATACTTGAGAAGGACAAGGTGAAGTCCCTTTCACCAAAAGAACATGTTCCTGATGGCCCCCTTTTCACCATCTTTGGCCCCTTTGAGCTACATAGGCCCCTGAGTTAGTGCCAAACCTCGCTCCTTGCTTCTAAAGCAGCAAGAGGACAGAGGAGGTATGTTTCTCAGATGCCTGACTTTCCAATTGGAAGTTAGGATGGAGGCCCGCAGGGCACCTTGGGAGGCTGCGTGAGTAGCAGTGCTGTAGATCACTCCATGGTTTGATTGACCAGCTACGTGAGCTCCAAATGGGAGTTTCTTTTGGCCTGGCCTGGGAACCATGGTTTCTATGGGGAAAATGGATTTGAACTTGAAGCTGAGCTGGGAGGCTACTCTTGAATGATTAGAACAAGAGCCCCTGGGCCTCTTCTCTTCCACTGAGGCACTTTGAAAAAGATGACACAAGGCCCAGTTCAATGATTGCTAAGAAACAGAATGAATTTAAGGAGAAGAAAATACAAAAATTGCTACAGCAAGCCTCAGAAGTTCATGAAAATAGGAAAAAAGGGGGAGAATTAAATAGGATTATATAGCTCAAAGACAGTTGAAAGATAACGTAGGCCCCCTGATGCCCAGTTTAAGGCCAGATGAAAGGAACCGACTCGCCCCAGGTCCCACAACTTGGTAATTAAGAACCAGACCTCAGACCTAGGTCCCCCGGGGACGGTGAGCCCCCTTTTCGTAGGTAACAGCTTCCTGTTAGGAAAGCACTTAGTACAGTAATCACACCCCGGGGGTAGAAGAAGCGTGCAAATCACAAACCCGCTTCTAGCTCACTTAGGTGGCCGGATCCACGCAAAAGCCAGTGTGTCTTCTCCTTCCATGGAAACTGCAGTTTCTGCAGGTCAGAATCTCAGAATGTTTCCTCATTTCTTGGAGAAGGTATAAAACAAACTGGGTCCCCACGCCCTGCACTAGCACCCCTTGCGAGAGCTAAGGCTTCCTCTGGCCTCCCTTGGCCCTGTTTCCAGATCAACCCGATTTCCCTTTTTAACATTCCTTCTCATAAGTGCTTTTCAAGTCCTCCACAGTTTACCCAATCATGATAGGTGATTTGATTAGTAGACACACAATTCTTCCTTAATTTGATTATAAAGCAAACACAGGCACCTCATTGCCTCTGCTTGCCAGCTAACACTTTCTCTCTCACATCTTCCAGGCAGTTGGCAGTGTGACTGCTGGAGTGAGTGAGGGCTTCCCGATTTTGGAAGGCAGGGTGGGTAGAGGCAGGGAGAGAGAGAGATCCGTCTCCAGAGGGACTTACTTGAGGGTAGACAAATAGCAGAACTGGATTCAGAAACAAATTCACTGGGTTCCTGTTATCTACAGACCAGCAGGTGACCCAGCTTCAGGTTTCCATGGCAACACCCCTGCAGGTGCCATTCCGGCCCATCAACCTGAGGGCTTCCAAGAGCAGGGCACAAAGCCTCACAGGAATGTCTGTCCAGGGATTTTTTTTTTTTTTTTTTGTCTTCTCTTAAATGCTTGCATGCCACATCATAGAGGAAAATTCTAGGATGTGAACGTTGTCCTAAAATGCAGGAATTAAGTCAGTTTTCTGTGTTGCTAGATGCCCAGCATGCATAGAAACTGGCTGTGCGTGGTGTAAAAGTGCAAGAAGGTGTATCCACCCCTTCACAGCTTGCGACCCTTCTGATTACGAGAGAAACCAGGTAAAGTGACTTTTTTTGGTATTGTAAGGCTTAACCGCTGGGCACGGTGGCTCATGCCTGTAATCCCAGCACTTTGGGAGGCCGAGGCAGGTGGATCACCTGAGGTCAGGAGTTCGAGACCAGTCTGACCAACATGGCAAAACCCTGTCTCTATACAAAGTTAGTGGGGCGTGATGGCACATGCCTGTAATCCCAGCGACTCAGGAGGCTGAGGCAGGAGAATCGCTTGAACCCGGGAGGCGGAGGTTGCAGTGAGCTGAGATCGCGCCACTGCACTCCAGCCTGGGCGACATAGTGAGACTCCGTCTTAAAAACAAAACAAAACAAAACAAAAAACAGGTTTAACCAAAAATAAATGTTTGTGACTGCCTAGTCCTACCTTCTCTTTTATGTTTGTTGCACACTTTGAATTTACCACCCATCTGAATGTTGAAGGGATGTTCTCCATTCCAGGAACAGTGTCCAGTGGCTGTTGAGAAGACATCAGGAGGAGGAAGACCCAAGGAGAACAAGGGGAACAGAACCAACCAGGCTTTACAGGTCAGACCCTATTTTTGTGTGGTTAAGGGGAAAACCTCTCTTTGAATGACCATGACAACAACTCGTACTACTTTGGGTTCCTTAAAAAAATTCTCTATTTTACTTTCTACCAAAATTCCCTTTTATATCTTTGGTTTTTTAACCAAGTTTCACTTAATTAGCTCAATACATCAAAGGCTGGACAGTCACATAAAGTAAATTAAAACTCTGTAATTATGAAAAATGATGTTGCTCTGGTCGAAATAAAATTGTAAAGGTGACTTTGCGGCTCACTAGGGAAGAGCTAGAAGGAAGTTTTAGCGTTCCATCTGAGGGATTTCAACTTGCACCTTATATAATTGATTTCTGGGGGTTATGTATGTGGATGGGGGTCTGTGCAAAGTAACCTCGATTCGTTTGTTTTTTTCAACTTCGTTGGGGCGTCTAACCAGTAGTGAATGCTGCTAAACCAGAATTGTTATAGAATGTGTATTTCTCTCGCCTTCTCAAAAGCGGTTATTGATCCATGAACTTTCCTTGGAAATGCCCCTTATTTTCTTCATAGTAAATTACTGAACCCCCATGTCAGTCATGTTTGAAAAGAGGGGACGTGACAATGTAAACATTTCTAGGCGGAACACATGTGGCTGTGCTTACAACTTTACTCAGTCAACAAAAGTTCATTGAGCATCTGTATGTGGTAAAACACAAAAAGAGGATAAGTCCTGCCCTCGCTAACCTTGGAGTCTAGCAGGAATAGATAAATTTAAAATGACAGCTCTAGGGAGAAAAAGGCTCCATTTTTCGTTTCTCTAATCTGTGGTTTTGACCTCTCCATTTGCTGCTACCTAAGGTCAAGTGCAAAGGTAAATAAGTAGCACATTTTGAATCATTACTGAAAAGTTGATAGTAACTTCAGGTGAATTAAGTAACAGGCAGAGGGAATGTGAATCAAATGGACATGAAGTTAATTAAAGGCATTAGAAAAGCTTGATGCTCAGGTATCTCCAGGCTTTAGCAGTCTTTGAGGTCTTGTTAAATAATGGGCTCCTTTTCTCATCGCGTTGGTTTGGAAAACTAAGACACAGTGCCAAGGACTTGGATCAGGGAGACAGTGGCTTTGTGGCTTTTTCCTTTCAATTAAACTTGGTTGTTGTTCCAGGGTTTGTTTGTTTTTTAGTTTCGATAAAATACACAAACAAAATTTACCATTTTTATTGCTTTTAAGTGTACAGTTAGTCGTGGTAAGTACATTCACATCGTTGTACAACCCATCTCCAGAACTCTTTTCATCTTGCAAAACTGACACTCTATACTCGTTAAATAATAACTCTTCATCTCTCTTTCCCCCCAGCCCTTGGAAACCGCCATTCTAATTTTTTGTCTCTGTGAATTTGACTACTCTAGGTACCTCATATAAGTGAATTTGTCTTTTTGTGCTGGCTTCTTTCACTTAGCATGATGTCCTCAAGGTTCATCCATGTGGTAGCGTGGGTCAGAATTCCCTTCTTTTCTAAGGTTGAATAATATTCCAGTGTATGTATATACCATATTTCGTTTATCCATTCATCCATGGATTAGCACTTGGGTCACTTCCACATTTTAGCTATGATGAATAATGCTACTAGGAACATGAGTGTGCTGCTATTTCTCTGAGACTCTGCTCTCAGTTCTTTTGGGTATATGTCCAGAAGTGGAATTACTGGATTGTATTATAATTCTCTTTTTGGTTTTTTAAAGAACTGTTGTACTGTTTTCCATAGCAACAATACCGTTTTGCATTCCCACCAACGGTGCACAAGGGTTCCAGTTTTGCCACATCCTCACCAACACTTGTTATTTTCGGATTTGTTTGATAGTAGCCATCCTAATGTGTGTCAGGTGGTATCTCATTGTGATTTTGATTTGCATTTGCTTGATGATTAATGATATTGAGCATCTTTGTATATGCTTGCTGGCCATTTGTATATCTTCTCTGGAGAAACGTCTAATTAAGTCCTTTGCCCATTTTTTAAATTGGGTTATTTTTGTCGTTGTTGAGTTGTAGGAGTTCTTTATGTATTCTGGATATCAGCCCCTTATCAGATATATCATTTGCAAATATTTTCTACCATTCCATAGGTTTCCTTTTCATTCTGTTCACTGTGTCCTATAATACACGGATTTTTTAATTTTGATGAAGTCCAGTTCATTTATTTTTTCTTTTATTGCCCATGCTTTTGGTGTCAGATCCAATAAATCATCGCCAAATTCAGTGTCATGAAACTTTCTTTCTGTATTTATTAATAAAGGTCTGTAGCACTTACATTTTGGTCCCTGATTTATTCTGAGTTCATTTTTATATATGGCATAAGAAATGGATCTAACTTCATTCTTTTGCGTGTGGCTATCCAGTTTTCCCAACATCATTTGTTGAAAAAAATGTCCTTTCCCCATTGAATGGTCTTGGCACCCTTGTTGAAAATCATTTCACCATATTTGTGAGATTGTACTTCTGGGTGTTCTTTTTTATTCTGTTGGTCTGTGTCTGTTTTTATGGCAGTACTGCACTGTTTGATTACTGTAGCTTTGTAAAGTAAATTTTGAAATCAGGAAATGTGAATCCTTCAACTTTGTTTTTCTTTTTCAAGATGGTTTTAGAAAATAATAAACTTTTAAGGCCGGGCGCGGTGGCTCAAGCCTGTAATCCCAGCACTTTGGGAGGCCGAGACGGGTGGATCACGAGGTCAGGAGATCGAGACCATCCTGGCTAACACAGTGAAACCCCGTCTCTACTAAAACAATACAAAAAACTAGCCGGGCGAGGTGACGGGCGCCTGTAGTCCCAGCTACTCGGGAGGCTGAGGCAGGAGAATGGCGTAAACCCGGGAGGCAGAGCTTGCAGTGAGCTGAGATCCGGCCACTGTACTCCAGCCCGGGCGACAGAGCGAGCCTCCGTCTCAAAAAAAAAAAAAAAGAAAAAAAGAAAAAAAAAAGAAAATAATAAACTTTTAATTTTGAGATAATTGTAGATTCACATGCACTTGTGAGACAATAATAGTTAACATCTTTTACCCAGTTCCCTTTAATAGTGCTGTCTTGCAAAACTATAGCACAACATCACAGTCAGGATATTGACGTTGACAGCAGTCAAGACACAGAACAGCTCCATCATCACAAGGCTCCCCAGGTTTCCCTTTCACAGTCATCCATTTCCCTCCTCCCTCCCATTCTCCATCTCTGATGCTTGGCAACCACTGATCTCGGCTCCATTTCTATAATTTTATCATTTCAATAATTTTATATAAACGGAATCATCCAGATGTACCCTTTGGGGGACTGGCTCTTTTAACTCAACATAATTCTCTGTAAATTCATCCAAGTTCTTTTATGTATCAATAATTCATTCCTTTTTATCGCTGAGTCGTGGTCCAGGCAGCAGCTTTTTAAACTTCTTTAATTTTGAAGACAAATATCATAAAGTCACTACATCCTGGTTTCCTGCAGTGCATCTCTCTGCACCCTTTGAACTGTGTGGTTAAAAGGATTGGGGTCACCACAAGAGAAGGAGAAGGCTGAAAATAAACAAAAGCCCAGATCTGTTTTCATTGCTTCTCTGTGGATTACCCCTCTAAGTATGGAGAGAGACATTTTGTTGATCCTGACATGTTTTCTTTAAATATGTGACTCAGAACAGAATCTCTCTTTTGTTTGATAGGGAATGGAGTGTTGTTTGTCACAGGAGGGATTTCTCGTGCTCTGTGAAACACTGCTGTCTTTCATTATCAGGTGGAATGTGTAACATTCTGGTTTCCACTTTGGGTCTTCATGTTGGCCTTGAACAAAGCACCCAATGTCTTTGTGATTCTTTCTCTGCCAAAGAAGTCACTCACAGCTTTGCTTCAATGCATCTGCCCACACCACATATGTACTGAGTACTTCCGGTGTGCTAGGCACTAGGAATGGGGCTTCTAGGATCCTGAACTTGGGTTGATTCTTTCCAGAGGCATTTATTGCATGCCTATTAGATGCAATTATACTGATCTCCACAGATTCCATGAGGAGGATTCAGATGAATCAGGCACATCTCTGGCTATCAGTCTCAAGAATCTTATCCATGAGTACATGAGTAACAATACAAGATTTAAAAAATGTTAACATAGAGAAAGTACCAGAAAGTATACAGAGAGCCTGTCTGTGCCTGGGGCTTTGTCTTAGTCCTTCCTGTTTGCTTAAACCCAGTGCCTTGAAGTTGAAAACACTTAATCAGTGTGGTTGGTTAAGTCTTTGATTGATGGATGGATTGATTGATGCAGATGGCATTTCAGCCCACCTTTGAGGACAAGAAGCATCCAGACACATGAATGCGGGTATTCGAAGCAGAGGAACCGGCATAAGCACAGTGTGGGGGTAGGAGCCAGAAGATTCCAGGACACACACTAGAGGAAACCCTAGGTAGGCACAGAGGATGCAGGAAATTGTGAGACCCAAGGTTGAAATGACCCTGGAGCCTACAAATAGGGGGCCTTACATACCAGCCCTATGAGTGCTGACTTTATTCTTCAGTGGCAATGGAATGCTATTCAAGGTGTCTTATTTTATTTTTTTAGTGTATGAGTTTGCTCATCCAAGGATCTGGTACTTATGAGGTAGGGTCCTGGTTGAATCCCTGCTAGACCGGTAGCCCTCACACTGTTTCATGACCCCAAGACCTATCCCTGTATCCTGACCCTGAAACGTATAGCATCATCTGCCAAGGGGGCTGCGTTACAGAAAGGCATGACCACAATAGAGAAATGAGCTCAAAAACCTATGTATGACCTTGGAGGAGGAGTATTTCAAGCTATAAAGGCCAGTGTCTGACCGTCTGTCTGTTTCTCTCCACATACCTAGTAGTTGAAACCTTGTCAGGGACCGTTGGCCCTGTGACCCTGCCCTGACCACTTCTCCTTCCATTTCTTAACATTCTCATATCTGGTGTCTTCACCCACTGAGACCAGTGATAGCTCCCCTCTCTTTTGTGCATTCAAGGAGAGATTGGGAAGATTTATGATGTGATGTCATTCTAATATTTGTTATTACCTCAATATGCTTATCACTGTAGGGCAGAAATAAACCATACAAAGTCATATCTCCTGGCAATTTACATTCAAATGGTTCTTTCTCTACCTTGCACCTCCTCTTCTCTTCCTCCATCACTTTTTCCCCCCCAAGATGGAGTTTCACTCTTGTTGCCCAGGCTGGAGTGCAATGGCACAATCTCGGCTCACTGCAACCTCTGCCTCCCCAGTTCAAGTGGTTCTCCTGCCTTGGCTTCCCAAGTAGCTGGGATTACAGGCTCTCGCCACCACGCCCGGCTAATTTTTTCTGTTTTTAGTAGAGACAGGGTTTCACCATGTTGGCCAGGCTGGTCTCGAACTCCTGACCTCAGGTGATCTGCCTGCCTTAGCCTCCCAAAGTGCTGGGATTACAGGCGTGAGCCACCGCACCCAGCCTCTCCATCACTTTTAAATATGCATTTTTGATCTCTCACAAGCAATCCAAATGAATGCTTTTGGGGACCTTGCCTTCAAGAGTGAAATTAAATTTCACATATACCTTGCTAAGTAGCTTCTATGGGCCTAGCATAGGGCCAGGTAATGTAGAATTAACTTACAATCATTTATTCAAAATTTGTTTGTTGAGCAACTACTATGTGCTAAACAGGCAGGCAAAATGTGTGACTGCATGGAGCTTACATGGTAGAACTTACAGTATTTTGGAGGAAATAAGATTCATTTTCATGAAGCAGTTGAATGTGCACAACAGAAAAAGATACAAGAGAGAATGCCAGAATGTACTCAACTGAACAGTGGTAGCTAATATTTCCTGAGCCTGTGCCATGCCCTGAGCTCAGAGCATCTAAGCCTCACAATGGACCTATTTTCCCCATTTTATAGATGAGGAAATTTTAGCTCAGAGAGAGTAAATGGTAGGTAAGAGATATGAATCCAGGTAATCTGACTCAACATAGTTTTAACCATTACCCTACATTGTATGCCCTAAATTGAATATAAACATTGGTTAAACCATACTACTGATGATATTAATAAAAGTCAGCCTGGAAGAAAGGACTCTAATATTGGCTTCTCTTGGCATTAGACTGTCAAAGCCTGCTCCCAATCCATGCCACACATGTAGGGTGGGAGTAAGACCTCCAACCTGGCCAGGATGTGGGAGGAGTGTATTAACCTCAAAGACATGGGAGAAAAGGTTGGGGCAGGGTGTGGTCAGAGGGAAGGAGTCAGACCCAGACACAGCTGGGCATCTACTCCAAGACAGGGAGAGCAGAAGAGGCTTAGTGAGGCAACTGAGGCCCTGGGGAGAGGGGAGCAGCAAGAATCTCATGCATGAGTTGAATCTCGGCCAAGGGGTGGACTTTGAGGGGCTGGGTTTAAAGTGGAATCAGGGCCCTCCACTGGCTGGGAAGAGCTGCCCTCCCTGGCCCTGGAGTTTTTGGTCACCCAGTCCAGGTCTGGGGAGCCACACTCAGAGGGCTCAAGCGCGAAGAGGACTAGCGGATTGTTCAGAGGGTGGGCTTGGCAGCCAAGTCAGCCTCCTTTTAGAGTCTACAGCTCAGAGAAGTGAGTCTTGATCTCTTCACACAGGGCATTGGTCTGTCACCTTCTCCCTGGAAGTCTCAAGCTCTGTGTCCAGAGGCACTGCTCACTATTGGCATTTCCAGGGCCAACTGAAATCACATCTCAAGTTCCCTGGAGCCTGTACCAGGGGCCCCCGTGAAAAGGCGTTTGTCCCAGGGGCTAAGCATCAAATGGATAACCATTTTGTTCCATTTCACGCTCTATTTTTTCTTGAGTGGACCTGTATTTTGCTATTTTCTTTCCATATATCACCTCCTTTTACTCTTTCCCATTTCCACTGCTGGTTACCACTCTTATCAATTTATACATTTCATTAATATATTAGTTCCATCGTCTTCTCAGTCATTAATAGAGATGTTAAATAATCCTGAACCGAATACTCACTCCTGTAGGGCCCTCCAGGACTCTTTCCTTTAATTAGTTGTGCTACCTTTCATCTCTCTAATGTCCTTCGGTTTCAGATTTCCAGCTGGTTTTGAATCCATGTGACTTTTTATCTAGTCCTGTTTGAACTAATTTCACGAGTGAAAATCCGAGAGATGTTTTACTGAGTGTTGATTCAGGTCCAGGCCTAAAGAGAGCTTTGCTCTATTCAGATTTTTTGTAACAGATTAATAGAGTACAATTTGGCCTTAATAAACTGAGCCCTCCTAATGTACCTCTTTCCAATATTCTTTTCAATCATAGCAGTATTTTCTCCATTAATGTCATGGTAATTTGAATTGTGTTGACGTCAGACTTCACAAAAGGTACTCTTACTGTCAGAAGTAATCCTCTTAGACCTTTTCAAAGATAACTATTTCTTAGTGGTTGTGCTATTTCCAATATCCTATAATGACTTAGTTAAAAATAAAAAATAGGCCGGGTGCGGTGGCTCAAGCCTGTAATCCCAGCACTTTGGGAGGCCGAGGCGGGTGGATCACGAGGTCAGGAGATGGAGACCATCCTGGCTAACATGGTGAAACCCCGTCTCTACTAAAAATACAAAAAACTAGCCGGGCGTGGTGGCGGGCGCCTGTAGTCCCAGCTACTCGGAGGCTGAGGCAGGAGAATGGTGTGAACCTGGGAGGCGGAGCTTGCAGTGAGCCGAGATCGCGCCACTGCACTCCAGCCTGGGTGACACAGCGCGAGACTCCGTCTCAAAAAATAAATAAATAAATAAATAAAAAATAAAAAATAAAAAGGATTGGGTATTCTATAAATCTCCTAATTAACCAGTTTCTAATGTGCTTTCTTATACAAAACAGGGAGTAAAAACCAGAGCTCATAGTAGTTTATTAAATAAGTTCAAATTGTGCAGCCGTTTTAAAATAACCCTGAATTCTTTAAAATGTAACCTACAGGAAGTAGACTATTCTGAGGTTAATTGCTGGAAAACATAGGGCTGTGTTGGTTATAGTCCATAGTATTTTGATTTGATATATAGAAATCCTTGGACATAGGGTGAGGGAGGAATCCCACTACAGGGCTGCAAGAATTTGTCTCTTTGTATTGAGCTCGATTATGTTTTAAAATGAACGCCCTCTGAAATGTGTAAGCTTGTAGGGCTGGCTACTATATGCTAGATTTTATGAATTAAAACCTCTTGATAAAAATACAGAATTGATCGAAAATATTGAATGTGTAGAACCTTTATGGGGAGATGATTCTTTGCTCTTTTGTCTGTACTGGATTTTTCAAAATCTTTATTGGTAAAAAGAAAGAATGTATTTCTAAGAATTGTTGCAGCCATACAGTGCAGCCTTAGAGCTAACCCCATCTTTTATTTTTAAAATGTTGTTTTATACCTGCACTATTTATTTAGGGAGGTCCTCCTGGTAGCTCTTTAACCCATTTATTAAGATTAGAAGAGGTTCTACCAGCAAACAAAACACAACTAATCTGACCCTGTTTGAAAGCAGATTGGAAGCACCCACTTTCACAAGACAGGCCAGGGCCGGATCCCATCCTGGACGGCCAAGGGAAACTTCTCTAAACAGTAGGGGTTTAAAATCTTTTTGAAGTAGCAAGGCTGTCTCCACTCAGGGAAATAAAAAGTTAATAAGATGATGTGGCGCGTCCTCTGATGGTGTTCGCAGAGCCATTTAAGGAGCAAAATATAACTTCCTTAAAACATCTTTTTTACATTAGTTGTAAGGCTCTCTTTATCCTCTGCAGAGAGTGGAGAAGTAGCATTTACTTGGCATGTTTGAAAATTTTGCTTGAGCAGACATCAACAGTATAAATATAAGAAGCAGGAAGGACTATCTAGAAAGAAAAGAAACCTCAGAATCATAGTTGACTTGGATGCAAATGTGAGTCTGCACTGAGGTTTACATAAAAAAAGAAAAAAAATTCTATCTTGCTCCCCTAAGAAGCCAGTAGCCTCCTCTAGAGCAGAGGTCAGCAAATGTTCTCTACAAAGAGCCAGGCAGTAAATATTTTAGGCTCTGCGGGCCGTATGGTCTCTGCTACAGCTACTCCACTCAACTGCTGCAGGGAACAGCAACCAGAGACACTACCCAGACGAATGTTTATGGGTGCTGAAATCTGAATTTCATGTGTTTTTATATGTCATGAAATATTATTCTTCTTTTGACATTTTGTGATGGACCATGTAAAAGCAGGTAGCGGGCAGGATCTGGTCCACAGACTATAGTTTGCCAACTCCTGATCCAGTGCACACATAGATCATGTGTCCCCCACAACATCTGGCCTAAGGACCCTGTAGGTGCTCAGTAAACACTTGTTCTCTTAGCTGTCACCATGTAAGAGCGAAGAGTAAGCCTTTTGCTATATAACGCACACTTGACATTTGCAAGAGATTTATCTTGAAGGCTTTGCTAATCCCCCCATTCCAAGTACCACTCTAGCAGATAATTTCCCCCATAAAATGCAGTCAAGTATAACAGAATAATTAAAGTGACCCTTTCAGGCCCTTAGTGATTTTATAAATACAGGGCTAACGTCCTTCACAAAGTGATTAAAATAAATTCTGCTACCAAAATCAATTCTGTGTCACGTTACATCATTGCTTTGATGACATTAACGATGAATTTACCTCAATCTGCAAAACCAATCCAAAGCGCTGATGAGTGATGGGGACTGCCGGGCCATGTAGCACCTGTGTGTGCCGAGGAGCAGAATGAGAAAATGTCTGTTTCAGCAGGATAGGCAGGCCCTGCAGCCCAGCAATGCCACCCCGATGAGTGTTCCATGCACAAAGGAGCAGAGGATACTCAATTGCTTCAAGAAGCAGGTATTAGGCAGGTGTTCGACATCACGGACTTCTCCCAGTGGCTCAGGGGCTTCTTCTTGGACTTGGTCCTCCAAGTGGATGCACTCAGCATTTAGAATTTCACCAAATGTCATGTGATTAAGCATCTCTGGTCCTTGGGGTCATTTTCAAATATCAAGACTGTGAGTATATTCTGTGATGGCAGAGGATATAGGGGGAAAAAAGAGTGTGAGAATGATGTTCACTCTTGCTGAAGATCTGCTGGACTTTCTGTTGGCTAGAGTCTTAGAATCTTATGTCCTGTTTTGGTCACCATATTATAGAAGAATACAGACTTGCTGAAAATGGTCTACAAAAGAACAGTAAAATTATCAGAATGATAGACAGTAACATCTGTAACAGAAAAGTGAAAGAAATCAGGACCGTTTTATCTTGAAAAGGGAAAATGATTCTTGCTATCAAATAAAGGGCTTTTTTTTTTTTTTTAAGGGAGAATTTGATTAGACATCACAAATGGAGAAGTAAGGTGGCATTCGCCTACATGATATGAAGCTAGGTAGCAAGGGACTCCAAGGGACATGTTCTTGACCTTAGGCCTGATAAAGTCTATTGAAATTGCATACCAAGAAGGAGGTTGTGGTATCTACAAACCATGGTTGGCCACAGTGGTTCAGACATCCAACTGCTTGATATTAGTTGACTGAACAGGTTGATTTCTTGAGGTTTTTCCCCCTGCAGTATCCTCCTGGATTCAAATAGCTTCACTGTAACAAAAATATGAACTGCTTTCTTGGGAATTAAATTTATCTGGAATGACATTTATTTCAACTTAATGATGAGTCTGTCATTGGCCTATGGTCAATGTACTCTCTTTTCTTTGATTTTGCTTACATTGTGAGCCTCCAGAGGCTGTAAGGCAGTGAACATTTTGAAAACTCTAGTGATACCTCGCTCTTCAGACAGAATGTCAGACTCTTCAACTGTATTTTCAACTGTCTTGTGAGACAAAAACTAATTGGTTTGACCTCATGCTGTCACATGTTGAGAGACATAAATCTGCAGCACTCTTCCTTGAATTCATTGATTTCATTAAACACTGTCTGCTTGTGTTTGCAAAATGTTGTAATTTCCCAGTGATTTCTTTGAACTGCAGCACATAAACAGATTTTTTTTTTGGAGTGATGCCATTTCTTAGCTTTGATCTCCTGTTTTAATCTTTTGTTTCCAATAGGTCTTCTACATTAAGTCCATTGAGCCACAGAAAGTATCGACATTAGGGAAAAGCAACGTGATAGTAACGGGAGCAAACTTTACCCGGGCATCGAACATCACAATGATCCTGAAAGGAACCAGTACCTGTGATAAGGATGTGTGAGTCAAAATACTAATAATTTATCCCGGGTCACATAAAGATCAAACCTGTGCCAAAGGAATATCAATGTGATTATAACCTTTATATAGTCAAATTATTGCCATGCACCAAAGCAGACCAATTAGTCAGAGTATTTGACATAACATAATTCCAACACGTAAAATAATTTTCACAACTGATCTGAAGTTCATTGTGAGAGACTCTGTTCTGTGTTATTCCCCAAAAATCTCAGTATATAGTCATTTCAGGATGTTGCCTGTTTTGGGTCTTGATTCATCTTCAGTAACAAAATCAAGTATATGGAGTAGTAAACATCATTCTTTAGGTGATGCACTTGGAAAAATAGTTGAGTACCTCGAAATTTGATGGGGAATTTTTTGGAGCAACTCTTCCAATGTGCCACCCAAAGTTGAAAAAACAAAACCTCTTGGATCCATTCTATGTGGACATTTTGTTCTTTGTAGCCTTCTCTTTACTGGTTTGGTTTCAGCCTCCAACAATTAAATTTCTACTACATATAATGGTAGTAAAAAAAGAACACCCCAACATAAATATCCGGTCAGTGTATCCCTTGAACATTATTATTTCTGTCACTTCTTTCCCAGACTCATCCCATCGGTGAAACTTGGAGAAAGAATTTTCAATTTCCACCGATGTCCTTGTGCAAATGGTTACTCCCCCATCAAAAAAAAAGAAGAGATGTGATAACTGCAGTCATTAAATAACACAACAGATTATTTGAGTTTTCTGCTTGTTAACTTGTATAAGTTTGGGCTAATTTGAAGTAAAAGATGTTACAGTCTACATAGAGGATAATACTAAGCTTATTTTCATCATGGAAATGCATTTAAGACAATCTGCTGAAGCGTGATGTTTTGGTTTTTAGCTACTAAAACAGATTTGTACAGCATTCTAATCTGCCATGCTTATTTACTGAATTTTCTGCTTTAATTCATGTTCTGCACATCACTGCCATGCCCTTCCCCTCATAGCAGTAAATCTGGAATCTCTGTGATCTTGATGAAAAAAGCTGCTCATCGGTGGCTTGCCCGTGTTCTGCTATTTGCCAGAATTATCAAGCACACATTAGAGGCTGTATCTATGCAACATAGGTGTTTTTTTTGTGCTGTTTATCCTGGCTAAATACCTTATTGCAAAAATCTTTCATTTTGTGTAGCGAAATCTGTGAAGTTAGACACCTGTGTATTCACTGAAAGGCAATCAACTTCATGGAAAATAAGTAGTTTTTCAGAGCATTACCCTGTTTCTGACTCTTTATGTTCTCATTTTAATTCCGAATGTGTCTTGAGATACTGCAGTTATTAAATTAAATGACTAGGAGACCTTCCTGCATGTAGCATTTCGTAACCACATCTGTGTGGTGAACCCAGGTTCACAAGCAGTCAACATAATACTCAGTTAATTCTATACCTGAGCCCAGGCTATAATCCCAAGCTCTTTTCATATAGTACTTTTAAAATGGGAATTATTTTAAAGAGAAAAATACTAGTAGTGGAATGATCTACATTTTCACCTCTCTTCTTCTAAAATTTATAAACAAGTTTGAATTTTAATGTTCAACCACTATATGATAAATTTCCTAGAGCTTTGCTCTGAATATAAACCTGAAAATGAGCGTTTGAGGTGGTGTAAGTACAAACTGACTCAGATATTTTTGAATTTGCCTTATCCTAAAGGGTTAGTGATAGCTTTAAAGTTAATCATCATGCACATGGCCTTTAAGTAGTAATAATAGATTCTCATGTAGCATGATTATACTGAGCATTATTCAGACACAACCCAGGCTTAATGATTTGTGCTTTAGAGGGTCATTGTAGACACACAGAGGAAGCTGCAGGTGACAGCAGGAATGTTGGAGAAGGCTTCGCTCTGACTCCGAAAGGGCGCCAAGCGTCAGCTCCTGTTGGACGTCGGGAGCACCCTGGACAGCCCCAGCTAAGTCCCAGCCTGGAGACTCCTTAGGGGGCAGGTTGGCCCCAATGCTGATTGATTCTGAGATGCCTGGGCTCTTGGTTTAGGCCCCCTTTGAATGGCAGAATTTCCATCTCTGTCTGGTGCTGGATTTTACCCTCTCAGTGCTTGACTAGGGCTTTTTTTCCTTAAGCTTTTTATTATGGAAACTCAAACATACAAGAGAGATGAGTGTAATGAGCCTCTCTGTAGCCATTCCCCGTTTCAAAGCCTATCAACATTTTGCCAATCTTGCTTCATCTCTCTTATCTGGGGTTTTTTTGGGGGGCGGGGCATGATGAGAACCAAACACCATATCCTTCACTGTTAGATACTTCAGTATCTCTCTAACAGATAAGCATAATGCCATTATGATACTCAACAGAATTATCCATAATTCTTAATATAATGTAACCCCCAGTTCATGTTCTACTTTCTATTAGTACTTCTTCCAGGCAATGGTTACACCTCTTTCCTTTCTCAGTTCTGAGGGCAATGCAAATAAGAAAGATAAAAATGTACTAAAGAAAGAGGAACCCAGCCCCTAATAATACCCAACTTGGGTCATTGGCCCCTGATGAGTCAGTAGTTGCCTGCAGCTATTCTGCTCCTTCATGAAGTGTTGTAGTTCAAGTGAAATTCATCTGCTGTCACCTTGGGTAATCAACTGTGCTAAGTGTCTGTGTCATGTGAGAGTTCTTTTTCTACTCCTTTCTAGGATACAGGTTAGCCATGTGCTAAATGACACCCACATGAAATTCTCTCTTCCATCAAGCCGGAAAGAAATGAAGGATGTGTGTATCCAGTTTGATGGTGGGAACTGCTCTTCTGTGGGATCCTTATCCTACATTGCTCTGCCACATTGTTCCCTTATATTTCCTGCTACCACCTGGATCAGGTACTTTCTAGATTCATAATCTTTTTCTCTCATTGTGGTTAAGGGTCATATGCACAAAGATCATTGATTTATTCAAGTAAATTCAGAAACAGTAGTCATTCCAAATTCCTCTCACCAAGTTCTCCTTAGGATTTATTCCTAGAAAAATGCATACCTGACAAGGCATTTGCTTCCCATGCTCATTGTGAATGCTATGAGCACATCTTTTTCTCTTCACCATGGCTGCTGGGAAACTCACAGCTGAAATGTTGGTCTAGGTTTTTGATATAGATATATAACACTCTTTACTATGTGTCCCTCCTGCTCATAATAAAATGCTTCTTTCTTACCTCTTTCATTTTACAGTCTTTAGAGTAAGCTGTTTTGAATTCTTTGGGGGAAATATTGGGAGCTATCAAAATGAAAAGCAGAATCAACATTTTGAAGATGTTCCCTAAGGGGGAGATGGAAACCCCAAAATAAACTTGCCCAGATAAATCCAATATGTTAAGAAAAACATTTCTCTCTCTGGTTGAATGTTTTTATTTATTACTATTATGTATTTTTTACATTTTCATGGGTGCATAATACTTGGACATGTTTATGGGGCACATGTGATATTTTTTCTACAATCATACAGTGAATATGTAATCATCAAATCAGGGTAATTGGTTATCCATCGTCTCAAGCATTTATCATTTATTTCTGTTAGGAATATTCCAATTCTACTCTTCTAGCTATTTTTAAATATGCAATAAATTATTGTGAGTTATAGACACCCTACTATGCTACTGAACAATAGATCTTATTCTATCTCATTGTATTTTTGTAGCCATTAACCAACCCCTCTTTATCCCTTTCTGACCCTGCCACACCACCCTTCCCAGCCTCTGATACCCATAATTCTACTCTCCATCTCCATCAGACCAACTTTCTCAGCTCCCACATATGGGTGAGAACCTGCAACATTTGTCGGTCTGTGCCTGGCTTATTTCACTTAACATAATGTCCTGCAGTTCCATCTGTGTTGTTGCAAATGACAGGTTCTCATTCTTTTTTGTAGGCTGAATAATACTCCGTTGTGTTTAGGTACCACATTTTCTTTATCCTCTAATCCATTGAGTACCTATCTTGGTTATTGTGAAGAGTTCTACAATAAAGATTCCCCCTAGTTGAATTTGAATTCACTTTCGTAATATTTTTATTCCTAAATCTCTTTAGGACTAAAATCCTAACGATATTTTCTTTGCCCGACACAGTACGAAGCTAGTTTTCAAAGTACTCTCTAGATAAACCTACAGACAAAGCTTTGTTAAAAAAAAGAAGAAGAAGAAGAAAAGGAGGGGAAGAAAAAATCACTTTTAATGTTCTTATTTAAGATCAAGAGAGAGGTGGCTATATTAGTTTGCTAGGGTGGACATAAGAGTGCCACAGCCTTTGTGGCTTAAACAACAGAAATTTCTTTCTCCCAGTTCTGGAGGCTGAAATCGTGGTGTTGGTAAGCTTGGTTTCTCCTGAGGCTTTACACCTTGGCTTGTAGATGGTCATCTTCTCCCTGTGTCTTCACGTGGTCTTCCCTCTGTCTCTCTGTACAGATCTCCCTTCTTTTTTTTTTTTTTTTTGAGACAGAGTCTCACTCTGTCACCCAGGCTGGAGTGCAGTGGCACGATCTTGACTCACTGTAACCTCTATGTCCCGGGTTCAAGCGATGCTCCACCCTCAGCCTCTTGAGTAGCTGGGATAATCTCTTTTTATAAGGACATCAGTCGTGTTGGATTAGGGCTCACCCCAGTGACCTCGTTTAACCTTTATTACCTGTTTAACCACCCACATGTCCAAATACAGTCCCATTCCCAGGCACTGGGAGTTAGGGCTTCAACATACCCATTTTATGGGGTCACAATTCAGTCCATAATAGTAAGATAAGAGGAACTGAAATTTCAAAACCAAGGCTCTAGCATGACATCCCCCACTCTAGGACCAATTCCATTCTCCATATAAAAGGAGACATTGATGTGGCATGCCCCACGTGCCTGGTGTGCTCATCTATTGACTAGGTTCATACTCACAACAAATCTATGAGATCTGCTATGGCTTGTCCCTTTTGCAAATGAGGGAACTAGGGGAGGAAAAGGGTTCAAACGACTCACCCCAGACCCCAGACAGCCGGGACTAGGAGGTTGGGCTCTGAGCCACTGCAGTATCCTGCTCTGCTATAAAGTAAGAGGCTCCTTACTGTCCTTCACCTGTGACATTCTGAGCCTGTGTGTCTTGGCTGCTCCTGGGTCACTGTGCCTTGAACAAGAATGTGGCCCTGAATGCTGGCCATCGGGACAGCACGCTTGGCTTGGTTTTCTAGTAATGGCTACAGACTGGCATGAGGCCAACTCAGCCCATCCCCATTGTGGCTGGAGGATTCAGAGATCAGTGTCTTCACTCTGCCCTACACAAATTGGGTTGCTCAGGCCCGCCTCCTGGTCTTGTCATCAGGGGCTCAGCTGGCTGTTGGACCTGACATACCCAGGCTCTTGTCCCCTAGAATGAGTGTCTGGTGACCTACATGAACAGGGGTACAAGGGCAGCCAGAGCTGTGGACAGCTGTTTATTTCACACCCAGTGACCGCTTCGCTTATATGCACTGAGAAACGTGAAGTTATTTGACTTGGTTTTAGAGAGATAGAATGTAGCTGTTATTTATATGGCGTACCAAATAGGAATTTACACTTTTAATGTCATCTGTAATTTTACCTTGCCCAAAGTGTTTCCTGTCTCTCTAAATAGCATATCATTGGTAGGTTAGGAGTTTGATTTTGAAAATTGTTAGATTGAAGCATCTTTATATAGATTAAACAGTAATCAAACAAAATTCTGTTTAGTGAAACCTTTTCAAGGTACAGCTCCTGATCTGATTATATGTGGCGATATGACACACAACAAAATTCAAATTCCATCAAAGAATCTGGGCATTTTCCTAGAATTAAAATAGGATCTGACCTGAATTTTTATATTTATGCATCTTGAAACCCCTGAATTTGTGACTGGTATCCTGAAAAGATTTCTAAAATTGTCCTGTATTTGAAATTAAAATTCATTAATTTGCTCTCAAACATAATTGGGTTTAATATTAAACATGAATAAATTGATAGCTTTGTTCATAAATGCAAAACGCCTGTGTTTTAGCTATGAAACCCTTATTGTTGTCTTTATTCTTTGCAGTGGTGGTCAAAATATAACCATGATGGGCAGAAATTTTGATGTAATTGACAACTTAATCATTTCACATGAATTAAAAGGAAACATAAATGTAAGTCTCCAGCTGCTTTGTAACAATAGTTGTTTTCAAGGATGGTTCTATTTTCATCACACTATGCTTTGTTGGGGGGCATTTTTTATTTCTGTGACTTTGGTGTTATAAACTTTTACCTATGCTATCATATATACTATCTGTGCTAGAGTGGAAATAATAAAACCTTATCCTTGTAGCTGAGTATTTCTAGTTGCAGCAATGAGGAAAGAGAAATGAACTTGGTACAATAAGACCTGACATTTTCTTTTTATGTGTTTTGTGGCAAGTCACCTTAATGAGGAAATGCTTATGAATATGTGTGAAAATTCTTCGTGAAAGGTTAAGGTGTGATATAAAAAATTGCATTTCTGTGAAGAGTAGGTGGTGGTGTTCCCATTGCACAGAGAGAGTTGGGGTTCACAGAGATTAGATGACTTGCAAAGGTCCCAGAAATCTTGTCACGTGCTTCTCCTTCTCCTCGACCCAATTTGTTCCCTACCATCTGATGTCACCTTCTCTTCCCTTTCATCTCCCCACAGCAGAAATGGTAGGAGGGGTCTGGCTTCCACCCTTGCCCAGTTCTCCCACCAGTGCCTCTGGATGGAGATCTTCTAGAGCAGGGGTGTCCAACCTTTCGGCTTCCTTTGGCCACATTGGAAGAATCGTCTTGGGCCTCACCAACATTAACGATAGCTGATGAGCTAAAAAATGTTTGTGCATCATTTCTGTGATACCCACCACCACAGATAAGCAAAAAAGTCCTCACATTCAAAAGGCTGGACACGGCTGCTCTAGATGGAAGCTTCTGATGCCAAGAGGGGAGATGAGGGATTTCACATACAAGTCAGGCCTCCAAGTGTACTCGCACACACTTCTAAATGTCCTTCCCCATTCTTTCTTCCCCTTTTTCCCTCTCCTTGATGAGATATGTGAGGTGGTTGCCTCTCTGGGGCCCTGCCTGACCACTTCCTGCCAAGGCTGACGTGCTCCCTACTTGGGACAGTGTGGGTTCAGACCCAAATTCCAGGGGCCTCCTGATAGGCCGTCCTCACAGCCTTGTCGTGCACACATTCGCCTGCTGACACGGTTCAGAGCCATTTCCAAGCCTCACACTGTATCTGACTCCAGGCCACATCTCCATGGTGTGAACACCTCCAGTTGAATGACTCATGTAGTTTGACCCTCTGACCAGAGGCATTGCCTGAGTTTTTCGTGGACTTACTCTCCCTCCCACTTGCTGTTCCCAAATCAAGCTGAATTTTTTGAGCACCTACTGCAGGCAAAACATTTTGCTGGGTGCAGGGACAAAAGATAAGTGAGATAGTCATATTGCCTTCATGGAGGCAGGCAGCAAATCTACACTGGGACTGAAAGTTGAGGCTGAGTGTGGTGGCTCACGATTATAATCCCAGCACTTTGGAAGGCGAAGGCAGGAAGACTGCTTGAGGCCAGGAGTTTGAGACCAGCCTAGATAACATAGTGAGACCCCATCTCTATAAAATAAAAATTTAAAAAGTTGACAGCACAGAGTATCATCAGGTTCTAGGTCCTCTGGTTCCCTAACTGTTCAGAAACCCTGTGAGTCCAAGAAGACACCAGGTATTTTCACATGAAAGAGAAATTAAACATGGATGGGATGAAGTATGCCTGCAGTATGGAGTGGGCTGGGTAGAGCAGGGAGGTGAGTTCAGGTACAGAGGACAGAATCCTTGCAGGCCCCTGCTGGGAACGTCACTCAATCCTGCTTAGTGGGAACCTAGAGGGTGGGTCGGGAATGAGCAGGAAGGATAGCTGTAAAGCTGAGTTGGGGCCACAAAAAGCGGCATCAGACTGAAAACTTGCCCTTAATTCTGTAGGCAGCAGGGAGCCACTGAAGATCTCTGAGCAGGAAGTGACACAGGTCTAGGTGCACTGGACTCACACTGGACCGAGACAATTAGTGACGATGAAAGCAGTCAGAAGGTTACCAATGGGAAAAGAGACTATGCAGAAAGCAGTAGACTAGGGAAAGGGGAGAATTCTGACCTAAAAGGCTTCGGTGTCCTGTCTTGCGTCCTGGGAAACCACGAGAAAAGAAGAGAGTGTCCAACCCCCAGCAGGGGCCAGCTCCTGAAGCGCTTGTTGCTGCTGAATCACTCTTTGTTGGGGAACCTCCTGCAGGGCGGTTATTTTGGCAATGGTGCACAGCTGAGTTTGGAGAGGCAGGAACTGAAGAAGGGCTGGGAGCCCAGTGAGGATGCTCATGCCAGTGCAGGTGTGTTGGAGACGTCCGCAGTCTCTCTGGGCTGACAGCAGGTCCCTTTGGGCTGTGGTTAGCACAGCAGGTCTCAAGTGCTGGGGCATGGTGAAGCTAGAGGTGACCAGCTTGTCTTTATAGCAGTATCGTTAAAGGGAGAGCGGGGGTGACATCATGGGAGTGAGAGCACAGAGGAGGAAGAAAAGAGCACCTAGGACTGGTGGCAAAGCTTCATTTTAAGGAATGAAAGACAATAGGATGGGCGGTGAAGGTGGCCCAGAGGGTGCTCAGAAACCAGTGAAAAAGAGCAAATCGCATGGTGCGAGTTGGTCATGAGTACAGAACTGTAGAGTCTTGAGGATAATGAGGTTGGGTGATCCTCTCGCCGGCAATCCTTCTAGAAGGCATCTTCAGTAAGAAGCCAGCCTGCTAGGAGTTAGGGTTGCTGAGGCAGTGGAGACAGTAGTTTTCATCCTGTGGACAGAAATGTGAGCAGGAGATTCCGGGCTGTAGAGTTTGGAAAGATGTGAAGGGAAAGGAAGGTTGTGCTTGTCCAGATCTCAGCTCTTCACATCCTATTTTCCCACCAATTGCCCCTTCCTATTGTCTTTTTTATGCTCTAGTATCAGGGGGTGGTGGGGATGGGGGAAAATACTTTTTACCACCTGATGAATTTCTTTTTATGGGTTATCATTGCTTTTCTGTAGAATGTTTGCCATCCTCCCTTAACCCAGCAGCCTCCTCTGCCTGTCCTGTACACCTAAACAGGACACTATATTTCAATATATTTATGTTATATATTTACTAACTTTTTAAATTTTATTTTTTTATATATAGAGAGACAGGGTCTCACTATGTTACCCAGGCTGTTCTCCAACTCCTGGACTCAAGTAACCCTCCTCCCTCAGTTTCCCAAAGTGCTGGGATTACAGGCATGAGCCACGTGCCCAGCCTATTTATGGTTTTGTTTTGTTTTGTTTTGTTTTGTTTTAATCCTGTAAATCAGGCCGCCTTTTCTGCATTGTTTTCAGTTTTCATGCTTTTCATTTCATGGGGGACGCATTGTTCCTGTTTTCTGTTACGCCTGAAAAGGCTTTTCCTTCTTGTGGCTAGTGACTTCTGCTAAGGCCCTGCAGGAGGTTCCCCAACAAAGAGTGATTCAGCTGCAACAAGCGCTTCAGGAGCTGGCCCTTGCTGGGGGTTGGACACTTTTCTTTTCTCGTGGTTCCCGAGGGCTCAGACAGGCTGACCCCAAGGACACCTAAGCCCCTTGGGTCAGAATCTTCCCCTTTCCGTAGCCTACTGCTTTCAGCTTAGTTTCTTTTCCCATGGCATAACCTTCCAGCTGCTTTCATTGTCACTCATGATATCATAATATTCACTAGCACATTTTGAGTGCTTACTGTGTGCCGGGCCCTGTTCTAAGCATGCATAATCTCATTTAACGTAGCCCTCATTTAATGTAATGTAGGGTTAAGTCAATCCTGTGAGGGAGGTAGTATTGCTGGCTCCATGTTACACATGAGAAAACAGAAGCACCAAGAAGTTAAGTTGCTCAGGTCACTTAGCTCTTAGAGATCAGAGCTGGCATTCATTCACAAAGTGACTAAAACGTTCCTTTCTTTTCTCCAGGTCTCTGAATATTGTGTGGCGACTTACTGCGGGTTTTTAGCCCCCAGTTTAAAGAGTTCAAAAGTGCGCACGAATGTCACTGTGAAGCTGAGAGTACAAGACACCTACTTGGACTGTGGAACCCTGCAGTATCGGGAGGACCCCAGATTCACAGGGTATCGGGTAGAATCCGAGGTGGACACAGAACTGGAAGTGAAAATTCAAGTATGTTTCTTTTTTTCTGGGTGGGATGTTGCCCCGCCCCCTTGACCGGAAAGGTGTGTTTATGCTTGTGAGTTTCTACACGTGCTCTGACTTCTCCATCTTCATTTTATTCTTCACAGAAAGAAAACGACAACTTCAACATTTCCAAAAAAGACATTGAAATTACTCTCTTCCATGGGGAAAATGGGCAATTAAATTGCAGTTTTGAAAATATTACTAGAAATCAAGATCTCACCACCATCCTCTGCAAAATTAAAGGCATCAAGACTGCAAGCACCATTGCCAACTCTTCTAAGAAAGTTCGTGTAAGTGACCTGGCAGTCCCACCTGCTGTCTTTACCTGATTTTTGTGATAATTCCTTGGCTAAACCAGAGGCCAGAATGGAATCTTTCATGGATCTTCAGATCCTCACTTTAGATAGAAGATAAACAAAGCTGGTACTGCGAGCCCAAGCAAAATAGCTCCAAAATAGCTGGCTGAATCCATCCCTGTGCTTGTTTGAATGTCAAAGCATTGGACACACCATTGTCTACAATCCTAATGAGTCTTGATAGCTTTTGTTCTAGCCATACATTTATACAGTAGCATCTGCAAGCAAAATCTCTAGACCCATTGACAAATGAGCTGTCACTCCTTTCTCAAATGCGGAGGTGACATGTCTCAGCAGAAACCCAAAACAAACAAGGGCCTCTTCAGCACACTCTGGGTAGCATTAGAATCAGATGGAGTCAGATAATCTCTGGGTCACAGCCTGCTTCCTTCACCATGAAGTCATACTTTCTGCGATTAATCTTTTCCCAGATATGTTTGGGGGACCCGTCACTGCTATATTTATGTCCCATAATAAAGATGTGAGACCACTGAGAAGGGAAACAGAAGTCACCCTTTATAGTGTTCCTGCCATATGAGGCTCTGTACAGCCTATATAAATTCTTTTTGATCTATTGTCATAAATAATTGGATAAAAGACAATGAAAAAGAACTTCAGACTGGAAGGCAACAACAAAAATGTGTTCATGTCCCAGTCGCTCCAGTTAATAGCTCTGTGGCCTTAGGTAAATCACTTGAGTTTCCTGAGCCTCTCTTTGTCCATCTGTATGGTAAATGGGGGTAATAATAAGTTTTATTTATTTTGTAGACAGAGTCTCACTCTGTCACCCAGGCGGGAGTGCAGTGGCGCGATCTTGGCTTACAGCAACCTCCGCTTCCCAGTTTTAAGCGATTCTCATGTCTCAGTCACCCAAGTGACTGGGATTACAGGTGCACGCCACCACGCCTGGCTAATTTTTTCTATTTTTAGTAGAGACCAGGTTTCACTGTGTTAGGCAGGCTGGTCCCAAACTCCTGGCCTCAAGTGATCTGCTTGCCTCAGCCTCCCAAAGTGCTGACATTACAGGTGTGAGCCACCGCGCCCAGCCAATAGTAAGTTTTAAAACAGGAATAACAACTGGGCTGGGAGAGATAAGTCATGCCTATAATTCCGGCACTTTGAAAAGCCAAAGCAGGAGGATCACTTGAGCCCCTAGAAATCTGGGCAACATAGTAAGACCCTGTTTCAAGAAAACAATAAGGAACAACAACTCAACTCACCAGTGTTTCCACCTTTCCTGTTAGTTGAGAAGAGCAAGTGTTAGCATTCTTCATCCGTCATGACATAGCTCCTGAGAGCCTATGCCGTGATGGGGACAGACAGAGAATAAAACAGACAAAAACATCTGCCTTTGTGGAGGTTCCCTAAAGAGACACAGCATGAAGAATATAAATAAAAATTGTGTTACTTGGTGGCAGTTGCTATGGAGAAAAAAGCACCAGTGTGGGGGGGTGGGGGGCCATGCTGCAGGTTTTGCAATGGTGGGTAGAAAAGGGCTGCTTGTGAAGGTGATATCTGTATAAGGAGGAGTGGGAACAAGCCATGGGCTATCTGGGGTAGAACATTCTAGGCAGAGGGAGCAGAGGTTGCAGAGGTCCTGAGGCAGGAGGCTGCCTGGCGTGTTTGAAGAGCAGCAAGGAGGCCAGTGTGACTGCAGTGGAGGGAGCAGAGCAGAGGCTTCCGAGGTTAGAGAGTTCGCGGAGAGAACAGGAGATGACTAGGACCTTGTGGACCATGGCAAGGGCTTGGCTGGTGGGCTGGGGAAGGCATGGGAGAGTTTTGAGGAGGGCGCCATGAGCTGACTTATTCAGATGACGTCACGCATTTAGTTATGACAGCCTACCAAGAGGCACTCCCAACATCCCATTTCAGAGATGAGGAAAAAGGAGACTGGATGTGCGTACCTAACCCAGGGTTCTATGGCTGAGAACACAGGTGGCAGAGCTGGGATGGAGAGCTTCAGCTATCTGGGTCCAAATCCATCCTCCAGCTGCTGTGCTCAAATGCCTCCACAGGGAGCAGCATGGGTCCAAAGATGGAAACACGCCTTAATACTTGTATGTACATCAATGAAATAATTAAGCTTCATGTAGAGTTTTTCCCTTGACAAGTTTCACAAAATATAACAAAAAAAAAAAATGCTAAAACTGCAAAAATCCCTGAGGGATGATCTGATCAGCACTGACAATCTGGTTTTTGCCACAGAATGTTTTATTCAAAATAGGATGCCAGGTACAGTAGCTCACACCTGTAATTCCAGCACTTTGAGAGGCTGAGGTGGAGGATCGCTTGAGTTTGGGAGTTCGAGACCAGACTGGGCAATATAGTGAGACCCTGTCTCTACAAAAAATTTAAGTTAGCCAGGTGTGGTGGTGTGCACCATAGCCCCAGCTACTTGAGAGGCTGAGGTGGGAGGATCACTTGAGCCCATGGTGAGTTCGAGGCTACAGTGGGCTATGATCACACCACTGCACTCCAGCCTGGGCAACAGAGCAAGATCGTGTGTCTAAAACAAAAACAAAACAAGCCCTGCCTGTAAAAAAGATAAAAATTGAGTTTCTCCTTAGAATAAGGGGCAGGGGCTTCTTGCCTACAGGTTACTGCCTCTTTATTGCCCCCACTCCCGCAACTTAAAACCCCCAGAGCAAAGAGGGCCAAAATTAAGACTCTGAGGGTGTAGTCCAGCACACGTCAACTGACATTTCAGGAAACTGAGGCACAGTGAATATTCTGGATTTGCCCAAGGACACATAGCCAATCTGCCACAGAAATGAGAGTTGAACTCAGATATCCTACCCAGCTCACTGCTTCTTTTTGTATTGTGAAGCCATTTTAGGGGGGAAATTATGTAAATAAATACAGTCCCCAACTCAATTGGGTCTAATGACATTCTTTGTCCCATCAGGTCAAGCTGGGAAACCTGGAGCTCTACGTCGAGCAGGAGTCAGTTCCTTCCACGTGGTATTTTCTGATTGTGCTCCCTGTCTTGCTAGTGGTTGTCATTTTTGGTAAGTGCCCTGTTTAATGTTGTCAGAGAAATTATTCCCTGGGGCCTCTCGCCAGGCAGGCAGACTTTCAGCTTTCAGGGGCTGTTTGCTTCAATTAAGTATAAATGGGTGAAAGCCCAAATCAAAACTTTGAGAAACGAATAATAGGTACATGCTGAGGGCTTTCTAAACTTTTCTTTTGGCCAGGCGTGGTGGCTGCTGCCTATAATCCCAGCACTTTGGGAGGCTGAGGCAGGTGGATTGCCTTGAGGTCAGGAGTTCAAGACCAGCTTGGCCAACATGGCGAAACCCCATCTCTACTAAAAATACAAAAATTAGCCGGTGTGATGGCGGGAGCCTGTAATCCCAGCTACTTGGGAGACTGAGGCTGCAGAATTTCTTGAACACAGGAGGCGGAGGTTGCAGTGAGCCGAGATCGCGCCACTGCACTCCAGCCTGGGGGACAGAGCAAGATTCCATCTCAAAAACAAACGAACAAACAAAAAACAAATTTTTTTTAAGGTTGCTTCATTAATAGAAGGCTGGATTACATAGATGGTATCTTGGGATTTGAGGGATATAATCTACTTTGCTTCTCCATTCCTTCGAATTGTGGAGACAAATGTTCATTTATGTAATTCTCTAAGAACTTCTCTGGGATTTTGGGCTCCCAGGACTTGGTTATTTCATCCTGACCACCCCCCACCACCTACCACCCCAGTCTCATGCCAGTCTTGATTTTCTGGGCAGAACCACACTTTAGAAGTGTGGTCATGCCTGGGCACAGTGGCACGCACCTGTAGTTCCAACACTTTGGGAGGCCGAGGAGGAAGGACTGCATAAACCCAGGAAATTGAGGTTACAGTGAGCTATGATCATGCCACTGCTTGCCAGCCTGGACAACAGAATGAGGCCCTGTGTCTAAAAAGTAAACACATTTTTTAAAATGATCTATGTCATCTCTTAAAGTGGTCCCAGGCTCATCCACACACCGTGAGCCCATGGTGGTTGCTCATTGGCTACATCTGGCCCACCAATATATTTTGTTTCGCCCATGTAGCATTTTCTAAAACTATTAAGTAGCTTATAACATTTAAAAATTAGTGATTCACATTTGGAAACATCTCTTGAAAATGTGAAAGATTTGGATCATTGGATCCCAAATTTCTGTAGCATCCGTTTAATAGAGCTGAGTAGCAGCTATGCCCTTGAGAGAGGTAACGTGCTCCCTAGGTTTTGACCACAGTTGCCACCACTCCATATTGTCTCCACCTAGGCCATTTAACACATCTGTGTAGCTGATATCTGCAGCCATTTCGTTTGTGACTGTGGTTCTGAGCTGCTTGTCATTTGAAGTCTATTTTCTCTCATCCTTCTTTGAAAAAGGAAGTCTTATCCACCAACAAATAGCACTTTGGCCGGTGGCTCACGCCTGTAATCCCAGCATTTTGGGAGGCCGAGGCAGGCAGATCACGAGGTCAGGAGATCAAGACCATCCTGACCAACGTGGTGAAACCCCATCTCTACTAAAACTACAAAAATTAGCCAGGTGTGGTGGCACGTGCCTGTAATCCCAGCTACTCAAGAGGCTGAGGCAGGAAAATCATTTGAACCTGGGAGCTGCAGGTTGCAGTGAGCCGAGATCGTGCCAATGCACTCCAGCCTGGCCAGAGTGAGACTCCATCTCAAAAAAAACAAAAAACAAAAAAAAAACACTTTGTATTTCTTGATTGAACATAGGTATTGCCTTTCTGAAATTTGATGGCTAGTCCAGGCAGTGGCCAATGTCTCCTTCCATACACTCATATATTCACTCATTCATCCCCGCATCTATTCACCTGATGTTCATCCAGTACTTGTTATATTGCTGATACCTGTGCAAGTCTCTGGAGCTAGAAAACATGAGCCTTTGTGTGCATGAGTCAGTGTTGCTCAAACTGAGGTCTGAGGAACAATGGTCCCAAGTGACTGTCCTGGAAAAGGAGGTTCCATGGTCAAGTAAGTTTGGGAACCACTACATACTCCACCCTTTCTTAGACATGCACAACGCATGTTATTAAGACTGTTGACTTTATGAAGTAGTCCAGTGAAGAGCTGTATTTGTTTCCTCCAGCATTATTGGTAGCAGAGCCCATCTATTATGTAATTTCTTTTTTTTTTTTTTTTTTTTTTGGAGAAAGGGTCTCTCTTTTTTGCCCAGGCTGAGTGCAGTGACACGATCACAGCTCACTGCAGCCTTGACCTCCTGGGCTCAAGTGATCCTCCCACCTCAGCCTCCCAAGTAGCTGGGTGGGACGCCAGGCATGCACCATCACACCCATCTAATGTTCTATTTTTTTTTTTTGTAAAGACAGAAAAATGTCTTTCTCTGTTGCCCAGGCTGATCTCAAACCCCTGGCCTCAAGCCATGCTCCCACCTCAGCCTCTCAAAGTGCTGGAATTACAGACGTGAGCCACCGCACCTGGCTGTAATTTGTATAAGTGAGGAGAAGCTTCCTAGAATAATGATGGTTGATTGTTGAATACCTATACTTTTTAAATAATACATTCTTAATGCTTTTTATGAGTTACTTCTTATAATCCTCCCAGCATCACAGTGAGATAGGCACTCTTACAGAGAAGGCAGCCAGGCACTGAGATGCTGAGGAACTTAACCCAGGTCACACAGCTAGTAAATGACAGAGCAAGGACATGAACCCAAGAACCAAACTGGGTTGGTTTATGGCCTTTGCAGCACAGTTAGAAGCAGTAAGGAGATATGGGAGTTCCTTGTGGTTCGCTCATAATGTCACCTCATTAGCTCTATGCAGGTTTGGCCCATGTAGCCAACTGTGGATCTGCAGTTCCTTTCTGCATTTGCAGCACAACTTTATTTCTCCAGGGATGCTTACAAACATTCAAAAAGAATGGAACAATGCAAGTGGCTGCAGCTGTAGGGAAACTTGGCTTGTTCCATTACATTTCAGCCAACTGGGATCTTTGGTTACAAGTGAAGGTTATTTGATTTAGCTTTCACTTGTAAAATGAGTAAGGTTTTGGGTTTTTTCTGTTGCATTTCAGCATCTTCCTCTTCAGAGTGACCCCTCACTGGGAAATTTTCTTTTTTATAAGATCCAGCTCTTCAATGCTATTTTCTAGTTTCATTGTAGCTCTTGCTCTCTGTCCCTATCTGGTTTTTTTGTTATTTGTTTTTAAGAACTGTAAAGGTTGCTATTTGTTTTCATTTTTGGTTTTTGAGTGAACATGTCCCCCTAATGCAGCATCTCTGTCTCTTAGCGGCCGTGGGGGTGACCAGGCACAAATCGAAGGAGCTGAGTCGCAAACAGAGTCAACAGCTAGAGTTGCTGGAAAGCGAGCTCCGGAAAGAGATACGTGACGGTAGGCTCCAAAATTGTATTTGTAGAAAAACAAGCCTTTTATATTTATATTTTTATTTTTTTACCCTTACATGGAGATGGCCACAGTAATGAGAACTGTTTGTATAATAGAAGACAACGGAGCAGCAGGGCCTGGACCTGGCTTTGCGTTTTATTTCAGCTCTTCTCTGCAGCCAACCAAGTCATTATCTATTGTTTCTTCTTTAATGAAAACCAAGGTCATACCCTGTGTTAGACAAAACAGCAGAAGATCTTATCCATTGTTTGTTGAGTTAAAATATTGCTCTTGGGATTCTGTTTTGCAGGCTTTGCTGAGCTGCAGATGGATAAATTGGATGTGGTTGATAGTTTTGGAACTGTTCCCTTCCTTGACTACAAACATTTTGCTCTGAGAACTTTCTTCCCTGAGGTAAAAGAGCATTGATCATATTCCGAAGGTTGAGTCTTGAATAATAATGAAGGTGCTTGTTGCTGTTGTCAAAACAAGTGTTTGCTTCCAAGGCAGCTATAGATAATATGCTTGGTACAAAATAATGGCTTAAGTTTGAGCAGAGCAGGGAGGAGGGTAATTATTAATTGCATTGATTAGGGTATAAAACAGTGATGGGTCACTGGTGATTATTCTTTGCCCAGTAACAAAAACCTAGGAGGGACAGAAGCTCAGAGTGATGATTTTTGCTTTCTTTTACTCCCAATGTAGAACTGAATGTGTAGCTGGGAAGTGAGCTAGTTTATTTAAAAATCAATAAATTGTGAGCTAGCCAATTTGTTGTGTTTATCTGCATGACTTACATTGCAGCGACTAGATTATTCACTATTACTTCTCAATTGGAAAGGAAAAATACTACCGGTCAAAAGGGAGGAAAGTAGACATGGATGGAATTGGAGTTGAAAACAGGCATTTTTAGCCATGTAAAGTTCTTATGGTTCTCTTCGGTAGTTTTTCTTTAGCTGATCAGTTTGTATCATCCTCATTTAGTAGACACAGATGCACGAACTGATTAATTCATTTGTTCTAGGGCTCTGAGGAGTTGTCTACTTAACCCTTTGGGTTGCTGGTCTTACCTATGTTCTCACGCCTCCATTTTCTCACCCACTCACTCAGCCTTCTCCATTTACCCTCCCAAGTCTTTGGCGAGGTACACTCATCCTGCGTATCATCACTGCCACGTCCTGATACCCCAGCTCCGCCATCTTGCCCTTCTTTTTTGCGATCTGATGACCACATAGAGGCCCAACCTCTTAAACACATCAATACCAACGATCACATTTCAATCTAGACTTCTAAGCAATGGCTGATACCTCTCCAGGCCAAAGGAGAGTTTGTATCACCTTACCAGAAGCTTCTCCAAAACAATTGGCCAGGAGCCTAGAGTTCAGAAACTCAGAGACATGCAGTAAGCAATTTCCAGTTTCTCTATAATTCTAGAAGAGGACACCATGATATGTAATGCAGGGTCTGGAGGTTGGAATGCCTTCATAAAACACATGCCATATTTTTTGGTCCAAGCCTTAGTGTTATAAATCAAGAAGGCTGTAAATAAGACTTCAGCTTTTTGTGCTGGTGAAGTTTGTTTCCCTTAACTTATCCTCCAAGAGTACCGAGGCACTGAGATCTGCCATTTGCCACCTCATCCATTTCTATGGCAGAACACCGCCTGGGGAGGGGAATTCGATTCCCCGAATCAGGATGACTGTGCGGGGCCTCTGCAAAGGTTGCATCACGAGTCCCATTTCTAAGCTATCTGAGATCCCCATTAAGAATTTAAAAGCAATAAAATAACGGAGATTTTTGACTATCAACATGAATGCTGTGTGGGCTTTTACAGTTAATGATTGCCCTTGAGTGCTGAATAGAGTGATCTGTGGCCTGAGAAAAGAAATGTTCTTACCTTCTAAATTTGGTAATC
This sequence comes from Macaca fascicularis, assembly GCF_037993035.2. Lineage (NCBI taxonomy): Eukaryota > Metazoa > Chordata > Mammalia > Primates > Cercopithecidae > Macaca > Macaca fascicularis. The sequence continues at coordinate 101,313,871 of NC_088385.1, forward strand.
AAGAACAAGATAGAGAAATGAATGTAAAGGAACACTGTTGCAAGTTGAATGTTTCCAAAAAAAAAAAAAAAAAAGATCCCAGGAACAATGCTACCTTATTTTAGAAGAGAGATAGTTGCAAAGGAGCCAAACTGATTTAACTCAGTGTTATGTATAATCTTGAAAAACAACTGGGAAAGCCATAAAAATTGAAGTCAGAAGTTGTTTAAAGGAGAGAACCCAGGAAAAAAACACGCATAAATTTGTCAGAACCCTTTCAAGAAGACCTAAGTCAAAATTGAATTTATAATAATTAAGAAAAGATAGAACAGGGAAACACATCATAAGAAGACAATGCCACTTGAAATGCATTCCAGGCTGTAGATAAGTCCTGGTATTAATTAGGCTCTTTATGGATTGATCAGAAGCCAAATCCTCTAGGCCTGGAGGTTGGGGGCTGGGGAGGGGGAGGATTTGGGTGTTCAGCACCTACAAAAAAGCAACAGGCAAAATCCAGAGGAGATTGTAGGTTCTCAAAGGAGGCCAGGGTTCTTTGCTCTGCCTGTTGGTTTTGGCTTTTAGAGCCTTGCTTTTTATTATATTGACTCTTCTTCGCTTTGCATAAAATAGGAGAAGAAATAAGGGTAGGCAGAGGATCTAAGCTGAAGAAAAGGGAAATTTGAATGAGAGGAGGAAACAGCCTTAAAACACAGAGAGCCACGGGTCCGGGCATGGTGCCTCACGCCTGTAATCCCAGCACTTTGGGAGGCCGAGGAGGGTGGATCACTTGAGGTCAGGAGTTAGGGACTAGCCTGGCCAACATTGTGATACCCCGTCTCTACTAAAAATACAAAATTAGCCGGGGATGGTGGTGCACACCTGTAATCCCAGCTACTCGGGAGGCTGAGGCAGAGAATTGCTTGAACCCGAGATCGAGACCATCCTGGCTAACACGGTGAAACCCCGTCTCTACTAAAAAATACAAAAAAATTAGCCAGGCATGGTGGTGGGCGCCTGTAGTCCCAGCTTCTCGGGAGGCTGAGGCAGGAGAATGGTGTGAACCCGGGAGACAGAGCTTGCAGTGAGTTGAGATCGCGCCACTGCACTCCAGCCTGGGCGACAGAGCAAGACTCCGTCTCAAAAAAAAAAAAAAAAAGAATTGCTTGAACCTGGGAGGTGGAGGTTACAGTGAGCTGAGATTGCGCCACTGCACTCCAGCCTGGGTGATAGAGCAAGACTCCATCTCAAAACAAAGAAACAAACAAAAACACACAGAGAGCCAGGGTGGCACTTCAGTATTTATGATTAAGAATCAACCTGTTTCTCCTGTCCATTTACATGAAGTTGGTTCAGCAGAAAAATATTAAGAACTAGAAAATGCAAACCTAGGGTCTAGGAGTTTTTTCAGTTTGTTTTTTGGGACTTTTTTGCTTTTAACTAGGGGAGGATATGGCGAAAAGAGTTTTAGGTCTTTTGCTTGGGCTAGCAAATTTGAAACTATGAAGCAAAATTCTCTACAGAAGAAATTTACTTCACAAGATATAAAATTAGCTCAAAGTTTCTATTATCAAAAAGGAAGAAAAACCTGAATGTTTTCAGTTTAGAGTCTCATTCTGTGGACTCAAAGTATTGCTTAACATACTTTTAAAGTTTAACCTTTAATTTTTAATAAGATTTATGGCACACTACAAACCCTCAAATTTTGAAGTTTCTATTCCAGAGCTACCTAGCATTTAGAAACCAGTGGGGTAATAGCATTGTGGTCTAGTTTGCTATAAATTAGGAATAAAACCAGTAATGATAACTGACACAAGGCACTTACTCTGCACACATTTTATTTTCACACTAAACCTCTGGTGGGAACCATTATTGTCCCCATTTCAGAGATGAGGCAAGTCAGACACAGAGAGGTTAGGTAACACATCCCATGTCATGTGACCAGTATGTGATTAAAACCAGGACTGGAACCCAAGTAGTTTGGTCCAGATTCTATACTTTTAACTACCCCCTGTTTTCAGTATCATTGTGTATTGAAACCGTAGATGCTACTTAGGTAAGACTTGTAAAACTTAGCAATGTAATTTAGTCTTTATCTTTAGAAGGTAAATTGCTTGAAGAGCAGTCTGATATTTGCATAATCTTCATCAATGACCCCTCCTTTAACTCTTAAATCACTTCTTCTAAAATGTGAGATGATACCTTCATCTACCAAACCTAGGACTGATGCCATGATAATTATTCTTAGAGGCTTTCGGAATTCAGTGGCGTTTCTTGAAAGCTGAATAATTATTATTATGTATTAGAGAATATGCAGCCACCATAAACCCAGGGGCGCTTCAGATTAGCAAATAGTGTCTCTACTTTATTAAAACGGACTTGGGTATTATAACAAAAATACACTCTTCATTTCCTTTGGATGTTATGAATAATAAAAGTGTCTCCTTCCTCTCAGTCAGGTGGCTTCACCCACATCTTCACTGAAGATATGCATGTAAGTCTCTGCGTTTTCATTTTTAGCCCAGTGACTGCCTGATGTTCATAGTGTTATCATCATTATCATCTCCATGATTATTACTTTGAATTTTTATTGTGGTTTTTTTGGATCATGAATTCAATATTAAATAGTTCATTGTCTTGGAAAACCCATTGTGGATCTACTTTGTAACCTTAAACTTACATATGATTTTGTATTATACTATATATTTTTTTTCTTTTTTTCAGAACAGAGACGCCAATGACAAGAATGAAAGTCTCACAGCTTTGGATGCCCTAATCTGTAATAAAAGCTTTCTTGTTACTGTCATCCACACCCTTGAAAAGCAGAAGAACTTTTCTGTGAAGGACAGGTATTAGTCCATTCTCTGATGTTTTAAAAGCCTTTAAGAAGAGAAAATCAGGCTGGGCATGGTGGCTTATGGCTGTAATCCCAGCATTTTGGGAGGCCAAGGCAGGCAATCACTTGAGGCCAGGAGTTCAAGACCAGCCCGACCAACACAGCAAAACCTTGTCTCTACAAAAAAAAAGAGAGAGAGAGAAATCAAACCTGAGTCCTATATTTTATTTCCAAACCACTATCTGAACGTGGTCTCTTGAGAACATGCACTTTTCCAAAGGCTGTTTGACTGGAAGTTTATGCAGCCTTATCTCCATTTAGATCACACCACCCAACACAATTTTTATTTTTTTAGTTGGAATCTCACTCTGTGGCCTAGGTTGAAGTGTGTGATCGTAGCTCACTGCAGCCTCATCCTCCTGGGCTCAAGCTACCCTCCTGCCTCAGCCTTCCCAAGTAGCTGGAACTACAGGTGCACGCCACCACACCCCACGAATGTTGTTGTTGTAGTAGTACAGACCCCATCTCTACTACATGATCCAAAAAAAGTGCTGTATTGCCCAGGCTGGTCTCAAACTCCTGACCTCACACGATACCCCCTTCTGCAAGGATTACAAGCATAAGCCACTGTGCCTAGGCCTTTTTAAAAAAATTTGAGACAGGGTTTCGCTATGTTGCTTAGGCTGGGTTCAGACCCTGGCCTCAAGCGATCCTGCTGCTTCAGCCTCCTGCCCCCAGCTCCCAACACAAAGTCTATTTTGAAGACACACACACAACCCTCCCACCCCCAAGTAACCCTGAAAAACTCCAACACTCCAAAAAACCCACATGAATTCTTTTTTTTTTTTTTTTCTTAAGACGGAGTCTCGGTCTGTTGCGCAGGCTGGAGTGCAGTGGCACGATCTAGGCTCGCTGCAACCTTCACCTTCTGGGTTGAAGCAATTCTCCTGCCTCAGCCTCCCCAGTAGCTGGGACCACAGCAGCGTGCCACCACGCCTGGCTAATTTTTGTATTTTTAGTAGAGACAGGGTTTCACCACATTGACCAGGCTGGTCTCGAACTCCTGACCTCAGGTGATCTGCCTGCTTTGGACTCCCAAAGTGCTGGGATTATAGGCGTGAACTACCATGCCCAGCCCATAAATTCTTAATCAAAAAAGCAGAAGTGTTATTTTTTATTTTTAAAACATCCTGAAACTTTGGAAGACTCACTTCTTGTTACCACTCTAGTTTAAATGCTGAAAACACAGAAAATGTTCTAGAGATAGAAGTGGTTAGAATCTAAACTTTAAAAAAAAGCTCCCAACCCAACAAGCCAGCTCCCTGCCCTGCCAGTGAACTTCCATGGAAACTCCCATCAGTGTCCTGCTAGGCCTGCAGCTGATGGTTCACCCAGCTCTCTTTTTCAACAGGTGTCTGTTCGCCTCCTTCCTCACCATTGCCCTGCAAACCAAGCTGGTCTACCTGACCAGCATCCTGGAGGTGCTGACCAGGGACTTGATGGAACAGTGTAGTAACATGCAGCCTAAACTCATGCTGAGACGCACGGAGTCCGTGGTCGAAAAACTCCTCACAAACTGGATGTCCGTCTGCCTTTCTGGTTTTCTCCGGGTAAGTGTCACATTCCTCAGCAGTGTCAGAGGTAAGGCAATAGGCAGGTATTTTTAGCGGACTCTGATGCCTTTGCCAGGATAAATCCTGAATGCTCCAGGGTGTCAGCATTTAACCGTGTTTCATCTTGGTCCTGACCCAGAACAGAGAGGGGGAGAGTAAACATTGTTTTTGCTGCAACGGGCCTATGCAAATGTAATTCATTTAGAATTTCCTCAGGTGAGACTTTTCAAGTGAGTTCACCTCACATCAATTCACACCCAGAGCCCAGTCAGCCCATTTAAGAAATTGTACTGCGAAAAGGGAATATTTCAAACACCAAAGAGAACAAACTGTTACAGGCCCTCTGAAGCATTGTAGAAATACCCATTACCTACCAATACACTGTAAGCTAATTGCAGTCAATTCCTACCAGTCATTCCGCATTAAAGCAGCTCTCCAAAGAGCTGCCTCCCCCTGGAGTTTGCTTTGTTGGAGTGACTGTGTGCATGTGGTTGTAATCTAATTGAACTTTAAAATCTTTTCAAATGCAAACTTTCTATAGATTCCAGCGGTGAAGAGGGTTGGCTTGATCTGAATCTAGACTTCACCACTTACTTGGTTTTATAACCTAGAGAACTGGAAGAAGATTTTAGACTGTTTTGAAGTGCCGATGAGAAAACATTCAATTGCTTAGCACTAAGGAAGCCTCCATAAATGTTGGCCATTACTATTATAAAATATTAATGTGAAAATAAAGGTGTCCTGTTGAACTCGATCTTCACCTGGTACAGAAGATTCTTATCCTTTAATTTTACCAGCCATCCAGATTCCAGCAAAACTGCATAATTGTGTATTTGTAGCTAGTTCGGAAATCTAATTAAACTTTGAATAAGATACACTGCTATGCCACAGGTTTTAACAGTGCTACTTAAGTTTAGATCCAACAGCAGTGCTTTAAATAGACTGTGTTTAGTTTAATGTTTAATGCAATCTTACAAGTAGATGCACAACATTTTTTTTATTTCTCACCAACCCCTTCCTCTCCCTAAGGCAATACCCATTTATTAAGATTAATGAAATCTGCCTTCTTTTCTGTTTACTTGGTATAAATCATCAGAGCCTTTGGGGAGATGTTGAGCCAGTTATTTCTGGGACGAATATTTTTTGTTTCTCACTATCTTTGCTTTAGCCACAACAGCTGCTAGATGGAGGCACCAGGACTCTCACCCAGTTCCCTGGTCTTGGTCTTCAGAGGCCAACTCCTGCCCCACCACGGTCTCACTGGATCAGAAGCTCCGGAAGTGGAGCCCAGCAATCCATGATTTTTGCAAGCCCCTGAGGTAGTAGAGAGAGCACCAGACTAGGGGTCTTGGTTAGAAGCAGTAGGTCTGGGCTCTGGAATCATCTCAGCCCCGGTCAGCTGTGTGTCCCTAGGCACGGCTCGTTCCATCTGGGCATCTGTTTTCAATCCACCAGATGACGGGCGTGTGTGGGCGTTACCTTTAAATCCCTTTCCAGCTTTTTCTACTGGATCTTGTGATTCTTAACTCTGAGTTTTGAAGGGCTGCTCTTGGGCATTAGAGGGGTGAGTTTTCAGAAAATCTGGGCTGCGAGCCCAAACGGCCTCCTTGAGCAAAGCATTCTGGGTCAAGATTTCACAGTGCTGATTCAAGAGCGTCTCGAGCACTCTGGGTGGTGAGGGGGCGGCTCGGCTCGCCAGGAGGAAGTGGCATCCAGCCAGTCGGCGATACTTTCACTTTCAGTGGAATAATTCCAGCTGGTGAAGGGGTCTGATGGGGTCTGATGTCCCTCCACCAGGTGCTCAAGAGGGTCTGGGACACCAACGGCCCTAATCCTCCTGTCCTACCCCACAGACGTTTAGTGGGTGACAGTAGCTCCGTGACCGCCAGGTAACTTTCCCTTCCAAGACACCAGGGCTTTGTCGGTAAAATAATAATGCCATTTATTGAATGTGCCAGACAGCATGCTAAGAGCTTTACCTACCTTTTCTCATTTCCTCTCCTTAACGGTCCTGTGAGCTGAGTGTCTTCACGACCATTTTGCCTGTGGGGGAACTGGAACACACAGAAGAGCTGTGACTCTTCCCAGATCTCACTGCTACTGTGGGACAGTGCCAGGGTCCGAGAGCTCTTAGCCACCCCCCTGTGCACTGAAAAGATGGAATCTGCCCTGGTCTGTTAAAGTGTCGAAGCCTGACCCCTGGGGGAGGGGAATCATGTACGCAGCGGCTGTGACTTGCCTTAAAGTTGTGTTCAGTGGTGACAAACCTCATGGCCTCTGTGATTCCCCACATCAGCCACACATCAGAATCCTCCTCCACCCCCGTCTCCCGCCCTGCCCCCAGCCCCGGGAAGGTGTGCAAACTACAGATACCCAGGCCTCATTCTTCAGAGAGATGGCAGCTGTGTAGGTCGAGTGGGGCCCAGGCATCTGAATTCTTAAGAGCCCCCAAGGGATTCTGGTGATTAGCCAGGGTTAGACCCAGGAGCATGGGCAGAGTGTAGGGCCAGATGTTACTTAGCTCAGTCTAGCTACCCTCCAGAAAGTTCTGGAGAATTCCTGACCACAGGCGTCCTGAGTTGAGAGCTACCCCTTCACACAGCCCCCGAGAGCCCACCTGGCCCCGACACCAACCCCCGCGGGAATACGCAGCCCCTGTCCGAGGGTTCTCAGCCTCCCTTCTGATCTGTGCTGGAGGAAAAGAGGTTCTAGTTTTGTGGTCAGGGCATTACTTGGGGTGGGGGGTGGGCGGTGGAGGGAAAGAGAAGAGAGGGTTGAGGTTGTAAACCACTAAATAAAGGAAGTTTCTCATGAGAGTTAAATGTCATGCACTAGTCCTGCTGCCCTCCCTACCTTGGAAATTTCTGAACTTCCACTTCTGCCCTGCACTGAAGAGGAAACTTAAGGATGTATCACAGCGGGGACAGAAGCCGAAAGGGAGCTGCAGGGTGGCAAGAGGAAGCCCGAGGACTGGGGAGGGCAGATATTCCTGTAGCAAGTATAAAGGAAGGGACAGGGTTGGGGTGGGATCCTGAGAGACTTAAGATGTCTTAGGTAACTTGCCTGCGCAAGGGAAAGCAGGTGAGACCCAGTGGAATCCTCCTTTCCCAGCCAGATGTATCGCTTGTCAAGCTTGACTCTGTTAACTGGTGCTTCAAGTCCCAGCCACGTGGCTGGCCTTTCATCATCACTAAAGCACTTTGACTTCCTAGCCACGGTTCTTCCTCCACCACAGAGGCCTAATGTCCATTGATTACGGAAGGTTCGTTATTTAGCAAATACTCTACAGCTGACCCAGGGCTATGTGCCTTGGGAGGATGCCGTGGAAAGAGAACACACAGCCTCCCACTTGAGGTGCTCAGAGCCCTTTGGAATACAGATATCCGTGGTTGCAAATGTGAGCCATTTCCATCGCAGCAGGGGAGGCAGTCCCACCCCCAGACAGGAAAAATGCGTGTGGCTTAAATTTGAAGAAAGAGCCAATCAGGATGGGCTGAGTGTTTGGGGAAAAACCTTAAAGGAAATGGAATTGGCTCTGGTTCAGGGAAAAAGATGGAGTCCCTCTGACCCAGCACCGGAAAACGTGTCCAGGTGGGACTGTGCAGGGTGCGTCTGGGAACTGCCTGGGCTGGGCTGGACCCATGGGGAGGAGATGAGGCTGCAAACTGTTGAACGGCAGGCCGCTTCCTTCAAGAAGTGCTGTTAACACCAAAAAACATTGTCTTTGGCAAATGTATAAAAGTTCTTACATTTATCCTTGTTACTAAGGATAATTGTGCATTTGTTTTAAAATGTCGTTTATTTCTGGCTTGCTAAAGGGCGATTAAATACGAATGTAAACAAAGGTACACTCTCCACATCTACTAACTGTTCCTAGGCATTAACCCACTGATGAGCATTAGGCTGCCATATGTAAGTTTAAACATAAAATAACAAGGGATACTGTGGGTATTGCACGTTGCTATGAATGTGCACGCGTGCGCGTGTGCACATGTGCATTCGCGATGGAGAGAGGAGGCGGTTTTCTGAGTTTTGCATCCAATCCCAAGCACAGCAACATGTATTTTCTTGGGAGTTTTGTGTTAGAAAACCCTGCCTCCTGTCTCCTGCCTTACTGCCATCAACAGAAACTTGAATTCTTTGGAAAGTACAGTGGATTCCACAGAAAGCTAACTGTCACCTTCGTGTCTTTTCCAAGGAGACTGTTGGAGAGCCCTTCTATTTGCTGGTGACGACTCTGAACCAGAAAATTAACAAGGGTCCCGTGGATGTAATCACTTGCAAAGCTCTGTACACACTTAATGAAGACTGGCTGTTGTGGCAGGTTCCAGAATTCAGTACTGTGGTATGTTTTCCATAAAGCTCCCAGCCAGACTCCCAAATAAATCTGGCAGGGAATTAGAGGGTGGGGGTGGGTCACTTACAATGAAATGGTATCATTTCTACTGCAGGAGGCCCTGTGTGTTTAGTTAATTAAAAACAGTTGATAAAAATATGAACATGCATTCACATAATAGATTTTAATTACTGAGATTGGGGGAGAAAGTATTGTAATGATGCCTGGGGTACTCATCAATTTCCAAAGATTTTAATATCAGGATTGCTTATAGCTTTCAGTGTCGTCAAAGGAAATGCAAAGTACTCCCTATTCAGCACTTATAATTGCAATCAGAATTTCTCAAATGGCTGTGCTCTGGGAAGACAATGTGTGAAGATATATTTCAACCAAATTGAGGCCGTCTTATTTTAGAACGATAACACAAGACAAATTCCACTGCGTTCCCCATACAACGTGACGCCTTTATTTTCATGGATTAGTTACAAATGTTTGGTGTCATGCACTTAATGTACTGTGATCTCATAGATATTTTTAGAGGAACGCTGTAAATCACTACAGGAAGATGATTGCCTAGCTGCTGGAGGGTTTCACCCGTTTGAGAACTTCTTTTTAATTCATCCCCACCGCACCCACCCCATGCCCTTCCTAAAGAAAAAAAGCCCAATTTGGGGCACATTCGGGAATTTCAGAGAGGGAGCCAAGCAGGGAAAGGAACTTCAGAATTAGGAATTTTCTATGCTTTTCTGTTAATAGAGACTTGGAGAAGAGACTTCTGTGTTTTGGTTTGATCTTTAGCTTTATGAAGATTCTGGGCTTCTTCACGATCTCGTTAGTGGAGGAGGAAAAGATTACAGTGGGGTTTGGGAATTGCTCATTAAGAGAGCTGAGTCTCCTGTGGCTTCGCTCTGGATGGTGGGGACTGCAGTGTCATCCGGGAAGAATTCGTTCCCTAATTGGAGAAGGCACCACTTTGCCGCGGACTGTGTTATGGTTATGTCCTCTGGTGGGAGAATAGTCCGTAGGTCAGCTGTTTCAAGTTTTCTGCCACTGCCAGATGCGGCTCACCCCTCCACTGAAGATGGCGCCATGCACGACTGCCATCCGAGAGCGGGAAGCTGAGCTGAAAGTCAACACTTCTCAGCGTTCTGAATTGTGTTAATATACCCATCCGCATCTGAGAGGCCGGACAGTGGGCTGCAGTGGTTCTCAAACTTGAGCATCTAGCAGAATCTCCCAAAAAACTCGCTAAACACCAGTCGCTAGGCAGCATGCTGGAGTTTCTGATGCAGTAAATCTAGGCTATGGCCCGAGAATTCACTTATCTAACCAGCTTCCTGATGCTGCAGATGCTGCTTGACAACTATTGGTAGAGTGGTTAACAGTGTGGACTCTGGGGCCAGACAGGTTGGAATCCTGCCTCTGCCACTGGTTAGCTGTGTAATGTTGGGCAAGTTTCTAAACCTCTCTGTGCCTCATTCTCCTCACATGTGAAATGGAAATGATGGTCATGGTTCCTACCCATCTCATGAGGTGTTTTGAGGATTAAGAGTCAGTATTATAAAAAGCACTTAGAACATTGCCTGGCACATGAATGCTACCTAAAACTTTATTCCATTTGATCCAGATCTCATTGAACCCTTGTTTAAACTGCAGGTCCAAATATACCAGTGCCCGGGCTTTCCCTCAGGACTGACTGAATCAGAATCTCTGGGGAGGGAGCCCAGGCATGGATATATTTTGCAAACCTTCCAGATAACTCTGATGTGTGTTCAGCCTGGACACCACTGGGTGTCTTGGAGAACAAGAGATAAACTTTGCACAGGGCCTGTTGACTCACCTTTCACTGATCCTGGGCTTGTTATTCCCAACCTAGATGATGTTTGTGCTTTTACTTTAAGACATTTTAGAAGTCCCAAAGATCCCCAAAGAGAAATATTTGCAAATGAATACAGTCAGGGGAATCCTCCAGTATTTCAGTCAAGATACTATTGGACGCAAACAGGAAGGACAGGAAAGGAGAAGACGGGGTTGGAATCAGGAAGAAGTCAGATGCCTGAGGCAACTTTTGAGGTTTTGAAGCCTTTTTAATGCTTTACATCTGAACGTGTTTTCTCCCTTTCATTTTGAAACATTATTTATTTCACAGTCAATTAAGACCATGTGTTTCTGATTTGTTAACACTCAACTCATCAAAATGTTACTTGATGCTGAAGAAATTCATGTCAGACTCTTGAAAATTTTCTTTATAGCCCCTGGGGAAAAAGGGTAATGGAAAATCACAATTTCAGAAATCCACATAAATCTTCCTTTTCAAATTCAGATTTGCCAGTACATAGAGTTGAGCCTTGAAAAAGGAATGGGCCACTTGTTTTTAGGGGCCTTGCCATTAAAAATGGTTAGTACCTCTTATGGGGCCTGGCCCAGCCCCCCTTCATGGTGGGTGGTTGTACCAGAAGCTACAGAGAAGGCACATGATCCGTCTGTGCTTGTGTGACAAACTGTTAGCAGAAGGTCAATATAAAAATTTAAGTTTTTCATTTCCTTTCAGGCATTTCCCCCAGCCTGAACCACCATATTTCTAATTTTCTTTCTTCCTCCCTTCCCTCTTCCCCCTCTTTTTCACTTCCCCCACCTGCCCCTCCCAAGCATGTACACCCAGCTGTTTTAGGACTTGATTTCCCAAATTTGCCTGAGGTGGTTTATGTCATTGAAAACCAAGGTGTGGTGAACAAACTGATTCTGTGTGTCCATGTGTGCTAGGGAGGCGGGAGGTTGGGGGCAGATTCTTTCAAGGAAAGGAAAGTCAGAAATCAAGAGCGTCCTCACGAACCACTTGAAATGACAGAACCTGGTGCCAAGGCAGGGACACGTTTGGAAAAAAGGCTCCCAAACTCGTGTTCAGCTAAATGCTCAGAAGCGCAGCACCTCATATAGCAACCTAAAAGTTAGCTTTCACACCTCTCAGATGAGGATGTGTTCTCCCCGAGGTATGGGGGGTTTTCTAGAACATAAAGGCATCTTGCCAATTTCTTATACACGAAATCATGATACTAACAAATGGGCCCTGGGAAGTAATTCTCTGTTCTTGCATATTGTGAAGAAAATTCCTCTGTCTTGCCAAAAATCCAAGCCACGTCCCCTAGAGCCATGCTTCCTTCAGGACCATAAGAAACCATCCTTCTCTATCAAGGCATTCCAGGCTGGTGTTTAATGAGGCAACAGTGAGACAGAATGCCCTCATATCTGCATCCTCCCTAATGTCAGCGCCAGGGGTAGGGCTGTGCACACACAGGACTTGAGTCTTTCCTTAATATCTAGGAATTCAGGTCGGACAGCCGTAAGAGAGTAAGACCAATTTTTTTTTTTTTTTTTTTTTTTAAGACGGAGTATCACTCTGTAGCACGGGCTGGAGTGCAGTGGCGCAGTCTCGGCTCACTGCAACCTCCGCCTCCTGGGTTCAAGCGATTCTCCTGCCTCAGCCTCCCAAGTACCTGGGATTATAGGCACCTGCCACCATGCCGGGGTGATGCTTGTATTTTTAGTAGAAACTGGTTTTCGCCATGTTGGCTAGCCTGGTTTTGAACTCCTGGCCTCAAATGATCTACCTGCCTTGTCCTCCCAAAGTGCTGGGATTACAGGTGTGAGCCACTGCATCCGGCCGAGAATAAGACCTATTGCCCTGCTGGGTTTTTTTCACCTTTGCAAAATTTTGAACATGTTTGATTTTGTTGATGGAGAATCTCAGACTCATTCAGCTTGCGTTTTGTCAAGAGTGGAACTTTGGAGGAGTTAGTGAAAGTTTGAGGATTTCACGTGGGAGAAGGGACGTTTGTTTCACTTTCAGGAGGAGATGAGGAAAACCAGTAAGTCGTAGCAAGCATGCTGAATTAGCAAGAGGAAGTTGACTTGTAATCAAAGTTAGGTATGAAATGGTTTTTTGAACTCTTAAACTCAGAAAATGAGCTTGCCAATCTGCTGTATCCGAGAGGTAGCATCTTGGAACCCTGGAAAACAGTGTTTTGAAAAAAATATCTAAATAAAGTTTTCAAGATTATTAGAAATTCTTGAAAAAACACAAGTACATGCCTGCAGAAATATTAATGCCTCCAGTTTGATTTATGCCAGCCTACCCCCGTCTGTCTCTTTATCTAGCAGTTACCATTTTGGGACAATTACGTTTAATGAAATATCTCATATATAACAGAGCCCTAATGTCTCTACCAGGAGTTTCTTACGGGTACACTTCCTTTAACAGTGCTCTGCCTGCCAGTGCTGGCTTCTTCTGTTCCATTTAGTTCGTCCTTGCAGAAGATCCATTAGCCCCGTAATTAAACAACCCACTGTCCCGATTAAGTCATTCTCTGTTACTTCAATTACATCCCATTGTTCATTAAATCCTGATGTTTGCACTTCAGCAATCTTGTTTTTAATACTCCTACCATTTGTGGAGAAACAGTGAAGTTAATTAACAATTCTTGAGCTTTTTTCTTTTTCTCTCTACCATAGTGCAAATCATTTCCATTATGACTTGCAATAATACTGAAACCATTACTAACTTCATAGTTAGTGTTCTGAGCTTCCTGATCAAAGAGTGAAACCATTTTTTATAGTCATTTTAGGTTAAGTCATTCCCTCGTTGATGGCAAGTCATGGAAAATGAAAAATTAACGTGTAATGGGTGCTTTAAATGACTTTCCTCTTCATACACTTTCTTCTCACGCCTGTAATCTTGGAACTAGAAAATAGTTATCTAAATATAAAAGTATTTAATTTTCTTCTTTATAGCTCAAATGTGCACTATTATGTTATTGCTAGGATCATTATTTATATTTGTACCCCTCAGAGAATGGTAAATTTTATCACAAGTCATGGTGGAGATAGAAAGCATTATCCAGATTTGTCTTGTTGCCATTGTCAAAGTTAGCATTCCATTTGAGGGTACTGCTATCTAGAGCAGGGACCAGCAAACAACAGCCTGTGGGCCAAATGTGGCCCCTCTGCCTATTTTTATAAAGTTTTATTGGAACACCTGTTCATTTCCTTATTGTCTATAGCTACTTTCCTGCTATAGTGCAGAGTGGAGTAGTTCCCACAGAGACCATATGGATTTTAAGCCTTAAATACTTTCTAGCCCTTTGCAGAAAGTTTGCTGGCCTTTAATCTAGAGCTTGACATAGTAGAGAATAAGAACTAGAATCCTCCCTCCCACAAACCCCAAGACAGGCTTGGCCTCTTTCCTCTCCTTCTGGGGACACAGCAATGGAAAGGCCTTGCCACTATTTACAAGTCCGAAACTCATGCGGCTCTTTGCCAACACACAACACCCACCCCACCCCCAACCCTGCACCCGCAAATACTGTGAATACTGAAATCAGTTATCTTGGGGTAAATCAGACAGCTCTTCACACTTGATTTTGGGACGGACAAAACGTTAGCAAATGCTAGCAAGTATAGAAAAATTGGTGAGAGAAACCTAAATTTGAGAAAATTATCTCCATTAACTTTTTTTTTTGAAATGGAAAAAGGCTCTCGTTACCCTGTCCTCCACCTGCTACTCTTCTGTTAGGGTAGCAGATCCCTTGATCCAGGAAGCTGTGAGCTATGGAATCTTTGTGGGGAAAGGAAAAGGGGAGCAGAGTGAAGAGAGGAGGCTGGACTGGCAAGCGCAGCTCAAAGGGGAATGTCAAGCAGAAGAATGTCCCAGGGCTGCTGACTCTGGCTTGGAAAGCAGCTTAGATCAGAAGTTTCCCTGAGACTTGCACTTCTAACTCTGGCCTCCTGCTGCTTCTACAGAACTTCTGAAACTGGATTTTCTTTCTTTTTTCTCTCTCTCTAATTCAGGTTGATATGAGAACTAGGCTTTTCTCTTGACTTTCATTTGGCCCTGCAATAAAATTAGAAATATATTTTATAGGTTTTATTTAATGAAAGCAATTATTGCTCCAAGGCCTTTAATGATAAAGTTGCCGGTTTGTAATAAATTCTTTTACAATTACTTTCTAGATATTATTAGGTATTACAGAAAGGAGGCAGCAACACTCCTGCTTTTATTAGGCAAGAATATGGTTGAGGAGACAGTGAGTAGCCAGATCATCTTCCCATGTGGGAAAAGACCTGTTCGCTGCCCTCAATTCATCCTGCCAGCCCCCTGCAGCCTAATACTCTCTACCTCCTCAATACCAAAACCACCAAATCATGTGGCGAGATGCTGGGTAAAAGCGGTAGTGAAAGGGGAATGCAGTCACATGCTCTCAGGCCGTGAGCAGAAGAGGTGGGGTTTGGAGTCTGATAGTCTTGGGTTTGAATCTGGGCTCAGCCACTTTACTTTGGGCAAGTCTCTCAACCTCTCGAAACCTGTTTCCTCTTCTGTAAACAGGCAATGACCAAAACCTGCCCTCGCATATTTGTGGTGAGGTCAGAAAATAATACATGTACTGCATCTAGCCATCTTGCTGGCGTGAAGTAGGTGCTCATTCTTTTTTCATCCGGTTTTCCTTGTCTGAGGTGTGCTTTCTCTTGTCTCCTGTAAGCTTCGCTAAGCGGAAAGGACTGTCCCCTCAGTATTCTTTTTGGTTGGTATTGATGATGTGGGATGCAGGCGAGTTATTAGCTGAGTCCATCATCATGAAAAGCATTTCTTGGGTGCCTGTGTGCTTATATTGTTAAAAGTGTTACATACGACCCCTGTAATGGAGTATTTACAACCTGTGGCAGACAGTATCCTACTGGGCAGATGTGAACAGGAGGCGAGTATGATAACCTGTGAGAGGCTGGTGGCTGACATGCTACAAAGGGGCCAGGCCCTTCCAGCCTCGCCCTCTCCCTGGGCCTTCTGGACCATACATTTTTCCAATAACCTTTTCTTTCCCATAATCCTCCTTGGTAATAGGCATCATTCCCAAATCAATCAGGATGCAGTTCAGCTGTACAGAACAGAGACCCAGGATGTCTGTGGCTTCAGCAACAGAGAAGCTGATTTCTCTCCCTGGTGGCATTCTGGGTGGGCAGTGCAGGGCTGGTAGGGCAGCTGCTCCTCTCTTGTCCTCATATTCTAAGTGTCTGCTCACCCCCAGCCTCATTTCCCATCCCAGCCAGCAGACGTAAGCAGGGCTGTAGAAAGGAGGGCAGATGGTCACCAGCCATCTTTTAAGGATGTACCACATAACATATCCACTTAATGTCATTGACCAGGACTTAGTCAATAACTCAGACTTAGTCATAACTAGGACATGTTCTGACTGTGAGCTGCAAAGCCAAGAGGCCAGCTCTGGGTCACCATCTCCCAGTGCCTCCTGGCCCTGCCATCCTAGTCACAAGATGGCTGCCACCGCTCCAAGCACTACTCTCCCTTTTGTTTGGACAGAAAACTGACGGCGTGGTGGCTCACACCTGTAATCCCAGCACTTTGGGAGGCCAAGGTGGGAGGATCACTTGAGCCCACCGAATCGGGAGCACACTGGCCACACCTGGCAGCAACAGAAGCTAGGAAATGTCACCTTTATTGTGGGCGAACAGGAGCTCTGTAAAAATGCCCTTGGGTGGCACCTGAGGCACAGGGTGCTCCAGATTCAGTGAGTTCTGTGAGGAGGGTGAGGAGCTAAAGCTTCCTCTACCAGATCGCCTATGTCCAGCCTGACTCTTGGGAGAGCATTGACTGAGGCCCTCAAGTAGATGGGAACTGCCCTTGGGAGGCTCCTGGGAGAGCACTGACTGAGGCCCTCAAGCAGAGGGGCACTGCCCTTGGGAGGCTCATCACCTTGGCTGGCCTCTTCACTTTGCAGCTCAGAGTCAGGACATGCCCTAGTATAAGATTCCCACCAGTTCCATGATTTTGGACACGTTTCTAAATCTCTCTGCATCTCAGTTTCCTCATCTATTAAATGAGGCTAATAATGGCACCTACTTCACAGAGCAGTTGTGAGGATTTAATGAACCTATGATTGCATTCCCAGTACATGGTAAGCACTCAATAAGTGCTGGTCCTTATTACAAACCTAGAACCATACTCTTTTCTTTACTATATTTTTTTTCCTATGAAAAGTACAGGGACTCTCAAGGCAGCAGGAGGTGGTTTCAGAAGGCAGGCCTGGGCTACAAGTCCTCCACCCCCACTTCCACCCAAAGAAGGTGGGATTTTTTTTCTGTAAACTTCCTGACCTGACAGCCTGAGTGAGTGAGTGAAGCTTCCTGCTAACCAGTCTAATTAGAGACTGGAAGCCAAGTGTCTCCATGGTCCAGAGGCCTCCCTCATGTACTGCAGCTCTTTGCAGACCCAATTCGAACGCTGCCTCCTCCATGCAGCCTTCCTTGATTTCTCTGCTTGAAAACCCCCTACCGACCTAAAAGAGGTATCTCTCAATCCCTAAAATGCTCCTTCTGTACCTCCCACATTCTACCTGGCATTAGAATTTGTTGTATATGCCCCACAGTTCTTCTACTAGTCTGCTAGTACTTCCCAGGCAGGATGAGTACAGGTTCTGATTTGTATCACCTACAGTGCCCTGCACACAATAGGTGCAAAGTAAATAGGCAACAGTAGACGTATCTACCTACCTCAGCATCCACAAAATGAGCTCCGTCAGTTTGGCACATGCAGCTATAAGTAAGAGAAAATTGAACTAAGGATGCCTGAAATAGTAAGAGCATGACTTGCCTCTTAGAGCAGAAAGTCTGGAGGGAAGGAGCTCCAAGCTGGTCCATACACTCCTTGGTGTCACAGCTCTGGGTCACTATCTCCCAGTGCCTCCTGGCGCTGCCATCCTAGTCACAAGATGGCGGCCACTGCTTCAAGCACTACTCGCCCTTTTGTTTGGATAGAAGACTTCCGACAGGGTGTGGTGGCTCACACCTGTAATCCCAGCACTTTGGGAGGCCAAGGTGGGAGGATCACTTGAGCTCAAGAGTTCAAGACTAGCCTGGGCAACATAGCAAGACCCTGTCTCTAAAAAAAAAAAAAAAAAAATTAAAAACTAGTCAAGCAGTCTCTGCTACGTGGAAGGCTGAGGTAGGAGGACTGCTTGAGCCTGGGAGGTTGAGGCTGCAGTAAGCCATGATCACACCACTGCACTTCAGCCTGGGCAACAGAGTGAGACCTTGTCTATTAAAAAAGAGAGAAAACCCTTGCTTTTATGTGTTGGCCAGAGCTGGGTTACATGACCAGCTCTGGTGAAAGAGAAGGCAGTTGCTGCCGATCATGCCTCCCAACCCAGGCTGGACCCACCGCTGTGCAGACCTGGCCTTTGTTAGCAGAGGAGGGATGGCTGTTGGTTGGACAACAAACCGGATCTGCCGCCACAGCTTACTGACACTTTCCTGCCAAGGAAATACGAAGAGGCAGGGCGGTTCCTCTAAACAGAGGGCAGATTTCTGGGGAAGGGACCAGTGTACATTTCACAGCTCTTTAGGCTTTCATGGGTATTTTCTGGGTATTATGCCATCCCATGGATTTGGACCACGCTTACTTTACAAAACATTCTTGTACTTTGAAAGGCAGGATCACCAAGTATTTAAGAACACGGAGCTAGAGTACCCGGTTCTACCATTTTCTTGCTGGGTGACCTTGTGCCATTTAACCTCTCTGTGCCTCAGTTTCTCATCTGCCACAAGGGGATGAGTAAAAGAATCTACCTCACAGGGTTGTTCCTGAGATTTATATATACAAATATATACACGTCATTTAAAACAGTGTCTGGCACCTATAAAGCACTCAATTTGCTATTATTATATGTCATTATTTAGTGATCCTGTCACTCCTTTGAGATAGGAACAATGAGGATTTTAAGGCTCAGAGAAGTTAGATGACTTCCCTACATTCCCTCAGCTGGTGAGCAGCAGAGAATGGGAGGGTCCAGGTGGCCTGGTGCTGGGCCTGGAACTCAGGGCCCTGACCCCTGCTGTCCTCCCTACTCAGAATCGTCTGTGGACACTCGCTGAGGGTAATAGCCACTGATGGGTGACTGTTATCCCACAGGTGATGCTTTTGTCTCTGAAATTTATTGTGAATTAGCTGAGAACAAGGACCATGTCATAACGTGTCTCTGACATCCCAGCCCTAATACCAAATAGGGCAGGAGAACATGCTGGTTAAATGGGCTTTGGTGGAGTGTGAGAGCTGGAGAGATGGCACTTCCATCGAGGTATCTCCCCTGATGGGGTACAGTGGCTGAGGGCAGACACTGTGACGTCACGCTGTCTGACATGGCACAGAGCAGAGGCCCACGTGCGCTTTCCCAGCCTGGGGGTGGAGGTGTTAAGAGGCGGACGCCAAGGGCCTCGACTGTACTTGCGCCTTAAGAAACTGCTGTTTGAGCACTAAGTGTTAGCAGCATAAAAAATGAACACAAATCAATTTGTGTCTGAATTTACTCTCAGAATTCCCTGTGGACTCTGTAAAATGCCATTTTACCTCTTTTCCACCCATCTAGCTGTGGAGGCAGTGGCAGATTTACATTATTTCACATCCAGTAAGGGTTTTTTTTTTTTTTTCTTTTGGTGATGTTTTTAAAAAGAACATTTATTGCCCATAAAAAGGTGTTTTTGTTGAAGACAATAGTGCCCTTTAGGTAGTAATAGAATGCTGTTTCACAAATATTTATAAAACTATTAAACAAGCTGGGATTGCTGAAGCTCTGATTAAAAGGTGCCTCCCATTCATCTTTCTCTTTAGAAACGCCTGTGAAGTAGCTTAACTGCAGTTACCCCACCATGAGAAGATCACCTTGTAGAGAAATAAGGCAAGACCCCAATAAGACCATAGGTGGTGGGACCGGCATTGACCCCTTCACACCCACCCCTCCCACTGGTGTGGGGAATTTAGCTTAGGACATTGCTTACAGCCTGGGCTAAGCCAGGGTTTCTGGAGGGTCAGGAGGGCTCCGGGGTTATAGGTGGAACCAGGAGGAGGGAGGGAGGATGGGTGGTAAAGCGGGGACGGCATAGCCGAGGGGTTTGTGGCACCAGTTCTGCAGTTACGCAAATCTGGCTTCAATTCCTGGCTCTGCCACTGGTGAGCTGTTCCTGGAGCAAGTTACTCAGCCCCTCCGTGCCTCAGTTCCCTCACTCTACAACAGGGATGGCAGTAATAATACAACCTCCTGCACCAGAATGTTGGGAGGGTTCAGAGAAATAGGTCTTGAAATGTGTTTGGCAGAGCATCTGGTCCCAGAGGCCCCAGGAAACATCTCTAGAAACGGGAGGCGAGGAGAGGGCTTGGGTGTGAGGCTTCACATGTTGGTTCCTTCCAGATACTCTGCCCACCAGCTCCCTGCCTTCTCTCCTGTCTGGTATTTTTTGTTTCTTGTTTGTGAGCAGACAGGCCTTTGAATCCCTTCCTAGTGGGTGGCTGGCCCAGAACACAAAGGTTCTCTGAGAGCAGGCAAGGGAGTGACTCTGTTGTAGGAGGGAACTCGTACAGGCCAGACAGAGATCACCAGCTAACCTCAGAGTTCAGATTCCACCGCTTTGGAGTTTTAATCATTTGGTTGAGACCAGAACAAAATTTACTCTTGCATAATTATCAACAGGATTATAAGGGCAATATTTAGTGGTATTTGTCTCAGCTCTTTATAAACACCATAAACTGGGTGGCTTATAAATAATAGAAACTTATTTCTCACAGTTCTGGAGGCTGAGAAGTCCAAGATCAAGAGCTGGTGTCCTGTGAGAGCCCCTTTCTCATGATGGTCCCTTCCTGCTGGGTCCTCACATGGCGGAAAGGGCAGGGCAGCTCTCTGGGGCCTCTTTTATAAGGGCACTAATCCCATTTATGAGGACTCTGCCCTCATGATCTAATCCCCTCCAAAGGCCCCACCTCCAAGTACCATCACCTTGGGAGTTAGGATTTCAATACCTGGATTTAGGGGGACATCAATATTCAGACCATAGCAGCATTAAAGGGAAGATACAGCCCTGAGAACCTCCCGAAATTTCAGAAGCCCCACATCCACGTCAGTGGTCCATAAGTCACGGGCTCACATGCCAGACGCTGTTCTAAGAGCTATGCAGTTACTGCTGTTATGCCCTCTTTGCAGATGAGAAAGCAAGATACAGAGAGGTTACCCAGCTGGTTAGGGATGGGCTCAGAGGTCACCCAGCTGGCTTGTGGTGGGCTGGGACGAAAGCCAGGAGTCCACTGGGTTCCACTGGGTTCATTGCTGGCAGCCTCCTTCTTAGAGATACTGAGCGTGGAGTGGGCGTCCTAGCTGTTCAATGTGGGCTGAATCTGTGTGCAAATGAGTGCATACTAATACCAACAATAATAATTGTAACAGGTTTTATTACCGATATTATCAAGCCTTTCCCAGCAGCCTGGCCCTGTGCTAAGCCCTTGAATGCATGATCACATTTAATCTCCATAACAATGCTAGAAGGCTGGTACTGTTATTATACCCATTTTTAAGTTGAGGTAGGCCTGAGGGTTCCCATCTTCCATATTATTTGTGTTTTCATCTCGCCCCTGAGCACTATGCAAATCAGATATTGCCTCCTGCAGCCTCTGCATATATACCTGGCTGGTGTCCACAGGACTTGGAGCCCCCCTCCCTCTGTCTCTGTATGAGGGAGCATCTTTCTTCTGTCTTCTCCCTTCCTTCTTGCCTATTAAACTCTGCTCCTTAAAAAACAAAACAAACAAACAATTCCCATTACTTGATCATTTTACATTCCCTTATTAAGCTAGGCTCAAAACATTAAATAATTGTGCATTTCACACCATACCGAAGCCTTTCTGACTTTGTGATTGCCAAGGTGCATTAGAATCTAAACTGCTATGTTATGCTATTTGCAAAATATTCTTAGCTCTTCCCTGAATCAATTCCTGTGAGGGTACGTATCAGGTAAAACTTGGTTGTTTTAGATCTATTTGTTCTTAGACAAAGTAAACTTGGAATTGCTTTTCAGTTCATTTTGAAATATTCCCTAGTTCTGTGTTTTCACACGTGCACAAAGGCCTTACTTCCCCCATTAGTCTGATTCTGAAGTTTTGCTGCAGTGGGAGAATGTTAACTGACAAAACGTTAAGTAATGGTGCTGAAATGTAAAGTAATTAATGCAAGAATCATAGTATGGGGTGGGGATCTCAGTGCTTTAATGAGGGCTGGGGAAACCATCTGACTGAGGATGTTGGGAGTGGAGGAGTAGATGAGTATTCCTGTAATTAATGATGCATATTTAAAAAGTGACCTCTTTGGGCTGGGCACAGTGGCTCACACCTGTAATCCTAGCACTTTGGGAGGCTGAGGTGGCCAGATCACAAGGTCAGGAGTTTGAGACCAGCCTGGCCAACGTGGTGAAACCCCGTCTCTGCTGAAAAAATACAAAAATTAGCCAGGTGTGGTGGCATGTGCCTGTAATCCCAGCTACTTGGGAGGCTGAGGCCGGAGAATTGCTTGAACCTGGGAGGCGGAGGTTGCAGTGAGCTGAGATGGCACTATTGCACTCCAGCCTGGGTGACAGAGCAAGACTCCACCTCAAAAAAAAAAAGTGATCTCTTTGATGTGGTCAATATGGGGACCTCATAACCTTTCCTGTCACCTAGAACTTCACTTCTGGGACTCTGTGGTCCTGTTAATAAAAAAGATAATCACCAATCTGCCTCATCTACTGTGGAACCCTTCCAATTCTTTTTTTCTTCTTCTTTTGAGGATGAAATTAGAAATCACCAAATTACCATTTTTAGATTATTTACGTGTGTGTGTGTATATATATGTATTTTTACTCTCAGATATATTTATTCAATGCTTGCTCTATAATGAGAGTTTTAACTTTCTGTTTTCCTTTCCATTATCCCTGAAAAGAATGGATTATGGAGAAAAGATGAAAGTAGTATAATGCAATACAGTGTTTGCTAATGTGCCGTCAGAGGTATTAGTGGGACTTGCCAAGGTTTGTGTCTTTTATGAAATGCCTTTCAGATTGCAATTATCTAATAGACTTGGAAATCTGTTT
Organism: Macaca fascicularis; assembly: GCF_037993035.2. Taxonomy (NCBI): domain Eukaryota; kingdom Metazoa; phylum Chordata; class Mammalia; order Primates; family Cercopithecidae; genus Macaca; species Macaca fascicularis. Next base: position 101,336,579 of record NC_088385.1, read on the forward strand.
GTATTCTTGCAGGCGTTAAACGTCGTCTTTGAAAAAATCCCGGAAAACGAGAGTGCAGATGTCTGTCGGAATATTTCAGTCAATGTTCTCGACTGTGACACCATAGGCCAAGCCAAAGAAAAGATTTTCCAAGCATTCTTAAGCAAAAATGGTTCTCCTTATGGACTTCAGCTTAATGAAATTGGTCTTGGTAAGGCAGTGCGGGAGCTATGTGGTCCCAGGCCCTGATGAGTCTCCCTCCCTGCCTGCCCTCCCTCCTTACCCCCACCAGCTTCCGTTCAGTGACACTCACACAGCCAGATTGTTCCTGGAGGGCATGTCTAGGGGCCAAGAGACTGCTTTGCTCTCTCATGGGCATCCTGATTCTTCGAAGGAAGCACAGTTCTTAAAAGATGGCGGGGTTTTTTGTTGTTGTTGTTTTTAAATATTACGTCTATAAATCAGATTCATGAGACTGCAGACCCTGAGCCCGCACGGAGTCACCTTGCATCACGAAGTACAGAAAGGTGTCAACACGGGGCCCTCTGCGTGTGTTGCATTTCACATTGGCACTTGATTTGTTTGTTGTGATACTGAGCGTGTCATTAGTCGGTGCCTCAGACTCTGGGTGTTAACTCCAGCCTGCTAGAAAGGTCATCTTCCTCTGCTAATCACATCCTGTATTAAGTATATGCTCCGTCCTCCCCCAGTGTGCAGCAGCATCTGCTATGAATTCATTTTCGGGCTCTATTGGTATACTGCAAAGGAGAGCATATGCATAAGCAAGCTAACAGGGCCCCACTTCACTCAAATGTTCATCAACATTTTAAAGTTGAGCTCCGTGCAGTCCTCCCAGGAGACTGTCGTGGGATTTTATAGCAAATAATGGGACAGAAACGAAGAATAAAATCATGGTGGTGACAGACAGTGTAACGAGGTTCACCTCCCCTTGATGTACAGTTATAGGCCTTGACTAAGCAGACAATTAAAATCCTCCCACTCGGCCCTCCCATTCCAGCCCCCTGCTAAAAGGCCATTGAGAAAGCTTTGAGGCAGGGTCTTGGAAGTTTGAGACCATGCAAATGTGGGGCAACTTGGTGGTGATCTGGCTTTAAAGAAAGTAGGGCTGCTAAGGCACCCCTCTTCTGCTTCCTTCCTTGGGTGACTGTTGAGCCGCTTGAGGACCATTTTAGCTCATTTGGTTAGATACAGGATCAAAGGGGGAGCCCCAGCCAGGAAACCATGACCCTGACCCCAGACCCCCAACTTCCTTGCCCTGAGCATACATCTTGCAAATGTGTGGCTCTCACTACAAAAGACATGGGCATACCCCGCCCAACAGTCTTGGTCCTGCCGCTGATGAGCAGGTAGTAGCATCCTTACTCTTTTCCTGAGTTTGGGTGTCCCTTGCCTCCTAAAGTAGGAAGGCAAGGAGCAAAGCAAACAGGGAGCCTGGGGACACAGCCTGTCAGCCCTGTCAGGCTTCTGCATGCCTGCTGATTTCCCAGACTACCTCCAGGGCTGGTTTCTGAGGCAAAGCCATCAACTGTATTGAAATCCAACACCAGGCTGGACGCGGTGGCTCATGCCTATAATCCCAGCACTTTGAGAGGCCAAGGCAGGCGGATCACCTGAAGTCAGGAGTTCAAGACCAGTCTGGCCAACATGGTGAAACCCCATCTCTACTACAAATACAAAAATTAGCCAGGCATGGTGGTACACACCTGTAGTCCCAGCTACTTGGGAGGCTGAGGCAGAAGAATTGCTTGAACCCGGGAGGCAGAGGTTGCAGTGAGCCCAGGTTGTGCCACTGTATTCCAGCCTAGGCAATGGAGGGAGACCCTGCCTCCAAAAAAAAAAAAAAAGAAATCCAACACCAGAGGCAGCTATGCTTGGAGCTCTTACAGCAGAGGCTCAAAAACGCAGATGCCCAAAGGGGCAGAAAATACATAAGGGGTGTCAGCCACCTGGGACTACAGAAAGCAGTGGAGCTTGACTTAATGGGAAAGGTCTCGCCATCCAAGGGGACAGTGCCATTTGCTTCAGTGATTGCCATGTGGACCGCAGATTGTGTTGTTAAGACTGTTAGATTTTTTTTTTTTTTTTAAGAAATCAGATATCCAGTTTTTTATATGCAACTTAAAAACTTTTAAAAAAAATTTAGAGAGGGTCTCACTATGTTGCCTAGGCTGGTCTTGAACTCCTAGCCTCAAGTAATCCCCCTGCCTCAGCCTCCCAAAGTATTGGGATTACAGGCCTGAGCTGCTACATCCAGCCTATATGCAATCTTTTAATCTTTAAATGTTGGCACTGAGTCGACACTAAAATAATAATTAAACATCATGCAGGTTCCAAAAAAAAATCACATTTGTGCACCACATTCTGACCTAGGCACAGGTTGGCAGCCTTGGCCAGACAGTCTGCACCCTGTGGTGCTGGGACGTTCGCACACTGATGCCTCCCCCTCCACCCCAAACAGGAGCCTGCAGGGATGGTTCATATCATGCCTCTCTTTGTGAACGTGGCCACACAAGTGTGAGCATATACAGATTTGCTTCTGGAATTTTTGTTGAAGAGCTTAGTCCCTCATAGAATGCATTCTTTTGTCTTCAGTGGCTTTACTTCCAGGCTTATCAGGGAAGAAGTGGTTTGAAACATCAGAGCCCTAAACAAACAAACAAAAAAACAACAGAACTCAGAACTCAGGCTACTAGTCTGGCTGATAACATCTCTACACCTTCAAACAAAGATTTACCACTTTATTCAAGTTTTAGTTATCCGTAAATTTGTGAAAGTGGTAGCATTTTAAAACTCTAAAAAGGAACAAAATGCTCTTTTTCAGAGCTTCAAGTGGGCACACGACAGAAAGAACTTCTGGACATCGACAGTTCCTCTGTGATTCTTGAAGATGGAATCACCAAGCTAAACACCATTGGCCACTATGAGGTAACAGCAAGACTTGACCCCTGTGTCTCCTTCCTCATCCCCAATCCTAGTCTCATGAACATTCTTTTAAAACATCCAGGACTCCCACCCATTTCCTGGAATAACTTGCAGATCAGTTGTGTCTGGGGTTGAAGTTTTTTTTCGTTGCTTGTGCAGACAAGCCCATGAAGGGCTCTCACAGTGTACTTGGTGTTCCCTTCTCAGAAGGCTATGATTTTCCTATCTCCTGAACTCTCTCCACCCGGAGGTTCAGCACCTGCCTAGGAAAGCCAGAGAAGAGTTATCCTTTAGCCTCCACTGGGTGCCAAGTGTGCTGATGCTAAACAAAGCCCTGGAAGTCCCAAGCCTCACCTCCCTCCACAACATTCACAGTAGGCCTTGTAACCTTTTGTGTAGGTCCTTTCTTCCTGAAGAAGTTCTAAATTTCCTGTTTGTTTGCAATATTGAGCGATACTTCCTTTGGCCTCTTAACCCACATACTGGGTGAGTGCCGAGGGCGGTGAGGGGTGCACGTGACTTCTCAGAGATCTGAGTGCCAGAGAAACCTGCACATAATGAGAAAGGAGGCAGGGAAGGTTCCTGAACACACTGGGATACTGGGGTTCACTTGTTTAGCAGTATTATCTGAATCTTTGTTGAATATCCACTCTGTGAAAAGAGCTGCGGCTGCATGGGAGAGAAGCAAAGACCAGGTTCCTGCCCTCACAGAGCCTGCAGCCCTGGGGAAGGGGTGCAGAAAAGGAGGGAGAGACAAATAAAGAGGCAACACCTTGTGTGTAACAGTGCTATGTGGCTTGGAGAATCCAAGAGGCTTCCTGGAGGAGGTTATGACTGAGCTGAGACCTAAACAATGAGGAGAATTTAGCCAGACTGAGCTAGGGTGCAGGCACATCCAGTAAGGAAGGGAGAGCATGCGTGTTAGACTAGCCAAAACTTGAGAGGGGCAATGGCGAGGGGGAAGGAGGGCAGTGACAGCTGATTATAGCCAGTACTTATGAAGTACTTACACCACACTAGGTACTGTTTCCAGCATGTCCCTGTAATGTAACTGCCCAATGGGTTCATCTTGCCCATTGCCTAGACAGAGCTGATTTATCAAGACAGGAATTGAGATAAAGTAATTCGGCTGTGTGGAAGATGGGAGTTTTATTATTACTCAAATTAGTCTCCCTGAGCGTTCAGGGATCAGTTTTTAAGGACAACCTGGTGGGTTGGGGGAAGCCAGTGAGCCAGGAGTGCTGACTGGTCAGATCAGAGATGAAATCATAGGGAGTCAAAGCTGTCTTCTTGCACTGAGTCAGTTCCTGGGGTGGGGGCCACAAGATCAGATGAGCCAGTTTATTGATCTGGGTGCCACCAGCTGAGCCATCAAGAGCAGGTTCTGGGCCAGGCATGGTGGCCCACGCCTGTAATCCCAGCACTTTGGGAGGCCGAGGTGGGCAGATCACCTGAGGTCAGGAGTTCGAGATCAGCCTGGCCAACATGGTAAAACCCTGTCTCTAAAAATACAAAAAATTAGCTGGGCATGGTGGTGCACGCCTGTAGTCCCAGGTACTTGGGAGGCTGAGGCAGGAGAATTGCTTGAACCTGGGAGGCGGAGGTTGCAGTGAGCTGAGATGGTGCCACGGCACTCCAGCCTGTGCGACAGAGCAAGCAAGTCTCCATCTCAAAAACAAACAAACAAACAAACAATGTCTGCAAAATATCTCAAGCACTGGTCTTAGGTTTTACAATAGTGATTTTATCCCCAGGAGCAATCTGGGGAGAGTCAGAATCTTATAGCCTCCAGCTGCATGATTCCTAAACCATAATCCCAATCTTGTGGCTAATTTGTTAGTCCTGTGAAGGCAGTCTAATCCCCAGGCAAGAAGAAGGTTTTGGAAAAGGGCTGTCATCTTCTTTGTGTTAAACTATAAGTTCCTCCCAAAGTTCAGTCTACACCCAGGGATAAGCAAGGGCAGCTTGGAGGTTAGACGCAAGATGGAGTTGGTTAGGTCAAATCTCTTCACTGTCTTCTAACACATCTGCTTCACTGTCCTATAACAGTGAAAGGCATCTGAAAAACACCTTTCTGAAAGGTGTTTTTCAGATGCCTTTCACTGTTCACCTTTCAGATGTCTTTCACTGTTATAGTTTTGCAATGGCGGTTTCAGTATTTTGCCCCATTCTATCCTATAGCAGTCCTATGAGTCCTATTATTAACCCCACTTTATAGATGGGTACGGTGAGGCTCGGGGAGGTCTCGTAACAGCTAGTCAGTGGCAGGGCCAGATTCGGGTCTGGATAGTTGGCTGTAGGGTCCGTCGCTGAACCAGTCCGTGTTGCGGCCTCTTACAAGATGTAGGGGCAGGGAGGCAAGCAGGGAAGACGCAGATCACACAGATGGGAGCAGCCTCTTCAAGAGTTCTGAGTCTTATCCCAAGAACAGTGGGAAGCCATGGGAGGTCCTGAAGCAGGAAGGTTAGTGTTTCAGAAAATGATTGGGGCTGTGTGTGAGATGTAGATAGAAGGGGTGCAAACCTGGAAATAGGGAGCCCCATTAGAAGCTGTGGATTTCTGGTGAGGATTGGTGCTGTCCAGCAATAATGCAGTGGCTCTGGACAGACACAGACACACAAATGGAATCAGATGCTCAGGAGGAGGACACCACAGTCATGTGGATGGGAGGGATAGTAGGACGAGGGTGCGTGGGGCCAAGGATGTCAGTTGGGGATGACTGTGCAGATGCCTGGAGGCAGGTGCTTTCCTAGAGATGGAGAAGACAGGAGGAGGAGCAGCTTCCCAGCACACTGGGAGGGTAGGCACCCCCCGTTTTTCACAGCTGTACAGTCCCAGGGAGACAGGTCTGCACCAGGAAGGACCTAGGACTCTGCCAGGTTCTCGCCTCGCCCAGGAAGGAGAGAGACTGTTCCTGAGCAGAGCTTCTTTTACAATGGCCAGGGACAGAGAACACCCATTCTTGGGCTGTTTGGCTGAGTGGGTCACCCGGTTTGGAAGTGGTTATGTTGGGTGATGACTAAGGAGGTGCTGCCCCTGCAGCATTGCTAGAGGGAGTCTAGCAGAGAAAGTCGCAGGCTAGCAACTTGCCCCTGTGCTCACTCTCCTATAGCTCAGACTTGCCAACCCTGGGATCATCTTGCCAAGAGCAGTCATTCTTAGCTTTTGGAATTCATAAAACTCCCCAGGGAGTTTTCTAAAAGTGTGTATTCTTGGGCTCAGGAATAAGGGGCATCTTTGGCTGTGTTTGGAAAAACACAGACCCAGAGGGAAGGTAATGGCCAGGAGGAGGTCAGAGTCAGAGGTGCTGCCCTGCTGGGTGGAAGTGCTTATCATGGCATCAGTTCAGGGTTCCAGACCTGCAGGCCAGCACCTCTCCCTGTGTCTGGGTGGCAGGCTTGTCTTGGCGAGTTCAGAGGGGACATAGCCTCCAAGGCCCTCCTCTGGTGCTGTTGACTGGAGTTCTTGGCTTGCTCAGCTGTGCCTCCCGCCAGGCCTCTCAGCATCCCTCGGCCACCGTGGGGCATGGGGTGGGCCGCAGAGGCAGGGGATGGGGCTACTCACTGCCATTAATAGGAGGAGGCAGGACAAGTCTCTCCAGCAGGGAGAATGAAGAACCACCACAGCTGTCTGCAAGGCAAGGGGGAAAGCCTGTCAGGAGAGATAGAACATCAGTCTTCACTGCAGACATAGGCCGTGCTAGACACCTATCTGCTTAAGGATGATAATGAAATTAATCCGGCCTGTAGTCACTTCCCGTCCAAATGATTTATTGGCCTCATACCCCAGTGTTGCTGCATGGTGGTAATAAATGACAAGCCTAGGACATGAGGGCTTAAAGGATTCTCCTTATGTTTAAAAAGCTAAGCCATAAGGCAAATAAACCAGAGAGCCTGAAGGAAACGGGAGGTCACTGGGCTCTGTGTTCTCTATGCCTGGACCATCTCAAAAGCTCCGTTTTTCAAAGCCTGCTTGGAGAAAATAATCCCCCACCACCCTCAGCCACCTACATCTATACTTGATTAAGCAGCGCCTCCGCAGACTCAAAATTTGGGAGTAATTTGACAGGGCTGGGCTGAAGTTTGCTTTTACCCTTTCGTTAAAGAAAAAATTTTCTCTTGAGCACTAGCATTTCCCTCCAAAGAGACAAGATGCTAATTATCAGTCTTATTCATTTACTAAAGTACCCTAGTTTGAGTCACTGTATGTGCCTAAAAGCAAAAAAAAAATTTTTTTCATTTAAAAATAGGGTCTAATTCGGAGTTTTAAGTGAATCAGACTCACCTCCCTCCAATTAGTCCAAATTAGTTAGGTTTTAAAGTTAATCTGTAGTGACAGCCAGTTCCTCCTACTATCTAAACAAAGTCCCTGCTGTTGGAGAGCCAGCCTGTTTCTTCCTTCCTTGTCTGTCCTTAGGGCAAACACAGTGTAGCTGGTCTCCTCTGAATGATTTACTCTCAGCACATTTGAAGAACAGGTTTCTAGAGGGGATCTGAGGGCACGACAAAAATATAGCATCTCATGGACTAGATGCAGCCCCCAGAGCCCCACATTGCTGGCAGGGCCCTGTCACCTACTGGCTGACACCCTTGGCAACCCCCAGCACCGTGGAATTGCTTTCCGTGACGATAACCATGGCAGCCAGTGCCTGGCACTGCTCACGCGTATTAGCTCAATTAATGTCCACAAAAACCCTGGGAGGCAGGTGCTTTCCTTAGTCCCATTTTCCATCTGATGAACACAGAGGAGGGTGCATTTCTGCTCGTGTCATTCTGTCATGTGCAGACAAAGGGTTAAGCGTGTCTTTACACATGAAGCCAGAGCTGTCTTTCTCCCCTATAATTAAACCCTCCCAGCGCGCTTCCTTAACTGGATGTCATTCTGTGTGCGTTGACTATGAAGGGGACTGTGCTTTGCTCTGGTGCCAGCAGGGTCTGGGGCACGTGCACCTGCATGTTCAGGGAGTGGGGCATGCTCGTCCCCTGTGACTGTGGCAGGTGGTTTCTCTGGGGTCCAGCCTTCTTTATCTCACTCGCACCCTGCTGTGACCTTTGGCTGGGCCGAGTTATTGCACCTGCACCCTGCTGTGGAGTAGTGGCGAGTGTGCAGGACAGGCATTGGGCAGGAAGTTTTCTCTAAAGATCATACTTCTAGTTCTGAGCTGCAAGGTTTTGAGAGGCAGAAGAGTTGTTTAACTGCTGTCGTTAACAGATGTGTACTAATGCAGAAGTGGTCACTGCTAACAAATTTGTAATTCAAAAGATATTTAAAACTCATAGGAATGTCCCAAAGGGTCTGTTAAGTAAGGTCAGCAATCCTTCTAGTCAAGTCCATCATCTGTGACACTAAAAGGGACTGCACCATCACTAAAGGTCTGCTGCAGTGTGAATGTCTTTAGATATTCAGTTAACACGTATAATGCTTCTCGTGTGCTGGGCACTATTCTAGGGCTTTGCCCAATAGCAGCTCTTTCCATCTTCTTTACCGCTCCATGAGATGAATACTATCAGCCCCATTCTGAGGCCCAGGAAGGCTAAGAAACTTGGCCAGAGTCATAGAGCTCCTTCACTGATGCCTCAAGGCTGAAAGCAGATGAAATAAGCACTCTAGAGACTGGGGCTCTGCGCAGGGCCTGAGGGATACCTTCCCCAAATCCAGGCTTTCAGCCCATGCTCCTAACCTCCGAGGCAGCCTGGCTAGAGAGCTGGGCCTGATTGAGGAGAAATCCTGGTAGTTACATTCTCTGATGTCAAATTCATAAAGGGTAACTTCTCTTAAAATCCCAGGACAAATCTCATGTCTGTGAGTTTATCAAAATGCTTCCCTACTTCTACTTTAACCCTCTTTTTGGCCAGCAGTCCGTGAAGATGACAGTTACCTTCATCCAAAGGGAGGCCTCTCTCAGGCATCTGGGCTCTGACAACCCCAACCCAACCGGATCACTCTTGAGTCTTAAGTGTTCAGGGCTTCGCAATTTCCCACACATTCTTGGCGGCCCAACTCCCTCAGGAGGAAGACAGTCTCAGGGTTATCACTAATAGTCCGCAGAGGGAGCTGGCTAGTGGCCTGAAGGTTAATTTCAAGTAAACAAGAGAGAAGCAGGAGCCCTGTGGCATTTTCTCTGGTTTCCAGCATCCTGTAAGCCCTCCCCTGGGTGTCCAGAACCTTCTGTGTGATTTGACCAGCCTGTGGAGGACGTTCTGATGGCCCCTTCCAATGCACTGGTGAACCCCTGTGCTGAAGGACTCGGCAAGGTTATCCCTCAAGCCCTGAGAAACAAGATTTTGTTTTCATCAGTTTCCAGCCTTGGGGCGTCAGTGAGAAGAGCTGAGGGAGAAGACGATATTGACGGAGGGACAGCAATATTGGCATGTGGCTGCTGGGACACGATGTGGAATAGAATTCTGTTTTCACATAAGATTGTTTCAGCAGAAAAGGTGATTTCAGGAATGAGAGATTTCAGTCAGAGTTTCTGTGTGGTGATTTGATTATCATGTTTTTAGATTTTTTTTTTTAAATTATCACAATATTCAGAACGTATTCATAATTTTTCATAAAATTTATAGCTACAATGCTAGCATTTCTCTTAGGCGAAGCCATATGAAATTGCCAATAGGTGACCATATTTACCTACAAAAGTAGTAGTTTCATAAGGTTAAACATAAGTTCAACCTTACATTTCTAGAAAATCTCTTTTCATGGAATTCTAAGTTATGCCATAAACATGGTATCTTATAAAGAAATCTTACCTTCACTTGCAAATGGTTTGGAAGATATGTAGCTCCTGTTTATTTTAGAAATGACTTTAAGTTGTTGATATGGGTCTGTTTCTCCCTGAGTGATTACAACTCCTCACTCTAATGATGGGAAAGTCTACAGTCCATCTCTGACACTTCTAACGTGGGGTGGCCCCAATTCCCCTCCATTGATGATTGGAGGAGAATCGCCTGTTGTCACATCGAATCTTAGAACACTGTGAGACTAGAAGGAATTTAATTTGAAATTGCCGTGCGTACCAGTTCTGCTCTGGGCTGGAAAAACAATCCTGCTGCAGATCCAGCTAGTGACATTAATCTTTCTTTGATTTAATTTGGTTTTCATCCCTAAAGTAGGGGCCCAGAGGATGCTCCCTGCCTCACAGGACTAGGGGACGATTAATGAGTCACTCTTAGAAGAGCATTTGGAGCTCCTCAGATGGAACAAACGGCATCATCTTTTTAACACTCTGCATTCCAGGGCACTTTTCAAAAAGGCATTTCTGTCCTTACCTCAGCAGCAGCTGACTTGTGCTAAAAAGAAAACGGAAACCTTTCCCCCACAAACATCTGTAAATAAACTATTTTTCTGTCTTTATAATCGTGTTAAAGTGTCACATGGGGGAAATGTTCTAGCTCTAGAGCAGCTGTGAAAGTTAGAAATGCACACACACACACAAACAACTCATCCACTAATAAAATGCTTCTACACTTGCTCTTGGGAGATAATTTCAGAGTAAAATTTCCTTGGTACAAGCTGTGTCTATGCTATCTTAATGCCTGAGCACAGCACCAGCAGCGGCCTGTTGCCAGCTCTTGAAGAGACATTTGAACTTTTGGCAGCGCTCCTTATCAGAAGGCCCATCCGTGGTGTTTGTGATTATAGAGTAAGGGTGCTCGCTTTTGGCAAAACAAAGCGTCTGACAGTAGTGAAGTATTGGCTCAACACTCAATGGGAGACATTTGGGATTCATTCTTTGACAATTACCCAGAATGAATCACCAGCTTCCTTTTATAAAAGGATATTTATTGGCTTAGAAACAGAGCATATCCAGTTCTTCGTGGGGAGGAATTTTGTAACTATGTTCAAAGCTTCTCATAAACTCAGTGTCTGAGTATTGCTAAGGGGGTGCCTGCATAGAGCATTTGCTTTAATTGCATCAAATATGGAGGAGAATTGAAAAATCAGCCAGCAAACAATAGCTAAAGGGGAAAAGGAGAGGATGCTCGGTAGTAGAAGCAGAGTCGAAGAGCTCAGTAAGAGTTAAGAATCCCTGCTGGAGACACTTTGCAGAGGCCTGATGGCCCCAGCTGGCCCCTGTCTAGTGCTGCCCCCACCCCATCACCAAGATATCATGCACACCAGCAGTTGGAGGCCTCTGGACTAAACTTAGTGGCTGGCTGGACACAGCTGGCTGGACAGCTGTGATTGAGGGCCTCTTGAGGGCTGGCTCTTGCTCTGTGTTCCTCCCTATGGGTGCAACCTGAAGGAGATTAGGTTTTAATCCTTTGGTGCTTGCTAGGCGAGCTTGTACATTCTGATAACCAATGTGCATCAGGCCAGAAGAGAAATTCTAGGTTTCCACTCTTTCCAAATTGGGAAGGCCAGGTCCAAATTAATATTAGAATTGAGAACAGCTTTGGAGCTTCAGAGTGGAGGGAAAAGTCACTTAGCTGATAAGGTTCAGAAGTGACAGGGTCAGTCCTCCAGAATGAAGGGGATTTGTGGATCTCTGACCTGCCTCCTTCTTGCCACCCCTTTGTCTTATAATTTTGTGAATGAGCCCCTCCTCCCACAGAGCCAGGCCTGCCCCTAGCATCTTGGCATCTTTGTCCCCCTCTGCCTGAAGGGCACTTCCTTGCCTGGGGATTTGTGAGTGTCCATCAGGGTGTGGGGGAGGGGCACTGTAGAGCCACTTGACCCTGGTCTCCATGGTCCCAAAAGGTCTCAGGTGAGAACGCCTGACTTTAACTCCAAAAGAGGCAATATATACAGAGGACTTTCTTTGTCAAATGTATACATTTAAAATCTGTGGCAATTCTTATCAGTTCTATTGAAGCTTAATTTTTGAGACAGGGTCTTGTTCTGTTGCCCAGGCTGGAGTGCAGTGGCACAATCATGGCTCACTGTAGCCTTGATCTCCCAGGCTCAAGCCATCCTCCTGCCTTAGCTGGGACTACAGGCATGTGCCACAATGCTCAGCATTGTTTTGTTTGTTTTGGTGGGGAGAGATGGAGATCTGAGTTCCCCAGGCTGGTCTTGAACTCCTAGGATCAAGTATTCCTACTGCTTTGGACTCCCAAAGTGCTGGGATTACAGTCATGAACCACTGTGTCCAGCCAAAATATAATTTATATTACCATAAAGTTCATTTGTTTAAAGTATACAATGCAGTGGTTTTAAGTATACTTATAGAATTGAGCAGCCATTGCCACAATCTAATTTGAGAACATTTTCATCGCTCCCGATGAAATCTTGAATTCATTAGCAGTCATTCCTTATTTCCCCCACCCCTACTTTAGCCAACTAGTAATCTACAATCTATCTATATAGATTTGCCCATTTTGGACATTTCATATATTCTTGTTTTTTGTTTTAGATTCGTGGGTACATGTGCAGGTTTGCTACAAGGGTATATTGCATGATGCTGAGATGTGGGCTTCTATTGATCCCATCACCCAGACAGTGAACATAGTACCCAAGAGGAAGTCTTCCAGCCCTTGCCTCTACCCCCTTCCCACTTTTAGAGTCCCTCGTGTCTATTGCTCCCATCTTTATAGACATTTCATATAAACAGGGCCATACAATATGTGGTCTTTTGTGACTGGCTTCTTAGCATGTTTTTGTAGTTCATCCATGCTGTAGCATGTATCGGTAATTCTTTTATTGTATGCCAATTTTTGGTAGTATACTGATACTACATGAACTAATACATAGTAATAAAGAATGAACTACTTGTAGTTGCAACAGGAATAAATGTCATAGACCTTATATTGACCCTCAAAATCTAGACACAGTACATACCGTATGATTCTATTTATGTGATATCCAAGAACAGGCGAAATTCATAAATGGTGATGGAAGACAGAAAAGTAATTACCTCTGGATGAAGATGGGGTGGTCACTGTCTCGGAAGGGACAATGGGAGCACTTTTCAGGACCTTGCAATATTTTATATCTTGATAAAGGCAGTGGTTATGTCAGTATATATTTAATGTGAATAGCCATCAAGCTGCACACTTAATATTAGCAAAAGTTAAGCATGTCCCACGTTATGCTTAAATTTCAAAGCTTTTATTAAAAAGTATATGCAAATTTTGTGATTTTACAAGCTTTTGAAAAAATGTCACAGGTTGAATATCCCTTATCCAAAATGCTTGGAACCAAAAGTATTTCAGATTTTGGAATTTGCTTGGATTTTAGAATATTTGCATATACATAATGAAGTATTTTGGTGACAGGACCCACGTTTAAACACAGAATTTATTAATGTTTCGTAAATACCTTATACACAGAGCCTGAAGGTAATTTTATATAATTTGTGCACAAATCAAAGTTTTTATAGGGTTTTGACTGTGACATGTTATCATGAGATGAGGTGTGGAATTTTCCACTTGTGGCACCATGTCAGCACCCAGAAAGTTTCAGATTTTGGAACATTTTGAATTTTCAGATTCGGGATGCTCCACCTGTATATACCTATAGAAAAATAAATTATAAGCATACTGCTGGATGAATTATCACCAAGTGAGCACGTCCTGAAACTACCACCCATGTCAAAAAATAGAAGCCCTCTTCTGGCCTTTCCTAATCACTGCCACTGCTCTCGTCTCCAAATATCTAACATGATAGTTTTGACCGTTTGGGTTTTTTTTTTTGTTTTCAAGCTCTATGTAAATGGAATCATTCAGTATACTTTCTTTTCTGTCGAGCTGCTTCTGCTCAACATTATGATGGTAAGATTTACCCATGTGGCGTGTAACAGTAGTTTGCTCATTTTCATTGCTTTATAATCTGTTGTATGAATATGCTCCCAATTATTCTAATGATGGATGTTTGAGTTGTTTCCAGTCTGGGACAATTACAAATAGCTCCCTATCAGGATTTATACTTATTTCTGTGGACTAAAGACCTACATGTGAAACGGCTCTGTCATAGGGTAGACACCAACTTTATATACCACAATTTCTGAAAATCTGTTTCAGCATTTCTTAATAGAGTAGTGTCATAGTCAGTTAGGGCTGCTTTAACAGAATACCATTGACTGAGTGGCTTAAACATTTCTTTCTTAATAGTTCCAGAGACTGGAAGTTCACAGTCAGGGCAAAGTACTAGTAGCTTGGTGAGGACCCTCCTCCTGGTTTGCTGAGAGCCATCGTCTTGTATCCTTGTGTGGTGGAAAGCAGAGGGGACCAGCAAGCTCTGCTGTCTCTTCCTTTTCCTCCTCTGTTTAGAGATAAGGTCTCACTCTGTCGCCCAGGCTGGAGTAGAGTGGCACAGTCAGGGCTCACTGCAGCCTTGAATTTCTGGGCTCAAGTGATTCTCCGCCCAAGCCTCCCAGGTAGCTGGGACTACAGGTGTGCACCAATGCGCCCAGCTAATTTTTAAATATGTTTTTGTAGAGAGGGGTCTCTGTATGTTGCCCAGGCTGGTCTCAGAACTCCTGAGAGTGATCCTCCTCTTCTTCCTTCCAAAGTGCCGGGATCGCAGGAGTGGGGCACCACGCCCGGCCCTGGTGTCTCTTCTTATAAGGGCACTATTCCCATCATGAGGGCTCCAACCTCATGACCTAGCCTCCCAAAAGCCCTGCCTCCTAATACCATCACACTGGGATTAGGATTTCAACATAGGAATCTGGAGGAGACACAAACATTCAGTCCACAGCAAGTAACAATTTTTTAACCTCAAAAAATGAAACTGGCCTAGGTCTTTCCTGGCCTCTGAGAATTGGGGGGAATGTCCTAACAAAGTTCAGTCTTCCCCTCTTCCAGGGCTTGCCCACCTTCCATCTGTCCCACAGAGTCCTGGCCTCCACCTTCTGCGTACTACCCTACTGCCTCCCATGGCCTCATCAGCCTCCTCCACAGGACCATGAGCCCCTTGAGGACAGAGAGACTGTCTTGCTTGTCATTTAGTCCCAGCCTCCAGCGCAGTGCCCAGAACTTAGTAATTCTTGATAAATATTTGATTTAATAAGTGAGAGCATGTAAGATCCATCCAGCCATCTAATTCCTGGGTGAAGTTGAGAAATCCATTAAATTTTGAAAACTCATATATCTTTTATCTTTGGTTTCAGGTATCAAATGGATCCACTATAAAAGTCTTTAAGAAGATAGCAAATTTTACTTCAGGTAACCAATATAATATTGTAACATTTTGTTCTCACCCAGCTTCATAAAGTATTGCTTTTTGTCTCTCTCAGCTGTATTGTCACAAAGGTGAGATTGAGTTGTTACTATGTAATTCTCTGAAAGCTGAGAAAAGCCATTTCGATCTCTTTCCAGTCCTAAGAATGTGATCCCTGCAAGAAGGAAAGGAAACTATAAATGGTGGTTGGCCTGGACTGCCCAGCACTGAGGAAATGGCTGCCTCTTTATAGCCCTAAGCTCAGGGCAGAATCTCATAGCTTTTTTCCAACTCTTTAGAAGGATGGGGGCTAACAGAGGAGATCCCCCTGGCAAACTGAGAGGGAAGAGTACAGATAATCATCACACAGCCCCACAGCAAGCGCTGAACCAACAAGATAATCCACTTAGAAGGTCCAAGTCTCCTGTGATAGCACTTGCGAAATTCCCAGAAATTGGAGAGAGACAAACTAAAGGGGGAACTTTTATGGGAAAGTCAATAGGCTGGTCTCTAAAGTGATTTTCTGCTTCCCTGATAGCCCTGGGGCAGGAAATTCCTGTTCCAGGTTTGTCTCCAGAGAAATTATACCCCAGTCAAGACAATCAGCTCTCAGCCCTTGGAAAGGTTCTGAGCTCCTACCAAACAGGCTCCTTTCACACAGCCAGAGGTAGGGCTTCCTGACTCCTGGATTCACTATTAGAAGGAGCAGGGAGCATCTGGTCAGTGCAAACAGGGAATGTGGGGCTCCTGATTATACAGACAGGATGATTGGGTAGGACTCCTTTGGGGAAACCCACCTTCCATCACTACATGGGGCTGTGGTGAAGCCGTCTTGCAGTGTTGCTATCATTCCAGCTTAAGGGGGATGGTGTCTTTGTGTTGAAAAGTGGAAGAGCTGTGGTTTTAGGTTTCAAAGATTGGGCCTTTTGAAGAGCCTGTTATTTGGGGATTGAATAGTAGAATCTTAGGTTTGGATCTCTTCGTGGGCCCTCCCGTCAGTCAGCACTGCTGCTAGTTCCCGTTCATTGCAACTGAGAGCCACCATCTATCATCCTGCTAATACTCTGAACCTCCTGTACCTCTGTCCTATCATCAGCCCCTCTGTCAAAATCCCAACCCTGGATGAACCCAACAATTATCTTTTCCTGACCCTATAGCTAGGGAGCCACGGAAGAAAGGCACATAATGGCACACTGGGGGTCACTATAAGTTCACGGTGCCCAACTTGACCAGGGCCCTCCACACAGCCTGCTCTCATTGGGTTTCTCTGGGCAGCTCATCTCTGTGTTGTCCATAATGTCTGCCTTCTCTCCTCAAAGCTTTGACCTACACAGCTCTCCTCTCAGCAGATGACTTCACCCTGCACTCTTTACAGAGAAAACAAATCAGAAGTCCCTCAACAGCCAATACCAAACCTACCAACCTTACCTGCACCTGCCTTCTTCCTTGATGCTCATGGGCTGACCTTCTTCCATTCAAGGCCAGTCTCTCACCTGTACTTTGGGTTCCATCATCCTTTCCAACCTTCTCTATCCTTATACTACCAGTAATCTCTTTTCTCACCTGTACTTTCTTTCCCTCTCCATCTACTCCCCATTTTCCATTAGCATTTCAAGATGTGCTAGTCTCTCTCATCTTTAAGACAATGTCTCGCTATTGCCCAGGCTGGAGTGCAGTGGTGCAATCATGGCTCACTGAAGTCTCAACTTCCTGGGCTCAAATGATCCTCCCATCTCAGCCTCCTAAGTAGCTGGGATTACAGGAGTGTGCTACCATGGTCAGATAATTTTAAAATTTTTTTGTAGAAGGCCGGGCGTGGTGGCTCACGCCTGTAATCCCAGCACTTTGGGAGGCCGAGACGGGCGGATCACGAGGTCAAGAGATTGAGACCATCCTGGCTAACACGGTGAAACCCCGTCTCTACTAAAAATACAAAAAATTAGCCGGGTGCGGTGGTGGGCGCCTGTAGTCCCAGCTACACGGGAGGCTGAGGCAGGAGAATGACATGAACCCGGGAGGTGGAGCTTGCAGTGAGCCAAGACTGTGCCACTGCACTCCAGCCTGGGCAACAGAGCAAGACTCCGTCTCCAAAAAAAAAAAATTTTTTTTTTGTAGAAATGAGGTCTCGCTATATTGTCCAGGCTGGTCTTGAAATCCTGGGCTCAGGCGGTCCTCCTGCCTTGGCTTCCCAAAGTGCTGGGATTACAGATGTGAGCCACTGAGCCTCTCTCAACTTTAAAACAAACCAAATGCTTTACTTCCACTCTTCCCTCCATTTACCACTCCCTTACCCTTTACAGCCACATTTCCTCACTCTGCACTACTCTCGGCTTGCTCTGTGAACACCACCTCATTGTCCTTTGAGATCCTAGAAAGGGTCAGCTCCTTCCTACCTTTGGGCCTTCCTGCAATTTGCCTAGCTGACTCTATCTCTTCATTAGATTCAGCTCAAACATCCCTTCCTCAAAAACTCCTGGACTAGATTTAGTCTCTTGTTAGATAATTTCCTAGCATATAATTCTCCTTCATAACCTTTATCACAATTATAATTGTGTACCTAGAAGTCTGATGTCTCTCATTGGCTAGAATGCAAATTTCATCAGGGTGGGAACTAGGTCTTATTCCTTGCTATATGCCCAGTAGTCCCTGGCACATAGGAGGTGCTCTAGGTACATTTGTTAAATGAATGAGGCTTGAGTCTTTCCTACAGCAAGAGATCAGAGATCACTAGGGAATCTACTTCCCCCTCCAATCCCTAGCCCGTCCCATCTTCATGCTATTCTTAAGATCTTAAGATGCAGCAGAGGGAAAAATGTAGCTCAAGTCAAAAAGCTCAAGTAACTTCAGTATATAGCACAAATGGGGCTTTTTATGAGAAGACCAATTAGCCTATGGTTGACTTTTTTTTAATGGACTGCTTTCTCCCCCTCTTTCTCTGGCGTTCAGATGTGGAATACTCAGATGACCACTGCCATTTGGTGAGTTCAGGCTTTCTTGTGCTCACCGCTGAATTGCATGCCTTCTGTAGCATGGCTGGTCTCCTTGGGTAACGCTTCTGCTGTCTTCCCTTCAGATTTTACCAGATTCGGAAGCATTCCAAGATGTGCAAGGAAAGAGACATCGAGGGAAGCACAAGTTCAAAGTAAAAGAAATGTATCTGACAAAGCTGCTGTCGACCAAGGTACACTTACTGTTCTGGGAGCACTTGATGGCTACCTAGGGGGTGTATGATATGTTTGACTTAATTTCCACTGAAGTGTGAAAATGTTACAAATCCCTTGTGCCTTCTAGCAAAGCAAAATGAAAGTTTAAATTGTAAACACTTCCTACCCCGTTCTTCTTTTTATACACTACAAAGATAATAGCACTTTACAAATTTGTGCTGTAGTATCTTCAGTCAGAGATTTAATATTGTTCCCAGTATCTTTCCCTACCATTTCATTATTATTGTTATTTTTTAGGTTGACAGCATAATTATTCCTTTTTGTTTACTTGTTATTATAGATGTGCAATAAAACTCCCTTTTTGAATTGCAAATAAAATGAAAAGGATGGGAAGGGTCAATGGCTATAAACCTACTAAATCTTACTGATTTTTGTTTTTCATTTTAAAATTAAGAATTCTGCTCACACATAAAAGTGTCAGATGTGAAAGCCGGTGGAATACCAAACTGGGAGCAAATTTTACTTTATCTGGCTTTTAGTGGAATTAACAGAAGTCTGTGGTGATCTTTTTTTTCTCCCCCTCTGGAATGATGAGCACTATAAATGCTATTATCTACACTTGGCCCCAGTAACTTGATGGGCATGCTTCTTCAGATTATAACAAAGAATCTGCTTAGAGCTTAGGAGATTTGTTTAGTGAGCAGAGGACAGTCCAAGCCTCTTGATTTTCTCAGCTGTCCCATAGAGCTCAGCGTATTTGGCTTTTGTAAAATACTCAAATGCTTTGGAAAGTACACAATAAAACCTTATGATAGAAATATATGCAACAGGAAAAATTCTGGGAACAGAGCAGCATCACTTGAGCTTTTCCAGGCTGAACATAATAAAAGCCAAATATCCGTGGCTTCCTGGTTTATGTAAACAGCCCTACAACTGACATTTCAACTGCTAGAGATTTCTGAGATATCCTCCCAGTTGACTAAACAATGTTGTTATCAGCAAGAAGCTTATGAACCAAATCTAAACCTGGGCATGGATTTTCAGGACTTTTGTCCCATACTGTGAGCACTGGCCTCATTTGACAATTTTACATTTTTCTCTTCAGTTTGTTTTTCCCTGTTTTGCACATTATTTTCCCTGAATTTGGATTAGATTTTGCTATTACATTTTCCAAACCACTACCACAGTTTTTAATCTCCCAAATCTGATGTTGTCTGTCTTTCAGGTGGCAATTCATTCTGTGCTTGAAAAACTTTTTAGAAGCATTTGGAGTTTACCCAACAGCAGAGCTCCATTTGCTATAAAATACTTTTTTGACTTTTTGGACGCCCAGGCTGAAAACAAAAAAATCACAGATCCTGACGTCGTACATATTTGGAAAACAAACAGGTGGGAATGTAGGTGATTATTGCCTGTTTTCAAGAATCTGGGACAGAATATTAACTAAAAAAAAAGACACAGATAGTTACAGAAGGATTCATTTATCTCTATATCAGAATCTTTGGGCTTGGTAAGCTATCATGTCAAAGTAGTTTCTTATTCTGTTACTATTTTTAAACAATAAAGGAAACTATTCCTATGCCAAGAATCCTATTCTTGAAGATAAACTGTTATCTTTGGTGCATGATACTTTGTCTCGAATGTTAAGCTGACCAGCAAAGAATGAGAAATTAATATTTGTGATTTTATATCATTTTTGCATTAGAGAAAATGTTATGATAAACCATTTTTAGTTCCTAATCAGTTACTGTGCAGTCCCAAACTGTCTATGCTCATTCTGTACAGATTTTTATTTTATCAAGTGTAGTACTCAGATACTATGGTAATTAGCCAAAAGTCTGTGTTTTGTTTTGTATTTTAATATTTTACCTTAAGCACAGGCAAGGTATCCAAATTTTGCCTCCTCAGTAAAGAAATGTAGCTCATGATCTCTCTTTGAAATGCTGTGTGCATGGGCCGGATAAGACTCAGTTATGAAGAAGTAGAACTTCTCAGTGCAAGCCCAAGGCTTTCCAGGCACTGAAGGCAGCCAGGTCACTTTAAATGAGTATCAAAAGCTGAAGTTTCAGAGCTCTAGGTCTAATCTCCCATTTAATCCAGATCTATCCCAATTCTCTACACTGGCTTGCTCCCTTCTCTTCCTGTGTTCTAGCGTCTTTTTTTGAGACAGGGTCTCCCTCTTGTCGCCCAGGCTGGAGTGCAGTGGTGGAATCTCGGTTCACTGCAACCTCTGCCTACTGGGCTCAAGTAATTCTCCCACTTCAGCTTCCCAAGTAGCTGGAATTCGAGCATGCCACTGCACTCAGCTAATTTTTAAAACTTTTTGTGAGATGAGGTCTCACTACATTGCCCAAGCTGGTCTCAAACTCCTGGACTCAAGCCATACTCCTGCTTCAGCCTCCCAAAGTAGTGAGATTACAGGTGTGAGCCACTGCCCCTAGCCTGTTCTACCCTCTTATCTGTAGTCCCTGCCACTCCCAACCACTCCCACATCAAGCCTGGGAGCTGAGGACCACCATTCCACCTTGAAGATTGTGGCATCTGAGCAGGGCAGCAGCCAGGACAGTAAAGCTATTGGGAGACCCAGCAGCATATGGTGGAGATAATGAGCTGAGCCAGAGTTGAAAAGGAGATAATGGAAGGACTTTGAACCAGTCCCAAGTTCATGTTCGGGTATTTGAGTACCTACTATGGGCCAAGCAGTTAGGTGCTGGAGATACAGTAACAAAACAGATGAAAGTCCAGGTCCCATTCTAATAGCTGGGGACAGACACTAAATGCAGTATGTAAACAGTAGTACATTAGCAGATGATGAGTGCAGTGGAGAAAGTAGGAAAGGAGGCTAGTATGTGTCAGGACTAGGTGATCCGAGAAGGCCTCACAGAGATGGTGACACTTGAGCCAAGTCTTGAAAGAGGAGAGGGCATAAACTATGAGACTACCTGAGGCAAGAAAGTTTCAGGCAGACAGATGCCAAGAGCACAAGTTGTGAGGCACATACTTGCTTGACCCGTATGAAGAACAGCAAGGAGTATAGGAGAGTTGGAATGAGTGCGGTGAGGAGCAGTGGGATAGGAGGGCAGAGGGGCCAGGTCGTGCAGGGTGTTATCCAGAGGGAGATGGACAGCCTCAGAGGGTTGGAGCAGAGGAGAGACATAGCCTGATTCTGTGTTGAGAGGACTGCTGATAGGCGAGAACAAACTGTCAGGAGACGGGAAATAATCCAGGTGAGAGAGATTATATATATAATCAAGAGCTATCTGGAGAAAATTCTTGTCCATGGCCATTTTCAAACTTACCCTCCTCTATCCTCCTTTTCAGTAGCTCTGGCAGTTAACCCTTTCTTGTTCTTTCCAAGTGAGCTTCTGTCTGTCATTTGGTATGTTTGCCTAAGCAGAGTTGTATACTTCAATAACAAGGACAAAAACACTCGTTTACAAACTGTGATAAACAGACCATTGGCTTCATGAATGGCCCTATTTCATGAATGGCCCTATTTGAAAAGAGATTATTCTCTCTTTGAACAGCCTTCCTCTTCGCTTCTGGGTAAACATCCTGAAGAACCCTCAGTTTGTCTTTGACATTAAGAAGACGCCACACATAGACGGCTGTTTGTCAGTGATTGCCCAGGCATTCATGGATGCATTTTCTCTCACAGAGCAGCAACTAGGGAAGGTAAGGCCTAGCTTGAGTATTTCCTGTATGAGTCTTATGAGTTTGACACACTTGTCTTTCTGATAAGCACTCAAATAACAAACAATTGGTCTAAACTACACCAGCTAAAAAGAAATAGCAAGGGCCACTGTAAATTTGCTGTTCTTTAAAATCTGTCTCATTATTTTTAATCTAATTTTTTAAAAGGGAAAAACAAAATAATTAGCCCCACCTGACTGCAGAATTCTGCCTGTGAAAAACTTTATCACAAAGTATGCATTTTGTTTCCTAGAAAAACATTCTATGGACACTGATAAACTGTTAACCCAAAATATGCAACTATTGAAATTTGCCTAAATAAATTCTATTTGAATATACATAAAATGCCTATTTGAATGTAACACATTGCTTATGGGACAGAAAATCTTGCCTGAGATTTCTAACAATACCAGTTTGTCTGTTTCTAATCAAAGCATGAGTACTGTTTTCCTATGGTTTTCTTTGCTGATCAAAAGTCCCAAGAACGCAAAGAAAGATAAAAATACAGAGCAGACTTTGAAAGATGTTTTGGTCTTATTTGAGCGCTCCAAAATATACGAAACTGAGCAATATCTGTGCCTAATGGATCTTTGAACACTGAGGAGGAGCTCTTGGGTGGGACTTTAAGAGTACCTGGAATGAATGGAGACTGATGTTCCGTAGGTGCCTCAGACTCCCAGTCATAATCTAAACGCTTTATCATCAGTATTTCTGCAAAACAAACCTGTTTTTACTTTTGTCTTCCCTAGCATTGCCTAGTCTCTCAAGGTAGAATCCTCAACGTTATCTTTGATTCACTCCTCTTCCTTCCAACCTCTATCCCCAAACTATTGGTTACCACTCACTTCTGTCTCAAATGTCTGTCCCTACCTCCTCCTTACTTAGCCTTATCACTTAGCCTTATCCCTTCATCCCATCCCTACTGGGATAATAATTGCTTCCTAATTGGGGTCCTTGCCCCTGCTGTCTACCTATCCCCTAAACTTTTCCTTTTCACTCTCTCTCAGGTAATCTTTCTAAAACATAAATCTGATGTTGTCAGTCTGCTTCTTAAAAATTGCAAATATTTCCCATTACCACCTACCAGCTAAAGTCTTCACAGTGCAACATAGTGCTTCCTGATGGCCTTCAGCCCTCTTTGCTGGCCTCGTTATTTTCTTGCACACTCCACATACCCACTGTGCTACAGCTTTTACTTTTCCCAAGTTCGCACCATGAACTTGTTCTCACACCCCTTTGCTCATCTTTCCTGTCTTACAATCTGTCTAGTAAAATCCTCCCCATTCATTCATCATAAACATTTTATTCATTCAACAAACATAATTTCCTAATGAGGACCAGAAACTGTAGGAGACTCAGATCAGTCTAAATACGCCTACTTTGTGAACTTCCCCAATGTATTTCCTACAGTACTTTCTTCATTTGACTAACAAAGTTCATCTTAGCTTGCAGCACACTGAAAGGCACTTAAATGTTTATTCACACTAAAAACATTTATGAATTATGTTCTTGACACATTTCACTTAATCCTCACAAGTACCAAATAAGGTAGTTATTATTACCCTCATTTTATAGATGAGAAAATTGATGTTCTGGGAGGTTACAAGTCTTGCCTGAAACCACACAAAGTAGCAAATTATGATTTCTGATTTATCCAACTCTTTTTGTCAACTCCTGCAGCTAATTATTTGTATCATAGTAAGCACTTCGTAAATCTGTCTTTGCAACTAGATTGTAAGCTTCTCAAGGGCAGTCACTGGTCTTCATCATTGTACTCTCAATGCCTGCTCCAGTGCTTGCTTAATAATGTTTACTGAATGAATGAATGATAGCATGATTTCTGGGTTCCACTTAAATTTGACAAATGAGAAAATCTCAGTAATATCTCAGTCTCTAGGCATCCTTCAGAATGATTCATCAAGCCATTGATTCAGCCTCATGGGCTGGGACATTAGCCCTATCGTTAACTTACCTATCTTTCCTGAGTAGAATTTTTTAAAGTTTTGTGAAAAATAATGACTTTTAAAAATAAAATCATATTTAATTTTTAAATATCACTGTTATAATTATGTAGAAACATTCAAACTGCCAGGGAACCTTTGCAAAATCACACATCAGAGCCACCAATACTAATGACCATGTGTTCCCTTGAAGAAACTGGAAGATCTTTATAATCTAATGAAATAAAAGGGACAAGCTGGAAAATCTGCCACTGCCAATTACTTACCAGTTTCATGGTTATATAAAGGGCTCAATCAGACCTACAATCAAGTCTTTTATAAATGCCAAATTCACTGGTGGGTGAGGATGAGAGCAAATGTTTTAATTCAGGCTTTTTACAACCATTAGTAATGAACTATGATTGAAATAAGTTCCATTGTTACAGTAACTCAAAATCATGCAAAAATAATAATTTTAGTTCTTTTATGAGAGGAAGGCAGAATATATTAGCATTTAATCTGCCTGAAAATAACAGTGACTCACCAGAACTATCTAGATAGCAGTCAGTCATTCAGTCAACAACATTTAAGGCCTATTGCATGAAGCCTTCTAGCAAGAGGTAAAACTGGTGGTGGGGGTTCAGCTACATTGGTGTATTATAAATTCCTCCCCCACCTTTTTTTTTTTTTTTTTTTTTTTTTTTTTTTTTTTTTTTTTACTGTTTTGGTGATGGTTGCTTTTTTTTTTTTTTCTTCCCCAGGAAGCACCAACTAATAAGCTTCTCTATGCCAAGGATATCCCAACCTACAAAGAAGAAGTAAAATCTTATTACAAAGCAATCAGGGATTTGCCTCCATTGTCATCCTCAGAAATGGAAGAATTTTTAACTCAGGAATCTAAGGTATCATTAGAAAGCAGAAATAAGCTTATATTTGGTTACTTTAAGTCATTTCAGAATCTCTCAACAAGTCTTTCTTTTAGAAACACGAAAATGAATTTAATGAAGAAGTGGCCTTGACAGAAATTTACAAATACATCGTAAAATATTTTGATGAGGTAAGATTTTAAATAACATTGTTTTTAACCTATGAATCAGGCACAAGGATGTGGTTATAGCATTCTATCAGTTTCAGAACAGCTCTGGCATCCCAAAAGGCCAGAAAGGGAAGCCAGGAAGCCTGTCTGAGATGGGGGATCCTGGCACTGAGCCAGACCCTGCACATGGCTGCTCCTCTTACAGTTTTATCATGCTGCCCACATTTGGACCAGCCTGAATGTACATTTGAGTTCATGGGGCCTACAGTCACACTGACTCAAGTTAACTTTGATGAGTAAGTAGTGGCCCTATCAAATGGGGTCAGCTTATGCTTGATTGTAATTTGCTAAAAATGAAAGCTAAGCTTGTTAAATTGCCTAGATTCTGTATTCAATCGTTATATGAAATTATGACATATTTCTAACTTAAGCAACTATTTCAATAAACCATTCTCCTTTATGATTAATTCTCCTTAATCTGGGTTTTTTTCTTTGGAAATTCACACAGACACATTCATCAGATGCTTTGTTTCCAAACAAATGTTAACTCCCCCTTCCCTGATTCCCCCCCAATCAGTCATGCTGGGACAGGCTATCCATGTCAATGGTGAGAATAGCTCACCAATTCCATTTGCTACTTGAAGATGAAGTGAAGCTCTAAGGTAGGGTAGAGGCAATGAGTTCTTAAACATGATAAGCATCCCTCGTTCCAGGGGTCAGGGGAGAGAAGGGAAGCACTGGGGAAGGGAGGGGAAGAGGAGGGACTACACTGCCCAGATGGGAGGGAAGGGAAGGATCTGTCTCTGACCAGGATGTCCTTGCCTGCTGCATTTAAGGAGAAATACTTGCCTGCATGTTGGCTGCCCAGGAATGCTTGCTGTGCTTGGAATGGCTGTGACATAATGCATAAAGCAGGGCCTTGGAAGCCTGGCCCCATATTTGTAAGCAAATAGTTGGTATTTCTTGCGAGCTTCTATTTTAAGCCAAGGTATTGTTGATCCTGTGATAAGGACTTAGCAAAACAACTTGCAAAGTGAGTATGTAAATGATGGAAGAAAATGTTGGCATCTGTTTCATACAGATTTTACCACTCATAGCATCAGGTATGCAAAAAACAGAATTGTAATGCTAAAACCACAATATCTAAAATAACTGTTCTAATTGTCAACAGATTCTAAATAAACTAGAAAGAGAACGAGGGCTGGAAGAAGCTCAGAAACAACTCTTGCATGTAAAAGTCTTATTTGATGAAAAGAAGAAATGCAAGTGGATGTAAGCACTCTGGGGCCTGGCTTAATCTGGCAAAGTTCTTCAGACGACTTGGGAGCAAAATGGCTGCTTGAGCTACTCTGTGTCGTTAATTTCTTGTTTGCACATAGGTTCCACTTTGAGCACTGTCTTTTTAAGAGACCAAGGCACATGCACAGCTTTAAAAAAGCATACCAACCATTGTGCCTGTGTGTCTACTGTGGGAACCCTTCTGTAAATAGAGTTGAAGTGGTTGTTGCAAACAGTCTCCTTGTTTACAGAGAATACAGGGCCAGTAAGCGAATGTCAGTATTGTAACTACAGTCTCCACTTAAGCACAATGGTATAAGTGGTTTTGTTTGAAAACTACAGCTATGTAGCACTTGTGCTACACTGTACCTCTGTATTGTAAAGGGATACTGCCAGTGCTCAAAACAAAATGTGAAATGAGTCATTTGGAAACAAGGTGGGGGTGTTAGGGCAACCTCGAGGATTTGCAGCATTGAAACTTTCCCCAGTAGTTCTTGGAAAAGCCGACCGCAGAATTTGGTAGTGTACACTTAGCATTTGTGAGTGTGTGTGTGTGTTTAAACCAAAAACTAACAGTGTTGCAACATTGTTGAAAGGGCTCGTGTTTTTCAGTGGTCATCAACTGCACTCCATCAAACTCACCTCCATTTCACCAAGGAGCTCTAAAGTAAGGAGAGTGGGCTTTATTAAATGAACAGCATTTTAACCAGATACTTTGTCTTAATGTATGTTCCTTTTTTTCCCACCTATTTTTTCATACTAAATGTATTTGATAGTGGACATGTTGAATATTTACAAAAAAATCAATTCATTTCTGTTTCAAAACCTTTGATCAGAACGATCTGTGGAAGAGTAACTCCATTTCTATATGAGTGTCTCCTTGCTTTAGATTTCTGGTGAACCCTGTGGTTATGAATACTTGTGTGTGATTTTAAAAAAAAGATACATTTTACATTTCATCGAATTGCTGTTCACACTGGAGTATTATATATAAATAGATATATTTGAGGCCCAAGGCCTGAAAAGTATTAGTATACAACTTGGTATCTTAGTCTTACTATGTACTTTTTGAAAGTATTCCTCGCAGGAGAAAGAATTTAAAATACCCATTTTATTCATGCCTTTCTTTTTAAAAAATTCTCTATCCAGTTATACTGTAGTCTTTTTAGTGCTGATTTTTTATTCCTGAATTTTTGCTGCTCATGACCAGTTTTAATACCACTGTGTTTTCCTTCTATTAAACCAGAAGAAGTAAACAGCATAATTGGCAACTCTTTTCTTGTGGCAGGCACCTTTTACCCTTGGTGCTCCAAATCCCCCATCTAGGAAAGAAATTTTTTCAAGTCAAATAACATTGATCACATATTCCTTGAAATCATTTACCAACACTGTATGGAGCATTAGGATTTAAATATGAATTTGTCTTAGATAAAGGCAATTCCTTTTTGCTCCTGAATTATCTGGAAAAGCATGAGAGAGGTGACACCTCAACAAACTGATCAGAGAAAATAAGCAGTTACTACCCTGATAGGCACCTTCCCAATCTTGTTGCTTTTGACCATTGTCTGTCCAACGGACACACCTCAAACAAAACTACCAAATAGGTTATATATCAGAATAAAGGTGAGAGGTCTGGTCCCCATCTAAGGCTGCTACAGTCTTCAAAGAGGCGAAGGAGTTCATAAGAGAACAACAGTAGGAGAGTTGAGAGCCAAGGGTAGGAGAGTTGCCCAAAAGACTTCCCCTACTTTAGGGTACTGAAAACGCAAAGGATCAGCTACAGCTTTATCTAAGTATTTACTGAATGCTACATGAGGGTGTCCCTGTCCAGCTTTCTGACACATGAGTCCTGTGTGGAGAGTTACCTCCTCTTCCAGGGACTGTGCTGTTGGGAACTTTGGGCAAGTCACTTACCTCTTTGTGCCTCAATTTCTGTATAATATTTCTAAGCTACCTCACTGAGGTGGTATGAAGATTCACTAATGTATGTAGCGTGTTTGTCAATCCTCCAGTGAAAAGCACTATCTAGATCACATTTTGGATCACATTAGCCAAATGCAGTAAATGGCCAAATTAGATGTGTGCTGAAGACAATCAGTCACTGGGTCTATATTAAACAGCAACCAGAGCAACAAATGGCAAACAATTTCTATTTTCAAGTTTCTTTGCATATTTTTTTGGTGCAAAATAGTTCATTTATAAACTTTTTTTTCTAACACTAGTGTCTACAGCAGCATTTAAAAAATTCTGTTACCTTTTCTGTATTAGGATTTAAAGTCTATTTCTTATTGTATACCTGATTGAAGCTGTTCTTGGAGATGAATGTTTTAATGTCTATACCCCAAAAAAATAAACATTTTGATGTAACTGTGGACTGTCTTTTTTTTTTTTTTTTTTTTTCAATTTTCTAGTTATAATAGGTTTTTTATTCTAAGTGGCTCCATGGAAATTATTTTTCAGAGACAAGGTGTCACTGTATATGCTGTGAATAAGCAGCTATACTATGTAGTAAGTAAACCTAGTTTCTTGCTAAATGGTGCTAAGGACTGCTCAATTACAATCCTGGCCTCCACTATCAACCTGGACTTTTGACTATAAACACCTTGGGATAATGAACATTCCACTTAATTTGGGAGACTTGGGCTTTAGCCTTGTTAACATGAAATTATTCCAGCAGAATTCCTCTAAAAGATACCACATTAAAAAGGCTTCCAGTGGGTGTAAAAAAAATGAGAGCATACTTAGGGACACAAAACACATAATTATTTGGTTAGAGCTACAGTAATGGGAAGTAAAGTTAAATACCAACAATGTTTATAAAGGGACCTGAGTTCAAGTTTTATAATCAATGGCCCCCTTGTTAATACAGTAATATGATTTAATTATTTGCACTTATTTTCTAACAAAGCCAAAGTCAGTAGACGGTCATATTGCTAAATATATGCTATATGGTTTATGTAAAATTAAACACAAGACAATATAGATTAAAAAAATATTAAGCTCTTTAATAAATTATGTATGTGTACACAGCTTTTAGAAAAGGTAGCCTTTTGAATATAGATACCTTTACCTTCTTTATGCTGACTTTTAAATTGTCATCTTTTTATATAGTAAACCAGAAGATGTGTACGGACCCTGTTATTGCCAAGTATCCCAAGGATGAAGAGGGAATTAATGATAGTTATATTTCACTCAAAATGCCAAAAAAAATTTCAACAAAGTAAAAATTTTAAAACTTGACTCTAGTTTCTTTCATTCTCAAACCATTGTCAAATATTCTAAATATCTCTGAGACTTTCTCTTGTAATGCTTCACTTGTATAATCCTAAAATCCTGACAGTCATACAATACAGCATGTAGTAGTAGGTACCTTTTCTTGAGGCACATTCAAGTGTTTTGGCAAACAGTAAAAAGTATCTAAATGCCACAGGTTAAAACATCAAGTTTTACTGAGTCACCAACTTCACCTCTTTTGATCTGCCTGTTCTCCAAGAACATCATTCTCCAGAAGATCCAAGTTCCTCTAGTTGTCTTCTTTGTGTTGTCTCCAGTTCTTCTAGTCTTTTGCGAAGTAGGGAGAGTTCCCTTTGATGTTGTTCCTCCTTAAAATGATGTAGAGAAAGCATAGCAAAAGAAACTATTAAAAAACTAGTAGAAAAGTAACTGTTAGGCAGCAGCCTTGGACTGCCTCTTTTATATATGCCTATAATATGTGGCAAGGAAATGTTGACCACCATAGCAGTCTAAAAACAGTAGCATGGGCTAAACTACCATCTAGTTTTGCTTCTCTCCTGCCTCAGGCTCTAGCCTTAAGCAAAACCCATAGTCTGTTCTTCTCTAAGTGTAAAATTCACCAGGGAGTGAATTAGAAAATACTAATGCAGGGCCCACGTATACTTACATGGCATCTTTCCAACAACACTGGTGTTTAACAGCAGTTTATTATATAATAAAGCACTTGGCCTTAGATTCAATTCAGTGATTAAAATCTGTGCTTACATTATAAAACGTAATTACTTATTAATACTCCATCTTCTGAAAATGAATCAAATCTGATTCCTTCAATACCTCAGGGGCCTGATACAACAGAAAGAGCCCAGGTTTTGGATTCAACAGGTTTAGGTTTGAAACTTTGTCACTTATTAGCTATGACCTTATACAAGTCACTTCAGTCTGAATCAGTTCCCTTACCTATGAATTAGGAATAGTAATATCTGCCCTCAAAGCATTTTTCGTTAGTAGGCATTGCACAGAACATGCAGTTCACTGCGTTAGTAAATTCTCAGTAGTAATTAGTATTAACATTATGAATAAGCTACAAACTCTAGGTTACTCAAAGACTCAATCAACTTTCCTCTTTTCTATTGTCCAGTAAGAGATTTCACTCCCAGCACCATCACTAAAGGATCATGATTCAAACTGAATTCAGCAAATTTCTAGGCTAAATGAAAGGGAAGAAGTTAAAACTAGTTTTAAATGTTTATGCCATTTTTGTGGTGAATTTTGAGCACTGACCAAAGTGATAATTTGAGTTTTATCACCATATTTAAACATTAAAAACCTACAAAAATGTATGACTTTTTTTCTAAAAAAAATAAATGCTCATACCTGCATATGAGGAGGAAATGGTAGTTCCATGCTTGCAACCATGGCTGATGATTGAAAGCTAACAGGATTGATAGATGCCGTTGGAGGCATGTTAGGGACCAAAATTAGACTTCGAAATTCATTATGTCTTCTCTGTATATCTTTTAGTCTTTTTTGAAGCCTTGTATAGTCTTCAAAAGGAACATTTTGTCTTAAAAAGAAAAAATGTTTATTTAATATGGTTATACCCTATTGAAGCACAGTATGATTCACAGAATATAATTTTAAACTGGAAGAGGATTTCTAAATTATGAGATCTATATATAATATATAGATAAAAAATCTGTTTACCTAGAAAGATAAACAGAAACATGACATAACATCTTACTCATTAGCAATCATTAGCATTGCAGACTATCAACTCATTATAAAGTTATATTTGCTAATTAAAGATCTAAAATCTTTTGATACTTTGGTACTCACTCCTACCCTCCCACTCACTCCCATTCATGAATCCTGAAACTAAAGGGAGACTCTAAACCAAAAGAGTGCCTTACCTTACAGAAAGAATCAAATAAAAATACAGTTCATCCCTCAGTATACACATGGGATTAGTTCCAGGACATCCCTCATATATCAAAGCCTATGCATACAAGTCCCGCAGTCAGCCCTGCAGAAACCTGCATAATGGAAAAGTTGGTTCTCTGAACTGGAGGGTTTCACATCCTGTGAATACTATATTTTCTATCCATGTTTGCCTGAAAAAAAACTGCATATAAGTAGATCCATGCAGTTCAAGCCCATGTTGTCAAGGGTCAAGTGTAAAGAAAATGCTAGATTGAAGCTTACAAAATTGCCATTTTTAATAGGTGAAATATGGTCAAATATAGAGATTTTCACATAGTTCAATCTAATTTTTTAAATGTCAGTGTGATATTATAGTAAGAAATATATATTTGGTCTTTGCCCTTGGTTCCTGGCACATAGCTCCTAAAACTCTGGGAAACTGAATTGATAAGAGTATCTTTTGTATATAAATAAGATAACTGGTGGCTGGGGGCCCCTGAATAGCTTTAGGATGATCGGGCAGGTCACCAGAAAGATTGAGGCATGATTGGAGGGCTGGAACTTTCAGCCCCACTCTCCAAATCTGGAAAGGTAAAGGGCTAAAGGTTGAGTTGATCACCAATGGCCAATGATGTAATCAATCATGTCTATGTAATGAAGCCTCCATAAAAATCCAAAAGGCTGGGGTCAGAGAGCTTCTGGATTGCTGAACATGTGGAGGTGTCTGGAGGCAGGCATGCCCAGAGAGGGCATGGAAACTCCATGCCCCCTTCCTCATACTTTTTCCTATGTATCTCTTTCATCTGGCTGCTCATCTGTATCTTTTGTAATACCCTTTCTAATAAGCTGGTTAACATAAGTTTCCCTGAGTTCTGTAATCTGCTCTAGCAAATTAATTGAACATGATGAGCAGATCATGGGAACCCCAATTTACAGCCATTTTTAGCCAGTCAGTCAGAAGCGCGGGTTACAACCTGGGGCTTATGGCTGCATTCTGAAGTGGGGAGCAGTGTTGTGGGACTGAGCCCTCTACCTGTGGGATCTGATGCTAAATCCAGGTAGACAGTATCAGACCTGAATTACAGGACACCTAGCTTGTGTCCACTGGAGAACTGATTACTCCATGTATAGGAAAAAACCCCAAACATCTGGTGTCAGAAATGTTGTGCTGACTGTGTGAGAATAGGAAAAACACTGGTTTCATAATAGGAAAAAAAAACCAGTGTTTTTCCTATTATAAAAGGTAATCACAAAGGTGAAGCTACACAACTTTAGGAAAAACGACAAGGAGAAAAAGGCTAACTTTCCAGGCCTTCACAGATCATCATTTTTTGGACATGACTTTCAATAACCATTAATCACACCAGTAATCAAATATAATTTCAAAATCGCTCAAAATTCTAGATGATCTGCACCACAGCTGGCCAATCTTGAATTGCTAACGTTTCAATATTAATGTTTATGGAAGAGGAAGTACGTTGAATTCTGTTTTAGAAGGACTGAGCCAGGAATGGTGGCTGAGGCAGGAGAATGGATTAAGCCTAGGGGTTCGAGGCTACAGTTAGCTACGATTGTGCCACTGCACTCCACCCTGGACAACAGACCAAGACCCCATATTAAAAAAAAAAAAGAATTAAAACAAAATTCAAAATTACAAGTGTGTTTGTAATTTACAAATTACTACCAAATTAATAAACTAAAGGTGGCTTCCTACTTTGGAACATAGTATTATAAGGCTGGCACTAATTCTACAGTCTAGAAGCCTCTAGAATGTTCTTTAAAAAACAATTGTTCACCTTTTGGTAATAATTGCACCCAAGAACACCAGTGCACATCATAAAACATCACTGCATGGTATTATAGGCAGTTTCCACTACAGAAAAACCTAATACTTGAATAGCTAAGGTGCTAAAGGCTACCACTAATTCACTAAATTAAAAAGATTTTTCTTAACTCGAATGAAATGTGTCATATAATGCCACTACCAACAATTTAATATGACAAATCTCTGCTTTAAAAATGCTGATGATCCTGATTATCAGATGTGCTTGAATGTGACTACAAAAGCTCAATAGTATCTCCACACCAGGAAACCAAAACTGACCTTTGATTCAAAGTTGCAGCCACAATTTTCAGAACTATGCAATAGCTACAACTGTCTTGTCTCAGCAGCAAGGACTAACACCACTCCTTGCTACCAAAGCCAGTGACACTTTCTGTTAGTCCCAACCATAAGGCATGTGATAGAGACCTGGCATGTGATAGAGACCTTTTGGTTTAAAGGAACATTCAGTTAGGGGGTAAAAAAAAAGGATAGTATATTAGGAGTTATCAAGTTGTCTTAGAACTCTTGTAAATGTATATTTTAAAAGAAAAGAAGGTACATTATACTTAGAGACAAAGTTCTATGACCTCAAAATAACCACATGGGGTAGATACACATACAAACACATTACCTATTTAACACCTGATTTTCTGTTTCCAATTCTTCTTTCTTTGCCTCCAAGACTTCTACTTTCTCTTGTAGTCTTTTCAATTTGTTTTCATGGAGAGATTTTCTCTAGGAAAAGATAAATATGAACAAGTATGTTAACACATAATCTCTTATTTGAATAAAACTATATAGAAAATATTTTACTCACCAAAAACTGTATTTAGATATGAATGTTTTCAGTGAATACTAGAAACAAAGATTAGTAGACATGGCTCTTTCTGAAAATTGCAAAGATAATAAACCACAAATCTATCTAATATTCTCAATGTGACAATTATGAATGCCAAACAAAAAAATTGGTATCAATAATTGCTGCAAATAAAAAAATCTACAAAGGGAAGGAGTCAAATTTTACTACCAAGTCTGCCTTTACATCTGGTAAGAAATAATGAGTTCTCCATTGTCCCAGAAGATAGCATGTGTTTAAGAGAACTAAGCCAGGTACAGTGGCTCATGCCTGTAATCCCAGTGCTTTGGGAGGCTGAGGCAGGAGGATGGATTAAGCCTAGGAGTTCAAGGCTACAGTTAGCTATGATTGTGCCATTCAAGAACCCATCTTAAAAAAATAAAAATAAAAGGTGGGGGGCGCGGTGGGGCGGGGCGGGGCCGGGGGCGGTGGCGGTGGCTCATGCCTGTAATCCCAGCACTTTGGGAGGCTGAGGCGGACAGATCACAAGGTCAAGAAATTGAGACCATCCTGACCAACATGGTAAAACCCGTCTCTACTAAAAATACAAAAATTAGCTGGGCGTGGTGGCGGGTGCCTGTAGTTCCAACTACTTGGGAGGCTGAGGCAGGACAATCACTGGAACCTGGAAGGCGGAGGTTGCAGTGAGCCGAGATTGCGCCACTGCACTCCAGCCTGGCAAAAGAGCAAGACTCCGTTTCAAAAAAAGAAAAGAAAAAAAAAATTACAAGCATATTTGTAATTTATAAATCACTACAAAATTAATAAACTGAAGGATCAGAAAGCTAAGATAGATATGGATGCATCTGTTTAAAAATTGCCTTTCTAAATCTTAAAACGAAAAAGTTTAAACTTTACAATATACAAAGGAAAAAATTTCTAAGTAAATATTGTATGGTTTGATTAAATAATATGGAAAAGCCCAGGTAAAATGCAAAAGGAGTATATGGAAAAAAGTAGTTGTTTTTTTTTTTTTCCAGTTTTTATACACAGGCCTTTTGTTTTTTAATAGAAAAACACCTGTAATGTTAAAACTCATTTAGTCACTACAAACCTTTTAGGTACTTGTTTTTGAATTCTTTTTTAACTGAAGCATAATCTTATAGAGAAATGCATAGAATATAAATGTAAAGCTCAATGAAAAACCACAAAACAAATGCTGGCATGATTCCCTTGTAGGTCAAGAGCACTGCCATGCCAGAAGGGCCCCTTCCTTTCCCCCTTCCAATCACTAGGCCTGTCATCCTCTGAAAAGGTAAC
This sequence comes from Macaca fascicularis, assembly GCF_037993035.2. Lineage (NCBI taxonomy): Eukaryota > Metazoa > Chordata > Mammalia > Primates > Cercopithecidae > Macaca > Macaca fascicularis. Next base: position 101,371,809 of record NC_088385.1, read on the forward strand.
CAACTAATTTACTTCCAAAAGTATAGTTTACTTTTGCCATTTTTGAACCTCATATACATACAACCATAGTATGTACTCTTTTATTAATGGCTTTATTTCACTCAACATTGTGAGATCTGTTACTTACAGATATACTTCATTAATTCCCACATATTATATTCCACTTATGATTATTGCATAGTCTAGTATATTCACTCAGTATACCATCAAGGGTTATTTGCATTATTTCCAGTTGGGTCTATTACAAATAACTCTGCTACGAGCATTCTTTCTCATGTTTTGATTGTCCCACATCCTCCAACATCCCAGAAGGTTTCCTTATGCTCCTGTCTGGGGCAAAAGAACCACTCTTCTGGCCTTTATCACCATAAGTATGTATTTACGAATTTATAGGTAGTTAAGGAGTCCATCTGTCTATCCATCCACCCATTCATATGAAAGAAATAATAAATTTATGCTCTTTTATATCTGGACTTTTTTCTCAGCATTTCATATGACTAAGCCATGGGTGTTGTATTGTCACAGCACCTCTTTTTCACTGTAATGCTGTCATCCACTGTACAAATATACCACATTTAATCCATTTTCCTGTTGATGAAAATTTAAATTGTTTCCAGTCTGGGGATATAATAAATATTTTATGAACATTCCTAAATATGTTTTTGGCACATGTAAGTACCTCATTCTCTTGAGTATACACCTATGAGTGGGTCATAGTGTATACATGTTTTAGCTTTAGTAGATACTGCCAGTTTTCTAAAGCAGTTCTACCAATTACATTTTCACCAGGAACATGTGAGAGTTCTAGCTGTTCCACATTTTTGCCAATACTTGGTATGGTCAGTCTTTTAGTTTTTGCATCCTGTTTTGGTGAAATACAGTATCTCACCGTAGTTTTAATTTACATTTTCCTGATAGCTAAAGGTACTGAGCACCTTTTCTTATGCATGTTAGTCATCTGTATATCCCTTCTTTGTGAAGTGTCCATCCTAGTCTTTTGTCCATTAAAACTTTTGAGTAACCTGATTCCTACTGATTTGTAGTTCTTTATATATTCAAGATATGAATCGTGTGTCAGATACATAAGTATTGCAGATTGACCTTCTCCAGCCTATGGTGTCATTTTCTTTCTATTAAGAGTATCCCTTAATAAAAAGTTTTTAATTTAAATAAAATCAATTACATCAATCATGTATTTTATAGTAAGAACTTTTTGCATCCTGCTTACCTTTACTATCCCAAGATCCTAAAATTTTCTCCCAAGTTTTCATCTAGAAGCTTTATTTTTTTTTTTAATCTATCACACTTAGGTGTATGGTTCATTTTTATCTATGTTGTGAGGTTAGGTTGAGTTTAATCAATTGACTCACTACTATTTATTTGAAGGAGCATCCTTTATCAAAATGCAGTGGTACCTTTAGTGTAAACCTACTTCTGCTACTGTTCCATTTGCCTGTTTATCCTTATGCCAATACCACACTGAATTACTGTAGCTTATATTTGGTGTTGATACCTGGTAGTTTTGAGTCCTCTAGCTTTATTGTTCTTCAAGATTGCTTTGGTTATTCTAGTCCTTTGTACTTTCAGATAAATTTTAGAATCTACTTTCTAATTTCTACAAATAAACCTGCTGAGCTCTTGATTAGAACTGCATTCAACTTATGGATAAATTTGGGAAGAACTGACACCTTAATACTGAATCTTCCAAGTCATGAACATGGTACCGTTTTCCCTTTAGGCATTCTTCAATTTTTCTTAGCAGTATTTGTATTTCAGTGAAGGCATAAACATCTTTCACTAGATTTGTTCCTAGGTATTTTATGTATCTTCATGCTATTGTAAATGGCATTTAAATATCTTCTAATTGTGTGTGTAAAGAAAAATAACTAGTATTTGTTACTTGACTTCGTATTTAGAAATTTTAAAAATACACATTAACAGTTTGACAGATTTGACTTTTATGCATGCACAGTGACATCTGTGAATGATAATTTTAACTTCCTTTCTACCCTTTATGTCCATTTCTTTATTCTTAAAACTTTTTTACGCTCAGAGGTACATGTGCAGGTTTGTTTTATAGGTAAACTCATGTGCAGGTTTGTTTCAGAGGTAAATAGATTATTTCATCACCCAGGTACTAAGCCTAGTACCCAAGTTATTTTTTCTGATCCTCTCCTTCCTCCCATGCTCCACTCTCAAGTAGGCCCCACTGTTTGTTGTTCCCTTTTGTGTCTGGGTGTTCTCATCATTTAGCTCCCACTTATGAGAATGAAAACATGCAGTATTTGGTTTTCCTTTCTTGTGTTAGTTTGCTAAGGATAATGGCCTCTTGCTCCATCCATGTACCTGGCAAAGGACATTATCTCATTCTTTTTTATGGCTGTATAGTATTCCATGGTGTATATTTACCACATTTTCTTTATTCAATCTTCCATTGATGGGCATTTAGGTTGATTCTCATGTCTTTGCTGTTGTGAATAGTGTTGCAATGAACATATGCATGTATGTGTCTTTATGGCACAAAGATTTATATTCCTTTGGGAATATTTACGCAGTAATGGTATTGCTGGGTCCAATGGCAGTTCTGTTTTTAGCTCTTCGAGGAATTACCACACTGCTCTCTACAATGGTTGAACTAATTTACACTCCCACCAACAATGTATAAGTATTCCCTTTTCTCCACAACCCTGCCGAAATCTGTTATTTTTAAATTTTTTAATAGCCATTCTGACTGGTGTGAGATGGTATCTCACTGTGGCTTTGATTTGCCTTTCTCTAATGATCAGTGACATTGAGCTTTATTTCATATGCTTGTTGGTCACATGTATGTCTTCTTTTGAAAATGATCTGTTCATTTCCTTTGCCTACTTTTGATTGGAGTTGTTTTTATCCTGTAAATTTAAGTTCTTTATAGATGATGGATAGACCTTTGTCAGATGCAGATGCATAGTTAGCAAATGTCTTCTCCCATTCTGTACGTTGTCTGTCTACTCTGTTGACAGTTTCTTTTGCTGTGCAGAAGCTCTTATGTTTAATTAGAAACCCATTTATCAACTTTTGCTTTTGTTGTGATTGCTTTTGGCATCTTCACCATGAAATCTTTGCCAGTTCCTATGTCCTGAATGGTATTGCCTAGGTTGTCCTCCAGCGTTTTTATAGTTTTGGATTTTACATTTAAGTCTTTAATCCTTCTTGAGTTGATTTTTTGCATATGGTGTAAGCAGGTCTAGTTTCAATCTTCTGCATATGGCTGTTTATCCCAGCACCATTTAATGAATGGGGTGTCCTTTTTCCCATTGCTTGTTCTTGTCAGCTTTGTTGAAGATCAGATGGTTGTAGGTGTGAGGCCTTAATTCTGGTTACTCTATTCTGTTCCATTGGTCTATGTGTCTGTTTTTGTATCATATCATGCTGTTTTGGTTATTGTTGCCCTATAGTATAAAGTCAGGTAGCATGATGCCTCCCACATTTTTGTTGTTGTTGTTGTTGTTTGGCATAGGATATTGCTGTGGCTATTTGGACTCTTTTTTGGTTCCATATGAATTTTAAAAGTATTTTTTCTAGTTCCATAAAGAATGCCATTGGTAGTGTGATAGAAATAGCACTGAATCAATAAGTTGCTTTTGGCAGTATGACCATTTTAATGATATTGATTCTTCCTATCCATGAGCATGGAAAGCTTTTCCATTTATTTGTATCATCTCTGATTTGTCTAAGCAGTGTTTTGTAATTATCATTGTAGAGATTGTTCACCCCCGTTTAGCTGTATTCCTAGGTATTTTATTCCTTTTGTGCAATCATGAATGGGATTGCGTTCCTGATTGGCTCTCAGCATGGCTGTTGTTGGTGTACAGGAATGCTAGTGATTTTTGTACATTGACTTTGTATCTTAAAACTTTGCTAAAGTTATCAGCTGAAGGAGCTTTTCGGATTGAGACTCTGGGGGTTTTCTAAACATACAATCATGTCGATTGCAAACAGGAATAGTTTTACTTCCTCTCCTCCTATTTAGATGCCCTTTCTTTTTCTTTCCCTCTTCCCTCTTCTCTCTCCTCTTTCTCTCTCTCTTTCTTTCTTTCTCTTGCCTAACTACTCTGGCCAGGACTTCTAATACTCTGTTGAATAGGAGTGGTGAGAGAGGGTATCATTGTCTTGTGCTGGTTTTCAAGGAGAATGCTTCCATAATTTGCCCATTCAGTATGATGTTGGCTGTGGGTCTGCCACAGATGGTTCTTACATTTTGTAGTATATTTCTTCAATACTTAGTTTATTGAGTTTTTAATATAAAGGGATATTGAATTTTGTCAAAAGCCTTTTCTACATCTATTGAGATAAACATGTGGTTTTTGTCTTTAGTCCTGTTTATGTGATGAATCACATTTACTGATTTGCACATGTTGAACCAACCTTGCATCCCAGAGATAAAACCTACATGATCATGGTAGATTAGGTTTTTGATGTGCTACTGGATTCAGTTTGCAAGTATTTTGTTGAGGATTTCTGCATCAATGATCATCAAAGATATTGGCCTAAAGTTTTCATTGTTGTGTCTCTGCCAGGTTTTGTTATCAGGACAACGCTAGCTTCACAGAATGATTTGGGAAGGATTTTCTGCTCCTCTATTTTTTGTAATAGTTTACGTAGAAACAGTACCAGCTCTTCTTTCAACATTTGGTAGAATTTGGCTGTAAATCCATCTGGTCCTAGGCTTTCTTTGGTTGGCAGATATTTACTACTGCCTCAATTTCAGAACTCATTATTGGTCTGTACAGGGTATCAACTTCTTCCTGGTTCTGTCTTGGGAAGGTGCATGTGTCCAGAAATTTATCTATCTCTTCTAGCTTTGTTTGTATGCAGAAAGGTGTTCATAGTTGTCTGTGATGGTTGTTTGTATTTCTGTGGGGTCAGTGGTAACATCCTCTCTGTCATTTCTAATTGTGTTTATTTGGATCTTCTCATTTTTCTTCATTAGTCTATCTAATGGCCTACAAATTTTCCCAAAAATGCAACTCCTGTATTAGTTAATCTTTTGAATGGCTGTTCATGTTTTGATCTCCTTCTGTTCAGCTCTAATGCTAGCTTTGGGTTGGTTTTCTCTTGGTCCTCTAATTCTTTTAGTTGTGCTGCTAGGTTGTTAATTTGAGATCTTTTTAACTCTTTGATGTGGGCATTTGGTGCTATATATTTCCTTCATAACATTACCTTAGCTGTGTCCCAGAGATTCTGGTATGTTGTATCTTTGTTCTCTTAGTTTCAAATAATTTCTTGATATCTGCCTTAATTTCATTATTTACTCAAAAGTCATTCAGGAGCAGGTTAACTTCCATGTAATTGCATGGTTTTGAGCAACTATATTTTTAGTCTTGACTTCAACTTTTATTGTGCTGTGTGTTTGGTATTTCAGTTATTTTGCAGTTGCTGAGGATTGTTTTATGTCTGATTGTATGGTCAATTTCAGAGTATGTGCCATGCAGCAATGAGAAAAATGTATATTCTGTTGTTTTTGGATGAAGAGTTCTGTAGAGGTCTATCAGATCCATCTGGTCCAATGTTAAGTTCAGGTCCTGAATATCTTTGCTAACTTTCTTCCTTGATGATTTAATACTGTCAGCGGAATGTGGAAGTCTCCCACTATTATTTTGTGGGAGTGTAAGTCTCTTTGTAGGTCTCTAAGAACTTGCTTTATAAATCTGGGTGCTCCTATGTTGGGTGCATATATATTTAGGGTAGTTAGGTTTTCTTATTGAATTGAACCCTTTACCACCATGTAATACCTAGTCTTTTTTGATTTTTGTTGGTTTAAAATCTGTTTTATCTGAAATTAGGATTGCAACCCCGGCATTTTTCTGATTTCCATTTGCTTGGCAGACGTTCCTCCATCCATTTTGAGCCTATGGGTGTCATCACCTATGAGACAGGTTTCTCGAAGACAGCATATCATTGGGTCTTGCTTTTTCATCCGGCTTACCATTCTGTGCCTTTTAAATGGGGGCACTTGGCCCATTTATATTCAAGGTCAGTATTAATATGTGTGGATTTGATCCTGTCATTGTGTTGTTAGCTGGTTATTAGGCTGGCTTGTTTGTGTGGTTGCTTTATAGTGTGGCTAATCTGTGTACTTAAGTGTGTTTTTGTATTGGCTGGTAACTATCTTTTTTTTTTTTATGCTCTCAGCAGAATCATGGTAACCATCTTTCCATATTTAGTGTTCCTGTCAAGATCTCTTGTAAGATGGGTCTCCATTTTACATGCATTTGCTTATCTAAAACTCCCTCAGCATTTGCTTATCTAAAAAGGATCTTATTTCTCCTTTGTTGAGGAAGGTTTGGCTGGATATGAAATTCTTTGTTGAAGATTTTCTTTTTTTTTTTTTTTTTTTTTTGAGACGGAGTCTCGCTCTGTCGCCCAGGCTGGAGTGCAGTGGCACGATCTCGGCTCACTGCAAGCTCCGCCTCCCGGGTTCACGCCATTCTCCTGCCTCAGCCTCCCGAGTAGCTGGGACTACAGGCGCCCACAACCACGCCCGGCTAATTTTTTGTATTTTTAGTAGAGACGGGGTTTCACCGTGGTCTCGATCTCCTGACCTTGTGATCCGCCCGCCTCGGCCTCCCAAAGTGCTAGGATTACAGGCGTGAGCCACCGCGCCCGGCCGAAGATTTTCTTAAGAATGTTGATTACAGGTCCCCAGTCTCTTCTGGCTTAAAGGGTTCCTGCTGAGAGGTCAGCTGTTAGCCTGATGGGGTTTCCTTTGTAGATGACCTGCTCTTTCTCTCCAAGTACCTTTAATATTCTTTCATTTTGATCTTAGAAAATCTGATGATTATGTGTCTTAGGGATTATCTTCCTGTGTAGAATCTTGTTCTCTATATTTCCTGTTGGAAGTTTTCTTGGACAATATCCTGAAATGTGTTTTCTAAGTTGTTTGCTTTCTCCCCAACCCTTTCAGGGATGCCAATGATTTGTAGATTTGGCCTCTTTACATAATCTCATATTTCTTGGAGGTTTTGTTCATTCTTTTCTATTCTTTTTTATTTTTGTCTGACTGTCTTATTCCAAAGAGCCAGTATTCAAGTTCTGAGATTATTCAGCTTGGTCTCTCTCCTGCTGTTAATACTTGTGATTGCATTGTGACATTCTTATAGTGTGTTTTTCAGCTCTATCAGATCAGTTAGGTTCTTTTTTATACTGGCTATTTCATATGTCAGTGCCTGTATCATTTTATTGTGATTCTTAGTTTCCTTGGATTGGGTTTTGCCATTCTCCTGAATCTTGATGATCTTCATGCCTATCCATATTCCGAATTCTATTTGTGTCACTTCAGCCAACTCAGCCTGGTTAAGAACCCTTGTTGGAGAACTAGTGGCCATGTGAGTTGACACTCTGACCATCTGAGTTGCTAGAGTTCTTCAGTTGATTCCTTCTGTTTGATGATTCCATCTCTGCTTGGGGGCGTTCCTTTAACTGCTGGGCTGCCTCTGATAGAAGTGGTCAGCCAAGGTCAGGGTAGTTATGCCAGAGTTCCAGGTTGGATGACCCTGCCCAAGGAGGACAAGTGAGGACTGGGACTTGCATGGAGAACAGTCTGGCAACTTTTCTGAGGTGGGTGTTTTGTGTTGGGCATCCGTACCAGACCCTGGTCCCTGCAGACTCTCCAGAGCCTGGAGACAGTAAGGGTGAGGGTTACAAGACAGCAAAGATGGCAACCCATCCCTCCCACTAGGAGCTCTGTCCCAGATAGTAACAGAGCTGCTACTGGCTTGATGGCCCTGGTGGGGATGGCTGGAGATCCAGGTTGGAAGGACCTGCTCAGTGACGAGATACAGAATCAGGGACCCACATAACAGTCTGGCCACTTTTCCATAGGGCTGCTACAGTGTGCTGGGGGTCCACTCCAATGCCTTTTCATCTTGAATTTTCCAGTACCTGAAGATATCAACAAGGAAGTCTGTGAAACAGCAAAGATGGAGGACTGCCCTTCTCTCTGGGAGCTCTGTCCCAGGGAGGCACAGACCTGTTGCTGGCAAAACACACTAACAGGAGGTGGCTGGAGACTTTGGTTGGGAGATCCCACCTAGTGAGGAGTAACAGAATCAGGGACCCACATAAAAAAGCCATCTGGCTTTTTCCATAGGGCAGCCATGCTTTGCTAGGGGTCCACTCCAGCCCCTAGTCACCTCAGACTCTCTAAAGCCTGAAGACAACAGCTAAGGTTGCTAAACAGCAGAAGTGGTGGCCCACCCCTCTCTTTGGGTGCTCTGTTCCAGGGAGGTTTGAAACTGCTGCCAGTCAAAAAACACTGGTGCACATGGCTGGAAACCCTGGTCAAAAGGCCCTGTCCACTGAGGAGGAATGGGATTAGGGACTCATGTGAAAAAGCAGTCTGGCCACTTTTTCACAGAGCAGTTGTGCTGTGATGGGGGTCTCCTCAAGAGTTGCTTCGGACTCTCCAGATCCCAAAGGCAAAGAGCTAAAGCTACAAAACAGCAAAGCCCGCAGCCCATCCCTCTCTCTGGGAGATCCATTCCAGGGAGGTTTGAAACTGCTGCTGGCCAGAAAACACTGGTGGAGGTATGGTTGTAGACCTGTCGGGAGATTCCACCCAGTGAGGAGAAACGAGACCCAGGAGCCATATGAGAAAGCAGCCTGGCCACTTCTCCTTAGAGCTGTGCACCAGGGGACCACTCCAGTCCCTAACCATCTCAGACTCCCTAGAGCCCAAAGGCAACAACGGCTAAGAATGTGAAACATCAAAGATGATAGCCGATCCCTCCCCCTGGGAACTCTGTCCCAGGGAGGCTTGGAACCACTGCCAGGTGGAAAACAACAAGAGTGACTAGTGACTCTGGTCGGGACGTCCCCCACTCATTGAGAAGCAGGGTCCGGGACCTGCATAAAAAAGCAGTCTGGGCGCTTTTCCATCGGGTGGCTGCACTGAAGGCAACAATAGCTAAGGCTACAAAACAGCAAAGATGGCAGCCCATCCCTCCCTCTGGGAGCTCCTTCTCAGAGAGGTGTAACACTGCTACCAGTGGCTGGCTAGAGTTCCAAACCAGTGGGTCTTATCCTGCAAGGTGCCATGGTAGTGGGGCCTGCAGACTATCACTGCTGTATCCCTTGGATTCAGCCTCTTTCCTAGGGGTATGTGCAGGGGTCTAACAACCCGCTTGGCTGGAGTTGCAGTTGCTTTTGATGGGAAACCTGGGTATCTAAAGCTCCCAGAGCTCTATGTGTATCTGAGCGGCTGCACTGCTGAGACTCCATGTAATTCTGTGTATCAGGCTGTAGACCCTGGTGGAGTGGGCTCACAAGGGGATTTCTTGATCCATGGGTTGCAAAGATCCAAGGAGAAGTGTGGGTCGCTGGGGTCACTCACTCACTCACCACTTCCCTGGAAAGAGGAGGCTCCCCTGGCTCTGTGTCACTCCCAAGTGGGTGACTGTCCTGCTTACTTTTCTCCATTCTTTCTAGGTCAAGTTGTTTTCTTGATGAATCCCAATGCATGTACCTGGATGCTTCAGTTGAAGGTGCTGTATTTACTTACTCCTTCTATTTCTCTCCATGAAAATGGCACACACTAGCTGCTTCTAGTTGGCCATCTTGGCCAGCCACCCCCTACATTTCTTTTTCTTGCCTTATTATACCAGCTAGAACCTCCGATAAAATATTAAACAAAATGGTGATAGTAGACATCTGTTCCTGACCTTGGGTAAGTAAGGGGAAGCAGTCAATATTTTTAATCAGTAAGTATGATGTTAGCTGCAGAATTTTTGTAGATACCATTTATAAGATTGAAAATTCCCTTCTGTTCCTAGTTTGGCAAAAGTTTTTATCATGAATGGGTGCTGAATGTTGTCAAATTATGTTTCTGTGTCTCTTAAGAGGATCACAATAGTTTTCCTTCTTTGTTCTGTTAGGGTGTTGAATTACATTGAACAATTTTGCACGTTAAGCCACCTGTATTCCTAGAATAAACCCTGAATGCTCATGATATATTACCATTTTTCTGTATCACTAAATTCAGTTTGCTAATATTTAAGATTTTTATATCTATGTTTATAATGCAATTTTTCTTTTCTTATATTGATTGTATCAAGTTCTAACCTCGTAAGTGGAGATGTGTTTCCTCCTTTTCTATTATCTGGAAGAGTTTGTGTTAAGATTAGTATTAATTCTTCCTTAAGTATTTGGAATAATTTACCAGTGAAGCCAAATGAGGCATATCTTTGTGGAAGGTTTTTAACCGAAGATTTCATTTCTTTAATAGATACAGGACTATCCAAATGACCTAATTCTTCTTATATTAGGTTTAAGATGTTCTTAAAGAAATGTATTCATTTATTCGAAATTGCATGATTAATTAGCATAACAGTTTTTATACCATTCCTTTTGTTTTAATATCTATATGCAGATAGTTAATATCTATAGGTAGATATCACTTTTTTCATTCACTATATTGTTCATTTGTGGCTCTAAATCTCATCTCATCTACTTTGTGGGGAGTCTGAGGACAATCAGTCTTTCCAACGTTTTATCAATTTCATAATCTTTTTAAAACCAACTCTTGGCATTTCTATTTTCCTCACTGTACATCTTCTGTCTCTGTCACTGATTTCTGCTCATCTCTTGATGATGGCGACATTGTCTGCTATTAAATCTATCCATTGAGTTAAGTATTGTTATTGTGTTTTTTTAGCTCTAAACTCATCCTTTTTAGTGCTGATCTGTAACCTGGACTATGAAAACGTGGTTTCCCTGACTCCTATTCTGCCCCTCTACACAACAGCCGGAAATTCGTCAAAAATGTAATTCAGATATCATTTCTCAATTCAAAAACCTCCAGCGTGTTCCTACCTTAACTGAGAATAAAAGCTGAAGTCATGGCATAATTTGGCCTCCTACTATACCTCTCTCTATTCTAGCTTCCTGGGCCTCCTGTGTTCTTTCAACATACCAAGCAGATTCCTGCCTCTCTTGTACTTGCTATTCCCTCTGTCCGGAACACGCTTACCTTACATATAACAATGTGGCATCCTCCCTCCTTTCCTTCAGTCTCTGCTCAAATGTTACCTTACCAGAGAAGCCTTGCCTGACCGCCTACATAAAACAGCACCCCCTACTCCTGTCAATTTTCCTTTTTTTTTTTTGACATGGAGTCTTCCTCTGTTGCCCAGGCTAGAATGCACTGCCACCATCTCAGCTCACTGCAACCTCTGCCTCCAGAGTTCAAGCAATTCTCCCTGCCTTAGCCCCCTGAGTAACTGGGATTACAGGTGCCTGCCACCATGCCTGGCTAATTTTTGTAGTTTTAGTAGAGATGGGGTTTCCTCATGTTGGCCAGGCTGGTCTCAAACTCCTGACCTCAGGTGATCCGTCCGCCTTGGCCTCCCAAAGTGTTGGGATTACAGGTGTGAGCCACCACGCCCAGCCTACTCCTGTCAATTTTCCTCTTAGTACTCACCTCCACCTGATAGTATTTCTTTCTTTATTCTATGTCTCCTAACCAACTACAATGTAAACGCCTCGGTGCAGGGTCTTTGTTTACTTCTGTATTCCAGTGAATGAGTAAGTACCTGATACATAATAGATGTTTAACAGATCTATTGAGTAAATTGGATAAATGAATACAGATAAACCTTGTAGGGAAGACAATCTGACCAAGGCTGTTAGTAATAGGAATGAAAATAAATGGGGTGGGGGAAAATTTGAGAGGCATCAGAAAGGAAGAATTCATAGGCTTTATGAGTTCTTATTTTAGGTTGAATAGTGTCTCCCAAAAATTCATGGGCACCCAGAACCTTAGAATGTGACTGTGGTATAATAAGAAATATATTTGGTCTTTGTCCCCAATTCCTGGTACAGAGCTGCTAAGACCTGTGGAATTTGTAAGTGATAGGAGTGTTTTTGTATAATTCATAACAAGTCCCTTTCAATCATACCTGAGTTGATGGTAATGAGGTAACTTAAAGTTGAGGCCCCTAGACAGCCTAAGGATGGGGGCTGGTCACCAGAAAGACCAAGCGATTAGATGGTGAATGCTTTCAGGTTCACTCCCCTGACCCGTATGAAGGGGTGGGGGCTGGAGATTATGCTCTACAAAAACTCTTCAACAACGAGATTTTGAGAGCTTCCAGGCTGGTGACCACATTGACTTGCTGGGAGGGTGGCTCACACAGAGAGGGCATGGAGGCTTTACACCCCGACCCCCAACACCTTGCCCAATGCATTTCTCCTATTTGGCTATTCCTGACTTTTATCCTTTACAATAAACTGGTAAATATAGTGTTTTCCTGAATTTTGTGAGCCATTCTAACAAACTATTAAACTGAAGGAGGGGGTCGTGGGAATCCCTAAGTTAGTCAGTCAGAATATAGGTGACTCAGACTTGCAGCTGGTGTCTGCAGTTGGGGCAGTCTTGTGGGACGGAGCCCTTTAGCTTGTGGGATCTGACTCTAACTCCACGTAGATAGTTTCAGAATTGAATTTCTGGACACCTGGTTGGTATCCAGAGAACAGAGAAATGATCGCTGGCATTGGAAAAGACCCTAGAGTAATCTTATTTGGAAATAGGGTCTACAAATGTAATCAAGTTAAGATGAAGTCAGATTGGATTACAGTGGGCCCTAAATCCACTATGGCTGGTGTACTTACATAAGAGGAGTGAAATCTGGACACAGAGCTACAGCTACACAGGGAGACCATCATGTAAAGACAAGGCAGAGACTGGAGAGATGTGTCCATCTAAAACCTAAGGAACCCCAAGGATTACCAGCAACTACCAGAAGCTAGACAAGGGGCATGAAAAAAGATCCTCCTCCAGAGCCTTTTGAAGAAGAATGCTTCTGCTGGCACTCTGACTGTAGATTTCTAGGCTCCAGAACTGTGAGAGAATAAGCTTCTGTTGTTTTAAGCCACAAGGTTTGTGGTAATTTGTCACAGCAGCCCTAGGAAACTAATATAGTGCCTGACTAAATTTGGAGATAAGGCAGACCTCAGGATGAATCACAGGTTTGAAGCCTAAGTGACTGCAAGAATAACTTCTACTGAAAGAAATGGAAAGTCCAGAGGGAAAATTAGTGGAAAGGAATTATTCTAATTTTTACTTGAGTGGTCCAACACAATCACAGGATAGTCAAATGGATGCCTTAGTGTTATAAACATTATGACACAAAGGACTAATAGAACAATTAAAAAAATATAGGTGTAAGAATTAAGGCTGGGATTCCCCTTTTACCACCTTCTAGTCAAATCCAATTAACTTTTTTTCAATGATTATGTTAATGACCATTTATCTTTGATACCTTTCTTTACCTTTGGTTCCCATAACATCACAATATAGCTTCTACCTCTGTTCACCACCACACCTAGCTCCTCGTTCTAAGTAAATTTACTATTCTTCGGCGATCTGCAAAATCTTGAGTTTCTATTTCTCTAATTTGAATTATTCATCTCTGAAATTCACATTCTATTATTTCTAGTAACCTATATAATATCTTAAGACTCTACGTCATGTCTACATGGAGGCACTGCCATCATTTCCTATCTGACATATGTTTCATATCTTTCTACTCAACTGACGTTCTTCAATCCATTATAGTAACTCCACTTACGTCTTCTCAGAGCTAAAATACTTCATAGTTTTCTTTCTTATTTACCAATATATTCTGCAATTATTTTTTCCTTTGGAATACCTCTGGCAGTCACCTTTCACCTTCATTCCTATATTCCAAGTCCCAATTTTAGACTTCTTACCTCACTTTAAGTTTACTATAGCATCTTCCTAACTGGTCTCCTTGTCTTCAGATTTTTTTCTATCTAGCACAGTGGTTCTCAAATTTTAGAGTCCGCATAAATCACCCAGGAGTGACTAGTGGGATTATTTAAGTGTTTCTTGCATGTTATCTTATTTCTCCAACAAGATTATATAGTTATCAAAACCAAGGAGTAATCACGGCTTCTATTTCCCCCCAGTGTATAGCATAATCTAGGCCACACAACATATTCAATCAGATATTTTGCAACTTCAAGACTATGATTCATCTCTTTTTTGAAAACATCCATAATAGTATCTGACCAAGAAGCATTTCAGAGACATATACCTTAGAATAAAAATAACAAGTTGTCATTCCAGGTTCCTCAAGAAAAAAGAAAAACCCAACTCACTGTGCTTGCTTCAAGAGATCTCTCTTCAGTGGGGAAAGGGGAAATACATTCTCTCTGCATATATCAATTATAGAAGGGCATCCCAACTCAAGATCCTGGTCAAACTTTTCCAAACAAATCAACACAACAAAACATCATTTACATAAAGACTACTTAAAAAGAGCAGAAATGACAATCTCTGTGCTTAGGAGCTTGGAGGTCTGAGTAACACAGATGGCAGTGAGCCATCTTATCCAGCCTGAGGGAAAAAAGAACTTTTCACAGGAAAGCAACTCTAAAGGATTATTTCTGCCCTGGGTATCATAATTTGTGACTTTTGTTAAGTCTTATGGCAAAAAATGTTATGACTTTTGGCATTAAAGAACCTAAAAAGTCTGTTGCACTCTTATGAATTATATTTATGTAATCTGATAGCTAAAATTGTCAAATAGAAGCATTATCTTTAACTTGAATGGGAAAAGGGTATGAGTTAAATTAATTTACAGTGATTATTCTTACATAAGAAACGACTCATATGGACCATAGCTATATTAAGCGAAAAACTGTAAAATATTTGGAATCAAAGAAAGCAGGAAATTAAAGCCTAACAGAGCAGTGGAAAGAGCACCAGACTGAGAACAGAAACATGCAGATTTCAGTCAACTTTTGATTCTTACTTGTTAAGTAATCTTGGGTACCTCCTCTCTTCGTTTGCTAACTTGTAAAAGCTATCTGAATGCTAAGATCCCTTCCAGTCCTAAAATTATATACAGTTATATACTTTTTAATTGTATTTCTAAGTTACACATGATGTTTTTCTATTTTAATTGATGTAAACTTGTAAGCTCCTAGGGCAGTGTCCCACGTAGTATGACAACTCTAGGTCATAATCATTCACTGAATTGACCTTAATAATTTCACTATGACTTAAATCGCAATCCACAGACCACATTTTAAAAAGTAAAATGACTATTTACTATCTTCACACTCATCATCTGGCAGACATTTCAGTAGAAAAAAAAACTAATCCTGTTGCAATACTAATGAAATGTTACTTTGTAGTGTTTTTGGGTTTAATTATTATTTTTTTTTCCTGAGATAGGGTCTTGCTGTGTCACCCAGGCTGGAGGACTGGTGCCATCACAGCTCTCTGCAATCTTGAACTCCTGGGCTCAAGTGATCCTCCCACCTCAGCCTTCCAAATAGCTGGGACTATAGGCATGTGCCACCATGTACAGTTTTTTCATTTTTTGTAGAGATGGGGTCTGGCTATATTTTGTAGATTTTTTAAAATATCACCTCCTCCCCTCCTTCTGGTATACTTATGATTAGGTGATAATCTCACCACTGGGTGTCACTTTTGCTTCAAAAGAATTCAACCCAAACTAACCTCAATAATTAGAATTTGATCTGTAAGATACTTATCCCTAAAGTCTCAAAATTTAGCTCTTACAATTTCTTGCTGTAACATGGCTTCAGATGTTTCTAGGCTTTAAACACAGTGCAAACAAAAATCAGCAGGATTTCTGAGATCATAGGTCATAAAACAATCCTCTGAAATCCCATTAATATCCATACACTTTTCAGTACCTACATCGACAGAAAGTAAAAAAAGTGACATATACAGAAAAACAAACAAGTATGCATATTTGGGTATAAAACACTGGGATCCCTATATAATAAATGCTGTTTTTCTAATACTACTACTTCTAGCATTATGAGAAGATAAAAGTAATATTCAGAGACCAAGAAAGTAGAGAAGTAATGACTTTTAGACTACTTATGTTGTCACTCCAACTGTCAGCAACATTTGGCAGTGATATCCAATTACATAAAAAGGGATCTAGGAACTGATGTGTGATTTTTCAAATTCAGAATAAGTGAAGGATCTAGAGTTATTTTCTCTTACCTAAATATGAACAGTTAACCTTTCCAATAAACAAACAGATATTAAGATAATGGTTACTGCATCTAGAAGTATTTTCCTCTCATCTCAGATCTTCTCTCCTCTCCACAACAAATGCTACTACTAAAGGAATTTATCAAATGGAGACAACTCAAATCATTTCTGGGACTTTACATATAACACACACACACGCGCACACACACACTTTATCATGTCCCTCCTCTTCCTCTAATCCTGTTGAAAAGATTACCATGTCCTGCTCCTCCCTTAATCACTGCCATGAGTCATGGTTACTAATGGGACCTGTTACATTCCTTGGGTTTGCTGAAATAGAAAAAAGTTGTAAGCCACTGACTTAGAAGATCCATCTAGATACATTATTTCCATGATGCCCTGGACTGTTTCCAAGAAAACAAAGTTAGGTTCTGGAGAAAAGTATGCCTGCAAAGGTAAAACTTAAAAAGTATCAATGCTGTGGGAACTACTGTGGCGGTTTCAGAAGCCAAGGGAGTCCCAGTTCCTCCTGCTGGAGCAAAGAAATACTTGCTCTTGTATTTCTGAATTGGAAACAAAAAAGCCTTTTAACCACAAAAGTGATAAAATAGACATTAGGCATAAATGAAACAACCTTAATCACACTATAATTTAACTGGAGAATGTGTAAAATATGACTTCCATGGGTTGGCCTGGAAACTATCCCTCTGAAAAACACCTTCTGTGTGGAAAAATGCATGTCAACTCAAAACAATTGACTTACACACAAAATTTAGAAACAAACCTGCTGGACAGTCTGGATTTTCCCAATGTATTTCTGCAAGGTTGACAGCAAAATGTCATGCTTAGATATTAAATTAAACATATCACTAAAATCTCAGATTCAACTATATATTTATTCTCCTATAAGAGTTTATTAGGATGGACGTGGTGGCTCATGCCTATAATCCCAGCACTTTGGGAGGCTGAGGTGGGAGGACCACTAGAGATCAGGAGTTTGAGACCAGCCTGGCAAACATGGGAAACCCTATCTCTACTAAAAATACAAAAATTAGCTGGGCATGGTGGCACGTGCCTATAATCCCAGCTATTCGAAGGCTGAGGTACGAGAATCGCTTGAATCCAGGGGATGGAGGTTGCAGTGAACCGAGATCGCACCACTGCAATCCACTCTGGGCCATGGAGTCAGACTCTTAAGAAAAAAAAAAAAGAAAAGAAAAAAGGGATTTAATTATATTTTACTCCACAGAAATCACTTTTTATTTTATTTTTTTGAGACACGGTCTTGCTCTGTCACCCAGGTTGGTGTGCAGTGGCACAATCTTGACTCACTGTAAGCTACGCCTCCCAGGTTCATGCCATTGTCCTGCCTCAGCCTCCAGAGTAGCTGGGGCTACAGGTGCTCGCCACTACATCTGGCTAATTTTTTTGTATTTTTGTAGTAGAGATGGGGTTTCACCACGTTAGCCAGGATGGTCTCAATCTCCTGACCTCGTGATCCGTCCGCTTCTGCCTCCCAAAGTGTTGGGCTTACAGGTGTGAACCACCGTGCCCGGCCAGAAATCACTTTAATAAGAACCACTTGCCTTTTTCTGGGCAATTGCAGCTCGCTGAAGTTTCTCCTTAGCTTGATTACACTTTTCTTCTCTCTCTGTGATACGCTCATGAAGCTTGTGCTTTTCTTCCAACCACTGTATCTGTTTCTCTTCCAATGTCCTGTCAGAAGAATGTATGTAAAACATGGAAGCTAAATAAGTTCTTAGGATTAAATAGGATTAAATATCACAAGTATCAGCAAACTCACTACCTGCCTGACCACATTTTTAATTATCCAACTGCAGGTCCTCCTGTATGGCCACTTGTTTGCAAATCCCACCATTACTGAGCACTTCCTGTGAATAAGACACTGGACTTAGAACACTATGTGTATTGTATCATCTGTTCTTTACAAAAATCCCAAGTTAGGTGTTTCTGTCACCTTTATACTTCTGTCCATTTTACAAATGAGGAAACCGAGGATTAGAGCAGTTAGCTAACTTAAGGGCTCACATCTAGTTAATGGCAAGACAAACACTTGATAACAGGTGTGAAATATAATAACCATCAAACTACAAATATCTGTCCTCATAAATTTGGTTTAAGAAAATCAAGCCTGGTATCAAATCTTAATGCAGTATGTCTTCTGACTAGAGTAAAATGCATATGAATGATAAAATAACATCATAACAACTTATATTTTTAAAGCTATTCTGCATACTTTATATGATTTTTTTAGTATTCCTACTATACGCAGTACAAATGAAAATAACAAACCCTGAGAAGTTAGATTACTTGCCTAAGGTCATACAAGATTTTAAGTATCTTAGCTAGAACTAAAATCACATTCCATTGACGCTTCGTACAGCTATTTTCTTATATACAATTCTATGAATATTATTTAGAAACCAATGATTAATTACTTAAATTTGCTAGCTACACTGTCATAGAATTATTAAGCTCGTTTCAATCAAACACTTGAGAAATCCAAGCACATGTTTTTGGTTTTTACAAAATAAAAGAAAAATAAGTTGGATCATCTGAAATGTCACAACATGTTATGGATATTTATCTTGCTTCCTTCCTTTTCTTGAAATTCAACCCCATATATAAAAGCATGGACAAACCTTAGAATATGTAATAATAGAAAAACTGAAGAAACACAGTTTTATGTGGCATGGTGGCCTTCAGAAGAAGAAATTTGAAAAGAATTATGTTTTGTAGATTAAAATAAAAAGTTACTTATAAGGCAAACAAAGACAAAGCAAATACAAAATAGTACAGTATTCTACCACATCTAAACAAATGTTTCCAGAGGGTATAAGATCTTGAACATCACCACAATAATTTTATCCCTACCAGTTTTACTCCATACTATCTACTAGTAACAAATTTTAAGACCAAAAAAAAAAAACAAAACAAACAAATAAATTAGCTTTTCAAAGAAAATCCAAGAGACTAGTTCTAGAAGGAATTAAGTTTTGCACATCAAAAACAAAACAAAACAAAACAAAACCATTCTGTTCTCTGGCATTCAGAAGAATAGATTTTTGAAGAAATGTTTTCATTTAATCAATGAATAAAAAAAGTTTTATTTGAGGTTTTTCAGAATACTATGCTGTCAGAATTTTAATATGTCTTATTTTTACCTTTTTTAAAAGAATTTGAGTCAGTATAGGTCATTCTATAGAAACATAAAGTACATTATTACCTCAGTATACCACTGTATACTATTAAAGTGTATTTGTAACTAGTTTCTAAAATATAATCAACATTGGAATCATTACTAACATAACTATATGTT
Source organism: Macaca fascicularis (assembly GCF_037993035.2). NCBI lineage: Eukaryota > Metazoa > Chordata > Mammalia > Primates > Cercopithecidae > Macaca > Macaca fascicularis. The sequence continues at coordinate 101,391,188 of NC_088385.1, forward strand.
ATATAGAAAAAAGAAAAAATAGTTTGTACATAAAGAGCAAACTCTACTTTTCAGCTTCTAGTTGCGCTTTTTCAGCTTGGCTTCTAAAATTTCGGCATTCTTGTTTTAATCTCTCCACCATTTCCTTCAGCATTTGGTTTGAATTCAGCAAGTCATTCTCTGACTGTGCAAGTGAGGTCACTTGGATCTGCAAACTACTGATTTGCTTAAAAGAGAAGAAAGAAGATAAAGGCCACTAAATAAATGCAGTAAGGTATGAGAGAAGCAGAAGATACTAAGCATCTCCCTTTGCAAATACTCCCTCAAGCTGGTGTGCCCTTGAAGATGCCCCCTGAAGGAAATAACAAATAGCAGCACCTAGGAGCATTTCTTATTATAATCAGAGACTATCAAGAAGTATATTCCTCAGTCACTGAGTCCCCTCCCTCTTCTTCCCAAAATATGAAGGCCAGGAGAGGTATTGGGAATGGACAGAAAGATTATCAGGGGGATTAGCAGTGAGATGAGGAAAGGGAATCCAGTGATTAGAGTCAGTCTCCTACCACTCTAGCCTTCCCCTACCTCCTACGGAAAAAAACTGATTTTAAAAGCAAGTCAGCTGGGAAAGCAGCTAAAAAAAATCCATCTTCCTCTTCCCACATACCCTGAGATCAGCAACCTTCCAGAAGTTCTACTCTCCAAGCAATCAAAATTGTTCAGTGTAAATATGAGAAGGATCACTCTTCACATTGTTTTTAAAAGGTTTCCATTCATATGTCCAGTGCTGGGCAGAAGAAAGATGCTCTGGGAAATCAAATAAACGCTACAGATTCCTTGGCCTCTACAGCCATTTACCAAACTGCATACTGTCACTCAAAGCTTTTTTTCCATCCCAATTTACCTTTATCTGGGAGTACTTTTTCTCATGAGAAGTCTAATTAAAGATTAACAGGCTAGAAAGATTCACACTCTTCTAAATTATATCTAAATAATCTTTATTTGGGACAGTTATATATACCTCCCCCACAAACTATTTTACCAATTAATAAACAATAAAAGTTCTTATTTTCCTTTCACTTCCTTTTATCTCTCTTAGCCATTTTCTGAGAGACATTTCAGAGTAAAGACAGTCAAGAGATAGGGATCAAAAGAACCTATTATGAGATTCAAGGGTGAAAAGAAACAAGATTCTTATATAATAAAGTAAATAAATGGGTAATAATCCCATTACTTCCTAATGGTAACAAAACCAATTCATATACGATTCTGAATGTCCACAGAGCAATTTTTAGCAGAATAAAACTAAATGGTATGTCTCAGATTTCTCTTTTAGAATGAATTTCTCCATGTAGAACTATTCACTATTTTTAACTGGAGTGGCAAATATTAAATCTGTATTACAGCTGCTTGAATAAGCAACCTTCAAAGAGCTTAATACCTCTCCATATGCATAGCATGACAGAAAGCCCAAATGCCAATGATACTAAATAACTTCTTTCTGGGTATCAAACATTATGTCCATCTAGTTAAGACTTAGAAACCATAACTGCACCTGAAAAGCAGTACCAACTAGCATATGAGCATGAATTCTAAAAATGGATTCCTACTTCATAATTTATAGGGAAAAAAACAACAACAAAAAACAAAATAGAATTCAGAAAAGATCACTCCTCCATGTTTTACCCAACTTTATACAAATCTTTCCTGAACCCAAAGAACTTTAATTATAAATACAAATTTCCTTCCACAAATACAAATCTTGGATTTCATAGGGCTATAGCAAAAATACCTCATGATATAAAATTACAAGTCAATCACACAAGTAACTTAAAACCTGGATATTTCTATTGAGTTTTTAAAATTCAGAATATTAAAATACTGTCCTTATAACTGTAATTTAAAAAATTATCATGGGCCACAGCATAAGTAAAAATATATATATATATATCTTAAGAATAATACCAGTTAGCAAAAGAAGCTTATTAAAGTATAGAGGTTTAAACATTTTATCTTTACATATTACCTCCAACAATATGTTACCAATTGTGGTTAGATTCTAAAAATACTGATTGCAAATCTTTTTTTAAATTTGCAAAACACAAATTTAAAGCAGCACTTGAAAAAATAAAAGGAAAATATTTGCTAAAATCATACCTGTTTTAGGTCAGAATTTTCATTTTTTTCCTTCTCTGCATTTTCAATAGTCACAATTTGTTGTTGCAGTTTTAACCTAACAATCACAACCCAACAAAAGACATTATTAAGAATCCATGATTCATTTATTTCACTGAATTAAACAGTCATTTTATTGAATGCCTGTTGGACACCACTGTGCAAAAGCACAAATACAACCAAAGATTGAGACTTTGAGAAGCTAGGTTGTGTTCACATATAACAAAAATGTAAAACAAATTACTGTTGTTGTGATAGGAAAATCTACAAACTAGGGGCATAGAGAGGATGAGAAATCAACTATGTCCAGGGGTACCAGGGAATGCTACATGGATAAAAACCTGACAGGTAGGATTCTGATATACATGAAGAACAGCCTGAACAAGTGGTCTTTCATGGAAAATTATAGAATGTGTTGCTAAGGCATCAGAAAGTAATCTAGTTTAGGAGAGGCCAACTTACATCCATATAGCATTTTACAATTTACAAAATTCTTTCAGACACACGCTACTTCACTTTCATTCTACAAGGCTATAGATTTAAAAGAAAACTAATACAACACACCATCCTGTATTCTATAAAATATCTTATGGAGCTTTTCATGCCTGAGATGAATGAATACTTAAACATTTGCAGACTCTTCAAAGGGAATAATACATCTACAGCCAGATCCTTAAAATGCAGAGCAGCTCTACTGACCAAATGAGTAACCTCATGAGGAAGACATTACACTAATTAGGTTTGGCAGGATAGGCCCTGCAGCCTCCTCCCTTTCAAAACTCTCCAAACGCCTATCTCAAATACAATGCACTCGGCACCTATTTATAGCTTGGTATTATTAGCATGTCTTATCTGCCCAAGTAGAATGTGTTTATCTGGACAACACTCTCAAGAACCTAGGTCTGTGCTTTAAACACAATAAGGACTCAATAAACATTTGTTGGCAGACGGAATGAACCAACCCAAATCATGGATTAGCTGTTTAAATGTGTGAGATGATTGGATAATACAACATGAAAAAAACCTGAAGATAAGACTCATTGCTTCCTGAGACGTTTACATACAAATGCCAGAAACGATGAACCTAAAGAGGGCCAGTCCTTTTCCTTTTGCTCCACTGTCAGTACCAGTCACACTCTTATTTCATAATTCTAGTTACATGATTACTCTTTCAAACTTTCTGTGCACTTCCTCCATTAAATGTTTATGAATGTTACCAACTGGGTGCCCTTTTTTTTTTTTTTTAAGTAAGAGATGTGATCTCACTATATTGCCTAGGCTGGCCTCAAACTCCTTGGCTCAGGCAATCCTCCTGCCTCAGCCTCTCAGCAGGGTGGCTAACTTGGGGTTTTTAGGTTACTGACTTAGTAAAGGTTTCTTTCCACAAAATCATGAAGATGAAAACGGAAGAGAGAACACTGTGGGTCCCAGTTCAGGTCCACAGTTAGAAAACTTAGGTCCTAAGTATATTCTAGCTCCAGATGAGAATCTGGATACAATTGGTAAATTAACAAGAAACATGACCCAGTTAAGAAAGTCATGGCCTAATGCTTTCTATGTAAGTTACACAGACATGAAGAGAAACAATAGTGCCCTACATACAAAAGCTGAAGCCAAAGAAACCAATGGTAAAGAGTATCTGAAAAATCATTAAAATATGAAAGGATGGAAGAAAAACTAAATGAAATATGAACTAAGTAAAAGCACCATTGTGGTAGACTATAGAAGATGATATACAACAAGGCCTTCTTCAGTTCATTTTGTTGAAGCCGTACTGGGTTAGAATCTAAAACTAATTTTTTTTAAGGAGAAAATTAGTCCATGATTTAAGATCATTACATTTAGGACTCTATGGGATAACGGATCTTAACTTAAATAAGATAGGAATAAGACTAATGGTATTAAAGTTCAAAAAGGCAGATAATGTTTCAAAAGACAGTGCTGTAAATTTAGGAGTACAGTATCTCTTTTTATTAGGTTTTGAATACTCAAGGTGTGTCACAATAAGTCAAAAGAAAATATACCTTATAATAGACACACAAGGAACAGAAAAAAACTGCAATTAACTTTCATTAGAGGATAAGTTAAGGCTATATAAAAGAGCTGCAATTTGAACTAGATCTTGAAGGAAAAATAAGAGTCCGAGATAGAGAAATTAAAGATATAGGTGACGAAGAGTGTAGAGGAAGTAGAGATATGGAATTTAAAGCACTGTTCACTTAAGAAGTAAAGGGGGAAAGGACATTTTCAAAATAGAAAGGGAGGAGAGAATGGATGAAGATACCGAAATTCTAAGATGGCAAGAAGTTGAGAAAATTCATATCCTTTGCTCATGTACAAGTAAGAACATCAGTTTCCAAGCTGAAAAGGAAGCAAGGGAGCCAGGATAATAGGCTGGAAGAAAAAGAGAAGTCCAAAGACTACCAATATCAGTATCTTCAGTGAGAGTAGCATGGATAAGAGAAAGGAAAGATATTTACATCTTTGAAGTGATCAGTTCTAGGTAACGACAAGGTCCAAGAAGTGTCTAGGTGTACAAGATGCTAAAGTAGGATAAAGATAAAAGAATGCCAGAGTGCAGATAGAATAAACTATAAGGCTAAGGTGTTGGGTAGTTCAACACTATGAATACAGTCACTAACAATGATGACAAGAGAAACAAAACAGAAAAAAGTTGAGCCAGGTATCAAAGTCCTCAGTGACTATTAAGGAATACACTGTAGGTCATTAACTGGAAGAGATAAAAGACAGGTATAAAACTGGATGCAACAAATATCAAAGAAAAAAATCACTTTAACCATACTCAAACAATGAACTGGAAGTGCAAACGGGGTTTACGAATGTTGATTTCTCTTCTTGGTCTCTTGTTGCAAGAGAGAGGAAGGAAGAGTAATTTCTACTTAAAAGGTGTTCCAGGTTAATATGCCATGAGAAGAAAGCAGTTCTCAGTAGGGGGAGAGGCATTCAAAAAAATGTTGAGATTACAAAAAAAGTTATTGGTATCAGAACAGGGATTCCAAAGGCTACAGTGGAAATTGTTAAAAGTTTTAATGAGTTAATGAGTAGGTGATAGGGAGAAATCAGAAGGTGAAGGATGAGTAAGTGGGGGGAAGAGTAACTATGAGATCAAGTACTTTATACTTTTAAAGCAATTATAAAGTAGGTGAACTGGAGGGCCAAGTTACAATAGACAATGTAGTTATGAATGAGTTTAAATGGAAACTTTGGAATAACATTAAGATGGCGCTATTTCAAGTTCCCTTCAAAGTACAGGGAAGTCAGCTGTAAGGATCATGGTCTAGGTCTTCTGTGGCAGGCAGCTGATATACTGATATATACTTTTTTTTTTTTTTTTTTTGGAGATGGAGTTTCGCTCTTGTTGCCCAGGCTGGAGTGCAATGGCGTGATCTTGGCTCACCACAACCTCGGCCTCCTGGGTTCAAGTGATTCTCCTGCCTCAGCCTTCCAAGTAGCTGGGATTACAGGCATCCACCACCATGCCTGGCTAATTTTTTTGTCTTTTCAGTAGAGACGGGGTTTCCCTATGTTGGTCAGGCTGGTCTTGAACTCCCGACCTCAAGTGATCTGCCCGCCTTGGCCTGCCAATATATGCTGTTTCAACATTCAGCAAATATTTATTGAGTACCTATACATGCTGAGCCCATTCTAAGTGTTGTGGATACATCAGAAAATAACAAGGACAGAATGCCTACCCTTGAGGAGTTTATACTCCAACAGTGTCGTCTGATAGAGCTTTCTTTGATGGTGGAAATATTCTATAATCTGTGCCTTCCAATATGATAGTCACTAGCAACATGTTTGTGTGACTGAGGAAACTGAATTTTAATTTTTTAAAATCCTAATTTAAATTTAGGTTTCAAGAGTCATCTGTGACTAGCAATACCATATTGGGCAGCAAAGCCTCTAACGTAACTTCTTGGCTTCATTTAACGTGAGTCTCTGTTACCAAAGGGAAGCAACATATAGGGCAAACAACAGAAGTTGTAATTGTGATTTCTCTACTGTCAAAGAGTCCTACAAGTCTCATGAGAATAGCAGTGGCCTTCTCATACCAATCTTCTGAAAGCATGGTTCTTGCTTGTGAGCACTGGAAATTGACACTGGCCATTATTAGCAAAAAGAAACTTTCCTGAAAGAGTATAAGAACCTGCTCAAAAGAGAACTAGAAAACCAAAACCAGGATACAATAATTGACAGCAATCACAGGCAAAGACATGCCACAGGCCTGCCTGGTCCTTCAAACACTGGCACATATCCTTTCATCCCTTACTTCACAGTTTAAATTCTTGGGAGAAAATGTGTCCAATGGGCCAATATAATTCTTCTCAAGATGCAGTATAAGTAGGAAAGTGGATATATTAAATGATAGCTTTTTTTTTTTTTTTTTTTTAAAGCAAATATCCACTACTGGCAGCAAAGAAATCCAAACTGATGAAATTTAAATGTTTATTAAAAGTTTAAGAAAAAAACAGAAAGCTCCAAATGGGAAATAATAGCCCTGGCTTTAAGCCATGCAAAAAATAAATTAAGGGGGTATTGACTACAGGATGTCATAAATGTTCAGGTTCCCTTTCCTTGGTTATTACTATTTCCCCAAAAACCTCCCCCTACTTTTAATATCTGCACATCATTTCCTTCCTCTTCCTTCCCCGCTCCACACAGAGACATGGGCATACAGTCTTGGCTGAGTCAGAGTGCCTGATACCCACAATCGCCCTGGTAGGTCCAAAGATGAGCATGTGAACCAGACCCAAACTTGTCTCTAGTTTTTGTTTTGTTTTGTTTTGTTTTTTTAGACAGAATCTCACTCTGTCACCCAGGCTGGAGTGCAGTGGCACAATCTTGGCTCACTGTAACCTCCACCTCCCGGGTTCAAGCAATTCTCCTGCCTCAGCCTCCTGAGTAGCTTGGATTACAGGTGGTCATCACCACGCCCCACTAATTTTTATATTTTCAGTAGAGATGGGGTTTAACCAAGTTGGCCAGGCTGGTCTCGAATGCCTGACCTCAGGTGTTTCACCCGCCTTGGCCTCCCAAAGTGCTGGGATTACAGGCGTGAGCCACCATTCCCAGCCTCGACTCTAGACTTTTTAAACTTGAGTTTGCTAACAAGAACTTTGTCCTCTTGGCTTCAACGTATGTTCCTAGCATCACAGAGATAGAACAGCAGACAAAGGAGAGAGAAAACAAGAGAAGAGGAAGAAAAGAAAAGGAAGGGAAAAGTCACTATTATCTAATTACATTTGAGTTCCCAGATCCAGGTGTCCGTAAAACCAGCATAACCCTTATCTTTCCCACAATTGTGTAAATGAAGAAAGTCCCTTTTGTTGTGCTTGCATTAGTTGGAGTTGGGTTACTGTCATAACCAAAAGTTGATTACATATTCTATTATATTTAAACTCCTTTAATTTTTACATGGTCTTAATTTGCAAATTGAATAAATGTGCAGTGGAGCAGCCTTTTGAAATACAGTACTTTCACAAAAATAATTTTTTATTACTCTTGGCACTATGATAGGCTAGTGGTAAAAAAAAAAACACTTTAATGAAGAGAAAAGACTGGTATATAATTAATAAAGGATCTGTCAAAGCAGTGATTTATATGTAATAGATTAATATTTACTTATCACAGATATATATTATTTGTAAATAAATGGATATTTCTCCTTTGCATGATTTATACTTTCCATTTCCTTAGTAAGACCTTTTGCTCCACAGATAAGTCTCCGATCAATTTGTCTCTGGTTATCTAAATAGGAGGTGCTGCAATTATGATCATTTTAAGGAGTGATCACAACAGACCTGGTTGATTAGCTGGACTTATAAATCAGTAAATCATAACTGTCAAGGAAAAACTACCACCACAATTGTAGAACATTAAAAAAAAAAAAAGTCACGCCAAGCAAGTGAATTAATTCTGCTAGATTTTATGTTGGTTACTATGTCTTTTTTTAAAAATAAGTTGAGGTCATTTACATATTATAAGTGAAACTACAGAGGAATCAAAGAAAAATTATCAATGTGACTAACAGAATAGAAAATTATTCATATTTAAGAAAAGCTAAAGGAATGAAAGCTGTTTTATATAGCAAAAAACTAAAAAACAAAACAAAACCTAAGGGTCATGTTCATTATTGTGTTCAAGTAATGACAGAATGCTGAACATTTTATCACTATGGCAACAGAAACCCAAAGCAGGAGAAACAGGCTTAAATTCTAACAGAAAAGATTCTAACTGGCCAAATTGTGGGATTATAATAGGATAAAACATTAGAGTTGGATGCCTGGGGAGGGTCTCCCCCACTTTCTGGAGACTGTCAAAGACAGATTTAAAACCTACCTGTCCTGAATATGTCCTAAAAAATGTACCCACCTAAAAGCAAAAGGACAGACAAGATTGGTTCTTAAAATCTATTACAGATTCATGCTTTTAGAATCACAGCCACTAACACTTTAAATAAAGTTATGAAACCTAAGTAAATAGTTAAGTACACCTCTGCCTGAAGTAATTCTTTCCTAAGTAATGCAGATCAAGAACCCTGTCTCAAAACATAGCCTATCACTTAATGAACATGATTTTTAAAAGCCACTCAAACTTTATATAATTAGAGATGTCACTAAGATATTAGAATTTGAAAAGCAGACATAAAGAATTTCCAAGTGTTGAAGATAACAGCAGATGTCTAGCTCTGTGTTATCCATATATTCTGCAAAAACAATAAAGAAAAGCAAAGAGAACAAATAAAGCCACACAAAACCATACCCTTAGCATAACTGGCAGACAGAAAATGTCCAAAACCTCAAAGTACCTGTAAGTAAAATGAAGGAAAAAACACCAAATCCCAGCAAGTGATCTCTCCCATCCCTGCCTGCAAATCTTTGTAGGTAAGAGCTCACTGCATGTGAATGTACTTAATTTGCCCATTAAAATAAAAGGTTTAATTTATTAAAATTTGGCCCACAAAACAAGACCCAATTAAATGCTATATACAAAACACACATTTAAAAAGCAAAATGATTCAGAAAATTAAAAAATAAGACAATAAAAGTATACCAGGCAAATAGAAACTACATGAAAACAGAAGTGGTGATATCAGACAAGTCAAGCAAAAAAAAAGACAAAGCACTTTTTAATGCTAAAAGCTACAATTCACACTTAAAATAGAACTGCTATGAATATTTATATTCTGTACCAAATACCATGAAACTCACCTCTATGAAGCAAACACTACAAGATATACAAAGAGTCACATATAGAAACACAGTAATAAAAGGAGACTTTAATATATCATTCTTTGTACAAAACAAATCAAGTGGACAAAAAATAAGCAAGTATACAGAAGACCTAAACATCACAGTTAACAAGGTAGGTCCTCTGTGTGTGTGTGTGTGTGTGTGTGTGTGTGTGTGTGTGTGTGTGTATAACTTCATACTCTTTTATAAGACTCTTTCCATGTGTTTATGTAACACAATAACTGACATATACTATAGGACAAAGTGACTATAGTCCTATAGTCGCTGGGCATGTGACATGTCCAGAAAGTGAAACTTAAGAAGACACCCATTCTAAGACTCCTGCAAGTGCAGGGTCGGCACATGAGACTGTTTCCTTAAATTTTGCACCCTGGCTGCCTCACTTGCTTTACCCTAGTCTTGCCCTTGATAGATTAGGATACAAAGAAACATCAGACTGTTCCACAAAGTAGAAACAATACAAAAATATTCTGATCACAATGCAATAAAAGTAGAAATTAACTTTTTAAAAAGGTTCTCCTAGCTGGAAATTTAAAAAAACTTCTGTTATAGACTGAAACATGTTCCTTCAAGATATGACTACATTTGGAGACAGGGCCTTTAAAGAGACAATTAAGGTTAAAGTCATATGGGTGGGCCCTAATCCAATGACTAGTGTCCTTATAAAAAGGATAGACACGCCGGGCGTGGTGGCTCACGCCTGTAATCCCAGCACTTTGGGAGGCCAAGGCGGGCGGATCAGGAGGTCAGGAGATCGAGACCATCCTGGCTAACACGGTGAAACCCTGTCTCTACTAACAAACACACAAAAAATTAGCCGGGCGTGGTCGCAGGCGCCTGTAGTCCCAGCTGCTCCGGAGGCAGGAGAATGGCGTGAACCCGGAAGGCGGAGCTTGCAGTGAGCCGAGATGATTGCGCCACTGCACTCCAGCCTGGGCGACAGAGCAAGACTCCATCTCAAAAAAAAAAAAAAAAAAAAAAAAAGGATAGACACAAGCAGATGCAAAGGCACAGAGAAAAGGCCACGTGAGGACAAAGTGAGAATAAGGTGGCCACCTGCAAGTCAAGAAGAGAGGTCTTAGGAGAAACCAAGCCGGGCAATACCTTAATCTATGACTTCTAGTCTCCAAAAACTGTAAGAAAATTAATTCCTGTTGTTTGATCACCCATCTGTGGTATTTTATTATGGCAGACTTAGCAAACTATTACATCTTCTGTTAAATAACTCTTTGGCAGAAAGAAAAATACAAATTAAAATTAGTGAATTTCTTTTAAAATAATAATTAAAACACTATATAATCATAATTTATGGAATACAGTTAAAGTAGTGATGAGAAGAAAATTATTAGCACTAAATACTCTTACCAATAAGAATGAAAGAATAAACTGTAGTAAAATTAAATTGTCAACTCAAAAACAACCAAATGAACAAAGTAAACTAAAAGAAAGCCCAAGGTATATAACATGACCTTAGAAAACTCTAAGAAATCAACAAAGCAGCTATTAGAAAATATGTGACTTTAGTGAGGTCACAGGATTCAAGATCAATACATAAAAGTAAACTATATTTCTATATGCAATGAACAATTAAGTCAAAATGAACTCCATTTACAATATATTTAGAAATGAAACTGAATAAAAGATGAGCATGATTTATACAATGAAAACTGCAACACACTGATGACAGAAAGGAAACCTAAATAAATGGAGAGATGTATGATATTTTTGGATTGGAAGACTCAATATTGTTAAGGTAACAATTCCCCTCAAATTGACCTAAAAATTCAATACAATCCCAGTTAAAATTTTAACAAGATTTTTTTAAAAAGGTAAAAAACTGATTAAAAAATTAATATTTGAAAGGCAAAGGACCTAGAAAAGCCAAAATAATTTAGACAAAAAAGAACCAGGTAGAGGACGTGCACTACCTGAATCAAACTTACTATAAAGCTACATTACTCAAAATGGTATGATATTGGTGTAAAGACAAAGATCAGTAAAATAGAACAGAGTCCAGAAATAGACTCACACCTGTAATTCAATGGGGGAAAAGACAGTCTTCAAAAAATGGTGCTGGAATAACTGGATACCTACATGAAAATAAAAAGCTTATGTGTACCATTACCTTACACCACATAAAAGTTAACATGAATTAGACCTTAAAATCTAAAGGTAAAAACCAAATATTAATGTTTTAGAAGAAAACAAATATCTTTTTAACACAGAATTAGGCAAAGTCTTGAAGAGAACACAAAAAATACAAACAAGAAAAAAATTGATAAAGTGGTGTGGTGTGGTATTATGATGTATATATATTGGTTTACATATATACATATGGGTTTACATCCATGGTTCCTGGCTCATAACTTCCATAGCCCTTGTCCACATTTCCTAAGGGACTAAAACAATACGCATATCTTTTGTTAACCATATTTGGCCCTTTGTTCATGGTTCGGGAGGCAGCTTCAAAACAGCCTCACAGTGATAAAAGGTGAAAGACAGTCTTTGGTTGTAGTACTGGCGTGCTCTGGGCCTCAGAAACAGACCTCAGAAAACAGAATCTCTCTCTGACCTTCTGTCCTCCTTTTACCTGCACCTTTTTCTCCCCAAGGCAGGCCACACACACTAAAAATATACTCTAATCTTCCCCCACCTTTCTGTCTTGGAGCTGGTCATAAAAAAATCCTCTGAATTACCTTATCTGACAGTAGGTCATTAGACCCCCATTTCTGAAGAGGTCCTGCCCCTTACCCAGGAGGAAATAATGCTACACAGAGCGGCCAAGAAGAATCTAAACACACAGGACTTGTTACGATTCTCTGCACAGTCTGTTAGTATTAGGTCATGCCCTTTTTGTCCAATAAGATTTCCATACGACTGTCCATTCTTCAATCATGTCTATCCAATGAAGTCTCCAAAAAAGACTCAAGAGGACAGGGTACCGCAAGCCTCCAGACAGCTGAACTCATGGAGGATTACATGAAGGTAAAAGAACTCACCCATGTGCTAGAAGAATGGCACACCCCAACTTCAGAGGAACAGAAGAAGCTCCTGAGCTCTGGACCCTTGAGACCTTACCCTATTATTTCTTTTCTTCTTTTCTCTTTTCTTTTCTCTTTTTTTTTTTTTTTTTTTGAGATGGGGTCTTGCTGTGCTGCCCAAGCTGGAGTGCAATGGCCGATCCCGGCTCACTGCAACCTCTACCTCCCAGATTCAAGCAACTCTCCTGCCTCAGCCTCCTGAGTAGCTGGGATTACAGGTACCTGCCACCATGCCCAACTAATTTTTTTGTATTTTTAGTAGAGACAGAGTTTCACCATGTTGGTCAGGTTGGTCTCAAACTCCTGACTTCAGGTGATCCACCCACCTCAGCTTCCCAAAGTGTTGGGATTACAGGCGTGAGCCCACTGCACCTGGCCACATTTACTTAATTGTGTATATTGAAAGTGGATTTTATAAAATCTACTTGTGTGGTGTTTTTTTCCTGTGTTTTCACACCACAACAATGCAGAAAACTTCTGTGACCAAATGTATGGATTTCTACCCATCAACAAGTAAGCATTCATTTCTGCAGTGGACACCAGCCTGACATCTTCTACTCTAATTTGATTCTGCTGCTCTCTACATGGAGATAGCATCAGATCCTGTGGGTTGAAGGCTTTTCCCATTTCAGACACCAGTCTCACTTTCAGACCTCTGGAACTTCTGACTGACCAACTTTTTAAGTTGGGGTTTCCATAACCTTCTCTTTCAGCTAAATTTACTAGAGTTGTTCACAAGCTTAAGGAAACACTTTATGTTTCCCAGGTTTTTGAAGAGGATATTTTTAAAGGATACAAATAAACAGCTAGATGAAGAAATAATAGGCCAGATACAGTGGCAGATCACTTGAGCTCAGGAATTCGAGACCAGTCTGGGAAACATGGAAAAACCTTGTCTCTGCTAAAAATATAAAATTTAGCCAAGCACGGTGTCGCACACCTGTAGTCCCAGCTACTCGGGAGGTTGAGGTGGGAGGATCACTTGAGCCCAGGAGGCAGAGGCTGCAGTGAGCTGAGATGGTACCACGGCACTCCAGCCTGGGCAACAGAGCAAGATCCTATATCAAAAAATAAACAAACACACAAAAAGATGCTAACCACCACTAGTAACAGAGATAATCAAATAAATAAATATATATACACACACACATATATATACACACACATACATATACATACACAATTGAGTAAATGAAAAGGCAAGTCATAGATAAGGAGAAAATACATGTAAAATATGTATCTAAGAAAGAGCTTATATGTGTAACACATAAATAACTATTATAAATCAATAAGATAACTTCTGAATGTAAAAAGTGGGCAAAACAGTTGAACAGAAACTTCACAGAAGTAGCTTATAAGCACATAAAAAGATGCTAACCACCACTAGTCACAGAGACAATCAAATTAAGACCACAGGTGACATGTTACAACATATCCAATTGGAATTATTAAGACTGAAAATAACAAGTATCAGTAAGGATGTAAAACAAACAAAATCCTCATATACTGCTAGTTGGAACGAAAAAAACTTTGTCAAGTGTTTCTACATTGGAAAACAGTATTTCTGTATGTTATAAAAGTAAACATATACTTACCATATGACTTAGTAATCCCATTTCTAGGTATTTAACTAGGAGAATAAAAACATATTTCCACAAAAAGACTTATAAATGAATGTTCACAGCAGCATTATTCATAATAGCCCCAAACTAAAAACAACCCGACATTTGTCCATCAAGAGAAGAATAAATAAATCATATTATTTTATCCAATGAATACTAATCAGCAATAAACATACGAGGTACTGATACACTCAGAGCATGGATAAGTCACAGGTTGCCTAATGCTGGGACTCAGGAAAGGAAGTCAACTATAAAGAGACATGAGGAAACTTGGGGTGATGAAACTATTCCATATTTTTATTGTGGTGATGACTGTACAACTGTATACAAAATGGGTGAATTTTATTTTAGGTACATTAAATGACAACAATAAAACTATACAAACTTTTTAAGGGCAAAGAACCAGCAGATAAAAACAGAAATTAATGAGTTAGAAAATGGGAAACCAGTTGATCTAATTAATAAATCAAAATCCTAATTTAAATGAATGCACTGAACTGTACGTTTTAAAATAGTTAAAATGGTAAATTTTATGTATATTTTACCACAATATAAAAATATATATATACAAAGCAGTGGCTGACTTGACCAAGAAAGAAAGGAAGAAAGCACACGTAGAGAACAAAAAATAACAAAGGGGAAATAAGCATTGAAATAGAAAAAAATCTAAAAAGAAAAAGAGGTCTACTTTTCAAAAGGAGGAGCACAGTGGCCAGCCATCAGAAGTTGACAATGACCAACTGAGAGCAATCGTTGAAGCTGATCCTCTACAACTACACAAGAAGCTGCCAAAGAACTCAATGTCAACCATTTTATGGTCATTTGGCATTTGAAGCAATCTGGAAAGGTGAAAAAGCTAGTTAAGTGGGTGTCTCATGAACTGAGTGAAAATTTAAAAATATCGTCATTTTGAAGTGTCATCTTCTCTTATTCTATGCAACAACAACTATTTCTCAAGCAGATTGTGACGTGCGACAAAAAGTGGGTTTCATACGACTACCGGCGATGACCACCTCAGTGGCTGGACAGAGAAGCAGCTCCAGAGCACTTCCCAAAGCCAAACTTGTGCAAAAAAGCTCATGGTCACTGTTTGGTGGTCTGCTGCCAGTCCGATCCACTACAGCTTTCTGAATCCCGAGGAAACCATTACATTTGAGAAGTATGCTCAGCAAATCGATGAGATGAATTGAAAACTGCAGTGCCTGCAGCCGGCATTGATCAACAGAAAGGGTCCAATTCTTCTCTACGACAATGCCCGACTGTATGTCACACAACCAATGCTTCAAAAGTTGAACGAACTGCACTACGAAGTTTTGCCTCATCTGCCATAGTCACCTGACCTCTTGCCAACTATGACTTCTTTAAGCATCTCAACAACTTTTTGCAGGGAAAATCCTTCCACAACGAGCAGGATGCACAAAATGCTTTCTAAGTGTTTGTCTAATCCCACCAGGTGTGGCGGCTCACACCTGTAATCCCAGCACTTTGGGAGGCCGAGCTAGGCGGATCACCTGAAATCAGGACTTCGAGATCAGCCTAGCCAACATCTTGAAACATTGTCTCTACTAAAAATACAAAAATTAGCTAGACGTGGTGGCGGGTGTTTATAATCCCAGCTACTCGGGAGGTTGAGGCAGGAGAATCGCTTGAACCCAGGAGGTGGAAGTTGCAGTAAACGAAGATTGTGTCACTGCACTCCAGCCTGGGCGACAAGAGCAAGACTGTCTCAAAAAAAAAAAAAAGTTTGTCGAATACCCAAGCATGGATTTTTATACTACAAGAATAAACAAACTTATTGGCAAAAAAGTGTTGACTGCAATGGTTCCTATTTTGATTAATAAAGATGTGTTTGAGCCTAGTTACACTGATTTAAAATTCATGGTCCAAAACCACAAGTACTTTCGCAACAACCTAATAATACACCATACTAAAAGAATGAAGAAAAAAATGCATGATCATCTCAACTGATACAGAAAAAGCATTTGACAAAATTCAACACCCTTTCAGGATAAAAACACTAACAAACTTGGAATAGAAGGACACTACCTCAACATAATAAAGCCATACATTAAAAAGCCACAGTGAGTATCATAAGCAATGGTGATACTCTGAAATGTTTTCCTTTAAGATCAGGAATAAAACAAGTACTCCCACTTTTGCCACTTCCATTCGACATGAAACTGGAAGTTCTAGCCAGGGCTATTAGGCAAGAGAAAGACAATGAATTCAGCAAAGTAGCAGAATACAAAGCCAACAAACAAAAATTAGCTGCATCTCTATACACTAACAATGAATAATATGAAAAGGAAAATGAAGAAAATAATTCCATTTACAACAGCATCAAAAAGAATATATAAAAATTAACTGAACCAAGGAGGTGAAATACTTATAAACAGAAAACTAAAAGACATTGCTAACAGAAATTAAAATAAATGGAAACACATCCCATGTTCATAAATTGAAAGATTTAATGTTGAGATGTCAATACTACCAAAAATAATCTACAGAATCAATGCAATTCCTATCAAAATCCCAGTACTTTGTAAAGAAATAGAAAAATCTATCCTAAAATTCATATGGAATCTCAAGGGAACCCAAGTAGATGAAATACTCCTGAAGAACAAAACTAGAGAACTCACACTTCCTTATTTCAAAATTTATTGCAAAGTTATAATAATCAAAATAGTGTGACACTGACATAATGACCAACATATAAGCAACTGGAATAGAATACAGAATGCGGAAATAAACCTTCCCATATAGGGTCAAATGAATTTGACAAGAGTACCAAGGTCATTCAATTAAAAAAGGGCAATGTTGTCAACAAACAGTGCTGGGAAAACTGGATACACACATATAAAAGAATGAACTTGGACCTCTCTTTAACTCTATATAGGAAAATTAATTTAAAATGGATCAAAGGTCTAAATGTACAACCTAAAACTATAAAACTCTTAGAAGAAATGATGGGGGAAAGGCTTCATGGAATTTGATTTGGTAATGATTTCTTGGATATGACACGAAATACATAGGCAATAACAATAACAACAACAAAAACAGACAAAATGAACTCCATGAAAATAAGTTTTTCTGCACAAAAGATATTTATCAACAGAGTAAAATACTACAGAATAGGAGAAAATATTTGCAAATCATATATCTGATAAGGCATTAATATCCAGAATATACAGAGAAAAACTAAACAAAAATAAAAAATAAAAATTTTAAATGGGCAAAGAACTTGACTAGCTGTTTCTCAAAAAAGATATACAAGTGGCTAACAGGCATATTAAAAGATGCTTGACACTACTAATCATTAGAAAGATGCAAATCAAAACTACAATGAGATACTACCTCACATCTATTAGGATGGCTACTATCAAAAAAACATGAGGAAGACATCATTAAGATGACTGACTAGAGGACCAACACTCCTCCACAAAGGTCCAAAATAACAAGTAAATAACTGCACTTCAAGTAGAGTTTCCAAGGGAGAACAACAGAATTTACATGAAAGGGAAAAAAAATCCACTTAATCATGGAAACTTGAGATGGCAGCATAGAGAAGAAAGCAAAGCACCCAGCTGGGACTGGCTCAGAACCAAGAAAGACTCCCCATTGTGCGAGAAATGGTACGTAGGAGTTCCTTAGCAGTCCCTAATACCACTGTGGACATGTGTAAACCTAGCTACAGAAGAGCCCTAGAGTCCTAACAGGCCCTGAATCCAGTACAGGGAGCTGTCTGGAGTCCACGTGGTTACATTGCTCCAGAGAAGGCACACACACTGCATACCCCTACTCCCTGTAACCCAAGCTGCTACAGCATGCACCATTTTGAGAACCGAGCCAATGCTAAAATACATGCTGCCGTGGGGTTCAACAGACCTGGTATTTCCACATCTGAAGGGTCCCACTGCAATCACACCACAACCAAATAAAAGGGTCCAACACCACAACCTCAGCTACACAGAGCAGTAAAGCCAAAACTCCAGCACCTGAGCTGGTATAGTGGACCTAAAGGAACAAGCAATCTAGCACAGCAGGGAGGCCACCTCCAAGACCAAGGGCGCTGGTGCATGCAGTCCCTAGGGTTTAAGAACTAGCTGCCAGCCACTGCCAGCAATCCCATTCCCACAACTGGTGAAGCAGAAATGCACTCCACATACCTGTAGGGACCAAGGATGGACCCATCTGGCAACAGCCACCACTGGCAACCCCACCCCACAACTGGCAAAGCCACCACACCCAATGAGTACCCACCACTCAAAACCTGAGAACTGTTCCAAATAGAGGCCCCTATCAGCAGCAAAGACATGAGACTCACTCAACAAAAACCCACAGTAGAGACCACTGAGGGTACTTGCAGACACTGCTGACACGAATTACAGCCAAAGATATCACATGGAGACTACATTACTGCACTAATCCAGAAACAAAGCCAAAGCACCTACCCAAACAATACTGCATGACAAATATACAGGAAAAAGTCCTTCCTTACAAAGGCTACTCCATAAAATAGAGGCAACTGTTCTACCAGATGCACCTAATAACTTAGGGACACAAGAAACATGAAAAAAGCTGGGCGTGGTGGTTCATGCCTGTAATTCCAGCACTTTGGGAGGCCCAGACAGGCAGATCACAAGGTCAGGAGTTTGAGACCAGCTTGGCCAACATAGTGAAACCTGTCTCTACTAAAAATACAAAAAATTACCCGGGCTTGGTGGCGGGTACCTGTAATCCCAGCTACTTGGGAGGCTGAAGCAGGAAAATCACTTGAACCCGGGAGGCAGAGGTTGAAGTGAGCCAAGAATGCACCACTGCACTCCAGCCTGGGTGACAGTACGAGACTTTGTCTCAAAAAAAAAAAAAAAAAAAAAAAAGAAATATGAAAAAGAAAACATGACACCTCAAATGGAACCCAATAATTCTCCAGTAATAGACCCTAATGAAAAAGAAATCTAAAAAATGCCTGAAAAGAAATTTGAAATAACAATGTTAAGGGAACTTGGAAAGATACAAGAGAATACAGATACAAAATTCAACAAAATCAGAAAAAAATCATGATATGAATGAGAAATTTTAGAGAGATAGATATCATAAAAAAGAACCAAACAGAATCCTTGTAGCTGAAGAATTTCATGAACAAAAATAAAAATACAATCAAGAATTTCAGCAACAGTTTAGATCAAGCAGGAGAAAGAATTTTTGAACATTAAGACAGGTCTTTTAAAATAATCCAGTCAGACAAATAATAATAAAGAATAAAAGGGATGAAGAAAGCCTATGAGACTCATGCGACACCATTAAGTAAACACATATTCACATCATAAAATTCCAGAAGAATAAGAGATGGGAAACGGTATCAAAAATGTTGTAAACAAAATCGTAACTGTAGATAGAGTTTCCAAGTCTTAGGAGAGAGATGAATATCCAAATCCAAAAAGCTCAAAGACCCCAAACTGATTCAACCCAAAAAGGTCCTCTGCAAGGCACACTATACTCAAACATCAAAAATCAAATCAAAGAATTCCATAAACAACAAGAAAAAAGCATCAAGTAAGAAAATCCCAGGCCGAGGCGGGCGGATCACAAGGTCAGGAGATCGAGACCACGGTGAAACCCCGTCTCTACTAAAAATACAAAAAATTAGCCGGGCGCGGTTGTGGGCGCCTGTAGTCCCAGCTACTCGGGAGGCTGAGGCAGGAGAATGGCGTGAACCCGGGAGGCGGAGCTTGCAGTGAGCTGAGATCCGGCCACTGCACTCCAGCCTGGGCGACAGAGCGAGACTCCGTCTCAAAAAAAAAAAAAAAAAAAAAAAAAAAAAGAAAATCCCCATGAGACAAACAGATTTCTCAAGAGAAACCTTATAGGCAAGAACAGAACAGAATGATATACTCAAAAGTAGTGAAAGAAAAATAACTTCCATTCAAAAATACTATACCCAACAAAACTATCCTTCAGAAATGAAGAAAAAACAAAGTCTTTCTCAGAAAAGCAAAAACTGAGAGAATTCATCACCACTACCCCTACTCAACAAGAAATTCTTAAGGGAGTCCTACAACTGAAAATGAAAAGACAATGACTATCATTATGAAAATATGCAAGAATAAAACTCACTAGTAGAGCAGACAGATATACAAATGAGAAAGAAATCAAACTTTGTCACTACAGAAATCCACCAAATCACAAATATAAACAATTAAGAGAGCAAGAAAGAAACAGAAGATCTACAGTACAACCAGAAAGCAATTAACAAAATGACAGGACTAAGTCCTTGCCTATCAAGAATAACTTTGAATGTAAACAGATTACATCCCCCAATTAAGACACATAGACTGGGTAAAGGCATAAAAACTCAAAGCCCAAATACATGCTGCCTAAAGGAAACTCACTTCACCCACAAAGACATACATACTCTGAAAATGAAGTGGGAAAACAAACAAACAAACAAACAAACAAAAACGCCATGCAAAGAGAAACCAAAAATGAACAGAAGTAACTTACTTAGATAAAATAAACTTTACATCAAAAACTGTGAACAGTTTGTCACCTTGTAAAAAGAAACTGTAAAAAAAAGTTTTTAAGCTGTAAAGAGACAAGGAAGTTCATTATATAATGGAAAAAAAAACAGTTCAGCAAGAGGATTAACAATAGTAAATATGTATGCATCAAACACCAGAGAACCAAGATATATTAAAGCAAATATAATTATTATCTAAGGGGAAAGACAGACACCAATGCAGTAATAGTAGAGGACTTCAATATCCCACTCTCAGCATAAGACAGATCACCTAGAAAGAAAAATAGAATTTAAACTACACTGTAGACCAAATGGACTTCACAGACACTTGTAAAACACTTCATCCAGTAGCTGCAGAATGCAGAATACTCATTCTTCTTCTTCTCCTTCTTCTTTTTTTTTTTTTTTTTTTTTTTTGAGATGGAGTCTTGCTCTGGTACCCAGGCTGGAGGGCAGTGGCACAATCTCGGCTCACTGTAACCTCTACTTCCTGGGTTCCTGTGCCTCAGCCTCTCGAGTAGCTAGGATTACTGTCACACACCACCAAGCCCAATTAATTTTTTTTTGTATTTTTAGTAGAGACAAGGTTTCACCATTTTGGCCAGGCTGCTCTCCAACTCCTGACCTCAAGTGATCTGCCCACCTTGGTCTCCCAAAGTGCTGGGATTACAGATATGAGCCACCACGCCTGGCCAGAATATTCACTCTTCTTATCAGAACATGGAGTATTCCACAGGACAGACCATATGTTAGGCCACAAAACAAGTCTCAATAAATTTTAAAAAATCAATATCATATCAAGTATATTTTCTGACAACAGCAACATAAAACTAGAAATCAGCAACAAGAAGAACTCTGAAAGGTGTACAAATACATGAAAATTAAATAACACGCTCCTGAATGACCAATGAGTCAAGGAGGAAATTAAAAAATAAACTGGAGGCCGGGTGTGGTGGCTCACACCTGTAATCCCAACACTTCGGGAGGCTGAGGCGGGAGGATCACAAGGTCAAGAGATCGAAACCATCCTGGCCAACATGGTGAAGCACTGTCTCTACTAAAAATACAAAAATTAGATGGGTGTGGTGGCATGCGCCTGTAGTCATAGCTACTCGGGAGGCTGAAGCAGGAGAATTGCTTGAATCTGGGAGGCAGAGGCTGCAGTGAGCTGAGATCATGCCACTGCACTCCAGCCTGGCTACAGAGTGAGACTCTGTCTCAAAAAACCAAACAAACAAAAAAAACCAAGTAAATAGAAAAATTTCTTAAAAACAAATAAATAAAAACAAAAATACAACATACCAAAACCTATGCAATGAATACCGCAGAAGCAGAATTAAAAGTTTATACCAATAAATGCCTACATCAAAAAAGTACAAAAACTTCAAATTAACAACATAATCATGTTCCCCCGGGAACTAGAAAAACAAGAACAAAACCCAAAGTTAGTAGAGAGAAATAAAACATAAAAATCAGTACAGAAATTTACAAAAAAGAAGACTAAAAAACTATAAAATATCAACAAAATGTTGGTTTTTTGAAAAAACAAAATTGACAAAACATTAGCTAGACTAAAAGTGAGAAGACCCAAATAAATAAAATAAAAAATGAAAAAGCAGACATTACAGCTGATGCCACAGAAATACTAAAGATCATTGAGACTATTATGAGCAACTGTAGGACAACAAATTGGAAAACCTAGAGAAAATGGATAAATTGCTAAACACACAAAACCTGTCAAGATTGAAACAGAAGGAAATACAAAACCTGAACAGATCAATAATGAGTAACAAGACTGCATCATCAATAAAAAGTCTCCCAAGAAAAAAAGCCCAGGACTAGATGGCTTCACTGCTGAATTCTACCAAACTTTTAAAAAAGAACTAATACTAATTCTTCTCAAACTACTCCCGAAAATTGAAAGGGAGAGAAATCTTCCAAACTCATTCTATATGGCCAGCATTACCCTGACACCAAAACCAGACCAGGACACAACAAAAAAAAGAGCACTATGGCCAGTATTCCTAATAAATACAGATGCAAAAACCCTCAGTAAAACACTAGCAAACCAAATCCAGCAACACATTAAAAAGATTATTCACCATGATCAAGTTGGATTTATCACAGGTATGCAAGGATGGTTCAACATATGCAAATCAATAAATGTGATACATCATATCAACTGAATGAAGAAAAAAAGGATAATTTCAATACATGCAGAAAAAGCATCTGATAAAAATTCAGCTTTCCTTCATGACAAAAACTAAAAAAAATTAGGTATAAAAGAAACATACCTCAATACAATGAATATCATATATGACAAAACCACAACTAACAACATACTGAACAAAAAAACGTTGAAAGCTTTTCCTCTAAGAACCGGAACAATACAAGGATGTCCACCCTCGTCAATCTTATTCAACACAGCACTGGAAATCTCAGCCAAAGCAATTAGACATAAGAGAGAAATAAATGGCTTCCAAATAAAAAAGAAGTCAAAACTGTCCACTTGAGGTGACATTATCTTATATACAGAAAAACCTAAATATTCTACGAAAAAGCTCTTAGAACTTGTAATTCATTAACGTTTCAGGATAAAAAAACTCAACATACAAAAATCAGTAGCATTTCTACATACTTAACAAACTAACTGGAAAAGAAAGAAATCTTCTTTATTATAAAAATTAAAATACCTATGAATAAATTTAACCAAGGAGGTAAAAGATCTCTAGAAGGAAAACTATAAAATACTGATTAAAGAAATTGAAGACACCAAAAAATGAAAAGAAATCTCATGTTCACAGATTGGGAGATTAATACTGTTAACATGACCATACTACCAAAAGTGATCACAGTCAATGCAATTTCTACCATATTACCAATTAATTTCTTCACAGAAATTTTTTTTAAAAATCTTAAAATTTGCATGGAGTCACAAGATTCCAAAGAGTCAAAGCAATCCTGTGTAAAAAGAACAAAGCTGGAGATATCTATCACACTGACTTCAAAATATGTTACAAAGCTATAGTAACAAAAACATCATAGTACTGGCATAAAAACAGATACACCCACCAAGGAAACAGAATAGAGAAGTCAAAAATAATTCCACATATTTACAGGTAACTGATTTTCAACAAAAGCACCAAGAAAATACATTGGGGAAAGGACAGCCTCTTCAATAAATGATTCTGGGAAAACTGCATATCCAAATGCAGAAGAATTAAAACTAGGTCCATCTCTCATCATATATAAAAATCAAAGACTTAAGTATGAGGTCCCAAACTATGAAACTACTAGAGGAAACCACAAGGAAAAGACTTCAGGACATTGCCCTGGGTGAAAATTTTACGGGTAAGACCTCAATAACACAGGCAACAAGTTGGGCATGGTGGCACATGCCTATAGTCCCAGCTACTTGGGAAGCTGAGGCAAGAGGATCACCTGAGTCCAGAAATTTTGTGCTGTAGGTGCTATAGTGTGCTATTCCAATCGGGCATCCACATTAAGTTTCGCATCAGGATAATGACCTCCCAGGAGTAGAGGACCACCAGAATGCCTAAGGAGGGCTGACCTGACCCAGGTCAGAAACAGAGTGGGTCAAAACTCTATGCTGAAGAATAGTAGCATTGCACCGGTGAATACCCACTGCAATCCAGCCTGGGCAACACAGCAAAACACCATCCTTTATATAAATACAAAAACAAAATAAATAAAACAACCATAACAACAGAAAATGCAGGCAACAAAAGCAAACATAGATAAATGAGATTGTATCAAACCAAAGTTTCTGCACAACAAAGGAAACAATTAACAGAGTAAAGAGACAATCTATACAATGGGAGAAAATATTAATACCTGCAAACTTTTTTTTTTTTTTTTTTTTTGAGACAGAGTTTCACTCTTTTTGCCCAGGCTGGGGTGCAATGGCATGGTCTCAGCGCACCACAACCTCTGCCTCCCAGGTTCAAGCAATTCTCTTGCCTCAGCCTCCCATGTAGCTGGGATTATAGGTGCACACCACCAGGCCCAGCTAATTTTGTATTTTTAGTAGGGACGGGGTTTTACTATGTTGGTCAGGTTGATCTTGTACTCCTGACCTCAGGTGATCTGCCTGCCTTGGCTCCCCAAAGTGCTGGGATTACAGGTGTGAGCCATCACACCTGGCCCACCTGCAAACCATTTATCTGACAAGGGATTAACATTTAGAATAAACAAGAAACTCAAACAACTCAATGGCAAAAAGCCCCAAATAATTCCATTTAAAAATGGGCAAATGATCTGAATGGATTTATGAATTTATGAAAAACATTTACAAAAAATTGTTCAACCTAACTATTCATCAGGGAAATGCAAATCAAACCACAATGAGATTTCATCTCACCAGCTAGAATGCCTACCGTCAAAAAGACAAAACAAATGTTTTCAAGAATGAGGAGAAAAGGGACTCTTAGACACTGTTAGTGCAGATGTAAATTAGTATAGCCATTAAGAAAAATAGTAAGGAGGCTCGACAAAAAACTAACAACAGGCCAAGTGCAGTGGCTCACGCGTGTAATCTCAGCACTTTGGGAGGCCAAGGCAGGCGGATCACTTGGGGTCAAGAGTTGGAGACCAGCCTGGCCAACACAGTGAAACCCCGTCTCTACAAAAAAAATACAATCAATCAATCAATCAATTAGCCGGGTATGGTGGCACACACCTGTAATCCCGGCTGCTCGGGAGGCTGAGGCAAGAGAATCACTTGAACCTCGGAGGCAGAGGTTACAGTGAGCCACGACCATACCACTGTACTCCAGCCTGGGTGACAAAGTGAGACCCTGTCTCAAAAAAAACTGAAACAGAACTACCACAGGACCCAGCAATTCCACAACTGGGTATATGCCCAAACCAAAGGAAATTAGTATGTCAAAGTGATATCTGCACTCCTATGTTTACTGCAGAACTATTCACAATAACCAAGATATGGAATCAACCTAAGTGCCCATCAACAGACGGATGGATAAAGAAAATGTGGCATATATAAACAATGGAATACTATTCAGTCATAAAAAAGTATGAAATCCTGTCGTTCATGGCAACATGGACAATACGGAGGACAATAGGTTAATTAAGTAAGTCAGGCACACAAAGATATATACTGCATGTCCTCACAAGTGGAAGCTAAAAAAGTTTGTTTCATAGAACTAGAAAGTAGAATAGTGGTTACTAGAGCCTGGAAGGGTAGTGAGGAGGGAAGATACAGGTTGGTTAACAAATGCAAAACTACTATTGGATAGGAAGAATAATTTCTGGTGTTCTACAGCACTACAGGCTGACTATAATTAGCACTAATTTATTGTATATTTGAGCTAGAAGAGACGATTTTGAATGTTCCCAATTGAAAGAACGCATTAAATGTTTGAGGTGATGGATATGCTAATTACCCTGATTTGATCATTACACACTGTATACATGAATCAAAATATCACACTGTACCCTGTAAACATGTACAATTGTGTGTCAATTAAGTTTTTAAAAAACATGAAATAAGTGCTGGTGAAGATATGGAGAAATCAGAAGGCTTGTACATTCTTGGTGGGAATTTAAAATGGTGCAGCCACTGAAGAAAACAGAATGGCAGTTCCTCAAAAAATTATAAACAGAATTACAATATAATCCAGTAATTCCTCTTCTGGA
Organism: Macaca fascicularis; assembly: GCF_037993035.2. Taxonomy (NCBI): domain Eukaryota; kingdom Metazoa; phylum Chordata; class Mammalia; order Primates; family Cercopithecidae; genus Macaca; species Macaca fascicularis. The sequence continues at coordinate 101,417,472 of NC_088385.1, forward strand.
TATACACCCAAAATAACTGAAACCAAGGTTGTAAGGAGATGTTTGTACACACATGTTCATAACAGCATCATTAATAGCTAAAATGTGGAAGCAATCCAGGTGTCTGTAAACAAATCAATAAATACAGTATATACGCAGAATGAGATATCATTAAGCCTTAGAAAATAATGAACATTAGGTCAAGCGTGGTAGCTCACACCTGTAATTTCAGTACTTTGGGAGGCTGAGGTGGGCGGATCACCTGAGGTCAGGAGTTCGAGCAGCCTGGCCAATATGGTGAAACCACATCTCTACTAAAAATACAAAAATTAGCCAGGTTTGGTAGCAGGCGCCTTTAATCCCAGCTACTTGGGAGACTAAGGCAGGAGAATGGCTTGAACCTAGGAGATGGAGGTTGCAGTAAACTGAGATCACGCCAATGCACTCCAACCTGGGCAACAGAGCGAGACTCTGTCTCAAAATAATAACAATAATAATAATGACATCATGCTAAGTAAAATAACTCAGTCCAAAAAAAAAAAAAAAAAGACATCATGCTGAGTAAAATAACCCCCCAAAAAAACAACAAAAAAAGACAAATACTGCTTGATTCCACTTACAAAGGTATGTAGAGTAGTCAAAAATCCTAAAAGACAGAAAGTGAACTGGTGATTACCCGGGGTTGGGAGGATGGGGTAATGGGAAGTTATTGTTTAATGGGTACAGTTTGTTTTACAAGGTGAAAAGAACTCTGGAGATGGATGGTAATGATGGTTCCACAATATGAATGTATTCAATACCACTGAATTGTACACTTAAAATTAGTTAAGATAAAAAAAACAAAAAACAAAACAAAATAAAACAAAAAATTAGTTAAGATGCAAGATTTTATTTTATGTGTATTTTATCAATTTTCAAATATTGGAAAAAAATTAATGAAATCCCAATAAAACTGCAAACAAACTTTTTTATGGAGCTAGACATTAATATTCAAGTTGATATGAAAAAACAAACATATAATACTAGCTAGGAAAATACTGAGAGAAAAACTCTAAGGACCGAGTACCACCACCAGATATTAAAGCATACTATAAAGCCTCTATAATTAAAGTATCATAATAATGGTGGAGGCGCCTAAAGTCCCAACTACTTGGGAGGCTGAGGAGGGAGGATTGCTTGAGCTCAGGAGTTCAATGTTACAGTGAGCCACGATCATGCACTCCAGCCTGGGCAACAAACACAGACTCTGTCTCTAAATAAAAATTGAAACAAAATTTTTTTTTTTAATTGTAAAATGGCACATGAACAGACAACCAGATGAGTGAAACAGAATAGAAAGTCCAGAAATATATCCAAGTATATATGGAAATTTAAAATACAATAAAAGCATCATTATGAATCACTGGGGCAAAGACAGGTTTTTAATAAAAGTGTGAGACAATTAGCCACTTAGAAAAAACTAATTAAATCCATACCTCACAGCATACAAAAAAATACACTTCAAATAGATCACAGAACTAAATGTAAAAAATGAAACCATACAAGCAAAAAGAAGTGAATTCCTCTTTAACCTCAGTTCAGGGAGAGACTACTAACTCTGACTTAATACCCAGAAGCAGTAACAGATTAAATTTGATTACATAATAAAAATTTTTGCACAGCAAAAAAATAACAGAAGCAAACTCAGAAGACTGCTGACACACACTGACAGAAAATATCTGCAGCCTAATCCTGATATATAAAGAACTCCTAAAAAGCAAGCTAATTTAAAAAAAAAAAATTAAGCAAGGTAAAAAAGGCCAAAAAAACCAAGTACAATAGGGAAAGACAGGAACAAACAATTCATACAAAAATGATGTAAAAATGGCCTTTAAACAAATGAAACATTGCTCAATCTCATTTATAATGTGAGAAATGCAAATTAAACTACACTAAGATGCAAAGTGATATAATTCTCTTGGATGGAAATTTGGCAATATCCAACAAAACTGCATATGATTTACCTTTTGACCCACCAATTTACTTCAGAAATTCACCCTGAAGATACATCTCCAGAAAATGAAAATATTTACATGTACAACATTATTGACTGCATCATCAGTTGTAATCACAAAATACTGGAGGCCAGGTGCAGTGGCTCAACACCTATAATCCCGGTACACTGGGAGGCCCGAGGTGGGCAGATCAACTGAAGCCAGGAGTTTGAGAGCAGCCTGGCCAGCAAGGTGAAATCTCACCTCTACTAAAAATACAAAATTTTAGCCAGTTGTGGTGGCATATGCCTGCAATCTCAGCTGCTCAGGAGGCAGGAGAATCACTTGAATCCCAGAGGCGGAGGTAGAGGCTGCAGTGAGCCAAGATCATCCCACTGCCCTCCAGCCTGGGCAACAGAGCAAGACTCTGTTTCGGAAAAAAAAAAAAGACAAAATATTGGAAACTAAATAAACCTAAGAGATTGTTTCACTAAACACTGACAGAAACACATAGTGGAGTGCTATGCAGCCATAAAAAAGAATGAGGTTAATCTCTATGAACTAATCTGAAGCAGTTTCCAGGGTACACTGATAAGAAAGAAGGAAAAATACAATGACATCTGATATTTGTGAGGAACAACAACAACAACAAAAAATGTAGGAAGTCTAAACCAGAAACTAATGAGATTAATCTCACATAGGGGCAGGACAGAGGAGAAAAGATGAGGGAAATGGGAACAGGGTAGAGCAGATGTGGGAAGTGGCAACTTTTTGAGGTTTTTTTAAAATTTTTTGTTTGTTCGTTTTTTGGTATATTATAGTTCTGTCTTTTAGAACCATGTAGATATTTCAAAAGCCCAATATATAAATAAATAAATAAACAAGGATGAGGTATGGACTCAAAATAGAATAGAACAGAAAGAATAAACCTGCTTTATAAGTGAATAACAAACCACATTAAAGGAGAATTCAGGGAGAAAAATCATAAGTAACTTTGGAAAACAATATTTTGACTATATACTCTAAGGTTAAAGATAAAAACAACTATACACAAATATTACATGTAAGTTAATGGGTTTGTTTTTCATTGAGTGATGAGTTAGCAATTCTAAAACAATTTTATATTCTAGGACTAAGTAAATACAGTATGAATAATGAATATCAGTTTTCTCACTGTCAAAAGAATTGCAAGTATGAAAAGAGGAAGGCCAGAATGAACTCCATGGTGCTGGAACGGAGCCGGAAATATCAATGTAAACTCAAGATTATTAATATAGAGAAAAAAATAAAGAAATAGACATAAATGTGTAATTTTCAGTTCACTGAGAGGACCTAGAAGCAATGACTCTCTAGTACCAACAAGCATACCTAGAGCTGAGATTTTGGTTTCTAAATGCCATTCTCCAATTAAAAAGGAATCAAAGCACCTCAGAGAAATGCTTAATTCCAGGGCTGGGGCAGGGAAAGTGAAAGAGAATCATAGAACATCCTGTAATGATAGAAAAAAGTCACAATAAATCGTGGGATTATGTCAAAAGGACATGGGATTCAACTTGAAAGATCTTCCAATAGTCAAATCTGAGAGAAGTTGAGCAACACAAAATATTATAACAAAATATTATAATCTATAGAAAAAATATGAATGTATAAATCCATAGTGATATAAATATATCTAGACGAGAATGGAAAGCTCTTCTTTTCAGGAGAATTTCAACTAATAAATGTGGAAGGATTACAGAAATGGAAAGATCACCATTTGGCAAACGCTAGAATTATAACTGTTTCAGATAACAATTATCAATGGATACTAAAATTAATGGAAGAATATATAAAGGCAAAATATGAGAATATTTACATAGACTTGAAATATCATATGGGCAACCACAAGATAATTATATATTACAAAGGGGAAAAAATAGTAATTTTATAGGGGAAAAACATGGCAGATGGCACCTTAACCAAGTGATCAAAGTTAAAATCACCAGTTAAGGGGCCAAATCATGAACCTCCTAATATGATGCACTGAGGACACATGACTTTGATGTTTTCCTTAAAATGCCTAACCTGAATTTAACCATGAAAAATGCAATACAAAACCAAATTGAGAGAGGATATACAAAATACTGACAAGTATTTGTCAAAGTGTTCATATGTTCCATATTAAAAGTAACTAAATGCAATGTGTGATCCTGGATTGGGTTTTAGACCAGAAAAAAGACATCAGTGGGACAACTGGTAAAATTTGAGTACAGTTAATAGACTTTATAATAGTAATGTCTGATTTCCTGATATTCATATTAATTTCTTAATCTTGGTTATTATAATATGGTTACATAAGGTATCCATATTTGGGAGATAAGGGTGAAGGGCACATGGGAATTCTTTGTACTACTTGTACATCATTTTGTTAACTCTGACATTATTTCAACATGAAAAACTTTAAATATCTATGTATATATCACCTAACACTCTGAAGCTCCTTCCTGGTGATCTCTTCTGCCATCTGTGAAGCCCGCAATTTCTCCTCATACTGATCCTTTTCAGATTGCCTCCAGACATCATGTTCTACTTTCATTTTCTCCAAATCTGCTAATCTGTTCTCGAGTTCTAACCTAAAACAAGAGATCATAATTATGTTACAAGAACTATAATAAAGATGATATAACAGCAAAATGTTTTCATTTGCAAGGATATTTAAGTCAAACTAAGGTAATTAAGTACTTACTTTTCATCTTGTAATACCACAAGTTTTTGATAACCTTCTTCTTTGGCAGCTTGTACTTTACGTATTAATTCACGATCCTTTTCTACTAAGAGCACTTTGTGGTGTTCAACAGCTGCTTTGAGAATTTCATTGTCTGACTGTAATCCTAGTGTTTTTTAAGGAGAAAAATGTACTATTCAATGTTACTAAGATGAAAAGTCACATTTAACAGCAAGTATTCATAAGCTGGTAAGACAACTAAAAGAATGTAGAAAGTCTCTATGAATATATATTCTCAATAATACTCACATCATTAATAAACTCTCTTAAAATAGAGAATGAAACAGGATAAAACTCAGAGCAAATTTTCCTGTCACTGTTTATTTAGTGCATACACATATAAAAACTTTAATAAAAGGCTATATACATTTACTCATTCGAACACTGAGAGTTGAGAACAACCTGGATGATAAACCAGAGGTTTACTTTCTTCACTTCTAAAGGGGTTCTGTGACCTAAGCCTCTAAGACAGCATCATAGACAAAGCTGGCCGATAGCAGAGTGAAATAAATCACAAAACCCTTCAAAACCTGTTGATTCTAGCAGAACTGCTAGATTTCTAGCAGAAGTATAAATAACACGGACACTTTCAAGAAAGTTTGTACAATGAATTCAGAAATCTTTGTGATGAAATGGCAAATACTTTGCAGATGGAATAATTAAAGCAAACTCACATCTAACTCAAAGTAAAAACAAAATGCAGCATCCTTTAAGTTCCTAAAAAAATTTACTCCCTAACTCTATGGAAATCCATGAGCCAAATAAATAGAAATCAATAATTGGAAAAAATCATTCACAGCATACAGACACGGTGTTAGCACCTGTAGTCCCAGCTACTGAGGAGGCTTAGGCAGGAGGATCATTTGAGCCAAGGAATTCAAAGCTAGCCTGGGCAACAAGGTGAGACCCGGTTTCAAAACATGAAAGGCATTCATCATAAACTCTGTCTGAAATGAGTTCAACTACAGATCAACTCAAGGATAGCTACAGGCCAAATGTAAGCTTATTTAAATACTTCAAGTTAGAAACAACGTAAATAATGAAGAAACCTGATGAGATGGACGTTCTAAGATTAAACTGGAACTTAAAAATAAGCCTACTTGGCCGGGTGCACGGCTCACACCTGTAATCCCAGTACTTTGGGAGGCCAAGGCAGGCAGATCATGAGGTCAGGAGATCGAGACCATCCTGGCTAACACAGTGAAACGCTGTCACTACTAAAAATACAAAAAATTAGCCAGCCTGGTGGTGGGCGCCTGTAGTCCCAGCTATTCGGGAGGCTGAGGCAGGAGAATGGCATGAACCTGGGAGGTGAAGTTTGCAGTAAGCTGAGATCACGCCACTGCACTCCAGCCAGAGGGACACAGCAAGACTCCGTCTCAAAAATAAATAAATAAATAAAAAATAAAAAAATAAGCCTACCCTACACTAGGCTACAATGACTGGCCTAGGGTCTACATAAAAAAATTTTTTTAATTGAAAAAAATTAAGCCTGGAACCCAATTATCTTCTTCACATTCTCTAGACTTAAAATGTCCTGGGAGTAATAAACTACACAATAAATAGATTTAAGATTTATAAATCACGAAGTATGGCATCCCATTTACAAAGTTCATTTATGTATCCAAAAACTACGATAAAAACATAAGACTGATTTTTTAAAAGTTATTAAGTCTTACAATGAACAAAACACTCAACATATAATAAACATTTCATATGTACTCCAAAATTTAAACTACGTTGAAAATCTGGAAATAAAAATTCATGTTCAACTATTTTAATAATTTGAGTTCATATCTGAAAATAAGCAGCAGCAGCAGCAGCAAGGGAAATCACACATTACCATCCAGTTCACTTTGAATCTTATTCCTTTCTCTTTCTAGCTCACTCTTAGCCCTTGCTGTCTCCAGTTTGATGTCTGTTATTTCCAGTTTGTTTGAATGTTTAAGTTCTTTCACCTGTTGATAATTAAAAATTGAAATTACTATTCATCATTTTCTTGTCATTCAATACTTACCCCAAAACATACATGGAAACGAGAAAACGCTTTGATAGTAGAGTCTAAGTACCTTTCAAGAAGAAAGGAGTGTCAATGCCTGCAATAGTACTTCAAATAAGGAGACATCAAGAAAACAGTTCTTTCCTAACAGAACTGAGGCATTTCCTTACGAATATCTATGTATGGTCCTCTGGCTTAATCTTGCCTTAAAGACTTAATTACAAGTATCTAAAATCAAATACTTGATGATTGGAAAATCTGCAGGGAAAAAATTCTGAAACTTTTTAAATTTGTTAATATTTCTAAAAGACAGGGTCTCACTATGTCATCCAGGCTGGAGTGCAGTGGCACAGTCATAGCTCACTTTAACTTCAAACTCCTGGGCTCAAGTGATCCTCTCTCCTCAGCATTCCAAGTAGCTGTCAAGAAGACTACAGGTGCACACCACCACGCTCAGATAATTTTTCAATTTTTTTGTAGCGATGGGCTCTTGCTATGTTGACCAGGCTGGTCTCAAACTCCTGGCCTCAAGCAATCCTCCTGCCTTGGCCTCCTAAAGTGCTAGGATTATAGGTGTAATCCACTGCACTTGGCCTGAAACCTTCCTTTTAAAAAGTGTCCAGAGCTGGACACAGTAACTTGCACCTAAAATCCCAGCTACTCAAAAGGCTGTGGCAGAAGGAAGTGTCTGAGGCCTGGTGTTGGAGACCACTTTGGGCAACATAGTGAGATCCTTTCTCTAAAAAAAAAAAATTTTTTTAATTAGCCCCTTAGTCCCAGCCATTGGGGAGACTAAGAGGATCACTTGAGTCTAGGGGTTTGAGGCTGCAGTGAACTATGATTGTGCCAATGTACTCCAGCCTGGGCAACAGAGTGAGACCTTGTCTCTAAAAAAATTAAAATTAAATTTAAGAATAAAAAATGTGTTAGGGACAAAGAAGGTACTCTAGGTAGAAGGAACAGCATATAAAATGTTATTATGTGTATAACATGACATGGTCTGCTCTTAAAACAAGCTATGTATTACATGGAGAGCACCGGCAGATGTGAAATCTGTGGAGGAATGGCAGGGAATAAACTTTATATACCACACGAAAGGGTTGTTTTTCAGTTAGCTGTTGAAGGTGGCACAATTAATTAATGTAAATCTGTTGGCTTAAGAAACTGAAGGTAAATAAATCAATTAAAAGGCAAAGAATGAATAAAGGGGGAGAATGAAGAATCAATTGAATCTGGTGACAAAACAGTCTATGTGTATAGATTGTGTCTGTGTGCGCATGTGCACAAGTATGAGGTAGGGGATAGAGGCAGGAACAAGAATAAATCATATAAATTCATTTTCCATAGCCCTTCTCTTTGGTAAGGAGCTTCTAAAATTAGATATAGTCATATAATAAGGATTTAATCAATACAAACATAAAGATTAGATGACCCGTTTTCTGATATATTACCCAAATATAGAAAACTATGGAATCAGAGTAGGAAACTACAAATATATACAAGTTAAATACAGAAAATGTGAGATGGTAGAAACAGGAAAGTAAAAGACAATTTACTTAAGAGTCCAATAAAAACCCCATAAAAACTGGAGTTGGGAGTCAGACACAAATCAAAAAGAGTTCCTAGAGCCAAAGAGGGCAAGGATGAGAAATAGAAGTGTCTTACTGGAAGAGACTCCATCAACAAAAGGTCCTGAAAATGTTTCAAGGAATAGTTTCATGCAAAATCTTCATTTAAAGGAAATAAACAGAAAAGTGAGTACTGCCTTCGTACTGGTAACTACAATAAGACATCCCTCCAGATTAACTCGTAGATTTTTAAATGACCGTTCATAAAATGGCAACCTTGTGCTGACATCAGTTTTGCATTTTTATTTATTTATTTTTTGAGACAGAGTCTCGCTCTGTCGCCCAGGCTGGAGTGCAGTGGCTTGATCTCAGCTTACGGCAACCTCTGTCTCCGGGGTTCAGGCGATTCTCCTGCCTCAGCCTCCCGAGTAGCTGGGATTACAGGCATGCACTACCACACCTGGCTAAATTTTGTATTTTTAGTAGAGATGGGGTTTCACCATCTTGGCCAGGCCGGTCTTGAACTCCTGACCTCACGATCCACCCGCCTTGGCCTTCCAAAGTGCTGGGATTACAGGCACAAGCCACCACGCCCAGCCTGCATTTTTAATTTCCTTTTGGAAGTTCTTTTCTACAAAAGCAAGTTTTATAAAATGATGTTTACATGAAAGCAGCTGAGAATTTGTTTTAATACTTAAACTTTCTGTAGATTGGGTTTTACTACATTATAATTTCATGGACAGATAGAATTTAAGTTACAAATACTTTAAAATTTTGAAGAAATACAATTACAAAGAAAATCCAATCACTATGACAAACGTAATTATAACCTGCTATTATATACTAACTGTAAAAGGGTAAGAATGACACAGCATTTCATTAACAAACATACTATAGCTATAGCTGCATAAGGTGGAAAATTAGAGCTATCTTATTTCATAGGAAGTTGATTCATCTCATGGTAACTTCAAGATCTACAAAAACTTCTTTTTCATTTCACCCTAAAATTTATTGAAATGAGAAGACATTTTTAACTAAACTATAATTATTGAAACTGAAAGAACACCGAATAGGAAGTCAAGCAACAAGTGAGGTCTGTCTTCAGGCCTACTTTTGCTGTTAAACCAGTGGTATATGCTCAAGCAATGTACCTGTCCTCTCTGCATTCAAATTTACTCATCTATGGATCTTAAGCTTTTCTTTATTGCCTTATTTGTATCATCCTAACATCACCGATGCACTTATACGAATACTGTTAATTTCCTAAAAATATACTAAAAGGAATTTTACTTAAAATAACGTATGAAAATTTATTACCCAGTAATGACAATAATAGCACTTTTCTATGAGTAATCTGAACCAAATTCCAAATGTTACAATAAGGTTTCTTTCTGCCCCTAGATCCCTGGTTCTTAATCTTCTTTGTGATCAAGTCCCAAAAATTAGGGATTTTTTAAAAATAAAATGCTCATGTTAAAATGTTGCATAAAATTTCAAGTAATTCATGGTCTCCTGAAGCTCCACTGGATCAAGTCACCCTGTTCTTCACAGAATGTCTGCCATATAGATTCTGGCCTTTATGTTGTGAATTTGCTTTATGTTTTTCACACAATGGAAGTATTCAGATATTACTAACAAAACTTTAATAAATGTCAAAACTGGCAATACTGGGCATTTTACAGGGGGTCAGGATCTGTTAAAGTACACATACTCACAGAAAGACACACAAGAGCACAGTATAAACAAGTAAGAAACGGAAATATAATTGACAATATGTATTACCTAAGAAGCCCTGGATACAGATTCCAAAGAGACGGTACTCAAATCCTGATCGCTTTCAAAGTTCTGAGACGTAATTACCTCATTAATTTAGGTAAATAAGGACAACTCTGTTGGGTGGCTTCCTTAAAACTATCTTTTATTGGCATTCTGAAAATGAAAAACGTTATGAGGGAACTAGAAGAATTTACCTCGCTGAATGTGAAATCTCCTTAAGGTCATCATTTTCAGGCCATCTTTAGTAACACCTTTTAATCCAAGACACTGATGCTCACACTGACATAACTTTGTTCTAAAATCTGACACATTTATGAATTTGAGTAACTTAGACAACACACCCCAGGTGTTCCTTTGCACCGCAAACAACCATTTGCTAGAATTGCAAAATGTTTATGAAAATTTCAAGTTGCAAAGAAAACTGTGGCAGTCATGTTTGAAATATTATTTTAAAATTTACCCTTCCAATGGAATCTTTACATGCAAGACTTCAAATGAAACTTAGTTTGTTTAAAGTTAAAGGATGGTATTTAATACTCCATTTATATGCAAAATAATTCAAGTGTGCCTTTAAAAAGACAGGCAACTCTTAGCAACGTGTATTAATAAACAAGCACAAAGAAATAAATACTATACTAGATTGCTGTTTTTTCTCCAGCAGAGTAGGAGAAATCACCTATGCTCTAACTCCAAAAGGAAAGAGCAATAGGGAAGAGTATATATACGGAAAAAAAGAAGGAAAATCAGGGTCAGCACAAAGGTGAGCCAGAGAGCTCAGGTAAAATGTACTGCATGAAAAGTATTATACTTGGTGACCCCCCAAGAGAGAAGCCACTGCACAAGCCAGCATATCCCATGTCCTGTTGCGACATGTGTGGTTCCAATTATTCCAGCAGTGTAGTCTGGCTACTCAGGTCAAGAACGATGTGCTGCAATACTAGGTATTCAATATTATTTTACAAAACTAAAAATAATTTATACTGGAATTGGAAGAAAAGCATGGAAACTCCCTATATCCTGAATTTACTTGTGTTTTATATCTATTTTTTTTGTATACTCTATAGTTATAAGCGTTCAATGTGTATCTGCTGAATATATAATCTACTTATAGTTAATCAGGAGGCAATCAAATTATTTCCTAGTAGTTCTTACACAGTCTTAGTAGGCTGGAAGAGTTCTTACAGATATAAGGAAATTGGATCCTAATGATATTAGGTAAACTTGCCTAAGGTTACACACAGTTATTGAGACAGTGAGATACAGACTAGTCAATGGACTAAAAATTCTGTATTATTTATGTTACAATATTTTCTTATTTAAGGATATTACCAGTGTATAGTCACTGCTATTATCATTTTCATCATCAGCTACATTTAATTTTTGCCACAACTCTATAAAGTAGGTATTAGTCCCATTTCATAGACTTAAGTTTCACTTAAGTTTCAGAGAGATGGTGAACTGCCCAAGGTCACACAGCTTTTTTTAGTAAAGGAAAAATCAGAATTTGAATCCAGTCTGTTAAGGAGAATATAAATGTAGATCATGCTGCTACTACTAATTTATTCATTGAAGAAATATTTATTGAGTACCTACTATGTGCCGGCACTGTTCTAGAAGCTGGGAAAGTAGTAGTGATGAAAACAATGTCCCTGCTCTCTTGGAGCTTATATTGGGTTGAAAGGAAGGTGGTGGGAAAGAAAAGGAGAGACAAAAACATAAAAACCAAATAACTATATCAGATAGTATTAAGAGCTATGAAGCAGGTAAGGAAGATAGAAAGACAGAGGAAGAAGGAAGATGCTATTTTCCAACGTGAAGACAAGGAAAGCCTCTCTGGTTAGGCAACATCTAGGGGGTGAGGAGGCAAGTTATGTGGATATGTGAGGGAAGACTGAGTCAAGGTCAGACAAGTGCAGAAACTCTGAGCAAGACGTGAGTTTGCTCAAAGAGTGACAAGGCCAAAGGGAGCAAAGTGAACAGGAGGAAAAATACATGGTCATGGCTGTGAAAAGACTCCAGATCACACAGAGCTCTGAATGGGTAGAAAGCAGAAAGACCAGTAAGCAACCTGGCACAGAAATTGAGCCTAAAAAAATCATGGCTTGGACTAGAAAGGTCACGGTGGATGTGGTAAGAATTGATCAGATTCTGCATGTATTTGGAAGGCAGAGTGATAGAATTAAAAATACTTCAATACAGAGAATGCAAAATTCGTCATTGTACAGTATCAAGTATTCTACAGAATGAAGTAGAGGCATAAGATAACATACTCTACTGATCAATGTATTTATTTCTTGGAAGGTAGAATGATATAATAAAACATTTCAGTATAAAGAAATGAATTATTAAAAATAAAATTTATCATTATATAGTAACAAACATTCTAAAGAATGAAACAGAAACATAAAACAACTTACTTTACTGGACAATGTATTTACTTCTCGTTCAGCTTTATGCAATTTATTAATTAAAAAGGTATTTTGTTCACTGCTTGATTGTAGCTCTTTTTCCAAGCGTTCTGCCCGTAAATTAGCTGATTGTTTTTCAGCCTTTCATTCAAACAAAATATTTTAAAATTCATTTATTTTTCAAGTATTTCAAAATCAAATAAGCACTACTTAAAATACATTTACAATTATACAAAAATTATTCAAAACCTCAACATTAACATATACCAATGTAACAAACATTTTCTCAAACTAATTGGTAGAATTCAAATGAAAGATAGTGTTTCAGGAAATATGCAACAAAGGTATCTAGACAAACAACATATGAATGACCACCAACAAAATAAAGTTTATATACTTCTCTCATGAGAGAAACTACCTAAGGCATTCACTTGATGTCTATTTATTTTTAACACTGACTTATTTCAAACATTTTTGGAAGTTTCCAGTCTACAACAGATAGGAAAAAGCATATTAGAAAGTAGAAGACAGGGCTCATTGATAGTAACAAGTACAAATTGAAAATCTAAAATCAATGATTTTCAAAAAAGAAATAGGGAAATACATTATTTCAAAATCCTCAGCTAATCTGCAGACTTCTTAAGTGTGAGCAAAGAGGCTCCTGATCTCATGACACAATTAAGATTGTTAATGAAGTCTGTAGGTTGTCAAAAATGTTTCTGGTTGGTAATATTGATAGTACTCTTTCATGAGGGGAGGGGAACTAAAACCTTTTTAAAAAAACATGTCTACTCAACATTATATATATACACACACATATATACACACATATACACACACACACACACACACACACACGTATTTTTTTTCAGACAAGGTTTTGCTTTGTCTCCCAGGCTGGAGTGCAATGGCACGATCTTGGCTCATTGCAACCTCAGACTCCCAAGCACAAACAATTCTCCTGCCTCAGCCTCCCGAGTAGCTGGGACTTCAGGTGCACACCATGGCGCCTGGCTAATTTTTGTATTTTTTGTAGAGACAGGGTTTTACCCGTGTTGTTCAGGCTCATTTCAAACTCCTGAGCTCAGGTGACCCATTTACCTCAGCCTCCCAAAGTGCTGGGATTACAGGCATAAGCCACCATACCCGACCTCAACATAATCAAAATGAAAACGTTTCGGCATTTAAAGGATACACTTCAGTTTCATAACATCTCATTTCGTATATATAGATGCTCTTCAACTTATGATGGGGTTACATCCTGATAAACCCATCACAAATTGAAAATATCTAAGTCCATAACTTAGACTGCCTACCTTAAGCATCCTCAAAACACGTGAATTAGCCTACAGTTGGAAAAAATCATCTGGCAACACAGTACTCAGTAAAGAGGTTATTTACCCTCATGATCATGTGACTGACTGGGAACTGTGGCTCAGTGCAGCTACACAGCATTGAGAGTATCATACCACATATCAGTAACCCAGGAAAAGATCAAAATTCAAAGTACATAAATACATATATGGCTTTCACACCATTGTATAGTCAAAAAATCATAAGTCAAACCACTTTAAGTTGGGGAACATCTATCTTAAATATGTAAGGACTATATTCGACAAATAATTAGGGAAAAAACCTATTTTCTTCATATATGAAATAATACTCTCTGGGCACAATGATAGCCAAGAAAGTTAAAGAAGAAAGAAATGTTTGCTGTCATATGCTTATTTTCATTTCATCTGACAAATGATAAAAATATAGGCTCTTATGAAAATGTCACAAATCTTTTGTCATCATTCAACTTGCCCTGAAAATAATCACTCTAAAGGACCTCAATGGAAAGTTTCCCATCAGAACTGTATGCTATATTCAACTGCAATCGTCTCACTTATTCTGTCACTGTGTAAAATACATAAGGATGGAAGGATGGCAACATAAACAGTCTCACAATGAACTGCTTCATGTTTAAGGTACAATGATACTGACAACTTTTAATTCAGAAAACCAGTAAATACTGACCTAGCGTCATGTAACAAAATAAAAAAGTAACTTCTACTCTTCAAAACATACCAATGTATTCCTGTATCACTGGCTGGGGGAAAAAAATCACCATCTTGGATTTGGATATTGATTTTAACTACAAATTAAATGCCCGCTAATGCCCACCCCCAAATCATTTTATAACTATTCCAAAGGAAAAAGAAACACTTTGAATTGTAAAAAATAAAAACAATTAAACAGGTATGTTTGCTACAAGTTAGGCACTAAGAACTAAGAAGAATAAGTATATCTGAATAAAATGGAAACCAAGAATTTTCATAAGGCAATACCCCTAGGAGTACCAGTCAGGTCTGCCAACACTTATCTTTCTCTAATGAACCCAGGGAAATAATTCTGCAAAGGCATGTATACCTTTACAGTTGGATTTTACTAGTCTGGGAAGAAGCTATCATAAGATATATCAGTATAGTATTTCTGTTCAAGCAGGATTTGTGACTTTAAGATCTCAAATCCCAGTGTAAGGAATGTACTATCTTGAAAAAAATTATTCTTTCTGGTTTGAGATGACTTTACTTTCAGAAACTCAAATACATACATTTTTATTTTGCATATT
Source organism: Macaca fascicularis (assembly GCF_037993035.2). Taxonomy (NCBI): domain Eukaryota; kingdom Metazoa; phylum Chordata; class Mammalia; order Primates; family Cercopithecidae; genus Macaca; species Macaca fascicularis. Next base: position 101,432,553 of record NC_088385.1, read on the forward strand.
CTATTATGTGGCATTTTAAGAGTTAAGACATTTCAGATAGGTGACTTAACTCCCACAGAATAAATATCCCTTTATAAATGTGGTAGCATACGTATTGCTTATGAATCAATAGCTTTCTTCTTTACTAAAAGAATAAATACTCTTGGGATTACACAAATGCGTCAGCATTAGCTTGGAGAGCATACATTTATGCTCTAAAAATCAAAGGTTTGTCAATTGCACTTTTAAAAAGTATGCAATACTCTACCGGGAAGTAATCAGAATCTTACCTCCAGGGATCTGACTGTAGCCTGCATCTCAGCCAACTGCCGCACCTGTATTCTTTGGGCATTTTCCACCTGAGCGTCAGAATTCTCCTTTTCAGCCCTTAATTCCGCTACTTCAGCCTCTAACCCTTTTAATTTTTGACACAAATAGACTTTTTCTCGAGCAAGTTGTTCCACTCGTTTGCTGTCTCTTGTGAGATCAACATTAAGCAGCTGGTTACGTAGTTCTTCTTTATCTTCCTCCAGTCTTGCAATCTAAGAATAATTTTAAAGAAAGCATACAAAGTTAAGTAAATTTTCAGTCATGAACATGCTTCACAAATGAGTAAAATTAAAAATTGCACAAAATCAAAGCTCAGGTGCTGAAACAAAGTACAAAGGAAAAATTTTTAAGTATCACCTTCTTTCTGTTCTTAGTGAGACTCAAATGTGAGTTCAAGGACTGTGTCCTGTTTTCCCTCTATTTCCACGTGGTGTCTAGCACAGGGCTTAATCAGTTGCTGACTAAAATTTAAAAATTGTAATACTATAAAAATAATTATTAAAAATACATCAAGTATTTTAAAATTCATCATAACATTATAGGGGTTCATGACCAAAACTCTGACTACTCTTAAGCTTTTCCTCACATGACTGTAATTCTTGAGCTATGTCTATACTAATAAAATTATCTATGTCAGGGCAACTTAATTCACACAAAAACTGCCTGTCTGTGTACATAAAAGCAAATGTGATTGATGAGAGTTTTTAAATGATAGCTGAGAGTTTATTAAAGTCCTAATTGTAATGATGGCCTAGTTCTTAGCCCTTAGATTCAAGAAAGAATTGAAAAATCATTACTCCAGGGCAAGTGTTAAAGTCACTGGGGAACTTGCAGAGCAGAGACATCAGTGGTCTTGTCATTCATGCCAATTATCACTGCTGGACTCCGTGGGCCTCCAAATCAGTGGGTTTCAAACTGTTTCCTAACCTCTAAGGCATTTCAGAAGCTCCTCACCTCTGGAGACCAGTGGCAAGCAACTAGGGTCTATAACTCATTCTTTCCCTTTCCTGATCTCCCCAACTATCTATCCCCTACCACCACCCCCACCAAATCTCTGGCATTAACCATAAGCTTCTATTTTTAGTCTCTTTTTGGGGTTTCTTCATATGATTCAACTTAAGTAAAAGATTCAGCTGGGTTTTTTTGTTTTTTAAAAAGTTGAAAACTGCTGCTCAAAACAAGACAGAGGTTGTTTACAGCCAGGATGAACATCAAAGGCTCACTGTAAGCTCCCCCCCAAAAAAAAAAAAAAAAAAAAAAAAAAAAAAAACCTAAAGAAATGCTCCACAACCTAGGCAAAAGGAACAACTGTTTGATCACAGCACTACCAATGAATCTAAAAAGTTTAAGACCTCCACCCCAGAGCAGGATCTGTTCTCCACACCTGTAAAATGGGAAACTGAATTAGATGCACTCTAACAACCTTTTTAGTTTTAACACATAGTGATTCCAATTTGTTTCTGGACATGCTGAATTTAAATGCCAATGAGAAATATAGGTAGAGCTATCCAGCAGACAAATATTATTTTCCAGAGAATAAAATTCATCCTTGAAGGCAGCTATGGTATTTAGAGTTAAGCCCTCAAAGCCTAACTAATTAGTGTTTCTCTCCTATTTTTCCTCCCACGCTTTACAAATAACTATTACTTCCTGGTTAGGTCCCAAGATTACCTTTTTATCCACTGTATTCTGTCCTCAGTTTAAATGAAGAACTTGGGCTAGCTGATCTTTAAGATCCTGTTTACCTTTTACATGAGGTAACTTAATATGGTTTTAATGTGCTATATTACAGGTGTGATGGCTCATCTAAGGTCAGGAGTCAATGTGTAACTCAGTTTCAGACAATGGTGCCCTTTACTGAGTACTTAATATGGATCAAATACTGAGCTAAGTGCTCCACATGTAAAATCAATATTAATAATTTCTCTTGTAGTTCCCATTTTACACATAGGGTCACACAGTTCACAATGTTCTTGACCTATATACTTCCTATATTATTGCTTCCTTTCCACGTTTTCAGAGGCATCTGTGTGATAGCCGAAGTCATAGTTGAAGCTACGAGACTGGATGACAGCTAGCTGATGGCTGAGAATTAGATTCCATGTTTATAACTCCTAAACCAGACGTATCAAATCATTCTTACCAAAACTGCCATCTAATTTTACTATTCATTTATTTATTCATGCAACAAATATTTACTGAGTACTTACTAAGTACCCAACACTGTTTTAGGTAGTAAGGACACAACCCAGCGGATAAGCAAACAAACACAAAATCTCTGCTGATGCAGAGCTTATTACAATCATTGCCATAACACTACTCATGTCCCAGACATTCAGCACAGATCTTGGATAAAGCCTCAGCTCTTCCCTTTTCTGCCATTTTCAATCAGACTCACATGTCATCTGCCTTGATTTCCTCAATTTCTTGTGCTCTCAATCTTTCCTCTAAATTTCCAAAGGGCTTTGTTTAAATTTCTCTTTTATGAACTTTATCTAAATCCGCCTGTATTGCAGTTACCTCTACATTTACTGTATTCTATTCTAAATATAAACCTGCTTGACAGATAAGACAATGTGCTAACTGATATTACTTTTTAAAAAGTTATTGAAGTAAAGGAAACTAAACAGAAACAATAGGACTAGGAATAGTGACTGATTTCCTTTTCAAAAAATGATAGCACTTCAATTCCCCAAGGCACACAAGAGGGAAAGGTAGTGTTATCTAATTACTCCATCCTTCCTTGTTTTTATTACCTTTACGATACAAGATAGGGATATGGGTAAGAAAAAAGGCTCTGGAATCAAAGTGCCTAGGTTTCTTTTTTTGTTTTTTTTCAGTATTTTAAAGATACTGCTCTACTGTCTTCTGGCTTGTACTACTTGTAAAAATAAGTCCGTTGTCATTCTTTGTTCCTCTGTATAAGATGTCTTTTCTTTCTCCAGTTACTTCTTCTAAAATTAAACTTTTTCAGATAATGGTAGGTTCACAAAGAATTATTATAAGGATTAATATAGAGGGATCCTGTATATCCTTTAACCAAGATTCCCCTATTGGTAACATTCCTCTTCCATTTTGGGGGAAGACATTATGTAGAATTGGTACTAATTCTTCTTTAAACACCTGGTAAAATTCTCTAGTTAACTATTCATTTTGGGAATTTTAAAATTACAGGTTCAATTTCCCTAACAGTAATAGCTCTATACAAACTGCAGATTTCACATTAAATGAGTTGTGGTAGTTTGTGCCTTTTAAGAAATTGATCCATTTCACCTGCATTGTCAAATTTATTACAGTAGAGTTGTTCAAAGGATTCTCATTTCCCTTCTAATGTCTGTAAGGTCATGAGTGATACTCTCATTCCTGAGATAGGTAAAATTTGTATCTTCCATCTTTTTTGTTAGTCTTGCTAAAAGTTGGTCACTTTTATTATCTTTTCAAAGAACTAGCTCTTTGTTTCACTGATTTTCTCTATTATTTCTGTTTTCAATTTCTGCTATGTTTATTATTTCCCTTCTTCTGCTTCTGCTTGCTTTATTTATTTATTTTTTGATGCTCTTTTTACAGGTTCTTGAGATGGGAGCTTACATTACTGACTTGTTTTCTCATTTCTAACGCATGTATTTAGTGCTACAAATTTTTCTTGGCACTGCTTTAGCTGTGTCCTAAGATTTTTGATATGCTGCATTTTCATCCAATGTATTTTTTGAAATGTAATCTCACTGAAATGTTTTTCTTTGAAATTTCTTCCTTGACCCATAAATTTTTTTTAAGTATGTCATTTCATTTCCAAGTGTTTGAAGATTTCCCTGTTATTTTCTGTTATTAATTTCTAGTTTGATTCTACTGTGGTCAGAAAACTCACTTGTTATGATTTCAAGTTGTATAAGTTTGTTGAGGTTTATTTTATAGCCCAGGATATGGTCTATCTTGCATATGTTCAGTAAGCATTTATATACATTCAGTGAATACATCAAAAGAATATGTCTGGGTGTTCTCCTTGGGTGGCATGTTTTATAAATGTTATTTAGGTTCTAATGGTTGATGGTGTTATTGCATTATTATTTATCCTTGCTGATTTTTAATTTATCACTTGTTGAGAGAGGGGTATGAAGTCACCAATTATAATTATAGATTTGTCTATTTCTCCTTTTAGTTCTATCAATTTTTGCTTCAAACATTTTGCACCTCTGGTGCACATACATTTACATTTAGTATTCCTGTGTCTTCTTGCTGGGTTGACCTCTTTTGTCATTATATAATCTCTTTCTATACAAATCTGGTATTTTTCTTTTTTCTTTTTTCTTTTTTTTTTTTTTGTTTTTGAGACGGAGTCTCGCTCTGTCCCCCAGGCTGGAGTGCAGTGGCGCGATCTCGGCTCACTGCAAGCTCCGCCTCCCGGGTTCACGCCATTCTCCTGCCTCAGTCTCCTGAGTAGCTGGGACTACAGGCGCCCGCCACCGTGCCCGGTTAATTTTTTGTATTTTCAGTAGAGACGGGGTTTCACTGTGGTCTCCATCTCCTGACCTTGTGATCCGCCTGCCTCGGCCTCCCAAAGTGCTGGGATTACAGGCGTGAGCCACCACGCACGGCCTAAATCTGGTATTTTTCTTTGTTATGTTCCTTTGCCCTGAAGTCTGCTCTATCTGATATTAATACTGCCACTCCTGCTTTTAATTAATGATTCCATGATGTATCTTTTTATATCCTTTTATTTACAAACTGCCTATATGGTTATACTTGGAGTTTCCTACAGACATCATACAGTTACCCCTTGACTTATGATGCAATTACATACCAATAAACTCATGAAAAGTGAAAAATATATGGGAAAAATGCAGTTTATGCTGGCAACACAGCATATGGACCCTGACTTATGATGGTTCAAGTTACAACTTTTCAACTTTACAATGGTATAAAGTGACATGCATTCAATAGAAACCATAACCACACTATGTCATAAGGAGCACCCTGACTTACAACGGAGTTACATCCCAATAAACTCATCGTTAAGTTGAAAAATCATCCAAGTTCAACTATTGTAATCTGGGGACTGTCAGTACAGTTAGGTCATTTTTAAAAATATACACTGTAAATCTCTGTGTTTTAATTCATGTATTTAGACCATTTACATTTATTATCATTGATATACTAAGTCACTTTTGTTCTGTTTCTTCTGTTTTTAGTTTCTCTGTTTTTCCTGCCTGTTACATGAACATATTTCAGGATTCCATTTTATCTATAATGTTTTGAATGTATCTCCTTATATAGCTTTCTTAGTAGTTGTTCTAGTTATTATATTTATGTAACTTACCATGGTCTACTGAATTCGTTTTGTCAGTTTTAGTGATGTGTAGAAACTTCACCTCCTTTTATATCCCTTTGCCCTTGCTCATTTATAATTACCTAAAATATTTTCTCTATACATTTAGAACCACATCAGAGTTAAAATTTTTACTTCAACCACCAAACTTTAGAAAATTCATGAGGCAAAAGGAAGTCTATTACATATACCCACAGTTTTGTTTACCATGTACATTTAACCTTCCCAATATTTTGAGATTCCTTATTTTTACTGTTTTCTTCTTGTTTAGACCAACTTCTCTTTTGGATAGGTCTACTGGCAAAAAGTTCTCTTCGTTTTCCTTCATTTGAGAATGTCTTGATTTCCCCTACAACATTCCTGAAGGATATTTTTGCTGGATATAGAATTATGAGTTGACAGTCCTTATCTTTCAGCACTTAATAATGTGCCACTTCCTTCGGGCCTCTATGATTTCTGATGAGAAATGAGCTAATTTTCTAATTGTTTTCCCCAATGGGTAAGATATAATTCCTTGGGCTGCTTTCAAGATTTTCCTACAGTTTTTATAAACCTGACCATGGTATCTCTTGGTGTGAATGTGTTCAGCTTCTTGAAGCTACATGTTTGTGCCTTTATCAAACCTGGCAAGTTTCCAGTCATTATTTCTTCCATTACCTTTTCAACCTTCCCTCTTTCTCCTTTCAAGGACAGAAATCTTAGATATTTTGTTATAGTCCCACAGGACACTGAGAATCTCTGTTTATTTGCTTTTTAAATCTATTTTCTCTAGTCTGTTCAGATTGGGTAATTTCTAATGTTCTACCTTTAAGTTCAGTAATTTTTTCCTCTATCCCTTCCATTCTGCAGTTGAGCCTGGCAACTCAGGCTTTCTTAGTCACTCTATTTTTCAGTTCTAAAATTTCCAATTTTCTTCTCTTTATTCTCTGTTTCTTTGCTAAGTCTATTTTTTAAAATTTGTTTCAACCACATTTGTAATTGCTCATTGAATCATTCTTACCATGGCTGCTTTAAAATGTTTGTCAAATAATTCTAACACCTCTGCATCTTGGTGTTGGCATCTATTAGTATGTTTTACATTCAGTTTCAGACCTTCCTAGTTCTTGTCAACTTTGTTGAGCATCAGATCGTTGCAGATACACAGCTTTACTTCTGGTTACTGTATTCTGTTCCATTTGGCTATATGTCTGTTTGTACCAGTACCTTTATATATACTTTATACTAACAAGTGATTTTCACCTGAAACTTGGACATTTGGGGAATTAAGTTATGAGACCCCAGATCTTATACAAAGTTTGTATTAGCTGGCTTTCTGTGATATTGCTATGGTAGGGGATGGGTGGTGTTGCCACCTCATTACTGCCAGGAGGAGGCAGTAGTCCCGATTCTCCACTCTACTTCTGTTGATACCCAAGGAGGGAGGGCTCCTCATGATATCCATGCTGAACAGAGGTGGGAGTTCTGGTTCCCCATTAGGCCTCAACTGACACCTCCCTGGATGGGAAGCGTAGGAGTAATTTATTATTGCTCCTCATGTTACCTACATTGATACCACAGGGCCAGATGTGGCCTCCATTGACAACACACAGCTGGGTAGTGGTTAAAGTCCTGACCCTGTACTAGGCCTCCTCTGACATGACCCAGGCCAGGATGAGGGCTGGGTGCCTCATTACTGCCAGTTGAGAGTGGATGTCCAAGCTCCTCACTGTCTCTAGTGACACCATGGCAGAGGATGGGAGCCCTTGTTATTACCCAGGTGAAGATGTCTTTGTCTGGTTTTGGTATTAGGATAATGCTGGCCTTGTAGAATGAGTTAGGAGGCATTTCCTCTGATTCTGTCTTCTGGAAGAGATTATAGAGAATTAACATAAATTCTCCCTTAAATGTCTGATAGAGTTCACCAGTGAACCCACCTGGGCTGCCCAGTCATTTCTGATTGGATGTCAGACATTGTGAATTTAATTTTTTCAGAGCTGGATTCTTTGTTTTCTTTTACATATTTCTGAATCTTCGTTCTGGAATGCAGCTAAGATACAGTCATGAGCCACATAATGAAGTTTCAGTCAACAACAGTCCATGTATATGACAGGGCTCCCATGAGTATAATATTGTATTTTTATTGTTTAAACCTTTTCTATGTTTAGATATGTTTAGGTACACAAATATTAACCATTATGTTACAATGCCTACAGTATTCAGCACAGTGACATGCTGTACAGGTTTGTAGCCTAGGAGTAATAGGCTGTACCACATAGGCTAGGTATGTAGTATACTGTGCCATCTATAGTCTATGTATAGTCTATGATGTTTGCACATGACAAAATCGCCTCATGACACATTTCTCAGAACATATCCCTGTCATTAAGCAACACATTACTGTACTTAGAAACAGTCAGATCTTTTCAAACCTTACTTTTATTCTTTTTTTTTTTTTTTTTTTTTTGAGACAGAGTCTCGCTCTGTCGCCTGGGCTGGAGTGCAGTGGCGCTATCTCGGCTCACTGCAAGCCCCGCCTCCTGGGTTCCCGCCATTCTCCTGCCTCAGACTCCCGAGTAGCTGGGACTACAGGCGCCCGCCACCTCGCCTGGCTAATTTTTTTTTTTTTTTTTTTTTTTTTTTGAGACAGAGTCTGGCTCTGTCGCCCAGGCTGGAGTGCAGTGGCCGGATCTCAGCTCACTGCAAGCTCCGCCTCCCAGGTTTTCACCATTCTCCTGCCTCAGCCTCCCGAGTAGCTGGGACTACAGGCGTCCGCCACCTCGCCCAGCTAGATTTTGTATTTTTTAGTAGAGATGGGGTTTCACCGTGTTAGCCAGAATGGTCTTGATCTCCTGACCTCGTGATCGCCCCTCTGGGCCTCCCAAAGTGCTGGGATTACAGGTTTGAGCCACCGCGCCCGGCTGCCCGGCTAATTTTTTTGTATTTTTTTTTTAGTAGAGACGGGGTTTCACCGTGTTAGCCAGGATGGTCTCGATCTCCTGACCTCGTGATCCACCCGTCGCGGCCTCCCAAAGTGCTGGGATTACAGGCTTGAGCCACCGCGCCCGGCCTACTTTTATTCTTGTTAACCAAAACTAGAATAGCCTTTAGTCTATGGCTAATTTGGCCCTGCTACTGAGGCAAAATCCTTCTGAGATTTCTACTCAAAGTACCATGCATTAGAGTATCTTTTCACTCTGTCTAATGGAAAAATAAATGTTTGCCCAGTCCCATGTGAACTCTAGGGACTGTCCCACCTAAATAATTTTCTTTCTCTGGCCTTGTATAGTTTCCTCCACACATGCACTAAGAAATACTGCGAAGTTACCCTCTACAGAACTCTGGAGCTCTCCAATACTCTGCTTTTCAAATTCTACTTTCCTTGGCCTCTCAAATTCTGAACTCCAACTCCTCAGCTCAAAGATCATGGAGCTCAATTTAGGTTTTTTATCTCTGTACAGTGGCCTGGAAACTCTCTCCAGAACCTAAGATGGGGCAATCATAGAGCTCTTATCATTTGTTTTCCTTCCCTCAGATCTGCCCTGTGTTGCCCATTTTCCAATGTCTGAAAACCGTGGTTTCCTATATTTTGTCCCAGTTTTCAGTAAAGGCCTTAAAGTAAATTCCATCCCTATTCCATCCCAGTCAGAAGCAGAAATAATTGTCTTCCACGATTTGAATCCTGACCATACACTAGCTGTGTGACCTTGGGCCAGTCTCTCAGTGTTTTCATCTTCTCATTTATAAAATGATGATTATCTAACTACTAGCGTTGTTGAGATGATTTTTTAAAAGTATATATAAAGGTACTGGTACAAACAGACATATAGCCAAATGGAACAGAATACAGTAACCAGAAATAAAGCTGTGTATCTGCAACGATCTGATGCTCAACAAAGTTGACAAAAACAAGCAATGGGGAAAGGACTCCCTATTTAAAAACTGGTGTTGGGAAAACTGGCTAGCCATATGCAAAGGAATGAAACTGGATCTCTACTTTTAACTATACCCAAAAGATAACTCAAGATAAATTAGGAAATACCATTCTGGACATTAGCCTTGGCAAATAATATACGACTAAATTTATGACCCTCTAAGGCAAGGGTCCCCAAACACCAGTCCATGGCCTGTCAGGAATAGGGCCACACAGCAGGAGGTGAGCAGCAGGGGAGCGACCATTATTGCCTGAGCTCTAACTCCTGTCAGATCAGCGGCTGCATTAGATTCTCATAGTTGTGTGAACCCTATTGTGAATTGCACATCCAAGGGATCTAGGTTGCATGCTCTTTATGAGAATTTAATGCCCTAATGCCTGATGATCTAAGGTGGAAAAATTTTATCCTGAAACCATTCCTCCCCTAGCCTTGGTTCATGGAATAATTGTCTTCCACGAAACCAGTCCTCAGTGTCAAATGGCACCAGGTACTTTGGGGACCACTGCTCTAAAGCAATTGCAACAAAGATAAAAATTGATAACTGGGACCTAATTAAACTAATGAGCTTTTGTTTGGCAAAAGAAACTATCAATAGAGTAAACAGACAACCCACAGAATGAGAGAAAATACCTGCAAACTATGCATCTGACAAAGTTATAATATCTAGAATCTATAAGGAATTTACATAATGCAACAAGGAAAAAACAACCCCATAAAAAAGTGGGCAAAGTACATAAACAGACACTTCTCAAAAGAAGATATATAAGCAGCCAACAAACATGGAAAAAAATGCTCAACATCACTAATCATCAGAGAAATGCAAAGTAAAAAACACAATGAGATACCATCTCACACCAGTCAAAATGGCTACTACTAAAAGGAAAAAAAATAACAGGTGCTAGCAAGGCTGCAGAAAAAAGGGAACACTTATACACTATTGATGGGAATGTAAATCAGTTCAGCCACTGTGGAAAGAAGTCTGGATACTCTCAAACAACTAAAAATAGAACTACCATTCCAGCAATCCCATTACTGGGTATATACCAAAAGGAGAATAAATCATTCTATAAAAAAGACACATACACTCGTATGTTCATCGTACTACTATTCACAATAGCAAAAACATGGAATCAACCTAGGTTCCCATCAGTGGTGAACTAGATAAAGAAAATGTGGTACATATACACCACGGAATACTATGCAGGCATAAAAATGAATGAACCTTTGCAGCAACACAGATACAGCTGGAGACTATCATCCAAAGCAAATTAACAAAGGAATAGAAAACCAAATACCAAAATACCACATGTTCTCACTTATTAAGTGTGAGCTAAACACTGACTACATATGGACATAAAGATGGGAACAACAGAACTGAGGACTACTAGAGAGGGGAGAGGATGAGGGGGAAAGAGCTCAAAAACTTCCTATTAGGTACTACTACGCTCAGTATCTAGATGATGGAATCTTTATTACCCCAAAGTTCTGCCTCAGCATCATGCAATATACCCATGTAACAAATCTACACATGTACCTGCTGAATCTAAAATAAACCTTGAAATTATTTTTTTAAAAAAGAAAAGTTAAGTAGAATAAAGTATAAGTAGTAAAAAAAAGAAAAAAGAAAATAATTCGGAAACTTTTTTTTACACTGACTTTAATTTGTGCTTCTGATGAAAATACATTTCACTTATTACATTTTGAATACAATTGCATTTTGGTTTTTAATTCTACATGTTATTAATGGAAAACAAACATGTAAGAAGCTTCTTTATAACAGTATAGTGATTTTGCTAAATTGAAAAAAAAATGTGGCTGGGTGCAGTGGTTCATGCCTATAATCCCAGTACTTTGGGAGTCTGAGGTGGGTGGATCACTTGAGGTCAGGAGTTCAAGACCAGCCTAGCCAACATGACAAAACCCCATCTCTACTACAAATACAAAAATCAGCTGGGTGAGGTGATGCACACCTATACTCCCAGCTATTCAGGAGGCTGAGGCAGAAGAATGGCTTAAACCCAGGAGGCAGAGGTTGCAGTGAGCCAAGATCGCGCCACTGCACTCCAGCCTGGGCAACAGAGTAAGACTTTGCCTTAAAAAAGAAAGAAAGAAAGAAAGAAAATTCCATGAAATAAATATGTAATAATCTTTAAACTATATATAAAGCGTTTCACTCAATAAATTAAAGGTAAATGTGTCTCCTGCCCCTATTTCTTTCTTTCACTTCTTCAACTTCTGTAAAGTCTGATTTACAAATCTGAAATCAACTTAAAATATCTGTATATTTATTATGTTAGTTGGTACCATGATAATAACTGTCAGGTATGAATGATACTAATACCATTAATTGAGTATCTACTGTGTCAGGCATTATGGTAAATATTTTGCACATGAAGTTTCAAGTTCCCAGATCTTAGTTTTTGAATTATTACATTAACTTTTTGTATTACTTAAGAAAACAATAGGAGGGGGTGTTCCAAGATGGCCGAATAGGAACAGCTCTGGTCTGCAGCTCCCAGTGTGATGGACACAGAAGAAGGGTGATTTCTGCATTTCCAACTAAGGTACCTGGTTCATCTCATTGGGACTGGCTGGACAGTGAGTGCAGCCCACAGAGGGCGAGCTAAAGCAGGGAGGGGTGCCTCACCCAGGAAGTGCAAGGGGTCAGGGGGTTTCCTTTTCCTAGCCAAGGGAAGCCGTGACACATCACCTGGAAAAACAGGACACATCTGCCCAAATACTGCGTTTTCCCAAGGTCTTAGCAACTGGGAGACAAGAAGATTCTCTCCCATGCCTGGCTCGATGGGTCCCATGCCCACGGAGCCTTGCTCACTGCTAGCGCAGCAGTCTGAGATTGAACTGCGAGGCAGCACCCTGACTTGGGGAGGGGCGTCCCCCATTGCTGAGGCTTGAGCAGGTAAACAAAATGGCCAGGAAGCTCAAACTGGGCGGAGCCCACCACAGCTCAACAAGGCCTACTAGCTCTAGACTCCACCTCTGTGGGCAGGGAATAGCTGAACAAAAGGCAGCAGATAACTTCTGCAAACTTAAATGTCCCTGTCTGACAGCTCTGAAGAGAGCAGTGGTTCTCCCAGCATGGCGTCTGAGCTCTGAGAATGGACAGATTGCCTCCTCAAATGGGTCCCTGATCCCCGAGTAGCCTAACTGGGAGACACCTCTCAGTAGTGGCCAAAAGACACCTCATATAGGTGGCTGTTCCTCTGGGACGAAGCCATCCAGAGGAAGGATCAGGCAGCAATATTTGCTGTTCTGCAATATTTGCTGTTCTGCAGCCTCCACTGGTGACACCCAGGCAAATGGTCTGGAGTGGAACTCCCGCAAACTCCAACAGACCTGCAGCTGAGGGACCTGACTGCTAGGAGGAAAACTAACAAACAGAAAGGAATAGTAGTAACATCATCAAAAAGGTCATCTACACCAAAACCCCATCTGTAGATCACCAACATCAAACACCAAAGGTAGATAAAACCACAAACATGGGGAGAAACCAGAGCAGAAAAGCTGAAAACTCTAAAAATCAGAGCGCCTCTTCTCCTCCAAAGGATCACAGCTCCTTGCCAGCAACAGAACAAAGCTGGACAGGGAATGACTTTGACAAGTTGACAGAAGTAGGCTTCAGAAGGTTGGTAATAACAAACTTCTCTGAGTTAAAGGAGGATGCTCGAACCCATTGCAAGGAAAATAAAAACTTGAAAAAAGATTAGATGAATGGCTAACTGGAATAAACAGTGAAGAGAAGACCTTAAATGACCTGATGGAGTGCAAACCATGGTACGAGAAATTCGTGATGCATGCACAAGCTTCAATAGCCGATTTTATCAAGTGGAAGAAAGGGTATCAGTGATTGAAGATCAAATTAATGAAATGAAGCGAGAAGACAAGGTTAGAGAAAAAAGAGTAAAAAGAAACAAACAAAGCCTCCAAGAAATATGGGACTATGTGAAAAGACCAAATCTATGTCTGATTGGTGTACCTGAAAGTGATGGGGAGAATGGAACCAAGCAGGAAAACACTCTTCAGGATATTATCCAGGAGAACTTCCTCAACTTAGCAAGGCAGGTCAACATTCAAATTCAGGAAATACAGAGGACACCACAAAGACACTCCTTGAGAAGAGCAACCCCAAGACACATAATTGTCAGATTTACCAAGGTTGAAATGAAGGAAAAAGTGTTAATGACAGCCAGAGAGAAAGGTCAAGTTACCTACAAAGGGAAGCCCATCAGACTAACAGCAGATCTCTCAGCAGAGACACTACAAGCCAGAAGGGAGTGGGGGCCAATATTCAATATTCTTACAGAAAATAATTTTCAATCCAGAATTTCATATCTAGCCAAACTAAGCTTCGTAAGTGAAGGAGAAATAAAATCCTTTACAGACAAGCAAATGCTGAGAGATTTCTGTCACCACCAGGCCTGCCTTACAAGAGCTCCTGAAGGAAGCACTAAACATGGAAAGAAACAACCGGAACCAGCCACTGAAAAAACATGCCAAATTGTAAAGATCATCGATGCTATGAAGAAACTGCATCAATTAACTGGCAAAACAACCAGCGAACATCATAATCACGGGATCAAATTCACACATAACAATATTAACCTTAAATGTAAATAGGCTAAAAGAACCAATTAAAAGACACAGACTGGCAAATTGGATAAAGAGTCAAGACCCATCAGTGTGCTATATTCAGGAGACCCATCTCACGTGCAAAAACGCACATAGGCTCAAAATAAAGAGATGGAGGAACATCTACCAAGCAAATGGAAAGCAAAAAAAAAAAAAAGCAGAGGTTGCAATCCTAGTCCCTGATAAAACAGACTTTAAAACAACAAAGATCAAAAGAGACAAAGAAGAGCTAAGTATCCTAAATATATATGCACCCAATACAGGAGCACCCAGATTCATAAAGCAAGTCCTTAGACACCTACAAAGAGACTTAAACTCCCACATAATAATAATGGGAGACTTTAACACCCCACTGTCAACATTAGACAGATCAATGAGACAGAAGGTTAACAAGGATATCCAGGAACTAAACTCAGCTCTGCAACAAGCAGACCTAGTAGACATCTATAGAACTCTCCACCCCAAAGCAACAGAATATACATTCTTCTCAGCACCACATTGCACTTACTCTAAAATTGACTACATAATTGAAAGTAAAGCACTCCTCAGCAAATGCAAAAAAAAAAAAAAAAAAAACAGAAATCACAACAAATTGTCTCTCAGACCACAGTGCAAGCAAACTAGAACTCAGGATTAAGAAATTCACTCAAAACTGCCCAACTATATGGAAACAGAACAACCTGCTCCTGAATGACTACTGGGTAAATAACAAAATGAAGGCAGAAATAAAGATGTGCTTTGAAATCAATGAGAACAAAGACACAACGTATAAGAATCTCTGGGACAAAGCAGTGTGTAGAGGGAAATTTATAGCACTAAATGCCCACAAGAGAAAGAAGGAAAGATCTGCAATTGACACCCTAACATCACAATTAAAAGAACTAGAGAAGTAAGAGCAAACACATTCAAAAGCTAGCAGAAAGCAAGAAATAACTAATATCAGAGCAGAACTGAAAGAGATAGAGACACAAAAAACCCTTCAAAAAAATCAACGAATCCAGGAACCAGTTTTTTGAAAAGATCAACAAAATTGATAAACTGCTAGCAAGACTAATAAAGAAGAAACGAGACAAGAATCAAACAGATACAATAAAAAACAATAAAGGGGATATCGCCCCCTATCCCACAGAAACGCGAACTACCATCAGAGAATACTATAAACAGCTCTACGCAAATAAACTAGAAAATCTAGAAGAAATGGATAAATTCCTGGATACATCTACCCTCCCAAGACTACAAGGAAGAAGTTGAATCTCTGAATAGACCAATAACAAGCTCTGAAATTGAGGCAATAATTAATAGCCTACCAACCAAAAAAAGTCCAGGACCAGAACTGACAGCTGAATTCTACCAGAGGTACAAAGAGGAACTGGTACCATTCCTTCTGAAACTATTCCATTCAATAGAAAAAGAGGGAATCCTCCCTAACTCATTTTATGAGGCTAGCATCATCCTGATACCAAAGCCTGGCAGAGACACAACAAAAAAGAGAATTTTAGACCAATATCCCTGATGAACATCGATGCAAAAATCCTCAATAAAATACTGGCAAACCGAATCCAGCAGCACATCAAAAAACTTATCCACCATGATCAAGTCGGCTTCATCCCCGGGATGTAAGGCTGGTTCAACATATGCAAATCAATAAACGTAATCCATCATATAAACAGAACCAAAGACAAACACCACACGATTATCTCAATAGATGCAGAAAAGGCCTTCGACAAAATTCAACAGCTCTTCATGCTAAAAACTCTCAATAAACTAGGTATTGATGGGACATATCTCAAAATAATAAGAGCTATTTATGACAAACCCACAGCCAATATCATACTGAATGGGCAAAAACTGGAAGCATTCCCTTTGGAAACTGGCACAAGACAAGGACGCCCTCTCTCACCACTCCTACTCAACATAGTGTTGAAAGTTCTGACCAGGACAATCAGGCAACATAAAGAAATAAAGGGTATTCAATTAGGAAATGAGTAAGTCAAATTGTCCCTGTTTGCAGATGGCAGGATTGTATATTTAGAAAACTCCATCATCTCAGCTCCAAATCTCCTTAAGCTGATGAGCAACTTCAGCAAAGTCTCAGGATACAAAATCAATGTGCAGAAATCACAAGCATTCCTATACACCATTAACAGAGAGCCAAATCATGAGTAAACTCCCATTCACAATTGCTACAAAGAGAATAAAATACCTTGGAATCCAACTTACAAGGGATGTGAAGGACCTCTTCAAGGACAACTACAAACCACTGCTCAATGAAATAAAAGAGAACACAAACAAATGGAAAAGCATTCCATGCTCATGGATAGGAAGAATCAGTATCGTGAAAATGGCCATACTGGCCAAAGTAATTTAGATTCAATGCCATCCCATCAAGCTACCAATGACTTTTTTCAGAGAATTGGAAAAAACTGCTTTAAAGTTCATATGGAACCAAAAAAGAGCTCACATTGCCAAGACAATCCTAAGCAAAAAGAACAAAGCTGGAGGCATCACGCCACCTGACTTCAAACTATACTACAAGGCTACAGCAACCAAAACAGCTTTTGGTACTGGTACCAAAACAGAGATATAGACCAATGGAACAGAACAGAGCCCTCAGAAATAACACCACATATCTACAACCATCTGATCTTTGACAAATCTGACAAAAACAAGAAATGGGGAAAGGACTCCCTATTTAATAAATGGTGCTGGGAAAATGGGCTAGCCATAGGGAGAAAGCTGAAACTGGATCACTTCCTTACCTATGTATCAAACCTGCAAGTTACGTACATGTACCCTAAAACTTAAAGTATAATTTAAGAAAAAAAAAACAGACATATGAAAAAGTAACAAATTAAAAAAAAAGAAAACAATAATCACTACTATAGTGAGTTTCCTCTTTTCCTTTTATGTACTATAATTTATTTTTTCTAAATTAATGATGGCATATTTTATGCAAAAACGTTTTATCATTCCTTACACAAATAAAATATCACTTAAATTACTTACATACTTAAAGTTCATATTTTGGCCGGGCACGGTGGCTCACACCTGTAATCCCAACACTTTGGGAGGCCAGGGCAGGCAGATCATGAGGTCAGGAGATCGAGACCATCCTGGCTAACATGGTGAAACCCCATCTCTACTAAAAATACAAAAAAATTAGCCGGGCGTGGTGGGCGCCTGTAGTCACAGCTACTTGGGAGGCTGAGGCAGGAGAATGGTGTGAACCCGGAAGGCAGAGCTTGCAGTGAGCCGAGATTGTGCCGCTGCACTCCAGACTGGAGGACACAGCGAGACTCCATCTCAAGAAAAGAGAAAAAGAAGAACGCCAGCATTTCCAGGAAATCAGGGGAGGTCTCCTTTTTGCCATAGGAACTTTGGCTCCGCACCTGACCCATAACGCCAAGGAACAGCACAGCCAATTTGCAAAGCATGATGGAAGAAACTCAGTGGCCTGTCATTATGTACTGTCGCTTTGATGGTTTTTCACAGGATGTAGTGCTCCTCGTCCCTCTCTCCTGCGATCTTAACATTTTGTCTCCACTGAATTACCATTGATTATTTCACTCAGTCTACCATTATAATCACCTGTGCCTACAACTCTGTATTGTCATTACTATTTCCAGAAAATATAAGAGTCCTAATATAATAAAAACAAAATAGTCCCACTTTTGAATAATGACTATATATGCAACTTCAGCATTTCACCTGTATGAAGTCTCAGACTTAATACATTCTTACAGTCACATGAAAAAGCATGACTTTTTTTTTTTTTTTTTTTTTTTTAAAGACAGAGTCTCATTCTGTCACCCAGGCTGGAGTGCAATGGCACAATCTTGGCTCACTGCAACCTCCTCCTCGTGGGTTCAAGCGATTCTCCTGCCTCAGCCTCCTGAGTAGCTGGGACTATAGGCGTGTGCCACGATGCCAGGCTAATTTTTGGATTTTTAGTATAGCCAGGGTTTCACCATGTTAGCCGGGATGGTCTCGATCTCCTGACCCCGTGATGCGCCCGCCTCAGCCTCTCAAAGTGCCTGAATCACAGATGTGAGCCACAGCACCCGGTCGACATTATTTTTTCTTTTTTTTTTTTTTTTTTTTTGAGATGGGGGTCTCTGCCACCCAGGTTGCAGTACGCGGCACAATCATAGCTCACTGCAGCCTGGAACTCCTGAAATCAAACATTCCTCTCACCTCAGTCTCCTGAGTGGCTAGGTCTACAGCTGCACACTACCACGCCCAGCTCATTAATATATATATATATATATATATATTTCTTTTGTAGACACAGGGTCTTGCTATGTTGCCTAGGCTGGTCTTGAACTCCTGGCCTCAAGTGATCCTACCACCTCAGGCTCCCAAAATGCTGGGATTACAAATGTGAGACACCACACCTGGCCAACACTGTATTTATTTGTAAGATGAGATATGTTCTTTCATATATTATTTCATATATTCTTTTTAGTTTATAATATCATCAGGGACATGTGTATTCCTAAATCTTCCTAAAGTATTCCCCTGAGAACCAACACACTAAAGAACACCATTACTTTCATCTGTATAAGTAAAAACGTGCAAGTATTGTATAAGTCCTAATTAACACAAGAAAATCCAAATATTTTTATTCCATGAATTCCTTTTACACTAAATTGTAAAAATAGAAGATGACAAGAGTCAGCTCTACTTTGAAGTTTTCAAACTAAATTTGTTGTTTCTATAAAGTATATTTGAAACTGTATTTGCTGTTTCATGATCCACAATCATCTCACCAGGTTTTTACTGTTTTTGTATATAGAAAATCAAGTATGAAGGTAATTGAACAAAAGTAAATCCACAGTTATCCACTCAGTAATACTGCTCCTACATAATCAATTGGGAAGTAAAATGAAAGAAACGTCAGTCTTACTTTTCCACCTTCTTAGCTAGCAGTTTATCTTCAGATTCTTAAGACTATCATAAAACATCACATATGAAAATTAATGATGGCCAGGTGTGGTGGCTCATGCCTGTAATCCCTGAACTTTGAGAGGTTGAGGTGGGAGGATCACTTGAGGTCAGGAGTTCGAGACCAGCCTGGCCAACATGGTGAAACCCCATCTCTACTAAAAATACAAAAATTAGCCAGGCCTGGTGGCCCCTGCCTGTAATCCCACTTACTTGGGAAACTGAGGCAGGAGAATCATTTGAATCTGGGAGGCAGAGGCTGCAGTAAGCTGAGACTACATCACTGCACCCCAGCCTGGGTGACACAGCAAGACTCCATCTCAAAAATAACAATAATAATAATAATAATGATAAATTAATGATTATACCAACCCCTTAAAAATTTTAATGAATATCACTTAGTCCTTCATAAGTGAAAAATAGATTAGTCATCAGATTTCAAATGCAGGTTTCACTATCTGAAAAACAACAAAACTAAGAAACTAGAAAATACAAATAATCCTTATCAGATAAATATCATCATTAGATTTTAAAAGGAAAGTATAAAATAAAGCACCACTATATGAAACCTTAGTGTTTTCTCTTCAATATACTAAATCTTCGTTTTAGGCTAGCAATCTTTATCATTCCTACTTTCCACAAGATAATTTTTACATGTAATTCCTTGGATTCAAAACTCTTTATACCACATGCAGTGTAGATCAACTGGCTACTTAACAACATTTGCAGTTGCTGGATGGCCCATAATCAGAGTGGCAACTTCAAACTGCCAGTTACCTTCCAATGGGTAAGGTCTAGGATTTGTGTTGACTACACATTGTCGAGACCCAGGTTTAGGGCATATGGAATGTGAGTGGTGGACTGGTTTGTGGGTTTGAGGGTCTGTGTGGGAGACTACAAATTCTTCTTTGTGCAAAGTGTAGGAGTGCAACACTGAACATGGACTTAGTCTATGTCTGGCCTCCCTACTCCCTCTTCAGCTGAAGCTGGAGAGAATGGGCATTTTGTAAATGTTATGGCATATGCCAATATAATATAATGACATTAAATGAAAACAATAACAAATAAAACATGTGGGCTGTGGGTACATCTGAGTTCTACTATAACCTGGCTGCTGACTTTCTCTGAGACTTTGAACAATTCATGTTGCAGGAAGTCAGGGACCCCGAATGGAGGAACCAGCTGGACCCGTGGCAGAGGAACATAAATTATTAAGATTTCATTTTAATATGGACATTTATCGGTTCCCAAATTAATACTTTTATGATTTCTTATGTCTGTCTTACTTTAATTTCTTAATCCTGTTATCTTCATAAGCTGAGGATGTACGTCACCTCAGGACCACTATAATTGTGTTAACTGTACAAATTGATTGTAAAACGTGTGTTTGAAAAATATGAAATCAGTGCACCTTGAAAAAGAACAGAATAACAGTGATTTTCAGGGAACAAGGGAAGACAACCATAAGGCCTGACTGCCTGCAGGGTCAGGCAAAATAGAGCCGTATTTTTCTTCTTGCAGAGAGCCTATAAACAGACGTGCAAGTAGGGAAGATATTGCTAAATTCTTTTCCTAGCAAGGAATATTAATAATTAATACCCTGGGGGAAGGAATGCATTCCTAGCGGGAGGTCTATAAATGGCCAATCTGGGAGTGTCTGTCTTATGCGGTTGAGATAAGGACTGAAATACGCCCTGGTCTCCTGCAGTACCCTCATGCTTACTAGGATTGGAAAACCCCACCCTGGCAAATTTGGGGTCAGACCAGTTCTCTGCTCTCGAATCCTGTTTTCTGCTGTTTAAGATGTTTATCAAGACAATGCATGCACCACTGAACATAGACCCTTATCAGTAATTCTGCTTTTGCCCATTGCCTTGTGATCTTTGTTCTCCTTTTTGCCCTTCGAAGCATGTGATCTTTGTGACCTACTCCCTGTTCTTACACACCCTCCCCTTTTGAAATCCTTAACAAAATTTGCTGGCTTTGAGGCTCAGGTGGGCATTACAGTGCTACCGATATGTGATGTCACCCCCAGAGGCCCAGCTGTAAAATTCCTCTCTTTGTACTCTTTCTCTTTATTTCTCAGCCGGCCGACACTTATGGAAAATAGAAAGAACCTACATTGAAATATTGGGGGTGAGTTCCCCCAATAAATTCACTTATCCTGTGCCTCAGTTTCATTTAAAATGAAGAAAATAAGGGCTGGGCACAATAGCCTATGCCTCTAATTCCAGCACTTTGAGAGACTGAGGCAGGAGGACTGCTTGAGGCCAGTAGCCCGAGATCAGCCTGGGCAACATAGCAAGGCCCTATCTCTACAAGAGTTTTTATATTTTTTGTTTGTTTGTTTGTTTTATTAGCCAGATGAGGTAATACATGCCTGTGGTCCTAGCTACTTGGGGACCTGAGGCAGGAGGATCACTTGAGCTTAAGTTATAGTGAGCTATTATTGTGCCACTGCATTCCAGCCTGGGCCACAGAGCAAGACTTTCTCTTGATCAATCAATCAAATAAGACAGTCCTGCCTCATCTCACTGACTATTGTAATAGAAGTGAGATAATATATGAATAAAGCACTTAAAGCCTTAAAGTTATAAAGAGTTTTTTTAAATGCAAAAAAACTATTATAAATATTTATAGTGTTCTGGTACTACACTGTCAATGGACACAAATGATCCAAGGTTCATATAGTTTCTTAGAGATGAAACACTCATAGCAGTTTGCTCACTAATAAGAATAAAACAGTCTGATCCAAGTAGAACAGTTTTAGTTTTTATTAAATGCCCAGAACACTGTAAATATTTAGTAATTGGTAAAGGAAGGTAAGTATATTTTAACTCTTAATTCCAAATAAAGACAATGCAATAAATTTAAAATGTAGATACGTTTGTAAAGAGAATATTTCACAAAACTATAGATACCAACCTATTTTTTATGAATATGGCAGGATAAAACTAGTATTTCTCTCTTCCATTTGAAAAATATTCCAAAAGCAACACAAGGAATGAAAAACAGTAACCCCATTTTGGGCAAAACTAGGAGACAAACCACAAAACGAGTAGAAAGGCTGCCAAAAGCAATGGAGATGAAGTAGGAATATATGGTGTAGGCAGCATAGAGAGAACGCTCCAGTTGCAAATGGCAGAAAAAACAAAGTCTACTTCTTGAAGTTGATGGGTACACTTTAAGGTATAAACTCCTTGTTTATATCAAAGTGCACAGGTTGACAGTTAGAGCTTTCCTATATGTGGTTTGGTTCCAAGAAGCAGAAAGAACAATGCTAACTAAGGAATCACACTAACTATATTTGCAGAGAGAAGTCCATCTCTGTGGCTATATGAGACAAAAGACTTTGTATAATGAAATTCCCCAAAGTTGTCTATCTCCATTGGCTGAGACAAAATAAAAGATAAATAGAATTTTAAAAATCTACAGTCAAAACAGAACTTTCACAAGAAAACTGCTGATATGGAGCTGATGAAAATCATGATGAATACTCCACCATTAATTAATGAAGTTATGCAATCAACTCTAATTTGAAATTTTTAAAAATATATAATTATAAAATTGTGTTGACTAGAACAATAATGAAGAAACTCGTATAATCAATCACTTACCTCTGATTCATATTTGATTTTTCCTTCGTCTAAAATACGTGCATACTCTTCCTTCTGGTGTTCAAATTCTGACTTGAGAAATGTATGTTCATAGCGAAGCTTATTATATGCAGCTCTATACTTTTCCACCTCCTAAATTAAAGGGAGAATGCAATTTATCATAGATTTATAAACAAAATTTGTACTCACTCCAATGATCACTTTTACAAATATAATTTTAGGCCGGGCGCGGTGGCTCAAGCCTGTAATCCCAGCACTTTGGGAGGCCGAGACGGGCGGATCACGAGGTCAGGAGATCGAGACCATCCTGGCTAACACGGTGAAACCCCGTCTCTACTAAAAAATACAAAAAACTAGCCGGGTGCAGTGGCAGGCGCCTGTAGTCCCAGCTACTCGGGAGGCTGAGGCAGGAGAATGGCGTGAACCCAGGAGGCGGAGTTTGCAGTGAGCTGAGATCCGGCCACTGCACTCCAGCCTGGGCGGCAGAGCAAGACTCCGTCTCAAAAAAAAAAAAAAAAACAAATATAATTTTAAATTACATTATAATGACAGCCACTCTAAAAGTAAAAAATAAATTTAACAGAAATACAAATGAATTTGGAAAAGTCCTCATAACAAGTATCCTACATATAGAATTAGTACATTCCTGAAAAGATACCCAAAAAGTAAATTACCATTCAATTAATCTTATTTCTTCACTGGTTCTCATTATAATCATTATAATAAAAGTGTATAGTATGAGGAAAGTGTTAATCTCTGGACTTAAACAACATGTAAGAATGCAGCACACCTTTCAAAAGATAGATTTTTTAAACGTATAATTTAGTATAAGTAAAACAAATTCAAGAGAGATAAAAGGTTATTGTAATATTTAGTACAGCAACTTAACATCTAATTAAATATTACAATGATAGTTCAACACACCAACCTGAAGAATACATGCAGCATCATCTCTACTGACTGACCAGGAACACATGCAATTCCTTGGAGTGCCCTCATCCTGCTTCCTAACACTACTCTATGAAAGCTGCTGGCATTCTGAATACCCAACGAGAAACTCAGGCAACAGAGCAGAAAGATACAGGAGACGCTAACAAAAAATTCGACTGAACAAAGAAAGCATGTCTCCTAAAACACCCAGCTCACCAAAAATCTTTAGTTCAAAGAATTCTAAGCCAGTTTATAAACCAAGAAAATGGGTTTCATGATTTTACTACAGATACACTTTGCTTTGATTTTAAAAAAAAAAAAAAAAGCTTGTATTGAACTTAATCACTTATCTTGGGTCAAATTTTATTTACAAAAATTAAATCTACTCCCCAACCATAATGGCTTGCCACTAGGTGTGTATTAGAAAGATCATATTATCAAGCCAGTAAGCCATTATAAAAGATGATTCTACACTGTTTTGGGTAATGACCACATCACTAGACTATAGCTCTCCAAAGGGGCCCATTTTGAAGGAGACAATAATCATTTGTATGTATAAGGCCAGCTATATTTGTTAAATAAGGTAACATATATAAAATGTCTAGCAAGTATCTAATATACTTATTATCTGCAGTCTTATCCTGTCCCCTTTATTAAGCATTTAATCATACTACACCAACACTTCACCAAAGGAGACTAGTCTCAACCTGAAGTAAAACTGTAACAGATTTTTACTTTTATGAAGTGGCATGAAACTCATTCTTTCTTTCAACAAATATTAATTGAGCACCTACTGTATACCAAAATCTGTTCTAGGAACTTGGAATATAACAATGAACAAAACAGGTAAAGGTTCCTCCTCTCATGCAACTTCCATTCTAGAGGTGGTAAAACAGAAAATAAACACAATAAATAAGTAAATTATATAGCACAGTAGAAGGTATGCATACCAGAAAGAAAATGAAAAACAGAGCAAGATAAGGAGGTCTAAAGGTCTAAGCAGGAATGGGAAAGGCAGGTTGCAATATTAAATAGGTAGACGGGAGCAGTCAAAGTAGGCCCCACTGAGAAAGTGACATTTTAGCAAAGACTTACAAGAGATGAAGTTAGCCACGACATATCTGGAGGGAGAGTATTCAAGGCAGAAGAGATGTGCCAATTTAGCTGGGCATGGTGGCTCACGCCTGTAATCCCAACACTTTGGGAGGCCAAGGCTGGTGGATCACTTGAGATCAGGAGTTCGAAACTAGCCTGGCCAATATGGTGAAACCCCGTTTCTACTAAAAATTCAAAAATTAGCCAGGCACAGTGGCAAGTGGCTGTAATCCCAGCTATTTGGGAGGCTGAAGCAAGAGAATCGCTTGAACCTGAGAGGTGGAGGTTGAAGTGAGTCCAGATCACACCACTGCACTCCAGCTGGGCAACAGAGCCAGACTCTATCTCAAAATAAGATAGTTTTTTTTAATTAAAACTAAAAATAAAATTAAAGAAATGCACCAATTCTGGAGTGTCAAAGAAACATCAGTAGGCCAATGTGGAAAAAGGAAAGGAGATAAGAGAGGTAATGGGAGTCCAATCCTGTTAAGCCTTAGAGGCCACTGTAATGACTGAGTAAAAGGGGGAACTATTGCAGGGTTTTGGAGTAGGGGAATGATGCTTTTCATCGAGACTTTTATCCCATGAGGATAAATGCACAGTAAACAACGTAAGTTACTTACTTCATCTAGATTCCGAAAACGTTCTCTCATTGGAGTTTCTAATTCTTGTTGTATTTGGGCTCTTAGCAATTCCAATTTTTGTGGAGTTAATATCTAATATGTAGAGAAATGCAAACAATATAAAATCACATTAAAATCAAGAATTCTCCATATTTCAAAGCCTCTCTCCTAATTATGAAAATGGAATTCATGAAAGTTTTCACAATATAGTTATTTTTATAGTCATCACTATACAAATAGAATCATCATTTGAAATAATACTTTAAGAATCTCAATTTCAGGCTCTTGGAGATGTCAAAAATTCCATTAACATGAAGTAAAGACAGTTACTGATTATTATTGCTATTGTTAGGAATAACTATGTTGGTAGCTAAGACTATCATGTTGTATACAATGGCTAATAGTCTAGTTATTTTCCAAAGCAGGCAAAATAAAGGTGTAACAATTTGTTATACCAAAGAGAACCTTTCAGACTTATTTTCAATTAGAAAAGGCTCATTTGTACTCTCACACTGTACCTAATTTAGGCTTCTCCTTGTCACACTCTTTTATAGAACTCATATTTTAATAAGCAATTAAATATTTATGTAAGCCTCATATGGGAAGACACAGTCTTTATTCACCATTGTATTCCCAATACCTCCCACGAATGTCTGGCACATAGGAACCACTCAACTACACTATTTCACGAATGAATGAGGAACAAATGCCAGCTGTAAAAAAAAAAAAAAAAAAAAAAAGTCTACAGTTTGTATTTATATTAATTTCTACAAAAATGATAATGTTCAGTTTATTTTTTTATGAACAGTCCAAATACTATGTTCAAAATATTACATTCTACTGAATGGAGAGCATACTATATATAAAGCATTGTACAATGCACTGTAACCTACATACTATCCTGTTCTAAGCACCTTATATGCATTCATTGATTTAATTCCTAGAACAATCCCACAGTATAGCTACACTGAGGCATACAAGGTATCTAAATAACTTTATAAAGATCACAAAAACTCAGGTGAAGCACATATCTCCCCATAAAAACTTCAAACTCTAGTGTTAAAAATAACTCATACCCACAAATAACTATAAAAGTAGGCAATACAGCCTTACCAGACAGGTAAAAAAGAGAAAACACATTTAGGATAGAAGGCATGATGCATCAAAGGAATGGAAAAACTAAAGCTTATACAGAACCCTTATACAGAAAGCTTACAGAACCCAAACTCAAGCCAGGTAACATTTTAATTTGCCTGGGTGTCAGAGACTGTATGGGAGAAAAGCAATTCTCAAAGGTGAGTTAAAGCCATTTTGAATGGGACCACATTAAGTACTACAGAAAATTTAAAATTGTGGGTCCCTATATTCACACTGGTAGAAATCTCTAAACACTGTAACATTTCCAAATGCCACCTTGGAGGGCTGTACCCTGGCTGGAAACAAAAGGAAAAGAGGTTGCAGCCAAAGAGTGAAAGGTTCCTGAATACCAGGTTTAGACTCTTATTATTTATTTGGTATTCAATAGTATTTACTTTAAAAATTTATTTAAAATGAATATATATAATTACATAAATAATTCAAACAAAAGCTTAAAAGGTCTTCTCACTTCAGTAATCCACCCTTCCTAAAACAATCTCCAGATACACAAGCATACATATCACTTTTGATTTCTATACAAAAAGGATATTGTACATATATTTTTCTGTACCTTATTTATTGAAGGTTTTTAAGCTTAAGAGTGACACTACCATATCCATATTTTACAAAGAAGCAAGATGAATCAAAAGCTTTAGTGGGAGAGTAGCTGTAGCTGTGGGAAGAAGAGGCAGTAAATGGAGCCAAAGAAACCAGATAGAAAACTCATGTCATAATCTGGTTTATGGTATCAAGTATCAAGTCTGGGTGACAACATCAAGAGTCCAAACTAAGACGAGGTAGCAATTAAAAGGAAGAGATTAATAGGTAAAGCTTACATGGCTCCTGTTTCAAATGATCTAACTTCAAAACTAAGCAAGCAAAACCATGGGAAAACTAAGAAAACCGGAACAAAGATGGGATATTAAAAGGTATTAATGAATAAGTATTTTAAATATGGTGAAGGTATTGTGGTTATGCTTTTAAGAGAGACTGCACTGGTTTGTTATAGAGATATATACTCAATTATTTGTTGAAACAATATGATTTGATTCAAAATAATCCAGAGACATTGAGGAAAAAAGTGGGAGTGGGTGGAACAAAGTAGTAGATAAAACAAGCCTGGCTCAGAGAGAATTATTATTAATGCTAGATGATGAGTACATGGGAATGCATTACATGTTTGAGATTTCCAAAACTGAAAGTTAACTGAAAGTAAAAAGCCTTTCAACCAAGGTAGAGTAAGAGCCCAGATTCACTCTCTTGCCTGAAACAAACAAAAGAACAGACAAAAATTAAACAGTTTGCAAGACACTAGACATAAGAAAGCAAAAGGCAGATCCCTGAGAGGCACAAAACATAGAAGATGAGCTTTAAGAGTTTTCAGGACCTGGCACAGGAAAGGATACCCATGCAGTTATGATGGACTCCCTGAGTTGAGGAGATGAAACTGAGCATCTAGGGACACTGCGGTGGTTAGATTCCTAAGACAGGGTAGCAGAGAAAAGAGGGCACAGAAGGATAACTATGAAGACCTACAAAAAGTCTTGACTCATTCAGTAGAGTACTGATTAGCACATGTGTGCAAGGAAACTACCTAAGGCTAGGCAAAGAAACACCTGAAAGGAGTAGAAGGATGAATACACAGAGCTCACAAAGACCTAAGAATAGTTTCTGTTCCCCCAAATCAGATTAAAATCCTTCATTTCATAAGGAAATTGTTATAGTAGTCAGAAGAATCTTGCGTCAGTGGTGGGAAATAATTAGCACTACACTAAATACTACTCTGGCTCCCACTTAAAACTTAAAAGCAAGACCTAGAAAGATAAAACTGTTTCCAAATAATTCAACTGTGTCCTAAAATAAAGTTCAAGAACATGTATCAGAATATAAAAATATTGGGAGGTGGAGACTGCAGGGAGCTGAAATCACGCCATTGCACTCCAGCCTGGGGAACAAGAGTGAAACTCCATCTCAAAAACAAAACAAAAACAACAACAAAACAACAAAACAACTCCAGCATTTTAAAAAGAAAGTTCACAATATCTAACATCCAATAAAAATTTACCAGGCATGCAGAGAAGCATAACAGACAGAGAGAGAGAGAGACAGAGAGAGAGAGAGAGAGAGAGAGAGAGAGAGAGAGAGAGAGTGTGTGTGTGTGTGTGTGTGTGTGTGTGTGTGTGTGTGTGTGTTAGCAGCAGGGGGGATAAACTTAAAACAGGCCCAGAAATGATACAATGTCACTGAAATTTTATTGCACAGTTACTGTAACTGAATTCCGTATGTTCAAAGAACTAGAGAAAAGACTGAACATGTTAGATAGAGATAAGGAAGATATAAAAAGACCAAGGCCGGACAAGGTGGCTCACGCCTGTAATTCCAGCACTTTGGGAAGCCACGGCGGCAGATCACGAGCTCAGGAGATTGAGACCATCCTGGCTAAAACATGGTGAAACCCTGTCTCTAATAAAAATAAAAAATAAAAAAATTAACCAGTCGTGGTGGCGGGCACGTGTAGTCCTAGCTACTCGGGGGGCTGAGGCAGGAGAATGGCATGAACCTGGGAGGCGGAGCTTGCAGTAAGCAGAGATCACACCACTGCATCCAGCCTGGGCGACACAGAGAGACGCTGTCTCAAAAAAAAAAAAAAGACCAAAATTGAACTTCCAGAGATGAAAATTACACTGCATGGAATTAAAGGCGGGTTAGATATTGCAGAAGAAAAAAATCAATGAAAATCAATGAATCTGAAAACATGGCAAGAGAAACTAACCAAAATGAAGCACAGAGACAAAAAATACTAAAAATAAATTAATAAACAAGATCAGCAAGCTATGGGAGAACTTTAAGTGGTCTAATATTAGAATGTAATTAAGAGTCTCCAAACGAGGTGAAAGAGGAGACAGAAAATATTTTTAGAAGTAATCTCCAAAATTTTCAGTTTGATAAAAACTGTCAACTCATAGACCTATGGAATTCAATAAACCCCAAGCACTACAGATACAAAGAAAACTGCAAAGTATGTCAATCAAATTGCTTAAAACCAGCAATAAAGAGAAGAGCAGCCAAAAAACCAGACAAGGTGCATTACAAAGAACAAAGATAACCTGTGCTCACTACCCTGTAGAGTGATGCAGCTGCACAATATCCATGCAGCTCCTAATATTATATGTTCAATTACATCACAGATGCCTCTTGGAAACAACAGTGCTTTAAATTCTGTAATGGTGTGCACCTCACGACTGGCCTGAGAAATCTAACAGCATACAACAGTTTAGGGGTCTTCTGATCTGAGGTCTCTGACAAAGGATCTCTAACTTTTTCTTAACTCCTAGGAATCTTATTAAAAACAAATACCCACATAATAAATCCTCTCTTCCTCTGTCTCTCCCCATCTCTCCCTCTCTTATCCCCTATATCTCCAAAGCACACATAAACCAAAGACACTGACTGAATTAGAGGATTTCTCCCATCCCATTTTAGGAAAAAATATTCTGTCTTAGACTACCTTTTTTTTTTTTTTTGAGAAAGAAAGAGTCTCGCTCTGTCGCCTAGGCTGGGGTGTAGTGGCACGATCTTGGCTCACTGCAAACTCTGCCTCCAGGTTCAAGCAATTCTCATGCCTCACCCTCCCGAGTAGCTGGGAGGACAGGCATGCACCACCACACCCAGCTAATATTTGTATTTTTAATGGAGACAGAGTTTCATCATGTTGGCCAGCCTGGTCTCGAACTCCTGATCTCAGGTGATCCACACACCTCGGCCTCCCAAAGATCTGGGATCACAGCCATGAGCCACCGCGCCCAGCAGTGTCTTAGACTTCTAATGGAATATTGCCACTACTTGTCTCCAAAGAAACATAAGAATGCTTTACCATACAACAGTCTAGGTGTCATTATCTATTTTAAATCTATAAAAACAAATCTTTAACACTGCAGTACTTGCCATTTAATAATCTAAAAAAGGCCAATATTTTACAAAGAATACTTTAAGAAGGTAAATACTGCTATGTCAAACATTCTTAATAAATTAATGACTGAAACTGAGTATTATATTTTGATCTGAGCTTCCCAACAGTCAAAACAAAATGGGAAACTGTATACTAGGTTATAGTTTTCATTAGCACAAAAAGAGCATATTAATCATTGGTAAAGTAATTTTCATTTAGTTTTATTAGAATATATCAAATGATCCCCATATGTAAAAAGGTTTTGTTAACATGGTACATAGTAACACAATAACAACATGTACTGACCACTTACTAGATCAAAGTACCATACTAATACTTCTTTTTTATGAATTTCTACCATCACAATTCCTTTTCCTGTGATTTTTTTTCCCGCTTCAAATTTTCATTTGTTTTTAGCCTGCTCTAAAATTCTCAGTTATTGCTTGATAAATAAGAAACAAAATACTACAATCTCTGGGTCCTTGGTGAAAACTGTATTTCTCGCTGAAGAAACTGTACCTTTTTATTGGTTTCAGAAAAAATGAGACCTCTTTTTCATTAGCATTTATCAACAGTACAAGTTTCTTTTCATTTTTATTGTTTTTTTTTTTTTTGTTAAGAGTCAGGGTCTCACGCTGTTGCCCAGGGTAAAGTGTTGCCCAGGCTCCAGCTCCCTGAAGCCTCAAACTCCTAGGCTCAAACAAGTCTCCTGTCTCAGCCTCTTTAGTAGCTGGGACTACAGGTGCATGCCACTACATCAGGCTAATTTATTTAACTTTATTTTTTAGAGACAGAGTCTCACTATGTTACCCAGGCTGGTTTTGAACTCCTAGCCTCAAGTGATCCTCCTGCCTCCCAAAGTGCACCATGCTCAGCCTGAACTAACACTTTCCATGCATTGTCTCATTTCATCCTTATAGTCATCCTATGAGCTAGGCACTATTATCATTCCCATTCACTACTGATGCAGAAGTGTTCTTTAAATGAATCTCATATCTTTTTCCTATAAAAGTCAAAGAGATGACATTAAATCTTAGAAAAAGCATTTTTGTAGGTAGACTAGATAATGCATGTATATTTTAAAAATAATCTCCTTTCATAAACTTTCATTGAAATATTTCTTGATCTTTGTTGAAATTACTTTTCTAAACTTACAATTCATGTAAATTTCAAGCATCCATTAAATAAATAACTAAATTGCTTCAAAATATGTGTTCATATGTATACATGATTGTTTCTTTAGCTTATTTTTGCCAAATAAATATCACACAGAAACTAGATATGTGTATCTTAAAAAACAGAAGCCTTACTAGATAAATTATATTTGTGAGCAAACATTTGGGAAGTTTTCACTTGGAGGAACATGCAAAGTTATCAACAGGGAGGCTATAGCGTAGATGACTTCATTTTAATAGGAGACGGAAAATGTTTAACATACTTTAATCTATAAATACAATCGGATCACTTTAAAAAGTTCACCAGGTTCTCTAGCACTGAAAGCACTGAAGCAGAGAATGAAGAGTCCTGTATGAAAGACGTTCCAAAAGGGATTCTGCTTTGGACAGTGTATTCGTTTCCTAGGTTGCCATAATAAAATACCAGAAACCACGCAGCTTTAAATAACCGAAGTTTGTTCTTTCACAGTTTTGGAGGCTATTAGTCTGAAATCAGGGTGTGTTGACAGGCCTTCTTCCCGTAAAATCTGCAGGGAAGAATCTTTCCTTGCCTCTTTCTAGGAAGCTTCTGAAGCACTTAAATCTCTGCCTCCACCATCATACAGTGTTCCCCTCAAACCCATCTGTTTCCATCTCTCTTCTCCTCTTTTTTTAAGGACACCAGTAACACTGAGTTAAAGGCCCATCATACTCCAATATGACCTCATCAACTTAACAAATTATATCTGTAATGACTCTACATCCAAATAAGGTCACATTCTGAGGTACTAGGAGTTAGGACTTCAACATATCCTGGTTGGGGATACAACTTGACCCATAATAGATTCAAAGAAAAAATAGATGATTACCAACTCTAACATGCTGAGGCTCTAGGTATGTTAGAAACAGACAGTGCAATATATGAACAACAATCCCAATTCATTCATTTATTTCAATTTTTCATGTCATTCATTCAACAAATAGGTGTTTACTAGGCATTATCCTAAACACTGAAGACACACTGAAAAAAAGTTCCTGCCTTCATGGAGCCTGAATTCAAATAAACAGGTCATCATTTATGAATATTTACTATGTGGCAAGTATGGTAGTAAAAATGTAGATGTTATCTCATTAGTCCTCACAACTCTTCTTGTTAAGCAGAAACTTTTATCCCCTTTACCACACGAGAAAACTAGGCATAGAGACATAGTTACTTGTTGAAGGTATCATCTTCTGGAAGAATTGACCCTTTTTTTTCATTATAAAATGTCCTTTTTATCTTTAGTGATACTCTTTGTTTGGAAGTCTCTTTTATCTGATATTAATATAGCTACTCCAGCCTTCTGGATGTGCTTTACTTACTTTCTGGATGTGCTTGGTACAAATAATCACGTTTAGATGTCACTCTCACAAAACAGAATTAAATTTATAATACCTGAAGAATCTCTCAAATATCTTGGGTTCAGCATTCACAGCTTCCATTCACACAAGGCTCTAAATTTTTGCAAAACAAATTAATGCACTGATTGTACAGGCTTAAATTACATTTCCCTCTTCAATTTACATTTCTGAGGTTTCTATTTTTATATTTAAATGTCCTAAATATACCTAGGAATGAAACAGTGAGCATAGTGGAGGCTCCAAGCCAGGCTTCGTGGTGTTCCCAGCAACGGTAGATTTCAAAAAGTTATTGAATGACAAACTTACAAGGCTTCTGTCAAAGGATATCTAAGAGTTGGGTGATATGCCAGACAGGTGACTTGAAAGATGCCTTCTTACTCTCTGAACTTCTGACTCTAATATTAATAATACCTTATTATTTGTACCAAGTAGATTGTTAGGCAGAAATAAATAGCTGGTGTTCTTCAGAGATTAAATAAATACAGGAAAATATTATTCGTGAGAACCTACTAATTTAAAATTTACAGGAAATTTGACTGGAGTTTAAAGTCTGGCTTTGGTCTACTTTCCAGACAAATGAAAAAATGAATAGTGTGAAAATTATCTAAAGAAACTGTACTTCAGCACTTCGGAAATAACCATCTTTTGCTTTACAAACCCATTTGCTTTACGAGGTACACAAAAACTATGTGCACATACTGTTTTTACAGTCTCTTTTAAGAAGCTCCTTACGAACAGCTATCTTTTTTTAGTTTACTTTCAGTTATAATGCATATACAAATATTAGTAAATCTTTCTTTTAAAAAAATTCTTTAATTCTGGATTTTTATCAATTCAAACTCACTTTTTCCCTCATTATTCTTAATGGTAAAATATTATTTATATCAGAATAGGCAATATAATACCAATTTACATAAAATAATAGTTTAATGGCTCCCTTACATGGTAGCTAACACTCTAAAATATATGAAAGAAGATTAAATTGTACCACTTGGAGATACAGCAAAGTAATCACTAAGGATATAGACAGAAATTGCCAAATTCACCAAAACTACTTACTTCCATTATATATCTGACTACTTTTATACTAACTCAAATATATTTTCTCACCTGCAGTTTCATTTCTTCTAAGTCTTTAGTTTTCTCTACTAATTCTCCTCTTAGTTCTTCCAGCAGCAGCTGAAGTTTTTCCTGCTGAGTTTGCTTTTCATTAAACAGGTGCTTGAGTTCATTTTGTAACTTTACATATTCATTATGCAACCTGGTTTTTTAAAAAAGAATTCAATTTTGAGTAAATCCTTTCTTTCTAATTGCATTACTTTATGTAAAGTCAATCAACACTACAGAAAAACAAGACCAATATCACACATTACTTTAAACCCACAAATATCTTCTCTTCACAGAGTTTCATTTAATTATTAACACTGTAGTTTTGGAACGCAATTTTACTTTGGTGGGAGATGGAGAACACATTTAGCCATCTGGATACATTTAATCTTACATGTCTTGCTACTTTCAAAATAAGGTGTATAAATTCATAACCCACTTGATATCATACTTAGTTTAGAACAAAATAATTTTGAAGTAAAAATTTTACTATATTAAAAATGTTTTAAATGTATACACTGCAAAATAACAAAATTATACTATATTCCATAGCAAACATTCAGCCAAGATAATGCCAATAACTTTTTAAAACTAAACCCCACTTCTAGATTTAAGTAATTTACCTTGTGTGTTCAGCCTTCAGAGTCTGATAATTAGCTTTATGATGCTCACATCGTAACCTTTCATCAATTAACATTTTCTGGAACTCCGACTGAGAACCTGTCAATCCGCTGTCTCCACCAGGAGGAAAATTATTGGGAAAAGTGTCCATATCGGTAAATGTGCTGACAACCATGTAAAAATAAGTTTTGGCTTTCTTACTGTTTTAGTTTTCTTTCCAAGAGTATTTCCTGCTCCTTTCTTGCTAAGGCAGAATCTCAGAAGGCCAAATTATACCTGCGCAGAGAAAAAACATAATTTGCGATCAGTAAAAGTAAGCTTCCTTTAATGTTACATATTTTTATCACTTTTATTATTCTCCTTATCTTTTCTTTTCTTTTTTTTGGGGGGGAGGAGTCTGCCCAGGCTAGAGTGCAATGGTGTGATCTCGGCTCACTACAACCTCTGCCTCCCAGGTTCAAGCCATTCTCCTGCCTCAGCTTCCTGAGTAGCTGGGATTACAGGTGCCTGCCACCATGCCCGGCTAACTTTTGTATTTTTAGTAGAGACGGGGTTTCACCACGCTGGCTAGGCTAATCTCCAACTCCTGACCTCAGGCGATCTGCCTGCCTTGGCCTCCCAAAGTGCTGGGATTACAGGTGTGAGCCACCATGCCCAGCCTATCCTTATCATTTTTATTACAAAGCCCAATTCTCAGATTTTAATTGTTCATAAAACAAAATGCAAATATAAAGCCGAATCACACCTCGAAAAATTTTCTTTATTTCCATGCAGCTTCTGTGACCATAAAAATCACGTCTTCAAGTATTAACCTAGCTCCACTAGAAGCACAGACTTCTCCAGTTTAGGTAGTCTTAAATTCACAAACCAGTGTTGTGTTTCCTGAAGCTACTGCAGCAAGCTTCAAGTATAGATCCTGGTACAAAATCCATACTTCCAAATTAGAGGAAAAGCTATTTGGAACCTGGTAACTGGCTGGGGAGAATCAAGGTCTTCAAAAGGTGACTTCCAGCAAGTAACTATGTCTATGATTAATGCTTTGAAGAGTCTTTTATTTGACACAACGCAAGCTGCACCCAGACTGCAGATTCAGATGAGAAATTAGTCAACACATAAATATTGATCAACTCCTATTTGTTATACACTGTTAAGAACAGAAAACTAAATCTACCTATCTCCAAAAGCACTGACTCGGTATTACGAACGTCACTGTTTATTTCATCTAGAAGTAAAAAATGATATTTCAAAGTGTTCTTATAACTAAGAACAAAAATTTTAATTAAAATAGTTGTCTTTCTTTCCCTAGTCCCATAATACATATATACATATACACATATATATACACATACACACACACACATATATACATACATATTTTTTTCCTGATAGAATCTTCCTTAGTCATGGGTTATTAACAAATCACTTCTTATAACAAAAAAAAATCTTTGTCCTATGCAAATCAACCATTATTCAGCCTTGCTTGAATTATACCATCTCTGATAAATTAGTGTGATATCTACGTATTACTTAAGACAACCTTTAAACTATAATTGCAGTTGTTTTGGTTTACTCTGAAATTATATTTTAACAGAAGGGGAAAAGTCCCTCAAGAACATTATACTCCTTACTCTTAGGTTTAATGTGCACTGGGATTCAATCTTTGTAAATACAGAACGTGCTATCTGTAGCAGCTACCACAAAATTATCCTGCCAAAAGTATACATTTGCCAAGGATTAATGAATTGCATCATAAAATTGGCATTCAATTTTTACTCCACTGTGGGTAAAATGCTATCAAATAGAATCTCATGCTCCAACGAAATCTTTCGTGAAAAGAAGAATCAACTGATGTGGCAAACTTCATTGTTGTCTCATATTAAGAAATTGCTACAGCCATCCCAACCTTCAGCAACCACTACTCTAAATAGTTAGCAGCCATCAGCAGAAAGGCCAGACCCTCCATCTGCTAATAGAGGATGACTTACTGAAGGCTCAGGTGATCAACAGTATTTTTTAACAACAAAGTACTTTCCAATTAAGGTATCTACATTTTTAAGACATAATTATATTGTAAACTTAACAGACTACAGTATAGTGTAAACATAACTTTTCTATGCACTGAGAAACCAGAAAATTCATGTGACTTGCTTTATTGTAGTAGCAATCCAAGTAAGTTAAAATAAGGAAACACTAATTGCTAAATGTAAGGTTAGGTTTACTCTTGGCTTCTTAAAGCTTTATAGGAAGAAAAAATATTTGGGGATTAATAAATACGTTTGGCTCCACATTAAAAATTATTCTACGGAAAAAAATACATTTTTAAAGATTATAAAATGTGTATTTATAAAATGTTGATATGTGACAGCTCAAAATTGCTTACTTCCTAGGTTCTCACTAAAAATTAAGATTACTAAGATTTAACAAAAATTAAGATTACTAAGAGTTAAAATTCTAGTTAATACATACAATTCTGTATGCAAAGTGTACAAGAAAAAAACAAAATTTGTTTTTGGTGAAAAATTGTTTTAAAAGACATAAAAATGTTTTTATTTAAAAAGTAGTTTGTCTAATTCAGAGGTTATTGAAAGATTATTTCAAAATATGAATTTGGAAAAACATAAAAACAAGGCAGAAAGTAACAAGTGAAAAACAGATACAAAAACTATGACAATGTATTTTTGGTAAGAAAAGAAAATGACAGTAATTTTTTGTATAAAAAAATCTTATGTGGTTGAAATGATAGAAAAAAAAGGAAGTAAATTTTTGTCCTAAGGTAAAATGATTGTTTCAATATAGAAAAGAGAAATATAAGGCAAAACTAAAGGATTAAGCAAGTTGTAGAAGGTCTGGGCAAATTATGAAAGGTTTGTGAGAGATGAATCTTATGAAAGAAATTTTATTTGTGAACAAATTGGCTAAGATGAAAAGTAAACTATTTATAGGTTTGTCTTAAAATTGACTCCTCATATCAAAAGTACACTGATACAAAACTAAAATTTGATCTTCTCTTTTAAAACAAGATTTTCTTAGAGTACTGACTACTCTCAATGAAAAAATAATAAAAGTACATTTTAAGACAAAAAAACACCACTATTTTAAAATAATAAAAGTAGATTTTAAGGCAAAAAAAAAAACCCACTATTTAAAATGGAGAGAGAAATTAATAATGATAAAGGTTAAATACACCAGAAAGATGTGATGATTTTAAATTTATATGCACTTACTATGGCCACTAAATATGTAAGGCAGAAGTTGTCAAAACTCTAAGGAGAAATAGACAAATTCACAATGATAAGAGGAGAATTTCACCACTATTCTTGGTAACTAATGGGACAAGATGATTTTAAAAAATAATCAATAAGAACACAGATAATTTA
The DNA here is from genome assembly GCF_037993035.2 of Macaca fascicularis. NCBI lineage: Eukaryota > Metazoa > Chordata > Mammalia > Primates > Cercopithecidae > Macaca > Macaca fascicularis. Next base: position 101,470,698 of record NC_088385.1, read on the forward strand.
AACAACACAATTAACCATGCTGACCTAACTCACATATGGAAGACTATACTCCATAACTATAGAATACACACAACTCACAAGTATACACATAACATTTATAAATATCGACCACATGCCAGGTATTTTTTAAAAATTTCAAACATTTTAAAAGACCAAGATCATACAAGACACCTTCTCTGACCACAATGCTATTAAACTAAAACTCAATACAAAAAATAACCAGAAAAGCCACGTGTTTACAAAGTAAGACACACATTTCTAAATAACTTATGAATCAAAGAAAAGGTCAAAATAGAAATTAGAAAATATGTAGTACTAAATGAAAATTGATACCCCATTTCAAAATTTATGGAATAAAGGTTTCTACTTTGAGGAAGATGGAGCAGATACACATTTTCCTTTTAAACTCATTAATACAACTAAGAGTGCTGGATTTAGGTATATGACAAACTTAAGACTGAATAACGGAGACTAGAAGGCTGACCACCTAAGGACCTGAGAATGCAAGGACAAATACAGTGGTGAGTTTAGTTCCCTGGGCTTTCTTTTTCATATATCTCAGACACAAAGCTGAAGAAACTGGCAATCAGGAAACACCAATTAATTCAGACAAATAAGTCTTGAACAAAAAAAGCCTACTCTCTAGCCAAAGGAACAAAAAAGAGGAAGCCTAGCAAGATAATATGTAGACAATTACAATGCACTCTATCCAAACACCACACACACACACACACACAAAACTGCAGTTCCACCTCCATCCACACAAGCAAAGATCAGGTGGAAGCCAAGGTAGGCTATAATAAAATACCCTAGTACTGGGCCAAGATGGTGCACAAGAAGGCTGACTAGAAAACAGAAACTTCCATTGCTTCCTGAAAACATAATAAAGCTCAATGATCCCGCAATGTCAGAGGAGACGACACAGAAAACCTAAACTTTCACCTCCACCAACAGTAACAAAGAGGACCTCCCCCACCCCACTGAAGCGCTGGCACAGAAGGCCTAGTTAGGACAGGCACAACCACCAACAGTAATGAGGTTACCCTCTCTAGGGTATCAGTGAAGATCACATGGAGAGCCAGAACTACAGCTACCTGGCAATAACAAAGACCCCTCCCGCAAGCTCCCTCCCAAAAAAACTAAAGTGTCAACAGAGGCCAATTTAGAAACCTCGACTTGCTAGGCACTATGGCTTGTGACTGTAAATCCCAGCCACTCAGAAGGTGAGGTGGAAGGATTACTTGAGACCAGGAGTTCGAGACCAGCCTGGGCAACAGTGAGACCCTGTCTCAAAAAAAAAAAAAAAAAAAGTCATTAGCTGGGCATGGTGGCATGTGCCTATATGCCCAGGTACTTGGGAAGCTAAGGTAAGAGGATTGCTTAAGCCCAGTTCAAGGCTGCAGTGAGCTATGATTATGCCACCACACTCTAGCCCAGGCAACAAAGCAAGACTCCCACCTCTTAAAAAAAAAACACAAACAAAAAAAAACCTTGTACTTCCACCCCCACCTGGCAAAAACAAGGTAGTACACCCTCTTTCCTCTACCAGAAAAGTGTCAGAAAAAGCCAGCTAAAACAAAAGGTTTAGATAGAATCCATGGTATTATAATATCCAAAATGTCCAAGTTTCAACAGAGAACCACTGGTCGGCCAGGCACGGTGGCATAGGCCCGTAATCCAAGCACTTTGGGAGGCTGAGGCAGGTGGATCACCTGAGGTCAGGAGTTCAAGACCAGCCTGGCCAACATGGCAAAACCCCATCTCTACTAAAAATACAAAAATTACCTGGGTGTGGTGCTGCATGCCTATAATCTCAGCTACTCAGGAGGCTGAGGCAGGAGAAACGCTTGAACCCAGGAGGCAGAGGTTGCAATGAGCTGTGATCACACCACAGCACTCCCGCCTGGGTGACAGAGGGAGACTCCATCTCAAAAATAAATAAATACATACATACATAAATATAAGAAAAGAAATCCACTGATCATATCAAGAATGAAGATTTCAAACTGAATGAAAAAAAGGTAACAAGCCAACACTATGATGACAGAGATGTTATGGTTATCTGACAAAGACTTTAAAGCACTGATGATAAAAATGCTTAAACAAACAATGACAAACAAGCTTGAAATAAACGAAAAGAGGGTCACAGCAAAGAAATACAAGCCTCAGAAAAGAAGGTAAAAAGAACAACCAAGTGGAAATTTTAAAACTGAAAAATACAGGCTAAGCCTGGTGGCTCAAGCCTGTAATTCCAGCACTTTGGGAGGCTGAGGCAGGTGGGTCACTTGAGGCCAGGAGTTCGAGATCAGCCTGGCCAACATAGTGAAACCCCGTCTCTACTAAAAATACAAAAATTAGCCAGGCGGTGTCACATGCGCCTGTAGTCCAGCTACTCAGGAGGCTGAGGCAGGAGAACTGCTTGAATCTGGGAGGCAGAGGCTGCAGTGAGCCAAGATTGTGCCACTGCACTCCAGCCTGGGTGACAGACTGAGACTCTGTCTTTTAAAAAAAAAAAAAAAAAAAATTCAATGACCAAAATAAAAATACTAGATGAGCTCATCAGCAGAAATAGAAAGGAAAAGAATTAATACACTGGGAATACAGAACTACAGAAATTACTCAGCCTGAACAACAGACAGAAAATAGACACACAAAATAAACAAGCAGCTCAGGGACTGTCAGAACTAAAATAAAATACCTACCATTCCTGTTCTTGGAGTATGATTCCATTTATATGAAATATCCAGAACAGACAAATACACAGAAGGTAGACTGATGATTGCCAGGGGCTAAGGGAATGGGGAAATGAGAACTGACTGCTTTATGGGTACAAGGTTTTCTTTGATGCGGTAAAATGTTTTAGAACTAGACGGTGGTGGTTGTTACACAATGTTGTGAATGTAATAAATGCCACTAAATTATGTACTTTAAAATAGTTAATGTTATGCTACACTAATTTCACCTCAATAAAAAAAGAGAAAAATAAACCTAGCAAACTAGAAACTTCAAAGTGCATCAGTCTCATGAAAGGTGTATATAAAAAGATTATGTTAAAACACCATACCTGATTTTAAAATCTTAAAACATCTTTTTCTGAGAATGTGATCAAAACAAGAAAGTCCACTATTGCCACTTTTATTCAACAGTGTATTGAAGAACTGGAACAAAACAAAGGAATAGAAGGTATAAAAACTAAAAAAAAAAAAAAAACTAAAAAAAAAAAAAAATTATTTATATACAGATGTTCTGATTGTGTATGTAGAAAATCTAAAAAAAATCACAGAAAAATAATTAGAAAAAGCAAGTTAGCAAGGTTGGTAGATAGAGCAATATACAAAAATTAATTGTATTCTATACGCCAGCAACAAAATATTTTTATTTTTTCAATAGTGATATTCTTTAACAAAGTATTTTTAAAGACATTCTTAATAACATTAAAAAATACCAAAAGCCTAGGTAAAAAGATGTGCAAACTATTTACTATAGGAAAACTGTGGCTAGCTACTGAAACTAAAAAAGACCTAATAGAGATATGGATCAGGTATATGGATTAGAAAACATTCTAAAGAGACAAATTCTCCCCAATCTACAGATGATGCAATACCAACAACAGTGGAAATGATTTTAAAGAAAAAAAAATGGGAGGACTTTACTATATATCAATACTTAGTATAAATATACAGTAATTAAGATGGTATGGTATGCCGTTGGCTTAATTATAGACAAAGAGACCAATAAAACAGGATACAGCCCATAAACTGATCCACCCATATAAGATAATTTAGAACTAAGGTAGTTTTGCTGAACTGGAAGAAGAGAGTCTTCAATAAACGCCACTGGGACAACTAGATCACCTTGTAGAAAAAAACAAACTTGGGCCTTTCTTTATATTACACACTAAAATTAATTCCATTTGGACTGAAATGTGAAAAGCAGAAGCAAAAAGTTGCCACAATATAGCAAAAAATATTCAGTAACGCAAGGCAGGAAAAATAGTATGTCTAAACTCTAAAAGGTGATTCCCAGATAAATAATGAGACCAAGCACCTTTCTTTGTTTACTGGCCATTTAGATATCTTCTTTTATAAAATATCCATTTGCATCTTTTGCCCAATTTTTTCTGTTGAATTGTCTTTTTAATTACTAATTTATAAAAATTATTCATATTTAAATCTCAATGAGAGAACCAAAAAGACGGTAAGTCTGGAGAGGAGAGGATGCAAAGTTGTAGTGTAAACTGGCATATTCACTTTGGAAAAAAACTAGCATTATCTACTAAGGTTAAAAAAATACATATACTATGACTCAGTAGTTCCTCTCCTTGGCATATATCCACTTGAAATGTGGTAAATACAGGTACAAAAAAGATTTATATGATACTGTCCATAGCAGTATTATTCCTAACAACTGAAATGTAGAAACAAATCCAACGACCATCAATAGCTGAAGAAACAAACAGTGGTATAATGGAACTAGTACTATACTGCAATAAAAATAAGCTATAGATCAAGCTTGTCCAACCTGTAGCCCATAGGCCACATACAGCCTATGATGGCTTTGAATGCAGCCCGACACAAATTCATAAACTTTCTTAAAACCTTATGAGAGATTTTTTTGCATTTTTTTTGTTGTTGTCGTTCATCAGCTTTCATTACTGTTAGTGTATTTTATGTGTGGCCCAAGATAATAATTCTTCCAGTGTGGCCCAGGGAAGCCGAAAGACTGGACACCCCTGCTACAGATACTCTATACATAGGGTGGATATTACAGACATACTGTCCAGAAGAAGCCAAACACAAAAGAATATACACTAAATTATTACAAATATATAACTTATTACAAATATATAAAGTTTAAAAATTTAAAAAAGCACTATAGTATATAGGGGATACATGCTTAAGGATAAGCATGTATAAAGAAAGGAATTAATTATCATTAAAGTCAAGAAAATATTACTTGATGAGGCTAGTAATGTTCTACTTCTTGAGTTCTGCAGATACATGGAGGTTTGCTTTGTAACTTGCTTTGTAAATCACTCAGCTATACGTTGTGTACTTTTCTATATGTATATTATAATTTATAATTTTTTTGAGACATTCTGTAATCCATACTGGAGTGCAATGGCACGATCACAGCTTACTGCACTGTCAATCTCCCAGGCTCAAGTCACCTCAGTCTCCCAAGTAGCTGGGACTACAGGTACATGCCATTAAGCCTGGCTTTTTACAATTTTTTTTATTTTAATTTTTATTTTTATTTTGTAGAGACAAGGTCCTGCTTTGTTGCCCAGGCTGGGCTTGAACTCCCACACTCAAGCCATCCTCCAACCTTGGCCTGCTAAAATGCTGGGATTACAGGAATGAGCCACTGCAACCAACCTTATAATTCACAATTTTTTAAAAAGGGACTTAGAAGGGAGAGTGACTCAAACATTGGGATCAGCATCATGTCAAGGTCCGTAGTCCTTTTCATCGTTCTTCCAACAAATCCTGTTGGCTTAATTCTCCTCATGGTTGTGAGGCTACCACATGGATATGTAATATTCATTTTTTTAAAATTTCTTCTACTAGTTCTTTTATCCATGTGCTTGTTTACAGTCCTTTAAGTAAAATTTGCATATAATGAAATGCACAAATATTATCTCCATGCATCACTTAACAAGGATATGCTCTGATAAACTCATTGTTAAGTGATTTCATTGTTGTGTGAACATCAAAGAATATACGGTACTTACACAAACCTAGATGGTATGGCCTATTATACACCTAAGCTATATGGTATAGCCTATTGCTTGTAGGTTACAAACCTGTACAACATGTTACTCTACTAAATATTGGAGGCAACTGTAGAAAACGAAGTAGAGGTTCCTCTTCAAAAGGACTTTCCTTCCAGTCTAATTGAGAATAAATAGTAGCCTCTCTTAGAAGCAAAATTTATTCAAATATTCTTAAATATCTGCTAGTCGTAATAAAGAAAGCAATATATTTTGTATTCTTAGCCCTCACCTTTTAGAGTAGATATTTGCCCTGGCATGCCTATACAGGCCCAAGCAAGCATTAGTTCGTAGCCTGTTCCTCTTCCTTAATTGGAGGTGTTTTGGCCTTTCTCAGCGTTCCACAAGTTACTTCCTCCTTTCCTTTGTTCTCTACCTTTGCCTCTTTTGGGAAGTTCTAAGTTGCTAGCCAATCAGGACAAGTACAGAATGTGAGGTCCCGTTCCAGCCAATGGAAATTGGACACAGCCATAGGGTGGACGCGTTAGATTATAAATGACCCTGTCTCCTTTGTTCATGTGTGCTCTCGTGGCACGACTGCTAGCAAGCGGCACCCTTTCCACAGAAAGTAAATTAGCCGAGAGATCCTTTGTCTTAGTTTTGATTTCCATAACACTGAATACCCATTTCCAACAGCAAGTGTAACACAAATCACTGGGCAATAGAAATTTTTTAGCTCCATTATAATCTTATGGTACCACTGTTGTGTATGTGGTTATATGTAGCACATGAATGTACACAATTTCATGAGTTCACAAAAGAACTCAAGAAAGTCTCAATTTCATCAAGATATAAAACAGTCCCATCACTCCAGAAAGTTCCTTCATATGCCTTCCCAATCACCCGACCCACAAGAGGCAACTACTTTTGTGGTTATTCTCACCGTAGTTCCAGAACATATTAAAGTGAAATCATACAGTATGTACTCTCATGTATTTGCCTTGTTTCACCCAAATGGCTATGAGATTCACCTATGTTTTTGTGTATCTCAGTACTTTGTTCCTTTTTAAGGCTGAGTAGCATTTCATCATTTAAACATACCACATATTGTTTATCCATTCTCCTGCTGATGTGCATTTGGTTGTTTCTGCTTACAACGAATACAGCTGCTATGAATATTCTTGTACAAGACTTTCTGTGGACACATTTTCAGATTGGGGGTGAGTGGTGGTAAACATTTAAGAATCGAATTGCTGGGTCATGGAGCAGGTTTATATTTAACTTTGTGTAAGAAACTGCCAAATCTTTTTCCAACGTGGTTGTACCATTTTCTATTCCAACCAAAAACATACGAGAATTTTGTTTTGTTTTGTTTTGTTTTCTGAGATGGAGTTTCGCTCTTGTTGACAAGGCTGGAGTGCAATGGTGTGATCTCAGCTCACCACAGCCTCCGTCTCCTGGGTTCAAGTGATTCTCCTGCCTCCGCCTCCCAAGCAGCTGGGATTACAGGCATGTGCCAGCACACCCGGCTGATTTTGTATTTTTAGTAGAGATGGGGTTTCTCCATGTTGGTCAGGCTGGTCTTGAATTCCTGACATCAAGTGACCCGCCCATCTCAGCCTCCCAAAGTGCTAGGATTACAGGTGTGAGGCACCATGCCCGGCCAACATATTGAGAATTCTGTTTGCTCCACATTTTTCCCAATACCTTGTAGCTGCACCAGATCAATCTGGTTCAACTTTTATGTAACAAATTGTGAGTTATTTTTCAGTTGCCATGGACCCTCAGCTCACATAACCTGAGCATGCCAAGATGAGTCAAGACTGCAATCTCAGGAGGAACCTAAGTGCTTGGACCAAGGAATGGGGACTGAATTAAGAAGCAGACACTGCACAGCAGGATCCAGGATCCAATCAGATCAAGCTCTGGCATCATCCCATGGTGGGATCCTGTCAGATCATGCCTCCAGCACCACCTCATTGCAAGATCCAATCAGATCACGCCTTGTTATCCTACACTTATAAAACCTGACTCGGGCCCCTGCTTTGGGAACTATCCCCACGTTCTCCTTACTTGTTGCAAGTAATAAAATCCTCATGCTAAATCCTCCTTGGTTGTGAGCACCAAGTTGATGATACCCGCCAAGCAACCAAATCCACATGTTGTGTGGGTTAATAACGTGGTGTTGTGAGTCCTTTTAATTGTAGCCATTCTAGGAGGCATAAAGTGGTATCGCCTTGTGATTTTAATTTACATTTTCCTGAAGCACTTTTTCATGCATTTAAAGGCTGTTCACAGATCTTCTTAATCTTTGAAAAGATTTTTGCTTTAAGAACCATCACAGCAAAGAATATTTACTTCATAGCCAGCAAAATGGGAGATTTTAATAGCTAATGTGTATATTAAAATGAAAACAGACCAGTGTGGTGACTCACACCTGTAATCCCAGCACTTTGGGAGGCCGAGGCAGGTGGATCACAAGGTCAGGACATTGAGACCATCCTGGCTAACATGGTGAAACCCTGTCTCTACTAAAAATACAAAAAAAAAAAAAAAAAAAAAAAAAATTAGCCAGGCCTGGTGGCAGTCGCCTGTAGCCCCGGCTACTCGGGAGGCTCAGGCAGGAGAATGGCGTGAACCCGGGAAGTAGAACTTGCGGTGAAACAAGATCACACCACTGCACTCCAGCCTGGGCAACAGAGCAAGACTTCATCTCAAAAAAAAAAAAAAGAAAAGAAAACAAATCTAAAATTTGTCTCATTGCACTAATTACCATTAGCTTCCTGAGCATATACTGCTGTTTTCTACCTCCATGACTTTGTAAATGCTAATTTCCTTGCTCAGAAGGCTTTTTCCATCTCTTTGTACTCTGATCTAGTGAATTCCTATTCAGCCTTCAAAACCCAGCTCAGGAATGCATTACCTCCTCCATGAAGTAAAGACCCTACCAAACATATATAGTTCATTATTCCGTGTTTTATCTTGCATTTTAGTATACATAACACATGGAATGTAACTTTGTCCATGACAAGAAACATGTCTTACTCATGTTCATAACCCCAGCACCTAAACAACCACAGGCACATATTAAGAGCTCAAAAATAGCAAATGAACAAATAATGTGCTCAATTTACTTTTCTTCTCAAATTCAGAAACAGTCTTCCAAACAATAGTGGGCTGAATGCTAGCCCCTCAAAATATGTCATTTCCTAATCTTTGGATGCTATGAATATTACCTTACATAGTTTTTAAAAAGGGGTGGGGGTGATTAAATTATGGATCTTAAGAGGAGGGGCTTATGCTGGATTATGTAAGTGGGCCCAAAACAATCACATGTAACCTTCTAAGAGAGAAGGAGAGGGAGTTTTGAGATGGAAGAGACAATGTGATCACGGAGACAGAGACTGGAAAGATATAGCCATAAGCCAAGCAAAACCTACAGCCACAAAAAGCTGGAAAAGGCAAAGAAAGGATTCTGCCCCAGAGACCAGAGGGAACGTGGCTTGGCCAACAACTTGATTTCTGACTTCTAATCTCTAAAACTTTGAAAGAATAATTTTGTTGTTGTTTTGAGATACCTATTATATGGTAATTTGTAACAGCAGCCACAAGTAACTAATACAATGGCTTTCTCTTGTATTAATATTTACTTATAATAAAATTTATCAAACTCAAAATTTCTAACACAATTTTAAATTCCTACCATGGTTAGACTTCTCTGATTTCGATCAGTCAACACACAGCTATCAATTACTTGCAAGACACTTACACATGCATTAGATGCCTGAAATACACAATAAAACGTCTCCTACTGTACAGAGTTTACTAAATACAAAAATTCATATTGAAAATTTTTTAAAGTAAAGTACAAAGTTCAAACAGAAATAAGGGAAAAAAAAGTGAAACATTATCTCAATCAGCCTGTTAATCAGTGAGTACTTGCTGGGCTAGTCTCAGTGAAAGGCAGTTTTTAAAAGACTAGTACAACCTTTTTCCAAATTCTTCATCTTCTCTTTGCAACCATTACAAACACATAATCACATCCATGTGTCCTTCCTGCCACTTCTTTTGACTGGTCCCAGCTTTACAGACCTCCATATGACATTTTATTTTGCATAGGCACTGTATTTTTTAAGCAGTGAGTAGTACAATGTCTGCCCCAAAGTATGGTAATTCAAAATATTCAAAAAGCACAGCTGCTGATACTCATGGAAAGCTTCCAAAACACATTCCATTAAAAGCACATGCTATGCCTTTGAACATTTCAAAACAATGCTTTAAATACTACATGCCCTCAAAGTGAATGATGTTTTTTAAAAACAACATTAAAAGTCTAGGGAGGACCTATACCAGGCATTTACTTTACTTACAAACAAAACATTCGAAATGAATTTCTTCAAAATCCAGAGATAATCCTACACTAGTCACCCAAACAGCCTTTGGATAGCCATCCAGGATGTCTTGCGTACAAAAAAAATGTCACAACTTGACACCCTGCCAGAACCTGAAGTGCAGCTGGGAGCAGACCCTTCAAAGCCCTGGTAAGGTGCCAGGCTCTGTAATTGTGATTTAGAAAGAAACAAGGGAGAGCAAGGAAAGAGAAGGAAGAAGATATGTATTCGAGTGGTTAGCAATCAACCACCAAGCACTCTAAATTAAAATGTTACTCTATTTTTACGATTGTGCTGTCTGCCTCTGCACAGCTTAATTCACACAAAAGAATTCTAGAAAGCAGGACATAGTAATGAGTCAACCTCAAATGCTTAGTGTAAATTACCAAAGTCTCTGAAAGTTGTGATCTGAAAGGCAAAGATGATTCTTGTCCGAATTCATTTTAACATTTCTTAATGTAAGGTCTGTTATAATAACATGAGGACTTTGAGAAGATTTATGAGCACTCAGCACCTCTGTCTCAGTTGTACATTCCTCTTTGCTCACAGTCCCACCTTTCTTCTGAAATAGAAAAGGCTACCCATAATATGGCTGCTAATACACAATAAAGATGGTCTACGGATGCAACAACATATCCTGAAAATTGTTTTTTAAATAAATCCTGATTTAATTTTATTTCCATGAGATTTATGCCTTGGTCTGAAAAGTTAAAGAGAAATTGATACTTAAAACTGAATTTAACTGATATTTTTACTGCAGTTGACACATTCTCTTTATTATTTCGAATCTGTCACAAAGCAAGTATAAAATTTTTCACAGCCACAAAAAGGAGATAAGTAAAAGCCATCCTCAAGACACGCAGGTTAATGTTAAAACCATATACTTCTAAAAACTGATTAAACAACCAATATGATTAAGTGACTGCTATACCATATTTACTGAATGGTCTACTTATAGTAAAAGGGTTTTGAGAGATAAAAAAATAAATAGACCATCAAGTCAAGCACACCTCTCATCAGGAAAGAAGAACCTGCCTATATTCAGAATACTCCATGGATATTTTCTAAGTACTTTTAATATGCTAGACATTTTGTTGGATACAGGAATACAGAAATAAATAAAAGAAAACCCTTGTCCTCAAGGAGTTTACAATGGTCAGCAGAATATACTCGTTAACCAACAATTGCTGACTGAATAAGGATGAGAGAAAATGGACTATTTAAACTTTTTGGACTAAAAACTTTTTTACCATGTGCACATATTACCTATTCAAAGTCATAAATTCAGAAAGTTTTTAAATTGTAAAACATTAAGGAATTCAACAAAGAGGCGACAGGAAACACCTAAATCAAGGAAGGAGAGAGAAGTGAGTCAGTCTGCTTATCCGAGATCAGCTAAGAGCCTGGTGAGACTCCCCAGTCTGGGGAAAGGGTAAATGAGAGATGCCCAGGGGTCCACATTCCCACCATGGACACCTGCAATCCTAGCCACAGTAGAGGCCCTGGACCCTCACAGGCCCTGAAACTAACATAGGGAGCTGCATGAAGACTGCACAACAGCACTGTTCCAGAGAGGGAGCACAGGCTGGGGCACACTACCTCCCTACTCCCCATCCCAGTCCCAAGCAGCTATAGTAAGACACCGTTTTGAGAACCTAGTCCCAACAGACTGCACCTTGCGCTTGGGCTTAACAGCACCTGTCTCTTCACATCCCTGGAGTACCGCTGACATACCCAGCCCACAGCAACCACCATGCCTGGTTCCTGATGCTGGGGCCAAAGTGCATGCCTCTGGCTCCAACCCCACCCACTGCTTCCAGCAGTGGAGCCACCACTTATTTTCACGTGCCCAGAGTCCCTCACCCACAGCTGCCATCACTGTGCTAACAGGGCTAAGGAATAAGCAAAGCATGAACTTCCACTGCCCAGTCTAAAGCACAAGCCAAGCATGAGCTGCCACCACCAGGACTAAAATGTGAGTGAAACACAGGCTGCAATGCCAGGGCTGAAACACAAGCCAAGTAGGGTCTGCCACCACCAGGGCTAAAATGCAAGTGAAATGCATGTTTCTAATACTTGCCTGCATATAGCTGGTATCACTGAAAGCAACTCTACCCTCCCCAGCAGTAGGGCTGCAGCACAGGCACTGCCTCGCACAACATGAACATTGCGCTGAGGGCCTAAGGATCACCCCACCCCTTCCTAACACAGCCAGCACCTACAGGCACCACTGGGGAGTCTAAAGACAAGCCTACCTGGCCTTGCCCACCCCCCATGCCAGAGCACACGATCCAGAGGCCTGGAGATCACACAACTCAGCCACCATTGGGAACTAAGGACTCTTCCCAGGAACCTGAGATTGGGCTCACCCACCCAGCTACTAACATCACAGCAAGAAAATATCATACCTCCAAAGGAACACAGTAATTCTCCGGCAACAAATCCCAATCAAAAAGAAATTCACAAAATTCTGGAAAAAGAATTTAAAATATTGATTTTAAAGAAGCTCAGTGAGATACAAGAGAATACTGAAAAATAACATAAAGAAATCAGAAAAACAATTCCTAGAATATGAATGAGAAATTTATGAAAAAGATAGGTATCATTAAAAAAAAAAAGAATCAAATTCTGGATCTGAAGAATTCACTGAGTGAAATACAAAATACACTTGAGAACTTCAACAACAGACTAGATCAAGCAGAAGAAAGAACCTCAGAACCTGAAGACAGGTCTTTCAAATAACCCAATCAGACAAAAGATAAAGAAGAATAAAAAACAATGAGTGAAGCCTTTGTGACACATGGGCAGCATAAGGCAACTAAATACTCTCATTTTCAGAGTCTCAGAAGGCAAAGAGAAAATAAAATGCATAGAAAACCTGCTTAATGAAATAACAGATAAAAACTTCCCAAGTCTAGCAAGGGATTTAAACATCCAGACACAAGAGGCTCAAAGATTCCCAAACAAATACAATACAGAAAGGTCTTCCACAAAGCACGTTATAGTCAAACTGTCAAAAATCAAAGACAAAAAGAGAATTCTAAAAACAGCAAAAGAAAGTGTCCAGTTACTTATAAAGGAATCCCCATGAGACTAATGGCAGATTTCCCAACAAAAACCTTATAGGCCAGGAGACAATGGGATGACATATTCAAAGTGCTGGGGAAAAAACCCAAAACTCTCAGCCAAGGATACTATACCCAGAAAAGTTATCATAAATGAAGGAGAAATAAAATCTTTCTCAGTCAAGCAAAAGCTGAGGGAATTCATCACCACTAGATCAGCCCTATGAGAAATGTTTAAGGGAGTCTTACACCTGGAAAATATATAAAAATATAAAATCCACTAGTAGAGCAAACACACAAGCAAGGAAAAGACTCAAATGTTACCACTACAGAATGCCATCAAACAATAATAATAAATAAGAACAAAGGACAATTAGAAATCAATTTTAAAAATGACAGAAACAAGCCCCTACATATCCATAACAACCTTGAATGTAAATGATTAAACGTCATTCCACTGAAAAGAAACAGACTAGCTGAATAGATATTTAAAATTAAAATAGAACAAAACAGGACCCAACTATATACTACTTAAAAGAAATTCATCTAACCTATAAAAACACACAGACTGAAAGTAAAGGGATGGGAAAAGACATTCTATGCAAACAGAAACTAAAAGGGAGCAGGAGCAGGAGTAGCTATACATATATCTGTTAAAATAGGCTTTAAGTCAAAAACAGTAAAAAGAGACAAAAGTCATGATGTAATAGTAAAAGGATCAATTCAGCAAGAGGATAACAATTCTAAACATATATGCACCCAACACAAGAGCACCCAGATATACAAAGGAAATATTATTACACCCAAAAAGAAATCCACAAATAGCCAATAGTTTTGACAATGGCATCAAGAACATACATTTGGAAAAGAACGTCCCCTTCAATAAATGGTGCTGGGAAAACTGAATATCCGTATGCAGAAAAATTAAATTGAATCTCTACCTCTCATATGTACAAAAATCAACTCAAGATGGATCAAAGACGCAAACATAAGACCCAAGACTATAAAATTACTAGAAGAAAACATAGGGAAAACACTTCAGGACATTGGTCTCAGCAAAGATATTATGGCTAACACTTCAAAAGCACAGAAAACAAGAACAAAAATAGACAAATGGGACTATATTAAACTAAAAAGCTTCAACACAGCAAAGGAAACAACCAACAGAGTGAAGGAAAAAACCCATTGAATGGGAGAAAATATTTGCAAACCATTCATCTGACAAGGGACTAATACCTAGAATACACAAGGAAGTCAAAACTTAACAGAAAAAAAACAAAAACAAAAAAGTCTCATTAAAACGTGGGCAAAGGCCACAAATAAACATTTCTCAAAAGAAGACATACAAACGACCAAAGGGTACATGAAAAAATGCTCAACATCACTAATTACCAGGGAAATGCAAATCAAAACCACAGTAACATATCATCTTATCCCAATTAGAATGGCTATTATAAAAAAAAGTAGTAACAACAGATGCTGGCAAGGATGTGGAGAAAAAGGGAACACTTGCTGCTGGTAGGAATGTAAATTAGTACAGCTAATATGAAAAACAGCATGAAGATTTCTCAAAAAACTAAAAATAGAACTAGCATACAATCTAGTAATCCCACAATGGGGTATTTATTCAAAGGAAAAGATATCAGCATGTCAAAGAGATACCTGGACTTACGTGGTTATTGCAGCACTATTCACAATAGCAAAGATACAGAATCAACTTAAGTGTACATTAATGGATAAACTGAATTTTTTTTTTTTTTTTTTTTTGATACAGAGTCTCACTCTGTCGCCCAGGCTAGAGTGCTGGAGTGCAGTGGCGCAAACTCAGTTCACTGCAAGCTCTGCCTCCCGGGTTCACACCATTCTCTTGCCTCAGCCTCCCAAGTAGCTGGGACTACAGGCACCTGCCACGATGCTGGGCTAATTTTTTTTTGTATTATTAGTAAAGACAAGGTTTCACCGTGTTAGCCAGGACAGTCTCAATGTCCTGGCCTCGTGATCCGCCCACCTTGGCCTCCCAAAGTGCTGGGATTATAGGCATGAGCCACCGCACCTGGCCTGAACTGATTTTTTTAAATGTGGTATATATACATGGTGAAATACTACTCAGCTATGAGAAAGAATGAAATCATGTCATTTGTAGCAATATGGATAAAGCTGGAGGTCATTACAATAAGTGAAATAAGCCAGGCAAAAAAAGACAAATACCACATGTTCTAACTCATGTGGGAGCTTAAAAAAAAAAGTTGATCTCATGGAGGTAGAGAATAAAATGATATAAAAGGCCAGGAAGTATGTGTGTGGGGGAAGGTGGGATAAAGGAAGTTTGGTTAATGAATACAGATATCCAGTTAGATAGACAATACAAGTTCTAATGTTGCACAGCAGAATACAGTTAATAATAATTAATTTGAATCATATATATTTCAAAGTAGCTACAAGAGAGGACTTGAAATATTCCCAACACATAGAAATGGTAAACACTCAAGGTGATGTATACCCCAAGTACCCTGACTTGATCATTACACATTCTATGCATGTAACAAATAACACATGTACCCCATAAATATGTAAATTATATGCCAGTTTAAAAAAAGAGGAACTTCCGGCCGGGCGCGGTGGCTCAAGCCTGTAATCCCAGCACTTTGGGAGGCCGAGACGGGCGGATCACGAGGTCGGGAGATCGAGACCATCCTGGTTAACACGGTGAAACCCCGTCTCTACTAAAAAATACAAAAAACTAGCCGGGCGAGGTGGCGGGCGCCTGTAGTCCCAGCTACTCGGGAGGCTGAGGCAGGAGAATGGCGTGAACCCGGGAGGCGGAGCTTGCAGTGAGTTGAGATCCGGCCACTGCACTCCAGCCTGGGTGACAGAGCGAGACTCCGTCTCAAAAAAAAAAAAAAAAAAAAAGAGGAACTTCCAAAAAATCATAAAAATATTATAAAATATTTACCAGTAGTATGAATGGACAAGGGAGAGAACCCTAGTTCTGCTAGTGAAGTTGCCAGGGGAAACTTCACAAAGAAGCAGCTAAAATTAAGAAAGGGATGCAAGGAAGAAACATCAAGTACAAAGTCTTGGCGATTAAGGAGAAGAACATTAGGGGTGGAGGGCAAGGGAGAGAACACCCTGGGGAGGTAAGGTAGGGCCTTGAAGGCCACATGCAGAAGACTGGAGAGTTTATCTCATGGTCTTGGAGAGCCAATGAAAGACTTTAAACTTAGATGGATAGAAGACATTATAGGGTAGACTCACATTTACATTTCAGAAAAATAAGTGGTTTATTTGTGGAGGACAGATTTGAGGAGGAGGAATAGAAGAGAAAAAGGAGATCAAAGGTCCAGGAAAGCAATAATGAGGGCCTTAACTAAGACAGTAGCAGCAGGTAGTCAATAATCTTGAAAATTAATTTGAAGCCAGGCACAGTGGCTCACACCTATAATCCTAGCACTTTAGGAGGTCAAGGCAGGCAGATGGCTTGAGCTCAGGAGTTCAAGAACAGCTTGGGCAACATGGTGAAAGCCTGTCTCTATGAAAAATACTAAAATTAGCCAGGTAAGGTAGCATGCACCTATGGTCCCAGCTACTCAGGAGGCTGAGGTGGGAGGATCGCTTGAGCCCAGGAGGGTCGAGGCTGCAGTGAGCCGAGATCGCACCACTGCACTCCAGCCTGGGTGACATGGTGAGACCCTGTCCCGAAAGGAAAGGAAACGAAAGGAGAAGAGAACAGAGAGGAGAGAGGGGAGAGGGGGGAGGGGAGGGGAGAGTAGAGGAGGGGAGGGGAGAGGAGAGGAGGGGAGAGGAGAGGAGAGGGAAAAATTAACTTGGGGGCAGTAAGAGCAGGACTTAATAATTAGATACTTATACCCATCCCCCAGCAAAAAGTATTTTAATGTCACTAGTTAAAAGGTCAATCAGGAAACCAAGATAGGAAAGCAAAGAACACTAAAATGGAATCCAGTTAAAATGGAAGAAAGGCTGTTTCAAAGATTACAATTACTTCATGCGCTAATCCTCCATAAGAATGAGGAATCCTGTACACTGACCTTTGGCAAATCAATCTTAGTAAACTGCAAAAACCATCACTGTAAAACACTCAGAATATCCACCTTTCTTCCATAGGGATTTCAAAAGCAGAGGGGCAAACTCTAAAGCTGGCTCTGTCAGGAACAAAGACATAAAATGAGGATTTTGTTCCTTAAATGTCCACCTGCTGCTACTCCTCCTCATTCTTTCCTTCAAACAAATCATCTCTATAGCAACACACTCTAAAAGAATTTGTGGGTGGAAAGCATATGTTTGTGAAAAAATATGAGAACTCAAGAACATGAGCTATTTTATTTTTTTCTTTAATATAAGAGATACACAATATATTAGGTTACAACTAAAAAATAAGGAACAGATATGAAAAAAATGTTTAAACACACAAAAAATGTAAAAATTGTACAACTGATACCACAAATGTTCACATGGAAATTCTTTTTACAGGTTACAATGACACCTTGTGGTAAGACTTTTCAAATTATACAAATTATCTTAGAAAATATTTTTTACAGCAGAGACGCAAGAAAACTGGCTTAGAAAATAGGAAAGCTCGAAACCATAGTAATGAGATAATTTGTACAAGTATAATAATACATTTGAAAAATTAAGGTTGAGAAATCAAACTCTTAAAAATGTCACAACATTAGGTAGGCAAAAGCACTTTACAAACTGTAAACACAAGTTGAATATCCCTTATGCAAAATGCCTGGGACCAGAAGGATTTCAGATTTTGAATTTTTTCAGATTTTAGAATATTTGCATATACATAATGAGTATCTTGGGGATGAGATGCAAGTCTAAACATAAAATTCATTTATGTTCCATATATACCTTATACACACACATAGCCTGAAGGTAATTTTATTTTTCCCTTGAGGATGCTTAATAAACTGTATGTTGTACGCCTGCATTTTGACTGCAACCCATCATACGAGGTCAGGTTTGAAATTTTCCACATGGTGTCATGTTGGTGCTCAAAAAGTTTCAGATTTTACAGCATTCTGGATTGTGGGACTAGGGATCCTCAACCTGTATAAAGCATTATACTAGTCCCTTCACTTGAACTGAAATTATTAAATACTCTTCCTTATTCTCTAGTCCCTTATCCCATCTCGTAAGAAATGTCAAGCTGCACCTCTCAAAGCTTCATCTATTACTTGATCTGAATGATACTGAAATTTGCACCCTAGTTCCTAACCTCTCTCCGCTTATAAATCCCCCTCTACTCACATGTTCTTTCTACAACAGAAGCGCAAAGATGGGATTTAAGACATATTTTGAATTTACCCAAAATATGGCACCTTGCTTGGCATTTGAGAAAAAAGCAGAAGCAAGAAGGTTTATCTCACCTTCCTCTAAAGTAGGTCATAAGATCCTCAATCCAGAGGGGTCCTCCCTATACCTGTAAGAAAGAAGACACAAAGAGGAATCTGAACAAACGGGACTTACTAAGTTTCCCCCAGTTTATTACTGCTAGAGCATATCCATTTGTCCTCTAATGATACTTCTGCATGACTGTCCACAAAAAAACAGAGAGACAGACGCTTTGAAA
Organism: Macaca fascicularis; assembly: GCF_037993035.2. NCBI lineage: Eukaryota > Metazoa > Chordata > Mammalia > Primates > Cercopithecidae > Macaca > Macaca fascicularis. Next base: position 101,489,463 of record NC_088385.1, read on the forward strand.
AAAGCAGCTTACTGATGCAAATGCCACAAGACAGCCAAAAAACTCCGAAGACAAAAGACATGAACTCTCCGGAGCTCTATGGGCCTGTCCATCGTCTGAGAAACCTCAGTACTTACCCTGCCAACGTAGGGCAAGATTATACCCCCTTCTACTACTGCAGCTGCTGCTGTCTTCAAAGTGCCACCTCCTGACTGGAGGCCAACCGACTCAAGCCATTACAGCAACTCATAACAGAACAACTCTGTTCCAAAAGAGAAAACAACAGCTAATTCCACTGCCTGCAACACTCATAGGTCCTGAGTCTGTCCATATGACAACTTCAACTGCTAGCCTAACCAGCATTCACTCCCCTGCCACCTCCACTGGAGCAGGTGCCAGTATCCAGTTGGGAGACCTGAGACAGATTGTATCACAAGACAACTCGCAGACATTCGCTAGCATCAGCCTGGAGCCCAGTAACCCTGCTGGGTGGCTAGACCCAGAACGGTAATAACAATCACCTCAGTCTGGCTCTTAGGAAGCCCCATCCCTAGGGGAAAGCGGTGACTCCACATCAAGGAATCACCTCGTGGGACAAAAAAAAAAAAAAAAAATGTGAACAGCAGTCCTTCAGTTCCAGATCTTTCCACTAAAATATACAAATGAAAAGGAACTAGAAAAGTAATTTTAGTAATATGACAAAACAAAGTTTGACAACAAAAAGATCACACTAGCTCTCCAGCAATGGATCCAAACCAAGAACAAATCTCTGAATTGCCAGATAAAGAATTTGGAAGGCTGATTATTAAGCTTCTCCAAGGGGCACCAGAGAAAAGTGAAAACCAACTTGAACAAATAAAAAAATAAAATAAAAATAAAATAGAAAACAGGATATGGATGAAAAAGTCTCCAGAGAAATATGCATCATAAAAACAAGACAACCACAACTTCTGGAAATTAAATACACACTTAGAGAAACACAAAATACACTGGAAAGTTCCAACAACAGAATTAAACAAGTAGAAGAAAGAACTTTAGAGCTCAAAGACAGGGCCCTCAAATTAACCCAATCTGACAAAGACAACGAAAAAATAATTTTAGCTGGGTGCAGTGGCTCAGCCTATAATCCCAACACCTCAGGAGGCCACGGCAGGTGGACCACAAGGTCAGGAGATCAAGACCATCCTGCCTAACACGGTGAAATCCCATCTCCACTAAAAATACAAAAAATTAGCCAGGCATGGTGGCACACACCTGTAGTCCCAGTTACTCAAGGGGCTGAGGCAGGAGAATCACTTAAACCTGGGAGAAGGAGGTTGCAGTGAGCCAAGATCATGCCACTGCACTCCAGCCTGGGCAACAGAGAGACTCCATCTCAAAAAAAAAAAGAAAAAGAAAAAGGATGAAACAAAGAAAGAAAAAGAAAAAAAAAGAAAAAATTATTTTAAAAAATGAATAAAGCCTCCAAGAAACTTGGGATGTTAAAAGACCCAACATAAGAATAACTGCTGTCCCTAAGGAAGAAGAGAAATCTAAAAGTTTAGAAAACTATTTGAGGGAATAATTGAGGAAAATGTCCCCGGTTTTGATAGAGATCTACATATCCAAATACAAGCAGCTTGGCCAGATGTGGTGGCTCATGCCTGTAATCCAGCACTTTGGGAGGCCAAGGTGGGAGGATCACTCAAGGTCAGGAGTTTGACACCAGCCTGGCCAACACGGTGAAACCTCGACTAAACAAAAATATATATATATATTAGCCAGGCATGGTGGCGTGTGCCTGTAGTCCCAGCTACTCAGGAGGCTGAGGTAGGTCAATCGCCTGAACCTGGAAGGCAGAGGCTGCAAGGAGCCAAGATGGCGCCACTGCACTCCAGCCTGGGCGACAGAGTGAGACTTGGTCTAATACACACACAGGACACACACACACACACACACACACACACACACACACACGAAGCTCAAAGAACACCCAGGAAATTTATCACAAAAAGATCAACACCAAGGCACACAGTCATCAGGTTATCTAAAGTCACGACAAAGGAAAGAATCTTAACAGCTGTGAGGCAAAAGCATCAGGTAACCTACAAAGGAAAACCTAATAGATTAACAGCAGATTTCTCAGCACAAACCCTACAAGCTAGAAGGAATTGGGTACTACCTTTAGTCTCCTTAAACAAAAAATTATCAACCAATAATTCTGTATCCAGCAAAACTAAATTTCATAATGAAAGAGCAATAAAGTCCTTTTCAGACAAACAAGTGCTCAGAGAATTCACCACTACCACCAAGCCAGCACTGCAAGAACTGCTAAAAGGAGTTCTGACTTTTGAAACAACCTGAAAACATCAAAATAGAACCTTCCTTAAAGCATAAATCTCACAGGACCTACAGAACAATAACACAATGTAAACAACAACAAAAAAAAAGGTAATCAGGCAACAACTAGTATGATGAACAGAACAGTATCTCACATCTCAATACTGATGTTGAATGTAAATTGCCTAAATGTTTCACTGAAAAGATACAGAGGCCAGCACAGTGGCTCACACCTGTAATCCCAGCACTCTGGGAGGCCGAAGTGGGCAGATCACCTGAGATCAGGAGTTCAAGACCAGCCGGGCCAACACGGCGAAAGCCTGTCTCTACTAAAAATACAAAAAAATTAGCCAGGCATGGTGGCAGGCACCTGTAATCCCAGCTACTCAGGAGGTTGATGCATGAGAATCGCCTGAATCCAGGCAGCAGACGTTGCAGTGAGCCAAGATCATGTCATTGTACTCCAGCCTGGGTGACAGAGTGAGGCTCTGTCTCAATTAAAAAAAAAAAAAGATGCAGAAAAACAGAATGGATAAAAATCCACCAAGTATCTGCTGCCTTCAAGAGACTCACCTAATACATAAGGACTCATATAAACTTATAAGGTAAAGGGGTGGAAAAAGATATTCCACACAAATGGAAACCAAAGGTGAGCAGGAATAGCTATTCTTATATCAGACAAAACAAACTTTAAAGCAACAACAGTTTAAAAAGACAAAGAGGGACATTATATAGTGATAAAAGGATTAGTCCAACAGGAAAATATCACAATCCCAAAAACATATACACCTAACACTGTAGTTCCCAAATTTATAAAACATTTAATACTAGACCTAAGAAATGAGATAGATGGCAACAAAGTAATAGTGAAGGACTTCAATACTCCACTAACAGCACTAGACAGGTCATTAAGACAGAAAGTCAACAAAGAAACAATAGACTAAACCCTAAAACAAATGAACTTAACAGATATTTACAGAACATTCTACCCAACCATTGCAGAATATATTCTTTGCATCAACACATGGAACATTCTCCAAGACAGACCACAAAACAATTCTCAACAAATTTAAGAAAATCAAATATCAAATATTCTCTAAGACCACAGCAGAATAAAATTAGAAATTAAATCCAAAGGAACCTTCAAAACTATACAAATATATGGAAATTTAAACCTGCTCACGATTGACCTCTGGGTCAACAATGAAATCAAGAGGGAAATTTTAAAATTCTTTGAACTGAACAGTAACAGTGACACAACCTATCAACCCTCTGGGATACAGCAAATACAGTGGTGCTCAGAGGAAAGTTCATAGCAATCAATGCTTACATCAAAAAGTCCGAAAAAGCACAAATAGACTACCTAACCTCACACCTCACGGAATTAGAGAAACAAGAACAGACCAAACCAAAACCAAGCAGAAGAAAAGAAGTAACAAAAATCAAATGAAATTGAAACAACAACAACAAAATAATACAAAAGATAAATGAAACAAAAAGCTGGTTATTTGAAAAGACAAAATTGACAGACCATTAGCAAGATTACCAAGAGAACAGAGTAGATCCAAACAACTCAATTAGAAACAAAAGAGGAGATATCAAAAGTGGTAACACAGAAATACAAAAGATCCTGCTTTTGTAGGGCTACTATAAATATCTTTATGCACACAAACTAGAAAACCTAGAGGAGATGGATAAATTCCTGGAAATATACAACCCTCCTAGATTAAACTAGGAAGAAACAGACACCAACTCTGAACAGGCCAATAACAAGTAGCAAGATTGAAACAGTAATTTAAAAAAAAAGCCAACAACAACAAAAAAATAGTCCAGGACCAGATGGATTCACAGCTGAATTCTATCAGACGTTCAAAGAAGAATTGGTATGAATCCTACTGAAGCTATTCCAAAACACAAAGAGGGAATCCTCCCTAAATCATTCTATAAAGCAGTATTACCCTAATAACAAAACCAGGAAAGGACATAATAAAAAAAGAAAACCACACACCAATATCCCTGACGAACAAAGAGGCAAAAATCCTCAACAAAATACTAGCTACCCAGGTCCAACAACATGTCAAAAAGAAAATACACCATGATCAACTGGGTTTCATACCAGGGATGCAGGGTTGGCTTAACAAATGAAAAGTCAATAAATGTACCATATAAAGACACCATATAAACAGAATTAAAAACAAAAACCACATGATCATCTCAACAGACGCAGAAAAAACATGACAAAATTCAGATCCCTTTATGATTAAAACCATTTGCAACATCGGCATAGAAGGGACATACCTTAATAAAAGCCATCTATGACAAACCCACAGCCAACATTACACTGAACAGTGAAAAGTTGAAAGCATTCCCCCCGAGAACTAGAACAAGACAAGGATGTCCACTTTCACCACTTCTATTCAATATAATAATGGAAGTCCTAGCCAGAACAATCAATGAGGAGAAAGAAATCAAGGGCACCCAAATTGGTAAAGAGGAAGTCAAAGTGTTGCAGTTTGCTGATGATATGATTATATACCTAGAAAACCCTAAAGACTTATCCAAAAAGCTCGTAGAACTGGTAAATGAATTTGGCAAAGTTTCAGGACACAAAACTGATGTACACAGATGAGTAGCTCTGCTGTATAATAACCACCAAGCGGAGAATCAAATCAAGAACTCAACCCCTTTTACGATAGCTGCAAAAAATAAAACAAAATACTTAGGAATATACCTAATCAAGGAGGCGAAAAGACCTCTGCAAAGAAAACTATAAAAAAACGCTGAAAGAAATCATAGACGACACAAACGAATGGAAATATATGCCATGCGCGTGGATGGGTAGAATCAATATTGTGAAAATGACCACACTGCCAAAAGCAATCTACCAATTCAAAGCAATTCCCATCAAAATACCACCATCATTCTTCACAGAACTAGAAAACAACAATCCTAAAATTCATATGGAACCAAAAAAGAGCCTGCAAAGCAAGACTAAGCACAAAGAACAAATCTGGAAGTATCACATTACCTGACTTCAAATTATACTACCAAGGCTATAGTTACCAAAACAGCATGGTACTGGCATAAAAACAGGCACATAGATCAGTGGAACAGAATAGACAACCCAGAAACAAAGCCAAGTACTCACAGTCAACTGATATTTGATAAAGCAAACAAAAACATAAAGTAGAGAAAGGACAACCTATTCAACAAATGGTGCTGGGACAATTGGCAAGCCACATGTAGAAGAATGAAAGCGGAATCTCAACTCTCACTTTATACAAATATCAACTCAAGATGGCTTACAGACTTAAATCTAAGACCTGAAACCAGAAAAATTCTAGAAAATCACATCAGAAAAACTCTTCTAGACATTGGCTTAGGCAAAGAGTTCATGACCAAGAATCAAACGCAACAAAAATGAAAATAAATGTATGGAACTTAATTAAACTAAAAAGCTTCAGCATAGCAAAAGAAATAATCAGCAGAGTGAACACACAACCCACAGAGTGGGAGAAAATATTCACAAACTATGCATTTCACAAAGGACTAATATCCAGAATCTACAAGGAACTCAAACAAATCTGCAAGAAAAATATTCCCATCAAAAACTGGGGAAAGGACATGAATAGACAATTCTCAAAAGATATACAAATGGCCAACAGACATATGAAAAAATGCTCAACATCACTATCAGGCAAATGCAAATCAAAACCACAATGTGCTACCACCTTACTCTTCCAAGAATGGCCATAATTTAAAAACCAAAAAAATGATAGATGGTGATGGAGATGTGGTGAAAAGCGAACACTTTTACACTGCTGGTGGGAAGGTAAACTAGTACAACCACTATAGAAAACAGCATGGATATTCCTTAAAGAACTAAAAGTAGACTGGGCGAGGTGGCTCATGCCTGTAATCCCAGCACTTTGGGAGGCTGAGGTGGGCGGATCACGAGGCCAGGAGATGGAGACCATCCTGACGAACACAGTGAAACCCCGTCTCTACTAAAAATACAAAAAAAAAAAATTAGCCACGCGTGGTGGTGGGTGCTACTCAGGAGGCTGAGGCAGGGGAATGGCGTGAACCCATGAGGTGGAGCTTGCAGTGAGCAGAGATCGCACCACTGCACTCCAGCCTGGGCAACAGAGCAAGACTCCATCTCAAAAAAAAAAAAAAAAAGTAAAAGTAGAACTACCATTTGATCCAGCAATCTCACTATTGGGCATCTACCCAGAGGAAAAGTCATTATATGAAAAAGACACTCGAACATGCATGTTTACAGCAGCACATTTGCAACTGCAAAAATATGGAATCAGCCTAAATGCCCATCAACCAATGAGTAGATAAAGAAAATGTGGTATATATATACCATGCAATACTACTCAGCCATAAAAAGGAATGAAATAACAGCATTCACAGCAACCGAGACAGAGTTGGAGGCCATTATTCTAACTGAAATAACTCAGGAATGGAAAACCAAACACCGTATGTTCTCATAAGTGGGAGCTAAGCTACGAGGATGCAGTCATAAGAATGATATAATGGACTCTGGGGACCTGGGGAGAAGGGTGGGAGGGGGTGAGGGTTAAAAGACTGCACACTGGGTGCGTGTACACCACTCAAGTGATGGGTGCAGCAAAATCTCAGAAATCACCACTAAAGAAGTTATCCATGTAACCAAACATCACCTGTTCCCCCAAAACTATTGAAATAATAATTTTTTTTAGAAAAACACAGAAAGAAAGGTTTCCCTGTTTATTTCAGTCTTCATTTCTGAAGACTCATATAAAGTAAAGCTTTCATTAAGTAAATGTGTATGCTTTCCTCTTGATAATCTGTCTTTTGTTATAGGGGTCTCAGTCATGAATCCAGTAATAGGTGAGGAAAAGTTATCACATTTTATCCACTACATCAACCTAACAAGAATTCAGTTCATTAGGTTCAAATTTTCTACTTGTCTTCTTAAAAAAGTCAATTACCACTATCCTCCTCTCATTTAACCACTACCCATCCTCTATCCTCTATTTGTAACAAATTAATCCTGCTGATTCTTCATCATCTATTTGTTGAATATAATCATTCTTCCCCATTTTGAGAGCCATCACACTCCAGTGCCGAATCTTAAATACTTTACACTTAACAGAAGCCTCCTAGATGGTGTCCCAGACTTTAGTCTTTTCTCATTCTTACATGGCCTACAAATATCACCAAAACAATCTTTCTCACACACTGCCTTCGTCACTATAACTCCTATGATAATCCTTATTCTTTTCTGACTCAAATATAAATTTCCCAGCTAAACTCACAGCCCTGTATTAGCCAGCTCCCTATACAAATTCAAACATTTTGCTGCCCCACAGGACCCCTGTGCTACAGTCAATTAAGTTTACTTTACAGACTCTCAAACACATTTCTCTTTGCCTTCAAAACTTTGTTCATAGTTATGCCAAATTAAAATACCTTCTTAAATCCTGTCAATTAATCCACAAATCACAATCACAGTCAAACCTGAAACCCTATAGTCTGCAAAATCACAAAACTATTTTCAGAGTTTTAGTTGCTCTAAAAGTGAACAAAAAGAGTAGCTTTTGCCCATGTGCTTCATAGGTTCCTGCCTTCCTTGTGCTTGCCGCAGGATATTTATTCTATATATACATATATATTTTTATGAGACGGAGCCTGACCCTGTCACCCAGGCTGGAGTACAATGGCGCAATCTCAGCTCACTGCAACCTCTGCACCCCGGTTTCAAGTGATTCTCCTGTTTCAGCCTCCCGAGTGGCTGGGATTACAGGCACGCACCACGCCTCGCTATTTTTCGTATTTTTAGAGACAGGGTTTCACCGTGTTGGCAAGGCTGGTCTCGAACTCCTGATCTCAAGTGATCCACGCACCTCGGCCTCCCAAAGTGCTGGGATTACAGGCATGAGTCACTGTTCCCGGCCTAATTTATTCCATATTCTATAACATCTGCACTTTTCCCCTCCAGATGCTTTATAACCATATAAACTATCTTCAACTGTTTTGGTCATCTTCATAGCTCCGAATTCCAGTAAACTGTTAATGACAGTAAAGTGATCCACAAAATTTCTATGATGTAAATCCTACTCTCCCATAGGCTTATAATGTAATTTCAGAGAAACCTTGGGGAAGGATGTCACCAAGAACACTGTTTGCTAACCAATTATGCATGCATTAAAGTTAGTTACCAAGAAATTTATATCTCAGGCCAGGTGTGGTGGCTCACGCCTGTAATCCCAGTACTTTGGGAGGCTGAGGTGGGCAGATCACCTAAGGTCAGAAGTTCGAGATCAGCCTGGCCAACATGGTGAAACCCCTTCTGTACTAAAGATACAAAAATTAGCCAGGCATGGTGCCAGGCACCTGTAATCACAGCTACTCAGGAGGCTGAGGCAAGAGAATCACTTGAACCTGGGAGGCGGGGAGGTTCCAGTGGCCCAAGATCACACCACTGCACTCCAGCCTGGGCAACAAGAGCAAAACTCCAACTCAAAAAAGAACAGAAAAGAAATTTCTACCTGGAGGACAGTTTACTAAGCAAAAGCTTTCAAAATGAATATATCTTATGACTTAATAATTCTAATTTTAGGAATTAATCCTGAGAAACCAATTAGAGATGCAGAAACATTTATGTTCAAGAATCTTCTTTTATTTGTCATTCAGTAAATGTTTATTGAGTGTATCCTAAATTCCAGGTAGGAGTGGAGGATAGAATCAGTTCTTATCCTCATGGTACTAACTTAATAGTGGTGTTTACAATGGAAAGAGACTATTAAAAAAGCAGGTCATGGCCAGGTGTGGTGGCTCATGCCTGTAACCCCAGCATTTTGGGAGGTCGAGGTGGGAGGATCACTTCATCCCAAGAGTTCAAGATCAGCCTGGGCAACATAGTGAGACTCTATATCTATAATTGTTTTTAAAAAGCAGGTTACAATAGTAAGATATGCCATATTTGTGCATCAGAAAATTCAATATTGTTAAGAAGTTAATTTCTCCCAAATTCAATGCAATGTCATTCAAAATACTGAGGTAGTTTTCATAGAAATTAACAAGCTGATTCTAAAATTCATATGGAAACACAAGGGACCTAGAAGAGCAAAAAAAAAAAAAAAAAAACTTTGAAAAAGAACAGTTAGAAGACTTGTATTACCTGACTTCACTTATTAAAGTGCATAGAAATAAAAATTATGTAGTATTACATCAGAGTCACAAAAATCCGTTAAACAAAAAAGACTGTCCTGAAATACAGTCAAATATAAACAGTCAATTGATTTCTGACAAAAATGCAGGCAGTTCAGTGAAGAAAAAATAGTCTTTTCAAAAAATGGTCCTGGAACAATTGTCTTTTCCATAAACACACACACACACAAAAAGAACTTCAAGTTGCTCCTTATACCATGTACAAAAATAGAATCAAAATAAATCAGAGGCCTGAATTAAAAACCTAAACTATAAACCTCCTAAAAAATATACAGGAGAAAATCATTTTGATCTTGGGTTAAGACTTCTCAGATATAACACCAAAAGCACAATCCATAAAAGAAAAAACTGACAAACTGGATTTCATCAAAATTAAGAACTTCAAAATCCACTACTCTTCAAAATCCACTGTTACATAAGTGAAAAGATACACCAGACTTGGGAAAAACTGCAAATCATAAATCTGATAAAGGACTTGCACCCAGAATAAAGAACTCTCAAAACTAAATGATAGGAAAATAAACAATCAAAAATTTTTAATGAGCAAAACATTTAAATGGACACTCACCAAAAATGATTAAGTAAACATTTGTTTGTATTTTCCAAGTACTCCAGTTTCCTCTTCTCATATCCTAAAGATGTGCACGTTAGGTTCACTGGGAGATCGAAATTGTCCCAGTAGGCATGAGTATGGGTGTGTGTTTAAGTGCACCATGCAATGGAATGTCATCCTGTCCACGGTTGGTTCCGTGCCAGGACAGGCTCTGGCCACCAGAAAGCCTGAACCCTAGAGCAGGTTGGAAAATGAATGAATGAATGAATGAATGAATAAAAATTATTGTAAAATGAAATTTCAAATAAAGTATATAGTCATGTAAATGCATGACAATACATTATGTAGTACAAAAGCACTCTTATCAAGCCTGCCATATTTGTGATTATTTTTGAACTGCATGATAGTAAGAGGTGCCCCTTATAATTTTTGTTTTGCAAACATTTATTTCTTGGTTTAACCCACCACCACTATGACCACTGTCACTCACTGGTTAACCAAAAATTAGGTAAGTAACTATCTTACTTGTTTTCACTAATCTTTCTTAAACATTACAGCTCACATTTATTTCAACGTTTAATGTAGGAAGTGTCTTGGGTATTTATTTAGAAGTTTGAAGTTTTTTGACCAGAGATATGCCATAGGAATTTAACTATTGTTTTTATCAATTAGCCTAGGGTTGGTTTCATTATACATCATTTCACTTAAAGTCAGTTTCCAAGAACCTATCAATAACGTTAAGTGACAGCCGGGCATGGTGGCTCACGCCTGTAATCCCAGCACTTTGGGAGGCCGAGGCAGGGAGATCACGAGGTCAGGAGATTGAGACTATCTTAGCCAACATGGTGAAACCCCACCTCTACTAAAAATACAAAAATTAGCCAGGTGTGGTGGTGCACACCTATAGTCCCAGCTACTCAGAAGGCTAAGGCAAGAGAATCACTTGAACCCGACATGCGGAAGTTGCAGTGAGCCGAGATCACACCACTGTACTCCAGCCTGGCAACAGAGCAAGACTCCATCTCAAAAAAACAATAATAATAATAATGTTAAGTGACGACATACTGTACATGAAATATGCAGTGGGAGTTCCAGAAGGTCAGGAAAGAGAGAAAAAGGCAGAAAAGAAGTTTTGAAGAAATAATCGCCAAACACTTCCCTAATTTAATGAAAAACATTAATTGACACATCTAAACAGCCCAACAAATCCAAAGAAACCTGCAAATGCTGAAAGACAAAGAGGAAACCTTAAAAAAGGAGCGAGAGAAAAATGACTTCACATACACGGCAACATTATTAACGCTGATTTCTCATCAGAAATGACATGGAAAAAAAACAAATTTTTAAAAGAAACACAAAAAACTTACCACTAAAATTTCTATATTCAGCAAAACTGCCCTTCAAAAATGAAGATGAAATAAAGATATTGCCAGATAGATAACCAAAGATGAAGAGAAGTCATTGCTGTGAGACATGCCTTATGAGAAATAACAAAGGAAGTCCTTGAAGATAAAAGTCACACCATAGAATAACTTTAATCTAGGCTGGGCACAGTGGCTCATGCCTGTAATCGTAGCAGTTTGAGAGGCCAAGGTGGGTGGTTGACTTGAGCCCAGAAGTTCGAGACCAGCCTGGGCAACAGGGCAAAGCCCGTCTCTACAAAAAAATAGCCAGGTGTGGTGGCACGTGCCTGTAGTTCCAGCTACTTGAGAGGCTGAGGCAGGAGGATTGCTTGAACTGGGTGAGCAGAGGCTGCAGTGAGCCAAGATCACACCATTGCATTGCACTCCAGCCTGGAAAACAGAAGGAGAACCTGTCTGAAAAAAAAGAAAAATAATACTCTATAGGAGAATGAAGCTCATTGGAAACGGTAATTACATCGGTAAATATTAAAGACTCTAAAAATATAATTATTTTCACTTCATCTCCTTTAAAGACATAAAACTACATAAAGGAATAATTATAGTACTGTATCGCTGGGTTTGTAATACATACAGCTGTAATATATATAATAATAATAGCACCAAAAAGAGAAAAAAGAGATACACTGGAGAAAAGTTTCTATAATTTATCAGAATTTAGTATTATTCTGAAGGAGACTGTAATTAAGTTAAAAGGCATATTGTAATCCCTAAAAATATAGCAAAAGAAATCAACAGAATTAAAAAGATACACTAAAGAATATTTAACACAGAAAGATGGTAAAGAGGAAAAAGCAAAAAACAAATGAGACAAATAGAAAACAAATATGAAAAATGCAGATGTAAATCCAATAATATCAACAATTACATTAAATGTGAATGAACTAAACACTCTATTCAAAGGGGGGATTATGTTAGAATGGATTACAAAACCTAACTATAGGCTGTCAACAAGAGATAAATCTTCAATTCAAAGACACAAATAGGTTAAAAATTAAAAGGATTTAAAAAAAAATACACTATAGAAGCAGTAACCATAAAAAAACCAGAGTGGCTATAGTACCAAGAAAAACAGATTTTAAGATAAGAAATATTACAGACAAAGGAGGACATTTCATAATGAAAAAAGGGTCACTATATCAGGAAGATATAACAATAACTGTCCATCTAACAAAAGAACTCCAAAATACATGAAGCAAAAAAATAGAGATAATTTAAAAGAGAAATAGATAATTCAACAAAAACAGTTGAAGACTGCAATGACTGATAGAACGAGACAGAAAATCTGCAAGGATATGGAAGACTTGACTAACCTCATCAATAAACTTGACATAACTGACAGAAAATACTACCCAATGATTACAGAATATACATCTTTTTCACACACACAAAGAAAATTTTCCAGGATACACCACATACTGGGGCACAAGACAAGTCTCGATAAAATTTAAAAGATTGAACTCATAAAAAATGTGTGATCTGATCACAATGGAATTAGTCATCCAAACAAAAATAAATCTGGGAACACCTCAATTATTGGTAAATTTAAAAACATACCTCTAAATAACCCATTGATCAAAGAAGAAATTGCGAGGAAAAATTTTAAAATATATTTCAAATTGAATGAAAACAAAACACAGCAAACCAAAATGTACAGAATGCAACTAAAGCAGTGCTTAGAGGAAAATGTCTAGTTTTAAACATTTATATAAGAAAAGAAAAAAGGTCTCAAACCAATAATCTAAGCTTCCATCTTAGGAAATTAGAAAAACAAGGAGCAGAAGGGACATTAAACCCAAAACAAGCAGAAAAATAATAATTTTTAGCGTGGAAATCAGTGAAATAGGAAATATAAATATGAAAAATAATCAACGAAATAAAAGGTTGGTTCTTTGGAAAGAGCAACAGAATCGGGGGAAAAAAAAAACTTCGCTAGACTGACCAAGAAAATAAGAGATACAAATTACCAAAAACAAGAATGAAAGAGGGAGAATTATTACCAAACTTAAATTATTAACTTAGAGGATTTCTTAATACAAACTTTGTATCAACAAATTAGATAACTTATATGAAATGGACTACACTTCCTAGAACCCACAAATTACCAAAACTCTAGAAGAAAGAGAAAATCTGAAAAGACCTATAACAAGAAGTGAAGAAACTGAATTAATAATTTTAAATATTCCCACAAAGAAATGGCCAGGCCCCCACAACTGCACTAATGAATGCTATCAAACATTTAAAGCAGTAAGAGCAAGATCACGAGAAACCAAAAGACTAATATCCCTCAGGAACATATACACAAAATTCCTTAACAATAATCAGACAAACCATATTCAACAACATATAACAGAGATTATATAGCACGGACTGGGTATGGTGGCTTAAGCCTGTAGTCCCAGCACTTTGGGAGTCCAAGCAAGTAAACCGCTTGACCCAAGGAGTTCAAGAACAGCCCAGGCAACATGGCAAAACCCTGTCTCTACAAAAAATACCAAAAAAGAAAAAGAAAGAAAAATAGCCAGGTGTGGTGGCATGAGCCTGTAGCCCCAGCCACTGGGGAGGCTGAGGCAGGAGAAACACATGAGCCCAGGAGTTCAAGGCTGCAGTGAGCCAAAATCACACCATTGCACTTCAGCCTGGGTCACAGAGTAAGACTGTCTCAAACGCTATTAAAAAAAAAAAAAAAAAAAAAAAAAAAAGGTTTTACAGAATGACCAAGTGCGATCTGTCCCAGCAATACAAGATGGGTTCAATCTCCAATAATCAATTAATATATAACATATTAACAGAATAAAAATCATATAACCATATCATCAGATGCAGGAAAAAACATGACAAAATCTAACACCTACTCATGATTAAAAACTCACAACAAACTAGGAACATAAGGGAGCTTCCTTAACCTTCTTCAAAGGACATCTATAGAAAATCTAGAGCTAACATTATACCTGATGGTAAAAATATGCATGTTTTCCCCCTAAGACTGGGAGTAATGCAATGCACATTCAACACTTCTCTTCAACATCGTACTGGAGGGTCTAACCCAAGAATTAAAGCAAAAATGAAGAAATAAATAACATTGAGATTGGAAAGAAAAAGTATCATTGTTTTGAGACACGATCATCTCTGTACAAATAATATGCAAAAATTGGCAGCATTTTTTTTTAAGACGGAGTCTCGCTCTGTCCTCTAGGCTGGAGTGCAGTTGGAGTGATCTCGGCTCACTGTAAGCTCCGCCTCCCAGGTTCACACCATTCTCCTGCCTCAGCCTCCCGAGTAGCTGGGACTACAGGTGCCCACCACCACACCCGGCTAATTTTTTTCTATTTTTAGTAGAGACGGGGTTTCACCGTGTTAGCCACAATGGTCTCGATCTCCTGATCTCATGATCCACCCGCCTCGGCCTCCCAAAGTGCTGGGATTACAGGCGTGAGTCACCACACCTGGTTGGTTGCATTTCTTTATGCTAACAACGAACAATTTGAAATCAAATCATGAAAACTCCATTTCTAAGAGCATCAAAATTATAAGTCTTAGGAATAAATTTAACCAAAGAAGTGCAAGATTTGTACACTGAAAAGTGAAAAACATTATTAAGAGAAATTAAAGATCTAAGTAAATGGAGAGATATTACATGTTCATGGACTGGAAGACTCAAGTTTTTTAAGTTAGTGACTCCTCCCAGATTGACGGACAGATTCAGGGCAAATCCTACAAATATTAGATTTGTTTTTGTAGAAATTAACAAGCTGATCCTAAATTGTATATGGAAATGGAAAGAACACAGCATCAATTTTGAAAAGGAAGAAAATGTTATACTACTCATTTTGAAACTTACTATAAAACTGCAGTTATCAAGACAGAATGGTGTTGGAGTAAGGACAGGTTTATAGACATGAGTCTAGGAATAAATTCTTACATTTTACAAAGATGCCAATACAATTGAAGAGAAAAGAACAGTCTTTTTAACAAATGGTACTGGATAATTTGGCATTCACATTTAAAAAAATGAACTTAGGTCCTCCTCTTACATATATGCACAGTTAATTCAATATGAATCTTAGATTTAAAGGAAAGAGCTCAAAGAAAACCAAGAGAAAAATCTTTGAGACCTTGGATTAGGCAAAAAGTTCTTATACATAACATGAAAGCACATGCCACACACACAAAAGAAATGACTTCATTAAAACTTTTGCACTTCAAAAGACACCAGTAAAAATATGAAAAGCCAAGACACCAACTGGGAGAAATCTTTGCAAATCTAATCTTTGATATTTAAAAAAATACAAACTTTTATCCAGAATATATAAAGAACTTACAACTCAGTAAGACCAAAAAAAAAAAAACCAGCAAAAAAATGGGAAAATGCCTTAAACAGATATTCTGCTAAAAATGACTTACAAATGGCCAACAACCACAGAAAAAGGTGTCCAACATTAGTGTGCAGGGAAATGCAAATTAAAATTACAATGGGATACTACTAGATACTCACTAGAATGGCTATAATTAAAAAGACAACAACTGTTGGTGAGGACATGGAGAAACTGGAATCCCCATACATTGCTGGTAGGGTATAATTGGTACAGCTACTTTGGAAAACATTTTGACAGTTTCTTTAAAAGTTAAAAATAAGCTTACCATATAATTCAGCAATTCCACTCCTAGGAATTTACCCAAAAGAAATGAACATGCTCACACAAGGAATTACAGACAAATTTTCACAGCAGCATTATTCATAATAGCCAAAAACTGGAAACAATCCAACGTCTATCACCTAGTGAATAGGGAATACTATTCACCAGTTACCAATAAATGGGAAACACTACTGACCAATACTATTCACCTGGTGAATGGAAAATAGACAAGAATACTATTCAACAATTAAAAAGAACAAAACATTGATATACATACATTAAATAAACCTCAAAAGCATGAAGTGAAAGAAGCCAGATGCAAAAGACTATAGTGATTCCATTTATATGAAATATCTAGAAAAGACAAATTTATAGTGATAGAAAGCAGATCAGTGGTTCTCTGGGGCTGTGGGAAGGAGTTACATTAAATGCAAATGAGCTTAAGAGAATCTGGGAGATTGATAAAATGTTCAGAAATTGCCTTGTGATGACAGTTGCACAACTCTATAAAGTTGCTAAAAACCATTAAATTGTATACTTACAATGAGTGGTTTTTATGGTAGGTAAAATATACTTCAATAAAGCTGTTTAAAAAGGGCTAGGTAGAAGAAAGAAGTTATCTCTTCCAAACTTTGGAAAATTTGATGACAGTTGTAGTAATCAAGGCTGAGTTCAAAGGATGACCAAGCAAAAAGAATCCAGGTTCTTAAACATTATCACTGAGCCACTTAATTGACAATCTTAGAACCACCTATCTCCAGACTTCTCACATGTTAGATACAATTTCCTTCTTAACGCTTTAAAAAAGAAAAAGAAAAAAGAATAGTGTTGCTAATTCTAAGGGACACAGGACATGTTCATTCCATTACAGAAAATTTGGAATATCATCCATACAGGAAGATATCAAAGGAATTTTGGTGGATCTTGAAGGATAAAAGAATATGACTGGGGATGGGGAAGGAAAAGAAGGGTATGTAGTTCAGAAGAGTCATTAATAATGGCACAGATAAAAATGAATAAAGAATGCCCACTAAAAGTCAGGTTTACAACTTACCTTGTTTTAATCCATACAAGACTCTTGTAAAAAAAAAAAATATATATATATATATATCATTTTACACATTAAGACAATGAGGACCAAAAAACTAAGTAACTGGTTCAAAAAGTTATGAAGCTAGTAATCTAACCTTCACTCTCAGGATCCAGGCTCTTTCCTCTGTTATGCTGCTAAGCAAGAACTTAAATTACCCCCATTTGTAGGTTCAGATCTTTGTAGAGGGCATCTTTATTTAGATGGGTTTACGTTTATAGGACTACACACTCAATGTTTCTTGAGCAACAATTTCCACTTAATCAATAAACTAAATGTGATGTGCATTCCTTCACATTGATAAGGTTTCCAAAACCTTACCCTACTCTGGTTTTTCTCCCTGCTTTCTTTCTCCCCCTTCCTATTACATTCTGGTGTTCACAAGCTCCCTTCTGATTCTACACAACTCTCTCTAGGAACCTAACCTATACCTGATATTTCAACTACCGCTAACGTTGATGACTCTTCTCTCTCTCCAACTTCAAGAAATGTCTCCCTAGTTTTCTTTGACTAACTCCCTCCAGGCCAAGTACACCCTACAAACTACACTTACAAGATTCTAAAGAGACAGTCCTCAATTGTAGCATATTCTTTCTAGTTCTAGGCCAGGTATCCTTCCTACATGTCCCAGAACACATTCTTACCTATCCTTATGAAATTTAACACGCTTTGTTACAAATTACTAATTACTTTGTCCATTTCTCCCATCAGACAATAAGGTGCTGGAGACTTAGCACTATGTCTTATTCACAATCCCCCCAGTGCCTAGCATAGCGCAAGACACATAATAGGCACTCAAATATTGATTAAACCCATAAACAGGAGAAATAAAATTTGCTTTAAATTGGAAGCATACAATTTCTGAAGGAAACTTTCAGAGATTTATGTTTTCAAATGAGAAGATAGGCCATGAAAGGTGAAGTGACTCACCCAGTCAAGCCTTGGTCTCCTGAATCACAATTCTCTTCCCACAAAATTACAATGCCTAGGCCGGGCGCAGTGGCTCACACCTGTAATCCCAGCACTTTGGGAGGCCAAGGTGGGTGGATCATAAGGTCAGGAGATCGAGACCACCCTGGCTAACACGGTGAAATTCCATCTCTCTTAAAAATCAAAAAATTAGCCGGGCATGGTGGCACGTGCCTGTAGTCCCAGCTGCTTGGGAAGGGTAAGGCAGGAGAATTGCTTAAACCCGGGAAGCGGAGGTTGCAGTGAGCCGAGATCACACCACTGCACTCCAGCCTGCAGACAGAGTGAGACTACGTCTCAAAAAAAAAAAAAAAATTACAGTGCCTATTAAATTGTGCTTATTGATCTAAGCTTTCTATGAAGTTCTAGAAGTCATACAAAAATGTTACAAAGAACCATTTCAACTTCATCCACCCCAGCTCTGGCTGGCTATATCAGTTGTAGAGAAGTCTGTTATTACGTAATAGTTTTTCTGCCCAGAATAATCTTTAATTAAACCAGTATTTTCACGTGTCCTTCACCCACAAAATAATTCAATACATAGTTATCATGCATCTCTATGTAAAACAATGTGCAAGAAGTTATAATTCGTCAGTACTCTAAAAAATATCCTTAAGACCATATATTGTATGCCCCTTAAGTTTAACAATATCTGAAATAGCTGCCTTAAAACAAAATGCAATCACACTTGAGAGAGGCTGATTATGAACATCAGAGATAGGCAATGCAACTTCATCGGGAAAATCCCTATAGTTTAATGCTACTGTTTTCAAGGGTTGCTACATTATACTGCAATTGTGTTACTGGGCAACAACTCAGAAGCCAGAATGGCAAATTCACTCAAGAAATAACTGAATCAAACGAATATTTATGAAAGCATTCTGAGACTCAACTTCACTTTTTATACCTTCAACTGAAGTAACTCTTTGTTATAAGCATCAGATACAGGATTTTTGTTGAGACTGTAAAAACTACATGGATATTTTATAGACATATTTTGAGACAGATATGTGCTTTCCAAAAGGGAATGGTCAGGTTTAGGCTCCTACTAACTCTGAATTTTAGTCCAAAAGCAATCTGAAGTCACAATATACAGAAGGCAAATAACTGGGCATTTCCTTTCTTAATTTCTTCCATCCTGGATTATAGCTCAGTTAAAAGAAATAGTAGACCAGGCATGGTGGCTCACACCTACGATTCCAGCACTTTGGGAGGTCAAGGTGAGTGGATCACTTGAGGCCAGGAGTTCTGAGACCAGCCTGGTAAATGTGGTGAAACACTGTCTCTACTCAAAATACAAAAAAAAAGCCAGGTGTGGTGGCATGCACCTGTAGCCCCAGCCACTTGGGAGGCTGAGGCAGGAGAACGGCATAAGCCCACAGGTTTGAGGTTGCAGTGAGCCAAGATTGCACCACTGCACTCCAGCCTGGGAGACAGAGCAAGACTCCATCTCAAAAAAAAAAAAAAAAAAAGAAAGAAACAGTACTAGACTTGACAGTCAGTGATCTCTCCATGACCTAGAGAGGGGAGTCCTGATGAAAAAAATATATAATAAATAAACTAATATTCTACTAGGAACCAGGAAATTGACCAAACTCCCCAAGCCCACTGAAGAATAGTACCAGCATTCCTGAGAGTCCTTACTGCTGGTATTGCCATGGGAAATTCTCAAATACTCACTTTCTAGGAACAGAATCTTTATTTCTGATTTCCTACTCTTTAATCTTTTTTATAGTTCACTGTTGCCATTTCTCCTTCAGTTACTCTCTTCTCTCAACAACCTTACTTTCACAATACTTACAAAAGGGGGGAGAGTAGAAATGCATATTTGTCATTGTATTAGTCCATTTCATATTGCTATAAAGAACTGCCTGAGATTGGGTAATTTGTAAAGGAAAGAGGTTTAATTGATTCACAGTTCCACATGGGTGGAGAGGTCTCAGAAAACTTAAAATCATGGCAGAAGGTGAAGGGAAAGCAAGGCACCTTCTTCGCAATGTAGCAGGAAGGAGAATGGACATAGGAGGAACTACCAAACACTTCACTTATAAAACCATCACATCTCATGAGAACTCACTGTCGCGAGAACAGCATGGGGGAAATTGCTGCCATGATCCAATTCCCTCCACCTGGTCTCTCCCCTGACACATGGGGATTATGGAGATTATAATTCAAGGTGAGATTTGGGTGGGGACACAAAGCCTAATCAGTCATCCTTAAGAAATATTTATCCAGCAATTTCTATTTGGAAAAGACTAAGGATACAGCTCACTGAGATCTGAAAGTCCTGCCCTTAATAAGCTTATAATCTAGTTAGGAAGTCAAAAAAGTCAAAATAATACAACAAAAAGTGTAAGTATCAAATAAATATAACTCACAAATACATACTATTCCTATGTATGTATGAGGTCATGGTGGAGTTGAACCTTATAGAAAAGGTACAATTTAGATTTTAAGAAAGAAGGGAACAAGATCAGGACATGCAGACTAATATGGAAAGGATAAAGTACGGAGCAGGCTTAAGGGGATAGTGAAGAAACCAATCTGGGCAGAGACACCTTTTCCATGAAGAACATATGCTTGAAAAGGCAAGGTGAGAGGATTTCGAAGCGTTCAGCTTAAGTCAAGAAATGTGAACTTGGATTAATAGGAAGTTTTTTACACATATTTACACACATTCCCTAAAAGCACATACAGGTTAAACAATGTGGGCAATTTACTTACTGAACCTAATACATTATGTATGACAAAATTAAAAGCAAGCTCATTTACTTTAGGCAAAGAGACAGTACCTGGGGGTGGGGAAATTCTGACAAGCCACTAAAATTCACTAATCTTTCTGTTAAGATTTCATTCTAAGCTTCTTGAATTAGAACATCCCATGACACAATGCTGATTTCTGATTACTAAGGATTATACGAGTCATTCTTGATTTTTCTTCTTCTCCGTCTTGCCCAACTTTTGAATATTTCATTACTTCAACATCAGCATATAGAAAAGAAAAAAGGAGAGAACTAAAATGAAGTCCATGGATTTTAGCAATACATAAGAGCATCTGACATAAAGAACATTAAACTTCAAGTTCCAATTCCCATTATTAATAGATTTCAAAGAAGTCATTTAGTCTCATCCTGTCTCAGATTTTCTCACATACTTGCTTACTTGAAAGGTTACTGATTCAAAAGATCATTCAAAGTGTTCTGAAAACAACTTGCCACAAAAATTATATCATTAAGGGTTCAATAAGAGGAGACAGTGAGGTGACTGGTAAACCAAGGATTAAAAACTACCTGTGAATAGGCCAGGCACACTGGCTCATGCCTGTAATCCCAGCACTTTGGGAGGCCAAGGGGGGCAGATCGCCTGAGGTCAGGAGTTCGTGACCAGCCTGGGCAATATGGTGAAATCCCATCTCTACCAAAAACACAAAAATTAGCAGGGCATGGTGGCATGCGCCTGTAACCCCAGCTACTCGGGAGGCTGAGATGTGAGAATCGCTTGAAACCGGGAGGCGGAAGTTGCAGTGAGCAGAGATCACACCATTGCATTACAACCTGGGCGACAAGAATGAAACTCTGTCTCAAAAAAAAAAACTACCTGTGAATAATCAGTGTTTCATTCTCCCAGTGCTGCATGGAATTCTAAATTGTATTTCACTATTATCTGAGAATGTTCTAAATACAGTCTGCACACTTCATCTGATCTGGAAAGAAAACACTCAAAGTAAGGGGAACACCCAGCATACTCTGTCCTAAATAACCAAAGGACAACTCAAAACCATTTGCAACTCTCAGGAGAGTTCTGTGTGACACCTGTAATATAAAGTATTCTGGCCTGGTGCAGTGGCTCACACCTGTAATCCCAGTAATTTGGGAGGCCCAGGTGGGTGGATCACCTGAGGTCGGGAGTTCGAGACCAGCCTGGCCAACATGGTGAAACCCCATCTCTACTAAAAATACACAAATTAGCCAGGCGTGGTGGCGCGCGCCTGTAATCCCAGCTACTCAGGAGGCTGAGGCAGGAGAATTGCTTGAACGCAAGAGGCGGAGGTTGCAGTGAGCCAAGATGGCGCTACTGCACTCCAGCCTGGGCGACAGAGCGAGACTCGGTCTTAAATAAATAAATAAAGCACTCTAACAATTCTGAACAAACTGAGTTTGAAATCAAACCTCAATACAAAAGGTGAGTATTAATTCTAACCACTTACAAGCTAAACTCATAAATATGGAGAATTCTGAATCCAGGTAACTGTAGGATAGATACATTTACTGTGTTTTAAATATCAGACTTGTTTACAGAGATGTTGCTTGGTAACAGAAGCACTGCTTTAACAACCTACTCTGTTTTAGAGCTGCTCAAAGTCTGAATAGATTTTAAGTATCATATAGACGAAATTCGGACAAGTCTCTCCTCATCCTAGACATCTGTAAGATTTGAAAGAGCTTCCTCATTTCAACTAACTAAAGGCTTTAAAAATACTTAGCAGTGGATATTTTTAAGAGCAAAATGGCCATTGATTATGGTCAAAATATTTGGACACTGAGGATTCACCAAAGTATTTAAACCCGGCATACGCTAACATATTTTAGGTATTATCTCAGTAATGACAGTCGACATCACGGTTCATTCAAATTGTCTTCAAAGCCAAGGAAAATGGTAGCACAGCTTTTTCATCGTAAATTAAGCTGGAGGTACTTAAACGTTTGGCCAATTACCAAACTGGCTACACAACCACCAAGCCAGAGTGCATCCAAAAGCTCCATAAAGAGTTTCACGTGCGTCCAACTGGCTTCAGAACAAATCTCTCTGCCTACTTTTCTAGCACGAGCTCCCACTACTTTACGAGGAAAATAAAAAAAGGATTCAAGGGCAGTTTGTGGAGGGACAAAACGAGTATTCCAAAATACAAACAAGACGCCGTGCCCAGAAAGAGAGGTTACATACCAGACGCACGCATGCTCCTTGAAACGCGCACACAGAAAACTTAAGTGACCGCAGTTCTGGCCGCGCTCGCCACCGGGGACACCTCCACAGCTCCAACCACCTGCACCCACTCAACTCCGCTTACGGAGGCATTGGGACTAAGGGTTACAGTCCTACAGCGGGGTGTCGGCCCAGCCCGCCACGCCTAGCTCTTTAGCTCGCGGCGCAAGCTGAAGAGGAGGAGGGCCGAGCGGACCCCTCGGGCTCCTGTCCCTAGGGAAATGTGAAGTATCCCGGGAGAGGTCCGAGGGCGGCGGCGGCGGTGAAAAGCCCCGCTCTTCCGCGTGGACCACGCTCCTCAGGGGTGCGGCGCCACCCCCCGTGCTGACGTCCGGGCCCGAAGCCGCCTCATCGCACCGCCCCTCCAGCTTGGAGGAGCGGGCTCTGTCCAGCGGCCCAGCGGCGCGCGAAGCAGGAAGTCCCACCCCCACGCCGACGTCACCGACGCCACGGACGCCAGATGCTGCCGGAGCCGTTAGAGGGAGGAGACAAACAAACCGAGGCGGGAGCGGTCACCGGTGACTGCGGTAGCGGCGGGGCTGGGATGCGTTCCCGAAGGCGTTCCTGGAGGGCCCTGGGTGGGCTCAGAGATCCACAGAGCTTCTGGGGATGGAAAATCGAGCCCCAGGCACTTGCCTCTGAGAGGCAGAGTGACGCGCATCGTTGGAGCGCGAAGCCAGTCTCCCTAGCCTCAGGCCGACACAGCGTCTCCAGGGGTTTTCCTTCTTTTCGCGCCTGTCCTTCCCTCTTCCCCACACTCTTTGAGAGCCTCAAATGGTAGTCCTGCCGCCACCCTCTCTCCCTTCGCCCGCCTGCCATCGTCCCAGTGTGTGCAGATATGCGTTCCCGAAGCCGCCTGCCTGCCGCGGCTGGGCGTCAGCCCACGAATGGGGAGTTGGCTCAGCTTGCCGCGAGGTAACCTCAGGTCGGGACCAACTACCCAGAGAGAGCCCTCCTCGCCCCCGCACCTCTTGCTCCAAGTCTCCTGTCCTGGTTATCCCAACTTCAGGGCCCACCTGGGGTCACATGGGGAACTACTTGTCTTAAGGCTGTAAACAGGAGTTGGAAGAGGAGATGCTAGCTTTTGAGAACTTCCATGATCATTCAAAGGCGGAAACAAAGTAGGCGGTCAGCCTTTCAAAATACGTGTTGGAAGAAACAGACACCTTCCCATCCCCGCGTTTGTTCAGTGCCTTGATTCTCACTACTTTGTGAAGCAAAGCTTATTTTTACCCCCAAGGTTATGATTTTCAGGCTCTAGTTATTAGGCAACTGTGAGGTGATTTTTTTGTTGAAATGAGGGAAAACGGGCCCTTAGAAAGGACCGTGTCTCTTAAGAGGGAAAAAAGGACAGTGGGGTAGTAATGGAATGTTGCTGGATGGATTACATAGATGAGACATGGGAGATAGAATAGAGAATCCAGAAATTCCCGTGTATGTGTGAGTGTTTAGTATGGTAACAGTAGCTCACATTTGCTGAGAATTTGTGTGTCAAGTACTGGCGTACTTTTTCAGGTTATCTTATTTAACTCTCCCATCTCTGTAAGGTAGGTGCAATTGTTATCTCCATTTTACAGAGTTGCCCAAGACCATTACTTTTAAGCGTTGGAGCCAGACAACTCCAGAAATCTCAGTGGTAACCAGTAAACTATACATTACAAATTACTGGTCAGTAGGAAAAAGATTATTCGGGAAATGGCGGTGGCTCACGCCTGTAATCCCAGCACTCTGGGAGGCCAAGGCAGGTAGATCACCTGAGGTCAGGAGTTTGAGACCACCCTGGCCAATATGGTGAAACCTCATCTACTAAAAATACAAAAAATTAGCCGGGCGTGGTGGCGGGCGCCCTGAAATCCCAGCTACTCGGGAGGAGGAGGCAGGAGAATCACTTGAACCCGGGAGGCGGAGGTTGCAGTGAGCCGAGATCGCGCCATTGCACTCCAGCCTGGGCAACAAGAGCGAAACTGTCTCAAAAAAAAAAAAGAAAAAAACGCAAATTTAACTACACGAAGATTATAATCTACAAAGTTAGAAAACAGTGAACCAGTGGAAAATACATTAAAATCATGTGCAAAAAGGATTCATAATATACAAAGAGCTCTTAGAAATCAATTAAAAACTTAAACACTCCAATTACTAAAATTGACAAAAAATGCCAATAGAACATTCCTAAGCCAAAAAAAACAAATATTCAGTTAAAAAACATAAGGTTGTCCCACTTCCAAACAGTTGTTTTTTGTCTATCATTGTTGATAGGAGTATGGGATACAATTACTGTCAGGCATTTTTGGTTTGAAGGTGAAATTGGTACAACCCTATTTACCAAAATTTAACATATGCTTTAGCCTTTGCCCCATAGCTGTCTTATTTCTGAAGCATATGCCCTAAGGAAATAAGAAAATCACAAGGATACTCTTTGCCACCTTTTTTAAAAATAATGCTTCTAGAAACAAGTGTCCATCACTAGGACACTAGTTAAGGAAATTACGGTTGGTACATGCAATGGAGTACTCTTGACCCATTAAAAACTGATGTAAAGTTCTTTATTTGCATTAAAATATGTCAAAAAGTATAGTTTCACCTCAGGAAAAAAAAAAAAAAAAAAAAAAAAACAATATAATTTAGCAAGTACAGTGCTGTCCTAATGTGAATATATATGTGTACCTATGTTAATATAAGTGTACAAAAATATGTGGAAGGAGGTCAAAATACAGGTGGTTTACATTTTATTTTGTCTTTTGGACTTTTTATCTTGTTGGTGTTTTTTGTAATTTATTATTTTACAAAAACAAAGTTGTGTTTTATTTTGTAATTAAAGCTGTGCCAGTGAAAAGGGAGCCAGTTGACTCTTGACCTCAACAAGTAGGTAATCATGATGAAGTAACTATGTCTGGGGATCTGAGTCTCAGCTTTCTTGTGTCTATAAATTTGATTATATTCATTTACCTATAGTTGGACAAGCTAACCTACCACTTGGACATCATAGTTTTGATTCCCCATATTGGACTGGGTACCCATTCTGTGTGTTCTCTGTGTGCCTGTCATGGTATTTGTCACACTACAGTGTAATTCCTTCTGTGCCAATAGATTGTTTGCTCCTGCCATACATATACACATGCACATATATCCTTTTTCTGCTACATGTTACACATTTCTTTTGATTTATTGTCATCTATATTTGTGTATAGAAGTTTTAATTTTAACATAGCCAAAATGCTAATGAAATCCCATAGATATTAAAGGGATACTTGGAACAACTTTATGCCAATAATTCAATAACTTAAGCAAAATGGAAAAATTCCTAAAAAAAAAAAAAAAAAAAATACAAATTACCAAAAGTGACACAAGAAGGAAAAGAAAATCTAAATGTCTCAATGTCTATTTAAAAAATTGAATTTATAAGCAAAATACTTTCCACAAAGAAAACTCCAGCTTGATGACTGCACCAGTGAATTTTATGAGACATTTAAGGGAGACAATACCAATCCTACACCATTTCAGAAAATAGAACAGGGAGAAATACTTCTATACTCATGAGGCAAGCATAATCATGCCACATTTTTTTTCCTGACACCAAAATTTAACATTTTACAAGAAAATTATAGACTGATAGTCCTCATGAATATATATATATAAATTCTTAAAGTATTAGCAGATTGAAACTTGCAATATAGAGGATTAGTAGATACCATGACCAAGGAGAGTGAATTTAACGTTAAAAAATCAGTGTAATTTATCACATTAACAGAACAAGAGAAACTGTTTCAACAAATGCAGAAAAAGGATTTGACAAAATTCAAAGCCCATTAATGTTTACAAAAAGAAACAACAACAACAACAAAAAAAACTAAGCAGCCTAGGAATAGAAGGGAATTTCCTCAATGATTTGAAAAACTTAATGGTGAAATATTAAATCCTTTTCTCCTAAGAACAGGAATAACAAATGTAAGACAAGAATTTTCTGCTCTCACTGCTTCTTTTTAGGATATTGGAGGCCCTAATCAATGCAAAAAAGCAATAAGAAAAAGCATAAAGATTGGGAAGACTCAGATATCCTGATTTCAGAACTTGCTATGAAGCTACAGTAATCAAGATAATACTATACTCATATAAAGATAGGAGTACAGATCAATGGAATATAATTGAGTCCAGAAATAAAGCCTTATATTTATGGTCAGTTGACTTTCAGCAAAACACCAATACAACTCAATTGGAGAAACAGTAGTCTTTTCAACAAATGGAACTGGGAAAACTGGATAGCCACATGAGCAAAAAAATTAAATTGGAACTCTACCTCACACCATTTATGACTATTAAGATGAACCAAAGATCCAAACATAAGAGCTCAAACTATAAAACTCTTAGAAAAAAAAGTAACTAAATCCTTATCACCTTGAATTAGGCAGTGGCTTCTTTGATGTGACAAAAAGCACAACCAAGGGAAAAAATGAATGCATTAAAATTAAAACTTCATCAAAATCAATAGCCAGGCATGGTGGTGGGCACCTGTAGTCCCAGCTACTCGGGAGGCTGAGGCAGGAGAATGGCATAAACCCGGGAGGCAGAGCTTGCAGTGAGCTGAGATCCGGCCACTGCACTCCAGCCTGGGCGACAGAGCAAGACTCCATCTCAAAAAAAAAAAAAAAAAAAAACTTCATCAAAATCAAAACCTTTATGCTTCAGGCTGGGCACCATGGCTCATGCCTGTAATCCCAGCACTTTGGGAGGCCAAGGCAGGCAGATCACCTGAAGTCAGGAGTTCAAGACTAGCCTAGTCAATATGGCGAAAACCCGTCTCAAATACAAAATACAAAAATTAGCCAGGCATAATGATGTGCACCTGTGATCCCAGCTACTCGGGAGGCTGAGGCAGGAGAGTTGCTTGAACCAAGGGGGCAGAAGTTGCAGTGAGCCAAGATTGCACCACTGCCCTCCAGCCTGGGCAACACAGCAAGACTCCATCTCAAAAAATTGCTTCAAAGAACAATATCAAGAAAGTGAAAAGACAATCCACAGAATGGGACAGAATATTTTGGAAATCATGTATCTGGTAAGGGTGCACTGTTCAGAATACAAAGAACTCATAATTCAACAATAAAAATCCAATTTAAAAATGGACAAAGGATTTCAATAAACATTTCTTCAAAGAAGATATACAAATGGCCATAAGCACATGAAAAGATGCTCAGTGTAATTAGTCATTAGGGAAATACACATCAAAACCAGGTGATACCACTTCACTAGGATGACGAATTTTTTTAAAGAATGGACAAGAACAAGTGTTAGGACATGAAGAAATTGGAACCCTCATACTCTGGTGTATCCATACAATGGATTACTATTCCTCCATTAAAAGGAATGAAGTACTGATTCATGCTACAAATTGATGAACCTTAAACACATATGCTAAGTGAAAGCCACATATTATGTAATTCCATTTACATGAAATGTTAATAATGGGTAAATCCATAGGGAAAGAAAATAGATTAATAGTCAGGGGCCGGGGACCGGGACAGTGGGGATTGACTGCTAGTAAGTATGGAGTTTATATTTGGAATGATGAAGATATCCTGAAGTTAAATAGTGGTGATGGTTGTACAACTTTGTGAATATGCTAAAAATCACCAAATTATATGCCTTAAAAGTGAATTTTATGGTATGTGAATCAAATCTCAATTTTTAAAATGGGAAGAAATAAGTACAGTAGTTCCCCCTTATCTGCTGGGGATACATTCCAAGACCCCCAGTGGAAACCTGAAACCATGGATCATACCAAACCTTATATACACTCTATTTTTTTCTATGTATACATACCTATGACAAAGTTTAATTTATAAATTAGGCACAGTAAGAGACTAACAACAATAATCAAATAGAATAATTATAATAATATACTGTAATAAAAGGTATGTGACTGGTCTCCCAAGATACTGTACTATTCTTGCGATGATGTGAGATGATAAAATACCTACATGACAAGAGGAAGTAAGGTGAATGAGGTAGGCATTGTGACATAGTTTTAGGCTACTATTGACCTTGAACACAAGGGTCGTGATAATGATGATCTTATAACCAAATTGGCTACTAAGTGACTAACCATTGGATAGCATATACAGCATGGATATACTAGACAAAGAGATGATTCCAGGCACGACAGAACAGAGTAGTATGAGATTTCATCATGCTACTCAGAACAGCATGCAGTTTAAAACATGAACTATTTCTAGAATTTTCCATTTAGTATTTTTGGACCAAGGTTGACCACAGGTAACTGAAACCACAGAAACCGAAACTGCAGGTAAGGGGAGACTATTGTAAAATTATATTCACAGACAATATGATTGTATGCATACAAAACTATAGAATATATAAAAAAGGTACGAGAGACTGGGTGCAGTGGTTCATGCCTGTAATCCCAGCACTTTGGGAGGCCAAGGTGGGTGGATCACCTGAGGTCAGGAGTTCGAGACCGGACTGACCAACATGGAGAAACTCTGTCTCTACTAAAATTACAGAAAATTAGCCGGGCGTGATGGTGCATGCCTGTAATCCCAGCTACTTGGGAGACTGAGGCAGGAGAATCGCTTGAACCTGGGAGGTGGAGGTTGCAGTGAGCCGAGATCATCCATTGCACTCCAGCTTTGGCAACAACAGCAAAATTCCGTCCAAAAAAAAAAAAGTACGAGAAATAGTAACTTCATTTAACAAGTGATAAGATACATGCTCAGTATAGCAAAAATCAATTCTATATACTAGCAATAGAAAGTGGAATTGTAAACAATACCATTTGTAATGTATCCAGAAACATCCAAAACCTTGGAATAAACAAAAGATGTGCAAGATCTCTGTATTGAAAAACAACAAAATGAGTCAGGGTGCAGTGGGTCATGCCTGTAATTCCAGTACTTTGGGAGGCTGAGGCAGGTGGACTGCTTGAGGTCAGGAGTTTGAGACAGCCTGGCCAACATGGCAAAACCCCATCTCTACTAAAAATACAAAAATTAACTGAGCGTGGTGGTGTGCGCCTGTGATCCCAGCTACTCCGGAGGCTGAGGCACGATAATCACTTGAACCCAGGAGGTGGAGGCTGCAGTGAGCCGAGATTGTGCAACTGCACGCCAGCCTGGGTGACAGAATGAGACCCTGTCTCAAAAAAAAAAGAGCAAACACAAAACATGGATAGAAGATAATTAAAGAAGACTTAAATAATAGAGAAATATTTTATATTCATGGATGGGAACACTCAGTAATATTATCCTATCCTTCCTAAATTGATATGCATATTTTCCATATCAGAATTCCAGCAGGTTAAGGAATAAAAAACTACACATTGAGTACAGTGTATCCTACTAGGTTGATAGTTGCACCAAAATCTAATAAATCACCACTAAGGAACTTATCCATGTAACCAAAACCACCTTTTTTCCAAAAACTATTGAAATAAAAATATAAAATTATCTCACAAAAAAAAATCCAGCAGGCTTTTTTTTTAGGACAAAATCCAAAACTTATGTGAAAAAATGAAGGATCTAGAATGCCAAAATAATCTTTAAAAAGAACAAAGTTGGAAGACTTACTACCTGATTTCAAGCCTTTTATAAAGTTACAGTAGTCAAGACTGTTATTTCCATAAGGATAGACTAGTAGTTAAATAGAACAGATTAAAGTCTAAAAATAAATCTATACATATAAAGTCATTTCATTTTTGACCAAGGCATCAAAGCAATTCAATAAGAAAAAAAATTGATTAATAAATATTACTAAAACAACTGGATAACTATTTAGGGAAAATAAAAAGAACATCAACCTTTCATCTCCATACACAGAAATTCAAGATGCCTCCTAGGCCTAAGATAAAACCAAGATCCATAAAACTTCTCAAAGAAAACAGAAGAATCTCTTAATAACCTTGGAGTAGGCAGGTATTTATTGCATGAGACACAAAAAGCACTAACCATAAAAACAAAAAAAAAATTGAAAGATTGGAGTTTATTGAATACCTTGCTCTTCAAAGTTACCATTAAGCTACAGACTGGGAAATATTCACTACATATGTATCTGGCAAAGGACTTCTACAAGCTAACAATAAAAATAGTTATTAACGATAACTCATTTAAGCTAATAGCAAAGACATGAACATTCCCTTCATGAAAGATATACAAATGGCTAATACATTTAAAAGTTCCTCAATATCCTGTATTAAATAATACATTTAAAAAGATCCTATCACAGATGATAGGATCTTGTAGAAAATCCTAAAGATTTCACAAAACAGAACTAATGAATGAATTCAGAAAGTAGCAAGATACAAAGTCAACACACAAAAATCAGCTCTTATTATTTATACACTAAAAACAATCTAAAAAGAAAATTCCAAAAGTATCATTTTGATGTATGATAACATCAAAAAGAAAAAAATGCTTAGGAATTAACCAAGGAGGTGAACAATGCAAAATAAATTAAAGAAGATATAAATAAATGGAAACACATCTATGTTCATGGACTGGAAGGCAGTATTAAAATGTCAATACTATATGAAATGATCAACACATTATGCAATCCCTATTAAAATCCCAATGACAATTTTTGCAGAAATGGAAAAATCATCCTAAAAATTCATATGGAATCTCAAGGGAACTGAAATAGTCAAAACAATCTTGAAAAAAGAACAAGCCTTGTGTACTCACACTTCCTGATTTCAAAACTTACTACAAAGCTATAGTAATTAAAACAGTATAGTACTGGTGTAAAGACAGACATAGAACAATGAAATAGAATGGAGAGCCTAGAAATAAACTCTCTCATTTATGATCAAATAGTTTTTGACAAGGGTACCAAGACCATTCAATGCAGAAAGGACAGTCTTTTCAACAAATAGTGCTGGGAAAACCAGACCGAGAATGAAGTTGAACCCTTACCCAACACCATATACAAAAATTAACTCAAAAAGGATAAAAAGACATCAATATAAGACTTAAAACTATAAACCTCTTAGAAGAAAATACAGAATGAAAGCTTCATAGCATTGGATTTGACATTGATTTCTTAGATATTAAACCAAAGGCCTAGGCAACAAAGGAAAAAATAGACAAATTTCACTTTATGAAAATTTTAAAATTTTGTTTATCAGATGACACTATCAACAGAGTAAAAAGGCAAGCCACAGAATAGGAAAAAATATTTTCAAGTAATATCTGATAAGTGATTGATATTCAGAATATATAGAGAACTCCTAACAAAGAATACTATTTTAAAATGGGCAAAGGAGGCCAGGCATGGTGGCTCATGTCTGTAATCCCAGCACTTTGGGAGATTGAGGTGGGCAGATCACTTGAACTCAAGAGTTCGAGACCAGCCTGGACAATATGGTAAAACCCCGTCTCTACCAAAAATACAAAAAATTAGCCAGGCATGGTGGTGTGTGCCTATAGTCCCAGCTACTCAGGAGGCTGAAATGGGAGGATCACTTGAGCCTGGGAGGCAGAGGCTGCAGTGAGCCAAGATCACACCACTGCACTCCACCCTAGGTGACAGAGCAAGACTCCATCTCTAAATAAGTAAATAGATGGCAAAGGACACAAATAGACATTTCTCCAAAGAAAACATACAAATGGCCGATAAGCACATGAAAAGATGCCCAATTTAACTAATCATTATGATGCAAATCAAAAGTATAATGAGATACCACCTCACACCCATTAGGGTGGCTATACTATTTTTAAAAAATATTAGCAAGGATGTGGAAAAATTGGAATCCTTGTGCACTGTTGATGGGAATGAAAATGGTAGAGCTATTATAGAAAACAGTATGGAGGCTCCTCAAAAAATTAAAAATAGAGTTATATAATCTAGCAATTCCACTTACGGGTATATACCTAAAATAATTGAAAATACGTCTATCTATACTCAGAAATGGAGCTAGAAGAAAAAATAGGTCTCAAAAAGATACTTGCACACCCATGTTCATACCAGCATTATTCACAATAGCTAAAATGTGGAAGCAACCCGAGTGTCCATCCACAGATAAATGAATGAGCAATATATGGTATATACATACAGTCAAACAGTGGTCCCCAACCTTTTTGGCACCAGTTTTGTGGAAGACAATTTTTCCACAGACTGGTGGGAGGCGGGGTGGTTTCAGGATGATTCAGGCACATTACATTTATTGTGTATTTATTTCTATTATCATTACATTCTAATATGAAATAATTACATAACTCACCATAATGTAGAATCCGTGGGAGCCCTGAGCTTGTTTTCCTGCAACTAGATGCTCCCATCTGGGGGTGATGGGAGACAGTGACAGATCATCAGACATTAGATTCTCATAAGGAGCACACAACCTTGATCCCTCGCATGCACAGTTCACAATAGAGTTCGCATTCCTATGAGAATCTAATGCCGCTGCTGATCTGACAGGACGTAGAGCTCAGGTGGTAATGTGAGGGATGGGGAATGGCTGTAAATACAAATGAAACTTTGCTTGCTCACTTGTCACTCCCTGCTTTGCAGCCCAGTTCCTAACAGGCCATGGAATGGTACTGGTCCATCTGATTCCACTTATCTGAGGTACTTAAAGGAGTCAAAATTACAGGGACAAGAGAGTAGAATTGCGTTTGCCAGGGGCTGGTGGGGTGGGGGATCTGGGAAGTTACTGCTTGATGGGTATAGGTTCAGTTTTACAAGATAAAGAGAATTCTGGAGATAGATGCTGGTGATGGTTGCACAACATTTATGAATGTACAGTATTTAATACCATGGAACCGTATACTACAAAATGGTTTTTATGTTATGTGTATTTTAACACAATAAAAAAAAAATGGAGGAAGTACTTAATACCTTTGATCATCAAGGGAATGAAAATTAAATCTACGGTGGATTTCATTTCACAAACATTCCCAGGTGCTGAAATAAAGTCTAGTAGCCCAAACATTAACAAAGATGTGAAACAGCTGGAACTTACACAGTGCTGATGTGAGTGTAAAATATTTTGGAAAAGTACTTTGCAATTTCTTTTTCATTGTACTTTCCTCTACCTTATTCATGGCTCATCAATTTCACTTAGTTACCCAAGAGACATGAAAATGCAAGTTCACAAGAAAACTTAGACAAAGAATGTTTAGAGCAACCTTATTCATAATAACCAAAAACTAATAACCTAAATGTCTATCAACAGGAAAATAGATACAATTTAAAAATGATACATATTCTTACAATGGAATACAACTCAGCAATAAAAAGGAACAAACTGCTGGTATACCTGACAACATGAGTAAGTCTCACAAATATTTTGATAAACAGAAGAAGCCAGGCACAACAGAATACAAACTGTATT
The DNA here is from genome assembly GCF_037993035.2 of Macaca fascicularis. Lineage (NCBI taxonomy): Eukaryota > Metazoa > Chordata > Mammalia > Primates > Cercopithecidae > Macaca > Macaca fascicularis. The sequence continues at coordinate 101,523,976 of NC_088385.1, forward strand.
GTTCTATTTGTATGAAATCTAAGAAAGACAATCTAGGTTTAGAAATTTCTAAGTGGTTATAGGGGACAGTGATTGAAAGGAGTCCAAGTTCCCAAGATGGTAGATTATATTTTCTTTCAAGTGGTAATTACACAGGATATACAGTTATCAAAATTCGTGAAATTGAGTAAGATATGTGTATTTTATTCTATGTTAATTATGCCACAATAAAACATATTTTAAAGTGCTAATAGAAATAATACTTTTCTTTTTTTTTTTTTTTTTTTTTTTTTTTTTGAGACGGAGTCTTGCTCTGCCGCCCGGGCTGGAGTGCAGTGGCCAGATCTTAGCTCACTGCAAGCTCCGCCTCCCGGGTTCACGCCATTCTCCTGCCTCAGCCTCCCGTGTAGCTGGGACTACAGGCGCCCGCCACCACGCCCAGCTAGTTTTTTGTATTTTTTTTTTAGTAGAGACGGGGTTTCACCGTGTTAGCCAGGATGGTCTCGATCTCCTGACCTCGTGATCCGCCCATCTCGGCCTCCCAAAGTGCTGGGATTACAGGCTTGAGCCACCGCGCCCGGCCCAGAAATAATACTTTTCTATTCACTGGAATACTAATGTTTGCCAGCAAGAGCACTCTCTTCCTTATATCAAGATAACCCAAGAAATCAGACTAGTAATCAGAAAGTTGGTGCACTCATACTCAGAGCAAGGGAAAGGTCCTAGGGATAAATCCAAACTGCAGAAAAATGTAATCAGTTCTCAAACAATAACAAATGGGTTACTCTACTATGGCAGATAAATGAAATAAATAACTGCTATGAATTAAGGACTTCAATATTGTGAAGCTAACAAAATTTGTATTACAGGTAAGTGGAATAATAGGATTTTTAGGAACCCAGTAAGGAAATTATCATACAAGTTTAACTTTAATTTTTTATTTCTCTGTACTTCAATGGATACAAACAAGTTTCAGGGTTTTTTGTTTTTTGGTTTTTTGGGGGTTTTTTTGTTTTTGTTTTTGAGACAGAGTCTCGCTCTGTTGTCCAGGCCGGAGTGCAGTGGTGTGATCTTGGCTCACTACAACCTCCGCCTCCGGGGTTCAAGAGATTCTCGTGCCTCAGCACTCCCAGTAGCTGGGATTACAGGCGTGCACCACCATGTCCAGCTAATTTTTTTGTATTTTTAGTAGAGACAAGGTTTCACCATGTTGGCCAGGCTGGTCTCAAACTGTTGACCTCAGGTAATCCACCTGCCTCGGCCTCCCAAAGTGCTAGGATTACAGGTGTGAGCCACCGTGCCTAGCAAGTTTAATGTTTTTTGTTTTGGGGTTTTGTTTGTTTGGTTTTTTTTTTTGGTTTTGGTTTTGTTTTGTTTTTTAAAACGGAGCCTTGCTCTGTCAACAGGCTGGAGTATAGTGGTATGATCTTGGCTCACTGCAACCTCCTCCTCCCAGGTTCCAGTGATTCTCCTGCCTCAGTCTCCTGAGTAGTTGGGACTACAGGTGTGCACCACCATGCCTGGCTAATTTTTGTATTTTTAATAGAGACAGGGTTTCACCATGTTTGCCAGAATGGTCTTGATCACTTGACCTCGTGATCCATCTGCTTCAGCCTCCCAAAGTAAGTTTAAGCTTTAAATGAGAAAAAGTATGGACATTTGGAGTATTTGTGCAAGAAATAACAATGCTTTAGGAAAAGGAATTCTTTATAAACAGTAGGTATTCCAGTATTGCATTTCCTTTAATACTTTGTTGCCAGAGCCAGAAATAATGTAAGAAGAATAAGCTTGTATTTCAGAATGTCAAGGAAAAAAAGTTATATGTCATATGGCTTGGTGGTAGACAAAACTATTTTTGTCTTAAAATTTCACATACCTTCTCCTTTAATTATCTCTTCTTTCCTCCTTTCCTTTTTCTCTTTCATCATTCTACTTTTATTTTCTTTCCTTCTCTTTCATCTTTTCTTTTTCTCTCCTTTTTTCTTCTTCTAGACCATATTTCTTAGCCTTATTTTCATAATTGAGCCCCTAAACAGCCATTTTAGGCACCACTTTCCTAATTGCTCCTCCCACCCCCATGAAATCTTAAACCACAGATATGCTATATGTCTGTTTATGTGCTGTAGCTCTTTGGAGGGCCACAGACCATTGTAATATCTAAGGTTTTTTGCCCCTTTGGAGGGTGATATCTCCCCATTAAAAGTAACGTGTTCCAACTCATGAGTTCTTTGTGAGGAAGGATCATGTCCTGTTTACCATTGTATGCCTTGTGCTTAATATAATGCTTGGCACACAGTAGGCCATCAGAAAATAAATGTATTAGATGAATATTTATTGAATTAAAATGAAAAATGGTCTCTGCTATAAACTTATCAAAAAACTAAGCAGCTAAAATTCTTGAATCTTTTTTAGATAATACCGTCTACTACTTATTACTCCACAGTACCTCCGCATTTGAAGATTGTCTTCCTGAGAATATATCCATGTGACTTGATGGAAACTTGGAAAGCACCTTGATCACAAAAGTAATATATTCAAAGCCAAGTCCAAGGGTGAGTTACTTACACAGATGGCTAATTTTATCTACCATATACTGATTTTTTTTTCCTAGCATCACTTTCAGAAGGTGATCATTTCCTAAATTTTTCTCTGAATTGAGGCTTGCAGCCTCTTTGATACTTACAACTCACTATTCAAAACTTATCAGTTTCAGTTGAGGTGCAAGAATTGGATTAGGGAATGAATAGAAGGTGAAGGCACTATAGGAAAGGAGAAAATAAGTAGAGGGAGTCATTAAACTTCTCCGTTCTTTAATTTTTCTTTATCTGTAAGACCTCTTCTAGCTCTAAAATTTGTGATCTTGATGTTTATTCTCTGAGTGAGTGGTTTTCAATAGAAATATTTTATTAAAGAAATCAGTGGAGGGTGTCATTAGTTGCCTCAAGATTGTGGGGACAGTGCTGCCAGTCTTTGTGGAGAGGCCAGGGGTGCTAGACATCCTGCTGTAAATGGGACTTTTACAGTTCAGGTCCACAGAGAAACAGACACCAAGACAGACATGGAAGAGGTGGATTGGGGGAAATGGCTATAGGGAAGAAGAAGCAGTTACAGAGAAAGTTTGAGACTGGGTTGCAGATCTGACACCCATGTCAATGTCATGAGAAGAGGGAGGTGGATTCAGTATGAACAGCCTTAGATTATAGTAACAGCTCTAAGAATGTCTTGGCCAGGCCAATAGGCAGCCACAGAGCAAAGACTGACCATTTGAGGGGGTTCCAATTTGAGCAGATGAGGCCTGGCTCTATCACCCCTGCTGTGCTCAGCCATTGAAGAAGTTTGGGTAGGGTAAGGCCAAACCGTAAATGCCATGATGAATCTCCAAGGTACAACACTAGAAGACTGTCAGCTCGCTACAGTCCTCATAGCAGGTTCTCTCTCTCTCTCTCTCTCTCTCTCTCTCTCTGCCTCTCTTTCTCTCTCTTTAAAGCAAAACAAAAATGATATTTCACTCAGATACCTTTGCTTGTAAAGCAAGAGAACAAGATGATATACATAAGTCATAACATGTCAAGACATGCCAAGGTGATGATTTTGATGTTTTCTTTATCTTTTTCTTTTCTCTTTTTTTAATCCAGGCTAAAGTTGGATACAAAATGAGAAGTCTGGGGAGATAAGCCTTGGGAGCTGAGATCCTGCATTGAAAACAAGATGAACTAACTTCCCAGGCTGCATAAGTGTTCACATTTTTTATTGAATTGTTTCAGCAGATTTGTTTCTTCTTTTGACCTCAAAAGTCATTTGGAAACCTTAGGGAAACTTCATGGCATCTTTTCCGTTTTGCTTATGGTTGTCAGGAGGGATAGCATCAGACCTTAACAGAGGTGGCTTCACCTTGCCTAGAGTATCAATAATCTTATCACAGATTCACCCCTGTTCTTTCTCGTTTAGACTCTGAGGGTCCCACTTCATTGTCAATTTCATTTGCAATCACAGGTTTAGCATAACAGCTAACCTTATTTTTAGCTGATGATCTGGAACCCTTCACCTGACTTACAGGCAAACTCTTGTGTATTTTTTGTTAGAAAATCTTCATATCACCATTAGCAAATGCTTTACTAGTTTGTTTACTGGCCATTAGCTGCTTCTCAATAGTCCAGCTTGGGAGATATTTTCTTGGCATTTTTGTTTTGCATCTTGAGTTCTCAAGGTGAATCATTGCTATTTTTAATGGATGCTGGAGGCATTTTGTCAAAGGATTCCTTTTGGTTCCTTCATCTTCGTCATCTGCTTCATCTTCATAAGTATTATTTCCTGATATTTCTGTAACTTTAGAAGCATTTGCATCTGTATTGTCTTCTTCATGGTTTCCTCAACTCTATTTTTCATTTCTAGTCCTTCCAGTAGGTTCTCTGTTGAACCTCTCATGTTCTGGGAGTAGCTTTTCTATGATTCCTCTGGACCTCACTTCTTGAGGGAAAACTTAAACAAAGGGGGTCATTGGGATAAACCATACTCCCTGTCACTCAGTTGGTTTCAAGGATACAACTACTACTTATCTTCCTCTTCCATACCAATTTCAAGTTCTCCTCTCCTTCAGCAGTCACTTCCACAGATCTTAGTGGTATAACCTGGGTGTGACCCAAATCCTTATTCCTGATGAGAAATATATATTTATTGGCAATTACACATACCTCATGTGATTGTTGTACATGTCCTTCCACAGTTACAAGTAAGTCTCAAAAGACTCCCAAGTGGATCACCTAGGGGCCACATATTTTTCTCTGCCCATTACATAAAAGTAGCCCTTCTTCTTCCTCTTGATCTAGGTCAGTTACCCCTGCCAAGATGGGGATTCCTCTTCCTGCCTGCTGGTACCTTGATACAAAGAGTCCAAAATGCCAAAACAGTTGCCATAGCTTGTAGTTCAATGGGACCTTCCTTGTATTTCCTGGCAAAAATTCACCCCACTTTGGGGACCAGGACTTCTAAACCTTCAAAACCCAGAGTTTCAGGAATAGAAAGCACAAAGTTCCCCAATGAGTCATTTGGGTGGATGGTAAGTGGGGCCACTTCTGCTTCCTCTGCCTTTTTCCTGGACCCATGTATTCCTCCTATTAGGGACAGTGCCTTTAGAGCTCCCTGATTTAGTATATATACTGATCTTGAAAAGTGGCACTCTGTTCTTGCAGAATATTGCCTCCAAATCGGTACTCCGGCTGCACCTTCAGTAGGCTGCCCAGTGCTCTCCCAGGCTGGTTGCTCCAGATGGTGCAGTACGTGATAAAACCAGTAGATCCCTTAGTCATTAGTTCATACTCATACCACCTTTACTATGAAATGGATCCCCTGTTTGGACCCTATGTTGAGTTGGATACTATACCTGTGAATCAGGCCTTCTTTAAGCCTCTAGATAGTGGTATGGGCTGTGGCTCTGAAGCCAAGACAGGCAAACTCATACCCAGAATACATATGTATCCCTATAAGGATGAACTGCTGGCCACTCCAGAATGGAAAGGGCACAGTGTTGTTGACTTGCCACCAAGTGGCTGGTTTATCTTCTCAAGTAATAGTGCCATATCAGGGACTCGGGGTTGGTCTCTGTTGCTGGCAAATTAGACCTTCAGAGACAAATAGCTATATTGGCCTTGGTAAGTGGGAATTCATACTCTTGGGCGCATGTGTAGCCTTCGTCTCTGCACTCACAGTAGGCAGCCTCACATGTTGCCTACATGTGAACCAACGCAGTATTCCTAGGTATGGAATTCGTTGCTTCCAGAACCTAAAGGCCCACCAGGCTTTGGGCTTCATTATAGTAGGAGATGCAAGATGCAGAAATTTGTCTTTTATTCTGGAGGGCATGTCTCCACAGACCACTGACTACTGGACCTTGAAAAAACTTTACTGAAGTCACAAATTCTTGAATCTTCTTTGAGTGTATCTCCCACTGTCTGGATACATGTCTTACCAAGACCTCTAGTATACAAGTCACATCTTGCTCATCATGCTCAGTCCGAATATTGTTGATTTAACATATCAATGTGATGTTATACACTGTATGTCCAGACAGTCCAGATCTCTTCTCACTGTATTACAATAGAGGGTAGAAAAGTTAACATGGCCCTTGGACAAAGCTGGAAATAAATATTGTCTCCTCCACATGAATGTGAATTATTTCTTATCCTTATTTCTGATCGGATTATAAAATAATGCATTAATCAAATCAGTGTCTACAAACTATGTGACTGAGGCCTTATTAATCTGCCCTATACCATGTCCAGCATAGTTTCAGTTGAGAGTACTACTTGTTCAAACTTGCTGTGGTAGCCTGCATTCACTCTGTAGGATACAAACGTGGTACTAATCTCCCCTGGGACACAATGTTATTTATGTTTTATCTTGGCTAGGGTGGGGGACAGTTTCAAAGGCTTTCAGTTGGTCTTCTCATTATGATAGCTCTTTAACAGCTCAGGGACCCAATACTTCAACTGCCAATGATGTCTGTTGTAATTATATACTCAGGGACAAAGAAATACCTAGCAGATGGGTCTTCAGACCCAGTGAATTCACTGTGAGGCAGATTTTAGCTAAGACTTTATTACTTATCCTCATAATTTCCCACACACAGGGGAGGCCATGATGACACTTTGGGTCTCCAGTTACCAAAGTCGACTTAGTCCCTAGGTCCAAAGCTCCTCTGAAATGACTGGGCACTCCCTTTCCCCAGTGTAAATGCCCTACCCAAGTGTATGCCCTAACTCCTTTTGGAGAATGACAGGAGGGATCATTAAAATATCTACTTGCCACAGTGTTGCAGGGTCCTCCTAGGGACCTAACTACCTCCTCAGTCAGTGGGCTGTAGATCTGAAAATTTGCTTACATTCAGGATGAGCAACAAGGACATTTATTGAAATGACTGCCCTTAGCCTCCTGCCCCTCCATTCTTGCCTTCTGATTGTACATGTTAAGCAGCACTCTTAATCTCTTAATATCTGCCTATTTTGCCCCTAAGGTAATGATGATCTGTCGCTGGACCCATCAACTCTATGACTATGTCCCAGTTTTGTATAAGCTCCAAGAGAGGCCTCTCGTTCTCAGACATAGGCTCTGTTTGTAAACAGCCTTCAAAGTTTCTCATTCTCTCTCCTCGGGGATCAGTACAACTTAGTAATAACCAGCCAACTCCAGTCTGCTCACTAAGATATTTTAAATGCCCAAATCATTATACAGGCAAGGATATTTCCTATACTGAGACTTGTTCCCAGCTCACCACCAGTGAAAACTTCAGCAATTGAACTTCTACCTTGTGTCAAGTACTATCTGTGCCCCAAATTCCATTCAGAATGAGTTGGCCTTTCCAACTGAGTGGTAAGTGATGGACTCTCTAAACCCTGTCTTACTATTTGCTTTGTGAGGTCACTCCCAGTAATAGCTATCAGTTTGAGTCTTCCGTGAAGCAGACACCAAGACAAAATTAGATTTATTGGGGAAAATGTCTGTGAAGGATAAAAAGCAAGAAGGAATAGGCAGGAAGAGTTTCCAGAATGACACCTGTGAATGGAGAAAAGGAAGAAAAGAAGAATAGAAATTCATGGCATAATAGGTGTTAAAAAATAAAAGACCTCTGGGCTGTTAAAAAAAAAAAAACAAATAAATAGGAAGAGCCTTAGGCTGTAATGCAGTTCTGCGAAAATCTCAACCAAGCCTACAGAGAGTCATCAGAACAAAGATAACCCATTAGAGGAGTCCCACATTGGGCAGGAATGGTCTGCCTTCACCATACTCAGTCACTGGCTGAAAGCAGCGGAGGAAGAGCCAGAGGAAGAGTGTGTACTCAGCATGAATCCTGCAACGACTCCAAGGTGTGGCAGTTGAGCGGCTGTCCCTAACTACAGTGTTTACCGCATGTTCTCCAAGAGCTGACCAGTATACTCCTATAGCTGCCACAGCAACACTCACATAACAAAGAATTGTCCTTTATACTTCATGATTTTCATACATCTAGGCAGATATTCGTATATATATATATATTTTTAAACAAAACACAAAAACTTTTAGCATTATCTGGAATTATCCAGGTCTAAAATCTATTTTAAATACAAACAAAAAGGCCAGGTGTGGTAGCTCACACCTGTAATCGCAGCACTTTGGGAGGCCAAGGCGGGCGGATCTCAAGGTCAAGAGATCGAGACCATCCTGGCCAATGTGGTGAAACCCGTCTCTACTAAAAATACAAAAATTAGCTGGGTGTGGTGGTGTATGCCTGTAGTCCCAGCTACAAGGGAGGCTGAGGCAGAAGAATCGCTGGAACCTGGGAGGTGGAGGTTACAGTGAGCCGGGATCACTCCACTGCACTCCAGCCTGTCAACAAAGTGAGACTCCATCTCAAAAAAATTTTAAAAAATGATTTTGTACAGTTTTAATATCTACTGAATTTTTTAGTAATGCAAATTCCGTGTAAATCAAGAGTAAAATGAAGTTCATGTTGTTTACACTTTATCAATTGTTTTTGCCATTTTGAAAAATTAAATCACTAACGATATCAATATCCTGATATTTGAATCAGCAATACAGTATGCCTGTAGCTATATTTGTGCCTGTCTCATGTATGTATATGAATATACCTCCTTAAACTATTTCAAAGTGAAAATATAAAGAAAAATGCTAATTTTCCTTTTAATGTCTTCTTTAAAATCCAACCTTACTAATTTTCAAGTATGTAGAATTTTCACACATTGATGGTAGAAATACAAAACTGTACTTTTTCCATATGGAGAATTTGGCAATAGCTAGCAAAATTAAAAAGTTCATTTACTTTTTACCCAAAATGCAACTTCTAGGAATCTAACCCAAAGAAAATATAACAAAAATATTTAATTATGAATATGCAAGGATATTTATTATGTCAATATTTGTAATAGTATAAGACATCTTTCAGTCCAAATGTTATCAGCAGAGAATTTGTTTGAATACACTGTAATAGATTTGCACAGTGGAGTACTATGCCACTATAAAAGGACTGAGTAATATCTCTAAATATTGTTACTGAACAATCCTAGGACATAAGTTAAAAACTTTAAAAACAAGGTACGGAACAGTGGTATACAGTAACTTTTATGTAAGAAAGGAAGGGAAGGCCAGGCACAGTGGCTCATGCCTGTAATTCCAGCACTTTGGGAGGCCGAGATGGGCGGATCATGAGGTCAAGGGATCAAGACCATACTGGCCAATATGGTGAAACCTCATCTCTACTAAAAATACAAAAATTAGCTGGGCATGGTGGTGTGCCCATAGTCCCAGCTACTCAGGAGGCTGAGGCAGGAGAATTGCTTGAACCTGGTAGGCAGAGGTTGCAGTGAGCCGAGATCGTGTCATTGCACTCCAGCCTGACAACAGAGCAAGACTCCGTCTAAAAAAAAAAGAGAAAAAACTACAGAGAAATCTTGAATTTTATTTATATTTTTATTAATATACTGATATTGTTATAAAATATTTTTATGGTATATATGGGTAAAGCAAATAAGTGATTATATTAGTATCATTAGGAACCAAAAATTTTAGTGTAAGAGGAAAGATATGCAAGTATAAAATCAAAGACCTAAAATTCCTATAGTCTTATATTTAAATTGGAAGCATTAGTATGTTCTCAAGATTTAATTTTCTCCTTAAAAATATTATTTCGGCCAGGTGTGGTGGTTCACGCCTATAATCACAGCACTCTGGGAGGCTGAAGCGGGTGGATCACTTGAGGTCAGGAGTTCGAGAGTAGCCTGGCCAATATGGTGAAATCTCATCTCTACTAAAAATACAAAAATCAGCTGCACGTGGTGGCAGGCACCTGTAATCCCAGTTACTCAGGAGGCTGAGGCAGGAGAATCACTTGAACCTGGGGGGCGGAGGTTGCAGTGAACTGAGATCGCGCCACTGCACTCCAGTCTGGGCAGCAGAGTGAGACTCTGTCTCAAAAAAAGAAAAAAGAAAAAAATATGTATTTCATAGCTCTTTCCACTGAAAAGGACTAAGAACAATAGCCTTATAGCAATGATCTCCCCTACCACTCAGGTTATGGTCTTTAAAAACCATTTCTCAGTAAAAGGAACCAAGTCTCCTTTGAGAAATAATTGACTCCAGGGTTGGTGTGGGAAATGTATAAGATGAGCTTGAAATAGCTTTTCATACTCAAAAGTAAGAAGGCATCACGCACTGTTAAGGTTGTTTCAGAAGAACTCAGGAGCCAACCTGAAGAAACTCCATCTAGTCAAAGGTGAGACAATTTAAGCATCATAATGAATGATTACTAAAGTGAATTGAAAATATCAAATATATTAAAATCCATAGTACATGACATTCAAAAGTAAACATTTAGAGGATGTTTCAAATTCATTATTTGAAGTCTAGTTAATAAAGGAATTAAATTGAGCATTTGCTCTGCCTTTTATGTATAAACTGTATTTCCTATACAAATACATGAAAAAAAGAACGTTCTTTATATTTCAGGTAATAAAATCCAGAAATGATAAAAATTAGAGTATCATCATTTTTTCATCCCTTAGTGAAAAAAATTGACCTAGGCAATGCTCATCAGTGGCTGCTAGGACCATTAGATAAAGGGCTGATGGGAAACTTTCATATAGACTAGATTATGCTTTCAATACTTGAACCCACTAACCAATCTTAACTGAAAAAGAGAAACAGCCCAGATATTGATATGCTTTCTGCTATGATGTAATGGGACAGGCATAGCTTCATCTGTGAAATATTCCTTCCAAAAGAGCCAAACCTGATAGATCAAGCCTCTATATCTAACAGCCAGATTACAGTAAATACAGAAAAAAGAGGAACATGACAAAATGACATACAGGGACACAATTAGCAAAATCCTGAATGTGAGAAACAATGTGACAAATGCTTCTTCAACAAATAAATGGCAGGAATTTTTTTAAAAAGGAATCATTCTAGATTAAGGGATATTTAAGATGCATATCAACCTAATGCAATATATAAACCTTGTTTGAACTGATGCAAGCAAATCAACTGCAAAAAGACATTTGTGAAAATCTGAGAAAATTTTTAAATTCCATATATCTGATGAGATAAATAATTAGAGTTTTAAACTTTTCTTAGGTGACATAATAGTATGTGGTTATATTTTTCAAAGTTAAAATAATTCTTTATGGATAAAATATATCTGGGTACTATCTGGGATTTGCTTTCAAATAATCTGAAATGGTAGGAATGTTATCTAGATCAGTAGCTCTGAGAACTTAGCGGACCTACAGATCAGCTGGAGAGATTGTTAAAACACAGACTGCTGAACCCTACCTCAGAGATTCTGATTCAGTGGTCCGGAGTAAGGGGTGAGGTCAGTGAATTTGCATTTCTAACCATCTTCCAGGTAACACTAATGCTGCTGGTCCAGGGACCACATTTTAGGTAGCATTGGTAAGAATGAAAAAGATCAGCTATTGATAATTGATAATTGTTGAAGCTGGATACTGAGAAAGCATGTAGTTAATTATACTACTCTCTCTACTTTAGTATATGTTTGAAATTTTTATAATAAATTATTAAATGTATATGCCAGTATCTGACAATTATGTCTGTCAATGTTGTTCCCACACATTTATATACTACCATATATATTTTTGTTATAAATTAATCTCATTTATCCTTTATAATATAGTCAGGGCATCATGTTGATTTTTTAAATTTATATATGTAGTCAGGTTGCACTCTATATATTTCATTCGTGGATGAAAAAAGGGTGATAAAATATTTATTTTAAAATAGAAATGGTGAGTCTGGTAAAGGTGAGAACCGCTAACTTAAGACAATCTGGAGAAATAAAAGCTAAGTAGAAAAGCAAGCCCTGCTGGCTGAAAAGGAGGCTTCAGTGGTAATCAAAGCAGAAAGACCTCACCAGACCTGCCAGGATTTCCCCTTTTCTAAAAAAGAGCGTTAACTAATGGGAAGTATTCTTGAATTCTGCTAGGACATTTTCTTGTTCACCATTTGGGATTTTCTGACTATTTAAGATGGGAAAATGATTCGGAAAACATTCATTTGTCTCTACCCGGCAGCAGTCTAGTTATTAGCACTCCAGGAACTTGTCAGAGAGCTCCATTTTCAATAGAGAGCTGTCCAGTCCCAGACAAGAACATAGCTGAGAACTGTTTCAGAAAGATAGCCCAAGGCAGTGACTGCACTTTGGAATCATCAGGGGGAATTTTTAAAAATTCTGAAGTCTGGATCCTACCCTCAGAGATTCTGAATTGATGAAGAATAATTAGGCACTAGAGATTCTAAACTCCCCAGGTGTGGCCAGGTGGGGGCGGCTCATGCTTGTAATCCCAGCACTTTGGGAAGCTAGGGTATGAGAATCACTTGAACCAAGGAGTTCAAGACTAGCCTGGGCAACGCAGTGAGACCTGTGTCTCTACAGAAAAAAAAAAAAAAAAATAGCCAGTCATAGTGGCACGCACCTGTAGTCCACGTTACCCCAGAGGCTGAGGTGGGAGGATCATTTGAGCCTGGGAAGATGAGGCTACAATGAGCTGTGATCGTGCCACTGCACTCCAGCCTGGGTGACAAAATGAGACCCTGCCTCCAAAAAGAAAAAACAAAAAACAAAACATATAAACTTCCCAGGTGATTCTAATCTGCAACCAAAACTGAGAACCATTGCTCTAAGTTTGAAGTGGTGGTTCTCAAATGTAGATGGAATCAGAATCACCTGGAGGGTCATAAAACACAGACCACCGGCCTCACTTCCAGTTTACAGTGGACCCAATAATTTGTAAACTTAACAAGTTCCTAGATGGTGCTGACGCTGTTGGTCTGGAGACCACAGTTCAAGAACATAAAGCGTCTGCTGTACATCTTAAGTACAATGGTTATCTCAAGGAAAAGCACTTGTATAACTGCCAGTGGTTGAACTATTTACTTTATTGAATACCATTTTTATTTGAAAGAATGCTGGCAAACAGTTTTTATTCAGACTTGGGTATTTGGGAGACATTTTCTCAAAAATAAAGTCAGCTAGTCATTGCAAGAAAAACAACTGACAAAATTTTTTGGCCAGTGACAAAATCTGAGCTTTCAAATGAAAACTAGAAATTGTCAACATTTAAAGACTTTTGTGTTAAGATTAGTAGTGATATTAATGAATGTGATTTTTGATACAGTATAACGAAATGTGTCAACATTTGGAATATCTGGATAGCTCAGTGAACCAGTATTTTTCAAATGAATGTCATAACATTACACATGAGTGACAAAGACATTCAAAGGGCAAGTTAGACAAATTTATTTTAACGTAACAGAGTACTATGGTTTCAGATTCCATATTACAACTAACCTTTATTTTTAATTTTTTAAAATTGATTTATTTCTTTTCGAGACAAGGTATCATTCTGTCACTCAGGCTAGAGAGCAGTGGTGTCATGATCATGGCCCACTGAAGCCTCAAACTCCTAGGCTCAAGCAATCCTCCTGCCTCAGCCTCCTCAGTAACTGGGACTAACAGGTACATGCCACCTGGCCAGGCTAATTTTTTAAATTTTTTTTTCATAGAGACAGCTTCTTGGCTATGTTGCCCAGGCAGGCCTCGAACTCCTGCCTCAGCCTCTCAAGTAGCTGAGATTACTGGCATGAGCCACCACTAACTGCGGCATGAGCCACAACCAACCTTTAAAAACTAGCACTTGTGGAATTCCGGTACAGTACAAACAATATCTACAGTTATCTGAAAAGGCTATTAAAGGACTCCCCCTTTTCCAGCTACATATCTGTGTGGGGCCAGATTTTTCTCCATATAATTAAACCAAAACAACATCATAACAGACTGCAGAATCAGATGTAAGAATCAAGTTGTCTTCTATTAAACCAGATATTTAAGAAATTTGAAACAGATGACTATCGCTCCTCTCAATAATTTTTTTTTGTTTTGGCAAATAGTTAATTTTCATAAAGTATTATTTAGGTTAACATGTAGTAAATGTATTATTGCTATTTTTAAAGTGAATATTTTTTTCATTCTCAGTTTTAATATCCAATAATGAAAATACTGCTAGATATAGGCCATGTACACATAAGCTCATTGGGGTCCTCAATAATTTTTAAAAGCATAAAAGGGGCAGGGCGCAGTGGCTCACGCCTGTAATCCCAGCACTTTGGGAGGCTAAGGCGGCAGATCACGAGGTCAGGAGATCGAGACCATCCTAGCTAACACAGCGAAACCCTGTCTCTACTAAAAATACAAAAAGCCAGGCGTGGTGGCGGGCGTCTGTACCCCCGGCTACTCGGGAGGCTGAGGCAAGAGAATGGTGTGAACCCGGGAGGTGGGGCTTGCAGTGAGCGGAGATCACGCCACTGTACTCCAGCCTAGGGGACAGAGCAAGACTCTGTCTCAAAAAAAAAAAAAAAGCATAAAAGTGTCCTGAGACCAAAAAGGTTGAGAACTGCTGCTCCAGAGTTATTGTTGTTTTTTGTTTGTTTGAGACGGAGTCTTGCCTGTCACTCAGGCTGGAGTGCAGTGGCAGGATCTTGGCTCTCTGCAACCTCTACCTCCCAGGTTCACGTGATTCTTGTGCCACAGCCTCCCGAGTAGCTAGGGATTGCAGGGGTGCACCACCACACCTGGCTACTTTCTGTATTTTTAGTAGAGACAGGGTTTCACCATGTTGACCAGGCTGGTCTCCAACCCCCAGCCCTACGTGATCCACCCGCCTCAGCCTTGCAAAGTGCTGGGATTACAGGCATGAGCCACCACTCCCAGCCATCTAGAGTTCTAGGAGTGTTCTATCTCTTGGTTTTGGTGGTGGCTATGTGGATGTTAGTTTTGCAGTTATTCCTTAAAATGTTATGTACTTTTGTGCATGTTATGCTTCATAAGATTTTTCAAAAATTGCGATGAAGGGAAGTTGCCTCTTCGTATGGTAGAAAGAATCGGGTTTTGGAAATAAAAGATTCATGAGATGCTTATATATTTTGGCTACTAATAAAGAAATGTCTTCCGTATTTGGAAAAAAAGGATTCATGATTCAAGTTCTCTGTGTTAATCTACTGTGTCGTTTGGGGGCAAAAAAGAATAGTTGTAACACTACCTTCTGTAAAGCATTAAAATGCTTTATAAACTGTAAAGTGGTATGCAAATGTTGGCCACTACTATTTTTTTCTTTTCTTCCTTTTTTTTTTTTTTTTTTTTTTTTTTTGAGACAGGGTCTCACTCTGTTGCCCAGGCTGGAGTGCAAAGATGCGATATTGGCTTACCACAACCTCTGCCTCCAAGGTTCAAGCGATTCTCCTGCCTCAGTCTCCCAAGTATCTGGGATTACTGGTGCCTGCCACCACGCCCAGCTAATTTTTATATTTTTAGTAGAGACGGGGTTTCACCATGTTGGCCAGGCAGGTCTCAAACTCCCAACCTCAAGTGATCTGCCCTGCTTTTGGCCTCCAAAAGTGCTGGGATTACAGGTGTGAGCCACCACACCCGGCTGACCACTGCTATTATTGCAGAGGTACAACACATATATCTGTTTAAAAGTTTCTCTCCTAATTAACCTGCTTGTGACCTTTAAGCATACTTCAGAGAATTCCTGAAAGGATTATGTTTTTCTTTGTTGTTGTTTTTTTTACTTCCAAAATACTTGGGGCTACATTTGTTACATGGTGTTAATGACTCTGTTTCATTATACATTGTTTTTTTGTTATACATTACTTCTCCTCCAAATAGTATTTAATCATCTGATTTATTTTCTTTAAACTGCCTCAAGTTATATGTGTCTTAATATTTATGACCTCAAATACTTTGTAGAAAAAGAAGAAATGGGTAAGTTATATATAAACAATAAAGGACACTGACAGGATGGCAGAAAATGTGGCCCTTGCATGTCTTCTTTCTAAAGGTTGTGAGGCACATTGTGGCAGTCTCACTCCCCCCTTTCTACAGCACATCACCCTCAGATAAATAAATAAAGCAGAGGACTTTCATTTCCAGCCAGTTGTCATAGCAACTTTTGACTATCCAGAGAAGAAGGAATTCTCATATCTTAAGCCCTGACTCCAGAAGAGCTAAAAAGACACAAAGACTAAAGGGAACATTAAAGAATGATTTGCAAGATGTGATAAAACTGAATATCTGTTATTCAGAACTTTCCCACTATATGTATGTGCTTTTTCCCCTGACATATTTATATTTCTTCTTATAGAATTCAGAACTCAACAGCAATAGACTAATAATAGCTACCATTTATCACTTATTACATGCCAGACGCATAGAACATTACATATATTGTTTTTTAATACACCCAACAACACTCTAAGTGTTATACTATTTTTATCCACATTTTACAGATGAGGAGCTTGAATTTAGATAGATGAAGTAATTTACTCAAAGTCACAGGATAAGCGCTCATCCTCTCAGCCTTCAACACAGTTGATCACTTCTTAAAACATTCTCCACTTTTCTGGATTTTTCTCCTGCTTTGTTGGCCAAACACTTTTCTGACTCTCTTGGTTCTGTCTGATCTGTAAATGATAGAATGCCTAGAACTTATACCCTTCTCTATCCAGTTAATGTCTTCCTTTCCTACGGCTTTAAATGTTTTCTATATGTTGACAATCCCCACATGGATATCTCCTTCCCGGATATCGCACATGCATTTCAGATTCTGGTATGCAACTATTCACTTGACACTTGGATATCTAATAGGTATTTTAAAGGTAATAAATCTAAAACAGTTCCTATCTGTATATCTTACCTATCTCGGTAAATGTCAGCACTGTCTAACCCAGATGCTTAAGCCAAAATGCCTAAGAGTCATCCTTGATTTATTTTCCCCTCAAACCCCCACTACCCTGTCCCAGGACTGCTAATGTATAAATAAGTAATTTCAGAATTATCCACAAAATCTATCTTAAGTCTACTTCATTTCACCTCCATTGCCGCCACTTTAATGAAGGCCATCATCTTTTCCTGGACTCCTGTCTTAGTCCATTTTGTGCTGCTATAACAGAATACCACAGACTGGTTAATTTATAATGAACAGAAATGTATTGGCTCACAATTCTGGAGGCTGGGAATTCCAAGATCAAGGGGCTAACATCTGGCAAGGGCCTTCTTGTTGTCATACCATGACAGAAGAGCAAAGAAGGCAAGAGAGAGAGTAAAACAGGGTTGAGTTCCCCCTTTTATAATGAACCCTCTACCTTGAAAATGGCATGAATCCATTCTCTCCACCTTCAGGGCCTAATCACATTTCACTGGGCCACATATCCTAACACTGTTGCACTGGGGATTAAGTTTTCAACACATGTTTTTGGGAAGACACATTCAAACCATAGCAACTCCTAACCAGGAACTTTCTAACCCATATTCCTGCTTCCACTCTCCAAAGAGCAGCCAGAATGAGCTTTTGAGACCATAAATCGAATCTTGCTAGCGTTAATGGCTTCAATGGCTTCCATTGCTCTTAGAGTATGATTTGAACTTCTAACTGTAGTGTAAAAGGCTATGCACGATCTAGTTAATGCCTTCTGCTCCAGGATATTACAATTGTCCCCCTCCATCATTCTGCATTAGCCACAGTGTCCTCCTTTCTTTCCCTCAAACATATCAAGCTTTTTTTTTTTTTTTTTTTGACTCGGATTTTGCAGTATTAACTACCTTAAACTTCTCTTAGCTCATTACCCTTGCTGGCTATTTTTCGTCCTTCAGGTTTCAGCTCAGATATCTCCTTAGAGATTACCTTATCTAAAGTTGCCTCCTATTGGAGCTCTCAGTTGATCACATCATTTTTCTTTTCTTTTTTTTTTCCTTAGACATGTCTTAATGTCTCGCTGCATTGCCCAGGCCGGACTCGAACTCCTGGGCTCAAGCAATCCTCCCACCTCACCCTCCCAAGTAACTGGGACTACACATTTTTATTTTCTTAATACAGCTTATCAATATCAGAAATCTTTATTAGTGTAAGTTCCATAGGGTCAGGGAAACTGTCTTTTTCATTGCTGTCTTCTCCAAACTTAGGAGTATACAGGAGGTGCTCAATGAATAATCCTTGAAGGAAGGAATGAAGGAAAAGGGAAAACATGAGAAATTCAGTGCCAGAATTACATTCCAGGGTGGGTTTACTCCAAAATTGCTTTGACCTACCTTCCTATTGATGGGGTTCATGAAACACCACCCCAAAATATGGTACCCTCAGAAAATTTCAGCAGGAAAGTCACTTTACCTTCCGCTCAACCTTCTTCCATGAAGCGGGTTATAAAACCTTCATTCCAGAGGCACTCACCCAAACCTGGAAGAAAGGAATGTCCTTATCTCTGAAGACACAAGGATACAAGGAAGAACCTGAACAAACAGGCCTTGCTAAGTTCCCTGCAGTTATCATAAACTTTTGTCCAATCATACTTCTGCAGAACTGTCTGCTCTTCATCAACCCTAAGCATAAAAATACACACATGTCCCTGTTTCTTTGGGTCTTCATTTCTGAAAGCTCCTGAGTCACATAAAACTTATATTAAATAAATTTGTATGCTTCTCTCTTGTCAATCTGTGTTTTGTTATAGGGACCTCATTTATGAACCTAGCTATGGGTGAGAAAAGATTTATTCTTTCCTACACTATTTTTAGCTTTTCAAGATGATTTCCAGTTATGTTCTAACTTTAGACTGATGCCTGAATCCCCCCAAAACACTGAGTTTGAGATGGGGATGAAAGGAGATAGGCTGTGAAAGAATGGAATTGGAAGGGCTCTCAAACAACTGCAAACTCTTCACCTTTGGGGGAAGGAAGACAAAAGAAAGAGAACACTATGCCACAGTTTTTAACTTCCTCAGAAATGAAGATTAAATTCCTTGAAAGAACTCAACATATTCCCCATCACATCCTTCCCCGCCAAAGTCCCATGGTTCTTAGGTAAGTTGTTCTCAAGCAAAAATCAATATTCCAAAATGTGAACTTTGGAATTTGAATGCAACCATACCAGCCCATTGCCGCTCATTCTCACTCTTTAATTATTGGCAATAAAATTGTATCTAGGGGCTGGGCGCGGTGGCGCACGCATGTAATCCCAGCACTTTGGGAGGCCGAGGCGGGCAGATCACAAGGTCGGGAAATCGAGACCATCCTGGCTAACACAGTGAAACCCTCTCTCTAATAAAAATACAAAAAAATCAGTCGAGCGTGGTGGCGGGCGCCTGTAGTCCTAGCTACTCGGGAGGCTGAGGCAGGAGAATGGCGTGAACCCGGGAGGTGGAGCTTGTAATGAGCTGAGATCCGGCCACTGCACTCCAGCCTGGGCGACAGAGCAAGACTCGGGGAAAAAAAAATGTATCTAAACAACTTATGAGGAAAGAAGACAGAAGAAAGGCGGAGGATAACAAAACCTGAAGCATTAAGATACAAAGGGCAGCCTGAGTAAATCAATGGATGTTTCTCACAGCTGATCTCTCCACATTAGCCCAAAATTAGTTGTGAAGTCGAGTCAGTTCTTAGGGGAAGAAATGGGAAAGATGATGCAAGGATACTTTTCCATGGAGAATATAGTTCTAATTTATAAAAGTTTCCAAAGAGTTTGAATCTCAAATATCTCACTCTACTTCTGGCACCAAAAGGAAGCATGCCAAGGCCTAGGAGAAATAAATTGTTATAATTTACATGTTAGTTGGCTTTCAGTAGGTTTGGCTCCTGAGCCTTTTAAATGTCAAGGATTTTAGCGTTAAAACACTTAGCTTTCAACACTTTAGAAACTCCCAATGCTAATGTTTTTGTTTTGTATTTTAACTAACAATTCTTTGGCTGAAGACTTTCATTTGTGAAACACTTAAA
The DNA here is from genome assembly GCF_037993035.2 of Macaca fascicularis. Classification (NCBI taxonomy): domain Eukaryota; kingdom Metazoa; phylum Chordata; class Mammalia; order Primates; family Cercopithecidae; genus Macaca; species Macaca fascicularis. The sequence continues at coordinate 101,543,780 of NC_088385.1, forward strand.
TTCCTAATAAGTAAAAACCTGGCAGGGGGTTTGAAGAGTTTGGGCCATAATGGTAGGCTGAAAATTAATTTTACTCTTGACCTTCATATTGACTTGTTGTGATCTAACAAAGATCATTTATCTTCCTGTGGTTCCAGTTTTTTCATTATAAACTATAAAAAATAATATGGATATTATTTTGAGATCACTGGAGAAAATGGACAAGCCCAGCATGGTTATTTGTAGATGTACTTATATCAAATTCAATTATGTAAATGCTGTTTTTAAACAACTTTCTAATTCTGTTCAATATGATTTCTAAGTTTTATACAGTGAAAACAAAATTTAATTTGATAGTCTGTCAACATCTAATATTATATCTATAGTTTTCTTTTGTTACCAGAAAGGAGCTCCAACCCAGACCCCAAGAGAGGGTTCTTGGACTTCACGCAAGAAAGAATTCAGGGTGAGTCCATAGAGTAAAGCAAAAGCAAGTCTATTAAGAAAGTAAAGGAATAAAAAAAATGGCTACTCCACAGGCAGAGCAGCAACATGGGCTGCTTAACTAAGTACCCTTATAGTTATTTCTTGATTATATACTAAACAAGGGGTGGATTATTCATGAGTTTTCCGGGAAAAGGATGGGCAATTCCCAGAGCTGAGGATTCCTCCCCTTTGTAGACTATATAGGGTAACTTCTTGGCATTGCCATGGCATCTGTAAACTGTCATGGCAGTGCCAGGAGTGTCTTTTAGCATGCTAATGCATTACAATTAGCATATAATGAGCAGTAAGGATGACCAGAGGTCACTTTTGTCATCCTCTTGGCTTTGGTGTGTTTTGGCTGGCTTCTTTACCACAACCTGTTTTATCTGCAAGGTCTTTATGACCTGTATCTTGTGCTGACCTCCCTATCTCATCCTGTGACTAAGAATGCCTAACCTTGGCGGGTGCAGTGTCTCGCGCCTGTAAGCCTAACTACTTTGGGAGGCTGAGGCAGGCAGATTATGAGGTCAGGAGTTCAAGACCAGCCTGACCAACATGGGGAAAACCCATCTCTACTAAAAATACAAAAATTAGCCAGGCATAGTGGTACGCGCCTATAATCCCAGCTACCCAGGAGGCTGAGGCAGGAGAATCGCTTGAATCCGGGAGGCAGAGGTTGCAGTGAGCCAAGATCATGCCACTGCACTCCAACCTGGCAACAGATCGAGACTCTGTCTCAAAAAAAAAAAAAAAAAAAGGAATGCCTAACCTCCTGGGAATGCAGCCCAGTAGGTGTCATCCTCACTTTACCCAGCCCCTATTCAAGATGGAGTAAGTTGCTCTGGTTCAAACACCTCTGACACATTCAACTGGAGTGAAAGAGACTTAGTAAAATTGAAACAACATCTCCAGAGTTAATTTTGTTTTCTTCTTCTGCACAGAACCATCCCTATTTACTCTGTATGAAAACTCTTATTACCTGATGCTCCACTCTCATGCCTCCAACCTTGGGTCTACAAATACCACAACTTTTATATGAAAAGACATTTTATATGAAAAGATATTTTATGTAAGAAGAAATACAAACACCAAGAAAACATTAAAACTATACAATTTCTCTAGTAGGCAAACAATGCAAAGTAAAATTAGATAACTTTTTCACCTTATCATTTGACAAATATTAAAATTGCAAATATTTAAAAATCAAAGTTTCAGTATTGTCTAAGGTGTAATGACACAGTTTTTCATATATGGCTAGTGGGAGTGTAAATTGGTAAGATCTTTTTAAGTGAAAACGCCTTTGCAAAAGTATGACATAAGAGAAATCTGACATGGCTGACTCCATCTTGCTTCTAGCCTCATGGACTGGCTATCTTTGCTCATTTCTGGAAATTTTTCTTTGGGAGAAATTTAGTTTATAGTTTAAATAATAATAACCCTTCCCCAAAACTAAACTGCCCTTGTAAAACTAATGAAAGGTCACCAAGTTAGAAGGATGAGACGGGCCTGAATTCTAAATAATTACCAGCCATTACTCTGACGGTCATGAGATTTGCAACTTTTTCAATTACTCTTGAAGATAACATCACTATTGTAGACCCTAAGATTGGTCTTTTGAAATGTCTTTTCAGTTTTTTGCATTTCTGACAACTGGATGGCCCCATCTGGACTTGTGACTCAACCAGTCCTGTGGCCCCCACCCAGAAGCAGACTCAGAGAACGAGGACCATTTTCCACACCGCATGTTGACATCCCCAACCAATCAGCATGCCTCCTACCCTAGCCCTCTGCCCACCAAACTATCTTTGAAAGACTCCTAACCTCTGAGCCTTTAGGGAGACTGATTGGAGTTACAACTCCATCTCCCATGTAGCATAACCAGCCTCACATCAATCAAATGCTTTCTTTACTGCAATGCCATGGTCTCAGGGGGTTGATTTTGTTTGTGCAGCAGGCAGGAAGAACCCATTAGGCAGTTACATGAGGAGTAAATTGGCAAAACCTATTACAAATTTAAAATTTTACTTTGAACAGCATGGTAGTACAAAAGATACAAAGTATCAAGTGTTGGTGGGAATGTAAAGTCACTGGGACACTCATACACTGTTAGTGGGACTGTAAGCTGGCAGGACCACTTCGATTTTTGATTTTTTTCGGTTTTTTGAGAGAGGCTCTCACTTTGTCACCCAGACTGGAGTATAGTGGCACGATCTCAGCTCACTGCAGCCTCCACCTCCTGGGCTCAAGCAATCCTCCCACCTCAGCCCCCCAAGTAGCTGGGACTACAGGTGTGCACCACCATGCGTGGCTAATTTTTTGTATTTTATGCAGAGATAGGGTTTCACCATGTTGCTGTCAGAGGCGTTTAAACCAGAGCAACTCTATCTTGAATAGGGGTTGCGTAAAATAAGGCTGAGACCTACTGGGCTGCATTCCCAGAAGGTTAGGAATTCTAAGTCACAGGATGAGATAGGAGGTCAGCACAAGATACAGGTCATAAAGACTTTGCTGATAGAACAGGTTGCAATAAACAAGCTGGCCAAATCCTACCAAAACCAAGATGGCAATGAGAGTGACCTCTGGTCTTCTTCACTGTTCATTATACACTAATTATAATGCATTAGCATGCTAAGTGACACTCCCACCAGTGCCATGACAGTTTACAGATGCCACGGCAATGCCAGGAAGTTACTCTATATAGTCTAAAAAGTGGAGGAGCCCTCAATCCCGGGAATTGCCCACCCCATTCCCAGAAAACTCATGAATAATCCACCCCTTGTTTAGCATATAATCAAGAAATAATCATAAAAATGAGCAACCAGCAGCCCTCGAGGGCTTTATTCCTTTACTTTCTTAATAAACTTGCTTTCCCTTTGTGCTGTGGACTTGCCCGAAATTCTTGTGTGAGATTCAAGAACCCTCTCTTGGAGTCTGGATCAGGACCCCTTTCCAGTACTATTGCTGAAACTGGTCTTGAACTCCTGAGCTCAAGCTATCTGCCTGCCTTGGCCTCCCAAAGTGCTAGAATTATAAGCATGAGCCACTGCACCTGGCCGGGCAGGACCACTTGGGAAAATAATTTGGCATTATCTGAAAATAATTTGGCATTATCTGAATATGTGAATGTCTTACGACTCAACAGTTCCACTTCTGGGCATATACTCAAGAGAAACTCTTATACACGTGTTTATATCCACATGGTTTGTAAGACCAAGAAAGAAGAAATAATCCTAATTGTCCATCAACAATACAATAGATAAACACAGCAGTGAAAATGAATTAATTACAGCTACATGCAATGACATGGATGATCTCAGGAATATTGTGTTGTGAGAAAAAGTTGCAGAATAATATATACAGTATGGTTCTGCAGGGTACCAGACCATGCCATCCCAAAATATGCCTCTTTACCACTGGAATATCTTGAGCTAAAGGCAATTGAGAAATAGTAGACACAAGTAAAGCTCTTTACCTCCCTCTTACTACCTAAAAATGCAGTATAAAATTCCCCTTTTGTAAAGGAATTTATATTTATAAAGCAAATTTATATTTGTAAAAGTTGTCTCCTTACCAGGAAGAAAGCTATTCATGGAGATGACCCTTATCACCTGGAAGACTCTTATCTGCAAAATAAGATAGCCTTTATTTATCATACATTTCATCCCCTCACTTTCCCATAAGCTTACCCCACTGACCCAGAAACCCCCAACCCCTTTTCCTTTGTTTAGCCTAAGATGGTAGATAAGCCTCAACCATCTAGCCACATCCTTGAGTCTTATTTCTTATTTAAACTAATGTGCATAAGTGTGTAATTAAAACTTTTTTTCTCTTGCTAATCTGTCTTTCGTTATTTTAATTCACAGGCTCAGCCTGCGAGGTGGGTAAAGGAAAAAGGATTCTTCTTCCCCTACAATTTCATTTGTATAAAGTCCAAAAGCACACAAAACTAATTGCTTTGGAAAACAAATGTGATGGTAGGAGCAGAGGGAACATTCCTTCCACACTCCAAGGATTTGATAAATTTTTTTTATTTTTTATTTTTGAGATGGAGTCTTGCTCTGTCACCCAGGCTGGAGTAGGTGCGATATCAGCTCACTGCAACCTCTGCTTCCCGGATTCAAGGGATCTTCCCACCTCAGCCTCCCAAGTCACTGGGATTACGGGCATGCACCAGCATACCTGACTAATTTTTGTATTTTTTTGTAGAGATGAGGTTTCACCGTGTTGGCCAGGCTGGTCTTGAACTCCTGACCTCAAGTGATCTGCCTGTCTCAGCCCCGCAAAGTGCTTGGATTACAGGCATGAATCACCATGCCTGGCCAAGGTTGGATAATTTGAGTCTCTGGAATAAACTGACAATAGACAGATTAACAGGAGAAAAGTCATACAAATTTATTAAGTGCACATGAGCTACACAAAATATGAGACTTAGAGAAGGACCAGCTGAGCTGGCTAAAGTGTTTTTTTATTTGTTTGTTTTTGAGATGGAGTCTCACCCTATTGCCCAAGCTGGAGTCGCAATGGCACGATCTTGGCTCACTGCAACCTTCACCTTCTGGCTTCAAGCAATTCTCCTGCCTCAGCCTCCCGAGTAGCTGGGATTACAGGAGTGCGCCACCACACCTGGCTAATTTTTGTATTTTTAGTAGAGACAGGGTTTCACCATGTTGGCCAGGCTGGTCTTGAACTCTTGAGTTTGTGATCTGCCCACCTCGGCCTCCCAAAGTGTTGGGATTACAGGTGTGAGCCACCACACCTGGCCAAATTTCTATACCATACGGAAAGGGATAGGGGGCTGGGAGCTCCTGAAGGATGGTGATAACAAGCTATGGAAGGGTAAGGGGGAAATGCATTGTCAACACATTCTTTTTATTTGTTTTTTAGAGACAGTGTCTCACTGTATTGTCAGGGTGGAGTACAGTGGCATGATCATAGCTCACTGCAACCTTGAACTCCTACACTCAGGGGATCCCTGGACTACAGCTAATTTTTCAACACCCAACTAATTTTTTTTTTTTCGAGATGGAGTCTCCTCATGTTGCCTAGTGTCAGGTTCCAGCTCAAGCTGGGGTCTGAGGGGAGTCAGTGAATGAGTGGCAGGTAGCTGAAAGAACTCAGGGGTCTGTAGGCAGGTGCGATATGGCTTTATTTTCTCCCCTTCTCCATCAGCCTTTGTCTCAGCTGCCCACTCTGGCCACAGTTCCCTCAGCACCAGCTCCATGGCTCCTGCTGCCCCCATGCCTGCAGTTATGCTCCCTTGTGCGCTCACCGCTTCCTGGCTCCCTCCTGTTCACCTGCAAGGCAGCCAGCTTTACCAAGCACCCTCTCACGGTGTCAGTGATACATCTATACACCTCACAGACAATAGCGACTCAGAGCCAGGTGATGAGCCCACCCATAACATGGTTATATAACTGTGATTATATAATGCACGGAATTATGCACCTGAACTCCAATCCCGCTGTGCCATGCTGCACTGGATGTTTACTCCGGCCCACTCTTGACTGTAGTGCAGCCATTTGCCTTATACCCAGGATGGTCTCGAACTCGTGGGCTCAAGTAATCCTTCTGCCTCAGCTTCCCAAAGTGCTGGAATTACAGCCTGAGCCACTGAGCCCAACCAGGCTGTCTTATTATGCAGATAAAGTCTCTCAGGTAGCAGCCCTGAAGGTGGTAGTCTCTGATAAGAGTTTCTCTGAGCATGGTGTCAGAACTTTCTTCTCTTTTCCTGTGAGCTAATCTCCTCTGGTTAATGACTGCATTCCTTCTGGAGAAACTTCCCTTGGATAAAGGAATATCAAAGCAAGGCCTTCCCTGCATTACTGCTCTCCAGGTCCTCTCAGTCTGAAGTCTAATGCAGCATGTTTTGTTTCCTGAGTCCCAACACAATAAATCTAAAAGTAGAGTAACAATAGACCAAAATTCAGGATAGTTGTTACCTTTGGGAGAAGAAAGGGAGGATGGGGATTGGACAGAGGCACACAGGGTACTTTAAAGGTAATGAGTGAGGAAAGTGAAAATGACTTGGAGACCACTGAACAGGGCCCAGAGATGAAAACTCCTTATCTGAGGAATTTAGAAGGGAGCAAAGAACACCTGGTGACCATCAAACAGGCCATCCGAAGGCAAAAGTTATCTAGGAAATTTAGAAGTAATTAAACTTCCCAGCAGGGTGCGATTGCTCACACCTGTAATCCCAGCACTTTGGGAGGCTAAGGCAGGCAGATCAGCTGAGGTCAGGAGTTTGAGACCAGCCTGGCCAACATGGTAAAACCCCGTCTACTAAAAATACAAAAATTATATTTGGGCATAGTGGTGGGCACCTGTAATCCCAGCTTCTCAGGAGGCTGAGGTGGGAGAATCGTTTGAACCTGGGAGATGGAGGTTGCAGCGAGCCAAGATCGTACCACTGCACTCCAGCCCGGGCGATGGAAACTCCATCTCAAACAATAATAATAATAATAATAGTAAAATCTTCCCTACTATCTAAAGTTGGCATCTGGTTCCAGGCCTATTTCAATTTTTATTAAGTAACTAGAATTTTTATACATCTTGGGAATTCCATGCCGAAACTCATTGTGCAACTCTTGTGACGTTAAGGCACCCAAATGTTTATAAATGTAATAATTTATCATGACCTATGTGACTAATATGGCCCAAATTACCCTTAAGCTCCTGCCTTAAGGTTCATAAAAGGTCCTAAGGAAGATCCACCAGTGAGCTCCGTCCTCTCACTGAGGTGCCCCGCTGCACCCTTTAGCAGTATTCCTTCTTTCTAACAAACTTTCCTTTTTCAAACCTATACTGTTGTTGGTAAGTTCTACTTACCAACCTGTGAGTTGACTACTTCCCAATGCCAGGGCTCTGACACCTCGCCCGGCATTAATAATGTTTTGGGGGTTTTTTCCTTAAATTTGGTGGTAAATTCAGACGTGTTTGGTTGTAAATGTGTTTCATTTTACTTCATAAATATTTTTGTGTCTAGTCAATGTTTAATAAAAGCAATTTAAAGAACTTAAGTGTCCAAGAACCAGTTATATGTCAACATAAATAGAATAATTTTATTTATATAAAACTCTATACATATTACGTGGATAAACAGCAATGAAAGATGTGTACAAGGACATATACTAATGTATTAATCATTGTATCACTTAGTGAGTGGATTTGGACTGATTTTGCTCTCCTTGTTTTACTTTACTATATTGTTTATTTTGTTCACATAAAGGACATGTATTCTTTCTTACAAAGAAAATTAAACTGGTTGACACAATGACCCATGCCTGTTTAATCAGCACTTTGGGAGGCTGAGGCAGGAGGGCTGCTTGAGTCCAGGAGTTTGAGACCAGCCTGGGCAACATGGCAAAACCCTGTCTTTACAAAAATACAAAAAGCTAGTTGAGTATGGTGGTGCACCCCTGTAGTCCCAGCTACTCAGGAGACTGAGGCAAGAGGATCAATTGAGTCTGGGGAATTGAGGCTTTAGTGAGCCATGATCATGCCAGTGCACTCCAGCCTGGGCAAAGAACAAGACCCTGACAAACAAATAAAAAAAACAATTGTAAAAAAAGAAAGAAAAGAAAGGAAGGAAGGAAAGGAAGGGAAGGAAGGGAAGGAACGTGAAGGAGGGAAGGGAGGGAGGAAGGGAGGGAGGAAGAAAACTTTTCTTAAAAAAAAGATATAACTATTAGGATGTTCATAACAGATAGATGTTTAGATAGATAAACATATTGTGTAAGAAAGAATTAACCTTACCCAAAGTAAGGTATGGCCTTTGCTCGCAGCCCCTAGGAGGTAATCTCTAAGCCCTCGGGATGTCTTGCCTGATGAAAGTGTCCTTGTTTACTTGGGGGCCTTGAGCCATGCCAGATAATCTGATTACAATAATTTATGGTAGGGGCTTTGGGGCACATGGTATCAGCTCAACCTCCAGAGAAGCTGGAGGTTAAGGTCATCCACATGGACAGTCAACCATGTCTATGTGGTGATGCCCCAGTAAAAACTTTGGACACCAAGCTTCTCTGGTTGGCAGTACTCCATGAGTATTGCCACACACTGTTGTTGGGAGGCACAACGACTGTCTCTGACTCCACTGGGAGAGGACATTTGGAAGCTTCATGCTTGAAACTCTCCTGAACTCTGCCCCTTGCACCTCTTCCTTTGGTTTATTTTAACTTGTATGCATCACTGTAATAACCCATAACCATGAGTGTAGCAGCTTTCAGTGAGTTTTGTGAGTCTTTCTAGTGATTATTGAAACTGAGCGTGTTCTTGGGAATCCCTGCACTTTCATTTGGTGCCAGAGTGAGGGTGATCTTGGGGACACCTGAACTTTGGAGTTGGTGTTAGAAGTGGAATTTGCAAGAATGACTGTATTAGTCCGTTTTCACACTGCTAATAAAGACATACCCAAGATTGGGCAATTTACAAAAGAAAGAGGTTTAACTGGACTTACAGTTCCACATGGCTGGGGAGGCCTCACAATCATGATTGAAGGCGAAAGACATGTCTTACATCACAGCAGGCAAGAAAGAGAATAAGAGCCAAGCAAAACGGGTTTCCCCTTATCAAACATCAGATCTCATGAGACTTATTCACTACCACAAGAACAGTATGGGAGAAACTGCCCTGTGATTCAATCATCTCCCACCAGGGCCCTCCCACAACACGTGGGAATTATGGGAGTACAATTCAAGATGAGATATGGGTGGGGACACAGAGCCAAACCATATCATTCCATTCCTGGCCCCTGCCAAATCTCATGTCCTCACATTTCAAAACCAATCATGCCTTCCCAACCATCCCCCAAAGTCTTAACTCATTTCAGCATTAACTCAAAAATCCATAGTCTAAAGCAAAAGAGACAAAGCAAGTCCCTTCTGCCTATGAACCTGTAAAATCAAAAGCAAGTTAGTTACTTCCTAGATACAGTGGGGGTACAGGCATTGGGTAAATACAGCCATTCCAAATGGAAGAAACTGGCCAAAACAAAGGGGCTACAGCCCCCATGCAAGTCTGAAATTCAGTGGGGCAGTCAAATTTGAAACCTCCAAAATAATGTCCTTTGACTCCATGTCTCACATCCAGGTCATGCAGATGTGAGAGGTAGGTTCCCATGGTCGTGGGCAGCTCTGCCCCCGTGGCTTTGCAGGGTATAGCTCCTCTCCTGGCTGCTTTCATGGGCTGTCATTGAGTGTCTGTGGCTTTTCCGGGCACACGGTGCAAGCTGTCAGTGGATCTACCATTTTGGGGTCTGGAGGATGGTGGCCCTCTTCTCACAGCTCCACTAGGCAGTACCCTAGTAGGGACTCTGTGTGGGGGCTCTGACCCCAAATTTTCCTTCTGTACTGCCCTAACAGAGGTTCTCCATGAGGGCCCCATCCCACAGCAAACTTTTACACAGACATCTAGGCATTTCCATACATCTTCTGAAATCTAGGTGGAGGTTCCCAAACCTCAATTCTTGACTTGTGTGCACCTGCAGGTTCAACACTATGTGGAAGGTGCCAAGGCTTGGGGCTTCCACCCTCTGAATCAACAGCCCAAACTGTTCCTCAGCTCCTTTTAGTTACAGCTGGAGTGGCTGGATGTAGGGTACCAAGTCCCTAGACTGCATACAGCATGGGGACCCTGGGGGCAGTCCATGAAACCATTTTCTCCTATGCCTCTGGGCCTGTGATGGCAGGGGCTGCCGTGAAGACCTCTGACATGCCCTGGAGACATTTCCCCCATTGTCTTGGGGATTAATATTCAGCTCCTCATTACTTATGCAAATTTCTGCAGCAAGCTTGAAGTTCTCCTCAGAAAATGGGTTTTTCTTTTCTATCCCATTGTCAGGCTGCAAATGTTCCAAATTGTTATGCTCTGCTTGCCTTATAAAGCTGAATGCCTTTAACAGCACCCAAGTCACCTCTTGAATGCTTTGCTGCTTAGAAATTTCTTCTGCCAGATACCCTAAATAATCTCTCTCAAGTTCAAAGTTCCAGGGTCACACTCTGTTGCTCAGGCTGGAGTGCAGTGGCACAATCTCAGCTCACTGCAACCTCAGCCTCCTGGGCTCAGATGATCCTCCCACCTCAGCCTCCCAACTAGCTGGGACCGAAGGTGCACACCACTATGCCCAGCTAATTTTTGTATTTTTTGTAGAAATGGGGTTTCCCTATTTTGCTCAGGCTGGGCTCAAACAATCCTCTCTCCTTGGCCACCAAAACTGCTGGGATTACAGGTGTGATCCAGGCAGACACAGTTACTTATTTTCTTTTTTATTTTATTTTATTTTTCCTGAGACGGAGTCTCGCTCTGTCACCAGGCTGGAATGCAGTGGCGCGATCTTGGCTCACTGCAACCTCTGCCTTCCAGGTTCAAGCGATTCTTCTACCTCAGCCTGGGATTACAGGTGCATGCCACCATGCCCAGCTAATTTTTATATTTCTAGTAAAGACAGGGTTTCACTATGTTGGCCACGCTGGTCTCGATTTCGTGAGCTGGTGATCCACCTGCCTCGGCCTCCCAAAGTGCTGGGATTACAGGCGTGAGCCACTGCACCCGGCCTGGCCGCAGTTACTTATTTTCTTGTCTGTGTCCATAACTCCTCGACAATCCCTCCCAACTGGACCATAAAATCATTCTGTAGACAAAGTGATATTTGTTTCTTAAATATTTCTGCAGAATGATTTTAAAAGGTTAAAAGATTTAGGTTTAGATAAAAAGATTTACATTGCTCACACATCAGAGTATATTAAATGGTGTACAGTGAAAAATCACTCTTTCCTTTCCCACACCATTCCACATTCACTTTGTTTTCTTCCTCTACAAGTAGTAATTATAGTTTCTGTTGATTCTTCTGAAAAATGTTTATGCATATTTAAGACTATATGTTTGTATGTGCATTCAGTTTTTCCACAAACATTTCACATAAATGTTAGCATGCTATACACAATCTGTCTGCATTAAGGATCTTTCCATATCAATACATCAATACACACATAATATCTTCTTCGTGTACGTGTGTGTGTGTGTGTTGTGCTGAACTACACTGTGTTCACCATTACAAGGGCTTTAGTAAGACTGTTGAATTGAATTAAATTACAGTACAGGGAGTTGATAATAATAATTGCTGATGATATCAAAATGACTAATAAACACATGAAAATGTGCTCAACATCATTATTCAGGAGGGATATACAAATTAAAAGCACAATGAGATTTTACTACCCACCCACTAGAATGACTGAAATAAGCAAAATGAAACATCTGACAATACCAAGGGTTGGAGAAGCCATGGTGCAACTGGAACTCTCGGACACTCTGGTGAGAATGTAAATTGATATAGCCACTTTGGAAAACTGATCATAACTACTAAATCTGAACATATGCATGCCTATGACATGGTAACTCTACTCTTAGGTATGCTAAGAGTAGAGCTGCCAACAGGAATGCTACATATGTTCACCAAAAGACATACAAGTAAAGGATTAATCTTGTCCAAAGCAATGTTTGCCCCTTGATCAGTTTCTAGGAGGCAACCTCTAAGACCTTGGAATAAGAGTGTCCTTACCTGGGGGCTTTGGGTCACACCAAACAGCCTATGTTAACAACGTCATTTATAGCCAGGGTGTTGGGCCACATGGCATCAGCTTACCCTCTGGAGAAGTTAGAGACTAGGAACAGCCACATGGTGGTTGCCATTTCCATGTGACCAACCCCCAGTAAAATCCCTGGACACCAAGGCTAGGGGAGCATCCCTGTTTGGCATTACTCCATGCGTCTGCCACTCATCATTGCCAAGGGAAGTAAACTCTGTCTGCAGGCCTCCACTGAAAGAGAACGACTGGAAGCTCACACCTGGGAACTTGCCTGGACTCTGTCCTCTGTGCCTTTTCCCACTGCTGATTTTAATCTGTATTATTTCACTGTAATAAACCATCATCTTGAATATAACAGCTTTCTCTCTGAGTTCTGTGAGTCCTTCTAATGAATTATTGAACCTAAGGATAGCCTTGGGGATCTCCCAAATGGCAACAAGAATGTTCATGGAGGCATTATTCATAATAGACACAACCTGGAAACAACACAAATGACCATCAACTAGAATAGATGTATATTCACATAAAGAAATATTCTACAGCAAGAAAACTAACTACAACAACATGCAACAATATTGATGAGTCACTCAACCATAATACTGAGCAAAGGAAGCCACAGAAAGGAGTATGCAGTATATTATTTTATTTATGTAAGGTTCAAAAATTAGTCTATGTTGAGAGAAGCCAGAATAAGGTTACCTTTGAGGTGGGGTATTGGCTGAAAATCTCCAGCCTGACACTTAGAATTTGTGTACTTTTCTGCATGTAGATTATGCCTCAACAGAAAGTTTACTCCCTACACACCTATTATCATTGAAAAAAGAAAAAAAAAGAATGAGAGAGAGACGAGGGGAGGGGGAAGGAAACTGAATTGGATTCTGGCAAGGTTGCAGGGTAACTACAACTCTCATACACTGCTAATGGGAATGCAAAATGGTACCACTACTTTAGAGAATAGTTTGACAGTTCCTTATAAAGTTAAACATACACTTACCATATGACCCAGCAATTCTATCCCAAGGAGTTACACAAGAGAAATAAAATTTTGTATTTATGCAAAAACCTATAGGCAACTCATCATCTTCAAAAAAACTGGAAGAACCCAAGTATCCTTCAACAGATGAATGGATACATAAACTATGATACATCTACATAATGGAATACTATTATACTACTCAGCACCAAGAAGGAGTGAACTATTGACATGTGCAACACCTTGGATGAATCTCACGTATTAAGTGAAAGAAGTCAGACTCAAAAGACTGCACACTATAGGATTCAATTCATATGACATTCTGGAAAAGACAAAACTTCAGAGACAGAAAATAGATCAGTGGTTGCCTAGGGCTGGGGGTTACAGGAGGCATTGACCACAAAGAGGTAAAAGAGAATTATTTGGGGGTGATGATAATATTTTGTAACTTGACTGTGGTGGTAGTGATTACACAGCTGAATGTGTCAAAACTTAAACTATACACTAAAAAGGGTGAGTTTCATTATATACAAAGTATAACTCAGTAAAACTGACAGATATATAAACATGTTTAAAGCTTACTTTTAAGTAATAATAATAATAATAGGTGCCACAAGAGATGTAAAAAGGAGGCAGGCTATGTAAAATTTATTTCCCAGTGAGAATTAGAGAATTGTCATGGAAATGTTCGTATGTAAACTGAGCCTCGAATATGCATGAATAATATCTGGGGAGTGACTATCTTGAAGAACTAATTTCCAAGTCTAAATTCATGGAAGAAAGTATCAGAGAGAATCACACTTCTGAACTTTTGCCGTAGCACCTTCCACTGAGCCACAAACCAAGTAGGATCTAAGAGCCACTTAGTCCCATCTGTCATGGCATACCTTTGGGCGAGAGTCACACTGCCTCTGCCTGAGAAATAGTTCCAAGCCCGGAACACATGGGGCTTAGAGAGTCAGAATCCTCAGGTCTTCCAGGGACTTCAAAACTTCTTCCACAATATTTGTCCTTTCAGAATAAGAGGAAATAACCCAATAATAATTAAAGCTAACACTTACGTTAGCACTGACTAGATGCCGGGCCCTGTTCCTTAATTTCACATACGTATAATCTATTCTTTACAACAACTCCATGAGGTAGGTAATTTTGAAAACAATCCCATTTTACAGATGGAAAGCTGAAGAACAGAGTGGTTAAGGAACTTGCTCAGGGTACAAAATTAATAAGTAGTAGAGGCAAAATTCAAATCTGAGCATTCTGGCTCCAGAGACATCCTCCTAACCATCACAGTCTAGTCCCCTCTGTGCACAGTTGGGGTAGGGGTGGGGTGGCCAGTATGTCCTAGTCCAAGTCTTTCGAAGTATAAACTGCCACTCATTAGTGTGATGGAATCAACTGAATGGGTTGTGACCAGCTTTTAGAAAGTGGAATTGAAAATAAGTAAATATATTTTGGAATGGGATGGAATAGATAATATCAGAGTACATTTCAGATATTATGTACTGAGTCACTATATAGGTTGTATGTATCACTGTGGGTCAAGATCTGAAAAGTTTAAAGCCACTTTCCAGGTTCACCCTCAGAGGATAGTTTAAGATGTCCTAAGCCTGAAATCCAGGCTATCTCTTCTCCAAGAACATCAGTCCTCCCCCATTATACATCCAGCAGTCTCCCTAATGCTTTTGGGTCTTGAGGGCAGAGTCCCACTACCTTCGGCCATTGACTACTGCAGAGGAGTAAGCTAGGTGTAATTCTGCTCAAAATGAGAGACAGGCTAAGCCCCGGCTTTAGTAGTGGCCACAAAGCTAAAGCAGTGTCATTCTCTGAAACAGAAAATGTGGATTCTTTGCACTCTCACCAGGTGCACATTACACCTGGTGGGGAAGCTCCAGCTGAAATGCCTACAGCCCTTTGAACTAAAGTGCTTTACATTCCCTGTCTTCTCATAATGAGGAATGGTGGAAATATAGGTGACAGGGGACCAGTATCACTGAGCACCATGATACTGTCCACTGGACACTGGTGGCTCAGGTGTGTAGGAGACAGCGTCAGTGTCTGCAGAGGCACATGGAGGCTCCAGGAAGAGGCCACGCTGCCTGCCCCAGGAGGCCACTCCCTCAAAGGCTCCAGCAGCCACCAGAAGTAGGAGAGACTTGTCTCACTCAGACACAGGATCCTCATGTGTATCTGGGCCAGAGCCCAAAGTACTGACACTTTAGCTTTCCAATCTTCCCATGTGCACACCTAGGTACCTCCAAGGGCATATGACTGTGTCATACCTGGTTCTCGGGAGTTCATTTCCTCATAGATGGTGTTTTTCACGGTGATATTGCTACTTAAACCCTTAGATGTTAGTGGCTTAACATAATACATGGGTATTCCTTATTGGTGTAATAGTCCCACGTGGTTATGCGTATCTGGCATGCAACCTTCTGCATGGTGATCCAGGGGCCCAGACGTCTTCCATTTGTGACTGCACCCTCCTTTAGGGTCTCTAGGACCTCTGAGTCCTCTGCATTCAGCCTGCAGATGGAGAAAGAATGGAGAAGATATGCCCCTGTCTTAAGCTCCTTGGCTATTTATTGAGAACATAGCCCCTTTCAGATGCAAAGCAGGAGCTGAGAAATACTGCCTTCAGCTGGGCTACTGTTTCCAGCATCAGCTGTCCTCTGCAGTGAGAGTATCAGGAATCTTTATCTCTGCTTAATGGACCAAGAACCACTGTGTCCCATATCATCCTGGGAATGTTCCCCCTTTTCTTGCAGAACAACTAAGCTGCCTCCTTCACCCTTTATAAGGGAAACTGTTAATGATTTCCTGCCTATGCATATTGTAGCTGGTAAGTCTCTTCCTCTAGAAAACATACGGAAAAAGCCACAAGTTGACTCTCAAAGCAAGACTCCCCTTCTGTTTTCTATGGTACCTGAACATTAGGAAATAGAATAGAAGGAAAGATGCCATTGCTAGACACTAGGAACAGAGACTGGGAAGGTAGGGTTAGGGGAAGAGTTTCATCTTTTACTTTACAACATTCTGTATATTTGGTTTAAACACTAATGAGCAAAAGAAGTATTAGGCAGCATAGCTGTTTATATGAAATTCAAGAATAGGCTAAACAAATCGATTATGATAAAAATCAGAATAGTGGCTATCTCTGGGGAGGAAATGGGTTTTGACTGGGAAGATGCAGGAAATGTTCTCTATCTCAGTGTGAGTGATGGCTACACAGGCGCCTACACAGGTAATTAACCATGCTCTACACTTACGATTAGCACAGTTCATGTTCTTTGCCATATATACGTTATACCTCAATTAAAACATATACACACACACATATATTAGTTTAAAAGTTCCCTGCCCTAATTCACCCCCTGTGTTAGTCTGTTTGCACTGCTATAAAGGAATTCCTGAGGCTGGGTAAGTTATAAAGAAAAGAGGTTTATTTGGCTCACAGTTCTGCAGGCTGGATAAGGAGCATGGTGCCAGCATCTGCTTCTGGTGAGGGCCTCAGGAAGCTTACAATCATGGCAGAAGGTGAAGGGAAACCACCGCATCACATGGCAAGAGAGGGAGCAAGAAAGTGAGGGAGCAGGTGCCATGCTTTTTTAAACAACAAGATCTTTTTTTTTTTTTTTTTTTTTTTGAGATAGGGTCTTGCTCTGTCTCCCAGGCTGGAGTGCAGTAGTGCAATCTCAGCTCACTGCAACCTTTGCCTCCCGGGTTCCAGTGATTCTCCTGCCTCAGCCTCACAGGTAGCTAGGATTACAGGCATGCGCCAACACGCCCAGCTAATTTTCTTTTCTTCTTTTTTCTATTTTTCTTTTTTTTTTTTTTTTTTGAGATGGAGTCTCGCTCTGTAGCCCAGGCTGGAGTGCAGTGGCACAATCTTGGCTCACTACAACCTCCACCTCCCGGATCCCAGTTCAAGCAATTCTCCTACTTCAGCCTCCCGAGTAGCTGTAATTATAGGCATGCACCATCATGCCCAGCTAATTTTTGTATTTTCAGTAGAGGTGGGGTTTCACCATGTTGGCCAGGCTGGTCTTGAACTCCTGACCTCGTGATCCACCCGCCTCAGCCTCCCAAAGTGCTGGGATTACAGGCATGAGCCTCCACATCTGGCCTAATTTTTGTACTTTTAGTAGAGATGGAGTTTCACCATGTTGGCCAGGCTGGTCTCAAACTCCTGACCTCAGGTGATTTACCCGCCTCAGCTTCCTAAAGTGCTGGGATTACAAGCATGAGCCACCGTTCCTGGCCTTAAACAACCAAATCTTGTGTGAACTCATAGAGTGAGAACTCACTGAAGGACAGCACCAAGCCACTCATGAGGGATCTGCCCCTGTAAGCCGAGCACCTCCCACTAGGCCCACCTCCAACACTGGAGGCCCACATTTCAACTTGAGATTTGGAGGTGACAAAACATGCAAACCATATCACCTCCAAATTTTAGTGGCTCCTTTTTGAGAATCCTGTTGGAGACATGGATGATGACAGGCAAAAGTGTTTCCCTCCCCTTCCACTCCTATAAATTAAATTCTGCCTTGAGTCCATTAGATGCCCCTGCAGTTGTAGAAAACTGTACAGAAAGGAGCAGGCCCAATATGGTCTCAAAGAGCCCCAAGTTATCAATGAAAAGAAGTGTGATGTAATAGAAAGAACTAGAACTTGGGAGTTAGCCAGCTCCGTGTTCAAATTCCAGACCTGCCCCTTAGCTGCAAGATCTAGGCAAGTGATTTAGGCTTTCTAAGCTTCTGTTTCCTCCTTATAAAGCCATTTTCACATGCTTGAGGTAAGAGGTGAATGAACTACTTCTGCCTCAAACACTCCTTGATGAGGTGATATGGTTTGGATCTGTGTCCCCACCCAAATCTCATGTTGAATTGCAGTCCCCAGTGTTGGAGGTAGAGCCTGGTGAGAGGGAATTGGATCATGGGACTGTGTTTCTCATGAATAGTTTAGCATCATCCCTGTTGATTCTGTTCTCATGATAGCGAGTGAGTTCTCATGAAATCTGGTTGTTTGAAGGTGTGTAGCACCTCCCCCTCTCTCTCTCTTGCCCCTGCTCCTGCCATGTAAGATACCTGCTGCCCCTTTGCCTTCCGCCATGATTGGAAGCTTCCTGTGGCCTCCCCCAAAGCAGAAGCTGCTGTCCTTCCTGTACAGCCGGCAGAACCGTGAGCCAATAAAACCTCTTTTATTTATAAATGACCCAGTTTCAAGTATTTCTTTATAGAAACATGAGAACAAACTCATACAGAAAAATGAGGGATGGATCTGATGTGAACAATGCATGTTTGAGATCGACCACATCCAGCCCTTGCTCTGTGCGTCGTGTGAAGAAGGAGGCACTTGGGTTTCTGCCTGCCCTTCCACAGCCATCAGCAGGAAAGACAAAGTGGCCCAGAGATGCTCACTTCTCTGTGGAAGTGTCAGCTGCCCCAGGACCAGTGATGTCTTTGCCAAGTGATAAGTCACCAAGCTGGAAGCGGGTCAGCAGGGTAGTGCCAACAGCTAAGAGTGCTAAGCAGAGTCGGTCAGCCCTTGTGATATCCCAGTTTCCTCATTCGGTCACTAAGAGACCCAAGGAAAAGATTCCGCCTCCCTGTGCTTCAGCCTCTTTACCTGTAAGGTGAGAACAGCAAGACCACCGGCCAAATGCACTAATACCCTTAAAGAACTTTGGACCTGGCGCAGAGTCAGAGTTCCACAGGAGCTTCACAATAAGGCTACTGCTTTTTCCAAACATCTCCCTTGTCATCCTGACATTGCAAAGGCCACCTGTTGGCGGTGGCCTCTCCCTTCTCTGTCTCTGTCATAGGTCTTTTTCTGTTCTCTCTGCGGTAGCTTGCTTCGCCACAGCCTTAGCCATAGCAGCAGATGTTTGTTTTGTTGGTTTTTATTGTTTGACCAGCATATCCCCAATTCCCCCATCCCCTAGACCCTGTAACTACCATTCTATTCTCTGCTGCTATGAGTTCAACATTTTTCAGATTCCATAAATAACTGAGATCTTGCAGTATTTGTCTTTCTATGCCTGGCTTATTTCACTTAATATAATGTCCTCTAGGTTTATTCACACTGTTGCAAATGACAAGATTTCCTTCTTATTTTTACAGCTGAATGTTATTCCACTGTGTACACATGCCACCTTTTCTTTATTCATTCATCCATTGATGAACACTTAGGTCATTTCCATACATCGTGGCTATTGTGAATAGTGCGTCAATGAATATGGGAGATATCTCTTGGACATATTGATTTCACTTCCTTTGGATATGTACTCAAAAGTGAGATTGCTGGAATCACATAGTAGTTCTATTTTTAATTTTTTTCAGGAACCCCCATACTATTTTCCACAATGGTTGTACTAATTTACATTCCCACTGACAGTGTACAAGGGTTACCTTTTCTCCAACACTTGTTTTCTTTTGTCTTTTTGATAATAGCCATTCTAAGAGGTGCGAAGTATGGTTTTAATCTGCAGTGCCTGATGATTCGTGATACTGAGCATTTTTTCATATACCTGTTGGCCGTGCCAGCAGTTTCCCAGTGACTTCCTACTGCCTGTACTTTTTCCTTTTCTAGCTATTGTCACATATTTCTTCAGTTCATAAATATAGCATTAAAAAAATCATGGGCTCCCTCCCTTTCCCATCTGGCACAGCTATGATGTGTCCCCCAAGGAACTGGAGTCTAGGCCCAAATGCAGTCTAGGATAAGGAATAGGAAAATGAATTCTTTTGTTATAACATTTTACTTGATGCAGTTTTTGGAGAGGAAGCTTGTCACTTTCTGCTTCCTGCAGCTTTGTGTCAGGGCTGTGATTTCAGGCCTTTTTAAGGCTGCAAATAGGCTTGACCCATCTGGCAAATCTCAAAGTCAACTTTCCCTATGGTGTGCCACCGCTCCGAACTGGAGTTATTTAAATTCAACCTTCTCCCTGACCTGGAGGAGAACAAATAAATAGCAGAGTATTGCTTTAAGGGTTCAAACTAAGACCCCAATGCTGAGGATGAGAGGATGTAAACAGGAGGGCCTGGGAGAGGAAATGTATTTTCTCCCAGGTCATTTGCACATTGTTTAATGTGCCAGAAGAAATAATTTGGAAGAACCTTTTGAACCTGCAAGAATGTTCCCAAAGTAAGTGGGTATTTTTAAAAACTCTGTATGGCCTTCTCCTCATTTAAAATTTCACTGCTCTCTGGGAGGCAGAAAAAATCTTTTACCCATCCTGTACCTTCTTTTTTCTTCCTTGCTGTCAAAATCAAACTCCCATTATAGAGTCTGAAAATGCCACATATTTGCTTTCTCCACCTCTCCTGCAGCCCAGCATGGGCATGTGACCTAATTCCAGGCAATGGAATTTGGAGAAATCTGATACAGGGGTTCTAAGGAAGGTTCCTCTGCTAATAAATAAGAAGCCCATGGAAAGCCTTCCCTTCTTGTTTGTTGAAGAAGTGGCTGCCTGTAACGGCCCAGGCACATCTTGTCTCCATCCTTTCTCTTAAATGTGAGAAACTTCTGGGGTCAGGCCTACCTCACCCTGTGCCCACTCATAGAAATCTCAGCCACTCACATGGCTTTATTTGTGTGATATTGTGAAGTATCTATTTGGTCTTCATCCAGCTTCTAAAATCCTTGAAATCTCCAGAATGATAACAGTGTCTTTTGTATAATAAGATGGCTTCAGGATGAGGGCTGGTCACCAGAAAAACCAAGGCATGAATAAAATGTTGGAACTTTCAACCTTACATCCTGACTTCCAGAAAGTGGCTGAAGGTTGAGTTGATCGCCAATAGCCGATAATGTAATCAATCATGCCTGTGTAATGAAGCCTCCATAAAAACCCAAAAGGACAGGTTTCAGATGAGCTTCCAGATAGCTAAGCATGAGGAGGTTCCTGGAGAGGGCATGGAAGTTCCGTGCCCCTTTCCCCATAAGTTCTCCTATGCAACTCTTCCATCTGGCTGTTCATCTGTACCCTTTGCAATATCCTTCATAATAAACTGAGAAATGTAAGTGTATTTGTCTATTCTCATGCTGCTAATAAAGACATACCCAAGACTGGCTGATTTATAAAGAAAAAGAGGTTTAATGGACTCACAGTTCCACATGGCTGGGGAGGCCTCACAATCATGACAGAAGGCGAAGGATGGGCAAGGACACATCTTACATGGCAGCAGGCAAGAGAGTGTGTGCAGGAGAGCTCCCCTTTATAAAACCATCAGATCTCATGAGTCTTATTCACTATCATGAGAACAGCATGAGAAAGACCTGCCCCCATGATTCAATTCCCTTGCACCAGGTCCCTCCTACCACACATGGGGATTATAGAAGTGACAATTCAAAATGAGATTTGGGTGGGGTACACAGCCAAACCATATTAGTAAGTAAGCATTTCCTTGAGTTCTATGAGCAGCTCTAGCAATTCAGTTGAACCCTAGGAGGGGGCTGTAGGAACCCCAATTTATAGCCACCCAGTCTAAAGCACAGGTCATAGTCAGAGGCCTGCAACTGGCATCTGAAGTGGGGGATGATCTTGTGGGACTAAGCCCTCAATCCGTGGGACCTGATGCCATCTCAGGTAGATAGTGTCAGATCTGCAAATGTGTTGTGTTGATTGCAGAGTATGCTTATTTCAGTAATTCAACAAACATTTACTGAGCACCTACTTTGTACCATGTTCTAAAAGCGAGGACAAGATATGCAAGGTCTCTATATCCGCGAAACTTATAGTCTAATAGGCTTCTAGCACAATAACTGTCTCCACTTGGCTTTTCTGTTTGGTGTCCTAACTATTCCTGACATAACACATCTAAAGTTAAACTCATTCTCTTTTCTCCGAAACTGACTTCTCTATTTCTGGTCATGGATCCCAGGTTCAAAATCATGACATCATCTTTGTCTCTTCATTCACCCTTGCTGCCAGCATACCTCATTTCTATTTAGTCATTAAGTCTACTCCCAATAAGTGCCAGGAGCTAGAGCTACAAAGATACATAATGGTCCCTGATACATACACATATAATCACAATACAGAGTAAGATGTGCAACAATAGAGGTGTGTCCATGGTAGATGAGAGGGGAAAGTGTATCAATTCTTGAAAAAGCCAGGAAGGGAGAAAATGAGGAGAGTAAGAAGAGACAAAACTGAAAATAGAATCTTGGAAAATACTAACATTTACAGGGTCGAACAGTATCAGATGGGCAGAGAAGTCAGGTTATGATAAGGCCTGAAAATGTCTTGTGATTTTGTAAACTAGGAGATGATCTTGGTGAGAACAGTTTCAGTGGAGTGGCGGGTTAGCCACTCCAAGAATGAATGGAAGATGGCGAGGAGGACTGCTTTAATGTTCCCAGCATCTATTCTCCCTTCTGGGAACACTGTCTTGATTTTCCTTTGGGCCACCCCTTTCCCTCTCTAACCATGCTTGGGCGGAGCTGGCCCCACCACTAGATCCAGGGCCCAGCCAATCAAATCACCACATATTCATGCCCATTGGAGATTTGTTCAGGGGCGGGATCATGACCAAACCTGGGCCAATGAGAAATCCATTGCTGGAACTCTCCGGAAACAGGTGCTCTTGTTCTGCCCCAGTTTGAAGCTCAGGCTCTTACCCCATGAGAGCTGGACTACTGCCTCAGTCCTTTTACCAGTCTCCTTGTCTTCAAATTCTTCATATCAACCAAAGCTTCCAAGCTCTTCTTTCCAACACTGCTTCTACGTTATTCAAAACCTATTGAGCACCCACCATTAAATTCATGGCACTTAGTGCTTCATATTCCATTATCTGAAGCAAGTCTACCTTTCCTTGTACCTCCCTATCATCAAAGCTTTACATATCTTTCCTACTCCTGGACTGCCCACCCCTTTCCTTTCTACTATTTAAATCCTTCTCATCTTTCAATGTCCTAGCTCAAACGTCATCTTCCCTGGCTTCCATCTGGTACCAGTATGACTTGACAGCAATTTTTGGAAAATAAGATTTATTGCCTAGTTTTATTACTTCTCATTTTACATCTTTAGTGTTTTTTTTCTCTCCCAATTACTTTGGAGGAAATATGAAGACAACAGCCATGTCATAATTATTGGTATATTATGAGGCATTGATAACAGAGCTCTGTACAGCCGACACTCAAAATTTTCACAGAATAATGAATAGACATTTTCAGTTCAGCAGCAGGTGGCAAGAAATGGAGATTAACGTAAAGCTACAATTTATATGATGAGGAGAGATGTGGTCAGCAGTGAAGAGAGGGAAAAAAATTTAATGGATGCAAATAGTCTGGTCAAGAAGACAGAGCCAGGAGCATGATAAGTGGAAAATTTTTGTACAAAGTCAGACTTGACAAGGCAAGGAGATAAACCCAAAACAACAGGATGGGGGCCACAGGAACAAGCTCTGAAAATCCTGGAGTGTTTGTGATCCAAAGGTGGTGAGAAGCTCAAAGAGAAGCTAAGTGACTTCAAGGATCAGCATAGCCAGTGACTTCAGCAGCAAGGACTCACATGACTCAGAGCAGGAAGAGGTTGGGAGGACTCTGGGAGATGGCACTTATTGGATAAATAGTACTTACATTTGGCCGGGCGCCGTGGCTCATGCCTGTAATCCCAGCACTTTGGGAGGCCAAGGTGGGCAGATCACGAGGTCAGGAGATCGAGACCATCCTGGCTAACACGGTGAGTCACTGTCTCTACTAAAAATACAAAAAATTAGCTGGGTGTGGTGGCGGGCGCCTGTAGTCCCAGCTACTTGGGAGGCTGAGGCAGGAGAATGGCGTGAACCCGGGAGGCAGAGCTTCCAGTGAGCCGAGATTGTGCCACCGCACTCCAGCCTGGGTGACAGAGCGAGACTCTGTCTCAAAAAAAAAAAAAAAAAAAAAAAATTGTACTTACATTTTATAACTCTCTTTAACTCCCTCCAAAGCTCCTCTAGAAAAATGAAGAAAAACTGGGGATGGTGGTGCATGCCTGTTGTCCCAGCTACTTGGGAGGCTGAGGCGGGAGGATCACTTGAGCCCAGGAGTTCTGGGCAGTAGTGTGCTATGCCGATCTGGTGTCTGCACTAACTTCAGCATCAATATGGTGACCTCCCAGGAATGGAAGGGAGACCAGCAGGTTGCCTAAGGGGGTGAACCAGCCCAGGTCAGCAATGGAGCAAATCAAAACTCCTGTGCTGATCAGTAGTGGGATCATGCCTGTGAACAGCCTGGGTAACATAGCCAGGTCCCATCTCTAAAAAAGAAAAGAATTTTAATTTATTTTTTAAAAAAATGAAGATAAGCTCCCAGGGATATGGAATAGTGATGAGAAATCACTGTTGACAAGGTCCCAGGAGACCCCCAAGTTGCAATTCTCACGGTCATTTCCAGTCTTCACCTTCCTTGGTGATCTCTCTTCCTGAAACATTCTCTGCCCTAGGCCTCTGGGACACCCCCTTTCATAGTTCTGATCCTAAGGAACTGGTCCCTCATCCTCAATCTCTTATACTGGATCTCCTTTATTTTCCTGGCTTCTGAGCACCAGAGGGTCCCAGAGCTTCATCCTCAGGCTCTTTTTGTCTAGATTTGCACTCAGGTACTGGGAGGAGTCTCATCCAGATTCAGAGCTTGAAATAGCTTTTATGAGCCGATGGTACCCGGTTTTGTATCTCAAGTCCTAACCTCTCTCTTCTCCCTTAAATTCTAGAATCATAGATCTACTGTCCATTCTATATCTCCACCTGGATGACTAATCATCGTTCCAAACTTCACAGTTCAGAAGTGAGCTTTTACCCTTCTCCCATCCCACCACTGAACTCTACTGTGCTTGCATTTCTGGCCATTTCTGTAAATTACTATGCCACTCTAACAGCTGTCAGGCCAAACTCTTTGGATCAACCTCGTCTGTACTCTTTCTCATACCTGACATCCAATCCATTAGCAAATTTGGTCAGCATTGCCTGAAAAATATATCTTGACTCTGAAATGTGTCTCTTCACTGCCACCATTACCACCCTAGTCCGGGCTACTCTCATTTCTCAACTGGACTATAATCATGATCTTTTAATTGGTCTTTGTGCTTTCACCTTTGTGGTCACCTCCAGTCTCTTCCCACAGAGCAGCCAGAGTTATCCCTCTGAAGTGTGAGTAAAGTCTCATTACTCCTCAGCTCAAAACCCTCTGTATTAGTTAGGGCTCTCCAGAGAGACAGAGCAATGGGATATATATATATATATATGTAGATACATGAGAGGGGACTTATGATGAGAATTGGCTCATGTTATTATAGAGGCTAAGTTCCACTACAGACGGTCTGCAAGCTGGAGGCCCTGGGATGCCAGCAGTGTGACTCAGTCCAAGTCTAAAAGCCTCAGAACTAGGGAAGACAATGGTGTAATTCTCAGTCCAAGGCTGAAGGCCTGAGAACCTGGAATGGCTGCTGATGTACGTGCTGGAATATCCTAAGACCAGAGAGTCTGGGGTTCTGATGTCCAAAGGCAGGAGGAGAGTGTATCCAGCTCCAGGAGAGAGAATGAGAGACAAATTCACTTTTCCTAGGATTGTGTTCTATCTGGTCCCTCAGCCAGTTGGATGGTGCCCATCCACATTGAGGGCAGATCCTCCCGACTTAGTCCACTGAGACTCACATGCCAATCTGCTCCAGAAACATCCTCAAAGACACACCCCAAAACAATGTGTGGCCAGTTCTCTAGGTATTCCTTAATCTAGTCAAGTTGACACTCTAAATTAACCATCACACCCTCCAATAAAAGTCTGACACATTTTATCACATGGTTGATACCTTGAAGACATTAACCTTAAAAATTAAGTGAAATAAGCCAGACATCAAAGGATACATAGTATATGAGTCCACTTGAGTGAAGTACCTAGAATAGTCAAACTTACAGAGGCTGAAAGTAACATAGTATTTACCAGGGGCTGCCTGGAGGGGAGAATGGGAGTTATTGTTGAATTGGTACAAAGTTTCATTTTGGGATGATGAAAAAGTTCTGGAGATGGATAGTGGTTATAGTTGCAAAATAATGTGCTTAATGGCACTAAACTGAACACTGTATACTTAAAATAATTAAAATGGTAAATTTGGTCAGGCATGGTGGTTCACGCCTGTAATCCCAGCACTTCGGGAGGCCAAGGAAGGCGGATCACCAGGTCAAGAGATTGAGACCATCCTGGCCAACACGGTGAAACCCCGTCTCTACTAAAAATACAAAAATTAGCTGGGCGTGGTGGTCTGTGCCTGTAGTCCCAGCTACTCAGGAGGCTGAGGTAGGAGAATGGCTTGAACCTGGGAGGCAGAGGTTGCAGTGAGCTGAGATTGTGCCACTGCACTCCAGCCTGGTGACAGAGCAAGACTCTGTCTCAAAAAAAAAAAAAAAAAAAAAAAAAAAAAAAAAAAAAACAAAAGAAAAAGAAAAGAAAAGAAAAGGGAAATTTAAATTATATATATAGTATCAAAATTTAAAAACAAACAAAAAAATCTCTAATGGCTTTCTATCTCACTCAGGGTCAGATCCAAAGTCCTCACCAAGGCCTTTTAGGCCCTGCATCCTTGGACCTCTGCCACCCCTCAACCTCCTCTTTCACCACTCTCTACCCCTACCATACCACTCTGCTGCAGCCACACTGACGTTGCAATTCCCCAAACAAATCAAGGACATGCCTGCTCAGACATGCCTAGCACTGTCCTGCCTTAGGCCTTTGCATTGGCTGTTCTTTCTGCCTGAAGTATTCTTCCCCCTAAAAGTCTGCATGGTTATTTCTTTCACTTTATTTAGTTCTCTATGCAAACGTCACTGTTAGAGCAGTCATTCCATAGCTAACATAGCACCTCATACCACCTCCATTGTTCACAGTCCCTTACCCAGCTTTTTGCTTTAAATCACTTCTCACAGACCAACTCTTTTCCATTCATTCAGTTATTGTCACATTCTCCCCATTAGAATGTAAGTTCTCTGAGAACAAGGATGTTGTTTGCTCCACTGATAGATCCTAGTTTCCTAGCATACAGTAGGCACTCAATAAGTATTTTTCTTGAATGAATACATGAATGAATGACTATTCTCAGCAAGGGCCAAAAGATAGTACCTGTAATAGTCTGTTCTTGTGTTGCTATAAATACCTGAGGCTGGGCAATTTATGAAGAAAAGAGGTTTAGTTCTGCAGGATGTACAGGAAGTATGGTGCCAGCATCTGCTCAGCTTCCAGTGAGGCCTCAAGGAGTTTTTACTCATGGCAGAAGGCAAAGAAGGAGCAGGCACATCACATAGCAACAGAGGGAGCAAGAGAGGTGGCGGGTGATAGGAAATGCCAAGCTCTTTAAACAATCAGTTCTCACGTCAACTACCAGAGAGAGAACTCGCTCATTATCATGGGGATGGCACCAAACCATCCATGAGGGATCAGCCCTCATGATCCAATACCTCCTACCAGGCCCCACTTTCAACACTGGGGATTACATTTCAGCATAAGATCTGGAAGGGACAAGCATCCAAGCCATATCAGTAACCCAAACGACTGTTTAGATAACTGCCTAATTTCTGGATAAGTAAAAATAATTCTCTTGGAAGAGGCATGCTGAACCCAGTGCTTATGCATTTTGTTTTGGGTGTGTTTTTTTTTTTTTAACTAATTCTTAAAAACATGTTCATTACAAAAACACAGCTAACACCAAGAAGTAAAGAAAAAATAAAGGACACTCAATTCCACAATTACTACTATAGATATGAGAAGATTTTATTCAAGTGTTTTAATGTATATTCATTCTTCTTAGCCCGAGCAGAAGCAGAGCAGAAGCAGGCAAGGATTAGAGCATTGATACTTTACTTGGGAAGTGCAAGCACAGGGTTGAAAGGAGAAGAGAAAAGGCCAGGTGACACAAGGAAAAATGCAAACATAATTGTGGGATGTTGATTTTCAACCCTACTTCAGAACCGGGAAGAAAAGGATGGGAATAAGGGAAATAAAAATGTCACAAAACTCACTTCTTTTATTGAAATTCAGCTCTTTTTCTTGAATCAACATTCTCTGGTCAATGGTGACAATTGTGCTAGCTTTCTTCTTGTTGCTTGTACGGTGGAGAGAATTTTTGGAGATCCTTACTCTTCCATTTTCTCTGACATAACTCACACAGTTTTACACATTAATTTTTTTATTACACATGAGCATTTTCCATATCCTTAAGTATTCTGCAAAAAGATAGAGGTTAATGGATGTATAATATATTGTTGGTATTTATTTAATCCTTCTTTTATACTGAACTTTTAGATTATCTTCTAGTTTTCTCCTTATAGATAATACCTTGATACACATTCTTGGACCATATCTTGGATTACTTTCTTGTGCTAAATTGATAGCAATGGAACTACTTATTGAATTAAAGAGTATGAACATTTTTAAGCTGTCTGAGTTAGGTAGTATTAGAAAGTTCGGTTGATTACAGAGGAGATCTACCAAAAAACAACAAAAAAGTCAGCTGCAAGTAATAGGAAAACTAACAACTAGGATTTGTTACTTACATAACCAAGAAATATGAAGGAAGATAGGGAGATGTAACCAAGAAATTAGGCTCTCTTTATTTTTTTGCTCCAACATCCTCAGAATGTTGACTTTTCATCCAGTTACTTATTTGCCTCATGGCAGCAAATGTCTCCCAGCATCACACTGTCACACAAAATTCAGGAAGGTAGGGTATATGAAGCCAGGAGAGTGAGAGAAGCTCTTTACATACCACTCTTTAGGAAAGAAAATGTTTACCAGAAACCCCCGCAGCAGAATTCCCCTTAGGGCTTATTTCCAAGTACTGAGTCTTGTGGTCATCATTAACTGCTGGGTAGGCTAGGGAAAGGAGTATCTGGTCTTTTCCACATTCAATAGTGAAATTAGACAAGGTTTGATATAGGTGTTGAACTGCAACTGTATTAGATAGCAAAAGCCACAACAGTGCTGTGTAACAAACCATCCCAGAGCTTAGGTGTAAAAAACAATAAGCATTTATTTCATGTTCACAGTTTGGATTAATTGAAGCCTGTCTGATCTGTGTTGGGTTTGGCTAGCTTTGTGGGAGGGCTCTGGTCTGTTCTATGTGTTATCATTATTGGGTTAAAAAAAATTTTTTTTAATGTTTACAATTTAATAAATCTCTGCATTGCAGACATATATGGCTGTTTGGTAGTATTCAGAAACATCACAGTAATGGCAGTTTTTTCAATTGGTGTGTAGTCCTCAATAATTATATATAAAATTGCTGTCAAATCAGTAAGACTGCATTTATGCATCCATCATTTTAAGACTGCATTTATGCATCCATCCTCCTTCCATCACAAGGCCCAATTCACTCGCATTTACCTCAATGACAGTACCTTTGGTAATAACACCCAAAGTTGTATACAGTGGGGACGAGGAGTTCTTCTTTACACCAAGTATTGGTAGGCAAAAGGTGGCTTTCAGTTCAGGATGTGTTACATGGGCTTTCTTGAAACGCAAGCCCATTGCCCTGATGAATCTTTCATATTTAGGTGGCTTTCTTGTAAAGCCATCTCCAACAAAGCAGACTTTAGTAACCATCCTCTTTCATGCTGCTTTCTTTCTCTTTCCTGTTCGAATAACTTTTAATACTGCTGTTTCTCCCTGGGCACGTACTTTAGGCAGAGGGACTTCCCATTTTCCCGCCTTCTCTTTTCGTTTCTGTTTAATCCTATTGGAAAGTACTTTAGCTCGAGATTGTCCCTCTCTGTCCAGCAGACAGGCAGGTCCTGCTCCCTGTGGAGTCTTTTCATCATTCTTTTGTTCGGTGTTTCTCTTTTCATGCATCTTGATCATCTTGTTCATTTGTATTTTCTCAGCATGGTGCTGTTTATGGTAAAGCTTAGCCTTCAGACCAATCATTGTCTTTGTCTTCTTTGAACGGTCATGAGCCTCTCGAATTTCCTTCTTTCTCTTTTTCTCATGGTAATCCAAACGGTATCCATAGTGTTTACAGTGTAATTCAATATATTCGTTCTGTGGCATGGTGATGGCCACAGAGCCGCCAGGAGCAGCCCCTGGGGTGCGAAAACACTTTCAATTTTCGTGTCTCAGAGACCCACGAGCCCACGTTGCGCAGGCCGGGACAAGAAAGCATTATTGGTTTTGTTTCTACTTTTTATTTTAAAACAAAATATACATAAATAAAACAGCTGGGTGTGGTGGCTCACACCTGTAATCCTACCTACTTGGGAGGCTGAGGCAGGAGAATCGCTTGAACCCTGGAGGTGGAGGTTGCTGTGAGCCCAGACAGCACCACTGCACTCCAGCCTGGGTGACAGAACAAGACTCTGTCTCAAAAAGAAAAGGAAAAAAAGAAAAGAAAAAAGAAAAAAAAAAAGAGAGAGAGAGAGAGAGAGACAGTGTCTCCCTCTGTTGCCCAGGCTGGACTGCAGGAACACAATCATAGCTCACTATAACCTCAGACTCATAGGCTCATGTGATCCTCTCCCCTTGGCCTCCCAAGTAGCTGGGACTACATACAAGTAGGTGCACACCACTATATCCAGTTATTTTTATTTTTTTATAGAGATGGGGTCTCCCTATGCTGCCCAGGCTGGTCTCAAACTCTGAGCTCAAGCAATCCTCCCACCTCAGCCTTCCAAAGAGTTAAGATTACAGGTGTGAGCCACCACACCTAGCCTCCCTCATCTGCCAGTGATTACCCATAGTATAGTATATACAGGAAAGTCAGGATAATGCCCAATTCCTTTTCTTTATCCATTTTTTGAAATAATGAATTGTTATCTTTCAAAGGAAACCAATTGTTTTATTACTATGAATTCACAAATGTAAATATATTCGATGTGTTTCAGTTCATTCCAATTCTTGTCCTTATTGAAGCTAAAATTGCCTGACTTGTGGCCACTAGGAATCTCTTCAAGTTGATTCCTGAGTCATTTTGAAATTACTCTAGTAGTTGACAGAGTCCTTGCTATCTGGTATTACAAATGTTCTAGGCTAAGTTTATACTTTTTGTTGTTTGTTTTTTGGTTTTTGGGGTTTTTGTTTTGTTTTGTTTTGTTTGAGATAGTCTCGCTCTGTCACCCAGGCTGAAGTACAATGGCACAATCTCGGCTCACTGCAGCCTCTGCCTCCTGGCTTTAAGCGATTCTCCTGCCTCAACCTCCTGGGTAGCTGGGACTACAGGTGCACACCACCAAGCCCAGCTAATTTTTGTATTTTTCGTAGAGACAGGGTTTCACCACGTTGGCAACGCTGGTCTCGAACTCCTGACTGAAGTGATCCTCCTGCCTTGGCCTTCCAAAGTGCTGGGATTATAAGTATGAGCCACTGTGCCCAGCCTACTTTGTACTTTTTTGGTCACAGATCTGGAATCAGTCATTTATCCAAGAAGCTCTGGTTTTCTTTTAGTGAAAAGTGTAATTTCTTTACCACAAGCTGGGCTCTAGGGATGCCCTATGTTACTTGGTAGACTGGTCAATATTTGGGGGCTATTTTAGTGAACAGAACTAGAGAATATATTTTGAAGGTAAAAACATTTCATGACTTGACAGTGATATTTCCAATTCACATTCAGGTCTACAGTGCTATTCCTTAACTTTTTTTTGTTTGTGTTTCTTATAGAGACAGTGTCTCGCTATGTTGCCCTGGCTGGTCGTGAACTCCTGAGCTCAAACAATCCTTCCACCTCAGCTTCCCAAAGTGCTAGAATTACAGGCATGAGACACCATGCCTGGGCCCTTAACTTCTTTTTTATGTTATCTCTGCAACTCCTTCCACACCAAGAATCCTGGTTCTGGTTCTTAGAACAGGAGAAGTGATAGAATATTCCACAACTGCTCATTTACTTTATCCTACATTACATAAAGAAGAGTTTCAAAATAACAATACTTACAATAACCATTACAAATTATGACTACTAACTTTTTAAAACTTTTTCATGCCTTATTCCTACTCTCGCCTCATTTTTAAAGTTATACTCTATCTACACTGTCAAGGCACATAATCATCACATACTATTATCTCCCTTTTTACTCTCATTTAGTCTTCATCTACAAGTACCTATATATTTAATACTTACCATCAGTCCTTGTACCAGAGACTGTCTAGTCACTTTGGTTGTCCAAAGCTTATTCTGTAACAGGTTCCTCAGGAAGTACGCATAGAAGCAATATTCCCTGTATTTTTGCATGTACATAACAGCTTGTCTGTGCCCTTTATACTTGAGTTATATTTCTTTCATTGAGTGTCCTAAATGTGCTATTCCATTTTCTTCTGACAGCAAAAGTCTAATAATAATCAAAAAGTCTAATAATAATCTTCCTTCCCTTATAACCTCATGTCGTTTTTGCCTAGATACTTAAATTTTTTTTCCTTTTTCTTTAAAATCCAGAAATTTTACTAGAATACGTCTTAGTATTGGTCATTCAGGTTCACTATTCTCATATGTATAGCCCCCTCCCTCCCTCCTTCCCTTCCTTCCTTCCTTCCTTCCTTCCTTCCTTCCTTCCTTCCTTCCTTCCTTCCTTCCTTCCTTCCTTTCTCCCTCCCTCCCTCCCTCCTTCTTTCCTTCCTTCTTTTCTTTTCTGAGATAAAAATCTCACTCTGTTGCCCAGGCTGGAGTGCAATGGCATGATCTTGGCTCACTGCAACCCCTGCCTCCCAGGTTCAAGCAATTCTCCTGCCTCAGCCTCCCAAGTAGCTGGGATTACAGGCATGCACCACCACACTCAGCTAATTTTCATATCTTTAGGAGAGACGGGGTTTCACTATGTTGGCCAGGTGGGTCTCAA
This sequence comes from Macaca fascicularis, assembly GCF_037993035.2. Lineage (NCBI taxonomy): Eukaryota > Metazoa > Chordata > Mammalia > Primates > Cercopithecidae > Macaca > Macaca fascicularis. The sequence goes on from NC_088385.1 coordinate 101,576,590, forward strand.
ACTCTTGACCTCAAAAGATTCACCTGCCTTGGCCTCCCAAAGTGTTGGAATTACAGGCATGAGCCACCACACCCGGCCCATAGTCTCTTTCAATATGTACCTTCAAATCTATTTTATTTAAATTTTTTTTCTTGAATTATAACACTTAATATTTGATTTTCTCGCTTTGGTTTTCTTATTCAGACACTTTTGTTATCCATATGTTGGTTCTTCTTTGCCTATATTCATTCAATAGCTGTATTGTTCCTCAATCTTTCTCTCTTTCTTAGCTTTTGATTTTTTAATATTTTCCTTATTTTTACCTTCTATTTCTCTTAAGGCATTGTCTCCTATGTTTACTTACTGGGTCCCTTATAGTTGAGTCTTCATTTATTTTATTTTTCTATTTTTCTTGAGTTCTGTTACTTCACTTCTGAGTTTTCCTAATTCTGATTATGTTGTTCTTTCATGTTCTGTATCATTTTTAAAATGTCTTCTAGCTTATTTTGAAATAGTACATTATAGTTTTATTTTTCTTTTTAAAGCAAATCTTTCTGATCTGCTTTCATTATCTGTAGGGATATTATTTTGCTGTATTCTCATTTTCCTTATAATACCTTTGTATGAGGTTTGACTGCAACACTTTATTGTTGCTTATTTTTATATGGATTTAGGTTTCTTGAGCTTTTAGATTGAGGCTTTGTTCAGAATAACTGCTACAACTTTACACAATTACCTATTCTGTTGTGTTTCATGTAGTGAAGGAAAAAAAAAAGCAGCTTGCTTTGTAAGATTTTCTGGAGATTCTCATCACTTTTGTCTACCTTCTTTCCTTCATCTCTGTAATGCCTATTCTGTTCAATTTTAATTCTAGTCCTAGTAGTATCTTTAGGGAACGAATCTGTCCCAAAAGAGATTCCTACCTGGTGGGTTTTGAGAGTTCACAGGGGCGGGACTGCTCCACACCTTTCCGACCTCACTGAAGGGTTCCCCACTGCTCTCACCAGCAAATTGGAGCAGGCAAAACAGTTTCAGCTACTCTTCCAAAATTGACCTGCTAAGCCTTCCAGTGAATACCTGTAGTATATTTTAGGGGTTTCCTGTTCTCAGGTTTGTTAAATGCCTCATTACTCTCCTCTGCTTTCTCCTGCCCAGATGAGGATGCCACACAGGTCTTGTGACTATCAATTATTTATTCTCACCTGCTTCTATTTTCAGGGTTCAAAGGGATACCTTCTCATTTGGTTTTGTTGGAAATGTCTGCAGATTTTTGGTTTTGCTATGAGCTTGTTCTGACTATTTTTATGTGAGAATTAGAAAACTTTCAAGAGCAATTCTGCCACTACCATTCCAATTTCCCAAACCCACATGTTCACTCTAGAGCCCATGTTGAAGGGGCAGGACTACATAGGGAAAGCTCTTTTTGTGGTAAAGGGAGAAATGCAACAGAACAAACTTGACACCAGGGATGTTTAAACCTCTGCTTGCAGCACACATTTGTTAACTTTCCATTGGCCAAAAACAGCCACAAGACAAACCACCACATCAATATGCAAGAAAATAGACTCTCCTTCTAGTGGGAGGAACTACAAAATCATGCAAACAGCATGGATACAGGCAGCAACAAGGAATTGAGAATAATGATTCAGTACTCCACACCAACCAACTGCATCTGCCCCAAAGACATTTTCTAAATCTTGCTAAATTATTTTCCAGAAATGGTTTGTTAATTAGACTTTCACCCATAGATAAGAGATTGCCCTTCATTACTGAACATTTTTTAAATTGCTAATATAAACTGTTAATTTAATAAGTAAAAAATATCTTAGTGTCATTTAATGTTTAAATTGCACCTTTTATTTGTGTGAGCTTTAATACTTTTATATTCGCTTATTAGTTATTTGTATTTCTTCCTTAACGACTTGACTACTTATGTCTTTTATTCATTTCACTGTGGCAGATGGTGTTTTTCCTTTTGATTTATAAGGCCTCATTTCATATTAAAGATTTTCACCTTTATTGTTCCTATTTCTTACACGTATTTATTCCAATTTGTCATTTCTCTTTTGTATCATTCTGCGTAACAAGTCCCCTTAAAACTTAGTGTTCTAAACAACAACAAAAAAGTTACTATTGCTTACAAGTCAATGGAGCAGCAGGCCATATCCAATAACTTGGATCAGGCTTGGCTGATCTCAGCCGGGCTCATTCACGCGTGTGTGTCAGCTAGTGCCATGGCTGGGGAAAGGTTGGTCTAAGATGGTCTCACTCACATGCTGGCTGTTGGCTTGTTGTCCACCGGTGCAATGGGGATTAGTGGACCCTGTTACTACCATACCTTCTGATTGAATTTGTGTTGTTTTTGGCACACATTTAAAATTTTGATATATTCAAATTTGTCATTTTTTCCTATGTGATTTCTTTACTGTTTTTATGTTTGTAAAGTTCTTTTCCAATTCCCAAGGTCTGATAAATATATACCTAAGTTTTCTTTTACAATTTCCTTCTTTTATCTATTACCTCTCTTTCAGCCATCAGAAATTGAGGGATGTGAAGCATAAGAGAGAAAAAGTGGTATCTTTTCTTCACCCATTGCTAGGTTCATGGCTGACACTCTCATAACAAAAGATACATTAACAAGAGAGAAGCATAACATTTTTTTTTTTTTTGAGATAAGGTCTCACTCTGTCACCCAGGCTTAAGTGCAGTGACAAGATCACGCCTCACTGCAGCCTCCACCTCCTGGGCTCAAGCAATCTTCCCACCTCAGCCTCCCAAGTAGCTGGGACTACAGGTATGTGCCACCACACCCAGCAAATTTTTGGTTTTGTTTTTGAGACAAGGTCTTGCTCTGTTGCCCAGGCTGAAGTACAGTGGTGTAATCTTGGCTCACTGCAACCTCCACCTCCTGGGTTCAAGTACTCTTCCTGCTTGAGCCTCCCAAGTAGCTGGGATTACAGGCGCAAGCCACCATGTCCAGCTAATTTTTTTGTATTTAGTAGAGACAGAGTTTCATCATGCTGGCCAGGCTGGTCTCAAACTCCTGACCTCAAGTGATCCACTCACACTGGCCTCCCAAATGCTGGGATTATAGCACATGAGCCACCACGCCTGGCCAAATTTTTGTATTTTTTTTTTTTTATAGAGACAGGGTTTTGCCATGTTGTCCAGGGTGGACTTGAACTCCTGGGCTGAAGTGATCCTCCCACCTCAGCCTCCCAAAGTGATGAGATTACAGGCACGAGCCACCATACACAGCCAGCAGAACATATTTATTTAATATAAATGTTATGTAACACAGGAGCCGTCAAAAATAAAAACCTGAAGAATTAGGAATATTTGTGTATCTGTATAGACAATCGTGTAGAAGTATGATTGGAGGGCAATCTAATGGTAAAAAACTGGGAAGGGCCAGGCACAGTGGCTCACGCCTGTAATCCCAGCACTCTAGGAGGCAAGGTGGATCACCCGAGGTCAGGTGTTCAAGACCAGCCTGACCAACATGGTAAAACCCCGTCTCTACTAATAATACAAAAATTAGCCGGGCATGGTGGTGCATGCCTGTAATCCCAGATACTTGGGAGGTTGAGGCAGGAGAATTGCTTGAACCCAGGAGGCAGAGATTGCAGTGAGCTGAGATTGTGCCATTGCACTCCAGCCTGGGCAACAAGAGAGAAACTCCATCCAAAATAACCCCCCAAAAACAAAAACAAAAAATTCACTGGGGAGAATTTAGCATGATCTGTTTGTTCAGATTCTTCTTGGCACCCCCCTGTGACATTTCTTCCCCCTGGGTATAGGGCAGGACACCTGCCACATGAAGGTCTTCAGGGGAGAAGGGAGGGAGAAAGTCAAAGAGTGACTTTTCTCAGTTTTATGGCCTGCGTCAGGGAAAAGGGTTGAGGGGAGTTCTAGTTTCTATGGCCTTGCTTCAGGAGAAAGGGGGCAGGGGAAGGTCAGAGAGACCTTGCTACTGTGATTTTTTTCAATTTCCTTCAGCTTAAAATTGTCAGTATGCCAAGGTGTCATATTTTGGGGTATGGTATTTTGAGCCTGATCAGAAATAGGAATTTAAATGGCTGTTTTTCCACATGTAGTTAACCAATTATCCAAACACTGTTTATGGAATACTTTGCCTTTTCTCATGAATTGGTGATATCATCTTCATCACAGAGTGAATTATGATTTCATCCTTGGGTCTGTTTCTGGACTCCTGCCTTTGTCCCATGGATGTGTTTATCTATGGGTTCTTGTACTGCCTAAATCTATAGTCAAGGGGTGGCAGGAACTCAGGGTTGAGGTGAGATTATCACCATTGTGACTACAGTTTAAGTTCATTTGTATATCACTTCTGAAGCCCAGAGCTCAAGCTGAGTGCTTGAAGTTCAGGAGGGAGGCCAGGCGAGGTGACTCACGCCTATAATCCCAGGACTTTGGGAGGCCGAGGCAGACAGATCACTTGAGCTAAGAGTCCCAGACTAGCCTGGGCAACACGACGAAACCTCGTCTCCATCAAAAATACAAAAAGATAGCTGGGCGTAGTGGCATGCACCTGTGGTCCCAGCTGCTCAGGAGGCTGAGGTGGGAGAATCACTTGAGCCTGGGAGGCGGAGGTTGCAGTGAGCTGAGATCACACCACTGCACTCCTGCCTGAGTGACAGAGAGAGACCCCATCTCAAAAAAAAAGAAAAAGGAAGGAGGGAAGGAAGGAAGGAAGGAAGGAAGGAAGGAAGGAAGGAAGGAAGGAAGGAAGGAAGGAAGGAAGGAAGGAGGCTCAAGAGGGAGACATGGCCGAGGTAGAGGTGGAGAGTGGGGGTGAGGAGGGGTGTCAGAAGTTGGGAGTTGGTGATCCAGACATCTCAGGGAGAAGTCTCTGAGCAGAGGAAGGGCATTTAAGATGAATATTGTAACCTAATACTTGTGTGGGAGCAGAAGAACAAACTACAACTGCAAATTTGATGAAAAGAGCAACTTTCAGCTTTCCCCACCATTATCTGAGGTATCCAAGATGCTTCTGGAAGACTGAAGTCCCAGAGAACCATGTGATCATCCCACACGCACAGGAACTAACTGTGCAGTGTGAAAAGGCAGGCTGTAGTCTTTCACCCGTGGCAGAATATATATTTATTGATTCACCTTTGAGTAACAGGTTTAGTAAAGATTGTCAATTCTCTGGGGAGATAAACATGAAATACTGTTTTTACCCCAATAAAATCAATCAATTATGCTCTGCAGAATCTCCTTTTCCCACTGGGTAGCAGGCTCCATTAGCTACATATATCCCAGTCTGATTCTATAACTTTTCATTTTAGTTATCACAACAGTTTCTCTCCAGTTACTAAGATTCAACTCCGTTCAATGTAAAATTTCATTCTTATATTGGGTTCAAAGCTTTCCTCCTTGCCTCTAGTGCAGACTAGACTCATGGTTTTAAAGATTTGGCAGTGGTGGGGTGGAGACATGGGGTGCTTCTCTCCCATCCTATCCTTGCCTGTGCTTTCCCCTATAGTTTTGGGGGAAAAGGAAGAAAAGAGAAAGTTGAATATGTTGGGTTTTTTGTTTGTTTGTTTGTTTGTTTTGTGATTGCCTATGGCAGAACTGTTGGTCTCCATGGCTTAGCAAGTGGCCCCCAAGACCTGCCCTGATACTCAATGCCAAGCAGCTCCCAGGGGTCCCTTGGGACATATGGCCTTCCTCTTCCAGCTGATCCCAGCTGATGGCCTCGTGCAACATCTCTCCAATGCCTACTTCTCTTTGCCCAACATGTGACCATCCTCTGCCAAGTCCCCAGCTCCAAAACCTGAGCCTGTGGGCAGCTTGATACATTCTCTGTATCTTTTAGCAACCAAGAGCTCGAGAGAATAATTCCACTCATACCTCACATCATCCCATTACATTTCCGTTTTACAAAAACTTCCTTCTGACCCCAGTGCCAGCTTCCTGTAGATCTCAGAACTGTTGATGGCCCCTGACTCCACATACTAGTATTGGCTCTTGATGACCCAAATGTCCCCAACATAGAGATCATATTATATGTACTTTGGCCAGTTGAGTTATGAAGCATTTGCCTCACCTTAAGATCTTAAGATTCAATCGAGATGTGAAGTAAATTCTCTAAGGCCACCCACCACATCAGCACCATGTTCAAATTAGAATGTAAAGTGTCAGAATCTATGGCCAGGTTTTTTTCCATTGAGATAGGATTTCTCAGGCTTCCAGGAAAACAGGAGCTAAGTCCCTGGGCTTTGGTGTCAGATGGCTCTGTCTGAGGCCTGGTTGAACCACTTCTTAGCTGGGTAAATTTTTGTTGTTGTTGTTGTTGTTGTTGAGAGAGAGAGAGAGTCTCACTTTGTTGCCCAGGCTGGAGTGTAGTGCCTCAATCTCAGCTCACTGCAACCACTGCCTCCCAGGTTCGAGCAATTCTCCTGCCTCAACCTCCCAAATAACTGGGATTATAGGCGTGCACCACTATACCCAGCTAATTTTTGTATTTTTAGTAGAGACAGGCTTTCACCATGTTGCCCAGGCTGATCTCAAACTCCTGGCCTCAAGTGATCTGCCTGCCTCGGCCTCTCAAAGTGCTGGGATTACAGGTGTGAGCCACCATGCCCACCCCACCTAGCCGGGTAATTTTGAACAACTTTCTTAGCCCCTCATAGTTTCAGTTTCCTCAACTGTAAAATACGGTTAATAATAGTAGCATCTACTTTACAGAATCATTTTATTGCCTAGATGAGATTCTACAAGGGAAGCCTGGTGCCTAAGGAGTTCTCATGAATGGTAGTTATTGTTGTTCTAAAAAAGACAGCATCCTCAGGCCACTGATAATTCAAATCTGTCCAAATGTCGCTGCCTCACAGATGGTTGAACCGTGTGTGCTTCGGGTTAATTCCCAAGCAACGTACCCAGCGTGCTGTGTTGCCTCCACCTCTGTGGGGACTGTTCCACTCAGGGGCTGGGACAGCATGGGGGCAGATGTGAGGAGAAGCTTCTACAGCTACTGTGTGTGCATAATCACATTAATTTGCAAAAAATTAAAAATACAATAGAAAATAAACTGGCTGGGTGTAGTGGCTCACACCTGTAATCCCAATGCTTGGGAGGCTGGGGCCAGAAAGTCGCTTGATCCCAGGAGTTCAAGACCAGCCTGGGAAACATAGTGAGACCCCATCTCTACCGAAAAAAAAAAAATTAGCCAGGTGGGGTGGTACGCACCTGTAGTCCTAGTTACTGGGGAGGCTGAAGTAGGAGGATCATTTGAACCCAGGAGTTCAAGGCTGCAGTGAGTTATGATCATGCCACTGCACTCCTGCCTGGGCAACAGAGCAAGACGCTGTCTCAAAAATAATAATAATTAGGCTGAGCACAGTGGCTCATGCCTGTAATCCTAGCACTTTGGGAAGCCGAGGTGGGCGGATCACCTGAGGTCAGGAGTTCGAGACAAGCCTGGCCAACACGATAAAACCCTGCCTCTACTAAAAATACAAAAATGAGCCAGGCGAGGTGGTGTGCTCCTGCAGTCCCAGCTACTTGGGAGGCTGAGGCTACTCAGGAGAATCGCTTGAACCCAGGAGGCAGAAGTTGTAGTGAGCCGAGATTGCGCCACTGCACTCCATCCAGCGTGGGCAACAGAGTGAGACTCCCTCTCAAAAAAATAAATAAATACGAATAATAAAGAAGAAAAGAAAAAACAAGTGAGCTTTTCTTAAATGTTTTCCAGCTGCAGAGGCCACGTACTAGAAAACTCTTGAAATATTATTCAGTGTTTCTCAATACTTAAGCTGACTGCCTTCTGATAAATTGCCAAGTAGTGGTCAGAATTTAATTCACACCAAAGGAGAACACAAAGATTATGAGACAATTGACCCTATAAAAACACATTCGTGGCATGCTCCTCATTCACTTTGCATCTGCTCTCAACCCACCCTCCGGGGCTCTTATGTCACACTTATTTCCAGATAAGTGGCCCAATTAGAAACCTATTGGCTAAGGTTGTACTAAAGGCAATAACCCTGCACACCAGAAGCTCGTCCTTCTTAACATCACCCTCAAGCCAAAGCACAGTGGCGTGTGCATTCTCATTCCTGGACAAACTCTGCCCCCTGGCGCTGACTCACACACGTGCGCACCGGTGAGGAGGGTCTCCTTTGTTAGGTTTCCTCATGGGACAGGGATAGAAAAGCCTGTCAACCCCACCTGCTGTCTCCCCGAACCCCTAATTGCCGTCAGTCTGCTCCACACAGATAATCCACCAAAAGGCTCCGAGTTTGTTTCTGCCCCGCGTATTTGAAACGAGTCTCATTCTGTGTTAAAAAGTGTTTCTCAGCAGATGGGTAGGGATAAAATCTCCATGGGAGAAAGCGAAGGAGATGCCTGATCTGTCCAGGGCTCCCTGGGTCAGTGGTGCTTCGGCCAGAAGCCAGGCAGCAGGCCTTGGGCAGGTGGCTGGATCCCTTCTGTGCCACGGTGTCTTTGTCTGTGAGATGAGGGGGGCAGTCCCCACCATACTGTGCTTACAGAATAGAGGAAGAATTTAGGTGGTGACTGTGCTGTAGTAAAAAGAACAGTGGGTGTGGAAATAGGGGATTTGGGTCTAAATTCTGGCTCCAGGCCCGGTGTGGTGGCTCACACCCATAATCCCAGCACTTTGGGAGGCTGAGGCAGGAGGATCGCCTGAGCCCAGGAGTTTGAGACCAGCCTGGACAATATAGTGAGACCTCATATCTACAAAAAATACAAAATTAGGTGGACTTGGTGGTGCATGCCTGTAGTCCCAGCAACTCAGGAGGCTGAGGTGGGAGGATCACTTGAGCCTGGGAGGCAGAAGTTGTGGTGAGCCATGATTGCAACACTGCACTCCAGCCTGGGTGACAGACTCCATCTCAAAATAAATATGTAATTACATTAAATAAATAAATTAATTAATTTCAGCTCTAGCTGTAGAACCTTGGACTAGAAATTAACTGTTCTCACCGTTCTCTAGAAATTCACTGTTCCCTTGAGCTTCCTATCTTATAAAATGGGAATGACGGCCTTGCCCTGCTAGTCATTTTCTCAAGAAGAGATACCTCCAACTGCAGTGGGTGTGGCGTGGCCTTTCCCTCCAGGCTCCAGGAGCCCCTGCCTCCCAGTCGGAAGGAGAGTTGTTCAGGATGCAGATTCCTAGGCTTTACCCCAGGAGGTTGAGTCAGAATCCTGCCTCAGAGGCATGGCAGGAGGAACAAAATAATGAACTCCCAAAGGTGTCTATGTCCCGGTTCCGGGAACCTGCAAATATGTGACCTTGCATGGGAAAAAGGGCCCAACAGATGCAACTAAATTAAGAATCTTAAGATGGGGGGATTATCCTCAATTACCCCGGTGGGCCCACTAGATCACGGGGGTCCTAATAAAGGGAAGAGGGAGGCAGGAGAGGCCCACGGTGGAAGCCGGGGTTCCCTGGGGGCCCAGCCGTCTTTTCAAACAGAAGCATGGAAGGCTGTTTGATCTGTGGCCACTTCTGGAACACACAGGCTCAGGAACAGCCAGTATTAGAAAAGATGTTTGCATCTGCTTCCTTCCAAGACACACAAGCTCTCCAAGAGAATGGAGGATGGCTTTTGTGCTACGGGGACAAGCGCTATGTTTGGGACGTGGTACTAGAATTGTCAAAGTGCTGCCTTGCCCCAGAAAGTTATTTCCAAGAGAAGTCATTACACCCATTGGCTAAAAATGTAAGGATTGGAGGGAAGCGCCATGCACTGAGGGTGAAGGTGGCCTTGAATGCTGGAAAAGGCGAGGAAGAGATCCTCCCCCAGAGCCTCCAGGAGGAACTCAGACCTGCCAATACCTCACCCCCAGCCCTGCAAGACCCACTTTAGGACTTCTGACCTCTGAAGCTGTAGATGATTAATCCGTGTTGTCTAAAGCCACTAAGTTTGTAATTATTTGTTTCAGCAGCCCTAGGAAGCCAACATGGTGCCATGGAGGGGCTCCTAGATCTGCATTTTTGAGTGACTCCCGGTAGAATTGTTAGGCATGCTCAATTTTGAGGGCTAGAGGTGTAGTAGGAAGAGACTGAGGAACAGGAGGTCTGTATTTCTAGCCCTGGCGTCATGAGCTATGTGACTTGGGCAAAGTCACTCCCTTGTTTATTGGGCCTCAGTTTCACTGTCTGTAAGCTAGGGCAGTTGGCTACTGGGGGCAGACGGGGCAAAATCTCTGGCTGCAGTATTCTGAGAAGCTGAGAGGCAGTGAAGCTCTTTGAAAACAGTGAAGTCTAGGTCTTAGGACTGAGATTTCCCAGAAGAAAGAGATATTGGTAATTCTTTTAACAGCTCATTTTTATACCTCTCTTCCTGAGTGCCAGGTCTTGGTCTAAACCCTTCCCTTCCATGAACTCCTGTCTGTGGGGTTATCTTGGTACAGCAATCAGTCTTCTGTGCGATGAATAATTAACTGCTCTGCTCTGAGGAGACGATTTCGAATCAGGAGTCAGATCAATAAGCTACTAAGGGGGGATGGGCGGGTGGGCACCATCTTCAGCTAATGAAGGGGGCGATTCCCTGTCTCCGCTATGAAAAGAAAAATGTCACAAACATTCCATGCCGCCTGAGGGGTATGGATAGAAGGGGGAAGGGGCTGCGGTTGCCAGGCAACCAGCTCATCACCAATCATGTGCATAAAAGCCTTGGGTCTCTGTTATGAGCACAGCTAGTGGGCCACCCTCCTTCTCCCCGCCCCCTGCTTGACAGCTGGCCTTTGGGTTCTGGTTCCAGACACTTAGACCCTGAAACAGGCCCAAGTCCCCCTCAGTATCCCAGGGTCGATTCTGTTGCTATAAAGCCAACTGGGAGAGCAAAGACTCTTTGTGTCCACTCCAGACGACAAAGGTCTGGCACCCATGTTCCAGGACACTCTTTCCTACACCATGGCCTTTTGAATGAGCCGTCACCCCAGAGGCTCACTTAGATTTGAGGAAAATCCCTTCCTGACCCCTCCATTCAATGCAGGCTCTTGCTGTTTGCCGTGTGGATGCTGAGCAAACACGTGGGTGCCCAGGCTGGCTTTTGATGTGCTCTGTAAACACTCCTCTCTGGATACAGCCAACTGTCCAATTATGCAAGAGTCAACCGGCTTCCCCAGGGGATTTGTCATCTTAAAGAACGAGGACGCACTGTGACTGGAGAGTTGACATAGCACATGTCACGCAGAGAAAGTGCACCCTCGGTGGAAGCCGGGGTTCCCTGGGGGCCCAGCCGTCTTTCCAAACAGAAGCACGGAAGGCTGTTTGATCTGTGGCCACTTCTGGAACACACAGGCTCAGGAATAGCCAGTATTAGAAGAGATGTTTGCATCTGTTTCCTTCCAAGACACACAGGCTCTCTAAGAGAATGGAGGATGGCTTTTGTGCTACGGGGACAAGCGCTATGTTTGGGACGTGGTACTAGAATGGCCAAAGGGCTGCCTTGTCTCTTATTTCAGAGAGAAGTCATTACACCCATTGGCTAAAAAGAGATAGGCATTGCCAAGAATGTTGGATGTTCCAACCCATTTACCTTTCACAGTTCACACCACCCCCAGCAGGCCCAGGCAGGCTGCACTGTGCCCGAGAACAGTTGATGCAGGGACACATTCCAGCAGCAGCCTCAGTCTCTTTCCCTCTCCCTGCTTCAGCCGCACTGGCTTCCTCACTCTTCCTCAATCATACCTATGTCAGCTCTTTGCACTTGCTGTGTCCTGGATACTTGCACCCCCAGTATCTGGATGACACGAGACTTTCCCTGGCCACTACCCCATGTAAATAATAGATACGCCACCCCCATTTACCCTTTCCATGTGCCATTTTAAATTTTCTTCAAGTACTGCATCTCTTTTTCTTTCTGTGTATCTGACTGTCCATCCATCTATTTTACTTGTTTATTGCCTGTTTCATTCTCTAGGGTGTAAGTTCCAGGAGGGCAGGACACTGCTGCATCCCTGGCACCTGCCACTGTGCTCGGCACAAGGCCAGCCCTCAACTAGCATTTGCTGAGTTGATTAGGATTCCTGTGATCCACTCTGTACCAGGAAGACACTGCGCTCTTTCTTACATCCTCACACCCAGAGCCTCTCTCTGGAGGCAGTGGATGTCATGAGTTTCCTATAGATCCTTACAGATACTTCATACTTATTCAAAAAGATACACACACAGCTACGTTTCTCCCTTTTTTTTTTTTTTTTTTTTGAGGCAGAGTCTTGCTCTGTCACCCAGACTGGAGGGCAGTGTCACAATCTCAGCTCACTGCAGCCTCTGCCTCCTGGGTTAAAGTGATTCTCCTGTCTCAGCCTCCCAAGCAGCTGGGATTACAGGCACCTGCCACCATACCTGGCTAATTTTCTGTATTTTTAGTACATACGGGGTTTTGCCATGTTGGCCAGGCTGGTCTTAAACTCCTGACCTCAGGTGATCTGCCCGCCTCAGCCTCCCAAAGTGCTGGGATTACAAGCATGAGCCACCATGTCCAGCCCCACCTGTTCTTTTTAAAGCGTAGAGTATATATATCTTCTATATATTGCTGTTTTCACGTTGTATACCTTGAAGATTATTTCATGTCCGTTTAAACAAAGTTCCCCCATTCTTCTCTATGGCCGAGTAATATTCCAATATACGGATATCTAGTAATTTATCTACTTGGCCACTCTAGATGGACATGTAGGCTATCTCCCATCTTTTGTTATTACAGAGTGTTAGAAATAATCTTGTACATACGTCATGTCATTCATATGTGACCATACCCATAAAATACATTCTAAGAAGTTAAATTGCTGTGTCAAAGGGTATACACACTTATAATATGAATAGAAATTGCCAAATTGCTCTTCACAGAAATTGTATCTCTACCACTACCAATGATTTTTAATTTTTTATTTTTGAGACAGGGTCTCGCTCTATCACCCAGGATGGAGTGCAGTAGTGTGATTATAGCTCACTGCAGCCTCAAACTCCTGAGCTCAAGGGATCCTCCTAACTCAACCTCCCAAGTAGCTGGGACTACAGGTGTACACCCCCATGTCTGGCTAATTTTTTTGATTTTTTTTTTTTGTAGAGAGGGGGTTTCACTATGTTGCCCAGGCTGGTCTTGAACTCCTGGGCTCAAGCAATCCTCCTGCCTCAGCCTCCCAAAGCATTGGGATTAAAGGCGTGAGCCACCGTGCCAAGCCCCACCAACAATTTATGAGATACTATGTTTCCACACATCCTTATCAAACTTTCTTTTATCTTTGCCAGTTGAAAAGTGACATTGCAGCCAGATGTGGTGGCTCATGCCTGTAATCCCAGCACTTTGGGAGGCTGAGGCGGGTGGATCACCTGAGGTCAGGTGTTCGAGACCAGCCTGGCCAACATGGTGAAACCCCATCTCTACTAAAAATACAGAAAATGAGCTGGATGTGGTGACAGACACCTGTAATCCCAGGTACTCGGGAGGCTGAGGCAGGAGAATTGTTTGAACCCAGAAGGCGGAGGTTGCAGTGAACTGAGATTGTGCCACTGCATTCCAGCCTGGGCGACACAGCAAGACTTTGTCTCAAAAAAAAAAAGTGATATTGCAGAGTAATTTTTTCATTTTCTTATTCAAAGATTTAATATTTTTACCTATGTCTAGGGGGCATTTCTATTTCCTTTCTTATGAACTACCTACTTTTCTATTAGATTTTGGGTTTAAAAAATCAATTTATAGGGGTGCTGATACATTAGGAAAATTACTTTTTGGCTATGAGTTACAAATATTTTCCCTATGTGTCATTTGTCTTTGCATAAAAATCATTAGATGTTTTCTGCCTCATAGTTTTTTTAGTCTAATGTATTCATCTGTATATGTATGCATGTGGAACTGCCACTTTTACATTTGCTTTTTAAATACTTTATCATATGTCATTATCCTTTTAGCTGTATTATTGGAAAGTGCATTTTTTTATTAGTTACGTTTAAATTGGTGCTTCCTGGATGGGGTTTGAGGATCACTCTCAACTCTGGATGAATGGAGGGGCTGCCTTATTCCTTGAGGACTCTTGTGAGAGTTGGGAGGCACCCAACATGTGATTACCCTCATCCATTTGATGCTGGCTCTTAAAAATCTCAGTTGCAGAGAGTGACATATTTTTGACTCTTTTTCAGGATTCTGGAACGTACCACCTGTTTTAGTCTTTAATCATCTCTCCACTCATTACAGGTGCAGAAGGTTGAAGCAGCTGGAAACATCTGTTCCCAGAGAAAAGGAGCCCCTGTCTCCTGTCACTCTCCATGACAGGAACCCATCATGCACCCCGTATCAACCTCAATGAGCCTGTCCTCCCACACTCAGCTTTTCACATTCTCCATCCTCGGTGTCCCCACCTGTCTCCCTCTCTACCTGTTTGCCATGATTCCTCAGCTCTCAGCCCCTGTTCTAGGCAGGCTGGCCACCTACATCTCTTCACTGTAGCCTGCGTATGGGAGCTATTCTAGGTAGTGGGGCCTGAATAATGGGGTGCTCTTTTAAAGACAATGAATGCAAAATTGCAGGCCAGGCACAGTGGCGCATGCTTGTAATCTCAGCACTTCGGGAGGCCTAGGTGGGAGGATCCCTTGAACCAGGAGTTGGAAAACAGCCTGGGCAACATAGCAAGACTGTCTCTACAAAATAAATAAATAAATAAATAAATAAATAAAGCAGGCATGGTGGTGCACACCTAGCTACTTAGGAGGCTGAGGTGGGAGCATGTCCTGGCTACTTGGGAGGCTGAGGTGGGAGGGTCATTTGAGCCCAGGAGCTTGAGGTTGCAGTGAGCTATAATTGCACCACTACATCTAGCCTGTGTGACACAGTGAGACCTCAACTCTTAAAAAAAAAAATTACAAATACAAAATTAAATACGAAAATGAATAGAATTGGAAAATACATTATAATGGGCCGGGCGTGGTGGCTCATGCCTGTAATCCCAGCACTTTGGGACGCCAAGGCGGGTGGATCACGAGGTCAGGAGATCGAGACCATCCTGGCTAACATGGTGAAACCCGGTCTCTACTAAAAATACAAAAAAATTAGCTGAGCATGGTGGCGGGCACCTGTAGTCCCAGCTACTCAGGAGGCTGAGGCAGGAGAATGGCGTGAATGCGGGAGGCAGAGCTTGCAGTGAGCTGAGATTGTGCCACTGCACTCCAGCCTGGGTGACAGAGCAAGACTCTGTCTCAAAAACAAAACAAAACAAAACAAAAAAACAAACATTATAACAAATCACAAAGCTTAAAAGCCTGCAAATAGCAGAAAAATACAAAATATAGAAAAATAACATGAGTTTGTGTGAATGAATTATCTGACTTTTTCATTCCTTTTGGCTGCATGCTCTTTGACTGTCTCTTCGTGTGACAAGAAGTTTGAAATACCATTGTCCATAAAGGGAACAGAAAGAGATTTCAGGCTGTTTTCTAGCATGGTTGATAGTTTAGAAAAGTTTATTTTAGCTTCACAATCTGTTATTGGTAATGTCTTGCTAAGACATAGTCCAATACATTAGGATGTATGAATCATGCAATTTCACACAAAGGCATACTCACTATTTGCTTTAATTCTACGGGTTTATTATCAGGTTCCATAGAACTCCTAATAAATTTAAATTTGTATAATTTCCATCAAAAAATGAAAAAAAAATGTATAATGTGTTTAGATAGCTTTATCTGGTATATTCCAGACAGGAAAGAATTTCAATTCTGACCAGAAATCAAGAATCCAACTGCCCATGTTACAAGTCTGATGACTAGAAGAATTTTTCAACAGATTGGCCTTTGGCCCCGTTCATTTCCAACTTGTTTCTCGTCCATTCCCCATGTATTTCTGGTGGCCAGCACTGTGAGGCACATTCATACTCCAATATGACCTCTTTTTTTTTTTTTTTTTTTTTTGAGACGGAGTCTGGCTCTGTCACCCAGGCTGGAGTGCAGTGGCGCGATCTCGGCTCACTGCAACCTCCGCCTCCCGGGTTTACACCATTCTCCTGCCTCAGCCTCCCGAGTAGCTGGGACTACAGGCGCCCGCCACCTCGCCCGGCTAGTTTTTTGTATTTTTTAGTAGAGACGGGGTTTCACCGTGTTAGCCAGGATGGTCTCGATCTCCTGACCTCGTGATCCGCCCGTCTCGGCCTCCCAAAGTGCTGGGATTACAGGCTTGAGCCACCGCGCCCGGCCTCCAATATGACCTCTTGCCCTGCACTTCCTTGTTATGAGGCTGGATGGGTCAGTGCAGACAGAGCAGAGTTTTTCTCTTTTTTTTTTGAGACGGAGTCTCACTCTCTCACCCAGGCTGGAGTGCAGTGGCATGATCTTGGCTCACTGAAACCTCTGCCTTCCAGGTTCAAGGAATTCTCTTGCCTCAGCCTCTCGAGTAGCTGAGACTACAGGCACCCGCCACCATGCCTGGCTAATTTTTGTATTTTTAGTAGAGATGGGGTTTCACCATGTTGGCCAGGCTGGTCTTGAATTCCTGACCTCAGGTGATCTGCCTGCCTTGGCCTCCCAAAGCACTGAGATTATAGGCGTGAGCCACTGCGTCCAGTCGAGGAAGAATTTTTCTAAAAACCGTATCTATACCCCACCAACTAGCAAACTTAACAAAGTGACTATAAATATATCCTTTTCAACACAAATTAAACATGTCATTGACTCCATTTCTTCATAAATGTTTTTTTAAATGCGCATGTTCACCTCAGGGCTAGGTATGAGGAAGATTTAATAGAGTCTCCTCTATTGAAATGGAAGGAGGCTGATGTGGTCTTAATATTTTGTTTTATTTTATTGTATTTTATATTTGAGGGATGGGGTAACGCTGTGTTGCCCAGGCTGTTCTCAAACTCCTGGGCTCAAGCATTCCTCCCACCTCAGGCTCCTGAGTAGCTGGGACCACAGGTGCACACCACTGTACCTGGCTAGGTGTGGTCCTAATAATTGCAACTAATATAATCTTCTAAAAATTTTGCAAAGCATATGAACATGATTCCCATCTAGGGCCTTAGAGGGACTCATGTAAGGTAATGGCCTTGAAGCTCAAGCTTCATTAGCTTCAAGATAACTCATCTCTGCTTCCGCTGTCTCCGCACTCCCATACTGTCTAGACTTCTTTCAAAATAGCTGCTGTATATGTCAAGATGATGTTGATCTGCAGGGACAGAAACCCAACTGAACCAAAACAATTGGAGGATATACTGACCCCTAAACTGCTGGTCTCGGGAACAACTGGAACCAGTGATAAAAATGCCACCAGAACTATTTCCTTCTTGCTACACCTCAGTTTCCATCTCCACGGGAACAACTGGAACCAATGATAAAAATGCCACCAGAACTATTTCCTTCTTGCTACACCTCAGTTTCCATCTCCACAAGTGCAGACGAAAACTTCAACCTTACAGGAGGCTAGACTTCTGTCAGTCCCTGACTCAAACTGCACTGCTCTGTCACTCCAGGGAAATCCCTCCAAGGGTCAGACTGGCTGGTGTGGGTCATGTGAGCACTCTCATGGGGTGCTCTGAGGGACATCACCCACTAGGCCTTCAAGGTTGGAGTGGGGAAGAAGGAAGATGTGCTGTGGTCAAAAGAACAATCCCTTCCCTGTCCCTGCCCAAGATGTCCATGTCCTAATCCCTGGGATTTTGCAAATGTGATTAAGAATCTTGAGGCCGGGCACGGTGGCTCACTCTTGTAATCCCAGCACTTTGGGAGGCTGAGGCAGGCAGATCACCTGAGGTTGGGAGCTTGAGACCAACCTGACCAACGTGGAGAAACCCCGTCTCTACTAAAAATACAAAATTAACCAGGCATGGTGGCACATGCCTGTAATCCCAGCTACTTGGGAAGCTGAGGCAGGAGAATCACTTGAACCTGGGAAGCGGAGGTTGCGTGAGCCGAGATCACGCCATTGCACTCGAGCCTGGGTAACAAGAGGGAAACTCCATCTCAAAAAATATCTTGAAATGGGCAGATGATCCTGGATTATCTGGGTGGGCTTAATGTAATCACAAGGATCCTGATAAAAAAGAGGCAGGAGGCCAGGTGTGGTGATGTGCGCCTATAGTCCCAGAGCTTTGGGAGGCCAAGGCAAGAGAATCACTGGAGCCCAGCAGTTCCAGGCTGCAGTAGGTTATAATCACACCACTGTACTCCAGCCTGGATGACAGAGTGAGACCCTGTCTCTGTTCAAAAAACAAAAAGACCCAAGAAAGTCAGAGACAGAGGAGACGTAAAGATGAAAGTGAAGGTCAGATCATGTGGGGCCATGAGCCGAGGAACACGGGCAGCCTCCATAAACTGGAAAAGGCAAAACACTAAATCCCTCCTGCAGCCTCCAGGATTGTAGCTCTGCCAACACTTGATTTTAGAACTTCCAAAACTGGAAGAAAATGAATTTGTGTTGTTAAAACCAATATATTTGTGGTAATTTGTTATAATAGCAATAAGAAACAGATACAGGTGCTGAGAAGATAGCAAAATGCATGCCCACTGTACCTTCTCTCTCCTCCTTCCTGGTCCTATCTATCTGTTATGGGCTGAATTGTGTCCTTCCAAAATTCATGTTGAAGTCCTAACCTCCAGTACTTCAGAATACAATACTATTTGGAGATAGAGTCTTTAAAGAGGTGATTAAGGTAAAATGAGGTCATAGAGGTGAGCCCTAATTCAATATGACTGGTATCCTTGTAAGAACAGGAGATTAGGATGCAGACAGATACAGGGGAAGATCATGTGAAGCCATAGCAAGAAGGTGGCCCCCAACAAGCCAAGGAGAGAGGCCTCCAAAGAAAATCAACCTGCCAACACTTTGATCTCAAATTTCTAACCTGCAGAATTGTGAGAAAATTAATTTCTGTTGCTTAAGTCAGCTAGTCTGTGGTGTTCCTTATGGCAACCCTAGCAAACTAATACATGATCCTTCAAGGCAGAGGTGAAAATCTACCTCCTTTCTCAAATTGCCTTTGATCAGCCAGCTCCCAGAGCAGCCATTGTCTCAGACACCTAGTGGCCAAGAGTTTAACCCAAGGATCACAAACTCAAATGCCTATAGGGGCCAGGAAGAACTAACACAAGTGAAGTGATTGACTACAAGAAACTGTAATTGCCAGTTGATATGGTTTGGATCTGTGTCCCTCCCCAAACCTCATGTTCAACTGTAATCCCGAGTTGGAGGTGGGCCTGGTGGGAGGCGATCGGATCATAAGGGTGGATCCTTCATGAAGGGTTAAGCACCATCCCTTTGGCACTGTTCTCGTGATAGAGTTCTCAAGAGAATTGCTTATTCTTAACTGGTTATTTACTGGTTGTGTAACCAGTTACACGAGGACTGGTTAGCACCTACCCACCTCTCTCTCTTGCTTCTTCTCCCAACATGAGATGCCTCACTCTGCCCCCTTCTTCTTCTGCCATGATTGTAAGTTCCCTGAGGCCTCCCAGGAGCTGACGCCGTCATGCTTCCTGTACAGACTGCAGAACCATGATCCAGTTAAACTTCTTTTTAAAATAAAAATAAATTACCCAGTCTCATGTTTCCTTCACAGCAGTGTGAAAATGGACTAATCTACCAATTGAACATAATCGGTATACACTATCACAAAAATGACATTCACTCCCTATCTCCCTGTCTACTGTTAGTTTTGCCACATTTTATCAAGGATGAATACAAGGAAAATTCTCTCTTCCTGACCGTTCAATGGGGAAAAGTGGCAGTGCTGGGGTGAGAGGCACCTACTTTTATTTTTTGTGTTCAGGAACCTACAGGAGAGGTGCAAGCTGAGCTGGAAATTGCAGGCCCTGCCCTGTGCCAAGGGGCAGTTGCTACTTAGCTCTAGCCAAGTGTTACCAGGGACGAGGACAGGCCAGGCCAGCCAGAGTTTTCCAATTTTTCAAAAAAACTGAAAATACACATTTTTAAAGTGAAATTTGATTTTTAGATATTGGTAACTAATTTTTTAAAAATTTAACTGTATTGACCACCTCACATCCATTACAATGGCTACTATTAAAAAGCAAAACAAAACAAAAACAAAATCGAAAATAAGTGTTGGTGAGGATGTAGAGAAATTGGAGCGCTGTTGGTGGGAATGGAAAATGGTGCAGCTGCTGTGGAAAACAGTATGGCAGTTCCTCAAACATTTAAAAATAGAATTAGCATATGATCCAGCAATTCCACTTCTGGGTATATACTGAAAAGAACTGAAAGCAGAGTCTTGAAGATATATTTGTACACCCATATTCATAGCAGCATTATTCACGAGAGCTAAAATGCGGATGCAACCCGAGTGTCCATTGACAGACGAACAGATAAGCAAAATGTGACACACACACATATATATATCACATGATGGAATATTATTTAGCCTTAAGAGAAGGGACATGCTGATATATGCAACACAGAGGAATCCTCAGGACATTCTGCTAAATGAAATAAGTCAGTCATAGAAGGATAAATTACTGTTCGATTCCATTTGTATGAGCTACAATACCTGTAATACTTAGGGTAGTCAAAACCACAGAGACAGTGAAATGGTGGTTGCCAGGAGGTGGGTGGGGGGCAAGGATGGGGAATTAGTGATGAATGGGTACAGAGTTTCAGATTTGCAAGATGAAAAATGTTCTAGGCTGGGTGCAGCGGCTCACACCTGTAATCCCAGTACTTTGGGAGGCCGAGGCGGGTGGATCAGGAGTTTGAGACCAGCCTGGCCAATATGGTGAAACTTCATGTCTACTAAAAATACAAAAAATTATCTAGGCATGGTGGCAGGTGCCTGTAGTCCCAGCTACTTGGGAAGCTGAGACAGGAGAATCGCTTGAACCTGGGAGGCAGAGGTGCAGTGAGCTGAGATCGCGCCACTGCACTCCAGCCTGGGTGACAGAGCGAGACTTAGTTTCAAAAAAAAAAAAAAAAAAAAAATTATGAAAAAGCTCTGGAGGTAGACAGTGGTGATGGCTGCACACCAATATGAATGTACTTAGTGCCACTGAATTTTACACTTAAAAATGGTTGACATAGTAAATTTAACATTATATGTATTTTACCAGACTTTTAAAAATTGGAAAACGACAACTGAGCTGGCTAAGATTATTATTTTGAAACAAGACACATTTTTTTAAGGCCTAGCTTCAGCTCACAGTCCACCGGTTTGCAACCTCTGTTTTAACACTTACTTGTTTTTCTAGGCATTTCACGTGTTCATGTCTTACCCAACTAGAAGGTAAAATTCCAGGAAAGTAGGAACTGTGTCTTAACCTTCTTTGGTATCTTTCAAAGTGGGTACTGGAGCTTTGCAGCGGGCGAGTCACAGTTGCCCTGCTGAATACTGGATGATACGCAGACACTCGTAACTAATTATTAGACACTGCCATGCTGTACGCAGAGCTGTGGCCAGATGGGATTAATTGTAAAATTTCAAGAATGAGAAGAGAGCTTTTGAAGTACAAAAAGAAATTCATTCTGACTAGCAGGTGGGGATGGTGTGTCAGGAGAGACGAGGCTGAAGAGGGCAGGGAGATGGGAAAGGGGCCTTATAAGCCACAAGAAGGGGAAATGGGAAATCGCCAAAAGCTTTAAGCAGAGAGTGATGAGACTGGATTGGACTTTGAGATAAATCATAAAAACTAGAGCCTGGAACGCCCCTGCTGAGAGACTCAGGAAAATGCTAAATACCGCTTGGCAACAGCTCTCCAGGGCCACGTGTAAACACAAACATGCTTGTGTTCAGCGAATGAGGAGGTTGGGGACATGGGGAAGAACTAGGGGAAATTGGGGGGCTTCAACAAGAGGAGTGAGGACTTGAATGCACGCCCCCTTCAGAGCAGGCACTGTATGTGCATGTGTGTATGTTGTGTGTGTGCAGTTAGAGTGGGGGTGATTCTCAGGTGGGTCTAGGCAAACTGATACCCTAAGTTGCAGACCATGGCCATCAGACCCTCCGCGCTCCCATGGAACACCTGTAGGAAATCCTGAGAACTCCAACTTTAAAGGGATCCAAGACACTGTAGCCAGCACAGTAACCCGTGGCAACCCCTAGAGGCTGCTATAACCTCAGCAATGGGGAGCGTTATACCCAAGGAACCTACTGGTTCCCCAGACACAAAACTGGCTGAACCTTGGTGATCACAGCACATGACCAGGAACCATCAATACACTCATGGAACTGTCCTGCTGACTATGTCTAGAGGGGAAAATGCCCAGTCCTCTAACACCCTTCTCTTAGGGGGAAAAAAGCCACATTAGAAGAAGTGATATGACCAAAAGACAAGCTTTCTCCAAAGGCCAATGACCTTGGAATGTTTATTAAGTGTTTTCTCTGTTTGTTCAAGTGCTATCCTTCAACACCGGGACTGGAAACAATTTGTTCAGAAATAACTAACCAGCCACAATTAGTAAAGCTTCATAAAGCCTGGAGAATACTGTCATCAGAAGAGCCACATTTGGGGCAGTCTGGGGAAGTGTGAAGTGTGAGGATGGGGACCATTATCTCTAGAGGTCTAGTGATTAAGAACTGGGTGACTCTGGACGGCTGGTCCCAGGGACTTTGCACTTGTGGTGGAGGCTGAATTCTTCATTCCCAATCTGGATGCTACGCAATTATCATCAAGTACTCCAATCCATCTGCATGTCTGAATATGGATGGGGATGCTCTGCACTGTCCCCATCAGCCTCTGGGTCCTCCACTCTCTCCCTGCTCTGGATCTCTGGATCTCATCTTTCTACTTCCTCTGCAGGTGGCATCATGGGGACTGTCTGGTGACTCCCCTAAGCAACCAGCATCAGACACTAGAAACTTCCAGTCAAGTCTCCTGGTCCCTGCTTCCAACCAGATGACCATACCAGGATCTGAAGTCCATCCACCCCAGGATGGACTTCAGACCTCAGCAGCAGAGATGGCCATGCTTCCTGTGTGATATTGGGCCAACCACATTTCCCACAGGCACCCAGGTGGGGCTGAGATGAGGGCAGGCCACCTGAAGGTGCACAAAATAGGCAGGATGGGATGGAGGCCAAGAACGCCCCAGTGAAATGGGTGCCCCCAATTTGCATTTGGGAAGAAGGGCTTCCACATTTCACAAGCCCTACATTTCACATATTTTGCCCCTACTCTACTCTCAACCCCCGACTCTCTGAGTTCCACCCCACATGACTCCCCCTCACCATCTTAACTTGCTGTGTCCTCACCCTACTCCACAGATCCCTGCCTCCCATGCCTTTGCTCCAGGTGAGGCCATACACTTGGCAGAGGCCTATTTGCTGCGGTCATTTTGACCCAGGGAATGTTTGACGTGACCATTTGAAAACACTCTCCACAAAGTTACTCAACACACTGTTTTATATTAAAAATTAAAAGCAGGCCTAAGTGAAAAAGACAAACAAGGGACAAGGGATGTGGGCATGATGACTACTGAATATACTACTTAGTAACAATAATTAAAAACTAAATATTTAATAGTTTGGCTTTCCCCCCAGCTACCTAAAACAAACAAACAAACAAACAAAACTGCCTCTCAGACTAAAATAGCTGCTTCAAGAGTGCCACATCAACATGTTGTAAGTTTGTTCACATTGTTACCTTCATCTTCCTACTCACTGTGTCAATTAGGAATGGCTTATGATGCAACTAATAGCCATTATCAAAGGCATAAGGAAAGACATTTATGACTTCACATCACAAGCAGTCTCCAGACAGATGATTCCCGGCGTTGACTCAACTGCTCAAAGGGGTCATAGAGACCCAGCTCCTGTCTGGTTTTCTTCTGCCATCCTTAACTCCTTGGCTTTTAGTTCTCACTCTCATCACTTCATGGTTGCAAGATGGCTGCCACAGTTCCACGCATCACATCTTCATACAAGGCAGGAAAAAAGGGAAAGGGGCAGTAGTTAAAAAGCTGTTAAAGTGCCGGGTTTCCTGTTTAAGATGGCGTCTCCTGTGGCAGCGCAAGCCGGAAAGCTTTTGCGAGCCCTAGCATTGCGGTCCGGCTTCCTGGTGGCTGGGTCCCAGGCAGTTCAATTAACCTCCAGAAGATGGCTGCGCTTGCGGGAATACCAGAGCGAGAAACTTATGTCTAATAACGGAGTGAGAGTTCAAAGATTCTTTGTAGCAGACACTGTGAATGAAGCTCTGGAGGCTGCTAAGAGACTAAATGCAAAAGAAATTGCTTTAAAAGCCCAGATCTTAGCTGGAGGAAGAGGAAAACGTGTCTTTAATAGTGGTTTGAAAGGAGGTGTTCATTTAACAAAAGACCCTAAGGTTGTGGGATAGCTGGCTAAACAAATGATTGGGTACAATCTAGCGACAAAACAAACTCCAAAAGAAGGTGTGAGTTAACAAGGTGATGGTTGCTGAAGCCTTTGACATTTCCAGAGAAACCTACCTGGCAATTCTGATGGACAGGTCCTGCAATGGCCCCGTGCTGGTGGGCAGCCCCCAGGGGGGCGTCGACGTTGAAGAGGTGGCTGCTTCAAACCCAGAGCTCATTTTTAAGGAGCAAATTGACATTTTTGAAGGAATAAAGGCCAGCCAAGCTCAGCGGATGGCAGAAAATCTAGGCATCGTTGGGCCTTTGAAAAGGCAGGCTGCAGATCAACTTACGAAACTGTATAATCTCTTCCTGAAAATTGGTGCTACTCAGGTGGAAGTGAATCCCTTTGGTGAAACTCCAGAAGGATAAGTTGTCTGTTTTGATGCCAAGATAAACTTTGATGAATTTGCAGAATTCCGACAAAAAGACATATTTGCTATGGATGACAAATCAGAGAATGAGCCCATTGAAAATGAAGCTGCCAAATATGATCTAAAATACATAGGACTAGATGGGAACATTGCCTGCTTTGTGAAGGGTGCTGGGCTCGCCCTGGCTACTTGTGATATCATTTTCCTTAATGGTGGGAAGCCAGCCAACTTCTTGGATCTTGGAGGTGGTGTAAAGGAAGCTCAAGTATATCAAGCATTCACATTGCTCACAGCTAATCCTAAGGTTGAAGCCATCCTTGTCAATATTTTTGGCAGTATCGTCAACTGTGCCATCATTGCCAATGGGATCACCAAAGCCTGCTGGGAGCTAGAACTCAAGGTGCCCCTGGTGGTCCGGCTTGAAGGAACCAACATCCAAGAGGCCCAGAAGATACTCAACAACAGCGGACTCCCCATTACTTCAGCCATTGACCTGGAGGATGCAGCCAAGAAGGCTGTGGCCAAGAAGTGATGTCTTTGTCCTGATCCGATGGGGAAAGAAAGCCATTTTTCCATAAAAAGGGACGGTTCATCATTGTGAAAGAAATGGTTATCTCATTGGGGAGGAAAAGGGGGGAGAAGGCAAGAATCACTGAAAAATCTTAAATCTGTGTTTTCTGGAATAATATATGTAGACAGCCTAAATCTGATTTTAGTCTTTATAAAAATAATATCTTGTATTCTCATACTTTTCCGTCATTGTAAGCCTGCCCAGTAGGCAGTGTTTCGCAGACTCTGGGAAGTGGTCTATGTGGCCAAATATTGTGTGTATAGACAGAATTTGAAATCAGGTCCTGCTTCCTTTACAAGTATTTTGGTGGGCATCTAATCCTACATAATGAAAAAGAAAAACAGACCATTTAAAAACTCAGACAAGATTATATTTAATGTATTAATTGCTAAAAAGGCACAAGATTACACTGAACATATTAGCTACTAAAAAGGCACTGCCAAGACATTCAAGCAAATAGCTATTACACACTGCAGCAGATTTTACAGGTTTCTAATTCCAACATATGTTTGAAAAATCCATGAGTGTTCCAAAATATATTTAATGGAAGGTCTACATTAATATACCATTCATGTGTTTTTACCATTTGCCTTAACATTGAATATACTATTTACCTCACGCTAAAAAGAAAACCAGAAACCTTATTTGTGATTTTGGAGTGGAAGCTTCCATTTTTGTGTCAAAAATGAATCCCGATTCTTATGGAAATGTCTGTTATTAAGTCATTTAAAGATGACACAACACTGAAGATCAAATTGTGTTGGGTATCAGTATCTTCTCTCCTCATTTATCTCTTACTCCTCATCCTCCCAGAATCTACCAGTTTATGGTAGAAAGATGGGAACCTTATTTGAATGTTTGTTTTGTTTTGATTTGTTTTTTTCCATAATGTTCAATTTTGTTGTGGGAAAGGATTTGGATAAAGTTTTTGTTAAAATTTTGGTAGATTTTTATCTATACAAATTTAAATAAAATTATGTTTTGTAAGCTGGAAAAAAAAAAAGGCTTTTAGAACTGTCCTGGGAAGAACTGAACCAGAACCAGTGCAGCTGTGGCTGAGATGGAAAGATGATGATTTTGAGATGTATTTTGATTTTGAGTTGTATTTAGAAAGTAGAATTGACATGGGTTGATGGTGGTGATGATGAGGAAGATGGTTCTGAGATTTCTAGCTTGGGTGGTAGTGGTGCCTTTAATGGAAATAAAGAGTACAGAAAGAGCAGACTTGGTGTAAGGGAAAAAACAATGACCTTGGTGTTTTAGTTTGAGGTTCTCTAGGGATATCCTGAACCAATATTATAGATCCACTGCTTAAAATATAGATTTAAAATTTAAATCTAGATCCACTGCTTATAAAAGAGGTTGGTGAAATTTAAAATATAGATCCACTGCTTATAAAAGAGGTAGGTGCTAGCTATGCAACTGTAGTAGTATTTGCCACAAAGGTGGCATCTGGGTCCACGGAGGGTGTGTAGGAAGGAGTGGGTGGATAATGGAGCTACAGAACCCTGAAGAGTGGTGGAGGGGTGCACAGACACCTGGAGAGAAAACACCCTACGGAAGGATTAAGCTTCAAAGAATAGGGAGAGGTCTCCAGTGTTGACTGATCTAGAAACCAAGTAAGGCCAGGCTGTGAAATGCATGCACTGGTTTTGGCAATTAGGTGGTTGATGACCTCACTGGCAGCAATTCTTGGGAGGGAGGCAGTGATTCTAGTTTATAGTGGTTTGAGGAAACTTAGGCAGTAAGGAAGTAGAGACATTCAGGAAACGTGTTGGAGGGATGGTCATGTGACCAAGTTCCAGCTCAAGAGTCATAAAGTTGGTCTTTCGGAGGCACTTCTAGAAGATATTTTCCTCTCTGTAAAAGGGAAGGAGAGCCTGTCTGGCATGTTTTTCTGTGTGAGGATGTGATGTCTGGATCCAGGGCAGCCATCTTGTGGCCAGGAGGGGAGACATTATTGATAGAGGGAGGCCAGTAGAGCAAGAGCAAGAGGAGGGCTGAGCATGGTCCTTGGCCTTCACTGAGCTAATAAACCAACCCTGCAGCCACCTGCCTCCCAACTTCTTTTTAGATGAGAAAAATGAACCCTCGGCTGGGTGCAGTGACTCACGCCTGTAATCCCAGCACTTTGGGAGACTGAGGTGGGCGGATTACCTGAGGTCAGGAGTTCGAGACCAGCCTGGCCAACATGGTGAAACCCCATCTCTACTGAAAATACAAAAATTAGCCAGGTGTGGTGGTGGGCACCTGTAATCCCAACTACTCGGGAGGCTGAGGCAGGAAAATCACTTGAACCCGGGACGGAAGTTGCAGTGAGCTGAGATCATGCCACTGCACTCCAGCCTGGGTGACAAGAGTAAAACTCTGTCTCAAGAAATAAAAATAAAAATAAAGACCTGTTGCTTCAACCATTTTAGCTCTGCTTATAACTGGAAAGTCAAGCACACAGCTCATTAGGTGTGATGAAAATGAACTCTACTGCTGTTCCCCATTGGCCCTGGAAACTCTTCAGGGGGTGATATTCCCCTACTGGATGAAAACTCTGGCAGGTCCTTGACTTTTGTCCTCACCCTCAGGCAATAGATAATCCAAAGTCACTTTCCCTAGCAAACAGATTTGTAGTTGTGGAATCAGAATAGTCCAAGATGAATAAAAGCCTGAATGATTTTGCATCATGTCTCCCTTCCATCACCAGGCCTGTGTCAGGTCCACAGCCTGAGGTATAAAGAGGCCATGGCTGGCGTTTCTTTTTCTGTCTCACGCTTCTTCTCCTTCCACCCAACACTTACTCCCTACCAGGCTGCTAGGGCGTGCTTGAACCCTTAGGGCCAGTGTGTTGGCAAGATGACCGGTAGAGTCTTTCCTAAGTGGGTACTGCTAAAAGCCAGCTGGGGTCTCTGTTGTGACCCAGATGATTTTTTCTCATGGATGCTTCTGCAGGCTCTTAGGAGATTGCGACTCCTGGATTCCCTCGAGGTCTCTTGAGGGGATGCATCTGTCCTGGGGTCTCCTCCCTCAGCCTCACAGGGGTGCTATGCCCACTTCCCACTTTCTTCTTAGGGGATCCCCTGCCCTCATTGGACTAGCAGCTTTTCTCTCCTGAGTGCTACATGCCAGACCTGGGGAAGCACTCAGCATCACAGTGGCTGCCTCCAGCACAGGCCTCCTGTCTGGAAGCCACAGGTCTCATTAGCTCTCTCCCTTGTCAGTCAAGAAGTAGGTCTCAATGCTCTGTCTGAGATTTGCCTTAAGTTGAGGGCAGTAAAACTCCATCCCGGGCCCCTCAGAAGAAATCTGAAGAAAAAACCAGTTGAAGAATCTTCTCTTTCTCTCCCCTCTTTGAATCCCGAAGAAGGTGAGTAGTTCAGGAACACTGGGAGAGGCCCTCAAACCTGCGCTTTGGAAATTCTACCCAGTGATTTGGCTTTGAAATGTTATCTTCTATATTTTGGCATCTTGGGCAAAACTGGTTTAATCACCCACCTCTGGAATGCTTTTGTTTTTTTTGAAACAGAGTCTCATTCTGTACCCCAGGTTGGAGCACAGTGGCACGATCTCAACACACTGCAACCTCCGCCTCCCGGGTTCCAGTGATTTTCGTGCCTCAACCTCCTGAGTATCTGGAATTACAGGCGTGAGCCACCATGCCTGGCTAAGTTTTTTTTTTTTTTTTTAATTTTGGTAGAGATGGTGTTTCATCATGTTGGCCAGCCTGGTTTTGAACTCCTGACCTCGGAAGATTCACCAGCCTCAGCCGCCGAAAGTGCTGGGATTACAGGCGTGAGCCACCGTGCCCGGCCTTGGAGTGTTTATTATTGAGAAAAATAAACCTCTATTGTTTTAGCCAGTTTTAGCTCAATATTCTATTACTAGCCACCAAAAGCAGCTGAACTGCTTCACCACACTGGGTTGGCTTCATGACTCCCCTGGCACAATAAAGACAAAGCCCATCATTTATGATAGTAAGAAAACTGCAGATATCCAACAACAGGAGATGAAACCAATGAAACACATATATGATGGAAAGTTATGCAGGCACTTCAAGTGATAACTTTGGAAGAAGCCAAATACAAGAACATAGGAAAAAGTTCATATTTTGCTACATTATATACACGCAGAGCAAAAAGACTAAGAGGAAATATGTAAGAAAGGTAAAAGTTCAATTTGGTTGAGAAATGGAGTAAACATACATATGCATGGAAAATAGCTGGAAGAATATACAATACACAGATATCAGCAGTTGCATCTGGGGAGGGGTCTTGGGGATCTGAGTGGGAAGAAGGTTACTTCTGAATTTTTCAACCATGGGCACATATTCTTTTTTTTGAGACGGAGTCTCACTCTGTCACCCAGGCTGGAGTACAACGGCGCAGTCTTGGCTCACTGCAACCTCCGCCTCCTGGGTTCAAGCAATTCTCATGCCTCAGACTCCCGAGCAACTGGAATTACAGGTGCGGGCCACCATGCCTGGCTAATTTTTATATTTTTAGTAGAGACAAGGTTTCACCACGTTGGCCAGGCTGTTCTTGAACTCCTGACCTTGTGATTTGCCCGCCTCGGCCTCACAAAGTGCTGTGATTCCAGGCGTGAGCCACCACGCCCGGCATGTGCATATATTCTTTTCTCAACTGAGGAAACTAGTAGTTTGGCAGGTAGGGATTGGGGGCGGGGGGAGTTGTTTGTGCTTAAGTTCAATGTTTTTGGAGGGAAATGGATAATACTGGTTTTCTCTGGGTGGAAGAATTAATGTGGATTTTTATCTTTCTCTGTCTCTTCTATATTTCCCCAAATGTCTACAAGTCATTTTGTATTACTAAAATAATCAGGAAAAAACCCACAATAAAATGCTCTTCCTTTCCTTGTTCCCTTTCCTTCCTGAATAATTCCGTTTTAAAGCCATTAGCGGTTAGTTGAACAGAGCAAGGCAGGGACCCATGGTGGCAGGGGCTGGCAGCCTAGAGCAGGGTGGCCGAGCTCAGGCATGGGGAGGAGGACACAGGGGAAGGAGTACCCAGCAGAGTCATCAGTCCAGAAGGGTGGAAGAGGGCTTCCTTGAATGGGCATCCTGGAGCATGTGTCAAAGCCAGAGAGGGTGGTGGGGACATACATGCACTGGGGCCACCACCAAGGTTGTCTTAGATCCAAGTAGGGCGAGACAGTCAGCACTGTTAGTACCCAACCACCACCCACATGGAGGAGATGTGGGCAGCAGAGATGGGAAATTTGTTATACAGAGGGAGTGGAGAAAAAGAGTAAATATGTAAGAGACAATGGAAGTCCATGCTTTCACTGTAGGAGAAAGAAGTTACAAATATGGAAAGGAGAACTTGAATAAACCCAGAGGTGTTGATTGGCATTGGAGGTACTAGTGCGCACTCATGATTTTCAACACAGAGATAGATGCAGAAATCAGCAGAGATTTAAATTTGTATATAAATGAATGTAGGCATAAACAAATACAGACACTGTCTCAGCTCAGGTGGCTATCACAAAATACACTAGGTGGGGTGGCTTACACAACAGACATGTATTGCCCATAGTTCTGGAGACTGGGAAGTCCAAGATCAAGGTGCTGGCTAATTCTGTTCCTGGTGAGGGCCCTCTTCCTGGCTTGCTCCTTACCTTCACACTGTGTCCTTACATGGGGCAGAAAGAGAGAAAGAGAAAGACAGACTGCTGCTCTTTTTTTTTTTTTTTTTTTGAGACGAAGTCTTGCTCTGTTGCCTAGGCTGTAGGGCAGTGCCACGATCTCGGCTCACTGCAATTTCTGCCTCCTGGATTCAAGCAATTCTCCTGTGTCAGCCTCCCGAGTAGCTGGGATTACAGGCATGTGCCACCATGCCCAACGAATTTTTTGTATTTTTAGTAGAGACAGGGTTTCACCATGTTGGCCAGACTGGTCTCAAACTCCTGATCTCAAGTGATCCACCTGCCTCGGCCTCCCAGAGTGTTGGGATTATAGGTGTGAGCCACCTCACCCAGTCATGCTCTCTCTTCTTATAAGGCCACTAATCCCATCATGAAGACCCCACCCTAATAACCTGATCTAACCTTAATTACCTCCCACAAGCCCCATTTCCAAATACTATCACAACGGGGATTAGGGCTTCAACATATGAATTTTGGGGGACTCAAACATTCAGTCCATAACAGATGTATACACATGTACCTATATCATTACATATTATACACACATACATATATCCATATACAAACATGTATTCCCTACCTCTGTCTACTGTGAGGACCTGGGAGTGGTGATGCCCTAATAGCAGAACAAACCTAGGATCCAGATCTTGGCTTTACAATGCAGTTTTCCACCAAATGCAACCCAGGCTCCTTGCAAGAATGGTCAGTTCTAGGTCTAGGGCAAGGAAAGTAGGACATGAGCCTGGAGCACCTTGTACCAAAAAGCAAGGAGGTGCTTGCTCAAAGAATAATGAGGAGATGGCAAAAGGACACAAAAGATTGCTTAAATGAGTTCCCACAGCTGTACAGGGTTCAACTTGTTATTAAAATGAATAATAATCACGGATTACAACACTTTGAATAAAATAGGAAACCATGATTCCATACTGATATTAGCAAATAGATGAATAAATTGAAAGTTTGGTGAGAAATGGGAGGTACAACGTACCTCTCCACTAAATACTCATTAATTACTCATGGGGACAAAATACCTTTATGGTGAAGGGACCTAGAAGACACCTTAATTATCAAAGCAAAATCATAAGTAATGGGACAAATGGAAATTGAGCCCTATGTGATAGGATGCAATGAGAACAGTGTCATTTCTGTGATATTCTGGCCAAAGATAGATAACTTGAGTTTAATCACAAAGAAACACCAGATTGAGGGACATTATACAAAATAACTGGCCTATAAGCTTCAAAAGTGCCATGATCATGAAAGTCAAGGAAAGATGAAGGAACTGTTTCACTCAGGAGATAAAAGAGATAACTAAATGTAACATGTAATTCTGAACTAGGTCATTTTGCTGCAAAGGCAATTATTGGGACAATTGGTGAAACTTGAATGGGGTCTAAGGACTGGATGTCAGTAAGACATCTATTTACCTTACTGATTCTGATGGCTGTATTATGGTTTTGAAGGAGAGCGTCTTTATCTGTAGGAACTATGCATTAAGTATCTGCACGTGCCTGGATATCAGGTTGGCAACTCATGGTTACTCTCAGATGGTTCAGGAAAAATATAATTCTTTGTATGGAACATGCAACTTTTCACTAAGTTTATGATCATTTCAAAATTTTAAAAAATTTAAACAAATAAATTTATATATATGAACTAAACATCCCTAAGTATATAGTATATGTTATTACATATTATATATTTATTTATGCATTAATAATGTATAAAGTACTAGAACCTGGGAGCAGATCTCAACTTCCTTGTGCCCAATGGGAATCTCCAAGCCCCTGAAGTTCCAAAGAGGTTCCAAAGACAGACAGCCAGGCCTCAGGAGGGCTGCATAACTATAACTGAAGGCTGGGTCCCTCTCTATATTTTCCGGCCATCCTATTCTGAGAAGATGGCTTTCAAACATCCTAGAAAATTCAAAATCAGAAATTCTAAATTTCTAATATTCTGTCCCTGGGTTCTCTATTCTGTTCCATTGGTCTATATGTCTGTTGTTATGGAAGGATCATGCTGTTTTGTTTACTATAGTTTTGTATATATTTTGAAGTCAGGTAATGTGATGCCTCCAGCTTTGTTCTTTCTGTTCAAGATTGCTTTGACTATTTGGGGTCTTTTGGAATCCCATATATATTTCATAAGTTTTTTTTTTTATTTATGTGAAGAATGTCATTGATATTTTGACTGGTATTTCATTGAATCTGTGGATTGCTTTGAGTAGTATGGACATTTTAACAATAATAATTATTCCAATCCATGAACATGGGATATCTTTCCACTTATTTGTGTCTTGCTCAATCTCGTTCATCAGTGGTTTCTAGTTTTCAGTGTACAGATCTTTCACCTCCTTAAGTTTATTCCTAAGTATTTTAATTTTTGGTAGCTATTGTAAATGGAATTTTCTTAATTTCTCTTTCAGATAATTTGCTGCTAGTGTATAGAAACACTACTCATTTTTATAGTGTTCTCACAAATCATTGAAATCCCAGAAATTCTGCTAATTCAGGATCCCAAAGGCATGTCACAGATTGTTTCATGTTCCTGGAAGTGACCTAATGGTTTGGCATCAGACAGAGGAGGGTTTGATTTCTAGTTCCCTCATTTCTGTACCATTTCTCCACCCTTTCAGCACCATTGCCTCTTGCTCCTTCGTATGTAAAGTGAGATGATGACAGCAGCTTCTTCTTAGGGCTGTGGTGTGGATGAAGTGAGATAATATGTCAGCCCTCTGCCTGGAAAATGACATATTCTATGAAGAGGAACTTGTTCCCTTTATCATTTAAAAGTTCTTTGTAAGCTGTATTTCCCTGTTTTGATTCCAGAAATGTGGTCATAATTTCAATAAAAGCAGAAAGTACCTAAAGCCAGCCTGGGCAGGGCTCTGAGGTGTGTTCTTTTTTTAGCCAGGGTGGACTTCAGACTCCAGCAAATTTTATGAGATTAGCTTTATAGCCCAGAGTTCCTCCTAGTATGGGGTGAGGAGAGAATGGGAAGGGCATGGTGAGGTAAAGGTCAGTATCAGGGAAAGTGAAGTTAAAGAAAGCTGCTCAGAAGTGGCAGCATTCTAGTTAGATATCTTTATCCCTTTGCATTGGGAGGGGGTTTTGGAAGGTTTGAGTAAATTCAACCATAATCAACACTATTTATTAAACACCAGCTGTCTAGGTACGGCAGATAAGAAAAAGACACACTGCCAGTCCACCAAGTGCTCACAATCTAGGGGCAAAGGAAAATAGCCCCATTAGATATCTTTTTTTTTTTTTTCTTTTTGAGATAGAGTCTCATAGTGTTGTCCAGGCTGGAGTGCAGTGGCACCATCCTGGCTTACTGCAACCTCTGTCTCCCAGGTTCAAGCGATTCTCCTGCCTCAGCCTCAAGAGCAGCTTGGATTACAGGCTCCCGCCACCACACTGGGTTAATTTTTTTGTTTTTTCATAGAGATGGGGTTTCACCATGTTGGCCAGGTTGATCTCAAACTCCTGACCTCAAGTGATCCAACCACCTTGGCCTCCCAAAGTGCTGGGATTACAGGTGTGAGCCACCACGCCCGGCCAGATATTTCATTCTCACAGTACCTGGGCTGCTTTGCTCATTGCATTGATTAAACACCACCTACATATGTACCTGCACTTGGCAAGGTCCTGTGGGAGGACGAGATGAGTGAAATAGCAAGGGCATGCTCTGGCCGCCAGGAACTCACTGTTTACTTCAGGAGCAGACATAAAAGAAATACTTCTCAATAACTAAGGGAAAGGTATTTAGAGAGCATTTCTTTACAGAATACAGAGTCAGGAGGAGAAGAACATGAGGGCTTTGCAGAGCTGACATCTG
Organism: Macaca fascicularis; assembly: GCF_037993035.2. Taxonomy (NCBI): domain Eukaryota; kingdom Metazoa; phylum Chordata; class Mammalia; order Primates; family Cercopithecidae; genus Macaca; species Macaca fascicularis. The sequence continues at coordinate 101,611,298 of NC_088385.1, forward strand.
AAAGGGTCTTGAAGGAGAAGGAATGTGATTGCAGGCAGAAGGAGGTGCCTGTGTGTCACCCAAGGGCATGAAATAGCAAGGTGGGCTCAGGGCTTGATGTGTAGAGCATGGAATGGGGGCGTGGGAGATGAGGCTGGGGCATTGCATGGGCTTCAGTACACCGGGAACCTAGTGGGCTTCACTCAGAAATTCAGACACGACCATCTGGGCAAGAGAAGCCACTGAAAGGTTTAAGAAGTGGAATAAGGTGATCTGATTTGCATTTTAGATCACACAGGTAGTTTACATGGTGGGCGGACTGGGTATGGGCAAAGCTGAAGAGCGGGGACCACATAGGAGACTGTCACAACTCTCCTGGGGGGAAATAATGGTGCCCTGAACCAAGGTAGGAAAAAGTAAGGTGGGCAAGTCTTGGGTGTCTTTAGAAGGTAGAGTTTGACATGATTAGATGGCACTGGCTAGAAAGAGGGGGAATGGCTTTAAGATTTCTAGCTTGGGTGAGTGAATAAATGGATGGTGCTGGTGCCTTTATGTAATGAGGTAGTGTAGACAGAGCAGATTTGAAGTAAGGGCAAAAAAATGAGATTGGTTTTATATTTTGAGGTGCTCTAAGGATGTCTATGTAGAGATGAAGGGGAAATAGAAATATGGACTGTGGCTCAGAAAAGAGGCAGGTACTCACTACACAGAGGCAGTGGAATTAGTCTTAGAGATGATGCTGAATCACAGGGAGTCTGCGCAAAGGGGGTGAGATGGAGATAATGCAGCCAAAGAAGACTAGAGGGTGGTCAAGAGGTGGCAGAAGAACCAGAGAGTGGCATCAAGAAAATACCCAACCGGCCAGGCACAGTGGCTCACGTCTGTAATCCCAGCACTTTGGGAGGCTGAGGCGGACAGATCACTTGAGGTCAGGAGTTCAAGACCAGCCTGGCCAACATGGTGAAACCCCGTCTCTCCTAAAAATACAGAAATTAGCTGGGCGTGGTGGCGCACCTGTAATACCAGCCAGTTGGAAGGCTGAGGTAGGAGAATCGCTTGAACCCGGGAGGCAAAGGCTGCGTGAGCCTGCACTGTACTCCAGCCTGGGTGACCATTAGACTCCATCAAAAAAAAAAAAAGAAGAAGAAAGGGAAGGGAACGGGAGAAGAGGGGAGGGGAGAGGAGGGGAGGGGAGGGGAGGGGAGGGGAGGGGAGGGAAAGGAAGGGACTTCCAAGGGAAGAAAAATGTTTCAGATGGGAGGGAGCACTGCAAAGGGAAATGACTAGAAGTTTAGTAAAAACACAGGCTGTGAAGCATGCACCAGATGTGCAAATGGGTCCTCGGTGACCCCACTGAAAGAAGTTTTAGGGGAGTGTTGGGGGCTGACAGTAGTTTTTAGTGGGTTAAGAAATCCTGGGAGACAGGAGTGGAGACCATCCTTTTAAGAAACGTGATAGTGACAGGGAAGAGAAGGAGTAGTGAGTTGAGGAAATGCAGGAGGAAAAGTGGGTTTAGGACATCAGCGACTGGACATTTGTGGATGCTGAAATGAATCCACTGGAAAACAGGTACTGATGAAGGAGATGCCGGCTCTCAGAAGAGGCAGGGGGCCCAGGTGGGAGAGTCTGTCTTGGACAGAGGGCTGGAGTGGTGTGAAGAAGGAGGGGTGAGCCGAGGGGAGAGCTGAGGCCTGATGAAGTGGGGACCCCAGCCCTCTGCAGAAGGGAAGCTGTTCAGCAAGGGGGTGCCAGGGAAGGCAGCGGCTTCCTCAGCACTTGCTGTGGGAAGAAACACTGAAGTCCCAGGCTTCCAGGTAATGCTGTTTCATCAGCAGAGCCCCACTGGCCGGATCTGGAATTCTGACTGGACAGGTGGCATGGGCATGGCCGGGGGTCAGGCGCAGAGGCTGCTGTGGAAGCGTCTCAGGGGTGCAGAAGCCAGCAGGGGCGGCCCTGTGTATGCCTCGGGGCTGGGCGTCCCGGCAGAGGGGGTTACTCACTGCTGACTCAGCCCCAGGTGCTCATTTGCATGTTATTCATTTCAAGCCAAAAACACTTGAGCAGGAGTACCAGGAGCATCTAATCCCCTTTCCAAACAGAACCACCCCAGGTCTTCCCAGTGCTCCTGCTGTTGTGCTGAGTCTCTCTGACTCAGAAATATTTCTACTTTGGAAGAGTCTACTCAGCTGTGCCGTACAGCTATCTGTGAAATTGAGCTGAAAAATTCAGAGAAACACTCAGAAAGTTCATTTTCTCTGTAAGGATATCACGGTAAGTTTAACACGCCAAGAGCCTGGGCCTTCCCCCTTCCAAATATTATCTTATTTTCATCTGACTTCTCCCCCACCAGAATGTAATCTCCAAGAGGATAAGAACATTGTTTTGTACTCTGTCTAGAACAGTGCATGGCATGTAGCAGGTGCTCAATAAATGGATTAAATTCTGTAATTCCAGCACTTTGGGAGGCCGAGATGGGCAGATCACTTGAGGCCAAGAGTTTGAGACCAGCCTGGCCAACATGGTGAAATTCTGTCTTCACTAAAAATACAAAAAATTAGCCGGGCATGGTGGTGCATGCCTGTGGTCCCAGCTACTCAGGAGGCTGAGGCAGGAGAATAGCTTGAACCTGGGAGGCAGAGGTTGCCTGAGCAATATCGTGCTACTGCACTCCAGCCTGAGACTCCGTCTCAAATAAATAAACTAATTAATTAATGCATTAAATTACTGAAGGCCCTTGGGCACCCCAGGCCTTCAATAATTTAATGCATTTATTGAGCATCTACTATCTCATTTAATCCCTATAATTCTAGGCAGTTAACAGTTTAGAAAGGGGTGATTCTAAGAGGTGAAACACCACCCCTCCCATCCCCTCATCCTCATTTAATCAAATTGCCAGTAAGGGGAAAGTCCCCGAGTTTTGAGCTGGGCTTCCCACATGTCATGGAGTTCAGAAATGCCTTTATCAGTTTATTAGGTGCCCACTCCTGGGAAACTGATTCATGCTAACAGATTCACTCTGACAAGAATATCCCTGACAAGAGAAAGCAAATGTAGTGATTTACATTCAAGGATATACAGCTGCCAAGGAGCTGAAACGTTCTGCCCTGTCGGACAGCTCAATCTGTCCCCAGTAGAAAGGGTTCACTGGGGCTGCCAAGCAGTCCCCAGCTTGGCTTGCAGCCTGCACAGAGTCGATAGCCTCAGGGAGGCCGTGAACCAGCTCTGTGAACCAGAAACCCAGAAGATTGAGTGCAGCTGGCCAGGCAGGATCTCTGCCTGCTCCAGGGACACAGCCGTCACTCTCCAGCTCACCCAGAGAGCCAGTCACCGGCCTCCTGCATCCCTCCGCCTTCTCCTTTGAGGATGATTGTTTATCGACTGAAAGGGTCTCCTCCATTCCATCTCATTCATGGTTTCCATGGACTTTCCTTTTTCTTTCTTTTTTTTTTGAGACGGAGTGTCACTCTGTTGCCCAGGCTGGACTGTAGTGGCGCTATTTTGGCTCACTGCAACCTCTGCCTCCAGGTTCAAGCAATTCTCCTGCCTCAGCCTCCTGAGTAGCTGGGATTACAGGCACGCACCACCACATCCCGCTATTCTTTTTATATATATATTTTTAGTAGAGACAGTCATCATGTTGGCCAGGCTGGTCTTGAACTCCTGACCTCAAGTGATCTGCCCATCTCGGCCTCCCAAAGTGTTGGGATTACAGGTGTGAGCCACCCTCCCTGGCCTCCATGGATTTTCTTAGTCAATTGTTTCTTGTTGACAAGGCATAGCAGGAAGTCACCTTGCAACAATTCTGACCATGTTTGGGGACAGCCACCTTTCTGAATCCAAGCATGTCTTTGGGTCTCTGCTGGCTTAAGCCACTGTGTGTGGAGATGTATAAACTTCTACCTGTGGCCTAAGTTTTGGGGTCTTACAGTTCACTGTTCCCTGGAGTTACAAGACCTGGGCATCAAAATATGAAGAAATATGATGAAGGAAGAGAATTCAAAACCACTTTGGGAGGAAACCCCTGGTAGAAGGCTAGGCTAGCACTGTTGCTTGTGACGTTGACAGTCTAAGAATCAGAGAAGGATCCAGGCCTCTAAGAGCTTCTTTAGCAAATGGAGTCCCTCACTGCTAGTACAGACCAGAAAGTACATGACTTTATTTTCCTTCTACTACTCAGTGGCTTATTTTAAAGCAGAACAGGAAAAAAAAAAAAAAAAAAAGAAAGAAAAGAAATCCAATTATCAATGCCTAAGCCGGAGTGGAGTAACCACCAACAAAACAGCTGTTAACATGGCTGACGCATGTTCCTGTTAACTGCTTTAGTCAAGTTAAAGGCCTGGCAAGGGAGAGATCCTGACTGGCTTAGCAAGGAGAGGGATTTCTGAGGTAGCCACCACAGATGGTAGCAGATGTCATGCAGCCTCAGAGCAGAAGCCACCAGGGACTTCACCATCTCAGAGCTGAGCAAAAAAGCTGAGAAACACTCAGCCGCGTCAACTGCCAATTATATACCTCAAGAATCTCAGGAAGCCAGGGAGTGTGTAAAAGTTTCTGTAATTAATCGCTTTCCATTCTCTTTGTCCACAAATCTGTCAGCTCATGGCTCTTCAAAAATCAAGGATGCTGGCTTCAGGTATCTCTGCCTCATCTAGTATGGCCAGCAGCATGAAGACGGAAATGCACAATTTGTAACCATATTATTCATTACAAATTATACTCCTGCTCTGTTGTCCTGTTAGAGTCCTAGGATTAAAAGTGATCCCTGACTGACAAGAAACCAGTTGCTCAATTCCTTCTATTACAGAGTAGGCAGCAGTCACCCATGTAGGCTACAGTCACACCAGCTTGGGGATCCCCCAGTACCTGTTGCCTGATGTTACTCATTACTTTACCTCTCTGAACCTCAGTTTCTTCATCTATGAAGCAGAAATAATAGTGCCTGTCTTGTTGGGTGTTGGAATGATTACCTTTGATAGTGCAAGTAAAGCACCTGGCACAGTACATTGCACACAGTAAATTTCGAAGAATGCCAGGCATTATCCCAAATCTATGAATGCCCAGAAAGGTGCTGTTTGGTATTGTCATGCTCCTTACATGACCCACAAATTTCTACATCTCATAATCACACCTATTAGAAAGTAACTCTGTATGTGAGGCTACAGATACTCATAAACCTAATTGCAAATTTTAAAAGACTATTATTAATTGTTATTAAGACTTGAAATTACTTTGTCAAATGGTGACTATGGACCTCCTCAGATGTACAAGATAACTTCTTTTTTTTTAATTCTTTTTTTTTTTTTTTGGAGATGCAGGCGGGTGGTCTCACTATGTTGCCCAGGCTGGTCTTGAACTCCTAGGCTCAAGCAATCCTCCCACCTCAGCCTCCCAAAGTGCTGGGATTACAGGCATGAGCCACAGCACCCGGCCCAAAATAAGTTCTTATATTAGAAATCCCGGTGGGGCATGGTGGCTCATGCCTGTAATCCCAAAACTTTGGGAGGCCAAGGTGGGAGAATTACTTGAGCCCAGGAGGTCAACACCAGCCTGAGCAACAAAGTGAGACCCTGTCTATACAAAACATAAAATAATTAGCTGAGCATGGTAGCACTTGCCTGTAGTCCCAGCTATTTGGGAGGCTGAGGCAGGAGGATCACTTGAGCCTGGGAGATGAAGGCTGCAATGAGCTCTAATGGCACCAGTGCACTCCAGCCTGGGTGACAAAATGAGACCCTGTCTCAAAAAAGAAAAAAATCCATACATTACTTAAAACTGGTAAATATTGCTTTATTCTATAGCACTATGCTTAATGAAGCTTGAAACCAACTAACATCACTTTTCCCCGTTTCTTTTTTTTTCAGGGAAACACAGAACTGGTAAGGTGTTTTCCCTACTGCAACATTTAGGAATATGCTGGGCTGGACACATATTTCATTCAATCACTTCCATTGTCTGTATTCATCCTCAGACATCAAATGACAATAGTCTGCAAAGTAACAGTTGTTCCCCATAAGATTTCCAAACATTCAGCTATGCTCCATTTTCCAGGGCACAGAATGGGCTACTGTAGTTAAGAATTTTTCTATCATCTGAGAGTTCCAGTTTGTCTGTCTGTACAGGGTGAGTGACCAAAGTAGAAAACTGGTCAGGACGTGAAGTGACTGGAAGCAGAGGGCTAAAAAGGCAGGATGAGGAAAACAGAGTCGTGAATTCTTCACCAGCCAAGACCTCAGGAAAGGCTCGTGTGTCTGAGCTTCCATTCTACCCGCTGATACAGCAGTCCCCTCTCAGCCACGGTGCTGCTTCTGTGGTTTCAGTTACCTGTAGCCCACCAAGATCCAAATATAGCAAATGAAAAATTCCAGAAACAGGCCAGGTACAGTGGCTCATGCCTGTAATCCTAGCACTTTGGGAGGCTGAGGTGAGTGGATCACCTGAGGTCAGGAGTTGCAGAGCAGCCTTGACAACATGGTGAAACCCTGTCTCTCCTAAAAATACAAAAACTAGCCAGACAGGGTGGTGCATGCCAGTAATCCCAGCTACTTGGGAGGCTGAGGCAGGGGAATCGCTTGAACCCGGGAGGCAGAGGTTGCGGTGAGCCGAGATCGCACCACTGCACTCCAGCCTGGGTGACAGAACTGTTAAAATAAAAAAAGAAAGAAAAATTCGAGAAGTAAACAATTGGTAAGTTTAAAACTGTGGGCCATTCTGATCTGGCGGTGTCCTGTACTGTCCCAACTGGGACCTGAATCCTCTCTTTGTCCAGTGTATTTATACTGTAGACCAAGCTTGTCCAACCCACAGCCCATGCAGCCCAGGATGGCTTTGAATGCGGCCCAACGCAAATTTGTAAACTTTCTTAACACATTATGAGTTTTTTTGTGATTTTGTCTTAGCTCATCAGCTATCGTGTTAGTGTATTTTATGTGTGGCCCAAGACAATTCTTCTTCCAATACGGCCCAGGGAAGCCAAAAAACTGGACACCCCCATAGATGCTTCCCGACCGTGAGTCACTTAGCAGCTGTCTTGGTTATAAGATCAACTGCTTCTGCTCAAGTAATCTTTATTTTACTTTAGCACAGTACATGGCCATAATCACTCCATTTTATTATTAGTCATTAATCTCTTACTGTGCCTCATTTATAAATTAAACTTTATCATAAGTATGTATGTATAAGAAAAATGGTATATACAGGGCTCAGTTCTATCTGAGGTTTCAGGCATCTCCTGAGGATAAACAGGGAATATTGTAGGAATAGCATTGGTATCGGTACCACTGGACTGGTTCGTATGAGTTCACACACAGTGAAATCAAGCGCATTGTAGACACCAAAGCCCCAGACAAACTGGAGACAGCCCACTAAACCGACTGCTGGAGTCAGGCGTCTGCTCCCTCCTGTGCTCTGCCCTGTGCCCACCCGACTGGCATTGCTCTTGTCTCATTCTAGCTCATGAAGGCTCTGCTTTGTCCTCGCCATCACTTCCCCTTTTTCAACACAAGGCCATGTTTGCTAGTATCTTAGCATGACTGTGAATACACCACCCTTCCTTCTGCCAGGGCTCAAGCAACGGGCCACACATCGCCAACTTCCTACGATATCAAAGACTTGAGATTCATTTAAAAATTGACTACAGGGGGAGAGAGGGATGAATAGACGGAGCACAGAGCATTTTTAGGGAAACTATTCTGTGTGATACTGTAACGGGGGAAACATGTAGTCATACATTTGTCCAAACCCACAGAATGACACCACCATGAACCCTCAACTATGAACTGTGGATAATGATGTGTGTCAATGCAGGTTTATTAAGTGTAACAAATGCACCACTCTGGTGGGAAATGTCGCTAATGTGGAGGGGAAGCTATGCCTGTCTGGGGTCAGGGTTCAGAAGAGAAATCTCTGTACCTTCTGCTCAATTTTGCCGTGAACCTGAAAGTGCTCTAAAACATAAAATCTACTAAAAAAAATTGGTAACACACACACATTTGCTACTAAGATGGGCTCCAACAAATGTGAAAATTTAAGAAATCTACCTCTTTATTTAACACCCAAAGCTAACATCAAGTGTTTATTTAAAAAAATAATGGCACCTGCTTTGAATTCATTGATGACACCACAATGGGGCGAAAATCTACAGGGAATTCACAATTTTAGGCTGACATGAAACTAAGAAGTAACTCACAAAATGGAAATTCTGCAACAAGCCTCACAATAAACATTTCCAGTTTCTACTTTCAGAGTTGCTAACTACTGCCTAAACATATCTTAAACACAGAGCACGTTTTGTTGAAATATTTCTCTTAGGACAAACACAGTAGACATGCTTTAAATAAATTAAAATTGCAACACATAAATCATTCCTAAAACAATCAAGGTGCATTGCTTTCCAGCTTCTTATAAATAGAATTGTACTGATTTCAGGAAACTATAGGTTCTGTTTCATATCTTTTTTTTAACATCTTATCTAGTTTTGATGTGAATAAGCCAATTTCATTCTTTGCAGTGATTTATCTTTTTAAACCAACTCATTCCTTTGTGCATATGCTAACTTTAAAATACCTCTTCACATAAGCCCTGAATTTTAAGTGATGCCATTTCTTCCTACCCCCAGCCCACTCCTCAGAATTACAGAAACATGTAAAATAGGTTGTTTAATCACACATGTTCACATGAATAAATATATTTAAATGTTTTTCCAAACCAATACAACAATATCTGGATTCACTGCAAAAACGTTCCCATTCAATGCAAAATAATTTGGCACAATCCGACCAAAAAAGACAAAAGTAATTAGTTGCCTGAGAGAAGCTAGTTCCTCATTATTACTGAGCCCGTAATTAAACCTGATATGCTAGAGAAATGGCAAGGCAATAAACACACAGAGTGGGGCAATATTTAATTGAAAACAAGAGTGACAGAGCTAGAAGGAGCGAAAACCACATGAATGCTAATTGACAGAGAAGGATAACAGCCTCCACGGCTGAAATGAAAGACGGAGTTTCAGATTTCCTTCTGTGAATAGCTGACAAGGATCACGCAGGCAAAGAGGCTACTGTTCCAAGCTAGAAACTTGGGACTAATCCCACATTCATTGTCCAAACCCAGCAACGAAGTGCTTTTTTGCTGTTTCACTATGGGTTTCCATTTTTGGTTGTTTTTTTTTTTGGCGGTGGGCGAGGGAGGGTGTTCCGGTTTAATCATATTCAAAGTTTGAACTTGAAATAACCAACTCAAGACCCACAGGACAGTATGTCACCAGATAAACGCAGTGCTAGAATCCAATGTCCAGCATCGACACTCAGGAATGTTTGCTGAGCGACCAGGCGGTGCTTACCCACCCAACAAGCACTTTCATCTTGGGCTTGGCCCAAGATGTTTACCATAAATGAAAGGTGTGGAGAAAGGATTATAGTTGACACAAACATAAATATCCAATTTCAGCATATGTTATAGCTACACATCACTATTTTTAATTGTAATATTTCTAAAATGTCATTTAATCTCCTTACGCATTAAAGAGAACAGTGGGAGTGTTTATTCCTTAAGAGAGAATCAACTGCAGAGATTAGGTTTCTTTCGAGTGTATCATCTTATTAAAAAGTACGAAGTTTCATGAACTTTCAACAAGACTGCGAAATAAATATGCCAGGTAGGTTGAGCCTATCGAAGTGAAAACAAGGTTATTTGACATTTAGTGAAAGTCAATGAAAATATGAACTCTTTAAAAGGAATTCATGATCCAGGTAGGAGGATTTAGACCCTACAGTATGTTAGAATAAAGCTAGTTTCTAGCAGGTTCTGAAAACAGCTCCAGACTAGAGGGGACAGAGTGTGCTACTTTTCATTCTCTTCTCTACTTCTGTCACTGAGGAGAAGATACACGGATCGCAGGTCTGAGAAGTGTGCATTAAAGCACATTTGCTAGGCTGAGCACTGGAATGGTGTGAGCTAGTGTGAGAATGAGGCCTACATCTTCTTGGACCATCCCAGAGCCCTTCACCTAAGGGTTAGAAATCTCTCATTCTCTAAACTAACAGCAGCACTCAATACCTGGTGTGTCCAAAGTGGTGCTTGGAAAGATTCACAGATACCAAGAGGGGCCCATCCAGGCCCCAGCTTGATTTAGGAGTGTAAGTTACACTCAGCTCTCAGCCCACGCTCAGTCTGATGCCCACAGGTAAAGGGTAATGCTGGCCATGGAAATACAAAAGCTGAAGGAAGCACAACATTCTCTCTGCCTCCCTGCCTTGCACCTGGTCTCCTTATCTGTCCCCTGGACTTGAACGATCAGTGTATACACATCAACATGGGAGACCAGGGGGAGTCTGACAATGAAAGGAGAGACAGTCATGAGATCGGAGTGGGACTGGTAATTCCCTCTTCCCTGAATCCAAAATACTTTATCACCAAAGATTTCATGAAATGACATTTATTGTTTAAAAAAGCATGAGTCTGGAATTAGATAGTGGTGATGGTTGAACAAGTTTGTGAATTTACTAAAACCACTGAATTGCACACTTAAAAAAAAAAAGCAAGCTTGAGCTGCATAAGTCCAACTCATACACACTGGACTTTGTACTAAATGCTCAACTATTCCATTCTCTCAGACTATGGCACATTCTGTCACATTTTTTTCCTTCAGGAGATTTCCCTAAGAAGAGCTGTTTGCAAAATATTGCACTTAATTTGAATCCAAGAGACCTGATATCTTCTGGGAGAAAATGTGCACTCACATGCCTTCCTGCCTGCAGCAGCTGGCGGGAGTGGTGGGACAAGGGGCTCAACAGCAGTTTCCATGAACATTGTTTACATCTTCCTCTTTGTTATATACACAGAGACACAGATTTAAAGGAAAGTATCCTCTAGGCTGAAGGTGGTGAACGGTATCCCCCACACAGGGATGTGAACTTTTGAATGCTTTCAGCGCAGAGGCAGTGTGGCCATCCTAGTACCTCAGGACTTACGTTCAGTGAGATGTTAAGAGACGGGGGTCAACCTTGGCTCAAACACTGGACTTATTTATTTTATTCTTGCTAGCCTTTCACATCTTGAAAAGGACACTCAATCTTCATCCAGGTAAACTGCCCCCACTAATCTAGCTGCCACTCAGTCACACCCCATGTCCTCGTTTCCTCATGCTTTCAGTGTTCTGACACCTCAGTCCACTTTAACTTTAGAGGCTATGATTCCGTCGTCCTTCAAGGAAAAAACTGCAACATGACCGTCATTTGTTTTCATTTCCTGAGTAAGCTTTGCAGTCCCTCACAGACCTGTGAAAAAAATGAATCACATAAAGTGAATCATATCCTCCAGGGGGGCTTATCACAATCAAGATTTGCCAAAAAAACAGCCAGGCATGGTGGCTTGTGCCTGCAGTCCTAGCTGCTCAGGAGGTTGAGGTGGGAGGATCCCTTGAGGCAAGGAGTTTGCGACCAGCCTGGGCAATATTTAGCAGAACACTGTTTCAAAACAACAAAACAAAACAAAACAAAAGATTTGCCAAAACACAAACCTTCAGAGTAGTGCTCACGGGATTCCAAATTAATGTTAAAGTCACAGTCTGATGAGGGATCTGAAAACATTCCTGCACACTCTGAAGGCTGGCCATTTGCTAGCCAGTTCAGATAAAATCAGGTGTCTGTTTCCTGCATATGAGAAGGGGAAAGCTCCATTCATAAATCCCTATGTCTTACCATTTAAAGTGTAACAAAACCCCTCAGGTAGACTTGTTGGATAACAGGTGTGTGATAAGATTTCCATCTTACAGGGTCACAAACGACTGACCGCTGTGGACACTGAGTACATGACGGGACCTATGGTTGCCTGGAGACAAGCAGGGTGGATCACATGGGGACCAAAGGCCACAGTGTTTAACACTGCCCAAGCCTGTGGTTCTTCATTCCCTGAATCATGCATATCCTTGCTTTTTATAGGACTCACAGAAAACAACCATTAGCAATTGTGAAGCTCCATTCTGACAGAGACTTAGGACAGAGACCTTTCTTCTGGATCACCAATTACGCCAAGGTCTCGATATACAGAGGTTTACCACGCTGGGCTAGTCAGGTGGGCAGGAAATCGGTCTGATTAAGGCAGTGAGCAAGGTAGGAGAGCTCTGAAATAGATTCGTGTTAACAAAGTACAAGGACTGAGTTGGCAACTGCTACCGAGTTAAGAGAATTGTAGTTATTTACACCACACAGCCCTAGTTTTTCTTGCACACGAGTCCACACAATCATTCATTGTAAAATTTGGTAATATGCACAGAGTTTTCTTTAAAATAAAAACTTGAAAGAACTTGAAGGCAGGAACCAGCGGCTTCATCTTGGTATTATTATCCTTTCTATGGCACACAGGATATGGTCCCAGTTTTTACAAAATATAGCAAGAAGAGTCACGGCAAAGAAGGTGCCAAGAATGTGGCAGCGGCTCTTCATCATGGGCGAGACGAACTTCGCGATGGTGGACACACACACTAAGATGACAGTCATGAAGGCCAGGATCACGTTGATGCACTTCCCCAGGAGAACTTTAGCATTCACGGTGTCTGTCTGCAGAGCTTGCTGCTCTTGCTGGTGGAGCTCCAGCTTAGAAATGCGAGTCTGGCAGGATTCCAAGGCTTCCTGTGGGCAAGAGGGACAGCAAGGGTCAAATGGTGTTGGGATCGTGAGCAACATGCGAGTGCTCGCTCAGCTGTACACAAAAGCCCCGGCTCCGAAAGCCCAATGCCCAGGCGGCTGCGAATCCCCAAACTGCTGATGAGGGTGACAGACAAAGATGTGGAACAAGAATCCCAGGCTCACTTTCTCCTGTTGCTCACGAGTAGAAGAGCATGTGGACACAACCACAAAATGCCACAAATGAGGAAGTATGGCTAAGTTTTTTGACTTTACTTTTTTTTTTTTTTTTTTTGAGACGTAGTTACCTTGCTCTGTTGCCAGGCTGGAGTGCAGTGGCGCGATCTCAGCTCACTGCAACATCTGCCTCCTGAGTTCAGGTGACTCTCCTGCCTCAGCCTCCCGAGTAGCTGGGACTACGGGCACGCACCGCCATGTCTGGCTAATTTTTGTATTTTTAGTAGAGATAGGGTTTCGCCATATTGGCAAGGATGGTCTTGATCTCCTGACCTCGTGATCTGCCTGCCTCGTCCTCCCAGAATGCTAGGATTATAGGTGTGAGCCACCATGCCCAGCCTACTTTATCTTTTTTTTTTTTTTTGAGACAGAGTTTCACTCTGTTACCCAGGCTGGAGTGCAGTGGCGTGATCTCGGCTCACTGCAACCTCTGCCTTCTGGGTTTAAGCTATTCTCCTGACTCAGCCTCCTGAGTAGCTGGGATTACAGGTGCACGTCCCCACACGTAATTTTTGTATTTTCAGTAGAGACAGCGTTTTACCATGTTGGCCAGGCTGGTCTCAAACTCCTGACCTCAAGTGATCTGCCTGCCATGGCCTCCCACAGTGCTGGAATTACAGGCGTGAGCCACCGTGCTCAGCCTGACTTTCCCTATTTTTGAAATAAAGTTATATAAAATATTGGTGCCTGTTGGTGCCATCAGGGACAAAGCAGAGAAGGAGGGAGGTTCCACTCTGTGACTACTCTACCTTCAGCCAAGGAGTGTGTGGGATCCCCAATGGCCAGTCCTTATTTCCACTGCTCAAAGATTTTGTCCATCGGTTAGAGGTTGGCAGAGGAAGGCGAGAGAAGGGAGGGGCAGGGACTGGGGCTGACTGTGGGGCAACTGTGCTTTCGCCTGCTCTCTGAACAAGGTGTTACTTAGGACACCATCCGAGGCTATCTCCCTGGATCTCATCCATGCCAAGTCTTCCATTACTAAGACACAAGATGACTACAACTGACCTAATCTCTAGGCCAGTTCTCTCTTCTGAGATTGACTCACAGATCTCCGTGCCTCTTTGACATCTCCATCAGAGCTTCTTGAAAGCACCTCAAATGCAACACGTGCAAATGTGACTTCATGTATTGCAGCTACCCAACACCTGCAGTCAACCCTGTTCCCTTCCAGTGTCCTTCTCAGAGCAGAGCACCATGATCCATCCAGTTCCTCATACCAGAAGCCTAATGTGCATATCCTGACACCCTTCTCATCCAACCCGCCACCCAGCCACAGAGGCAACATCCAGTTTCTAGCTCAACTGGTCCGGTTCTCTCCACCTGGTCAGCACCCCAATCTAAGTCACTGGGATCTCTTGCCTGCAATAACCTTACACGAATTTCCCTATATATCCTTTCGTTCCCCACCCTCACGAATCCATTTTCCACAGAGCCGCCCAAGTGGTCTTTTAAGGATACATATTTGATATCACTCCTTTTCATAAAACCTTTCCAATCTTTAATATGGCCTTCTGAGGCCTTGAAAGGCCCAGGTTCAGCTCCCTCTCCTCCCTCAATGACTTCATGCCAGCCCCTTGCCCTGTCATAGTGCTCTGGCCTTTTCCAAGTTCTTTTTTTCTTTGAAGAGACAGGGTCTCACTCTGTTGCCCAGGCTAGGGTGCAATGGCACAGTCAGAGCTCATTTCAACCTCACCCTCTGGTCTCCTGCCTCAGCCTCCTGAATGACTGGAATTACAAGTGCGAGCCACCACACCCAGCTTTATTCTAAGTTCTGAAAAGGAGCATAGACTCACCTCAGGGCTTCCGCACATTCAGTACACTCTGCCTGAGATGTGTGCATCCCCCACTCCGTCCCTTCTTCACCCGTGGATCTCCCACTCATTTTTTAGGTCTTGCCTTGATTGCCCCACCCTTGGGGAAGCCTTTCCTGATCCATGAGATGAGGTCAAGTCTCCCTTCAGCTCTCCTCCCCAACCATGAGACATATGCTGCCTGAGGACAGGAACTAGCGCGTCGCGCATTTGCTGTCCTCTTCGGCACAGAGCCAGAGCCAGGCATGCAGCGCGTGCCACACACTGGCTGAATATGAGAGACAGCTAGGTGCCAGTAAGAAAATGTGAGGCTTGACAGGTACAGTGGGGCACGCCTGTAATCCCAGCGCTTTGGGAGGCCGAGGTGGGTGGATCACTTGAGGTCAGGAGTTCGAGACCAGCCTGGCCAATATGGTGAAATCCCATCTTTACTAAGAAAATATAAAAATTAGCTGGGCATGGTGGCACGCACCTGTAATCCCAGCCACTCAGGAGGTTGAGGCAGGAGAATCGCTTCAACCCAGGAGGCAGAGGTTGCAGTGAGCCAAGATTGTGCCACTACACTCCAGCCTGGGCGACAGAGAGAGACGGTTTTAAAAAAAAAAAAAAAAGAAAAGAAAAAAGTGAGGCTTGAGAGAGAAACCTCCAAGCCTGCTGGGTGAAAAGGATCTAACTAGAGGTAGTACAATATGCTCCTCTCTGTTCTAACTCATGTGCCAATCTGTGTTTGCTCAATTAAAATATAGTCATCTTTTCAGGTTTTAAACAAGCATAATGGCTCCAAGATTGATTTGCTTTTCTTCTGCTGAATAACTCTATGGGCCAAAGAACAGGTTCTCTGTTACTATAGTAACTTCTATTATACTAGGCTACCAACGAAAAGGATAAAACTTCTTCAGATCTTCACATTCTAGAAAGTGCTGGCTTTCAACAGTAACAGGCATGTACCAGAAATCACGCGTTCTTTTCAACCACTTGGGTCCAAGGTTTCCTCCATTTTAGGCGTAGCACAGAAAAGGGGATGGAACAAGACAAAGGACCAACCTTTTAGGAAAATCCATGAATCTTTGATTATAAGATGAATTACATGTACAAGTAGACCGATCTCAGGACTGTCTTACAATTGCTGTCAAATTTTTTTAACGAAAAGAAAAATCCAAGAAAATTAAGCAGTGAATTGCAAGGAATTTCAGTCACAGCAGCCCGAGTATTCAGCCCCACAATTTTTGGTACTTCCTTGGGTTCAGTCATTAACTTATTGTGGATGATCACCAGAAAAAGGGATTATCTTGAAACGTTTTTAATAGGGAATTCAGGGTTTAAAAAACCACTCAGTTGTTTAAAACGACAAAACCCTTGCATCCCTGCAGGCAACAGCCTGTCTCCGGTAGCCCATTCCCTTTGTGCAACCCTGTCTGTAAGAACAAAACAAATAAGAAATAAAGATGAAGTCAAAAGGCTCAACTGCTAGAAGCCCTGAGGAATGTGGCTACTCCCAGATGTAAGGAATGGCCAGTATTTTTTTTTTTTGACTGTTTACTATGTGCCAGGCAAAGATTTCAAGACCTTACATGATTATCCCATTTAATCTTCTTGACAACCTTTTGAGGTAGAGCTCATTAATACTTCCATTTTATTGAGGAGGAAACTGAGGCACAGAGCACTAACTCATCCAGGGTCACACAGCATAGGTGAGGAGGGCTAGGATTCTAGCCATCATGACAGGGAAGACACTCCAGTCATTCACACAGATGTCCTCTTTGCACTTTTGAGTGAGAGATGAAACCAGAAAATGTCAAAATGAACCTCTCTGGATTTTTAAGTTCCCTTTATGTGGTCCCTCCCCACTTTATCTGTTGTCCTTCACCACTAAAATATGTTTGTTAAAACACAGAAGAACAATATTAACCCAAACTGTCCCCTAAATAAGAAAACCATGCATTCATATACCACCCAGTGACACTCGAAACATGCTCTAAAATAGAACGACTTCGTGAAGCAATTGTACTGTTCACTTGGCAACATTTTTATTTATTCTTTGGAGACAAGGCCTTGCTCTGTCGCCCAGAGTGGAGAGCAGTGGTGCGATCATAGCTCACTGTAACCACAAACTCCTCCCTCTTCAGCCTCTCAAGTAGCTAAGGTTATAGGCACGCCACCCTGTCCAGCTATAATAATTAAAAAAATTTTTTTTTCTAATTATGTTGGCCAGGATGGTCTTGAACTCCTGGCTTCAAATGATCCTTCTACCTCAGCCTCCCAAAGTGCTGCGATTACAGGCATGAGCCACTGCACCCCGCCCACTTGGCAACATTTAACATTTAAATGGTTCAAGTTTCTTGAATTAGCCAGTGGTGAAGCGAACTCGCCTAATCTAGAACAGAGCCAGAAACCTCCCAAGTGTCTTTTGAGATGTGGTCTCTGGGGGCAGAATTTCCCATCAGCTCCAATGTGTTGGTTCCCAGAATTGTCCAAGTAGGCATCTGGGATTAGCACAGGCTCAGCCCTCAGCAGAGTGGAATGAAATGTGGCCAGTTGAAACTCCAGCTCACACACTGTGGGAGAAAGCGCTATCTTTATGTTTAATTTTCTCCCTTGTAAAGTGGGGCTTGGACTCACAGCCTTCAGCCTTCCTAGAGCTGGAGAAAATGACTACTGTCCACAGAGAAAATCCATAAAAACGAAGCTGGGCGTTGCTTGAAGAGTACTTTTTTAAGAGACACAGGGCCTTACTCTGTCACCCCCCAGGCTGGAGTGCTTTGGCACAATCACTATAACCTTGAACTCCTGGACTCAAGCCATCCTCCCACCTTGGACTCCTGAGTAGCTGGGACTACAGGTACACGCTGCCACACCCAGCTAATTTTAAAAAGTTGTTTTTAGAGATTGAGGGGGTCTCACTATGTTGCCCAGGCTGGTCTCGAACTCCTGGCCTCAAGTGATCCTCCTGCCTCAACCTACCAAAGTGCCAGGATTATAGGTGTGAGCCACCAGCCCTGGGCAATTTTTTTTTTAAGGCAATCAAGGAACCTGGGGTTGTTTCACTACGTGCTAGGATCACATTAGGTAATACTGGAGCACAACTTTGTTTATATTGATCCCATTATCCTTTCCTTCCATCCACCCAGATCCTACCCTACCTTCCAGTCCCGCCTTCTCCAGGACATTCAATTACATTCCTTCCTTAAGGATGATTTGCAAGACCTTGTTTAAGCCACTTAACCTCGCTGTGCCTCGGTCTCCATATCTGAGAAGTGGGGATAATAACAGAAACTACCTTAAAGGGTTGCTGAGAAGTAAATGGGAAAAACAGAAACCTTTGAAGTGCCTTGCTAGTACTGAGCACACAGTATGCACTGAAGTGCTTTAATTTCTTACAAATACCAATGTTATTATTATTATTTTATTTATTTATTTTTTTGAGACAGACTCTCGCTCTGTCATCCAGGCTGGAGTGCTGTGGTGCAATCTCAGCTCATTGCAACCTCTGCCTCCTGGATTCAAGCGATTCTCCTGCCTCAGCCTCCCGAGTAGCTAGGACTACAGGCGCGTGCCACCACGCCCGGCTAAATTTTTGTATTTTTAGTAGAGATGGCGTTTCACCGTGTTAGCCAGGATGGTCTCGATCTCCTGACCTCGTGACCCACCTGCCTTGGCTTCCCAAAGTGCTGTGATTACAGGTGTGAGCCACCGCGCCCGGCCATGTGAATGCTATTATTTTACAGATGACTGAATAGGCTCAAGTCTTACTCAGGGCCACACAACTGATACGGTAGACGTCGGACTGAACGTGGAAATATTTTGCCACTAAATGACTGATTGCTCCCACAGTCCACAGCGTGCTGGGCACCATATGGCTAAATGTCTGTGGCTCACAGAGTCCGTGTCATGGAACTTGGACCATGTGTGTGCTGTCTTGAGTTCTTTGGCAGCTGCGCTATCCCACACTCTCCACCTAGGCAGTGAGCTTCTTGAAGCCAGACTTTGTCTCCTACTTTTACATTTTACAGTTTTGGTGGTGATGGGCTTGGGGTGGATAATAAATACTTGTTAATTGATTTAGACAGAAAGTGTAAAGAATATGGTCTCTTAGCCAGGCACGGTGGCTCACACCTGTAATCCCAGCACTTTGGGAGGCTGAGGTGGGTGGATCACTTGCGGTCAGGAGTTTGAGACCAGCCTGGTCAACATGGTGAAACCTCGTCTCTACTAAAAATACAAAAAAATTAGCCAGGCGTGGTGGCGTGTGCCTATAGTCCCAGCTACTCAGGAGGCTGAGGCAGGAGAATCGCTTGAACCCAGGAGGCAGAGGTTGCAATGAGCCGAGACCGCCCACTGCACTCCAGCCTGGGCAACAGAGCGAGACTCACCTCAGAAAAGAAAAAGAAAAAGAAAAAAAAGAATATTGTGTTTTTACTTACTAATGTCTACAACATGAACTAGTGGGGTTAACGTGGTGCAGACAAAATGTTTGTGCAGAGAAAACATTTTGTCCCAGGTGCCAGAAACCCTCTAGGACTTCGGCATAAACATTTAGATTGGTAAATGAATTAAGGCCAGGGAAGAGCCCAGGCCTGTGTCTAATCACAAAGAGAAGGGTACCTGGATGTCCCGTGAGCGCTCGTAGGCCTGGTAGGCCACCTTCTCCTCAATGCTGGCCAGCTCCTGCTTCAGGTTGGCCGTCTCATGCTGATGCAGGTCCGTCAGGTCATGCAGCTGGTCCTCCAGTCGCTCATACCTTTAAAAGAGAGGAGCCGATTCCGAGTGTGACATTTCACAGCACACTGCGAGACGATGTCCTTTCCATTTTCCTGTGCCAGTACCTTTTGGCTTGCTCTCATCCCCTGATGGGCTGTTTTTCTAAAAGAGTAAGGCTAAGCTGTGGGAAATGAGCTTTTGCATAACACTGAGTCCCAGCTCTGGAAAGATCCAGTCTCTGGGGTCTTGACTCTCCGTCCTTGCCACTGACGGTGCACACGGGTCAGACTAGCACCTTAGCTAGCTGCAGTGACCTCAAGATAGAGCTCATCAGCTGATGCATTCGCCAGGGTCAGGCAGGAGATAGGGCTCTGTGGGATCCTGCTAATGGAGGGCCACGACCTCTAGTGACTGTGGTGCCTTCTCCCTCTTCTGCTCTGACACTGTTGTTGTGGTTCATGGCCAGAGAACCCACAGGGAAAGCACCATGCTTTTAGTATCACCTTCTACTCTGGAGTCAACTCTACTATTTCCCAGCACGCAAACACGCACTGATTATGGATTTCAGCTCTTGGAACCTAAGTGACAATACAAAATTAAGCTTATTACAAATTATAGATGGCTCACCACACGGTGTTTCAAAATGTCCAAATCTAGGCCGGACGCGGTGACTCAAGCCTGTAATCCCAGCACTTTGGGAGGCCGAGGTGGGCGGATCACGAGGTCAGGAGATCAAGACCATCCTGGCTAACATGGTGAAACCCCGTCTCTACTAAAAATACAAAAAACTTAGCCGGGCATGGTGTGGGCTACTGTAGTCCCAGCTACTCAGGAGGCTGAGGCAGGAGAATGGCGTAAACCCAGGAGGCGGAGCTTGCAGTGAGCCAAGATCGCACCACTGCACTCCAGCCTGGGTGACAGAGCAAGACTCCGTTTCAAAAAAAAAAAAAAAAAAAAGGTCCAAATCTAAAGGAACAGAAGTACAAAGATTCTCATTCCTGTGCCCTGCCCCTTTCACTGAAGATGATTTTTCTCATATTTGAAACCTCAGCCGGGTGCAGTGGCTCACGCCTGTAATCCTAACACTTTGTGAGGCCAAGGTGAGTGGATCGCCTGAGGTCAGGAGTTGGTGACCAGTCTGGCCAACATGGTGAAACCCCATCTCTACTAAATATATACAAATTAGCTGGGTGTGGTGGCGGGCACCTGTAATCCCAGCCACTTGGGAGACCCAGGCAGGAGAATTGCTTGAAACCGGAAGGCAGAGGTTGCAGTGAGCCAAGACTGCACCACTGCACTCCAGCCTGGGAAAAAGAGTGAAAACTCCATCTCAAACCCCTCTGCCCCTCAACAACAACAACAAAACATTACATAAGGACTTCAAGATTGATGTACTAAATAAAATTCACTTTGTTGGGTAATGCATAAGTGTTTTTCACTTGATAGTTGTTATAGAGGGAAATCAAATACAGAGCTCTGAATTAGTGTAATGACACTATAACGGAAGTCTACTGAATCAGAATCTTAAGATGCATGTGAGTCATTGCCTATATCTGATAATTTAAGGGACCCACACATAAATCCTTCTCTAAATTGTCAGCTAAAGGCCACAAATTATAAAACTTAGAATCATGAAGGATGGAATTGTTGGGTATCCCTTATCTGAAATGCTTGGGACCAGAAGTGTTTCAGATTTTGATTTTTATCAGATTTTGGAATATTTGCATATACATAAGCAGATACCTCAAAAATGGGACCCAAGTCTAAAGACACTATTCATTTGTTTCCTATGCACCATGAACACACAGCCTGAAGGTAAAAGTGTACCATATTTTAAATAATTTTGTGCCTCAAGTTTGTGTTTTTATTTGTGGAATTTTCCAGTTGTGGCGTTGTACTGACATGCCAAAAGTTTCAGATTTTGGAACATTCTGGATTTCAGATTTTTGGAAGAGGGATGTATCAATACATCAGGGATGTACTGATTGCTAAATGCCTTTTAATCCATATCCATATTTGTTGAAAATACAACCATAAGGCATTCTCATTTCAAGCAGATAATCTCTCTGTAGTAACTCATCCTTCTAAAAAGAATGCTACACCTATCACGTACCCACTAAAATTAAAAGTTAAAAAACATGCCAGTGGAATACTTTGAAATACCTGTATCTTTCCTCTTGCAGGGTCTGAGAAATAAAACCATATTCTCTCTTAAACTGCACCTTCAGCGCCTCGATGTCCTCAGCCAGTTGAGCTTGGGTATCCTTGATCTCCCTCAGTTCCTCCAGGATCACGGCGAGCTTCCCCTGGCTGTCCAGCGTGCTGGCTCCACCAGCCCCGAACGACTGGTTTCCGTTACTGTCGGCCGAGCCTGACGTGCCACTCGAACATTCATCATCACTGCCATACTTGGGTTTGTTCACGATGGTAGCGCTGCCCCCATAGGCCCTGGCACTCGCCTCTGGCCTAAACTCCTCTAAGGAATTTTTCAAGTGAGCAATGTTGTCGGCACTGCCAAACTTATTCCGGATCAGGTTGGCAAACTCTCTGGATTTATTGAAAACAAACACAGGTGGAGTGAGCGAGACCCCTGGCATGCCCGATTTGCTGCTCTCCATGCAATGGGGAGCAGTTCGAGATTTCACGTGGGCATCTTTCAAAGAGCGATGTATATCCTTCAGGTGGTCTTTGGAAATGTCCTTGGAGCTCCTGGAGGCTCCATTCTGCTCGATCTCTCTGAGCTTTCGATGATACTGCTCTAACTTCTTCTGCAGCTGGGCGATGGAGTGAGCTGATTTCTGATTCTTCTTCTCAAAGACTTGCTTGATACGTCCCGCCTGCTGCTTGTCCGCGCTGTTCACTAGTTTCAGATACTCCGCAACGTTCCCATCGCGCGATGTTTGCTCAATTTTTATCTGCTCTGTTACCTTTAGAATTTTTTGCTTCAGGCTGTCTGCAGTGAGTTTGACCTTGTGGAAGTCCAGGACGCCATCTGGTACATCAAAGTTGAGGTTGGTGTCTGACCCCCCTCGGCGTATGTTCAGGGGCAGGCTTAAGGTATTCATGTCATGACGTTCTACCTGAGAGAGACAGGAAAGCAGCACATGAAAATCTGAAGTCAAACAGATAATTACTGTGATAGAATCTGTGCACATACAAGATACACACATTAAGTCCCAGATTTTCGAACTACAAGTGTCACAGGATAAAGCAACCGTGCTGTTGAACATAGGGGCGGCCTGGCTCCTTCCTGCATCCATCTACACTAAGTAGCTGTGAGATTTGGATCTCCCAGGGTATCCACTTTTTTGTGTGATGAGACAGTAACCTGGCTCCCAGGGTAGAAAATGCAAAATAGAATGAGGTCACCAGTCAGTCCTGGTTTCCCAAAGTGCCCAGGTAACTGGGATGCCTGCCACGCCCCATTCACTGGGAACTACACCACTATGGGCAACACATCTAACTCAGAACTCACTCACTTAATAGAAGCAGAATCTTTAAAAAAAAAAAAAAAGATGGGGAAAAATAGGAAAAAATATACGAGCAGGTACATCCATCAAACAAGAATATTATTTTCTTAATGGAATCATTAAATAGATATGATAGAATAATATGGTATAAGATTAACTTTAATAACTGGGTAATACAACAGTATTTATATATGGAAACAACCCCAAACCACACCACAGTAATATTAAAAAGAAAAAAAAAAAGGGGCGGGGTGCTGGCTGAAGTGGCTCACACTTGTAATCCCAGCACTTTGGGAGGCCCAGACAGGTGGATCACCTGAGGTCAGGAGTTTGAGACCAGCCTGGCTCACATAGTGAAACTCCATCTCTACTAAAAATACAAAATTAGTCGGGCGTGGTGGCAGGCACCTGTGAGCCTAGCTACTCGGGAGGCTGAGGCAGGAAAATCACTTGAACCTGGAAGGTGGAGGTTGCAGTGAGCCGATATCACACCAGTGTACTCTATCTAGACTGGGCAAGAGAGTGAGACTCTGTCTCAAAATAATAATAATAAAATAATGATAAAACTCAGACCACATAAAACAGCTTTCTCACTCAAGGGCCATTTAGGGAAAAGAACTGCAAGGCAGCGTTGAGTTTCCCAGTGAAGCGGGTGGCAAGTTTGTGCTCTAAAAGGAAAAGGCAGAAGCAGATCATATGCCAGGTCCATGGATGTCTCTCATGGCTTGTCTCGCTTCATTACCATGCCAGACAAAGAAGATGCTAGATTCATAAACATGTAGAAACCGAGGGGTAAGGCCAGGATTTGAATCCAAGTCATCCTAACTGTAATTCTCTTTCCATGTCAGGTCACTCCATTGTTGATACCCCCGGAGGATGAAAAACAGCTCTTTGTAGAGTTCAAACACAACCTACAAACAATTCTTGAGATCCAAACTGAAGCATCTCATTTGTCAATATCCCTTTGATTAGAATAATGACCTGATATACAGTCTTAATAGAAATCAAATGAGAAGCAAGACAATATTCAGTATGTTACCTTATTTTAAGGAATTAGTGGGCTGATAGCAAAAAAATTAGTAAAAAATTAATGAATCTCACACTCAGTGATACGATTTGGATCTGTGTCCCTATCCAAATCTCATGTTCAACTGTTCCAATCCCCAGTGTTGGAGGTGGGGCCTGGTGGGAGGTGATTGAATCATGGGGACGGATTTCTCATGAATGGTTTAGCATCATCCCTCTGCTGCTGTTCTCATGGTAGTGAATCCTCGTGAGATCTGGTTGTTTAAAAGTGTGTAGCACCTCCCCTCTCTTGCCCGCATCCTCCTGCTTTCGCCGTGGGAAGTGCCTGCTCCTGCTCTGCCTTCCACCATGAGTAAAAGCTCCCTGCAGCATCCCCAGGAGCAGATGAAGCCATGCTTCCTGTACAGCCTGCAGAACCGTGAGCCAATTAAACCTCTTTTCTTATAAAGTATCAGGACTCGGGTATTTCTTTATAGCAATGTGAGAACAGACTAATGCACTGAGTGACCCAGACTCGAATATGGACCATATCCAGCAACGGGTATTAACACTTCACCACATAATAAATCCTGCCCAGTGCTCTATTCCAGAGGAGGGAGCACAGCAGCACAGTGGGACACCATCCCAGATGGGCGGGTCAGGCTTCCTCCACAACTTACAAACATTCGTTAGCATTAGCTCTTAGCCTCTCTTTTCCAATGCACAATGTTGTCATTAATTACAGACACTGGTTGCTTTATCTGGCAGAGAAGCACCATATAGGAAAAGCTGGAAGGAAGCAAATGCCCAATCGCTACAAGACTGGAAAACAGGATATATGAAAAAAGGATAAAAAAGTTGTGACTTCACTTGGTCAAGAGGGAAGGATGGGGATAGGGAATAAAGAAGGTATACAATACTCTTTAAATCCTAGAGGGTCGACCACAGGAAGCTCAAGGAATCTATGTACCTGTGGCTCATTAGTGGACCCAAACAGGAACAGGTTCAAATTATAGCAACAGAGAATGCACGAAACTTAGAAAATGTTTATTTTGGGCAGATAGGTAATTAATGGTAACTGTACAATCACTGAGGCTAGAAATTTGATTTTACTGGAGATATTATATCTGATCACGCTACTCTATGTCTTAGAAACTTCCTTTGGCTTTCTAATGGCTACTAAATGAAATAATATAACCTGGCATATGATTCCATTTAGCAGGCATTAGGAAGGGCCTTATGCCCACCTTTCAGGCCTATCTTAAGAATATCTTAAGTGAATCATACAACCTACATTCCCAGAATGTATATGAATTTTCTATGGATTTTCTCATATGCATGATATTCACAATGCCTGCCACCCATTTAGTTATGTTTATCGAAATCCTACATATCCTTTAAAACCCATTTCAAGGGCCAGGCACGGTGGCTCACACCTGTAATTCCAGCACTTTGGGAGGCTGAGGCGGGCGGATCATGAGGTCAGGAGATCGAGACCATTCTGGCTAATATGATGAAACCCTGTCTCTACTAAAAATACAAAAAAATTAGCCAGGCGTGGTGGCACACGCCTGTAGTCCCAGCTACCCGGGAGGCTGAGGCAGGAGAATCGGTTGAACTCAGGAGGTGGAGGTTGCAGTGAGCCAAGATGGCGTCATTGCACTCCAGCCTGGGTGACAGAGTGAGACAGTGTCTTAAACAAACAAATAAACCCATTTCAAATGCCCCTTCTGCCATGAAGCTTTTCCTAGTTCTGGTGGAATGCCCCCTCTCCATTCTGTGACATGCCTGTTGCTCTGTGCTTGTCTTGTGGCACTTCCTGACTCCTCCTTTGATCACCACCCATGCACTTTAACCCCCTGTAGACTGCAAGTTCCTTTGGGGAGGCATGATGTCATAGCTGTAGCCAACTTGAAGTTCTAGTACTCTCGTAGGAGGCTGTCAGTAAATGGTTGTCTACTGAACCAAAGTGCCATCATTCTTTATTGCAAGGAGTCTACCCTGGAATCATTTAAGACACATTTCCATTGAGACAAAAAATAACCTCAGAGGTTGTGCTGGCATAGGCCTGACAATTCCAGGTGAAGACAGTTTCCCAATACCTGGATAATAAATCCGGCACCATTTGAAACCGATTCAACTAAACAGAGATTTTTTTCCGAGTATCAATGTGCAACAAGATACACAAATACAAAGAAGGTCTTTTAAACTTTAATTGAAGCACAATTTATACTCAGAAAAAGAGCACATTAAATAAGTACAAAGTGAAATAAGTACTCGATGAATTTTTGCAAACTGAACACAATGTGTGACCAGCAGCCAGTTAAAGAAACAGAACAGGCGGGGCGCGGTGGCTCACGCCTGTAATCCCAGTACTTCGGGAGGCCAAGGAAGGTGGATCACAAGTTCAGGAGATCGAGACCATTCTGGCTAACACAGTGAAACCCCGTCTCTACTAAAAATACAAAAAATTAGCCAGACGAGGTGGCGGGCGCCTGTAGTCCCAGCTACTTGGGAGGCTGAGGCAGGAGAATGGTGTGAACCCGGGAGGCGGAGCTTGCAGTGAGCCCAGATTACCCCACTGCACTCCAGCCTCGGTGACACAGCGAGACTCCGTCTCAAAAAAAAAGAAAAGAAATAAAACAGAAGCCTCCCTTGTGTCCTCCTTCAATCACAACGACATCACCTCCACCTCCAGGGGCAACCATGATCCTCACTTCAAACAGCATATATTAGTTTTGCCTGTTGTATACATGTATTCTTATCATTTTTCACTCAGCACTGTTTGTGAGTTTCATAAGAACTTATCTTCGCCCTCCTGGAGCTCACAGATAAGACGAGACTAAGTTATTTAAAATCTGGTTGGCATTCTCTATTGAGAAGTCCACAACAACATCTAGAGGTAGAAAGGTTTTCATCCTTTACCTTACCAAACCGAGCAGTAAGTCAACACCTGTTCTTACTCCTTTAATTCTCAACTGCACCAGGGCTGGTCATCCAACTCTGAGTCTCAAGCAAAGCCTCATGCTCTCACAGACCTCTCGTTACAGGACAGCCTTGTACGCACAGGATATGCACAAATGGCCAAATGACTTTTGACTTACTTTACGATTTAACAATGCTTGGCATGTTCTCAAGAATCCAGGTTGGAGAAAGCAACAGCATTTAAAGCCCCAAATCAATCAATCTTACTGCTTGTCAGCAAATCTCAGTTAAAAATGTTTGATGAGGGTATAAAGTTGGAACTATTACAGGCTGCTCCTTTTGCCCTTTTATAACCGTAGCACCGCATGGGATAATTGAGAGACAGCTGTACCCATTGTTGTTAGATGCCTGTAAATTCCCTGAACACAAACTGAAATTACGTGTGAGTGCTAGAAGAAAGCTGTCAGAGTCCTCCACCCTTCGTTTAATCCAGACTTGGCACTGACCCTATATAATACACTACACAGTGCAGCTTGGTTTCAGGGTTAGGACATAGGGAGGACAAAGGTTTCTGATTATCTAGACTCAATGTACACTGTGTGGATCAGGACACTGTGTTCCTGTTTGGGTGCTGACATTTACTAGGTATGTTTTCTTGGGTAAATTGAGTCACCTCTATGGGCTTCCATTTCTGAATCTATAGAACAAGGAGACAGAACCAGACAATTCAGAACTAACACTGCACAACTCCATCAAATGTAATCCAAGCTATCATTACTGTGAGACATTACTGTATCATAAGAAGACCAAGGGCTCTGGAAACAGACTGCTTTGGTTTCCATCTTGGCACCACTCTTAAGAGCTGTGTGACTTTGGAAAAATGACTTAGCCTCTCTTAGCCTCAGTTTCTCTTCTGAAAATGGAGATAATGACTCTTCAAAGAGTTGTGAGGAATAAATGAGAAAATGTATGTAAACTGTTCACCTCTTCAAGTGTGACCTCCTGGCACACTGAATGGTTTCAACAAATGTTTATTACTGTTATCATTTCAATTCCATTCTAAAATGTACCTAAATTCAATTTCATTTAAAAATGTATGTAAAACTGAAAGGGAAACAAACTCCGAAGTGTTAACAGTGCTGACCTTTGCACTGTGGGGTTATGGGGCGGCATTCTTTTGTATTTTCAAGTTTTTAAAAAATAAAACGTATTACTGTTTTGGCAGAAAAGATTTTGCTTTTAAGAATGACTACTAGACTCTTTCAATTCTTCCAGAATACTTGGCTGTTATTACTTTAGATGAAAGGCAGAACCGCCTACTGAAACGCCATTCCTAATTGTGTTTTCTTTCCGGCAGCGGTGACATTTCCACTGTCACCCCAATGCTCTGGAACAAAGGCTGAGGAAAAGCCTGAGTCCCGGACAGACGTCAAAATCTAACCCTGCGCCACCTCTGCAATGAACCCGGCCTCCAGTACAACACACCAAGCTAGATCACCTTACTCACTGGACGCAGGCACAGCAACTCGGTCATCACCAGCATGGCTTGGACACACCGTGCAGGATTCACGGAAGGCTATCTCCCAACACACTCTATATTAACCCGCTAAAGCTCCAGAGGGAGATGAACCAAAAGGGAAGGGTACCAACACAGAGGCATGCCACTCAACCCTCCATCAAACAGAACTAGAATGGGGGCCTCCTGTGGACCCCGGAATTACAGGGACTGTGGCAGGAGTGAGTCCTCTGAGGTTCTAGAAGCCACAGAGTAGCCAGAATGTGTAGGGATGCAGAGTTATCAGAACAATGTGACAGATGACAACTGCCTGCTTAGTCTCAAGGCTGAATACAATGAACCTTTGCTTAAAGACAGGCTGTTTGAGCCTCAGGCATTATAAGAAAAGGGTCAGATCCTTCAAATGGGCTGGCATTTCCAAGGCAACAGGTATTCCCAAGTACATGTGAGTGAAGATTTATGCACAGGTCCACAAGGACCTACATGTTCAATACTTGAAGGCTTTTACAAGTCTTCGTGGCCTTGGTATGTAAGTCAGTATCACTGACATTTTTAACTATTAATCATTTTAGCTGAACTCCATTTCAGGTCTAGAGTCTAGGCAAACCTTGTCCAACCCATGACCCAGCATGGCTTTGAATGCAGCCCAACACAAATTCGTAAACTTTTTAAAATCAGTATGAGACTTTTTGTTTGTTTGTTTTTTGAGACAGTCTCACCCCGTCACCCAGGTTGGAGTGCAGTGGCGGAATCTCAGCTCACTGCAACCTCCGCCTCCTGGGTTCAAGTGATTCTCCTGCCTCAGCCTCCCGAGTAGCTGGAACTAAGGCACATGCCACCACACCCAGCTAATTTTTGTATTTTTAGTAGAGATGGAGTTTCACAATGTTGGCCAGGCTGGTCTCGAACTCCTGACCTCAGGTGATCTGCCCGCATTGGCCTCCCAAACTGCTGGGATTGCAGGTGTTAGCGACCACACTTAGCCAGTGTGATACTTTTGTTTTTTTAAGCTCATCAGCTATTGTCAGTGTTAGTGTATTTTATGTGTTGCCCAAGACAGTTCTTATTCCAGTGTAGCTCAGGGATGCTACAAGATTGGAAACCCCTGGTCTAGGCTGCTCCTATGATATGCCACCCAGGATGTGCTAGGCTTTGCCATCGTATTAAAGTCAAAACCTCAGTGGCTATAAAAGAAAAGGCTTATTCCGTGCAAATGCTAAAAAGTTGGCTGTGAGTCAGTGGGGAGACCCAGGTTACAGTGGGGCCTCTATCATCTGGACATTCTCTAAAAGAGACACTTCCTCCACTCATTACACTGACCCTACCTAACTTCTAGGGGACAGGGAAGTATAATCCTATTACAAGACCAGGAGGTAAAATATCATGTTAGTGACACGTTTAGTACCTTTCTTAATTGTTAAAAACTCTCTGAGGTAGGTTCTACTATTATTACTGTTTTATAAACTAGTCACAGAGAAGTTAAGTAAATTGCCTGGGGGCACACAGCCAGTAACCGGCAGAGCCAGGCTGGAAATTCAGGCTGTCTGTCTCCAGTGCCTACCTGCCTAACAATGACTGAATACTTTTATTGTGAGTCAGGCACTGCACTAAAGATTTTTTAATGCATTCATATATTCTTCACACCAAGGCTTTTATGAAAAACCCAAGTCTTGTAAAGGGTATGTTTCTTGAAGTCCATGAATAATAAATAGCTTAGGTGGGGCTCAACTCAGGCTTATGAAATATGCAAGACTTAGCAAGATTTGTACCAGCTCAGCCCCAGATCCTGTGAGAACCTCTGCAATGCCCTTAACATGGTCACCCATTGTATGGATAATCTGGGCTTGGTTTAGACTACTCTGTCAGAAAATTCTCCCTCAGGCTGAACTTGAAATAATCATGGATGTAACTTTGTGTCCACAGCACTGGTGTGGCTTCCTGGAGCCACACCAATCAGGTTTGATATGGTCTATAAAATCCACTCTTTTTTTTTTTTTTTTTTGAGACAGAGTCTCTCTCTGCCACCCAGGCTGGAGTGCAGTGTCGCGATCTTGGGTCACTGCAACCTCCCATGTTCAAGCAATTCCCCTGTCTCAGCCTCTCGAGAAGCTGAGATTACAGGTTAGTGCCACCATGCCCAGCTAATTTTTTTTTGTTTTTAGAAGAGACAGGCTTTCACCATGTTGGCCAGGCTGGTCCTGAACTCCTGGCTTCAAGTGATCCACTTGGGTCCATATTCTAAAACATAAACAGTGATTTGGTCCAAATAACTTTATGAAGGTAAAAAAAAGCTTGCTGCTTGTATTGGAATAACGCCTACGCACTTACAATCACTGAGAGAGAGAATGAGATAAAAGCAGAAGATAAAAATAAAAGAAAAAGGACCTCTGAAGAAAGAACCCCTGTCCCTAAGGGCCTAAGGAGTGAGGGGTTCATACCTGCCCACGTGGGAAAAGGCAAACAGCAGAAAAACCCTGATCTGCCTGGAGGGAAGGGAGGGCACCCTTCTCTATACTGGCTGATACAGCTGGGAGACGCAGGTACTGCTCAGCATGGCCCCACAGTGGGGTACCTTTGTGTGTTCTCCCAAAAGAACAGGAGCTTTTCTATCACAAACTAGAAGGGTTGTGTCCTCACGCTTCCAGAGACTGGAGGTGCTCGCGTGTTCTCGTGAGAGGCGGGAGAGGGCGCAGGGTTTGAAACATGTCAGACGACGCGGACCAGCAACAAACTACCAACGCTGGAGAGGAGCCCCTGGAGGTTATCGGGCTCAGCCTAGATGAGCGAGTTTATGTGCAAATGAGAAATGACTGAGAGCTTCAAGGTAGATCACATGCTTATGATCAACATTTAAATATGATCTTGGAAGAGGAGGAAGAAACTGTGACTACTATAGAAACTGATGAAGAAACATATGAAGAGATACATATATCAAGGAAGCAGAATATTCCAATGCTGTTTGTGCAGGGAGATGGTTGTGCTGGTTGCCCCTCCACTGACAGTTGGCTGAAACCATTTGTCCTGTATGGAAAATAGGAGACTTTGTACAGTATCCTTTCTAAATGTATAAGACATTCAAAAGAGAAACCTGCATACATTCTGATATTAAGAAATAATTTTGGGGATTCTCCCACTCCTGAAATGAATTGATTTGCAGATAATTCACAACTTCTTAAGCTAAATGGCATTGTAATTTTTCTAAAGCTCTTCCAATAAATAATGACCATCAAGACGCAGAGCTCTTTTTCAGGACTTGTCTTGCTCTATTATTCTCACAATTTCTGATTTTTTTTTTCTTTAAATTAAAATTGGTGTTTCCTCGTAAGAAGAAGAAGAAAAAAGAAATACATAAGATACAGTGGCTGGGTGCGGTGGCTCACACCTGTCATCTCAGCATTTTGGGAGGGGATATTGCTTGAGCCCAGGAGTTCGAAACCAGCCTGGACAACAAGATGAAACCCTGTCTCTACCAAAAGAAACAAACACACCCAAAAGGAGCCAGGCATGGTGGCGTGCACTTGTAATCCTGACTACTTGGGAGGTTGAGGCAGGAGTGTCAGGAGCCTGGGAGACGGAGGCTGCAGTGAGCACGAATCACGCCGCTGCACTCCAGCCTGGCAGCCTGGGCAACACAGGGAGACCCTGTCTCTAAATATATACGTATGACACCACTAGTCCATCTCCCTCTTGCTATCCTGGGGTCACATTTGACATGCACTTGCAAAATGTCTAGTCAGAGTCAGTGAACAGGGAACCCAGGGAAGCTAACTGAACCACCGGATCCCTGCATCCTTGCTAACAGAGCTAACCTATACTGGAAAAATAACTCCAGAGGCTGGATAAGGCTCCTTGTCATCTGTTACCAGAAACATATTAATACCTTCATGGGACACCTACACAGAATATTCAATACCTACATTTGCTAGAAGAAAGCTGCACTTTCCTCATGGTGTGCTGGAGAGAAAAAATCTTAAGGATCTTCATATGGTATCCAGAAGGACATTTTATTAGGAGAGTGTCTTAGTACAGTGTTTGTTCTAATTTGTTTAGACAAGGAACATTTCCTTTCATAGTTCAAGTCTGACAATAGCACACTCTGGACTTTAAATAAGTGCACCGTGTACCGCACGGGAACTGAGTCAGTAGTTTTGCCATAAAGGTTTTATTCCTCCCATCCCCCCTTCTTCCTTTCTTGGCATCACTGACAAAAGAAATTCTGTAGCCTCAAGAATTCTATTTCTGGCCAGGCGCAGTGGCTCACACTTGTAATCTAAGTACTTTGGGAGGCTGAGGCGGGTGGATCACTTGAGGTCAGGAGTTCGAGACCAGCCTGGCCAACATGGTGAAACCCTGTCTCTACTAAAAATGCAAAAAAAAAAAAAGAGCTGGGCATGGTGGCAGGCGCCTGTAATCCCAGCTACTCGGGAGGCTGAGGCAGGAGAATCACTTGGACCCCGGAGGCAGAGGCTGTAGTGAGCCAAGATTGCGCCACTGCATACAAGCCTGGACAACAGGCTCCAGCTAAAAAAAAAAAAAATCAATTTCCTGAGAGCAGGTAAAGTAAAATCTCATTACCCTGGAATTAGGGATCATTCGGAACAGGAGCTAGAATACATATATCTTTGATGGCCCAATCCTTTCTCCAGACACTGCAAATTAATAGTGTAAAGGAGATTAGGCAGTTTTTAAGATTCTCAAAAACAAAATCTTCAAGCATCCTCAAACACTCACAAACACTTGATACCGTAATTAGAAATAATTATCTTCGGCCAGGCACGGTGGCTCACGCCTGTAATCTCAATACTTTGGGAGGCCCAGGTGGGCGGATCACCTGAGTTCAGGAGTTCGAGACAAGCCTGGCCAACATGGCGAAATCCCGTCTCTAATAAAAACACAAAAATTAGTCGGGCATGTTGGCAGGCACCTGTAATTCCAGCTAATCAAAAGCCTGAGGCAGGAGAATTGCTTGAACCTGGGAGGTGGAGGTTGCAGTGAGCAGAGATCGCACCACTACACTCCAGCCTGAGTGATAAAGCAAGGCTCTGTCTCAAAAGAAAAAAGGAAAAAAAAAAAAAAAAAAGAGCCAGGCATGGTGGCAGGTGCCTGTAATCCCAGCTATTCGGGAGGCTGAGGCAGGAGAATCACTTGGACACTGGAAGCACAGGTTGCAGTGAGCCAAGACTATGCCACTGCATTCAAGCCTGGACAACAGGCTCCATCTCAAAAAAAAAAAAAAAGGAAGAAGAAGAAGAATTCTATTTCCTGAGAGCAGGTAAAGTAAAATCTTGTTACTCTGAAATTAGGGATAATTTGGAACAGAGGCTAGAATACACATATCTTTCATGACCCAATCCTTTCTTCAGACACTGCAAATTAAGAGTGTAAAGGAGATTAGGCAGTGTTTAAGATTCTCAAAAACAAATTCTTCAAGCATCCTCAAGCACTCACAAACACTTGATACTGTAATTAGAAATAATTATCTTCTCATTAAGCCTCTACCAGGCAACAGTGGTAATCTACTTTGAGTTACATGCACTTAAAAAATGTATCTTTCTTCAAAATAGTTTATAAATCACACTTCCAATAAATACAAACTAACCCTTTACAAAATTAGTCTGAACCGGTAAAGATTTCTACGTACTAAATCTACGTAAGAATTAAATTAAAGGGGGAGAAAGGCCAGATTCAGCAAGAATGTCCTTTGAGAAGTAGAAGGGAAAGCTATGGTGATAAAAATAGACCAACCTTACATGA
Organism: Macaca fascicularis; assembly: GCF_037993035.2. Classification (NCBI taxonomy): domain Eukaryota; kingdom Metazoa; phylum Chordata; class Mammalia; order Primates; family Cercopithecidae; genus Macaca; species Macaca fascicularis. The sequence goes on from NC_088385.1 coordinate 101,645,313, forward strand.
GCACCAATTGCAGGGCAAGGACAGCCACAGTCCCTGGGGAGGAAACTGTGGAGGGATATGAGGCAACACCCAAAAAAGACAACTTCTAAGAGAAGCAGGGAGTCCCTGGGGACCCCGTGTACCTTGAAAATGAGCAAGTTTGGGAAAGGGAAGTATGCATTTAATATCTGCTCCTTACCTCTCCAGGCCTGGGAACTAAGAACCATGCCTTTTAAATTAAATACACACACACACACACATACAGAGAGAGAGAGAGAGAGAAGGTCTGTCACTCTGTCACCCAGGCTGGAGTGCAATGATGCAATCACTAGCTCACTGCAACCTTCAACTCCTGGGCTCAAGCTATCCTCTCGCCTTAGCCTCCTAAAGTGTTGGGATTACAGGCGTGAGCCACCGTGTCTGGTAGAACCAGGCCTAATTTTAGGACTAAACATACAACAAATGTCCACTGAAGCTTTTAGTTCCTAACTCAGAAGAGAAGGAGAAAAGGCATGAGCAAGAGCTGCTGGGCACTAAACTTAAGGTCTTTTGGGGGCAGTTCTGGAAAATTTCCCATCCATGCTTGTTCATTCCCATAGGTTTCTGGCAGTGTCTGTCAGTAGAACCTTCCCAGGAAGAGGGGAAGCCAGCAAGGAAAGGGATGTGGGAATACCATGTTTACTCCAGGAGAACCGCCCCCAGGAAAAACGAGTCTCGGAGGCCCTTAGAGAGCAGAGAAAAGAGGCCACACCTGGGAGCAGAGGGTCTGCCTACTGCCGTGCCCCAGCGGCCCAGGCTTCTCCATTTCCCATCACATTCACTCACCACCTCACTTACCCCTAAAACACGCACGGTGGGTCTTCTTGGAAGGGACCTGTACTTAGTGTAAGTTTCTAAACAAGAGTTACAAATCCAGCGCCTGTCTTGCAGAGTCTTTTGGCATCTCCAGCCTGAACGAGCTCTCTCAGACCGTGCTGTGTTCACTATAGGCACCCTGCACAACGGGGAAAGTAATTTGTCTCCTAAAGTATAGTTTCCTAGATAAATAAGTGAATATAACAAGGGTGTGCAGTATTATCTATCAGATAACAATAATTGTTTCCCTTTTTGCCTTGGATGCTAGGAAATTCAGAATCAAACTTAGAGTCACTCAGTTAGATCTGGTGATCGGCCTATTTGTTTTCCCCTCCTTTTTTGACTTTTGGATATTAGCATTACTCTAACTATATCTTCCATGTGTCTTATCATAATCATCATCTTAGTGGAAAGAGGTGGGTATACTTTAACCTGCTTATTAAGAGGCTAGGTATGTCATCTTGCCCGGAGATGAACACTACACCAGCACTCCTATGTTTCATAGGGGGAAGGTGGTCAAACATACCCAGCTCATGAACCTGCTCCACTGCTTCCCCATCCCCATTCCTAGGGCATCCAGAGAAAGCCACATCATGGTCACAAATTGGCTCATGTCCTTTGACAAGCTGCTATGTAAGACTAAGCCAGGAAATAAGTGTTTGGTACTGGAGCCCCAAAGTGCATTCCCAAAGCGTATGCAAGCCTCATAATTAAATTATTCTCTGAGGGTGAGAGTTTCATTTATTTTTGGTAGTATAACAAATACTGGGGGGAAAACATATATACTGGATGATTTGCAGTATAGAATTTTCTTATAAATGGATCAGACTACTACTAGCTATCAGACAAGGCTTAGAAATAAGTAGCTTTTCAAGAGTAGAAGAAAAACTGATCAACAGTCATTTCTTTCCCTTTGCAATGCTGAAGCTAATTTTGCACAGTTTTATTTTTCTAATATAAGCCAGCAGTATTATCACCAAACGGCAATTAGAACTAAAAAGCTGCCTTTAGTTGTATCAAAATAATATAGCATTCCACTTAAATTAAAAAAAAAAATGTCCATGAAAAGTACATTCAATCAATATTTTGGTACAGCATTTATTTCTGGCATGGAAAAACAGCCTTACTTTGAAGTTGTGCTCGGCCTTCAAATGAGGCCATCAACATAAAAACTCTGATTTCCCTGAGTTGAATAAAATCATCTTTTCAAAAGATAAGTCAGATTATACCCTGTTCTTTCCCAAAGATCTTTAATGTTCCCTGAAGTGTGAAATACTTAACAAAGAATTTAAGGCTCTCTTGATCAGGGTCCTATCCTAGTCCTTTTCCAGCAGATCCATCCATCATGATGTTTTAAGCACATCTATGTCCAGCCCCTAGAGTAAGGCTGGACCTTTATATACACCCTCCTTTAATCCTCATATCTCCATGTTATTAGCTCTGCCTTGCAGATTTGAAAGTGGGAGGCATCAAAAAGTTATGGTGACAGCTAAGAAGACACAGACCCAGGATTTGTACTAAAGTATAGTTTTTAACCTCCATCTTATTCCATGTGTGTGACGAGCCAGTCACACCTGAACACTGCATGCACTTTGCTATTTCTGTGTTTGTTCCTCACCCTAGCATGGTCTCCTTCCCAACTCACTTTTCAAGGACCAAGTCAAACAATGTCTCTTTCACAAAGGTTCTCCCACCCCCACGCCCAGCTAGTATTGACTGCTTCCTTTGTGCTTCCCCCCGTTTGCACTGATTCCTCATACAGTGCTTATTTTTCTAGGTATGACATGTGTTTGAATAACACATTTGTTTCTCCAACATTTGGATGCCTCCTTGGAGAGAAGGATCATCTATCATCTACTAGGCCACCTGTGTCTGCTCCACACTCTTTCCTCAATAGGACCTTAGTTCTTATTAAGTGAATCAGTTGTTGACTAGCAGCCAACTAGGGCAGCCAGTTGTTTAGGGACAAGTGGCTGCCCTAGTTGTTTACATTTGCTCAGCTGTTTGCAATGAGATCAAGAAGAATCTGCAGCTGAGGTTGTGTTGGGTTGCTTTCAAAACAGACCGGACTGTGAATGGTTCATGGCTTGTGACACATGTGAGAGGTCAAACAGGAAACTGATGTGTTTCATGGCTCTTCACTGCTCCAAGCAGAATATAGGTGATCAATTACCAAATGATAAATATTGCCGGGTATGGTGGGTCATGCTTATAATCCCAGCACTTTGGGAGGCAGAGGCAGGAGAATCACTTGAGCCCAGGAGTTTGAGACCAGCCTGGGCAACATAGTAAGTCCCTGTCCCTATTAAAAAATAAAAAATAAAAAAATAAGCCAGGCATGGTGGCATGCCTGTAGTCCCAGCTACTCAGGAGGCTGAGATAGGAGGACTGACTGAGCCCAGGAGTTTCAGGCTGCAGTGAACTATGATTGCTCCCTTGCACTCCAGCCTGGATGACAAAGCCAGACTCTGTCTCTAAGAAAGAAAAAGAGAAAGAAAAAAAAAATTAAGATCTCCCACGTTCAGAATATGCAGGTGTGATCCTTTCCTCCCTAAGGGACCTTTTCCCTGGGGGGACCATTGTAACTCTGGCAGACAGCTCAGGTGCCTCCTCCTTTGGACACACCCATATGTTCTGACTCAATCCACTATTTGTGATGACATAAGGAAGCAGTCTTAAATTAATTTTTCAGGCCAGGTGCAGTAGATCACGCCCGTAATCCCAGCACTCTGGGAGGACGCGGGTGGATCACCTGAGGTCAGGAGTTTGAGACCAGCCTGGTCCAACATGGCAAAACCCCGTCTCTACTAAAAATACAAAAACTAGCCAGATGTGGTGGTGTAAGCCTATAATCTCAGCTACTCAGTGGGGCTGAGGCAGGAGAATCACTTGAACCTGGAAGGTGGAGGTTGCAGTGAGCCAAGATCGTGCCACTGCACTCCAGCCTGGACGACAGAGCGAGACTCTGTCTCAAAAAGTAAATAAATAAATAATGAAAATAAAATAATTTCTCTAATGCAGCAGCAAGGTTCTGAAATGTAGTTTCTTGTCCCTTAGGAAATCACAATTTGATAGAACAGGAACACAGAAACGAAGGAGTCCTTTCACCCTCCAAAGTCCAAGAAGGCAACGACTTGTTTAAAGGACACAAGCAGGCCTCAAGAAGAATGGCTCAAGAGAGGACAGAATCTTGCCAGGATCATTCAAGTTTATCAGAAAAGAGAAGCCACCAGTTACTGAGGACTCATCAGCATCAAATAATTTTCTAAATGGTTTTGGCACCTTATTTTATTTTTCCTTTCAAGAATCTGATATTAGAATTAAAACTCCCATCTTCTCAGAAAAGTGATTCAAAGCTAGTAAGTGGCAGAGCTGTGTGATTCCAGCGCAGGTGCACCTGGCTCCAGGAATATCCTACCTTTTCTTGAGCTCTGTGTATGCCAAACCATTTATCATACATATACCTGTTACCTATAACCCCTAAAACCCCTCAAATCTACTTAGTTTACTCAAACCATTGTGTTACCATTAAACACTGCAAATGTGAAAAATATGTATGATAGAGAAACCAGAAGAGCAAATACAGACTCCTTTAGACTCCTTGGTGCCACAAGGCAATTACTGGAGATGTTCTCAATTTGACATTCATAAATAGGAAAGAAACGAGCTTAAATCCCAAGATATCTTGCATAATAAAAAATGTGGGTTACTTCTGTTTTACCCACTACCAAAGATCCTCAAGGCCGGCTTATACATAAACTCCCTCTTTGGCTAAAGCTCCGGCAGGTTCTACAGTCATTAAATTCTCTGCTATCAATAAGAGGAGGCTTTCTTCTCCCACAGCCACAGACGTTTAAAGGCTCCAAAGATTTGTGTTTCAGGCAGAGAACAGTCCTCCTCTAAGATCATACTGTTTTGTGATCTGGGATAAAAGAAACGACAAAAAAAAAAAAAAAAAGAATAGTGGGCTGTGATTTTAAAGATAAACACGGTACCATGACCCTTCTTAGAACCTAAGTCTATATTTGGGTTGGCTATATTTCCAAAACACAAGCAACAGACTTCCAGGACCCACCCACAACACTCGCAGCAACCAGGCAGCTCAGACCTCATGGGAAAGCTCTGATTCCACAGCCATGTATCCTAAATAAAGGTGTGCTTCCAGTGTGGTAGCATAAGCCAGTGGTTCAAGGCACAGATTTCAGAGCCAGACTGCCTAGGTTCAGCACTGCCATGTGAATTACCTCATCTTGGGCAAGTTACTTTCTCTATGCCTTAATTTTCTCATCTGTAAAATGAGGACAGCAGTATCTACTAGTTCACAGTGTGACTGTGAGGATTACAGGAATTCATGATGGGGTCTTGTACAGAGTAAATGCTATTAAGTGTTGGCCATGGTTTATGAAACCTAACATACCCCAGATAGGCCGGTTCTTCAGAAAACACCAGAGCCAAGAACAGTGATGCTGCTGTCACCATCATTAAGCTCTTTCAACAGAAGCCGATCATTGTCCCCATTGCTCTCACATGCATGGAGTGTTTGTGTGCACACAAACTGCTGCTTGTCTATGTATCTTGCAGCAGAAAGGAGGGTGGAGAGTGGAGAACAGGATCTCAAATTCACACCAGGAGGTCCCGTAAGAATCAAGTTTCAATGAACCTGAACAGGAAAGACAATTTTTAAAAGATACCGCCCCCCCTCCCCATACAAAAGCCTAAGATACTGCTTTACAGTCTTACCTAGTATTTAATTTGACTTGTATAAAGGTACCTTACGTAAAATCACTAAACTTTACATTCTCAACAGCCAGCTCTTAATGCTTTTATAATTGTCAAGTGTCTTCTATGTTGCTATTTTCAGTAAAACTAGGACTCCGAAGTAAGACCCTCAAGACAGACGTCTAACATTTTCCACCTCCAAGTCTTTAAGCAAAACAAGAGAAAATCGTATTAGAAAGGCATATCTAATGATTATAAATTGCTACTTCTTCTAAAAAGCCTCCTTAGCCTACTTTTTGAGAGTATTATGGCATGGCTAGGCACAGTGGCATGTGCCTGTGGCCCCAGCTACGCAGGAAGCTGAGCCAGGAGGATCGTTTGAGCCCAAGAGTTGGAGGCCAGCCTGGGTAACACAGCAAGACCCCATCTCTAAAAAAAGGAGGAGTGGGGGGAGAGAGAGAAAATGAATGAATGAATATGAATTATGCTTGGAAGCTTGTTTTTACAGATATTATATGGGGGGTTTGGGGACTGGGTTATATACTTAATTCCATGACCTTAGGTATAAACAGCATAATTATTTTACTGATGTTCTCTCTCCTTCATCTCTTCTTTATAACTGTTACCTGTTTTTGTTTTGTTTTGTTTTGTTTTTTGGTGTGGTAGTTTCTCTCTAGATTGACCCTTCCTTGCTATCCTCAGGGCCATCTACCCTTTTTTTTTTTTTTTTTTGAGATGGAGTCTCGCTCTGTCACCCAGGCTGGAGTGCAGTGGCCGGATCTCAGCTCACTGCAAGCTCCGCCTCCCGGGTTCACGCCATTCGCCTGCCTCAGCCTCCCGAGTAGCTGGGACTACAGGCACTCGCCACCTCGCCCGGCTAGTTTTTTGTATTTTTTAGTAGAGACGGGGTTTCACCGTGTTAGCCAAGATGGTCTCGATCTCCTGACCTCGTGATCCGCCCGCCTCGGCCTCCCAAAGTGCTGGGATTACAGGCGTGAGCCACCGCGCCCGGCAGGGCCATCTATCTTAATCCATATACTCATTTCCTATCTCACCTATAGCAAGGGCAACAGTTTAACTGAGTTTCCTTGTTTTCAGTGTTCTATTCCTTCCATCTAGTCTATAGGAAGTCATTACACTGATCTTCTAAACTCCCACTTCCATCACATTAAAACACTGCTTAAGATGTTCAATGATTCTTCCTTCAATAAGGAGATTGGATTCCTCCCCTTGCTGGTACTTAAGCCCTGAGTAAATTTTTCCTATTCAACTTCCAATGTCTTCCTCCTTCCGTCACCATCCACCAAACAGATCTCAGCACTATGGTACATGAACACATTTCTGGACTTTGTTTCACCTCAATACTTACACCATTCCCTTCTGGACACAGCATCTCAAGGCCTCTGTCATATCCAAATCCTACCATTCTTTCAAGATCTCTTCCATGAGGCCCTTCCAAAGGACTTCTTCTCCTTCCTGATCCATTCTGGCTCTTATGTATACTGTTAGGTGGGTCCCTCCTTGTTTTATCATCTTTGCTGGGTTTTTTACTAGTTACTGAAAGCATTCACTTTCTTCGGTGCCATACGACACTCAGCACAGAATGCACAGTATCACTGAGCAGCAAATACCTATATACGAAACCAACTTCTCTATGCCGTAACAAATTCTGAATGAGATGTCCAAGAAAGAAATACATGTTTACCAATATATACATACACATGTATGTGCATGTATACATGCACACACCTAATTAAAACACAAGTTTCGTAAAATACTACTTATCTTTACTACACACAATGTAACTGTATTTACAGTTACTTAATTTTCTGGACAACTGGATATTAGAAATTATAATTACTTTTGTTAATTTTGTTATGTAGAAATAGTCCTTGTTTGCAGATACATGTTAGAAACAAAGTGCCCTGGCTGGACTTGGTGGCTCATGCCTGTAATCCCAGCACTTTGGGAGGCTGAGGCGGGCAGATCACTTGAGGCCAGGCGTTCGAGACCACCCTGGCCAACATGGTGATAGCCCATCTCTACTAAAAATACAAAAATTAGCTGGGCTTGATGGTAGATGCCTATAATCTCAGTTACTCAGGGGGGTGCTGAGGCATGAGAAACACTTGAACCTGGGAGGCGGAGACTGCAGTGAGCCAAGATCGCGCCACTATACTCACTACACTCCAGCCTGGGCAACAGAGCGAGGCTCTGTCTCAAAAAACAAAAAAGAAGGCTGGGTGCAGTAGCTCATGCTGTAATCCCAACACTGTGGGGGGCCAAGGTGGGTGGATCACATGAGGTCAGAAGTTCGAGACCAGCCTGGCTAACCCCACCTCTCCTAAAAAATTGGTTGAGCATGGTGGTGCGTGCCTGTAATCCCAGCTAATTGGGGAGGCTGAGGCAGGAGAATCACTTGAACCTGGGAGGCAGAGGTTGCAGTGAACCAAGATTATGCCTCTGCACTCCATCCTGGGTGATGGAGTGAGACCCGATCTCAAAAAATAAAAAATAAAATAAAGAAAAGAAAAAAGAAACAAAGTACCCTGATGTCTGCATATCACTTACTTTTAACAGGTTACAAACACACACAAAGAAAATAACATTTTAAATTGTTGAATCTGGGTAAGGTAGATGACTATTTGCTGTGATGTTCCTTCTGCTTTTCCATATAAGTATATAAAGTGATAGTTGGTACTCATCAAATTTATTTCATGACCATAATCCTGTTTGAAAAACAGTGCTTTATAATTAGAAAAAAGACAAGCCACTTGTCCCTATGTTTGTTAATCATACTTAAGGAAGTCTCTAACATTCTGAAGAATGTTCTGTGGTTACTTCCTGGCCAATAAAGGATTTAATGTTCCATTGCTGAGTCTACTAATCTCTCCTTCAAAATCCTTTCTATGAAACTTCCTGTGAATCATTACGACCTTAGCAGAAAGGTATAAGATTAGGGATTGGTCTTTCACTTGCAGAGATCACAGATTCAGAACTTACCCTAAGACCTCCTATACTGAGAACAATCCTTGTGGTTTTCACAGGGCTTTAAAAGAACTAAATCTAGGAACATCAAAAGTTCAAGACAGTGCGCTACAACTGAAAGTGCCATAGCAAACATGTGCACTGGTTACATTTTCCCCTTCCTTTTAAGAATAGGTTTTAATAAAAGATGAAGTTCCATGAACAGTCAGTAACACCTCATTTAATTGACACTAAGGGAAGTATTCTAGATGAGTGAATGAAATTTGTAGATAACTGAAACTCCAAGTCTTGCTAATTAGAGATTTCTACATTTTCTTCTTTCTTTTAATTTCTTTTAGAGACAAGGTCTTGCTCTGTTGCCCAGGCTGGCTTCCAACTCCTGGACTCAAGTGATCTTCCTTCCTCTGCATCCCAGGTAACTGAGGCTACAGGCAGGCACCACCATGCCCAGGTGGATTTCTAAATTTCCAAGATTGCTTTCCTGTTAACTACGGACATCCACCTAATCAAGTTTGAATTGTGACACAGCAACAGCGACCTCAAGAATACAACTGAACTCGATCACTCGGGGCACCTGGGATCAAATTAACCTTAGGTCCTCGTGAAGAAGCAAAGTGGCTGAACTCTGCAAACTCTAAGGGCCTTGCAGCTCTTATATGCAGCAGTTCTGTTACTACTAGGTCTGTAAGGCTGGCAAACCACACGCAAAATGCCAATAGTCTTCTTAATAAAATTATTAGCACAGACCAACTAACACAAACTGAATATTATTCTTTATAATGAATCTTATTTTTTATTTTTTTGAGACAGAGTCTTGCTGTGTCACCCAGGCTAGAGTGCAGTGGTGCGATCTCAGTTCACCGCAACTTCCGCCTCCAAGGCTCAAGTGATTCTCATGCTTCAGCTTCCCGAGTAGCTGGGATTACAGACGTGCAACACCAAGACTGGCTAATTTTTGTGTTTTTAGTAGAGATAAGGTTTTGCCATCTTGGCCAGGGTAGTCTTGAACTCCTGGCCTCATGTGATCTGCCCATCTTGGTCTCCCAAAATGCTGGAATTATAGGCATGAGCCATCCTGCCTGGCCCTTTATAATGAATCTTATTTACCAAAATAAAATTTAAGCAACAAGTCGTTAAAAACTATATGCAACAAAAGGAATGAACAACTGTTTAACAAACAACCCAGACAAATCTCATATGTGTAACACTTAATGAAAGAAGCCACACACAAAAATGTGATGCTGTATGATCAGCGTGCGACGGAGGTGAGAAGAGCGGTTACCCTTTGCGGGGAAGTAGGGGTAGGGAGAATGATTTACCAGGAGGTGGCACCAGGGAGCAGTGGGGCGCCGATAACATTGATCCAGGTGGCAGTTACTCGGGGCATATACACAGTTAACAATTATCCAACTGTACATTTAAGATGTATATACTTTACTATAAGTGAAACTTCAAAAAAGTAAAATATAGGATGCAAAAAAACTTAACAAAAACGCAGGAGCTGTCAAAACTATCCTTATAGCACCTACAACATTACAAATACACAATGGATAAATGTTAATGTACAGTATTGCTCAATTCTAGCAGGAAAAATAACCCTTAAATTTCATTAGCATGTCAACCTGTAATGCATTTTGTCAGCTCTTTAACATTTTTAAAGTTTCCCAAACTTTCATGACACTGTCTCATAAATATTTGTTTTTAGAATATAAAAGAGCCATTGAAAAAGAGCATAAATCCACATGGTGTACTAGCAAGGCATTAATATCTGTTGTTTAACTGAATACATAAGATTTAGATACAAAAATATGCAATTTAGAATTCTGCAAAATGCAGCAAAATCCTAATACCATGTTGATCCAGATTGCTAATGCCTCGTTTTATTACATAATAGTCATTTAGAAAGCCAATGTTTCTCAATGAGGCTGAATTTAACCAAAAGCACACAAAGTACAATTAAGGCTTACTTACTTAGACCAAATTGTCTTTATGATAGCTAATGGAACTGATTAACTGAGGTTGCAAACCAAGCCCCCTAAAACACAGAATTGCTACTTGAAAATGTTTTTCTGGGCATCTTTTGTGAACTAAGTAGGGTGTTGAAAGAACTGGAGTCAGAGAAATATGATAAGCTCTGCCCTAAGAGGTCACTGTTGGGGCAGGGAGGCATACAGAATTAAAAAATGTAACAAGGCCAGGCACAGTGGCTTACACCTGTAATCCCAGCACTCTGGGAGGCTGAGGCAGGAGGACTGCTTGAGTCCAGCAGTTTGAGACCAGCTAGGGCAAAATAGTGAGACCCCATCTCTACAAAAAAAAAAAAAAAAAAAAAAACAAAGGCTGCGTGTGGTAGTGTCTGTGGTCCTAGCTACTTGAGAGGCTGAGGTGGGAGGATTTCTTGAACCTAAGAGGTTGAGGCTGCAGGGCCATGATTGTGCCACTGCACTTCAGCCTAGGTGACAGAGTGAGACTTCATTTAAAAAAAAAAAAAAAGTAACGAGTACTATAGGAACCAAGGGGAGGAAATAAGTAAGCAGGGGGCTTCATTGAGAAGCTTCTGAGAAGGTGATAATTGGCTTAGAGGTGGCTCAAAAATCTGCTGAGCGCCTAGCAAGGAGCACACTGTATCTGCAGAAGGAAAAACTAGAATATGTACTTAGGAAACTAAAAGTTGGAGTATCTAAAATTGAGAATGGCTAAATGGGTCATTCTAAATCAAGGCATGATTGAGGACTGGGGCAAAAAAGAGGTGCATGGCAAACATTCCTAAAGGGAGGAGGCACAAGGCTCAGAAGAACACAGACAACCTGCAACAGGCTCTGCAAGCCATGCGAGGCTCGACACCTGACCAGGCAGACAAGGGGAAGCCAGGGATTTTAAAGCAGGTGGCGTTTTTATAATCATGAAAATAAAATACTGAGAAACAGAGACTTTGGAATATCAAAAAAGAAAAGGAGCTTTATCTTAAATACAGATACTGTTTAGGTTCTTATTAATTTTTAAAAATATAGCACTGTGACGATACTGTATAGAGAGATTTTGGATTTAGTTCATGTCACATAAGAATGGTTCATTCATGAATCTGTGTAATTGGTCATGACATGCATATACACTTGTTGCATACCAACATTAAGTGAGCCTCTGTCTGGGTTGCTGGGTTCATGTAATTTGGACTTTTTTTTTTTTTTAAGCATCATTTGAAGCCAAGGATAGCTGAGTTCTTACCTAAAAGAACACTGTTCATTACATATGGAAAATCAGGCACTTTGCATCATAAATACATGATTCATAATTTATTCCATCTCCACTCATCTCTCCTCTACAGGCTCAATACTAATTGAACTCCAATTATTATCACAGCCTTGGTACTTTCCATCAGGGGGCTAAAGAAGAGCAAAGTTTTCACCTATGATGAACAAAATGGCAGGACTTAAAGATGATTTCCTGAAGAGTGCAATGCCTTCTGTCTGTTATGGACTGAAAAGAGAAATCCCTCAATGTACACAGCAAATCACATTCCCCTCACTCTAAGCCATACTTATGAAGATATCCCAGATTCTCCTGAATGCAGGAAAGTACCACGGTTACACCTATCTACTCCATTGAACCAGGTACTAACTATGACTACAATTATATGTGGAAAAAAAAATCCAAATGAGTTTAGTAACAGAAATAACAAACAAACAAACAAGTGTGTGTGTAGGGGGTGGATAGAAGGCAGTCTCGAAAGCGTCAAAGCTAGATGCTCTTTTTCTCTTTACTAGGAATTGCAATCAACCAAACCATGGGTCTGTACCTGACCTAGAGCCTTAACAATGCAACAAGACTGTGAGAACTCTCACTCAGGGACACCTGCTCTTAGCCTATTACGGAACTACTGCCGGTGTGCAGAAGTATCATTTGGAAACATGAATTTTATGCCCAAAGGGTAAAATGCCCAAGAAGCTTTACTCATGCCAAGTTTCCTAAGAATCATGGGGCTTCCTTTTGCCTTGGGGAAGGAGGTGAACTTTTTTCTTATTCTTTTTTTTTTTAAGACAATCTTGCTCTGTCACCCAGGCTGGAGTGCAGTGGGGCAATCTCAGCTCACTGCAACCTCTGCCTCCCAGGTTCAAGTGATTCTCCTGTCTCAGTCTCCTGAGTATGTGGGACTATAGGTACACACCACCACACCTGGCTAATTTTTGAATTTTTAGTAGAGATGGGTATTGGGGGAACCAGCCCCCAATATTTCAACATAGATTCTTTCTGTTTTCCCTAAGTATCGGCCGGTCTGAGAAATAAAAAGTACAAAAAGAGATATTTTACAGCTGGGCCTCCGGGAGTGACATCACATATTGGTAGGACCGTGATGACCCTGAGCTGCAAAACCAGCAGGTTTTTATTAGGGATTTTAAAAGGGGAGGGGGTGTATGAACAGGGAGTAGGTCACAAAGATCACATGCTTCAAAGGGCAATAAAGATCACAGGCAAAGGCAAAATTAGAATTACTGAGGAGGGTCTATGTCCCGCTGTGAACGTATTGTCTTGATAAACATCTTAACAGGAAACAGAGTTTGAGAGCAGAGAACTGGTCTGACCAAAATATACCAGGCTGGAATTTCCCAATCCTAGTAAGCCTGAGGGTACTGCAGACCAGGGTGTATTTCAGTCCTTATCTCAACTGCATAAGACAGACATTCCCGGGACGGCCATTTATAGACCTCCCCCCAGGAATGCATTCCTTCCCCAGGGTATTCCTTGCTCAGAAAAGAATTCAGCAATATCCTCTTACTTGCACATCTGTTTATAGGCTCTGTACAAGAAGAAAAATATGGCTCTATTCTGCCCGACCCTGCAGGCAGTCAGACCTTATGTTTATCTTCCCTTGTTCCCTGAAAATCGCTGTTATTTTGTTCTTTTTCAAGGTGCACTGATTTCACATTGTTCAAACACATGTTTTACAATCTATTTGTACAATAGTGGTCCTGAGGTGACATACATTCTCAGCTTATGAAGATAACGAGATTAAGAGATTAAAGACAGGCATAAGAAATTACAAGAGTATTATTAGAGAAGTGATAAATGTCCATGAAATCATCACAATTTATGTTCAGAGACTGCAGTAAAGACAGGCTAAGAAATTATAAAAGTATTAATTTTGGGAACTGATAAATGTCCATGAAATCTTCACAATTTATGTTCTTCTGCCACAGTTCCGGCCAGTCCCTCCATTTGGGGTCCCTGACTTCCCGCAACAGACAGGGTTTCACCATGTTGGCCAGATTGGTCTTGAACTCCTGACTTCAAGTGATCTGCCCACCTCGGCCTCCCAAAGTGCTGGGATTACAGGCATGAGCCACTGTGCCCAGCCTGAAAGAAGGTGAACTTAATAAGATGCCAAGGATTGCTAACTACATAACAGTATTTACAATGTGGTACACTTGATTAATCTGACTCAGTCCACCTACCTTAATTAGCATTTTGAAATGTTAGGGGACCATCTGTTTACAATTCATGAACTGAGAACATTATGAAGTCTCTCATTCAGCTCAGGATATCACCCTGAACTTGATGAACTAAAATTTATTTGATTTCTATACTTTAATGACTCTGATGTCATTCATTGCTTTCAATGTTATGACTGATGTTTTATTAATAAGGCCATTGTAAATATATCTGTAAGTACCACAATCTCTGTGTCAGAGAAACACTTTGCTTGATTGCTTTTCTTCCTGGATAAACATGTAGTGAACAATCAGTGAATATATACTTCATATTACAGGATTGACTCAAAGGGTTCAATAATATCTAATCGGAGGCAAGGGTATGTTCATTTTATTAAGGGACACATCTTTCAAAGGAATCAAACTTTATATACAAACAGAGGTAAAGTGACAAGCATAATTAGACAATAATTAAAAGACAAACAGATTTGGGTAACATCATTATTTTCCACTTATATAGCATCTTTCATCAAAAATGTCAATAAATCTTTCCAACTGTTCTTGTTCCCACCTAGGATATGATGATCTGAAAGTCTCATACATCTGTTCTGAATTTCACACTCCATAACTGACAGCTATTCAGTCTTTGGGACTCACCATTCAATCTCACCTCTCCCTTGCCTCCCACATACTCTAATATCAGACCCTTCTGCTCCTTCCAACACCTGACACCTGCCTGGTATAGATCTGTCACACTGCACACCTGGACCATGCAACAATCTAACTCCTCTCTCTCCAGGTTGATCCTCTCAGTAGTCACCACCATAGGCTGGCTACAGGATGAGGTTTAAACTCCTGAAGCCGGAAGTCAAAGTCTTCATTATCTTGACTCAAACCTGTCTCTGTCCAGATCCTGTACTCTCAGCCTCTTAGCGGGCCATCCAGGTGAACTCTGTCCAGCTCAAGCAAATCATGCCAAGGTCATTTGACCCTTTATTCAGGAGTCACTTCACCCTTTATTCAGGAATGCCACATGCATGAGGCTTTACCATGCCTTCCACCGCCGCCATCTACTGTGTCCCTCTACGTGCACATCAGCATGACAGATGTGTGACACATTTTATTTCTAGTTCTCACCTCAGTTATGCTAGTTATTTATGCTCAATGTATCAAATATATCAAGGAATTTGGGCTGGGCACTGTGGCCTATACCTGTAATCCCAGCACTCTGGCTTGAGCCCAGGAGATCGAGACCAGCCTGGGCAACTAAGCCAGACCACCCCTGATGCCCTCCAATCTCTACAAAAAATTTAAAAATTCGCTGGGTGTGGTGGCATGCACCTGTAGTCTCAGCTACACAGGAGGTTGAGGCAGGAAGATCCCTTGAGCCCAGGAGTTCGACGTTGCAGTGAACTATGATCACACCACTGCACTCCAGCCTGGGTGACAGCATGAGACTCTTGTCTCAAAAATTAAAAAAAGAAAAAGAAAAAAGAAATCAAGGAATTGACAAGGTCACAAACTAGGGAGTAGCAAGCCAGGGTTTGAACCCAGGTGTGATTCAACAGCCTGTGTTCTTTCTAAAGCCCCAGGCATCCTCATCCCCAGCTTCCTATTTACCAAAACCTAGGGGTTCCTTCAGAGTCTGCTCAATTTCACCTCTCCCACACAGTCACTTCTGACCACCCCAAATCCAGTTATCAGTGGTTACTTAGGACTCCTGCTGCTCTGACCTCATATTCTTAAAAACTTGATTTTTTTGCAGCCCCAGAGCCTCATATTAATAGTCTCTTGAACACAGCAGGCACTCAACTATCTTAACTGAGTCATTTTGCTACTTTCATATTATTTCCTATGGGTAAAATTACATAACAGGTAAGATAACTTCAGTAACTGAATAAAATCAGTTTCAATAATAAGGGCACATCTATGGTCTCCTAAAGTAAGAACAGAGGGCAGGGCTAATTAAACGGCTTAAAGATATCAAAGACCCAATCTCTCTCCATTTTTTCACACTATCCTCAGGCCACTGCTTCTCCTCACATGGAGGCAAGAGAGCTACTGTAGTTCTCTTGTAGACATGTAGACAGTTTCCGGCTATAGACGAGGATCCTTATCTTCTTTCATATTTTATTAGGAAGGAAAACATTTTCCAGAAGCTCCTCAGTAGATTTCCCCCGGGGTCCCTTTGACCAGGGCTGAGTCCCATGTCCATGCCCTAGTTGCAAGGGAGGCTGGGGAGGCAGCAGATAACATTTTCAGCCTCCACTCCAGGAACAGGTTCTGCCAGCCAGGGAGAAAGGGAAGGAAAGTGGTATTTGGAAAGGCACTCCATAGGGTTTGCAAACACCACCTCGAACGGGTATTATGCAGCAAGACTCTCTGTATAAGGAAAACTCCCCTGTCTAAACAGATTATTATTAGAAAGGCTTGCTAATCAGGTTAAAAACAAATAATCCTGTTACCATAGAGTGTATTTGCACTGGAGGTAGCAGAGAAGAGAATCGGAACCTTCTTTAGCCACCAAATGTAAATACATTCCTCTTCCCCAGTGTTTTGGTTACACATCATAATCTCCTTCACCATCATGATCACCACAAGGAAAGAAGGGCTAGCAAGAAAAACACATCTAGCCTTTTTGGGCTTCCATACAGTTCTGAAAACACCTTAAGGCAGGCAAAAAAAATTTTTTTTTCAAGAGATTTAAAGAACAGAAATGGAGATGAAAATATTTACAAGTCTGCTGCCTCCTTCTCTGATTCTTCTATGCTGCTTCTAAAAAAATGATAGTCTGCCACCCCTACCACTACCACCACCACCACCAACCACCCCATCTGCTGCCAATTCTGCAAACAGCATAGATATCCGTCAATAGGGAACCACTTTTTAAAATTCTATTACAATGGAAAATGATGCAGCCACTAAAATGGAAATGGATCTGAATGGGCTACCAAGGGAAGCTAGTCAATCTAAACTGTTAAGAGAGAAAAGCAAGACGCAGGGCTATGCCTACTGTGCACGCTCATCTGTGCTTATTTAAACGAGAGGTGGAGGGATTTATGATAGACGTGTACAATTGTATACTCTATGTGTATGAACATTTCTAGAAGCTGTCTTAAGAACTGTGGATGGTAGTTACCTCTCGGGAATAGGACTGGGAATCTGGGGACACAGATACCTTTTATATTCTCTTTTTGAGAGAATAATTCACCTTATTTTCATATATTTTTTAAAAAGTCCCCAGTGCCTGTATCTCAAAGTGAGACTAATATGGAAATACCTGCAAAATTTCATTAGCACACTTAAGATGCTTCCTTGTCTCCTCCAGGGACCTACGATTTTACTAACGGTAGCAAGTAAATTATCTATAGGATAGTAAGCATTTTTGTGACTCACCCTAACTGAATTTTGTTTATGCAATTACTTTCAGAAAAGTAACTCCTTACTGAAAAGAGAAATTTTAAATCCCATTTCCCAAGGAAATGAAACCATGGCTTAAAAGGCAGTTCTAAAACAAATTTTATGGGACTAAGCTGGAATCGCCAAGTCATAGTTTTCAAGTGAAAATCTCATTACAATATTGTAGACTAATGTTACATCTTTCTTATATAACTGCATAAAATACTGTCTTTTTAAGGGACCAATGCCACTGAAATATTTCTATTGAGAACTGGGTTGCCCAAGGCTCACAGATTTGAATCTGTATTTCATGGACAATGATGTTTCCCATAAAGACTCTTCACTGAGAATACTCATACGAGCAGACCATGGCAGTGTATGATAGGCGTATATACACAGTTGTCCCTTGGAATCCATAGGGGATTGGTTCTAGGACCTCCTGCAAATACCAAAATCTGTTAGTGCTCAAGTTCCTGATATAAAACGGTGTAGTATTTGCATATAATCTACATATATCCTCCTGTATACTTTAAATCATCTCTAGATTACTTATAATACCTAATACAATGTAAATGCTACGTAAATAGTTATACTATATTGTTTAGGGAATAATGACAAGAAAAAACACTCTACGTGTTCAGTACCAATGCAATTTTTCTTCCTAAATATTTTTGACCCCTGGTTGGTTGAATCCATGAATGTGAAATCCATGGATGTGGAGGGCCAACTATATATCCATTTGTGGCAACTGAAGGGTCACAGAGTTCATCTAGAGACTGTTTACATACAGTTCATGTGATTCCTGAGGCTAGACTGTTTCACCTGTGATTCTCAGGTTTGGTGTTTTTGTTTGTTTTTTGAGACAGTGTCTTGCTCTGTCATCCAGACTGGAGTGCAGTGGTGGAATCACAGCTCACTGCAGCCTTGACCCCCTGGGCTCCATTGATCCACCTACTTCAGCCTCCCGAGCAGCTGGCACTACAGGTGCACACCATCACGTTTGGCTAATTTTTGTTTTTTTTTTTTTATAGAGACAAGGTTTCGCCATGTTGACCAGGCTGGTCTTGAACTCCTGGGTTTCAAGCAATCCACCTGTCTTGGCCTCCCAAAGCTGGGATTACAAGCATGAGCCAGCGCACCCAAATGGTTCTCAATTTTTTTTTTTTTTTTTGAGACGGAGTCTCACTCTGTTGCCAGGCTGGAGTGCAGTGGTACAATCTCAGCTCACTGCAAACTCCGCCTCCCGGGTCCAACTGATTCTCCTGCCTCAGCCTCCCAAGTAGCTGGGACTGCAGGTGCCTGCCACTACGCCTGGCTAATTTTTTGTGTTTTTAGTAGAGATGAGGTGTCACCATGTTGGCCAGGATGGTCTCGATCTCTCGACCTTGTGATCCACCTGCCTTGGCCTCCCAAAGTGCTGGTATTATAGGCATGAGTGACCACGACCAGCCTCAAGTTTTAAAGTTTGGTTTTGTCCTTCAAAAATCGTTTCTACAAGGCTGGGCGCGGTGGCTCACGCCTGTAATCCCAGCACTTTGGAAGGCCGAGGTGGGCGGATCACAAGGTCAGGAGATCGAGACCATGGTGAAACCCCGTCTCTACTAAAAATAGAAAAAAATTAGCCGGGCGCAGTGGCGGGCGCCTGTAGTCCCAGCTACTCGGGAGGCTGAGGCCGGAGAATGGCGTGAACCCGGGAGGCGGAGCTTGCAGTGAGCCGAGATTGCACCACTGCACTCCAGCCTGGGTGACAGAGCGAGACTCCATCTCAAAAAAAAAAAAAAAAAAAAAAAAAAATCGTTTCTACAGCAACAACTACAAACAAGGAATAATGTTATCTCCTTAAGGTTAAAGTCAGTTTCTCATAAGACAAAGCAGGATAGAATTACTTTCACTTTTAAAATTTTTTCAGTGGTTCTAGGATTCATTTTAAAATGAAGCAATGCTAAAAGCAGACTGCAAGGTATACTTGCAGTGTTTGAATTTAACTGATTCTTAAAAACTGTTTGGCATTTGAGCACGCACATCCCCTAGAGACCCAGAAATTCCATTTGTAGGTTAGAGGATCAAGTGCCCCTGTTAGGAGCACATTGAAAATATACACAGCAGCATCACTTGCAAAAGAAAAACAATAAAAGCAATAACAAAAGACAACACACAAATAATCCAAAGCCTATGGGCAATAAAATGGAGATATATATACACACACACACACGATAAAATGGATACACACACACATTGTGTTTATCTGTACAGTGTAATGGAATAAACCAGAGCTACAAGAATTAAAATGGGCCAGGCACAATGGCTCCCACCCGTAATCCCAGCTGGTGGATCATATGAGCCCAGAGTTCAAGATCAACATGGGCAACATGGCAAAATGCTGTCTTTACCAAAAAATAAAAAATTAGCCAGGCATGGTGGCACACACACTTGTAGTTTCAGCTATTTGGAAGGCTGAGGCAAGAGGATGAGCCTGGGAGGTCGAGGCTGCAGTGAGCCAAGATCGTGCCACTGCACTCCAGCCTGGGTGACAGAGCAAGGCACCGTCTCAAAAAGAATAAAATGATTACATCTTAAAAGAAGCAAGACAAAGAACACATACTTTATGAATTCTACTTTATAAAGGTCAAATGCAGGCAAGCTCTTGTTTAGGTATGAACACACACGTGGTAAAAAGAGAAAAATCTTGAGAACAGTTAAACCTTACCGCTGCGATGACCTCTTGGGGGTGGGAAAGGCTTGCGATGTAGGGATGCTCAATCAGGGAAGGTCACAAGGTCAAGTTCATCTCCTTACCCTGGGTATAACTACAGGGGTGTTTCATGTTATTATTCCTTAATGGAATATCTTCTTTGTGCAATATTAGTTTACAAACATTTTAAAATAAAAACTATGGAGTAGGCCAGGCATGATGGCTCATACCTGCAATCCCAGCACTTTGGGAGCCTGAGATGGGCAGATCATGAGATCAGGAGATCGAGACCCTCCTGGCTAACATGGTGAAACCCCATCTCTACTAGAAATACAAAAAAAATTAGCCAGGCGTGGTGGCAGGCGCCTGTGATCCCAGCTACTCAGGAGGCTGAGGCAGGAGAATGGCGTGAACCCAGGAGGCGGAGCTTGCAGTGAGCCGGGATCGCACCACTGCACTCCAGCCTGGGTGACAGAGTGAGACTCCGTCTCAAAACAAAACCCCCCCCCACCCAAAAAAAAAAAAAAAAAAAAACTATGGAGTAAATTACACAGTAAAATAAACAAAATGTGTGTATGTGTGTGTGTGTGTGTGTTTGCTTAAGCTGTAGAATGAATGACTTCTTTCAATCCTATTGCTTTGTCTCTGGCTCTATACTTAACTCTTTGGGTAATAATGTTAAAATCTAAATTTGAGGCCGGGAGCAGTGGTTCAAGCCTATAATCCCAGCACTTTGGGAGGCCGAGGTGGGTGGATCACGAGGTCAGGAGATCGAGACCCTCCTGGCTAACACGGTGAAACCCCATCTCTACTGAAAATACAAAAAACGAGCTGGGCGTGGTGGCGGGTGCCTGTGGTCCCAGCTACTCGGGAGGCTGAGGCAGGAGAATGGCGTGAACCCGGGAGGCGGAGCTTGCAGTGAGCCGAGATCCAACCACTGCACTCCAGCCTGGGCGACAGAGCGAGACTCCATTAAAAAAAACAAAAACAAAACAACAACAACAAAAAATCTAAATTTGTGACCCTACTTAAATTGTGACCTGGTCTCAAAGACCCTCAGGTCACCACTGCAATGATCTTCTTGGATCATTATCTTCACTGGTTACACACAGGAATGTGAAGCATGTAGTCAGGAGAAAGCCCTTTAATGTCCCCCAGGCCACAGGTAATCCCCCTCGAAGCAAAAACAACCTACTCTCCATAAACTGACAAGAAGGGAACAGGTGGGAAGGAGAGCAGAGGGGCTGCCAGCATTGTCAGGCTTTCTCCAGAATGGCCTGTCAACCAAGACAAGCCCTGTTCCCACATCTTTTTGAACAGCCTGGCACAGAAAGCAGCTCTGACTGTTTTACAAGCAGTGCTCTTGCAGTTTGGGGAGCCCTTTTCCCTTTTATTCCAATGGAAACTGTGTGCATCAAGCTCTGTAAACGGTTGCACTCACAGTGTTACAAGGCTATCAGATGATTTGCTGTAGGAACAACCGGCCCCTCTGAATTTTTTCTTTTTTTAAACAACAGAATTTTTTTTTTTTTTGAGACAGAGTCTCACTCTGTCGCCCAGGCTGGAGTGCAGTGGCACGATCTCAGCCCACTGCAACCTCCACCTCCTGGGTTCAAGCAATTCTACCTCAGCCTTCTGAGTAGCTGGGATTACAGGCACTGCCACCACTCCCAGCTAATTTTTTAATTTTAAACAACAGAAATGCAACCTCCAAGACCCAAATGATCAAATGACAAGCAGCAAACTTCTCCAACTCTCCCTCCTCCCCGACCCCCAGGTGTTTTGGTTTCTGAAGACTGGGGATCACTATCAACAACGGGCAAACCTTTGCTACAGAATGGATTAGGAAAAAACCACCTGAATTAATATATGTGTGCAAATATTTTAATGTTGAGGGAAGGAAAGAAAGATTGCATTTTGTGTCAATATACAGACACAATATACAGATACAGGCTCTTCTATGACAAAGAGCCACAAGTGAATACAGATTTCCTATGAGATCAAAGGCTGCCCCAGGGCAGAGATCATATGAACCTGAGCCTTCACCACCCTACATGGAATAAACCCCACACTATGGGGTGTCCAAGCATGGTCCAAGGAGCCCCAGTTCAGACGCATTCTCCATTTCCCCCACAGCTGCTTCCTCTCCCACAGCTGGAGGCAGTCACCACACCCTTCTTCCCCAAGGTGGGCTGGGCAGCGTTACACAGTCAGTTTTACAGAGTTTCAAGTTTCCAGGCAAAGGCAGGACGACTCAAAGATGCCCACTTGTCGAAAGACCAGATGTTAAAGTACGAAGTTAGATTCCAACTCAGAGTCTGGTTAGACCCGGGGTTACTTTCGAACTCCCAGGGAGGTGGGAGGAGACCTGGCTCTTCTCCAGCCAGTAGCCGGCACAATCCAACCCAGATATTTGTCCATCTGTTAAATCACTCACACTGGACTGACATTTTTAAAAGGACATAACATTAAGGAGACTGGTGGTTCATTAGGCGTTTAGGCAGTTTAAATGCCTAGAAACCCACTGAGAAATTAGAGGGATTTGGGCCAGCACAAAGACAACTATTAAGAGCACAAAGACGAATTGTATTTCTTTCCGGCATCTCCCAGGATATTAAAGACCACAAAGCTCCACAGTACATGTTTACACACTCTGGCTGAAACGCAAGAGCCGTGAAGAGACTTACCAAGGGCCACACAGCAAACCCAGGAGCACAGCAGGATCGGCAGCCAGTTCACCCTCCTGCCCGAGGCATCTGAATCTGCAAGGCAGGCAGGCTAGATATTCCAAACAGCACCTACCATATGACTCAGCCTGGACTTTGGAGATACTGCTCACATTATCTCGGGGTATTCCTGTGTTTGTCTCAGAGAAACTCCACACCCTGCACTGGACCCAGTACAAACGTCAGTAATAATGCACCGTATTCAACACTCTGCTGTACAAATGGGCTCTTTGTGCTGCCAGCAGAAGAGATCCACATTCTGTATCTTTGCAGGGAGGTCGACTAGAAGGGCGCCTGCTATCAATCACCCCGACTCTGGGACTGCAAGAGGACAGATACTCGGTCTGGTACTCTCTCTTTACCAATAAGGAAAAGGGCTCGGCTCAACAAACCTTGCTAGGCAGAGCAAATGCCAGCAGTGGACTGGGCACAGGAAACACCAATGTGATGAAGGCAGAGCAAAGGGGCCAGCCAGCGCCAAGGGAAGGGAAGTGGCTTAAAGACAGTGAGCAGTCAGGAGACTCTGTTGATTCATTCATGAGACAGACACTTGCTGGGTGCCTCCTAGTGTCAGGCGCGGCAAGGCGTGCTGGGGAGGCAAAGGGGCACAGCCGCCTCCTGGCCTAGTGGCCGGGGGGAGAGACACAATGCCAGCCACTGATAAGTGTCAGCAGAGTACTTGGTGCTATGTGAGCACTTGGGAGGGGCTGCTAAGGGGGAGACAGGAGGAAAGGGGGAGGGGAAAAAGTCAAAGAAAGCCGAAAGAAAGGCTTGTCAGAAGGTGAATCAGACAGAGAAGTAAGGATTTGGAGGACTTGGTGCAGGTGAAGACTGGGATGGTAGATGGGTCACACCCGGAGGGTCCCACTTAAATCATGCAGAGGTGCTTGGGGTTCATCCTGCAGGTCACTTGGCAGCCGCATAGAGGATTAGGATGATCACATCCTTGTTTTAAACAAGTCCTTCTGAGAAACCAAGATGGAAAATGCATTTCCATGGAGCCAACTGGAGCCTGCTACAGCAATCTATGGCAAGAGCTGGTGAAGGCTGGATGTAGGCTGGTCACGAGAGGTCTATGAAGGAAGCGGAATGAGAGGACTTGACATCACCTGGATGTGGGGGTGAAGGGGCGAGTCAAGGAAAACCCCCTTCTGTTTCATTCCTTCTGGTAGCTAAGATTATTCACAAGACAGGCACGAGGAGTTTTAAGCCTCAGACATCATCACCTTAAGGTTCCTAGGGACCTTTAAACACAGATGTCCTGATGAACACGGAGAGAAAGGGACAGAGGAAACAGCACTGGAGCCCATCGGTGACAGCGCCTTAGGCACCTCTCTGAGGAGACAAGCATAGACAACCAGACCTAATCAAATCCCAGCTCTGCCTCTTAGCAGCTATATGACCTGGGGCAAGTAAATTAACCTTTTTGGGACTCTGGTCTCACCTAAGGAAATTCCTTTTGGGATTTAATGAAATCAGAAAAGGACAAGATGTCATGGCAAACAGAAGAGATTTAATATTTTCCTCCTGCCCTTTTGTGATCATAATCTGCTTTGTATTATAATTGAGTACTTAACCTTTGCAGTAGATTACAAGTTTTCTTGCTGTCACTCATCTTTAAATCCCTTTTGACCATATTTGTAGGTGCAGATTCTCAAATATTTGAATTGCCACAAGTCATATGAAAAACTAAGGCCAGACTGTTCTAGGGGACCAGGGGTTTCCTGCCTTTGACATTAAATAACAAATGCAAAGATCTCAAAATTGCTATGTGGCTTAAGTGTTGTTTATTTAACTCTGTGTTGAGCGGTGGGATGGAGAGAAAAGGGCAGTGGGGTTTGGAAAAGAGGGAGAATTTTGTCAGCCTAATAAAGGCTAGTCAAAGCCTACTCTGTGAAAACTCTACTGTAATATTTAGGAGGAACAGTGTCTACCAAAGTTAATATTGCATAGCCTCTATCCTCTGGCTCAGTTCAAGTAAAGGTCTTAAGTCATGTTAAATAATAAATTCCAGCAAATGGATCTTGCCTTAAACCAAATGTTAAGTCAATAGTACACTCTGTATATGAGACGTATATACTTTCTTTGCTAGGTCATTTTGCTAATTCTATTTATAACTCCTAAAATGAATATTTTAAAACTACAATAAGATTTTTAAAATCAGACTGACCAGTAAGGCATACATAATTCAGTTCCACATGGCTAAGCGTGTTCATTTTTCTTCAGGTTTTGCCTTTAAATTTGGGCTCCAACTTGTCTTTACCTATTTTTATGGCTGCCTTCCTAGTCTGAAAATATCTTGGTCACTAGATATTTTGCTTCATCTCCAGCTTAGCTCCTAAAATACATTCAGGATCACTGCTTCCTTCCCTATTCTTCCCTGGGCTTCATATATTCCCATCCATTCACCCATAGCCCAGTTCAGTACCCCTACCTCACATTCTGTGTCTCAGTCACAAATATCTTTTTAAAAACCTGCCCAAGTTTCTAATACAGAATGATTTGGCAACTGCCTCAAAGCTCACTGTTTGGCTCATTTAATTATTTTGATTAAACATAGACAATGATCCAATTCAGAGCTAATGGCCTTTAGGACTACTCTTATTCCTGGCTGTCTTCAACCTGGGCACATGTGACATGCCTCAAGCATGACCAGTTTGAGAGGACACTTTAGTCCCCAAGGGCCAAGGAAGAACAAGTTCCTCCTCGCTCACATATGTAGTCCGAACCCGAGGTTCTTGCCTCTCTACAATGTTTCTGGACTCTGGGTGGCTCCCATTAAACACACAATACACATCCCCATCCTTCTTAGCCAGCCTGTAAGATCTGGACACCCCACTGACATAGAGACCCAAGATATCCTCCAGTTCTTCTCTGCTTTCAATAGACTTGAACTTCCCAGATGTGAATGGACTCAACTTTTTAGTGTGTCTACAAGATGCTCTCCTATCCCATTGCCAATAGAGGGAAAAATGAAAGCAGACAGATGGCCAGATTAGATGGAACCCGCCATTGAGATGGCAACTTCCCCACGGCACCCAACCCCTGGTCTACTTGAGTTATTCCTCAGACACTGACAAGAGGTGCAGTCTCTGGGAGAGACTACTGAGACGTAATCCTTTCCCTTTAAACATGGCTTTCGACATATGCATTACACATACATACACACATCTGACTCCACCATGACTCACATTGGAGGTGGTGTTTAAAATGAACAGCATCTCAGTGCTATTATGATGCTTCGCTCAAAATTACTCTACGACTTCTACTACAGGAGCAGGTCACATCCAGGAAGTGGTTTGCCTGATCTAGAGCAGGATTTTCTCACATTATCTTATGCCCCAGGGTTGTCTCGCTTTCTTCAAAACCAGATCAGGATCTGCGACCTCCTGTGACCCAAAGCACTCTCCTTGTAAACTGAGGATTCCCTACTAAGCTAGTCCCTATTCTTTTCTCTCTCCGAACACCTTAAATACCTTTTACATTCTTCTCTTTCTCACAGTTCATGTCATTCCTCCAGGCAGAGGCCCCTGAGGTTCCTGTGGGTTAGTAGACGTGGATAGCTACCTGCTGCATCAGACTCAGCTGAGTCCGGGAATCCTTCTGAAAATAAAAGATTTATCCTGCAAGGCCGGGCGCGGTGGCTCAAGCCTGTAATCCCAGCACTTTGGGAAGCCGAGACGGGCGGATCACGAGGTCAGGAGATCGAGACCATCCTGGCTAACATGGTGAAACGCCGTCTCTACTAAAACATACAAAAAAACTAGCCGGGCGAGGTGGCGGGTGCCTGTAGTCCCAGCTACGCGGGAGGCTGAGCCAGGAGAATGGCGTGAACCTGGGAGGCGGAGCTTGCAGTGAGCTGAGATCTGGCCACTGCACTCTAGCCTGGGTGACAAAGCAAGACTCCGTCTCAAAAAAAAAAAAAAAAAAAAAAAAAAGATTTATCCTGCAAATTGGTGCAACCTTTGGGAGTACAATGCGTTCACCTCTATTCTCATTTAAAAGATACATGCCCTTTGACCTAACAGTTTTGCTTTTGGAAATTTATCTAAATATGGTTATAGAAAAAAAAGTACACAAGTTTTCAATACAGTATTACAAAGCAAAAGAAACATGAAAAAAATCATCCTGGGAGGAACTTAAACTGTGTATCAATAGGTATATGTATATTTTGTGTCAAGACTATTTCTGTAAAGACACATAAGAAACATAACATGCAGCCAGGTGCTGTGGCTCACGCCTGTAGTCCCAGCACTTTGGGAGGCCGAGGCAGGCGGATAACCTGAGGTCGGGAGTTCGAGACCAGCTTGACCAACATGGAGAAATCCCATCTCTACTAAAAATACACAATTAGCTGGGCATGGTGGCAGACGCCTATAATCCCAGCTGCTCGGGAGGCTGAGGCAGAACAGCTTGAACCTGGGAGGTGGAGGTTGCAGTGAGTCAAGATCATGCCATTGCACTCCAGCCTGGGCAACGAGAGCGAAACCGTCTCAAGAAAATAAAGAAACATAACATTGTTATCATTGTTATCTCTGGGGAAAAGGACAAGAAGCTGGAAAGAGAGACTTTAATTTTGCTTTAAGCCCTTTAGTACTGTGGATTTTCTTTTCTTTTCTTTTTTTGTTTTTTTGGAGACAGAGTCTCACTCTGTCACCCAGGCTGGAGTGTAATGGTACGATCTTGGCTTACAGCAACCTGGGATTACAGGAGCCCGCCACCAGACCCGGCTAATTTTTGTATTTTTAGTAGAGATGGGGTTTCACCATGTTGGCCAGGCTGGTCTTGAACTCCTGACCTCAGGTGATCTGCCTGCCTCAGCCTTCCAAAGTGCTGGGATTATAGGCATGAGCCACCGCACCCAGCCTGTGGAATTTTTTTTTTCAAATGAATTCGCACTTAAGCTACTTAATAGAAAAAAATGTGAACCTTTATCATTTAGAGCTACTAAACACTCCGTTAAACAATATCACTTAATCTTTGCTAAACACGAACTAGAAAAACTAGGCACAAATAGAAACTGTACAGACCAGATATATATTACAATGGGTCTACTTTAGCAGTTAATGGTTTAATTATTAAATATTCTCAGGCCAGGGTATTTTTCTCTAAGGCACTTTATGTGTTACTGACTCTTCTACAATCTAAGTGACTCAATGTAAACCATTCCCCTTGTACTAAACATGCGTGTTTATACTCAGTCAATTTCACTGAGGAAATTAGGTTAGGGTCAGTTTATAAGGTTTTGACCTAAACCTTAAAAAGAACACAACATCCTTCAGGTCTTCAACAAGATTGATGCCCAGGCCCTATGTAGGACATACTGAATCTTCCATGTGTTTTTTAACAAGCTCCACAGGTAATCTGGATGTGGCTGGCATTGCCTCATGCACACCTAAAGTAACCATGCTTAGAAAACACTGTCTTATCCACAAAAAACAGCGTAGAGAATTCTATGAACAAACTATTGCAGTACTTCAAGATTTTAAAATAAGTAACTTTCTCAAACACTGATACGGGGTTTAGAGTTAACACTGCGGGTAAGAAAACCCACCAGGCTCTCTCATTGATACACAGCTCTTCTGGCTCCTTTGAGGAAGTGAGGACCAGTATGTGGAAGAGCCTTTGGAGCTGGTGTTTCTCAAGCTGTGGCTTCGGGCAATCTCAGGGACAGAATCTAGAATGTGCATCTGACAGCCTCCTTTCTACCTCCCACCTCCACCCCATTCTTATGTCCAAATAGTTTGAAACTATTGAGCTAGACCAGTATATCCCAAACACCAAATTGTTAAGAGTGGATGGGGCTCCAGAGATCTTTGCCACACCCCAGACCAGTGAATCAGAAATCTCTACTGGAGGTTCTGCAGTACCCCAGGTTCTTTATCTAAACAGGAAAGTTAGGAAACATCAATTTAGGTCAAACTCATTTTAAGATAAGGAAATCAAGGCCCAAGAAGTTTAAGCGATTTCACCAAGGACTTATGGCTGATTAATGATAGCTGGGTGCCGTGAAACCTGGTGAGCTAATTCTTCCCTCTTAGACCAATACTGCTCGTTACGGTATGCGTCATCACGACAGCCCCAGTATCTGTGCAGTTTCTGATTCACCATGAAGAGGCCCCAAGTGATTAATAAAGCCTGAACCCACAGGGCATGTGAGAACGTGCCACTGGTTTAAAGGATGACTGACACGGTAAAGTGTCCAACATCAACCCGCCCTCGGAGTTCTTTCACTTTCAATATCAGTGGGAGGAGAAATATACAATTTTACATTTCATAGAAAAGTAGTGGGCCGGGCGCGGTGGCTCAAGCCTGTAATCCCAGCACTTTGGGAGGCCGAGACGGGCGGATCACGAGGTCAGGAGATCGAGACCATCCTGGCTAACACGGTGAAACCCCGTCTCTACTAAAAATACAAAAACTTAGCCGGGCGAGGTGGCGGGCGCCTGTAGTCCCAGCTACTCGGGAGGCTGAGGCAGGAGAATGGCGTGAACCCGGGAGGCGGAGCTTGCAGTGAGCTGAGATCGGGCCACTGCACTCCAGCCTGGGTGACAGAGCGAGACTCCGTCTCAAAAAAAAAAAAAAAAAGAAAAAAGAAAAGTAAACCCAGCCACACACAGTTAACAAGCAGGTGAAGTGGGAACACAGGATGATTCAAAGTTTTCGGATCACGCCATTTCTTGGTCAAATACTAGTAACTTCAGCAAAAGACCTCTAATTACCACACACTTTTGGTTATGGCAACAGCCTGCTCCTTACTGTTGGGAGAGAGTACTCCACACCCATGGCCTGCAACCAGGATCTCCAAACCCATCAAAGAGAAACGTGGATGGGAAACCAAACCCCCCAGCCTGGAAAGCATCCAGCAAGCTTTAATTCAGGGAGAGTTCAATCCAGATAACTGCCTCTAATTGGCCCTCCCTCACGGTCTCACAACATAGAGCTGTAATCCGTTCCACAAAGAATGTGGTACATTTCTTTTCCCCCTTGAAAAGTCAGAATCCTCTCTTGTTAGGTACTTACCATCACTGTTTTGATTTTTGTAAATATACTGAGACATTAAAAAAGGAAGAATGAATGGGTAAAAGCAAAGAAGTAGATGGACTTTTTTCTTTTTTTAAATAAACACTGATCCCTATGACCTTAACGACAACCCAGTGAGATTCAAACCTGTAATGGAGACTGATGTCGACTCAGGAAACCTTTCTAGTCCAGAGCACATGTGATCCAAAAAACACATTCATCTGGTCGGACATTTTCCATACTCTGATTTTTATCTTTCTTGGCATGCTCAACTCTCCTTTAATAAAGTCACAACCCTTTGTTGCCATGGAACCCAATCAGACACGGAGCCTGTTACTATGACTTCCCTGAAGATATAAAAAAAGACGCAGTGACCAAAAGACCGGCTCTTTCTTTAAAAAAAAAAAAATTATAAGGCAAAGAGGCTCCAAAAAAACCTCAACACTTTTCTATCTACTGAAGTTTAATCTTTTATGCAGGCTCACTTGAACTCTTCAGCCAAAGCTAGCTCATGTTTTATAAAAATTTTTCAGCTGGAACTTTCCAAAGAAAATGATTTTACAAATACATACCTGGGCAAAGGAGGTAAAAATATCCTTGGGATATCTTACTTTTTTCCTTCTTCTAGGCAAGCTTTCTGAAATTTGAGTAGCTATTTAGCAAACATGTGTCAATCAGCAGCTGCCAAATTGCAATATTCATTTCCATCAAAACTTAATGTTGCCAAGAGCTCATTATTTGTCTGAAAAGAAAAGATATTCTAAATAATACAATCAATCCTGTGTTCTGGACCTGGACTAAATCTGCAGGAAAAAAAAAAAAAAATCTGAGACTAAGCAGAGTGGACTGAGCAGAGCCACTTAAGGAAAGAGAATTAACATTTGTTGAGTGCCTACCATGAGCTGGGCACTTTTACGTCATCACGTGAGGACCCTGTAACTGAGGCAATGCCACCTCTGTTTTGCAGATGAGGGACCGAGGCTCAGAGAGCTTAAGTACTTAAGCAGCTTGTTCAAGCTACCAGGCTAGAGTGCTGCCTGGTTCCCAAAGCCAGAGCTATTCCTTCATTCAACCAGCACTTATTTCTGGTCTCACAAGTGTAGTACATATGTTATGCTTCTTATTCTTCAGGAGTGAATTCACAGCCTGTAAAGCTTGGCTGTAAAGAGAGCATGGTGTCCATCTTTACTGGCACAGGGGCCAGTTCTGGCTACACTCACGTACAACAACTACCACATCTATACAACAGCAGCTACCCCTTGGGGGAATCACGAATAAATGCCCTGGCTACTTGCCTAAGAAAACACATGTGGGCTAGGCACCCATTACACCCTTCCAGATGCTGGGCCACTGACCAGGGCCTTC
Source organism: Macaca fascicularis (assembly GCF_037993035.2). NCBI lineage: Eukaryota > Metazoa > Chordata > Mammalia > Primates > Cercopithecidae > Macaca > Macaca fascicularis. The sequence continues at coordinate 101,676,485 of NC_088385.1, forward strand.
CAACCCTGAACCTCATGGTGGGGAGGACTAGGAAGCTCTGGGTGGCCTTTTCATGTGCAGTATCATTGGCAAAGTAAAAGTCAAGCCACGCAAGCCACAGCTGTTTCTCCAACCTGGTTTTGGACAACCAGCTTCAAGAAATGACTAGTAAGAAGGAATGTGGCAAGGCACGAAAGTTATAATTCGTAAGTATATTATTAATTATACCAGACTCTCAGCTAAAGAAAATTTACCTATTTCATGAACAAAGATTACAACAACTGTTTTATTAAAAGAAATTTTTAAAATCACCCAAAACTGCAATACTATACCACTTCATACTCACTAGGATGGCTGTAATTAAAAGACAGATAATAACAAGTGCTGGTGAGGATGTGGCGATATCAGAACCCTCATACACTGGTAGTGGGAATATAAACTGGTGCAACCACTTTGAAAAACACTCTGGCAGTTCCTCCAAAGGTTAAATAGAATTGCCATATGACCTGGCAACATTCCTTCTAGGTATGTATGTACCCAAGAAAAATAAAAGCATATACCCCCACAAAAACTTATACAGAAGTGTTCACAGCAACATTATTCTTCATAGCCAAAAAGTGAAAACAACCCAAATGTCCACCAAATATAATATATCCACACAATGAAATATTATTCAGCCCTGGCTAGGCATGGTGGCTCATGCCTGTAATCCCAGCACTTTGGGAGGCCGAGGCAGGTGGATCACCTGAGCTCAGGAGTTTGAGACCACCCTGGGTAACATGGTGAAAACCTGTCTCCACCAAAATGCAAAAAAATGAGCCAGGCATGGTGGCACATGCTTGTAGTCCCAGCTACTCAGGAGGCTGAGGCACAAGAGTCCGGGAGGCAGAGGTTGCAGTGAGCCGAGATCACGCCACTGCACTCCAGCTTGGGCTACAGTGAGATTCTGTCTCAAAATTAAAATATATATATATATTTTTTCAGCCATAAAAAGAAATAAAGTACTGATTCATGCTATAACATGAATGAAACTTTTAAGAGAGGGAGAAATGAAGCATAACCGCTAATAGGTATCTTTCTGAGTTGATGAAAATGTTCGAAAATTGGCCAGGTGTGGTGGCTCATGCCTGTAATCCCAGCACTTTGGGAGGCTGAGGCGGGTGGATCACTTGAGATCAGGAGTTCGAGACCAGCCTGGTCAACATGGTGAAACCTTGTCTCTACTAAAAATACAAAAAATTAGCCGAGTGTGGTGGCACGCCCCTGTAATCCCAGCTACTGGGGAGGCTGAGGCAGGAGAACTGCTTGAACCTGGGAGGCAGAGGTTGCAGTGAGCCGAGATGGTGCCACTGCACTCCAGCCTGGGAGACAGAATGAGACCCTGTCTCAAAAGAAAATGTTCGAAAATTGATTGTGGTGAGGATTGCATAATTTTGTGAATATACTAAAATACCATCAAATTGTACATGCTAAATGGTGAACTGTATGATATGTAAGTTATCTCAATAAGTCATTTTTTCTTAATTTTTTAAAAAAATTATACTTTAAGTTCTAGGGTATGTGTGCACAACGTGCAGGTTTGATACTTAGGTGTACATGTGCCATGTTGGTTTGCTGCACCCATCAACTCATCATTTACATTAGGTATTTCTCCCAATGCTATCCCTCCCCCAGTCCCCCACCTCCCGACAGGCCCCGGTGTGTGATGTTCCCCGCCCTGCGTCCAAGTGATCTCACTGTTCAATTCCCACCTATGAGTGAGAACATGCAGTGTTTGGTTTTCTGTCCTCGTGATAGTTTGCTTAGAATGATGGTTTCCTCAATAAGTCATTTTTTTTAAAAAAAAACCAACACAACAATGTTTTGGTGTTTTGGTGTCCTAATAAACAACAAACAGTCTAACTGACAAGACCACCTAACCTTTGACAAGTTACTTTGTCTCTCAGGGTCTTCATGCCTTGGTAAGAAAACAAGGCTCAAGCATGAACCAAATGCCGTCTTCCCTCTTGAGCAAAGGAATCTGTGACTTTATATCTGAGGGAAAAAACGATTTGGGTGAAAACCTCTCAGGTAAAGTACAAACAGGAAGTCTGACCTCCTCTGTCTGCCAGGCCAGGACCCATCCCCCTCCTCCAATCGAATCACTGTTAGCTCCCCAGTCTGGTTCCTCCCTCTCAGCCCAGCCTCTGTGCCCCAACCAACTTCTGTGACACCTGCCATGTGTGCATAGAACAAAGCTAGACCGTTTTCATTACCTCTAATTCTCAAAACAATCCACAGGGGAGGCAGGCATCATTCCCCACTCTGCAGGTGCAGAAACAGCCTCGGAAAAGTTATGCAAGGTAACCACGATTGCATAACTGCAAAGTGGCAGAGAGAGGATTAGAACTCAGATCTGAAGTATGTGCTGCTTTCCTATTCCAACATCTGTGTTTTCCAAACTGAGTCCACAGACATATTCCTAAGGCTTCATAAGTTTGCTACAAATAATTTAAAATGTTGCATTTATTGAGATAGTAAAGAATATTAATATAACTGCATTCATGGGACCACAGAGATAATCATCTGGTAACAATACCATCCAGGGGCTTCAGGACCTCTTCTATTTCTATTCTTGCTGGGGCCAGGAATTAGTACTACTTCAGTGTTTTGGGTCAGTAAGGAAACACCTTTGTGGACTGTATTAGTTTCCTAGTGTTGTTGTAACAAAATAACACAAACTGCATGGCGTAAAACAATAGAAATTTATTGTCTCATAATTCTGGCGGCAAGAAGGCTGAGATCAAGGTGTTGGCAAAGCCAAGCTCCCTCTGAAGATGCTGGAGAAGTAACTGTTCCTGCCTCTCACAGCTTCTGGTAGCCTCAGGCACTCCTTGGCTTGTCAGGCCTGGCACCAATCATCCTGACAGCCCTGTCTTCACCTCATCCTCCCTCTGTGCATGTCAGTCTCTGGTGTCTTTATAGAAAGGGGAAATTTGGACACAATCTTTTTGGATTAGGGTCCACCTCACTGACCTCATTTTCACTTGAGGTTAAATTTTACAGAGGTTTAGGCCAGGCATGATGGCTCACGCCTATAATTCCAGCACTTTGGGAGGCTGAGGCAGGTGGATCACCTGAGGTCGGGAGTTTGAGAAGCCTGACCAACATAGAGAAACCCTGTCTCTACTAAAAATACAAAATTAGCCAGGCGTTGTGGCGCATGCCTGCAATCCTAGCTACTTGCAAGGTTGAGGCAGGAGAATCACTTGAACCCAGGAGGCAGAGTTTGCGGTGAGCTGAGATCACACCATTGCACTCCAGCCTGGATAACAAGAGCAAAACTCCATCTCAAAAAAAAAAAAAAAAAAGATTTTACAGAGGTTTGATTACCTCTGTAAAGACTGTATTTCCAAATAAGGTAACGCTGTGAGGTACTGGGGGTTAGGACTTCAACATATCTTTTGGTGGGGGACACAGGTCAAACGATAACACTGACTTTAATAGTAAATAAATAACGGTTCATTCCTGTAATTCCAGCACTTTGGGAGGCCGAGGCAGGCAGATCATCTGAACCTGAAGTCAGGAGTTCTAGATCAGCCTGGCCAACACTGTGAAACCCTGTCTCCACTAAAAATACAAAAATTAGCCAGGCATGGTGGTGCGCGCCTGTAGTCCAAACTACTCAGGAAACTGAGGCAGGAGAATTGCTTGAACCTGGGAGATGGAGGTTGCGGTGAGCAGAAATTGTGCCACTGCACTCCAGCCTGGGTGACAGAGCAAGACTCTGTCTCAAAAAAAAAAAAAAAAAGTAAATGATATGGCAGCTCCAGGAGAAGGGCAAGTAGTCTCACTGTGAATGAAGGTGTCATCACACACAATTTTTCTAACAGAAAAGTTATGCAAGGGCTCAGCCTTTCCATCACCCAGGAGGCAACAGAAGCATTCAAAATTCCACAGAAAACCTGCCCTGCAGCGGTCACTACCGTACTGACACGTGGGGAGCGATCTAGATCACCAGTAACTTCAGTTAACATTCATTTAAATTATTACCTTTGTATTTTGTATGCATTTGTTTCAGATTTTCATAATAAAACGTTGAGGTAAAAATTTCCTCAGAATGTTGATAAAATCTGCTGTATTAGTCTGTTCTCACACTGCTATAAAGATACTACCCGAGATTGGGTAATTTATAAAGGAAAGAGGCTTACCTGACTCACAGTTCCACATGGCTGGGGAGGCCTCAGGAAACTTACAATCATGGCGGAAGGGGAAGCAGGTACGCCTTACAGGGAGGCAGGCAAGAGAGAATGCATGTGGAAGCGCAGGAAAAACTACTATTTATAAAACCATCAGATCTTGTGAGAATTCACTCACTATCATGAGAACGGCATGGGGGGGAAATCGCCCCCATAATCCAATCACTTCCCTCCCTCGACACGTGGGGATTACAATTTGAGGTGAGATTTGAGATGAGAGCCAAACCATATCATCTGCTAACAAAATCTTTATTCTTAAAGAACACCTAAGTAAAAACACCAATTAGCATCTTCAAACAAACATTTTTCACAAGCCAAAAGTAGAGAGAAGATGAATTTTCAAATATAGAAACAAGAGTACATGTCTTCCCTGATTAGACTTATTTAAATAAATAATGTAGCCAAGGCCTTAACGAATCCTCTGATGTACTTAAACACTGAACTCTGGGGGAAAAAATCCTGCTTTCTGTTGAAATAGTAAACTCAAATATTATACCAATATCAATGCATGAAATTCTTAATGCATTATTTCTTTCCTTTCATGCTTCCTTCCACTTCTCTACCCATTTATTCTGCAATCTCTGCCCACCTCTGGGTAGAGAGGGACAAGTGAGTCACAAGTTACAAGGATGCCATGGCTTACAGCAGACTTGGGCACAGGTTGGGTAGAAGAGCACCCAAGCCAGATATGAACTGAGAAAGGGACTCAGGGACAACCTTGCATTTACATTATCTTACATAAGCCTTCCACATCCTTATAGGGAAACAATTACACTTAATTTTTTTTTTTTTAAACAGGGTCTTCTTGTTCTGTTGCCTAAGCTGGAATGCAGTGGCGTGATCTTGGCTCACTGCAACCTCCACCTCCTGGGTTCAAGGGATTCTCCTGGCTCAGCCTCCGGAGTAGCTGTGACTAAAGGTGTGCACTACCCCACCCAGCTAATTTTTGTATTTTTAGTAGAGATGGGGTTTCACCATGTTGGCTAGGTTGGTCTCGAACTGCTGACCATAAGTGATCTGCCCTCCTCCCAAGGTGCTGGGATTACAGGTGTAAGCCACCACGCCCAGCCACACTTACGGAAACTGAAGCTCAAATGGGTTAAGCAAATTGGCTAACATGATTTCATACAATTTGTAAGAGCTGAGATTTTAAAACCAGGCCCGTTGCCCCCAAAGCCCTGGCACCATGCGGCTTCCTCACTTCACCATGCACAGCTGTCAGCACACTAGGGGAGGGCTTTACCACAGCCTGCATTTAGAAGATCTGACCACTTCTCATCACCTCCACTGTCAACATTCTAGTCTAAGCCACTCTCATCACTCCCACAGCTCTCCCTGGGCCAGTCCATGCCCACCTACAATTTCTTTTCAATCCAACAGCCCAGAAGATCTGTGCAAGACCTCTACTGGCTCAGGAACTGGCCTCCCCATCACCTCTCAGACCCTATGTCCCAGGACTCAACTCCCTGCTCACACTGCCCCAGCCACACAGCCTCCTTGCTGTGCCTCAAACACAACAGGCACACTGCTGTATCAAGGAGTCCATGCATGCTGTTTTCCTGCCCTGGAATGTTCTTCCCTTAGATGGCTGCACAGCTTACTTCCCAGGTCTTTCCTCAATGTTTCCCCTGACAAGAGCTTTCTTTGAGTGTCCTGTTTAAAACTTCTTTCCTCTACCTCCACCTTGGGACTCCCCAGCCCTCTTGTCTATTTCTCAGCATTGCGCTTAGCCACATTTAACATACTATATATTTTATGTGTAGGTCTGGCTTGTCTGCCTTGCCCTACCAGAACACATATTCCACAAGGGTAGGGATTTTTATTTTGTTCCCTGGGATGCCTAGCACATAGTAGGTGCTCAATACACATTTACTGAATGGATGTACTGAATTAGGCTAAAAGCCCAATCATTTTAAGTACAATTCACATCTGTACCACTCATGAATGGACTCTGGCCTGACGTGCTACATAACCTGCTCCTGACTTGGTGGAAGGGTGGGCAATGAAGAGACAATTATCCAACCTAAAGAGCTAAAAGGAGCTTGTCCTTAAATTCAGTGCCATGAAAGGTGCTTGAGTGACTCCTTTTCCATACCACATGTTGTGGAGACATAGGTACCACTAACCTCAATGCTACTCATCCTCAAGGTGTGGTCCTGGGTGAAGGGGACTCCTTGGGCTAGGACATTAGGGAAGGCAAAGAGCAGCCTACCTTTTTGTCTTCTCTGCCCAAAGTGCTCATCAATAAAAAAAACCTGCCTGGAGGTTTGGGGGCATCTCTGTTTTCCCTGTTGAAGCTCCACCTATCCACAAAAGGGCTCTTTTCTTACATTGACCTTCTTGAACTCCCCATCTACGAAACCTCACCAGAGCTACCAATGAAAGGCACATGGGTTCAATTCTCCAAGAGGTCTCAGGCAGCAAAGTGTGAACTCTGAACCTGCCTACACAATGACTGGCAGGAGTGAGCTATTCTAAGCATCTCAGTGTCTGCTGGATGGTGAGGAAACAAGCGCAACAAGGCTGCACGAGGTCAAACAGCAAAAACGGTGCAACAGCAAGATGGACCCTTTCCAAAGGGGAGCCTGTGCTGCAGAAGGTACAATGTCTGCCAGCTCTAAACTCATCCTCATGCTCAGTCCCTTGTGGGTTAGACTGGTGGTGGAGAAACGGGGATGACAAATAATGGGAAAGCCATAAGCACATGACTTTTGTAAAATTCTAGGACACTTAAAGGGTGCCATTCTGTTCTGAAATTCTACGAAGGGACTAAAATCACTGCAAGATTGCTTCCAAAAGGCAAATAAAACCTCACTGAGAGATGGTACTATAATTTCTTGAGTTTGCGTCATTCTGTTTTCTGTAGTTAGAAAAAAGGTGATGGATTTGGGTTACAAAGGCAGTGTTCCACTATAAAAACCTGCTGGTTGCCATGACAATTAACATCCCTGTTCCTCCCTCTTCTGCAGCATCCTTCTTCCATCTGAGTCAAATCAAAGAACCTAGCTATGACGCCCATGATTTAGTATTTCCTCGGCATAGGATATAAATATATACACACATATACAAAATACATATCAAAGGCTCATCAGAGGTGAACCAAAGCCTTGAAAATTGATGCCACCTGTCCTCTCCCAATAATGTCCTACAAACAACAAGAGACATCCCTGCAGGAGGGTCCAAGCAGGAAAGGAGGGTGGGCCAGGAAGGCTAAACAGTCAACACCCAGTCCTCCGGTCTAGAGTCTCTCAGGGTGGACTCTGGGGGAGTTCTTCCTGTGGAGGGCCCATGAGAAGCCAGGGCCCCGTGGAGAACAGTCCCTGCCACTCTGCAGTGTCATTATCTGTCTGCAGGTCTGTCCTCCCCAGCCTGAGCTCCTTGAGGGCAGTGCCCACATCTGACTGATCTCAGGGCCTCGCACAGTGCTGGGCACACTGTGAAGCACCAAGGGCGACGGAGGGCACTCTGGGGTAAAGCAGCCTCCCCTTACGTTTTCTACTGAGACCTCAAGATCGGGCCTAGCCTGCTTCTAATTAGCCCTGCTGGAGAAGAAAGCCAGGGGAGAATTCTACATCAAAGCTCTGAGGTATGAGCTTGGGACACCTATAGCACACTGCTGCCATGAGCTCCCATCCCTGGGGTCACAAGTCTTGACCACCAACCCTTCCCCAGACCTGGAGCAAAATTAAGAATAACTTAGAAAATAATAGCATGAATGTGACTGATCTTCTTCTCAGGACAAAGGCTGATCATTCGAATTTTGAATAGGGTTCAAATGGAGAACTTGCTATTTGAATATCACTATCACTCTGCTTAAATTTATTTTAAATAAAAGTTATATATGCCCATTTAACATTTAATTGCAAAACATGGCTTGTTTTACAAAAGATATGAAGATACAGGCCAGGTGTGGCGGCTCATGCCTGTAATCCCAACACTTTGGGAGGCTGTAGCAGGCGGATCACTTGAGGTCAGGAGTCCGAGACCAGCCTGGCCAACATGGTGAAACCCTGTCTCTACAAAAAAATACAAAAATTAGCCGGGCGTGGTGGCAGGCACCTGTAGTCCCAGCTACTCGGGAGGCTGAGATATGAACCCAGGAGATGGAGGTTGCAGTGAGCCAAGATCCTGTCACTGCACTCCAGCCTGGGTGACAGAGCAAGACTCTGTCTCAAAAAAAAAAAAAAAAAAAAAAAAAAAAGATATGAAGATACAGAAAAGGCAGAGGAAGAAAATAAAATCCCCATCATCCCATGACCTGGAAGTAGCTCGGGCCTACATTTGGGTTTTTACGTGGTCATCCTTGCAGATGTCTGGGCGCTTCTGTCTACTGGTTAGGGGCACGGGCTCTGGAATGCAGAGCTACCTGGGTTCAGATTCTAGCCTTTCACTTAGTGGGATGATCCTGGACAAGTCGCTTAACCCCTGTTTGAGCCTCAGTTCTTCTTTCCTAACAGGAGGATAGCTGTGTCTCTTTCTTGGTGCTGCGTGAGAGCTGTTTTAACCCAGGTGAAGCCTCTGTCATAGTGCTGGCAATGGCACTCCTACCCATTTATGCTAGCTTCATTAATATTCTATTTGTATGTGGCACTTTTTAAACAAAAGTGGTATTTTCTGTGTATATCTTGTAAATGTTTTGTTGTTGTTCTTTTGTTTTGTTTTTGAGGCAGAGTCTTGCTCTGTCGCCCAGGCTGGAGTGCAGTGGCACCATACTGGCTCACTGCAACCTCTGCCTCCCGGGTTCAAGCGATTCTTGTGCCTCGGCCTCCTGAGTTGCTGGGATTACAGGTGCCCGCTACCACACCCAGCTAATTTTTGTATTTTTAGTAGAGACAGGGTTTCGCCATATTGGCCAGGCTGGTCTCAAACTCCTGACCTCAAGAGATCTGCCCACCTCCCAAAGTGCTGGGATTACATGTGTGAGCCAGGGTGCCTGCCATAAATGTTTTCAATCAACATAAAAGCATCACCACTTGACATGTCAATAAATATATTTTTATGACATTGATCGTTTTACTTTTGAAACAAGAGCTCACTTTAGACCAGTTCTTCCTCATCTTTTTAAAGGGTTGTCTGCCACAAATGAGAATCATTCCAAAGAAGGCTATGGAACCTCTCCCTAGAAATATGCACGTATGCACAAACACACATCAAATCCACAAAGCCGAGGGGATATGGGCTGACTTGCGTACTCCTAAAAATTCATATTGAAATCCTAACCCCCACTACCTCACAATGTAACTATTAGGGACTTTAAAGAGGTAATTAGGCTCAAATGAGATCATTAGGGTGGGCCCTGACGCCATTTGACTGACGACCTTATAAGAGGAGAAAATCTGGACACAGACACGTAGAGGGAAAATGATGTGAAGACAGGAGAAAGATGACCACCTACAAGCCCAGGAGGGGGCCTGGAACAGCTCTTTTCCTCCTGGTTCTCAGAAGAAACCAGCTCTGCCAACACCTTGATCTCAGACTTTCAGCCTCCAGAATTGCATGAAAATAAATGCATTGTTTAAGCCACCCAGTCTGGGATACTTTGTTAAAGCAGCCCGAGCAAATTATCACATTAGGTTAAGACAACACTGGTCCTAATCTCAAGTAGTATATATAGTAGCGTTTAATGTATAACCTTTTCTATTCTGAAGTAACAAAACAACATTTAAAAAGTAACAGGATTATAAACTAACCTACTTTCTAACTGTGGAAACTGACACTCCAAACTTTTCATAATGCTGTAGTAGTAACATGAAAAAAACAGGTAAATTCAGAAAAACAGATGAGGTGTGGGATTTCAGCCTTCTTCATCTCTGTTCATAGATGCATTACTCTTAAAAGTATATTGACACTACTCACGAATAAAAAGGAATGAACTCCTGTTATATGCAACAACATGGAATTGCAAAAGCATTATGCTAAATGAAAGAAGCCACACTTAAAAAGGCTGCGTATCATATGATTCCATTTATACTGCATTATGAAAAAGCAAAACTGTAAGGACAGAAATGAGATCAGTAACTGTCAGGTGCTAGGCAGAGAGAGGGCTGCCTATAAAGAGGTGAAAGAACTTTCCGGGGTGATAGAAATATTTTACATCTTAATCAAACGTGGGTTATAAGACTGTATGTGTTCTTCATAATTCACAGGACTGTGCACTTAAAGCAGGAAATTTTACTGTATGTAAATTATCTCAATAAATATTGATACATTTGCTTTATTAGGCATTAACAAGAATAGAGATGTAAAATTATTGACTAGGTACAAAAACTGCCTGATAGCAAATTCGGAATAACTTTATATTTGCTTTCAGGCAAAATTAAAATACACAATCTATATACAAATACTATTCAACACCTACATAGACAATCTATCAGCATCATAAAAATTTTCTATTACAGATATTAAAATGTGGCCTTAAAAAAAATCACTACTGTACGTACAGTAGTGATTACAGTACTGAGAAAGCTCTTTAAGAATGGATGCCAAAGTTGAAGAAATTCTTTTTCCTTTGCCCCAGCAATGTCACTTCCTGGCATCTCCCCTTAAGAAACTCTCCCACGAATACAGAGACTGTCCCAGAATCAACCTACCTGTTCACCATTAGAAGAATGGCTGTAAACACAGTCTGGTTTTATTCATATAGCAAAATAACATACAGCAGTAAAATATGAAAATGAAGTAGGATAAATCATAAAAGTACCACATTAGAAAACTGTAATTACAAGGCCAGGTGTCGTGGCTCACGCGTGTAATTCCAACACTTTGGGAAGCCAAGGCAGGCAGATCAGTTGAGGTCAGGAGTTCAAGACCAGCCTGGCCAACATGGTGAAATGCTGTCTCCACTAAAAATACAAAATTCGCTGGGCGTGGTGGTGCACACCTGTAGTCCCAGTTACTTGGGAGCCTGAGGCAGGAGAATCACTTGAACCTGAAAGGTGGAAGATGCAGTGAGCCGAGATTGCACCATTGCACTGCAAGCTGGGCGACAGAGCAAGACTCCGTCTCAGAAAGAAAAGAAAGAAAATAAAAGAAAAAAAAAAAAAGAAGAGAAGAAAAGAGAAAAGAAAAAAAATTGTGGCTGGGCACGGTGGCTCAAGCCTATAATCCCAGCACTTTGGGAGGCTGAGATGGGCGGATCACGAGGTCAGGAGATCAAGACCATCCTGGCTAACATGGTGAAACCCCGTCTCTACTAAAAAATACAAAAAACTAGCCGGGCGAGGTGGCAGGCGCCTGTAGTCCCAGCTACTCGGGAGGCTGAGGCAGGAGAATGGCGTGAACCCGGGAGGCGGAGCTTGCAGTGAGCTGAGATCCGGCCACTGCATTCCGGCCTGGGCGACAGAGCAAGACTCCGTCTCGGGAAAAAAAAAAAAAAAATTGTAATTACAAGAGATGCCATGTATGTAGAATTGTAACCCAAGAATACATATATTTAATTAAATACATCTAATACAATAAACTGTTTATGGATTCATCCAGTGTGTGAAAACACGTGAAAGAATGATACACAGCTCCAGGTTATGGAGGCCTCTGAGGAAGTAGGAAGAGAGAAAGGCACCTAGATAGCTGTTTATGGGACCATTTATTTCTTAAAAACAAGTGACAGAAATTTGATGCAAACATGGCAAAATGTCAACATTCATTAAATCTAAGAGGTAGATATAATGGTATCATAGTTTCACATTTTTTTCCCATGTTTCAAGCACTTAATAATTCAATTTGTCTGCTTCCTATTTAATCACAGAGCCACTTGGTTAATGATGATGGTTTTCCCCAGGCACCAAACATTTGCCCCTCTTTGTGAAACAGTTGCTGTTTCTAATGGGCCATTTCATTACCTTATAATTTTGGAATCTGATGTCACTGCATTTACCTCTACATTAACTTCAACCTTAAATTAAATTCACAACCACAGCAATCATAAACTTAGGAAAATTAAAGTCCACTGAGAAGTTAATAAGCTTGCTGCCCTAGAAAAATATCCAGGCTCATTTTAGGCTGTCATGTAAATAAATTAAGAAGCAACTATTTTAAAGAATTATTTACCAACAATTCACTGAATTAGTTACCTACAAGTAACCGTGATTTCTGAAATATCCAAAGTATCAGGAAACATTAACATAATATTTGTATTCAGATTTGGTATTCTTTTTCAATAGTATATATGTTATTATTTTTTATTTTTATTTTTTTGGAGACAGAGTCTCAATCTGTTGCCCAGGCTGGAGTGCAAAGGTGTGATCTCAGCTCAATGCAACCTCTGCCTCCCGGGTTCAAATGATTCTCCCTACCTCAGCATCCCAGCACCTGGCTAGGATTACAGGTGCCCATCGTCACATCCAGCTAATTTTTTGTATTTTTAGTAGAGATGGGGTTTCACCATGTTGGCCAGGCTGTTCTCAAACTCCTGACCTCAGGCGATTCGCCCAGCTGGGCCTCCCAAAGTGCTGGGATTACAGGCATGAGCCACTGTGCCCAACCCAGTATATGTATTTTTCTTATTTATCTATCTGTTACCATTCTAATTACCCCAAACATGTAACAAATTATTTAAAAAATGAGGGTTGGGAAGGATCAACATTTAATTTAAAGAAGGCCCCAAGAATGCAAGACTATTTCATCCATTTCCTATTTGACCAAAAAAACAAAAATTTAAAAGCAGAAAAGTCTGTTGGAATGGTAGGCTCACTTTGCAAAACTGTCCTTAAACAGCAACAAGTCTCAAGACCTCTCATTTTAAGTCTTTCTTTAAAAATAAGAGCTTCATTTGAGCCCTGAGTGCTTCAAAAACTTTCTTGGTATTAGATCATTTTAAACGGCCAGAGCGCTAGTCAAACTTCTCAATAGTTGAATTTAATATGCTCCCACCTACCCAAACAATAAAGCATTTCTAGGCGGTAGAAACAGATGTTGATTTTGCATAAGTGAGTGTCCCTACTGCTCCCCAGGTAGGGCATAAATGAGCCACCTGAATGAAAGAGACTCACTTTTAGTGCCCACATGCCTAACAGATACCAATTCCGTGAATGCCTCTAAATTACCTGGCACACGAGGTAAGCTTTGGCTGGCTTTATGCAACAAATAGTACTTGATAATTTGCTTAAGTCAGGAGGCTTTTACAAGCATGGTGCCTTTCCCAAATGAAAGCACATGTAATCAGCATATTCATTCCATCCTTAATATGCTCTTGAATCAGGTTATAAAATGTTAAGTGTTCATTTCTAGGCACAGCCCATTTTTAAACTCCTTCTGTGTCAGATGCAGAGATATGAGGCAGGTGGACTGTTCAATAATTAACACAAGTGCATCTAGTGATATTTAGGAAGGCACAGGGGTAACATACAAATAAGAATTAAGCCAAATAAGGAAACAGATTGTTACCTATAAATCTGAAATCCTGTTACATTCACCATCCTGAGTGACAAACCAACTTAAATTTCCCAGTACAAACCCCAGCACAAGGATGTTAAATGTGTTTATTAAACAGGAGGAATGTGCAGGCTTGAAAGCAGTCTGGGGCTAACAAAGCAGAAGCAGTAGTCCTGTGCCCTGAAGAACACAAAGTTAGGCTGGGTTCCTGCTCTTCCATCTCCCAAGCTGGGATGGTGTGTCACAAATTACTTAAGGTGGCAACAGTGGCTTAGGAAGCAACAATACATATTCTTTGTACTATAACAGCTTTTGCAAACCGTAGAAGGGCAGGATTTTACAACATTAAGTCAAACTTGATGAGAGGTAACACTTAGTTCAAAAGAGAATTAAAAGCAAAATTATAAAACACACACAAAACTTTGCTCTCTTTTCCTCTTTTGGTCTTTCCTTACTGTAAATAATACTGGAGCTATGCCTGTTTTTGTGTATGTATGTGGGTTTTTTGTTTGTTTGTTTGTTTGTTTGTTTTGAGACGGAGTCTGGCTCTGTTGCCCAGGCTGGAGTGCAGTGGCACGATCTTGGCTCCCTGCAACCTCCGCCTCCCAGGTTCGAACGATTCTCCTGTCTTAGCCTTCTGAGTAGCTGGGATTACAGGTGCCCGCCACCACGCCCAGCTAATTTTTTTGTATTTTTAGTAGAGATGGGGTTTCACCATGTTGGTCAGGCTGGTCTCGAACTCCTGACCTCAAGTGATCCAACTGCCTCGGCCTCCCAAAATGCTGGGATTACAGGCGTAAGCCACTGAGCCTGGCCTCAAAATGTTCATTTCAAATCCCTGGGGGAGAGGCTGGGAAGGGAACAGGAAGAGGACTATCAATCCAGAATAAGTGAGGCAGAATTACAACCTTCTGAGTTCAACAGATTTAAAACCCATGGAAAAAGTAGACATTTATAAAAACAAAACTTGACACATATGAACAGTGGTATATTTTTAAAGACAGGTAACAATGCAAAAAACTGCCCTGGAATAACTGTATAGACATCTGAAAAGGAACTGAATAATTCTAACTCATTCAAAGATTCAAATATACAAAAATAAAAATCACAAAATATATTAGGAGAACATGGGCATGTGGGCTTTTAAAAAATCTCAAAGTACAAAGGCCATTCTAAGAATTATACAAAAGTATAAACCAGAAAATTTGTAGATTTCTTCATGGCAAAATATGGTTAGTATTTATTCAGTGCTTGCTATCCACTAGCTCTATGCTCAGCACACACAACACATATAATTCAGTGCGACAGGCAGAATTCTAAGATGACTCCCAACATGGTACCCTTCCACAAGCGAGACTTTGGAACATGATGGAATTTCACTCCTATGGGTATATTATGCTATAGGGAAAAATAATGGACTTTTGCAGACATAATTAAGGCCCCTAATCAGTTGACTTCAATTAATCAAAAGGGAGAGTGCCTAGGTGGGCCTAAACTAATCAGGTGAACTCCTTAAAAGAGGATCTAGAAGTAAAAGACAAAATGCAACAAAGATGCTATCCCATCGCCCTTGAAGAAACAAACTTCATGCTATGGAACATGCCATGTGGCAGAAAACAGTGAAGAGCCTCTGGGGGCTGAGGGTCTCAGGTCTAGAGTTGCAAGAAACCTAATCCTGTAAATATCCAGTGAGCTTGGGAAAGGATCCCAAGCTTAAGAAGAGACTGCAGTGCTGGTTGACACCTTGATTTCAGGCTGATGACACTCTTGGCAGAGGATGCAGTTAAGCTGTACCTGGACTCTAGGCCTATGGAAACTCTGAGATAATTAAATGGGTGTTGTTTTTTGAAGTTGCTCAGTTTATGGTACTTTGTTACACAACAGTAAAAAAAAAAAAAAAAAAAATAGAGTCAGGAATGACAAGCTGGGAAAAATGTACTTACAAAGCAATTAATTTAATTAGTAGAAAAGCAATACAAATCTATGTAAAAGACCAACAGCCCATAGATGAATGGCAAAAACATACATATAAACAGCTCATAAACGCAAATGTCTTTTTAGTCTATGAAAATATGATATATCGTACTATAGTTACATAAGATGCAATCATTGGGAGAAGCTGGGTGAGGGGTACACGGGACATCTCTGTACTATTTTCTGCGAATTTCTGTAGGTCTGTAATTATTTCAAAATAAAAATTTTAAAAATATGACCAATCTCATCCATACCAGGGAAGATATACATTGAAATGGGCTAGGAGTTGTCACCTATCAGATTGGCAAGGATCAAAACAGTCGAAAACACGCTGTGTCTGAAGCTATGTGGGTAAAGGCATGTTCACATATTAATGACAGTTATACAAACTTTACCAGTTTTGTTCAGTGCTGCATCCTTAGCTCCCAGTGTTCAACACAGAGTAGGTGCAGTGTTCAGCTTGGCAATATCCTAATTTAAAATGCACATGCCCTTTGGCTGAGCAATTCCATACTTACGAATTTAGCCTGCTAACATATTCCTCACACGTGCAAAAATAAGTAATGACCAAAGATTGGAAGCAATATACTTGTCCTTTAATAAGGAAACTGTTAAATAAATGATGGTATAGCCATACATGGGGATCCTGTGCAGCAATTAAAACAAGGCAAATTAATCTGAATTGATATGGATCAAGAGTAGAATATGCTTTTCAGCTTCTCAAGTCCCACAGTACAATTTCACAACATACACACATTCACTCATCAGTCAGTATTTACAAAGCTCCAACTATGGCCAATGCTCCATGCCTAGATAAAAAGAACACAACTATCTCCATGCGAGAGGATGGAGCAGGTGCCCACAGGTACAGAGGGAGGCATGGGAGTCCACAAAGAAAGGAGACCGGAGTTCAAGAGCCAAGAGTGGGTGAAAAGCAAAGGTCAGATGGGAGACTCTGGATGTCTAAGAAGCTGGGCTTCGGTCCTATTGAAGAATTTGAAGCAAAACATTGACAAGACACTATGCAAAATATACACTCAATGTAAAAATAAAAGAGTGATCTGGCTGGAGAAGGTCATAATCTGGGGGCCATCTCTGATGTCACTAGAGGTGTCTTAAGGTATCTCAACTTGAGCACTTAAGCTGAGTCACGTGGGACATGCTCTTTCCCCCGTGCCTGAAGATGTGTTCATATTAAAAACATGAGGACAGCATGAGGTCCTCTTGCACCATGCCGTCTTACAGGGTGGATTCAAAGTAGACATTTGCCACCTCTTTCTCCTCTGGAGAAATATCTATAAGCACCCCTCTCAAGCATCTTCACATGCATCCCTTCACCCGTTCTGCACTCAACATGTAGGATGGAATGGAAGCAGCACACTCTTCCTTGCATTTCTTCCATCTTCCTTCCTGTCTTCCACGCTTTCTAGTGGGGCTTTCAGGCACTGTGCCTGATGCCAATACATAAAGCCTGAACAGCTCTTACTGAATGGGCTTCATATTGTCAGATAAATTAAATCTATGCCAACCAGTGATTCAGCTACAAATAGAGGCCACCTGTTCCAATTAGTGAGATTAAAATAGTACCCTGCTGACTATCTGAAGCCAAGTTCAGGCTTTCTGGATGATCACAACATCTTGACAAAGACAGAGAAAAGGGACTTTTGGCCCCAACACAGAATTGAACACACTGGAGTAAATATATTTAGGTGCTGAAGCACAGCTTTCACTAAAGGCATTCTTTATTTTTGGACGAGTGCTTATATTGAAATTTCTGTGCAAGGCTGCAGCTCAAGGCACCATTTAATTTCCTTCCATTACAACAAGCCTACATACACATCTTAATTAGGTTCAAGTTTACTTCAGAAATACATGGAGCTCAAATTTCTTCTCCACCCACTATCTGTCCTTGCCTGAAATTCCCAAAGAATTCATATTTTCTGGATGTTCCACTCTTCGGCCTATGGTAGTCCACTACCTCAGTTTCTCCCAGGTCATAGTTGTCAGAAGACTAAAGAGGAAATAATACAGAGAGAAGCAAGCTCAGCTCATTTCCAAGCTCCTTCAAGTATTTCCACCTAGAAGAGACTGCCTTCGACTTATCAGACCGGGCTTCTGTTCATCCCAGTAACAATCGTTCATATTGAACTAAATCAATTGATAAGGCTGGGTGTGGTGGCTCACTTCTATAATCCCAGCACTTTGGGAAGGCTGAGGCAGGTGGATCACTTGAGGCCAGGAGTTTGAGACCAGCTTGGCCAAAATGGCCAAACCCCATCTCTACTAAAAATACAAAAAAATTAGCCAGGTGTAGTGGTGGGCGCCTGTAGTTCCAGCTACTGGGGAGGCTGAGGCAGGAGAATCACTTGAACCTGGGAGTGGTGCCAAGATGGCACCACTACACTCCAGTCTGGGCTGGAGTAAATAAATAAATAAGTAAATAAATAAATAAATTGATCCATACCTCATTTGGTATAAAAGGATTTAAGATAGATTACAGGAAACACATATATGTAAACACACACACACACACACACACACACACACACACACACACACACACACACTTTGAAACCAGGCCAGAAAAAATATAAATTAGAAAAGGAAGCCAAAATCAAGAGGTAAGAAAAAAAAAGAAAAGAAAAAGAAGCAGGCTATAAAAACCTCACTCGGTTCAGCTGAAATTTGGATCTGGGTTCCTGTTGGCCAAAATAAAAAAGGAAAACACTCACTAACTCAATTTTTCACAACCCATGAGTGGGAAAATTGTTTCTAAGCATCTTCTAGACCATGGGTCTAAAGATAAATATTTCATGAAGGAACGAAAGGAGATGATACATTAAGACCAGGGTTTTCCTAGATGATTCTGAATTATTTTAGGTAGCATAAGACGAAAGCATTAAATAACACAGAATCACAGTGAGTGAGTTATTTCCTTTTCAATCCTCAATCCAATTCAGTTGATTCAGTCCAGGAAAAGTCTCTGGTGCTAAAAACTTTCTAACATTGCTTCAACACTTGCTAATCTAGTTTTGTTGAGACAGGGTCTCGCCGTCACCCAGGCTGGAGTGCACTGGCGCAATCAAGGCTCACTGCAGCCTCACCCCTCCCACCTCACCCCTCCCAGGGCTCAGGCGATCCTCCCACCTCAGCCTCCTGAGCAGCTGAGACCATATGTATGCATCACCACATCCAGCTAATTTTTGTATTTTTTGTAGAGATGGGGTTTGGCCATGTTGCTCAGGCTGGTCTCAAACTCCTGGGCTTAAGCAATCCACCCACCTTGGCTTCCCACAGGGCTGGTAATACAGACATGAGCCACCACACCCAGTGCTAATCTACTTCTTAATCTGGTGCTGGGAGGCCTCAAACTCAGAAAATATGTAGCTAGAATAGTGACACTGATACTTTGAAAATAAATTTAAGTTTTAAGGAGATAACCGATTTAGAAATATCAAGCAAATAACAGTGTAGGTGGTATGAGGCTGTGTGTCGTAGATGTGGGAATGACTGAACTTTGGGAAACTGTGGTAGACCACGAAGGACTCAAAGTCAGAACAACAAATGCTGTAATGGGTTTCCCAACACCGCTTCTAATGGCTGCTCACACAGCCGCTAAGTGAAAGAGCTGACATTCAAGCTTCACTACAGAGTCCATTTCCTGATGCTTTACTCTGCTGCTCAAATCCAGAGGTAAGCTAAGAGAGTGACATTGGGGGCAATGAGGAAAAGACAGATGATCAACATTTAAGAGGTAAACCACTGGGGCCAGGTGTGGTGGCTCATGCCTGTAATCCCAGCACTTTGGGAGGCCAAGGCAGGCAGATCACCTGAGGGCAGGAGTTGGAGACCAGCCTGGTCAACATGGTGAAACCCTGTCTCTACTAAAAATACAAAAATTAGCTCAGGGTGGTGGTGCATGCCTGTAGTCCCAGCTACTCAGGAGGCTGAGGCAGGAGAATTGCTTGAACCTGGGAGGCAGAGGTTGCAGTGAGCCAAGATTGCACCACTGCACTCCAGCCTGGGCAACAGATCCAGATCCTGTCTCAAATAAAAAAAAAAAAGAAGTAAACCACTGGGTGCCTGGGTAGGGTTGGGGATTGAGGCAGCAGCTCAGGCATCTGGTTTGCTGACTGGCTGTATGGGAAAAGTATAATATTAACCAGGAATAGAAGAGCGGTCGAAAGAATGAATTTGATATACAGACTTTGAGATGCCTGTGGAACAACAGGTAGGTGGAAATATCTCATAGGGTACAGTAAAAGTCACATTTTACTCCCGGGCTAGGCTCTCAAATCAGCATGTAAGGCAGAAGTCAGATGGGCTTTTTCTAGGGGGACGCTTCACTGGGGATTGCAACAGACATGCTGTCTCTCCATGGGCCGTCGGACTCAAGTCCTGTCCTTCCCCTAGTGTTGGAGCAGATAATTGTCTCTTTGGTCAAGGACTACGTGAAGTTTTAGGCTTGGGTTTAGGGGTTGTGTTGTATTGTATGAAAATTTTATACACTGAAAACACTTGGTGCTAGAAGAGACTCTTAAGGTGAGACTCACAGAACGGAGAGCTTTGGAGACCAGGGCAGATTCGGGTTGAATTCTAAGTCAAATGCACATATGATGAGCCCCACGACTTATGCGTCTGGCATACTTTTTTCCCCAATATCCCACCCCAACAAGTAGAAGGTCAGGACATGGATGAACTCTTCATTTTGCAAAACTTTATACTGAAAAAATGAAGACACTAAGAGGGACCACAAAAAATATATATATATTTTTAAGTAGCAACAATCCAGTGCAGCTAAGTAGTTTGATACATGAATTGTCACCTGTCTTTGCCCCAGTGCCCCCCCAAAAACCCATAAATAAATTCAGAAGAAGAATGGCCTAACATGGTGTCATTCAAATTCACTTTTTTAACCTAGAAAAGTCACAAAAACTTAAATTTGTTCATATCTACTGAAAATAATTTTAAATTCTCATTCCACCCTTATAACTTAGCAATTAATTTGATATTTAAAAATTATTTAAAGCAATCCTTTTTAAAGACAGAAGATGGTAAAACGGTTAGTCCCAATCAGTCTGTATTAATTACATAATTTTACTGGTTACAGTCTGGCTGGTGTCATTTTCTCCTTCTGCAAATGGAATGGTCTGGAGTTAATGTCTAAATTTCCTTCCAGTTCTACCATGGTAAATCCTTGAGTCTAACTTTCCAACCCTCTGCCTTCATACCTTTAATCCAGTCAAGCCAGGGTTCCACAGAGAGTTCTGGTGTGGACACCAGGCTATGTTTTCTAGTTGCTTTAAACTGCCCCTTGTAATGTTTTTAGTTGGCACAGTCTCCTCGAATGCCTTTAAGACCAGAGGAAGATACAGGTTTACAATCAGCCATTTAAAATGTGGCTTCCTCAGGGGACCGGCACTAAATGGGATGCATTTCAGGAAGCAATCCTTGAAAAGATCTGGTCTCTGGAGAGAAGTCAAAGTGTTGGAAATCACACCCACAGTCTCTGCTCAATTGCAGCTCCTGCAATGGCCAGACAACTACACCACTGTTACATACTGTTACTATTATTCCTCTCCCATCTGAACATTAACTGAGCATTTAGCAGGTGCTGACACTCAACAGTGCTTTCTACGTACCACACCGTTTAATTCTCACAATAGTCTTCCAAGGGAAGTATTGTAACAACCCTTGTAAAAACCTAACTTTGGTACCATCTTGCAGGGTACACTATAGAAAGTCAAACTGGGCTGGGTGCAGTGGCTAACGCCTGTAATCCCACCACTTTGGGAGGCCAAGATGGGTGAATCAAGAGGTCAGAAGACTGAGACCATCCTGGCTAACACGGTGAAACCCCGTCTCTACTAAAATACAAAAAAAGTAGCTGGGTGAGGGGGCGTGCACCTGTAGTCCCAGCTACTTGGGAGGCTGAGACGGGGGAATCACGTGAACCTGGGCAGCGGAGGTTTCAGTGAGCCAAGATTGCACCACTGCACTCCAGCCTGGCGACAGAGCAAGACTACGTCTGGGAAAAAAAAAAAAAAAACAAAGTCAACCGAGGCAGCTGACTCCAAGACTGGCACTCTTAACCACTTCAGTGCACTCCCCCAAAGTGTGATGTTCTGCAGGGGACACAAGAAGGCATGGTTTAATATTACAGGGGACTTCACAGAAAGATCACTAGGTAGGTGACTGATGATACGGCTCAAAAGAAGGTGTGAACCCACAGGCCAGTCATGAGGATCTACTGAGGAGACACATGTTTGCGGGCATGTCTTGAACTCGATGGTCACAAGGCACCACCTTCATCTTGCTATTCAATAGTCCATCCTCGGGAGACCAAACATCAGGCGAAAACACGGTTCTTTAATGATCTTAAATCATGAGCTTATTCGACAGCCTTTAAGACTTCAAACTACTAGCAAAATTCTCATATCCTAGGCATTATTAAAAGTTCATGAATTATCATCCTGTATCATTCATTCACATGTTTACTGGGAACATACGACTATGTGCAAAAGACTGGCAATGTGTGTGTCATAAGAATTAGAGCACACAATTAGGGTAAGTGCCCAGCAGATGCTGTACACATCCATCCCCAGGCACCCAGCTAGTTTAGAAAGACTGGGCTGCTCTCCAGTGTTCGCCATGGAGGCAGACAGGGAAGTGGTGAAGAATCAAGCTCTGGAGTTGAGACAGATACAGGTTCAAACCGTAGCTCTACCATCATTTCCTAATAGACAGAATATCTTAGAGAAATTATTAATCTGCCTGGGCCTCAGTCTCCCCATCTGTAAAATGGAAAAGCAGGATATTGTAGAAGATCAAGGAGATGGTGTATTTGAAGTGCTTCATGTTACCTGGTGTACAGTAAGCATGCAGTACACATTAACTATTATTGTGACTGCAGTCTTCCTTTCACTTATGTTCTTTTTATCTCCTTACAGAGGAATAATCCACAAATACACTATGGTTTCTTTCAGGCAGCATCCCTCCCAAGTTGACAGAAGCAGGTGGCCTATGCACAAATCATATATCCTGATGTTCCCTTTCGAAGGAATGAAAAGTCCTCATTCTGATTCACAGTACGGTGATTCATGGTTCTCTTCCTTTTCTCTTGTCACCCTCCTCCCCTCCACCGAAAACACGAAAACACAATTAAGAAACCACAGGGCTGAAAGCTGCAAACTCTTCTAAGTCAAACTGTGGGCATTTTCCAAGTAGGACTAGGTTGATTTCTGACCTTAGCAGCAGCCCTGGAAATTCAGGCAGAGGGTCTGAAGCAAAACACACCCTGTGATCGAACTTGGTAGCAGCTGTCTGGGTGCTCTCTGCAGCGGATGTGACAGGTGGGTGAGCTGGTGGTGGCTGGCAATTCCTTCTCCTTTAAAGGGAGAGCCTGCAACAAAGTACAGCTCAAAAAACACACATCGCATCACTTTGCTCATCCTAAATGTAAGAAAAACCTGGCTTGAGACGCTGATCATTATCCAGTCTCTTTAACAAGCTCTTTAGAATAAAACAAAGCACTGGTGAAAACGATATCCGTGTACTACTCAGCTTACCACTTCACTGGGTCAGTGTCCTCTAGGACAGAGGTCAGTTTCCACTCCCCCTACTTCCTGCCCAGGGAGTAAGCATGTGATCATCAACTTATTACATCACTACCCAACCAGTTCCACTGCTAGAAGGGCTACAGCATCCTCTTCTTCACTGCCTTTGGTCATTACTCATCATGTAATTGTAGATGGATTTCCAAACCACAGAATACTTGAAGATATACAACAGGTGGCACTCATGCTCGACACAAGTTTTACTTCAGATGTTAGAGATTTCTGCATGTATTATCATCATGTCCTCCTGTAAAAGACAGGGGTATTGTCTGGAGCCACAAGTATAAATGAGATACACCCACCAGATACTAAGCTTCCACAGAAACCAGACTGTTTCATTTACCATTGTATTCCTGATGCCTAGATCAGCAACCAGCACACAGAACGTGCTCAGTACGTATTTTTTGAATAAGTGAAGCATCTTGCTCTCAAAGTGCCAATGTCTATAGTTTATAAATACATGTAAGCATTAAACATATAAACAGTTAATGTGATGAGAAACATGACGCAAGGAGACACAAAATGCTAGCAATGCTAGAAAAGTCTATACTTTTCATAAACTTAGCAGCCTTTCCATTTCCAAGCTCACAAACCCCTCTTTCATATAGTACAGGTCCCCGATTCAAAATGCTTGGAACCAGAAGAGTTTCAGATTTCAGATTCTGGAATTTGTTTTGTTTTGTTTTGGAGATGGAGTCTCGCTCTGTTGCCCAGGCTGGAGTCCAATGGCACAATCTCGGCTCACTACAACCTCTGCCTCCCAGGTTCAAGTGATTCTCCTGCCTCAGCCTCCCTAGTAGCTGGGATTACAGGCACCCGCCACCATGCCCAGCTAATTTTTTTGTATTTTTAGTAGAGATCGGATTTGACCATGTTGGCCAGGCTGGTCTCAAACTCCTGAACTCAAGTGATCTACCCACCTGGGCCTCCCAAAGTGTTGGGATTACAGGCATGAGTCACTACACCCGGCCTTGGAATCTTTGTATTACACTTACTGGTTGAGCATTCCAAATAGAAATATCTGAAACCAGAAATGCTCCTGTAAGCATTTCCTTTGAGCATCATGTTGACGCTCAAAAAGTTTTGGATTTTGGAGCATTTTGGATGTTGGTTTTTGGACTGAGATGCTCAGCCTGTAGTAAAAGTGGTGACCATCTATTGATTTCTTATTGTGCACCTGGCATGGAGTTAAACATTTTATAGGCATTACCGAATTTATTCCTGAGAACACCCCTATTATGTAGAAGTGGAAACTAAGGCTTAGAGTGATTACAGGATCCAAGATTGCACTGGTAGCAAAAAGCACTGGTATAAGATCTGTATTCTGGGGACTATCCTGATGCAAATGGCTCTGTAGGGAAAATAATATGGTCCTTGCATGCAGGATGGAACAGAAGTTGGTGAAGGTCATAAGCAACTAAGGTGGGAGATGATTGGGAGATATGGAAGAAACCAGTTCCAGAGAAATGTCCGAGAAAGGTGCAGCGGTACTGCTAATAGGTTAGAGAGATGGGGGAGGGCAGGCACTCAAGATGACTAGCAGTTCTGATTAGTAGTGGCAACAAAATAGAAAAAAATTATTAACCTGACATATAGACAAATATAGCTTTTTCACCCAATGAGAGAACATAAATTTAAAAAAGAATTTTTTTAAATAGCTAATATTTGAGTGCACACACCTTTTTTTTTTTTTTTTTTTTTTAACAAATACTTTCTTATTTAAGACACACGATCACTCCCAGAAGAGTGGAGTATTACCTCTTTCAGAAATGGGAAACTGGAGGCTCAGAAAGGCTATTTAGGACCTTGCCCTAGTGATCACCTAGTCAAGAAGCTCGAAGAGCCAGAATACAATCCACATAAGTCCAGAGCCTCAGCTGTCCACCACTATACCCAAGTGGCTGGAGAGGTCATTTTAGACCATTTAAAATGAAAACCAACTAAAAGAAAACCTAATTCACACATCATTAATAAAAGCCAGTTACTATATAGAAAGCCAGTACTGTATAGAAAGCAGACAGCCTGTATTCTTAAAAAGATGATAGGCTTTAACTATCTAGGGCATGAAAAAAAAAGTAGGAGTCTAATTATGGATGCTCTTTCTTTTAAAGTAGAGAGATATGTGCATCAAGTTAACAAGCACCATTTCTGAGTTTTACAAGATGAAGTTTTAAAATGTGAATGATCCTGACTTGTCAGCTTAGCAACAATCACAGAATTCATTACTTACATTTCACTAAGTGGGGAGGGGTTATCTAGGTTAGTCCACCTGGCTATAAAAATAGATTTCTGCAATGTGGGAAGAGTACACTGCCTCATTATTATTCCAGTCTCAAAGGCTGAAATAAGCCCAGCAAGAGAGACCATGTAGCTTCCCTGTCATCTCAACAGGTATCGATTTTGAATTTAAAAAATGACTATTCAGTAACGAAGAACTTCATCTCATGGAGTCTTAGCCCACTCCTAGGCAGAAACTCCATATCCCTGAAAGATTAATCAATTCTTCCCATGAACCCCCAGTTCTCATTAGCATTTTTAGGGGAGCTAATTTACCAAATGAGTTCATAAAAGGGTTCTTTTTAAATCCTATACTAGTTTCCTCCCAAGGAGATGGTGACATCAAGGAATTACCACTTGATGTTTTCCTCTTGCATCACATACTTTCAGGGTGTCAGGAAAACATATCTTTACAGCTGCATCTAAGTGAGTTCCACAATACAGGAGCTACGATCATTTAAGGGGATGAATACTTTCTGCACAGTAAAATTGCTGTTTTCCCTTCATTACAACAGACTTATCGTAGCCTCAGGACAGACTTGAAATTACATCAACCCTGCTTGGAAAAGTTCTTAGGAGTTTACAAAAATTTCACCAGTTCTACATATTCCTCGCTGTCTCAGTAATAAAAAACCTAAAAGCAGATAGTTGAGAAGTTTAAACTGGGACCTCAAGAAGTCCAGCATCACTGTAGTAGAATTTGTGATTATGGTCTGCTAAAGTTCTAGCCCTTCTCTGACTTCTTCTCTTCACTAGATCTGACTGGCCCAATGTGCTAATTTTGGATAATCAGCACATATAATGTCTAAATCAGTTTTAATACACAGCTAAATTAAAAATTGGGTATCTCCATGCTAATACAAGGCAGCAGGTACAATAATATTGTCAGTAGAATTGTTTTATTTATTTATTTATTTAGAGACGGAGTCTAGCTCTGTCGCCCAGGCTGACGCGATCTCAGTTCACCCCAACCTCTGCCTCCCAGGTTCAAGCAAGTCTCTGCCTCACCCTCCCGAGTAGCTGGGATTACAGGCGCCCACCACCACGCCCGGCTAATGTTTGTATTTTTAGTAGAGACGGGGTTTCACCATCTTGGCCAGGCTGGTCTTGAATTCCTGACCTGGTGATCCACCCATCTCAGTCTCCCAAAGTTCTGCGATTACAGGCGTGGGCCACTGCCCCCCGCCGGTCAGCAGAATTTTAAAGAAAATCAAGAAATCTTCATATAAGGTTTTGACTTTTTAACAGAAAAGGCTGGTGTAGACAGGGAACAGTGGCAGATGTGGCAGAAACACAGTCTGCAGTTATGTTACACATTTCCTTTACCACATTGCACCTAAGCAGTTGAGGCACAAACTTTATCACCACCATTTTACAGGTTATGAAGAGTGAGTTTTGTAAAGTTGCATGAGTTTTGCCAAACCACTTAAATGAGTTGACAATGAGCCATCCATCCCGCTAAGATTACTAATCTTGTTTACACAAGAAGATCACAGTTGTGACAAGAAAAAACAAGCTTTCACATTTTTTTCAAGTCTGCAACATTAACTTTACAGAATCCTCTCAATTACAAATGCATTTGAAAATGATCTCCTTTTCTTCATAGTTCTGTTAACTAGTATTACAGTTATCCCAGAAGAAACATCTACCTGTGGGTAAGCACAGATCTTCAATGTTTATTCCAAATGGAGTTTCTGGTTATTTTCACAGCAAACTGTTAGGAAACTTTTAAAAAAAGTGCAAAAATAAGAGAATTGGGGGGTTGAGATGAGAGCACGAGGTATTACTCCACCGAATATATTCAATCTGTAAAAACTCAAATCATTCTTTCAAAATGATTAACAGATGCTAAAGGAAAAAGGGAAAGTGGGCAGTAAACCAGGGACTCATTGCTTCACTTCTGGGGCAATCGATTACTACTTCAAATTATGAGTGAAGACCCAAATCCTGCACAAAGGGCAGCAACACAACCCCGTCACTGTTGCTACTATTTCCATCCAGTTGGTCTCTGGATCTCGGAGGTGGTGGGCCAGAATCTGAGCCCGGCTCTACCTCCGTGAACTTTACACAGGGGCTGACACCCAAATCCCCAGTTCTCGGACAAGCGAGTAAGTAGTTGGCGGAGCAAAGAACAACTCCAGGTGCCTTCTGCCAGAACAGATGCCAGCGTGGAGGAGGTGCTTTGTTAAATGGCACTTCAATCAGCCGTGGGGAGAACGGGTTACAGAGCCTCACATCCAGCCTCGACGATTCAACAGCCCGGGAGGGCAAAGGTATTCACCGGGGAGGGCGAGGCTTCCTCTCCCAGGAGAGACCCGCGCTCGGGCTGCGGCCTCCGTCTTTATTTTGAAGCCCTACAGGGCTTGTCTCTGCAGCAGGCTCAGAATGAGCTATTTTCGCCCACAGCCAAAATCAGCAACAGCAAATTACACTGCAAACAATGGCGAGGGCGCCTGCTCGGCTTGGCTCGAAACTCCGGAGAGGCAGCGCAAAGATTCTGACTTTTCACTTGGGCAGAGCCCGTCCGCCGCCTCCCCGCGATCCGGCTGCGCACCGCGCTCGGGCTCCGGCCACACGCCGCAAGGACCAGGAGACTGGGCGGCTGCCGGGACATTCGGCGGGGAGGGCACCGTCACACCCGGGGCGAGACCCCGGAGACCCGGACACGCGTGGCCGCGGGTGGCGGGATTCCCTCGCGGCGCGGCGGGCGCTCCCTGGCGGGGAGGGAGGCGGAGCCCGGGCCGTCGGGGAACCGGGCGTCCCGCACAGAGCGCAGGGACCTGGGCGCCGCGAGGGGCAGGTGGACCTGGGGTTCAGGAACCGCAGCCCGGGCTCCGACGCCCCCCCTCCGCCCACCCTTTCAGCTCGGAGGATCTGGGAGGTACGGACCTCCGGCGGCAACGGAGGCCGGCGGCGAAACGCAGGGGGCGCGTGGGTTAGCGCCGAGCCGCCGCCCCAGCCCGCCTCGCCCCCGGGCCCGCGCGCACCCGCCGCCCTCCAGCCCGCGGCGCTCACCCGACTCTTGCAGCGGTGGTGCCGGCCGGGGTCCGAGTAGGTCCGGTCCACGGTGAGCGCCGTGTCGCTGCCCGGCATCTCCGCGCTCCGGCCGTGAACTTTCCCGTCTCCTGGGGCTGCCGCGCCGCGAGCTGCCGGCCGTGCTCCGGCTCACCCCGGGAGCCGCGGGCGAGGGGGCGGCGCGGCTGCTGCAGCTGTTGCCTCTGGTGCCGACACCCGCGCGGCCGCCCTGCGCCGCCGCCGCGGGGTGGGGGAGGCGGGGCAGGAGGCGAGAGTCTCCTCCCCCTTCCCTTCTCCCCGCCTCCCCCGCGCCCCGCAGCCGCTGGGACCCCACCCACCCGCGACCCGGCGGGCAACGTCTTCGCCTATCCTCGCCTCCCTCCCTGGCTGAAACTTGATTCCTCCCCCTCCCACACAGCCCTCTTTCTCCCCAAAAGATGAGCGACATCCACACTACACTATCTGTTGACTTATTTTGTATATAAAAGGTGGCTGTTACCGCAAGAAGTTGACACTTGCCTTAAATGTCTCTTTTTATGTTATTCTTCATTCAACAGGCACTTATTGGGCAGCTGCCATGTACCAGACCCTGGACTAGAGACCAGAGATTTAAAATAAGAAATGAAATAAAATAAAAGACTCCCCCCGCACCACAATTGCCCTGAGCATAGAGCATACTTCCACTTAAACTAAGATCCTACTGTGTTGTGTATTTTAATGTTGCATGTCTGGCTCACCTTTATGTTTTAAGCTACTTGGAAATCAGGATATCTTTTCATTCTAGTATTCCCCATTCCCAGTGATCAGTCCCTGTCCACAAGGAATTTGGAGTCTCGTAGAGGAAGGACCACTGGTGAACAATTTAAGTATCAGTAACCCCAAACAAAATTCAGAACACCTGTGCCGGCTCTGTAGGGTGTACAGTGGGAGACTGGGCTGAAATATTTAAAGTGCAGCTGTTCCAGAGAGGACCTAGAGCCCAATGTGACCAGCCCAGGGGAAGGGAAGGATTTGCCCCGCCCTTCATAGGGTTCAAGGGGAGGGTAGAGCAGGCTGAAGAAAACTTTGGAGTCCCAAAAATCAGAGGTACATTTGGGAAAACCTCAAGTCATCAGTTTTGGGGAGTGTCCTCAGGAACAGGAAGACATGATGGAAAAGAAGGCGGAGACCATGCAGGATCTTCGTTCAAGGGTAAGAAGTTCAACCTTATTCTGTGGGAACTAGGCAGCTGCTGGAGATTCCTGAACAGGGAAATGATAGCATGAGAATGGAAGTTTAAGGAGAAGGTATATCTGACATCAGGGTGAAGCAGCGATTAAAGATGGGCAAAACACACGGGCTAGAAGGCCACTGTAAAGACAGAACAGCCTAATTATCCTTCAGAAGGAGACTAGGTAAATAAATGATGGTACATCATCCAACAGAATATTTGGTAACTGGAAATAGAAATGAGGCAGCCCTCTATGAATAGCTTTGGAAGCATATCTAAGGTACATGGTTAAGTGGAAAAAAAGCAATGTGCAGGATAATATATATGGCATTCCACTATGTATGTAAAAACAATATATGTTATGTGCTTCTACATGCATGACATATATCTGGGAGGATAAACAAGAAACTAGGGAAATAGACAAGAAATTGATGCCAAGAGAGGGGAACCAGGTAGCTAGAAGGCAGAGATAGGAGAGAGATCTATTTTTCACTGTGTATACTTTTGAAACTTGAATGTTTACACTGTGGGCATATATTAACTATTCAAAAAGTAAAATTTTTTTAAAAATGTTTTTTAGAGCTAGGTTATCTGTTGCCCAGGCTGGGGTGCAGTGGCACAATCATAGCTCACTGCAGCCTCAAATTCTTGGGCTCTAGGGAGCCTCCCACTTCAGTTTCCCAAGTAGCTAGAACTACAGGTATGCGCCACCATTTCTGGCTAATTTTAAAAATACATTTTTGTAAAGGCAGGGTTAAAACTAACTTAAGAAGAAATTGAAAGTCCCATGTAGTCCTTAAGCCATTCAAAAAATTAAATCAACACTTTTAAAATACCCACCTACAGCTACCCCAACACACAACTATACCAGGCCCAGAGAGTTTTTCGGGTAAGTTCTTTGAAAGAAGAGAAGAGAAATATCAAACGTTGAGTGTGTGTGTGTGTGTGTGTGTGTGTCTGTGTGTGTGTGTGTGTCTGTGTGTGTGCTGGAGCGAGATTTTAGCTAGGGTGGCTAGAGAAGTCCTCCGTGATAAGGTGATCTTTGAGCAGAGACTTGGGAAATGAGGAAGCCAGAAGTATAGACATCTGAAAATTTCCAACAAACGGAAAGTCAAGGGCCCTGAACATTTTGGGAGTGTTCAAGGAAGAGCAAGGAGGCCCAGTGGGAAGGAGATGAGGTCAGAGATATTTCAGAGGGCCAGATCATATAGGGACTTTCAGTTCATTTTAAGAACTTTAATTTTGAGGAATATGGGAAGATTTGGAAATTTTTGAGCAAAGGAGTGGCATGATCTACCTTTTCACTTGGATTAAAAAAAAAAAAATTGATCCGCACCTCACAGCATAAACAAAAACCAACACCAGATAGAGGAAAAAGAAAGAAAGAAAAAATTAGCTGGACATGGTGGCTTGCACCTGTAATCCCAGCTGTTCAGGAGGCTGAAGCAAGAGGATCACTTGAGCCCAGGAATTCAGCCTGGGCAACAGAGTGAGACCTGTCTAAAAAAAATTAAAAATTAAAAAACAAACAAAAAATCTGGCTGGGAGTGGTGGCTCACGCCTGTAATCCCAACACTTTGGGAGGCTGAGGCCAGCAGATCACCTGAGGTCAGAAGTTCGAGACCAGCCTGGCCAACATGGAGAAACCCTGTCTCTACTAAAAATACAAAATTAGCATGGTGGCACATGCCTGTAATCACAGCTACTTGGGAGGCTAAGGCAGGAGAATCCGTTGAACTCAGGGGGCAGAGGGTGCGGTGAGCTGAGATCACGCCATTGTACTTCAGCCTAGGCAACAAGAACAAAACTCTGTCTCAAAATAAAATAAAAAATAAAATAAAATAAAAATAAAAATAAAATAAAAAACCAGATTAAAGACTTAAAGGGGAAAAAACACAACTTAAAATTGTCAGAAGAAAATGAAAGCATATCATTATTATCATCTCAAGTAAAAAATAAACAGGACACAACAAGCATAAACCACAAAGATTTGACATTTAAAAATTTAAACTTCTGCTTATGAAAATAAACAATAAAGTGAAAAAATAAGCCACAGACTGAACTCCAGCTAAAAAAAAAAAAAAAATCAATATGGACAAATTTCACAAACAATACTGAGAAACATAAAAAGCAAACCACAAAAAATTACTTGCAGTGAGATTCATGTAGGCTGTGTGATAGCTCATGTCTATAATCCCAGCACTTCAGGAGGCTAAGGTGGGAGGATCACTTGAGCCCAGGAGTTCGAGACCAGCCTGGGCAATATAGTGAGACCTTGTCTCCACAAAAAAAAAAAAAAAAAAAAAAAAAAAAAAAAAGATTCATGTAAAGTTTTTCTTTGGTTGTTTTTGTTTGTTTGGTTTTGGTTTTGAGACAGAATCTCACTCTGTTGCCTAGGCTGGAGTGCAGTGGCACGATCACAGTTCACTGCAACCTCTGGCTCCCGAGTTAAAGTGATTCTCATGCCTCGGCCTCCTGAGTATCTGGATTACAGGTGTGCGCCACCACGCCCGGCTAATTTTTGTATTTTTAGTAGACATGGGGTTTCACCATGTTGGCCAGGCTGGTCTTGAACTCCTGGCCTCAAGTGATCCACCTGCCTCAGCCTCCCAAAGTGCTGAATTGCAGGTGTGAGCCACCATGCCCAGCCTTCCTGTAAAGTTTAAGAAAAGCAAGAGCATACTAAACACAAATTTCAGGACAGTATCTCTGGTGGGGAGATGAAGAAGGCTTCAATAGAAGAGGGGTACACAATTATAAATATATAATGCTCTTTAACAAATGACTGTTGGTACACTGGATGTACATTCATTCATACATATACACAATAGTTCAGAATAATTTAAAATTTTAAAGGTAACAAAGACTCAAAGGAACAGATATAGTGATCTCCTTAATTCTGGAATTCAAATCCCCAGTTAGGGGTACCTTCTCAAATATATAAACATAATAGCACTTTATGTGTGAATAAACTCAGAGAGGCCCTGACAAACCAGGGTTGGGCTTTGCTCGGGGGTACCAACGGGCATCTACTTTCCATTTCTATTACTGTCTTGATGTTTCTTAGAATTCCATCCTGGAATGCTGACCCTCAATGAGAAGGATAAATTAAAACTTTATTAGGCTCATTTAAATTTCAATTAACAAAGGATGTTCTTTTTTAGATCACTTAAATTTATTTCATAAGCTAGTTGCCCAAAAGCTGCTCTGCTGGGCACTCATACAAAATTATTTTT
The DNA here is from genome assembly GCF_037993035.2 of Macaca fascicularis. Classification (NCBI taxonomy): domain Eukaryota; kingdom Metazoa; phylum Chordata; class Mammalia; order Primates; family Cercopithecidae; genus Macaca; species Macaca fascicularis. Next base: position 101,709,399 of record NC_088385.1, read on the forward strand.
TAAAAATATACAAATTAAATAGCACAAGAGCAAGCTCCCCAGAACAGAAAGAAAACAATCAGTGCTGATCGCCATCTGGCTCTCCTTTTGGGAGGCAGAACCCAAGGGGAAAACAGACCACATCGCCTCCTTTGGACGCAATGCCAATGCCTAGGGTTTTGTCAGCTCTGGAGAGAGAGGGAGAGGGTGAGTGCAGGTGCAAATTCCTCCTGTCAATGTAAGAATTCTGTGCCTTTCATACCTCCAAGAGCCTCTCTTTGCAGAAAGTAATGGAAAATATAACACTGTTAAAATAACAAATGCAGTCAGAACAATAAGAAATACAAAGGTTCACACCTAAGGTGTGAAATAAGAATTTACTTGCAAAGTGTAAGGAAGGAGCACAACAAGGCAGCAGATGCTAAAAGCACCAAAGAAGAGACCAGGTCATTTGAGCTGTAATAGTTTAAAGTTTGGAGTGATGGTGAAAGGCCTATGAAAAGAGGTAGGATTACACTTGACTTTTGTAGTGCGTGTTTGTTGTTTCAGCCTGCCCAGCATCCCACCCCTTTTTCTGAAGACAGTACCTAGGTTTTCTTTTGGGACCTATCCTACTCCTACTTTTAATCCAAATGGTTTAGATGAGGCAGACCATTCCCATCCTTGGATCCAGAGAGAGGCATGTCATCCAGCCTTGGCCGGTCAGAGTCACTGTGGCTTGTGCAGGGATAGGCAGGTGAGCTAATCAGAGCCGATGAGAGTCATCCCTAGACTTTTGCCAGAACTGCTGGGAAAGCCTATGCCCTTCCAGTGGGCATTGCTAAGCTGGTGCAATGCAAGCCTGATGCTGTAGTGGACATCCTTCCACCATCTAAAGACAGCCTCCCTGGGAAAGCAGAGCCATGAAACGGAGAAAGACTTCTTACTAAATCTTTAGAGCACTAGATCCAGCATTTTCCATTTACTATAGCTGCATGACAAATCACCTTAAAATGCTTTGGCTTGGCCGGGTGCAGTGGCTCACGCCAGCAATCCCAGCACTTTGAGAGGCCGAGGCAGGTGGAACACCTGAGGTCAGGAGTTCGAGACCAGCCTGACCAACATGGTGAAACCCCATCTCTACTAAAAATACAAAAATTAGCTGGTGGGCACCTGTACAGGTGGTGGGCACCTGTAATCCCAGCTACTCAGGAGGCCAAGGCAGGAGAATTGCTTGAACCCGGGAGGTGGAGGTTGTAGTGAGCCAAGATCATGCCACTGCACTCTAGCCTGGGTGAGAGCAAGACTCCATCTCAAAAAAAAAAAAAAAAAAATGTATTGGCTTACGACAATAACTACCGCTCATTAGCTCATGATTCTGCAATCTGGGCAGGTCTCCAAAGGAGATGAGGTGTCTTTTCTCTGTTCCATGTGGCACTGGGTCGGGCTAGTGTATCCAAGATGGCTTCATTCACATGTGTGACATTATGATACATATATATATACACATATTGGTTTTCATCCATGGTTCCTGGCTCATAATTACCAATGCCCCTGTAATAGTCTGTTGGCATGATTTTGGGGCACTTTAGATCCCAGAAGCCAGCCTCAGAAGCCTTATCCTGCCCTCGTTCCACCTGTTCTTTTCTCTCCCAAAGGAAGGAACCTTCCTCCGCCTTTCTGTCATGCAGCTGGCCGTGAAGAAATTCTCTGACCTACCTTGTCTGACTATAGGACATAAGGCTCATTTCAGAAGGGGTTCTGCCCCACACCCTGGAGGAAAGCATGCTGCGCAGAGAAGCCAAGAAGAATCTGAACAGACAGGCCTTGCTGGATCTTGCCACTCAGTCTCTCAGTATTAGATCATATACCCTTCTGCCCAGTCACATTTCTACATGGTTGTCAATCATGCCTATCCAGTGACATCTCCATAAAAGGCCCAAGAAGACAGGGTTCGGGGGCTTCTGGATAGCTGGACATCTATGGAGGGTGGTGTACTCAGGGAGGACACAGAAGCCCTGAGCTCCTTCCCTTACCTCACCCCATGCATTTCTTCATCTGTGTCCTTTCTGATGTCCTTTATACTAAACCAGTAAATGTAAAACATAAGTTTCCCTGAGTTCTGTGAGCTCCTCTAGCAAATTAGTCAAACCCAAAATGGGGGTCATGGGAACCCCCACGTGAAGCCGGTCCGCCAGAAGTTCTGAAGGCCTGGGCTTGTGACTGGCATCTGAAGGGCAGTCTAGGGGACTCAGCCTTCCATCTGTGGGGTCTCACGCTATCTCCAGGTAGACCTGGAGGACACCAGCTGGTGTCCAGAACTGATTCTTACTTGGTGTTTAGGGAAGCCCTTCTCCCACATTTGGTCACAGAAGTCTTCTGTGTTGATTGTTTTTGTGGTGTGAGAACAGAGGAAAAACATAGTTTGAGTTGATTTTTCTACAAACAATGTGTCAGCACCTATAAGACTTAGGGTGGCTGGAATGGTGGGAGCTGGCCGGGCCTCTGTCTTTATTTTCATATGTTTATAGTTTTTTAAGAACTTTTTTTTTTTTTTCCTTTTAGAGACAGGATCTTATTCTGTCACCTGGGCTAGAATGTGATGGCATGATCATAGCTCCTGGCAGCCTCGAACTCCCAGATTCAAGCGATCCTGCCACCTCATTCTCCTGAGTAGCTGGGACTACAGGTGCATCAGCACGCCTGGCTAATTTATTTTTTGTAGTGTCAGGGTCTTGGTGTGTGCCTAGGCTGATCTTAACTCTTGGCCTCTCCCACCTCAGCCTCCCACAGCTGGGATTATAGGCATGAGCCACTGTAGCTGGCCTGTTTATACTTTTTTTTTTTTTTTTTTTTTTTTTTTTGAGACGGAGTCTTGCTCTGTCGCCCAGGCTGGAGTGCAGTGGCCTGATCTCGGCTCACTGCAAGCTCCGCCTCCCGGGTTTACGCCATTCTCCTGCCTCAGCCTCCGGAGTAGCTGGGACTGCAGGCGCCCGCCACCTCGCCTGGCTAGTTTTTTGTATTTTTTAGTAGAGACAGGGTTTCACCGTGTTAGCCAGGATGGCCTCGATCTCCTGACCTCGTGATCCGCCCGTCTCGGCCTCCCAAAGTGCTGGGATTACAGGCTTGAGCCACCGCGCCCGGCCCCTGTTTATACTTTTTAAAATACACTTTTTTATAGTCCTCATCTTGCAGGAATCCCCTCTCTCCATCAGGGTAGTTGGACTTTTTTACATGGTGGATGCCTTCTAACACAGCAAAAACAAAAGCTGCCAAATCTCCTAAGGCCTAGCCTAGAATTGGCAGATTATCACTTCCATCACATTCTATTGGTCATGGCAAGTCAAAAGTCCAGCTCAGACTCCAGGGGAGGAGAAATGGGGTCCACTTGTTGATGGAAGGAGTGATGTGCACACAGATGGGAGAAATTGCTGACTGTCATTTTGGCAGCTGATCCACCACACCAGCCTTGCCTAGACCCCCTTTTCAGTGACATGAAGCAATGGATTCCTCTTTTTGCTCAGGCCTGTTAGAGATGGGTTTCTGATTCCTGCAACCCAAAGAATCCTGTCTAATGCAACATTCAACGCAGGGTATGGGCAGAAAGAAGACAAGGAAAAGGGCAGCATTTCAAGAGAAGGCAAGAACTTTGAACAGCACAAATAAAGGGAGAATCAACAGAGGATTCTGGTGGGGGCGCCGAGGACTGTAGAATTTTCTCAGGCCACTAGCTTGAGCCTTCTGTGATCAGTCCACCCCAGATGACCTGTGAACCGCTCAACTAATTATATTCTGGACTAATTTTTTCAATACAAAGGTTACAATTTTTTTTTTTGAGATGGAGTCTTGCTCAGTCGCCCAGGCTGGAGTGCGATGGCTCGATCTCAGCTCACTGCAAGCTCCGCCTCCCGGGTTCTCGCCATTCTCCTGCCTCAGCCTCCCGAGTAGCTGGGACTACAGGCGCCCGCCACCTCGCCCGGCTAGTTTTTTGTATTTTTAGTAGAGACGGGATTTCACCGTGTTAGCCAGGATGGTCTCGATCTCCTGACCTCGTGATCCGCCCGTCTCGGCCTCCCAAAGTGCTGGGATTACAGGCGTGAGCCACCGCGCCTGGCCACAATATATTTTTTAAAAAAATGTTTCATGCAATAATTTCTATGCTTCCCCCCAGACACACTAGGGTGTAGGTTACCTGAAGGAAAGGACTGTACTTTCTAGGTACGTGTAGGCATTCCTGACTGTTCTTAACATAGTATTCAATAAATGCTTGAGATCAACATTATTAAATGTCTTCTTATTTTCTAGGCATTAGGGTTTTAAAAAATGACTCTGACATAAGCAAAAACTAGTGTCTGTTCCTAAGGGGTTGGAATGGGTAAGAGGAAAGGATGAAAATTCACTCAATGATGGATGTTACCAATTTTCACCTACTAAGTAGTTAATGACGTTTGTGAGTTCTCCAGTCATTTATTGAGCACCTTTGGTGTGACAGCCTCTGTTCTTGGTGCCGAGAATATAGAAATGAGTGAGACATCCAGAAGGGACAGCCCATCTAGACAATGAGGCAGACACCCCCCAAAATGTTGCTGTAGATGCCAAGATAGTTATGTGCTCGACATGGTAGTAGGACAAAGGAAGGAGGTGGTCTCCTCACGTAGCTCACTTCCTTAGATGTTTCAGTCCTGCGGTCATCGCAGCAGGGAGAAGGAGACACAAGGAAAGCCAGATGTTGAAGACAAAAGTGCAAGTCTCTTGTAAAGGAAAGGAAAATGCATTTCTTTTCATATGCCAGTTTGATTTAATAGTGCAGGGAAGTGTTCCCTTTGGGGGAAAGATTCATAAGACAAAAAGTACAACAAGCTCCCCCACCACAAGGATATAAGAACAGAGCAAAAGGAAGAATAAATCAGGGTTTTAAAATGTATTCTACTAGCTTGAGGTGAACACATGCTGATCAGCTCTACACATCTATATTACAGACAGATACATAGAAATGCCTATGTTGCAGGTCAGCAGCTTTCCGGCCTGATGCAAACATGAATCTCTAATTCTAACTACATGGTTTATAGCCAACTAAAAATGACCACACCCTTAATATTTACATCTAATTTCTAACATAGCATGTTCTATGTGACTGCAAAGAAACAATCACTGCTGTTTATTTAGTGTTAGCAATGATCTGGCACAGAAGTCCGAAACTTCCACTTGGCAAGATTTTGATTAAAAACAGGAAAGTAGACAGACTCAATTGAAACTTTGCAGGCTAGGGAACTTGCCTTTGAATATTCCTTTTTTTTAGCAAATGCAACAATTCCATGCTATTGATTTCTCAAGAGCAATGAGAAAATTCTCCAAGCAGCCTTCAAGTGTCCTGGGAGATGGTCTTCAACATGTGCCTTGCCTGCAGACTTGAGGCTACATTAAGAAGTACAAACATGTATTTTACCTCATCAAAAGTGAACGCTTTTGCTTCTCAAAAAACTCTGATAAGAGAATAAAAAGACAAGATACAGATGGGAAGATATTTACAAAACCAAACATATAACAAGTGATGAGTACCTAGAATGTATAAAGAATTCTCAAAACTCTATAGTAAAAAAAAAATCCTTGGCCAGGCACAGTGTCTCGCATCTGCAATCCCAGCACTTTAGGAGGCCAAGGCGGCAGATCACTTGAGGTCAGGAGTTCAAAATCAGCCTGGCCAATATGGTGAAGTCCTGTCTCTACTAAAAACACACAAAAAATTAGCTGGGCGTGGTGGTGGGTGCCTGTAATCTCAGCTGCTTGGGAGGCTGAGGCAGGAGAATCACTTGAACCCAGGAGGCGGAGATTGCAGTGAGCCAAGATCGCAGCACTGCACTCCAGCCTCGGAGACAGAGCAAGACTCCAACTCAAATAAAAATAAACAATAAACAATCCAATTTAAAAATAAGCAAAATATAGGAACAGACATTTCACTGAAGAGACTATACTAATGGCAAATAAACACACGAAAAGATGTTAAATGTCATTAGCCATTAGGGAAATGCAAATTAAAACCACAATGAGATGTTACTACTCACTTATCAGAATGTCTACAATAAAAACGAGTTATAACACATATTGCTGGCAAGGATGTGGAGAAACTAGATAAATCATAGATTGCTGGAAGGAATGTAAAATGGTTCAGCCTCTCTGGAAAGCAATTTGACCGTTTTTTATAAAACTAAAACATGCAAATCCCATCTGACCCAGCAATTGCACTCTCAGGCATTTATCCCAGAAAGAAAACACGTTCAAACAGAAACCTATACAGAAATATTCACAGCAGCTTTATTCATAATTGCCAAAACCTGGTAGCAGCACCATATCCTTCAACATGTGAATGGTTAAACAACTGTGGTACATCCATACCATGGACTGTGACTCAACAATTAAAAGGAACTATTTGATATGCAACGACTTGGATAAGTCTCTAGGGAATTATGCTGTATCTAAAAAGCCAATCCCAAAAGGTCATATACAGTATGATTCCACTTACGTAGCATTCTTTTTTTTTTTTTTTTTTGAGAGAGAGTGTCACTCTGTTGCCCAGGCTGGAGTGCAGTGGCACGATCTCGGCTCACTGCAAGCTCCGCCTCCTGGGTTCACACCATCCTCCTGCCTCAGCCTCCCGAGTAGCTGGGACTACAGGAGTCCACCACCACCATACCCGGCTAATTGTTGTATTTTAAGTAGAGACAGGGTTTCACCGTGTTAGCCAGGATGGTCTCAAACTCCTGACCTCAAGTGATCTGCCCACCTCGGCCTCCCAAAGTGCTGGGATTACAGTATGAGCCATCGCACCTGGCCCCACTTACATAGCATTCTTGAAATGATAAAACTATAGAAAAGGAGAAGAGATGAGTGGGTGCCAGGCTCTTGGAATGGGAGGGGGTAGTGGCAGGAGGGAGGTGGGTGTGGTTATAAAAGGGCAGCAGGAGGGATCCTGTGGGGATGGAACTGTTCTGTATCTTGAGAGTGGTGGTGGATACAATTGCAGAGAACTAAATACACACATGCGCACACACACAAACAAGTACTGGGGAAATCTGAATGAGATTGATGGATTGCACCAATATTAATGTGATATTTGTACTAAAGTTTGACAAGATACTACTATGGAGGACACAGAGACTACCACTGGGGGAAGGGTAAAGTGTACAGAGTTCCTCGGGAGTATTCCTTACAACTGCATGTGAATCTACAACAATCTCAAAAGTAAAAGTTTAATAAAAATGTGTTTTAAGGCCAGGCACGGTGGTGCACGCCTGTAATTCCACCACTTTGGGAAGCCAAGGCGGGCAGATTGTTGAGACCGGGAGTTCGAGACCAGAGCCTGGCCAACATGGCAAAACTTTGTCTCTACTAAAAATACAAAAACTAGCCAGGCGTGATGGTTGGTGCCTATAATCCCAGCTACTCAGGAGTCTGAGGCAGGAGACTTGCTTGAACCCTGGAGGTGGAGGTAGCAGTGAGCTGAGATCATGCCACTGCACTCCAGTCTGGGTGACAGGGTGAGACTCTACCTCCAAAAAAAAAAAAAAAAATTAATAAATAAATAAATAATTAATTAAATTTAGGTGCAATTGTAGTCATTTTCACAGTAAAAACTGAGTTTTGGGAGGATGGGAACAACATCAGCTGGAGTGGTTGATGTAGGAACTTTTTCTCTGAAGAAGTTGTTCACAGAATATTCTACCAGGTTATGGCCCTTTGCTGCACCAGAGGAGTTGACCAGCTGTGGAAACTGAGGACAAAGACAGACTGTGGGTGGTGTCATTAATATGACCACAAATGTCAGTACCTGGCCACAGTGTATGCTGTGTCTCAACCTCACAAGTTCAGGGCCAAGGGCAGTGTCCATTATCCTTGGCCTATCAGTGCTGAGCATAGCACCTGGCACAAAGCAGTGATTCTACAAGGTTTTTCTGGAATAAATAATGGATTTATTTATCCTGATTTGTTTATCCTGATTATTTATTTATCCTGATTATTTATCCTGATTAGTCCTGATTTGGTTGGAAGAACATATTAATGTTCATAGATTTGGTTCAGGTTCAAAATGACTCATTATATGAGTTGTTTAGTAAAAAGTTACATAGCAAGGTTGAGTAGAGAATTTTGCAAATTCCTTTGGGAGGTGGAGGTGGGCGGATCACCTGAGGCCAGGAGTTTGAGATCAGCCCAGCCGATATGGTGAAACCTTGTCTCCACAAAAAACACAAAAATTAGCCAGGCATGGTGGCATGCATCTGTAGTCCCAGCACTTTGGGGGGCTGGGGCATGTGGATTACACAGGGTCAGGAGTTCAAGACCAGCCTGGCCAACATGGCGAAACCCTGTCTCTACAAAAAATATAAAAATTAGCCGAGTGTGGTGATGCACACCTGTAACCCCAGCTACTTGGGTAGCTCAGGCACTAGAATTGCTTGAACCCAGGAGACGGAGGTTGCAGTCAGCCAAGATCGCACCACTGCGCTCCAGCCTGGGCAACAGAGCAAGACTCTGTCTCAAAAAAAAAAAAAAAAAGAGAGAATTTTGCAAATTCATGTGCTTTGCTTAGGTCCATGTTTTATGATTCCCATATTGGTTTGAGTCTTTATGTAATGCACACACAGATTATAATATAAGTAGTTTGCTATTTCTAACCTCTTGACTCTTCCAGTTGGAAAGAGTTTCACTCTCTGATTACCATGTATGACTATTGGCTATTTGCTACTGCAGCTTTTCAGAAGTCTACAACAGTGTTAGAAAACAAACGTAGATAAAAATACCTTACACTGTACTAGGCACAGAACGCTCCATTCAGTTAAACCTGTAACTGCAGTTGTGATGCCGTGGGTTCCTACTTCACACAACCACAGAGAAAGCAGTTCTCTGGGGATCTCTAGTTGACTCCATTCTATGCACGACCAGCCCAGGAGAACTGTCTTTCATTAAGCACATACTGAATCTGAAGGATGAGCTAGCTACACTCCAGGAACATATCATCCGTGAATTCACTTTGCATTTTATCAACTCACTTTGCAAGAAAAGGAAGGTGGGAAATGAAACTGCCAGAAAAATCTGATGTGATGTTGTTTTTAAACAGTCCAAGTCACAGTCCTTTCAAAAGAGGATGCTGCTTGCTGAAGCCTTCCTTGTCCACTCCAGTCCACACTGTTATCTCTCTCCCTTCTCTTAATTCTGACAGTATCTGTTGCTTAAGTCACTCCCATAAACATTCAATTATAAATGATCTTGTGCTGTTACAGGGAGGCAGTATGGTGTACCGGAGACAGACTGCTCGGATTCATATCTTGGCGCTGCTCCTTACGAGCTCTAAAGCCTTGGTTCTCACATTCATAAGCTAAGGGACCCACCTCATACTGTTGTTGAAGATTAAATGACGTAATATATGTAAAGCACTTATAAAATAAGAGCTCAATAAATGTCTGCACAAACAAAACAAAACCTAAAATCTGTCTTCATGTCTTCTTCCTTACCAGGAAGACTTCAGTAAGGATGTATGCTGTTATCCTGGAAAGTGTCCTAGCAAGGTGGAGGATGAATTTCGATGCCGTATGTCATCATCACAAATTTTGTGAATAGAATCAGGATGAAAGTAGGAGCCTGTGGACAAGCTCTGGATCCCGGCCATCCCTCCCCCTCTGCCTCTGCCTGTGCTATTCCTACCACTACAGAGTCTGCAAACTTGCACAAGAGACAAGGGCACACTTCCTCCTTTTACACTAACCTCCAACTCCTTTCATTCCCAAGGCCCTGTAGCTCCCATGTAGAATACAGAGCGTCTTTTTGCTGGTACCCTTTGACCAGTTACTCTACTTCTAGGAATCTATGCTAAAGAAATAATATAATACAGGAAAATATAATACAGAAAAAGTTTTACACACAAACATCACACATTTTATCGTTCTGATAAAATGAAAACAATTCAAAGGATTATTCGTTGTTTATGAAAAATCATGGATTGATCATATAAATGATATTCATACAAAAAATGCAGTGCAGCTACTGAAAAGTATACTTAGGAAGAATATGTAATCATATGAAGAAATGTTTCTGTAATGATATGACAAAAATTATAACAATAAAAATTCAGTATAACTCTACCAGATTGACAAAAATTGAAAAGTATTATGATACTTAGTGCTGGTAATGATCTGGAGTAGCAGGAACCCTCATGCTCAGCCACTCCACTCCTCAGTATATATATGTATATATATCCCGGAGGCCACACATCAACCAGCACACACATACAAGAATGTTCACAGTGGTAACAGTCCCTATCTAGAAACAACCCAATTGTCATCCACAGCAGAATGGATAAAGAAATTGTTGTACAGTTATTTCCCAATTAAGGTCAGTCATTTGTTGCTGAAAATCAAATGTTCCATGTGAAAATGCTAACTGGGAGCCTGTTATCTTAACTCATTTTGCAAAGTAGGGTTTTTCTGTTATATGTATCAAACCTAATATACTGAGTGCTACAGAGCCTAACAAAATGCTCCATGCAAAGTATCACAAATGTTGATATCTTCTGTCCCACCCCACCCCCAGAAAATATTCAGGGAAAATTGGTCAACAGAAGTCCAAAATATTTTGCTACTGAAGAGTAGTAGAAACATCTTTCTCCGTTTCTTCTGTGTCTTCCTATAGCATCTCTAAGGACTTTGCACAGAGCCAGTATATGGCAATAGTTATTTATTTTTCCTACTTCTTCTGCACCAGGCACTCTCTATATATCAACTGAGTTACCGCCAAACTCCTGCCCTCCCATCTCTATGATGGTAGGTGCTATGATTTCCCCAATATCCGGAGTAGCAACCAGGACATCTGAATAGATCAAGTACCAAAGGTACTTAGCTAATAAATGGCAAAATTTTGTCCAAATTTCAGGTCTAAGCTTATTTACTAGGTGCATATCCTTGGATGAGCTCTTTAATCTTCATAAGCCTCAGTTTCCTCAATTGTAGAATGGAATTTGCAATTGTAGAATTGCAACTGTAGAACGGAATTGCAGATGGAATTCTAAAAATTATACCCATTAAAGGATAACTATCTCTTGACTAAAAGTCAAAGCTGGCACTGCTGAGAATATGAACAGGGAAGAATCTCGGTGCATCTGCAGAGTCCACTGTTGCAGGTTCCCTCTCAAAACATTTAACTCAAATGAACCTGACTTGTCCCCACTCCCTGCCAGCCTTTCCCTGCTTCTCTCAAACAGTTTAACACACATCTACATTGCTAATATTTCCATGAAGATGATTTCTACATTCTAAGTCTCTTGTTTCCTATTCTTCCCACAAAGAAAGAAAACGAAACTTTTGAAATTCAAAATTATATCATCATGACTTTATCCTTATCTGAAGGCTTCCTTGTAAATCTTTTCCATCATTTCTAAGCACTTCTAGATTTTCAGTTTTGCATTTCAAGTTTCACAAAATTAGAAGTCAATTCTCCTATCACTTTGGAAGTGAAGGTTCAATTTCCTGCAAGTATTGAGAAGTCCTCACTGTCCTAGCTGACAGTTTTGAAAGATATTCTCTAGTTATATTATTTCTCAATGCTTCTTCCTACATCAGCTGTGGCTGATGCACTCCCAGTTAATATTTCTGACATTCCGTTGATTTTCCTTCCATTAGAAGGAATGTCTTTCACAAAAGGAGAAGAATGCTATACAAGGCACAAGATTTAAAGTATCTAATATAATACCATGGAGTATAGGGTACCCAGCAAGCAAGTACACCCACTAACATGCATGTACACACACATACAAAGGAATCAGTAGAAGTTATCAGGGGCCAGGTACAGTGGCTCACACCTGTAATCCTAGCTCTCTGGGAGGCCAAGGCAGGTGGATCACTTCGGCCAAGGCAGGCGGATCGCTTCAGCCCAGGAGTTCAAAACCAGCGTGGGCAACATGGCGAAACCCCATCTCTACAAAAAAAATACAAAAAATCAGCTAGACGTGGTGGCTCGCGCCTGTAGTCCCAGCTACTCAGGAGGCTGGGTGGGAGGATGGCTTGAGCCCTGGAGGTCAAAGCTGCAGTGAGCTGAGATGGTGCCACTACACTCCAGCCTAGGCGACAGAACAAGACCCCGTCTCAAAAAAAAAAAAAAAAAAAAAAAAGAAGTTATCAGGAAATCAAGAATACAACATGTAGGTTTTTCAGAACATTAGCAGGATTTGGTAATTTGGAGTTTACAACAACAACATGATTCCTTTTCAACTGCTAAAAGCAACTGAGGTAATGGAAAAAACAAAGAAAAGATCCAAGAAGATGCTGACCAATCTATTTGGAATTTCTGCTTCAATGAAAGAGACAGAAAATCCATAAATTTCATTGGTGCTTCCTGACACTCATGATTGTAAAACCATTCTCTAGATAAGGCATTACTGAAATGGGGCTTTTCCCATTGTCCATTGTTTCCCTCTAATCCTTTTACAAATGCAATCATACTTTCCACAATCCAAAAATGTCAGAATGTTTTACATATAACCAATTAGAAGACAGATGATTAGAATATAGATTATTCATAAAACCCCAGCCCAAGACCTATTTAAACTACTATGCTTTAAATATTTTCCCGCATTTAGATATCAAGATTAAGTGAACAATAAATGATTGTTGGAATCTGCACACTGAATACAGTAGATGCTGGTCACATGAGCGCACTAAGCACTGAGTACCTATTGTGACTGAGAAACTGAGTTTTAAATCTTACTTAATTTTAATTAATTTACACCTTAAAGATAGTATAAACAAATGAATGTAAAATATCTCATAAATATTCTATACTGACTACATGTCAATATGAATCACAAAGCCCACGTTTAATTATCAAAATGTGAAAACACAGAGACTGACAACTATTCTTTACATCTCATTATATCAAATGAGCCAAACATGAGCTAAACACACAAATACTAGTACTATACATGGCTCTGAGAGGGATCCCAAGGGATCTCTCAGGTCTAAATTAATCCTCCTTCCCTGGTAGCATCTTATGTATAGCTTTAGCATCATACTTATCACAGTCTAATTTATGTGAAGTAAATTGTATGTATGTCTACCATGCCTCCCTTTAGTAGACTGTAATCTTTTTGAAATAGAGGACTCACTTGCTCATTCTAAAAATCCATCAGTCCCCAGCACGGTTGTTATGTTGGAAATCCTTCCATAAATGTTTGAGGATTTAAATATAGTGTATACTAATATTTTTTAAACATTCATTTTTCTACAAAAGCAAGCCTAAAACTAATATTAAGGTCATACTCATGGAGGAAAAGATGAAGTACCAAATGTCAATTTTCCCTAAGTCAATCAATAAATGAAACAGAACCCAGTAAAAAAGGATTTTTCCTAAAACTTGACAAGCTTATTTTAAAATCTGATGGAAGAGGCCAGGCACAGTGGCTCACGCCTGTAATTCCAGTACTTTGGAAGGCCAAGGCAGGTGGATCACTTGAGGCCAGGAGTTGGAGACCAGTCTGGCCAACATGGTGAAACCCTGTCTCTACCAAAAATACAAAAAAATTAACCGGGTGTGGTGGAGCATGCTTGTAGTCCCAGTTACTTTTCAGTGAGCCGAGATCATGCCACTGCACTCTAGCCTGGGCAACAGAGCAAGACCTTGCCTCATTAAAAAAAAAAAAAAAAGTCAGTGTAAGAGGGGCCAGGCGTGGTGACTCATGCCTGTAATCTCAGCCCTTTGGGAGGCCAAGATGAATGGATTGCTTGAGACCAGGAGTTACAGACCCATCCTTGGCAACATGGCAAAACCCATCTCTATGAAAAAGAGAAAAAAAAAAAGCTGGGCATGTGGGCATGGTGGCACTGCACGCCTGTAGTCCCAGCTACTGGGGAGGCTGATGTGGGAGGATGGCTTGAACCCGGGAGGCAGAGGTTGCAGTGAGCCAAGATCAGGCCACTACACTCCAGCCTGGGTGACAGACTGAGACCTTGTCTCAAAAATAGTAAACAGACAAAGTAAAAAATAAAATTCAATGGATGAAAAAAGGCAACTTGGGAGAAAAATATGGTGAGTAGGGGCAGATAGAGTGAGTTCTCCCTTCCAGGTAGCCAGACATTTTATTGCCAATGGTTCAGGTGATTAGGAATTGGCATAGAGACGCAAGAAGAGAGAGCCCAGAAACAGGCTCATGCATATATGAAAGCACAATCTAGGATGGAGGTGGCCTCAGAAATCAATGTGGAAAGGAAATAATTGGTAGTTCATATGGAAAAGAGTGAAACTGCAGTAGATCCCTGAATACCAAACCAAAATTTAAAACACAGGTGCAATTGTTTCATCTCGGAACATTCTTGGTTTTGTTGTTGTTGCTGTTTTTATTTGTTTTGCTTTTTTTGAGACAGAGTCTCACTCTGTTGCCCAGGCTGGAGGGCAGTAGAGTGATCTCTGCTCATTGCAACCTCTACCTCCTGGGTTCAAGGGATTCTCCTGCCTCAGCCTCCCGAGTAGCTGGGATTACAGGTGCCCACCACCACGCCCAGCTAATTTTTGTATTACAGGTACACACTGCCACCCCCAGCTAATTCTTGTATTTTTTTGTAGAGACAGGGGTTTCACCATGTTGCCCAAGCTGGTCTAGAACCCCTGATCTCAACCGATCTGCCCACCTCAGCCTCCCAAAGTGCTGGGATTACAGGTGTGAGCCACTGTGCCCAGCCCACATTTTCTATTATTGATAATTCATTGGGAATTCTAAATGGACTGTATAATACATAAATTCTACATTGATATCCACTGCTCCTACCTGATCAATAGAAATAAATAGGAATAAATTAAGAGCAATAAAAGGAACAAATGATTTTTAAGAACCTATCTTGAAGAGGCCTACACCACAGGGTACGAAAACACATTTTTTTCCTTCTTTAAAGTACTGAATCAAGCAGAAGTCTGTTACGGCTTTATAAAGGTCACACTTTTAGAACGGAGCTGGAGGCCATCAAATATACAGAGAGACTCCACGATTGTGCAAAGTACTTCCAAAGACTTCTTTGAAGCTGACTCTATACAGCTGAAACCAAAATCCAGCTAAACAATGCCTGCTCCGGTGCTGTTAACAGCACCTCTCCACTCATCTCCTTCTGGGCTGTTAACTGAGCGCAGCGTGGTTTTATCTTAATTCACCCGGATCAAAGCGGGTTAATTCTCAGCGTAACCCCATGCATCAGACATTCCTAGCATTCAACATCAGCGTAGACACAGCTCTCCGAATGCCACATGGTTTGCTTACACTTCTGTATGCCTGAGCCTGTGGTCCACATTTTTCCCTGACTTCAAAGGAGGTCAAAATTCCAAAACTGGGCTTTGATGGGGAAAAAACGTTCCAAAGATGTTACACACCTAGAACATGTATCACACATGTGCTAGATCATCTCTCCGGAGAGTTTATTTTCTGCTTGAAAGTGGTCTCACCCGTTTTTTCTAGGTCTCCTTCTTGGATTCTCCTGTTTGATCCTGCGGCGATCTCATAATAGGAATGTGATATTGCTATAACTATTTGTATTACTTTGCTCAGGCTGCCGTAACAAAATACCACAGACTCGGGGGCTTAAACAACAGAAGTTTATTTTCTCACAGTTCCAGAGGCTAGAAGTCTAAGACCAAGGTGCCAGCGGGGTTGGTTTCTCTGAGGCCTCTCTCTTTGGTTTGCAGACAGCTGCCTTCTTGCTGTGTCCTCACATGGTAATCCCTGGTGTCTCTCAGTGTGTCCAGGTTTCCACTTCTTCTTTTTTTTCTTTTTTTTGAGAAGGAGTCTCACTTTGTGACCCAGGCCGGAGTGCAGTGGCACAATCTAGGCTCACTGCAACCTCCGCCTCCCGGGTTCAAGCAATTCTCGTGTCTCGGCCTCCTGAGTAGCTGGGATTACAGGCTCATGCCACCACACCTGGTTAATTTTTGTATTTTTAGTAGAGATGGGGTTTCACCATGTTTCCCAGGTGGTCTGGAACTCCTGACCTCAGGTGATCCGCCCAGGTGGATTACAGAGGCATGAGCCACCATGCCTGGCTGGTTTCCTCCTCTTAATAGGGACATCAGATAGACCAGATCCCAGCCTAATGATGTCGCTCTAACTTCATTACCTCTTTAGGGGTCCTGTCTCCAAATGCAGTCACCTTCTGAGGTACTAGGGTCTAGGGCAGCAACATACCAATGTTACAGGGACACAGCTCAGTCCCTGACACCACTCATGTGATGATGAACTTGGCAAATGTCTGGAAGCAGCTGTGCCCAGAGATAAGGCGAATAGCAGCTGGGGAATGACAGAGTAGGGATCTTGAAACCTACAAAGAAACTCCACATTCCTGGGAAAATAAAGCCCTGATTTCCTTTGTTGAAATCTGCCCATTTTGATTAGGTACTTTCTTAAACCCCTACTTTAATTTTACATAGAGATAGAGTTACATAAATATTTTCATCCAAAGAGATAACTAAAGAGGTAATGACCCATAAAATGTCTTTAGCAGCTCTTCCTAGTATGCAGTCTTCTTTCCTTAAGAATAGCTACAATTCTCAATATGCCATTTCTCTGCATAAAGTATATGTGCACAACCTGTGATATATGAATAGAAAGGGAGAGTGTGGGGTGAGGAACGGAGGAGATGGGGGGGGGGGGGTGTTACAAAGGAAGCCAGTGAATGGAGATTTTTAAAGAAAGAAGTTCAGTGTGAAAAATACACACAAACTCCTGAGAGGTGGGAATGTACTGCAAAGATGCTTCTCTGAATGAGAAGCCAGGGCAGGCCTGACCAAGTGAATTTTTGGTATGAAAAAGAGGTACCGGCCGGGCGCGGTGGCTCAAGCCTGTAATCCCAGCACTTTGGGAGGCCGAGACGGGCGGATCACGAGGTCAGGAGATCGAGACCATCCTGGCTAACACGGTGAAACCCCGTCTCTACTAAAAAATACAAAAAACTAGCCGGGCGAGGTGGCTGGTGCCTGTAGTCCCAGCTACTCGGGAGGCTGAGGCAGGAGAATGGCGTGAACCCGGGAGGCGGAGCTTGCATTGAGCTGAGATCCGGCCACTGCACTCCAGCCTGGGCGACAGAGCGAGACTCCGTCTCAAAAAAAAAAAAAAAAAAAAAGAAAAAGAGGTACCAGGAAGGAAAAAGAAGTATAAAGTTTTTAATAAGACCAACTGATTCAGTTTTGAAATGAGATATAATCAACTTTAAAGGACTTGGGAGACAAGGGAGAATGTGGAGTTATTAGTGGAGAGTACCACAGCAGCTGGGGGCAGGAGCAAGTTCTGCCTTTGTCTGCAGGTTTTGCAGGTCAAATAAACAGTATCCCCAAAGATTCAAACCTGAGGCTTGCAAAGGACTCTCGAATTCCAGATTCTGGTGTTAAAAGTCTGTATCATGCCTAAATAAATATATTTAAAGAGCTGTGGCCAAAGATGTGGTTTTATAATTACATATTGATTTATACTGGATTTCTTGGTCGGCTGCAGAGTTTGGAATCTTTCCAGCATTACTTTCTTGCCAATTTCTAGGTAGCTTATAGCAATTTCAAAGTACCTCCAATTATACATTTTCAACAGATGGGATTATTAAATGCTTAGTGCAAACAATGATCCATAGATGTGTTACCACCCACCAGTAGACAAAGCTGAGCTTCTCTCTGCTCCACTCTCACTCCAATAAATATTTACATCCTTCCATTTACTCATTTCAAGACTTCAGGATATGGAATTTCATTGCTCTTTTAAGGGGAGTGCAAGAAATTGTTAATGGTTTCTGGATTTTCCAATTAACTTGCTCTCAGAAGAATTTTTCTTTAGTATAAATAACAGACATGGTTCATGGTCTGTAGATATTTTCATTTACACACATCCAAGTATGGTATCAATTTTTAAGTAGGAACCTTTTTTTTTTTTTTTTTAAAGCGTTTATACTTTTAAAACCTGGATTGTAGAACTTTTCAGGACAAGGTGTGTGGTCCAGGCTTCTTTTTCAGAGGAGGAAACTTGAGGCACGGATATGTAAAATGGCTTGCTACTTGGTAGCAGAGCTGGAGGAAGAGGCAGGAGAAGAGGGAGAAAAGCCTCTGAAGTTAGTGTGGGCACCTGCTGGGTGGCCAGGTCCTCATCTTTGTGGCTTCACACACACACACCTTGCAGCAAGCATCCTTGTCACAAACTCAAGATAGCAAGGCTGAGACAGAGAGAGGTTAGGATACTGGCCTACGGTCATTCGCAGTAAGCAACTTAAACCCAAGTCTGTCTGATACCGCACACCAACCCTCTTCCATTTCCCTACACTGTTCCCTAAACAGAACCAAGTACATTATTGAGTTTAAAACCGATATTTACAATAGCATTACATAAAGTGAGATTCAACAGCCTCTCCAAACCCTAGGTTTATTTCCTACTATTCAATCTCTGAATTGTTATTGGTTTCTGTTTTAGCAGCATAACTGACATTTACTTAAGAAAGTATGAATTAATACACACTTAAGTGTAAATCAAGTGAAAGCCTGGCTGTTTGACCTTAATTAATCATTAATGGAAAAAATTCCCTCATCCTTTGAGCCTTCCTATTTTGAATGCAATTATTTAAATGAAAACGTAGGGCAGTCCTCTTTAGCATGTCTTACCCGAATAGGAAATTCAGAGCGTATCTCACATGTCCATTCCCAGTGTTCATGGTGAGAGACATGAAAAGGTACAAGAATCAGTCAGCTAGTAAGTGATTCAAACTCAAGACCACCTGACACCCAAAACCAATCCTTTTTATTATCTAACATTTCCCGGGTAATGGAAGAAATACATACAAGGATGTATAGAATGCACGTTTGAAACATATCAAGCATATTCAGATGTAAAAGCTTCTTAGGACCTTGTGCACTGGTGTTCAATTTCCGTGAAGCTGTTCATTAGAAATACTTTTACTTAGCAGAGAGAAAAAAATTATAGTTATTTGATATAGTTTGGTAATTAATTACTCCTCCACAGCTAAACTCGCTGCCAAACACAAATGGACCACAGGGCTGATGAGGCCTATGCTTCACACCTATTGACCCAAAATGCAGTGGATACAAAGGGCATCCTTAACCCCCATATGGTAATTCTGAACTGCATGAGCAATTAGGTAAGAGTGTGACCTATTACCACTGACATAAAAACAGCTCAAAGGCCATGTACTATTTACTATTCATAGGAGTCCCATGGCATACATTGGTTTGCAAAAGACAGCAGGTGACATTCATCAGCAGGCTTTTTGTGTCCCTCTGCTCACACTTAAAGCACAATTTTAGAGTCTCAGGTTAAGGCTGTTTTTCCTTAACACTACTCAATTTTCTTCTGAATCACTGAGAAAATCTAAGTCTGCCTTGGGGTCATCCTCAGTAGACTGGAAATGGGGAAGAGAATGAGCTTCTTTTGTTTTTATATCTTCGTGTCCATAATTAGGCAGTATTTTTAAAAGAGAAAAACAAAAATGTTCCAAGCACAATAACCTTGGTGCTGTTCTGTAATCCAGAGTGGCATACTGGCAAACTGGATTATTATTATTTTTTTTTAATTTCAGATAACCTTCTCTCAATTGCCAAGGGTATATTCAGCAAATCAAATGGACTTCCCTCAGCATCATAAACCCCATTTGTATCCTAGTAGAAACACACATTTCCTGAGAAAGGGAACTGTGTCTTAAAAAAAGAAGTTGAAGTCTTTAAGCTTGAGATAAGGCGTTTCAAAAGGGAAGAAACTTTTGGCAGGACTCGAGTGCATCCTACGCTAATGGAAATTGGAAACCCATCCTTCATTTCATGGACATTACTATACAAAATGTAAAACATATTGGTACCACAGCAACCAACTCCACATAATGTACTTGCAGCTTCAAATGGCAACCCTGCGGGGGATAAAAGTTGATTTTTTTTTTTTTTTTTTTTTTGCTATCATGAAATCTTGGAATTCCTTAATTCCACAAATATTAGCAAGTAT
Organism: Macaca fascicularis; assembly: GCF_037993035.2. Lineage (NCBI taxonomy): Eukaryota > Metazoa > Chordata > Mammalia > Primates > Cercopithecidae > Macaca > Macaca fascicularis. The sequence goes on from NC_088385.1 coordinate 101,729,356, forward strand.
ATATTTCATGCCAGGAAAGTTTCTTGGCTCCAAGGATATAGCAGTGAACACAATTAGGTTGCTGGCTTCATGGAGTTATATTAGGAGGTGGGAAATTTTAAAAATTACTGTATAATATAGCAGATTATAATAAATAGAGATGGTATAATATATATCATGGTATATTAGTATATATATTTATAATTATATGTGTCACATATAGAAACATATAGCATATAATTCTATATTTTATAATGTAACAAAACATGTCAGGTGGATACAGATCATATCAGATGCTAGTAAGTTTTAGAAAGCAGAGAAAAGGGGATAGATGAGTGTTGCACTTTTGAATAATATGTTCTGGGAAGTTCTCATGGATACGCTGGGATATCTAACTAGAGAACTAAAGGAAGTGAGGGGGTGATACATGTAGAATATCTAGAAAAACACCATTCTAGGCAAAAGGACCAGCAAGTGCAAAAGCTCTGAGGAAGGGGAGTACTTGATCTATTTGAGGAACTACAGCAAGAAAGCCAGCACGGGTGGAGCAGAGTGAGCCCAGCACGAGAGCAGGGGGTGGGGGGGGGGGGTTGGAGGTGAGGTCACAGAAGCAGCCTGGGGTTAGGAGAACAGCAGGGCAGATCCTGTGGCATTTTCTGGCAGAGTAAGGACTTTTTATGGGGGGCCAGGGTGGAAGCTGGGAGGCCGATCAGGAGGCTATTGAAACAGTCCAACATTTTTCTGCATCTGTCCCAGACCCTTCCCTTCTCATCTTGCTCTCTCTCCCAGACCATGGCTGGCCTGCCTTCCCTCCCTCCCTCCCTCCCTTCCTCCCTCCCTCCCTTCCTCCCTCCCTCCCTCTCTCTCTCTCTTTCTCTTTCTTTCTTATTTTCGATGGAATCTCACTCTGTTGCCCAGGCTGGAGTGCAGCAGAGTAATCTTGCCTCACTGCAACCTCTGCCTCCCAGGTTCAAGCGACTGATTCTCCTGCCTCAACCTCCCAAGTAGTTGGGACTACAGGCGTGTGCCACCACACCTGGCTAAGTTTTGTATTTTTAGTAGAGACAAGGTTTCACTATGTTGGCCAGACTGGTCTTGAACTCCTGACCTCAGGTGATCTGCCCACCTCAGCCTCCCAAAGTGCTGCGATTACAGGCATGAGCCACCATGCCCGGGCATGGAGCCTCTTGCTCCTATGTCTCTTCTGACCTCCAGCCTTACTCACCCATACATCCGGTTCATCTACACATGGGTGGTTCACTATGTCCAAATGTGCCCACCCTCCTCCATGCCCCTCTGGCTCCTCTAGGATCCCACCTTTCAGCAAATGGCACCACCACTCAGTTGCTTAAGATTTCTCTTAGGACTATCCCTCCTTTAACACCTCACATCCAGAGTCCTCTTGCTGCAGACACATTTCATTTCTTTTCATGATAGCACAGAGGTGTAGAAGGGGCCAAAGGCATAGGGAAAATACAGTGTCACAGGAACTAGGTGTTACCATGTACCTCTCGCTGTAGCAGACACTATGCTCACCACTTCCCACAAACTATATCATTTAGACCTTGCTGCAATCCGCTGCAATCCAAGGAGGAAGGTGCTGTGCCCATTTTGCAAATAATTTAGAGAAGTAACTTCCCCAAGGTCACAGTGTGTACTAAATCCCCTAAGAGAGGAAATAAATTGAGTCTGAAAAACTCAAGTCCACTGAACTGAGTCACGTGGAGACCACTGGTGACCTTAACAAAAACCTGGCCAGTGTCCAGCCAGAAGAAGAGTGAGAAACAAGAGGGAGATGAGAAAACGAGGACAGGAAGTTAGCCAGCTCTCTCCAGGGTTGGCCTGCGAAGGAGACAAGGAGGAAGATAAGGCTATAGGTGAAGGGAGGGCAGAGGAGGCTGGGCACAGTGGCTCACGTCTGTAATCCCAGAACTTTAGGAGGCTGAGGTGGGTGGGTTACTTGAGGCCAGGAGTTCCAGACCAGCCTGGCCCACATGGTGAAAGCTTGTCTCAAAAATAAAAAATAAAAAAGAGAGTGCTGGGGGAGTGTCTAGGGAGGGTTTTATTTTAGGTGACAACAAAGTAATTTAAATTTCTAAAACCCAACCCCTTTGCAGAGTGTGCGTTAGCATGTCTATGTGAGCAATCAGCACAGAAAAGGTATTTGTTTTCTCTGCTTCCTGCTCCAAAGAAATTCAGATTTTGCTTATGAGTTTGGTTTAAAAAATCATTGGCTATGCATAAAATGTGCTTCTCACATCTTAGAAGATGGGAAAATCTATAGAAGAGAAGGTGTATAACTGGGTCAACAAAACAAACAAAAAGAGGATCTACTCTGGTTTTCTTGGGAAGCTGAAAAATCAGTGCTTTAGAAAAACCAGTCAAGCCAGACTATTCTGTCACAATGTAGTGGAGAAACCCCAACACTGAACCCACAAGCACATGACCTAGTGGGCTGCTCCTTCTGGCCAGCCACTATCTAGCTTTATCATCCTGCATAAGTCACTCAACTCAGGGTCAACATTCTCCATGGATCAAGGGGCTAATATTTATTATATTTCACTTGGTTCTGGGCAGAATCAAACAATTGAATCAGCCAGAAGATTGACAGAGGATGCATGATTTCAAATAACTGAAACAACCAGTAAAAATGCTTTATACAAATGCAAGGTATTTCCAATATCTTCAATATCATAATTGAAGGTAAGCATTAAAAGACACTTATGGGCTAGGTACAATGGCTCACACCTGTAATCCCAGCGCTTTGCGGGGCCGAGGCAGATCACCTGAGCCCAGGGGTTCAATACCAGCCTAGGCAACATGGTGAAACCCCATCTCTACAAAATATACAAAAACTAGCCAGGCTTGGTGTTGTGCGCCTGTAGTCCCAGCTGCTCGGGAGGCTGAGGTGGGAGGATCACCTGAGCCTGGGAGGTTGAGGCTGTAGTGAGCCATGATGGCACCACTGTACTCCAGCCTGGGCAACAGGGGAGACTCTGTCTCAAAAAAAAGAAAAAGATATTGTACACAGTCTGGAAGCAAGCTGTTTGGATACACGTACATTCACCAACTGATTCAAGAGTTTTAAAAAATTCAGTGATAGCTTAACAATGCCAAATATATAACAACAAACACCTGCATATTTACTTTTCATTACAGCTGGTGCTATTGAAGTTGATTTCCAGTGAATCAGGTTAAGCCAGGCCTAAACTTGTGGCCATGACTGGTCTGTGAAAATGCTCAGTGTGACATACTTTCAGTTTGCTCTGGATCTCACAGTGTACCAATTCGGTATACGAGTCCTGCCACAGAGGTGTTGCTGGCCTGTGATTTAATAAGCAAAGAAAAACCAGTACAGCCAGTCTAATTATTAGAGCAGCCAAGCTTTCAGATTCCCTTATATACTTCCAACATCAGGCCTCCCTCAGGCAGGGCAAGATTACACACAACTCCAGCACGGTACCAATTCCCTAACTGTCCATTTCCTACGGAGACACGGATAGATATGGCCTTCTCTAATTAGACGGACAAAGACAGAAGAGAACCATTATTAGGACTTTACTTTTTATCTTCTTTTAGTTTTAAAACGTTCAAGTCCTGCCCTTCACGGATCGCTATTACAAATACTAAAATGGGGTTGGGGGTAGTGAAGTAAGTGCCACAGAGACCAAATGCATCAAGCGTTTCAGTTATGGAACATTCTGGACTCTGAGAACCTCGAAGTAGGAGTGAATCAATCCTACATCCAAGCAGATAACAGCTAAAAGAGATTGGCTTTCCTTCCTCTTCTTACCCTCCCTCCTGCCCCCACCCCAGGCCTGGAGTCTAGGGCTGTCCAATGACAGGGACACCCCGATCAGCACTGTCTTCTGGGCTGCTTTGGCTCTTGTGGTTGTAGCTAGGTTGTAGCTGGCCAGCAGGGCAGGGGTTGGGTGGAGTGGGATGGGGGCTGTGGGGGTGGCTGCACAAGGGACCATACACCTTTGGTAATACACTCATAGTTTACAAAAAGTTGAGAGTCCACGTAACCAGGAATGCGTAATTCATGTAGCCTCCTAAAACTGCCAAGGAATTATTCTTGCCTCCAAGTCAACCCTGGCTAGGATCCTAAGTATTATAAATGCAAAAAAAAAAAAAAAAAAAAAAAAGTGCAATTCTTAATTTAGTGGGTATTCAGTTCTCAAACCTGAGGCATGGACTAGGAGATTAACATGATGCTCACCATTCTCTGAGACCTTCCACAAACGCCCTCTGACCAGTCTTTCCCTCCTTCCCTCCTACACTCCCGCACCCTCTGCCCTACAGCCATTCTGCCTCACTCACCACGCCCTGCACGTGCCTTGCCTCTCCCTGTGTGTTTTTGCAGGTTATGGTTCTGCTGCTGCATAGAATAATAACCTCCTCTCCTCTCACAGAAATTCCTCTCATCTGGGCCCAGATCAAATGCTCCTCCTCAAAGAAGATCTCAAAGAAGTATCTCCTTCTTGTCGCAAATAATATTTTGTTTACAGCAATAATAAGAGCCAATAATAAGAACTACTTATTGAACATACACTACGGGATGGGAATCCTAAGAAGCACTTGACACATTTTATTTCATTGAATCCTCATGATACGCTCCATGTGCATGTGCTATTACTACTATTCCTTGTTACAGCTGAGAAAGCCGTGACTGAGAAAGGTTAAGTGCTATCTCTAAAAGGGCAGTGGCGACACTGGACTTGGGTCAGGCAGTTGGACACCAGAGCTCCCACACTTTACTACACGTTGCCTTATACTGTAATGATTTGTGCAAGGGTCCCATCTGCTCTGTGAATTTCTGAGGTCATATATCTTCAGATATCCCATCACATGAACTCATGGCTTGGCCTAGAGTGATCGCTGGAATTGGAGCAAAAGTGCACTTAGAGAGGTTGCTACAGCTGATTCTTCCAGGCTTGCTAACTATTCTATCTTTAACCCAGCTCTGACCTTTAGGATGGGTCAAGAGCAGCAACTAAAATGGCCTCACAAAGTCAAGGATCCAAGACCCAGGAAGCAGGAGAAATCTGACCCTTGGAACGCTCTGGAAGCACTGAGGGGCCGCACAGGATATGGGCACCATTTTGTCCTAATTTGGGTAACAGGTACCTGAGACACAAAAGCCTGCCTCTGTGCATATCAACTAGATCTCTTAGAATGGTGAGTCCCGGAGCCAGGGGCAGGGTAGCTCTCTTTTTCACTATATAATAAATGCTCACTTGTTGCAGTCAATGATTCTTCAGACTCTGTTTTCAGTCTCCCGGAGAATAATAAATTCTTGTTGAGAGGACAAGAGAGCATGGCTCAAAGGTTAAAAGCAAATGGGCTCTAGTGTTAAACAGACTCGGTCTGAATGAGTCCAACTTTGCCCCAATATTTGTGATCTACAACACAATAGTTAACGTCTGTACTTCAGTGTCCTCGTCTGATAATAGAGATAATATCACCATCCATTCATTCATAAGGTGACGAGGACAGAGTGAGATAATGCATGTAAAGTGCTTACTATAGTCCACTCAAAAATGGTTAGCTCTTATTATTTAACAATTGCTTTTCTCACTAATGCTAATTATTGTTGTCAGTTAGTCAGTTTATAGCTCATGAGAGTACATTTTCCACCTGAAAAATTCTTTTTTTTTTTTTTTGAGACGGAGTCTCGCTGTGTCACCCAGGCTGGAGTGCAGTGGCGTGATCTCGGCTCACTGCAAGCTCCGCCTCCCGGGTTTACGCCATTCTCCTGCCTCAGCCTCCGAGTAGCTGGGACTACAGGCGCCCGCCACCACGCCCGGCTAGTTTTTTGTATTTTTAGTAGAGACGGGGTTTCACCATGTTAGCCAGGATGGTCTCGATCTCCTGACTTCGTGATCCACCCGCCTCGGCCTCCCAAAGTACTGGGATTACAGGCTTGAGCCACCGCGCCCGGCCTTGAAAAATTCTTAAATAAAATTCACTGGTTAGTGCTCTTTTCTGCTCTACAGAGCTAGCAATGAATATAGAGATCAACAATTCTGAACACAAAGAATGAGAAGATATGCCAGGCACGGTGGTTCATGCCTATAATCCCAGCACTTTGGGAGGCCGAGGTGGGTGGATTGCCTGAGGTCAGGAGTTCAAGATCAGCCTGACCAACATGGTGAACCCCATCTCTACTAAAAATACAAAAATCAGCTTACATCGCAGGCGCCTGTATTCCCAGCTACTTGGGAGGCTGAGACAGAAGAATCACTTGAACCCGAGAGGCAGAGGTTGCAGTGAGCTGAGATTGTGCCACTGCACTCCAGCCTGGGCAACAAGAGCAAAACTCCAAAAAAAAAAGGAAAAAAAAAAAAAAGGAAAGAAGGAGGGAGGGAGGGAAGGAAGGAGGGAAGGAAGGAAGGAAGGAAGGAAGGAAGGAAGGAAGGAAGGAAGGAAGGAAGGAAGGAAGGAAATATATAGTGATAGGGTTTGGCTGTGTCCCCACCCAAATCTCAACTTGAATTCCTGTGTGTCGTGGGAGGGACCTGTGGGAGGTAATTGAATCATGGGGGCAGGTCTTTCCCACGCTGTGCTTGTGATAGTAAATCTCACAAGATTTGATGGTTATTACAGGGGGAGTTTTCCTGCACAAGCTCTTTCTTCCTGCCGCTATCCATGTAAGATGTGACTTGCTTCTCCTTGCCTTCTGCTATGATTGTGAGGCCTCCCCAGCCATGCAGAACTGTAAGTCCAATTAAACCTATTTCTTTTCTAAATTGCCCAGTCTCAGGTATGTCTTTATCAGCAGCGTGAAAACAGACTAATACATATAGCCTACACAACATGGTGAGACTCTTGTCTCTACAAAATATAAACAGCGGGGTGTGGTGGCACATGCCTGTGGTCCCAGCTACTTGAGAGGCTGAAGTGGGAGGATGCCTTGAACCCCGGATGTCAAGGCTGCAGTGAGCCATGTCTGCACCACAGCACTCCAACCTGGGTGACAGAGTGAGACCCTGTCTTAAAAAAAAAAAAAAAAAAAAGGTATAAACATTAGGGGTACCACCTAACAATTAAAGCTGTTCAAAATATGGTAGCCTTTGAGAAAAATAAGCTGCCCCCTTTCCCTACTTAGTAGAAATTCCTTCCTACGGCCATTACCTTTGGTTCATTTTAAGACCCTGATATGGTGTGGATTTGTGTCCCTGCCCAAATCTCATGCCATCCCTGGGGTTGCAAGAGGGGCCTGGTGGGAAGTGATCGGATCATGGGGGCCGTTTCTTGTAAATGATTTAGCAGCATCCCCCTGGTGCTGTTCTCGTGATAGACAGTGAGTTATTACTAGAGCTGGTTGTTTAAAAGTGTGGAGCACCGCCCCCTCTCTCACTCCTGCGCCTACCACGTACAACGCCTGCTCCTGCTTTGCCTTTCGCCAGGAATGAAAGCTCCCTGAGGCCTCCCCAAAAGCAGATGTCGCTATGCTTCCTGTACAGCCTGCAGAACCGCGAGCCAACTAAACCTCTTTTCTTGATAAATTACCCAGTTTCAGGCATTTCTTTATAGCAGTGCAAGAATGAACTAATACAGACCCCAATGGTCTTACTTCTTCTATCCTATTTTGCCCCAGCCACTTACGGTGATGATTCTCAAACTTTGGTGGACAGAAGAGTCACTTAGGGTGTTTAACAAATACAGATTCTTGTGTCTATTTATGATTATGATTTAATTTTATTTACTTTTTAGAGACAGGGTCTTACTCTGCTGCCCAGACTGGTGTGCCGTGGTCTGATTATAGCTGACCGCAACCTTGAACTCCTGGGCTCAAGCAACCCTCTGGCCGTCCCTCTTGAGTAGCTGGGACCACCGGCGTAAGCCCAACTGGGATTATGACTTAATAAAGAACATCCCAGGTGATTTCTGATACCAGTGGTCCTGTGAACCAATTCTCAAAACCAGGGTCAGTAACTGACACCTTAGAAATATTTTTCTGTGTAGGCCAGGCACAGTGGCTCACACCTGTAATCCCAGCACTTTGGGAGGTCAAGGCAGGAAGAATGTTTGAGGCCAGGAGTTCAAGACCAGCCTGGCCAAAGTGGTGAAATCTCGTCTCTACTAAAAACACAAAAATTAGCTGGCCATGGTAGCACGTGCCTGCAGTCCTAGCTACTCAGGAGGATAAGGCTTAAGAATCACTTGAACCCAGGAGGCAGAGGTAGCAGTGAGCCGAAGCTGTGCTATTGCACTCCAGCCTGGGTGGCAAAGTGAGACTCCATCTCAAAAAAAAAAAAAAAAAAGAAAGAAAAAAGAAACATTTATGCACGTAAATTTATTTCCTGTATCAGAAAAAGATGGAAAAACTTTTAATTCTCCGAATGTGGGTCTGTCCTTTTTGAAAATAATGTTCCTTGAAGCCTAATCCTTGGATTCCATAATAATGAGTTTGACTATTAGTTACCACTTATTCTGGTAATTTCTAAAGTCTCGTTTTACTTTTTTTTTTTTTTGGAGACGGAGTCTCACTCTGTCACTCAGGCTGGAGTGCAGTGGCGCAATCTCAGCTCACTGCAAGCTCCGCCTTCCGGCTTGACACCATTCTCCTGTTTCAGCCTTCCGAGTAGCTGGGACTACAGGCGTCTGCCACCATGCCCGGCTGATTTTTAATAGAGATGGGTTTCACCATGTTAGCCAGATGGTCTCGATCTCCTGACCTCATGATCCGCCCACCTCGGCCTCCCAAAGTACTGGGATTACAGGCGTGAGCCACCATGCCCGGCCAGTCTCGTTTTACTTCTTATTGCTGATGAAGCACAAGTTATTTTACTGTTTCATCCCAAGGCTGTGTACTGGTAATAATTTTCTTTAAGAGAGGCCAGGATCTTGACATGGTCCTGATTCTGGAGCCAGGAAGCCTGAGTCTTGCTTCATTACGAACTCTGAGGTTTCTTTTCAAATGGCTACAGTCAGGCTGATATTGGCAATGATGAATATGATGCAGAAACAGCCCCAGTCTCTGAAGCAGAAGGTGTTCACAAACCTGCTTTCTAAAATTCACTAACATCTGATATGATATACATCCACCCCTCAAGGGTCTAGAATACAGGATGTCAGGAGAGAATGAGGTTGTAAATATAGAATCTGCTCCAGCACTGGCCAGTCTGAACATTTCTTTCCCTTGGCTCCAGCATAGCATTTAAGACCAATAAAACCACAGACTCTAGAGGCAGAGACTTCCTGAGTTTCAAATCCCAGCTCCAACACTTACTACTGTGTGAACCTGGGCAAGTTACTTAACTTCTGTGTGCCTCAAGTTTTAAGTTTTTCATCTATAAAGTGCTGTAGGGGGAAAATATATTTTCTTCTATCCATCTTAGGTGCATTGGCTAGGGCTCCTGTAATAAAAGCCAAATTAATATGAGAGAAGCACACAAATTTATTTAATACGTTTTACATGACACAGCAGCCTTCATAAAGAAAGGAAACCACAGAGAAGCAATGAAACCTGAGTGTTTTTCATAGTAGGTTGATGAAGAGGATGGTGGTGGAGAAATATGACAGGGCAAAGGGTGTAAGGTGATTTCAGTGACCTGGAGGAACGTAGCAAGGCCTGTTTGTATTCGTCTCTGTGTCCCATCACTTTCAGAGATAAGGATGCTCCTTCCATTTGAATATAGGGAAGGCATCTCTCACATGAGTGTTTCATGACCCTCTTCAAGGGAAGCTCAGAAAATCTGTCCTAGATTTTACGATGTGCTTCAGGAGGGAGGGGTGAAGGAAAGGTAAGAGAGACCTTCCTGCGTCTGCGTTTTCTCATATTCCTTCAGATTAAAATAGGCAGTATGCCCAAGTGCCATATATTGGGGTAGTGTGTCCTGAACCCCATCAATGGGATGTTACAAGAATAGGATTGGCACATAGTGCTACGTGAGCGTTTATTAGTATAGGGTGGTCATGTGGCCCAAGCTCTCCATGACACTTTGTTCCAGGACTTTGCTGAATGAGATGCTTCTGCTAGAGTTGATAAATGGGGAAGAATTTAAGCGGAGAACTGCCAGGGGCCACCTGCGGAGAAAGCCTTCCTGAGAGTGAAGCTATTGCAGAGGAACGAGGGCTGAGAGGTGGAGACAGTGTGGGATTTAATGCTAATGCTTAAGACGTAGGTCCAGTCACGCCTGGATATCTAGTGTGAACTTTTCAGCGACACGGGCTGTGAAAACTTTCTTTTCTCACTTGACTTGACTTGGGTTGGTTTCGATGGTCAGAGGCATTTGAACCGAAGCGACTCCATCTTGAATAGGGGCTGGGTAAAATGAGGCTGAGACCTGCTGGGCTGCATTCCCAGGAGGTTAGGAATTCTAAGTCACAGGATGAGATAGGAGGTCGGCACAATTTACAGGTCACAAAGACCCTGCTGATAAGAGGTTGTGGTAAAGAAGCCGGCCAAAATCCACCAAAACCAAGATGGCAAAGAAAGTGACCTCTGGTTGTCCTCGTCATTCATTATACACTAATTATAATGCATCAGCATGCTAAAGACACTCCTACCAGTGCCATGACAGTTTACAGATGCCATGGCAATGTCAGCAAGTTACTCTATATGGCCTAAGATGGGGGAGGAATCCTCAGTTCCTGAAATTGCTCACCCCTTTCCTGGAAAATTCATGAATAATCTACCCCTTGTTTAGCATATAATCAAGAAATAACTATATATATATACTCAGTGGAGCAGCCCATGACACTGCCCTGCCTATGGAGTAGCCATTCTTTTATTCCTTTTCTTTCCAATAAACTTGGTTTCTCTCTATGGACTTACCCCAAATTCTTTCTTGCACAAGGTCCAAGAACCCCCTCTTGGGGGTCTGGATTGAGACCCCTTTCTGGTAACATTATCACCTTCCACCGAAGAATTCTGACCTAGCTTTATTGAGATATAATTCACTTACTATCCAGTTCACCTATTTCAAATATACAATGCAGTGGTTTTTAGCATATTCACAGAGCTGTGCAACCATCAACACAACTGTTGGAATGTTGATCTAAAGATCCTCAGAGATGGCTCAGTAGGCCTGGGATGTAGAATGTGGACAGGCATGTGTGATTCTGCTTCCAACGTCACCACGATTTTGTTTTGTTTTGTTTTTGAGACAGGGTCTCATTCTGTTCTCCAAGCTAGAGTGCAGTGGGTCCCTGCAGCCTCGACCTCCTGGGCTCAGGTGATCCTCCTACCTCAGCCTCCTGAATAACTGGGACTACAAGCACACACCACCATGCCTTTTTTTTTTGACGGAGTCTCGCTTTGTCCCCCAGACAGGAGTGCTGTGGCGCGATCTCGGCTCACGGCAAGCTCCTCCCCCTGGGTTCATGCCATTCTCCTGCCTCAGCCTCCCGAGTAGCTGGGACTACAGGCGCCTGCCACCACGCCAGGCTAATTTTTTGTATTTTTAGTAGAGATGGGGTTTCACCGTGTTGGCCAGGAAGGTCTCGATCTCCTGATCTCGTGATCCACCCGCCTTGGCCTCCCAAACTCCTGGGATTACAGGTGTGAGCCACCATGCCCGGCCTTTTTTTTTTTTTTGGAAAGATGGGATTTTGCCATGTTGCCCAGGCTGGTCTCGAACTCCTGGGCTTAGGGGATCCTCCCATCTTGGCCTCCCAAACTGCTGGGATTACAGGTATGAGCCACTGTGCCTGGTCTCACAATTTTGAAACTACTTCTTATTTTTTCTAAGACCAAGTCTTACTCTGTCGCCCAGGCTGGAGTGCAATGGTGCAATCTCAGCTCACTGCAACCTCTGCCTCCCGGGTTCAAGTGGTTTTCCTGCCTCAGCCTCTCGAGTAGTTGGGATTACAGGCGCACACCACCATGTCAGGCTAATTTTTGTATTTTTAGTAGAGACAGGGTTTCACCATATTGACCAGGCTGGCCTTGAACTCCTGACCTCGTGATCCACCTGCCTCGGCCTTCCAAAGTGCTGGAATTACAGCCATGAGCCACCACAACTACTTTTAAAGTTGGAATTATCAACTTTTTGATTTGGAAGTAATGAAAGTCCAGCAGAGTATAACGGAAAAGGAAACAAACTAAGAGTTAGCACTCCTGCTTTCTTTAAAGAGACATTAGAAAATACCTATAGTCCCTTTATACTCTCAATAACTTGGCCAGGCACAGTGGCTCACAGCATTAATCCCAGCACTTTGGGAGGCCAAGGTGGGTGGATCACAAGGTTGGGAGTTCTAGACCAGCCTGACCAACATGGTGAAACCCCGTGTCTACTAAAAATACAAAATTAGCCAGGGGTGGTGGCGCATGCCTGTAATCCCAGCTACTTAGGAGGCTGAAGCAGTAGAATCTCTTGAACCCGGGAGGCAGAGGTTGTGGTGAGCTAAGATAGTGCCATTGCACTCCAGCCTGGGCAACAAGAGCAAAACTCCATCTCAAAAACAAAAAAGAAACAACTAATTATCTAATATTTCAGATGACAAAACTGAGGGCCAGTGAGGGTAACTAAACTGCCAATAAACCTGAAGGTTAGTGAGGTTAAGCAAACTGCCCGAGCTCACAGAGGTACTCACTTTTAGACACATTCAAGAATTCAGTTCAGTTTTCTATGTTGTTAGTTTCAAGCAGTTCTTACTTTTTCTGCAGGATTTCATACTCAACACTCAGGTCAGTCTCTTGAAATGCCTGGAGGTTAAGAGGGTCTTTGTGGTACTAGTCAAACATTCATTCAATTCTGTTTTCATTCATTGAGGAAATACACTGTGATTATGATAGTCCCTGTATTTATGTTAAATTCAGTGCATCTGTCTCTTTAGATAAAATAGTGTTATACTCACAACCTGGAGAAAAATCAATATACTTGCCCTAAAGCAGGATATAATAGGAAATTTCCAAAATATTCTGTGGTATTTATTGGGTTAGGTAAATAATAAATTGGCAAGTTTCGACAAACATTTATGAAATAGTCTTAGTTTGTAGGAGCAGGAGTTTTAATTACCATGTAGTGCTGCTGGGGATAAGGAAGGATCATGGTTAGGAGCGTAACTGCACTCTTCATCTAATAAAAAGAAAGAGATTTGATAATCAAACTGGAAATATAGAATAATTTGACTTCGAATAGCCCTTGAGGCTTCAGGTAACTTCTCAAAAACATGAAAAACAACCCCTTAGCTATTACTAATTACAAATCTGTGTATCTGGGCACATAAGGACTCTCTATACCGGCTGTGGAAATTTTTAGAAACACATTTCCTGGAAGAACCTGAGAGGTTGGATCTGGCCAAAAAAATATAATACAGTCTGTGGCAGGATGCATTGTACTTAACCATATTCAAGGACAGAAAGGCATTTGTTTTATCTGGGATATCCTGTGAAAACACATTAAGAACACCCAGGGAAACATCGTCAGCAGGGATATTATTTGTGGTCATCGTTGTTTTTAATGTGTGTTTTTTCCTTATTAATTCTAGACAAAGTAATTTGAATCTTGTAAAAAAGTACTGCACGCCAACCTGGGCAATATAGCAAGACTACGTCTCTAAACACAAAATAAATAAATAAATAAATTACAAGCAAGAGGTGGTAGAATTTTTAAACTGAGTTCATTGGTGAGGATCTTGCATGGAGTTCAAGGGAAAACAGTGTAAAGGAGATGAAACACTGTCCATAATTCCACCGTCTTGATAGAACTATTCTGAGAACTTTGATGCCTTTTTTGTGTTACTTTTCTTCTAAGTATTCATTGTATATACTTGTAACTGGGAAGTGACAAAGTTCTAAGAGATCCTGGCAAGTACTGCCACCCCCAACTCATCACCACAACACTATCCTTCCCTTCCCCACTCCCCTCCAACACACATATATTCGCAGCCTTCAAAACCAACAAGACCAATCTCATCATGATTTGTTTTTAAAAATTTTTTTAGAGACAGAGTCTTGGTATGTTGCCCAGGCTGGTTTCAAACTCCTGGGCTCAAATGATCCTCCTCCTTTAGCCTCCCAGTTGCTGGGATTACAGGCATTTTAAATTCACGACCAGAAACTAGGACTGCCAATTGGCAATCCTACCACATTCCCTGGTCGATTTACTCTGCCACGCTGCTAGATGGTGAATTCATACTCCTCTTTCCTCAAACTTCCGACACCTCCTCCTCCTCCATCTCCACTCTTGGCTTATGATCTTGTTTTCTACTCTCTGAAAAATAGTTGAAGCAATCAGGAGAGAATTTCCACACATTCCCTCTACTACATCTATTCCCACCTGCTCCTGTGCCCATATATACTCTGCCTCCCTCCTGCTGCCATGGATGAACTGTCTGTGACCCTGAGGCCAACCCCTTTCCTCATCTTCTGCAGTCCGAGCCCCCTTCCCTACTTAGGGGCCCTGCACCAGCAATTCTGCCCTCTTTCCTGCATTGTCATATTTTCCCTCTCCATGGATCACTTCCAATGGCATACAACCATGCTGGTATTTCCCCCACCCTTAAATACCCCTCTCTTGACCCCATTAACCTCTGTCAAAACTAAGTCAAATCCGGTCATTCCTGTCCGAAAGCCCCTAATGGCTCTCATCTCATTTAGAGAAAAGTCACAATCCTACAAAACCCTATATAGTCAGAGCCCATCTACTTACTACTCCACAGCCTGTGTTCCCTGTTCCTAGAACACACCCCAGGCCTCCTTGCTCAAGGCCTTCGTATCTGCTGTTTCCTGAAAGGCTCTCTGGGTATCTGAATGTTCATTCCCTCACTTCACATCTTTACTCAAATGCCATCTTTTCAGAGAGGCTTTCTTTGGCCTCCCTATGCAAAATTACAACCACACTCCCTCATATTCCCTATCTCTCTCCCCTGCTTTATTTTTCTTCCTAGCACTTAACGCTTTCTAACCTGCCATACCAACCTTACTTGTTAGGTTTATTGACTGTTTCCCCCATTTGAATATAAGCCCCATGACAGCAAAAAAATTTTTTGTCTGTTGTGTTTGCTGCCAAACTTATTCCCTAGTTAGCACTGTAGTGCCTGCTACATAGTAGCTGCTCAGTAAAAGACGGCCATAATGTAGATCATCTTAAAGTTTGCACAGTCATGTTCGTTTATGATTCTTCTACAGCCTCTGCTTAGAGTTCTCTGAATCAAACCCATGGACCTCATTTTACCATGGTCTACGGTGTACGTGTCTTTTTGTCTTTCAAATAAAATCTGACTGTCGAATGAGAAAAGCGAAGGACCTGGAGTGCCTTCAGCAATGCACTGAGTCTCTTTCCTCCCTTTCATTTTGGTTTCTACTAAGTTTGGTTTGGAGAGAGGAAGCATTTGTGTCTATCTTGGAGAGAGAGCAGAGAAGATCTTGCAGGGGGTTTCAGCATGAGTATTTGGCAACAGAAAGGATGATTCAGAGCTTGAATGTGAAACCCATACAGAGGCTAAGGGGAAAAAACAGGAGCTAGAAAGAGAAGGGAGAATCAGTCATATCGCCTGAGAATATGGTTCTCTGGATCAGGAAGACACTGTGGCCCAAAGCAGATTCCAAAGATCAAAGGAGAGGTGGCATTCCACACCAGGAATAAAGGTTTAACCTTGGTTGAAGGTAAACATAAAAGCAAATCACCACAGGATAAAGATTTCAAAACAACAGGGAGGCAGTGAGCTCTGAAGTCAGAAAGACCTCGCTCTAAGGCCAGCTTCCACCACCTCGGAGCCCTGGGATGCAGTTCTCAGGGTTGCAGAGGATTTCAGTGCAAAGCCTGGAGCACTGTCTGGCAAACGGTGGGGCCTTGAGGGATGTCAGCTCCTTCCCCTGCTACAGCCTCCACTGCATTCCCACAGCCCTGCACCATGTAAGACACATAGCAGATGCTCAAGAAATACTAGTTTGATGAACGGATGAGTAACACAAGAGGAATCAGTTCCCAAATCAAGCTGCCTCTGCCCTCACACCAGACTTCATAGAATTCACTTGCTTTTTCGTCACTTTCCTGCATCCCCTTGCCCTCTGCCTCACTCCCAAAACCATCTTCACGTGTGTTGTTTGTGCTCCCACTCCACAATGGAGCCCGCGTCAGCTACGTCAATCCTCCAGCTGCCAAACGTTCATTTCCATTTAAACACATCGTGTTTTAGCAAAGAAACGTGGACTAAGGAGGCACGGTGCATACACCAGCCTCCATTTATTACTCCAGGCTGACAGATTTTTTTTTTAGCAGAGTCTTGTTTTTCTCCTCTGAAGGAAAGCTTGTTTCCATAGAAGGATTTCCCCTCTTTGTGTTCTTGCTTCATTCACAGTTTTAGCGTTTACTTTTGCTTTTTATCTTTGCATAATCCTTGCTGTTTTAAGAATCTGACGAGACTCTGAACTAGAGTCCCTCACCCTCCCCTGTAAATATCTGTGGTTCACGCCAATAGTGGCTGACACATTTCCCTAGTTTTCCTTCACATCTTTGTCATGTGAAAAATGCTGGTAAATCATGTGGACAAGCCTCAGATGACTTGGTATTTGTTCATGGGACATTTTTCAAATCTTTCTGCCAAGATTTTGTGCAATAATCAGTTTATTTTAATGCAGTTCACGGACAGAGGGTTCCCGTTCTGCATCGGCTGCACAACCACTGACCTGTCTGTAAGTCCAGCAAGGGTCTGGAGGTGGAGGGCCTCAATGCTTGGAAGGCCAGGAGGCCCTCTGCTCAGGGAACAGCTGTGCTCATGGAAGCAAGTGGCTGGCCTCCAGGACTAGCTCATAAGCAATGGGGAAACTAGGGTTGACAAATGCTTGGTGGAACAGCAAAAAAAGGGATGCCATCGGGGTACCCCCAGCATGAGTGAGGGCAGGGGACTTTTCTTGTTTTGTTCATGATGTCCCCAGCACAGCTCGGATTGGCGTTCTGTAAATATTTGTGGAATGAATAAATGAATGAATGAGGTAGGATAGGGTACCACAAGAATCCCAATAAAATGGAGAGTTTTGAAAGGGATTAAATTGCTATTGTCATGTTTAATTTTACTAGAAAATATTTGTCATTCTACTGAAACACCAGGATGGTGGGGTCTAGAGAAAAAAATACTAGTCACCATTTTTTTTTTCCATATAAGACAAACCAAAGCAAGGAACTTCATTTTTTAAAATTTATTTTTTAATTTTAAATGTTTTTTTTTTCTGGGTACACAGTAGGTGTATATATTTATGGGGTGCATGAGATGGTTTGATGCAGGCATGCAATGTGAGACAAGCACATCATGCAGAATGGGGCATCCATCCCTTCATGCATTTATTCTTTAATTACAAACAATCCAATGATATGCTTTAAGATATTTTAAAAATATACAGTTAAGCTATTGTTGACTATAGTCACCCTATTGTGCTATCAAATAGTAGGTCTTATTCCTTCTATTTTTTTTTTTTTTTTTGTATCCATTAACAATCCCAACCTCCCCGCCAACCCTCACTACCCTTCCCAGCCTCTGGTAACCATCCTGTTACTCTCTATGTCTATGAGTTCAATTGATTGGATTTTTAGATCCCACATAATAGGGGACTTCAGGCAAAAAACTGATGCCTACTATGTGCCACACATGGTGGTAAGTAGGAGGTGAGAAACCGACAACTTGTATATATAACTCTATACGCCTGGAGTTATTATGTATGCAAACATACAGAGTTATAATAATTCAGCACTTGCCGCAAGCCAGACACTATGTAATTCTTCTACTACCATTAAGATGTTGTAGCATTATTATTTCCATGTTACAGATTTAGAAACTGAAGCTCTCAGACATTAAAAAAAAAACAAACCCAGCTCAATATAAGGTAACCTTGAAAATAACATGACACTCGAATTTTCCAATGAAAAAATTACCCTCTTCCAGAGATTTTTGGCTAATCTGAATTAAAAAGCTTTTAGAAATGACAGCACAAAATCTCATACACATTGTTCAAAATAAGAAACCTACCAAGGTCACTGACTTAATTTTTCCTTTGGTCAAAAGAAGAAGAGACAGAAATAAATTTTCGAATTTATTTCTCAGAGAATAGCTGTGCCCACTGATCAAACTTAATGTAATCTTTGGGAGTTACAGTTACCAATTTGAATAATGTTACTCCATGACAATTAATTAGCATGTAATGTTATTTCCATCTGAGACGGTATTAAATTTTAGAAAGTCTAGATGTCTCCAAGTGGGCTTCTTAGAGATAACTCTGAAAGGATGTTTAATGGTAACGAAACACAGGGTAGGATTTTACTGTGGGAATGTTTTCAGGCTTCCATTTTATCCAGCAGCTTTCCTCTGAATGGCTTTACTGTTTAGCACTCAGTGTCACGCGTGCTCTCTCTCTCTCTCTCTCTCTCTCTCTATATATATATATATAAATACACACACACACACACACACATATATATATATATATTTGATACTGAGTCTTGCTCTGTTGCCCAGGCTGGAGTGCAGTGGTGTGATCTTGGCTCACTGCAGCCTCCTCCTCCTGAGTTCAAGTGATTCTCCTGTCTCAGTCTCCCAAGTAGCTGGGACTACAGGCACATGCCACCACACCCAGGTAATTTTTGTATTTTTATTAGGGACAGGGTTTCGCCAAGTTGTCCAGGCTAGTCTTGAACTCCTAAGCGCGCGTCATCCACCCACCTAGGCCTCCCAAAGTGCTGGAATTACAGGTGTGAGAAACTGCAGTCCCTATATTTACATCAACAGCCTCTCTTAGAGGCCTGGAGTTTCTTTATGATATGGTTTGGTGGTGTCCCCACCCAAATCTCATCTTTAATTGTAGTTCCCGTAATTCCCACATGTAGTGGGAGGGCCCTGGTGGGAGATCACTGCATCATAGGGGCAGTTTCCCCCATACTGTTCTCATGGTAGTGAGTAAGTCTCACGAGATCTGATGGTTTGATAAGAGGAAACCCCTTTGGCTTTGTTCTCATTCTCTCATCTGCTGCGATGTAAGATGTGCATTTCACCCCCCACCGTGGTTGTGAGGCCTTCACAGCCATGTGGAACTATGAGTCCATTATAAATTACCCAATCTTGAGTATGTCTTTATCAGCAGCGTGAAAACGGACTAATACAACCAGCAATGCTAAAAAGGAAAAATACACTTTCAAGACCACAGACAAGATTTTATTTGCTGGGTCTGAATCAGATACGCAGACCGCAGACAAATCTAAGGCTAAGTGAAAGCATATGAGAAGAAACAGATTTTCAAGGAAGGAATGTGAGACCTATAGCATTGTTCTTCCAGGGATGTAAATAATGTGATCATCGGACATCTACTATCTATCAGTTTCATTCAATACACATATTTCAAATGTCTTTATCATGATTAGAGCCAGCCATTTTTGAGCCAACTAACCATTTTCTGAAGTCTTTGTCCTATCTACTTTGTTTTCTCCATAGAAACACACATGAAAGTAAACACAGCCCCTTCCTCCACTACACTTCTTAAGTAGCTGCATATTACTCCAGAATTTATTACCAATTCTCTAAATTGAACATCGGGTTATTTCCTAATGCTCAATATTACAAAGGACATTGAAATGAACATCCCTATGACGAAGCTTCTACACATGATCTTAATGATTTCCATAGAATACTGTTATATGCATGTGCCTAAGGTCTTTAATACACATTGCCAAACTCTCCAGAAAGATCATGTTATAGTTAAGGTCAACTTTTCACTGTGTTTCCTGGTATCATCATTGCCACATTTGCCAGCATTTGGCTGTAACACTCAATAATTTTTTTTCAAAACCATTTTGATTATAGTATATAAGAAGCAAAGTAGGTAAAGTACACAAGCTAAAGTATACAGTCTGATGAATTTTTACATAGGTATGCCTCTGTAACACCACTTGTATCAAAATACAGAATATTTCCAACACCCGGAATGTTTCATTATGACTCTTCCAAATCAGTACTTCCCAGCCCCACCCTGGCATAAGGGGTAATCTTTTTTTTTTTTTTTTTTCAAACTTCCTTCCATAACCATTAAGTTTTACCTCTTCCTGAACTTCATAAAAGTACTCTTTTTTTTCTTTTTTTTTTTTCTTTTAAAGTACTCTTTAAGTGTCTGGCTTATTTCACCCAACATGATAGCTTTGAAATTCATCCATGTTCCTGAATGTTCCATTAGTTTATTATATTTTAATTAGTTCATTATTTGTATTGCTATGAAGTATTTCACTGTATAGGAAGCACCACATTTTATTGTATCCATTCCCCTGTTGATACCCACTTGGATTATTAATTAGTTTGGGGCTGTCAGGAATAAGGCTGATACGGACACTATTGTGCATGTCTTTTAGAAGACACAGGTACACATTTCTCTTGGTTGTATACCTAGTAGTGGAACTGCTATACATGGGGTGAGTATATGTTTAGCTTCAGTGGAAATTGCTGGTTTTTCAAAATGGCTGAACCAACTTAAATTCCCACCACCAATAATGTGTGAGAGTTTCAGTTATTTCACATAATTACCAACATACTGCCTAAACCTTAAGGTACTTGGTAGATATATGACATGACAGTCTTTACATGTTCAATTTTTATATCAGTAATTTATTCTAGATTTTAGCTGTAGTACACAGACTACAATAATGAGGGAGGAAATTTAGTCAGTTGGTTTAAGTGGTTGATCCTAGGTAAAGAGGGTCCCAATTATCCTGGTTAGCATGTCTGAGACCATCCAAAACAAGGGTCCCCCACCCCGGGGCCATGGGCTGATGGTGGGAGCTGGGCTGCATAGCAGGAGGTGAGCGGCAGGCGAGCGAGCAAGTGAGCAAGCAAGTGAAGCTTCATCTGTATTTACAGCTGCTGCCCATCACTCACATTACCACCTGAGCTCCGCCTCCCATCAGCTCAGAGGCAGCATTGGATTCTCATAGGAGCACGAAACCTATTATGAACTGTGCACGCGAGGGATCTAGGTTGGGTGCTCCTTACAAGAATGTAATGCCGGAGGATCTGTCACTGTCTTCCGTCCCCCCGAGATGGGACTGTCTAGGTGCACGAAAACAAACTCAGGGCTCCCACTGATTCTACATTATGGTGAGTTGTATAATTATTTCATTATATATTATAATGTAATAATAATAGAAATAAAATGCACAATAAATGTAATATACTTTACTCATCCCCAAACTATCCCTTCTCCCCAACCTGCCCACTGTCCGAAAAATTATCTTCCATAAAACTGGTCCCTGGTGCCAAAAAGGTGGGGGACTATTGATCTAAAGTGCAAAAATGTCAAAGAAAAATCCATATGACATTTCAACTCAAGTTATTCACCTCCAAGATGAACCTCTAAGATGTGACAGTCTATAATATGCCACAGAGTCAACAATCTAAAGAAAGATACAGGCATCTGTATCTCAAATCTAATTTAAGAGGGTCTATGTTACTCTGCACATTAAGACTTCTCATCTCAATGAGAAGTCTCAAAAATTGTTAAAAAATCTATTAAAAATTATAATAAGGCCTATAAAAGCTTTAGACTTAACCTAGTTGAGACCTTTCATGTCCCTGAGAAGCATGTATTACTGTTCATTCTATAAATAAGTGAACTGAGGTTTTTTAAAGAGATATGGCTACTGATACAGTCAATCAGTCTCAAAGGCTATGTAGAAGAAGCAGTTTCAATTCTTTGTCCTCCAACTAATCCATTGCCAGACTCTTTCCAAATGCACACTTACAAAAAGTAATTTGTAACCGATTACCTGGAAGATCTAGCCATCCGTTAAACAGCTGGAGCCAAGGAGAAAGTCAGAATCTGCATGAATGCGAAGAAGTGTGCAAAACTGAATTTGTGATCTGCCCCACCATTTCCTGGGCATGCCCAGGGTGGCAGCGGTGCTGATCCCTTCCACCTGCTCCTCGAGATCCACCCCACCTTCTCTGGGACTCCATTGTACATGGCTGCATCCATGGACATGGCGTCCAGCTGGGCTCGCCCCTGAGGAGCAGCAGCAGGGGGAAGGAGAGAGAAGAGGGAGGCTGGGGTACTTATTTCCCTTGTTCCCTTCTCTGTGGCTCACTGTGGGCTGGCTCCATCCTCTAACGGAAGGGCACAGCTTGGGGTCAGGAAGCCCCCTCCACAGAGCCTTTTCGCCCCCAGGTTTGGGTAAGTACTCCCTTCCCTCCTCAGGTCTTGGGCTGGTGTTAGCCCTTCTGTGACTAACCTGAAGGAGCTCTGCAATGATCTGCATTTTCTCTCTACCTTTGTAAGAAGTTACTTCATTAATGCTTTTCAGATGATCTAATTTGGGTATATCATCTGTTTCCTGTTTGGGCTCTAGGTGATACTGTAGTCTTGTCAAAGCCCGGGGCTGAAGCCATCATAATAAATGAAAAGAAGGGCTCCATTGGAAATATCATGAATGACACGTCTAGTCTTAGGAGGTCTGGAGGAGGAAAAAGGAATGAATGAGCTTTTCCCTACTGACTCATAAACCACCTAAGAAGAGTTGGTGTTCTCCCCAGCACTGCTGCTATATAGCAAGGGGAGGGTAGGAAGAGGAAGAAGGAGGCAAAGGGCCACATACTGAGCACTTACTATGTGCCAGGTGCAGTACAGGACTTTCACACACATCATGTGATCACATGCTGTGTAATCTTGTTTCGACTGTAACCTCTCTTTGTCCCAGTTTTTCATCTGTAAAATGAGAATAATAGTAGGATCTATTTTGTAGCGTTGAGATTATTAAATGAGATAATACCTCTAAAGTGGCTAACACAAGACATCACATGTTCAATAAATATTAGCTATTAATAATGATGGTGACGACAACAGTAATGATTTTAAAAGTCTTATAATAATCTTCTAAAGTAGGTATTATTTTGCCCATTTTAAAAAGGAAACTAAGGCTCCACTGGTGATGTCACAAAGAAGAGGCAGACGGGAAATTAATCTGAATCCTGACGGCAAATCTTTATCGATTTTACCATCACCACATCACCCTGCCCCTCAGTTGCCTCCCATGTGCCACAATTCACAGTCTATATAAGGGATGACATATACGTGACCCATGTGCTGTAATACTCTTCTCCCAGATGAGTGACGGACAACGGTCCTCTTTCGAGTTGACTCTCAGAATGCCTCCTAACACACTACCTGTCTTAGTCCTTTTTCTGCTGCAGTAACAGAATATCACAGACTGGGTAATTTATAAAGATCAGAAGTTTATTTGGCTCATGGTTCTGGAGGCTGGAAAGTCCAAGACTATGGCAACAGCAACTGGCCAGGGTCATCACCTAGGTATCATGTGGCAAGGAAGCAAGCACACAGGAAACAGAAAAAGGAGGACAAATGCATCCTTTTATCAGGAACCCATTCCTACAATAGCAGCATTAACTTAGTCAGGAGGGTAGATCCCTCATGGCCTAATAAGCTCTTAAAGGCCTCACCTCTTAATACTGTTACAGTGGCAATTAAGTTCCTAACACATAAACTTTTGGGGGAAACATTCAAACCACAGCACTACCTAAGCACCCACTAATAATCAATCCCAGTTGACCTGTGAGGTAAAGCTAATTTATCCTTGAGGAAAAACATTAATGCAGATGAACAGGACAAAGTCAGATTCAACCAAGACTGTGTGCTCCATAGATCAAAATTTTGCTTTGTTCACACCAGTATCCCTAGGTCCCAGAACAACGCCTGATATGTAGAAAGCACTCAGTAAATACTTGTTGAATAAGTGAGTGAATAAAAGGTATTATATAAAGACCCATGCCTTCAGGGAATTTACAGAGAATGAAGATAGACAAAAAGAACATAAACAGACCTAGTGCAAACTAGCCTAAGGTAGGTACCATAAAAGCATAGTCAGTTGTGGGTAAAATAAGAAGAGAGGGAAGTCTGAATTAGTATGGGTAACAGTGTTTAAAAAAGAATATGGTGTTGCTGCTTTCAAGTTATCTTAATCTAAGCTCACCCTCTTCTCAGGCTGATATTCTAATAGGCCTGCTTTAACAAGCAGATGAAAATAATTTATAATTAGTAACACTATTTACCTTAAACTGTTTACAACTTAAGTTCATAAATCTCTTTAGAGAGAACAAATGGGACTTTCAACCCAATTCTGGGTGGGTCAGTGGGAATAAATGAGATCTTGAATTATTCGAACAAGAGCCCTAAGGTGCTATCACTTGTCCTTTTCTCACTGAAACTTAACAGGGGCCCACACAGAGACTTTCTCCTTTTCCTTTGCTCTAACATGGAAATATGTTTTTGTTTTTGTTTTTGTTTTTGTTTTTTTTTTAATTTTAAGAGTCATAGGCCAGGCGCTATGACTCACATCTATAATCCCAAGACTTTGTGAGGCAGAGGCAGGAGGATAACTTGAGTCCAGGAGTTCAAGACCAGCTTGAGCAACATAGGGAAACATCATATCTATTAAAGATAAAAATTTAAAAACTTAGCCAGCTGTGGTGGTGCACGCCTGTAAGTCCCAGCCACTTGGGAGGCTAAGGTGGGAGGATCACTTGAACCCAGGAGTTTGAGGCTGAAGTGAGCTACAGTCACACCACTGCACTCCAGCCTAGGCAACAGACCAAGATCTCATCTCAAAAAAAAGTAATACTTGTTCTAAAAAGTTCCAAAAACACAAAAGTTTAGACAGTAGAGAGTAAAAGCAAACCACCAACTTATCCCCAACCCAAATGACAACAGACGTCAGCAGACTACGGCCTGTGGCCAAAGCCAGTCTGCACCTATTTTTATATAGCCTGTGAGCTTAGGATTGTTTTTATACTTTTAAATGACTGAAGACAGGAATAATATTATGTGACATGTGAAAATTATACAAAATTCAATGTTCAATGTCCATAAAGTTTTGGTAGCACATGGCCACATCCATCCCTTTATATAAAATCTGTGGCAACTTTCCAGTCAGAGCTGCAGGGTTGAGTAGCACCCCTCCCTGATCTAAAAGAATAGATTCTTTGGCCTTGCTAAAAAACACTTCTCTTTCTAACTCACCATCTCTTTTCTTTCTTTTTGAGACAGAGTCTCACTCTGTTGCCTAGATTGGAGTGCAGTGGCGTGATCTCAGCTTACTGCAACCTCTGCCTCCCAGGTTCAAGCAATTCTCCTGCCTCAGCCTCCCAAGTAGCTGGGATTACAGGTGTGCACCACCACACTTGGCTAACTTTTTTATATTTTTAGTGCAGAGGGGGTTTCATAATGTTGTCCAGGCTGGTCTTGAACTTCTGACCTCAGGTGATCCACGCATCTCGGCCTTGCAAAGTGCTGGGATTACAGGTATAAGCCACCGTGCCCAGCCCTAACTCACCATCTCTTATTCATCCATCTTTACGTCAAACAAATTGTGTAATATAACACCTCCCATTTGTCAATCTGCTTTTTTTTTTTTTCACTTAACTATTTACTGTGGCTGTCATACTCCAATCAGGTTGCTATAAAAGAATGCCCATGGATTGGGTGGCTTCTACATGACAGAAATTTATTTCTCACAGTTCTGGAGGCTGGGAAGTTCAAGATCAAGGCATTGGCAGACTCAGTTGTCTGGTAGGACCTGCTTCCTCATAGATAGAGCCTTCTTGTTGCATCCTCATGTGGTGGAAGGGGCAAACAAGCTCCACCCAGCCTAATCCCACTTATGAGGGCTCTACCCTCTTGACCTAATCACCTCCCAAAGGTCCCACCTCCTAATACCATTGCACTGGGGATTAAGTTTCAACATATGAATTGACCGGGGGTGGAGGCACACAAACATTCAGACTAGAGCAGTGCCCATCATTCTTTAGGTTTTCATAGAATAATCAACTTTCTAATACATATGTCAATATCACCCATATCCCTATCAAGTTTCTTACAGGCATTTCATGACCAGTCATGCATTCAAAAGCATCTCTTCCCTACCTCACTTATCTTGCTGGGGAATCAGCACAGAGAGTACATACTGCAAAGGGCTCAGAAGAAATGGGAGCTATAACCTTATGACTTCCCTTTGCAGTAAACACAATGACCCTGGTAATCACTGTCCAACTTGGCTGGTCCAGTGTGGTGGAACACACCCTGGGTGACTGTGCAGTTTGGTTGGGATAATATTTGCCAAGCAAATGTCTTGGGTAAGTGGGGAGCCCCAACCAGAAACGTGAGATGGTAGTCTTCTGCTCATTTAGCAATGTGAAGAATTAACTTTAGACTGCATAGTTTTCATACCTAATTTCTAGCAACTCACAGATTCAGAGAAACTGATTTTACATTGGCTTACTTCCTACAATTATTTTGATGTCACTTTGTTGATATTCTACTAGCAAATGTGTTTCTTCCCTAGAAAGTTTCAATTTGGTCAGCAAATGTGTACTACTATAGGTGGTCTTTGGTATTTGCTTTAGTGAGGATAGAGAAAATAACATTTTAGCATGCGAAAATAATTCCTGGAGTGATTTCCAGGAATGGCTTGAATTAAAAGTTAACTTTTTGCTACTAGAAACTTTCTATGATAGCACTAAAATTAAAGAAAGCAAAAACATTTTTTGATCTTACATATGATTCTAATGTATATTAGTTAAGCAAAATTGGCTGGTGTTCCAGGTACTGCTATATAATATGCCATCCCAAAAATTGGTGGCCTAAGACAATACTAGTCATTTACTTTTCTCATGAAATCCGCAATTCGAGCAGTGCTCAGTGGGAACAGCTCATCTCTGCTCTATGGGGCATTAACTGGGGTCATTCAATTGAGGCTGGAGGATCCACTTCCAAAATGGCTCTCTCACATGGTTGGCAAGTTGCTGCTGGCTGTGGGCTGGGAGCTAAGCTGGGCTGTCAGCCAGTGTCCACACTTCCTTTCCATGTGGACCTCTCTATGGGCTTCTCACAGCTTGACAACTGGATTCTAAGAGTCAGTATTCAAAGAAACCAAGGCAGACGCTACAAATCTTCTTCCAGTCTAACTCGTAAGTCAAGCAGTGTCATCTCCACTGCATTCTACCAGTTAAGCAAATTGTTAAGACCAGCCCAAAGTCAAGGGGAGGATAATAAGATCCCACATCTCAATGAAAGGAGTTGCAAATAATTCATGACCACTTTTAATCTACCACAGCACATAAAACAAACAACATAAATGAATCTCTGAAACTCATGGTTTGGATATCGAAGTGGCAAAGAAAAGCCAAGAGTAGAATTAGAGTCTCTCATGGTTGGACCAACTCTCTTGACAGGAAGGAAGAAACAATGGTCAAGAGCACAGGCCGAGGCCGGGCGCTATGGCTCACTCACACCTGTAATCCCAGCACTTTGGAGGCCGAGACGGGTGGATCATCTGAGGTCAGGAGGTTGAGACCAGCCTGGCCAACATGGTGAAACCCCATCTCTACTAAAAATACAAAAATTGGCCAGGCATGGTGGCACACGCCTGTAATCCCAGCTACTCAAGAGGCTGAAGCAGCAGAATCGCTTGGACCTGGGAGGCGGAGCTTGCAGTGAGCCGAGATCATGCCACTGCACTCCAGCCTGGGCAACAGAGCGAGACTCCCTCTCCAAAAAAAAAAAAAAAAGTATAGTCTACCCAAGTGTGACTCCTATGTTCTGTCATGTACCAGCTGAATGACCATAGACAAAGTGTCCTTTCGGATATCTTAATCTACTAAATGGGGAAAATAATGATGTCCACTGCAGGGTTTATCCAGAGAAATCAAGATTCTGCTTTTTAATTAACTTTAAAATTTTTTTAACCTGGTATATAATGTGCTCATAGAAAAACTGCAAAATAAGTGCTCTGTGAAGTTTTACTAACTGAATAGACTTAGCTGACTACCACCCAGACCAAGACATGGAACACAGGAAGAACTGGGAACAACAGGGAGTGGGGACAATAGGGAATGGGGAAGGGGAGTAGGAAACAAGAGAGGGTGCTGGAGACTTCAGCAAACAGGAGACTGCAGATTCTTGGCTCTTGCCAGTAATAAAGGTGGGATGTGTAGATTACGCAAAACATGGCAGACGGCCAGACTTAGTCCACAGACCCCTGTTTGGAACCTTGTGAATAGGAGGTGTCAGCCGCTTGAAGAAGTGGTGACGGTCTGGAATAGTGCTAAGGGGTGGGAAGATGGAGGTGCGTGAAGAACAAAAAGGGGATGTCAGCATAAGAGAGGTTGACATTGCAGGTATAGCTGAGCATGGCAGGGATAATGGGCATAGGGTTAACTAGGCTCAAGGTTCCAGAAGGAATCTTGGTGTGAAGCTGTCCTAATACAGGAAGAAGCCTACCAGGTGCTGGGAATGGCTTAGACAAACTTCTTGCCACAATGCCAAGTGATCACCCTTCCTAGGTGTCACCTATTTAATCACTAAAACATCATAAGGAGCTCCCCCCCCACCCATGTACAACTGCGCTCAGTCTTTCTCCCCCTCTCCTTTTGCTCATTCCCACATACAGTAAGACGTTTGTTTTCTCTCCTTTGCTCACTTTGTCTTGCTTTTGTAAATATTGTCCCTCTGCGTAGAGTTCCTAAAATTCTCTCTTTTATGAAACGTCTCGCAGCGCACATACTGCTGAAAGATTTCGGTACTTCAAATCCTTTTTGGAAAGAGGCAGATACAAATGAGAAACATGAAAAGTGAAGTCTTGTTCACAACTCTGGCTCTGAAATCCAAGGTATCTGGTAGACCTCTTGAAATAATCCCAAGCCCTCCTCACCTTGGCTATGGCAGGCAGTTTAAGAAGAGGCTTATGGATACTCAAGAGTGGTGGGAGGCGGGGAAATCTGGGATCATTAGCAACTAACTGGGTGACTGGCAGATCTGGAGATGACAGCCCATGGCATGCAGTTGGCAAGGGTAACATCAGGAAGAAGACTGACTTATTTAGAAATATTTAGATCAAACTCCTATCTGAACATTAAAATATCCCTGCACCTTACTACATCAGACAGCACACAATAAGCATTTCAGTTTAGTGCTTGGCAAAGAGCAGGTGCTCTAAACCTTTTCCCCTTGCTCACTCCTTTCCTTTCTTCTCCTACTCTGTCAGGCTGTATATGGTTACATGAAGCCTTATTTACTTAGGGACCCTGCTGGCTACAGTCAGTTCTTCTTCTCAAGCTCTGCCCCTGGCCTGATCCGAACTACATGACCACACTGGTTTTCAATTGACTTTGGAAGAAAGATGATTTTTGAATCATTTCATTCATGTGTGAAAGGTGAAGTCTCTAGTTCAGAGATCTTGAGTGTCTTTGGAAATATGTTCCGCCTTTTATCATCCCTGCCTTTTATCATACTACCTTGGAGGCCGTATGATGGTGCAGCTGGTTAGTTCATGTGTGTGAACACTTTTTTTATGTTCAGCGCATGTTCTATTGAAAGATCTAGGTACTTTACATATATTTGGAAAAAGGCAAGATGTAAATTAATGAAATCAAGGGGAAGAAAATCCCATTTTCCACTGAAATCCCATTTTTCACCCTGTATTTGTAAGTATAGTGTTTTTTTGTTTTTTTTTTTAATGAAGCACTGTTTTGGGTATTTTAACTACTATAGCATAAAATAAAACTAAGGAACAATAACTATTTGCTGGCTTCTCTATAACACAGCTCTAGATTCTTCACACTGTGAATAAAAATT
Organism: Macaca fascicularis; assembly: GCF_037993035.2. Classification (NCBI taxonomy): domain Eukaryota; kingdom Metazoa; phylum Chordata; class Mammalia; order Primates; family Cercopithecidae; genus Macaca; species Macaca fascicularis. The sequence continues at coordinate 101,758,901 of NC_088385.1, forward strand.
CTTAATAATTTAGGATGAACTATAATTTTTATTTAAGAAAGTCAGGATTATTTTGGAGAGGGAGCATACGGGTGGTGATGGGAACATGTTTCAGGCTCTACAAAAATAATAGTAATTTATGAGAGGACAGTTTACATCACTCAGAATTTCGCACTGAGAGTCCACATTTTGGTTTAGAATTAAAACATTTTCATTTACAGTTTAAAAGCATTTAAAATTTAGCATATGTTCTTTTAGAAGTGTACATGCACACATACAAGTTGTATAAACTGGACCGTATGAATGCATTTTGAAATTTTTTTTTCAAAAACTTAATGCAAGTCTTTCTATTATAATTGCTACATCTACAACACTGAAGCTAACCAGTGTCTGTTTATTGTTAGATGTTATCATCGGTTCTTTACGATTTTAAACAATGCTTAGATGGTCATTCTTTACATATATCTTTATATGCCTGTCCCATTATTCCCTTAGAATAATCTCTAGAAGTGGACTGACTGAAACAAAGGATAAATACATTTTAAAGTCTGGAATATATGTGTCAAGCTGCCCTCCCCCTAAATTATGTTGATCTATAATCCCGCCAGTGTACTCTTCCTCATACCCTTGCCAGCATTGGTTCCTGTATTTCTTTGCTATCTTCACAAGTTTAATTATATATCTTTTGTTATTTGCAAAGTTTAATTTTTTTCACACGTGTATTGCCACCTGAATTTCTTCTTTGGTGAAGTGCCTGTTCATGACCTATGTAGGCGTGAGGTCTTGCCTGTGGTTTGATCCTACACTGATAAATTTCACACATTTCATATATTGTTAATGCACAGCAGACATCGCAGGCCCCTGATGAATGGCTGTGTGCATTTCTGAGGCAGTTCTGGCTGTAAAATACAAATAGGGAAGATAGAAAAAGGAATGACTCAAACAAAGCTCTTACTTCTTGTCTGAAGTAAACAAAACATGTGCTCCAGTATATTTGGGTCAACACAACTAGCACTTCTAGCTAAAGAAAAAGGGCTAGCTCTGCCTGCTGAGTCACTTAAATCATGTTTCACTTGGCAACATGACTCTAAGTCCTTCTGCAAATAAAGAGGGGCTGATAGCTACTCCAACTCCAAGCAATGCATTAATGACAAAAAGATAAATTTACCCACATAGAAACATAGAAACAAGAGCAGGAGTCCAGCTATTTATACAAGTTCAATCACTATTTTATTTTTAATCCAGTTCATCTTTCTTTCTTAAATTAGAATTAAATGCCAAATGCTGTGAGGCTAGAGGTCATTTTAAACCAAACATCTGAAATCCAAAAGCCCTTTCTGGCCATTTTTCTTACTTCAACTGTTAAACGGTACATCACATTCATGGATATATCCCTAGTACCACAAGTTCATTATTTCCTATTGCAAGCCAGACTGCCTCCTATATTCTGTCATTTCCATCCACTCACATAGCTAACTTCTGAGGTAATCAGGCCAAAGACTTTGACAAAAATCTTTATTTCTCCTTCTCCCTTGCCCTCCTTACCTAATCAACTGCTAAATCCTGGAGATTTTTCTTAATGTTTTCTTACCATAAAGCTTTTATTGTAGAACAGCTTTAGATTTATAACAAAGTTGCAAAATTCACCTATTCTCCTAACCTAGGTCCCTGCAATATGAACATCTTACATGACCACAGTAGATTTGTCACAACCAAGGAACCGACACCAACACAGGACTATTAACTAAGCTCCACACTTTGTTCAGATGTCACCAGTTTTTCCCTAATGTCTTTTTTCTCTCCCAAGATCCCATGTCCAGGACACAACACGATGTTTAATCATGTCTCCTTAGTTTCCTCTGATCTGTGACTGTGGTTCAGACTTGCATTGGTTTTGATGGCCTTGACAGTTTTGAGGAATAGCGATCAGGTATATTGTAGACTCTCCCTAGGTCTACCTGGTTGTTTTCTCATGCTTAAACTGGTGTCAATGGCTTTTCTGAAGGATGACTGCAGGGCCGGGGTGCCATTTTCATCAAATCCTATCAAGGGTGCATGCTATCAATGTGGCTCTCAACTGCTTCACTCACAACACTTCTAACACCAAATGTGGGGGTTTTTCCCCACACTAATTTTCCAGTTTTCTGTACAGCAGCCAGGTATCCTGTAATTCAATTCAATTCAATTCTGACACTAACTACCTGGAGTTAACACAGAGCCCCATAAGACTGCCCTGTTCCAGACACCAATTGCAAGTCCTGGGCCCTCCATACATCTGACTGGCTATAAATTGGGGGTCAGGGGAGTCCTAAAACTCCCTCCTTAGGGCTCACAGAAGTAAGGAGAATACTTTCCTACTCTTACTTGTTTATTATAAAGGATATACATGAGCAGCTCAAGAAAGAGGCACACGAGGTGAGGTCCAGAAGGGGCAGAGTGCAGAAGCTTCCATCCCTTTGGGGTTGGGATGTGCCCCATTCCTGGTACATGGATGCATTCATCAATCTGGAACCCTCAGAACCCTGTCCTTTAGGGTTTTTTAATGGAGCTTCCATAACAGAGGTGTGATTGATTACATCATTGGCCATTGGTGATTAACTCAATCTCGACCCCTTCACCACTCCCTGAAAGAAGGGTGGCTGTTTTCATGCTGCTAATAAGGACATGCCTGAGACTGGGTAATTTATAAAGGAAAGAGTTGTAATTGGAACTCACAGTTCCATATGGCTGGGGAGGCCTCACAATCACAGCAGAAGAACAATGGACATCTTACATGGCAGCAGGCAAGAGAGAGCTTGTGCAGGGGAACTCCCCTTTATAAAACCATCAGATCTCATGAGAGTTATTCACTATCATGAGAACAGCATGGGAAAGACCTGCTCCCATGATTCAATTACCTCCCACCGTGTCCCTCCCACAACACGTGGGAATTGTGGGAGCTACAATTCAGGATGAGATTTGGGTGGAGACACAGCCAAACCATATCAGGGGCCCTGAAAGTTCCACTCTCTAATTACACGGTTGGTTCCTTTGGCAACCAGCTCCATCCTGGAGCTATCTAGGGGCCCACCAAAGTCACCTCATTAGCAGAAACTCAGGTAAGGCTGAAGGGGCTTGTTATGAATAATAGAAAATGCTCCTATCATGCCTGTCACTCAGGAAATTCCAAGGGTTATAGAAGTTCTGTGTCAGGAACCAGGGACAAAGACCAAATATTTCTTACTCTATCACGACTTAGCACTGATGATGTTGACCATGACCACCTGACTGAGACAGTGTCTGCCAGGTTTCTCCACTCTCAAGTTCCTGTTTACCCTCTTTCCACACTCATTTTTCAGATGGGGAAACTGAGGTTAGAAGCAAAATGATTATGTCAAAACTAAAAAGTAGTAAAACTAAAATTGGAAGGTAAGGCTTCTCACTTCTTGTTCTGAGTTTCTTCCACTCTACCAGGAGTTGGCAAATGACAATGGTCCAGGGCCCAAATCTATCCCAGAGCCTGTTTTTCATGAGGGCTGTAGTTTTAAACTGTTGGCAAAAAAAAAAAAAAAAAAAAAAAAAAGAGTAATATTTCATGACATGCAACACTTACATTAAATTCAAATTTCAGTGTCCATAAGTTTACTGGAACACGGCTATGCTCACCTGTTTACATATTGCCTATAGCTGCTTTCATGATTCACTGGCCAACTTGAGTAGTTACGGCAGAGATTGTATGGTCCACAAAGGTTAAAATATTTAAGCTTAAAAATGTAAAATATCTGGCCCTTTACAGAAGGGTTTGCCAACACTGCACTATACCATAATGCTAAGCTGCCTCTTTATTTATTTATTCATTCATTATTCATTCATTCATTCATTTACTTAGGTGAGAGACGGAGAAAAGCAGCAGCTCTTAATCTCTTAAGATGCATTAATTGTGCAATATACAAAGTGTAAACAAAATCCTCTAAAACATTTCTTTAGGGGCTCAGACTTGAGGTTTGCTCAGCTTTCCCAGCTTAGTGATGAAATCACGTAAGTGCAGTGGAGAGCTTGTGTGTGGGAGAGAAGAAGAGATGCAGAGACAGGGACACAGAGCAGAGACACATACATTACTCTGGACATTAGAATTGGGGACAAGAAGAAGGACTCCCCCAGTTAACAGATCATAGATAAACTTTGTGCAATGAGTCAAAAAATCCAAAAAACCAAAACCAAAACATACCCGGGGAGGCTGTGACAGGCCAGGGGTCTTTTAAATGCAAGCCTGAGATCTTCCTCCAACATGTACAGCAAAGGCATTCTTAGAAACGTTCCCTGCATGCTTCCAAGTCTCAGCTGCTCCAACAGCATGCTCAAGAGACTGCCTCTCCACTCTCTCCCTCACTCAAACATGACCCTCATCATTCCTATCCACAGACGACAAGGCTGGCTACTCGCCCAACTCCAAAACTGTTCTCTGTTTATTTCTAACTCTAGCAAATGACAGAGATGTCTCATGAGAACTGTATTCTGGGGTGTTAAGTTCTGATTTTTATTGTACGTATAATACAGAAAGCTACTTTTCGTTTTTGTCTCACTATCTTTTGTGAATAGTCACTTTTTTCTTTCTAAGTTCCTATCAAATACTCATGAAATTTCTTAGGAGGCCCCTCCTTTAGAAAAATATTTTGCAAGGCAGATAAAAAGCTGGCACTGTTCAAGAATCAGGAAAACGGGACAATCCTTGGAGAGGAAAATGCAACTGTCATAAAAAGACAAAGGGCAAAGTGAGGGCCGTGAGGATAACTTCATGAAAGTAGATAATAGGAAAAAAAGAGCTAAAGTTAGAAAGTTCAAGGTTAAGGACATTGCTGAGGCTGTGTCATCATTCCGACCTCAGGAACTCTGCATTTAATACTTTATACTTTCAAAAATGTGTTTCACTATCACAGCAATCCAGTGAGGTTAGGAATTAGCTTCATCTTTCAAGTCAAGTCCAGGCATTAAATAGCTCATTTAAGTTACCTCCATGAGGTCAGGGCTCAGTATGCTGGATCATCACTGTATACCCAGAGCCAACCATTATGCCTCGGAACACAGCAGGTGCCCAATAAAGACTTGCTGGGAAAATGTCATTAGGCCAATTGACAAATCTCCAAATCTTCTATCTCCTGGTATGTACATCACTAATGGATAAAGACAACGCCCTGCTACAATATATACCACTCTTCTTTCTATTCTACCATCAAGGTGCAATTTGTTGATCAATGACTTCCCAGCTGAGGCACCCTCTAAGGGTAACTCCAACACTCAGCGAGTCAATCGCAGATACACAGAGCCAGGAGAGGGCCTCGAAATCCCATTTCTTACAGGAGAGGATGGGTTATATTAATCTTAAAAGGCAAATGTGGACACCACAGTATTTCTAGAGGATCGGTATTTATGGAGGAGATGTTACCTTTTAATAATTAAGTCCTAAAGCGGCTTTTCAAACTTACGGATGGGACTGGCTTTACTTAACAGTTTAGCAATAAGAAAATAAAGCACAAGATGAGAATTCTGTACAACTTGGCTTCTGGTAGAAGTCTTATCTGTGAAGCAGAATGAGTATAAAGATTCCAAAAAAGGCAGAAGAAAATCCAGCTGTCTTTCTATGATCTTCTCATAAGAACAGCAACTCTCAATCACAGTCTATTTTGTACAATCGATTCATTAACACCTATTTACATAATGACACAATTGTTTGAGGCTACAATTTTCGTTGCAGGAGGCATGATTTTAAAGCAAATATCTTTACAATGCCACACAATGATCCTCAAAGCATGAAGATATCTAGCAGACAATGCCATGGGCTTCTGGAGCCCCCTTTAAAATTTTACTTTTGCTTTTCAGTCTCAGGACTGAATAGGGACTTTCTGGAAATGCCATGTAACCTTGTATTTTAGAGACATTTTGGGGGATAACAAGGCATGAAATTCCTTTCCAAAAGAAATCATTTTTCTGTTTCAATAAATGGTGCTGGGTATTGGGGAGTCCATTCAACAGCCCATTTGAATAAGGGAGAGCAAAGAAACTCTTTAGATGTTGTTCAAGTTATTCCTGGATTGAGATATCGGTACTGAGAGATGATGAGAAAAGAATTTATTTAAAAAGAAGATGTGAAGAGCAGTTGGTCATGAGACAGAGAGTGACTGTGTTATTCTCAAGAAAACAGTAGACTGTCCCCAGTTTTTGCCACTAGGTCACCCAGCTATGATGGGATAACTAGATATATAAAGCCCAGTGTCTGCCAAGGGCAAATTGGTTCCTCAGGTAAAGCACAAATAAGTCACTAACTTGACAGTAGAATCAGCAGCAGTTTTTTTGTTTTGTTTTGTTTTTCAGTAAGACAACAGAGAGCTCACAGTCCCCAAAAGAAAAAGTTACTTTCTTGCCAACATTGGTCAAAAGTATGATTCTTTTAGAAAAATTCAATGAAGGCTTCCTCTCCCAACCCCATCAAGGCAGGAAATGGAACTGTATTTCTTAAGTGAATGAATGTTTTCATAATATTTATGGTTTTGGATATATGTAATCATTAAAATGTGACTTCTATTTGCTATGTGAAGTGGAGACAAATTAGAATTGATTGCACATGGAGATTTTGTTTGTTTCATATCCTTTTGTATATGCTACAAAATCTCAAAATCATTAGACCAGGAGGAACCTAGAGAGTCCATTGGATCCACCTTATGTCTCTCTGCTTCAAAGTGTGGCCCTTGGACTAGCAGCATCAACATCTTCCGAGAACCTGTTAGAAATGCAGTGGATCCCATCTCACACCTAATAAATTAGAATCTGCTTTACTACAAGATCGCCAGGTGATTTGTATGCACTTCCATCTCCCATCTTCTTCAGCTATAACTCTCCTGAGTCTCAGACAAACTGGTCTAGCCTACAGATGGGTTAGTGGTCAAGGAGGTAGAGTCCAAGAATCAGAATCACTTTGGCCGTTGGTAGAATGGGTGCTGACCGGCCATGCCTATGGTCGCATGCTCAGCCCTGGATGAAGGAAGGGCCCTAGAACCATGGGGACTTAGAGTTGAGGAAGAAAATCAAGGGGCTACTCTCAGAAGAACAGGGAATGGGTGACAGGCAAGCAAACCAAAAGACGCTCCCAGAAGTGATCAATTACTTGGGATGAGTATCTGACCAAAGTCAGATCAATGAAGAACAACTGCGTGACTTTGGCTGTATCTACAGAGAAGGAGAGGCTCTTAGATTGAGGTTATAAAATTCATAGAATGTAAACCTAGAGCTGCCACGTGGAGAAAGCCTGCCTGCAAACAAAGCAAACCCCAAGGAAACAGGGCTGGGAAATGGAGAGAGACCAAGTCCCTATAAGCTCAGTTGTGTTCTTGAACATATGGCCACTAACTCCAGGGGCAGCCTTCACACTGTTTCCTAATGCAATGTGACTGTGCCCCTGAAGCTGTGCCATGACATGCCAGCCCTCCCTAGATCCAGCTACGCCTGAAGCACATTTTCTCTCTGGACTTTTGTTACATGTGCCCATCAACTTCTCCATCTTTTTTTTTTTTTTTTTAATTTTGGTTTAACTCGGTTTGAGGCAGATTTTCTGTGACTTGCAACTGAAACACTGCTGACACCCATGGGGTGAGTTTTAAAAATATTCATGCTCGTCCCAGATCAAAACCTTTGCTCCTGCAAAAGACAGACTCTGATATGGCCAAGGTGGAGATGGGGAGAGGTGAAAGGGGTTGGAGGATGCATTCTTATGTACTGCCAGGAAGAAGTCAATGAAGAAATCCTCTATAGGAGGGCAATATGACAATGTCTATATTTAAATTTTTAAATATTTAAAAGTGTATACCATTTGGCCTAGTGATTCCATTTCTGCAAACTGATAATACAGATAAATTAGCATATGTGCCGAAATATTTATGTTAAAGGGTAACATTTAATTACTGTTAGGACAGCAGAAGATTGTACAACCAAAATGTCCAGCAATAAAAGGCTAGTAAATGATGTATCATCTAAACAATGTTTAACAAACATTCCTGTAGTTATTAAAAGCAAATATGGGAGGTCTACATGTGCTAACCTGGAACAATCCCTAAGATAAGTAAAAACAAGTACGGTGGCCGGGTGCGGGGGCTCACGCCTATAATCCCTGCACTTTGGGAGGCCAAGGAGGGTGGATTACCCGAAGCCAGGAATTCGAGACGAGCCAGCCTGGCTGATGAAACCCCGTCTCTACTAAAAATACAAAAAATTAGCCGGGCGTGGTGGCAGGCGCCTGTAATCCCAGCTACTCAGGAAGCTGCAGTAGGAGAACTGCTTGAACCCGGGAGGCGGAGGATGCAGTGAGCCGAGATTGCGCCACTGCACTCCAGCCTGGGTAACAAGAGTGAAACTCCATCTCAAAAACAAAAACAAAACAAAAAGAAACAAGTAAGGTATGGAATTATGTATATGTTACCATTTCTTTGAAAAAGATAAATAGATCTATATGTATATATATACAGACATTAAATGCATATACAAGGATATATCTCTAGGAGAAGACAAAGTTAATAGGGGTTGTTTCTGGGAAGGGGACAGAGTTGGGAGAGAGACCTACTTTATGTTTTTTAAATTTTGAAAATACTATATGCATCCATTATATATTTAATGTCTTGGCAGATTTGGAATGTTTCCCTCCTTTTTCTTTTTTTCTTTTTTTTTTTTTGAGATGGAGTCTCACTCTGCCGCCCAGGCTGGAGTGCAGTGGCACGATCTCGGCTCACTGCAACCTCTGCCTCCCAGGTTCAAGCAATTCTCCTGCCTCAGCCTTCTGAGAGCTGGGATTACAGGTGTGCACCACCACACCCGGCTAATTTTTGTATTTTTAGTAGAGACAGCGTTTTACCATGTCGGTCAGGCTGGTCTCGAACTCCTGACCTCGTGATCTACCCTCCTCAGCCTCCCAAAGTGCTGGGATTACAGGCGTGAGCCACTGCACCTAACCCCCTCCTCTTTCTTTTATTAATACAACTACTGGTGTAAAGAAACTAAGAATGCATGTCCCAAGCAAGAAGTCTGGAGACAGCAATCAGCGGCTCCCTCTTGTCTAATTAGGCCAAGAGCTGAGCATATCAGACTCACAAATGAAAAATCACTGAAAGAACTCCATTAATTGGCTAGGGTAGAGCTGCAGTGGGATTGGAAATTATTTTCCCCAGGAGCAGAAGGGCAGAAAAAGATTCAGCCTTGGAAATATCCGTCCTGCTGTTAGGTGCTGCAGGGCATGTTGCAGAAATTCCCAGGACCCATCAATCAAAGCAGCCCTACTGGTAAATACTTTCTCTCCTGTGATGTGAATCCTCAGTGGCCTCTGGCCTGCCCTACTGGCCATTTAGAATTACCAAGCCCTCCTTTGGAACAACACTATTTTCTGAAGTTCTTCCCTTATTCTTTTATCCCTTCTAATACATGCACAGCTGGAAACATTTAAAGCTTCAAGCACAGTTTAAATGAAAAGTGTAAGTAAGGCTGTGCATTGATTCTTAAGCTCCAACTCTCCTGATTGTGAGGGTTAGACAGTCCCTGCCATGAGTCTGTGATCTGCGGTGGCCACCGTGTACTCAATGAACCTGAAACAGCAAACACTGGAACACATCAGGGTGACCTGAGACATTCAGAGCCAAGTCCACCACACAGTGACAGCTGCTGTTTGGGAAGCTCATGATTGGCATTCGAGTCGGCTATCATTTTACAAGTTTAAAATGTGCAACCCAAGCATGACGATGTTATTGTTTCCATCAAGCTGTAATTCACCTATGAATTAACCACTGCTACGTTGATTCAATTCAAGGCTATCTTAGAAATAGTTTGATCCCAACTTTTGGGATTAGAAGCTCGTTCTCCGCTTCTTTTTTCCCAACAAAGCTCCTCCTCCTCTCCAAATAACATATTTTACCAGTTAGAAGAGTTATTACTTGGTAGCCTTCTGAAATGATACATGCGGGATCGGTGGGGCAGTGGGAAATGTGTGGAGAAGGTGGCCCATGTTTGCTACCAGAGGACCCACAATTGATTTTCATGCTTTCCCTAATGAACACGCAAAGTTCGCAACATTTATCTTCCCAGGCCTCAGCCTTCTCATCTGCTACCTTTCTTGGGGAATGAGATAGATGATCTCAGAGCTTCCTGTACTGCATCATCAGCACTTGGACCAAAAACACCCAAAGAGGTGAGGTGGCATCTAAACATCCCAAAGTTTGGTTGTTTTGAACATTACTGTGGATTTTTGAGTGTGTGTGTTTTGATCTTTCATAGTGCTTTTCTTAGGAAAATGCTTAGTAAATACCTGTGGAGCTGAGCAACCTTTGTCTCTATTCCAGCTGCCTATAAGACTGTGTGCGTTCAGTTTAAACATTAAAGGACAGTTCAAGTATGAAAATTTGCAGACCATCCCATTTAAATATATTCAACATGGACTAGTGTCTATTATTCTTTATAGTAAGCTGAGAGGAATGTGTAGTTTTTTTCAGTTGGGGACATTTTAAAAATTACACAGAAAGTCCTAGTTTAAACTAGAACTAGTTTAACCTTGAGCTTCTCAAGTTTGGGCAGATTGTGAAGCCAGCCAAAGAGGGCTACGAATCATGCCGTGGCATCTGGGGAAATAGCTTTGCCTTTGCTTCACTGCAAGCCTTCCAGTTCCCTCCTTTATTCCACAGAACATGATGCAGTCACAACAGGTGCCAGATGCCCCATCTGTCCAGAGATTGCTTTAAGCACATCAGTCTGGGCAGCTGCGAACAGAATCTGACCTCATTCACTTTACATGTAGTCAGTTAGCATGTGGTCGGGTTAGACTACATTATGGACAAGAGCCTTAACAAAAAACATCCTGAGCAGTTAGTGACCAGGTCTGAGTCACTGTTTTACTTCCAGCAACAATGTCAATGCTTAGGATAGAGTAGGTACTCACTACAATGTCAATGTCAACGCTTAGGATAGAGTAGGTACTCACTCAATCAAGGTTAGCTGAATGAATGAAGTATGATAGCTTTCATCAGTGTTATGACAACATGGCTGGGAGAAAAGATGATCTATGACTATGAGTTTGAATTAAGGGTTACACAGCCTAGCTTGTAGCACCATATAGTTTTTAGTTTCAGACATCACTCCCAATTGAAAGAGTTTACACTAAGTACAGTCATACACAGCAAGAAGCTAGCAATACATTGAGATTTTCATAGTTTTAAGTAGAGCATGTATACATAAATACACACATATGCACATTGGGAAACATAGACTTTCACTCACTAAAGCAAACCTCATGATAGAGAACTAAAAGACATAAAATTGATTTAACAAAAATAGCCCAGGGGATTTCTTTTCATCACAACTGAACACTGCAAGTAACAGAACAAGATTCGTTCCTAAATGACTCTAGACTCACTAGACTCACTACAAGTGAAATTTCATCCCCCCCAAATACCAACACACAACAAAAATTTGATCAGTTTTAAGTCTAGAAATTAGTTCGGACCCCATGCTGCAATATGACACTGTATCTGTTGAAAACCCTTCAACATGTTTCACAGCTTGAAACATCAACCGATTCCAGGGATATTGATGGTTAACAATAATTAAACATCATTTTTTTTAACTGGAAGCTACTAATAAAATATATCAATAAGGCTGGGCACGGTGGCTCATGCCTGTAATCCCAGCACTTTGGGAGGCTGAGGTGGGCGGATCACTTGAGGTCAGGAGTTTGAGACCAGCCTGGTCAATACGGTGAAACCCCGTTTCTACTAAAAATACAAAAATTAGCCGGGTGTGGTGGCGGGCACCTGTAATCCCAGCTACTCGGGAGGCTGAGGCAGGAGAATTGCTTGAACCTGGGAAGCGGAGGTTGCAGTAAGCCGAGATCATGCCATTGTACTCCAGACTGGGCGACAGAGTGAGACTCCATCTCAAAAAACAAAAACAAAAACAAAAAAGCAATGAGCCAATATATTCCTTAGTAATTCCATAATGAGCACACATTGTGGAGTTGGACTGAGTTTAAATCCAGATTATACTGTGCTCTGTTTGGCAGCACATATATTAAACAAAACAAAAAGCAGATTACATCACTTTTTAGCTGTGTGATTTTGAATAATCTATTTAACTTCTCTGTGCTTCCCATCTATAAAAGGGGGATAATAAAAGCATGTACTTCATAAGGTCATGGTAAGTATCAAATGAGATAATTGACACAAAAACTTTTAGGAAGGAAGTGAGCACATGGCAATTAATCAGTAAGTGGTTTTTATCATTATTACATCTATCCGCAAAACATGCCCATTTAACAAATGCTCACCATTCTAATCATAAATCCATCCTTCCTAAATGCTCAACCTCAGTGTTTCCACCAGCACAATAACAATGGGAAAACCAATTTGTCTTGCATCCCTGTTCCCAAGTGCCTGATACTGTGCCTGGCCCAGAGTTCAGTAAGTCCTCACTTAATATCAGCCATAGGTTCTTGAAAACTTTGACTTTCAGTGGAACAGCTGAATTGGTATGACAAAATCAATTTTTTTTTTTTTTTTTTTTTTTTTTGAGACGGAGTCTTGCTCTGTCGCCCAGGCTAGAGTGCAGTGGCCGGATCTCAGCTCACTGCAAGCTCCGCCTCCCAGGTTTATGCCATTCTCCCGGCTTAGCCTCCCGTGTAGCTGGGACCACAGGCGTCTGCCACCTCGCCCAGCTAGTTTTTTGTATTTTTTAGTAGAGACGGGGTTTCACCGTGTTAGCCAGGATGGTCTCAATCTCCTGACCTCGTGATCCACCCGTCTCAGCCTCCCAAAGTGCTGGGATTACAGGCTTGAGCGACAAAATCAATTTTAAGAGTTAAGTTCCTACATATTTCTGGTCAGAATAAAACATCACCAAACTTCTAAGTAAAGACCCAAAACACTTCTATATTAAACACTGAAATCAATGTGAGCTAAATATACACTTAAGAAAGATTAATGAGAACAAGTAAGATAATTAGTTACCCAATTATTCCAGTTCAGGGTCTTATGTGGCTGAAGCCTGTCCCAGCAGCTCAGCTCAGGGTGCAAGGCAAGAACCCACCCTGAACAGGATGCATCCCGTAACAGGGGGCGCTCACATCCACACCCACACTCACACTCACACTCACTCAGACTGGGCCTAGGTAGACACGCCAATTCGCCCAATGTGCACATCTTCGGGATGTGGAAGGAAACCAGATTACCTGGAGAAAACCCACGCAGACATGGGGAGAATGTACAGCCTCCACACAGACAGAGGCCCTGGCCAGGAATCGATTTGTTTCCTCATCAAAGAAATAACAAAACAATGTTGAACAAAATGACGTTATTCAAGGACCCACTATAGTTGCTCCAAAAATATTGTGTAAGATAGTGAAATGATGATAGCAATATTTTAAAGCACTTTGAAAATACATCACAAAAAGTATGATATTCACTGTGTTCCTTAAGGGTTAAGGGGAAAAGAGAAAGAATTCTAAGCGTAGATTGCTTTTCTTTTCCCACCGGGATGAAAGGGAAATGAACAACAGCAGATACTGAAAGGTGCGCTGGAATTAAATTGTGTCAATTTCCCAGCACAATAAAAACACAAAGCCCACTCTGGAGCCAAGGCTGATCACCTATTCATCCATTCTATTTTTTTAAAAAAACAAACCACTCTCTCACACAAATTCTCTCTCTTACCAATACACATGACTCACTAAGAATTCACATTCTATGAAATCACAAAAAAGCAACAGGAATTCAACAAGGCACTTTCTAACTCTCACAAAAGTTTGGCCCCCAGACAGCAGGCAACAGAGAGTGCTGAATTTCCAACAGATTTACCACTGCTGTCTGACAGCAAGATCCTATGATGGAGGTTGGGGCTGACGCTTCAATGCTTTGTATGGGGAGGGGATCCTGTGCTGGGAAAGGGTCTTATCAGACCAGTGGGAGCTGCCCAAGGCTTGCAATTAAGGCTCTTCCTGGCCAAAGCCCACAGAGACGCCAGGCTTCAAGTACAGGTATTCAGCACAAAAAGCCAAAATTATCCCCCGGAGTGCAGAGGTTACACTGTTATAGAAGCCGAGGATTTTTTTTTTTTTGTCCTCTTTAGAGAAATACAGTCATGAACTGCTCCAATATAAAATTAAACGGCAAAATGTCCATGATATAGCAAGCTCCCTTTCCCAAAAGAATGCTGTAGACAATACGTATTAGTGAGTTCATTTAATTAAGCAAAGCCAAAAACCAAACCCTCTCCACTATCCCCTTTCTCTCTGTAATGCATATGTTGAAAGCTTCCTGAAAATAGATACTGAAGTGTTAAAACTGATCACCACTGGAAAGTGAGGGGGAGTCTTTAAATTTTATATAATCTTTCATCACAGGAAAAGTAAACAGATTAGTTTAATGAACCCTGATGTACCCATTACTCAGTTTCAGTAATGATCAATTCATGACTAGTTCTGTTTCATCTATACCCTCCACTCACTTCCTTTCTTCCGTATTGTTTTGGAGCAAATCCCAAATACTATTCACCCTTAAACATTTCAGTGTGTGTTGTTAAAAAACAAGGAAACTTAAAAAAAAAAAAACATAAAAATAATACTATCACTATACCTAAAATATATCAATGATAACAATTTAATACTTCAAATGTCCAGTGTTTAAATTTCCAATTGTCTCAAAAATGTTTTTTATGTAAAAAGAAAAACTTGATACAAATTAATTTAATGAAGTTTAATTGAGCAAAGAACAATTCATGAATCTGGTAACACTGTGAACCAGAGGAGGTTCAGACAGCTCTGCTCCATAACTGGGCAGGGAGTATTTATAGACAGAAAACAGAAGGGAGGCACAGAAACAGCTGGATAGGTGGCAGCTCAGCATTTCCCTTATTTGGACGTGGTCTGATCGGTGAACAGCCTGTAACTGGCTAACACCTAACACCCAGCTCCCTGTTCCAAAATATACTCCTAAATTAGGCTTTCAAGTTTATTTACATTCTGAGCTAGGTAAGCTTGTTAAGTAGGGACTCATGGAATGGAAGCAGTCTCAGGCCAAATTTAGTTTAACATTTGTTTTGTTTTACAGTTGTTGGAATCAGGATTCAAATAAGGACCATATATAGTGATTGATTAATATGTCCTTTAAGTCTTTCAATCGATAGGTTCTCCTTCTATCTCACTGGGTATTTTTAAAAAATAATTTACTACATTTAGAATTTTACGTATCTATTAATTTGAAATTGGTCACAAATAGGTTTTTTGTTTTGTTTTTGAGATGGAGTCTCGCTCTGTGGCGCGATCTCCGCTCACTGCAACCTCTGCCTCCCGGATTCAAGCAATTCTCCTGCCTCAGCCTCCAGATTAGCTGGGACTACAGGCGTGCACCACCACGCCCAGCTAATTTTTGTATTTTTAGTAGAGATGGGGTTTCACCATGTTGGGCAGGATGGTCTCGATTTCTTGACTTTGTGATCCACCCACCTGGGCCTCCTAAAGTGCTGGGATTACAGGTGTGAGCCACCGCACCCGGCCCTGTTTTTGTTTGTTTGTTTGTTTGTTTGTTTTTTAATGAGGACGGAAAGAAAAATTAAATAGCTGAGAGCACAGCACTGAGTTCCTTCATTGAAGGAAAAATATAAAAGCAACCCATGGTAACAGATACAGCAGTCATTACAGGATATTCCTCTGTCTCCCAAAAAGCAACTGGACAAGAGTCCATCAATATATAAATCTTGCTTAAGAGGTAACTTGATGAAGCTAGTGAACTAGCAGTAGCACAGTAAGACCGATGGCAGTGTAAAATGTCATCAGAAATGTCATCACAAATCCATCTGAGGCAACAGACAAATCAGCTTAACTGCCAGTGTGTCTTGGTTACGCCCTAGTTAAGAAAGGAAATGGGGGCTATTAGGAAGACAGAAGGGAGAAATAATGTTGGGGAGGCAACGGATGGATGTTCACTGTCATCACTGTTATATTTGTTGTGCTGTAATGCTCTTGTTAAATATGGAAGGTGGTTTCAGTGCTGAAATTAATTTCCAATTGGTAGAAGTTGGGGAGAGAAGGTTTCCAATTGTCAAAGTACAGGATGATGCCTCACACTTGGTACGTACTACACACACTTTGTTGAAATGAACACAAAATAGCTTAAATTTTTAAGGCAGATAGCCAATGCTGCTTCCCAAACTACAAAACCAAGAAAAGTAAATTTACAGACTCTCCATGTCACTCCACCTGCATTAAAAAAGAGTCCGTATTTACATACATGCTTGAATCTCTTGGTTGGTTATGCAAACAAGTAGCATTCATTGATCAAATATTTGTCACTGTGTCTTTCCTTGTAATAGAAATCAAAGAATCGTATCATTAAAAAAGTCAAATTCATAGAAGTAGAAAGTAGAATGGTGGTTACCAGAGGCTGGGGTTGGGGACGGGGAGTGGGATGGGGAAAGAAAAGATGTTGAACAAAAGGTACGAAGTTTCAGACCATGCACAATGGCTCACACCTGAAATCCCAGCACTTTGGGAGGCTAAGATGGGAGGATTACTTGAGTCCAGGAGTTCGAGACCAGCCTGAGCCACTGCGCCAGCTGAATTTTATTTCTTAAAGGGATATGCCAAAAAAAGTAGGAAACTAGAATTATTAAAATTATTTTTAAAACTTTTTAATTGACCAGCAAGATCGACTCTCTATAAAAATTTTTTTTCAAAAATTAACCAGGCATGGTGGCATGCACCTACAGTCTTAGTTACTCAGGAAGGGGAAGTGGGAAGATGGCTAGAGCCCAGGAGCTCAAGGCTGCAGTGAGCCATGATTATACCACTGCATTCCAGTCTAGGCAACAGAGTGAGACCTTGTCTCGACAATTTTTTTTTTTATTTAGACGGCAGAAATAAGCTTTAGTGATCTACTTCATAGAATTTTGACTATAATTAATAATAATATAATATGTATTTCAAACTTGCTAAAATAGTAGATTTTAGGGCCGGGTGCAGTGGCTCACACTCGCAATCCCAGGACCTTGGGCAGCCAAGGTGGGAGGGTAACTTGAGGCCCGGAGTTGGAGACGAGCCTGGGCAAGATGGTGAGACCTCCATCTCTACAAAATAATACAAAAATAAGCTGGGCATGGTGGTGTGTGCCTGTAGTCCCAGTTATTTAGAAGGCTTAGCGTGAGGATCTCCTGAGCCCAGGAGTTCAAGGCTGCAGTAAGCTATGATCATGTCACTACATTCCAGTCTGGATGACACAGCAAGACACTGTCTCTCTTGTATTTATTTATTTTTGAAGTAGATTTTAAATGTTCTCACCACAAAAAGAAGATAAGTATGTCAGGTGATGGCTATGTTAACTAGCTTGATCTAACTGTTCCACAACTGAAACATATATGGAAACATTTCATCATACCCTTTACATAGATACAATTATTGTCAATTTAAAAGTTTTAAAAATAATGTTAATAATTCTAGTTTCTTACTTTTTTTGGCATATCCCTTTAAAACATAAAATTCAGCCAGCTCAGTGGCTCACACCTGTAATCCCAGCACTTTGGGAGGCCAAGGCGGGCGGATCAGGAGGTCAGGAGATCAAGACCATCCTGGCTAACACGGTGAAACCCCGTCTCTACTAAAAATACAAAAAATCAGCCAGGCATGGTGGTGGGCGCCTGTAGTCCCAGTTACTTGGGGGCCTGACGCAGGAGAATGGCGTGAACCCGGGAGGCAGAGCTTGCAGTGAGCCGAGATTGCGCCACTGCACTCCAGCCTGGGCGACAGAGAGAGGCTCCGTCTCAAAAATAAATAAATAAATAAATAAATAAATAAATAAATAAATAAATAAAATCCTACAACATATTACACACTTAAATCGATAAAAGTTGAGTAGTGCCTGTTGGAATAAGACTGAAGGACTTGAAACCCTCCCACTAATCTCGTCCTACTTACCACTTAATACTAGTAACTCTTTTACAATACCAGCTTGAATATCTCTAGTGACAGGGAGTTTACTACCTCACAGGACATAATCTTATTCTAGTTTCAGTTCCTGATACAAAAGCCATTTCCTACTATTGACCAAAAGTCTGATTTCCTGTAATGTCTACTCAGTGGACCAAAACCCTCTTCTACAAGTGAATATTTCAAGTATCTTAAGACAGCTGTCATCCCGCTTAGCTCTCCAGCCTGCAGCTCACCACCCCCAGTTCTTCAACTGTTACTCACCAGACATGGTCACTGCTCCTTATCATCCTGCTCCCCTTTCACTGGGTATGTTTTGGGAGTTTTAAATATGCCCTTGACCCAGGGGAGTATGCTAACCGCTCAGTGTCTGTTGAATTTATTTCTCAACCGGCTTTTACCAATGCACACATTTTCTATCTCTGTCAGTCAACTCTGTTTCTACTTTTCAGCCCTAAGCCTGAGAGAATGCCCATCAAAACTCATCTCCTGACTTCTTGCTCTACTTCCTGAACTTGGATTATCTTCTCCTCTCCATATACTGTAGGCTCCCCCGACTCATCATTCATGGAAAACGCCCTATGCTCCAGCAGACAGTGTGATGCCTTTCTTGACGCTGCTACTTTTCCCAGCTCAATCCAAAGGCCCAGAAAAAAGTGTCTCCTCTTGTCTGTATTCTTCCTAAAACAGAATACAACACCCCAGATGTGCCTTGGTCAGCTCAGAGTTCAGTGGGACTGTTCTTTCCTCTCTCCATAGAGTGCTTCTCTTCAAGCAGATGGGTCATATTAGTGAATGTGTCTGTGGGGTTTTTAGCAGCTGCCCCTGTTAGCTCATCTCAAGCTCACAGCTGGCTGTCAGTCTCCACTGGCCACAGCTACTCCCAGCTGTCTCCAATGAGGTGGCCCCCTGCAGATTTAGTTGGGCCCTGAACCAATGACAACCAGGACTGATGATAGAGTAAGACAATGGCTGTCAATGCTAGCTGCGCAGTAAAATCATCTGGAAAGCTTTAAAAACTATGAATGCCTGAGTCCAACCACAGAGATACAGGGCCAATTGATCTGAGTATCCTTTAAAAAAATCAGAATTTTAAAAAAATGCTCCCAAAGTGATTCTAATAGCCAGGATTCAGAGTCACTGCAACAGGAAATCCCTCCTAACAGGTAAATATGCTCTAGAATTCATCTGTATCTGTAAAATAGAGCCCAAAGTGCCTGGTAGAACTTCTATTCCATAATTCAAGGAGCTATCCTAACCATCTAATAATGTGGTTACATTTAGTTTTCCCAACAAATCCCCATTGAATCAAGGCAAAAACCCAGCCTCAGAAATGTCAAGTAACCAGTGCAAGGCACACCCAGGAGGGAAGGGGTGAATACAAACTACTCTGGCAGGCTCCGAAGGTAGTGTCCTTAACCCCGATACACATTCTCCAATGTAGCCCATTCCCTGGCCTTGCTGGAGTGCTCACCCCTGCTTCCCAGAGCTCTGGGACTTGGGCTCTCCTCAGTTTCTGGGGGGATTGGAGTTCAACTTTGAACCTCTATCTAGTTCCTACCAGCCCTTCTCTATTGCTTCTGATATGTTCTTCATTTTGAAGGAACTCTGTCGACATAGCCTGGATGCTTCAAAATCCAGTCACTAGGTCAGTCAGTCCCTTGGGTGCAAATCCTTCTAGCCACTGACCCAGCACACTGCGAGGCCAAGGTGGATCTCTTTATTCCTTTCCCTCCTCCCCTAATCATGCCCTCCCCACTCAATCTATCCTTTTCTCCCAGATTCTCCCCATAGTCAGTCCTGGTTTACTCCCAGTTGTTTGCATGCTGTGTGGCAAGGCCTAGCCAATTACAGCACCAATTAAATCCCTCTGATTTCTTCTTTCCATATGAAGTGCCATAAAGCTGCTTCTATTTCATTGTGTACATTTATGATCACTCTTTGAAACCTAAATGTAGGACTTCGACAATTTTTGCTTATTTAGCTTTAATAGTTTGTGCCCATTATGTCAGCACTTCCATAGAATCTGAAATTATCATTTATCATAATGAGGTATCTGAGATGTTTATATCAGCTGTATTTTTTGTTTTTTTCTTTTGAGACAGGGTCTCACTCTGTCGCCCAGGCTGGAGTGCAGTGGCACAATCACAGCTCCTGCAGCAACTCGTTTGACCTCCTGGGCTCAGGTGATCCTCCCACTTTAGCCTTCTGGGTAGCTAGGACTACAGGCACATGCCACGATGCTAAGTTAATATTTTTGTATTTTTAGTAGAGACAGCATTTCACCATGTTGCCCAGGCTAATCTCGAATTCCTGGTCTCAAGTGATCTACCCACCTTATCCTCCCAAATTGCTGGGATTACAGATGTGAGCCATCACGCCCAGCCCACCTGCAAATTTTTTTATAAAGTCTTCTTTGTTTTTATCCAAGTTACTAAAAACATGGCTCTTTATTATAGGCATTACTTTAGTTTGGTCTAAAACCAACAGAATCAACATTTTCTGACAAAAATCATCCACTTGGCTGTCTCCAAATAACTATACAACCTTATTTTCAATATTTTAATGAGGAGTTTTGTGACTGCTTTGCTGAAATTGAGATTCACTATCTAGATATTGTTCCCTGAGCCTGGTTAGCATAATGAGTGTTCTTAGTGAACCCTTATGGGTTCCTGGTGATCTCTTTATTCTTCTCTGATTGCTGACATCTATTTAAGAATCTATTATAAACTTGTCAGGGTTTAAATGAAATATCAAAGACCATTTGTGAAAAAGTGGAACAATACTCTACATTTTCCTATTTTTGGGGATCGCTCCTATTCTCTATAACCTCTCCAAATTTACTGATAGGGCCAGGCATGGTGGCTTATGCCTGTAATCCCAGCACTCTGTAAGGCAGAAGTGGGAGGATGGTTTGAGGCCAGGAGTTTGAGACCAGCCTGAGCAACATGGCGAGACCTTGTCTTTAAAATAAAATTAAAAAAAAAAAAAAAGTACTAACAGTTGCCTTAAGGTCAGTTCCTTTACACGTAGGATGTAATCAGCTGGGTTTTCTTCACATCTTTCTACCTATCCAGTGCTTCAGTGTCCTTTTAATTCATTTGTTTTTTTAATTGAAAACTTTGCTCAGATAATCAAAGATTTGCATGGAGTTGTAAAACACAATACAGTGATCCCTTGTACACTGTACCATTTCCCTCATTGTTTTTGCAAAACTATAGTATAATATTACAACCACAAAATTGACATTTGTTATAATTCCCCCCATCTTACTCAGATTTTCTGTTTTACCTGTGTTTGTGTATGTGAACCTCTATACAATTTTATCACTCATGTATAATGGTGAATCCAGTAAAGATACTCAACAGTTCTAACTCTACAAAGATTCCCTGTGTTGCCTATTCATGACTCTTTTAAACACTGCTTGCTTTACTCTCTTTGGTTTTTAGATCAATTTCCATAAAGGAAAAAAGAGATGCAAAATAAGAGTTGAGAGGCTGTGCCTTCACTGGGCTACTTGTTAACATTATCACTTTCTAATGCTTTTCAGCATGGTTTCATAATCTGCATAAGAATTTCTTTTTAAATATTATTGCTGTTTTTTCCTAGAATTTCAAAAATGTTTTCATGTTCTTAGGTTTTCTTTATCTGATGTTCATTTTATAATTTCTTTGAAATGTAGCTTGGTAAGTGGGTAGAGTGGTTTGCCTTTTTTTTTTTTTTTTTTTTTACTTTGTACTAGAATGAAATAAATAACAGCACCCACTTGGGACACAAATTAATTGACATTATTTCCTACATAGTTTCCAATTATAAATATGTATGGAATACCTTTTATTTGGACATTAAACTATAATGAGCATTTGTAGCTATTTAATGCACTAAAATATCGTTTCTGGGCCAGGCATGGTGGCTCACACCTGTAATCCAGCACTTTGGGAGTCCAAGGCAGGAGGATCACCTGAGGCCACAGGAGTTCAAGGTTACAGTGAGGCTACTATTGCACCACTGCACTCCAGCCTGGGCAACAGGCGAGGCCCCTTCTCTACCATACATAAAATTTCCCTCAGTAATCTCTTCGAGGAATAAGATCACATTCTATACCTCTTTTGTATCTAACAGTGGCCGCTGTGCTTGCGCTGTGCTTAAACTAATCATATATGTCCCAAATGATTAGTATAAGCCAAAGATTGGCCCCTGCTTTATAAAGTGGCAGACAGTATATATTTTAGGCTTTGTGGGCCAAACAGTCTCTGTCATATTCCTCAACTCTGCCACTGCAATGCAAAAGATAATATGTAAATGAGTGGGCGTGGGTGTGCCAATAAAACTTAATTTATAAAAACAGGCAGCTAGCTATAGTTTGCCTATCGCTGATCTAAGTCAACAGTGGCAACTTCCTCAGCCAGTGAATGGCTTACAAATGGGCATATGATCCAATCTGGTGAAAGGGATGTGAGAAAAGTCTGATGGGGGCTTCTGGGAGAGATGATTTCACATGTAAGACACACAAGGAAGAGACAACCCTTTTTTCCCCTTTGGATGTTAACAAATCTAAAAGTGATAGCTAGGATTGCTACAGCCATCTTGTTCCTGATCTAAAGATGAAGCCATCAAACATAAGGGGGTTGGGCCATGAGAATCACTGAGGAGAGCAGCAGCTTGGCATACTGGCCCGGAGACAGCCCCACTTCTTAGGGAAGACAATACATTTCCTTATTGCTTAAGCCAATGAGTTGGCCCAAAAGCATCCTAATTACTGTAGCACCCCCTTGAGCATTTAGCTAACTGCTTCACAGAGAATAGATGTTCAATAAACAACAGTTTGCTGGTCTGGCTAACAATCTGAACCATGAATTTATTCAAAACAGAATTCCTTCCACTGTAAATAAACTAGCTCCTCTTATCATCCTCTTTTTTTTCTTAAAAAATAGAAAAACACCAATGAGAGGAATAATATTGTAGTAAACCTATATTATTTAAGATGAATAGAAAAATGATAATTTTTCACATTTTCTGAAAATAAACGTGTTTTAGCTTATTATCCTTTCCCTGCAGTTTTCCTCCTCTTACTTTAAGCCTCTCTCTCCCGGGTTGGCCCTCGGAAGGCCTGCCATATGCAAATGTGTGTATACTCATCAGTCTTATTAGGCATAGTTCCAACTGGCCACCCCACATGAACACAATTAAAAGTTAAACATCAATTAAAATTCACAGAATTCATTTAGCTTTCTCAAAAAGCACTAAATAACGGTACACATTTGGGACACAAATTAATCTACATTGTTTCCTTCATCACTCTTTAGTTATCACACATCCTAGGCCTCATTTTAGACTCTGTTAATTGCTCATTCAGCCCACACTGAGTAGGCAATGGAAAACGAGCCCAAGACAAAAGATAAGAACAAAAGAATGAGACGGCGCAGTGGATCACGTTTAGCCAGCCAGGTGGTTCATCAGTGACGGTGACACTGGAGAAATCCTGTGTGAGGACAAACACTGTCCAAGGGAGGGGCACGTGGGCGATCTCTCTTGTGAGACCTCCATTGATACATGCATTTGCTTATTCATGGACGTCAATATCTAATAGGCATGCCAAGTTTCAACATGGGCCAAACAGAATGCATAATTTTCCTCCTAAATCTATTCCTTTTCCATCTTCCTCCATTTCAATAAACGGTACTCAGTTGCATAAGCCCAAATTCAGCATCACCCTTGATTTCCCATTTTCTGTATCCCCACGACCAAGCCATTGGCAATTCCTATCTGCTCTGTATCCAAAATCTGTTCATCCCTCTTCATTCTGCTGCCAACTCCTTAATCCAGGCCTCCGTCACGTGTCCCCTGTGGTGACTGCCTTTGCTTCCTGACTGGCCTCCCTCTGCCCCTCCTGCCTCTCAACAACCATCTCTGCTAAAAACTAAATACCATCCCATTGCTCCCCTCCAAATGTGTCTCCACTGCATTTTAGAATTAGAAACCTGTTTACTTTCCTACTGCTGTAACAAATGATCTCAATTCAGCAGCTTGGACCAACATACATTTATTCTCTGACAGTTCTGCAGCTCAGAAGTTGAAAATCAGGGTGTTGGCAGGGCTGTGTTCCTTCTGGAGGCTTCAGAGGATAATCCAAACTCTCACCTGCTACAGCCTGCCTGCACTCCTTGGCTCACAGCCTCTTCCTCACCTTCTCTGACTCTCATCCTCCTGCCCTCCTCTTACAAGAACCTTTGTTATCACATTGGGTCCACCCAGATGGTCTCCCCATGTCAGGATCCTCCACTTACAGCCGCAGCGTCCCTTCTATTATGTAAGCTAACATAGTCACACAGGCTCTGGAATGCGACACAGACATTTAGCGGGGCCTCATTCAGCCTACCACAAAAGTGAAACACAACACACACAAAAACCAGTTCCTTCCTGTGACCCACCGAGACCTACGTGCCCAGGCTTGCGCGTCTCTCTCAGCTTGTCTTCTACTGCCCTCTCCTCACTGCTACACCAGCCGCCTTCTGTCTGTTCCTTAGACATTTAAGCTCGCTGTTACCTTAGGGTCTTTACCCTTGTTGTTCTCTCCATCTAAAGTGTTCTCCCTCCAGAAGTCCACGTAGTGGTTCATTCACGAGAGCTCAAATGTCCTTCCTCACTTCCTGTCCTTCGAGATCATTTTGTCTATTCTCTTTTTTTTTTTTTTGAGACGGAGTCTCGCTCTGCCGCCCAGGCTGGAGTGCAATGGCCGGATCTCAGCTCACTGCAAGCTCCGCCTCCCGGGTTCACGCCATTCTCCTGCCTCAGCCTCCTGAGTAGCTGGGACTACAGGCGCCCGCCACCACGCCCGGCTAGTTTTTTGTATTTTTTATAGAGACGGGGTTTCACCGTGTTAGCCAGGATGGTCTCGAGCTCCTGACCTCGTGATCTGCCCGTCTCAGCCTCCCAAAGTGCTGGGATTACAGGCTTGAGCCACCGCGCCCGGCCCATTTTGTCTATTCTCCCTGACCATAAGCAAACTCCAAGGGAAAAGTCCTCATCTGTCTTGCTCATGCTCCACCCAGAACAGTGACTGATACACTTACCAACTTAACAGTTGTTAAAAGGATGAACTATCTAACTTCAAAATGTTAGTGATCTCTGGCTCGGTGCGGTGGCTCATGCCTGTAATCCCAGCACTTTGGGAGGCTGAGAAGGGCAGATCACCTGAGGTCAGGAGTTTGAGACCACCCTGACCAACATGGTGAAACTCCGTCTCTACTAAAAATACAAAAATTAGCCGGTCATGGTGGCAGGCACCTGTAATCCCAGCTACTCAAGAGGCTGAGGCAGGAGAATTGCTGGAACCTGGGAGGCAGAGGTTGCAGTGAGCTGAAATCGCACCACTGTACTCCAGCCTGGGCTACAGAGAGAGACTCCGTCTAGAAAAAAATATCTATCTATCTATATATAGATATATATAAAACCCATTTTGGTTTTATAATCCATATATTTATGTAAGTACTTTTTAAACACATCAACATTTTGACCCTAGATCAGCTCTCAGGATAAGACTAAACAAGATGAAATATGATAAAAATGACTTTGGAGTATTACTTGAGACCAGGAGTTTGAGACTAGCCTGGGCAACATGGTGAGACCTTATCCCTACAAAATAATACTAATAATAACGGCCAAGTGTGACGGCTTGTGTCTGTAGTCCTAGCTATGTGGGAGGCTGAGGTGGGAGGATTGCTTGAGCCCAGGAATTCGAGGTTGTAGTGAGCTATGATCATGCCACTGCACTCCAGCCTGGGCAACAGAATGAGAAGTCTTCAAAAAAAAAAGACTATAAAGTCTACAAAATATTGGAGAGGTGGAAATGGAGTGAGGAGATGGTGCTGAGAAAAATATGAATAACAATTACTATATAAAGAAGACTTAGAAGGATTAATTACAGTTAACTGAAAACTCCATGTGACTTTTCAGCATGGTGCGGCTACCGAAAACATGACTTTCTGTGCACTGGAGATTCCTAAACAAAAAGAGGAAAACTGATTCTTGGACACACTAACATGCTTTAAAATTAAAGCTAAGTTCCAACTAATCCTTAATTGTTACGGTCCTGTGTCATTTTTATATGAAGGCCATCATCACTAAGATCTGTCATTATTGAAACAGGAGTAGTGATGCTGTAAAAAGGAACAGGACAAAACTCGATCCTGTGGAAATGGTAGGGAGCAGGCCAACATCTCCCCTGTGAAGGGCAAGCAGAGATACTCAGATCCCCAGATTAACATGGCATTAAATGCTCAATTCAAGCCAAGATAGACTCTAAGGTCCAAAGGCAAATGAGGTATTCAAGAAAGAAAGCACAGGCCTCACAGGGTGAGGGGTGGGAACGGGAAGCACCATTATATTGCGCTGTGTCAGGTCTGCCATAGTGGAGGCGTGGAGGGCTCCACCTTATGAATGATTTGTATTTTATCCTAGAATGCAAAGTATGTTTCCTGTTGACTGACAAAGTACAACGCTGTTCTTCTGCAGGGGCCACTGATAGCATTCATAATATGCTTTTACGAATAATGCAATCTGGAGACATCTGAAGGATATGGCTTTTAGTCAATAAATCCAACTCTAAAAGCCCATTTTTTCAAGCTTTGCCCAACTACCTCAGCCTTCTTTAACGGAATTACTTCTGTTTTCCACAGAACGATTTCTCCTCTGATTAAGAACCACTTCAAACTATAGAAGAGATGCATATAACAGATCTGTGTATCTTTAGGACTTTTCTGATGCTAAACGGCAAACACCTGTGGGTCAGAGTTGAATTTCTTTGGACAATAGTGAAAAGCTGAGTGCCATCTCCTCCTCCCCATGTCATCTCTCTTCAGGATATGCTGAAAAACTATTTTAAAATATTATTTCAAAGGTGTCAAGTTATGAGCTAGCTGAGCTACATGTTCATGTGTCTCAGGTTTGTGTGTGTGTGTGTGTGTGTGTGCGCGCGCGTGTGAGGATCTCAAGAAAGCTATGGATCTTTCTGTAGAAAAATATACATGTGTATACATCCTTACAAATTAATAGTGCTCTTGGACTCCTAGTGCATGGCCAGGGATTCCAAGTTAAGAAACTTAATGTCTTATTCCATTTTGTGTTGTGTATTAGTCTGTTCTCACACTGCTCATAAAGGCATACCTGAGATGGGATAATTTACAAAAGAAAATGTTTAATGGACTCACAGTTCCACATGGCTGGGGAGGCCTCACAATCACAGCAGAAGGTAAAGGAGGAACAAAGTCACATCTTACATGGCATCAGGTAAGAAGGTGTGTGCAGGGGAAATGCCCTTTATTTTTATTTATTTTTATTTTTATTATATTTTTGTGAGATGGAGTCTAGCTCTGTCACCCAGGCTGGAGTGCAGTGGCACAACTGGAGTGCAGTGGCACAATCTCGGCTCACTGCAATCTCTGCCTCCCATGTTCAAGCGATTCTCCTGCCTCAGCCTCCCGAGTAGCTGGGATTACAGGTGCCCACCACCACACCCAGTTAATTTTTGTATTTTTAGTAGAGATGGGGTTTCACTGTGTTGGCCAAGCTGGTCTCGAACTCCTGATCTCATGATCTGCCCAGCGCGGCCTCTCAAAGTACTGGGATTACAAGCGTGAGCCACCGCGCCCAGCCAGAAATGCCCTTTATAAAACCATCAGATCTCATGGAGACTTACTCACTAGCATGAGAATAGCATGGGAAAAACTTCCCCCCAAAACTTCTCCCATGATTCAATTACCTCCCACCAGGTCCCTCCCATGACATGTGGGGATTATGGGAGCTACATTTCAAGATGAGATTTGGGTGGGGATACAGCCAAACCATATCACGCTGCTATAAAGGAATACGCCAGGCTGGGTAATTTCTAAGGAAAAGTTTATTTGCCTCATGATTCTGCAGGCTGTATGAGAAACATGGCACCAGCATCTGCTTCTGGTGAGGGCTTCATGCTGCTTCTACCCACAGTGGAAGGTAAAGGTAGGCCGGTATGTGCAAAGATCATGCGATGAAAGAGAATGCAAGAAAAAACAGGGAAGGGCCAGACTCTTTTTAACAACCAGCTTTCAGGAGAACCAATAAAGTAAGCACTCCCACCCACCCCCAGGGAGGGCATTAATCTATTCACAAAGGATCCACCCCCATGACCCAAAAGCCTCCCATTAGGTCCCTCCTCCAACATTGGGTACCAAATTTCAACATGAGCTTCGCAGAAGACAAACATACACACTTACAGTATCTTTCTATAGTGGGTAAGTATACCTAGGGAGACTATTTTAAAGACACTCTAAAATGGCTTATGAACACCCAAGAGGCCTATTTTTCCAGCGTCTAGGTTTGTCATTGTTGAGACCTACCACAGGCACATATGACTACCTGTGGAGTCCACCCTAGATGGAGCATGCACTGGCCTGCAGATGACTGGGGTTTTTTTCAGTATAAAATGTATAAACAGATTTTGTTGTTGTTTTTGTTTTGTTTTTTGAGACAAGGTCTCACTCTGTCACTCAGGCTGGAATACAGTGGCATGATTTCGGCTCAGTGCAGCCTTGACCTCCCAACTTCAAGTCATCCTCCCACCTCAGCCTCCTAAGTAGCTGGAACTACAGATGCACGCCACCATGCTGGCTAATTTTTGTATTTTTTTGTATCGATGGGGTTTTGCCATGTTGCCCAGCCTGATCTCAAACTCCTGGGCTCAAGCGAGCCTCCTTCCTCAGCCTCCCAAAGTGCTGGGATTACAGGCGTGAGCTACCACCACTTCCAGCTATTAACAAGTTTTTAAATTATACCCTGGATGGTCTTTGGAGAAAGAATGCAAGTATTTTAGAACAAATAAATTGGCATTGTAATGTTATGTGCATGTGCATGTGTTTGTGCATGTGTGAGTGCCTGTGACCACTGTGTATGTTGCATGTATGAGTTTATGTGAGTCTTCCCCTAAGAGATGAATCATCCATCCTTCCTGGGTCTGCCATTTCCTGGTTACCAGACAGATAATTCACTCAAGTAAGAGCCAACCTATGGGTCCCCAAGCAGTCTATCCCCTAGGAGCTCAGCTAACCTCCTCCCATCCACAACCGCCCCATCTTCAGGGACGCCATCATGTTGGAGACACCTGCCCACGCTGAAGCCTTTGCAGCAGCTTTGAAAAGTTCCAATCCCTTCTTATCGCAAAGGACTAATCTGCTTCTTATCGCTAAGCTTCCTTAACTACATCCCACTGTGCGGCCTAAAGGGGATTACCAGCTGTCATGTCGCTTTTATCTTTCCACCTACCCGACAGCAGACAGGAGAGCTCAAAATGGGACAGAAATAAGAGCTGAGAGTAAAGGAATTCCCAAAGGGGCGAATCTGTGTCTCTGAGGCAATGAAAGCATCCTACACAAAATGTAAAACATGAGTCTTGGGTTTTCCTAAATTCTCCCGTCTTTTCTTGGCTGAAAGCAAGAGACCGATAAATAAGTGTCTGCCAACTGCTCGCTCTGACCAGCAAAGAAAATCAGCTGGGAAAAGAAAGTCAAATCAGGAAAGCGAGTTGAGCTTGGGCTTGCATAGGGGCCAGCACGTACACACGCACATACACACACGCGCACATGTATGCACGCTCACACGCGCAGGGAGAAAGGAAAGGAAAGGCCACCACCCTTCCTGAATTTTCTGAGACGGACCTATGATTGTTCCAGACAACACAGGAACTCCTGGAAGTTCAGCTGAGGAAAGAGAATGTTTTCACTTCACAGGATCATCAGACACTCGCTCTGTTTCTAGCTTTATGTGTACACAGAGGTTCACAGATAATTCTGCTGTCCTGTGGGAGCAAATGTCACTCTGCTGACCAGCACTCGAGTTTATTTTCCTAGTTCTGATATCTTTTCCAGTCATCGTGGAGACTGAGAGCACGATGGGCCGAGTAAAACAAAAGATCTTTTTATTGTGCAAGGTCAAGCGGCCCAAATCAAGCCAAATAACTTTTAACAATGTGCGTTTGTTTAAAATTTTCAATGGCTTCCCACTTCCCTAAGGATAAATTCTCAGTTCCCTAACTCGGCCTGTAAGAAGGGTGGGCCACATACTTTAATGGTCCAAATCAGGACGTTCATGAGAGTGAAAGAGAGTGCTATTAATAATAGTGCTGGGGCTGGGCTCAGTGGCTCACATCTGTAATCCCAGAACTTTGGGAGGCTGAGGCGGGCAGATTGCTTGAGCCCAGAAGTTTGGGACCAGCCTGGCCAACACGGCAAAACCCCGTCTCTACTAAAAATACAAAACTTAGCCAAGTGTGGTGGCACCCACCTGTAATCCCAGCTACTTAGGAGGCTGACGTGGGAAGATCGCTTGAGACTGAGAGGTGGACGCTGCAGTGAGCTGTGATGATGCCACTATACTCCAGCCTGAGCAACAGTCTCAGAAAATAATAATAATAATAGTGCTAGACCACTGCCATACACAAGAGCTGTCTTCACGGAGAGACCAGACAATGGGCACCCTACCCTGAGGTATCTGGCTCTGGCTTGTGATCAACCCACTTTTCTCGCCGTCCTCTGCTCACTCTCTCCTCTAGCCACACTGGCTTCTCTCCGCTTTTTGAAAGGGGCTAGCTTTCTCCAGCCTACGGGAACTTGGCATGTCCTTTCCTTTCCCTGCTCCATGGGTTTGCAGCTTCCTCGCCTGGTTCACTCCTGCTCATCCCTTCTTCAGGTCTCAGCCTAGATGTCACCTGGGCAGGGAGGTGTCCTCTGCCCCCCAGGACAAGGCTAGCTCCCTCTTATGGGCTCCCATAGCATCCACAACACCCCTCATCACATCTGCGATGATTTAGTGCTTGCTCCTGTCCCCACAGATGCTCGGTGTTCCACCACAACGAACAAGCCACCGAGCCAGGTTTCCTCACTGCCGAATCCCTGGTCCCCAGTGCAGTGCTGACCCAAGGAGGTGCTGGGTTCAAGTCCCACCACAGGCATCTCCACTCCAATGCGTTAGCACCACCACCCTTCCCCACACTGCTGTGAGTGGGGGCTGCCCTGAGTGTTCCCTTGGACCGAGGCTGCCTTCGACCTAGTCTGTCACACTGGACTGACATCAATCCACTCCGTGCTGTGCGTTCCTCCAAGGCAGAGACTGTAATTCACTCATCGAGGCACATACTGATGAGGATACTGGTGAAGGAAACACAACATCACGACCCTCATCCGAAACCTAGGGCTTAGACGTGTTTTAGAATTTAGGCTTTTTCACTTGAAAATGATCACAATATGTAATATTGCCCGTGGGGCCGGGGCAGCACCCTGCAATCTGCCACACTGATATTTCTGCAGCAAAATCGGTGAATAGTCACACTAAACGGCGACATAAAGCCTCAAAATCATCTCACATCCTTTCAGGTCAGGCTGTGCAAGTCATTTAGTTCAGATCAGGTGAGAATTTCTGCCCAAGGATGAGGAAACTTTGGTTTTCAATAGCTTTTAAATTTTAGAATTATGGGCAGGGCATGGTGGCTCACGTCTGTAATCTCAGCACTTTCGGAGGTTGAGGTGGTCAGGTCATTGGAGGTCAGAAGTTCGAGACCAACCTGGCCAACATGGTGAAACCCTGGCTCTAAAAAAAAATACAAAAATCAGCCAGGTGTGGTGGCACATAGCTGTGTCCCAGCTACTCAGGAGGCTGAAGCGGGACCTGAGAGGTTGAGGCTGCAATGAGCCAAGATCATGCTACTGCATTCCAGCCTGGGCAACAGAGAGAGACTCTGACTCAAAAAAAAAAAAAATTAGAATTGTGAAAAAGGACTGTGGACTTGTAACAGCTGACATTTCATTAACATTTATATGCCAGGCACTACTTGAGGTTTACATACATATTATATGTCATTTAATCCTCAAAACAGTCCTACAAAGTAAGTATTATGCTTTTGCTTATTTTTCAGATAAAGAAACCAAGGCATAGAGACTATAATGAACACTCAGAGAGTAAGCAGCAGAGTATAACACTGGACGCATGACCCACAGCAGGTGTTCAATGATTTCTAAATAAATGACAGGACGCTGCGAGTGTGCATGTGTTACGCATAGTGCGGTAGGCTCGAAGCAGTTATGCAGGTAGACTGCTGAGGTGGCCTTGCCAGTTCCTATGGAACCGTCTGCCTCAATTGCCTCTTCCAGGCATAGCTTCAAGCCCAGCTTGATGTTTACAAACACGACATGACCATACGGCCCGGCCTCCTGGACACAGAAGACTGCAGCAGGGGCAGGCTCCTGACCCGTGTTTGGGCAATCATAGCGATTCCCTAAGACTTAGGAACTGGAACCACAAAGTCATTTTCTTTCTTGGTCTCTGGACTCTAAAACATAAACATGTTTCAGAGAAAAACAACGAACAAACATATAGCATCTATATGTTTGTACCTATATTTAGGTTAAAACCTAAATACCCAAATACAGCCTGACATATTCTAACAAGTAGCTTATGTTGTCTAATTTTTCCCTTTAAATAAAACATTGACTAGCACACAGGAACTACTAGGACAGTTAGGACTGCTTCTGCTGCTGAAATGTAACTGATCCTTAGGAGTCATTTGGTAATTAAATTATTCAACCCATGTTTACTGTGTACCTACTATGAGCCAGGAACTCTGCGAAGCAGATGGTAAACAAGACAGATGTGGTTCACGTCCTCTCAGATCATACAGTTGTAGTGGAAAGTAACACTACAGTGTGAGTGTTATGATCCGTGGGGAACAAAGAGAATTCAGAGCTGTAGGTTTAAACCAATTAGTCATTGAAACTGAAGTGGAACAAAAATTACACTGTTTATGACTTGTTCGATCGCAACAAATTCTTATCGTAAAGTTGAATGATTATGAAGAATTACTGACATAAAATAAATACTAAATGTATAAATAAAGTCTTATATAAATAATACTAAAACTATAAAGTCTTCATATACATATTGAGTCATTCTAACAATCATATATCGAGCATGGACCATCCAGTCTCACCATGATTAACAGAATATTAATAAGATTTGCATATATATTATGAATGTCTGATTAAACCACTTGATAGTGAAAAACTAAGTGGTTTTCAGAAAACACTCAATCCAACCAATACCTTTTGCCGGTTTAACGCCAGGGCTAGCCTAATTAAAACTACATTCTGCAGGAAGCACTTTGCAAAAATATTAGAATATATTTGAAGTTTGCAAGCTAAAAGGGCAACACTAAAAGGATTTCAGCAGTAGTAAATAGGATGAGTAGCTACGGTGATAGAAACACATTTGATGTAATATATGAGAGGCGCTATTAACTCTGAGTGCATTAACCTTCCTTCGCTCCTTTCTTCCTTATTAGCGTAACCCCAATTTTGTTCAGGTTACTAAGATGCCCTGCTAAATATACTCTTTCCTGACCTCTCTTGAAATCACAGATGGCCTGTATCATAGTTCTGGTGAATAAAACCTAAATAAAAATCTGTTTTGAGTTTTTTTTCTTTTTTTTTTTTCTGTGACAGAGTCTCGCTCTGTCACCAGGCTGGAGTGCAGTGGTGCCATCTCGGCTCACTGCAATCTCTGCCTTCAGGGTTCAAGCAGTTCTCCTGCCTCAGCCTCCCAAATAGCTGGGACTACAGGCACATGCCACCATACCCAGCTAGTTTTTGTATTTTTAGTAGAGACTGGGTTTAGTAGAGACTATGTTAGCCAGGATGGTCTCAATCTCTTGACCTCACGATCCACCAGCCGTGGCCTCCCAAAGTGTTGGGATTACAGGCAGAAGTCACTGTACCTGGCCAAGTTTCTTAATAAAAGGAGGCAGAGTTGGTGAGAGGAATCCTTTCCCTACCCTTCTTCTCTTCCATGCAGACATGAGCTGCAGCCACCATGCTGTCACCATGGGGACAAAAGCCAACACACCACGTAGCCCTGATGAAGCCCAGAACCCCGCCTACCTCTAGATTTTGTGTCATATGAGAAAAAAATGCCCCTGTTTGCCTAAACCACTATTCTTTGATTTTTCTGTTATTTGCAACCAAACATTCCTAATAAGGTAGTGCAAGACAGAAGGCTGTACTTAAAATGCTTGAACCTTGGGCAACCGTAGCTATAGAGACTGAGAATTCTGTGCAGTGAGACACTTGGCACAGATACCAGGAAGTAGGCCATCCATGGTGAAGCAGTGTAAAATATTGATCATTGTAGAACACCAAATCAGGGCTGTGGTAGAAGCTGTGCTTGTTTACTCAACATACACTCTCCATATTCTTCCTCATCAACAGAGTCCTGCATTTGTTCCCATGGTGGGCACCCACATGTCCTTTCCTAGCCCCAGGGCAAGTCCCATTTCAGGCATCTAGGCAAAGCCTAGTAGAAGACAGGAAGGGCAGTGCTCTGCCAACTGTGTAGACAGTGACGCTCCCTCCAGCTCCCACCGTACATTCAGGAGATTTCAATATGGAATACAGATCTAACGTGTGACTATCTCTTTGGCATGTTTAATGACATTGTCGGCCCCTTCAGGACTTTTTTGGTTTGGGGTAGAAGTAGGTGTACAGGTACCTGGTATATCTGATACAGGGTTATTACTATTCTTGAACTCAAGTATAGTTGTTCTTTTTTTTTTTTAATTTTTTGAGTTAAGAGTTCTCATTTTATTTTGTTTTGCAGCATAATATTCCTTTTCTTAGCTTTCCTATGACTTTACTTAGCAACCTTTGCTAAAAGAAATACAATATATGATAGACTACTTTGAAGACACATACATTGGATACCTAAAATCAACAAAAGCAGAGAGGTATGGCATAATCTTTTTCATTTGTTATGTGTTGTTCCTCGAGTCAAACTAATCATCTTAATGGCAGAAGCTAAAGCAAAATGATCCTCATGTTAACTTTTAGGAAATTATATCCTTCAAAGTACATTTTAAATAATAATAATAATTACTATTATTAACAATAATAGTGCAGTGGTACAATCTTAGCTCACTGCAACCTCCGCCTCCCAGGCTCAAAAGATCCTACCTCCTCAGCCTCCCTAGTAGCTGGAACTATAGGTGCATGCTACCACGCCCGGCTAATTTTTGTAGTTTTTATAGAGATGAGGTCTTGCTGTGTTGCCCAGGCTGGTCTTGAAATCCTGGGCTCAAGCAATCCACCCGCCTTGGCCTCCCAAAGTGCTGGGATTACAGGCATGATCTACCACACTCAGCCTGTTTAAGTACTTTTGCGAACTGGATAAGTTTTAAAAATCATTATTTAAAATTTTGGCAACCTCAAATTTCCACGCTCTAGTACAAAATTACACTTTTTGCTCACTTTCATCTTTGGCTGCCTTATGAAAGTTTGCTGCTTAACAGAGCAAAGCACCAGTGATTGGTCCATAGAAGAACATCTCACCCGGCAGCCAGCATGGATGAAAAATTATGGTGAACAATTTACACTGAAGTAATAACGATTACCTGCTGCATTAGGTACAAGGTTTACAGGACAAAGTAATGTTTTAATTTAATAGCAGTGGTTACTTACATGATATCTTGAGTGAATTTAATAAAAAACAATTCATTATATCCAAATTACCATTTCAACACGTAAGTATCGGAAAAATTACTAATGAGATAGTTTCCATTTCTTTGAAGGCTTACAAAGACTTCAGAATTCAGTGTGTGTTTTGTACTTATAAAACATCTTATTCCAAGAGTTAAATTTTTATTAGACATAGTTGAGATATGTTAGATTTCATAAAACTTACATTTATAAGAGTAGTTTCACATACCTAAATTGTTTGAAACATATTTAAAAGTTTCCATAGCTGAACTATCAATAAATCACTTTTCTCTTATATTTGCATCTACTTTGACAATTCTTTATCTTAGCAAAAGCATATCAACTTGAAAACTGTATCTGTCCAAGTATATTTAAATAGCATATTTTAATTTAAAATTATTAATATCAAATTCAAATTTGAGTTGAAAAGCAGCTCTCTAAATTTATCAATATAAATAAGTGTTTCTTTTCTTTTTTTTTTTTGAGACGGAGTCTCGCTCTGTCGCCCAGGCTGGAGTGCAGCGGCACGATCTCGGCTCACTACAACCACCACCTCCCGGGTTCATGCTATTCTCCTGTCTCAGCCTCCCAAGTAGCTGGGATTACAGGCACCCACCAACGTGCCTGGCCACTTTTTGCATTTTTAGTAAAGACAGGGTTTCACCATGTTGGCCAGGCTGGTCTCAAACTCCTGACCTCGTGATCCACCCACCTTGGCCTCCCAAAGTCCTGGGATTATAGGCATGAGCCACCATACCCGGCCCTTTTTTGACCTTTTATTTTAGGTTCAGGGGTACATGTGCAGGTTTGCTACATAGGTATTTGTGTGTCACTGGGGTTTGGTGTATAGATTATTTAATCACCCAGGTAATAAGCATAGTACCTGATAGGTAGTTTTTCAATTCTCTCTCTCTTCCCACCCTCCACCCTCAAGTAGACCTGGCATCTGCTGTTCCCTTCTTTGTGTCCACATGTACTCAGTGTTTAGCTCCTACTTGTGAGAACATGCAGTGTTTGGTTTTCTGTTCCTGTGTTAGTTAGCTTAGAATAATGGTCTCCAGCTCCATCCATGTTACTGCAAAGGACATGAGCTCATTCTTTGTTATGGCTGTGTAGTATTCCATGGTGTATACGCATCACATTTTCTTTATCCGGTCTAACATTGCTTGGCATTTAGGCTGATTCCATGTCTTTGCTGCTGCAGCTTTTTAAACAGATACCATAGAGATAAGTATATTGCCCCTGAATATAATGATCTCTTCCCTTTATAATTTGAGAAGTGGTCTATACTTTTGTACTCTTATATTAAGGCTTCATTTGTAAGTAATAAAGTCTAACTTTTTAAAAAAGAAAAGAAAGCATGAAAGGGAATCTTAGACAGCAGGGCACATTCAGAAACTGCTAATGGGTCACAAAGGCTATAGAGAAAGCAAGAGATTAAGACAGGCAGGTGGGCAATGGAGAGTTTTGTATATCTCCAGTTTTGCACATCAAAGTGTGACTTTTATCCCAGGAGCAATGAGGAGCCACTAAAGGATTTTAAACAAGGGACTGACATAACCAGATTCTTTATATAGGAAGATTAAATGGGCTGCACTACGGGGAAGCAAATTACAAGGTGTCACAGGAGTCTAGTACAAGACAGTAATGAATGATGCAGGCCTGAATTAAGGCCACAGCACCTTTCAGAGGTGTTTAGGAGGTAACGGGGAAAGGGTCTGGTGACAGACTGGTTTTCTTAGGTATAGAACGAGAAGGAGTGAAAGTGACTCCCAGATGTGACGGGGTGGCTGATGATGCCATCCACAGAGGCGGGGAATGCAGGAGGCTCAGGTGAATGGGAGTGGCAGGAAGGGGTGAGAGACACAAGGCACATTCAGTGTTTTGCACTTGGGACATCTCATGGAGATGATCACCAGACAACAGAATCTATAGGTCACGTACTCTGATCTGAGCAGTAACTATAATTTGAATGCAAATAGCAATTGAAGTCATGGGACTTCATGAGATCATCTAAAGAAAATGAAAAATTGGGAAGATGCATGAGTGAAACTATAGAAAATACTAATATCAGGGATGGATGAAGGCAGCAGCATCCACAAACAGAAAACTGGAGCCAGGTGTTGTGGCACATGCCTATGGTTCCTGCTACTTGGGAGGCTGACACAGGAGGATCTCTTCAGTCCAAGAGCTCAAGGCTGTCGTGACCACACCTGTGAATAACTACTGCACTCCAGCCTGGGCAGCATAGCCAGACCCTGCTTCTAAAAAGAAAAGAAAAAAAGAAGAAAAGAAAAGAAAGAAAAGGGGAGAGACAGCGAGAGAGAGAGAGAGAGAAGAAAAAGAAAGAAAAAAGAAAGAAAAAAAGAGAGAGAGAGAAAGAGAGAGAAAGAAAAGAAATAGCCAGAGAGGAAAACCATAGGGGAGGTGGAGTGGGAGCAGGGTGGGAAGGCCAGGGGAGAGGGCTGTAAGGGCTAAGTAGCCTGCAGTGCTCAATGCTACAGAACTCAGTTCATGCTGACCTAAGGGATTCTCTTCCCCAAGGCACGTGGGCTTTGCCCCCCACCGTGTGTACATGTGATCCTGCTTCCCTGGCCATAGTTAATTCATCAAGGGGTGATCATTGACCCAAGTAGCATAGAAACCTTCCCTAGGCTGAGCTCTTAAAAGGCAAAGGTGGGCCAGACCTAGAATATGTGGAATGTCACCTGCTCCTGCCACGTGGATTAGAAGCAGACAGAGAAAGGGGAAAGATGAGCAGGGACAGCCAGGAACAATCTTGGTCCAGGAAAGACACCCTGTATTCTGATAAATGACTCTTTTCTGCTGCAGCTGGTTCCAGTTGTTTTTTCTTACTTGGAACTATAAAAGTCCCAAAATACATCCAACAAGAGAGACAGAAATATAAAGAGCTGTATTAGCTGACAGAATGAAACGTGCTGAATGGGGACATAAGATGGGGCTGTGGGAGCTCAGGAGCAGGGGAGAGTCATTCCAGCTGGGCGGAGGGAATGCCTCCAGACAGGAGGCAGCACCTGAGCTGGCACTTTAAGGATGAGGTGGGTTTTATGGGGAAAGAAAGGAAAGGGTGCACTCTAGCCAAAGGAAGAGCACCAGAAAAGCAGAGAAGCATGAGAGTAAATGGAGCATTAGGGAAGTGGAGGCAGCAGCTGTGCCTCTGACAGTTTCCTGGTCTGGTTAACTCCAACATGCCTTTCAGGACCCTAGGAAGCCTTCCTGCCCTCCCATAGAACCTGGCCACCCCATCACAGCCTCTCCCACACTGTATCAAAATGCCCCGTTGACTGATCTGCATCCCACACCAGACCTGAGGCACTGCATCTATTGATCTTTGTATGTCCTGTGCCTGGCCGAAGGCAGGGCTCCATACAGACTTGATCAGCTCAAACCATCTCCATTCAACCAGTGCATTCAGAGGAGGGAAAGCCATGGGAGACTGAGAAGGGGGTTTAGGGACCTGTTCTAAGGACCAGGAGTGGCAGGAAGGCGCTATTCAGGGTTAGCTTGTGACGACTTGCAGGTATGGGAACGTTAAGATGATTAACACTTTTTAAAAACTATAGTAAAGCATACATCACAATTTAAACCATTTTTAAAAGGGATGGGTCTCCCTATGTTGCCGTGAACTCCCAGGCATAAGCAATTCTCTTGCCCTAGCCTCCAGAGTAGCTGGGACTATAGGTGCACGCCACTGCATCCAGCTTCTATGAACCCTCTTTTTTTTTGAGACGGAGTCTCACTCTGTTGCCCAGGCTGTAGTGCAATGGTGCGATTTTGGTTCACTGCAACCTCTGACACCCAGTTTCAAACGATTCTCCCATCCAGAGTAACTGGGATTACAGGTGTCTGCCACTGCGCCCAGCTCATTTTTGTATTCTTAGTAGAGACAGGGTTTCACCATCTTAACCAGGCTGGTCTTGAACTCCTGATCTCGTAATCTGCCCACCTCAGCCTCCCAAAGTGTTGAGATTACAGGCGTGAGCCACCGCGCCCAGCCCATGTGAACCATTTTTAAGTGTACAGTTCAGTGGCATTACACTGATATACAGCCATCATCCCAAACTGAAATTCTGGACCCATTAAACAACAACTCTCTATCCCGTCTCCTCAGGCCCTGGCAATCACCACTCTCCTTTCTGTCTCTGGGAATTTTATTCCTCTCAGGTACCTTATATAAGTGAGATCACCCAGTATCTGCCCTTTCAAAAACAATTTACATTTAAATGTGTTTTCAACTGTAAACATTTACCAAGTATTGTCACTTCCTCCCCCGTGAGGCAGGCAGGGCAGAAACTATTGGTCTGGGTTTGGAGGCCCAGGGAGCCGAGGTTCAGGAAGGTTCAGAGATCTGTCCAAGCCTACGGCACATAAGATACCAGGCCTATCTGACGCCCACACACTCCTCGGAGGCTGGTACAGAATCTGAATGCATCTGGATAGGCGGAGGGCCACGACCACAACTCTCAGCCCACACCAGGCAATCTTCCTGTGCCCACAGGCATGGTTTGAACACTTCACGGCAGATTGGCAATCAGAACAGGAAATAATCAATGCAGTAGGGTGAAGCTAAAGGAGAAGGATTCAACCTAAGGACACTCAGCCAGAGGCCAGGATATATCCATCTATGGTTGGGTGCAGAGATGGCTGGAGAGAAGACCTTAGTGTTTAATTACTCTTTATCTATGGCCATGACTAAATGTTTGGCTAATCAGGGACATGGCTCAGGGAGGTCAAAGTCATTGCCAGCATGAATTATCGATCTGCACACTTGTTTGGAGTCCACTGGAATAGGCAGCATAGTCGAGTAACAGTGGAAGGTGCTAAATGATTAATCCTCTTCGTGCTTGAGACCCCCAGCTCTTGGGTGGGCCTTCTTCATACTGAACATCAGGGGAAAGATCTTCTTTTCCACACTCAGGTCAAAAGGTCTGCTCACTTTTTTTTCCTGCATAATAATGGTTGACACTAATGACCTATTTGCAAACTGCCAAGAGACTGTAGGGTTTCTTCACGTTTGTTTTCTGGAATCAGAAATGGTTCAAACTGTGCATTACCTACTAAATCAATGTACTGCAGAAAGCTCTTAGTGAGCCTGAAGAAAATGAGTGATATGCATTTTGTTCTCATCAATACTTACTAAAATAATTTATTAGGTGTTTACATTGTTGGACGAGACAAAGTTATCAGACTGGAATAAAACTTGGTTTTCCTCTGCTATCCTGCTTAGGAGAAAAGAGAGGCTCAAATGAGGATTGGGTTAGCTATAGAAATATACGCTAGCCTTTCTTTGCACATAAGTATAATGTGAATACATTTTCTGCCCCATTACAGGATTAATAATTACTGAGTGCCTACTACATGCTGGCTCCTTGCATACATATCCTCATTTCATCATCACAACAACCCCGTGTAGGAAACACTATTATTTTCCCATTTATAGATTAGGAAACTCAGGCACAGACAGGATAAGGTTGAGCAGCATCCAAGGTTCCACAGGTAGCAAGTGTCTGGATCCTTACAGGAACCTACAGACTAAAAGAGCACAGAACCCATAAAAAGGAGACACTTATGATACAGCGTGCTAAGTGTAAGGACAGAAACGAGTGCAGGGACCTGAGGACAAAAAGAAAGGCTAAATTTAGCCTGGAAAAGCTTTCTGGATAAGATTATGTACATGACTTATTTTTTGAAAGGTATTATTAATATACAACAAAATGCACAGATGTTAAGTATTCAGTTTCATAAGTTTCAACAACTGCATATGTTTGTGTAGCCACCATCAAAAACAAGGTTTAAAACACTTCCTTCACCCCCAGAAAGTTCCAGCATATCCCTTTCTTGTCAATCCCTCCCGCCTCTCCAATTTCTGAATTCTTTCATGACAGGTTAGTGTTGTGTGTTCTTGGACTTCATAAAAACAGAATCTTCTGACGTACACTTTTGTCCTGGCTTCTTTGGCTGAGCTGAACCTTAAACAATGAACAACCCTTTAGCTGAGCAAAGGGCCAGTGTAAAGCAGATGCAGGGAGGTGAGAGGCGGCCTGGAGCCAGGGTATTGGGCAGGAGGTAATGGGGTGGGAAGGAAGACAAGGGGAGGGACTGAGGACCCTGAGTTTTAATCTAAGAGGGCTTTGATTTTATTCCATGGGCAAAGGGGAGCTAATGAAGGCTTAAAGCAGCTACAGATACACCATTTTGCACTTATAATATCTCAAACTCAATAGTCTTAGGACAAGGTTTTTAGTGATCCCCATTTTTTGGAGTCATTTTATTTTTATTATTATTAAACAACAACATTGTCATGTTTTCTTGAATACTGACAATTTGAAATTTAATTTATTCATGAAAATAAATCTGGAAAAAACCTCAAAGAGGCTAATTTCCAGCCATAATTTAAAAAAAACAAACACAGCCCCAATTGAACTTTAGATTTAAATTCTTTGAACTTTATCCCCAAGACTCCCAATTTTGTCCTCCTAGATGCACCAAGACTAAACAACATCCTTTGTTAATGGTAGAAAATAAACAGCTTCACAGGAAACAAGACTTCATCACACAATAATTTATAGACTTGTGAATGATCCCCATTTTCAAGTAAAATTTTCTAGCTGGCAAGTTGGGATTCAAACCCAGACTGACTCCAAATATCCTGCTTTTTCCACCCAGAGAAAGCTTTAAAAATAAGGAGAGAAAAGCCAGCATAAGGTATGAAGAGCTGCCTGAGAAAGGCAATGAGGAGGCTGCAGAAAATGAAAAGTTACTCAGTGCATATGGCAATGGAACTGAACGGGGCTGACCCGCAGGGAAGGCAGAAGGCAGGAACCCTGGCAAATCCAGGGTGAGCAGGAGCCAGGCAGTTCCTGGCACTCCTGCTTCTCTTCTTTCAGGCACTGCTAATGACTCCACTGAACATGAGCATGACAGGCTCGCTCAGGTGGAACAAACTTAAAGAGATGCAGCCCTCTCTTATTTTCCCGGATTCTCTTAGCAAGCAACTTCAAACCTGTTTGTATGCCGCCCTTATATTGCATTAAGCCAACTCTCCACTCACCAACTATACTCTACAACCTTACAGATGGGTTAAAAAAGAATCTCCAGGATTACTAAAAACTATATCAAATTCATATTTACTGAAGATTTTTAAACCGATTTACCTTTTTATCCTTCCCACTGCATTTCTTCACAGCATTCCTGCTACAATTAACCAAACAAAGGTAACACTCAGAGTCAGTTTCTAGAAAACATCTTCAGAATTACACCTTCTCTTACTGCAAACTTAAAATCTGCTCCAAAATGTGATAAAAAGTAATAGTGAGGAAAAGGAGGGCTAATAATATGTTTCAATTAAAAACTTGAAAAACAATTGAATTTGTCTATGTCACACGATTTAGTGACATTCTGGAGTTGAACAGAACATCACGAGGCCCAAGAGCTCAAGAGAAAGGCAGTCTGGTAATATAACATGCAGAAAAAAAGAGCTGAAGAAAGTCTAGGACATGCAAAAACCCTATTAAGCTTTCCTAACTTTATTTAACCATAATGCCTATTTTCCAGGAAAAATATTAGCACCACACACCTTCAGATATGCTTTGGGAAAGGTCGCAATTGTTTTCTTGTGCCTGGAAAGCTTCCCTGCCTTGTCTTTTTGCACTCCTCTTCCTAGTTAGCACCTTTTTCCTTTTTCTATCTCTGCCTGGAATTACTTCTTTATGGAGACCTTCCTAGAAACATACCCATCCCAAGACCCCACCCCCAAAGGCCAGATTCGTACCCCTTCTATGTTCCCAAGCCTGCTCATCACAGCAGGAACCCCTCTGTGTTATAACTGCTTGTTTACTCCTCAGCCTCCTGAGCCTATGCGAACTTTTTCAAGTGAAGGACGATGTCTTGTCCACCATTATATTCCTAGTACCTAAAACAATGTCTGACAATAAATGTTCAATAATCAATTGACAAGTGACTGACTGAGCACCCAATGAAGTGTTAACCTAAATAACAGACAAAGAGGGAGACTCAAATAATACTTATTTGGGAGTTATACTGCAATGGGAATATGCATGGATATATTCAGGGAGGTCAAAGGAAGACAAGGATTTTTAAAGGAAAAATGAGGAAGATTCCATAATTTTTTTGAGACAATTATCCTTGGCCACCAGGATCATTAACAAAAGTGACATCAGTCCAAGGTTAGACGGGGGGTTGCTGGGCAGATGTCCGCAAAGAAGTATTTTTTGTATGTGTCAAGTTGCAAGGGTCTTTGTGCAAGGTTGTGTTTCTGCAGTCTTTTGTGACAGTTCTCATGCATGAGAACCCTTCATTCATGGCCTTCCCTGGCTCCATTTTTCAGAGTTTTGACATAAATGACTCCATTTTGATTCTGACAGCTTTCACAGCCAACATACCTTAG
The DNA here is from genome assembly GCF_037993035.2 of Macaca fascicularis. Taxonomy (NCBI): domain Eukaryota; kingdom Metazoa; phylum Chordata; class Mammalia; order Primates; family Cercopithecidae; genus Macaca; species Macaca fascicularis. Next base: position 101,802,828 of record NC_088385.1, read on the forward strand.
AGGTCAACAGTTTGAATGGGAGAAGACATTTATCATCTGTCAGGGAACGCCAAGCACAACACAGAAGGAAGAGGAGGAAGTTAGGACGTGGTTGGTTAGGAGGATTTAAACGGCCATACTCAATTTGGAATAGGTCCCAAAGTAAAGAAATGATATTTAAAAAAAAAAAAAAAAAGAAAGAAAGAAAAAAGAAAAAGTATAGCAGGAATCCCTTTACTGGGAACTGGGACACCTGGGGCCTGGCCAAGCTCTGCCTCTCACTGGATATGGGACTTGGGACAAGTTCCTTGTCACTTGATTCTCAATTATGTGTGAAATATAGAGGTAAGCAAAACAAAAATTTTAAATGTCTTTTTGTATGTCTTGAGGTAACATTTAATAAAACCATCTTTCATTGTTTCTTAAAATCAAAGTGACATGTGCTCGTGCTATGGTTTGAATGTGTCCCTCAAAAGTTCCTTTTGCCATGTATTGGCCACTTAATCCCCCTGCCCTGGTGAATGGATTAATGGCAGCTCTGACTTCAAGAATGGATTAATGTTGCTATCGAGAGAGTGGGTTACTGTGAGTGAATGTGTTACCAATGTGGGCTCTCTCTGGCTGTCCTGCTCTTGCCCTCTTCCATGTTATGACACAGCAGGAAGGCCCTCACCAGATGCCAGTGCCATGCTCTTGGACTTCAGCCTGCAAAACGGTGAGCTAAATAGACTTCATTATTTCTTTATAAATTACCCAGTCTGTGGTATTCTATTATAGCAACAAAAAACAAAGATAGCTCACTCTATAGAATTTTTTTTAAATAAAGGAGAGATAATCCTATAATCTCACTCATGATCCCATCACCCAGAGCTTCAGGGCTTTTAAGGTGGTTGATAGGGAGTTAGAGAGTCATTTTAACTCTGCATTATATAAAACATTGAAAATATGAAACAAGAAAATGAATAACCAGGAATAAAATTTTGGAGTATTTCCCTCTAGTTTTATTTATTTATTTGTTTGTTTATTACTTTTATTTTTTTTTTGACACGGATTCTCGCTCTGTCACCCAGGCTGGAGTGCAGTGGCACCATCTCGGCTCACTGCAAGTTCACGTCATTCTCCTGCCTCAGCCTCCCGAGTAGATGGGACTACAGGCACCCGCCACCACGCCTGGCTAATTTTTTTGGTATTTTTAGTAGAGACAGGGTTTCACTGTGTTAGGCAGCATGGTCTTGATCTCCCGACCTCGTGATCCGCCTGCTTCAGCCTCCCAAAGTGCTGGGATTACAGGCGTGAGCCACCGCGCTTGGCCATTTCCTTCTAGTTTTTAAAAATTCATGTGATTACCCGTTTTACTTTATACACTTCAATGGGATCACAAACTACATTCTTCACTTAACATTGGAGAGCAGACCCTGTGAGTCAGCTGACCCAATGCTCATTTCCAACCCTCATCTCCCTTGCCTGCCTATACTCTACAGATGTGAAAAGCTATATACTCACTTTATTAACATCCTTTGCAACCAGCTGTGACCATGTGACATAGTTTTAGCTGATAAGATACAAAGACGTGTCAGCTAGGGAACTCTCAAAACAGTTTTGCTTTCCTGAGTAAAGGTAGAGAAGCCGTAGTTGCCACCCCCTACTCCCTCTCTACTTTGGTAGTGAACTGGACACCTGTAGCTGCAGCAGGCCTCTCTTGACCACGGGGTGTCAAGCATTAGAAAGTTCATGGGAATAGCAGAGATGTTGGTGCTGATGTTGCTGAACCAACTGAGCCAACCCCAGAAGCTGCCTACATTGGTCTTCCTGTTTTGTGAGAAAAATAAATCCCTATTTATATCAGCCCAATGGAAATAATTTTTTTTTCACTAGCTGTAGCCAAATGTATTCCTGACATAAAATGTAACATAAACAGCTTTCCAGGCCATTACATTTACAATATCAATTTAAATGGATACAGAGTACTCTATCAAAGTGATGTACCACAATTCATTTAACCAGTTTTCTATTGTTCAACTTTTAGATCACTTTCCATTTAACTATGATATACACTGGTCGAAGATTTTTGTAGATAAATCTTTGCAATTTCCATGATTGTTTTCTTAGAATAAACTCCTAGAGATGGAATATCTTGATCAAGAAGCACGTATATTTTTTAAGGCCAATATCAACTTGTACTCTTCTCATTCTCTCCCTCATACAAGGGATGCCATTTTAAAAAAAATTAACAATCGGATGAGCCAAAACCAATACCTCACTACTACATAATTTCTAAGTTTCCTTATATAACTAAACATCTCTGATCCAACTTGTGAAACATAGTAGAAGATTTGGATGTGGGTTTTAACGGGCTTTTGGCTGACTTCAGATTCATTTCCAAAGCACAGAAAGCACTGTTTGGCAGTGTTACAACTCTAATTTGTACAAATCTTCCCATTATTGTGAGCCTGGTATCATTTTAGCCATATAGGGCTCCTCAACCAAAAGTCAACATACATCATCTGTGAGTGCTGGGAGGGGAGCTACAAATGACTGAGAAACGGAACCCAGAGAGATGGGAGATTTCTGGGAAGAAACAGAATTTAAAATGAATAAGGAGAGAAGGGAGTAAAGAAAAGGAAGAAAGCCACCAGAATCAGGGTCCACACACTCACCTTTCAGGCACTTGCATTCTGATTTTCCGCCTTGCCAAGGTTGCTTCCTGGCTCTGCGGTTCTGTTTGGAAAGTTGTCCCCTTAGGCACAACAGCTACGTCTTTCTCATCCTTTGTGAATCACCCCAAATAGTGCCTCTTCAGAGGGGTTTCCTCCAATCACCCGACCTGAAGTGGCTCTCACATCTTCCCTGACCTTCGTATCATCCTATGTGATTTTCTTCACGGCACTGAAATGGTCTTGCTCACTGACAAGGGTCCATGCTGATTGTCAGGCTCCCCCAGCAGAATGTACCCTCAGCCTGAGCAGAATCCTCACTGCTGTCTCCTCAGCATCTAGAACAGTGCTCGGTCCGTACTGAATGCACAGACTGACAACTTCCTAACCTCTCACCAAACACACACTCAGAGATGATCGTGGAAAGCAAAGGATGAACTAACTGCTCTGGAGGTTTGGGAAGTCTGCAGCTCCTAAAATCACACCTCACAGAGCAGCAGAGAGTCCGGTGTCTCTGGGCAGCTGCCACCTCTCCTTTCCTGGCTCATCAACTCCCACGCCACTGAAGTGGAGGGTCCAGGGGAGGGAGGGCCCAGCATCTGGGGCTGGCTGTCTCCAAAGGGATGAGAGGGGTTACTGTCATGCGGGGCTCTTCACACTTACTCCTGGTATTTGTTCTTACTCATGCGGGGCTCTTCACACTTATTTCTGGTATTTGTTCTTATCAGTCTTTTAAATATTTTAATTTTTTTCCTTATAAAGATTTTCAAACAAACAAGGTAAAGGGAATGGTACAATGAACTAATGTATCCATTACCTTTCTTATTTCATCTCTTCTCTTACACTGTGTATGTGTATTGGAGCATTTTAAAGCAAAAATCAGACATGTTGACAAAATGTTTAACTGTTCCTGTGTGCTGAGACTGCCTTCAGAGCCCTGGAATTGCACAGTACACATGCTAAGAGCACCAACGGGTCAAGGTTTCTTGTTGATGCCCAATCTAATGGTGGCTTGCTGCTTTCTTCTCATTGACCTGCACAAAAAGGAAGATTTCTAACTAACTGCTTAAGAAAACATTCGGAGCAAACAAGGCCTTTGATCCCTGTGGAAAGCTTAGAAGACACCAGGCAATTCTGCAAAAGCACTAGACGCTAAACAGTAATAAGCCAGGTCAAACGGACATGTCTGCCTGACACCCAGTTGTTTTGGTTGTCACTCCTCCGGTTACTTAATTTCGTTGCTTACTCCTAGATCCTGGAAGGTGCCATGTTCACCAACTGGTACTGCCTGTTCCTTCTCCTCACATGAACGAAAGGAAAGTATTAATTAGAGGTATCTCTGAGAACAAGTGACGGAGCAAATGTTTTTATGTAGCCATGGAGGGATGGGTCTCAGGAGAGTCAGAGCAGCTGGTCTCTCTGAAAGATGACCCAGTCAGCAATGTGCAAAGAAAAAGGAAAGGAACTTTTTCCTTTCCTGATCCTTGCTGGCTCAAGCACGGTGCCTGGAACAGGGCAAGCCTGAAATGAACTAAGGAATTAATGAATCAAATGCGTGAATCAGAACTGAAGGGGCTGGGGGCTCAGCTGAACACTGGATCCTGATCTCCCAGGTAACACACTGTAAACCACAAGCAACTAAAATGAAACTTACAAAATAAGACATTAAAATACATTTTAAAATCTATCACCTTAACACAACAGCTACTTTCCTTCTTCCATGTAAGTCTCCGTCATTTGAGGATTAGTTTTTACACAGCTGCAATCTTGATACATGGGCAGTTTTATGAACACTCTTCCTCACTTAACACAGCAAACACAGGCCCTGTTGTTAGTCTTCCTCAGAATTATTTTAAATGGCTGCATGTTTGCAGGTGTGCCAACACAGCCTAAGTTACTTGTCTGTTCTATTCCTTTCCTTTTTCTTCCTTTTTTGAGACGGAGTCTTGCTCTGCCACCCAGGCTGGAATGCAATGGCACGATCTCGGCTCACCATAACCTCCGCCTCCCAGGTTCAAGTGATTCTCCTGCCTCAGCCTCCCGAGTAGCTGGGATTACAGGTGCCCACCACCACACCTGGCTAATTTTTGTATTTTTAGTAGAGATGGAGTTTCACCATGTTGGCCAGGCTGCTCTTGAACTCCTGAACTCAGGTGATCCACCTGTCTAGGCCTCCCAAAGTGCTGGGTTTACAGGCATGAGCCACCACGCCCGGCCTTCCTTTCCTTTTTCTTTGCACATTCATCTCATTTTTTCAGTGGTTCAAAGAAACTTCCCCTTGGCCTCATCTCCCACTCCGTCTTGCTGTGAGATACCTGAGCTCTGAGCGCTCCCTCCCTCAAGGCATCAGCACATGCTGTTCCTTCTACATGCAACACTCTCTCAAAGTCCACTCGTTTGCCTGACCTATTCCTACCTACATTTCAGGAATCAGATTAAGTGTCACCCCAGGAAGCCCGCCCCGACCCTTGTAGATGCTTTAACATCCTGTACTTCAAGGATGAAGGTGCTTATCACAGTAAACAATTGCTTGTCTTAGGATCTGTTTGCTCCACCAGATTGTGAGCAGGACCTATTTTTTGGAGCCTTATTAGGTAGGTGATCATGGTGAGCCTCCGTTTCCTCACGTGTAAAAGAGGATAGTCATGCACTCTTTCCCACCCACCAACAAGGATGCTAAGGAGATCACACCAGGCAGTACGGTGAAGATTTTCTGCATAAAGATAATTATTACAAATTATATATCTGCCACCTAATCCTAAGGAACGAAAGGCAGTCACATCATCTTAACCCTTTGAGGCTCACAGAGTCAAACAAATTATAGCTAACATTTATGAATACTTATGGACACTGTACTAGACAGTTTATATGCACTTCTCACTTTATCCTCATTACAAATGAATAGGATAGAATCTAGTATTATCCTCGCTTTCCAGAGGCTCAGAAGACTAAACAGATTTCCCAAGGCTACGCTGTTTTAGAATATGCCGCTGAGCACCCAGTACAAGCCTCTTCCCCTAAAAAAATGCCCATACATAATCCACACAACATAGTGCATACTATTTCCAAGTTCATGAAGCCCCTGAAGCCAAACTTCTTTTGACCCCTCTTTTAGGCCTTGCAGTGAATTCTGCAGAGAAGCTCAAAGATTTATACACCCCACGGGGCTGGGAGGTTATGCGAGTAAACTGTGTCAGCAAAAATTCTGGAGAAAACCTTGTAGCCTAGGAATGAGTTGTAAATCTGGAGGTCTCACTAGACAGTTTCCTTGGCAACTTAAGGCACTGGGCTGACTGAAGACTCTTGGCCCAAGTAAAAGCCACATGGCATGAATCCTGCACTCTGATAAGCCAGGTGCTGGGAGAAGCTGGTAGTACTACCAAACTACAGCCACCACCACCACCAGCTACACACTTACTGGTATAGACAGTTGCTGAAGATACTCACTGCTTGATGTACTTCATATACTGGAGAAACAACAGCTAAATGGAACATAAGAAGCCTAAAGGAGCCACAGTGGGAGCAGGAATTGGAGTTGGTCAAACCATCTGGCCTGAGACTGTCCTAATCTCAGAATGGCTTTGGATGCAGTGAGGCATCACTGTGGGTGTGAAAGGTGTGTCTCACACTGAGCAGAGTGAGAGCCAACACTCGGGTCAGAGGGAATGGCACAACGCCACCCTCTGCAGAAGATTCCGTGGGATTGTGCCACGAGTCAAATAAGCGATGAAAACGTGAAAAGCAAACTGGCGAGCCAGGCTGCATTTTTCATTGTGGCACTGTGTGGGCAAAGCCTCGGAGACCACCTGGGGATGGGATAAGATGAGCTAAAATGGTTTCCATGGCGAACACTCCCAAAATCAAGAAACAAAGGCTTGGGGAGTGTGTGGTGTCCAGAAAAGCTGCCTGCTGAGCAGTGTGAGCTGTGACGGTCCCCACACAGATGATGATGGAAGCCAGCAACTCTCCAGATCCCTTAGAAGAGGAGAAACGGGATGCAGCTGAAGGGACTGGTTGGGATGCAGGTAAGGGAGAGCAAAGAGAACTCCCCACCCTGAGAACTGCCAAGCTTGGAACGAAGCAACCAAGGGGACACACATAGGAATGGTGCCACAGCAGCCCCTACATGTCGGGAAGGCAGGCATTTTGGTGGAAACAAAGTTTATTTTGTTTTTTAAACAAAAGAGGTGATAAGGGTCCTCTGTCAAACATATTTTTTTGATCATCCACAAGTTAAACTACTGCCAGTGCAAAACAGGAGAAAATTATGGCTCCACAATCCTTTATCCGCGATTCTGAAATCCAAAATGTTCTGAAAACAGAAATTTTTTTCCTAAGTGCGTGCAAATCATTTGGAAGCGAAAATTTCACCTGAAATGACATGAAGTTATTATAATCTTTACTTATCCCCATCTAATATGAATATGTCTTACTGAAGACACATTAACATGTCTCATTGCAAAGTGCTAACCCCGAGTCGCACTGGAGGCATTATATAATATAAGGTGTAATCAGCAAAGAATGTCCTCCAAAACTTGGGGTAGGCAAAATTGTGGACACACATTTCCTTTTCTATAGGTCAGTAAAAACAAAAGAAATGTTTGACCACCTGGAACAGAATGAATATAATAAAAAAAAGGAAACTACCAGATCTCTTTAGCCTCCAGGTCACAGGATGGCTTTAGGGCAATCTATGATATAGGTGTCATCATGTGGTCCATGAACCAGACTACCCTTCTGTTTCTAATTCTAAATTATAATTTGCCTATTACGTTTAGTTCTATTAGACTGTAGCTCTGCACCCTTATAAATCCAAAGCAACTCCAGATTTTTCATTCGTGCAGTGAAATCTGGAAGCCTTTCTACTGCGATGATAATGAAAATATTTAATAGGTAATACTGTCATTGGCTCTCCTGCTCCGCCTCCAGGAGAACGTGAACGGGTAAAATTTGATCTCTTTATCTCTAGACATCTATGATTTTAGAAGGAGAATAAAACAAAGTTAAATGAAGATGAGATGTTTTCTTGGAGATTTGAATAGTGTTTTCTCGATGAACAAGAGGAAGGACTCTAGACTTCCCATCAAATGATCCACTTTTCCTGTTCCATAATAGAAGGCCCATTCGGCAGGTTAAAGGATAAGAAAGGAAGATTTAAAAGGGAGTACACAATGGAATACTACTCAGCCATAAAAAGGAAGGAATGAATGGCATTTCCAGCAACCTGGATGGGATTGGAGACTATGATTCTAAGTGAAATAACTAAGGAATGGAAAATCGAATAACAGATGTTCTCACTCGTAAGTGGGAGCTAAGCTATGAGGATGCAAAGGCATAATAAAGATAAAATGCACTTTGTAGACTCAGGAGGAAAGGGAGGGAAGGGGGTGAGGGATAAAAGACTACAAATTGGGTGCAGTATATACTGCTTGGGTGATGGGTGCACCAACATCTCATTAATCACCACTAAAGAACTTACTCATGTAACCAAAAACCACCTATTCCCCAATAACCTAATGGTTATACAATGGAAATATAAAATTTTTAAAATACAATAAAAGGGAGTAAATATGATAAAATAAAAAAGATGGTTTTTAGCCAAAAAGACGTGGATTCAAAGCCAGACACTACCACTTAATAGCTGTGTAACCTTGGAAAGTTTACTTCACTGTAACTTGGCTGAATATCATCTGCAACCTAGAGAAAAACAATATTTTCTTCACAGGGTTTTTATGAGGATTAAATGACATGTAAAGCATCTAATACATGGTAGGCACTCAATATATGGTAGCTATTATTATGGCTGTTGCTAGATTCGGGAGTTGAACGGTGCCTGGCTTCACTTATTTCACCAGATTGCCTGGCTCAGCAAATGCAGGGGATATTGACTTCATGAGCACAGAACCAGTGGATAATAAACACGCATAGCAACAAATCACATCGGTAAACCAATCTACCTCAGCTAATAACTGCTTTCCAGGCTCCTGCATTTGCTTTGTTAGAGGAACTAAATAGTTCCTAATGGCTATGGAACCAAATCATTTAGAAGAGGGCGAATTTCATCAGCTTTAGAGTTTCTGTTGAGGGCAGTGTGGGAGGCTGTGCAAAGCCACCTCTTTTTAAAGAAAGCTAAACAAAAATAATCCATAAATCATGTGAGTACCTATTACAGGTGCTTAGGTAGCTTACCACGTTTTCTAAGGAGAGGCTTATTCCCCATTCATTGAGGTGACATTTACTGAGCATGTCCAATGTACCACCTACCATATTAAGTGCTAGGGCACAAAAAGAAAAAGACATAGGCCGGGCACAGTGGCTCACACCTGTAATCCCACTTTGGGAGGCCAAGGTGGAAGGATGGCTTGAGCCCAGGAATTCGAGACCAGCCTGGTCAACAGAGCAAGACCCCATCTCTAAAAAAAATTTTTTTTAATTTAACTGCGCATAGTGGTGCATACCTGTAGTCCTGGCTGCACAGGAGGCTGAGACGGGAGGATCACTGGAGCCCCAAAGTTGGAGGCTGCAGTGAACCGTGACTGCACCACTGCACTCTAGCCTGGGTTACAGTGAGACCCTATCTCTTAAAAAATGAAATAGAAATAGAAAAACAAAAAGACATGAGCCCTTCCCTCCAGGAACGCAGGCCTGTGGGTGAGAGAGATGTATGGATGTGTTTTTTATGGTCCATGCTGGAAGTGGTCATGAGAGAGGGGTGCACAGGGTGACACAGGGTGACTGTCCAAAATAGACACTTCCCTAACGTAAGGTAGTTTCACGACGCTGGAATTATATACAGTGAACATGTATTACTTTTAAAACCAGGAACAAAAAAATATAAAAGGAGAAACAAAGAACTCAAAGTCCAGTGGTGGAAACAGATTATATAACAAATACTCAAATAGTGGGATGAGTACCAAAATTCAAGGACATCAGAGTGTTTTGGGGGGGAGTATTCTTCCTTTAGAAGAAAGGAAGGGCATTCCATACTGCCTGGGGGTAAAGGTGACAAGGCAGGTTTCCCTGAGAAGGTGACACTCAAGCTGAGACCTTGAGGCTGAATGATTTGCCAGTAGGAGTGTAAGTACAGTTTCTCTAGGGGGCAATCCAGCAATATTTATCAGTATTGAAAATGTGCATACTCCTTGAACCAGATGTTCCTCTTCCGGTATTTCAGCTGACAGGAATGCCAGAAAACACACCGAAAGATCTCTGTAAAAAGATGCTTATCGCGTCAATGTAATAATAAAACACTGGAAATAACTTAAATGTGCATCCATAGGACATTGTTTAAATAAGCTATGATGTAACCATACGCTAGAACAATAGAGTCATGAAAAAAATAAAAATTTATATATAGCATGTTAAGTTTTAAAAGGTAAGTTATAGAATAGTGTATCCTTGTTTTGTAGAAATAATTTTACATGTTTTTTACACATAAAAATGTTTGCATAAAAACAGAAAAAACCTGAGAAGATAAAGAACAAACCATTAACACTTAAGGCATATTAGACCTTCCACCCTGAGGTAGGGTGGGGAGAAGCAATTTCATTTCCTTATTTACTCTATATTCACATTTTTTACAATGAGAATATATTCCTTTTATATTTTAAAAATAATTTTTTTCAGCCAGGCTTGGTGGCTCACGCCTGTAATCCCAGTACTTTGGGAGACTGAGGATCACAGGTCAGGAGTTCGAGACCAGCCTGGCCAACATGGTGAAACCCCTTCTCTACTAAAAATACAATTAGCTGGGCGTGGTGGCGAGCGCCTGTAATCCCAGCTACTTGGGAGGCTGAGGCAGGAGAATCATTTGAACATGGGAGGCAGAGGTTGCGGTGAGCTGAGATCACACCATTGCACTCCAGCCTGGGCGACAAGGCAAGACTCCATCTCAAATAATAATAATAACAACCTTTAAAAAAAAAAAAGTTTACTAATTGGAAAGTTATGGGTACAAAATGACACAGGTTTTAGAGAAGGCATCTGTTCAAAACAGCTTAGCACTGCTGGAATACAGAAGCCACATGAGTCCAGGACACAGGATTGAAGGAAGACTTTGAAGAAGAAACAAATTTGGGGTGTTTCAACTAGGAGTGAAGGGACTAAGCTGCTGGGCAGTGAGCAAACAGTAAAAGTACGAGAACTGAAGGATGGTGTTCAAAGATATGGGACACTGCAGAGAAAGGGGTTCCAGGAATTCTCAAGAGTGGGAAGCAGCTCTCTCATCCCACAGGACTCGTCTGAAGAGAAGTGCATTCTTTTAAAGGAGAGCATCTGTGAAAAACCAAGTTTTCACTAAGTATCTGCTCTAACTTTCTTAGTTTGGCCAGAGAGAAAGTCAGAGCAAGAGAGAACTTCTTTTTTTTTTTTTTTTTTTCCCTGAGCAGAACACCAGGAACACAATGAATATTTTATTGAAAAACAAGCTAGATGAAATTATTAAGTATCCATTAACTCAGAAATTGTTCCATTACAAATACCACTGGCACAATGGAAAGGGGCCCTTTCTTTTTTTTTTTTTTTTAATGTTTTATTTCCATGGGTTTTGGGGGGAACAGGTGGTGTTTGGTTACATGAGTAAGTTCTTTAGTGGCAATTTGTGAGATTTTGGTGCACCCATCACCCGAGCAGTATACACTGAACCCAATTTGCAGTCTTTTATCACTCACCCCCTTCCTACCCTTTCCCCTGAGTCCCTAAAGTCCATCGTGTCATTCTCATGCCTTTGTATCTTCACAGCTTAGCTTCCACTTATGAATGAGAACACAAGCTGTTTGGTTTTCCATTTCTGAGTTACATCACTTAGAATAATGGTCTCCAGTCCCATCCAGGTTGCTGTGAATGCCATTAATTCATCCCTTTTACGGATGAGTAGTAGTATTCCATATATATGTATATATATATTTTACAGTTCCTTTATCCACTCATTGATTGGTGGGCATTTGAGTTGGTTCCACAGTTTTGGAATTGCGAATTGTGTTGCTACAAATATGCATTTGCAAGTATCTTTTTCATATAATGACTTCGGAAAAGGTCCCTTTCATCCAAGGCGAGTTTTAGACCAAACCATGTTGTCCTCTACACCCCAGTTCCTCCTTTCTGGGTTTTCTTTCCTCTTGGTGGATCTCACTTCATCCCCTTTCTGGAGCCCAGTCCTCCTCTCAGAAAGATCCAATGTAAACACGTGGACTTCTACGTGAGTTTATAATCATTCCTCCCTCCCTCTCTCCTCCCCTCTTTTTTTTTTTTGTTTGTTTGTTTTGTTTTGTTTTGTTTTGTTTTGAGACAGAGTCTTGCTCTGTCGCCCAGGCTGGGGTGCATTGGCACGATCTTGGCTCACTGCAGCCTCCACCTCCCGGGTTCAAGCAATTCTTCTGCCTCAGCCTCCTGAGTAGCTGGGACTACAGGTGCGTGCTGCCACACCCAGCTAATTTTTGTATTTTCAGTAGAGACGGGGTTTCACCATGTTGGCCAGGATGGTCTTGATCTCCTGACCTCATGATCCGCCCACCTTGGCCTCCCAAACTATTGGGATTACAGGCATGAGCCACCGCGCCCGGCCTTCCCTTTCAATATATTTTAAGTCTAGGCCCTAGCTCTAAATAAAAAATCCTTCATTTAGAGAGCCCATCTTTTAAAAAGGAGTGTTGAGCATCAGGCAACAGGTGGAAAAAGAAGGAGAGAGAAGATTCTTGGAGGTCACAGAGCAGAAGGTCACCTACATTTGGAAGCGGGTCCTCTTTTCATATGACTAAACCAGCAGTCCTCAACCTTTTTGGCACCAGGGACATGGATGGGGGGAAGGGAATGGTTTCACAATGAAACTGTTCCACTTCATATCATTATTAGATATCATATCATTATTAGATTATTAGGCATTAATTAGATTCTCATAAGGAGTGTGTAACCTCGATCCCTCGTATGCAGTTGACAATAGTGTCCGCACTCCTATGAGATTCTAATGCCACTGCTGATGTGACAGGAGGCACAGTTCAGGCGGTAACACTTGCTCACCCACCGTTCACCTCCTGCTGTTTGGCCTGGTTCCTAACAGGCCACAGATCTGTACTGGTTCACAGCCTGGGGGTTGGAGACCCTGGTCTAAACAATGTAGGAAAGCCCCTCTCAGAACTATCTTGATCCAGGATCCACAGGATGAATTTTAAAATGTGGAAGGAGTGGGAGGAGGAGAAAATATTATTCCCTTGCACCACTTCCTTAAAACACATCAGCAAATGACCTGAAAATGTGGCAATTTTCTCATTAATCTAATCTGTTCTAGACAAGAAACTAGATAATTCTGCTGAAGAAAATATCCCTCTGGTGGTTAAATTTTCTCTCCGGCTGTCTACATCCACCAAATTAACTCAAGAACTGTAACCTCTATTTCATATTGCGTTGTGCTTCTATTACTTTGGCAGTTTTGAATGCAGAGGACCTGAGCACCTCACCATTTATCCCTTCTGAAAGGAGGGTCCAAAGCCAATGCCCTTCTGATCACTGAGGGGGGACATCAGAAATGGCACAGTTCAAACACTGCCCCACTTTGAGCTGCAGCTTCCATTAGGAAATGTTATGATTTAAACTGCTTTAAGTTGACTTTATACTTCCCAATCTAAAAAATAAATAATTTTAAGGCATCTGGCAATGGATAGAGAGATGTGTAGAGGGTTAATTTTCCTACACTACAAATATTTGAAATAACAATACAAAGATAAATGCAAACAGACTGCAAACTTTTTTTTAAAGTCAAACCTCACTAGTAAGAGTAACATGAGTTACCATTTTTTTACCTATCAAATGGGCAAAAAAGTTTGAAATTCTTTCCAGTGTGGGAGAGTATCTAAGAAAGCAGATGCTGGTAGGAGTATAGATTGCAACGTTCTTTCAGAGTAATTTGAAATCTTGTTTAAAACATTTGTCTAATATGCAGATCCTATGATTCAGCAATTCTGCTTCTAGGAATGCGTCCTAATAAAATGAACATGGACACAAAGAAACATGTACAAGATAATCTTTCTAGTGATGCTTATAATAATAAAAGCTACTAAAACCACAAATGTCCATTCATAGTGAGCTGTGAGTAAATTATGTTATAAAATGGAATAGTATGCAGTCATTAAAACTGATACAGTTATTTTGATTTGGAAATATATTTGTTATTAAAGAAAAAGGTAGGCTATGAAACTATATACTATATAGCATGTGATGTCACTTTTGTTAATACATACATACACAATGAACATAAATTAAAATGTGCTAAGCAATTTATACATATCTACACACACATATACATTGAAAAAGTGTCTCTAATTCTCTTTAAAATACACCAGCAGAAACAGTATGGTATATAGGCATATGAGTCTTAATTTATACTCTAGGGGCAGTTGCTTAGCATTTGACAGACTTTAACAAAAAAATGGTATTTCCAAAAAAAAATGGCTATTATAAAGCTTTGGCTGCCTTTATCTTTAATAAACATCAGAGGGTTTGTTAATAAGTATAATGGATATTAGAAATAATTTTGGATGAAAATAGGTGTTCAAAATACAGTTATGCACTGCTTAACTATGTTTCAGTCAATGGAGTGCACAGAAACAATGGTGATGCTGTAAGAGTATAATGGAACTGACAAATTCCCATCCCCTAGTGACTTCACGGCCATCATAATGTTGCAGCGTAATACATTACTCATGTGTTTGTGATGTTGCTGGTGGAAACAAACCTACTATTCCATTTGTGTAAACATGTAGCACATACAGCTATGTACAGTACATAATACCTGATAATGAAACAATTATGTTACCAGTGTATGTATTTACTATGCTATACCTTTTTTGGTTATTTTAGAGTGTACTCCACTTACGAAAAAAAAAAGGTTAACTGTAAAACAGCTTCAGGCAGGTCCTTCAGGAGATATTGCAGAAGAAGGCATTGTTATCATAGGAAATGACAGCTTCAAATGTGTTATTGCCCCTGAAGACCTCCCAGTGGGACAAGACGTGGAGGTGGAAGAGTGAAATTGATGATCCTGAGCCTGTGTGGGCCAACGCTTAATGTGTGTGTTCGTGTCTTAGTTTATAACAAAATATTGAAAAAGTAAAAATATAAATAATAGAAAAAAGCTTATAGAATAAGGATATAAAGAAACTATTTTTTGTATAGCTATCCAATATATTTGTATCCTAAGTGTTATTATGAAAGTGTCAAAAGTTTCTTAAAATTTATTTTTAAAGTTACAGTAAGTTAAGGTTTATTATTAAAGAAAAAGTTTTAAATGAATACAGCGTAGCCTTAGTATACAGTGTTAAAAGTTTACACTTGTGTGAGTGGTCACATTGACTTCCCACTCACTGACTCACCCGGGGTAACTTCCAGTCCTACAAACTCCCTTCATGGTAAATGCCCTACACAGGCGTGCCATTTTTAATCTTTTATAACCCGTTGTGTTTTTACTGTACCTTTTCTGTTTAGATGTGTGTAAATACACAAACACCACCGTGTTACAACTGCCTGCAGTATTCAGTATGGTAACACTTTATATCGATTTTTAGCCTAGGAGCAACAGGCCACAGCATAGAGTGTAGGTGTGTAGTAGGCTATGCCATCTAGGTTTGCATAAGTACACTATGATGTTTACACAATGACAAAATTGACTAATGATGCATTTCTCAGACCATATCCCTGTTGTGAAGCAATGCACGACAGTACAGTAAGGGCTCACTTCATGTTGTCGACAGGTTCTTGGAAACTGCGACTTTCAGTGAAACAACATATAGTGAAAGTGATTTTACCACAGGCTAATTGATATCAACAAGAGCTAAGTTCTTATGGCATATTTCTGATCACAAAAAAAAATCACAAAACTTCTAAATAAAAACCAAAACATATAGAATATTAAACACTGAAATACATGTGAGTTACACGTACACTTAAGTAAGGTTAATAAACACAAGGAAGATAATTATTTACCCAGTTATTCCTGTTTCATCGTCAAGGGTGGCTGAAGCCTGTCCCAGCAGCTCAGGCTGCAATGTTGGGACCCATCCTGGACAGGATACATCCCCTAGCAGGGTGCACTCAGACCCACACCCCCACCACACACACACACACACACACACACACACACACACTCTCTCTCTCTCTCTCTCTCTCTCTCTCTCTCTCTCTCTCTTTTTCACTCAGGCTGGGACCACAAGCCAGTTAACCAAACATGTACATCTCTGCGATGTGGGAGGAAACTGGGGGACCTGGAGAAAACACCCATGCAGATGTGGGAAGATGGGCAAACCCCACACAGACAGGGGCCCCAGCCAGGAACAGACTTTCTCATCAAGGTGATCATGAAACGATGCCAAGTGAAATGACATCAATTTAAGGACTTGCTGTATATGGATCAGCTGGAAATGCTGTACAGGCCACTCTGCCTTCTTATGACGAGGGTGTGAGAATTCAGCAACTCCAGCAGCCTCCATCCCTCTAGCCTTACGTCAGGGAGGATTCCGTGGCCCGAGCTACTCTATGAAGTTAGCTCAATGCTATGGCTACAACACAGCTGCTGCACAGGCCACAGGAGAGCCTTTCATGCGAGGTGTTTGTCTAAGCGGCTGAAAGCTGGGAGCTTGGGCCTCTCCAGCACAGTTTACAGCACAGGCTGTGTGCCTGCTTGTTCAGACATGTTTGTCCCTGCAGCAGGATTGGTTTGAGAACTGCTCTTGCTTTCTCCTTTCACCCTTAGAGAGGTTGTGGGGTAGAGATCTGTCATCACTGGAGGCTCCTGGTATCAACCATATATAACCTATTAGCTGTGAACCACTAAATTGGCTTAGGTCAGTTTACCGCAAAGGCTGTAGTATGCCTGAACTTCAGTAGTGATTATCTACAGATGGTGGGATTACACAATTCCAACCCCCACCCCCCAACTCCCTTTGTGATTATCTGTTTGCTAATTCTTCCTATAATATATATGTATTTGTACGAGGTGGGTGGGACTTGAGGTCAGGAGTTCAAAACCAGCCTGGCCAACATGGTGAAACCCTGTCTCTACTAAAAATACAAAAAAATTAGTGGGGTGTGGTGGCAGGTGCCTGTAATCCCAGCTACTTGGGAGCCTGAGGCAGGAGAATCGCTTGAACCCAGGAGGTGGAGGTTGCAGTGAGATGAGATCCCACCACTGCACTCCATCGTGGGCAACAGAGCAAGACTCTGTCGACAGAGAGAGAGAGAGAGAGAGAGAGAGAGAGAGAGAGAGAGAGAGAGAGAGGTATTATTAAAATAATAAATAAATAACAAGAGACTTAAGTAAACTGCACAGACTGCATTGTCACCACCTGCTGGCAAAAACAGAGAAAGACCATTGTAGGTGAACGCTGACTGCTTCACAGCAGAGCAGGTGGCTTGCAGTTAGACTTCTCAGTTTCCAGTTGTTTTTAACTTCTAAGTATAACATATGGATTTTAGGGAGGGGAGATTACTCCTCTTGAGGCATGTTACTTTGAAAGAGTTCCGATTTTCAAAAGCAAAATAGAGTTCTGCTGACCACGGTTTTAAATCTGAGAGAAAATCATAGTGCTATGTATCAGTTAGATACAGAAAGTATCTAACTATGATGTCACCGCAGGCAGCAGCTTCAAATGAGAAGCCAAAGGCTGATCACGGGTTATAACAAGTAGAAGTCATTTTAAAGGTCTGGTTCTTTAGATGTTTCTGATTAGGCAGTTGCCAAAACTGATACAATCAGTAAGGCCATAATCTCCCCGGTCTTATGATTTCTGCTAAATTTCTAATGGGGATCTAAGAGTCCTAGCCACAGGTTTCGGTTCTATAAGCAAAGCAAACGCGGCACAGACACAAACCGTGAGAAAGGCAGCAGTTGCGACAATGCTGCAACAGGCTAACTTCTTTCCAGGCTGATGCCTGGGGCACAGGAGCCTCCTTGTGTCCAGCAGCACTTGACGTGTGGATCCCTGCACAGATGACCCACCCATCTCTCCTCTGCCAACCCCTGTTCTCCTCCTTGCCCAACCTCTGACACCACCTATCTCAGAAAATGGGGAGGCTGCTGCCCTCCAAATGCTCATCCTGCCATCTAGGAGCCGCTGCCCTCAGACGCCGTCCATCCCTGTCCTGTCTCCAATGGAAGAAGCTACCACAGAAATACCCTCCCCCTAGTACCCTCTACTCCCCCAACCATCTCGTTCTCCTATGACATCCCTTATACAGTGCTCACCATATCTAGAAATTATTTTCACAATCTCTTTTTTTATAAATATACTTGTAATCCCTATTTGAAATAAAGGGAAAAAAACACACAAATGCTTTTTACTTTAGGGTAGTATGCATGACACATCAGCATTTGCACTGGGGACCATCACACACACACACACACATACACACGCACGCAAGAGTGGGACCAACCGCTCTCATGTTATTCACACAGGAGGCAAACAAGAATTTACTGGCAACTTTTTTTTTTTTTTTTTTTTGAGACAGTCTCGCTCTATCGCCAGGCTAGAGTGCAGGGGCGCAATCTTGGCTCACTGCAACCTCCACCTCCTGGGTTCAAGCAATTCTCCTGCCTCAGCCTCCTGAGTAGCTGGGACTACTTGGGAGGCACACACCACCACATTTGCTGGCAACTATTAATCTGTGCTGGAAGGAACCATAAAGGTCCTCTAATAGCAGGGGCCCCAGACTTTTGGATTCTAAGGCAGGTAAAATTACCTCTCCCACACTATATGACTAAATAACGAAAAGAGAGGGAACAGCACGGAGCTGCCAACACTACATTTAGGGTGTTTTTTTGTTTTTTTTTTTTTTTTTTTTGAGATGGAGTCTTGCTCTGTCGCCCAGGCTGGAATGCAGTGGTGTGATTTTGGCTCACTGCAACCTCTGTCTCCCAGGTTCAAGATATTCTCATGCCTCAACCTCCCAAGTAGCTGGGATTACAGGCACGGACCCCCATGCCCGGCTAATTTTTGTATTTTTAGTAGAGATGGGGTTTCACCATGCTGGCCAGGCTGGTCTCGAACTCCTGACCTCAAGTGATCCACCCACCTCAGCCTTCCAAAGTGCTGGGATTACAGGGGTGAGCCACCATGCCCGGCCAGATTTGGGGGCAATTTTTTAAAATCATCATCTATTTGGGGAAAAGATACTTTAATCTCAAAAAACAACATGCTATCAGAACGACAATGAATCAACTTAGTTTTGGGAAAAACTCACTTCATTACATTTACTTTGTCAAGGTCCTGCACTAGTTTGGGGGTGGACTCGGGAGTGCATCTTGGACTCTAGAAACCTTCTAGCTAGTTCCAAAACTTCAAACACTTCAAAAACCAAAATTTCAGTAATTCAAGAACCACCAATATGTCATAACTGTACTATTTCCTTAATATTTCTCTTAAATATACTCACATTTTTACTTTTATAGTTTTGTTTTAAAAGGAGACTTTGTGTCACTTCCATAAAAGAAAAATCAATATCATGTGTCACAAATAAAAGGTAACCTATGAATAAATGCAATAGGAACAAAACATGTTGTTAAAGTTCAGTTAGATAGTGTTGCTGGCTGAGGCCTGATCTCTCTGTGTAGACCAGGGAGGCTGGCAAGTGAACAGCAGTGATTAAAGACCGTCATCAAACAATGCTTTTCTCTTTAATAACATCAGAGGGATTGAAAGTAAATAGAAAATAAAAGTACTTTCACTCAAGGTGATACAATATTATCTAGTGCTAGACTCAGGTGACATCTAAAGTCATCTCTAGTGGTTTATATCCCACTCTTAGAGTAACACGAATCATGATACTTTGGTGCATGAATATTGCTAATTCATCCAGTCATTTGACACATTTATTGAGCATCTACTACATTCCAATCACTATACACAACAGAAGAAGGAATGAATAAAACTGGCATGGTATTTCTTGCAAACCTTCCATTGGTGAA
This sequence comes from Macaca fascicularis, assembly GCF_037993035.2. Lineage (NCBI taxonomy): Eukaryota > Metazoa > Chordata > Mammalia > Primates > Cercopithecidae > Macaca > Macaca fascicularis. Next base: position 101,822,409 of record NC_088385.1, read on the forward strand.
ACATACATTAAACAAATTGTTACACAAATTGTATTTGGGTATATTTGTGTTGTTTTACATATATGTAAACATACTGTGTGCATATATCTGATATATATATAAAATATATATGTGTGTGTGTGTGTGTATGCATCAATTTGGTAAGTGGTGGTGTTTGTTTTGAGATGGAGTCTCGCTCTGTTGCCCAGGCTGGAGTGCAGTGACGCATTCTTGGCTCACTGCAACCTCTGCTTCCGGGTCCAAGCGATTCTCCTGCATCTGCCTCCTGAGTAGCTGGTACTACGGTCGTGTGCCACCATGCCCAGCTAATTCTTTGTATTTCTAATAGAGACAGGGTTTTACCATGTTGGCCACGTTGGTCTCAAACACCTGACCTCAAGCAATCTGCCTGTGTCGGCCTCCCAAAATGCTGGGATTATAGGTGTGAACCACCATGCCCGGCCCAATTTGGTTAAGTGTTGTAAAGGAAAAATACAAGACGTTATGGCATGGTTTCACAGTAAGACTGTCTTTAGGTAAGAGGCCAATAAAGACATATAGATAGGAGGATGTAACAATTAAACTGAAGCCTAAAGGAAAACAAGCTTTGGCATGTTGAAAGGGTGGGTGGGGATAACCTCCACACAGAGGTAATGATGTAGAAAAGGTTTGGTTCCTTTGGGGAACTGGAAGAAAGATATGTGGTGAGAGGGCAGCAAGCAAGAGGAGGGTGGAATCAGTGGGCGGGGGCGGGATGGGGGCAGGGAGGGAAGCAGTCTCCTAACCTTTGCTTAAAGGGACCAGAAACTTTCTAGTTCTCTCTGGAAAGATCTTCCATCTTTGTGTGTCATCCTATAAATGTTTCCTATACTAAAAAAAAATCTGTCTCTCTGTTGTGTTCACACACTAATAAATCAGTTCAACACTTTTGCATCATGTGCAGAGAAAGTTTAATTCCTCTTCCACGTGATAGCCTCCAAGTATCTGGAGATGGCCAAGTGTTATTCCAGAACCTTCCCTTCCAGGATGAACACCACCAAAGTTCCCATGCTCCCTGTTGTCTGCATCCCTCTTACAAGGAAGGGTGGCTGGGAGCAGTGGCTCCCACCTCTAATTCTGGCACTTTGGGAGGCCGAGGTGGGTGGATCACCTGAGGTCAGGAGTTCATGACTAGCCTGGCCAACATGGCGAAATCCCATCTCTACTAAAAATATAAAATTAGCTGGACGTGGTGGTGGGCGCCTGTAATCCCAGCCACTTGGGACGGCAGGAGAATTGCTTGAACCCGGGAGACTGAGGTTGCAGCGAGCTGAGATTGCGCTATTGCATTCCAGCCTGGGCCACAAGAGCGAAACTCCATCTCAAACAACAACAACAACAAAAAAAAAACAAAAGAGGAAGGCAGATTTTCTAATGTCCATTTGTGTTATGGGACTTGAACTTCCTTCTCCACATATTCTTTGTTTCTAACTGCCTTTCTGGAAAACACCCAATAAGTTATGGTCGGGCCTGAATTCCTTGAGAACTAGGAAATTCTCAAATGCATGCCATCAAAAATATTTATTTCTTCTTTCATGTCTCTTTCCTGCACCTTGAAAGGCAAATTCCATTCGCAGAGGGGAGGGAGGGGGCGCTACGGAACTTTTTCAAATAATGGAACGATGGCGAACATTCATCTATGCTAAACTCAAAGACACGCCCAAAGTTTGTGATAGAAAAATTAAATACCATATTTACTATTTGAACTGATCTTCCATTTGCTTGAAGCAGGTACGGGAATGCTACATGCAGGGAAGGTGAGAATAATGCAAAATCCCCGCTCTTGACTGCTGGGGCTACAGACCCAGATTCCCTTGAAGTGAGGGCTGGGTACTGGGGTGGTACTGTTGAAGCAGGGCACTCTGCCAGGCTCGGATCACACACCTCCTCTTTGAAACTGGCGTGGAAAAAGACACATAAGAGCTTCATGAATAATACAGCAGCCCTGACATGCTGAATGCACATTTCAGCCAAATATATGCACAGTTCAGCCAAATAAGTTGGTCTCTCCACATCCTCACCCTTCCCTCTTTCCTCCCTCCCTTCAGTGCTCTTTCACCACATTCGCCAGATTTCTAGGTTTTCTCACTGCCTCCTGTTGCAAAGTGAATTGTCCCAGGGAAGGAGGGCTAGCTTCCAGATTCCCTGTTGCACCTAAAGCCTTCTCCTCCTCTGCTGGCCTTCCAGCTCCGTGACTGCAGCATTGCCCATTAGGCCTTCATCAGAGGAGGCTGTGTGTGGCCCAGGGACAGCAGGTGAAATTCAAAGCAGACAAGTTGCTTCTCCACATCAGTGCTGATATGTTAGAGGTAGGCAGCCAAAGAAAATACATATAATAAAGAAAGTCTGGTTTAAGAGTGTCTGTTGCTTTTCTAGGAAAATTCTATCCTTTACTCATTAGCCTGCCCATAAGAGCTCTACTTCTGCACATAATCGGAAGAAACAATATTCAAAAAAGTTTTCAAATATGTGTGAAACCACAATGCAAACAGCATTAAAACTCAGCAGAGTGTAGTGCCGGATGCGAGGTTTCTCTCTCATGGGAAGTGCCCCTTACGTGAAGCAGAGGAAACGGTGCTGGCCAGAACATTCCCAACTCCTGAGGGAAGAGACCACATCTGCTCATCTTTACGTTCCTTCAGTGGTTGATGCAACCTACCGATTAGTTGTGCAACAAAATATGTTGCGTGAATTTGATTCTTAAGAATAACACACACAGGCGCTGACAATAGTTATCTTCTGGGAGGTAGAGGGAAGAGGCAAGGTGATTTTCATTACTGTCTTCGCCTTTTCCACAAGTTCCTGATTTTCTCCAGTGAAGATGAATACATTTAGTGAGAAAGTTCTCAGTAAAAAGGAGATTTTTAGAATTGGAAGGGACCAGAGAAATTAGTCCAATTCTCTTATTCCTTACATGTGGAAACTGAAGCTCAGAGAAGCCAAATGACATGTCCAAACCACACAGCTTGTTAACGAGGCGGCTGAAAGAAAACTGAGGCCATTCATGTTTCTTGGCCTACTGCCTTTCTTCCCCTATACACACCCTTTGCCTTTCCTGAAAGACAGTGTCGGTGAGACTTTAATGTTTTGAAAAGCCTTGGAACCAATTTAGAAAGCAAACTGTGCTATCCAGTGAGCTTATTCCCCACAGAAGACATTATCTTAGAAAATGCAAAGCATAATTTAAAAGTCATTAAGTAAAACATCCTCTGCTGCTGTGACAGCAAAATGCTCAGCCACTCCTTGATGACAGATGGCCCCGTGCATTGACACACACCTCAAAACAGCCTCTGCAAGGAAGCTTAACATCCGAGACAGGCGGAATAGTGCACGTCACAGAAAAGGGAGAGTTTGCGTCTCCGGAAGTGAGAAGACTTAAGAGATATTTACTGTGGGCTCATCTTCCACCAAACTTTTACTGATGTGCGAACTTCAACCTTCTTATCATACAAATTTCAAACATACAAAAGAGAGAATATTAAAATGGATTCCATGTAACCAGAGTGCAGCTTCAGCTTTATCAATCATTAACTTAGGGTCATCCCCCCAGCCACTGCCTCCCTCCCCATGGGTAATTTTGAAGTCAATCCCCAACATTATAACATTTCATCCATGAGTACTTTAACACGTATCTCTAAAAGATAAGGACCTTTGTTTAACATAAACATTCAAATGTCATAATGCCTAAAAAACTGATAATAAATTCTTGATACAGCCAAATAACCCATTTGTACTCCACTTTTCCTGATTACCTCACAAAATGTTTAAGGCCCATTTAATTTGTCAGGCACTGTGTATTGTCTCAGTTAATTCTGACAATAACACTATTTGGGGGCTGTAGGTAGCCTGGGGGAGCAAGACACGTGATCAGGTTAGAGATGTAGGCGGGAGCCTCACTCCCCCAGACTCTAGACACACTGACTTATTTTCTTTCTCCTTAAAAAGCCAAGCTTGTCCTACTTTAGGGCATTTTCATATGTTTTTTTTTCTTCCTGGTTTTTCCATAGCTGTGAACTCCTCAGAGATCACCCCTGACTGCCCAGTCACTCTCTATTAAAATACCCTGGGTACGTTCCTCGAAACATTTGGTACTATCTGCAGTTCTCTTGTTTGTTTATCTGCTTGTCTTTCTTTCCAACAGAATAGATGCTTCGTGACAATCAGCTCCTCCTCTATGGAGCTGAGGCTTCAGCACCCACAGCCCTCAGCACAGACTCTGGCAATGGCAAGTGCTCCACGGCTGTGTGATGCGTGGATTCACATATGCCTGCAAACACAACAGGTATTTGTTGAATGAAATAATGCACACATGCACACATGAGAAAAAGAACAGCCTCGTTTCTGCTGAGCTCCACTCTTGGGCTCTCAGGCACTTGGCCGAGGCCTTTAGCCAAATTGCACTTTTATCATGTTCTATTGTCAATGGCTTTTTATAACTACAAAGGCAATATGTGTTCGCTGTAGAAAATTTGGGAATCCACAACAAACGCAAATTTGAAGATTCAAAGAGCCTAGAAATAGCCACTGTTGACATTGTTTTTATGCATATATTATACAAAATTGGAGTCATGTGATTCTTATTGATTTGTGATCTATTCTTTTCATTTAACAATGTGGCATTAATATTTCATAGGCCACTGAACTGTCTTCTAAAATGCATTGTTTCAAGGCTGCATTGCATTCCACTGTACAGCTAGACAAGGTTGTCAATAACACCACATTACGGGACATTTCACTTGTTTCCTTTGCTTCTTGGCTACCATAAAAAATAGCAATAAAAATTCTTGCATGTTTATGCACATTTCCATTATTAGTTTCTCCAGATAGATTCCCATAAGTGGACTTGCTTGACAAATTGAAATACAAATTAGAGCATTTGTAAAGATTGCTAAAGTGATCTCTAGAACAAGTGCATCAATTAATACTCCCAGCATCAATGTTTAAAAATGTTCATCACCTTTTCCCTTTACCAACAATGGATGCTAATATTTTTTAAAAATCTATAATTCTATGATCTATCTTTTAATTGGATCACAGATTTCTTGCGAGCACTTTCTTTTACTTCGGTATTACTCCTGATATGCAGCAGGCACTCATTGTGGATGGATAGATGAACTGGATGAATTTTGTCAAGGATTACCAGGAAAAACATTGAGCTACATGAACAAGTGGTCTTCTTCCTGTTTCAAGAGCTCTCCTGCCCAGTTTACGTGTGCACCTGAGCACAGTCTTTCTTCCCTGCTAAACCCTGCTGAACATCCTTTAGCCTTTGGTTTGGGAATGGCGGGCGCACATCCCACCAGATCCAGCTCTCCCTCCCATTTAGCTTCAGCAGAAGAGGTAGCAGAATTACTGATTTTAGCTGACATGATGTTTACTGCTGCAAGTATCACTAATTAATGATGTAACCGCAGAATAACAAGTCCCAGATTTCCCTTAGCAAAGCAAAACTGAGAGTAAACCCTACACCGGACTACTCCACAGCATCCGAGCCTACCAACTGGAAAGAGATAATCACCAGGGGCTGAATCTGACCCAGAATTTGTGCTAGGAGAAATTTAACCCCATAATGCCATGCTAGAGAGCTGCCTGCTACCCACTCACTCCGCGCGCAGATCCCAGCTTGTCAGCCCTCAGGGAGCCCTCAGGGAATAGGACCAGGTCTTGTGTGTTGGTACAGTCCTGTGCCCAGCATGGCTTGACATATGGTAAATACCTATGAAACATCTGGTGAATACACAGACACCAAAGAGAGGGAACAGAGGATGAAGAGATTCATGGAAGCCTGGGCAGGGAGATGGCAATGTGAGGAATATTCTCTGATGTTCTTCATTTTCATCCATGTGGAGTAGAGCAAATGGACGCTCAGGGAAGAAACAGCTGGGGCCACAGTCAGGCAGCTATATAGCTTGTAAATTCTGGGATCTGGATTTGGTCTTAAGTCAGAAACAACCCCATTCCCTTTGCCTGTTCTATGCTGCCTTCCAATACTAGAGAAAAATGTTTAACACCCTCCATCTGAGAATTTGTGTTCAATAAATAATGTTTATTATAATCTTAAAATTAAAATGTCTTGAATAATCAACTTATATTCCAGCTATTGGGAAGAGGTTCTCACAGCAACATTTTCCCTGAAATGGCCCTTATATGCTAAAGTGGGCCCTATATGGTAAAAAAAGTATGGACGTGAGAACTATTGTCTGCCTACACAAATTGACAGTAAAATCATAGATTTTCTGGGCTAGAAAGAGAACAAAATGAACAACAGATTCTCTAATGCATTTTTGTTTTTCAATGCATACCTTCTTTGGCTGGAGATAAGAGTTAACCATTTTAATGACATTGAATGCCAATAACAGCTTATGTGCAAATACAGCAGAAGCAGCTATATAATTCATTCATTCATTTATTTGGTATTAGGCACTATGAAAACAAAAACAGTATGTTCCTCCCCATTCTCATGAAGCTTATTGTCAGCTGGGAAGATCCACAAGCACTCTATCACAACAGCTAATAGAGGCCTGTGCCCACTGGGTTACAGAAGTGCTTTACCAGGTTTCTCAAGGAGGTGAGAAAAGAAGGAATTCAGAAAAAGTGAGATGAAACAAGAATTATGCTTGTTGAAAATATATTAATAATACTAACAGCTATCCATGTATTGAGTGGCCTACTATGAACCCAGTACTAATAACAACTCATTGATCATAGCATTTGGGGAGGTCAAGGCAGGCAGATCACCTGAGGCCAGGAGTTTGAGACCAGCCTGGCCAACATGGTGAAACCACATCTCTACTAAAAATACAAAAATTAGACAGGCATGGTGGTGCACGCCGGTAGTCCCAGCTACTCAGGAGGCTGAGGTGGGAGGATCACCCTCTGGGAGGCAGAGGGTGCAGTGAGCCGCGATTGCATTACTGCACTCCAGCCTGGGTGACAGGCAAGACCCTGTTTCAAAAACAACAACAACAAAAACCTCATTGAGGGGGAATCTATCATCTCCCTTGTACAGAGGAAGAAATTGAGGCTTTGAGAGTTTAGTTTATGTAGCTCATAAGGTACTAAACAAGAGAAGAACAATCTGGAGTAGAGTTGAAAACTAGCATGTAACAGTCATTGTCCCAAATGTCACCTGAAAAATAGGTGCACATCTTCTATCGAGTATCTGTTGCTACATAACAAATTATCCCCCAAAATTTGTGGTCTAAAACAACAAATATCCTTTATCTCAGAGATTCTGTGGGTCAAGAATTCAGAGACAGCTTAGGTAGGTTTTTCTGGCTCAGGATCACTCAGATTTGCAGTTCAGATGCCAACCAGGGCTGTGTTCATCTGAAGGCTTGATTGGGGCTGCACAGTCTACTTCTAAGATACCCCACTTACATAGCTGTGGGCAGAAAGCCTCAGTTTCCTTGCCATGTGGGCCTCTCCATAGGGTTGAGTGTGAAGCCATATGGCAAGTGGCTTCCCCAAGAGCTAGTAATCTAAGAGATGGCAAAATAGAAGCCACAATGCCTTTTACAATCTAGTCTCCAAAGTCTGACAATGTCACTCCTTCAACTTTCTATTAATTAGAAATGAGTCTTCAAGTACAGCCCATGTCAAGGGGAAGAGAATTAGGCTCCATCTTTCAAATGGTGGAGAATTTGTGGTCATGTGTTAAAACCATCACTCTAGCTCAGACTGGCAACTAGAATTGAGTGGGGGGATCCTATCTGGAGAAAAAGGTTTGTGTTTCAAAAGGAAGCGGGTAGCAAATAAACTTGATCTTGAGTGTTGAAAAAATAAGATGTATCTACAAGCCAGGCAAAGGAGGTTGCTCATCTACCAAGTGTGCAAGTGGCATTTTGCTTGTTTGTTTGTTTGTTTGTTTAGACAGGGTCTCGCTCTGTTACCCAGGCTGGAGTACAGTGGTGCATTCCCAGCTCACTGTGGCTTTGGGCTCCTGAGCTCCAGTGATCTTCCTGCCTCAGCCTTCCAAGTAGCTAGGACTACAAGTGTGTGCCACCATACCAACTAAGTTTTTTTTTTTTTTAAGATGGGGTCTCACTATGTTGCCCAGGCTGGTGTCAAACTTCTGGCCTCAAGTGCTCCTCCTGCCTCAGCCCCCACAAAGTTCAAAGTTCTGGCATTACAGGTGTGAGCTATCACACCTAGCCATGGTGTAATACTTTTGAAGAGTTTGGTGTCTTGGTAAAATTCATAGTTTTAGGAACAGAAACATGAAGTTTAAAAATACTTTTTAGTTATTAATTCTTGTTGTTGCTTACCCTGCCTTTGAGCAAAAGTTTCTTTGAAAAGGTCAATTTACTTATTAGATATGCCTTGAGAAAGGGGTTTGGGCTACAAAGATAGGTGGGAATTAGAATCTCTGGTGGACCAGAGGAGCGGGGATGGTTACCAGGATCAAAGGGAGGGAGCGCAAAGGGGAGAAAAGGAAGAGCAGGGTCTCCTAAGTAAGCTGCTTCCACCAGAAATTCTCCTTCAGGGCTCTCCTTGGCATGTCCCAGACTTCTGAACACTCTGTGCTCTGCTCAAAAGAGGAAGGCTCTTCCTTTTCAGAGCCTAGAGAAACTAGATAAAATGAACGTCCTAGCATAGAAAGCTGAATGTCAAAAAAATCAATTTACACGGCCTTACCAATGCAAAATACAAACCATGAAATGGTCTTAACATATTGAAGACAGAATTTGCACTGTAGAGAAAAAGACAGACAGGAAAGCCCAGAGCCAGCCCAGCATCGCCGCTGAATGGAAAGCTCTGCGGTGGGGCCTGGAATGAAACCCTAGCACCATCTATAACCAGCTGTGACACCTTGGGAAAATTCATCTTTCTCAGGTGTGGTTTCCTTTTTGTAAAGACAGGGGTACTAGTAATTTCTTACAAGGCTGAGAGGGTTTAATGAGAAACGTAACAGCTCAATGAATGTCAACTATCATTAATGCATGACAAGGACTAAGACATGAAGTTAGCTGTTAGGAGTAAAATTAGAGAACGTGTGTTCATTTTCTGCATCTCAATTTATGGTTTTATCTTGAACACTGTTCAGAAAGCAAATGGTAAATCACTGCACCTCCTCTTCTTCCCTCAACTTTCCTAACTTCCCATCCCTTCGCTCTCCGGGGCAAGGGGAGGGACCCCGACACTCAGATCAGGCACGGAGAAGCACAGAGAGCTGCTGTTCTTTGAATACCAGCAGCATTTCAGAGGTGGTAAGTCCCGGGAAGGAGCCATGGCAGTGGCTTCCCATGGCTCCTGAATTTCATCTTTCTGAAACCACGTGTGTGTGCGCGTGTGTGTGTGTGTGTGCATAGCAATAGCCCTATTCGACAGCAGCTATTCCAAATCCCAGAAATGATGCACAGGGGAGCCACTGGGGGACTCCTAGGAATTCTAGGGGAAGGGACCCCAGGAGAGGTGTAAAGGTTGGTAAGGACCCTCTCTGGAGTGAAGGATGGGAAAATCATCACCACCTGGCTTTTCTCTCCTAATCAAGCCTCACGTCTCAAACCACAGAGCAACGTAAGCTCATGACCAGCAAGGCTGTGGCTGTTTCCAGCAGCCCAGTTCTCGGGCCTTTAAGAACAGGAAAACCAATATGCATTAGAAGGTACCTGAAAGACACTGATGAAAGAATAATTGTCATTTCCCATATTACATGGCCAAACGCCACTAGATTAGATAGATGACTGCTGTGGTCTCTCATACCCATTTTCCAACAGGGAGCTATTGCCCAAGCTTGGTCAGAACCCTGCAGTCAGAAACAGGCTAAATTTCCCTTTCCAGATCTAGTCCTGTAGCATCCCCTCAGGGAAATACTTCCTGATGCTCCTGAATACCCTGCCAGCCAAACAGATACCTTTAGGCCCACACAGCCTTACCCATTGAATAACTGAAGCACTTTTCTAAAAGCTAGCAAGCCCAGTTTTATTAAGGGTCCAAATATAAAACCTTCATCAACTATTCATGCCTCTCAGGGGCTTAACTGGGACATTTCAGAGAGCAGTGTGAGAGACTCAGTACTTAGTTACAAACCCTGCCTAGGAAATCAATTTATTCTGGATTCTTGGAGGAAGAATAGAGCATGTTGCTATTTACTTTTAATAACAAAACTCCTTGGCGTCTTAAGCCCATCTCTTAGTCAAAGAGAATTGTTATTCATCATTACAGGGTGAGGTCTGACCTTAAAACCTGCCTCCACTGGACACACTCCTGGATAAATACATGTGGGGGAACCTCAGATGGACCCTCCGTGGAGTCAGGAGAGACACCACCATGCACCCATCAGGCTTCTGTGACTGATTCAAGACCGTCAACTTCTGGCCCTTGCCAAGCAGCTGGAATTGTTTTTAAGTCCTCGCTGTGCAATACTTACCCTCAATAACCAACGCCACCACTCAGTGAGCCTTATTATGTGCTAGGCACTGCTCTAAGTCCTTATGGGTATCATCTCTTTTGTTTTTCACCATTACCCTGAGGGACGGGTTCTATTATCACCCCCATGTTTTACAAATGCAGAAACTGAGATACAAGGGGATGGATAAGGAAGCTGCCCAAGGTCCCACAGCTAAAAAGTAGGAGAGCTGGGGTCCAAACCCACAGTCTGGCCCCAGAGGCTGTATACTTGCTGCTGTGTTATTCAAACCTGCTTGCTGTACAGGTTTCAGGGTTTCTTCGTGCCATTTAATGATGAAGCCCCTCTCTCCTTTGGCATCTTAGCAAAACACTGGTTTGGCATTAGATGGTAGCCATCTAATACTTCCTCAGTGGCCATGCCTTAGCTGTTTCGACACTGGAAAGGACTGCCGCTTCATGATTTTTGTTTGTTTGTTTTTACTTAATGTTGACTCTTTCAGCTTTCTTACCCTAAATGGTATTCTAGTGATGATCAAAGCATCATTTTCCTTAAGAAGCAGAATAAAATAGTAGAACATAGATTCTGAAGACAAAGGGAAGCCCTTCTCTACTTCAAGATGAGTGACCTTGGGCAAGAGAGTTAACATCTCTGAGTCTCAGCCTCCTTGCTCATGCTATGTAGGTGGCCATATTTACCTTTTAATATTATTATGAGAAAGAAAAGATACAAAGTATATAAAGTATATAAACCACCTGTTATATGCAATAAAGAGTAACTCCCTGAGGTTCTTTCCTGTTCTAAAAGTCTGTAACTAGCTTTACTGCTTGGGTGATTACATATCCTCAAGGAAGAAAAGGTTCGGGTTTACAGGCTTGTTTCCATCGAAAGCATGTCTCTCCGGTGTAGAAAATCAGCAGTTACTGACATCTACCAGTTCTGCAGTCTCATGCTAAATCCAAGGGATTTACATTCCAGGGAGCAATCAGATGCACGTGCGGGGGAAGATAACCAATGATTCCACAAGCCAGTGACTGAGCAGGAAACCAGCACTGAGCAGGAAACTAACAGAAGGAGAAGATCCTTCCCCTGGGGCCCTGTGTGAGGTCAGATAAGAGAAATTTTCAGGAAACAGTAGATTGGCACAGGCAGAGAAGATGAGGGGGAAAAGTCCAGGAAGGGCAGAGTAGAAAGGAGGGAAGAAGGAAGAGAGAGGATAGAAAGGAAAAGAGCAAAAGAAAGAGAAAGAGGAGCACACGCAAGCACTAAGGTCTGGAATATAAAGATGGAAGATCACAAGATGTACCCAGTCAACAGTAAGACAGCTGACCGGGCAGGAAGTCAGGATTAAATAATCAATTGATGGTATACACATTGTTGCATTTTGCTTTACCACTTACCAAGTGCTTTACATGTGTAATCCTACTTAATCCTTACAAAGGCCACGTTAAACCTATACTATTCCCATTTTTCAGTTGAGGAAACACTCAGACTCAGATTCACATGATTTCCACAACTGATTCTCAAAATAATTCTGAGAGATGAGTAGGGCAAGCATTATTTCCATTTCAAAAAAAAAAAAAAGGTCAATTAAGGCTCACAGAACCCAATGATCCATCTCAGGGCTTCTCAATGCTAAAGATGCAACATCCTTTTTTTTTTTTTTTTTTTGAGATACTGTCTTGCTCTGTCACCCAGGCTGGAGTGCAGGGGCATGATATCAGCTCACTGCAACCTCCACCTCCTGGGCAAGCATTTGTCCTAAGACGTCTCAGCCTCCTGAGTAGCTGGGATTACAGGCACCCACCACCACACCCAGCTAATTTTTGTATTTTTAGTAGAGATGGGGTTTCATCGTGTTGGCCAGGCTGGTCTCAAACTCCTAACCTCAAGTGATCCACTGCCTTGACCTAACTTCAAGTGATCCACGCTGGGATTATAGACGTGAGCCGCCATGCCCACCCAGCACCCTCTTTTTATAAGTAATATTTATAATGCCATCATTAATATCTTGAAATAAAACAAAACTCAAAAATAATATAATAACCATAATTGTGACAACAAAAACTGCCCCCCACAAATATTTAAGCACCCCCCAGGGGATAGGATGCTTCAGGTTAAAAACTATTCAAAGGCAAAGGTAGGACCAGTCCACAACCTTGGGTGTCCTGACTTTCAAAGAAGGGCTCTTGAAAAGGTGGGGTGTGGCCGGAGAGTGGAGGACACAGACCAGCAGAGCCATGACAGAGAAGGCTGGACATCAGCAAGGTCAGGCCATCAGCCTCTTTCCCTCTAACGCTGGCTACCAGTATTAAGAAAATGATGTCATTTACATCACAACCACTCACAGCCTCAGCTCTTTAATCTCTGAAACTCATCTTGCTGAAATGGAAATTAAGCACCGTCTTAGTTCTAACCCTGTCAGGGTACATATTCCATGTGCCAGTTCTGATGCAAAAAAACACAGGGACTTGAGAAGAATCACTTACACTTTTCACAGCCAACTCAGATTAACTCATAGTACAAAACAAAACATCAGGAAACAAGACTTTTGTTTTAAAAGTCTGTGTAAGGTCCTGGATTCAATTTATCTTCTTCCTGGTCTAACCACTTGACAGGACTGATGGCTTTGATCAACCTCCAACAAAAACCAAAAAGACATCTAGAGCTCACATTCCAGGGGCGCTTTTGGGAGATTCAGGGCTGACAAACTGTATGCGCAGATTCTCAGGAAGAAGAGCCAAACATCTTCGTTCTTGAGGTTTAATTTACGTTATTTAATGACATGTTAGCATGCTTGTAAACCTATGTCATGATCAGTCAAGCAGGAGGCAGGATGTCCTTCTCTCAGTTGGCTGTGCCACATTCTTTTAGCAGACATTAGATAATAAAACAAAACTACTGGCTGGGCACAGTGGCTCACGCCTGTAATCCTGACACTTTGGGAGGCTGAGGCTGGTGGATCGTGAGGTCAGGAGTTCGAGACCAGCCTGACCAACATGGTGAAACCCCGTCTCTACTAAAAATACAAAAATTAGCTGGGTGTGGTAGTGCACGCCTGTAATCCCAGCTACTCAGGAAGCTGAGGCAGGAAGATCACTTCAACCCGGGAGGTGGAGGTTGTGGTGAGCCAAGATCACGCCACTGCACTCAAGCCTGGGCAACAGAGCAAGACTCCATCTCAAAAAAAATTTTAAAAACCTACCATGAAGAAACTGCTGGCTCACATCCTAAAGTTCCACCTAAGTGGAATTATACATTCAATGAATGACTACAAAGCATCTACATAGTGCCATGCGCTATGAGAAGTTTAATGACGTCCCTGGTCCTCCCTCCCAGGACTCCACAACCTGGTGGAGAAAATGTGCCAGGTACTCAGGCACAAGGCCCTGAGTGAGCAGCCCAAAAGGCAGTGAGAGCAAAAAGTCAAAAATAAATCCAATCTAGCATTTTGGGAAGCTGAGACAGGGAGATCATTCACACTCAGGAGTTCGAGACCAGCCTGGCCAACATGGTGAAACCCCGTCTCTATGAAAAAATATATATATACGAAAATTTGCCAGGCACAGTGGTGGGTGCCTGTAATCCCAGCTACTCGGGAGGGTGAGGCAGGAAAATCTCTTGAATCTGGGAGACAGAGGTTGCAGTGAGCCGAGATTGCACCACTGCACTCCTGCCTGGGCTACAGGGCGAGACTCCATCTTAAAAATACATATATTTAAAAAAAAATCAATGTTTGGCTATGTGGTAACCAAAGCCAGGAATAGGGGGCATACATAAAATCCACTGAAACCACAGATTTAAATTAATTTAAGGTAAACCCTTTTCAGAATATTAACAGGTAGATCTCTCTCAATTAGCCTTCAACCACACCTTCTGAAAAGACGAAGACTGACTTACTAGGCAGGAGGAAGAGGGACTGCTGGTTTATCCGAGGCCAGCTGAGCAGCAAGACCAAACACCAAGACTCCTATGCCAAGGGAAAGAAGACCCAAAATAGCTTTAAGGTTTGTTAAAGTCTTCTGATGCAGAGTCCAACTGCACTAATTCTGTCCTCGTTTTGAAAGAAGACATGCCACATTTTTAGGAAATGAATAAATATTGCCAAAATGTGTTTTATTTCTTATAAACTTGGGAAACGTTTTTCCCTAAGTTTTTTCCCTGTATTTTCAATGACAAATTCCCTAATTTCTTCTCCAAAAAGACTATGGTGTCCTATTTCATGGAGGGTAAAAAAGACTATTTTGATGATATGACATCCACAAGGTGAGCTTGTGGTATGTGCAATAATGCTGCTAAAGTTTTTCCTTTCCAAACAGATTTATCAAGATGTAATTTACATACCGTCAAGTGCATCCATTTAAGTACACAATTCAATGGCTTATATAGATTTAGTATATTGCAACCATTACTATAATTTTGGAACATTTTCATCATCCTCTAACAAAACTTTTTATTTATTAGCAGTCACTCCCATTTTCTCCTACCACCTGTCCCCTTCTCCTACCCCAAGGAAATACTAATATACTTTCTGTCTTTATAGATCTGCCTCTGCTCAACATTTTATATAAACAGAACTATATAATATGTGGTCCTCTGTGACTGGCTTCTTTCACTTAGCATATTTTTGAGGGTCATCCACATTATAGAATGTATCAGTACTTCATTCTATTTGTTGCTGAATAATATTTCATTACAGGGATATACCATATTTTGTTTATCATTTATCAGTTGAGAAAAATTGCGGTTGTTTCCACATTTTTGGCTAATATGAATAGTGTTGCTATAAACATTCGTATACGAGTTTTGTGTCTATATATGTTTTCATTTCTTTGGGGTATATTATACCCAGGAATGGAACTGTCATACAGTAACTTTATGATTAGTTGATTTTTTTAGAGACAGGATCTTGCTATGTTGCCCAGGCTGGCCTAGAACTCCTGGGCTCAAGAGTTCCTCCTATCTCAGCTTCCCAGGTAGCTGGGATGACAGGTGCACATCATGGTGTCCAGCTATGTTTAGCATTTTGAGGAAGTGCTAAACTGTTTTCCAAAGTGGCTGCACCATTTTACTTTGCCACTAACAGTGTATGAGGGTTTCAATTTCTCCATATCCTCATCAACACTTGTTATTGTCCATTTTTTTATTACAGCCATTCTAGTGGGTATCAAGTGGTATCTTGGTGCCATTTTGATTTGAATGTCCATAAGGACTAATGATGTTGAGCATCTTTTCACGCACTTACCAGCCTTGGTATATCTTCTTTGGAGAAATGTCTATTCAGATCCTTTGCCCATTTTTTAATTCAGCTGTCTTTATTGTTGAGTTGTAAGAGCTCTTTATATATTCTAGATACAAGTCATTTATCAGATATATGATTTGCAAATATTTCCTCCCAATGTATGAGTTGTCTTTTCACTTTCTTGATGATGTCTTTTGAACTACACGTTTTTTATTTTGAAAATGTGAAAGGTTTTGAAACTACGTCTTAGTATATATCTTACAGGGGCCTATTAAGGCCCTAAATTAAGATAGGGGCCTATTTGTACACCCATGTTCATAGCATCATTATTCACAACTGTCAAAAGAGGAAGCAACCAAAGTGTTCATCAACAGATGAATGGGTGGACAAATGTGATATGTATATATAATAGAATATTATTCAGCCTCAAAAAAGGAGGAGATTTTGACACATCCTACAGTGTGGATGAACCTTGAGGACACTATGCTAAGTGAAATAAGCCAATCACAAAAAGACAAGTGTCATACAATTCCAGTTATGAGATCACTAGGGTTGTCAAATTCATATAGACAGAAAGTAGAATGATGGTTGTGAGAAAATTAGAAGGGGTAAATGGAAAGTTATTGTTTAATGGGTACAGAGTTTCTATTTGGGAAGAAAAAAGAGACGAAAAGACGAAAGGAGATTGACAGCAGTGATGGTTGCACAACAATGTGATTGTAATAAATGACACTGAACTGTGCACTGAAAACAGTTAAAATAATTAACAACAAACAGATGAGGGACTGGGCGCGGTGGCTCATGCCTGTAATCCCAGCACTTTGGGAGGCTGAGGCAGGAGGATCACCTAAGGTCAGGAGTTCAAGACCAGCCTTGCCAACATGGTGAAACCCCATCTCTACTAAAAATACAAAAAAATTAACCGGGTGTGGTGGCAGGTGCCTGTAATCCCAGTTACTTAGGAGGCTGAGACAGGAGAATTGCTTGAACCCAGGAGGTGCAGGTTGCAGTGAGCTGAGATCACGCCACTGCACTCCAGACTGGGCGACACAGCCAGACTCCATCTCAAAAAAAAGTAAATAAATAAAATAAACAGATGAGGGCAGTAGCTAGTTCCCAGTCCTCAGTTTTTAGCTTATCATTTTGCTCTTTCCTGCTAACTTCTATGCCAATACGTAAAATAAGCCAAAAGCACAAAAAGTAAAAGGTTCAACTAATCCAAAAACAAGCAGCATACAAAGTTCAATGAAACAGCAAAATGGAAAATAAATTCCTTCTGCTGACTCCCATATGTGTAAAAGGTCCATACTACGTGAAGAACAATGCTGAGGGTGGGGATTCAGAAACGCCTAAGATAAGGACTCTGTGCCCTAAAGGAATTTTCAGACCAGGAACATATTTTCAATCCCATGAATGGCACTCAATCTAATTCAACCTGCATGCTTTTTAAATGGGAATCTTGTAAAGACTGGATTGAACAACACTGCAATCAGAGTTAGATGACATCTAGGGAAGCTCTTGTTTCTTCTTCTTCCCTCCTCTGACATAGCAGCATATCTTTCAACTCTGAAAAGTTAAAGCTCTTACTCATCTGTTCAATATAAAAAGAGGATGATTATGCAATTTGGAATCCAGAGAGTCATTTTTCTGAATGAGTTCATGCATATGCTTATTTACAACTATTTCATTTTTTCCTGAATGCATGTAAAAGATCACTGCAGCTTAACAGTATGCAAATCTATTCATACTGTGAAATCATAACAGCAGCACCAGCCTTCTGAGAACTAAGAGGAAATGCCACATATGACCAAAGACTAAATTACCTACCAAATCAAGCCTTTGAAAAGCACAGACACATTTACTATGGAATAAGAATATGCAAGAATAAGGAAAAGTTCTAGCAGAGGGATTAGTTAGAATAATACATGCCAAAAAGTGCTTTAAGAAGCAGAAACATCTTTTGGACAGACAGGAGTTCATTCAATAACTCAAATAATATTTATTAAGCACCTATTATATGCCAGGCACCATGCTAGGATCTAGGGGGTTAAAAATAAAAAAACAATACTTAGTCCTTCCCAACCCTCTCCCAGAACCTCAGTGTCTATCATGGGGGCAAAATAAGCAACAAATTCAATAAGATGTGATAAATGCTATGATAGACAATGTACAAGATGCTATGAAAGCAATAGCATTATAGGATAGCATGGAGGGATCAAGGAAAGTTTGCTGAAGGAGAGGAGACTTAGGGTGTGTAGAAGTAGATGGGCGGGCCGGGCACAGTGACTCACACCTAAAATCACAGCACTTTGGGAGACTGAGATGAGAGAAGCACTTGAGGCCAGGAGTTCAAGACCAGCCTGAGCAACATAGCAAGATCTCATCTCTACCAAAAAATAATAAAATCAGTCGGGTGTGGTGGCACTTGCCTGTACTCCTAGCTACTTGGGGGGATGAGACAGGAGTATCGTTTGTGCCCGGGAGTTCGAGGTTACAGTGTGCTATGACTGAACCACAGCACTCCAGCCTGGGCAACAGGGCAAGACCTTATCTCTAAAAAAGTAAAATGAAATCAAAAATAAAGTAGCTGGGCAAAAAAGGTAGAGAGGGTCAGTGTGCTGTGGAGAAAGAATAGTATGTGCAAGAAGATGGCTCCCCTACAAAAGTAAGACATTGGGTTCTCGAGTCAGGAAGATCCGGGATATAGTCCCACTCCACCACGTGTTAAATAACCCTCACAAGTTAATTTTTTTCCAGCTCAATTTTCTAATTTGTAAAATGGAGATAGCAATTTTATCTCCTCATCTTGGATTAAATGACATAAATACATAAGTAGAGTTCCATAAACACAGCAATTATCATGAAGATATTTTTTAAATAGGGGGAGTATAGCAAGAAAATGATTGAGAGAGTTACAAAAAGAATTGCATTTGGTCCTTGCATTTTCCTCTGACTTTGGTCTCAAGTTTCAGCCTAACCATGAAATATTCATGTCCAATAAATGATAATATCTTAACCACTTCAACTGTTGATATAGTCTCTTTTATATGAGCACATCTGTATCAGTTAGGATTAGATTTCGTTGTGAGCAACAGAGACCCAAACTAATGATTTAAACAAAATAAAAATGCATTTTTCTTATATGTGAAAGTTCAGAGGTAGGCAGCACAGTGACAGGTACGCAAGCTCTGGTCCCTGAAATCTTCACAGAACCAAAAGCCTTCCAGCTCACCATTCCAACATCTTTAGAGTTTGGCCCTTCTTGTCATGACCCAATATGGTGGCTCTAGTCATCACAACCATGTTCCAGGGAGCAGGGTGGAAGAAGGTATAAATAAGAGAGGACAAAAGGCACACACCACTTTTTAAAAAAAGGATTCCAAAAGCTGCCAAACAATTCTTCTACTTGTAAGTAGTAGAATGTGTTCTATTGGCCAGAACTAGTCACCTGGCCTCCTCTGGTTGCAAAGGAAGCTGGGAAATACAGTCTTTTTTTTCAAAGTGTACGATTTTCTAAGCACATGTGGAATCATCACGTAACTAAAATAATGAACATACCCATCACCTCCAAAAGAGGAAATATAATCTTTATTCTGAATGGCCATGTGCCCAACTAAAACTTGTGAGTTCTAATGAAAAGAGAATAGATGTTGGGATAATAGTCACTGCCACAACAATTGATGTGCTAGAAACTCAAAGAACAGAAAGTAGGTGTTTTTTTTGTTTTTTTTGAGACGTAGTCTTGCTCTGTTGCCCAGGCTGGAGTACAGTGGTGCCATCTCGGCTCACTGCAAGCTCTGCCTCCCAGGCTCACACCATTCTCCTGTCTCAGCCTCCCAAGTAGCTGGAACTACAGGCGCCCGCCACCACGCCTGGCTAATTTTTTGTATTTTTAGTAGAAACGGGGTTTCACCATGTTAGCCAGGATGGTCTCGATCTCCTGACCTCATGATCCGTCCGCCTCGGCCTCCCAAAGTGCTGGGATTACAGGCGTGAGCCACTGTGCCCAACCCAGAAAGTAGGTATTTTTAAAGGAAGGCATTACTAAGTGCTCACTATGAGAAATCTGAAGAACTCTAGATGCAAAGATTGACACAAACATCAGGAAACCTGGTACACAGAGGTGAGCCACAAAGGAGATAAAAAGAGCTGTTGATAAAATGCATGAAGATAACCAAGAAGGGGCTATAGGAACAGGATGTGAAAGAAAGTTAATTGCTGCTTTCAAAAAATAATACAGTGACCAATTAGGCATATTCTTTGATTCCACAAACCCATTTCTTGCATTTTCTTCAACAGGAAAACAAACTTATACACAAATATGTTTGCTGATGAACAAATATGTTTCCTGATGAACATTCAATGAAAAGAGAAAGTAAATATTTAACTGGACAACAGCATAGACTTACTATACAAAACATTGTAGTATATTATACAGCCATTAAAAATGAAAATCATGTACAAGCAAAAACTTTGCCCTATGGAGTGAACAGAAAGTTTTTACTGATGATTATTATTAGATATACATTAAATGTATACAAATGAGGACATGAAGTTAAGTCATACGCACTCATCAGATCTCAATGCAACATCACTTTCTCAGAGCAACCTTCTAAGGCCTTGGAATAGCTCCAGTGTTGTAAGTGCTGATAGCACCGTTACCTTTCCTGGGGCCATGCAAGACCATCTGTAACCGCAGTTTTTATCTGAACTTCTCCCTTTGGACTTTAAGCTCCTCGAGGGCAGGGACCTGCAATGGGCACCTGTGTTTTTTTCCCTGACCAGCATCCTCCTTCTTCAGTAACAGAACCTTGATACCTTGGCCCCAGTGACGGACCATACCCGAAGCCTGACCAATCAGCCCATTCCATGCTCTGGTTGCTCCACGCCACAAGCCTCCTGAGTGCTGGGTCCTTGTTTATCTTTATCTTTTCAGGGCCTAGCACAGAATAAGCTTTACATGAATGTCTGATGTCCATGAAAGGATGAATAGATGGATGCTCTTCCATCAACCCAGGTACCAAACAGAATTTGATTAAACAGATGTGTGGATTGATGCTTTTAAGGAAACATGTAGTGTTTAATGGAAAAATGTATTCAAAAGCAACAATTTATTTTGTTCAAGGGTCATTTAGACCTGGGCTCCAGACCTAGCCCCACTCTTGGCTAGATTGTGTCCCTGCGTAAGTCATGTAAGTTCTCTAGACCTGCTTATTCATTGGCAATGAAAATTACCATATCTACTTTACATGACTGTGTGCAGGTTACCTACACATGGAAACAAATGTGGTAGGTGCATACAATAGAAGGGTTTAACATAGAACCCAATACATGACACCTGCTCAATGTCAGCGGTGCTGTTATTTTTACACTTGGGAATAACTACAGGCAAATATAGAAAGACAGTGGGTGGGGATCTTCTCTTTGACGTTTGTGTGTTTAGTATTTCCCTTGACCAAATGAGATTATATTTAATTTCTCCTTTCTCACTTTCCTTGGAAATTTCACTGGACTGTGGATCTCTGTGTCTTAGAGGACAATGATTTATCTTCCAAAGTGATGCCTGGCTTATTTTATTTACCTGTGGTAGTAGACTGGACAATTTAGGATCCATCTAGTGACCACCCCTGGTCCCCGCAACAATCACTACTCAGGAAGCTTGTCACCGGCAGGGTGGTGACCACACTAGGACAGCTGACTATGCTAGGACAGTGCAGAGGAGGGATTTATTTTTTCCCTTTGCAGATAGATGGGTAGCAATTCCAAAGCCAGGTTGGTTACCAGAAAAACCAAGGGAGCTTAAAGCCAAAACAACAAATAAAAACCACATCCCTGGGCCTCACCACCTGAGAATCTAATCCAGTCAGTGTAGGATGGGGTTTGGTGGTCTGTATTTTTAAAAAGCTCCCTGGGTGATTCTAAAGCTCCCCCAGGCTTGAGAACTACAGAAATAAAATCAGTTTTTCTCTAATGTATGGACTAATATATGGTCACTCCCAGACCAAGCACAGAGCTTTCACTTTTAACACTGACCTGCTACATAGGGGCTCCAATCCTCAGCGCAGTGCAAAGCTAGATGAGCTTTATATGAAGTCAGAAGGATTTTTTAAAAATATAAATAATTCTTCTGTTGTCTTGGAGAATATTTATTCAATCAATAGATAGCACAAAGTTAGTTAAAATGACCTATCACGTATGCCTTTAACCAGAATTGTAATCGGCTACAAAGCGACTGTTTTGCATTTACCTGCTTTCCCTTCCCTGTATCACCTGATGCATTAGTAAGTAGTGCAGAGACTGTGAAGCAAAAGAGTAGCTTTAACAGGTAAAGAAACAACGAGGGAAAGAAGTAAGGAAACTGAATGATCAAAATGGAATCACCAACTCCAGAATAACAACAACTTAAAACTGCAATCTTTCAGACAAGCTTTGCCTCTTCTGAGAAACTGGCATGCTCTCTCTTTTCCAAAAGTATGAGTTATGTACCTTATCATGTTTTCCTTTCTGCCACGGCTACCAGGAAGTTCCATGTAAAATCAGTCAAAAGGTCTAATTTAACACTTTTGGATAGCAGTTTGGCATTCTCTTCTTTTCAATGGTCCTGATTTTTCCTCCTTTTTTTTTTTCTTTTGAGACGGAGTCTCACTCCGTCGCCCAGGCTGGAGAGCAGTGGCATGATCTCGGCTCACTGCAACCTCCGTATCCCAGGTTCAAGCAATTCTCCTGCCTCAGCCTCATGAGTAGCTGGGATTACAGGCATAAACCACCATGCCCAGCTAATTTTTGTATTTTTAGTAGAGATGGGGTTTCACCATGTTGGCCAGGTTGGTTTCCAACTCCTGACCTCAAGTGATTCACCGACCTCAGTCTCCCAAAGCGCTGAGATTACAGGTGTAAGCCACTGCACCTGGCCCTGATTTTCAATTTCTAAGTCTACTTTACTAACATTATTTTTCATTGGTTGAGAAGTCACTCCAAATTTGTTTTAGGAAGGAGCAGTGTAAGTCAAATAAACAAACTCCCTGGAATCTTTTTTATATTCCATCAACATAGCATACTGCCTAGCTCCTCCTAAGCAAGCTCATCAGAACTATCCACTGCTAAAGCTCTTAGGACATGTACTTTTTTCCTAGGTTTAATTTGGTATTCAAAGGCAAAAATTGTATTCATTACAGAACAGACACTGCTTGGTGGCCATGCCAGCTGACACACCACCACCATCTCCTCTGGGAGACGCTTTACCTTGAAGCACAAACACTGTGTTTCATCCTGATATAGGGCCTGTGGCTAGAAAGTGATTGTTATCATTTTCTATTCACATGTTCTCAACAGAAAAAAAAAAAAGGACATTCCTTTATAATTCTCTATCACAGACAACTTCAAAACATCTAATGTATGTCCCTTTAACTCACTAACTAGCTGCTTTTGTAAAGACTATTGATTTTCATCTTGCATACATTATTTTACAAGATAGACGACAAAGGGAAAAGTACCAGGAGATTCAATAATTCTCTCTGGTTTTATTTAAAGGAAGACATATTCTCTTCCTTCTACAAAAACACATTGCGTTTCCTTTCCTCCCCATGCCTTTTATGTTGTGAAAATCAGATAAGATACAAACATCCCAAACCCTGCAAAACACTAGAAGGTTCTCATGAAAATCAATTCTTATTTTAGTGCATAGGGAGGATTTCTGACACATCGTTTGGTGGCGCATTCATTTATTAATTTCTTTCAGTAAAGATTTATCAAGCACCTACTATGTGCCAGGAACTACGCAAGGCATAGACCCTGCCCACCCCTTTCCTACACAATGTCATTTTGGGGAGCACAAAGGGTTTTGTTCAGAGCTGCTTTCCTGCTAGCATGCTGCAGTTTGGTTGTGCCAGTTCCTCAAATGTTTAAATATTCTTGTACCTCAAGTCCCCTCAGCGTCCCCCTGCTGACTGATCTCTTTTCCAGTGCCCCAGACCTTCTGCGTGGATTTACATCTGACTCAGCTGGGACCCCAGGGCATGCTCCAGCACTGTGGCCCTCAGCCCATCCACGGGATAGTGCTGCTGGGTACCAGTAAACAAGTATCTTTAACAGATCCTCCTCATTTCAGGACTGGCCTACGGACCTAACACTGCACTCCCATTCACCCACCTCGCCCATTTCTTCCCATGTTCTCACACCAACTCCTCCCCTGGCCTAGACACAACAAGCTCTGCAGGAGACCAAAGACTTTCTCTCTTTACCTCTCAAGAGGATCAGGGTCTCTGTTTCTCCATTTTACTATCATTGAACAAGACCAGTTGGAGCTTTTGCCTTCCTACCACCCAAGGTGATGTTCACAATGTCCACTTTGTCAGCGGTAGGAAGCAAGTGAAGAGCATCTTTCCTCTTACTATTTTGGCAAATGTAGAATCATCACAGGGACTCTGTTTAAAACAAAAATGTGCAATGAAGAAAAAGCAACTGTGGGTGATGAGGCAATCCACACCAGGGTTTGAAAATGATTAAAACCAGTAACTGGAACTTTGCATGGGCAGAATTCCAAACTGGGGAACTGCAGGACGAGAGTGACAGATGCCAAATCTGAGCAATAGTTCCTGCAATGATTATGCAAAGCACTGGCCTTTCATGCTTTGATGGTAATGCACTCATTTCTCCAACTTCCAGCACACTAAAGGCAAGTGTGGCTTAATGACGGCAACTGGATTGAAAGGTAATTAGGAGCTGAAAATAGAAACTTTGCCTCATTATCATAATTCTCTACCAGAAATGTTTGTTATGTCAAAAAGCACTTTTCCCTGGGCCCCAGTTTAAAGGAATATCCATTAAAGATTTTAAGGGTGTGAGCATTAACAGTGTTTTTAAGTCAAGAATGCTAAGCTTGTAAAAAACAGATATGAGGGACCTTGGATAACTGAATGTATTTCAGGCAAATAAGATGTGAGAGCAATAAGTTCAAGCCACGAGTCTATTCTGCTCACCTGATTTCTCTCTAATATTGTTTTTTTCTACTCCCCTCATTTCCTTTCCATCTCCAATGCCCCTTCCCTATCTCAGGTACCCCCACCACACCTTGTATAACCTCTTGTAAGAGGGAAGGTGTGATGAAGAAGAGAAAGAAACAAAAACCTTCAACATTTCTTCTCTTCTGCCACCTTCACTCCTCTGACCAGCCCATGATGATACCTTGGGGATGATAGTGATGATGGTGGTAATCATGACAGCAGCTACTATTATGAATCTACTTTGTTCCAGACATATTAAAAATATATTCTCCCTGTTGAAAAATGAGAACACATGGACACAGGGAGGGGGAGAGCATTAGGACAAATACCTAATATAGGCAAGACTTAAAACCTAGATAACAGGTTGATAGGTGCAGCAAACCACCATGGCACATGTATACCTATGTAACAAACCTGCACATTCTGCACAAGTATCCTGGAACTTAAAGTAAAAATTAAGAAAAAAAGTTATATATATATACACACCCATACATGTATATATCTCACCGCATATATATACATATATACATGTGTATATATATACACACACATTCTCCCTTATTTTCACAAGAAGTCAATAAGGAATACTTTTAAAACCATTTTTGTTGTTGTAGATAACATAAAATATGGCTAACAGCAGCTTCCATAAATACGGGTCCATTTCCTTGCATAACAAGATATCTGAATATAGACAGTTCCAGGGATGCTTTGAGGGGACTCAATGATGGTAGGACACAAGGTTGGCACCTCTGTGATTCTCTCAGTCTTCCCCCTCATAGTCAAGAAATGGCTGCAGCAGTACCAAGCATTGCATCTTAGCACAGCTGCATGTAAAGCAGAGCGCAGGAAGCAGTACAGTCAGAGGTTCTCCTCCTCTACTTCCCTCTTATGTAGGAAACAAATTTTCTCCCAGAAGCGCCCCCCCCGACCAACTTCCCCATACACCTCTTGAACCAGAAGACACTCACCTGTCTGCCCCTAGAACCACGGGCAAGGCCCACCTTTCCTGAGTCTCAGTGACCTCTCTGCCTGGTTTTGCTAACAAGGAAAGAAAGAGTCATGGCTTTGTGGCAAATGACAGCTGCCACATTAGTGTTCTCTGTAATCTACAGTGAGGTGACGCAACCAGCCAAAGCTCTATTCCACTGAGGGGCCTCCCTGCCTGCTGCAGCCCTCGGCTGAGATCCAGTTCCCTCCATCTAGAAGGCTTCCTCCTTTTTTCTTTTGTCAATGCATATTTTTTCTTAAGCTAACCATACTAAGTCTGTCGACTGAACTGAAGAAGTATTCAAATTTCACCCGGGACTGTTCAGTTCTGCCCCCTCCCACTCATTTATAAGAACTAAGTCCAAATCGGTCAGGTCAAGAGCATCCCGAAATGCAGACAGAAATGTGCTGTGCAGAAAACAGCCGTTCCCTAACCAACTTGGAACAGGGCTGGAAGCCGCTCTCACCAGGGTCACCGGGGGAGCTGCCATCCTGTTAACGGAGCTCCAGGAACTCGCTGGCAACTGAGACATGGGGCAGGTGGAGCCTGATAAAAATGCTATCCTCAAAAACAGGAAGGGGCGAAACCCTTTTGTAGAACTCTGAAAATGTCAAGCACCTGCTTGCACCTCGGTCAGGGTTAGATTGGATTTCACATTTCACTGCGGTTGGCCCCTGGAGGCACTGTGGCCGCGGGAGCAGGCGATGAAGGTTGGAATCCCAAGGCAGACACTGCCGGTGTGGAATTCCTATTCCTTCTGTGCTTCATCGTCCTTCACCGTAAAATGGACATAACAATGGAATCTGTCTCACTGCATATTTTTTGAGAATTAAAAGACATAATATATGTTAAGGGATTAGAAAAATCTTTGCTCAATGAACATCAGTGTTACGTTAAGGGATTAGAAAAATCTTTGCTCAATGAACATCAGTGTGTTAGCAATACTGGTAGCAATGATACCAGCAATAGAAACAAAACCAAATGGTCTCCCTGTAATGGCCAGGATTTATTTTAACGACTTAAAGGTACCAGCAAATCAGTCTCACTGTCACCTCAGTCCAGAGCTTGAAAGTCTAGCTACCTTCTCCCTAAACCCACTCAACAATGAACAATCACCCCAAAACAACAAACAAGCATAAAAAGTAGAACATCTGACACCATGCAGTATCTTGTTTTAGTTTCATTTTATTCTGGGTATATTTTGTGTGAAACAGTCCAAGAAATCAAGAGAATGTACATAACATGTATCCACATTTTAAATAAAAGAATAACAAAATACCTCTGTACCCATCCCACAGTTTAAGAACTAGAATAATGATGCTGTTTCCTCCTTCTATGATTCCAGGCACCCCAACCTTAATATGCAGGTAACCAGCAATCTGAAACTTCAATTAATCATTCCTTTTATTCTTCTTTTTTTTTTTTTGGAGACAGGGTCTGGCTCTATCGCACAGGCTGGAGTGCAGTGGCACGATCTCAGTTCACTGCAACCTCTGCCTCCTGGGTTCAAGCGATTCTCCCGCCCCAGCCCACCAAGTAGCTGGGACTACAGGTATGCACCACCTGGCTAATTTTTGTATTTTTTATAGAGACAGGGTTTCACCATGTTGCCTAGGCTGGTCTCAACCTCAAGTGATCCACCCACCTCGGCCTCTCAAAGTGCTAGGATTACAGGTATGAGCCACTATGCCCGGCCTCCTTTGCTTTTCTTTATACTCTCCTCACATATATATGTATCCCTAAGCAACAAATCATCTAATTTTGCTATATTAAATTTTATGTCAATAAAAATATAGAGCAGGTATTCTTCTGTAACTTGCTTTTTCATTCAGCATTTGTTTAGTTTTATCCATGTTTATGCACATAATTATACTTCATTCATTTTCATTGTTATGTAATAGTATTCGATTTAGGAATATACAACTATTTATTTACCCATTCCCCTGTTAATGGATATTTACCTTGTTTCTAGTCTAAGACTTCTTACACAAGGATGGGCTTACACAGATCCTATTTAGGGTAACCATATAACTTACTGTCCTAATTGAGACACTTGTGAGAAGGAAAGAGAATGCTATTAATAATTACATGAGGACAACAGGCATAAACAACTAGACTGTATGGTCACCTTATACACACTGAGCATGTCTCAGGGCTTCTTAATCATCTCCCTAAAGTGCAGACTGAGACATTTAAGCCCCACTCTCCATAACTGATGGTGAGTTCACATCTCAAATGCTGGAGCTTCTCCATTCATAGTAGAACCCTGAAGGAAAGCCCAAACAATTCATTACTCCTTCTATCCCAGGAAGAAGAAAAACACATTCCTTAAGACGTAAGATGGAAAAAATGCATGACTTCCGAGCCTCTGCTGCCTCTGTCTTTCACAGTTTATCATCACTGTCCGAAGAAAATTCTAGCTCCAATGATAACTGCGGCAAAGAGCAAGTGTAAAAGGCCCTGAAATCAGAGTCCTTCTCCTGAGTCAAGACGGGGCTAAGGGCCTCGCACCCACTGCCTCCTTTCATCTTGACCACAACCCTGTGCGGCAGGTGTGGGAAATGAAGCTCAGGGCTGCAGCAACGCGTCCCAGGTCACAGTGCACGTAAGTGACAGAGCCTCAGTCACTGTGTCTAAGTAGGGAGCCATATACTTTGTGATACAAGGGAGGACATTTCTGGGAGTAAAAGAGGGCACTTTAACAAGTGCCAGGAAAACAGGTGCAAACTAGTCTTCCCCAGGCACACCCAGGTGTGGGACACCCTAGTTCTGTCTAACTTTACCATATGCACTTATTTTCCAAGTGCAGATATAAATGATCTGGGGGACTGATGAGATGCGGGGCCCAAATCTCTAGTGTTGACACTTGTCTTGCGTGGCGATACACTGCCCTTGCAGAGGTCACAGGGTATGCACAGTCCCTCCCCGCTTCCTCCTCAGGGGACTTGGAATGCCTGGTGACTTCCCAGTGGCATCTTCCATCCATCACAGCAGGCTGGAGAGGATCATGACTCGCTTCCCTGAGATTCATAATTAAACTGGAGAAGCAGTCTTCCTCCCAAAGCAGCTTCTGCTGGTGGCTGCCAGCAGCAGTATCATGTTGCACTCACTGGAGCAACTGTCTTCCCCAAGGCTGCCCCCACATTCTCCGATGTGGGCGATTTGTAACCCTGTCCTTCGGCAGGGTTCCTGGAACCCCCAGCCTCGTGCCTTTCTGCATGTGCATGTGGTCTCTCTCACACACACACACACACACAATCGTTTTTTAAAAGAAACATTTCAGCCAGCCACAGTGGCTCATGTTTGTAATTCCAGCACTTTAGGAGGCCAAAGCAGGAGGACTGCTTGAGCCCAGGAGTTTTAGAACAGCCTGGGCAACATAGTGAGACCCTGTCTTTAAAAAAATTTAAAAAAAAAATTTTTTTTTATTAGCCAGGCATGGTGGCATGTACCTGTAATCCCAGCTACTTAGGGACCTGAGGTGGGAGGAAAAGAAATATTTCACATATGGAAAAATAGAGAATTATATAACAGTATCCCCTAGGCCTGAGCACATATATATCTTTTGCTAAACAAAAATGTTCTGGCCAGGTGCGGTAGCTCACACCTATAATCCCAGCGCTTTGGGAGACTGAGGTGGGAGGATCACTTCAACCCAAGAGGCTGAGACAGCAGTGAGCTGTGATTGTGCCACTACACTCCAACCTGGGTGGCAGAGCAAGACCTAGACTCAAAAAAGAAAAAAAAAGTTATGTTTGCAACCACAGCATTCACAGTGGCCCCAAAGGAGAAACAATACAAATGTCCATCAACAAACAGCAAAATGGTACAGTGTGATACAATCACACACATAAAGCATCATACAATAGGAAGGCTGTCCAGTAAGAAAAATGCACAAATTGCTGCTACACACAATAAGGTAATCTCACAATCAATACATTAAGGGCAAGAAGCAAAAACAATAAAGAATGTGTGTACTATAATTTCATATATATAAGGTTCAAAAACTGGTAAAAATGACCTGTAATGTTAGAAATGAAGACTGTTACTTTTGTGGATGAGGGAAAGGATACGGATCAGGAGAAGCCTAGAGAGTTTGCTTGTAGGATGTTGATAATATTCCAATTTTTAATCTGGATGGTAGCTACAGAGGTGGCAGCTGTGGTAATTCCTCAAGTAATATGCTTAAAGACGTGGACACCTTCCTGTATGTATGTTACACTTAAAGAAAAATGTTTACTTTAAAATAAATCCGGAATGAAAGCCTCTTTTAGTCAACTATTATATTATTTATACCCAAATAATTAACTTCACTGTCAAGCTATCTGTGTGACCTTTGGCACATCACTTAATGATCTGTGTCTATTTCTTTTTTGCAGGGGGACGGAGCCTCCCTCTGTCACCCAGGCTAGAGTGCAGTGGCACGATCTCAGCTCACTGCAACCTCCGCCTCCCGGGTTCAAGTGATTCTCTTGCCTCAGGCTTCCAAATAGTTGGGATTACAGGCAGGCACCACCACGCCCAGCTAATTTTTGTATTTTTAGTAGAGACGAGGTTTCGCCATGTTGGCCCCAGGCTGGTCTCGAACTCCTGAATCCCGGCAATCCACCCACATTGGCCTCCCAAAGTGCGGGGATTACAGGCGTGAGCCACCGTGCCTGGCCTTTTCTTTATCTGTAATGGCATATGATGTATAGTGGTGATGTGAGAAGTACTTGATATAAATATGAAACATGCTTAGCAACCACTTGGCACACAAATAAGCACCCAAAAATGTTAGCTATTTGAATGAGTGGTATTCTATCCACACCTCCCCTCCTTGAATTTGGGACTTATCTCCACTTATATCCTTCTGGACTGGGTGAAGGCATATTGAAACGAACAAGTTTGCCTATCTGTGTTTTGGGGTAGGAAGTGGAATGGGTAAATCCCTTCTGGAGGACAATCTGGCCATATATACCAAGAGCCCAGAAAATGTTTGTACCCAGTAATTCCATTTCAGAATCTACCCTAAGGAGATAAGACAAGTAAAAAGGATTTATGTGCTGCAATGCTGTTACTTACGTTATTTATGTACCATTGCACGTTATTTATAAAAGTAAAAAACTAGAAACCTTTATTATATCAGGAAATGGTCAATAAAATGATGGTGATGGGCACTTTTAATTACATGAAAAGTTGAATATAAAAGGGATCTATCTATACCAATTTTTAAAATAATAAATACATATAAAAAAGATCAGAGGAAACTAAACCAAAATTTCAGCTAATTATTTCTGGGTGGTAGTATTACAGGAATTCAAGTCTTCTTCCTTATACTCTTCTGTATTTTTCAATATTCTTCTCTGAGTATATATTACCTTTAATAATGAGAGATATAAATGTTAAAGAATTTCTGTCCTCTTCCCCTAAGGCCTTTGTCTCTGTTGTCAAGGTGACAGCCGGCTGCAATCCATCACATTTAGGAAGGACACTATACAATGAAATGTGTCTGAAGGAAAGTGACTGACAGGTTGGCAAAGTGCTTCAAAGCTAAACCCCATGAGGAATGGCTGAAGGAACAGGGATGTGTACTTTGAGGAAGACTTGTTAACAGGACAGCTGTCTTGGAACACCTGTCATGTAGAAGAGGGATTACACTTGCTCTACCAGGCTCCAGAGGTCAGAACCCTGACAATAAATCAAAGTTACAAGGAGAAAACAAGGGGAGGGTGAAGAGTATAGCTCAAGAGGCATCCAAGCTGCATGATCACAGTATAAACTCCAGGTTTGCTTCCTGTCCAGATCCCCTGGAGATGTCCAGTGAATTTTCTTGTTAGCATTTGGGCAACCACATGGCTCCATCCTGAGGCTGTGCTCTACCAGCCTCCCAGACGACAGCCTTCTCTGGGGACAAACCCATGAGCTAGGATTTCTGTATTCATAAGCAAACACCAGCCTGGAGATAAGCAGGTTAATCCCTAACCCTTGTCCTTCAGCAAGCTCTTTAAAATTTACATAAGTTGGTCTACTTTTCTCCACTTTTTCCACTTGACTATCTTAGTCTAAGTAGTAATAACCTCTCTTCCCTGTACAACTACAATGTCTTCCTAATTGGTTTCTCTCTTTTACTCTTGCTACCCCCGCCCCCAACTTATTCACTACCTAGAAGCTAAAATAATAGTTTTCCTAGGATAAAGAAAAAAAATCATTGACAGACTATAAGACTCAAAGTGGAGACTTCATCTCCAGCCTTCACTGGATGTCACCCCCCCCCCCTTGCTCGGTGTACTCCAGTGAAGGTGGCCACCTGTTAGGTTCCACATTCATGCTAACCTTTCCACTTCAGGACATTTGCACATGCTGAAACACTCTCCATCACCTTCTGTACCCCAAATCTCAGATGTCATTCCCTAGTTTTAATCCTATAATGGGATCCCAACATGGGAAGGAGCCTTTGTGTGGCTTATCAGACTTTGTGTGACCTAGTCACAGCCTACCAGTCTGCACCTACTATCTCTAGTCTCCTAACTAGGCTCAGTATGAATGAGCCTCAGCCTCACTGAGGAATGAGGGAGATGTTGGTGCATTTGAGGAACTCAGAGACACGTACCAACATCCCCCTCATTCCTCAATCTTTATGCATCCTGCTTCCTAAGTCTGGAAAAATCTTGTGGCTAATTCTTGATCACCTTCAGGGCTCAGCATGAAATGTCACTTCCTCAGGAGGCCTTACCTTACCTCCACATACTGGGTGGGTGTCTCTGGTATGTGCTTATAGCAACTCTAATTATTCCATCAGAGCGTTTTTTTACTATTCAATTGTAGCTGTATTTCCTGCTATTTGGTAAATTATATGAAGGCAGGAATCACATCTATATTGCTCAGAACTGTTGAGCAAATGACTTTGTTCTTTAATTATGACTTTCCCCCATGAATGAGCATATGAAAGTCAAAAAGAACCCAGGAAAACAATAGATCTCAACAGGAGGTATTCCAATAAGTGGTATTTCTTCCTGGAATACTGAAGCAAATCTAGACTTCCGACTCAATTTCCCATGTCCTAAGGGAAGGTTCATGTGTTGTCATTTTTATCTTCACTAGCTGGCATAGTAATTATTCTTTACCAGCATTTGAATGCCCAGGGGCAATCTTCAGTAGGCACACAAAAGGATCAATAAGTACTAAAGAGACTAAAAAGATAAATAATATTGAATTCATAAAATGGCAGGATAAAAGAAAAGTAAATTAGGAAAACACTGGAGGATATAAGACTAATAAGCAAAAAATAAATCACCCACAGTCTGCTTCCCCCAAAGGCATAAGCAGCTCCTGTTAATTTGATAAAATTGCTTCATGTGAAAGACCTTCAGAATCCTAAAACCAGAGCCCTGGTCTGGACCTTGGTGTGGATTCAGGGCAGAAATATAACAAACAGAAGCCAGGAGACAGCGCCCTGTGTCCCCTTCCCTACTCTACCTTTGTCAGTTGGGAGACTTTGGACAAGTTACAAGTCTTCTCTGAATTTCAGTTTCTTTACCTAAGGGGGCTACATAAATTAATGTGGTAGAAAACTGTAGTTCTCTACTCATTCTCATTCCCTTCTTTCTTGGTAATGGAACCCGATTTTTAGCTGGGCACACTAATGTCCCACTAAAACATAACATTTCTCAGCCAACCTCCACAACTAGGAAGCCAATGAGATGTAAGTAGACCTGCTGGGTGGGTCTACTGGAAAGTTCTGAAAGAAGAGATTGGCCATTCGTCTTCCCACTTCCTGACACAGAAATGTGATTGATGGCTGAGACCTTTTAAACTGTAAATCAAGGGCAGCACCCGAAAGGCCAAGAAGAAGAAAGCTGGAACCCAGATGACCTAATGAAAACACCACAACAAACTCTGGACTATCTACTTCCACATTCCTTTATGTTAGAGAGAAATACACTGCTTATCTCATTTCAAATTGGATGGCTTTGTAGAAAGATTTCCCTTTATATTTGGCCCCAGTTGGCCTATTTGGGTGCATTGGTCCTGCCTGACTCCTTGGGAGCAAGACGTTCCATTCTGTCCTCCTTAGCATGCCAGACCCATGGATATTTAGAAACACTGGGATGTGGTCTGAGAAAACCTGAGTTTCCATGGGATCTCAGGCAAGTCGCTTAAGTGCTCTAAGCCTTGTTGTTTCTCCACAAAATGAAGGTTACTTCCTTTCCTTGATTTCCCCAGAAATATTGTTCAGAGGAAAGAGCATAGGTTTCTGAGTTACATATGATTTCAAATTACTTAATGGCTATATGATGTTGGGCAAGCTACTTAACCTCTCTGAACTTCAGTTTTCTCATCTTCAAAATATCTTACTTCACAGATTATTCTAAGGATTGGATGAGATATCAAATACGAAACACTTAGCCTAAAGACTTTCATTTGCAAACCCAATATCTTACTATAAAATAGTAGTTACCGCCATCTGTTTTCATTTTGCAGTGTTGTATGTAGTGGTAACAACAGCTAACAATCACTGAGCACTCATTGTGTGTCAGGCACTGTTCAAGCACTTTCCACGTATTAAGTCATTTAGTTCTCACAACAATGAGGTAAGTACTCTTATTATCCCCATCCTACAGCTGAGGAAACAGAGATGCAATATGTTAACTGCCTTGCCAAGTCACACAGCTAAAGAGGGGAGCCAGACAGTCTGACCCCAGAGCCCCTGCTCCTATATTTCCAGCATACACCATATTGCTTGCTGTCTGGGGGTAGTGTCACATCTCCCCAAACAACATGCTAGCTTCCTCAGGGTAGAGTCTGCATCATATATGCCTCGGTGTCCTCCCTGGTGGCTAACAGGGAATCTTACCCACCACAGGCCTCCAAGCACCAGAGAGAACTGAATGGCAGGTAAGTAATAACTGAGCCACTTTCTAAAACACCTGTATCACAGATGACCTTGAAGAAGACCATTTGTCCAATGAACCAAGGTGTGCCTGAAGTGAAACACAGAGAATCCCTTTCACAGGGGGTGGAATATCCCTCCACCCAAACTGCACCTCTTGGGTCCTCAGAATCAGATTCCCTAAAGGCTTAAAGGACTCTGGGAACAATTCTGACCAATGTTTATATGCTTCCAGAGCCTGAACTGAGTTTAAGGCCTCTGTCATTCATTCAAATTAAAATGCCTGCCAGACAGAAAGAAATGTGTCAGAGTTTGCCAGTCTATAGACAGTTACCATTTCCTCCTGGGTGCTGACGGACAACAGCTTTCTAAAATAGATCTATTTATGCTGCCATCATCAAGAACACTTATTGAGTATGTAACTATGCAAATGAAGTGTCTCACTATGCTCGGGATGCAGCTGATAGGACACAAACCTCATTAGCACAGACCTCATTACTTTGGACTATGTGATCATTCTTAGTAATGAATTTTATTTTTCATTATCCATAAAGAAAACAATATGCAAAATAAATGAAGAAACAAGACCAATTCATCTCCTCTATCAATATTCATTGTAAATCTATGATGTGCCAGCACCAGGGTGGCAGTCATAGATGTTATTTTGTGTAATTCTCATTAAAAGAGAACCCTGTAGTGCAGAAGGTAATGTACCTATTTTAAAACAAGTTAGAAGTCTGGAAAATTAAATTACGGTACATCCATACAATGAAATGCTATGCAACTATAATAAAACCAATGGAGTACATCAGTTGGTGTTAACATATTAACAAGAACAAATGCTGAATGAAAAAAAGCAAGCGGTAGAACCCTCTTTAAAGTATCTCATTTGTATTAAAAAAAAAACAAGAATAGATTATAATGATGTATACATACATAAATGGATATACAGTGAAATTCTCAGGAAGGTCAGTCAAAATAAATGGATGGTCTAAGATGGAAAAGAAACTCATTTTTCACTGTACTTCCGTAACATGGAGTTCTTTACCATTTTCATGTTGCTGTTTACATTATATTAAACCTAACAAAAAGAGGATAGCATTAATTATTATTTATTGGCCCATGCCTAGTGCAATGTCTAGCATATAATTGGAATTACAGTGTTAATTGCATGAATGTAAAGAAATGATGCCACTAATTACCATCTAAACACATTTATCTTTTCTATTCATACATCAGGTCCCACCCTAATATTAAATGCAAAAACACTCTGGAATAAATTCAAGTTCCTGTACGTGCTTAAAGAAATAGACTTGCAACAATTTTGAAAGATATTCTATAATTCATCCTTCTTTATGTTCCCTACTCTCTCCTTTCTCAAGCTCTACTCTCCACACAGGTGCGTGCGCGCGCGCGCACACACACACACACACACACACACACACACACACAGGCATGCAGAGTCAGGTAAACAGTTCACTGACCCCCAAAAAAGGACTGGAGTTAAGAAATGTTTTACCGCTACTGCTCGAGGTTTGGTATGATCAATAATTTTTTTAACCACATGCTGATTTGAGAAAGGAAAGTCTATAATCACACATTACCACTTTATTGGCACTACCAATTAATCTTCCAAGTGTAATTTGAAAAGAGTTGGTGCAGATTCATTGGAAACAATCTGCATTATTCCTAATAGGAACCACAAACATGTTCTAAATAGTCAGAGCAACCCTTAAGCATCTTGCAGGTCTATGAACACTTACCTCCCAGATATCAAGTTCTTAGGTATACCTAACACGTGCAGCTGCTCCCTCCCGCTGCTATCTCCCTGCATGAGTGTCGGCAAGCCAGGGAATCGGAAACTGACAGTTTTGTTTTCTCAGTGCTAACAAAGGGGAACAAATTACGTATTTTCCCTGAGTGTGCAGTGTGTTGCTTTAAATTTTGTCAGAGTTTTTCCCCTAGTAGCAGCAACCAGGAGAAAAAGAAAAAGACATCTGGTAACTTCTTTAGGATATATCTTAACAGATTTGTGGGTGTGACTCTACTCAATCTGTTTCATAAATAAAACCCAGGCAATGGCATCAATTAAAAATCTTTCTAAAGATGGTTTTAACAAGAGCAATATCGTGGAAACTACAGTCCCAATATCCTAATAATCACAAGTGCCACCATGTATGGAACATGCCTGTGTACTGGCACTGTGGGGAGCACTTTACCAGTAAGTAGCAGCTTACTTCACACAATTCTATGGGGTGCCATTATTATCCCCATTTTGCAGATGAATAAACTGAGGTTCATTGAGATGAATTAGCCAGTACAAAGTCATACAGCTAGTGAGTGGAAGCACTGGAATTCAAACCAGGTTTTAAAGAACTCCAAGCATTCTGGAGCTCTGTGTTCCATCTATGCTCAATGAGTTTATCAGACAAAAAACAGTAAGAATTAGAGGAACAAGGAAGGAGCCATTCTCTGTCTGCCCCAGAATTGATAGTCTATGACTTTCGGCACACAGGCCAGGTTTGGCAGATAAAACAGTGGGTCTGGCATTAGGAATCCCAGAATCGCTGTCCTGACTCTACCATGAACAAACCTGCTTGTCTCACTTAACCTGTGCAAGTTTTGTTCTCCACAGCTGTGAGATGAGGCAGCTGGATGACAATCTCCCTCAGCTTAAAAACTGCATCTATGAAGCCAGGCACAGTGGCTCATGCCTATAAGCCCAGCACTTTGGGAGGACAAGGAGAGTAGATCATTTGAGGTCAGGAGTTCAAGACCGGCCTGGTTCACATGGTGAAACTCCATCTCTACTAAAAATATAAAA
Organism: Macaca fascicularis; assembly: GCF_037993035.2. Taxonomy (NCBI): domain Eukaryota; kingdom Metazoa; phylum Chordata; class Mammalia; order Primates; family Cercopithecidae; genus Macaca; species Macaca fascicularis. The sequence goes on from NC_088385.1 coordinate 101,859,706, forward strand.
ATTAGCCAGGTGTGGTGGTGTATGCCTGTAATCCCAGCTACTTGGGAGGCTGAGGAAGGAGAATCGCTTGAATCCAGGAGGCAGAGGTTGCAGTGAGCCGAGATCGTCCCACTGCGTTCCAGCCTAGGCGACAGAGTGGGACTCCATCTCAAAACAAAAAACAAAACAACAAAAAAAAACAAACTGCATCTACAAGGATAGGTGTGTAGAAACATTTTGCTGGGATAGTAAAGCAGGAAAAAATTGAATGTAAGCCACAGGGTGCACAATTGAGCACATAATGTCCACTTTGCAGAGAAAAACCCTGACAGATGGCATTAATCAGCAGTCAGCTTCCAATGAAATTGCACCAATGACCTCCAGTGGCCACTGCTAAATCCAGTGGGGTCAATTTGTGGTCATCTCAATGGACTGATCAGCAGAAATCCACAGAATTAACATTCTCTCCTCTTGAAATCTCTTTAGTTGACTTCCAAGACACTACTCTCTACTATATTTTCCTCTTCCTTCCTGGATGCGCCTTCCAAGTCTCTTTCGCAACTTTGTCCTCATCTTCCCCACTCTTGGCGTGCTCCAGAATTGAGTCCCAGACTTCCTTGTCTACAGTAACTCTGTTGGTGCTCTCATCCAATTTCAGGGATGTAAATGCAATCCACACGCTGATGGCTCCCAAATGTGTAATCTCTACCCAGAACCAGACTTTTACTTCCAGTTACCTACTCAACACCTCTGCTCAGACTAATGGGCATATCATGCCCCCAAACGAGCTCCTGTATCTCCCCAACTCTGCCCTCAGAGCCATTTCAATAAACGGGCCCTCAGCCCTTCACGGTGCTCTTCGCAGTGCCAGCTTATCTGCAGCCACCCCAGCCAGATCCAGCTTATGCACTTACTATTCCCATGACTCAGTGACTTCACCAGGTATCCACGAGGCTCCCTCTCTCACCTTTCTCCAGTAATTGTTCAAACATCACCTTTTCAGTGAGGCCTTTCCCTGATCATTCCATTTTAAATTGTAACCCATCCCTCAAAGTACCATCTTTCTCTCCCCCTTGCTTTATTTTTCTCCATAAAATTTTATCACCTGACATATTTTATATTAGATTCATGTACTTCTTTACTGCCTATATTCCCCAACTAGAATGCATGCTCCAGAAAGAGGAAAGAGTTTGTCTGTCTTATTCACTGATGTATCTCCAACACTGAGAACAGTGTCTGGAACATAGTGGGCATTCTTTGGTGAAAAATGATGTAATCTACAAGCATCCGTGCATAGCCTGAGTACACCAGAGCACGCATAGTAGCCGTTTCTCTGTGAACAGGAAAATGATGAAATATCTGTCTCAGACACTAGTTTCTTTTCCTCTTGTCTAAAAACTGGGGTCATTTTTGGATGCAAGAAGTATATTATAGTGCGCCATTTAGACTTCACAGTCCCAAAGAGCAAAGATAAAATATAATAATATCATAAAAATAACTTTGAAAAATAAATTAGAATCAGTGTGTTGTTTTCATGTGTACATTAATTTTTAACATATATAATATATAATATCTATAGAGAGAAACATAAATTTTTTGCATAAAATTGGGGAATTAGCCATGCCAGGATTTCTATGGTAATCCTGAAACTGTCTTTATGTATCAATAGCCAATATGCTATTCGTTTATCTATAGCTAGTTGTGTATCTCATTTTTCTTTTTCTTTTCTTTTTTCATATTTGAAATCTTGTATTTCACCTACCATTACCCTGTAATGGCAAATGATGGTCACTGAGTTAGTGGTCAAAGCTCAGACATTAGCATCAAAGAGACTGGGCCTAATTCACAGATCCCATCGATGAGAACTCTGCCAACTTTCTTGACCCCTGATATACTCATAGGTTCACCATCTAGCAACATTTCTGTGAGGATCAATGAGATAATCCACATAAAACCCTTAGCGCCGGGCGCGGTGGCTCAAGCCTGTAATCCCAGCACTTTGGGAGGCCGAGATGGGCGGATCACAAGGTCAGGAGATCGAGACCATCCTGGCTAACATGGTGAAACCCCGTCTCTACTAAAAATACAAAAAACTAGCCGGGCGAGGTGGCGGGCGCCTGTAGTCCCAGCTACTCGGGAGGCTGAGGCAGGAGAATGGCGTAAACCCGGGAAGCGGAGCTTGCAGTGAGCTGAGATCCAGCCACTGCACTCCAGCCTGGGCAACAGAGCGAGACTCCGTCTCAAAAAAAAAAAAAAAAAAAAAAACCCTTAGCACAGTGCTTGGCACACAGGAAGTATTCAGTATACACTAACTATTATTAATCTTCAGACCTTATCTGACATCTTTGGCTCTCAAAATTCAAAGGTCTTACAGATCTCAAACGCAACTCCTGCCAGCTGCAATGAAATACAGTCATGTGTTGCTTAACAACGGAGCTTAATGGCAGGGCTACATTCTGAGAAATTTGCCATTAGGCTATTTCATCACTGTGTGAACATCCTAAAGTGTACTTACACAAACCTAGATGGTATAGCCTACTACATACCTAGGCTACACGGTATAGCCTATTGCTCCTAGACTACAAACCTGTGCAGCATGTTTCTGTACGGACTGTTGCAGCCAGCTGTAACACAGTGGTAAGTATGTGTGCATCTAAACATGTCTAAACATAGAAAAGGTAATGCATTGCACTGCAACGTTATGATGGCTATGCTGTCAGTAGGCGATAGGAATTTTCAGTTCCATTATCTTATGGGATGACCATCCATTATGGACCAAACTGTCACTATGTGGTGAATGACTGTATTCCCTTCTTCAGTTTATACCTAATGAAAATGCAGCCATTTTCAGTAAACACAAACAAAACGAATCACCTTAAATGTTGTAATAATACATGTGAATGTAGGTTTTAAAGACAAAATTATTGAGGGTTAAGAACTGGCTGATAAGTAAATGAACCAAGTGTTCGCATCTGAAATAACATAGAAGGAGGTAAAGACCATGAAGAAAAGAGGAAAGAAAAATACTATCTAGAAAAGGGGTGAAATGAAAAATCAATCAGAAGGTATAGGTTCCATGCATTCTTTTAAAACAGTGACAAAAATAATAAATAACACCTACATAGGTAGCATAGATAAGAGTGTCCGGCATCGTTTCAAGGGCATTATGTGTATTAGCCCATTTTGTCCTCACAACGTCCTCTCAGTGGATACATTATTATCCCTGTTATGGGGCACAGAGAGTAGTAACATGTCCAGCAGCTGCTGAGTGGCAGAGTCAGGATTTGAACCAGGCAGGGCAGGTCCAGAGCCCAAGCTCATAACCACCACAGGACATACGTCCTCATGTATATTCCCTGACTTCAGAGAGAGAGGTGTGTGTTGTTATTCTTTGGGAAATTGCTCCTTTCCCTGACCCTATGTGACTCCAGAAGGCTTGAATCTTCCCCTTACCCTATGTAAGCCACAAGTTGGTGGGGGGCATTGGTGACCCAACATGACCAAACAAGGTCCATTCTCTGAATTTTTTTTCTACTGAAACTGGGAAGAAACTCTCCTTATCTTCCCTTGGACTGAGAGCTGTAAGGCTATGATCCCAAAGTGGCCAGGACCCTTTTGCCCCAGGGCATGGAGGTACAAGGAAGTGCTTAAAGCATGGGCCCCTCCATGAACAGGGGCCGAAATGAGAGACAGACAGACAGAAAGAGGGAAGGGGTAAGCTGTTTACGTCCCTGGATCCAGGCATCCCTGAGGTCTGCTGTACCTCCTTCTTTCTAAGTTCCATGTACCTGAGTCAACTACTTTCTACCTTGTTATTTAAGATATTAGTTTCTGTTGCTTACAGCAGAAGAATCCCAGGGAACACATTTAACTAGACATTTAATACCTCCAGGATGAGCTGGAGAAAACAAGCTGCCTGCTAGACAATGAAGTAGGTTTACAGCTAAAGGAACATAGGTTCCTAGACAGAACATGCATTTTCTGAGTGCCCATCCTCTGTCCAGCACCATGCTAGACACAGGGGAATCATGAGAAATGACACTGTCCTTGTTCTTGAGGAGCTGACAGTCTAAGGTAAGAGGACACATATAAAAACAAATAATCACAAGACAGTGAGCTAGATGGTTAATAGAGTTACTGCCTCAGGGTCTTTGTACTTTGTTTCCTTGCTATAAACACTATAATCCCAGATCCATAACTGTCCAAGGCTGGTGTATCAGTTTGCTAGGGCTGTCATACAAAGTACTATAAACCGAGTGCCTTAAGCATCAGAAATTTATTGTTTCACCATTATTCAGGCTAGAAATCCAAGATCAAGGTGTTGGCAAGGTTGACTCCTTCTGAGGGCTGTAAGAGAGAATATGTCCCACCTTTCTCTCCTAACTTCTGGTGGGTCTCTTGGCCTGTAGATCTCTACCTTCATCTTCGCATGCCATTCTCCCCATGTGTTATCTGTGTCCAAATTTCTCCTTTTTCTGAGGACACCAGTCATACTGAATTAGAGACCCACTCTATTCCAGTATGACCTCATCATAACTAATTATATATGCAAGGACCCTAATCCTAAATCAAGTCACACTCTGAGGGACTGCGGACTACAGCTTTAACATATTAATTTTTACGGGACACAATTCAATCCATAACAGCTGGCTTTGTCTCACCATTCAAGTCTCAGTCCAAGTATTACCTCCACAGAAAGGCCTTCCTTGACCACCCAATTGAAAGAAGCTCTTCCCCAACCACCAGTCACTCTACCTCATTGCCCTACTTGACTTTCTCCATGCACTTAACCACTACCAGAAACCATCTCGCTTGTTTGTCTTTGGTCTGCCTCTCTACACAAGAACGTAAACCCCATGGAAGCAAGGACTTTGTCTTGTCCACTTGTCTCCAGAGCTGAGAGCAGTGCCTGTGACACATGGTGGTGCTCAGTCAACGTCAGCTGAATAAATACATACATAAGTTAAATGAAAATCACTTGGCCATTCATAAACATAACACCGGGGAGTACCACAGGGAGTACCACAGCTATGAATAAAAGTCAAGCAGGAGAAGAGGGTAGAGAAAGGTGTGCTGTTCTGAGTATGGCAGCCAGGGTAGGCTTCTCAGGAGCTGACACAGAAGCAGCAAGAGCGGTTTCAGTGAGAGTGAGGCTGATGGTCTGACTGGGGTAGGACCGAGGTGTGAACAGGAAGTAAGGAAGTGGAGACAGCAAGGAGACATGCCACAAAGGGAAGCTGAGAGTGGGGGCATCTGCATTTACTACCCAGCACCCAGACCTTGACAGCTGGCAAAGACTTTGCCATGCCTGGGGAAATAAAGTTTTCGCTTATTCCTGAAGTTTTTACAACAGCCCTGAAGCCCTCCCTCCTCTGTCCCCTGAATGTTTTGTTCTTGTTTTGGCACTGTACTTCTAGTATTTCTGTGGAACTGCAAGCTTTCCATTTTACACGCCTCTTTCCTCCTCCAAGGAACTCCTTGAGGGCAGGGACCCCAAAAGGTTCCCAACAGATATGGAAGGATAGGAACTTCTGGCTGGTGCTTCTTCCTGTGGGTGCCCCTTTCTATTACAGAAAACAAACAAACAATCAAAAAAGTTTTATCCCTTTACAAACAAGACTTTGAGATCTGTGTGGTGAAAATTATAAGACATTGATGAAAGAAATTGAAGATGATACAAACAGAAAGATATTCTGTGTTCTTGAATCAGAAGAATCAATATTGTCAAAATGTCCATATTCCCAAAGTGATATATAGAGTCAATGCAATCCCTATCAAAATTACAGTGGCATTTTTCACAGAAACAGAAAACACAATCCCAAAATTTGTTTGGAGCCATAAAAGACCCCAGATAGCTAACATGATCTTGAGCAAGAAGAATGAAGCTGGTGGCATCACACTCACTGATTTCAAATTATACTACAAAGCTATAGTAATAAAACAGTATTGTACTGGCATAAAAACAGACACATAGGGCAATGGAACAGAATAGAGAGCCCAGAGATAAACCCACACATGCATGGTTAAATAATGACCATATGGACAAAGGTGCCAAGAACACACAACGGGGAAAGAATAGTCTCTTCAGTAAGTGGTGTTGAAAAAACTGTATATCTATGTGCCAAAAAAGTGAAATTGAAACTTTATCTTATGCCATAGACAAAAATCAATTCAAAATGGATGAAAGACTTAAACTTAAGACTTAAAACTGGAAAACTTCTAGAAGAAAACATAGGGGAACAGCTCCATTACATTTGTCTTGGCTCCATTACATTCGTCTTGGCAATCAAGATACATCTTGAATTTTTTTTTTTTTTTTTTGATACGGTACCAAAAGCACAGGCAAAAAAAGCAAAAACAAACAAGGGGGACTGTACCAAACCGAAAAGTTTCTGTACAGCAAAAACAATCTGTAAAATGAAAAGGCAATGAAAGGAATGGGATAAAATATTTGAACCCCATATATATAAGATGAGATATTAATATCTAAAATATATAAGGAACTCATACAACTCAGCAGCAAATAATAATAATAATAATTATATCCCAACTTAAAGATGGGCAAAGGGGCTAGGCACAGCGGCTCATGCCTGTAATCCTAGCACTTTGAGAGGTTCAGGCAGTAGGATCCCTTGAGCTCAGGAGTTTGTGACCAGCCTGGGCAGCACAGTAAGACCTTGTCTCTAAAAAAAAATTTTTAAAGATTAATTGGGAATGATGAGGTGCACCTATAGTCTGAGCTGCTTGGGTGGCAAGAAGATTGCCTGAGCCCCAGAAGTCAAGGCTGCAGTGAGTTATGATCATGCCACTGCCCTCCAGCCTGGGCAACAGAGCAAGGCCCTGTCTCCGGCCGGGCGCGGTGGCTCACACCTGTAATCCCAGCACTTTGGGAGGCCAAGGCTGGTGGATCACAAGGTCAGGAGATCGAGACCATCCTGACTAAGACGGTGAAACCCTGTCTCTACTTTAAAAATACAAAAAATTAGCCAGGCCTGGTAGCAGGCGCCTATGGTCCCAGCTACTGGGGATGCTGAGGCAGGAGAAATGGTGTGAACCCAAGAGGTGGAGCTTGCAGTGAGCCGAGATTGCGCCACTGCACTCCAGTCTGGGCAACAGAGCGAGACTCCATCCCAACAAATAAATAATAAATAAATACCCTGTCTCCAAGAAAAAAAAATGGGCAAAAGACACTGATAGATTTTTTTCCAAAGATGACATACAAATGGCCAACAAGTGTATGAAAAGGTGCTCAATATCGCTAATCATGAGGCAAATGCAAATCAAAACAATAAGATATCATCTCACACCTGTTAGGATGACTATGATCAAAACGTTAAAAGTTAACAAGTGTATGGCAAGGAGGAAAAAAACAACTCTTATGCATTGATAATGGGAATGTAAATTGGTGCAACCATTACGGAAAACAGTATGGAAGTTTCTGAAAAAATTAAAAATAGAATTACCATATGATCCAGAAATCCTCCTTCTAGATATATAGCCAAAGAAAATAAAATCATGTTCTCAAAAAAGTATCTGAATTCCACGTTCAGTGCAGCATCACTGACAATAGTTAAGATATGGAAACAACTTAAGTGTCTAGCAACAGATCTATGAACAGAGAAAATGCGCTATATATACACTGTGGAATATTATTCAGCTTTAAAAAAAGAAGATGAAATCCTGACATATGTGACAATATGGATGAACCTGGAGGACATTATGCAAGTGAAATAAGCCAGACACAGACAGACAAATACTGCATGATCTCACATACATGTAGAATCTAAGAAAGATGAACTCAGAAACAGAAAATAGAATGGTGGTTGCCAGGGGCTGGATAGTGGAGGAAATGGGAAGACATCGGTCAAGGATATAAACTTTCAGTTATAAGATGAATAAGTCCTGGAGACGTAATAACAACATAGTGATGGCAGTTTACAACAATGGTAGTTTATAACAATTTATACTTGAAATTTGCTAAGACAGTAGATAGATCTTAAGCATTCTCACCAACCACATATGAAAAAATGGAACTGTGTAAGGTGATGAATATGTTAATTAGCTAGATTATGGTAACTGCTTTACAATGTGTGTGTGTGTGTATACCTCAAAACATCATGTTGTATGCCTTTAATATACACAACTTTTATTTGTCAATTACACTTCAGTAAAGTTGGAGAAAAAAATAAAATAAAATAAATAAAAATCAGGCTTTCAGGAGTGATGTCATGAAAACTAACAGAGCAGGAAGCTCCAGGAGCTATCCCTCTACTGAAACAACCATTGACCCAGAAGGAGTGACTAGAATCAACTATTTAGGAACTAAATAGTGGAACCTAACTAGACACTTAAAATAACCAGGGGAGGGCTTGATGAAGGGAGGGACTGCTGATCTTTCCTAAGACAGCAACATAAGTGAACCAGCTACCATTCCCATCACAGCTTTGAGGACAGCAGTCCATATTCTAGGCTCGCTGGTACCAGAGTAGGTAGTGGGGACTTTCTCTTCCAAAAATTGGTGTTGTACATTTTTGTTGGTCTAGCAGTGCCTGAGGGGTTGATGCAGACACTCACTTTGGTTTTGGCCCTCTTGGTGGCAGCAACTTCCCCTGGCAGCATCTAGGAAAATGTTAAGAAACAACTCTCACCCACTTTTCCCTTTTTGGAACCAGAAATTTAAGGAAATATTTTTCAGGTCACTGACTGACCACAGAAATAACACAACAGAAACTTCAGTGACCACACAAAACAAGAAATACATATTTGCAAAAAGAGTTTAGAAAAGTCACAAATTAACAGCACTAGTCCTTAATGGAAAAAAGTCAGCAATCCCTGAGGAGTGGGAAAATGGCATTTCTAGAGTTATAATATTATAGTACTCAAGATTTCCAATTTTCAACAAAAATTTACAAAGCCTACAAAGAAATGGGAAAATATAGTCATTCACAGGAAAAAAAGAAATTTGTCAGAAATATTAACAAGTGAACCCAGACAACAGAATTACTATCAAGGGTGTTAAGTCAATTATATTAAATATGGTCAATGAGCCAATGAGCTAAAGGATTACAGGTATGTAATCCCAGCTACTAGGGAGGCAGAGACATGAGAATTACTTGAACCCAGGAGGCAAAAGTTGCAGTGAGCCGAGATCGCGTCACTGCACTCCAGCTTGGGCGACAGAGGGAGACTCTGTCTCAAAAAGAAAACAAACAAACAAACAAGAATAACCCAGTCCTCAGTGTCAAATGAGTTCCATCACAGCCAAGCACACTGCCAGCCTTTTTCTTTTCCTCACAAGAGAACTCTCTGGCGCTCGGCTTTCGTCTCTTCATTTGCGTTACAAAAAGCACACCTGACCCTGTTGAAAAGGGCATTTAAGGAGATCATCAAAGGGGCCTGTGGTGCTCCTTTCAGAGCACATGATCTCTCTCCCTAATAAGCCCTCTCCCAGTCTTAAGAAACCCACATTCAGGAGCAACATTATGCTACCAGCTGCAGCTGAGGGCTCTGGGTGAAATTGAGCCAGGGCTGGGGAACAACTCAAAAGTCATCTGAGAGGTGTGACACCTCCCTGGCGTCTAGACCCACGGCCGGCAGCCTATAAACTTTTTCTCTTTGACTTTTTAAAATAAGATTCATGAAACCACTTTTCCTATTATGGCATAAGAAATGATGCTGGCCGGGCGCGGTGGCTCATGCCTGTAATCCCAGCACTTTGGGAGGCCGAGGCGGGTGGATCACGAGATCAAGACCATTCTGGCTAACACGGTGAAACCCCGTCTCTACTAAAAATACAAAAAATTAGCCGGGCATGGTGGCAGGCACCTGTAGTCCCAGCTACTCCGGAGGCTAAGGCAGGAGAATGGCGTGAACCTGAGAAGCGGAGCTTGCAGTGAGCCGAGATCGCACCACTGTACTCCATGTACTCCAGCCTGGGCGACAGAGTGAGACTCCGTCTCAAAAAAAAAAAAAAAAAAAAAAAAAAGAAAGAAAAGAAATGATAACTGAAGGATTATACCTCTTTGCCATTTGATGGCATCTCTATGAGGACAGGGAACTATGGGCTCAGTCATCTTTGCAGCCCTAAAATCAAACTCAGAAACTGGCCCCCCGAAAGGCTGTTGAATAAATAACATAAGTAAATTCCATTTTTATACTATCTACTGATGTCTAAAAATTCCAAATTAGAAGTTTAAAATCCTATGATAGATATCTAAAGGAGAACAAAGTAATCCAAAATCAATTATATATTACATGCTACCTAGGATTTTATGAAACTGAGCTCAATCTCAAAATTAAAGAACTGTACTGTAGGCTGGGTGCAGTGGCTCATGCCTGTAACCCCAGCACTTTGAGAGGCCAAGGTGGGCAAATCACTTGAGGCCAGGAGCTCAAGACCAGCCTGGCCAACATAGTGAAACCCCATCTCTGCTAAAAATACAAAGATTAGCCGGGTGTGGTGGCTGGGGCCTGGAACCCCAGCTACTTAGGAGGCTGAAGCACAAGAATTGCTTGAACCTGGGAGGCGGGCCGTGAGCCGAGATCGCACCACTGCACTCCAGCCTGGATGACAGAGCGAGACTGTCTCAAAAAAAAAAAAAAAAAAAAAAATCAAAGAAAGAACTTACTGTAAAATCTGCTTTGCTTTGTTACTCACTCTTATGAATATAGAGCCAATCACTGGTTCTAGCCTCACTATTATGCTATATTAAGGGAGGAGACCACCCCTCATATTGTCTTATGCCCAATTTCTGCCTCCAAAGAAAGAAGTAGTAAAAATTAAAAGGCAGACATGAAATCCACATGCAGACAGCCCAGTGCCACACCCTGGGCCTGGTAGTTAAAGATCAATCCCTGACCTAACCGGTTATGTTATCTATAGATCCCAGATATTGTATGGAAAAGCACTGTGAAAATCCCTGTCCTGTTCTGTTTCATTCTGATTACCGGTGCGGGCAGCCCCCAGTCACGTAACCCCTGCTTGCTCAATCGATCACGACCCTCTCACACAGACCCCCTCAGAGTTGTAAACCCTGAAAAGGGACAGGAATTGCTCACTCGGGGAGCTCGGTTTTTGAGACGTGAGTCTTGTCGATGCTCCCAGATGAATAAAGCCCTTCCTTCTTTAACTTGGTGTCTGAGGGGTTTTGTCTGTGGCTCGTCCTGCTACAATATTACTGTATATATGTAATATATTCTATATTACTATATTTTCTCATTTATAAAGTGGGAGTAAAAATAACAGCTACCTCACTGAATTTTTGTGAGGATTAAATTAGTTAACACATGTATAACAGTTAATGGCACATAGTGACCACTTACGAAATGTTAGCTAGTATTATTGTTGTTGTTACCAGGCACTGTTCTGGCTAACATTCTATTAGACCAAGTTAAATATTAGTTCATTTAATCTGCCCAGAAAAGTATTAATAGAAGCAAGTTGCACATATAACCTGTCCCCTTGACAACAAAATTTGCCTTCTAAAAGCCATTAATGGATTCTCAATGTACAAGAATTGCCTATGAATTGTTTACATTTTAGAATATGATTTCCCCTTGAGGCAGAATATATATTTAACAGGTCTTAAATGTATACCAGAAAGAACTGAATCGCCTGCTTCACTAACAGGTTTCTTTAAAAAGAAAATCAGACAGCAATTTTACCTTCTGTTCAGGCCAGATGAGGTTCCTAATCCTGCAAGGTCTGGGGTACTTTCATCTGATAAGAGCCCATGAGCTTCTGAGAGCTTCAAATGACTACTACTTAGGTTAAAAATAAGCACCGAGAAACAAAAACTAAGAAACAAAAGCAGAAGTATTTATAAAATTGCTCTCTTCGCACTGTCCCACTGCGGGTACTTTCCTGTCTCAGATCATTGTCCTTTAGTCCAGCAATTTCCAGGGTCCTGCAGGCTGCTGGTCCCAAGATGCTCAGGCACACAAAGGTGTTGTGGCCAAGTAAGGTTGGGGAACCCATACTATACTCCCCTCTTGCCACAATACCATTAGCATATTAAAAGCCTCAGCCCCTTCCAGGAACAAAACCTGTTTAGTTGTGCTTAACCCACCGTTTGAAAACTTACTTAACCACAGACTCCTTTTGTGATAGTAGGTAGCTAGTTAGACCTGAGCAGGGCAGAAGAGGGTTCCCCTGCCCCACTCCAGGAGTGTCAGGCAACCATCGGCGTCAGGCAGTTAACTGTCTCTCTAAAATCATAATTGGGCCGGGCACGGTGGCTCACACCTGTAATCCCAGCACTTTGGGAGGCCGAGGTGGGCTGATCACTTGAGGTCTGGAGTTTGAGACCAGCTTGGCCAACACAGTGAAACCCCATCTCTACTAAAAATACAAAAATTGGCAGGGTGTAGTTGCGGGCACCTGTAATCCCAGCTACCCAGGAGGCTGAGGCAGGAGAATCGCTTGAACCCGGGAGGTGGAGGTTGCAGTGAGCCGAGATCACACCACTGCATTCCAGCCTAGGCGACAAAGCGAGAATCTAAATAAAAGAATAAAATAAAATAAATAAAATAAAATAAAATAAAATAAAATAAAAAATTGGTCACAGTCAGCACCAGGGAAAGGCAGTCTCCCAACAGATAGAAACATCTGAAACTGAGGATCAGCGGCTTCCTGATAAGACCTCAGGAGCTGGACCAGTGGGCTCAAGCAAAAAAGAGGTCAAATGGCAAAGTTTAACTGGCATATGACCTTCTAGGAACATTCAACCGGTAAGGGAAGAATGCCTCGAGTGAGCATGTATACAACTCCAGTAAACATACTGTGCATGCATCACTCCTAAGTGCTGGCAGCCACTGCGGATGCGGAGAGCCCACCCAAGGGAAGAATCAGGAGAGAAGGGACACCAGCCCCTGGAAATAGGACAACATATAAAATCCCAAGTCAAAGGTCAATCCACGCACTTGATCTCTCCAGTCACCCTCTTGACCCTCTTCCAAGTTTACATCCTTTCGTTCCTGCTCTAAAGCTTTTGAATAAACCTTCACTCCTTCTCTAAAACTTGCCTTGGTCTCTCTGTCAAATTTTTCCTACTGAAGAGGGAAGAACTGAGGTTGCTGCAGACCTGTATGGACTCACCACTGCTAACACCTTTTTCAAGGAATATCTACTAGAATCTAGGTTTGGGAAATGCTGAAACAGCCTAAACTAACCAATTATTTCCACCTTAAAATGACTGTGGGCTCATTCACCTGGCCTGGCAAAGTCAGCCCTTACTTAAAAGCAGATGGGAAAGAATGTTGACCCTCTACATACCCACAGTCCCTGATCAACACACATTTTCATGAAGAGGTATAACTTGGATCAAGTCAAAAAGAAACTATCCCCGGATCCATCTGAGGTGTGTCCCACACTCATGGAACACACCAAAAAATTCAGGAATGGCTCACAGGGAAGTATGATTTCAGAAGACCAGGAGCATAAGAAAAAGGAAGATGACACTATAAGAGCAATCCTGTGAACAAAAGGAATTTAATCCTCCTGTTTTTTTGTTTTGTTTTGTTTTGTTTTTTAAGTCAAGGAGAAGAATCCTGGTGCATTACAACCTAACTGGAATATGTCCAAAGTGATGGGACAAAACCACAAAGTGATGGGACAAATCCACTGACACCAGATTAAAGGAGTCCTGATCAGAGAGGAAGCTGGAGGGTGGCAGGGTCCTTGAAAAACTATCTCCAAAGACTCCAATCTCTAGAGCATTCTCTTAGTTCTACAACTGAAAACTTTTTCCAGAATCCTCAATATCTATCTGTAATGTAAGGCTCCTTTTTGCTAGCACCAGAAGGTTACATAAAATTAGGCACTTGCAGAAGCATCTTGCCCCCCTTATCAGGCCACTGTGGTATTCACCCAACCATAACTGCCCCAAATGGCCAACACGTGGGGATTATGGGAACTACAATTCAAGATGAGATTTGGGTGGGGACACAGTCAAACCATATCAATGAAGGAATACATGGATATACATGCAGAAATCTGGGTGGCTTTAATTCCTTCCATGAGTTATTAAAATCTTACCATCACTATGAGCTAGCCAAAATTAAAATACATCTGGGCAGACAGGAGACCCAGATGGGTAGGAACTAAATATGCAAACATTTCTGTCAGTAGAAAGAAAAACCAAGAAAAGGGAAGAAATAAGATTCAAAACGATCCCAAGAGGCACATCCTGGGGAAAACCCAACAAGATAAATATAGTAAGTCCTCAAAAGATGCTAGTTACTAGTGTATCATTAATATTAAATAATAATATTAACTGTAAATCCCTGCATTTACATTGAAAATAGCAATTACATAAGAAGACATAATAGAGAACTGGCTTAGCCAAAAGCCACAGGAGAAAATATAATTTGGGTTTTGGCTAATCACAATCCCAACAAGTGTCAGCACTGCAATGTAGCTGCTAAGTAACTAACACCACTGCGCAGGCCTCACCCATAGCAAAGGAACTGACAGGCTCACAAAACTCTCCCAGCTAGGCCATATCTGACATGTAGGTTTCATTTAGCCACAAAAGATACAGACAATCGGAATTGTATCCAGCAAGAAGTGACTATCACGCTGTAAGTCGGGAATCCAAATTAAACACAAATAGTTGATAGAACAGGTGGTAACTATAGATGTGAAGGTTTAAGGTACTCTTCAATATTTGAAGAGCTGCCAATAAAGAATGGCACTAGTTGTTTTGTGTCGCCAACAGGTGAAATTTGCAGGGGAGACTAGGTTAGGCTCCATACACAAAATGATTTTCCAATACTTAAAATTATCCAAGAATTGATCCCACAGGCTTGAAAAGTTTTAAGCTTTCTTTATGAAAGTGCCTGAGAGCCAGAAGATTATCAACCAACAAGAGTAATCTAAGGATTCCTCTGGTGGGTGAAGGGATGCACTCTGAAGTTTTGAGACCCCTTTCAACATCAAGAACCTGCAATTCTACGATTCTGACTACTGTTGAGCTTCATCAGATTAGTAGACAGAGCCCAGTGCTACCCTTTCCTCCAACTCATTTTTGCATGGTGAATGGTAAACACTTAAAAATATTCTTGGGGACAGGTGCAGTGGCTCACGCCTGTAATCCCAGCACTTTGGGAGGCCAAGGTGGGCTGATCACTTGAGGTCTGGAGTTTGAGACCAGCCTGGCCAACATGGTGAAACCCTGTCTCTACTAAAACTACAAAAATTAGCAGGGCATGGTGGCGTGTGCCAGTAATCCCAGCTACTTGGGAGGCCGAGGCAGGAGAATTGCTTGAACCAGGGAGTCAGAGGTTGCAGTGAGCTGAGATGACACCACTTTGCTCCAGCCTGGCGACAGAGCAAGACTCCATCTCAAAATAAATAGATAAATAAATTCTTGGTAGACTCTGGAAAAAAATGATCAACTAATACTTGTGTCTCCAATATTAACTAATTTGTGTTAAATACCCATCAATCTACTTAAACTCTTGTATTTCTTATCTGCAAAAGGACCTAAATGAGAAGATAAAGGTAAATTAACTCTGAAAACCTGTAAAGCAATGTAAGGGATATTTATAATTATTGAGGTTTATCAATAAGTAGAGAAGCACTCAACTAATTTTTTAAAAAGAAAACATTTCCATATAAAGCAGTCATTTTTCTTATCTGACTTCAATTGTAAATTGCTGAGGAAGGTCTAATTTCACCTTCTATCTCAAGATTTGGTAGCCAGAGTCACCAAAGACTTGCATACTTACCAGAGGCCTGAACATACAATTCCAGGAAGGTGCCCAACACAGAGTATTAGCAAGAGAACTTGGAGGCTGGGCTTTGCCTTCTGTCCTCAAACAGGAATAAATGTAGAATCCAGGGAGAATGAAAGAGTAAAAACTGGGACACCTAAACTAAGAATAAACCAAAGAGACAGGAATATTTGGGTGCTAAAAGGCAAAGGCCAAACACAAACTGTAAAAGAAAAAAATGGATGAACTGGACTTCAAAATTAAAAGCTCTCTTCAAAAGTCACCATTAAGAAAATCAATTACTCTACATATTTGCCAGCGAAAGAAAAGGAAAATCAAATGCAAGCCACAGATGGGTGAAAATATTTATAAATCATATTTGATAAGGTACTTATATTCAGAATATATAAAGAACTCTTACAACTCAATAATAAGACAAGGAACTCAATTTAAAAATAGGCCAGGCCAGGCGTGGTGGCTCACACCTGTAATCCCAGCATTTTGAGAGGCCAAGGCAGGCAGATCACCTGAGGTCAGGAGTTTGAGACCAGCCTAACCAACATAGTGAAAGTCCGTCTCTACTAAAAATACACAAATTAGCCAAGCATGGTAGAGCATGCCTGTAATCCCAGCTACTTGGGAGGCTGAAGCAGGAGAATTGCTGGAACCCAGGAGGCAGACGTTGCAGTGAGCCAAGACCGCGCCACTGCACTCTAGCCTGGGTGACAGAGCAAGACTTCATCTCAAAAATAAATAAATAAATAAATACAAAAATAGGCCAAAAATTGAACGGACATTTCACCAAAGAAAATATATAAACAGCTGAGTGGGTTCCAAGATTGCTGAATAGGAACAGCTCCAGTCTACAGCTCCCAGTGTGAGCGAGGGAGAAGACAGGTGATTTCTGCATTTCCAACTGAGGTACCAGGTTCATTTCACTGGGGCTTATTGGACGGTGGTGGGTGGAGCCCACAGAGTGTGAGCTGAAGCAGGACGGGGCATCGCCTCACCCAGGAAGTGCAAGGGGTCAGGGAATTCCCTTTCCTAGCCAAAGGAAGCCATGACAGACAGTACCTGGAAAATTGGGACATTCCCACCCTAATACTGTGCTTTTCCAATGGTCTTAGCAAACGGTACACCAGGAGATTTTATCCTGTGCCTGGCTCGGAGGGTCCCAAGCCCATAGATCCTCGCTCACTGCTAGCACAGCAGTCTGATATCAAACTACAAGGTGGCAGTGAGGCTGGGGGAGGGGCATCTGCCATTGCTCAGGCTTGAGTAGGTAAACAAAGCAGCTGGGAAGCTCAGACTGGGTGGAGCCCACTGCAGCTCAAGGAGGCCTGCCTGCCTCTGTAGACTCCACCTTTGGGGGCAGGGCATAGCTGAACAAAAGGCAGCAGAAACTTCTGCAGACTTACCCGTCCCTGTCTGATAGCATTGATGAGAGTAGTGGTTCTCCCAGCATGGAGTTTGAGATCTGAGAACCTACAGACTGCCTCCTCAAGTGGGTCCCTGATCCCCAAGTAGCCTAACTGGGAGACACCTTCCAGTAGGGGCCAACTGACACTTCATACAGCCGGGTGTCCCTCTGAGACGAAGCTTCCAGAGGAAGGATCAGGCAGCAACATTTGTTGTTCTGCAATATTTGCTCTTCTGCGGCCTCCACTGGTGATACCCAGGCAAACAGGGTCTGGAGTGGACCTCCAGCAAACTCCAACAGACCTGAAGCTGAGGGTCCTCACTGTTAGAAGGAAAACTAACAGAAATGACATCCACACCAAAACCCTATCTGTACATCACCATCATCAAAGACCAAAGGTAGATAAAACCACAAAGATGGGAAGAAACCAGAGCAGAAAAGCTGAAAATTCTAAAAATCAGAGCGCCTCTTCTCCTCCAAAGGAATGCAGCTCCTCGCCAGCAACGGAACAAAGGTGGACGGAGAATAACTTTGATGAGCTGACAGAAGTAGGCTTCAGACGATCAGTAATAACAAACTTCTCTGAGCTAAAGGAGGATGTTCGAACCCATCACAAAGAAACTAAAAATCTTGAAAAAAGATTAGACAAATGGCCAACTAGAATAAACAGCATAGAGAAGAACTTAAATGACCTGATGGAGCTGAAAATCACGGCACAAGAACTACAGAACACATGCACAAGCTTCAGTAGCTGATTCAATCAAGTGGAAGAAAGTGTATCAGTGATTGAAGATCAAACGAATGAAACGAAGTGAGAAAAGAAATTTAAAGAAAAAAGAGTAAAAAGAAATGAACAAAGCCTTCAAGAAATATGGGACTATGTGAAAAGACCAAATCTACATCTGATTGGTGTACCTGAAAGTAACAGGGAGAATGGAACCAAGTTGGAAACCGCTCTTCAGGATATTATCCAGGAGAACTTCCCCAGCCTAGCAAGACAGGCCAACATTCAAATTCAGGAAATACAGAGAACACCACAAAGATACTCCTCGAGAAGAGCAACTCCAAGACACATAATTATCAGATTCACCAATGTTGAAATGAAGGAAAAAATGTTAAGGGCAGCCAGAGAGAAAGGTCGGGTTACCCACAAAGGGAAGCCCATCAGACTAACAGCAGATCTCTCAGCAGAAACTCTATAAGCCAGAAGACAGTGGGGGCCAATATTCAACATTCTTAAAGAAAAGAATTTTCGGCTGGGCATAGTGGCTCATACCTGTAATCCTAGCACTTTGGGAGGCCGAGGCAGGCAGATCACAAGGTCAGGAGATCGAGACCATCCTGGCTAACATGGTGAAACCCCGTCTCTACTAAAAATACAAAAAACTTAGCCGGGCGTGGTGGCGGGCGCCTGTAGTCCCAGCTACTTGGCAGGCTGAGGCAGGAGACTGGCGTGAACCCGGGAGGCGGAGCTTGCAGTGAGCCAAGATTGCACCACTGCACTCCATCCTGGGAGACAGAGCAAGACTCCGTCTCAAAAAAAAAAAAAGAAAAGAATTTTCAACCCAGAATTTCATATCCAGCCAAACTAAGCTTCATAAGTGAAACAGAAATAAAATCCTTTACAGTCAAGCAAATGCTGAGAGATTTTTGTCACCACCAGGCCTGCCTTACAAGAGCTCCTGAAGAAAGCACTAAACATGGAAAGGAACAACCAATACCGGACACTGCAAAAACATGCCAAATTGTAAAGACCATCAATGCTAGGAAGAAACTGCATCAACAAACGAGCAAAATAACCAGCTAACATCATAACGACAGGATCAAATTCACACATAACAATATTAACCTTAAGTGTAAATGGGCTAAATGCCCCAATTAAAAGACACAGACTGGCAAATTGGATAAAGAGTCAAGACCCATCAGTGTGCTGTATTCAGGAGATTCAACTCATGTGCAGAGACACACATAGGCTCAAAATAAAGGGATGGAGGAAGATCTATGAAGCAAATGGAAAACAAAACAAAACAAAAAGGAGGGGTTGCAATCCTAGTCTCTGATAAAACAGACTTTAAACCAACAAAGATCAAAAGAGACAAAGAAGAAGGCCATTACATAATGGTAAAGGGATCAATTCAACAAGAAGAGCTAACTATCCTAAATATATATGCACCCAATACAGGAGCACCCAGATTCATAAAGCAAGTCCTTAGAGACCCACAAAGAGACTTAGACTCCCACACAATAATAATGGGAGACTTTAACACCCCTCTGTCAACATCAGACAGATCAATGAGACAGAAAGTTAACAAGTATATCCAGGACTTGAACTAAGCTCTGCACCAACCAAGTGGACCTAACAGATATTTACAGAATTCTCCAGCCCAAATCAACAGAATATACATTCTTCTCAGCACCACATTGCACTTATTCCAAAATTGACCACATAGTTGGAAGTAAAGCACTCCTCAGCAAATGTAAAAAAACAGAAATTTTAACAAACTGTCTCTCAGACCACAGTGCAATCAAACTAAAACTCAGGATTAAGAAACTCACTCAAAACCACTCAACTACATGGAAACTGAACAACCTGCTCCTGAATGACTACTGGGTACATAACGAAATGAAGGCAGAAATAAAGATGTTCTTTGAAACCAATGAGAACAAAGACACAACATACCAGAATCTCTGGGACACATTTAAAGCAGTGTGTAGAGGGAAATTTATAGCACTAAATGCCCACAAGAGAAAGCAGGAAAGATCTAAAATTGACACCCTAACATCACAATTAAAAGAACTAGAGAAGCAAGAGCAAACACATTCAAAATTTCTAGCAGAAGGCAAGAAATAACTAAGATCAGAGCAGAACTGAAGGAGATAGAGACACAAAAAACCCTTCAAAAAAATCTATGAATCCAGGAGCTGGTTTTTTGCAAAGATCAACAAAATTGAAAGACCACTAGCAAGACTAATAAAGAAGAAAAGAGAGAAGAATCAAATAGATGCAATAAAAAATGATAAAGGGGATATCACCACCGATCCCACAGAAACACAAACTACCATCAGATAATACTATAAACACCTCTATGCAAACAAACTAGAAAATCTAGAAGAAATGGATAAATTCCTGCACACATACACCCTCCCAAGACTAAAGCAGGAAGAAGTTGAATCCCTGAATAGACCAATAACAGGTTCTGAAACTGAGGCAATAATTAATAGCCTACCAACCAAAAAAAGTCCAGGATCAGACAGATTCACAGTCGAATTCTACCAGAGGTACAAAGAGGAGCTGGTACCATTCCTTCTGAAACTATTCCAATCAATAGAAAAAGAGGAATCCTCCCTAACTCATTTTATGAGGCCAGCATCATCCTGATACCAAAGCCTGGCAGAGACACAACAAAAAAAGAGAATTTTAGACCCATATCCCTGATGAACATTGATGCAAAAATGCTCAATAAAATACTGGCAAACCAAACCCAGCAGCACATCAAAAAGCTTATCCACCACGATTAAGTTGGCTTCATCCCTGGGATGCAAGGCTAGTTCAACATACACAAATCAATAAACATAATCCAGCATATAAACAGAACCAAAGACAAAAACTACATTATTATCTCAATAGATGCAGAAAAGGCCTTTGATAAAATTCAACACCTTCAGGCTAAAAACTTTCAATAAACTAGCTATTGATGGGACGTATCTCAAAATAATAAGAGCTACAAACCCACAGCCAATATCATACTGAATGGGCAAAAACTGTAAGCATTCCCTTTTAAAACTGGCACAAGACAGGGATGCCCTTTCTCACCACTCCTGTTCAACACAGTGTTGGAAGTTCTGGCTAGGACATTCAGGCAGGAGAAAGAAATAAAGGGTATTCAATTAGGAAAAGAGGAAGTCAAATTGTCCCTGTTTGCAGATGACATGATTGTATATTTAGAAAACCCCATCATCTCAGCCCAAAATCTTAAGCTGATAAGCAACGTCAGCAAAGTCTCGGGATATAAAATCAATGTGCAAAAATCACAAGCATTCCTATACACCATTAACAGGCAAACAAAGAGCCAAATCATGAGTGAACTCCCATTTACAATTGCTACAAAGAGAATAAAATACCTAGGAATCCAAATTACAAGGGATGTGAAGACTTCTTCAAGGAGAACTACAAACCACTGCTCAATGAAATAAAAGAGGACACAAACAAATGGAAGAACATTCCATGCTCATGGATAGGAAAAATCAATACCGTGAAAATGGCTATACTGTCCATGGTAATTTATAGATTCAATGCCATCCCCATCAAGCTATCAACGACTTCCTTCACAGAATTGGAAAAAACTACTTTAAAGTTAATATGCCACCAAAAAAGAGCCCGCATTGCCAAGACAATCCTAAGCCAAAAGAACAAAGCTGGAGGAATCACGCAACCTGACTTCAAACTGTACTACAAGGCTGTAGTAACCAAAACAGCATGGTACTGGTACCAAAACAGAGATATAGACCAACGGAACAGAACAGAGCCCTCAGAAATAATACCACACATCTACAACCATCTGATGTTTGACAAACCTGACAAAAATAAGAAGTGGGGAAAGGATTCCCTATTTAATAAATGGTGCTGGGAAAATTGGCTAGCCATATGTAGAAAGCTGAAACTGGATCCCTTCCTTACACCTTATACAAGAATTAATTCAAGATGGATTAAAGACTTAAATGTTAGACCTAAAACCATAAAAACCCTACAAGAAAACCTAGGCAATACCATTCAGGACATAGGAATGGGCAAGGACCTCATGACTAAAATACCAAAAGCCATGGCAACAAAAGCCAAAATAGACAAATGGGATCTAATTAAAGAGTTTCTGCACAGCAAAAGAAACTACCATCAGAGTGACCAGGCAACCTATAGAATGGGAGAAAATTTTTACAATCTACCCATCTGACAAAGGGCTAATATCCAGAATCTGCAAAGAACTTAAACAAATTTACAAGAAAAAATCAAATAACCCCATCAAAAAGTGGGCGAAGGATATGAACAGACACTTCTCAAAAGAAGATATTTATGCAGCCAACAGACACATGAAAAAATGCTCATCATCACTGGCCATCAGAGAAACGCAAATCAAAACCACAATGAGATACCATCTCATACCAGTTAGAATGGCAATCATTAAAAAGTCAGGAAACAACAGGTGCTGGAGAGGATGTGGAGAAATAGGAACACTTTTACACTGTTGGTGGGACTGTAAACTAGTTCAACCATTCTGGAAGATGGTGTGGCAATTCCTCAAGGATCCAGAACTAGAAATACCATTTGACCCAGCCACCCCATTACTGGGTATATACCCAAAGGATTATAAATCATGCTGCTATAAAGACACATGCACATGTATGTTTATTGTGGCACTATTCACAGTAGCAAAGACTTGGAACCAACCCAAATGTCCATCAGTGACAGACTGGATTAAGAAAATGTGGCACATATACACCATGGAATACTTTGCAGCCATAAAAAAGGATGAGTTCATGTCCTTTGTAGCAACATGGATGAAGCTGGAAACCATCATTCTCAGCAAACTGTCGCAAGGACAGAAAACCAAACACCATGTGTTCTCACTCATAGGTGGGAATTCAACAATGAGAACACTTGGACACAGGATGGAGAACATCACACACTGGGGTCTGTCATGGGGTGGGGTGAGGGGGGAGGGATAGCATTAGGAGACATACCTAATGTAAATGATGAGTTAATGGGTGCAGCACATCAACACGGCACATGTATATGTATGTAACGAACCTGCATGTTGTGCACATGTACCCTAGAACTTAAAGTATAATAAAATATATATATAAACAGCTAATAAGCACATGCAAAACTGTTCAATATTATTAGTCATTACAGAAATGCAAATTAAAACCACAATGAGATACCACTACACACCCACCAGAATGGCTATAATCAAAACAACAGAAAATATCAAGTGTAGAATGGGATGTGGAGCAACTGGAACCCCCTCATACCCCAGAGACGGGAAGGTTAAATGGTGCAGTCACTGTGGAAAGCACTGTAACAGCTTCTCAAAAGATTAAACATATATCTGCCATATGTCCCAGAAATGACAATTCTAGGTGTCTACCCAAGAGAAATAAAAACATTTGTCTACACAAAAACTTGCATACAAATGATTATAGCAGCATTATTCATAATAGTCAAAACGTAGAAACAACTCAAATGTCCATCAACTGGTGAATGAGTTAACAAGATGTGGTATAACCATATAATGAGATAGTCAGCAATAAAAGGGAACTACCAATGTACATTACAACAGTGATAAGTGTCAAAAATATGCTAAGCGAGGAAAAGCCAGTCACAAAACCCTATATTAAATGATTCCACTTATATGAAATTTCTAGCAAAAGCAAATGTATAAAGACAGAAAGTGGATTAGTGGTTGACTGGGGTTGGGGGTGGGAGCAGAGACTAACCACAAATGGGCACAAGGCCACTTTGTGCAGTGATGGACATGTTCTAAACATGGATTATGGAGATGGTTGCACAACTCTTACAAATTCACTAAAAAACAACGTATTTACAATGGATGGACTTTAGATATGTAAATTATACCTCAATAAAGTTGTGGGCTCAGTTCAGAGGGCAGATATTCCAGTCATATTCATTATGAGTCATAGGCAATCCAAAGATAGAAACAAAATGGAGAGAAAAAATACATTTCCTTCTTCAATTTTATTTATCAAAAGCACTTTCTTTGGGTATCTCAAAATGTAAAGCTGTAAGTCAGGCACAATGGTGCACACCTGTAGTCCCAGGTACTC
Source organism: Macaca fascicularis (assembly GCF_037993035.2). NCBI lineage: Eukaryota > Metazoa > Chordata > Mammalia > Primates > Cercopithecidae > Macaca > Macaca fascicularis. Next base: position 101,883,659 of record NC_088385.1, read on the forward strand.
TGGAGGCCAAGGCAGGAAAAACGCTTGAGCCCAGGAGTTTGAGATCAGCCTAGGAAACATAGCAAGACTCTATTATTTTTTTAATCAAAGCTAAAATACCCAGATCTCTTTTTTTAATTATTATTAATTTTTGAGACGGAGTGTTGCTCTGTCATCCAGGCTGGAGTGCAGTGGCACAGTCTCGGCTCACTGCGACCTCCGCCTCCTGGGTTCAAGCAATTCTCCTGCTTCAGCCTCCAAAGTAACTGGAACTATAAGCGCCTGCCACCATGCCCAGCTAATTTTTGTATTTTTAGTAGAGAAAGGGTTTCATCTTGTTGGCCAGGCTGGTCTGGAACTCCTGACCTGAAATGATCCACCCGCCTTGGCCCAAAGCGTGGCAATTACAGGCGTGAGCCACCACACCCGGCCCAAGATCTCTTAAAATATGATTTTGAAGGCAGTTTGCCTGGAGGTTAAGGGTTGGAACTGTGGACTCAACCTGTGTCTAAAACACAGCATTCCTACTTACCAGCTGACTTGAGCATGTTACTTAGACTGAGTTTCAGTTTCTTGTTCCTACACAACAAAAATAATACATACAACCAAGTTGTTTTAAACTAGCACACTATCTATTAACAGCACATGGTAAATACTCAACAAATGCTGACGTTATTATCTTTATTATCGACACATCATCGTTACCATCACTATGACTGTAGTTTCCTTGGGAGACTTGAAAACTTGACTGACATGTGTATGTTCCTAACATACATTTAGTGCTTCATCATTGCTCTATTCAATTTAATTCACTTCCCAAACACAACCATGTTCCCTTCCGTATAACCCTCATTCGTTATCTTAGGGACTTATACTTTGAAATAAAATCCCCAGATCATTTCACTAACAGAACAAAAGCTGTACTATTCCCTGGCTAAAGCGAGATATTTTCCAAATCAACCATAGGAAAACAAACATTTTTAAAAGGTGCAGTTTTGGTTTGTTTCTAGGATAAGAGAACTGGACAAAGAAAAAATGTCAGTATCTCCTCAGAGAAGCCTGGCAAACAGGGGAAATAATACTGAACAAAGAAAGCCATGTGCAGAGGACCTGGCACAGAAACCCAACTGCCAGACATTGCACCCGAGAATCACCAACACCTGCAGAGTAAAGCAAAGGGCCACGTACAGTGCTGGCTGCTTCCTGGGTGACAGCTGAAACCCAGTCGATGTTCAAAAACCCCTCGCTGTGGGGGTGTGTTTTTGCTTTGTAACATCTACATGAAAAGGGAAGGGAAACTGCATGGGGTAAACTTTTTATTTTGTAAGACAAGTGTCTTCTTGTTCTCTTTTTATTTTTCTGGTCAGTGGGTGGAGGGACAGAACCCTGGAAAAATATCTGTGCCACCAAGCAAGACAGTCCCATCACTGATGTCAGGAAAAGCAGAGCAGTCGCCTCTGGCTTGCCCAGCCCGCCTCACTCGCCCAGCAGCACACACGGCAACTAAAGAAGCCTACTTTAGCTGGCTGGAGCATTCTTCCAGCCACACACCTCAATGATCATGCCACAACATGGCAGGGGGCGGGTGCCTGTGCCAGGGAGGGACACATGCCCTTTACTCCCCACACTTGCTGGTGAGTCACAGAAGCCCTGTGACCTCAGTACACTCAAGGGAAGTATGTCATGGGGCTTACCCTTCGTGAGAACCGCTCTAACTTAGCATACAAGAAAACCTCACAGCTCATGTGGGGACTTCTCCTGGGCACCACCTAGCTCCTGCCTTAGTAAAGTGTAGAGAAAACCAACTTCCTCACAGAAATGTCTTTTAGAGCCAAATGTAAGTGTCCCTGAAATCAAGTAGACAATGATGTTCCTGTCATTCTGGGTCTGTCCTTGAATGTTGTCTCTGTTGTTTTCTTTCCACTACGAAGTCATAGACCCTGGGACCCAAAAAGGCCCAAGGGATCTAGAGAGGTGAAATAACTTACCAAAGGCCACAGAGGATGGAAGTGGCCAGGCCAAGACTAACACCCAGCTTTATCCACAAAATCTAGAAAATGCTATCATGTTATCTTCGACCCAGAAAAGAAGTGCTCACAAGAAGAATATCAAGGGAGGCTAGTCCAGACTCTGAGCTAGTGTCAAAGTTCAAATCCAGTTCGGTCCCTTACTAGGGCATGCAACCTGGACAATTTCCTTAACTTCTGTTTTCTCATCCATTAATAAGAGGATAGTAACAGCATCAACCTTACAGAGCACTACAAGCATGAATGTATCAATACCAAGAGTTTCTATATGACTGATCCTCTTCCTCCTCCTCCTCCTCATCATCCTAAAACAGACAGGGGAATGAGAGTGAAGAAGGGATGATAGGTACAAAAGGTAGAAAGTGAGTGTATGATCATTAAATAAGTAGAGCATAATTTAACTTCAAAAAATTCAAAGACATGGCTAGGGTCATATTAACAGGGGTTAGTGAGAACATAAAAGCAAAATGTGTTATAAACCATGGCTCCAACTATGTTAAATATTCATACCCACATGTATATACATACTTCCAGAAGAAAGTGAAATAAAATGCATGAAACATTAATTCTCTGGGCACTGGGATTAAGGTGGATCTTTATTGTCTTCTTTGTTACTTTTACTTCCCAAATTTTACACAGCAGACATGTATTGCTTTAGAAATCAAAATAAATGTAGGTTTTAAAGGCTGTTTTTTATTTTATTTTATTATTTATTTATTTATTTATTTATTTTTATTTATTTTTGAGATGGAGTCTTGCTCTGTCGCCCAGGCTGGAGTGCAGTGGCCAGATCTCTGCTCACTGCAAGCTCCACCTCCCAGGTTCACGCCATTCTCCTGCCTCAGCCTCCCGAGTAGCTGGGACTACAGGCGCCCGCCACCTCGCCCGGCTAGTTTTTTGTATTTTTTAGTAGAGACGGGGTTTCACTGTGTTAGCCAGGATGGTCTCGATCTCCTGACCTCGTGATCCACCCGTCTTGGCCTCCCAAAGTGCTGGGATTACAGGCTTGAGCCACCGCGCCCGGCTTTATTTATTTTTTGAGACAGGGTTTTGCTCTGTTACCCAGGCTGGAATGCAGTTGTGCGATGACAGCTCACTGCAATCTCCACCTCCCAGGCTCGAGCAATCCTCCTGCTCCAGAGCCCCCACCGCCCATAGCTGGGACCACAGGTGCATGCCCCCACACCCAGCTAATGTTTGTATTTTTGAAGAGATGAGGTTTCATCATGTTGCCCAGGCTGGCCTTAAATCCCTGGACTCAGAGCCATCTGCCTGCCTCCGTCTCCAGAAGGGCTCACAGGCAGAGCCGCAGAGCCCAGCCCAAGGCTGTTTTTTTTTTTTTTTTTTAGTGAATAAGGCAGAGTTTTATTGGGTGAAAAGGGAAAAACAGGAAACAGGGACCCTTATAAAGCCAGAGTCCTTGCTTGTGTGCTTCCCGCTTTGCAGTTTGAATCCCAGTTTCCACACAGGAAGAGGAGGGGCCAGGCTCCTCCCCATTGCAAAAGGTGTGAACTTCTGTGGCTCCCCCGCGGTGTGCATTCCTCCCAGTGCAAAGGCCAGCTGGAGTTTTGCCAGGGAGCCATTTCAACCTGGCTGTCTCACTAACACGTAATACATTCTTCGTGTGTGTGTGTATGTGTATGTGTGCGCGTGCGCACGTGCAATTGATTTCTATATTGTCAATGGGTGCATTTATCTCATAACTGCAGAGCTGGGTAGCTGTGTTAAAAGCTGTATGACCCTGCAAGGCCTAAAATATTTGTTATCTGACTTTTTTTTGTTTGTTTGTTTGTTTGTTTTATTATTATACTTTAAGTTCTAGGGTACATGTGCATAACGTGCAGGTTTGTTACATATGTATACTTGTGCCATGTTGGTGTGCTGCACCCATCAACTCATCAGCACCCATCAACTCGTCATTTACATCAGGTATAACTCCCAATGCAATCCCTCCCCCCTCCCCCCCCGCCATGATAGGCCCCGGTGTGTGATGTTCCCCTTCCCGAGTCCAAGTGATCTCATTGTTCACTGCAATCTCCACCTCCCAGGCTCGAGCAATCCTCCTGCTCCAGAGCCCCCACCGCCCATAGCTGGGACCACAGGTGCATGCCCCCACACCCAGCTAATGTTTGTATTTTTGAAGAGATGAGGTTTCATCATGTTGCCCAGGCTGGCCTTAAACCCCTGGACTCAGAGCCATCTGCCTGCCTCCGTCTCCAGAAGGGCTCACAGGCAGAGCCGCAGAGCCCAGCCCAAGGCTGTTTTTTAAAAGTAGACACTTGATACCAGGCCAGGCCCCAAATGGCAAAAGGGCTATTAGGTAGAATCCCAAACTCAGACAGCCAAGTGGGGAGTGCCTGTGTCTGGGAAGAGAATAAGACTTAGTGGGAAGGGGGAAGCTTAACCACCAAGCTATGCCTGAGAGCATCAGGCCAGGGAAGGACTCTGTCAAACAGGAATAAATTCCAAAAGAAAACGAAAGAGAAGTGACGTCAGCAGTCCCTAGTCAAAAAAAGAAGAAGAAAGAGAATCCTGGAGCAAGCCTCTGTGCAGAAACTTTGTTCCCCCGGCTGGAACAGAAGATCAGTCACCAAAACTAAAAAGCAAAAGATCCAAGTGGCTGAAAAGAGGAATCATGGGCTCCTACTGGGGACAAGACTTGCTTGGAAGCCCATCTGAGGGCCTGCTGCCCTGTCTCCACATCTGAGATCATCCCCCGATCCCAGCCAGGACCAGGGATTTCCTGCTTTTTGGCATCCAGATGTGAGAAACAGATCTGCTGACTCTGAAATTACCGACTGACAAACGCGAGCCAGGGCCCACAGAGAACGCGCTGTGGGGTTTGAGATCGAGTTCATCTGGCATCTTTCTCGGCACATATCTTCCTGGCTTGTCGTCAGTCTCCACCCCTCCCAGTTTGAGTTCCCACCTTACCCTTTTGCAGAGATTCCTTGTAGCTCATGTGAAGGAGCAGACAGGAGACACGGAACAGATAGCTGAGAGAAGTACTGGGGGCCTCCCAGCTCTGTTCAGAGCCCCACTCTCCTCTGACCAGCATGTTAAGGTTTATCCGGATCGCCCCCCACAGTTCCCCTATTTCACGGATGAGGGAAATGAGACAGAAAAAGGGGGACTGCATGTCTGTTCCATCAAAGTCAGATGAGATGATACACTGTCTTAAGACCATCTGATTCAGGACTTTGCCTGAGGTCACAAATCTTTGTAGTGACAGGCCGGGACAAGCACATAACTATCCTAATGGCTGCTCCTTCCTTCAGCACTGTGGCTGCGTGCAAGCTGGACTGCGCTCTCTACTGCTCACTAGAAAAGTTCCAGTCCCCCAGCAGGCACCGGGGCTCCGGCGGCCATGGCATATCCATGTCCTCTGCCCGCTCTGTGTCCTCGTCCTCCTTCAGGGGGCTACAGCGGCATCCTGGCTTGGTCCGACGGGCTGCTTGCGGGCAATGAGAAGCTCACCATGCAGAACCTCAATGATCGCCTGGCCTCCTACTTGGACAAGGTGCATGCCCTGAAGGCAGCCAACAGCAAACTGGAGGTGAAGCTCCGTGACCAGTAGCAGAAGCAGGGGCCCAGGCCCTCCCGCAACTACAGCCAACTATAGGACCATCGAGGACCTACAGGACAAGATTCTTGGTGCCATCATTGAAAACTCCAGGATTGTCCTACAGATCGACAACACCCATCTGGCTGCAGATGATGTCCGAACCAAGTATGGGTGCTGGATGAGGTGACCCTGGCCAGGACTGACCTGAAGGCACAGATCAAAGGCCTGAAGGAAGAGCTGGCCTACCTGAAGAAGAACCACGAGAAGGAAATCAATGTCCTGAGGGGCCAAGTGGGAGACCAGGTCAATGTGGAGGTGGATTCGACTCTGACCTGCCAAGATCCCGAGTGACAGGTAAAGCCAATATGAGGTCATGGCCAAGTAGAACCAGAAGGATGCTGAAGCCTGGTTCACCAGCTGGACTGAGGAACTGAACCAGGAGGTCACTGGCCACACAGAGCAACTCCAGGTAAGCAGGTCCGAGGTCACTGACTTGCGGTGCACCCTCCAGGGTCTTGAGTTGCAGTTGCAGCTCAGCATGAAAACTCCCTTGGAAAGCACATTGGCAGAAACAGAGGTGTGCTCTGGAGCCCAGCTGGCACAGATCCAGGCACTGATCAGCAGTATTAAAGCCCAGCTGGGTGATGTGCAAGCTGAAGGTGAGTGGCAGAATCAGGAGTACCAGAATCAGGAGTACCAGCAGCTCCTGGAGCAGATCACCACCTACCGCAGCCTGCTCGAGGGCCAGGAAGATCACTACAACAACCTGTCCACCTCCAAGGTCCTCTGAGGCGGCAGGCTCCGGGGCCTCTGCTCTCCTCAGAGCGCGTCTCCTGGGTAGGGGGATGGGAAGGAAGGAACCCTTACCCCTGGCTCTTCCCCTGACCTGCCAGTAAAATTTTATAGCCCAAGGGAGGGAAAAAAAAAAAAAAAGAGCAAAGAAAAGTTCCAGTCCAATCCCCAGGCTCCTCTTGGGCAAATGTCAACATATAAAATGATCCAGAAGGCCAAGTCGAATTAAGGTGTAATGGACAGGGGTACCTCTTCACTTTGTCTAAGGGACAACTATAACAGAAAACATCTCAGTCAAAAAAGTGACCCTGCAATGTGGACGGCCAGGACCCACAATGAGCCAGAGGAGTTGGCACCTTTTCAACACGGGCCTGCATTCCTACAGGTCCAGATCCCAGAGTGTACTGTATCCAACGTGCCTGTGGCTAGTGTGTGTCTATAGACTGTGGAACCACACTCCGTGACTTCCAACCCTGGCTCCAGCACTTACTCTGTGACTTTTGGCCAGTGTATTAACCTTTCTGTGTCTCTGTTTCTCCTCCTGGAAGGTAAGCACTAAGTATCTCCAATCTTTAAAACTTCCTAAGAAGTCTGTATCCGGCCGGGCGCAGTGGCTCAAGCCTGTAATCCCAGCACTTTGGGAGGCCGAGACAGGTGGATCACGAGGTCAGGAGCTCAAGACCATCCTGGCTAACACGGTGAAACCCCCTCTCTACTAAAAAATACAAAAAACTAGCTGGGCGAGGTGGTGGGCGCCTGTAGTCCCAGCTACTCGGGAGGCTGAGGCAGGAGAATGGCGTAAACCCGGGAGGCGGAGCTTGCAGTGAGCAGAGATCTGGCCACTGCACTCCAGCCTGGGCGATAGAGCGAGACTCTGTCTCAAAAAAAAAAAAAAAAAAAGAAGTCTGTATCCTAGGCCACCCTACATTTACGTGCGCACCCAGCAGCCCTTTCTGTCCCCTTTGAACCCAACCTGAGGGAGGACAGGTCCCTCTCTCAGCCTCAGAAAGTGAATCATGATAGGATTCAACCTTTTCTTTGGTTTTCTCCTTCTCTTTGGCCAGTGACAAGTCAAAGGCAAGTATAACTCAGGTCTCACTAAACAGGGAGGTCAGCAGGGAAAGACTTCCTTTCCCAATAAAAAGACATAGGTTTGGCCAGGTGCGGTGGTTCACACCTGTAATCCCAGCACTTTGGAAGGCCGAAGCAGGTGTATCACCTGAGATCAGGAGTTCGAGACCAGACTGGCCAACGTGGTGAAACCCCATCTCTACTAAAAATACAAAAATTAGCCGGGCGTGGTGGCACACACTTGTAATCCCAGCTACTCGGGAGGCTGAGGCAGAAGAATCACTTGAACCTGGGAGGCAGAGGTTTCAGTAAGCCGAGATCACGCTATTGCACTCTAGCCTGGGCGACAAGAGCGAAACTCCGTCTCAAAAAAAAAAAAGACACAGGTTTATGCAAAGTGTATTAGGCCATTCTTGCACTGCTATAAAGGAATACCTGACACTGGGTGATTTATAAAGAGAAGAGGTTTAACTGGCTCACAGTTCTGCAGGCTGTACACGCATGGCACCGGCATCCTGAGCACAGCTTCCAGGGAGGCCTCAGGGAGCTTTTACTCACGGCAGAAGGCAAAATGGGAACAGGCATGTCACATGGTGAATGCAGGAGCAAGAGTGAGTTGGAGCAGAGGTGCCACAAACTTAAACAACCAGATCTCTTGAGAACTCACTCACTATCACAAGGACAGCACCAAGACATGAGGGATCTGCTCCATGACCCAAACACCTCCCCCACCAGGCCCCACCTCCAACATTGGGGATTACATTTCAACATGAGATTTGGGCGGGGACAAATATCCAAACCATATCACACAAAAGAAGCCTTTTGACCCTTCCACTGCCTTTAGTGCTGCTAAAGCAGCCATCTGCGGCCATGGGGAAAGAGCCAGGAAGGCCAAGGGGATGGTTCTGGTTTCTGCGCCCAGGCCAGCCTCCACTTATTCCAAGGATGACTGTGAGGAATGTGGACCCCTGCGTGGCTACCTCTTGCTTGTGGCCAAATGCCATCCTAATAGATCAACTGTACAAGTTTATTATCATTAAAAAAAAATTTTTAATCATGTTCTCCAAAAAGTTACTGAGTAAAAGTGATGTTGCAATATCAGTATGACTCATGGCATTGATTTTTGTTTGTTTGTTTGTTTTTTGGGTTTTTTTGAGACAGAGTCTCACTCTGTCTCCCAGGCTGGAGTCTGTGGCACAATCTCGGCTCACTGCAACCTCCACCTCCTGGGTTCAAGTGATTCTCCTGCCTCAGCCTCCCGAGTAGCTGGGACTACAGGTGTGCACCACCACGTCTGGCTAATTTTTTTGTATTTTTAGTAGAAACGGGGTTTCACCATATTGGCCAGGCTGGTCTCGAACTCCTAACCTCGTGATCCGCCCACCTCAGCCTCCTAAAGTGCTGGGATTACAGGCATGAGCCACCATGCCCGGCCAGCATTGTTTTATATACACACACAGATACAGAAATGCAGGGGTGTGTGTGTATATATATATATATGTATACTATAGATGGGTGTACATGTCACATATATTTCCCAGCTTTGTCCACTCAGGCAGCCTTGAAGCTGTGATGTCCCTGTAGCAAGAAGCACACCTAGTATCTGGACGTTGGTTTCTAAGTACCATCCTCCAGATGACCTCCAAGAGACCAGTGTTCCTTGAAGAAATGGCTGACTCTAGGCCACCCTATGTTTACATGCACACCCAGCAGCCCTTTCTGTCCCCTTTGAACTGCACCAAGGAAAATGCAAGATGAACCTGGACATCTTAGAATGCCACAAAGCAAGGGAGGTGCTTTTTTAAAAAGGCAAGGGGGAAAAAGGAAAAAAGAAGAAAGATGGGGCATGTCAAATGGACATATAAGCCAAACTGAAGGAGTTCCCAATAGTCAAAGCTGGAACAAATTAGAGAAAAAAAAAAAAAAAAAAAAAAAAAAACAGGGATAGTAGTATAAGATCATAGAATAAATCAAGTATCTATAAGCCTATACCGAAATAAATAAGTAACTAAGTAAATACAGCAAAAGGGACAGATCTTCCTTACAAAAGAATTCTAATTAATACTTGTAGAAGGAACTAGGAAAATAGAAAATCACCTGTATTTCACTGGAGCAGAAATGTTTGCCCTAAAAAAAATTATGGCCTTCAGTCGTCCCGGGAATGATCAGCTCTTGCACTTTCGGTAATAGCAGGATTATGGACATTAATACAGAACTCAACAGTTTACAAATTTTTTTTAAGAAAGAAAAGAGAAAATCATGATTAGAACACCATAGTAATAACTGCTCCAACAAGATCCACTGATGAAGCTAAAATCAATCTGTGAAACTTTATAGAGAAACATTATTTCCACAACCTTAAAATATCTCCTTCCTGAATGCTAATACAAATATTAATTACTGTGGTGGTTTTAAAATATGTCCACAGACTCTTTGATACTCCTCCAAGAGGTGGAACTTAATCCCCCCATGCCCTGAGTGTGGGCTGGACTTGGTGATTCCTCTCTATTAATAAATGATGGAAAGGGAAAGACAGTAACCTTACAGTAGTGAAACCTAGCAGACATGACTTGATAACTAAGTGAGGTTAACATCACCAGTAACAAGCCATCTTGACATCATGTACTCCTTCACAGGCCGCAGTGAGAACAGCATATCACCTGAATTGTATTTGTCCCCAAAGTCCATAACCTCAATCTAATCCTGAGAAGACACTAGACAAACCCAAATGGAAGAACATTCTACAAAATGCCTGAATACTACTGTTCAAAAGTGTCAAGGTCATATGTCTCAGTCCATTTAGTGTTGTTATAAAGCAACATCTGTTTTTTTGGCTCATGGTTCTGCAGGATATTCAAGAAGCATGGTGCCAGCATCTGCTTCTGGTGAGGGTCTCAGGCTGCTTCCACTCATGGCAGAAGGTGAAAGGGAACTGGTGTGTGCAGAGATCACATGGTGAGAGGAGAAGCAAGAGAGAGGATAGGGTCCGGGCACAGTGGCTCATGCTTGTAATCCCACCATTTTGGGAGGCCAAAAGGGGAGAATCTGTTGAGCCCAGGTGTTTGAGACCAGCCTGGGCAACATGGTGAAACCCCATCTCTACAAAAAATAGAAAAATTAGCTGGGCAAGGTGACGTGTGCCTTAGTCACAGCTGCTCGGGGGGTTGAGGTGGGAGGATCTCTTGAGTCTAGGAGGTTGAGGCTGCAGTGAGCCGTGATCATGCCTGTCCACTTCAACCTGGGCCAAAAAACAAGACCTTATCTCAAAAAAAAAGCGAGAAAGAGAGTACAGGGGTAGGCTCTTTTTAGCAACCAGCTCTCATGGGAACTAACAGAGTGAAAACTCACTCATTATCACGAGGACAGCACCAAGTTATTCACTGGGGATCCACTCCCATGACCCAAACACTTCCCATTAGGCACTCACTTCCTACACTGGAAATCGGATTTCAACATGAGATTAGCAAGGGTCAAACATCCAAACTATTGCAGCCATATAAGACAAGGGAAGATGAAAGTGTCATACATTGGATGAGACTAAGGAGACATGATAACTAAATATAATGTGGATTGGATCCTGGAACAGAAAATAACATTCGAGGAAAAACTGGGAAAATGTGAATAAAGTATGTAGTTAACAACTAAAGTTAATAGTGTTGTACCAAGGTAAATGTTTTCATTTTGATAAACATACCATGTTGTTTAAGATATTCATATTAGGCTGGGCATGGTGGCTCATGCCTGTAATCCCAGCACTTTGGGAGGCCGAGGTGGGTGGATCACCTGAGTCAGGAGTTCGTGACCAGCCTGGCCAACAGGCTAAAACCCTGTCTCCACTACAAATACAAAAATAAGCTGGGTGTGGTGACAGGCGCCTATAATCCCAGGTAGTGAGGAGGCTGAGGTAGGAGAATTGCTTGAACCCAGGAGGCGGAGGTTGCAGTGAGCCGAGATCGCGCCACTGCACTCTAGCCCGCACGATAAGGTGAGACTCCATCTCAAAAAAAAAAAAACAAAAAACAAAAAAAACATAAACCAAACAAAGCAATGCTCCAAGAAGATGCAGCACATGTATCCTAAGGCTTCAGTTTCCCACAAAATCCCTGAGTTTGCCCAGAGTTTGGGATGCATTAGAGCCTCTCTCACTAATGAATACCATAGCCATGATGACCATGCATCCAGGAGGACCAGCATGTATCCTCTAGTTATTCACTGGAGGCTGTACCCCAAGGGTCTTTCCTAATTCTCACTGCTGCGAGGACCTGGATGAAAAGTGATAAGCCTCCAAGCATGGCAAGGCTTCAGCCTGTTGCTTCTGGCTATGGTCCCATCACTCAGCACTTTGAAGACCTGCACAGAATGAGTTATTAACACACCCAAAGAACAAATTCTGAGAGTGCATCAATATTAATTCATTTATAGAGAGGTTTTGCTTTATCCTCTTTCTTGATTAAATGCTTAGTGCTACCTCAAGAGATAAGCTGTCAAAGATAAAATCTTACCCAACATCTTAAAGGAAAGCACTTATTTAAAAGTTCTCATCAACCAGACGCGGTGGTTCATGCTTATAATCCCAGTGCTTCGGGAGGCCAGGAGTTCTAGATCAGCCTGGGCAACATAGCAAGACCCCATCTTTAAAAATAAATAAATAAAAAGTTAGCTAGGTATGGTGGCAAATGCCTGTGCTCCCAGCTACTCAGGAGGCTGAGGCAGGAGGGGAGGCTGAGGCAGGAGGGGAGGCTGGGGTGGGAGAATCCACTGGAGCCCAGGAGTTTTGGGCTGCAGTGAACTATATGATTTGGAAACGAAGTGACATTCTGTCTCAAAAAATAAAGTTCTCATCACCTAAATGTATGACTTTTAGTTCACATTTTATTTGTTGAATCTTTGGGTAAGACTCTTGTTGCTGTTTTCTTTCTTTTTAAGATGAAGTGACAGACTGCTTGCAAAAAAGGCCCCAAATCCTCCACCCCACTCCCTTGTACCCACACCCTTTACTCAGTGTGACTATGTGGCTTCTTTCATTAAGGGAGTTTGTTTACCAAACCTTGAAGCTGGGCTGGCCACGTGGATTGCTTTAGCCAACATAAAGTGGCAGAGCTGGCAATGTGCCAGTCCGGAACCCAGCCCCACGAGGCTCTGCTTTCTTCTGCTCCCTGCTTTACAGCCATGAGAACCCTGCTTTACAGCCACGAGAACAAGTCAAGGCTAGCTGCTGGAGAACGAGAACATATGTGGTATAAAGATGAGCCAGCCCAGCCTAGAAGACAACTGCCCACATGGGCCCAGCCCACATTGCTTGCCTACAGAACCATGGGCTAAATAGTTACATCACCGCATTTTAGGATAGTTTGTTATCCAGCAAAATCTAACCGATACAATTTAAGTGTGTGATTTTGCTGCTGTTAATTATTCTGATCTTAAAAGTAATGGAGAAAGTCAGAAAATACAGAAAAGGAGAAAATCACCCACAATTTATCACTAGAATAAAACCAACATTCTGGTGGTGTTTCTCCCCAATCTTCAGTATATTAGTGTGACTGAATGAAAATGAAATCCACTTAATTTTAATTCCGTATCTTTCTCCTCCCACCGAAAACATTTAATAGAGTTTTTCTTATGCCATTAGTATCTGAAAACGTAATTGTTAATGGTTTAAATATTCTATTTATCATGAATGTACAATAAACCTGTGCCATATATTTCTGTAGTTTCTAATTAATTAATAATGAAGTTATTTATTCATTATTGTAAGTATTATTGTTCATTTGAGTACAGAAAGCTATGTTCAACTCTGTGCTTATTTCTTTAAAATAAGCTTCTAGAACTGAAATTCTTGATTCAAAGAGTACAGACTGCTAGTCAAAGCCAGTCCCCCTACACCTACACACACACACACACGCACACACACACACGTCTTCATTGCTGGTAGAGACACATTTTGTTCCATTGTTTACCCTACGTTCTACCATGTGCTCAGAGTAAGCAGCCTCTTCCCAACAAGGAAGAGAAAGGAGAATCCTGACAGTCTAAGCTACCACCTAAATCTAACTCACCACCTATTTTAGTACAGGCCATTTAATGCAATTCTGGCCAGTAAGACATGCGAAAAGGTCTTTTGGGAGCTGTTGGAAAAGGTTTTCTTTACAAATACCCATGCAAGAAGGAATGGTTCCTTTTCTCAACTCTAGATATGATTGTAAAAAGATGCAATGCCCGAAACTGATGCAGCCATATTGACTACGAGGACTTAAGTCTATGGGAACAAGCTATGTACTCAGGATAGCGGAGAAGCAAAAGGAAAGACTCATGTCCTTTGTGATGTTTTTGAGCTGCTGAATTTCCTGGAGACACTCCACCTCTGGACAGAGAGATGATAAACCTAAACTTCTTTCTGTGTAAACCATTTTTACCAGGTTTTCTGTTCCTTACACCCTAAAGGACAGAGACTCTTTCAAGGCTTTCCTCACACACTACCAAATTGAGCTCTCAGAGAGAATGTAGCAATGAACTTTTTCTGCAGAACTACATGGGCTTAACATAAAATTTACAAAATAACTTGGAGAAAAATAATACATGTAAAATATTCAATGTTCTTATATTCACAAACCTGACACCTCCTTTGTTCAAAATTTTTAAAAATATCTCCTAGTAAATTCCATTATTTACTTATTCCAGCAATGTGCTGTGAGAGTTTTTCTAAAGGTTTTATGCTTTTTCACTGTTATTATAACTAGAAGCACTTTCTCTATCTAACAGATTGTTGCTGGTATATAATAAAGCTATTATGCTTCATGTATAAACCCACAACATTACTGAGTTGCCAATAAGTTTAGGAATATTACCATACATTTGTTTCTTTTTTATTGGTATGTAATTATGTTGCTTATTTTTTAAAAACTTTTTACGTCCTACTATCAGCTATATTTCATATGTTTCATGCTTTATTGCATTGACAAGAAATTCTAGAACAATAATAAATATCATCTTAGTTTTTTTGTTTTAAAGGGAATCTCTAATGTTTCACTATTAAGTACGACATTAAATATTGGTTTAAGAGATATGTATGTGTGGGTGTACAGACATACAAAATTTCTTCTTCTTCTTTTTTTTTTTTTTTCAAGACGGAGTCTCATTCTGTCACTCAGGCTGGTGCAGTGCCACGATTTCAGCTCACTGCAACCTCCTGGATTCAAGCGATTCTCCGGCCTCAGCCTCCCAAGTAGCTGGGATTACAGGTGCTCACCACCACGCCTGGCTAATTTTTGTATTTTTAGTAGAGACGGGGTTTCATCATGTTGGCCAGGCTGGTCTCAAACCCCTGACCTCAAGTGAGCCGCCTGCCTTGGCCTCCCAAAGTGCTGGGATTACATGCGTGAGCCTCCGTGCCTAGCCACTACTGATGTTTCTGACAGCTTAGAAAGATACAGTCCTTGCCTGAAGGTTCACTTTCCCTTTGTAGCACTTCACCAACTATGCTGCACTTTCCTGATGCTGAGAGTTGTCCATGGCTGGTTTGTTTTATTTTGTTTTCCTACTGTACCAGAAATACTGCTCCGTGTTTTCAGACAGTGCTATATAGGAGGAGAGGAGGAGAAAGTTTCTCCATTTCTGAACACAGGGCCAACCACCTGTCCATTTCCCACCATCCCGATGTGTATCCGTTATCTGTTTCACAATAATGCTGTGCGAAAGCAATTGGAGAAACTCACTGGCATACAGCAGTAAAGGCTCATAGCTCAAGGGTCTGGAGTGGTCAGTTAGGCGGCTCTGCTGATCCTGGCTGAGATTACTTGCCCTGGAGTAATTATCACCCTGTGATCAGCTGGTTCTTTGCTGATTTAGGAAGTCTTTAGCTGGGAAGATTAGGGTAATTCAGCTCTGCTCTGAGAACATCCGTGAGACAACGGTGGATGTGCAAGAGAGCAAGAAGAATCATGCAGTCTCTGAAGGCCTGGGCTTGGAGCTGGCATACTCTCCATCATACTACTGCAGCTTGTTGGTCAAAGCCAATGTCAAGAGGCCAGCCAGGCTGGGCGCAATGCCTCATGCCTGTAATCACAGTACTTCGGGAGGCCGAGACGGGCGGATCACCTGAGGTCAGGAGTGTGAGACTAGCCTGGCCAACATGACGAAACCCCGTCTCTACTAAAAATATAAAAATTAGCCAGGCATGGTGGCGTGTGCCTGTGATCCCAGCTATTCAGGAGGCTGAGACAGGAGAATCATTTGAACCCGGGAGGTGGAGGTTGCATCAGTGAGCCTAGATCACGCCACTGCACTCCAGCCTGGGTGACAGAGCAAGACTCCGTCTTAAAAAAAACAAAAAGAAAAGAAAAGAAAAAAGAAAAAAGAGACGCCGATTCAAGGGGTGTCTCTTTAGTGAAAAGAATTACAAAGGCATGGATCCAGGGAGAGGTGGGGAACTGGCTGCCCTTGCAATCTATCACACCGTATTCCTTCTCCGTCTTCAGTTACATCTACACATCAGTGATCCTGCATCTTCTCCTCTCACATCTTTTCTCTACCATAGTGTTTGGCCACAAGTTACCCCTTCCCTGCAGAAAACACAGTGGCTTTTGTTAGTCCAACACTTCAGCTGTCTCAGAGACCAAAAGGAGTAGCTGGGCCTTCCGGTCAGGATAAGGAACAAGCACTGCTAACTGAGCTGTTCAAGGCTCTCTTGGGTGGGAAGGGCATGGGGGAAAGAACACAGTCTCCATGGCTGGGTATGATTCAGGGAAGAATGGCCACTGGGGAGCCATGTTCCACATCTCCACCTTACAGTGAATCAGGAATATAGAAAAATCAAGGTTGAAACTATACAGAGTAACACTCCGTAGCAGCACAGCCTTGTCCACCTCAGCAAGTCTAAATTCAGGCTCTGCTCTCGCCTGCTGCCTGCCCTTGGGCAAGCCTTCTATCTCTTAGGATACTGAAAAAACCAATGGGTTGGACGGGTCTCAGTGAGCCTTCCAGCACCAACCTTCCACACCTATAGATTTTATTTCATTACCAAACTAAACTCTCTTCACACATATTTATTCTTCATGTCAACTTGTAGTATGACTATCTGTGCAACAATTTTAAAAATCAGAAGAAACACTAACAACAGCATAACCTTCAACCCAACTTCTCCAGACGGGTCTCCCACCACCGCAGGTGAGCAAGGGCGGGCTAAGATTATTATTCTATCAAAGCAGCTTCATGGAAAGAAAGGGAATCAAATGTGTACATTTTTCAGGGCAGTGCACATTCATCTGTGATTGAAGAATGATTCAGATCTGTTTCAAGCAATAATTTAATTTTTCACACTGAAAATTATCATCATTTCCCCAATTTTCAGTTTTTTTTAATTCAACTTATTTTTTGTATAGGTGATACATGTACATGGCTTTACATTCATAAGCTACAAAATAATATAAAGTTTAAAAGTAAGTTTTCCTGTCATTCCTGCCCCTAAGCTATTCAGTTGCTCTCCTCAGTGACAACCACACTTACCACATGCTCAGTACATACAATAAGTGTAAGTGCATATGTGTGCAGGTAAGCAAGCATGTGTGCACACACACACTATTCTTTTTTCTTTTTTTAATGGAGTCTCATTCTGTTGCCCAGGCTGGAGTGCAGTGGCATGATCTCAGCTATATCCTCCATCTCCCAGGTTCAAGCAATTCTCCTGCCTCAGCCTCCTGAGTATCTGGGACTACAGGCACACACCACCACGCCCGGCTAATTTTTGTATTTTTTTTTTAGTAGAGATGGGGTTTCACCATGTTAGCCAGGCTGGTCTTGAATGCCTGACCTCAAGTGATCCACCCACCTCAGCCTTTCAAAGTGCTGGGATTAAAGGCGTGAGCCACTGTGCCTGGCCTATTCTTTTTAGACTATAAATGGTATTATCCTAAAAACATTATTTTAAATCAGTAAGTAGAAGTAGATCATCATAAAGGTCTTCATCCTCATCATATTCATATTCCTGAGGAAAAGGAAGAAGGGGAGGGTTGGTCTTGCTGCCTCGGGGGTGTAAGAGGCAGAAGAGATGGAGGAGGTGGAAGGGAAGGCAGGAGAGGCAGGCACACTTGGTGTAAGTTTTATTGAAAAAAATCCCGAATAAAAGTAAACCTGCATAGTTCAAAACAAAACAAAACAAAACATTATGTTGCACCTTGCTTTTTTCCCTCCTAATATTATATTGTAGACATTATTTCATAAAGAGTAGCTCCAGATTTTTCAAAGACTGTATCATATTCTGTTGTATAGCTATTCTATTTAACCAGTATCTAAAAACTAATGAATATTTACAATGCTTTCAGCATTTTGCTCTTTTAAACAATGTTACCATGAGTACCTTTGTACACAGGGCATTTTGCACAGATGCAAGAATATCTGTAGGATAAATTCCTACACAGTTACTCTCTGCACAACCATGGATTTGTAACTTAGATAGAGCCTAACCACTTCCAGAGACACTAGACTGGGGTGGCAAACTATATCCCACAGGTCAAATCCAGTCCATGAGCTAAGGATACTTTTATGTTTTAAAGAGTTGTTTTTAAAAAAAAAAAAAAAGAAAAGAAAAAAGAAGAAAAAGGAGAGGGAGAAGGAAGAACATGTGACAGAGACCTTACAAGGCCTTCAAATATTTACTATCTGGCCCTTTACAGAAAAACTTTGCTGAGCCCTACACCAATTTACAGTCCCACCAGCAAGGCATAACAGTGAAGGTTTTTCCACTATTTCCAATCTAATCTTTGGTAAAATTAAGATTTCAGGTAATGCTTCGAGTTTTGTTTCAGATGAAGAAAATAAGGCACTCATAAAACACTTACATCATGGCACTATGATCTTTTCAGGCAAAAATATGGCTTGTTCTAGGGCACACACATAAACTGACACTTGAACTTTTCGCCTCACATTCACAGGTGGTGAGAAAAGGTTAGAATCCCCAACTGTTAGAACTGGAAGGAAGTTTAAAGGTTATCTGCTGTGAGAGTTACGGATTTTGTGTGCCATTAAAATTTCAAAACAAATTTAAAGGATTAAAACAATGTTGTCAATTTTTTATGTTGCCAGTAAAGTCATTAAAAAATAAAAACAGCCTGGGCGCAGTGGCTGTAATCCCAGCACTTTGGGAGGCCAAGGCGGGCGCATTGCCTGAGCTCAGGAGTTTGCGACCACCCTGGGCAACACGGTGAAACCCTGTCTCTACCAAAACACAAAAAATTAGCCAGGCGTGGCAGCGTGCACCTGTAGTCCCAGCACTTGGGAGGCTGAGGCAGGAGAATTGCTTGAACCCAGGAGGCGGACGTTGCAGTGAGCCAAGATCACGCCACTGCACTCCAGCCTGGGTGACAGAGCGAGACTCAGTCTCAAAAAAAAAAAAAATTCCAACCACCATCTACTTCTTTCACCGTCACTTCATAAAGGAATTTATCATTAAAAGTAGGGCATATCCAATATTAGAATAAAGGAGACTCCATTAAATTAAATATACTTAGCTTTACGAAAAGCCAAACACATCACCATTTTCCTTCTGCCTTTGCTTCACATTGAGGAAAACTCCATGTGAAACTCATGTGGAAACCAACTCCACTGTTTCCTAAACAATTGAAAGACCCTATACCCAAATGAATGCTCAAGATTCAATTCTGGGCTGGGCACAGTGGCTTACACCTGTAATCCTAGCACTCTGAGAGGCCAGGAGTTCAAGACCAGCCTTGCCAACATGGTGAAACCTCGTCTGTACTAAAAATACAAAAATTAGCTGGGCATGGTGGGGCATGCCTGTAATCCCAGCCACTCAGGAGGCTGAGGCCGGAGATTTGCTTGAACCTGGGAGGCGGAGGTTGCAGTGAACTGAGATCATGCCATTGCACTCCAGCCTGGGCGACAGAGTAAGACCCAGTCTCAAAAAAAAGAAAAAAAAAAAGAAAAAGATTCAATTCTGATGACAATGAATTTATGGCAGACCCAGAACTAGAATCCAGGACCTATGCCTGCCAATCCGCCTAAATTTTCCCCTAAACCACATTCTCCATGTGTCCTGAAATCACAAAACAAATGACCAGCATAACTGGTCCCATAGCACCCCAGCCAGTCTCTTCCTTCCCACATCACTGCTCTTCCCTCGTAAGTGTGATCGCTTCTCTCTCAGCCTAAATGTGTTTTTAGTCCTCTTTACTGGGAGGCAGGGAGCAAAACAACAAAACCGGACATTTTCTCTCTTCTGAGTAGCTGGAGAATCCTAAATTCATGCAGACTCAAACGACAATCACCCATTCATTCTAAACGTGTTTTCCCCCCATCAATCCTTATAAATAGGCTTTGCCTCACTCTCCTTTGGTGTGTGAGGTGGAGAGGGACTGGGGTCCCTGGAAACACACGCATGAGCTTCTGTGGGCACTTACGCATCAACCCAAGGGACTTCCAGATGGTTGGCGAGAGGCATCTCCTACAGCTTCTTCCACACCCAGAACCAAAATAACGAGTAGATAGTCACACTTCAAACAGATCATCTAAGACAGAACACTGGACTTCGACAGAGAAATGACAGGAAACATCTAAAGCAGGGAAGGAGAGAGAAGCAAGGCCTACTCTGCCAGGGTGGGCTGGGATCCAGGACAGGTTCCCCAATGCAGAGAAAGGGTAAGTGTCACGTTCCCACTACAGAATCCTGCAATCTTAGCCGCGAGAGAGCCCCTCCACTCTGGGGGACCCAGAGACTAACCTAAGGCGCTGCCTGGAGACTGTGTAACCAGAGACGTTGCTCCAGAGGGGGAACTCACACTGTTTCCCACAAACCCCGAGTCTTAAGCACCTACAGCACAGTGTCACTTTGAAAGCCCAGCCCCCACCAGACTGCATCCTGTCCTCAGGCCTAACAGCCCCTGCATCTCCACATCCCTGGAGTCCCACTGACATTTCTCCCCCTCGGCCACCATTGCAGGGGCCAAGAAGGCAGCCACTGGAAACAACTTGACCCAGTCTTCATCCCCAGCAGAGGGGCAGCTGCACATTTTCACATGCCCCAGGACAAGTCCACTGACCACAGCTAGTCATGTAGGTAGTTATGGGCCAAAGCTAGTGAAGTACACATCCCTCAGACCCCTGCCTATGGCGGCTCCCACTGAAAGCAACCCTGCCCTCCCCAGTAGCAGGGCCACAGCACATAAACTGCTGCCTGCACCTGGCCATTTCCCCAGTGGCCTATAGGGATCACCCTCCCCCTGCCTACCACAGCCGGTGCCTACACATGCCACCAGGGGTGGGGCAGAGGACAGCTTGACTGGGATTTATCCCAAGGATGCAAGCATGATTCAACATATGCAACTCATCACATAAACAGAATAAAGGACAAAAACCACATGATCATTTCAACACACATAGAAAAAGCATTTGATAATATTCAATATCCCTCCATGATTAAAAAAAAACTTCTCAACAAACTCGGCCTAGAAGGAACATACTTCAACATGACAAAGGCCATATATGACACACCCAC
The DNA here is from genome assembly GCF_037993035.2 of Macaca fascicularis. Taxonomy (NCBI): domain Eukaryota; kingdom Metazoa; phylum Chordata; class Mammalia; order Primates; family Cercopithecidae; genus Macaca; species Macaca fascicularis. The sequence goes on from NC_088385.1 coordinate 101,904,597, forward strand.
AGGTAACATCATACTGAATGGGGAAAAGCTGAACGCCTTTCTTCTAAGAACTGGAATAAGACAGGGATGCCTACTTTCACCACTCCTATTCAGCAAAGTACTGGAAGTCCTGGCCAGAGCAATCAGGCAAGAGAAAGAAATAAAAGGCATCCACATCAGAAAAGAAGACGTCAAAGTGTCTCTCTTTGCTGATAATATGATCTTATAACTAGAAAAGCCTAAAGACTCTACCAAAAAACTCTTAGATCTGATAAATAAATTCAGTAAAGCTTCACGTACAAAATCAACATACAAAAATCAGTAGCATTTCTATACACCAATAATGAACTTGCTGAGAAAGAAATCAAGAAGGCAATCCCATTTACAATAGCTATAAAAAATAGAATATCTAAGAATAAATTTAACCAAGGAGGTTGTATTAGTCTATTTGTGTAGCTACACCTGTGGCTGGGTAAGCTATAAAGAAAAGATGTTTATTTGGCTCCTGGTTCTACAGGCTGTACAAGAAGCACAGCACCAATATCTGCTACTGGAGAGGGCTTCCTGGCTGCTTCCACTCATGGCAGGAGAATGGGAGCTGTTATATGTGGAGATCATATGGTGAGAGAGAGGAAACAAGAGGGAGGGAAAGAAAGCACCAGGCTCTTTTTAACAAGCAGCTCACGTGGGAACTAATAAAGTGAGAAATATCCACCCAGGAAGGACATTAATTTATTCATGAGGGATCTGCTCCAATGACCTAAACACCTCCCATTAGGCCCCATCTCCAACATGGGAAATAAATTTCAACATGAGGTTTGGTGAGTCAAATATCCAAACTATAGCAGAGGTAAAGGATCTCTACAAGGAAAATTACAAAACACTGATGAAAGAAATTAAAAAGAACACAAACAAATGGAAAGACATCTCATGCTCATGGATCAGAAGAATTCATATTGTTAAAATAACCATACTGCCCAAAATACCAACATCATTTTTCACAGAAATAGACAATCGTAAAATTCATATAGAACCAAAAAAGAGCCCAAATAGCAATACTGAGCAAAAAGAACGAAGCTGGAGGCATCACACTACCTGACTTTAAAATATACTACAAGGCTATAGTAACCAAAACGGATGGTATTGGTATAAAAACAGACACAGAGACCAATAGAATAGAATAGAGAACCCACAAATAAATCCACATATTTGTAACCAACTGATTTTCGACCAAGCCTCCAAAAACACATGTTGGGAAAATGACAGCCCACTCAATAAATGGTATTCAGAAAATTGGATTGCCATATGCAGAAGAATGAAACTGGACTGCTATCTTTCAGCATATATAAAAATCAACTCAAGAGGGATTAAAGACTTAAACGTAGGACCCAAAACTATAAAACTGCTAGAAGAAAACATAGGAAAAACACTTCAGGACATTAGTCTAGGCAAGGGCTAAAACCTCAAAAGCACAGGAATAAAAAAAGATAGACAAATGGAACTATATTAAACTAAAAAGCTTCTGCACAGCAAAGGAAACAATCAGCAGAGGGAAGAGACAACCTCTTGAATGGGAGAAAATATTTGCCAATTCTTCATCAAACAAAGGACAAATATCCAGAATATACAAGAAACGCAAACAACTCAACAGTGAACAAATAGATAATTCCATTGAAAAGTGAGCAAAGGATATGAATATTTTTTAAAAGAAGACATACAAATGGCCAAGAAGCATATGAAAAAAAAGATGCTCAACATCACTAGTCATCAGAGAAATGCAAATCAAAACCACGAGATCTCTTACCCCAGTTAGAATGGCTATTACTAAAAAGACAAAAAAAAAAAAAAATGCTGGCAATGATGTGGAAATAGGAAACTCTTACACACTATTGGTGGGAATATAAATTAGTATATCCATTGTGGAACAAAGTTTGGAGATTAAAAAAAAAATCTAAAAATAGAACTATAGTATGATCCGGCCATCCCACTACTAAGTATTTATCGGAAGGAAAATAAATCAGTATATCAAAGGGTAGGTACATGTGCATGGTTATTGCAGCACTATTCACAATAGCAAAGATATGGAATCAACCTAAGTGTACATCAATGGACGAATGAGTAAAGGAAATATAGTATATACACATAATGGAATACTATTTGGCCATAAGAAATGAAATCCTGTCATTTGCAGCAATACAGATGGAATGAGAGATCATTATGTTAAGTGAAATAAGCCAGGCACCGAAAGACAAATACTACATGTCCTCACTCATATGTAGGAGCTAAAACACAGTTGATGTCATGGGAGTAGAAAGTAGAATGATAGACACTAGAGGCTGGGAAGGGAGAGGGGGATGAAAAGAGGTTGGTTAATGGGTACAAACCTAGACTTAGATAGAAGGCATAAGTTCCAATATTCAAGAGCAGAGTAGGGCCAGGCATGGTGGCTCATGCCTGTAATCCCAGCACTTTGGGAGGCTGAGGCGGGAGGATCACGAGGTCAAGAGATGGAGACCATCCTGGCCAACGTGGTGAAACCCCATCTCTACTAAAAATACAAAAGTTAGCTGGGCATGGTGGCGCATGCCTGTAGTCCTAGCTACTCAGGAAGCTGAGGCAGGAGAATCTCTTGAATCTGGGCGGCGGAAGCTGCAGTGAGCTGAGATCGCGTCACTGCACTCCAGCCTGGCGACAGAGTGAGACTCCATCTAAAGAAAAAAAAAAAAACAGAGTAGGGTGACTATAGTTACAAACCATGTATTGCAGTATTTCAAAATAATTAGAAGCAAAAACCTGAAATGCACCCAACACAGAGAAATGGTAAATACTAAAGGTGATGGGTACCCTGACTTGATCATTACTTATTCTATGCATGTAACAAAATATGACATGTACCCCATAAGTATATAAAATATTATGTATCCATTTTTTAAACCTACCATCAAAAAACAAACAAACAAACAAAAAAGAATCAGCTTCCCCTGAAATTAAGAGCCAAGGATACTTCAACAGGCTTGGATACAGAGCTACAGAAACACAGCATCTTTATCAGATCCAAGCCCTGGCCTTCCTCTGCCCTCTCTGGTGCTTTCTCATCCAACATTTGGCTTTCTTCTGTGTGCAAGGCACCATTCATTTGCTTCTGTGGCTGCTCATGTGTATGTCCCGACATAGGAGTCAGACTCATTTTGCACCATCTACCACGAGGGTGCAACCTTCCTTTTAGCACAGCTATGTCAGTCCCTGCCACTCAGACACCCAGCCCCTGCTCTGTGCTGCTAGGCACTGTGGTTTCCAGCTACCCTTGCAGCTAAAGCTAAATGATGCCCTGGACTGCAAAGCTTCCCATAGTCCTTCCAGCATCATAAGAAAAATCCATTTGAGAGCAGTGAGCATTGATAATAGCTTTAATAAATACAGTGTTGGCTCAATCTGCTCTATTTTCAATTAAGATTTTAGCTCTCACACAGCAGGATTTTAATAGGAGTCCTAAGCCTGGGAGTAGGTCATTGAGAATTTATAACACTTTTTTTAATGAACCAAATAGCAAGACTTTTGCCACCATCCCAGGTTGCTTTTGGATTTAAGTCTTCTTCTGTCTCCCACTGCTCCAAAACATAGTTGAGGACAATTATTTTCCCCTCATGAAACTATATTACTCCTTCTCCTCTAGTAATTACCACCTCAGTTTCTTATTCCCTTACAAAGCTTTTTAATAAGACTAGTAATCCAAGGGAGAAACTAATTAGTAGAGGGAATTTTTCCTTGTAATACGCTATGGTCAAAAACATGCAAATTCTCACTAGGATCCCAAGAAATGAAACACATATCCCAAGAAGACTCAACACAGGAAAGGGGAGATGTGATCTCTCTGCCAATACTTCATGTTTCCCTCAACAGTATATCCATTGTGGAACAAAGTTTGAAGATTAAAGAAAAAAAAAAACTAAAAATAGAACTATAGTATGATCCGGCCATCCCACTACTAAGTATTCATCTGAAGGAAAATAAATCAGTATATCAAAGGGTAGGTACATGTGCATGGTTATTGCAGCCCTAATCACAATAGCAAAGATATGGAATCAACCTAAGTGTACATCAATGGACGAATGAGTAAAGAAATTACAGTATATATACATAATGGAACACTATTTGGCCATAAGAAATGAAATCCTGTCATTTGCAGCCACACGGATGGAACGAGAGATCATTATGTTAAGTGAAATAAGCCAGGCACATGGAGATTTTTAAAAAAAAATCAAAAACTAAAAATAGTATTTTTTAGTGTTAGATGACTTATGCAGGTCTTGGCAGCAGGCTGCAGATAACATCACATCCCTATAAACCAGCTCCGTCATGCAGACGTGATTTAGGAATTTATGCCCCAGAACAACGGGAGGTTGATTGATTTGGACTTCATATTGTAGGTAAATGAAGGCGCCAGCCTTAGAGACTCTGACCTCCTTGTTGTGGGACAGAGGGACTATCCTGCTTACTACACCTTGCAAGGTATTAGCTTCCTGGCTTGAAGTTTGTATTCCAAGATGTGTCCCATTAAAGAGATGGGCAGGAGATGACAGGACTCAAACAGGCCTTCAGAGCCATGAAATGGTGGAGATAGAAGAGGTCACAGGGGTTATCAAGAAAAACAGTGAGTTAAACAGACACATGAATAGAAGAATGGTGAATGAAATAGGACAGGTATGTATGCACCAATGCAGTAAATTCCCAATGTCAAGGTTTGTGATATGCCACATGCTAGTGCCTTTTTTCAATCTTTCCACTCATTCAACAGATATTGTGTGCTTAATGGGTACCAGGTTCCCACCAGTACTAAGCACTAGGGAAATAGTGGTGAACTATTTTTTTATTTTTTATTTTTTTTGAGACAGGGTCTCTCTCTGTCGCCCAAGCTAGAGTGCAGTGGTGCAATCACGGCTCATGGCAGTCTCGACCTCCCAGGCTCAAGTGATCCTCCCGCATCAACCTCCCAAGTAGCTGGAACTACAGGTGTGCATCACCATGTCTGGCTAATTTTTAAATTTTTCTTGTAGAGACAGCGTCTCTCTATGTTGCCCTGGCTGGTCTCAAACTCCTGGACTCAAGTGATTCTCCTGCCTTGGCCTCCCAAAGCGCTGGGTTTATAGGCATGAGCCACCATGTTTATCCAACATTTCTCTTTTTTTTCTTTGAGACAGGGTCTCGGTCTGTTGCACAGGTTGGAGTGCAGTGGCATGGTCATGGCTCACTGCAGCCTTGACTTCCTAGGCTCTAGCGTTCTTCCAACCTCAGCCCCCCAAGTAGCTGGGACTATAGGCACATGTCACCACGCCCAGCTAATTTTTGTATTTTTGTAGAGAAACGGTTTTGCCATGTTGCCTAGGCTAGTTTCAAACTCAAGTGATCCTCCTGCCTTGACCTCCCAGAGTGCGGGGATTACAAGCGTGAGCCACTGCGCCTGACTGACATTTCTTCACATCGCTTACAGTCTAGAGTTTACAGTTTAGTTAATAAACAAAATTACAACTGCTACCCATAAAAAAAGAAAAAAAAAACACACGTCAAATGGTTGGAGAAGGGAAGAGTTTAATACATTTATTGATATTCCGAACAACTGAGAATTATCATAGATACAATAAAAGGGTTCTCAATTTATCAATAAGTAGACTTACCTTAAGTACTTTACTTATATATACATGAGCAAACCAAAATAACAATCCTATTTATTCAGAAAATGTTTATTGAGGACCAGCTATATGCTAGTCACAAAGTGACTGACAGAAGTCCTGTCCTGGGCAGGGCGCGGTGGTTCACGCCTGTAATCCCAGCACTTTGGGAGGCCGAGGCGGGTGCATCACTTGAGGTCAGGAGTTCAAGACCAGCCTCGCCAATATGGTGAAACCCTGTCTCTACTAAAAATACAAAAATTACCCAGGCATGGTGGCACATGCCTGTAGTCCCAGCTACTTAGGAGGCTGGGGCAGGAGAATGGCATGAACCCAGGAGGCAGAGGTTGCAGTGAGCTGAGATCGTACTATGGCACTCCAGCCTAGGCAACAGAGTGAGACTGTGTCTCAAAAAAAAAAAAAAAAAAAAAATCCTGTCCTTAATGAGCTCATAATCTAAATAAAAAGATGAAAAAAAAAAAACTAACAAAGAGCTTCAATATGGGTGACAAAGTCTTTAACGAAGGATGGAAAAATTTTGAGAGAATGGGGTGGGGCAGGTTATCACCTTATTAGGGGTGGGAGGAGGGCAGTACTTGGGACTTGGAGCTGAGCCTTGAAGGGTGAGTGAGGTGATTCCAGGCAGGAAGGAGTTGAGGAGTCCTTTTCAGATGGAGGGAACAGCATGTACATTCCTAACTGAAAATAGTGCCTGCTGGGTGGGCAGGGAGTACATCTGGGCAGCAGCCAAAGAGAAGCCTAGAAAGGGAGACAGAAGCCACACCCTGAAGGATTCCATCTGCCCTGACAGTGTGGCTGGACTTGATCTTGTGGGCAATGGAAGGCCACCGCTGTGTCTTGACCAACAACATGATTAGATCTGCATGTTGGAAACGTGGTTCTGGCTGACGTAACATGTACTTCCTCCTCACCTGGAGGAAATGGCCCAGGTGAGCAACGTTGGTGGGGTGGCAGAAGGAGAAGCATCTTCATTTTTTCTTTCAACTTTGATTCCAATGAAAGAAACATATTTAAAAAGAGTTTATCTATCATGACTCAGTCTGATCTCTTCATAAACACCAAATCCTACAATCATATTACAAGAGGAATAAAATTGCTTGACCTAGTAATTTCTTGTTTTGAGACAGCGTCTTGCTCTGTTGCCCAGGCTGGAGCACAGTGGCTCACTGCAGCCTCAACCTCCTGGGATCAAGCAATTCTCCCACCTCAGCCTCCTGTGTAGCTGGGACTACAGGCACACAAGCCACCATACCTAGCTAACGTTTTAATTTTTTTTGTAGAGACAAGGTCTATTTTTCTGAGGCTGGTTTTGAACTCCTGTGCTCAAGTAATCTGCCCACCTTGGCCTCCCAAAGTGCAGGATTACAAGTGTGAGCCACAGCCCCTGGCTGATCTAGTGATTTCATTAAGGAATTCCCAAGAAAACAATCTAGATGAGAGAAAATAATTTTTCTCAAAGATGTTTTTAACTATGATACTTAAAATAGCCAACAAATGAAAATAATCCAAACATCTAAAAATAAAGGATGGTCAAGCCAAACGTCATCTATCAACGTGACTAAATACTACATAAACATTAAAGTAACTACAGTCATGGATGGGAATGTGTATGGGAGCAAACGCAGACTCCAAAACATGATATGCACAACAGCTACAAGCTTAAGTACCTACCATGTGCCAGGCCCAATCTAGGTTCTGGGGACACCGAAATACACCAGACAAGGTCCCTGTCTTCTGAACTCACAGTCCACTAGGAAAGCTGGACTCACACAATTGTAACAAGAACAAAGCATGGCACAAAGAGAGCCCAGAGGAGGAGTTGCCCAACTTAGAGCCAACACACAAACACAACACAAATGTGAATGTTCAAGTCTGCAGCAGAATCACTCATCAGTTGCAAATTTTGATGACCCTAAACACATACTTGTTAATTCTGTTGGCCAGGTGTGGTGACTCACACTATAATCCCAGCACTTTTGGAGGCTGAGGCAGGCAGATCACCTGAGGTCAGGAGTTCAAGGCCAGCCTGGCCAACATGGTGAAACCACGTCTCTACTCAAAATAAAAAAAAATCAGCCAGTCATGGTGGCACATGCCCAGCTACTCAGGAGGCTGAGACACAAGAGTCGCTTGAACCTGGGAGGCAGAGGTTGCAGTGATCCGAGATCGTGCCACTGCACTCCAGCCTGGGCAACAGAGTGAGATTCTGTCTCAAAAAAACAAAAATTATCAGATTATCCTGGACATGTAAAACTTAAGATGAGGAATACTCAAATCCCCAAGAATATTGCATGGAGCTTTTTAAGAGTCCTTGGATGCTAGTTTGAGAAACAAAGATCTAATAGCAGGAAGGTGCCTGTATTAGTCCATTTTCACACTGCTATAAAGATACTACCTGAGACTGGGTAATTTATAAACATAAGAGGTTTCATTGACTCAGTTCTGCATGTCTGGGGAGGCCTCAGGAATCTCAGAATCGTGGTGGAAGGCAAAGACGAAACAAGGCACGTCTTACATGGCAGCAGGAGAGAGGTGGGGAACTGCCAAACACTTTTAAACCATCCATTCTTCTGAGAACTCACTGTCACAAGAACATCATGGGGAAAGCCACTGGGGATTACAATTTGAGATGAGATTTTTGTGGGGACACAACACCAAACCAAATTAGCTCCAGTGGACAGGAATGAAGGCCCAATAGCATCTGGCTCCTGATTAGGGTCAAGGAGGGAGGAAGAGTCAGAGATGATGTCAAAGTTTGAAGCCTCTGCATCTGGAAAAATGGCAACAGGGCTCCCTGAAATAAGAAACCTAAAAGAAAAGATCAGGTTTGAGAGTAAGAATAAGTTCCATTTTTCATATATTGAGTTTAAGAAACATTAAAGAGTAGGAAAGTGGTGGTATTCAGGAATTTGCTGAAAATTATCTCTGGAGACTTGGAGACACAGGGTAGAGACCCAGCACCCAAAGTCATCTTCCAGGCCGGGCGTGGTAGCTCATGCCTGCAATCCCAGCACTTTGGGAGGCAAGGCGGGAGGATCACTTGAGGTCAGGAGTTCAAGACCAGCCTGGCCAACATGGTAAAACCCCGTCTCTACTAAAAATACAAAAATATTAGCCATGTGTGGTCGTGTGTACCTGTAGTCCCACCTATTTGGGAGGCTGAGGCTAGAGAACTGCTTGAACCCGGGAAGTGGAGGCTGCAACGAGCCGAGATCATGCCACTGCACTCCAGTCTGGGTGACAGAGCGAGACTCCATTTCAAAAAAAAAACAAAGTCATCTTCCAGAGATAGCTGAAGCTTGAAATGGATACTGCACAACAGGTAAAAACACATCCAACTGCATTATTATATGTACAAGATACTGCCCTGTTAGTCCCTCACATATTTGCTAGGCATCTACTTACTTTCAAAGGATTGTCTCCATAAAATTAATAAAAACAGTGACATAGTATAAAGGATCAGAGTGAATACATTGATCTCATATTTTTTCCATGGGAAAAATTCTCTACTTTTATAATGAATACAGTTTGAAACATGATTTGATTTTTTAAAGGATTAATATTAGAGTTGATTTTTTCTACAGTGATTTATTTCATGATCATCTTCCTTCTAGCCTGTGAACTTCCGAGATAAGGACTGTGGAACTATGCCTTATTTAGACTGCTAACAAGGTACCACAAATACTTAATATTTGTGGTAGGAGTTTTGCAAACAGAAGAATACTTTGTTGTGGCTCTCAAACATCAGGAAGTTGCAGAGTACTATATGAGAGCATTTGTGTGTATGTACATACTACTGAATTCTACTGTGGTAAACAATCTGGGCTTCCAGTGTGGAGGTGGATGCTTTCATTCATTTGAAATCTACAATTACTCACATGTAAATTAGCAGCAATGCAGAAAATGTGAGAAATTCAGAATTAGTTTATCTTTTTAGAACTACTGAGATTCTTTTTGTGTTTGTGATCTATATGTGCCAACACTACAATTGTGTTATTTCCAGAAATAACTCAAAAAGACATTTTCAATGATGAGTTTTGAGTAGCAAAACTGGAAAGGATATTGTCAATCTGTTGTACGTTTATGATGTGCATAATCTAGGCTTTCTTTCACAAATATGCTTCAATGCACAGAAGAAGGTGAAAACAACACCACAGATCTCGGGGCTGCAGAGGGAGAACTGAAGGGGGAAAAAACACAATTTGAGTTCATTCACCGGGTTGGACAATGAAACACCAGCTCTCACTCTACTTCTACTTGCTGAAACAGATGTCCCCAAGAAGATAAAGGGAAGACACTTTATCCCAGAATACCCTTCCTGAACCTCTTTCTTCCTATACCTTTATTGTTCATGAAGACAAATGGTATGAAATTTTAGTGAAAAAGTCCAAGCTAGGGTTGAGGAAAGTATTTGGTTTACTTAAATCCATTGCTGAGATTTATGGAACATATCAGAGCTTCCCAAAGCCTAAAAAATTTAGACTTCTAGGTCCTATCATAGAAATTCTGATTCTGCAAGTCTGGGGTGAGCCTGGCAATTTGTATTTCCTGAAAGCCCCACTCACTCCCACAACTGATTCTAATAACCAGCCCAGTTTGTGAATCATGAGCGAGAGACTACACTCCGACTTGGCAAACATCAACTTGGCAAACATCAACTGTCTCACTTGATCCTGACAAGTCAAGTGCATGTCAATCATCTCTATTTCGCAGATGTGAAAAATAAGTCACAAGCCTGTATGTGTCAGTTTGGATGTCATAGTGCAATGCTGCCTCCATTACACCATTATTTGAGCACCAAATTTCTAAGCACAGGTGAACTCTAATCTGATCTTGGGTCTCATCTCAGACTATTCATGCAACCAACCAACTAATAACTGTGGTGTGCCTGAACAGTTCTTGCACCTGTCCATAGTTCAGAGAGACCTCTGCATCCCAAATAACCACCATTCACTATATAAGCACTAAAAAATCCATTCAAATAGAACCTCAATAAATTTGTAGTAGAGCACACAGCTTGTAATACTCAACTAATCTCATTTTATAACCAGTAATGGGAAATTATCTGAAAATGAATAAAGAAAACAAATAGATCTTTCTAAACCCACTTCTGTAAAGGAAACAATATCCTTGCCCTCACTACTTCTGTAACATTCTGCTGAATGCTAATTGCTTTATTTCAATTTTAATGCAGAATTCTACATTTCTGATTAATGTAACTTAACAGGATCCCAGAGAATAGAAATGAGATCCCATGTCATCAAGAAAGGGTGCCATGAGCATCAAGTAGAGGTGTGTGAGGGAGAGAGAGAGAGAGGAGGCAGCAAGCGATGAAGGCAGAAGACCGAAATGTGCTGGTTTCAGTTGGGTTTCTGGTTTTCTATCCATGTCACTCTGCATAACCTACTGAATATGTAGACAGGCTTTGGCAGAAAAGGATGGCTCACATACTGGAAAACAAATTGCAGGCACACCTGGAACACATTAGAGGAATCTCTAATGCTTTGGGGCAGAGAGTGGCAAATTACAATCCACTGGCCAAATCCAGCCATGACCTGTTTTAGAATGATCCACAAGCTAAGCATGTTTAAATGATTGAAAAAAAATCAGAATAATAGTGTTTTATGACACGTGAAAATGATATGAAATCCAGATTTCAGTGTCCATAAGTAAAGTTTTACTGGAACACAACCACATTCATTCATTTCACATGTTGTCTACGGTTGCTTTCACATTTTAAGGCATAGTTAAGTCATCGCAATAAGAGATCCTACGGCCCACAAAGCCTCAGATATTTCCTATCTGCCTCTTCACAGAAAAAGTTTGTCAACTCCCATTTTAGGGCAAAGGAGGGAGTTAGGTTGCTTCCTGAAAACTGACTCTGATCTAGCCTTAGTTTGTTGAATATGAAATAAAATACTGAGCTTAGAATCATCTGAAATACATTTCCTTTGATATTGACCTGTAAAGTATACCATGATCTAGTTATCTCTGCCTGAGTGTCCCAATATTGAATTGAGACTATTCCTGTGGCTTCTTAGCCCAAAAACAGGGGCGGGAAGGGCTTCTGCACATTCAACTCCATTATTGGAATGATGAATGCATAAAGAGAGGAGCCCAGCATACTAACCCAGCAGAGCCCTCTGCACAGGCTGCGTTTGAGCCTTCCTTTTAGCAAAGGAAATAGGTAGCTTTACCCTGTCAGCAACTCTCTCAAGCACTGTTGTCATTTTCCCAGCATTGATATTCAAAAATCAGAACCGTGGGCTGGGCACAGTGGCTCACGCCTGTAATCCCAGCACTTTGGGAGGCTGAGGAGGGTGGATCACAAAGTCAGGAGTTCAAGACCAGCCTGACGAACATGGTGAAACCCTGTCTCTACTAAAAATACAAAAATTAGCCAAGTGTGGTGGTACACGCCTGTAATCCCAGCTGCTCAGGAGACTGAGGCAGGGGAATTGCTTGAACCCAGGAAGCAGAGGTTGCAGTGAGCCGAGATCGCACCACTGCACTTCAGCCTAGGTGACAGAGCGAGATTCCATCTAAAAAAAAAAAAAAAAGAGAGAGAGAGAGAGAACTGTGGCATGTAAAGCATAATTCAGAGTTGAAAAGCAGGAGCCACTCTCCTCCCTTCCGCTGAAGGCAGGAGGGAAGCCTATCAGAGCCCAGACAGTTCTGGTCTATTAGCAGCAGCCTAATTTTTGCCATCTCTGAAGGCAACACAAATTATAAAGCATTTGCTACTGTTGTACCAGTCAGCTAATTCAATTGTCAGAACATTTCAAACCCCATAATTTGGATGGGAAAGAGAGGGAGCGCCTTGCTCTTATGAATTGCCTGTTGGACTATTCCATGTCACAGCTTGCTTGGAGCTGAGAATAAGAAAATATTCTCTATCAGGAAATTAACGTTTGTAAATACCCTGGAAAGCTAAATAATAAGCATAATGGTTTAGAATCAAAGTAACCAAAGTGGTTCATTATTAACGTTGCAAGTAAATATTTTAATTTGTGGCTTTACTACACACATTGACTATTGGGTCAACTGTTACAGTATTTTACTCATCTTTCAAACTATACATAATTCAGTCCTCTTTGCCAGTGTTTTACCTAAATCCTCTGTGACCGACACTTTTTAATTTCATACTATACCTAGTCCTTAGATTCCAAGGTAATAAAGGCGCCCTTCTACTCAAAATCTCCATGGGCTTATTTCCCTCTTACAAACTCAAATAAGGTTTAATGAGCCATTACACTCATTTGAATGCCAGCTCTGCCAGGATACTAGCTGGATGTGTGTGGATCCCAAACCTCATTTCCCTGAGCCCCGGTCTCTACCTGAGAAAATGGGATTAATGCCACTACTTCACGTGGTGGTTTTTGACTCAGTAAATTTACTTTAAAAACCATTAAATTGTATATGTAAAACAGATCAGTTTTACAATGTATAAATCATTCCTCAAGAAAGTCGTTAAAATTTTAAATTAAAAAGCTGCTCGAGACCAGCCCGAGTTGCATAGCAAGACCCCATCTCTAAAGAAAAAAAAATGTTAATTGTAGTTAAAAGAAGGCTGGGTGTGGTGGCTCACACCTGTAATCTCAGCCCTTTGAGAAGCTGAGGCAGGAAGATCACTAGAGGCCAGGACTTTGAGACCAACCTGGGCAACAAAACAAGACCGCAACTTGACAAAAAATAAAAATTAATAATGTAATTAAAAGTAAAAATAAAAAGAGGTAGCCATGAACAATAAACTATGAGTAAATAAAGCAAGACAGAACTGCCTGCAGAATAAAGAGTGCATTTGTAAGATACAGGAGAATGTGCTATTTCAGCAGAAAAGACCAGGAGAAGGTAGGAGTAGCCAGATCGTGCTTGAGGAAAAAACATGGGACTTCAAGGAATGTGTTCAGATGTCATGTCCTGTTTAAAATTAAATTCCCCTGACCCCACAACTCCTCTCTCCTGTCTGGAAAAGTTAATCACCGTTTTTTCTAGGCTGTATTTTAGATATGCTTTTGCTAATGCAGTCATCACACTGTATGGGAACTTTTTGTTTAAAAGTCTGATCCTCAGTAAACTAAGTTCTTAGGGCTCAGGGGCCATGTATAACTCAGCCCAAGAATGTTAGATAAAAGAATGAATAAATGTTGCTTACTGCAACAAGGAAAAAGATGGTTTTCAAGAGTCAGTGGAATATACATATGTATATGCAAAATGTGTGTATGTATTAGCACAATGCCTTGCACATAGCAATCGTTGTTTTTTTATTATTACTAATAAAACATGCCAAGAACTGCACTACAGTTCAAGTCAATTTTGAAGCAAGTCTAGTCTAACAACAACAACAACATGTTCGAATGCATGGAAAATAAGTAGACCTCATTTTAGATGATGCCCTGCCCTATTACTAAGGTATAAAGGCCTGGATATGGGCTAGACTTCAAAAGCCTCACAGAACCGTCTACAATTTGAGCTCGGAATCCCCCACATCACTGTGAGCAGCGTTCTACCCTCACCAAACCCTGTGCTTGCAGGCGTGTTGCCATTTGAGTAGCAGGTGATGGGCTTTCTGAGGATTCGTTCTTCAAGATTTTGGTCTGAATAACAGAGGAACTGGATAAATTCCTGAACATACAACCTACCAAGTTTGAACCAAAAAGAAACAGAAAACCTGAGCAGACCAATAATGATTAACAAAACTGAATCAGTAATAAAAAATCTCCCAGGCCGGGCGCAGTGGCTTACGCCTGTAATCCCAGCACTTTGGGAGGCTGAGGTGGGCGGATCACGAGGTCAGAAGATCGAGACCACCCTGGCTAACACAGTGAAACCCTGTCTCTATTAAAAACACAAAAAATTAGCCGGGCATGGTGGTGAGCGCCTGTAGTCCCAGCTACTTGGGAGGCTGAGGCAGGAGAATGGCATGAACCCGGGAGGCAGAGCTTAAAGTGAGCCCGAAATCGCGCCACTGCGCCTGGGCGACAGAGAGAGACTATCTCAAAAATAAATAAATAAATAAATAACTCCCAAAAAAGAGAAGCCCAGGACCAGATGACTGTCTTGTGAAATTCTGCAAGAGTTATAAAGAAGAGCAACACTAATTCTTCTCAAAGTATTCCAAAAAATTAAAGAGGAGAAAACTCTTCCTAATTCATTCTATGAGGCCAGCATCATCCTGATACCACAACCAGACAAGGACACACCAAAAAAAAAAAAAAATAGAACTACAGGCCGGGTGTGGTGGCTCATGCCTGTAATCCCAGCACTTTGGGAGGCCAAGACAGGTGGATCACCTGAGGTCAGGAATTCGAGACCAGCCTGGCCAACATGGTGAAACCCCATCTCTACTAAAAATACAAAAAATTAGCCGGGCATGGTGGCGGGCACCTGCAATCCCAGCTACTCAGGAGACTGAGGCAGGAGAATTGCTTGAATCCAGGAGGCAGGGGTTGGAGTGAGCACAGATCGTGCCATCGCACTCCAGCCTGGGCAACAAGAGCAAAACTCTGTCTCAAAAAAAAAAAAATTAAATAAATAAATAAATAAATAAATAAATAAAACTACAGGCCATTATCACTGATGAATATAAATACAAAAATTTCTCAACAAAATACTAGCAAGCTGAATCCAACAACACATCAAAGGGATTTATCTCGGGGATGCAAGGATGGTTCAATATACACGAATCAATAAATACATCAATAGAATAAAGGACAAAAACCATGATTATCTCAATAGATACAGAAAAAGCATTTCATAAAATTCAACCTCTCTTTATGACAAAAACTCTCAAGAAATTAGGCACAGAAGGCACATACCCTCAGCATAATAAAAGCCATAGATGACAAGCCCTCAGCTACAATCATACTGGAAGGCTTTTGTTAATCCCTCAGACTAGATTGGGAACACCCACTACAGTCCCCCAGTAATTGATCCTTCCTTTGCAACCCTATTTGCCACAATTCATGGTATTGCTCTCTGAGCAGTCTCTTCTCAGAGCCTGCAAAGTCTGCAAGATCAGAGCCATGCAGAGCTTGCTTACCCACAATGGATTCCTAGCACATAGGAGGAAGTCAATGTTAAAATATGTGTTTGATGAGTGTTACCACATTACATTTAGTCTACATGCCAACACCTATGAAACAGCTTCAGTTCTTTCCTTCAGCTTGAAGATATGTACAATTCTAAACTCAGAAAGTTATACATCATCTGCAATATTCTTATTTTATTCTCCTGATGCTTTGGTGAATGCTGTCTCTACCACCAGAGCAGTTGATCAAAAGCAGCAAGAGGTGGCAAGACTTGAAACTAACCAGCTTGATTTTCAAAGCTTTATTTTTTTAAGCCCCATGTATTTTTCCACAGTGTCTCACCTCAGTTACAAGGGATGCACGATGCCCGAAATCTTGTCAGAATTAAAATGATTAAAGTAGAAAGGCTTTTGGCAAAAGAATTGAAAGTTCCTATTTTGTGTGTAAGGTGGGATTTTCAGCCTAAATCACAGCTGGGTGTACTCAGCCACTGCCAGGGACAGAGGCTGTGTGTGAGTTTACCAGCAGTTTATTTAGAGCAGAAGCTCTCAATTTTAAACTCCCAACCTTCCATCCCATCTTTTTTTTTTTTTTCCCATAAATATAAGAGCACAGATTCTGGCGCCAGAATGCCTCATTTAAAATCCCTGCTACATCATTTATTGGCCATGGTATGTTGGGAAAATTACTTAGCATTCAGCATCTAGCTTCCTCACTTGAAAATGGGAATAAAACAGTACCTATTTCATAGGTTTGTTGTGAGGATTAGATGAGTTAATTACATGAAAGGTGCTTAGAGTAAGGGCTGAGTAAATATTAGCTATCCTTATTACTAAACATAGCTAGGGGCATAGGAATACGTGTGGAGGAGAAGGGATGTGAAACAGAACAGAGAAGACAGCAAAAGTAATCTGCTGTGTAATGATGAGAATGAAGTACTTTCCACAGATTACCACAGACCTCAGGAAAACTTTTCAGTGCAGGTTAACCCGTCCAAGCCACATAGCCAGTAAACAGCTGTGCTGGACTTGAACCCAAACAGTTTGTCTCCAGAGATTCCATCCTGAACCACCAAGAAACACTGACTCCCATCACCACACCTTCCCCTTTAGGGAAAGGAATTCCTGGGTTGCGAAGTGAAGCAAAAGGATGTGAAGAATGAAAAGAAAGAATGGACAAACAAAAGAAGGCCGTACTCATCTGTTTTTTTCCATTTATAAGAGGTTTCCCTTTATCATCCCTTCACAGTCATAAAAGAGCCCGCTGTCTCTGTGGACACTTGGCTTTGATTTCAGTAGGCCAAGTTGAAATCAAAATCACTATGAAAGAATTCAAAAGACTGACAGATCCTTTTCAACCCAGCAAGATCCAAATGTGAAATAGAAACGATGGACATGAAGTACAAAGGGTAGGCAGGAGAACAGTGGATGGGGTCATTAGGGACACAGGAATCTCACCTATGTCTAGGGTGGCAAGACTAGCAGGGGTGCTCTAGAGTCAGAAAGACAAAGGATTCAAATCCTAGTTTGGCTCTGTACTATCAGAAAAATGACTTAACCAATCCAAGGATCATTTTTTTCATCTGTAAAATGGGGATAAGAACATCTGCCTCTCCATGGATAAACCACTTTGATACAGTTCTAGGAAGAAACTGGGAGACAGGCACTCACACTGGTAGATGTGTAAACTGGTTCAATTTCTATGGACGCAGTCTGGTAATACTGCTCTTTTTTCTAACTTAACAAACTTATGTACCACTTAAAAAGTGCCAGGCACTACACTAGGCACTTTACAAATAGTATTTGATTCTTGAGGCACATTGTAAAAATGGTGGCAGGGATTCCCTTCACTGTATCCCTGCATCTCTGACCTTGGAGAGTCCCCTCCCACACAGATTCTGAGCTTGACTCTTGCTTTGGTCAATGGAACAGCAGCAAATGCGACACAAGCAGAGGCTTGAAAAGTGCTTGAGCTCTGCCCTCCTGTGCTACTCTATGGAACTCTGAGACCACCATGTGAAGAAGCCTGAGCTAGGCTACTGAAGCATGAGAGATTGCATGCTGTCCCAAATGAGTCCCCGATGACCAACACATCTGTCAAGCACCAGACATGTGAGTGAGGCCATCCTAGACTGTCCGGCCTTCAGCAGATCTACAAGCTAACCACAGAAGCAGAACCAGAAGAGTCACTCAACCAACCCACAGATTTGAGAGCCAAGTAAAACGGTTACTTTTTTAAGCCATGATGATTTGGAGTGATTTGTTGTACAACACAAACTGATAGAATCCTCGTAACAATCCTATTAGGTAGCTACCATTATTATCCCTATTTTGCAAACAAAGCAACTGAGGCAAAGAGGGGTTCAGTGACTTTCACGACATGTAAATGGCAGAGCCAAGACTCAACTCCAAGCAATCTGTCTACAGGTCTGTGCTCCTAACTCCTACACTATGTTGCTTTACCTACTAAAAATACAAGTATTCACATCACTTGACCCAGAAATTCCACTGCAATTTATCATGCAAATATGCTTGCACACATGCAAAATCATGAATATATAAGATTATTCACTGCAACATTGTTGATAACAGCAAAATACCAGAAAAAAAATTCTAGTGCAGGCATACCTCGGTTTAGTGTACTTCCCGTTATTGAACTTCACAGATACTGTCTCTTTTACTAATTGAAGGCTTGTGGTAACCCTGTGACCAGCAAGTCTATCTGCACCATTTTCCAACAGTATACGCTCATTTCATGTCTTTGGGACACATTTTAGTAATTCTCCCAATATTTCAACCTTTTTTATTATTACTGTATCTGTTAAGGTGATTTGTGACCACTGGTCTTTAATGATACTGTTGTGATTGTTTCAGAGCACCACGAACCGTACCCACATAAAATGGTAAACTTACTGTATAAATGTTGAGCATATCCTGACAGCTCTACCCACCAACTCTTCCTCTCTCCCTCTTTCCTTGGGCTTCTCTATTCCGAGACACAACGATATTGAAATCAGGCCAATTAATAACCTTACGACGGCCTCTGAGTATTAAAGTAAATGGAAGAGTTGTCCACCTCTCACTTTAAATCAAAAGCTAGAAATGATTAAGCTTAGTGAGGAAGGCATACTGACAGCTGAGATAGGCCAAAAGCCAGGCTTGTTGCACTGACTGGTCAGCCAAGTAGTAAATGCAAAGGAAAAGTTCTTGAAGGAAATTAAAAGTGCTACTCCAGTGAACACATGAATAATAAGAAAGTAAAACAGCCTCATCGCTGAAGGGGAGAAAGTTTTAGCAGTCTGGATAGAAGATCAAACCAGTCATAATTCCCTAAGCCAAAACCTAATCCAGGGCAAGGTGCTAACTCTCTTTAATTCTATGAAGGCTGAAAGAGGAGAGGAAGCTGCAGAATAAAAGTTTGAAGCTGGCATAGGTTGGTTCATGAGATTTAAGGAACAAAGCTGTCTCTGTAACATAAAAGTGCAGGGTGAGGCAGCAAGTACTGATGGAGAAGCTATAGCAAGTTATCCGGAAGATGTAGCTAAGATCAATCATGAAGATGACTACACTGAATAACAGATTTTCAGTGCAGACCAAACAGCCTTATATTGGAAGAAGATGTCAACCAGGACTTACATAGCTAGAGATGAGAAGTCAGTGCCTGGCTTCATAGCTTCAAAAGACAGGTTGACTCTCCTGTTAGGGACTAATATAGCTGGTGACGTTGAGTTGAAGCCAATGCTCATTTACCATTCTGAAAATCCTTGGGCTCTTAAGAATTATGTTAAATCGACTTTGCCTGTGTTCTATAAACAGAGCCACAAAGCCTGGATGATAGCACATCTGTTTACATCATGGCTTACTGAATATTTTAAGCCCACTGTTGAGACCTACTGCTCAGAAAAAAAAAATAAAAAGATTCTTTCAAAGTATTAATGCACATTGACAATGCACTTAGTCACCCAATATCTCTGACGGAAATATCCAAGGAGATTGATGTTGTTTTTGTGCCTGCTAATACAACATCCATTCTTCAGGCCATGGGTCAAGAAGCAATTTCAACTTTCAAGTCTTATGACGTAAGAATACATTTTGTAATGTTATGGCTGCCATAGTGATTCCCCTGATGGCAAAATAAATTGAAAACCTTCTGGAATGGATTCACCATTTTTACATGCCATTAACAACATTCTTAATATGAACATTTACGATATCAACATTAACAGGAGTCTGGAAGATGGGTCCAACTCTTATGAATGACTTTGAGAGGTTCAAGACTTCAGTGGAGGAAGGAACTGCACTGGAAACAGCAAGAGAACCAGAATTAGAAGTGGAGTCTGAAGATGTGACTGAATTGCTGCAATCTCATACAATTTGAATGGATGAGGCTTCTTATGAATAAGTAAAGAAGTGGTTTCTTGAGATGAAACCACTCCTGGTGAAGATGCTGTGACATTGTTGAAATAACAACAAAGAATTAGAATAATGTTAGTTGATAACACAGGCAGGATTTGAGAGCATTGACTCCAATTTTCAAAGAAGTTCTACTATAGGGAAAATGCTATCAAACAACATCTCATGCTACAGAGAAATCTTTCATGAAAGAAAGAGTCAATCAATGCAGCAAATTTCATTGTTGTTTTATTTTAAGAAATTGCCACAGTCACCCCAACCTTCAGCAACCACCCTGCTCTAGTCAGTCAGCAGCCTTCAACACTGAGGCATGACCCTCCAACAGCAAAAAGATTATGACTCACTGAAAGCTCAGACAATTGTTGGCATTTTTTAGCAATAAAGTATTTTTATTTAAAATATATACAGTGTGCTTTTTTAAACAATGCAATTGTATATTAATAGACTATAGTGTAGTGTGAACATAACTTTTATATGCACTATGAAACTAAAAAATTGTTTGATTCACTTTATTTAGATATTCATTTTATTGGGATGGTCTGGAATCAAACCTGCAACATCTGCGAATTATGCCTGTATATTGACATAAAGGTTTCCCATTTACAGCTATAAAGAGAACTTGGGGCTGGGCGCAGAGGACCCACACCTGTAATCCCAGCACTTGGGGAGGCCAATATGGGAGGATTCCTTGAGCCAAGGAGAGTTCAAGACCAATCTGGGCAACAGAGTGAGACTCCATCTCTACAAATAAAAAAAATTAGCTGGGTGTGATGGTGCATGCCTGGAGTACCAGCTACTCTGGAGGCAGAGGTGGGAGGATCACTTGAGCACAGAAGGTTAAGGCTGCAGTGAGGTAGGATTGCGCCACTGCACTGCAGCCTGGGAAACAGAGCAAGACTCTGTCTCAAAAAAAAAAAAAATATATATATAGATACATACACACACATATATAAATAAAGAGACCTTCATAAATCTATAAATACCAATCTTCTTGTATGAGAGAAAAAAGTGTGGTGAAGAAGAGTGTACTTATATGCTACCATTTGTGCTTTTAAAAACAAAAAGTATGAATATATCACTGCTGATATGTGCATAGATTATTTCTAGAGGGATAGAAGAGATGAGTTAACATCAATTGCTTCTAGGAAGGGGAACTAGCTGTCTGGACAACAGAATAGGAAGGCTCATTTTCGTTGTAAGCTTTTGATATCTTTTAAATTTTATACGATGTAAATGTATCACCTATTAATTTTTAACTTAAAAGGTTGTTATGAAAATGAAGGAAGACAGTAGATGCCTGGCTCAAAGAAAATAATCAATAAATAGTAGCTACCAGCCTGGACAACATAATGAGATCTCGTCTTTACAGAAAATTTAAAAATGAGGCAGGAGGATCGTTTGAGCCCAGAAGGTGGAGGCTGCAGTGAGCTGTGAGGGTGCCACCGCACTGCCACCTGGGTGAGAGAGCGAAACCCTGCCTCAAAAAAAAAAAAAAAAAGAAAAGTAGCTACCATTATAATTATTCTCCCACCACTGCTTTCTAACTTTTTCTAACACAAATAATTTTTTAAAGCAACCAATCCTCTGTAACTCCTGGCTTGCATGGAAAGAGCTCATTTTGGATTCAAAAATAATGAAGGAAACATGAAGGAGCTATGTGAAGAGGTGAAAGAAGACCCAACCATGGGGTTCTCTGGTGTTCAAAGTCCTGGGCAGCACAGTACACACCACATCAGCCTTTTGTCGGAGCCCATATGGGCTACTACAATCAAATCCCATAGACTAGATGACTTTAAACGACAAAAATGCGTTTCTCACAGCTCTGGAGACTGGAAAGTCCAAGATCACGGCCCCAGCAGATTCAGTGTCTGGTGAGGGCCCAAGTTCTGGTTCGGAGATGGTGTCTCCTCACATCATGGAAGGGGCAAGGTAGCTCTCTGAGGCCTCCTTTATAAGCTTCTGCCCTTGTAACCTGATCACCTCCCAAAGACCCACCTTTTTTTTTTTCTCTCTTTTTTTGAGACGGAGTCTCACTCTGTTGCCCAGACAGGAGTGCAGTGGAGCGATCTTGGCTCACTGCAAGCTCCGCCTCCCAGGTTCATGCCATTCTCCTGCCTCAGGCTCCCGAGTAGCTGGGACTACAGGCGCCTGCCACCACGCCCAGCTAATTTTTTTGTATTTTTAGTAGAAACGGGGTTTCACCGTGTTAGCCAGGATGGTCTCAATCTCCTGACCTCGTGATCCGCCTGCCTCAGCCTCCCAGAGTGCTGGGATTACAGGCGTGAGCCAGAGACCCATCCCTTAACACCATCACCTTGAGGGTTAGGATTTCAACATATTAACTGCGGGGACCACATTCAGACCACAGCCTCTCTCTTCAGAGGAACCCAGATACTGGGCATCTTCTGTGCTCCTGCTCTGTACATTCCCTACGCACCTTCTCTTTCACTCAAGGACACCAAATGAAAGTAATTACTTTTGATTCTAATAGTCTCTGCACACTCTCTATCTGCAGCTACTGATCTGCAACAGTTGAAGGGTTGCCACATGCATCTGCCAAACTGCCAAATTATATGCTTCTCCAGAACCAGACAGGGTCTGGGGCAGAAACAAAAAGTTTGTAGGCAACAGTGTAATGTCAAGAGCCAGGGCTTTGGAGTCCAGCAAACCTGGGCACAAATCCTGCTCTATTTTCTTCACAGCACTCATCACTATCTGAAATGACGAATTCGTACATTTGTTTACTACTTTATTATCTGATTTCTCAGTTTGAATGTGGCCTCCAAGAAAACAAGGCTTTTGTATGTCATGTTCCTCACAGTATTCCTAGAGCTCAGAACAGCGCCTGCACATAGTAGGTGCTTAATACACATATCTTATGGAGGTGGGGGCTGGGGATTTAAAATGCAGATTGCCAAGCTCCAGTTTGAGAGATTCTGACTCATTAGGTTTGAAACAGAGCCTAGGAATCTGCATTTGCAACAAGCATCCATCTTTTCCATCCTAAGGCAGGTAGCAGACAGATCACATGTTAAGATACTCTGGTCAATGCCCTCCATCTCCAAATCGTGATTCTCCTTCTAACACGCAGGACTACGGACCCCATTCAGGCTCTTTTCTTTAATTACCCTGGGGCACTGAGGGTAAAAGGAGGTTGCTGGCCCCTGAATTTGGAGTTCAAACAAGTAACCTCATCACGGCCAGTTTCCATTTCTGCTGCATGCGAAAGTAGCTGGCCAGCCTGGCTGGAATCCTGTTCTCCGCAGAAACACCTGAGCAGGTCTGGACTAGCTCCAAAAGTATAAGCCAGGTGAATTTCCGTGTCAGCTCACTGAAAACTTTCCAGGGGCAGCTGGGGCCAATTCACACTTGCTGTATACTCCCTCCAAAGACACCCCACTCAACACGCACACACAGAACACTTAATTCTGGTACCACCAGCAAAAAGAGGCCCGAGTTCCCTTGGAAGCGACCCAGCCGCTGACAGGCAGAAATCTCTGAAAGGGCCACTCAGGTGACCAAAGCAATAGGCGCCTACGTACCTTACAAGTCAACCCCAAGTTCCAACCTAGAGAAATGCATGGACTCTGGTGGCAGAGTCTTACTCCGTTTTTGTTTTCTTGGTTTTTTTGTTCTGTTTTGTTTTGGTTTTCTTCCATTTCTTCTCAGCCTTGCCTTTTCAGAAAACACCCCTCCATCCCTTCCTTGGCGCCTAAACTGTCCTCAGGGTAGCCTTAGGAGGTCTGGGACAATGTGGAGGGTACCTAATGGGATTTCCTTAAGTTTCCTCTACTGCTTTTCCACACTATTAAATGCCGAGATCTTGTATTTGATTAAAGCACCTTCCATTTCCAAAGTTAAAATACAAAACGGCACACCGGGTCTGATAACTTACAAAATCGCCAGCACCTTCGTGTTAATTAACTTCCCCAGACAAGTAAGATCAAGCTGCACTACGGCCTGCGCTCTCTCCGGGGCTGACAGTAAGCAGCACCAGTCCCCCAAGCTGTCCCTGGAGGTGGAAGAGCCCCTGCAGCTGAGCCTGTTTGTTCTTCGTTTTTCCACAGGCGCCTTGGCTGGAGGGTGGGGGTGAGCGCGCGGCCCCCGACACCTGCCGGGAAAGCAGCAGCCGCAGACCCCCAGGGCGCCCCAGGCCAGGAGCTGCGCGCCGTCGGCGGGTGGTGCCTGGGGGAGCCTCGCGCCTTCCAATCGCCAGAGTGCCGGCATCCTTCCTCTCCCCAACCCCAGCCCCGGCCTCGACCTGTCGCCCACCTGGCCCGGACCTGGGGCTGGCTCCTTCTCTGGGGTGTGCGCCGAGGGAGCCCCACCGACGCCCAGCAGAGCTGCCCGGGCTTCCAAGGAAGGACCCGGGCGCTGGGCCGAAGGCAGCCGGGCGGGCATGTGGGGCGCCGGAGAAGTGGCTCGCCCGCAGGCGGGGGGCGGAGCCCCGGGGCAGCCCACCTCGCAGGCTCCGGCCCAGGGCTCCGACGTGCGTGCGCAACCTCGAAGAGTGCAGGCCGGGGCTCCCGCGGAGCCCCTTCCCCTCCCCAGTCCCCTACGGGCGTCCCCGCTCCCAGCCGACGTCCGGCCCCGCCGCGCCCTCACCCTTCCCGCCGCGAGGGCCCCGCCGCACGCTCCTGCCCCCGCGCCCCGGGGCAACGGCTCACTCACCCTCCGCATGGTGTCGGGGCCGTCCGGGCTGGACTCGGCGACTTGAGCGCGAGAAGGGCTGGGCGGGCGGTGACGCTCGGCCGACCGGGAGCTCCGCGCTGCCCCCGCCTGCACACGCCTGCGCCGCGGCCTCAGAGTCGACGGGGGCGGGGCGGGGGCGCGCTGGCCGCGGGGTCCCCTGAGCTCTACCCGGGCTGCGGCGGCGGCGCGGAGCCGGCCAGGGCGCGCTGAGCTAGCGGATCCCCTGGGCCCCGGGGCCCTTCTGCCCCAGTCGCGTCGTCCCCGCCTCCTCGGGCCGCTTCGCCCCTCTACTCTTCCTCAAGTTCCCGCCCCACCGAGAGCGGAGCGGGTCTCCGATGCCTGTCCCGCAACCCCCAGAACTCAACTGGAGAAGCTTAGGGGTGAACGGTGGGCCCACCCTGCGGGGACCCCAAGTTTGCGGAGCAAGAGGGGATTGGCGGTGAGCGCAGATGGCAATTCTCACCCGCCTTAAAAGCACCACCTTAAAATCCTCCCCATAGGATGGGAAGGTGGCCCGCTAATGTCCGTTCCTACTCTTAGTTTTCTTTTTAGATTTTCAGACAGGGTCTCGATCTGTCCCCAGGCTGAGCGCAGGGGCGCGATCTCGGCTCACTGCAGCCTTGAACTCCCAGGATCAAGCGATCCTCCCACCTCAGCCTCCCCAGTAGCTGGGACCACAGGAGCGCGCTCCACTACACCTGGCTAATTTTTGTATTTTTATTCTTTTATAGAGACAGTGTCTCACCATTTTGCCCAGGCTGGTCTCAAAATCCTGGCCTCAACCTATCCTCCAGCCTCGGCCTCCCAAAGTGCTGGGATGAGAGGCGTGAGCCACCTCGCCAGCCCTTTTCCATTCCTTAGATGCTGCGATTGTTTTTTGAAAGTCCTGAGCATTCATAAAGCTTTGCAGGGAAGGGTGGGAAGAGAGTTAAGAGTGGTAAACAGCAGGTCCACCGGGGGGCTGGAGGAAACACCGTGGAACAGAGACGGCCTGGTGTCATTCAGGTGAAGGCGCTCGGCAGGGGAAGGGGTCTGCATCCCCATTCCAGCGAAACCCACGGGTTTTCCTAGCAACCCCCTGCGTGCACAGCTTTCTCTTCACAATCGACCTCCACCCCCACTTTTCCAAACAACACGGAAGCCCATCCCCAAATGCTAATGCTTCTGGGGGGAAAAAATGAGAAGGGGGAAAAAATATATTCCCCAGATCATGAAAACACTGCGCACCCTTGAGCCCAAAATGCAGCATCTAAATCCGCAAGAACAGGATGGAATGATAAGGGAAGGTCTTCCAGGAAGAAATCTGATTTTATTCTGCTTCAACTGCTGAACAAAGTAAATCAAATAGCACGGAACTCAAGGCAGCCTGAATTTTGTGTAGAAAAAATATCTCTTGTTTGTCAAAGGATCTTTTGAAAAGCATCCAAGGACGCTTGTGTTTTCAAAGCGGCTGTGACAGGTATGCAGGCAGACAGCAGTGGGAATGCAAAGGCTTGTGCCGGGTAAACACTTCTCTTGAGTGTTTCAGCTTTGGCATTGCCTTTATGCCAGTTATTCCGGCAGATCACCGCTGTCAAAGAAATACCTTTATAATTTTCTAACATCGATTGAGTGTCAGCAGCACTAAAGAGACCATAATATTACACAAAGTACCTTAATGATCTAATGAATAAAAACATTTTGTCTGGATTTCTCTTTGGTGCCTATCAGCACAGATAGGGGAAGGAGTGACTGATGTGTGAGGGGGAAATGTAAGAAATGACAATTAATGACACTTGCTATGTCACTTTTTTACTTTATCTTATGATCTGTATACAGTGGGTTTTTTCTTCCGTGGATAAGAATCTCTTCTGATTGAGCTCTTGTGTTTTTGCCTTTCTTTGGGAAAATAACAACGTTAGTAAATGTCCTTCTGAGCCATACCTGTGTTATCATTTCAATCCACACAACTCTATGAAGTACGTACTGTGATATTATGGTTTTTTAGAGGGAGATACTCCAGCTCAGAAAGGGCAGGTAATTTACCCAAGATCACACAGCTTGTTAGTGGCACAGCCTGGATTTCAACTAAGGCAGCCTGACGCGAGGGCCCTCTCACTTAATGCCCATGCAATACTGCCCTCCTCTGCTTCATAGAAAACGTGCAACTGTGTAAAGGTGTTCCTGGAAGTAAAAACATGAGCTTTTGTCATAGATTAGTCACTTGGTATCTCTGAGCCTTAGCTTCCTCATCTGTAAAATGATGACTTGGACAAAATAGATGCATTAAAGGCCTAGCCAGAAGTAAAGTTGAAGATTTAGAGTATTACTATCTGAGTATTAAAGTATCAGTATTCTTGCTCAGCATTGTAAGAAATCTTAACCTGGAGGTACAGTGTTAGCCACTTCATTGGTTTGTGTGATCTCACCACAGCCCCTTGTTTTAACACTGCTTATGCTGCTTTCTACAACAGCACCTCTTCCTGCTCCCTCTAATTAATACTCTTTGCTTTGCAAATGTGATATCTAATCGAATTAATGTTCTTCTTTTTTTCCTTTGAGACGGAGTCTCGCTCTGTTGTGCGCAGTCTGGAGTGCAGTGGCACAATCTCGGATCACTGCAACTTCTGTCTCCCAGGTTCAAGCAATTCTCCCGCTTCAGTGTCCCAAATAGCTGGCATTACAGGCGCCCGCCACCACACCAGCTAATTTTTTGTATTTTTAGTAGAGGCAGGATTTCACCATATTGGCCAGGCTGGTCTTGAACTTCCGACCTCAGGTGATCCACCCACCTCGGCCTCCCAAAGTGTTGGGATTACAGACATGAGCCACCGAGCCCGCCCTAATGTTCATTTCTTACTAAACTTGAGTAAGACTCCTGGTGTGGGGAGGGGGAGTCAGTTTCAGTTAAGTAGTTGTTAGGATGATCTTGAAGCATTAGTTAGCCTGAATCATTTTTAAGTTGCCTTCAGAAACCAAGACTGTTATTTAACTATACCAAATAAATGACAACATGTCAGTTGCTAATGGAACACAGTCACACTGGCCACCTATGGAAATCCTCATGTTTCCAATGCTCTCATTAACTACCCTGAAGAATCAATTTAAAAGTAAAACTAGATTGAATCAGATTTTCCCCTTTTTTATTCCAGGGGGAGGGGGAAAGTTCTTTGTTTCTTTCATATGTTTAAAGAATCTTCAAAATACTTTAATGATAGAGTTGTCTGTTTCATATTATCATATCTCCATTAGCCTTCTAAACTCAGCCATATTATTTGTTTCCTTGCAAATCATCTAATGTTTGAGAACACTATGTTTTTCCCTTTTTTCTTAATTGTTTAACAACATTTCCACCAGTCACAAACAACACTGTTTTTTGTTTGTTTGTTTTTTGAGACAGTGTTTTACTCTTGTCACCCAGGCTGGAGTGCATTAGCACCATCTCAGCTCACTGCAACTTCCACATCCCAGATTCAAGTGATTCTCCTGCCTCAGCTTCCCGAGTAGCTGAGATTACAGGCACCCACGACCACACCCAGCTAATTTTTGAACTTTTAGTAGAGACGGGGTTTCACCATGTTGGCTAGACTGGTCTCAAACTCCTGACCTCAGGTGATCCACATGCCTCGGCCTCCCAAAGTGCTGGGATTACAAGCATGAGCCACTGCGCCTGGCCTATTCAGCCATCTTGATCTGCAGGCTGGATTCACAGGTCTTCATCTTAATACAGTAGGAAGTATACTAGCATTAGGAGGTCAAGCTTACTTCTTTCATTACTTACTAAGGTAGATAGGCATTTGATATAAAACTGAACAAAAAGGAACTAGTTTACAATTTTACATAAATAGTAAAAGAAATAACAATAATTTCTTCTTTTTGTAGATAAGAAATGTTATCAATTAGCATAATTTCTTACCAGTCTGTCATCCTCCATTTAGAAAAGCATTAGTAATTAAATGTTGTTTTCCTTTACCATGTTCCTAAATATGAATCCTTCATAAGGCATCTATTAAATACCTACTACGGGGAGTATACATTATTGATTAAATCAGTCCAAATTTCCCTGAGAGAGACCAAGAATAATTTCAAGGAAACATGTATCACAGCTACATGCATTGAGTACTTTATATGTTACAGGCACTGTGAAAAGTCATGTATCAATCTGTTTCATCCTCACAAAACTCTGCAAGATTATTGTTAATATCTTCTCCATATGATAGACTATTATTGAGATGAAACAACTTGCCAAAGGCTGCATGTTTAATTAGTGACACACGTCTAGCCCAATTCTGACTCCAGAACCCAAGAGATTGAGCAGCAATAGGTGGATGTTAGTGTATCACACAGACTCTTCTCTCTCCAGAATTTCTTCAAAGTGGTGAAAATGTGAGCCAAGAATTTTATATCCACTAAAACTGACTTTCAAGCATTTATACTAGAATAGAATGACATTAGTTAAGAAAGAATTCTTAAAGGAGATGAGTTTATAGCTTGAAAAAATATAAGATTTGAATGGGAAGAGTGAAGAATATTCTTTTTTCAGCCTCTCAAGTAGCTGGGACTACAGGTGCATGCTGCCACACCTATCTCTACAATTCTTTTTGTTTGTTTTTTAGAGATGGGGTCTTGCTATGTTGCCCAGGCTGGTCTCAAATTCCTAGCCTCAAGTGATCCCCCCACCTAGCCCTCCCAAAGTGCTGAGATTACAGGCATGAGCCACCATGCCCAGCAAGAATATTCTTCAAAGGGTGCAGTGGAATGAGCCACAATGTAGAGGTGGTGAGTCAATAAACCATTCTTAGGGAATCCTGGGACTTGTGACTTGTTAATTTTTATTTTTTATTCCAATATCACAGTTACTTAAGGATATTTGGGGTCCTTTACTTTGCTGTAGAAGGTTTGCATGGTTGCTATGCTATTTCTTTTCTTGCCCTTGCCAAGGCCTGTTCAACTTCTCTGAACCACAATTTAGGGGCTTGACATTCTATTGATCTTTTTATTTTTCTTCTTCTTGTGGCCTGAAGATGCAGGGTAGAATGGGAAAGAACTTACCTAGAGCTGTGTGTCACCTTTGTCATAGGAATTTAGTTTTCTTCTTTCTTCTAAGGCTCTGTGCCAGAGTTCACCCCTTAGTGGATATTTAAAAAGACAAAATTCACCCAGACTTGCACCCCTTAGTGCTACTTATGTATTTAATTCCATGCTCCTTTTTAGTCTTCGTCCAAATGCATCTGTAATCTGTTTACATAGCTACCTCTCCTGCTAGACTCTGAACTCCTTTAAAGAAGGGACTATCTTAATTCTTACATCTCCATGGTCTATCCCAAAATAGGTGTGCTTAGTACCTGTTGAATAAATGAATGAATGATGTTCAAACTATATTATGGTCTGCTGTTATCCCTTGATTAATGTTTCCTATATTTTACATAGCCTTAATAATTACCTTTATTGGCTGCTCAATATCCACATCTTAGTGATATATTATTGTTTAACCATCCCCTCATGTTGCCATTTGCATTGTTTCTACTCCTTTGATTGAGCCCGGGAGTTCAAGACTGGCCTGGGAAACAGTGCAACTCCATCTCTATAAAAAAATACAAAAATTAGCCAGGCGTGGTGGCACGCACCTGTAGTCCCAGCTACTCAGGAGGCTGAAACAGGAGAATCATCCGAGCTCGGGGAGGTTGAGACTGCAGTGAGCCAAGATCACACCACTGCACTCAAGTCTGAATGATAGAGCGAGACCCCATCTCAAAAATAAAATAAAATACTTCTTTGAAATTCCCTTGAGTTAGTAAGTAGGGATCTGACTTCATATTAAGAAGAATTTGGAGGATGAGAATGTGATCATGGTAGATTAAATGGCCTAGAGGTAGGAAGACAAGTTAGGAGGCTAACCTCAGTCACACAAAATAGAACTGATGAAGGAACCAAGGTCAAGATTAGGATGGTGGTTGTGGAAATGGAAAGGGAAAAACAATTTCTACATCCACTGCCAAAGCTGGAAAGATGTAACTAGGGATTTACCCTATATAGGGCTAAAAATATGACAAACAGTGGGACATTGTCCTGTGATGGACAGCGCTGTTTTAGCACCACGGACAGCTCCCAGGTTATCAGGTATTCGTCCTGGGTGGTATGGGACCATTATTGCTGTCCATGATGGTGCCTTTTAATAAAAAACATTAAGTAACATTTTTGAGCATATAATTAGTGAAACTTTACATACATTAATTAATTCTCATAAGGAAACAGGCACGTAAAGATTACATAATGTCACCCCAAAATCATACAGATAGCAAGTGGCAGAGCTAAGTCCTGAGTCCAGGTAGTCGGGGTTTAAAACCCACTACGCCGACAGGGCGCAATGGCTCACACCTGTAATCCCAGCAATTTGGGAGGCTGAGGCAAGTGGATCACCTGAGGTCAGGAGTTTGAGACCAGTCTGACCAACATGGTTAAAATCTGTCTCTACTAAAAATACAAAAATTAGTTGGGCGTGGTGGCGGATGCCTGTAATTCCATCTACTCAGGAGGCTGAGGCATGAGAATCGCTTGAACCCGGGAGGCAGAGGTTGCACTGAGTCAAGATCGCGCCACTGCACTCCAGTCTAGGCAACAGAATGAGACTTTGTCAAAAAAAACAAAAAACAAAAAACATTACACCATACTGGAAAAGACACTGATGACAAAGTATGATTATATAGTAATAAAGTCTATATCTTTCCGGCTTTGGCAGTAGATATAGACACTGTTTCTCCCTTTCCATTTGCACAATTGCCATCCTAGTCTTGACTTTGGTTCTCTCATCAGTTCCATTTTGGTTACATTGGAACTAAGTTTTGAATGACAAATGGAATTTAACTAGAGACCAGATGGACAATCGGCTACCTGAAGCCCTGTGTTGAGAAGGGTTCTGAGTTCTAATCGAGGTCCAGCGAAAAGCCTCCTGTGAGCAGTTAGCAAATGTGGTAGAGAGTGATGGGAGACCTCAGGCCAGGAAGGTAGGTAAGCCAAATAATAAAGGATCTTGGATGTGAGGAAGGAAGTTTAGACATTTTTCCTAAAAGCTTTAAAAACCCGCTGAAAAGTTTTAAGCAAGATATGACATTAGGATGAGATTTGCATTTAAAAAATCATCCTAATAATTTCAGGGTAAAGATAGCAGAGTAAATCATGATCACAGATTCTTCTTTTCCTAATACCAGATGTAATGAAGAAAAACTGTAGCTTAGAGAGATGACAACAAACTCATCTGAGATAAGGTGAGACGGGGGCCAAGGAGACTTCATCCACACTATATAACAGTTACAAAAGGATCTGGTTGGAGTTGCCCCTATGAAACAAGATTAAGATGAAAACATGACCATGTAAATGTGGTACAGTCAAAAAAGGGTGGAGTGGGGAGGAAGGAAGATAATGTATGCACTGTGAAGAAACCAGTATGGAAGAAAACATAAACCCATGAAACACATCCCCCAGGTAGTGCTTTGCACTATAAATGCTTTCAGAATATGAACGTGGGTAAATAAGACCTCAAAATTGAGATGAAAAAATGACCAAAAGAGAGAAAAAAGGTGTCAGAGCTAAAGAAATGAACCAAAAACTGAAACAACACCATTATAGACCTAATATATAAATTAGAAATGCCAAATAACAGGAAAGACATGATTGAACATTGAATTAATGGATAGTAAAAGGTTTGCGATAATCATGGCAAATGCATAATTTGCCAAGGAGGGAGTAAAGCAATTAGGGAGAGGATAATGAGATAATAAGAGAACCAAGAGAAATCAAACATAAGATACTTGGTGTCCCTAATTGATGTAGACAATCCAATAAGTGTAACAAAATATGCATTTAGACCCACAATACAGGAAGAGTTTTTCTAAAATGAAGAAAGAACTGAATCTGCAGAGGAAAATTTATACTGTATGCCAGACAAAAAGTACTTTAAACAGACATAAAAACATAGTCTGGTTAAGTTAATAATTTTTAAGGGAAAAGAGTTATTTAGGTATCTAGGCAGAAAAGGCAAATCATCCATGAAGCTAGGGGTAGGTGGGGGTAGAATCAAAACAGATACGAACAAGTCCAAAACAACCCCAAGCCAGAAGACAATGAAACAATGTCATTGGCCTGCACAACACAGCTAGACTCTGGTCTCTACAAAAATACATTTATTTAAATCAGCTAGGCGTGGTGGCACATGCCTGTAGTTCTTGCTACTTGGGAGGCTGAGGTGGGAGGACTGCTTGAACCCAGGAGGTTAAGGCTGCAGTGAGTCATGATCACTCCAGGGTACTCCAGCCTGGGTGACAGAGTGAGCCCTTGTCTCTAAAAACAAAACAAAACAAAACCACACACACACACACACACACCGTCTACCTAGCTTGGAGAGAGACCTAAAATGGTTACACATAACCATCTGCAGATATTCTGAAGCATGAAAGAACTCAGGGAGTAAAACACACAAGCCCTTCTTGGGGGAAAAAAAAATCCAGCCAAACAGGAGCAGGAGATGAATGAAAAAAAAAAATCAGGAACAGAAGACACCAAGGTAAAATGTAAAAGTGCTGATGGTCGACAGTTCAGTATTTAAATAGAGAACTAAGACTAAATAACTGATGGAATTCTAGCAGTGGAATAAATTGAAAATGTTACAAATTCTGACAAAGTAAAAATAATAGAAAGATTTTTAAAATCAGGAGGTGACGGAGAGTGAAAGGAAGTATGAGTGCTAATTACTTCATCTTCTATCAGAACCAATTGAGATCATCCAAAATTGAAACGTAAAAGAAACACTTAAATGTCTTAATGATTTCTACAGTTTTTTCTTAACCTCAGGCATATCTTAGTAACTTCTCCCATGATGAGGGGGAAAAAAAGGTTATCTGAAACTGAATTATTTCAGCTTAATTATAGATATTTTTATTGTGTTAAAGTGAAACAAACTTAAATTCAGTAATTAAAATAACCTTGGTAGTCATAAAATTCTCTCTCTCTCTCTCTCTCTCTCAATCATCTTCTATCTTTACATATAAATAGAGAAGCTTTTTGAATTATGTTAACACTCATTTTTTGGTGGTGAGATTTTGAGAAATGTGCTGCTTTTCTTTTTTGTATTTTTCCATATTGCTTAAAAACTTTTTTAAGGACCAGATACCATTTTTATTTAAAAATAATTACTTTTTAATGATAAATGAATATGGCTGCTAAGTGTAATTCAACATGGAAAGATATCCATGACATATTGCTGAGTAAAAAGGTTAGTTTAAAAATTAATCTGTAGTATAATCTTATTTAGGTAAAACCTACATATCATACATACTTATATATTCATTAAAAAGTCTAGAAAGTTTAACGCCAAAATGTTAACAGTATTTATTTCTAAAGTTGGAGTAGAGAATTGGGCTTATAATTTCTCAGTATCATTTTCTAAACCTTTTTATTTAAAAATAAAACAGGCTGGGTGTGGTGGCTCATGCCTGTAATCCTAGCACATTGGAAGGCTGAGGCGGACGGATTGCCTGAACTCTGGAGTTTGAGACCAGCCTAGGCAACATGGTGAAATCTGGTCTCTACTAAAATAAAATTTAAAAATTTAAAAAATTAACCGGGTATGGCAGCATGTGCTTCTAGTCTCAGCTACTTGGGAGGCTGAGGCAAGAGAATTGCTTGAATTTGGGAGGCAGAGGTTGCAGTGAGCCCAGATCATGCCACTGCACTCCAGCTTGGACAACAGAGCCGAGATCACGCCACTGCACTCCAGCCTAGGTGACAGAGCGAGACTCTATCTCCAAAAAAAAAAAAAAGAAAGAAAAAAGAAACAGAAGAAGAAGACAAACAGGTGGCCAGGAACGGTGGCCATGTCAACACTTTGGAGGACTGAGGTGAGAGGATCACTTGAGGCCAGGAGTTTGAGACAAGGCTGGCCAACGGAGTGAGATCCTGTCTCTACAAAAAAATTGTTTTAATTAACCAGATGTAGTGGCGTGTGCCTGTGGTCCCAGCTACAAGCAAATGCTGAGAGATTTTGTCACCACTAGGCCTGCCTTACAAGAGCTCCTTAAGGAAGCACTAAATTATGGAAAGGAAACACTGGTACCAGCCACTGCAAAACCATACCAAATTGTAAAGACCATCGACACTATGAAGAAACTGCATCAACTAACAGGCAAAGTAACCAGCTAGCACCATAATGACAGGATCCAACTCACACATGACAGTATTAACCTTAAATGTAAATGGGCTAAATGCCCCAATTAAAAGACACAGATTGGCAAATTGAATAAAGAGTCAAGACCCATTGGTGTGCTGTATTCAGGAGACCCATCTCATGTGCAAAGACACACATAGGCTCAAAATAAAGGGGTGGAGGAATATTTACCAAGCAAACGGAAGGCAAAAAAAAAAGCATGGGCTGCAATCCTAGTCTCTGATAAAATAGACTTTAAACCAACAAAGATCAAAAAAGACAAAGAAGGGCATTACATAATTGTAAAGGGATCAATGCACCAAGAAGAGCTAACTATCCTAAATATATATGCACCCAATACAGGAGCACCCAGATTCATAAAGCAAGTTCTTAGAGACCTACTAAGAGACTTAGACTCCCACACAATAATAGTGGGAGACTTTAACACCCCAACGTCAATATTAGACAGATCAATGAGACAGAAAATTAACAAGGGTATTCAGGACTTGAACTCAGTTCTGGACCAAGCAGACCTAATAGACATCTACAGAACTCTCTACCCCAAAACAACAGAATATATATTCTTCTCAGTACCACATTGCACTTATTCTCAAATTGACCACATAATTGGAAGTAAAACATTCCTTAGCAAATACAAAAGAACGGAAATCGTTAACAGTCTCTCAGACCACAGTGCAAATCAAATTAGAACTCAGGATTAAGAAACTCACTCAAAACTGCACAACCACATGGAAACTGAACAACCTGCTCCTGAATGACTACTGGGTGAATAACAAAATTAAGGCAGAAATAAATAAGTTCTTTGAAACCAATGAGAACAAAGACACAATGTACCAGAATCTCTGAGACACAGCTAAAGCAGTGTTTCGAGGGAAATTTAAAGCACTAAATGCCCACAGGAGAAAGCAGGAAAGATCTAAAATTGACACCCTAACATCATAATTAAAAGAACTAGAGAAGCAAGAGCAAGCAAAGTCCAAAGTTAGCAGAAGACAAGAAATAACTAAGATCAGAGCAGAACTGAAGGAGATAGACACAAAAAATCCTTCAAAAAAAATCAATGAATACAGGAGCTGATTTTTTGAAAAGATTAACAAAATAGACCGCTAGCCAGACTAATAAAGAAGAAAAGAGAGAAGAAACAAATAGACACAATAAAAAATGATAAAGGGGATATCACCACTGATCCCACAGAAATTCAAACTACCGTTAGAGGATACTATAAACACCTCTACGCGAATCCATTCATTTCTTAAGGATTGCAAAATAAAGATTTCTAATTCTGCATTTCTTTTTCATTCATTAATTGAAATGCTTTTATAAAGAGGTAATTTCCCCTATTGGTTAACTAGTATTACAGTTTATACAGAAAAGGCAAAAGAAAAGCTTGATTCTATGCACTTCTCTTACAGATTTCAAGATAATGAGTTGGTTCCCTATCATCTTCTGAAGGTGACCAATCTTTTAAAATATTCATATGAATTCCCGAATTTAAACATTTTTGATCATTTTAATCAATTACAATTACTAACTTCCATGAAAACTAGCATTGACCTGTTTTTGGCCAATAAGAGCCCCTTCAATTTGGCTTCTCAGGGTTTTATTTCTCCATGTACCTAGATGTGTTTGATATTTTTCTTGCTACTGAGTATTACAGAATGCTCTAGGCTCATCTTGTGCATTTTCTGTCCCAGATAGAAATCAACCATTTCTCTGAAAATGATCAGTTTTTCCAGGAAGTCTTCATTTCTTTTAGTGGTAAATAGTGTTTCAGGACTACGATCTTGGTACTAGGAATGCTCCTGGCTGCTGACTTGGTCAGAAATTTTAGGCCTCTTCAGGGGACAGAGCTAAACTACAAGACTATCTATACAGATAAAATCTGTAAACTATATACTCTCTCTAGCTAGTATTATGTGATATATATCATACTAGTAGCTCCAATTCCAAGTCATTCTTGTTTTTATTTGACCTCTTCTGTATTATACCTTCTTCCAAATGAGACTCCTGGTAGTTTGAGACCAGCCTGGCCAACATGGTGAAACCCTGCCTCTACTAAAAATAAAAAAATTGGCTGGATGTGGTGGCAGGCGCCTGTAATCCCAGCTACTTGGGAGGCTGAGGCAGGAGAATTGCTTGAACTTGGGAGGTGGAAGTTGCAGTGAGCTGAGATCTCGCCCGTGCACTCCAGCCTGGGGGACAAGAGCGAGACTTCACCTCAAACAAACAAACAAACGAGACTCCTGGTTCTTAAGAACACAAGTGATGATAGAAGTAGAATATCCTATAATTACTTATTTATCACACAACTCTCTCAGAATGGCAATAATAATACACTAAATATTACTACTGAGAACATTTAAGAACATTTTTGTATTTACTCTCCCTATTCTGCTGCCTCATTTTTAAATTTTAATTTTACTTTTTTTTTTTTTTTTTTTTTTTTTTTAGCAACAGAGTCTCACTCTGTCACCCAAGCTGGAGCACAGTGGCATGATCACAGCTCACTGCAGTCTCAAGTGCCTGGCCTCAAGTGATCCTCCCACCTCAGCTCCCAAAGTGCTGGGATTACTGGCATGAGCAACTGTACCTGGCCTTAATAGTTGCACTATATTACATTATCTGATCATTTACCCATTACATGATATCCTGTTTCAATGCTCATATAGTCTTTTTTTTTTTTTTTTTTGGAGTCTTGCTCTGTCGCCCAGGCTGGAATGCAGTGGCGCGATCTCCACTCACTGCAAGCTCCGCCTCCCGGGTTCACACCATTCTCCTGCCTCAGCCTCCCGAGTAGCTGGGACTACAGGCGCCCACCACCTCGTCCCGCTAATTTTTGTATTTTTAGTAGAGACAGGGTTTCACCATGTTAGCCAGGGTGGTCTCGATCTGCTGACCTCGTGATCCGCCCACCTCGGCCTCCCAAAGCGTTGGGATTACAGGCGTGAGCCACCGCGCCCAGCCAACACTCGTATAGTCTTAATTCAAAATCAACTGTATTTCTAATTCTCACCACCAGTTTCTCTCGTGTGAATCTTATTCTCAAGTAGAATCCTCAGGAACTGTTAATAGGAATAATATTTCTTAAGTTCTTACTGTTGATAACAGTTTGTCTATTGATAACAGTCATCAAGCGCTTAAAAGGTTACAGAATAGAATGAAACAATTACCTTTCATTTAAAAGCCACTAAAAGATATCAAGAGAACAACAGAAGATTTGAAAAACATTTACTGAATATAAAGTTCTTGGCTTACATGTTCTTTTTTCTTACGTATCTTAAACAGGTTAAAATATATTTATTATCTTAAATATATTAAATATGTTATTTAATTTTCTCACGGGGTAAATCATTGCTCTCAAAAATTCTGGTGTTGATATAATTTTCTTTCCCTTGCTGTTCTTGCTTAGATGCTCAAAGGAAATTCTTCTTCTTTAAAGCACAGTAATTTTATTGGAAAATGTCTAAGTGCTGTCAGTTTCAGTATGATATTCTCCAGTGTGCAGCATGTTCATTCATATGTAGCTTCAAATCTTTTTTTTTTAATTCAGGGAAAAATAATTTTTTAATTTATAATTTTAGAATGCATTGTTTTCTTCCTTTACTTTTTGTCTTCGGGGATTCCTGTTATTTGTATGTTGGATCATCTTCTCCTATCTTCAGTATCTGTCGCTTTCTCTTGATATTAACAAAATTCCTTTCTTAATTTCTTTTTGACTTAAAAAATCTGCCTTTTCACATTCTGTTTTTCTTTTTTCACTTTGTTGCCGAGGTTGGAGTGCAGTGGCATGATCTGGGCTCACTGCAACCTCTGCCTCCCAAGTTCAAGCAATTCTCCTGCCTCAGCCACCTGAGTAGCTGTAGCTGTGACTACAGGAGTGCACCACCACACCCAGCTAATTTGTTTTAGTGGAGACGGGGTTTCACCATATTGGCCAAGCTGGTCTCGAACTCCTGAGCTCAAGTGATGCACCCACCTGGGCCTCCCAAAGTGCTGGGATTACAGGCGTGAGCCACCACACGTGGCCCACATTCTGTTTTTCTGTTGGATTTGTCTTTAGTTTTCAGTTTAGTCTTCATTCACAAAGTTTAGTCTTCATTTCTTTTATTCCTAATTCTTTCTTGAAGTCTATCACCTAATTTAAAAATTTTTTTGTGATTTATGTTATTTTTTCATATCTTCAGTTATTCTCTTAATATCTTTTAGTGGCTTTCAAATAAAAGGTAATCGTTTTGATCTATTCTGTAGACATATCTTGCTGCGTGGTTTCGTCTGAATGGATGTTGTTTTGTTCCATATATCTTTTATTTATTTTTCAGAGACAAGGTCTTGCTCTGTCACCCAGGTTGGAATGCAGTGGTGCAATTACAGTTCATTGTCCCACCTCAGCATCCCTAGGACTACAGGCTTCTGCCAACTAATTTTTTTTTTTTTAATTTTTTGTACAGATGGGGCCTCACTATATTGCCCAGGCTGGTCTTGAACTTCTGGCCTCAAGTGACCCTTCACCTTGGCCTCCCAAAGTGCTGGGATTACAGGCATGAGCCACTACACCCAGCCTCTTTTATTCTTAAAATAATTTTGTGTAGGATTTGGTCTTGAGACTTTTTATTGCCTTTTTTTTTTTTTTTAATGTAAAACTCAATTTCCTGAAACTCGAGAAAGAAGTATGACCCAAGGTAATATTTCTGACTTCATGGAACTGCCTTTTCTGATATTTTTATAAGAAGCTAAAACATATATTGCAGCTTGTTTTCTGAGATTTCCTGGTTCTCTTTCTTTTTACCACTTATCCCTGTTCCCTCCCCTGCCTCAACTCCCCACCCCCACCTACCTCCACCCCTTCTCTACTGCCTACTTCTACAGTTTCTCTTCAGGGTAGAATCCTATCCTGAAAGGGATCCCTGGCTGGTCAGTTTTGAGGGTTCTAGGAGCCAGACTGCTCCAGCTCCTTCAATTTTTTTTACAGCAAATCCCTTCCACTCACCCGCTATTGGAGCTGGCAAACCTCTTCCCAGTTAACAAATGCTGTCTTCAGCTTGGCCTGCCATGCTTTCCAGTGAACGACTGTTGACTATTTGGAGATTCTCTTGTTCTCAGATCCATCAGAAGTCCCACAGAGAAAGCCCCTCTGCGTTCTCCTGCACAGATGCTAGTACCATGCAGGTCTTTGTGGATTTGGGAGTTGCAGGGATATCTTCTCACCAAGTTTTGTTGTAAATGTGTTCATGGGTTTTTGATTTGGCCATCTAGTTGTTCTATCAGTTTTTATTTGGGAATTCAAAGAAATTTTAAAAACTATGTTGCAGCTACTATCTTCCCAGCTCACTTTATTTTAAAAATATTTTTACAGCAATCATGTTTCTCTAGGGGGGGAAGCAATAATATTTCCATTTTGGGAAAAAAAGATGCATCTGGCCACATTCTACTGGACAGCTTTGAGGGATTTAAACAGATACAACCAGCTGATATGAAGTAGCACAGCTCTACCATTGTCAAAATATTTAAATACTTTAATTCCAACTAGAAAGTAGCCAGTGCTCCAACTCCCAATGCCTGTTTCTTAACTGTCCTTTCCCTAGGTCCCCCTGACAAGTAGAAGCTAAGGAGTCAATGTCTATCATAAGAGGGGTCCTGTGGGCTCCTGCTCCAGCTCAATGACTGATTGGTCAAAGTCCATGCTGTAATGTTGGTTTAATACTTGGAATATCACCTCTGGGTGGACTCCATGAGATTTGGAGACAGTATGGGGGGAGGTGAAAGTGAGGGTTTACAGGCCTTCTGAATGGGCCTCAGCAGAATATTTCAACCAACATTTACTAAGCATCTCCTGGTATGCCAGGCACTATTCCAGGCAAAGAAGGTACAAAGACAATAAGACGAAGTTCTTGGCCTTGGGGCACCCACAGTCTGGTGCTCTGTCTTTGGGGCTACTTATCCGCTGGAAGGACGCCAGTTTCACTGAATTGCATTACAGAACTCAGCCTCTGAGCAGAAATGAAAGAGGAAGCAAAGTGCAGACCTAATGACAAAGCTCTTACTGAAGTCGTGACCTAAACAAGCTCAAATCTCTCTACCTTTGGAACAGTGACTGCTGTAAGAGGCCTGGCAGCTAATTAAAACATGCGGTAAATAAGCCAAGCAAGGAACTCTCTGTCCTTGCACACAGTGATTCGAGCGGTCTCCTTACACACAAAAGCCTGTATCCTTCTCTATGGAGCAAATCAGCTATTAAACGATTCATGTTCTGTGTCCTCACTGGACTGGCAATGCTTTGTTTGAATGAGGAAAAAGAGACCTGGAAGGAAATCGGGTTGGAAACATAGTGTTTGGCTAAATAATAACTGCAGTTTTTCTTATAAAAGATTTTTACCCTCAGGAGTGCTATGCATTTGAGGACATGCTCTGATTTTTGTTTGCCCAGTGACTGGAAGCACAAATCACTCTGTAGAGGGTGGGGTGGAGGACCTGGGATCACATGGGACTAGCTGTTTACTGTCGGAGCCCAATGCCATAAGGGAAAAAAGTTACCTCAACACCCTTATTCCCCCAAAGTCAATAAATTCCAATTGACCACATTTATTAAGTAAATACGTATTAAGCACCTACTGTGTGTCAACTGTAGTCCCTGCTATAACCAAATTCCACCTTAACCATCAGGAAAATTAACATGCAGAAACCGGCTGGGTGCGGTGGTTTGTGCCTATAGTTCCAGCACTTTGGGAGGCCAAGGCAGAGGATTGCTTGAGCCCAAGAATTTGAGACTAGCCTGGGCAACAAATTGAGACACTATTTCTGCAAAAAATAAAACATTAGCTAGCTGTGGTGGCACGCACCTGTAGTCCTAGCTACTTGGAAGGCTGAGATGGGAGGATGGCTTGAGCCTGGGAGGTTGAGGCTGCAGTGAGCTGTGATCATGCCACTGCACTCAGCCTGGGCAACAGCTCAGCCTTGCCTCTGTAAAGAGGTATACAAACCCAGTGGTTCCCAAAGCAGAAGTAATGCTTAAACATGAATCAGACATACATTATGAGTAGGACATTATTGTTTATACTTTCAGTTATGACTTCGAGAGACTGAACACAGTCAAGTCAACTTGATTAGTCTGTAGGAGTTTATGGGGCATTTGGGAACCCATACCTCAGAGCAAGAAAAACAGGCCCTATAAATTATCGTCTGACAAAATGAGAATGTTATATTGGCAACTGCTACCATTAACTTCTAATAATGTAGCGATGTTCAATGCAGGAAGGGAATGTATCAAAAACCTTGGTGGGAAGGCAAGGGAAAAATAAAAGGTGCTTTTTCAAGTTACAGATCCCCTCTTAATAGATTTTTGTATGGTAGTGGTTAAGAGCACAGGTTTTGGAGTC
The DNA here is from genome assembly GCF_037993035.2 of Macaca fascicularis. Taxonomy (NCBI): domain Eukaryota; kingdom Metazoa; phylum Chordata; class Mammalia; order Primates; family Cercopithecidae; genus Macaca; species Macaca fascicularis. The sequence continues at coordinate 101,946,969 of NC_088385.1, forward strand.
AGACTGCCTAAAAGCAAATCCTGGCTCTAATCCTTACTAGCTGTGTGACTCTGGTTAAATTAGATAGCTACTACATGCCTCAGTTTTTGCATCTATAAATGGGAATGACGACATTCATGGTATCATACAGCTGTTTTGAAGATGAAATGAGTTAACACATGTAAAGTAATACTTAGAAAAGTGGCTCCCAGCTGGGCTTGATAACTCACACCTGTAAACCCAGGACTTTGGGAGGCTGAGGTGGGTGGATTGCTGGAGTCCAAAAATTCAAGGCCAGCCTAGACAACAAGGCAAAAATCCCATCTCTACAAAAAATATGAAAAATTAGCTGGGTGTGATCGCATGCTCCCAGCTACTCGGGAGGCTGAGGAGGAAAGACAGATTGAATCCGGGCAGTGGAGGTTGTGGTGAGCTATGATCACACCACCACACTCCAGCCTTGGCAGCAGAGCAAAACCCTGTCTCAAAAAAGAAAAAAATAAAAGTGCCTCCCTCCCAGGTCTTGTCCCACTGCTGCCTCTTACTGACCTACATCAACCATCTTAGTGAGTGCCCCAAATCTCAGACCCTGATAGAATCAACCCTGATGGAAGGGGAAGGAATCTTGGAGGCCAGCTGCTCTTATCCATTCAGGAATCCTCTGTCTGAAATCTCGGCCACATCATCTTGAACACACCCTAATGAGAAGGTTTCCTCCCTGCTAAAACATGTTACATCTCTGGACATTTGAAAGGTCTTCTTTGCATTAAGCTAGAGTCTGTTTCCCTGTTTTCTCTGCCTGTTGGAATCAGAGATAACAAGGTGATTCGCATCCTTTTCAATGATGGAGGCCACAAAGGGTACGCACGAGGACTCTAGGGACAGCTTGCATGGACTGAGCCTCAGCTTCGCCGTTCATTGGCTATGTGATCCCGGGCAACGTAATTTTTCTATGCCTCAGATTCCTCGTTTGCAAAATGGGTATCCCAACACTGCCAATCTCCCAGGGTTGTTGAGGATCGAATGAGGTAACATATTTAGAGCTTGGTCCCTAAGACTTAGTCCATTTTATCATGATGCTCATGCTGTGGATCGCCTCTCAGCATTTGCTTCTTCAGGCTACACATCCCTATTTTCTTCACTTGTTCCTCAATCAGTAATTCCCAACACAGCTCACCCCTCTCCTTTGAGTAGCTCCAGTTGCCAGTGTTCTTCCCTATTTATTTATTTATTTTTTCATTTTCATTTTCTTTTTTTTTTTGATACAGGGTCTTGCTCTGCTGCCCAGGCTGGAGTGAAATGGCACAATCACAACTCACTGTAGCCTCGACCTTCCTGGGCTCAAGCCATCCTCCCACCTCAGCCTCCCGAGTAGCTGGGACTGCAGGTGCACACCACCATGCCTGGCTAATTTTTGTATTTTTGGTAGAGATTGGGTTTTGCCATGTTGCCCAGGCTGGTCTCAAAATCCTGGGCTCAAGTAATCTGAGTAATCTGCCCGACTACACCTCACAAAGTGCTGGGATTACAGGCGCCCCGCCAGTGTTCCTCTTTAATTACAGTCATGTGCTGCGTAACGACATTTTGGTCAACCACAGACTGCTTATACACAGTGGTCTCATAAGATTATAAGACTGCATTTTTGCTGTGCCTTTTCTATGTTTAGATACACAAATACCATTGTGTACAATTGCCTATGTATTCAGTACAGTAACATGCTGTACAAGTTTGCAACCTAGAGCAACAGGCTATACCATATAGCCTAGGTGGGTAGTAGGTGATACCATCTAGGTAGGTTTATGTAAGTGCCCTCTATGATGTTGGCACAATGATGAAATGGCCTCATGACACATTTCTCAGAACATGTCCCACTTGTTAAGCAACACATGACCGTTTATCCCCAGAACTGAGCCCAGCACTCAGGTGGGCTGTGGTCCACGAAGACCAAGACGTGCCACCCTCTCCCCTGCATGGTTGTTTATTCATTCACGTATTCATTCATGAACAGTTTTAAGAGTCTATATTTTTATTAAGTGACCCTAAGAGGGAATTGGCTTCTTTTAGTGCACTTATCCTATTCTTGGCTCAAAGTGAACTTGCAGTTGGCTACAAGAAGAGTGAGTAAACTCTTCTGTAAAGGGGCAGATAGTAAATATTTTAGGCTTTGCTGTTCATATGGTCTCTACTGCAACTACTCAACCCTGCTGTTGTCCCACAAATGCAGCCACAGACAAAATGTAAAACTTTATTTACAAAATAGGCAACTGCCTGAATTTGGCTGAGCCATAGTTTGTCAACTTCTGAACTAAAATGTAACATGAATGTGTTACTTTTCTACCTCTCACCTACTGCCTAGTGTTTGCAGTTGACAGTTGTTGTTTTAACACAGTGCAAGTCCTTTCATTTACCTCTAGTCAGCTTTATTTTGTTGGTTTGCCCATTCCTCTACCCTGCCGAGATTTTCCTGAGCCCTGATTGTGCCACTGTCCAAAGTAACCCCTGTCTCTCTTAACCTTGTGTCATCATCTGCCAATGATAAATGTGCCTTTTTATATATTTATCCAGGTAATTGATTAAAATTTTGAACTGCAAAGATCTGAGCACAGAGCCTTAATTTTTGCAACAAGCAACGTCCCTCCTTGTAAATTCTGTGGGTTGTTCAGGACTCAGCCCAGTGCCACTTCTTCCGGGAAGCTATCCTTACAACTGCCCTCCCTTCCCAAGCCACCCTGTCCAGTCTGAGGAGGGTGCCCTTTGAATGTAGTCCATCCTACCTTCCACATACCTCTACCCTAGCACTACCACTGCCCTGGAATTACGCCTCCTCCACTAGTCTTTGTACTCTGTTCCAAATCATGGCACAGAGTAGGTGCTCAATAAATGTTGCTAGAATTAATGAATAAAGGAATGAATGAGTGAATGAATGTGTGGCTTCATGTAAGGGTCCTCCTTAGCTTCTTCCCTTCATCAAAAATTACTTTTGGGGGGCTAGATGCAGTGACTCATACCTGTTATCCCAACACTTTTGGAGGCTGAGGAGGGAGAATCACTTGATGCCAGGAGTTTGAGACCAACCTGGGCAACATAGCAAGACCCCATGTCTAAAAAAAAAAAATTAAAAATAGCCAGGCGTGGTGGCAAGCATCTGTAGTCTTAGCTCCTTGGGAGGCTAAGACAGGAGGATCTCTTGACCCCAGGAGTTTGAGGTTACCATGAGCTATGATTGCACCACTGCACTTCTGCCTGGACAACAGTGTGAGACCCTATGTCAAAAAAAAAATTACTTCTTTCTTGTTGCCTTCCTTTGATCAGCAGCTTGGTTACTGGAATTTAATAAACTAATTGGAGAATGGTGTAAGTTCAAGATAACAGCTCAATGTACCATCGCTATCTCTTCCCAGATTGCCTGGGAGGTTATGTTTTAGAAGAGTGTCCAATGTCCTCATCTCAAAAGTCTAAATAACATGGCAATTTTAGGTGCTATAGGAAAGAGATTTTGGAAAGAAAGGTGAATACTTTATCATCTCCTTCTAATCATATGGCACTGTGTTCTCCTTATTAGGCTTTTGCATAAGAAAAACCTGAACACAGCTTCTTTGAAGAATATATATAAATGTTTATGGATTACAAATAATATTAGTAAACACCATCTGTACCCCATAGAGTGTTCCAGGCTTGTCCCCAGACAGTCTCTAACGAAACAACTCACAGTCTCACCTTTAAAACCAATATCATGCTGTTCAATTACCAGGAAATGCCTGTCTCAAAATCCAGCCTCATCTTGAGAATAAACAATAATAAATAAAGACAGAGTTGGTGTTATGTTGTTGTCATTGTTTTCTTTTTTTGAGATGGAGTCTTGCTCTGTTGCCCAGGCTGGAGTGCAGTGGCCGGATCTCAGCTCACTGAAAGCTCCGCCTCCCAGGTTTACACCATTCTCCTGCCTCAGCCTCCCGAGTAGCTGGGACTACAGGCGCCCGCCACCTCACCGGGCTAGTTTTTTGTATTTTTTAGTAGAGACAGGGTTTCACCATGTTAGCCAGAATGGTCTCGATCTCCTGACCTCGTGATCCACCCATCTCGGCCTCCCAAAGTGCTGGGATTACAGGCTTGAGCCACCGCGCCCAGCCCATGTTGTTGTCATTGTTAATAAATTATTGAAAATTATTGAGGGTCTCATTCACACCGGTATTGGGGTAGATGAATCCTGTACCCTGAAGTACTTGGAGTGACCTAACTCCTCTTTGGTTAGAAATTCAATAGGGAGTTTTTTTTGTCACTAGTAATTGAAAGCTGAGGGTTAAGACCTGGGATTTATTTCCCAAACACAGCTCACTCAGTTCCTTGACATATATTCTACTTTTTTTTTTTTTTTTTTTAGTTAGAAATAGGGCCTTACTATATTGCCCAAGCTGGTCTCAACCTCCTGGGTTCAAGTGATCCTCCCACCTTGGCCTCCCAAAGTGCTGGGATTACAGGCATGAGCCACCACACCTGGCCCAAAATCAGAGTAGGGGGTGCAAACTGGTGGCTCTAGGGCCAACTCGAGGTAGAAGCTATGTACAGTGTTGTCTTCTTTCCTCCTTTGCTCCCTCTCTCCCTTCCTTCCTTTTCTATGTATAATGTTTGAGCTAGATTTTCTTTTATTTATTTATTATTTATTTTTTTTTTTGAGATGGAGTTTTGCTCTTGTTGTCCAGGCTGGAGTGCAATGGCGTGATCTCAGCTCACCACAACTGCCTCCGAGTTCAAGCGATTCTCCTGCTTCAGCCTCCTGAGTAGCTGGGATTACAGGCACCTGCTACCATGCCCAGCTAACTTTTTGTATTTTTACTAGAGACAGGGTTTTGCCATGTTGGCCAGGTTGGTCTGGAACTCCTGACCTCAGGTGATTCACCTGCCTCAGCCTCCCAAAGTGCTGGGATTATAGGCGTGAGCCAGCGCACCCGGCCTAGGTTTTCTTTTAGCACAGTATGCACTCCCCTATTCATCACAGTTTCTTCCATTCCCTGTTGCCTGTCCTACACCATGTAGCTTTACGTATTTGAATTATTTTCCTGGCCCCTGAAGACATTTGAGTTTTAGACCTCTGTATTCAGAACACTGAGTAATTTGCAAAAGGGAAGGATATTTATAACAGTTATTATTTCAGAGCGTTTACTATGGACAGGCCGTGCACGAGAGGTACTTTCCACACATGATTTCACATATCCTACATCTTTAGGAGGCTAAGAAAGATGAATTGGTCCAGAGCCACAGAGTTGGTAGATAGCGGAGGCAGGACTGATAAACAGCCCCTCCAGAGTAAGCCACATTACAACACGTGACAGCGTGTGCTGTTCTCAAACGATCGCACCTGGTCCTCTGCTTAAAAATTTAAAGAAATAATTACAGAGGCTTTAACTCAGCAGCAAACTACAACTGGATCTGAAATTTAAAACTTAGAAAAGAGAAAAAGCAGATGAGCCCCAGAGCAAAACTGTTTAAAAAAATTACCCGCTATGGCAGAAATCCTAAATGACATGAGAACAAGAGGTTTTTCTAGGCTGCTTTTAAACTAACTGTTCTTGTGTGCATGTGTATATATACTATATTTTGTTTAAAATGTTTTTATTTTACTAGATCCTGAGTGGAAAATTTTATTTCTCTCAGGACAGTGCAAACAGAACATCAGAGCCGAAAGCTGGCAGCTATGTCCTCAGAAGCAGAACCAGAATAGGGAAGGGGTGGCAGGAAACTGGGAAAATTCTGGAAACCTCTGGAAAATTCCAGGCTAGTCAATCTTCAGTGGTGACAGGAGCCCTCTTACCCTCCCTCTGGGTTCCTAACAGGGGCCAAGTGAAGGAGATACAGTAACAGTCCCACAAACTACTAATCTTCTATCTTCAGGAAGTGGTGCGTTTACTGAATTCATGTTTATCAGGGCCTGCTGCTGTGCTCTGTGCTGAAATTCTGAGGCACAGTCCCTGCCCTCCTGGAGCTTAGAATCTAAAGATAAAGTCTTTCCCTTTAAATTCCACTTACTCAGAATTTCAGATATTTCTGGCAACCATTTTCAAGCATGAAATGTTTTCTAGAACCCTGAGATTTTTGTCAGACATGGACTGTATCCTCCAGTATCTAGATCCCAGGATGCTAGGGACTGAGTTGTCTTCCTTCTCCCTAAATTCATATGTTGAAGCCCTAATCCCACATGTGACTATACTGGAGATAGGAGCTTTAAAGAGCACTAAGGTTAAATGAGGTCATAAGGGCAAAGCCCTAATCCGACAGAACTTGTGCCCGTGAAAAAGAAGAGATACTGGAGCTCTCTGCATGTGAGTCCCGAGGAAAGGTCATGCGAGCACATGGTGGGAAGGCAGCTGTCAGGAAGAGAGGCCTCACCAGAACCCGACCATGCCACACCCGGATCCAGTCCCCAGAACTCTGAGAAAGTAAATTTCTGTTGCTAAAGCCACTAAGTCTTTTGTACTCTGTTTGGTAACCCAAGTTGATGAATACACAGGAAAACTTCCAGACCATGTCATATTGATGAATACTAAGCTTGCTTGTGCAATGGAGAGCTGGAGAAAGAACTGCCCTCAGTGTGAGGCTGTTGGCTTCTCATCTTCACTCTTGTCTTCTGAACTTGCCTAGTGCATCTGAATTTGAACAGTAAGGCCATTCCATGGGAAGCAAAACCTAGAAGAAAAAGACAAGCTAGTACACTTTTTCAGTATGCATCAAAACTTGGATATTAATCACAGCTAAGAAGGAGAAACCCTCTACGAGGAACTCTAAGGTGGTTAGTGATCAATGAACTAACCAGGTGGTCTGCCCTAATTATAGAATCTATAAAGAGGAAAACAGGAAGGCGTATGTGTAACCATTCTGCATGTGAAGTTCTATATGGTTGTCCCTTGGTATCTTAAGAGGGATTGGTTCCAGAACCTCTTACATACACTAAAATACCCAAGTTCTGATATAAAATGACTTAGTATTTGCATATGACCTATGCATATCTTCCCATATACTTTAAATCATCTCTAGATTATTTATAATTACCTTATATAGTATATGTATTACATGTATATATGTATTATATATAATACCTGAAATAATATAATACCTAATACCTTCCTGCTAAAGGGAACTCAATGTTCCTTAAAAATCTCTCTCACCATCATCTCTCATCATCTTTCTATTATCAATCAGATCATCAGCCAGGCATGGTGGCTCATGCCTGTAATCCCATCACTTTGGGAGGCCAAGGCGAGTGGATCAACTAAGGTCAGGAGTTCAAAACCAGCCTGACCAACATAGTAAAACCCCATCTCTACTAAAACTACAAAATTAGCTGGGTGTGGTGGCACATGCCTGTAATCCCAGATATTTGGGAGGCTGAGGCAGGAGAATCACTTGAACCTGGGAGGTGGAGGTTGCAGTGAGCCAAGATCAGATCAAGCCATTGAACTCCAGCCTGGGCAGCAAGAGTGAAACTCTGTCCCAAAAATAAAAAATAAGATAATCAATAGGCTGCATAGATACCCATGCACCCTGTGCATAGTAAGTTCTCGATAAATATTTATTGATAATAATGATATAATAATTTTACTCTCGCAGTTGCCCTTGACCAATGCCAGCAACAGTATCATTTAGTTTGGAATTTAGAAATCATATCTTCATGGGATCAACCCTGGATGTCTCCATCAACAGAAGATTTCCTGGAAGTTTTGGGATCTTGCTGATATGACCTCTCGTTGGTGCCAAATTCTATCAACCTTGAACACATCTCCAGAATGTTGAGACTATTCTAAAGAAGACTTTTGTGCTGAGGATTATTAAAAAGAAACTTCCTGTGACATCTCTAGTCCGGTTGGAAACAAAGCAATCATACTCCTGCTAAGCAGATATGCTGCTCTGGGCTCTCAGCATGTGGCTGGAAGGGTTTGCTGCTCCCTGCAGGCAGCCCCCATCCATGACTGCACTTGCAGCTGGAGCCTGAGACAACTGCTCCATCCTGGGAAGCAGCCTTTCTATACCTTTCTGAGAGCCCTGCATAACACACAATAACATGTTGGATTATTTAACATTACATGTAAAGGTCAAGGGAAAAAACTGATAATGCTGAGTCTAAATGACAATTGGGAATGAGTAAATCTGATTGTCTTGGTAGTTAGAGACCTGCTTTCTCCTCCTAATAGTATTAGGTGGCTTAGCCATCTAAGCTGTCATCCCCTATTCCATTGGATTCTCCTGTACCCTTACGCTCTATCTTTAATCTCTTTTAAGAATATGCTACCAGCTTCTGAAGGACAAATATCAGAACTATGAAGGAGACAAAGGAACTCCAGTTATAATAAGATAAATGCAGATGAAAACCACACTAAGACACCATTTCTCAATAATCAGATATGCAGAAATATAATATTGGATAACATATTCGCTCTGTTGGTCATTCCAAGGGCTAATAGGCATTCTTATACATTATTGGTAGGAATGCAAAATAGTATAACTCCTATAAAGGATAATTTGGCAATATCAGGCAAAATTATACATGCATTTACCCTTTGATACAGCAAACCCACATGAAGACTCTATCCCAAAAGAAAAGAATATTAAAAGATTGGAATATCACCACTAGCCAAATCCTAATGAAATGAAGGATCTAGACAGTGATCTCCAGTGGCTGCTAGGAACACATAAAGAGAGACATCATGTGCTTCCTGGTGAAGTTCACAATAAACCCTGTAACATATTATTGCAAAAAAATCAAACTGAGTCAGATCAAGCCTCTAGATTTAACTACCAAATTATAGGAACTATAAGGGACAGAGGAACATATTAAACAACACCATAGGAGATGCAATCAACAAAATCCAGACTGTAGGAAACAGTATAGGATAAACAGTCTGGCTGAGAATCTTCCAGAGTTCGTGAAAGATATGAATCCTTAGATTTAGAAATCACAGTGAATCCTAAGCAAAACATATAGAAAGAAAATCTACATTTGCACATTGTATTGAAAAAGGTAAAAACAAGATCTTGAAAGCAGCCAGAGAGAAAAATATCCAGAAAGCATAACTCATGAAAAATAGGAGAAACTAACAGATTGAAACCAAAATCTATTGTTTTTAAATGACATACAAAGATCTAAGGTCCCCTTCCCAGAGACAGGCTACCTATGGGCAACAAGGAGAAATAACATAGGTACACAAACTCTCTGCTTAAAATCACTATTTGTTTCGAAATCACTCTTGGATGGGGGCGGTGGCTCATGCCTGTAATCCCAGCACTTTGGGAGGCCAAGGCGGGTGGATCACTTGAGGTCAGGAGTTTGAGACCAACCTGGCCAACATGGTGAAACCCCATTTATACTAAAAATACAAAAATTAGTCGGGCATGGTGGTGCGTGCCTGTAATCCCAGGTATTCGGGAGGCTGAGGCAGGAGAATCACTTGAACCCAGAAGGCAGAAGTTGCAGTGAGCCAAGATCACACCATTGCACTCCAGCCTGGGCAACAAGAGCAAGACTCCATCCCCTGCAAAAATAAAATAGAAATCACTCTTGCCTATTTTTCTTGTTTCTATTAAGGAATGGGAAGAAACTGTGTCCAGGTAGGAGAGTTGAAATTAGATGTCACTATTAGTCCTTGATTTCTGCTCTTAGGGAACGAATAAAAGCAGTTAGCCAGCCTTCCTTGCTTGGCGGGGTCACTTCGTTGTGCTTGCAAAGGTTTGCTTGGGTTCTGAGCAACAACTCTGGTGTCTGCCATCGACACCAAGTGGGAGACACCACCCCAGGGGTGAGGATGGTTTGCACAACTAAAGAAGCCATTATTTTGGTTGAAGACAGGAGCTGGAGGAATACTACTTGAATGGTGCATCTGATAAGATAGGAGATAAGGGAAGTGCAAAACTCTTCTGGCTGGTCTCTGCCTCCCGGGATCCTACAATTTCTATTATGTGAAATCAAAAAGAATCACAGTACGAACTGCCTCAGAGAAGAGAAGTCTTCATTTTGGCAGACCACAGAACAACTTCTATGATCATTCGGGCCTCGCTGAAAAACCAACCAGGGCAGGGCACTACCTGCTCTGGCTTGGAAAACCACTGAACCATGGCACTTGGTGGGCCAGCCTCAGCCAAGGCCACAGGGACCTTAACTGGCACAGACAGAGATCTGAGCAATACGGCCCCTCATACAAAGCCTTCTATCATCACCCCATCTCAGCTTGGGCTGAGACTTTCACTTCCTTCCCTTCTGGCACATGAGCCATGGAAAACCAGCACAGTACCCGACTCCGCGCATGCAATTATCTCATCTAGTTCCCACCCTCTGAAGTGGTACCTATCCCCGTTATATATGGGAAGAAACTGAGGCTTGGAGATACTAAATAACCAGTTGGTAAGTGGAAGAACTTGCAAGACTGGGTGACTGCAACACCCACATTCTTCACCACTGCCATAAAAGGTTTCCACATATTTAGGCCAACCTGGTGGCTCAAGCCTGTAATCCCAGCACTTTGGTAGGCTGAGGTGGGCAGATCGCTTGAGCTTAGGAGTTCAGGACCAGCCTGGGCAACATGGCAAAACCCCATCTCAACAAAAAAGAGCTAGGTGTGGTGGCATGTACCTATAGTCCCAGCTACTCAGGAGGCTGAGACAGGAGGATCACTTGGGCTGAAAAGGTCAAGGCTGCAGTGAGCCGAGATCACACCACTGCACTCTAGCCTGGTAGGCAGAGTGAGACCCTGTCTCAAAAACAAGAAAACAGAACAAAACAGAAAAGGTTTCTACATATTTAAGACTCCTGCTCCTAACGCCTTCAATTATGGGAATTCAGGCTTGCACACCCCAATTGATTTCATAAGCTTCATCTAATAATCTTTATCTCTTTTACTCTTAGAGAGAAAACTGTTCTACCAGCACCCTTCAAAATATTTACTCTCTCAAGAGAGAAAAGGTTATCCTCTAACACTTTCTCAGTCTTAAGAGTGCCTGGCACAGTCAGATGTGGTGGCTCACGCCTGTAATCCCAGCACTTTGGGAGGCCGAGGCGGGTGGATTGCCTGAGGTCAGGAGTTCAAGACCAGCCTGGCTAACATGGTGAAACCCCATCTCTACTAAAACTACAAAAATTAGCTGGGTGTGGTGGTGCACACTTGTAGTCCCAGATACTCAGGAGGCTAAGGCAAGAGAATCACTTCAACTGGGGAGGCAGAGGTTGCAGTGAGCCGAGATTGTGCCACTGCACTCCAGCCTGCGTGACAGAGCGAGACTCCATCTTAAAAAAAAAAAAAAAAAAGAGTGCCTGCCACATAATTCCTCCAAAAAATACAATAATTTTTTCTATTTGTTTTAGAGATGGGTATCACCATGTTGTCCAGGCTGGCATCAATCTCCTGAGCTCAAGCGATCCTCACGCCTCAGCCTCCCCAAGTGTTACAATTACAGACATGAGCCACCATGCTCAGCCAGCAATTACAGGCGTGAGCCACCACGCTCAGCCATAGAAGCAGGTCTCCAGCCCTAGAGCTGGACCATTTCTTCAGTGTCTCTGGCCAGGACCACTGAGGATGATAAAGGCTGCTGACGCCACAGCACTGACTGCACCCTGAGGACAGCAGAGCATTGCCAAAGAAGCCCAAACTGTTCAGTGGATGAACAGATCCCAGGTACCTGGGAGGCTGAGGTGGGAGGATCACCTGAGCCCAGGGAGGTCAAGACTGCAATGAGCTGTGGTTGTGCCACTGCACACCAGCATGGGTGACAGAGTGAGACCCTATCTCACCAAAAAAAAAAAAAAAAAAAAAAAAAGGCCAAGCACGGTGCCTCACTCCTGTAATCTCAGCACTTTGGGAGGCCAAGGTGGGCAGATCACCTGATGTCAGGAGTTTGAGAGCAGCCCTGCCAACATGGTGAAACCCCGACTCTACTAAAAATACAAAAAAAAATTAGCTGGGCCTGATGACAACCGCCTTTAATCCCAGCTACTTGGGAGGCTGAAGCCGGAGAATCATTTGAACCCGGGAGGCGGAGGTTGCAGTGAGCTGAGACTGCGCCACTGCACTCCGGGCTGGGCGACAGAGTGAGACTCCGTCTCAAAAAAAAAGTAACAGGACATGCCCCAGACTGCCTGCTACTCTACAAATGATACCCAAAGGCACATTTCATCAAGGGGCTATTGAGAAACACCTGGTTTACAAGGTTTTGAAAAGTTTTCAAATAACCGTCACTTGAGCTTCATTCAGCAGTTAGAGAATCAACCCAAGGATAGAAAGGGTGATATTTGATGTCCTGTGACTACTGCATTTATTTCAGTAATGTCAATATTGGCAGCAGGATGGGCATAAATTGGGTGGGGAGGGTATTTTCTTCTTAATTAAAGGCCCTTCCTCACCTCATATCTATTCTCATTAATCAGTAACTGGAGAAAGCCACCTACGAAAGATTTGATTTTTCAACGGTGTTTTATTTTATTTTCCTAAAAGGTCAGTTGGACAGGCCAAGGAAAATTTCCCCCCAAGAGTCCTTGGAGATTGTTTTGAGCTGAAATAGCCACTATCACGGTTGGCTGAGCACTAAATGAAAAATAGTGTTAGATGTCAAATTAATATTTTAGGACCGAAAATGTATAAACCCTCCCTGGCATGTCGGCCGGCGTGATAGCAAGCGTTAGCTACAAAACTGCAGTGATGACTGGAAGGCCAGAGCCACAAGTGGCCATCAGTTCAAGTGCAGAAATCCAAGAGCAGGAGAGAGAATTACGGGGAGTAGGTCTGTATTCATCAAATTCGGCAGACGAGAGGGGCAAGAAAAGACAAGAGTGATGACGTTTTTAAATGAATTCATTGTGTGAGATGACTGCTGGGTGAAAAGCAGTGGATTAGGGCTTTGTCAAAACCACAGCTGAAGCCTTAAGAGAAAAATATGATATTGTAGAAAATGACAATGGAAGATACAGCAATGTGACAAAAGCAGGCTACAAACCAAATGCACAATATTGTCCAATTTAAAAAAAAATAATATGAGAGGGGAAGCACACATGAGTGAGTGCCAGAAGCCTGGTTTTGCCACAGAATGTTCTAGAATGTTTTCTTAAAAAATACGGATCCCTTGGTCCCACCCCTAGAGGTTCTAATTTATTAGATCCGGTTTGGGTCTCAGGTATATTGGTTTTCAGAAGCTTTTTAGGTGGTCCTCTCTGATATAGAGAGAGAAAGAGGGGGTGGGGGGAGGGGAAAAAAGATCAGAGAGAGCTTCATAGGGCATTTTTTTTTTTTTTTTTTTTTCCTGAGACGGAATCTTGCTCTGTTGCGTAGGCTGGGAGCTCAGTGGTGCAATCTCGGCTCACCACAACCTCCACCTCCTGAGCAAACAATTCTCCTGCCTCAGCCTCCCAGGTAGCTGGGATCACTACGCCCAGCTAATTTTTTAAAAATTTTTATTATTAATATTATTTTAGTAGCAACAGGGTTTCACCAGGTTGGCCAGGCTGGTCTCAAACTCCTGACCTCAGGTGATCCACCCACCTTGGCCTCCCACAGTTTTGGGATCAGAGGCATGGGCCACTGTGGGGCATTTCTGATTTAAATGTTTTGCCAGTGGATTTTCTATATTTATGTATTGCTCCATGAATATGCATTGCGTCTACTCTCAGAAAAGGTTATTAGTACAAATTCTAACTGAACTTTTTAGAAGAAATAGCCTCCGGCAACAATAATAATAATGATTAATGTTTACAAAGTGCTTCCTGAATGCCAGGCACAGTTTTATTAATGCTGCCATTTAGTCTTGAAAATAACTCTGATGTAGGCACCAGTATTGCAGCCATTTTATAGATGAGAAAAACCAGAGGCCAGAGATTCTAGCTCAGACAACTAGAAAGAGACACAGTATGAGCACAGGGACTTACTGGGAGCCTGAGGCTTCACTCCCACATTCTATTTCATCCTAGTGAACAGGATGCTTCGGACAGGAAGAAGTCTGTGGTCCAAAAACCCACCTGAGGCACTGAGGGCTCCCCTCGGATCACATCGTCCCATACACTCTGGCTCCTGGGCCTCAGGGTGCCTGCTTTGAGCTTCCCTGGGAAGTCATGGGAAGTTTCTTCCTGCCTTCCCATCAGTGTCCTATTCCTTCCAGAGACTTCCCAGAGTTTGCTACTTGCCTGACAGGAAGAATTCTATCACCAGGCAAGCTAGACAGAGGGAGAAAGAACGAAGAAATTGAACACCCCAGGACACTGGCTGGCTATTAAGGCATGCTATCAGCAATCCTTTGAAAAAATTCTTAATTGGTTTTTTAAATTGAAGTGGAGAATGAACTTCTATGAAGTACCCCACGCCATTGTACACGAGGATACGCATATGAAATCTGCAGGGGTTTTGACTGGAGAGAGGACAGAGCATTCACTGAGATTATTTTCCCATTTCACAGATGGTGGTGCCAAGTCATTAAGGAATGTCCTAAAAGAGAAAAGAATGAGTTGATGCCCCTCCCAGAACCAAGGGTCTTCGCTAGTACAAAAGTATTCTGTGGATTTTAAAGATTTTACAAAATCAGTAGGTATTTTAATTCATTCTCTTTCATGGTAAGTTTGACAGATAAAACACAGCATGCCCTGTTAAATTTGAATTTTGAATAACAAATAATTTTTTGTAAAGTATGTCCCAAATATTACATAAAACATATATATGTGTGTGTGTGTGTATATATATGTGTGTGTGTGTGTGTATATATATATATATTTGTGGGTTTTTGTGTGCTTTTTTTTAATTTGAGACGGAGTCTCACTCTGTTGCCCAGGCTGGAGTGCAGTGGCGCGATCTCGGCTCACTGCAAGCTCTGCCTCCCAGGTTCACACCATTCTCCTGCCTCAGCCTCCCTAGTAGCTGGGACTACAGGCACCCGCCACCACACCTGGCTAATATTTTGTATTTTTAGTAGAGATGGGGTTTCACCGCGTTAGCCAGGATGGTCTCAATCTCCTGACCTCGTGATCCGCCTGCCTAGGCCTCCCAAAGTGCTGGGATTACAAGCGTGAGCCACCACACCCAGCCAAAACATATTTATATTTTAAAATTATTTGTTGTTTATCTGAAATTCAAATTTATCTGGGAGTCCTGTATTTTTATTGGCTTAATATGGCAGCCCTATTTCGTGGGAAACATGATTTATTTTCTCCTTGGAGATTGCTTTTTTTCCTCAGTGTCACCAGCTCAATGATTTGAAGAAGCATAAACCAGAAAATTAATCCCAGTCCATCCTTTTGTGTCAGACACCCACAGGGTCAGCTGCTTTGGTAGCCAGTGAGTATTACATGTTACAAATGCACACATGCGTGCACACTCACCCACACACCTTTAAACACACACGCATACACTTTCACATCAATGTTCTCACACTCATACATACAGATACAAATGGATGCTGTTTCTCCTAATATCCTAAAATAAAAATCCCTCACTCCGTTCAGATTTTCACGGCTTTCCAAACACATCACTTTCCTTTTTGGTCAGTGCCTGTCTGTTCAAGGAGAAAGTCATATCCCCAGCTTGCTTTGTGTGCTCAGCTACGCTGACTCGGCTTCCCACAGAGAAGGCTGGCACTAAGACTTTATCTCTTGTATTTCAGAAAAGTTGAATTTCTCTTTTCTTGCCATTGCATAAAACTGCCTGTTTCAGTATAAAGGGATGAAAGTTGTCTTAGGGTCAGATAATGAATGCAACTTACTAACAAGAAAAAGTGCAGAACGGAGAATTGAAAACTCAAGCGATATAATGAAAACATTTGAAAATGAGAGAGAAGAAAAAAATTTTTACATATTCACAGGAAGCAGTGTAGCACAGTGGTTAACTCATCACTCCTATAGTCAGGCTCCTTGAGTTACTAGATGGCCAAATTATTTACCCTAATCCGTAAAGTGGAAATAATAACACCCCTTCCTAAGCTTGTTGTGATAATTATGTAAATATACAGAAGATGTATGAAATTGTATCTGACACATTGTGTTTGCTCTTACAACGATCTTTGATTTGCCAAACACAGCAGTAGCTTCTTCATGCGTATCCTCCCATAGAATTGTCGAAATAAGCCTAGAGATGTGTGGACATGAGGAAACCGAGGCTCCAAGAGGTTGACTTGCCCAAGGCCATACAGGTGGCATGCAGCAAAGCCAAGATTCGAGTATCAGTCTCAGGACACAGTCACCCTTCTCTCAATCACCCAGTATTAAGATGACTAAAGGTGGAAGGTTGATGGTTCTTTAGGGAGGTGACAGCATTCCGTCTATGATTGTTGCTTTTGTGGGATGGTGGTGCGTCAGGAGAGGTTTGCAGTGGTGCTTTTGGGGGAGGACAGGACTTTTTGTTTTGGTTACAGACCTCACCCAAGTGTCTGCCAACCAGATGAGGACCTTACTTTCTTGTGACCTCTCCAAGCAAATCCCCAGGAAACGGGAAGCCCTGATCCCAGACTCTGCCTGGCTTTCCAGTATAAGGTAGGGTCTATCAGCTTGTTGGGGGGGGGGGGACAGTGGTGCCAGCAGGTGCCCCAGGACTCTATCCTCAAGTCTCTTTCTATTTGCACACTTACCATAGATCATTTCATTCAGTCCCTTTGTACCATTTATAGGCGAATGATTTCCAAATTCATGTCTCTAGCCTAGACCTCTCCCCTGAACTCAGACTCACAACTGCCTACTCAGCATCTCCACTTGGATATATAATAAACATCTCAGAGTTTACAAATCGAAAACTATATGTTATTTAAAAAAGCAAAAACCTGCTTCACTTCCAGCGTCCCTGGCTCAATCTATGGCGATTCCATTCTTCCAATCGTGCAGCCCTAAAGACTTGAGGTCACGCCTCACTTCTCTCTTCTTATGGCTTGGCTATCCAATCTGTCAGCTCATCCCATTGGTTCCACCATCAAAATGCATCCTGAGCCAGACCGCCTCCCATCATCTCCATATCTACCATTTTGTCTCACCTGGACCATTGCAGTAGACTCCTGGTCTTCCTGCTTCCAACCTTGCCTCCTGCCTTGGTCTATTCTTCATACTGCAAAGTACTCCTGTTAAGACATAACTCAGGTTACACCACTCTTTTGCTCAAACTTCTCCAAAGCCTCCCATTTCAGAGGAAAGTTAAGGTCTTCCATGACCTGAAAAGCCCTCCATGGTCTTAGCCTGCCCTAGCTCTCTCCAACCTCACTTCCTGTCACTATCACCAGCTCCACCTGCACCAGCTGCTAGGCCTCCATGCCAGTCCTGGCATAAATCAAGCATGCTCCTGCACTGGGTCTTTGCACTTGCTCTTCTTCCCACTGGACATACTCCATCCACCACAAAGTCCTCACGATTCACAACCCAATGTCCTTCAACCCCTGCTCAAATCTCACCCTAACAGAGAGGATTACTGCATCCACCTGCATAAAACAGCCACAAGCCATCCTCATCTGAGCATTCCCTCTCCCCTAAACTGTTTTATATTTTTTTCACAGCATTCATCCTTTATCAGCACCTGATGGGATCCATTCATTTATTCACTTACTGACTGCATCCTCTGGAAGGGAAGATCTATGTGGATAGAGATTTTGTCTGCTTTATTGACTGCTATATCCTCAGTGACTGGAAGGATGTGTACACACAGTAGGTGCTCATAAGTACTGAGTGAATGAGTGAATGGAAAGAGCCTTCTAGATAGTCTCGTGCCAGCTGAACAGACTGCTTCAGCTTCCCTAGCATGCAATCAGGCTTTCAGAAGACTCCATCCTGTACTCCTTTCCATCTAAGGAGTCACATTTCTAGGATGATACTACATAGTTTCTTCCTCCCTTCCTCCCTTCCTCTCTCTCTCTCTCTCTCTCTCTCTCTCTCTCTCTCTCTCTCGCCCAAGCTGGAGTGCATGAACTTTTGGCTTCCAGTGATCCTCCCACCTCAGCCTCCCAAAGCACTGGGATTACAGACATAAGCCATCATGCCCAGCCACACAGATATTTTCTGATGGCTTGCTTTTGTGTTTTGTATCTCTGCTCTGTTTGATTTGGCAGAAAAGGCTCCTGCACAAAGCCACGTGCAAGTCTCCCTGTATGTCTTGGCTGCTCCTGTGCTCCTGATGGAAATGTGTCTGGGGACATTATTCTAAAGGCTCCAAATCAACCAGCAAATGATGAAAACCTCATTGCTCAAGTAGAGAAGAAAACAAATCCATCCATCCTGACTCCCACTGCCATGGAAATCCTAAAAGAGTTCAAAAGGCCAGTACAGGCAATGCTTGCAACTTTTCTTATCCTCTCTTGTCATTTCAGGGGATTGTGTTTGCAGGCACATGCTGAGAAGGGGAGGCCTTTTGAATGGAATGCACCAAGAAGGAAGCTTTCCAAAACCCAGGCTAATCATCTGCAGCAGCATCAACATAATTATTATCATGTGAGAAGTTTGTAGCCAAACTCTTTGGTATATCTATTAGGGACCCTCAAACCACACCAAGTGCTCAGCCTCTCTGCAGAAATTCACTCACCCCTTAATCAAGCAAGGCTATTAGAGGAAAGCTTTGCTGATTCAGCTGGGAGGCATCAGCCAATCCTCCAGCTTCTGCAGCATCTCCTAACAAAGTGTTGCTTCTGGAACCCTAGAATGAACATTGAACATTCATTGCAAGTGTCAAATACCAGGACCTGTGATATCTCTGTATCCTTTCCTAAAAGGACCCAGGTATATCCAATCAAAAGATTCAGGTAGGCTGGGTGCCATGGCTCATGCCTGTAATCCCAATACTTTGGAAGGCTGAAGTGGGCAGATCACTTGAGGAGAGGAGTTTGAGACCAGCCCGGCCAACACAGTGAAACCCTGTCTGTACTAAAAAAAAAAAAAAAAAAAAAATAGCCAGGTGTGGCAGTAAGCACCTGTAATCCCAGCTACTTGGGAGGCTGAAGCAGGAAAATCACTTGAACCTGGGAGGCGGAGGTTGCAGTGAGCTGAGATTGCACCACTGCACTCCATCCTGGGTGACAAGAGTGAAACTCCATCTCAAAAAAAAAAAAAAAGAAAGAAAAGAAAAAAGATGCAGGCATAGCAAAGGATAAATGACTATTTTTCTCCAGAATTATTATTAGCAAAACTGTCACTAGGCCAGAGTGCCTATTAATGGGTCCCAGGTTCAAGAATGCATGTACCATCCACATAAAGACAGTGCCCCAGTGGGGGTGCTTAACTCTGCGGTTTTTGATACTTAGATCAGCAATGGCACCTGAATATTTCTGAACATTCAGCCGGTAGAAATTTCTAGCTCATCTTTTAAGTATATATATACATCTGCGTACATCATATTTGATTTTATCTGTTATCCATTTTTAAGACAGACCACTATTTTGTGTAAAATTAAGAAAGAAAATGATTTTGTCAATTAAATTAGAGTGAGTCATTGATTGTAAGATGTGTCCTGATCAGAGACTTAAATTGTAAAAAACTGTGTGTCTTAGAATTGCGTGTGTGTGTGTGTGTGTGTGTGTGTGTGTGTGTGTGTGGTGTAGGGAGAAGGAAAGATGAAATTTTTAAAAACTAATGTAGGTGGTTTGGAGCAATTTTAATATTTAATATTCTTACCATTTCTAAGATTAAGGAAGGTAACTATTATATTGTTTTAACAAACCTACCTAGAGGAGTTTAATAGAATTTAAAACATTATCAACTGCATGAGGCTGTTTCTATTTCAGACTCTAGTGAACACATACAGATTTCTGTAATGTGGAAATGAATTACCTAATTGCTCTTCCTGCATGCTCTTCTTGAAAGGGCTAAGCCAGGTTCAGTGCTGCTGCCTCAGCAAAGCACATATGATTCAGTAACGTGGCAAAATGGCTTTCATTCTAAGATCTCGCATTCCCTCCAGAGTTCACTCCCTCTCTCATAGCCTCCCCAGACCTCTCTTGCCAGTGGTCATTTTCTAGATATATCACTAATTTCTTACTTGCAAAATCAGAGAGTAGAACTAGATTGATTTCTTTTTTAAGTTAAATGTCTTTCTTTTCTATTTTTTGTAGAGGCAAGGTCTCTCTGTGTTGCCCAGGCTGGTCTCAATCTCATGGGCTCCAGCCATCCTCCCACTTCAACCTCCTAAAGTGTTAGGATTACAGGCACATGCCACCATGCCTGGCCTTGGCTGAATTCTAAGGATTCTTTCTGCTTTAATATTCACCTTTATACTAATTCGTTCTGCTTTAATATTTGCCTTTATACTAATTCCTCTTTGACTTTACAAGCGTTGGCAGCAGCAGGCAAATATTTAATGAGAATATTATAAAAACAGAGTGAACTTTTTTAGAGCATTTACTATGTGCAAGGCACTAAGGTCATTGCTCTGCATACAGTATTTCATTTAATCCTTGAAGTGGCTCTGTGAGGTAGATATCGCTATGCCCATTTTATAGATGCAGACGCTGCCAGTGAATGCCAAGAAAGGGTTTTTTTCTGTGTGACAAATTTATTGAGATATACTTCACATACTTCATAGCTCATCCTTTTAAGAGTACAATTCAGTGGTTTTTGGTGTATTTAAGGAGCGGGGCAACCAGCACCACAATCCATTTTAGAACCTTTTCATCCCCCCAAAAGGAAACCCCATCTCCTTTAGCAGTCACACCCCATTCCCTATTTTCCCAGCCCCTGGAAACCACTAGTCTACTTTCTGTCTACATAGAGTTGCTTATTCTGGAAGTGTCCTATAAATGGAATCGAAACCATATGTGGTCTTTCCAAGTAGGGTCTTGAACCCAGGTCTTTCTGACAGCAGTTATGTTCACTATATGCTCCATTGCTAGGTGCTTTGAAAGACAGAGATAAAGTAGGAGACTTGCATTTTTTTAAAGAAATCATTTTATATATTTTCTAGTAAAATTTCAATTTACAGACTGTCCTCTGAATAAATCTGGTCAGGGAAAAAATTATTCCTAAAACATAAAGCTATTGTTAAAGGTCAACATTCAGCAGGACAAGATGAAATCACATTCACGATATCTGTGTTTTTTATTCGCTTACCCCCATCTTTCATCTCATGCTGGTATAGCTGACAGAACTAGAGAGAACATCGAATGTTACCAAACAGAACCTGGCACATCAAACTCAGGGAGAAGAGCATTAACAGTTTTCCAAATTTATGCATTGATAACAAGCATTTTAAGGTTCCAAAATGCAGTCGATTGCTAAAGAGTAAATACAAGAGGCTTAGACCATTTACAGGATGGAATTAGAATGGCATAATTCAGCAGAGGGGATAGACTTCTTCCCAGGAGAGACAAGAGAAGTATAAAACTACAAAGAGACACCCTCTGGGGAAGCAGTCACATATTTGAGCATGCTGTCTGGTTAGAGTAGGCCCAAACTCAAAACTTTTATTTCCAGCCAGTGACCCCAGACATCTACACACCCAATCTGAGTCAAGCAGAAGGAATTGTTCTTTTCTATTTCAAAAACTTCATGGGGGCCAGGCATAGTGGCTCACACTTGTAAGTCCAGCACTTTGGGATGCCGAGGCAGGTGGATCACTTGAGGTCAGGGGTTCGAGACCAACCTGCCCAACAAAGTGAAACCCCATCTCTACTAAAAAAAAAAAAAACCAAAAACCAAAAAACAAAAAAACAAAAATTAGCTGAGCATGGTAGTGCCCACCTGTAATCCCAGCTTCTCAGGAGGCTGAGGCGGGAGAATCAATTGAACCTGGCCGCGAAGGTTGCAGTGAGCCAAAATCATGCCACTGCAATCCAGCCTGGGTGACAGAAAACACAAACAACAACAACAAAAAACTTCATGCCTCAAACAACAACAACAAAAAACTTCATGGGGGGGAAAAAGCTTTAAGCACCTAGCATCCATTGTGCTAGCAAAAGCTAGTAATATTCATGCACTGGAAACTTGTACTAACCAGGGTTCTCCAGAGAAAAGAACCAGTAGGATATACATACAGGTATATTGAAAGAGATGTGTTTTGAGGCATTGGCTCATGCAACTGTGGAGGCCGAGAAGCCCCACAATCTGCCATCTACAATCTGGAGAACCAGGAAAGCTGGTGGTGTAGTTCCAGTTCAAACCCAAAGCCCCGAGAACTGGGGAGACCAATGGTGTAAGTCCCAGTCTGCATCTGAAAGCCCTGAGAACTGGGGAGCCGATGTCTAAGGGCAGGAGAAGATGGATGACCTAACTCAAGCAGAGAGCAAATTCACCCTTCCTCCATCGTTTTGTTGTATTCAGCCCTTGAATGGATTGGATGATGCCCACTTGTATTGGTGAGGGCAACCTTCTCTACTCAGTCTACCCATTCAAATGCTGATCTCTTCTGAAACACCCTGATAGGCACACTCAGAAATGTTTTACCAGCTCTCTGGGCATGCTTTAGCCCAGTCAACTTGACATATAAAATTAACCATCATGAGACTAAGCCCTGCTTGTTTGAATGAGAAAGCAATCGCTTGAAGCAACAGCAGACAACACAAAATTCACATTTTATATTGAATCAGGAAGAGGAAGCAAAAGTGTAAAACAATGAATCTCCCCTGTTCCCCAGTTCTGCTCGGGCTTTGCCCTCTCTTTCCTGCCTGCATATGCATATTTAGAAGGTGCACAGAGGCACTGGCGTTCCAGTCACTCACCCATTCGGTTTCTTGCACTCTGTCTGTAACTCATTCAGAAATTGCAAAATAGAGTGAAGAAGAAAAAGCAGGTGATTTTCTCTGCCTTCTTTTACCAAAGAGGGGACATGCTGTGGCCTTGTTTCTGCATCATCTTGAGCTGACAGAGTGTTCCTCAGTCATCCCCAAACCACAGCTGGGCTGCTCTTCCCTCCTGTACCCCTGCTGAAAGTTTCGGTCTCTCCATTTTCCTTAAGCTACTGCAAATCTTGTCACCGTAAGGGCCAGACACTTTGCCCTGGCATGTGGAAAGACACAGGGCTTGATGGCACTTGCAGAGGGGACTGTACTAGTCTCCATTTGCCCCCTATGCCTGCCACCATCCTTTGACCTCCTCTACCTGCCTAGGGGCCCCCAAACGACTGATCTCTAGGGCTGAATCACCCAAGCTCCCCTGCCCTCAGGTTAGACCTGGGGGAGGAAGAGACAGAAAGTGGTCGGAAAGCTGGTGGAAGTACGGAATTAGTAGAGCATTACATAGATCAAGGTCCTTAGCTGCAGACAATGGAATTCACTGTGGCTAGTTTAAGCAGAAAGAAATACATGAAAAACTTCATTTACTCAGATGTGATTATTATATATTATATGCCTGTATGAAAATATCATATGTACCCCATGAGTACATACACCTACTATGTACCCATAAAAACTAAAACTTTAAAAAAGAGAAATACATGGAAAGAACTAAAGAGCTTACAGAATCTTTGGGAGGACCAGAGAACCAGGCTTAAACACTACTCAGCCAGAAACAATGCAGCCCGAAAAAATGTCCTCCGATGGCATGCAACTGTTTCCATGCACACCCCAGCAGAACCAAGTGCTTCCACCACTAAGCTTAGCAGAGAATCTGTTCTCTCTCTGGGCTCAGCCACCACCTTGCTGCTGTGCCTCACATGTTGGCAGAAACTATGTCGTGAATATCAATCTAGCTGCAAGGGAGTCTAAGAATGTAGTTTTTTGGTTTCCTGATCGAAAGTGATTCAAATACTTATTGAATGAGTCAACTTACAGTATCTGCCATAATAATTTTAGGGCTCTTTTCCTGTGGCTTTATTAATAAGATTTGTGCCAGAAAGACTGTGAGGTACAGTGAAAGGAATATGGGCTATGAAATCAGATAGGGGTGGTTCTTTCTTTTCCTTGAACACACCAAATTTGTTCCTATCTTAGGGTCACTGCATTTGTTCACCTTTTGCCTGAAACATTCTGCCCCAGTGTCTTCTCATGGGTCTTCAAGTTCCAGCGCAAATGTTACCTCCTCAGAGAGGCTGCCTTCCCTGACTGGCCCATCTACAGCATCCCACTTCACCCCCACCTCCCACCATCTCACCTTTTAAATTTTCTTTTTAGGACTTCGCTGCCATTTTCTTGCTTTTTGTCATTTATGATCCAAGCTCCCCTCTTCCCAAATAGAATATAAATTTCATAAGAACAGGGACTTGGTCTCTCTTATTCACAGCTGTATCCCTGGAGCCCAGAAAAGTGTATGATACATGACGGTAATAGCATTGATTATGTAATTACCATCTGCCACATATTGTTTAATCCTCATGCTACTCTTTATGAAATAATTACTGTTATCTTTGCCATTCTGCAGAAGAGAAAATAGAAGCCAAGACAGGGTAATAATTTTTCTCAGGCCAGACAGCAAGTAAATCATGGATTCAAACCTAGGTAGTCTGACTCCAGAGTCTACACTCTTAACTGCTATAGCATGCTGAACATAGTAGGTGTTCAATAAATATTTTGTGAGGCTGGGTGTGGTGGCTCACACCTGTAATCCCAGCACTTTGGGAGGCTGAGGTGGGAAGATCACTTAAGGCTAGGAGTTCAAGGGCAGCCTGGGCAACATAGTGAGACCCCGTCTCTAAAAAATTAATTAAAATGTTGTGGCTAAGTGAATGGACACCTTATAGTCATCTCACTGACACTGTGTTGCATTTAACACTGCTGGATCATCAATTTCTCCATTTCTCTCATGGGCTTCTCTTCCTGAAACCCCTTTCCCTCTTCCTTAAATGCTAGCTTTCCCCACACCTCCGTCCTGTGTCAGCTGCCCTTCTTACTACATGCTGTCTTGGGTGATATTATTCAGCATCATGATTGAACCATACTGTATACTGATAAGTCCCTGCTCAACCATAAATCTCTAGCATCGACTCTCGCAGAGTGAGAGAATTAAATATTCATGACTTCCTGATACTACCTTTTTTTTTGAGATAGGGCCTCGCTCTGTCGCCGAGGCTGGAGAGCAGTGGCACGATCTCAGCTCACTGCAGCCTCCACCTCCCAGGCTTAAGCAACTCTCCTGCCTCAGTCAACCAAGTAGCTGGGATCACTAGCACACACCACCATGCCCAGTAAATTTTTGTATTTTTAATAGAGACAGGGTTTCACCATGTTGGCCAGGCTGGTCTCAAACTCTTGGCCTCAAACAATCCACCCACCTTGGCCTCCCAAAGTGCTGGGATTATAGGCGTGAGCCACCGTGGCTGGCCTCATACCACCTTTTGAGGATCCTTTGGGTATCCCAAACTCAACAAACACAAATTAACTTAATTTGCTGTATGTACAGTCAGGTTAATCCCAGCCAGGCTGCGAAAAGCATGCCATTTCATCTTCCCCCAAACAACATCTGCTGCTTCTCCCCTATCCCCCACCTCAGCCAATATCACCACCATTTATCCAACCTCCAAGGCCAAGAGCCTGGCAGGCATTTTGGAGTTTTCCTCCCTCTCCCCATTGCCCACCTGTGACTAAGTTCCGTGGATTCTAGGTCTTAAGTAGTTCTCCAATCCGTCTCTTCCTCTCTATTCCTGCTCCCAGCGGGACTACTGAATATGTTTCCAAGATCATATATTACAGTTGTGTTACAGGAAAGGAATCCTGATCCAGACCTCAAGAGAGAGTTCTTGGATCTCATGCAGGAAAGAATTTAGGGCGAGTCTGCAGTGCAAAGCAAAAGCACGTTTATTAAGAAAGTAAAATGGTGAAAAGACAGCTACTCCATAGACAGAGTAGGATGCTCCCGAAGGTAAGAGGAGGAATGCATCCACCCTAGGTACAATGCTTGTATATATGGGGACATGTGCTCTGCTACGAGAATTTGTGATAAAGAATTAATTTTCTTCATTACTATATTTTGCAAGAATTGATATTATTATCTTTAAAGCAAAATTAGGAATGCCTTTGTGCTTCAGACAACGGGACATCTGCACACTCCCAAGTCTGGGTCTTTTTAGTAAACATTATTAATTTGTCGTCCTAACCATAAACCTCTAGAGGCCAGGAATGCCTCACTTCTGGGAATGCAGCCTAGCCAATCTCAGCCTCATTTTCGTATCCCTCACTGAAAATGACTCCATTTCCATGCTCTGGTTCCAACGTCTCTGACAGTAGTGTCCTAACTTCTCTACCTGTCTCTGGTCTTGCTCCCTCATATGTGTTTCCCGAATACCTCAGCATGACCTAACTGCAGTAGAAGTCTGCTTGGTCTACTCTAGCCTCCCCAGCGGCTTTGCCATTCATTGCCCTCAGGACAAAGTTCCAGCCTGTTAAAAATCAACCTTGATGCAGTCCCTGCCTACGTCTCCAAATTTGGCATCAAGCCTCCCTCCCCCGACCTTTACCATCACCCTATGCTTCAGAAATAGCCAGTTCACAGCATTTCCCCAGCAAAACCCATACAGAGTCATGTTTTCCTCCTTATGAAACAGTGATCAGGGAAAACCAGTTAACTCGGGAGGAGAGAGATGGACATCATTAGAGCCTTTCAGCCCCCTATTTTAGTGTCTCCTTGAGGCCCAGCTGCAGTCCTACCATTTTATTT
The DNA here is from genome assembly GCF_037993035.2 of Macaca fascicularis. Lineage (NCBI taxonomy): Eukaryota > Metazoa > Chordata > Mammalia > Primates > Cercopithecidae > Macaca > Macaca fascicularis. The sequence continues at coordinate 101,973,445 of NC_088385.1, forward strand.
CACCAGACACTCCAAGAGCTTTATAATTCAGACTCCTCATTTGCTTCTGCGGGCTCTCATTGAAGTCTGTATTTGCAACCAAAAGAGTTCCAACAAATGCACTGATGAACCGAAAGAAAAGGTGTCTATTTACATGAAGTGATTTGCATGAGAGGAAGGAAGGAGCCACTTCCCAGGAAGAGGGAGATGGGACTGGGGAGGATGGTTGCGCCAGCCCCAGGGATTCGCATCTGAGCACTGTGGCAAGAGAAGCTGTAAGCGGAGGACAAAGCCTCTGTTTTACAAAGGCTCCCTCTTGAAGCACACAGTTTGTGGGCCCGAGGGACAAAGTGCCACACAGAGCAGGGCCTTCTTGATGCAGTGCAGCTTTGGCACATTTAGGGTTCCCAGTAACATGAAGCTGCTCTGGCATTTCCAGGGCTGGCTGTCCAGGGATCACTGGAAGTTGGCATTCTTGGGACAGTCTTAGGGTTATCCCAGGGGACACCAGCAGTTTGGGTGGTGGAAATGCACATCGTCAAATGGCTAGCCGGGCAAAGGATATCTGTGGTTCAGAGCACAGGAAGAAGGCATCACATCACCCAGTAACTGTAGAGGATATACTTGTTTGCAATATACCCTCTAAGAACTTCCAGAAATAACTGAGTGAGACTTGAGTGGGGTACTTGAGACTCCCAAACCTGAAGATGTCAGATAAATTCAGCAAAATATGGGTTATCACCATCAATGTGCCCCCCTTTCAACCCACAGGCCAGGGGAACCTGAGCAAATCAGGTTCACGGCATTAGGCTCACTTTAAAAAATGAAAAAGAGAAAGAATAAAATAACCTACTAAACTATAAATGGAATTACATGTGGGGCTTTTATTCTTTCAAAGTCTTCTCTATAGCTCTCAAGATATTTATGAAATATCATCTGCTAAAAGAAGTAGTTTATAATTTAGCTCAAGATTTTTCTTTTAATTCAGCAAAGTAGAATGGGACAAACTTATATTCCAGGACTACAGGTCCGAAAGTCATAAAATTACGAAATTATAAAGTCAGCCAGGTGCAGTGGCTCATACCTGTAATCCCAATGCATTGAGACATTGAGGCAGGAGGATCGCTTGAGGCTAGGAGTTCTAGGCAACATAGTGAGCGCTCATCTCTACAGAAAATTTTTAAAAACCAGCCAGACGTGGTGGCACGGGCCTGTGCTCCTAAGTCCCAGCCACTCAGGAGGCTGAGGTAGGAGGATCACTTGAGCTCAAGAGTTCAAGGTTACAGTGAGCAATGATCGTATCACTGTACTCCAGACTAGGCAACAGAGCAGGAACCTAACTCAAAAAAAAAAAAAAATTCATGGGGTCTCTGGTTACAGAGAGCTCTTGCACATTTTCCTTTACCTCATTTTGGAAAGCAGTAGACAGGCTTTTTGTAAGCTTACTTTTTGTTCCACATTTTACACTATATTGCTTGACCCAATTGCGAAATGACACATTTTGCACAGCCTGGTTGGGATTAACCCAACTGAACATATAGTAAATCAATTCACCCATGGAATGGATGTCAACAGAGCCTTAAAGAGAAACTTTATCTCTACAGAAAACTTTGAACTAAATTCAACTTGACACTTACATATCCTTCATGCTCTTCAAGTGCTTTTTTATTCTTATTAGTAATGAGACAATGAGTTTTTAATTTGAGCTGATTCATTATAAAAATCTTCTTTTAAAACGTCTTAACTATGTTTATTATTTATTTATTTATTTTTGTTTGTTTGTTTGTTTTCTTTTTAGGATGGCGTTTCACTCTTGGCTGGAGTGCAATGGTGCAATCTCAGCTCACCTCAACCTCTGCCTCCTGGGTTGAAGTGATTCTCTGCCTCAGCCTCCCGAGTAGCTGGGATTACAGGCGCGCACCACCATGCCTGGCTAATTTTGTATTTTTTAGTAGAGATGACTTTCTCCATGTTGGTCAGGCTGGTCTTGAACTTCTGACCTCAGGTGATCCGCCCGCCTTAGCCTCCCAAAGTGCTGGGATTACAGGCGTGAGCCACGGCGACTGGCCAACTATGTTTATTCTTATAACAGCCTAGAGACATGAAATGCAGGACCATTAGTTCACTGGAAGATTAAAAACTTGGGGAATTATGTTTTTCAAACATAAACTTTCAAGTAAATGAAATCCGGGAATCAAACTTGCTATATGATAAGAATTGTCCACAGCAATTCACAAAACCTTATGAGAAAGATACTCCTGTTATCCCTAGGTCATAGACGAAGAAACGGAAGCTTGACGAGCTTATGTAACCGACTTGCCAAAGACCCCACAACTTGTGAGTGTTAGGGCAGGGATTTAAGGCAATCTGACTACAGAGCCCACATGCACTGATCAGGACACTCTGCAACCTCCCAGCTTCTCCTACCTCCTTTCTTTAGCTAGCATGTGTGTCTTTGGGCTGTTTTGTTACCAACTCTGACTCCATCTATATGTGATCTTGTCTTACCTAGCCCCTAAGAAAGTCTAACTGGCAGCCAGGTGCAGTGGCTCATGCCTGTAATGCCAGCATTTTGGGAGGCCAAGGCAGGAGGATTGCTCGAGCCTAGGTGTTCAAAATGAAGCTGGGTAACATCGCAAGATCCCATCTTTATTTTTTTTTTTAAAAGAAAGTCTAACTGGTTTAGCTTGGATTATGGTCCACATTTAAACAGTGAGGACATGGGCTGGAGAGTCCCTTAAATGCACCCACCACATCTTGTTGAATTCTCTGCACTCAAGACTGGAACAACCACCACAGGCAATAATATAGCAGGAGGAGAGTGGCAGGAAAACTAACCAGTGTTGATTACCTAGTAAGTACTAAACACTATGCTAAGTGTTTTAAATGCATTACCTCATTTATCTTTATAACAACACAAGGGCTAAAGTAGACCAAAAGGTCAATCAAAACCATTTCTAGGGTTAAAGAACAAAGGTAATGAAAGACATTAGAAGGCCTCAGCAGCATAAGAGGAATGAGGATAAGAAAAATGGCACTAAGGAAGAGCCTTGAAAAAGTAGACTTAATTTTTTTCTTAGTTTATCTTTTGAACAAATATTACAACAATGGTCTGGGTGCGGTGGCTCACGTCTGTAATCTCAGCACTTTGGGAGGCTGAGGTGGGTGGATCACGAGGTCAGGAGATCAAGACTATCCTGGCTAACAAGGTGAAACCCCATCTGTACTAAAAATACAAAAAATTAGCCAGGCGTGGTGGCAGGCGCCTGTAATCCCAGCTACTTGGGAGGCTGAGGCCTGAGAATGGTGTGAACCCAGGAGGAGGAGCTTGCAGTGAGCCGAGATTGCACCACGGCACTCCAGCCTGGGGGACAGAGCGAGATTTTGTCTCAAAAAAAAAAAAAAATATATATATATATATATGTGTGTATATATATATTTATTTATATATGTGTGTGTATATATATTTATTTATATATGTGTATATATATTTATTTATATATACGTATATACATATATATATAAAAAAACAATGGTACAAAATTCAAAAGATATATAAGGGTTTTTTTTTGTTATTTGCTTGTTTTATACTGTCAAAATAGTTTATTGATTAGGACCACAAACTTTTCGTAAAAGTTTTATAATGAACATTTGTCATTTATGTCTGCCTCAAATCTTTTTTTGGTAGTTCTTCTATGTTGTGAATTCTCTTTTCCATAGGAAGAAAAAACAAACACACCGGGCATGGTGGCTCAAACTTGTAATCCCAGCACTCAGAGACCGAAGCGGGTGGATCACTTGAGGTCAGGAGTTCGAGACCAGCCTGGCCAAGAAGGCAAAACCCTGTCTCTACTAAAAATACAAAAATTAGCTGGGCCCGGTGACATGTGCCTATAGTCCCAGCTACTCGGGAGACTGAGGTAGGAGAATCACTTGAACCTGGGAGGCAGAGGTTGCAGTGAGCCAAGATCGTGCCACTGCACTTCAGCCTGGGGGAGAGAGTGAGACTCTCCAAAAAAAAAAAAAGAAAAGAAAAAAAGAAACAAACAAACACAACACATTTCTTAAGATGCTTTGCTGCTAGGATATAGACATTTGACTATCTTCCAACAAATCCAAACCTAAGTAAGACTTGAAATATAGGTGACAGGCTGCAGACGCACAATTCTAGTAAGTCTGGACACAACGGTGCCTGGCTTTCTGCACGAACTGTAATGAGGGTGCTGGTAGTCAGTCCCGGTTTTATAGATGTTAAGCATCATCTGGCAGCAACAGCAGGATTTCTGCTACAAGAGTCTTAGGATATTTGGGACATGTGTGCATGTGTGGGATGCTTGGACATTCCTCCTAGCTGCTTCACTTCTGGCTGTGTAATATCCAGGTTTTGTTTCTCAGCTCTCCTAGAAATCCTAAGTAATACCATGTAATAAATTCTGCTGAAACTAACTATACTGGATTGTTTTCCTGAAAGAGATCCCAAGGTATTGGGAATCTGGAATTGACTAGGTGACTTGGTTGGATTTGAAAGTAGTAAGGATAGAATACAGGAAAAACATGACATCTGGTGGCCAGGAAGTCACTAAAACTATTGTTAGAGAAGTTAGCATGACACTATTCCTGCCTCCGTTTGTTTTTATTTTTATTTTTTTAAGACTGAGTCTTGCTCTGTCACCCAGGCTGAAGTGCAGTGGTGTGATCTAGGCTCATTGCAACCCCCACCTCCTGGGTTCAAGCAATTCTCGTGCCTCAGCCTCCCAAGTAGCTGGGATTACAGGAGTGTGCCACCACGCCCAGCTAATTTTTGTATTTTTAGTAGAGATGGGTTTCACCATGTTGGACAGGGTGGTCTCAAACTCCTGACCTCAGGTGATCTGCTCGCCTCAGTCTCCCAAAGTGCTGGGATTACAGGCGAGAGCCACTGTGACCAGCTGCTGCCTCAGATTAGATTGAGGCATCAACAGATTAAATCTCAGGATGCCAAAATTAGATTGAGAACAACCACCACACCCCTTCCCCACCACCTACCTCACCCCTGCCCTGCAGGATTTAGAACAGGAGTGAAGGAGAGCCTTGTCCACATCTCCCAGGGCTCTCGATGAAATCAAAGATACAAAAGGGGTCAGTGGGAAGATTTAGTAGAAGATGGTTGAGGAGATTGTTTTGAAGAGGCTTTTGCTCTGCTGTGAGCCCTCTCCCCTTAGGATGAGAGGCAGAGGCTCTATCTCCCAACCCTAAGCCTAGTGAGAAGGTTTTTAGTTGTCTACTGGGAGAGCTCGGAAACGTGTGCCTTGCAGTTGGAAGACACAGAAGACTGGGCTGGCCTGACTAAAGAGCAAGAAACTGAGAGCACGCTGCGAACTGAAGTCCAACTCCCCCAAGAAAATTCAGAATGTTTTCCTCCATTACAGAGCGGGCTACACGCTTTGGAGATGGAAGAACAAGCAGGGCTTCTGTACTGGGATCGGCGGGCACTCCTGGAGTCTACTGAGGCAAAGGATGAAGGAGACTTCCTAAGACCATATGGGGGTAACACAAGACAAAGTTTGGGTCCTGTCTACCAGGTCCTCTGGGACAGACCTCCGCAGTAAGCAGCTGAGCATGTTCAACTGGATACCCAGAGGCTGAGGAAGGAGTTGAAAGAGATGAGTTGGAATAGAGATACATCCACTTGAGTCAAGGGAACTGCAGGAGAGGGGGCCTGCAGGGAGCCTCTCCAACATTCCTATTCAAGGGGCAGAAGATAAAGAATCAGCTTGAGCCATCGTCCAGGCCCCCTGGGGGTTACCAGCTTTACTCATCTGAAGCCCCAGAGAGCACGAAGCCACCAGATCAAGTAGTGACTCACTTACCCCTTTTTCCTCTCATCTCTACCCTACCTTCAACCCTGGAAGAGAAAGAAAATGACAGTTAGTGGGTAGAGGTGAGGGTTAGCAGGGAAGAGAAGCCATAGAAGCCATCAGAAGTTTCCTTCAGTGCTGGAGGAAGGCCATGTTCTCTTTCTCTAACCCCTGAATAAAGTTTAAAGAGTTGGTGAGAAACAAATATAAAATCGCATTTTGATTATATCATGAGTTGTGTTCATAGATGTCCACGTCACCCAGCGGCAGAACACCAAATTTATCACCTCTAGTGACACAGAATGAAGTGCCTGTTGAAAGCAAGGCCCTGGGGGCTGCAGAGCAGGGATTATAAAGGCCACGAGGTGAGCAGTTCCATCTAACTGCACGATGAAGTTTAAAGAGAAGAAATGACATTTGCAGGGATTTAAATTCTCACTTCGAAGCACAGTCAGTGAGTGAGAAAGTTTCTGTGACTTCCTTCAAGTGCTCTTCTATGTCATGCAGGTTCAAGGCTAATGAAGCTGAAAATTAGAGGCAGAGGCAGAGCCTGAAGGTTGATGAATCTCAAAATCAACTGAATTCACAGTCCCGCTATGACTTTCAGGCATTGATTGGGAAAAGGTGGTTCTTCCCCTGAGTACTGGAGTGGTAATATTTTGGAGGTGTTAGATAACCCCAAGAATCTGAAACCCCAGGACACACAGAGCCTCGTAGGCCAATCAAATGAGAACGGCGCTTCCTCCCATGAGGCTGGTCCTGTTTTATTCAGAGACCCTGTACGGAGCTCACTGAATGGTTACCTTGCAAGGGGATGTCCTCATGGCCCACCCCTTACTCTGCTCATGATCTCCAGATCCACAACTAGAGTCAGATTCTAGAATGTCCTGAAATCAAAACCAAACCTGTGAAGAGAAGACTTACATACCAAAAGAATAGCAAGATTATGAAGAGGTTTACACTTCTTGCTTGGCTGTCTAAACGTGAGTCTCAATAGTGGCCGGTGCAGAAGTCAGATGCCACATAATCCTTGATGTGCTATGGAAAAAGGAACCCAAAGCCTTAGGGAGATACGAATGTTGGTGTATTAGTCCATTTTCACGCTGCTATAAAGATACTACCTGGAAACTGGGTAATTTATAAACAAAACAGGTTTAATTGACTCAGTTCCACGTGGCTGAAGAGGCCTCAGGAAACACATAATCATGGTGGAAAGCAAAGGGGAAACAGGCACTTTCTTCACAAAGCAGCGAGAGAGAGCGAGCCCAGGGGAAACTGCCACTTTTTTTTTTCTTTTTTTGGAGGGGACGGAGTCTCGCTTTGTCGCCAGACTGGAGTGCAGTGGCGTGATCTTGGCTCACTGCAACCTCCGCCTCCTGGGGTTCAAGCGATTCTCCTGCCTCAGCTTCCCAAGTAGCTGGGATTACAGGCATCGGCCACCACGCCCAGCTAATTGTTTGTATTTTAGTAGAGATGGGGTTTCACTATGTTGGCCAGGATGGTCTCAATCTCCTGACCTCGTGATCCACCTGCCTCCGCCTCCCAAAGTACTGGGATTACAGGTGTGAGCCACCGTGCCCGGCAAAACTGCCACTTTTAAACCATCAGATCTCCTGAGAACTCACTCACTATCACGAGAACAGCATGAGGGAAACTGCCCGCGTGATCCAGTCATCTCCCACCAGGTCCCTTCTTCCACATGTGGGGATTACAATTTGAGATGAGATTTGAATGGGGACACAGAGCCAAACCCTCAGTTGGAGTGGATTTATAATAGCTGATCTACTCACCCACCTCCAGAAAAAACACACATTGGTGAGAGAGGAGTTGGCATTCTTGAAAAGCAGATAACCTCCGTAGGCCAGGGATGATGGTGAGAGATGCTTTGATGGAAAGAGGTTTCCTGGAGGGGCAAACATCAGCTTTAACCTTCAGGGGCGAGCACGTCCCGATTCCTGAAAAAAAGCAGAAGACTTAGATGTGATTATCAAAAGGATGTGACTCTAAGGGATATTTGAGGGTGCTTAATAGATCCTAGGGCCTTTGGGGCTGAAATACATGGATGCTAAAGTCTGACCTAATTTGTGTAACAACAAAATCTAAGTCTGGGGAACAGAGGACTGACTAGTCATGATGATGGCGAGTCCAGTCCTTCACCCAGTGCCAGGCCTGAGTCACTTTCCAAACCCAGAGCCCTTTGAATAGTAGGGATACCAGATGCTCTTGAGGAACAACCCAGCAATGCCAGCACAGTCATACTGAAGTGTTCCTCCTATCCTTTAAGGAAGGCACTTGGGACAATTTACCAGGGCAGTTGGACCCTGGGAAAAGGAACTCATAGACCTTTCGGGATGACTATCTTCTAACTAATGCTAATCCTGCAGGCCCCAAATGCCATCTGCGATTCTCTGGTAGGTGTACATGGAATTTTATGGTAATAGCTGATAGTGGGGTTTACTCATAGGGGGACTGTTCCCAGTGACCCCAATGGGTCCTTGAACTCATAGTTTATATTTCCTTGTTCTTGAGTGCTTAGTTGTAATCAAAGTACCAGCAGAAAAGTCACACTGGCTCCCTGACCTGTGATGTGAATGTTATCACAGTTGGAAGTGTGAAGAGGAAGGCTCTGGAACGGTCCCTCCCTGCTGAAATAATAAACCAAATGCTTTGTGTCTATTAATTCATTGAATTTTCACAACAACCCTATGATGTAGGAAATATGATCATCCCCATTTATAGAGGAGGAAACTGAGGCACAGAGAAGTTAAGTAATTTGCCCACGTTTACACGGCTAATAAGAGTGAATTCAAACCCAGTCAAATTTTAGAGTTCACACACCAAGCAAAAATCCTCAGTCAGGCTGGGCACAGTGGCTCATGCCTGTGATCCTAGCACTTTGGTAGGCCAAGGTAGGAGGACTGTTTGAGCCCAGGAGTTCAAGACCACTAGGGGCAACACAGTGAGACCCTGTCTGAAAAGAAAAAAAAAAAAATTAGCTGGGCATGGTGGTGCACGCCCGTAGTCCCAGCTACTCGGGAGGCTGAGGCAGGAGGATCACCTGAACCCAGGAGGTCAAGGCTGCAGTAAGTTATAATTGTGCCACTGCACTCCAGCCTGGGTGACAGAAGGAGGCATTGTCTCAGAAAAAAAAAAGTCTTCAGTCAAAAATTAATTTGAGATAAATTAAAGACCTAGATATCAGATGTAAAACCATAAAAATCCTAGAAGAAAACCTAGGCAAAACCATTCAGGACATAGGCATGGGCAAGGACTTCATGTCTAAAACACCAAAAGCAATGGCAACAAAAGCCAAAATTGACAAATGGGATCTAATTAAACTAAAGAGCTTCTGCACAGCAAAAGAAACCACCATCAGAGTGAACAGGCAACCTACAGAATGGGAGAAAATTTTTGCAATCTACTCATCTGACAAGGGGCTAATATCCAGAGTCTATAAAGAACTCAAACAAATTTACAAGAAAAATCAAACAACCTCATCAAAAAGTGGGCGAAGGATACGAACAGACACTTCTCAAAAGAAGACATTCATACAACCAACAGACACATGAAAAAATGTTCACCATCACTGGCCATCAGAGAAATGCAAATCAAAACCACAATGAGATACCACCTCACACCAGTTAGAATGGTGATCATTAAAAAGTCAGGAAACAGCAGGTGCTGGAGAGGATGTGGAGAAATAGGAACACTTTTACACTGTTGGTTGGACTGTAAACTAGTTCAACCATTGTGGAAGACAGTGGGGCGATTCCTCAAGGATCTAGAACTAGAAACACCATTTGACCCAGCCACCCCATTACTGGGTATATACCCAAAGGATTATAAATCATGCTGCTATAAAGACACATGCACATGTATGTTTACTGTGGCACTATTCACGATAGCAAAGACTTGGAACCAACCCAAATGTCCATCAATGATAAACTGGATTCAGAAAATGTGGCACATATATACCATGGAATACTCTGCAGCCATAAAAAAGGATGAGTTCATGTCATTTGTAGGGACATGGATGAAGCTGGAAACCATCATTCTCAGCAAACTGTCACAAGGACAGAAAACCAAACACCGCATGTTCTCACTCATAGGTGGGAATTGAACAATGAGAACACTTGGACACAGGGTGTGGAACATCCCACACCAGGGCCTGTCGTGGGGTGGGGAGAGGGGGGAGGGGTAGCATTAGGAGATATACCTAATGTAAATGATGAGCTAATGGGTGCAGCACACCTACATGGCACATGTATACATATGTAACAAACCTGCATGTTGTACACATGTACCCTAGAACTTAAAGTATAATAATAATTTTAAAAATTAAAAAAAAAAAGTCCTCAGTCAGCTGAGATGCTTGCTACAGGCAAAAGGGACATGAAAGGAGTGGTGGAGGAAAGATGTTATAAACACCAATTGTGCCCTTGTGAATACTGTAGAAACAAGGAATGAAGTAGCTATTCATGCTGAGAAGGAGTATCGTTAAGAGGTCCAGGAATAGAATTTGAAGTCAGACTGAATGGGTTCAGATTCCAGATTTACTGCTGAAGATGTTGAAAACTTTCTTAACTTCTCTTTGGCTCAATTTCCCCAGAAGTTAAAAAAGTGGGGAGAAGGGAATACTGACAGTTCTTATTTAGTAGGCTTATTATAAGGATTAAATTAATTAACATTTATGTAAAGTGCCTGGAAGGCAGTCTTTGCTATTATTATCTTCTTTACTGTATTGAGTATATTTTGATGCAGTTAACTGATTTTCTATTTTATTTCTTTTTTTTTTTGAGACAGAGTCTCACTCTGTCACCCAGGTTGCAGTGCAATGGCACCATCTCGGTTCACTGCAACCTCTGCCTCCTGGGTTCAAGCGATTCTCCTGCCTCAGCCTCCCAAGTAGCTGGAACTACCGGCACCTGCCATCATGCCAGGCTAATTTTTATATTTTTGTAGAGACGGGGTTTCACCATGTTGGCCAGCCTGGTCTCTAACTCCTGACCTCAGGTGATCCGTCCGCCTTGGCCTTCCAAAGTGCGGGATTACAGGTGTGAACCGCTGCACCTGGCCTATTTTATTTCTTATAGCTTTTCTCCTACTATTTTGTATAGTCTATGTTAACAATGGCCAACTTTACAACTTAGTTCAGGGGTTATAGAATAACAAGATGGGCTTAGTATTACTATTATTATTATTATTATTGAGACAGAGTCTTGCTCTGTCACCTAGGCTGGAGTGCAGTGGGATCATAGCTCATAGCAGTCTCGAACTCCTGGGCTGAAGCAATCCTCCTGCCTCAGCCTCCCAAGTAGCTGGGACTACAGGTGCACATCACCGTGAAGAGGGCTGATTATTAAACTTGAGAAGGAACAACCATCACTCAGAAGTCCTGGACTTGGAGACAGATTCAGAAGCTGCTATGATTTCAGGTCTCTCCTTTAGGGAAGAGAGTGAACATGTTCTCATTTTTACAAGGGATAGTGCCGGGCGCGGTGGCTCAAGCCTGTAATCCCAGCACTTTGGGAGGCCGAGACGGGCGGATCACGAGGTCAGGAGTTCGAGACCATCCTGGCTAACACGGTGAAACCCCGTCTCTACTAAAAAATACAAAAAACTAGCCGGGTGAGGTGGCGGGCACCTGTAGTCCTGGCTACTCGGGAGGCTGAGGCAGGAGAATGGCGTAAACCCGGGAGGTGGAGCTTGCAGTGAGCTGAGATCCGGCCACTGCACTCCACCCTGGGTGACACAGCGAGACTCCGTCTCAAAAAAAAAAAAAAAAAAAAAACAAAAAAAAAAACAAGGGATAGTAACATCTCAAATTTTAGAAAGTTATACGGCTTAAAGGTAGATTTTCTTTTTCTTTTTCTTTTCTTTCTTTTTTTTTTTTTTTCTTTTTTTGAGAGTAAGTCTCTCTTTGTTACCCAGGCTGGAGTACACTGGCACAATCTTGGCTCATTGTAACCTCTGCCTCCCAGGTTCAAGTGATTCTCCTGCCTCAGCCTCCTGAGTTGCTGGGACTACAGGCCTGCACCACCACGCCCGGCTAATTTTTTGTGTGTATTTTTAGTAGAGACGGGGTTTCGTCATGTTGGCCAAGCTGGTCTCGAACTCCTGACCTCAAATGTTCCACCTGCCTCGGCCTCCTAAAGTACTGGGATTACTGGCATGATCCACCACACCTAGCCTTAAAGGTAGACTTGCTATGGATGCTTTGCTTTTAAAACTTATGACTACAGTGAATGTTCACTAATATTCACCTACAGTTATCCAATTAGTTATGATACTGGTTACTGATGCTAATGTTGATAATAGCATCAGACTGTATAGCTCATAGAATAATTATTTAATGTCATCTATTTCATTAAACTGTAAGCTCCATGAAGGTCAGGGTCTTTTCTCTCGTTTTTCATCGTATACCCAGAGCTACTGCAGTGTGCTGCCCATGGGATCTCTCAATAAATATTAGAATAAATGACCCATTTGTTTTGAGTATGATGTATGATGATTGTATTAGTTACCTATTGCTGAATAACAGATGACTACAAATTTAGCAGCTTAGAACAACACACATGTATTATCTCACCATTGCTGTGGGTTTGGGTCAGGAGTCCAGGCATCCGTTTGTTGGGTCCTCTATTCCAGAGTCTCTTCTGAAAGCTGCAATCGCATTTCTGACCAGGACTGCAGTCTCATCTCACATGGTTGTTGGCAGAATTCGGTTCCTTGTGGGATGTTGGACTGAGGACCTCTGATTTTTGCTGGCTGGCAGTTGAAGATTATCTTCAGTTGCTGTCACATAGACCACTCCATAGAGCAGCTCATGGCAGGGCATCTTGATTCATCAAAACCAGGACGGAAGAATGTGTTAGCAAGAAGGATATTACAACCTTCTGTAACATACTAATGTGCATGTAATCACATGCATCTCATTATCTTTCGATTAAAGGCAAGTGACAAGTCCCACCCATACCCAAGGGGAGAGAATTAGACAAGAGCACACCAGGTGGCAGGGATCACTGGGTGCCGTCCTAGGGTCTGCCTCAAAATTCACCAAATACTGTCATCAGATCAGCTAAGCTGGGGTTGTTCCCTAAGGAAGGCAGGATAGTTAATGTCTCAAATGGCAGTGAGTCCTCATTAGCTCAGCCCTCGTTATCAAAGTCTTAGCGTTGCCAGGTTGCACAGGGAAGCAAAGGTCATCTTAAGATGAAAATATCGCTAATATTATCAAATTAGTCCCCACTCTAGCAGACATTTCTCCTCTTAATGCTAGTTATGTCCTTGTACAACCCATTTTTCCAGAGCAGCTGCATGCTAATTATATGAGTCTACAATGTAAATTCAATCAAACCAATTGCTCAGGTTCTTCAAAAGAAAATTATTTGAATATCAGAGGCTTTGGAGAGGCTTTTGAGGAAACTCATGAAATGCTCAAATAATTTTGCACAAATGATTTTCGTTTGAATCATGTTGGGAAATTTGAGTGTGGAAGATTATGTATCCTGCTATCATATGTTTGGGGGAATATTATGAAAAAATTTCAGCAAAATATATATTTTTTTCATTCTAGGAAAATTACCTAGATGCAAAACAACCTAAATAATTGAACCTTAAAAGTAATTTGGCCGAGCGCAGTGGCTCACACCTGTAATCCCAGCACTTTCAGAGGCTGAGGTGGGCAGATCATGAGGTCAGGAGATCGAGACCATCCTGGCTAACACAGTGAAACCCCATCTCTACTAAAAATATGAAAAAAAAAAAAAATTAGCTGGGCATGGTGGCAGGTGCCTGTAGTCCCAGCTAGTCGGGAGGCTGAGGCAGGAGAATGGTGTGAACCCGGGAGGCGGAGTTTGCAGGGAGCGGAGATCGCACCACTGCACTCCAGCCTGGGCAACAGAGCGAGACTCTGTCTCGAAAATAATAATAATAATAATAAAATAAGTAAATAGTAATTTTAAAAATAACATAGGCTCCTAATTTTACTGTTTACTATGAATTTTTGTCTCTTGTGAGTGGTGCTTTGATTTAAATCCTAGCTATGTCAGTTACTAGCTGTGTGATCTTGGGCAAGTTATTTAACTTTCCTGTGTCTCATTTAACACATATATAACACGGGGATACCAATAATAACAGTATCTATAGCGCTAACTACACCATTTGACTCTAGCAACAACCCTGTGAGGTCAGTGTTATGGCAGGTGCCTTAGACAGAGTGACCTGTGGTTGGGATAAGATGACCAGATGTCCCATTTTAATCTCTAAAATACTAAGCCTTAGCATCATAAACCAGGATGCCCAAGTAATTAGGGAAGCTCAGGGAGTATCTGCAAGTTTTGGATAATTTCCTCATCCAAGTCTAACTGGTTTTGGAAGAAGTTCTGCCTAACATGAATTCACCTAAAACAGAAACCAAATGATATTCTCTCCCTCTCTTTCCTCTTCTTCAACTAAGCCTTTCATTCCTTAGCTCTCCCCTGCTCCCAAACCCACCTCTTAAGTTCCTCCAGGGTGCTGTTTAAGGTCTTTCAACAGTACCCTTAAGCTCTCAGGAAAGGAGAAACAATCTAAATCAAAAAAGCAAATATACAAATATTGAACCACCTTCCAACTGTTTTGTTTGAACAGAGAGAGAAAAACCCAAAGAAAGACTCAGGAGTGTTAAAGTTCATTTTCAAAACACAGAGCAAACAGCGTTCATTCTTAATAAGTCAACAGAGCACAACAGAATTCAGAGGGACCAAGGAAAGGGTTACTGCATGACAGATGAGTGACACAAACATAAATGGTGGAGTCCACAGAGGGGCAAACGCAGGAGACAGAGCTGCTGCTTGGGGAAGAAAGGCTCATTGGAACTCGGGGTTCTGAGCATGAAATCTCGCATTTCCAATTCAAGCAAGTCACAGCATCTCTGCTTCTTCAGATGTAGAGAATAACAAATCCTTAGAGGCCAAGCTTGGGGAAAAGAAAAATGGTGGTATCCAAGTGGTATTGAAGTAGTATTGTCTTTGGAAAGTAGTAAGTAAGGAAGAAAAGAAGCATGATTCCATGGTTGGTGCTGGATACAATCCGAAGCATATAATAAATTTATGTCACTGTAGAAATCTCGATTCCACTTTGATGGAGATGAAAAGAAACGATAGGTAACATAACACACGGCATTTAATTGTAAGGCTTGAGAGAGGATAATCTCCTTAACAAAAGCACATGGAGAATTCAAAATCATGGGATGGTATTACTCTTCTCAGTAAGATGGAAAAGGGGATTGGAGAATGTTTATACTTCCAGGGACCCCAGAAAAACAAGGAACAATAAATATTATCTAGATGGGTCACAGAGCTTAAGTTCAAAAATACTCTTATTATCACTCATAACTCTGATCATTACCATTTCAATATTTAAGGGTAAAAAAATCTCTCCAATATAACAGTTTATTACGTATGTGTTTAAACTCTCTAATATATAACCTGTAACCTTGAGTCTATGATATCCACAAAGCTTGTAAACCATGTCCCTGTTATAAGTATTAAGAGTGTTATTTGTAGGAAATTAGATTTCCTCACTGTCTTGGGTCACATTGCCTAGAAGCAGAGCCTGAAGCAGGGATTGGAGTACGCATGATTTGAAGGAATGCAATGGGGGAAAGGGAGTGAGGGAAGGAGAAGGCGGGAGAAGGGGCTCAGCAAGGCTGGGGTCTCAAGCCTGGAGAGGAGCTTCAGCCTGATCCTGCAGCCAGCTCTGGAGCTTAGATTACAACTCAGAATAGTTCCCACGTTGAGGCTGGGAATGGCTGATGCCTGTAATCCCAACACTTTGGGAGGCCGAGGCAGGAGGATCGTTTGAGCTCAGGAGTTTGAGACCAGCCTGGGCAACACGGTGAAACCCTGTCTCTACTAAAATCAGCTGGGCATGATGATGCACGCCTGTAGTATTAACTTCTTGGGAGGCTGAGGTGGGAAGATCGCTTGAGCCTCGAATGTCGAGAAGGCAGTGAGCCATGATTGCACGACTGAACTCCAGGCTGGGTAACAGAGACCCTGTCTCAAAAAAAAAAAAAAAAAAAAAGGAATTGAAGAATTGACCCACATTGAGGCAAGGGGGCCAGCCTCAGAGCCTCGATCATTGCTTACTACTTATGACCGGGGAGGTAGTGTAATTTCTTTATTTGGGGTGAGGCAATTCTCAAAAGAAGGGGAAAGCTGTGAGTGCTCAGCAGCCAAAACTCACAGCACCTGAGGGTGGGTGCGCCAGCCAGGTAGAAGGCACCTGGGGGCTGGGTGTGGTGGCTCACTCCTGTAATCCCAGCAGTTTAGGAAGCCGAGGATGGGAACCACTTGAAGTCAGGAGTTCGAGACCAGCCAGGCCAACATGGTGAAACGCGCCCCCCCCCCCCCCCCCCCGCCATCTCTACTAAAAATACAAAAATTAGCCAGGTGTGGTGGTGTGCACCTGTATTCCCAGCTACTTCAGAGGCTGAAGCATGAGAATCACTTGAACCCAGAAGGCGGAGGTTGCAGTGAGCTGAGATTGTGCCACTGTACTCCAGCCTGGGAGACGGAGCGCGACCCTGTCTCAAAAATTAAAAAAAGGCCAGGCACGATGGCTCACGCCTGCAATCACAGCACTTTGTGGGGACTGAGGGTGTGGATCACCTGAGGTCAGGAGTTCGAGACCAGCCTGGCCAACATGGTGAAACCCTGTCTCTGCTAAAAATACAAAAAGTAGCTGGGCGTGGTGGCGTGTGCCTGTAATCCCAGCTACTTGGGAGGCTGAGGCAGGAGAATTGCTTGAACCTGGGAGGCGGAGGTTGCAGTGAGCAGAGATTGCGCCATTTCACTCCAGCCTGGGTGATAAGAGTGAAACTCCGTCTTGAAAAAAAATAAAATAAAGGCACCGGGTCAGCACACCAACAGCACCCCATGCACTCACTACAGCTGCAACGGGAGCTCAGCTGCCTGTGACAAGTAAGTCACTATCTACAACCTCACCAGCCTGTGTCAAGGAATCTCACTTGAAGAAGAGAGATTCTTCTCTTCTATATATCTACTAGTGGTCTGTCACTAGTGTTCGTTTTCCCCATTGAAGCCTGTTGGAAATAAATACTTTCTCTTGCAGATTCAAATCTAAATACAATGGGGATTGTTATTTTTCCACAGCCACAGGCAAAACCAATTAAAGATGGATAAAAGTAAATAATGTTTTAAAAAACAAACATTAGAAGACTGGAAAAAAGTTCAATTGAATATTTATTGTCATTCTCAAAGGTAGATGATTTTTCAAATCTGGAAGTAAGGAGGAAAAAATCATGAAGGTTATATCGTATAAAAATGTAAAACTTCTGGCTAGGCACCATGGCCCATGCCAGTAATCCCAGCAATTTGGGAGTCCGAGGCAGGTGGATTACTTCAGGTCAGGAATTCAAGACCGGCCTGGCCAACACAGCGAAATCCTGTCTCTACTAAAAATACAAAAATTAGCTGGGCGTGGTGGCAGACACCTGTAGTTCCAGCTACTCAGGAGGCTGAGGCAGGAGAATCTTTTGAACTGGGAAGGAGGTTGCAGTGAGCCGAGATTGCACCACTGCACCCCAGTCTGGGTGACAGAGAGAGACTCTGTCTCAAAAAAAGAAAAACGTAAAACTTCTATCCACCAGGGAAAAAGAGAAAAAACAACAGTGCATAGACAAAATTAAAAGGTAAACAATAGTAAAGAATAGTTCTGCAAATTTAAAAACAAGAATTCCTTGTCAGATCAAAGTTGCTAGTGTGGTCCAGGTAGTGTTTTCACAGCATGCTCCTTGGCCAGATTCCGGAGTAAAATCCCCACCCAACAAAAGAAAGGTTCCTTTTTGAGTGCTAGCAACGACTAGCTGTGACCTTGAGGAAGTTACTTAACTGCTCTATATCTCAGTTTCTTTATAATATGGGGACAATAATAGTACCTGCCTCTTTTTTATCATTAGGGCTGAAAGAGCCACGGGTCCTACTAGGAATTAATTGTCCTTCTTTATTTATTTTAGAAACAGGGTCTCGCTCTGTCACCTAGACTAGAGAGCAGTGGCATGATCATGGCTCACTGCAGCTTTGAACTCCTGGGTTCAAGTGCTCCTCTTGTCTCAGCCTCCTGAGTAGCTGGGACTATAGGCATATGCCATCATGCTTGCCTAATTTTTTTTTCTTCTTCTTCTTCTTTTTTTTTTTTTTTTTTTGTAGAGACAGGATCTCACTATATTGCCTAAGCTGGTCTAGAACTCCTGGATTCAGGCGAGCCTCCCAACTTGGCCTCCCGAAGTGCTGAGATTACAGGCATGAGCCACCATGCTCAGCCTAATTGTCTATACTTACAGAAAGAGGAAATCAAGGGTTAGAAAGAGAAAGGGGAGCTATGGTGGGTGACACAGGGCGAGTACGAGGGAGGAACACACAGAGATAGGGTGGACAGAGTTCAACGAAGTAGAGCCAGCCAGGTTCTACAATGCTCTGGCATGAAGCTACCCTTGGCAGAGGTAAAGACTTAGAACTTAGGTCAGGGAGTTGTCAGGGGACCCTTAACACTCCCCCTCCTCTACTATGACAGAAACAAAATTAGTTTCTTCTTCATCTTCCTGGGCTTCTTGTAGTGGGTGCGGTCGTAAGACTAAGTTCTAGTCTATGGAATATGAGTGGAAGTGGTGGGTGCCATTGCTGGGCTGACATGCATTGTGTTCCCTCCTTTCCAACAGCTGGAAATTGGACCTAATGACTCAACCTGGACCATGCAGATGGCAAGCGGCCTGAAGACAGGGCAGAGCCACTAGACGGAAAGAGCTTGGGTCCCAGAATTACTCTGTGGAGCAGAGCTGCCAACCAACCTGGAACACCCACACTGGCAGTTTTGTGAGCAAGAAATAAACTTCATTATTCTTTACAGCACTAAATTAACAGGTCTTGTTACAACAATTTGGTCTGCCCTAATACAGCAATGTTGAGCTAAGCCCATTGATAAATGGCACTAAGATCCTTTCCTACAGAAACATCCAAAGCATTCCAGAAGTTACCCTACCAACAAACAGCAGAAGACAACACATTCGTGCTGAAGGCTACACATACAATTTAAAGGCTACTGCTAGGCTGGGTGCCATGGCCCACACCTGTAATTCCAGCACTTTGGGAGGCCAAGGCAGGCAGATCACAAGGTCAGGAATTCGAGACCAGCCTGACCAACATGGTGAAACCCCGTCTCTACTAAAAAATATAAAAGTTAGCCAGGCATGGTGGCATGTGCCTGTAATCCCAGCTACTCAGGAGGCTGAGGCAGGAGAATTGCTTGAACCTGAGAGGCAGAGGTTGCAGTGAGCTGAGATCGTGCCATTGCACTCTAGCCTGGGTGACAGAGTGAGACTCCATATAAAAAAATAATAATAATAAATAAAGGCTACTGCCAAAAGCGCTTCCCTTTGCCCTCTTGGCCTACAGTAGGGGTTGGCAAACTTTTTCTAGATATTGTACATGGCTTTGTGGGGCATTTAGTTTTACAACTACTCAACTCTGCCAGGGTGCGGTGGCTCATGCCTGTAATCCCAGCACTTTGGGAGGCTGAGGCAGGTGCATCACTTGAGTCCAGGAGTTCAAGACCAGCCTGGCCAACATGGGAAAACCCTGTTCTCTAAAATTAAAAAAATTAAAAATAAATAAAAGTAAAACTACTCAACTCCACCACTTTATTAGCACAGAAGCCACCATAGATCATACTGAAATGAGTGGGAATGGCTCTGTTCCAACAAGTCATGATTTACAAGAACAGAATGTAGGCTATCTTTGGCCTGCAGGCCATCGTTTGCTGACCCCTGGCCTACAAGGACCCCTAGAATTTCCACAGTTAGACAATCATTTGTTTGGCCTATATGTAGGAGGGTCTTATTAAAATATAAACATAGCAGTAATGATTTGTGTTCTAATGACAGCCTTATGGTATGTTGCACCTCATTTTCTTGAGAAAGCTACATTATAATAGGTTGACACTCCTGACCAAGGGTCTAAGGTTTAACTTATATAAAAATTATAGCCATCATATTTCACCAATTAACTTTACACTTGCCCAATGTAATGCTTTCTAAAACAGATAAGCATACTTTAACAGGAAAATACTGTGAACACTCATATCAATTTTTTTTTTAGTATAGGGTCTCACTCTGTATCCCAGGCTAGAGTGCAGTGGTATGATCTCAGCTCACTGCAGCTCCACCTCCTGGGTTCAAGCGATTCTCCTGCCTCAGCCTCCCGAGTAGCTGGGACTACAGAAGTGCACCACCATGCCCGGCTAATTTTTGTATTTTTAGTAGAGACAGGGTTTCATCATGTTGACCAGGCTGGTCTCAAACTCCTGACCTCAAGTGATCCACCCACCTTGGCCTCCCAAAGTGCTGGGACTACAGGCATGAGCCACTACACCTGGCCTCATATCAATTTTATTTAAGACATTTCTAGAGAAAGTTATGATTGATTGCTCTGCTGCCATGGTTCAGATGCTGAGTTAGGAGCTTTAAATACATCATCACGAAAACTCCTAAGGTGCCTCACAGAGGGAAAAATTGAAGTTTAGAGGGGTTAAGTAATTTGTCCAAGATAACCCAATCAACTGATAAATAACTCCGCCAGACATGTTTAGTTTCAAAGTCTCTATTCTCATGCCACAGCATCCTGCCCAGGAAAAGGAAGGGCATGGGTTGAAATCTTGATGGGAGACTAGAGGCTGGCTAGAAGAAGAGGCCACATGAGTTCTGCATCTCAAGGCATAGGTTTCTATTGTCAAAAGCATCAGGAGTGAAGCCCGGCCACTGTGCATTTGTCAATGGCCATTCCATGAATAACTGGCGTTATTCATAGTGGCATTACTTGCAACAGCCAAAAGATAGAAACAATCTAGCTGTCTGCCAATGAATAAATACACAAAATCTGTTATATCTTATGATAGAATGTTATTATAGAAAGGAAATTCTGATACATGCTACCACATGGATAAACCTTGAAAACATTGTGTTAAGTGAAATAAGCCAGACAGAGACAAATATTATACGATTCCACTTACATGAGGTTCTTAGAATAGGCAAATTCATAGAGACAGAGCATAGAGTAGAGAGGTTAGGAACAGGGGAGATGAGGAGTTATTTCATGGGCACAGTTTGGGATGATGAAAAATCCTGGAAATGAACAGTGGTGATGGCTGCACAACATTATAACACTGTAAGTACACTTAAGGCTACTGAATTGTACACTCAAAAATGTTTAAAATGGGCCAGGCGTGGTGGCTCATGCCTGTAATCCCAGAACTTTGGGAGGCTGAGGCGGGTGGATCACCTGAGGTCAAGAGTTCGAGACCAGCCTGACCAACATGGTGAAACCCCGTCTCTACTAAAAATACAAAAATTAACCAGGTGTGGTGGCGGGCGCCTATAATCCCAGTTACTTGGGAGGCCAAGGCAGGAGAATTGCTTGAACCCAGGAGGCAGAAGTTGCAGTGAGCCGAGATCGCGCCACTGCACTGCAGCCAGGGGACAGAGCGAGACTCCGCCTAAAAAAAAAAAAAGGTTAAAATGGGCCAGGTGTGATGGTTCACACCTGTAATCTCAGCACTTTGGGAAGCAGAGATGGGTAGATCACTTGAGCCCAGGAGTTCAAGACCAGCCCAGGCAACATGGTGAAACCCCGTCTCTACAAAAAAAAAATAAAAAAATTAGCCAGGTGTGCATGCCTGTAGTCCTGGCTACTCAGGAAGCTAAAGTGGGAGGATGACTTGAGGCCAGGAAGCAGAGGTTGCAGTGAGCCAAGGTCACACCACTGCACTCTAGCCTGGGTGACAGAATGACACTCTGTCTCAAAAAAAAAAAAAAAAAAAAGTTAAAATGATAAATATTGTTATGTATATTCTACCAAAAATATTTTTGAAATGGGAAATGTAAAACTGTTTCCACCAGCACCTCACTCAGGTCAGAGACAGCCACCAAGCAGCAGGCCCCCTAGGGGATTCTGGTTTTGAGAGACCAGCTGTCCTCAGGACAAGGGTGCTGGTGTCCGCAGAGCCCAAGGGGGCTGAATGATGGCGGTGAGTCTGGCAATACAGACGATACTGATTCTTCATAGAGTTAAACTCTGAGCCACAGTAGGCAGAGCCCAGCTCTTGCTGGTCATTATGATAAAGTCCTGGGCACAAGGAAGTGGGCGCTCCATTGCAGAACAAGTGGTGAGTGAACCTCAGACACTGTGGGAAACAGAAGATTCACAAGACAGAATCCTGGTGTGAACGTTTCCACAGGATGGGGACAGAAACATGTCTTTCAACTACCTGTGGTAGCCACCAATCCTCTGGTAAGAAGGGACTGAAGGCTTATGCCAGGGCCCACTGCATGCGACACAACGTTGTCCAAACAACAAGTGCCTGGGACTACTGAACACTGCCCATAGCTCCAAGAAATGTGTTACACATTTTTATCATTAATACTTCAGCATGAATTAGCTTGCTAAGGAGATAAGCAAGTTAAACGTCCCAAGCCCAAAGAAAGAAGATCCAGGTGAATAAGTTTTTTGTTTTTTTTTTTTTTTTTTGAGACAGGGTCAGAGTCTCGCTCTGTCACCCAGGCTGGGGAGTGCAGTGGCACAATCTCAGCTCACTGGAACCTCCGCCCCCCGAGTTTAAGCAATTCTCCTGCCTCAGCCTCTTGAGTAGCTGGGATTACAGGCGCCCACCACCACACCTGGCTAATTTTTGTATTTTTAGTAGAGGCAAGGTTTCACCACGTTGGCCAGGCTGGTCTCAAACTCCTAGCCTCAGGTGATCCGCCTGCCTCGTCCTCCCAAAGTGCTGGGATTACAGGCCTAAGCCTCTGTGCTTGACCCCAGGTGGATAAGTTTTGTAGCAGACAGGGATAGTATTTAGGAAGAAGCAAAGGATAGAGCCTAAGTGGATAGCCAGAGTGAAGCCCAAGAGGGCTGGAGGCTGCAGGAGGGGAGGCTCTGAAATATCCAAAGGAAGCTGACAGGGCACAAAAGAGAAGGTCTGGCTTCTTTCCAAACGTTAATGTCCATGAAATGGAGCCATCTAACCTCCAGAGAGTAGCAAGAGCCTCTCAGCAAGCGCCCTTCCCTAGCTAAAGCAGGGGCCCTGGAGCCACAGTTACACTCAGGCAAGCTTGTTCTCACTTTTAGGCCTCACTGATGTGTATAGGTAGCATGACATGACAATGACAGGAAAGACATTGGGACTTTGGAGCCAGTCTTTGGGATGCATCCTGCTTCTTCCACTTACTGGCTTAGGAGTTACTTAAATTCCCTGAGAATCAGCTTATTCATTCATAGAATGGGTTAATATCAACTTAAGGTAACACCATATACCACGGTAATTCCTATTGGGTAAGTAGGTGCTATGGATTGAATATGTGTGACCCCCACCCCACCCCACCTGGAATTCATATGTTGAAATTTAAATCCCAATGTGATGGTATTAGAATCACCTTTGGGAGGTGATTAGGTCATGAGAGCAGAGCCCTCATGAATGGGGTTGGTGCCTTATAAAAGAGGCCCCAGAAAGCTCTAGCCCCCATTCTGCCATGTAAGGACACAAGAAGTTGGCAGTCTATAACTCAGAAGAGAGCTTGCAATCAGGCCAGGCGCGGTGGCTCACGCCTGTAATCCTAGAACTTTGGGAGGCCGAGGCAGGTGGATCAGTTGAGGTCAGGAGTTCGAGACCAGCCTGGCCAACATGGTGAAACCCCATCTCTACTAAAAATACCAAATTAACTGGTGGCACATGCCTGTAGTCCCAGCTACATGGGAGTCTGAGGCAGTATAATCGCTTGAATGTGGGAGGCAGAGGTTGAAGCGAGCCGAGATCACGGCACTGTACGCCAGCCTGGGCGACAGAGTGAGACTCCACCTCAAAAAACACACAAAAAATAAGAGAGCCTGCATCAGAAGCCAGCCATGCTGGCAACCTGGTCTTGTACTTCCAGTCTCCAGAACTTTGAGGCATAAATTTCTGCTGTTTATAAGCCACCCAGCCTGTGATACCCTGTTAGGGGAGCCCACTGCCTACAACAGCAGGTAATATTTAATGCCATGTCCAGCACACAGTTACATGTTCCACAGATGTTCATGTCCTTCTCCCATCCCTAATTCCAGTCTTGTGCTCTGCCTACCCTGGAGTGAGCATGTTGCTATTTCATTCATTCTGCTCCCTGAATTCGAGATGTCAGAGGTCAGTGCTTTCTTTTTAGCCAGCACCGTAAGGATTTGTAGCCTTTATTTTCACACTGCCCCTCCTCTGAGGCCCTCTAAGGGCTTAGCAGCCTCCAAGGGGGAAATATAAACAATTTCTATTTTACCAAGAGGGAAGCTGGAACACGATGCAGGATCAGCTGTTTTACAAAAAACAAAAAAAAATAGAAATTTCAAATTTTCTTCCATTCCCATGGTTCATTCCACTGTGTTAATGGCTGTCCTAGAAACCAGCCGAGAGCAGCCAGCAATCAGGGACCACTTCAGGCTCACGGGGACTGCTGAGCAGGGGCTGGCGGGAGGAAGATTTTCAGTCATCGGGTCTTCTGTAACCCTCTCAAACTGCCCCTCCCAAATGACGACACTTTCAACTCAAGAGTCATTCCATTCTGAAACAATTGCCAAGCACCAGGCGCGCCCAGCCTGTGGACGGGAATGAATGATGTGCTTCCTCTGATCTATGTCTCTCCCTTTGAGAAAACACCCATTGCTAAGTGATGTTAACCTCTTGTATCACCTCCTATTTTTAGCCTCTTGAGTGAGTGATAAATCAGGTTATAATCTGACAGGATGTTTAAAGACATATTAGAATCAAATTAAATGGCAGGGCCTCAGACATCATATGCAGTTTTAAAGAACAGAGCCAGAACACATTATCCCTGCCCAGTTCCAATCCATACCCACTGAAACCTAATTTTTATAAAAGGACGTGGCTTATGTCATGAGGTTGACGCTAAGATTAACTATGTCTCCTCCAATTTTAATCAAGCCCCATGTACCCAGCCAGCTCATTCCAAAAGCTGGAGATAGAAATGATTTCTCTGGAATATTATCATTATGCTGTGAGCTCAGACACTGCTGGTAGAAACCATACTCTCATCCATATCTGTAAGGAGCACCTACTTCACGACAGCCACTGTCTGGGGCTCTTGGGGGACAGTGGTGAACAAAGAAGATATCATTCTTACCCTTGTGGAGCTAGCTTAGTGAAGAGATAGATGTTAAACAAATAACGCAACAAATAAATGGCTGGGTCGCTGGGTTCCACTGTTGAAATTACGCTATTTGGCCTCTGTTTCAGTCTTTCTCTTCATTCATCCCTTATAGCTCCACTGTCTTCTATTTGGCTTCATTTTCCATAAGATTCTACATGACTAAGGTGGCCGCTTGCACCTCCTGATGACTGTGGTGCTAAAGAATGATGACCCCAGAGGAATGACTGTCCCCAGAGTACCAGCAAAGTTTCAAGGAGGATGCTGACTGGCCCGATTCAGATCACTTGCCCGTTCCTGGACCCATCATGGAGGACTGAGGAAGAAATAATCTGGCCAGCCCAGGTTGCATGTGCACTCTCAAGGTGGGAAGAGGGAGGGGTGGTGTTGGTGCCCCTGGCACCTTATGACAGAGCAGGATTCCGATGGCACAGGAGAGAGTGGTTTCCCAAATGAAAGGATGGTAGGCTAATGAATGTTTGTCCACTAGTGTTAGAGAGTTGATGTTTAAAGCTGGTCAAGTCAAAGAAGAAAAGAGGTAGCACTGTAAATTGTGTTTGTTTGTTTTTTCAGTGTTTCTTCCACCTCATCTTGAGGCGTGCAACATGGTAGAAAGAGAGAGGCCTTCAGGACCAGGCAAATGTGGGCCGACATCCTGCCCCATCACTTTTTAGAGGCTATGTGGCCTTGCACAAGTCATCTAACCCTCTCTGAGACAGTTCCTTGCTGGTATCACGGCGACAGAAGCTCCATATGGGAAGATGAAGTGACAGGAGATATATATCTATATATATATATATATAGAGAGAGAGAGAGAGAGAGAGAGACAGAGTTTTGCTCTGTCACCCAGGCTTGAATGAAGTGGTGCAATCTTGGCTCACTGCAACCTCCGCCCCCCAGGTTCAAGCAATTCTCCTGCCTCAGCCCCCTGAGTAGCTGGGATTATAGGCACCTGTCACGAAGCCCAGCTAATTTTTATATTTTTAGTAGAGATGGGTTTCACCATGTTGGCCAGGCTGGTCAAGTGATAGAATTTAAAGAAGTAGGCCAGGAGTGGTGGCTTACACCTGTAATCCCAGCACCTTGGGAGGCCAAGGCAGGCAGATCACGAGGTTAAGAGATCGAGACCATCCTGGCCAATATGGTGAAACCTCGGCTCTACTAAAAAACACAAAAATCAGCTGGGTGTGGTGGTGCACACCTGTAGTCCCAGCTACACAGGAGGCTGAAGTAGGAGAATCGCTTGAATCTAGGAGGCAAAGGTTGCAATGACCCGAGATTGCGCCGCTGCACTCCAGCCTCATGACAGAGCAAGACTCCATCTCAAAAAAAAAAAAAAAGAATTAGAATTTAAAGAAGTACCCCATTGCCGGGAGCACTGGAGGTACATACTGGATGGTGGGTATTTAGAAATCTCCCTGGAGTATCATGTTCTGTAACAAGCATTGTAAATAGCCTCCAGAACTGTGCAGTGGGGTGAGTGAGTGATGCTTACACATAAAAGAAAGAAACGAAATATAAACAGATAAATAAATAAGCACTTCCATGTTCTGATAAGTGCTCTGATGGAAATAAACAATGCGACAAGATGATACACAGTAATAAGGGTGGAGGGCTCCTTAGACAGGAGAGACCAGAAAAGCATCCATGAGAAGATGACCTGTGAACTGAATCCTGAAAGATGAGAAAGGGATTGCTATGCAAAGAACACAGGCAGAGGGTTCTAGACAGAGATAACAGCAAGTGTGAAGGCCACGAGGCAGGAAATGGGTGGGTGTGTTGAAGAAACAGAAGGCCGGCCAGTAGTTTGAATGGTGAGATTAAAGAGGTGGGTAGGAAACAGATCATAGAAAGCCTTCTAACACACAGTAAGAAGTTTGGGGCCAGGTACCAGGGCTCATGCCTGTAATTCCAGCACTTTGGGAGGCTGAGGCAGGAGGATTGCTTGAGCCCAGAGGTCAAGGCTGCAGTGAGCCCTGATTGCACCACTGCACTCCAGCCTGGGTGACAGAGTGAGACCCTATCTCAAAAAAAATTAAAAGTAATTTGAGTTTTACATTGCATTATATATCTGGTTAAAATTCTAATAAGATAATTAAGGTTGTTGGGTAGAAAAATAGGTAGATAAGGGCATATGTGGAGACTGGTTAGGAGACCATTGCAATTGTCTCCAGTATAGACAACTGGGGCCCAGCCTAAGGTGATGGTACTGGAAGTGGGGAGAAATGAATGGATTAAAGATGTTTTTGGTGGGCGGGGCACGGGCTGATCACCTGAGGTCGGGAGTTCAAGGCCAGCCTGGCCAACATGGTGAAACCCCGTTTCCACTAAAAATACAAAAATTAGCAGGGTGTGTGGTGTGCGCCTGTAATCCCAGCTACTCGAGAGGCTGAGGCAGGAGAATCACTTGAACCCAGGAGATGGAGGTTGCGGTGAGCCAAGATTGCGCCACTGCACTCCAGCCTGGGCGACAGAGTGAGACTCTGCCTCAAAAAAAAAGAAAGAAAGAAAGAAAGAAAGATGTATTTTGGTTGTAGGACCAGGAAGACTCAGAGATGGATTTGTACATGGGAAAGGAGTGAAAGGGTGGAATTAAAGATAAATCTTGACACTGGGGTATAAACAACTACCTGGGAGAATATGGGTCCATTTATTGAAATGGGGAAGATTTGGGATGAAAGAGATTTAAGATATTGAGTCTGAAATGCCTATAGGGTCTCAGATAGTAGTAGGGATTAACACATCAGATGGGCAAGTTTGAGTCTCAAGGGAGAGGCCAGGGCTGGGGTACAAATTTGAAGGCATGGGCATGGATGAGATCTCAAGAGACTAGATGAGAAGGGAAGAGGTGCCAGCCTTTAGGCTCTCCTATCTGAACTTTGAGACCCATAGGAAAGCCAGCAAAAAAAAGAAGCCAGCAAAAGAAAAGGTCTAGGAGGGAAATCAGGAGAGCTGGAGTGATAGGGACCAAGAGAGGAAAATATTTCAAAAAAAGGAAGCATTCAACTCTGGTATAAGATGTTGAAAGATCAGTGAAATGAGGACAAGAAAACCAACTTTAAATTTAGAAGAAAAAAAGATCTACCCTTTACAGTGGTGCCCCCAAACCGATCCTTCTAAAACAAATCTGATCATGTTACTCCCTTGATTAAAATATTCAAGCCTGGCACAGTGGCTCGAGCCTGTAGTCCCCACTACTCGGGAGGCTGAGGCAGGAGGATTGCTGGAGCCCAGGAGTTCAAGACCAGCCTGAGCAACACAGTGAGACCCTATCTCTTAAATTTTTTTAAAAATTCAGTGCTCATCACAACTTTTTAATTTTATTTATTTATTTATTTATTTGAGACCAAGTCTCGCACTATCGTGCAGGCTGGAGTGCAGTGGCGCGATCTTGGCTCACTGCAAGCTCTGCCTCCTGGTTTCACGCCATTCTCCTGCCTCAGCTTCCTGAGTAGCTGGGACTACAGGAACCCACCACCACGCCCGGTTAATTTTTTGTATTTTTAGTAGAGATGGGGTTTCACTGTGTTAGCCAGGATGGGCATCACAACTTCTTAACAGCTTCATTAACAATTTGGCCTCCATCTGCTCTCATTCCACGCCCTACTCTGCCAGCTCTTCCTATGAGCAGTGACCAGATTCCTCCTGCCTCGCTCGGCACCCTCTCTGTGTCTGTGCTCACACTGGATCTCAGTCTGCTTGGCCCTTCTCTTGCCCTGGTGGATGTGCACCCCTGACCCAGCTGAGCTGCAACTCCATAGGTGAAAACTTCCCTGATTCTACCTCCAGACAGTGTTGTTTGAGGCATTCTCTAGGGACTCACAAACCTCCTCCATGGATCTCTGACATAGTATGGTACTTCTCAGGTTCCTTTTTTTTTTTTTTTCTGACGGAGTCTCGCTCTATTGCCCAGGCTGGAGTACAGTGGTGCATCTCAGCTCATTGCAACCTCTGCCTCCGGTGTTCAAGCAATTCTCCTGCCGCAGCCTCCCAAGTAGCTGGGATTACAGGTGCCCACCACCATGCCCAGCTAATTTTTATATTTTTAATACAGATGGGGTTTCACTGTGTTGAATGCCCGATCTCGTGATCTGCTCGCCTTGCCCTCCCAAAGGGCTGGAATTACAAGCATGAGCCACCGCGCCCGGTCTCAGGTAGCATTTTAATCATTGTCATATTCATGTCACCCATCAGACTGTGAGCACCTGCACAGTGGGGACTGTGTTTTGTTCATCTTTAGTGCCCAGTCCAATACCTAACCCAAGGTAGATGCTAAATAGGTATTTGCTGAATAAATTCCCAAAAGACCACTTTTTGAAATAGACATTCTAACCGTTATAAATGAAAAGCAAAGTTAAAATGTATCTTTTGAACTTGAGTATACACACAAGTTCCCAACACCCAAAAAATCATCTTAATGGTTAGAAACATTAATACCCCTATTATGGGTTGAACTGTGTCTCTCCCACCCCCCCAAAATATTGAAGTCCTAATCCCAGTACCTAAAAATATGATCTTATTTGGAAATAGGTTCTTTACAGATGTAATCAAGTTAAAATGACGTCAGTAGAGTGGGCTCT
The DNA here is from genome assembly GCF_037993035.2 of Macaca fascicularis. Classification (NCBI taxonomy): domain Eukaryota; kingdom Metazoa; phylum Chordata; class Mammalia; order Primates; family Cercopithecidae; genus Macaca; species Macaca fascicularis. The sequence goes on from NC_088385.1 coordinate 102,003,084, forward strand.
AGTTCAATGTGGCTGGTGTTCTTACAAAAAGGGAAAATTTAGACATGGAGACAGACATGGTCAGAGGAAGATGCTGTGAAGACCTGGGGTTGTGAAGACAAGGATTGAATCAATGCATCTACAAGCTAAAGAGTGCCTGAAGCTACCAGAAGCGAGGACAGAGGCATGGAATATTTCCTTCCCTAGCTCCTTTAGAGGGAAGATGGCCCTGTCCGCCCCTTAATTTTGGACCTGTGGCCTCCAGAGCTGAGACAATGAATTTCTGTTGTTTTAAGCCACTCAGGTTTTGTTCTTGCAGCCCTAGGAAACTAACAGACCTCACAACATGACAGAAGTCAAAACATATTTTCTTTGCTTTATCCCTTTGGAACTCCGAAAATTTAATTCTTTTCTTTTTTTGCTGAAAAATTATTTTTATGCTGAAAAAAATCCAAGAAAACCCAAATAGCACTCTGTGCAATTTTGCCTAATAGACAATTAAGAAGAATCCCAAAAGATCTCACTTTAATTGGGTTTAAGTTAATCTACATTTAAAATATATAATGACATTAACCAAATGCATTTTTATTATAATAATGCATTCTGAAGGGTGGAAATTGGATTATGTTCATTTGAGTGCTCTATTTTTATTTAGTAAAAGAAAGTTATGCATCTTCTGCTCATTTCATAACTCTGGATGAGCCTCATTATAAAATAAAATAGTCTATTAATTAAAATGTACTCTATGAAAACTGTAGAATTCTGGACAGAAAGCAACAGGATGGAGGTAAGTGGTGAAAATCTCCAGAATCCACAGGGAGGCGACAGAAAAAGTGTCACTAAGTGGTCTTGGCAGAGTGAAAAAAGAAAAGAAGCTGATACATTGTGGAGGCATTGGTCAGTCTAACCAGAAAACAAACACCACTTTGAGTGTCTTAACAGAGGGAATTTAATTCAGGGATTGGTTACACATAATGGAAAAGCTACACATCCAAAGGGATAAGGAGGCAAACCTGAGATTATAGCGGAAGGAACCACTGCTGGCTTCAGGCTAGAGCACTTTCTCAACCTGGGCACTCTTGACATTTCTGGTGGGAAAATTGTTTGTTGTGGACAGTTGTCCTGTGTTTCATTCCATGTTTAGCCTTCATCTCTGACCATTATCCACTAAATGCTGGTAGCATGCCCCTCCCCAAGTTGTAACAACCAAAAATGGCTCCACACATTGCTAAACGTCCCTTGGGTGTATTTGTGTGCAGTGGCGGGGGGTAGGTAGTAGACAGACATGCTCCCAGCTGACAGCCACTGAGCTAGAAGAACAAAAGGAGAAGTAGCGACCAGAACCCAGGGCCAGGGTCGCCCAAGCAAGAAGAGCTGGAACCATGAAGCAGAGAGGTCTGTCCAGTGAGAGACCTCTGTCCAGTAGAGAAGGGGAGGCCTCAGGCAGAGAGGGGGAGGGACAAGCGCCCTGGCTTCTCCCTTGTCCCCACATTCTCCTTCAGGCGGCTGTTGGCTTCCTGCCATACAGAGCAGAGCAAGGGAAAAGAGAGGAGTGGTTCCGAGAACACAGGCCAGGGACAGCACTTTGCTTCTGAATAAGAACAATTTAGATCTGAGGTCCAACTCACACTGGTGCTCCTTCAATTTGCCAGATCCCCTGACAATGGCTGCTTCACACAGGGGCCCCCGGAAGACGGCCGCTTTACGCAGGGCAGACCTACTGTGAAACTAAAGGCGCCTAAACGTCAAGCCCCTTACCTGGGCAGACTCAAGGTCCTTGGAGGGCTCTAGTAATATTTTCCTCACGGCCTCACATTTAGTAAAATTGGCATCACACTTCCTCTCCTGTTGAGTGGAACCGGAGTGGGTGTGGGCATCTGTTTAAAGGAAGGTTGAGTTGGGGCTCACACTGCCCTTGGACCTGGGCAGCAGCGGTTCCCGCCCTGAGTCCCACACTTAGGAGGGCCTCACCCTGGTTCTCCTCCTGCTGTACCCCTCCCTTTAGGATGAAAAGTCCACAGAGTCCAGGAGATATGCCACCCAAAATGTACACGCCCCTCATCCCCAGTTCTTGCCCATACTTTCAGTACCTAAGACCCCAGGATTCTCTGCTCAAAGGCCCTGAGTCTGCCTCCAGGATGTACAGGATCCTCTCCCCCGAGTCCAGCCTTCCAAGAGTGGACCATGCTATCAGAGTGCACACCCTTAGACCCAAGAGTAGCCAAGGCACTGCTCTTTACTGGAGGTTGTGGATAAAGTTTGGCCATTGTAGACTAGGGTATCCACATATATGTGTGAGAGGCTGCTCATGGTATGGAATGCAGAAGGGAGTAAGAAGATAATTGGGGGTTCCGAAATAAGCAATAAAATCAATAGAAATTATTCTGGGTCAAGCACTATGGCTTGCACCTACAATCCTAGCAATTTGAGAGGCCAAGGTGGGAAGATCACTTGAACCCAGGAGTTGAAGACCAGCCTAGACAACACGGGGAGATACCATCTCTACAAAAAATGTAAAAATTAGCCAAATGTGGTGGAGTGTACCTGTAGTTCAAGCTGCTCTGGAGCAACGCTGAGGTGGGAGGAACACCTGAGCCCAGGAGGTCAAGGCTACAGAGAGCCATGATTGTGCCACTGCACTCCAGCCTGGGCAACAGAGCAAGACCCTGTCTCAGAAAAAGGAAAAAAAGAAAGAAAGAAAGAAAAGAAATTATTCTGACAATGAGAAGCAAACTGTAAGCCAGAATAATTTTTTTTCAAATTATACCCAAAGTATAGTAACTCACTCATTTAGAGGAAGAAGGACTTTCAAACAAAAAATTGGCTTTTATATTGTTTGATTATCTATTTTTTTTAATCTAACATGAAATACCAACACCGTAATCTACCAGTTCAATGGGGTTACCAATGACAAATTGGCTAATGAGGGTCATCAATTCAGAATACTTAAGATCAGTCCCTCTGTCAGAAAACTTGAAATGTACATGAAGTACAGTTCATATATGAAATAAATTTGCTGTAGAGTTGCCCAAATTTGGCAACAATTTAAAAAATTTACATGACTTACCAATAGCCAGTTCTGAGGCTGAAAACCTTTTCTAATATATAAATACTTTAAAGGAGGGGTATTCAACCATGCTATAGGGAAGACTGAATTATCTTTCTCTAGAAAATAATATTACGAAATCATTGTCATGTGAAGAAGCGCATGGAGGTATGCAATTACAAAAACAGAAAAGTATGAAGAGACTGTGGAATAGTCCAATAATAAAGATACTGTTTTTCTGGATTTTTGTACTATTTGTCAGCTTTTAAAACTTTGTAACATGCTATAATTTCTTTTCCCATTTTAAGTATTCAATTTCATATTTGATTTTATATTTATAACTTTGCATTCTTTTTCCTAGGGAAAGAGCTCACCTCCCCACAAATTGTATAAGCCTTAGTTTCCACAAAACCTGGATCTTTCCTGGCATCATCATTTATTATGTGAGTTGTTTGGGTGTGGAGAGGTGAAGTGAGAGGTGCTTGGGGGCTATGTCTGGGGAAATTTATAGAAAATTATCTGAAAGGGCAGCTTATGCTGACCCATAAGATGTCGAGATGTATTATTTTGAGGTAAACATGTCAGCAACTGGCACTTCTCGGATACCTTTTCAGATGACTGAATTCTCTCCTCATTTCTCCTTGTTTTTGTTGTGTAGTCATGGTGGTGGCTGATAAGAGGCAAGATAACGGGACCAGGGATAGATGATTTTAGCTGTCACCTCGTAGTCTCCCACACCATAGAGAGCAAAGAAAGACAATGGTAAAAAAAAAAAAAAAAATCCCACCCAGAAGCCCCCCAGAACACACCACCAATCCTGACAAAGAGCTGTTTTCCAACTGGGACAGATCCCAGAAGCAGACCAAGCTGGGGTGTGGGCCCCAGCACAGGTAGGAGCCAAATCCACTTGGTTTCCTCTGTGAGGCTACAGGCCACAGAGCCAGGACTATTCTTTTCATGGAACAAAGCACAGGGATTAATTTGCAGGATGAAATTTATTTTGTCTTTTACAGTAAAGACATTTCGCCCTGAAGCTTATTAGGTTTCTGAGTGCTCACATTTTCTCAAAAATAGTCACTGAAATTTGCGGATTTAATTTCAGTCTTAGTTGGTGTGGTTCAGGGATGTGTCCAAGATAGGCTACCTGGGGCAATGCTGCCTGTCCATTTCCCAGCAAAGCTTCTTTGATTTCTGAAAGATTTTACCATTAAATAAAGTGAGTTGAATGCAGGCTTTATCTCTTCTCTCTTCTAAAATCTCAATAACATGACTGTAAAATAAAAAATCGGCATAAAGTAGGTATAAATCCACACAGAAAAAGAGAATGAGAGGAAGATGACACCGGACTAGAGATTCAACAGAATTCTGGAAGCCAGAGTCCTGAGAAGTGGGACTTGCAGGGCAGAGAAAACTGGATCAGAAATACCCTACCCCTGGCACATTAGGCCAGAACAGAACAGCTTTCACAAAGTAATTTTCAATGTATATGTTATGAGATTATTTTCTTTTATAAGATGGATCACTTATTATTATAAAACAAAGAGTGTTCCTTTACTAAATAGGAGGAGCTAATCAGGAGCAAGTTCATTGTTATTCTGTCTGCTCTCCAGTCCCTGGCCAAGAAATTCTCTTTCTGGAGAGGGTGAGCCTGCAAATCCCTGACTCAGGAGGACTTGGGTGAGATGTCACACTGCAAACAGAGGTAAAGGTGGAGTCAGCTCTATCTGAAAACACAGACTGGAGAAGAGTAGAGTGGTTTCCCCAGAGGAAAGGAGGAAAAGTGGGATAACAATAATAATAATGTGGACAGGAAGCAAGGAAATACTGGGTAGAAAAGGGCGGTTCTCTGGCAAGGGCCCCACTCTTAAGCCTGGAAACCCACGGGAACAAGCATTCTTGTTTTTGTGCCCAAATGTTGCCTTTTGGCCTACCATACCCCCTATCTTGTACCCATATAAACCCCAAGCCCCAGGTTCCACAAGTAGACAAGATGAACAGAAGAGCAGCAGAGTGGTGCGGCAGAGAAGGAGAGAAGAGAAGGAGCGTCTGAACATCAAGAGGAGTTCGGCTGGGGACAGTTGGTTGGGAGATCAGCTACAGGACAGCCAAACTCCAGGGGAAGATCATCTTCCCACTCCATCCCCTTTCCAGCTCCCCATCCATTCTGCTGAGAGCCACCTCCAGCACTCAGTAAAACCCTTGCATTCACGAGCCTTCAAGTCTGTGTGTGATCTGATTCTTCCTGGATGCCAGACAAGGACCTGGGTACCAGAAGGACAGGGTGTAAAAGGCTGTCACCCTGACTCTCTACTGAGCTGGTTTAGCAATTAGCTGTCCATGGATGGTAGCTACTAAAAGGGCATTAATTGTAACACACCCTTAGATGCCACCATGGGGCCAGAGCCCAAAAGTGCTCACCCCAGCTCCTGCATCTGCCCATCTGTGTGCTCCCCGTCCTGTAAGGGGTTTGAGTGCATGATGGTTGAATATTTGAGCCACACTCCTATTGCACGTCCTGCAAGGGGGGTCAGGGAACTCTCCCATTTCAATAACAGTTTATATATCAACCTGTACCAAACAGTGTTTAAAACACTTTATATACACTAACTCAGTTAATTCTTACACAACTGTGTGCTGGAGGGGCAAACATCACTTAATTTTACATTTCACGAGACTGAGACACAGAGAAAGTAAATTCCCCAAGGTCACACTGCTGGTAAGTAGCAGAGCCAGGAAATGAACCCAGACAGTCTGGGGAAAATGGTTCCTGGGTGACAAAAACACCACAGGTCTGCCATAGTTAATTTTGTGGATGGTACAATTTTATCTGGTTTCCTATAATTACAAGATGGGACAAGGAAATGCCATAAAGTCAAGCTCAATCCTTTGAGCAGATTCTTTTCTGCAGCAGCAGGTACCCCTATAATTATGGGTCCATGATAATCTGAGTAATGGCCCCCAAAAGATATCTGTCTCAGTCCCTGGAATCTGTTACTTTACATGGTCAAAGAGACTCTGCGGATGTGATTAAATGAAGGATCTTGAGATGGGGAGATGAGTCTGGATGGGTTCTCCAATTCTCACAGGGGATCCCGCACACCTTTCCACTTCCAGACCTTGAGGGGAGGGGCTCACAGACTAGAAAGCCCTCTGCAAATACTACCCTGAGCCCATATCACTAGTGTAATCACTGGTAAGAATCTGGGGACAAAGGTGAGTGGGATCTCAGATGGATATCTCTCCAAGCTGGGATATAACTGAAAATGGCACTGGTTACACCTGACACTGGATACCCATATAACCAACAGTTTATAATCACAGAACAGCAAACTCGCCCATCAAAATCAGGGTAAATACACCAAGATGTTTGTATAATTCAAACACCAATCTAACTTGATTTCATTCAGGAAACAGAATGTCTAGAGTGTTAAAGACTTTGCTGTGGTTTCAAGGAAAGAATCATGAATAAAGTCTGGCTCAGCCATGTCTATAAAAAGGATGAAACTTTATGAGTCACGGATGAGAGCTGGTGTGTGATCAACACCCCACCTGTTCTCTTGGTGGAAATCATGTCTTTTCATTTTTAAGCTACTTTGATATTGCAAATCTATAATTCTAAAATGACTTTTATAGCTGGAGGATTAGAGAAGAACCCTATTGTTCCAGAATGAGCCACCAGAGACTTGAGCAGATGGGAGAAGCAAATAATATAAGCCAGGAAGGGCACCAAGATAGTCATTTGTCTTAGGGTATGTCGATCATTTTAGGTTTGCAGCAGGACTCTGTGTTCCTTAGACAAGGAGCAGAAGCTTATTGGGTATACCCACATGAGTCATGAACCAGGAAAAGACACAATCAGCCAGCAGCTGCAGGCAGACATTGGGAGGCCATATGACTGTCAGAGGTACTAGGCTCAGACCTTGACTTAGAACAGTGACATCAAAAACACGAGGCACACGCTCCATCCCATGCCCATGGCAGACATTACTAAGTGATCACTGCATACTTTCTTGCTGAGACCAGAGACAGCCTCAGAACCTCTCTTAGCACAGATCCCCACTACCTATCTCCTACTACTTATTTTGTTGTTGCTGCTGTTGTTGTTGTGAGACAGGGTTTCACTCTGTCTCCCAGGATAGAGTGCAGTGGCATGACCATGGCTCAGTGCAGTCTTAACCTCCTGGGCTCAAGCGATCCTCCTGCCTCAGCCTCCCAAGTCTACCTATTGATCAGAGTTGACCCACAAAATAAAACCTATTTGTTATTCCTGGTTCAGAACAAATAGAAAAGGAGGCAAACTTCAGTTAGAATAAAATCTGTATTAATGCCTGTCTTGAGAACGCACTGGAGGCACATGGCATTGAACCGAGAGCTCTGGACAAGAAAAGAAGGGAGGACTACCAGGGGCTGAAGCCAAGGAGGCATCCAGGGAGTTGTAGAAGATGACATTAGCCACGCTGAAATTTAGATAAGCTTTAATACTTCCTCATGTCTCTTTGGCCTTAATGGAATCACGTGTCCATCCTGAAGCAATCACTGTAGTCAGATGCAAGGGCTTTGTTGATCGGCTTAAGTTAATCAGAGCCCACCCGCGGAAAAGAAGGAAGGCATGTAAAGGAGTGATGAGAAGCAGCTGTGTGACCTCAATGGGCAGAAAACCCGTGCATTACAGAGGAAGAAGAATTTGTAAGTAAGTAAGAAGGGAGCCATCAAAAGAAAACAAGCTGGAAATCTGCTACAGTGTCTTTACAAGTGGCATCAGGTGGGCTGATGTGGAACTAAAGTCATTCCCACCTAAACTACATCACTCACAGTGGGGGTGAGGTGGCGCCCCAAAGGAAACTGGGGTACTATTACCATGAAGAAGAGGAGAGGAGATTTAATGCCAAGGAATAAATAATAGGTGGCATTCACACTAGGGTAAGATTTCCAAGGACTTGAGTGAGAGAGCTCTCCTAGAAGGGCAGGTATCTACAAAGCAGGTGCCGAGGGGCCCGAAGCCCAAAGAAATAATTTCTGGAGACCAAATGGGAAGCACTTTCGTTCTCTAAGGAGACCTGGGACACCAAACCTGCCATAAAAATGAGGAAGCAAATTTAGGTTGTAACTCAGAATGCTCCCAGGACTAGCAGATGTGCCAGCGTGAATTTTCCTGAAGTAAGCGGTTAAGGCCAACCTTCCAATGTCATATGAGAAAGACACCCTAGAACCACTCAGGTCTTTCCTACTGCACCGAGATTCATAACAGACCACAAAGACCCTAAGAGCAGATGATTTCTGCAACCTGTGCAAACACCCCATGTTTGTAATTTTTCCCTGGTTATTTCCTTACAGAGGTTAGCAACAAATCGCTGAAGTCAGAAAGCTCCAAAGTGCTTGCCTTCTAGGAAAGAAAGTAAGGAAACTGGTGGGGGCAGGGAGGGGGGGAGTTGTGCCCCATTTCTTTGTCATTCCTAGAAACAGGAAAGTTCCCAGGGATGAAGGGGGGGATGGCAACGTTGAAAAGAAAGGGACGCAGGGCTGGGCGCGGCAGTCCATGCCTGTAATCCCAGCATTTTGGGAGACAGTAGATCACTTGAGGTCAGGAGTTTGAGAACAGCCTGGCCAAAATGGTGAAACCCCATCTCTACTAAAAAATACAAAAATTAGACAGGTATGGTGGCGGGTGCCTGTAATCCCAGCTACTTGGGAGCCTGAGGCAGGCGAATCACTGGAACCCAGGAGGCGGACGCTGCAGTGAGCTGAGATAGCACCACTGAACTCCAGCCTTGGACCTATGGAAAAGAAGGAAGGTATGTAGAGGAGCAATGTGTTTCTTTACAACTAGCATCAATTGGGTCATGAATCTTTTAGCTTTAAACATTAAAAAACCTTCCCCAAACTGGCTTAGACAGAAGAACTTATTGGCTTACGAAAGAGAAAAATGGAAAATGAATTTTAGGCAGGGTTTGATCCAGCAACTCAAGGGCATCCACATCTTCCCATCTCTACTCTCTTTATCCTAGGGTTGGCTCTCATTATTGCAAGATGCTGACCAGTAGCCCCTTGGGCTGGGAGAAGCGGGAATGTGTCCTCATTAATATCGAAGAGAAGAGAAAGGAGTCTGTGTCTCAGAATTCTTGTCAAAGGACCTCGGATTGGACTAGCTTAAGTCTTGTGCCTGCCTTTGAGTCAATCACTGTGTCTACGGGGAGGAAAATCAGGTTCTAACCAGGAGATGGCTGTGGAGCCAGCCATATAAAACCTGCAGAGCTGAGAATGGTGGGAATGAGTGCTGGTTTCCCTAAGAAAATAGGATATTGTTATGATGAATGAAGGGAAATAGAGGCTGGACAGCCAACAACAGGTCTCCTAGCATCAGATGTACAGGGGAAGGTGGAATGTGTGTACTACATATTCTAAATCAAAGGTAAAGTTAACAGCTGAAGTTTCTCCCTAGAAGTGACTTTTGCTTTAAAAAAAAAAAAAAGCAACAGGAAGAGAAGGCTACCATGATGTGATTGTGACAATGCTCAGCTGGGTAGCAGCTGCTCTGCCTGATGAGACACAGGGATAGTCAATGCACATGAATAATCTCTAAAGATGGATCTGATACATGCACTTTACCTAACAGTCTTGGAAGGACTCATAGGATACACGCCAAGGAGTGAGTTAATGTTGTGTGCTTTATTTATTCACAAGGATGGTTTCCTCCTGAAACCCAGCACTGTGTTAACATTCTACATGTCACTTTGGTTCAAGCAAGTCCCAGGAAGATGGATCACTATTCATTCACTGAAGAATTTCCCAAGTTAAAGAAGAGATACAATTAATAATGTTAGAGTAGCCCAGCTAGAAACTCTAACAAGTTATGTAACATAGAAGACAGAGAATAATGAGAACAGTTATTCCTTTGTGCTTCAAAGAGAATAGTAAAATAGACTCGATAGCATGAAAATTTTTCAACAGGTTTTTCCCCCACTCCTGGCCTAATGGGCATTGATTCATGCCAGGGGTCTATGAGGCTGAAAGAGCCAACATATCTATCTGAAATAGAGTTCTCTAACCACTATGTCAGATGTAACAGTAGCTTTCAAAGTCTTGCCTGATAATGAGGTGATTGTTTAAATGAATTATGATATACCCCACAATGAAATTTTATTCATTCATTTAAAATGATGCTGTAGGCTGGGCATGGTGGCTCATGCCTGTAATCCCAGCACTTTGGGAGGCCGAGGTGGGCGTATCACTTGAGGTCAGGAGTTCGAGACCAGCCTGGCCAACATAGTGAAACCCCATCTCTACTAAAAGTACAAAAAATTTAGCTGGGTGTGGTGGCAGGTGCCTGTAATACCAGTTACTCAGGAGGCTGAGGCAGGAGAATCACTTGAACTTGGGAGTCAGAGGTTGCCATGAGCCGAGATCATGCCACTGCACTCCAGCCTGGGCAACAGAGCAAGACTCCATCTCTAATAATAATAATAATAACAACAACAACAATCATAATCATAATAATAATGCTATAGATAAAAATGCATTAACTTTACCTAATATTTACAATTTATTACTTTTTTCTTTTGAAATGGAGTCTTGCTCTCTCGCCCAGGCTGGAGTGCAACGGGCAATCTCAGCTCACTGCAACCTCCGCCTGCTGGGTTCAAGCAATTCTCCTCCCTCAGCCTCCTGAGTAGCTGGGATTACAGGCATGTGCCACCATGCCCGGCTAATGTTTGTATTTTTAGTAGAGAGGGGGGGTTCATCATGTTGGTCAGGCTTGTCTCGAACTCCTGACCTTGTGATCTGCCTACTTGGCCTCCCAAAGTGCTGGGATTACAGGCATGAGCCACTGTGCCCAGTCACAATTTATTTATTATTGAGTGAGAAAAGCACATTAGGAAACAACATGGAGAGGTTATAATCATACTTAACTAAAATATTGAAATATTTACATTTTACACAGAAAAATGAAAAGATATACTCTGAGGTGTTAACGGTGGTTTTTTTTGATGCTGTAATCATGAATTTTCTTCTTGAATCTTTTTTTCTTGTTTATATTTTCTAAATTTTCTGTGATGTACATGTATTGCTTTTGTAATAAGAAGAACACATCAGAGAGATTTTATTTTAAAATTATGCTTGCTGCATCTGTAAGTCTTTAATTGTGCTCATACTTTTCCTCTTCAAAAATTTTGGACAGCAGCTCATGCCTGTGATCCCAGCACTTTGGGAGGCTGAGGTGGGAGGATCATTTGAGGCCAGGAGTTCAAGACCAGCCTGGGTAACAGAGTGAGACCTCCATCTCTACTGAAAACTTTAAAAATTAGCTGGGTATGGTGGTGTGCACCTGTAGTTCCAGCTACTCAGGAGGCTTAGGTGGGAGGATCACTTGAGCGCAGGACACCACAGGGCATGATCGTGCAACCGCACTCCAGCCTGGCTGACAGAATAAGACCATCTCTTAAAAAAAAAAAAAATTGATATTCTTTCTGTCAGCAGCCACAGTCGTCTGTGGATTGATGTAGGGGAGTAAATGAGTGATTTTTCCATGATGTAGCATGGAAAAATGAGTGAATGAATAAACACAGCACCAATTAGAGCAGTGAAGGAAACTCAGGAATCCAGAGGCCAATCCCCAGTTCCCTTCATTCCATCTAGTTAACATCTAAATGAGATCCCGTTCCAGGCTCTCCTCTTTCCAGTCACTAGAAGGGACAGTCTCATCCACAGGAGACATTTTAGTGCTTCCAGATCTGGAGATGGCGTCTTCTTGCTCTCAGGAGGGGCATCTTAAGAGTCTAGATTCTCAGACCCTTGTAAGGGGTCAGCCACCTCCCACCTCTACCCCTTGAGGAATTTGTCTTTTCATTGATCTCTAGATCTCTCCAGCCTCCCCAGGTGGGGCACAGCTTGTCTCGGAAGGAATGCCATCCCTGCTGAACCTCAGGGGCTCCTTGACCTTCGCCCTGTCTCAGCCACCTTCTCCAGCGCTGCCACCCCCACACAACCCTCATTAGTGGCCACCATCACCGCTGCCGCCATGCTGTGGCCCTGTTAGAGACCACTCCCCTCCTCTTCAGTCCTGAGCAAAGAGACAAGGAAACACCTTCTCATCAGCCTCGTGAGTCTAGAAATGCAGAGGTCCCATTCACAGGGCTTTTCCCAGGTAGGGAGGAAGCCACGGACACATCAACCTTCCATCTCGGCAGCATCCCTCCCTCTTCTTGTTCACCAGCCTGCTAGCCTGAGGGACAGAAAGCGACAAAAAAGGAGGTGAAACAAACTCAAAGCCTGCAAGTAGCTTACATGAGCTATCCACTAGATGCTGAGCTGTGGTGGATGGTTGCGAAGGGCCCCAGGTTGACAGGTTTGGTTTATATATTTTTTTTAATTTTTCAAGAACAAGCAGAAATTTAGATTCTTATGTATAGATGTATAGTCTGCCAGATTTTAAACATTGGCAACTCTTTTTTTTTTTTTTTTTTTTTTTTTAAGACAGAAGTCTCGCTCTGTTGCCCAGGCTGGAGTGCTGGCGTGCCATCCTGCGATCTCTCCAGTAGCTGGGATTACAGGCGCCTGCCACCACACTCAGCTAATGTTTGTATGTTTAGTAGAGATGGAGGTTTCACCGTGTTGGCCAGGCTGGTCTCGAACTCCTCCACCTGCCTCAGCCTCCCAAAGTGCTGGGATTACAGGCATGAGCAACTGTACCTGGCCTCATTCTATTTTTTAATCCCAACATAAATCTGTACCCGTTAAAAATTCTATTCAGCTTCTTTTTTTTTTCTTTTGAGACAGAGTCTCGCTCTGTTGCCCAGGCTGGAGTGCAGTGGCATGATCTTGGCTCACTGCAGTCTCTGCCTCCAAGGTTCAAGCAATTCTTCTGCTTCAGCCTCCTGAGTAGCTGGGATTACAGGCGCACACCACCACGCCCAGCTAATTTTTGTATTTTTAGTAGAGACGGGTTTTTGCCACATTGGCCAGGCTGGTCTCAAACTCCTGACCTCAAGTTATCCGCCCACCTTAGTCTCCCAAAGTGTTGGGATTACAGGCGTGAGCCACTGCGCCTGGCCCAGTTGCTTCTATTTCAGAGACATAATATGGCTTAAGGGAGAGACCTTCTTTCTCTCCCACCTGAAAGAAGTCCAGAACTGGGCAGTCCAGGGCTGCATGTGGCTCATGAGATTCCCCATGTCTGAATCACATGGCTTGGGTTTCTTTCTAGCAGTGGCTAGAATGCACCGGAGCTTCAATTCCAGATCAACCAGCTAAATGTCCCTGGGAACAGCCATTTATCTTTCTATGCTTCTGTTTGCTCATTTGTAAAATGAACAATAACAGCACCCTCCTCACAGGTTGGCTGTTGAGAATTAAATGAGATAATACACAAAAAGTTGTTAGCACAGAGCCTGGAACACAGCCCCAAAAGTGTAAGATAAAGTGACCCCATCCCCACTCTTTGATTACCTAGGTCATTATAAACTGTAACAACAAAGCAAAATCACTTGAGGTCAGGAGTTTGAGACCAGCCTGGCCAACATGGTGAAACCCCCGTCTCTACTAAAAATACAAAAATTATCCGGGCCTGGTGGCATGCACCTATAATCCCGTCTACTTGGGTGGCTGAGGCAGGAGAATTGCTTAAACCTGGGAGGCGAAGGTTGCAGTGAATCGACATCACGCCACTGCACTCTAGCCTGGGGGACAGAGTGAGACTCCATCTCAAAAAAAAGAAAAAAAAAAAAAAGAAAGAAAGAAAGAAATGGGAATCAGGAGCCAAAAGTTAATCTGTAAGAACATAAGCTCTACCCCTCCCTGAAGCTTTGGATAGATTGTTGGACTTTCTTCAACTGTGAAGGGGAGAGGGGCTTTCTGAGTCAATTTTATCTAGATCTAAGGAGCAAGAAGACCCCAAGTGACATTTGATTTGTATAGTTAATGCCTACCCTCCTTCTGTCCCCAACCACTTCTAGAGACTCTTGGCAAAACTGAATGGGAATTTTCTGACACTGCCTCTGCTTGTACAATACTGAGAAGTCAGGAAGAGCTGGAGTTGGCTGTAATTCTAAAGGGTGAATGGATGCTGATGGTGTATCCTAGCAACAGCCGAAAAGAAATCAACATCAAGTAACACAAGCTCCACGAGTAGAAGCAGCAAAACATCCACTGAAACATGGTGAGAAGTCACATGACCTAGGTACTGACTGTCAGGCCCAAACTGGCCATTGTAAGCTAATCTTGCTGTTAGGATGCTGTAAAGATGAGGCAAGAGCAAAAGGGTGAGCTGGGTTGAAGGAAGCCTCATAAAAATGACCCCAAATCAAAATGTTTAGTCAAAGCCCAGCTTTGGAGCAATGACCTTAGCCAGAGAAAACCACTTAATTTGTAGATAACCAAAGGTCATAGAAGGTTGTCAAATAAATCCCTTTAATCTAATTATGAATGACATTTACCTCAATAAAGCCACATGGTATTAAATAAGACATTAATAATCATATCTCACAAGAATGGAAATGACTCTCATCCATTACCCTCCTCATAGATTTAGAAAGCATTGATTTTTAGCCAAGTACCAACTGAAGAATACTAATATCCTACTGCATTTGTCAGGGTTGTTTTTGCTGCCAATGAGAGAAATTCAGCTGGAATTGAGCAAATTCAAGGGGAGAGAGTAAGGCATAGAATCAAAGGAAGTCTCTCTCTCTCTCTCCTTCCTAGGAAGGCTGGGCATAGTGGCTCACACCTGTAATCTCAGCACTTTGGGAGGTTGAGGTGGGCGGATCACCTGAGGTCAGGAGTTCAAGACCAGTCTGGGCAACACGGTGAAATCCCATCTCTACTAAAGGCTGGTGAAAGCAGCCTGGGCAATATGGTTAAACTCCAGAGAAAGAAAGAAAAGAAAGAAAAGAAAGAAAGAGAAAAAGCCAGCCAGCCTAGGGAAGAATTTGATTAGCCTGGTGTGGACTGCACATATGTCTATTCCAGGGCTACTTATTAGGGCCAGGAGGATGGTGTCAGAAGGCAGGAGGCAGTGTGCCGTAGTTAGCAGGGCTAGAATGGGAAGGAGAAGTTTTCCAAAGAAGGGGGATGCTGTTTTCAAAAGGGAAGAAACTGATGCTGAGCAGACAAATACCAAATGCCCAGCACATTTATTGAATCTGTGATGAGAGTGAATTTTATAACCTGCCACTATCATTAGCTTGTCTAAGTTGTCTTGGCAAAGGTAAAACATTAGAGAATCCAGAGCTGTCTGGAATGTACGGTGGATTTGATCTTTCTAAATCATTTGTAATTATCTGTCATAGGAGGTGGAACGTTAGCTGTACATCTCTGAAAATATCAAATTTCATTTTCCTGTAAATAAAAGAAGGGTACTATAAAGATAAAAGCTAATATTATAGCTATATATTTGTCTTCAAATATAACCATTAAGTGGTTTAAGTAAATAATTTAAAATTGAGTTTCTAGTAAAACTCAAAGGAATGTTGCATAAAATAACTTTAAAAAAGTCTCTAAGTCATTCTTATATAGTGATCTATATTAACGTATAATGTAAAATTTAGTTGAATGCGTTAGTATTTATATGATTCTATTTACTTAATATAAAGAATAATAAAAAGGTCTAAAATTAATCATGCTTTCAGGAACTGTAAATCAGTAAACTAAATTATCATTATTTAATATTGTTGTTAAGGCCGGGTGCGGTGGCTCACACCTGTAATCCCAGCACTTTGGGAGGCCGAGGCAGGTGGATCGCTTGAGCTTAGGAGTTCAAGATCAGCCTGGGCAAGATGGTGAAACCCCATCTCTACTAAAAATACAAAAATTAGCCAGGCATGGTGGCACATGCCTGTGGTCCCAGATACTCGGAAGGCTGAGGTGGGAGGATCACCTGAGCCAGGGAGGGGGAGGTTGCAGTGAGCCGAGATCACCCTTCTGGACTCCAGCCTGGGTGACAGAGTGAGACCCCATCTCAGAAAAATAAATAAAATTGTTAAAATTTTGGATCTTTGCTTATGGTTCCACCAAGATCATTAAGATATGATGATAATAATACTAATGTCTACCATATGTCAGATGCTTTACCTAACAAGTCTAAGGAAGATTTAATCATCCCGTGTTACAGATGAGGAAACTGAGTTCCTCTTAGGAGGTGACAGTTGCCCAATGCTACGTGGCTAAGCTCTGGGATGGTCCTAGGTTAGTCCAGCTCTAGAGGCGAATCTCTTTCCAATCTGTCATACTGCTTCCCTGCCTCAACAGTGCTGGAGAGAAGAACATATCTGTTCAGGATGTTTGTTAATCAAATAGAACTCTAACAACTGAGTGTTCTAAAATAATTATTGAGTCCACAGCCACACCACCCTGAATGTGCCCAATCTTGTCTAAAATAATGATTGACTCATAAATTATATAAATGTGCCATACAGCTGGACAAACAAGTTAACTTACTAGATTTTTAAATGTACTCCAAAAATAGAGTAGACACACTTGCGGTGTGTACGGGAAGTGCCAATTCTAGGATCCTAAAAGAAATCTCAACATCAAACTCAATAGCAAATACAGACAAACAAGAAATGAGGGCAAGGCAGCCATTACTCAGTCAAACATAGGGGAGAAACTTTGCTTTGAGTGACCACAAGAGAAAATGTGAGAGTGAAATCTTAGTTCTTCACCAGTGGAAAATTAGGTAAGGGTTTTAATTTAGGGTTGTGGGGGCTGGGTGTGTGGAGACCGTAAGGGAGCTGGGACAAGCACAGCTGTGTGACAAATATTAATGGCTATCACAATTCTCAAACTGAGAAATTCAGGTCAGCCTGCAGGGCAAGCTGCCTCCAAATGCAACAGCCTTTTATATGGCTGACTACTTCTTCCACAAGTCATTTTTTTGTTTTTTCACTTAGTTCAAGTTGGAATTAATGGTTCCAGTGATTTGCGTTGCCTTTGATGAAATTCTTAACATTACAAATTTATTAATCCTACCTACAAAGAGATAGCTTTTCAAAAATGAGAAAATAGTTTTTCATGTAAGTTAATATTTAAATGTCAAATGACGATCCAGGTTTTCTTGCATGTAATTTTTCCATCCCCTTTGTATTGCTTTGAAAACAGTATCATAAAGCACCTAAAATTGTGAGGCTGATGCTTACCCTTATTTAGTGACATAAAGATGACTGCCAATTTTTTTTTTTTTTTAGCAATTTTATTGTGGCTCAAAGTTCCAAGTCCAGGCTGCATGCAGGCAAATCTGTAAATCTGACTTCTTTGTAACTGGAATCAGGTAGAGCCATCACTTACAGAAATTTTGAAGACCGGGATATATCCTCCAATGCACATGCAGAGTTTCATCCATTTCAACACAAAGTTTTTATATGCATCCATTTCAACACAAAGGTTTTAAATAAAGCTATTTATTAGCTTATAGTAATAAATCCTGGCAAACACTACTGGTTCATAATATGCCTAGAGTTATGAATCAGAAGATTCATAATCAGGCCTACATCTAATAAGAAAGATGGCTGGCCGGGCGCAGTGGCTCACGCCTATAATCTTAGCACTTTGGGAGGCCGAGGCAGGTGGATGACCTGAAGTTGGGAGTTCAAGACCAACCTGGCCAACATGGCAAAACCCTGTCTCTATAAAAATACAAAATTAGCTGGGCGTGGTGACAAGTGTCTGTAATCCCAGCTACTTGGGAGGCTGAGGCAGGAGAATCACTTGAACCGGGAGGTGGAGGTTGCAATGAGCTGGGATCACACCACTGCACTCCAGCCTGGGTGACAGAGTGAGACTCTGTCAAAAAAAAAAAAAAAAAAAAGAAAGTGAGAGAGAGAGAGAGAGGCAAAGCAAAGCAAAGCAAAGCAAGCAAACTTGGGCAACATAGCAAGAGCTTGTCTCTACAAAAAAACTTAAAAACTAGCTGGGCATGGTGGTGATTGCCTGGAAGGCTGAGGTGGGAGAACTACTTGAGCCCAGGAGGTCGAGGCTGCAGAGAATCGTGATTGCACCACTGCACTCCAGCCCTGGCAACAGAGTGAGAACCTGTCTCTGGGAAAAAAAAAAAAAACGAAAACAAAACGGAGAGGAAAGGAAAGGAGGAGGGGGTAGGGGGATAAAAAAGAAAGGAAAGGAAAGGGGAAAAGGGAAACGAAAGGAAAATGAAGAAAGAAAGGAAGATAGTACACAGCAGTAATAAATTTTATTACTAGAGGAGAAGTAATAAAGTCATAAGGATGCTGTATCAGCGAGGACATTCAGCTACAAGTGGAAGAAGCGTAAGTCAATACAGATTCTAAGTCAAGCTATAAGAAAATAGGGAAATTTACTGGTTCATATCATTAAAGAGTGGAAATGAAATGTACTTCAGGCACAGGTAGAACCAGGTTCTCAGACACCAGACATCGGCCTGGAAAAAAACTTTTCTGGCCGGGCATGGTGGCTCACGCCTGTAATCCCAGTACTTGGAGAGGCTGGGGCGGGTGATCACTTGAGGTCAGGAGTTGGAGACCAGCCTGGCCAACATGGTGAAACCCCGTCTTTACTAAAAATACAAAAATGAGCCAGGCACGGTGGCATGCATCTGTAATCCCAGCAACTTGGGAGGCTGAGGCAGGATAATCGCTTGAACCCAGGAGACGGAGGTTGCAGTGAGCCGAGATTGCGCCACTGCACTCCAGTCTGGGCGACAGAGTGAGACTCAGTCTAAAAACAAAAAGCATACACAGACATTACCTTCCTGGAGCCAGGGCTGATAAATATGGCTCCATTACTATGTTCGTACGATGTGACCGCATTTCATACTATGAGTGCTTGGCACCAGGGTATGAATTAACTTGTATTTGAGAAGAATGTTAGGCACAGGACTTTTCCATTCATAGAAGGATGACTTAAAGCAGGGATATAGACCGAGGGGTCTTTGCAAGCTGATCACACAAGTGATTGCAAACCCTTGAAATGATCACCAATTTTCTGGAAACACAGCATGACATCATGGTAATTAGTGTACTTTTTTCCCTGTAAAAATTGGTCAATGAAACTTTAGAAATTTCCTATTTGCATGTTTAGGTGTTATTTCCCACAAGAACTCTTACTTTCTGAAACTTCAGAATTTACTGTTCTGGGCTGCTGCTGTTTAATTTCAGTCACTATTTCACCTCCAACAAAAATTATTATTATTTTTGAGACAGAGTGTTACTCTGTGGCCCAGGCTAGAGTGCAGTGGTGTGATCTCAGCTCACTGCACCCTCCACCTCCCAGATTCAGGCGATTCTCCTACCTTAGCCTCCTCAGTAGCTGGGCCTGTGCTGCCGCGCATGGCTAATTTTTGTATTTTCAGTAGAGATGGTTTTTCGCCATGTTGGCCAGGTTGATCTCGAACTCCTGACCTCAGGTGATCTGCCTGCCTCAGCCTCCCAAACTGCTGGGATTGTAGGCGTTAGCCACCGTGCCCAGCCCTAAATCTAATCAATACAGTTTTGCTTCATTATATCTACATGTAGAGTGCCTTTATAGGTGGACAGTGGGTGTTCAGTAAAAGCTCAATACAGAGATTCTTTACTGGAGTAATTTTGTTCAGGCCTTTTCCCAAAAAGTAACAATAAGTACTATGAATAAAATAATACAAGGAAGTTCATATAAATAAACAGTAATAGGAAGTTCCTGAGGAAGCTACTGTAGATTAGATGACACAGAACATTCTGTTGAGGAGGTGATACTTGTAAAGTAAGATATGAATGATACCAAAAAAAGGAGCAACACAAAGACGTTAATATTCTAGGCAGAAGGAAGAGCAAGTGCAAAGACCCAAGACAAGAATGAATCCAGTCTTTGAAGATTAGACAGAGGCTTGTGTGGCTGACATATAGTGGGTGATGGAGGGAGAAACGAGAGGTGGTATCTGAGAGGTAGGTCAATAAGACACATCATAAACACAAGCAGGGACTCCCACAGACAGTTCCATTGCCTTTTTTTTTTTTTTTTTTTTTTTTGAGACAGGAGTTTCACTCTTGTTGCCCAGGCTGGAGTACAATGGCACAATCTTGGCTCACTGCAACCTCCGCCTCCTGGATTCAAGTGATTCTCCTGTCTCAGCCTCCCAAGTAGCTGGGATTACAGGCGCATGCCACCACGCCTGACTAATTTTTGTGTTTTTAGTAGAGCCAGGGTTTCATCATATTGGTCAGGCTGGTCTCGAGCTCCTGACCTCAGGTGATCCGTCTGCCTCGGCCCCAAAAAGCGCTAGATTACAGACGTGAGCCACCGAGCCTCTTTTCTGTGAAGTGAGTTTCTCCGCCATGGACACTGTCCTACATATGACAAGGCAGAAAGCATTCTAATCCCATGAATGTTGATGTTGGCCAAGGCATGATAGGCAGGGAAAACAGACTCAAATTCAGAATCAGTACCTATTCCCACAAAAACAAAGCATCTCTCCCTCCAATATGGAAGAAGTCCAATGAAATGAACTTGCTGCAATGATGTTACTGGGCTTAGATGTGTGTTTTCTGTTGGGATCTTCGAGAAGCAGGCACTGAGACAAAGATTTGTTCTCAGAAGGTGATCTCAGTAATCATCTGGCTACTTTGTTCTAAATCTTTTTGGATTACAGATCCAAGCCTCAAGGTTCATTTGCCAAGCCCTTCCCAAAACTTTTGCACAAATCTTCCATGTTGCTGTTTTCAATCTCTGACTATCTAGCCAGTGACTGGTTACGGTTATAGATCCTCACCTCAGATCATGTTTCCCTGAAGTCAAAGTACATGATAAAAGGCAGTGCTTGGAATTTTGCCTACAAATTCAGATTTGCCCTCAACTGTCCTTCAAGACCACCCCAAATATACACAGTACGTTTCTAGCTGATAGCGCCTATTGTTCATGGTATCTGTAAACCGGGTTTGGCTTTTTTCCATTCTCAGTTAACTGGACAATAACGCTCCACAAAGGTAAAGGGACAGATTGGTAGGGGCAATGTGTGGGAATAGAGTAGTTAAAGGCACAGAGTCAGGAGAAAATGTTCATACAAAGAAAATGTGTCTTCATGACCTGTCTGGTCCCACCTGCTAGGTGATGGAGTGCTGCTGGAAATGGTCAACTTTATGAGTAGGTGTATTAAATAGCACCTGGTGCCCCCACAGTCTCCAACATCCCCAGTAGCAAATTGAACCATTTCTCAAAAGGAAAATAGTAATCTTCCAGAAGGGGGTATGACCTTGCTCCAAAGTCCTGTGGGCTTCCATTGTGATTCTCCTGGAGAAATTTGTCTCTGACTGCGTTAAGTCTCCCAATCAGCCAGACACTTTGAGAGGGCTGAGCAGCAGAGCTGCTTGGACTGCAGACTGGGCCACCTACAGGGACTAGTTTTGCTCTGCCAGCTTTTCAGGTCATCAGGCAAATAAATATGTGCAAAACACCTGTATGTTATATGCTGTCTCAAAAATCCAGGGCTAAAAAAGCCAAAACAACACACTGAATACAGTATCTCTTGAAGGCACTGAATTCAACCTGATCCAGCTAAGGGATACTCAGGGGATAGGGCTGCAGTAGACTAGTTTCTTATGACTGAGGAAGAGTTTCAAAAGAACTGGTTTTTGCGTGTTGGTTTCTTTAGCACAGTTGTTCAAAACATTGGCTGCAAATTGAACCATAAGGTGGTGAGGGGAGAAGTTTTAAAAATTACTGATGCCTGGATCCTACCCTCAGAGATGCTGGTCTGATTGCCTGGAATTCTGGATTATAAAAAAGCTAATATGCAGTCAAGGGCGAAGACCATTGTTCTAGTTCCTTCTAGATGTTCCTATACCAACAGCCATGGTCCCACTCTATCCCTTCATTTTCATATAGGAAAACAAGAAGGTAAGTGAAGTCATACGATTACCCTGCGTTTCACTTATAAACCAAAAGGTATCTGAGACAAGTCTCAATCAATTCAGAAAGTTTATTTTGCTGAGGTTAAGGCTGTGCCTGTGACACAGCTTCAGGGGGTCCTGACGACACGTGCCCAAGTGGTCGGGGTACAGCTTGCTTTTAGACATTTTAGGGAGACGTGAGACACCAATCAGTAGGTGTAACATGCACACTGGTTCCGTCAGGTGAGACGGGACAACGTGAGGTAGGGGCTTCCAGGTCATAAGTAGACAAGAGACAAAAGGCTGCATTCTTTTGAGTTCTTGAGCAGCCTTCCACTGAATACACAGTTTAGTCTGGCTCAGGGAATCTGGATTTTTACATAAACAACAGGGCAGAGGAAGCAATCAGATACACATTTATCTCCGGTGAGCCTCAGAGATGACTTTGAGTTCTGTCTGTCCTTTGTCCACAAGGAATTTCAAGGAGGGAGATATGTAGCTTTTTATCTTTGTAGCTATTAATATCTTATTTAGGGATAAAATGGGGGTCAGGTTTGCCTGACATAGTTCCCAGCCTGACTTTTCCCTTGGCTTAGTGATTTTGGGGTCCCAAGATTTATTTTCCTTTCACACACTTGATGCCTTGAGTTGAGATTTGAGAATCAAGGTTTATTCTCTCTTAAGTCATTCAATGCCCTTGGAAACAACCACCTGACTCCATAATCCTAGCATTAATTTGTTCCATGGTGGCTGCTACCAGTCCCCAGGGGCCTTATCCTCAGGGGGCTCGTGGATCCTGGTGACTAAAGGCAACAGCCTGATAAGCTCCTTGATCACTGGAGCTGCGAGCTTTCCATCTGGAATACAGAGAGATGTGGGCCTTTCACCCTACCCAGACACAACCACCAATTCCAAAGATCCCGCATTTCCTTGAAGGTCTTTTGCCTACCTCTGGTACCAATCTGGATATTAAAGACTTTTTTATTGGTAAGCAACAAAAAAAATCTGTGACCCTAGTTAGCTTAAAGAACTAAGAACATATTGGAATAGAGTCTAGGATAGTTTACAGTTTAAAATGAACCATTAAAGAACCAGACTCAGGACATAGGGTATCTCTGATAACCTCCTTAGAGAGCTTCAATAAAAGTCACCCAGTTCTGATGACTTTCAGCCTTTGTGTCTCTCCATTCAAGTTCCAAGTTCCCATGAGAAAATGTGGCTTGGCTTAGGTCTTCCCATATAACGAGCTATGGTAGTAAGGTAGGGTCCCAAAGCACAAACAGGACCACAGAGGCTGTTTCCAGAAAAGGGAACTGTAAACCAGGCAGCTACCCCAATACAAGTCTACTTCAATCACCATGTTTGGAAGCATCTATTTTGCACCTGGAAAACAACAAAGTGAAGGGCAAAAAGGCACGAAAGACATTGTTTAGTCACACAATTTTAATCTAGTGAATGGTAAATGGTAAAAGAGTAATTACATGAAAAGCTCCATATTTTGCAAGTTTCAACTGTTCTTCATTGTCTTTACTTGTAAGGTGTTGAAGGTGGGATCCACTCCTGAATCTTCTTTCTAGTGGTGGAATAAGGTACATATTGTTCTGGGGTGCCACTCACGTTGAATTTATGGTTTGTCCAAATGAATTTACGAGCAGTAAGTGGTTTTGTTGTTGGAGGATCATCAGTCATACTGTGAAGCCACCGATGCCTTGAAGAGGGGAAAAAACCCAAACAGTTATGAAGAGGCAGTACAGCACAGCGGAAGGAAGGTTAAAAAGGTATTTTTTGTTGTTGTTGCTTGGGTTCAAGCCTTAGCTCCAACACTTACTAGCTGAATTCTTCTATGCCTTAGTTTTTTTCCATCTGAACATCCCTACTCCTCAGGGATGGTATAAAGATAAAAGGAGATAATATACATAAAGCACATAGAAAAATTCTTGTGTGTGGCAGATACTCAACAAATGTCAGCTACTGTTCTCATTACTGTATTTTTTTCCTTCATTTTCTTTCTTTCTTTTTTTTGGAGACAGGGTCTCACTCTGTCACCCATGCTGGAATGCAGTAGCATTATTATAGCTCATTGCAGCCTCAAACTCCTGGGCTCGTGTGATCCTCCTACCTCAGCCTCCTACGTAGCTGACACTATAAGAGCATGCCACCATGCCTGGCTAACTTTTAGAACATTTTTGTAGAGATAGGATCTCACTATGCTGCCCAGGCTGAACTCAAACTTCTGAGCTCAAGGGATCTTCCTGCTTCAGCCTCCCAAAGTGCTGGGATTATAGGTATGAGCCACCATGCCCGGCCCATTACTGTATCTTATCAAATCTGACACTATCCATTTTCAGACATGCCATTATTTTATCTACCTCTAAGAAAGAAAGATGCTACCAAATATATTATGGCACACTACTGATTATAACATGTATCCTAAGTTTAGATGTGCAAACATATTTTAGAATTGACAAAAATACAGTATTACTATTAGGTGCTAGAGGTCAATTCTGGATTTTCGGTACGCTCAGGTTACTCTGGCTCATGAAGGTCTAGTTTAAAATCCATGAGGCTCCTGCTGAGAAGAGTCTCTGATGCATTGTAAATTCAAGCATGTCAGTGTAAACACTAGAGAATATGCAACTTGTTATATTAAAAGATTAAATCAGGGCCAGGCACAGTGGCTCATGTCTATAATCCCAGCACTTTGGCTAGGATGAGGTGGGAGGATCACTTGAGGCCAGAAGTTCAGGACCAGCCTGGGCAACATAGTGAGACCCAGTCTTAAAAAAAAAGTTACAACGACCCCCAATTCACAAATATTTCAGTCGTAAGTGCTTAACAATTTAAGAGGATATGTTCCAGAAATCAGACCTAAAAGCCGGATACCTGGAGGTGAAAGGGAAGAGACCAGCGATACTGCTGCTAACGACAGGGAAAGGAGGAATCAAAGTTTGTGGGACAGAGTTCGATCAAGCAGGAAGCTAAGCTGAGGGGTTTACATGGGAAAGAAGGGAAGAGAGAATTTGTCCCAGCCTCTAAGACCTGGAGCTCACAAGACAGAGACGACCCTGTTGGGGGGGGGGCGGGGAAAAATGAGAGGCCAGTCACAGAACTGCAGCCCAGGGGTGGGGAAAAGGTGATTATCTAGCTGCAGAGAAAAGGACAAGAGGAGGATGTTTCAGTGGAATAACTAGAACTAAAGCTAATGAGAAACATTTTTGTTGCTATGTAAACCTAAGAATATTTGCTAGCAGTAATTGATAGATATAGATAGGTAATTCGCTAAAAACCAGTCTGAATACAGATAAAATATGATTACAGTTGCTATATTTATATCGAAAGATAATTGTTTCGTGATCGGCTTATACAATGAAGAATGCAGAAAGCTGTACAAGCTAGGTCAGTGTCTGTCTTACATCCTTTAAAGGAAGCTGGGGATTAGTGAAAGTGACCTGGGCCAATAAACTGTAACCATGCATATGAGCACACGAGCGCTGAAGCCCTTGTGAGACGATGGTGGTGAGCCAGGCTCCACTAACCACTCAGAGGGATTAGCTGTTAAAGTCAAGGCTGTCACTTATCAAGGGGCTTTATGTGAGCTTATGACATAGCAGAAATACTTAACTTTTATCTTGTTGAGTCAGCTTAACTAAAGAAAAATTTTATTCAAAAAATTGCTATCAAGACTCCTGAAGGTTAAAATGATATTTAAGGAACCACAGTCCCAAGCTTATGCCTATTCTGTTACTTAAGTGAGGAACTGAAGAGCTCATGGAGAAATGGAAAATGCTCCAAAAAAGTAAAAAATAATTTTTATCACAATACACAAAATCTGAAAATATTTATCCCGGCAAGGCTACATGCAAGAATCAGGGAATTAATAAATAATAAACTATACCCATTATAGCAGTTTATAAAGAATTATAAGAAAAAGGGATATGTTTATAGTCTGCTAGGCAAATATAACCCTTGTTATTTTATTATTAAATAAGGGGTAAATAAATCATATCTTTCAGACTGCCACACCAGAGAGTTTTACTTGCAAAACAGACTCTTAGCTGGGTCCTTTTTCTTTTTCTTTTTTTTTAGACAGTCTTGCTCTGTGGCGCAGGCTGGAGTGCAGTGGCGATATCTTGGCTCACTGCAACCTCCACCTCCTGGGCTCAAGTGATTCTCCTGCCTCAGCCTCCTGAGTAGCTGGGATTACAGGCGCATGCCACCACGCTGGGCTAATTTTTTTTATTTTTAGTAGAGATGAAGTTTCACCATGTTGTTCAGGCTGGTCTTGAACTCCTGGCCTCCAGTGATTTGCCCGCCTCGGCCTCCCAAAGTGCTAAGATTAAGGCGTGAGCCACTGCGCCTGGCCAGAGATACTGACTTTTAAGTTATTTTTTAAAATTTGGCCAGGTGCAGTGGCTCACGCCTGTAATCCCAGCACTTTGGGAGGCTGAGGCAGGCGGATCACGAGGTCAGCAGATCGAGACCATCCTGGCTAACACAGTGGAACCCTGTCTCTACTAAAAATACAAAAAATTAACCGGGCATGGTGGTGGGCGCCTGTAGTCCCAGCTACTCGAGAGGCTGAGGCAGGAGAATGGCACGAACCCGGGAGGTGGAGCTTGCAGTGAGCCGAGATCGTGCCACTGCTCCAGCCTGGGTGACAGAGCAACACTCCGTCTCAAAATATTTTTTTGTAGAGATGGGATCTTTATGTTGCCAGGCAGGCTGGTCTCAAACTCCTGGTCTCAAGCAATCCTCTTCTCTAAACTTTCCAAGGTGCTGGGATTACAGGCTGGCTTCTGACCATATTGTTCATGTTTCAGATATTTTCACTTAGTATCACTGAGACTAGAAATGCCAAAGATTTTTTATATTTATTTATTTATTTATTTATTTATTTATTTTTGAGACAGTGTCTCGCTCTGTCACCCAGGCTGGAGTACAATGGTACAATCTTGGCTCAGTGCAACCTCTGCCTCCTGGGTTGAAGCAATTCAGCCTCCCGATTACAGGCGCACGCCACCACACCTGGCTAATTTTTGTATTTTTAGTAGAGACGAGGTTTCACCATGTTGTCCAGGATGGTCTCAAACTCCTGGGCTTGAGGGATCTGCCTGCCTCAGTCTTCCAAAGTGCTGGGATTACAGGTGTGTGCCACCGCACCTGGCCTAGAAATGCCAAAGATTTTTCAATTTTTCAAAAAATAAATACGAAAGACTAAGGAAAAACTCCAGAATGTTTTATGAAGTAAAAATATTCATCATACTAAAACTATTACTCCATCTCACTTTAGTTTATGAGATATTCTCACACATACTGCTCTTTCACTTATTTAATACTCATCAAACTATTCTAAAGTCTAGGAAACAGGATTAAAATGACTTTCCCAAGGTCCCACATGATGTATATTACAGAGCTGAGGCTTGAACACAGCCTTCTAATGGTTGAATCAAGAACCTTTTGATTAGAAATTTAACTTTCAATCAATAGATGAAACTGGGTTGGGATTATGGTATCCACAAAACCCCTGGATCCATCTAACCCCAGGATGGGATTGATACATTTAACAAATTTAAAAAACAAACATGGTTCATTATAAGACGGCAATTCAAACCTTGTTAGCACACTATTATTTAATTAAGTGCAATCTGAATGAAAATCCCAATGGAGTTCTTCTTAGAGTTTCACAATATGATTGTAAGCTTCAGTTAAAGTTTATCCAAGAAAATTTTGAAAACTCAGAACAATCAGAAAGGCTGGCACTGGCATTATCAGACATTAAATGAATGTCTCAAACATTAGAATGCTATGGCAACTGACACAAAAGTACCATAAGAAAGTAGAAAAACCCCCAAACAGACTAAAATGTATATAAGGTGAAACTGGCATTTCAAATCATTGAGGAAAGTAAAAATTTCTCAACAAATTATGCTAGGATGATTTTGTTGGGAAACAAAAAAACACCATAAGGTATAAGTTGAGAGGAGTGTAAAAAAAGATAAACAAACAAAACAAAAGAAAAAAAAAAGTTAGATTTCCCAAGTCATCAATGATTCCAGATAGATTAATAATGCTCAGGACCAGGCACAGTGACTCACACCTGTTATCCCACGGGAGGCCAAAGCAGGAGGATCACTTGAGGTCAAGACCAGCCTGGGCAGCATAGTGAGATCCCCATCTCAACAAAATAATTTTTGAAAATTTAGCCAGGCATAGTGGCACCTGTAGTCCCAGCTACTCAGGAAGCTGAGGTGGGAGAATTGCTTGAACCCAGGAAACATAGGCTACGGTGAGCCATGTCCTGCCACTGCACTCCAGCCTGAACAACAGAGCAAGACTCTGTTTCTAAATAAATAAATACATACATACATAAAAATAATAATCTCAGATACGAAAAGAGTATTTATAGTCACAGAATATATTGATATTCAGAGAATATGAAGATTCACTTGTAAAATTAATGTCAAAGGTAAAAAGCCATAAAAAGAAAAAAGCTGATAGATCTTACTATGTAAAAATTGAAAAAAGTGTAAAACATTGATGAAAGACATTGAAGAGGACACCAAAAAATGGAAATATATTCCAAGTTAATGGATTGGAAGAATCCATATTGGTAAAATGTCCATACTACCCAAAGCAATCTACAGATTCAATGCAATCCCTATCAAAATACCAATCACTTCCTTCACAAAAATAGAAAAAAACCCCACAAAACCCAGTCCTAAAACATATATGGAACCACAAAAGACCCAGAATAGCCAAAGCTGTCCTAAGCAAAGAGAACAAAACTGGAGAAGTCAAATTACACTGACTTCAAATTATACTACAGAGCGGCCGGGTGTGGTAGCTCATGCCTTAATCCCAGCACTTTAGGAGGCTGAGGTGGGTGGATCACTTGAGGTCAGGGGTTTGAGACCAGCCTGGCCAACATGGTGAAACCCCATCTCTACTAAAAAATACAAAAATCAGTGAGTGTGGTGGCACATGCCTCTAATCCCAGCTACTCAGGAGGCTGAGGCAGGAAAATCGCTTGAACCCAGGAGGTGGACATTGCAGTGAGCTGAGATGGTGCCATTGTACTCCAGCCTGGACAATAAGCAAGACTCCGTCTCAAAAAAAAAAAAAAAAAAAGAGTCTTAAAAAAAATAACAGAGCTATGTTAATCAAAACAGCATTTTCACCAAAGGTGCCAAGAACATACACTGGGGAAAAGGTAGTCTCTTCTGGGAAAACTGGATATCCATATGCAGAAAAACGAAACTAGATTCCTATCTTTTGCTGTATTTTACAAAAATCAAATCAAAATGGATTAAAGACTTAAATCTAAGACCTTGAACTATGAAACTACTACAAGAAAACATTGGGGAAACTCTCCAGGAAATTGGTCTGGATAAAAATTTCTTGAGTAATAACCTGCAAGCACAGACAACCAGAGAAAAAAATGGGCAAATGAAATCACATCAAGTAAAAAGCTTCTGCACAGCAAAGGAAACAATCATCAAAGTGAAGAGACAACCCACAGAATGAGAGAAAATATTTGCAAATTACCCATCTAACAAGGGATTAATAACCAGATTATATAAGGAGCTCAAACAACTCTACAGGAAAAAATCTAATAATCTGATTTAAAAATGGGAAAAAGATTTGAAAAGACATTTCTCAAAAGAAGACAAACAAATGGCAAACAGACATATGAAAAAGTGTTCAACATCACTGATCATCAGATAAATGCAAATCAAACTTAAAATGAGGCTACTCTGGGCACACTGCCTATGGGGTAGCTCTGGTCCACAAGGAGCAGTAAAAAAAAACCTACAATGAGATACTATCTCATCCCAGTTAAAATGGCTTTTATACAAAAGACAGGCAATAATAAATGCTGGCAAAGATGTGGCGAAAAGAGAACCCTCATGCACTGTTGGTGGGAATGTAAATTAGTACAACCATTATGGAGAACAGTTTGGAAGTTCCTCAAAAAACTAAAAATTGAGCTACCATATGATCCAGCAATCCTGCTGCTGGGTATAACCTAAAAGAAAGGAAATCAGTATAGTGAAGAGACTTTTGCACTCCCATGTTTGTTGCCCCATTGTTCACAATAGCCAAAATTTGGAAGCAACCTAAGTGTCCATCAACAGATGGATCTGTAGAGAAAATGTGATACTTAATACAATGGGGTACTATTCAGCCATAAAAAAGAACAATATCCTGTCATTAGTAACAACATGGATGGAACCGGAGATCATTATGTTAAGTGAAGTAAGCCAGGTACTGAAAGACAAACATTGCATGTTCTTGTTTATCTGTGACACCTAAAAATCAAAACAGTTGAACTCATGGAGATAGAGAGTAGAAGAATGATCACCAGAGGCTGGGAAGAGTAGTGGGGTTGGGTTAGGGATGAGGAGGAGGTGGGGATAGTTAATGGGCATAAAAAAAAATAGAAAGAATGAATAAGACCTAGTACTTGATAGCACAACATGATGACTATAGTCTATAATAATTTAATTGTACATTTTTTAACAAGTAAAAGAGTATAATTCGATTGTATGTAACACAAAGGACAAATGCTTGAAGGGATGGGTACCCCATTTTCCATGATGTGATGATCACACATTACATGCCTGTATCAAAACATCTCACCCCATAAATATATACAACTACTATGTACCCCCAAAATTAAGCTTTTTAAAAATTGAAATGTCTATGTCCTAAAACACTATAAACAGGATTAAAGGTTAAAAGAAACAGGAGAAAATATTTGTAATATGCAGAAAAAAAGGTTCATTTATCATTACAAATTAGAGAAAGTCAAATATCCCATAGAAAACTGATAAAAAATATTGAGATGTCAACAAAGAAAAAAATTATAGGAGCAAACAATGAAGTTTAATCAAGGCAATGCCCATTAAAACAAGGTAAAATTTTTTACTTGCTAAATTGGCAAAGATTTAAAAAACCCAGAATCAGTGAACTTAAAGAGAAATCAATACTCATATAGTATTGAATATATTTATCCTGAGAATATAAATTGGTATAGCCCTTCTAGAGGGCAATTTGGCAGCAGGTATCAAAAACTTATAAAACATGTATACTCCTGGTGGATCCATTTCCATTTAAGGAAATGAGGATATGGATAAATACTCAAGTACAAGAATATTTATCAGAGCTTTATTTATAACAATGAAAGAATGGAAAGAACAAAACCAAAAATAAAGGGAATAGCTCATGGCATATCCATATGATGGGAAGACTAAGGCATTATTAAAAATTATGCTATAGAGAATATTTTGGCTAGGTATGGTGCCTCACACCTGTAATCCTAGCACTTCTGGAGGCCAAGGCGGGAGGATAGCTTGAGGCCATGAGTTCGAGACCAGCCTGGTCAACATAATGAGACCCCATGTCTACATGCAAAAATTAGCCAGGCATTGTGACAGGCACCTGTAGTCCTAGCTACTTGGGAGGCTGAGGCAGAGATCACATGAGCTCAGGAGTTCAAGGCTGCAGAAAGCCATGATGGTGCCTGGATGGGGAGGGGGGTGGGGAAGGCGGGATTCCATTTCTAAGAAAAAAAAAGAGAGAATATTTTATGACTTGAGAAAATGTTCACCATATATAAGTTTTAAAAGCAGGTTATTTGCCTAATTTATTTAATACTTATATATAGCATTTGTAAGTCATGGGCACTAATCTATACACTTTACAAATATTAACCTATTTGATCCTTATAACAACTCTAGTGGTAAATATTATTATCCAAATTTAATAAGTGAGAAAACTAGGGTGCCAAAAGTTAAAATAACTTGCAAACCCAGGCTACTTCTTCAAAAAGCTCAATTACATGAGTAACAAAAACAAAAGAATATATATGCACAGAAAACGAGGAGGTAAGAATAACAGTTGTCCCTAGGATCTATGGGGGATTGATTCCAGGACAAATGTAGCATTTGCATATAATTTAGGCACAACCTCCTGTATACTTTAACTCATCTCCAGGTTACTTATAAAGCCTAATACAACGTCTGCATATCACTTCATTCATGTGGATTCAACATAATACTTGGCACTCAGCAAATCCGGCTTTTTGGAACTTTGTGAACTTTTTTCTGATATAATTTCCACCCGATGTTGGTTTACTCTATGGATGCAGAACCCACAGATACTGAAGGTTGAATATGTATCAAAATGTTAATAGCAGTGGTTTCTACAAGTGGTGGGATAACAGGCTATTCTTATTTCTTTTGTTATTTTTTGAATTTTCTATAATGAACATACTGAGCTGTTCTTCATTCACCAAGAGTAATACATAGTTTATTTCCACATCCCACATATGGAATTTTCCAACAAGGCATCTTTGTAAAATGTTAGAATCAATATTAAATGAAGCAATGAATACTCAGTGAAATGTGTTAAATAAAAGCTGAGTTTTAAAAATCAAAACAATCTTGTCTTCTGCTTATAATGAACACATTTTAACAGAGAATGGTTATAAAGAAAAGTAACATTCTGTAACATAAGAGAAACTACCTAATTATGCAGTTTGTAGTTTCTTAGAACACAGTATCCTAATATTCTGATTTTCTGGAGCAGAAAATAAACATTAGGAAGGACTTACTTTGAAGAAAATATTATCAGCCATTGACAGCTAGCAATTTATTTAGAGAAATAATATTTTAACAGACTATAACAGGCTAGGCACAGTGGCTGTCACATATAATCCCAGTGCTTTGGAAGGCCAAGGTTGGGGGACCACTTGAGGCCAGGAGTTTGACACCTTCTCTCTCAAAAACAAAAACATTAGCTGGGTGTGGTGGCATGCACCTATACTCCCAGCTACTCAGGAGGTGGAGGCAGAATGATGGCTTGAGCCCAGGATTTTGAGGTTGCAGTGAGTTATGATCATGGCACTACACTTGGCCTGGGTGACAGAGCAAGACCTTGTCTCAAAAAAAAAAAAAAAAAACACACTCCTCCGCCCCCAAAATCCCATAAAACTATAACAAATGATTCAGCGGGTCAAAGTACTAAAAAGGACAGGTTGAAACTGCAATGTAATTCAGAGGTAAATCTAATTTCAAATTCATCAAAAAGCTATAAAGGAGTAGCAGAAGATGCCATTTTTGAATCAGCTAAAGTGAAGAAAACTGATTATCATACCCAAAAAATAATGTTTGTTTCAAGTAAAATAGTATATGTACATTCATTCATTCAACAAATATTTTTTGAAGAAATACTATGTGGCAGGCACTGTTCTAACATGGTATTTGGGTAAACATACAATAAATTAAATAATATATAAAAAAATGTTAAGCAGAGGTAGGTAAGTGCCACCAAGGAAAAAACTAGAGCAGGAGAAGAGTATGGAGTATGAGAGGGAACAGGGCTCTTATAGACTAGATCACCTGAAAAGCCACTGGATTGGCACTTGAATAAAGTGAAGGTGTGTGAGCCATGCCAAATCTGGGGAAAAAGCTAGTGCAGACACTGAGTTGGGAGTATGCTCACTGTTCAAGGAAAACCAAGAAGGCCAATGTGGCCAAGTCAGAGTCAACAGGGCAGTGACTAGGACAGTGCATGCAGACTGCGATCACACAAGGCCTTGCAGACCATGGAAGGAGTTGGGGTTTTTACTCTCACTGTGATGGGAAGTCACTGGATCATTCTGAGCAGAGACTTGATGTGATCTGATTTACATTTAAAAATAGGCACTCTCGGCCGAGCGCGGTGGCTCAAGCCTGTAATCCCAGCACTTTGGGAGGCCGAGACGAGCAGATCACGAGGTCAGGAGATCGAGACCATCCTGGCTAACACGGTAAAACCCCGTCTCTACTAAAATACAAAAAAAATTAGCTGGGCGTGGTGGCGGGCGCCTGTAGTCCCAGCTACTTGGGAGGCTGAGGCAGGAGAATGGCGTGAACCCAGGAGGCGGAGCTTGCAGTGAGCTGAGATCCGGCCACTGCACTCCAGCCTGGGTGACAGAGCGAGACTCCGTCTCAAAAAAAAAAAAAAAAAAAGGCACTCTCATCACTTAGCATATTGGGAACACTAGTGCACTGCAAGAATGTTATCAAACCAGTTAGGAGGTGACTGTAGATGTCCAGGCAAGAGAAAATTTTGCCTTGGACTAGGGTAACAGTCATAGAGGCAGTGATGAGACGTGGGACTCAGAAACAAAAGCAGTATGAATTTGCTAATAGACTGGACATTAGAGAAATGAGACAGGGGGATGACACTGAACTTTTGGGCTTGAGTAAACAAGTGTCATTTAAGCGCTTAGGAACATTTTGCTTGATAGCTTAATCTGCCTATACACTGGGGATTTGAAGAATTGAAAAATATCAAATATCAAATATGTTCAATTTATAAATGTGACCTAAAATGCTTAAAGAGATGTATTAACTAAATTTGCAAATGGGTATTACTGTTTAGGACAATGTAATCCTTTCCATTAGAGTTTATCAAACATTCATCAAAGAACAAGAGAAAATGACTGTTCTTTATTTTTAGGCAAAAAATAATTCAATTTACTAATCTTTTTATCCTATTTATAAATTGAACCTCAAGAATGAAAAACAATTAGGTTTTTACATTTGCAACTATAATAAATAGTATATTAATTTTAAATCCAAATTGCCCAACAATCCTTTCTAAATACAAAAGCCCCACAGAAACTAAAAAACTCGAATTGACACAGTATTTAGCGACACAGGAAAAATGTCTGTGACATATTAAGTGAGGGGAGGGAGAAGCAAGTCCGAAAATGTTGCATACATTATGTGAGAAATGTGTATGTATATTGTTCTTTATAATAATAAGCTTTCTTCTAAAGAAGTTGTGACCAATAAACTACAATCAGTTTTTCACACACTGTGGTCTTGAAAAAACATTCCTCTGGAGTCCCAGCTACACGGGAGGCTGAGGCAGGGGGATGCTTGAGCCCAGGAGTTCAAGGCTGTAGTGTGCTATGATTGCACCTGTGAATAGCTCCTGCACTCCATCCTTGGCAACATAGCAAAACCCCACCTCTAAAACAAACACTCCCAAAACATTCTTTCTCTACCCAAAAGCAGACCCTCAAATAGTTGTTGAATCAGTGAATAAAATGTTA
Organism: Macaca fascicularis; assembly: GCF_037993035.2. Taxonomy (NCBI): domain Eukaryota; kingdom Metazoa; phylum Chordata; class Mammalia; order Primates; family Cercopithecidae; genus Macaca; species Macaca fascicularis. The sequence continues at coordinate 102,038,038 of NC_088385.1, forward strand.
ACAGTATTGCCAAAGAATCAGAGCTTATTTTTGTTTCACCTCATATTAATATTTCTCTGGATTTCCAAATTTTCTATAGCAATTGTATATTCGTATAATCAGAAAAAATATTTTAATGGTGACTATAAGAACTGTTTTAATAACATGAAAAATTGCTTATAATATTGATGGAAAAAAGCAAGAAAGATGGAATATGGTTATGAACACAACTACACAGAAAAGTTTTAAAAGGGGCCGGGCGCAGTGGCTTACACCTGTAATCCCAGTACTTTGGAAGGCTGAGGCAGGTGGATCACATGAGGCCAGGAGTTTGAGACCAGCCTGGCTAACATGGAGAAATCCCACTCCTATTAAAAAAAAAAATTAGCCAGGTGTGGTGGTGGGCACCTGTAATTCCAGCCACCCAGGTGGCAGAGACACAAGAATTGCTTGAACCTGGGAGGCGGAGGGTGCAGTGAGCTGAGATCATGCCACTGCACTCCAGCCTGGGTGACAGAGCAAGACCCTGTCTCCAAAAAAAAAAAAAAAAAAAAGGATTCATGGAACAATGTCCAATATTGACAGTGCATGTCTACTAGGGCTATGTGGATCACTCTCCTTTGCCAGAATGTTTAAACTTTTCTGATCTCTCCTCATTTCTTTCAAGAACAGATTCTATGTAGATTCAATGAATTTCATATTGCCAAATCACATGGACATTTTTCTGTCATCATCTTCCTCAACCTCTTGGCAACAATCAATACGAGGCTTCCCTTGCTGAAATACTCCTCTTTCTTCCCCTTCCTCCTACCTTGCTAGCTACTCATCATTGTTCTCTGCTGATCTGGCAGGTTTGACCATTGTTCTAAGCTCAATTCGCATATCCAGCTGTTTACTTGATACATATCTAATCATGTGGATTTCACAAGAGGTATCACACACTTACCATGTCCAAAAAGAGGGTTCTGATTCTAATTCTCCACCCCTACCAACCTGCCCTTCTGCAAGTCCTCCCATCTCAGTGAATGGTCCCAGCATTATGGTACCAACCACCCAGGCCCCAAACCTATGAATCATCCTTGATTCTTTTCTATCACCTCCATGTAATGGCCCCCGCCTGCCATGCTATTTCTCTACAAAGCCTTCTAGAACACATCATGCCAAATGAAAAACAGCTGACCATCATGATGTTAAGCATCTCAAACAAATTAACCTTTGAAGGGCAAAACCATTTATTAATTTTTCCCTGGCCACAGAAAAATTTTCAGGGATAAAATTATTTTCTGTTAAAAAAAAAATCCTTTACCATACACTACTATTTTTTAAACGATGTATTTATGTATTACTTCAGTAAATTAATTTTAATAAGAAAAATCAATGTATGAGGAGAGACTAGTGTAACTGCTGAGAGAGAAAGACACGTTACTAAGAAATGAACAGAAAGTGCCACCAAGTGGGAAAACGGTATACATGCAATAGAGAAAAATCTATCCAAGCCATGTCTTGTTTTGTTTTTTTTTTTAACTTGGTTCAAAGGACTTCAAGGTTCCAATACTTCAAACCACAAAAAAGCACATCTTCATTTCTTCCGATACAAGTGAAAACAGTAATTTTACACAGCCGTGCATGAAATAGCCCAAACTTTCTACTTTTCTACACTAATTCTATATAAAAGCTAACTACCATAACAATGAAAATGAAGACTTCTGTGTGTTACTGTATAGATGGTGGCAATTAGATAACTTCAGAATAAAACTGAAGGCAATAAATGTGGTATTGAACAAAATAAAGACAAGAACAAGAAAGAAAAAGTAGTATAGAATAGTATTTGGGCTGGGCACAGTGGTTCACGCCTGTAATGTCAACACTTTGGGAGGCCAAGGCAGGTGGATAGCTCGAGCCCAGGAGTTTGAGACCAGCCTGGGCAACATGGCAAAACCCTGTCTCTACAACATACATACATACATACATACATACATACATACATACATACAAAAAGTAGCCAGGCGTGCTGGCCTGTGCCTATAGTCCCAGCTACTCCAGGGGCTGGGTCAAGGTTGCAGTAAGCCAAAATCGTACCACTGAACTCCAGCCTGGGTGACAGAGCGAGACCCTACCTCAAAATAAAATAAAATGTTACTTGTTATCTACTTAAATACTTTCAGAGTATTCTACTGAATTAAATTAAATATAAATTCCTGAAGAAGAAATTAAATCTTGTTGCTGATCCTATAAGAGAATAAAATATATAGGAAAATGAAGGTACTGTAAAAACAAAACAAAACAACAAAAAACAAACCAGACACTAAATTAGAACACTGTATTAGTACTAGTATTCATTAAATGCCTATAAACTACAAGAGAACAAAGACCATACATATTTCACTCACCACTGTGAATATATAAACCCATCAAGGTCTGACATATGGGGGGTGCTCAATATATATTTGTTGAATGAATCAAGTTTGCAAGCAGACTGTGTTAGGTTCTAGGCAATCCCCGTTTCTTATTTTCAAGGCATGTGAAGCTCAACTGCCCATCCGAGAAGTTTGCAGCACCATCTTTTGTTTTTGTACTGGTGGACTTAGCAGTCTTTACTGGTGGCTGGCAGATTCAAAGAAGTGAAGGCCTTTAGACCAGAGGATAAAATGAACTCATTTTTCCACAAGATTTCTAATGTTTCCCATAAGATTAGAGAACATTAAGTGAAACAGAGAAGCTGACTAAAATTCTATCCAAAACACTAATGTCTCTAAGGGAAATCTTTCCCTAGGTGAGATTATGCAGCTACTGAACAGACTCATAAGACTATCACACTTGGTACCTGAGAACTCAGGACAGAGGACAGGAATCACAGTTTGCCAGCCGGGCAGCATCAGAGGTTCCTCTCCCTGGGAGTCTGTGCCACTGTTCATGCAAGTGACAGCTCACCCAGCCGTCCAGAAGCTTTTCTAATTTTTATTTTTATTTTTTTGAGACGGAGTCTCTGCTCTGTCGCCCAGGCTGGAGTGCAGTGGCACGATCTCGGCTCACTGCAAACTCCGCCTCCCAGGTTCACGCCATTCTCCTGCCTCAGCCTCCCGAGTTAGCTGGGACTACAGGCGCCCACCACCATGCCCGGCTAATTTTTTTTTTTTTTTTGTAGTTTTAGTGGAGACGGGGTTTCACTGTATTAGCCAGGATGGTCTCAATCTCATGACCTTGTGATCCGCCTGCTTTGGCCTCCCAAAGTGCTGGGATTACAGGTGTGAGCCACCGCGCCGGGCCCAGAAGCTATTTTCTTTAACTCCCGAGGTGACACAGCACAGGCTCAAGGGAGAAGAGAGCAACATGAGGCAGGTGCAGGAGCTGCCTTAACTTCAAAGCTTTATGCTCCACCAAAGCCAACGTCTCTAATAACTCCAAAGGCATACTTCAGGATTCCCTTTCCCACAGGGTCATGCCAGTTCTGAGAGCAGCAGCACTCACCAGGCATTTCTAATTCCTCTCAATCCAGATGCAATTTCCCAAACAGAGGTCGATTTTATGTTGCAATACTGTTAATACAATTTTATCTGGTTTCCAGGATAACAGAGCTAGGCATTTAACTGAAGGTCATATTCTCCTAAACCTCAATTTATAAAGTTAAGTTGAATACTACACTAGATAAAATCAAACCAAAATCCTATCTCCAACACCAATCTCTATCCTAACCAACAGGCTAGCTTTCAACTGTCTACTCACCTTCTCATGTGGTCGTCTATCAAGCTTCTCATACGTAACGTAGACTACCTCTTCTCAACCTGCTCCCCCTACTCCACTCTTCCCTATCTCAGTAACTGTACCTCTAGTAGTTCAGGCGAAAAATCCTGAAGTCATCCTTGACTGGTTTTTCTTTCAAAAGCCAATCAATCAGCAAATCCCGCTGACTCCATCTTACTTGGCACCCTCTAAGAGGGCCTCCAGTGATCGCCGCCTCCTGGTATTCACACCCTTGTTTAATACCCTCTTCTTAAGTGTGGCTGGACTGATTGACTTCTAAAAAACAGACAGCTGAAGTATAGGATGTCACTTCCTAGATGAGGTTTAAAAAGACTGTGCCGTCCACCTTGGTCTGGGGAAGCCAGGCGCCATGTCATGAGGTGGGTGGTCTGTGCAGAGGTCTACTGAGTGAGCTGGGAGGCAAATCTTCTGACATCTGTCTACAGCCACGTGAGTAAGTGTGGCAGTGGGTCCTTCCCAAGCCAAACCTTGAGAGCACAGCAGCCTCAGACAAGATCTCAATTGTAACCTTGTGAGACCCTGAGCCTGAGGCACCCAGCTAAGCTACACTCAAATTGCTGTGAGATAATATTTACTGTCTTAAGCTAAGTTTGGGATAACTTGTTCCACAGTAATAGACAACTAATACAACCCCAAACCTCCCAACCTGCATCACTAGCACCCTAGTCCAACCCCATCAACTGTCTAGATCAGGACTTACAACAGCTTCTTAAGCGATTAGCCTGCTTCCACACTTGTCTTGCCCCCTTCCTTTATTCTTCGTAGCAACCACAGAGATGCTTTAAAAATGTAAATCAGAGTGCAAAAGTCATTAAGTGGGCCCGAGGAATGTAGACATCTGCACGTGGTATGTGAGGAGAATGCTGCGGTAGCCCAGCAGGATGTGTCAGAGCTTTGTGGGGGAAAGAGCCTGTCCACACAAGGAGAGGGGAGGGTGGCAAGCTGGTTTGGGGGCTGGAGGCAAACTGGGGTAAGGAGGAAGTCCAGTGGGGGAGGGGGATGAGAGGGCAGCAATGGGAACTTAGTTATACACAGTGGAATTGAAAAAATAACTATATTAAGAAAAAAACCAGCTATACATGGGAGAGGGAGAAAACTAGAGTGTAACCTGTAGTGTCGGACTGCCGTCAGTGGTACTGGTGGGGACACACAATCGTTACACCTGTTGTTCCCTAGCTTGTCCACTGAGAAGGCCTGGGAGCACTGACATTCCAATAACGATGAGCACAGCTGACATTCATATCTTCATTTCTAATACCACTCTCCACTAAAAAACAAGCAAATGGTCAGCTGTGGTGGCTCATACCTGTAATCCCAGCACTTTGGGAGGCTGAGGTGGATGAATCACCCGAGGTTGGGAGTTTGAGACCAGCCTGACCAACATGGAGAAACCCCGTCTGTACTAAAAATACAAAATTAGCCAGGGTGGTGGTGCATACCTGTAATCCCAGCTACTCAAGAGGCTGAGGCAGGAGAATCACTTGAACCTGGAGGCGGAGGTTGCAGTTGAGCTGAGATTGTGCCATTGCACTCTAGCCTTGGCAATAAGAGCAAAACTCCGTCTCAAAAAACAAAAACCAAGCAAAACAAGCACGGGGTTCCTCAGAGAAATGGCTTTCTCCAAGGCTGGAACAGAGAACCTCTAAGATTAACCTGGAACACCTCATGTCAGAAAGTAAGAAGGTGCTCCAAGAATGATGAAGATATTTCAAAAGGACCCCCCACCCCATGCTAATAGACAAAAAAATAAATAAATAAAAAAATATATATTTATTTTATAAAATAATATATAATTTTTATATATAATATATATTTTATATATATTATATATATTAAATAAAATAAAAAATATATTATTAATTATTTATATATTATATATAATTATATATTATATATAATAATTATTAATTATTTATATATATATTATTATTAATTCCATATATATATGGAATTTAAAAAACTCACCATCCTGGCCAACATGGTGAAACCTCATCTCTATTAAAAATACAAAAATTAGCTGAGCATGGTAGTGTGCACCTGTAATCCCAGCTACTAAGGTGGCTGAGGCAGGAGAATCGCTTGAACCTGGGAAGCGGAGGTTGCAGTGAGTGGAGATCGCACCACTGCATTCCAGCCTGGCAACAGAGCGAGACTCTGTCTCCAAAAAAAATAAATAAATAAATAAAATAAAGGAAAAGTGGCTGGGCATGGTGGTTCATGCCTGTAATCCCAGCATTTTGATAGGCCAAGGTGGGAGGCTCACTTGAGGCCAGGAGTTACAGACCTGCCTGGGTAACAAAGGGAAACCGTGTTTTTACAAAGAAAATTTTTAGCCGGGCGTGGTGGCTCACGCCTGTAATCCCAGCACTTTGGGAGGCCTGGAAGGGCGGATCACGAGGTCAGGAGATCAAGACCACCCTAGCTAACACGGTGAAACCCCGTCTCTACTAAAAATACAAAAAAATTAGGTAGGCATGGTGGCGGGCACCTGTAGTCCCAGCTACTAGGGAGGCTGAGGCAGGAGAATGGTGTGAACCCAGGAGGCGGAGCTTGCAGTGAGCCGAGATTGCGCCACTGCACTTCAGCCTTTCAGCCTCAAAAAGAAAAGTCTCAAAAAAAGCAGTTGGCAGGAACAAAGTACCTAGACATTTCTCAGAAGACATACAAATGGTCAACAGCTATATGAAAAAAATGCTCATTGTCACTATCATCAGGGAAACGCAAATTACCACCACAGTGAGATATCACCTCATACCTGCTAAAATGACTTATCAAAAAGACAGAAGATAACAAGTGTTGGCAAAGGTATGAAGAAAAGGGAACCTGCAGCCAGGTGCGGTGGCTCATGCCTGTAATCCCAGCACTTTGGGAGGCTGAGGTGGGTGGATCATCTGAAGTTGGGAGTTTGAGACCAACCTGGCCAACATGGCAAAACCCCATCTCTACTAAAAATACAAAAATTATCCAGGAATAGTAGCTCACACCAGTAATCCCAGCCACTCAGGAGGCTAAGGCAGGAGAATTGCTTGAAGCTGGGAGACAGAGGTTGCACTGAGTCGAGATCGTGCCACTGCACTCCAGCCTGGGCGACAGAGCGAGATTCTGTCTCAAAAAAAAAAAAAAAAAAAAGAAAAGGAAAAAAGGGAACCTGTACATTGTTGGTGGGAATGTAAATTAATATAGCACTATAGAAAACAGCATGGAGGTTCCTCAGAAAACTAAAAATAGAATTACCATATGATTCAGCAATCCCACTTCTGGGTATATATCCAAAGGAATTATACCCAGAAGTAAGATTCCTGAATTATGCTGAAGAGATACCTGCACTCCCATGTTCACTGAAGCATTATTCACAAAGCTAAGATAAAGAAGCAATCTAGGTGTCTATCATCGGATGAATGGATAAAAAAAAATTGTGGTATATGTACACAATAGAATACCATTCAGCCTTAAAAAAAGAGGGAAATTCTGTCATTCGGATATCATGGGTGAATCTGGAAGACATTATGCTAAGCAAAATTAGCCAGGCACAGCAAGATAAATACTGCATGATCCCACTTATATGTGGAATCTTAAAAAATTGAACTCATAGAAGTAGAGACATCCAGGTACCAACTCCAGCTGCCCAGAACGGGCACTATGGTCATGGTAGAAGGGACAGCAGTGCTGAGGCAGAACAGACTGGGCACCAAGGCACAAGATTTCTATAACTGGCCTGATGAATCCTTGAGAAAATAGGACAGTACACTCGTGTATCAGCAGCACATTGAACAGAACGTAAGAGCAGGCTGCTCCAATATTGACAAAATTCTTGAACCACCTGAAGACCAAGATGAAACTGTACGGAAATAGGAACACTTAAAGCAATTCTGCCTTCAGCTAAATGGACTTGAGGTCAAACTTCAGAGTGAATGCCATCCAGATACTTAAATGACAGCAAGAGAACAATGGATTTGTCTTTGTGCAACTCATAAAACAAGAGTGTCCTGCTATAGACTACAATAGACATACATTTGATGGTGCTGTGTCTTCTGAACAGCAATATTTTCCCGGCAAGGTTAGTATAAAGGAATCATCGGTAGCAAAACTAGGATCAGCATGCCATAGGATTTATATAATATTTTAATGTGCTTATTTTCATCACTGGCAAATTTTTGATAAATATGAAAATGAGACATTTTTGTGTCATCGGTTTACTAACTTTGTGCTGAAGTATAATTTGATGTCCAAGGATAACCTGAGTGTACCAATTTTAGAAGAGGAAGCTCAGAATTCAGTTTCTAGGGAAAAGTGAAGCATGAAGGGAATTATATAGAAAAATGTACTGATCACATAATTAACATTAATTATGTGCTGTATATATCATTTTAGACATATCAATCATGTGTCCATATTATAGCTTATTTGTTTAGTATAGGTTTTGGTATGCTGTGTTTGTCTTTTATTAATAAAATGGGAATTGCTTTTTAAGTTATGCATAAGCTGTATATTCCCCAGTTTGGCACTCATGGGTTTTCAATAAGATTAGGGCCAGGTGCGGTGGTTCATATCTGTAATCCCAGCACTTTGGGAGCCCAAGGTGGGTAAATCCTTTGAGCTCAGGAGTTCGAGACCAGCCTGAGAAACATGACGAAACCCTGTCTCTATGAACAATATAAAAAATTAACCAAGCATGGTTGTGCAGGCCTGTAGTCCCAGCTACTTAGGGGGCTGAGGCAGGAGAATCACTTGAACCCGGGAGGCAGAGGTTGCAGTGAGCTGAGATCATACCACTGCACTCAATTCTGGGCAACAGAGAGAGACTGTCTCAGAAAAACAAAAATAAAAAATAAATAAGATTAGTATTATCTGTTTAAAATGCCTGTTAATAAAAGAATTTACAGTTTGTAAAATTGCTGCTAAATAATCACTGGATCACAATCCTTATCAAACAAATCCACCTATAAAAAAAATGAGTGAGCTTGAGGTTTTGTACAAGCCATATACTAAACAGGTGGTTTCCTTTGGTTTTACCTCTCAGTATAGATATTCTAGAAACTTCTGTAGTATACACTTCCATCGTACCTGTTAACTTTCCCAAAATGAGATTAAAGTGTTATAAGATTCTGTTTAGTTTTAATATGCATGTGATTATTTGTATATCTAAATATAAATGCAAATGAAGCATTAATACCTAAATAATCTTACTATGCTACATAAAGTACATTCTAGGCTAGCATACTTGGAAAGGGTTTACCTTTCTACAACAGTAGACTGTTACATACAAGATGATGATAATGGTAAGGTACATAAATGATGTTCCCACTGGCAACCTGCCCTGCCTGCCACTTCTCCTTCCCTTAACCCTCTTCTCAAACTACTTTAGCTGAGAAGCTTTTCACCAGACTGTGATTTAGTGATGGATTATACCTATTTATATTCATATTAACTGCTTACTGATTATATTCCATATTAGCTATTACATTACACTACAGGAACAATGTATTGGCATAGGCCCTTGCCTAACTTTGTTTTGCAAAATTGTTCCAACTACTTAGAAAATAGTCCTTAAGGCCGGGCGCGGTGGCTCAAGCCTGTAATCCCAGCACTTTGGGAGGCCAAGATGGGTGGATCACGAGGTCAGGAGATCAAGACCATCCTGGCTAACACGGTGAAACCCCGTCTCTAATAAAAAATACAAAAAAAAAAAAATCTAGCCGGGCGAGGTGGCGGGCGCCTGTAGTCCCAGCTACTCGGGAGGCTGAGGCAGGAGAATGGCGTGAACCCGGGAGGCGGAGCTTGCAGTGAGCTGAGATCCGGCCACTGCACTCCAGCCTGGGCCACAGAGCGAGAGTCCGCCTCAAAAAAAAAAAAAAAAAAAAAAAAAAAAAGAAAATAGTCCTTAAAATAGTTTCTCTTCCTGTCAGTAATATTAGTCTTTTCATCTAACCATCTAAGCAGCATTAAATAGAGTTGAAGAAATATTTTAGTATTTATTTTATACACCCTGTCCACAAAGTTTCTGTTTGAATTATATGCGCATGTGAGATTATCTGCAGTAATTCACAGGTTCTGAGGGTGTTGATAAGTGGTCATATGTTTTTTGGACTTTGGTATAATTCAGTGTCTTAAGAAGGATTCAAGTACAGGTTTAACAATCTTATAATCTCATTTCTGATAAAGCACTGAAGGTCTTACTGCCAGACTGATTATAATGAGGCACTAAAGGTGAAAAAAACTGTACATGTTGTGAAGAAAGTATTTAAATCCATCTTTTGAACAAATTTAACTAACACAAGGAAATGCTTTTCCATTTAAAAGAGTTATTTTGAAATGAAGACAAAAATGGATTCATCTTCACTGTTTTTTCAAATTTAAGGGAATAATTTATACCATATTATTAGACAAGAATGTACAGCAAAAATGTGGGACATAGCAGTATACTGAGAGTATATATATATATATGGTTTATACCTTTCCAAGCTGCCAGTCTTTTAGGCTTTGAATATGGCCAGCAGCCCCCATCATTACTATACCCCAACCCACAACTATCTTATAAAAAGTTTTATGTTCACGGTGAAAGGAATTTTGACTTTCAAATTACATATTTATATTAATGTCACTATAAACCAATGGGAATAGTAATTTTTAAACAAGCTTGCTAAATATTGGGACTAAACTGTTACTAAGATATATGTAGCTATTTAGCTGTTCTCTCTAGACCATGTCTCTCAATGGGTTTCTACCACTTGACTAATTTATTGGTGAATTTTTTTTTTTTTTTTTTTTTTTGAGATGGAGTCTCACACTGTTGCCCGGGATGGGGTGCAGTGGCATGATCTGGGCTCACTGCAACCTCCACCTCCTGGTTTCAAGTGATTCTCCTGCCTCAGCCTCCAAAGTAGCTGGGATTACAGGTGTCCACCACCATGCCCGGCTAATTTTTTGTATTTTTAGTAGAGACGGGGTTTCACACTGTTGGCCAGGCTGGTCTCAAACTCCTGATCTCAGGTGATCCGCCTGCCTTGGCCTCCCAACGTGCTGGGATTACAGGCGTGAGCCACCAGGTCTGGCCTTTTAGTGAATATTTAAACAAAGGTAGTGACTGGGATTGGTGATCTGGCTAAGTATTTTGAAACATATTTTGAAAAATATGGCTTAGTGTTAATAGGGAAATAGAATATCAGTTTTTTTCTTATTCATTCCATCTTCCTTGTACTGTGTATTTAAAATTGATCAGATAAAAAAATCTCCAAAAGAAAACATCACGCTGGGTGCAGTGGCTCACACCTGTAATCCCAACATTTTGGGAAGCCAAGGCAACGATTGCTCGGGCTCAGGAATTTGAGACCAGACTGTGCAACATAGCGAGACCTTGCTTCTACTAAAAATAAAAATAGGCCAGGCGCGGTGGCTCACACCTGTAATCCCGGCACTTTGGGAAGCTGAGGCGGGTAGATCACCTGAGGTCAGGAATTCGAGACCAGCCTGGCCAACATGGCGAAACCCTGTCTCTACTAAAAATACAGAAGTTAGGTGGGCGTGGCGGTGTGCACCTGTAATCTGAGCTACTCGGAAGGCTGAGGCAGGAGAATCGCTTAAACCTGGGAGGCAGAGGTTGCAGTGAGCTGGGATCACGCCACTGTCCCCCAGCCTGCGCAACAAGAGCAAAACTCTGTCTTTAAATAAATAAATAAATAAATAAATAAATAAAATTAGCTAGTCCCAGCTACTCAGGAGGCTGAGGTGGGAAGATCGCTTGAGCACATCATATTGAAGCTGTAGTGGGCTATTAATGTGCCACTGAACTCCAGTATGGGAGATAGAACAAGACCCTATCTTTAAAAGAAGGAAAAAAAAAAAAAAAAAAGCAGAGTAGAATGGTGGTTACCAGGGACAGGAGGAGTGGAGAGTATAAAAAAGAGGAGATGTTGATAAAAGAGTACAAAATTTCAGTTAGGAGGAATGAGCCTTAGTGCTCTACTGCGCAGAATGGTGACTGTAATAAATAATAATGCATTGTATATTTGGAAATTGCTAAAATAATTTTAAATGTTTTTACCACAAAAAAAGATAAGTATGTGAGGTAATGGATTTATTAATTGGCTTGATTTAATCATTCCACAATGTAAACACATATCAAAACATCATATTGTGCCCCACAAATATATACAATTATTATTTGTCAATTAAAAATAAAATTTTAGCCTGGGCAACACAGTGAGACCTCATCTCTTAAAAAAAAAACAGCAGGGTGTGGTGATGCACGCCTGTAGTCCCAGCTACTTGGGAGGCTGAGGCAGGAGGATGGCTTAAGCCCAGTAGGTTGAGGCTGCAGTGAGCTGTGAAAGCACTACCGCACTGAGCCTGGGCGACAGAGTGAGACTCTGTCTCAAATAAAATATTTTTAAAAACTGAGAACCCCTCCCCTCTAAAAACCTCTAAAGAACTCCAAATGCAACTTGAATGGGTTCCAACTAGTCAAATAGAGCTCAATTTGAACAATAAAAGAACCAATTATAACAATGGATTATAACCCATTGATTAAAATAGGAGTTGATACAGATGTAATGAATTAAAACTCTGATGAGTAAGGGGATACTTATATAATCTCAAAGAGTCTCCCCACAAAATGTTAACTAATTACAAAGGGAAAATTAGTAACTTCAGAATGGAGAAAACTGGCAGACCCCTTAATTACATGATAGAGGTTTTCATTAATAATAGGACAAACACAAATCAGCTGCTACTTAATAGAGTGCAACCAGAAAAACATGGCTTCAGTGACAGGAATGTCAGACACACAGCCTGAACCTAGTCGTGAGGAAACATCCAACAAACCCACTGAGGGACCTTCAACAATGTAACTGCCGAGTAATTTTCAAAAGCCTCAAGGTCCTGAAGATCACGGAAAAGCTGAGGAGCCAATCCAGTGTGAAGGAGACTAAAGAACTTGAGATCCATATGAAATGTGTGATTGGATCTCTCTATAAAGGGCGTTGTTGGGACAACTGATGAAACCTGAGTGGCTGAAATTCAGAACACACTGCTCCAAAATAGGCAGCTCTGGCATATTGACCATGCTGAGTTAAAGGCACTTGAAAAACAGCAGGCACAGCCGAGTGTGGTGGCTCTCATGGCTGTAATCTCAGTACTTTGGGAGGCTGAGGGAGGCAGATCACTTGAGGCCAGGAGTTCAAGACCAGCCTGGCCAATGTGGTGAAACCCCATTTCTACTAAAAATACAGAATTAGGTGTGGTGGCCCACACCTGTAATCCCAGTTACTTGGGAGGCTGAGGTAGAAGGATCACTTGAGCCCCAGAGGTCAAGGCTGCAGGGAGCCAAGATTGTACTGCACTCTAGCCTGGGCGACAAAGCAGGATCTTGTCTCAAAACAAAACAAAACAAAAACAGCAGGCACAAGAATAATATGACCTTTTTCTTTCTGAAAGGAGAAAAAATTCTCACATAAAAGATGTCCTCCCTATACCAGAAGGAAAATATCTTTCTACATCAAGGACAGGAAACTGAGGTCAAGGGAAATCTGCACAAACTTTGTTAAATTAACTCTTATCTTCTTGGTCACTTCTCCACACAATTAACCTATTCAAGCCCAAGTCCCTTTGTCTTGTCACATTTTCACAATGTTCTACTCTTTGTCCAATTCAGTATCTAAGTGTTCAATATGAACTGCATCTTTGGGTCTTCATTCCCTTATGAGGGCTCCAAGTCATGGAACTCTTTTTTTTTTTTTTTTTTTTTGAGACGGAGTCTTGCTGTGTCACCCAGGCTGGAGTGCAATGGCCAGATCTCGGCTCACTGCAAGCTCCGCCTCCCGGGTTCACGCCATTCTCCTGCCTCAGCCTCCCGAGTAGCTGGGACTACAGGCACCCGCCACCTCGCCCGGCTAGTTTTTTTTTGTATTTTTTATTAGAGACGGGGTTTCACCGTGTTAGCCAGGATGGTCTCGATCTCCTGACCTCGTGATCCGCCCGTCTCAGCCTCCCAAAGTGCTGGGATTACAGGCTTGAGCCACCGCGCCCGGCCGGAACTCTTATATTAAATAAATTTGTATGCTTTTCTCCTGTTAACATGTCTTTAATTCTCAGGCCCAGCCAAAAAGCCCTAAGAGGATAAGGGTAAAATTTTGCCTCCCTTACATAGTGTATCATTGTTACTTTCCTCATATTTATGGTTACATTGTGGATACGCAGGACAATGCTCTTGTTTGCAGGAAGTACCCGCTAAGGTATTCAGGAGTGATGGGACATCAATCTGGCAACTTACTTTCAAGTTATCAAAATATTTGTAAGCTGGGCGTGGTGGCTCATGCCTGTAATCCCAGCACTTTGGGAGGCCAAGGTGAGCAGATCATGCGGTCAACAGATTGAGCCCATCCTAGCCAACATGGTGAAACCTCATCTTTACTAAAAATACAAAAATTAGCTGGAGGTAGTGGTGTCTGCCTGTAGTCCCAGCTACTCGGGAGGCTGAGGCAAAAGAATCGCTTGAACCCGGGAGACGGAGGTTGCAGTGAGCTGAGATCGCGCCACTGTACTCCAGCTTGGTAACAGAGTGAGACTCTGTCTCAAAAAAATATAATAATAAAATAAATAAATAAATGAAATATCTGTAACGATTCTGAAAGTTCGGGATTATTCCAAGTGTTAAAAAACCTGTCAACCAGATCACACCCTATCTTACCTTCCAGTGACTTCCAGGTAAATTCAGACAAAAAGCCGAAGTATGTACCATGGCTTACTGAAAGAGTCTCCCCGAGGCCTGAAAGCTTGAAGGGATGAGTAACTCCTCCCTTCTCAGGCTCAGTCCCAAGGCTCAAGGCTACTTGGGCAGCAGCCTGTGTCAGCAAGACACCAGAAGCAGGAAGAGAGCTGGCTGAAAGACACAAACCCCCTTGAAGATCAAGAGGCAGGCCGTCCAGGTACTAGATAGCAGTTACATCAGACCGAGACACTTCCTATTTACAGGAGACTATAAAACCCCTGCCCCGTCCTCATTTGGTGCTAACACCATTTTAGGCCTCAGCCCGCCTGCACCCAGGCACTCATTAAAACAGCATGTTGGTCCACATCGCCTCATGTTGTCTATTGGCACGCTCTCAGGGTTCAAGCCAATACAAGAAACTTTCGTCTTACAAGATCTACATGATTTGGGCCCTAGCTATTTCTCCTACCTCGTTTCTTAACATCTTCCCCTCACTCATTCCATTCCAGCCAAACTGGCCATACTGCTGTTTTTGAACACACCAAGCAATACGTCTCAAACATACAGGCTTTGCACCTGTGGTTCCCTCTGCCTGGAATGCTTTCTCCCCCTCTTCTAGGTCTTTCCTCAAATGTCACTTCCTCAAAGAATCTTTCTCTAACTCCTGTATAAAACAGCCACCTGACCCTTCCATTGCTCTTGATTCCCCTGTGAGGCCCAGCTTCATATCATCTTCCTTGCACTTATCATTACCACAAATACGTAAAGTATGTTTTTCTGCCTTCCCCCATGAAAACGAGGACCCTGTTTTATTCACTGCTTTATCCCCAGGTTCTTGGCACCTGGTAGGTACTAAATAAATAGTTATTTGAATAGAGATGATAAATTGTATCTGTACAATTACTCTCTACATGTAATAATACCTGGCTCTCTAATTAGAGATAAATCAACCCAACATCAAATGTATTCACGAATCAAGGGTAAGAATCCACAGATTTAGAATTCCACAGTGTGTCACAGTCAACAAACAGGGCTTTGAGAAACAAACAGCTAAGCTTGTCCAACACCATTTCTCCCTACAAAGATTCATCACAAGCCGTGAAGCTTCCCATACAAACAAGGGTCATCAAAGGTACTCAGCCCTTAGGAGGCTTCTCTCCACAAAGAAATGCAGCTTTGAATCCTCCCTTGCCCTCAGGCACCTGCTGGAGTGATCTTCTACAGCTCTTACCTTCATTTTCCTGTGATCTCAGATCAAATAAAAGGACTTGCTCCACTGAATAGAACTTTTATCTTTTCAGGTTTTTACTATTTTATAATTTTAAACATACTTAATCGCACATAATTGAAATCACAGCCTACCCCTCATCTCCCCAACTGTGGCCCCTGAGCACCAATGTTAGATGAACGTTTTGAAGCAGATAGATATCAATCTGAATAAGACAGCTTACATGCCTTCCACAGCCTCCCAGGACCAACTCCACCCAAGAAACAATCTCTCAATGAAACAAAAACCAGGACACCTCAGCTGCAAAAGCCTGAATTCCATGTTGACACCTTGGTCTCAAATAATCCTCCTAACATATAGAATGCCCCTTCGGAGAAGGTTGATGGTTCTAAACCTAAAACCCAAGCTCAGTGCATGCTGGGCTTAATACCTAGGTGACAGGATGATCTGTGCAGCAAACCACCATGGCACACGTTTACCTATGTAAACCTGCACATCCAGCACATGTACCCTGGAACTTACAATAAAAGTTGAAGAAAAAAACAAAGACACAGAATGTGGAAAAAATAAAAAATAAAAATAAAAATAAACAACCCAAAACAACCCACAGCTCCTCAGACCTTAACAGAACAACAGGTTATTATTTCCCACTAAAAAGAGTGCAACAGCAATCCCCTAATGATATAGCATGAGAAAGTTCCTAATCAGTGCTGCTTTCTCATGTTAAGAACCAATGAACTTCTTTTTTCAGATTCAGGGTTTCACTCTGTTGCCCAGGCTGGAGTACAGTGATGCACTGATACCTCCTTGCAACCTCAAACCCCTGAGCTCAAGGGATCCTCCCACCTCAGCCTCCCAAGTAGCTGGAATTACAGGCACACACCACCATGCTTGACTAATTTTCTAAAACTTTTTTATTTATAGAGATGAGGCCTTGTTATGTTGCACAGCCTGGTCTCAAACTTCTGTCCTCAAGCGATCCTCATGCCTCAGCCTTCTGAAGTGCTGGAACTACAGGTATGAGCCACCACACCGAGCCCCAGTGAGCTTTTAAAGACATTATCCATTATCATGTTCTTCAAACTACATCACTGACATAGTCAGTGCTCACAATTAGTCCAAGTAGTAGAACACGGGTTGAAAACTGGTTATAGCTCAGCAAAAAATGTACAGTACAAATATGTTTTGCTTAGCTCACACAGTATTTGGAAAAAAAAAAAAGTTGTTCTGTCCAATTGAGTAGCCTATTTATCACAAATAAAAATTTAAAAATGTCCTCAGTTGGATTATCGGTATTTTAAAGTGCTCTAGAAAGGCCAGGCATGGTGGCTCATGCCTGTAATCCCAGTATTTTGGGAGGTAGAGGTGGGCGAAGCATTTGAGTCCAGGAGTTCGAGACCAGCCTGGGCAACATGGCAAAACCTCATCTGCACTAAAAATACAAAAGAATTAGCTGGGCATGGTGCCACATGCCTGTAGTCCCAGCTACTCAGGGGGCTAAGGCAGGAGGATCACCTGAGCCCAGGAAGTCGAGACTGCAGTGAACCCTGATTGTGCCACTGCACTCCAGCCTGGGCAACAGAGTGAGACCCTGTCTCAATAATAATAATAATAATAAAAATAATGTTCTGGGCCACATGTGGCAAGTGGTTACCCTATCGGCCAGGGCAGATAAAGAACACTTCCGTCATCGTGGAAGGTTCTGCTAGATAAGGCTGTATTTAAAATGTCAAATATTTTTGAAAATTAATTGAAAAAACAAGAAATGGCCCGGTGTGGTGGCTCATGCCTGTAATCCCAACACTTTGAGAGGCTGAAGTGGGTGGATCACTTGGGGCCAGGAGTTTGAGACCAGCCTGGCCAACATGGTGAAACCTGTCTGTGGTAAAAGTAGAAACATTAGCCAGGCATTGTGGCAGGTGCCTGTAGTCCCAGCTGCTCAAGAGGCTGAGGCAGGAGAATCGCTTGAACCTGGGAGGCAGAGGTTGCAGTGAGCCAAGATGGTGCCACTGCACTCCAGCCTGGGCAACAGAGTGAAACTCTATCTCAACAAAAAAAAAAGCAAGAAAAAACAAGAAGTCTCACAAAGAAATACAGATGTCCACCTTTGAAAATTCCAGAAACCCGCAGAATTCTCACCGGATGGAACTGGGGTTTGCTGAAGAAGCCTGCTGCCCTCTTTGACAGGTCTGTCCTTTTCAGTTCACTGTAGTTCCCCGACCTCCTATTGTTTCATAGCTGCACTTCGCTCGCTTATGTCCCATATCTGGGTTTCCAAGTGACTCTTTAGAACAGAGGCAAATACACTGAGATTATCCCACTTTCTACTGAAGACAGCCCAAAACTAGCTCTGATGTTCAAATCCAATTAAAATAAAATGTCACAGCCCACCAGATATACTTATTTCTAGTTTTTGAGTGAAATTTTCTAGACCACTGGAAAGGATCTCCAGAGTTTAACTGTATATCAACTCTATGGCATTATTTCAGCAGTCTATGAAACAGATATAAGTACTTTGCTTAGAAACACTTCATGCAAAATTTGGTAATTCAAGTGAGCATTTAGAATTTCATCTCAAAATATGTATATTATAAAGTCATACAAGTTTTAGAGACCTAAGGAATTTTAGGACTATCATTTTACAGATGATGAAACTAAGCCCTAAAGAGCTTAAGGAACTTGCTTAAAGTCAAACCGCCAGACAAGATTACAGCCAAAGTTCTTTTCACCTTCCGCTTCACCAAGACAGGTGATACTATGGCATATTGTTGTTCTAAGACAGCCACACCATTATACATCCCAATATATACCGTGATGTTGACATGCCTCCATCAAGAGATAGGTCCATGTTTTCTCAAGTAGAACTTGGGCGGAGCTTTCTAATTGCCTCAATCAATGGAATATGAAAGTGATACTGGACAATTTGCAAGACTAAGTTAGATAAGGCAATATGGCTCCTGCCTAGCTCACTCTCTCAGAGCACTTGCCTGTGTCAGCCCAGGCAACATGAAGGTATTCCAACCCACAGGCCCAGCTATAACCCCAGCTGACAGCCAACAATAAATGCCAGATACTAAGTGAACAAGTTTTCCTTTTTCTTTTTTTTTTGTGGAGACGGAGACTCGCTCTGTTGCCAGGTTGGAGTACAGTGGTACGATCTCGACTCACTGCAACCTCTGCCTTCCGGGTTCAAGTGATTCTCCTGCCTCAGCTTCCCAAGTAGCTGGGACTACAGGCACGTACCACTGAGCCCGGCTAATTTTTGTATTTTTAGTAGAGACGGGGTTTCACTGTGTTAGCCAGGATGGTCTCGATCTCTTAACCTCGTGATCCACCCGCCTCAGCCTTCCAAAGTGCTGGGATTACAGGCGTGAGTCACCACACCCAGCCTGATCAAGTTTTCAGATGATTCCAGTGTCCAGCCTTGGAGTCTTCCAGCTGAGGCTCCAGACATCTGGGAGCAGAGACTAGCCACCCTTGTTTTATCTTGTCTGAACTCCTGACCCAAAAAAAAAAAAACTATGGAGACAGAAATAATTGTTGTTTTAAGCCACTAAATTTAAGGGTAACTTATGCATTCAATGTAAGTAGGACAGATACTTTCAGAAGAATACCACTGACTGCCTTATAGAGAGATATTCAATAAATTATTATTTTTTTTTTTGAAACGGAGTCTCACTCTGTCGCCCAGGCGGGAGTGCAGTGGCCGGATCTCAGCTCACTGCAAGCTCCGCCTCCCGGGTTTACGCCATTCTCCTGCCTCAGCCTCCCGAGTAGCTGAGACTACAGGCGCCCGCCGCCTCGCCCGGCTAGTTTTTTGTATTTTTTAGTAGAGATGGGGTTTCACCGGGTTAGCCAGGATGGTCTTGATCTCCTGACCTCGTGATCCGCCCGTCTCGGCCTCCCAAAGTACTGGGATTACAGGCTTGAGCCACTGCGCCCGGCCTCAATAAATATTTTTGTAATGAAATAAATATTGTCAAGTTAAATTAAATAAAATGAACCAGGCATGGTGGCTCGTGCTTATAATCTCAGCTACTTGGAGGCTGAGGTGAGAGGATTGCTTGAGCCCAGGAGTTCCAGCCTGGGCAACATAGTAAGATCCCATCTCAACTAAAAAAATAAATAAATAAAAGCTGGGTATGGTGGCTCACGCCTGTAATCCCAGCACTTTGGGATGGGATGCCAAGGTGGGTGGGTCACTTCAACCCAGGAGTTTGAGACCAGCCTGGGCAACATGGCGAAATCGCATCTCTATAAAAAATGCAAAAATTAGGCCAGGTACAGTGGCTCATGCCTGCAATCACAGCACTTTGAGAGGCCGAGGCAGGTGGATCACCTGAGGTCAGGAGTTTGAGACCAGCCTGGCCAACATGGCGAAACCCCATCTCTACTAAAAATATAAAAATTAGCCAGGCGTAGTGGCATGAGCCTGTAGTCCCAGCTACTCGGGAGCCTGAGGCAGGAGAATGGCTTGAATCTGGGAGTCAGAGGTTGCAGTGAACCAAGATCATGCCACTGCACTCCAGCCTGGGCAACAGAGCAAGACTGTCTCAGAGAAAACAAACAAACAAACAAACAACAAAAACAGGCCAGGCATGGTGGCTCATACCTGTAATCCCAGCACTTTGGGAAGCCGAGGTGGGGGGATCACCTGTGGTCAGGAGTTCGAGACCAGCCTGGCCAACACAGTGAAACCCTGTCTCTACTAAAAATACAAAATTAGCTGGGCATGGTGGCTCACACCTGTAGTCCCAGCTACTCAGGAGGCTAAGAGAGGAGAATCGCTTGAATCCAGGAGGCAGAGGTTGCAGTGAGCCAAGATCGCGGCACTGCACTCTGGCCTGGGCGACAGAATGAGACTCTGTCTCAAAAAAGAAACAAACAAATTTAAAAACGAAACAAAAATTATCCGGGTGAGATGGCATGGGCCTGTAGTCCCAGCTACTAGGGAGGCTGATGTGGGAGGATCACTTGAGCCTGGGAGGTCAAAGCTGAAGTGAGTCATGATTGTGTCACTGCACTCCAGTCTGGGTGACAGAGTGAGACTCTGTCTCAAAAAAAAAAAAAAAAAAAAAAGACAAATAAAATAAAATAATAAAATGTTGTCTCAGCTTACCAGTCAGGAGGCACCATGCTTCCATCCACTTCCCAGAATGTGTTTTTGCCATTCATTTCAGTAGTATATACAACCCATCGGTGACGGCCTGAGTGGAAAGATGAACATTTAGAAAGAAAAACTTTTTTTTTTTTTAAAGCATAGATGCATAATATCAAACAAGACAATCTTTTTATTAAGAAAAGACTTTGTGTGATCTTATATAAGAGAGCTATTAGAGGAATAACACCCTGGGTGAATTCATGAAGGCAAGCTCCAGGACGTGTGTGGCAAGCTTTAATCAGCAACCTGCACCAAAGACTGAGATGATTCACTGCTGTGGAGGGGCTCAGGCCTTTCCCGGAGTGGAGAATCCTTGCTTCCCTGCCAGCTCCCCAGAGGGAGTAGCAGATAGGACAGGAAAGTGTGTTCCCGGATGTTCAGGGTATTCAGAAAATAAGGTGCTCCTCTTGTGACTGGGGCAAAAACACATTTGTAGCAATCATACTTGAATTCTACGTCTCCAAGTAAGTATTTTTTTTAAACCACCCCCGATCCTTTTGGAAATTTGTGAATTATACACAATAAGCAAACATTAGAAACGATGGTTAGGTACACAGGACACCTCATGTCATCAAAATAATATGGCTGCATTCCTCATTTAGGAAATTTCTGAGCACTAGTTGAGGGGCCTAACCACTATTTACACTATTGGGTCCTTAAACTGAGCAAAGACTTGGGCTTTGTCACTTATTATCAGTGGTTGTTAGGCAAATTTCATGAGCCTCAGTTTCTTTATCTATTAAAAGTGGATGACTATACCTACATCTTAGAGTTGCTGTGAAAATTAAATATCACATACATTCACCTAGTTCAGCATCAGCCACATAAGCGTATAATAAATATTAATTCCTTCTACCCCTTCCTTACTGTTCTTACCTGCCAATAGGGAACACTGAATTTGTTCATTCCTATGATGGATTTTAAACCAATAAGCAAAAGGTAATCTGCATTTCATTTACAGGGTTTTCCTAGATAAACATATAATCAACAAATATTGACTACCGGTACTTAAACATGACCCCATCTCTTTTTAAAAATACAGATTTCAATAAACATTTACTGCTTCATTTAGAGAAATCAATCTTAAGAATAGCTAACTAAAAATAAACTATAATTCAATGAGGCACGGGAATGTGCAGGCAGACGGAGGAGACCTTGGGAAAGGTTTCATAAGTCAAGACCTGACAATACAGTTAGGCTATAGTGATGGAGGTGGGCCTTAACAATCTCTCCCTCTCTGTCTCTCTCTCTCTCTCCGTATTTCTTGAAATGTTAAATGCCTATTCTCAGACTCAGCTTTATTTATTTATTTATTTGTTTACTGGAGATGGAGTTTCGCTCTGTTACCTAGGCTGGAGTGCAGTGGCGCAACCTCGGCTCACTGCCTGCAACTTCCCCTTCCTGGGTTCATGCAATTCTCCTGCCTCAGCCTCCCGAGTAGCTGGGACCATAGGCATGTGCCACCATGCCTGGCTAATTTTTGTATTTTTAGTAGAGATCAGGCCAGAAATTTATTTAAACACATACATGTAGTTATAAGCAGGTTCACAGTAGCATCATTCCTAATAGCAAAAAGCCAAAAGCAACCTATGTGTCTATCAACAGTAACAGGATTGAAGAAATAATGGTTCTACCATACACTGGAATGTTGTGTTGCTGTTTTTAAAAATGCTGTGCATTTTTTTTTTTTTTAAATAAGCAAACACAACTGGCTGGGCACGGTGGCTCACTTCTTAATCCCAGGACTCTGGGAGGCTGAGGCAGAGGGATCACTTGAGCTCAGGAGTTCGAGACCATCCTGGGCAACACAGTGAAACCCTGTCCCTACAAAAAATACAAAAATTAGCTGGGCATGGTGGCACACGCCTGTACTCCCAGCTACTCTCAAGCTTGAGGTGAGAGGATCACTTGAGCATGGGAGGCAGAGGTTGCAGTGAGCCGAGATCACACCACTGCATTCCAGGTGGGGCAACCGAGAGACCCTGTCCCAAAATAAAAGAATCTTAAATATACATAAAGACTAAACTATTAAAAGAGTTGCAAAATTAAAAGGGGAGAGAGCTTTCATACACCAAATATATATATACACATACATATATAGGTACACACACACACACGAGATGGGGGACATTGTGAGACACTATGTTGCCCAGGCTGGTCTTGAACTTCTGGCCTCAACTGATCCTCCCACCTTGGCCTCCCAAAGCACTGGGATTACAGGCATGAGCCACCATGCCAGGCCCTAATTTTTTTTAATTAGCAAAAATAGGAATATTTCCAATGCAAGGGAGAAAAGAAGAAAGGAGTACGGCTGCAGTGGCTCACGCCTGTAATCTCAGCACTTTGGGAGGCTAAGGTGGGCAGATCACGAGGTCAGGAGTTTGAGACCAGCCTGACCAACATGGAGAAATCCCATCTCTACTAAAAATATAAAAAATTAGCTGGGCATGATGGCGCATGCCTGTATTCCCAGCTACTCAGGAGGCTGAGGCAGGAGAATCGCTTGAATCTGGGAGACGGAGGTTGCAGTGAGCCAAGATCCTGCCATGGCACTCTAGCCTGGGCAACAAGAGCAAAACTCCGTCTCAAAAAAAGAAAAGAAAAGAAGAAAGAAAGGAAAGAATGTAATGTTATACTTTGTAACAGTAAGTGAGAAGTAGAAAGAATAATTACCCCAGGTTCTGCCATTAATTACTTAAGTCTCTTTGATTAAGACAGTTCCTTGTGACTGTTTCTTCATCTATAAAACAACAGTGTTTAGACAATCTCTTAAAATCTATTCTAGGTCTAAAATTCTGTGATTTATGTGAGTATTAAAAACATCATAACTAGGTGTGACAGTATGTGCCTATAATTCCAGCTCCTCAGGAGGCTAAGGCGGGAGGATTGCTTGAGCTCAAGAGTTCAAGACCAGCTCAAGTAAAATAGTGAGACCTCATCACACACACACACACACACGCACACACACACGCACACGCACACACATAAATAACAGAGTACATCAGATGTTTACTTCTTATAGACCAACATGCATCCAAAGCAACCACACATGGTTTACACATTCCTGAGAAATATTCCTAACTGCTCAATGACTTACCTTCTTCATCTGTAAAATGGGGGCATAGGGAGCACAAAAGTGCCTATCTCAAGGAGATGTTGAAGATTAAAGTAGATAATGTATGTTTTTGTTTAGCACAGCACCTAGCACATGGTAATCACTCAATAAATGCTAGGTAATTATATTTCACATTATACATTGTTCCCCTGGATGAAGACTAATTGCTTTTTCCTCTTTGATACTTTTCATCTCAATCAAGAGAGTATTTTTTTATTATTATAAAAGTAAAAAATGCACATGGGAGAAAATTCAACAATTCAAGAAGGTACAGGTTGGGTGTCTCTAATTCCAAAAGCTCCAAGATTGGAAACTTTTTTTTTGTGTGCTGGCATGACACTCAAAAGAAATGCTCATTAGAGCATTTCAGATTTCAGATTAGGGATGCTAAACTGGGACATATAATGCAAATATTCCAAAATCCAAAAAATCTAAAATCTGAAATATTTGTGGTCCCAAGCATTTCAGGTAAGGGATACTCAAACTGTAAAAAAAATAGTAGCAGTCACAGTGCTAATATTGACTGAGCACTTATTATGTGCCAAGCATTAGGCCAGTGGTTCTTAAGAGTTGGAAATTTTGCCCCCAAGGGGACATTTGGCAATGCCTGGGACATTTTTGGTTGTCAGTCAGGGCCGCGGCTGCTGGTCATTCTATGATGCACAGGACAGCCCCTCACAACAAAGAATTATCTGTCCCAAAAAAAGAAAACTACAAACCAATATCCCTGATGAATGCAGATACACAAATCCTCAACAAAATATTAGCTAGCCAAATCCAACAGCATACCAAAAAGATAATCATACATCATGATCAAGTGAGTTTAATACTAGGGATGCAGGGATGGTTTACCATACCCAAGTCAATAAATGTGATATACCACATAAATAGAATTAAAAATAAAAATTGTATGATCATCTCACCAGATGCAGAAAAAGTATTCGATAAAATCCAGCATTCCTCTATGATAAAAGCCCTCAACAAAATTGGCACAGAAGGGACATACCTCAAAGTAATAAAAGCCACATATGACAAACCCACAGCAAATGTCATACTGAATGGGGAAAGGCTGAAAGCATTCGCCCTGAGAACTGGAACAAGACAAGGATGCCCACGTTCAGCACTTCTATTCAACGTAGTACTGGAAGTCATAGCCAGAGCAACTGCATAAGGGAAAGAAATAAAGTGCATCCAAATTTAAAAAGAGGAAGTCAAACTGTCGCTGTTTGTTGATGATACGATCATATACTTAGAAAAGCCTAAAGACTCATGCAGAAAGCTCCTAGACCTGATAAATAAATCCAGCAAAGTTTCAGGATACTAAATCAATGTACACAAATCAGTAGCACAGCTATACACCAACAACAACCATGCTGAGAATCAAATCAAGAACTCCATCCCTTTTACAACAGCTGCAAAAAATAAAATAAAATACTTAGGAATATACTTAACCATGGAGGTGAAAGATCTCTACAAGGAAAACTAAAAAACACTGCTGAAAGAAATCATAGATGACACAAATAAATGGAAACATACCCCATGCTCATGGATGGGCATAATCAATATTGTGAAAATGACCACACGGCCCAAAGCCATCTACAGATTCAATGTAATTCCCATCAAAATACCATCATCGTTCTTCACAGAACTAGAAAAAACAATTTTAAAATTCATATGGAACCAAAAATGAGGCCACATAGCCAAAGCAATACTAAGCAAAAAGAACAAATCTCGAGACTCCACATTACCCGACTTCAAATTATACTATGAGGCTACAGTTACCAAAACAGTATGCTACTGGTATAAAATAGGCCAATGGAACAGAACAGAGAACTCAGAAATAAAGCCAAATACTCACAGCCAACTGATCTTCAACAAAGCAAACAAAAACATAAAGTGGGGAAAAGACACCCTATTCAACAAATGGTGTTGAAAAAACTAGCAAGCCACATGTAGAAAAATGGAAGTGGATCCTCATCTCTCACCTTATACAAAAATCAACTCAAGATGGATCAAAGAGTTAAATCTAAGACCTGAAAACATAAAAATTCTAGAATATCACTTCAGAAAAACTCTTTCAGACGCTGGTTTAGGCAAGGAAGTCATAACTAAGAACCCAAATGCAACAAAAACAAAAATAAATGGTACCTAATTAAACTAAAAAGCTTCTGTACAGCAAAAGAAATAATCAGCAGAGTAAACAGACAACCACAAAGTGGGAGAAAATATTTGCAAACTATGCATTAGAC
Source organism: Macaca fascicularis (assembly GCF_037993035.2). Lineage (NCBI taxonomy): Eukaryota > Metazoa > Chordata > Mammalia > Primates > Cercopithecidae > Macaca > Macaca fascicularis. Next base: position 102,064,237 of record NC_088385.1, read on the forward strand.
AAAGGACTAATGTCCAGAATCTACAAGGAACTCACACAAATCAGTAAGAAAAAAACAATACCATCAGAAAGTGGACAAAGGACATGAATAGACAATTCTCAAAAGAAGACATACAAACAGCTAATAAACCTATGAAAAAAATGCTCAACATCACTAATTATCAGGGAAATGCAAATTAAAACCACAATGAGATAGCACTTTACTCCTGCAAGAATGGCCATAATTAAAAATTCAAAAAATAATAGATGGTAGTGTGGATGTGGTGAAAAGGGAACACTTTTACACTGCTGTTGGGAATGTAAACTAGTACAATCACTATGGAAAACAGTAAGGAGATTCCTTAAAGAACTGAAGGCAGAACTACCATTCGATCCAGCAATCCCACTACTGGGTATCTACCCAAAGAAAAATAAGTCATTACATGAAAAAGACACGTGCATACACATGTGTATAGCAGCACAATTTGCAATTGCAAAAATAAGGAACCAACCTAAATGCCCACCAATGAATGAGTGGACAAAGAAAATGTGGTATATATACACCATGGAGTACTATTCAGCCATAAAACAGAAAGCAATAATGGCTTTTGCAGCAACTTGGATGGAGCTGGAGGGCATTATTCTAAGTGAAGTAACTCAGGAATGGAAAACCAAATATCGTACGTTCTCACTTATAAGTGGGAACTAAGCTATGAGGATGCCAAGGTATAAGAATGATATAAAGGACTTTGGGGACTCAAGGGGATAAAAGACTACATACTGGATACAGTGTAACACTGCTCAGGTGACAAGTATACCAAAATCTCAGAACTCACCACTAAAAAACTTATCCATGTAGGCCAGGCACAGTGGCTCACACCTGTAATCCCAGCACTCTAGGCGGCCGAGGCGGGCAGATCACGAGGTCAGGAGATCAAGACCATCCTGGCTAACACAGTGAAACTCCGTCTCTACTAAAAATACAAAAAAAATTAGCTGGGCGTGGCGGCGGGCGCCTGTAGTCCCAGCTACTCGGAGGCTGAGGCAGGAGAATGGCATGAATTCGGGAGGCGGAGCTTGCAGTGAGCCGAGATCACGCCACTGCACTCCAGCCTAGACGACAGAGTGAGACTCCATCTCAAAAAAACAAACAAACAAAACTTATCCATGCAACCAAAAACCACCTGTACCCCAAAAACTATTGAAATAAAAAAACAAAAAATGAAAAGAAAGAATTATCTGCCCCATAGTGTTAACACTGCTGAGGCTGAGAAACCCTATATCACGGTAAGTTCCTCCCATTCACTTTTCATCTTTTAATACAGCTTTATGAGGCACTTATTATTATTATTCTACTTTACAGATGAGAAAACTGAGGGTTAGGGAAGTTAATTAAGTTAACCGGGTTACAAAGTTATAAAGTGGAGGGGCAGAATGTTGAATCTCTACCATCTGATTCTATGAGTTTATTGAGTTTCCTTCCAAAATTTAACATGCACACAAAAAGCATGTATTTTCTCCTTTTGAGGATACCAAACATTGTTCTGCAACCGGAATTTTTTTATATTACACATCTTTGACATCTCTCTATATTAAATTTATAGGTTTATATCATTCTTAACAACAAAGTATTCTAAAAAAATGTTTAATTCACCAGTATCCAACTTACACACACTAATGTTGCTTTTAAAATTTACTAGCATGGTGGCTCATGCTCGGGATCCCAGCACTTTGGGAGGCTGAGACAGGAGGATGGCTTAAGCCCAGGAGTTCAAGACTAGCCTGGGGAACAAAGTGAGACCCCGTCTCTTAAAAAAATTAAAAAATTAACAAGGTGTGGTGGTGCATGACTGTGGTCCCAGCTACACAGGAGGCTGAGGCAGGAGGAAGGCTGGAGCCCAGGAGGTCATGGCTGCAAGGAGCCAAGATCACACCACTGCCTCCAGCTTAGGCAACAGAGTGAGACCCTGTCTCAAAAAAACAACAACAAAAACAAACAAAAATGCTGCGGCCGGGCACAGTGACTCACACCTGTAATTCCAGCACTTTGGGAGGCTGAGGTGGGAGGCTCACCTTAGCCTAGGAATTCAAGACTAGCCTAAGAAACAGAGCAAGACCCAGTCTCTCCAAAAAAAAATTTTTTTAAACAATTAGCCAGGCATGGTGACACATGCCTGTAATCCCAGCTACCTGGGTGGCTGAGATAGGAGGACAGGTTGAGCCCAGAAAGTTGAGGCTGTTGTGAGCCATGATCGAGTCACTGCACTCTAGCCTGGGTGACAGAGCGAGACACCAAAAATAAATAAATAAATAAAATTTAAAACTATAATAAAACAATGCGGCCGGGCGCGTTGGCTCAAGCCTGTAATCCCAGGACTTTGGGAGGCTGAGACGGGCGGATCACGAGGTCAGGAGATCGAGACCATCTTGGCTAACACGGTGAAACCCCGTCTCTACGAAAATACAAAAAAAAATTAGCCGGGCGAGGTGGCGGGCGCCTGTACTCCCAGCTACTCGGGAGGCTGAGGCAGGAGAATGGCGTGAACCCGGGAGGCGGAGCTTGCAGTGAGCTGAGATCCAGCCACTGCACTCCAGCCTGGGCAACAGAGCCAGACTCCGTCTCAAAAAATAATAATAATAAAAAAAAATAAAACAATGCTGTGATGCGTGTTTGGTTTGCAAGAATATTTGCAGAATTTTTTTTTTTTTTTTTTTTTTTTTCTTCTGAGATAGAGTCTCACTGTCACCAGACTGGAGTAGAGTGGTGGGATCTCAGCTCACTGCAACCTCCGACTCCCCGGTTCAAGCAATTCTCCTGCTTCAGCCTCCCAAGTAGCTGGGATTACAGGCACACGCCACCACGTCCAGCTAATTTTTTATTTTTACTAGCGACTGGGTTTTACCATGTTGGGCAGGATGGTCTCGATCTCCTGACCTCATGATCCGCCCGCCTCGGTCTCCCAAAGTGCTGGGATTACAGGCGTGAGCCACCACGCCCAGCGGAATTAGTAGTTAAAAGTGGAAGTGCTGAGACAAAGGATGTGTGCAATGTAAATTTTTATAAATGTTACCAAATTATCCCTCCAAAAAGACTGCATTAACCTATATATTTCTATGGCTTTGCCCACACTGGGATTTATCAGATTGAATACTCAAGGCTGGGCACAGTGGCTCACACCTGTAATCCCAGCACTTTGTGGGGGCCAAGGTGGGTGGATCACGAGGTCAGGAGTTCAAGACTAGCCTGGCCAATATGGTGAAACCCCATCTCTACTAAAAAATACAAAAATTAGCCTGCCATGGTGGCGTGCGCCTGTGGTCCCAGCTACTCAGGGAGGCTGAGGCAGGAGAATTGCTGGAACCCAGGAGACGGAGGTTGCAGTGAACCGAGATCGCGCCACTGCACTCCAGCCTGGCCAACAGAGCGAGACTCCGTCTCAAAAAAAAAAGAAAAAAAAAAAAGAAAAGAAAAACACTTCAAAATGTGATAGGTGAAAAATATGTAACACTGTTTTTAAACTTGCATTTCTGTTGTTGCAAGTGAGAATGAACATTTTTCCATACCTTCATTGGCTATTTACTTTTCTTTTTTCTGTAAATTATCTTTTTTCATTTTCTATTGAGTTTTTCATCCTTTTCCAAGTGTTTTGTAAAAGCTCCTTGCAAAATATGGAAAACAGACTCAAATCAAATGCCAATCCCAATCCAATTATTCATACTAAAAAATACTGCACTCACCAAAAAATTTCTTGTTGTCTTCGTAGTATTTGTTTCCATATTTGTCTTCCCCCACTAATGTACCAACCTTCACATCATTTGTCCTGTGAATACCCAAAAGAAAACAGACATTTTAGAATGATTCTTAGTTCAAAACATAAACGGAAATAAAGTGAGAGTAACAACTTTCAGACACAAGGGCTGCTGCATCAACTAGCAAAACGAAGAAGTGCTGGGGATGGGAAAAGATGAATTGACAACTGATGTGCCCAAATTATACTAAAAATATAAATGTAGTCCCTTCAGATTACAGGACTACTTGTATCTACTATCCCTCAGCCAGGAGGCACTGGAGTTAGTAAAACCTTCAGGAAATCAAAAAGCCAAAGTATTTCATCTTACAACGATACGAAGGTCTCCAGGCTCTTTCATTCCACTCTGGGTCTTCATTTAGGTTTCCGCGTAACTATGCTGCTCCTGGGATCAGTGAATGTCAGGACGACCATTATTATTACCTTCAACGCCTTACAGAGAGGGTACGGCAGTGCAAGGATTAAAAAAAACTTTACCAAGGTCACTGAGTTAATGTCTTGTAATGCTCATTACTCTCCAGGGCGTGGGAAAAGAGTGCAGCCCAGATGCCCTTGCCTCCGTGTCACAGCTCTGACTCTACAGAGAGCTTCGGTCTTGTCTCGGGGAGATACGCAACAGAGACCAGCCTGGGGGTGGCAAGGCAGAGATTGGGGCGCTTGTCCTTGACAAGAGCTGTGGATTCTCCAAAGTGACCCGAGCGTGGGCCCCCTTCCAATAAATCAGCCAGCAAAAGTATAGCCCCAGAGGCCAAAAGCATGGCTCTGGCCGCCTACCTGAAAAGAGCCCGTAGATAGCCTCGGAGACCGCCGTGGCCGGTGAACTGCTGCAGCCCGCGTTTCAGGACCTGCACCAACTCCATCTTGCCCCGCAGGCCCCGCCTCCCGGGTGCGCCAAGCAAAACCTACCGGATGGAAGCCGCCACTCAGCCGCAGGAAGCCCAAGCCCAGAAGGTTCCCACGCGAACGCCAGACGCGGTGGCTCTGCGCCTGCGCAGAGCTAGGGCTTTCCTACACGGTCTTGTTCTGGCTTCCCAAGTAGGCAGAATTGGTTTCCCCTGGAAGCAAAGGTACCTTAAACTTTAGAGTTTTCAGAGGTTAAATCTAGAAGGCCGGCATATGCTGGAAAGCTCACGTAGACGAGGTTTCCCCACACGGGAATTCCTCCTTTGGGAATTTCAGTTTCCTTATCTAAAAATAATTGGCTTTGGTGGGCGCGATGGCTCACTCGTGTAATCCCAGCACTTTGGGAGGTCGGGTTGGGAGGATCGCTTGAGCCCAGGAGTTCGAGACCAGCCTCGCCAACACAGTGAGAACTCTGTCTCTACCAAAAAGAAAAAAGAAAAAAAAAGAAAAATTAGCTGGATGTGGTGGCGCGTGCCCGTAGTCCCAGCTACTCGGTAGGCTGAGGCTGAGATGGGACCATCGATTGAGCCTAAATAATTTCAATGTTACTTCATTTGTTAACCACAGTTCTACAAAGATAAACCTCCCTTCAACTATTTGGTTCCTGAGATACAATTAATATAGGAAAGGCAGTATAGGTGCTTGATTCTCTTACTTTTTTTTTAAATTTTAGAGACAGGCTTTCACTCTGTCACCCAGGCTGAAATACAGCGGTGTGATCATAGCTCACTGCAGCCTCAAAGTCCTGTGCTCGAGCAATCCTCCCATTTAAGTATGTACCACCACCCCTGGCTAATTTTGTTGTTGTTGTTTTTCAGAGATAGATGTCTTGCTATGTTGCCCAGGTTGGTCTTGAACTCTGGCCTCAATTGATCCTCCTGCCTCAGCCTCTCAAAGTGCTGGGATTACAGGTGTAAGCCACGACACCCAGCCAATTCTTTCCCTTATGTATGTTTTCAAAGTAACAATTTATTTACTTAGCTTTTTTTTTTTTTTTTTTTTTTTTTTGGTAGTGGTGGTTAAAAACACAAAATAAAAAATTTACCATTTTAACCATTTTTAAGTGTACTGTAGTGTTAACTACATGCACATTATTGCACAACAGATCTCTAGAACTTACTCTTCTTGCAAAACAGAAACTTTGTATCCATGGAACAACTTTTTCCTCTTCTCCATCCCCTGCCAACCACCATTCTACTTCTGTTTCTAAGAGTTTAGGCCGGGCGCGGTGGCTCAAGCCTGTAATCCCAGCACTTTGGGAGGCCGAGACGGGCGGATCACGAGGTCAGGAGTTCGAGACCATCCTGGCTAACACGGTGAAACCCCGTCTCTACTAAAAAATACAAAAAACTAGCCGGGCGAGGTGGCGGGCGCCTGTAGTCCCGGCTACTCGGGAGGCTGAGGCCGGAGAATGGCGTAAAAACCCGGGAGGCAGAGCTTGCAGTGAGCTGAGATCCGGCCACTGCACTCCAGCCTGGGCGACACAGCGAGACTCCGTCTCAAAAAAAAAAAAAAAAAAAAGAGTTTAATTTAGATACTTGATATAAGTAGAATCATGAGGTGTTTGTCTTTTAGGACCTGGCTTGTTTCACTCAGCATGATATCCACAAGGCTCATCCATATTGTACTATATGACAGGATTTTCTTCTTTTTATAAATGTTGAATAATATTCCACTGTATATATATATGCCACCCAGTTATCTGTCCATAAACATTTCTGTTGATTCTGCCTCTTGGCTATTGTGAATAATGCTGCAATGAACACAAGTGTGCAGATATCTTTAAGATCCTGTTTTCAGTTCTTTTGGATATACACCCAGAAGTGGATTGCTAGATCATATGGAAATTTTATTTTTTATTCTTGTAGGAATCCCCATACTGTTTTCCATGGCAGCAGCACCATTTCACATTACTGACAACAATGCACAAAGGTTCCAACTTCTCCACCTCCTCACCAACACTAGATATTTTCTGTGTTTGTTTGTATGTTTGTTTGTTTGTTCTGAGACAGAGTCTTAACTCTGTGGCCCAGGCTGGAGTGCAGTGGTGTGATCTCAGCTCACTGCAACCTCCGCCTCCCGAGTTTTTTAGTTCAAGCGATTCTCCTGCCTCAGCCTCCCGAGTAGCTGGGATTACAGGTGTCCGCCACCACCCCCAGCTAATTTTTGTAATTTTAGTAGAGACGAGGTTTCACCATGTTGGCCAAGCTGATCTCGAACTCCTGACTTCAGGTGATCCACCCGCCTCGGCCTCCCAAAGTGCTGGGATTACAGGCGTGAACCACCGCGCCCAGCCTGTGTTCATTTGTTTTTCACAGTGGCCATCCTAATGGGTGATGAGGTGATACCTCATTGTGGTTTTGATTTGCATTTACCTGATTATTGATGTTAACCATGTTTTCATATGCTTGTTGGCCATTTGTATATCTTCTTTGGAGAAATGTTTGTTCAAGTCCTTTGCCCATTTTTGAATCGGGTTATTTGTTTTTTTGTTGTTGAGTTGTAGGCATTCTTTATGTATCGTGGATATTTTCTCCCGTTCCCTAGGTCATCTTTTCATTCTGTTGATTGTGTCCTTTGCTATACAGAAGTTTATAAGTTTGATTGTAGCCCCAGTTGTCTATTTTTACTTTGTGCTTTTGTTATCGTATCTGAGAAATCACTGCTAAATCCAATGTCATGAAGCTTCCCCCCTGTTTTCTTCTAGGAGTTTTATAGTTTCAGGTCTTACATTTAGGTCTTTAGTCCATTTTGAGTTAATTTTGGTATATAGTGTAGGGTAAAGGTTGAACTTCATTCTTTTGCTTGTGGATATCCAGTTTTCCCAACACTATTCTCTCCCCACTATGTAGCCTTGGTACCCTTGTCAAAGATCACTTGACCAAATACTTAAGAGTTTATATCTAGGTTCTCTATTCTGTTCCATTGGTCTATATGTCTGTTCTTATGCCAATACCACTCTGTTTTGATTACTGCATCTTTGCACAATGTTTTGAAGTCAGAAAGTGGGTTCTCTATTCTATTCCATTGGTCTATATGCCTGTTCGTATGCCAATACCACTCTGTTTTGATTACTGCATCTTTGCACAATGTTTTGAAGTCAGGAAGTGGAAGACCTCCGGCTTTATTTTTCTTAAGATTGTTTTGTCTATTCAGGGTCTTTTGAGATTCCATATGAATTTTATGACTTTTTAAAAATCTGCAAAGAAAAATGGCACTGGGATTTTGATAGGTATTGCAATGAATCTGTAACTTACTTTGGGTAGTATGGGATTTTAATTTTAACAATATTAAGTCTTCCAATCCACAAACATGAATGTCTTTCCATTTATTTGCATCTAATTTCTTTCAGCACTTTTGTAGTTTTCGGTATATATATAAGTCTTTTGCCTACTTGATTAAGTTATTCCTAAATATTTTATTCTTTTTGATGCTATTTTAAATGTGATTGTTTTCTTAATTTCCTTTTTGAGTTGTTCACTGTTAGTGTTTAGAAGGCAACTGATTTTCGTGTGTTGATTTTGTACCTTGCAACTCTGTTGAATTCATTTATTAGTTCTAACCAATTTTTGGTGGAATCCTTAGGGTTTTCCACATATAAGACCATGTCATTTGTTAATGGAGATAATTTTACTTTTTTGTTTTTTTTTTAAGGCAAGGTTTCACTCTGTCACCTAAGCCGGGGCTCAAGTGATCCCCCTGCCTTAGCCTCATGAACAGCTGGGACTACAAGCATGCAACATCATGCCTGGCTAATTTTTTAAAAAGTTTTTTGTAGAGATAGGGTCTTGCTGTGTTGCCCAGATTAATCTTGAAATTCTGGCCTCAAGCAAGCAATCTTCCTATCTCAACCTCCCAAAGTGTTAGGATTATAGGCATGAGCCACCGTACCTGGCCCTTCTTTTCCAATTTTCAGCTTTTATTTATTTATGTTTTGCCTAATTGCTCTGGCAAGGGTTTTTAGTAATATGTTGAATAGAAATAGCAAGAATGTACACACTTGCCTTGTTCCTGATCTTAGAAGAAAAGCTTTCAGTTCTTCACTATTGAATATGAAGTTAGCTGTGGCCTTTTCAAACATGGCCTTTATTAGGTTGAGATAATTTCCTTTCATTCATAGTTTGTTGAGTGTTTTTGCCAAGTGCTTTTTCTATACCAATTAAAATGATAATATGGTTTCTGTTTTTCCTTCTGTTAATGTGCCTCTCAACTTACAATGGTGTTACATTCTGACATGCCCATTGTAAATAAAAATCTAAATAAAAAATGCACCGAGGCCATGTGTGGGGTGGCTCACACCTGTAATCCCAGCACTTTGGGAGGCTGAGTCAGGCAGATCGCTTTGAGCGTAGAAGTTCCAGACCAGCCTGCGCAACATAGTGAAACCCTATCTCTACAAAAAATTAAAAAAAAAAAAAAAATAGATCGGCATGGTAGCATGCACCTGTGAGGCTGAGGCTGGAGAATTGCTTGAACCTGGGAAGCAAAGGTTGCAGTGAGCCAAGGTCATGCCACTGCATTCCAGCCTGGGTGACAGAGTAAGACCCTGTCTGAAAAACAAAACAAAAAAACACACACAAAAAATGCATTGTAAACACCAGTAAACCCATCATAAAACAAAAAAATTGTAAGTCAAGTCATGATCAGTTGCAAACCATTTGTAGTACATTACACTGATTGATATTTATATGTTGAACCATCCTTGCTTTCCAGGAGTAAGTCAAGTCCCACTTGGCCATGGTGTATAATCCATTTTTTTTTTTTTTGAGACAGAGTCTTACTCTGTTGCCCAGGCTGGAGTGTAGTGGCACGATCTCAGCTTATTGCAACCTCTGTCTCCTGGATTCAAGTGATTCTCCTGCCTCAGCCTCCCAGGTAGCTGGGACTACAGGTGCCTGCTACTACATTTGACTAATTTTTGTATTTTTAGTAGAGACAGGGTTTTGCCATGTTGGCCAGGCTGGTCTTGAACTCCTGACCTCAGGTGGTCCGCCCACCTCAACCTCCCAAAGTGCTTGGATTACAGAAGTAAGCTACCATGCCTGGCCGTATAATCCTTTTAATGTGCTGTTGAATTCAGTTTGTGAGTATTTTCGTCGAGGATTTTTACATCAATATCCATCAGGGATATTGGTCTATAGTTTTCTTGTTGTATCTGTTGTGGTTTTGGTATCAGTGTAATGCTGGCCTCATAAAATGAGTTTAGTCTGGCTGTGGTGGCTCACGCCTCTAATTCTAACACTTTAGGAGGCTGAGGTGGGCGGATCACTTGAGTCCAGGAGTTCAAGACCAGCCTGGCCAATGTGACGAAACCCTGTCTATACTAAAAATACAGATACAAAACTTAGCTGGGCTTGGTGTTGTGTGCCTATAATCCCAGCTACTCAGGAGGCTGAGACATGGGAACTGCTTGAGCCTGGGAGGCAGAGGTTGCAGTGAGCTGAGATTCCACCATCACACTCCAATCTGGGTGACAGAGGGAAACTCTGTCTCAAAAAAAAAAAAAAAAAAAAAAAGAGTTTAAAAGAGTTACTTTGGCCGGGTGCAGTGGCTCCTGCCTGTAATCCCAGCACTTCGGGAGGCCAAGGCAGGTAGATCACCCGAGGTCAAGAGTTCAAGACCAGCCTGGCCAACATGGTGAAACCCCGTCTCTACTAAATACAAAAATTTAGCCAGGTGTGATGGTGGGCGCCTGTAACCCTAGCTACTCGGGAGACTGAGGCAGGAGAATTGCTTGTACCTGGGAGGTAGAGGTTGCAGTGAGCTGATCGCACCATTGCACTCCAGCCTGGGCAACAAGAGTGAAACTCCATCTCGAAAAAAAAAAAAAAAGTGTTACCTTCACTCTTTCTTTCTTTCTTTTTCTCTTCAAATGAGATGGAGTCTCACTATGTTGTCCAGGCTGGTCTCAAACTCCTGGGCTTAAGTGATCTTTTCACCTCAGCCTCCCAGAGTGCTGGGATTACAGATGTGAGCCACTGTGCCCGGCCAAGTGTTATCTTCTCTTTAATTTTCTGGAAGAATTTGAGAAGGATTGGTATTAAATTTTCAATTAATTCAAACGTTTGCTGGAATTCTCCTATGAAGTATCTGTTCCTTGGCTTTTCTTTGTTGGGAGGTTTCTGATTACTGATTTAATCTCCTTACTAGTTATGAATCTGTTCAGATGTTTTTTTCTTTATTTAAAATTTTTGTTTGTTTGATTTGAGACAGAGTCTCACTCTGTTGCCAGGCTGGAGTGCAGTGGTGCGATCTTGGCTCACTGCAACCTCCACCTCCTGCGTTCAAGTGATTCTCCTGCCTCGGCCTCCCGAGTAGCTGGAACTACGGGCACACACCACCACACCTGGCTAATTTTTGTATTTTTAGTAGAGACGAGGTTTTACTATGTTGGCCAGGCTGGTCTCAAACTGCTGACCTCGTGATCAGCCCACCTCGGCCTCCCAAAGTACCGGGATTACAGGCGTGAGCCACTGTGCCCAGCCCTTTGCTTTTGATTTCTAGCTTTATTCCACTGTAGTCAGAAAAGATACTTGGAATGATATCAATCTTAAAATTTATCAAACCTTGTTTTGTGACCTAATATGTGATCTGTCACAGACAATGTTGCATGTATGCTTGACAAGAATGTGAATTGTCTCATTGTTGGATGGAATGTTATCTGTATGTCTGTTAGGTCAAATTACTCTACAGCATTGTTCAAGTCCTCTGTTTCCTTTTTGATATTCTGTCTGGTTGCTATGTCCATCATTGAAGGTGGGGTTTTGAAAACTACTTTTATTGTGTTACTATTTCTGTTTCTCCTTAATTCTGTCAGTGTTTGCTTCCTATATTTGAGTGTTCTGATGTTAGGTGCATATTTAATTGTTATATCTTCCTAGTGGATTAACTCTTTTATCATTTTGTAATCACTTTGTCTCTTGTGACAGTTTTTGACCTAAAAGTTTATTTTGTTTGAAAAAAAGAGGCCACTCCTCTTTTTTTGTCACTATTTGCATTAAAAATCCTTTTTCTGTCTTTTCACTTTCAACCTATGTGTGTCCTTACATTTACTCTAAGTAAATCTCTTACAGAGAGCATATAGTTGGATCCTGGTGGGGTTTTTGGTTTGTTTGTTTTTTGGTTTTTATTTATTTATTTATTTTTGGTCCGTTCACCTACTCTGTCTTTTGATTGGGGAGTTTAATTCGTGTACATTTAAAGTAATTACTGACAGGGAAGGATTTACTACTGGCATTTTGTTAATTGTTTTCTGTATTTTTTGCTGTTATTTCATGTCTCTCTTTCCTCTCTTGCTACCTTCCTTTGTGTTTCATTGGTTTTTTGGTAGCAATTTGCCATTCCTTCATTTTCTTTTGTGTATCTTTTATAGGTATTTTCTTTATGATTATGTTATCCCTTGCTTTTTTTTTTTTTTTTCAAACTGAAGCCGGGTTTTAATATGTTGCCCAGGTTGGTCATATGCTCCTGGGCTCAAATGAGCCTCCCATCTTAGCCTCCCAAGTAGCTGGGATTACAGGCACATGCCACTGCACCTGGTGTCTCTAGCATTTTTAAAGTACAATATGTACTTATAGATTTAAATGTTTGATGTGTTTCAACCCATTGCAGTTATTATTCTAATCAATTACCAAATTGTTTTATCTTTGGGTAGTAGATACCTCTTCAGGTTGGTTCCTGACTTTCTGAGATAAAACCTAGTCATCTTTGATAGTTTTATTATCATTATTTTATTTTTGGTGTGACAAGATGTTCCCAACTCATCTTATACATTTCCTACCCTGGACCTGCAATCAGCCTTTCTTCTGGGGACCCCTACTCCAGGGTTTATGGTTGCTTAAATCTCAACTCTATCACTGTATGAGTACATTCTCACACTGCTAATAAAGGCATACCTGAGACAGGGTAATTTATAAAGGAAAGAGGCTTAATTGACTCACAGTTCAGCATGCCTGGGGGTGGGGCCTCAGGAAACTTACAATCAGGCAGAAGGGGAAGCAAAAACATCCTTCTTCTCATGGTGACAGAAATGAGATGTGCAGAGGAAAAGGGAGAAAAGCCCCTTATAAAACCATCAGGTCTCATGGGAACTCACCCACTATCATGAGAACAGCATGAGGGTGACTGCTCCCATAATTAAAGCATCCTTTCCATGACACGTGGGGATTATAGGATTACAATTCAAGATGAGATTTGGGTGGGGACACAGCCAAACCATACCAATCACTAATTAGCTATATTGAGCAAGTTGCTTGAGCTTAGTTTACTCATTTGTAAAATGGGGTTAATATTACCCACCTCATGAGATCACTGTAGGCATTAAATAAGGTACATAAAAAACTTAGCACAGTGCCTGGTGTATCATAAGTACTCAATAAAGGTTTGATAAATTACTTCTAAATAACAATAGAGGCATATGCCTTCTTGAGCAAATTTTTCACAGAACATCCTGACTTCCTGTTCTAATTTTGATCAGTTGTCTTTAGGCCTCATGCATGAATGGATGATCATTCTGGGATTTCTTTTCATTGTGTTTCTGAATAAATGAGTCTTATTTTATCTTGGATCCTGCATATTTTTCTTTCTTAGAATTCTCTCATTTAGGGTTGCTTGTTTTTTTGTTTGTTTGCTTGTTTTGGTAGAGCACATTTTTGAGACTTTTTTCAAAAATGCATGTAGGAGATAACATTTCCTTTGATTGATCCTTTACCTGGACATAAAACCCTAGGTTCAAAATAGTTTCCTCACAGAACTCTGAAAGCATTCCTCCATTGCCCTCTAATGTCTAACATTTAGCTGGGTGTGCTGGTGTATGCCTATAGTCTCAGCCACTTGGGAGGGTGAGGCAGGAGGACTGCTATAGCCCAGGAGTTTGAGGTTGCAGTGAGCTATGATTGTGGCCACTGCACTCCAGCCTGAGTGTCAGAGTGAGACCCTGTCTCAAACAAAACCCCCAGACCTCTAACATAGTTGATGAGAATCCTGCTGCCAATCTGATACAAATTCATTTGTTAAAAATCTATTTTTTAATCTTTTGAAGTTTTTCAGATTTTTCTATTTGTCTTTAAAGTTCTAAAATTTCATGAAGATTTATCTAGGGCTTTTGTAGCTGATGTTTTTTGGAATTCAGCATCATCTTTGAATTTGGAGATGTGTCATTTTTAGCAGTAGAAATTGTTTTAAATAATTTTCCCCTACATTTTCTGTTACTTCTTTCTGAAATCTGGGTATTAGGTGAACATTGGCCCTTCTGGATTGATCCCCTGTATCTTTTTAATTTTACCTGCATATTTTCCATTTTGATCTTTATGCTTTACATTCTGAACCATTTCTTTGTATTTATGTACCAGTTCACTAATTTGTTCCTTGTCTGGGTCCAGTCCATCAATCCTGATACAGATTTTTTTCAACATGATTTTTTATTTAAAGAACACAGAAAGAGAGAGAGAGAGAGAGAGAGAAAGAAAGAAAGAGAAAGAGAAAGAAAGAAAGAAAAGAAAGACAGGAAAGAAAGAGAGAGAGAAAGAACGAACGAACGAACTCTTTCTTTGATCTTTTTTTTTTGAGACAGAATCTTGCTGTCACCCAGGCTAGAGTGCAGTGGTGCAATCTTGGCTCACTGCAACCTCCGCCTCCTGGGTTCAAGCAATTCTCCTCCCTTAGCCTCCCGAGTAGCTAGGATTACAGGCACGTTCCACCCTGCCCAGCTAATTTTTGTATTTTTAGTAGAGACAGGGTTTCATCATGTTGGTCAGGCCGGTCTCGAACTCCTGACCTCGTGATCCGCCAGGACTTCCAAAGTGTTGGGATTACAGGCGTGAGCCACTGTGTCCGGCCAGTCTCTCTTCTTTTTCATAGTATCCTGTTCTGATTTTTTTTTTGTCATTAACTTGATATCAACATTGTTATTACAGAACAAACTAAAGTTAAAGAGATATACAGAATTCAGTTGGATAATACTGACATGTTCGTGTGAACAAACATTGCCAGAAGTCTTAATTCTTTCTTCAATGATCTTAGTTTCAATTTAGCTCATCCATTTTGATCATTTTCCCTCTTAAATTTAGTACATTGAACATATGTACCTCACTGAAGAAATCATATAGTTCAATTTTCTGAACTGATTGCCCACTGCCAGCAACAACTACTTCCAATCCTTTTAGCTTATTTGGTTATTCACTACCATATTTCTAAATTACATGCTTATAATATTTCTAGATTTTTTCCAACTTTAGGCATTATTTGTTGACTTCTCCACATAAGTGAGGACTTTTAGGGCTTTCACACACTTCCCTCCTCACACTTTGCAGTCCCCCCGCCAACTTCCTGCCCCATTTTTCATATATAGTTTACTAAATTTTCTGTTACATATCCATGTAAGGACAATTTAGTGTTTACAACTTCTCAAGGGCTTACTCCCCTCCCTTGGATACAGGGAATTGTGGAGGAGATGTGGAGATCTAAGAGCACCTCATTTTTTCTACATAAGGATTTATTTTTCTATCAAATATCATGAAATATACAAAAGTGCCTATTTGATCTTAAGAATCTACAATCAGCTTAATAAGTAGAATAGTATCAGAGACTGAAGTTTTCAAAAAATGGCTGAAAAAACAGCTTTGATTCCCTAAACTCTTCCAGAATCTTGCCACTTTCCTGTCAAGGGGCATAGTTTATCTTCCCTTGAATGCGGGTGGGTCTTTGCATCAGTAAATAAAATGACATGGAAAGCAATGTGGCTTGGTTTCTGAGGGTAGGTTAGAAACAACCATCTGGCTTTTCCCTGGCACTTCCTGTCTCAGCACTTCCTCTCTCAACGCTTCCTCCAGCAGCCACATGGAAGTTACCCTTCATTTCCCACAAAATGGGGTCCAGTCTGCAGCTGAGTAGTTTTTTAGCCATCTCCTGCCCATACAAGTGTGAAGGTCCAAGATCATACCTTCTTGTTTTTTTTTTTTTTTTTTTTTTTCCAAATTTTAGAAACAGGGTCTCACTCTGTCACCCAGGCTGGACTACAGTGACACCAGCATAGCTCACTGCAGCCACCAACTCTGGGCTCAAGCCATCCTCCCACCTCAGCCTCCAGACTAGCTAGGGCAGCCATGCACCACCATGCCCAGCTTAAGATGTTACAATCCTTTAAACTTCTTATGATTTTTTTATGTATCAATTTGTAAACAATTCCATAAGATGAAAACCACCCTTGACCTCCTAGGCCCCAGTCTTGTCCAGGTAAGCCTTCTCTACCTGGGTTTCCAAGTGAGGCTGCTGAGATGCACTATTTTTTCCCTCAAATGGTGGAAATATTTCTGGTATTTCTGGTTCCATATGCTCTTCCAGAAGTTTGCCACTTCATCATCAGGAGGTGGAGTCTATTTCCCCTCCTTTTCCAGCAGCACAGACCTTTGTGACTTCTTCGATGAGTTGAATGCAGCAGAAGACACTGAATTAGTGTTTTTGTTCTTTTTTTTTTTTTTGAGTCAGAGTCTCGCTCTGTCACCCAGGCTGGAGTGCAGTGGTGCTATCTTGGCTTACAGAACCTCCGCTTCCCAGGCTGAAGTGATCCTTCCACCTCAGCCTCCCAAGTAGCTGGGACCACAGGCACGTGCCACCAGGCCTGGTTTTTTTGTGTGTGTGGTTTTTTTTTGTATTTTTTGTAGAGATAGGATTTTGCCATGTTGCCGTCTGATCTTGAACTCTTGAGCTCAGGCAATCTGCCCGCCTTGGCCAAAGTGCTGGAATTACAGGTGTGAGCCCCCGTGCCCGGCCTGACACTGGATGAATTCTAATGCCAGGCAAGAAATGGTAACAGAGCTCCCACGTGGCCTTCTCACCCCTTGTTCTTGGAACCTAGCCTCTAGGTTGTGAGGAAGGGAAACAAGACTAGGTATGTGTTCTGGCTTCAGCTCCACCTGAAGTCCCAGCAAATAGTCACTAACAATTTCCAGACGTGTGAGTGAATGACTACATAGATTTCAACCTCACTATGTGAGCTGTGGCTGAAAGAAGCAGAGACAGGCTGTCTCTTCCAAGCTCTGTCCATGTTGCATGTTCAGGAACACAGTACATGTTGTTTTAAACCATTACGTTTTGGGGTGGCTTGTTTAAAAGCAAATAGTTAGAACTCTGTCAATACTTTTCAAGCCCCTTATATTCTTTGTTTTTATCCTCTTCCTACCCCTTCAGAAGTAACTAGTATTCTAATTTAGTATTAATATTTCCTTTGCTTTCACAAAATTAGCTTTCCCACATAAATACCTCTCAACAGTATATTTGCCTGTTTTCAGTAAACCAGTTATTATGGTTTTGTATACTTTTGGGCTTAAAAAAAAAATACAACATTGTATTTTGGGGATTCACCCATGTTTACAGTTTATTCCTTTTTTAGTGTTGCATAGTATTCCATTGGGTGATTATACCACAATTAACTTACCCATTCTCCTGTCAATGGATATTTGAATAGTTTTCCTTTTTTGCTCTTACAATGCTGACATGAATTTTTTGTATGTCCTCTGGTACACGTGTGAGTTTCTCTAAGATAATTTCATGCATGTTCAACTCTACTATTTAATGCAAAATCTTTCCCGAATTTATTGTATCAACACTCCCACCAACACACATATTTCACTCCACGTACTCTACGTTTGGTTTTGCCAGACTAAAATTTTATTAGTCTAGTGGGTGTGTATTTGCTTCCAAAATAGACTTTCAACAAATCCTTCATCCTTCCTTCCAGAGATGTCACAGTACAAGAGCATTTTGGAGGATCTGTGATACAAATCAGATTGCTTCGCAGCTTTCCACACTGCAGGATAAAAAGTCCTTCTCAGGTTTGCTAGGATCATCACTACTAATCTATTTTTAGCTTTCAAAAAGTTGTGGTTATCATTTATTTCTGTCCCATTTTTTTGTCTTTGTAAGATGCATTAAAAAACAAACAAAAACCATAAAGCAAACCAGGTGTGGCAGTTCACACCTATAGTCCCAGCTAATCAGGAGGCTGAGGTGGGAGCATAGCTTGAGCCCAGGAGTTCTATCCTGGCCAACATAGTGAGACTTTGTGTCTAAAAAAATATATATATATAACCCACAAACCTTTAGCTGTTTAATGCAGTTTTAGAAGGAACTTAGGGTTAAATGTATGCATTCAAGACATCTTTCACCGTGCATTAATTTTTTAAGTTCAGTAAGTTTTTTCTAAATGTTTCTTGGCTTTTCAAATCTACTTGGTTATTTTTGCTGCTCCTGTTTCTTGTTTACTTTTAGATTCCATTTTTTTCTCCTTAAAACATATTATATAGTTACATTCTGCATGTGACAATTTTAAGATCTAATATTGTCTGAGGGTCTTTATGTATTGCTTATTTCCTTGTGAGTTTGATAATTTTGTGTACTCATATTTGGTTGAGCCTAATCTGCGAGAATATCAAGATTTTTAAATTAAGGGTTGGTAAACCATACTCCAAGAGCCAAATCCAGTCCACTGCCTGTTTTTGTATGTTTTAGTGGACCACAGGTATGGCCACTCATCTATGTTGTCTATAGTTACTTTAGCACTTTTTGAGTCGTTTTAACAGACATTGCATGGCCTATGAAGCCAAAAATATTTCCTTTCTCAACTTCTGATCTCAGTTGTGAATATTTTCTCCAGAGAAGATTTACACTTGCTTCTGCCAGGACGCAGAGGGTACTACTGACCTGAAACAACCTTAGCCTTCTTTAGGAAGTCATCTCCAATTTGGTGAACTCAGCTAATAGATCAGAGGCCTTCAGAGTATCTATTCCTTTATACTGCTAAAAGTAGCAGTTGTCTTCTTTGACTATATTGTGATTTCGAGATGGTATATCCTTTAAAATTTATAATGATGGATCATTTCCACCTACAGACTAGTGTCCTTTTGTGGAACGTTTCTTACATTATTTAACAATTTCCTTTTCTATTTTCCCTTTCTTAAACTTAGTATTGAAAATGTTAGACCTTGGCTGGGCATGGTGGCTCACGCCTATAATCCCAGCATTTTGGGAGGCTGAGGTGGGCAGATCACTTGAGGTCAGGAGTTCAAGACCAGCCTGGCCAACATGGTGAAATCCTGTCTCTACTAAAAACAAAAAGAAATTAGCCAGGTGTGGTGGCATGTGCCTGTAATCCCAGCTACTGGTGAGCTAAGGCAGAATTGCTTGAACCTGGGAGGTGGAGGTTGCAGTGAGCCGAGATTGCACCACTGCACTCCAGCCTGGGCAACAGAGCGAGACTCAACTCTCCCCCTCCCCCCGTCAAAAAAAAAAAAAAAAAGATCTTGTTTGATTCTCTAATTTTATCATTTCTATCCTGTTTCCTATTCCTTTGTCTTTTGGTTTTACTTTCAGGGTGAATTCCCCAATTTTATCTACCAGTCCTTCTAATGAATTGCCTTGACTATCATTTTTAATTTCTAGGGGCAATTCTTTGCTTCAAATTTGTTTTGGGAAACATTCTGTTCTCCTTTTATGGATACAACATCTAGTTTCTCTCAAGATATTAATTATATTTGGGGAATATTTTTCTGATCTTTACATTTTGTATCTGCTCCCTACCCCTCATATCTGGTCTCTCATGGATAGAGATTTTCCTCAAATATCTGGCTATCCTGGGCTGTAAGTTCACATTTAATAATAGGGCACTAAAGAGCTGAATGGAAACCGAATACATACACACGACTTGGTAATTGGAGGGCTTCATTGAAGAGTGATAAGGTGGCAAACAGGCTTTATTATTATTTTTTATCATTAAGGGATAACCAAAATGGAGATCTTTTCTCTGGGGCCATTTAGCTTCTCCAAAGAAAAAAAACCTGGCAGAGAAAACTGTACTTGATTGCCAGTATCCTGGGAAAAGGATAGGGAGGCTACATACCAACCAAATGCAGACTTTTTTTTTTTTTTGAGACAGAGTCTCGCTCTGTTGTTTCCCAGGCTGGACTGCAGTGACGCAATCTCAGCTCACTGCAACCTCCACCTCCCGGGTTCAAGCAATTCTCCTGCCTCAGCCTCCTTAGCTGGGATTACAGGCGTGTGCCACCATGCCCAGCTAGTTTTTGTATTTTCAGTAGAGGCGGGGTTTCACCATGTTGGTCAGGCTGGCCTCGAACTTGTGACCTCGTGATCCACCCACCTTGGCTTCCCAAAGTGCTGGGATTACAGGCATGAGCCTCCACTCCCGGCCTCCAAATTTGGATTTTCACTTCCTCCATATTTTCAACCCTGTATCTTATTCACACCTTCTGTTATCCCTGATATCCTGTAAGTCCTATGCTCTTCCATTTCAGTTTCTCCAAAGAATTAATCTCTGGCCTCCTCCTGCTTGAAAAGGGAGGAAAGTGGCCACCTGATTTTTTTTTTTTTTTTTTGAGATAGGGCCTGGCTCTGTTGCCCAGGATAGAGTACAGAGGCATGATTTTAGCTCACTGCAACCCCGATCTCCTGGGCTCAAGCTGTACTCCCACCTCAGCTTCCCAAGTAGTTGGAACTACAGGTGCACACTACCATGCCTGGCTTTTTTTTTTTTTTTTTTTTTTTTGTAGAAATGAGGTTTCACTACATTACCCTAGGTAGTCTCGAACTCCTGGACTCAAGCAATCTGCCTTGCTCGGCCTCCCACAGTGCTGGGACTATAGGCATGAGCCACCACGCCTGGCCTCCACCCATCTTAAGTAGGGTTGGGGAAAGATAGTCTAATTATTCTGTATCCAGACTTGCAACCAATCTACTTTTTTTTTTTTTTATGTCTCAAGCATCATTTCTGTATCTGAGCACTGGTTCCTTCAAGGTACTAAGCATCTTGTCTGGTATCCTGGCTTCTTTCTCATTGCATTGCCTTTTGTAGTCACTCAGTTAAAGCTTCTTTAGTTCTGGGTCTACTAAGTCAGTCATTCTTTCTCTATCTGCATTTTGTTTTCCAAAAATTTACTTTACTCTGTCCTTTAATTTCTTCTCTCCTGTTCCATTTGTCATCGTGTAGTTATACTTTATGGACATTTTACTGAGATTTCAGGAAAGAAAACAAAAGCTAATCTGCAGTATTTAGCTGGGAGTCTTCAAATTGAATTGCAAATAACCCTAAAATATAGGACACAGAAATGTCTCCATGTTTTTCTCTTGCTGGAAGTACTTTAATTAAAATCACCCCACCTGAGAACCAAAACACCTATTATATCAGTAACGATTCTTATTAGAGCTTTCTTAATATAGCAGATCTATACTTGCTATAGATGAAACCACAATGGAACAAATGAAGGATAAGCAATCATTAAATAGGAAAATGAATATATTTGCAAATATATTGGTAAGACACAGAAATTTATAATGCAAGTCACATTTTAATATAGTTTTAAAAACTCTTCCAAATATAATAACAAATTTAATCAGAAAAAACACCTGAAACATCTTAATTAACCATTAGTACATTAATTTTAAAGGATTAGTTCCCTGATTCCTTGGCTTACTACATTGTATTTATAAAGGTATAAACTACTGATTTTTCCATTTGAGTATTATACTAAATGTAGTTTCTTTAGCTGATAATTATAAATACAATTATTGACTAAGATCATGTTTTAAATAGGGAAAAAAGTAGTAAGCAATAAAATCCACATCCCCACAAAAACTTCAGCTTTTCTTCTATTGCAAAAATCTTTACAAAAAATGTACTCTTGAGTGCATTATCCATGTTTGTTTTAAAAAGCAACAAACATACCAAAATAATTCATCAAGAAATCAAAGCAAAGAAACAGTTATCAGTATCAGGTTTGCTAAAAAAATAAATCACTGTGGAAGACATCCGAGGAGTCTAACATGCATTTGTTGCAGCAGTAACAAGGCTTCAGGCTGATTCTTACACTGCTGTTAAAGCAGCCCTCCCGTGCTTTACAGTGAAAAACATCAGTGAATATTTATTTTAAAAAATTATCATTAGCTTCAAAATAATGTTTAAACTTGCCTTGAGAACATGTATTGGCTATGATAAATCCATTATTTGACAAATTGGGTGAGTTGTTTTAGTGACCTAAAAGAAATAGGCTAAAACCCATACATGACAGGGCTGGGAAGCTCTAACTCAGGTCAGAAAAGTAGAAGAGAGATCAGATTCTTTTTATGGAATGACAGAGCAACAATTTTAATATCTTTTTTGAAATAGTGAAACATTTTGGGCTCAATTAGTCTCTATTACTTTCTTTCTTTTTACAGAGACAGGGTCTTGCTATATTTCCCAGGCTGGTCTCGAACTCCTGAGCTCAAGCAATCTGCCTGCCTCAGCCTCCCAAAGTGCTGGGATTATAGGTATGAGCCACCACAGCTGGCTAGTCTCTATTACTTTCAAAGATAGCAGTAGGCCAGGCACAGTGGCACGTGCCTGTAATCCCAGTACTTTGGGAGGCTGAGGCAGGATCACTTGAGCCCAGGAGTTTGAGACCAGCCTGGGCAACATAGTGAAACCCACCTCTATAAATGAAGACAAAAACAAAAACACGAGCAGTAAGCTAAAAATATTAAAATATCAACACTAGCTTATTCTCAAAAACAATTTTCTGCTATATAAAGTGCTTGTAACTAATATATACATTAAAAATGTCAATCTTAAGATCATGAATGGCCTGTCTCACTGCCAGCAATGAGAGTGGTATACATATGCTAAGGGACACCATGATATTTACAGAAGACAAAAAATATATATTCAATTATTTCCTATAATTCTAATATTATCATTATACCAGTAAGCATAAAATGATCTTATTTTGATATGGTAATTAAAACAAACAAAAATTATTATGGCAGAGTAAAATGCAAGGAACTAACTCCTCCTTAGGGATTTCTGACCATTAAGTATTTTTACTAGTTCTTAATGAAGTTAAATATGACTAGAACACAATTCAGAAAAAAGAGACTAATTTATTTGTTTTATAAAATAGAATGAGAGCTTAGTTTAGATAATCAAGAGGTGACAGCTTCAGGTATCATCTTCACCAAGAATAAATTTGTAGTGTTTCATGTTCATTTAAAGGAATCAGGAAGAAAAATTCATTTAATTTCTGCTGTTGGCCCAGTCACTTCAAAAATTCTTAAGGAAGCTAAAATAAAAATACCTTGGATTCTGGTTACTTTTTGAAGTAAAAATTTCCAGATGCCCCAAAAGCAATGAGTTCAATTTGGTGTCTTGTGTTCTGGCAAAGAACAATTAAGTTTACAGCACTGCAGTTGCAGCTTTCAAATGCTGTGACCAATTATTTGAGAATTATAATCTGCAGGCTCCATTTTCAAAATATGTGGGATGACACTGTCAATTCGTATGTTGCCAATGAGACCTTTGAAAAACAATTCTTCAGTGATGGTAGCATTCATCAGTCTTAAAGCTGGCAATCTGAGTAGCAGTCTGGATAACCTAAAACAAGAAAGAAAAAAGGGAGAGGAACAAGGTTGTAAACCAGAAAGAAATTTAGTAGAAAAGTATGAGTAATTTCTGCATGTGGCCTAATTTGATAAATATATCATTTTCAAAAGTTAAAATCAAAACTTTAGTATTCTCAAGCCTTAGAGCATATGGCAGTTACCTGGGTATTAATGCAGTCTGACAGACTCCACAGGGGAAAGCACTGCTCTTAATGCTACACTGTACTGCCTCCCCTTGGCTGTAAGAACTACGGAACTGAGCTGTTAAACACATCAAGTTATACTATTTTTTTTTTTTTTGAGAGAGGGCCTTGTTCTGCTGCCCAAAGTGGAGTGCAGTGGTGTGATCTCACTGCAGCCTCAATTCCTTGTACTCAAGTGATCCTTCCCACCTCAGCCTCCCAAGTAGCTGTGGCTACAGGAGTGTGCCAGTATACCTGGCTAATTGTGTTTATTTTTTGTAGAGACAGGGTCTCACTATGTTGCTCAGGCTGGTCTCACACTCCTGGCTCAAGCAATCCTCCTGCCTTGGCTTCCCAAAGTACTGAGATTATAGGTGTGAGCCATTGTGCCGGGCCAAGTTATACATTTAAGAATGGCGGCTGGGTGCCAGTGGCTCATGCCTGTAATCTCAGCACTCTTGGAGGCCGAGGTGGGCAGATCACTTGAGGTCAGGAGTTTGAGACCAGCCTGGCCAACATGGTGAAACCTTGTCTCTATTAAAAATACAAAAAATAATTAGCCAGGCATGGTAGCACATGCCTATAACCCCAGCCACTTGGGAGGCTGAGGCAACAGAATCACAAGAATTGCTTGAACCTAGGAGGCGGAGGTTGCAGTGAGCCGAGATCATGCCACTGCACTCCAGCCTGGGTGACGGCAATATTCTGCTTCAAAAAAAAAAAAAGAAAGAAAGAAAAAGAATGGCTTAGCAACTCATTTCAGGTTTTAAAAATGGCAGTGTTTTGTGTTATCAGGACATAAAGCATTTTCTTGGTTTTGCTCTGCAAAAAACTACTGGAAATAGGCAACAGTCGCTATTACTGGGAAGAGCACGGAATGTGGAATCAAGACCGTTGGGTTCAAATCTTGATTGAACTGCCCACTACCTATATAAATGTGTGCTTGCCACTTACTGTCTCTCACAACAGTGCTGTTGTAAGGATGAATGAAATGATCCCTGCCAGTTTCTGTGCCAAGTAGTGAGGTTCCTTAGGGCAGGACCCTATCTTGTGTGAAAGTGCCTTATAAGTTGAAAACTATTATCCAAGGATAATGTATTATTTTTAAGTAACCAAGAATGTAAAAAACTGAGAAAGTTGCAATCACAAAGGGAAAAAATTTAAATACTGTATTTATTTGTATAATGAGGCATACAGTAACTTTTAAAACTTAAAGATAATGCTGAAAAACCATCACAACAAAACCTTTCCAAAAAGACTGTGGTGGGTTTATCCTTCTGTCCTAAGGCCTTGCACTCTAACACTTCAGACCAAATGAGAACAGCAGCCCCCAGGATTATCTTCCTGAAGCTGTGTGCTCTACTCCTCAAATTACTCAGCATCCACATCAAATTATTCAGCTTTTACAGAACTGGTAGAAAGCAGGATAGGAAAATGAGTTAGATAAAATAAGGCTGATATTTGAGATGAGACTGGCTTATAAATCTAAATTATTTAGTATATGTAAAAAATTATACGTAATAATGTTATTTTGCTAGTTTGAAGTATGCTAAATTAACAAAATGTTTTATTTATTATAAACAACCACACTTATATAGCCCTTACTATATGATAGGCACAGTCCTAAGCACTTTACATATATTAACTGATTTAATCCTTAAAATAATTGTAAAAAGTAGATACCATTATTATCTCCATTATAGGAGGAAACATGCCCAAGGTTATGAAGCTAGCAAGAGCTGGAGTCAGGATTCAAATCCAGGTACTCTGGCTCTATAACCAGGTGCTTAACCCCTCGGCTATAATGTCCCTCTTGAAAGAAAGTGGCTCTCATTAAAAAAGAACTTTTCTCAAAGAACAGTGGTGAGAAATAGCTTGGAGGGAATTTCATAAACCATGTTTCAAAATTAATTATAAAACAATATAATCTAATGGTATTTGATTTTTTAAAATTTTTTAATTATTATTTTTTAGACAGGGTCTTGCTCTGTCACTCAGACTGGAGTGCAGCGATGTAATCATAGCTCATTGCAGTCTCACCTCAGCTTCCTGAATAGCTGGGACTACAGGCATGCGCCACCATGCTGGGCTAATTTTTGTATTTTTTGTAGAAACAGGGTTTTACACCATGTTGTCCAGGCTGGTCTCTGATTATTTTTTATCCTCCTTTTACTAACAAAATTCATTATTTTATCCAAAGAAAAAGAGTTTGGACTTTAGAGTCAGACTACCTGGGTTCACAGTCAGGTGCTATCATTTACTGTGTGACCCTGAGCAAAGCTAACCTCTCTGTGCTGAAGTCTCCTCTTATATAAAAATGTAAGAACTGGATGAAATATTTTATGTAACGTACTTGCAACAATGCAATACTGCTTTTTATAGCATTACTATTTCAAAGTTAAGGTTGCCTAAAACATTTAATTATTCTGAGAGTAGAAACAATGAGATAACAGATCCACAAAAGGTTTTTCAATTATTTTAATTATATGGAATTTAACTGTAGATACCTGTAGGTGTCATCTGGATATGTTTTGGTTATATAATCTTGGAATTCCACATAAGCCTTTTCCTGAAATTTCTCTATCTGTTCCATGTTTTCTAGGCCTGGATGATCTGAAACATTAAAGAAAACATTGGTACCCTAGTTCTGAATGTTCATTTAAGACAGAGTGAATATGAAGAGACAGAAAGAATAGTTAGTCAAAACAGAAGCCCCATCATAAAATGTGTGGCTCAGGCCGGGCGAAGTGGCTCACGTTTGTAATCTCAGCACTTTGGGAGGCTGAGGTGGGGAGATCACCTGAGGTCGGGAGCTCGAGACCAACATGGAGAAACCCTGTCTCTACTAAAAATACAAAATTAGCCAGGCATAGTGGCGCACGCCTATAATCCCAGCTACTCGGCAGGCTGAGGCAGGAGAATTGCTTAAACCTGGGAGGCGGAGGTTGCGGTGAGCCGAGACAGCGCCATTGCACTCCAGCCTGGGCAAAAGAGCAAAATTCTGTCTTTAAAAAAAAAAAAAAAAAAGTGTGGCTCATTCATTCCACAAATATTGATTGACCCCACCTACTATATACCAAGCACTATATTTTACATATTTAAAATTTTTTATCTCATATACGTATGTTAACAACTATAAACAGCTTTCTCGCCATTCCAAAAGTAGTAGGAAGGCATTTGATAACTTTGCCTTTAACAGGAGCAAAAGGTAAATGACTCAGCCTAAAAAGACATTTTAAGACTGGGTGTGGTGGCTCACAAGGTCAGGAGTTCAAGACCAGCCCGGCCAACATGGTGTGAAACCCTGTCTCTACTAAAAATACAAAAAATTAGCCGGGTGTGGTGGTAGGCACCTGTAATCCCAGCTACTTGGGAGGCTGAGGCAGGAGAATCGCTTGAAACTGGGAGGCAGGCAGAGGTTGCAGTGGGCTGAGACCGTGCCACTGTACTCCAGCCTGGGCAACAGAGCGAGACTCTGTCTCAAAAAAAAAAAACAAAAAACAAAAGGCATTTTAAATCCATGAAATATTTGCAGATTATATTCTGTGCCCTATTTTTATAAGTCAAAAATTCTATTATTTTTAGGTAAAAAGGTATGTAAGAAATTATGAAACTATAAATATAATCTCTATCAGAAAAATAACAGAAATATGAAAAAATCTATATAAGCATTTCAATGGTCACTATAACATTACACAAAAACAGAAATACTAAAAAATTCATAAAAATTATGCATAGCTTAAGAAATGTTGACTATGGAAAGCTCTGTTCTCATGGATGAAAATTTTAAAAAGTAATAAATGGAAAATCCTAAAAATAGTAAAATAAAATTACATTAGAATTTAAACTTCAAATTTTTGTCCTTTCAATTTTCACCTAAGGAAAATGAAAGTGACAAATTGTGCTAAGAATAGAGACATACGTTACTAACTCATAAGAAACGTTAGAAGAAATAGTACAAGCTTTCATGTTCTTACTGGTATCACTGACAGAAAGAAACAGGTTTCCTCAGATAATCTTATTATGATGCACAAGAACAGAAACATATATCAGAATGAAAAATACAGAACCTAAGAGAACAGTCAATTTCTCTTATTCAGAAATTGACCATTGAGAGCTTACCATCATTTTACCATCTGTGAAAACTGTAAACTGGCAGGAAAACAAGAAACCAGTTTTTTTATTTGTTGGTAACTCATATAAGATGTTTGGAAATGTAGCCCATCAACATAGCAATAGTCATCTCTCATTCTGCCATTTAGTAATGGCTAAAAAAATACACCTAAGAATTCAAATGTTGATGTGACAAAAGAAATAAAGGTCTATAATATTTTTTACATTTTCATTTATTTTTAAGACAGGGTCTCCCTCTGTCACCCAGGCTAGAATGCAGTGGCGTGATTAGAGCTCACTGCAGCCTCAAACTCTCAGGCTGAAGTGATCCTCCAACCTGAGCCTCCCAAGTAGCTGAGACTACAGGTGCGCACCAGCACATCCAGCTAATTTTTTCTATTTTGATTTTTGCAGAGAAGAGGTCTCATTATGTTGCCCAGGCTAGTCTCAAACTCCTGACCAATCCTCAGCCTCCCAAAATATGAGGATCACAGGCATGAGCTACTGAGCCCTGCCAAAGTCTATCATATTATTTCACTGACTTCTCAACCTCCCTTTTCATACCCACATAAATATCTAACATCCTTAAAATTCACCAATTTCAAGTATACAATTCAGGCTGGGCGCGGTGGCTCACTCCTGTAATCCCAGCACTTTGGGAGGCCGAGGCGGGCAGATCACCTTAGGTCAGGAGTTCAACACCAGCATGGCCAACGTAGTGAAACCCGTCTCTACTAAAAATACAAAAATGAGCTGGGTGTGATGGTGCATGCCTGTAATCCCAGCTACTGGGGAGGCTGCGGCAGGAGAATCGCTTGAACACAGGAGGCAGAGGTTGCAACGAACTGGGATCGCACCACTGCACTCCAGCCTGGGCAACAGAGCGAGACTCAGTCTAAAAAAAAAAGTAAGTATACAGTTCAATTCAGAGTTGTACAACCATCACCACAATCTAATTTTGGAACATTTTTGTCACTCCAAAAAAAAAACTCCACCCATTAGCAGTCACTTCCCATTTCTTCCTTCTCCTTAGTCCCTGGCAACCACTTAATTGTTTTATGTCTATACAGGTTTGCCTATTTTGCATATTTTATATAAATGAAATCAAACAATATGACTGGCTTCTTTCATTTAGCAGAACATTTTAAAGGTTCATCTGTGTTGTAGTATGTGTTAGAATTTCCTTCCTTTTATGGCTGAACGATATTCCATTGTATGTATATATTACATTTATTTGTTCATCTGTTGACTGACATTTGGGTTGTCTCCACTTTTTGACTATTATGAATAATGCTGCTATGACTATTCATATACACATTCTTGCATAGATATATATTTTTCATTTCTCTTGGGCTGACAAGAGTGAAGCTGCTGAGTCATTTGATAACTCCATGTTTAACCTTTTGAAGAACTACTCAACTCTTTTCCAAGGCAACTGCACCATTTTACATTCCCACTTGCAACATATGAGGGCTTCTATTTCTCCACATCGTGAAACATTTTATTTTGAATAAAAAGTAAATGTTTATATACCTGGACTGAAGAGTACTATTGCCTTCAGGTAGGCATATTCATATCCATCAATGCAGAGTTTAACCATGCTGTTGCAAAACTCCTGTAGTTTGAAGATGTGCTCCATCAATAATTTTCTTCTTTCTGTTGACATTTTATCTTTAATTAAAAATAAACAAAAATTTTTAATTGTTTTTTGACAAAAACAAATCTAGTTTTTGTCTAAAATGAACAACTACTTTCATCCAATATATTTCCCTCTCAGGAATTTTGAAAAGTTTTTTAATTCTTAAATTTTTTTTGAGACAGGGTTTTACTCCTGTCGCCCAGGCTGCAGTGCAGTGGGGCGATCTTGGCTCACTGCAACCTCTGCTTCCTGGACGCAAGCTGTTCTCCTGCCTCAGCCTCCCAAGTAGCTGGGACTAGAGGCGCATGCCACCACGCCCAGCTAATTTTTGTATTTTTTGTAGAGACGGGGTTTCACTATGTTGCCCAGGCTGGTCTTGAACTCCTGGGCTCAAGTGATTAGCCCACCTGTGCCTCCCAAAGTGTAGGGATTACGGCGTGAGCCACTGTGCCTGGCCTTCTTCTCATGAATTTCAAGCTTTGAGTATAACCAATGTAGAAATGTTTAAAATTCAGTATTTCTGCAATTATGGCTAAAACTAATCATCTTAAGATATTGTTCATTCAAGAACAACAAGCTGTTAGTATAATCTGTATAAACATTTTAAGTAGAAAAGTTTGTATTTATTTTTTTTTTGAGACAGGGCCTTGCTCTGTCGCCCAAGGCTGGAATGCAGTGGTGCGATCTCAACTCACTGCAACCCTGCCTCCTGGGTTCAAGCAATTCTCCCACCTCAGCCTCCCGAGTAGCTGGGACTACAGATGCGCTCCACCATGAATGGCTATATTTTGTATTTTTAGTAGAGATGGGGTTTCACCATGTTGGCCAGGCTGGTCTTGAACCCCTGACCTCAAGTGATCTGCCTGCCTCAGCCTACCAAAGTGTGAGCCACTGTGCCCAGCCAGGTTTATATTTCATCTCAATTATTTTGATGTTGTAAAAGTACTTTTAAAAAATGAATTATTTTCTCATGGTAATTGCTTTTGGGGAAAAAACTATATATAAAAAATGGATTATTTGAATGTTTATGCTACTTGGCTTGTTACAAAAAAAAAAAAACAAAAAAAACAAAAAAAACCCAAAACGAAAAAAAAAACTCTAAACGTAAATGTAATGGTTCCTTTTTTTTTTTTTTTTTTTGAGATGGAGTCTGGCTCTGTTGCCCAGGCTGGAGTGCAGTGGCGTGATCTCGGCTCACTGCAACCTCCACCTCCTGGGTTCGAGCAGTTCTCTGCCTCAGCCTCCTGAGTAGCTGGGATTACAGGCACCTGCCACCACACCCGGCTAATTTTTTTTTGTATTTTTAGTAGAGACGGAGTTTCACCATGTTTGCCAGGCTGGTCTTGAACTCCTGTCCTCGTGATCCACCCTCTTAGACCTCCCAAAGTGTTGGGATTACAGGTTTGTGAGCTACCGCGCCCACCCACCGCCGCCCTTTGTTTTTTTTTTTAAAGAAATGGGTCTCACTCTGTTGTCCAGGCTAGGGTATAGTGGTGCAGTCATAGCTCACTGTAACCTCAAATTCCTGGGCTCAAGTAATAGTCTGCCTCAGATTCCTAAGTAGCTGAGACTACAGGCATGCACCACCATGGCCAGCTAATTTTTAAAAAATTTCTGTAGAGGTGGGGTACCACAATGTTGTCCAGGCTAGTCTCGAACTCCTAGGCTCAAGCAATCTCACCTCAGCCTCCCAAAGTGCTGGAATTACAGGTGTGAACCACCCCACCTGGCTGAAATGTTTGCTTTCAAGATATACCTTTGAGAAGATAGGATATAAAGATAACCATTTGAAACACTAGACAACTAAAAGTACATAAGACTCAAAGTTTGGTAATAGGATTTTATTTAAGTTTATGTTGGTTGGGAAAAAATGAGCAAAACCATCTACATGCTTCACTACCAAGACTACTATAATAAAAACAAATATTTAGTAAAAACACTGTTAAGAAGGAAAAAACTGAAGCAGAATAAAGTTTTACAATAAAAACTTTATTTTAGAGGGACATGTTTAAAACCCATCCATTAGTAATTAGTCAACCATAGCTTTCCTGAAGATAGGCTTTATAACCATTACAGGCATATAAGACATGAACCAGGGGTAGGAGTCCATAAGTAAGATGGGAATGTGATGCTGCCTTCTAGCAGATCTATTTTTGATGACATTTTAAGGTGATTACCCCTCTGCTTTTAAATATAAGGAGGAAGCAAATGATTTAAAAATTGTACAAAACAATGATAGAATATGCTAAGGAACTAAAAGGTAGTCACCAATTTATAAATTATTCCTGAGCTCAAATCCCCATTTGTTGATAAGGCACTGTTTCGGGTAGTCATAAGCCATTCTATAGTTAAGCACTTATGAAGTGATTGCTTGTCTCATGAAATGAATGAGGGCTGCAAATACCTTGGCATCTAGGAACGGAAAAACAGAATAAAAAGGATTGTTCCCTGACTCTTCAGAACTATTTAGGTGAGAGAATACACCCTGATGAATTGATATAAAATCAACCTATCTTAGGATTCAAAGGGCTATAATAAAGAAAGGTTGCTTAAAAATTGCTGAGTAGTATATGTTTTAAAATATTTGACCACCTGTACATAAGCTCACCCTGGATTCTTTGATAGTTGCACAAAAATTCACAAGACTTGGTCAGAAATAGCCTGTCAGACTTAAGCATACTGTTTTCAATTTTGTTGCACTCCATTTAAAAAACATTTTTAGAATATTGGTAAATTTATAAAATTGTAAAAATTATCTAAAGAAGAGCAATGGTACCTAAAACACGAATATAATAATAATTAACTATCTTTAGTCATAACATTTAATGAAATTCATGCCTCCTTCTACATCCTGGAAAAGGTAGTAAGAAAGGTGCTTTTTACCTTGTTGAAGACTATTGTGAAGACAATTGACAAATGTTGCTAATATAGTTGCTACATTCATCACTTGCCAGCACTGGGCAAGACCAAGAGTAAAAAGTTCATTCCAGTAAGCTTTCACCAGTGATATGCTGTTTTCTTGCCTATTAAAAACAGTAATAAAAGCACAAATCAGATATTATTAAACAAGTTTTATAAACCTTACAGCTAGTCCAAATATTTAAAAAGAACATATTACTAAACTAAAATTACTCTAGAAAGATTTGATCAAGTCTGTGTTTTGTATAGCTGATAACAAAATGAGAAATGAGGAATGCTTAGACATTTAAATAGTAGCTCATCAATCAGCCAGTTTATAAGAACAATTGCAAGTAATATTTCAAACTAAAAGAGTTGGGGCTTTAACTTCACATTTCATAGAAATGGAATAAAGATTGTTCTTAAAAAAAAGCAAAAGCAGATATTAAAAAAAATTTTGCTTTGGATAGAGGTAAATACCTTTTAAAAGAAAGGGCAATTCAAATTATTTTACTGTTTTGAGACAGAGTCTTGCTCTGTCGCCCAGGCTGGAGTGCAATGGCGTGATCTCCACTCACTGCAACCTCTGCCTCCTTGGGTTCAAGCGATTCTCCTCCCTCAGCCTCCCCAGTAGCTGGGATTACAGGTGTGCACCACCACATGCGGCTATTTTTTGTATTTTTAGTAGAGACAGGGTTTTGCCACATTGACCAGGCTGGTCTTGAACTCCTGACCTCAGGTGATCTGCCTGCCTTGGCCTCCCAAAGTGCTGGGATTACAGGCATGAGCCACTGCTCCCAGCCTCTAGAATTATTTTATAGTAGGCAAGCAATCAATTTTAGGAGAAAAATGGTTCACTGTATGTTTCAGATGAGGTAATAGAATCCCTATAAATGAGATATCCAGGATTTTACTATGAATAACGAGAGATTAGAAAGGTCAAAAGTTCTTTCCTGAATTTCTAAGTAAGTTATCTCAGCAGCATAAGAGAGTAGAAAAAGTATTAAACAGGAGTCAAAGCACCATGGTTTAAACCTACTTATCCATTTGAAATTAGGCAAATAAACTTTCCAGGTTTCAGGTTGTCTAATGATATAAAATGCAGAGACACTATACGTCCTATATCTTGCTCAGAGTTATTAAGAGGTGAAATGTAAGAATTAGCTGGGGCTGGGTGCAGTAGCTCACACCTGTAATCCCAGCACTTTGGGAGGCTGAGGCAGATGCATCACTTAAGCCCAGGAGTTGCAGACCAGCCTGGGCAACATGGCGAAACCCTATCTCTATAAAAAATACATAAATTAGCTGGGTGTGGACGTGCACACCTGTAGTACCAGCTACTCACACAGGCTGAGGTGGGAGGATCACCTAAGCCTGGGGAAGTCGAGGCTTTGGTGAGCTGTGATCACACCACTGCACTCTAGCTTGGGTGACAGAGTGAGACCCTATCTCAAAAAAAAAAAAAAAAAAAGAGAGAATTAGCTGGGTGCTGTTGCACATGCCTGTAGTCCCAGCTACTCAGGAGGGTTGAGGTGGGAGGACTGCTTGAGGCCAGAAGTTTGAAGGGGTAGCACGCCATGATTGCATCTGTGAAGAGACACTGCACTCCAGTCTCTAACCTGGCACAGGAAGACCCTGTCTCAAAAACAAAAAAAAATTTGAGAAAGTATATGCCAGGTACTAGAGAAATAGCAATTAAGAGATGAAGTTTGCCTTCATGAAAAAGAGGGGAAATAACAAATATATAATTTCAAATATTTTATATAAATAATATACATATATATGAATAATATACATTAATTTTAGGTAATAAAAATTCTGCATTACTATAAAGTATGTATATTAGAAAATGGGAAGGTTCAGGTAAGGTGGTTAGAGAAGGCATTTCTGAGGTGGTGACATTTGAGTGGAGAAAGATGGTAGAGTTAAACAAAAAAACCAAAAACCAGAAAGATCTAGGGGAATAGTATCCCAGGGAGAACAAGAGCAAATGTGCTAAGGTGAGAACAAGCATACAATAGGTATTCAATAAAAACTGTTGAGTGAATTACTAAATGCTATCCTATTGTCTTGGAAGGTCCCGACTTCCTAGTCTTGTTTTCCTGGCTAATACTTACTGATCCCTTAAAATACAGCTCAGCGTTCACTTTCTAGAAGGAACATTATTCCTCTCTCAACATAGTTAATCATTCCCCCTTCAGTGTCATGCATACACGCATCCTCACTGAAGGCCGAGACTCCCTGTGCATTTCTAGATCTCAG
This sequence comes from Macaca fascicularis, assembly GCF_037993035.2. Lineage (NCBI taxonomy): Eukaryota > Metazoa > Chordata > Mammalia > Primates > Cercopithecidae > Macaca > Macaca fascicularis. The sequence goes on from NC_088385.1 coordinate 102,098,444, forward strand.
CGACCAGTGCAGTACATGGTACACAGAAAGAATTCTGCAAATGATTTCTGATCTTAGGGAGTACAGAACAGGCAGAAGTGAGAACTTTGAAAAGACAGAGAAGAGCTGTGGGCATAGGCCTTTTACAATTAAACAATCTTTAAACCAAACCTACAGACTTTATTATAAATAAGATGATGAAGCTATAAGATTTCTTTCCTTAAATCTCTGGAGAGATTTAAGTTGGTAAGAACATTCTGATAGGAAACATGTCCAACCTAATGAATGGTACTTCTTTATTTTTCTCCTTAATAAAGCTTTAAAATTAGGATAATCAGTGTGTTTAACAGAAATCATTTGTTAAGAATCACAGCCTTCTTTATGACATTACATTTTATTAAATAATTGAACATACTTGAAACAAATGCTAATACTGTCGACTTAGTCACAGCAAGTTTTTTTCTGAGAATTATTAATACGACATTTTAATTTCAGGCTGATCTCTTTTCCATTCAGTATCTGAGAAGGATCACTTGCCATGAGACACTGCCTATCATTTGCAAGTAAAGTTTAAATGCAAAGAAAACCAGTATTTTATAATCTTCATATAGAAAAGGGTTAAAAATATCGATCTTAAACAAAATCAAAGGAGAGAAAAATAAAGGATAGTATTTTCATTAAAGATGGATAAAATCCAGAATTGAGGAAGAGGTGAGGAAATAAGCACTGATCCTCATACACTGCTGACGTGAGCATAAACTGGATCAACATCTTTTCAGAGAACAATTTGGAAGTACCCATCAAAAGTTAAAATGTACACCTTCTCGACCCAGCAATTTCACCTCTAAGAAACTATTTTATAGAAATACAGTCATGCATAGCACATTTTAATTTCAACAATGTACCACATATACAATAAAATACCATATTTTTATGGAAACTTCTCTATATTTAGATACACAAATATTTACTATTGTGTTACAACTGCATATGGTATTGAGAACAGTAACACACTATGCAGGTTTGTCCTAGGTTTGTAGCCTAGGAGCACTAGGCTATAGCATATAGCCTAGATGTGTAGTAGGTTTGTGTAAGTACACTCTATGATGTTCACAATGACAAAACTGCCTAATGATGCATTTCTCAGATTACATAGCCATCGTTAAATGAGCAACGCATGCCTATACTAACATGACTATACTAACAAAAGTGGGCAAAAGTACATATACAATGCCACAAAATGCACATTGTAGTACTGGATATAATAACAAAACTGGCAACAATCCAAATGTCTACTAATAAGGAATGAATAAGTGTATAAACTGGAATACTATAATAGAAGCCATGAGAACAAATGGGGTAAATTTACATGTACTAACATAGGAAGAAGTCTATGAGTGTAAAAAGCAAGGCAAAGAATAGGATGTGTAAATATGTGTATGTATTTAATTGTCTAATAAATATCTCATGGAAAAATTCTAGTAGGACACCAAACCGTTAATAGTGGGGTTAGTTACCTCTGGTGAGTGAGGTTTTACTTTATAATCCTATACTTCAATTATTACTTTAAACATTAAAAAAAAAATTTAAAAACTAACATGACGGAAGTTAAGAGTAAATTCAGTTTCACTTTTAACTGATTCTAAAGTTTTAAGGAAGAAACAGCTAACCAAAGTAGTTTACTAGTACACACAGGAAAGGAAAAATAAATGGAGAAAAATCAGAGCTGGCTTATGCTATGCATCTTGTAATAAGAAAATACCTTGGCATTGTTGGAGAAGCTCAGAAAAAAAGGAGTATAAGTGCAAAGGATAAGAATACCAAAATTATTACTAAGGAAAAAAGACACAAGTGGCAGATGAGAAATAACCTACCAGATTATTGTGTTTCTAAAAGAAAAGTGAAAGGACTGTAGAAACCAACTACAGAAAGATATCTATTTACATTTATCCAAACCCCAAACCAAAAATCCTGATGGTATAGCTAGTTATGTTTTTAAAAAGTTCAATTAGGAGGCCAGGCACGGTGGCTCACGCCTGTAATCCCACAGCACTCTGGGAGGCCGAGGTGGGTGGATCATGAGGTCAAGAGATCGAGACCATCCTGGCAAACATGGTGAAACCCTGTCTCTACTAAAAATACAAAAAATTAGCTGGGCGTGGTGGCGGGCTCCTGCAGTCCCAGCTACTTGGGAGGCTGAGGCAGGAGAATGGTGTGAACCTGAGAGGCAGAGCTTGCAGTGAGCTAAGATCAGGCCACTGCACTCCAGCCTGGGGGACAGAGCGAGACTCCATCTCAAAAAAAAAAAAAAAAAAAACATAAAAAATAAATTTTAAAAATAAAAATAAATAATAAAAAATAAAATAATAATAAAAATAAATTTTTTTAAAAAAAGTTCAATTATGTTAGGAAAGAAAAACAGCAAGCCTACTCTAAAAAGATGGTCTTTAAGGAATGAAGAAAAATTACCTTTTATTATCTACTTAGCAGTAGGCAATGGCTTAGATACATTTACATTCATTATCTTACCTATGTGATGTAGTTCATAATCAAGCATTTCTGCTCCTAATTTACAGACACTAAGCCTCATTTAGGTTAGTTGGTCCAAAGACACAAAAGCCAGCAGATGCATAAAAACAGAATTTGAATCTTTTTGCTCCTTTATACCTCCTTACACAATTTAGCAAGTAAAATGCAAAAGTCAAATTTCTCAGTAGAGACTCCTCCATTTAACGTTAATATTTTGGGATGTTAAGGGCATGTTTGCTACCAGTTTTTCCTGTTAGGAAAATAAATGAGTGTTGTACTTTATGTTCAAAACATCTTTCCTTTAAGAAGCAAAAAGAGCTGAGTAGAGACTGTAGTTAAGTTTATCACTAAGGCATCTAGAAGAAAAAAAAAAAAAGGCCGGATATGATGGTTCATGCCTGTAATCCCAGTACTTTGGGAAGCTGAGTTGGGAGAATCGCTTGAGGCAAGGGGTTCGAGGTCAGCCTGGACTACATAGTGAGACCTCCATCTCTAGTTTTTAAAAAAGCATTAACTTGCAAAACACTAAATATGTTAATTTCTTTTACAAATAGGTACAGGTATTTTTCTCTAACTACTACACTATATTGTGGGTTTACTTTTTTGTTTTTTTTTTTTTGAGGTGGAGTCTCCCTCTGTCACCCAGGCTGGAGTGCAGTGGCATGATCTCAGCTCACTACAACCTCCATCTCCTGGATTCAAGTGATTCTCCTGCCTCAGCCTCCCACATAGCTGGGATTACAGGCGGCTGCCACCATGCCTGGCTAATTTTTGAGTTTTTAGTAGAGACAGGGTTTTGCCACGTTGGCCAGGCTGGTCTTGAATTCCTGGCCTCAAGTGATCTGCCTGCTTTGGCCTCCCGAAGTGCTGAGATAATAGGTATGAGCCACTGCGCCTGGCCTACATTGTTAATATTCATTAAAATATGTATATAGGACTCACAATTAGAGGTTATATAATTGTTTATACTATTTACTTTCATAAAGGAATATAACTTTTGAGCCACTTATATCTGGTAATACTGAAGGCACCAGTCCTCAGGGAAAAGTATCAGTGATACTGCAATGAACCCAAAAAATTACAGGTTTCAAAACCACAAAGTTACAGGAAACATTACATTATCTTTCAGTGGTAAAAGATTCAGCTTTCTGGCTTAGCATTTAATGGAAGGCTACTGATTACATTATTCAATAAATAAAGTTGCCTGTGGTAAATGGTGGTGGCTTGGAGCTTTTGGTTATATTGTAAGGATCTAGGTAGAGATGACTGCTGCCATACTTACTCCAGGCAAATCATGACAAGTACTCTCCACTACCCCGCAGTGGAATCTACCACTATTCACTTAACCTAAATTTTGCAGGGAAAACTTAAAACCACAACTGAATTACTCTAAGTACTGAAACTACAAATCTTAAAACAGAAAATCAATACCTTTGTAAAATACAGAAGCCTTGTAAAATACAAAGCTGCTAACCATGCACTGTTGAGTAAAATTATTTAAGTTACTGTTGCCTTGAATTAAAGTAAGTGATCAAAACAATCTTGATTTCGGAAAATGATTAATGTTGCTTATCTGTTTCTCTCTGTAAAATTATAATTTTGTCACCAACTTTTATATTTTTAGATAAAAATGCAACCTAATGCCAGTTTCTACTTTTAGAATAGCTTTTATTTCCATATAACAGAATTTTTCCATCATTATATCCATATGATTAAGTCAACACATAAATAAGATCTATGAATCATCTAGACGGGGATAAAAAATAAGAGTTTGCATAATGGCCTTGATTGCTAGATCAAGTTATTCTAATTACAAAGAATCTTGTGGTTGTTACATTGAAACTGATTCTCAATACAGATCACAGGAAAATGTGGCTACCACTATAAAAATGACTTATTTCATAAACAGACACTTCCTGAAGCCTTATTTTTGGTTTCTTCAACATCTGCGTTATTTCCATAGGATAATTATACTCAATTTAATAGAAGTACTTAAGATCAATGGTGGTGTAAATAATTCAACGAGTTCAAACCACTCCCCAAAATTCCTCCCTTTTGTTGTTTTATTATAACTGATAGCTTATTATGAAAAATGTCACCAGGTTACTTTTTAGACATATGAATGTGAGTTACAAGATGAGTGAACTACACTTAATATTTTAAAATTAATCAATTGCTGGCCAGGCACAGTGGCTCACACCTATAACACCAGCACTTTGGGAGGCTGAAGTGAGCAGATCACTTGAGGTCAGAAGTTTGAGACCTGCCTGGCCAACATGGCGAAATCCTATCTCTACTAAAAATACAAAAATTAGCTGGGCTTGGTGGTGCACAACTGTAGTCCCAGCTACTCAGGAGGCTGAGGCATAAGAATTGCTTGAACCTGAGAGGTGGAGATTGCAGTGAGCCGAGATCATGCTACTGCACTCCAGTATAAGTACTTATTTTAAAAATTTTGGTAGATAATAGACTAATTGTTCTCCAGATTACCTCACCCTCGGTAGTGTGTACTTGGTTTTCTGTATCCTCACTATACTTGATACTATTGATCATTTCAGTAATTACAAAGCAGAAAAAAGACTCCCAACTAAATAAAAAAATCAACTGCCAATATGCAAATTTACATTACCTTTTTTCTACAAACAAACACACTGAACATTGGGCGAGGTGGTGCACGCCTGTATGGGAGGCTAAAGCAGGAGGATCACTTGAGCCCAGGAGTTCCAGATCAGTCTCAATGACAGAGGAAGAACTCATCTCTTAAACAAAAAAAACCCCCACAAAACTAGAGAAATTCTGAAAGTTGAATGTTAAAAAAGGACTGACCATCATTTTAAAGGTTAACCATTCTAAATCAAGCTTTTAGCCTATGTAACTATAATATCTTGAGCATGATTTAATGCATAGTATAATGCTGATTAATAAACCAAATTATAATGTTAAATATACCTTTATTCAATTCTCTGTATGCCTTTTACAATCATGTTCACATGTTTGTTATATTCAAAATAGTTTCTAAGGATAAGGGGTGGGCAATTATTATTCCCACTTGGTAAACAGAAGAACAGGTACACAGGATGTGAAAGCGAATTGTTTACAAAATCATATTGGTGAGTAGGGTCCTAGGAGTTGAATAAAAACTTTCTAACTTTGAAAAAAACTTTCTAACTATGGGCTTAACTTTTTCCATTGTTTTGCCTTTAAACACACCAGTTATTTTAAAACAATTTAAATAAATTTGGCAAACTTTAGGTAAAGCTTGAGTTTCTTACAGTAGGCCATTTTCTATCTCATCTGATTTCTTCAGAACAGAATAGATACACTCCTTTTTTTTCTTTTTAAGAGACAGGGTCTAGCTTCGTCCCATGCTGGAGTGCAGTAAGCCATGTGATAATGGCTTACTTCAGCCTCGAGCTTCTGGGCTCAAGTGATTGGCCCCCCCTTAGCCTCTAGAGTAGCTGGAACTACCAGTGTGCATCGCCATGCCCAGCTAATTAAAACATTTTGTTTCTCGCTCTGTTGCCCAAGCTGGTCTTAAACTCCTGGCCTCAAGCCATCCTCCTGCCTTGACCCCCCAAAATGCTGGGATTACAGGTGTTAGTTACCATGCCCAGCTTCAGATGTACTCTTGAGTGGTAAGACTAACCCTCTAAGTCACTGTAGTGGTACTATGGGGGTTTACATTTTCTTTTTTTTCTTTGAACCGCATGATTGGAAAACAATTATACTTTTAACATAACCACTGTAGGCAAAATTCAGCTCTTCAGTAACATACCTGGGATGAACACTGAAATAGTAGTGATGAGAGAAAAACAAGAACCTAGGGCAGTCTTACAGTCTCTCTATCTATGAGCCAGTGAAAGGCCTGTTACAAATGCTAGCCATAATCTATCAATTCTACTGATTCTGTTCCATCCAAATTCTTAACTTAGTCAAACTACAAAATATGGATACTCTTCCACATAAATACAAAGAAAATACTAGTTAGCTGCCATGATTTGTCATATGAATGACCCAACTTGAAGCTATGTTATACTGTTTTATCCTTTAATGCAAATCTTCCCAAAGTAAAAGTTTTGTTTAATGTACATTTGTGCTACAAAATCACATTTATAGTCAAGATTTCAAAACACTCACCCTAGCGCCTGGAAAGAAGGAATCGAAAGTGCCCAGTGCATTGATAAGAACAGCAGTCTGGAGGCAGACTCCCCAATGTAGTGCACATTCAGGTACTCAGGCATAGGAGAAGGCATGGTGAGCTAGTATGAACAGGGATTTAGGTAAATTATCTTATGACTGAAAAGTTCTAAATTATCATTTCTTTGAAAAAGTTGAATGTAAACATAACACATCAAATGAGAGCTAATATATTCATGAAAAAAGCTAATCTTGAAATAATCCAAGTCACTAGAATTTACAGCTAACAGGGCTTAGAATAAATAAGTAGCCCATCGTTTCTGACAAGCCAATATTCAGACAAGCAGAACCTCAATAAATATCAACTATGATATTATCTGGTTATGTTACTTCCTGTCTTGGTCTAACAATGTGTTTCTTTTCCTTCTTTCTCTCTATTAATGATAGCATACAACAAATTCAGTTTAAGGAAAAATCCTGTCTGCTAAATGTTTCTTTCATTTAGGGTAAGGCGTTAACAAATTAAAATGCTTACAAGACCAGGAGAGTACGGAGTGCAACAGGCTTGCTTGTACCAACTGGGAAGAGCATATTTATTCCCGGATAAAGGGTACAGCTGTGAATTGAATTCAGTGCAGTGAAAACATACTGAATTGTGGGCTCAGCACTGCCAGCTCTTTCAGTTTTTCAAAGAGCACATTCTGTGTGAAACCTCCCTATTTAAAAAAAACTGGCAGGCCGGGCATGGTGGCTCGTGCCTGTAATCCCAGCACTTTGGGAGGCGGAGGCGGGCGGATCACAATGTCGAGAGATCGAGCTCATCCTGGCCAACATGTTGAAACCTCATCTTTACTAAGATACCAGAAAAAATTTAGCCATGCGTGGTGAGTAGTCCCAGCTACTCAGGAGGCTGAGGCAGGGGAATCGCTTGAACCAGGGAGGTGGAGGTTGCAGTGAGCCAAGATCGTGCCACTGCACTCCAGCCTGGGTGACAGAGTGAGACTCCATCTCAAAACAAACAAACAAAAACCCAAAAAAACCCAAACTGGTACTAAATTTAAAAATATATATTTTAAAAATTACAAGTATGCCTATAGACATACTACTAGCAAGTGATCAGTTTATATTGCTGATCCAGTTCTTTAAAATGTCTGACCACTGTTGAAAATTTTTCTACTTTGTAATTACTGAAATGATCAATAGTATCAAGTATAGTGAGGATACAGAAAACTGGGTACACACTACTGAGCATGGGGTAATTTGGAGAACAATTAGTCTACTATCTACCAAAATTGTTAAAGTACATGCAGTACCACTTCTAAATCTCTGTTCCAGCAAAATACTTGCATACATGCACAAAAAAGCATGTGTAAGGATGTCCATTGCAGCTCTACATCTAACAATGAAATTAAATGCTGGCAACAACCCACATTTCTATCTCTAGAGAAAAGAATAATCCATGTTATAGAACATATGTGGGCATTAAAATTGGAAAGATAAACTGAGATGTAATGGCATACAAAAAATCTCACAGACATCTAAGTAGAAAAAACTGTAAAACAGTATGTATTAAATAGATGACCCACTTTATGTTAAAGAGTGCATATTTAGGTATACCTAAAAAGTACAGAAGGAAACACATCACATAGTTAACAGTGGCTACCTCTGGGTGGGGTAGGTAGATGTGCCCACACTCATTTTTCTAGGGAATGACTATTATAGCTTTCATCAGATTCTCAAAGGTATCTTTTTTTTTTTTTTGAGATGAAGTCTCGCTCTGTCACCCAGGCTGGAGTGCAGTGGTGTGATCTCAGCTGTCTGCCAGGGTTCAAGTGAGTGTCTTTTCTCAGCCTCCCCAGTAGCTGGGACTACAAGCGTGTGCCACCAACCCAGCTAATTTTTTTGTATTTTTAGTAGAGACAGGGTTTTACCACGTTGGCCAGGCTCATCTCAAACTCCTGACCTCAGGTGATCAGCCTGCCTCGGCCTCCTAAAGTGCTGGGATTACAGGTGTGAGCCACCGCACTTGGCCCCTCAAAGGTATCTTCTAGCTAAAATACCGCACCTGGCCCCTCAAAGGTATCTTCTATCTAAAATTTAGGCTTGAGGTTTGAAACAAAGAAAAGTTAGATAAAAATGTTAAAAAAAATCCTGCCTTTGTTCATTATTAGCCAAGAATGGTTTACCTATTTTGGTACCAAGTAATAAAAGAAAAGGACAATTAATAGTTGAAATTCTGCAAGTGAGAAGAAAATTTTTTACATATTTAAGAATGTCTGGGAAAGGTTTATCACAGCAGTAAGTTAAAATACAATTATTTAAGACAATTCTTGGCTGGGCACAGTGGCTCGTGCCTGTAATTCCAGCACTTTGGGAGGCCATGGTGAGAGGACTGCTTGAAGCCAGTAGTTCAAGACCAGCCTGGGCAACATAACAAGACCCGTATCTACAAAAAAAAAAAAAAAAAAAAAAAAAGAAATTAAAAATTTAGCCAGGTGTGATGGCTCACACCTGTATCCCAGCAGCTCGGGAGGCTGAGGTGGAAGAGCTGCTTTTGAGACCAACTTGGGAAACACAGTGAGACCTCATCTCTAAAAATAAAAAAATTAGCTGGGCATGGTGGTGTGCACCTATAATCCCAGTTACTTAGCAGACTGAGGCAGAAGGATCCCTTGAGCCCAGGAGGTAGTGGCTGCAGTGAGCCAGGATTGTGCCACTGAACTCCAGCCTGGGTGACAGAGCAAGACCACATCTTAAAAAACACAATATATCATATCTTTTCAGAATTACCCAAGGTGAGTAAAAAGAAAGTCTGAAAAACTAAGGGAATTACCAAAAATTACTAGTTTTGGGGGAAGGGGCAACTAAGATGCAAAACAACAACAAAAAAGTCCTTTGTAGGGATGGGCATGGTGGCTCAGGCCTGTAATCCCAGCACTTTGGGAGACCAGGGCAGGCAGATCGCTTGAGGTCAGGAGTTCAAGACCAGCCTGCCAACAAGGTAAAACCAGATCTCTACTAAAAATACAAAAAATTAGCCGGGCATGGTGGTGTGCGCCTGTAATCCCAGCTACTCGGGAGGCTGAAGTGCCGAGAATAGCTGGAACCCAGGGGTGCACTGGGCCAAGATTATGCCACTGTACTCCAGCCTGGGAGACAGAGCAAGACTCTGTCTCAAAAAACAAAACGAAACAAAACAAAAATCCTTTGCAAAATAGTTTAAAATTGCACTTAAATATTAATACTTGTAATGTGTAAACACTGGATATAATGGTTTTGCTTTACACAACAGTGGTGGTAACTCTGAAAACTTTCTGCTGCTTTATTCATAAAATGTAAATAGTTTACAACACACACTAAAGGGACTCATTATTTAAAATATTACTACACACACCATGTTGAGTTAACTTATAGAGAGAAAATGTGTCATAATCTATCTGTTTTACATGCTCAATAAAACTCTAGTATTCTGAATCAGAAAGCTAACGCTGGCTGAAGAAACAATAGTCCATTTAACAAGTCTTTGAGACTGAAAAGACAAAGATTTATTCCTACATATAGAGAGAGTGAGCTTCCTCAAAATGCCTGTAGATCTTTAGGTTTATAAATCGAATTATACACATTTTTCAAATTAGAAAAGTTCAATATATTGAGCTGAATTTTTAAAGAGCATTGACAAGAACTAAACCTAACCAATCTATTTTACAAGTTATTAGATGCCTCTACATATCTTTCTAGCAGTTTCTGTACTGAAATCTTGTAACAGCCTGCATGATATAGCTTTTTTTTTTTGGAGATGGAGTCTCACTGTCACCCAGGTTGGAGTGCAGTGGTGCTATCTTGGCTCACTGAAACCTCTGCCTCCCAGGTTCAAGCGATTCTCCTGCCTGAGCCTCCTGAGTATACAGGTGCCCGCCACCACGCCCAGCCAATTTTTTTTTTTGTATTTTTAGTAGAGACGGGGTTTCACCATGTTGGTCAGGTCTTGAACTCCTGACCTTGTGATCCACCCGCCTCAGCCTCCCAAAGTGCTGGGATTACAGGTGTGACCCACCACGCTCGGCTGACATAGCTTTTGAAAAATCACTGCATGGCCGGGTGTGATGGTTTAAGCTTATAATCCCAGCACTTTGGGAGGCCGAGGTGGGCGGATCATTGGAGCTCGTGAGTAACATACAGCCCAGCATGGGCAACATGATGAAACCTCGTCTGTATTAAAAAAAAAAAAAAATACAAAAATCAGCTGGGAGTGGTGGTGCATGCCTGTAGTCCCACCTACTCAGGAGGCTGAGGTGGGAGGATGGCTTGAGTCTGGGAGGCAGAGGCTGCAGTGAGTTGAGATCACGCCACTGCACTCCAGCCTGGGCTACAGAGCTGGTCTTAAAAAAAAAAAAAAAAATCCTTGGAGGCTGAGCACAAGCACAGTGGCTCAGGCCTATAATCCCAGCACTTTGGGAGGCTGAGGTGGGAAGATCATTGCTTGTGGCCAGGAGTTTGAGACCACCCTAGGCAACACAGTGAAACCCCATCTCCACACAAATATAAAAAAAGCATTTGAGTCAGGAGATCTGGATTCTGCTCCTGACTTTTCGTTAATCACTTCGCCTAATTACCAGTATGACCCTAGATTACATATTTATTCAGTAACTATTTACTTAGAGTTCACTGGGAAGCAGTAAGTGCTACTGTCTCAGTGGAAGAATAAAATAAAAACTGAATGAATGAGCTATAGAAAGGGCTAAGAAAGCTAATGGCATGTGTGAGAAATGATGGGCAGCTGGGTCAGAATGTGGAGGGCCCTAAAAGGTCAAGTTATAGAGACTGGACTTAATTTCATAACATGGGCAATGGGAAGCTACTGAAGGATGGTAAGTAGTGGAGTGACATAATTTGATTTTTAACAAATGTAACGCTGGTACCAGCACACAGGACAAGATGGAAAAGAAAGACTGGAAGCAAATATATTAGGGTAACAAATCAAGAAAGGAATTTTAAAAGGCCTAAAATATGGTGAAGGAAATGAAAAGGGAGGGAGAAAATTCAAGCAATAGAATGGTTAAAATTCAGTTATGGAGTGAGAGGAGTGAGGCTTAGGGAGAATAACTTCCTCTAAAGTTGCAAACATGGGTGACCAGAAAGACTGATTCTAATATGAAAATAATAAAATTTTTTTTTTTTTTTTTGAGACGGAGTCTTGCTCTGTCGCCCAGGCTGGAGTGCAGTGACCAGATCTCGGCTCACTGCAAGCTCCGCCTCCCAGGTTCCCGCCATTCTCCTGCCTCAGCCTCCCAAGTAGTTGGGACTACAGGCGCCCGCCACCTCGCCCGGCTAGTTTTTTGTATTTTTTAGTAGAGACGGGGTTTCACCGTGTTAGCCAGGATGGTCTCGATCTCCTGACCTCGTGATCCACCCGTCTCAGCCTCCCAAAGTGCTGGGATTACAGGCTTGAGCCACCGCGCCCGGCCAAAATAATAAAATTTTAGAAATAAGTATATGCAATTTCCAAAACCACCTCACTTCTGTTGTATATATACAATTTCTAAAATGGGAATATGATCTACCATGATTATTCTTCTAAGGAGATTTTAAGAATCAAGTGAAACAAAGTACATGAAATCATACCAAAAATTATGAAGCTTAATAAAAATCTTTTTTTTTTTTTTTTTTTTAAAGATGGAGTCTCGTTCTGTCACTTAGGCTGGAATGCAGCGATGCAATCTTGGCTCACTGCAACCTCCGCCTCCCGGGTTCAAGCAATTCTTCTGCCTCAGCCTCCTGAGTAGCTGGGGTTATGAGCATGCACCACTATGCCTGGCTAATTTTTGTATTTTTAGTAAATACGGGGTTTCGTCATGTTGGCCAGGCTGGTCTCCAACTCCTAACCTCAGGTGATCTGCCCGCGTAGGCCTCCTGAAGTGCTAGGATTACAGGCATAAGCCACCACGCCTGGCCAATAAAAATCTCAAATATTACTATTGCCCTTGATTTTTCAAAATCAAACTTCAAGTTTCATTAGACTACTTCTCCTTACTATCAAGATTGCTTTGAACAAGACACTAAAAATCTCTACATCTCTTTCTTCATCCATCAAATGAGAATAAAAATTCTAACCCTGCCAGGTATGGTGGGTCATGCTTGTAATCCCAGCACTTTGGGAGGCTGAGGTGAGAGGATCGCCTGAGGCCAGGAGTATGAGACAAGCCTGGGCAACAAAGTGAGATCCCATCTCTACAAAAAAAATTTTAATTAGCTGGGTATGGTAGCACATGCCTATGGTCTCAGCAACATGAAAGGCTGAAGCACGAGGATCCCTTGATCCCAGGAGGTCAAGGCGGCAGTGATTATGCCACTGCACTCCAGCCTGGGTGAGAGTGAGACCCTATCTCAAAAAGAAAGAAAAAAAAATTAAAAATTCTAACCTCAACATATGTGGTGAGGCCCAAAGGAAAGAGTGTACGTGAAAATATGCTGCAAACTACAGTGTACATAGAAATGCAACAGAGGAACAAAATGCTATTCAGCTCAGCAAGTAAGAGAGGATTGAGTTGTTTGATTACAGATGTAGGGTCTTGAAACCCATGACCAGAAAACTTCAATGTGAGAACCATGAAATTACCAGACTCTAGGAGCTAAGCAGGGAAATCACTGAAAAGTAAAATATTTGACTTCACAAGGCTGTAAGTAAGACTCCAAGAAAGGTGAAGCGGTCCTTTTCAGGAGAGTAAGAAAATTTATAGTGCTGACTGTGAGGATACTTAGGAAGACAAAGATGGAATGACAAAAGCCAATCCTAGGAAGAAAAAAAAGTTGTAATTTGCCAAATTCTTCTCTCCAGAACATTTCAAGGAATCAAAAACTTTGAGGACTAACATCAGCAATAAACAGGTAAACTACCCCTACTTTCTAAAGAGCACTCTGTCCTTTTCCCTCATAGTGGGGCCTGTTCCTACATCTGTCTCATTTCTTTCTTCCTCCCATTTAAATCCAACGCAGAACATAAACCTAAGAAAACAAAAGAATGTCTTTTATCTAGAATAAGAAAGAACAATGGGAAAAAATCAACTTTTGCCTTGCTCCACCCTTGTCCATAAATCTTACCATAATTTTTTAGAATATTATTCCAATTACTTTTTCTTATAGCACTTATAAAAAATTTTCCTGTAGAGTGTAGAAAAAAACATTTCTAATTTTTTCCATGTAAATTATCTTTGGTAAAATTTTACATAAAAATAGTCTTCACTGATATATTTTATTGACTACATCAAATTACACTATTTTAAGCCAAAGAGTTTCTCTGCGGCTATTTCTACCAAGTCAAATTTTTTAAATACAAATATTACTTTGCACTCATAATTTCTACTGATACACATATTTATTTGATAGCTGTACATATTCTCCTTAAAAAAATCCATGGAATTTTATAATCTATAGTAAAATGAGCAGTCACCCTCAGGTATTCCAGGACTACTATATATTGCTAAGTGAAATCTATATGCATTCAATCCCTTTGCATACATCTTGCTAACAGTATCCACAGCTGAGTGGTTAAAATGGAGGCGTCAAAACAACAGGATATTAATGTAGGATCTCCACAGTGAGCATGGCTATAACTCTGTCCAAGCATTATTTGAATGACAAATCAAAGGGTAGAAAGTGATTTTCTAGTCTTCTACATGTATTATATCTAGTATTCTGCATGTATTGTTTCTGTCATAAAAAGTTAGGTTGGTGAAAAAGTAATTGCAGCCTTAAAAGTAATGGCAAAACCCACAATTATTTATGGGAACAAAATAAATTATAAATGTACCTTCTCCAAAATGGCTAAAAAGTATAACTTAACAACTAAAAGTTAAAATATATTACATGTGTATCTTTTTAAATTTTATTATGTAATTTTTATTTATAATAGAGATGAGGTCTTGGCATGTTGCCCAGGCTAGTCTCCAACTCCTGGGCTCATGCAATCCTCTGGCCTCAGCCCCCCAAAGTACTGGGATGACAGGTGAGAGCAGCTGCACCTGGCCAATTGGTATCTTATAATAATGCTGGAAGCCAGCTAATTAAGGTGATACATAACAAATGGAGTTATCTGTAATTACTATGGTAAGAACAAACTATCTGGGTCTTACTGATTTACAATATAGTAGTAGCTAGGCATTGAACAAAAGCAGTCCATTCAACACATCATGAATGCCAATACTTAAAAGCTTAATAAAATGTGCTGAAAAGTTATAAAAGCTAACATTTATAGATTTAAACCCAATAACTGCTATTATAACTGATTTAATAACAGGATGCTTTATTAAGCCATTATCTTACCTACATAAGGCTTTAGCCTCCTGCATAGATGCACACTAACATGCCCAGCTTATTCAGTATCTTGATAATCAATAGCAGAGAAAAGCCTAAAAAATTTTTGTTTCTATATGCAGATGAGTTTTTTTTCTTTTTTGAGACAGAGTTTCGCTCTTGTTGCCCAGGCTGGAGTGCAATGGCGTGATCTCAGTTCACTGCAACCTCTGCCTCCCAGGTTCAACCAATTCTCCTGCCTCAGCCTCCTGAGTAGCTGGGATTACAGGCATGCACCACCACGCATGGCTACTTTTGTATTTTCAGTAGAAATAGGGTTTCTCCATGTTGGTCAGGCTGGTCTCGAACTCCTGACCTCAGGTGATCTGCCCACCTGGGCCTCCCAAAGTGGTGGGATTACAGGTGTGAGCCACTGTGCCTGGCCCAGATGAGTATGTTTTAGCTGCTGTTTTGAAATTCTATCAGGGATATTTCTGACTTCAAAAGCACAACAAACATACTTTGATTTTTGAAAGGTAGATCAAAATCAAGCAATACAACATGCAAGTTTAAAAAAACATATAGAAATACCCTGAAAGCTACATGTGAATCGCTGAGAAGTGGTCCCTCTTTTTCGGTGTAATTTATGCTTGAATCTCCAGTGATTAGGTGTACACTTCCTTCCATGCCTGCTACTGAGCTCTGGCAGGCTGTGCTCTCTCCTGGATTCAATGCTTTTGCAAGAGTGTCAAATGCCCTGTATGAAGATATCAGAAGCTGTGAGCTTGACCAAACACCACAATAAAATAACAATTCTACATAGGATTCTAGAATTAAGATTTAAGCCTAAAAAAACTGGTCAGGCTGGTCTAGAACTCAAGTGATATGTCCGCCTCAGCCTTCCAAAGTGCTGGGATTACAGGCGTGAGCCACATGCCTGGCCTAAAGTCTCTTTTTAAAATCGTGCATAATTAAGGGGGAGAAACATCTTCATATTTTCATACAATAATATGCTTTTAAAAGTTATATATTTTTATCGCTTGAGCCCAGGAGGGCAGGGCTGCAGTGAGCTATGATCACACCACTGTACTCCAGCCTGGTTGACAAAGCAAGACCCTGTCTCAATTAAACAAAATTCTTGTTAATGAATTATTTTTAAAAAACATTATATTTTTGATACTACAAGACTATCAGTCTATTTATTTTGTATACAAAAGTTACTTCGAACAAGGAAAAGAACTTATGTTTACTTTATTATGCACAGTACAATAGGTCTTAAATTTTATTTAAAAATTCAGAAAACATTTTACTTTACTCATGTTTATTTTTGAAACACGTTCTCCCTCTGTCAGCCAGGCTGGAGTGCAGTGGCATGATCATGGCTCACTGTAATCCTGAACTCCTGGGTTCAAGAAAGCGATCCTTCCACCTCAACCTCCCGAGTAGCTGGGACTACATGTGCGCACCACCATGCTCAGCTAACTTTTAAATTAGCTGTAGAAACTGGGCCTCACTATGTTGCCCAGGCTGGTCTCTAACTCCTGGACTCAAGCAATCATGCCACCTGAGCCCCCCAAAGTGCTGAGATTACAGGCATGAGCTACTGCACCTGGGCAGAGAGTATTTTAAAATGTGTGGTCACACAGCTAAATATAAACTGTAACAATTTGATATTAGAATAACAACAAACTAATGTTACTAAATACTCAAAATAGTTCCCCATATTTTTCAATAGGCCTCCTAGAGTTTCTTGAAATCTCATGTTCAACCAAGTACTACTTATTGTGACTCTTAAATGTAGTTTATTCAATATATATATTTTGTTGTTTGAGAAAGAGTCTCGCTCTGTCGCCCAGGCTAGAGTATAGTGGCATGATCTCAGCTCACTGCAACCTCTACCTCCGGTGTTCAAGCGATTCTCCTGCCTCAGTCTCCCAAGTAGCTGGGATTACAGGCATGCACCACCACACCCAGCTAATTTTTTTCATTTTTAGTAGAGATGGGGTTTCACCATGTTGGCCAGGCTGGTCTCAAACTCCTGAACTCAGGTGATCCACCCACCTTGGCCTCCCAAAGTGGTAGGATTACAGGCGTGAGCCAGCACGCCTGGCCAATTCAGTGTATTTTTATCGTATCTTTTTTTTCCTTTAGAGATGGGGTCTAGTTGCTGGTTGACTCAAAATCCGAGGCTGAAGTGATCTGCCCACCTCAGCCTCCTATACACTAATGTGTTCAGCTTATTCATATTTTAAATGATAAACTCAGTGTAGGAAAAGCCTGAATAAATTGTTTCTATATCCTAAGCATTAGTATTTACAGAATAAAAAACAGAATTCTGATACTACTTTCTTCAAGTATAACTTAAAACTGTAGTTGATTAAATCTTTTACATTAATTTTCATCACTAGAAATTGAGGACTAGGATCAACATGATTGCTGAGAATGACAAATGTTTCACTCTCCATACACATCTTCATCTTTAGAAGAAGAAAATTCCTAAGTTTTAAGACTACATGTTTAATCTTCTAATATTCATTTATTGATTTTGTCATTTAGAATATAACTTGTCATACTGAATGCAAGTTTTCAGTTAAAACTTACTATGCCTTTATTTTTCTAAGTGAAAATAGAAATGTAGGTTAAGGATTCCTAATACTAAAATCCAAAATGCTCTAAAATCAGAAACTTTTTGAGCACCAACATGATGCCGCAAGTGGAAATTTCACACCTGACTTCTCATGATGGGCTGCAGTAAAAATGCAGGTGTATAACAGTTTATTCCCTGTCCAAAAGGGAAAAAAGACCCTCCCAGCTGAGATAAATCTTTTCTGCACACGCCCAGATTCCCCCAAGCAAGCACACCCACTACAGGCCAGACATGCCAATGGCAGGTTCCCCTGATTCCCCATAAGGAGCAAAGATCTATGTGCATTACTCACTGTGGATTTTTGCATATTCTCTTCTTTGTGGTGTAAAGATATTTTTGAAAAGGTCAGAAAGGCCTGCATGGTACCCAGAGTAATGCAAACATTCCAAAATCTGAAATCTGAAATGTTTCTGGTCTGAACAAAGCATTTCAGATAAGGGATAATCAACCTGTATTTGTTTTCTGAAACTTTTATAAATAGCACATAAAAATGTTTTAAGAAATACTGAAAGGCATGTAAACAAAAGGACATTGATAATCAAGAGAGACCTTACCTTGAAACATCACCGTTGGTCTGCATTTCTTGAAATTCACACAAAGAGGTATCATCATTGCTTAAGCTTTCAATCATAGACATTTCATTACTATTTTGAGAAAGATCTTTAGTTTTTCCAAGATTCGCTAATGATGTAACCACACTGGCCAATGTACTTAAATCTCCCTGACATGATTCAGCCTTTAAAAAGAAGGGTATTAAAATTCTGTGAATTGGTATCAGTATTTTTTTCAATCTGAAATATCCAATTATAGATTATGATATGCCAAGAAAAAAGAAGAGCATGATAAATGAAACCTGGAAAGTTAAAGGGCTCTGAGCTTTCAGAAATTTCTTGAGGAAAATACAAATTTAAAAACATCAGGTATATTTCTTAAGAAATGTTTATACATATGTGTATATATATTTTGAGATGGAGTCTCGCTCTGTCACCAGGCTGGAGTGCAATGGCATGATCTCAGCTCACTGCAACCTCCGCCTCCTGGATTCAAGCGATTCCCCTGCCTCAGCCTCCCAAGTAGCTGGGATTACAGGCACATGCAACCACGCCCAGCTAATTTTTTGTATTTTAGCAGAGATGGGGTTTCACCATGTTGGCTAAGATGGTCTCGATCTCCTGACTTTGTGATCTGCCTGCCTCGGCCTCCCAAAGTGCTGGGATTACAGGTGTGAGCCACCGCGCCCGGCAATATATGTTACTTTTTTTTTTAAGAGACAAGGTCTTCCTTTGTCACCCAGACTGGAGTACAGTGGCACGACCATAGCTCACTGCATCCTCAAATTTCTGGGCTCACGTGATCCTCCTGCCTCGGCCTCCTGAGCAGCTGAGACTGCAGGTATGCACTGCTATGCCTGGCTCGTTTTTTCATTTTTAGACATGGAGTCTTGCTGTGTTGCCCAGGCTAGTCTTGAACTCCTGGCCTCAAGTGATCCTCCCTGCCTCAGCCTCCTGAGTACAATTTCTAAAACTTACTATACAAACTATAAACTTGTATGGAATATAAAGAATACTAGTGAAGGGGGGAAAAGGGCAAATGAATTGTTGAACAGACTTCCTAAGATGCCAACTTTTGCCAGACACTGTGTTAATTGTGTTAAAAGGCACTGTGTTAAACACAAACATTAAAAGAAATAGATCAGTTACCCATTATTCTCTTCACTTTTTCGTTACTGGAGTTGAAAACTCTCTATATAGGTAAGATACTGATCTTTCGATTTGTCTTTTTTTTTGAGACAGAGTCTCACTCTGTTGCCCAGGCTGGAGTGCAGTGGTGTGATCTCAGCTCACTGCAACCTCCACCTCCTGGGTTCAAGTGATCCTCCCAGCCTCCTGACTACGGGCGCACACCACCATGTCTAGCTAATTTTTTTATTTTTTGTAGAGATGGGGTTTCATCATGTTGCCCAGGCTGGTCTCAAACTCCTGGGCTCAAGTGATCTACTGCCACAGAATCCCAAAGTGCTGGGATTATAGACATGAGCCACCATGCCTGGCTTGTCTTCATTTTTTAATGTTTGTTGAAAATATGCATATTATTTGTGCATTAACTACAATTATTTTATAAAAAAGAATTTTCGCTCAACTCTTTCACAACCTCAGAAATATAATTTGTACAGGAAAGGCAGGAAAGTACTTTTTCTTTTACTTAGTTATCAATTTTCAGAGCAAGAAGTTGATACCCTAGCAATTTCTAATTGTGATAGATGAGTTTTTCTGAGTATAATTTTTAATTCATAGATTTTCATATATTTGATGCTTTATTTTATTTAAATTTATTACCAATCTAATGAAAAGCCTTTTAACTTGCCTTCTATGGCCTACTGGGCCAATCCCTTAATGGTATCGTTTTGATTAATACTTTCTTCATGGTTTTTCTTTTTGGTGTTTTTTTTTTTTTTTTTTTGAGACAGAGTCTCACTCTGTCGCCCAGGCTGGAGTGCAGTGGCGCTATCTTGGCTCACTGCAAGCTCTGCTTCCCGGGTTCACGCCATTCTCCTGCCTCAGCCTCCCGAGTAGCCGGGACTACAGGCGCCCGCCACCTCGCCCGGCTAATTTTTTCCATTTTTAGTAGAGACGGGGTTTCACTGTGTTAGCCAGGATGGTCTTGATCTCCTGACCTCGTGATCTGCCCGCCTTGGCCTCCCAAAGTGTGGGATTACAGGCGTGAGCCACCGCGCCCGGCCCTTCTTGGTGTTCTTAATCCTAAAATAACACGTATGTTCCCATGATGTTTCATTTATTATAACAATTATTCAGTTTCTGTGAGATTTATTTTGGTGAATCAGTAGAATAAAACAATTTTTGTGCCCTCCCCAAATTAATCTATGGTCCAAAAATCATTTACTGAAAACCCTACCAGTTAGGTTCTTACATAATTAATACCCATACATGCATTTTATTTAACCTCCATAACAACCCTGTGAAATAGAAATCATTATTCCTCTATCGCCAACCAGAAGAATGACCCAAATAGTAGAAGTGGGACTGGCTGACTGCAAAAGTCTATGCTTTTTTTTTTTTAGAGACACTCTATTGCCTAGACTGGAGTACAGGGGCATGATCATAGCTCACTGCAGCCTTGAACTCCTAGGCTCAAGTAATCCTCTGCCTCAGCCTCCCAAATAGCTGGGACTACAGGTATGTAACACCATGTCTGGATAATTTTTTTTGTTTTTAGAGACAGAGTCTTGCTATGTTTCCCAGGTTGGTCTCAAATTCCTAGCCTCAAGGAGCTCTTCAACTTCAGCCTCCCGAGTTGCTGGGATACAGGCTTGAGCCACTGTGCCCAGAAAAGCCCACAATGTTAAGCACTGCCCCAAGAATTTTTCTTATATTTGAATAAAAAGTACATTAGTTACAATTTTTAAATGCTTTAATATTCACCTAAAACTTAGTTTATATATTCTCTTCTCTCTAGCAACACATCTAACTGGATTCTTAAGTTTTTGCCCCTAAAGATTCTTAGTCAACATAAAAAACTTTCATCTTGTGACTTCAGAGTTTTGGGGTCATTTGTCAGAGAAGCTTACCATAAGGTTGTCCTAACAATTTCATACAGAGATATACAAGAGAGCACAGTGTCTGAGCAGTCTGTCAACGAAATCTAGTTCCCTTCCTTTCCTGAAGGAGTTAATATGTCAATAAAACCAATTATCATTCTAATCTTGAATCATGTAAACAGGGCTAAGTGAAGTTTTCCAAAACATACGGCAAGAGGCCACTGCCTCACCTAGCAATTACATGCTAAAGCCCAATCTGTAAGACAGATACTCTTATTACTCTTATTTTACAGATGAGAAAGTGAGGCACTAACAGGTCAAATAACTTGCCTAATGTTATATAGCTAGCAAGTGGTAGATGAAATTTGATTTCGGAGCCTAAGTATTTAGAGTACCTTAAAGTAGCAAGTGACAAATATATAACGAATCTTGCCTAAGTAGGACAAATAATCTTATAAGTTATATAAAATCAGATCCTGGCTAGGCAGTGGCTCATGCACATAACCCCAGCAATGTGGAAGGCCGAGGTAGGAGGATTACTTGAGCCCAGGAGTTCGAGACCAGCTGGGTAACACAATGAGACTTGGTCTCTACAAAAATAGGAAAAATTAGCCAGGCACAGTGGCATGTGCCTGCAGCCCTCGCTTCTTGGGAGGCTGAGGTGAGAGGATCACTGGAGCCTGAGAGGATGAGGCTGTGGCAAGCCATTACTGTGCCACCACCGCACCCCCAACTTGGGTGACAGAGGGGACCCTGTTTAAAAACCAAACAAACAAAAAACCCAGATCATAGGCTGAGAGAAACCCTGATTGTAGGCTTCCTAAAATCTGTTTTCAGATATGAGTTTTCAGGAGAAATTTTTGTTTCTTGTTCTCCCAAAGGGCTTCTGACAAATACAGAAATTCTTCATGTTCAATTTAAATAAACAAACTGTTTTTCTTTTAGACCCTTGGTCTAACGTAGAGCTGCTCCAATCTCTAAGAGAACTGGATGACCTGGATACATGATAGGAGAGCTCTTGCAGTCCTATTCCTACTCTTGACTCAAGTTAAGTATTTTGATGGAGGTGAGCTGAGAATTTCCTTTTACCTGAAATATTTAAATATGTTAAGTATTTTGGCACTAAAAAAAAAAAAAAACCATGTATTTTGGGACTAACAAATCTGTAAGGGAACATAAAAGAAATATTAAGAATTTTACACCTATAAATGTCTTTTACTGAGGACTCGTATTTCAAGATGAGGGAAGAGTATGTGTTTGTTGCTTTCATGTTGAAGTGATAATCATCCTAGTGAAATTAGGAACATTTCTGATTTTTTGTTTTTTTGGTTTTTTTTTGAGACAGAATTTCACTCTTGTTGCCCAGGCTGGAGTGCAGTGGTGCCATCTTGGCTCACCGCAACCTCCACCTACCGGGTTCAAGCGATTCTCCTGCCTCAGCCTCCCGAGTAGCTGGGATTACAGGCATGTGCCACCACACCCAGTTAATTTTTCTATTTTTAGTGGAGACGGGGTTTCTCCATGTTAGTCAGGCTGGTCTTGAACTCCTGACCTCAAGCGATCCACGTGCCTTGGCCTCCCAAAGTGCTGGGATTACAGGTGTGAGCCACCGTGCCCGGCTGAACATTTCTAATTTACGTTAAAAAAAAAAAAAAAGGCATCTTGTAATGTGGAATATTTAAGAACAAAGCAATTTACCAAAGCAAAGGAAGCGATTAGGAAAACATTTTAAAATGCTTAAAAATATCTAAGCTTTAAATTGTACTAAACACACCTTATCTGATGTCATCAGCACAGTTGACTCAGTTTTTACTCCAGATGGATGAATATTCACGAACATTCCTGAATCTAAAAGTCCTGTTGACCTGTAACAAATAAGCACACATTTTGGCCTGAGTTTCATTGGGAAGAAAAACAAAATGACCAGCTACTCAGTGTCTGTTTTACTTTACCTTGTAGTTTCACTATCTGTTACAAAAGTTGGAGTTGCAGTTAATGGGCTACGAAGGTCCTTTCGGATATAGATTTTTTCTGTTGAAGCGGCACAGTTGGAAGATTTTTCTCGTGATACTTCAATGGGTTTTCTTTCACATTGGACAGCTACAAAAATGTGTTAAACTATTATATCACAATATAGGATTTACAGACAATTATAAATGTAAGCTGTAGGTAAGCTTAATGCTGCTAATAGGAGACATGGCTACCATACTAAACTCCAAAGATAACCATCAATCTTTAGAAATTATGTGCGAGTTCAACAAAGTTGCTTTAGATTAGTAAAACTAACCAATTTGCATCTCTCATTCTTTTTTCTCTCCCTGCTCCCCCATTCCTGTGATAAAAATGAAAAGGAACTTTTTTAAAAGTTCACCATCAAGAAGAAAGAACTAAAGTTAGTAGTCACTTACCTATCTATATGAGAGCTTTAAACAAAATGAAGTGAAATTTAATCCATTGAAAAAATACTGAAAGGAACAAAAAGGCCTAAGGTAGATCTTTTATTAATGAAGGGCAAGAGATTTTTGAGAAGTAATTCAACTACTTGGTCTTCCTTTCTAAAATATAATACATAGTATTTGTAAGAATTTTATCTCATAACACTTAGGAGATAGTACAGTAAGGTTGTTAAACTGCCAGGATTCAAAGCCAGCTTATGCCACTTACATTAGTTGTATGACCTTGAGCAGGTTTCTCAACCTGTTTACCCAAATGTAAAATGTGTAACCTGGTACCTACTGCAGAGAATTGCTGTGAGAGTAAGTTAATACATATGCTAAGTGCAGTGTCTAGCATAGTGCAAGCTCAATACTAGGTATTGTCATTATCTTACTAATCACCTTTTAGTAGTTTAATCAAAAAGTAAACTGGTATCTTAAGCTAGTTAAACTTGCTGCCAAACTACAAATACGTGCTTTTTACACAGGTATTCAATAAATATTAGTGGAAAAAATAAAAAATACATACGTATGTCTGTATTCTTATATTTTTAGTTGGAAAACTGTAAACTAAAAAGTATACATATTTGACCTATTTTAATTTGTTAATTTCAATACTCTTCTAGTTTGCTGGAATCTTTAAAAAGTATTTTCTCCTTAAAAGCTAATACATACAGTCTTGCTTCATTCCAAACGCAATACATCTCTGTAACCTGCAGTATTGACAGCGGTTTCGGTGGTGCTTATTAATAATACAATCCTTTGATCCTCGACATGAATATACTAAATTTTTTCGGATGCTTCTTTTAAAAAATCCTTTGCAGCCTTCACAAGTTACTGCTCCATAATGACGTCCTAGAGATAAAATGTTTAAGAAAACATAAAAGTCACATTATTTCAGAACAGACATGAAATAAGCCAATTTCTTCCCTTTAAACAACATGAGGTGAAACTGATTTTTGAGCTTCTGACATAAAAAACAGTTTTAGAAGTTATTTTTATTTATTTATTATAATTTTTTTAGAGACAGGATCTCACTCTGTGGCCCAGGCTGAAGTGCAATGGTGCAATCACAGTTCACTGCCGTCTCGAACTACTGGACTCAAGTGATATCCCCAAGTAGCTGGAACTACAGGCTTGTGCCACCACAACTGACCAGTTTTGTTATTTTTTTTTTTTGTAGAGACAGTCTTGCCATCTTGCCCAGGTTAGTCTTGAACTCCTGGCCTCAAGCGATCCTCCTGCCTCCACTCCCAAAGTGCTGGGATTACAGGCATGAGCCATCTCACCTGGCCTAATGTAATATATTAGTAAAGATCAGAAGTCATCATTTTTAAATGATTCCTTGGCCAAAATTTCTAGTTTTCACATTAAAACATTTTTCCACAGCTGGGCATGGTGGTTCATGCCTGTAATCCCAGCACTTTGGGAGGCCACGGCAGGTGGATCACTTGAGGTCAGGAGTTCGAGATCAGTCTGGCCAACATGGTGAAAGCCCATCTCCACTAAAAATACAAAAATTAGCTGGGCGTGGTGGCACACACCTGTCGTCCCAGCTACCCAGAAGGCCAAGGCAGGAAAATTGCTTGAACCCAGGAGGGAGAAGTTGCAGTGAGCCAAGATTGCACCACTGCATTCCAGTCAGGACAACACAGCAAGACTCCATCTCAAAAAAAAAAAAATTTTTTTTTACATATTCACTTTCAAAAGTGAAATATGCATTTTATTTCATTACAAATCAAATTAAACTGCACTGAAGTAAAAAAATATATAAGTGAATAAAGAGCTTTGGAACCAGGCATGGTGGCTCAC
This sequence comes from Macaca fascicularis, assembly GCF_037993035.2. Lineage (NCBI taxonomy): Eukaryota > Metazoa > Chordata > Mammalia > Primates > Cercopithecidae > Macaca > Macaca fascicularis. Next base: position 102,123,828 of record NC_088385.1, read on the forward strand.
ACCTGTAATTCCAGCACTTTGAGAGGCCAAGGAGGGGAGGGTGGATCACCTGAGGTCAGGAGTTTGAGACGAGCCTGGCCAACATGGTGAAACCCCATCTCTAACAAAAATACAAAAATTAGCCGTGTGTGCTGGCACACACCTGTAGCCCCAGCTACTTGGGAGGCCGAGGCAGGAGAATTGCTTGAATCCAGGAGGCAGAGGCTGCAGTGAGCTGAGATCATGCCACTGCATTCCAGCCAGAGCAACAGTGAGACTATCACAAAAAAAAGAACTTCGGGAAAAAATTAGTTAAATTTTATAGGCTACAAATATTAACAATAAAAGTGACATACTTTAAGTAGAAGAAACATGGTAGTGTGGTAGTTATTTCAACAACACAACACATATAGGAGGTTATTTTTTTTTCTTTTTTTATTTTCAGGAGGTTATTCTTAATGTTACCTGATGCTTTGTCTCCACACACTACGCAAAGATCAAAAACCTTATTTGGTCCCTGGTCTGGAGAAGAATTATCTGTTAGGAGCTAAAAAAACAAAACAAAACAAAACAAAAACCTGTTGTTACTCAGTAGCACTCATTCTATTAAAAAAATTAAAGAACATTCAGTTGGTCTTGCTTTGTTGCTTTCTTTTTCACAAGTTATTTTTAAACTTTGTACTCTATGAAGAGCTCAGAACCTTTCCATGTGGAATGACGTGACAAAAATAAGCTTGTAATAGCATGAAGAGATAACTCTGAACCTTTTAAATAGAAAAGGGGCTATAAATAAATTTCCTTGAGGTAATTATAATCATGCAGATGTGGTTGCTATACAAAGGTATGGACTTAAAAAGCTCATCACTAGGCACAGCTAATAAGATACTGGCAAAGGAAACTAGTTTCTTCTTTAAAAAACAAAAAAAGGCCGGGTGTGGTGGCTCACACCTGTAATCCCAGCACTTTGGGAGGCCGAGGCAGGCGGACCACCTGAGGTCAGGAGTTCAAGACCAGCCTGGCCAATGTGGTGAAACCCTGTCTCTACTAAAAATACAAAAAATTAGCCAAGTGTGGTGGTGTGTGCCTGTTAATCCCAGCTACTTGGGAGGCTGAGGCAGGAGAATCACTTGAACCCTGGAGGCAGAGGTTGCAGTGAGCTGAGACTATACCACTGCACTTTGGCCTAGGAGACAGAGCGAGACTCCGTCTAAAGAAAAAAAAAAAAAAGGAAACTAGTTTCTTCCTTTAGGTTTATATTTCAACTTTTTCATCATTTTCTTTCAATCTTGAAATGTGAACAAATAAATTCAATTAAACTCCTTCAGGAATACTTCTGATTTTACCACCTTTAAATGGTTCTTAAAATGACTGCCCCTTACGATGTAATATATAGCATCATTTCTTCTTATATCACCACAAAAATCAGTCTTCAATAAGTACTTAAACAAAACAAAAACTTCTGGTACTAGATGTCCTATGAAAACATCTATGACCAAGTATTACTCTTTTCTTTAATAGCCTACCTGTTACAAATGCTGCTGATCTTTTATCTATTATTCCTAAGTCTGGAAGGAGATATTAAGAGATGAAGGGATTTGCCCACGTTCCTGAGAAAAACATCAGACCAAGTCCAATAGTGGGGCATCCTACAATATACCTGGCCAGTACTCCTCACACAACTGTCAAGGTCATCAAAAACAAGGAAAGTCTGAGAAACTGTCCTAGCCAAGAGAAGCCTAAGGAGACATGTCAACTCAATGCAGGAAGGTATCCTGGATGGGATCCTGGGACAAAAAAAAGCCATTAGGCAAAAACTAAGGAAAATCTAAACACCTATAGCCTTAGTTAACATTGTATCAGTATTGCTCATTAATTGTAATATATCATGAATGTAAAATGTTAATAATAGGGGAAACTGTGTGTATTTATGGGGGAGTAATATGAGAACTCTGTTCTATATGCTCAGTGTTTCTGAAAATCTAAAACTATTCTAAAAAATCAAGTCTACAGGGTGTCAGGATGGCCGAGTGGTCTAAGGCGCCAGACTCAAAAAATCAAGTCTACTACTTTAAGAAAGAGAAATTAAGGTACGTATAATGTTATACTTTTTTTGTGACTTCTGTCTTGTTGATAAAATAACTTCTTATAAATCTGTGACTGTATCCACTTTCTACCTTTATTTCCAAAACTAATACAAATATCATTGGATGAACAGATGATATCAGGATATATAGGCAAAATTTCATGTTTTATGAATTCAGTTTGTCAATCAAAGAGGAATTTTCTTTCGTGAGTTTTTCATCATAAAAGATGGAACCCAATTTTAAGTAGACCCCCTTCAAAAAGTTTCTGAAGGCAACTTCAGAGTACATTATATTTGTATTCGATCATAACAGCCAGCAGTGAAACCACTGACGTAACCCCACAGGCATGTGGTGTATAAAAGTTTTTGAGTTTTTGAAGAATAATGTGTAGTTTTCTATTCTAGCAAAAACTAAAATGATGTAATGTTAATATATACTACTTCATTTCAGAGTAAAGCAGGAGACCATGACTACACTGCTTGCTATTTCATGAAGATGTGCAAGACAACAAAGGAGGCACAATGCTGAAGCCAGCAGCTATAGTCCAAACTTCTTGATTTGGCAGCTTCCTATTTGTAGCATAGGCAGCTTGGTTCTGGAAAATACAGCTACAAAAGCTGCTCCTGAGTTGACAATTTCCTAATTATGCAGAAGTACTAGGTCTCTTAGAAGCCAGTTTTGCAGCATGCTCCAATAGTCATTCTTGAAAACCTGGCCTAGAACTGTTTTCTCAACCTTCCTAACAATTCTGCAAGCTCTCTATATCCTTTATTAAAGGCCGTCCCATCGTCCTGGCTACAATAGCCAGAGTGGATCTTACTGTATGCAACAAATAATCCCCCAAAATATATGGCTGTGAGGAAAGTACAGTAGCTCATAGGAGAGGGCTGTCACTGTAGATACTGTGTTGCACATAATTTTATGCATTTTTTTCCTACTGAATATATGTAGATCTAAAGTCTTCATGGCAGGGCTTATGATTTAAAAAACTTTTTATATATATAAGAGGAAAAGACACTTCTATAGTTATTTACCTGCAGGTGTTGTGCAGACAGATCAGGAGTGGTAAAAAATAACTGGTTGACACCTGCTGCATCTGGAGTAAGGAAAACTTTTCCTGGAGTGGAATCTTGCCTGGCCAGAATGACTTTGCTTGGAGTAGAGCCATCATGATTTGTCAGAATGAACTGCTTGCCTTGGGTATTGTGATCAAGTGCTGTCACAATCTGGATCTTCTGCCCAGTTTGCTGCTCTGTAACAATCTAACAAAATCATGAAAAATAATCAACTAAACTCAATCATTTATTTTTCTTTAACGACACAATTATCTTCTTACAAAAACACACCATTTCATATATATTCAATATAACACACACGTACCTTTTAAAATACCAATTCTATTGCCACAAAATTCTATCCTACAGAAATAAACAAATGTGCAAACAGATGTACAATAGTAAGAACATTTTGACTTCACTATTTTGATTCCCTCCTTTCCCTTCCCTCCCATGTTCCATTTAGACAAACATATATTGGGTGATTTATATTAGCTGTTCTGCATACTGGGATGTAGCAGTGAATAAAACAAAACTTTTGCCTTCATGAAGCTTTTATTTTAGTGGGGAAAGACAGATAATAAATAAGCAAATAATAATATTGTCAGGGGGTACTAAGTGCTATGAAGAAAAACAAGGTAAGGTGAGACAGTAACAGAATGAGGGCAACGAGAGAAGTTCACTCTAAGGAGGTGTCATTTTTGCACAGTCCTGAGTGAAGAAACAGACCAAGGGTTACGACTACCTAGGGGAAGAACATTCCAGGTAGAGGAAACAGAGCATATAAGTAGGTCCCAGGGCAGGAGGGAGGGTGTTTGACACATGTGAGGCACAAGGCACAGCGATAGAGATATACGATGAGTAAGACAGAAGGGAAGACAGGGATTACACTAGAATATGGGATCTGAGTGACAGCTGGGACTTAGAGGGCTTTATAGGACAAACAAAAGTCTAGATTTCCTACTGTGTGAAATAGAGAGCCACCAGAGGGTTTGGAGCAGAGGAGTGACAGGATTTTACTTTTTAAAAAGGAATCAGACAGGCACAGTGACATGCATCTATAATCCCAGCTACTTGGGAGGCTGAGGCAGGAGGATCACTTGAGGCCAGGAGTTCGAGACCAGACTGGGCAACACTGTGAGACCCTGTCTCAAAAAAAAAAAAAAAAAAGTATAAAAAAAGTATTCTAAATTTAGTGTGAAGAACAGACTGCAAATGTTCAAGAGCAGGCCAGGTGCAGTGGCTCACGCCCATAATCACAGCACCTTGGGAGGCTGAGGCAGGTGGATCCCTTGAGGTCAGGCGTTCAAGCCCAGCCTGGCCAACATGACGACACCCTGTCTCTACTAAAATATAAAAATTAGCTGGGCATGGTGATGGGCGCCTGTAATCCCAGCAACTGGGGAGGCTGAGACAGGAGAATCACTTGAACCTTGGAGGCAGAAGTTGCAGTAAGCTGGGATTACATCACTATGCTCCAGCCTGGGAGACAGAGCAGGACTCTGCCTCAAAAAAAAAAAAAAGGACTGGACACAGTGGCTCATGCCTGTAATCCCAGCACTTTGGGAGGCCGAGACAGGCAGCTCATGAGGTCAGGAGATTGAGACCATCCTAGCTAACACAGTGAAATCCCGTCTCTACTAAAAATACAATAAATTAGCTGGGCATGGTGGCATGTGCCTGTAACTCCAGCTATTCGGGAAGCTGAGGCAGGAGAATCACTTGAACCGGGGAGGAGGAGGTTGCAATGAGCCGAGAGCGCACCACTGCACCCCAGCCTGGGTGACAGAGCAAGAGTCTGTCTCAAAAAAAAAAGTTCAGAAGTAAAATTAAGGGAGATCAGAAAGGACACTATTGCAGATACCATCAATATGTGGTTATGACATATGGGCAGAAATACTGGCCAGGAACAGGGTAGTAGCCAAGCTGGGGGTGAAAAACAATTAAATTGGGATTTATTTATTTTAAGAAGAGAAAAGTAACAAAATATGCTGATGTACTGAAGTGGAATATGAAGAAAGAAGAGTCAAGGACGATTATAAAATTTTGGCTTGAGCAACTGGGAGGACAGAACTGCCATCTGCCATCTGGGGGGAGGAAAAAGTTCATGAATATACAGAACTATTTCAGCATTCAGAGTTTCTGTTATTCAGCAAATATATTACAGAGTAAACATTAAGCCAATTAAATTCCTTGATTCAATTTTAAAATGGCAAAGTCGGTTTGTTTCTAATTTTCCAAAATTCCAATCCTGTTCCTTCTGTACCAAACTTTTTCTATTTTTATTTTCCTGAAATTATATCAGTATTCTTTTCTATGCAAAATTTAAAACAAAGTTCTGATTCACTAATCAGTTTCTACCTAAAGCAAGTTGTATTGGATAAAAGACTAATAGTCCATACTGATTTCTTAGAGAAGAGCATTTAGCGCATTCATGGTCCAACTGCTCTTGGGTTGAAACATTCTGCTTAAATGAGTAAAAGGACATTACTGCAGCATAATAATTATAATCATTGAATATTTAGGCAATCCAAAGAGCCTTCAATAGAGAATAGTAGTAAATAATGGAAACAGTTCTTAGGTTTCAGGACCACTTTATAGGCTAAAATATTACTGAGGGTTCCGAAGAGTTTTTTTTTTTTGAGACGGAGTTCCACTCTTGTCGCCCAGGCTGGAGTGCAGTGGTGCCATCTCGGCTCGCTGCAACCTGGGTTCAAGCGATTCTCCTGCCTCAGCCTCCCAAGTAGCTGGGACTACAGGCACCGGCCACCCCACCTGGCTAATTTTTTGTATTTTAGTAGGGATGGGGTTTTCTGCATGTGAGTTAGAAATTCAAAGAGAGATTTTAAAAATAGTTGATTCATTTAAAAATTAACAACCCATTAAATGTTAACATAATTTTTTAAAATTTATTTTTAAATTTATTTTAAATTTATTTTAAAATTTATTTTCATGGGTACATGAGATGTTTTGATACAGGCAGGCAATACGTAAGAATTGCATGGAAAAATAGGGCATCCATCCCCTCAAGCATTTATCCTGTATGTTACAATCAATCAATTATACTCTTTTAGTTATTTTTAAATGTATAATTAAATTATTATTGGCTGGGCGCAGGGGCTCAAGCCTGTAATTCCAGTACTTTGGGAGGCAGAGGCGGGCGGATCACGAGGTCAGGAGCTCGAGACCAGCCTGACCAACATGCTGAAACCCCGTCTCTACTAGAAATACAAAATTTAGCCAGGCTTGGTGGCAAGTGCCTGTAATCCCAGCGACTTGGGAGGCTGAGGCAGGAGAATCGATTGAAGCAGGGAGGCGGAGCTTGCAGTGAGCCGAGACAGCGCCACTGCACTTCAGCTTGGACGACAGAGTGAGACTCCGTCTCAAAAAATAAAAATAAAAAATTATTGACTATAGTCTGTCTGTTGTGCTATCACAGACTAGGTCTAATTCATTCATCCTATTTTTTTTGGTACCCATTATAACCTATTTCTTAATGACTAAAAACTTTATTTTCCAAACAAACAAAAATGTAGTGGAGAGAATGGCTTTGTTTTACATTCCTACATATTGCTTTAATAAAGTCTGGTTTAACAGAAGTTGGAATCTCGTATCTGTTTCTTCATTTAATCTGTTGGACTATGTTGTTTTGGTTATAACGAGGCTGGGCACAGTACCTCACACCTGTAATCCCAGCACTTTGGAAGGCCAAGGCAAGTGGACTGCTCCTGGTCAGGAGTTCCAGACCAGGCTGGACAACTTGGCAAAACCCTGTTGCTATAAAATATACAAAACATTAGCCAGGTACGTAAGCACGGAAAATGGTCACAAAAAATCAGCCGGAAATATATTTCTTCACCATATAGATGGTAAAGAAAATTCAGTTTCATATTTATTGGTTGAAAAGGGGAAGGATATTTTAATACCCTTTTCAAACTGTGAAAGTTGTTCTTTGATACTATATCAACTCAACAAGTGGCAGTTTTTCAAAGGTTAGCTGCAAGGTAGAGTCATAAACTATATTAAAATCTGTTGGTCTATCCTGCAATTTAAATGGATCCTTCACTCATGCATAATTTTGTAACATTATACACTGGTCATCTGGAAAGCAATGATTCAGTGAGTTATGTACACCTTATAAATGTTGACAAATTATATCGTACAGTATAATCACGTCACACAGTCTGTAGAAAATTCCACTGTATACCTGGGAGAGAACAATACCGAAATGGCAAATAACATTTCGGTATTATAAAAAAATGGTCTTCACCTGGTTGATTCTCTGAAAGTGTCCCCAGATAATACTTTGAGAACTTCCAAATTATCTGGTATCTATTACCAAGTATTAGGAGGTAACCATTTAAAAAAATGAAGATGTCAGTATTGACACTGAACTCCTTCTGATCCCACCAAAACTGGTCTCAGATTGTACCCTCTAAAAAGCATTCCCTCCAAAAGCATTCCTACTCACTCTACAGCTCTTTAATTTCCTTCCTTCCTTCCCTTCATTCCTTTCAATTGTTTTTCTTCTGTGCTCCCATTGCACCTGATACAATGACCTGTCACAGAACTTACCACATTCTACTATGAATTGTCTGATTATTCAACTATCTCTCAGTAGCTTGAAAAGCTATCTTAAGTTAGGGAATATCTTTTATTTCTGGAACTCCAGAACCTGGTATATGCATTTAGTATGAATTATAAAAGTTTGGTGGGTCAGTGCATCAACTGTAAACTAGACATACCTCTCCCATCTGTTGTTCAATAATTTGATGTGCAATTTCTTCTATGGTTGCCATGATCTAACTGCAAAGATGTCCTGCCAAAAATAAAAAGATGCTTTATAATTAAATTCACAAAAACACTTTTATTAAATAATTTATAAATAAAACTATATGATATTTAAGATTTGCTTCAAAATAATCTAGTTGAAGTGGGAGGGTTGGCTTTTTCTGAAGTCTCTTTTCCGTTCATGGTTGCCTTTTCCATGTCTTTTTTTTTTCTTTTTTAAAAACAAGGCCTCACTCTATCACCCAGGCTGGAGTGTAGTGGTACCATCACAGCTCACTGCAGTCTCAACCTCCTGGGCTCAAGTGATCCTCCCACCTCAGCCTCCTGAGGAGCTGGAACTACTGGTATACACCACCACACCTGGCTAATTTTTTATTTTTTGTACAGATGGGATCTCACTGTGTTGCCCAGGCTGGCCTCAAACTCCTGGGCTCAATCTTCCTGTCTCGGCCTCCCAAGTGTTGGAATTGAATTGGCATGAGCCACCACGCCCAGCCCTCCATGTATCTTTTTTTTTTTTTTGGAGATGGAGTCTCGCTCTGTCACCCAGGTTGGAGTGCAGTGGCACGATCTTGGCTCACTGCAAGCTCCACTTCCTGGGTTCATGCCATTCTCCTGCCTCAGCCTCCCGAGTAGCTGGAACTACAGGCACCTGCCACCACACTGGCTAATTTTTTTGTATTTTTAGTAGAGATAGGGTTTCGCTGTGTTAGCCAGGATGCTCTTGATCTCCTGACCTCGTGATCCACCCGCCTTGGCCTCCCAAAGTGCTGGAATTACAGGTGTGAACCACTGCACCCAGCCCCATGCCCTCCATGTATCTTTAGATGTTTATACAGTCTTCCCTCTGAGTGCCTGTGTCATAATCTCTTCATAGAAAGACATCTGTTATTTTGGATTATGGCATACTCTAATGAACTACTTTTAACTCAATGATCTCTTTTAAGGTCTTATTTCCAAATATACTCAATTCTGCGGTACTGGTGGTTAGGATATCAACACAGGAATTTGGGATTCATGTGATTTTTGTGGGAGAACTGAATTCAGCTCATAACACTCAGGCATAAACCTAGCAAGAAACATGCAAGATCTAGGTAGGCAAATAAAACTTTCAAATGCTGCCTAAAGACAAGAAAATCTACACTTGGGCCAGCCCCAGTGGCTCACATCTGTACTCCCAACACTATGGGAGGCCAAGATGGGCTGATCACCTGAGATCAGGAGTTCAAGACCAGCCTGGCCAACATGGTGAAATGCCATCTCTACTAAAAATACAGAATTAGCCAGGCGTGGTGGCACATGCCTGTAATCCCAGGTACTCGGGAGGCTGAAGCAGAACTGCTTGAACCTGGGAGGCGGAGGTTGCAGTGAGCCGAGATCACGCCATTGCACTCCAGCTTGGGCCACAAGAGTGAAATTCTGTCTCATAAAGAAAAAAAAAAAAATTAGCCGGGCATGGTAGTGGGTGCCCGTAATCCCAGTTACTTGAGAAGCTGAGGCAGAAGAATTCCTTGAACTTGGAAGGCGGAGGCTGTAGTGAGCCAAGATCGCGCCACTGCACTCCAGCCTGGGTGACAGAGTGAGACTCCGTCTCAAAAGAGAAAAAAAGAAAAAGAAAAACTACACCTTAAAGGACACATAAGAAAGAAAATGGTTCCAATAACTACCTCCAAGGAAAGAAACTGTAAGTTTGGAAACAGGAATAGGAGGCTTATTTTTCATTGAATATGTGTTTGGTGCTTTTAAATTTTGCTTAAATACAAGTATTACCACAAAAATTAAAGTAATAAAAAGTAAGAAATCTTTTCCAGAAATCCTAAAATCAACACCAGTGCATTGGTGCATTAGACTCAAAGAAGTCACTTCATAATGAAAACTTAGGAAGATAAACTATTTGTTTATCTGAATGAATTCCAGGGACTCACTAGATTAATAGTCATGTACTGCATGATGTTTTAATCAATGAATGAGACTGCATATACAATAGCGGTACCACAAGATTACACCCGTAACACTATTTTTACTGTACCTCTTCTATGTTTAGATTTTTTACTTCCACAAATACTACTGTGTTAAAACTGCCTGCAGTATTCACTAAATTAACATGCTGTGTGGGTTTGCAAACTAAGAGCAACAGGCTATACTGTATAGCCCAGGGGTATGGTAAGTTATATCACTTAGTTTTGTGTAAGTATGCTCTATGATGTTCATTCATGATAAAATCACTTAGGGATGCATTTCTCAGAACACATCCCCATCACATATAACTATATATTTTCCAAGACTAAATTTAACTCCGAAGATAAGGCAACACACACATTCCTTTTTTCCCCCAAAAGGGAAAGAATGATTTTAAACATTTATTAATCCATCCATCCATCCATCCATGCATCCATGCATCTATGTATGCATCTATGCATCCAACCATCCATCCATCCATCCTTCCTTCATGGATGCCACTGAAGGAAGATTCTCAATCTTATAAAAAAGAGCAACTTTCCCTTTCCCTAACTACACCTTTCAGTTGAGTTCCAGGATCTATGTCTGACACTGGGATAGGATAATAAAGACGGTCTCTACCCTGAAGAGATGAGAAAGAAGATAAGCAATGGTGTAAGTTAAGGCTGCTCTGATAGCAGTGTCTGTTTTCTTCCCATTCTTCCCAGCTTCAAATGGGATCCAGCCTGATAAACCGGCCTTGAGCAGCCAATACAAAAGTAAAATTTCCAAGTTTTTTTTTTTTTTTGAGACAGAACCTTGCTCTGTCACCCAGGCTGGAGTGCAGTGGTGCAATCTCAGCTCACTGCAACCTCTGCCTCCCAGGTTCAAGCAATTCTCCTGCCTCAGCCTCCCAAGTAACCGGGATTACAGGCATGCATTACCATGCCCAGCTACTTTTTGTATTTTTTTGTAAAGAAAGAGTTTCACCACGTTGGCCAGGCTGGTCTCGAACTCTTGACCTCAAGTGATCCGCCCACCTCAGTCTCCCGAAGTGTTGGGATTACAGGTATGAGGCACTGTACCCAGCCAACACACACATTCTTTATATACTGTTAGTAAAAGGTTAGACTGTTTTAACCTTCCTAGAAATCATTTGCCAATGTATACCAAGAGCCTTAAAAATGTTCATATTCACTGGCTCAAAAATTTATTCAATTTTCTTCCATTCAACAAATACTTGTTGAATGCTTACTATGGGCCTGGCATTCACAGAACGACTTACAGAACTAAATCACATCCTTATTCTTCAACTTCAGACCATCAGTGCTGCTTTAATGGCAAAGGAACAAAGTTTTAATCCCTTCCCTTGGTATTCATTCAATATTTATTATGCTTTCACAAGGTGTCTGGCACTGTGAACACAAGGGAGAGTTCTTTTATAATCCGACTTCCCCCATTCTCATTTCCTGTCACTCTCAAGAGGGGGCCTCTTCAGGTCAAACTATCATGTGCTTTATTCCCCAACATATTCCTACTTTCTCCCTCATTTAAATCCCACCTGACCTTTAAGATTTGGTTCAAGCCAGGGCTCCTGCCTGTAATCCCAGCACTTTAGGAGGCCAAGGCATGTGGATCACCTGAGGTCAAGAGTTCAAGACCAGCCCGGCCAACATGGTGAAACCCCATCTCTACCAAAAATACAAGAATTTAGCCGGGTGTGGTGGATGGTGCCTGTGGTAACAGCTACATGGGAGGCTGAGGCAAGAGAATCGCTTGAATCTAGGAGGCGGAGGTTGCAGTCAGCCGAGATCGTACCATTGCACTCCAGCTTGGGAAACAAGAGCAAAACTCCGTCTGGGGAAAAAAAAAAAAAAAATTTGGTTCATAGTTTTTCACCTAGTCTTTCTTCAAGGGTCTAGCATTTATTGTGTAGACTAAGGTTGTTAACTAGGATTCAGAAAAAGATTTGTTAACTCCTAATATTGTATGTAAATTTTATCTAAAGGTACATTTTTCTAGAGACAGTTCATAAAAGACTTTAAGAGGCTGCAGATGGTCTTGTGACTGAAAAAAGGCAACGAATTATATTTATCCTATTATTTATTGTATGCTGTTTTGTTTTTATTCCCCAAGAGTAGAGATTATACACTGTGTGGCAGACACCCAGATGGTAGATATTTTGGGGATGTTTGCTCCCTCAAAATCCCTCCTTAGGATGCAGTGCCTGTAATTCCAGCTACTCAACAGGCTGAGGCAGGAGGACAGCTTGAGACCAGAGACCAGTCTGGACAACAAAATGAGGCCCTCCACCATTTCTATAAAACAAACAAAAAAAAAACCCTTCCTAGAAGACACTAACATGCCCCTTGAAAGACTAAGATTAGCAACATTCCATGCGACCCACTTTTTTTCTTTTTTGAGATGGAGTTTCGCTCTTGTTGCCCAGGCTGGAGTGCAATGGCGCGATCTCTGCTCACAGCAACCTCCGCCTCCCAGGTTCAAGCGATTCTCCTGCCTCGGCCTCTGGAGATGATGGGATCACAGGCGTGCGTCACCACGCCCGGCTCATTTTGTATTTTTACTACAAACGGGGTTTCTCCATGTTGGTCAGGCTGGTCTCGGACTCCTGACCTCAGATGATCCGCCCGCCTAGGCCTCCCAAAGTGCTGGGATTACAGGTGTGAGACACCGCGCCCAGCCACGACCCACTTTTAATGATAGAAATACACATCGCTTTTTCAGATTTACTAACTGGACTTAAAGCAGTTTAAAAACAATCATCGACCGGGCGCGGTGGCTCACGCCTGTAATCCCAGCACTTTGGAAGGCCGAGGTGGGTGGCTCACGAGGTCAGAATATCGAGACCATACTGGCCAACATGGTGAAACCCCATCTCTATCAAAAAAAAAAAAAAAAAAAAAAAAAAAAAATTAGCTGGGTGTGGTGGCTCCTGCCTGTAGTCCCAGCTACTCAGGAGGCTGAGACAGGAGAATCGCTTGAACCCGGGAGGTGGAGGTTGTAGCAAGCGGAGATCGCGCCACGGCACTCCAGCCTGGGTGACAGAGAGAGACTCCCTCTCCAAAAAAAAAAAAAAAAAATCGAGTATCACCAACCACACAGCAGAAATGGTTCAAAAAACCTCAAAATTGAAGGTCTATTTACAACGTCTAGAGGTATTAAACCCTAAAGGCCTTAATTTTAGGTCTTTTGCTTTTGCTTTCCGGTTACTTTTTTAAAGACTGACCTACTTACTGAAGATTATGGGACAACTTGGCAACATTCATACTGCACAAAAATGGTATCTGCACGAGCTGAAAGAAGAATTTCTTAACAAAAGAGCTATCTATCGGAAGCTTGGACATGTCCCCTACAGTGAGGACCCCGGGGCCGTTCCGTATCTTCTGAAAAGATCCAGGTCCACAGGCAGCGACGACCCTGGCCCGATTTGTCGTGAGAGAAAAGTGAAAGTGGAGGGCGTCATTCTGTCCGTCCCGTGAAAGCATGAGAGTTAGGCAGGGGATGCAGGCCGGGACCTGCGGCCACTAGCCGGGGGTCGGCCTCTCCCGGGACTCACTCGTTCCGGCGTTAGCCGTGCGCCTTCGAGGCCCCGACGCTGCGCGCGGCTCCCCGGGGCGGGGGAAACTGCGGCACCGCGGAAGCTTTCCCTGCAGGTTAAAGGTCAGAGGCGCTGCGATGAGCGCACTGGGAGAGGCAGTTGTGTGCTCCGAGCCGCTCGGCGTCCGGCCCCGCGTCCCGCCGCCCCGCCTCTCCGGGGACCCAGAGCATTCGGCGCCGCCGCTCCGCGCTCCCAGCCCAACTCCAGCAGCCCAAAGCGGCGCGCCCAAACTGAACGGCCCCGCTGGCCGCAGGATGCCCTGGGAGCGCGTCCGTTGGCCGTTGGGGTGAAGGGCACCCCCCGTCCCCCGCCCCCGACGCGGTCGCTGGTGTCCCCACCCAGCGCTTCTTACCGGCGCTTTTGCGCCCCGCTGACTCCGGCGTCGGGCGCCGACGCGACAGTCCCGCGGTTGCCACTGCTGGATTGGGGGGCGCTCCGGAAAGAGAGGTTGAAGGAAGCCCACGGGAGGGGGGATCGAGATTCACGGCGGAGGGAGCTTTCTGTGTTTGGGTATTTGGGAGGGTCAGAGTTCGTGACCCCTTTCTTGGCTCGGCGGCGCGCTATCACGCCAGCGCCTGCGCATTAGCGACGGGGAGAAGCGGCGAGAGGAGGTCGTGACGTTCCCAGGGTGAGGTGGAGGGATCAGAGGGCCGAGCAGCGGCTCTGTGAGTCCACTGCCCCCTTTTGGCTTGGAGGCAGAGTGCCCCGCCAGAGCTACGCGTCCCCAGCCAGGTACTTTTTGCAGCCACGTGCAAAGGTTTAAGCACTGTTTGCCAAAGGTGGGCATTAGGGGAAGTTTTGAGTCAACGTTTCAGATTTGAGTAATAACCCTCTGGGTCTTAGGCATATCTGTTTCTAATTTCTGGAAAACTGGGCCCTGGATAGAGTCCAATCATATTTAAACTTTATATATAATGACAAGCTGAGGCCGACTCATGCAAATGGTAAGGCAAAGTTTCATTATAAAACTGTTGTGAGTAGAGAGACATAATGGCTAAACAGGGCAAGAATGTAGTCACTAGAGACTGGGCACGGTAGCTCACGCTTGTAATCCCAGCAAGTTGGGAGGCCAAGGCGGACGGATCACTTGAGCCCAGTTGTTCGGGACCAGCCTGGCCAACATGGCGAAACCCCGCCTCTACAAAAAAATTAGCCGGTCCTGGCGCGTGCCTGTCGTCCCAATTACTTGGAGGCTGAGATGGGAGGATCACCTGAGTCGAGACGGCAGTGAGCCAAGATCACACCACTGCACTCCAGCCTGGGTGACAGAATGAGTCTCTCTCTATATATATTTATTTTTTTTCCACATCCTCTCTCTCTATATAGTGTGTGTGTTTGTGTGTGTGTATATGAAATCCTCAATGGCCGTTTTATTGTCTGTTTTGCTCCGTGATGTATTACCAAGCGCATAGGACTGCTATCAATAATGATGTATGAAACGAAAACCAGGCAGGTGGCTGCTGGGAGGCCAAGGCAAGATCACTTTGGGCCAGCAGTTGGAGACTAACTTGGGCAAGATAACAAAACCCTGCCTCTACAAAAAAAAGTTTTCAAATTGTGAAGAGACATTGGATGGAACATCGCATTCTAATAGTGGCCACCTGTAGCAGCAAGGTGTGGCAGGAATAAATGCCCTGTGTGCAAAGTACTCTGCGCTTTAGATTTTGAAGCATTCTTGAAATTTCTATTTTTTTTTTAATCTCCTTTGTTTTACCATGAAATTTCTATTTAACCTAGCTTAGATCGGCACTGTAGGAAAGCAGCCACAAACTCAGGGCAGAAATCCAAGGAAGGAAAAACAATTGCTGGGAATGAGAACATCTCTGTTATTTCTCTTTGGAACTCGGCAGACGGACAGAGATCAAGGCATGAAACAATCCCTAACAAGTAAAAATATGCTTTATCCCTCATTAGAAATCCACCTCTGCTGAGCACAGTGGCTTCTGCCCCCAGAGCTTTGGGAGGCTGAGGTAGGAGACTTGCTTGATGCCAGGAGTTTGAGACCAGCCTGGGCAACATAAACTCCATCTCTTAAAAAAAAAAAAAAAAAAAAAAAGGGCATGGGGGTACAGGCCTGTATTCCTAGTTACTGAGGAGGCTGAGGTGGGAGGATTGCTTGAGCCCAGGAGTCTGGTCCAGTGTTGGCACCATTGCATTCCAGCCTGGGCGAGAGTGAGATTTTTATTTTTTTTTCAACCTCTACCTTTGAGCATTATTTGTTGTGTATTTGGTTTGGTGTTAAGGGAAACCCCCTATCAATACCATAAGCTGGTCCCAAAGGTGAAAATTATGAAAGTATAGTCACGTCAGGGACATGTTCTGAGAAATGAGTCCTTAGGCAATTTCATCATTTTATGCTCATCATAGAGTGTACTTACACAAACCTAGACGGTCTAGCCTAGACACACCTAGGCTGTATGTAGTCTGTTGCTCTTAAGTCACAAACCTAGGACAAACCTGTACAGCATGTTACTGAATACTGTAGGCAGTTGTAACATAGTGGTAGGTATTTGTGTATCTAAATATATATATAAACATAGAAAAAGTACAGTCAGTCCTTTAAGAAAAAGAAGTGCAGTAAAAATAGAGGACTATAATCTTATGCCACCATTATCATATATGTGGCCTTTGACTGAAATATTGTTACGCAGTGCACGATTGCACTATAGGCCCAATGGATACAGGCAATCTGAGACCTCTTCACTATTCTTCGTGGAGAATATGTATGCCTGTAGTGATGCTTGTGGTTATCCCTTATCACCCAATTAATTCACTTAAGTCACTGTAAGTTGACTTGTTAAAACTTGGAAGTAGAAGCCATTTTGGGAACATCATTTGTAGGTGAAGAAGTGTTTCCATTAATTATGCTTCAGGAAAAGAGGTAAATGAAGTTCATCTTTATTTCTTTTTGAGATAGAGGCTCACTCTGTTGCCCAGGCTGGAGTGCAGTGGCATGATCTCAGCTCACTGCAACCTCCGCCACCTGGGTTCAAGAGGTTCTCGTGCCTCAGCCTCCCGAGTAGCTGGGATTACAGGCGCACACCACAATGTCTGGCTTTTTGTATTTTTAGTAGAGACGGGGTTTCACCATGTTGGCCAGGCTGGTCTCAAACTCCTCACCTCGAGTGATCCGCCCGCCTCGGCGTCCCAAAGTGCTGGGATTACAGGCATGAGCCACTGTGCCCAGCCGAAGTTTATCTTTACATGTGTGACTCTGGCCGAAGTTCATCTTTAAATGTATGATGCTGGCCAGGCTCAGTAGCTCATGCCTGTAATCCCAGCACTTGGGGAGACTGAGGGAGACAAAAAATTAGCCAGGCATGGTGGTGCACATCTGTAATCCCAGCTCCTCAGGAGGCGGAGGCAGGAGAATTGCTTGAACCCAGGAAGTGAAGGTTGCAGTGAGCTGAGATCACGTCATTACACTCCAGCCTGGGCGACACAGCAAGACTCTGTCTTGAGGGGGAAAAAAGTCATACCAACAAAATATATTAAATTTATTTTGTATAAATATAATACATATTAACATTATTTACAATGCCACTTTTTTTATTTATAAAGTATCTTTATATGGACAAAAAGATACAAACTATTATCATTTTAAGTACAAAGTATTTCTAGAAATACATTATAAGTCATTTAGAAAAAAACTATTTCAAGATTGGTTCTTACATGCTATGACCAACTCATATGAAAGAGCAAGTTGTTCTCCCTTCATTCCTTCCCCCACCCCAAAGGAAAAGGAATTTGATATTTAGGCTTAAAAAAAATTCCTACTATATCTTTAAAAAAAAAAAAAAACCCTACTCAAAACAATTATCTCTTATAAGGGAAAATGTCATAGATAAGATTTTCCTTTAGAAAATGACATTAAAAGTGGCATAAGCCCCAGAATGATATGTGTATTAGAGGCACTTCAAAAAAAAAATCAGAAGGGATCCATAGGAAGGAATTTAATTCAGCAAATACTGAGTGTCCACTGCATGCAAGGCACCCTGCCAGATGCTGTGGGGGAAATCTCAAATGCATTAGTTGTCCTTAGGGATAGAAGGTGCTAAGCACCATACAAAAGATTATAAACTAAAGGCTGTGTGGGGGTTGCAGGAAGGAGACAGGATCTAATCTGGAGGAATAGGGGAGAGAAAGACTAAGGGTCAGCTATCACAGAGAAGTCTTGGATAAGCAGTCAGAGATGCGGATGGGTGAATGAAGAAAACAAAAGGAAACTGTGAACAGAGAAAGTTTGGGTCAGAGTACAAAGCTGGAGTGTATGGCAACTGAGGAAGTATTCCATGCCAAGTCACTGGGAAAGCCACCGAAGCATGTAAAAGTGGGGATGAAACTAGATTAGAGCTACGTTGTTGGAAGATTGCTCTGGCAGTGTTTAAAATGGGATCACACAATGGCATTGGAATTAGAAGTTATTGCAATAATGGGAGCAAGTAACAAGGACTTGAACTAGGGCCTATGTAATAACGGCAGGGCAATGAGGATGGAAAGGATACAAGAGTAATTGCAGAGTCTTGTTGAGAGTTGGAGGCAGATTCTGGAGTCTCAAATGGTATCTTTCTCTTACAGAAGAAAATAAACAGATTTGAATGGGAAGAAAGTTGAGTTTTATTCATGTAAAGTCTGAGATGCTTGAGGACTCACAGATAGCCAATAAGTAGTTACAAATGGAGCTCTGCAGGATAGTGGAGAGAGATCGTCTAAAGTCCAGGTTACAATGTGGATATTTTCAGGCTGTGTTGGAGTTGTAGATGACAAGAATCCTGTCCTTTATTCAACTGAACAAATATTTTCTCTTTAAAGACCCAGAAAGCCAGGCCTGGTGGTGCATGCCTCTGTAGTCCCAGCTATTCCAGAGGCTGAGGTGGGAGGATTGCTTGAGCCCAGGCATTTGAGTTCAGCATGGGTAACATAGCGAGACCCGGTCTCTTAAAAATGAAAAAGACCTAGGGCAGTATTATGAAAGACAGTGATATTAAGTACACTGCCTTCAAGGAGTGTGCAGTACAATAAGAAAAACAGAATGTATATCTCTGGAAATCCCACTGACTACATTTGACTAAAATGGACCTCAAACTTTTCAAAACCTGAGCACAATGGAAGCACACTCCAAAACATACCAACATCTGCTGTGATATATAACATTTACATTTTAACTAAATTACCAAATAGAAGACTTTCCCCATGTCTAGATATATTCTATGAACCAAATATAAAATACACAGTCGGCTGACAATTATACTTTAAAACTGTCGCCTTCTCTTTGTTGTGTCATTATAGCTTTCATGTGAATCAAGGGTTGGTCTGATCTCATTTTAAGAAATGCAACTAAACACTCAAAAGAATCAAGCATCTTGGGCAACCAAAATACAATAGGGGGATGCTGCCTACATTACAGAAAAAGGGAAAAGCTATTGGAAAGAGGTTCGGAAATGTGGATGATGCCAGAGATAGTTACTCTCATTTTCTTAGGACTCTGATGGGTCCTAAACATTTATAGCTGCCACAGATAAAGGTGGAGTACTAGTTGGGGACACTCACTAACAATGCCAGCTTTTCCCTGGTTCATCTACATTATGCTTAGCATCATTTTAGCTTAGCTTTATAAAGGCCCTACTCTCTCCTCCTTATGAATTAAAAGGAGATACCTGAAAAAGGGTTTGATGGAAGCACAGGCACACTTATCTGTATAATAAATACAGTATCCTTGGAATCTACATACTATTTATACTTTTCTCCCCATTTATAGACTGCACCCAACATCATTTTTCCTCTAAAATATTAGCTATCAAAATATACTTTTATAGTTTTTTTTAAACAATAAATTGCATATAATTAGGTTCTTAGTTGACACTGAATGAGCCAAGTTATATAAATAACAATTGATCGGCTTCAGTAAGTTATGAAGGACTCATAAAGGGGCAGGGGAATGTGATACTATTCCACATTTAAAACATCTTTTTGGGAGAAGGAAAATTGGATAGCTTCCACAGAGACTAAACATTTTTCTAAACCCTCCATGGGGCTAAGCCAATAGCAAATACAATCACATGCATTTTACATGTAATTAAAGAGACTGTAAGTTTGTGCCAGGTTTCTTCCCTCTCTCACTCTCTTTAGATTTAGAACTGGTTCATGATTCAGCCAGGTCTTGGAAGGTAGAATAGCCTGGCTGATATTTTTTAGATTCTAAGGCTTACGCCAAACCTTGTAGTCAGAAGGCTGAGAGCTCAAGAGGAGGGAAAGAAAACCCACATAACTTGTCTTGCGAAATGCCAGACTGAATGCAGCAGAAAGAAACACTTTATAAGGTATAACTTTGGCCTCCAAAAAGAATACACTAAAAACTGCAACGATTTTAACATGGAAGCCTTACTTATGTGATCTTGATTATATAAAATTGAGCTACAAAGAAATTTTAGTGTAGTGTACCTGCTATGACAGAAAGGGGATGGCACGTTAGGATTGTGTATGAGGTTGCAACACATTTAAAATGACTCCATGGCAAGAAATAGCCACAAAAAACTATAGCAGCCAACTCTAGATCTAGTAGGGACTCTGGTGCTGCACCAAATAGCATTCAAAAGGCCCCAGAAAGGCACTCAGTAATCCTCATGGTTGCTGTTAAGGATCACACTGAATTAGGAAATCCTTTATTTAGAAGTAGAAAGGAAAATTCTTACACCCTTTAAATAAATATTCTATGGATAACCTTGCTGTTTAATTTTTTTTTTTTTTTTTTTTTTTTTGAGATGGAGTCTTGCTCTGTCGTCCAGGCTGGAGTGCAGTGGCACCATCTTGGCTCACTGAAACCTCCGCATCCTGGGTTCAAGCGACTCTCCTGCTTCAGCCTGCTGAATAGCTGGGACTACAGCCATGCACCACCACGACCGGCTAATTTTTGTATTTTTAATAGAGATGGGGTTTCACCATATTGGCCAGGCTGATCTCGATCTCCTGACCTCAGGTGATCCAGCAGCCTCGGCCTCCCAAAATGCTGAGGTTACAGGTGTGAGCCACCGCTCATGACCGTTAAGATAATTTATAGTTTAAACTTCGTTAATAAATTGTATATTGTCAACATCAGGGATGGCTTTTATCACCGTGTTATTTCATTTTGTTCTGCTAATCAACAATTTTATGTACAAGGTAGTGCATATGTTAAACAGTAAGTGCACCAGAATTATGAATCTAAATCTTTCCTAAGGAGGTGTGCTGATAACTGCTTAAAGGGAGAAAGGATTTTTTTTTTTTTTTAATTAGGAGGGAGGATATCAAAGTGGCAGAAAAGGACTTTTTTGAAAATGAATACTATACAATTTCAGTTATTACTGGCTTATAATTGTGCTTTTTCTGATATAGTAATTCCAGTTCCATTTGTAATGCAAAATATTTTTGGAAATGTAACATTACTTTTAGAGACAAATATCATCATTGACTTGGGCTCAAAACTCTTATAATAGCAGGGAATATTGTGTAACAATGCTTGCTATATTTTGCTGTTTTAAAAAATGATACATTTATGTTTGTTTTGAAGTGGTAGATTTTTTAAAAGATTAGACTTAAAAGCCCCAAGAGTTGGTTATTTGTGGTATTCTGCAAACAAAAACATCTTCACTCCTACTCATAGTTTTAAACAATTCCGATTCTATCCCTTTGCTATAATTCTTTGATGATGTAATATTAACTCTTGCCAAAGAGGCACCTAACAATAGAAATACTTTCGATAATTTACTGAAATTTCAGTTCAGTTACTGAGGTAGAAGCTGGCCGTGTTTTTCCACTAAAAGATACAAAAATTCACCCAAGTGTATTGATTCAAAGACATGCATTTTTTCATCAGCAGTTTTATAATAATCACAATTCCCAAACCAAGCACTTTGTGGAAATTTGCTCCTTGCTATGTGTTTTTTCCTTACAAAGACTTTTCACCAGTAAGAATGTTACAAAGTAAGGTAAGAAAACAGTGTGGACTATGTCACAAATAGTTAATATAGTATACAGTATTAAGATAGTTTTTCTGGTTTCTAAAGAAATGGTACTTTAGAATTCAGTGTGTCTCAGAAATAATTCTCACCATTAAGTAAACATCAAAATTTTAATAAATAACATAAATGAAAAAACAAACACCTTTTAAAAATTGCTTATACCTAACAAAACAATTTCTTTGATGAAGGGTCTGGTTGGCTTTATCTTGGCAGTGTTCATTTTTATACAATTTTCGAATTGCATTTACTCCATTCTGATGAAATTCCACCTCTTTGGAATCACAGAAGAGATGAAACCAATACTGCTACAATATTGTGCCTTCCTGAAATGCTTCTATCCACCTATTGAGAAGAGAAATCTGTTAGATTTGTAAAACCTAATCATCTGACATGTGAACACCATATAGATGACAGCTGGGCCTGTGGACCTCATTACCATAATAACGTAGGTAAGATCTTTTTTTTTTTTTTTTTTTGAGACAGTTTGGCTCTCGTTGCTCAGGCTGGAGTGCAATAGCACTATCTATATCTAGGCTCACTGCAACCTCCGCTTCCTGGGTTCAAGCGATTCTTCTGCCTCAGCCTCCCGAGTAGCTGGAATTAGAGGCATGTGCCACCACGCCCAGCTAATTTTGTATTTTTAGTAGAGATGGGGTTTTTCCATGTTGGTCAGGCTGGTCTTGAACTCCTGACCTCAGGTGACTCGCCCACCTCGGCCTCCTAGAGTGCTGGGATTACAGGTATAAGCCACCGTGCCTCGCCAGTAACATCTTTTCTTGTAGCAAAGTGGCCTTCTGCATACGTAGAACTACCATTTATTTGGTAATTTGGTCCAAAATTTAGCCTGGAAAGTGTGCTTCTCATTTCTGATAGGCATGAGGAAGGGACCATTTCATGTGTAAAAGTTCTATGAAGTCTTGATGCTACCCATTAATTTATTTTGGAAGTTGATATGTCAGTGAAGGCTTTATTACAGCTTCTTTTTTATCTGGAATTCGGACTCAGTGCTTTTAGGAACACTAGCTCCCTGTCTCCTCCTACCTTAACTCTAGCAACCAGAGTTTCCTTGTATATCCCCCAGTACAGATCTGTTTCAATATTTACAATTAAAAGGAATCTGGCATCTAGTGTTGATCAAAAGTTTGCATGCTAAATAAGAGCTTCTAGGCCAGGCACCGTGGCTCATGCCTGTAATACCAGTATTTTAGGAGGCTGAGGTGGGCAGATCACCTGAGGTCAGGAGTTCAAGACCAGCCTGGCCAACATGGTGAAACCCTGTCTCTACTAAAATACAAAAATTAGCTGGGCGTGGTGGTGCGCACTTATTATCCCAGCTACTTGGGAGGCTGAGGCAGGAGAATTGCTTGAACCCGGGAGGCAAAAGTTGCAGTGAGCTGAGATTGTACCACTGAACTTCAGCCTGGGGAACAGAGCAAGACTCTGTCTCAGAAATAAAATAAAAATAAAGATAAAAAAATTTAAAAAAAAAAAAAAAGCTTCTCAAAGTTTCACAGATGTCTTTCCAAAATTCTTTAGTCTCAAAGTCTAACCTGACAATATACATAGCTGCAATTATTCAGAAGATACTTGGGAGTAGTCTTTTTCCTCACTACTAATGTAATTGCTTCTGAACTTTTTTTCTGAGACGGAGTCTCGCTCTGTCACCCAGGCTGGAGTGCAGTGGCCGGATCTCAGCTCACTGCAAGCTCCGCCTCCCGGGTTCACGCTATTCTCCTGCCTCAGCCTCCCGAGTAGCTGGGACTACAGGCGCCTGCCACCTCGCCGGGCTAAGTTTTTGTATTTTTAGTAGAGACGGGGTTTCACTGTGTTACCCAGGATGGTCTCGATCTCCTGACCTCGTGATCCGCCCGTCTCGGCCTCCCAAAGTGCTGGGATTACAGGCTTGAGCCACCGCGCCCGGCCAGCTTCTGAACTTTTTTTTCTTTCTTATGGAAACCTCATTTCGTACGTTATTATTTTATGTAGGCTGGGCATGGTGGCTAACACCTGTAATCCCAGCACTTTGAGAGGCTGAGATGGGTGGACTGCTTGAGCCCAAGAGTTTGAGACCAGGTTGGGCAACGCTGCGAGACTCTGTCTCTATTTAAAAAAAAAAAAAAAAAAAAAAGTACAGAAGAGTCTAGAGAACTATGAACACTTGAAATCACTCAGTTTAATTAGTAAAAGCAACCTATAACAGATTCAGTTCAAATTTTAAGGAATTTTCAAAAATTTAATATTGAACATAAACAGCATATGTTATACTGCCATAGCAAGACTTTAAAAAACTCCCCAAATTTTCCACTAAAATTAATACATTTTAATAGTCTGTCATGTGTTTCAGAAAGCAATCCATATGATATTAATAAAGAGAAACTTATAATTTAGCCTGGGTCGATCTAAATTACAAGTAATCTGATTTCCTTTACCCAACTACACGTAATTTTGTCTTGGTGGCATTTCTATCTTGTCAACTCAATGACATAAGCAAAAAAAGACATATATTGAAAAGCGGTAATTTTTTTCAGTTTGATGAATACAGATGAAAATTATAAGAAAGCTAGTATCTGACAGAATCTTATGGCAATTACTATTTTGTCTAAATAATTTTTATAGAAAAGATAGTTAAGTGACATAATTTTAAAATATTCTCCAGTAGCCAAAAGAAAATGTTTGGAAGAATAGCTATGTACTGTTGGATATCCTAAAATAGACTGAAAAGAGTCTTATAGAGTGTGTGTAACATTGTGCCTGGCTGGTACTCAGGATGTGTGCAATCCTGGTACATTAATCTTAACTGCCTTAAGAAACTAAAAGCCTTGCTTACTCAAAGCATTCTTTTTTATTTTCATGCACTTTTAAGCTTGTGGAAAACACCTCTTCCTGAAAACAAAAATGTATTATTTTGTGAAGCCAAAGTAAAGAGTCAAATGAAAGAGAGATAAACTGAACTATTTTGTTCGAAAGAGACCTAATTTCACAGAGATAGATATGCATCTCTATGTTAAGCAAACTAATAACATCTAAGTAAAGATTCTTGCTGGAATTCTGAAGAGACTGTTTCAGCCTTTGCCATCTAAACTGATAGCCATTTCCTTTTACTCAGTCACTAGGAACAGCATGGGAGTCTCTTAATGTGTTTGACCTTTTCCCCAAAGAAGTTAGCGAGCAGCTGTTTAAACTCCTGCTGTTCATGGCACAATTGAATCGCTGGATTGCCAAAGTCCTGGAATGTTTCAAGGGAAGATTCTTACCCTCATAGAAGGAGAGGTCAAATGCCTTGGCTTTCCTTCCTTTCAGCAGAGCAGCATCACGCTGCTTCCTCTGAAGTCATGTGTAGACAAAATACTTTATATAGGACTACCTATTTTCTTTTCCCCTCTGCCTCCTGAAAATATTCCAGATACCCTTGCCTTGTCTTTAAAACAATTCTGAAGAGTTTGAATAATATGTTAAATCTTTCTAATTAGAATTTCTGATTTAAATTTTGAGTTGTCTCCATGCCTTAAAGTAGGTCATTTTACAAGCAACCATTAAAAAACTGAAATCTCATAAATAAAAGAAAAATATGGCCAGATTACTTACTTCTGGGCTGAATGAGCATCCTCTGCTTTGAATAAATAAAATAACATGTTTTTGTGCCGTAACTGAAATACTTTAGACTCTGAATTCTCATCTTTAACTTGAATAACAGTGAATCCTAATAAAGGCTGACTCTCCAAAGCGGCCACGTCCTAATTTAAAAACACACAAATGGAGAAACGTTTTTAGATTGAGACAAAATTCAGATTTGAAAACTCTTGATCTACATAGCTCTAATTTAATTTCAGTTATTCACATATAAGGTAATAATTCTAACAACTTATTCATTTTTCATTTACTCAACAATACGCATTGAGCCACTCCCTCCCTAAGTACCCTACATGCCAGGCACTGTGGCACAGAATTTTTGGCATGTTCACATCTACTGAATTTCACAATATCCTCACTAAACCAAGGAAGGCACGTGATTATATTACTTTCATTTTATGGATGCAGAAAGTAAGCTATTTACCTGGATCCCACTAAGGAAAAGTGTGGACCCTAGAGCAGTGTTTTCATAGGATGGTGGAACACAGGGTGATCAGATAGGAGAAAAGGACAGAATTAGAGTAAACTGCTAGAAATTGTTTATCATCCAGAAAAGTCTATCTTATCTATGCTGCTGTCAGATCAATGCAATCTGAGGATGACAGTAAAGGGAATATCACCCAAGAGAGCTTGGCAGAAAGAAACACAGCTCTGCCTTTTTTTTTTTTTTTTTTTGAGACAGAGTCTCTGTTGCCCAGGCTGGAGTGCAATGGCACGATCTTGGCTCACTGCAATCTCTGCCTCCTGGGTTCAAGCAGTTCTCCTGCATCACCCTCCCAAGTAGCTGGGATTACAGGCACTCCACAAATATTTTGTATTTTTAGTAGAGACAGGGTTTTGCCATGTTGGCCAGGCTAGTCTCGAACTCCTGACCTCAGGTGATCCATCCCTCTTGGCTTCCCAAAGTGCTGGGATTACAGGTGTGAGCCAATGCACCTGGGTGCAGCTCTGCCTTTAGTAAAGTAATTAGTAGTTACACGACACACAAAAAATTGTATTTTAATAATATAGAAAATTCCTAACACATTTGAGAAAGAGCTCTCCAGGTACAAAGCAAGAACACTGTTCACATTAAAAATTAACAGCAACAACACTTCCCCCATCCAAAAGCAAAGCAAAAAATTATATGTAAAACAAACGAATTTTAAAATACTGTAATTACTTCCAGTTGGCATTAGAAAACCCCAAATTACTCATCTTTAGATTTCAGATCTTACCTCACTTGCAGCATATGTATATAGTAC
Source organism: Macaca fascicularis (assembly GCF_037993035.2). Lineage (NCBI taxonomy): Eukaryota > Metazoa > Chordata > Mammalia > Primates > Cercopithecidae > Macaca > Macaca fascicularis. Next base: position 102,150,165 of record NC_088385.1, read on the forward strand.
TTTATTTTTTATGACAAACCAAAAGTGTTTCCAGGGTTTTTTATTGCCCTTTGATCTGTACAAGTAGCCACTCATAGAAGAATCCTCTGTGTTTGCTGATACCTAGATAAGAAATCCCATGCAAAGTTTAATGGTTTTCAGACAAATTATAACAGCAAATTATTTGTAACCAATAGGTGCTGAAAACAATAACTGTAATGACAGAATGTTTCAGAATGAAATATATTTTCAAAGTGCTACTATACAAATTGAACTCTGCTATTAACATGAGCATAAAAAAGAAAAAAAAAAACATGTTAGAGGCAGTTATAGAATTTTACTTGGTTTAACTGCCTGCACGCGTTTGCGTATGTTTCTTTGTGGGTTCATCTGTGTTTTCTGGGTTGGCAGGTGAAGAAAAATAGTTCCAGAAGACTAAAATGCTTTTCTAAAAGCTGGATTTGGGGACTGTATGTTTTTTATTGCTGTTATTTTGAGGCATCAGGGAAAATTATTTGAATTTTTAATTGTGTTCCTAAAAAACGTTTTGGACTTCTAAAAAACCATACAAACAGAATAATAAACAGAAAATTCTATTAAGGAAGCTCATTTTAAGAATCAATCTTTGCTTCCCAAATTATAGTCAGAAAGAAAACAGGCTAATTTTTACTTCATAAAAAGTTGAAAATGTTTTCATCTCTACGCAAAAAGACAGCAAGCATTTATTTATTTATTTATTTATTGACAGAGTCTTACTCTGTCACCCAGGCTGGAGTACAGTGGCAGAATCTTGGCTCACTGCAACCTCCACCTCCTGGGTCCAAGTGCTTCTCATGCCCCAGCCTCCGGAGTAGCTGGGATTACAGGCGTGTACCACCATGTCCAGCTAATTTTTGTGTTTTTAGTAGAGAGAGGGTTTCACCACGTTGGCCAGGTTGGTGTTGATTTGCCTGCCTTGGCCTCCTAAAGTGCTGGGATTACAGATGTGAGCCATTGTGCCTGGCCTATTGATTCTAATAATGGTCATTCAAAGTTGTGTTTTTTAAAATGTAGGAGTAGAGATATAAAAAAAAAAGGGCGAGGGAACTCTGGGCGATTGGCTGGGAACTATATCCACCCAGTGTCACCGATTTCTTCCTATCCAGGAAATGAGCAGATCCATCAATAAGAAATTTCTCAGCCTGGCCGAAAGGGGGAGAGAATGGTTGGCCCCACGATGCCACGACAACTGGAGGCAAAGAGGGTTGCTCAACGCCCCGCCTCACTGGAAAACAAAATCAGATATGGGACCTATATAGCGTGGCGGAGGCGGAGCGATAATTGTCGCGCTCTCACCCACTGCAGCTGCGCACAGTCGCATTTCCGTCCCCGCCCCTCAGATCCTGCAGCACCATCTGTCATGGCGGCTGGGCTGTTTGGTTTGAGCGCTCGCCGTCTTTTGGCGGCAGCAGCAAAGCGAGGGCTCCCGGCCACCCGCGTCCGCTGGGAATCTAGCTTCTCCAGGACTGTGGTCGCCCCGTCCGCTGTGGCGAGAGAGCGGGCCCCGGAACCGACCACACAGTGGCAAGAGGACCCAGAACCCGAAGACCAAAACTTGTATGAGAAGAACCCAGACTCCCATGGTTATGACAAGGACCCCGTTTTAGACGTCTGGAACATGCGAGTTGTCTTCTTCTTTGGTGTCTCCGTCGTCCTGGTCCTTGGCAGCACCTATGTGGCCTATCTGCCCGACTACAGGATGAAAGACTGGTCCCGCCGCGAAGCTGAGAGACTTGTGAAATACCGAGAGGCCAATGGCCTTCCCCTCATAGAATCCAACTACTTCCACCCCAGCAAGATCCAGCTGCCAGAGGATGAGTGACCAGTTGCTGAGTGGGGCTCAAGAAGTACCACCTTCCCCACCTCCTGCCTGCCATTCTGACCTCTTCTCAGAGCAGCTAATTAAAGGGGCTGAAAGTCCGAAAAAAAAAAAAAAAAAAAAAATTGGGATCTACCTTAGTAATGGTATGGCAGGCACACGCTTAAGGTGGCTTTCCATGACCCTTGCCATAGAGAGTCACATTGTTGTACATTCTTCTCCTTTTGAGTGTGGACAGGACCTATGACTTGCTTCTAACTAAGAATTTGGTGAGGGTGATAGGATGTCACTCCCATGATCATGCTACATTATATATGGCCCTGTCTTGTTAGGAAACACTCTAGAAATTTTCTTCCTTGCGGGCTTTTAACAACTAAGTAGCAATGTTGAGAGGCCCACATGGCAAGGAGCTGATGACCTCCAGCCAAAAGCTAGTAAGAAGCCAGGGCCCCCAGTCTTGCAAGTGCAAGGAAATGAGTTCTGTCAACAACCTAAATGAGTTTAGAAACAGACCCTTCCCCAGATGAGCCTCCAGATGAGAATTCAGTACTTGCCAAAACTTTGATTATAGCCCTGCAGAGGCCCAGCTAAGCCATGCCTGGACTCCTGAGATAATAAATGTATGTTGTTTTAAGCTGCTAGGTTTGTAGTAATTTATTATGCAGAAATGGAAAACTAATACAGGCGGGCCCTGTGAATTTTAAAAGTATATCTTTAATCCCATATTAATTGATGAATTATATTTCTTATAAATTTCATGAAAATAATTATATATTGTTTAGTGGAAAATTCAAGATCTAACATTAAGTTAGAAATATTTGTTAAGCAACAGCAAATTTCTATAAATACATCTTTATAAAGACTACCAAGTAATTTAAAAAACTAGAATTGTTTCCTATCTCAGTGAAAAAAAAAGAGGAAAAACCCAACTAAAATGTTTAACATTCAAATGAGATTTTGCTTAAAATATAGTTACATTGGAATCCTACCATGTTCTTATCTAAGTTGTTATTAATGTTGCTCAAAATATATTACATTTCTCCTTTATACCAATTTAGGATCAGTTTATTAGCCACACAAGAAGATCAACCATAATACTGAACAGCCATGACTAGACCTATATTTTTAAAAATAAAACTGGTGTTCACCAACTTAATCACCTGATACATAAAACATTTCTTCCAATGATTTGATTATTTACAAAGTAAATCAGGGTTGGGGGTCAGGGACTATAAAACTACATATTGGGTACACTGTATAAGGCTCAGGTGATGGGTGCACTAAAATCTTAGACTTCACCATTATACAACTCATCCGTGTAACCAAAACCCATAGGTACCCCAAAAGCAATTGAAATTAAGAAAAAAAAAATCCAACTCAAAAGATGTAGTCTGCCATTACTGAGAGTACTGAGGCTCTAAATGTAATTCTAAAAAGAGGAGTTTCTAAAAATATTTTAAACATTACTAGAATAAGAACACAACTTCCCTGTTCCTCAAAAAGTTAAACATAGAATAACCATATGAGCAAGCAATTCTACTTCTGGGTATATACCCAAGATAAATGAAAACATATGTCCACACAGAAATTTGCACATGAACATTTCTATCAGCATAATTCATAATAGCCAAAGGGTGGAAACAACCCAATATTCCACAAGAGCTGGATGGATAAACTGTAGTATACACAAACAATGAAATAGTATTCAGACATAACAAGAAACAGAGTATGGATACGTGCTATAATTTCCATGAACCTCTAAAACATTGTGTCTCAACTGGGAATATACTCGTAACTTTACATAAGAAACATGATCTTGATCAAATTTTTAGAGTTCTTTCCTGCCACTACGTATGCTAGAACACCTCCTCAGTAAAAAAGCAAGAGAACCAAATTAAAAACTACTCTGCTGGCCACAAAACCAGCCAGGTGGACCTCCTTAATAAACTGATCATAATGGAGTAGCCAAAATGGCAATGCTGTTTGTTCTTTGACACTTAAATTTGAGGAACCGGGATAGGGTATCAACGATGTCTGTGGATTACACCATTAGCAGGTCTAAGCATACAGGCTATTATCACTATTTAAAATTTTCTTTTAAAGGAAGTTTAAAGGAAAGACAACCTACTATCAGTGATATCAGCTGTGCATAACCAACCAACGCCTACAAATAAACCGTGCAGATCAGTAAAGGCTAACAAAATGCCCAAAATATTCTGTTGGATTTCTTCCCTCTGGCAAGGGTCCTGCTCAAAGTCATTTTTAAAAATTCATGTGTGTCCAACTTATCTTTACCTTCTATCACTGCTATTAAATGTTCTCTTAACCTTTCAACAGCCATTTTCTAAATGACTTAGGTCAGACGGGAGACCAAGCAAGACTGTGAGGCATCCGCCACATCCATCATCAGTATTAAAATTCATAACTTAATAGTTGTGGGAAATGACATCTTCCTTTATGAAAGAAAAACAGTGTATTATATGCATATGAATAATTCAGCCTCTATCACATTGCAAGTTTAATGGAAACACTTACTTCTTTGAGAGCAGCTGGGATTTTTTTCTGTTTCCTCCCTGATGGAATGCTATGTAAGACTGATGATAAGGCACTTGAAGGAGATTTGTGATTTCCAGGAGATCCAATCCTAGGGGAGTGCTGGTGATCTAGAACAAACCAGGCACACTTTGTAGGCAATGCTCAGCATTTTGCAATTCAATTTCATTCAAATCCATAATACTGTTGCATAAAATATCCATGGAAGGACACTAAGAAACAACATTGATAGCTCCTGGAAAAGGACAATGGATGGCTGGGAGCTGAGTGGAAGGCAGACTTTCTACTCTCTATGGTTTTATACTTTTTGAACTTTAAACCATGTGAAAGGATTACTCTTGCATGCCTTTAGAATTATGAAACGTGACTATACTACCAACTTAAAAAAAAAATCCAAAAAACCTTCCCTACTGACATAAACCCCAAAGAACCCTGGTATTGTTAAGTGTTTAGATACTAGACCAACTCCAATGAACAAAGTAGTTAAAAAGGGGCTATTGGATATGGATGAAGAAGTAATGAATTCTGATTGTAGAGGTTCAGGGAAACCTGAGAAGATAATAAGATAAAAGTTGGCTGGCCGGGCATGGTGGCTCACGCCTGTAATCCCAGCACTTTGGGAGGCCAAGGTGGGTGGATCAAGAGGTCAGGAGATCGAGACCATCTAGCTAACATGGTGAAACCCCGTCTCTACTAAAAATACAAAAAATTTAGCTGGGCGTGGTGGTGAGCACCTGTAGTCCCAGCTACTCAGGAGGCTGAGGTAGGAGAATGGAGGGAACCCAGGAGGCGGAGCTTGCAGTGAGCCGAGATCGCGCCACTGCACTCCAGCCTGGGCGACAGAGTGAGACTCCATCTCAAAACAAACAAACAAACAAACAAATAAAATAAAATAAAAGTTGGCCATGAAGGAATAAGTAGGAATTTGCCAGGTTAAAATAAACAGGAGGAATACTGCACACCAAGAGGTCAGTGTGAGCAAAGGCAGAGAGGTATGAAATTAAATCATCTATTTGGAGAATAATGAGACCAGATTAAAAAAGGGGGCTGGTTTGAAGGAAACTGGACTGTTGTTTATATGTTTTAGACTGGGGAGTGACATGAGCAGATTAAATTTGGAAAAACTGATTATATCTGGCAGTACTAAGGAGAAAGGACTAACAGCAGGAAAACTTGTTAGGAAATTGTTATAGTTGTCTAGATGAGAGATAACAAAGGCCTTATTAGGGCTGGGATGGAGAAATCAAGACAAAGATTTTTGACGATAAAATTGACAAGAGTTACTAACCAAATGTGTATAGGTGATGAGGAAGGAGAATTCAAAGACGAATTTTCAATGTCTGCAGTTTATACCATATACCCAGACTAACGGGAGGCACATAAAGGAAGAGATGGATGGGTCTTCTTGGAAAATGTATACAGACAATAAATTATTAATCTAGAAATATGTGCACTCTGAAATATCATGTCATCCACTTAGAAATTCCTCCTTGCTAATAAAAAGCTATCCTTCAGGGAAATGAAGAACAGACTTTTAAAAATTTAGATCCTGGCCAGGCGTGGTGGCTTATGCCTGTAATCCCAGCACTTGGGGAGGCTGAGGCAGGTGCATCATTTGACGTCACAAGTTCGAGACCAGCTTGGTCAACATGGTAAGACCCCCATCTCTACTAAAATACAAAAAGTAGCCAGGCATGGTCACGTGTGCCTGTAATCCCAGCTACTCAGGAGGCTGAGGTAGGAGAATCGCTTGAACCTGAGAGGTGGAGGTTGCAGATTACGTCACTATACTCCAGCCTGGGCAACAGTGGAAGACCCCATCTCAAAATAAATAAGTAAATAAATAAATAAAATTTAGATCCTACAGGTTTCAGGAATTTAACTAAAAATCTTTTCCCAAAACATAGACCTGAGCAGTCCTGCTAAGCTGCATTCATTTTACTGGAGGACACCTACAAATAAGGAGCAGGGAAATAGGAAGTATCATTTCGTGTTTGGTCAAAAAGCTGCACATTCAGATGTACATTAAAATCTCACTGAATCAGTTCAACTGACTAGAATTAAGCTAACGAAGTGCCACCTAATACGCTTCCACAGAGAATTACTTTACTTATAGGTAAAATGATTTGTAATGAGCACGCTATCATGTGAAACTATAGAGACTTCAAAATTACTTGAAAGTTAAAGTTCCCTTTTACTGTTTCAAGTGTTTTACCCTGTAATTACATTTCTACAGTTTTCTTAGCAAAACTTTTTATACAGACTAAAACCAAATTTCAGCCCAACCTCTCCCAGAATTACAACAAAATATGATTAAGAAAGCTTACTATAAATTTGGAGATAAGTATCAACAATCATATTGCTAATGTACCGAAGGTGTTTCTGTCAGAAGGTTGTTTGAAAACATCTGAGGAATAAAGGACTTTTCGGTTAAATCTTTACTTATATATTACCTAATTTCTGCAGTTCTTGGAAACAATGTTCACATACTCTTGCTGGTTGATTTTTCAGGTAATCTAAGCCATACTTATTGGATGAACAAGCTTGGCATACAATCTGAAAACACATTGGAATTACTCCATTAATTTCATTAGAATAACTTGTGTTTCCAAACCATAAAGTATGTTACAATTTACAGTGCCATCCACTTTTCAAAACAGTTTCAGAGTCACTGAGTCTCACTTTGTCTCAATAACAACTCTAAGGAGTTCAAGCATATAGTGAACTAATGCATGGTACCACCCTTGAAAGATGAAGGGGCAACAGATGATTACTTACAGAGAGCTGACTACATAAAATAATAAAGTCAAGGAATTAATACATGCAAAATGCTTAGAACAGTACCTGGCATGCAAAAAAGCCTGTGAGGTATACTGATCACCATCATTGTCACCATGATAATCATCACTGCTGCAGCAACGACCACGTCTCTGCTCCTCTACCAAGTTTTTGGGCTCCGTACTAAATGCTCTTTAAATAGAACCTCATTTAATCTTTAGAGTAACTCTCTGATGTCACTGTTTCTACACCCATTTTACTAATGAGATCATGAAGGCTTAGAAACATCACTAGGGATAACTTCAACGCTGAACATTCCCCCTACTGAATACTATAGATACTTAGTACTAGAGAGATGCAGTTTAAATAATAGCTGTAAATGTGAGGGCTGATTTAATTGTGGATTTGTTAGATTTCGTTTTTGAATCAAAGTTATTTATTACTGATGTTCTAATGTAACTCTGAAGTAGGAGGGTGGAAGTTCACTAAGAAGATTCCCCCTGCCCCTAAATATTTAGAGAAAACACCATTCATGTTTTCTACCATTAACATAATTGTTATTGTTATTCTTGAACTATAATGGTTTACGAGGGGAAATATGCTTCCTCACTATGTACAGCCTGGAGACAGTGAAGACCACAATGGAGATGGGTGTTATCCTCGCCAACCTTTCCACAGGCCCGGCAGTGGTGTCGTCTCCAGGTGAGAGTAAATTCACTTGTGCAGATCATACACATTGTGGCTCTGGTATCTGGAATCCAGATGGGAGCCTTCGACCCAAGAGGACTAACTTCCTCTTTATTTTCTGAGTCTGCCTGCGGAAGAAGAACAGCTTCTGATCATCTCCATGCACACTGCCTGCCTTTTTATTTGGCAGTGTCATCTCACACTACCACTAAGATGGGGATGAGGGCCAGGTGCAGTGGCTCACACCTGTAATCCCAGCATTTTGGGAGGCCGAGTCCGGCGCATCACATGAGGTGCGGAGTTCCTGACCAGCCTGGCAAACATGGTGAAACCCTGTCTCTACTAAAAATACAAAAATTAGCTGGGTATGGGGGCCAGTGCCTGTGATCCCAGCTACTCAGGAGGCTGAGGCAGGAGAATTACTTGAACCTGGGAGGCGGAGGTTGCAATGAGCCGAGATTGTGCCACTGCACTCCAGCCTGGGCGACAGAGTGGGACTCTGTCTCAAGAAAAAAAAGATGGGGATAAAATATGGGCTATTGGCTGAGAGAGGTGGCTCATGCCTGTAATCCCAGCACTTTGAGAGGCCAAGGCGGTCAGATCACAAGGTCAAGAGATCAAGACCATCCTGGCCAACATGGTGAAACCCCGTCTCTACTAAAAATACAAAAATTAGCTGGGCGTGGTGGCACGTGCCTGTAGTCCCAGCTACTCGGGAGGCTGAGGCAGGAAAATCGCTTGAATCCGGAAGGCAGAGGTTACAGTAAGCCGAGATTGTGCCACTGTACTCCAGCCTGGTGACAGCAAGAGTCCGAAGAAAGAAAGAGAAAGAAAAGAGAGAGAGAGAGAGAAAGAAAGAAAGAAAGAAAGAAAGAAAGAGAGAGAGAGAAAGAAAGAAAGAAAGAGAGAAAGAGAGAGAAAGAGTAAGAGAGAGAGTAAGAGAGAGGAGGGAGGGAGGGAGGGAGGGAAGGAAGGAAGGAAGGAGGGAAGGAAGGAAGGAAGGAAGGAAGGAAGGAAGGAAGGAAGGAAGGAAGGAAGGAAGGAAATAAATATGGGCTATTGGCCAGGCACAGTGGCTCACGCCTGTAATCTCAGCACTTTGGGAGGCTGAGGCAGGTGGAAAACCTGAGGTCAGGAGTTTGAGACCAGCCTGGCCAACATGGTGAAACCCCATCTCTACTAAAAATATAAAATTAGCCTGGCGTGGTGGCGCATGCCTGTAATCCCAGCTGCTCGGGAGACTGAGGCAGGAGAACATTTGAACCCAGGAGGCAGAGGTTGCAGTGAGCTATCGCACCATTGCACTCCAGCCTGGGAAACAAGAGCAAAATTCCGTCTCAAAAAAAAAAAAAAAGAAAAAAAGGAAAGAAAAGAAATACGGGTTATTATATTTTTCATGTGCTCAGAATACTAAGTTTAGCTACAATCTAAAAATCTTCTAATACAAAATTAACTTAAAAAGATGCTTGTGGTAATGGGATGGCAGCTGATTAGCTGAACCTTAAACTATTTCGTATTTTCTAAATTTCCTACAATGAAGTTTTATAGCTGAGAAAATACATGAATATGCTAGATGCTATCACAGACTTGCAGTGAGACATTAATAGGAGGATAAACTTTCAGTGCTGAAATTAGACATTAATCTGTAGAGTAACTCTCTGATGTCCAGTCCAATCATTCTCTGAAACACATGTTGCTTTCCTAAACCCCTGTGAAATGTTTAAGGTAAAAACTTTGAAATGCACTGGGAAAAAAAAAAAAAAGAAGACAATACCTCATCAAGACTCCTACTAGGACAGAAGGTGATCCTTTTCTTGGCATACTCTTCTATTGCCCTGGAAATCGCTTCTAGCCATTCATCCCTTTCTGTGGCAGAACTGTTGGGGGCAAAAGGTTTCATCAACCAGATGTCAGCTTTTGTTCTTTTCCTTTTTCTTCTTTTCCTTCTCCCATGGCAACAGATCCCACCACCCTCCAACAATACTAGTCAAAAAAGCAGCAACTCTGAGGTTTAGTGAACAGATCATCAGAACAGACAACAAAGAACCCATGATGCATTTTAGCAAATACGATGCTTATTTTTTCTTTCCAAAAGTTCTGCTTTATATTAAATAGCTTTTGAACTCTCCTCAATTTGGAAATACTTTTGGTTTGGTTTAAAGGATAACTGTACAATTAATAATGATGATTATTTATACAGCCAGGGAGTTTCTTAAGACATTATACTAGAATTTTAAAAGATTCTAATAAGTCAAGTTTCAAATTCCAATTTATAGCATAGAATACTAAATATCTTTAGATTGCTAATTACTAAAACTTTCTAGAAAGGGCACTGGGGTGAAGGGAACATATTTTTTTGTATTAGAAAGCAGATGTTGACAAAGCCGTTCACATGGGAAAGGCGGCAGTTGTTGTTAGGGCTTCTCTACCTATTTCACCCACCAAGTTCTCTGTCCCTACCCAGCTCATCAGGAAATATCTTTTCATTCAGCGCCAGATGGGAGTGGGCTAAACAGGGGCAAGCTTGGTCAGACAAGGGTATTTTTTTTTCTGTTTTTCCAGCCATGCCTCTTTCCCAAAACCATGCTAACTCCAAATTATTACTGGTATCAGCATACTTATGAAACCACTGTTTACATTTTTTTGTGTGTATTTAAAACTGAGAGGCACATGTTAGGTATTATAAATAAAAATAAATATATAAATCTATACATACACAGTAGAGAAAGAGCAGAAAAGAGGAAGGGAGAGGGAACGAGAGAAAGAAAGACTTTAATAAATAATTAAAACTCCATCATAATAAAACAAAATTGATCAGAATGGGATTGTGACTGTGTTAAAAAAAAAAAAAGGTCTGTAGTTTAATTTAGAGAGGCATTTTGAGGTATACAGAAGTAAAATCGGCCAGGCACGGTGGCTCACGCCTGTAATCCCAACACTTTGGGAGGCTAAGGTGGGTGGATCATTTGAGCTCAGGAGTTCGAGACCAGCCTGGCCAACATGGTGAAACCCTGTCTCTACTAAAAAACAAAAATTAGCCGGGTATGGTGGTGCATGCCTGTAATCCCAGCTACTCGGGGGGCTGAGGCAGGAGAATTGCTTGAACGAAGGAGGTGGAGGTTGTAGTGAGCTGAGATAGTGCCACTGCACTCTAGCCTGGGTGACAGAGCAAGACACTGTCTCAAAAAAAAAAAAAAAAAAAGGCAGAAGTAAAATGACCTGATATCTGCAATTTGTTTTAAAATAGAAAATTATGAAACAGGAAAATCAGTGGCAAAATCTTGATCATTATTTTTAGTTTGGGTGACTGAATATGCAGTTTTTGGTATTATTTGTCCTAATTTTAAGTATATTTGAACTCTTTGTTTTTTTTTTTTTTTTTTGAGACGGAGTCTCGCTCTATCACCCAGGCTGGAGTGCAGTGGCGCGATCTTGGCTCACTGCAAACTCCGCCTCCTGGATTCACACCATTCTCCTGTCTCAGCCTCCTGAGTAGCTGGGACTACAGGCGCCGGCCACTACGCCCGGCTAATTTTTTGTATTTTTAGTAGAGACAGGGTTTCATCGTGTTACCCAGGATGGTTTTGATCTCCTGACCTTGTGATCCGCCCGCCTCGGCCTCCCAAAGTGCTGGGATTACAGGCATGAGCCACCGCGCCCGGCCTATTTGAACTCTTAAACAGTGTTTCTAAAATAAAAAATTCCACCATTAATAATGGTACATATAGACATATGTTGCTGTATTTCAGAGAACCCAGGGCAGGTCAAGAATAGAAACCACTCACCTTGCCTACAATCATCATTCTCAGAAAGCATCTCCCTAATCCATGGCTTGAGTGCCATTTAGAATGTTCATTCACATGGATTAAAAAAGGTAGAAATCCAGTTTACAAATAAAATTTTAAAACACATTTCTCAAATTTTCGTTATATACAAAGAACAACAAAAAAGAAATAACCCCTTTCTCTCTAAACCAAACAAAACCACACCTTATTTACCGCTACTATTCTAGCATTACTGCCAAAACTGGATGCCATTTAACAGTTACTACGTCAGCCAGCTCTGCTAAATGCTTAGCAAATGTCACCATGTCTCACCCTCAGAGCTTCTGCATGGAATACACATTGGATCTTACACCCCCTGCCCCCAACTACAACATCATCACCCACCTTCACCATTTACAGGTAAGGAAACTGAGAATTAGTAATGTTTCATAATTTGCTTTATAGACAACAGACTAAGTGATGAGCTGGTATTAAACCCAAGTGTAGTTAAGGACTGAACCTCTCACCACCAGGTCATTGCTAGCCTCTGCTCATGTTCTCTGCAGAACTACATGATGAGCACACACGCTCAGGGTTCCAAGCAAACATTCATAAAAATTACCATCTCTCCCTCCCTCCCCGACTCCTCACTAGAAGAGTAACAGAAAGCAGAGAGGCAGATGGTAAATTTGAGAATTGCTGTTGGATTCTTCTGGAATCCGGGGAGCACGTGGAATGTGATTCAACTGTGCAAATCATGTCACATATGCTGTTCTTTCATTTAATCATTCCTGGCTCTCTCCTGTGTGGGGTTCTGCCAAGACAATGTTTACCAGCTCTTGATAACACATTTCTCACAGACCACACACATTTGCCCGCAGCATCCAGTGGAGATATTCTAGTCTCCTTTTGTAACATGATTAGCAGAAGAATCAGCATCTTCCTCAAACTGAAAAACTGTTAAGTCAAGTATTATTTTCTTTATAGAATGTGTATAGTACAAGAAAGCAAATTTGTGTCAAGTACCACTTTCCCAATGACTGGGATGAACTGCCAAGGGTTAAAAACCTGGCCAGGCATGGTGGCTCATGCCTGTAATCCCAGCACTTTGGGAGGCCGAGGAGGGCAGATCATCTGAGGTCAGGAGTTTGAGACCAGCCTGGCCAACATGGCAAAACCCCGTCTCTACTAAGAATACAAAAATTAGCCAGGCATGGTGGTGTGCACCTGTAGTCACAGCTACTCAGGAGGCTGAGGCAGGAGAATCACCTGAATCTGGGAGGTGGTGGTTGCAGTGAGCTGAGATCGTGCCACTGCACTCCAGCCTGGGCAACAAAGTGAGACTGTGTCTCAAAAAAAAAAAAAAAAAAAAAGGGTTAGAAACTCTTCAATAGAAAGGATTTGGGGTTGTTCGTCCATGCCATACCATTTACTACTTGGACTAACTGCAGGATGCCTCTGAGGTTCAAAGGCCACACCACTTTGATTTGTGAATAACATTGTGAGTAATGTTCACTAGGAGCCTACTAAGTCAGGACCTAAGCCAAGAACTGGGCACACAAAATATACCTCACTTGTAAGGATGCACACTGAATTGAGGTGAAACATGTAATTAACATATGATGTAACAAATGTAGATAAATAACACAGAAGTAGTAAATTACCTTATGTAAGTAGCAGGGATGGCTTTGCAAAGGTGATGACAAAGTTAGGGCTTGAAGAGTTACAGGAGTTTGGCAGGGCACTCTGTCTCTCTGTGTACCCTCATTCAGTCTGTCAGGTGTGGTCATCTCTAAGCTGATGGTGCCCAAATACATGCCTCTGGCCCCAACTTCCCTCTGAAATCCAGATCCTTACAGAAACTGCCCTTTGATGGCTGCATTTGGATGTTGCATAGGCACCTTACATTCCACATGCACACCTGAAACTCAATTCCCAATTTCTCCCTTAAAGCCGCTCCTCTCCCAGTGCTCCCTGTCACAGTGCATGGCACCACCTCCCAATTCATAGTATATGCTGGAGTCTCCTCTGAAGAACTCCTCTTATACCCTGTGTCCAATCAGTCCCCTCCTTTAGGCCACCTCCCAAACCATATTCCATGCAGCAGCTGTAAACTCTTTAAAAAATGCCAATCTGATCATATCATTCCCTTGTATAAGCCTTTCAGTGGCTTCCTGTGGCTCTTAGGCTAAAGAGCAAATCCCACAAGATGGTTCTGCAGCATCTAAGTCACCTGTCCCTCCAGGCTTGTCCTGGGTCATTCTCCTCCTCATTCTTGAGCTCATGCCACACTGGCCTTCCAAATCTCTGAATATGTCATGCCCCTTCTCACCTAAGGACCTTTGTACACAGTGCTCCTAATGACCAGGAGGCTCTTCCTTTTTCCTCTTTGCCCCTCTGACTCCTACTTATCTTTCCTAAGTCAATATAAACAGCAAGGGTTGTAGGGAAGAGGCTGCCCTCTCTCCCCCATTGTAGTTTAAGGTCCTTTGCTTTACAGCCTCCTAGCCTCCGGTACTTTTTCTGTACATCATTTAATCACCCAATACTTAATTGTGTTAATATTTGCTAAGTGCATGTCCTCCTCCAGGGAATGTCAGCTCAGTGAAGGAAGGGCCCTTTTAATTTTTTTTTTTTTTTTTTTTTTTTTTTGAGACGGAGTCTCGCTCTGTTGCCCAGACTGGAGTGCAGTAGTGCGATCTCGGCTCACTGTAACTTCTGCCTCCCAAGTTCAAGCAATTCTCCTGCCTCAGCCTCCTGAGTAGCTGGGATTACAGGCGTGTACCACTATGCCCAGCTAATTTTTGTATTTTTAGTATAAAATATTAAACGGGGTTTCACCATGTTGGCCAGGCTGGTCTTGAACTCCTGACCTCAAGTGGTCCGCCTGCCTTGGCCTCTCAAAGTGTTGGGATTACAGGTGTGAGCCACTGCACCCAACTTGACCCTTTTAATTTTTAATCTACTATGTCCTGATGCCCAGCACAATGCCTGGCCCAAGGTAGAGGCTCCATACTCCTTACTGAACAAAGGGATGAACTGCAGGTGGAAGTAACACCTGTGGAAGGCAGACAGCGGTGGAGTTGGCTGGCATGCATGGAGTCACACGCAGATCTGTGCTGACAGAGTATGCAGTGTGTTGGTGGGAGGGGATGGAGAGACTTAATAGGGATGAGGCCTCCTTACCCCCTTTAATATGGGATGCAGTACCAGACTAACTGGTTGGAGGAATTTGAAAGGAGAGCATGGTATACCAATGACATTCAATATGCCTTAGCTCTCTTTCCCTCCTGCAAGCTTGATCCTCCCTTGGAAATTTATTTTTCCTTTATCGAGAACTTTCCAGTTCAATTATTTCTCCTGCAGAGCCCACATTCAGCCCAATATTGGGCTTTTTCTGATTCATATCATTGTTCATCACTTTAACCCAAGACACACCATCATCTACTGCCCACTCACTACCTGGTTGCCCAACTTCTACTCTAGTCTCCTGATGGTCTGTCTTCTACAAAGAAGCCGGTGTGATCTTTTACAAATATAAAGTCGATATTATCACTTAGCTAAAAACTCTTAAAAATGCAATGACCTTACTATGGGTGGCCCCCAGCTCTTGCCCCCAAACTGTAACTCACATTTAATCTCCCCTGGTACTAGGGGAGTACTAGGCTCTACCTATACTGGACTTCTTGCTGTTTAACAGACTACACCCTTACATACCTCCCTGGTACGTCTTTTGTTCTTGCTGTTCCTTCCATCTAGGATTTGCTTCTGGTCTCTGATGCTCCTCAGAGATAACTTTTCTGATCCCCCCTCACCCCATAAAAGTTCTTGACCTAATCACTTTCTATCTGCTCAGCCTACTTTATTCTTCTTTATAACACTGAATACTCCAAATTATTTATATGTGCATATATATAAATAAACCCGATTATTGTGTATCTCCCACTTTAGAATAAAGGCTTATCCTTAAAGGCAGGGATTGCACATCCCCAGCTCCTGAACAGGGTAGGTGATGCCCAGTAAACATTTGTCGAATGGTCGATAGTGGACAGTCTCCTTCCCTAATGGCTCTCCATCTGCCAGTCTCCAAACAATGACTTCCTCTCATCACTAAAGTTAGACTCAGCAATGATTGCTCTCAGTTATCACTGCTTATCACTGAGCCCCAGACTACTAACAAAAAGACAAACAGGATTGCCCGGACCAGCTGGCCGCTTGCTGCCGTGGCTACACCGTCTCGCCCACTCATGTTACTACTGCTGCCATCCACAGAGGGCTGCTTCTTGGGGACAAGACTCCCAACTTTGAGGCACTGTTGGCTGATACAGCACTGTTGGCTGTATCTGTTCCCACGACCTTCTAGGAGACTCCTGTGGCATTCTTTTTTCCCACCCTCAGGACTCTACACCAGTTTACACCACGGAGCTTGGCAGAGCTGCAAAGCTGGCACCAGAATTCACCAAGAGTAATGTCAAGTTGATTGCCCTTGTAACAGACAGTACTGAGGAACATCTTGCCTGGAGCAAGGATATCAATGCTTAACAGTGATGAGCCAACAGAAAAATGCCCTTTTCCCATCATTGATGGTAAGGATCAGGAAGGACCTTGACATCTTGTTGGGCATGCTGGATCCTTCCGAGATGGAAGAAAAGGAATGGGTGTGAGAGCTTGTGGTGTTTATTTTTGCTCCTGATAAGAAACTGAAGCTGTCTACCCAGCTACCACTAGCAGCAACCTGGATGAGATTCGCGGGGTAGTTCTCTCTCTCCAGCTTACCCTGATGGATAAGAAGAATGGAAATAGTTATGTTGCTGGGCATGGTGGCTCATGGCTGTAATTCCAGCACTTTGGGAGGCCAAGGCGAGCGGATCACTTGAGGTCAGGAGTTCCGAGACCAGTCTGGCCAACATGGTGAAACTCCGTCTCTACTAAAAATCCAAGAAAAATTTAGCCAGGTGTGGTGGCGCAAACCTGTGGTCCCAGTGACTCAGAATACTAGGGCAGGAGAATTGCTCGAACCCAGGAGGTGGAGGTTGCAGTGAGTCGAGATTGCGTCAGTGCACCCCTGGGCAACAGAGCGAGACTCTGTCACAAAAAGGAAAAAAAAAAAGTTACAGAAATATAAACCTTGATCAGAGCCATTACACCTGTCTGGTACTGATCTGGAAATCATGAACATCCAGGTATTTACCTGACAACCAAAGAAAAACATTTACTATAATTTCCTGAATTATTTAATCTTAATAAAATAGATTACTGTTTTTCACCAAGGCTCAGTTTTACTTGGGAAACAGAAGTGCAATTAAAACTTGACTTTTCTATAGGCATTTCCTCCTTGGAATTTTGAAAATAACTTTCTTGATTTTAAGAACCAAGCTCAAGCACTCACTGGGAACATGATACACAGGGGGTCTTAATGTTCTTTGAACTTTCTTTCTTTCCTTTTCTCTCTCTCTCTCTCTTTCTCTTTCTTTCTAGATGGAGCCTCACTCTGTCGCCAGGCTGGAGTGCAGTGGTGTGATCTTGGTTCACTGCAACCTCCGCTTCCCAGGTTCAAGCAATTCTCCTGCCTCAGCCTCCTGACTAGCTGGGACTACAGGTACGTGCCACCACACCCGGCTAATTTTTATATTTTTAGTAGAGATGGGGTTTCACCATGTTGGCCAGGATGGTCTCTATCTCCTGATTTCGTGATCCACCCACCTCGGCATCCCAAAGTGCTGGGATTACAGGCGTGAGCCACTTCGCCCGGCCTTGTTCTTTGAACTTTTGTTCAAACTCCTCTATCCCTCAAAAATGAAAAAAGGGCTGAACGCAATCCTGCCTGTAGCACTTTGGGAGGCTGAGGCAGGCGGATCACCTGAGGTCAGGAGTTCAAGACCAGCCTGGCCAACACGGTGAAACCTCATCTCTATTTTAAAATTTAAAAAGATGGCCAGACATGGTGACTCACACCTGTAATCCCAGCACTTTGAGAGGCTGAGGCAGGTGGATCACTTGAGGTTAGGAGTTCAAGACCAGCCTGGGCAACATGGTGAAACCATGTCTCTACTAAAAATACAAAACTTAGCTGGGTGTGGTGGCACATGCCTGTAATCCCAGCTACTTGGGAGGCTGAGGCACAAGAATCGCTTGAACCTGGGAGGCAGAGGCTGCAGTCAGCCGAGATCGTGCCACTGTACTCCAGTTTGGGCAACAGAGTGAGACCCTGTCTCAAAAAAAAGGAAAACAAAAGAAAGAAAAAAGTCACAATGCCAAGTGATCAAGAGTTTACCTGCACTCTCTAAATATTGGTATCTGGTGGATGCTTCAGGTACCCCCAAGAGCTTTGCTTGTTCTGACTGGTAGCCACACAGCATTTGACAAACCCTGGACACAGGTGTTTGTCTTCTCCTGTCATCATGTATGTTAGGCAGCAGTGGTTATTGCATTTCAGAGGAGTAGCACACCCCAGGATGACTCTTGTCGTCCTCTGATTTTGGGAAATCAGACATTTTGGTTTGAGTCCTTGACATTCATGGACATAAGCAAAATTATAAAGGTTGTCAGAAACACCTAGGTTCAAATCACAGCTCCACTGCTTACTACTCATGTAACCTTAGATGTGTTATTGAACCTCTCTGAGCCTCCATTTTTCTAATCTAGAAGATCAAGATAATACTCACCCCACAAAGTTATCATGGAACTTAGAAAATAAATAGAAAACAGAACATGGGCACTGTGACTGATGCAGAGTAATACATGATTCTGGCCACTACTCCATCTGCTCCTAAGATCCTAGCTGATTTTAGTGGTATGGACAATTGGAAACAGACTGCCTGGGTTCAAATCCTGGCTCTGCTAGTATAGATGAGTGGCTTTTCTCAGCATAGAATGGGTATAATAACAGCAACTTGCCTCAACAGGTTGCTGTGAAGATGAAATGAAGTACTACACATAAAGTCTTTATGACAGTGCCTGGCATACAGTAAGTGTTACAAAAGCATTTGCTTCTATTTTTATTAGATCAAAGGTTAAGTCTGAGAAGAGCGTGTCTCATTATTTAGATTGTGCAGTGGAGCATGCTATGACTACTGGCATCTCTCCCTTCACTAGTCAAACCTTCCCAAATACCCACTTCCGCCACTCAGTCAGTAACTCAATAATGCATTTTTATGAGTCATAGAGTTTCAGGTTTCCTTAGCACTTGAATTACATTATGGTAAGATATTAAGTCACTGCAGGTTCCGGTATGGGGCAAGGTGGTATCATAAATAACAATGGATTTCTTTTCCCTCCCTCCCTCCCTTCTTTCGGAGATGGAGTCTCACTCAGTCACCCAGGCTGGAGTGCAGTGGAGTGATCTCGGTTCACTGCAACCTCCACCACCTGGGTTCAAGTGATTCTCCTGCCTCAGCCTCCCAAGTAGCTGGGATTACAGGCACATGCCACCATGTCCGGCTAATTTTTTTGTATTTTTAGTAGAGATGGGGTTTCACCATGTTGGCCAGGCTGGTCTCAAACTCCTGACCTCAGGTAATCCACCCGCCTTGGTCTCCCAAAGTGCTTGACTACAGGTGTGAGCTACTGCACCCAGCTCATAGCAACGGATTTAAAGCAAAAGACTTCAATTTGCATCCTGGCTGTGTCAACTATGTATCCGTAAGACAGCAACTCCATTTATCTGTAATTTAGTTTCCTAACTTTTAATAGGAGATTACACCTACCTCATAGATTTGTTAGAACCTTTAAGTGACACATACAAATTTCCTAATAACCTATAAAGCACTAGTTGTTCTTAAAAACAATCTGAGGCCGGGCGCGGTGGCTCAAGCCTGTAATCCCAGCACTTTGGGAGGCCGAGACGGGCGGATCACAAGGTCAGGAGATCGAGACCATCCTGGCTAACATGATGAAACCCCGTCTCTACCAAAAAAATACAAAAAACTAGCCAGGCGAGGTGGCGGACGCCTGTAGTCCCAGCCACTCGGGAGGCTGAGGCAGGAGAATGGCGTGAACCCGGGAGGCAGAGCTTGCAGTGAGCTGAGATCCGGCCACTGCACTCCAGCCTGGGCGGCAGAGCGAGACTCTGTCTCAAAACAACAACAACAACAACAACAACAATCTGAAATAGTCACTTAAAAAAATGATCAGCAAAGCACTTTCACCATTGTTATTCTGTTCAGAAGAACATTTTAATCTCTGTGCTTCTAGCATACTATTGCCTCAGCTCTCAGCCACTTCCTTGCATGGTAAATCAAGAGTAAAACTGCACGGTATTGGGAAAGAAGAAAAAGAAGAAACAAAAAGTCAGTAGTTAGCCTAAATGCAAAAAGTGCTGGCAATATCTGACCCTGTTATACTGACAAATATCTATTTTTATATATTCTTAAAATAGGCCAGGCACAGTGACTCACACCTGTAATCTCAGCACTTTGGGAGGCCAAGGCGGGAAGACTGCATGAGCTCAGGAGTTCAAGATCAGCCTGGGGAACATACAGAGACCCCATCTCTACAAAAAATATATATTTTTTTTTTTGAGACAGAATCTCTCTCTGTCACGTAGGCTGGAGTGCAGTGGTGGGATCTTGGCTCACTGCAACCTCTGCCTCCTGGGTTCAAGCAATTCTCCTGCCTCAGCCTCCTGAGTAGCTGGGACTACAGGTGCCTGTCACCGTACCTGGCTAATTTTTGTATTTTTAGTAGAGATGGGGTTAAATCATGTTGGATAGGCTGGTCTCAAACTCCTGACCTCAAGTGATCCGCCCAGCTCGGCATCCCAAAGTGCTGGTACTACAGGCGTGAGTCACCGCACCAGGCACACAAAAAAATGTTTTTTAAGTTAGCTGGGTATGGTAGTGCATGCCTGTGGTCCCAGCTACTCAAGAGGCTGAGGTGGGAGAACTGCTTGGGCCATGGAGGTAGAGGCTGCAGTGAGCCGTGATTGTGCCACTGCACTCCAGCCTGGGTGACAGAGTGAGATGTTGTATCAAAAAAAACCCAAAACCCAAAATTTTCCTGACATTCCCTAGCAAGCAGACTCAGAATGAGGGAAAAAAAGAGAAGAAA
Source organism: Macaca fascicularis (assembly GCF_037993035.2). Lineage (NCBI taxonomy): Eukaryota > Metazoa > Chordata > Mammalia > Primates > Cercopithecidae > Macaca > Macaca fascicularis. Next base: position 102,170,832 of record NC_088385.1, read on the forward strand.
AAACTTACCTGGCTGAGAGAATGAAGGAACGTTCTACACTTTCAATCTTTAATTCATTCTGATAGGCTTCTTGGGTAGGTTTTCTGACCTGGAAGAAAGCACAACAATTTGACCTGACTCATCCTATTGAAAACCGTATTAATGAGCTGAAGTCCAATGGCCCTGGCTCTGACATCCACGACAAACCTTCCTATCCAGCTTTCTCTACTGCTATTCTCCTTCATCTACTCTATGCTCCAGACGAATTGAAAAGCCCACACGCTGGCCCACCTTTCCCACCTCCAGGAATTTGCTCACAATATGCCCTCCACCTGGAATGCCTTTCCCCTACATCTCAGCATGGCCAAATGTGACCTATACTTTAAGGTCCACTGGCTCTTTCTCTTTTCTCCTTCTTTCCTAGCTGCTCTCAAAAGCTGCAGGCCAGTCCCCACCATGATCATCAAACACTGCAAGTTCTTTATTTTCTGAACTCCCAAAACTGTAATTGTGCCTTTATAGTGATACTCATTACTGTCTACTTTATAGGTATTTATGTGTAGTGTACTGTCTTCCCAACTAGTTGCTAAGTCCCTGGGGGAGGAAAGACAATAAGAATCATGCTTCAACTTATCTTCGTATTTTCCCCACCAAACCTATTAATGTTTTGTTTATAGTAGTTCTCAAAAAATATCTTATGAATAAATTAACGCATGAATGAACAAATGACTACATGAATGAATAATCAAAAGCATAAACAGGCAGGGTGCACTGGCTCACGCCTGTAATCTCAGCACTTTGGGAGGCGAAGGTGGGTGGATCACTTGAGGTCTCGAGTTTGAGACCAGCCTGGCCGACATAGAGAAACCCCGTCTCTATGAAAAATACAAAAATTAGCTGAGCCTGTAGTCCCAGCTACTCAAGAGGCTGAGTCAGGAGAATCTCTCAAACCCAGGAGGCAGAGGTTGCAGTGAACTGAGATCGTACCACTGCACTCTAGCCTGGGCAACAGAGTGAGACTCTGTTACAAAACAAAACAAAACAAAACAAAAAAAAACAAATGCATAAACAGTAACATATATAGAGAGAAAAGTAAAGGATGTAAGAAAGATATTTATCTTAGGGTATTTTCTCTAAGTATATCACATATTTGTTGTTATTATTTTTAATAGAGATGGGGGTTTCACTATGTTGCCTAGGCTGGTCTCTTAACTCTTGAGCTCAAGCTATCATCCTCTCTTGGCCTCCCAAAGTGCTGGGACTACAGGTGTGAGCCACTGTGCCCAGCCTTTATTTGGGCTTCTTTCTTTCTTTCTTTCTTTATTTTGAGATAGAGTCTCACTCTGTTTCTCTGGCTAGAGTGCAGTTGTACGACCTCAGCTCACTGAAACCTCTGTCTCCCAGGTTCAAGCAATTCTCCTGCCTCAGCCTCCTGAGTAGCTGGGATTATAGGCATGCGCCACCACGCCTGGCTAATTTTTTTTTTCTTCTGTATTTTTAGTAGAGATGGAGTTTCACCACGTTGGTCAGGCTGATCTCGAACTCCTGACCTTGTAATCCACCGGCCTCAGCCTTCCAAAGTGCTAGGATTACAGGCATGAGCCACCACACCCGACTTTATTTGGGTTTAAAAACAAATCACCTGAGTGGGCATGGTAGCTCACGTCTATGTAATCCCAGCACTTTGGGAGGCCAAGGCGGGCTGATCACTTGAGGTCAGGAGTTCAAGACCAGCCTGGCCAACATGGTGAAACCCGTCTCTACTGAAAATACAAAAATTAGCCAGGTGTGGTGGTGGGCACCTGTAGTCCCAGTTAGTTAGGAGACTGAGGCAGAAGAATCACTTGAACCCAAGAGGTGGAGGTTGCAGTGAGCCAAGATTGCACCACTGCACTCCAGCATGGGTGACAGAATGAGACCCCGTCTCAGACAAAACAACAAAACCAATCATCTAACAGATGCACAGACCTTCATTCCAGCCAATGAGAGCATGTTGTTCAGTTTATACATCCCAGACTGCACTGGTGTTGTATACAGCAGGGCATCATTAAACTGAAAAGTAGAAACATTTCATGGGACAAAGTAAAGAAACACATTTCCACTGCAAAGATTTTGACAAGATACAAGATTAAAGGATAAATAATACCTTAAAGGATAAATAATACCTCTTTGCTAATAGCTCTCTGAATAAAATACTTATATTCTGCTATATACACTAGAACTACCTAGAATGTTTTATTAGAATATAATTTAAAAGGCAATTTCTGGAAAACATGCTTTATTTCCAAATTCTGTAACAGATTTAATGTTTTTTGAATTCTAAATCCCACGAAGGTATTACAGTCTGCCTAAAAAAATGATTAGAACAATTTTCCAAGTTAGAAATGGAATAAATTCCAAAAGGAAATAATCTTCTGGTTATGCATCATAGCAGACTTTATTTCCCATACTTGAAATTCAATTAAGCAGTACGGCCAGTTAAAGAAGCCACCAAGGCTGATATGTGAAGGTGCTAAGCTTATCTAACATGTATAAACGTCTCCTTTCCTTAAGCAACTATCCCTACCTCGGCCAAATCAGAGCTACACAAGTCCTCTTACCAGGAAAAACATTCGAGGTTGCATCACTTTCCGAGACAGCTTCATCAGAATTCCTTCTTTGAGAAAAACCTGATTCATACAAACAAACACCCATTTAGTCCTACCATCACAACACAACGACAATATAATCTCCTTTTCAACTTTCTTTTCCCGAGAATATTTTTCATGACAGACTGGGGAGCCACAGTTCCCTTGAGATTTTTTACAGTCATAGTTAATTTTAAACCCTTAAATCATTTAGGAATCGGACAAGCAGCAGGGTTGGATAAATCCAATATTGGCCCCAGGGATACTGCATGGAGGGACACGTAATTGACTGAGCGTGTACTTGATCCTGAAGCATATCCAACATCCTGACAACTGCATTTTGTAACTTTCCTGAATTCATTCCCTAGGCCACTTTTGTGCTATCCGAGGAGGATCAAAATACCAATTTCCTCCCTCCCTTCATCATCATCTCTTACATTAAAGATTTTAAATGAAATTGTCTTCAAAACTGTGTGAGGTTGCTGGCATTACACAACAAAACGATCCCATTAAATCAGATACTCTGTGGGGTCCCTTGCCGCTCCCCTAATTGAATTGGACTTACTTCATGAATGGGCTTATTCCTAATTCAATTGTCACAGTGACTTACATCATGAATGTTTTGAACGGATAAAGTGATCAAGACTGAGAAGAGTAACAAAAACAACCTATTTTTATAACAGAAATGATAAACAGATACAGATGGTACCTAAATGCATCATATTAAGTTTGCAATCTAAAATGCTTACCCGACCAGGCTGCACAATTTCATGGTGTCCATTTAAGCTATACTGAATTTGCATAAGTTTCTGAAAGTTGTCCTACAGAAAGACAATGGAAAGCATATGAAGGCCTGGGCTTTCAGGTTCAAGACCACACCAGCCACTGATAACAAGACACTTACTCCTTGCTTCATGGTGTCATTGGCGTGGTTGGCTACCTCTATAACAACAGCAAGGGCATCTGAAAAAGGCAGGAACAAAAGGTGCATTTAGTAATTACAATGGAAAACAAACAGTTTGCAACATTAAGCAATTCCTGGGGACAAGATAGCTAGTTTATAGCAACCAACCTCTGGAGGAGCTTAGTTGACTGTGAGTAGGCAGTCAACTAAGGTTCAATGAAGGCAAAACCAAACCAAACCAAACAGCACCACCACCACCAAAAACCTGGTCAAAACAATATGTAGAGAAATAATGAGCTAAAAGAAGACTCTAAAGAGACACTGTAGACCATGTTTATTAACAGTGAATGTCAGGGTTGTTTTATGCTGTGATTTGATTATCCTATTCAAGTTTACAAGGATAAGGATGGGATTTCACCTGGAAGATAAGGACCATCCAAGTATAAACTATCTGGGAGAAAAGGATGGTGAGGGAAAAGGATCTTGATATAGGAAATGAAAATTATGAGAAATGACTAAGATCAGATCTCAGTCTCTTAATCTGATTCCAAGAGGCATGAATTAGAAATGGGGGAAATGCCACATGGAAGCATCCTAGATCTTAGGAATTTGCAAGTGTCATTTTGTGAGCTGGGTTATTAGCTTCATGGGCCGATCTGTGTTTTATTCTTTTTATTAACCCTTTGCCTTCAGCAAAGTGTTTTTCCATACTCCAGCCTTGTTATCTTTGTAACTAGGTCTAAAGGAAAAGTTTGCATTTTGTCAGGTTTGGGGCTGCAGTTATTCTCAACTCAAGGCCATAGTGCTCCCTTAGGGACACATAAACATGTGTAAAGACAATTTTTGGTTGTCACAATGACCAGGAAGATCCACTGGTCTTCAGTGGGTAGGAGGCAGGGATGCCAAATTCCACACACTACTCATTAGAAACCCACACAAAGATTATTCAGTACAATACGACAGTAGCATTCCCACTGAGGAAAACTGGTAGAGTGTTAGAAAGGGAAGCATCTCCTCCCGAGGCTGCTGTGGCAGTGACAGTGGTCATCAACAAAAGGACTATTAAATAAAAGACTGGCTGGGTGTGGTGGCTCACGCCTGTAATCCTAACACGTTGGAAGGCTGAGGTGGGTGGATCATTTGAGCTCAGGAGTTCGAGACCAGCCTCAGCAATAAGGTAAAACCTTGTTTCCAAAAAAAATCCAAAAATTAGCCAGGCATCATGGCTCATGTCTGCAGTCTCAGCAATTTGGGGCGCTGAGATGGGAGACTCATTTGAGCCCAGGAGGTCAAGGTTGCAGTGAGCCCAGATCACACCACGGCACCCCAGCCTAGGTGACAAAATGAGGCCCTTTCTCAAAAAAAAAAAAATTAAAAACAACAACAACAAATCAATTTCTGAAAAGGGGTTGAGATGTTTTGGTCTAGTTATTGTAATCTACCAAAGGACAGTCTTCCTGGAGGTTTCTGTATTCTTTCAACATGTATCATCATCGCTATTATTAAAAGAAAGCAGGTTTTCCTTACAGAGAGACCCCAACTATATATCAGAATTTTTTTTTTTTTTTTTTTTTTTTTTGAGACAGAGTCTTGCTCTGTCTCCCAGGCTGAAGTGCAGTGGCATGATCTCGGCTCACTGCAACCTCCACCTCTCAGATTCAAGCAATTCTCCTGCCTCAGTCTCCTGGGTAGCTGGGATGACAGGCGCACACCAGTATGCTCAGCTAATTTTTGTATTTTTAGTAGAGACAGGGTTTTGCCACGTTGGCAGGGCTGGTCTCAAACTCCTGACCTCAGTGATCCACCCGCCTCAGCCTCCCAAAGTGCTAGGATTACAGGTGTGAGCCACGGTGCTCCACCATGTATCAGAATTTACGGCGCCTGGTACCCTCTTCACAGTAGGTATTCAAGAGGTTACCTTAGACACATTTCCTGCTTTCTGGCCTGCTGGAATTCCCAGTGGACAAGGGAGAGATGCCTTAAGATTTAATGGATGACAAGGCTGCTGCTGCTACTCGGTCACCTGGTCTCCCAAGCTCTACCTTCCCCACTCCATTCTGTGATTCTACTTTCCCCATGTCAGCCCTGATGCCTCTATTCCTTTAACTCTTCTCCCTACCTTTCAAAGTTATACTTGCCTCACCTTCCTTCACCCTTGGAGTCTCATCCACACTGCTCACCACTCTTTTTTTCTTGAGACAGAGTCTTGCTCTGTCGCCCAGGCTAGAGTGCAGTTGTGGGATCTTGGCTCACTGCAACCTCCATCTCCCAGGTTCAAGCGATTCTCACGCCTCAGCTACTGAGTAGCTGGGATTACAGGCATGCACCACCACACCCCACTAATTTTTGTATTTTTAGTAGCAAAGGGTTTCGCCATGTTGCCGAGGCTGGTCTTGAACTCCTGACCTCAAGTGATCCACCTGCTTCAGCCTCCCAAAATGCTGGGATTACAGTAAAGCCACCACGCCCAGCCACTGCTCAACATATGATTGCTGTGCCTCTGGCCATACAGTAGGCCTCACTGTTCACTGGCTTTCTCATCTGTCTTTGCTGTAGCATGTAATTTCCTTTAAATAAGCTCCTAATCTCTGACCCTGAATTTGTTTTATGTGTGAAATTGACCTAATAATTTACTTTCATTGAAGGCAGAAGCCCAGGACCGAGGACAGATGTTTTCTTTCTATTCTATAAGTTCCATATACAATTTGTATCCTCACGAGAGGGGCTGCCATCAGGAATGCTCATTTTTCCTATCCCCCATTCTCCCACTCATCTCCAGTCCTACTTTTTCCTGCAAAGCTTCCCTGCCTCTTCAACCTTCATACTTTTCTCTGTCATCCAAATAATTCTGTCCTGCTTGGTGCACCCTTACTTTGAAGTCATTTGCTTTGTTCTTTATTTGATGGGTATTATAAACTTTTTCATCAAATAGATATGATCACTGAAGACAGGAAACTTGTCAGATCCCCAACCACAAACTTTTCCTTTAAAAAAATCCACCTTTAAAAGCATAATGTATACAAACAGAAGATGTTAGAGAAGTGAAATGATTAAGAGAATAAATAAGAATCTCTATCAAAGGGGTTAAAAATGTTCACTTTTTATTCTGCAAATGTAAAGGATATACAAGAATGTGATCAGGCTGGGTGTGATGGCTCACGCCTGTAATCTCAGCCTTTGGAAGGCTGAGGCGGGCTGATCACTTGAAATCAGGAGCTCGAGACCAGCCTGGCCAATGAGGTGAAACTAAAAATACAAAAATTAGCTGGGCATGGTGGTGCATGCCTGTAATCCCAGCTACTCAGGGGGCTGAGGCAGGAGAATTGCTTGAACCCAGGAGGCGGAGGTTGCTGTAAGCCGAGATCGTGCCACTGAACTCCAGCCTGGGGGACAGAGTGAGACTCTGTCTCAAACAAAAAAAGAACAAGGGATAGACCTGTGACATTTGAAAGAGGTTGTTGGGGGTTAAACAGAAACACCCAAACAGAATTAATCTGTGTATATGTGTGTGTTATCTGCAAGAGAGGGAGAGAAAGAGATTGTGAGGGAGAGAGACACAGATAGGCAGACAGACACAGGAACTCCAATTATCCCACTAGCTATGAGTCCCTCATGATGTAATGGACTGTTTCCCTTAAGTACTACTATGGGTGAGGGAAGGCTAATATCCTATTGTTAAACAGTCCCAGAATAATATGCTTTTATAGACTCATCCCTGCTTTGTAGTTTAGTCACTTCATGGACTCATGATTTTGAAGCCTAAGGACCTTGCAGACGTTCTGGTTCAATCCTGTTTTTGAAAGACAAAGAAATGGACCTCTAGGGAAACTGAATATGGCACAAGCACAGAGTGACTGAGCACAGGAGGGCAAAGCTTCCTGACCTCAGCCACCACGCTGGCTCCCCCCACCGCCAGTCGCTAGAGGTTGGTTCTCATGCAGGGCTGGCTTTGGGTCTCCCCTGTCCATATAATCTCACCTATCCCCAGCACTGCTTTACTACTTATCTGGTTCTATGTGAATCTGCTCAAAATGGAGTTTTCAGGAAGGCCTCAAGTCTTTTTTTTGAGAAAGAGTCTCGCCCAGGCTGGAGTGCAGTGGTGCAATCTCGGCTCACTGCAACTTCTGCCTTCCGGGTTCAAGGGATTCTCCTGCCTCAGCCTCCCAAGAAGCTGGAATTACAGACGTGCACCACCACGCTTGGCTAGTTTTTGTATTTTTTTTAATAGAGAAGGGGTTTCACCATGTTGGCCAGGCTGGTCTCAAACTCTTTACCTCAGGTGATCCACCCGCCTCGGCCTCCCAAAGTGCTGGGATTACAGGTGTGAGCCACTGCACCCGGCCTTCAAGTCGTATGAATAGAGTTTGTAACAGATTTTGTCATCAATATATTTTTACTTTCGTCCCCTACCTAAATAAACATAATATAAAAACTTCTGCAACCACAAAAGTTATTTACCTTGAGTGTCTCTGTAATCTCCAGCATCTTCTATGAGATTCTTTAAATAATCTAGAAAAGAAGAAAAAAAGTATTTGAGTACAATAAACCAGTGAGCCCCAAACACATATCTTTCGTTTTAATACTTCTGTTAGTCTTGCTGGTTAATATACATGCTAGTCCAACTTGTGCTAACTTGTGAAAAAATAAAGCCCTGAGATCAATTTGAAATCAAAACATACCATCAGAGCTAGAAAGAATCTTGGAGGAAACATTGGTTATTTTAGACATGAGGAATCAGATTACTGAGCAAAGGATCTCACCCAAGTCACATAACCTCTTGGTGGCAAAGCCAGCATGAGAATTCAGGTCTTCTAATGCCCAGTTCAGCTTTTATTCCAACACATAGGAAAGTACCTTAATCTTGAGATCAGACATACATCTAGTATAAAGTTCTAAGGCATTAATCCAATCCCTAAAAGACTCCTGGATTTGTTCATCTAAGAGTCTAACAATACTTAGGACACCAAGGGAACTCAATATATGTATTTAAACAGGTGGTTTTCAAATGGGGACAAATTTGACCCCCAGGGTACATCTGGCAATGTCTGGAGACAGTTGTGGTTGTCATAACTGGGGAAAAGGGGGTGCTACTGTGGCTAGTGGTTAGAAGTCAGAGATGCAGACTGGACTCGGTGGCTCATGCCTGTAATCCTAGACCTCTGGGAGGCCGAAGGGGGTAGATCACTTGAAGTCAGGAGTTCAAGACCAGCATGGCCAACATAGGGAAATCCCATCTCTACCCCACACACACACACACACACACACACACACACACGCACACACACACGCACACACACACACGCGCGCACACACATGCATGCACACACCCGGCAGAGATGCTGCTAAATATCTTATAATGCAGCCCTGCAACAACAACAAAAAAATTATCTGACAACAGCAAAAAATATCAATAGGCCTGAAGTTGAGAAACCTTGGTTTGGATGAAGATAGTCTGTAAATAAGCAATGTGGTATATAGTAGTTCTTATAATACAGAAAAAAACTGAGGCAATAGAGGAACCTATATTTAATAAATCTTTGACACCAAGGACAGTCATGGAATTTCAAGGCAATACTTCCTTCTCTGTTGAGAAATGCTGGATGGTCTCCCATTACCTGTGAAATTAATACAAATTCCTCCCTGGAATTTAAAGTCCCCTGCTACATAGTCCCTATCAATTTTTCTCTCTCTCTTGCTACTGCCTAAAATGGGCCCTTTGTTCTGATTAAATTTGATTCTGTGCAACCCCTTAAACACTCCCCATGCGTCCCCTGGCTTCACACCTTTTGTCCCTAATTGTCCCTTTTTCTCGATCCCTTTCTCTGTCTCGCATATACAAATTCTACTCATATTCTTCAAGGCTCTTCTTAAATCCCACTTCTCTTACAAAATTTCCATTTGAAAGAAACATTTTCTCCCTTTGAGTAACACATGACACAGCAGTCTCACTTTATGCTTCTATTATTTTCTTTTTCATTAGACTCAAAGCTCCTTGTGAGCAAGTCATCTGATACATCTTTCTCTCTCACACAGCACTTAGCCAGGGGCTTTGCACAAAAGGGACAACAAATGCTTACTGAATAAAAACAATTCACTTACTCATTCAAGACAGAGTCTCACCCTGTCACCCAGGCTGGAGCACAGTGATGCAGTCATTGCTCACTACAGCCTCAAATTCCTGGACTCAACCAATCCTCCCGCCTCTGCCTCCCAAATAGCTATGACTACTGGTGTGTGCCTCCATGTCTGCTTTTTTTTTTTTTTTTTTTTTCCCTCAGAGACAGGGTCTCGCTTTGTTGCCCAGGCTGGTCTTTAACTCCTGGCCTCAAGCAATCCCCCGGCCTTAGCCTACCAAACTGCTGGGATTACAGGCGGTGAGCCACTGCACCTGGCCAATAATATATTACTTTTAAGTTAGGATTGTATTTTAGTTGAGGTAAAACGCAATAAATGCTGAAACCAATTCTAATGCCAGTGGGAACTGAGAAAACGAAAGGAGAAAAGGGGTGTTCAGAAACTGAATATATCTTTATCAGACCCAACTGCTAGTTAGTACTATTATGGAATAGATACAACTTCACCTCATGGATTTATGAAATCACGCTCAAAGGAACAAAGGAAAACATGGGTATCGGTGCCAGATCTTCAAACGTAACAGATGACACAAGCACACGCCCAACTGCTGAAACTTCGTAAATCTTTGAGACAGTGATCTAAGAGCCTGTGTGAGTCTAGACGTGCACATTATAAATATCCAGCACTGGCAATAAGCCATGGTGAGATGTTATGTATAAACATATTAAGCTTCCCTGCACCATGGCATAGGTTCTATCTTGCCAGAAACCATCGCTAGCAATTTAGATCTTAATCTGAACAAAGAGAGCATCCGCCCCAAATATAAAGCAAAAATGAAGTAGGCACACAAAAAAATTTAAAAACCCAAATTAACAAAATACATAAGATACACGTTACACTTAGCCTTATCTGGAGATGAAAATAAACTTATTCTCACTCTGACCCCACTCAGAATGCATTCAATATATTACATAAGCTGTGTTTTCTGAGTGCAAACATTTAACATTTCTATGGCTGAAAGTTGACAGGGTTGGGGAGACAAACTTACCCTCCCTATTAGATGTTCTCAAACCCTAAGCTACCTCATTAATCAAGTGATTTTCCTTAAGCTGTTAGTTAGCTGAAGAGTGTGGAAAGGAACACAGATTTACCTAAATATCAGACTCATGGCGAGTTCCTATTTTGTCTTAAATTTCTGTTCTTTAATACAGAAGTATACCAATGAAAACAGAGATACTTCTCTAAACCAAAAGGGCTACCCAGAAGATGTCCATATTAGGAAATTCTGACCTCAGAATCACCAGGCTGAGCCTGATAAGCTTCTAAGTTGCATTTTCTTTGCTTGTACTCAAACATGAACTTTTATGAACACAGTTTAAATACACTGAGCAGAAAACCCACCATTAATACGTTGCAACATCATGCTATTAATCAAGGAAGTAATGGAGTTAGGTTTACCCTCCTTGCCAATTTTTAAAAATTTTGGTCTCCAAAATTCAACTCTCCAACTTATTCATCCATCCATCCATCCATCCATCCATCCATCCATCCATCCATCCATCCATCCATCCATCCATATTTTTAGGGCATCTTCTTGCTGTATATCTTTTTGAGGACTTTTACCTTGGCAAAGAGAGCAGGACCAAGATCTCCTTAAACAGTTAAGAATCACCTGAGGCTTTAACTGCAGCATAAGAATGTGACTGATCACCCTGAGTCAGATGGGAGGAACAGTGAAACCAGTAGCTGGCTCGAGTGACTGTTATAACCCAGGTGAAACCCAGGAAAGGAGACCAGACAGACACGCCTATATTGGTCATAGGGAACCATCCAGTACCTATCATTTAGGACCTGGTATGCGGCAGAAGCTTTCCTAATAACAACGAAGAGAGCAGTCATTTCAGTTTGCCATGTTAGACTGGTAGTATTCTATGACCTTTCTGTTCCTGCCAAAACAAATTGAGCATTATTCAAAACTTCACTAATAAAACTGCCTCAAATGCCACTGAGGTTATTTTTATCAAAGGGAAAAAAACCAAATGTTGGTTCAGTGTGTAGGTACACCACAAAATGTACTTTCTGGCCACCAGGTGGCATCACTGATTAATAAAAGTTAATGAACTCCATCACCATCACCCAAACATGAGCAGCAAAAAATTAACTGGAACACAACATACTATGTGCAACTTTCAGGGATATGCAAGTTACTTTTTTTTTTTTTTGGAGGAAGGTCTCGCTCTGTTGCATAGGCTGGAGTGTGCAGTGGTGTGATCAATGCTCATTGTAGCTTTGATCTCCCGGGCTCAAGTGGTTGTCCCACACCTCAGCCTCCCAAGTAGCTAGGACAACAGACCTGTACTACCATGTTGGGCTAAGTTTTTGATTTTTTTGTAGAGAAGAGGTCTATGTTGCCCAGGTTGGTCCTGAACTCCTGAACTCAAGTGATTCTCTCACCCTGGCCTCCCAAAGTGCTGGGATTATAGGTGTGAGCCATGGTGCCAGTACAAGTTAATTTTGTTCTCATATAAAATGCCCAAGGTCACCGGGCACGCTGGCTCATGCCTGTAATTCCAGCACTTTGGGAGGCCGAGGTGGGCAGATCACGAGGTCAAGAGTTTGAGACCAGCCCGGCCAACATGGTGAAACCTCCGTCTCTACTAAGAATACAAAAATTAGCCAGGCATGGGGGTGCATGCCTGTAATCCCAGCTACTCGGGAGGCTCAGGTAGGAGACTTGCTTTAACCTGGGAGGCAGAGATTGCAGTGAGCTGAGATCGCGCCACTGCACTCCAGCCTGGGCGACAGAGCAAGATTTTGTCTCAGGAACACCACCAACAACAAAAAATGCCCAAGGCCGGGCGTAGTGGCTCATGCCTGTAATCCCAGTACTTTGGGAGGCTGAGATGTGCAGATCACTTGAGGTCAGGAGTTTGAGACTAGCCTGGCCAATATGGTGAAACCCCATCTCTACGAAAAATATAAAAATTAGCCAGGTGTGGTAGCGGGCACCTGTAATCCCAGCTACTCAGGAGACTGAGGCAAGAGGATTGCTTGAACCCAGGAGGTGGAGTTTGCAGTGAAACGAGATCATGCCACTACACTCTAGTCTGGATGACAGGGCGAGACTGTCTCAAAAAAAAAAAAAAAAAAAAAAAAGAAGAGAGAATGGATGAGGACCCAATATATACTATATCTTGTTGGAGATCTAAGTTTTCTGTATAAGGGTTCCCAGGGAGCCTTACCACCACTCATTGATTACCTAATCAATAAATAACCAACTTAGAGCAGAAACTAGGCGGAAGTACTGTTAACCATTACTAAAAACTAGTCATCTGTGGGAATCTGGGACTTTTTGCATTCAACACCCAGTCAGATTCCTGGACTGTGCACTGAGAAATGTTTGGCAGCAAAGCACAGAGGAAATGAGTGTATAGGAGGGATAACATTCCAAAGTCAAGTGTTTTGAATTTGAGAACATGTCTTGCTTTGTATTTTTCAGATTTCGTCTTTCCTCCATAAATATGTAGTGGGATCAGCAACATATACAGAATTATGGGATCCAGAGAAAAGTAAGTCTAACTCAATATGCCTTTGTAAAATTTTACGAAGTTTCAGATTTTGTGAGAAACAACCTAAAATTAGCCTGACTTGTGAAACAAAGTACTGATCATTTTAAATACCAAAAACAAGCATCAAGTACACTTCAAGGCAGCTTGGTGAAGTGGTCAAGAGCCCTTGCTCTGGAATTAGAAGACGGCCAGATGCAATGGCTCATGCCTGTAATCCCAGCACTATGGGAGGCCGAGGTGGGAAGATACAGCCTGGGCACACAGTGAGACCCATCTCTAAGTCTTTAGATGATGATGATGATGATGATGATGATGATGAGGATGACAATAAAGACAGAAATGCTTACTCTGCCTGGTCCAGCCATGTCTAGTCGAGGCATGGGACTTTGGCCATGCCCCGTAGCATTTTTTTGTGTTGATATCCTCATACATAAAATAACTAGGTTGAACAAGAATGAAAACTGTTTTCATTCTAAAATATCATGAAATATATTTTGTCCAATAATAAAATAAAAAATGAAAAATTTGAAAAATTAAATAATGAGGAAAACTTAAACTATGAACACCTCTTTGAGAAAAACAATTACTAAACTATTTCCTTGCTTTTATAAATGCTTGATTTGACTTAAAAACCATCCTGGGGTATATCATACAGTGCTTAGATATTCTATTAGCTCTTTAGTGCATTTAGTTTGTTTTGCCTATTTATATAAGTAGGATGGCAATACATCCTAATTTCCCCATATGATCTTGCCTTATACCTGCTGTCCAGGCATAATTATAAATACTGTTCTCTTTTACTTTTGTAAGTTAATGGGTTTGGATTATAAGTAACACTGATTAGTACCATCAGCTGCGGTGGCTCATACCTGTAATCTCAGAACTTTGGGAGGCCGAAGTGGGCAGATCAACTGACGTCAGGAGTTTGAGACCAGTCTAGCCAACATGGCAAAAACCTCTCTCTACTGTAAATACAAAAATGAGCTGGGGGTAGTGGCGCACACCAGTAATCCCAGCTACTAGGGAGGTGGAGGCAGGAGGATCGCTTGAACCCAGAAGGCAGAGGTTACAGTGAGCCGAGATTGTGCCACTGCACTCCAGCCTGGGTGACAGAGCAAGACTCTGTCTCAAAAAAACAAAAATAAAAATTAAAAAATAGGCCAGGCGCAGTGGCTCAAGCCTATAATCCCAGCACTTTGGGAGGCCGAGGCGGGAGGATCACGAGGTCTGGAGTTCGAGACCACGCTGACCAACATGGTGAAACCCCCGTCTCTACTAAAAATACAAAAATTAGCCGGGGGTGGTGGCATGTGCCTGTAGTCCTAGCTACCCAGGAGGCTGAGGCAGGAGAATTGCTTGAACCCGGGAGGTGGAGGTTGAAGTGAGTCGAGATCGTGTCACTGCACTCCAGCAAGGGCGACATATTGAGAGTTCGTCTCAAAACAAACAAACAAAAATTAAAATAAATAAATAAACAAAGCATGCTTTCTTCCATATTTCAGATTCTTTCCTTGGGATCAAGGAGAATAATTTTTTTTTGCTTCATGATTTGTGACATAGAAAAAAACTAAAGTTAAAAAAAATTTTAGGCTGGGCATGGCGGCTCATGCCTGTAATCCCAGCACTTTGGGAGGGTGAGGGAAGTAGATCACCTGAGGTCAGGAGTTCAAGACCAGCCTGGCCAATATAGCGAAATCCTGTCTCTACTAAAAATACAAAATTGGTAGGACATGGTGGTGTGTGCCTATAATCCCAGCTACTCGCGAGGCTGAGGCAGGAAAATTGCTTGAACCCTGGAGGCACAGGTTGCAGTGAGCTGAGATTGCACCACTGCACTCCAGCCTGGGTGACAGAGCTAGACTCCATCTCAACAAAAAAAAAAAAAATTTTTTTAAGGCTGGGCGCGGTGGCTCACGCCTGTAATCCCAGCACTTTGGGAGGCCGAGGCGGGTGGATCACAAGGTCAGGAGATCGAGACCACGGTGAAACCCCGTCTCTACTAAAAATACAAAAAATTAGCCGGGCGCGGTGGCAGGCGCCTGTAGTCCCAGCTACTCAGGAGGCTGAGGCAGGAGAATGGCGTGAACCCGGGAGGCGGAGCTTGCAGTGAGCCGAGATCGCGCCACTGCACTCCAGCCTGGGCAACAGAGCGAGACTCCGTCTCAAAAAAAAAAAAAAAAAATTTTTTTTAAATTATTTTTGAGTGCTTGATACATATCACAAAAAACCTTTCCTAAAGGGATGTGAAAATTTTAAATATAAATATATGAGAACACCAGTTTTAGTAAATGCTAGTTTTGTGTGTTGTTTTTTGTTGCTAGTAAACTGATAATCTGTTTTATTTGATATTTATCCCTCGAAGGACATGATACACCACGATATATTTATTATGTGCTTTTTTTCTAAGTCATATTTATTCATATTTTTAGTCTAGATGTCTATTTTTAGTATTTGTACTGAAATGAAAATTTCCTAAAGGTACATTTTCTGATGTGCTATTTGCCTTTTTACTTTGACTATATTTTAAACTTTTATAATATTTTAATGTTACTATATGGTGCAAAGGTGCCTCAAAAGATAAAATAAATAAAATAAAATGAAAAGTGTCAATATTTTCATTTACAGGCTGGGTGCTGTGGCTCACCCCTGTAATCCCAGCACTCTGAAGCGGGCAGATCCCTTGACGTCAGTTGTTCGAGACCAGCCTGGCCAACGTGGTGAAACCCCATCTCTACTGAAAATACAAAAAATTAGCCGGACGTGGTGGTGGGCACCTGTAATCCCAGCTACTAGGGAGGCTGAGGCTGGAGAATTGCTTGAACCCAGGAGGCGGAGGTTGCAGTGAGCCAGGGTTGCGTAACTGCACTCCAGCCTGGGCAATAAGAGTGAAACTCTGCCTCAAGAAAAAAAAAAAAAAAAAAAAAAAAAGAAAGATATATATTCCTTTATAATTGCTTTATTTTTCTGGGCCTACAAAACTATCTTTCCTCCCGTTCATTTTAGAGTTTCAATAAATAGCCGATTTTATAATTCTTCATATTTAGTTCTGATTCTATTTGTAGTATATATATTAATGTAGGGATCTTGATTGGTTTTTCAAATTATTGTTATTTTGAGATGGAGTCTCTCCCGTTGCCCAGGTGGGAATGTAGTGGCATGATCATGGCTCACTGCAACCTCCGCCTCCTGGGTTCAAGGGATTCTCCTACCTCAGCCTCCCCAGTAGCTGCGACGACAGATGTGTGTCACCACGCCCAGCTAATTTTTGTACTTTTAGTAGAAATGAGGTTGTACCATGCTGGCTATTTTTCAAATTATTAATAGGTTATTCAATAAACAATCTTTTCTTTTCATATTGTCTTGGGTTTCCTACTTTGTCATACATTAGATTCCTATAAACACAGTCAATTTCAAGTTACTTCCTTATTCCATAAAGAATAATTCCTTTTATAAAAAAATCAATAGATCTATTCGTGCAGTGGTATTGTGTAACTTTAATTGTTGACGCCTTAGAATATGTATGGACTGGCATTTGCCTCCCAGAATTATTATTTAACAATGTACATATCCTATTTATTTCTATGCACAACATCATTTTGACAAGTAATGATAAAACTCCAAAATTCGAAGTTAACTATAATGAGAATATGTAACGTCATGAATATATTAGAAGCTAAGTAAATGGTACTATAGTATAAGGTATCATTTTATGCACAAATGCTAAAACTGTGGCCTTCCTGAGGACAGAAAGCCTGATTTTAATTATTGTTATAGCCCCTGCACCTAGAACAAGATCTGGTATGCTGGGCGCAGTGGCTCACACCTGTCATCCCAGCACTTTGGAAGGCTGAGGCAGGTGGATCACCTGAGAATAGGAGTTTGAGACCAACCTGGCCAATGTGGTGAAATCCCGTCTCTACTAAAAATACAAACATTAGCTGGGCGTGGTGGATCACGTCTGTAATTCTGGCTACTCGGGAGGCTCAGGTGGGAGAACTGTTTGAACCCGGGAGGCAGAGGTTGCAGTGAGCTGAGATTGTACCATTGCACTCTAGCCTGGGCAACAGAGTGAGACTCAGTCTCAAAAAAAAAAAAAAATTGCTCTGGCCTTTGGCGCTAATTCTTCTGCTTCTCAAATACTCATTTAATTCTAGTCCTTGACTATGTATGTGGCCTAGAGCCACCTCTTATAGAGGTGGTGCTTGCCTAAGTTAGAAAATGTGACCTCAGGAGGGGCACAGTGGCTCATGCCTGTAATCCCAGCACTTGGGGAGGCCAAAGTGGGCAGATCACATGAGGTCAGGAATTTGAGACCAGCCTGGCCAACATGGTGAAACCTTGTCTCTAATAAAAATACAAAAATTAGCTGGGCCTGGTGGCATGCGCCTGCAGTCCCAGCTACTCGGGAGGCTAAGGTAGGAGAATCGCTTGAACCTGGGAAGTGGAGGTTGTACAGCCTGAGCGACAGAGTGAGACTCTGTGTCAAAAAAAAAAAAAGAAAATGTGATCTTTCTGGGCTCTCGCGTTGCCTTTCTGTGAATTAGAAAAGGTCCCTTTCCTGGGCCAATGCACCCCCTCCTTGCCAGAGAACAAAACATGGCAAGGAAAGTGCAGGCTAGATTTGAAGCACAGGCAGACATCCTTGTCCAAGAATTATGTAAGGAAGCCCTGGTCTATTCTAGACTTTGACACAACCCTGGTCCTGAGGCGGCATCCCCACAGAACTCACAAACGAAACCCAACTCCAGGCTCATCCTAAGGTAAAATTTTGACACAGATCTCATGATAGATGGTATCTCCCTAGGTCTCTTTTTAATGGGATAGTCCAGCTAGGCATATCCAGAATGTCCTAAGGAGAGGCAAACTGCAAAAGTCGATATACACTATTTTGACTTGACTTGTCTGAAACTGCCTTTCTTCAATTTTTTTTTTTTTTTTTTTTTTTTTTAAAGACAGGGTTTCCTTCTGTTGCCCAGGCTGGAGTTCTATGGCTCACTGCAGCCTTGACCAACCTCGACCTCCTGGGCTCAAGCTATCCTCCTGTCTCAGCCTCCCGAGTGCCTGAGACTACAGGTGTGTGCCACCATGCACGGCTAATTTTTTTTTTTTTTTTTTAAAGAAGCGAAGTCTCCCTATGTTGCCCAGGCTAGTCTCGAACTCCTGAGCTCAACGGATCCTTCTGCCTCGGCCTCTCAAAGAGCTGGGATTATAGGCGTGAGCCACTGTGCCTGGCCTGAGACTGCTCTTCTTAGTGGATACTTTTTCTAGTAGCTGCCAGTTTATTAAGCAGGAATCTTAAGTGTACGGAAATGGGCTTGGCACAGTCAAGCTACACTTAAAAGAAGTTCTTACCCATATTTGGTTTGTACCACCCTGAGTATCAACAAGCAAACTTAGGTTTAGGGAGATAAGCACATTTTATTACCCAACAGCCAAGCGAAGAATAAAGCAAATATAAGTACCACAGTTCAAATTTGACTAAAGTTCAGTGTTTTCTCCAACTGAAACAGGTCCTGATGAGAGCCCCTGATTCTGACAAAAACTGCCAGAGAAACTTTAGCAACACATTCTGCTTGCTATAGCTCTGCCAAGACAAGTCCCAGCAATAGAGGCATTTGGCTACTTGCAGGAAATCTGGGTCAAATCTGCACTTAGAAGTGGAAAAAGAATGGCTTTGTAGCAATGTCCATGGGTAGAAATCGGGGTATCTGCAAATCTGGATGGCAAAAAGAGGCACACAAACAAACCCATCCTATTTTCACTAACCTCTAGGTGAAAAATAGGATTTTCTCCCATCATAAATGGAGGTGCAAACCACAACAGTATCTGTGATATCTGTGACTTTATCACCACAGATATTTTTATAGCATATTACAGTTGTGGCAGACATCTTACCCCTCTCAGCACTCTTCCCACCCCTACCTCAAAATCATGGTAGTTATTACATCTGCCACCAGATCTTATTTAATGCAGTACTAAAGAAGTAAAGGCATTAATTACTATGTCACAATTAAAAAATATTTTATTACTGTGATTGTGGTATAGTAAAAAAAAAAAAATTTTTTTTAATAACTGTACTTCAGCCCAATTGGTTTCCCTTTAATCTTATGTAATTTTTTTAGCACTTAAAAAAAATTATTCTGAGAAGCGCTCATAGGCTATATCAGATTGCCAGAAGAATCCAGGCACAAAAAAATTTAAGAACCATTGTTCTACAGAGAAACTAAGATTACATTTAAAAGCTCTAAGCTAATAAAACAGGTGGATGAAATGTGCTACCCTTGATCTTAGCCAAAAGGCCAAGAAGTGATGATGAAATGTGCTTAGCTCATATGCCCTAAACACTTTCCATAGCATTAAAATATTTCATGGACGGCTGGGCGTAGTGGCTCATGCCTGTAATTCCAGCACTTTAGGAGGCTGAGGTGTAAGGATCTCCTGAACCCAGGAATTCAAGACAAGCCTGGGCAACATAATGAGATCCCATCTCTACAAAAAAAAAAAGAAAAAATTAGCTGGGTATGGTGGTGCATGCCTATAGCCACAGCTACTTGGCAGGCTGAAGTGGGAGAATCTCTTGAGTCTGGAAGGTTGAAGCTGCAGTAAGCCATGATCCTGCCACCACACTCCAACCTGGGCGACAGAGCAAGACCATGTCTCAATAAATAAATACATATTTATAATGTTGTGGATACCTGGATACAATTTATTCAATACTATCTCTCAAAATACTTTGTTCACAACTACAATTAAAAATGAATTCCTTCTCGCCAAACGCCACCAAGATGGTGTTCAGGCGCTTTGTGGAGGTTGGCT
The DNA here is from genome assembly GCF_037993035.2 of Macaca fascicularis. Lineage (NCBI taxonomy): Eukaryota > Metazoa > Chordata > Mammalia > Primates > Cercopithecidae > Macaca > Macaca fascicularis. The sequence goes on from NC_088385.1 coordinate 102,190,802, forward strand.
GGGTAGCCTACATCTCCTTTGGACCTCATGCTGGAAAATTAATTGTGATCATAGGTTACCGATCAGAACAGGGCTTTGGTTGGCGGACCTTGCACTCAAGTGAGGAGGCAGGCCATGCCTTTCAAGTACATGCAGCTTGCTGATTTCATCCTCAAGTTTCCACACGGTTCCCGCCAGAAGTATGTCCCACAAGCCTGGCAGAAGGCAGACATCAATACAAAATGGGCAGCCACAAGATGGGCCAAAAAGATTGAAGCCAGAGAAAGGAAAGCCAAGATGACAGATTCTGATCATTTTAAAGTAATGAAGGCAAAGAAAATGAGAGACAGAATAATAAAACATCAAGTAAAGAAGCTTCAAAAGGCATGAAAGCTTCTCCCAAAAAAGCAGCTGCTGCTAAAGTTACAGCAAAAAAAGATGACTGCTGTGGGCAAGAAGGCTCCAGCCCAGAAGGTTCCTGCCCAGAAAGCCATACGACAGAAGGCAGCACCCCCTCCAAAAACTCAGAAGGGTCAAAAAGCTCCAGCCCAGAAAGCACCTGCTCCAAAGGCACCTGGCAAGAAAGCATAAGAGGCAATTATAAAAAGTAATATGGTTCTTTTTGAAAAACAAAAACAAACACAAACAAACAAAACAAAACAAAGGCCAGGCATGGTAGCTTACACCTGTAATCCCAGTACTTTGGGAGGCTGAGGCAGGTGGATCACTTGAGGTCAGGAGTTCAAGACCAGCCTGGCCAATATGGTGAAACCCTGTCTCTACTAAAAATACAAAAAAATCGGCTGGGAGTGGTGGCACATGCCTGTAATCCCAGCTACTTGGGAGGCCGAGGCGGGAGAACTGCTTGAACCTGCAAGGTGGAGGTTGCAGTGAGCCGAGATCATACCACTGCACTCTAGCCTGGGCGACAGAGTGAGACTCTGTCTCAAAAAAAAAAAAAAAAAAAAGAAAAAACACAACAATAACAATTAGCCAGACATGGTAGTGGGCACCTGTAATCCCAGCTACTTGAGAGGCTTTGGTGGGGGAATTACTTGAACCCAGGAGTCGGAAGTTGTGGTGAGCTGAGATCACACCACTGCACTCCGGCCGGGATGACAGAGTGAGACTTGGTCTCAAAAAAAAAAAAAAGAAAAAAAAAAAGAATTGCAACAGAACAAGAGCAGAGCAAATTACAACATGATTTCTGAATTCTGAATAGTATTATCTTTCTAATTTACATGGATGGAACTGCCTTATATCAGAGACCTTTGGGTTCGTTAGAAACCAGATAACTAGATTCCTTGGCTGGAGTCCAGGACAGCCCTACTTTTTTTTTTTAAATCAAGTTCTGCCTTAGAGAAAGTGTTAAAATAACTTTGATACATACAATTAACCCTAGATTTTAAAATAAATACTTGCTAAACAGAAGTTTTCTGTAAGGGTTTTTAAAAAAGAGTCATCTATTAGTGGCCAGACAGGGTGGCTCACGTCTGTAATCCCAGCACTTTGGGAGGCCAAGGCGGGTGGATCACGAGGTCAGGAGTTCAAGACCAGCCTGGCCAATATGGTGAAAGTTCGAGACTAGCCTGGCCAATATGGTGAAACCCTGTCTCTACTAAAAATACAAAAATTAGCCAGGCATGGGGGCACGTGCCTGTAATCCCAGCTACTCAGGAGGCTGAGGCAGAAGAATCGCTTGAACCCAGGAGGCGGAGGT